>NC_140588.1:511811091-521811091 GCF_964204655.1 Triturus cristatus
GCATGGGTAGTGCCAGAGGCAACAAAGGGCAAGCCAGGGTTACCAGCAGCTACCCCTAATTAATGCCATGTCTTAACCTTTTATGTTGGCACATATTATTTTTGTATTGTTTTGACTTTCTTCTTCTTCACCTGGTGCAGTGTTCCTCATCATTGTCCACTTTTGTTTTTACTCAGGTAAGCACCGAGATTGGAGCTCTGGTTTGTATCTCGTCGATTGGCGCTGAGCATCCGAAGTCAACTATGCCTGACCTCCTCTCAAAATAGCGCAGGAAAACGTGATTACCATTCACCCCAAGAGCACCCTTGGAGATGCGTTCAGCATCACACAGACTGACACCATCATGTTAATCCAAGGTGTCAAGCACTGCTTTCATGAAATCTTTAGGTGCTCCCCTGCAGCCTATATGTGCCCAGGACTATGTATGTATGTATCTATGTACTTATGTATGTGTGTGGTATTTCTAGGATGTATGTCGTTACAACGCACACTTTTACAACGCATGCACTTACAACGCATTTTTGCAACGCAACATCCACTACAACGCATTCCATTACATAGCATGACACTACAACGCATGTTTAAAAACTACCTTTACAACGCATTCCATTACATCGCATACTACCTTTACAACGCATACCATTACAACGCATAGTATAGGGGTAAAAATTACTATTCTAACTCCAGGGGGTGCAACAGTAGAGTAAGTGTTGGATTGCGTTGTAATGGTATGCGTTGTAAAGGTAGTATGCGATGTAATGGAATGCGTTGTAAAGGTAGTTTTTAAACATGCGTTGTAGTGTCATGCTATGTAATGGAATGCGTTGTAGTGGATGTTGCATTGTAAAAATTTCGTTGTAAGTGTAGTGCGTTGTAACAGTTGCGTTGTAAAGGTTGTTCACCGTATTTCTATAGTGTGAAGCTAGCCAAAAGGCAGAGGAGCAGGTCAAAGACAGGGAGTGCCCCAACCGTACATTTCCCAAGAATCTGTGCGGTGTGCCACATCATGTGCTTCCCGTGGTGCAGTGAGGCAGCCCAAGAGAACATGGCCAGACAGATGTATATTATTTTGAAAGCTAAATATGTCAAGCCCATCTTAGGTGAACATTGCACCATTCGTTTATTGTTTAACAGTGAGCACCAATCACAGACAGAACAGCAAATAGATACCGAACTAGTTTTGTTTTTAACATATTTGTTGTAACAATTCGGGCTGCAAGGTTTCATAGAGCTGTGTGAACAGGCTGCAATGGGCTGGTGGTATGTCCGTGTTTGAAAAAGGGGTTTCAGAAAAGAAAGCTCAAAGAAGAGCAAAACTCAGCACAAGACTTTCATCTTTATCTAATCATAACAGGCCTTCTGGCTCTGATCACCTAGCAGGCTGTTTTTCCAACTGTTAAGTGTCAAGCGGCCAGCGGTGTGTCCTTTTGTGTAAACACACTGCTGCAGTTTCAACACCCTGGCCAAGAATTCTAAACACGAGACCCTGGCTGCAGGGCTCTGGCAAGTTGCTTATCAGATCCCAAGTAATCAAAATGTCTGCCCTTCTTTTGTCCACCAAAGCATGTCGTATCTCCTACCACTTCCAGTCTGAATACAGCTGCTTTACAGGCACTCCCAATATGCATGAAACATCTCATTGTGACCACTCATACACCAACCCCACCCCCACAAACAGAGATCTCACCCCAGAATCCACCCAAAAGCATCAAGCCCTGACTCCTGAATGGTCACTGTGCGGCTTCTACCTTTTCTTTCAGTAGATGAAGTCAGGAGCTCCGTTAATAACTAATAACACCAGAACAGGGAGGTCTGGGCAAGGCAAGTCAAGGAGTGAAGAACACTGTGGCAGGCACAATTTCTTGTTTACAGAGGGCAAGAGTCCAGGTAGCATGGCCTGCTGTGGAAGAGGTGATGGGCGCCTATAAGGAGGAGCTTTAGGAATTGTTACCCTGAATCAAATGATTCACCTGCATTAGTAACAAAATAAGTTCCCAGCAATACTAGGACAGTTAATGAGAGTGGCACCACAGGCAGGTCCCAAGGGCCCCAAACAAAAGACATCAGGATCAAGCAATTCAGCCTATGGCTGAAGGCATAGGAGGTGCGGTTTATGAGGCGCATCACATTTTGCTGCACGTCCATCAAACTGGGCAAAGAGAACTGGCGACCTGACTAAAGGATTCATACTGAGGGCAAGAGGTCTAACACCAGGGCTCCCGTGGATTGTCCAACTTGAAAGTCACCAAACAACAATCTTGATGGATCAGCCACACAGTTTGAGGCCGGTCCCTTCAGTGCTGTTTCAATTGCCATTTTTGAGGGCTTTCGGATTGAGTTTGCTGGTAGCACAAGTGAAAGGCGTGATTCGTGGCACCTGCGGTGAACAGCGTACCTTTAGGATCATCTCGATCATTTTACATGTCAGGCTTTCAAAGACTGATCAAGAGGGCTAAGAAAGGGACGCGATTTCAGATATGATGGTGGGAAGACGTTGACAAACACTATCTGAAGAACATTATCACCTCTTTAAAGGGCTGAATAGAGCAATTAACAGCTGAAAGTGACCAGTTTACTTCAGTAGATTTGTTGGCAGAGCACTGTCCTCTCCGTGCAGCAGCTTTAATAGCTTTTGATCCATTTGAGGTGGAAACAAACGTTTTTTTCATTAATATCTTCAACTTATGCAGCACGTGATTAAGTTCATAGTTATTTTGAAAGCACTGCAGCTGCTCAATCTCATTTTTCCAGTGATCACGTTAACAATTCACCCTCCGTCAACAGTACACTTTCAACACAATCATTGGCACCATCAGGCCTAAAGAAAAGTTCAAAGCCACATAGATGGCTCACCATTCATATCTCAACAGCACTTCTAATAAAATGTAATTCATACTTCACCAAACACTAATAGTATAGCTTCAGCATAAACCTGGCATCATCTCACACACTACACATCTCCGAGCATTTCCACTTCAACTGCACATGCTTATCCTCTCGCCAAACTATATTTCAACCATTCGGCACTTAACCTAAATATATTAAACTCACATCTTTCCACCCTGCATCAATGCCACAAGTTGTGTCATGGCTGAACAGCCATTCCAAGATGAGTCACAACCATACAGCTCAGTAAAACAAAGTAAATGGCACAATTATTCATGTACGTACTACTTTAGACGAATCCATAAGAGGATCTATCTATCCATTCTCCAAGAATATAATAATCATTTAACACACAATATATAAGCATATTCTAATTTTGCTGGCCACTTTCCAGTGTAATTCACCTTGAAACATTCTGAAACACAACCAAAACACAATTTCATCATAACATTGACAAAAACCTCAGAACAGTAAAAAGTGACCAGACTCTAAAGCATTACAGGATCATACATGTTAATAACATGGTGTAACTGTGCTATACAAAAGCACACAACTTAACAAAAGGTGAAGAAACCTGAGGGCTTATGTTGGAGGATGTCTCACACCTCACACTCAGTGGGAAGCCGTTCACAAGGTATGGTATTGCATATACATCGATACTTATACACACAGGAGTGACCAACACAAGACGACGCAGAAAATACTTCGTTTAATCTCCCCCACCCAGTGTACTGCAAAGTCATGGCAACTATGCCTTGAGCAATACACATCAATACTCCAGTCTTAGCACCTACAGTGCTAGTCAAGGTACCCTCCTGTTGATAGGAGGGCAGTGAACTCAGTGAACCTAAATGCAAACGTGTCCAAAGTCAGCACTATGACCAAGAAGAACTTTCTGCTGGAGTGACGTAATTATTTAACTCCTACAATAGAAACTCACAAAGGTTTTGGGAGGAAGACACTGCAAGGAAAGGACCACTTAGACTGCTTTGGAAAAGAAAAAAGCGGCTAACAGCAGAGGGTGTGGTGGGGTGTGGTTATCACAGGAGGAATATCACAGAAGATATCCCATCTTGCAAGGAAGCATATACACAAAGTCTGAAAGGGATACTGAAAATCACTTTAAAAAACTCAAGAAAGAACTACCCAAGAAACGAGAAAAGCATAATACAAGTAGAAATACTTCACAGATGAAGTCAAACAAAAGAAAAAACGTAACAACCAAACTTATTGTTAATGAAACAAACACTTTAGACACCTTCATGGGTCCTTCTTTCATGTTTACCTGTTTTAGGGGGGAAACATGTTTATGAAGATAATTACAAAGCAGTAGCAAAAAATCACTTCAGAAAGAAAGACATTTTTCTTCCAATTCGTAGCTATGATTCTTCGCTTCAAAGGCCTATTGTTAAAGAGACGCTGCTCACAGACACAAGCTCACCACCATCACTGTATATTCCTAGAACATGGCCACCCACCGGAGCAGAACGGAGGAAATTAAATAAATACTTCTAAATTTAAACCATGTTGGGCACACAATAGCCCCAAAATATGCCGAGTGCATCTTGACACGGAGGAGAACGGGAAACAAAGGCAAACAGATGCAAGAAAGAGCCATTAAGAAAGGAACAATACAGAGGCTGACAACAAAACCAACCCCATGCTGTCAACAGACACACAGAAAGTGCAATCACAAATAAATCACTTTAAAAATTATAATGATGTAGTAAATAAATTCACAATAATCACTTGAAATCCTTCCTATGCATGTTTGCGTTGAGGTTCACAACAGTTGTCATAGTTAAATCACCAGGCACAACCCTTGTGCCTGTAAACGAATTCACCGACCGGCCCATTGAAAACCAAGTACAACGCAGCTGAAAAGATACTATAATGTGTCTGCGAGTGCAACCGCTGCACTCTCATAATCTCATAGATATGGCCACTGGAATTATGGCTTTGCTGCATTTGCCACATAAACCATCATCTGTTGCATAATCTGTAGCCAAAACAGGTCACAAGTTTTAAAAAAACGCGTCGACACATTGTAGCGCAGCGTAAGGTCCTTCGCTAAGGTTCCCTGGTCACCTTTCAGTTACTTATTGCTGCATTTGGGGGTCAAACTGGTACTGGTGGGGTGAAACATGTGTCCAGATAGTGTAAACATATGTAAAAATGTCAGAATAATGAGGTAATCAAATCACAAAATGTGCTGCATTATTCTGCAAATTTTTGCCGCATAATTTGGATAACATTACAGCATAATGTGGTCCTTCTCTGCTACATAATTCCAGTAGTCCTGCCCATTGGTCAGCGATATACTAGCTACATGGACCACATCACGTATCTCCTTTCCAACCAATGTCAGGAGCATCCTACAAGTCTGTAAAAGTGCTGCAGTTGCATTTACACGTGGCAACATTTTCACAATTAGCTTCGTGCATATCCGGGTGTAGGTCATAGGTCAGGGCCCACATCCTTTTTTTGGTCTGTGGCTACCCAGCTCACCTCTAGGAAAGCAGAAAGTGAAGTACCAACACACACCACAAACCTAGAATATAGGCCTCGGTTATTAGGCTCTGGGAGAAATGCTTTATATGGTAGCAAGCCAGCCGCAGATACAGTTCCCATTCTTGGAAGCTGCCATTACACAGCCACGACTTTCTAGAAGAACGCAATCTGACCTTTGGACTAAAAAATAGGTCAAATGCAAAAATGCAAGAAGTGGGCAAATGGGTCTTGTTGAACGATGTAAGAAAATCTCCTTCAATTAAATTTACACTTAAAAGGTGGAGACACCAGAGTTTTTGAGACAACTCAGATGAGGAAACACATTTTGTAGTAGTGTGTATTAATGTGTCATGTTAATTTAAACTGTTTCGCCCTCTTATTCAGTTATTTGATCTTTGCAGACTCAGCATCATTCATGGGGTACACTTACACCCCGAGCTGCATCGTTGTAAATATGGTGGATCATGTACCATGATTGAAAGGGGTTTTCCACACAGCATATTTACCACCACTTAGTAACCAAGGCCACTGTGCAGGCAATCTGCATAGTGAAACGTTATATCAACAATCCACGAACCAGCTCATGGGCACAGAAACACAACCGGAAATACAACCACAGTTGCAACATAGGAGGATCCACCAACATTTAGGCCCCTATTCATTACCTGCACCACATTGCCCTTATGGATGACATATTTGCTTGTCTACCATGCAATAAATTCAAAACAACACTGGCAAAGAAACAGAAATATAACGTAGGCAACTCTTCAGTCGTCATAAGACAGTCCCCCACCCCCAATTTCAGAAGCCATGATAAATCAGTAACATTATATTAAACAGCAGCAATGCACCCCTGTTAGCACTGAACAGTGCTGCATTCCAGAAGAAAAGGCCTGTGGGAACTATGCAACATACACTGGTAAAATCAGTCAAACGAGCACAGAGCTGAAGAATGTGTGCATAAGTTACATGTGCAAGCTGAAAATGCTGTGAACCAACTGTTCCATGACTGTACTAACTGTGTTTCTCTTTTTAGGGAAAAGGAACTATCACGTGATAGTTGCATGCTAAGGTTGTGAGATGGAAATCAGCATAGCTTGAGGGATTACAAGACATCACCGTACCTTCAAATTGGCAAGGTAGTGCTCGCACTTCTCCTCCTTGTAGGAGAGCTGGAGTTTGCCTTGGCCCGCCATTTCTCCAGATGCGGCAAAGTATATCCTGGACGGCAGCCCCTTCTCCCTCTGGGCTATATCAGCTGTGAGGTTGTAAAGCAAACCTGCAACAGACAAACGACCTGTCAATGTCAACGCCACACTCAACACCACACTTGTGTTACGTAGACCATACATGAACACATTCCTTTTAACACTACATGTCTACGAGGTGGAGCACAGAATTATCATTGGCTAATAACACCGGCTGGGATGTCATGGAACATACTACATTGGAAATCCTAATTCCAGAATGGCGCATGTCTATTGGCAGACACACAAGTGTTCATGATGGGATGGTACATCATAGGTTGTGATACTTCCACGGATGAACACAAAAAGCAGGCAGCTGGTATAGTGTATTCGATTTTTAAACCAGAAGTGTTCCTTGTTCAGATATTATCAGTAGTCAGTGAACACAAGATGAATGTGATAAAGGGTAGCTGGCACCAGACGCAGCCCGTGCAGGTAAGAAGGAAATACCTTCAAATATCAAATTGTTTATGTATAAAAAAAGTCTAAGACACAATTGAGGTGTGGTGCCGTTCCAAGATGTGCCAGCCAGGCTCGGCCCATGCAGGTAAGAGTGCTAGGGCAGGGGGCGCAGGGTGTGGGGGGGATTCGGCACACGACGACAAGGCTGGCACATCTGGGAACGGCATCACGCCTCAATTGTGTCTAACACTTTTTTTTTGTACATGAACAATTTGATGTCCGAAGGTATTTACTTCTGGGTACATGATATTCTCTTCTCGGCCACCTATCCTGAAAGGATTTTCTTATTCAATTACCTGCCGGAGCTTTGTTAAACTTAAGTAACAGAGGAAACGAGCATGTACCCTGAAAACAGGCAACCCTTATTACAAAGGACCTCTTCACTGAGGCAATGCACCGCTTGGTGAAAAGGTTCAAAGATTGATGTCTGAGAGCACCACGCACTGTGGGCATCATTGCTCTTCTAAAGCTTAGAAATCCGCCATGCCAATGTGTCCGCAGCACAAGCAAGGCAGCGTTGCTCATCGGAGCGACGCCAGATAGCTGATAGAAAGCCCTCCTGCACTGTTGTCTGGCTCCACCTTGTGACATCCCATTCAGCTCTACCTGTCAGGCGAGCCCAGCCGAATGAACCAAAAATATTAAAGCTCTATAAGGTGAATAAAACATACAAAGTAAACCTTGCCTATCGGGCTCCGTGCATACTTGCAGTAATGCCATAGGATGTAGCGAAAAACACCATATTAAAGATGAGCTCTGCAAATAGTGCTTCTAGGGAATTTGGCACGCAGCATGCATGTGTTTTTACTGGGGCCCGAATACTTGTTGTACGGTCCAAACTTTTCCAGTGGCGGTTTTCCAAATAATGCATGCAAGAATTGTCAACAAGTGTGTTCTGGTGCAGTGTGAGTGATGCGTGGTGTACTTCCAGCGGATATGCATTCATCACTCACTCCCACCACACTCACACTGCACGCGCACTGCATCCCACTAAATCTCGCAGCAGTCTCCTTTACAATTCTCGTCATTCATCTTGTTACTCTCTCCATGCACCTCTTGTCCATGCCGCGCAGAAGGACCAGCATGTGCAACAGGAGGAATAACTAGACAATTGGACAACAGAGGGTTGAGCAACAAGAGTTACAAGGTATCTGCAGGTACACTGTTACTGCATCATGGTGGCTTCATGTAGACAAACCAACATGTCAGAGTCTAACTAAACTCTGCAACTGATGGTATTTACAGACTACAAGACCTGAAGATTGCAAATAAAAGAATTCTGTCTAAAAGAAAAACACTGCTTGCATTGCAAAAGTGTGCAGATTACATTCTTAAATCAAAAATAAACATGAATGGAGCTCCACTCCAACTACTACAGCGAAGAACTGCTGCCTTTTGGCACACACCTATTAAAGATGCAGTTAAATAGTCCATAAATAAGGCTTCAAGAAGAGACTGGATCAGTTAACAGATACTATGCATGAAACTATAGTAGGGAGTAAGAAGACATAAATTGCCTTCTCAGCTCATGTTTTTATTTAAATTTAAAACAGCATGTTTGAACATCTATGAGATTTGGGGAAGCTGAGCGCCATGTTTAATGGCAATGATGTCATCTTCCAGGAAAGGCGGAATCCGCTGCATGGTTTCCCACGCTTGTGTCGCACACCGCCGTACTGGTTGTTTGGTCACGTGTGGATTCCTCTCAGTCGCTCATGCTTCCTGTTTCACAGTCAGCTGGACTGCAAGCAGTCACCAGCACCTGGGGTCCATCTTTGAATGAAAATTGTTTCCCACGAGCAGCAAATCAAGTAGAGAGTGTGGAAAACATAGGCCTGGCGTGAAGAGCGAATTATTCTCGTTGCGTTGAAGAACCTCTATTGGTAGACAGGGACGACATTTGTGCCGTATGCATGTTAATGACGACCATGAGATCTTCATTTCACATGGTTACTGGAATGCTCAATGATCAGAAGGGTTCGACTGCATCAATGTAGTCCTTTGTTCTACAGTTTGGACTTGTGCAGCATTGTTATAATGAACAGTGCTGAAAAGTACAACATAAAACATATTCCAGGATAAAATAGCAGTGAGCCAATGGGGGAATGCAAGGCTGCAGAAGGTAATTCCTTTCAATGTTTTTTATAGATTGATTTTTGCGTTTTTATGTTATGTGAACATGACCCATGGGCATTAGAGCACTTTACAGAAGAAATATGGATGCATTAAAAGGGAAGAATCGTCAAGGATAAATGGATATGCAAACAAAGCGGGGATGTCAGATCAGTTCAACAAGAAATTAGGCAATAGATCTACGAGAGGGAAGGAGATGAAGCGAATACAGCCCTCGCCAAAGTGTCGTTCAAGTGTATGAAGATTTAAAGGGTGAGCCAAATTTTGAATTCCTTTTTGGAAGCGGCAGGACAACGGGTTGACCGAAGGGATAGTGGGAGAGAGTTCCAGCTCTTTGTTGCACTTCATGAGAATGCCTGTTTCATATAATGTTTCTGATTGAATGTGGGAGGCTCAAGGTGAAAGGGATTCCGAGTTGCTGCATCTCTGTTGGGCACCAGAGATTTTTAGATTTTCAGTTGGTCTTAGATTGAGCTATGGCTTCGATGGGGAGCCATTTAAGAATTACTGAGCTCGGGATGATGTGGTCACATTTCTTATGGCCTTTGACAAATCATGCCGCTGCATGCACCACTGCTCTAAGAGGCCAACACTGATATTTGTTATTTCAGAGAGTAGTGAGTTCCTATAATCCACTCTTAAAGAGGAAGGGTGCCTGGCCGGCAGACTCTGAAATGAACTGCCTGATAGCCGAAAGAAGACTTAGGTGGTGATAGGCGCTTTGGCAGAGATTTGCTTCTAGAGGTTAAGCCAGGTGTCCAGGAAGAAACCCAGACATTTGGCACTCCACATGGTCGGTTTGCAACCTGGGTGAGAACGGGGAGTAGAATCACTCTACTCTTGTACAAGAAGGCTGGGTTTTTGGTGAGATTAATAGGAATTCCGTGTGTTACATTGTAGCTGGTGGAGTGACATCCACCTTTAGATTTCAGTCAAGGTGTTGGGGTGTAGGAGGATGTTGCTTTGGGGAAGGAATCTAACTGAGCGTGAAAAGTGCAGACAATGGAAGTATGATCCGATAAAGTGCTTTGCCAAATTAAAAAGCAGTATCTGAATTTGTGACTCTAATATATAAATAGTTTGGTCTGAAAAATAAGAGAGTTGCAGATTTTTCAGACCAATCTTGCTTGGGTTCATGTGTTTAATATTACAGAACGAGACGCACCTCAGGTAAATGAGTCCTATTTGCACCTGGTTCAAGTACGCAACATGTGCAAGGGTACAAATGCAAACAAAGATGCAGGAGAAGTTCAGCCATGCATGTTTTGCAGATAGTTTGATGCCCCCGAGGGGTCAAGGGATCTTGAAAGTGTGCTAGGTTGCACTGGTTGCTCCTGAGGTCCTTGACGACCCCACCTGGGTAATATCGAAGGGACCAACCCAGGTCCCCTCCCAATAAAACATTCACAAGGCTGAAAACCAGGGCCCGTAGCACTTAAAAGGACCCTGAGCCACCTCCTCTCAGAAGATGGGCTTTGTGGCTTGCGCACCATCATGGAGCTACGATAAGACCACTGGAGCCGTTGGGATGAAGGATATCAAACTGTAGGGATTATGCAGCAGACAACTATCAAGCACATGTAATCCAACACACACTGCAAGTCCACACATTCATGTGTATGATGTGTGCATGTGCGTACACATGCAAATATTCAAAGCTAGTTTACATATTTTAGACCGGGAAGTCAACAGGGGCGGCAAAGTTGAATCGCGATCCCCGTCTCCTGCACAAGCCTTTGATTACGGGTTGTGGTTTTTTATTTTAGTGCTGGTCCAACATGGCGTCCAGCTTCTATTCTCACCGCCCTTTGCGCTATCAACAAAGATCTGAACCCTGTTTTACAGAGAACTAGAGACCAGGCTGCAGATCCCCTGCTCAGACAGAACTAGAGCTATTAATAGAATGCTCGGGGCTGCCAGACTGTTCAAAATGCTTGGAAAGTCAACAGAGCTGGCTCTTTCCAAAAACTTTAAGAAGAAGAATTTTGGAAGCAAGTATAAATAGAAGCCATGCTGTGCACGGCTCTGTGATTGGGCATTGTAGGGCAGTCTATTTATATTCGAATCTACCTTTCCTAAGACCATTAGGTTTGTGCCCGAGAAAAAGAATATATACAGAACCCAAGAAAAAGACAAACGTTTGGAATGTCTAACCTAACATGTCGCTGTGATTAATAGCAGTGCGGAGTTCATTGTTTTCTAAGGGAGGGTACAGATGTCTCCCTGACTCCGTTCACTATAACAAATGGAAGTGTTTGGGATAATACCTAAGCCGAGGTAAACATAGTGTCTGCTGTGGGATTCTGGGTGACAAAGACCATGTCCCACTGGTACAAATATAGTTTCTCACTATATTAATGCCTATTTAACAGGGAGTGGAGAAGGACGTTTTGCAAGGGGTTTTAAAGAATAAAGATATAAAAAACGGGAAAAATTAGTACATTTATATTATTTTATTTATTAAGCACTTTACCCCGGTGAGTATTTACCACATTGTGTACTATTACGTAATGGGCAATGGAGCAAAATGATTTTGCCTAAACCTTACTCACATATTTCACTTTTATTAAGGAATGCAAGGTGATTTTGCTCTGTTTGCAACACAAGTAGCAAAATGGTGACACCTTTTTGGACCCCGGGACTGTGGCTCACATTTACAAACATTTTCCGCTGGGTTGGCAACCATAAAGTGACACTAACATGCACAAAATGCTTTTTTGTGGGTTTACTTTTGGGTGCAAAACTAGTTTTCAGCTGGAAAACTGCCTCAACGTAAAATCAAGGTGGCATTTCATGGGTGGTACATGGGTGTTCCTATTCAACCATCCAAGGTTTTTGACACAAAACTCTATTAACTAACAATAGCAGACAAGGTTTTGCACTAAAAATAATGTCACTATGAAGCAGGTGTTAAAAAGGAGAAATGCATTTATTTCTCCTAACTTTTACCACTTTGCTTGTGTGTTGCGCAGTACAACACACATCAGAAGTGGGCAAAGTTTCAAATAAAGTCGAAGAATAGCATTTTGAAAAAAACCTGATTGTGTTGCCAGTAATCTGGCAGTGGAACACTGGGCAATTTTCAGAGACATATCAGATTTTCAATATAATAATATGTAACACATTTAATGCATCAAATCAGTGCTGGCATCATGCCTGAACATGCAGGATCTATGTCCTCTGACTGCAAAAACACTTGAGGCAAAAGACATTGACACAAAATTGTCCACAGCACTGTCCCTGTGGCTAAGAACTGACATGGGGTACACAGTGATCACTACTCTCCTCCCCGGCTAGCCCATATGCCCACCTGCTGAATGTGCAAGAACTGTGCCAGCAAACAGCATGTGTCAACAGTTCTGGCACATGCCATATGCCAGTATAGCAGAGAGCTGAAAAATTTCCAAAGCCCTCTTTCGCCCCCCCTCCTTTTTCTCGTTGAACTCTTGTACGGATACATATCCGTGGGGCTTTCTTTCTGGTGGGTTAACCTGTGTATATCCCCCGAATTTAATACTTTCTTCCGTTTAACATATCCTAACCACAACGACTGGTTGTTGGTACACACGAACCACGGTTTTTAATGAACTCCACATCATAGCTTCTACATCCCACTCAGAATATACGCCCACCATTACGATTGACAACAATGGAGGGCCAAGGACTGAGTTTTGGTGAAGCCTTTGCTGACGAAATCTTGAGTGCTCCCTCCATTCTTGGAACAGATGGAGGTTCAGCTACAGGGAGCCAATCGGAAGATTGGCTCCCATAAAAACACGCATTACAGAACACCGCAGCAACTTTCGCTGCAAAAGAACCAACACGAGGATGTGCATGCATTTCCATGAAACAGGACATACACCAGATTCATTCACATGGCTCGTCTTGGAATCCTTTCCTAACATCACCAAAGAGGCACTATTTGTGAAGGAACAAAGGTGGGTGTATAGATTGGGGTCCCACACTGCAGGCCTTAATGAAGCTATCCCATGGGCATCCCTTAAACCACTATGATAAACACCTCTAACTGCTATAGTGGTCTACTAGTGTCTTATGACCCATCTACACTACCGCAGTAACTCCAACACCTCTTACACCAATCTGAGGTGCCCTTCTCTTGCCCATTTCTCATTCGCTCTCCGCGATGCTTCCATTAGGACTAAGGGTCCAAGTATTTTATCTCCCCCAATCATATTTTAAATTCATACCCATTGTCCACAGCACTTATCTCGGACGGGCTACTTAATTATAGTGCCAATCCTACCTATGTGATAATTATCATAACAATACACGTAACAGCGAGTGCATTATCAAGAGCGATATAACATCGGACTTTACCCTGACTGTGCCGATATTGATACTCAATTACAGTGCCAATCCTACCCATGTGTTAATTATCATAGCAACACACGTAACTGCGAGTGCATTATCAAGAGCGATATAACATCGGACTTCACCCTGACTGTGCCGATATTGATACTCACCCAAGATGGCGCCCATGATGTACCGTGGCGTTCACCTCAACTACGCCGCACGGCCACGCGTATTCCCGCCGCCAGCCATGGGAACACTTCCTATTTAAATCCCCGCGATACTAGACACCCCACCTCCCAGTCCTGGTAGATCGGGGTAGGTCAGCAGGAGACGCGGACTCGGCGCGTTAGTAAGTACTCTTTGATTATCATTTTAGACAACGTTTTTAGCGGTCTTTCACCTTGTCCTCTACCACTTGGACGGCTTCAGACTTTGAAGGGGAATTACTTTGAACTATAAGCATCATTGACTAGACCTTTATTAGATAGAGAGGTCCTTTTGCATCAAGATTAACTTTACCTAATCTTTGCCACGTGTGCCTAATTTACAACAACCAATGTGGGGAGACAGAGATATGTTGTGATTATATATATGTATAACCTTTTTAAATCAAGAGAAGGGGTTTTATATCACCCTGGAGTTTTTTACCTTTCACTATGCCATTTTGCCAGCAACCTTGTCATATATACAATTACAGAACGCAAGGAACTCCTTGCGTCCTCTACCAGGAACTGCAGCACGCTAACCTTTGAATATGATAGGGTAAGTGCTCTCTGCACGTTCTTGTGATGCTATATAAGGCTACTTGAAACCCAATGACACATTGTGGAGTTTTCACATCACTTGGTTTTAGTGTGTTTTTATCACCACGCTTAGCGTGCACCATCACTATAGTTGCACATGCTTTGCATATGAGACGCACCATATAACCACAACACTTTATGTTTTACATTTTGTAATCTTATTGGTCTTCTTTTCTACAGGTAGACCGAGTTGCAGGTAATCTTGTTAAAAAATGCTGTTTCAAAATTTGTTATGCAGCCCAATGTAGATAGAATCAAATAGGTCCTGATGAATCGCCAGAGTATTTCTCAAACAGGGCGAGAAACATGTTGACCCTAGATGAGGTAGTGTTGACCACCTAGCAGATAACTCTGGGCTTTCACACTCCACCTCAGACCCTAGATGAGGCAGTGTTGACCACCTAGCACATAATTCTGGGCTTCCACACTCCACCTCACACAATTTTTAATTAGGTAAGAAGGCCCCAAAATAAACTGATTCAGTGGGCACTCCCCTACCTATTTTAACTCTCACTCTTTCATCTACATCACAACAGAGCCCCCTACCCTCAATCACCTAACGGCTGTCCGGATAAAAAGATCTCCATAAGAGCGCTCCTAAAGAGCCCGTTGAGCATTGCACCAGCCGGCCCAACGCAGGAGCAGCCCGATGATGACGCTTCACATCCCAATGGGTACGTGATTCACGACACCTAGACGGTTGTATGAGGGCTCCAATATCCGACTAAGTACTACATAGACTAGTCACCTGTATACTCTCTTGGTTCGTCTCATTATCTTTAAGGAACAGCTTTGGTATCACTTTGTTTGTCATTATAGGGCACACCTAGCTGGACCTTCTTTCCAAAGCCCTCTTTCGCCCCCCCTCCTTTTTCTCGTTGAACTCTTGTACGGATACATATCCGTGGGGCTTTCTTTCTGGTGGGTTAACCTGTGTATATCCCCCGAATTTAATACTTTCTTCCGTTTAACATATCCTAACCACAACGACTGGTTGTTGGTACACACGAACCACGGTTTTTAATGAACTCCACATCATAGCTTCTACATCCCACTCAGAATATACGCCCACCATTACGATTGACAACAATGGAGGGCCAAGGACTGAGTTTTGGTGAAGCCTTTGCTGACGAAATCTTGAGTGCTCCCTCCATTCTTGGAACAGATGGAGGTTCAGCTACAGGGAGCCAATCGGAAGATTGGCAATCCCTATCCTCAATGAAAAGAGAATGGGTTAAGATCACCCTTCACGGAGCCCTAATGACCGAATATCTTAGGGCTAACATTGCTCCAAACGGACTAATAGTTAAAATCTTCCCCCGTATCTTTTTAGAAGACGGCCCGTTTAAAATCGACTGGTGCCAGGTCTCCTGGAAATGTACCAGAGACCTCCTTATCTTGATTATCAATACCGCTAAAAGATTAGCAGAGGCACTTTTGGCGAGAATCCAATTGGCAGAAAGCACATTGAAAAGCGCCACTGCCTCCACTCTGTACAAGACAAAACTTTCAGAAATTAATAATGAAATGGCCGAACATCGTGAGTACCTTATGAAGCAGAAAGTAAAGAAACTACAGAAAGATGTGAGCAATTTTGAGAAAGAAAAAGTCTACCCTTACCTGAAAGAAGACTTTATACCACCTACCTCTAATAATTCAGGAGATTCAGCTTCCAACTCCTCAAGGCGAGGGTCCTCAAGTAATAGCAATTCTAGTTCCGAATCAGTGAACTATAACTCATTCCGCAAGGGTAATCGCCAAACCTACCAAAATTTCCCAATGGGCCCCTTTCAGAATCCTGCATTTTGGCAATACCCCATACACCCTCATGGTCCCCCACCATATCCTATACCACCACAAGGCCCACCCCAGTTCTACCCCCCGGTGTACAACCAGCCTTTTTTAGGCAGAGGTTGGGGCAGAGGGCGAGGGCAAAGAAGAAAAAACAGTCAGACAATCCCACAAGGCATGAGAGTTCAGTGGGAGGACACCCCGAGAACCATGGAGACCCGGAGTTCCACCAACAACAAAAAGAAGACTTAGTAGTCAACCTTTCCCAAAGACATCTTACCGAGATTGAACACAGAGTATTACAGAGAGGCCTAGGCTTTGTACCAACTCCAAAGATAGACCAGTTTAAACAACAATGCGAAATCCAACAGTTTTTCCGTAAGGTTAGGCTAAAGTCGTTCTTCAAAGACACGGAAATGACACAACGGACAGACAGTGGACTACACAATAAATCTACTTTTACCCCTCGAACTAATATGGTGCCACCTGAGGTGATTACTTTTGAACAGGCTGTACTTAAAGACCTGTCTCATGCACCTATGTCAAGACATTATAACAACATGTCAAAGGCAGAAACAGAGGCCATCAAGAATATATCTAGTGATACATCTATTACTATAAAACAGGCAGACAAAGGAGGGGCGACAGTCATTATGGCAACAACTGACTATGAACTGGAATGTAGACGCCAACTGAGTGACCGGGACTACTACACTCCAGTCACACACAACCCCACGCAGCGCCTTTTGACAACCATCACATCTTTGGTCTTCTCAGCTGAGAGCCAGGGTTGGTTAAGCAAGAAAGAAGCAGCATTTCTGATTAAAAAGAACCCAAGGACCCCATATTTCTACACTCTGCCAAAAATCCATAAAGGGATTTCCCCGGTACCAGGCAGGCCTATAGTATCAGGAATTGATTCAGTGCTTGAACCCCTCTCGCAATTTTGCGATTATTTTTTACAACCATTTGTCAAAAAAACACAATCCTACATACAAGACACCTCAGATCTACTTCGCCTGATAACAGGATTACCTCCCACCGAGGAGATCAAACTACTAGTAACCCTAGATGTACAGGCTCTATACACCAACATACCCCAGAGGGCCACACTTGATGTGGTAGAGAGTGTCCTCAACCACGATCCCTGGGACCACAACACACCTATCAGTTTTATAATGGATTGCGCTACGTTAGCCCTAACCGAAAATTTTTTTGAATTTAAAGGCCAAATTTACAAACAGACACAAGGCACTTGTATGGGCAGCACATTTGCGCCGAGTCTAGCATGTCTCTACATGGCTGACTTTGAGACACGCAATATTTTCCATCACTCAAATCCATTCTCCACTGATATATACCTTTGGAAGAGGTTCATTGACGACATCCTGATACTATGGAAAGGAGAGATGTCAACTTGTATCGACTTCTGTAGTTGGATTAACACCCTAGATCCACACCTTAAGTTTACACACACAATCTCCGAAAAAAACGTCCCATTCCTAGATCTGAATGTCGTTCTAAACAGGGGTACTCTCACCACGACTCTATACAAAAAACCGACAGACCGGAATAGTTTGTTACTCTATTCCAGTCACCATCCACGAAGTCTGAAGGAGAACTTACCTGTCGGACAATTTTTGAGGGTAAGACGCAATTGTAGTGACCTGTCTGACTACAAGTTGGAGGCTACTAGATTGGCTACTAACTTGAGAGCACGGGAATACCCAGAAAAACAAATAGCCCTAGCTAACAAGAGAGCGCGCAATAACCATCGGGAGGCGTTGCTAGCACCTAGGACACAAAACCCTACTGATGTCCTTACCTGTGTCATTTCCTTTACTCCTGCTTCTAATGTGATCACGAAATGCATTAAAAAACACTGGAATATCCTCAACACAGGTACAATGAACATTGAAACCCCCAGGTTCTCGTTTAAGCGTACGAAAAACTTGAGGGATACACTTATACACACCCGTCCACGCACACAGGGGAATGCCACCCAAAGAATTCTTTGGAATCTACCACCTGTCAGTGGACATTACCCATGTGGTTCTTGCTCCGTGTGCCCCCTCACTTCGACACACAAATCTGTACAATTCAGTAATGGCTTCAAGTGGGAACTACGCCACCACACTAATTGTAACACAGCAAACTGCGTGTATCTTATCACATGCCCCTGCAGACTACAATACATTGGCATGACAACTCGTACCATAAAAACACGCATTACAGAACACCGCAGCAACTTTCGCTGCAAAAGAACCAACACGAGGATGTGCATGCATTTCCATGAAACAGGACATACACCAGATTCATTCACATGGCTCGTCTTGGAATCCTTTCCTAACATCACCAAAGAGGCACTATTTGTGAAGGAACAAAGGTGGGTGTATAGATTGGGGTCCCACACTGCAGGCCTTAATGAAGCTATCCCATGGGCATCCCTTAAACCACTATGATAAACACCTCTAACTGCTATAGTGGTCTACTAGTGTCTTATGACCCATCTACACTACCGCAGTAACTCCAACACCTCTTACACCAATCTGAGGTGCCCTTCTCTTGCCCATTTCTCATTCGCTCTCCGCGATGCTTCCATTAGGACTAAGGGTCCAAGTATTTTATCTCCCCCAATCATATTTTAAATTC
The DNA here is from genome assembly GCF_964204655.1 of Triturus cristatus. Taxonomy (NCBI): domain Eukaryota; kingdom Metazoa; phylum Chordata; class Amphibia; order Caudata; family Salamandridae; genus Triturus; species Triturus cristatus. The sequence continues at coordinate 511,829,891 of NC_140588.1, forward strand.
ATACCCATTGTCCACAGCACTTATCTCGGACGGGCTACTTAATTATAGTGCCAATCCTACCTATGTGATAATTATCATAACAATACACGTAACAGCGAGTGCATTATCAAGAGCGATATAACATCGGACTTTACCCTGACTGTGCCGATATTGATACTCAATTACAGTGCCAATCCTACCCATGTGTTAATTATCATAGCAACACACGTAACTGCGAGTGCATTATCAAGAGCGATATAACATCGGACTTCACCCTGACTGTGCCGATATTGATACTCACCCAAGATGGCGCCCATGATGTACCGTGGCGTTCACCTCAACTACGCCGCACGGCCACGCGTATTCCCGCCGCCAGCCATGGGAACACTTCCTATTTAAATCCCCGCGATACTAGACACCCCACCTCCCAGTCCTGGTAGATCGGGGTAGGTCAGCAGGAGACGCGGACTCGGCGCGTTAGTAAGTACTCTTTGATTATCATTTTAGACAACGTTTTTAGCGGTCTTTCACCTTGTCCTCTACCACTTGGACGGCTTCAGACTTTGAAGGGGAATTACTTTGAACTATAAGCATCATTGACTAGACCTTTATTAGATAGAGAGGTCCTTTTGCATCAAGATTAACTTTACCTAATCTTTGCCACGTGTGCCTAATTTACAACAACCAATGTGGGGAGACAGAGATATGTTGTGATTATATATATGTATAACCTTTTTAAATCAAGAGAAGGGGTTTTATATCACCCTGGAGTTTTTTACCTTTCACTATGCCATTTTGCCAGCAACCTTGTCATATATACAATTACAGAACGCAAGGAACTCCTTGCGTCCTCTACCAGGAACTGCAGCACGCTAACCTTTGAATATGATAGGGTAAGTGCTCTCTGCACGTTCTTGTGATGCTATATAAGGCTACTTGAAACCCAATGACACATTGTGGAGTTTTCACATCACTTGGTTTTAGTGTGTTTTTATCACCACGCTTAGCGTGCACCATCACTATAGTTGCACATGCTTTGCATATGAGACGCACCATATAACCACAACACTTTATGTTTTACATTTTGTAATCTTATTGGTCTTCTTTTCTACAGGTAGACCGAGTTGCAGGTAATCTTGTTAAAAAATGCTGTTTCAAAATTTGTTATGCAGCCCAATGTAGATAGAATCAAATAGGTCCTGATGAATCGCCAGAGTATTTCTCAAACAGGGCGAGAAACATGTTGACCCTAGATGAGGTAGTGTTGACCACCTAGCAGATAACTCTGGGCTTTCACACTCCACCTCAGACCCTAGATGAGGCAGTGTTGACCACCTAGCACATAATTCTGGGCTTCCACACTCCACCTCACACAATTTTTAATTAGGTAAGAAGGCCCCAAAATAAACTGATTCAGTGGGCACTCCCCTACCTATTTTAACTCTCACTCTTTCATCTACATCACAACAGAGCCCCCTACCCTCAATCACCTAACGGCTGTCCGGATAAAAAGATCTCCATAAGAGCGCTCCTAAAGAGCCCGTTGAGCATTGCACCAGCCGGCCCAACGCAGGAGCAGCCCGATGATGACGCTTCACATCCCAATGGGTACGTGATTCACGACACCTAGACGGTTGTATGAGGGCTCCAATATCCGACTAAGTACTACATAGACTAGTCACCTGTATACTCTCTTGGTTCGTCTCATTATCTTTAAGGAACAGCTTTGGTATCACTTTGTTTGTCATTATAGGGCACACCTAGCTGGACCTTCTTTCCAAAGCCCTCTTTCGCCCCCCCTCCTTTTTCTCGTTGAACTCTTGTACGGATACATATCCGTGGGGCTTTCTTTCTGGTGGGTTAACCTGTGTATATCCCCCGAATTTAATACTTTCTTCCGTTTAACATATCCTAACCACAACGACTGGTTGTTGGTACACACGAACCACGGTTTTTAATGAACTCCACATCATAGCTTCTACATCCCACTCAGAATATACGCCCACCATTACGATTGACAACAATGGAGGGCCAAGGACTGAGTTTTGGTGAAGCCTTTGCTGACGAAATCTTGAGTGCTCCCTCCATTCTTGGAACAGATGGAGGTTCAGCTACAGGGAGCCAATCGGAAGATTGGCAATCCCTATCCTCAATGAAAAGAGAATGGGTTAAGATCACCCTTCACGGAGCCCTAATGACCGAATATCTTAGGGCTAACATTGCTCCAAACGGACTAATAGTTAAAATCTTCCCCCGTATCTTTTTAGAAGACGGCCCGTTTAAAATCGACTGGTGCCAGGTCTCCTGGAAATGTACCAGAGACCTCCTTATCTTGATTATCAATACCGCTAAAAGATTAGCAGAGGCACTTTTGGCGAGAATCCAATTGGCAGAAAGCACATTGAAAAGCGCCACTGCCTCCACTCTGTACAAGACGAAACTTTCAGAAATTAATAATGAAATGGCCGAACATCGTGAGTACCTTATGAAGCAGAAAGTAAAGAAACTACAGAAAGATGTGAGCAATTTTGAGAAAGAAAAAGTCTACCCTTACCTGAAAGAAGACTTTATACCACCTACCTCTAATAATTCAGGAGATTCAGCTTCCAACTCCTCAAGGCGAGGGTCCTCAAGTAATAGCAATTCTAGTTCCGAATCAGTGAACTATAACTCATTCCGCAAGGGTAATCGCCAAACCTACCAAAATTTCCCAATGGGCCCCTTTCAGAATCCTGCATTTTGGCAATACCCCATACACCCTCATGGTCCCCCACCATATCCTATACCACCACAAGGCCCACCCCAGTTCTACCCCCCGGTGTACAACCAGCCTTTTTTAGGCAGAGGTTGGGGCAGAGGGCGAGGGCAAAGAAGAAAAAACAGTCAGACAATCCCACAAGGCATGAGAGTTCAGTGGGAGGACACCCCGAGAACCATGGAGACCCGGAGTTCCACCAACAACAAAAAGAAGACTTAGTAGTCAACCTTTCCCAAAGACATCTTACCGAGATTGAACACAGAGTATTACAGAGAGGCCTAGGCTTTGTACCAACTCCAAAGATAGACCAGTTTAAACAACAATGCGAAATCCAACAGTTTTTCCGTAAGGTTAGGCTAAAGTCGTTCTTCAAAGACACGGAAATGACACAACGGACAGACAGTGGACTACACAATAAATCTACTTTTACCCCTCGAACTAATATGGTGCCACCTGAGGTGATTACTTTTGAACAGGCTGTACTTAAAGACCTGTCTCATGCACCTATGTCAAGACATTATAACAACATGTCAAAGGCAGAAACAGAGGCCATCAAGAATATATCTAGTGATACATCTATTACTATAAAACAGGCAGACAAAGGAGGGGCGACAGTCATTATGGCAACAACTGACTATGAACTGGAATGTAGACGCCAACTGAGTGACCGGGACTACTACACTCCAGTCACACACAACCCCACGCAGCGCCTTTTGACAACCATCACATCTTTGGTCTTCTCAGCTGAGAGCCAGGGTTGGTTAAGCAAGAAAGAAGCAGCATTTCTGATTAAAAAGAACCCAAGGACCCCATATTTCTACACTCTGCCAACAATCCATAAAGGGATTTCCCCGGTACCAGGCAGGCCTATAGTATCAGGAATTGATTCAGTGCTTGAACCCCTCTCGCAATTTTGCGATTATTTTTTACAACCATTTGTCAAAAAAACACAATCCTACATACAAGACACCTCAGATCTACTTCGCCTGATAACAGGATTACCTCCCACCGAGGAGATCAAACTACTAGTAACCCTAGATGTACAGGCTCTATACACCAACATACCCCAGAGGGCCACACTTGATGTGGTAGAGAGTGTCCTCAACCACGATCCCTGGGACCACAACACACCTATCAGTTTTATAATGGATTGCGCTACGTTAGCCCTAACCGAAATTTTTTTTGAATTTAAAGGCCAAATTTACAAACAGACACAAGGCACTTGTATGGGCAGCACATTTGCGCCGAGTCTAGCATGTCTCTACATGGCTGACTTTGAGACACGCAATATTTTCCATCACTCAAATCCATTCTCCACTGATATATACCTTTGGAAGAGGTTCATTGACGACATCCTGATACTATGGAAAGGAGAGATGTCAACTTGTATCGACTTCTGTAGTTGGATTAACACCCTAGATCCACACCTTAAGTTTACACACACAATCTCCGAAAAAAACGTCCCATTCCTAGATCTGAATGTCGTTCTAAACAGGGGTACTCTCACCACGACTCTATACAAAAAACCGACAGACCGGAATAGTTTGTTACTCTATTCCAGTCACCATCCACGAAGTCTGAAGGAGAACTTACCTGTCGGACAATTTTTGAGGGTAAGACGCAATTGTAGTGACCTGTCTGACTACAAGTTGGAGGCTACTAGATTGGCTACTAACTTGAGAGCACGGGAATACCCAGAAAAACAAATAGCCCTAGCTAACAAGAGAGCGCGCAATAACCATCGGGAGGCGTTGCTAGCACCTAGGACACAAAACCCTACTGATGTCCTTACCTGTGTCATTTCCTTTACTCCTGCTTCTAATGTGATCACGAAATGCATTAAAAAACACTGGAATATCCTCAACACAGGTACAATGAACATTGAAACCCCCAGGTTCTCGTTTAAGCGTACGAAAAACTTGAGGGATACACTTATACACACCCGTCCACGCACACAGGGGAATGCCACCCAAAGAATTCTTTGGAATCTACCACCTGTCAGTGGACATTACCCATGTGGTTCTTGCTCCGTGTGCCCCCTCACTTCGACACACAAATCTGTACAATTCAGTAATGGCTTCAAGTGGGAACTACGCCACCACACTAATTGTAACACAGCAAACTGCGTGTATCTTATCACATGCCCCTGCAGACTACAATACATTGGCATGACAACTCGTACCATAAAAACACGCATTACAGAACACCGCAGCAACTTTCGCTGCAAAAGAACCAACACGAGGATGTGCATGCATTTCCATGAAACAGGACATACACCAGATTCATTCACATGGCTCGTCTTGGAATCCTTTCCTAACATCACCAAAGAGGCACTATTTGTGAAGGAACAAAGGTGGGTGTATAGATTGGGGTCCCACACTGCAGGCCTTAATGAAGCTATCCCATGGGCATCCCTTAAACCACTATGATAAACACCTCTAACTGCTATAGTGGTCTACTAGTGTCTTATGACCCATCTACACTACCGCAGTAACTCCAACACCTCTTACACCAATCTGAGGTGCCCTTCTCTTGCCCATTTCTCATTCGCTCTCCGCGATGCTTCCATTAGGACTAAGGGTCCAAGTATTTTATCTCCCCCAATCATATTTTAAATTCATACCCATTGTCCACAGCACTTATCTCGGACGGGCTACTTAATTATAGTGCCAATCCTACCTATGTGATAATTATCATAACAATACACGTAACAGCGAGTGCATTATCAAGAGCGATATAACATCGGACTTTACCCTGACTGTGCCGATATTGATACTCAATTACAGTGCCAATCCTACCCATGTGTTAATTATCATAGCAACACACGTAACTGCGAGTGCATTATCAAGAGCGATATAACATCGGACTTCACCCTGACTGTGCCGATATTGATACTCACCCAAGATGGCGCCCATGATGTACCGTGGCGTTCACCTCAACTACGCCGCACGGCCACGCGTATTCCCGCCGCCAGCCATGGGAACACTTCCTATTTAAATCCCCGCGATACTAGACACCCCACCTCCCAGTCCTGGTAGATCGGGGTAGGTCAGCAGGAGACGCGGACTCGGCGCGTTAGTAAGTACTCTTTGATTATCATTTTAGACAACGTTTTTAGCGGTCTTTCACCTTGTCCTCTACCACTTGGACGGCTTCAGACTTTGAAGGGGAATTACTTTGAACTATAAGCATCATTGACTAGACCTTTATTAGATAGAGAGGTCCTTTTGCATCAAGATTAACTTTACCTAATCTTTGCCACGTGTGCCTAATTTACAACAACCAATGTGGGGAGACAGAGATATGTTGTGATTATATATATGTATAACCTTTTTAAATCAAGAGAAGGGGTTTTATATCACCCTGGAGTTTTTTACCTTTCACTATGCCATTTTGCCAGCAACCTTGTCATATATACAATTACAGAACGCAAGGAACTCCTTGCGTCCTCTACCAGGAACTGCAGCACGCTAACCTTTGAATATGATAGGGTAAGTGCTCTCTGCACGTTCTTGTGATGCTATATAAGGCTACTTGAAACCCAATGACACATTGTGGAGTTTTCACATCACTTGGTTTTAGTGTGTTTTTATCACCACGCTTAGCGTGCACCATCACTATAGTTGCACATGCTTTGCATATGAGACGCACCATATAACCACAACACTTTATGTTTTACATTTTGTAATCTTATTGGTCTTCTTTTCTACAGGTAGACCGAGTTGCAGGTAATCTTGTTAAAAAATGCTGTTTCAAAATTTGTTATGCAGCCCAATGTAGATAGAATCAAATAGGTCCTGATGAATCGCCAGAGTATTTCTCAAACAGGGCGAGAAACATGTTGACCCTAGATGAGGTAGTGTTGACCACCTAGCAGATAACTCTGGGCTTTCACACTCCACCTCAGACCCTAGATGAGGCAGTGTTGACCACCTAGCACATAATTCTGGGCTTCCACACTCCACCTCACACAATTTTTAATTAGGTAAGAAGGCCCCAAAATAAACTGATTCAGTGGGCACTCCCCTACCTATTTTAACTCTCACTCTTTCATCTACATCACAACAGAGCCCCCTACCCTCAATCACCTAACGGCTGTCCGGATAAAAAGATCTCCATAAGAGCGCTCCTAAAGAGCCCGTTGAGCATTGCACCAGCCGGCCCAACGCAGGAGCAGCCCGATGATGACGCTTCACATCCCAATGGGTACGTGATTCACGACACCTAGACGGTTGTATGAGGGCTCCAATATCCGACTAAGTACTACATAGACTAGTCACCTGTATACTCTCTTGGTTCGTCTCATTATCTTTAAGGAACAGCTTTGGTATCACTTTGTTTGTCATTATAGGGCACACCTAGCTGGACCTTCTTTCCAAAGCCCTCTTTCGCCCCCCCTCCTTTTTCTCGTTGAACTCTTGTACGGATACATATCCGTGGGGCTTTCTTTCTGGTGGGTTAACCTGTGTATATCCCCCGAATTTAATACTTTCTTCCGTTTAACATATCCTAACCACAACGACTGGTTGTTGGTACACACGAACCACGGTTTTTAATGAACTCCACATCATAGCTTCTACATCCCACTCAGAATATACGCCCACCATTACGATTGACAACAATGGAGGGCCAAGGACTGAGTTTTGGTGAAGCCTTTGCTGACGAAATCTTGAGTGCTCCCTCCATTCTTGGAACAGATGGAGGTTCAGCTACAGGGAGCCAATCGGAAGATTGGCAATCCCTATCCTCAATGAAAAGAGAATGGGTTAAGATCACCCTTCACGGAGCCCTAATGACCGAATATCTTAGGGCTAACATTGCTCCAAACGGACTAATAGTTAAAATCTTCCCCCGTATCTTTTTAGAAGACGGCCCGTTTAAAATCGACTGGTGCCAGGTCTCCTGGAAATGTACCAGAGACCTCCTTATCTTGATTATCAATACCGCTAAAAGATTAGCAGAGGCACTTTTGGCGAGAATCCAATTGGCAGAAAGCACATTGAAAAGCGCCACTGCCTCCACTCTGTACAAGACGAAACTTTCAGAAATTAATAATGAAATGGCCGAACATCGTGAGTACCTTATGAAGCAGAAAGTAAAGAAACTACAGAAAGATGTGAGCAATTTTGAGAAAGAAAAAGTCTACCCTTACCTGAAAGAAGACTTTATACCACCTACCTCTAATAATTCAGGAGATTCAGCTTCCAACTCCTCAAGGCGAGGGTCCTCAAGTAATAGCAATTCTAGTTCCGAATCAGTGAACTATAACTCATTCCGCAAGGGTAATCGCCAAACCTACCAAAATTTCCCGATGGGCCCCTTTCAGAATCCTGCATTTTGGCAATACCCCATACACCCTCATGGTCCCCCACCATATCCTATACCACCACAAGGCCCACCCCAGTTCTACCCCCCGGTGTACAACCAGCCTTTTTTAGGCAGAGGTTGGGGCAGAGGGCGAGGGCAAAGAAGAAAAAACAGTCAGACAATCCCACAAGGCATGAGAGTTCAGTGGGAGGACACCCCGAGAACCATGGAGACCCGGAGTTCCACCAACAACAAAAAGAAGACTTAGTAGTCAACCTTTCCCAAAGACATCTTACCGAGATTGAACACAGAGTATTACAGAGAGGCCTAGGCTTTGTACCAACTCCAAAGATAGACCAGTTTAAACAACAATGCGAAATCCAACAGTTTTTCCGTAAGGTTAGGCTAAAGTCGTTCTTCAAAGACACGGAAATGACACAACGGACAGACAGTGGACTACACAATAAATCTACTTTTACCCCTCGAACTAATATGGTGCCACCTGAGGTGATTACTTTTGAACAGGCTGTACTTAAAGACCTGTCTCATGCACCTATGTCAAGACATTATAACAACATGTCAAAGGCAGAAACAGAGGCCATCAAGAATATATCTAGTGATACATCTATTACTATAAAACAGGCAGACAAAGGAGGGGCGACAGTCATTATGGCAACAACTGACTATGAACTGGAATGTAGACGCCAACTGAGTGACCGGGACTACTACACTCCAGTCACACACAACCCCACGCAGCGCCTTTTGACAACCATCACATCTTTGGTCTTCTCAGCTGAGAGCCAGGGTTGGTTAAGCAAGAAAGAAGCAGCATTTCTGATTAAAAAGAACCCAAGGACCCCATATTTCTACACTCTGCCAAAAATCCATAAAGGGATTTCCCCGGTACCAGGCAGGCCTATAGTATCAGGAATTGATTCAGTGCTTGAACCCCTCTCGCAATTTTGCGATTATTTTTTACAACCATTTGTCAAAAAAACACAATCCTACATACAAGACACCTCAGATCTACTTCGCCTGATAACAGGATTACCTCCCACCGAGGAGATCAAACTACTAGTAACCCTAGATGTACAGGCTCTATACACCAACATACCCCAGAGGGCCACACTTGATGTGGTAGAGAGTGTCCTCAACCACGATCCCTGGGACCACAACACACCTATCAGTTTTATAATGGATTGCGCTACGTTAGCCCTAACCGAAAATTTTTTTGAATTTAAAGGCCAAATTTACAAACAGACACAAGGCACTTGTATGGGCAGCACATTTGCGCCGAGTCTAGCATGTCTCTACATGGCTGACTTTGAGACACGCAATATTTTCCATCACTCAAATCCATTCTCCACTGATATATACCTTTGGAAGAGGTTCATTGACGACATCCTGATACTATGGAAAGGAGAGATGTCAACTTGTATCGACTTCTGTAGTTGGATTAACACCCTAGATCCACACCTTAAGTTTACACACACAATCTCCGAAAAAAACGTCCCATTCCTAGATCTGAATGTCGTTCTAAACAGGGGTACTCTCACCACGACTCTATACAAAAAACCGACAGACCGGAATAGTTTGTTACTCTATTCCAGTCACCATCCACGAAGTCTGAAGGAGAACTTACCTGTCGGACAATTTTTGAGGGTAAGACGCAATTGTAGTGACCTGTCTGACTACAAGTTGGAGGCTACTAGATTGGCTACTAACTTGAGAGCACGGGAATACCCAGAAAAACAAATAGCCCTAGCTAACAAGAGAGCGCGCAATAACCATCGGGAGGCGTTGCTAGCACCTAGGACACAAAACCCTACTGATGTCCTTACCTGTGTCATTTCCTTTACTCCTGCTTCTAATGTGATCACGAAATGCATTAAAAAACACTGGAATATCCTCAACACAGGTACAATGAACATTGAAACCCCCAGGTTCTCGTTTAAGCGTACGAAAAACTTGAGGGATACACTTATACACACCCGTCCACGCACACAGGGGAATGCCACCCAAAGAATTCTTTGGAATCTACCACCTGTCAGTGGACATTACCCATGTGGTTCTTGCTCCGTGTGCCCCCTCACTTCGACACACAAATCTGTACAATTCAGTAATGGCTTCAAGTGGGAACTACGCCACCACACTAATTGTAACACAGCAAACTGCGTGTATCTTATCACATGCCCCTGCAGACTACAATACATTGGCATGACAACTCGTACCATAAAAACACGCATTACAGAACACCGCAGCAACTTTCGCTGCAAAAGAACCAACACGAGGATGTGCATGCATTTCCATGAAACAGGACATACACCAGATTCATTCACATGGCTCGTCTTGGAATCCTTTCCTAACATCACCAAAGAGGCACTATTTGTGAAGGAACAAAGGTGGGTGTATAGATTGGGGTCCCACACTGCAGGCCTTAATGAAGCTATCCCATGGGCATCCCTTAAACCACTATGATAAACACCTCTAACTGCTATAGTGGTCTACTAGTGTCTTATGACCCATCTACACTACCGCAGTAACTCCAACACCTCTTACACCAATCTGAGGTGCCCTTCTCTTGCCCATTTCTCATTCGCTCTCCGCGATGCTTCCATTAGGACTAAGGGTCCAAGTATTTTATCTCCCCCAATCATATTTTAAATTCATACCCATTGTCCACAGCACTTATCTCGGACGGGCTACTTAATTATAGTGCCAATCCTACCTATGTGATAATTATCATAACAATACACGTAACAGCGAGTGCATTATCAAGAGCGATATAACATCGGACTTTACCCTGACTGTGCCGATATTGATACTCAATTACAGTGCCAATCCTACCCATGTGTTAATTATCATAGCAACACACGTAACTGCGAGTGCATTATCAAGAGCGATATAACATCGGACTTCACCCTGACTGTGCCGATATTGATACTCACCCAAGATGGCGCCCATGATGTACCGTGGCGTTCACCTCAACTACGCCGCACGGCCACGCGTATTCCCGCCGCCAGCCATGGGAACACTTCCTATTTAAATCCCCGCGATACTAGACACCCCACCTCCCAGTCCTGGTAGATCGGGGTAGGTCAGCAGGAGACGCGGACTCGGCGCGTTAGTAAGTACTCTTTGATTATCATTTTAGACAACGTTTTTAGCGGTCTTTCACCTTGTCCTCTACCACTTGGACGGCTTCAGACTTTGAAGGGGAATTACTTTGAACTATAAGCATCATTGACTAGACCTTTATTAGATAGAGAGGTCCTTTTGCATCAAGATTAACTTTACCTAATCTTTGCCACGTGTGCCTAATTTACAACAACCAATGTGGGGAGACAGAGATATGTTGTGATTATATATATGTATAACCTTTTTAAATCAAGAGAAGGGGTTTTATATCACCCTGGAGTTTTTTACCTTTCACTATGCCATTTTGCCAGCAACCTTGTCATATATACAATTACAGAACGCAAGGAACTCCTTGCGTCCTCTACCAGGAACTGCAGCACGCTAACCTTTGAATATGATAGGGTAAGTGCTCTCTGCACGTTCTTGTGATGCTATATAAGGCTACTTGAAACCCAATGACACATTGTGGAGTTTTCACATCACTTGGTTTTAGTGTGTTTTTATCACCACGCTTAGCGTGCACCATCACTATAGTTGCACATGCTTTGCATATGAGACGCACCATATAACCACAACACTTTATGTTTTACATTTTGTAATCTTATTGGTCTTCTTTTCTACAGGTAGACCGAGTTGCAGGTAATCTTGTTAAAAAATGCTGTTTCAAAATTTGTTATGCAGCCCAATGTAGATAGAATCAAATAGGTCCTGATGAATCGCCAGAGTATTTCTCAAACAGGGCGAGAAACATGTTGACCCTAGATGAGGTAGTGTTGACCACCTAGCAGATAACTCTGGGCTTTCACACTCCACCTCAGACCCTAGATGAGGCAGTGTTGACCACCTAGCACATAATTCTGGGCTTCCACACTCCACCTCACACAATTTTTAATTAGGTAAGAAGGCCCCAAAATAAACTGATTCAGTGGGCACTCCCCTACCTATTTTAACTCTCACTCTTTCATCTACATCACAACAGAGCCCCCTACCCTCAATCACCTAACGGCTGTCCGGATAAAAAGATCTCCATAAGAGCGCTCCTAAAGAGCCCGTTGAGCATTGCACCAGCCGGCCCAACGCAGGAGCAGCCCGATGATGACGCTTCACATCCCAATGGGTACGTGATTCACGACACCTAGACGGTTGTATGAGGGCTCCAATATCCGACTAAGTACTACATAGACTAGTCACCTGTATACTCTCTTGGTTCGTCTCATTATCTTTAAGGAACAGCTTTGGTATCACTTTGTTTGTCATTATAGGGCACACCTAGCTGGACCTTCTTTCCAAAGCCCTCTTTCGCCCCCCCTCCTTTTTCTCGTTGAACTCTTGTACGGATACATATCCGTGGGGCTTTCTTTCTGGTGGGTTAACCTGTGTATATCCCCCGAATTTAATACTTTCTTCCGTTTAACATATCCTAACCACAACGACTGGTTGTTGGTACACACGAACCACGGTTTTTAATGAACTCCACATCATAGCTTCTACATCCCACTCAGAATATACGCCCACCATTACGATTGACAACAATGGAGGGCCAAGGACTGAGTTTTGGTGAAGCCTTTGCTGACGAAATCTTGAGTGCTCCCTCCATTCTTGGAACAGATGGAGGTTCAGCTACAGGGAGCCAATCGGAAGATTGGCAATCCCTATCCTCAATGAAAAGAGAATGGGTTAAGATCACCCTTCACGGAGCCCTAATGACCGAATATCTTAGGGCTAACATTGCTCCAAACGGACTAATAGTTAAAATCTTCCCCCGTATCTTTTTAGAAGACGGCCCGTTTAAAATCGACTGGTGCCAGGTCTCCTGGAAATGTACCAGAGACCTCCTTATCTTGATTATCAATACCGCTAAAAGATTAGCAGAGGCACTTTTGGCGAGAATCCAATTGGCAGAAAGCACATTGAAAAGCGCCACTGCCTCCACTCTGTACAAGACGAAACTTTCAGAAATTAATAATTGTAGGAAGGTGGATATCTGACTATGGTTACCCCCAAATTTTTGCCTAGTGTCTAGCTGGTTTTTCGACTTAGTTGGCCTGAGATCCTGCCATTCAGGCTCTCAGGCTATCTGCTCTCTCTGTAAAATGGACTCCATGTACCCTAGGTACATACCCAATTGGTTGGATCACCCTGTCAGCCCCTGTACCAGTGTACACTAGGTACCCAGGGCATTGGTGTATCCAAGGCCTGCCAGGGGCTGAAGCATGTATTATGCCACCCCAGGCTTGGCCTAACAATCTGACACAACTGGCTGATCACTCAGCTGGGGTAAGTTGGTGTAATCACCTCTTACTTAGGTGTAGTATACCTATACCTAAACTTAAATGGGACACCTGGTAACCTATAAGTCACTCCTATGGCAGGCCTTAACAATCCTGAAGGCAGAGTGCTTGGTTCCATGTGAGATGGTGCTCTGGCATGAGCTGAGCCTGTCTGCAGTGGTCGGAACAACTTCCTTCTACTGTTTCCAGATATCGTCATACCATATACTCTTAAGTGCATTATGAACCTCGCGGTTAAATGCTATCTTTGGTTTGGCTTTATCAAAACATGTCGAGTAAGGTGTCATACGAATTGGAATACTAACCCCTCGCCAATTCTGGCGACGGGGTTAGCATTCCACCCTTCTAGAGGGACACGACATGTACAGTGCCTGAAACCCGGGTAAAATCAGACATAGCCTCAGCTCCACAAAATGGATGCTGCCACCACAGACACAAGTCTGCCCTCCTGCTGCTGGGAGTCCTTCCAGCTTGGGAGGTGTGGACAAAGGGTTTCCTGCCAGGGGAGGTGCATGCACCACCCCAGACAGGATTTTGTGTATTGGTCAGGTAGGGCTTGAAAGAAACCAGACATGCCTGTGGCTCACAAGGAGCCTCGGTGCATATGCCAGTTCAAACCGGTCCTGGGGCACACCAGTCCCGGGCCTGGGGCGAGCTGGACAAAGGATTGGGGGTGTAACCACCCCCCTTCCTGGTCCCACCCTTAGGGAGGGACCTAGCAGGTAGTCCGGCCCCTAGAATCCGCTTAAAGGTAGGAGCTGTGTCCTAAGACTTCAGACATCCTGGAATCAACTTAAAACTAAGAAGAAGACGGGAACTTCGACGCTCTGCTGCACAGAGGACTGAAGCCAATCTCCCCTGTGGTCAGGGAGTGACCACCTTGCTAACGCAAGCACCATCCAGCGAATCACCGTCTGCTTTGCCGCCGCCTCCCGCCGGAGCCCGAGCCCAGAGACTGACAAGACCTGGACCTCCAGACCTCTCACCGCCCGATCCACAGTCCCTGAAAAGAGGAGACCCGTGGAGGCACCGAGACACGTGGAGCCAGCCATCTTGGAACGACTACGACAAGCTGACCAGTGCAACAACCGAGGCTCCCTCCAAGTTGTGCTTTGGGTCCTGAGAAGCCCAACCCTCGAGCAGCATCTGCACCAAAGGTGAGCCCTCCAGCATCTCCACGATCTGCGTGGGGCCCTTCTGCATTTTGCCACTCGACGCGCCTAACCGGTTGCTGGCCCGCTGGCTAGTGGCCATCTTGGCGACGAAATCTACGACAAACACCGCTGGTCTGGTTGCTCCAGACTGGCCCTTGCTCCCCTCCAAAGGAGCAATCCCTCTGACCTGGCTGGTCAGAACCAACAGCTGATTTCCGAATCCTCCTGCAATTGCTTTTGCCAAGGCTTGTTTGCTTCGATCAAGTCGCCGACACCGCCGACAGCGAGAGCCTGCGTGGGACAGCTCGTGAGCCGACTCCTGGACGTCGTCGACCTTCAGGGACCACGTGGCTGCGGAGACAAGCTACCCCTCATCACCTGTTTGCACCCGACATCGCCTGGTACCCACCTGGTGCCACGCTGGTCACTGGCTAGTGACTGTGAACACTGTCCCCTCTGCTTACAGGTCTTCAACATCTCCGATCCACTCTTGGATCCACTGCATCTCTTCCCGACCGACCGCCTGCAGCATCTTTGTCCCAGGCTCAACGGAACAGATAGAAGAAACCCGACGCACTTTGAGGCCTATGCACCCGCTTCCTGTGGGTGAGGTAAAGCTGGTACTCCGGTGCCCATGTGTAGTAATACATCTCTAGTGCCTGTGTTCCAAATCTTAAGTTCCTAGGTCATCCGGAAGATTCCTTTTGCAGTAACTTTGTACTTTTTACGCACCCATTGAAACCTATGGGAGCACGCGTGTGACTATTTGCTCTGCACACGCCACCCGTGGACCTCCTGGTCACTAACTGACGTTAGCTCCTTGTAGGCCCAGCGATTCTAGAGGCCCTAGGCCTTTTCCCTTTTCTGTTCGTGGTACTTATACCACTATTTTAGTATATGGTTCGAGTGGCCACCAGGGCCTATCCATATAAAGTGCAACTTCTGTGTATTCTGTGATAATCTTGTTTGACGATTTGTGCTCCTGTGCTCATAAAGAGACTAGGGGTTACTTTGAGAAATAAATACATATATATTTTGAATATATATCTGTGTGGTGTCCTTTCATTGGTATAAAAGGGGGTTACTATTGGTAAAACAGCTTGCTTAACACGCATCACGAGTTTAGCCTCAAAGACTGCTTAGCCTACGCTACCACTAGGGCAGCTAGTCCGAAAAGGTTGACTTACAACCACACCATAAGGGTTGCTTGGCATGGTACAAGGTGGTCACTAGAACTAGTGAACAGCATATACCAGGCCAACTTCTCACATTGGTGAGCAGCGGTTGGATTTGAGCTTGCTGTGTTTTACCATTGTAATCTCTTGGTTACCAATTGAAAGATCACATAGGTACCTGTAGGTACATATAAAACAAGATTAGATATACATAAGTTCTACTGAACTTAGTTGTTGTAGAGCAAAGGGAGTAGCACACCCTGACTACAACTACTAGATAGGTTTAGTAGGTAAACCCAAGTGTAGGTAGATTGCAACACATCCACCCACACTTAAGAGCAATGGCCGGGGCAGAGGGGTCCACTGTACCCATCTCTGTTGAGAGTGACCCCCAGAGGGCACCATCCAGCTTTGCTACCCTTAACCAGAATGAGCTCAGGCATTTGGCAACTCTTAGAGGCCTTAAACAGCCCAAGAACCCAAACTCTGCTGAGCTCAGAGAGCTCTTACAGAATGATGAGAATCAGAGAGCACTCAAGAAAGCTTCCCAGTTAGCCCCCTTAGGGTCAGGAACAGGAGGCCCCCCTTCTGAAGATGCCACTGAAGTACCCCTTCCCAATAGTCACCCCTTAGATGGGATGCCTACCACAGAGGATGAGAGTGAAAAGGATACTGACAGTAGTGAGGATGAAGGGAGAACTAGCCCAGTGCCAAGTGTTATACTTGGCCCAGCTAAACCAAGGCTATTGGGGACTGACAGTGGGGTCAACCCACTGGATCTCCCCAGTGGACTTAACCCAGGGCTTGGAAGGCAAAGGAATCGCTCAGGTGACTCCAATGCTTCCCATGGCTCTAGAGGCTCTCAAGGTCACTCCAGGAGAAGGATGACCACCCCTCAGAGGAGGGAACATGAGGCCAAGATGCAAGAGGCTCAGCTGAGGATCAGGAAGCAGGAGCTAGAAGTAGCCCTGATGGAAGAAAAACTGAGCAAGGCTAGGCAGCATAGAGAGAGTGGGTCTATACCCACTGGTGGCAGCAATGTCCCTAGGGACAAAGATAGGGTCTTTGACAATAGGAACCTGTCCAAGATTGTGCCCCCCTACAAAAGTGGGGATGACATCCACAAATGGATGACTGCTCTTGAGAGAGCCTGCAAAGTGCAGCAGGTTCCTGAAGACCAGTGGGCAGCAATCTTATGGCTCTCCTTTGAGGGGAGAGGCAGAGATAGACTCCTCACTGTTAGAGAAGAGGATGTCAGAAATTACAGAGTCCTGAAGAGTGTCCTAGTTGATGGGTTAGGCTTAACCACTGAACAGTACAGGTTAATGTTCAGAGACACCCAGAAGACACAGACTCAGGACTGGTCTGAATATGTGGAATGTGCCACTAAGGCTTTGGAGGGTTGGTTGCTGGGAAGTAAGGTGTCTGATTATACAGGATTGTACAATTTGATGATGAGAGAGCAGATTTTAAGTAATTGTCAAAACCAGCTTCTCCATCAACACCTGGTAGACTCAGATTTGACCTCTCCCCAAGAATTGGGAAAGAGGGCAGATAAATGGGTCAGGACCAGGATCAGGCCTAAAAACCAGGGTGGTGACCAAAAGAAAGATACCACCAAGCCTCAAGAGAAGGGTGGGGATAAAGAAAAAGAGAAACCTTCCTCAGGGCCCCAAAACTCCACACAGGGTGGTGGGTCCCAAGCTCCCTCCTCTACCACAGCTAAAAAGCCCTACTGCCATGAGTGTAAAACTCCTGGGCATTGGAAAACTGACAGCGGTTGCCCAAGGGCTAAAAACAAAACTGTTCCTCCAATTACTCCTGTCACACCACCTATTACTGTCAGCAGTAATCCCCCAGGTGGTGGGAGTGCCCCCAGAAATCTGGGTGGGTTTACTTGGGGAACACAGGGGGACCCTGGCTTAGCCAATTCCCCTACAGCAACCACTCTTGTCTGTGATGGTGGCATGGGGTTTGCCAACTTCACTGCCTGTCCCAACACTTTGGGTAGGTACAGACAGGAGCCCTACATCAATGGTACAAAAGCTGAGGCCTACAGAGACACTGGAGCTAGCATCACAATGGTGGCCCATTGGCTAGTTCCCTCTGAGCAGCTTTTGCCTGGTTTCTCCTACCAGGTGACTAACATTGATGGCAAACAAAACAGTCATCCCATGGCAGAGGTATGTCTCAGCTGGGGAGGGGTCACTGGCCCTAAAAGGGTAGCAGTGTCCCCAACCTTGCCTGTAGACTGCTTACTGGGGAATGACTTAGAACTCTCAGCTTGGGCTGGAGTTGAACAAGACACCCATTCTAAAATGGTAGGCCTTTCACAAAAGGGTAGGGGGGTTGTGCCATTCACAACCCCTGTCCAAATAGATTTCCTCCCTGAAAAGGTTGGAAGGGCAGTGGTAGCCACAGCCCAGGCACAGACAGACTTCCCTGTAGGGACTGGCAGAGCTGTGACAGTCACAGCTCAAACACAAACTGAGTGCCCCCCTGAAAAGGTTGGCAAGGCTGTAATGGTCTCAGCCTATACTCAGACTGACATAGGTGTAGTGAAGCCTGAAACAATGGATCACTCCACACAAACTGAGAGTAGTGGGGAGGAAGAAAAGTCTCCCTCTCCCCAGACATTAGGAAAAGGTCAGCCTCCTCAGGGATCTGACCTCACCCCTTGTGAAGGAACTGCCCCAGAGGTAGCCAGGCCTGGCCTGGCAGAGCCTCTGATGTCAGTGGCCCCTTCCAAGGTGGGATCCAGTCTGGTGCAGGTAGCCTGCCTCTCTCTACCCTGCCTCAGTCAGCCCAGGGCTGCAGAGGTCAGGGAGGCCAGTGGACCCCCAGAGGGCCCCTGTCCACAAGAACCCCCCCATCAAAAGAATGAGGATTGCCTGGCTAGTAGCCCTAGTCAGGTGATGGGTAAAAACATTCCTGAGGGATCTCCTTTACAGGTAGTTAGGGACCTCCCCCAGGGGGATTCTGTTGGGCACAGGCAAACATGGGACCTTAGGGCCCCAAACCTGACCTGTCCCTCCAGTAAGCCCACAAAAGGGACCCAGCCTCCAGCTTTAGGTAGCCAGAGGCTGACCCTGAGAGCACAGTGCAACTCAGTTAAAGAAAGAAAGGCATCCATGGTGGAGGATGATTGGAGGAAGCTGAGGCCTCACTTTGAGGACACTCACTTCAGTACTCCATCTCAACACCAGCCTTTTACTTTGCCAAGACACACCACAGGTAGAGATTCCCTATGGTGGAGACCCTCTGATACCCTTAGGGTGAGGGATTGCTTAGTGGACCATGAGACAGGGGGTAACCATGCCAGTGCTGGTTCCTCCTTATATGGCCACTTGGGCAATATAGGCTTACCTGGTCAAGGTCAGCCTTATCTCCCTTCGTTTGGGGGGGGGTTGTGTAGGAAGGTGGATATCTGACTATGGTTACCCCCAAATTTTTGCCTAGTGTCTAGCTGGTTTTTCGACTTAGTTGGCCTGAGATCCTGCCATTCAGGCTCTCAGGCTATCTGCTCTCTCTGTAAAATGGACTCCATGTACCCTAGGTACATACCCAATTGGTTGGATCACCCTGTCAGCCCCTGTACCAGTGTACACTAGGTACCCAGGGCATTGGTGTATCCAAGGCCTGCCAGGGGCTGAAGCATGTATTATGCCACCCCAGGCTTGGCCTAACAATCTGACACAACTGGCTGATCACTCAGCTGGGGTAAGTTGGTGTAATCACCTCTTACTTAGGTGTAGTATACCTATACCTAAACTTAAATGGGACACCTGGTAACCTATAAGTCACTCCTATGGCAGGCCTTAACAATCCTGAAGGCAGAGTGCTTGGTTCCATGTGAGATGGTGCTCTGGCATGAGCTGAGCCTGTCTGCAGTGGTCGGAACAACTTCCTTCTACTGTTTCCAGATATCGTCATACCATATACTCTTAAGTGCATTATGAACCTCGCGGTTAAATGCTATCTTTGGTTTGGCTTTATCAAAACATGTCGAGTAAGGTGTCATACGAATTGGAATACTAACCCCTCGCCAATTCTGGCGACGGGGTTAGCATTCCACCCTTCTAGAGGGACACGACATGTACAGTGCCTGAAACCCGGGTAAAATCAGACATAGCCTCAGCTCCACAAAATGGATGCTGCCACCACAGACACAAGTCTGCCCTCCTGCTGCTGGGAGTCCTTCCAGCTTGGGAGGTGTGGACAAAGGGTTTCCTGCCAGGGGAGGTGCATGCACCACCCCAGACAGGATTTTGTGTATTGGTCAGGTAGGGCTTGAAAGAAACCAGACATGCCTGTGGCTCACAAGGAGCCTCGGTGCATATGCCAGTTCAAACCGGTCCTGGGGCACACCAGTCCCGGGCCTGGGGCGAGCTGGACAAAGGATTGGGGGTGTAACCACCCCCCTTCCTGGTCCCACCCTTAGGGAGGGACCTAGCAGGTAGTCCGGCCCCTAGAATCCGCTTAAAGGTAGGAGCTGTGTCCTAAGACTTCAGACATCCTGGAATCAACTTAAAACTAAGAAGAAGACGGGAACTTCGACGCTCTGCTGCACAGAGGACTGAAGCCAATCTCCCCTGTGGTCAGGGAGTGACCACCTTGCTAACGCAAGCACCATCCAGCGAATCACCGTCTGCTTTGCCGCCGCCTCCCGCCGGAGCCCGAGCCCAGAGACTGACAAGACCTGGACCTCCAGACCTCTCACCGCCCGATCCACAGTCCCTGAAAAGAGGAGACCCGTGGAGGCACCGAGACACGTGGAGCCAGCCATCTTGGAACGACTACGACAAGCTGACCAGTGCAACAACCGAGGCTCCCTCCAAGTTGTGCTTTGGGTCCTGAGAAGCCCAACCCTCGAGCAGCATCTGCACCAAAGGTGAGCCCTCCAGCATCTCCACGATCTGCGTGGGGCCCTTCTGCATTTTGCCACTCGACGCGCCTAACCGGTTGCTGGCCCGCTGGCTAGTGGCCATCTTGGCGACGAAATCTACGACAAACACCGCTGGTCTGGTTGCTCCAGACTGGCCCTTGCTCCCCTCCAAAGGAGCAATCCCTCTGACCTGGCTGGTCAGAACCAACAGCTGATTTCCGAATCCTCCTGCAATTGCTTTTGCCAAGGCTTGTTTGCTTCGATCAAGTCGCCGACACCGCCGACAGCGAGAGCCTGCGTGGGACAGCTCGTGAGCCGACTCCTGGACGTCGTCGACCTTCAGGGACCACGTGGCTGCGGAGACAAGCTACCCCTCATCACCTGTTTGCACCCGACATCGCCTGGTACCCACCTGGTGCCACGCTGGTCACTGGCTAGTGACTGTGAACACTGTCCCCTCTGCTTACAGGTCTTCAACATCTCCGATCCACTCTTGGATCCACTGCATCTCTTCCCGACCGACCGCCTGCAGCATCTTTGTCCCAGGCTCAACGGAACAGATAGAAGAAACCCGACGCACTTTGAGGCCTATGCACCCGCTTCCTGTGGGTGAGGTAAAGCTGGTACTCCGGTGCCCATGTGTAGTAATACATCTCTAGTGCCTGTGTTCCAAATCTTAAGTTCCTAGGTCATCCGGAAGATTCCTTTTGCAGTAACTTTGTACTTTTTACGCACCCATTGAAACCTATGGGAGCACGCGTGTGACTATTTGCTCTGCACACGCCACCCGTGGACCTCCTGGTCACTAACTGACGTTAGCTCCTTGTAGGCCCAGCGATTCTAGAGGCCCTAGGCCTTTTCCCTTTTCTGTTCGTGGTACTTATACCACTATTTTAGTATATGGTTCGAGTGGCCACCAGGGCCTATCCATATAAAGTGCAACTTCTGTGTATTCTGTGATAATCTTGTTTGACGATTTGTGCTCCTGTGCTCATAAAGAGACTAGGGGTTACTTTGAGAAATAAATACATATATATTTTGAATATATATCTGTGTGGTGTCCTTTCATTGGTATAAAAGGGGGTTACTATTGGTAAAACAGCTTGCTTAACACGCATCACGAGTTTAGCCTCAAAGACTGCTTAGCCTACGCTACCACTAGGGCAGCTAGTCCGAAAAGGTTGACTTACAACCACACCATAAGGGTTGCTTGGCATGGTACAAGGTGGTCACTAGAACATTTGCGCCGAGTCTAGCATGTCTCTACATGGCTGACTTTGAGACACGCAATATTTTCCATCACTCAAATCCATTCTCCACTGATATATACCTTTGGAAGAGGTTCATTGACGACATCCTGATACTATGGAAAGGAGAGATGTCAACTTGTATCGACTTCTGTAGTTGGATTAACACCCTAGATCCACACCTTAAGTTTACACACACAATCTCCGAAAAAAACGTCCCATTCCTAGATCTGAATGTCGTTCTAAACAGGGGTACTCTCACCACGACTCTATACAAAAAACCGACAGACCGGAATAGTTTGTTACTCTATTCCAGTCACCATCCACGAAGTCTGAAGGAGAACTTACCTGTCGGACAATTTTTGAGGGTAAGACGCAATTGTAGTGACCTGTCTGACTACAAGTTGGAGGCTACTAGATTGGCTACTAACTTGAGAGCACGGGAATACCCAGAAAAACAAATAGCCCTAGCTAACAAGAGAGCGCGCAATAACCATCGGGAGGCGTTGCTAGCACCTAGGACACAAAACCCTACTGATGTCCTTACCTGTGTCATTTCCTTTACTCCTGCTTCTAATGTGATCACGAAATGCATTAAAAAACACTGGAATATCCTCAACACAGGTACAATGAACATTGAAACCCCCAGGTTCTCGTTTAAGCGTACGAAAAACTTGAGGGATACACTTATACACACCCGTCCACGCACACAGGGGAATGCCACCCAAAGAATTCTTTGGAATCTACCACCTGTCAGTGGACATTACCCATGTGGTTCTTGCTCCGTGTGCCCCCTCACTTCGACACACAAATCTGTACAATTCAGTAATGGCTTCAAGTGGGAACTACGCCACCACACTAATTGTAACACAGCAAACTGCGTGTATCTTATCACATGCCCCTGCAGACTACAATACATTGGCATGACAACTCGTACCATAAAAACACGCATTACAGAACACCGCAGCAACTTTCGCTGCAAAAGAACCAACACGAGGATGTGCATGCATTTCCATGAAACAGGACATACACCAGATTCATTCACATGGCTCGTCTTGGAATCCTTTCCTAACATCACCAAAGAGGCACTATTTGTGAAGGAACAAAGGTGGGTGTATAGATTGGGGTCCCACACTGCAGGCCTTAATGAAGCTATCCCATGGGCATCCCTTAAACCACTATGATAAACACCTCTAACTGCTATAGTGGTCTACTAGTGTCTTATGACCCATCTACACTACCGCAGTAACTCCAACACCTCTTACACCAATCTGAGGTGCCCTTCTCTTGCCCATTTCTCATTCGCTCTCCGCGATGCTTCCATTAGGACTAAGGGTCCAAGTATTTTATCTCCCCCAATCATATTTTAAATTCATACCCATTGTCCACAGCACTTATCTCGGACGGGCTACTTAATTATAGTGCCAATCCTACCTATGTGATAATTATCATAACAATACACGTAACAGCGAGTGCATTATCAAGAGCGATATAACATCGGACTTTACCCTGACTGTGCCGATATTGATACTCAATTACAGTGCCAATCCTACCCATGTGTTAATTATCATAGCAACACACGTAACTGCGAGTGCATTATCAAGAGCGATATAACATCGGACTTCACCCTGACTGTGCCGATATTGATACTCACCCAAGATGGCGCCCATGATGTACCGTGGCGTTCACCTCAACTACGCCGCACGGCCACGCGTATTCCCGCCGCCAGCCATGGGAACACTTCCTATTTAAATCCCCGCGATACTAGACACCCCACCTCCCAGTCCTGGTAGATCGGGGTAGGTCAGCAGGAGACGCGGACTCGGCGCGTTAGTAAGTACTCTTTGATTATCATTTTAGACAACGTTTTTAGCGGTCTTTCACCTTGTCCTCTACCACTTGGACGGCTTCAGACTTTGAAGGGGAATTACTTTGAACTATAAGCATCATTGACTAGACCTTTATTAGATAGAGAGGTCCTTTTGCATCAAGATTAACTTTACCTAATCTTTGCCACGTGTGCCTAATTTACAACAACCAATGTGGGGAGACAGAGATATGTTGTGATTATATATATGTATAACCTTTTTAAATCAAGAGAAGGGGTTTTATATCACCCTGGAGTTTTTTACCTTTCACTATGCCATTTTGCCAGCAACCTTGTCATATATACAATTACAGAACGCAAGGAACTCCTTGCGTCCTCTACCAGGAACTGCAGCACGCTAACCTTTGAATATGATAGGGTAAGTGCTCTCTGCACGTTCTTGTGATGCTATATAAGGCTACTTGAAACCCAATGACACATTGTGGAGTTTTCACATCACTTGGTTTTAGTGTGTTTTTATCACCACGCTTAGCGTGCACCATCACTATAGTTGCACATGCTTTGCATATGAGACGCACCATATAACCACAACACTTTATGTTTTACATTTTGTAATCTTATTGGTCTTCTTTTCTACAGGTAGACCGAGTTGCAGGTAATCTTGTTAAAAAATGCTGTTTCAAAATTTGTTATGCAGCCCAATGTAGATAGAATCAAATAGGTCCTGATGAATCGCCAGAGTATTTCTCAAACAGGGCGAGAAACATGTTGACCCTAGATGAGGTAGTGTTGACCACCTAGCAGATAACTCTGGGCTTTCACACTCCACCTCAGACCCTAGATGAGGCAGTGTTGACCACCTAGCACATAATTCTGGGCTTCCACACTCCACCTCACACAATTTTTAATTAGGTAAGAAGGCCCCAAAATAAACTGATTCAGTGGGCACTCCCCTACCTATTTTAACTCTCACTCTTTCATCTACATCACAACAGAGCCCCCTACCCTCAATCACCTAACGGCTGTCCGGATAAAAAGATCTCCATAAGAGCGCTCCTAAAGAGCCCGTTGAGCATTGCACCAGCCGGCCCAACGCAGGAGCAGCCCGATGATGACGCTTCACATCCCAATGGGTACGTGATTCACGACACCTAGACGGTTGTATGAGGGCTCCAATATCCGACTAAGTACTACATAGACTAGTCACCTGTATACTCTCTTGGTTCGTCTCATTATCTTTAAGGAACAGCTTTGGTATCACTTTGTTTGTCATTATAGGGCACACCTAGCTGGACCTTCTTTCCAAAGCCCTCTTTCGCCCCCCCTCCTTTTTCTCGTTGAACTCTTGTACGGATACATATCCGTGGGGCTTTCTTTCTGGTGGGTTAACCTGTGTATATCCCCCGAATTTAATACTTTCTTCCGTTTAACATATCCTAACCACAACGACTGGTTGTTGGTACACACGAACCACGGTTTTTAATGAACTCCACATCATAGCTTCTACATCCCACTCAGAATATACGCCCACCATTACGATTGACAACAATGGAGGGCCAAGGACTGAGTTTTGGTGAAGCCTTTGCTGACGAAATCTTGAGTGCTCCCTCCATTCTTGGAACAGATGGAGGTTCAGCTACAGGGAGCCAATCGGAAGATTGGCAATCCCTATCCTCAATGAAAAGAGAATGGGTTAAGATCACCCTTCACGGAGCCCTAATGACCGAATATCTTAGGGCTAACATTGCTCCAAACGGACTAATAGTTAAAATCTTCCCCCGTATCTTTTTAGAAGACGGCCCGTTTAAAATCGACTGGTGCCAGGTCTCCTGGAAATGTACCAGAGACCTCCTTATCTTGATTATCAATACCGCTAAAAGATTAGCAGAGGCACTTTTGGCGAGAATCCAATTGGCAGAAAGCACATTGAAAAGCGCCACTGCCTCCACTCTGTACAAGACGAAACTTTCAGAAATTAATAATGAAATGGCCGAACATCGTGAGTACCTTATGAAGCAGAAAGTAAAGAAACTACAGAAAGATGTGAGCAATTTTGAGAAAGAAAAAGTCTACCCTTACCTGAAAGAAGACTTTATACCACCTACCTCTAATAATTCAGGAGATTCAGCTTCCAACTCCTCAAGGCGAGGGTCCTCAAGTAATAGCAATTCTAGTTCCGAATCAGTGAACTATAACTCATTCCGCAAGGGTAATCGCCAAACCTACCAAAATTTCCCGATGGGCCCCTTTCAGAATCCTGCATTTTGGCAATACCCCATACACCCTCATGGTCCCCCACCATATCCTATACCACCACAAGGCCCACCCCAGTTCTACCCCCCGGTGTACAACCAGCCTTTTTTAGGCAGAGGTTGGGGCAGAGGGCGAGGGCAAAGAAGAAAAAACAGTCAGACAATCCCACAAGGCATGAGAGTTCAGTGGGAGGACACCCCGAGAACCATGGAGACCCGGAGTTCCACCAACAACAAAAAGAAGACTTAGTAGTCAACCTTTCCCAAAGACATCTTACCGAGATTGAACACAGAGTATTACAGAGAGGCCTAGGCTTTGTACCAACTCCAAAGATAGACCAGTTTAAACAACAATGCGAAATCCAACAGTTTTTCCGTAAGGTTAGGCTAAAGTCGTTCTTCAAAGACACGGAAATGACACAACGGACAGACAGTGGACTACACAATAAATCTACTTTTACCCCTCGAACTAATATGGTGCCACCTGAGGTGATTACTTTTGAACAGGCTGTACTTAAAGACCTGTCTCATGCACCTATGTCAAGACATTATAACAACATGTCAAAGGCAGAAACAGAGGCCATCAAGAATATATCTAGTGATACATCTATTACTATAAAACAGGCAGACAAAGGAGGGGCGACAGTCATTATGGCAACAACTGACTATGAACTGGAATGTAGACGCCAACTGAGTGACCGGGACTACTACACTCCAGTCACACACAACCCCACGCAGCGCCTTTTGACAACCATCACATCTTTGGTCTTCTCAGCTGAGAGCCAGGGTTGGTTAAGCAAGAAAGAAGCAGCATTTCTGATTAAAAAGAACCCAAGGACCCCATATTTCTACACTCTGCCAACAATCCATAAAGGGATTTCCCCGGTACCAGGCAGGCCTATAGTATCAGGAATTGATTCAGTGCTTGAACCCCTCTCGCAATTTTGCGATTATTTTTTACAACCATTTGTCAAAAAAACACAATCCTACATACAAGACACCTCAGATCTACTTCGCCTGATAACAGGATTACCTCCCACCGAGGAGATCAAACTACTAGTAACCCTAGATGTACAGGCTCTATACACCAACATACCCCAGAGGGCCACACTTGATGTGGTAGAGAGTGTCCTCAACCACGATCCCTGGGACCACAACACACCTATCAGTTTTATAATGGATTGCGCTACGTTAGCCCTAACCGAAATTTTTTTTGAATTTAAAGGCCAAATTTACAAACAGACACAAGGCACTTGTATGGGCAGCACATTTGCGCCGAGTCTAGCATGTCTCTACATGGCTGACTTTGAGACACGCAATATTTTCCATCACTCAAATCCATTCTCCACTGATATATACCTTTGGAAGAGGTTCATTGACGACATCCTGATACTATGGAAAGGAGAGATGTCAACTTGTATCGACTTCTGTAGTTGGATTAACACCCTAGATCCACACCTTAAGTTTACACACACAATCTCCGAAAAAAACGTCCCATTCCTAGATCTGAATGTCGTTCTAAACAGGGGTACTCTCACCACGACTCTATACAAAAAACCGACAGACCGGAATAGTTTGTTACTCTATTCCAGTCACCATCCACGAAGTCTGAAGGAGAACTTACCTGTCGGACAATTTTTGAGGGTAAGACGCAATTGTAGTGACCTGTCTGACTACAAGTTGGAGGCTACTAGATTGGCTACTAACTTGAGAGCACGGGAATACCCAGAAAAACAAATAGCCCTAGCTAACAAGAGAGCGCGCAATAACCATCGGGAGGCGTTGCTAGCACCTAGGACACAAAACCCTACTGATGTCCTTACCTGTGTCATTTCCTTTACTCCTGCTTCTAATGTGATCACGAAATGCATTAAAAAACACTGGAATATCCTCAACACAGGTACAATGAACATTGAAACCCCCAGGTTCTCGTTTAAGCGTACGAAAAACTTGAGGGATACACTTATACACACCCGTCCACGCACACAGGGGAATGCCACCCAAAGAATTCTTTGGAATCTACCACCTGTCAGTGGACATTACCCATGTGGTTCTTGCTCCGTGTGCCCCCTCACTTCGACACACAAATCTGTACAATTCAGTAATGGCTTCAAGTGGGAACTACGCCACCACACTAATTGTAACACAGCAAACTGCGTGTATCTTATCACATGCCCCTGCAGACTACAATACATTGGCATGACAACTCGTACCATAAAAACACGCATTACAGAACACCGCAGCAACTTTCGCTGCAAAAGAACCAACACGAGGATGTGCATGCATTTCCATGAAACAGGACATACACCAGATTCATTCACATGGCTCGTCTTGGAATCCTTTCCTAACATCACCAAAGAGGCACTATTTGTGAAGGAACAAAGGTGGGTGTATAGATTGGGGTCCCACACTGCAGGCCTTAATGAAGCTATCCCATGGGCATCCCTTAAACCACTATGATAAACACCTCTAACTGCTATAGTGGTCTACTAGTGTCTTATGACCCATCTACACTACCGCAGTAACTCCAACACCTCTTACACCAATCTGAGGTGCCCTTCTCTTGCCCATTTCTCATTCGCTCTCCGCGATGCTTCCATTAGGACTAAGGGTCCAAGTATTTTATCTCCCCCAATCATATTTTAAATTCATACCCATTGTCCACAGCACTTATCTCGGACGGGCTACTTAATTATAGTGCCAATCCTACCTATGTGATAATTATCATAACAATACACGTAACAGCGAGTGCATTATCAAGAGCGATATAACATCGGACTTTACCCTGACTGTGCCGATATTGATACTCAATTACAGTGCCAATCCTACCCATGTGTTAATTATCATAGCAACACACGTAACTGCGAGTGCATTATCAAGAGCGATATAACATCGGACTTCACCCTGACTGTGCCGATATTGATACTCACCCAAGATGGCGCCCATGATGTACCGTGGCGTTCACCTCAACTACGCCGCACGGCCACGCGTATTCCCGCCGCCAGCCATGGGAACACTTCCTATTTAAATCCCCGCGATACTAGACACCCCACCTCCCAGTCCTGGTAGATCGGGGTAGGTCAGCAGGAGACGCGGACTCGGCGCGTTAGTAAGTACTCTTTGATTATCATTTTAGACAACGTTTTTAGCGGTCTTTCACCTTGTCCTCTACCACTTGGACGGCTTCAGACTTTGAAGGGGAATTACTTTGAACTATAAGCATCATTGACTAGACCTTTATTAGATAGAGAGGTCCTTTTGCATCAAGATTAACTTTACCTAATCTTTGCCACGTGTGCCTAATTTACAACAACCAATGTGGGGAGACAGAGATATGTTGTGATTATATATATGTATAACCTTTTTAAATCAAGAGAAGGGGTTTTATATCACCCTGGAGTTTTTTACCTTTCACTATGCCATTTTGCCAGCAACCTTGTCATATATACAATTACAGAACGCAAGGAACTCCTTGCGTCCTCTACCAGGAACTGCAGCACGCTAACCTTTGAATATGATAGGGTAAGTGCTCTCTGCACGTTCTTGTGATGCTATATAAGGCTACTTGAAACCCAATGACACATTGTGGAGTTTTCACATCACTTGGTTTTAGTGTGTTTTTATCACCACGCTTAGCGTGCACCATCACTATAGTTGCACATGCTTTGCATATGAGACGCACCATATAACCACAACACTTTATGTTTTACATTTTGTAATCTTATTGGTCTTCTTTTCTACAGGTAGACCGAGTTGCAGGTAATCTTGTTAAAAAATGCTGTTTCAAAATTTGTTATGCAGCCCAATGTAGATAGAATCAAATAGGTCCTGATGAATCGCCAGAGTATTTCTCAAACAGGGCGAGAAACATGTTGACCCTAGATGAGGTAGTGTTGACCACCTAGCAGATAACTCTGGGCTTTCACACTCCACCTCAGACCCTAGATGAGGCAGTGTTGACCACCTAGCACATAATTCTGGGCTTCCACACTCCACCTCACACAATTTTTAATTAGGTAAGAAGGCCCCAAAATAAACTGATTCAGTGGGCACTCCCCTACCTATTTTAACTCTCACTCTTTCATCTACATCACAACAGAGCCCCCTACCCTCAATCACCTAACGGCTGTCCGGATAAAAAGATCTCCATAAGAGCGCTCCTAAAGAGCCCGTTGAGCATTGCACCAGCCGGCCCAACGCAGGAGCAGCCCGATGATGACGCTTCACATCCCAATGGGTACGTGATTCACGACACCTAGACGGTTGTATGAGGGCTCCAATATCCGACTAAGTACTACATAGACTAGTCACCTGTATACTCTCTTGGTTCGTCTCATTATCTTTAAGGAACAGCTTTGGTATCACTTTGTTTGTCATTATAGGGCACACCTAGCTGGACCTTCTTTCCAAAGCCCTCTTTCGCCCCCCCTCCTTTTTCTCGTTGAACTCTTGTACGGATACATATCCGTGGGGCTTTCTTTCTGGTGGGTTAACCTGTGTATATCCCCCGAATTTAATACTTTCTTCCGTTTAACATATCCTAACCACAACGACTGGTTGTTGGTACACACGAACCACGGTTTTTAATGAACTCCACATCATAGCTTCTACATCCCACTCAGAATATACGCCCACCATTACGATTGACAACAATGGAGGGCCAAGGACTGAGTTTTGGTGAAGCCTTTGCTGACGAAATCTTGAGTGCTCCCTCCATTCTTGGAACAGATGGAGGTTCAGCTACAGGGAGCCAATCGGAAGATTGGCAATCCCTATCCTCAATGAAAAGAGAATGGGTTAAGATCACCCTTCACGGAGCCCTAATGACCGAATATCTTAGGGCTAACATTGCTCCAAACGGACTAATAGTTAAAATCTTCCCCCGTATCTTTTTAGAAGACGGCCCGTTTAAAATCGACTGGTGCCAGGTCTCCTGGAAATGTACCAGAGACCTCCTTATCTTGATTATCAATACCGCTAAAAGATTAGCAGAGGCACTTTTGGCGAGAATCCAATTGGCAGAAAGCACATTGAAAAGCGCCACTGCCTCCACTCTGTACAAGACGAAACTTTCAGAAATTAATAATGAAATGGCCGAACATCGTGAGTACCTTATGAAGCAGAAAGTAAAGAAACTACAGAAAGATGTGAGCAATTTTGAGAAAGAAAAAGTCTACCCTTACCTGAAAGAAGACTTTATACCACCTACCTCTAATAATTCAGGAGATTCAGCTTCCAACTCCTCAAGGCGAGGGTCCTCAAGTAATAGCAATTCTAGTTCCGAATCAGTGAACTATAACTCATTCCGCAAGGGTAATCGCCAAACCTACCAAAATTTCCCAATGGGCCCCTTTCAGAATCCTGCATTTTGGCAATACCCCATACACCCTCATGGTCCCCCACCATATCCTATACCACCACAAGGCCCACCCCAGTTCTACCCCCCGGTGTACAACCAGCCTTTTTTAGGCAGAGGTTGGGGCAGAGGGCGAGGGCAAAGAAGAAAAAACAGTCAGACAATCCCACAAGGCATGAGAGTTCAGTGGGAGGACACCCCGAGAACCATGGAGACCCGGAGTTCCACCAACAACAAAAAGAAGACTTAGTAGTCAACCTTTCCCAAAGACATCTTACCGAGATTGAACACAGAGTATTACAGAGAGGCCTAGGCTTTGTACCAACTCCAAAGATAGACCAGTTTAAACAACAATGCGAAATCCAACAGTTTTTCCGTAAGGTTAGGCTAAAGTCGTTCTTCAAAGACACGGAAATGACACAACGGACAGACAGTGGACTACACAATAAATCTACTTTTACCCCTCGAACTAATATGGTGCCACCTGAGGTGATTACTTTTGAACAGGCTGTACTTAAAGACCTGTCTCATGCACCTATGTCAAGACATTATAACAACATGTCAAAGGCAGAAACAGAGGCCATCAAGAATATATCTAGTGATACATCTATTACTATAAAACAGGCAGACAAAGGAGGGGCGACAGTCATTATGGCAACAACTGACTATGAACTGGAATGTAGACGCCAACTGAGTGACCGGGACTACTACACTCCAGTCACACACAACCCCACGCAGCGCCTTTTGACAACCATCACATCTTTGGTCTTCTCAGCTGAGAGCCAGGGTTGGTTAAGCAAGAAAGAAGCAGCATTTCTGATTAAAAAGAACCCAAGGACCCCATATTTCTACACTCTGCCAACAATCCATAAAGGGATTTCCCCGGTACCAGGCAGGCCTATAGTATCAGGAATTGATTCAGTGCTTGAACCCCTCTCGCAATTTTGCGATTATTTTTTACAACCATTTGTCAAAAAAACACAATCCTACATACAAGACACCTCAGATCTACTTCGCCTGATAACAGGATTACCTCCCACCGAGGAGATCAAACTACTAGTAACCCTAGATGTACAGGCTCTATACACCAACATACCCCAGAGGGCCACACTTGATGTGGTAGAGAGTGTCCTCAACCACGATCCCTGGGACCACAACACACCTATCAGTTTTATAATGGATTGCGCTACGTTAGCCCTAACCGAAATTTTTTTTGAATTTAAAGGCCAAATTTACAAACAGACACAAGGCACTTGTATGGGCAGCACATTTGCGCCGAGTCTAGCATGTCTCTACATGGCTGACTTTGAGACACGCAATATTTTCCATCACTCAAATCCATTCTCCACTGATATATACCTTTGGAAGAGGTTCATTGACGACATCCTGATACTATGGAAAGGAGAGATGTCAACTTGTATCGACTTCTGTAGTTGGATTAACACCCTAGATCCACACCTTAAGTTTACACACACAATCTCCGAAAAAAACGTCCCATTCCTAGATCTGAATGTCGTTCTAAACAGGGGTACTCTCACCACGACTCTATACAAAAAACCGACAGACCGGAATAGTTTGTTACTCTATTCCAGTCACCATCCACGAAGTCTGAAGGAGAACTTACCTGTCGGACAATTTTTGAGGGTAAGACGCAATTGTAGTGACCTGTCTGACTACAAGTTGGAGGCTACTAGATTGGCTACTAACTTGAGAGCACGGGAATACCCAGAAAAACAAATAGCCCTAGCTAACAAGAGAGCGCGCAATAACCATCGGGAGGCGTTGCTAGCACCTAGGACACAAAACCCTACTGATGTCCTTACCTGTGTCATTTCCTTTACTCCTGCTTCTAATGTGATCACGAAATGCATTAAAAAACACTGGAATATCCTCAACACAGGTACAATGAACATTGAAACCCCCAGGTTCTCGTTTAAGCGTACGAAAAACTTGAGGGATACACTTATACACACCCGTCCACGCACACAGGGGAATGCCACCCAAAGAATTCTTTGGAATCTACCACCTGTCAGTGGACATTACCCATGTGGTTCTTGCTCCGTGTGCCCCCTCACTTCGACACACAAATCTGTACAATTCAGTAATGGCTTCAAGTGGGAACTACGCCACCACACTAATTGTAACACAGCAAACTGCGTGTATCTTATCACATGCCCCTGCAGACTACAATACATTGGCATGACAACTCGTACCATAAAAACACGCATTACAGAACACCGCAGCAACTTTCGCTGCAAAAGAACCAACACGAGGATGTGCATGCATTTCCATGAAACAGGACATACACCAGATTCATTCACATGGCTCGTCTTGGAATCCTTTCCTAACATCACCAAAGAGGCACTATTTGTGAAGGAACAAAGGTGGGTGTATAGATTGGGGTCCCACACTGCAGGCCTTAATGAAGCTATCCCATGGGCATCCCTTAAACCACTATGATAAACACCTCTAACTGCTATAGTGGTCTACTAGTGTCTTATGACCCATCTACACTACCGCAGTAACTCCAACACCTCTTACACCAATCTGAGGTGCCCTTCTCTTGCCCATTTCTCATTCGCTCTCCGCGATGCTTCCATTAGGACTAAGGGTCCAAGTATTTTATCTCCCCCAATCATATTTTAAATTCATACCCATTGTCCACAGCACTTATCTCGGACGGGCTACTTAATTATAGTGCCAATCCTACCTATGTGATAATTATCATAACAATACACGTAACAGCGAGTGCATTATCAAGAGCGATATAACATCGGACTTTACCCTGACTGTGCCGATATTGATACTCAATTACAGTGCCAATCCTACCCATGTGTTAATTATCATAGCAACACACGTAACTGCGAGTGCATTATCAAGAGCGATATAACATCGGACTTCACCCTGACTGTGCCGATATTGATACTCACCCAAGATGGCGCCCATGATGTACCGTGGCGTTCACCTCAACTACGCCGCACGGCCACGCGTATTCCCGCCGCCAGCCATGGGAACACTTCCTATTTAAATCCCCGCGATACTAGACACCCCACCTCCCAGTCCTGGTAGATCGGGGTAGGTCAGCAGGAGACGCGGACTCGGCGCGTTAGTAAGTACTCTTTGATTATCATTTTAGACAACGTTTTTAGCGGTCTTTCACCTTGTCCTCTACCACTTGGACGGCTTCAGACTTTGAAGGGGAATTACTTTGAACTATAAGCATCATTGACTAGACCTTTATTAGATAGAGAGGTCCTTTTGCATCAAGATTAACTTTACCTAATCTTTGCCACGTGTGCCTAATTTACAACAACCAATGTGGGGAGACAGAGATATGTTGTGATTATATATATGTATAACCTTTTTAAATCAAGAGAAGGGGTTTTATATCACCCTGGAGTTTTTTACCTTTCACTATGCCATTTTGCCAGCAACCTTGTCATATATACAATTACAGAACGCAAGGAACTCCTTGCGTCCTCTACCAGGAACTGCAGCACGCTAACCTTTGAATATGATAGGGTAAGTGCTCTCTGCACGTTCTTGTGATGCTATATAAGGCTACTTGAAACCCAATGACACATTGTGGAGTTTTCACATCACTTGGTTTTAGTGTGTTTTTATCACCACGCTTAGCGTGCACCATCACTATAGTTGCACATGCTTTGCATATGAGACGCACCATATAACCACAACACTTTATGTTTTACATTTTGTAATCTTATTGGTCTTCTTTTCTACAGGTAGACCGAGTTGCAGGTAATCTTGTTAAAAAATGCTGTTTCAAAATTTGTTATGCAGCCCAATGTAGATAGAATCAAATAGGTCCTGATGAATCGCCAGAGTATTTCTCAAACAGGGCGAGAAACATGTTGACCCTAGATGAGGTAGTGTTGACCACCTAGCAGATAACTCTGGGCTTTCACACTCCACCTCAGACCCTAGATGAGGCAGTGTTGACCACCTAGCACATAATTCTGGGCTTCCACACTCCACCTCACACAATTTTTAATTAGGTAAGAAGGCCCCAAAATAAACTGATTCAGTGGGCACTCCCCTACCTATTTTAACTCTCACTCTTTCATCTACATCACAACAGAGCCCCCTACCCTCAATCACCTAACGGCTGTCCGGATAAAAAGATCTCCATAAGAGCGCTCCTAAAGAGCCCGTTGAGCATTGCACCAGCCGGCCCAACGCAGGAGCAGCCCGATGATGACGCTTCACATCCCAATGGGTACGTGATTCACGACACCTAGACGGTTGTATGAGGGCTCCAATATCCGACTAAGTACTACATAGACTAGTCACCTGTATACTCTCTTGGTTCGTCTCATTATCTTTAAGGAACAGCTTTGGTATCACTTTGTTTGTCATTATAGGGCACACCTAGCTGGACCTTCTTTCCAAAGCCCTCTTTCGCCCCCCCTCCTTTTTCTCGTTGAACTCTTGTACGGATACATATCCGTGGGGCTTTCTTTCTGGTGGGTTAACCTGTGTATATCCCCCGAATTTAATACTTTCTTCCGTTTAACATATCCTAACCACAACGACTGGTTGTTGGTACACACGAACCACGGTTTTTAATGAACTCCACATCATAGCTTCTACATCCCACTCAGAATATACGCCCACCATTACGATTGACAACAATGGAGGGCCAAGGACTGAGTTTTGGTGAAGCCTTTGCTGACGAAATCTTGAGTGCTCCCTCCATTCTTGGAACAGATGGAGGTTCAGCTACAGGGAGCCAATCGGAAGATTGGCAATCCCTATCCTCAATGAAAAGAGAATGGGTTAAGATCACCCTTCACGGAGCCCTAATGACCGAATATCTTAGGGCTAACATTGCTCCAAACGGACTAATAGTTAAAATCTTCCCCCGTATCTTTTTAGAAGACGGCCCGTTTAAAATCGACTGGTGCCAGGTCTCCTGGAAATGTACCAGAGACCTCCTTATCTTGATTATCAATACCGCTAAAAGATTAGCAGAGGCACTTTTGGCGAGAATCCAATTGGCAGAAAGCACATTGAAAAGCGCCACTGCCTCCACTCTGTACAAGACGAAACTTTCAGAAATTAATAATGAAATGGCCGAACATCGTGAGTACCTTATGAAGCAGAAAGTAAAGAAACTACAGAAAGATGTGAGCAATTTTGAGAAAGAAAAAGTCTACCCTTACCTGAAAGAAGACTTTATACCACCTACCTCTAATAATTCAGGAGATTCAGCTTCCAACTCCTCAAGGCGAGGGTCCTCAAGTAATAGCAATTCTAGTTCCGAATCAGTGAACTATAACTCATTCCGCAAGGGTAATCGCCAAACCTACCAAAATTTCCCGATGGGCCCCTTTCAGAATCCTGCATTTTGGCAATACCCCATACACCCTCATGGTCCCCCACCATATCCTATACCACCACAAGGCCCACCCCAGTTCTACCCCCCGGTGTACAACCAGCCTTTTTTAGGCAGAGGTTGGGGCAGAGGGCGAGGGCAAAGAAGAAAAAACAGTCAGACAATCCCACAAGGCATGAGAGTTCAGTGGGAGGACACCCCGAGAACCATGGAGACCCGGAGTTCCACCAACAACAAAAAGAAGACTTAGTAGTCAACCTTTCCCAAAGACATCTTACCGAGATTGAACACAGAGTATTACAGAGAGGCCTAGGCTTTGTACCAACTCCAAAGATAGACCAGTTTAAACAACAATGCGAAATCCAACAGTTTTTCCGTAAGGTTAGGCTAAAGTCGTTCTTCAAAGACACGGAAATGACACAACGGACAGACAGTGGACTACACAATAAATCTACTTTTACCCCTCGAACTAATATGGTGCCACCTGAGGTGATTACTTTTGAACAGGCTGTACTTAAAGACCTGTCTCATGCACCTATGTCAAGACATTATAACAACATGTCAAAGGCAGAAACAGAGGCCATCAAGAATATATCTAGTGATACATCTATTACTATAAAACAGGCAGACAAAGGAGGGGCGACAGTCATTATGGCAACAACTGACTATGAACTGGAATGTAGACGCCAACTGAGTGACCGGGACTACTACACTCCAGTCACACACAACCCCACGCAGCGCCTTTTGACAACCATCACATCTTTGGTCTTCTCAGCTGAGAGCCAGGGTTGGTTAAGCAAGAAAGAAGCAGCATTTCTGATTAAAAAGAACCCAAGGACCCCATATTTCTACACTCTGCCAAAAATCCATAAAGGGATTTCCCCGGTACCAGGCAGGCCTATAGTATCAGGAATTGATTCAGTGCTTGAACCCCTCTCGCAATTTTGCGATTATTTTTTACAACCATTTGTCAAAAAAACACAATCCTACATACAAGACACCTCAGATCTACTTCGCCTGATAACAGGATTACCTCCCACCGAGGAGATCAAACTACTAGTAACCCTAGATGTACAGGCTCTATACACCAACATACCCCAGAGGGCCACACTTGATGTGGTAGAGAGTGTCCTCAACCACGATCCCTGGGACCACAACACACCTATCAGTTTTATAATGGATTGCGCTACGTTAGCCCTAACCGAAAATTTTTTTGAATTTAAAGGCCAAATTTACAAACAGACACAAGGCACTTGTATGGGCAGCACATTTGCGCCGAGTCTAGCATGTCTCTACATGGCTGACTTTGAGACACGCAATATTTTCCATCACTCAAATCCATTCTCCACTGATATATACCTTTGGAAGAGGTTCATTGACGACATCCTGATACTATGGAAAGGAGAGATGTCAACTTGTATCGACTTCTGTAGTTGGATTAACACCCTAGATCCACACCTTAAGTTTACACACACAATCTCCGAAAAAAACGTCCCATTCCTAGATCTGAATGTCGTTCTAAACAGGGGTACTCTCACCACGACTCTATACAAAAAACCGACAGACCGGAATAGTTTGTTACTCTATTCCAGTCACCATCCACGAAGTCTGAAGGAGAACTTACCTGTCGGACAATTTTTGAGGGTAAGACGCAATTGTAGTGACCTGTCTGACTACAAGTTGGAGGCTACTAGATTGGCTACTAACTTGAGAGCACGGGAATACCCAGAAAAACAAATAGCCCTAGCTAACAAGAGAGCGCGCAATAACCATCGGGAGGCGTTGCTAGCACCTAGGACACAAAACCCTACTGATGTCCTTACCTGTGTCATTTCCTTTACTCCTGCTTCTAATGTGATCACGAAATGCATTAAAAAACACTGGAATATCCTCAACACAGGTACAATGAACATTGAAACCCCCAGGTTCTCGTTTAAGCGTACGAAAAACTTGAGGGATACACTTATACACACCCGTCCACGCACACAGGGGAATGCCACCCAAAGAATTCTTTGGAATCTACCACCTGTCAGTGGACATTACCCATGTGGTTCTTGCTCCGTGTGCCCCCTCACTTCGACACACAAATCTGTACAATTCAGTAATGGCTTCAAGTGGGAACTACGCCACCACACTAATTGTAACACAGCAAACTGCGTGTATCTTATCACATGCCCCTGCAGACTACAATACATTGGCATGACAACTCGTACCATAAAAACACGCATTACAGAACACCGCAGCAACTTTCGCTGCAAAAGAACCAACACGAGGATGTGCATGCATTTCCATGAAACAGGACATACACCAGATTCATTCACATGGCTCGTCTTGGAATCCTTTCCTAACATCACCAAAGAGGCACTATTTGTGAAGGAACAAAGGTGGGTGTATAGATTGGGGTCCCACACTGCAGGCCTTAATGAAGCTATCCCATGGGCATCCCTTAAACCACTATGATAAACACCTCTAACTGCTATAGTGGTCTACTAGTGTCTTATGACCCATCTACACTACCGCAGTAACTCCAACACCTCTTACACCAATCTGAGGTGCCCTTCTCTTGCCCATTTCTCATTCGCTCTCCGCGATGCTTCCATTAGGACTAAGGGTCCAAGTATTTTATCTCCCCCAATCATATTTTAAATTCATACCCATTGTCCACAGCACTTATCTCGGACGGGCTACTTAATTATAGTGCCAATCCTACCTATGTGATAATTATCATAACAATACACGTAACAGCGAGTGCATTATCAAGAGCGATATAACATCGGACTTTACCCTGACTGTGCCGATATTGATACTCAATTACAGTGCCAATCCTACCCATGTGTTAATTATCATAGCAACACACGTAACTGCGAGTGCATTATCAAGAGCGATATAACATCGGACTTCACCCTGACTGTGCCGATATTGATACTCACCCAAGATGGCGCCCATGATGTACCGTGGCGTTCACCTCAACTACGCCGCACGGCCACGCGTATTCCCGCCGCCAGCCATGGGAACACTTCCTATTTAAATCCCCGCGATACTAGACACCCCACCTCCCAGTCCTGGTAGATCGGGGTAGGTCAGCAGGAGACGCGGACTCGGCGCGTTAGTAAGTACTCTTTGATTATCATTTTAGACAACGTTTTTAGCGGTCTTTCACCTTGTCCTCTACCACTTGGACGGCTTCAGACTTTGAAGGGGAATTACTTTGAACTATAAGCATCATTGACTAGACCTTTATTAGATAGAGAGGTCCTTTTGCATCAAGATTAACTTTACCTAATCTTTGCCACGTGTGCCTAATTTACAACAACCAATGTGGGGAGACAGAGATATGTTGTGATTATATATATGTATAACCTTTTTAAATCAAGAGAAGGGGTTTTATATCACCCTGGAGTTTTTTACCTTTCACTATGCCATTTTGCCAGCAACCTTGTCATATATACAATTACAGAACGCAAGGAACTCCTTGCGTCCTCTACCAGGAACTGCAGCACGCTAACCTTTGAATATGATAGGGTAAGTGCTCTCTGCACGTTCTTGTGATGCTATATAAGGCTACTTGAAACCCAATGACACATTGTGGAGTTTTCACATCACTTGGTTTTAGTGTGTTTTTATCACCACGCTTAGCGTGCACCATCACTATAGTTGCACATGCTTTGCATATGAGACGCACCATATAACCACAACACTTTATGTTTTACATTTTGTAATCTTATTGGTCTTCTTTTCTACAGGTAGACCGAGTTGCAGGTAATCTTGTTAAAAAATGCTGTTTCAAAATTTGTTATGCAGCCCAATGTAGATAGAATCAAATAGGTCCTGATGAATCGCCAGAGTATTTCTCAAACAGGGCGAGAAACATGTTGACCCTAGATGAGGTAGTGTTGACCACCTAGCAGATAACTCTGGGCTTTCACACTCCACCTCAGACCCTAGATGAGGCAGTGTTGACCACCTAGCACATAATTCTGGGCTTCCACACTCCACCTCACACAATTTTTAATTAGGTAAGAAGGCCCCAAAATAAACTGATTCAGTGGGCACTCCCCTACCTATTTTAACTCTCACTCTTTCATCTACATCACAACAGAGCCCCCTACCCTCAATCACCTAACGGCTGTCCGGATAAAAAGATCTCCATAAGAGCGCTCCTAAAGAGCCCGTTGAGCATTGCACCAGCCGGCCCAACGCAGGAGCAGCCCGATGATGACGCTTCACATCCCAATGGGTACGTGATTCACGACACCTAGACGGTTGTATGAGGGCTCCAATATCCGACTAAGTACTACATAGACTAGTCACCTGTATACTCTCTTGGTTCGTCTCATTATCTTTAAGGAACAGCTTTGGTATCACTTTGTTTGTCATTATAGGGCACACCTAGC
Organism: Triturus cristatus; assembly: GCF_964204655.1. Taxonomy (NCBI): domain Eukaryota; kingdom Metazoa; phylum Chordata; class Amphibia; order Caudata; family Salamandridae; genus Triturus; species Triturus cristatus. The sequence goes on from NC_140588.1 coordinate 511,871,011, forward strand.
TGGACCTTCTTTCCAAAGCCCTCTTTCGCCCCCCCTCCTTTTTCTCGTTGAACTCTTGTACGGATACATATCCGTGGGGCTTTCTTTCTGGTGGGTTAACCTGTGTATATCCCCCGAATTTAATACTTTCTTCCGTTTAACATATCCTAACCACAACGACTGGTTGTTGGTACACACGAACCACGGTTTTTAATGAACTCCACATCATAGCTTCTACATCCCACTCAGAATATACGCCCACCATTACGATTGACAACAATGGAGGGCCAAGGACTGAGTTTTGGTGAAGCCTTTGCTGACGAAATCTTGAGTGCTCCCTCCATTCTTGGAACAGATGGAGGTTCAGCTACAGGGAGCCAATCGGAAGATTGGCAATCCCTATCCTCAATGAAAAGAGAATGGGTTAAGATCACCCTTCACGGAGCCCTAATGACCGAATATCTTAGGGCTAACATTGCTCCAAACGGACTAATAGTTAAAATCTTCCCCCGTATCTTTTTAGAAGACGGCCCGTTTAAAATCGACTGGTGCCAGGTCTCCTGGAAATGTACCAGAGACCTCCTTATCTTGATTATCAATACCGCTAAAAGATTAGCAGAGGCACTTTTGGCGAGAATCCAATTGGCAGAAAGCACATTGAAAAGCGCCACTGCCTCCACTCTGTACAAGACGAAACTTTCAGAAATTAATAATGAAATGGCCGAACATCGTGAGTACCTTATGAAGCAGAAAGTAAAGAAACTACAGAAAGATGTGAGCAATTTTGAGAAAGAAAAAGTCTACCCTTACCTGAAAGAAGACTTTATACCACCTACCTCTAATAATTCAGGAGATTCAGCTTCCAACTCCTCAAGGCGAGGGTCCTCAAGTAATAGCAATTCTAGTTCCGAATCAGTGAACTATAACTCATTCCGCAAGGGTAATCGCCAAACCTACCAAAATTTCCCGATGGGCCCCTTTCAGAATCCTGCATTTTGGCAATACCCCATACACCCTCATGGTCCCCCACCATATCCTATACCACCACAAGGCCCACCCCAGTTCTACCCCCCGGTGTACAACCAGCCTTTTTTAGGCAGAGGTTGGGGCAGAGGGCGAGGGCAAAGAAGAAAAAACAGTCAGACAATCCCACAAGGCATGAGAGTTCAGTGGGAGGACACCCCGAGAACCATGGAGACCCGGAGTTCCACCAACAACAAAAAGAAGACTTAGTAGTCAACCTTTCCCAAAGACATCTTACCGAGATTGAACACAGAGTATTACAGAGAGGCCTAGGCTTTGTACCAACTCCAAAGATAGACCAGTTTAAACAACAATGCGAAATCCAACAGTTTTTCCGTAAGGTTAGGCTAAAGTCGTTCTTCAAAGACACGGAAATGACACAACGGACAGACAGTGGACTACACAATAAATCTACTTTTACCCCTCGAACTAATATGGTGCCACCTGAGGTGATTACTTTTGAACAGGCTGTACTTAAAGACCTGTCTCATGCACCTATGTCAAGACATTATAACAACATGTCAAAGGCAGAAACAGAGGCCATCAAGAATATATCTAGTGATACATCTATTACTATAAAACAGGCAGACAAAGGAGGGGCGACAGTCATTATGGCAACAACTGACTATGAACTGGAATGTAGACGCCAACTGAGTGACCGGGACTACTACACTCCAGTCACACACAACCCCACGCAGCGCCTTTTGACAACCATCACATCTTTGGTCTTCTCAGCTGAGAGCCAGGGTTGGTTAAGCAAGAAAGAAGCAGCATTTCTGATTAAAAAGAACCCAAGGACCCCATATTTCTACACTCTGCCAAAAATCCATAAAGGGATTTCCCCGGTACCAGGCAGGCCTATAGTATCAGGAATTGATTCAGTGCTTGAACCCCTCTCGCAATTTTGCGATTATTTTTTACAACCATTTGTCAAAAAAACACAATCCTACATACAAGACACCTCAGATCTACTTCGCCTGATAACAGGATTACCTCCCACCGAGGAGATCAAACTACTAGTAACCCTAGATGTACAGGCTCTATACACCAACATACCCCAGAGGGCCACACTTGATGTGGTAGAGAGTGTCCTCAACCACGATCCCTGGGACCACAACACACCTATCAGTTTTATAATGGATTGCGCTACGTTAGCCCTAACCGAATTTTTTTTTGAATTTAAAGGCCAAATTTACAAACAGACACAAGGCACTTGTATGGGCAGCACATTTGCGCCGAGTCTAGCATGTCTCTACATGGCTGACTTTGAGACACGCAATATTTTCCATCACTCAAATCCATTCTCCACTGATATATACCTTTGGAAGAGGTTCATTGACGACATCCTGATACTATGGAAAGGAGAGATGTCAACTTGTATCGACTTCTGTAGTTGGATTAACACCCTAGATCCACACCTTAAGTTTACACACACAATCTCCGAAAAAAACGTCCCATTCCTAGATCTGAATGTCGTTCTAAACAGGGGTACTCTCACCACGACTCTATACAAAAAACCGACAGACCGGAATAGTTTGTTACTCTATTCCAGTCACCATCCACGAAGTCTGAAGGAGAACTTACCTGTCGGACAATTTTTGAGGGTAAGACGCAATTGTAGTGACCTGTCTGACTACAAGTTGGAGGCTACTAGATTGGCTACTAACTTGAGAGCACGGGAATACCCAGAAAAACAAATAGCCCTAGCTAACAAGAGAGCGCGCAATAACCATCGGGAGGCGTTGCTAGCACCTAGGACACAAAACCCTACTGATGTCCTTACCTGTGTCATTTCCTTTACTCCTGCTTCTAATGTGATCACGAAATGCATTAAAAAACACTGGAATATCCTCAACACAGGTACAATGAACATTGAAACCCCCAGGTTCTCGTTTAAGCGTACGAAAAACTTGAGGGATACACTTATACACACCCGTCCACGCACACAGGGGAATGCCACCCAAAGAATTCTTTGGAATCTACCACCTGTCAGTGGACATTACCCATGTGGTTCTTGCTCCGTGTGCCCCCTCACTTCGACACACAAATCTGTACAATTCAGTAATGGCTTCAAGTGGGAACTACGCCACCACACTAATTGTAACACAGCAAACTGCGTGTATCTTATCACATGCCCCTGCAGACTACAATACATTGGCATGACAACTCGTACCATAAAAACACGCATTACAGAACACCGCAGCAACTTTCGCTGCAAAAGAACCAACACGAGGATGTGCATGCATTTCCATGAAACAGGACATACACCAGATTCATTCACATGGCTCGTCTTGGAATCCTTTCCTAACATCACCAAAGAGGCACTATTTGTGAAGGAACAAAGGTGGGTGTATAGATTGGGGTCCCACACTGCAGGCCTTAATGAAGCTATCCCATGGGCATCCCTTAAACCACTATGATAAACACCTCTAACTGCTATAGTGGTCTACTAGTGTCTTATGACCCATCTACACTACCGCAGTAACTCCAACACCTCTTACACCAATCTGAGGTGCCCTTCTCTTGCCCATTTCTCATTCGCTCTCCGCGATGCTTCCATTAGGACTAAGGGTCCAAGTATTTTATCTCCCCCAATCATATTTTAAATTCATACCCATTGTCCACAGCACTTATCTCGGACGGGCTACTTAATTATAGTGCCAATCCTACCTATGTGATAATTATCATAACAATACACGTAACAGCGAGTGCATTATCAAGAGCGATATAACATCGGACTTTACCCTGACTGTGCCGATATTGATGCTCAATTACAGTGCCAATCCTACCCATGTGTTAATTATCATAGCAACACACGTAACTGCGAGTGCATTATCAAGAGCGATATAACATCGGACTTCACCCTGACTGTGCCGATATTGATACTCACCCAAGATGGCGCCCATGATGTACCGTGGCGTTCACCTCAACTACGCCGCACGGCCACGCGTATTCCCGCCGCCAGCCATGGGAACACTTCCTATTTAAATCCCCGCGATACTAGACACCCCACCTCCCAGTCCTGGTAGATCGGGGTAGGTCAGCAGGAGACGCGGACTCGGCGCGTTAGTAAGTACTCTTTGATTATCATTTTAGACAACGTTTTTAGCGGTCTTTCACCTTGTCCTCTACCACTTGGACGGCTTCAGACTTTGAAGGGGAATTACTTTGAACTATAAGCATCATTGACTAGACCTTTATTAGATAGAGAGGTCCTTTTGCATCAAGATTAACTTTACCTAATCTTTGCCACGTGTGCCTAATTTACAACAACCAATGTGGGGAGACAGAGATATGTTGTGATTATATATATGTATAACCTTTTTAAATCAAGAGAAGGGGTTTTATATCACCCTGGAGTTTTTTACCTTTCACTATGCCATTTTGCCAGCAACCTTGTCATATATACAATTACAGAACGCAAGGAACTCCTTGCGTCCTCTACCAGGAACTGCAGCACGCTAACCTTTGAATATGATAGGGTAAGTGCTCTCTGCACGTTCTTGTGATGCTATATAAGGCTACTTGAAACCCAATGACACATTGTGGAGTTTTCACATCACTTGGTTTTAGTGTGTTTTTATCACCACGCTTAGCGTGCACCATCACTATAGTTGCACATGCTTTGCATATGAGACGCACCATATAACCACAACACTTTATGTTTTACATTTTGTAATCTTATTGGTCTTCTTTTCTACAGGTAGACCGAGTTGCAGGTAATCTTGTTAAAAAATGCTGTTTCAAAATTTGTTATGCAGCCCAATGTAGATAGAATCAAATAGGTCCTGATGAATCGCCAGAGTATTTCTCAAACAGGGCGAGAAACATGTTGACCCTAGATGAGGTAGTGTTGACCACCTAGCAGATAACTCTGGGCTTTCACACTCCACCTCAGACCCTAGATGAGGCAGTGTTGACCACCTAGCACATAATTCTGGGCTTCCACACTCCACCTCACACAATTTTTAATTAGGTAAGAAGGCCCCAAAATAAACTGATTCAGTGGGCACTCCCCTACCTATTTTAACTCTCACTCTTTCATCTACATCACAACAGAGCCCCCTACCCTCAATCACCTAACGGCTGTCCGGATAAAAAGATCTCCATAAGAGCGCTCCTAAAGAGCCCGTTGAGCATTGCACCAGCCGGCCCAACGCAGGAGCAGCCCGATGATGACGCTTCACATCCCAATGGGTACGTGATTCACGACACCTAGACGGTTGTATGAGGGCTCCAATATCCGACTAAGTACTACATAGACTAGTCACCTGTATACTCTCTTGGTTCGTCTCATTATCTTTAAGGAACAGCTTTGGTATCACTTTGTTTGTCATTATAGGGCACACCTAGCTGGACCTTCTTTCCAAAGCCCTCTTTCGCCCCCCCTCCTTTTTCTCGTTGAGATTATTAATGATATCACTTAGTCACTAAATACCTGCATTATGCAGAAAGGTACTGGTACTGTGTAGCAGGTGTGCAGAGAAGTGCTCCAACTTTCCAAAGGAGTTAAAGAAAGTCCGAGAGGGAAGTGATTTCTTAGTCCCACTAAAAGTATGGCAGCCCTGAGCCAGGTGCTCCTGCTGACCCATTAAATATACCCATCCCTGTGGAGACATGCTGAGATGGTTTATCACTAGTACACAGCCCTGCAAAAGGTGTCAGCACTCTCCCACTGAAAGTGCAGCACCTCAACTGAGAAGTGCAAATACTGTCCAGCACTTACTTATATATCAGCCATGGTGTCAAATATTGCTAATGTATAGCATGCACTTGGGTTGAGAGAGGCCAGTACCAAAACCTGGTCACATGATGGGTTTCTGAAGCCCACTGCATATTTGCTGCCAATCAGGATGACCTACTTGCCCGCCCCTGGACACGCCCCTTGCGAATGCTCCTCAGCACTCCCTCTCAGCGCCCCAGCCTCCATGGTCAGGTTACAGAGTACATTTCTTCTTTCCAACTCCAGGAATGCAATAAAACTAAATGAGCAACAGTTATGCCGTCAGTGATTTTTCTGAAAGGCTGCCTTGGCTTCTCAGGCCTGTTACACATTAACATTGGACACCCAAACATAGACTCATAAACAGAGTATATACTGTCTAACTTGTGGATGCCGCGCACCCCTAGACGCCAGACCATAGAACCTCAAAATACCTCCACATATATTCATTCCCACATAGACATTTCTAATGGGACTGCTTGAGATGTAAGATGCACGTTCCAAGACAATAAGGGTAATACGGGGGGACTGCATGTGGGGTAAAGAATTCTGCACCAGAAACGGTTCCAAGTCTGTGGGTGAGGGAACGAGAACCCCTTTGTCATAAATATTAGCGGCTTGAGGGTGCCTTGAGGGTATTGAATAAGCTTCTTCCCAGCCTGATCAGGAAGCATTTGCCTGCTAGCCAGTTGGGCTACCGAGCTCTTCCTTCATCTCAGGAAATGCCAGGATAAACATCATTGATACAGCGGAAATGCGTTACAGATGTAAACAGCGCTTTCAAGCACAGAGGACTAAATACGGTGGCAATAAAAGTGCCTTGGTAAACGAACAGATTTTAATCCAGTTAAAATGTTCCTTCAAAATGTAGACACAAATGTATGGGAAAGCCAGGCACTAGCTATATATACATGCACCATCAGTATTCAGACACTACAAATAATCTGAAGAGGAGATAAACGCAAAATTCATTTATAACTCAGTGTTTTATGTTGTTGGTAGGTCACAGCTTAGATTTCCTGATTTATTTATATAGCCACTTTAAGAGTATTTAGGAAATAAACCAAGGAAAAACAGGAAGCAGAATTCAACAACATGTGTATTATACGACGTAAAAACAAGAAGCATACTTCAACAAAACATGCATAAGATAGTAAAAAAACAGGAAGCCGAATTCAACAACATGTGTATTATTCGACGTAAAAACAAGAAGCATACTTCAACAAAACATGCATAAGATAGTAAAAAAACAGGAAGCCGAATTCAACAACATGTGTATTATTCGACGTAAAAACAAGAAGCATACTTCAACAAAACATGCATAAGATAGTAAAAAAAACAGGAAGCTGAATTCAACAACATGTGTATTATTCGACGTAAAAATAAGAAGCATACTTCAACAAAACATGCATAAGATAGTAAAAAACAGGAAGCTGAATTCAACAACATGTGTATTATACGACGTAAAAACAAGAAGCATACTTCAACAAAACATGCATAAGATACTAAAAAACAGGAAGCTGAATTCAACAACATGTGTATTATTCGACGTAAAAATAAGAAGCATAATTCAACAAAACATGCATAATATACTAAAAAACAGGAAGCTGAATTCAACAACATGTGTATTATTCGACGTAAAAATAAGAAGCATACTTCAACAAAACATGCATAAGATACTAAAAAACAGGAAGCTGAATTCAACAACATGTGTATTATTCGACGTAAAAACAAGAAGCATAATTCAACAAAACATGCATAATATACTAAAAAACAACAGGAAGCCGAGTTCAACAACACATGCATACTATACGAAGTAAAAACAAGAAGCAGAACTGAACAACACATGCATAATATACTAAGAAAAACAGGAAGCAGAGTTCAACAACACATGCATACTATACGAAGAAAAAGAAATCAATTTTTTCAGATTTGTGTTAGATTGGGCGCCTATTTGATGTGGCCTAAACTGAGCTCCAAAGGTAAGTGCATCACTTGACAGAGACATTTTTTATTGTAGCAAGACCAGCTCGACAAGGTGGATTCAGCTGAGCACTGCTTAATTTAATTCGGTGGTTACCAGTGGGGCCCACCAGCACTCATTTTCAGTCAAAGCCTGCGAGCTAGTGCAATAAAACTCAACGCTACGCCCTACCAAACTAAACTGGCAAATACATTTGCAACAGTCAGCTATTTTGAACTTTCACGGCACGACCCCTCAGAAGCAGCAGAAAAGGGAGAGATGCAATAATATCAAATCTTGTCCAGGTGCAGTTCCTAGGGCTAAGAGCAGGGAAGAAGTCACAGTAAAGTCACTAAGCAGATGAAATGAATGGGAAGAAAATGTCGTCTTATGAGGACTCAAAGTGGATGAAGGGAACATCATCAGATGTCCTTGCAATCAGGCAGTTTATGTTAATAAAAGAATGGCCAGAATTTTTCTGTAAAACAGCAAACAAACAAAAGGGGGGGGGGTTGATGTGGCAGTGACAATGCACTTATACCATTGCCAGTAAAAGGGAGTGTAAAGGCAAATACAGTCTATAAGACTTACTTAATATTCCTCCTTACCATGGTGGCCACTGGTATATCTTCAAAAAGCATGTCTGCCACCATTCCAGTCTTTGATGTTTCGGTTCACCCATGGCACACATATATTAATATCTTGAAATGTACCTGTTTTTGGATGTTTCGAATGACCATTTTAAACACACAGGCCTATGTTAAATGTTGGATGGAAGAATGCCCGCTTTCATAGATGTTCATCATATTAAAGGATGTGACGGAAACACTATGGCTTTTCACCAGAACACTGTACATTACCTATCTCCCCCGGTACATGCTTTCCTTTGAACTGAAAGCAGACGGTGACGTTGAGGCAGTTGTATTTCTGTACATCGTCCTGGCACTGCAGGGCTGTGATGTCGATGGAAGCCGGAAGGAAGATGGAGACATCCACAGTAATGACCGGTCTGGCCCTGAAGCAGACAAACACAACAGTAGCACTTTAGCCACAGCACATCAATTAGGGGGAAGCAGGACATGGGCTAAACTTCTGAAACAGTCAATGAAAGGACTCTAAACTCCACCAACAATGAAACCAAGGTGGATATTAGCTCGGGCGTGTCTTCCTTTAAAGAAAAGGTAGCTGGATTAATAAACTCAAGTGAACCAGTTGTGCATCCCACAGACACAAACTTCAGAAACAGTCGGCGAGGTCCATCCATGCAGCGGACCCCAGGCAACACACCACACTGGCCGGATTTGCAAGTCCTCTCATATCCCTAATAAATGATGGGCTTCCATATGCATTTCAATCATCATCAGGTGTCCCTAGGAAATGAATTTACGCCCAGGTGTGTGCTCTTTACGGTTGTTCTATTAGTAACTGACAAGAGTAGCTTTTCATTTAGAAGTTTATTGTCATTATAGCCAGGGACACTGGAATTATGCGATTCTACGGCTGCAGCGTTTTCTGCGTAATTATGGCTTTGCCGTACTTGCCATAGAAACAATCATTTGTTGTGTAATCTGGAGATTTTACCCCCAAAAAATTATTTCTAGCTCAAACGAAACAAAAGTTTCTAAAATCACAGCAACACATGTACCTGCACAGTGGAAGGTCTTTCACAAAAGTTGTCTGGTGATCTTTCAGTTGCTTATTGTGGTAATTGGGTATTACACTGGTACTAATTAGGTGAAATATTCTCTCATACAGTGCTACCAACAAGTTAAAAAAAGGACAAAATAATTAAGTAATACTATCTCAAAATGTGCCGCATGAGGCCGCATAATCTGCCTTTTGTTGCAGCATAATTTAGTCAACCGTGGCACATAATTTGGTCCTCCCCGCTGCATATTTCCAGTGGCACTGATGAGTTACAGATGAATAGCTCTCTAGGTTTGTGAAACACAGTCCATTCCTACACCACTCTCAGCTCTATACTATATTATGCGTGAAAAAATAGAGTGGGCAATGTGCTGACTGCAATGCACACATCGTACTCCACTGCCAATGGCACAATACGCAAACACAAGGAGCTGATGCTACCTGTGTTTTAGAGGTGTGGCACACAGACCTATTTAATCCCTTCATGACCATGCATGATGAGAAGGCAGGCTTTCATATTCATTTTTATGGCACTGTGCGAATTATATTTTCTTAAAAATGCCTGATCAAATTGGAATTTGGAAATAATGACTCTGCTGCGTTTAAATGATTCACTTAGCTCAGGTAAAAACCTAAATGGAGGCAATCACTAGAACTGAAAACAAAATGAATTAGTAGAAAAGGGAGCTGGGACATAAGTTAAAGAGCTCCGTAGAGGACCCCTCTCACCTCAATAAAACCGCACTGTTCGACATGAACGCACCAATGGTAACATCTGAAAAAAAAAATTATGTAAGTGTTGTGCAACAACAACAGGAGAACATACAGTCCACACACCAATCAGTGGAGCACCGACACGGGATGGTCAAACTCAAATCCAATATAACCAAGCCACGCATGTTATTCCCCATTCTGGGTCTTAAACATCTAGTGGCCGTTATTTGGTGTGGGATACTTGCCATGTGTGTTTTAGAATCAGAACCATAGTTTTGACACGTGCTCAAGAGCGTAAAACACCCATCTAAATACAATCAAGAACTCAATTGGACAATGGAACCTTAATGATAAAAAAACACCCATTATACAGTTCCATAGATCAGTGCTACAAACTAACAAATCATAACTACTGAATACCTCTGCAAAACATTGAATGAAGGTTCAAAAAGCATTTTAAACTCTTATTAAAAATCAAATCTTTCTTTGCAAAGTCGTAAAATGTTTGTCTGCTGTGTAAGGCCTGTACATCTCTGACTTTTCATGCTAGTATGATCTGAACCAGGAAGGCTAATTTCTACTACAGATGTTTAATACTCAATATGTACCTTCCATGCAATGCTTGGCCCATTAGGTTATTTCTATAAATGTTAGTTCCCACATTATTTTGATTGTCCTACCACTGGATATTTATATCTTTTAGGAAGACCAACACCATCAGTAACCTCACCACCAGAACTCCCACTTTACCCTACACTACACTGTACATGGATCACTTTTCATAGCATAGGAATTTGTTGGTGGTGGATTACCTTGTTTCCCTGAGTGTGTTAATAACATTTGTGTCAATCTACAAGTGTACTCGAGAGTCACTCTGTTAATCTAGCAGTATTGGGCTCGGATTGGAAATGTGGCCATTAGTCTTGTAAGCATTTCCTCCAGCACAGCAGCTTTATGTTTGGGAATGCTCAAGTCTATAAGAGTTAAACTGTGACTGCTGAGTTGCCATTTATTTGACCCAGAAATTTCAGGTTTAGGCTGATTTGTTCAGGAAAGGAGGAAATCCTAGGCCTATGTTTTGTTCCATTGAAATAATTGTACAAATCAGTACCAACCAGCGGCGGCTCACCTCAATGATGCTCCCACCCGGTGCGGCATTCCGGGCGATGGTGGTGTGATGTCCACGAGCAGAAAAAGGAAGGACTTCCCTTCCTGCCCAGTGGAACGAAACTCTGCACCAATCCTAGATCTGCTCTCAGCATGACAGCAGCTCCAGGATTGGTGGGAGAAGGCGAACCCAGCGCTCACTTTGAGGCTGAGGGCCTGTGCCAGCAATCCCCCAGCTGCCTTTGCAGCGTTGTGATTGGTCTGAGCGCCGGGTTTCGGCGCTCAGACACTGACTGGAGGCCTGGGCATGTTCTCCACGTAGACTGCGATGCAGCCTGAATGGAGAACATGCGAAGTGCGCAAGATTGTTTTGGGCACCCTGAGAGGGCCATCCAAGCAGTCATTGCGCACTTTAGGAGGGTGCTATCACTCCTGCCCTGCCCCCACCCCCTCATGCAAAGCTGCGGGTGGAAGTAGAAGGAAATAAAATGCTAATAACACGAGCTATTATCATTTTATTTTCTCTGTGTTTCACTGCAGAAAAAGCAGGGATGCGACGCTCCTCCACCTTAGCGGAGGAGCCGCCACTGTTAAGCTTACTTAAACATATCATTTAATGACTAATGGAGGAAGCCATGAAACGCCCTAGAGACCCATGAGCTACAAACAGTAATCCCATCAACCCAAAGAAGAAGCACGCGCCTGCTACGCGGGTTATGAATTAATTATCGAATGTCCACTCCACTTTCAAGTGAATGATGCATGTTGGCGAGTCGGGACCTTTTAATCAAGCACAAATGGAAGAGGAATCAGCCACACAGAATGTTTAATTTATGAAAACAATCATATCAGGAGTTATTATACAACCTTGTTTATACAAAGCACAGTCCAATGCAATAAATCATGCATTGCCTTTGACCGTAGGTAGGTTAAATAGCAGGCACTGCAGTGGGTTTGGGACATGGTCAAAATATTGAATTTCCCACCTTCATCGGGCCTCCCTGGTCGCCAGCTTCATTCGTTCTACTCACCACTCCACCCTCCACATGAGGGCCGAAGTTAGCCAATCCCTCCAGAGGTATTTTACAGAGCTCTTATGATGCATGTTAAATGTGTAGCCTTATTACAAGTTGTACTGTTTAAACTTAATAATTATGGTCTAAAGTGCAAAGACCCATTATAATGTGGGCACGAGATTACTTTAGGCAGACATTTGCAACAACTAAGAACTTGGTTAGTCAGAAAGGTAGTAGAGTTAATCAAATCAAGTCATCCTGCTGTGTGTGGCATTTGCCGCCACCAGTTGAAAAAGCAGAAAGTTGCACCATTCGGACAGAGTAAAACGTTCTACACAGAAATCAAAAAGAATACAGATTCAGCATAAGGGATCCTTATTGGCGTTTTTTTTTTTTTTTACTAATTAAACGTCAAATAGAACAGTTCTGCACCCCCTGGACTTACTAAACTGCTCCTTGTTCCACAAAACCCTTCCTCTCTCCTCTTTGTGGGCAATGAATTCCTCCCTGATGTGTGTGATCAAACACTTCTTCATTCACATCACACAAAAAGCAACATATGTGCTGAAGATGTTTACCAAATTGACTAGAGAACATTTTTGTAACTCAGAAAGGTCTCAAAACAAAACTGGTAATACGGTATTGTGAAAAGCATTTTCTGAAAACATACGAGAAACACCATTTTCACCCCAAACAATCTCAGTATTGGTCCATTTGGTAAATGCCAACAATACTACACAACAGACCACAGACTAGATTAGAAATTTGGGATGAAAACCATGACCTATGTTTTATCTCTTTCTCATAGGTTTTACATATCAAAAGTTTTGAAGACAAATTGAAAGACTGAATACAATATAGTAGAGAGAAATTGCTATCTCTGATAACAGAAGGAAAGAGAGCCTGTGCTGAGAGGTCTGCGCTCGTTGTAGTAGAAGTATAAATACTAAAAGGCATCATATTAATGTTAATTAATCAGGGAACAGATGTGTTTAGGCCATAAAAACTCATCTATCCCCCGAATAATCGGTTGTGGCGCTCTGAGGACCTGTCACCTATCTTCTGTCTGTGCTTAGCGCTGGGACGCCCCTTGGCTGGGGCAGCCATGCGCTTTACAAGTATTACAACATTAACTCTGCTCCTCTGAGAGGGCGTGGCGAGCAGTGCCATGAGTCACAGGGACCTCTCTGTACGTACCGGGGTACCCGTTTCCGTCCATGTCGACCCCTCCTGATATGGACTGGCCAAACATCCGCAAGGCAGGGTTGATGCTGTGTCCGGACAGCCGCTGAAACAGATAATACAGAGCACGAATCACGGGAGGGAAGCAAAGCGTTGGGAACACTTCAAAGCGCCTCGCCTCACATCTCACTTATCAGCCACAGCCATTTCCCAGCTCAGGCGCGCGGGATAATTAATTCCCGCCTAAAAAGCAACAGCTGAGGGAAAAACAATCACGACAGGAGGACCACAGGGCTCATCCTGCAGCTTTAGGAATACTTTATCTCACCAACTCACTTCTGATTACACAAGTAATGCCACCTTGAGCGGGAAAATAAAGTTTATTTACAGAGACTGCACGAGCCAACGTTACTTTGGATAAATCAGCTTCAGAGCACATCAGTCATGCAAGGACCGGAAGTGCTGCCTATGTGTTTAACTGACCTAAATTCCAGCCTATAGCCCGCCTTTGCTCCTTAGAAAATTCATGTATGCATTATTATATTTTTTTTTCGAAACAGTAGTGAACTGAAACCTTTTACATCTGTGTATGCACAGGGCACTCTGCAACACACTTACAATGCTTGGATACACTACCCACTCTTACTGCTTCGGAAAAAATGATGTGCCCACCCTGCTTTTCTTTCTTTAAAAAAAAATTTTTACATTTAGGAAGCGCTTTGATGTCTGATTTGAAATGGTCGTGCTATATAAATAGGTAAATAAATAAATACAACTTCAATTCTCAGTCTGGATGACTAAAGGTGCAGAACTATTATAAGTCCATTTGTTTACAAGCCAAAGTTTGGAGTAGGAAGCGTTAAAAAAAAGTTTAAAGTGTGTTTGGTGACCTTTATCATCTTTACCTAAGTGCATACGTTTATAGTTGTGTTATATGGGTTTATATACATCTAGCTCTTTCTATACTACGAGACGAAACTCTATGAGCAGTTACCATTTGGCATCAAACACATTACGTGGTCATCATCAATAATAAGGAATGGTTATTTTGGCTGCCGTACAGTGGAACAAAAAACCCATCAGGTTATGGTACACTTCAGGAAAAACATACAGGACAGCAGGTATTAACTATGCTACCATATAGCATTTGTGCACACCCCTGCCTGTCGAGAAGTAGAAGGTGCACTTATATGTTTGCATTCCAATGATTTTTGCAAAATATTTACATTTTTCTGTGACTATAAGCACATTCTAAAGAGCAATGGAATTTATCTCATTTTTACCTCAATATAATTGTGTGTGAATCTATTCTATGGTCCTGAAACAACCTTAGTATACAAATTTAAAGACAAATTTTACTGGAGCTGGTAACCTGAAGAAGTGGTGGGGTGGCACACACACTCCCTTCTCCCACACACAAGCACACATATGAATATATCTCACTTTTGCTGGTTTTCTTTCACACTCCTCTTTCTGCCTTTTGTCAATGTTTTCCGATCTTTCTCTTCTGGTAGCTTTAACCCCTTTTGCCTGTCCCCTTTTCTTTTCTGCCTTCCTCTCTCTTGTTCTGGGTTAAAAAATGATGATAAAATGTAAGTCTTGGTTCTCAAAAATAAGTGTTGGTGCCAACCACCTGCAACCACAGGTACAAACTAAGAGCGCAAAAACTTCACACGACGTTCAATGTTCATCCTCGCAGACCAAGTCTTTCATAGATACACAATGTTCCTCGTGTGTCTGGAAGTCAGTATCCTGGCATACCCTTAGCTGGTAGCAATCTAACCTGAATCTTTCTCTGGGTTTGGAAACGTAGCCATAGCCTTTGATGGAAGAGAGGGGCAGAAGTCTTTTGTACAACCATCCTTGTGGTAACCTTGGGCGCCGCATACTTTTCTGTGGGCCAGTACCTTTCAATTATGCATCAGGTATGAGCTGCCATTATTGCACTGGTGCCCCTCCAGGTCTAAAATGTTGAGCCCCAGCTAGAGGTGGGCAACCAGCAAATTCAAAGTGAGAGCCCACCCAGAGCCGAGCCAGGGGCTGGATTGACTTTAAGAGCCACAGACGAACCAAGCCATCAAAAGATTCTGCATTTAAATTAGGCAACAAATGTCATGAAAAAATATGATGAACACTTAAAAATAAAAAGGCAACATTTCTGACTTTCTCATGTATATACAATAATATTAAATTTTGGGGGGGGGGAGGGGGCCTTCTATAGCGTGAACTCGACCTGAAGGTACCAGAGCACTTTACATGAGCGCCAGTTGCATTACAGACAAATTAATTTTTGCTAGGCGCGGAGAGATTAAGTGATTTGCCCAGAACCTCAGAATGTTGAGCGTCCCTGCCGAGACTCTAACGCAGCTCCCCAGCTTCAATGTCGACCACTCTAGCTGTTAGCCCACATCCTCTCTGCATTGAGTAGCATTTATTAAAAGTATTTTTATTTACACACAAAACATTTAACACTATCCCCAAGCCTTGACAATTTTGCCACAAGTTACCCAATATGTGTTTCAGTGTGTCATGTTCTCTGTATATATGACTTATAATGTTATTCAATATAAATCAATATTATTTTAAATTAACCATATACAAGTGAGTTTTTCTGTAGTGAAGATGCA
Source organism: Triturus cristatus (assembly GCF_964204655.1). Lineage (NCBI taxonomy): Eukaryota > Metazoa > Chordata > Amphibia > Caudata > Salamandridae > Triturus > Triturus cristatus. The sequence goes on from NC_140588.1 coordinate 511,886,992, forward strand.
GAGCTGAATTAATTCAATGTGCTTGCTAGGTGGTTGGTTAAGGAAATTAAACATGATGAAGTAAGACCATTTGCCTTTGATCACACAATTTGGTGAAGTAGGTAAGTCAAGATTGGAGATCAGGTTTCCTGTTTCCATATTCTGCAGTGTCTCTTCCATTTAACAGTAAAGGTTAATGCTTTGTGTTCAATTATTTCATGAATTGGTATTTGTACAGGGAGCTCCATAAAACACTTATCACACCTTAAGTCAAACTGACACCATAGACACACATTTATTTATATATACGGGTAGTCATTTGATTTAAAGGCGTTCATTCTGTTTTTTTTGGTACGACTCTGCAGAACATGACTCTGGGCAATAGCTTGCTTAATCTTCCCGATGGCCCCCAGCGCTGGGACACCTCGCCTGAGGTAGCTGTGCGCTTTACAAATGCTGGTATTTCATTTCATGTCTGTCTGAAGCCTACTGCACATCTCATACTATTCCTTGAAGCGATAGCTGCAACCCAAGAAGAAAACTCTCTGGCGACTCCAAGACCTCTGTGGTGTGGTCATTGTTTTATTGCAGTCACTGGGTTGTTGAGCAGCTCCCAAAACAGTTTTGTTTGTCAAGTTGGGGAGCAAGCAGGATCATTAAAATAAAAACACCATCGCCTGCCTTCCCTTACACTTAATTTATATGAAAAAAGTGCCATTCTCATGCAGAGCGTCCCACTTTAAAGGAATATGGACCTTGACATACTGAGAAAAGTTTCTTTGGATTTAATTATGAATATATACATATAATATATTGAGTGTATGGGAAGGCTGGTGTGTCAGGCTGGAGAATGGAGTTGAATTTCACAAACAGACTGATTCTAAGGGATGATCAACACCTAAATAACCGTAATTAAATCAATAAGAAAACACAGAGGTCTGGGTGCTCCCACGGAGTTTCTTCCTTCGGTTACAGCGCTTTAGAGAGGCTCAGACAAAGTACAGCAAGGCTTCAGACTTACTTGTTCTTCACTGTGTTTAATCTCCAGTTTCTGCAGAATTACTCAAAACACAAAACTCACTTTTCTCTTACGAATTTTCTCAGATCCTTTGTGCTTTAGCAGTTTCTGTCTCATGAAAACTGCATTTAGACTCGAGGGTGGCAGGACCTGGGGATTGGATTGTCTCTATTGAGGCTCGCCAGGCCCCATGGGACAATGACAGACATTGGGATTGAGCCAGGCTAAAGCTGTGGTTGGGACACCCACATATCTATAGCCTCTATCAGTTTTGGCAGCGTGCCAGGAGCCTGGACTCTCCTGTACGTACTAGTAGCCCCTATTGGGGTAATCGAGAGCCCCTGTTGGGGTCAGTAAGAATCTAGGGGCCCTGATTCGCAGCTTCCACGGGCCCACAGGAGTGTGCGCATTGCAGACCAGCCACGGGTGATGGGCATTTCACATCCCTCATGGACCGTCATAGCCTTTGTTGCATGAGCCCCAATGGGACAAGTGAATGGGAACAGCGCAGTGTCCTTCTTTGCATAGGGAGAGCCCATCAGAGAATGCACTGTTTCTGTTAACTCCACTGGCACAGTCAGTGCTATAAAGGCAACTACTGAGGTCGAAGCCCAAATGTGGCACTAATCAGCCACTGTGTTGTATTTTCACAACTCGTCTCAGAAACTGCTGTGTTACAGTCCCTATATCATCTCCCTCTCACTGCGACTCCATATTTTGCCGCAATGGGCACATTCTCAGCCTCGCCCATCAGACCGGTTGTAGGGAAAATGCTGTCAAGACTAGGAGTAGTGATGCCCTCGTTTTCTGGCTGGAGACCTACTGGACATGTAACGAAGAATAAACAATGACCCTTAATTCACCTTATAAACCCTCAATTCAGCACTGATAAGGCCCTAAGTACAACATTGCCGGAAACATCCTAAATATGCACTTCTATCTCTAGAGACAACCGGATGCATGAACATCAAATGTATTCATTCAGCGAATATGAATAAATTACTATTTAAAAAATTGTAACTGGGTAATGTGAATTTCTGGAGCTTGGAATATCGCCTGGCCCAAATTAGAAATTCGAACCCAGCTACCATAGACGTCATTTAGGGGTCTCTGCTAAGACCCCTGGCTTATCGAATGTGACCCCTGGCACTGCCTTTGCGACCCCTGGCATCACAGGTGGCAAATTCAGTGCCATGAACACAGGAGCAACAAAATATGAACAATGGTTCCAAAAGGGAAGCAATTATTTACATTTGAAAAAAATCAAAATTCACAAAACACAGCATTAGTAGATCAAAGGATTAATCAATATTAAACGATGAATAATATTTGCAAAAAACACAATAGTTTATTTTTTGAGATTCATTTGAATATCAACTCATTTATCAATTCTTTGGAATATGGACGAAAAATGAATGGGAACACAGGAGCAGCTAGCCCTTATGGATGTTGGTTGGGGCACCACTCTCTGTCAATTTTGTATTATACTAATAGTGAAGAAAATTACATTATTCACTATTAGTCTAATAAAAAATGGAGTACAAATAGCTGTAATATGACCTTTCCTGGCTGCTGGGGTAAGTAAACAAATGCTTTTAAATGTATGTTGGGTGCATGCTTGCGGTTTGGAGTGTGTTTATGTAAGAGAGATGTATGTTTGAATGTTTGACTGTATGTCAAGTGTGTGTGAGTGAAAATGAAGGTCAAAGGGCATGTGATGTCACTTATGCTACCCCTGGCATTTTGGTGCATTGACGTCCATGCCAGCTACATGTGGTGCAAGAGGCCTAAGAAAACCAAACTCTTAATTCTTGCCTTTGATTAAACTGAGCAGAGGAGAGGGATGGTGACTGATGAATTTTAGACACAGCTAACCAGCCATGTGTCTGGACTCACAACTCCCTGCCATAATGGTCTCTAACCCGGACCTCAGTCAAGAGCTCTGAAGTAAATGAATGGATGCTCGTCATGCCTTATAAAACTTTCTAAAAAAGGAATATTGGCTGAGCTGGGGCTTCTTTTCCTTTCAAAAAGTCAGGGTGGAGGTACAGCTCTTCAATTATTTGATTTGATTTTTGAGTTTGTAAAGCGCGACAGTTACCCGAGGGCGTCAAGGCGCTGTAGATTACCATCCAAAAAGAGTCCAATAGTATAGTTGATTCAAGAGATAGCTACATGCAGAATAAGCAGGTCTTTACAGCCTTTCTAAAGGGCATGTGCTGGGAGATGGGCTTCCTATTTTTTGGAAGAGTTTTCCAGAGCTTACTGGCGGCAGTCAAGAATGCTCTGTCGTCCCATCTCTTCTTTGTTGTTCTGGGTACGTGAAGCTGTAGGTTAAAAGAAGAGCGAAGGGATCTGCCCGGGGAGTACCCGCTAAACATGGATTTTAATCTCGCTGTGTAGGGGAGATAGAGAGCCTTATGGACCATACAGAGAGATTTGAAGCTGATGCGCTTGTTAATTGTAAGCCAGTGCAGGGTTTCCAGACCCTTGGCAGCCAAATGTCTTCTGGGAATGTCCAGAACCAGTCTCGCAAGGGCATTCTGCACCACTTGGAGTTTGTACTGCAAACTCCAAGGTTCTTGGCCTTTTGTCCTGGAGTAGGACACGATCCTAGAAAATGAGACCGACAGCTGCTATTCCAGCTTGGTGCTCCTGGGCCAAAGACCATCACCTCCGTCTTGTCCCCATTCAGTTTTAAAAAGTTGCCAGCCATCCATTCTGTCACTTTAGTCATACAACATCGAACGTTGTCAGCTAACGAATATGAGTTCTTAGGGATTGAATTATCTATCACTGTTCTTGTGACAAGGGAGATATCAGTCCACAATGGTGGGGTTGGGTGAGGGAGGGGAGGGAAGGGAAGGGGTAACTACATCGCAAGTGATACATCGCATAGCAAAACTTTTACATCTGTGAAATCGTCAACTTAAGCACATGTGGAGTGAGGAATGGTACAATTGTAGTAACCTTGACAATATAGTAGTAGGCAGTAGGCAATGCAGTGCATGCAATAGTTTTGTAGGTAAATATTGGTGACTTCAGTATAGTGACATACAACCAACCAAAATAGAAATGCAGATTCTGCGGCACGGTGAGGACCCATTCCATGATCTGCACTGTGGTACTGGGAGCAGTCAATCACAGTGCAATACAATGGGGTGATTGCGGGTCAGTGTGGGTTGCTGCTCTTTTATCTGCGGTAGTATGCATGCTTTCTTGATGGCCTCTATACTGAATGCAATTACCTCACTGCACAAAAAGGTCTGTAATGTTTGGCAGGCTTTGTTGTTCCTTCGGCAATACAAAAAGAGAAGCAGATGTCTACAATTTGGTTTAGTCAGAGCAAGCAACTATGCAATAGATTTTATTAAATATCCAGAAAGTTGCAATTTCTATGCCTATGTGAAAGGGTTTTAAACGGCACATAACAGTAGATGATTAATTTTCCAATTAACTTTATTAACTATATTAGTGACAATTTTTGGATTATACCATTTAGTAACATATTTTTGAATGGAGCAGCATGGAAGTTTTGGACCAACAATAAAACATTTGTTTTAGCTGGCACAAGACATACAGGGTTGATTCACAAAGATTGTATTATGAGTAGGTTTGACTTACGCTTGTAGTACTCCTGGAGTAATCATGAAACTCGGGAGTGAGTTAGAGGTACTCCATGAGTATGTCCCAGCAACATCTTTGTGAATCAGACCTATAGGCTGAAGCCATAGGAAAGGGCACAAGAAAAGCACATATAGGTATGTTTTTGTTCACCACGGCTTCCGAAACATTACAAACTCGCGCGCGGCTTCCCTATTGTCTCTTCCTCCCTCTCCCAGGGTCGTTAGTGCTCACAGCTTCTGACCCATGTGCCAGAATATTCAATGTTGCATCTTCAGCCCGCACACTCTTCACATACCATCCCTTACCACCAGTAATCGAGACGTCCCTTATCAAAAATCCCTAGTCTGTCTCCACTCCACAGTGCTCTCTGAGTGCCACTGGTTCCCAGTGCATCCCTCCCGCCACCCGAGATCACCGCTGCAGCCCGGTAAGTATTTCTTTTGGTTTTTAATGTTTTGCGCATGTATGTGTGCATGAATTTATGTGTATTAATGACTGCGTGCTGTGAATGGGCGTGTGTGTGTGTATATGTGTTTATGAATGGCAAGTGTATGAGTGTGTGCTTGTGAATGTGTGGGTATGAGTGAGTGTGCATGTAGATGGGTGAGAGTTAGTATTGACGTTTGTGCGTGTGTGGCCCACCCGCCCCGCCAGCTCACATTTCCCGCTGCCACTGCTCGAGTCTATTATCGACCCTTACTGCACCTTTCCCCCTCTTCTTGCACTCCAATCTGTTTTCTATGGTAATTAAAACAATTTCTAGTGGTTTTGTTTGGCTTTGAAGTCAATATTCACACACGTGAAGGTAGTGTTTAACTACAAAATGTAACTCTGGGGGTAGTTCTAACTATTATGACACTTTTGCACATTAGTGGTAGGTTTTACTCTGCCTGTATTTTGAAATTTATGGCTACAGTTGCTTTTTGCTTTAAATATATATGCTACTTCTGTGCCACTTAATCCTGTGAATGCTATGTTTACTCTAGACATGTACTATGAATTCTTTTCAAGCGCCTCATAAAACAATAGCCTTGTTGTCTCATGCAGCAATACCGCACTGTAGAAATAACATGATGTGCAGCATTACCACATCATTTCGAGGTCTGCACCGAGGAATGGGGCGAATGCCACATATTTACTCCTGTGCCAATGTTGAAAATTCGGAATGTGCAGTATTTTTCCTGCATCAATTTTGTTCATAAAAAACATGCGGGGAAACATCTGAATTTGAGGTGAACGCTAGAAAACTCACAATCCCCATTCGGATCTAAACTCCCATGTGTGTTTGAATCGAGATTTCCATGTGGATCAGAGGGAGGCCCGAATTCTAAAAGTGATCTGGTGGTTTCGCAATCATCTCGAGAAGTAGTTCTATCAGGCAGTATCCCAAGGATCTGCACCCTTATGCCTCTTGTGCTCTCAACCATTCTAAACTAAAGCAGCATAAATCATAGTACTGCTATTTTTATGTATTGTGAAGAAATTATTTAATTCAGGGGTAAAGTTAGTGTAACCCTTTCTGTAACTCCCCAAATTTCATTTCAACACTTACAGGGATACACATACAGTACTCAGAATTGGCCATGGAAGAGTTAAAACATATAAAAAATCTCATTCAAAATGTATTTCCTGGAGCTTTAGTACGCATCGCCAATTATGACATAGTTCTGGCCCTGGCTGTCGGATTCTGGAGCATTATCTGTGTTGGAGGTCTACAACATAAAATCAATTTTAACTCCCCCAACGCTTTCTAGCGAGGTTGATGGAACCATCTTTTACTACATTCCTGCTAAGTCAGTGGTTGATATCGTGTCTGAAGCGGTGTTTGGCGTTGAATCCTGAATTGATTAAATTGTCCTACAAAACACCATGTTCCCGTCATAATTGTTATTTTTAGTATATGATGTTCTCATATGAATACCATTTTCCCTCTGGCCCTAGAACTGCGCTGGGAATGTGAAAGAACTCACTGCAACTAGAAGAATATTGCACTGTATGGACCTCGTGTATGATTTCATGCAAATAAACTATGCTGACTATGGCCCATTGCCACATTTCAAGTGGCGCTGAGTGGCAATTCTGCAAGGTTTTCAGTAAACCAGGTGTCACACCGACTGCTGAAACGAACCCAGTGAAACTAAATACCTTTCCATGCACATTTTCTACCTGCCCAATGCAGGTGGAAAATGTATACTGAAAAGAGTCTGGATCTAAAAATCGCAATCAGGCATGGGCCTGGCCAAAAACCTGTGATAACTGCTAAATGTCTGGCGATTCCAGCATCATTGACTCCGGGCTCTGCATTACCACTCTCAGTTACTAGCCAACTGGAAAAAGGGGTCCTAAGTGTTAAAAGGGAGACCAAGAAAGACTTTGGGGGTTCTATATTCTATGTCCTGATTCTATGACTCAAGATGAGTTGAGTTTTAGAACCATAAAAAATTCTTACAATGGGAGTAAATCTGTAGATTGGAAGATTTTCTATTGTCGCAAATGTAGGGCTAGGGCTAAGAAAGGAGGATTGTCAGGACAGAACTGGGGAGGACGTCCTTACAAAACGCATATCAACAAGGCTAGCACATACGTTTGTGGGCATTAACAAATATTTTATATGCCTCTTCACTCTCTGGAAACACCCTTGAAGTTGCTTGTAAAAATGCTGGAGGAAATGTGTTTCTAGAGATGGAATATATGGTGAACAACCTTAAAATTACATTGAGATGTAAGGAGAAGTGTTGCGTTACCGTGAAAAACCTGCACAAGTAAGTATTGGTCAAGTAGGAGCAATCTGGCAAATCTAGGACTGTTGTCTATTTCCAGCACTAGTGCTGAGTATGTGTGTGAATGCCAAAACATCACATCCTCTAGCAATAGTTGTTTGACCTATTGAACCTGCTCTTTTCGATTCGGGTCCTTTGTAATTATGCCATATCCTTATTGAACTGGTTTGGGGAAATTATTTAGGAGTTTTAGTGCAGCTAGGTTTTGCATGGTCAATAGAATACACTTCACTTGCTTAAGACGAACAGATTTGTGGCATGGGGAATTTATATCGCCTTTCCACAAGCTTGTTATTTCTGTACATACCAGATCTGAAAGTTTCAATGACACACTGTTGAGGATGCATGCAGATTTACACATGAGCTGGAGGATAATGGCAATCCCTGTGAACCTGCATCCGATCTTTGGCAATAGAGATGCTGCCTGATCACCCACTGGACACCATAAAATCATTCATTATCACAGAAGAGGATGACCACCAGATCAAAGAAACATCTTCACTATAGACACTCCTATTCGAAATTCCCATTGTACTCTATTTGATACACATTTATGATTGACTTTTCTAAATGCTTCCCGAAGATCGTAAGGTAAAATATGAAAAGTAGTGCGTTTGTTACCAGGAGATATGTGGATATCTCTGTTTATATATGCTACTCTTTGTTGCTGCATCCATCCTTCCATCCATCCATGCACCCATCTACCTACCTACCCGCTATTTATCTAACACATATTTTATACATAAAATTGCCAATTTGGAAAAGCTCACCATAGAGTACTTGGGAACAATCCCATCCGCATCGCCATGGTAGATGTAAACCGCTCCTGCATAGTTGTCTTCTTTTGGGGCGCCAATTGCAACATCTGCATACACATTAAAAACCACCATAAGGAAATGTTCAGTTATTCATGCTGCCTTGCACCCTTCAATTGGAGCCCATCTTTCCCACCCCTGCCTTAAAAGTAATAACAAGCTTGAGGGCGGAAATGTCAGTCCAGCTAAATTCAGAATTAGTGCCGAGAGTTGCTCGTTTGTCTTGGCATAAGTCAGCAGTACTCTTGCTCAGGCACTTATGAGAGCTGGTCATTGATGTGGCTTGCCTTATATCCTTATATTTTCAGTTTTATGGCTCTAATGAAATAGATTGTGCTGCAAAAAAGCATTTCCAAACCAAATCGGATGAGGAGTAGGCTGCTGTTGGGCGGATGACGTTAACTCTAGAGAGATCTGGGGTTTTATACACCCTAAGGCTTTCATCACTCCTCTAAGAAAAGCAGGTCCATGCAAGCGGGTGAAATGAGAGACAGGCCTCTGTGCTTAGTCACATGCCTGTAATACTACAGGAAAGTCAGGAGGCATAGATGTATATATTAATGCGAGGCCTGAATTCCATCTCTGCCCCTTGTCAGCTCTCCTGGTTCATTGTACACAAGGCCCTATCAATTGCATATGCACTCCAATGAGAAAACCCCCCTCATTATTTGCTTGCCTACCACAACCCTCGAGAAATTATTACCTATGCTGAGATGCCACACCCTACTGTGCATCGAAGTCCTGTATGATCAGCATTTGTTAGTGAACAGGGCACTTGTTATCTGAATTTAGTGTCATGATCATTCCATGCAGCCACGCGCTTTATCTATATTTTCACTTAACTTAGCACAACTTCACATAACTTGACAGAACTTAAGGTAACATCACTCAACATACCATTCATTCACTACATCACTGTGGGAGCTGGGGCCAAATGATTTTGAGGAACACAATGGGAGAACTCAGAAAGCGCGCAGGGACATGAGTCATAGTGGGCAATGAGCCAGCACTGGAAGATTTTGCTTCGGAAACTCTTAAGACTTGTGTCATCACTTCGTTTTCACCCTGGTTTTATCACAAGGGACACTTGTACAATAGAGCACATGAATGAAACTGTGAGAGGAGATAGTGAGGACAAAGCAGAGCAAAGTTCAGGATACGGAGGAAATCTGTGACATGTTCTGGCCGCGCAGCAAGCGACAACCACACAGAAGCAATGGCAACGCCTCTGAGAAAGTGGGTCTTGTCTTTTCAGGGCTAAGGAAGGTACCTGGTGTCGTCGCTTTGATTTCATTCTTCAGTTTGTGGGGCTGTGCAGTGATTCCTCTTTCTTGTAGATCGTTAATATAAAGATTTGTAGGGGAGAGTAATTTTGTAAATTCTGACCTAAATCTCTTTGAAAGATGGCTCATAAAAGGCCTTTGAAGACTCAGATGAAGGACAAGAGTGAGCAAAACCAGGCATTCTTCTCTGCAAACACCTTAAATTCTGGTTCATTACGGAAACACTGACCCAACATCCTGTTAAACAAGCGCTTTAGAAGCTGCCTATTCATTCATTTAGTCATTCAAGTGTGACTTCATCTTACTTGATCACCATATATTACAGGGTTTCCAAAGATGGTTTTGCACCTCACCATTCAAACATATTACCACTTGCACTAACACATATACATTGGCAGGCAATAGGTGTGCGTCACAGTTGAGTTGGTGTGCAAGCAGTTTGCTGTATCTCTCCAGTCTCATCCTGCAGAAATGCACAGCCCCTTGAAGCTGACACGTTCACCTAACAGCGGTCCACTCTCGCTCACTCAACTCACTGCACATCCACAAAACGGCCTCAGACACCGCTCTGCGAGAGAAACCTTTCAACCGTTTGGATGGAATACCTACATTACCAAGAACACTACTAGCGGCAGATCGCCAACTTTACAAATGTCAATAAAAACCATTTAGACACCTTTACCACTGAATGATATTAGAAGGAATATAGACACAAGATTTAACTTCAGATCCCAGGAATTCCAACTGGAATTGGTTTAGGACGTTATTGCAACATGGTATGAAAATGCGGGCAATTGTTTCACTCTTTGGCATCAAGAGGGCACCATCAGTTTTATTTGCCTTTGTGAAAATGTGGGTTTGAGGGAAGCTTCTGCTCTAAATTATTCAGAGGTGGACAGAAGGTCTCTCTCATTCTTATCACATACAATTGTGCAACAGCAATGTAATAAAATATCTAATTAAGCATTATTCAACATTCATGGCTGTTTATTTCATAAACTGCAACCATGTTGCATCCGTGCTGACAGCTTACCAGCGATTGCAGGCATTAGAGAGAAGGCGGTGCTCTGCTCATAAAGTCAGTCAGGCAGGATGGTGGATGCCTTGCTTGGTGTATGGTTAAGGCTACTTAGACCGAATTGGAGTTTCCATGCTCACAGTCACATTCAGGGGTGGTACGCGAGCCTTGCAGAGCGTTGGGATGAAAGAGTGGCAGCGGAACTGTGGAGTGCAATGATGGGCGAAGAATGCCAAACATGGGCTTTTTCTATATGCAATGATTAGGAAAATGTTCTGAAAGAAATTAATGACTAAGCATATAGAATTTCAGAAATTACATTTTACCATGCTCATTCTGAATTCTCTTTGAAACGCAGGCTCCTCTAAACCTATGGATTGTTACTGGGAGATCTTCAGTCGGCCATACATTCCATTAATGATTATTATATAAATGTAATATATATAGAATGTAAAAGAATTCCATGAAGCTCAATTATGATCTTAATTTTGTACCATTCAATCGAAAATTAGAGATACAATTGTAAGAAAAGCTATTTTTAGGTCAAAGCCTACCAGACAGAGCAGCTGCCATGTTTGCTAATGACATCTTGGGGACTTTTGGAAAGCTTCCCTGGGAATTAATTGCGCCCATTACTTACCATTGGCTTTGTGGTGTGTAACTCACATTTGCTTGTTTTCTGTTTGCCGGCTTAATTTTTTTTAGGCTGTCCAGCTTGAGTTTGTCCCTTCCGTGGCCATACCTTATTTACTGTATTCTTCATTTTCTGTAAACAGGCCTTTAAATCTTGTTCTTATCTTGTCATATTTGCTGTGCATTCAAAGACGGAGGTCAAATGTCAGGCTCTGTCCTCCTAGGGAGCTTGGTGTTTACTTTTCTTTCCCTGACTTCAAAGTGAGAGGATTTATGTGACAATCATCCTGGCTACTGGGAGTGTGCTGGAGGAAGGCTGTAAGATATTTGTTTCTAGTACACAACAGAATTTAAATGCCTTTAAATGAACTGTGCAGATGTTTCAGAATATATCCGAATTAGGAAAGCACAAATGAGGCACGTTTTCGGTAATTTTGAAGTGTGGTGGAAAAAGTATTTTAATACGATCAAAACAAATCAATACTCTAGGTGATGACATTTCTACCCATTATCATTTGTGCACTGTATACTTGTATCAGTAAAACCGCATCTGTGCAACTGTACCAGTCATTTCAATTGAAGATGTGTTGTCTGTAATGGCAGTGCGCTACCACATCCTGCATACTCCATTTTATCCCATTCCACTCTACTCTACACCACTCCATGCCACTGCACTCTACTCTGCAGCACTCCACACTGTCACTCCATTCTACGCTACTCCACATTGTGTCACTGTACTCTACTCTGCATCACTCCTCTCTACGCCACTTTACTCTATGCCTCTACTGTGATCTACTCTATTCTAAGACTATGCACTCTAACCCACTCTACTGTACTATGCACCACTGCACTCTTCACCACTCCAGTCTAGGCCACAACACTCCACTCTATGCCACTTCACTCTATGCCACTCTACTCTGCAACACGTTTCTCTATGCCAACTCACTCTACTCTGTACCAATCCATTTTACGCTACTGCACTTTATGCCAATCCACTCCACACCACTGTAATCTACTCTGCACCACTCTAATCTAGGCCACTCTTCGCCACAGTACTCTATACCACTGCACTCTAACCTGCCAGAACCCTCAGGATTTTGTGGCTTTAGGTGACAAATTTTGCGCCCAAAAAAAGCAAAAATTGCGGCCCAAAACCTCAACTTTCATGGTATTTTTGCAGTGAACAAAATATGTGCCCGCCACAAAAATACTACAGACTTGGGCTTTCAAATGGGCTGCAGGGGGCACACAAAGTGTGAGGTGGCCTGCCGGTTAATTGCTCAGGAGGGGGCGCGGTGCATTTCAAAGGCAGGCGACAGAGGAATTTATCACCTCTGCTGTCTGCCTGTTGCTCACCCTCCCTTTAATTGCTCATTGGTAGCACAGAGCCAGTAAAGAGAGGGTGAACGCCAGTTGTATTTATTTTGTTTTACATATTTTGCAGGCACTTTTGTAAAAATCGCAGCATTTTTACAAAAGTGCCGGTTTTGTATTTTTATTTCCAAATATCGAGATCCGGGGGTGTCTGCCCACTCCACTCTACTGTACACCACTGCACTCTTTCCCACTTCACTCTACTCTGAAGCAATTTACTCTATGTCACTGAACTCCACTTTGTGCCACTGCACTCTACTCTACGCGACTGCACTCTACGCCACTCCAATTTACGCAGCACCACTCTGCACCATTCTTCTCTACTCTATGCCACTGCACTCTACTCTAATCAATGCATTCTATGCCAATGCACTCTATCACTTTATTCAAAACCATGCACTCTACACCACTGCATTCTACTCGACACCACTGCTCTACGCCACTATACTATACTGTGCAACACTCTACGCCACTGCATTCTATGGCACTGCACTCTATGCCACAGCACTCTACTCCATTGTACTGTATGTCACTGCACTCTTCTCTGCACCACTGTACCCACTCCTCTCTATGCCACTCTACTCTGCACCACTCTACGTCAATGCACTCTACACCACTCTACTATAGACCACTGCACTCTATGACAGTCTATTCAGTAACACTGCACTCTGCCATTGAACTCTATGCCACTCTTCTCTATGCCACTGCACTCTATACCACTGCACTCTACTCTGTACTACTTTACTCTACACCACTCTATGCCAATACACTCTACTCCACTACGCTCTATGCCACTCTACTCTGCATTACTTCACTCTACACCACTGCACTTTATCCTCCACCACTCAACTTTACTCTGCACCACTCCACTTTATGCCACTCTACTCACCAACACTGCACTCTCCACCACTGAACTCTCTGCCACTCTACTCTGCACCACTGCCCTCTATGCCACTGCACTCTACTCTGCACCACTCTACTCTCCGCTGCTCTACTGCGCTCTACGCCAATGCAACGTGTTGCTACTACACTCTAAGGCACTATACTCTGCATCACTGCACACTTCGCCAACCCATTCTAAGCCACTCTAGTCTACCCTGCACCACTGCACTCTATGACAATCTACTCTGTGCCACTGCACTCCACACCACTTCACTTTAATCTGAAACAATTTTCTCTGCCCCACTCTATTCCACTCTGTGTCATTCCACTCTACGCCACTTGACACTACCCAGCTCCACTCCACTCTACTCTGCACCACTCTACTCCATGCCACTGCACTCTATGCCACTCTACTCCACTCTGTGCAACTCCACGCCACTCTGTGATACTCCACTCAATGCCATTGAACTTTGCGCCACTGCAACTATGCTACGCCACTCCACTCTACTCTGCACCCTTCTACTCTATGCCACTGCGCTCTATGCCACTCTACTGTACATCACTGCACTCCACACCAATGCAGTCTACACCAGTTTAGTTAAAAACAATGCACTCTACACCATTGCACTATATGCCAATATACTCTGCACCACTGTTCTTTATGTCAACTCACTATATGCCACTCTATGACACTCCACTCTACGACACCCCCCCTTCATGATACTCCACTCTATGGTGCTCTACTCCACTCTATGACATGCTACTCCACTCCATGCCACTCCACTCTACTCCACTCTGTGCCACTCTATAACACTACTCTACAACAATGCTCTATACAACTTGCTCTATGCCACTCATTGCCACTTTACTTCACTTTTGTCTATGACCCAGTACTTCACTCTGTGCCACTCCACTTCACGCCACTCTATGTTATTCCTCTCTATGACAGTCTATGCCACTCCGCTTTCAAACACTCTACTCCACTGTACTACACTACTCCACTCTATGCCACTGCACTCTATTACAATCTAATCCACTCTATGCCACTCTACTTTACAACACTTTATTCCACTTTACATACCACCCTCCATGCCACTCCACTCTGCTCTATGCCACTCCACAACACTCTATGCTACTCCACAACACTCTACTCCATTCTGACATTCTAAGCCACTCAACTCTATGCCACTCGACTCCACTCTATGCCCTTCCACTCTACTCTACTCTACTCCCTCCACGCCACTCCACAACACTCTACACCACTCCACTCTACGTCACTCCATGATGTTTCACTTCACTCCATGACACTCCACTTCACTTCACGCCACACCACTCTCCCCTACTCTACACCACTCTACACCACTCCACGCCATTCCATTACACTTCACTCTACTCTACGACAATCCACTTTATGACACTCCACTCTCCTTTACCCCACTAACCTTTAGCAATGCTGAACAGCAGCCACGCTGGTGTACAAAATGGCAAAAATGTTTTGGCAAAGCCATTTGATGTTTTTAATTTTAGGTATTATATTTCAAGGTGTGTACCTACTTCTTCCCGAACAAACATCAGTTCGGATCATGGTGCTCACCTGGGAATCCATCATCATCGATATCGCCAAGAGCAGCCATACTTTCTCCAAAGTGAGCATTGTATGCATTGTCACCATTCAGAACGAGCTGCTCCTCCAGGACGCCCTAGCAACAGGAAATAGGACAGGCTAAGAAAAACACAGTGACCAGGCAGCTGAACGTTCAATCCTAAGAGAAAGAAGACCTCCTCTTTGCTGCCCGACAGCAAGTGCAGAAACACATCTCAGGAAGCACCTGGTCACTGCCACCACATCCCTTCGCCGCCCAGAACCTCTGGGCAGCTGAAGGCTCTAAGTGGCAGTCACACAGCCAACTCTGTCACCATCAGCCTTTTTTGCGGAAAACTGTAAAGGCGTTAGGAGATGAGCTATGACTGGTGGAAAGAGTCATTTGGTAGGGTTCAATGAGTTTCACACAAAATGCTTGGAAGGTTTTCAATGCCAAAATAAATTGTACAATATCCAACAATTGCTGGATAAGTCTATTCATTGTCTAATTTATGAAAGGTTCCACTATGTAAGAATTCTGATAAATATAGAGGTCAATCCCAGAGTACACCCCTCAAATGAAGACCCCAGTGTTGCCAGTTGGAGTGATTTAGCCTGCTATTTGCTTTACACAGCGAACAGTGGACATTAGGCTGGCCGGGGGGGGGGGGGGGGCATTCTCTTAAGTAGAAATCAGCTACAACTCCCTCAAACCAGTTTTGTTCAAGGTTGGTGGCAACTGAACCCATATTTCAGAGCCACATGTCATTCCTGCCCTTTACCCCTGGTTTGAAGGAGACCTACAATCTCTCTGTACTACAAAAGGCTCAGTGCCCCATCTATGGATTGATTTACTCCACCTGTGGGTGTCTAGGTAGCTGTGCATTATTTAAGATTCTTAGGTGTTCTGAGTTCAAGCTCATAAGGATTGTGAATGGAGACCAGGTTTTGATAAAGTTGTCAGATGACCCCCAAGTCACCAAGGATGCAGTGCTCCAGGCCTGGATTTTTGTTTAACAATAAGGTGCTTTCTAGATGTTGTGGCCCTGGTTTGCTCTAGTTAATGCAATTTCACTAACACATTTAAAAATAATAATTAGTGAAGAAAAATCCTAAGACTGGACTACTGCACCCTTGATGACATGGAGTAATTTGATATCCATAAGTGTTTGCAACGACATGTTGCTTGCCACACAAAATGATGGTTCCACTCAACAGGGACAGAATACATTTTGCCTTCTACCTTTCATGTCAATGTAGTGTAGTACGTCCTGAGTCTAGAACCTACCAAAACCAGTGAATGAAGTGGGTGTCCACAATCATTCGAATCCCTACACCACCTGAAGATTCCAACTGCAGCCAGTTATTCACTAGATGCAAATAGCTAAGGTATTGTCATTCCTAATTTCATAATGCTTATTAGTGTAAAGATGATTTCACAGGAAATTCCATACGCCCTGTGATGCTGGACCTGCCCATCTTAACAATGTATCCTGGAAAGGCAAAAGGGGACCAAAATGTGCCTAGAACAAATGACAAGCGGACCCTGTGCCCGACTAGTCCTCTTGCTACCTTGCTGAGGACGCGTCCTTCTTTCTATACCTTGGTTGGCTTATTAGGGATTGAGATTCACATGGAGGTAGTGCCAGAGCATGCAAAATCAATGGAAGGGAAGTTAACACTTCCGCCTCTCTGCACTGGGCCACCAGACCCATTCCAAGGCTTTGCTGCTGGAGCATGGTTAGGAGGATCCCTCTATTAACTCCACCTACACCTCCTTGGAAGTTCTAGCCTCTGACATGGATTTATTTTCAAGAGTGAAAAGTGCAGGTGTCCATTTTACAGAGCTGTAGCTTTCCAGGCTCAGGCCTCTCACATTAACAATGTCAGGGGCTCCACAAATGCCAGCCCACAGGAGCAGTTTCATCCTGGGAAACAGGATATACGGTTGAACACTAAAATATAAGTATAATGCTGAACTGTAGTGCAGAAATTTCTCCGACTCCCAGGCATTACTTTTGCTTTTAGACAGAGCCAGGCACCCTTGGCTTTTAACAACACACGTATAGTGCTTTTATTTTCCTTTTCACTGGTGGTTATATGGAGCGAGAGAGTGTCGGTGCAAGTTCCTAAGAAGGTGATGAGTTGCTGGTCAACCTGCAAAGCCCATCCTATGCTTTCTTTGTTTGTATTCAGGTTTTCCTTTAACACAAGGTGTGTTTCATTGTTTTAAGGTGTTTAAGAGTCCTGTAATTGCCCAAGGAACTAAGGCAGGAAAACACGATTCCTTGTATGTCTCGGGCAATATATGGTGCAGGTAGAAAGAGTTTCCCATGGCCTCAGCAGTTCCTTGCTAGCTAGCCAAACACTGCAGCTGACTCTGACTTCCGGAGAATGGAGACTACAGGAAGGGGCACTACAACTGATAACTGAAGTACCAATTGTAGGAGCTGAAATGTGTATGAACCTGAAAGAATAATCACATGTGATGCTGTCAAAGAGGTCTATTTCCTGCCAAGACCCTGAACAACGTTTGCTCTATTTGCCACTATTTTGCACAGACATTGAGAGTGAAAGCACTGATAAACTACTCATGGGAAGGGAAAGAGCTTACATTATATAATTTGCTGCACTGCAGCATTGATCAATTTCAAACTATTCCTTTTGCAGTTCTCACCAAGGAACAGGGAAAGTAAAGCTGTGTGTGACTAGTATCACACAATGGGTCTTTTGAAGGAGCTAGGACTACAAAAGGAAAAAAAAGGTACCCTTAAAAAGTATTTTGTTTAAGGCCTGGGAAAAGGGGGTAAATAAAACATCTTGAAACAAAATTTCCCACATGACCTGTATTACTTCCAACAATAGCTCTAAGTGTCCACTGTCCCAACCACCTACTACTGCAGGAACAACAACATGGAATTAGTTTGTGTATTTTTTATTTGTTTATTTCATATTTTCTTTGTTACTTATCTTAGTGGTCATCTTATCACATTACTTAACTGACAAATAACGATACATATTTTGCAATCATATAGCCATATACAAATGAATTCTTGATAAACTATGTTTCTCAAAGAAGTTTTTTGAGATTTACGTACAGGCATTGGTACTACCTAACTCGAAAATCCTCATATTAAGCACTGCATAACCATGAAAAATATTGCAGTAAGCGGATGTTGCAAGCTCCTGGTAATGCAAGAGAGCAGTGCAAAGTTTATTTTAAGGCGCCAAAATGATCTGCAAGGGCTGATGTTTAGTGAACCTTTTTCTAAGTCTTATTGTAAGTGGTGTAGTGCATGTCAATATTCACAGTAAGAATCAAAAATCATTTCCACACTGGGAGAATAGTGTACAAAGATTGTATTCACAAAAAGTGGTTGCAAATTGTGCAGCAAATTATTGCAAATGCACTCTGATTTTGGGTTAGTACATCAGAAAAAGCGACTTAAAAGTCGCAAAACCAGGGTTTGCGACAAATAAATCACTTCGTACATCAGGCAGCTAATACTGCTTCGGCATTTTCTTTGTTGCTGTAAATGGTTATTTGTACTCTCTGCAGAAAAGATTGCAGCTATAGAGATAAAGTCAAATGCGTTGTGCCCAATATCTAGCTTGAGATAGGAGAGCCAATGGACTGCTCCTTATATTATACAACCAATTCATGATACCTTGTTGATGACTTATATCCCAGAATTATCTGGGAAAACCCTCCAGACAGTAGAATCTGGCCTGTGTTACCGACAGGACAGTGTGCATTGCTGTGATGAACATATTGATTAAGCCCCTCACAGGAGGCACTTGCATCAAGACTCATCTGGTAATACTCTACAGGATTGAGGGCAGTGAAGGCAAGATCTCAAATGATGAGCCCTAGAACATGCAGTACTTGTAGTTTCTTTCTTTCTTTTTACACCTAGACCAGGGGCGGCTCTTCCGTTTGAGAGGGGGAGTGTCACCCCACAAACAAAAGCCCCAGGCCAGAGCTGAAAAATAAAATGGTAATAAGGTTTATTTATTAAAAAAATTATTCAGCATCCGAACCCGTGCCAGACTGACCATCAGAACAGGGCGGGCCATTGCTGCTGAGTGGCGGCAGGGAGCTTTGTGCTCTTGAGTTTAAAATGCGGATGTCTCTTTGGCTGGCCTGCTTCCAACGGGCAGCCAGGCATGCACATTTTAAACCTCTCTAACAGCTGGGTTAGCGAAAACAAAGGCCTCCGGTGCTCTTGTGAGCGCTGATGGAGGCCGCTCCCACCAATCCTAGCGCTGCTCTCATGCTGCATGAGAGCAGCACTGGGATTGATTTAGGAGTCTGCCTACAGGACGGAAGGATCGAGGAGGACGTCACACCCGTAGAAAAGGCAAATGCCTTTTTAAACTTTTTTATGTGCCTCCCTCCTCCACCCGACTACCCTCGGGACATGCTAGCCTCCACTGAACGAGACCCTAAGTATTTGTGTTGGATAAAGAGATGGCCTGAACCTAATTGAGAATTTGGGCTGATGAAGCTTAATTTTGGTGTCTTTGGAGTATTGAAATATAGAGCGCACAAAGAGGGTTTGGCTAGTGAAGTGATGGTTGTGGAAAACATCAGTGTGGTCCACTACAACTTAGCCAGGGTCATCGCCCATCATTTCAGGTAATGGAGGTCGATGGTGTTCTAACCAAACATAGCCCCCAACACTCTGGCACATCATGATAAACTAACCGAGACTACCCAGTTCTGCCTAGTGAAGAGTCATCTGTCGAGTGGCCTTACTCCAGCTGCTCTTGTTTGACACCTCCAGCAATGAAAGCTACGTCCCTGATAGAAAAATAGTCTAAGGTCAACATCCTCAAAAGAGGCTGCAGATTCAAACATGAGAAGAATTCCAGGAGATTAGGTTTTTCCGATTCATGCTTTATACGCGCTTCTCTGCCATTGTCATTCCACAACACCCACTGTCTGAAGAAGACAATCACATTTTTGAGGTCAAGTCTCACAGGAATATTTTCATTTTCAACTCTTTTTTCGGTTTAGGCTCAGATCCATTGCATTCAGTCACAAGGTCCCGAGACTATTATGGATTTGCCAAGATAGCCAGCAGCTGTGGCTCCTGCAGGTGAGCGTGGTGGGGTGGTGGGACAGGGCGCGGGGGGAGGGTGTCGACAGATGACAGCATAGGGAAAATAAAATAAATAAATCAATCCTATTCTGTCATCTGTCGACTTAACCTCCCGTGCCCCGACCCGCCCCACCGCACTTACCTGCAGAAGCCGTGGCTGATAGCCATACAATTTATAAACTGGGAGGTAGATTGATAGAGGCTGCATTATCCATAGCTATCGGGATAGTTGTGCAATGCTGCATTATGTGCAATTTTATATTACAAGTGAATCTTGGCAAGTCAAAACTTCCATTTTGTTTCAGGCTTTGTACTGTGCCTCTAGAGTAGCCAGTACAATTGTAACCATTAATAATATAATTTTAGTCCCTTCCCGGCCTTTCCTCCAATAACGTTCAATACCAAGGTTGTGTATTGGGCATTGCTACAAAGAAGCCATGCATCGTAGGAGTAAAATAGATGCCCACTGGCAGTACTTACGTTTCCTTTATTGATGTAGACGGTGACGAGCCCCTCGTCCCTCACCTCAGAGAACATGGGCGCCCCGACCAGCAGGTCTGAAAGACCGTCAGAGTTCAGATCAACTGCACATAAGGAGGAGCCAAAGTAAGAGCCCATCTGTAACCAAGCCGAGTCACAACAAAGCATTCAGTATCAGCCCAGACAGGAAATCGCGCGTCTTGCTCAGCATCAGGCCCTGCCGTACTTCACATTTAGCAGCCATCTTATTTCATCGCAGTAAAGTTTGTACAAGTGGGAATGATTCCAGAGCATTTCTTTATACATTATGTCCACAACTCCTATTTTAGTTTCAGTCTGGGCACCCATCCTATTCTCTGCTGATAATTCCATTCCCTCAGGTCATACCTTTTTTGGACAAATTTGCCAAATAACCCACCCATCCTACATTTTCTGTTTATGGTATCTTCATACTTTGGATGTGTCAGGCATGTTGGGTCACAGTTTGATCAATCTCTTAAGAAGCTGAGCAGCTCTGTATTGTATCTGTTCAGACAGGCTGGAAATAAACCATATGTCTAATTATGTGTAATGTTTTTCAGGAGACATAGAGTAGAATAATCTACTATATCACATCTCACGCTGGCAAACCTTTGATCTAGCTCATGTGCACTCTCTTTTTGCACTATGGTGCCAATCTTTGGCTTTCCGCGCTAAATAAGAATAAAAAAGATGATGATAATGATGATAAATATTGGTACTGCTCATTTAAGAAATGCTGCCACAACTATTCATGAAGTTGTTGTTATTTTGTACTAGAGTCTTAGCTCAGTGTGTACTTCCTTGTTAAGAATGAGCCAGCATTCATACAGAATGTCCTCCTCAGCATGAAGAAAAGGAAAATGTTTCTTTTGGTGATGTGTTGGAGCACGAGGACAACAAAGGACCCATGGCCTTATAAAAACTGCCCCTCTCTGGAGCCCGCAGATGAATAAAGTAGAATCTACTGATGAGAGTGTAGAAGCCACACGTGGTTCTGTGTAGGCTGCCACACCAACCCCTGCGGCCCTATTAGAAAAAATCCCTCTTTCACTTTGGCCTCTTGTCCCCTCTTGATATTTGTACCATAGCTCCTTGAAGAAGAATCAGAATTTTGTGCCTATAAATATGACAGGAGGGTGTTTTTACTCAGTAATTGAATGTTTAATCCCTTATTACAAGTTAGGCGGAATAGGTGAGGTATTTACCATAAATGCACGGAAGATTTACTCCGAGTGAGGTATTTACCAGAAATATTAAGTACCTCCTATTCTGACTTTTTAACTTGCAAATTAGGCATAAAATGCGGAATTGGAATTTAAAACACTGAATACCACACATTTTGCTTTTTTTAAGAGCCTCTCTCTTCCCCACAAGGACAGGAATGTATCCCTGCACTTGTAATCAGAACCTTAGTGGTTCTATGTAAAACACTTAACTATTGTTACATTGCCTGGACTAAAACATAAGGTAAGAGAGTAATGGGGTTGAAAACTGTGGCGGAAATGTTTAAAACGCTGTATGCAACACATGGGAAATAAACTGCATTATTGGCATCTTATATCATCCCAGCTAGCAGAGCTCTTATTTTGATGCACAATTCAGAGTTTCTGCATAGGAGCCACATAGACAATAAAGAAATCTAGCAATGACATAATCTATCTCTAAAAATGGTCTCATTGATTATCGCATATTTTAATACATTGCTACTATTTTAACAAACATTACAAAGAATTACAATGAGTTTGTCATGTTGTTTTAATTGTGCACATTGTAGGCCGCTTATATTTTGCACATGCTACTAAACATCACGCTTGCCTTTGTGCCACATCTTATTTTTCACACAGAACCAGCACGTGCACACAGAGTGAGGGTCCTGAGACAAGAGTGCTGCGTCAGCTGAGATGTAGAACATCTACCTAAGTATGCTAAGGTACGGGGTCTGCCACTAAACCCAGAGATCTATAATACATAACCACTTAACTTCAGTAGTACAGGAGGGTTTAGGCAGATCTGTCAGATAACATGACAGGGCTTTTTGTTGTGTATGGTTTATTAACCATGCTGATGAAATTATTGACATGTATTTGTTTTCTAATTGTGGTGCAATTATTGCATCTTAGAGCACGATAGTTTAAATAAACATTGTAAATTTCCTTTGTGTCTCTTTTTCATTTTATTCTGGAAAAGTATGAGTGAAAGAGAGAAAGGTGTGTCCTGTCACCGCGATCCCTGAGAGGGTTGAAAGGGTTGTGCTCTGGGGTGCCAAATCAATTCTCTCTCTGGAAAGGTTAGGAGGGCAAGTGAGGCACTATATCTAGTCGGACTTGGGCTCATGGATCTTGAGGTAGTAGGATGACTCAGTCCCTACATACTGATGTTCTATGGTCTCAAGCATAGTTCTGTTCCTGAGCAGAATCCCTGCAACAAGTTAGTAAGTATAGTTCTCTGCCCCAAAGAGTATCTGTGCCCTAAATGGCATAGGTGTTTGCCATCGCAGTAAGTGGACAGGCAGATGCAGAATAGCTATTTTATTTACAGCATTCAAGCACTTGCTGTGGGATAGTAGAGCTTTGCAGGTGAAATTCTAACCCGCCCAAATGTTCCTTTTGACAAAAGGTTTAATAGAACTGGTGATTAACTGAAAAAAAACCTCACCTTTTTACCCGATGCCTGGAAGATCTTAATCAGAGACCCAGAGCGCTTGTCAGGCCTGAAAATATAAACCTAAAAAAATTTAAAGAGGTGAAATAAATAAACAGGGCTGTCAGTGAGCGACTAGACACAATCCCCTTTCACATAAGAGCTGCACCCAACCAACACTGCCACTATTTTAAATTAATATATTTATTTTTACACACTCCATTCCATGTGGTTGCCACACAAAGTACATTATTCTGATGTAATATGTATATTCAAGGGTTGCACCAAATCTATGTACGGAAACATTCGAGAAAAGCAGCATAGTTAAGGACTTATGCAAGCTGTATAGCAAGCCACTTATAAAAGGCTGTGTGTATGCCCAATTCTTTTGCATGCCAACTGGTAGTAGAAAACAGAACTTTGAGACACGTACTAGCAAATTATTCACTTTATAAACTTGTGTCACTTTACTGGATGCTGTGTTCGCACCACACTTAAACTCATCCTTTTCCCAGTTATTCCCCGTCCCTTTTGTGTCCACCTCGTTTGTACCATGTTGATCTCACATACTGTGTATGGTGTATGTCGATTTCTCTTGCACCAAGTCATTTGTTGAGCATGGCTGACCTCAGCACCATGGTTCCCCCACAACTGTCCCAGTCAGCCAAAGAGTGACTTCCCTGGTGGGCACCTTCTCTTCACTATCGTCACCAGCAGTGGCATAACGCATAATGATGGGGTCCCCCTGCAGAGTATGGTGAGGGCCCCCAAGTGTCACATATCTCACAGATATTAATTGGCCTTGGACTCAATGTGGCCCCATTTGTAAAGTTGGGGGCTCCCTGGAGGGTTGGGGTCCCCCCCCCCTGCACTGCAGGTGTTATGCCCCTGGTCAGAAGGCATTGGCTTGATTGGGACACTGTGCTGTCCCCATGTTTATTACTGTGTGGAGCTGCCTGAGAGCAGCTGTCTCTATGCAGACACCCGTAGGGTTAGTAGAAGATATTTCTTCATCACTCTTAAATGTTACGTTTCTACAATGGGCTTTTGTGCAGTGCACATTATTATGGCTATTTACTTTTTAGCACTAAAGTTATTTGCTCCTTTGCCTGCCACAAATTTTTTGGACCACAAAAGCCAGTAGATGATTTAAACACCACACATTGATATCTGCTGTGCCCTCTTTGTCATAGGTTTGAATTCCAACTAGGACAACGCAGAATTTCATGCTTGCCAGGTAGATAAACAGAATACAGTTAAATTAGAAATGATGAACTGCAATGAGAAACGGCATGAATGCAGTATAAAAAACAAATACATATGAAAATCAGATATTAGAATACTATTATTATATAAGATTTCTGACAGTTACTCCAAGTGTCTCAAAATGCCTTAAGTGCAGCTTAACTCTAGGTCGCTGTTTCACACCTATTTGGAGCTTTGTCAGGTCCCTCACACTGACCCACAGCAGAATGACAAGGATACACTAATGTTTAAACTGGGACCTTAGACCTGCTTATGTCCATGACTGCGACAGTTCATTTACTGCGTCAGGCAGCCATGTCCAGGCCGCGGGCGACTATCACTCTGCAGGCGAATACAACATCGCCGCTAGGAATCATGGGAGCCCAAGGAGCACGCGCTGCACGTTCGTGAACGTCCGATACCGCGCGACTCAGAAACACACCTTTCCGATGCCGCCGTCCTGCGGAGCTCCTCCGACGACGTCTGTGGTGGTAGGCTGGGAGAAATGGCCGGCTGTCACCGCGTATCCTGCACAGAGGAAGTGGGGGTGGCGAGAAAAACGACAAAAGGAAAGGCAAGAGATTAGACAGCAGACATCTGGATATCACTAATCAGGTTTTCATTGTCCCCTGGGAGAGAAGATCCCAACATCAAGGGAGAGAGGGGAGGCGGTATGATTCCACCCAGAACTCACACCAGTTTAGCCCAAGCAAAAGGTCAGTCAATTTGCAACTGTTTCGTGAGAGCATCCATGTGGGCAGAGTCAGGTCGTTGTATGGATCATGATCGCTGCCATACTGCTGAACATACCCCGACCTAGCTGTGCATTCTGATTGGTCAGTCGGTATCTACCAGTAAGCCTTAAGGGCCTTGCCCTCCTTGTTTGTTCCATGACACTGTGAAGCAAGGGGGTAGCCAGAAATAAAATACCCCCTCTTTGATCCATACCTCGAATGTGATCAGGTGAGTGAAGTGAGCAAGCTTCGCTCACCCTAGAAGAGGCCTAGCCATTCATCCTTCTGTCCATCTATCTCTTCATCCTTTCATCCACCAATCTATCTTTTCACACTTTCATCCTTCCACTTACGCTTCCAAACATTCATCCATACTTCTGCCCATCCAGCCTTTCCATTTCATTCATCCACCATTTCACCCTCTTCTGTTCATCCATCCTTCCACACCTCCAGCCAGTTTTCCATCCATCCACTCATTCATCCAGCCTTTCACAATTCAGGCTATTCTTTCTTTCAGCCATCCTTGAAAATGTTGTTTTATTCTTCCTTCCATTAATCCTTTCACCTTTGCAAATCCATCCTTTCATCCTTTTGATCCATCCTTCATGTGTGTCTTCCTTCTTTTCACATGTATTTCTGTTCACTCTTCCTTCCTGCCCTCCCCCTTCTCAATCGCTCTCTGTCTCACTTTCCCTCTTCTTTAATCTTTTCACATTCCGGGTCCCCTTTACTATATGGTTGGCTTCACAACACTTACCTCTGTTACGGCGTTCCCTACATTTTTTGTAGCACTTTTCTTTGTAGAGGTGCAGACAAAACAGGCTCATAAATAACTAATCATTGTTTATAGTGTCAAGAGTACCCCAGCGTAAGCTGCTAAAGCAAGGGGCATCACAATACCACTGCTGTGACGCATAGAAGAAAGATGGCCGCTCTTCCTCCACCTTGCGGGAACTCAGCAGTTGTTGAGCGGGGTCCTTGTGATAGAGAAAAGTTCTTGACCAATGACACACCTGGAGGGGAGGCTTCCCTGTACCTGGAGGGTCTACTTCTCCCCTCATAGTCTTGTAATTGTAGTGGCTTGTGGAGGAGGAGTCACTATTGGAGGCGGGGTAAGGGACAGGGCTACTGTGCAGAGCAGCCCTTGTTGCCATTATAAACCACTTTCTTCTCTCCGACTGAAGTGAGCATGAGCACCCAGTTAATAATAAAGATAAAAAACATTTAGTTGGAGATAATACACCAAATGGATAGGCCTACATCCTCTTTCTGCATTCTCTGACCTGCGCCTCTGCCACTATGTACCTATGACACAGGCGCGGTGCGTCCATTGGGGCGTGGGGGCGTAGCCCCCCCGCCCGCGCCCGCAGCTCCCTCGTCCCTCCTCTGTGAATGTCAGTCAGCATGACGTCGGACCGTGGGCGGTCCGGCGTCATGTTGACTGACATCATTGTCAGACGCATTTGGGAAAGGCAGCACAAGTGCGCATGAGTGGGCATGGAGCTTAATTTTTACTCCGTGCCCAGTCATGCGTACTTGTGTTTTTGCTGCCTTGCGCATGCCCATTAGGAGCCCCTCGGTCTCCTAATGGGCAGGCGGCGGGCGAGGAGTAGGCTGTGCCGTCAGCCAATCCTGGCACTGCTGCAGCGCCAGGATTGGCTGAGGGCCGGGTTGCCAGTCACTTGCGTTACGTGGACGTGGTGTTCCGGACCGTTTGAAGGGGCAGAGAGGCGCCAACGCGGACCAGGAGAAGAGGTGGTCAGGTAAGTGTTTTTTAATTTTAGGGTGGTTTGGCTGGGTTGGGGTTGGTCAGGTTTGGCTGGATTTGGTTTGGATTTGTTTGGTTTGGTGTTGGGAAGGTTTTCCAGTGGTTTGGCAAAATTCGATAGAGATTTGGCTGATTTTGGGGTGTTTTTGCGTGTTTGCGGGGGGCGCGTGTTTGATCGCAAAGTCGTACCCTTTCCACTGGATGGATTTGTGTAATTCTTTGTGAGATTCTTCGTAATCGCTGGAACTACTGTTCCAGTGAGTTTCAAGAGGATCGAAGTAGGGGAAGTGCGAAAAAAACGCTTTTTTTTTTAAGGTTCGAAATCAATGTTATCCAATGGGCGTTTTTAAGGTGGTGGAGAAGTGGTTTTGAGGGTGTTCCAGTTGCTCGAGAGGAACGGGGCTGCTGTGAGTGGTAGGGAGGGGGAATTCATGGGTGTGCAGGAAGTTTGGGAGGAATCCATCAATGGGAAGGGTGTTTTT
This sequence comes from Triturus cristatus, assembly GCF_964204655.1. NCBI lineage: Eukaryota > Metazoa > Chordata > Amphibia > Caudata > Salamandridae > Triturus > Triturus cristatus. The sequence continues at coordinate 511,914,458 of NC_140588.1, forward strand.
TGTCAAAGTCGAGGAAGGAAGGAGCTGCCATAGGAGCCCATGTTAAATGTGAGTGTTTACATGTTTTTGGGGTTGGATTGGAGGGTGTTCCAGGTGGTTCCAAGTGAATGTACTTAGCTGGGATCAGAGTTGGGAATGTCTAATTTTGTTTACAAGTGTTTTGATGTTACGTGAATCACGTGGTAGCAGCAGAAATGGAACCAGATATCTCATACATAGAATGTGAAGGTCATTGCGACAAATGAAATAGGTTAAATAGGTGTTTTGGTACTAGTTTGAGAGTGCGTTTTGACGCGACTTTGTTACGGGACACTTTTACGCCTCGCCATTTTCAAATGTCACCAGCCGCCACTGCTATGACAGTCCTTAGACTTTGACAATATTCCCTAACAAGAGGACCTCTGAATATTAACATATATGAGTAGTTTTTAATGGAAACGTAAACCATACATATCTAAGCACAACTAATGCTCAGTTGGCACAGTTCTTTGTTTCTGCTAAACATCAGGAGAGGGGGAATAGTTTGAAATGATCTCTAATTGAAACAAAGCCAGTGGCGGATTCTCTATGATGTCATAGGAGCGTCGCACCCCTGTGTTTGTTGCCCACCTGACCCCTGTATTCAAAATGTTAAATTCCCACTGCCGTTGACTGGGTTGGGTGCGCACAGGCGGATGTCTTTTAATAATGAGTGTGCATTATGCAGGCAGGGGTGGGGCTTAGTTATTGACCGCAGACTCAGGTTGCCTGGGTCTGCATTTAACTTCAGTGTTAGTGCGCATGTCAGGTTGGACGGGTGTCTTTCTATGGCCAACCCGACATACGCACTTGAAGCCTCTTCTATCTCCACATTGTTAGTGAGCTGAGGATATCAGCCGCAGCCACAGCCACACTGGCCCCCTAAGGAGAGCTGACTTTGCCTGCTCCATCCAACCCTGGCGCTGCTTTCATGTTGTTTTTTATATAAGCAGCATGGAAGCAGCGTCTGCATTGGCTCAAGAGAAGCGAGGAAACCGAGCCTCGCCCATGAGGAAGGCAGCACGGGAGTGGGCTTGCCCAGTGCACAGCACAAGATCCAACTGGCGAGGGCTGAAAGAGTGGGAGCCGTAGGAAGACTGCCACCTACAAATGTTTTTCAAGCACTCCGGGAAACACAGGACCAGGGCACAGCATTCACACAGACACAGAGTGTGTCCTCACAGTGCTTGTCACATGTACCACCGGACCTGGCACCCGTTTTCTTAAGCAGCCGAGTCACAACCCCGGATGCATGACCGGCTGCAGCAACTTTGGCCGATGGGCCTCCATTTTTGCTAATAGATGACAGCAGTGCGTGACGTATGGTTTGGTACTGGCAGGTTAGATTAGGTGTGGTATGTTGGTGTGTTTGGAGAGCCACGAGGCATGGTAGGCGAAATGCTGGGTTAGGTGTGGTGGGTTAGGTACTTCTGTAGTCAGTCCTAAAAAGTTTTAAAGTGCATGCATCTGTATATGTGATACAAATGGAAATGGTGATGCTTTTTTAAACAGATTGGGATTAAAATCAGGATTTTGCAACAAAGGAGCAAACTATGTGAACAACCTTTAAAATAAATTGATGAAAACGTTCACACTCCAGTCTTTACATTTCCAGGAATGGGCTTGCCTGCCGCCGTAGTTAACGAGATGCTGAGGCAGTTTTCTTCTATAAAGTTAATGGCCCTCAGCAGTGCATACGTTTAAAGGGGTCACTATGAGTCGATATGGAACTGGGCACACCCTTTTCTTTGATATACATTAATGTTTCACACGCATGCTGAGCTAATATTTAGCTGCGGGAGCGAAGAGCCAGGTTTCACCTTTAACAATTTCCTAGTTTCGGTTTCACTCAAAATTGACCCAGCAGGTAGTGCTGTTTTCAGTCCCCATATTTCCTAATAAGACATCACAGTGAGTTATTCACTCATGCTGAGAGGTAAGAAAGGGACAGCTTCCAGCCTGCACTAACCCCACTCAACCGTCCGAGGTCTAAAAGTCGTGCATTGTATAGGTTGGTTTTGGTAACATATATGGGTTATATTTGAAGCGTCACTAAGAAGCAGCGCATGAACTATTCGAAAGTGTATTAGAATGCCATTTAAAGACAATTCAGCTAACTTCAGACTGCTGCTGTGCTTGCATACTGCCCTTAGGTGGTTTCATCTTGCAATATTAATTGGCAGGTGTTTTTGGCAAGGCTCCAACATGTAACATGTTTAATGGATATCCTCCGTTGTCCTCTGACATTGAAATTGTGGCTCAAGGTGAACTTTCTATTAAAATGCAAGCCTTTGCCACTGCACTGGTAGTGTGGCTGGTATTGTGATGTAAATCTGAGAATGTGGCTAGCGCAACAGTAATTAACTCAGGCCACAGGCTGTACCTACGTCATTATCATATGAAATCCCTTTTTTGATGTCATAACTAGACTTTCACAATTGCCTTATTAACATTCTTGCTTTCTCAAATTTCCTTGAAAAAGCACAATTTGCCCACTCTTTTTTCAAATATTTCTGGGGGTAGGGGAGATACCCGCAGAACCCCCCTTACAACGGTCAGGCTCGCTCGCCATAGTGCCCTCATCCCAAACTTTTATGCCACACCACTTTACAATGTCATCAGCTGCCACTGCACAAAACCCCTCTTAGAATGAGCATTGTCCAAACAGCTATGAAGAGCTCCGGTACAAAGTAGAAGGTAACATTGGGCGCAAGGCATGGTAAGTCTCTGCGTCCCATGTCCACCTTGAACAATCCTGATCTTTAGGCAATATCAAGATGGTTGAAATGCTGACCACTTAAAGCATGGTAGGGAGACCAGCTCACCTACAGATCAGCTGCATCATGTTTGGTAGGAATCAATTGTCTAGTGTGCTTTTGGGAGCCTGAAGAAAACTGCCCGTGTGGTGAGTCATAATACTTGTCTGGTGTTGTCCTCGCATCAGGCACCCTTTTTAAAAATCTTAAGAAGAGTAGTCAACTAGGGAACATGCATGCAGTTCTAAGAGAGCTACAGGCAAAAGCATGCGTTTACGTCAAGTGCCCTCCCGCAAACTACATACTGGATTTCAAAAGCTGTATTTGTTTTTCCCAATGGCAAAAATAAACAAGTGTCCCCTGGGATACACAGACAGTTCCGGAAAACAAAAGGCAGGGGATCTACCTTGATCTCTGGTGTCTTGGTGAGAGAAGGCCTGTGAAGGTTTGTCAACTAGCCCGCCATTTTGGGATACTTCATATAAGATGGTGATGCTTGGTGCCTTTTCACTGGTAAGTAGGCCAGCACAAACTCCTTTCATATGTCCTAGTGCTCAATCACCAGAGAGTAATGCAATTTATTCAACTGGTTATTCATCTGGGGGTCTGAAGAGAAATGACACTTTATCACTGAGCCAGACCAACTGGTTCATCCCTTCTGGTTTAAGCTACAGGAATGCAATTCTAACAATGTATACATGTATCCAATAAGGTGGTTTCATACATACAACACACCAAGACCGTAAACAACCCTTGTGCAGAAGCAGTCACCCCATGCCGCTAAAGGAGTACAGCCCGCTCTGATTGCGTGAAGTTTTAGAAGATCTCTGCGGACAAGAGATGGGCTCCTTCTCCCACTGTGCACTACCATCAGCTTTATGCATAGAGCGACTATCGCAAACTGGCATAAAAAGCATCTTAAAATTATCAATTGCTCAGTGCAGAAGGTCTAGTCTGCACACCCTTTTGTTGTTCATGGTGGACCTCAGAAGCACTTACCTAGGTACGTATAGCGCCTGGCTATCACAGCTTCGTCGTTGAGTTTGAAGTACATGTTATCAGTGAGATTCAACACTTTAACTGTGCCGGTCCAGTAATAGGATCCTGGGGCTCCCATAACCACCAATTCCTGGAAAAAGACATGAAGAGGACAGCACAGTGAAAAAAATGGTGACTTTAAAGATGGGCAAGAAGGTAAATGCTGCTCTCGCATTGCACATTATGTATTCAGCCACTCACTTTGGATACAAAGGGCACTGCATTGATCAACAGTGGAAGGACTGTGGACTTCACACGATCCAACCTACGCCACTACAAGCTACACAGTTCCAAAAGCAATAAAAGATCCTGGTTGCTCACCAAATGACGCACAAGAGCCGATCACTCAATGAAGACTACCTGAGCTGCTGCACTGACGCTAACCAACAGGAAATGTGTTCCAACCGCAACTCAAAATGTAGAAACGTACAAAGGAAAAGGGTGGAGAGAAGGGGAGGCAGGCCAGTCTCAGTTATCAAATAGTCATAGTATTCGCTTTGGCATAAGCCATTCATCAGCTTATGACGTCAGCACTAGTGGATAATGGAAGAAGACAAAACAATACAACAATAAGAATGGTAATTTTTAGCAATGCTCTCAATATATCCATTCATCCAAGTCATCCATTTGTCGTCCATCCATTTGTGAATCTGTATCTCTGGCCATCCATTGTTGATCTGCCATCCATCCATCCGTCCATCCATCCATCCATCCACCCACCCACCCATCCGCCCATCCATCCATCCCTGGCCATCCATTTTTGATCTGCTCATCCATCCATCCCTGGCCATCCATTTTTGATCTGTGCATCCATCCATCCGTCCATCCATCCATCCCTGGCCATCCATTTTTGATCTGTGCATCCAACTATCCATCCATGCGTTCGTCCATCCGTCCACCCACCCACAAGAATGGTTACTGAGACCCTCTATTTTGGGCGTTACAGACATTTAACCTCCAGCAGGGATGCATTGCAAGTAAACTAATTCCTTCATTCATGACAGTCTTCCACCCACAGAATGTAACGCACACAATAGGACGCCTCGGACCATGCACCTCTCCTGTGCTCGACGGGAGCTGGCAAGACGACACTGTCACAGGAACTTCGTGGACTGCAAGTTACCTTTTCATGAAACGTGGGGCAAAAAATGAGAAAGGCCACCGCTGGAGTGCGGGGCTTTGCGCGCGTGTTTGTGTGTGCGTGCGTGCGCGTGGGTGCGCGCGCTCACACATTCTATTCCGACAAACAAGGTGAAGCTTCTGTGGCTCAGGACTGGGAACACAGATATCTTTCATAATTAAGCCACCCAAGGAAATAAAATGCACAGGAAAATAAATGTACTAGAGTTGCACAAGCACAGACAAGGAAACAGCTGCTGCTGAGCAAGTCTAATTCTTATCGGCCATTGTACTATGGTCACCCCAGTCACACCTGCTTCCTGCCTTGCTCTTGCCCGAAATGCTCTGCCCCTCCCGGGTTTGCCTGTCCAAGGCCTTGTAGATATTCACTGTGCCGTGGCATGAGTCCACGCATCTCTGTATGTTTATTGAAACATGAAGGAGTTCGACCCGCCTGATAATGTGCTTCGGAACCTCATTAGGAGGCATGAAGCGCTATCCAGTGGCTGCACCACCGGACATCTCTTAATGAATAACATGGCCTGGCACCCGTGCCCTTCCTTTCGGGTCATTATCTTCATCCCTCATTACAGTGTGTCCATGTATGCGTTTGTTGGAAGGATATAATTGGCCTGCTTGACAATAAGAACCACTTATTCTGCGCCTTATACTGTAAGAATTTCATTTAAAATTGTATTTTAGATAGCTAAATGCAAAATTGCAAACAACACCAACTAAAATTCTGCACTAGCACCTGTGGTACTTTACAGATAAGGCTTGCAAACACACAGCACCGCCTAACATCTCTACATTTCATGACCAGCAGCAACTTCTGCAAAGGCTCACGAGCACCGGAAGTCACAGCCCGAGGTCCACAAAGGTCAGTTCCTGACTGTGAAGCCCAAAGGAGCTGACCCATCATGGCAACTCGACAATCGAAGCAACATTTGTGAGAGCAGCCATGGAAACTTCAGCGGCTCATTGGTTTATGAAGGAGCTGGAGGAGGTCAGAGAACCACCAGAATGGGAAATCAAATAAGCAAGTCTAGTTTTAATCTGCTAGAAGAATGAAGGACAGCACACTTCCTGACTGACGTACGCACTGTTCACGAGTACAGTACCTTTTAAAGATGGCGGCTAGCTGCAAGGCAAATGGAAGATGGAAGGAAAGCTGAATGAGGCTGGCTTTGATCAGTGGAGTGATGGCCGTGAAAGGAATAGGGTACTTTAAAGTGGGTCCAAACAAACTGGTTTGCAGTCCATCCACAGAAAGTTGGCAGGCATCGTGGGTATGTGCACTGGGAGGCAACTACACGCCTCTATGCTCCCCTGAACAGAGAAATACACTGGCACCACTATTTCTGAGCAGGAAAAAAGAGGCGAGAAGTATCAACTCAGTGTTTCGCTTTTACAATCTTGCAGTAGACAAAGAATGAACTTCATTAGACTATTGTAAGGTAGTTAGTTAGTGTGTGCGCTCATGTATTATACCGGAGGCTGCAGGGAGGAGCTTGCCCTTGATATCAATCTCACAGCTGTTTACCAATTCATTCTTAACACTAAAGCATTATTCACACAGTAGTAGAAATGGCCCACAATATTTAGTTGACACATTTTCTGGTAACAAAAAATGCCCAAACTTTCAGCAAACTAATTGCAAAGTCCAATGCCGACTTGCCGTATACGGCTTTCCTACCCGTTATGATGCCCACAGGCCTTTCAGGAAGGTCAAGCAAGCAGCTACTACATTTATTATGCATGGTTGGTAGTTTGTTGGTGTTTAGAGTGGCCTATGTGTGAAGAACTTTAGTGTTGTGCATGATACCCGCTGGTGTACTCCAAACTGGTTGCAGTGGATATGTAGCTGTGATAACGTACACTACTGTAATGTCTGTAAGGTCATCCTTGTGCTGTGTCATCTGTGCTTCTGGATTGACCCCACAGACCCACTTGTGTGGTTAAGTTTGGGTTGTCCATCTCAGCTTCTAGTTGGAACCCATACACTAACTACTTTGGGGGCTGTGATTACCCTTAGGTTGTGTCATCTCTGCATTTTGGTGGTCCCTTGGGCACATGTTTGTGGTATCTGTGGTCATCCTTAGGCTGTGCCATCTCTGCTTCTGATTGGACCCCGTTACCACTTCTGTGGTTAAATTTGGGCTGTGCATCTTGGCTTCTGAAGGAACCCATACACCAACTATTGTGGTGTCTGTGGATTTCCTAGGTTGTTTCTTCATCCCTGCTTCTGGTGGTCCCATTGACCTAATACTGTGTTGCCTGAATGGATTCATTCATATCTTTCACAGTACACTGCATCTCCTCGACAGGCTGACAGTCTCCTTCTAGGAGTCTTTCCTGGGTTCTTTACTCTCTGTGCTGTACACTATGCCTTTCTACTCTGTCATTCTTTCCATACTAATGATTCACTGAGGGTTTCTTACTTTATTATTCCGATCACTTCAGAATCATATTTCTACCTGGCTTTCAAATTTAAAGGCACTGCAAAGAATACATAAGTTCTTTTTGTCCTGTTTCTTTTTAGATCTCTCTTCCCATTACTTTTTCTGCTAACCAGTTACCTTTTGCTACTCCTACTCACAATCAAGATTTCATTTTTAATTCCTCTTGGAAGCGTTTTGATGAGAAGTCTGCTGTATCTTATGTATGTTGTTACCACCTCTTTCATATTTGCAAGATTAAAACTTTGTTCCCTTTTTCAACTATAAAATACATTTTCGAAACTCTTGCCTTTTATCTATTGTGTCACTGCTCATCTGACACTGACTTTCTGAAACGCATAACCGCCCTACCTGTGCAGAATGAAAGTGTTGTTGCTATACAGTTTGCTGTAACTTCAATCCCACCACTGTATTTGCCAATGGATTAGCTTGATGTCTCTTTTGCTTTCCGTTCACTTTCTCTGCTTCATGTTCTTTGGAATCCCTGACCCTTCCTTGTTTGTGTTCCCTTATCTCTGTTTACATACACCCTCGTGGCCTCTTCGCTCTGCAGATCACAGTTTATCTGTTCCACTGCCGCCTTGTGCTGCGTCTTAAATCCACTCTTACACTTGTGGCGCCCACACTCAGGCCTGCTGACCCGTGACTTTCTCCCTCATTGTTTATATGCAAACCATTTTAAGCCGCCATCTTGGACTCGCTCAGCATGCTTGAATCTGGTGCCTGGTTGCTGCCTTATACTTTGCTGTTTGTTGATTCATTCTCGTCTTTGCACAGCACTTTGAATAGAAGTGCCTCAGCAAATCCAAATAAATAAATGTAATCCACTTTGCAGTTAAAACGTACAGCCAGTTTAACAGGACCCTGCTTAGGTTTATGAGAGGGCTGTTTGTCCAGGCCCTACCATCAGCCAATGCCAAGGTAATAAAATAGTGCCCAATAGCAATACATTTTGCCTAAACCCACCTTGAAAAATGTGCCATATTAATTCCTTTGAGACAAGAGAATGCATCATCGTGTTGGATAAATAGACATTGCCCCATATTACTCCCCTTAGGGACCCATATTATATCTTCTGCCATTTGCCCTTTCGGGATGTTGTCACAGAGCGGGCATCCTGCTGCGGTTACTTCAATAGACAGATTAAAACTAGAGAATAAAACATATTTGCTTTTATTGTAAGGTTGTGTTGCTTTTGTAGCACAATTGTTTGGGGTGAAGCTCATGTAGGGGCCTTCAACACTGAACACAACACTCCAGAATAGGCCTCCATAACTGGACACAATGCTCCAAAAAGCCTTCACACCAGAACACAATGGAAAGGAGTGACCTCTAGAAGTGAACACGTCACCCCAGATATGACGTCCGGAACAGGTCACAGTACCAATGAGGAGGTCTCCAGAAGTATCCAGATCCTGGCTTAATATCCCGGCTGTGGAGTCCAGATCAATGCACATCACACCAGGTGCGGCCTCGATAACTGGACACAATGCTCCAAAAAAGCCTTCAGACCAGAACACAATGGAAAGAAGTGACCTCTAGAAGTGAACACATCACCCCAGATAAGACCTCCGGAACAGGTCACAGTACCAATGAGGGGGTCTCCAAGTATCCAGATCCGGGCTTAATATCCCGGCTGTGGAGTCCAGATCAATGTACATCACACCAGGTGCGGCCTCCAGTATGAAACAATATCCAAACCTGGACTGCAGATTGAGAAACAGTATTCCAGAAGGAGCCGCCAGAAAAGGCATCCAGAACTCAACCTGATGCTGCAAATGGAGCTGGAGCCCATTGACACAAAACCAAGAAAAGACCTCAAAATCAAGGCACAACATTTTGGATGGGGTCACATAACTGGAAGCAATCAACTAGATTTTTGCTCTAACAATAGTAGCATTGAGACATAGACTAGTGTTCAAGACAAGCTTTACAATAAGGAGCGCAGTACTGCAGATGAAACCTTCCTAGTGATCTGTATGGTGTACAGTTGCAAGTCTATGGCTCTTTCGGTTTGATCATTTATCATTTCCCAACATTCTTATTGTTCACCACACAACCATGACATCATGCATAACTGTGTCCATGCTCTGTGCGGAAAGTGAAATACTTCACAGCAGCTACACACCGTACATTTTGTTTGCAAACGTATATGTGAGGGAAGCTTGCACTGTTGCTGCTGCCAATCAGTGCTGTACTTCCCGTGTATTAGGGAAGTTTGCAAAGTTTCTGTTAAGTTGGGCATGCGCTGTGCATGGTAATTAAGCTTCATAAAATATTTCCACTGTACAAAACCCATCTCTATTGACTTTGTCAAAGCCTTTTCTTGGTATCTGGGAGGAGTACATAGACATATCGGGGAGACTGCAATGGGTGACTCATCTCCACATTCCTAGCTTCATGCCCTGATAAAGAGAGGCTGGAGGGGGAGAGGGAGGTCAGGGGGATAACGTTTTTCAGGGATCAGAAGAGTGAGTTGAGGGGTTACGTTAGCGAAGTTTGATAAGGGCACAACATTCATGGTCTTCTTCAAGAATTATTGAAAGGGAGGAGTTTCGGAGAGAGAGGCACTGGATGGTAGACGTGCGATAGTGAAGAGTGGGGGTTAAGGACACGTTTTTGCCATCTAAGAACTCAAATGTGTGAATCTATCTTATCGGTGCTGCATGACCAGTTAAACAGTTATCTTCGCAGCTGCCAATCAAAGCACAGAGGCCGTCCCTGCGGTTATGATTCGTTTGCTGAAGCCGCACCGGCCAATAGAAGCTCAAGTATGTGAGTGTACTTCACCTCATTATTCTGTTTGTGAAAGCCGAAGAAAAAGAATTGTTTAAAAAAAGACATGCAGACCAATGCATTTGTTGCATATTCCTAGGAAGTCACACATCGCCAACGTGCCCCTCGGAAGCACCATCCCACAGACATACTAAAGTGCATACTGGACAAGGTTGCCGCATGAGTGCACAACTATACAGGTACAACAACACCTTCACTAGGAAGCAGACAACGTCAGACACGACATATAGAGAACTAAGGACACACGCAACACAGTTCAGCTGTTCCATATTGTTGGGTAGCACCAAGATCACAACAATTAACCACCAGTAACAATAAACAATTACAACCCCTATCAGAAGACATTAGTCAAAACAACATGCTCACAAAAACATAGCTCAGAGGCACCGTATAGCTGGACATCATCAAGCTGACAAAAAGTGTCCACTCACCATAATATATATAAAACTCCATAACTAAACAATACACTAAACCAACACACACACACAACTTCACATATCGAGTCTAATTATAGAGATACTTTGGACCCTAATAAGACACACTATTCTCAATTGCCTCAGCCACATACGTCAAGCATCCAAATGCACATACCAACTCTCCCTATAGCGCATACCCAAGTTTGTAAAGACCTCTGGCTACACACCCCTAATAACTAAAACACACAAGTAATAAAGCCAATTCACGAAAGCAAAATATTAGCCACATCCACACTTCTGATGATCCAACTCAAACTATCACAAAAAAACTCCGGCCTGTGACAGCATCCTTGAGATCACAGTGTGAAGGTACCCGAACTGCTGCAAGCCATACTAATAGCAATACGGGCGCTGCGTAAATGCCTGTAACACATTGTTAGTGAATGGTTGTTGAACACACAATGAATGGCCACAGCAGTGGCTTTAAAGAACCATTTATAAATTCACACCTTGCATGATGTAAAACAGGAGCATGCATGGAAACAAAATCAACAATGTCAGGAAACACCTGGAAGCAGCCATGACCAACCTCAGTGAAGAAACCTGCAATGCCAGCCTGGCACGATCCGTGCTCCTCGCCATACTTCTTCTTATATTCTGAAGGAAGGTGTGGTGGGGGAAGAGGAAGGAGAGAAAACAAATCACAGTCAGTTGAGGCTCATGATTGTGAGGGTGGTATTCTACCAGGACAATTCCGCATATGCTCAGCCACAAGACATCAAACCTAATCCAAGAAAACACTATCTCAAAAATCCATTGTTCCACAGATGACCCGCATGAAGAATAGGGGGGTCCCACCTAGAGTGTTAATTCTGGGGAGAATATTGCCCATGGCCATTACAAGTAGCCTAGATTCTCTAGACATGATAAATCAAAGTCTGGAGACGCCTGGTCCGGTTTCACCAGGTGCAGATGCACACCTGGCGAGAGACCGTTGCATGGGCCAACTGCAGGAGCACAACCAGTTTCTGTCCAACCTGTGCAGCAATCCCGGGGAGAAGACATCACTCTTTCCAGCCTAATCCATCCCTGCAGTGGACTATACTGACCACAAGGCTTCCCAGCCCTCACTGTTGGCATCTCCTATCTGCTTTGAGCAAGCAGGAAATGTCCCTGAAATAGGGGAAAAACATACAAAATTTAAACCCAGTATTCTTTCATCCCCGTGATAATGTCCCATTTCAGGGAAAAAACTACTAATGACTGAATTTAGGTGCAATGATACCATCCGGAATCTCTGATTCTGGTTTCCCGGCATCGCCGCACCAAAATCTGACCAACTTGTAATGAGGGCCTGAGTGATATAATTCCTAGATTCTGTCTCGGGATCCCAACAAAAACATGGACACCACGCAATCATGTACGCATCATTCTATCACTACAAAATTAGAATTGGCATCACAGTGATTGAAAGGGATCATGTGGCAGGCACACAACCTTTGCTCCTTCCACGCACAACAACATACACTGTTCACAGATTAGGTTCTTTAGGTACTGTGCAAAATGGATGACTGTATAAAGCATCATTTCTTTCCCTTGCAGCCATTATCTGAATTAGGGCTTTTTAGGTCTCGCCTACGCAGCGCATATGCGCTGCTTAGGAGTAGATTTAGCTGTTGCTCTGCTCTTTTTGAAAGCACATACTCCTGCTTGTAGCTTTATCCACCTTGCGGGAGCGAGCAGGGGCGCACCCACAAGCACGAGTATGGGCCTCCAAAAAGAGCTGACCACACACGCACCACTCCCGGGCCAGCAAACACACGATTGCAGTGCCAGCAGTGTGTTTCGTGACATGCACACGTGTGCTTTAAAATAGCAGCATTAGTTATTCCCTCATGCACAGCTATCATTTACTTTGTGTTTTGCTTTTACTGTGACAGTTTTCTCATCACTTCTTCCCTCGTGCTCTATCTTCCTTTATTTTTTTTTATCATTCACTCTGTTTTGCTTTTACCTTTTCTCACTATTTGTCACCACATCCACCAACACCAAGTCCACTACCACGTCCACCACCACCACTACGTCCCCCACAACCACGTTCACCACCACCACGTCCACCACCACATCCACCACGTCCACCACCACGTCCACTATCACGTTCACCACCACGTCCGCCACCATGTCCAAGTCCACAACCACATCCACCACGTCCACCACCACGTCCACCACCACCACGTCCACCACCAAATCCATCACCACATCCACCACCACATCCACCACGTCCACCACCACCATGTCCACCACCATGTCCACCACCACATCCACCACGTCCACCACCACCACGTCCTCCACCACCACTATGTCCTCCACCACCACGTCCTCCACCACCACCACATCCACCACTACCATGTCCACCACAACCACGTCCACCACCAACCACATCCACCACCACCACCATGTCCACCACCACCACCATGTCCACCACCACATCCACCACCACCACCACATCCACCACCACCACATCCACCACCAACACGTCCATGTCCACCACCACCACCACGTCCACCACCACCATGTCCACCAGCACATCCACCACCACGTCCACCATATCCACCACGCCCACTACCACCACCATGTCCACCACCACGTGTCCCACCACGTTCCCCACCACAATGTCCACCACCACCACATCCACCACCACATCCACCACCACCACCACCACGTCCACCACCATGTCCACCACCACCACATCCACCATATCCACCACCACCACGTCCACCACCACATCCACCACCACGTCCACCACCACCACCATGTCCACCACCACCACGTCCACCACCACCACCACATTCTCCACCACATCCACCACCACAACATCCTCCACCACCACATCGATAACCACCACATCCACCACGTCCACCACCACGTCCACCACCACCACGTCCACCACCGCCACCATGTCCACCACCACCACCACCACATCCTCCACCACCACCACCACTATGTCCTCCACCACGTCTACCACCACCATGTCCACCACCAAATCCATCACCACATCCACCACCACACCCACCACGTCCACCACCACCATGTCCACCACCACGTCCACCACCACATCCACCACATCCGCCACCACCACGTCCTCCACCACCACTATGTCCTCCACCACCACCACGTCCTCCACCACAACCACGTCCACCACCAACCACATCCACCACCACCACCATGTCCACCACCACCACCATGTCCACCACCACGTCCACCACCACCACGTCCACCACCACCACATCCACCACCACCACGTCCACCACCAACACGTCCATGTCCACCACCACGTCCACCACCACCATGTCCACCAGCACATCCACCACCATGTCCACCATATCCACCACGTCCACCACCACCACCATGTCGACCACCACCAAGTCCACCACCACATCCACCACCACCTTGTCCACCACCGCCACCATGTCCTCCACCACCACGTCCACCACCATGCCCATCACCATGTCCACCACCCCCACATCCACCACCACAATGTTCACCACCACTTCCACCACCACCACGCCCACTACCACCACCACGTCCACCACCACATCCCCCACCACGTTCCCCACCACAATGTCCACCACCACCACATCCACCACCACATCCACCGCCACCACCACCGCGTCCGCCACCATGTCCACCACCACCATATCCACCACATCCACCACCACGTCCACCACCACGTCCAGCACCACCACATACACCACCACATCCACCACATCCACCACCACCACGTCCACCACCACATCCACCACCAACATGTCCACCACCACCACGTCCACCACCACCACATTCTCCACCACATCCACCACCACATCCATCACCACCACGTCCATCACCACCACGTCCACCACATCCACCACCACCACGTTCACCACCACGTCCACTACCACGTCCACCACCACCACGTCCACCACGTCCACCACCATGTCCACCACCACCACATCCTCCACTACCTCCACCACTATGTCCTCCACCACCACCACCACATCCACCACCACCATGTCTACCACCACCAAGTCCACCACCACCACGTCCACCACCACCATGTCCACCACCACCAAGTCCACCACCACCATGTCCACCACCATGTCCACCACCATGTCATGTCCACCACCACACTGTCCACCACCAAGTCCACCACCACGCCCACCACCACCACGTCCACTACCATGTCCACCCAGACGTCCACCCCATGTCCACCCCCACATCCACCACCACCATGTCCACCACCATGTCCTCCATCACCATGTCCTCCACCACCACATCCACCACCACCATGTCTACCACCACCAAGTCCACCACCACCACGTCCACCACCACCATGTCCACCACCACCAAGTCCACCACCACCATGTCCACCACCATGTCCACCACTATGTTCACCACCAACACCATGTCCACCATGTCCACCACCACGTCCACCACCACCATGTCCACCACCACCACGTCCACCACCACCAGCACATCC
The DNA here is from genome assembly GCF_964204655.1 of Triturus cristatus. Taxonomy (NCBI): domain Eukaryota; kingdom Metazoa; phylum Chordata; class Amphibia; order Caudata; family Salamandridae; genus Triturus; species Triturus cristatus. The sequence goes on from NC_140588.1 coordinate 511,929,579, forward strand.
AGCACCACCAGCACGTCCACCACCACCAAGTCCACCACCACAACGTCCACCACATCCACCACCACCACATCCACCACCACATCTACCACATACACCACCATGTCCAACACATCCACCACCACGTCCAACACCACCACATCCACCTCCACATCCACCACCACCACGTCCACCACCATGTCCACCACCACATCCACCACCACCACATCCTCCACCACATCCACCACCACATCCAGCACCACAACATCCTCCACCACCATGTCCACCACATCCACCACCACCACATCCACCACCACCACGTCCACCACCACCACATCCTCCACCACCACCACTATGTCCACCACCACGTCCACCACCATGTCCACCACCACATCCACCACCACCACATCCTCCACCACATCCACCACCACCATGTCCACCACATCCACCCACCACCACCACATCCACCACCACCACGTCCACCACCACCACATCCTCCACCACCACCACTATGTCCTCCACCACGTCCATCACCAACATGTCCGCCACCACCATGTCCACCACCACTACATCCACCACCACCATGTCTGCCACCACCAAGTCCACCACCACAACGTCCACCACATCCACCACCCTGTCCACCACCAACACGTCCACCACCCCGTCCACCAACACCACATCCACCACCACCACGTCCACCACAACATCCACCACCACCATGTCCACCACCACCACACGTCCACCACCACCACCATTTCCTCCACCATGTCCACCACCACCACCATCATGTCTGCCACCACGTCCACTAAGTCTACCACCACCATGTCCAACACCATGTCCACCACCACCACCACCACGACCACCACATCCACCACCACCACGACCACCACCACCATGTCCACCACCACCATATCCACCACCACCACATCCACCACCACATCCACCACCACCACGTCCACCACCATGTCAACCACCACATCCACCACCACGTCCACCACATCCTCCACCACGTCCACCACCACCACATCCTCCACCACCACGTCCTCCACCACCACCACGTCCACCACGTCTACCACCACGTCCACCACCACCATGTCCACCACCACCACATCTACCACCACCACCATGTCCACCACCACCATGTTCACCACCACCACGCCCACCACCACGTCCACCACCATGGCAACCACCACCATGTCGTCCATCACCACCACACCCACATCCACCAGCACCACCACGTCCACCACCTTGTCCACCCCCTCGTCCACCACCACTTCCACCACCACATCCACCAGCACATCCACAACCACCACCACATCCACCACCATGTCCACCACCACCATGTCCACCACCACATCCACCACCACCATGTCCACCACCACGTCCACCACCCCATCCACCACCACCACCACATCCACCACCACCACCAAGGCCACCACCACCACCATATCCATCACCACCATGTCCACCACCACATCCACCACATCCACCACCACCACATCCACCTCCACCACATCCACCACGTCCACCACCACCACCAAGTCCACGACCACGTCCACCATGTCCACCACCACCACCACGTCCTTCAACACCATGCCCATGTCCACCACGTCCACCACCACATCTACCACCACCACGTCCACCACCACTACATCATCCACCACCACCATGTCCTCCACCACGTCCACGACCACCACCATGTCCATCACCACCACATCCACCACCACCACGTCCACCACCGCCATATCCACCACCACCACCACCACATCCTCCACCATGTCCACCACCATCACCATGTCCACCACGTCCACCACCACCATGTCCACCACCACCACGTCCATCACCACATCCACCACCACAACATCCACCACCACCACGTCCACCACCACATCCACCGCCATCACCACATCCACCACATCCACCACCACCACCATGTCCACCACCACGCCCACCACCACGCCCACCACCACCATGTCCACCACCACCACGTCCACCACCACCACGTCCACCAGCACATCCACCACCACTCCCACGTCCACCACCACCATGTCCACCACCACCACGTTCTCCACCACCATGTCCTCCACATCCACCACCACCACATCCACCACCACGTCCACCACCATGTTCACATCCACCACCACCATGTCCACCACCATGTCCACCACCACGTCCACCACCACATCCACCACCACAATGTCCTCCACCACCACATCCACCACCACCACATCCATCACATTCATCACCACATCCACCACCACCATGTCCACCACCACATCCACCACCACCACATCCTCTACCACCACCACTATGTCCTCCACCACGTCCACTACCACCACGTCCACCACCACCACGTCCACATCCACCACCACCATGTCTACCTCCACCATGTCCACGTCCACCACCACCAAGTCCACCACCACCATGTACACCACCACATCCACCACCACCACGTCCATCACCATGTCCACCCAGACATCCACCCCCACATCTACCCCCACGTCCACCACGTACACATCCACCACCAACACGTCCACCACCACCACGTCCTCCACCACCATGTCCTCCACCACCATGTCCACCACCACCACATCCACCAGCACATCTACCACCACCACGTCCACCACCACCATGTCCACCACCACCACGTTCTCCACCACCATGTCCACCACCACATCCACCACCAGCACATCCACCACCAGCACATCCACTACCACCAGCACGTCCACCACCACCACCAAGTCCACCACCACAACGTCCACTACATCCACCACCACGTCCACCACCACCACGTCCACCACCACATCCACCACCACCACGATGCCCACCATCACCACGTCCACCACCACCATGTCCACCACCACGTCTACCACCACCACCATGTCCACCACCATGTCCACCACGACCATGTCCACCACCACCACATCCACTACCACCACATCCACCACCACCAAGGCCATCACCATATCCACCACCACCACGTCCACCACCACATCCACCACCATGTCCACAACCACCACCACATCCACCACCATGTCCACCACCACCACCACGTCCACCACCACCATGTCCACCACCACCATGTCCACCACCACTACCACGTCCACCACCATGTCCACCACCACCTCCACCACCACGTCCACCACCACCACATCCACCACCACCACGTCCACCACCACGTCCACCACCATCACCACATCCACCACAACGTCCACCACCACATCCACCACCATGTGCACCACCACCATGTCCACCACTAAGGCCACCACTTTATCCACCACCACCACGTCCACCACCACCACATCGTCCACCACCACCATGTCCACCACCACATCCACCACCATTTCCACCACCACATCCACAACCACCACCACCACGTCCACCACCATGTCCACCACCACCACATCCACGTCCACCACCACCTCGTCCACCAACACCACATCCACCACCACCACAACCCCCACCACCACGTCCACCACCACCAAGGCCACCACCATATTCACCACCACCACGTCCACCATCACCGCGTCCACCACCACCACGTCCACCACCACCACCATGTCCACCACCACGTCCACAACCACCATCACGTCCACCACCACATCAACCACCACATCCACCACCACTACATCCACCACCACCACCACCACGTCCACCACCATGTCCACCACCACACCCACCACCATGTCCACCACGTCCACCACATCCACCAGCACGTCCACCACCACGTCCACCACCACATCCACCACCACATCCACCACCACCACCATGTCCACCACCACATCCACCACCATCACGTCCACCACCACGTCCACCACATCCACCACCATGCCCACAACCACCACCATGTCCACCACCACGTCCACCACCACCACCACGTCCACCACCACCATGTCCACCACCATGTCCACCACCACCACCACGTCCACCACCACCACGTCCACCACCACCACATCCACCACCACGTCCATCACCACCACCACCACATCCACCACCACCACATCCACCACCACATCCACCACCATGTCCACCACATCCACCACCAACAAGGCCACCACCTTATCTGCCACCACCACGTCCACTACCACACCCACCACCACGTCCACCACTAGCACATCTACCACCACATCCACCATCACGTCCACCACCATGTCCACCACCACGTACACCACCACGTCCACCAGCACATCCACCACCATGTTCACCACCACGTCCACCACCACCACGTCCTTCACCACCACCATGTCCACCACCACCACCATGTCCAGAACCACCACCATGCCCACCAACACCATGTCCACCACCACCACATCCACCATGTCCACCACCACCACCACGTCCACCACCACCATGTCCACCACCACCACATCCCACACCACCAAGGCCACCACCACCAAGGCCACCGCCACCAAGGCCACCACCATATCCACCACCACCACATCCACCATCACCACGTCCACCACCACCACGTCCACCACCACCACATCCACCACGTCCACCACATCCACCACCACCATGTCCACCACCATGTCCACCACCACCACATCCACCACCACCACGCCCACCACCACACCCACCACCACGTCCACCACCACCATGTCCAGCACCACCACCATGTCCACCACCACGTCCACCACCACCACCACATCACGTCCACCACCACCATGTCCACCACACCACATCCACTACCACCACATCCACCACCACCAAGGCCACCACCATATCCACCACCACCATGTCCACCACCACCACGTCCACCACCATGTCCACCACCACGTCCACATCTACCACCACCACCATGTCCACCACCATGTCCACCACCACATCCACCACCATGTCCACCACCACCACCACATCCACCACCACCACATCCAGCACCACCACATCCACCACCACGTCCATCACCACCACCACCACATCCACCACCACCACGTCCACCACCACATCCACCACCACCACATCCATCACCACCATGTCCACCACGTCCACCACCAACAAGGCCACCACCAAGGCCACCACCTTATCCACCACCACCACGTCCACTACCACACCCACTACCACGTCCACCACTAGCACATCTACCACCACCACCACGTCCACCATCACGTCCACCACCATGTCCACCACCACGTACACCACCACGTCCACCACCACCACCACGTCTACCAGCACATCCACCACCATGTTGACCACCACCACCACCATGTCCACCACCACTTTTACCACCACCACCACCATGTCCACCACCACCACCATGTGCAGAACCACCACCATGCCCACCAACACCATGTCCACCACCACCACATCCACCATGTCCACCACCACCACGTCCACCACCACCACCACGTCCACCACCACCACATCCCACACCACCAAGACCACCACCACAAAGGCCACCGCCACCAAGGCCACCACCATATCCACCACCACCACATCCACCATCACCACATCCCCCACCACCACATCCACCACCACCACATCCCACACAACCAAGGCCACCACCTCAAAAGCCACCGCCACCAAGGCCACCACCATATCATCCACCACCATATCCACCATCACCACGTCCACCACCACCACATCCACCATCACGTCCACCACCACATCCACCACCATGTCCACCACCATGTCCACCACCACCACATCCACCACCACCATGTCCACCAGCATGTCCATCACCACGTCCACCACCACATCCACCATGCCCACCACCACGTCCACCACCACCATGTCCACCACCACATCCACCACCACGTCCACCACCACCACCACATCCACCACATCACGTCCACCAGCACCACGTCCACCTCCACCACATCCACTACCACCACGTCCACCACCACCAAGGCCACCACCATATCCACCACCACCATGTCCACCACCACGTCCACCACCATGTCCACCACCACGTCCACATCCACCACCACCACCATGTCCACCACCATGTCCACCACCACGTCCACCACCATGTCAACCACCTCCACCACCACCACCCATGACAGGCAAAGTGTCACTGGAGGGCAGGGGTAATAGGAGTGTCAACCCCGGCTGTACATGGGACATTTAAGGATGCATTGGGTGCGAGCAGACGGGAATAGGGGCTAGAAGTGTTACACCAGACACAAGATACATTTTGAAGAGGCGCAATGTCACAGGGGCTCCTGTAAAAGCAATCGCAGCATCTCCACCTCACAGTGGCATACCTGCATGAGCCACTCACTCAAATCAAGCATTGGCATAGCCAATAGGTCTCGCCTTTGGGACCTTATAAGTGTTTAGGCATGCAACACTTGATGTTGTTGCACCAAGGATATTGTGCTGGATAACTAAACACTTATAAGGTCCCAAAGATGAGACCTATTGGCTATGCCAATGCTTGTTTATATTTGTCTATTGGGAGAAAGCATACTTTTCCTTAGTGATGCCAAAATTCGGGCTTCTCTGGACAACTCAGACCTTTTCAAAATCATTCTACCAGATGTCTGATGCAAATGGCTAATTAGCGATTCACATCAGCAATCTCATTCCATTTTACCAAGTTGGAAGTTCATGTCAAATAAAATTGTTCTGGATCTATTTACTTCACTAATTGGCTGAACCACATGTGGGTTTCCTCAAAACTCTTTTTCTGTCCTTGTTCACTTTAACATGTTTGTGACCCCCTCTTCACTGTTTAGTTTTATATCAGTTTACACATGTTTGCTGGTCACAGTTCTTTTTCCAAACCATTCCGAAATCTCGTTAGATGTTGACATCTACAATAAGCCACATTCTTGCCATTATGGCATGGATGGACACTAGCTGGCCAAAATGTAATATCCAAATAAATGATCTTTTAGTGGGAGACACTAAACTTAAGATATCTAAATATGTCTCTGTGCGTTAATAAATATTGTTATGTATAGAGCACATTACCTAGTTAAATAACACCCTTTAGCAAATCCAACAGGTCTCACCTATACAACATCTATTAGCTTTGTTGGCAAGGAATGGAGTAGTGTGGAGTGGAGTGGCATTGTGTGGCGTCGAATGGAGTGCATTAGGTGGAGTGGCATTGTGTGGAGGGGAATTGTGTAGAGTGTTGTGGAATGGAGTGCTGTGGAACTGTGGTGTGGAGTTGAATTGTGTGATGTGGATTGGAACTAGGTGGCATGGAGTTGAACTGTATGGAGTGGATTGGGACTGAGTGCAATGGTGTGGAGTAGAATTGTGTAGAGCTGTTTGGAGTGGTGTGGAATTGTGCAGTGTGGAGCGGAATTGTGTGGCATTGAGTGGAGTGTAACTGTGGTGTGGAATTGTGTAGCGTGGCATGGAGTGGAATTGTGTGGTGAAAAGTGGAGTGGAATTGTGCGGCATGGAATTATGTGCCATGGAGTGAAATTGTGTGCCATGGAGTGGAATTGTGTGTCATGAAGTGGTATTGTGTGGCGTGGAGTGGAATTGTGTGGAGTGGAGTGGCATTGTGTGGCGTGGAGTGGAGTGGCATTGTGTGGCATGGAATGAAGTGGCTTTGACTGACATGCCACTGCGTGGAAAGGAGTGGGCATGCTGCAAAGGGTTTCAGTGCCTCACGAGGAGTAGTAAGCACTATATACGCACATATATATATATATATAAACTCTTGCCCTGCAAGCAAGTCCGTACTCCAAATCAAGTAAGTTGTACAACAACTTTTATTCAAGATAAAGCGAGCATTTTAGTCCAAAGTACTCTCTTTTTCCACTGCCTGACGCGTTTCAGAGATACAATCTCCTTATTCAAAGGCGATGCGAAGTTCCCAAACTTTTCCAGCCACAATCCCACCTTCACTCTCTATATTTTTCAAGCCTCCTGCGTGCTCATGCACGACTTTTCATTTCATTAGTTAATTAAGCGCTGGTGTGTTCGTGCAAGGCATTGTGGTATTTGTGGTTTTTAAACATTTATTTCCCTCCAATGGGTTTGTATGTAAACTTCATTATTTTAGAACAAGGAGCAGCCCTCCCGTGGGTTTTGGATATATATATATATATATATATATATATATATATATATATATATATATATATATATATATATATATATATAGTTACAGAAAGTGTAGTGGTATCGAGTGGAGTGGAATGGAGTTACATTGAGTGGAGTGGCATTGTGTGGGGTGGAATGAAGAGAAGTGTCATTGTGTGGTGTGGAGTGGAGTGGCACTGTATGGCATGGATTTGAATGACTAAGCATGTGGAGTGGAGTGGCATTGTGTGGTGTAGTGGGGAGTGGAGGTGTATTGTATGGAGTGACATTGTGTGACATGGAGCAGAGTGATACTGAGTGGTGTGAAATGGAGAGATATTGTGTGGAGTGGAGTGGCAATGTATGGCATGCCATGGAGTGGTATTGAGTGCAGTGGAGCAGAATTGTGTGGCGTGGAGTGGAATTGTGTGGTGTGAAATTGTGCATGTGAAGTGGAATTGTGTGTCTTGGGGTGGAGTATAATTGTGTAGCTTGGAGTGGAATTGTGTGGAGTGGAGTAGAGTGGAATTGTGTGGAATGGAGTTGCATTGTGTGGCGTGCAGTGGAGTGGAATTGAGTGGAGTGGCATGCAGTGGAGCGACATTGTGTGGAGTGGAGTAGTATTGAGTGGAGCGGAATTGTGTGGCATTGAGTGGAGTGAAATTGTGTGGCTTGGAGTGGAATTATATTGCTTGGAGTGAAGTGGAATTGTGTGGAGTGGCACAGAGTGAGATGGTGTGGAGTGGGGTAGCATTGTGTGGCATGGAGTGGACTGGCATTTTGTGGAGTGGAGTGACAGTGTGGGGCATAGAACAGATTGGGGTGGAGTGGAGTAGCATAGTGTGGCATGGAGTGGAGTGGGATTGGTGCTGTGGAGTACCATTGTGTGGCACAGAGTGGATCGGTACTGAGTGAAGTGTCATTGTGTGGAGTGGGGTGGCATTGTGTGGCGTGGAGTGGCATGGTGTTGCATGGATTGGAGTTGAGTGGCCTTGTGTGGCATGGCGTAGGGTGGAGGTGTATTGTGTGGTGTGGAGTGGATTGGCATTGTGTGGCGCAGAGTGGAGAGGAGTGCCATTGAGTGGAGTGGCATTATGTGGCATGGAGTTGAGTGGGCTTGTGCGGCATGAAGTGGAGTGGTATTGTGTGGAGTGGCATTATATGGCGTGGAGTGGAGCTGAGTGGTGTGGCATTGTGTGACGTGAAGTGAATTGGCATTGTGTGATGTGAAATGAATTGGCATTGTGTGGAGTGGTATTGAGTGGAGTCAAGTGGAATTGTATGGCATGGACTGGAGTGGAATTGTGTGGTATGGAATTGTGGAGTATGAAGTGGAATTTGTGGTGTGGAGTAGAGTGGCGTTATGTAGCATGGAGTAGAATGGGGTGGAGTGGAGTGGCATGTGTGGCAGGGATTATGTGATGTTGTGTGGTGTGGAGTGGCATTGTGTGACGCGGAGTAGAGGAGTGTTACTGAGTGGAGTGGCATTATGTGGCGTGGAGTGGAGTAGTATGAAGTGGAGTAGAGTTGAGTGGAATGGCACTAAGTGGAGTAGAGTGGTATTGAGTGAAGTGAAATTGAGTGGAGTGTCTGTGCAGTGGAGACGAGTCGCATTGTGTGGCAAAGAGCGGAGTGTAGTGGCATTGTGTGGAGTGGATTGGAGAGGCATTGTGTAGCATGGAATAGAGTGGAGTGGTATTGAGTTAAGTGGCATTGAGTGGAGTGCCATTGTTTGGAGTGGAGACTAGTAGTATTGTGTGGCATGGTGCGGAGTGGCATTGTGTGGAGTGGAGTGGAGTGGTATTGAGTAGAGTGTCATTGTGTGGCATGGAGTGGAGTGAAGTAGCATGAGGTGGAGTGTAGTCGAGTGGAGAGGAGTGGAGTGACCTTGAGTGGAGTGGTATTGAGTGAAGTGTCGTTGTGTGCAGTGGAGACGAGTAGCATTGTGTGGCGTGGAATGAAGTATAGTGGCAACTTCCTGGTTCTCTTCGACTTATGGTTAAAAAAAGCCACCTTTAGGAAGATTCTGAAAACTTGGTAGTTCTCAGCCCCGGATTAATTGTTTTATCGCTTAATTTAAATCGTTCCTGCTGAGGGGCCTTCTTCATTTCCTCTCCATTTGTTTATTTTTAGGTGTTTTGTGATTGATTGATTTTCTGATGCTTGAATTGTGGAATGGTGTTTGAGTTAGCACCAGGATGCTCTGTTTGAGTGGCCATGCACTTTACATGCACTTTAGAAGTTCATTTTTTCAGTCATTCATTGTGTGAAGTGGAGAGGAGTGGCACTGTGTGGCGTGGGGTGGCATTATGTGGAGTGGAGTGGTATTATGTGGCTTAGAGTGGAGTGGTGTGACATTGTCTGGCATGCAGACGCTTCGGTGAGGATGGGTTTGTTTACAAATAAATGCTTTTTGGAGCTACATGGGGCCAGTGGGCGAGGAAGCAACATATATTGTATCAGAGAAGCATCATGGAGGAGTGGTTGGGAGGGGGAAAGAAGCATTACGGGCAAGGGGGTAGGAGGGGAAGAAGAAATCGTACCTCAATCCCAGGGCAAGTGACTGATGGTCACTTATTAAAATACAGCAATCTGCGCGTGGTTCACGTTCCACAAACAGAAAAGGAAGAGACACCCAGCATGCACCGGACAATTAGGAGGCAGCAAAGAAGAGTGACAATAATGCCAATCAATGGTAAGCAATGGTGGGGCTCCAACGCCTTTATGGTAAACAATACACCTCACAGCATAGATTGCATGTGTTGTCAGAAGGCAAGACCTAAAAATTGACTTATGTACAACTTGGTGAGGAGGTGATATGATTTTGTGCGCAATAAGGTTGATAGCAGAAGGAAGGTAAATGTCATCTAAGTGGACTCGGGGTTGGGGAATGGGAGTTATTTTGATAATGGATAATTGATGAAATATTGTTTGAAATTTTTAAAGAAAGATGTATTCAGATTTTTTTTAATTGTAGAAATAAAGGTGCGAGCATGATGTGTGGAAGGGTGTTGCTCCATATTCAAGGCGTGATACAGGTTTACTTCCATGAGTTTTTCTTTTTGACACTCCACTTATATCTTAGTGATCTATTAACTCGTGTTGGTTTAGATCGCTGGTGATGTTTGGATCGCAAGCTTCTGATCGACAGCATGGCTGGTGCATTGAATGACATGGAGGTTACACACCCAACAACATGTTTTAGTTTCTGAAACAATTGAGTATTCCAATGACAGATCAGAAACTGGCTCTCTAGACTTGATTGGAGAAGTCATGCATTGAATAAGGGATGTGCAAAATCAAAACGTTTCTCTTGTACACTTTTCTTAATTCTTGAGAATGCACGATTGCTACCTGTTGGTCTCAGAGTTTTTTTGCATATGGGTTTTCGAATTAAAATCAGGACTTTTGCTTCCCTTTTAAATTGGGAGAAAATAAAGATCACCAACATCCATACAGTTTCAAATTCGAAAGGAAAGTGGTCTTGGAGTATAATTGCGAGAAAATGGTTCAACCACTTTCAGCGCCAACTTGCACTGAGAAATAATAATGTCAGTTTGTAGGGAAAACTGTGCAATGACATAAACATGAGGAAAATATTTTGAAAAAACTCGGTGAACTATATGAAGGCCAATAATCGGGCGCCATGTTAGACTTTTCTCACGTAATAAAAACTATGCAGACAACATTAACCGTGTGTTATCCTGCCTATGAAAGGATGTTTGGAAGAAAAAAAGTGGGAAATACTGACCTATATGAATGATAGAGCTTCATCACAGAGGGAAACAAGAGAGTGAGGACTAGAAGAGAAGAGCAAAACAAAACACAAAGCCCGCCCGGGAAAGTCTCATAAAAGTTACGTCTTTAGCACTGGACTTAAGCAGGGAGAGGTTTTGCTTGTGATCATGCTGAGTTGGAGGCCGTGCTGCACGTCATCAGAATGGCCCGTTTTCCGCTGGCAAGATCCTGCGTCCAGGCCCCAGCCTCTCAGACGTGTACACTTTAACAGCCCCGCCAAAAGTCTTGGCCGACAACGGCGGTCCCACTAGGAAGTTATGACGAACAAAAGAGGGCCCCAGAGGGGTCTCTCACACGCATCATTTACAAGCAGCAACATTAGAAAGCAAATGGCTATAAAGGGAAACAAACACAATGCCGATTGGGCAAGCAACAACCGCAAAGCATTCTCACAAAGATGCTTACTGCCGGTTGAATTCAAGCACAGACGCAGTTCTTTCCTCACTGCCTATCGCTATCTTTAACCACATGAGCGGCCATGGCCTACATCGTCACGGAAGCCTCTCCAATGCATGCTGGCGTGTTCAAAATACTGCCTAACACCCTGCACACCACAAAACGTGAAAACTCTGCAAATTGTTATTTAACGTAGGTTTATCCCCCTAGTTATTGAGAAAAATCAGACAGACACAGACGTGCATTTTCACAGAAAGACAAAAGTAAAAAATATTCTCACGTAAGAAACGTAAGCATTAAAAAATCTGAATTCTTTCAGAATATCAAACATTTTGGACTTGTTGTCTTTCTCTCCTGGGATGATGTGGACACTCAATGGTGCTTCAGATATTATATAAGGCATTGAGTCACGTGACAGGAAATGAAGTCACAGACAGGAACAGGAAGGACGTGCTTATCAGTTGCTATCAGGGGAGTTGTGATAAGTCCTAACTGGAAATGTTTTGATCAAAAGCTCCTTTGTCAGTGAATGTGAACAGACTCCAGGATTGAAAAGTGATTAGAGAAAGATAATGTCTTAATTGTCAATCATGGAAAATGGCTTCTATCCAGTTAATATTTACACACATCCTGTTGTTCTTTCAAAAGAAAATCAAGTGTGGAGGAAAGTAAAAGCACGATTGGTAATTCAAAAGGCGAAATAGAGGGACAGAAATTATTATCTGTTCAACAAACGTAACACAGTAATGAGATTTTGTGTGTTTGACTTTTTTGTAACTTTAGTAAAAACGAGCGCTGACCGCAGAAAGTAAATACACAGACAAAATGGCTGATATGTTTTTTCTGTAATAGTAGATCTGACACCAAGAACCACGTGAGCGTTCTCCACTCTACAGTGTTATCTTTTGTGCCTTTATGCCTTTTTCTGGAGAGCCTCTTCAATTTTTTGGTTAGATGGAAAAGCTGTATTTGAGTAGTTCATAGAGTGTATTAGTAGTCGCCTTTCTGTTAAGTCACTAAGGACGAACAGCCAGCCAGGCAGCCTATCCCGCCCAGACAAATTATTATTATTGCGTTTTTAGGTCTGTGCTAATTTGCACCACAGTGCTGATTAGCAACTTGTTAGATATTTATAAGATCTGTGCTGTTTTAAACACTGTTTTCATGGGAGTCAGTCCTAATTTGTAGCATCATCACTCTAATTCGTCAATTGTGCCCAAAGTTCAAACAATGGTATTTCTGACGCTGCACTAAATATTGCAAAATAAAGGAAGTAAAATTATGCATCCTTGCATCCCATGATGCTAAAGCACAGACCAAAAATAGCACCGGCTTATACAAAACAGGCCTGTGCAAAGTTCAAATGAGAGGTCTGTTTTGGTAGGAAACAGCGACAGCTTCATGCAGTACATACTATGGCCAAACCCCTTTCAAGACCATTTAGACAACTACAGACCGATTACAAATGGACCTTTCCTGGGCAAACTGATAGAAAAAGCAGCATTTGCCCAAATGTCACAATTCATTGAAGATAATGCCATACTTTCATACTTCCTAATGGGATTCCGTCCAGGAAGAGGCACAGAATCTGCCCTCGTTGCCATCCGGGATGACCTTAAGAACATAGTTGACTGCAACAGGGTTGCTGCACTACTTCTCTTGGACCTCTCAGCTGCCCTTGACACGGTTAAGTATGACACGTTGATACAAAGACTCTACGGAGCCGGCATAGAGGGGATTGCCCTCGACTGGATCACATCCCACCTTTAAAACAGTACTAATGTCATCCATACCCCCCTTTCTTGTCCAAACCGAACTTCACAAAAGCAGGGGCACCTCGAGGCTCTATCATCTCACCCATGCTTTTCAACATCTACATGAAGTCATTACTGGCACTGATCAATCAATTTCACCTCACATGCTATAAATATGCATATGACACGCAAATACTCCTTCAACTGGAATGCCCCAGACGCATTGATAACTCACCAATTTTCAGTTGTCTCAGAGCCGTGGATCAATGGATGACATGGTGCCATCTCAAATTGAATGCTTCCCAGACAGAAATACTCATGTGTGGCAATTAAAGAAATGATGACCCACTCGCCGCATGGCCTGATTTACTCGGGACACCGCCTAAAGTATCAAAGGAAGTAAGAAACCTCGGAATGACCATGGACTCCAAGCTATCAATGAATGCCCAAGTGGACGAACTAGCAAGATCAGGCTTTGTTGCTATAAAAACTCTGCAACGCATCTTTCCCTACCTGGAATTCCCACACAAGGTCCAGGCTATCATCTCTATTGTTCTGTCCAAACTCAATTACACCAATAGCCTCTACTACGGATCAGCTTTAACAACTATGAAAAGACTACAACGGTTTCAGAACTTGGCTGCCAGACTACTCATATATAACACCGCAAGCCCACATCTCCCCTGCCTTGAGAGCCCTACATTGGCTACTGGTTGCCAGAAGATCCACATTCAAGCTGCTTCGTATCACCTACAAAACAATACATGGAACAAGAACGCTCTTGATGGAGCGTAAAAGTTTAATGACGGATGCCTCTATCAATTCTCACCATTAAATGAGATTTACGACAATAATTTTTTTGATTAAAATGTGCAAAATGGTTGAAAATGAAAAATATGAGATTTTCTACTGCATCGTAAAAGCATGCAGAATTGTTCTGAAACGTGAAAATGTGAATGATGTAAATAAAGAGAGAGAAAAAAGTTATTTGCTCATGCAATGTAAACATGTGTTTAAGAAATCTAAACATAATTAACCTAGAAATTGTGCTGCTGATTACTAAATGTGACAAATTAAATGAATGCTTACGTAATGAAACACTTGAAAATGATTTTAAAGATGCTTGACAATATGAAGATTTGCAGTTTTACCTTACTAATATGTGATACAAACTTGAATAACAAAAGTTACATGCACATTAATATGTTTGAAAATAAAAACGAGTGAGATATTTTTTAAGTAGTACCAAATATTGACATGTAATTTCTGAAGAAAAGAATAATGAGTAAATTAACTAAGGAAACTGAATTATTCATATTAATGCGTGTTTTATATTAATCATAACGTGGTAATGATTCAACAAGTTTTCATGTAGGCCTCAAATGCTTCTTTTTCCTCGTTTAAAAGGCAGAATCTAGCTGAAGTAGTCATTTCAGACGCTGTGAGAACTTTTCATGAAGTTTCTTTTTATGCTTACGAACAATAATCTCTTTTCTGATTCAGTAACACTTTTGATAGAAATGTATCAATACAATTGCAAACCCAGAGAGAGTGTCTGGGAACGGAAAGTGAATTTTCTTACTTCCGAGGAAACGGATGGAAAATACAAAGTGGTTGAAATCGATGATTTTGCAAAAGGATTACTTAATGCTTCCGGATTTCTTAGCAGCCCACTGTGGACAACCAATGGAAACCATATCATAAGATGGAAAGGATACTTTGTGGGCATAAACTGAGAACATTTGGAAGTATAATTGCCCTCTTGGAGGAGAAGTCGGGGCTGGTTGTCATTTTCGATTTCCCTGCCTGGCATGCTGTTGGACTGAACTCTGATTTTCTTTCCTATGCCAAACCCATTTGAACTGAACTTTTCGAAATGACTCAACCTGTACTTTGCCAGCTGGTAAGGTGTGCAGGTATAACTCTTCAGCTGAAGAGTTAAGGACTAATTCGTGTGGCTCATTACGCTTCAACTCTGCA
This sequence comes from Triturus cristatus, assembly GCF_964204655.1. Taxonomy (NCBI): domain Eukaryota; kingdom Metazoa; phylum Chordata; class Amphibia; order Caudata; family Salamandridae; genus Triturus; species Triturus cristatus. Next base: position 511,945,469 of record NC_140588.1, read on the forward strand.
TATTTGGTTTGTATAACCTAAATGCTAGAACTTGATTATTCCCATGCTCTCTCTCTTCTTTCCCTAGGTAAGCAGCAAATGTTTATTTTATTGAATCTGTATGACATTGTGTGACTAATTGTACTAAATGATTCCTATTAAATTTAATCTTAAATGTGGTTTATGTTCTTGACCATTCAAATTGAGGCTTAGATAAATGGATTATATGAGCAAACTTTATAGTATTTGAGTCATTCTTGGTGTGAACCTTTTTGTCGTAAGTCTTATCATTATTGTGTTTACATAAATGGTTGTTTGTTGTTAGCATGAATTTGGCATTCCCTTATTCCAGGTCCTCATAAGTATTTGCCTCATGTTCTCTAAATATCCAAGTCCCTGTTGGCTGACATAAAAGATCCATTGGAGGACCAATGGCAGTTTATGGGCCCACAGAGGAAATAGATCGAGATATGATGAATATGATATGAGTATAAAAGAAAGATTTTTTGCCCAGCTTTCCGCTGCATCACTCTTCATCAGGAATAAAATCACAAAATACATTCAACAAAGGAACGACAGCACCTCGTCTCAAAACCCCACTGTACATGAAAAAAACCACAGGTGGCACATCCTTCTCTGTTCAAGCAGCCAAACTATGGAACTCTTTACCCCCAAACATAAGAGCCACGGATAATCAACTTATCTTCAGAAGACTACTCAAGAATTGACTCTTCCTCACATAACCACCAGACTCAAACATAGATATAGAGCATATTCCTCTGTATATAAGTATTTATTTGGAATATAGATGTGTACATACATATGTGTATTGCTTTGTATAAACATGTATAATTATTATGCTTTTAAAAATATAGATATTTGTTAGTTCTGATTAACAAACGTACATATTACTTATAGCTACATGATTCTATGTTTAACATGTATATGTGATTGCATAAATAGGTAAATTTTTTATCATAACTATTTATCTACAGTTGCTTCACTATTGAATTACAAAAAAATCATTATTAATTAATTTAAAGTCCAGCAACACTTGAAAGTCTGACTTTATTAAATGCAACTTTAATCTACATATATTACCTTCCTTATACATATCTACTTTCCATGTACTTATGATATACCTTCCATGTACTTATGTGTCTTTATATTTATTAATGTGCTTCTAATTCAGCATATCCAATGGACTACCCTATATATCTCACACTGTTTCTCTCACAATATATCCTCTATCTTCACTCTGACTCATTCACTACCCTCTCCAATGCACTACCCTATTTATCACCCTATACCGCTCTCAATATATCCTCTACCTCATTTCTCTGACTCATCTCAAACCTCTTTCTACTACTCTTTCCAAAATGCAGTACCCTATTTCTCACCCAATCCCTCTCTCAATATATCCTCTACCACCTCTCTTCCATTCATCCCAAACCCCATACCACTACTATGATCTCCAAAATCACCCTTTCTAGACTCTTCCCTCCTCTTCCCCTCCTTGCATCATCTCATACCGCTTTTACTATTAGGATCTCTCAATCAAGCCTTTCTAAACCCTTTCCTCTCACTTTTTCCCTTTTCCACCTCCCCTTTACTCATCCCATACCCCCTCCTACTGCTATGAACTAAAAAAAAATAAAACAAATGTCTAGACTCTTCCTTCTTCTATCCCTCAACTATGCCATTTACAGTCCAAATAACAGACTAACAAATCCACCGCTCAAATTAAATTAATTTCATATTTTCCTACACTAATTCACCACTAATCCCTTTTGGGGTCCAGAGTAGCGTGCTACTTGCCAAAAAGTGATTCAACACCTTATCAGGAGTAGGAAGCGCTAAATAAATGCAAACCTTTTCCTCTTCTATTCCTCTACTATCCTTCTCAATCCAAAGAACAGACTAAGATATCCACCGCTCAAATTAATTTCAGATTTCACTATATTATTTCACTACTAATCCTTTTTGAGTTCCGGAGTAGCATGCTACTTGCAAAAAAATCACTTCAACACCTCGTCAGGGGTAAGAAGCTCTATATAAATGCAATTACAATACAATACAATGCAGTATAATATTTACTTTTGTAGCACGAGAATACTGTTTTTGGTCAACCATTATGTGAGTACAGAGAACAATTGGAGAAGCAATAGTTTATCACTGTTTAAATAAATATCCTTAAATAAATACAATAAATCAATGTCTGTCTATGATAGTATGCCCCGTCCCCAAACTACCCTGCTGCAAGTAGATGGAGCAAATATTTTATTAGGGCACATCCTCCATGCGACAAACTTGTGTGCACTTTAATACTATGTACTATATCCATGCCCTCGGTGTACCCTTCTGTTGGATGTAGTCTTGCACTTTTCCATAGGGCGTTTGCATTTTTTGTATTTTACCCACGTTGTACAACGTTCTTCTGATGTCATCACAAGCCCGTCTTGCTCTTAACAAAACTATAGATAAAAGTAAACCGCATGAATCCTTCCAGACCCTCATAAGCATTTTATGCGTGAAGTAGTATGTTTATTCTTTACCTGTCTTTTCTCCTATTTCTTTCTCTAGCTCCCATTTCTGCTCTATCTTCCTTAAATATAGATACGTCAATATGACAATGCAATTTAGTATTAACACTTTTTTTGCATTACATGTTGTTGCCTTGTAGTTATATTTATTTTGCTTATGGTCAGGGAGAGGGAAACCTCAAAACTCAAAAAACAAGCATTGGCATAGCCAATAGGTCTCGCTTTTGGGACCTTATAAGTATTTAGTTATGCAGCACAATATGCATGCAACAACATCAACTGTTGCATGGCTAAACACTTATAAGGTCCCAAAGGCTAGACCTATTGGCTATGCCAATGCTTGTTTTTGTAATCAGGGAACCCATGTTTTCTTTTGACAGATTAAAACACTTCCCACATGGGCCAGCCACGCAGTCGGACACTTTCCACCGATGCCCTAGCACCTTATAAGACTGTGCGTTTTATCTTGCACACCTTTTAGCTTGGCCACACGCCAAGGCTTGACAATAAAAGCAAACTAGGAGTCAAGCTTTGGTCCTCGTGCAGAGCATCAAAACACTAGTACCTCATCTAAGCGCAAGCCTGTGGAGTGTAATCTGTTTACAAATGCGCTTCGTAAAGGGGGGGAACCACCACATACAACTGTAATGCAATGCTGTAATGTGATCACTGTCCGTCCCCTTTTCAAACTTTCAATGTATAGGCTGTACATCACATCGACTTTAACCGCAGCTTGAAGCATTTAAACATTGATCTATTTTAATTGTTACATTTTCTGTCACTGCTCTGAGCTGTCACACAGCATAATAGGAGGGAGGGGAAAGCTGCTGCCAGAGATAGAAGTAGGACGGCGCTAAAAAAACCTCGGCTCATTGTTGTCATTTTTTAAATCTGGACTTCAGTTTTTTTTTAATACAGCATGTTTTCGAACGTAAAAGGAAATGTTTAGATCAAAGTGGTAAGACAAAATAAAGCGCATATTTTACAAGTCTGTAATTAGTGCAAATTACATTTCTTACAAACATTTCACGTTATATATATTATGCAATTTGAGCACGTAATGCAAAGATTATTTTAAAAATGCTACTCTACTACTGTGCATTTTTTTCAAATATTTTATCTTGTTGACTGCGAATGAGGTTTTCCAAGATGGTGGTTCATTTAACCTATGCCCAAGGGTAAACTGACTTCTCTTTCTAGATCTGAAATGTGATAAACCTCTTTGTTTACACGCTAATTGAGTAATCCCCCAGGACTAGCTTGAAGAGCAGGTATCCAGCGATTCAAATTATGTTGTATTATTGTCTATGGTTACATGCATACAGACGTAGGAAAGCTAAATAAACGAGCATTGAGGTGGATTTTAGAATACCGGTCGGCGAGTTCAGTTTACCGACGTGTGTGTTAACGGCTAGGGCGGCCAACTTGGAAGCTGAGGACCCAGGTTCGAGTCTGGCGAGAGGCAGAAACATTCTGTGATTCTGGCCAAATCATACTTAAAAAACGAATGTGTCCGTCTTTAATGCAACTCGTAAAGCGCTCTGATACCTTCGGGTCGAGTTTGCGTACATCTGCAAAAAATAAATTGCATGGACTGCGTGCTCCTGAGTAGATCTTCGGGCAGCAGCAGTCTTTCTTAGATAAATTAAGCACTGTATCCATTATTATAAATGAGGCCCTCTTTCTTAGTTGGCATGGTTGCAGCATGACCTCAGGATAAATTATGTTATATCGATTTATTCTATTCCATGCATGTAATCAGTATATAGGTGGGCATGTGTGCTAGTATTGTGCATTCTGTTGGGATTTATAGGAGGCGTTTGGGCACAGGCTTGAATCTAAGCAGAGGTTGCTCCGCCGTTCAGTCTTCTGAGATTGTTAAACTTAATGTCACTGAATTGACTAATGGAAGCACTTGATATTTACGGCGCTACAGACTAGCACAAACAGCCTTGCAAGGTCACCATCAACCAGGGCTTAATGCAAAACCACGTAAGTGCCTGGGCCCGGGATATTTCCCAGGAGTCTCCATCAATAGCTCCTGCCACTGCTACGAAATGCAAGCTGCAGCTTTTACCTACTAAATATCACACTCAAACACGTGTGATATTTTTAACTATTCCAGGTCACCTCAAACTGTAGGAATGGGCATGTAAGTGCTAGTTTTATCATTTTAGCAGTATATTGAAGCTACTGACGTGCTCTGCTAAACAAGCATTGGCCGCGCGGCTGAGAGAGGAAAGGCGGACGAGGAGCGTGAATTGTCGGAGGAAAGTCAAAGAGACAAAAGAGAGTGGGTGAAAAGGACGGGGGTGCGAAGGGAGGCTGCGCAGAGGAAAGGGGGAAGCAAAGACGGGGAGAAAGAGAGAAGAAAGCTGAACAGGGAGGGTTTAGGAAAACAGAGTGGAGGAGTGGGGAGAAAAGGACGAGAGGCTACAGGGGCGGGAGAAGGGAGGCATGGTCAGAGAGGAGAGGTGGGGAGTGAAATAAGCTGCGAGACGCGCTCTGTGGTGGGGAGGGGCATTGAAGCAAGGTGCGCCGCTTAGCCGAGCCAGAGAAAAACCAGATGGCGCCTCTGCTCGTGCCTGGGCGCGTAACCGCACACTGTATGCCACATAAAGCTGTGGTCGGACTTTTAAAACTCCACTCCTACATGTCTCGCCAGAGCAGCGCATGCGCTGGCTCAGGCGAGACCTAAAAATACAAGAAAAAAACAGGTGGAGCTTGAGTCCCCGATACCCGCACTGAGCACAGTTGATTTTTTTAAATTAACCATCAATATGCACAAAATTAGCATATGTAGGCTTAAAACTCATGAAGAAGGGCATTTGAGTGCTATTAATCTGTTATTGTTCAATGTCAGACCACCAAGGACTCCATGTTCCGTGTGTGTGTGTGTGTCTGTCTGTCTGTGTGTGGGGGTGTATATATCACTGTGTACATGTGTGTGTGTGTGTGTGTGTGTGTGTGTGTGTGTGTGTGTGTGTGCCAGAAAGGCAGCTCTTACCTTCATAGCACGGTATGAGCGTCCGCCCCTTGGACTGCAGGTTAGGTGGGATGATGGTACAAAAGCCGTGAGGGAGGATGTGTTCTGTCTCATAGTAGATATTTTTCCACCGATGCGCACAAGCCTGAAAGAAAGTTGAATATGTAAGCAACAACTATACATACGACTTGTTGGTTCTCCTGCCTTTCCTTTCTTATAAAGTTATACATGTGGAAAGTGTTCTCTACTGATGGCTAGCTCTGGAACTCTCCCAGAGCAAATGCAAGGTTCCTTCGCAAGCACCTTGAGTTCTGAAGACGCAGACTCATCCATAAGGTAACTTTTCAACCACATGTTGCACAAGGGGAGGGTGGTGTATATTGTCAGGCATAGCCCGATCTGTCTCACACCCTTCTGCCTCACTTCATGCTTCAGCATAGCTATATGTTCGCAGTAGCACATTTGGAGCACCCCTTCGCCTCTCACACTATAAAGCAACCATTCGCAAAAAAAATGGGATGACCTCTTACCCGGCTGAAATGGAGAGCACTTCAGGGCTGCAACAGTGATTCAAAGCGCTAAACAAATGATACAATATAATACAATACAGTGCCCTAGTTACAAAGGTATTTTGGTCTGTAGTCACAAAGTTATCTTGGTCTGTAACATGGTTAAGCCTGAAAATATCTCAATTAAGTCTGCAAGGAATTCACAAAAGAATTCCTCGCAGGCATAAACAGATTTAGTAAATGCAGATTTCTTAGACAGGGGGGTCTAGAAATACACAGTCTTAAATCCCAGTCATGGAGTGGGAAGGAGGCATTCCAGGACATGGTTTGTTTTGTAAGTTTGCAAACGGACACAAATTTGTTTGTATCTGGCCCATCACAAACTCCAATCCAACTCTTTCCCACCTTGAAAATGGTTATACATTTACGGTTGAACAAACTCTCCTTCCAGGGTGGAAAGTGGAAGGGATTACTCCCATATTTGGTATCAGTGTAGAGAAAGGACATTCTCCATTCAGAAAAAAGTTCTCCCTGCAGCAAAAATAAACAATCATTTGCAATGCAATAGGTCTTGCATTACTGAAGTCTGAGTTATTAGCATTGCTAATAATAATGTAACGCCAATAGCTGAAACTTTTAGTAATGCAAGAGCTATTGCACTGCAAATCAATCACAGCACTCACGTTTTAGCTTTAAACATCTTAATTGTAAAATTGTAACAAAAGTGAACATAGTAAAAAAAAATGGCGGGCACACACTTTTTAAATCTATTTATTTACTTTTGTTACAATGGCAGCACCGGCGCTTTAGCTTTAAACATTTTAAGCTAAAGCTTGTGTGCCGCGATTGCTTCAATAGCAAAGAAATAGAAAAAAAGGCATGAAGATGCATTTCTTTTTCCTTTCTTTACTTTTGAAGCAATCACGGCACCCGCGCTTTAGCTTAAGATGTTTAAAGTTAAAGGACGGATGCCACCATTGAAACAAAAGTACATAAGCAGAAAGAAAATGCATGCGGCCGAATCGGGCGATCGCAGCTAACAAAAGAAAGGCGCCACCACCATTATTCCAGCGTGCCATGTTGGTCAAATAAAAAAAAAATGCGGTGCGGGATGGTGTGTCCTGCCTGCAACAGCAAGCAGAGAAAACCATATAAGAAAATAGTGCTCCGGGGCTGTAATTAGAAAGTACAGAGTAATACCACATGTAACAGGGGGTGTCCTCATGGGAGTTTACAAGAAGAGAATAGGCAGTACTAAGGAGGGACTACTAAGCCTATTGACCAATAAAAAGCCACCATTTATAAAGGACAGTGACAAGAGTCAATTAAAAAGATGGGCGGAGCTTCATGCCCATATCCTGAATACAGCGATACCAAAGGGGATGATGGACGGAGCGCTTGAGCTAATCAAACAGTCACCCCCAGTCAACTGATCTGGGTTTAATCCATCATCATTCTTTAGCTCACTCCACCACCCCAGTTCAGACATGGCCATATGCAAATCAGTCTGACCCTGTGCCTCATGGGAACAGTCCAGCCCGAACTGCAAAGCCATGTCTTCCCTGGACCGGAAACAAGCATCCTGGGACCGGTTTCGGGTTCATAACCCCCATCAGCCAGGCTATCTTGAATCCAGTGGCAAAGTGAGCAAGGCACCCACGTCTGGGCATACCCTACCAACTTAGGGCGAACAAAGCGATACCAAAGGGGATGATGGACGAAGCACTTGAGCTAATCAAACACTCACCCCCAGTCAACTGATCTGGGTTTAATCCATCATCATTCTTTAGCTCACTCCACCACCCCAGTTCAGACATGGCCATATGCAAATCAGTCTGACCCTGTGCCTCATGGGAACAGTCTAGCCCGAACTGCCAAGCCATGTCTTCCCTGGACCGGAAACAAGCATCCTGGGACCAGTTTCGGGTTCATAACCCTCATCAGCCAGGCTATCTTGAATCCAGTGGCAAAGTGAGCAAGGGACCCACGTCTGGGCATACCCTGCCAACTTAGGGCGAACAAAGCGATACCAAAGGGGATGATGGACGGAGCGCTTGAGCTAATCAAACACTCACCCCCAGTCAACTGATCTGGGTTTAATCCATCATCATTTTTTAGCTCACTCCACCTCCCCAGTTCAGACATGGCCATATGCAAATCAGTCTGACCCTGTGCCTCATGGGAACAGTCCAGCCCGAACTGCCAAGCCATGTCTTCCCTGGACCATAAACAACCATCCTGGGACCGGTTTCCGGTTCATAATCCTCACCAGCCAGGCTATCTTGAATCCAGTGACAAAGTGAGCAAGGGACCCACATCTGGGCATACCCTGCCAACTTAGGGCGAACAAAGCGATACCAAAGGGGATGATGGACGGGGTGAATGTATGGCATTTTTCTGCATTCTATCCATCAATAGTTCTTTTTGCATTTGTCACCCCGAGTGGGACGGGTATGCTCAGACGTGAGTCCCGTGCTGTCCATGCCACTGGAATCAAGCTATCCTGGCTGAAGAGGGGTGAAACCCCGAAACTAGTCCTAGGATGCTTGTTTCCAGTCCAGGGAGGACCTGGCCTGGCAGTTCGGGCTGGACTGTTCCCATTGGGCACAGGGTCAAGACTGATTAGCATATGGCTGGGTCCAAACTCAAATGGCATGGTGAGCAAAAAAACGATGGATTTAGGCCCAGATCTCTGTGCTGGGGTGAATGTATGACATTGTTCTGCATTCTGTCCATCAATAGGTCTTTTTGCATTTGTCACCCTGAGTGGGACGGGTATGCTGAGACGTGAGTCCCGTGCTCTCCATGCCACTGGAATCAACCTATCCTGGCTGAAGAGGGGTGAAACCCCGAAACCGGTCCTAGGATGCTTGTTTCCAGTCCAGGGAGGACCTGGCCTGGCAGTTCGGGCTGGACTGTTCCCATTGGGCACAGGGTCAAGACTGATTTGCATATGGCTGGGTCCAAACTGGAATGGCATGGTGAGCAAAAAACTTATGGATTTAGGCCCAGATCTCTGTACTGGGGTGAATGTATGACATTGTTCTGCATTCTGTCCATCAATAGGTCTTTTTGCATTTGTCACCCCGAGTGGGACGGGTATGCTCAGACGCGAGTCCCGTGCTCTCCATGCCACTGGAATCAAGCTATCCTGGCTGAAGAGGGGTGAAACCCCGAAACCGGTCCTAGGATGCTTGTTTCCAGTCCAGGGAGGGCCTGGCAGTTCGGGCTGGACTGTTCCCATTGGGCACAGGGTCAAGACTGATTTGCATATGGCTGGGTCCAAACTGAAATGGCATGGTGAGCAAAAAAACGATGGATTTAGCCCCAGATCTCTGTACTGGGGTGAATGTATGACATTGTTCTGCATTCTGTCCATCAATAGTTCTTTTTGCATTTGTCACCCCGAGTGGGACGGGTATGCTCAGACGCTTGTCCCGTGCTCTCCATGCCACTGGAATCAAGCTATCCTGGCTGAAGAGGGGTGAAACCCAGAAACCGGTCCTAGGATGCTTGTTTCCAGTCCAGGGAGGACCTGGCCTGGCAGTTCGGTCTGGACTGTTCCCATTGGGCACAGGGTCAAGACTGATTTGCATATGGCTGGGTCCAAACTGGAATGGCATGGTGGGCAAAAAAACGATGGATTTAAGCCCAGATCTCTGTACTGGGGTGAATGTATGACATTGTTCTTCATTCTGTCTATCAATAGTTCTTTTTGCATGTCCTGAATACAGCATGTCTCCAAGAGACAGCGCAAGCGCTGCTTAGCCGAAACTTAAAAAGTGTGTAATTGCAAATGGAAGCTCTGTTCCCCATGTGCAGAATTCTATGATATGAACAATTCTGCACTGGAAAAAACAACCCTTGGGTGATGTCCTATGGCTTTCCCAGTAATGCATCTAGAAATCTACACCTGGCACAGCTTTCTAGGCATACCTCTAGGAATGTTTGTGAATACAAAAAACATAAAAGTACACCCAGTCAGAGATGTAATTATCTGCCCATTCTTCTACATTTTTTTACGCAAATGGGATGCACAATGTTTTAACTCAGAGATCCTCCATGTCAGAACCATTTTGGAAGGTAGGATTAGGCTAAGCACATATGGTGCCTTCAAATCACTTAAAAATGCACAACGCCTACCTCACACCACAGCGACTAGACAGGATTTTTCCAACTAGTGCCAGTGGGTGCCCAGGTTCAGTGGGACTCCGGCACACTTCATGCATATGGTGTGGGGATGCCCCAGTTTGGGACAGTTTGGTCGAATGTGGAAGGCAGCCTGCGCAGGGTGATGAGCACCCGAGTAGAGAAAGAGATCTGGCCCTGTTTGCTAGGGCTGTTGCCAAACCCTGCTGAGGGGAGGAAGATGAGGTATCGCTTTATCTTGCTGGGTCTGGTACTGGCAAGGCTGAAAAGCTGAGAGTGTATGAACATGTGGAGCGTGACCTAGAGCTCTGGGGTGAAATGCTGGAGTGCTGGCAGCCGAAGATCAGGGAGACGGTGCAGATCTGGAGCCCTCTGGGCTCATCTGAGCGAGGATACATCTGGTGGGGCAGAGAACGGTGAGGACCAGAGAGTGCGTCTGACCATGGAGGGTGGGGAGGGCAGTGTGTGAGTGGCAGCTGGTGACAGGGGGGATAGGAGAGGTCGTACCTGCTGCGTGTGGGGTATGAATGCCGAGGTTGTGTGAGTGAAGGGGATTGTCTCTGAGCCCTCCCCCCACCTCCTCCTCACACTCTTCCTGTGATTGTCATGTAGGCTAGTGAACTCCTGGAAAAGGACATGACTTACCAGTTAAGCACTGCAGCAAAGTCAGACTGTACAAGTTTTTCTGAAAATGTTTGTAAACTGGGAAAAACTTTAATAAGAACAAGTATAAAAAAATATATATACATTAGGAGAGTTTCAACTATAGGTCCAAAGGCATATGCAGCAGGAGCCGGGAGGACAAATCATATTAATTACAATTTGCTGCTACAAACATTACAAAGGGTCTCTACTCAAAACTGTTGCTTCAAAAAGAATCAATAGTGTTGCACCATTCCCATGGCAACATCCTTGTTGGATGATGTGCCTATATGGTTTATTAGTTCTTCATTTATTGTATGAAAATATACGGTTTTGAGGTTTTAGAAATACCAAACACTTGAAGCAGATCTCTTTCAGGGTTTGCACGGCAGTACTTTGCAGGTGCTAGCATGCGTGATGATGCGTGCGCGCTCATATGTCATTAATTACATGAAATAATTAAAAAATCAACATTTGTGGTGATATGGCTCATATGATGCACAGGTAACATTAGAAAGTGTTTTAGAGTTTTGGGATCTCTGCTGCATCTCAAAAGACAACTTTTTGTATCTTTTGTATTTCTTAATAACAATTAACAATTTAAACATACTGATTAAACATTTAAAAGTGCTTCTTTAAAAATCTAATTTACAAATCTGAGCAGAATCTGCCTTCATGCGGTCTTTCATTAGTTCTGTAAACCGCTCAAATTAATCTCTGTCTGTCAATTTGCAGGTGGGCTGGACTGGCCATTCTGCTACTCTGGGTAGGCTGCCGGCTAGGGGACTGCTTTTAACCCCATATCGGCTGCCCTGACCCACCCATGAATCCCCCGCGCACTGTCCCATTCTTGTTGCAGAGTCCCAGTGTCAGGGCCAGGGAAAAGTGGTGAGGCAGTGCGGGAGACCAAAAAATTAAAATAAAACTTACCTGCAGCCTGCCACCTATCCACCTCTTCAGCTCTCGATGATGCACACACAGGCTCCCAGACTCCCCTGCACCAATCCAGACATTGCTCTCATGCTGGTATTACCCAGAATGAGCGAGAGGCACTGGGATTGGGCAGAACTGGCTGGTTTTTATGCTCCTGCAGTGACTTTGTAGCCTGTGCTCCAGAGTCCTGCTGATATCTCCAAGCAACAGCTTAGAGATATCCAAGTGCGCATGTCGGTTTGGCCGTGCTAAGACAGCTGGACAGACTGTCATGCGCATTTGCAGTGCCCTGTGCCCCCCACTCCTCCTGCTGCTGTCCCTCAGAGGATGGCTCCGCCCTCAAGACTCGGCTGCCACTCTGGTGTAAAAATAATAAAGCAGTTTTATTAATTGCTTTATTATCATTTTATTTTACATGCACCTGCTGGGTCCTGGGGTGAGGCGACGCTCCTCCGCCATAACAGAGGCACCGCCCCTGCAGAGTCCTGCAATGGGTGGCTGGTTTGAACATTTTTGCCAGGGCTAAGTTTGGTTTCCAGTCTGTCCCTGACTCGAGGTGACAGAGTTTACTGAGTTGTTGTGCAGACTGAACACAGGGTTACAGTGCAACAGCACACCCCTGAATGATTTACGGTCCCCCTCTCACACGTGCCAATTCTAGTTATACTCCTTCTACCTCCAGCAGGGGAAGATACAACTACAATATCAGAACCGTGATCGAGTAGTACTGTCAACAAGCCAGTCTTTCCTAACCAACCACAAACACAACCAGTCAATGAATAACCCACCCCTTTAGGGTGCAGAGACTCTAAAATCACTAAAGCGCCAGACAACTGTTCGATATGCTCTATGCAAATGGTGATAGGACAAACATAACATAAAACGTCCTCATGCTTCAGGACTGTGAGTTCGAGTTTGACTGGCCTGAACATTTGGCAAGTGTGTACCATACGAAAGAGACCGACAATGTGCTGTCTGAAGGGTGCGCACATCCTAGTCTTTAACAGTGTTTACCTTTTTATTAAGATAGACACCTCATAAGAAACACTTCTTCCTTTCCTGGGGATGCTAGACAGTGCCTAGACACATTTAACATAGCTCACTTCATCCCAGACTATTGCCTGTAATTCTATAGGTCTGGCATTATACATACTGTATAGGTAATATACCTCACCCAAGACTATTGCCTCCATAGCATTGGGTCGGGTATTAAACTTGTTGCAGGGGTTGCCTACATAGCTTTGGGTCTGATATTAAACTTGTTGTAGAGGTAATACACCTCACCCCATACTATAGCCTCCATATCATTGAGTCTGATATGAAACTTGTTGTAGAGTTAATACACCACACCCCAGACTTTTGCCTCTATAGCATTTGGTCTGATATTAAACTTATTGTAGAGGTAATATACCACACCCCAGTCTCCAAACTGAGCAGCACCCTAAACCGAGCCATTTATAGCTCAGAGCTTAATTTGAGCTGGAGGTGTCCGGTGCTAAGCACCAGCGCTTACCCATCAACACCAGCGCATTTCATGAGCGCCTGTTAAAGACACATTCATTTATGGTAGGCACAGGGAGATTAAGTGATTTGCCCAGAATCACAGGATGTTGAGCCCACGCCGTAACTCGAACCTGGTTCCCCAGCGCTGAAGTTGTCAGCTCTGGCCATTACCCCACATCCTCTCCCCACTTTCATGGTTAGAAGTTGGTTCAGTTTTAGGGGGAGCTCACAGGAGAAATGGGCTGGTGCAAGCTGCCTCCTGACAGAGCCCCAGTACTTGTTTCTTTACAAAATAACCACTGGTATAACTATACACTCAACTGAAACAAATAGCAAAGCCCTTTGACGCACTCGTACATACACATACTGCTCTACACTGATCCATTACTGGTTCTAGCGGCCTCGCCCAGAACTGTTAGATGCTCTCACAGGTAACAAAAAACACAATTAGACCATGCTAATTATAAAAGTTTATGTAACATAACATAATATACCCAAAAATAACATGATCATCATTCAAGCAGATCTAAACTTTCTTCATGTCGACACTCCAAAGAGGAGTGCCCTCAAATGGGGCCCCTCAAAGCGTTATTCCAATGCCTGGAGCATTATGCATGGCTACTTCTATTGAAAGGAGAGCAGATCTAGTGCATTACACAAATGCTGAGTTTGCTGCTTTCAACAAAATATACACTGCACGGAGATGCTCTCTGCATATCGAGAATTGAATTAGGAATGTATATAAACCAGTCACATCTGTGTTACCCTTTGCAGTCGCCGGGAGGTGCTTAGAAATATATGGAAGTCAAAACCAATTCCAAGAATTTGAATCTCATAACCCACAAGAGCATACTGTTAAAATTATGCATAGTTTTATAATCTTAATAATCTTCATAATCAGGCAGCAGTCTCAAGTTTAGAGGGGCTGCTCTGACGAGACAGCACTGTAAGCATACACCCGTCTGAGACGTATGTGCCAAAAGGTTTGAATCCAGTCAGAGACCACTTAAGACTTTCATTGGTTCAATATTATTGTAAGGACTATCTTTGAGCTGATATCACCTATTATTCAAGTGCCTAGTGACAATTTGTGTGCAGTGTTTATCGCCATTGGAAGGAGCTATGGAGAAGGTCTGTGATTGGTTGTCTCCCTTTACTGCTGCGCTAGTACCGCATACTGTTGTGTGAGGCCAGGGCGCAGTCGCGGCTGGTGGCGGGGGACAAATCAAAATAAACACAAAAGCTTACCTGAATCCTGCCGCTTTGCCGCTCTTCTGTCTGCACTGCAGGCACAGGCTCCCAGACTGCCCTGCAGCCAATCCTGATGCTGCTCTCACAGCATGAGAGCAGGGTCAGGATTGGCCTGGCCCCCGTTGATTTGCGCTCCCGGGGAGACTGGGAGCCTGTGTCTGCTCTCTCCCACCCAACAATGCAGCTGGTTTGGAGAGAGCTTAAATGCGAATGACGCTTTAGCCAGCCTGAGACGGCTGGCCAAACCGTCATGCACACTGAGAACAGAGCACTACCACTCCCCCTGTGCCTGTCATTCCCCTAGCCCCGCCCCAAGACTTAACAGCATTGAGAAAAATAAAACGATAATAAACTTGTTTTATTATCGTTTTATTTTTCAAGTTTTGCAGCTGCCGCTGCCGCTGCCGCTGCTGCTGGCGTGGAGGGTGGAGATGCTCCCTGGGAATAGACACCTCATCTCATCTCCATAGTAGCAGAGGTAGGAGGAAGGAAGTGAGTGGAAGTGACGTATGTTCATAGGAGGGGTCCCACTCACATTATACGTGCCCTGTAGTTAATCCTTCTCTATGTCTCTGCTTCTGGTCCTCATCAGCAGACCAGGATCTACTGCAAAAATGTCAATGTGCCCTTATAAGGACAATATCATATAGAATAGTGATGTAAACCCATATATTTAACAGTATTGCATTGAATACTCTAACTTTAAAAAGATTCTGATTACAAAAAATAATATTCCAGTACTTAGTTGAGGGGGTGTAATTACCCATATGGGACAGAGGTTAAGCAAATTAGGTTTAGAGTCAAGAAAATCAATTGTTCTAAAACAAAATCCTAGAATGTTTTTGGAAACATTAATACAGCTCCATTTGTGATGCTTACATGATAATGCTTTCCAAATGCTTCTGCCATCGATCAGCCCCCCCCCCCCCCTCAATTACTGTGCATAATGACACGAAGCTCTAGCCACGGCCACCTCGCCATGACCCTGCAAATGTCCCTTTGATGCCCAGTACTTTGGAAATTATGCTGCACATTATGTTTATGTAGTGTGCAACTTTCAGGGCCACCACTGGCTCTGTGAATGACTCCCACTGAGATTCATTGTATGCAAATGTATTTCTCTTGGGTATCCGAAAAGGGAGCATCGCTCTGATCCTTAAGAACTGGAGCAGGACACCGCTGCATACAACTCATGATCTACTAAATATTTGCTTAGTGAGAGTAGATTGTGCAAGCGATGATAGGAGACTGCAGTGCTTAATATGTGCTGGTGGGTTGTGGTGCTCAGCACCAGCATTTAATTGTCAACACCAGCACTTATGTTTGTCTGACACATGGTGGCGCTGTTTGTCTGATTTAGAGATGAGCACAAGAACAGTTATTTATTAATTCAAAAGACATTTCAAATGACTAATACTAGCTATTCTTGTAGCTTTGGGGCCTGGCAGAGTCTGAATTGTCACACTTGTAGGTTTGTGATTGTTAGAAGTTGTGTGCGTACTGTCGTTGGAAGCACTGGCAGGGACAATGGCTAGTACGAGCTGCGGTAGCCTCCTGATGAGGGCCCTGGCACTTATTGTTTTACAAATTAAGCACTGGGAGACTGCTCCAGGTTTCACAAGTAACACATACAGCTCTAAGGCTTAGAGAGGTTTCACACAAATCCCACACAATAGCGTAGAACTTCAAGTGGTATCACTAAGGTGGTGGTTCTCTAATGGGGCTGCGGCCATGAGGTATAGCTCAGAATCTTTAGGGCGAGGCCTAATTAAACTAAGGGTGTGGCCAATACATCTTCAACTTCACCAAGCTTGGAAAACTTTAGCCTGTTGTAGTTATTGGTGGTGCAGGTTCACTGAAACTTCATGCAAGGCTACTCAACTAATCTTTAGAAAGAAAGTGCAGAAATTCCACGCGGCACCTTTTTTGACCCATGATTTTGAATATTTCCTCCTTGCGATTAACATAAAACCATGTTTGCACATGAGCATAAACGAGGCCTTGAGTGATGATGCCAATACAAGAGGGATGAGACGCAATCTATGGAATCTAATTGTGCATGACATGGCGTCAGAATAATCTTCCTAGAAAGGTTTTATATTGTATGCTAGTATCACAGTGCTCTGGAAATATGCTTACGTGTTTACTCACTGTTCATATTTGATTATATAGAATTGATGCTAGTAAACAGACGTGAGTGATTGTGTAGTACACAAGCTGGCCTTCTGGTGCCAGCGATAGCTGCAGCAGTGTAAAATATTTGTTCATTTACAAAAATGCGAGGAGTAGCAAAAGTGACATCTCACACCCTTTCAGCACGAGTGACGTCACAGGTTGACTCCATGTCCCACCCGTGGGCCATCAGCCGCTTCCTTTTGCTTTTAAGTGGTTAGCGACGGGGAAGGCCATGTTTACTTTCAGTTCCTGAGACTAGGGGGGCGCAAGAGCAGCGCCAGGAGTAATAAATTGGAGGCAGGCTCTGCGACCCCTGGCTGATTCTAATTGACATCCTCGAGTGGAAAGAGCTCACATCCTTCCAAAAAGGCAGTGTAAATTCCATGCCGCAGGGAGCGAACCCTCATAAAGGCTGAAGAGGATGTTTTTCATGGCAGTCTATCCGGCTATCAGGCGTACATGTGGAACTGGAATGCCCAGTTCATTTCACTTAATGTCTCTTTTTAAAGTGAAGAACGATAGTTATTTAAACCCCAGTTAGCGGTTGTTTGTTTTCCAAGCACAGTTTTGGGACATGTGGGCTGTATCAGGGCACATTTTGAAGACCACAGTCAGGGAGGTGGCTTAGTCAGTAAAATTAGGGGGGGTGTGAGCTTCAGATTTCCCAACAATCTGGCTGGCATATTTTATTAAAATACATTATATGAGACACAGCACATAAGGGGGGGGGGGGGGGGAGGGGGGGGCTTAAGAGGCAGTGGAAATGGAAAGGCGTGTGGATTGTTAGGGGTACTAAAAACACAATGTTTTGAACACTAATCAGCATTTTTGAGGGCCTTCAAACCAGGTACGAGAGTGTGTATGTGTGTTTTTGTCAGTGTGAACATGTAAAAATCCCAGGTGAAATCCGACAGACACTTCACAGTACCTTACTAAAAGCCCTTGTACCCAACTATTTGCTACAAAATAATTTTTTTAGGTGGATGCAACAGTTCAAACAACCCCCCCCCCTCCCCCAGAAGCTACACCCCTGCATTTAGTAGTAACCTCACTTGTAAGGAGACTGACTCCAGCAGACTGGCTGTGTTGCTACAAGCAGCAGACGTGCTATTAGTCAGGCACCAATAGCATGTCTGCTGCTACAAAGAATCACTCTGTTTTTAGAATGCTTAGATTTGGTCCACCATTGCACCAGTGCTTAATTTGAGCTGGTGGTTTCCGGTAATCAGCACCGGCACTTAACTGCCAACACCGGGTCTTATGATAGTCTGCCACATGGTTACACCGTTTGTGTGTTTTAGAAATCAGCACAATAACAGTCGCTTATTAACTTAATAGACATTACAATGACTAATACTACCCACCCAATCCATTCTTATAGCTTTGGGGGCCTGAAATAGTCTGAAGTGCCACACTTGAGGGAGGTTGATGTTCGTAAGTGTGTTTGTACTATCACAGGCAGCGCTGGCCGGGGAATGGGTGGTGCAAGCTGCAGAGGCCTCTTGATGACATCCCTGGCGCTAATTTATTTACAAATTAATCACTGCATTGCACCAGATCAGTGGTTGTGTGTACAAATCAGTGGGAGCATGTCATTGTACAGCAACTCTGTGTTTGTGTGACATCTGTATCACCATGTTTACTAAAAGAAGTAACTTGTGGTGCATGTTGATTATTTCATTTATTGATGCAGCAATTTCACTTATTTCACTATGCTTCACTTGGCAATATCTGCTTCCTGACAGATAATCCTTATGATAAGAATGCCACACAGTAAATACTTTTAACACACAGCTATTTAGTCACTGCTCAGAAAAGTAAGCCTAAGTTCTACCATTTCTCAAATAAATGAGCTGATAGCAATTAATGGATTGTCTCCTGTTTGCAACTGAAAAGGAATTCTAAATCGGATGAAATTTACCAAACCGTTTTTTGCAATGTGCACTCTCAGGAATACATGCCAGGGTGCGCAAATTGGATTCTGCCCTATTTGCCAAATTGATTCTCACCAGGTTGTGCCTGCTGGCAACTTGTGGGCTAATAGTGCAGAGTCAAATCTCAGTATACTTCTCCGAGGAGATTCAGCCCCGGAGAAATTATCCCTAGCTGAATGCAGGTACCCTGAGAAGCATGTGCCTTTTAGGAACAGTTGCACTCACTCACTCACTCAGGTGACATGCTTCATCATTGGGCAGTGCTCCCCACCAGGGTGGTGCTGCAACGCCTGGCGAACCGCCAAGAGGTCTCATTGTCGGAAATCTTTTCAATAAATTCACCGATTGAGAACAGTAGGACAGGGAATGGTATGTCCTACAATGTGAGAATTTTGGTGAAAAGTGCGAGGATAAAATCAACTGTCAAACAGTTGCTGCGAAAAAACATTTAATGTGATATTCCTGGTTGATGTTGAGTTTAAAAAGAAGGTAGAGAAACCCGGGATATAATAGTCCCTGTCTCTGCAAGTGAGAGTGCGTATTGGTAACCTATAGACTTGCTAGTAAGCTCAGGTCGAAGCCATAGGCAATGGTGCAGAGTACACAGTTTGAATTCGGCAAAAGGCCCCTCCATGTGCAATTTGCGCATGGGCAAATATTGCCAGCTTGGGAATTCTGTTTCAAGCGCAAATGGAAGTTTGCACCTGAAATGGAATTAGCTAATGGAATCAGCCTTGTGGCTGTAATGAGGGCATAGGAGAGTGCGGGAAGGGGGCACCAGGAGGGCTAGGGTGGAACATGTTCTGATGACTGCAGTAAGATAAACATGTAACTCACATGTCGTACTTGAGCCTTTAAACCCTCAGGTTGATATCTAATCATTGTTTCTTTTCAGAATCCACCTTCTGAATGGGTACTGGGTTTCCTCTGTTGGCATGTGCCCTCATCTGGGCTAGTGAAACTTATTTTAGTCAGTAACTCTTACACCCTCCATATCCTTCTTTCTAATCTGTGCCACAATTTCCTATTTCTATTACAATAATCCCAATCTTGTTTTTTGAGTCCAGACACACTCTTTATTCACGAGTTTGTTTTTTCGGCCTCCGACTGCTAATCTGTGGGTCACTTTCCAACCACCATTTTCCTTAATAACTCCAATTTCTGCTTAAGACTTCCATTGAGATTCGTGGTAAAAAATCTAAAGTCCAGCCTAAGTGTTCAAGCAATGGGATTATGGCTATATATTCACACTGCTTTCACACACTCAGTGAGACTGACCACGTACTGCCACTGCCACGCTGACCATCTGCTCTGAGCACTTCAGTCCTCAAGTTACTCACAAACCCACCCAGCCAGCTGTCCCATGGCCACGGAGCTGCATGTCAAGGGAGGAAGATCTGACCACAGCCATTTTAGAGTAGTCTCCAAATGAATTGGATTAAGGAGCGAAGAGGGCCCTCAAGGAAGAATGCCCCAGTTTATGTTCTCCCAGTTACAACTGAGGGCAGAAAGAGGGGCTCTCCCAGACGTCATCATAGAGGGTGATGGGCGAGGTTCAATGATCACTCTTTTGTAAAGGCTCAATATGGCAAGATCTCCCGTTGGAAAGATACTGTCAAACGATGATATCCCATCTAGAATGCCCATACTGATGGACCAAGGTTTCATATAAAAGAGACTTGCTTGTATGCAATCCTCTAGAATAACATGTAATAATGTAACCAACATGTTTGTGGGTACTAATGTTGCACTACATTTTACATACTGTATCTAGGGGAAACTTTTCTATGTGCATTACTAACCAGTAAACCGAGTGTTCTTAAAATTGCTGCCGAAAATGCGGGAACTCTTCTGCGCTTGCGTCTACTACATCTACGTAGTAATGACGTTTCTGTCGCTTGGTGGGAAATCTTTGCAGCTGCGCAATAGCTTTTAACATGGTTGCTCGAAACTCTCACATTAACGCATATGCTATGCTGAAACTAACCAGTGCAAGTTTTACTAAGCTATTAATGCAAAAGATATATTAAGTAAATGGGGGTTGAGTAGAAGTAAGTGGTATACAGTGAATTCATTTAATTTTGTATTCTAACATGTTTTTCTCTGACTTTATTAATAGTTCATATTTTGGGCCTTGGAGGGTGACTGACGTTCCTACCCCTTTGCTACAACTACACATGCACACTGAATCCTTGTCCTGAGGCTAGTGATGTAATTGAACTTCTGCCAAGAACATGTGCCCAGCAAGGACATGGGAAGCTAAACTCTTGAACCTGCAAAAGGAAGAAGCCAAAACATTGTACTTCAAAATGATCGATCCACATATGAAATGCTTGTGGGAATAAAGCTTGTGGGTATTAAATTTAAGGGCCGGGGTATTAGACAATAGAACTAAAGAAAGTTATTGCACTTTGTCTGGTGTGATGTCCTCACCCCACTGCCTGGCCCAATCAAACTGAGGAGTGTACATAGAATTGAAACATTTGGGGGTGGTTCAGACACTCGAATTGGTATAACAGAGGTAAGTTTAGTTAGTCAGACACACTTGATGCCACACATGCTGATGCTATGCTGAGATGCTGCCCGAATCGCTGCAAGCTGATTAAAGAATCCAACACTAGGAAAGAATCGCTGAGCAACCGAGGGGGCACATCTAGGAAGGGGTCCGGACGAGCCCGAGCCGGGGAGAGTAGCACCAGAGAGGGGTGCAACGCTGGCGTTGCATTAGAAGAGGTCACATTTCCGGTCCTGAACCTGTCCTGAATCTTTAATACTCTGATGTCCAGGTCCTCACACCATCATAGGTAATTATAGTCCTGTGAGGTAGCGCTCCGTATTTGCTCTCTATTTTCTCTCCTTGGGTACTGTCATCACAGAGATTCTTGCTATAAATTGATCATGAGCTAACTGTATTTTCTTTCCTGATGGAGAAGTTTGGTGTATCTATGTGTATTCTGACTTGACTCACAAAACTATTAATTCAGATAAATCTTTAAAACTCATTTGAGTCTGTGGTTCATTAAAATAAAAGTCAAATGTGTTATTATTTCCTCCCTATTCTAATCTACTACTAGATCTATTGACAAAAGTACATTTACTTAGGAGACAGGGATGGTTAGAATACTGGTGTAAAGGGTTCTCTAAAAGTAAATTAAAATTGATGACCAGCGGATATTTGCTAGCTCATTGAATGTATGAATGTATATTGGGCCCAAAGTGAGTGTTGTATGTATGTGTGACTGGAGCTGGCAAACTCTGCTGCATCAGTTTTTCTTGGTAGCAGAGGCATGGTTAGTTTAGTTAGTTAGGCAGGGATTGTATTTTGCAAATTTGAATTATTAATTTATGTTTTAACCAAACCCGTTATGTATTTTTTTATGTTGTCTGGAAATTCCCGGGAATATTGAATAGTGGGTGGTGAATGGAAGCCACACTGCAGTGAGGCTATTGGTCTGGATCAAGAAAGTGCTGAAAGTTACGCAGGACTAGAAGCACTAAGCGGCATATTTACAAGCTGGCGATAAAAAATTATCGCCGCTTTTGCGCCCGTTTTCGTCCGAAAAGCGGCGATAATTTTATCGCCCAATTAGCAAGGCCACGCTAACGCGTGAAACCTTGCTTTAGCATCGGGATTCCTAACGCCCAGCTTTGCATCTCTAATGAGATGCAAAGTGGGCGTTCCTGACCTAACATGACAGGAGAAATGTCACTAAGCGACATTTCTCCTATCATCAAGCCCCACGCTATGAAGCATAGCGTCAGGAAAAGTAGCGATAACCCCTGTTATCGCTACTTTCCTTACGGGTTTCCAGCGATAATCTCACGTGAGGCAGTTAGCGTGAGGATTTTTATCGCTGAGGAGATAAGCGTTGCTAATAGCACACTATCTCAGCGATAAAAATCCTGTGAGAATAATTGATCGTAAGGAGTTTGCTGGTGAAAATGTGGTCTTATATCACCTAGAAAGGATAATACTGAAGGAGTAGGAGGTTCTCTGATGCTTGTGTGAAGAGTAAGTGGAAAGGTTTTACTCGTAGTGTGTGAAGAGTAAGCGGAAGGGTTATACTCGCAGTGAAAGAAATTTTACTTTTTTTTTGTGATTCGTGGGTCAGACACAATAGCGAATGTTTCTACGTTGTTAATTAATGAAAAATTGTGTGAATTTTGTGAGAAAAATAAGTTTTTGCATTAATTTGTAAAGGAGGGGTCAGTTGAAGGTGCTGCACTGACGTCACTGAGAGCCGCGCTGGGATTGGTTGAAACAGCGGGGGTGTAGTTGATGCAAAATTGTGCATGAGGGGTCAGTAGTAAGGAGTGATTTCTGACGTCAAAGAAAAGCAGCGCAAGCATTGGCTAAGCGAGTGAGCAGAGTAGAAGTTGATTGGTCCTCAGAATAGAAAACGTGCTGGTATTGGAGAATCATTAGAATTAAAGCAACCGTCTGATTGGTCACCAAAATAGAAATCCCAAGAATAATAATAGATAGTGGAGTTTGCATGTATGATCCAACATTAACAGGGACTCGTCCAGACAAAAGTTTTATAGGGTTTGCTTACGAACAGTATCTTAACAAGCACGCAATGTATGGAGAAAAGAGAGAGATGTCATTTTTGCAAAAGGTTAAGATTATTTTTTTTTTATATAAACTTTTTATTAAATCAAATCACAGAGTTATCAGTGCAAATCAAGTACATATCAATCCGAGGGTACAGTACATTAACATGTAGTTTTCACTCATTACATTCAGCAAAGGCTTCAGTGTTCTGTTCTTCTGTGCATTGCCATATCGTCTGTTGGTGATGTGCAAATCTCGCCCGATAGGAATTTCAGTGTTTCCATTTCCGATCCCATTTCTTAAAGCAGCCTTGCATTTTCTAGACTTCTTTCTCTGCTCTCATGCAGCAATCCAATTCTGCAACCCAGCTAACAATTAGAGGCCATGTGGCGGAGCCCCAGGACATTGCAATAGCTCTTTTCACTAATACGTACCCCAATGCCACCCATCGTTGTTCTATTTCAGTCAAATCTGTGGCCTCCCAAGATCTCACACCAGGATCCCCAATCCTGGTGTGAGGTCAATTTGCTTTCCTAATGTGTCTTCGATTGTCTGGGTTACCTTGCCCCAAAGGGGGCGTATCATGGGGCATGTCCAGAGAACATGGTAAAAGGTACCCTCCTGACCACAGCCTCTGAGGCATAGTGTGTCTGTCCTATGACCTATCTTAGCGATGAGTATTCCTGAGAGGTAAGAGCGGTGTAGGATTTTCAAATGAAAGAGACGAAAGCAGTGATTTATCGCCGTTTCCCTGGGGGACATTAACGCCGTCCGGCAGTCTTCTTTGGTTATAGGTCCTATGTCTGCCTGCCACTGGTAATGGAGAGTCTGGAAGGGGTCGGGTAAATTATTACAGAGCTTGCGATATGTGCAGGATACTGCCTTTTTTAGAAGCGGTTCAGAGGGTAGGCGGTCCTCCAAAGGAGAGGAATCTGATATAGAGGACAGATCAGGGATAGTGGTCTGAAGGGCATGCCGAATTTGCAGATACCGAAAAATTTCGCCTGAAGCAAGGTTGAGTTTTGTTTGCAATTCTTTAAATGTGAGGAGTTTGCCTCTATATACCAAGTCACCAATATTTGTGATACCGATCGTGTCCCATTTATCGAAGCCCACTTGATGGCAGAGTTTCTGCGTGGACCAAAGCGGTGTGGATTTTGTGAGCTTATCCGTCCAGCCTAGACGTTTGGTTGCTTGATGCCAGATGGCCACTGTCAATGACATAGGTCCAAGATAACAGCCCCTCCGAGCCTTACTATAGAGGGCGCCGAGATAGCCCTCCCTTCCCGTCTGATATCTCTCAAGATGAAATGCCGGATTCGATGGAGAGCCGTGTATCCAGTGGTTTGTGGCCACCGATTGTGTGGCCCAATAGTACAGGCGAAGGTCAGGAAGAGCGATTCCCTCATCATACCATCCCTTCGTCAGTTTGCGGAGGGCAATGCGAGGTGCCTTGCCGTCCCACAATAGAGTCCGGATCACTCCCTCTATGGCAGCAAAATACGTGTCAGCAATAGGCAGTTCTGGAGGACATATAAAAACCTAGGTAGTGCAAGCATTTTAAATAAGGCTGCTCTTCCTAGGAGGGACAGGGGCAGTGATCTCCAATGTTGAACATCATTTTGCAGCTTTCGAAGGGGGCCAAGAAGATTTCGGTCATAGAATATTTTGGGGTCGGTAGTAATATAAATCCCATTAAAACCGTCGGTAACTACGGCAACGTCATAGCCGTGTGGTAGCCTAGCTGGGGGGCCATGAAGGACATACAGCACTGACTTTGACCAGTTAATAGTATATCCTGCATATTTACCAAAGTTGGTGATGACGTTAAAAAGACTATTAAGTGAGGCTCGTGGAGATGCCATATAAATTAAGATATCATCTGCGTAGAGTGATATTTTATCCACTATGTCTTCACCCCAACACAGGCCACATATGGAAACATCTTGTCGAATCCAGTGCGCAAGCGGCTCCAGAATCAGTGCAAACAGGAGGGGGGGGACAGGGGGCATCCCTGTCTTGTCCCCCTCTGCAGTGCAAACACCCGCGATGTGCAGTTGTTGACTCAGACTTGGGCCAATAGATCAGTATACAAGAGCGTGATCCATTGTTGAAATCGAAGACCAAATCCGAACCTCGTCAGGACCTCAAGTAGGGCCACACAATTGAATCAAACGCCATTGCGGCATCTAATGATAGAATTACCGCATCTTCTTGCAAGTATGGTTGTCGGCTCAGGACGTTATGTACTCGACGAATATTGAGGGCTGTGTTACGGCTTGGTAGAAAGCCAGACTGGTCATCATGGACCAAGGAAGGGAGAACTGTAAGCATGCTTGAAGCAAGGAGTTTAGCCAGAACCTTGGCCTCCGAGCTGATTAAAGAGATGGGTCTATATGAGCTACAATGTGTCGCTGGCTTACCGGGTTTGCGTATAACGACAATCGACGCCAGTCGTTGATCCAGGGGGAGAGGACCCTGCTCCAGGCTTTCGTTGTACATGTTTTTAAGATGTGGAGCTATTTTGAGGGCCACGGCTTTGAGGAATTCAATTGGGATAGCTTTCCCGGATTTAACAGCAAATATTACCTTACAATTTTATTCTGCGGTTAGGTCAGCATCTAAGGCCTCTCTATCGCTGTCTGAAGATGTGGGGAGGGTCATTTCTTCCAGTAACTGACGGGAGTCGTTGGCGGAGGCAGCCCTGTGTGGAGAATATATCAGCTCAAGGTGGTCGACAAATGAGTCCGTCACCTCCTGCGGATCCGTAACTAGCCTCCCATCTTCAAGCAGGAGTTCTGGGACCACTGATCCCGACGTTCTAGCCACGCCAGCATCTTACCGGCGCGCTCGCCTAATTCATATACCCTATGGCGTGTATGGAGGATTCTAGCCTGAGCTTTTTCCCAGGCGAGAGCGCTGTACTCTAGTTGTTTATTGTGAAGAGTAAGGGCCGTGTGTTCAGAGGGCGAGGAGTTGTGTGTGGTTTCAAGATGTAGTAACTCATCTTCCAAATGAGTCAATTGGGCGTTCTGGTTTCTAATGTATCCTACTTTTTGGGTCAGTGCGCGCCTGTGATCACCGTCTTATAAGCTTCCCAGATGGTATTGGCTGAGTCGATAGAGCCAACATTCTCATTGAAATAGTATTCTGTGTGGTCAATAAGGTCGTCTCTAATATCTGGTATCGTGAGGAGCCACGGATTTATAATTATGGGGCCACAATCTCTATGTCGGTGAAAGGTAAAGTCAGTTACTAGGGGCGAGTGGTCAGATATGCCTAGACCATGGGGGTGTTTAAACAGTCCGAAGTCCACAGCTGAGGTAAAGAAATAGTCAATGCGAGACATGTTTTTATGCGCATTGGAGTAGTGTGTAAAATAATTTACGCTAGGGTGCAGTGTTCGCCTAATGTCTGTGAGACCTAGTGCTTGGGTGAAGACGGCCATGTGCGTGGCTTGCCTGGGGGACTGTCTTTGGGAGTGTCTATCCAACGTCTCATCCATCACCATGTTGAATTCACCACCCATTTTGAGAGTACCCTGGGGAGATCCACCAGAATTTTGCCCAGGTCTTGTAGTGCAGCCCTCCCCAGTGAGGGCGGAAGATATACTGAGATTACATTGAGCGGCCTGCCCTCCCATACCCCCTAAGAATTATTTTAAAAGGACAAACCCATTAAGAGTAGAGAAGGGATTCTTATTCCTCCCCCAAATACGCCTGCATCATACATGATGGTGGAAAGAGGCTATCATACCTGTGTATGGTTAGAATACACAAAAGATGATGGAATATTAGCATTTCCTAAGCTTTAATTGGAGAATACTGTATAACTTAAGAACTCGGATGAATGAATTAGAACCCAGACCTAGATTGAGCCAGTATGAGGCTTTAGCAGAATGGGAAATGGAAGCCTTTGAAGGTGATAGAACCCGAAGTAACAGGACCCTAAGCAAATATTATCCAAAATTTCCCCGAGAGACTAGAGATAGTCAAATGAAACAATGGAGACAGACCATGGTGGCAGAAGGCCTATATCCCGTGTTAACGTCAGAAGAGCAGACTGGAGGCAAATGTACAGAGAAAACCAAGCACTTAACCATGACAGGTAGCGGAGAAATAGAAGAAGGATATTTAGAAGACATATTGCTGAAAAGTCCTCCACCTTATAATGAAGGATTCAATAGAATGACCCCTAGTGCACCGATGATAGGGACACCTTTGGTTCCACAAATTGTACATGACACAACAACCAATAGGGTACTTCAAGAAAAACAAAAGGAAGCAATAAACAAGAATAGAAATTAATTGATCCAGAAAATAACTCAGATAAACGCATATCCTGAAGCATTGGCCATACCAGTAACAATAGGTCCAGTAGTCCCATTGTATGGCGAAAAGTCAAACTTTCCCAAAATTCCTGTAATGCCTACCCCAAGCATAGAACCTAGAAAAGAAAAGGTAATAATAGATGATCAAGCAAGTGTATGTCAATCAGTAATATCATTAATGGATTTACCCATAAGAGAACCAGTAATGGAAACCCCGAGGAGAAATTTGCCCAGTTGTTCAAAGGAAGTAAGACTAGAAACCTCAACAGGAACCAGAAGTGCCACAGTAGTAACCCCAGAAGATATATAGAGATGGACTCAAGAAATAGAGAAGCCAAAGCCACAGCCGAAAATATTAGACATTTTCAAATTGCAAGTAGAATTTAAAGAAGTGGTAGCCTGAAATGTGGGTCTAGACAGATTAAGCACATACAGTGAGGAAGAGTTATTGTTTATTTGTAGAAACATCACACGAAATACAAAAACATCCATGAAAAACGGACAAATCTGGCATCTGAAATGGGAATTGACATACGGACGTCAAAGGTGTTGCAGAAACCCTATAGAGCAGAATTGTCTGATAAAGATTTGGAAAACATGAATATGTCCGGAAGAAAACTACAGATCAAGGAGTTATTAATTCTATTACAAAAATGGGGAGATCTTGACAAATGGAAAGTTAGGTGGACAAAGATAAAGGAAGAAGTACAGGTAAATCGAACGACATCTGAATATGCAATGAGAGAAACAGAAAAGGTTGAGAGGTTGTATTCGATGAAGGAAGTACCCGGAGGGGGGTACGTACAAGTACCATGGACTAGACAGTATATTTTGTCGTTTACAAATGATTTTCCTAAACTGAGAGAGAAACCAGTGAAGTTGTATAGACAAGTTGAGAGGTTTGTGAAAGTTTCAAAGGTTTTGTTAAAAGATCTGGATGGTCTGTTTGACATAGTAGTACCAGCAGATTTGTGGACGGAGTGTAGAATTACTGTAGATTGGCCTAGTGAAGAGTATCCAAGAGATACAAAGACAGGAACCCCGTCAGAAGATGTAATGAAAAAATATCACCAGGGGATCACTTTTCTGAAGAGTAAAATTCCCCCGAAAGAAACTGATTGGGTACAAATAGACAGAACAACCAAAGAGAAAAATGAGTGTACATGCGTGCTACGAACGCCTTTTACAGGTGTTCAAACAGTATAGTGGTTTTAAAAGTATAGGGAACAAGGACATGAATCATTTTGTGTATCAATTTGTGACAGGGTTAAGATTGGATATATCTCAAATGATTAAGCAGCACATATTATGTTGGCAATCAAAGCCCATAGACGAAATTTTAAAGTATGCCAAGTATTGTGGGGATTAAATTGATAACAGACGAAAAGCCTTGGAAGAAAAAGTAATGTGGTCTCAAGTAAAATTAGCTGAACAGCAAGAGCTTCAATTGAATAAACAGTCAGAAAATCAAGGAAGTGTACAAGGACAAAATGACAATAATGGGGGAAAACCTCGGGGAAGGTTGAATCGGGAAGAGGCAAAGAAAAGGATTCCCTGTCACGGGTGCGGGAAGTTGGGGCAGTGGAAAAACGAGTGTAAATTCATTCAAGTTAATAATGGCCCGAATAAAAATTTAAATCCACAGATGCAGAATGAGGTGTTAATGAGTCAACCGCAACAGGGTATAGATCTTCAGAGTCAATTGCCACCTGCCCTTAAGCCAAATTTTGTGAGTCAAGCCAAATACAGTGTGGACACCGGATTCCCAGAAGGAAGTGGTAAGAAAAATTTTGTAACCTCGCAGTTTCTTTTGCAGGACCCATTTCTCAATTATGAGCAGGAATGACAGTGCCTGAGGGGGAAGGAAGGGGAGTGTGTACTTGGTGCATCCCTACCGGTAGATCAGTCTGGTCCATACGTAGAAGGTAAAGTAGAAGGAAATGATATCACTTTCTTATTGGACACTGGTGCTACCAGGTCTACTGTGAGAACAGCAGACATTCCTAACCTGCCCCTCTCTGGTGAAGCCATCCAAGTAGTAGGTGTCTCGAACAAACAGATTAGAATCCCGATCACAGAACCATTGGAGGTGCAAATCGGAAATGTTAAACAAATGCACAAATTTGTAGTTTGCAACTCAAGTCCTGTAAACTTGCTTGGAAGGGACTTATTGTGCAAGATGAATTGCACCATATATTGCACACCGGATGGTGTCGCAATACAAACCCCAGATGAAGACGGAGTTTACAAGTTCATGTTAGCCAAACAAGGAACAGAAGTAAATGAAATGTATTCAATGATAACCAAAGATGAATTACCTGCTAAAGTCAAACTGACTGTAAATGCAGAGATATGGGATTTTTTACTGGAAAGGAAATAGGATTAATGGCGAATGTAGCTCCCGTAAAAGTGACAGTGAAAGAAGGTGCTATTTATCCAAATACTCGACAATACAAAATGAGTCCTAAAATTAAGGCAGGCGTTGCAGCAGAGATTGAGTGATTAGTCGAACAAGGAATTTTGAAAGAAATAATGAGTAGCCCTTGTACATCACCTATGATTGGCATTAAGAAACCTAATGGGAAATATAGGGTGGTTCAAGACCTGAGAAAAATAAATAAAATTGTTGTACCATTTTGTCCAGTAGTGCCCAACCCAGCTGTGATTCTTTACCCGTTACCATGGAAAGCAGGTTGGTTCACAGTAATTGATTTATGCCATGCATTCTTTTCTATTCCATTGCATCCAGATAGTCAGTTTTTATTTTCATTTAAATTCGAGGAGCATGTTTATGTGTGGAATCGTGTGCCTCAAGGGTACCCTGAAAGTCCTTCAATCTTTAATCAGATTCTAAAAAGAAGTCTTGAATCGCTTGTATTGCCCAGAGAATCAGTCCTGGTGCAATACATTGACGACCTATTGGTTGCGTCAAACACTCGAGATGACTGTGTCACTGAATCAATTGCATTGCTAAATCACTTTGCAAAAGGTGGACACAAAGTGTCCCCCTAGAAACTTCAGTTGTGTTAAAACTCTGTCAAATACCTGGGACATCAAATAGAGAGAGGAATTAGAAAGGTGACCTCAGAAAGAATCAGAATAATAAGACAAATGCAGTTCCCACAAACCCAAAGAGAAATAAGAATGTTTCTTGGGGTCGTAGGATATTGTAGGCAGTGGATTGTAGGGTTTTCTTTACTGGCTAAACCCCTGATACAGATGACCAAAAAGAGAGCAAAGGACCCCATGGAGTGGGATGATGAAAGCATGGAATCGTTTATAAAATGACGAAATTGTTTGTGCGAAGCACCTGCTTTGGGAATGCCAGACTACTCAAAGGAATTTGCATTGTTCTGCTATGAGAGAGATAATTGTGCACTCTCAGTCCTGACACAAAGACATGGATTAATGCGAAGACCAATGGCATATTTTTCTGCTACTCTAGACCCTGTGGCATGTGCATTGCCAGGTAGTCTGAAAGCTGTGCTGCAACTTGTGTGAGCATAGAACAAAGTGAGTCAATTGTGATGGGACACCCTGTAAAGGTGTACATTCCCCATTCAGTTGTGATTTTGCTGACCAAAACCCGAACGCAGTACCTCACTTCCAGTAGGCTAACCAAATATGAGAGAATAATACTGGGGGCTGAAAACATGACTATAGTGAGGTGTACTGCTCTCAACCCAGCCACCTTACTACCTGATCCATACCAAGAAGAGGTGAAAGATGAGGTCGAACATGAATGTCTTGACGTGACTGAACTTAGCACCAAACCGCATTCCTGACATACAAGAGGAACCCCTGAAAAATGCAGATCATGCGCTATATGTAGATGGCTCATGCATGCGACACGAGGAGGGAGGATTAAGTCCTGCTTACGCTGTGTGTACATTGGCTGGAATAGTCGAAGCATCCTATTTACCAGAAGTCAGATCTGCACAAGTAGCCAAATTCATCGCTGTAATTAAAGCATGAAAAATGGAGAATAACCATATTTACTGATAGCCAATATGGTTATGGGGTCGTGCATGATTTTGGCCAGCTATGGATGCAGAGGGATTTCCTGACTTCCTCAGGAACTGAAACTTGTGGAATCAGCTGCCAACTTATGCTACTTGCAGGAGTGGGGACCTGGGAGGAGGTAAAAGATCTGCAGGATGCAGTAGAAATGAGAGAAAAGGAAGAGTGGGTGAAAATGGGATGTCGAAGAAGGGCAGAAGATGGTGTGTGGGTTTGTTATGAAGGTAGACCAGTAATGCCAGACAGTATGCTTGCACCTATGGCTAGGATTTATCATGGAGACACACATGTAGGCAGAAATGCTAAGATTCGACTTTTCAGACAAGATTGGTTTAACGCAAAATTCAGGAATGTAGCAGAAAGTCTTTGCCAAAGATGCTTAACATGCCAACAAATGAATCCTGGCTGGAAAACCATGGTTAGTATGGGAAAGATTGGAAAGGCAGAAGGTCCCTTTGTAAGACTTCAACTAGATTTTATTCAACTGCCTGCTTGTCGAGGGTTGAAATATGTACTTGTCATAGTTTGTTTATTCTCAAAGTGGGTGGAAGCATACCCGGCCAGAAGAAATGACAGCTTGACAGTGGCCAAACTCTTATTAAGAGAACTCATCCCTAGATTTGGTTTTCCAATAACGATTGAATCATATAGAGGGTCTCATTTTAATAATGAAATACTTTGACTAATTTGTGAAGCATTCAAAGTCGAACAAAAATTGCACTGCGCTTACGGCCCAGAGGCTTCTGGAGTGGTAGAACAATTGAATGGCACAATCAAGTCAAGACTCGGAAAGGTGTGCGCATCCACCCCACTGGAATGGCCTGATGCTTTACCTCTTGTTCTAATGGGACTCAGAAGTATTCCTGACAAAAATACTGGATTCAGTCCCCATGAAATACTCATGGGAAGAGCAATGAGACAAGCATGTGTACCAGGACACAAGCTGTGGAATATAACTGATGACTTGGTTTTGGAGTTGGCTGACAGAGTGCGTTCTATCTCTCATCAGGTTTGGGGAAGATGTAGTCAACAGACAGCTGAGTCAAGTGCATGATCTGAATCCCGGTGACTGGGTAGTTGTAAAGAATCACACTCGAGAATCGTGCCTAGCACCAAGGTGGGACAAACCATATCAGGTTATACTAACTACTTCAACAGCTGTAAAGTGTGTAGGATTGCCCAATTGGATTCATGCAAGTCATACCAAAAGGGTACCAGCTCCTGAAGAAGAAGGTTTTCAATTTACTCGAGCAGTTGAAGTTGCTGAAGGTTGCGCAGCTGAAGAATTTCCGATAGAAGATCCTGAAGTAGCTGCTCAAGAACAACCAAGCACCTATCAGGACGACTGGATCCCAGTGGTAGACATACCTGAAGTATTTGTAAGAACTAGAAGCCAAAAACAGTTAGGTAGACAGGAAGAGAGTGAGAACCAGTCAAGGGGAGAAGAACTCGCTCAGGAGAGTAGGGGTACAACTATTAGGGAACCTGAGCAGGAACAGTTAAGGAGAGAACAATATACTCAGACAGAAGAAAATCAAAGCCTCATTCCTGAGTCTGAGGAGGGACAGGTAGGGTTTAGAGAAAACGTTCAGGCAGAAGAAAGTCAAAGGGTAAGAAGACCTGAACAGGATCAGATAGGCATAGAAACACAGGTTCAGGATATTGAAGAAAACCCAAACATCACCGATCCTGAACAGGGTAAGACAGAGGTAGATGAAAACATCCAGGCAGAACAGGCCAAAACAATAAGTCCTGGACAAGGTCAGACAGAAAGGAAATCTGAAGACGAAGATGATCAAATTGTGCCACAAGTAAAAGAAAATAAAAGAAGCCTTGAAGAAACTGACAGTGCAGTGAGAGCAAAGAAAAGCCGAAAAGGTAATAATTGGCCAAGGATTATCAAGAGACTGAAATACCGCCTTAAGAGAATCAGTTAAGAACCGGATCAAGTAAACGAAATATCCAGCCAATCCAATCTGGCCCTTCCACTGAAACTCCAAAACGAAGGAGCCAAAGATTGAAGATATTGAATAACAGGTTCAAGGGTCCTGAATGGACATATGTCATTCTTGAAGATTTTGAAAATCTCGATTTAAATGAAGACAGTGACGAAGAACTGAATATTGAACGAATTGATGAAGAAGTGAGACCGACTTGAAAGAAAAGAAGACGCTTAAGGTGTTATCTCATACCAAATTTCTGACTTAAAGAAGAGACAATCTTCTTGTCCAAAAATGTCTGATAATAAAGTTACTGGAAAATCAAAACAAAGCTGTATAAAGAAGTGCTGTAGGATTTGTATATGTAGCCTATTATTAGTCTTCATAATGTGGTTAATATTAGCAGTAGCTATTCCCTATTTGATGGTTACGAACAATCAGAATAGTACTAATACACATACAAAGGTGAAAAACATTAAAGGAGATAGAGTAGACTTAGAAACTTCAGATGAGTTAGATTTACACCACACTGTGAATAAAAACAAAACTGATTTAAATGTATTTGCAAATCTATTAGTACATTATGTAGAAACAATGGAAGTTAGTGATTGTTATGTTTGTATGAAATTGCCAACCTCAGTAGCTGAAGGGGTAACTTATCATCACTTACCTTTGACATATGGTCTTTCATTTAGTGTATTGGCCAGTTTATTTGATTGAACTGGAAAACTTCAGTATTATTATTCAAATGTAGATGTAATATTTTCAAAGGTCCCTATGCGAAAGAACATGAACCCCGTCCTTAGTACTAGAGACTCACAATTCATGGGTGAATATTTTCTAACAATCAAAGCAATAGATATAGCTGATGCACACAAACGCAATTTAACATGTAAATTACATGAAGAAGAAAAGATATTTTTGAATTTAGTAGAACAGAGGAGACAGGATTTCTAAAGAAGGGCCTCTGAATCGAAACCTCAGATACCTAAATGGGCTGAGAAGGAAGACCTTTTGGTAACTGGAAAGACTCATGCTGCTATGACCCTGGATTTTGAAAAGAGAGGGAAAATCTGTCTCCATTGACTAAAAACAGACTATAGCAACGCATTCATTGGTTCCAGTGAGTGTGAACATAACTTCTTTGTAATTGGGGGTTGGGGACTAAAAGGAGGAACTGATCCAGTATTTCCTGGAATCTATTATATTTGTGGCAATAAAGCCTACTTTAGGCAGCCTCATCATTGGTACGGGAGTTGCTATTTCGGAATAGTATTCCCTAAAGTCTATCATGTTAAAAGAATCACTGGAAGCAATGATGACAATAACGGACTAACCCGATATAAAAGAGCTAGTTTTTCTGAAATAGTAGGTGACATATTTGGTGCATTGATACCTTTAGTGGGTGTTCTGTTGAATTCTCGAAAAATCTGTCAATTGTCTACAGTAGTTGATCGGTTATCTACTGACACTGCTGGAGGATTCTTATTGATCAATACAGAATTAGTTGCTGTTAGATCTATGGTTTTTCAAAATCGACTTGCCCTTAATATCTTATTAGCAAAAGAGGGTGGAGTCTGTAAAATGTTGAAAGCGCAACATTGTTGCACTTATATTCCAGATAAAAGTGTAGAAATTGGAGGATATATTAAAAATATTACACATTTGGAAGACAAACTGAAACCACTGGAGGTTGACAGTGTATGGAAGAAAATAACTAATAGTTTTTCCGCTATAGGTGGTTGTTTTTCTAACATAGGTAAAAGTATCTTAGGTCAAATATTACTACCAATCATGGGCATAACTTTGTTAGTTCTGATAATAATGTGTTGCCACAAATGTAATGGGAAGAGAAAGAGGTACGAAGTGAATGAGAAGTGTAGGAAAAGACAATTAGACGAAATACGACTTGAAGAATTGAAAGGAAATATCTACAAAAGAATGAAAGGATCATAATTTAAAAAGGATAAAGGAAGGAATGACAGATTTGAAGAAATCGAAATGGTAGAATGCTAAAGTTGGCATCTGATTTAATGATAGAAGCTAGTGATGGCATAAAATGCCATCAGAGAGGGGATTGATGGAGCGAGGTTTCATATAAAAGAGACTTGCTCATATGCAATCCTCTTGAATAACATGTAGTAATGTAACCAACATGTTCGTGGGTACTAATGTTGCACTACATTTTACATACTGAATCTAGGGGAAGCTTTTCTATGTGCATCACTAACCAGTAACCCGAGTGTCCTTAAAATGGCCGCCGAAAACGAGGGAACTCTTCTGCGCATGCGTCTACTACATCTATGTAGTAATGATGTTTCTGTCGTTTGTTGGGAAATCTTTGTAGCTGCGCAATACCTTTTAACATGGTTGCTCGAAACTCTCACATTAACACACATGCTATGCTGAAACTAACCCATGCAAGTTTTACTAATCTATTAATGCAAAAGATATATTAAGTAAATGGGGTTAGAGTAGAAGTAAGTGGTATACAGTGAGTTCATTTAATTTCGTATTCTAACATGTTTTTCTCTGACTTTATTAATAGTTCGTATTTTGGGCCTTGGAGGGTGACTGACGTCCCTACCCCTTTGCGACAACTACACATGCGCACTGAATCCTTGTCCTGAGACTAGTGATGTCATTGAACTTCTGCCAAGAACATGTGCCCAGCAAGGACATGGGAAGCTAAACTCTTGAACCTGCAAAAGGAAGAAGCCGAAACATTGTACTTCAAAATTATCGATTCACATATGAAATGCTTGTGGGAATAAAGCTTGTGGGTATTACATTTAAGGGGCGGGTATTAGACAATAGAACTAAAGAAAGTTATTGCACTTAGTATGGTGTGATGTCCTCACCCCACTGCCTGGCCCAATCAAATTGAGGGGTGTACATGGAATTGAAACATTTGGGGATGGATCATACACTCGAATTGGTAAGTTTAGTTAGTCAGACACACTTGATGCCGCACATGCTGATGCTATGCTGAGATGCTGCCCAAATCGCTGCAAGCTAATTAAAGAATCCAACACTAGGGAAGAATCGCGGAACAACCGAGGAGGCACATCTAGAACGGCGGGGCCGGCATCGGCCACGCCAAAGGTATGGCGGTCGAGCCGGCCTCTTCTCTGGAACAGGAGGCGTGCCTCTCGAGCACATTGGTGACGCGACAGGCACGCCTCCTTCCCCCATAGGTCCTGGCCTCGAGGCGTGACCCGGAAGTGATTGTAATCACTTCCGGGTCGCGTGAAAGGGCAACGTCTGGCCAGTAGCCCTGGCCGGGCCATCAAGGGCTATAAAGGGCTGGGGAGCTCAGGAATCTGCCTCTTTGCTCCTGGCTCCCCGGCTAGCCCCCAAGCCTCGCTAGGAGGCTTTAACTTTTGAGGTTGTGTAGTAATGCTAATTTGTTCATCCACAGGTCTTCAATCGTCGTATTTCTGATTAACTTTGGTCAGGCGGTAAGGTCATGATTGGTGAGCAGTAAATTTAAGGTCCTTAGAGGGCGGCGCCATTCCCGAATGGGGTCGCCCAAGTGGGAGGGACCAGGGGTCTCTCCTAGAACTCCAGGGGCAGTTGGGTGCGGGGGAGGAGGGAGTCACGCTTTCTCTAGGCTGGTTGGCCATCCCGCAGGTGCATAACGGCACCCGTAAATGGCACACAGCTGCAAGGGCCCCTTTATGGAGATCAGGTACAGAGCGTATGCGGGTAACCGGAGGGGGAAGTACCCTCATGGTGAACGGGCCCTCTGCGCATGCACACTCCGGCTGGAGGGCGTGGTTAGAAATTGATAAGGATCTGACACCAGTTAGTGACCTTTCCGTAGGCTCAATTAGGTACGCAGAAAATAAAGATTGTAATGATTATTAAAGATATGTTAGATATGGATAGGAAACCTTTGTATTAGAGTTATGTTAAGGTTAGCCATCTGACATCTGTACTTAACAATTGTAATCAGTGTAAAGTATATTTTCTGCTACGTAAATATTGTAATTTTGATAAATGTTTATTAATCTTTGTTTAATAAATACAGCCGGGGGGTGTTACGCCCCCCGCATCCACAAACTTCTCTCCTGTCACGGGTCTTGAGTGGGGAGGAGGGGGTGTAGGTAGTACCTGGCCATATAAAAAGGGGTCCGGACGAGCCTGAGCCAGGGAGAGTAGCACCAGAGAGGGGTGCAACGCTGGTGTTGCATTAGAAGAGGTCACATTTCCGGTCCTGAACCTGTCCTGAATCTTTAATACTCTGATGTCCAGGTACTCACACCATCCTAGGTCATTATAGTCCTGTTGGGTAGTGCTCTGTATTTACTCTCTATTTTCTCTCCTTGGGTACTGTCATTTCAAAGGTTCTTGCTATAAATTGATCATGAGCTAACTGTATTTTCTTTCCTGGTGAAGAATTTTGGTGTATCTACGTGTATTCTGACTTGACTCACAAAACTATTAATTCAGATAAATCTTTAAAACTCATTTGAGTCTGTGGTTCTTTAAAATTAAAGTCAAATGTGTTATTATTTCCTCCCTATTCTAATCTACTACTAGATCTATTGACAAAAGTACAATTACTTAGGAGACAGGGATGGTAAGAATACTGGTGTAAAGGGTTCTCTAAAAGTAAATTAAAATTGATGACAAACGGATATTTGCTAGCTCATTGAATGTATGAATGTATATTGGGCCCAAAGTGAGTGTTGTATGTATGTGTGACTGGAGCTGGCAAACTCTGCTGCATCAATACTACTGCCAGCTCTTGCCACCAACCCTCCTTGGCTTGCAGCTGTGCCATTGATTTTTGACAGTCATTGTTCCCAGCAGCTGTTCCAGGACTTTTGTTATGTTATGTTATGTTACAGAAATTTATAGAGCGCACGTATACCCGGGGGTGTCTTGGCGCTAAATTCTTTCACTTTTAAAGATGGCGGCTAGGATACTGCATGGATTACAGCACAGATTACCAATGATAAAGGCAATTGTTTCTATGACAGATACAAATGTTGAACTTCAAGAGTATTCTGTGCAAGTTTTCATCATTTTTGTTTGTTTAGAATCAAGCCAGTAAACAATTTGCCAGCAGCCACATGGACATGGTTACCTGGGCAATTGAGTAGTCTGCGTTTCTAAGACGGACTAAACCGGCTTCCTTTTCCCACATGTCGTTTTATATCGTGCTCATGTTGGAGGGGGCAGAAAATCACTACAGTCTGGCAGATGTTCGATGTTCCATTTGACAGCCTGTATCCATGTAGCTCCCAGAGGGCGAGGTGAGCACTTTACTTGATCAGCTCTTGCCACTCATTGACAGCACGCATGTCTCGAACACCAGTCGAGTACACCAAGAGAACCAATTACTCAACAGAGTCTGCTTCACGTCTTTGTGCCTCTAAATATTCTACTGTGCACATGTGAAATTACACAAACGTAATTTCCTCCATTTTTGAACCGCTTTCATAATACATATATGCAGGGCTTTAAGTGGTCCGGGTCTCACCAGGTCTGAGCACCGACAGTTTTTTAAAGGGAGCCTCGAAACGGGTCTCTATCGAGCTCTATTTTGTGCCCTGGCACAGGCGGTCGTTTTTTTTCCGGACTGCAGTGACAGCAGGCACATTGATGTGCGCATGCTCTCACTTCTCACTAGTGGAGAAGTTATGGGATGACGTCATGCCCAAAGAGTGTTGTAGGGGAAGGGAAATCGTTTAAAGAGAGTCATTTTCTCTCTGGATTTACCTTCTCTTTTTGAAACTCAGGAGCAGCAACATTGTCGTGGTGTCACCAGGCCTTTAGATGGAAGCTTTTTCAATATTATTTACAAGCCATAGTTGCTGCTCATTTATCTTATGCAACTAACAACCATTGACAAAGCCAATAGTCCTGACTTTTTGTAGGTATGATGTTACTTGTTGTATCATATCTGGATAAAATGACAGAAACAGCATACTACAAGTCGGGCGGCACACTATGCTAAGCACAGATTTTCAGTTTACGTGTTTTTAAGCGATGCCCTTAATTACATTGGCCACGCCCCTTTGAGAGACCCCCCAGTTTTTTCATCCCACTTAAAGCCCTGCATATATGCCACGCACACTTAGTGCACAGTGGGTATTTTGAGCAAGACGGGTCTCATTAGCATGGAGTAGGTTCCCCCGGCCGGGCCTGCAGCCGCATGAGTGGTCCCATACCCTGTTCTGCCAAATCTCAAAGCCTATAAGAATGCGCTAAGCAGCGCTAAGAACTATTTTAAAATTAAAGTACAATAAACAAAATGTTTGTGTCTGAAATCCTACTACCAGTCAACTTGCCTAGAAGAGAGGCAATGCCATTAAAAACCACATCCTTTGTCTGAGATAAAGACATCTTGAACCACAAAGCAAAGACTGTTTATG
The DNA here is from genome assembly GCF_964204655.1 of Triturus cristatus. Lineage (NCBI taxonomy): Eukaryota > Metazoa > Chordata > Amphibia > Caudata > Salamandridae > Triturus > Triturus cristatus. The sequence continues at coordinate 511,985,304 of NC_140588.1, forward strand.
AGAGTCGAAATTCTTGACTCTTGGAAAAATTTGGAGATTTTGCATTATGACCTGACATGCATACATGAAAAATGTATCACATTTCGAGAATAATAAAGGCGCACTTTGTCTTTCCTTAAACAGGAATGGCTGTTCTGTGGTAAGGACACACACACACAAGTGCACGTTGTGCGCAAGATAAACACACGCGGGATTAGAGAGACCCACATGCTCAGTTCAACCAGGAAACCAAAAACCATAAACCTCAGACCAGCAGTGCCTTAGAACAACAAGCGGCTGCCCCGAAAGTACACTGCGCGCCGCCGCAGCGACAATGCAACGACTGCGGGAAACCTCAAAAGGTGCATTGGTGAAATAAGGCCTCCCTGTTCCAAGCGGGCCTGTTGGACTCGGGTTTGAGTGTGCGAAATGAACGCCATTACCGGGAAAAGCAGAAGGCCTCGAAGTGCGCGGTCCAGAATTGAGGGCATTCGTGCTAGGGTAGCACGTGATGCCAAGAGGCCGCTTCTGGCAGACATTTGCACGATGTGTTATTACTGTAACAACATAACGGAACCTAGCACATAACATAATAGAATGGTGTAATTTTTACACAAAATGGAAACAAGTCAAGTAGTAGGAATAACCAATATGTTTTATTCCTGATCATTTACATTGTTGCTTTCATAGGGCATGTATTATAAGAGGGCGGCTCTATCGAAGCAGTTGGCTCTTTAAGTATCTAGATGCTGATGTTTTTTATTTACTACATTCGTACGTTTTTATGTTTGTGTGAGATGTATTTGCTTTATTCATGTACATGGTGCTATAGAAAACTAAAATAAAATCTGATAGTGTGTCGGTGTGCTTGTGTGTGCACGTCTACATGTATGTGTTTGTTTACTCTAACTGTGAGTATATCTGCCTGCATTTATATTGGTGTGTACTGTATGCATGTGTGTGTGTGTGTGTGCACACGTGTGTTTGTCTGTGTATGAATTTCTGCATGTTTATAGGTGAGAGTCACCTGCATATATTTTGGGAATATGTTATTTTTGTGTATGTATGCCTAAATGTGTAAATGCGCGAATTTATATGTGTGTATTTACGTATTCTTCAGATGTTTACAGAACAAAGTTATCTGCAACCAATCACATGGGGAAAAGGGAAACACTCAAGGACCTTTGTAACAAGCAGTGGGTGCAGACAGGTTTGCTCATGGCCCATCATTGGCAGTGTTATAAGGTAGCTTGAGGTACAAGAGGATCAGCAAACAAAGGACACCATCCATCATAAATTAAAAGATCGTGGTGCAATAAACAGATTACAGGAAGAGACATGGGCTGACAATGACTTGATTCTCCTAGAGGTTGTGGCTGGAAGAGCACCTTGATAATGCTATTGAGTGATAAATGGACAAGTCTTGGTTTGCTAAGGAAGGTTTCTTTAATAATGGCAGTATGTGCTCTCTCCTTAAACTGTCAGGGAAAAAGCAGTTTAATAAAGATATTGATTAATGAAGGGAAGCCAAAAGTGAACAACCGAGCAGGAGCAAAATTTGTTAGGAGTAACTGATATAGAAACCATTTCCTCGAAGAAATTAGAATTTTTAATTTCAGTGAAGAGACAATGAAAGACAAATCAAAGTGTATAAATGCACTGGCTCCGACAACTAGAACTGATTTTAATACATTCAATAATTTTGTGACCCCACTCGTGAGTGGCAGTGGTGCGGCCAGTCTATGAGGCACAGGAGTCGAGAGAGCGGACTGCAGACAGGTATGCTTCTGGGGACACCATGAGACACTCTCTGGATGGGCCTGTACTTTCAAAGAGCGAGAAACTGTACTGTTTGGGGTTTTGTGTCCGCAGCAGATATTCAAAGGGATCTGACTGAAGGGGTTTAAAAGGGTACTCTGAGGTACATTAGGGGCCCAAGGCCAACAAAAGTTTGGATGCCTGATCAAAGGACCTGAAGTACATACCAGTGACGGGCGCTGCCGGGATCTTCATCTGGTGAGGCCCCACAACAACAGGAGACATCCCTGACTCTCTTCGAGGGGCGATGTGCTTGGAGCTTTGACGGCCAATTGGGTGAGAAATAAGGGAATAGCACAAAGCAAATTGAAAAGGATAAGCAGTCAAATATTAACAGTTCAGGAAAGGTAGGGTCACTATTTGTCCCCCTCTCTTCCACAGGCTCACATAAGTTGCTCCCAGGTGGAGGCCATGACTCTTCTTCACACCTAAAGCTAGGATCAAGACTCCAGGACAGCAAACTACGTTGTTGGGTGCAGAGGCCTGATAATTGACCTGAGCTTTTGCCCAAAGCTGTCACATCCCAGGTACTGAGGCGTGGAGGAGGGCCTCCCCTGGAAGCCCACTCAGCGATGTTGTGGCACAGGGGATCAGCATGCTTTCTCACTATGTAATGACAAGCAGTGCTAGGATCCAGTACACCTGATGCACGATTATAGTCCAAGGATAATAAAGTTATCCGCTACACATCTGCAGGTCTCATGAAGGTTGATATCAAAATTATGATGCACAAATTCAATAAATATATGGCAGCCTTAGTACAAGGCGTCACACAATCTTTCCCTGACCTAGAGCACTTGCTGCAGAAAGTTGAAACAAGCGTAAACCAGACAGCAACTCCTGCGACCTACGCCGCGGCTGGAATTCTTCTCCAAGTTCTGGAGGTGCGCTTGTCAGTTCCGTTGCTGCTTTAGTACCAAAACTTGGGCGTCTGCAGCGCGATCCCCCGCACAGAGCACGGGGACGCGCGCTTCTTTGTTCTGCTTGTGTGTCGGGGCTGAAATCTCGATGTGGTTGTATGGGGGTATACACTGCTGGACCCCACTTGTGCCAGGGGCCGCGGGCATCCCGAGTGCTTGTGGGCGTACATGTTGACAAACCCATGTGTGTGGCACTGTGAGCTCCCGGGGTGCTGGTTTGGGTACTCGAGGACGCACCATGCGTCCATGCTCTTACGAGCCAGCTCCTGACAGTGCCATCCCTTCACTGCGCGTCCCAGTGGCAGTACAGGTTTAGGCACCCCATGTTGTCTCTGGTCCCGCTCGTTTGGGGGGTGGAGGGGGCTATCCCTTCAACATACGCTTGGTGGGGATTGAGGGAGAAGAGGTCTAGGTTTTTTTTTCCCACCATGTGTGTTGCTGCGAGCTCCTTGCAGCCCTGTACCTCAACTCTGCACCTACAGTGATGGTGTTTATGGCTTTCCTGCACGCTTCTGACAGGGTGCTACTCGCGATCTGTAGGTGTGCTGTGCTGGTTAACGCATTGAATGAACAGTGCTAAGAAGGTGTGCAAAACTACCGAAGTCCCGTCCCTTTAACTGGGGCTCCCAAGCTGTTAGGGGGTTCAGGTGCGAGGTCCCTACAGAATCGTACATCTCGGCACCCCCAGTGTGGTGGTGGGGTCCAGGTATTGGCCCTGCTGTGTCCTGCGTGCACCATCCTTTTATCAGGTGCTGTTGGGAAGGGGGGTGTCCGTTTTGGTGCTTTTTCCTAACAGCAGCATAAACCCATTGTGTACTGGTAGATGGAGAAAAGGGGTAGTGGAGCGGGCGGTACAGATGTGCGCTCCCGTCCCTTCACCCAGGCTCCCTATTTGTTAAGAGTACTCTTGTTTGTGCACCATACGTCTGTATCTGCGCGCTCCTGATGGCCCATCCTTGCAGCAGGAGCGCTCGGCAGCAATGTGCAGCCTCCGGGCTCCTTGGCATGCAGTCTGAGTGCGGCCCCCACCCCTTCCCACCCTCCCCCCATGAGCGCTGAACTGGCTGCTCTCCCTGGAGCGCCGCCGCAGATTGTAAATCACCTGAAATCCCCGGAGCCCGCCCCTCCATGCAACTTGGAGACACCAATTATCCCGAATTACACGTGCGCATCGCGCGGCTACAGAGCCGGCCGGGAGCGGCTGACGCTGACACCTCGGGCCGAGGCCAAGCCTGGAGCTCCGGGTGTGTACAGGCGGCCGTGGACGCACCCCATCCCTGCACGGACATGGATCAGTTACTTGCAGATCCGATAATTATGGACTCATTCATTTAGGCTCCATTCGTCAGTGAGTTCAGTGGGGGCTCTGTGAGCGGAGGCTCCACCCGCCAGGTTCACAGCGCAATCCAGGTGACGGTCTGCTCGGAAAGTGAAAGCGCGCCATGCGCGTTGTGCGTTGGAAACATGATCCGTCACTACATGCCCCCTTGAGATAAAAATTGCCTCACGACAGCTATAAAGCAAAAGATCCTGTCCGGATGGGCTGTCCGAAAAGGAGAGAGGGTGGCCACAAAAAAACCTCATTTCCAATGGCAGGCCACCGTTTAGCATGAACGGTGACGTGAGACAATGAAAATGATGGGCGGGGCTTCACGTCACCTTCAGAAATCTCCTCATCCACAATATGTCTCGCAGAGCGAGCACTGCATGTGCGCTGCAACGCTAGGCGAGACCTAAACAATACTTTAATGGCTGGTCTCCCCTGTGTTACTTAAGGTTTTTTGTTTTTATAATGGAGTTTTTTGGGCAAATGCCTGAATGCTCTGGCTATTGTTTAGATGCTTTGCTCCCAAAATATAATACCCGGATGTGGCAACGCACTCTACGTAAACACAGTTAATGAGCACTCTTCAAGAGCGGGATTGCTTTATCTACTTTATTTGGGTACTTTGTTTTTGATGATTGATTCAAGGATATGCCTGGGAGTGGGGGTACTAAACACAAACAGGCTTCCAGTGCTGGTACTTAACAAATGTAGGTTAAAACCTATGTTTGGGGGTTAGAATGAAGTGTCACACGATTCATACCTGTGATTTCATATAAACCTTCTGGAAAGATGTACTTTCAAGCTTCAAAGATATCACTAACATTCAGCATCCACGCGATCCACGGAAAGTTCTTCTTAGTGACATTGATTAACATTCAGCTGATGCACGATCTACTGATAGTCCCGCTTGGTGTAATTGATTATAGTATTTATTCCATGAGTTCAGTGAGGCCAATAGCACAACTGCTTCCAATTTTTTGCCTAACTATATCACAACAGAAAACACCTAAGCCCTCATCAATATCTTTGTATTGATCCAAAGTCTGGAATGCACATAAGAAGTAGAAGCTCAAGGCCACAGTTCAAGAACGGAATGGCAAGTTTGAAAAAACTCTGCTCCATACTTCAGTAAAATAGACATCAGTGGTATGTATGCCTGTGTCAAACGCCAGCAAGATAACTCCAAATGTATGGTTTGTAAAAACTCCCACATGTAAGGGGAACACCATCCATTGGTACAGTCACTGCCGGTCGCAAGTGCTTCAAGTGGGGCTTTCTCTGGTTACCATACTACATTGTCCTGTTAGAACTATGATATACGTTATAGATAACAATGGTTGTTGGGTGGGTGCCACATTTCTCTGTACTGTTCTAATGTCCAGCATGTTTTTCGTTTTGTTGTTATTCTATCGAGTATGCTTATGACTACTTGGATGATTTGAGCTTGTGCTTTGGAAAAATCTAAAATTGTTTTGCGTATTTAAAAGTCACCTGTTAATCAATTGTAGGTATGTTAAGGTTATTTTTTCAGGTAATATTCTATTCTGAAGTCTTAAATCACTCTTGATTCAATCCTCTGAGTACCATCCATCTCATACTATAATATATTAATTTCAAACTATCACAATCACCAGCTCATCCTCCGAAGACAAAGTTGATGCATCACTTTGCCGCCAGGATGTGATCATATAACCTTAAAGGGAGTGTAAAGTATATCGGCCCAGTGTATTGGACTGGTGGAGATTTCAGATGAATATTCCTAATTCGATGACTGATTTTTAAATGTGTGGTCCTGGCCACAATGCTTCGGAGTTAGTTGCGTTGTGGTAAGGTAAAGTAGCACTGTGTTTTAGCAATATTTTTGGTAGTAAAATTATAACATATGTACTGTTGACTGGCTATCAGCTAAACAAGGCTTGATGATTTTCCTGAGTTTTCCTCTGGCTAAGTCACATTTAAGGTTCTTGAAGGAAGTGGGGTATCACTGAATCCTTTCAAATATCTCCATTGTTTGCCGATGACAAACATTGATGACATGACTACTTCAGACATGAGGCGAAATGACAATCTCTGCTGTTCTTTTTGCTTCACTTGGCTAACTCACAGTCCTGGAACTTGCTTGCAATTGACTACCCTTAACAAATCTGCTATTTGCTGACATTTGATCATTGCTCCGTTTCTATTTAATTTGGTTGCCCTATGTATGGCCAAGGTTTCTCGGTGACTGCATCACTCATCAGGTATTTGTTGGTCTTGACCCATTTCTGCGTGAGCCACAGTTCAGCATTGAAGGTGAGAGATATTTTCTGACTTATTGCCACAGCACCATATCTGTTAATACCTTTTTTACTGAGGTTGTGTCTGACACTGCACTCTGCTTTAAACGTATAGTTTACAACATTAATGCCTCCTGCCACTTAATACCTCAGTAAATTAGGACTTGTGTCAAGGGGATTGCTTCAGATCATTGATCCAACATTAATGCTGGCAGTTACTGCAAAGATTATTTAAGGCAGTCATGTCGGTAGTTACTTATCGTCCTTGGCATAGTAATTATGTGTAATACACGGCTCCGTAATTCATTTTTTTTCACTTTCCATGATAATCAGTTACGTGCCCTGTGGGCTAATAACTGAAGCTGTCAGTGGCCCTTAATGACCAGTTAGGAGGTCAGTGTCTCTGTTAAATTGTTTCGTCTCTGCACATCTCACACAGTTTTGTGAAGTTAGGCAAGAGTCCATGCTTGCTAAGTGCATTGAAAAGTTTCTGAAAATCCTTGAATGGATCATCATAGACGGTAGACTCCACGTGTACCTTTAATGCAGCTACTATATTAGCTTTTGGAATTATAAGAAGCTTTGTTTGTAGGTAGTGGTTTCTCCTTAGGTACACGTTCCATTTCAGATGTTCATTCACACTGAGTCTGCCACTTCTAACCACAGTAAATTGTCCTCAATGTTATTACTTCATTTAGCAGACACTGTTTTACATCCACAGTGTCAAACAGAATTTGGTGGAGCAATCAAAAACAGAGTAACTCTGGGGCAGGGAAAATCTGGCCCACTACAAGTTAGGCATGGAGGTCCCACTAATAAAAGGTCATTGCACATTTTAGGCAGGCTTTCACCTGGAATGTTTGATGTGTTCAGCAGTGAAAGTAAACAGATCCACTATGTTTCCCCCTATCTCCAAAATACGATTTGTACAACCAGTTTCTAACTAGGACAATAACCAGTTCATCATTCACAGACCAGTTGATGTTTCATACTGAGCTGCCAGGTTGATCATATAACCAGATAAGAGGTGTCAGGTGCCTACCCTCCATTTTGATTGCGGAGATTTCAAGTGAATGTCCTCTATGAGATGACTAAAGGGCATTTGGTTGATATGTGTTTTTGTGTGTGTGTGTGTGTGTGTTTTTGTATCTTTAGTCTCAAAACTCCATCCCAGACACCAGTAGCAGTACCCCTGGGACTGTTCTTTGGTGCTGTTCTTGAGTGTCAGATTCATCATAGTTTTGACAGTAAAGACAGACCTGCATGCACTAGGCTAATCTGGGGAGTCCAGACTGCTTCAACTACAATATTAATCTACAAAATCCCAACAAAATACATCACAGATGCACGTATTCTCTCGTGCACTGTGATGTTTACATCAGTAGGTCAAAGAGTGCATTGTCACCCACATCTTCAAATTCTCCATTTCCTCTGAGGCTCTCCTGACCTAAAGACTGATGTCCAGACTTCCAAACAAGGTAAATGTTCTCCAAGTGATAGTAGCATCCTGAGTGTCCTCTGACCTTGGAGTAAATGGCAGCCTTAATGCCTAATGATTGGGTTTGCATCCACAGCACCGGAATCAAACCAGTCTCATGAAAGCCGGCGCTGTTGACACCCGGAGAATGAGGAACATGAATGTCTCTGATACACATTGACCGATCAGCAGCCTTTGATATCATCAAACCCAAAGTATCTCTCCATCACCACGTCACACAGCTTTTGGCATTTGAGGAATGGCGCTTCAATGGTGAGTGAATCTATCAGGCAAAGTTTACATACTTCCTCTCAGGTGTCACTAGCAACATTTAAATGCCATTATTGGCCTTCAAACTTGGTCACTGCATCCTTTGGTGCTAAATGTAAACTTCCTACCCACAGACCCACTGTAGGAAAGCCAGACACTGGGCTACTTCACAAAAGGCAGGAGTGGGTACAACAAATCTGTATCCGACTGAGTACATCAAAAACAGAAGTTCTGCTCTATGACCCAAAATGTCCCAACCCACTACTGTCTGACTTCCCATAAACCATGGAAACCTACACCAACGCCCCCAAGCCCTGTTTCTGAAAGTTCTCAACCTTTGCCTTACATTTCGTTTCACTCAGAGCTGTCACAAAAAAAGATTCTAACACTTCCTCCCGCTGCGCCTTCCCATCTAGATCACTCGTACCTTAGAAGTGGTTTGTTCATGTTTTCACTACAACGACAGCAATGGCACCCAGGCAGAGCTTCCAGTCAAGAAACTGGCTAAATTACATGGAGTTGGCAATCACACACCGTGAGAAGCTCTAAATTCAAAGCAATCCAATCAAGCCACAAGTAGAATTTTATGAACTGTGCTGCACAAAGCATTGTATAGACTACTCCAAAGGCCTATATAGTGTGTTGCTGCAATATAAACAGGGTTACAACAAACAAATGATGGACGGAATGCTGACAATGCAGACATTCTCCCCCAGTCAAGAGATCTGGGTTAAATCCATCGTTCTTTTGCCCACTTCGCCACCCCAGTTTAGACATGGCCATATGCTCAGACGTGAGTCCCATGCTCTCCATGCCACTGGAATCAAGCTATCCTGGCTGAAGAGGGGTGAAACCCCGAAACCGGTCCTAGGATGCTTGTTTCCAGTCCAGGGAGGACTTGGCTTGGCAGTTCGGGCTGGACTGTTCCCATGAGGCACAGGGTCAAGACTGATTTGCATATGGCTGGGTTCAAACTGGAATGGCATGGTGAGCAAAAAAACGATGGATTTAGGCCCAGATCTCTGTACTGGGGTGAATGTATGACATTGTTCTGCATTCTGTCCATCAATTGTTGTTTTTGCATTTGTCACCCCGAGTGGGACGGGTATGCTCAGACGCGAGTCCCGTGCTCTCCATGCCACTGGAATCAAGCTATCCTGGCTGAAGAGGGGTGAAACCCCGAAACCGGTCCTAGGATGCTTGTTTCCAGTCCAGGGAGGACTTGGCTTGGCAGTTCGGGCTGGACTGTTCCCATGAGGCACAGGGTCAAGACTGATTTGCATATGGCTGGGTTCAAACTGGAATGGCATGGTGAGCAAAAAAACGATGGATTTAGGCCCAGATCTCTGTACTGGGGTGAATGTATGACATTGTTCTGCATTCTGTCCATCAATTGTTGTTTTTGCATTTGTCACCCCGAGTGGGACGGGTATGCTCAGACGTGAGTCCCGTGCTCTCCATGCCACTGGAATCAAGCTATCCTGGCTGAAGAGGGGTGAAACCCCGAAACCGGTCCTAGGATGCTTGTTTCCAGTCCAGGGAGGACTTGGCTTGGCATTTCGGGCTGGACTGTTCCCATGAGGCACAGGGTCAAGACTGATTTGCATATGGCTGGGTTCAAACTGGAATGGCATGGTGAGCAAAAAAACGATGGATTTAGGCCCAGATCTCTGTACTGGGGTAAATGTATGACATTGTTCTGCATTCTGTCCATCAATTGTTGTTTTTGCATTTGTCACCCCGAGTGGGACGGGTATGCTCAGACGTGAGTCCCGTGCTCTCCATGCCACTGGAATCAAGCTATCCTGGCTGAAGAGGGGTGAAACCCCGAAACCGGTCCTAGGATGCTTGTTTCCAGTCCAGGGAGGACTTGGCTTGGCAGTTTGGGCTGGACTGTTCCCATGAGGCACAGGGTCAAGACTGATTTGCATATGGCTGGGTTCAAACTGGAATAGCATGGTGAGCAAAAAAACGATGGATTTAGGCCCAGATCTCTGTACTGGGGTGAATGTATGACATTGTTCTGCATTCTGTCCATCAATTGTTGTTTTTGCATTTGTCACCCCGAGTGGGACGGGTATGCTCAGACGTGAGTCCCGTGCTCTCCATGCCACTGGAATCAAGCTATCCTGGCTGAAGAGGGGTGAAACCCCGAAACCGGTCCTAGGATGCTTGTTTCCAGTCCAGGGAGGACTTGGCTTGGCAGTTCGGGCTGGACTGTTCCCATGAGGCACAGGGTCAAGACTGATTTGCATATGGCTGGGTTCAAACTGGAATGGCATACTGGGTTCAAACTGGAATGGCATGGTGAGCAAAAAAACGATGGATTTAGGCCCAGATCTCTGTACTGGGGTGAATGTATGACATTGTTCTGCATTCTGTCCATCAATTGTTGTTTTTGCAATATAAACAGGGCCACATGAATTATTTAAAAAATTGCATTTTATGCCGTATTAAGCATTTACTGCCCCTGCCATGTAATACAACTCGAGTTTCAAATTTTAACAAAATTATATCTTGCTAAAACAGATCAAAGGTTACTAAAACATAATAAAAAGTGGTGCCTCACAGAGGCAGACTCTTAACAACAAAGGCTAACATGTCACTTTTCAGCTGCTGATTGCTGTATTCTTGTGTTAAACTGTTTTCCCAGTCAAAATTAATATAGGTAATATAGGAAAAATGACAAAACAGTGTAATAGTGCTGTGAAAGAACGTGACAAATTATGTTGAATAATTTGCATCTATTGCTTTATAGTTTAGTCAACCGTCCCGTATCCTTTCTGCCTCCTTTGTTGCATATTTCTAGTGGCCCTGCATTTAAGCCAAGCAGACGCTCAGTGCAAGCAGACCATAGCAGAGTAAGGATGTGCCTTGTGAGGACTAATGATATGGGAGAGGAGGATCTATTCACACACAGGATCAAGCTTTTGAAACCAATCCCGCTTCCTATCCACCTGGAAGTTGTCTTCGTGAAGTGCCGAAATGGGATGAAATGCCAACTGTTTCATCGAGTGTCCTGACTGGGCTTCCACTAATGGCCCTCCCTTTTTAGGTCTCGCCTGACCCAGCGCATGCGCTGGTCTGGCGAGACATTTTGTGAGGGCTCCAAAAAGTGCTACCAGGCCAGCCTAGAGCTACAGTGCATGTGCGCGGGCGCGCGCGTCGCGCTTTACCGCGATTATTTTCACTTTCGTGGCCGCGCGGCCGCTTTGATGTTTGATCGCGATCACTTTTGCGGCAGCACGGCCGCTTTGATGTTCTCCGTGAGGCTTCAATAGATTGCAGCAGTTAAAACAAGCATTGGCATAGCCAATAGGTCTCGCTTTTGGGACCTTATAAGTGTTTAGTTATGCAACTATTGCATGGCTAAACACGTATATGGTCCCAAAGGCGAGACCTATTGGCTATGCCAATGCTTGTTTTCCTTTTCTTTGGTGTAAGGTCTCTGGATCGAGCCCAAGACACCAAAAATGCTTTAACGCAGCTGAGAGGGGGTAGGAGCACATATCAAAATAAAATAATAAATGTTATGTGTGAAGGCAGGCATTGGTTTTCAGAAGGAGGTCTAATCTCCATGAGAAATGCCTAGTCTGCCATGTGGACACATATAGAGAGGATCCTGGAACACAGGGCGACGAGGCAGTGGGACAGAGAGAATGTTTCTATTTAGGAATCTAAAGTCCGGTGTTGAACCGAATCAATCAGATATCAGTATGCTGAGCAAAGAGAGGTAAGCGAGCTACTGAGAAAGTGAAAAGTTCAGTTGTCTTGCAGCCCGACCAAGAATATTTTCCCATGCACATTAGGGAAAAAATGGCAGCTTACAATAGGTTTTCTGAAGTTTCCTGGGAAAACCATACATTAAACATGACATGCTGTATATTGGTAGGCACTATGTTTTCATGCTATTGCAATTGACAGGGTGTGATTTCTTGGAAATAAGAATGGAAAGATAGGTCTAGAGTTACCGATCGTATCCTTCCTACACAAGCCCACTTTTTCCTCATTGAACCAAAGGGCCAGTTGCCAAGCAGACATGAACCGTTGACAAGCATATCTTTTTCAAGATGGGTCTGCTGGAAGACATAACTACCTTACAGCATGGGAGAGTGTGGCCCCTGCTTAATTAGCCACTGCTTCTATGATACATATGGAAGAACTGGAGCCATTTTGCCACACTGTTCCTCATGAGACACGCCCCTGTTTGTTTGCACTAAAAGGGTACATTATAGGATGAACCACCTCACGGGGAGGCCAAACTGGTGTTCTCTTCCCCTTTAATGTTACATGTATATCTTCTATTTGTTATTGATACGTTCTGCTTTTTGTAAAGCACCCATTTTGTACCACCTGCTCGTCACTGCTATGTTTTACATTGAAAGCGAATGAAGCAATATATCTCACAGGGAGGGTAACCAAGGGTTTCTCCCCACTTTTAATTTTTGCATGTATATCTTCTTTATATTATTGATACGTTCTGTTTTGTGGTAACAGGCTTTGATGCCTATGGGCCATATACGCGCCACATAAAATCACAATAAATTGATACAGCATTAAATATAATCTGGGGAGCTGCTCTGTTTTTTTCTAGTTTTATATAGAGCGTACTCGACCCGAAGGAATGAGAGCATGTTAGAAGAGCACCGGTTGCGTTACAGACAGACACATTTATTTTGTTAAGCACGTGGAGATTAACCCCTTGAGTGCCCCGCCCTTTCCACGCCCTGTGCCGGGCGTTTCATTAGCGGACGGGGCTCATGACGAGATAGTCTCGTCATGGGCACAGCGCAACCGCGGCCCATGACGAGACCATCTCGTCATGGGCACTCAAGGGGTTAAGTGATTTGCCCATTAGCATAGGATGCTGAGCGTCCCTGCTGAGTCTCAAATCCGGTTCCCCAGCTTCGAGGTCGGCCACTCTAGCCATTAGGCCACATCCTTTAAACCTTCAAGTAATTTTTTACCAAAAAAAACAGACAAATGGGGAATTGGTAAAACACCTCTGCAAACATTTGTATAAAGAAAACAAACTAGTTCATAAGGTGGGATTTAGGAGAACAATGTCACACAGCAGCAGTGTTCCAAGATGGGCACTTATTTGCTAACTAGCTAGACCTGTCCTGCTGCTACTGGCCCTCACACTGTTGGGATTCTCATCTAACAAGATACCTATGAGCATGGAGTTAGGTTATCTTCCTTATGTACATTCCCATGAGTCACTTCATAACATTCTTCAGTTGCAGTTGTTTCTACAAAGAATTAAAGTTGCGTAAGATCATTAACAAGAGCTGCGATTTGTCCAGCACAGCCATAGGCTTATGCTGACTGGATAACAGACACGTGTTTAGAAGAGTGCCAACAAAACTATTGTCTCAAGCTAATAAGTGCAAAGAGCAGGCACGTCTGCTTGGAATGTGGCTGTACTGTTAGTTCTTTAATTCAGGACAGCTTCCAGCAGCTCATTCAGTAGGTGGTCTGCGTGGCAAGCCATGCTTGTGAGTTGAAGGATCAAACGGCCACCACTGCCTTGAGATGCAGCCCAGTGATTTAAATCAACAAATCTGTTCCCATGATGCCTTACTTTTTATATATAGCCTCATGTCTCCAATTACAGCCCCCCAACAAAGCAGGTCATTTCACCAGGAAATGTGAGCCTGCCCATTGCCTGCAACGTATCCAAAGAGATTTCTTTGCTGGGGTGGGAGTATGGGAGGGAGGACATAATTCCATGGATTTGCAAGCGCTTGAAATTATTCAGATTGTTCTGTTTCCTCCCACTGGCAGTTTACGGTAATTGTGTTTGGCGCTCTAATAAGTATATTAAAAAAATCCTATCCAATTGGTATAGAAAAACCACAAAAGGAAATATAAGGGTTCTGATTCACAAAGATTCGTTGTGGCACAGATTCGAAGACGCCAGTGAGCATGTTCAATTTACACCTGCAATCTTTACCTACATTTGCAAAGTTTTGCACTGGAGCAAATCCAGAAATAACTGCTGCATCACTTACATGTGCAAATGCCAAGCTCCAAGCATCTTTGACTATGGTGACAAATGACTAGCATAAATCTGAGATGCTCTCGACTTCTCCTGATTTGCTTCATGGGGAATCTTTGTTAGTCACTCTATGTATCTCTTAAAGCAGGCAGAAAATGTAAGTTTTGTTCTCAGCTTTGTAAAAATAAAGCACTCCAAAGATGCCAAACATAGCACAAACGTTCAGGAACAAAGCACGGAGTGTGGAATCTGTTCCCCTTGAGAGCAAGCCCTCGCCTTAGCACATTGAAAGAAGGAATATCAAAAGGGGACAATGTTGTGTTCAAGTGCAAGCCCTGGGTACGAAGAACACAGTTTTTGGGTGAGTCGATTCAATGAATGTTCACAGCACCCCCATGAGACTGGAAAGCTGACCAGGTCTGAAATATTCCTCCGGGCTAACAACATACGGATTCTCAGATCTTTGACTCAACAAACGTTAATCTGCCGATGGATGGTGAAACGGTGAGCATTTCTAAAAGACATAAATTAGCCACGATCATGCTCGCGGTGCACACTGCACTTTGAAATGCACGGTGGGTTTTTAAACAATCCTTATGTACACGTAAGTGCAGGGTTTAGAAGCAGCTCCATACTTACACATTTGAAACTACTTGAAAATCTAGAGGGAAATAATATTTGTTTCCTTTTTTTATTGCTTCTTCAGACAGCGCGTTATGTTTTTTCATTTGCATTCCTTTCCTCGCTCGGACCTCATTGGCACAGTCTCAGTTTGAGACCTCTTTCTTCGCAGTTATTATGAGCTCAAAATGACAACCGACTGGATCGGGCTGAGCCGGGTTACCCAAGCATGGCAGCCAGTAATAGAAGAGGGTAAAATAATGACTGGTGGCACCCCACCCTTTGTGCCTTCTGAAATTACATTTTGTTTTTTAATTAGGGAAGTAGTTTAGGAAACGATTAACTCTTGTTTCTAAATGATGTGAAGGAGCAGTAGCTGTTGTCAGATATGGAACGGCCAATGGCTGGGCAGACATTCCCAGCCTGGTCCAGACGGCTGCATGTAGACAGGCAAGCCTGCTGCCAGCAGAGGATGGACAGTGGTGGTCGAGGACCCAACCTGTCGCCTCCCACAGATGGGTAAGCGCCACGATTAACAAAAAAGCATCCCTTTGCAAACCAGGCCATGCCATCTCACAACACTGGCACCTTATATTCGGTTGCACTTACAAGAGCACAAGGCCAACTACCAACCACCCTAACCTAGACACATTTTTGCTGATCAAAATATGTCCAATATGTGCAGAGGGGGAAAGGCCGGCCTCAGCGGGACGCCCCCGCCTACGGGTGGCTGTTGAGCTTGACCTCTCCACCATCGGGAATTAATGTCTGCCCTGACTGCAAGAAGCTACTGTGTACCCTGCCTCTCCAGCAGGACTTTACTAACCGGAGGGAGGATTTACCCTCCATAATCTGGCCTCATTGCAATTTCCATATCAACTTTACAAATGGAAACAAGCATTGAAAATGCAATAGGTCTCGCCTTTGATTAAGTTAAAGCCATTTGCTTTGCTAATGGCATTGTATAGCAAAGCACATGGCTTTAAGTTAATGAAGGGTGAGACCTATTACATAGATGTTTCGCGGATACCGTCTAACTAGCCACATGAACTCAGTCACATCTAAGCGCTTTAATCGCAGTTGTAAATTCGGCAGCCCAGAAAATCAAAAACGTTCTACTAGGGGGAACCCCCACCCACCCCTCTCAAGCGATGAGTACGATTTCTTGTCAGCTTTGAAAGTCTCTGCGTTACTATATGTCGGGAATTCTTCATGTTTTAAGCTGCCGGAACGGCATGTCAAAGAACGCGTTAAAGTAAAACAAAATGTTGTATTTTTATTTTGCATGACAATGATTTGGCTAATGTGCGCATTAACTATTTGTTTTTCTTCTGAAAGTACATTACAGTTAACACCGCAGAACACCGGGTAGCCGGGTTTCTTTTTAAGCGCCAGGTTTACTTTTCTTTATTTAAATATGCTTGCTTTTACAGATTCGTTGGAGCACTTAGCTGTGAACTTCCGATGGACAAATAAACACCTTGGAACTTCATCAGACCCAAATTTGCCTCGTTGACAGTCACAATGGATGTGTTGAAATTCTGGATGGATTTTGCCGCAGACTGGCTCCCCTGGTTCTTCTCCAGTATTTATAGCGCTACGGCTCAACATGGATGCATCGAAGCGCTCCATTCGGGTTTTCTGTTTTGTGAACCATTTTAAAGTGAAAGAGGGTCGAAATTGAAATTTCGTCAACCTGGATTTTTCCTAGTAATAATCTGAACAGTCACCACGTCACACTAAAACCGGATTGACTCCGTCCACGCGATTAATAATGGGTGAGATCTAATTCGTTTTCATCAACCTTGCAATGATGAAAGGTGGACTCATAAATCCTTTCCCAATTAAGTACTGAGCACGCACATTGTGACACTCGTTCACTGCTTGCTGCACTTAGAGCCGCTAGGTGTGTGTACTGTATGGGCGATCTTTGTAAACCCTAAATCCGAATCCCAAGGCGTAGACTCCACTTTTTATCCTTTAGCGGTTGAAAGATGAGAAGCGATTTTACATAACGTGGTGTAGGCGCATTTCATCAGTTCAACAAACAGTGAACAGCGCTGCAGTCCCGCCGTGACACAGTGCACAGCACGGCTGGGTTGTGTTGTAGAATAGTAGAGGTTGTGGAACCAAGGAGGGGTGGGGTGGGGGGGGGTTTGGGAGTGGGAGTGTAGGACTCAGCGGGTGTGTGGGACAGTGCAAGGTTTAGCGCCCGGGCTCTGTGACAGCGCAGCCAGGCTGTGGGACAGTGGAGCTGCAGCCGTAAAGAGGGCCCGTGTGGGGGTACAGCGCACTGTCTGTGTGACAGTACAACACACAGATTTCATGTGGGACAGTGCGTGCTATAGCGCTCTGTCTCTGTGCAGCTGCCGTGTGATCGCGCGGGTCGTGGGACAGTCAGTGCTGCAGATGGGCAGAAGGGCAGTGTGGGAGTGTAGCGCTGTTGCACTGTGACTGTGCAGGGTACAGCTGTTCAGAGGGTCCGTGTGGTGTACAGCGCCCTGTCTCTGTGACCCTGCACGGTGCATCTGTCGTGTGGTTGGGCGGGTCGTGGGACAGTGAGCCGTGCAGCTGTGCAGAAGGGCAGCGCGGGGTATAGTGCTGTTGCACTGTGACTGTGCAGGGTGAAGAGGGTCCGTGTGTGGTACAGCGCCCTGTCTCTGTGACCCTGCATGGTGCAGCTGTCGTGTGGTCGGGCGGATCGTGGGACAGTGAGCCATGCAGCTGTGCAGAAGGGCAGCGCGGGAGTGTAGTGCTGTTGCACTGTGACTGTGCAGGGTGCAGCTGTGCAGAAGGTTTGTGTGGGGTACAGCGCCCTGTCTCTGTGACCCTGCACGGTGCATCTGTCGTGTGGTCGGGCGGGTCATGGGACAGTGAGCCGTGCAGCTGTGCAGAAGGGCAGTGTGGGGTATAGTGCTGTTTCACTGTGACTCTGCAGGGTGCAGCTGCGGTGCTGATGCTGGGATACTGTGCCCAGGCCTCAGGACAGTATGAGTCTCTGCTGTACAGAGGGACAGTGCTGCCCAGGATATAGAGCCCTAGTGGTGTGACGGCGCTGTGTGCAGCTGCAGTGTGGACGGTAAGGGGCTGTGATACAGTATCCTGGCTGTGTGACAGCTGTGATGTGGTTGTGTGACAGTGCAAAGCACAACTAATGTGGCCTAACGGCCAGAGCTACCGATTTTGGCGCTGGGTAACCAGGTTTGAGTCTCGGATTCCAGCGCCCCAATGTTGCTGGAGACCGGACGGGGTGCGGCAGTAACACAATGTAAGTATTTAAATTTTAAAAGCTGGCACATTGAGAAAGTTCTGCCTCGCAAGTAGAGCATCACGCAGCAAGGGCACCGCTGCCTATAAAGCCCAACTGCAGAGCGTGACGTCTATCTTAGAGCGTGACTCCGAGTCTCACCTAATCACCCTCCAGGTTCTCTACGGCCATCTTCTGCCAGGATCAGCCAGCTGTGCCAGCGGCATCTTCTAAACCAAACAGGATAAACACAATCTCCGGGAATGGAGCTAAGCGCAGGGTTTCTTCACCCCGACTCTTCAAGAGACTGGTCGAGCCCCTCCTGTGCGAGATGCTCTTGCGAAGGAAGAAGGAACTGAGAAAAAAACGTATTTAGTGTCCTGAAGAACAAGCATCGATCTCTTGTGTTTATGGGGCCATGTGTTTCTAATTGGAAACACATGACCCCATAAAGATAAGAAAGTGCTTTGCGACAGCAGCAAAGCAGGTGACCCAGTTCGGGTGGGCCGGCCCAAAAAGTGAAAGGGAGGCAACCCAAACAGCTAATTTCCAATGGCAGCCCACCGTTTACCATAAACGGTGACGCCAGCCAATGGAAATAAGGGGCGGGGCTTCAAGCCCTTTTTTCAAACTCCTTGCTGACAATAGAACTCGCAGAGCGTGCAGCGCATGCGCTGCACCGCTAGACGAGACCTAAAAAGTGACTTTTCAGTTAAATCGCTCCTAATATACTCTAAACTTCTTGTATGCATAATAAAGAAAAGAGACCCATGTTTTCCATATAATGTTAATTACTAACGTCTGCTTTTAATTTTACGCCTTCTCTTGGATCCACCACCACTCAGAAACTGGGAATCTTCTGTCAATTAAAAATAGCCTATCCTGATGGGTCTGATATCTTTTTTAATGTTAATTACAGTTACGGTGAATTTGTTTTTTACAGCTGGTAAGTGTGTTGTTCTCTGTCCTTTTACTTTTGACTTTTGATATCGAAAACACAAATGAATAGTCTCATGCCAGGGTTTCGTGAAACCAAACATGTACCCCCACGCCTGGCTGTAACAATAAAAGGAATCCACTAGGTTCTTCTAATGATTTTGCATAGGTCCTGTTGCCCATGGTTATCTTCTATAAACAACGCAAACCTTCCCTCTCACAAGGTGCCTGGATGATCATCGCAAGGTTACTGCTTGTCTGTCTGCTCCTGTCTTTTTTGTGAAGGTCAGTCTGTAGTAAAACTGTGCTGTGGTTGATGCATGTATTATATTGCTCAGACCCGCACTGTCACAAGATTAAATACCGTATAGACAGGGCCACTGTAATTATGCGATTCTTCTGCATTTTCCACATAGTATGGATTTGCCGTATTTGCCACTTAATCCATCACCTAATGTACAATCTGCAGATTTGAACAATTACAAAAATTGTTTCTAGCTTAACCAGATCAAAAGTTACCAAAAATATGGAGGCACAATGGAATGTTGACTGACTATCTTAGAGTAGATTATTACTGTATTTGGCTGTTAAATTGGTAGTAACGAGGTAAAATATTTGCTCAGACAGTGTCACCATGTGTAAAAAAACACATCATAATGAAGCAGTAGGACTTTTTAATGTTTTTTTAGGTAGACCTAGATTGACAGAGTCAACAATGTCCACCTGGAATATAATGAAAGCATTCAGGACTGACATTATGAGAAAAGGATGGAAAAGAGAAAATTCTCTGTAAAATTTGCAGTTGAAAAAGATGACTTGGTAACTGCTGAAATCTGTGGCTCCAGGAAGAATTTAGTATTCAGGATGATTCTTAGACTACACGCTGAGGGGACTGGGTCAGACCAGGAGCATAATGCCAAGGGTCACATTTGTTGTTTTTAATATAGATGAGGAGTATTTCCCTTTTACTTCATCATTTTTGCTTGGCTTAAGTTTCAAAAAGTTTGAGCACATCCAGTCTCGCACTAATGGGAAATTCAAGGTGTTCACTGATGCTGAATTCGGAAACCAACAGATCAGGTCAGTGTCATTAGAATAAAAACAAGATTTTACCTTGAAATGTTGAAGCAGAAAGCTAAGGGAGATATGTTTAGATGAAACAGTGGCATGGAAATTATAGCACCTTGCAGAACTCCACAGAAGAAGGGATTACACCTGGAAGAAAGGTGGCCAGGCTGAATAGATAGGATCTGTTTGTGACAAGTATGTTATCCAGGTGAGCACAGATCCTCTAGTTTCAAAAGTGGCCAGACATTTCAAGAGACATGAATAGTCGATTGTGTCCTAAGCAGAGAAGAGGTCCAAGAACATAGGACATCCACCATCACCCTAAGGTCGTCAACAGCAGACGTCAACTCTAATTCCATGCCTCAGAGGGGTAAGGATCCTGAATGAGGGTCCTGTAAACTGTGATTGCTTTCAACTAAGACATTTTGTTAATGAGTTTAAAAAATAAAAAACTACCTAAACTAATTCTTTATTTAGCTGAACATTTTATCAGATCGTGAAGGAGTGACAGATGGACATCGGTGAACAGTCCAGGATAATCAATACAGAAAGATTGCACCAAAATTCCTCTCCTCTCACAATATAAGCACCATTTCAAAATTTGTTGAGGACAAAGTCCAGAATGCGTGCAAGCATTTGGGGCCTCATGTAGGTAGCCAAATACCGGTCGGTAACGGCCGATTTTCGGTAATTATACCGTTACCGACCGGTATTTTGGCCATTGGTATGTAGGGGGACAAACTTTGCTTTCGGAATTTACCGAATCGGTAAAATTACCGATTCGGTAATAATACCGAATCGGTAATGTTACCGAATCGGTAACTTTTCCGAATCGGTAATTTTACCGATTCGGTAAATTCCGAAAGCAAAATCGAGATGTAGGGGGAGTGTGTGTGTGTGTTTAAGAGTCGGTATTTACCACCAACTTATAGTTGGTGGTAAATAATGAATGTATGTGTAAATGCATTTTTACGCGCGTAGCAGTGTGCAATGTGGCATACATACATGCCCTTAGGGCATGTATGTGTGCCACATGTGCACACATGGCCGAATCAGGGGTGCAACAGGGTGTCAATGTGACACCCTGCCACCCTTGTATGTGTTCCCCCCATTACCGAATCGGTATTTACCGATTCGGTAATGAGGCATACCTTCCCATCAATGGGAAGGTATGCCTCATTACCGAATCGGTAAATACCGATTCGGTAATTACCGACTAGTAACGATTCGGTAAAAAATACCGACTCATTACCTACATACCAGTTACCACTTCTAAAATACCGATTCGGTATCGTTCGGTATTTTAGAAGTGGTAACTGGTATGCTACCTACATGAGGCCCTTGATGTTTAAGACTGAACAAGAATATTCACCCTAATCTCAATTTGGGCTGTAGGGACCAAATATGTTAGCCTTTAAAAAACAAGCTGTAACATTGATACTGTCCTCTACTGAAGCCAACAGAATACATTACATATTGTAGGACACAAAGTCAGAGTTTTAAGTTCTGTACATGAATTCAGATTCCGCACACGCTCACACCACACATTTCATCAAGTTAATCAAACCTCTCACCTTAGGGGAAAAAGCCCGGTCTTTCAATCTCATTTTATTCAAATTTCACAATTAAAATCTTTATCAATTCATGTGGATATCCCACCCTATGCCTGTATCAAAGAGTTACCAAGATTTGAGGCTTCAATTGCAAGACTTTCCAGAGGCTGATTCTCATATGGAAAGACTGATCTCCAATTACTGAGTTATTCATTTACCAAACCCAGTTCTGCAAGTGTATTTCAGGCTGGTGATTGTATCTGTCAATCTAAAACCTTACATACCTTAGAATTCCCTCATAAGCGACTGTACCCAAGCTAACACAGTGCCAGAAGACTTTCAAACCTTCAAAAACACTGATATGTTGTTGACTTTTCCAACAATTTCCCATGCGAATCAGGCTGTGACTGCTCAAATGGCTTTATGCAACATATTGAGACTGCCTCTAAGCATCCATTTAAAACACAGATATACTTCCCTGTGGTTAGAACTCCAGGCCGAATCCAAAACGTCATTGTCACCATCTAAATAATCTCATGATATATTGTAACTGGTCGGACCCGGTAACAAATTATCTGTCTTTGCTCATGTGGCCTGTTTGTTTCATTCCTGCGATTTGACAATTCTGGTATGTTTGCAAGGGTACTCCAGGATTCCCTTTGAGCTTGACGTCTGTCCTCCAAACTTCGTAGCTCAATAAGCACTGACTATTATTTGTTACTGGGTAACTGTTATAGACTTTATCTCACAGTAACCAGTGCTACTCTCTATTCTGTACTTTGTTTAAGTGTCTCTTCCACAGACGTCCAAATGTATTGGGAGACCTCCTCACCATCATGCACCAAGTGTTTCATAGGTCTAGGAGCAGATCTTGACCTACTGCTCTATACATCACAATCTGAGCCAGCTTTCATTTTGCATAATATTTACAATATTTTGGCGTAGGGCAGCGCCGGAAGCCTTCTAGCTGAGCTGCCATACGTCAAAATAAAAGGGCAGGAAATCGCCATATCTACAAGATACAGCGCATTCCTGTCCTTTCTGCTAGTGCTGGCACACAAACTGCAGCTGAGCACCAACCCAGCCACCCTTGCATCTGTGTTGGTGGCATGATTGGTTTCGCACAGAAATGAACCCCTTCCTGCACAAAAACAATCAAAGGAGGCGGTTGCATAGTTCTATGGAAAGAGGAAAACACAAGGAGAAATGTAAAAATTTCTCCTCGTTATGCCTGCTTTGGGAAGGTGCTAATTTTGGCACTGCCCCAGATTTATGCTATCTTGTAAATCTGGATATTAATACTTGACAAGGGGAACCCGTGAGGTAGGAAGGACCCAGGGTGCTTACTAGTTTGAAAAACAGGAGGTCCTTCAAAAACAATACAATATGCGATGAATATAGACCAGAATCGGCTCTATATAATTATACAATGCCCAGCCGGACATTGAGGTTTTAATGATCAATAAAAGTAATTTTTAGACATACGTTAGAATGTAGAGTGGGACACAGTCCTGCGTCCTTACACACTAAACAAAAAGGTACAAACAGTCAAACATATAGAACATTTATCAGGCTGAAGAGAGAAGCTTATAGCCAATTCAAGATGCAGGGGCAAGCTTTCACGAAAGTACAATGTCATGCACAATTTTTAACATATGCGTTTAACATGCATGTTTGTACATAGAGTCGACGACGTTTCGATCTATTCAAACAATACATAGATCATCATCAGGACTAGAGATTATAAAAGCCTGAAAGTACAATTCCAGAATCGGAGACGAACAATTCCTATACTTTAATTAGCCCAGGTCCGAGTGAGGAAGTGGGTACGGGATTCAGCGGCCAGGAGATTTCCAATAAGCGGCAGAGCTGAAACCACTCGTTCGTCGTGGCGTGTGGAGGGAGCTAAGGGAATATTCAGCTTCCCAGCGTGGCGGCTTGACGATCCAAGGTCCGCCAGCAACAAGGTGACCTGCGATCGTGCGAAACGTCGTCGACCCTATGTACAAACATGCATGTTAAACGCATATGTTAAAAATTGTATTGTTTTTGAAGGACCTCCTGTTTTTCAAACTATGTTGTAAATCTGGGGCAGAGTCACAAACCATGGGTGTTTATATGGGAACACCCACAGCAACACGCATGGAAAGCCCCTTCAATGCAGAGTAAGGCATTGTCTTACTCCATATTTAGAAGGCCATGAAAAGCCATGCAGAGTGGCTTTGCGTGGCCTTCTAAATATGGGCCATCACACAAAAGTGACGCTCTGGTGGCGTAAAACTGCGGCAGGGGCATTGTAACTGTGACCCCTGGTGAGAACCTGTGGGTCACAATCCGAAGGAGGATATTTGGATCGAGATCTAATTTTACATGGTGACATATACCCCTCATCCTCACGGCCGAGCAATGCCTGTTGTACGTAATCTACATTTTAGATGAATCTACATAACTCAGTAAAAATCACTTAGGGCATACAGAGAGCATGTTCTACTAGAACGGAGTGTTCCAGAAACAAGGAATCAACAAGAGTATCCTCCAGAAAATGGACCAAATTCTACACTCTAGTTTGTTGAACAGATATGTAAGTGTCAAGAAACAGAGCAGCCCACGGACATGACACAGGATGCTGAAGCTTCTACCCTTGCCGCATGGGATGTCAGAGGGGAAAGAGAAATAGGGAAGAGGTCTGCCGATAGGCCCCTAAACTTTAAATGGTGTCAAATTATTTGAACCTTCGATTGACTTCTCATGCCAAAGAAAGGGAGGCAGAAGGGCAGAAATCTATCAAAGCATTTGACCAAGGAACCTTAGCGCAAAATGGCCATGAAAATATTTGAAAATGACCATGCCATGGCAATGCTGTGCAGCATAAATACATGATAACACTGATGTTCATATGACCGGAATAGGAAGCAGCCATGTGAAGGAAGCCACTAACTCAAACTTGAGTTGTGCATGAAGTGATGAATATGATAGGATTTATCTCACACGTTGAGCTAACAAGTTTCCTGTTCTGAGTATACGCAGTGGCGGGTGGCATCTACAGGAAGGGGAGGCGGGTGCGCACGCAAATTATATATTTAAAAAAGCGTGCATTAAGATATTAAAAAAATTAACTTACCGTGCATGAACACGAAGTCCTCCAGTCCCAACCTCTTCTTTGGAACTGGAACCGGAAGCTGCAACTCCCTTGGCCAATCATAGGGATGCTCTCACCAGCATGAGAGCATCCCTGGGATTGGTGGGAGCTGCCTCACTCGGCGCTCCAAGGCGCTCTTGAGGCTTTGGCTTGCTCTAACCCAGCTGTTTTAAGACAGGTGGGTTAGAACTGTTGAAAGTGCGCAAGTTTGGCTGGCCATCGCAAGACGGCCGGCCAAAAGGCATGCACACTTTAAATAGTGCTTTGCCAGCCCACCCTCCTCCCTGCTGAGTGACATGCTGCTGTCACTCAACTGCAGCCCTGCTGCAGTCCTGATGCTCTGTTCGGAACGGGGCAGGAAAATTAAAATGGTTACTAATTAGTATTTGATTTTTCATCTCTGGGGCTTTGGGTTGGGGGTTTAATTGGGGCGACACACCTCCACTCCAAAGGAGGAGCCGCCCCTGAGTATATGTAATCATAGGATGCTCTGTCTGGTCAGGAACAGATTAGCAATAGTATTTGCATCTATGAAAGGGAATGTTAAAAGGCATATTGTTGATGCATTAAGTTTCACATCCACTGGTCTCTGATTTGATCATACTCTTTGGTGCTGATCACTAGCCACACATACTACCAAAAATGAGACTGTCTTATAAGGCAACATTAGAGATCATAGTGAAGGTAGGCAGGAGGTGACCTATAAAACACACTATGAACTGATTCACCTAAAGATTTCCAGGCTATGAAACCATAGTGTCCTGCACACTACCCACACATGACATCACACACAATGTCACACTGACATCATCAGTGATTCCAATGGTGTCTTGTCATAAGACAACAATCAAAACCCGCAACTATAAATGTTTGTGCAGGAGGTTGTTGTGTTTGATTAATTAATTGGTGCTGTTTTATAGGAAGACCAGAGACCAATCAGGGGTCTGAATCTTGAACAGTCAAGATTTTCTTGCCTTCCAGTAAGCAAAGTAGTTTTGTCATTTCCTGCATCAAATATGCTGTTTAAGAAGTAACTTTGATGTCATGTGAGGTCAAGAGCAGTGCCAGGTGGAGTGCCTATGGTTGCATAGCTATCCATAACTAAAAGATCTTTGTATTATGTAGGTTTCAGATCAGCACCATAATGTATCTTAAATTGAAGAGTATAAGCCATTTTTATTGCTTTGGCTAGCAAGTGATCTCAGGAGACAAGCACAACTTCTCTTAATAAAATATTTTTAGTGAGATTTGGGGGTTTTGCAATGATATGTTTCAGCAGATGCCAAGAATGTTCCCGTAGGCCCTGCCCGGAGTGTACTTGCTGGGTTTGGCAAGCAGAAGACGAGGAAGTTAGAAATATGGGATTGGTGCATTATTGCTGGAAGTTATGTTAAAGGAGGAAAACAAGATTGTGACCCGAATGGCTATGGAGGGATTGTGCGTGAGGTGTTGAGCATGAAGAGCTGTCTCAACTTGCGCACTTCTCAGTAGAGCAGTATAAACATTGAAAGGTTTGCCAGGCTGTGTTTTTATACTTGTTCTAACTGCCTGAAACTGTCTTAGTTTACTGAACAGGATATTTGTTTTGGGTAGGTTCACCTTGCACTTCGGCACCATGGAAAACACTGCTTTCCTTATAACGTGGTAGCGAATTAGGTGTAAAAGGATTTCAAAGTGTTTATCACCATCAAAGCCATAAGGGCTGCCCTCAGTCAGCACAGGGTTACAGTACTGGTTATTTAAACGTCATTGTAGAGGTGGTGCCAGTACCTAATTTGCATTCCCTTTCCCATAATACACCTGTGAAACGCCAGTTCAATGCACACTTGCTCATAGCTACACGTTACAACTACAGGGAAATGTTGTTATTAATCCAATTTCAGATGAATCCTTGGACAATATCTGACACATAACCACCTCTGAAACTGGAGGATCTCCCTTACTATGCAAAACTACTCTGGGAATGCACCTAGAAAATAATTCAAAACATAACACTCCTCTTTCTGCATGGGGATTATTATTCAAAGGGTTCTCTGTTCTTGATTCAGCAGTTCATAGACTATTGTCCGAATGATATGCTAAGATCAGCGAATTACTACTTTTTTGCAGATAAACCAGACACGGTCTCAGTGCATTGTCAGTACCGGTGCTGTAACTTTGAGGAACATCTACACCGACTCTGTGTGCTGTAAGCACAATTTATTCATTAATGAGAAATTAAACACTAGTAGTAGTAGATTAGCTTTATTCGATTTTTGTTACATAATATCATAAAAGCAACAATTCATATATATACATATCAATACAAATCATTACAATAAATAACATTTAATTAAAACAGTATTAAATCAATTTCAAACGAGTTCGGTAATCTCCAAGTTCCGTTTTCTAAGAACACTTTTTAAAAAAACGGACATACCCATAGTACAGGTAGCATTTCCCAATTGCTGCAGACTAAGGAACGCAGGACGGCATTGACGACAAGCACCTTGCATCAAGTACTGTTTGATCCACCTATTACGCTCACTCCCATATAATTTACAGAACAATACTACATGGAAGGTGGATTGTGCAGAAATACTATCACAAGGGCAAGGAGCCAGGGCTCTAGACCAGTCATTTTTGGTTGGATATGTAATTAACCGATGAAATAGGTTAAACCTAAATCTTGTCAAAATGAATCGGTCGAAGCCCAGATTACACATGGTTAGATTTGGCTGGATTGTGTAGGTGGTCAGTGACAATTGATGTTCACTCACTGTTTTCTTTGTTATTTCTCCTACACACCTGAGAAGTTAAAAATGGGCCATACATAACCTCTTTAATTCTGGTTTTGAAATATTCAAAATTGAAGCTGGGATGCTGAAAAACTCCGGCCTTTGGATATCAGTAAATATTTTCCTGATATACTCAAGCCAGGGTATACTCTTGGCGTTATCTAGACCCATGACATCTTTTATTATTTCCGGATTTAAACCAAGGGCCACTGAGACCCATACTCTGCGCCAGAGTAGGACAGGTTGCAGTTTAATCAGGTCGGATATATAATCCATCCCCAATTCCTGATGGCATATATAATCCATACCCCTTCGGTAGAGCTAATAAGTATCTGAAAATATTATTTTCTTCAACTTGTATTGCCGATGTATCCTGGTACCCCCAGATCCCTGCCCCATATAACGCAACACTTCTGCATTTAGTTTTATAAATCTTTAGCATGATCTCAGGGGGTCTTTTGCCAAGCTTAGCGGCGAAGTTCTTTAATGCTCCTATGGTGCGTTTAAAGGATAGGGTCCTATTCTTGACCTCAGGCCCCCAGGAGCCGGAACCCTCAATTATAACCCCGAGGTATGGAAAAGTTTTGGTATGCTCTATTACAAGCCCCAACGCTCTAAGATTTTTACAGCTTGGACGAGCCTTACCACACTGCATCACATATGATTTTTTAGCATTTATCATAAGTCCCCTTTCTTCCATAAATTCAAGATATTTTGTAAGGTCTTTCTTTGCTCCGACCTTTGTTCTCGCCATTAGTACCGCGTCGTCCTCGTACAGAAGCGATACAATTGACTTGTTGCCGTACTTTGGGGAGTCTAATTTACAAGCACCCAGTTCCTCCTCAAGTTTATTCGTATAAAGGGTAAAAAGAAAGGGGGCCAATACACACCCTTGTCTTACCCCTTTTTCTATCCTGAAGGGACTAGCTAACCGTGTGTAGCGCTAAGAAGCCTTCCATGGCAAAAGTGTAGTCTGTTACTACACAATAACATCACCCCAATTAGCAATATTGCTGCAGTTTTCCTGAAGCTGAGACATGGACTTTCAGTTTGTTGGAATCATGGAAAAGTTCTATATCTTAAGGTTATGTTTGTTGATTGCCTAAGGTTTTTATGGTACCCGCGTGTGCTTATAATGTATCACCTCTTAACTGATCCAAACTCTTAACACCTTGCTATACTCCTCTGGAAGCTCAATTAGTTCAAAAGAAAAACTCCATAAACATGTTTACTCCTGTGTTGTACTATGGCAGTTGATTGCAATGCTTTGTTTGCACCTATTTTTAGAGTCTGAAATCTAATGTCATTGTGGTAGGACAAAAAGAACAATTGATGGACGGAATGCTGAACAATGTCAAACATTCACCCCCAGTCCTAAATCCATCTTTTTCTTTGCTCAACCATGCCATTCCAGTTTGGACCCAGTCATATGCAAATTAGCCTTGACCCTGCTCCTAGCTCCTCATGGGAACAGTTCAGTCCGAACTGCCAGGCCAGGTTCTCCCTAGACCAGAAACAAGCCTCCTCGGAATGGTTTTGAGGTATCACCCCTCATCAGCCAGGATAGCTTGACTCCAGTGGCATGGTGAGTAGGGAACACACGTCTGGGCATACCCACCCCACTCAGGGTGACAAATGCAAAAAGAGCAATAGGGCAAAAGAGGCAAGATGACAAATACCATTCATGTTCTTTTAACAAATTGCACAGGAGCCCAGAAATCACTTGTCAGCTTCAACAGAATGCAGGTGTTCATCAGTTAATTGCAAACAGAGGCACTGTTTGTACTTGGATCCCTTTGCAACTACAAATAATTGAGTATCGTGAGTATATAGGTTTGGAAAGTGCTAACACCTATTTTATTATTCCCTTCATCAGGTAGTCTTGATTACTTGTAAGGTGCTTCATTTCAATGATGGTTGGAAAAAATCACTGGTGGATAGAAAATATTTTAAAATAACAATGCCATTCAAGGATGCATATATGACTTCTGAAAACGGTGAGGCTCGTTTCACAGTGCGTATCTAGTATAGGCCGATGTTGTACTGAAAATACCAGAAAGTGGTATCTCAGCATTGGATCACATTTCAACCAGCCTTCTGTTGTACACAACAACCAATGTACAGATAGTCATTTTTTAGAACAGCTGCCAAAATGCTCACCATTAATAATCATAATAATCAATAATAACTATAAGCCGGATTTTGACAACAGCTTTCAGAGCAGGGCTGAAGCCTCCATGAAAACCTCTATTCCTGCTTTTACTACGTCAATCCACCCACTAATTCACTCTGTGATCCATAAAGGGACAAACTAACAATCCAAAGCTAGAGGTCCATTGTGTCAACTCTTACTCAGTGAGTTACTGCATACCGTATGCAGGACCAACCGTTCCACGTTTGCAAAGGCAGCAATAATCACAAACATGTGAAGCACGGTTTGCACACCGGTATCTTAAGGAACATGGCAAAAGACTAGCTGAAGTACTTTTTGGACATTGCAAACTGGCTTACATTGCCTCTGTGTGTTTTGCGCTAGTTGCAAAAGATTTGTTCAATCACATGCTGTGAAAAGTGCCAGCGAAGGGCATTGCGCCCTCTTGCAGTTGAGCTCCCTCACACATTTTTCAACCACCAAGCAAGCAGCTGGAGCAGGATGACTTTTGCTGACTTTCGAGCCTTGCTGAGCTGAGTCAGCTTTGGACCAGGGCCTACCTGGGAAGGACACTCTACACAGTGCCAAAGCATTATTTCATCTCCATCCACACCCTGAGCGGAGAACAATACAGTGTAACACCGGCCACAGACAAATCATGTTACTGCACAAGGACATTTAATAACGCCCACCAGAAGTTACGCCTGGTTGTTCTTGGTAGGGAAGGACAGGCGGTAAGTAAGTGTGAGGGCAACGTCATATGCAACGCTCCGCGCCAATAAACAAGATGCACGAAATTAGATGCCAATTATATATCCAAGTGTGGTACATTTTCGTGCTTTCATTCCTTAGCTAGCTCTAAATGAAGTCTTTGGCATTCAATAGAAGCTGGAATTAGCATCAAATGGAGCACTTTGGCAGACGCTTGAATAGCCATTAACTCTGACTTGTCAAACAAAAACTTTAGCGGAAAGATGAATGCTGAATGCGAATGAGGAGAACTAAGTCTTACCAGCACACTGCCATCAACCTTGGGCTGTCGGGCAAGACTGACACCCATCCACTCCTCGTCTCTGTCTTCCTTGCAGGTCTTCCCGCAGGTTGTGCCTCGATCATTACCTGCAGGTCAATAGTAGGAAATTAACAGGACGGTTGCACTGCGCCTGCCCACCAGGTCAACATACCTTCATAACATTACTTTGTAAAACACATCACCCTCAACCAATGCAGATATATCCAGAGTATTTGTAGAGTCCACTTTATCACCATAGCATATGTTGCTAGGTTTGGCAAATTCCATTCAGAACTGCCTGCTTGCTCAACATACTTGCTATATTGGGTGTTTGAACAAAATATTGTGTGGACAAAATATCGTGTCAAGAATATCAAGGATAAAAATATCTTGAAGTAAGTGTCTATGGGTAAGCAGAGTTTTACTATATATAACTCCAGATATATGTATCTTGACAATATATATTGACAAGGTACATAGATGTGGTGTTAAGAATAGTATAATTATACTTACCTGTTTTCACTTACCTTCCCGATATTTTTGACACGATATTCTGATCACAAGATATTTTAGTTACCAGTGACGGCTCCTCTGCTATGGCGACGGGGCATCGCCTCACCCTACTTAAGAAGTGCAAATATAGAAATCATGAAATGATAATAACCGTCGTTATTATCAGTTTATGTTTCTGTGCTGTTTTGCGGGCAGGCAGGCGGGGCTGCTCTGCTCTCGGAGTAGAGCAGGGGAGGAGTGGTTTGCTCACACATAAGTATACATGACTGTTCCGCCGACCTTCTGGGACCAGCCAAACAGTCATGCACACTTTCCCTGTTCTCCACCCAGGCTGCATTACAGCCTGTGTGGGGAACATGCCCAGGCCCCCATTCCCTGGCTGAGCGTCGAACCACGACGCTCAGACCAATCACAACGCTGCATTGCAGCGTTGTGATTGGTCAGGGGAGCCTGGCTGTGCTTCCTGGAGTCCGACGGCGGAGAGCCGGAGCAAAGACGCAGGACCCGGCGGCAAGGTAAGCTTTCATTTGAATTTTTTTACATTTACATTGTGCCCCCGCACCTGCCGCCCCCCCCCCATCCATGAGCCAATGCTGGCTGCCACTGTTAGTTACCGATATTCTGTCAGAGATCCCTATATTGCAGTTTCTTTGACTTGATCAATCAGCAGCACTAGAGACCAACACAATAACCCACCATGCCTGGGATCCAGTGCAGGTGTGCAGTAGCACAGCTATGGTCGTGCTACAGCTGTCACACGTAGAACTCAGTCCTTCACTCAAGCAGGAAAACTGGAGGTTTCTCCTCAGAAAGCATTTCCAGTAATTGGAAGCTTCACACAGCCATTCGAATGGCCGCTTTATACAAAGAATACATGTTGCACAAATATATCTTACATATATTGTTTTGTGAAACAGCGTACTAATGAAACAGACTATAATATTTGTAATAAAAAATAATTTCAAGAATGGTATACACCATAACATATGCATTTTTTTTTTAGTTTAGAAAGCTTTATTGAATATAATAAACCAAGTAAAACACCAGTACAAAATAGAATCATTAGGCAATGAGATAAAACAATAAAAACAATTGAATTCTTACAAGGTTTAATGAATGCCTAACGAAACCAGGGGATATACTTAGGGAAAAAGCTTTTTTGTAAGGTATTATGTTTAATATGCATGGGGAGGCAAAAGGAAGACAAGGGAAGAGAGGGGAAGGAAGGGAGGGGAAAAAGTATTCAATATATAGGGTAAAATATCTTATAAATAACATAAGTAAGCAGGTATATATATGAGAAAAGCTAAGTAGCGACTATAAGTAAAAAAGGATACAAAAACAAGATAATCAAGGGGCAATTTGAGAAACAAAATTGGTTAAAGGCAACCATAACAAATCTTTTTTGATCAAAAGAGGTACAATGGTAGCAAAAGCACGATCAAGCCTATGATGATGACACAATAAATTCGACCAGGCGTTGTGTGAAATCTTTGAAGTGTCTTTCCAATTCGTAGTAATTATCTGTAAAGAAATGGCTATATATAAATCTATTAATTTGTGTGCATTACAATGAACATTCCATATAGGTGAAGCACCACCCAGAAAGATATGGACAATCTCAAAGGAGTGGTCAGTAGCTAATATTTCATTCAATTTTAACCAAATATGAGACCAAAGAGATTTAACTAACGGGCAGTGAAAGAACATATGAAAAAAATCACTATTGGTATGAGAGCAAGACCAACATTTTTTGTTTCAGACAGTTTAAAATTATGCAAGTCTGACGGTGTGAAAAAAAGACTATTGTAAAAAAACATACAAAGTCTGTGTAGTGCTAGCAGAGCGGGAAACAGCGTGTATCTTAGAACATAAGGAATTCCAAACCTGAAGGGGAAACTCTTGAGCTACATACTTTTCCCAGGAAAGTTCAAGTTTAGATTTGGTTCTTTCAGCAATGGGGCAGGAAAGTAGTTTATAGATAGCTGCAGCTCTGAGAGGAATAGAGAAATCTGGTAGTGGTGGGGAAGGGGTTGTGTCAGTAGGGGGAAGACAGGCGATTTGAGAGATAATGAAGGTTAAGGAATTTTTAAGCAAGGGATATTGAGAAGAGTATGCGTTGGACAGGTGAAAGGAGGCACGAATGTCAGAGTAGTCTTGTAAGGAGTTATTAGCAAGTAAATGATTAAAGGTAATAATACCTTTATCAATCCATTCCTTCCAAAAAAGTGCTCTGTTATTTATCTTTAAGGATTTGTTATACCAAATTGGAGTTGAGGAAAGAAACTCTGACTGCGAAAGAGAGGAGCGAAACACTGAGAGAGCAAGTGCTCTGGAATGCTTAAAGATAGGGGTAAGAAAACGCTGCGGAGGCTGAGATAAGCGAGTAGCCGTATTGAAGGAAAAAGGTGAAAGTTGCGCAAGTTCTATGGAGCTCCAGGCTGTCAGAGGAGGATCAGATGAATCAGATAGAAAGGGCCAAATTTGTTTTAAAGTAAAGGCAGAATGAAAGCGAGTGAGGTTGGGAAAATTTACTCCACCTGAATCTTTGGGTTATTGAAGACGGGAAATAGAGATCCTAGCTTTGCGATTATTCCATAAGAATGAGGTAAAGATACAATTTATTGTTTTAAAAAAATAGAGTGGTAGGGAAATTGGAAGCATAGAAAGATACAAATTTACAATGGGAAGAAGCATCATTTTGATAGTGGCTAGCCTCCCCCACCAGGACAAGAAAAGGGGAGACCAGTTGTCTATAAGGGAAGAGAGCTTTTTAACAATATCTTTCTGATTAAGCTTGATGGTTTCTCTAATAGTGTTAGCGTAGAGAATACCAAGGCATTTAATATTACCAGAGTTCCACTCAAAGCCAGAGCCTTGAAACATGTAAGGAAGGCAAAATTTGTTAAGGGGTAAAACATCAGACTTGTCTATATTAAGTTTATAGCCAGAAACCAGAGAGTATTCATGCAACAATGAAAAGAGTGAAGGTAAAGAAGTGGTCGGATTAGAGATATAAAGTAAAATATCATCTGCGTAAGCAGTAAACTTAATATCAATGTTCTGAAATGTGAAGCCAGTATATGATGGTGAGCGTCGTATTTTTTCTAAAAAGGGTTCTAACGCAAGAATGAAAAGAAGAGGGGAGAGAGGACAACCCTGTCTGGTGCCTCTCTGCAGAGAGAATTAATGAGATTGAGAACCATTAACCCAGATAGAAGTAGAGGGAGCAGAGCATAATAATTGAATATATCGAATAATAGTAGGGCTAAAGCCGTGCCACCTCAATGCACCAAACATGAAATCCCAGCAAACTCTATTGAATGCTTTCTCAGCGTCCAGTGTAATAGCGGCGACTGGGGAGTCCATCTTTGAGGCAAGGTGAATGATGTTGAGGAAAGTTCTCGAATTGTCAGTAATGGACCTGCCTTGACAAACCCAGATTGATAAATGTTGGTAAGGTTAGGAATAATTATATTAATACAAGAGGCCAGAATTTTAGCATAAATTTTACAGTCAGTATTAATTAAAGAAATAGGTCGATAATTTTTACAAAGGGAGGGATCTTTATCTTTTTTAGGGATCAAACATAACATTGCCTGTGTAAAGGAACCTTTGGATTCCCCTTGGGCAAGAAAATAGGTAATCAAAGAAAGTAAATGTGGCAAAAGGATATCCTTAAAGTACAAATAAAAACGGACCGTAAACCCATCTGGGCCAGGTGATTTATCTTTGGGGAGAAGAGTAATAGCGTTGAGTATTTCTTTTTCTGAGAGGGGGACATCGAGGGAAGAAAGATCAGTAAAACTATCAGAGGGCCTGGGAAGAGACTGAGAAAAAGAGTCAATTTGATTCCGAGAAGGAACGGATTCGAGAGTATAAAGTGAAGAGTAATATTGGACAAAACAGTCAAGGATTTTATCATCGGTGTACTGATGATTCCCATGTGAATCAACAATGGTTATTATTTTGGATTTTTGTTTTTTAATTTTGAGATAATCAGCGAGAGATTTGCCAGCTTTATTGCGGCCCCCGTACAACTTGGCATGGAAATTAATGAGGTTATTACATGCAGAGTCCCAGGAGTGTTTGTTATATTGCATTTTAGCTTTAATGAGAGAGGAAAGTGTTTCTGAAGAACTTGTGGTGAAGTAAAGATGCTCCAGGTCTTTAATTTGTTTAAGAATTTGAGCTGACTTTGATAGAGCTTTTTTTCTTTTTGCAGGATACAAAGTCAATAATAAAGCCTCTGGCAGTAGCCTTAAAAGCATCCCAGATAAAATGAAATTGAAAAGTAGAATGAAGATTATTTGTGAAGAAATCCACTGCAAAGAGCTTAAATTGTTCAGTGAACTGTGAGTCTAGGAGGAGCGAATTGTTAAAGCGCCAGCGCCTAGAGGTATGAGTAGGTGAGGGAAAATCCATGTCAAACATATGCATTTTTATAGGACGCATTTTCATCCAGAAAGGTATCTTGGCGTTGAATAACATGTGTTTATTGTTACCGAACTCAATGATACACATTTTATGGACCTCAGGAGGATGAAAGACTGAGTAGAGCCTCAGGGATTTGAACCTATGACTATGAGGTCAAATGAACTCTCCTGCATTAGGCCACTGAGCCACAGGTTTTGGCATACGCTTCTATCTATCATGGAGACTAGATCTGAGAAACTCAGAAGCTGGTGCATAAACACTGATTCCTGCACTTTATTCCTCAAAATCTGATAAATGCCGCTAGTTCCACTTCCCCGGAACTAAGGAGGCCCCCAGTATCAGTAACTTTGGTGCTGGGAGGAAATGCCCCGGAGAAAACCAACACCCTCATAATAGGTATGTATGTGCGTTTCAATAATCTGCTCACACTTTTAAACTAATGAATGGAAAAAAATGAAAATTTTGGGCAAAAATGGCCGCTAGTTAGAAGATTCTTTTGCACAAGGATATAAGTATTGATGCATGTTAGATAAGACTAAAATATCAAAATGAATGTTTACCCGTAGAAATCTGCTTGCTTTTTGTCTGCTTGAGAGATGTACTGTTCCATAAGGCAAGGCATTTTGGGGCTTATTTACAAGCCCCTTGCACTGTCGATAGGTCACTTTTTCCCATATTAAAAGTGAAGCACCGGCAGCGCAAGGGGCTTGTAAATAAGCTCCTTTGTGTTCATACTTGGCTCAAAAAATGCAAGATTCGGCGACACCATACCCAAAAACGTAAACCATTGTGCTTTAAGATCAATTCACATGATCGGTGGCTTTTTCCTAGTAAACGAATTTTTCCAAGTAAATGAACTTTCCACGATGTCTAGATGCCACCAAATTCAAAACCAGCGATATGTGCACGTGTTGCTTTATTTTAATTAGTTTGAAGTCTGCTATTATAAAACACGGTAATCAAACCGTGCAGAACTCTACTGTCCTTTGGCACGACCCACAAAGTGAGTTTCTGCACAGTTGAGCATGCTGTGCACATTCTGATTTTTTTCTGCAAACTTCACATACTCTTTGGACAAATGTAGGATTCTGCACACAAATATCAGTTCAAGACTAGCAATTCTGCAATTATGGCATTTTCCCAGGGGGTTGCTTTCTAAGAGGCTGTTTTCAGAGTTGGATGGGCTGTCTTGAACCAAACATGAAAGCCCCATTCTAGTCTGCCATTGTGGGGTTGATATAAAAATAATAATTGGTAGGCCACATTTTGGTCTACAATGCGGCCCTGGTGAAAACTTGGGTCAGGGGTGGGAACGAGGGAATTTCCAGGGGAAATACAGTTGGCAGCTATTGAAATCTGCAGAGTCATAGACTTGTGGTACTCAAAAACCTTTACAATGTTTTGACACAAGTTTATGCACGCTTAAATGTGTTAATGTGGTGGGAAAACACACAAACACTCCCATATTTCATTGAACTGTGCAAAAGGAGGTGTCTGCACCTCAAAAATATTTTTCAAGAGGACAAGAAAAAGAAGAAAGTTGTGAGAGCTACTGATCATTACTGGCATTCTTACTCCTACTGATTGTCTTCCCTGCTGACTACACTTAGCGATACCAAAGGGGATGATGGACGGAGCGTTTGAGCAAATCAAACACTCACCCCCAGTCAACTGACCTGGGTTTAATCCATTATCATTCTTTAGCTCACTCCACCACACCAGTTCAGACATGGCCATATGCAAATCAGTCTGACCCTGTGCCTCATGGGAACAGTCCAGCCCGAACTGCCAAGCCTAGGGCCTCATTACAAGTTGTTCAGAGTTCATGGGAGATGCCAGAGACAGAATTACTAGTTCTGGCCAGAGCCTCGCCCCCCAAAATGCCGAGCATCACAAGTTCCCACTGACATCTTAAGGATACTGAGGGCCCCGGGCAAGAAATATTTTCGGGGCCCCTGTTTGGAAAAACTTTGAATTTTATGGCCCATTGTTTACTAATTAAAGGACTATGTTGGCTAACTATATTGAATTTTACGTTTAAGGTTAAGATACAAAAATATACAGAAGTGAGCTGGGGAGAAAGTTAACTTTCCCAGGGGTGCCTTGGAAGGTGCGGCCCTGGAAAATAAAAAATACACAGAAGTGAGCTAGAGAAAAAGTTCACTTTCCCAGAGGAAGATCCTGCATGGAAATTCATTATTTGCAAAAAATATCATGCATACAACTGGGACCTATTTTTAAACACCCCAAAAGCCAGAGATTTATCCAAATCAGAGGAGGAGTCCTTCCATGTGTAGATTTTAGAATTTCAAAAAGTTTCTTTGGAATCGGGCCCCCTTGTTTTTTTGTAGCCAGTTCTACTAGATCTACCGATTATTTTGTAAAATTTCAATTTCTAAATGTCATATACTTTTGAAGCAGTCTATCTCTACATAAAATTATCAACACAGGAGCTAACGAGCAAACAGCACTACAATTTCCATTATAAGATACCTATACATCGGAATACCCTTTCTTTACCTGAGGACCTCTTTTACTTTGCATAAATCGGCTGCTATAGGAAGAATACATAGGACCACCTCCCAGAGGGCAGTTTCTCCAGCCATAAAAGTGTACAAGGTTTCTACCCAGTCCACTACACTGTATAGGGATGAGGTTTAGAGTATGGCTTCTCTAGATTCCCGTATAGCCAGAGAAAAACAATTTATAAGATCGTTACTTTGTTTACCTCAGTCTAGACCACTTATCCCAGTATACTTTGATTTAACCTTAAATCGGATTGGTGACCTGGCAGCTTTGAGACCGTTTTGTCTACTGGGTTAGGATATGGTGAACTCTGGAATTGGAACCCTACAAAGGCCTCCGGGAACTTGTTTGGCTGGATAGGAACCAGATTATTACATGGCTGTCCCACATTAAAAATGACTCTATATCCTGGACCTGGAAGCTATGTGGATCAATACTTCCATTATTATCTTATCATCAAAATTAATTTTAAAGAAATCATTATGGGGGGTATATAAAAAGAGAATAATAGTAATAGCCTCACCAGCAGGTTTCTCATTAAAAAACCCTCTTCGAATATACCCTGATGAGGTTACTTCACACTGGGCCGAAACACTCTTTCTTAAGTTTAGGTTTGGCACCCTGGCACTGAACAGCTATACTTGAAAATCGAAGAAGGCATGCCCTACGGCGTGCTCCCGAACGCGACCTCTGTGTTCCGCGGCACCAGGCAGGGCTGCCCACTCTCTCCTCTCCTTGTTATAATAGCATTGGACCCACTGGTGAGGGCACTACAGGACAAACACATTCATCATGGGCTACACCTTACACATGGTCCATTGCTATTATCACTATATGCAGACGAAATTCTACTGTTCATTCAGGCACCCAAGAGATAACCTACCTCCGCTCATGCAGGAGATAGCCAGATTTGGCCGACTCTCAGGGCTCCGCATTAACTGTACTAAATCGGAACTCTTCCCACTCACAGATATTGCCAATCACTGTCGATGTAGTACCCTCTTGGTTGGGCTGCCGATGGTTCTAAATACCTGGGTATCCAACTGCACAGGAATTGGGATCAGGTCCTCCAGAGTAACTATGGGCCTGCAGTGGAGGCCCTGAATGCACAGGTGGACAGATAGATAGAGCTGACTCTTTCACTGGTGGGACGAGTGGCCATTATTAAAATGGTGGTGCTGCCATGTTTCTTATATTTATTCACCAATATCCCCATTCCCCTGCCACAGTCCTTCTTTCGTAACCTTTGTGTCGTACTCCTACGATTAATATGGGCAGGAGGCCGCCCACAGGTGCCCTGGGAAATGTTGACTCTCCCCTACGAGTGCGGAGGCCTGGGGGTACCAGATTTTTTCCTCTATCACCTCGCGGCCCAGTGCCATTACACATATCATTGGTGTAACCCAGAAGAGGGCATTTCATACCTGCATCCAGAGCGTGCTCAGCTGGATGGACTATTCCACTTGCAGATACTACCTCAGGGCATACCACTAAAAACCAAAGACATACAGACAGTCTCCACGACCTGCTGGGCCTGGTGCAGGATGCGACGCATTTTAATGGGCAGCCCCCTCTACTCAGACGCCATCCCTTTACCAGATAACCCTTGGATCCCACCTTTAAGGAAAGTATTAGTTAAACGGACGCTTGTCAGACACTCATTGGCTACCCTTGGCGAATTATTTCCCAATGGCCACGTTATGCAGCAGATGGATAGCACACAGGTACGAAACACCTCCTACATGGATCTCTCTGTCCGTAAGAGACTCCAGAGCTCCCTCAGATCTCTTATATCCACATACCAACCCCCGCCAGAAGATTTTCCACCGTTGTCCTTGGTAATAAAAGCATCAGATGGCGGGTATATGACATCAAAGCTATACCACGCCTGTATGGCCATGAGGCCGGATACAACCACTCGGGTGCGGGAGGTCTGGTAGAAGGAACTAGGAGCCCCGCTCACAGACCAAATGTGGAGTTATTGCTGAGCACAAATAAAGCGTATTTCCATCAATCACAGACACAAATTGATACACTTCAAATATTTACATAGGTGTTATCTCTCCCCAACGGATATTGCTAAGTTTGATCGCCCCAGATCTGACAAATGTTTGAAATGCCAAGCTCCCGGAGCAGACTTTGCCCATTTAACTTGGACATGCCCGGTGATTGCCAGTTATTGGGTAAATATATATGTGTATATCTCTGAAATGACGGACTATAACATGACCCCCAACTCAGTGGTCACCTTGTTAGGCTACACTCTCGAAGTACCCCAGATGATCCGCCGACTGGTTTCTATGGCATTGCTACTCGGCAAAAGGGAGATATCTCTCAGATGGGGTGGGACTAGATCGCCCACAACTACAGAATGGCTGGAGAGCATGAGTAGATGTGAGAGTATGGGGGAAGACTATGCTAACTTAAACCCCTCACATCCTGTCCCAAGGATATTTGGTCACCCTTCTGTGTATATATCCACACCCTAGACCAGGACATGAACGAATGCCCCTAAACCCCCACCCATTCCCCATAGGGCTGCCTCTCCAAAATTAGATGTGTGAATGAATAGTTATTATGTACATTGCATTCTGTTGTCCTTCAGAGATTGTATATGATGTGGTAGATGTTTTGAACGGGCCCCGGCCCTTGCAATAGGAAGATATGATTAATCTTTACTGTGCAATACTAGATACAATTTTATTCTGTATCAAAAATTTCAATAAAGACAATTTTTATTTTTTAAAAAGGCGAGCCCTGACCAAAAAAAATTATTTTACGTTTGGACCAGGTGGAAACCATTGAACACTTTGTTTAGCTTCCCGCAGTATCTACGTGCTACAGCAAAATGGTTGAAACCCGACTTTCGGAATATAGGCTTCCTGCATTATTCCCTGCTCTCTGAATTCTCAGTTCAGATACGAGCAGGGTAATGATCTTTTGCCTGAGTAGATTTTTACTTGCAGTGGGAGTGACCAGGAAACGCTTGGGCCTCCAGCTATAGTTTATGTTTGTTTCCGTGTTCTGTGGCATCAAACCAACTAGCAGCAGGCTCTCACTCAGAGGTGGGAGATACAGATGCAACCCCGATGATTGTCTCCTAGCAGCCTGTGTTGTTCCTTGAACTGTTGTAGAATTGTTTTTATCCTATTATGTGTCCCATGTAAATCCAGTGATGTTTTGTTATATATTGTCATCGTGGATTTATATCATGTGTAAAGTGAATATTATCTTTAGTTACAGAGGATTTTTTAACTTGCTTTGTCTGTTGTGGCACTTGCTATTTATCTTATCCCGTTGACATGTGGAAATGTGGTAGGCGTGTATGTGTTCGTTGACATGTGGAAATGTGGTAGGCGTGTATGTGTTCGTTGACATGTGGAAATGTGGTAGGCGTGTATGTGGTCGTTGACATGTGGAAATGTGGTAGGCGTGTATGTGTTCGTTGGCATGTGGAAATGTGGTACATGCCGTTCTAGAGGAGGGCTATGCTGTTGTATTATAAACTTTTATATTCTGGAGTGTTTTTTATTCTGTAACTTAATGGGTCTAATGGTGATTTTAGTATGATGTATTTTCCTGTTTTATACTGCTTTTATGGTCTTTGTGACTGAAAAAAAGTATTATGACTAAATGAGAGCTCTTTTACATATTTCCTCCTCAATCATCTTTCCCTCCGCTCCCTTCCTTTCCATGCCTCCAGCGGAGTAATCCCCCCCCCCTCATTGTGGTGCACCTTGACTCTGGTCACCTCTGAATACATGCTCCCGTCCTTCTAGCTCCTCAGAGGGTGTGCTTCACCACCCGTCATTGTACCATACCTAGATTTGCTCCTTTGCTGTCCTGTGTGTGGATTTATATCCTTCCCACACTCCTTGCTGTGCTCCCCATGTTTTGCTACACACATTTTGATCTCCTGGTGCCCCGTTGTGTCATTAATTCTATGTTCAGTCACTTATTTTGCTCCTTCCTCGTTTATTCCTCCTCATTCTCCCCCACTCCCGCTGTGCTACCCCACCACCTCCCCACATAATTCCTCGCCCGTTTTTCTTTGCAAGTGTTCTCCCATGTTGTTTTTGATCCTCCCTTCCCCTCCCACTGTGTGTTTATTCCCTCTCTCACTTTTGGTTTAACTTTATACATCCTCCGTTGTAGTGTCTAATTGTCTCCCTTTCCCAATGTCACCCAGATATGAGCCTTTACCCCAGCCATTAAGGTAGGATTGGGCTCCACACCCACCAGACTGTGACCCCTAACTCCCTTGTCCCTAAATCCCTCAATCGTATAGTACCTGAGTGAGTATTTCACTCTTTTTTTCCCATCGACTTTCTTTCACTTAACCCTCCATACTCAATCCATATCCTCCCAGTCCTCTCCAGTTGGGCTCCCTCAAACCCCACTTTGTGGATTATTCCTATTCTGCTCCCTTTTAACTCCTTATTAATTCCTCTTGTTCCTGCTCAAGAATGCTTCCCTGTTCTACTGCACCAATGTTGAGCTTAACCAGGGTACTCTGAGTTATTTCCCCTCTTCCCCTCTTCTCTTGATATGCTCCTATGCAGAACTCCAATGTTGCTCCTCTGTTAGTTGCTATTTTGTTTCTCCTCTGTGCTCCTCCCACTATACGATTTTTGCCCCCGCGTCATGCCTCTCCTCATAGCGTCTACTTCAGTATGATAATCTGCGCTATCTTCTTCACTCGCCCATCCATAAATGATCCTATCTGCCCGCATGTAGTGCCTCAAGATCTGGTTTGGCCATCAAGGTGATATCAGTGCAAACCTTGGCTAGTTTACTTTACCTGATTTGTGGCCTTACAACACATACTGACCGGGTGACCAGACCTCATAATTAAGGGTAGCTCTCTTAGTAAGTCATTTCACCAGGGGAGGCTCCTCCATTAGGGGCGAAGGAGCCCCACTGCTTTCTCGCAGTGCGAGAAGCAGAAACATAAAATGGTAAAACTACCATTTTATGTTTCTGCTTTTCGCACTGCGAGAAAGCAGAAGGGTTTGGTTGGAGGCGGGCGGGCATCTGGGTGGATCAGGTCTGCTGGATGGGAGTGGAGGAATGGCTAGCCCAATGCTGCGGTCCCTGACTGTTGGGCCGACCAAACCAGTCATGCGCAATCTCCCTTTTCTCCATGTAGGCTGCATGCAGCCTACATGGAGAAAATGGCCTCCCCATAGGCGCTCAGCTGGGCGCCGTCCCCACCAATCACAACGCTGCCATTGCAGCATTGCGATTGGCTTAGGGGAGGGGAGGAGGCCTTCTGCTTCCTGTTCCATGGGACCCAGCCAGGAGCTGAGACGGTGCAGGACCCGGGAAGGTAAGTTTAGAATTTTGTATAAAATGAAATTAAATCTCCTCCGCGCGACTTCCCCACCCGAGAGTCATGCCGGCCGCAACTGTATTTCACCAGGGTTTCCTTCAATGAAGCCAGCTGAGGTAAAGCGTTTCACTCAGTGGTAACTTTGCTATTTGGCCCTATTAGAGCCTAGCAGGGCCTTGGGTCAGAATACCCACCCCCTCCCAAAGATGACAGACAAACAAAGAACGCCAAGCCCCATTGAAACACCTATTTGAAACATTCTACTTCTGTCTCCTCCTCATCTGAAGAAGCTGGTATCACTGTACCCAAATGGCAACATCCACCTTTCTCCTACACCATTCCCTTTCTTACTCCCTCTCATTCCCTCCTTCTATATACACCCTGTCCAATTGACCATTCTTCCCTTTTCCACCCTCTCCTTATATATATCCCTCTGCCTTATACCTCTCTCACTATCCCCGCTACCTCTTCTCATTTCCTACTCACTCCCACCAGTTTTCTTCTCCAGACCTAATGCCTCCTTCCATTCCTTACATATCTGTCTGCTTTTTTCCCCCTTCTCTCTCCTCAATCTTCTCTTTTATAAAACACTCCACCCTCTGCCTTACGGCTCCTCTTTCCTCTGCACCCTCTCCATGACTCCTAAACCCCATCGTCTCCCCTGCACTATACTATTTTTGCTTCCTCTCTTTGCACCGCACAAGACTACATCACTGCAGCCAACACACAACACCTAATCTTACAATGCCTCAAAAGACTTTACGTGTCACTGCACTATCTTACATGACATCGCATCTATCCGCCCATATACATATGCCTGACACAACACATCACCATTCACCACCAAATAACAACATATCACATCTCTCATTTACATATAACACACAACGACTAGTATATTACAACACTTTCTCTAGATATCACACAAGGCTTCACTACCATTTGTGCCCTTGATTCATCATATAAAATACACCACATACAATACAATGCCCCAGCTCACAATAAAGTGACTTAGGCAAGAAGAAACATATTTTATCACACTTTACTAGTACCTCACAGGACATGAAGTAACCTTCCCCTTTAAATAGGCCTCCTAAGCACACCATAAAAGTTACAAACATGATCTACCTTTTCTTCGGTTGAATTGAGCTTCCAGTAAACCAACCAGTATCAACACCATCAAATAACAGCAGTCTGCTACTCATCATGATACACAACATGCATAACCACGTAACATCACACTGCATACCACATATCTCGTCAATACAACACCCCTCCCAATACCCCCAACATTAATGACAGCTCCTCACCCAGCACCACAACATCACACCATACGTCCCCCTTTATAGGACCCTTCATCTCACTACACAACATATGTCATCTCACAACATAGTTACAGCTCACTATTCCAAACAGTACCACTACCCCACCATACAACACACACTTCACATCGAACAACACCATTTGACCATTCTCAGCTCTGCAGCTAATTCTATAACACCTATTGAGGCAAAAGCATATGGCCTTGCACTCCCT
Source organism: Triturus cristatus (assembly GCF_964204655.1). NCBI lineage: Eukaryota > Metazoa > Chordata > Amphibia > Caudata > Salamandridae > Triturus > Triturus cristatus. The sequence continues at coordinate 512,030,221 of NC_140588.1, forward strand.
GACACCAATAGATAGTGGATTCAACTAAAGGCAACTCTTGACTCAGGAACTAGCTAAGCACTAGAAAGATGGACCAAAGAAAATACATATACAGTATACACCAGGGGCTTGAATAATCAAAACAGAGAGCCTGTGTACCAGAAGGATGGCCGTGATTTGCAAAAAAAAGACTTCCATGCTGGAACAGAGGAACCAGGAAGACCGCAACATGTTACTCAAAAAGTACAACAGGCAGAACCAAAAGAGATCAATCATAATTTCCCATAGCCATCAAACCTTATTGCAGGACTTGAATGAGCAGCCAGATTCCACCTATACTCTCCTGATGGCAGTTCAGTCAGAGAACATCCACACTAAAGCCAATTCATCAAAAAAAAAACTACTACTCTACTAATCACACTCATGGTTTCATTAGAAGAGCATCCTTATGACTGGCTTCACCACCACCGCCAACTTGGACTAGGTGGAGTGTCAGAAACTTGAGGACCAATAGCGACCAACATGGCAGAGACAAAACACAACACACTTCATCTTCACATGGGTTTAGCCTGAAGGTCACAAGACCCGCCCCCTATGTTGCACTATTGTGAGGGAAACCCTCTCAGTGCAAAGCACACACACTTAGACCAGGACTGTTAAAGGAGAACACATCATTCATTTCCATCCTCCATGGAGGGCATTCGCTTGCATACCGCACACTGCCGACCCATGTTCTGCAATAGGAAGTGCTTCGCATTGGAAATATGCAGGTAATTGCTGAGCGTAACATATTTAAAAACATGCAACATTACTTCACAAATTTGAATGGCTACACCTAAAACCTAGAGTTGTCTCCTTATTTTGACCATGAGCTAAGGTCATCCAAGCTATTTGACAAAGACATTCTGACTGGTTATGAGACGCTCAAAGAGTGGATGTGTAAGGGAACAGAGCACACAAGTCTACCCAATGAGGATATCGCTTCTAACCTACAGCTCCAGGTTCTTGGGTCACTTCAAGCTGATTCACCCCTCCCGCTTAATTGCTTGACACTACCAGCGAACATGAAAATCAATAAAGCAGAATCAATTCATTGAATTGCGTTTACAAAAGAAATACCATTAACATTGACCACAAAATCTGATTTGTCTTTGAGATGCTTACATTGCATTGTACAGTTTGTGCGGTTAACAAGCATACAGAGACGTGCATCAAAGTAAGAGATGCAAACATGCAGAAACAAATCAATGAACATACCTAATATTCAGAATCAAGAGATAAACAGCATTTATATAATAGACATGCTTCTTAAATGTTTAATATCTCATCGGCCTTGTGTCTTAGTGATAGTGCTGGATACCAATGTATCTCAGCGACAGTGGGGAGTAAAGTTGTGTTGCTGGTACAGTGCTGGCTAATGTTGTGTCCAAGAGACTGCGTGAGCTAGTGTTGTGTCTCAATGATATGTTTTTGTCAGTAACAAAGCTACATGGTTTTTACCAGAGTTGTGTCTCAGTGATAGGGCTGGTGAGTGCTTTCCCAGATATAGTGCTAGTCAGCTCTGTGATTCACTTACGCAGCCTGCCATTGTTTTATCTCAGAGTTCTGGTATGTGTTGTATATCAGTGATAGTGATGGGTAACTCTGGGCTCGATTCACCAAAGGCATCCGCACTCTTGGCAGAGGCCCGCATTCATGGTGAGGGACCCGCAGTCATGGTGAAGGTCCCGCACTTGTGGTGGGACCTCAGCATTTTGCAGAGGTCCCGCCATGAGTGCGGGCCCCCCACCATGACTGCGGCCTCCGCCACAAGTTCAGGAACTGTGAATTGGGCCCTGTGTTATAATTACTGTGTTAGCTAATTATGTGTTCCAATGACCTTGGTGGGTAGTGTTGTTTCTTAGTGACAGTGTTAGTCAATCTTGTATATAGTATTGGCCATCACAGTGTCTCACTGATGTTGCTGTTCAAGGTTTGGTCTCCCTGATAACACTAGTAGATTGTGCTCCTCATTCATAGAGCTTGTCAATGATGTGCTAAATGGAAGTGCTGTCTATTGACAGGCTAGGAACCAGGGTGATTCGTTAAACCAAACCTACCTCTTCCCATGTCCAGCTCAGTGCACCTTCTTTCAGGGTTGGTGTGGACTCGACATTTAAAGACAACGCCGGGAGACTTCATGGAAGAGCTGATTTTGGATTCTGCTTTTGGGGCACCAACCAGCACCCTAAATAAACCACAAAGAAAGAACATTGTTAAAAAAAAGAGCAAGGCGACAACTTTGACAATTTACCCAGAAATTCTCGTAAAAAAAAAAAGCTTTAAAATCTTAAACCTGTAAACATTTCAAATATGCACACACACGCTGACAAAAGCAGCTCTGGCATCCTGTGTTGTTGAATCTATCTGACAATTTGTCCTATAAAACTCTTTCCAAATTCAGAGCTTCCACAACAACAAATAGGCGTTGTAACTAGGTAACACATTTTGATAAACAAGTTGCAATATCACTGGCTAAACTATAGAACATTGTTGCAGAGTATCTTGACTGTAAGAGATTAAATATGACTATCTGGATTTTGTGCTAAGGCTCTACTCTCCAATTTCTTCTTCAGGAAACTAATTTAATAATCATTTAATTATTATAAATTGTTAAACAAATTGAATAACTATGTTTGAAGATAGGTGGTTGTATGACGTTACAACGCAGCCAATTGCCACGCATGCCTTTACCATGCATTTTTTACAAAATGTCACCTGGGCTGCGCTAGACAGGGATAAAAGTAAACTTTTTTGCATTTAAGTGGCATTGTAACCCTGAAAGGGCATTGTTTTGACTTATACTAGGCGCTCTCATTAGTCTGGACAAAGCTCAACCTCTCTTAAGAGCTATAATGATAGCAAAACACGTGTCAGGGGTTGCTTTTATTCCTTCCAGGTTGGCCTGGATGGCATTTTACCAATCCAAAGCTGTAATACTGTGCCTGAAGTGGTAAAAAGCTTCTGTCATTTTACAACTCAGCATGGATGGCACTGTGCTAATCCTATGCTTAGTTTGCTGTAGAAATGGCAAAATAATTTGTCCCTTTCTAGCTCAGTGTGGATGGCACTGTGCTAATCCTATACATAAAAACTTTGCTAGAGAAACAGACATTTGAGGTGAGCAGATTCAGAGTGTCACTGGTGTTGTAAGGTGCTCTGAACAGGAGCTGCCATCCAGCTAAACTTGGGAACTACTCAGCGTTCTCTGCTTCTTTTTTGCATAATTTATGCAGCACTCTAGACCTGGAAGCGTATTGCTTTGACTATATAAATGCAAACATGTTTCCCTCTTCTATCCCTCCACTATCCTTCTGAATCCTAATAATTGACTAACATATCCACCACTCAAATTACTTTAATATTTCACTAAACTAATTCTCCACTAATCTGTTATGGGTTCCAGAGTGGCGTGCTACTCTCTGAAAAAGCGGTTTGGCGTGTCGTCAGGGGTAGTATGCGCTATATAAATTGAATTACAATAAAATACAATATGTATATTTTATTTTTAATTATAAGGTAAAGGATTTATATATATATATATTTATATTTATTAACCCCTAAACACCACTTTTTAAATTACCCTTACCACCCGACGTTCCTACCCACCCAGAATCCTAAACTATCCTTTGTCATGTACTCATCCCTAAACCCTAAAATACCTTTACCACCCTGTGCCCCTTACCACCACCAAAAAAACCTAAATCACCCTTAGCACTCAATATTCCTATCCACCTCTGGACCTTGAAAACTCCCTTATCCCAATATTTTTACTCACCCCTAAAATCACTCTTACCCCCATTTCCTTACCCACCACTAAATTCTAAAAAAAAGCCTTACCATCCAATGCCCTTACCCACTCAAACCCTAAAAATAGCCTTACCACCAATAGACTTACCCACCCATATATCCTAAAAATGCCCATACCACCCAACACCCTTACCCATCCCTACACCCCAAAACTACCCTTACCACCCGATACCCCTACCCACCCCTAAACCCTAAAAACACCTTTCCATCCAATTCCCTTACCCACCCCTAAAGTCTAAAAACACCCTGACCACTCGATACCCCTTCCTGTCCCTTACACCTGCAGCGCCTGTGTGTGGAAGTGTGTGATTTTAATGTCCCGTTTTGCACTTTTTACTTCGATTTATGTTGGGTCACTTATTCCTTGTTTTTAATTCTGGCCTTGCATACACGCACCTCTGACACCTTACTCGCATTATAATTGTTTATATCACCGCACTTGGCGGGTCCTTTGCCCCCGACTCGTGGCGGCCATATTGGGGTGGGTGATCCTTCTCGTGCTGTAGTCCCGTTTCTCTTTCGCCTCGCACGCTTATAGGTAGGTAAATCCCGGCAGTCTGCCCTATTCCAGCAGTTTCATTACACCTGCAGCGCCTGTGTGTGGAAGTGTGTGATTTTAATGTCCCGTTTTGCACTTTTTACTTCGATTTATGTTGGGTCACTTATTCCTTGTTTTTAATTCTGGCCTTGCATACACGCACCTCTGACACCTTACTCGCATTATAATTGTTTATATCACCGCACTTGGCGGGTCCTTTGCCCCCGACTCGTGGCGGCCATATTGGGGTGGGTGATCCTTCTCGTGCTGTAGTCCCGTTTCTCTTTCGCCTCGCACGCTTATAGGTAGTCATGTCGGCGCGTAGCGGTCACGCGCAGCGGTCACGCCGGACTGACGCCGGAGTTACGCCAGAGTTCAGCCCGTCTGTGCCCGTCCGGGCCCAGACGGGCCTAGGGCCGGTCCTGCTGCCCCATCACGGTTATCTCCGGCTCACCTGAGGTACTCGAGGGATGAGCTCATGCTCAGGCGGCCACCGAAACATGCTACATGTAGGTACGTGCATAAGAGAGGGCAAGTGGTCCGGCCCTGTGGGGTATGTAATATGGGTCGGGTACCAATCAACGACTATTGTGCGCTGGGAATAGCTTTGTTGAATTGTCGATCCCTCCCCAGTCATGCAATAGAAATTCATACTCTCATACTCGACCATAAACTGGACATCTTGTTTCTTACAGAAACTTGGATTTCGTCCAGTTCTGGGCCAGATATGGTTAGAGCACTTCCACCAGGTTTCCTCATATCTCACCTAGATAGACCAACAGGGCGGGGAGGTGGAGTGGCCATTCTGTATAGGGACACGTTAACCTGTAAGGTCCAGGAGGGAGGGATAAGCGATTGTGAGAGCTGCCAATTTTCTATACGGCTTTCGCACACCGCTTCTTTGGCAGGCCTCCTTATCTACCATCCACCAGGGACTTTGGGCAACTTTTGCAGTTCCTTCTTTGAAACGGTTGCGCTTCTTGCCTCTTCCACAATTAACTTTGTGGCATTGGGGGATTTTAACATCCATTTTGATGACCCCTTGGACTCTTTGGCAGTGGACTTTCTATGTGATTCGAAAGCATTTGAGATTAATTTGATCAATCCAGGTGCAACGCACGAGAAGGGCCACTTGCTTGACCCAATTTTTTTTTTTTTTTCGAACTCGGACCACCTTATAGCTCTGCCTGCGCTGCCCTTGCCCTGGACAGATCATTTTATGGTCCCGGCCCTATGGCAGTTTGATGTCCCAGCAGCACCCACACCCAGAACCCATATGGTGGCAAGAGCCTGGTCTAGGCTCCCAGTGGACACATGGGCAGCTCACTTGGAGGCGACTCGTCCCCCTCCCGTGTGTGACACGTTAGTCGCCGACGCGAATCTAAACACCTGGCTGATCAACTCGCTCGATGTTGTCCTCCCTAAGAAAAGATTACTCACTAGGGGTAAGAGGGTGGGCTCAGCACCTTGGTATACGCCAGAGCTGAGAGTCTTGAGGAAGGGCTGTAAGAGACAGGAACGGATTTGGAGGAGGGACTGGGATGAAGCTAGCCAGAGAGAATACCGGACCTTACTTAACTCCTATAAAACTGCCATTAGGGCAGCAAAATGCAAGTTCTACGAGGAGAGAATAAGTCTCTCTTCTATGTCATCGAAAGAGTCTTTTAAGGTCATAAGTGAACTTCTGTATGTCCCTGAACCTCCGGTCACGCATGATAACCCGCATGAAAAATGTTTAGAACTAGCTACGTTTTTAAAATCTAAAATAGAGAACATCTTGGTGTCCCTCCCTCGGTTAGTACAAGACGCATCTGGTGATTGTAATCTTGGGCCTCAGACTAGGGAGAGGACAGTTGGATTGGATTCTTTTGGCCCAGTCACTGTGGACGAGACTCTTGAGGTCTTGATAACTTTGAAGAGTGGGTCCCCAAGAGACCCGGTACCGGTGAAATATTTGAAGCAAGTAGCCTCTGTCATCGGCGGCCCAGTGACGGATCTTTTGAATTTATCCTTTTCCCAAGGAATTGTGCCTCCCAGTTGGAAAGGAGCGGTAGTTAAGGCCCTCCTGAAGAAGCCCAGCCTGGACCCTGCTGACCTTGCTAATTTCATCTCCTTGCTCCCGGGCCTTAGCAAGATGGCAGAGAAATTGGTGAATAGGCGCCTTTCGGGCTTCTTGGAATCCAATTCCCTCCTAGGTGACTCCCAGACGGGATTCCGCCCGGGTCAGGGGACGGATACTGCCCTATTGGCAGTTGTGGAGAGTGCCAGGAGCATTTTGGATTCAGGGGGATCGGTGGCAGTGATCCTCCTGGACCTTAGTGCGGCGTTTGACACCGTAGACCATCAGGTGTTACTCCAGAGACTGTCGGGAGCGGGGATTTCTGGACTGGCCCTGAAATGGCTCACGTCCTTTCTGGAGGATCGGACATTTGAGGTTTGGGAAGGACCCGAGAAATCAACCTCGACTCCCCTCCAGTGTGGTGTGCCACAGGGCTCATCATTGAGCCCCACACTATTTAATATCTATATGGCCCCACTGGAGAGCGTAGTACTCCCACTGGGTATCAGGATCATTAGTTATGCTGATGATACCCAGTTGGTGGTTGGCCTTCCCCAGCCGGTGAATCAACCTGACGTGCTGCATACATGTTTAACCAGGATTTTTACCTGGATGTGTAATTCAGCACTCAAACTTAACGGTTCTAAAACCGAACTATTGATGCTGGGGAATTCTTCCCCTTCTCTGCCTCTTGGTAGCTGGCCCAGCTGTCTGGGAATGCCTCCTACCCCAAAACAGGAGATCAAGAGTTTGGGGGTGTGGCTTGAGCAGGATTTATCCTTCAAGACACACGCAAAGAAGACCGCCGGCGTGTGCTTTGGCCTGCTTCGGTCAGCCCGGAAGATCTTACCCCTCCTCCCGATGGCCTCCAGGAGGTTACTTATTCAGGGCCTTATTATCTCCCGGCTGGATTATAGTAATGCGTTGTTTCTGGGGGCCCCTGAGTCAACTTTTAATAAATTGCTACAAGTGCAAAATGCTGCCGCCAGGCTTCTGACGGACCTTCCTAGGTGGCAGTCAGCTCGACCGGCGCTGAAGGCGCTTCACTGGCTCCCAGTTAAAGAGAGGGTGAAGTTCAAGGCACTTTGTATGGCCCATAAACTTCTCCAGGGAAAAGGGCCTCCGATTTTGCGGAATCTGGTTCAACCCTACAAGGCCTCTCGTGCTCTCCGATCAGACCACCAACATCTTCTTCAAAAGGCGAAAGTAAAAAAAGCCAAGACTGGCGGAAGAAAATTTTCCGTTAACGTGGCAGCACTGTGGAATTCTCTTCCGTATGCCCTTCGTGCTGAAACGTCTACTTTGCGATTCCGCAAACTCTTAAAGACTCACTTGTTCCCCGCTTAGTCGCGCTGATAGTGTGTTTTGTTACTCTGGCAGAACGCTGGGATGCCTAAGGGTAACCACGCGCTATATAAGACTCAATAATAATAATAATAATAAACCCTAAAATACCTTTACCAACTTATAATCCTGCCCATCCCTTAACCCCTACCCAGCCTTCAACCTAAACACTTAAATGTGTGTGTGTGTGTAGATAGATAGATAGATAGATAGATAGATAGATAGATAGATAGATAGATAGATAGATAGATAGATAGATAGATAGATAGATAGATAGATAGATAGATAGATAGATTTACTTACCTTAAATAGACTTACGAAGCATGGTGCAGACATGTGTGGTAAACATTTGTGCGGTAAAAGCTGCGTGGTAAAGGCGCTGCGTGCCAATTCCTGCGTTGTGAAGTCCCAAGATAGGCTAAACCTGATAAACTGATTCAGTGATCACTTTGGACTAATGGGCAGTACGCATAGAGAAAGTCCAATTAGAAATAATATCTCTTTAATATTTTCTTGAATATGGGTGTATCTGGCATAGCTGTGGCAATATGTTTGTGATGTAAGATAATCTAATGTTTTCCAAGCAGGTTTGATGAAATCGGTCCATTTCACAGAGATGCGGAGTCACAATTAGGTTGCTTTATTTCGGTGTTTTATGAAGCAGCGACTTTATCCTACAATAACTTCAGAGCGCTAGAACATATATAACAAATGAGGGCAAATATATACGATGCAGTCCGGAGAATAAACAAGCCATGTGAGTCCAGCTGAGTGGGGCATTCTTCAATCACAGGACCAAAGCAGCCTTAGAACATGTTTTGAGTGCATGGAAACTTTTATCGCTCATCAGCTTTCCCTCAAATGAAGGTAACCTTGAGTTTTCTGCATTTTAATAGTATTGAGTATGCTTTGGGGAATGAAACATTATGTCATTTATTTAGGCATTTATTTCAAGTCAGTTTCAGTTTATGCTACGGGGCAAACCCATGACAACCATGTCAACAAAACATAAGCTGATTATCATTATTAAATTAGAATAAATCAATACCGTGCTCTCTAGGTGCACATGATTGCTCTAAACAGAGCCAATTGCATTAAGCATACAGTGCACAAGAGAGGACCGTATGCCTCTATCCCAATATTGAAAAAGCACAATAAATGTTTCATTATCTCAGCCTTCTATTGACAAGTTCATAGGCATTGGCGATCCCTCCCAATTTCCCTTATGACATGTTAATCATAATGCACGTATACGGCAGCAGAGGCTGCTACTGGACGGGGGTGGTGGAGCAGGGGGGTTAATTAATAATAAAAAATATCCTACCTCATAACGGCCAGCCTACCAGCCGCCGCCTCCCCTGCGTCCTCTTCCTCTGCAGTGGGGCCGGGAGCAGGAAGCACCCGGCACACAGGCTCCACTGAGATAATCACAACGCTGCAATGAAGAGTTGTGATTGGATCTGCGCTCAGACTCGAACAGGGACCCTGTGCATGTTCCTGACCAGGCTGTGTAATTCAGCCTGGTAGGAACATGCAAACTGTGCATGCACTGTTTGGTCGGCCCATGAGGGCCGGGCAAACAATTCATGAGCACTTTGGGAGTGCAAACCACTCCTCCCGCTGTGCTACCCAGCCCATCACCGCCCCATACTACACACAGGCCACTGACTCAATAGGAAAAATAAAATGACAATAATGATACGTTATTGCCATTTTATGTTACCTTGTTGCGCAGTGGGGCAACGCTCCACCGCCTTAGCGGAGGAGCCACCACTGGTATACGGAATTTGAGGTAGAGTGCTCAGTCATTGGCTGGACCTCATTTTCATGGGTGTTCACCTTCAGAGTACACTAATGTTGAATTATTTTAACAAAAGGCTAGTTAGTTGGCTCGCATCTCCAGTGGGCCCTGCATAAGTGGGCGAGTGTATGTGGGCTTCCAGACTCAGGATGCAAGCAGTAAGGAGAGGGTGCTGGTGGTGGGATACTTGTGAGAAAAAGTGCAATTGGGAGAAGGTATAGCACAGTGGCTTGCTGCCTCTGTCCTGCTCCCTGGGGCAGATGTTTTTTTACATACTGCTTGTCATTTTAGATTTGTACAATGGCAGATTTACATAGGAGCAGAATTGTATAAGCCTGCAAATCTGCTTAAGACACAATTGGGCACATTTGTTTTAATTGATGGAGCATTTATTATAAATAGGATTCTTCTACATCTAGTTATCTAGTGGCTCTAATCAAATTATAACTTACATAGTCGTGGCTGAAACACCTTTGTATGTAGATTTCAAGTTACTTTCCTCTAAACAAAAAGAAAAATGAAGAACCAGCAATGATTGTAGGTGCTACAGCAATGTTGCAACATTCACAGTGCCCTCCATACCAGGGAGCTCACCTTTTTGATACTCAGGGGTTTATATACAAGCGCAAGGGGCTAGTAAAAAGCCCCTCAATGTTTAATTAATGTTTAATAATGCTGGCAGAAGAGTCGACCCATCAGATATCATGGAGCGCTGTCCTCTATGCAGCCAATGTTATTCACATAAGTCAAATGTAGGGGTGACCAAGCCGTAAGTAAGGGTGGCTCCCTTCGATAACTAGATCTGCAGGAACTGCCTTCCAAGACTTATACACAAGGATCCAAGCCTAAAGGAGGAAAAGGCAGTAGTGACCATTCGTAATAGAGTTGACCGCACTCCTACTGTTTTCCCTCAAGACACACATACCAGGCATAAGATATAGATGTGACTAGAACAGTCCAGAATAAAAATGTAAGGGAGATGAGTGGGATAGTTTCCAAGCTATGTCCTTTAAGCGGAAACGGAGTTCCTTCCATTTGCATTGTAAATAGTAACAGCAGGAGTCGAGCCAATCTCATGCACTATGTTGGCCCAGGATCAGAGAAGCGCTTAAATTGTACAACTATTTTTGACTGCACAGAATTGACAAGATCAGAAATAGTTGCTACAAATGGCAACTGATGTGAGGAGGAGAAATAACATGATGTGTGAAGAGGAGAATACACCACCGGAAGTGGCAAGCAAGGACAGACCAGTCACTGACGGTGCTGGTGGAACTGGGTGGAAGTTGTGTTTTGCAGGTGTTCAGTTCAGGGAATTGGATTGCTTAAAATACCTTATACACAAGCTAGTGAGCCGAAAATTCGGATTTCAGTGCAGTAGAATCAATCGTGAGAGCGGGCACCCCAGTAAGCATTGGTTTAAAGTGATGCTATGAACACCAAGCATGCACCCTACTCTCATTCACTTCACACACATACTGTATGACAAGAAATACACACAGCAGCCCTCCCAGATGGCCCGTACCCAAACTCGTGAAGTCATCCAGGTGAAGACACCTAACAACATTAAATAACAGAGCAAGTACATCAAGACACATACATGAAAGCAGCATGTTTAACACACCACCACAGCCAATCACCCAACTCAGAGAAGTAGTGTGAAGGAATCCTCAACACAAGTGCGCAAGTGCGCTAGGGTACCCGAACTCTGGCTGCACTGAGAAGCAATCCTGATGGCACTTCAGCGCTTGACAAATGGCTATGACGACACATTCCATGAATGTGCTCTGGGCGCCAGTGGTGTATACTCATTTATCAGGCAGGCATGGCCATTGGAAGATCTGCTCCTGAGGAGCATAGAAGATGCACAATGAACACTATGTGAGCTGGAAATGGGGAACAACCTTTACAACGCAACTTTTACAACGCACTACCATTACAACGCATTTTTTACAACGCATAATCCATTACAACGCATGATATTACAACGCATGACACTACAACGCATTTTTAAAAACTACCTTTACAACGCATTCCATTACAACGCATACTACCATTACAACGCATACCATTACAACGCATAATATTACACTATACTATCCAACACTTACCCTACTGATGCACCCCCTGGAGTTAGAATAGTAATTTTTACCCCTATACTATCCAACACTTACCCTACTGATGCACCCCCTGGAGTTAGAATAGTAATTTTTACCCCTATACTATCCAACACTTACCTTACTGATGCACCCCCTGGAGTTAGAATAGTAATTTTTACCCCTATACTATCCAACACTTACCCTACTGATGCACCCCCTGGAGTTAGAATAGTAATTTTTACCCCTATACTATCCAACACTTACCCTACTGATGCACCCCCTGGAGTTAGAATAGTAATTTTTACCCCTATACTATCCAACACTTACCCTACTGATGCACCCCCTGGAGTTAGAATAGTAATTTTTACCCCTATACTATCCAACACTTTCCCTACTGATGCACCCCCTGGAGTTAGAATAGTAATTTTTACCCCTATACTATCCAACACTTACCCTACTGATGCACCCCCTGGAGTTAGAATAGTAATTTTTACCCCTATACTATCCAACACTTACCCTACTGATGCACCCCCTGGAGTTAGAATAGTAATTTTTACCCCTATACTATCCAACACTTTCCCTACTGATGCACCCCCTGGAGTTAGAATAGTAATTTTTACCCCTATACTATCCAACACTTACCCTACTGATGCACCCCCTGGAGTTAGAATAGTAATTTTTACCCCTATACTATCCAACACTTACCCTACTGATGCACCCCCTGGAGTTAGAATAGTAATTTTTACCCCTATACTATCCAACACTTACCCTACTGATGCACCCCCTGGAGTTAGAATAGTAATTTTTACCCCTATACTATCCAACACTTACCCTACTGATGCACCCCCTGGAGTTAGAATAGTAATTTTTACCCCTATACTATCCAACACTTACCCTACTGATGCACCCCCTGGAGTTAGAATAGTAATTTTTACCCCTATACTATCCAACACTTTCCCTACTGATGCACCCCCTGGAGTTAGAATAGTAATTTTTACCCCTATACTATCCAACACTTACCCTACTGATGCACCCCCTGGAGTTAGAATAGTAATTTTTACCCCTATACTATCCAACACTTACCCTACTGATGCACCCCCTGGAGTTAGAATAGTAATTTTTACCCCTATACTATCCAACACTTTCCCTACTGATGCACCCCCTGGAGTTAGAATAGTAATTTTTACCCCTATACTATCCAACACTTACCCTACTGATGCACCCCCTGGAGTTAGAATAGTAATTTTTACCCCTATACTATCCAACACTTTCCCTACTGATGCACCCCCTGGAGTTAGAATAGTAATTTTTACCCCTATACTATCCAACACTTACCCTACTGATGCACCCCCTGGAGTTAGAATAGTAATTTTTACCCCTATACTATCCAACACTTTCCCTACTGTTGCACCCCCTGGAGTTAGAATAGTAATTTTTACCCCTACACTATCCAACACTTACCCTACTGTTGCACCCCCTGGAGTTAGAATAGTAATTTTTACCCCCTATACTATCTAATACTTACCTTAAATGTAATTTAATATTATGCGTTGTAATGGTATGCGTTGTAAAGGTAGTATGCGTTGTAATGGTAGTGCGTTGTAAAGGTATTTTTTAAAAATGCGTTGTAGTGTCATGCGTTGTAATGTCATGCGTTGTAATGGATTATGCGTTGTAAAAAATGCGTTGTAAGTGCATGCGTTGTAATAGTGTGCGTTGTAACGTCATACATCCGCTGGAAATCAGCCCCCGCGCCCCCAGCCAGAATCACTATGCGCCTTCCCCAGTTTGAGTTTTACCCCAGGTGAGCGAGTGTAATATGATACGCAACGGGTCCACGTTTTCAAGTACTTCCTTCCCAGGCAGACCATAGCGGCTGCACCTCCCTCCCCTCTCATTCTACCTCTCCCCCCTCCACCACCCCCACTGCACAGCCTTGGAGATTGACACTGCTCTATAGTCATTTTTACTTAGGTCGCTCACGGTTACTGCATTTCATTATGGTCCTGTAATGATGTCACTGTTTGTCAATCATAACCCAAATAAAAACAGCTTTATAAAATCAGAGCAACAAAGATTTACTGCCTTCTGCCTCCTTTAACAAATGCAGCAGAAAACAATACCATATTCTGAAAAGCCGAGTCCATCAGCTTTATTGAAAGGTCAAACCCTGACCGTGGCTGCTCAAGTGAAAAGGCGTAGTTCAAATAGCATTTATAATATAAAATGTATTTTAGCAGAATCCCTCCTTTTCACTCCCAAGCTGAATACATTTGCAGACTCACCCTTCAACGTGTTCCATTTGGTTTAAGTGCCTGTGGTTTGTGTGGGGAGCAGTATGGATGTATGGTTGGCTGTTCTGTGGGGGATGCCACCATTATATGTTTGTCTACTGTCCTCTGACTGTTATGTGTGCCTACCTCCTATTCAGAGAATAGAGATTGTCTTCTAAGTGTCTAGTGACCCGAAGCAGACCTTCTTCAGCCCCAGAAATGAAGTTTGCAGCCTGTCGCCACAAAATTTAAGAAGTCCCTTTCATTCTACAGGACGGGCTTTGAAATATACCTCTTTCAGGCTCCAGTTGATGGACGACCCCCCCACCCCCTCATAACTCACGTGGAGCGCCTAGAATGGATCACATTGCAGTGGGAGCTGTGACATGTTTATCTACCTCAGGTAAATTAACAGAGCCCTAAGTCACCTAAATTAATAGAGCCTTAAGTAACCTAAGGAGTGGGGCTAGGAAAATAAACACACCACTCACACCTTTTGTCAGGTTTCCATCAAAAGAGTAAGGATTGGGTAAGAGCTCCTTTAAGGAATTCTGGCTAAGTGGAAAAACAGGGAGTGCAGCTGCATAGGCGAGTGGGTGTCACGTGGGGTGGTGCTGTGGCTCCCAGCAGCCATACAATGGATGGATTTATAAATATCTGAGGTCTGCCCAGCAGCCAGTGCCGGCTCCTCCGCTATGGCGGAGAAGCGTCACCGAACTGCTTTTAAGCAATGCCAAGTAGAAACATAAAATGATAATAGCTTAGAGTTATAATAACTTTATGCCTAGTGTCCTGTTGCTTTGCGGGTGGGCAGGGCTGCTCTGCTCTCGGAGCAGAACAGGGGAGGAGTGGTTTGCCCACACCTAAGTGCACAATGACTGTTTGGTCGGCCACCTTGGGCCACCCAAACCTTTCAAGCTCACTTCCCTGTTCTCCATGCAGGCTGCATTATAGCCTGTGGGAAGAACATGCCCACCCCTCCAGCCTCTGGCTGAGTGCCTTGTTACGACGCTCAGACCAATCACCACGCTGCATTGCAGCATGGTGATTGGCTTAGGGGAGGGAGCCTGGCTGCTTGCTTCCTGTTCCTGGAGTCAGAGGCAGTAGAGCAGGAGCAGAGACCTGGGGGAAAGGTAAGTTATTTTTTTTTGCATTCCCCACCCCCATGACCCCGTCGCGCAACAACCCTACAACACCCTCCAGAACTCCCCCACACCTCCCTCCGAACCCCCCACCCCACCACCTGCGTGCCATGCCGACTGCCACTGCCAGCAGCCAGTTTAATTTCCCTGCATTAAGCAAGTTTGCATACTCTCTGGCAGTGTCCAATGAAGTAATTCCACAGAGTTCCTCCATGATAACGGCTCGATCCCACATAAGTGTTGGGGTAAGGCACCATAATGGCCCCACCCTGCAAAATGTGATAGAGGTCCGCGTCTCCCATACCTCACAGATAGTCACTGGCCTTGGACTTAAAGGAGACTACCTGAAGAGGTGGGGGACCACGGAAGGGTTAGGGGCTCCCATTCGGTAAAGGGGCCTACGCTACACCCAGCGCATAAGCATTCAGGTACATGTATCCTAAAAAGAGGACGGGTGCGACCCATCTAATTTAAGGCACAAACTCTTTGTCATTGGGCTTCTGTGTTCAGTAATGTGGCCTCATCATGGTAAGAGCGGTGTGTAAAAGTGGATGAGACAGTCATTGATTTCCGTGTGTTACTAGCCGAGGAGGTAGTAAGTTTATTTTATAGCTGAATGGAGATGGGGGTGCTGGTAATTGTCCCCTGTAGGATGTATTTTATTTATTTGATGTATGTGTTTTTTAATTGAGCCATCATGGCCTTATGCAAGGGTGCCATGGTGCTTTACATGAAACAAGTACATGCTTGTAGGCAGAGAAAGAGTACAGTAACAGACTGATATACCAAGCAGGTGGAAATTAATATACACAGGCTGAATACAGCATTAACAAAAAGTGAGTTGAAGCCGAAAGTAGCTAGCAAGAGTGAGTATATGTTAGTGTAGCTCAGGGTTTAGATGGAGGGTTCTCGTCTATTTTGGCTACATTTTTACAATACATTTTCTCCCAAAAAAAAACTAGGCGTGCCAAAAACATTTTCATAGGTACAGCCCCATCCCTGATCCACAGAAACTGACCGGAGTTATACTCAAGCAGGGCTTGATTATATGGGAATCCTACCACTAAGGGGGAATTTACCCATCTAGGCATAGAGTAGTTTTGTGGGTGTTTCTTGTTGCATCCACCAGTAAAGGTTAATGAGAACCCAAAACGGCTGTATGACAGAAGCATGCATGGCTTAACCATGCGTGCCTCCTCTACAACGCGGCCCCAACAAAGAATGCGTCTTAAACGCTCATTCCTTTACCAAGCATGCCTTTACCATGCATGCCTTTACCATGCATGCCTTTGCCACGCAATTTTGTTGTAAAGGCATGATTGGTGAAGGGATATCGTGCCATAAATAACACCCCAGCTACCTCCGTCCTGAGCCCAAAAACCCAGCCCCACGTACTTAAAACTACCCCGACCCTCAGACCCGCCCTTGAGCCTTAAAACTGCCCCCAGCCCTGAAAGCTTTACCTTCCCCCCTGCCCTGAGCCCTAAAACTCCATGTCATAAAATCTTCCCTCATTCAGCCACCCTGTCCTGAGTTTTAAAACTGCCCCAGGCCTGAAAACTGTCCCTAGCCACCCACCCTGAGCCCTAAATCTCGGCCCCCACATTCTAAAAACTACCCACAGCCCCACCCTGAGCCTGAAAAACTGACCCACACTCCTGCAACCCGACCCCCGAGCCCAAAAAACGAACCCACCCCTAAAAAACGAACTCCTCACCTCCTCAAAACCCAGCCCCACTTACCAGACCACATTCCGGGGCTGGTTAAGGCATATGAGTGGTTAAAGCAAGTGTGGTTCTGCTAAAGGGGAAACTGCATGCGTAGCTCAGTCCACGTTGTAAAGGCCATTTCCCCCCACAAACCTGTATTTGTAGATAGTCACCAGCCAATTGTCAGTGAATCCCACTTTGTGTAGGCATGCACATTTACTCTTGGCAGTACCAGAATTAAGTGCACTTCCTGTGTGAGAGTAGAGGACACCTTCAAAATTGTTGGGGGCTGCAGAAGAGTGAGGTTTCCTATAGGGATTTAAATAATTAAAAAAGAGTCCTAATGCACTTGTGCACCTCATGTTCTTATCAGGAAATATGTGGCTATTACAATATGCATACAGTACATTCAACTACTACTGGAATTACAGACTTTTCAAATTCTATGGGACTTTCAAGAAAATTGGGTATTATCTTACTAACGTATTAGAAAATTTCCAATTCCCATTGTGATTCAAGCTATTTGCTTTCATTCTACAACCGCACGTCATCATTGATTCACACTGCATCTTGCATATTCATTTCTCTCACCTTCTTCCATAATATTTGATGAAAGAATATTAAAATGTTGAAATAAAGGCACATTCCCTGTTGCATCTTTAGCATTAAAACCTACGTTCCTAAAAATGATGTGCATTAACATAGTGCTCAGAAAACATATTTTTGTAGGATATATTCTGTCACACTTCATCATATTTCTATTTCTGTGGTCCATGGTACTGCATTGATACATATGGATACATATGGACACATGCTGTTATGGCGTCAATGTACTTACATGTATATAATCATTAGATTCATTAGATTGTCAATAGTGTTTTTACCAGTGGCGGCTGGTGACATTTGAAAGTGGTGTGGCATAAAAGTTGTAGATGAGTGCCCAGTAATGAGGGAGTGCAGCAAGCGAGCCTGACCATTAGAAGGAGTGTTTGGGGGGTTCTCCCCCTGAAATTTTTGAAAAAAGATTGAGCAAATAGTGCATTTTCAAGCATATTTGAGAAAGCAAGAAGTGACTTTGGCAAGCATTTGTGTCAAACGCTGAAAAATTCATCTCTCTTTCCCTCCGCTCCTAGAAACTGACAGTAAGTAAGTCAGTATGTAACCTAAACATTCAAACATTTTGATCTTTCAAAAAAAAAAATGTCCGTGGCATGGCAATAATATCCTGCTGCTGCGTGAGGCGTCTGTCGCAGCTGGGGAAAACGTCTTCCCAGTGCATTACCCAGGGACATCTTAAGGATTTTGGGGGCCCTGATCCAAACAAATTATGGGGGCCCATCTTCAGGACAGCTATGAATTTATGATACAATTTTGGCTCGTTCATGCCCAGTTGGCCAGGTCACTCACGGTGCACAGGCACACTCATCCAAATTCTAAATGTGTATACATCTAATATTCAGGACTAGTGGGGTGGTTTTTCAATATTGCAAAACAACAGCAGCTCTCTAATATTAATGCAAATAATCTCTATGATTCCCCTCCCATTTCTCATTGTTGAGGTCCTGTTTTCTTTTGCTCTAAAAGAAACTTTTTTTTAAAGATGTTGCATGAAACACATTTCTCTGCAAAATATCTGTAATAGATTCCACACCCACATTAAAAATAAAGGATAACTGTTTTAAAACTATCTGTTTCAGAATTATTTACCATAAGAAACGTCTCTGTCATTTTCCCAGCTGAGTTGGCATTCCATACCCCGGTGGGCCTCGGCTTGCCATTGCGCAGTGTGGACTTGTGAAAGGGCGGGTCTGAGGGGTCGTCATTGCCAGCTTTAAACAATGCAACGTCGGGAGGTACGACCTTATACTGTACCCGCCCGTGGTACCTGGAAATATGATGCTGCCTGGTGTAATTTGTGGGAGGTCCCCCAAAAGGGTCTAAACAGAGACCACCGGGCTGGCACCATGCCAGCCCGGTTTACTAAACTTTAATGTGACACATGCGCAAAGCACATGTGTCACAACTACCTGCCTGACGCCCGTGCCTGACTCAGAGCATCACAGGCAGACTTGCAGGTAGCAGGATTGGGGCAGACTTCGCAATGGTGTTACTTAGCATTTTAAACAAATGCGGTATGTGGATGCCCGATGGTGCGGAAATAGGGTGGGCGCAGCCCCCCCGCTTATTGAAGGAAACTGCTGTTCATTTTTACTAAATTCCAGGTGCCCAGAAAAAGACACAACTTGTGCTTCCTGGAAATGTTCATCACAGGGACCCTTAGGTGAGTGGAATAGTTACGGGAACTCAGGGGCGTAGCAAAGGCGCCCACAGCACATTACCCTGCCCTGAGAGCTCCTGAGTGAGTACGGAGGGGGGCCCCTCCATGTACTCTGCAGGGGGCCCCCTCAACTTTTGCTGCACACGTGCGGGAACTCACTACACTGCTCTACTGGCTACCCAGGGTTGTATAATACTAGGAATCAGGTGTTTTCTCTGCAAAACATTCTGTCATAAATTTACTTCAAAAGACTTTTCAGCAATTTGTGACGGAAATTGGTTTCCCCTCTACCGAGGGTGGTACTTTACCAGTGGCGGCTGCCACAGAATCGGTCGGGTGGGAGGGTAGAAACAAACAAAAAATGACACTTACAGGGCTACCGGCCATTGCCTCCCCTCCGTCCTCCCCTCAGCCAATCACGATGTTGCTGTCACCAGAATGACAGCAGTGTTGTGATTGGTCTGAACTCCCTGGTTCGGCGCTAAGACAGGGAGTGGGAGCAATACAGCCAGATGGACAACATGCTAAATGCGCATGACTGTTTAGCCAGCCCAAGATGGCCGGCTAAACCGTCATCTGTACTTCAGTTCCCCAACCACTCCTCCCCCTGCCGGCTGTGGTGACTGCCGCGCCCTTAGAACTGCCTCAGTACAGAAAAATAAAATGATAATAACATGGTGTTATTATCATTTTAGTAATCCTTTTTTTCCTTTTAATTAGTGTGGCTGCGCTCCTCCGCCATAGCAGAGGCACCGCCGCTATATTTAAGCATCCCAAGCTTTACATAAAATAAAAACGATCAAACATTAGCGCACAGCCAGATGCAGACCTAAGAGAACCTTCATTGCAGGGTCAGTTCAGCTTATGTCACAAGGCTTTTCTGTCAGCAATTCTCTGAGAGGTTTATTTTGCATATACTTCTGCCTCCTCTTAAAACTGTTGTCGTTTCGTTTGTAAACACATCTTTGAGGAATCCTCCCACTCCAAATAAATACAACTTTTACAAAACGTGCAGCAGGGCTGGTATTGTGATGCTGTGATAGTACTACGCTTATGTCATCTTCTTGCTAACAGTGTGGTTGCGATGTCAGGGCTCTTCTGTTATCAGTTTCTTTCAGCCAGACAGCAACCGAGATGTAGCAGTACTTCGTTTCAGGTGTTATATCATATACCGGACAGTATATACCAAACTGTGCATTATAAGGGTGCTGCAAGTCATCGAGGAGCCTGTTACCGCATAGCGGTTATAGGTAGATATCCTTTATAAAGTCAGGGTACTCCAAGGTGACTTGTAATTTTTGTAATCTAGAGTTTGGGGTGTATAATCACATCTCATCCCATGAATCCCATTACCTTTTGGCCAAGGGGCTATGTGGAACGTGACTTTGAGCTGTTGAGTGGAAGCCATCATTTCATGATGGTCAGGGCCGGACTGAGAGCACAAAGCAGCCCAGGCAATATTATTGGACCAGCTCCCGAAAGGGAGGGGGGCAGGAGGTGGGCGAGTGTGCAAGTGTGAAGCAATGCTACTTAACTAGAAGGGCCCCCGGCACTGCTGCTTCTGTTACTACGGGCCGATATTGCAGCACTGCTGCAAAACCTGGCCTACTGCTCCAAAACTGGCCCCTGCCCTTCCTGCCTCCCAGAACATTGCACGATGCCTGCTACGGCCAGTCCGGCCCTGATGATGGTGGGTGTTCCGGAACTCTCCTGGCCTTCCCAGGACCTAGAGGATACTGTCTGCTCTCCCTGGCACTGCTGGGCAAGGTGAGACAAAACATCTGTTCCCCAACCCAGCATGTTCGCAGAGCACCTCTGTCTTTCCTCCCGGTGGCTGGCCTGTGTCCTTTATGCATCCAGCAACTCATCCCAGCCTTCTAGCCTCTCACAGGAGCATAACTGACCGAGAGGAGGACACGTGAGCACCACAGCATAAAGCGCATACTGATCCTGGCTACCAAACCCTGGGAAGAGCGATTACACCTTGGACCCTGTCTGCCACAGCCCTGCTCTGTAAAACAGATTATTGTTGAGAATCTGAAACAGATTACTCTAGGGAATCTCAAACAGATTACTCTTGGGAATCTCATACAGATTACTCTTGGGAATCTCAAACAGATTACTCTTGGGAATCTCAAACAGATTACTCTTGGGAATCTCATACAGATTACTCTTGAGAATCTCCTTCCATCCGTGGTGTGGTAGCAGAGGATAACAGCGAAGTTCCCAAACCTAGCAGGCAGTGGTGAAAGTATTAAAAGTTGTGATGTCAACACTCAACTGTAATAAATGATTACAAATGAGTAATGATGTAATTCTCTTATAGGAGTCCAGAATGTCCATGGAATGTATCAGTAATAAGAACATAAATTAGGTTTATTTATTATTATTATTTTTATTATTGTTAATGTTATTTTTGTTGTTTGTGATTTCTTAAAGTATTTATAAACCCTTTTAATTTATTGTTACAATCTTTCTGAATTTCTCCATCTGTGCACACACATGCGAGCCACGTGTGGACAAGAAATGAGAAATTCACATGATGGAACAGCGGTCTCTCACATATGTAGAGCTAATCGGAGGCGCTAAGGGAGCCACGCTGGGGGGTACAATTGTTTTCACAACTGAAAATCATCTACTGCCTGGAATACCTAAAGAGCCGAGGCCCTGAACACAAACACATTAGAGATCGATGGAGGATTGAACAATAGCCCCCTTACTGCTTTCAGAATCCCACAGGGCTTGTGGCAGATCGAGATTCAAATGTCAGTCACTCCTCCTCTGGCATGTGATGAAGGACTGACATCCCAGTATTCAGTGTGTGTAAAATCTCATAAAATAAACACATAAATCTCGAGAATTGGGGCCATGTGAAGAAACAGCAGAAGAAATGCTTGCATGCAATGGCTGTGTCTGCAGTTGAGCTAAAATATTAAAGATCGCCCAGCTGCCCCCGATCTAATAATATTTATTGAATACCTATGGGAACCCTATACTGAACTCCTTTGACAAGAACAACTTCTACCATAGCTGAGCAAAATATAGACTGCTGTGGACTGTTCTCTAACCTTAACCGGGGAGTCCGCTGCTTTCACTGTATTTTCTTAATCCACAGTAAGTGTTTCTATTATGAATGTCAGCGTCTGAGGCGAAAATGACTACGGTTACATTTTTCACATTTGATTATTGTTTTAACAGTCCATTGCGAGCTATAATTCCCGCATTTCTGAAAATGGTCTCTACTGACCCCCAGGATGCAGCTACCTTTGTGCCACTTGTGTGCAGAGATCTATTAATACAACTGTATCTTCATTTCCGTGTGTTTAAGTTAGCATAAGTAGGCTGAAAGATATTGTACTGGGCCTTCAGGTTGCACTGACAGCTGAAGAAAAGTGGCGTTTAAAAGGTTGCACTGAGTGCATGTTTTCATTCATTCTGTGTTTTTTTCCTTCATAAAACAGACGAAATTGTACCCTTGCCATAGCACTGTTTATTTTGTGCTGTAACAATTAACATCCTTCAGAGGAAGCCTGCCTGCTGGCGGAACATACACAATGGTTCAATGCTCAAGCTGACGGGCAACTGCTAGTTGAACTGTGCTTCATTCACTTTCACAAACAGCTATTGTTCAGTAGTGTAATGTCATTTCCTACCAGTAGGTAGATTAGAGGTCGTCATACACTATTACTTTTGGGAGGGTTTCTAGAGTAGCCTGCTTTACGTATTATAATTTCTACAGCGTTGATTGATTTCTATCAATGTATCTTTATTAGTCCAGCTCATGGTCCCACTTCACACCATGCAAAGGACATGATTCTCTACTTCTGTAAACATATAAGATGTTCTGTTTTTGGGACGATTGCCAAACTTGTTCCTGCTTCCATCCTGGTCAGTATCTATGTAAAAGTCATACTTAGACGTCCCATGCCTTTTGAACTGAGCAGTCCCTGTGACAGATTACTCTTTGACTTTGTACTAGGAATAATTTTTAAGGTTGACCTTTTGTTATCCTCTTGCTGATGTTGTTGCCTGACTAATCTTTTTTTTGTTGCTTTCTTTAATGATTCTTAATCTTAAATACACTTTCATTGTTTGGATTTTGAATCTTGCCCTGTGTGGATTTTCCTATGTGGATTTTCCTTCTGGGGTTTCTTGAGTGGATTCTCCTTTATTTGCCTAGGACCCTCATCCTTTGGGACTCACATGGCCCGATCTGTCTAATCAATCCTTTTATTAGTAGTAAAAGCCAACATATGTCTCTGTTCCTGTCAAGAATATGGAAAATGTGCCCACAGTCCAACTCTGTGACTGCCCGCTACCATCCGATTGTGTAGGTGTTTTCATGTTGGCTCCTTCTACACTATTGACTGAACATGTCCCAATTTGTGATGACCTTTGATGGTGGTGACTTAGTCCTTCTGGACACAACAGTTGGAGTTGTCAACATCAACCATGATATCTTAGTTGGCTGCATGCAAAATATTGGGATAGGAGGCTAACTCCTTTCTGGTTCTGGTCTTTTCTTTCATCTTTCGCCCATGCCATTACTCTCCCCCTTCTCTTCTTGTTTCTGTGGACCATCTTTATTGCTGTTTCAATCCGCCTTGACAAGTGATGATACACATGCGTGCCAATTTTAGTGGGATGTGAGGTAAGAGTGTACTCTTCCAAGCTCTGTTCAGCCCTATTCCTGGGTTGGATTTACATCAACAGGCTCACATTTTGCACCAGTAAGACAGAGAATATTGTGTGAGATAGAAGCAAGCCCTTGACGTTCCTCATTTTGCTCCACCAATTTTAGTGATCGTGCAGCTCCGGAGCTACATATGGCTTGTTAAAATCAAGTAAAAAAAGATTTATTGCTTGCTTCCCATGTTCATGTGAGTGGGCAACCTATTCTGTAATGGGATTTAAAGGACAATCAGGGGCACCACCATTGTGGAAAACCTCCACCACCAACACCTTAATATGGTCCATGATCAATAAAGAAACAGCTTCAGTACGGTAATGGCGTAAGACCAAAGCCTGGTCATGTGACTCTCCATTGGGTAAGAATCAACACCAGAGTTGTTTTCATCTGAAAGCGTTCAGGGAGACGTCATTAACAACAATAGCAAAGCCCACTTTGAACCGTGAGCTAAATTACGCCCCCTATTGATAGAATATGTGCCCCCGCTTCCCTTCCTTATCCACCCAGAGCAGTTCTCATTTACAAGTAGAGATAGGGAGGAGTCAAAGTATGACGGGGCAGACCTTATTTTGCCCCATCTTTTATATCTGAACTTAATGCTGTGTGATGGTTATTATTATTATTATTATTTTTGCAAGCATATGCCACAAAAGGGAAAAGGAAAACAGGTGGCCACCTAAACATGGCCACCATATGCCTGCATTCAAATATTTCAAATTAGAAAACATTCACAGTTGCTATTTTGCTATGTGTGATTTTAACTATCAGGGCTTTTGGTAGTGTCATTATTTCTATTATTATTATTGTTATTATTATTATTATAAGTTAAAGAGGAAAGAATAAACCACCAGATACCCAAGTTCTCCACCTGCAGGCAAATACTATGTCACTTAAAGACTTAATAACTGAAAATGAGACAGAAAATAAATCCCCACCCGCCTGTGCACCCAAGAGCAGGCAGAATAAATAGTCGTTATTTAAAGCTAATATAAAAAATGAATAAGGTAGAAAAAGCACACTTTATAACATCTCTATACCACTATTTCAGGTGCATGTGGAAAATGTACCCAAACTTTGTGCGGCCACTCAAAGTTAAGGGAGGCGATGGGTATAGTGGGCTGACGCACTGGCCCATGCAGCGTGCTGTGGTGGTTGGAAGTAAAATGTAAATACCAATTTAATAGAATAATGGATAAAGCCCTCTAACCAGACTCCTTTATGTATATATATTATGGAAAAACTATTTAGATTAACTAAAGCCTAGCAAGACAACAAACTCTGTCTGAAAGGCCAGACCTAAAAGCGCTCCTCTTGAGAGGATACTCCCGGAGTCGTTTTGCAGAAGGTCGTCTCTGTGCAGTACAGGAGTACTGCAGCAACATACTACATTGCTTCACTGGAGTCCTAATCCAGCCCTGGACAGAGCCCAGGTGAATAATGGTTTCTTCTTCAAACCCAAACAACATATATGCCTGCAAGGAGGTTTATCACAGACATTTTTTTGGGTCCTACTTTATTAAACATCTATTGAAATAACCTGCACAACATCATTCCATTTACAATAGATAAAGTCCCTGCACTTACAAAAGAGGTAATAACATTCCCCTTTTGACATAAGGTGATTCTTAAAAACCCAGAAGGCTATTTAGTTATCATGCATTTTTAAGGAAAGCTTTTACTACAAACATGCAAGAGACTAAATGATGGCCTGTATCTCAAACTAGAAGCACAGAGGAAACAATGAAGTCATTCTTCACAAATGGCGACGAGATAAGGTCATCGTAATTAATCTCTAACCTACTGCTATTGGCTATATGGGTGTATCCTTCCACCTCCTTACCAGTGTTTGTACTGCAGTGCATGAGGTGCTACTTTATTACTATAAGCTTCTCTGTTTGCTCTTGCTGGCTCCCTCCCTCTTCAGTGTCCCACTCTAATGTGCAAATGCTGCATGTGTTACCACACTACACCTAGACCAAGTGCTGTTGCCAACCTTGCAGCAACTCGAAAACAGACATAACACAGGACCTGAACAGAAGAGCAAGACGCAGCCCAAAGGGAGGTGTATCTTTTGCAAACATGCGATGGCCGCTGACGCCCTGCAAAGGTGATAGGGCGTAAATACCTGTCCCGACATATATCTGGGAAGGGGATCGTGAGGGAGGGGCTCACCCTGAGAAAATGTTGCAAAGAATGAGTCAAATGGTGCATATTAGAGGGCAATGTTCACTAAAAAGCCATAGGTTGTGAATTTTCACTCCTAAAGGGTTCCACTTAGTTCATGGAGTACTAAACAAACTTGACCCTTCCCGAGAATGTTGAAATGTCCTAAAAAGAATCGGTGCTACTGGCAAGTTCAGAGCATTTCTCATGGCCTCTTTCTACATTTCCTTCACACTCTGCCACTTCATATGCTATGACCGAGAATTTTCTTAGAAGGTGCAACGTGGACAAATTGAAGAGTACACAAATCTCACAATCTCAGGCAGTATAAGGAGAAATAGACATGTTTTCCAGGGTTAACCAATAGCAGTAATGATGAACTGCAGTACCACACACAGACGCAGTGTCAAGGCCTGGTCTAGGCATAGGCCACAAGGGCAGGAATATGTGATGCCACCTGCTGTGGCATGCCACTCATACACTCATTCAGCAGGGATATAGTAACATGACTGCCAGAAATAAGAGAGGAGTTCCAAAAACGTCCCACCTCAAAGCTGCCAGAATATCTAAGTACCCGCCCTGGCAGCTTCTGGGCAGAGACAGTGGCGGGCTTAAAAGGCTTTTAAAGGACTTCTGAACATTTTGGGAAAAGAAACCGGGGCTTTCATACTTTCCTCGGAGGGTCACTATTCACAGGGATTTGGAATTGGAATAAAATGAACAGGGACTGTAATTAGTTCATGGGCATCCTACAGTTCGTTGGATAAAAGGTTCATTTTTAATGAAAAACAATCTGATTGACCAAATATGGGCAAAATGCGTCATGAATGCTGACTCCCCTTGCTGGATACTTTCAAAAACTCTCCCAGGGTTTAGATACACAGACACGCTGGCAATTGAGGAAGGAAGCAGACAATAGGTGGAAGCTGGAGATAAAACACACAGCAGATTCGACAATGAAGCACCACCACAGGCGCGAGCTGAAAACTTGTAATAACTCTTTCTGGAAAACATTGTTTCATCGACTAACATTTATGCAAGCAAAGCTAATAGTTGTTCAGGTTTAAAAACAAGCTTTTTGTATTTTGAGAAACAACCTAAGTGAGCATTTTCCTTTGCAAAGATGGCCTGGACTACCATCCCCTGTGCCACTGCGAACCTGAGACAATATTAACAAGCATTTGCAATGCAATAGGTCTCGCATTTACGCGACTTTAAGATACTGGCATTGTAAATGACAATGCCTTTTATTTATGTCTTAAAAACCAAAACAAAAAACGCATTGTCATGTACAATACCAATAGCTGAAACTCGCGTAAATGCGACACCTATTGCGTTGTACAGTAAGCATGTCTACGTACCCATAGAAGTGAAATCTGACTCCATGGCAACCAGCGGCTGCGAGAAGATGCCTTCTTCCTGTTCCGACTGCTATGGGGGGTAGCGGGGGACTTGTTGTTCAAAATAAGACGTGGAGTCGCCATTGGATGCTTGTCCAGGAGAAAATAAGGTGCGCGACCGCTATAATAAAAGCGTGCCGTGCTTGAAAAATAAATAACTAAATAATACATTTTACAAGGAGCAAGTTCAGAAGAAAATAAAGGCACGTGGCAGCTTGAAAGCGGACCGCGCCATAAAATAAATAAATAAATAAGCACGGCCGCTATAGTTGAAGCAGACCGCGCTGTAAAGTAAATAAATACTTTAATAATATAAAAGCGGGCGGGTGCTGAGATGTCATGGGTGGAATACGGGAAAAGCAATAAAGAAGCAATGTCATGGGTGGAATAGGGGAAGAGCATTAAAGAAAATAGTGCGCACCAACTGATAAAGCAGACCGTGTAACACCACCAGTAAAAGGTCCAGTCATTATGGGAGGTAACATGGAATGGTGTAAAAGAAAATAGGATGGTCCCTTCCTAACCGTATTTTTCTAAATAATGTTACGTCATATCACGCCACGCCCACGGGATCGCTCGTTATTTGAGCTGCTTCCTTTGATGGAGAGTCTTTCTCACGGTGCACGGCTGCTTTGTACTTTGTAACGGTTCTAAAAAGATTGTGAACCACTGCTCAGTGGCAAAGAGAGAGCAGATGAAGTGTAGTGTCGCGGTCTAGTGGACGCGCGCACTACGGAGGGACGTAGAGGCGCGTAGCGGACGTCGGACGCTACCGCGCATGCGCGAGCAGAGCGGCGTGAACGAGGGACGCGATCGGAGCGTGTTGCCCGGCGCTCTCTCCTTAGGTGTCCTATAAAGTTAATAAAGGTTCTAATTGCAAGTAGAACGTCTCCAGAGAGTCTGTGGGGGAAAGTACTTACAGCCTGGCATCCTACAACATTACAGTGGCGACGAGACTGGGACAAGAAGAACCCCAGGTGCAACAGGCGGAAGGTGCCCCCCTAACCTGCATCAGAGAGAAGCCCACCAGGAGAAACACCACCATACGCGGTGAGAGACCGGAGAGACTAAACAGCAGACACCTACACACCGGGAGAGCGCGGCAGAGGCAGATAGAAGCCGGAGAGTGGCACGTGGGCAACGAGGAGCCAGCCACGTGGTAGGGGATATCGCGGACGGACGGCGGAGTCGCAGAAGAGATCCTGGCGGAGTCAGGGAACGACGGAGCAGCAGGCTCGAACGCAGTCCCAGGTACCCGAAGCAGGGGAGTGGGGACGGACGCACCTGGTAGCCCAAGGAAGCAAGTGGACGCAAAAATGAGTGCACAGTCAGCGACCCTGACGACGCCGATACCTTTCCTACCACGCCCGGGAGAACCCATAATGAAGTGGGAAGACTGGAGGGAGTACTTCAGAAACTACCTGGAAGCGCTAGAAGATGAGAACGAGGAGGCGTTCTCTAGCGCCAGGAGGAAGAGGATACTCCTACACAACCTAGGACCAGAAGGGATACGGGTGTTCCAAAATCTCACACCGATCACCAGACCAGGAGGAGACACAGACGTGTTCACCCACGCCATAGAAGATTTAGACAACCACTACCGACCAGCAGTGTGCACCTCCATCGACCGCTATAACTTCCAGCAGAGGAAGCAAGAAGCGGGAGAATCCGTGGATGACTACGTGGCGGCACTGCGGAAGCTGGCGATGACGTGCAGGTATGGCGGACTGCAGGACGAATTCATCAAGGACCAGATCGTCATGCACACGACAAGCAAGTCAGTACAGGACAAACTATGGGCGAATGGAGATGCAACGCTGAACGAAGTGATCGCCATAGTGAAGAGAGCGGAGCTAACAAAACGATGTGCGGAAGCAGCCAAAAGAGAACAGGCCCCCAGACTCACAGTCAACAAAGTAGACGACGCGGACCACCAGGCGCGGGGGAAACAAACGACGGGGGAGTACAGAGGAGCGGCCACAGGGAAACCAAGACCCGGACCGACATGGAAACAGAGCAAAGGCGAGGCCATGAAATGCTACAGGTGCGGCAGCTCGAATCATGCAGCGCACGACAAACGGTGTCCCGCATTCAGAGCCAAGTGCGCGTTCTGCGGCCTAGTCGGCCATTACGAGAAGGTTTGCCGCAGGAAAGGAAGACCGCAGGCGGTGAAGTTCGTGGCACAGGACGATGGGGAAGAAGCAGGAGGCCGTGAAGAAGACGAGGAAGTCCTGTGTATTGAAGACCAGGTACTGGGCATAGAGGAGAGAAGATCGCGCAAGTCCCAATGCGACATGATAGTAGGAGGCATACCCATCACCATCGTGGCGGACTCAGGATCTCCTTACACGATCATTCAACGTTCAGTATGGAGCGAGAAGTTCAGACCCACGTGGGGCGCACATCTAGAACCCCCCGACATTCGACCAGTCACCTACACAGGGGACCCAATCCCGATGGTAGGGTTCAAGACAATGAAGTTCCAGTTCAAGGAGAGGAGTGCGATCTGCAAGCTGTACGTCGCGGAGAAAGGACCGTCAGTCCTGGGCTGGATGGACCAGGGAGTGTTGGGAATACAGCTGAACGCAGGAGGGGACACCCAAGTGCTGGCGACGCTGGACGGAGAGGAGTCGACAGCAGGAAAATGGCGGAGCGGGCACCCGAAGGTCTTCGGCGGGAAGATAGGGAGGCTGGAGAAGTTCTCCCACAAAATCGTTCTCAAAGATAACGCACGGCCAGTCGCGCACAAGGTACGGAACATCCCGATTGCTGTTAGGGAAGCGGTGCAACAGGAGCTCCTCCGACTGGAAGAAGGAGGAATCATTGAGCCCATTGACAGCGCGGAGTGGTTGGCTCCCTTGGTGGTGGCCATGAAACCGTCAGGCAAAGTGCGCCTCTGTGTGGACCTCAGGGAGTTGAACAAGTGCATAGTGGTGGAGAAGTTCCCCTTGCCACGCATTGAGGAAATGTTGGCCCGCACGAAAGGAGTAAAATGGTTCTCCACCATAGACTTGCAATCGGCGTACCATCAAGTAGCACTACATCCGACAAGCAAAAAGTTGACATCGTTCATCACGCCGTTCGGCTGCTACCAATTCTGCTGCATGCCCTTCGGTCTCGCCTCGGCAGCGGCGGTGTTCCAGAAGCTGATGGCCCGCCTATTCAAGGACATTGAGGGAGTGCAATACTTTCAGGACGACATCTTAGTGATGGGGACGGAGCAGGAGGACCACGACAGGAAACTGTCGGCAGTACTGAAGATCCTGGAGGAGAAGGGCCTCACAGCAGAGTGGGAGAAGTGCCATTTTGGGATGACATCTGTCACCTACCTGGGACATGAGATAGGGGCACAAGGAATAACGCCGAAGAGAGGGAACGTAAAAGCCATCTGCGAAGCACCGCCACCCACATCCAAGGAGGAAGTAAGGTCGTTTCTAGGGATGGCAGAGTATTACAGTAAATTCGTCCACCACTTTGCCACGAAAACCCACCACATGCGGCAGCTCACGAGGGACAAGACGGCGTTCAGATGGACGGAGGAGACGCAAGAAGAGTTCGACACAGGGAAACGGGAGATTGGTGGAGCGATCCCACTGCAAGGATTCGACCCCCAGGGGCGGTCGATATTGATGACGGACGCGAGTGAAAAGGGGCTGGGAGCCGTGCTCATGCAGGAAAGACCAGAAGGCGGAACGGAGACGATCAGCTTCGCGTCCCGGACGCTGACAGCATCGGAACAAAAGTTCAGCGTGATAGAGAAAGAGATGCTAGCGGTAGTGTGGGCCATGGCGAAGTACCGTCAGTTCCTGTGGGGGACCAGATTCCAGGTGAAGACAGATCACAAGCCTCTCGTGAAAGTACTGACATCAGATGGCCATGCCAGCGCCACGCCCCGGATAGCGAAAATGACACTGAAACTCCTGGAGTACAGGTACGACGTGGAGTACATCCCGGGCTCCAGGAACAAAATAGCGGACTACCTCAGCAGGGCATCGGCGATGGACAGCGCTTCCAACGACAGGGAAGACGACGACGAGATGGTGGCTCTGACGGACGATCCGGAAAAGGCCATCAGTAGGCAGGACTGGAAGGACGCATATGAGGTAGATGCCGACATGGAAGAAACCAAGGCGTGCATTGTGCGGGGATGGCCGGACAGGAGGAGACAAGGCCCAAAAATCAGGCAGTTTTACGAAGTCAGAGAAGAGCTGTCGGTGGGCAACGATGGAGTATTCGTCTACAGGGGTGACAGGGTGGTGCCGCCGGAGAACATCGTACCTACCCTGCTAGCCATACTTCACGAAGGCCACCTGGGAATTGTGAAGACAAAGGCCAGAACAAAACAAACTTACTGGTGGCCAGGAATGGACACGCATGTGGAGAGGCACGTGAAGGACTGCGCGCAATGCCAAGGGGCAGACAAGACTCTCAAACCAATGAGACCACCCCTAGGGAAATTCACTAACCCCAGCAACCCGTGGGAAGAGGTAGCAGTAGACATCCTGGGACCAATATTGGACGACCAAGGCATCCCCAAATATCTATGTGTACTAGTGGATAAATACTCGAAATGGCCAGAAGTGCACATCAACGAGGTCATGGACACGGACGAGATACTACGCTTCCTCAAGGCGATGTTCCTTCGGGAAGGCATACCCAGGAGCATTATCAGCGACAATGGCCCCCAGTTCATCTCCGACAAGTGGGTCACGTTTGCGAACAGGAATGGCATAATACTCAAACACACCTCGATATACCACCCATCCAGCAATGGACAAGTAGAGAGGTTTAACAGGGAGCTGATGGGCTCCATACAGGCGGCCATCACAAGAGGTAAAGACTGGGAAAAGGAGGTGCTCAGCACGATATGGGCATACCGCATCACCCCCACCGGAACGGGGTACAGTCCCTTCCAGATCTTACGGGGGCGGCAACCCTTTACCAAAGACAATGTGGCATGGCAGGAGAAGACCATCACCAGCAAATGGTCCCCAGCAGTGGTGCAGCACAACCTGCAGAAGGCACAACGCATCTACACGGAGCACTACAACCGCCACAAGAAGACAACAGATGCGGCGTTGGAAAAAGGGGAGTGGGTCAGAGTGAAACTGGCTGTCCTTAAGCGGAAAGGAGAAAGCAAATACTCCCCACCCCTCAGAGTAGAAGAGGTGTATGACCGGGCGGCACTGCTCAGTGACGGTAACGTGTGGTCACACGAGCGCATGGCCAAATGCAATAAGATCTTACAGTGGCCCCGAGAGTGCACGGAAGGGGAAACCCCGGCAGAGGGGGTGATAAAGGACACAGACTCATCCGAAGGAGGCCCCGGAGAGGACATGGGCGGTGAGCAAGAGAGAGAGAGAGACAACTCAGGGAGAAGACCCTTGGGGGAGACCACGAGAGAAGATGGCGAGGTAAAAGAGAAAGAGAGTCCGGGCACTCCGAAAGGTACTGACGGAGGCCTGGCCACAGAGGGAAGCCGAGAAGGACATTCCACTCCGGTAAGACACACCCGGGGGGGAAGAGCAGTGGTGAGACCATCCAAGTTCAGAGACTTTGAAATGGACTGACCTCCGGGTCGGGGACTTTGTGTGAGTGGTGTGAAAAGGGGGAGATATGTAGTGTCGCGGTCTAGTGGACGCGCGCACTACGGAGGGACGTAGAGGCGCGTAGCGGACGTCGGACGCTACCGCGCATGCGCGAGCAGAGCGGCGCGAACGAAGGACGCGATCGGAGCGTGTTGCCCGGCGCTCTCTCCTTAGGTGTCCTATAAAGTTAATAAAGGTTCTAATTGCAAGTAGAACGTCTCCAGAGAGTCTGTGGGGGAAAGTACTTACAGCCTGGCATCCTACATGAAGGACTAACGGTCGCACAGTGGATCAATCCTGTGATGTCATGTTGAAATAAGGGGGCGGGGTCTTATGCCACGTCCACTCCCCTCAGTGTTTTAGAAAATCGACATTCGTCTCCACCACATAGGTCTTTCAAGTTATTATTAATTGTATAATTTTCTTGGTTCCCGAAAATATTACCTAATAATATTGAGGCATTGCAATCCCAGAGATACATTAATTCAAGGCAATTAGTCTAGTATATAATATCACACAAAATGGCACAAGAGTACCTCTCAAAGGTTATAAATTGCAACATACTGAGAAAGTGAATTTATATGCATGTGCCTTAATGCTTATATGTTTACTATGAAAATGCTAATGCTTATGTATGTCTTAACGTGTGTAGTCACATTTTATGAATCATTTCTGGTGTCGTTTTTGCACCAACCTAAAGACCACTAAAGCCGTAGAATCATGTATACTTAGACTCATTTTAAATGAACGATAGTTTTGTTCTTCCATGTTGTACACACTGCGCACTACTGCTGAACCATGCTAGCCCAGCATATCCTTTTTCTAAAGTGTAGATTTTAGAAAATAGTAGGTCCTGTTAGTGTTGACTGTATCTCTCTGATAAGTTTTTCTCACAATCTTTGTACATTGTATAACTGTAACTGGAAAATGTATGGATTTTAACATTACATGCTCCAACAGGCCATGGTTAGAGCATTAGTCTGTTGAAACAGCAATTGCCTTGCCTAATTTTTTTATGCCCCATGGCTAATTTTGAATTTAACCCATGTTATATTTCTATGCGCTATCTCAGGTGCTCTGTTTTCTTTTACAATCTTTAAACCAGATGATAAGTGTATAGCGAGAAACATGAGATTGCATTGAATGTTATGTGTACCCCATTATGTACCTGAATGGTTGTATTATTGTCAATGTGGTACACCAAGCAATTGTCACAGAAAAACTTCAAAACTTAAGTAAGTAAAAGACACATCAATTCTTTTTTTAAACGTTGAGAATAACCTCAGGTCAAAGTCACTCGTGTGTGTCTGCATGTGGAGAGAATGGGATATAGGAGAAATCAATAGAACATTGGGTCACTATGACAAGATTGATTACTCTGAGTTTTAGCTTTTAAGCATCTCTCCAATGTGCATATCCTTTGTTGTTTACTCTTTGTTCTACATCTACACATAATCAATTTCTGAAACTTCTTGAATAGTTCTTCCTGTAGGAAGTAGGATGTGTGTACATCAGATCCAGGTGAACCCCAGAATTCATTGTAGTAATTTGTCATCTTTTATATCTGAGCTAACCAATCATTGGGAAAGAACCACTCTTGACACCTTGAGGCATATTTATCAAACGTTGGACAACAAGCAAAGTTGCTACACTGCGTTGCAAGAATGAGAGAGAGCTGGAAAGTGCCCTATCTTCTCAGATACAATGCTCTTCTGCTCCGCCCAGGTGCTGGGACACTTGGGGCTGCCTACCACCAATGCAGCCACCCTTGTGCCGTGCTGCAAGAGTCCCTACCTTATGGGCAGGATTGTTTTTGGGTTTGGAAGGGCCTGCTTCAGCCGTGGCCCGTGCAGGTAAGCGTGGTGGGGCAGTGGGGCCGGGGGAGGGGGATTTAGATGGACGATGACGAGGGAAATTTAAATTGTGATCGTCCGTCGAAATCCTCCCCAACCTGCCCCACCGCTCTTACCTGCATGGGCCGTGGCTGGCCTGCTTCTTTCTCAAAAATAAGCTTCTAAGGCAATTTCCTCTTTCTACACGCATAAAAAGCAGATGTAATGAGGACAAATAAAGATATTTCTCCTCACTGGGTAAAGCATAGCATTTTTACTCATTCCCAAGTTTACTAGCTTTAGTAAATTTGGGAAGCACCAAAATCCATGAGTGGGTGCATGGGAACGCCCATGCTCCACCCATGGAACGTCTTGTGTGGTTTAGTAAAGTGGCGCAACCACAAAGCAAAATGTTATTAAATCTGGGCCCTTGTGCTTGATTGAAAGCAAACAGAGCTGTGTCTATAACCTCCAGTTTAGCCACACACTCTAGACCTCCCCACGAGTGTTCTAGCACAAGAAAATGTACCCATTCCCCGACCCCTCAACATTACCCTCACATTCCCCTCCCCATTATAAAACATTTCAAGTTTAGCGCCTTATGTTTCCTATTTTTGGTCCTTGCCACCTCGCCCTGTTCTGCGCCTGCCTGCCTGAACTAGACCCAGATGACCTCACCCTTGAATTGCCCTGGTATCTCTATTTCCAGCTCTTTTATATGTGTCGTCTGTTTCCCTGACTTGCCCTGATCTCTCTTTCATCGCTTCTTGCTTCCAGCAACAACCTCCATATTCAACTCTATAAATCTCAACTGAACAAACTGCATCCCCCTGCCTGCCTCCATAAGAACTCCCTGCACCAGGGAGGGGGGTGGGTCATCATTACATAGAGGGAAAGTGAATTCCCTCTGCACATGCTCCGATTATAAGAGCTTGATAACTCGCACCCTGTATCCCATATCTCTCTCCCAAACTCCCTGGGGCTTATCTATGGGATTTCAGCATAGGGCAGTGCAGCAAAGCACCTTGCTGCACTGCCCTACACCAAAGTGAAAGGTTAGGAATGCACCATATTTAAGCAACGCAGTGCACTCCTGTCCTTTCTCCCTGCGCTGGAGCCGTTTTGGCCGCCTAGTGCCAACGTAGACTCCCTTGCACCATGGTGCACGGTGCCTCCATTGCATGCAAGATTGTTTTTGTGCCAGTGATGCCCCTTCTATTCTAGGAATATACACGTCCCTGCTTTGAATCGTGAACCTGTTTTAACGCCCCTACTTTCCTCATTGCGGGCCCTTCCTATCGCTGACACTGCAGCACCTCTGTCCTGTCCCACAATTGGCTGTCCGCACCCTCTGCTGGCAGAGATATGCAGAATGCAGCACAAACGCAGAGACAATAACAAGTGCAAATAAAAGCGTTTCCCCTTGTTGGGCAGCCTCTTTACCACTTTAGCACAAGACCATTTCTACATGTCTTTGTAAATATGGGTTTGCCTCATAACCCAGGGGTGGATGCACGGGAACGCCCATGCACCACCCATGGAATGCCTGCATGAGCCAAAAGTTGTGTTGCTTTACTTTTTATTTCAAAGTTTGTAAATACCAAAAAAGGATTTTGCGTCGGGCAGTATCAAAAAAGTGATGCAACCCCGATGCAAAATCTTTGTAAATTTGTACCCAAGTCCATGCCTACAAATGTCCATGATGGAAACTCTTCCAAGTCACAAACCTTAATCCATCGAAGAAAGAACAAATAATCGTCAATAGGTGCTCGTATGGGATCCTTAGAGGTTACAGTTTCAGTTTCTTGAGTTTATATAATACATGAAAATGCACAAAGAAGGAGTATACGCATCTTCGATCAGCAGTGAAGAGATGGAATTACCGTACGAGCTGATGAGCGCAACATGTCTGATCTAGCAACTGCAGTGGCGGCTCCCTTCATAGGCTCAGGGGGGCTACGCCCGCCTTGTTTCCTGGGTGTTTGTTTTTATTATGCCAAGAGTGAAAAATAACCTATTATTCACTCTTGTATATAAAACTGCAGACCTCCTCTGGGTCCGGCAACAGTCCCAGCCTGATGGCTGGCGCAGGCATGAAGGCGCCTATACCAGCCTCCAGAGAGAGATTACCAGGGCTGGAGGAATCCCATGATAGGATTATATATGATTAC
The DNA here is from genome assembly GCF_964204655.1 of Triturus cristatus. Taxonomy (NCBI): domain Eukaryota; kingdom Metazoa; phylum Chordata; class Amphibia; order Caudata; family Salamandridae; genus Triturus; species Triturus cristatus. The sequence goes on from NC_140588.1 coordinate 512,067,136, forward strand.
TGCTTATCATGTTGTGCCATGTATCACAATTGTAATGTACCAGTCAAATCATGTACAGATTGATGCTCTGCGGATTTGTGAACAAATCCAAATTGTAAATATGATCAAGAGAACTCAGCATATGATACACTGGGAGGACTTCCACACGTGCCTCACAATCTCAAATGGGACAGTCATTCATGACAAGAGGGGGCAATGAGCCAACACCCGCCACTGAAACATGTGCTGATTGGTTGGCCATGAGTTCAGATCCCTGCAACGCAGGCTCAGCCTTCCATCCTTCACGTGGAGATTGGTTGAGTGTCATTAAACTGGGTAACACCAAGGTCTCATATTTACAGAGCTTAGAAACGGAAGAAGTAAAACGCGAGGCGCTACATAAAAAGAAAGTACTATTATGACACTAACTTGAGCCATTTTCCAAGAGCATTCTTTTTATGGCTTGCCATATGTCGCACTGCGACCTTTTCTCACGTGCCTGCGACTGTGCGCGACCCCTGTGACTCCCAGCTTTCAAAGGAGCCATCTTGTGAGTGCAAGTCTCACCAGAGCGAAGAAGCAGCGCTTTGTGCACAGACCCCCTCCGCAGAAACCAGGAAGGAAACTGTGCATCAGATTAGCACTGCTTCACCAGGAGCACCAGGCCGTGTCTGCTGGGCATCCTGCCTTTCCGTAGGGCGCTAATATCAGTTCTGCTGCAGCTGAATGATGTTCGTAGACACCCGCATTTTTCAAGAACTCTCAATAACAGATAATGTATCTAGAAATTGCTATGTAAATGCACGCAAACGATCCTCAGATAGCTCAGGCTCTCCCTGGGACTCGGGGCAAGTCGTAATCTTTACAACGTTTGAAAAATAACTGTAGTAACTGGTGTATTGCCTTTGTTATGCGCGCCCACATAGTGGTATAGCTGCACAGTAGCCAGGGCCAATGGAATTGTGCGACTGTGTGGCGGAGGCGATTTTCGCATAATTATAGATTTGCCGCATTTGCCACATAATCCATCACCTGCCACAAAAGCTGCAGATCCCCCCTCGCCCCCCACAAAAAAAGCTAATTTTGTTTCTAGCTCAAACGGTTCAAAAGTTACTAAACATGCAGTGACAGGTGTTGCCACGCGCTGTAAGGCACTTTGCAAAACTGGACTGGTGAAACAATGCCCAGACAGTTTTACCAAGTTTAAAAATTATGAAATAATGAAGTAATATTATTACGCCTCGTTTGCTGAGGCAGCCATGCGCATTACAAATTCGCAATAAATAAATAAATAAAATGTGGCGCATTATGCCGCATAATTTGTGTTTTCTTGCCGCATAATTTGGCTCTCTCCAGCCGCATAATTCCAGTGGCCCTGACAGTTGCCAAGCATTCTTACAGGGATAATGTTGCGTTATTTTATCTTATTGTGCAAACGTGAACCCCCGCTCTTGCAAAAAATGCGCACCTCTGGATCTGAATGTTTCTGCTCTGGCCACAGCATTGTACCACAGATAAGCAATGGCTTCTCCCTCGCTCTCACCGCAGAGCAGAAAGAGTTAATGTTCTCTCCCAACCACGACAAAGCCCATTGTACACATTGTGGTAGCCGGCATGGAGTCCAATAACATTTAATGGAAAATCGAATGTCTAATATTTACCCGTTTAGTTATTTCTTATTTGTGTCAAGAATGCTGTGCTTGCTAACTCAAAAAACCATCGATTGATTTAAAATATTCTATCTGAGTGCGTTTCACAAAGTTAAACTGAGTCACTAAATGGTAGCATTTCAAATCTATTTACAGCATTTGGGGAAAACATTCTATGAATGGTTTTAGGACAGTAAATAAGCACCCTGGACTGTTCGGGCAAAGTTGCACCCCCTTGTTCAATATATGTCTTCGTCCCCTTTCCGATCTTTTCTGTGGCTTCCTAGTTTCTATTCGACCCTAAACTGACGTCACTTAGGTGCGGCTGACTTAAGAAGCTTGGTGTTACTTTAGGCACTGAGGCCTCCATCGTTCGCAGGCAAACTATGAGGTGAATAGGATTCCTGTTATAGAGGATGAACTCTATCCCCCCACTCTCACCGAACCTTGGTTGCCTTGTGGTCAGTGCCGCCATGCAGGACCACTTGGACTTCTACAATTACCTCTGTGCTGGCCTCCCTAGAACGTCACTTCCGGGGCTGCTGAGAGTGCGGAATGCTGCAGCTCATAGCATCCGTGGCCTCCCTAGAACGTCACTTCCAGGGCTGCTGAGAGTGCGGAATGCTGCAGCTCATAGCATCCAGGGCTGCTGAGAGTGCGGAATGCTGCAGCTCATAGCATCCTTGGCCTCCCTAGAACGTCACTTCCGGGGCTGCTGAGAGTGCAGAATGCTGCAGCTCATAGCATCCTTGGCCTCCCTAGAACGTCACTTCCAGGGCTGCTGAGAGTGCGGAATGCTGCAGCTCATAGCATCCGTGGCCTCCCTAGAACGTCACTTCCAGGGCTGCTGAGAGTGCGGAATGCTGCAGCTCATAGCATCCTTGGCCTCCCTAGAACGTCACTTCCAGGGCTGCTGAGAGTGCAGAATGCTGCAGCTCATAACATCCGTGGCCTCCCTAGAACGTCACTTCCAGGGCTGCTGAGAGTGCAGAATGCTGCAGCTCATAGCATCCTTGGCCTCCCTAGAAAAACAATTCCAGGGCTGCTGAGAGTGCAGAATGCTGCAGCTCATAGCATCCTTGGCCTCCCTAGAACGTCACTTCCAGGGCTGCTGAGAGTGCGGAATGCTGCAGCTCATAGCATCCGTGGCCTCCCTAGAACGTCACTTCCAGGGCTGCTGAGAGTGCGGAATGCTGCAGCTCATAGCATCCTTGGCCTCCCTAGAAAAACAATTCCAGGGCTGCTGAGAGTGCAGAATGCTGCAGCTCATAGCATCATTGGCCTCCCTAGAACGTCACTTCCAGGGCTGCTGAGAGTGCAGAATGCTGCAGCTCATAGCATCCTTGGCCTCCCTAGAAAAACAATTCCAGGGCTGCTGAGAGTGCAGAATGCTGCAGCTCATAGCATCCTTGGCCTCCCTAGAACGTCACTTCCAGGGCTGCTGAGAGTGCAGAATGCTGCAGCTCATAACATCCGTGGCCTCCCTAGAACGTCACTTCCAGGGCTGCTGAGAGTGCAGAATGCTGCAGCTCATAGCATCCTTGGCCTCCCTAGAAAAACAATTCCAGGGCTGCTGAGAGTGCAGAATGCTGCAGCTCATAGCATCCTTGGCCTCCCTAGAACGTCACTTCCAGGGCTGCTGAGAGTGCAGAATGCTGCAGCTCATAGCATCCTTGGCCTCCCTAGAACGTCACTTCCAGGGCTGCTGAGAGTGCGGAATGCTGCAGCTCATAGCATCCGTGGCCTCCCTAGAACGTCACTTCCAGGGCTGCTGAGAGTGCGGAATGCTGCAGCTCATAGCATCCTTGGCCTCCCTAGAAAAACAATTCCAGGGCTGCTGAGAGTGCAGAATGCTGCAGCTCATAGCATCCTTGGCCTCCCTAGAACGTCACTTCCAGGGCTGCTGAGAGTGCAGAATGCTGCAGCTCATAGCATCCTTGGCCTCCCTAGAAAAACAATTCCAGGGCTGCTGAGAGTGCAGAATGCTGCAGCTCATAGCATCCTTGGCCTCCCTAGAACGTCACTTCCAGGGCTGCTGAGAGTGCAGAATGCTGCAGCTCATAACATCCGTGGCCTCCCTAGAACGTCACTTCCAGGGCTGCTGAGAGTGCAGAATGCTGCAGCTCATAGCATCCTTGGCCTCCCTAGAAAAACAATTCCAGGGCTGCTGAGAGTGCAGAATGCTGCAGCTCATAGCATCCTTGGCCTCCCTAGAACGTCACTTCCAGGGCTGCTGAGAGTGCAGAATGCTGCAGCTCATAACATCCGTGGCCTCCCTAGAACGTCACTTCCAGGGCTGCGGAGAGTGCAGAATGCTGCAGCTCATAGCATCCTTGGCCTCCCTAGAAAAACAATTCCAGGGCTGCTGAGAGTGCAGAATGCTGCAGCTCATAGCATCCTTGGCCTCCCTAGAACGTCACTTCCAGGGCTGCTGAGAGTGCAGAATGCTGCAGCTCATAGCATCCTTGGCCTCCCTAGAACGTCACTTCCAGGGCTGCTGAGAGTGCGGAATGCTGCAGCTCATAGCATCTGTGGCCTCCCTAGAACGTCACTTCCAGGGCTGCTGAGAGTGCGGAATGCTGCAGCTCATAGCATCCTTGGCCTCCCTAGAAAAACAATTCCAGGGCTGCTGAGAGTGCAGAATGCTGCAGCTCATAGCATCCTTGGCCTCCCTAGAACGTCACTTCCAGGGCTGCTGAGAGTGCAGAATGCTGCAGCTCATAGCATCCTTGGCCTCCCTAGAAAAACAATTCCAGGGCTGCTGAGAGTGCAGAATGCTGCAGCTCATAGCATCCTTGGCCTCCCTAGAACGTCACTTCCAGGGCTGCTGAGAGTGCAGAATGCTGCAGCTCATAACATCCGTGGCCTCCCTAGAACGTCACTTCCAGGGCTGCTGAGAGTGCAGAATGCTGCAGCTCATAGCATCCTTGGCCTCCCTAGAAAAACAATTCCAGGGCTGCTGAGAGTGCAGAATGCTGCAGCTCATAGCATCCTTGGCCTCCCTAGAACGTCACTTCCAGGGCTGCTGAGAGTGCAGAATGCTGCAGCTCATAGTATCCTTGGCCTCCCTAGAACGTCACTTCCAGGGCTGCTGAGAGTGCGGAATGCTGCAGCTCATAGCATCCTTGGCCTCCCTAGAACGTCACTTCCAGGGCTGCTGAGAGTGCGGAATGCTGCAGCTCATAGCATCCTTGGCCTCCCTAGAACGTCACTTCCAGGGCTGCTGAGAGTGCGGAATGCTGCAGCTCATAGCATCCTTGGCCTCCCTAGAACGTCACTTACAGGGCTGCTGAGAGTGCGGAATGCTGCAGCTCATAGCATCCTTGGCCACCCTAGAACGTCACTTCCACGGCTGCTGAGAGTGCGGAATGCTGCAGCTCATTGCATCCTTGGCCACCCTAGAACGTCACTTCCAGGGCTGCTGAGAGTGCGGAATGCTGCTGCTCATAGCATCCTTGGCCACCCTAGAACGTCACTTCCAGGGCTGCTGAGAGTGCGGAATGCTGCAGCTCATAGCATCCTTGGCCTCTCTAGAACGTCACTTCCAGGGCTACTGAGAGTGTGGAATGCTGCACCTCCTAGCATCCTTGGCCTCCCTAGAACGTCACTTTCAGGGCTGCTGAGAGTGCAGAATGCTGCAGCTCATAGCATCCGTGGCCTCCCTAGAACGTCACTTCCAGGGCTGCTGAGAGCGCGGAATGCTGCAGCTCATAGCATCCTTGGCCACCCTAGAACGTCACTTCCAGGGCTGCTGAGAGTGCGGAATGCTGCAGCTCATAGCATCCTTGGCCTCCCTAGAACGTCACTTCCAGGGCTGCTGAGAGTGCGGAATGCTGCAGCTCATAGCATCCTTGGCCTCCCTAGAAAAACAATTCCAGGGCTGCTGAGAGTGCAGAATGCTGCAGCTCATAGCATCCTTGCTTTATGGGAAACAGATCAGGTTTCAGAGGCCTGGCGGGCTCTGTGCTGGCTCCCTGCAGCAGAACGCATCTGCCTAGGGTTGTCTGTCCGCCTTACAAAAGTCTACATTCACTGGCCTCAGCATACCCAACTGCTACATGTTGTCAATATCATCCTGCCCATACTCAAGGGCTCAGAGGGGACGTGCTTCTAAGGGTTTCCGGCTGTTATCTTTCCTACAGAGGTAAGGTGGTATTTTAGCTTCAGGCCCTTACTCTGGGACTCCTTGCATTGGATGTAAGACTCGCTCCTTTTTTGACTATCTTCAAAAAGTGAAGGCTAGTAGGTGTGGTTAGGCAGTGCCTGTAAGATCTGAGCGAAAAGTCCCAGCCAGGTGGGGTGATGTTTACAAGTGCTTCAAGTCAATCAATCAGTCACGTTATATTGCACATAACTGGGTTTCACTTTTGCACAAACACTAGACCTTTCCACTTTGGGAGTCACATTCTTCCGAACGTCCTACATCTGCCCTTAGACAACACAGACATATCTGTAGGTAGTTGATAAAGTGGGTTCGGTTAGGTTAGGTTAAGTTAGGTTAGGTTAGTGCACGACACCCAAAGAGCTCTCTGATGCTTACTTTTTGGATAGCTACTAAACTTAGGAAACACTCGGGGTGTAAGATTTTCCTCAAGGTAACAGTTCCACAAGAGGGCAATTGCCGGAGAATTCTAGAGTGAGGTGAAGCATAGAGAAGGCATGGCCGTCACACTTTTTCTTAAACAAGCATTGGTAAAGTCGATAGGTCTCACACTTTGGCTTTGCAAATGCTTTTCGCTGACTCTGTTCAGCATCTTTTCACTCCAAGATAAATGTGCTGCACGCACAACGGGGGGCAAAGCCATATAGACCACTAAGCAATGCCAACAGCTCATCTGTCTCCTCGTGTGGCCATGTCTTGCAGTCTGCATCGCATTTTAGTCAGACACTTTCATCTGTCCAACATGGCACCGCAACTAAGTAACTGCATCAGCACACTGCACACAACCTACCTCCCAGTACCAGAACACCACCCTAGCTGAACTGTACCGCATGCGCATGACACAGCATCGAAGCTGCATAAGTGTCCCGCGATGAAGTCCAGCAGCACCGACACCGCTGAGCAGACACATTAAAACCGTGCACCGCTGTGAACGGCAAAACGCTACAGTAGACACAAATGCTTAAGAAAACTACTAAGAACCCATGAAGAATTGACCACATCACATTCGTCTTAAAAAACCAATATGAACCTTCAATAAAAAACGCACTGAACAGACCAATCATAATAAAAGGAGTGAGTATATATCGGCCTCGCAAGGATGAAAGACTGAAGTGGACATGTTGCGATTCAAACCTGCGACCTGTCTGCAGCTAACACTTTTTGCCAGCAGCCATCCGAAGAGCCTTAGTGCGGGAATCCTCCAGAACTCGTGAGGGCTGTGCTCCCAATTCAAACTCCGGGAGCCTCGGTTTTAATACTGTTCATTTATGAGCACTTCACGGCTGGATTATAATACAGGAGCAGCGGCACCTACAGTGGGAGCCGCCACACAGCGAAAGCGGGGGAGCAGGAGTGGGGAGGGGGGAGGACAGGGAGGGGAACTGAGGGTAAAAATAAAATATTGTAAAATGATCTCTCGATGCCGAGGGCCACCTCGAGGCTTCCCTGCCAATCCAGATGCAGCTCTCATGCTATGAGAGCAGCGACAGGATTGGTCTGAGCGGCCTGGTCTGCCACTCCGACACAGTCTGGGAGCCTGCAGCTTTTCTCCAACCCGGCTCTGAACACAGCCGGGTGGGAGAATAAGAAGGGCGTATGTCTGTTTGACCGGCCTAAGACGGCCAGCCAAACTTGCATGCGCACTTCTAAGTGCCCACTACTCCTGCCTGTCAAGCCCCGACCCAGCACACATGTACCGTCAGCCAGAGTCTCTCACAGAAAAATTAAATGATATTGTTCTTTTAATATAATTTTATTTTTCTGTGATGGACTCTGACCATAGGGGCTGCGCTCCTCTGCCATAACGGAGGAGCCGCCTCTGGGCACTTATTGTCTGGGCTGTAATACTGGTAATATATGTGCAGTAGCACTTCTAAGCTGGATTTTAATACTGGTAATATATGGGCACGAGCACTTCTCAGCTGGATTTTAATACTGGTAATATATGGGCACGAGCACTTCTCAGCTGGGTTGAATATTGGTTAAAAATGAGCTGTGGCATTTCTCAACAGGGTTGTAATACTGGTAATATATGGGCACAAGTGGGAGGAGGGAGGGAGCAATTAACAGAATGGACAGGACAAGGAGGGTGGGAAGGGGAAGAAGCAACACAGAGAAAAAAGAACTAATACCTTGGTGAGCGAAAGGTCAGCAATCAAGCTGAAGCAATCTATACTTGGTGCATGCTCCAGCCAAAGAAGAGGAGGTGACTCCAGCACACGCTGCCCAATTACAAGGCAGGAAACAAGAGAGACAAAGAAGCCAACAAATGGTAAGCAAAGCACAGGCTGCAAGCCCCTTGTTGTACACAGTACGTCCTGCAAGTGAGAGCACGTGTGCAAGCAGCAGGCGAGATCTAAAAATAATGGAGCTACATTAGATTTCCTCATAATGTATGTAAACATATGCTTAATAAGGTGCTAAGTTCTTTGTGATGAAAAAAGCCAGGTGTTGTAAAATGCTTGATGGGCAACACACACCAATGCTTGATTTTAAAAAAAATTGTTGGGCAGATGATTTAAAAGGTGACTCTCCACAACCATTAACAAGTCTTATTAACCCAATAGGCATGGGTTATGACATAGGATATGACACAGCAGTGGTCAACAACTCCTATGACCCAGGAGATGCACCACCCAGTTGGAAAAACATCTGAAAGCCCACTTATAGTTATTTCTTCTTGTGAGGGTTCATAGCAGTCCTACTAATGGAAACTGTGCGGCTATTTGTACTCTGCCGAGCCCATGGCTTGTCCTGGCCTTCCGCTCTTCTGCCCGGCTGTTAATATCAACAATTAGGGCGCTTCAAGCAAACATCTATGGAGAGCGCTGCACATTTATTAATAACATAGAATCATTCTTTGTTGGTTACCCAGATAAGGTCACAGAGGGAGCTTCACGTTCAGTCCCATTTTAGACCGTAATTTAATTTTGCAGAGCTAAAATGTCATTTATCACCCAACTCATCTAACAATGAATCTATCAAGCATGGTCCATCATTCTGAATTTTATAACATTTATTGCAGCTTTCCAAACTTTAAAAAAGGAGCTGCTAAGATCGGTGATTGCAAAAACAGCCCACAAATGAGAATGAGCTATGTTTATTTTGCTACCAAGATATCAAAGTAGTACCAATACTGACATTCGAAATGACTTGCCTTGCAAGCCCAACTGATGGGATTACCTGAATGTACAGTCAAGACACACAAAGTTAAAGGAAGAAAGAGCCCGTCTACCTTGCGCTCGCCCCATCACCAGGTCGGAGAGCGCAAGGTAACTGGTTTTATTAATTTATTACTTTACTCTCCACTTTCCCGTCGTATGTAGAACTCCACTACCCCTCACCTCACCGCCTCACAGTGTTACCTGTGCGAGCCGCCACTGACCCCACCCACTCCCTCCCACCCCCCGAAATAGGTATCAAATTTAAAATCAATTTTGGAATAAAAAAAAAAAATCACTTCTGCTTCAATTAGGTCAGCTTATAGCTTTTTTCAAATGGAATCAATCTTCATCAAATTTGGCACACATATTGTATGGAAAAATGCAAATATTTCTATTCCAATTTGGGGGAGATTGGTGATTTTCTCCTAAAGCTGTAACTATACCTTGTTACCTAGTGAATGTGCTACACCATATCAGAATGTGCATTCTTACAGCCCTCCTTTGGAGGAGGAGTACAGGGTGTGAGAAGGCAGGAGCACTATAAGATGAGTGATACCACAATGCATATGCTTCCTTGCCTTCCTACTCTGATAACCGTATGTGGCTAGTGGTCTATCTAGGATACTGCCAGCAGCGTCATTAAAGAAGAGGCAATGCAGTGGTCCCTCATTTCTACTGGCACCTCCGACCCATCCTGCCCCAGAACACATTGGTAGAAGACAGAGGCCAATGAGATGCCCTCTACCACCTGACAAAGCAGTTGCGGTGTGAGGAGAGCAGGTCATAAGGTAGAGAGTACATATTGATTTTTAGAAGGTGTAATATAGGGCAGTAGAAGGGAGAGGGCATAAAGAGGAAAGTGTGATCCAGCAGAGTATATGGAAAGGCCACATAGTGGACAGTGGGTATAAGGAAGGGGAAGGTTGAAGACTGTGTGTACATTGGAGCAGGCAGGACAAAGGAAAGGGTTCTAGCTTATTCTACCCTCTTACCTAGTCCTTTACTACTCCTATGGACTCCTTTATCACCTAACATGATATTCTCAGGACGTCAGTATCCAATTTGTAGGCATCACTACCTCCCAATACACTGTGGCTGGGACAAAGATCTTCATAATATCTTTGAAAGGCTATACTGTGGTGCCCTGTGTTTTTTCTGGACTACCCTATGTTGTTCTTCCAATGAACCCCACAATCTGCAACTGTACCCGAAATGCTTTAAATTGTTTCTATATTGTTCATCAGCAGAGGTGAGTTATGTTGACAGGGTGTTTTTCTTATATAAATCCCTCCCCTCCTCTTCCTGTCCTAATGGTTGCATCCTAAACATAGGCTTTCTTCTAGACTTCAATTTGAATTGAATCCACGCCACGCGTTAAACATCTAAAACTTATCTGCTCTTGTAAAAGTGGTTGCTTCCTGGTCTGCTCCCTGCCTTCACACGAAGAGGCATGAATAGTTGACCTCTGGGCCCAGTCACCTGTGAATCATGTGTACATCCATGACACCTTGTGCACTAGTCCAGATAAAATGCATTACCAGGAACCAAACCTCTGCTAGTTTCCAGATCTCCTACTGAGGATGACGAAAAAGCATGGGCTCTTGGAAGAAGCTTTACAGTACTGAATATATATATAATTAAAATATAATTATATCGATCCAAATACTTTTGTCAATCCACATAAAGCATGCTCGAGCCCAAATCCACAAAGCGTGAAGTTATTTATTAAACATGTGGCAAGCAAACGCCCGACGCGTTTCGGTGCAGCCGCACCTTAGTCAGGGGTCAAGGACTGTTTGTAAAATCAAAATACATACAGTGCACTTTCAACAAAATAAATGTAGGACTACATATCGCAATGTCTCATTGGTAGTTGAAAAAACGGCATCCATTTTGAAGTGATCATTTTCAGTGTAAAGTTAACCAAATCACCGCATATCATCATATAACTGAAAGTCGTTACATCAGATATTCTGGTGCTTAAACATAAATATGTTAAAATACATGGCGAAAATACCGAATATATACAACATATATACAAGAATTCATCAAATAATCTCCAATTTTGCCCCAGTGGGCCAATAACAGAGAGAAGAATTCCTCATATCTCAGGTAAAAATTCGCCCGACTTTGCTCACACAATTCTGCACCAGTGGGCCTTACCAAAAAAGTTCATCTATTTGATTGTAATCATGACTTTGGCAAATCCTGCCCTATTGAGCAATGTAACATATCTCACACTGTCCAACAAACATATATTCAGTAAAAGTTTAAACTTCAATGCGGTTTCAAAAGCTCTGTTGCATTTCTTCAACATGACAAGCTGATATTTCCGTCTCTTACAAAAAATTTAAAATAGTGCAATCAATGATTGGAAATGTGACTTAAAAACACAAACATGGCTTACGATATACTAATCACTTTCTACAAACAACGGAACAGACCTGGTTCACTAGACATTTCGATAAAACAATTAACCCAAATGGACAGACATCTCCTCATCCTTATTTAATCCCATAGGGTGCACTGTACCATATTTTATAATCATTTTGGATTCCAGACGTCTTAGTTCCCTTACTCTGTTGCCTCCTCTCTCAGATTTAGGAATTCTGTCTAGGACACAGAAATGTAAGAGACTTTTGTCCTTGTGTGGAACTCTTTAAAATGTCTAGCAACAGGATATTGTCTGTCCTCATTGGCAATAGCCCCGACATACTCCAAAATGCGCTTCTTAACTTGATGTATGATGCTCCCTATGTATATTAGTGAACAGGGACAGCTTAGTGCATACACACAATGATCAGATTTACAAGTGAGACGTTTAGTTATGACAAAGGGTTTCTGATCTTTGGACAATTTGATAACTTTGCGCTTGACACTGTTTTTACAGGCTTTGCATGAATTGTAAAGGAAAAAGCCTTGTATGGGACTAAGGTCCTTATCATCTTGTAATGTGTTACTGCAAAGTATATCCTTCAATGCAGTGCATTTTCTCAACGTTAATGACATTTCGTACATCCTGTAACCCTGCCTTCGTCAGGCCTGCAAGAAAAGGCCTTAGAAGTGTGAGAAAAGTGTAGGTTGGGACAATAGAACAATAGAGTGAGAGCTCACACAGTGACTCCACAACCCCCTTCCTCAGGCTTCATAAAAGGCAGCCAGTGCCCTTTCCCCAAAGTCAGTGAGTTCTGAGTGTGGGAGGGAACAGTCGAATGGAGATAACAAGTAATGGTCACTTATTTCCACAGGTCCACTCGTGAGTCCAAGTTGTACTCATGCTGCAAAAAGTGAAATCACATTATCTAATTTACCGATTCGCAGTGCTCTTTGGGGGAATGGTGGTTTTTGGGGGATAGCACCTAGAAGGGGAAATCTATTGAACTGTCATTTTCCTCAACTGTCTTAAGTGTAGCCATTTTTGTCCGCTATCTGACCTATGAACCACTACTTTCAGGCTACCCTAGAACACAAACAGCAGCCTCTCCTCTCTGTCGCCCAGTGTACGGGATGAGTACTTCAAAGATGGATTTCTCAGCCTCATACAGCTCAGATTGTACCACTTCCCAGGCCTCGAGATGTGTTAGACACCAGCAGGCTGGCTATGCTGTGAACCTCAAATGCTCGAAGTTGAATCCTGAGTCCGCACAGTCCATATACTAAAGTCATGATTTACCACCAATGACCCAGCAAAAACATTTGGATATTAGGCAGGTGGTCAGGTGAAGTTAACTAATTGAAAGAGTGAGGTAACTTGTCCTTGTGACTTGAGGCTGAGTTCAGAAAGTACTGCACAGATAAAAGACTCGCCTCTTACAACAAGCACGCAGAATGAGCGCCAACTAACTTTCCACTGACTTCGGCCAATGGCCTCATTCATCTCACCCAGTTATAAACCATCATCTATTTCTAATAGCAAACCAGAGAACAAAACTGACAACATCCCTTTGCCAAGTTCCAGTGTTTACTCTTTTTAGGACAACAGCATACTGTGTTCCTATCAGAGCTTTTCTGGCTGCCTCCCAAAAGACTGCGCATGCCCCAGCTGAAAGATGCAGAAGAAGCCATTGTTAACCAGGCCCCAGCTTCCGCCGCAGATCTCAGCCGCCACCTGCTGAGCATCCATCTCCTGTCCCTCCCTTGTCCCCAGCTTCCTCCCTTCTTAATGCAGATGTTGCTTTCTCACCCCAGCAGACATTTTTACTCAGATAACCACTGCTTTGAGACCTATTCCATTAACTATTCTATATGTTGCGGCCAGAACTGTATAAAAAGCGGAAATAAGTACAACAATGAAATGTGGTAAATTCCTGCAGACTTATTCAATTTGGACTAACATGTGTCGCCTACTTTACTATAGTCAGCCAAGCTGGGCCCCGGCAGCCTTCCACCCGCCCCCTCCACCCCCATCCACAGACTCCTTTGGTCTTATGTTTTTATACAGAATGAATTTATTTGCAACATCTGTAACTGCTGTAGTGTTGTTACAATCAATCGTCACACTCCAAACACGTGTTCTCGATGCAACTCCAACTGCTGTTCATTTGACAGCCTCAAGGTCGGGGTCAGTTATGGTACCCGTGACCCCCTAGCCCCAGATAAAGCTCTTTGAAGCGCCTACAAACAATTTAGTCCTGCAGTGTGCACTGTACAAACAAATATAATTAGAAGTTTGCACGAGGGCCTTAAGGGGGTAAAATTAGCTGGTACATTATATATTGACACATTCTGCTGGCACGGTGCCTACCTTGGCTGGCACCCCTGCACCGCCGTGGCCGCTGGATTCCAGCAGTAACACACATGCTGCTGCCCAGACCTGGAGAGCACTGACTCATGAATCTGGCTTTCTAGGACCCTGTGCCACATCGCACAGCGAGGGCCTGGCGCATTTAAGACGGGGGTGGACATTTTTGCGACTTTCCAGGAATACTGCGAGCAGGCACCATTCTCCTGAGCACCCTGGCATGAAAGAGGCCCGTGCTTGCTATGGAATGACTCACCGTAAGGTATGAATTACAATTAATTCCACTGCAGGCTTCCAGCTCACGGTCTGGCCAGAGCACAAATGCACTTTTAAAGCAGATGTACAACCGCAAGTGTGTTTATTTTGTGCAGAACTATAGAATACTACAGAGGTCACCCGGATATTGAACCAGGATGAGTCCACGAGCTCGGCTTCAGGCTGTGGTTGCCAATGAGTGTCTACTATCAAGCAGAAACCAGTGGGTTGGCCCTGGGGTCTAATGGGTGCTTTGTGGCACTGGGGAAGGGCGTTACCTTCTCTTTGACCATAGAGTTCCTCTGTGCCAGTGGAGTTTGTCAATTGCTAATGGAACATAAACTGTATCCGGGTCATAGAAAGGCTTTTTGATAAAGACAGTTTTATGGCACGTTGCTGAGACCTGCCCTGAACTCCTTCCATAATGTAAGAGTTCAATAAACCTCCCTTCCCCAGTGAAAATACGGATTTAAAAGAATATGCAGGAGAATAAAGTATAATATAACTGAAACGTTCGTATAGCTATGATACATTTTTGAACTTGTATTAAAAAAAACAAATTAAATTTAAGAGTTGAAATACGTCCTCCCTGAGAAAGAGGCTAAACTCTCACTGCCCTGGCAGCCTAGGAGAGGACTTCCGGTAAACATACGGTTGTAGAACCACCAGTGGAACACTGGAAGCCCTAAAGTCACCACATCCCCCATTCAGAGGTGAGGAACAGGATGTGCTGAGCATTAGTGACTGAGTACACGTCCCTGGTAGAAGCGAGAGAAGGTACCAGCGAACAGCCACCGTTCTGCATCCAATCGCTCAAGAGGCGGAAAGCAGGGCATTCGGCAAAGATGCTCAGTACGTTCAAAGTAGAAGCGGTTGTGAGCTCTGAACAGGTTAAAACATAACATAACATGTGTATTTGTAAAGCGCACATTCACCACTATGGGTATCTTGGCACTGAATAACAGATGTTTGTTATTACCCAACGGTACTCATTTTATCGACCTCAGATGGATGAAAGGCTGAGTGGACCCTCCAGGATGTGAACCTGTGACCATGAGGTCAAACACAGGCCCCTGCAGTAGACGCATTAGTCCACTGAGCCACCAGACCCGGTTCACCCACTCATTGTAACAGAGAAAACTCTTCAGATTCCCTCAGCGACGGTGCAAGTATGGTCCATTGCTTCACCCGTGAGGATCTAGAGGCACTGTCGGATCATTCTGTCTGTTCTCCTATTGGTTGAACATCCAGGTCTTGAGGTCCTTCCTGAATTGCTGGAGCGATGGGGAGGTCGTTCCAGGTCTTGGCCGCCAGATGGGAGAAGGAGCAGCCGCCACTATTTGTTCGGCCGATGCGACATTTAGAACTTGAATATGGAACTTCAAAGCCCAACTCATATAGGCACAGGGTGTACTTCCGGGTAAGGTGTTTTATCTGCTTCTGTGTACTGAGTACTGGAAAAACGCATGCGAGCAGCACTCAGAAATAACATGCTGAGGCCAGTCGGTAAGCGTGAGGTCCGAATACAAAATATGACGAGAAACGACTTTGTGACTGGGGTTGGCGCCCAAAACTAACTCAGCTCTGCCCTTGCCCTTGACTGCTGTGCGTATCATCTAGCAGAAGTTGTCTGCCACAGACTAATGACTGCCATTTTTGGCTACGTCACTTCATTTAAGGGCAGGGCATGTAAAAGGTATTGCCATTGGCTGTTAACCACCAATCTTTTTTGAAGAGAGGCAGTAAGAGTCCCCAATCCCCTTTCGGTGTGCCCAGCCTATCCTCGATGACCATGCAGCTGCACTGCAATGTTCCAATCCAATTCTTCACTTTAACAATGAAACGTATAAGGCCTGTTTACGCCTTATCATTTGCAAACCATGCACCTTACACTTACAGGCAGACAATGTACATCTTCCTTTGCATGTGATTGGCCAATCCTGCCTGACACGTGCTCGTATTATTATACCTATGAGTTCAAAGTTGGTTAAGAAGAAAACCCAATTCTGCGGAAGGGGTGGTGCCTATTGTTGGACGAGCGCCTGCATGCACAACAAAAACAACCCGTGCACGTACTGTTGCTCTTTGCGGTGTATTAATTAACGTATTTTCTAAAATCTGCCACTACAGGGCCTTTCGATCCAAACATTTATTAGACCATTGCCGCCTCCCAGTTATGTACTGTACTATCTTTAGGCGTG
Source organism: Triturus cristatus (assembly GCF_964204655.1). Lineage (NCBI taxonomy): Eukaryota > Metazoa > Chordata > Amphibia > Caudata > Salamandridae > Triturus > Triturus cristatus. The sequence goes on from NC_140588.1 coordinate 512,083,287, forward strand.
TGAGAGGTTCGTACCAGGCCTTACCACATGGAGGATTTTAAGGGACAAGCCTTGTATGGCATCGGGCTACCAGCCAACCCTTGCTCCAATGGACTCACAGTCACACTTCAGGGAGCTACAATTTGCTACTTGAAACATGCTTTTGTTCGATTGTCCATCTCAAATATTAGTTCTGCATGGCAAACTTAAAGCGGGGGATCGGGGACTACCCCCCAAAAGTATCTTGTCTGCCCAAATAATTTAATGAAGAGTTGGGACCTGTCCCTCTTTTTGATACAAAAGGCCAGTCTTCGAAACGTGTGTATGCTGGAGGCATAAGGCTGCATCAGACCATAGTGATTACAAGCAGGTGCAGATAATCGTAGACTACGGCACATCCAAAGGCAGCACAACTACTCAATAGTAACTACGGTTATTACTGCAAATGTTTTTGCAGATAATGCGGATTTGTTTTGCCAATGTAGTGCAGCATTGGCATAAAAAAAACAGTTATAATGCACAATGACATGTGTGTGTGCATGTTCGGACATGTCATGTGCTATGGTGGCTTGGCGTGATTAGATATGAGCGTGGATGCATCACCACACATGCACACTCATACGGCATAATGGAGGATATGTGGGCAAGAGCGATATGGAAGAAGTCGATGGGGGGCGGAGTGGGAGGCACCAGTGAATCGCTGTGGGAGCAACGGAGGTGCCTTTTCGAATAAAGTTTTTAAAAAAACAGGAAGGGGAAAACAATAGTTGAGGTGAGAGTAGGATGGGGAAACACGGAGCGCCTTAGGAGGGGGAGGTATTTAAAGGGGGAGCACCGCACGAGGGAGAGTGCAGGAAAACCAGGACATGCACTCTGAAGTGCTGAAAGAAAAAAGCAGTTCCTTGGATATGAGTAGTGAAAGGTTACAGTTCATCCAATCAAAGGATGCTAAAGAGGCTATGCTCCAGGGAGGGACAAACACAAGAGGAAGGATCCAATAAGATGCCATCAAAAGAGTGGCAAAACAGCCAAACAAGGGTAGGCAATGGGCGGGCTCTAGCCCACTGTACATTTGTATATGGCTATGGTCCATACGAGGTCTTTTGCAAACATACAGCTAATCGCTGTCTGTAGGTAAGACCTAAAAATGGTGGCCAGTGGGGTATGGGAGCCTCTCAACTGTACTTCTTCCCGGATTCTCATCTGACCTTGAAGTGCTGAAGGGTCAAATTCACATTGTAGCTTGTGCCCTCGTTCATCCAGTTTCTAGAGAGGGGTACCTATGCCACCAAAAGGCACTGTCATCAGCCAGACCTATTGGAATGAGCAAGTTTACTGGAAGATTCAAACTCACTTCCTCTCCAGAGTAGGAAGTTGTGGTTTATAAAGCTTGCACTGCCCCTTCTCAGGTTCTACATCATCTGTGGATAGATGGCAGACTCCAGCTCGCCACACTATCAATGCAGCACATTTTATAGGCCTGGAAACAACATGCGCAATCACACGGTGTGTGCAGGCTTTGCCATGGGCATGCAACACGAAAACCCTTCCAATAAAGGCCACTGCTCAGTCACACATTCTACACATCCATGCACGGCCTCCAATGGTTCAGCCTCCCATCCCTCGCTCCTTTTTGCTTCAACTCCAAGCCTAAGCACTGCACCAAAAGCACAGAGGACATCTCAAGTCCCCATGCACAACGTCAAAACATTACCCATGCTGGTCCCATGACAGGCACACGTTTCCATCGACTCCACTCACAGTGAGTAGCGTGCTACCCTTCGGTACCTTATCAGGGGTGTAAATGAAACTGCAGTGCAATACACTCGCTGGCGGCACTCAAACCGACCCCAGGATCAGGGTATTTGTTTGAGTGATTTCTTTAAGGCTAGCAGGTCCAGACTGGAAAACCACAAGCAGCCCTGGCGGCAATGCACAACCCGCCACGTTCCATTTGTGTCCTCGTGAAGCACAGTGCTTAATTTGTAAAAAAACATTAAGTGCCAGGGCTCTCTCCTCATGAGGCCACTGCAGCTTGTATTACACATTGTCCCTGCTGTGCTGCCAATGATAGCACCAACACAACTACCAACCATCACACACGTATGACAATTCAGACCATTCCATGCACCCCAAGAATGGCTTGGGTTGCAGGTAAGAACCATTTTTAACCTCTTCGATGCCGATGACGGAACGGTTCCGTCATGCACGCCGGTTGGGCTGTGCTTATGACGGAACCGTTCCGTCATGGCCCCGCCCGCGCTCAGATCTTTCAGCACTGCGCGGGAATCCGCGCAGCGCTGAAGTGGTTAATGTATATTAAATTAATAATTAACTGTTGTTGTGGTCATCTCCAAATTAGCCAGACAGCGCCACCTCGTGGCAGACTGTCACAAGCGCTGGTGTTGACAGTTAAGTGCTGGTGCCTGCACCAGAATCCACCGGCTCCAATTAAGCACTGGTGAAGTCCCTCTCTTTCCCTCGCTTCTTCCTTTCTGATCGCTCTTTCTCTACCTTCCCCCTCTCTCTCTTGAACCCTCCCAGTGCCGGCTGCAATTAACCTCGGGGACCGGGGAAAGTGACAGAAGTGCCAGGAGGGTTTCTAACCCGGCCTCCAAGGGCTCCAGCCCACAGGGGAAATTGCCCGGCCCTGAAGGCTGGCAATATACACATTCTTGACTCTGCTATGCACTTGGTAGTGTTACGTCCCCGATCCACTCAGCAACCCCTCTGCTAGAAGAGGCGAGGGTGCAGAAGAGCTGCTGCTCAGCTGCCCCTCTGCTAGAAGAGGCGATGGTGCAGAAGAGCTGCTGCTCAGCTGCCCCTCTGCTAGAAGAGGCGAGGGTGCAGAAGAGCTGCTGCTCAGCAGCCCCTCTGCTAGAAGAGGCGAGGGTGCAGAAGAGCTGCTGCTCAGCTGCCCCTCTGCTAGAAGAGACGAGGGTGCAGAAGAGCTGCTGCTCAGCTGCCCCTCTGCTAGAAGAGGCGAGGGAGCAGAAGAGCTGCTGCTCAGCTGCCCCTCTGCTAGAAGAGGCGAGGGTGCAGAAGAGCTGCTGCTCAGCTGCCCCTCTGCTAGAAGAGGCGAGGGTGCAGAAGAGCTGCTGCTCAGCAGCCCCTCTGCTAGAAGAGGCGAGGGTGCAGAAGAGCTGCTGCTCGGCTGCCCCTCTGATAGAAGAGGTGATGGTGCAGAAGAGCTGCTGCTCGGCTGCCCCTCTGCTAGAAGAGGCGAGGGTGCAGAAGAGCTGCTGCTCGGCTGCCCCTCTGCTAGAAGAGGCGAGGGTGCAGAAGAGCTGCTGCTCGGCTCCCCTCTGCTAGAAGAGGCGATGGTGCAGAAGAGCTGCTGCTCGGCTGCCCCTCTGCTAGAAGAGGCGAGGGTGCAGAAGAGCTGCTGCTCAGCTGCCCCTCTGCTAGAAGAGGCGAGGGTGCAGAAGAGCTGCTGCTCAGCAGCCCCTCTGCTAGAAGAGGCGAGGGTGCAGAAGAGCTGCTGCTCGGCTGCCCCTCTGCTAGAAGAGGCGATGGTGCAGAAGAGCTGCTGCTCGGCTGCCCCTCTGCTAGAAGAGGCGAGGGTGCAGAAGAGCTGCTGCTCGGCTGCCCCTCTGCTAGAAGAGGCGAGGGTGCAGAAGAGCTGCTGCTCAGCTGCCCCTCTGCTAGAAGAGGCGAGGGTGCAGAAGAGCTGCTGCTCAGCAGCCCCTCTGCTAGAAGAGGCGAGGGTGCAGAAGAGCTGCTGCTCGGCTGCCCCTCTGCTAGAAGAGGCGATGGTGCAGAAGAGCTGCTGCTCGGCTGCCCCTCTGCTAGAAGAGGCGAGGGTGCAGAAGAGCTGCTGCTCGGCTGCCCCTCTGCTAGAAGAGGCGAGGGTGCAGAAGAGCTGCTGCTCGGCTGCCCCTCTGCTAGAAGAGGCGATGGTGCAGAAGAGCTGCTGCTCGGCTGCCCCTCTGCTAGAAGAGGCGAGGGTGCAGAAGAGCTGCTGCTCAGCTGCCCCTCTGCTAGAAGAGGCGAGGGTGCAGAAGAGCTGCTGCTCAGCAGCCCCTCTGCTAGAAGAGGCGAGGGTGCAGAAGAGCTGCTGCTCGGCTGCCCCTCTGCTAGAAGAGGCGATGGTGCAGAAGAGCTGCTGCTCGGCTGCCCCTCTGCTAGAAGAGGCGAGGGTGCAGAAGAGCTGCTGCTCGGCTGCCCCTCTGCTAGAAGAGGCGAGGGTGCAGAAGAGCTGCTGCTCGGCTGCCCCTCTGCTAGAAGAGGCGAGGGTGCAGAAGAGCTGCTGCTGGGCAGCCCCTCTGCTAGAAGAGGCGAGGGTGCAGAAGAGCTGCTGCTCGGATGCCCCTCTGCTAGAAGAGGCGATGGTGCAGAAGAGCTGCTGCTCGGCTGCCCCTCTGCTAGAAGAGGCGAGGGTGCAGAAGAGCTGCTGCTCGGCTGCCCCTCTGCTAGAAGAGGCGATGGTGCAGAAGAGCTGCTGCTCGGCTGCCCCTCTGCTAGAAGAGGCGAGGGTGCAGAAGAGCTGCTGCTCGGCTACCCCTCTGCTAGAAGAGGCGAGAGTGCAGAAGAGCTGCTGCTCGGCTGCCCCTCTGCTAGAAGAGGCGAGGGTGCAGAAGAGCTGCTGCTCAGCAGCCCCTCTGCTAGAAGAGGCGATGGTGCAGAAGAGCTGCTGCTCGGCTGCCCCTCTGCTAGAAGAGGCGAGGGTGCAGAAGAGCTGCTGCTCGGCTACCCCTCTGCTAGAAGAGGCGAGAGTGCAGAAGAGCTGCTGCTCGGCTGCCCCTCTGCTAGAAGAGGCGAGGGTGCAGAAGAGCTGCTGCTCAGCTGTCCCTCTGCTAGAAGAGGCGAGGGTGCAGAAGAGCTGCTGCTCAGCTGCCCCTCTGCTAGAAGAGGCGATGGTGCAGAAGAGCTGCTGCTCGGCTGCCCCTCTGCTAGAAGAGGCGAGGGTGCAGAAGAGCTGCTGCTCGGCTGCCCCTCTGCTAGAAGAGACGAGGGTGCAGAAGAGCTGCTGCTCAGCAGCCCCTCTGCTAGAAGAGGCGAGGGTGCAGAAGAGCTGCTGCTCAGCTGCCCCTCTGCTAGAAGAGGCGATGGTGCAGAAGAGCTGCTGCTCGGCTGCCCCTCTGCTAGAAGAGGCGAGGGTGCAGAAGAGCTGCTGCTCAGCTGCCCCTCTGCTAGAAGAGGCGATGGTGCAGAAGAGCTGCTGCTCAGCTGCCCCTCTGCTAGAAGAGGCGATGGTGCAGAAGAGCTGCTGCTCAGCTGCCCCTCTGCTCCCACCCCACATAAATCTTCAGAAATCCTTGCTAGAGAGGTCACTTCTGAGGGGTGTGCTCCGTCCGTGCTTGGGTTACGTCACTGCACATTATCCTTTTTTCCACTGTTTTCCGTTACCATGGTAACAATAACAGGAACATCCCCACCCTGGAAGGAAAGCCTCATTTAGGCAGAGCCATAGCCCTTGCACGGCATGACTGCCCATCGACAGATTCATTCAGACATGCATTATTATAGACCTCTGCCAGGCGTGCCTGGCTCTAGGTGCGGGCGAATGAATGGTTTGAGTCCCTGCTCCTCGTCCACAGTCTGTGTGATCTTAGGTCACTTGCTGCACCTGCACGTGCAGCTTTAAAATAGCGGCAAACGTTAAGATCCAGTAGATTAGAGTCCCATAGTTCCTACTTAAGCAACACAATCACTGACGCGAGCACGCATGGCATGCTTTCATTTATCAGTGGTCTGCAAACCCTTTAATGCCATTCCCCCGTGTAAAAAAAAAAATATCGCCCTCCAATCACAATTATTCATAATAATTCTGTTGACCTGGCAATGTTTAAATGTGTCTAAACATATTTAAACATTGCACTTAAATTATGTTAATCCTTTAAAATTGCAATCACATGCATGATTTCCAAACATACTATACTGGTCAGTTGGACCTTACTAGTTTAAAAGTATCCACAGTGTGATTATGAAATGGGGATGAGGAGAGAGGTTTGAGTCCTTTCTCCCTTGACACCCTCTCAGTCAGGATATAAATGACAAAAGATACTGGTGATGGCCCACTACAAAGTGGCGTACTGCCCCTCATCTTTCTTCACTTAAAACAAAGTACTGTTATCAGAATGATGCTTTTCTTGGCCAGAGCCTGGCACCTTCCCCTCCTTTGATCAATTAAGGGGCCCCAGAGGAGGGGTGCCCCACAGATTGAAGACCTCTGTTCTAGATTTGAAGTCACGCATGAATGTGGACAAACCACCTAGATTTTGGAGAAAAGCTTGAAAACACATGTTCAAAGATGGCCTTTCTTCCCGAAATGTACCCTCTGCCTCAGAACCCACTAACACTGTGTCATGAGGCAGATGAGCTCTACTTTATGAGATCCTACAAATGATATCCTACCCTTTCCCAGCCATGCTTTCCCTTCCCGAGAACAGACTCACATGGTCTTCCTTCTGAGAACTCAATGCAAGCTAGCGTGGACCGTGGTGGACTCCAACCCGAGAAACCCACTCACAGTGTGTCCTGAGGCAGATGCGCTCTCCTCTCTGAGATCCTACACATGCTATCTAATCATTTGCAGACACGCTTTCCTTTCCCAGAACCCACTGACAGTGTAAACTTTATTAGGGTGGGGGTGGGCCCCCTCCTGAGAGGTTCATGATAAGCTAACTTGGACCTTGGTGGGCTTCATGCTGATAAACTCACTGACAGGTTATCAGAGGTACGCTTTCTCCTCCTGACAATCCACTGACATTGTAACCTATCCCAGGGTGGGTTCCATTCCTGAGAACCTAGAGACATGCTCTCCTGGATGATGGTGGGTTCCCTAATCACTAACTCACTGACTTTGTAGCGCATGGATGCTTTCTCTTCCTGGTAACCCACTGACATTGTGTCACGAGCCAGGTGTGTGTTCTGCCTCCTGAGACTCCACTGATGTTGTGGCCAAGATGGGTTTCCTTCTGAGAAAACCTACTAGGAGTGTATCATTGACCAAGGACGCTTTCTCTTCCTGAGAACCCACTGGCATTGTATCAAAAGACAGGTCTGCACCGCCTTGAGCACTACTGATATTATTTCATTCAGGCACGCGTTCTCATCCTGAGAACCCTCTGACATGGTGGCCTATACATGGTGGTCTTCCTTCTGAGAACTCATGTGCATTGCATCGCAGGTAAGTTATTTTCCTAAGAACCCACTGACATTTCATTACATGACAGGTTTGCATGTCCTTAAAAACCTCTGACATATCATCAATCAAGTACACTTTCTCATCCTCAGAACCCACTAACATTCTACTCAAGGTGGACTTTCTTCCGAGAAACCTATTAATTTTGTATGACTGGCCAAGTATGCGTTATCTTCTTAAGACCCCGATGACATTGTGTTACAAGACAGGTCTGTGCCGTCTTAAACAATGCTGACATCGCATCATCGTCCAGGTGCGCCGTACTCTTCCTGAGAACCCCAAGGCATTGTAACCTATATCAGGGTTGGCTCCCTCCTGAGAAACCCACTGACATTGTTCCTCAGATATGATTTCTCTTTTTTCAAACCCACTGACGTATCATGAGGCAAGTGTGCTCTACCTCCTGAGACCCCAAGGACATCGTAACCCATACCAGGGTTGGTTTTCCCTGCGACATCTACTAGCTTGTATCATAGACCAGCAATGCGTTCTCTTTCTCAGAGGACCCAATAACTTTGTGACCTATATGAGGGTGGGCTCCCTTCTGAGAACCCACTGGCATTGTATCAAAGGTACATTATTTTCCTGAGAACCCTCTCACATTTTATTACAGGTCTATACCACCTAAAAGACCACTTATTTTATTATGGTCAGGTGCAATTTTCTTCCTGAGAACCCACTCACATTTTATTACAAGACAGCCCTCTATCTCCTTAAAAAAACACTGACATATCATTAATCAAATACACTTTGCTTTCTCGTCTTGAGAATCTATGGACATCGTATTACATAACAGGTTTGTACCTTCTTCATAACCACTGACATTGTATCATCGACCAGGTGCGCTTTCTCATCCTGAAGCCACTGATAGTGTGACATATACAAGTGCGGCCTCTGATCTGAGAACCCTCGGCTTCGTATCACAGGTATGGTTTATTTTCCTGAGAACCCACTGACATTTTATCAGGTCGCTCCGGGTGTGCTCCGCCGTCTTAGAAACCGGTGACATTGAAAACCTAGTGAGGTCTTATTTCTGAAAATCTATGAAAACTGTATCCTGGGCCAGACATCCCCCCCTCTTGTGACTTAGTTGTGTTATACCAGGGTCCAGGTTTGCTCTCTCTATTGAAAATCTGGAAACAGTCTATCTGTCATCACGTGTGCCCTGAGATCTCACCAGGAGTGTAAGATCACCCAACCACGCACCTCCTCAAGAGAGCACACTGGCATTGTGTCCTTCCACCCGCTATCATATCCTGGCCAAGGCGTGTTCACCCTTCCTGAGATCCCACTGACATCTTGTCCTGACTGGGCATCATTTCTGTCCTGAGAAGAGTCTGATGATGTATCCTATCCCAGATATTCCCTTCATGCTGTGAACCCACTGACGTTTTAACCTGGACTGTTGGCTCCTCAGCGCTCACAGAGAACTCACTGACGTCATATCCTGAATTTGGCCTGCTCCCAATCCTAAGGACCCTATGACGGCATATCCTGGAGAAGATGTGCTCTCAATCCTGAGAACAACATTTATTGGAGTAGGCATTCTCTTAAACCTGAGAAATCCCCGACACCATACTGGAAAGCTTTGCCTGCTCGCCTCCTGAGACACCTGTGATTTCTTTACCTCAATAATGGAGGGGCTATTTTGGTACCACATGCACTACGTAGTAAAGAGGCTGTCTCTAGGCGTGTGCGTATGTTTCCTCTGTAAACTGTGGAAGGCACTTGCCTCTATCTATGGAAATGTATAGCAGTGCCACTTCGGAGGTAATATGACACAACGGCCCTGCTTACAAGTTAATTCCGTCCTATATGTAAACCCCTGTTTAGTGTTGGTAAGAAATTACGAGTTTGGTTTTATTTAATGCATCCAATAATTATCGATTCCGTTAAATACCCAAACATTCCTTAAATTTCAGCAGGACAAACCTGCTGAAATTTAAAAGGGGAAAGCATAAATTTACCGTATTATGTGGATTTTGATGCACTAATCACCAAAAACTGCATGTTATTCCCCATAAAGTCATAATAGGTGTTATTTATCGCACCCGATTCGTACCCCATGGTATAGTTATTTATCAGGGGCTAGAAATACCGCTTCTACTTGTGATTGGGCCCTTATGGTATGAAAGATAAGCCTGGATTTTAGAAGAATGTCCCATACATACAGAGGTCAGTCCAGCCCTCTTTTCTCAGAATCTTTGTACCCATGTCTCTGGAAATAATGAAATTCATCACAATAGTCGGTACCGGTAGCGCATGGTTATGAGAATGACCTAATGCCGAACATAAAATACATGGGGGTTATTTTCAAAGATTGGTTTGTTTTCCCTCTGATCTCATTATGTTTAAATATGCGGCGCTATGACTTGAGTGTGGCTTGTCCCTTAAACGTCAGCGCTCATTAGGGGACGGTGTACTCTAGTAAAGTCCGTCCGCCTTATGCGTCTGCAAGACTATGAACATTCACTACACCATGGCCACTGCCACCACCTGGGGAAGAGCCCAGCTTCCCCTCCACACACTCATTGGCTGTATCTTTGCCTTTGACTCCCCGCAGTGCTGTGCTGCCCTTCGTCTAGGTTTGCGCTCTATAAATACCATTACCACGTACATACACTCATACGCTCCCTGGTCTTGAGCTTTAGCTCACTTCTGCTTGTTGTGTGTAGATTCTAAACACAACAAATGAAAGCAGGATATTGCCTTGAGTTCCCTGACCAGAAAACCACACGACAATGCAGGAGGACAGCCATCTCTAAACTGCGTTTATACTACTGGGCGGCCCAACTGCTGGTGGTGAATGACTGGGCTTTGGTGAGGCAGCAGGAATCCTCTCTACTAGCAGACAGGAGAGCAAAGGACCCCAGAGGCTACCTGCGCCACCTCATATGCCAGCTCCGAAAGCTATGGTGCTTCAGGGCAACGACCCTAGTGGGGTGGAAGGGGAAGATAACGTTGAAGACGCCCCTTTGGGAATGGGATCTCACTGGCATCTCAAAGCTGGGGGACATCAGCCGCCATGGGGACATGATCCCACTTGCGAAGCTAAGGCAACACTTTTTTTAACTGGGGGACAATGACTCTATTACCTGCTAGCGCTACATATACTCCTGGGTTACTGGGCCTTACTAAATGAGATAGTGGAGGAGACGCCATTGGAACATAGACTCATAGGATTCTTACTACACAAACATGCAGTTTCCCAAATCTATGCCACCCTTCTAGCTAACAGCCCCCCCCCTCCCCCTCTCGACACGCTTAGAGCCAAATGGGAACGTGACAGGGGGGTACGGGGTCCTACAAGACGACGCATAGGAAGAGGCCTGCCGATATCCCAGGGAGATGGCCAGAGGGGTTGGGTTCCGGCTGATACAGCTGAAAATACTCCTCAAGGCATACTTTAAGCAGACACACCTATTCACGATGGGGAGGTCCGGATGCGACCTGTGTTTATGGGGGTCCCTCGCGCACTCTCTGTTGGACTGCCCCACGATAAGGGAATACTGGGGAAAGAAAAGTGGCAAGGTATCCCAAGACATCGGTAGTTCTGTGGTCCTGATCCCTGGCTTGGTGATCCTGGGAAACTGGGAGGATCTCACCCTGGATAGGTCTGCCCTACTATTCTGAAATGTGGCATTGATGGTGGTGCGGAGAGACATTATCTGGTGTTGGGGTGCTGCCATGTTCCAAAAAGTGGCTGATTGGGAGACGAACTTGGACTAGTGTATGAGAAACGAGAAGTTGGTTTACCAGGCCTGTGGCTGCCCCTGGAAATTTGTGAAAGCACGGTATACATGGCCAGACACAAGAGAAGGCCCGAGTGAGGCAGGCCTCAACTACTGTATGGGGCTGGGTGACCATTTCCGGAGCGACCCTACGTGGGCACTCGCCCCCACCGGCCTCTCACGTCCATTCAGACGTCGGGCGTGCAAGCTTCATCCCAGCCGATTGACGTCAGCTGACCTAGCTTTCTCGGTAGACGCTTGGTGACTACGCGGGCCAAACGTGCCTCTACACAGAGTGTGCATGCTCCCTTTCATTCTCAGTGGGGCTGCCATCTGTGCCTACGCGGTACCCACACCTGGCACTTTCAAACAGCCCTTTTACCGGCGATGCTAGAACGTATGCAGCACGCGCCAGAGACGGGAGTTTCCCACGGACAGCTGGAGCGCTTCTACCCTCCTCCCGGTTTGATTGGCATTGGAAGCATCAACGCCTGAGTCGGCCGCCGTTTGAAGATCCGAGCATAAAGTAACACATTTGGTTTGTAGGAGGGGCACGGCCCTGACTTACCACAGGCACCTACCCCACAAAATGACAGCTAGGAGTAAAGGGCGTTTTAAAAACAAAGAACGTGCCACGCGCGTGGAATCCTTGAGCAATAAGGGTATCACGATTGTTATTTTACACCCTACAATAGAAAACGTAAACTTTATTATAGGGAGTCTAAAGCTGTGGGCGCTCTCATTCTTGGAAATAACATAGTGGGTGGTAAGCAAGATATCCTAGGGTTTAAATCCCTGTCCCCTGATGCCAAGCAGTGTGGAGCTAAGCAGTATCCACCCAACTGCATCTCAGAAACAACAAACAAGCTAGCAATGTAGAGCTCAAACTGTGCTGTACCAAAGAAGAGAAGCCACTGTACCTCCCTTCAATAACCTGAATCCATGAAATGCCAAGAAAAATAAATCTACCGACGTCAGCTCCACTGGCGCGTTAACCCTACGATCTATCTCAGCATTGCCAGAGTTTACTACTGAGAAATCACTGCATAGACAGACCCTGGTCGTCAAACTATAACTAAACGCAAGTTCCACACGATGACCTATTCATTTTTGTACTTTTTTTTCTCACATATATATATTACATTTTGGTTCAAGAGAGTAACGCACTCCTTAGACGAACTGTCACGCGCCGCTGGGTTTAATGGAGGAAATAAAAAGGCCTAAAATGGTAAAATAAAAAACAGGCCGAGTGCAATCACTTAATGTGTTCTAGACCTGGCTCGGCTCCTGCATCTTGTGATAGCATGTCATCATTGGCTGGCACCAGGAGAGCGTCAGCCCCCTTGTGCCGAAAACAATTTTTAGAGATTCTGAGCGGATCTCCCCACTAACACACCCACATGTTGAAATGAGAAATTACCTTTCAGCAGACACTAAACCCGCTCTTTTGCACACAGGGGTAGGAACCTACGCACATCTGCCATTCATTGCTTACTCTTCAATCACAGCAGCAGGCAGCGAAGACAAAGTGATTCGCGAACTGACCAAGTCTGATAAAATACTTTCGCGAATTACGCCCCTGCTGAAGTTCGCAGCGCAGAGGAGGAAGGAATCGCCCACTCCCCGGCGCAGGGGTCCCCTGCAGCGTCACTTACCAGCGGGTGTTGTCGTAATAGTGCTCCAGCACCGAGTAGCCGAAGAAGGATCCGTCCGGCCCCTGATAGATCACGGGTGATTCCAGATCGATGTTGTAGGCATAGACCGTTCCAAGGCAGAACGCGGCCAGCATCACTTCAGAGATGCCCACGAGCCCCCCGCTCACCGCCACGGCCATCCTGTACCTCGAGCACCGCAGACGCAGCGGAAAGTTTCAAAACTAACTTCAGACCACTTAAGCACCCGAAAAAGTGTGCGCTCGAGGTGTGAGTGGGGATGAGCAGCAAAATAAGACAAGAAAAAATCCCAAAATGCAGCCGATGGGGTGTGCGGGAGGATGCGCAGCCTCTGCAGGGGCGGGAGGTGTGTCTGAGCTCACTGGTTGCTTCTCGCTGAAGTGGTGAGCACAGACTCTCTCCTCTGCCCCTTCCCCGCTTACTCTTTGAAAGCCTCACTGCTGTCTGCAGTGGTCCGGATTGCGGATGGGAGGGCTCTCTCTCCCCAGAGCTACCCACCCTGCTGGCCTTCTCCAGCCTGAGAGCTTTGGCGCCCTCTGCTGCCCACCGGGGGGAATGCGGGGACAGAGAGATGCTGGACATTACAACTTGCTTGGCAGGAGACCCAGTAATAACATCTTGCAATTACTTAGACATTTCAATATATAAAGACTGCACATTGTACGTACACTGTAGAAATGAACACGAGATAACATATAAATGTGCACGTTGATGGAAATGTCCCGTCACTAATGTGGTTTATATAGTCTCAACAGGGCAATTTTGATGCACATTTCCATGAACCCAACATCAAAAATGTCAAGGGACAGAACTTTAATTTTGGGAGTTCTAAACTCAAATCAAGAAAACATTAAAACTAGGGGGGATATTTATGAGAGGGATGCCTTATTCTGTGTTAGAGGGGCGTTCCATGGGCGTTGCAGTGAGTGTTCCCACGCAACACCCACGGATTTTGACGCATTTCCCAGATCTACAAATGGATTTTGACGCATCCCCAGATTTACAAGAGCCTGTAAACCTGGGGGCGTGCCAAAACTTTACACTTCCCCAGGGGAGGCGCAACGAGGAGAGATATCTCAATTTTTCCTCGTTTTTTTCCTCTTTCTATGTGGGCTGCATTCTACCGCATACATAGAAAGAGGAAAAAGCCTCCCAGGATTGTTATTTTGCAGGAATGTCCCCTTTCCCTTAGAAAAACAATATTGCCTGTAACACAGACACCCTTTTACCATGGGGCAAGGGTGCCTGCATCGAATCTAGGCAGCCAAAACGGCACAAGTGCAGTGGGAAAGGACAGGAATGCACCGTATTGCATTTCCGCCCTTTCCTTTTGACGCAGGGCAGCGCAGCAAGGTAACTTGCTGCGCTGCCCTGCCCCAAAAGCCCAGACACGCAGGCCAGTGCTGATGCAGTTATATTGGGATCCTGTCACGGTATTCATAGTTTGGACTGTAAAACCCATGCTTACTGCTGGCATGTGGAAAACTTTATTTATTTATATAGCATGGACATTACCCTAAGGTTCTAGAGCACATTACAGGAGAAATATTTTGTGGCATGGAAGTTGCAGATGGTCTAAGATAGTACAGCTATAAGTAATTGCAAAGGTTGAAAGTACAACAAGGTAAATCATTTCATGAAACAGAAAATACAAAAGCCATGAAAAGGATATTTATTCATATCCGTGGTGAATTTGGCACCACGCATGAAAATCAATGTTTTGCCAGAGGTAATCTGAGGTTTGCTCTTTTACTGGAAATGAGATGTAATTGCTGGACACCTCAATGTAATGAATGGGCCAAAGATGAGACCCGAGAGATACATTTTAAAACCTCGCCCTGAACCACACACCGAGGCGTCAAAGAGCTTTAAGGTGAGTAGCACGCTACTCCGGAACCCAAGGTTAGTGGTTAATCTAGTGGTTATTGTTGCTTATTGTGGTTAGCCATGTGCTCTCAAGAAACAATTGCATGCATTTACTCCATTCACTTTGTGGTATATTACTACCAGGTAGGTGTGATCATTAGTGGGAGGCAATGAGTTTTAGGTGCCATGCCCATTATGTTTGGGATTGTTCAATGACGTAACACAAAATGATGGCCCCCCTTGCAGAATGTGATGAATGAGACCCTCTTGAAGGGTTTGGGTCCCCCTGGAAGGTTGGGGACCTCCCTGCACAGCAGGGGCTGCTGGGGCCTACGTTATACCCTTAGAATTGTTTTAAATTATGATTTACCTTCTTGAAAATGCAGCTGCTTTGAGAGCATTCAGATATTTATACTTAACAAGGGGAACCCGTGAGGTAGGAAGGACCTAGGGTACTTACTAGTTTGAAAAACAAAAGGTCCTTCAAAAACAATACAATATGGGATAAATATAGACCAGAATCGGCTCTATATAATTATGCAATGCCCAGCCGGACATTGAGGTTTAATGATCAAGAAAAACAGATAATTTAGACATACGTTAGAATATAGAGTGGGACACAGTCCTGCGTCCTTCAACACTTAACAAAAAATACAAACAGTCAAACATATACGACATTTATCAGGCTGAAGAGAGAAGCTTATAGCCAATACGAGATTCAAGGGCAAGCTTTCACGATAGTACAATGTCATGCACAATTTTAACATATGCGTTTAACATGCATGTTTGTACATAGGGTCGACGACGTTTCGATCTATTCAAACAATACATAGATCATCATCAGGACTAGAGAATACACAAGCCTGAGAGTGCAATTCCTGTAAAAAATAAAGGGGGAGAAATGGAAGGAGAGAGGAGAATTCCATTAAAACAACCTATAGATACTGAGAATACTCAATAATGACAGTGGTCATGCACGACATGCCCTTAGCAGACCCTCCAGGATTTCGCGATTTCGCGATTTGCAAAAAAATCGCGAAATCGGCAGTTTTGTAAAAATGCCGCGATTTTTACAAAACTGCCCGCGAAATTTCGAAAATGTGATCTTTTTTTTTTTTTATTTCACAAAGGGCTGTGAAAACAGATATTTTCTAACTCAGAGGCAGACATTATGGGAAACAACAGTGTCCGTGCACAATGTCCAGAGAGAAGGGCTGCAGCAGATGCCAAGCCCCAGCGCAAGGGCTGCTGGGAGATGTAGTGTAAGTGTGAGGTGGCAGGTGGGAAGGTAATGGGAGGAGTACAGACCTGGGTCTGGGAAAGAGGAAGTCTGCGGAAAAGAACAGAGTAAGACAGCGCTTGGGTTGTGCTCTCACTTCACCATCACATGCCGCTGTGTGTGGGGGAAAGTTTAGCAAACACCAAATACATGACACATGGGTCGGTTCACGGTGGTCTGTAGGTATGTGAGGTGAGGCGGGGAGTCAGGTCTGTGGAGTGTGAGTGGTTCTGAGCAGGTGGGAAGCAGAAGGAAGGTCTGTGAGGAGGCATGGTCTGAGGTTTGAAGGGGGGAGGCATGCGGCCAGGTGAGTAGGATAATTTATTTCAGGGGAGGATGATTCCCGGTGCATGCACTTAGACGACACAGATGGCGCTTTGTCACTGGGACCCTTTGTTTCCACTCTGAGTTTTTGGACTGGACACTTGCACTATGGTAGACGCAAAGGAAATCAATGTTAACGTAAGGGGTAAGCAGAGGGTGGTTGTAAATAAAGAATGAAGCAAAAAGCACACTTACAATAATCTCTGTGACCCCCCATCACCACCCCATTCCATTTATCATATGCGAGGCCCTGTTTACATCTAAAAGAAACTTGTTTTTATGGCTCTTGCATGAAACAAACAAAACATGTCACTGCATTTTCTGAAATAGACTCTCACACATTCTCACATTAAAAATAAATTAAAGGAAAACGGTGCTTAAAACTATCAGTGTAGGATTGATTTCAGGTCATCACAGCAAGACTGCAGAACAGAGCTGGCTCTATCAGGGGCCCCTGAAAGGCTGGGGCCCGGGACCAAAGCCCACATTGCCCATGCATTCAAACGACTCTGCACAACACCCTCCAGACACACAGAGCCCTCCAGACACACAGAGCCCTCCAGACATACAGAGCCCTCCAGACACACAGAGCCCTCCAGACACACAGAGCCCCCCAGACACACAGAGCCCTCCAGACACACAGAGCCCTCCAGACACACAGAGCCCTCCAGACACACAGAGCCCTCCAGACACACAGAGCCCTCCAGACTCACAGAGCCCTCCAGACACACAGAGCCCTCCAGACACACAGAGCCCTCCAGACACACAGAGCCCCCCAGACACACAGAGCCCTCCAGACACACAGAGCCCTCCAGACACACAGAGCCCTCCAGACACACAGAGCCCTCCAGACACACAGAGCCCTCCAGACACACAGAGCCCTCCAGACACACAGAGCCCTCTAGACACACAGAGACCTCCAGACATACAGAACCCTCAAGACACACAGACCCCTCAAGATACACAGAGCCATCTAGACACACAGAGCCCCCCAGACACAGAGCCCCCTCCGGAGTCACTGACGTTCACTACAAACTTTCCCAGTATTGGGTGAGGTGTTACTGAGGGGTGTATTGGGTAAGATATTACTGAGAAATGTAAAAGGTAAGGTGTTACTTAGGGGGTGGTGTTAATGAAATAGGTATTGGGTGATATGTTACAGAGAGAGGTTTTGGGCAAGATGTTACTGAGGGGGTATTTGGTAGATGTTACTGAAATAGGTATTAGGTAACATGTTACTGAGATAGGTATTGGATAAGATATTACTGATAATTCCTTACATTAGTTACTCCCATTACAACACTCCTCTTGCCTGCATCCAAATGGAATCTTGATGAGCTAATGATTACATCTCCACCTTCAAGGGGGAACTGAAACCAGCTTTCGAAACATAAGAGAGGATCTGATCACCCATATAATTCAAGGTGATGTATTTAATCTATACAACTGGAGGTCCATGAAACTCTGGACACAATTCATCAAATAGCAGATGGTTTCACTCCTCACCTTTTTCTACCATATCGGGTTACTCATGTCCGAACAATGAGTAAGCAGGAGGTTACCTCCCTATGCAGACTGTCTCACTTATTTGGATCAGCCACTACGATCCTGCACCCTAGGGTGCCAGAGGAAGAGGTTTCCTGCCTCACAGATCCAGGAGGCATTGGTGCCACGGCAGCTGTGCTCCGGCAGGGGTGCATTCATGGGCGCTAGAACATCCCAGGGAGAAATACAGCTCCCTCCCACGAGGTTAGGACTGCAGCTGTGCTTCCGTTGAGCTGCAGACACTTTAAACATGCCTATTGCAAAGTGGAATACTTCTAAAACAGTTTCCATTGATTTCAAGCTGAAAATGAATGATTATGAGTAAAATAAAGTGCTGCAAAAATGCCGCTAAATTTCCATATTTGTGCCGCTAAATTTCCATATTTGTGCCGCTAAATTTGGCAAACCATGCCGCAATATCCTGGGGGGTCTGCCTTAGTGAAGTACAAGCCAAGGGAGGCCGGTTGTGAGAACGAAGGAACCACAATTCGCCTATTCTATCTCGTAATAGTTCACCGCACAAGTATACCACATCTCCTCAATACTGCGGTTATTCACACCCTCAACTGCGGACAATTACCATCCAATTGCACGTTGTGACACGTCCACCGCTTTCACACAGTCTAATTATTGTATTACCGCCTCGCTCACCCTTGTAATTCATTGTTATGTCCCCTTCTGAATTTTTTGTCCTCAATTGGAAATTAGTTGTGGTTCCTTCGTTCTCACAACCGGCCTCCCTTGGCTTGTACTTCACTAAGGGCATGTCGTGCATGACCACTGTCATTATTGAGTATTCTCAGTATCTATAGGTTGTTTTAATGGAATTCTCCTCTCTCCTTCCATTTCTCCCCCTTTATTTTTTACAGGAATTGCACTCTCAGGCTTGTGTATTCTCTAGTCCTGATGATGATCTATGTATTGTTTGAATAGATCGAAACGTCGTCGACCCTATGTACAAACATGCATGTTAAACGCATATGTTAAAATTGTGCATGACATTGTACTATCGTGAAAGCTTGCCCTTGAATCTCGTATTGGCTATAAGCTTCTCTCTTCAGCCTGATAAATGTCGTATATGTTTGACTGTTTGTATTTTTTGTTAAGTGTTGAAGGACGCAGGACTGTGTCCCACTCTATATTCTAACGTATGTCTAAATTATCTGTTTTTCTTGATCATTAAACCTCAATGTCCGGCTGGGCATTGCATAATTATATAGAGCCGATTCTGGTCTATATTTATCCCATATTGTATTGTTTTTGAAGGACCTTTTGTTTTTCAAACTAGTAAGTACCCTAGGTCCTTCCTACCTCACGGGTTCCCCTTGTTAAGTATAAATATCTGAATGCTCTCAAAGCAGCTGCATTTTCAAGAAGGTAAATCATAATTTAAAACAATTCTAAGGGTATAACGTAGGCCCCAGCAGCCCCTGCTGTGCAGGGAGGTCCCCAACCTTCCAGGGGGACCCAAACCCTTCAAGAGGGTCTCATTCATCACATTCTGCAAGGGGGGCCATCATTTTGTGTTACGTCATTGAACAATCCCAAACATAATGGGCATGGCACCTAAAACTCATTGCCTCCCACTAATGATCACACCTACCTGGTAGTAATATACCACAAAGTGAATGGAGTAAATGCATGCAATTGTTTCTTGAGAGCACATGGCTAACCACAATAAGCAACAATAACCACTAGATTAACCACTAACCTTGGGTTCCGGAGTAGCGTGCTACTCACCTTAAAGCTCTTTGACGCCTCGTCAAGGGAAGTAAGTGCTATATAAATACAATTACAATTGCAATTACCATTTGTGTTCTAAATTTGTTCAAAAACAATATTGTTCAAATTGGATCCATAGTTTCTCACTTTCAATCTTTATAACGTTTTTTTTTAAATACATTCAAATAAACACGTCACAACTATGATGCTATTTCCCATTCCAGTAGTATTTCTCTCTTACTCATGCATTGCAGAAGTAAGACAGGAGTATGCCAGGAGAAGACTTGGCTTATTACTAGAGTTTAGTAGTAAGCCAGAAATACTACAAGGGCAAGTCACACAGACTCACAACAGAATATTTGTGAACCTGGCCCCATTAATTTAATGAACATGTATGAATCTATTCGTAGCAATATCAGAATGAACAAAAACATAGTATAAAAACGTTATTCCTACCCAACATAGAACACAAATCAAGGTTTAAGAGTATATGGTGCTGATTAATAGTACCCTGGGGTCAGATTGTGCTGACCACTTAATTTTCAAGAGTGAAGCTTTGTCATTTTAGTAAGAAAACGTGTATTAATCCTAATGCACCAGGTAATTAACCGTGATTCTATCAAATGCACACTTGTATCATATTCTTCTGTTCTGCAAAAGTGTTATGAAATATTGATAATCAATTTTCTGAAAAACACATTCATAATGGTTACATATTTCCACGATTGTTTAGATTAGAAATGTTCAACAAGTAGGTGCAAAAACACTCAGATGCGTTATGTTTATTGTTTGGTTTAGGAGTTTTTCTAGGGATGTCGTGGAATACTATGATTGTTTCCTTTTAGAATCTATTACTTCCATCATTTGTCTCTTCCGACTCTTCTATTTTCATCACTTGTCTTTCAAGACTTTTCTATGTTTCTCATAGAAAGTGTGACATGCTTAGAAAAGCCTTTTTAGGATTCTTGTTTCATCTGGAGTTTATTGAAGGCTTATAATTTTACAATGCAATATAGTCCAGGTAGCCATAATGCCAGGGCTGATTTCCATTCCAGATTATCATTTGAAAATATTCAGGAAAGGATCTTCCTTGACAATGAAGAGAATGTTGTGGCTACTGTAGACTATTCAGTGTTGTATGTGAATTAGATCATTGCTGAGGAATCCTGATTAAAGCTTCTAAGGATGAAGAGATGTTGAAAAGCTATGGGATTTTATACTTTCAAGGATAGCCAAGGGAAACATTTTTTAACACCGAATTTAGTTGGATGCGGAAGATGAAGGAAGAGATTTGTTTGCAAAGAAACATACTAATGAAGGGTCGTCATTTTATTCCCGCTGCCTCCATCTTGTCTCACTTTATATTCTGGGCACATCTGTGAGGCGGGTACTAAAAATAGGGTAGGAGTATGGTATTGGTGGCCTTCTATGGATGACCAAGTTTGTACTTTTGTGGGACCTTGTAAGCAGTGTTCAAATTCTGACACGGTTCTGACAAAGTTTTCCTCTGTCGTTATTTCGCATGATATCCCCATTGTGCAGTGGAAAAGGCTTAGCATGGATCTCTTTGAGATGATCTTCTAGAAATGATTATGATATCACTGTCCTTAACTATTGTTCAAAGTGGATTGAGCTTAAATGGCTCAACAATTCCAATACAGACTCAGTAATAGAGTTCTGGGAGGAATGTTTCCGGAGGGAAGGTTTTCTATCATGTGTGTTATCTGGCGACTGGGTTCAATTTATCTCACACAAGTTAAATATTTCTTTTAAAGAACTGGTCATTGTGCACACATGCACAGCAGGTGATGGAGAGATTCAACAAAGAGGTTGAGGAAAGTGTTCAGTTTGCCCTCAGGTTGGATTAGAAGTAGAAGAACATGTCTACAACTTAATTTGGGCGTATCATCGCACATCACTTGACACCATTGGCTTCACTCTATTGAGTAACTCGAAAGAAGCCTCTCACAAGTTTAAATCCAGAATGGCTCACTGGCTTCATGAGATATATTTCATTAGACGACATGAATAGCAAATATAAAGAAAATGTTCCAGGGAAATAATACAGGAATAATTGTTCTGTGCCATCCAAAGGTCACAGTTTACGAGGGGGAGATTTTGTTAAAGTGCGTAAACCCTAAAAGTTAAAGGAGTGGAAACAAAGGTTCCTAACATATTCAAGATTATGCACGTTTGGGAAACGTCAGCGTTGCCAAGTAATCGCCCATGGTGGAGTTTGTCAAGGCAGACCAAATCCAGTGGCAAAGGTTCTGACAGCTATGAACCAGGTGAAGCAGAATTTACAAGAGAAGATTCCTTTGGTAATGTAGCGAAGGATGCAAAAAATGTATTGCTAGTATCTTTGATGTTTCAATTTCCACCTTAGAGTGTTCTGTTCATAGTACTCCCTCACCATTAGATTCTTTGTATGTATGTTCTGTTCCTGGCCACCCTGTTCAGAACACTGTATTACCAGCTAAATATAAATATTTTGAGGTAGGTGTACTCACTTCTCTTCCTACTTGTCCTGTTGTGTGAAGTGCCATCCTTGTATACCATCGTCTTTTGCGTCTGCTTCATAGCTTGTTGTTGGTGTTGTTGTGTTTTGTAGAGTTGCAGGTCTGTGGTATCTGCTGGCGTAGAACAATCTTTGTAAGTAGTGTTCTTTGGAACCTTATACTCTTGTTCCTTAGCTAGCTGCATCCTTTGTGTTTAGTTCTTTACATGTTTTGAGTTCTTAACCATTTACTAGCTGGCAACTGACGTAGCCTCAATGAGGTCTGTGGGCTTTGCAACAAAGACTTTATTCAGCTACATGGAGCTTGTCTTCATTACACCAGGGCTCCAGGTGCTGGGTCTGTGAAGGAAAGTTTGCCTCACGAAGCCTGCATGACTCCACAGGTAGCTATCAATAAGCAGTCACAGTATTGCCGAATGGAACTGCTGTAGGGTGAGTCTAGGTACAGTACAACACACCATCGTCACGGCTGTTATAAAGATATCAGTGTCCAGCCAGAGCTGTGGTTACACAATATCTTAATAGTAAGCAACAGTATAAACCAATATAGCTGTAAAAACAGAGGCCCTGGCTATACACACTATATAATATTCACGGTCACTAGATGACCACGAACATCTGCACAATCCTCCAACAAAACTCACAATGCCACAACAATGCAGCTATGGAAACATTGAAAGGGTCAAATAGTGTTCAACACTGATAGATGGTCATGACCTCTAGATGACCACGATCAAGACCTTTCAAAAATAGAGGATTCACAATTCTGCCGACAAACTAGTTACTTTTTGTGACCCTAATTTCCACAAATACCCGAAACAAGGCAAGAATAAAGAAAACCTTGGGCCCGATTCACAGAACTAACTTAAGACAAAATCCTAAACTTACTACCATTTTGATATTCACAGAAGGCATTTACTCATTTTGGTATTCACAGAAGTTAGGAGTCCTAACTTTAGGACTCCTAAATGCCTTCTGTGAATACCGAAAGCCTTAAAATTAGGATTTTTCTCAATTTAGTAGTAGTAAAGTTAGGACTCCTAACTTTAGGACTCCTAAATGCCTTCAGTGAATACCGAAAGCCTTAAAATTAGGATTTTTCTCAGTTTAGTAGTAGTAAAGTTAGGAGTCCTAACTTTAGGACTCCTAAACTGACAAAAATACTCATTTTAAGACTTTCGGTATTCACAGAAGGCATTTAGGAGTCCTAAAGTTAGGAATCCTAACTTCTGTGAATACCGAAGTGAGTAAGTGTCTTCTGTGAATACCAAAATGAGTAAGTGCCTTCTGTGAATACGTAAATGGTAGTAAGTTTAGGATTTTGTCTTAAGTTAGTTCTGTGAATCGGGCCCATAGGGTGCAGCTCCAGTGGGGAACTTTGTGTGTTTTGCCTCCAAACAGGTTTGCAAACAAAGAACTGTAGAGGATAGAAAAGTGAGGATGGTATTGTTCTCTGTTGGCAGCATTTATCTTCCGACGTACATTATTCCAAAGAAAAATGTTCCCAATGTGTTATGCGTAAACGTAACAACAGGTGTACCAGAAGTGTTTGTGAAGCACCTACCATGCACACATATTCCAATAAAGACAATCAATATCGCAACAAGTTAGGCACAAAATGTTCACAACCATCTCAGACACACCACAAATAATAAACAGACAAGAGGCCCCATGTGCACAAAGCTATTGAACTTAATTTACTCGCGAGTTCGGCACTCAGCTCCCCTGGAGCCATCTATGTACCCCCAAAACTATCAATATGATGTTACTAGCTGGTGCTTGTACTGGGGTTGAAACTACTGGGGGGAGACCAATTGAGGACATTTCCAACTCAAAGCACACTAAAATGTGTTCCTGAGGAGCACCAGAACTCCAGTTTGAAAGGTCCTTAGAAATTATGAGCCCACAAACACTGACAAATATGCAAAACCCGCTGTTGTGCTCGATGGCAAAACGTGTCAAAGATGACACTGCTGCTGGTTTTGTTTTGGACTCTCGTGTTTCCATGATATTAATGGATGAAGAAAAACAGCTATGTCATTCATATAATGCTTCAAGCAAATGTATTTCATATATAAATAAATTGCAAAAAGATATAGCCAACAATAATCCAAAAATAGCTGTACAATTTTTAATCATCTTATATTTAATTGATAGCAGCATTAAATAATGGTTAACGGAAAAGTGCTTGATGTGCAAAGTGAACACACAGTGCTCATGAGATTCACATCAGTGACGCAAGGTGATGCATAAAAAAAAGTAACGGCAAAAGAAAGAAATATTGATCCAGTATTGTGCACGAATGAAGATACAAATAAAAAGTTAATGTATTTATATCATTGCACAATAGATACCTTTTCAGGCGGGATTCTGTTGATGGGGTTTAGACCTTTCATAATTTAACAGATAATCATCCACGCCTGGACCGCACCCAGCGCCAGGAACCCTAGATCTCCTGCCACCCGAAGCTACACCACCACTGAGCTCCTTACCCTGGACCCTGGAACTCCCAACAACCACAGCTGCCGCACCTCGCCTCGATCTACGGAGAGACCTTTCGCCTACCGGCACTGCTTCTTTGCTTGCAACACTGACGCACCCGCTTGTATGGCTACCACTACCACCCCTGAACATCTCCATTATGATTGCACAATCTCTCTGCGAACACACCACCAAGATCTGGGGCTCCTCCCTCACCCCCGACATTGTCTTCCTCACTGAGACCTGGCTCAACCCAACATCAGCGACCAGCATCGCCTCATCTACACCCGGCAGCTACAAGATAACACATCAAGACCACGCCAACAAACACAGAGGTGGGATCATCATCATCCACTAGGAATCCAACCACAGCACCACTACCACAGATGACACCACCCCGACCATGGAGCATCTCAAATTTCAACTTCACACTGATGGCAAAAAAAAACATCAGAGACATGCTCACCTACAGACCTCACCCCAGCTTCCGTGACGCCATACCCAACTTCAGCGCCATGCTCAACATTGACTCCTATCACTACATCTTCCTAAGACCTCAATTTCCACCTCGACGATCCTGACTACACCAACACTGCCAACCTCCTTGAAAGCTTGAACACCCTTGGCCTCACTCAACTAGTCACCAACCCCACGCACATTGGAGGACACACTTTTGACCCCATCTTCACAGCAAGCAACAGAGTCAAGCACAGCCAGATCACCGAACTCACCTGGACAGACCACACCATCGTCCACTTCACCATCACAGGTCCCCCCGGTACTACCACCAAACCGCCCAGCCCCTGTCACAGGAGCGGAAACAAAATAACAGAAAGCCAATGGACTGACGCCCTCAATTCCTCTCACCCTAACACCTCAACCAACCCAGAACAGGCTGGCAAGAACTTCTCCACCTGGATCATCAATAGTGTCAACAGAGTCACCCCCACCAAGCCCACAAAACCGAAGAGACATTCCAAACAGGCCAGTTAGTACACAGTGGAACTAAGACTTCAAAGTGCAACTGCAAGCAACCTGATAGAAGGTGACATACCAGCAAGCACACCACTCAAAGCATCACCAACATCATGAACTCAGTCCACTCAGGAGCACTGATGGACCCCTGTCCACCACATCTTCAACCTTGGAAGCAAGTCAATGAGCAACAAACTCACTGCCATCCTCAATGCATCCATCACCACGGCCAGCTTCTCCGAAGAATGGAAGCACTCTGAAGTCAAACCCCTTCTTAAGAAACGGCCTGCCAACCCCAGCAAACTCAAGAACTTCCATTTCATCTCTCTGCTCCCTTTCCCCACCAAGGTCCTCGAAAAAGCCATCAATTGCCAACTCACAGAACACCTGAAACAAAAACCATTTGGAAATCTTCCAGTCTGGATTCTGTGACAACCACAGCATCAAAACTGCCCTCATTGCTGCCACGGATGTAATCATAGCCCTCCTTGACTGAGGGGAAAAGGCAGCCCTGATCCTCCTTGACCTCACAGCAGCATTTGAAACCGTGTCCCACTACACACTTATCAAGAGACTCCACCTCATCGGAATTCAAGAAGATACACTCAGATGGATCGCCTCCTTCCTCACCAGATGAACCCAGAGAATCTGCCTCCCTCCCTATACCTCTGAACACAAGAGCGTCATCTGCAGAGTCCTGCAAGGCTCATCCCTCAGCCCCACTCTGTTCAACACCTTCATGACCCCCCTCGCCGGTATCATCAGAACCCATGGTCTCATCATCATTTCCTATGCCAGCGACACCCAGCTCATCCTCTCAATATCAGAAGAACCCTCCACCACGAGAGCCATCTTCCACAGATGGTTGACAAACATCACCGATTGGATGAAAGACAACTGCATGAAACTCAACACAGATAAAACTGAAGTACTGATCTTCGGGAACAATAAACGCCTGTGGAATGACTCCTGGTGATCTTCTGAACTAGAACCCTCACCCACACCAACAGACCATGCCCACAACCGCGGCATCATCCTGGACAGCAAGCTCACCATGAAAAACCAGACAAACGCAGTCTCCGCCTGTTTCCTCACTTTTCGTATGCCCCGCAAGATCTTCAAATGGATCGAGATCAACACCAGAAGTACCACCACCCAAGCCCTAGTTACCAGCCGGCTGGACTACAGCAACACATTCCCCACAGGAATCACCTCACTCCTCCTGAAGAGACTACAGACCATACAGAACTCTGTGGCCAGATTCATATTCCCCAAGTGGACCCACCTCACCCCCTTCTCCCCCTACTTCAGGAAGCTCTACTCGCTCCCATTCAGAAGAGATGCTACTTCAAGATAATGATCACACATACAAAGTTCTGCACAACCAAGGACCAGTATACATTAACTACCACCTGAACTTCCACCAACCCTACACTGGGGTGCACCTCATCCTCCCCGTATTAATACTTGGATACAGGACATTGGGTATTGCCCGGAACAGCTGGCTGCGTTCTGGGACCTGTTACCCATGAACTCTCGCCCCAAAGATATCTGGGAGCCCTTCATTTCCTGGCTTAGAGAGAGAACGGTGGTCGATACTGCTGACACAACATAGTTCATTATTCTCCAGCCACCAGGCGTAACAAATATGTGGGTTAGGCATTACATATTCTGATACCGCTGACCCTAGCAGAATCTGATTAACTGGGTACTTCACTCTGCTTGTACTCTACATCGCTGTGCCGTCAAGTGCTGGAATACTACTGTAATTCAAAACCTTTAATTGCAACCTGTCCTAATACCGACCTTCACCTCAGCATATTGTATTCAGACAGCTATGTGAGCCTAATGTACAATGATTGCTTAACATGTATTAATCTATTTGAAGATATGGGACCTATGTTGCTATTCATGTGTGAGGTTGACGTAGATGGATGACACTTTTCTTAATTTCTCATTGTTTCAGACAAGTGATTGTAAGATTCGCAACTGCAACTCAAACTGTTTTATGTTTAAGCCTGCACAAAAATCGAATAAAAAAAATAACAAAAAACTTCAACCAAGCATCCAGACTCCTGTGTTCCGCCTCCCTTCACCTCACTGACACCCCACAATAGCGTTGAAGCCACAGCCGAGGTCGCTCCTTCTCCTACCTTATGGCCAGGACCTGGAACACCCTCCCTCTCCACCTTCAGACCTTAACCTCGCTGCTGGAATTCAGGAAAGGACTCAAGACCTGGCTGTTCGACTGAGGCTCCGCAGCAAGATCCTCAGCACCTGGATACCCTCGCAGGTGATTCGATGCACTGAACAAGTCTTGTTGATTGATTGGTCATCAGGACCAAAAGGAGCACAAATGGTCTGATTGTTGCCTGATTGTTGCTTGTATGAGTTCCGGAGGATTGGTTGGATTAGGGATGCCTGTTCAATGTAATTGTGGAGGCAAAAGAGTGTCCATAAATAAATCAGCGCTGGACTCATCACTGTGATTTGATCTGTAGGGAAAAGTTTCCTCTGCCAGTTGACAATGTCCTGGCATAATCTCATTTAGACTAACACAATACTATCTACTATGCCAGACCAGAAACATCCCTCTATAGGCTACAGTGAATGCAGAATGCAGCAGCATGCCTGTTCACTGGCCTCTTGTCAGCAATTGGAACAGTCCAATCTCCTCACACAGACAAGACGTATGGATGTTGTGGAGAATACGAAGATGAGAGTTAAAACAATTTATTAGCGGTCTAATGCATAACTACTCAGATAAGAGCTCCTGGAGCTTTGTCTTTTACTTCCAGGTTAGAGCTGGCACACCTGCACAACAAGGCATGTATTTCAATTAATCATTGCCTGGTACCTGTGCATTTTGTCACGGTTCTTAACAACCTCTTCAGTTCATCACCCAGCCTTCTCATCCCTCATGCTTGTTTGTTCTACCTTCCTTGGTCCCTCAATTCTGCCTCCCCTGGTTAGTTAGGCAGGTGTTTGTTGTGTGCTGTATCTGTTTTATTCCTACCTGTAGGTTCTGACTCCCATTTCAGTGACTTTCCACCTGGTTGTTGGGAATGTCTCCTGGTATTCTGCAGTGATCACCACAGCCCCGGTGCTGCTGAAGCTCGGATAAAAGCCTCTCTAATTTGGTAACTGCTGTGCTGCTGTTTTTTTCTGAGTATAAAGCATTCCTGTTATTTGTCATCTGGGTTTTAAAGGTACTGGTTCTGCTCAGTATGTACTAAGCTCATATCCACCATCCACCACAAGGAATGTTTCAGAACTTCCAATATGCACTCATTCCTTGAATGTCAGGCACCATGAGGGAAGTCCTAGAATATCCGGCAAATGCTTACCTGGTCAACACCAATCACCGAGAGAGGGGTCTCTGTATACCATCATCGAAAAAGATGGCGATACTGATGCTTTTCTCTCTTTCTCCCTTCCCTCCCCATTCTCCTCTAATCTTCCCCTATATTTAACAATATAGGTGCAACATTCACTATAATTGTTGGATTCACATCAAGTTCCCAAGAGGAACCTGTGTCATAATATATATGTGGGAAAACAATTGCTCTTTTAGGATAAATTAATTGAAGGAGAAAGCCTCAAATCAATTGTAGTTTTCGCATCAAATCTCTTTACTGTGTATATAATGAATCAAAGCAAAGCCACAACGATGAAGGTCCCACACTAGTGCGCACAGGGAATAAATTCTATTACTGTTCATATATATGCTTGCAGTAATGTTTAACACTATTCGTGCTCACTTAAAAATGGTCATCGTTAAACCATTTCAAAATAATTTTATGGATAAATCGCCTTTAAACCAAATAGTTCTATATGCAAAAAGATAAAGTATTTGGAATATATAGAGGATATTCATATATGACATAGGGGATATTCTTCGTGTTGGGAGGGAAGATGACAACTAAAGAATAAATTATGTTTATGTTTGAATCCAAAAAATTGGTGTTTGGCAATATTGTTTCAATTTGAGTGCTCCTTATATGTGTGAATTGTGTATATAATGACTCAATATATGTCGAATTCCCTTCTCCATATATTTCTCTAAATCTACGATGATTAGCCAGTCCAAAAGACCTACAATTTGGGTTTGGAAAACAAACCATCTAAATCTTAAAAACCCTGTTGTCTAATCGTCATAACCATATGGACAATCTTAACATTAATGGTGCAACTGCCAACTAAAATAATACTGTATCTTATATTATAAATGATTTTACAAAGAACTGTAATAAAACACCTCCTTGTTACTGTGAGGAACTTAATGCATAGACAATAAACCTCAGAACAATGCAAAGCCACTGGTAGCAAAATCATTCACCAATACATTTAGAACATCTTCTCTCAGTAAGACAAAAACGTGCTTGAGGCAAAATCTCGGTATGTAAAATCCTAGAAAAACTGTTCAAAACGCTCAAATCTGCCACCAACCCTCCCCCTACGTTCATAATGGAAGTTACTGGAAAGTAATGCCAGGATTTACTAACTTTTTTTACGCAAATATAACAACATTGAAGCCGCTCTTAACATGCCATTGAAGTCCCCTTTTGGCCTTGAGTAGTTAGTAGCATGGGCTAGATGCAAAAAGATATCTCAGCATGGCCTCCCCAACACTATCTCGAAACTCAAACCTTCCACCCATTGTCTTGATCTGATATTGGCTATTCTTGCCATCGATATATGTACACACTTGCACCACACTAGACTAAACTCACCAATCTAAATCCAAATGGTCGCACACTGCTGACCTACCTGCGTGTTACCCCAAAGAACTGTGGTCCCTGTAGTCAGCGTCGGCGGATACACCTATGCTCGTGTCGTGAGTGCAAGTGTGAATAGCGTTAGCCATCCCTGGACACGTGTTTCGAGGTTGTTGCCTCTCGTCAGCAGGGAGTAGGAAAGAGTGCAGGATTGCTGTGTAGGCTGCTAAAATCATTATCAGGTATGTACCTCTCGTAGCAACGCAGGTGCCTAACCTGAGCCCGTCGACTCCCCGGCTCAAAGAGCCACTAAATAACTAAATCCAAATGGTCGCACACTGCTGACCTACCTGCGTGTTACCCCAAAGAACTGTGGTCCCTGTAGTCAGCGTCGGCGGATACACCTATGCTCGTGTCGTGAGTGCAAGTGTGAATAGCGTTAGCCATCCCTGGACACGTGTTTCGAGGTTGTTGCCTCTCGTCAGCAGGGAGTAGGAAAGAGTGCAGGGTTGCTGTGTAGGCTGCTAAAATCATTATCAGGTATGTACCTCTCGTAGCAACGCAGGTGCCTAACCTGAGCCCGTCGACTCCCCGGCTCAAAGAGCCACTAAATAACTAAATCCAAATGGTCGCACACTGCTGACCTACCTGCGTGTTACCCCAAAGAACTGTGGTCCCTGTAGTCAGCGTCGGCGGATACACCTATGCTCGTGTCGTGAGTGCAAGTGTGAATAGCGTTAGCCATCCCTGGACACGTGTTTCGAGGTTGTTGCCTCTCGTCAGCAGGGAGTAGGAAAGAGTGCAGGGTTGCTGTGTAGGCTGCTAAAATCATTATCAGGTATGTACCTCTCGTAGCAACGCAGGTGCCTAACCTGAGCCTGTTTTAATTACATTTTTGGCAGTCCACGCGGCACCCCTTTACACTGACCTGCTCCCTGCTGACGAGAGGCAACTACCTCGAAACACGTGTCCAGGGATGGCTAACGCAACACATACTGTTCTTTATACATCGTGGCATAGGCGTACCCGCCGTCGCCACTACATCTACCACAGTCTCTTGGGGCAACTTGCTGGTGTGACGAGCAGTGTGCGACCAACCTTTGCATAATTTATTACGGCTCCCTTGAGCCAACGGGCTGACGAGCCTTGGATCTGCACCTGCGCGCCATGAGAGGTATTTGACCTGTTTTAATTACATTTTTGGCAGTCCACGCGGCACCCCTTTACACTGACCTGCTCCCTGCTGACGAGAGGCAACTACCTCGAAACACGTGTCCAGGGATGGCTAACGCAACACATACTGTTCTTTATACATCGTGGCATAGGCGTACCCGCCGTCGCCACTACATCT
This sequence comes from Triturus cristatus, assembly GCF_964204655.1. NCBI lineage: Eukaryota > Metazoa > Chordata > Amphibia > Caudata > Salamandridae > Triturus > Triturus cristatus. Next base: position 512,114,596 of record NC_140588.1, read on the forward strand.
ACCACAGTCCCTTGGGGCAACTTGCTGGTGTGACGAGCAGTGTGCGACCAACCTTTGCATAATTTATTACGGCTCCCTTGAGCCAACGGGCTGACGAGCCTTGGATCTGCACCTGCGCGCCATGAGAGGTATTTGACCTGTTTTAATTACATTTTTGGCAGTCCGCGCGGCACCCCTTTACACTGACCTGCTCCCTGCTGACGAGAGGCAACTACCTCGAAACACATGTCCAGGGATGGCTAACGCAACACATACTGTTCTTTATACATCGTGGCATAGGCGTACCCGCCGTCGCCACTACATCTACCACAGTCCCTTGGGGCAACTTGCTGGTGTGACGAGCAGTGTGCGACCAACCTTTGCATAATTTATTACGGCTCCCTTGAGCCAACGGGCTGACGAGCCTTGGATCTGCACCTGCGCGCCATGAGAGGTATTTGACCTGTTTTAATTACATTTTTGGCAGTCCACGCGGCACCCCTTTACACTGACCTGCTCCCTGCTGACGAGAGGCAACTACCTCGAAACACGTGTCCAGGGATGGCTAACGCAACACATACTGTTCTTTATACATCGTGGCATAGGCGTACCCGCCGTCGCCACTACATCTACCACAGTCCCTTGGGGCAACTTGCTGGTGTGACGAGCAGTGTGCGACCAACCTTTGCATAATTTATTACGGCTCCCTTGAGCCAACGGGCTGACGAGCCTTGGATCTGCACCTGCGCGCCATGAGAGGTATTTGACCTGTTTTAATTACATTTTTGGCAGTCCACGCGGCACCCCTTTACACTGACCTGCTCCCTGCTGACGAGAGGCAACTACCTCGAAACACGTGTCCAGGGATGGCTAACGCAACACATACTGTTCTTTATACATCGTGGCATAGGCGTACCCGCCGTCGCCACTACATCTACCACAGTCCCTTGGGGCAACTTGCTGGTGTGACGAGCAGTGTGCGACCAACCTTTGCATAATTTATTACGGCTCCCTTGAGCCAACGGGCTGACGAGCCTTGGATCTGCACCTGCGCGCCATGAGAGGTATTTGACCTGTTTTAATTACATTTTTGGCAGTCCACGCGGCACCCCTTTACACTGACCTGCTCCCTGCTGACGAGAGGCAACTACCTCGAAACACGTGTCCAGGGATGGCTAACGCAACACATACTGTTCTTTATACATCGTGGCATAGGCGTACCCGCCGTCGCCACTACATCTACCACAGTCCCTTGGGGCAACTTGCTGGTGTGACGAGCAGTGTGCGACCAACCTTTGCATAATTTATTACGGCTCCCTTGAGCCAACGGGCTGACGAGCCTTGGATCTGCACCTGCGCGCCATGAGAGGTATTTGACCTGTTTTAATTACATTTTTGGCAGTCCACGCGGCACCCCTTTACACTGACCTGCTCCCTGCTGACGAGAGGCAACTACCTCGAAACACGTGTCCAGGGATGGCTAACGCAACACATACTGTTCTTTATACATCGTGGCATAGGCGTACCCGCCGTCGCCACTACATCTACCACAGTCCCTTGGGGCAACTTGCTGGTGTGACGAGCAGTGTGCGACCAACCTTTGCATAATTTATTACGGCTCCCTTGAGCCAACGGGCTGACGAGCCTTGGATCTGCACCTGCGCGCCATGAGAGGTATTTGACCTGTTTTAATTACATTTTTGGCAGTCCACGCGGCACCCCTTTACACTGACCTGCTCCCTGCTGACGAGAGGCAACTACCTCGAAACACGTGTCCAGGGATGGCTAACGCAACACATACTGTTCTTTATACATCGTGGCATAGGCGTACCCGCCGTCGCCACTACATCTACCACAGTCCCTTGGGGCAACTTGCTGGTGTGACGAGCAGTGTGCGACCAACCTTTGCATAATTTATTACGGCTCCCTTGAGCCAACGGGCTGACGAGCCTTGGATCTGCACCTGCGCGCCATGAGAGGTATTTGACCTGTTTTAATTACATTTTTGGCAGTCCACGCGGCACCCCTTTACACTGACCTGCTCCCTGCTGACGAGAGGCAACTACCTCGAAACACGTGTCCAGGGATGGCTAACGCAACACATACTGTTCTTTATACATCGTGGCATAGGCGTACCCGCCGTCGCCACTACATCTACCACAGTCCCTTGGGGCAACTTGCTGGTGTGACGAGCAGTGTGCGACCAACCTTTGCATAATTTATTACGGCTCCCTTGAGCCAACGGGCTGACGAGCCTTGGATCTGCACCTGCGCGCCATGAGAGGTATTTGACCTGTTTTAATTACATTTTTGGCAGTCCACGCGGCACCCCTTTACACTGACCTGCTCCCTGCTGACGAGAGGCAACTACCTCGAAACACGTGTCCAGGGATGGCTAACGCAACACATACTGTTCTTTATACATCGTGGCATAGGCGTACCCGCCGTCGCCACTACATCTACCACAGTCCCTTGGGGCAACTTGCTGGTGTGACGAGCAGTGTGCGACCAACCTTTGCATAATTTATTACGGCTCCCTTGAGCCAACGGGCTGACGAGCCTTGGATCTGCACCTGCGCGCCATGAGAGGTATTTGACCTGTTTTAATTACATTTTTGGCAGTCCACGCGGCACCCCTTTACACTGACCTGCTCCCTGCTGACGAGAGGCAACTACCTCGAAACACGTGTCCAGGGATGGCTAACGCAACACATACTGTTCTTTATACATCGTGGCATAGGCGTACCCGCCGTCGCCACTACATCTACCACAGTCCCTTGGGGCAACTTGCTGGTGTGACGAGCAGTGTGCGACCAACCTTTGCATAATTTATTACGGCTCCCTTGAGCCAACGGGCTGACGAGCCTTGGATCTGCACCTGCGCGCCATGAGAGGTATTTGACCTGTTTTAATTACATTTTTGGCAGTCCACGCGGCACCCCTTTACACTGACCTGCTCCCTGCTGACGAGAGGCAACTACCTCGAAACACGTGTCCAGGGATGGCTAACGCAACACATACTGTTCTTTATACATCGTGGCATAGGCGTACCCGCCGTCGCCACTACATCTACCACAGTCCCTTGGGGCAACTTGCTGGTGTGACGAGCAGTGTGCGACCAACCTTTGCATAATTTATTACGGCTCCCTTGAGCCAACGGGCTGACGAGCCTTGGATCTGCACCTGCGCGCCATGAGAGGTATTTGACCTGTTTTAATTACATTTTTGGCAGTCCACGCGGCACCCCTTTACACTGACCTGCTCCCTGCTGACGAGAGGCAACTACCTCGAAACACGTGTCCAGGGATGGCTAACGCAACACATACTGTTCTTTATACATCGTGGCATAGGCGTACCCGCCGTCGCCACTACATCTACCACAGTCCCTTGGGGCAACTTGCTGGTGTGACGAGCAGTGTGCGACCAACCTTTGCATAATTTATTACGGCTCCCTTGAGCCAACGGGCTGACGAGCCTTGGATCTGCACCTGCGCGCCATGAGAGGTATTTGACCTGTTTTAATTACATTTTTGGCAGTCCACGCGGCACCCCTTTACACTGACCTGCTCCCTGCTGACGAGAGGCAACTACCTCGAAACACGTGTCCAGGGATGGCTAACGCAACACATACTGTTCTTTATACATCGTGGCATAGGCGTACCCGCCGTCGCCACTACATCTACCACAGTCCCTTGGGGCAACTTGCTGGTGTGACGAGCAGTGTGCGACCAACCTTTGCATAATTTATTACGGCTCCCTTGAGCCAACGGGCTGACGAGCCTTGGATCTGCACCTGCGCGCCATGAGAGGTATTTGACCTGTTTTAATTACATTTTTGGCAGTCCACGCGGCACCCCTTTACACTGACCTGCTCCCTGCCGACGAGAGGCAACTACCTCGAAACACGTGTCCAGGGATGGCTAACGCAACACATACTGTTCTTTATACATCGTGGCATAGGCGTACCCGCCGTCGCCACTACATCTACCACAGTCCCTTGGGGCAACTTGCTGGTGTGACGAGCAGTGTGCGACCAACCTTTGCATAATTTATTACGGCTCCCTTGAGCCAACGGGCTGACGAGCCTTGGATCTGCACCTGCGCGCCATGAGAGGTATTTGACCTGTTTTAATTACATTTTTGGCAGTCCACGCGGCACCCCTTTACACTGACCTGCTCCCTGCTGACGAGAGGCAACTACCTCGAAACACGTGTCCAGGGATGGCTAACGCAACACATACTGTTCTTTATACATCGTGGCATAGGCATACCCGCCGTCGCCACTACATCTACCACAGTCCCTTGGGGCAACTTGCTGGTGTGACGAGCAGTGTGCGACCAACCTTTGCATAATTTATTACGGCTCCCTTGAGCCAACGGGCTGACGAGCCTTGGATCTGCACCTGCGCGCCATGAGAGGTATTTGACCTGTTTTAATTACATTTTTGGCAGTCCACGCGGCACCCCTTTACACTGACCTGCTCCCTGCTGACGAGAGGCAACTACCTCGAAACACGTGTCCAGGGATGGCTAACGCAACACATACTGTTCTTTATACATCGTGGCATAGGCGTACCCGCCGTCGCCACTACATCTACCACAGTCCCTTGGGGCAACTTGCTGGTGTGACGAGCAGTGTGCGACCAACCTTTGCATAATTTATTACGGCTCCCTTGAGCCAACGGGCTGACGAGCCTTGGATCTGCACCTGCGCGCCATGAGAGGTATTTGACCTGTTTTAATTACATTTTTGGCAGTCCACGCGGCACCCCTTTACACTGACCTGCTCCCTGCTGACGAGAGGCAACTACCTCGAAACACGTGTCCAGGGATGGCTAACGCAACACATACTGTTCTTTATACATCGTGGCATAGGCGTACCCGCCGTCGCCACTACATCTACCACAGTCCCTTGGGGCAACTTGCTGGTGTGACGAGCAGTGTGCGACCAACCTTTGCATAATTTATTACGGCTCCCTTGAGCCAACGGGCTGACGAGCCTTGGATCTGCACCTGCGCGCCATGAGAGGTATTTGACCTGTTTTAATTACATTTTTGGCAGTCCACGCGGCACCCCTTTACACTGACCTGCTCCCTGCTGACGAGAGGCAACTACCTCGAAACACGTGTCCAGGGATGGCTAACGCAACACATACTGTTCTTTATACATCGTGGCATAGGCGTACCCGCCGTCGCCACTACATCTACCACAGTCCCTTGGGGCAACTTGCTGGTGTGACGAGCAGTGTGCGACCAACCTTTGCATAATTTATTACGGCTCCCTTGAGCCAACGGGCTGACGAGCCTTGGATCTGCACCTGCGCGCCATGAGAGGTATTTGACCTGTTTTAATTACATTTTTGGCAGTCCACGCGGCACCCCTTTACACTGACCTGCTCCCTGCTGACGAGAGGCAACTACCTCGAAACACGTGTCCAGGGATGGCTAACGCAACACATACTGTTCTTTATACATCGTGGCATAGGCGTACCCGCCGTCGCCACTACATCTACCACAGTCCCTTGGGGCAACTTGCTGGTGTGACGAGCAGTGTGCGACCAACCTTTGCATAATTTATTACGGCTCCCTTGAGCCAACGGGCTGACGAGCCTTGGATCTGCACCTGCGCGCCATGAGAGGTATTTGACCTGTTTTAATTACATTTTTGGCAGTCCACGCGGCACCCCTTTACACTGACCTGCTCCCTGCTGACGAGAGGCAACTACCTCGAAACACGTGTCCAGGGATGGCTAACGCAACACATACTGTTCTTTATACATCGTGGCATAGGCGTACCCGCCGTCGCCACTACATCTACCACAGTCCCTTGGGGCAACTTGCTGGTGTGACGAGCAGTGTGCGACCAACCTTTGCATAATTTATTACGGCTCCCTTGAGCCAACGGGCTGACGAGCCTTGGATCTGCACCTGCGCGCCATGAGAGGTATTTGACCTGTTTTAATTACATTTTTGGCAGTCCACGCGGCACCCCTTTACACTGACCTGCTCCCTGCTGACGAGAGGCAACTACCTCGAAACACGTGTCCAGGGATGGCTAACGCAACACATACTGTTCTTTATACATCGTGGCATAGGCGTACCCGCCGTCGCCACTACATCTACCACAGTCCCTTGGGGCAACTTGCTGGTGTGACGAGCAGTGTGCGACCAACCTTTGCATAATTTATTACGGCTCCCTTGAGCCAACGGGCTGACGAGCCTTGGATCTGCACCTGCGCGCCATGAGAGGTATTTGACCTGTTTTAATTACATTTTTGGCAGTCCACGCGGCACCCCTTTACACTGACCTGCTCCCTGCTGACGAGAGGCAACTACCTCGAAACACGTGTCCAGGGATGGCTAACGCAACACATACTGTTCTTTATACATCGTGGCATAGGCGTACCCGCCGTCGCCACTACATCTACCACAGTCCCTTGGGGCAACTTGCTGGTGTGACGAGCAGTGTGCGACCAACCTTTGCATAATTTATTACGGCTCCCTTGAGCCAACGGGCTGACGAGCCTTGGATCTGCACGTGCGCGCCATGAGAGGTATTTGACCTGTTTTAATTACATTTTTGGCAGTCCACGCGGCACCCCTTTACACTGACCTGCTCCCTGCTGACGAGAGGCAACTACCTCGAAACACGTGTCCAGGGATGGCTAACGCAACACATACTGTTCTTTATACATCGTGGTATAGGCGTACCCGCCGTCGCCACTACATCTACCACAGTCCCTTGGGGCAACTTGCTGGTGTGACGAGCAGTGTGCGACCAACCTTTGCATAATTTATTACGGCTCCCTTGAGCCAACGGGCTGACGAGCCTTGGATCTGCACCTGCGCGCCATGAGAGGTATTTGACCTGTTTTAATTACATTTTTGGCAGTCCACGCGGCACCCCTTTACACTGACCTGCTCCCTGCTGACGAGAGGCAACTACCTCGAAACACGTGTCCAGGGATGGCTAACGCAACACATACTGTTCTTTATACATCGTGGCATAGGCGTACCCGCCGTCGCCACTACATCTACCACAGTCCCTTGGGGCAACTTGCTGGTGTGACGAGCAGTGTGCGACTAACCTTTGCATAATTTATTACGGCTCCCTTGAGCCAACGGGCTGACGAGCCTTGGATCTGCACCTGCGCGCCATGAGAGGTATTTGACCTGTTTTAATTACATTTTTGGCAGTCCACGCGGCACCCCTTTACACTGACCTGCTCCCTGCTGACGAGAGGCAACTACCTCGAAACACGTGTCCAGGGATGGCTAACGCAACACATACTGTTCTTTATACATCGTGGCATAGGCGTACCCGCCGTCGCCACTACATCTACCACAGTCCCTTGGGGCAACTTGCTGGTGTGACGAGCAGTGTGCGACCAACCTTTGCATAATTTATTACGGCTCCCTTGAGCCAACGGGCTGACGAGCCTTGGATCTGCACCTGCGCGCCATGAGAGGTATTTGACCTGTTTTAATTACATTTTTGGCAGTCCACGCGGCACCCCTTTACACTGACCTGCTCCCTGCTGACGAGAGGCAACTACCTCGAAACACGTGTCCAGGGATGGCTAACGCAACACATACTGTTCTTTATACATCGTGGCATAGGCGTACCCGCCGTCGCCACTACATCTACCACAGTCCCTTGGGGCAACTTGCTGGTGTGACGAGCAGTGTGCGACCAACCTTTGCATAATTTATTACGGCTCCCTTGAGCCAACGGGCTGACGAGCCTTGGATCTGCACCTGCGCGCCATGAGAGGTATTTGACCTGTTTTAATTACATTTTTGGCAGTCCACGCGGCACCCCTTTACACTGACCTGCTCCCTGCTGACGAGAGGCAACTACCTCGAAACACGTGTCCAGGGATGGCTAACGCAACACATACTGTTCTTTATACATCGTGGCATAGGCGTACCCGCCGTCGCCACTACATCTACCACAGTCCCTTGGGGCAACTTGCTGGTGTGACGAGCAGTGTGCGACCAACCTTTGCATAATTTATTACGGCTCCCTTGAGCCAACGGGCTGACGAGCCTTGGATCTGCACCTGCGCGCCATGAGAGGTATTTGACCTGTTTTAATTACATTTTTGGCAGTCCACGCGGCACCCCTTTACACTGACCTGCTCCCTGCTGACGAGAGGCAACTACCTCGAAACACGTGTCCAGGGATGGCTAACGCAACACATACTGTTCTTTATACATCGTGGCATAGGCGTACCCGCCGTCGCCACTACATCTACCACAGTCCCTTGGGGCAACTTGCTGGTGTGACGAGCAGTGTGCGACCAACCTTTGCATAATTTATTACGGCTCCCTTGAGCCAACGGGCTGACGAGCCTTGGATCTGCACCTGCGCGCCATGAGAGGTATTTGACCTGTTTTAATTACATTTTTGGCAGTCCACGCGGCACCCCTTTACACTGACCTGCTCCCTGCTGACGAGAGGCAACTACCTCGAAACACGTGTCCAGGGATGGCTAACGCAACACATACTGTTCTTTATACATCGTGGCATAGGCGTACCCGCCGTCGCCACTACATCTACCACAGTCCCTTGGGGCAACTTGCTGGTGTGACGAGCAGTGTGCGACCAACCTTTGCATAATTTATTACGGCTCCCTTGAGCCAACGGGCTGACGAGCCTTGGATCTGCACCTGCGCGCCATGAGAGGTATTTGACCTGTTTTAATTACATTTTTGGCAGTCCACGCGGCACCCCTTTACACTGACCTGCTCCCTGCTGACGAGAGGCAACTACCTCGAAACACGTGTCCAGGGATGGCTAACGCAACACATACTGTTCTTTATACATCGTGGCATAGGCGTACCCGCCGTCGCCACTACATCTACCACAGTCCCTTGGGGCAACTTGCTGGTGTGACGAGCAGTGTGCGACCAACCTTTGCATAATAAACTCACCAATCTCTCTACATCACTAGGGGTGTTTCCACACAGTCTGAAAGTAGGGACTCCCTCTCTTAAAACAAAAAGCTTCTGCCGACAATAATAACTTCTGTTCTACTTCTTCTCTTCATCTGCTCACAGAAAGTCTTGAGAGCAGTGTCAACAACCAATTTCAACAGTTTGTACATGAAATAATGCCCTGGGTGATGTCCAATCTTTTTTTTTAAGGATGAATGCAACAATAAATTAGTCATTCTGAAAATCACTGGAAATGCCCGACACATCTCCAGCAATTGTGATTCCAGCAGGTGGGGCCAACTCAATCTATCAGTGCTTTTTACCATGGCATACTAGACTAAACTGCAAGAGACCTCTACCATGGCATACTAGTCTAAACTGCAAGAGACCTCTACCATGGCATACTAGTCTAAACTGCAAGAGACCTCTACCATGGCATACTAGTCTAAACTGCAAGAGACTGCATGGAGTTTGCAGATAAGGTATTGAGCTGGTTCAAACTCTACCCTGATCTCTACCTTGACTTCTACATTGATCTCAATAAATCAAAATAAGCAGCTCCTTCCCTAACCCTGTTCCTATACTACAAGGAGTCCCTGAAGCTCGAAACAAGCACTTGCTTCCTTCAACCTGTATCTTGATTTCCAGGTAACATCACTGAAGACTCTTGCATACCATTCCACCAATATGCAAATATCACTCAACACTACTTGAAGGGCACCTTCCCTGATGAGAAGCCCCTTCTTGCTATGACCCTAAACAATATTCAGATCTGGCTCACAATGCATCACCTCAAAATCAAAATTGTGTTCCCACTTAAATCACCACACTTCTTTTCTACCCTAGCTCAAAACTGGTTGGATGCCATGAGCATTGTCAATTGACCTCCAATCATCACCACTGAAAATATGAAGTCCCCTTGCTTTACTCTAAATGACCTGAGCTTTGACAAGCATATCAATAACATAGCCAAAAAGGGCAACTATCAATTGAGACTTGACCATGGGATCAAACCATCTCACAACCCCAAGGGCATTGTTCAACCCATGATTCATTCTGGAATTGACTAAGGCAATTCTATTTTAACTGGCATTCTTAACATTCAGCCTGCTCCTTTAAAGCCATAAGTCACCCCGCATCCTGACTGATTTCAAGAACTGATAGCCTTCACCACTCTACCCTCAGCTGGTTTCCCACTGAGAAAATATCTAGCTATAAACATGCTTGCTTAGTTCTTGTGCGCCTGCACTCTGAACCCTGTCGCTACTTGTCCAAGAAACTGAGCTCTCAGGGGAGTCCAGCCAGTTTGACTTCCCAGATTATTTTTACGTGAAGTCCAAATGTTGAACAAAAAGTGAACCTTGGACCAATCCTTCTCTGGATGCACACCCAACGTTTACAAGTTCATTCACACCCATCCCTCTTATTCTCTTTCTGAAAAGAAATGAATCTACTGCTTGCCAGCCAATACCACCCTCCTTCCTTTCTCTGAGATTAGGCTCTTTGACGGCATGGGATCTGCACACCACTGGCACATTTCACAACTTGAGGAGTGTTACTTATACTTGCCCCCGTTTATTCGATGCATTGGGATTTTGGTATCCTCCATCTACTCTGCTGTGCTCATTCCTCGGTTACGTATTGTGTATGTGCCTAGGCTTCTTGTATATTTGCACATCCGATCTGTTTTCAATGACTGCTCCTGATATAATATTGATCTAGGTAAGCGCTCTCGTGCTTATGGGCCTTGCACGGCTACACAAAATGCACAATAAATACAGTGATCATACTATAAAGGGCCCACAATTGTGGAATGCCCTGAAATCTAACCTGAAATATGTACTATGCAGGAAACTCGTAATGATTCAAATCCTCAGAATCGCTTTTTAACAGACTCATTGCCAAGAGCCACAATCATAGAACAGGAGATAAAAGGACCAGGGTAGATAGAACTCTAACTGCCCTTGCTCTCTTGTTACCCGAATGCACTTCATTGTTTCAGTAATTCTAGCACTCAGTAGTAACTATATAGAGGGGCAGGAGCAAGAGTAAAATTTGGTAAAGAGGGCCAATGTTCAAGGAAATTCCCTATAAAAAAAGGAGTACGACAGGGTTGCATTTTAGCTCCATTTCTGTTCAACCTTTATATTAATAACGTGGCAACCCATTTAGTTAATGAAAGCCAAGACTACCCTCAAATAGGAGGAAATTCAGCCCCCATTTTACTCTACGCGGATGACGCGGTAATCATGGCCAGGACCCAGAGGGGATTACAAAAAACACTTTGTTCTTTCTCCGACTATATGAGTGATAGGGGCTTAAAAATTAATATAGGGAAAACCTTTACTATGTGTTGCTCACACAAAAGGAATACCCAATGCAAGATCTTTCTAGGGAAATCAAGGATAGAACAAACCAAAACCTTTTCTTATTTGGGAATAGTATTTGAACAAAATGGGTCTTGGTCCGCCGCCACGTACACAAGAAAACTAGCGTTCTCTCGTGCTATCGGGGCAATACAACAATTTGCCAATAAAGTGGGAGGTAGGCCAGTACATGTCTTACTTGAAATTTACAAATTAAAATGCATTTCAATAGCAACTTATGGGGCAGGAATCTGGGGCATAGCAGACACTCGAGAGATTCAACTCTGTGAGAACATTTTCCTTAGATACCTGTTAGCAGTACCAAAGTCAACCTCTACGTACGTTTGCCACAAGTAGTTAGGTCTGACCTATGTTACAGATCTTATTAAAATGAGTCCTATTTTACTGTGGCATAAGGTGTGGACGACTAAGGAGACAGAATTAAATAGGAACATACTCCTTGGGGCGTGGCTAACCGAGCAGCGAGATGGCCGCTCTTTGAGTGAGCTCCGCCGGCTGCACATGAATTAATCCTTTAATATCCTACACAGCGCTACCGAGGGGCCCGGCTTCCGTGGGTAACTGATGCGGCAGTCCGGAGGCACGATAAACTGAATCCTTGCCGCTCGCGGGTGACTGCGCGCCGAGATCGGGCGGCCGCGGGTGACGCCGGCCCGCATACCAAAGCCCTCCTGCTGCTGAGGAGCCCGAGGCGGCTGTGACACCTGGCCGAGCCTCGGGGATTACTGGGCCTACGGAGATCGGCGGGGGTGAGACCACTCTGGCGCTCTTGGCGCGGGGCTGGAAGCTGCCGGCGGCCACTACGCGGAGACCATTGTGACCGGAGGCAGGGAGCGGAGCGGCCATTGGACGGAGGTAACAGCTCGGGGGAAGGTCGGGGCTTGGGCTGAGGCGAGACGCCGCCATTTTGAGGTGCGGCCGGGTCGATAGCGGAGAAGCTGCGGACCCGTGGCGCGCTGCAGCCCACACTGCGAGAGCACCCTGCTTGGCGTGCCCCTGAACCCCTGCAGATCGCCGTTTGGTGTACAGGTGTCGATCTTGCCCTGATACCAGGAGCTCCGCTCCCGGGCACAGCAACGTATTAGCAACCTCAGCCTGATCCTGCCGGAGCCCTTCCCGTGCTTTGTCCTCCAGCCGGAGCTCGTGGGGGGAACTTGGTGGGGTCGCAGAGGGACACTGGGCAGCCCACCGTGGATTGGGGCTGCTGACCCCCAGTTCCCTCCTGCGACGACTCGCACTGCGCCTGTCGGCCCTAAAAGCCTACGCGGTGTGCCGGGGAGTGCTTCCCACCACAGCCTGCACCCCGTGCTCCACGCGTGTCGGAGATGGGGGGCACGAAGGATGCAAAGCAGCCCAAACTGACTTTTGACCATAAGCAGAAGGCCAAGCAACATACAGCGGACACGGGAGCCGCGTCGTCTCCTCCCAAAAGCCCTGCAGCTGAGATTGACTTTGGCGCTTTAATGATGGAGGTTAGATCTAGCCTGAAGAGTATCGACGCAAAGTTGGATGCTATGGCCACACAGCTAGAGGCGGTCAAGTCCAAAGTGGACGTACACGAAACGAGGCTAGACTTCCTAGAAAACGGGCATACCGAATGTGCCGAGTTTCGGCAGCAGGCGAAAAATCACATCACCAATATTGAGCGCGAACTGGAGTCCATGCGGGCCAAGGCGGACGATCTAGAAGCGCGCTCCCGGAGGTCCAACGTCGGAATCACGGGCATTCCGGAGACGGACAACACCGGAAAGATGGAGGTCTTTGTGACTGATCTACTACACGAGCTGTTTGACCCGGACCTGTCCCAGGTATTCACGGTGGAGAGGGCGCACAGGACACTGGGCAAGAGACCGCCACCAGGCGCCACCCCACGCCCTATATTGGCCAAGCTGCTCAATTTTCAGGACAGGGACCGCATCCTGCAGATGGCCCGTGAAAAAGGCAAGATCATCCATAAAGGGAATCATATCTCATTTTACCCTGATTTCACCCCCCTCGTCCAGGCTGCCAGAAAGGAGTTCATACCTGCGAAGAAACTATTGATGCAGGCCGGAGTCCAATACTCCTTGTTATACCCAGCCAAATTGAAAGTCTTCCATGAACAAACTGCCCACTTCTTCACCGACGCTAAGTCAGCCTTGAAGTTTGCTAAACATATCAGTGGCCCTGGCGCCAGACGCAAATCGCCGAGGTTGGAGGAGGAAGCGGCCCGCACAAGCGACAATGATTGAGGGACTGAGGGTAATGGGGTCTGTGTTGCCCCTTTCAACTAAAGCTGACATTTGCTGGCTTGTTTGGTTCCCTCGAGAGGTGAAATGGAGGGCACTACTGGAACTGCTGGAGCTGACCCATTCCTGTTGGGAGGGTCTTGGTTGTTGACTGTGTCACAGGTCCGAGGCGTACTGGACGGCGAAAACTAAAGTACTGTTTGTTCCATGCTGCTGGGCACCCCTCGGGTGTCGCGTATAAACTTCAGTGTGCAGCCACCCTGTATATTCAGGGGTGTCAGCTAGGAGCACCTCGCCCCATGGGAAATCTCCCGTTGTTTTTGTTCTGGGTTGACTCAAGTGCGATTCAGAGCACGTATGGGATTCTAGCGCAACCTGATTGGGGGGTTGGCGTGGGTGGGGGTTGGGGGGGGATGTTGAATGTTTGGTTACCGGTGCTGGTGGAGCGAGTTGCAATCTATCTTCTCATGACTGTGCTGCGCGGGGGTGTGCGGCGGCCTGGGCCTGTCGGTGTGGGGGGGGGAGCGGGGTGGCGGCCTGGTCGCCCTGGATGTGCTATAGACATGGGGGGAGTTAAACTGTGGACTTGGAACATTCGTGGCCTTGGGGACTATAAAAAAGCCAGATTGATGCATAACATGTTGACCAGACACAATGTTGACATTTGCTTGCTGCAGGAATCTCACATCAACTCGACCCCATCGCCCAGGCTGAAACACCACAGGTGGTCGCATGTATATTCAGCTATCTACTCTAACTATGCCAGGGGGGTGGCTGTCCTCATACGGAAAGGGTTGGATTGGAGAGAGCATCATTGTGTACTGGATAAAGAGGGTCGTTATGTACTGGTGCATGGCTCGTTGCAGGGTAGGCCGCTGGTTCTGGCCGCTATATATGGTCCAAATGTAGACGACCCTGATTTTTTTCGAAATGTATGGGCGCAAATTGTGTTGCTCGATTGTACCTTGATAGTGGTGGGGGGGGATTTCAATGTAGTGCTGGACGATGATTGGGACAGAAGGGGTGCTAGTAGACCTACGCATGCGAAGGCGAGACAGGCGTTGCTAGATGTGATGGAGGAGGGGAGGCTGACTGATGTGTGGAGACTTCGTCACCCTGGGGAGAGAATGGGGACCTGTATTACGTGTCATCACGACGCTTGGTCCCGCCTAGACTTTTGGCTGCTGTCTCCTGAGGTGGCTACATGGGTGGGGGAGGTGGACATTCAGGCCAGGTCGCTCTCGGACCACGCCCCCTGCATGCTAGAGCTGCGGATACCCAACGTGGCCCCTAGGGCGTTTTCATGGCGGCTGCCGCCCCACGCCCTTACGGATCAGGTGTTCACGGAAGAAATCAGAGATGACATTGTCAAGTACTTTGCCGAAAACGAGGGTTCGGCCTCCTCTGAGGCCGTGGTGTGGGACGCTTTTAAGGCGGTGATACGGGGCCAGTGCATAGCTCGGCAGGCACGGGTGCTACATACCATACGTCGGACACTGGCTAAGCTAGAGCAAGAACTCAAGGAACTGGACTTGGCCTTCTGCCGAGACCCGACGTTGGCTATTGCAGGTAGTATTAAAGCAAAACTGTTGGACTTCAACGAGGAGGCACAGAGGGAGGTGAAGTTCCTAGGGAAACAGGCCGAAGCCCGCAGATATGGGGAAGGTGATAGACCGAGCAGGACACTAGCTAGACTGATCGCTCCCCAGGCTCAGGCGCATTACATACACACTATCAGGAATAGTGAGGGGACACAGGTCACGGGCCAAGAGGCGGTGCTGAAGGCCTTTGCCGATTTTTATGCTTCCCTTTACACGTCCAAGCACTCTGCTGCTCCGCCTCCCCTGGACGGTTTTCTTGATTCTATCGCCCTTGTCTGGTTCAATGACAACCATAGACAATACATGGACCTGCCTGTCTCGGCCCAAGACATAGCTCAGGTTATCAAGAGCATGCCAGCTAATAAAGCTCCCGGCCCAGATGGCCTAACCACAATGTTTTACAAGACATACGCTGAAGAACTGGCCCCGAAACTGCACTCTGTATTCGTGGAGGCGCTAGAGCTGGGTGCCCTCCCAGACTCCATGCGCGAGGCACTCATTGTCACCCTATTAAAACCCGACAAAGACGAATTACACTTGGACTCCTATCGTCCCCTTTCTCTCATAAATGTGGACGCCAAAATTTTCGCCAAGGTCATTGCAGACAAATTGCAGCCGCTGTTGCCGATCATCGCTCTCCCGGACCAGTCAGGCTTCATTCCTGGCCGTGCCACCTCGCACAACCTCAGAACACTTTTCTCCATCCTACATTATCTCCACCCCTCTGTCCAGGCCGCAGTCGTGTTTTTGGACGCGACTAAGGCCTTCGATTCGTTGGAGTGGCCGTACCTGTTTCGTGTCTTGAGCAGGATGGGCTTCAGTCGTAACTTTATTACGCTCATCCAATTGCTATATGACAGACCTCGAGCTCGGGTGCGAGTAAATGGCCTGGTGTCCGAGCCCTTTCCCATCTCCAGGGGGACTAGACAGGGGTGCCCACTGTCGCCCCTCCTCTTTGCTATTGCGATGGAGCCACTGGCGGCCAGAATACGCCAACACCACACGGCGAGGGGGATAAGCTTCAGCTCTCGTAGTCTGCTGATCTCTCTTTATGCGGACGACGTCACTCTGTATGTCTCCAGCCCCGCAGAGAATTTGAATCCACTGCTCCGAGAATTTGTACGTTTCGAGGGTCTGGCGGGCGTGTCTATAAATTGGTCCAAGTCCGTTGCGTTCCCTCTAACTAGCGAGACAGCTCAACCTCCTTCGGACTACCCCCTACGTTGGGAGACCGACGCGGTCAAATACTTAGGTATTTGGATTAGTCGGGACACGCAGGAACTATGGTCACTTAACTTCGGCAGAGCGGTCGACTGGCTGGAGCGGAGGGTGGAGGTCTGGAACAAACTTCCCCTGTCCCTGGTTGCGAGGGTTGCACTGGCGAAAATGGTAGTTCTCCCGAAATTCCTATATCTGTTCGTTAATCTTCCGTTGCCCATGACTGCATGCTTCCATGCACGAGTCCGCTCCTTACTTGTATCTCTGGTGTGGGCTGGGCGGCAGGCAAGGACCTCTTGGGCTTTGCTCACACTCCCGCTGCGGCAGGGGGGCCTCGGGGCGCCTGACCTCAAGCTCTACTCGCTGTGCGCTCAGGCTCAATTTTTGCACTTCTGGGTATTCCCCACCCCCTACCAGCCGCATGTAGCGGTGGAATTGGCCGCGGTTGCCCCGCTGCCACTTCGGGTGGCGTTGTATGGCAGGGTTTCCCGCCCCTCGAAGGAGGTGGACACCGTTGAAATGATCCGCTGGTCATGGAAGGAGTTGCGCCGGAGGGCGGGCCTTCCCTTGCTCTATGCGCCGGCCATTCCGCTGCGAAGCAACCCGATGCTGCCCTGCCTTTGCGCTAGGGGAGACACCATCACGCTCCAGGGGAGGCGGGTGGCCACTTTCGCAGACATCTATCCTGATGGGACGTTTGGAGCGTTGGGTGTCCGTGAGGACGGTCAGCCTACCTCGTTCTCGGACGCGCTTCTGTATCACTCCCTCCGGGAGTCCTGCAAGAAGATGTGGCCTCAATTCCCTGAGGCACCTCCACAACTGGATGCCCTGCAGAACTTGCTGTCACGACCCTCCCCCGCGAAACTGGTATCCAGACTGTACAACTGCATGCAGGAGCAGGCCCCGCTCACTGTGCCTGTGGCCAAGCTGGCTTGGACCGCAGACCTGGACGGTGCCCTGTCAGATGACGTGTGGGAATACTGCTGTAAGCAGCTCACGGCGCTGTCACCGAACTATAGGCTACGACTGGTCCACTTCAAATTCTTGCACCGGTACTATCGCACACCAGTGCTGCTACACCGCATGGGAATCCGCACTGACGCTTCATGCTGGAAGTGTGGCGGAGCTGACGCGTCCTTTCTCCATGTGGCGTGGAGCTGCCCAAAGCTAGATGAGTACTGGTCGAGCATCTTTGAGGCCATCAATCACATTTTACACAGGTCAGATGAACCCACTCCGCTTTTGGGGCTCCTGGGATACGTTAAAGACACCGAACCCGTTGACAGGAAACTGCACGCGATGCTGCTGCTTTACGCTAAACGCCAGGTGGCGATACACTGGGGCCGTGGAGCCTTGCCCACGTTCGCCGCATGGGTTCGAGACGTTACATATGGTCAGGCACAACTCACGAACTACTGGGAGACGATGCCTACCGCGTCTAGGCCCAATGACATCTGGGAACCATTCCTGCAGTGGACTAGAGAGCAGGCGGGTTCGGATGCCTCTGTGGACTCCCCTGGGACGGGTGTTTCGGATGACATGGGGTGAACCTTTGAGCCCTGTGTGCATTGTGTTGGGATGGATGGATACATGCTTTGTTGATGTGTGTGAGGGCTGTGGAATGTGTTGCTCTTGCCGGATCCCATGCCTGTTGCATCCTATCGGGTGGACGTATTGCCCCCCTTCCCGTCCAGGCGCCCTGCTGTTTTGTCCTGCCGCGTTCTCTCCCCTCCCTCCCCCGCCCCCGCCCCATGGCCGCTGCCTTGCGTTCCTCCTGCAGCCACCAATACTGCTTGTAGTTGTCCCTCAATGACGGACGGGTCCTTGTACGTGAGCCCCTGCGTATGCGAGATGAGATGTCTGTTGGTTCTTTTTTTTTTCTTTTTGTAATAGCTCTGCACCGAAGTTTGCTGTTTCCTTCCGAATGTTGCGGGGGGGTTGGGTGTAAAGGTGGTAGTGGACGATTTACCTATACAGTATCTCTTTCATGTGCTGCGGTCCTGGTACTCGCCGGAGTGTCTGGATGAGACCGTGAGCCTAGGATTCGTTTCCAGTTCACGAACCCAAAAATGTAAGACCAATCCACTCTGCACTGGTTACACCTTGGTACTCCTCACCAGGGTTGAGGGTATGTATCGCCATGAATGTTAGGATATTACATTGTTTACGTCTCCTAATCTGGTACACCTTAATTGTAAACACTTGTTGATATTGCGGCCTGCCTCCGGGTTGTTGGCGTGACGCGGTGTGACCATTCTTTAGCACAATAAAGGTCTTTAAAAAAAAAAAAAAAAAAAAAAATAGGAACATACTCCAAGATTGTTTAAAGTTACAGGATGTATCAAATATTAAGTGGCTCACTTACGTCAAAGCTTTTTTGAAGGAGATTGGGTACCCTGAATTCTTTGACTCCCCGGACATCTTAGCAACAATATCACGACAAAAACTAAAAGAGATTTGTCTTATTACTTTAGAGACAAAACGGTGGTAAGTAGAAGGAAAGAAGGTCTCGGTAATGGAAAATCATTTAATTTTACAGAGACCTGGGCTACAGGATTATCTAGTAAATACCCAGAGTTGTTATTCTAGGATGCTATTGACCCGTTTTAGGGGGGGGGCACTTTTTTCAGATGGATCACGTTCCCGGAACCGAATATTTGGTCGAAAGAGATGATACCCTGCCCCTGTGACGATATTTCACAACAATCATTGATACATTACATTCTGTTTTGTAAATTTTATACACTGCCACGAAATAAGTATCTAAAATTTTTATTGAAACGCTGGGGATTGAAACAATGTAGATTGGCACTGCTAAAATTACGCATGTTGGAAGATGAAATGTCAACATACTTGGTTTCCCTGTTTTTAAAAAGTGTAATTAGATGCAGACTGTCAATGAACTGAAAATTTTATTTGGTTGACCATTCGGAAATTCCTTTAAAGTTTTAAATGGATTGTTTTTTTAATAGCTTTTACAACAGTTGTTATGATTTTAATTGTGCTTTTGTGATTTTTGACTAAATCTGTAGAAAATAGCTGAATCTATCAGAAGAAGCACTGCATTTGGCTTCATGGTCATGCAGAACCCATTCAATGTTATGATTTTGCCTCAGTTTCTTTTGGAAGCGATGCTTTGTCAAGTTAGACTAGCAGTCTCTCCATTGGTAACACACCAACTGAAAGTGATGCGGCAAGCAGAAGTTCTTGTATACTAGGCTTCTGTGGTAGGTGCTATGGTGCGTCAGGTAAGATCACCTGTTTATTTTCACTGGCGTGAAATCAGGGGCGGATCCTACACTTGAGCGGAGGAGCGTCACCTTACAAGCCCCAGAGCTGAAAAATAACCGTATTAAGTTTTATTTTTCAGCAACCCATCCTGAACTAAGTGTCAGGACAGGGAGGAGCCAGCGCTGCAGAGTGGCAGCAGCAGAGAGCTATGCGCTTTAAAATGCCGGCCAGCTTGACAAGCGCATTTTAAAGTTCTCTAACCCAGCTGTTATAGCCCGGAAATTTCATTAAATTCATCAAAAAAGGTTATGGCATGCCAATACAGTTCATAAGTGTCCAGAATAGTACAAAACGAATAAGGGAGTCTGTCAGAAGTATTGTAAATAAACGTACAGTAGAATAAAGAATAAATGTAGGCCAAGGAATCAGCAGCAGAAGAATGGATGATCCAAGAGCCCGAAGACGCAAAGGGTCCAGTATAGGCACCAGTGGAATGTGAACAGGGTCAAAAATTGGTGACTATGCCGTAATAGCTGCACATCTGTCGCAAAGATATGGATAAATTGAAATAACACAATGTCAAATATTTTCAGCATGCCGTGGTGCTGTCGTGTTACTCACCAAGCCACCTTAGGTGCCAATCAGCCACACCTTGTAAACAAGGTGCAGGACTGTATCTACAAACAAGAATGCACTCCAGCACACACAATCCAGTTTTTCACAATAAATCCATTTTTTTTTTTTTTTTTTTTTAAAAACCTTTATTTCTTCAAGAGTCTGGACACAGCTATTCAGCCGACAACCCGGAGGTTCGGCAGCTTCGGTAGAGAAGAACAGAGAAGCGTCCACATTGCATTAAAGGAGCAGTGAAAAGATTCCATTTTTAAATAAACACAAACACACAACAAACCCCAGCAAGGCAAGAACACTGAATGCCCATGGTGATAGCCCCCCAGGGGAGGCCGGACCCCAATCATCTAACAGTCACAGTACTTTGATAAGAGGAAGAAGGGGGACAGCAGAGGCCCAAGAAGTCAATTAACCATCACATCTGATATACTGAGCTGGAAAGAATGTCAAGAAGAAAGCTGTTCCTCTGGGGGATCCAAATCAGGGGCAAGACATATTCCCCCCCTGTATTGATTCCACCACCCCCAGATGGCATGCCACTTCCGAGGGCGGCCTCTAGCGCAATATACTGTCTTTTCCCTGAGCATACTCCAGTCCATATTGTCTTTCCACGCGGTCAATGTGGGGGGCCCCACGGATCCCCACAATCGCGCGATATCTCTCTTAGCGACCATGTTACCCAGAGTCACCCATTGGGTCTGTGCCTCATCGTGATCAGTGGGCCCCCAGACATTCAGGAGACAACACCGCGCTTCCGGCTGCATAGCAGTGCCCGTCACCTCCCCCATCACTGCATGGACTCTCCTCCAGAATTCCGTGATGACACCACATTCCCAAATAATATGCAGGAAAGTACCCACCATACCACATCCCCTCCTACATAGGCCTTCCTCAGAGAATCCCATATGAACCAGCCTTGGCCCCGTCACATACACTCGATGCAGTATTTTGAGCTGCACCAGCCTCAGACGCGACGGGATCGCAACCTCCTTGGGAGAGGAAACAGCAGACTGCCAATCCTCGTCATCCAACTCGAGTCCATCCCTAGTCCACTGGTCCCGTAGCCCCAGAAGCATATCCGCCCGGACATTTATCAATTTCTTGTAGATGAGCGAGATCGTGCTCTCAGGCATATGGCCATCAAGGATCCGGTCCTCCAAAGGAGAGGACTCAGGCACCTTCTCGCCCTCTACGAGGACTGACCGGAGGGCGTGACGCACCTGAACATAGCGGAAAAACTCGGATGTCCCCAGCTCATACTCCTTCTGCAACTCTTCAAAGGACTTCACCCTCCCCTTAATCAGCACATCTCCGACCCTGGAGATGCCGATCAAGTCCCATTTATCAAAACCTTTTGTATGCCAAAGCCTACCCAATCTTTCAGATTCAAACAGCGGGGTAGCGAGGGTGAGCCTATCCTTCCATCCCAGCGAGTCAGTTGCCATCTTCCACACACGCACCGCCACCCCAGTGGGCCCCGTGAGGGACGAGTCCAGGGACCGCGAGTACAACGCCCTGTGATAGTTACCACCATGCAGCAACCACCTGTCCATGGCATAACCAGGGCTGAGGGCAGGGCCATAGAACCCATGATTAATCGCACTCAGCTGGGTGGCCCAATAGTAGCGTCGGATGTCTGGAAGCGCAATACCCCCATCATACCATGGAAGCGTCAACTTAGCAATTGCTATTCGCGGCCGCCCATCCCACAACAACGTTCGTTGGAGGCTTTCGACCTCCCGAAAGTAGTTGGCCGGTACCCAATCTAGAGTATTCTGCACTGCGTAGAGGAACCGGGGAAGAGACATCATTTTGAACAAGGCAGCGCGCCCAACGAGGGAGAGCGGCAGCCTCCGCCAGCCCTCTACATCCCGCCGCAGGCGCGCTAGGGGGGGGAGCAGGTTCCTCTCATACCGCAAAGCGGAGTCCATGGAGATAAAGATCCCCAGATACACGAAGCCCTGCTGAGCGATCTGGATCGAACAAGTTCGCGGGATCGGTGGAACCTCGCCACTCAGAACATATAAATACGATTTACTCCAGTTGATAACGAGACCCGAATTCCTACCGAAAGATGTAAGTACGTCACAGACCACTATAAGTGATTTCTTGGGTGAGGCAAGATACAACAGGATGTCATCAGCATATAGCGAAATACGGTCCTCGTGTTCGGGCGACCATCTAAGTCCCCGTATATCCGGGTGCCAGCGTATCCACGCTGCCAGCGGCTCAAGGGCGTGGGCGAACAACAATGGCGACAGGGGGCAACCTTGCCGAGTGCCCCTCCCAAGCTGAAACGGAGTCGACGCCCGGCCATTTACCACCACACTCGCAAGGGGTCCCTCATACAGCAACCTCACCCAGCTCACAAAACCATGGCCAAAGCCGAACTTGGCCAGCACAGCCCACAAATATGCCCATTCCACCGTATCAAAGGGCATCGTGGCATCGAGAGACGCCACAATAGCCGGTTCACGCAGCGTGCCCGCCCTGGCGATTACACCATGAAGGCGCCGAAGGTTTAACGCAGTGTTACGATGCGGAATAAAACCGGATTGATCCGGGTGGATCAAGTCTCCAAGTACCCTGATCAATCGGTCCGCCAGGATTTTATCCAGAATCTTCGGCTCGGCGTTAAGGAGTGAGATAGGCCTATATGAGGCACACTTATCTCGGGGTTTACCATCTTTGTGTATAACAACAATTGTCGCCAGTCGCTGATCCAACGGGAGGGTCCCACTCCCCCGCGCCTCCACGAACATGGCGCGCAGGTGAGGGGCGACCCTATCCGGAAACAGCTTATACAGGTCCACTGGCAAGCCATTCGGGCCCGAGGCCTTGCCCGAGTTCAGCGCGCGGATAGCTCCCGCCACCTCATCGACCGTTATGTCACCATCAAGATCATCCCTATCTACGTCAGAGAGACAGGGCAAAGCGATATCACGCAAGAGGTCACGCGAGTCCTCGGGCGGCCTATCCGACACTGAGGCATAAACCATACGGAAATAGTCCGAGAAACACTGTACAATCCTCTCAGGTTCCACAATCACCTCTCCCCCCTCTCCCGTCAACTCCGGCACTACTCTATTAACCCGTTCTTTTTTGTCCAGCCAAGCTAGGAGTTTCCCGGCCTTGTCACCAACATCATACAGGCGGCCCTGCTGTTCCCTACTGAGGGTCTTAGCGGCATTCGTCACCAGGTCCTTATACTCAGCTTGCTTCAAGCTCAGCTCATGCAGTGAGGCCTCTGTAACCTCCTCCTCTAGCGCTCCCTCCAAAGCCACGATCTCCTCCTCAACCTGCATAACCTCGCCATCTCTCCGCCGCTTGGCCGCCACTACAAGGGAGAGGGCCTCCCCTCGCAGCACGGTCTTAAATGCTTCCCACAGCGACACTGCTGAGTCCACGGATCCCTGATTGTCCTTGAAAAAATTATCAACTGTCTTCACCAGTGCGCTGCGCATCTTGGGGTCTCGAAAGTACCAAGGGTTAATAGGAGCCACCCTTCCCCCTCCCTCACGGCCGACATCCAGCCTGACCCACACTGGCGAATGGTCCGATATACCACGCGCCATGTGCCTGGCCTCGGACACCAATGAGGCATGCGCAGCCAGAGTGAGCAGGTAATCAATCCTAGAGAGGCTACCATGCGCCCCGGAGTGGAAGGTGTATTGGCTCTGTGTGGGGTGCCGGAGCCTCCAGCAGTCTATCAGGCCAAGTGTGTCTAGAAAGTCTGGAAGCCACTTCTGAGCCCTCCCTGTGTCTCTGGGCGGGTATCTATCCAGCAGCCCGGAGCCGACAGCATTGAAATCACCCCCCACCACAAGCATACCCCCCGGGAGATCCAGCAAGGCCCTACCCAGATCTGTAAACGTGGAGGCCTGCAGTGCCGGCGGGACATAAACCGAAACTAAAACCAAAGTTCTTCCTTCCCACCGCCCCGCCACCGCCACAAACCTCCCCCTATCGTCAACAATGGTGGAGTCCACCTCAAATGGTAGCGAGGCTCTGACTAGGATGCCCACACCCCTGGACCCAGAGGAGAATCCCGAATGAGCTATGAATTTATAACCCTTCCTATTAAGAGCATAGCACGTGTTACCTATAAGGTGCGTCTCCTGCAGTAGGGCGACATCCGGCAATGACCGTTTCAAGAATTGCAAAACAATCCCGCGCTTAATGCGATCCCCCAAACCATTAACATTCCAGCTAATAACACTTAAACCCCTACCCCCCATCCCCAAACGTAAAGAGGCCCACCCCACACCCGAAGAGCCACCATGGAACAGTCCTGAAAATAATCACTACGCCTTGCAGAAACGAACCCCCCAACAACAAACCCAAAATCCCAACTATCCCCCCCACCCTGCACCCCTGCTGCAGCTTACAAAGCCCCCCCAACTTGCAGTGTGCCTGTCGCCCTACCAAACCCAAAGTCTACAAAAAGTACCCTAAGGGAGGAAAGAGCTCCCCTCGTCCTCCCACAACCCTCCGTTTTTACTGCATTCAGTTCAAGTCATTAGCTAGAGTCAAATCGAGTCAGTCCGGTTCCGAAGACATCAACCTTGTTCATCCCGGCCACTGTCCCCGCCTGCGGCAGTGTCCTCTCCCGTCCGTCGTCGGGGCAGAGCGTCCAGCCATTCATCGGCCATGACAGGCGACTCAAAGAAGAATGTTCGGTCTTCGTACACCACACGTAGTCTGGCAGGGAAGAGCATGGCATATTTCAGTTCCCTCTCCCGAAGCCGCCTCTTCACCCCCAGGAAGCCCTGCCTCTGCCTCTGCACCTGCTGGGTGAAGTCAGGATAGAAATTCACCGACGCGTTCTGGAAGGGGACCGGGCCCGTCACCCTCGATGCTTGCAGGATAGCGTCCCGATCTCGAAAATGAAAGAGCCGGGCGACAATCGGCCTCGGTGGGGCTACCACCTTGGGCCTCCCACCTGGCACTCTATGGGCCCTCTCAACTGCGAAAAACTTCCCAAGACCCTTGGGCTGCAGATGGTTAAGCACCAAGTCCTCCACGAGCAGGTCTACAGAAGTCTCGTCCGAGGACTCCGGGACCCCGATAACGCGCACGTTGTTGCGCCTGGCCCGGCTCTCAAAGTCCTCCAGCCGACGGGCGGCGAGATCACTCTCGGTCCGCAACTTACGGACCTCGGTCTGTAGTTCCGAGACATCATCAGCGAGGCCCGTGGTCTTGAGGTCCAGGGTTTTAACACGTTCATTTGTTTTGCCCAAATCCGCGCGGATCAGATTAACGTCCACCAAGATGGTATCCACTGTGTGCGCCAGGGCATCAAACTGTCTCCCAATCGAAGTCTGCAGCCCTTCAAGCGCGCCCATGACATCCTGCAGCGAGAGCTCCGGGGCCAAGGGTGAGGCAGTCTTCTGTGTATCCGGCGACTGGCTCGGTCCACCCGGTGACCCCTTCTGCTGGGCATAGCGGTCCATATTATTGGCTTGAGTATAGGCTCCCCGCCTGGTGGCCTTAGGCTTCAGCCGATCCACCTCTGCTTTGCCCGACATGGTTGGCTCAAGCAGGTCGGTTCAAACAGGACGGCCCTCTCTCAGCGGGAGGAATCAGGAGTGCTCAGTCCTGCGATGGGCCACCAGTGTAGCGTGCAGAGCGTCCAAATGATAATAAAGCAGCCGAGAGCACTCCCTGGGCAGGGCAAACAAAGGGCGAGAAAGTGAAAGTGAAAGGATGGGGACCTCCGTCCGGCAGTTCACACCTCGCCTGGCCGCTGTTGTTCAATTAGAGGTCGGGCATCCTACCAACTCTAGCCCCTGGCATCCCTCGGAGATAGGCCTCAATCTTCCGCCATGCATAACTCCGGTTCCCGGTGGGCGATCCGACCTCGGGTAGCATCAATCGCCTCCCTAACAAGTCATCTGCACGATGCCATGCATACAAACAGGATTAGAGACAGGATAGTCGACGGAGGGCACGAGGGTCTCGGGAGCTCAAAGCTCACGCGGCCATCTTGGTCAAGCGCTAGGCTCCTCCCCCAATAAATCCATTCTTGATAAAATTATGAAGAAATTATCAGATCCAATCCAAAGGAGTCGAGTTTTTCCACAAAGTTTGTACTTCGAAGAATAGATTTCAAACAGTATTTGTCCACACTAGAACAGCCTACACTTGTTTTGTCCTCTTAGACTTTTTCAAGGCTAAGCACAAAAGAGGTTCAACATGTTTCTAGAGTCCCTTCCAGTAAGAAAGACATCATGATGTAGTCCCAGTAATTTCTATCTCTCCACTGCGCCTGTCACTTGTGATTTTAACTAACAGCATGATTAGAACTCTATTACATGCTATTTATATAGAGGAGCTTTAATGATGTATATCATTGTGTTTTCTAGGTCGGTATTACCATAAGGTACCTCACTAATAGGTTGTTAGAGTGTTTGGTTTACCCTTGATACTAATGAGAACCCAGCCATTGTGTAGATAGTTATTTTACTCATTGTCCTGATGAATTGCCACTTGATCTTTTGACAACCCAGGCAAGAAATATGTTGACCTTTACTCTCTAGCCACCGCTGAACATTATACCAGTGGTGTGCCATGTCATTTTTTAGCTGCAACAAGTGGACTCACTGATTACAATGAATTTTGAGTACCACTGAGTCCTGTTTTAAATCTCCCTCACACCCTTGACACTCATAGAAGATTAATGGAATGGTGCACCAGTGACAGTAATTTGTTCACTACTGTTAAGATAATGAGTCCGGCAAAGTATCCAATTTTGTCATCAGTTTTATTCAATAGGTACAAAAAAGCATCATCCAGCCAACGCGTTTCGTTCAGATTGGTTGCTTGAACTTCATCAGGGCTAATTATCAATGATCCATGTATATGTAATCCAATGACGTTGTAGGCCTCTTACACCAAGAAGCCATGCACCAGAGGAATAAACTCAAGCATTGCAAAGGTCAAAAACACGTCTAATAAGTCTGAGCAAGTGGCCACATGATAATGCCACCGGTATGATAGCCCAAGCGACAATTGCCCGTAATAGCTGTCAATCGAAAAGTATTTAGGAAATCTCCCTCACACCCTTGACACTCATCTACACTACCAGGCTCTATAGTCGCACCGTACCTTACAGCTTTAGGAATAAAAGATCCCAGATAAAGAGCCCCTGATCGGATACCCATCAGGCATTGCAGTGCCGGCCTGGCAAGGAGCATGCCTTATGAAGAAGTATGATACCCAGCCGGGTGTGTGAGGGCCCTAGTTCATAAAGTGGGAGACACCCTCTCCTTTTGGATATTTAACTGTACTGACTAGTCCTCTACTTTCCTCTCTTTAATATTTCCAAGGAACTGCGTACCTTTCTTTTAATACAATGACGATACTTAGGTCCCACTTGAATAGATGTGGGGGACCAAGAAAAGTGGATGCATTCACAAATTGTTGTGAATAGACTACAAATGAATGTTCACAGAGGTAGATTTAGTACATTAATCCACAAAAAATAGAGAAAGAAAGGAAATGCTGGAATGGAACCAGAGGAAAACAAAAAGGTGAACCTGGAAAAAAAGAAAAAGAAATAAAGCTGAGATAAAGAAAAGGAAGAAAAGGAGATAGAGTGCTGAAAGACAAAACCTCAAAGAAGAGTTAGTGAAAGTAGGGAAGAGAGTAAGGGGGTGAGGTATAACCCCCCTAAAATAATTGGGGGAAACAAAAAAGGAGAGGAATGGAGATAGGAAAAAGGAAAGAGTGGGAGGAGGAATAAGGAGGAAGAAAAAGCCAATTTGTGAGACCAGCTTAGTCTCAGAGTCAAACTGTGCAAAACGGGTTCACATTCTAGGGAATATGCAAAGGACTACAAATAATTCATATTGTTCCATTCGTCCATAATATTCCGACATAGTTGTAATAGAATTACATTTAGTAATTTATCGGCATTAGCATTTGTTTAGCAGGAGCTGGAGGTTACCACTCCGAGGAGGTAACTTAAACAGTTCAGTGCCACCTGAGTTCGCTTGTATCAGTGTATCAAGCAAGCTAAACTTGATTGGAACTACAGGCTCTGTGATTATCTTCTTGATGCATCCAGGCGCTATGATGTAAGAACGTTTTGGCACATAGTGTCTCACGGGGACCGGAACCTTGTTATAAAACCAGTGGTGCATGTCCAGCCCATTTTGAGGCTCAGTGCAACGGTTGAGTGGTACCTGAGGTTACTAACACCTCACATGTAAATCATTCGGACAAGCATACTGTCCGAAATCTAGCTTCCTTCTCATTGTATGAGACCCTGAGAGCCAACAAGGCCCAAAAGAGGGTCAAACCACCGGATCTGGACAAAATTCCCTCAGATCTCTTTCTGCCTGAACCAGAAATTTGGGCCCCATATATAAATACTATCTCTAATGCAATTATTTACGGTGCACCAATACCAGACTCCTGGAATGGATTAGAGATAGTGCCAATTTACAAAAAAGGTAATCATATTGACCCCAGCAAATATTGTCCAATAAGCTTGATAGATAATCTGCAGAAAATATTTGCAAAAAATGTGTTGGATAAACTTTCAGCGTGGATGACAGATAACATTCTGAGTGTCAAGCAGGATTCTGGACAAAGACCAGCACCATTGAACAGGGCTTTCGCTTGTTATGGTAGAAGATCAATGGTTTTACAAGAGGCAGTTTATATGCCACTTTCATTGATCTATGAGGGGGGGGGGGGTTGATAAGGTTCAGAGAGAGAAGTTGTGGGAGGTTATGGGTTTATTGGGTGCCCCCCTCGATTTTCTGGGAATAATTAGTCATTTATACTCAGATAATTTTGCTCACTTGAGGTGGTCGTGACTGAGAATCTGCGCATCTTGTGTGCTCACTGCTCACCCCGTCCTTCATGACGTTTTATTGCCGTTTAGCCCTGCCTCCTGCCTCCCACACAGACCTGCTCCCTCCCAGGACTACTACTTATGCAGGCCACTTCACAGCCTCGGTGAGTCAGCCCCTGACCTCCTGGTCTGCGTGCCACTTCCTGCAGCCTCTTACTATCGTTCCTGTCCCTGACGCTGCGAGCCCCGAGACCAGGGTTAGATCCTGCTGTCCTCTCGCTATTTTGGTTAATTTTCAGTTTTAGTTTTAGGTTTTAGTTGGATAGTTTATTGCTACTTCATTGCACCGCTACCGAATACTATTAAAACTCCTTGGCATTCTGTGCTTCTTGTGTGCTCACCCCGTCCTTCCTGAGGTCAGGGCCGGCTTTAGCACTGGTGGCCCCTGTGCGACAATGTTTTTGGCGCCCCCCCAATGACCACCTCCACCACAGATTCACCATCATCATCATAGTCTTTATTCGAATTAAAAATTAATTCATACAAGACACAAACGAGTACATAAAACAGAATTATGAAAAATCTCATTCACCACAGATTCACACACTACCACCATTTGACAGTGCTTCTCAAGTCTCAATAACCACTGTCTCTTAGATTAATATTTTTTTCATAGCGCGACTCATACCAGTTTAAGGTGTCAGAACACTTTCCATTACACACACATTGCACAGAGACAATCATACATGTGTAAATGCTTGGATAGGAAATGTTACATAACACAAATGCCTACAAGGTGTAGGAGTAAAATGACATCCATTCTGGTAGACAGTATAGTTTGAGTCCATGGCCTGGAAAAACACAAATTCAGAATTTAAAAATGTTACACCAATGTTGGGGGTTTTCCTAAATAATAAGAATTGATTTCTACATAAATGAACACTTTTTGTAATATTAGGATAACAAAAGACTGTTAAAAAACACACTTAGTTCTTAACAGTTTGCATGCAGCTCTTTGATGACAGTTAATATATTAGGATTTTAACTTATACAAGTAACAAAAGGGTCTCTCTGTCAAAAGCGGTAACCCATTGACAAATTTATATTTTATGCACTTTGTGATATGAATGGGACACGTTATTTGCTGCAGACATATGAACCTTCTGCACTACGAGTCAACATTTCTTAGACGAAGTTCCGGTCATCTCCTACGCCGACGATACCCAGCTGATCCTCTCCCTCACCAACGACCCCGCCACAGCCAGAGCCAACCTCCAGGAAGGAATAAAAGACGTCGCGGAATGGATGAAGCTCAGCCGGCTGAAACTGAACTCAGATAAGACGGAAGTCCTCATCCTGGGAACATCCCCCTCTGCCTGGGACGACTCCTGGTGGCCCCCTGCCCTGGGCTCCGCTCCAAAGCCAACGGACCATGCTCGCAACCTGGGCTTCATCCTGGACTCCTCCCTCACGATGACCAAGCAAGACAACGCCGTCTCGTCATCCTGCTTCAACACCCTGCGCATGCTCCGAAAGATCTTCCGGTGGATCCCCACCGACACCAGGAAGACGGTCACCCAGGCCCTCGTCACCAGCCGACTGGACTACGGAAACACCCTCTACGCTGGAACCACAGCCAAACTACAGAAAAGACTCCAGCGCATACAGAACGCCTCTGCACGACTTATCCTGGACACCCCCCGCTTCAGCCACATCTCTCCCCAGCTGAGAGACCTGCACTGGCTCCCCATCAGCAAGAGGATCACGTTCAGACTCCTCACCCACGCACACAAGGCTCTCCACGACATGGGACCCACATACCTCAACAACCGCCTCACATTCTACACACCCACCCGCCACCTCCGCTCCACCAGCCTCGCCCTCGCCACCATCCCGAGCATCCGCAAGACCACCGCCGGAGGAAGATCCTTCTCCTACCTGGCGGCCAAGACATGGAACTCCCTCCCCACCCACCTACGACTGACCCAGAACCATCTCTCCTTCAGGAAACAGCTCAAGACCTGGCTCTTCGAGCAGTAGCGGATCCCCCTCCCCCCAGCGCCTTGAGACCCTACGGGTGAGTAGCGTGCTTTACACTTCATTCATTGATTGATTGATTGATTGATTGAAGGAAAATTAATCAGATGAGTTATCTTGACATTTTTATTGCTGTAACTAAGAACGCGGCACCAGCTGCCTCTAAAAAAAATAAACATGGCGCCCCATCCCAAGTCAGCGCCTGGTGCGATGGCACCGATCGCACCGCCCTAGAGCCGGCCCTGCCTGAGGTTTTACCTCTGTTTTGCTTAGCCTCCCGCCTACCCCATGGACCTGCCCCCTTCCAGGACTACTACTTATGCAGGCCACTTAGCGGCTGCGCTGCTGGCACACCAGATCGGGCCCAGCACCAGGAACCCTGGTTCCTCCGCCATACGTTGCAACACCATCGTGGATCTCCTCGCCATGGCTCCCTAAGCTCCACAACAAAAACTGTTGCACTTCCTCACCTAGATGCACAGAGGGATCCTTCGTCTGTGTTTGCTACCAATTCTCCTGCAGCGCCAACACCCCACTGCACCCACTCAGCCAACCCCACTCCTACAGAACGGCTACAGTGCATGCTGCTCAACGCCAGATCCCTCTGCAAACATGCTACCGAAATCTGGGACACCATTTCCTCCCTCACACCCGATCTGGCTCACATCTTTCTCAGTCCCGACATCGCAACCACACGCCCCACAGCTACTAGATGTTACACAAAAAACATGCCAACAAGCACGGAGGAGGCGTCGCCATCATTCACAAGGGGACCCTCCACTGCTCCACCACCAAAGATGACGCCTCATTGATCGTGGAACACCTCAACTTCCAGATCAAGATCGACATAAAAACTACCATCAGAAGAACCCTCGCAGTAGACCAAGTGGACTCAGCCCCAGCTTCAGCCACACTATCGCCAAGATCATCAAACCCCTAGCTATTGACTCCAGAAACGACATCTTCCTTAACGACCTGAACTTCCCCCTAGATGACCCCAATGATTCCGCCAAACTCCTAGAGGGAATAAACAACATAAGACTCACGCAACTAGTCACCATCTCCACACTGCGCAGGACATTTACTCGACAGAATCAAATTCAGCCACACCACTGGACTCACCAGGTTGGAATGCAGCATAGTCCATCTCACCATAGCAGGCCCACAATGAAACATTGCACCCACCCCCAACCTTACTTGCCGAAGCTGGAAGAACATCACCAAACCTAACTGGACAGCCACACTTGCCGCCCACAGACCCCACACCTCTGACATCCTCCAGACAGACATCCAAAATTTCTCCGACTGCCTCTCCGATGCACCTACACAGTCGCCTCCATGAAAGAGGTCGGCACCAGAAGACCCACCAAACACACCAGCTCGTTCACCCCTGACTTCCAGACCTTCAAACAAGGTTGTAAAGAAACTCAAGAGACGATGGCGCACTGACAAAACCTCCTCGAAAGACACAACCTTTAAAGCGGCCTTCAGCAAGTACCTCTACCACCTCAAGTTAGCCAAGAAGGATGCCCTGACCACACGCCTAGAGGCAAGTACCAACCCCATGAAAGAACTCTTCAGCATCATCAAAGAATTCAACTGCCCAGCCACCACTGAGATCACAATCTGCCCGACCCAAGGCCTCTGCGACTCTCTGGCTGACCACTTCCACAACAAGGTAACAGATATCTACTGCAACTTCTACCAGTAGCCCCCAACCTCAACTACCTTTTCACAGACACCGATATCCACACCCACCTCACTGCCTATACCCTTTTCACCACGATCACCACCACAGCGATCATGATGTCCACTCACTCTGGAGCACCAACCGACCCCTGCCCCCACCACATCTTCAACCTAGTACAGAAGGAAATCGGCAACGCACTCACTACCATCGTTAACTTCTCCATCACCAGCACCACTTTTCCAGATGCCTGGAAACACACTGAGGTGAAACCCCTCCTAAAGAAACCCACCACCAACCCTAACGAGCTCAAGAACTAAAGACCCAATGCACTACTCCCTTACCCATCGAGGTCCTGGAAAAAGCCATCAACCGCCAACTGACCGACTACCTGGAAGGTAACAACCTACTTGATCCCATCCAGTCAGACTTCGGCTCCATCCACACCACCAGACCGCCCTGATAGCTGCAACCGACGCCATCAGAGCCATCCTCGACTGAAGCGAGTTGACGGCCCTGATCCTCCTTGACCTCTCAGCAGCATTCAACACTGTATCCCACCACACCCTAATCACCAGACTCCATAACATCAGTATCAGAGAAAACGCTCTCAAGGGGATCTCATTGTTCCTCACAGGATGCACACAAAGAATCCACCTCCTACCATTCACCTCCGAACCCAAGACCATCATCGGCGGGGTCCCCCAGGGATCGTCCCTCAGCCTCACCCTTTTCAATGTCTATATGACTCCTTTGGCTGACATCGTCTGCATGCATGGAATCAACATAATTTCTTATGCTGACGACATCCAACTCATACTCTCCATCAAGGAAGACAACAGCACCACCAGACGTAACTTCCAGAACGCCGTAACCAAAATCGCCAACTGGATGAAATCCAACTGCCTGAAACTCAGCACAGACAAGACAGAGGTTCTCATCTTTGGAAACAACTCCTCCCCTTGGGACGACACATGGTGGCCCCTTGCACTCGGCCCTGCTCCACCTCCACTGACCACACCCGCAACCTCGGCATCATCTTGGACAACCAACTCTCCATGAAACACCAGGTCAACGCAGTAGCCGCCTCCTACTTCCACACCCTCCACATGCTTCGTAAGATTTTCAGATGGATTGCCATCAGCACCAGAAAGACAGTCACCCAAGACCTCGTCACCAGCCGAATGGACCACAGAAATGCACTCCACGCCGGGACCACAACCCACCTCCCTAAACCACTCCAAACCATACACACAGCTGTAGCCAGACTCATCCCTGACCTCGCAAAACAAGCACGCATCACCCCACACCTCTGAAACCTCCACTGGCTTCCCATTTAGTAGAGATGCCAGTTCAACCTTCTCACACATGTCTACAAGGCCCTCCACAATGCCAGACCCACTTAATTCAACCACAGCTTGGCCTTTCACCAGCCTACCAGACATCTTCGATCTGCGTCCCTCGCACACATTCCCTGCATCCGGCAGGGCCGCAGTGGAGGTTGTTCCTTTTCCTACCTCACTGCCAAGCCCTGGAGCGACCTCCCCCTCCATCTCTGCCCCTCCCCCTCTCCCACCGACTTCAGGAAGGAACTAAAGACCTGGCTGTTCAACTAAGGCTCACCACACCCCAGTGCCTGCATACCCCTCGGGGTGATAAGCTGCATTCAAGAAATACTGATTGATTGCTGATTGATTGATTGAGAGGTGACTGAAAGGATCAAGATCAATAAGGTTGTTTGTCAAGGATGAGTCTTGGCACCCACTATTTACCTCCTCTATATAAACAGGTATATTGATTACTTAATGAATTGTGGAAACGATTCACCAGTTTTGGCAAGTAAGGAGGTACCTGTGTTACTGTTCGCGGACGACACCTTATTTATTTCTAAAACACTGAAAGGTTTGTAAACCTTACACCAAAGGTTTGTAACTGTTTGTAATCTGTATGGTTTGGAAATAAATACAGGGAAAACACATTTTTTTGCATACAACCCTCACAAAAAATGTAGGGGGAAAATAAGATTGGGAAACAATGCTCTCTAAAAAGTAACTGAGTTTGATTACTTGTGTGTTCGGATATCAAACTCGCATGTTTGGCATGAGCCGATTGCAAAAGTACACTTCTGCTCAAGCACAGATCAAGTACGTTAATAACATTTTCACCCTTGGCAAGTCCCACACTGTATCACCAGCATTTGAGATATATAGAGCCCAGTCCATGAGTGCTGCTCTTATGGGTCAGATTTATGGGGTCACTGTAAAATGGATAGCCTAGAGAAGGCAGAAAAATGCTTTTATAAAAGCCCTGGGGAAGCTTCCGAAGAGTGCTCTGTTAATCCCTATAAGGTTAGATTTGGGATTGACATCAATCTTTGCTGAGTTGCGTCCCATTTTATTTTGAATAAGAATTTACGGGATACGGATAAGTTGAGAATTTACAGAGAAGGAATCCTCGACATAATTTCATATCCCAGATGACAAAAATTCCATGTTGAAGCACATAAAGGATTTACTAATAAGCTTGGGGTTTGGGAAATAAGGCATAAGGTTTCATGTATCAGCAAGTGTTATTGTGTAATAAACGAAAAATATTGATATTGTGCATTTGAGAAATTGTTGACCTCACACAAGGGGGTTTATCTTAAAGGTGAAGTCCTGATGCTGAAATGGGAATACGGATTTGCGAATTATATGAATTTAATATTATCTCCAGCTGAGTGAAGTTTATATACTCTATTTGGTCTACTCCACACCCTAAGAAGACTTCTGAGATGGCTAATAGACCCAACACTTGGAGTGATAGTACTAGGTTGGGTCATTTCGCGGCTAGACTATGGTAAATTCTTGTATCTTGGATGCCCTAAGTCAGTCATGGAAAGAATGCCAGTCATACAAAACACAGCAGCATACATTCTCTTAAACATATCCAAACACCAATCAACAAGGACAGTACTGGCTGCCCTGCACTGGCACCCAGTTGACAAGAGAGTACAGTTTAAGACTTTATGCCTTGTACATAAAGCAATCCACAATAAAGGCTATAAATTGATTCAGGACCTTATTACTCCGTATGATCCAGTGAGATCGCTATGGTCTACTAACCTGATGTTACTCACTCTCCCCAGAATCAAGAGAGCCAGAGCCGGCAGTCGCTCCTTTGCCTACATTGCTCCAAGACTTTGGAACTCTCTCCCGTCACAAATGAAACTGATGGAATCAGAACTGAAATTGAGGAAACTACTAAAGACTAGACTGTTTGAGTAGGTTCTGAATGATAGATGTCCTGGGGCTAGTTAGCGCTGTGAAGCCCTTCTGGGTAGCCATGCGCTCTAGAAACCAAGGAGAATAGAATATTACATTTAAAATAGGGGTCCTACATTTGGCCGCTTTTAAGAGCTTGTGGTCAAAATCTGAGCCTGAAAGTAAAACCTGCCTGTCATGTAAATAAGCAGATGAAACTGAGAAGCATGTTCTTTTCTTTTTACTTTGCCTACAAGAAACAAAGGAAAACATGGGTTAAGCTACTTTGTTTACAAATAGGGGAGAGATAGTGCCACTCTGCTCATAAAGTATATACATGAGAAACTAGTATGTGAGTTGCTTTTGTGATCTCTAAGTACCTCCAAACAGGTGAGGCATTAATGGAAGAGAAACTTGAAATAACTATACACAC
Source organism: Triturus cristatus (assembly GCF_964204655.1). Classification (NCBI taxonomy): domain Eukaryota; kingdom Metazoa; phylum Chordata; class Amphibia; order Caudata; family Salamandridae; genus Triturus; species Triturus cristatus. The sequence goes on from NC_140588.1 coordinate 512,151,012, forward strand.
AATTGAACCCCTTTTAATGTATTGTTATGGATTATTAATAGGAATTATATTTATTTGGATAGAAAAAAGAAATCATTATGCTTAAGGCATTTCTTCCTAATAAGCACATACTTTATGAATTTCCAATTGGATTTTACTTATTAACTTTAACAAATTGTAATTTTGTGATTTAATGTGTGTAATTGCTGATGGATGATTTTATCCGAGCTGACAATAAAGATAAAGAGTGTGATTGAGAGCAATATAGTAACTAATGGGGCATTTTCAATTTAGCAACAAATCCTGCTTTTATACTGAATAATGCATTGTTTAACCTTCTGTGTCTCATGGTCAATGTAGATGAGGTCACAGGGGAGCCAGATAGCGTTAACAATATTGGAAGAGTTACAGTTCATACACTGTCATCGGGAGTGATGCTGTGTGTGAATTCCTTTGCGTTAGAGGTCTGGCAACAAATATAGCCATTTTGAAATTTATAGTCTCCTGTCATGGGAACTAAACCCCAAGTGTTAATGAGAGTGTTTTTCTTGGGGTCCCACCCTATGGCTTTAACCTAGGGGTCACATAGATTTTTTTCCCTTTCAAATGAAAACAGTGGAGGTTCTGTAGCAAGGCCACCCATCATCAGGATGAACCAATTTTTTGCTGACTTTGTTGGAACAAGGGCTGAAGGCAGTGACACAAGAGATACGTTAATTGTTATCCCTGTACTGTGAGTTCAGTAATACTCCACAAGGACAGTACCATGTGCTTTTGAGTGTTCTTGAGACACGGTGTCTGGGATACCCTGTGTCATTCAATTTTGTGGAAGGATGGATACTTCCCCAAAGTAGTATTCTTTGCGTCTGCTCTGCCTACGGATACATAAGAATTGGCCATATGGTGAACCATCTTTCAGACTTCTAGGGTGATTGCTTTTGTACAATTGTAAGGTGTTCAGCTCTGTAGGTTTTCGGCATGAGCTAGTTTACAAACAATGGATTTAATAGTGAGATCAAGGAAAGGAAAATAATCCTTTTTGGAGTCAAATGTAAAAGTAAGATTTTTATGTGTGTCATAACAGCAATCTGCAAAACATGTAAAGGTATCGGTACTGCCTCTCCAAGTGAGTAATATGTAATCTATATACTGAATCCAAAGATGGATGTTCTGCTAGTGTTGGTTACATACAATTGAGATGTAATTTGTTTTTAAGTCAACCACGTATAGAATGGCGAAATTAGGGATGAAGCAAGCTCCCACAGATACTCCAAGAAATAATTTGTTTTGAAGTCATCCACGTTGAGAATGGAAAAATTAGGCACAAAGCAAGCACCCATAGATACTTTGTTCTTCTTGATGCAGAGCTTTGGGTCAACCCTCTTACCATTCATCTTCCGATGTCCCTTTTCTTTTCCGACTGAGAGGTGATGGGAGTTACCATTACATCTATCAATTTCAATTAGGGGACAGGATGTGGCCTAATGGCCAGGGCGGTCAAACTCAAAGCTGGGGAACCGGGTTCATGTCTCGGCATGGACAATCAGCATCCTGCGATTCTGGGCAAATCACTTAATCTCCCCGTGCCCTACAAAAATTAATGTGTCCGTCTGTAATGCAACTGGTGCTCTGATACCTTCGGGTCTAGTTTGCGCTATATAAAACTCCCCCCAAAAATAAAAAATTAACAATGTAACCCATTTGGCTACACAATAAGGACCAGGAATCGGTGGTTAAGAAGGTGTATTACCAGTTAGCAATCAAATTAAGATACACTCATCTCAGCACCATGCTATAAAGATACAGAATAACAACTGGGAAACCCAACCTCCTAAAGAAGTTTAGGCGTATCAGTAAAGACGAACAAGAAGTTCAGTCATAGTGGTACAAAAGATCAGGAGTAGGAGCTGGTGCTCAGAGAATAATTTTTTGTCCTCTCTTCTATACATGAGTAAAATCTAGAATTGTTTAAGTTAAAATCCAAACTAAGGAGGATGGTTTAAACCCTAACGTATCCCAAAATCCAGGAAAATGCAGAAAAGTGGGGAAATACAGGAAAGTTCGGGAAGTGAGAGAAGGTGTCAGCATTGTAGGCACTGGGTCAAGAGTCTTCTGGGTCACAGAATTTTGAGTATCAGCCTAAGCCACACTCAGCAAGAGTCAAAAGGTAATAAACATAGCGGTCTAAATCTCTCAAAGTCAAAGAAAAAGTGGCATTAATCTCAGACAGTGTAGACTCCAGTCATTTGCACCAAAATCACTCATGTAACACCCCTCAGTTCACCTCCTCAGGGGTTCCATTATCCTTTTCCATTCTCACGTTTTAATCTGCAACATTCATGAAATGTCCCCACAGAACATGGGAACAACATTGTCCTTGTTCAACCAAGCCATATTGTAAGATTGCTGAATAGGACTCTTCAGTTAAAGCTCTGGCTCTCCATGTTCCGTGGTCAAAGTTGCTTCCCAGGCTTTCTCTATTGCTAATACGATGTTGTATCTATTCTCAAACCAACAATGTGAGTAAATGCACCTGCAAGGAAAAGTCAGCAAAGCAGAAATGAAAAACAGTATTTTATGCAGAATGGAAAACAGGACTAGTAAGGGCAATTTTGGAATATACAATCAATGGAACACATTTAATATGCGTGTGTACTTTCAAACACAAATGAATATAACTTGTCAGTACATTAGATTCATATTACATGTGCCAAACATTAAATCTTTCATTAAGTATGTGTAAGTATGGCTAAGAACTACATTTTATATGATACATACATGAAACATTTGTGCACACATTACCTAAATCCATTGTCGTTTCTAAAGTAAACACATTCCAAATAGGTGAGGATGGGTTATTCATCAAAGCTCCAAACATTATCTCATTTATTAACCCCTTCAGCGCTGCGCGGATTCCCGCGTAGTGCTGAAGGATCTGAGCGCGGGCGGGGCCATGACGGAACGGTTCCGTCATAAGCACAGCCCAACCGACGTGCATGACGGAACCGTTCCGTCACAAGCGTCGAAGGGGTTAAGATGAACGCACACAGTGCTATGTAAAAATGTTCTAATTCTACAGTGAATGCACTTCAATAATGATGTCAAGTGCAACACCTTTATTATTAATTTTGCTAGGCCACACAGGAAACATGCTAAATGCATGTTTACATTATGGTGCCGATTACGATCCGGTAAAAACCGGGTACGAACTGTCGGTCGGAGCGTTTTCTCCGTCCGACTCGTACCCGGTCGTAAAACTTTACAAACATGGAATTACGATTCGCACGGAAACACCATTTCCGTACGAATCGTAAAAAACACCGACCGACGAAAATATACATACGAATGTGATCCGGGAATGCTGCGACGTGACGTCGGGACGCTTTCAGGCAGCGTTTCACGACCCAGGAAGTACGATTCGAACCGACAGCAGTCCGGACGGCAATATTTTCACGGCACCAAAAAGTGCCGGAAAAGCGAAGTACGGCGCGAAACGACCAGAGTAGGTGGCCCGGTACACGTACAGGGGTGTACATACACGGGTGGGGGTACGACTCGAACGTACAGGGGTGTACATACACGGGGGAGTACGACACGTACAGGGGTGTACATACACGGGTGGGGGTACGACTCGAACGTACAGGGGTGTACATACACGGGTGGGGGTACGACACGTACAGGGGTGTACATACACGGGTGGGGGTACGACTCGAACGTACAGGGGTGTACATACACGGGGGAGTACGACTCGAACGTACGGGGGCTGGGGGGGTGTTCGGCGCGTATGCGGGCACATGTCTCCATGTTTGCTATGGGTGTTCGGTGCGGACAGTGTTTATTCCATACGGTTGTAACATCGGACGCACGGGATGGATCGTGATTCCTCGGTCGGACTTCACTTTTTACGTTTGTACGGTAAATCGTCCGTGGACGTGTCGGACACATTTTCCGACCCGAGGACGTGTGAGGAATTCTTCCCAATGCGATTCGTATGGTCTTTTTCCCATGCGAATCGTAATTGGCAGTTTGTACGGCACTTGTACGATTCGTACGGTAAAAAGACCGGATACGAGTCGTACGGGGAATTTTTTTAACGGATCGTGATCGGCACCTATGTGTTTGTAACATGTAAAGGTGGAGTCAAAATTACACAGCTCCATTCTGTAAATAGAAAGTTTCCTCAACTAAGAAGTATTTTCTGCTGAGGGCAGTGTCAATTAATTCTATGAGATATGAGGCACGGACCCTTATCTGAAATGGTCTAGAGTCAAGAAATCTTTTAAATTACATGTTCAAGTTGAAGGACGTTACCAAACAAGGACTCTATGTCAAGGCCAACCAGTAAGTCACTGATAATGTGAAAGTCAAGATCCTCAATCAGCCAAAGGAGATCCATGCTTTCTCTAATGCAGTGATACTCCCAATATAGCCCGGGGCAAGGGGGGCGCATGCGGACCTCCTGACCTTTACATGCGGCCCTTTGAGCACCAGTAGCGAAGGGCTAATGCTGACTCCAATCAGCACTAACATTAAAAATATATTAAATAAAATGGCAAGCATTTGTTTAAAGATTAATTTAAGTGAAAGTAAGGTGGTAACTAGGCTGTCCTGCACCTCTTAACTTTAGAAACACCTTAATTGTTTAAGACCTCTTGCAGCAATATTGCCAAAGTATGATAATGCCTCTTCAGAATTCAAAAACTGTATTTTATTAACATGCAGAACCGTTTTACCTTAGTACATCTGAGTATATCTGTGCATTGAGAAGTTTTTTTTGTAAAAGTCATACTTTTAAAACATGAATTTAGAAACATGAATTACTCCCTCTCTGAAAACAATACCACAAATGAAATAAGATGCAAGTCAATTGTTATGACCACTTTTTGGGTAGCCTGGGTTTTTATTATTCATGAACAACATTATAGCTTGTTAAATCAAACATAGGAGAAGGTTTTGTAAAGCTCACATCCTGAAGTGATATATTTCAAGATCCTTTTATATGTGATAATGATGAAAAAGGAGGGAGAGGGAAATAAACCAATTGCCTAGGATCATAACATTTGGTGAAGAAGTGGAGGAGCCGAGATTAATCCCAGGTTTTCTGGCTTGACATTGTGCAATTCAGCCACTAGATGAATATGTTGCACTTTCCATACACCCACCTTACTGCCGATGCCCCCACCCCTACCCCCACAAATGCCTAGACCTCTGACCATAACCCTGCTGGCATCAATGCTGCCCTCGGTCACATCACAGACCAAACCTTTTGTCCCCTGGAAAAATGTTTGTGAGGACCCAGGCTCCAATGTAAGTTTGGGTTAGTGGTACAAAACGTTTTATAAATGTATCAAAATGTTTGCCCAGTGGTAAGGAAATTGCATGCAAACTGCAAGGTATAGGTTGGAACGTTATGTTTTTTACCTGGTCATTTGTTGTTCTAATATTGCTAAGGGGGGGTTGTTTGGGTGGAAATAAATTCTTATTGCTGGGGCCTACCCAAGATGCTGTGTTGTGTTTTATATCCTGAGTATGTGTTTCTCTAGACCATGACCTCTTGAAATGTACCACCTACCAGTATGGACGGTGTGTGGCTTCTGCACCTTGTGGTCTTCTTTGTCTTCAGTAGCATTTCCTGTGCACCAATTTGCATGCATTGATTCATTGTCTCTGTGTAGTGTGTGTTTGTGTGTGTGATGTGGAGTGCTCTGGCACCCTACACTGGTATAAATAGCGCTATAGGGAGAATAAATACATTTGAAAGAGGGGATGTGGATGGATGGGGGGCACTGATGGGGGAGTCTGTGGGGAGAGAGGTCCCACCAGTAGCAGTAGATGGACAGGGCACCACTTGTGTGACAGCCGGCCCTTCCACTGGTTCCAAAATACAGACGCAGCCCAACACTATAGTGCTGCTTGAAGGACTACAGGCATAATTCTGGGATGTTGGGTAGGGCGTAAATAACAGGTGTATGTTGAGTGTAATTATTCAATATTAGTAAATATGCCAAACGTTTGAGCTTATTAAGTGATCTTCAAAGTGTCTGCTTGAGTTTGCCGAAGGGGATTATGTCTAAGAGGAATATAATGTTCAGTATTGAAAGCTGTCTTAAAATCTCATGATTATAGTCAGTTTTATCCACGATGGCAATTCCTCCCCCTTTTTCTGCAGGTTTAATTACTATCTGTGTGTTATATTTCAAATAATTTAATAACAAATGTTCAGATCTAGTAAGATTATCGGATACAAACTCAAAGGATTATCTCCATTCCAGGACATCCATGCAGACAAATGTTTCAGTGGGTATGATAGAAGAAGGGCTATTAAAAGTAGAAGGAAGAGGAAAGTTACTAGTGTAAATATCAGGGTGATTTTCGAAAATGACTTTAAGTCTGATGTGTCTGGAAAATTTGAACAAATCCTCTTGTAGATTAAAAAAGAAATCTCTACTTTCAGTGGGGACAGACAATAGACTATCATTCAATAAAACAATCTCTGCAGAGAATACAGCGTACCTAGATACATTGAAAATAGCAATGTTGTCCAACAAAAATGTTTCTTAATTTGTAATGTTATTGTAAGCTTGGTACCATGGTTTTGAATTTTGAATTAACAAATAATTTGTTTAATTAACATGAATAGGCCTCAAATAAAATAATTGAGTTGCATTTGACCTAGCAAAGTTTTAAAAGTTGACATGACTAGGCCTCAAATCCACTTGCATTTGTTGTTCATTTCACATATTTTAAACAAGGTTTCTAATTTCTTTGTCTGTGTAGCTTGAGTTAAAATGTGTCCTTCCTTCCACACTCTGTAAATTATCCTTACTTCAAGCAGGTTTACAATGCGGTTTTTCCTGTATCTTAAATTAAAATGAAATATTTTTGTGTTTCTAATGTTCCTGGAAGAAGGAGCAGAGCTTGAATGTACCTGTACAAGGCTACTTCCTCTGGCTGGAAGTTGTTTATGTAATTTCAAATGTGATAATCTTTTATTCAGCACGACTCTTCATTAGTTTTTAGGGTAGAGGTCACTGCTCATTCTTATGTAGGGTTTGTTTTCTATGTGATGTGTTTTCTGTTTTATTATTGGATATCGGGATGTTTGCTTTGTTCCACACCATGCTGACAGTCTAGTTTCTCAGTTTGAAAAACCTATATAACATGCTGTATTTGGGAAGTGTACCAGACTCTTTTGGCTTTCCCTAAAGAGCAGACTCCACGTTAGTCTGCCTTTTGGCTCTGTGCTAAACCATATTTGGATCTGGTTATTTAATTAAATAATGCCCTACGCTAATTCCTACTTATTTGCTTTTTCTGAATTATTTGCATTTTGATTTGAACTGACTGCCTAACTGTTTTTGCTTCTGTAATGAGTCAACATTTTAAATGTAACTTTAAGGTTTTGACTTTGAACGTTGTGTGGTGTAAGTTTGATTTGGCTTAGTTATCTCTTTTTCAGGGTAATTCCCCTTTCGGACCTAGACAAGCCCCCGAGCCCAATGGGCAAATAAAATAATAATTTAGGATCAACAATTTTTAGGGAAGCGAAATAGTGTCAACAGTTTTGGTGGAGAATACCAAGAGGAAAGGGGAAAAGAACAGAGATGAAATTTATATGGTAAATTCCCAAGATATATTTGCATTCCCGTTCCATTGTCCTGGACCCAATTTGATTAATGCAAGTGTTCCTGCGACTGTTCTGAGTTGAAGAACATGAGTATCAATAGGAAGATTTGCAATCTGTGCATGGGATGTGTTGTTCCATCCTCTGTCACATACACTGGTCTGATGCATTGTGGTACTTGTAGTTTTGGATGAGAATTTGTAGTGGTGTTGTGGTGCTATGAAATATTGCACACAGGTGATTTTGGTTAGCTGCAGTCCGTTAATAAGTTTGATTATTGTGATTAATTTATCTGGGTTTTGAGAAATACAGTTGGCGATTATTATTGCACATGCGTTGCAGTAAATGTTCAAAGTTGATTCATTACAGTCAGATTTTTAAAGTTGATTTTTATCGCTTTGCCATGTCTACACAGTGAAATGTTGATACATTATATTTTGTTGTGAACTTTATTTGATTTTGTGAGAATTACATTTTCTAAGTTTATGTGGAAAAGGTCAGCAGATTTTAAGAAATCCAAGATCTCAGGAAAAATATTGAAATTAGGGTACTTGTCTAATAAGTAGAAGTGTGAGTTATGAGGCCATACATGACACTATTAGGGCCCGATTCACAGAACTAACTTAAGACAAAAGCCTAAACTTACTACCATTTTGGTATTCACAGAAGGCACTTACTCATTTTGGTATTCACAGAAGGCACTTACTCATTTCGGTATTCACAGAAGTTAGGAGTCTTAACTTTAGGACTCCTAAATGCCTTCTGTGAATACCGAAAGTCTTAAAATTAGGATTTTTCTCAGTTTAGTAGTAGTATAGTTAGGAATCCTAACTATAGGACTCCTAAATGCCTACTGTGAATACCGAAAGTCTTAAAATTAGGATTTTTCTCAATTTAGTAGTAGTAAAGTTAGGACTCCTAACTTTAGGACTCCTAAATACCTTCTGTGAATACCGAAAGCCTTAAAATTAGGATTTTTCTCAGTTTAGTAGTAGTATAGTTAGGACTCCTAACTTTAGGACTCCTAAATGCCTTCTGTGAATACCGAAAGTCTTAAAATTAGGATTTTTCTCAATTTAGTAGTAGTAAAGTTAGGACTCCTAACTTTAGGACTCCTAAATGCTTTCTGTGAATACCAAAAGCCTTAAAATTAGGATTTTTCTCAGTTTAGTAGTAGTATAGTTAGGACTCCTAACTATAGGACTCCTAAACTGAGAAAAATCCTAATTTTAAGACTTTCGGTATTCACAGAAGGCATTTAGGAGTCCTAAAGTTAGGACTCCTAACTTCTGTGAATACTGAAGTGAGTAAGTGTCTTCTGTGAATACCAAAATGAGTAAGTGCCTTCTGTGAATACGAAAATGGTAGTAAGTTTAGGATTTTGTCTTAAATTAGTTCTGTGAATCGGGCCCGTAGTTTTTTAGCCTTTAAAGATCTAGTTGCAAATGGGAACTAACTCAGATTAGTGGTTCTTTATTCTCTTGTGCACTGAGATAGACACACTGATCAAAGGGGGGTTACCGCTGCCTACGAGTGATTGACAGTGCCATAAAAGATACTATTCCCTTTTCCATAGTGAGTTTGATTTCTTCCCTTGTCCGGGTAAAGGAGACAAAGATATTTAGTTGGTTAGGATTATATTGTTCTGTTTTATTTCCACTTTAAACTGTATTATGATTGGTTGGTTGATTGTGACGAGAGTTAGATTGAGTGAAAATGGGTTTTGCTTTGAAAAAGTCTCTGTTTTTGAAGGAGATAAGGTTACACCTGAACGTTACCCTGCACACAAGATACTGTAAAACTCAGGACTTCACACTTGCTTGTGGATCATAGATTGGAATAAAGTTATTGCTGATGATAAAAACATGCAATTTTCTTTGAATTATACTTTTAATGTAAGGAAGATCGTGTATTTTAGGCTTGGTATATATGAGATGAATCCACAACCTAGACCTGCACAGTTTGAGGCTTTCACTGAGGGAACATAATGCAAATGAAATGGAGAGTAAGAAAATGTTGAAAGGTCAGGTTAGAAATAAACATTTAGTTGAATGCAAAATGGATTATGCAGAAAGCATGGAGCAAAGACATGATATAGGGTGTGCATGTGTTTCCTGTGATTGCCAAAGAAACATACAAAAAGAAAATAAATAATGACAAAGATGAACCCAAAATTGAGGAAGATAGAGAAAAGAATTAGATAGAAGTGATTCTGATGAGGAGGATCGATTTTTAGATGATTGTGAAATTCAAGACCACCTTCATGTAATGATCAAGGCTGGACTGGTCATATAAGGCATTGGACATTTCCCCGGGAGTCTAGAGTAGCAGTGGCGTAGCAAGGTCAGGTGGTGCGGAAAGTTTCTTGTCACCCCTGGCTTAACGTACAAATGCAAACAAATAGCATGCATCATAACGTTTACGTTACTTACCAAACCCAATATCATAGGGAAGAGGATGATCACAAAGAATCAATGAACCAAAAATAAATTCAGCTTTGCACTTATAAGCGTGGGGTGACTAACCGGCAACGCAGTGCATAGGACTGGTTGCGGGTTGAGTGATGATGAGTCACCGGGTGTTTATGTCTCGCTCAAGTACAAACCGCAGAGACAGACTTCGGCGGAAAGAAGCACCCCCTCCCCTTCCTTATCCATACGCTCTTCACTACACAGCATTGAGTTCAGACGCGTTTCGTTGCGTTTGTTGACTGAACTTAAAAGTTTTGATATGTATTATGTTGACTTGTTGAGGTTAATTAATTGTCAGACGAGTTATTAAACTTGTTTTAAATAATACTATTTTTTCAAAAAAACGTGTAGTGACCCCCCCAATAATTTTTTTATTATTTTAAAAACACATATTTTTGCCATTTTGTCACCACCCTCAGTGATGACACCCGGGGTGGCCGGCACCCACTGCACCCCCTTCCTATGCCACTGTAGAGAGGTGGGGGCCAGTTAAAGCTGTTGGGGCCATTTTTGTTTCTAGGGGCCGGTGTTGCAGCTGTGCTGCAATATCCCCTCCACCCCCAGTAACAAAAGCAGCAAGTAAGCATTTCCAGTTCCCGGGGCCAAGTCGTGCTTCACCAGGGGCTGGTCTGAGAATATTGCCAGGGCTGCTTTGGGTTCCCAGTCTGGCCCTGGTAAGGATGCACCACAACAGCAAGAATAGGATTGAGGAGCTGGAGAGCTGAGTCCCCATGAAAGTGAAACATGATCTAATATAGTTGCCAGTGCATCGGTACTGAGTAAGCCAATAACAAAATAAATTGCATTTTTAGACTTCTATTTAAATTTGGGGAAATTGTATTGGTAGCATTTGTTTAGAAAGAATAATGAGGAAGAACTGAGATACATGAGAAAGGAAGCAGCAAGACATAAAAGTGATGCATGTGAGAAGCTTGAAGAGTTGGCAGATGAATGTAATGCTGATTTGTATACAAAGAGATTATGCAGACATCATAGAATAGATATGAGTGAAGACAATATACAAGGAATGCGACTTGTGATCCCGAGAACACATATTAGAGATTACAGGGCATATGTATGAAAGTTTGGTTTTGCGATTACCAAATAGCGAATTTTAGAAAATCACTATTTGAGAATCGCAAAACGAGATGTAAGTAGGATTTGCTAAATAATTTGCAAATCCTACATATTCCTTAATTGCGAATCGCAAATAGAGATTCGCAATTAAGGAATTCCTTCCCATTCATTCCTATGGGCTAGGAGGCCCACAGGAATGAATGGGAAGACAGTCTCAATTTGCGATTCGCAATTAGAGAATCGCAAATTGAGAATGCAATTTCAAGGGTGCCAGGGTGTCAAAAGGACACCCTGTTGCACCCCTGAAATATGTATGTGTGCACATGTGGTGTGCGCCACACGGCACTTTGAAAAATGCTAAAAAGTGCATTTTTCAAAGAAATCGCAAATTACCACCAACTTGAAGTTGGTGGTAATTTGAGATTCCTTAAATGCAATCGCAAAATAGGGAATCGCAAATTTTGGGATTCCTTATTTTGCGAGGCTGTTTTTCAATCATACATACTCCTAAGCCCAATTGCGATCGCAAATGCCGAAATTCTGCGAATTTTGGCATTTGCGATCGCAATTTGGAATGATACATATGACCCTACATAAAGTGTGTAAATGAGTGGGATGATTTGAAAAGATTTAAAGACAATTGGTCGAAGAAACGGGGAAAAATACAAAAACTAAAGAAAATTGAAAACAAAATAGAAACAAGCGTGAGTGACTGAGTGTGGAATAGTTATTGAGAGAAGTGCATGGAGGGGCATATGTACATGTGCCATGGACAAGATCTGATCTTTTTATTTATTTTTAGTTTTATATAGCACAAACTAGACCCGAGACATCATGTATCAGAGCGCTTAACATGAGCACCAGTTTTTTAACAGATGGACACATTCATTTTTGTTAGGCACGGGGAGATTAAGTGATTTGCCCAGAACACAGGATGTTGAGCGATTATGCCGAGACTCAAACCAGGTTCCCCAGCTTCGAGGAAGACCGATCTAGCCGATAGGCTACATCCTCTCACTTTACATTTACGAAAAACTTTCGAAACTTAGAGAAGTACCTGATAAGTGGTATTCAGAAGCAGAAAGGAGTGTCACGGTATCAAATGTGTTTTTAGATAGATGTAAATAAATTGTTGGAGATAAAGATTTATGAATAGAGTGAAAAGGAATTGCAGGTTCGCCAGGTTCACCAGATGCAGAGCCTCTGAGAGAGGCTCCGCTCCCCATAATAGTCTATCTCCTGTTGTAATGGATACGTATGAATTAGTGATTAATCGCCTGAAGACTAAAGTTCCAAAACGAAAAATAAATTGGACAAAATAATGAAGGCAAAACACAGTCAGTACATGCATAATATGAGAGATTGATGCAGACTGACAGACTATTGCAGAATTGAAGGCCCTGCAAAAGAGGGTGTTGGGGGATTGGTCTCAGCGGAAATAAGTTCACATTTTTAGGAAAGTGTGATGTGTTGGCAAGCAAAGTCTTTGAATGAGATTGTGAAATACGTGAAGTATTGTAGTGATTTTTTTGATACTAAACAGCGAATAATCAATGAAAAGCTGATGATAGTACAGTATTTTCTGAAAGGTGGTAAGAACGTTTCTAAGAGGTTCAGATCCTGGTTTTAATTCTGGATAAGTTGCAGGTGCAAACACTGGTATGCAAGAAGTTGGTGTGCAGGTTAATAATTTTCAGTATATGGAAATGTTGTTCAACAGGGCACTGGCAGAGGATTTGTCAATAATTCATACATGGCTAAACTAATATTTTTTTTATGTTTGAAAAGCTTTATTGAATAAATTAGAATTACATAAGGAAATAAGCATATACAGAAAATAATCAAATATAATATTAAACAACAACTAGGCTGATATCAAGCTAGAGAAAACAAAGCATTTTGTGGAGTTTATAGAGGACGGGAGAATGGAAGAGGGGGAAAGGAGAGGAGAAGGAATAAAGGGAAAGAAAGGGAATAATAATACCACAATATCATAGAATACGGCATTCAAACAAGATAATATAAGAAAAACAATATATATTATACATCATAGAAAATTATATTAAGATGAAAAGTATGTAAAAAAAAAAGAAAAGAAAGGACAAAGTCAATTTGTTTCACTGAGGTTTAAAATTTTCTGAATGCATTGACATGATCATCTGGTCCAGGTAAGTAGTAAGTGGTAACCAAAATAGATCTCTGGTATGAGCTGGTTTACAGGAGGAGGCAAAGGCAACATCAAGTCTGTGAAAATGACAGAGAGTGTTCCACCAGCATTGTATGGAAATGTTTGTAAGAGATTTCCAGTTGAAAGAGATATGTTGGAATGCAAGAGCGAGCATAAGATCAAAAAGGCCATGACAATAAGAAGAGAGAACTAGAGAATCAGAGAGACTACCCATAAAAAGGAGAGGTACAGAATAAGGAATAGAAATTGAGAAGATACGAGAGATATATAGCCAAATCATTTCCCAGAATTTAGAAACTGTAGGACAGAGAAAGAAGAGATGGAGAAGGTCAGCATTAGGAGAGCCGCAAGTCCAGCAATTAGAATCAGAAGAAGTAGAGAACCGTGACAAGGAAACCGGAGAAAGATAAAGTCTGTGATATAAAAAGAATAAAGATTGAATGAGAGAGGCAGAACAGGAGATTTTTAAGGATCTGGACCAAAGTTTATCCCAAAGAGTAACAGACCAAGCATAACCCAAATCCGCCTCCCAGGAAAGTTCCAATTTAGACTTAACACGATCTGGATTGGGAGAAGAAAATAATTTATAAATAAGAGAAGCTTTAGGGAGGGCAAGAAGGATCTTGAGAAGAGGGTTTTGAACAATAGATGAAGACGAGGAAGGGAGGGAATAATAGACATCAAGAATTATTGCCATGAGAATGGTAAATTTATGTAGAAAAGAACGAGGGCAATTAAATAAAAGTTGGAATTGAGGAAAGGAACAGGGTGACGTTCCATCAAAGAACTGATTAACCCACATGATACCCCTTAGTCTCCAAATGTTCCAAAAAATAGGTCTATTATTCAGAAGAATAAGTGAGTTATGCCAGATAGGGGTGTCTAAGAAAGACTCACAGGTAAGAGTAGGAGGAAGAACCAAAGGTGATAAAAGAGAGGAAGTATGTCTGAATAAAGGGAGTGAAGTAAATAGGGTTTTAGCAGAGAAACGTATAACTTCTTTAAAAAAGAACGGTAACAATAGTGTTCGTTCGATAGAAAGCCAAAGAGAAGTAAAAGGAGAGAGTTCTGATATAAGCCATTTTGAGGCTTGGCGCAGCAAGAAAGATTTATGGTAGAGACGAAAATCTGGGAAATTAACACCCCCATTAATTTTGGACTTGCGAAGGATTGATAAAGCAATTCTAGATTTTTTGTTCTTCCAAAGAAATCGTGAAAGACACGAGTCAATATGTTTGAAAGGAATAGCAGGAATGTGAACAGGAAGCATGGAAAGGATGTAAATGAGAATAGGGGCTATCATCATCTTAACCGAGTCCACCCGCCCCACCAAGAAAGAAAAAGAGGATTCCAAGAAGAGAACAATTTGTCCATACGAGAGAGGACTGCAGACATATTTAGTTTAATTGAGGAGGGAATAGAGTTAGAGAACATATACCTAAATATTTAATTTTTTAGCTATTGCAAGCGAACCCAGTGGAGGAGAAGGAATGGGGAAAACAAAATTTTGTGAGAGGGAGAATTTCAATCTTATCTGAATTAATGTTGTAACCGGAGACCTGTGAGAAAGAAGTAAATGCAGATAATAATAGGGGAATAGATGTTTCTGGAGCAGAAATGAATAGAAGAATATCGTCTGCATATGCGGAGAGTTTCAGCTGATGGTCACCATAAGGAAAACCAGAAATGGAATCATTGTTACGAATAGAGGTCAAGAAAGGCTCGAGGGCCAAGACAAAAAGAAGAGGGGAGAGATGACAGCCTTGACGAACTCCACGTTGAAGAGGAAAGTAAGAGGAAACATGACCATTAACTAGTACCAACGCTTTAGGGGTGGAATATAACAAAGAGATAAGAGAAATGAAGTTAGAACCAAAACCATGCCAACGTAAAGAAGCAAATAAAAAAGACCAATCAACTCTGTCAAACGCCTTCTCTGCATCCACAGAAATAGCAGCTAAAGAGATAGGAAGAGAGGAAGCTTTATTTAAAGCATTAAGAAAGAGACGAGAATTAATCAAGGTAAGCCTGCCTTTAACAAAACCACATTGTTCTTTACCAATAAGATGGGGCATAAAGGAATCCAGACGTAAAGCAAGTAGCTTAGCAAATAATTTATAATCCACATTAACTAAAGAAATCGGGCGATAGTTTTTACAAATTTTAGGATCACTGCCCTCTTTAGGAATAAGACAAATAGTGTCCTCTTGAAATGTACCCTCTGCCTTACCAGATAAATTAAATGAGTGGAAAAGCGTTAAGAGTTTGGGAAGTAAGAAATCAGAAAAATGCAAATAAAATTCAACGGAAAAACCATCAGGACCAGGCGCTTTCCCTTTAGTAAGGGTATTCAAAGCTGCGGAAAGCTCGTCCAACGAAAGATCCTTTTCGAGATCAGAAAAATTAAGATGAGAGGTAGAGGGACTAGGAAGTTTCCCAAGATAAGACTGAATAAGAGAAGAAGTAGGAGGGGATTCAGGTGTGTAAAGATTTTGATAAAAGATTTGAAACTGCTCAAGAATATCCTGATCCTTGTATAGAAGTGATCCCTCAGAAGAAAAGACAGAATCGATGCAAATACGTTCCTTACGGGATTTAAGGTAAATAGCCAAAAGTTTCCCTGATTTATTACGAACACCATAATAACGAGCGCTACTTCGAAGGACAATTGATGAAGCATTATCAGTAGTAGTTTTATTAAATTCAAATTTAGCTCGTAGGAGGTCCGGTCAGATGGAGTTGGTCGAGGAAGAGTAAAATTCATGGTCCAAGAGCCTAATGTGTGCCAGTATAGATTTCCGTTTCTGGAGGAAGAGTTTCTTTTTCTTAGAGACGAAGTCAATAATGAATCCCCTTGCGGTTGCTTTAAAGGAATCCCAAAGAAGATGAGGAGATGTGCTGGGGTCACAATTAAGCAAAAAAAATTCATTAGCAAAGGAACGAAAAGAGGAAGAAAAAAGAGGGTCAGTAAGAAGAGAATTATTAAATCGCCAAAGGGAAGACTTGGGATGCGGGGGGAGTAAATCTAGATCTGCCACAATTGGGGCATGGTCCGAGATGACTATGGGTTCAATAGAGGAGAAGAGTAAATGTTGAGATAAAGATTGAGAGAGAAAGATATAGTCTAGACGAGAAAGAGATGCATGGGGAGGAGAGAAGAAGGAGTAGTCAAGAGTTTCAGGATGGGAGAGTCTCCAAGAGTCAAGAAAATGCGATTGAGAGATAGTGTCAAGAAATTGTTTGTGAGTCTTGTGAGGAATAAAACGAACAGGTGACTTACGGTCGAGAAACGGATCTACACTCTGATTACAATCACCCCCCAAAATAAACAAATCATCTTGATATTGAATACATTTGTTTGTAATTAAAGGCCAAAAAGCAAAATCAGGGTGTGTAGAACCATAGATATTAAAAACAGTTAAAGATACAGAATTAAGTAACAACTTAGTTAAAATCCATCTACCTTCAGTATCATTTTCTTGTGATACGACTTTACATTTTAATTTCTTATGACATAAGATGGCAACACCATTTTTTTTATTAGTAGAAGGTGAGAATAAAACCGTGCCCACCCAGCTTCTCTTCAACTTAAGTGATTCGGCTTCTGAAAGATGTGTCTCTTGTAAAAGAACTAAGTCAGGATTATATGAAGCTAGGTGGGAAAGGATTCTCTGTCGTTTAATAGGATTATTAAAACCTTTTACATTCCAAGAAATAACTTTAAATTAAAAACAGTAAAAATTTGATAGGAACAAAGTATACGATAATAAAAGGGGAGAGAAAAGATGCCAATAAGAGAGAGAAAAATGTGATACAAGAAAAGAAAAAGACCAGAGGAGGATATGAGGAAGTGAGAAGGAGAGAAATTCAAAACCTCACAAAGAAAAAAGAAAGGAATAAATATAGGGAAAGGAGGTGACAATGTAGCCAGTAGGTAAAAGGGAGATAGAAGGAAAGGAGGGGAAGGAAAAAGAATAAGAAACTCAAGAAGAGACAGTACATATCCAAAAAGGATGACTGAAAGAGACATACCTGAGGGGAACATGAAAGAAGGCGGCGGGGCAATGGCGACACTCAACAAGACAAGCCTCCCAAAAGAGGGAGTCCGGAATGCACCAGGACAAGGGAATGTAGTAGGAGAGTCAGATGGGTAGAAGGGATAAACACCAACCAATCTGTATGGGGAAGCAAAAAGGAAGGTTAAAATCAGGAGAGGAGATAGAGGAATATACAACAAATTAACACAGTACGAAGAGATAAATACTAATATTAAGAACTTGTACCCTCTAAGAATGAATACATAAAAAGAAGAAGTAAACAACAACAAGAACCACAGCAAAACCATTCAAGAACCATCACAAAAAAAACCTGCAATATAACATAAAGAAAGGAGCATGAAACACTACTGAAAACATGTAAGAAAAAGGAAAATTAAAAGATCAACCATTGGAAGAAGCGGAAGTGTCCATGCCACTGTTGGTTTGAATATGAATGAAGTTCTTAAGTTCTGCAGGCTCCTGGAATGTCCAAGTCTGCTTCTGGTACGTGACCTTGAAGATACAGGGATGAAACAGACCATAACGGGCACCAAGAGAGCGCAAAGGGGGACGAAGATTCAAAACTTCTCTCCTTCTAGACGCAGTAGCGTTGGAGACATCTTGAGAAAGAAATACCCTCTGACCCAACCAAGATATCTGACGTTTAGAGCGAGCTGCAGATAAGAAGAAGGTCTGTAAATTTCAAAAGAGAATGATGACTCCTCTTGGTTTAGCCGAAGCAGAGGAACGAGGACCCAGTCTGTGAGCCCTTTGAAGGCTGAGAGAAGTAGTAAGTGGCATGTCTAGAGGTTTCGGGAGGAAGGAAGTGAAGAATGATACAGGCTCATCTCCCTCCAAAGATTCCGGCAAGCGATAAATGCGTAGGTTGTTTCTTATGTTTCTATTTTCTAAATCCTCAGTATGTTGTTGAAGGGCAAGAACCGATTTTTCCAAGGAAGAGATGCGTTGGGAGTTAACCTGTATCTCCGGCAATTGTTGCTCCACAGATGTTACTCTATTATCCATAGAGGACCATTTCTCCTCAAGAAACTGCATCTTACTATTGGTTTCCTCAACAAACGGACGCAAAGCGCGTATCTCTTCCAAGAGTAGTTCCATAGAAATAGGAGATGGTGTTTTGTCTGGAGAAGGAGGATCTTGTTTCAGACGCTTGGATGAAGCAGTAGGTGGAGAGTGTTTGTTTGAAGTAGATGACGTCGAGGAAGAGCGATTAGCTACAACACCTGCCATCTGGCCTGAAAGGGAAGATGAGTCTGATGCTGAAGAAGCAGAAAGCATTGCCGCAGGAGCACTTTTTGAGGGAATAAAAACAAACTTTGGTTTACGCAATTTGCCCATAGGAAGTTGACAGTCAAATCACAGAGTAAGCAATGTATGATAAAGATTGGTAGAGCAAAATATTCCAGGAAAAACAGTTGAAAATGTTGGTTAGCAACTGCATTAGTATGTATAGAAAATACAATAAAATAGGTGTTCCAAAAGGCAAGTCATAGTAAGATCAGGCAGTAAAAGGGGTGCAACCCTCCAGGCAGCAATGGGCATCCAACATAGGTAGTGTCAACGAGGAATGGAATTAAATTGCAGGCAAGAGAGAGTCAAGAGTCCTCCAAACAAAAAGCACACAGTGATTGGGCATGCCAACAAGTGAGGACACTGAGGAGATGCTCATCCAGAGTACAGTCATCCCGAGGAGAAATCACAAAGCAGGAAAAAAGGAGAACGAACCTCCATAATGATATAGTATGCGCAGATAGTCCAGTGGGATATCAGGACAGGAACAGAAACCCACCCAGGACCGGAGTCAGTGCATGAAGAACATAATACAGCAGCGCTGAAATTTCCTCAGAGAAAGACGCGCGCGTCTAAAATGGCAGCCGTCAGGAGGAGAGAGGAGCACCATCAGAAAAATCAACAAGCGCGACGCGCTTGAAGTCCCAAAACCATCTCACCGGAAGCGGCAAATATTCCGTTGTAAAATGCGGGCATTCCGAAGAATCAGCGCTGAAGGGAAACGCATCCGCGGCTTCAGAATACGTCCCGGCGCGACGGAGCAAACTCCTTAGGCGGCCATCTTGATCGGCGCCTTGACCACACCCCCGGCTAAACTAATATTAACATGCAGAAAAAAACTGCACCTTACCAAATCTGTAGCATGCTTGGGCAATTAAAATGAGAGTGTAGATACAATCCAGATAGAATACAAAATGAGTCGCAAATGGTTCCTCAAATGTGACAGAACATGAATCAAATGGCACAGAACATGATGACTCAGTTAATGTCCCCAGCCAAACAGGCCTCTGCAAAACATGCGGAATCAAGGGAATGTTAGTGGAAACATGCCTTCAACCTAAATGATGCATCATAATATATGGAATAAAAGGCAGATTTTTCAACTGAATCCTGTTTTTCAACAAAATCCTTCAGTAATTAGTTGCAATTTTCCTCAAATACTTTCTTTACTTTCTTACTTTGGACCGCGTTAGGCACAATGATTGTGACTGAGTGGAGAGGAATATTGCATGCTTGGTGCAGTCTTAGAGGTAGACCAGAGTGGTCCATATGTAGATGGTGGTGTTAATGGCCAGCCTGTATAATTTTTTACATAGGCACAATCCGCTTCACGGTTTGACCAATGGCAGTCCAACGTACCCATCTCAGGAAAAGAAGTCGAGGTTGAAGGTGTCTAACAAAACAATTGCAAGGTTTCAACAAGTTTTCCTGTAACAATTGGTTCAATTGAAAATGACCATTAATTCAAAATATGTGACACGAGTCCTGTTAATTTGTTGGGTCGTGACCTATTTTGTAAAATGAACTGTGTAATTTATTGCACACCAGATGGTGTAGCAATACAAACAAAGGATGAAAATTCTAATTTCACAAGAGTCAAGATTAAATCTGATCCCAGTTCTTATAAAAGAGGACTTACCATTGTTGAACCAGGCCCTCTCTGCAGGGTCAGCCCCACACCTTATGCCTTCACTCTGCCTGTTTACTAAATTGTTTTTTGTCGGCATTAGGGCTCTGTGCACTTTACCACTGCTAACAAGTGTTAAAGTGCCTCTGCTCTCTCCCTAAAACATGGTAAAATTGGTCTACACCTCATTGTCACATTTAATTTACATTTATTGTAGTCCCTACAATATGGGAATACAGGTATCCACAGTCTGTAAATAAAATGCTGCTTGTGGGCCTGCAGCCCCTATTGTGCCACCACTAAAGAAGCCATTCAAAATATGTCTCAGGCCTGCCATTGCAGCAGTGGAGGCAGGTGCAATTTGAAAGTGACGTGTCGTAAACTTTCCAGATGTACTTTAAATGGAAAACATGCATATCTGTACATTACTCTGTTTTTGCTACTCCCATATGTGCTTAGATTTCCCATTAAGGACATAAAAACAGTGTCCAGCTGCACTTTCTGTTTCACGTTTCATGAGTGTGCATATTTTTCATTTAAAACTGGCAACTGCAGCAACAATAAACCATCAATCAACTAGTGATGTGATTGTTGCTGTGTTCTCATGGGGGTTTACTTTTACTGAACTGGCACTGCATGATGAAGGCATTACTTCATTCAGTTGAGCTAGAGGTTCGTTTTAAAAGTAAATAACGTTATAATTATAATAATACCCTGTGCTCCGTTTTGGCACCACCCACGTCCATCTCTGGTATGATCCACCTGCATCACTGGCACGGCCCAAAGATGGATCCCAGTGAGCAAGCAATCCCACCTACCTACATGTAGGTGGGTTTGATGAGGGACGGGGTTCAACTCCTGGAAAATTCTGGAAACAATTATGCATTTTACAGTCCAATTTTAACTTCCCTTTGCTAAAAAGCTATAAGACTCGAGGTGAAGCTGTCCAGTCTAAAGCCACATTGCGCAGGGCCCAAAGGGGTATCTTACTCAGCCCTCTACCAGAATGCATAGGGGCATGCTGCCCAAGGAGGACTGGATTATATCAGTGTGTGCTTTAAAAGTCTATGACAGGGGAGAGTCATTGTGTGTTGGGCTCATTATGGGCCTGCTTCTCTTCCAGAAGTTGCATTCTTACACACTGCTCTCCTAATGCATCTCCGTCGTAACCTGCAATCTCGTTATACTTATTGGCACCTACACACTGCACTTTAGTTTTAACCAGCAGTTCCCTAGATATTCGGTACTGTCTGTAAAATAAAGTAGTAGTGAAGCTCAACTATCCTACCACAAGAAATCCGTGTGATATGATAAAATTAAACCCACAGAACCAGACACAGCTCCGCTTGTGCATCTCAAGCCTGGCTAGCAGTCCTGTGCTGAGGCCATTGCCTGGACTTCAAGCCTGATACAACTGTAGTCTGTAGGCGCAACAAAATGGGCACAGTTTAATGGTGACATAAGATGGTCGATAAGTATGATCATTGATTTGGGTGAGCTGCTTATAGCTCAATCCAGGCACAAGCCAGATGTCCGGCTCTAGCTCAGCTCAAGGTTCTCTTGGAACCTCAAGCCCAGAGTGAGCCAGGTTTCATGTGGCTTTTGCCTGACACTTTTGTTCCACCTTCCTTCACAAAGTTGAAAACAAAGCATTAACCTTTAAGGTAAAAAGAACAGATAAATAGAAACCTAATTAGAGGCTGATTTGAATCAGAAAAACTGGGAATAATTGGGGCTTCACTGAACCAAACTGCATGATCTTCGGCAAATATTTAATTTCACCAATCCCTCTTTTGCCTCAACACCTCCCAATGAATCAATTGTGTGACTTATTAATGTCAAAGCTGCCACATCTTAAAGACATTTGCAGTTTTTAACTTTGAAGAGACATGATAACACTTTACAGGACATTTGTTGCATGATTAACTTGACGAACACTTGCAGGGCTCGGCTCGGCTTGAGCAGAGTACATTCAGCTCCTTGGCTCTGCTCTGGCCTGGATCTGCCTGTTAATTTGCTTTCTTGCCTACCTCTATATGATCACAGCAATAGGTCGTAAAATTTACGTCAAGTCTTACAGTTTAAATTAAGTGTATGTGGTTTACATTCATCTTTCACTCCCCCGAAATAAAGCAAGGCTTCAAAGGAGATACCTTTGTTTCAGAAATACTTTTAAGCTGAACTTTCTGCCCCTCTAAATGAAACTACAGTCCCTGTGCAAACAAGACCAAAACGACAAAAATGCAACATACACAACTCAAAATATTACTTTTAAAAGGTTTCAAGCAATTCTGTCCATAGAACTCTATGGATGCACTGATTTTACACAAAGTACCTCAAGTGCGTCAAAATCCACACGGCAAAAAGATCCGCAGAGGAGGGAAGTGTCAGAAACCACAGCGATGCATTGGTTCCTGAGTCCACGGGGAGGCGATGCATCGGTTCTGCTGCATGCAGGAGAAGTGTTGTATCAAATCCGAACTAAAGGGGAAGTAATGAGTCGAAATCCAAGACGGTTCTGGTCTGCGGGTGATGTATCAGAAAAAAAACACAACCTACACTGGTACATCACGAGCATCCAATATCCTTTCTGCTAAGCTGCTCTAATTTCCTTCTTTATCACCCCCATGATGACAGGGCAACGCCCCTCACGCTCTAAAGCACCAGCTGCCCCTGCATTGCAGCCTCTAATGCAGTTTTAAATTGTCATTTTGACCAGACACATAAACCTTTCACCAGGCGTAAACCTTCCTTTTTAATACATATAAGTCACCCCTAAGGTAGGCTCTAAAGGCCATAGGGTAGGGTGCATTGTATTTAAAAAAGTAGGACGTGCTCTTTTACATGTCCTGGTAGCGAAAAACTCTAACATTTGTTTTTCACCACTGTAAGGCCTATATCCCATTTGATAACATTGGGTTACCTTATTACCTTTAATAAGTGCTAACTTTGATTGGGAGCAGATAGGAATGTCAATTTAAAATCTCTTTAAGGGTAAAGTCAGATTTTAGATTACAGGTTTGAAAATGCCACTTTCAGAAACTTGCAACAACAACAAGGTGATGAATGGAATGCTTGAATTAATGTCAGCACTGGCAATGGCTCGGGCCACATCCCAATCCATCATTTTTTGCCCACCATGCACACCTCCATATTTAAAGCTTACAGTGAAAGAGAAGGTTTGGGATTTTATTGAAAATGAAATCAGATTCACAAAAAGTGCAAAACCAGTGTAGATACATGGTGAAACCAAACATGGTGTATCCTCATACTCCTCAGTGCACACTTACTCGTGAAGCAGAGGAAGGGATGGCACCTGCCAAACAGACGTCATTTATTTGGGACACATAACTGAAACAAGAGTGAGGAAGGTGTCTAAAGAACGCATCTATGTGATTCAGAAAATAAACGCACCAACTCAAAAAGAAGTGAAAATATTTGTGGGAAAGGTTGGCTACTGTTATGAATTCCAAACTTTTCCCTGATGCAATGCCTTTACAGAGGCTTACTCAGAATAATGTGAGTGATCTGGTGCCATGGAACAATGAATGCATGAATCTTTGTCTAGGACTCAGACATAGTCTCTGTACTGTACCCGCTCTTGGAATGCCTAATTGAAAAAAGTATTTTTATTTGTTCAGTCATGAGAAAGAAGGGTGCCTCCTTTCAGTACTCTCTCAGCAACACGGAGTGGCAAAGCGGACAATTGAATATTTCTCAGCGACATTCGATCCAGTAACCACCTCATATCTGGGAGTGACTGAGGATCATTGTTGCAAGATGTCTTGCCATTCAGCAGAGTGAAAGGATTGTGATGGGTAATGCACTTATTGTGCACGTCCCTCAATCAGTTGAGATTTTGCTGATCCATACTCGATCTCAGCATCTGACAGTCACCTGGCAAAGTATAAGCTAAGTATTCTTGCGACGGAGACCTTTCAATTAAATGTTGTTATACCATGAATCCTGCCACACTCCTGCCAATGCATGATGGAGAAGATACCAATGATGAAGACAGTAGTTATGATCACAGTTCCCTGTCAGCTGCGCGCCTGGGCGGGTGCGCAGTTTACATTTTCTCCCCGCGCAGAAGGCCTGTCTGGAGCGCGCATAACAAAGGGTAAATCTGCTGTGTTAAGTGGAGCTCGAGCACACAAATAAAACAAAGCATCAAGGAATCCAGCACTGTCTACTGAAAGCTCTTGCTTCTTGGAAAATACTCCCTTTTCAAGCTGTGCTTTCAGTCCACACAGTAGATTTGCTTTCATGATTTTTCTTATTTTTGTCATTTTAATTAATAATATGTGCTGTCTGTCTCTGACCCTGAAACAAACATTGCTCACAATGCTTTTTTACAAGAAAACAGACTCATTGGGATCGCTTTACATGTCTGTTTAAATCCGGGTGATTTCAGTACAAAACATAGTCTAATTTCCTTTGGAATTAACTTTGTTCTTTAGATGGACTTCTCATGTTAAGTTAATTTAACAGGTGAGGTTCTAAACACATCCTACTTTATTTTCTAAACAAAAAAAACTAAACCTAAGCTTTTTCATTCATGTCAAAATGAAGAGACAAAAAGATATTCCAGAAAAAGCAGAATAGCACAATGTCTGAAAAGAAAACATGAGGCCAAATCCCAGCTTCCCTACTTGACCTGTGATCTTAGGCGAATCGCTAATAGCTTAACTTCCCAGTGGCGTAGCAAGGTCAGGTGGTACCCGGTGCGGAACATTTCTTGTCACCCCCGGCTTGACAAAATGGCGAAAATATGTGCTTAAAATACATATTTTTGCCATTTTGTCACCCCCCTCAGTGATGACACTTGTCAACCCCGGCGTGATAAAATAGCAAAAATATGTGTTTAAAACACATATCTTTGCCATCTTGTCACCCCCCTCAATGATGACACTCGGGCGGCCCGCACCCACCGTACCCCCCTTCCTACGCCACTGTTGCTTCCCACATCCTCATTTTTTAAGATCCTCAAACCTGAGGACACCTTTAACTAATTTTTTGTTCATGATGTATGCTATACACAAACCACACATGTATTGTCTAAAACATTGGTCCATATATAAAAGCAATGTTTTTTGTGTATATATATGGTGTGAATGATGGACTGACTTGTCTCCTTGATGACAAATGAGAACATCATAATTACATGGAGGACTGTGAGAATGTTCTTAAGTTCATGTTTGGAAACTAAGGGGCATATTTACAAAAAGTTCACGCAACGCAGCTCAGCAGTAAAAAATGCTGCACTGCAGTGCACAAGAAGAAGAGAGCAGGGGAGCGCCATATTTACAGAACTATGGCACCCTCCTCCACTCTTCCTAGCGCCGGTGCTGAAATTAGCTGCAGTGCGCCACATACACACCTTTGCACCATACTGCAAGGGTGTCTGCACCACAATCTAATTATTTTTTGGGGTGTATGGCAATGCAGTGTTCATGAGCACTCTTTTCTGAGTGGTGTGTGCAACTGACACATACCACAAGTCACTATGCGCACAAGTGTGCTACTTCGCCGAAACTATTAGGCAACATATCTGCTACATTTATATTTAAAGAAATGGGGTTAAGGTAAAAATTAAACCTTTTTCATTCCAACTACATTTGCTAGAAAGCCATAGTTGGTAGATATAGTGGTGTAGGGAGATGCAGCGCTCATGAAATAAACCAACCCTTCACACATGCCATCATAGCTTCATGGGCAGCCGGCACAGGTAACAGAGGTAGGGCGGGGCAATGTGGCTAGCACAGGTGGTTTTATAATTTGTTTTATTTTACTTTCCCTGTCCCATCATCTGTCCCCTTCCCCCCCTCCCGCCCTGTCCCACCACTATTACCTGTGCTGGCCTCGCCTGTCCATAGGTTAATGCATCTGCTGCAGGAATGCACTTTTCAAAACGCTGGGTATGGGTTGAAATCCCCTAATGGGCTGCCCAAGCTTCTCATCCTTCCAAGATTAATTTAGCCATTACCTATAAGGATGAAAGTACAGTGCTCCCTGTCACAGCTGTACTGTTCTGTGACATTATGCTTTTTAAAATGTTGGTTTATGGTATCTGCATATTTTCTCCTGGTCCCCTACCTCACAATTCTAAATGCTACCAGACAACAGTAGACTCTACCTGTGAGCCGCACACAAAGAGCTTCCCCTTTTAAATTTACAGGTTAACCTGGTTGTTGACACTATTGATTTGATAGAGACACATCCCTTAACCTGGTTGTTGACACTATTGATTTGATAGAGACATATCCCTTTCTTGTACCACAAGACAGTGATTTACTGTATCCCAGATGTAAATGCAGTGTGGTTATTCTGGTATTTGGTTCTTGACACATCGTTGATTACTGGGCTGGGTGTGGTTCTATATAAACAGTGGCACTGTGAATCGTGACCCGACTATAGTGTTGGAACACTGGGACACTGATGTTATTGGTCAGGCAGTCATGTTTTACATTATATTCTGACTGTAGTGCTTTGGATACTGAAGACAATAGCATGCATTGGTGAAGCATCATACTTGAGTAATGTAACCTCAACACAAGCAGCAGAATTAATAGCTATCACAATGTAATGCTGTGCTGGCAATCCATTTAGTGTTACAATTTGCACTGATAGTCAGTATGGTTTTGGAGTGGTCCATGATTTTGGACAGCTGTGATCACAAAGGGTTTCTTCTGGTACAGGCAACAAAACTAGGCCAAGAATTTTAGATTTGCTGAATGCATTACAATTACCAAGAGAAGTAGCGTTTGTAGAATGTGCCGCACATAAGAGTGCTGATTAGGTGGTTACACTTAGTAGCCAATATGCGGATGACGTTGTAAAATACAGTGCTCTTATCTCTGCTGCATTGGAATCAAATTAAGATTGCAATGCTGAAAAGAGAAAGCATAATTTGTTTCTTGTCGACATCAACACAGACATTAAAAGAATTGAAAAATTTGCAGAACAATGGGCCTGAAGATGAAAAGAAAAAGTGGATTTCAATATGTTATAGCAATTATGACAATAATTAGTGGAAGTCAGTTATTAGACTTGTTTTGACAAAATGTATTTTGAATCAAATGGTATGACAGATCTTAAGTCACATTAGACATTCTGAAGTCTCTTTCACCAAGTAATAGATTGACTTCATTGAGATGCCTCCATATAATGGTCTAAGATACATTTTAGTCATTGTTTGACTTGTTTCCTTGTGGAAAGCAGCATATCCAACTAGAATATGTGATAGCTTAACTGTAGTCAAGCTCTTGTTCAGAGAGTTAATCCATAGATTCATTTTGCCAAATTTAGTAGTCAGGTAAGGGCAGTCATTTTAAAAGTGAATTAATGAAAATGTTATGTATGGCACTTAATCTGGAGCAAAAAACCCACTATAGCTATTGTGGAAGTTGAATTGTTTTATGTAAATCTAAGCTCATAATAATACAGTAATGTGCCTTAACAGTAACATAGAAAATGCCCATTAAAAGAGTGGCCAGAAATGCGCCTCTGTTAAACATTCAAAAAGTGAAAATGCTGATTAATACTGCAAAAAGCTCCCATTTCTATCATTCTTTCACTGCTAGGCCCCAGTAGTTTCTTGATTCTTTCCTATCCCTTTAAGCAAACAAATGCCTTTTGTAAAATAAGGATTAAACGTTATAACTGAAATGTAGATCTTGACGTCTTCATGAAATTTTCAGTTTTCTGCAAAATGTATTATTTTTCCTTCCTCACACTCATTATATTTTAGATTGTTTTCTTTGCCAGATGCTATTAATAAACAAATATAGGTTTAAATTCCATTATCTAACCAGGACATGTTAGATAATGTTTCATTTCATAGAGCAGACCATTGTTACACAATGGGACACTGAAGAGCTCACAGAGTAGGCTTGCAAAGGTTCGCATGAGAACCATCCTAGATCTATCTTTTTGCAAAATGCTGTAGCCACATTCAAATAACTACATGTCGACCTGGGCGTTTATTGTAGGGAGTTAAGGGAGAAGGTAATGGACCATTGGAAGATCCTTCCTCATTGGCTATAGATGACATAACCACCTGGTTTTGTAACATGTTTTGTGCTTTCTATATAGTATGAGTTCCTAGCTGGAGAGTTAAGGCATTCTATAGACACTACCGTGCCATGTCCCTCAGCACTTTATTGTGCAAACCTGAATTGCCATAAACTACTGCTAACGGTGATTTATTCTCCTTGCAATTTGTGAGGAGATCTTATGCTGATCATAGCTACTGCTGTGAATAATTCCTTTACTTGTCTCAACGGTTGCTACTCCAGCTATTAGGGAACTCGGTTAAGTTTCAGGAACTTCTCTTTACGGAGAGTTCGACCTTCTTCATAGCTATCAGCCTTTTGCACTGAAAATGTACTTGCTCGTCTCCAAAAGGAACTCTTAATGGGATCTTGCGAGGAAAGGTTAGACCCTTTAGATTAAGATAGATACTCATTTTTTTATGGAACGCGCTGTTATTTTGTATGCTTGTTCTTGTAAATGGATTTATGTGACTAATCTGAATAAAAATACAAAAATACAGACTAATCTCGTAAAGAGAAAAGAAACTTTAAAAAATTTCACCAAACCTCTCATTATGGACTGAACATCTAAAGTTGAAGAAACCTTTTTGATTTTAGAGATTTGTTTGGGGTGTGCTCTATTTCCATATGGTGGCAAAGATTCATTAAACACTATCATAAGAGGAGCAGACTTGGAGCTAGTTTACAAAATGAAGGAAGGTCCTGTACCCGTGCTCCTAAGACAACATGTTATAACAAAGTGGTAACAGTTCCTAAAGAAAAAGAGGACAAGTTCTCCACAACCAAACTATGGTTCTGAGTGACTTGTGAGTGTCTCCAAAAGACGGTTGAGTGTGCTTGAAGTGTGGATAGACCTCCTGATATCTTTTTTGCCCTCACACACTCTTGCGAGTGTAAAGCATCCTCATTGGGCAGTGCTCCTCATGGGGGTGGCTCTGCAGTCCCTCACGGGCCCTACAAGAGGGCTCTTTGTTGGAGATCTTTTTAGAGGTGCCATACTTGTGCGTGTGGGTGTGTGGGCCAAGTGAGTAGGTGCAGGTGAAATTAAAATTACCTCTCGTTACCTAGATAAGTTTAATAAAGGGTCCTTGAGGTAAATTAAAAAGGTAATAGGGTTTGGAGACTCTCCTTCAGACTAAATAAAGGGAGAGACTAGTGTGTTCCCACCCCTCTCAAACCGTGAACAAAAGTGGATGGTGTCCTAAGAATGAGTGGTGGTCGACATATTTCGTGCAAACCGTAGGTCCCTAGTGGATCCCTGTGCGCTTCATCAGGACAGTGTGCATAAAGTGAAAGCTTGTGGGAGTCAGGGAAAGACACCCTATACTTCCACTTAACCTATCGTCAGGTAGGATAAGACGTCTCTGTGTCCGAGACATGTATTGTCCGTGTTCTCAAAAACCAGAACCTGTTGGAGACAAAATGAGAGAAGGAAAGAGGAATCTAAATGAGCTGGATGTGAATAGTTCAAACAGCTCAGTTAACATAGGAGGTGTGGAATGAGGGTTCCGTAGACTGACCGGGTCCACTAACTACGTGGCCCTGTAATTCAAAGTATAATGCGCGCAATTAGCATGTCAGAATAACTTATGTGATTATCGGTAAGGTTCTATTGTGACCAACTACAGGCAGGAGGATCTGTGGGAAATGGGCCCACAGAGAACGTATGCCTAGTGGCGTAGACAAGAGGTATAAGGCAGGTATACAGAAATCGTATAGATAATGGGTGTCAGAACATCACCCAGTAATACCTACTCACTTGACCCCACTTCAAGCACACTCAACCGTCTTTTGGAGACACTCACAAGTCACTCAGAACCATAGTTTGGTTGTGGAGTACTTATTCTTTTATTCTTTAAGAACTGTTACCACTTTGTTATAACAAGGCAAAGATTCATTGACACGAAGAGGCATAGAAATTGGAAGTTCGCTTAGTAAGTTTGAAGTGGAGCTACTTAGAACATCTTTATGAGATTTCCGCGCTCGCACTATCGATCAGAAGCATCAGGTGTGGTTGAGAGAATCACCTGTATTTTAAACCAAAGTTTCCCAAAATGACATCATTGAAATGGCCTGATCCTCTTCCACTAGTGTTGGTGATTTTAAGACGCACACTTAATAAAGTGACTGGATTTTCGCCTTTATCTGCACTTTGGAACATTTCTGATTATCTCGTTCTGGACTAATGCAAAGGTTTGGCTTATGGAGAATGCTCTTATCTCTCACCAGGTGAAATTGACTCACAGTGTCAAACTCAAGTTTGTTCTGTAGATACAGAGGGGGGTGGAGTTCGAATTTTGCAACAACAATAAGAGGATGCACAACAAAAAACTCTAGAAAATCAGAAAGCAAAAGCTCTCATTTTAACCCCGCCCCCCCGAGCAAATCAAGTTGTTTCAGTCAAAACATTGTAGATCAAGTGGCAAGTGAAGATGAAGATGCAAAAGTTGGCATGAATGGGTGTGATGATGTAAGTTGGATTCAAAATGGATGGTCTGAGATGGTGAGAGGGTGTACAAGAGTGTCAAAGACAGATCACAGAATAGAAACAATTGAAGAAGAGACAGAAGAGACAAACAAATAGAGGCAGAACAAGAGACAAACAAATAGAAGCAGATCTGAGTGACAGAGAAGCGGTGATCCTATGCAGTATGGTGGGCTTTGCTGCTATTTTCTCTGTAGGACCTCTTACCCTTTAAGCATCTAAAATAGTAAGGCTGGCTTTGGTTTTATTTTTCCCCGCATGGCCCCTTGTTTTTAACTATTATGTTCAAACTTTTATCCTGATTAGGGGTGTACCACACATTTTATCCAAAAGCACAACTTACCTCACAGGACCCCTTGACTTTCCTGTCCACCGCAGGTTTGTCCCGTTTGCGCAGAGAAAGTCAATGCTGAGCATCTCCCTTCCGCTCTCAGCTTGCCGCCATCATAGAGGTTAGCGGTCTAGCCTACCGTGCCTCAGGGGATAAAAACCAATGAAGGCACAGGCACGCAGTGGACACGTGCAGCTGACGCGCCACTGGCACGTCAAAGGCATTCCTGTTTGTGCCGGTCGCGCCTGGATGGGGCCAGGCCCCCTGCTCCATTTGTAAGGTATACCAGAGACGCTCTTCTGTCATTATGTAATACTGGCAAGCCCAATCTCTGCCATACCCATAATTGGAGCACCAACTTAGACTGTTATGAATGTCAAGCATGTAACTTTGTTTTTTGTTTCAAATCTTTTTTATTAAAAAGGAAAACAAAGTAAAAGTATTAAAACATAACGCTACCTCAGACAGCACTGGCTTCGGACATTTACATCAAATCAGCTTCAGCTTCATGGTTTTACATCCAGTTACTTCTATACATTGTGCAATTTTTTTTATTCTACTTCGCTTTCAACATATAACTGTAGTACTGAGTTAGCAACACAAAATCAGCAACAAAGTGACAGAAAGAATGGTAAACCCAGAATTGTGAGAGGTGAGAGGTACTGCTTGTGGTGGGATCCTTTTAAAGCTAGGGACTAGGTAGATGCCTCTCTGTGTAGTCCGTCTGGTATGTCTCTTATAGCATGTCAGTATTCTGAGGTGGCAGGGTGTCTTCAAAGAGTTGTAAGGCTCGAAGTATGGGTGGAGTAAAACAAGTATAATCTAATTTGGAAAAGTGGTCTAATAGAGGTTGCCATGTGTTTGTGAACCTATTTGTGCTATATGCTAGCGGAGTCGCGAGAAGTTCTTTCACCATGGTATGCCAGAGGTGGGTAAACCATAAAGCGATTGGCGGTGTAGCTGTTTTCTTCCAATACAATGCTATTATCTGCTTGGCTGCTCCAAGCATGTGGGATATAATACGCCAGTCTGCATAAGTCATAGCAAGGAGGGTTGAGGGCCTAATTCCCAGAATGATCACTATTGGGGTTGATGGTATGGGATAACTAATTACATCTTTAATATGACTGAGAATCTCTTTCCAACAAGTGGTCAGCAATTGACACTCCCACCATATATGCAGAAAGTCCCCAATCGCGCTCTGACAGCGCCAGCAGTTGGGTAGGGCATTGGGGAACATTTTGTGCAGTCGCTGAGGGGTGTAATACCACAGTGTCATAAGTTTATATGCAGTCTCCCGCTGTGGTATGCTTCTAAATGTTTGCGGTATATCTCACCAGAGTTGTTCCCATTGCTTGGGAGTAATCTCATCTACACTGACCGTTTGCCAATGTGTCTGATATGTGTGGGGCCTAATCGGAGTAGAGTGTTGCGATACTTGGTAGGTGCGCAAGATCAGACCCCGGGATCCGTCATAGGTGCGAACCAGTGTCTCAAAGGAGGTGCTGGGCCGGGTCGCCCCTTGAATGTTCGATGGTGTGTGTAGCCAGTGTGGGTTCTGGTACTACTGTAACCAAACCTCCTCCGTCAGATGGAATTCCTTTTTACACTGATCGAAGGTTTTAAATTGATCACCCTCGAAGAGGTCCCGGATTGTTTAGCATTTCCCTTCTGCCCATGTTGGGAAGCAGTGCGATTGTAGTGCTGGTGGAAAGCTTGGATTGCGTGCCAAAGGAGTATTAGGGGATGGAAAGGAAGTTAGGCCCCTTGAAGTTGTGATCTTATCCCAGATTTCCAATACTGTTTTTGTGGGGGTGGCTATATAGGTGCTACGTGGTTGAGACACCTGTGGAAGCCACGCTAGGTCTCATAGGTGTCTGCAGGCTACCGTCCTATCCATGTTTAGCCAATGTTTCTCGCTCTCGCGGTCCACCCACTCAGAGATCTATCGTAGATGTGACGCCCAATAATATTCTAGAAGGTTGGGGCACGTTAGTCCACCTCTATCTCGAGGTAGCATGAGAAGTTAGTTTGGGAAGCGTGGACTTTCCCCCCCCCCCATATGAAGGTCATTAGGTCTAGTTGTAAGCGTATTATGTGAGGTTGCGGTGGTTAGCGTTTGTAATAAATATAGTATTTTTGGTAGAACAGACATTTTGTTTGCATTAAGTCGTCCTAGCCATGATATCGGTAGAGACTTCCAGGCACGTAGGTCTTCAAGGACCGTTTTTCTATATTCCGACCAATTTGCCTCTGTCCGTGTGGATATCATGGAGGTTAAATTTAGTCCAAGATATCGTATTGAGTGAGTAGCCCATTGAAAGGGGGTAAGGAATTGGAGTTCCGGGACCTCTTCCTTGGGGATGGTGAGATTCAGTGCCCAGGATTTGGTGGGGTTGATTTTGAGGCCAGAGTCCTCTTTAAATTATTTTAAGAGCGTAATAAGGGCTGGTAGTGAGGTGCGTGGCTTCGACAGGGTAAGTAGTAAGTCGTCTGCAAATAGGGCTATTTTATGCTCCACTCCTCCAAAAGAGATACCGCTAATATCTCCTGATTGTCTAATACCTATAGCTAATGGTTCTACGACAAGAGCAAAAAGTAGGGGAGAGAGCGAGCAGCCTTGTCTGGTGCCCCTATGAATATGTATCGGGTGCGTGAGCTGTCCATTGATCCTGACCTGAGCCTGGGGGGAAGTGTATGATGCCATTATCCTGGAGACCATCATGGGTCCCAGCCCAATCTTCTATAGGTCTGCGCTCAAGAACTCCCAGTCTACCCGGTCAAAGGCTTTCTTTGCGTCTAACGATAATAAGCATGCAGGGAAGTTCCGACGGGTTGCCCTTTCGGCTAAATGGGCTATCCGCCATACATTGTTGGCTCTCTGACGTTGTGAATAAACCCAACTTGATCCGGGTCACTGAGTCCCGGGAGGTTCCGTTCAGGCGGTTGGCTAGGATTTTTGTGTAAATCTTGACATCCGTGTTGAGAAGCGCTATGGGGCGATAGGAGGAGCATAGAGTGTGGTCTTTTCCAGGTTTGGGGAAAAGCGCTATTTCTGCCATGGCCATGGTGGCTGTTGGACCCAGGATTTCTGTGAATAAGTTGAAGAGGCGCAAAAATTGATCTTGGATTTTTGGAAGAAACATGCGGTAGATGTGCACCGGCAGACCATCTGGGCCCGGTGGTTTGCCCACCGGTAAGTCCTCTAAACACCACTGGAGCTCTTCTAGTGTATTTGGTTCCTTAAGAAGTTGTGCATGTTGTTTGTCTAGGGGTCCATGGGCAATTAGCGAGTATTGCATGTAACTTGTTCGGGTGGGATGTCCCTTGGGCATAGAGGGTAGACTAGTACGTGTGGAAGGCTGTCGTTTATCCCTTTCAGTTATGGCCCATACGTCTTCTGTAGTTTTGATTTTAGCCATATGTGCCTTTGCTGCCCTTTGTCTCAATCGGCGCACCAAGATTGAGCCCACTTTGTCCCCTCCATCATAATATTTTTGCTTTAGCGCCAACAATGCGTGTTATGCCCTATTCGTTCTATGTATCATAATTGACCCCAAAGTATGCCCAGGCGTTGTTTATTGGAATGTGTGGGTACCGAATGGTCTAATTTCTCCAAGGCTTTTATGTCACTGGCTAGTTTGGTCTCTACCAGCCGAGCCTCTCGGCCACGTGCTATCGCTGTGGACGTGATTACTCCTCTAGTGGTTGTTTTGAAAGCGTCCCATACGACTGGGTATGGAGTTTCAGGAAGATCATTGGATATAAAATATGCTGAGATTGCCGTCCTGATTTCTGCTACATCTACCGGGTCTCGTAGAATATATGGGGGAAGTCGCCAGCGAGGATTATGTCATGAGGTATGGGTGTGTTTTTGCAGCAGTAGTTCCAAGTGAGCATGATCTGAGATGGAAATATCCGACATGGAGGCGGAGATTATGTCCTGCACTAATGAATGGGAGAGGAACCAGTAATCTATGCGGGAGTAGGAGTGATGTATGTGTGAGTTGTAAGAGTAATCTCACACATTTGGGGAGTGATAACCTCAGGCATCTATAAGTCCTAGGTCCATGATTGCTCGCATCAGAGTTGCAGACATGGCCCCAGTTACCTGAAAGGAATTAGTGCTACGGTCTAATTCTGTGTCCCACACCAAGTTCAGATCTCTCCCAAGGATCAATTGTTGGCCTTCATGCATCTCCTGCTCTCTCAATATATCTCTAAGAAAGAGATCCTGAGCTTAATTAGGTGCGTACACATTGGGAAGGGTGAGTGTTTGTGCCCCCGGTTGAACATCAAGTTTACTATATCTACCCTCCTTACTTCTTATCACTCGTGATTTACCTCAACCGATTCCTGACTTACAGGGTATTGCGACTCTGGCTGTTTTTGTTGGGGAGGATGCCCAGTATTGTGTTGGGTACCTGGGATGGGCCATACGGTGAGTGTCAGATTGTAGGAGATGCGTCTCCTGTAAGAAGATAATATCTGGATCTTGATGTAATAAATAGCGCCAGATCTGACGTCGTTTGCTGGGGGCGTTAAGGCCCTTTACATTAAGGGAGATCATTTTTAGATAGGGAGCAGTGGTCATTGTTGGTGTGAAGCGTGTTTTCTTGTGGTATAGCGTTGTTATACATGGGGGTTAATCCTGAGATGGTATCTCTTCCCCTCGAGATGTCTAAAAAGACCTATGTTGATAAGAGTGAGGCCCATACCCAGGGGAAATACTTCAATATGACCCACATTCCATAAAGTCGCAAATTGAGAACCAGCTGACTCATGGTGTGATGTCCCTCCCACCCTTTGTTAGATTGAGGTGAGGGAGAAAGGATAGGAAGAAGAAAAAGATCAAAAACATTAGAGGGCCAACAAGTTCCATTCCAGTCTAAGAATGGGCACAGTGTCAATGCACAGTCGATTCCAGAGATGTCACTCTCTCAGGAGTAGAATCGGTGAGCACGGGTCTAGAAAAAAGGATATGTCTCTAGTCAGGGGTCCTCTTGCCCCGCTGCCTGGCTAAGTCCAGGCAGGTGGATTGAATCTTCACTGCATACAGTTTCTCTGCATGTTTTTAGAAGTTACACCAGGATTGGTCCACAGGCGCTGGTTCTGGCGAGATAATAGTATTATTCTGAGGCCGCCGAAGGAGGAGTGGGCGACTGGAAGAGGAGTCTCCACGCTGAATAGGGGTAGCGATTGAGCGCCGCCATTACTGTCTATTACTCGAGGTCCTTGGACTTACCATGGGTGTGGACTCAAACACATAGAAGGACAACTTTTTCATTTTGAAAGATTGGGCGATTGAGCGCATTCACTTATTGGTGTGGTAGTAGGAACCGCTGAATTGGAAAGAGGAACGTGGACCAGAATATGTACCTACTGATACTAGTAGAATTATAACAGTGTATATCCTCAAATTTGAAAGTGTCTAGAATGAGTATCGGGAAACTCCGAGCCGAAGACTCTGCAAAACATTATAGTTGCCCTGAAGAAGCCTGAAAGGGGGAAACACGTTGGCTGTTTTGCTGCTATACATACAAAACTGAAATAAAAAAAGACTAAGAACATTTCCGGCTACAGAAATCATTTATTCTGTCATCGTCTGTGATGAATGAAAGAGATTAACTCTTTGGTCATTATAGCATTGCCTCTCCCTTCTTTCTGTATATCTGTTTTATATTTGAAACCAAATTGGTGGCTGGTTTCGAGGAGGTGGGCATTTGTTGGGCCACTACTGGTTGAAATAACTAATATGTATTAGATATTGTACAAGAACACAAGTAATTGGTGCAGCATCTTATACCCTGCCACTGTTCTCACTGTGTATGTAACTGTTGTATAATGCCCTGTTTAGCCTGGGCAAAGGATTGTTCTCTGCTTCTGGCCCCCCGTCGTGATCTAAAGACCTTAGCCCATTCAGGGTGTGCAGATTCCCTGCTTGCTGGTAGCAAGGAGGAGGGGCTGGCCATCCTGGGCGACATAGGGAGTTGTAAAAGTTGCTTGGCCTCGTGTAGAGAGCGCAGCATCCATCGTTTGCCCTCCCAGGTGAAGATTAGGGCAAAGGTATGGCCCCATTGGTATTTAATGCCCAGGTCGCAGAGTTTATCTGTTATTGGTTTAAAGTCTCTGTGTCTTCGGGGTGTCACAGGAGAATATCTTGAAAGAGTTGAATTGTATACCCCCTGTATGTCAGTTCAGATTTATTTTGTGAGGCCTGTAATATTGCTTCTTTTTCAGTAAAGAAGTGGACTCTGGTTAGAATATCTGGAACTAGTTCAGAGCGTTCGGGGGGGGCTAGCCACTCGATGGGCCCTGTCTAGTGCCAGTGGGGATGCGTCATCATCTCCTCTGATATCGGGGAGTAACTCCGCGATGAATGCCACGATGTCTGGACTTTCCATCCCTTTGGGTATGCCTCTTATTCGGAGGTTATTCCGTCCACTTCTATTTTCGAAATCCTCCTGCTTTATCTGGAGTTCGATGTGTTGTTCCTCAAGTGCAGTCATTGGTTTCCAAAGGTTGTTCTGGTCTTACGTGCGGTTGTCTACTGTCCTTTCAAGATCATCAACTCTCTCCCCAATTTCAGTTATATCTTTCTTCAGCTCTTTGAGGCGTGATGTAAACTCAGTTTTAAGGGAGCAAGTTTCGGTTTTATTTCGCAAAGAAACGTATTCATGAAGGCCTGGCTCAGATGCCATGGGGGCTGGAGTTGGGGGGGGCAGCCTTTTACCACACAGAGGTCACTGGGTTGTCTTTAGATAAGCTTGTAGCGATGTCTTTACCTGCCTTGGAGCGTGGCATAGTCTATGAGTGGTATCTCCCTTAGAGATTAGCCAGATCGCCTATCTAGTTGGATAATGCAGGTGCCTCAAGTTAATCTGAAGGTGCGGAACAGAGCCACTTCCAAAGTAGCTAGACAGGTTCCCACTCTGAAAAGGAGGATCCTACTGAATGCAGCTGTAAGTAGCACAGTTTGTGGGTGTAATATCAACTGTGATCACTCCCAATGAAGCTTCTTCCCGACGGGGTTTGCAAATGTGATCTAGGTCGGTATGGTAGTTCAGCGGGGGGGAGCCACTGTCCTGTTTGATATTACTGGTGAGGGGCCCCTGGCCCTTGCCAGTTCTGCTTAAGTACTGCGCCTATATAGGCAGGGTTATGGATAGCATGTCTAGGTCCGATGACAACGGCGATACGGGCCCCTGAGTCTTCCTTGGGAATAATTTGAGTGCTATATAATGTCAATGTGGGAACAGGAGGTCCAGGATCCCATCTTCTCTGGCAATTTTTTCTCAGCGAAGTATTGGCGAGTTCGCGTGTTTGAAGTGTGGGCCCGATCCCTCATATGCAAGGCCATCTAGAACATAAAGGCAATGAGTCTCCTACCTTCTTGGCACGGTTCCATGCACTGTGACTCCCCAGTGGGTCTACCAACTCCCAGCAGGGTCTCCACATAAGTGCTCTTGGGTACCCTCAATGGCTGTGGTCCCCTCCTACCTTAAGCCTCGTGCTACACCGACGCTTGATCCCGTGAAGGAGAGGGGTTCCAAGTCTGCCGGAGGATTTCTCCAGATCCCAATGTGGTCTAGAGAGGGTCTATGCTACTGGCCGTAGAGGCGCCGAGTTTGCACAATGTGCACCCACTGATGGCGCTGCTTCTTCTGTTCTCCTCTCAATGGTCCCCTCCTGCCAAGAAACTCACCTCTGTAGAGCTGTAAGGCCTCTTCCAGCCCATTTTACCCTTCAGCGCAGCAGTTCAAGACAGTATTATGGCCTCAGGACTCGCTGACGCCCCAAGGCCCTGGGGCTATGTGCTGGGGGTTCGCACTGGGGACCGTCGGGGAGTCAGGTGCATGCTAATGTGCCTCCGCTTGCTGCGTTGCCCCGTTATCCCTCCTCGAGGGGTCTGCCGCGGTGCAGGTGTCCACCGTATTTAAATCAAGTGGGCCTCAATGCGTTGTCCCTTCAGCCACGCAGGTGCGGAGCCCAAGATGGCTAACCGGGGGGACCAGCTTCGTCTGCTGCAGTCGCGCGTCTTTCCTCTCCGCTCCTCCGCCGTGCACACCACTGTGGTCAATTACCTTCTACCTGAGTGACGGCTTCAGTCGGCCCACCATTTTGGTGCAGCTGGGCCTTGCAGCAGCTCACTTAATGGCTATTCTGACGGACGTCTCAAGATGGCGACCTCCGGGTCCCACCCTGATCAGAATGTTTCATTGTCTTTGTGCCTGAGGCGCGGAGTCCGGTCACTGTGTCCCCATCAGTAGCGCCGCCACATCTACTCCGTCCTTCGGTGAGCACCTCGTCCAGGCAGCCCACCGTTATTAGGGGGTAGGACCGCTCAAACGTTCTCCGTCCAGCGATGTCTCCGAACGTCTCAAGATGGTGGCTTGAGCTTCGGCTTTCCAGTCGATCCAAGCTTTATTTTCGGCCAACAAGCCCAGCAAGAAAGGACACACAGCCAACCTACTAGCTAGCACTTCCGGTGCCTGAGAACCTTCTGGGGGGGCACTCTAATGCCTCAGTGCCGTGGTATTAGCTTTAAAAGGCAATGATGGCACGGAGACACTCCGGAGCATGTCTTACTCCATGCACTGCTAGACCACATCCCCATAACTTTGTTTTTAACAAAGACTCCCAGGTCCAGCAAGGTCAAGCTACTTTTCCGACAATCCCTGCAGGGACAATTGAAAGGTAGAATCCGGGGAGGGTGGTTTCCTGTGTTGTACTTAACATGAGGTCCCTTCTCAAAAACAAATATGAATTTGCTTATTTCATGACCCAACATAAACCGGACATGAGATTTCTTACAGAGACCTGGGCAGATAGCTCCTCAGACCCAGACCTCAAAATTGCCATTCCAATCGGCAACAATATCGAAAGACTGGTCTGAGTAGACAAAAAGGGTGGGAGAATTGCAGTTGTTTATTGTAACTCGATCAAAGCAAACTTTTCAGCCCATCCCTCATCTGGAATTTGAAGCACTTAGTTTCAGCTTGAAACCAAACAACACATACACTTTTCAGGGATTACTGATGTACCAACCACCAAACCCCAGGGGCAGCTTTAGCTGAAAGATTCAGGACTTCATGGAATCATGTGAAAATTATTCTAGCTTCACGATTGTGGGCGATTTTAATTTTCACCTAGAGCTCACAAACAACTCAGACACGGATCATTTGGTGGATAATCTTAAGAACTTTGACCCTAAGCAGTTAACAGAGGAACCCACTCATCAGGCAAAACACACTTTGGATGGAGTATTCACAAATAATCAGAAACTAAGCGTGGACAAGGTCCTGCCTATACTGTGGTCGGACCACAAGGCCATTTTCCTTTCACTTGAGGTCCCCCAATAAAGGCCTTATACCAATGCACTTAGAACCCTCAAGTTTCAGCCCTGGAAAAAGCTTCATGTTGACGAACTGAAGGATATTCTTTCCAACTCGTATAACTATACTCACTGGTTAGAATCAGCTGTCCTTAGACTGGTACCAGCCCTATGGTACTCAGAAGAACTAAAAGTCTTCCAACTGAAATGTAGGCTCCAAGAGAGCAGATGAAGAAATTAATATTGCTTGAAAGAAAAGATTAAGTATAAAATATTACTTTGTAAGTACAAGGAACTAATTAAAGCAGCTAAGTTTAAATACTTCACTGAAAAGATAAGCTTTACTAAAAATACAACCAGGGAGCTATTCCAAAGGTAAAGTCTTTGTCAAGCTGGAGCAACAGCAGTACTTTTAACCCTGACCAGTCATTCTGCAATAAGCTGGCAGATTTTTTCTAGACCAAAAATAATTCCATCTTTCAAGATTTCAATTAACCCAGAACACCTTGGGTATAGGAGGGTCTCCAATCCTTGCAGAGGAACTGGATTCACAACAATTCCATAGGGACCCAGCCACCCAAAAATTTGAAAAGTTCACCCTTTTCACTAAGGAAGAAGTGATTAGCCTTAGTAATTCCCTCAAATCTGGGGCTCCCTCAGATCCCTGCCCCCCCAGGTCTTTAATCTGATCTCTAGGTCAGTTGCTGGTCCACTTATGGAATTACTACATGAGATACTGACCACAGGGCATATCCAGGCCATATGGAAAAAAGCCTCCATTCTGCCTCTGGTGAAAAAACTGTCTCTGGACCCAAATGATGTAAAAAGCTATAGGCCTATCTCTCGTCTTCCCATTCTGGCCAAGATATTAGAGAAGGGAATGAATGATGAAATATTATCATTCCTAGATGCCAACCAGCTTCTCAACTCCTCACAGTACGGTTTCAGTGCAAACCACTGTACCGAATCAGCTCTGGTAGCAGCCTCTGAGGAACTGAAAATGGGGATAGACAAGGGCAGCAAAGCTGCATTTAATTTATTAGATCTATCTGCCGATTTTGACACAGTCCACCATTCACTCCTTATAAAACGGCTCCACTCGCTGGGTTTTAGGAACTCCCCACTGGCTCTGCTGAGCTTGTTCCTAAGTGATAGGCAACAGCTCGTGGAGATGGAAGATTCCAGTTCCTCTTCCTTTTCCCTCCTTTGTAGGGGGCTTCAGGGGTCCTCCCTCAGCCCCACACTTTTTAATATCTATGTTACCCCCTTAATTAATCTCATTCACAGTCATGGCCCGCCAGTATTCTTCTTCTCCGATGATACATAAATTGTGGTGTCCATATCATCAGACATTAAAGAAGAGGCAAAACATGTCTGTACCTGTATGTCTCAAATTGCAAACTGGATGCAAAGAAATTGTCTGAAGTTAAATTCAGAAAAAACCGAGGTCCTGCTTTTTGGAAATGAGCCCGCCTACCCTTGCCGGCTCAAAAAGCAAGAAACCTGGGAGTCATCTTTGACACCAAATTATGTTTCTCAGAACAAATAAATTAGGCCACCTCATCTGGCTTTTTTGTGCTCAGGGTCCTTAAGAAGATTTTCCAGTTCCTTCCCCTGAAACTGCAAAAGACAATGATGATGGCACTTATCATCTCGAAGATGGACTACTGTAATGGTATGTATCTGTTACATTACTACAACCAGTGATCAGAAGATCTACAAGCGTAAGAGTACCAAACAAGAAGTATGCGGCAACTAAATGGACATATTTAGCTAAGATTGAACTAGAGTAAACAGACATTGACTTGAACAACAAACAGTTCATTTTGTAGAACCTCCATGAACCTGTTGTGAACAGAAGAAAATCAAAATTGAATCATTTTAACGAGAGTGCTGATTTTTTAAGTTACAATTTTTGAATTTTTAAAGTGCCTAAATTGTATTTCTTATCCAGAGTCTGATTCCTTGCATCTAAAGAAGATAATGTTTTGCAGCTTAGCTATGCAGTTAAAGATAGCAGGTTTCTCATGAACTTTATTAACTTTTGTAGACTTTGAATTTTTGATTTTTTTGTACTATAGTAGTTCAGATTTTGTTTGAAAGCGTTTTTCTAGAAGGAGTATAGTCAACATTTATCAGCTCTATTTAGCATTAAGAACATTATTTTTACAAATTTCCTCTTAATAATTTTGATAGCGATTTTAGTGAGCCTTCACACCTCAGTTGGATATGATTCTCCTAAATGTGAAATTGAGTTGTATAACAATAACAATACACAGAAGGATAAAAGGTTCCTGTCTGTGAGACAACAGCGAATTGGCAACCACACAACTCAACACCTAAGAACTGCCCATGCTGCAGGAACTCGGTAGAAAGCGTTGCCCATGTCATGTTTGCATGCCAGGCATACACCATCCCAAGGTCTAGATGGATTAAACCGACCTGCCAGCAGCTGGGCACACGGGACTATCGGGTCGCCCTGCGCATTCTCAGGTTAGATCCTAGACCACTCTTTGCCTGCAGCGTGGCCAAATTCCTAAGCCATGCATGGCTCATCAGACGGAAGATCCAGATAGGAATATTGTAGCGCTCAGTAACATGCAGACAAGAAGCCGGTGCCTTAGGGCTCTTAGGCTGGCCATCTATGTTTTATTTATATGTTAAGCACGTGCACTTTTCTACCCTTAGTCTCTCCATGATGTTGCCCCGATGAGGGTTGGACATTATAACAAGCCTCATTGGGGATTACAAACTGGGCCCAATGAAAGAGGTATTGCACTAGGAAGTAATGCTTCTTCCTTCTCATTTGGCAACATCTCCAATGTATGTTTTAATTGTACCATGTTGTATTAATCGTTTTATTGCGGATTTGTCAAACTGCATATTGCACTCTGGTTGCAGTCACGCACTAGGGTGGATTGTTTATATATAATTACCTGTACCACGCTGCTGTATGAATTATCCACTTTTTATCCAAAATTGTGTTTTTATAGCTTTTATGACATTAACTGTCAAAATAAAGCTTATCCAACAAAGCATATAAGACCATTTAGATAAACTAACTAGTGAATATAGATTGACTGATGTAGAACAACACTTTATTGGAGAATTTACTGAGAGAAGAGTAACAATTAGTAGAAGTATGGGTGAAGCAGAAGGGGTTGAATTGCAAGAAGAAGCTGAATTAAGATTCAGAAATTCGAAAATGCATCCTAAACTTGGAATTGAACAAGAGAAGAAATAATCTGTATGTATGATGTGTGAGAAATCTGAAAATTCAGAAACATTTGAAAGGATTGGGGAAAGTGAATGTAGTTAAAGTTCTATGGTTGATGATCAAAATATGAAGGGTGAAGAGCCTATATATAGAGTCATTTATAATATCTGTTATCTGTTGTATTATTAGATCTTCTGATATATTATTATATTATTGTTTCACACGATGCTGACAGTGTGGTTCCCCTGGTTGAAAAACCTATATAACGTGTTGAATTTGGGAAGTGAAGCTAGACTCTTTTGACTTTCCCTAGAGAGCAGACTCCTCGCTAGTCTGTCGTTTGACTCAATACTTGGAGATTTTCAGGATTTGCCCTTGACTTTAAACTGAACAGACTTTTTATCTTTGTCTTCTTCCTAATGCATTATTTTGCCTGTGATAAACCATATTTGGCTCTGGCTATTTAATTAGAATAGAGCCCTATACTAATTTCCATTTATTACAATTGCGTTTTGAATTGAACTAACTATTGCTTTTGCTTCCGTAATGATTCAACATTTTAACTGAACCTCCATGTTTTTTAAAGTTGTGTAGTGTAAGATTAATTTGACTTGATTTATTTCCATTCCAGGGTCAACATCCTT
This sequence comes from Triturus cristatus, assembly GCF_964204655.1. NCBI lineage: Eukaryota > Metazoa > Chordata > Amphibia > Caudata > Salamandridae > Triturus > Triturus cristatus. The sequence continues at coordinate 512,195,391 of NC_140588.1, forward strand.
TGGGGTCTAGACAAGACCCCCGAAAGGCCCTGATAAGAATAATTTAGGATCAACAATTTTTAGGAAAGCAATGTTGAGGTTATTGCTCCAGCAAAAATTGCTGGACGCCTCATCCCTTACAAAGTTGGTAACACAATATATATTATACAAAATGGGGGACAAGGCTGGGAAGATACTGTATTTGTTAGCAAACAAGGAGCTGGAGACCCATATCGTCCCTAGCGTAACCATATCAACTGGTGACTTACTAACAGATGCAGTCCACATTGCCTGGGAGTTTGCAACCTATTACACTTGCCTCTACATGGAACAACTGCTGCTCCAGACCGAACGCGACCACCCCATTGTTAATGACCCCATAATACCTATGCTATCCGATACAGACAGACAGGGACTGGAGGACCTACAGATGGAAGATGAGCTCAGAACAGCAATTCATTCACTCCCGGCTTGGAAGACCCCCGAAATACAAGTCCCATCTGACGCCAATACTGGTGGGCATGTACATCGAGGCCCTCCACTCAGGTTAACTACCATACAACCTACAGCGCACTGTCATTTCAGTGATCCTAAGTCCAGGAAACTAGCCACCCAATGCTTGTCTTACCAGCCCATCTCCCAGATCAAACTGGAGACAAAACTCCTTGCAAAAATCTTGGCGAATAGTCTACTGAGAGTCAGCAGGACGCTGGTGCACCTGGACCAGAATGGATATATGCCAGATTGTGGTACCCGTCACTGCCTGCGACACCTTCACACCATGATGGCTGGGGTGCAGGACCGTAGAGCCCTGGTACCCACAGACTTTGAGAAAGCATTCGATTCAGTCAGATCTGACTTTATGACCCAGGTACTGGAAAGCATGAATTTTGGCCTGCGCTTTTTATGCTATATAGTGATACTCTATGCTAAACCATGGGTGAGAGTCAAGGTTAATGGGGAATTAGCCCCATGTGTGCTATTGAACATGACACACAACAGGGATGCCCACTCTGCCTCTTCTTTTGGCGTTGATTGTAGAACTCCTGGCCGAGTAGATCAGATGCGATGCCCAGCTCAGCAGCTTTAGATGGCCTGGGGGTGTAGCAGATGGGATCTTGCTTTACGTAGATGACACCCTGATATGTATGACCAATCACGAGACTTCCTTACCCCAGCTGATGCAAATGCTCCAGATCTATGTCGACACATCTGGCCTCACTGTGAACTGGTCCAAGTCTATATATATACCTTTGACTGGCACACAATGCGACTTCAGACTGACCACCACCCTTCAATGGGCAGACCTACATTTCAAATATCTAGGCATGCTCTTCACCCACACTAGGTAGAGGGCATTGGAAAAGAATATTGTGCCCCTGATCGCCTGTGTGAAGCCGGATATAGACAAACAGTAAACGCTCCTCCTCAATGTAGCAGGTAGGGAGCCCTATTTAAGATGATCTCCCTTACCCGATTAGTCTCCAAAATTATCCCCACACTCTGCCTTCCCAGTTATTCTCATCCCTGCAAACAGCTAAAGTGAAATTTCCATGCAAGGGAGGGCAACCGAGGATGCTTTTGGCAAATGCGTACTGAGACCATTTGATGGGGGACTAGGGATCACAGACATACAACTATGCTATTGGGCCAGCCACATCAGTCCAATTAATGATTGGCTATTGGCAGACTGCACAGACCCTGTGATAGCTATGGAACTTCAGAACCTTGAGCAATACAATGTATTGGGTCTCTTATATGAGTCATATACACTCACTACTCTTCCCCCAGCGACTGTGACATCAATAATTTGGTGGCATCATGCGTTGAAGGGGGTTAAGTGGCAAGGCATACCAACTGGGGAAATACCCTTGTATTCTGGAACATGACTACATCAGGAACAAAGGGATTTCGAAGATTTATACAACACTAGTAAATAACACTCCCGACTCCATGACAGCTCTAAAGGAATGATGGGAGGTTGATTTGGGTACTTTAGAAGAGGAGGACTGGGCGGAGGCAAGAATGGCCCCTAGGGTTATCGCAAAGTCCATGAAACGGAGTCTGATCCAACTCAAATACCTACACCGGGTGTACTACAGCTCTTCATGATCGAGCTAAATGAACAGTAAGCTTCACCCAGGATGCCTGCGTTGTGGGGTGTCACTGGGGACTTTCTTTCATATGAGCTGGGAATGCCCAATCATACAACGATATTGGCATTAGATATGTAATATATTGTCCGTAGTAGCAGAAAGGCCGGTGATACCTGAACCCAAAATGATGCTACTGGGACTGATGGATAAGTGGGGGAGCAGTAGATGTATGAGACTTATGGTTGCTACAGAACTCCTGCTTACCAAAAGAGATACTGCTCATCAATAGAGGATGGCACAGACACTTCCTGTGGTGGCGTGGACTCATGGCATGGACTATAGTGCCAAGGCCAAGGAATATGTATATAAATCCTGGGGCTGCCCCCATAAACATACTAAGATTTGAAGCACCTGGATGGTCTATTCCACGACCAATGATATGTGATGATCTAGGGATTATTATAGTAAGCTCGATTCTGATTGGGCACAGATGGGGGTGGGAATAAGCCAACAACATTATGACTAGCATGATAAATGTGAACATTAACCATGTTGTAAAACCTATTAAAAAAGAGTTTGGAAAAAAATATATTTTGTTAGGAAAGCAAAATAGCACCAATGGTACCAAACGATATTGTATCAATAATGGCCTTATATTGATGGTAACCCAATCAAAAGTATTTGTCTGTTATTCTCTAGGACGATCATAATAACAGTAGCTCTCAGCCTTGCCTTGTCCCCTGCCCCATCCCCCGCCTGACTGCTGGTCTAAAAGAAGGGGCCTTGATCGGCTTCCTATGTATAGCATTGCGTGCTCCAGGCCCTTCTAATTCCTCGTTCGAGCTAGCAGAGGTTCCTGAAATGTTATGATTTTCCCTCAGTCGTCTTTTGGAAACATTGCTTCTTCAGAATAGACTGGCAGTCTCTCTATTTGTAGCACAGCACACCGCTGAAAGTAATGGTGCAAGCACAAGTACTTGTGCAGTAGACTTCTAGGGTAAGTGCAGGGTAGGTTAGGTAAGATTGCCAGTATATTGAATGCAAAGAGATGCATGAAAGGGGCCTTTTATAGTGCCAATCACTTTGACTTTTTTTCAATCGTGAAACGTTGTTCACCAAACTTCAGTGACCTACAAGACAAGTCTAACAGGAGAAGCAGAGAGTAAGGGTCCCTAAGAGCAGCCACGGAACCTCTGCAGCGGTGTGTGCCTCCACGGAGACACAGAACAAATGCAACATACTCCATGTGTGAGAAACAAAAATGCACGACTACCGTCCTCATGTATCACGTCTTCACCTTGTTTATACCGAAAGGACAACACGATAAGCGTTGCTCGTGCTCCCCTCCTCTTGGTTGAATGTGGCACGTCCCCTGAATACATTGTGGAGGCCAACAGCTCTTGCAGCTGTTTTGTGAACCTGGCCAGTCAGCAGGGTGTTAAGAAAATCTTTCAAACACGTGCATGCAACGATCTATCAGCGAACTGGCCTCTGCTAAAAGGGATCGGCGGAAAACCTTTTCAACTGGGACCACCCAGTGGGGTCTGTCAATGAAAGCCACTTTTTTTGTCATCTTGGCTCGAACTTGTGACTGGCCGTAAAATACCGCCAGAAAAAAACGTTCTATAATACGTTAAGCAATGATGACGTCTTGGGCGCCATCTTCCTTCCTTCAAAACTACGTCGGAAAACCTCCCTTACATTCTCGAATATCTGTGCGGGTGCATAGAAAAACAGAGAGGGCGAGGCTGCTCTCAGTGCCTTCCTAACAAAAACGTTTGGTTAGTACTTTTTACAAGCTAAATATTTTTCCATTCCTATATTATTAACAATAGTATAAGTTTAGTTTGAGAGTATGACCTTAAGGTAAGTGTTTGCCTAATGCTAGACGTTTTCCAGTTTGGATTTGTTTCTTGATATTTTCAGCCTTCAATGTTCATGCAAACTCCCAATACTTTCACTGGCAGAATTTATTTGACTTATTAACGCCACGCTCGCGCTCTGCATCGCAGAACACACAAGAAAGGCAAGGTTCCAATTACATATATTGCACTAGTGCCGGTAACATTTTTCACCAACATATTATGATTACAATTGTGCACGAGTACCGATGCAATTTAGCATCAACACCTGCAGCAGCTGACTAGTGCAAAAAACAAAAATATACATTTTTTCACCAGGCATTGGATCGAGATGTCAATGCAAAATTTCACCAGCAACACAGCAATCTTGCCTGGTAACTCATTTGTATTTTCATTGTGTGTGTTCAGTTTTGAAGCTTACATATGTCTCGTTTTAAGACTGACTGAAAATTAAGAAGTAATATGACCACTGCTGTATGTAAAGTAAACCAAAACTAGTATAAAGTGTTATTTCTCTTTTTTACTAAATGTTTGTGAAGTTGTCTTCTGTGTGAAACTTAATGTAATAAAACACGTTTAAGTTGAAGAACAGCAAATGCAACAAAAAACCTTTTGCCGGCTAGAAACAAAGCCTTCAGAGAATAATGATAAATATTCCGAATCAAATTCGTTTGTAAAACTGGATAATTGTAGGAACTGAAAGTTGAGGCAAACGCATATTTTCGATTATTTTATTTAAAATTGTTCCCCTATGTTGTTTTTGAAATGTTGTTATATTTCTAGAGCGGTCATACTTTAACCCTCCTCCCCCAGCTCCCCCCTCCAATCACTTCAGGGACAACACTGCTGCTGCATGGACAGCTATGGGTTTGTAGGCCACTTCCCACCAGTGCTGAATCTTAGAATTTCACCTGCAAAATGAATCCCTCATTCATTCACAAAACTTCATCTAACGCAAGAGAACTCAAGCGCGCATTGCAGCATTTCTCTTCCAAGAGAAGGAGTTGTGAAAGCAACCTCGATGCATCAGGCACTTTGCGTTTGTTTAGTTATAATTCGACGAGCTGGTAGGTCTGAACCTCACAAACATTCCCCAAACTGAAAATCCGTACTTATGTGTTGTGTAATTATGATGCCATGGGAGATGTCATTTTTGATGTCATCTGTGAAGTTTGTATGGGTACTTACCATGACACATTTGGTTACATTTGATGCTTTTGTCGTAAGTGTTGTATGTCTTTGTGAGAATATAAAGCATTACTTCCGCTAGCCAGGTGAGATTACCTTCCCCTTCAAATATAGTTAATAGCACCAATTTCTGACGTTTTTTAATAAACTTTTAGAATGCCCAATCTCAAAACATGTATCTGAACCACCGCCCCGCCCCAGACATCACACCGTGCTTACAACCACTCGTGAATGGGTCACAAGTTTGATGTCTCCCACTTGCATAAGACACATGTGCAGAATCTGCCGTGGTTAACATTTTGAGATCGGTTCATACACTGGCACCGAGTTGGCACCCTCGTACTTGTAAATTTCTTAGCGATCGTTAACACTGCAACCCAATGGCCCAGGCTAGTTATTGTTGTGCTTGGCAGCACTGGGCAGCTTCCAGTCCTCCCATGCATGCTAATGGAACCCTATGTACCTGACCTCCACCTTGGAACTCCTTTAGAGATAACTTGTGGAGTCCCACTGGGGTCGGTTCTGTTGCCCGTTATTTTAATGGGTACTGCCCACTGCTGCACTGATTCAGTCAAATCACTTGATTTTTTAATTATGCTGGCAACAGCACACAAATGACCTTGCCACTTATAACCCTTAAACCCAAGGTGATAGCACAAATGCAAGCTTCACAGTCACTTCTGAAATCCAGTTAACTAGACTTTTCTTGAACTCAGGCCAAACAAGACAGAGGTCTTGCTGGTTAGAAATGTTTCTAGATCTATCTGACATCTATAGCCTCCCAGCTTAAGCGCCAATCATACACCTGCAACATTCGTTAGCAGTTTAAGGGTCATGTTTGATGTATGCCTCAGGTTGGTATCTCAAGTGATCCAGACTGTAAAGACTTCTTTATATAATCTCCCTCTGCATAGGAAATTGTTTGTCTACCTGTATTATGCACACTGGATTCAGTCAGTAATCCTGCAGGTGTTGTCCACATTACACTTTGCTGAAAGGCTTCCATCCTATTAATTGAGCAAAACCGCAGGGGTTGAAAAATGCTGCATCTGGCTTATTGATAAGAACAAAAGTACTTACAAACATTTCCAAGTGCCAAAAGTATGGTCTGTGGTGTCACAGAGGGCTGCATTATTGGTAGCAGGGTGGGAGTTGGGGGTATGTGATGTAAGGGGACATAGTGCGAGCAAAGCATGTACATGGTGTGGACTGTGAGACATGATGCTATATTGAGAGCTTCCTTCCATACTGCCTTTTTAATTAAGTCCCTAACCTCAAGAAGAGTTATGGATTTGACAACACTTTGATATGTTCTATCAGAGTTGCTATTCCTCTGCCACACCCTGGAGTAACCCTTATCTGCTTGCTATCACTACCTTGGGTGAGTCAAGTGTACAGAGGAAGTTACTTGATTATTGAATTTGGAATAACATAGAACATTCAGCCCTGAAATATCCATATGCCTCTGGAATCTTAGTTGTAAACATGAAGAGTACTAACAAACAGGCTCTGTTAAAGTGGCGAGTGCTATTTAAAACTTCTTGTCCAAGACACCCTAACAAGGTGTGCAATTCACTGAGGTGGACAGACACAAATACCCAAACTTCTCTGCTGGAAGTGGTAGAGAGGTGAAATTCTAGCCACGGCACTAGTAGACCTGATGTTTAAATGAGAATAGCCTCCAAGTCTCACCATCAAAACCACTCATATCCCGACTGGTGTGTAATGAGCAAGATGGAAACTGCGGATTCAAAAGACAGTTTTTATTAATCACAGCTTTTCTTAGTGGCAAATTAGGTGCGCTTAGCAATTGCTTTTTGAACATATTTTTATGATTTATTTTTAAAATGGATAGGAAGTACTTAAATCAAACTAAACACTGGTAGTTAGTATGTGATAAGAAAACACAACTGTAAACCAACAATGATTTGATTTTACCCATAGGGAAGAAAACACTCTGGTGCCGATTACGATCCGGTAAAAAAATTCCCCGTACGACTCGTATCCGGTCTTTTTACCGTACGAATCGTACAAGTGCCGTACAAACTGCCAATTACGAATCGCATGGGAAAAAGACCATACGAATCGCATTGGGAATAATTCCCCACACGTCCTCGGGTCGGAAAATGTGTCTGACACGTCCTCGGACGAATCACCGTACAAATGTGAAAAGTGAAGTCCGACCGCGGAATCACGATCCATCCCGTGCGTCTGATGTTACAACCGTATGGAAAAAACACCGTCCGCACCGAACTCCCATAGCAACCATGGAGACATGTTCCCGCATACGCGCCCAACACTCCCCCCAGCCCCCGTACGTTCGAGTCGTACCCCCCGTGTATGTACACCCCCACCCGTGTACATGTCGTACCCCCCGTGTACGTACGTGTCGTACCCCCGTGTATGTACACCGTGTACGTTCGTGTCGTACCCCCGGGTATGTACAGCCGTGTACGTGTTGTACCCCCGTGCATGTAAACCCGTGTACGTTAGAGTAGTACCCCCCGGGTATGTACACCCGCGTACGTTAGAGTCGTACCCCCGTGTATGTACACCCCCACCCGTGTATGTACACCCATGTACGTGTCGTACCCCCCCTGTATGTACACCTGTGTACGTGTCGTACCCCCCGTGTACATTCGTGTCGTACCCCCCGTGTATGTACACCCGTGTACATTAGAGTAGTACCCCCCGGGTATATACACCCCCACCCGTGTATGTACACCCGTGTACGTGTCGTACCCCCGTGCATGTACACCCGCGTACGTTAGTCGTACCCCCCGTGTATGTACACCCCCACCCGTGTATGTACACCCGTGTACGTGTCGTACCCCCCCCTGTATGTACACCCGTGTACGTGTCGTAACCCCGTGTACGTTCGTGTCGTACCCCCGTGTATGTACACCCGTGTACGTGTCGTACCCCCCGTGCATGTACACCCGTGTGCGTGTCGTACCCCCCCGTATGTACACCTGTGTACGTGTCGTACCCCCCCCTGTATGTACACCCGTGTACGTTCGTGTCGTACCCCCCCGTATGTACACCCATGTACGTTCGTGTCGTACCCCCCCCTGTATGTACAGCTGTGTACGTGTCGTCCCCCCGTGCATGTACACCCGTGTACATGTCGTACCACCCCCGTGTACGTTCGTGTCGTACCCCCTGTATTTACACCCGTGTACGTTCGTGTCGTACCCCCCGTGTATGTACACCCGTGTACGTGTCGTACCCCCTGTACGTTCGTGTCGTACCCCCGTGTATGTACACCCGTGTACGTTAGTGTCGTACCCCCACCCGCGTATGCATGGAGCATACTCCCACCCCAACATTCTAAGTACGGAGCGCACCCCAGGCCCCAACATCACCACCTTCGCACAACATCGCGCATGTACGAGTCGTACCAAGCCACACACAAGGACAGCACTGTACAACAAAATGGCCCATGTACACACCGTACACACGCTAAAAACGCACGTACACAACCAGGACAAACCAAAACGACAGAAGAATACACCATTCGAATGGCACAAAGCCACAAAACATGTTCAACAACCACTAAAACAACACATCCACTGACCTGCAACTGCCAAAATCCAAAACAGAGGCCCAAAACACAACCACTCCTTATAACACACCCACCCAAAGTTCAAACACAGCCACACCCACCAATGGACCAATAAAAAGGGCCCACACACACAAACCATGAGCCTTTGCAACAGACTCACAGCTGCCAGACCCCACAGACAACCTACAGCACCATACTAGAAGCTTTACCACACCTTACACTTGCACACCTTCACACACACACCTTCACAAACACCCCCTCATCACATTCACACACACACCTGCACAACCACACCCACACACCCACAACCATCCACACCCACACCCCCCCTCCATCCACACCCACACCCCTCACCATGCCCACTAACAAGAATCCAAAGTTCACTAGCCGAGAGTTGGAGGTCCTTGTCGATGAAATCCTCAGAGTCGAGCCACACCTCTTTTGAACATTGGTCAGACAGACCAGCACTTCAGCAAAAACAGCCATGTGGCAGACCATCGTCGATGCTGTGAATGCTGTTGCGGACACCAGAAGGAACAAGCAGGAATGCCAAGCCAGGTGGTACGATCTGCGGAGGAGGGTCCGAGCCAAGATGACCGATGAACACAACCAGGCCAACGTCACTGGAGGAGGGCCGGCCCGCAGACCCGTACACTACCATCCCTGGGAGGAGAGGATGATGGCCATACTGCCGGTGGTGGCAGTCGACGGAGTAGATGGACTCCGAGAGCCGGGTGAGTACACAAACAACTCACCTTACATGGGGGGAACGTCATCCACAACCAAACTCACAAACAGGCACGCAACCATCCCAAGCTATCGCATGACTCAACCACACTCCATGAACACGCACATGCCACTGGCACCACCATGCCCCATGCACCCAGCTGGACAATGTCAAGTCACAGAAGACACCAACACATGACACGGTAAGCCGGATGGCGGGAGGGTGGGCCCAAAAAATCACATAGTGCAACTCAGAAGCAGACAACAATGCCCCCTGCCCATATGGCCTAGGTCACAGCCAGACAAACAGTGTGTCCCAACACAGGAATGACTTGCCAGCAAATGGCGTACACCTTGCATCAACACATGGGGGTGACGGCACATTCTTGCACATGAGAGCAGCCAATGAACAGCCAACACTGTGAAAGAGTGGCAGCACACACCACCACAGCAGCAGTGCAGACACAAACACTACACCCAATGGGTGCCTGGAGATCAGAAACAAACTCACATCAACAATCAAAGGGCCATTCAAAGATCTGCTAAAAGTGTGTGCCTAGGAAGCTGGGCTGAGGTGACAGAGGGTGACACACAGAGGGAGGGAGAGGGGGACAGAGAGGGAGGGAGACACAGGGAGACGGACAGAGGGAGGAGGCTGACACAGGGAGGGAGGGAGAGGGGGACAGAGAGGGAGGGAGACACAGGGAGACGGACAGAGGGAGGAGGCTGACACACAGAGGGAGGGAGAGGGGGACAGAGAGGGAGGGAGACACAGGGATACGGACAGAGGGAGGAGGCTGAAACACAGAGGGAGGGAGAGGGGGACAGAGAGGGGGACAGAGAGGGAGGGAGAGCAAATCAGCCTTGTGGTGTGTGGGAATGTCTGCTCGTCAGCAGGTGGACTGCGTGCATGTAGACAAGGGTGGCCAGTGCCAGCACCCCCCCTCTCCTCCATGGCAAAACACAGGGCCATGTCACAACCTGTGCACGAGCACAACGACAGCTACCTGCATCATATAAGTGTGTGGAACAACTCCATGTGCCCACGTACAGTGCTACACGGAAGGCGCCAATGCACGGCTCGCCACACCTGCCCACTCCACTGCTGACTGCAGTCACACTTGACGCAGCAAGTAAGACTGTGCCACACATAGGTAAAGTCGCCAAAGCTGTACCCAAGGGACATACCCATGCACAAGTGCACTGTGAGTGGAATGCAAGACATAACCAAATTCCCAGAGGAAATGTTCCAACTTTGAAACGAATGAAACATGGATGTTGCATGGAACAAAATTAACATTGTCTCTCTCACACACAGGTCAACGTCGTGGATCACCCCCCAACACTGGGGGGGAAGACTCACAGGACCCGGCTCGGCGGTATGAAGGAGCCACCGGCAGTGACGACTCTCACCACTCTGTGGACGAACCCGACCCCGACCAACCTGGCCCCTCTGGTGTCCAACGACCTGCAGCACCTGTGTCAGGTACAACCGGGCCAACCACCACCCCCACTCCTGCCACATCCCAGGAGACACCCAGGAGCCCTGCCCCACCACCACAAAGCAGCCAGGCCAGCCAGGAGGGACACGGTGTCCCGGGCACCCAGGAGGAGGCAGGCGACAACGCCAATGCCACCCCTCAGGGGTCCCGGAGACCCGATGTGCCCACAAGGGCAGGCCAGGTGCAAGTGGGCAGGGGTGGTGGGAGTGGAGGACGGCGGAGGCGCCAGCCTGACCAGTTGGCTGGGGAACCGGTATATTCCCATGTCCGAAACATCCTGGACACATACCGGCAGGACACCACGGGCATGGCCCAGGTTGTATCCATCCTCGAGGAGATCAAGACCCAGCAGGCCCAGCAACATGCGGAGCAACATGCCTGTCTACAGCAACACCAACGGCGGATGGAGGACAGACAGGCTGAGCTTGTGACGGTGTTCACGGGAATTCACAGTACACTCTGTCGGATGGCCGACAACATGGGCAACCCTCCCTGTGCCATCAGGCGTAGAACATCACCACCCACAGGGAGGGATCAGGAGGAGAAGGAGGAAACATCCGATGGAGCATCCCAAACATCGTCACGGCCTGCTTCTGAGTGTCCCCGCAGGAGGGCGGGTCGTCCACGTAAAAGACCGTGAGGGTCGGCGCTACAGCACCATCTACCAGGACACCTGGCCTGGCACCTGGCAACAGCAGCACAGCAGCAAAAGACATTCTCTGCCACATGGCCTTGCTGGTCACTGTCTGACCAATGTTGACAAAGAATGTGGCCTGGACTCTGAGGATTTCAAATGGCAAGGACACCAACTCCCCTAGTGAACTTTGGATTCCACACACCCGGAAAGCCCCTCATGTCAACCCCCCCCCCCCCCCACTAAAATAAAAAGTCACACCATGAAGAGAAGATGCCTACTGGTTACATTATTACCTTACATGTGTCTTGTAAAGTCTAACCATGCCTGAGTTCTCATTTGACTTCAACCATCCACACCCTGGGGCCTGAGTCTGGCACAGGACACACGGGTCACAGTGTATTAGGCAAGACAGACCTGGAGCACCATACACACCCGTGATGGGCCCAACCAGCTGAGGGGGTGGCCGCACAACCGTGCCGACAGACATATTGAGTACAGCGACAGCCATGCGCAGAGGTCAGGGATCATGTGGAGTGTCCTGGGGGGCACCCAGGTATGTGTGGACAGGTGGCAGAACCATGTCCTGCAAGCTTGAGTCAGGTGGATGCAGAGAATGGTGGCCTGGCCAACGTTGGATGCATGGGGATGGCACATGTCACAATACCCACACAGTCATGGACATCATGCACAATACACAGTCTAATCCCACACAAACAGCTTGCATCTTGCTACTCTACACATAGACACATAGCCACTATCACGGTAAACCATGCCAGACATGCCGTATGCCCCATGGCAACACACCAGCATTGACTGAGAAGAGGCCCCTTGGAGGCATAGGGACACCTTTATTAGTCATGTATTTGGGATTGCAGAGGCAACTCAGAGTACACATGAACGGGTCATGTGGAGTAACATGTGGGTCCAACACTGGCACCCCCCTTCTGCACCACAAATGCGTGATATCCATGGAACTGGCACACAAGTGTCGGCAAACAGCTAAACACCCCCTGCTGCTCACGGAGAGCCTGCCATACACCATTGAACCGCTGATGTGGAAGTCCCACACCATGTCAAGGCAATGCAAACCGTATGTGTCCGAGGGCAGTGTAACACACATTGATGCCATCATCACATTCCACAATCCCATCACTGATGACTGACAACAAGTCTGACCATCCATTCAGGTGTACCCATCTGCATGTCATGTGTACCATGGTGATGCGACATGTCTGCAGAGGAACCAAACATCGACAGGGGCAGTTTGCATACATCGTGAACAACTGCCACACCCAATACACCCCTGATGCATCCCTTACCCTAAGGAGACTTCCAAACTTGTCCGTGCGTGTAACGCTGAGTCAGCACACGATGACGTGTCCATGAGGAATAGCAGTGCCACAACAATGCAAGCAGCAGACGGCATGCGCAAGTACCTTGGGAAGAGAGACACACAAGAAGTCAGCCACAAAAAGCACAGCCACTTGCATGTGCATGTACTCGACACATGTATGGATGACAACATGCTAGGTCACAATTATGACTGGGGAAATACACTCATCACTGGCACCATCACTCCAGTGACACATCCACACACACCTCTGACTCACGTGGCATACATGCAGATGGACACACACATCGCAACACATGCCACACGGGGACCAATGCGTGCACACTCAGACACTGGTACTCACCACTAAGCAAAGAAGTCGCGTATGAGCCGAGTCCGGATGTCCTCTTGCGGCTCCACATCCTCCACATCACTAGCCCCATTGCCAAGACCTTCGTCCTCCACGGGTGGATGGTCCTGATCATCTTGATCCAGGATGAGTGGCACAGCTTTCTCAACTGCCATGTTGTGCAGCATGCAGCAGACCATGAAGATTTTGCAGACCTTCGCCGGGGCATATGGGAGGGCGCTGCCGGTCTTGTGGAGGCATCTGAATCGGCTCTTCAGGAGGCCAAATGTCCTCTCTATAACTCGCCTTGTCCGGCCATGGGCGGTGTTGTAGCGGAGCTGGGCTGGCGTGATGGCGTTGCGGAGAGGTGTGATCAGCCATGGCATGTTTGGATAGCCAGCGTCCCCTACATGGAAAGCACATGGACATAAGTAGGACAGGAGAAGCGGTCGTGCTGGAAGTCTATGCAAAATACAGGACAGACAGAGTGTACCCACCAACAACACATGCTCGTTCGTTGCGCAGCTGCGTCATCATTTCAGGCACCCTGCTACGCCTCATGATGTAGGCATTGTGTGCTGATCCTGGAAAACGAGCACAGACATGTGAAATCACCATGTTGGATAGACACACCACAAGGGCATTGATGGAGTGGTAGTGCTTGCGATTCCTGTACGCTACCTCCTGTGCCTGTGGTGGTACCAAAGCCACATGTGTCCCATCTATGGACCCAATGACATGGGGCATCCCTCCCAGGGCATAGAATCCACGCTTGACCCCATTCAACATTTCAGGGGTTGGGAAATGGATGAAGTCATCCAGGTGAAGCAACATGGCCTCTAAGAAATCATGCAGCACACGGCAGAACATGCTCTGGGACATGCCACCAACATGAGCTATGGTATTTTGGAAGGTACCCGTGGCCAGAAAATGTAGGGCTGCCATTGCCTTCAGCTTGGGTGTCAGTGCCGTAGGATACCTGTGCAGCGGTTGCAGGTGTGGTGCCAGTCTCGCTGTCAACTCCAGAATCAACCGTTGGGGGAAGCGGTAGCACCGGATACAGTCATTCTCCCGCATGGCAGCCAAGTCCGGAATTGGTCGGGGAAGAGGCGGCGCTCTGCAGTAATTTGGAAGTGACAAGGAAGAGTGAGTGCACCACAACAACAATTTATTTGTACTGAGCACATGTTAATCTGTCAATACACATATGCGACATACGGAGTCAGGTATGTGCCACATGCCCTGGACACGTATGGCTGCCAGGTGACACTCCTACCACGACCCAGCTACACACGGAGATTGTGAACCTCCACATGCCATGGCATGGGATTAGCTGTGTCCCAGTGTAAATGAACAGCCAGACGCAACACAGGAGTGACATACATCCACACATCAGAAGAAGTAGGATGTCGATTGCAGAGACTGGTAGCGGAACACTGGAGCCACAGGTCACATGACATTACACTAGGACAGCCCACACACCTTGCCAATAAGGTGTACATGTGATGACTCACCACACATTCATAGAGAGGATGCAGACATGTCCTTGTTACGCTACTCCGTGTCCCATGCATACATACGCACCTCACATCTGATACCACATGTGGCCTGGTGTGCGTAACTGTGTGCCATGTCCATCTACACACAGACACATGTTGGTTGCTGCAACAGCTGATGCTTTTGAGGGAGCTCCAACATCAAGCTAATGGGAACACACCACACATACATGACATAGACACATCGTGCACCGTGGGTAGTGACATGTCTGGTGTGGTAACCCCTGTACCGGGCATCAGGGGACACTTGCGTGTGTTGTGGACCGTGCCATGCCAGTGACGCTCATCCCAAGTGTGCAGTACGACATGCACACATGTCAAAGGAGTTAAGGGCATGCCTGGCACACATTGCACCGTCACACATAACATCTGTACACATCTCATTATACATCTGGTGCCTTCTCCACTCAGGAGTAATGTGCCACATCACAGCCTTTCACACCTGTGCCCCACACATGTAGTACTGGCCAGACAATGCCTTGATGTCCATCCATGGACAAGTATGTCAGCCCTATTCCTTCCTGTGTGCTGCCTGTCACCACTGTGATGTGTGAAAGGCACCGTACTTTCGCCAAGAGGGCCTGTGTCCGTTCCCTAACACTATGGGAGTGCTGCCGTATGTGTACCCATAGTGATAGTGAGCGTACGCACGCGTGTATGGTCCGTACCACTATGGGTACACATACGCGAGCACACCCATAGTGATACGGACCGTACACGCGTGCATACGCTCACCTTCACTATGGGTGTCCTCGCGTATGCGTACTCATAGTGATAGTGAGCGTACAGGCGTGTGTACGGGCCGTACCACTATGAGTACGCATACGCAAGAACACCCATAGTGGTACGGCCCGTACACACGCCTGTACGCTCACTATCACTATGGGTGTCCTCGCGTATGCGTACTCATAGTGATAGTGAGAGTACAGGCATGTGTACGGGCCGTACCACTACGAGTACGCATACGCAAGAACACCCATAGTGGTGGTGGTGTGTAACAGGTTTTGGGACCTTGCCTGTGCCCTGTCCAGTTCAGTACATGTGGGTCCCATGTCAGTTGGCACTGATGCTGAGTCCAGACATGGGAGTTAGTCTCTCAAGTGTCATGCCTTACAGCACGCATGTCCTATGTTGTGGCCTGTGACATGATGTGCATGAGTGTGCGATACGCATAGTGCAGGGATGGTGGCGTGTGTTGCAGTCATTCCCATTCAGGACCATGGAGTTGTGTGGCCACTACTGTCCCCTGGGGGATATTTTCATAGGTGTCATGTGTGTCATCACAAAACGTGGACACTCTCAGTGTCTACAGCATAGGTTGTGCTCTGTGCCATTGTCCCCTGGCACCATGTATGTTGACGTGAAATGTAGTACAAGTGTCCACTGTACAGCCTGACCTGATTTTCCTTGTTCATAGTCACAGTGGCCAGTGCCTGTGTGTCTTGTTACAATCATCTGATGATGGCTATTTGTACATGATTATTTGGACAGGCGCACCTCGGGTATTTGGCGTCCAATCTTGCATTTATGCATCCCCTGTGTATTTCACCCAGACTAAGAGATGTAAGTGCCACCTGTGTCTCAACAAATTGTCTCATGTAGGGGGTGGTTGGTGCGGGCAAAGCCTACATGTCAAAACCTGAAATCTCCTTGCTAGTTCTGGCCAGTGTGTGATGTTTGGCTGGACATACACTCAAGGTGCAGTGAGCCAGTCATGTTGGGCATGTTTTCAGTATTACCTATGCAGCATGTGCCTCAAGCTCATGGATTTGGTCCCTCCTCATCCCTATTGTCGGCAACGCTGTGTGGTGCAGATGCAGTGCTGGATTGTCCCCAGGGCCTGGCTCGTATGTCAAACTCCATTTCATGTCATTTGCTATTGTGTCATGCTCTCCATGGATTTTCTGTGGCATGGTGGGTCAACCAACTGTGTGTTGCATGCCCTACATCTGTACCTTGGTTTGTAGATGTTACTTAACTTTCTTTGCAGGCTATGCACTGTCACCTATGTAGATTGGACTCATGTGACATATGTATACAGGTGTGTGATTAATTGCTGTCTCTTCACCTTGCCCACAGCATCGTCGGGGGACACGGAGGGAGACATCAGCACAGACGGAGCGGAGGGACCGAGCACCAGTGCCAGCGTTGACATCGTGGCTGGCACATTGAGTGGTACAGAGGCGGAGGAGAGTGAGGCCGAGGACCTGTCCACTGGCACCACCGAATATGAAGCCGACGGGTCCGAGGATGATCTCTCCGAGTGGGCGGAGGCTGCACCACCAGCTGACAGCGGAACATCATCGCACCCCGCCCCCTCCATTGCCATCAGCCGCCTCCCACTTGCTCGTGTCCCTTCCCAACGTCCCCGGTCACCACATGTCTCCTTCCTGCCAGGCACCGCACCCCCTGTCCCTGTCTCCACTGCTGCCGCCAATGCCGAGTCTGTGGACATCCAGCGGCAGTTGCAGGTTGGTCAGGCTGCGATCCTTAATGTCCTCCATGGCCACAGCCAAGTGCTGCACAACATGGAGGCATACTTGGAGGGCATTTTTTCGTCGCAGGCTGACCAACGCCAGTTGCTGAGGTCCATAGACTCGACGCTGACTGCAGCAGTGGGTCTCCTGCAGCGCTACGTCCCACCCCCTACTCCTGCCCCATCCACACTTCCCACTCCCATGCCTGTCCCACGTACACCCAGACGTCAGCATGCACCCACCACAACAGACACAGGCACCACACCAGCAGGGAAGGTCATACGCACACCTCCTGGCACGCACACACAGGGTGAGGTAGGCACACCCACTGGGTCGGGGGGAAAACGTAAGACACGCAGCTAGAGTGGGAGTCCGCATTCCACCCAATCCACTCCCTCCAAATCCCCACCCCTCATCTCTCCTGGCCACATATCCGGCAAGGACTCCTTCATGGCCGCTCTGTCCCTGAGCCCCACTGTGACACCACCCCGCAAGCGGTCAAGGGAGTCCCCGGTCAGGGTGGTTGAGTCCCCCCCTGTCCACACACTCCCCCAGTGGCGCTGCGACCCATCCCTCCGCCCCCCCCCCCTCCTTGGGGCCTGTGGTTCCTTCGGGTGCAGGGGAGACGCTGGAGGACCTTGCAAAGGTGTGCAGCGAGATCCTGGCCTCCGCCTTTGGCCCTGCCCCACCCCCTGTGGTGGAGTCCTCCATCCCTGCACCTACGACGCCTACCCTTCGCCCTCCTGTCCCTGCGGTGCCTGGTCCTTCCCCCCCCAACATGATGCCCTCCCCGCTGTGGAAGACGAAGGAGTCTAACTGTGCAGGCAAGCTAGGGGACACGCGTCCCACTGTGTCCCCCGTCCAGCTGTGACTCATGGACTGCCCTATGGGCTTTGTAAATATTGAACTTTCTACAAACACACTATTTAAGATCATGCTGATTAAAGCCATTTTTGTTTCCTTTGAACACTACTGCTTTTCTGATGTTGCTGTTGGTGGGGCTGCTACATGATTTTGGGTGGTAATCATGTGTTGGGTGTGTGGGAAATGTAGTAGTGTGCTGGTCATAGGGGGGACCCTGGTATCTGTGTGCCATCACACGGTGTTAGCTAGGTTTCTCTGTTCATGTAAGCAGATGGTGAAATTGTCCCAAGGTGTATTCCTTCCTCTGTGTACCCTGACATCTTCCCTGCAGGGTGTTCCCAATATTTGATGCTGAGCTGTGTGTACATTAGCTGGGTGTGTGACGGACTCCTTCAACTTTGCACATGCATGCTGAGCGATGTCTCCACCTGCATCATTCGTGGCATCCTTGGTGATCACTGTACTTGTGTATGTAGTCTGTTGACATGACTTCATGTGGACATGTTCCCTTTTTGGCTGTATGCATGTGTGTACTCCCAGCCTCGCACACATGTGGTACATGTACTGCAGGGTCTTTGTGCACCTGACTGACAATTGTGGCAATTTGATCTGTGGGTACTCCACCCTTATTTTTTTCCATGGGCAATGCTGGGGGCCTCTGCACCCACCCCTCCTGTCTCTGGGCACTGCTGGGAGGACTCTGCACCCACCCCTCCTATGTCTGGGCACTGCTGGGAGTGATAGGCACCCACCCCTCCTGTGTCTGGGCACTGCTGGGAGGACTCTGCACACACCCCTCCTGTGTCTGGGCACTGCTGGGAGGACTCTACACCCACCCCTCCTGTCTCTGGGCACTGCTGGGAGTGATAGGCACACACCCCTCCTGTCTCTGGGCACTGCTGGGAGTGATAGGCACCCACCCCTCCTGTGTCTGGGCACTGCTGGGAGGACTCTGCACACACCCCTCCTGTGTCTGGGCACTGCTGGGAGGACTCTACACCCACCCCTCCTGTCTCTGGGCACTGCTGGGAGTGATAGGCACACACCCCTCCTGTCTCTGGGCACTGCTGGGAGTGTTAGGCACCCACCCCTCCTGTGTCTGGGCACTGCCGGGAGGACTCTGCACCCACCCCTCCTGTGTCTGGGCACTGCTGGGAGGACTCTGCACCCACCCCCCCCTGTCTCTGGGCACTGCTGGGAGTGATAGGCACACACCCCTCCTGTCTCTGGGCACTGCTGGGAGTGATAGGCACACACCCCTCCTGTCTCTGGGCACTGCTGGGAGGACTCTGCACACACCCCTCCTATTTAACAATATGTACGCTTAGAACATACACATGTGTGGGTTAGCTCCATGCATATGAGGTGGGGTACGTGTCGTACATACACGGTTGGGGTGGGGGTACGCTCCATGCATACGCGGGTGGGGTTACGGGTCGTACTTACACTGTTGGGGTGGGGGGTACGCTCCATACGTATGCGGGTGGGGTACGGGTCGTACTTACACTGTTGGGGTGGGGGGTACGCTCCATGCGTCCGCGGGTGGGGTTACGGGTCGTACTTACACTGTTGGGGTGGGGGTACGCTCCATGCGTCTGCGGGTGGGGTTACGGGTCGTACTTACACTGTTGGGGTGGGGGGTACGCTCCATACGTATGCGGGTGGGGTACGGGTCGTACTTACACTGTTGGGGTGGGGGGTACGCTCCATGCGTCCGCGGGTGGGGTTACGGGTCGTACTTACACTGTTGGGGTGGGGGTACGCTCCATGCGTCTGCGGGTGGGGTTACGGGTCGTACTTACACTGTTGGGGTGGGGGTATGCTCCATACGTCCGCGGGTGAGGGTACGGGTCGTACTTACACTGTTGGGGTGGGGGTACGCTCCATACATACGCGGGTGAGGGTACGGGTCGTACTTACACTGTTGGGGTGGGGGTACACTCCATACATACGCGGGTGTGGGTACGGGCCATACATACACGGTTGGGGTGGGGGTACGGTCCGTACATACACTGTTGGGGTGGAGGTACGCTCCATACGTACGCGGGTGAGGGTACGGGTCGTACTTACACTGTTGGGGTGGGGGTACGCTCCATACGTCCGCGGGTGGGGTTACGGGTCGTACTTACACTGTTGGGGTGGGGGTACGCTCCATACGTACGTGGGTGGGGTTACGGGTCGTACTTACACTGTTGGGGTGGGGGTACGCTCCATATGTCCGCGGGTGGGGTTATGGGTCGTACTTACACTGTTGGGGTGGGGGTACGCTCCATACATACGCGGGTGGGGGTACGGGTCGTACTTACACTGTTGGGGTGGGGGTACGCTCCATACTTACGCGGGTGGGGGTACGGGTCGTACTTACACTGTTGGGGTGGGGGTACGCTCCATACATCCGCGGGTGGGGTTACGGGTCGTACTTACACTGTTGGGGTGGGGGTACGCTCCATACGTACGCGGGTGGGGTACGGGTCGTACTTACACTGTTGGGGTGGGGGGTACGCTCCATGCATACGGGGTGGGGGTACGGTCCGTACGTACACTATTGGCATGGGGGTACGCTCCATACGTCCGCGGGTGAGGGTACGGGTCGTACTTACACTGTTGGGGTGGGGGGTACGCTCCATGCATCCGCGGGTGGGGTTACGGGTCGTACTTACACTGTTGGGGTGGGGGTACGCTCCATACGTCCGCGGGTGGGGTTACGGGTCGTACTTACACTGTTGGGGTGGGGGTACGCTCCATACATACGCGGGTGGGGGTACGGTCCGTACATATCCGTACCCACGCTGTAGAATGCTTGCGCGGCCTTTGCCACATGGGTACGGGCCGTCCCGCCATTGTTGGGGTGACGTAGGGGTGGGCGTGGTACGACTCGTACCCACGCTCTTAAGGCGTGGGTACGGGACGTACCTGTATTGTTGTGTTGCCGGTTCGCGTCATCAGGCACTTCCGTTGTGGCGGACGCTGGCTTTGCTGGACACGCCCCCACCCCCTCGTAGTGACCAGGGCCTGGGGGTCAGGTATGTCCAGGGCATGTGTGCTGTGTGACTTTGGTGGGGGTTTTGTGGCCTGCCCCTGGTCCTGCCCCCCCCTTTCCCCCCTCCCTTTGTTGTTCTGACCTTCTGCGGCGTCTGAGTCCGAACCTGTAGAGGAGGTCGACTGCTATGAGGGCCGGGATGACACGTAGGTTCGGGTCCATGTCTGTCCGTCGCGTACAGGTACTCCTTGTTCGCGTCGTCCTGATTTCCCGGCAGTTTTTGGCAGCCGGAAAATATTCACCGTGCGGGATGAGGTTGGTGCGAATCGTAATTCCTGGTTCGTGAATGGCAGGCTGCGTGCGTCCCGACGTCACGTCGGCGCTTTCCCGGATCACATTTGTATGTTTATTTTCGTCGGTCGGTGTTTAGTACGAATCGTACGGAAATGGAGTTTCCGTGCGATTCGTAATTCCATGTTTGTAAGTTTTGACGACCGGGTACGCGTCGGACGGAGAATATGCTCCGTCCGACGGTTCGTACCCGGTTTTTACAGGATCGTAATCGGCACTTCTGTCTCAAAGTACACTCACTAAAACATGGTGTAGTGAGAAAAAAATGGACCTTGAAATAAGGAGTCCTGCAATTCGGCCTTGTTTCACTAGCTCCTGGCGAAATAGGCTCTAATCTACTTCAGTCAACCCATGGAGAAAGTCAAGCACCTCACATGAATAAATGAATGAAAGAGTTTATATAGCGCTCAGCTACTCCAAAAGGAGTGTCCCATGCTGCAGAATCACATAGCTGCTCGCCCAAAGATGGTTTAGCTTCCAAAGAGCCAAGTTTTCAACAGTTTTTTAAAACTCATCAGATCTCAGGGGCAGCGGAAGTTTGTTCCATGCCTCTGCCCCCAAGAGGCTGAAGGATTCACGACCCCTGCGCGCCAGGCGAACCTTCGGGATGCAGGTGAGCGCCCCCGCTGTTGATCTAAGTGCTCTAGTCGGAGTATACCAACCAACACGTCTTGTAAGGTAGCTGGGCTCTTTACCATGAAGAGCCTTAAAAAACATTACTTAGGTCTTAAACTGTATCCGCTCCCTAACTGGGAGCCAATGTAATGCTTTAAGATGCAGTGTCATATGGGACCTCGGTTTTAGGCGAAGAATCGCCCTGGCTGCAGCATTCTGCCCCACCTGAAGATGTTGCAGGAGGGAGTCTGACACACCCAGATAAAGGACATTCCCGAAATCCAGTCTTGATGTGATCAGTGCCTGGATCACTCTCCTCCTACAGTCTAGCGGAAGAAGTGGAAGAAACTTTCTCACCATCCGTAACAATCCAACACAGGTCCCGACTAGAGCCTGAACTTTGGAACGCATAGTAAGAGCACATCTATACGAATTCCCAAGTTTCTGACTATAGATTGAGCCACACTGGGAGGAGAAAATTCCTCTGGCCACCATTGACTCCAGTCCTGTACTGTAGGCAGGCCGAAGAAGTCTATTTCTGACTTGTCCGAATTGCACTTCAGCTGGTTTTCCTCCAACCATCCGAAGACGTCGATGAGGCAAGATCTAATCATGCCCCCATCGAATTCATTACCTCTGTTGCAAGAGAAAACCAGCTGAGTGTCGTCAGCATATGAAATTATCTTTACCACATAGGACTCTACCAGTGTAGCTAACAGGGACATAAATAGATTAAAAAGCGTAGGGCTCAGACAAGAACCCTGAGGGACTCCAACTTGTAGACTAGGCAAGGGGGAGGAAAATGGAGGAGTCCAAATCCCCTGCGCTCTCTTCTCCAAATAGGAGGTAAGCCAGGCTAGAGCCTGACCCCTAAAACCCATCCTTTCCAGTCTATCAAGGAGCCTCCTATGTGGCAGCGTGTCGAAAGCTGCCGACACGTCCAACAATATGAGGATCGCTCTACCCCCCTGATCCAAGATCTCCTTAAGATATTCTGTCACCTCCAACAGTGCCAATCACTGGCCCTATAACAGAGTCCCAAAGAAATAGATGAAGGAAAGGAAATAAATGAAAAAAAATATTTGAAATCCTACATTTAAAAAAAATTATTTTTATTAAACATTTAAAATAAAATACACCATTATTATAGCTACAAATAAAAAAGATTTTGCAGCAAGACTCCAATCACATGCAACACAGTTGGCAGAAGTGAATAGTCAGAACTCCTCCACACCCATCAACAGGTGAAACTCACTACCCCAACAGCCAATCACACACAGCCTACCAACTTTGGAAACCAATACAAACAAAAAACACTGGTTTCACCATGTCAGCGAATGTCTTTGTTGGATTGTCCCTTATTTTGAGGAACAATTTTTGAGGAAGAATGAGGATTTACAACAAGAGGCTCAACATTTTTGGCATGCCCAGGGTGGCAGTTACATTAGCTCTTCTGAACTGATGTGACCCCAACCAAATATATGTAATTTCCCAGGGGTTTGTGAGATTGGCATTAGAATTGTAATTGTAACCCCTCCCAAAACAATTTATCACACTTTGCCCAATGTTTGTGGGATTTGAGATAGAATAGCAAATCTGCCCATTCACTCCCTGAGCAATATATGCTCTTTTCCAACTGCTTTGAGGATTGGAGTTAGAATAGTAAATCAGGCCTATAATGTTAATAATGTTCTTAAAAAATATTTGTGGTACTGAGCTTAGATTAGTAAACTTAAAATTTCCAGAATTTATATTTTTTATATATTTCTAAAATTGTAAGATGATTTTCAATATTTATTATTTTTAATTTAGCTATAGTCAATTTGCAAGTATAAAGATTGTTTTAAAATTGTCTTTACTATTTACATTTAAATAACTATATATTTTATATCTACTACATATACACTATTGATTAATGTGTAAAAGAAAATTGATATACAACACACAATTTATTTGCTATAGATTGTTCATTTTGATAATTGATTATTTGTCGAATGGGAAAATATAGAAAATAATAAATATTTCAATTAAAATGTAATTATCTAGTTACATTAATATAATATCAAGTAGATTTTTAAACATTTTCATAAACGCAACTTTTTTGTAAATTATATTTTTATTTCATTATTATGGTTAAATATATTTTTGACAATACTATACCATTTTAGTTTATATATTTGATGCTATTTTTGTTTGTTGACTTTTTGTCATTTACATTGTAAGTTTAGAGGATCACTTTTTAGTTAGCTATACTTTTGACTCAATATTTTTGTCTCACAATATGTTTGTAGTTGATCTTCAAACATACAATGTGGCTTTTAATTTGAATCTGAAATTTCTTTTCATTCTATTTTAAATTCTTATTATTCAGCTGACGAGAAGGCTTGGCCTTTATTGGATATTTCATTGGCAGTTTAGATATACTTGTCACCATCAGTGGACTGCCAACTATGTTAAAGTCTGAGTTTAAAGTCTTAGTATATAATATGATATCAGCCAGAGTAAGAGGACAGATTCATAAGAAATGTATCTCTGTAAATAACAAGAAAAATCGAAAAAATTCAAACATTAATCATGCAATCATACTTTGATAGCAGTGTAGAAAAAAGAAATAGGAACGTTTTTAAATGAGAGAAGGAGAAATGAAAAAGAAAGAAGATTATAGGAAAAATAGAGTGAGACAAGAAGGTACCAAGGGGCATATTAACAAGGGCTTTAACTCTGCTTTTTTGGCTTTAAAAGCCAAAAAAGCGGAGATAAAACTATCGCCCTATTCACAAGAGGGTGCTAACATGCATAATCACATGTTAGCACCCTTTTTCCCGACGCCTCCCTTTGCATCTCTAATGAGATGCAAAGTGGGCGTCACTGGGAAGTACAGCCTTGCAAATATCGCCGATGTGCACATCGCGATATTTACAAGGCAGCCCCAGCATTTTAGCAGACGTTAGTTTTTAGAGAAAACCACTGTTTTCTCCAAAAACTAACAACTGCTAAAATCCTGACTTATCCATCCCTAACATAGGGGGTGGATTGTGCTGCTGCGAACACAGGGTCTTATCAGCAAGCTTATCGCCCTTTTGCAGGGAACATCGCTGGAAAACCAGCGATGTTCCCTGCAAAAAAAAGCGATATCCCCGCTATCTCTGGAATTTGTATCGCCCTGGAGCTACTCGTTGTTGATAACGCGCTACCAGGGCGATAAATTCCAGAGATAGACGGCGATGAATAACAAAGCGCTAAGCACGCTTTGCGTTATTGATCGCCGTTCCTTGCTGATATGCCCCTAAAAATGTAAGGTATAGCAAGACACATCTCTATAATGTAAGCACATGTTTATCTTCAATGCTTTTATGAATACTATCCCCATTGTTATTGCATAAATAAGTAGCAAATGGAGACTACATAATCTTCCGCTTTTGGGAGGGTCCCATTTGTGTAATTTAAAGCGGTCAATTTTACGGTTGAAACAATACCTTTTTACCATATAGTAAAATACATTTTTGTGTTATAGCTCCAATGGCAAGTATTCTGATGAATTACATTTGCAATAAATAAATCCAGAAATTTATATCCAACTAGAAGAACTTTCCTTTAATAAGCATACTACCTAATAGCACATTACTGTAGCAAAAATATGCTATGCTATGATTTAGCTAATATTCTCTAAAATTAAAATTATATAAAAGAAATAAAAAAGTGTTTTGGCATGACTACTGTAAACTAATGGGTGAGAAATTTAACGTAAGCAGTAATGAAGGTTTAATATAAACTCTATTTTTTAAAACAAATAATGTTTTGGTAGAGCTAACAGAATAAAAAGCACTGTTGTCATTTTTCAAAATAGAGTTTTATATATCAATTGACCGATGAACAGTCAAATCAGATTTCCACTCATGTTCATTTTTAGAATTTTCTCTTGTATTCTTAAGAGAAGAAAGTTATCTGCATAACGTTTTTTAGGATCTAAACACTGTAGAATGCCATAATGAAGCAATGTTGATCTCGCCAGAGAAAGTACCATTAGTAAGGTAAAAAAACCAATCATTTAATAATATTGCTAGCTTATCGTATTGTCTTTTACAAGAATGATGAGGATAATAAATGCTTTTTCAATTTATAGAAGGGGGTTACAGTCTCATTATAAAGAAGCTGGGAAGAAACACAAATCCATAACGGTCCAGGATTTCTAAAAAAACATTCTTCCATTAATTTGGACATTTATGCTGTGATTTTAAAAATATACCCAAAACCCTATCAGTTGTACCTTTATTGAGCTGAAATTTAGCATTATTTATTTTCTAAAGAGAGTCCTGTGATACGGTAGTAAAAGAGCAATGTTCCAAAAATTTGATATTTTGGAGAATTTCTCCATATGTTTTTCTCAACCACTTTCCTCTTCTTTAAAAAACAAATCATATAATTACTAGAAGCAGCTTTAAATGCACCCCAATTATTGTATAATACGGGATGTCAAGAGAACAGAATTATCAGCTTTAAATAATGAGGTGCATTTAAGGTCATTTAATAAATCTAGAGAATCTTCATCTGCTACCTTTCACCCTGTTGTGAAGAATATTAAAATCAGATCATATAGGGACATGGCCCTAGATTAAAATGGAGCTGATCTTTGCATATTAGAGGTTATTTGATAGGGCCTTCCTTGACAAAGCATAGTCTAGTTGTGTACTGCTGAGAAAGAATATTCTCATTATTAATATTACACAACCTCCATGTATCAACCATTTCTTACTGCTCAATCATTTTTGTAAACTGCTTTTGCGTATTAATGGGGATATAATTAAAAGAAGAAACTATAGCTGAAAAAGATGAACTAGCTAAATAAAATCAGCACTAACATTAATGTTATTGTTTATAAAAAAACATTAATTTGTCATTCATTTCTTTCTAAAAGTTCAATTTAATCATATTTGTACCATATATATTCATAATCAATCCGGTTTGTCTTTCAGCATTATATGAAGAAATATTCATCTACCGTCAGAATCATATTCTTGATATTTAATATCAACTTGAAGGGATTTGTGAAATAAGAAAATAGCCTTGTTTTTCCTATCCAATGCAGGTGAAATTTAACTTTACCCACCCATAATCTTTTAAGTTTTTTGGTTTCTATCTTTGATAAATAAATGCATTTCCTGAAGCAAAGCAATTTTAGCAGGTAAGCAAGATAAATGTGCTAAGACTCATTTTCTTTTGATAGGATTATTGAGACCCTTGGCATTCCATGAACCAATTCTGGCCATGTTAGAATTTAAAAGACATGTATAAAATGATGTATAATCTATGAAACTCTAATAAAAACATGAAAAACCTCATAAGACATAGACATACCAGGATGTAAGAAAGAGTAGTAGAAAGAAAGAAAAAAAATTAAGAAGTCCTGAAAATTCCCATTTTGTTTTGTTGCCAATTTCCCTTGGATTCAAAACCCATTTCTTTGTTTTGGCTTTATTAGACTGTGACGCCTCTGGAATGTTTATGGATGAGAAATAAGGGTGGTTTGTAAAAAAAAAAAGAATTCTTTCCCAAGCTAAGACTAAGGTGGAATTGTGGAGACGGTGGATGGTGCTCCACTAGTATCGGGACCAGTCATTCAATCTGCAGAGTTGCTACAGGTTGTCCAATTTAACCATCAGGAAATATGGGATTCAACTTGATAACTTCATCTAATCATCCTGTTATCTTTGGGGTGCCTTGGTTGGTTATCCATAACTCATATATTAATTGTTCCACCAGGATTCTGTCTCTCAGTTCTGAATTTTGTGTCCAGAATTATCTCCACAGTAAGCAGACTAAAGATCAGAGGGAGATGACTTCTTCCGAAAGGTTTTGAGATGGTTGTGGCCAATCTTTCCCCAAGTTCCCAAACATCATGATGTGTTTGGGAATGTCAAGTCTTTACCACCACATCAATCATGTGACTGCCATTAATCCAGTACATGGTTGTGAAATGCCTTATGAATGTATTTACTTTCTGAGTCAGAAAAGGAAGAATTACATCAGTATCTTGACAAAAACTTGGAAAATGGTCTCATCGTTCCATCCACGTTGCCTGCTGGGGCTCCTTTTTTATGCCCAAAAAGTCAAGCGATTTGAGACCATGTATTGAGTACAGGGGCCTGAATAAGGTTATGATCAAGGACCAATATCCTTTATGATTGATCAAGGATGTACTGAAGTCAGTGATAGGGGGCTTAGTCATATGCCAAACTTGAACTTTGAAGGGTATACTATTTGTTTAAAGTAAATGGCTGGGGGAAGTGAAAAACAGCCTTTCGAACTATATATGGACATTTTATATACCTGGTGATGCCTATTGGTCTGAGCAATGGCCCATCAATTTCTCAATGCTTCATGGATAGCATCTTTACAGATCGAATTAATTTATCTTTAATTATCTACCTGGAAAATATTTGTATCTTTTCCAGCGCCTTAGAAGAACACCGCCAACATATTTGTAAAGTTCTACAATGATTAAGGGACAATTCTTTAACCTGCAAGCGTGACAAATGTTTATTCAAACAGACTAAGGTGGAAACATTGGATTATTATATCACCCAAGGGTCTGTCGATAGATCCTAGGAAAATCAAGTTGTTTTGAATTGGCCGCCGCTTCTTCTGTTAAAGAGCCCCAAAGCTTTTAGGGTTTGCCAATTTCTACAAGCAGTTTAGTGATCATTTTCTGAGCATTCCTCTAACATCTCCCGGGTACTGAAAAAAGACCATTGGAACTCTGAATTTCATTGGGATGAACATGCGGAGGTGATCTTACTGGCACTAAAGAAAGCCCCCACCACAGCGCCAATATTCAGACAGCCAGACTCTGCAAGATATATGTGGAGATGACAGATGCCTCTAAAAGACCCTTATGAGCTGCTACTTCAGCAGGAAGAGGATGACAGTTTTGTCACGATTCTAGACCTTGCCCTGTATGCAAATACTGACTTCCATCCATGTGGACGCCATTTGGAAATTGCCATCCATCCCCAATTCATGCCGGGTTTTGTGGAGGCCAGTCTACTCATGCTTGAAACTCCAATACTTAAAAACCCTGCTTACTGTTTTGTCTCCACCCCTGCCGGTCAAGGACGGGTGGAGGAATTCAGCACACCTGTGTCTGGAAGCCGCTAGCCTGCTCACACCTGATGCATGTGATCACTGTGAGCTCTTTTATGCCCCTGCTTCCTTCAGTCCAGCATTGGTCATTGTAGAAGTGTCCCTGTTTAGCTGACCTCTTTGTTTTCTGAATTCCTATTGCTGCAGATCAGAGCTTATAAATTCTCCCTACTTCCACGGACAAAGTAATTTCACAGTCATGCGCACATACACTCATCATACGCTGGTGGGGCCCATTACACCAACATTCATTCTATTACTCTATCCACACTGAATATAAGAAAGAACTCTTTAATCAATCTGCACCTAATTTGAGGTCAATGCAACCTAATTGAATTATCTTGAGTCTTGATAAAACAATTTAAACACATTTGAGATCTCAATAACATGACAAAGAAATAACCACCCGACACTGTGATTCAAACAAGAATTATTTATCTAAATTAATTCATATGAAAGCCATTTAATTGCAAAATCATTATTCTCATATTTACCTATCCTGGCTAAATGTCGTTCTCTAAGTCAAGACAGGTCTCTCAGCAAAGAATTAAAGTCTCTCGAGCTGTAATGTAGAGTCACCGTCCTCTCAGTCAACATCGGCCTTCTGAGCATAAGTTCAGGAAGAAGTGGCCACAGACCCTCTCTAGTCTAGTAATATTTATACTAAAATTTACATATTAAAAGTTACAAACACAGCTCTAAAACATCCGTTAAGCAGGAAAAGATGTCAGCTTGCAACATTTAGAAGAATCTCCGCTCTCGGATATCTCGAAATTCAAAACAAGGAAATAGGAAGTCCAAAACGAATTTGTAACATCCACGGATGTCTTTCTCCAGAATTGTATCACTTCCAGTGAAGCCACCACAAGTTTATCAAAAATGTTCATTTGTGACAAATGTTCTCTACCAAGGATAACTGGCGGTCATCCCAGAGTTGTCATCTTTTTTCAAAACTTTAGTTCAGGCAGAGGCCGAAGTCACAATCAGCGAAGCCTCTCTTCATATTCCATCTACTCAAATGCAGGCTGTAGATGTCGGCCATTTTCTTAGTAGGCCACAATGGACAACTTAATTAAAAAGAAACACAAAATAACGTTACTATATTGTATTGATTATACAGTGTTAATTCCCACTAATACCCTTATGTGTATGTATTTATCTAGCCATTTGCAACATAAAAAGGCATTAAAGCATATTATTTTAAAGCGCAATCACATAACAAATATCACATAAGCCACACTTATTTCATTAATTTGCTCACCAACTTAGTTCACTTATTAATTTAGCCATGCAATTGCATTCCCACGTATAGTTCTTTCATTAATAAGGTTGGTTAATAAAAAACTCGACAAAACTTAGTACTTAATAATTAATCATTAGTAATTTTAATTATAACATACAAAAATATAAACTGATGTTTGGGTTCTAGTAGAAAACCCTGCTCCAGCAATCCCCCCTTTGGTGATATATCATCACCACAAAAATCCAACCCAAAAAATTTAGTTCCCCCTTTTTAGGAAAAATCCAAATGTCTTTTTGTTCTTACATTAAACTCCAGTTTCTCTTCCATCATCTCTTTTTGTTTCTAAGTACATGATCTCCCTAAATTCTTCCAATTCGATTTCTTGTGGGTCTCTTTTTGACCTCTTTTGTCTCTTTTCAACATTTTCTTTTATTATTTTCTTTTTATTCCTCCTATATCTACAGCATAAACACCCTAATCTAAGAATCAATAAAGCAACAATCACACATGTCAAAGGAAATAATATCTTACCAAAAATAGTACTACCTATTTTAGCAATAAAATTCTTAACAGCAATCATCTTATTAGCCATTTTAGTCCAGATACTTTCAGCTTCCAGTGGTACTAATTCTTCATGCAAATCAGTAATATTTTTGATATAGACTTTTAAATCTTTGCTTTCATCAGGAATGTAAGTGCAACAATGTTGAATTTTCAGCATTCCACAGACTCCACCCTCTTTTGCCAATAGAATATCATGGGCAAGTCGATTTTGCATAGACATAGCGCGTAAAGCAACCATCTCTGTATTTACCAATAGGAAACCTCCAGCGGTGCTTGTCGATAAGCGATCCACCACTGTTGACAGCTTCCGAATTCCATATGCATTTAATGAAATTCCCACTGCTGGTATCAAAGCTCCAAAAATATCTCCTACAATTTCTGTCCAAGTTTCTCTTTTAAAACGTGTTAGTAAATTAATTTGTTCTGCATCTTCTATTCTATCCATATGGAAAATCTTTAGAAAGACCAGGCCAACATAACATGTGCCATACCAATGGTCAGGCAACCTGTAATAAGCCTTATTCCCACAAATATAATACACTCCCGGGAAAACTGGATCTTCTCCTCCTTTGAATCCCCATCCCGTTGCAATGAAGTATGTATCATGGCACTCACTAGTCCCAACAAAATAATAATCATATTGGGATTTCCTTCTGGTAATGCATAGTTTACCCTTCTGTGGTGCATCTAAAGCCAAAGTTGGACTGGCCCCATTCTTCAACTCCTTTCCCATCTCAATGTCCCACATTGTCTCACTCATTTTATATCCTCCTGCCTTTTCATGCATACCCATTCTCCTTTTCTCTACCATGTCTAGAAAAGCTTCTTCCTCTTCCTTCAAACTACAAGTTAAATTATTTCTAAAAATTTAATCTAATGTTAATTCTTCTGTTTCAATAAAAATCTCACCTAAAATGTTAGCTTCTTTAGCAGGATTCAGTTTTTTATTCATAGGCAATTGCCCAAAAATGTTATCCTTATTAGACATATCATAATCTATTTTCCCTAATAAATAAAAAATACTAATCAACACACTACATGAAATTCCATACGTAGCTGGAAGATGATGATAAGTAACTCCCTCTGAAACGGATGCAGGTAATTGCATACAGACGTAGTAATCCCTTACCTCCATTGTCTTTACGTATTCATACAACAATTTTGAAAAAACATTGCTAGAAAAATCATTAATTGACCTATCCTTGTGTATGTATATATTGCTAATTCTAGTTGGTACTACTTTTTGCAAACTCTTCCCTATGTTAGTCATATTCTCAGTATGTATTCCCAAAGAGTCTACTGTAACTCTAAAAGTAACTAATAAAGCAAGCACACTCCATAGTAGCATCAATAGTCCTGTACAGCAGCAGCACATTTTGCACCATCTTTTCAGGAAGGTACATCTACTTTGATTATTTCCTGTGTTAGCCATCTTATTACTTTGACTGTGTCTTTTGACTTAGCCTCTACTACTCCACTACTGAATCTCTAGGACAGATGGTTACAATCTGTTAATTTTTCTTTTAGATTTCTTTTTCTTCACTCTTCTCCAAGTGACTCCTTTAGTTCACTCAATTTGGATTTTCATCACTTTTCATTTCTTCTTCATCAACATCAAATTGTATCAGATCCTGAACATCTGTCTCTTCTCCAATGTCAGACAAGATAACTTTCAGGATTCCAACAGTCTCCTCCTCCTCAACCACTTTCAGTAAGGTCCCCTCTGGATTTCCTTGACTCTCTGCCCCTTCTTCTTCTTCAGACAGTGCCACATACGTCCATTCTGGTGACCTATACTTCTGGTTGGGCTTCCTGATTCTTTTGATCGCCTCTGGTTCCTTTGGTTCTTTTGGTTCTTCTTCTTTCGCTTGATTTTGGCTTGACACCTCGTTCACCTGTTCAGCTTTTGATGACTTAACTCGTGTCAGTCGATATCTCAGCCTCTTTATCTTGTTAGGCCAAAGATCTCCTTTTACATTTCTTTTCTGTTTTACTTCTCTATTGTTCCTTTCTCCAATCCAAGTTCTCTTTCTCAGAACTCGACCCTCTGGTATCTCATTCTCACTCTCATCCGATTCTGTCTCATTTGCCTCTTGTTCATCAACAATTCTCTCTTTTTCCACAGTCTTCTTCTCCACCGATTGAGATTTCCCTACTACTGTCCCTCCTCGGGTCTCCGACACGCAATCTTCTTGCTGTCTACTTGTCCCTTCACCTAGCTTATCATAAATGTTCCCTACACCTCCTCGGGGGTCTTCCGCAATCTGTCCCTCTCTATCTTCTGCTGACCCTACTTCTTCAAGAATGATCTCAGATGGATTCCTCTCAACCTCTTCATTTGACTCAGGTATAGTCTCTGTGGAATCACTCTTTTCTTTTATTTATTTCTCTTTATTTTCTCCACTGCTAGTTAGAACCTCAGGCACTTTTCCAGAATCTGAACTCTCTTCTGAGGTTCGCAATGTTCCTCTTGAAACTCTTGAAACTTCTTCTGGTAAGAAAAAAGAATCACCTGACTCTCTTTCTGACTCTCTTTCCCCCCTTTCAGGATTCTTTTTTCTTCTCACTGTTTCAGTGTCTGCATCATCACTGGAATCTGACTCTTCAAAGTATTCTTTCCCAATCCCATCCTTTGGATTTGGAACTCTCAGAGTATGACTTGCATGGATCCAGTTCTTCACTCCAGCACACTTTACAGCAGTTGTCGTAGTCACAATGACTTGTCTTGGCCTTCCCCACCTTGGAACCAAGCAATTTCTTCTTCTGTGCACTTTTATTCTCACCCAGTCCCCTGGGCTCAGATCATGGGCTGCCTTCTTTTCAAGTGTGGTGGCGTCTTCTCCAACCTGGTGAAACATAGAATGAACTGCGTCAGCCAGGCCTTTACAGTAATCCAAAATCATGTCATCAGTTATAGTCATCAGCTTGTTGACGGGCACAAATGCATGTCTCATTGCACGTCCCATTATTATTTCATGTGGACTCAACCCCGTAGTTCTGTCTGGAGTAGATCTAATAGTCATCAGCACTAGAGGCAAGACATCAGGCCATTTCATTCCAGTGGCTAAACACATCTTGCCAATTCTGTTTTTGATTGTGCCATTCATCTGCTCAACAACGCCAGAAGCCTCTGGTCGGTATGCACAATGTAGCTTCTGCTGTATACTCAATGCTTCACAAATTAAACTCATGAGTTCATTATAGAAGTGTCCTCCTCTGTCTGACTCAATTGTCACTGGGAACCCGTACCTAGGAATCAACTCCCTTAACAGTAACTTGGCCACTGTTATTCCATCATTTCTCCTAGTTGGATATGCCTCCACCCACCTTGAGAACAAACAGACTACCACTAGAACATACCTCAAGGAGGAGCCTAGCGCGCAACCAAGATGGCCGCGTAGGTGCGAGGCTCCCGAGGACCTCCGCGACCTCCTGAATTAATCCTGGCGATATCCTGTCCTTGTTGAGGGAACTGTGTCGGGGAACCGGAGCTGAGGTGCCACCCGTTTTTTGGGCTCGAATCGGACCCCGAACGCCGGTGGGAGCATCGATCGAAGGTTGCGGCCTTCTCCTCGCCGGCCCCCCGGATTGAGTAGTGGGGCGATCCGGGGACAAAGTGAATAACAGCGGCGAGCGGGGCTGGGCGACTCGCGTACCCCGCACTTTCACTTTCGCTTTTGCGCCCTCCTAGCTCTCAAGCGGGGTCGGGCTGCGGAGCGGGGTGTGGTGGTGTGGCCTTGTCCAGGAGCCCGGCGGACCCGCCGGCGGTGGGTTGACCCGCGGTTCGGTGGTCACCCCCGCCCCCCCCCTGGCACCCGTGACTTGGTATAGCGGCCCGTTTGGGGAGCTTGGCACGACGGTGGAAGAGCCAGCATGTCCACCAAACAAGATGGCGACCGGGCGAAGGTGAAGACGACCCGCCGTGGTACGGCGCACCAGGCTAACAGTATGGACCGCTACACGCTCCAGAAGGGTTCTCCGGAGACATTGCGTGCATCCCCGGTGGGCCCGACGGAGGCATCTGCTCAGCCGGTGGATCTGACCCTCCGGGACGTCATGGGCGCCATCGCAGAGATGAAGGCCTCGGTGGACCAGCGTTTCGACACCTTAGCGCAAAAAATAGACTCGGTCCTGGTGGATGTGAGCCTTGTGAGGGCAGACTTGTCCAAAACAAACGACCGAGTCGACTCCCTGGCCCACACCACAACGAGCCTCACGACAGACGTGGTGGCCCTCCAGAAGGAGGTGCGCCGGCTTGGCCAGGCGAGCGCCCTGATGGACCGGCGACTGGAGGACTCCGAGGGTCGGGCCCGGAGGAATAATGTCCGTATTGTGGGGGTGCCGGAGGGACGAGAGGCGGAGGCGGCGGATCTTTTCGTGGAAGAGTTGATCCTGACCCATCTCCAGCCCCGGGGGCTGAGTAAGCTTTTTGCGGTGGAGCGTGCTCACCGGGTCCCCGGGGGCAGACCTAAGACTGGTGCCCCGCCGCGGCCTCTCATTGCCCGGATTTTTAATTTTCGGGACAGAGATGCTATCCTCCAGACCTCCAGGCAACAGGGACCGGTCAAGCTTGACAACATGGAGGTGCATTTCTACCCAGACTTTACTCCGGCGGTCCAGAAGCAGCGACAGAGCTTTCTTGGTGTTAAACGTCGCCTAAGGGACCTGAACCTCAAGTACTCAATGCTCTTTCCAGCTAAGCTGAGGGTAGAGGTGGATGGTCGCACGCACTTCTTCGACCGGCCCGAGGCGGCTGGGGACTGGCTGGACACTCTGCCTGGAGATCGGGGCCGGGGGGGCGGGGGGGGGCGCGGCTGGCGAGGAGGGCCCGCCGGATCAGAATTGAGGGGTGACTGAATAGGCCTTGCTCTGGACGTTGTTCCTTCACCATTTATTGATTGCGTATGTTCCCCCCCTATGGAGGTCGTGCGGGGTCTGTTGGGGGCTTCCCTCCTCCTCTGGGGGACTAGTTAGTATTTAGCTATGGGGCGACGGGCACACTGCACTTTGGGGGGGCTGTCTGGGCTCATGCAGGGGTGCAGGGAGGGGGGAGTTCTGTTGGGACCGGGGGGTGGGGGGGGGTGTGTTGTTTGTTAGCACCGCAAGGCAAACCCGCTACTGTGTTGTTGTTTTTAGGATGCTCGATGGGGGACGACCGATTGTTTCGACGTATGATGGGGGGTAGGGATTTGACTGTGTTGTCATGGAATGTTAACGGCCTGGGGGATAGGATTAAGCGTGGTGTGGTCCTGCAGTACTTAAAACGTATTTCACCAGATGTTGTCTTCCTGCAGGAGACGCACCTTATAGGTAACTCCTTTCATGCAATGAATCGGCGGGGATATCGTTTGGCGGCCCATTCCGGCTTCACCTCGGGCTCGCGGGGGGTGGGTATTATGATCAAGAACTCGCTCCCGTTGGAGATTGATGAGGTGCGCCATGATGAGAGGGGACGCTACACGGTTCTGGTGGGAAGAATGGAGGGTAGAGTGTTTATCTTTATATCAGTGTACGTCCCGCCTGGGTTACAAGCCACCACATTCGCGGACCTGGGGCGCCTCCTTCTGGACCTTCCGAGTGGCCTGCTGGTGGTTGGAGGGGACTTTAATGCGGTAGCCTCTGGGTCTATGGATCGCCATCCCCCTAGGGACCTCCCCCGGGCACAGGCGTGGCTGCCCGGCCTTCTGGACACGCTGGGCCTGGTGGATTGCTGGCGATTAAAGCATCCCGCATTGCGACAGTACACCTTCCACTCGGGTGCCCATGGTAGCCTCTCGCGGCTTGATTACATCCTTGTCCCGGCGGCCCATGCAGGGAGGGTGGGGGAGGAGCGCCATCTGGCGCGGGGTATCTCAGACCACTCCCCATTGTTGTTGCATTTCGATGTCTTCCCGAGGGGGGATGGCAGGGTGGCCCCAATCAATGCATGGTATTTGCGCGACCCCACCATTCGTGCCGGTTTGATTGAATCCTTACAGCGATATTTCGACGAGAATGTGGGGTCGGTCCCTTCGGCCATCTCCCTGTGGGAGGCTTTCAAGGTAGTTCTTAGAGGGGAGGCCCTCTCCTTTATCTCCCATGCCCGGCGGCGCGAGCGGGAGGAGGTGACCCGGGTAGAGGCCGAAATTGCAGAACTGGAGGGTGACCTGGGGAGCGGGGTAACAGACGCCAAGTTGCATGTTCTACACCTAAAGCAGGTGGCCTATCGGGCCCTCGTCACGGAGGCGGCCAGGGGCCTCAGTAGAGAGCAGCAGGGGCGATTGTATGATGTGGGTGATAAGGCTGGCAAATTGATTGCGTGGTTGGATAAGAGGGAGAGAGCGAGCCGTGTGGTGCCTTTGATTGAGAGTGTTGATGGTGCGTGTGTCACTGAGCCGGAAGCCATTGTCTCCTGCTTCGCGGATTATTTCCGCGAAGTCTACTCCCCGGTTTCCCCCTGCTCGGAGGAAGATTCCCATGCCCTGCTTCGGGACATCGCACTGCCCTCCCTTACGGTGGAGGACAGGGATTCGCTGGACGCCCCTCCCACCTCGGACGAAATTGCCTTGGCTATTCGCTCGGTTGCATCCGGCAAGGCCATGGGCCCCAATGGTATTCCCATCGAGCTATACAAGCTACGCCCGGATGTGTAGGCGCCCCACCTGCGCGCGATGTTCCTGGCGGCCCACTCGCAGGGTTCCCTCCCGCCGGACCAGCGTCTGGCCACAATTGTGGTGATCCACAAGGAGGGGAAGCCCCGTGAACGGGTCACATCCTATAGGCCGATTTCGCTCTTGAACGCGGAGCCCAAAATCCTCGCCAAGGTGTTGGCCAACCGGTTGGTCGGCGTGGTGGGCGACTTGGTCCACCAAGACCAATCTGGCTTTATACCGCACCGCAACACGGCGCTCAATCTGCGGCGCTTACACGGGGTGCTCGCGCGTGTCCCATTTGTGCGGGAGCCGGCCATCTTGGCGTCCTTGGACGCCACCATGGCGTTTGATACGCTTGAATGGCCATACATCTGGGCGATGCTGGCGAAATTTGGGTTTGGCCCGGGTTTCATTAGCTGGGTCAAATTGCTATATTCGGGCCCATTGGCGCAGGTGGTAGTGAATGGGCGAGTCTCGGCCCCATTCGCGCTGGGGCGGGGCACGCGACAGGGTTGCCCCCTGTCGCCTCTCCTGTTTGCCCTGGCCCTGGAGCCCCTGGCGGAGTGGCTGCGGTGGCACCCTTCTATCCGTGGTCTCCGCTGGACCCCCGAGCATGAGGACCGTGTGTCCCTCTATGCTGACGATATCCTTCTGTATCTCGCCTCCCCGCGTAAATCACTGATCGTCCTGGTTGATGTTTTGCGCTCATTCGGTCGCAACTCAGGCCTGGTCATCAACTGGGCGAAATCCTGTGTCTATGTGCTTTCCGGGGAGGCTCCGGTCCTACCACGGGACTGTCCGATCCAGATTGCCTCCCAAGGTTTTCGGTACCTGGGTATCTACATCACTCTTGACCCGGAGGCCCGCTATGAGCGGAATTTGCTACCCCCCCTCCAGCGCTTGAAGGAGGACGTGGTGCGCTGGCGGCGTCTGCCGCTCTCGCCGCTCGGCCGAGCGGCCTTGTTTAAAATGATGTCCCTGCCGCACTTCCTCTACGCCCTCCAGAATACTATGGACTTGGTCCCGGCACGCTATTTCCGTGAGGTGGAGGGCCTCCAGCGGCGCCTGTTCTGGGACGGGAGACCGCGCATTGCTCTGGCTAAATTGACGCTCCCGTGGTACGATGGGGGGGTCGCCCTCCCGGACATTAAACGGTATTACTGGGCCTCCCAACTAGCTGCAATTAATCATGGCCTTTACGGGCCCGCCTTGAACCCGGCATTTGAGATGGATAAGATGCTCCTGCCCGGTGGCGATTACAATCGAGCGCTCTACTCTGGCGCGCCCGACTCCCGTTTGACGGGACCGACGCGTGTCATGGTGCGTGTCTGGCACGCGGCTAATGCAGCTATGGGGTGGAAGGACCGTTTGACCAGGGCGTCACCGCTGTATGCGTCTGAGAGGTTGGGCTCCCTGTGGACGTCGAAGGGCTTCGAGAAGTGGGACACGATCGGAATCAGCACGGTGGGAGATCTCTGGACGAGGGGGGGATTCAAAACTTTTGAGACGCTGCAGGCGGAGTTTCAGCTGCAGGGCAGTGAGTACTTTCGGTACCTACAAGTCCGCCATGCGCTGGGCTCCGTCTTCCCGGATGTCGCATCCATTCCGGAGTCTTCCCCCCTGGAGGACAGAGTGCTAGATGGCCATGTACCGGACAGCACGATCTCCCTCATATACAAAAAACTGATCAACGATAGATCGTGCCTGCTGACTAGTCTCCGCGAGGCTTGGGTTGCCGACGGGCTGGAGCTGGACGACGAGGATTGGATTTCCGCGGTGGCCTCTCCGAAAGAGGTGGCCATCCCGGCTCGCCTTCGTTTCGTCCAGCTCAAGATCCTCCACCGGGTTTACGTGACGGGGCCAAGGCTTCTGCGTATGGGTTTTGCTGGTGACGGAATGTGTAAGCGTGGCTGTGGTGCGTTGGCGACTTTCATGCATATACTGTGGGAGTGCCCGAAGGTGGAGCGATTCTGGCGTGGAGTGCATGAGGTCCTGCGTGTGGTTACGCGTGTCGCGCTGCTGCCTGAAGCGAGGAGATGCTTGCTGAATGTATGGGAACCGAATGACTATTCGGTCCCGCAGACGCGGTGGGTGACTCTGGGATACATGATAGCTAAGCGTGACATTGCTCAATTGTGGGGATCCCAGAGGCCCCCTGCGGTGTCGGCCTGGAAAGAGCATATGGATTGGTGTATGTTTCGTGAAAAGGTGGTGTATGTGGCGAGGGGTAGGCCTGGGGCGTGGGTGAAACTCTGGGGCCCCTGGAACGCCTACCGCGGGGGTATTTGTGAGCCACCACTGCTACCGGCTGCCTCGCCTGCTCCGTCTCCCTAGACGGCCCCCCTCCCTCGGCCGCGGGCGCGCGGTCCCCCAGTCCCTGACCTACTCCCATTCCCCTCTTCAGAGTTCTGCTGCTGGTTTGGATCCCCCACTTATGGAGCACGTGCTGTCACTTTGGATCGCGGGTTGCCTTGCGGGTGTGGTTTTTTGGTGTTGTTTTGTTTCAAGAAAAGGGAACCGTACTGTGGGCAGGGAGCTGTGTGGCCTGCACCATTGATTACTCCTGTTTCACTACTCTGCACTGCCGAGAGACTTTTACTGTATGTATGTAATATGCTTTTGTCACTCTAGCGGCCGGCCGGGTGGTTGTAGGCCCATACCTGTAACTTTTACAAACTGCAATAAACGGTTTCAAAAAAAAAAAAAAAAAAAAAAAAAAAAAGAACATACCTCAATCTATTGACTTGTGGCATTTCAATGAAATCTATTTGCATTCTGGTAAAGGGACCTCCCTCTCTACCTATTGTTCCTAGGCTCACCACTGTCTTCTTTCCAGTATTGAATTGCTGACAAATCAAACATCTTTGACAGATGCTCTCCGCTATCAGCCTGAACTTTGCATTGTACCAGGTCTGTTTAAAGGATCTAATCATAGCATCCCTCCCCAGATGTCCCTGGCCATGATACATTCTTGCCATTGTTGACAACATAGCATTTGGCATGACTGGTCTTCCATCCCTATAGATCCATACATGATCCTTTTCTCTTGGTGCACAACCTGCCTTGATCCAATCTCTCATTTCCTCATCTCCTGCTTCATCCTGCAACTGCCTCACCTCTTCCCATGTTTCCATCACATTAGTAAACATCACAGAACGAAAAGACATTTCTTTCTCTTTTCCCCTGTTGATGGAATGATTGTTCTTTGCACAATACTGTGCTATGTCATTTGCAAACCTGTTTCCAAGAGTAACAAAATCATCCCCTTGTCCATGAGCAGCACATTTTACAACTGCTAGCTCTTTAGGCAGCTGTATCGCCTCAAGCAATTTCCCAATCACTTCAGCATTCTTTATAGGAGTTCCACTTGAGGTCAGGAAACCCCTCTGTAGCCAAAGCTGGCCAAAAACATGAACAACTCCGAATCCGTACTGACTATCAGTCATTACAGTCACTCTCACATTTCTTCCAATCTTGCAAACTTTTGTCAGTGCCACCAATTCCGCTACCTGAGCAGATTTAACTCCTTTTAAAGGTGAAGCTTCCATAACTTCTGAAACTTTACACACCGCATAGGCAGCACTCAGCACACCTTCTTCTGTTCTCAGACATGATCCATCCGCGAACAACACATGATCACTCTCAGGCAGTGGCAGATCTCTTATGTCTGGTCTCGGTTTTGTACAGTAATCAAGCACATCCAAGCAATCATGATCAACATCATCTCTCACACTCACATTTTCAGCATCTGGCAACAGTGTTGCTGGATTCACATTCACACATCTCTCAAGAGTCACATTTGATGCTCCCAGAATGATTTTCTCATATTTAGTCAGTCGACTATGTGACATATATTGAGTTCTGCTTCTTGTCAAAAGAATTGCCACATCATGAGGTACGAACACCCGTACAGGATATCCCATTATTATACCCTCACTCTGTTCCAAGCTTCTGCATGTAGCAGCTACTGCTTTCAGGCAACCTGGTAAACCCACAGCTACTGGGTCAAGTGTTGATGAGAAGTACGCAATTGGCCTCCTCAGACGTCCATGTTTCTGGATTAACACTGAAAGTGCACATCCATTCCTCTCACTACAGTACAGCTCAAACTCCTTCTCATAGTCTGGCATTCCCAGAGCAGGAGCTTCACATAATCTGTTCTTCAATTCTTCGAATGCTGCCATTTGTTCTGCATTCAATTCCAATGGGTCTTTTACTTCACTTTTGGTCAATTTAATCAGTGGCTTTGCTATCAGGGAAAAATTACTTATCCACTGACGACAATAACCCACCATTCCCAGAAACATTCTCACTTCTCTCTGGGTCATTGGGGCTCTCATTCCTCTGATAATTTTGATCCTGTCAATGGTCACTTTTCTTAGACCTTTTTCAATATTGTGTCCAAGATAATGTACTTCTTTCTTGCAAAATTGCAATTTGGCTGGAGATACCTTTAATCCTCCATCAGCCAGATGATTCAATAAAGCTATGGTATCTACTTCACAGGCTTCACGTGTTTTCGATGCCACAAGTAGGTCATCGATATATTGTACTAGTACTGAGCTTTCAGGCATAGTCAGACTTTCCAAAGATTTCTTCAGCAACTGATTGAATATTGAAGGGCTCTCTGTATACCCCTGTGGGATTCGGCACCATGCCAAAATACGCTGTCCAAACCGAAATGCAAAAATCGGCTGGCTGTCATGATGCAATGGAATTGAAAAGAAAGCATGGCACAAATCAATTACTGTGTACCATTCAGCATCATGGGGTATCTGATACAAAATCACTGATGGATTTGGCACAATAGGACAGCATGATACCACAATTTTGTTAACCTTTCTCAAATCTTGTACTATTCTGAACTTCCCATTAGGTTTCTTCAGTCCCATTATAGGTGAAATGCATGGGCTACTCAGTAACTCTCTCAAGACTCCTTGCTGAATCATTTTTTCAATTATAGGTGTTATTCCTTCAATTATCTCTGGTGTCAATCTGTATTGTGGGATATTGGGATAAGAGATTCCCTCTTTCACTGTAATCTTTACTGGGTCTACATTATTCATCAATCCCACATCTTCTCCAGTAAAATCCCAAACTTCTGCTTTTACTGTATGTCTCAATTCTTGAGGCAAGTCATCTGGATTAAATACAGCATATGTTCCAACAATCTCATTTTCTCTATTATCTAGAGTTACTCTGTATAAGACATCCTCATCCGGTGTCTCAAAGGCTATTCCATCCGGAGTACAGAAAATTGTGCAATTCATTTTACACAACAAATCCTTACCTAACAAGTTCACTGGACTAGTGTCACACACTACGAACCTGTGCATGTCTGAAAATTTCCCTATCCTTACCCTTACTGGTTCAGTAAGACGAGTCTTAATCTGTGTATTAGATACACCAACCACTTGGATTGCTTCGTCCGAGAGAGGAAGATTTATTATATCTGCTGACCTGACAGTTGATCTCGTTGCTCCTGTGTCTACTAAAAAAGTAACACTTTCTCCATTTATTTTCCCATCTACAAATGGTCCTGCCTGGTCTATTTCTAGAATTGCTCCAAGTATGCACTCTTCCTCTTCTCTTCGGCACCGTCAGAAGTCCCCTTCAGACTCACTCCCCTCATTCTTTAGCCAGTATTGTTGTACTGGATTTGTACGTCTCGGTTTGTTTACCTGTTCCTCATTGTAAAATCCCGAGTCTTGATTGTATTTTTGGGATCCTCTGTTCTGTGGCAAAGGCGGTTTTGGCTCTTGATTCTGCTGCTTGACAACCTTCTGCTGTTGCTGCGGATGATTACACCCCTCGTTCTGCACCTGTTGATTCAAGGATTGATTGTCATTATTCACTAATGGTGGATTCGTACACTCGGATCTCCAGTGCCCTAATTTTCCGCAGATGTGGCACGGAAATTTTTTCTTCGCCTCCTCAATGTTCCCCTTTCCTTTTCCTGTACCATATCTGGGCCTATTTCCTGGATTATTTGCTTGTTCAACCAGCTGTGCTTCTTGTCTTTCTGCAACCTTCACCTGTACCCACATCGCTTTTTCCTTCAGCTTTCTTTGTTTCGCCTCAATTTCATCACTGAAGTACTTCGCATGTCTCAAGATCTCATCAATCTTCTTACTCTGCCAATCAACTGTGTGCTCACGTATCATTTCACTGATTTCGGGTCGCAAACCATATACAAATCTGTATACAAAATGACTCAAATCCTTATCACCCAGATG
Source organism: Triturus cristatus (assembly GCF_964204655.1). Taxonomy (NCBI): domain Eukaryota; kingdom Metazoa; phylum Chordata; class Amphibia; order Caudata; family Salamandridae; genus Triturus; species Triturus cristatus. The sequence goes on from NC_140588.1 coordinate 512,239,283, forward strand.
TTCATCTCCACTGAACTGTTTAAAAGCCAGTATTAACCTTTCATAAAAGGCATGAACTGATTCTTTTACTTCCTGATGTGTTCGATCTATCTTAACCCAATCTGTCTCTTTAGGAGGTACCTTATTTTTCAGGAACACTATGACCTGTTCATATTTCTTCATAACCTCCGGGTCTGGAGCTCCTGTTCTTTGATCTCTCGGGTATTCTTTAGTGGGCCAATCTATGACTATTTTACACTCTGCCCACAAGTCTGCTGGAACAATTATATCAAACAGACTATTCAGGTCAATCCACAGCACTTTTGATAATTTCACAAACCTATCAACCTGCCTATACCACTCGACAGGCTTCTCTCTCAGTCGAGGGAAATCATTTGTAAATGACAAAATATCCTGCCTAGTCCATGGGACATGTACATATCCTCCTCCAGGAATCTCTCTCATAGGATAAGCATCCACTGTTTTTTCCTTTTCTCTCATGGGAAATGCTGAATAAGTCCTGTCCACTGTATCTTCTCTTTTCTTATACCATCTATCCTTCCACTTTTCCACATCACCCCATTTTCGCAATAATCCAATCATTTCCTTAATCTGCCCTGTTTGGGCAACATCATTTAGATTCTCAATATCCTTATCAGTAAAATCCACTCGGTAAGGCTTCTGTAAAGCTTTCACTTTATCCATGTCAATTCCCATTTCACTCGCTATTCCTTTTAACCTGTCATGTGTATTCCTAGCCCTCCATGTGATGCTCTTACACATGAATAACAATTCTCCATCATGATGATTTTTTAACATTTCTGTAGGAATTGTTCCCGCTATAAGCTCCTCCAGTTCTATACGCAACCTGGCTACATCAATTGCCTGAGAATCTTTGTCCATCCTTTGGAGTGCTTTCAACCAATCATTCAAATCCTCAGCCGTTATTCCTGTAGATTTTTTCTCTGTACTCACTTGTTCTGCCATCCTCTGTGGTTCCAAAATTGATCCTCCCATCATAACATTTCTTTCCACACAACCAGTATTCAATCCTGAGTTAGGTTGTACATTTAACTCTCCACATGTGGCATGTCTCAACTGATTCTCTCCCGTCCTCATTCCTGACTGTTCCGGAGAACTAACTAGTCCATTTCCTACATATGGAACTGTTAAACCACTTTCACCCATTCTTTGCTTATCAAAAATAGGCATAACCGGACCTATGGTTACAGGCACTGTAACAGCTTCTAGATTCTTAGTTAGTTCCCTGATTTTCTCTGTCAACTCAAATGTTGTTCTTGCTAATTCTCTTGTTTTCTCATCCTCGATTTCATTCTCTCTTTCTCTCTCTCGCTCTCTCTCTCTTTCCCTTTCCGCGAAAGAGCTACTACTTTTCAGATCAGGTGTCACAACTTCTGTTTTTATGATTTGCAAAGTATCTCTCATTGGGGTAGCAACTGGTGTTCTCACTTCTGGTTCTCGTCTATATGGAGGTGGTCTTTTGTAAATCATGTCATCCAAGACTTCATCCTCATATTCATTAGCCCCATACCTTCTCAATTCTGCATCATGTAACTTTTCTGTACCTTTCCTCCCTTCTGTTTCCTCAGCAGTCCTCACAGGATATAGTCCCTCAGTCATACTAGCATCTCGCCATCTCCTCATTCGATCATGATGAGTTTCACGATCATATTTCCTCCCGAACATATACCTATAATTACCTCCACTCCTCTGCTTTTCTCGCTCATGCACCTCATCTTCCCATTCTACCAATGCCTCGAACTGTGTCGACCTTGGTCTGGGCTCTAAACTCATCATTCTCTCCCGTAAATTTCTCAACACGGCCAGATTAAATGAACCATGTTCCGGGAATGCTAAAACACCATCTTCTCTAGTATATTTAGCCCAATTGTCTAACCAAACACAGGTATGATACCCATATTTCGCAACCATGAAGGATGCAGGGGTTCTTGTCGGAGGTAGTAACTCCCCTTCTCTAGTTACTATATCCTTATCCTTGTCAAACCATTTTTTAATTTTACTGAACAAGGATTTCTTTTTTTTCCCTCTGTTTGGTAATACATTTTTGCGTTTACCACAACCCTCTAGTCCTTTCTACAACTGTACGATCTTTTGTCCAATAACAGCGCGACCTACACTACGCACCAATCCCGGAGCGTCTACGTCACCCCGTACTTCTTCCAATCCCTGTGCGGCTCACACCAACGCACCAATCACAGTGCTTTCACTGTTCTAACCCACTGTCCAATCACAGCGCTGTCTTTTCTGACGTCAGCAGTCGCTGCAGTCGCTTCTACTCCTGTCTCCTGTCACTCGTCTACCCCTCCTTTACAAAATCTTCTTGGTAGACTCTGTTTCAAATTCTACAAATCTATTAGTTACAACATATAAACATCTCCATTGTCTGCTCCGCTAACCACAGAATAGTAAAGACCTTTCCCACGAGAATCCCGCTTCTCTTTAGAACAGCGCTTACCTCTGCTCTACCACGGAATTATTACTTTCGTTGACACAGTAGCACATCCCTCTACTCTGCCCTTCTAACATGCATCCATTAACTGTTTCCTCCCGGAATGTTCCTAGGAGCTTCACAATCAACTAAAATGCCCATACATTCACGCACTTTCACACCAGAAAAGGTAGCACATTTACACAGAATCCTGTCTTTCCCGAGAACAGCGAACAATCTGCCCTACTACAGAATCATAACATACGTTAACCAAGCAGCGCTTACCTCTGCTCTGTCCTTCAAACAAGATCAGAGAATACCTATTACCTTCCCAGTGATAAGCGTTAACGGCAATCCTAAAAAAGGATCCCTGATACCTAAAACCAGAACTTCACAGATAACCTTCGCAACCATACACACTTCTCTTATACAGAAAATATGTCTCTAATAGTAACACACGACGATGTCACTGAATCGAACCCAGACAATGCGACGCGCAACTTCAATTGTCACACGCTTTTCCCTGCATTCGTACAGGGCCAACAATCCCGCCTTTCCCGAGAGCAGCACTTACTTCCCTCTGCCCTACTACGGAACTGTCACCGACTCCCTACGTCCCAGAAGCCGTACACACTACATATAACTTAATACGACGACTTCAACATCTAGTGTTAGTACATGTATCAACATCAATCAATAAATCCAAAAGCCTATGTACAAGCAATCTATCAGATCAAGATAATAATCAAAACCATCATACTGCTACCAGGAAACTGCTGCAGATCAGAGCTTATAAATTCTCCCTACTTCCACGGACAAAGTAATTTCACAGTCATGCGCACATACACTCATCATACGCTGGTGGGGCCCATTACACCAACATTCATTCTATTACTCTATCCACACTGAATATAAGAAAGAACTCTTTAATCAATCTGCACCTAATTTGAGGTCAATGCAACCTAATTGAATTATCTTGAGTCTTGATAAAACAATTTAAACACATTTGAGATCTCAATAACATGACAAAGAAATAACCACCCGACACTGTGATTCAAACAAGAATTATTTATCTAAATTAATTCATATGAAAGCCATTTAATTGCAAAATCATTATTCTCATATTTACCTATCCTGGCTAAATGTCGTTCTCTAAGTCAAGACAGGTCTCTCAGCAAAGAATTAAAGTCTCTCGAGCTGTAATGTAGAGTCACCGTCCTCTCAGTCAACATCGGTCTTCTGAGCATAAGTTCAGGAAGAAGTGGCCACAGACCCTCTCTAGTCTAGTAATATTTATACTAAAATTTACATATTAAAAGTTACAAACACAGCTCTAAAACATCCGTTAAGCAGGAAAAGATGTCAGCTTGCAACATTTAGAAGAATCTCCGCTCTCGGATATCTCGAAATTCAAAACAAGGAAATAGGAAGTCCAAAACTAATTTGTAACATCCACTGATGTCTTTCTCCAGAATTGTATCACTCGCAGTGAAGCCACCACAAGTTTATCAAAAATGTTGATTTGTGACAAATGTTCTCAACCAGAGTTGTCATCTTTTTTCATAACTTTAGTTCAGGCAGAGGCCGAAGTCACAATCAGCGAAGCCTCTCTTCATATTCCATCTACTCAAATGCAGGCTGTAGATGTCGGCCATTTTCTTAGTAGGCCACAATGGACAACTTAATTAAAAAGAAACACAAAATAACGTTATTATATTCTGTTGATTATACAGTGTTAATTCCCACTAATACCCTTATGTGTATGTATTTATCTAGCCATTTGCAACATAAAAAGGGCATTAAAGCATATTATTTTAAAGCGCAATCACATAACAAATATCACATAAGCCACACTTATTTAATTAATTTGCTCACCAACTTAGTTCACTTATTAATTTAGCCATGCAATTGCATTCCCACGTATAGTTCTTTCATTAATAAGGTTGGTTAATAAAAAACTCGACAAAACTTAGTACTTAATAATTAATCATTAGTAATTTTAATTATAACATACAAAAATATAAACTGATGTTTGGGTTCTAGTAGAAAACCCTGCTCCAGCACTATCTCGTACTATCCTTGTTTCCAGAGTTCCTGGGTTATAGTTATTCCTTGTTTCCTGTTCCTGATCTGCAGCTAATTCCTTAATTCCTGAACTAGCACTTTCTGCAGTGATACCTTGATTCCTTGAATCCTGAGCTGTAGCTAATCTTTGTTCCTGAACTAGCACTGCCTGCAGTGCTACCTTGATTCTTTGATTCCTGAGCTGTAGCTAATCCTTGTTCATGAACTAGCACTGCCTGCAGTGTGTCACTGAATTCTGAGACAGCACTAATATAGTGCACCACGGTACCCTCTCTCCTTCTGAATGTACATTTTTCGAGTCCCTGCCTCCTTTCCCATTTTCTTTAATCCAGTTTCTAGTTTGGTACCTTCCTATTCCTGCTGTTTTGCTTCTAGTTCGCATCATAATCTTCAGGTCTTGCAAGAGTTCCAATGTCAAAATAGTCAATAGGTCTGATGGGCCTATTTTTCTGTCCCTGTTTGACTTTGGGTTACCTTTAATCCTGGTTCCTGGAATATCCTGGCCAATGCGCTCTTTTGCTTAAGTTCCACTTATCTAGTGGTTCAACCATAAACCATGCCGTACCCAGAACAAATAATTTATCTTGCCACTTACTTCTTGGGTAACCCCAGGCAGGCCTATCTGTTCTTGGGTCACAAAGAATTGTGGAGATTGTGTGAGAACTTTAAAATTGAAGAACAGACGGAGGTATATTTCTTAGAACAGGCCCTCTATGTTCCTACACCGGAGTTGCAAATGTCAGTCAGTTTTATTGCTGTTTTTGCAATGCTTTATATAACTGAGCCTCTTTCTTGCAATATGCAGAAATTGCCTACAACAAGGGCAAACATAGTACTACTGGAGTTTCACCTTTTTGTCTTCAAGGTCTTCACCCCAGAATTGGTTGGAAAATAGTTCACACTGATTCTTTAGTACCCGCAGCCTCTGAGTTCTTAGCACACCTAATTTTGGTATGGGATAAGGTTAGGGAAAGCTTATCAGCTGCCCAAGAGAGGATGAAGTAATATGCAGACAAACATTGTTATGCTGCTCCTGATTATTCTGTAGGGGATAAGGTTTAGCTATCCCCTAGTTACTGCCCACTTGAGTGCAGACATTCTGAACTTGGTCTTTGTTTCCCTGCCCCACTTACTGATAGTGAAGGTCATTAATCCAGTGACCTTCCAGATTAAACTCTCACCTTCCTGGTGACTGTATCTGGTGTTCCATGTCTCCCCATTGAAACCTGATATTCCTGATCAAGTTCTCTTGTATAAAGCCACCTCCACCTCCAATCTTGGTGCATGGTGGTCCAGAATTTGAGGTTTTGGATTTTTGTTATTCATGGGAAACTGTTGTTTTTGGTCATTTGGAAGGGATATCCTATCTGTGACCAATCTTGGGAACCAACCTATGTCTTCCATGCCTCCACCTTGATACAAAGGTTCTTCCATTTACATCCTGTCAAGCCTAAATTCTCGGGAGAGAGCTATACTGTTAAACGCGCCCATTGGACATGCCTTCTAAGGACTGTTGGCGTGCTTGTGGAACATGCCTCTTACCTCTAGCAGGCAGGCGCCATCACAGGAGTCTTCTGACACCTCAAAACTGTGTTCTTAGGGCAGTACAGCTCCAGAATAATAATAATATCATGTTTTAAATCAAAAATGTCTGCTCAAATCTACAAAAGACTAAGAATGGTAATATAGCTTCCTCCTTTTTATTTTAATTATTTGCTTTCATTTTCAAAGGTTCAGTGAAGAAATGATTTTGTCTTTGTGTATGTAACAATAAAAGAACAAGGAAGAAACAAGTTATATTTTACATGTATGTGTTTTAAAAGCTGGCTTTATTGTTCAAAATGCATAGATTTAGCCACATCCTATGAAATTAAGATTTTGCTCCCACTTCTAGTAGTGCTTCTTTTTCTTAGCAGATTACATGATATTTAAGAGATTCATAAGATCCTAGAAAAGGATTATTATACCACACGGTTTAGAGTTCATTGCACAGCTTTCAATGTTTCTGCCAAGCCTGGTAAGTCCTTTGAATACGGAGGGAAAAGAGATCTGAGTTATCACAGCATTTTGGGAACCAGGATTTCAAAAACACAATTATATCTTGCCCTTCTGCACTCCAAGGACTGCCATAAATACATACATTATTTGTTCAGGTCCTATTGTCTTGTTCTTTTCTAATCACAGATTGATACATCACATGTAGTCACTGACTCCTATGACCAATCTTCCAGTTATGTTTCTGGCAGGAAAAATTAAAGGACTTTGCCCTTAGCTTACTCCTTCCCATCTGCTGTTGCACTTTACTTTATTTGGATTTGAGCTAGTTAACTGTCAAGCCCACAACTAAAAACGAAAATCAAATGAATAGATAATACAAGTTATAGTACTGCAAAGGATAGCAATAGAGTAAAATCAATTAACCCAGCTATAACATTATAAGTAACCAATTATGCCTTTAAAATACAGAACAAATACACCTCATTAAACTTACATTTTATAAAGGTGGTAAAAGGGAAACTTTAACAATGGGAAAAAGTAAAAAATGTCTGTCCACTCTGCCTTTAAGTAGAGTCATGTTTCCTTGCGGTTCACTAAGGAGACTGATTTGTATTTATAACACTGTAAACTAGCCCGCGCCCCCACAATGTGATTTTGCACTGCCACATTGTGAAAAAACCTTATTCAGGCCTAGATTGTCAGGTAGTTTCAAAGTCTATTTTGCCAATACACTGATGTATCAGAAAATAGAAAACAAATGAGTGGTGATAAATGGGATGCCATTTACTTTGATTTTCCAGCATTCGATGAAATAACAAATGTATTCCCTTCCAAAAGATTTCAAATGTAATGATCCCATCTAACAAGGCTGTGGACAGTATTTTGGAATGTTCATAATTTTTGCATTCAAGCACTTGGTGAATAATACCTGCACAGTACAAATAAACATACATTGATGAGCAACAATTGGGGTTTTGAATATCTCTTGGTTTTTTTTACAAGGAAAGTGTTTATGATTCCTGGTGAATTCAATATTAAAGAATCTTACAAGGCCCAATACCACAATTTATGCATTTTCATAAATAAAATTGTGTGTGCAAAGTAATTAAGAAGAAAAATAATCTAAATTCCAACTCCTGGCTGGTAGCAACACCAGCTGCAATACCTCAAACTTCAACACATTCGGTTTTCCCAACAACTTCCATTTAGTAACATTTTCGTATGTTCGAGGAAAATACACAAAAGATTTGACAGGGTCTGGAGGAGTATGTTTTCCTTTTTTCTTTTTGCAGTACATCCCTGGCATTGAAATGCTGAGTAACTTTTCCAAGCTCTAGCATCGTTTTACTCTTCCAGTTTTTCTCCTCCACAGAATAGCAACAGGTATCCTCGCACTGAGAATTTGTTGCTGCAGTGCAGCCCGCTTTTCCATTCTTAATATCAGGTAAGCCAGGGAACTCTTTTTTGTAGAGATCCTCCCACATGGGAGCTAGATGCTTACAATGCCCGCACCATGAGTCATACAATTATATGAAAGTAAGACCTGTAGCAACTGTCTGGTCAAGGTTAGCTTCAGAAAGAGTTAGCACCTTAGACTTGTTTTTCACAGATTCTGCATCTGGTTTTGGCTCATCAGCAGGTTCATCAACAAGCTCCACAACCTCTTCAGAAACGTTTTTCAGGGAACCAATGTATTCTTCAAGAGACTCCAAATCCCTCTGCCCTTCGTACTGATCCACCTTTTATCCATTCTTGGACCAGAGGACGGTTGGATAGCTACGGACCGGGCTCCCAGTGCAGAGTTTGTAGTGCTGTGTACAGTCCACCTTGCCAATCTTTACAGTCTCAGAATTTTCATATGAAGCAGCAAGCCTTTCCTAGATAGATGTCAAAGCCTTGCATTGGCCACACCATGGAACAAAGAATTTGATTAGAAGTTGACTTCTGCAATGTGCATCTTGAAGTTGGATGTCGTATGATCATACAAGCCTTATTTTGCTTCAGGTGCCTTGGGTTATTCCATTTCAGGCTATGGTTGAGTCGGGTCTTCATTCAACATCTGCAACATCCAACTTTCCAGTGCCTGGTAATCCCTAGAGCCCTGATACTTCTCAGCTTCTTGGCCAGGTTTGAAGAACTTCAATGTAGTGTATACTCAAACTCCTTGTTCTGTGCACAGTGCACCGACCTGAGTATAATTTGCATTGTAAACCCAAGCTTCCAGCAACTATTTTACTTGTCTCCCATTTTGTTCCATGTTAGCTGCATACACTGACAATGTACCCACCAGGGCGCGATGAACACGATGAAATGTGGTGGCTCAGTATTGGGGTGAGTGAACATATCAGCTCTGTAGAGGTACTTTCCATGGGATTCCTCCTCCTCTTACAGCTTGGAGTCATCGGGCTCCCCACTGGTTGGCAGGCGGTCCAGGCTGAGACAGGGCAGGAGAAGCAGACACCGACAAAGGGAAGATATGGCAGCCAGCGGTGAGGGTCGAGTTGGCAGAGGACGATAGAGGGGTAGAGAGGCAGGGAGGGAGTCAGCTGTGCGGACAGGGTGGTGGCTGAAGGCAGGCCTGTCTGCTGTCTTTGTTGGCCTGCACATGTATTCCTCATGCAGTCAGCGGTACTGAGATGAAGTAATTCTCTTTGTTCTTCCCATACACAACAATACACAGCTAATGCTTACAAAACATGTTAAACACCAATGGCCAGGACTTGTTTCCAAAGTAGGCCATGAGTCAAGTGAACTTTGATAAATTAATGATATTGCATATGGCTGGGTTCAAACTGGAACGGCATGGTGAGCAAAAAAACGATGGATTTAGGCCCAGATCTCTGTACTGGGGTGAATGTATGACATTGTTCTGCATTCTGTCCATCAACCGTTGTTTTTGCATTTGTCACCCCAAGTGGGAAGGGTATGCCCAGACTTGGGTCCTGTGCTCTCCATGCCACTGGAATCAAGCTATCCTGGCTGAAGAGGGGTGAAACCCCAAAACCGGTCCTAGGATGCTTGTTTCCAGTCCAGGGAGGACCTGGCTTGGCTGTTCGGGCTGGATTGTACCCATGAGGTACAGGGTCAAGCCTGATTTGCATATGGCTGGGTTCAAACTGGAACGGCATGGTGAGCAAAAAAACGATGGATTTAGGCCCAAATCTCTGTACTGGGGTGAATGTATGACATTGTTCTGCATTCTGTCCATCGACTGTTGTTTTTGCATTTGTCACCCGGAGTGGGAAGGGTATGCCCAGACGTGGGTCCCGTGCTCTCCATGCCACTGGAATCAAGCTATCCTGGCTGAAGAGGGGTGAAACCCCGAAACTGGTCCTAGGATACTTGTTTCCATTCCAGGAGGACCTGGCGTGGCAGTTCGGGCTGTACTTAACCCGTGAGGCACAGGGTCAAGACTGATTTGCATATGGCTGGGTTCAAACTGAAACAGCATGGTGAGCAAAAAAACGATGGATATAGGCCCAGATCTCTGTACTGGGGTGAATGTATGACATTGTTCTGCATTCTGTCCATCAACTGTTGTTTTTGCAAATTAATGATATTGCAAATTCCCATAGGCCACCAAAGAGCGTTCTAGAACTGGAAAACAAACATGTTTGTTATTTTTCACAAAAGCATGCATGGGAAAACTGCTCGATTTCATGCCTTATATCTTAATTCTGTGTAAAGCAAGACTAACTAACAAGAGTGAATTTTTAATCAAAGTAAAAACCATTCTTGAGGAGCTGAGTAAATATAGCATTAATCTGTCATATATATTTATGCATGAAGAAAGTAGAACATACCTAATTTGAATTAATCAAAAGGAAATGTATTAACAAATTAATACATTTTTTCTTTTTACAATTTTATCTGGTTGTAACATAGCCAGGCTGTCACAAGAAGCAAACATTATTGAAGTACGACGCAAGGCTAGCTAAACGGTGATAAGGTGATCTAGAGGTGACAAGGTGCTTTAAGTGAATAAACTATATGCAGTGCTGTACAAGAGGTATCTCAAATGTTCAATTCAATAGACATCCATCCCTATACACATGAATCTCCTGTCCATATACTGCTTGCTCTGCTTTTCACGTGGAGTGGCGAGGGTAGGGAATCTATTGTACAGGTATGTCGACGTTTCAACCCCGAGAAGTGCGTGATTCAAGAGGGATTTTATAGTAGTACAAGTTTATTCAGGCATGAATAAATAAAATCTGTGGTGCATTGCACCCACTCGATGCAGTTTGTGTTAAAGAAAGTAACCGGCAGCCATATCCTTGCCGGTATTAATATGAGACCTTTGCCTCTGTGATGAACAGAGCTCCTTCCGGAGTGTCCCACAGATTTTATTTATTCATGCCTAAATAAACTTGCACTGCTACCAAATCCTCATTTAAGGGATTCCACATTGGGAAACACATCCTGGATACATATACTGTGAATAGGAGGGATTATTTCTGGTCACAAGATATGTGCAGTCTTAACTGTGTGTCTAACATTGGACCCTATTGAATCCCATTCGGGACGGAAAAAGAACAGGATTTGAGGATCTTCACATATTGAGTATAGCCCTGAAGAAGTCGCTGCGCACAACTGTAAGCGCGGTGAAACACGTGTTGGCTAAGGCTGTTGTGAATAAACTGAAGTGCATGTTCCAGCAAAGAGTCAAGCTTTTGTCACACAGTTATTGATATAATTTATAACTAATATACAGAGCCTCAATGCGTCACCAACATCTTAACCAGCATCAAGCCATGCCTTCTGACTTTAGGAAAGTAATTTTCTTAGCTTTGGTCCTTTCAGGAAGAAACAGTAGGATACTTTTCAAGATAGTGGTGCCTTTTGCTTATGCCTCCTATGAGTCTTCTTTGTCAAGATCAGTTCAGATACTGTTTACCTGTGGAATGGCTGCCTACTGGGCTGAGGCATCAGGAGCGTCCATCCAGGACAGATTGCAACTTAGCCAGCTCCATCTACTTTTATCTCTCATTACAGACTGGATGTGGGGCATCATTGATCACTAGACTTTGATAACAAGGCATTTGCTGCTTTTCTTCTGGAGAAATTAATCACCTGTATTGCTATATTCTTTATTTAATAGATGTGTGGCAGTTCTCTAGAGCATGCGTCTTGTTATAATGGAATTACATCGCATATTTTCGAGGTTTGGCATATCCTCAAACAAGTAAGGACTGGGATATGGTAGGACTTAGAAGGTAAGGGGTCGGTTACTAGCCAGTAATCACCATTAGTCTGATTATCCTTCCTTGCTCCCCTATGTACATTACACCCTCCCTCCCTTGTCAGTGACCTCAAGTGATACCTTGGCATGACTTGAGCTTTTTTTGTTTTTTCCTCTTCTGGGAATGGGGGGAGCCTAGAGGGAGGGGTGGACATATCAAGGGATAACAAGGACTTATTTAATATTAAGGTAGATCACATGATGCATGCGGGCCACTTCATTCAAGTAAGTACGGGGACAAGGAAGGATAATCAAGTAATGAATATTACCTGCAAGTAATTAGCACATCATCAGTTAGCTGAGATTCCTAAACAAAATAATGCTGATGTCAAGTCATGGACTGTGGACTGGAATGTTTGACCACAATCGAGCCTCACAGCACAGCGTTGTGATAAAAATGGAGAAACATTTGTGGCAGCTCTGGAGTTTCTGGATTCAAGGGTATTAAATGGAAGGTCATCAGTGTAGGAAGCTGGCTCTGTATATACTGTACCAAAGTGAGGTATAGTGTGCACAGAGTCCAGTGGAACCCCAAAGGTAGGCAGAGGTAAAGTTAGATAGCACGTCACTCTCTATCTGTGGTAGTGTGGTCGAGTAGTAAGGCTTTATCAGAGGACAGTGTTAAGCATTTGTTGTACACACTCAGTCAGCAAATGAATTTACACACTTAAAGACTGAACTTCAGACCAATTGTTTTTGTATAAAAATATTCTTTTAGTTATTTTATTTCCTAGAACCAAGCAAGCCTGGCACAGGTGAGTGATAAGTACTTTGCAGTAAATATACAGATTGTAGCACAGTTTGGATTGCAATTGTAAATGTACTTTGATTTGATTACAGTAGTGTTACTGATAAAGCAATGTTTTTCAGAATACAGTACTTATAATTTGTATAGGATTTTGAGTAAAATTACAGGTCAGTTACTTTTGAGATTACTTTTCTTACACAGTGTAGTATACCTGGATACTACACTGGGGCTTTTCCTGTAAACAGGTAAGTAAAATCGTTTTTGTTAGTTGGTACAATTTTAAAGAATTTCTTTAGGTTTTCAAACTCCACACTTAGAACTTTTTCCAAGAAAAATAGTCAATGTTATCCTATGGAGGAAAATAGTGTTATCGGCTTTAGGGTAAGTATTCGGTAGTGGGAGTTGAGGTTCTGGGGGTAGACTCAGGGGTCCCCCAGGGTCAGGGATGCACTCTTGTTACACCATCAGAGGCACTAGGGAAGCCGGGTGCATAGTGCTGATGGCCAATGTTATCCATTTGGGGGATCGGGGGCTTCTGGTTGGTGGCTGCTTACAAGCAGGCCACTTGGTTGCAGGAGCAAAGCTCCTGGATTTTAGCTCAGGGCAAACGGGGAAACAAAGTAGCACCAAAGGTGCACCCTCAGCGGCACTAGGGCCGCCGGGCGCAGGGGGCACAAATATGTGGGGCTATACTTGGACAGTAGAGGCAGTTTTACCCACCAAAAGTAGTTTATGCTGAAGAAAGGGAACATTTTAATTTACATCTTCAATACCCTTGCAAAGAAGCTCGAAGGCCCCCTCATTCGAGCCATTACTAGCAGTAATTTCTAAAAAAAAAAATACTTCTGACTGTGGCATATGCCAGTTGGGTCATGAGAGGCCAGGATGCAGCCCTTCTGGACAGGCTGCAGTCCAGAGCCTTCAGGCGGGCTTTCTCCTTTCCCTACAATTCATTCTCGGCTCAAATACGGTTGTAGTTTTGGCTTACAAAGGAAGACCTTGGCAGAATGCCTGCTTAGATAAAATGCTAGTACAAAATTTGGAAGGGTCATAAAAATCCATTTAAAAGATCACTATGGTCCACCCCGGAAAAGGATCTACAATAATTCACAAGTATCTATTCAGTTCTATAAAAGTGCTGTACTTAACAGACCATTGGGACAAGAACTTACCTTTTCCAACCTTCAATTGTCTAGTGAATAAGATGGTGAAGTCGCAGTCATACTTGGATGATACAAATCCAATTTAGATCTTAATCTTACTCCTGGATGGTGATCAAACACTGCGATGATTTGAAACCTTCTCCATACTTAAATACTGCCTTCCCAGCTTACATCAAGAGAAGATTGATGGCCAACTACCAGCACTGGCCGGTCAACCACCCTGGAAACAGAGCAGCCCAACTACTTGCAGGTTCTACAGTGCCAAAAAGTAGGACTTCTTACATCTGGTCTGCACACGACTCCATCTTTACAAGCTTTGCATCAGTCTACTAAAAAGTAGTCTCAACATCAGAGCAGTTAGAAAGTGCAGAGAAGCAATATTAGTGAGATTCAACCCAGTAGACCCTCATTTGAACTGCAGACTGGTGAGAGTTCTGTCAGCCTCACTTTTGCCCAGTTAAACTAACATTAACACGTCAAACGCTGGACATGAGCTGAGGTCAGTCGGTCTTGCTGCTCCGTCTGTGTTAAAAGGCTAGCCTGCCCATGGGTTGCGGAAAAGTGCCTTTTAAAAAGAACATCGCATATGGTCAGTTAGTGTTAATGCACTAATAAGCTTGTATTTGTAACTGGGTATTGATCTTAGTAGACATGGTTTTAACTTTGTTGAATCATTCGATCCTGTAACTGATTATAACAGCCACGTTTTTACGTTAATTAAGCCAATCGGTCCTCTAATTGATATAGTACTTTTCTTGAGTTGATCTTTTACCAGATGATACAGTATAAGGACAATTGATTGTAATCAAGTTTTACTAAGCACACACGCACTTTATCCGTCAGCAGACAGTGTTATTCTTATGGTAGCATTGGTATGGTGTTATTTTAATTGCAACATTGCTATGGATTTAATTAACTGAAACAATAGCATTTGAATCAATCATGGACTGTGTCTGTGTTCTGCATGCCAATAGTGGTGCAATCCTAGTCAGGTGACCACATGCCATAAATGCTAGTCTATACAAATGTGACATCTTCAGATAGTTTAAAATGTACAGGCGTCTCCAACGAGTAGCTCCTGAGCTACTGGTAGCTCTCCAGTTACCTGTAATTAACTCTCCTGTGTGCAGCCCAGGCTACTAATATAGAATCTTTTTCTTGGTTCAATTAATATATGAATACCAAAAATTAAATATGTGTATATGCTGGAGCGAGGTTTTCCCTAAGAATTGTATACCTCCTCCATTTTATCATTTAGAATTAAAATGAATAACTGAGTAATATTAATAGTATTAATGGTTTGCTGTGTGTTTAATTAATCAACATTACTAATTAGAAAATACACATGGGAATCGCATTTGCATGGCCTGATTGATACGTAAACTAATTTCGTACGCATACTAATGTCAGATATTTAGAATTTGCATGTTATATGTTGCTTTTGTGATGTGATTTGTGAATCGTGCTTTAAATTGTGAGTATAAACCGCAATGCGTGTTGCTTTGCTAGATAAATACACACACATAGAGGGTTTAGTAAGGGAATAACATTCTAATAGTCATTTCCATGTATTGATTACATTTTGTGTCTCTTTGCTTAAGTTGACCTTTCTGGAGTGGCCACAAAATGGCTGCCATCCCTATTTTGACGGACAGACGAGATACAGAAGTCACTGAGTGAAGTGCGCCTGCGCTAAAAGATGAGCAACAATAACCTCGTCCTGACCCCAGGCAGACTGTACTCGTGAAGGACGCACCGGGAGGAGTGCTAAGCCTCAAACAATGAACTTCCTTAAACCATGAACTGTTATAATTGATGACACCATGAACACAAACCTGCATGGGAATAAACATGCCCTGGATGGACTAGAAACTGTTACAGTTTTATTAATAAATTGAGCACTACATCTAATGCAACATTAAATGTATGGGAATCAGGAAGAATGATTCTGGTTCAACCAATCGAATTTGTTCTAAAACATGTATTGTAACATTTGTTGTCGAAATTTACTATAAAAGTAGACTAGAGAGGGTAGGAAACACACACCTTCACTTTACCAGATTGCCCGACGTTATGCTGACGGAGAGGACGGTGACACTGCTGGACAGCTGCTTACCAGAGACTCTGATGGACTGATCAGATGTCCAATTAACTTACGAACTGATTCTTTGATTTATGGGCATAGAGACGAAAGATCTGAATTTGACATAGAGGACGCCATTTAGCCAGATTAGGTAAATATGCGAACCAAAATACTGAATGCTATATGCTTTGATTAGATAAAACTTTTAATTCATTTAAGAACTGTGTCGGGTTATTATTTGAAGTATTTTGATGTATATTGTTTAGAAGAATACGTTTTCGTTTTTCCCAGCAACTAGCTGATCCATGGCCAATAGCATGGGAGGAACTGTTAGGTTATAAAGGTATTAAGACCCTGGTGAGGTAGGGAGGAATAGGTGAACTTGTTATTACTCATCAGGTGATTGGTGCAATCTTCCTCCCATTTTCCAGCGCATGGAATATAGAAAGGATTCCCCTCTCTCGAGGACCATTGATCTGAAAGTAGAATGAATGAATGGTGCTATGGGCCCCACCAGTGGATAAATGAATGAAATGTGGTCGTAGAAGAAGATCTGTGGTCTGGTCTGTAGCGAGGGGATTTGTGGTATTCAGCGCTGGTGCATATACACTATCAAAATGGGTATATTTAGAGAACACATAGGCTGATGTTTGAAGAAAAATGGCTGAATTCCCAAAATGTATTTAAAGGTATTGTTTCAGTGATAAATCAAGTAGCCCTAGAAAGAAAGGGCACCAAGGGGCCCCACTGGCACCCCTTGGTGCCAGGTGCAGTGCACATAGGGCTGTTATGTATTACCCATGCAAGGGCATTCTAAATTGATGACGATTTTTATTTTACTTCTGGCCACCTTCCTGATGCACTGTTGTGAGCTCTGCTGACAATCTTGGATGGTGGTCCCTTCTACACCAGTAAATGAGTAGCTCGGGGTCATTTTCATTAAACATAAGTAGCTCTCAGTCCTGAAGATGCTGGAGACCCCTGGTAATCATACTTGCTGCAATATCCACTTCCGCCTGAGTTCCCGGTTTCCCTTTTTCTGGAATCTTCTTCTGATGAGGTCACAAGTTCAACTAAAATCCAAATACTGGGCAGAGCTCGCAGGTCAGTCAAGTGGTAAGCGAGACAGCTGGCCAGAAGGTTTTTTTACAAACGCTTATATAATCAGTCGCTGGGAAAAGGCAACATTAATAAAGATAACAAATGAACGATCCAAATCGGTGCGAATGCGTGAAAAGCAATGTTTTTAAATGAAGAAGTGGTTAACATGCGACTCTCCGAGTTTATGAGGCTGGCAGATCTGCTGTGATGTTGTCGACGCCCCGCACCTCCTCCGTGTGTGCACAGTGGGTCTGCACTGCTTGTGTTAAAGGTTCAAATTCCAGCGGTGCTCACAAGCAGCGAGCCAGGAATGTGCGGCACATCTGCTTTGCATCAGGCCGCCCGTCCGTGTTTATTTCTCCACGTGCTAACCATCATACAAGACTTGTGTGAACGGTTTCGAAGAACAATAACCCTATTTATCAAGTCTAAAAATCTGTGGCTCTCTTAATAAAAAGGGGTTTACACTTTTGCGGCGCTTTCGCTTGCAGAGGGCTTGATTCCTAAACAGTCGGCGTGCGCGTGAAGTGGATGAAAACAGCTGGCTGTGCGCGGGTGCGCGAGGCGGCTTTGATTCCCGGAAAGCAGTCGAAATGAGGGCTCGGTGGGTGGGACTGGTGTTGGTATTTTATGCACTGTGCAGAGACCGTGAAGCCGTGTGCATCTTCAGCTGCAGGGCGGGCACAGGAGGGCCTTTGTCCTTTTGTAAATGTATGTGGTATAAATACTCACAATGACTGAAACCCTTGTACCTAACTCGCATGGTAATATATGTCAGTCCACATTGTCAGTGTTATTAGTAGAACACGACCCATCTACCTCAGTGTTTAATTTGCAACACAAATGAAAGAGTGGTGCCCCAAAGCTTCCCTTAGGAGCCCCAGCCAGAGCTGCTGAATACCCGAGATGCCAAAAACGAAAGCTGCATAGACTTTTTTCACCTCTGGCCTCATTCCTCCAGCACCCTACTCTTCACCTCTCTTTATCTTACTCCTGCATGTTATTTTACATCCCTTTTGTTACTTTTTTCTTATCTTCCTCTCTCTGCCTTCTTTCTCAATTTTTTCCGCCTTACATTTTGTATCTTGCTCTGGAAGTGGTTCCAAAAATGAGTGCTGCAGTCCACCACCTGTGACCATGTGCATACATTTAACACTCCCACGCAAAGGTACACCAGCCTGCAATACAATAAATAAGCAATCTAAAAATATTTATAGTGGAAAGGTCAAAACGATGAACATGCCAGACTGCCTTGCTCATTTAGATTTTGTCTGAGGACTTTGGAATAGAAAAGCGATTTTTGGGACGAGGAGAAACGGAAAAACTGCAGAGCACAGAATAACACACAAAAGGGCAATAAAAGTAAATGTAGAAACTAGAAAAGCTGCACATGCTCAGAGCTCTGCATCAAATGGCCCCGTGGTCAGCTAGTAAGACTAGTGAAGCTGTGATCAGCAAATTTATTAAATCATTTGTAAGGTTTATAAAAGAATATACAAACCAAAAACAAGCAGTGGTGTATATAGAAGAGTCAACACATTGAAAACCAAAAGGGGTTAGAGAACCAGGGCTAACTAAAACCAGTAATGATGTGGCTCTAGGGAAATTTCAGGCATTGGTAGATGTCAGTCTTTGCGTGCCCTGTCCTACAGTTAAGGAGGACGCAGCCTTATCCAGTTAGAAAAATAAGAGGCAGTGAGACTAAGGCTACTTTGGACCTGACGGAAGATTGCAGTATTTCTGGCTAGCTATAATTTTATGAAGAGCGACTGTCTTGCACAGGTCTAGATGTTCAGTTCTGTTGCTGGAAAATGCTGGGTTTTTGCTGAGTCTTTAGATAGATGTCTGCTACTGGTAGGTTGAAGTTGGGGCAATATGCTGACAATCGCACATCCAACTTCTCCAGTAGGGTTCCAGTTCTTTATGTAGCCATAGATAAGTGCAGATTTTGGCTTGGGTCGAGATGCTGGTAGGTGTATCGGTGCAAGGATGCTTTGATTCCACTCCCTTTGAAGTTTATGGAGAACAGGTCTTTGGGAGCCTTCTTGGCAACCGCGGTCAGTAGTAGGAGTTCCTGCAGGGCGGTGACGTGGGGAGGGGGAGGGGCAGGGTGGGGGGTAGTAAACTATGGATTACGGAGGTTTACAGGTAAGTAGACATTTAAATCAATAAAACGAATTTCGTTGCATGCACTGCATCGCATTTGGGGATGCAGTGCACGCAACGAAATTCATTTTATTAATTTATATGTTTACTTACCTGTAAACCTCCGTAATCCATAGTTTACTACCCCCCACCATGCCCCTCCCCACGTCACCGCCCTGCAGGAACTCCTACTACCGACCGCGGCTGCTTCTTGGATAAGGAATGGAAGTGTCTTTCCTCTTTGTCCAGTAGGATAAACTGAGTCTCAAAGTCCTGGAAAGTGATTGGTGTGTCCCCTTTGAAGAAAAAGTTATTTTGAGCGGTTATTAGGAAAGGATGATTTTATTTTGATTAGTAATTAAAGCTGGTAGTATGACTCAGTGTCTTGTAGACTTTAAGATCTTGCTTATATGATGTCAACACTACCTTGGCATATGTAAGTCTCCAAAGTCTTTGTAGTTCTTTACATTTCCTTTTGGCTATTATCAATTTGTTATAATACCAGCAGGCAGTAGTTGTTTGACGATATGAGTTGCCTGTTTTAAGGGGAATACCTTATCCAAGGCATTTGATATCCAGTCATTAAAATGAATAAATACTTCACCATCACCACAATTGTCTAACTGAACCAAAAATTGAGCGGATCATAAACAGTTCATATGTTTCTCTGTATTAAGTCTACACCAGGCACAATAAGGTAGTTTACTAGCCCTAAAATTGTGAGAATTAACCATCTCTAAAAGAATGGCAAACAGTTTGACTTTATGGTCGGACCAAGGAACTTGCACAATGGAATGAATGGATAAGGTTCAATCTTGCAAAAATATGATCCAAAATATGTCCTGCTTGATGTGTGGGAGAATTATCATGTATGGTGTAGTTCAAAGGATGAGCAAATATTTGCCAATTTTAAGGTATTCATATCTTTAGTATTATCAGAGTGTATATTAAAATCCCAGCGGCCAACCAGAAATGTTGAGTTTAGGTTGGCAGTGGCCATTCCCTCCTGAAGTGAGCATAGAAATGTTTTTTGCTGGACCCAGAGGGTGATATATTAGCATTATTTTCACTATACAGTTGTGACTGACGGATAATGAAGCAGGTACCATTACTTTATTGGCCAAGTAGAGTGTGACCAACGTAGAACAGTTAATTGTTCCCCCATCCTCGTGCACCCTTTAGCTGTTCGTACGACATATCCCTGGGTATAGCTCATGAGAACCCCGGGTCAGAGCCTTCCTTTATTCAAGTGTCTGTAACAAATAAGAAGTCAAACTTTTGCTCTTCTAACAAAGTTCACATTTCCACTGTATTAGCGAGCAGCGAGCGAGCATTCACTAAAGTACAATGGATGCCTGGAGTTGGCTCAGAAGAAGTGACTTTGATATGTTTGTAGTTAGCAGTGTAACAAGGTGTTCAATGTTCAAGTTGTGCAGTGCTTGTGCTGCTTCGTCATTTCTAGTCTAGAAAAAAACATCCCAGCTTGTTAGTGCTTTGTGTTCTAAGGGCCCTATCAAATTATTGTAGTGGAATAAACATATGCAGGCCTGATATCTCTGGAAGGTGGGTGGTGCAGACTGGGACGGCCCTTTACAGTTGGGGCTGTGAAGTACAGACCAGTGGGGTCAGGAACTAGTTTCATTTCCAGGCTATGGGTGTCAGAGATCAGCAAACATGGAGTACTGTGCTTGGCAACAGCGGTTGTTGGGATTCCTCCGCTTCTGCTTCAGTTTGCACCCGTTTGGCGTTCCCTCACAATGATTGGTTTTTTCCTTTCCTCTGTTTCCTTTGTAGTTAGTTCCCTTATAAGCAGGGCGCCACTATTTTCCTCATCTCCTCTGTTTCCCTCTTAGCGCTGTGCTACCCTTTGGCATTCCTCGATCACTCTGGCTCTCATATTGAATGCCCCAAGAACAAAGTCCCACTTGGCCGGTGCTCCTACCCTTTCGGTTCTCCAGCTGTATCCTGGTAAGTAAGAGGCTAGTTACAGTGCTCCCTGACCCCAGTAAGCACAACCATGAGTTCTGGGTGACCGATAGATCAGGAGTTATTATTGCTGGTTTCTTTTCTCTGGGGTAGCATGGTCTTACCATGTGTTACTCAACACGCTGAGGGTGCCCGGTCTTAGAGAAAAAGGTGGTTTAGCTCTCCTTCCATGAAACCACAACCAGTCTCGAGTTCTGACTCCTAACTATTCCCTCAGTTTGGGTAACTGAGGTATCTGCTGTCAATCTGTAAATTTCACTCAAATGACATCGACAAATCATATACCTGTGCAGAGTAATCATGCTGGCAGGTAGAGTACTTGTGCTCCATGCAACATACAGACCGTAGAAGAGAGCACCCACACAGAACATCATGGCACCTGCAAAGCTCACTGGTATTTTCCCTCTATCTTCTGGTTATCAATGACCACCTTATGGGACCCTCACTTTGGTTCTTTATGCTCGTGTTGGCTTGGGGGTGCTCACAGGTTTCTTCACGATGCCAATTACCTTTAAGGGGAGTTCCTTCCCCGCTGATAAGCACAGGCAATGACAACATAACCTGTAGTTTGGCTTCCTGTCAAAGGTAATATGTACTGCTACATGAGGAAAAAAGGGGCACATGATTAAACACAGTGAAGCATCTGTTATTCACTTAACCAAGCCATAGCAATGTAGTTTGACAGTGTGATTTATGTTGGTGCATTACAAATGACAAATGGGTTTAAATCATCTTTTAGATCCTCAGGCAGGGAAAAAGATCACTGTTCTTATAAAAAAAAACTGCTATCTTTATTGACACAACTACTGATACAGACAAGAATGCTCTATTTTCTACCACTAACACAGTCAATGAGTCGAGCTTACCTTTACTTCGTTCTACAAAAATAAGAAACACAGACGTTGCTCCGATTACGTGCAAGGATATATTTGCCAATATTCTTTTTTGAAAGGGGTGGTAGAAATTCAGGAGAAGCAATGCTCTAACCTGGTCTCTAGTAGCATTTAAATTCTGATTCTGTATCAAGGTGTGCATACACTTGCCGCATTCACAACATTATTACATGATTAACTCAAACAGCCATGCCCTGACCCACGCTTCTCGACTAGATGGTGACTTCCCTTTTTCATTGACTGAAAATGGTGGTATTCTTAAAATACGTTTAAGGTATTGGTAAAATTGGTTCCTTTGCCAGGACCAACACCTATATGCTCCATAGCCTCTCACCCAAATATGAGCTTTGGAATTTCCATGATGCATAGAAAGTGTCTCCTTATCAAGATTAATTAGAGATTGTAGAGGTTGGCATTCAATGACACTGGGCCTCAGGTCCATGGTTTGTCACTTAAGGTCATTTCTATCAAAGAAACAGGAAATATATTTTCTCCAGTAATCTATTTCAAACGTTAAAACTTCTCACTCTAATTTATACAAAAACAGTGGTAGATATTCTTTGTTCCTTCACAATGATTAAACAATTTTACCATACCACTAGATATTTTAGATCCTCTAAAAGATTGACATATAATTGTATGTTGCTTTACACTAAATGCTTTTTCCTTTGTCCCTATACTTTTCAGACATGAAACAGGAAGCGCCATCTCATGCACTCACATGGTCCCAACCGCGGAGACGATACTAGAGCCGATGCTGGACCTCCTAACCCACCCAAGAACGGCACATGTCAAGGAACCAAAACCTTACAGCACATAATGTCCACCAGGAGGAAGAGGGTTTGGGATAAAATAATAAAAGGGAGACTTGTGGTACTGGATCTACTCAGCAGCTGGGCGATACTGTGTAACAGGATGCTGTTGTTCCAGAGACCTTTGGGGTGTGCGAAGTAGATACACACTGAATCAAAACCTCTGGTTTTGCAATGATGCGATATACTGGAAATAACAAGAGGAAGCAATTACCATTAATACACTAAAAGGCCTTAATATACAATGACCATGCATTGACTTCAGTTACATACACTTACCGGTTTTCGCCGCAGCCCGGCATGAGAGCAGAATAACCAAAATCACAGATTGGAGTGGGGCACTCCTAAGGACAACACTCAGAAGATAGGTTGGAGTTAATGACACTCCCATAATAACTTCGGAAGACAGGTTGGAATTAATAGCACTCCAAAGGTAAACTCAGTGGATAGGTTGGAGTTACAAGGTTCATACAAACATCAAATACTCAGAAATGTTTTCTCTTGAAAATACTGTTCATTCAGAGAAACACAGAATTAAGTCTTTAAACTCAGAGCAATCAGGTCAAGTGCCAAGGTTAAACGGAGGAGTCTGGAGTAGGAATACACAAGAAGCACTTAAGGAAATCACAGAAAGGTCATGGAGGAAAAGTCTAGAGCCTTTTACGATGCTGGTGCTCAGGCCTGCTAACTACTATAGGAGGATTAGTGCGTACCTGATATCAAGTAGTTAGCCTAGTTCTGCGACTTGACTGATGTTAGAAGAAGATCTCGGAGCCTTGACCCAGGTAGTTGTAGGAGGTCCGGAGTAGCTGTGCAGGAGGGAGACATCAAGGGAGCTGGAGCCATGGAACCACTGGTTCACTATGGACTTGAAGGAGCCTGGACCACTTCTTGCTTCCAGCAGGATTCTTCAGGTGAGTGGGAAGGGTGAAGCTTGCTTCGCAAGGAGTGTAGGCCATGCAAAGACTCGAGGATGGGAGGGTGGTTACATACCCTCTCGAAAGCTCAAAGAAAGCATCTAGGTCTTGTGTGGCAAGTGGCGCAGATGGCTTTCTGGAAGGTTCTCGAACCTTGAAGAAAATACGTGTTCTCGACTAGAAGGTGACTTCCCTTTTTCATTGACTGAAAATGGTGGTATTCTTAAAATACGTTTAAGGTATTGGTAAAATTGGTTCCCTTGCCAGGACCAACAGCTATATGCTCCATAGCCTCTCACCCAAATATGAGCTTTGGAATTTCCATGATGCATAGAAAGTGTCTCCTTATCAAGATTAATTAGAGATTGTAGAGGTTGGCATTCAATGACACTGGACCTCAGGTCCATGGTTTGTCACTTAAGGTCATTTCTATCAAAGAAACAGGAAATACATTTTCTCCAGTAATCTCTTTCAAACGTTAAACCTTCTCACTCTAATTTATACAAAAACAGTGGTAGATATTCTTTGTTCCTTCACAATGATTAAACAATTTTATCATACCACTAGATATTTTAGATCCTCTAAAAGATTGACATATAATTTTATGTTGCTTTACACTAAATGCTTTTTCCTTTGTCCCTATACTTTTCAGACATGAAACAGGAAGCGCCAAGTCATGCACTCACAAGGTCCCAACCGCGGAGACGATACTAGAGCCGATGCTGGACCTCCTAACCCACCCAAGAACGGCACATGTCAAGGAACCAAAACCTTACAGCACACAATGTCCACCAGGAGGAAGAGGGTTTGGGATAAAATAATAAAAGTGAGACTTGTGGTACTGGATCTACTCAGCAGCTGGGCGATACTGTGTAACAGGATGTTGTTGCTCCAGAGACCTTTGGGGTGTGCGAAGTAGATACACACTGAATCAAAACCTCTGGTTTTGCAATGATGCAATATACTGGAAATAACAAGAGGAAGCAATTACCATTAATACACTAAAAGGCCTCAATACACAATGACCATGCATTGACTTCAGTTACATACACTTACAGGTTTTTGCCGCAGCCCGGCATGAGAGCAGAATAACCAAAATCACAGATTGGAGTGGGGCACTCCTAAGGACAACACTCAGAAGATAGGTTGGAGTTAATGACACTCCCATAATAACTTCAGAACACAGGTTGGAATTAATAGCACTCCAAAGGTAAACTCAGTGGATAGGTTGGAGTTACAAGGTTCATACAAACATCAAATACTCAGAAATGCTTTCTCTTGAAAATACTGTTCATTCAGAGAAACACAGAATTAAGTCTTTAAACTCAGAGCAATCAGGTCAAGTGCCAAGGTTAAATGGAGGGGTCTGGAGTAGGAATACACAAGAAGCACTTAAGGAAATCACAGAAAGGTCATGGAGGAAAAGTCTAGAGCCTTTTACGATGCTGGTGCTCAGGCCTGCTAACTACTATAGGAGGATTAGTGCGTACCTGATATCAAGTAGTTAGCCTAGTTCTGCCACTTGACTGATGTTAGAAGAAGATCTCTGAGCCTTGACCCAGGTAGTTGCAGGAGGTCCGGAGTAGCTGTGCAGGAGGGAGACATCAAGGGACCTGGAGCCATGGAACCACTGGTTCACTATGGACTTGAAGGAGCCTGAAGCACTTCTTGCTTCCAGCAGGATTCTTCAGGTGAGTGGGAAGGGTGAAGCTTGTTCCGCAAGGAGTGTAGGCCATGCAAAGACTCGAGGTTGGGAGGGTGGTTACATACCCTCTCGAAAGCTCAAAGAAAGCATCTAGGTCTTGTGTGGCAAGTGGCGCAGATGGCTTTCTGGAAGGTTCTCGAACCTTGAAGAAAACACGTATTAGTACACTCACGCTGACCTTTCAGGAAGGGCAGGTGAAACTTGAACATCGAAATCAACAACAGGAATCAAAAGTATCATTATGGCTCAAACGCACATGATGGAAAATAACACCGGGCCCTAGTAACAGCGAGTGCAAGGCATTCTATTGTCTCATGGGATACTGGGGAAAGTTTGCAAAGACGCAAAGGGAAAACACACTAAGGTGCTTGTAACCAACAGGTGCAAGGAGCTCTATGAGTGGGTGATGAAGTGCACAAGAATCAGAGGGTTATGCGGGGATGAGTGCAGGGGTGCAAATGCAATGTAATCACAGGCACTGAGGAGCATTGGCAGGGACATCGTAGCATGTCCTACAACACCACAGAGGTAATATAACGTGAGACCTGTGCGCTAGGCCCAATACATAGAGGGCGCATGTGGGGGTCGAGACAGTGGAGGTCAGGACAGAGAGGGAGCAGGAGGGGATTGTGACATGTCACACCTTCTTCTAGAAGGGTGTGAGGGACCAACCCTGCAGATCTGAACAGGGTTATTGAGCAATGTTTTCACCGACAGGAGAAAAACAAAATATTGTGCTCTGTGGCAAACCTAGCTGTCATTTCCAAAAGGTAACAGTACAATTGCAGGATTTGCCCTGGAAGGGAACTGAATAATAAGGTTAAATCTAAAGAGTGCCTACCAGTCAATTCTAGTCTATACAGGCCACTACATGTCCTTCAATTTAAGTCCATGTGTCTTCATTTTGTCCCACTCCAGATGATTAATGAAGCTCTTCCAACTGGTTGCTTATATTGGTAGACTGATACCATGTGCTCTTCATGGCTCAAGAAAACTTGGTTCTTCCATCTCACATTCAGTCAGTAATTTCTCTATGTCCTGGGTTCATATTCCTCTGTGCTTAATCTGCTTTGACATCTTCACATAAATGGGATTTCTGGATTTCTCTGAGGATTCAGAACAGGCATGTCTTTATCTTCCATTGTCCAAGGTGTCCAACCTGAAGACAGAACCGAGGCACCTTCAGTATTTATTTTATTTTTGTTCCCTGGAGAGAATAGACAATATTGAAAAGTCCTACATCCAGGTGTTTTTCCTGCACCCCTCAAACCAATTAAAAAGTTTCAATTGTATATGGCTACAGGTGGCAGCAATGGTGGCCGAAAGGAACATTGCTGGGGCATGGGGGGGGGCGATCCAAACACCTAGAGTCTCCCAGTGGGAAAAAGATATGGACTGGTGCTGCGCGGCCGAAAGGACGATCTACGACAGCCGGGGATGCCCCAAGAAATGGGAGAAAATTTGGCAACGGTGGGAAGATTATAGGGGGTTCAGGGGGATATAGACTAGTTAGGGGGGGAGAAGTGGGGAGGGGGGAAATCTGACAGCAGGTATCGGGAGGAACTACTATTATTATGACATCTTTTGTAAAGTTGAATTTGTATGCCATTGAAATTGTATGTAACCCAATTTAAGAATAAGATCTGGATTATGTAAGATGACTATTGTTTAATAAAAAGAACTAAAAAAAAAAAAAAGTTTCAATTGTGAAGGGTGATATCTTATTTGGATATAGTACACTTAATGCAAGAAGCATAGTTGGATTTCCCAAAAATTATCTTCTACTTGTTTCGTGAGATCTCCCATAACTGTTTCCATAGCTCCAACTCTCTCCGTTATCTCATTCATTTTTGTCTCCAACTTTTCATAAGCTGCTTGGATTTTGGATTGATTAACTTCTGAAACCGCAAATTTTCCCCTAATTTCTGTAAGTAGGGTAACTAATAATACATCTGTAGAGGCTTGAGCTTCTGAGTTGTGATCTGTAGCGGATATGCTTGGATCCACTGTTAGATCTTGTCTGAATTGGCTCCCTTCAGTCTCAGTCATGAAATATTGGCAAGCACTTCTCGTGTTATCCCCTTCTACCTCAACTGAGGAGGTCAAGGGGGCAAATCTATTTTTTAAAAGTCCGGGGTCCTTGTTTATATCCATTCTCATAGAATTTAGGCTTTTAGGAGAGACTACAGAATTCACTTGTAGTAGGTCACAACTACTGCTGTTGTTCAAAGTTGCTGTAGCAGTCAATCCTAAATTAGGCTGATTGGCTAAGGATGTTTGTGCTTGAACCTTGAAATACAAAGGTAGTGAAGGGGTAATTCTGGGGTTGGGAGGGTTAATTTTAGCTTGTTTTTTTTTTCTCCGTGGTTAAGGTAGTCTTTTCTATCGGTGCTTTTTTTTTTAGCTCTGGGGGGTTTTGTGGGTTAATTTGCACCGTGAGAGTAGCTTCTCTACTATGAGACTCAGTCAAGGGCTGACTATTGCCCCAAATGTCTCTGCTTCTCAGGGTGTATCTATTTATTATGTTCACCCCCGTATATATCTCACCCGGAACATTGTTGGGTTGTTGTTCCTCTCTTTTAGTATCACTTCTCACACTGAGCCCCCAGATCTCCCTTTTCCTCCTTACCGGGGTCATTTGTGGGTGCCATAGGCACTTCTCTGCTTTTTCCCAGTGTGACGGTTCCCTGTTTGTGCCCCCGTCGTCTCCTTCCTGTGCTCCTTTCCGCACCCAGCCCGGCTGCGCCTGTGCCTACCCCAGTTGAGGAGAGCCGAGCAGAGACTCCGGCGATTGGTGTTGTCTGCACACGGCTCCTGTTGCCCCGGAAGCTGATACTTGCGGCGGTGTGCCTGCCACGTGCAATCCGCTCCGCCACCTCTGACCAGCGGCTCCTCTGCCTCATCCCCTCTGCTCCAGCTGCCACCGTCAGAACTTGCATCCCCCGCCAGCAGCACGCCGGCGGACTCCCGTAAGAATCGTCCAAACAGGTAAAGAAAAGCTGTGGCGGTGAAAAAAGAAAGCACTTAATTCCCCGACCCCCTTGCTAGTTTTTGCTATATTTTGCTTAAACAAACTACATCCAAATGCCACATATTTCGAGCATTCTGCCAAGTGAATCTAGAGCCCGTGACCGCTTCTAACTAGCGGCTGCCATTTTCCCCCTTGTTGAGTGTTCTTTTCCCCCTTCTTTGGAAATCGTGAGGCTAAAAAATTGCGATAAAGAGCTGCGGGATAAGTTAGAAAGTATGGAAATAATGCAAGAAGGAACAATATCAGGCTACTGAATGTCCCAGAGGATATTGAGGGTTCAGACATAAGGTCTTATGTAATTAAACTTCTTAAAGAATTGCATCCAGATATTGAAAGGCTGACCCTCGAGGATGATATTCAGAGAGTACACCGGGACCCATACTCTAAAAGACCAGAAAAAAAACCCAGAGAAGAATCCTAGTCAACTTTAAGACCTATCCAATAAAGGAAAACATTCTGGCTGAGGGTTTGAAAGTAGGTGTCTACAATAGAGGGGACTGGTCAACACAAGATAAACAGTGGGAATTAGGAAAATGTATCCAAGAACTAAAAGGCTTAGGCGCCACAGCCACCCTACGATTTCCAGCTACTTTAAGGGTGATGTGGAATAATAAGATGTTTAATTTCAAAGATCCCTCTGAAGTTAATTCCCTTATCACCCAAAATCAAAGGTACATCCAAATGAGAATTGTTTAATACTGTAAAAAAAAGTCTGCCTAGCTGGAGACAGAGCCTGAAAGCAGAGGTAGTTCAGGTATACCTCTAGTATTAAGGGAGGGTTCCCCAGGGTGGAGGATTGAGACAGAAGGGGAGGGGAGGGACACAAATGTAAATACAACTCAACATTTACACTTTTACACAAGGTGTGGGGACATGTGGGAAATTTTTTTTCCTCATTTATAAACATTAATCAATTACCCCAGACAGATCAAGATAAGATTTCTACCTTAGTAGCCTTATTAATAATAGGTAATACAAGCAGACCTGTTTCCCTAACACATATAAATTTCCAATGACAGATGTAGGTAGGACAGAAAAAGCAAAGAGTCTGAAAATTATGTCATGGAATATAAACGGTCTTAGGTTCCCATCTAGAAGAAACAAAATCCTAGAATACCTAAAACTCGTGGACAGTGATGTTTTTTTTATTCAAGAATCACACCTGATTAAGGAGGAATGGGAGTTAATTTTAAAAAGCCAAAAATGGATAGAACACTGCGTTTGTACTACCCAAACTGCTACAATAAAAGGGGTTGCTCTTTTGTTTAAAGGAACCGTCCAAGCAATATTGGCGGATTGTATAGTTGACCACTCAGGGAGGTGGGCAATCGCTGGAGTCAAAATTAATGGCTCGTGGCTGAATTTTGTTGGTTACTATGATCCAAACCTAGATGACCCAGTCCTACTATATACCCTACTCCTGCATTTAATTAACATGACTTTAATCTAGTTTTGGATCAGGATTCAACATCAAATAGAGCAACAGCAATGGCAAAAAATATGAGAGCAGCCCTGAAACAGCTAATGTCAGATATTGGCCTCTCAGACATCTGGAGAAAGATGGGCCCCAAGAAAGGAACAGTGGGGGCAAAGTTTACGTTCCATAATAAAAAGTATAGACACCGTTCTAGGATTGACTTTTTTCTGGTTGACGCTGTCACAGAAAAAAACACTATAAAGGTCAGCCACGTCCCGGAACATTTGTCCGACCATTCGGCGGTGCTCCTAGAAATTGCCACGGTCAAGAGACAGCCACCCCGTAGATGGACTCTTAACCGATCACTACTGCTGGAAAATACAGTTACTGAAAAGTTGAAAATAGCAACTAAGGAGTTTTCTTTTATTTTATCTGAATGCAGCTCAGCGTAACACAGTATGGGATTCATATAAGGCGTTTCTAAGAGGTATATTACCAACTATCTCTATCGCCCAAATGAAGAACACAAGGGGCAAGATAAAGATCTTAGAAACAGAAATACATTCTTACCAAGAGGAGCTAGAAAAAACGCCTGGTAATTTAAACATTCCACGGAGTTTGACAGCAGCAAAGCATAGGCTAGCGGATTACTTAGAAGTTATTGTAAAAAAAAAGTGAGAAGCCAGTCGATTGTCACACCATGAGTATGGGGAGGGGTGTGGCAAACTTCTCGCTTGGAAAACAAAAGCTGACCAGTCTAGGAATTGGATAAGAGATCTTAGATGCCCGAACACCGGCAATATTATTTCAGAGGACTCGGGGATTGAGGACGCTTTTGTACAATTATTTCAAGATTTATATACAGAAGAATTAACAGTAAACAAATCAGATATAGAAGACTACTTCCTAGACCTTGATCTACCATCTCTACAGAATGAGGAGAAAATTTACTTAAACCGCCCCATAACCTTGGAGGAGGTTCTCCAAATTATCGGTACCCTAAAGAAAGGAAGGAAAGGCCGCTGGCCCCGACTCAATCCCAAATGAGATCTACGTTCTTTTAAAAGAAGAGCTTGCCCCCTTTCTAACTCAGTTATTTAACTCACTTTTCACAGAAGGTCAGGCTATCCCGCAGTCATGGGATGATGCAACTATAACTATTCTACTTAAACCCAATAAGAATCTGAGATCCTGTGAATCTTACAGGCCAATCTCTCTCTTAAATAGTGATCATAAACTTTACACTCAGATAATAACTAAACGCCTGGATAAGGTTATAGGATCACTAATACACTTAGATCAGAAAGGCTTTATGAAAGGGAGGCAGCTCTCCGAATTAACACATGATTTAATTGGAGCAATAGACATGGCTCAAACATACAAAATTTCCTTAGCGGTAATAACTTTCGATGCCGCTAAGGCATTTGACCGTGTCAGTTGGCCATTCCTATTCCAAATGATTTAGCGTCTTAACTTAGGGGAAACCTTTTTAACAACAGTTAAAGCTATCTATAAAAATCCATCTGCTAAAATCCTTGTCAACGCCAATCTTACCACGTCAATAAAAATTAGTAGGGGCACCAGGCAGGGCTGCCCCCTGTCTCCCCTCCTTTTCAATATATATATTGAACCTTTGGCATGTAAATTAAGAGCCTGTCAGAATATCATCACCTTTAGGTATAACGGATGAGAAAAGAAAATCAGATTATACACCGATGACCTCATGATACTAACAGGGAATTTAGAACAGTCATTGCCGGCAATATGGGATCACTTGGAGAGTTTCGGAAAGGTTTCCGGATACATGATTAATCAACAAAAGACAGAGCTGATGAAATGGAATACCCAATACAGGAGTGAACTCACCAAAAGGGAAATTAGATATATAGGGGTTCAAATAGTTCAATATATAGATAAAATAGCCCAAGTTAACTTCAAAAAAGTCACTAAGACGGTCAAAACAAAGTTGCAATCATGGAGCGCCCTTGCACTTTCCTTTTTGGGCAAATCTAATCTCATAAAAATGTCAATTCTCCCTAAATTCACTTTTCTGTTTAATACAATCCCGTTAGAATTCCCGAAGTTATGGTTTAAGAAAGTACAGGGGTCTTTCTCTAGTTTTATCTGAGGTAATACAAGCATAAGAATAGCCCTAAAGAAATTTAGAAGAAAGAAAGCCCATGGAGGAATTGCTACCCCAGACTTATACTTGTATTATTGCGCTTTTCAGTTAAAACATTTCTGGCAACTTTTGATGGAAAGCTCAATATTCTCTCCACTTTTTAAGGCCCTTACTTTTAGTTTATCTCAACAAGCAGGTTTCTTTCTCTTAAAATTTGGTCATCCAAGATTTTTCAAGAAGGTGAGACTGAAGATCTTGGGTGCAGCAGTTAAACTCTGGGTACAGGTGAGAAGACTTTTAAAAATCCCATATTATAGTGATGCAGCTCCAATCTGGGACTCCCCAGGCACCCCGGCCTGTTTGGAGGATGCTCTCGCCATTCCACTTAGATCTTACGGTATCGATACCTGGGGACAACTTATAGTGGACTCTGAACTAATCTCATGGTAACATTTCTTCCTGGTTTATGAACATTCGGTTTCAGAATTTAAGTTTCTCCAACAGCGGCTCCTCTGCCTCATCCCCTCTGCTCCGGCTGCCACCGTCAGAACTCGCATCCCCCGCCAGCAGCACGCCGGCGGACTCCCGTAAGAATCGTCCAAACAGGTAAAGAAAAGCTGTGGCGGTGAAAAAAGAAAGCACTTAATTCCCGACCCCCTTGCTAGTTTTTGCTATATTTTGCTTAAACGAACTACATCCAAATGCCACATATTTAGAGCATTCTGCCAAGTGAATCTAGAGCCCGTGACCGCTTCTAACTAGCGGCTGCCATTTTCCCCCTTGTTGAGTGTTCTTTTCCCCCTTCTTTGGAAATCGTGAGGCTAAAAAATTGCGATAAAGAGCTGCGGGATAAGTTAGAAAGTATGGAAATAATGCAAGAAGGAACAATATCAGGCTACTGAATGTCCCAGAGGATATTGAGGGTTCAGACATAAGGTCTTATGTAATTAAACTTCTTAAAGAATTGCATCCAGATATTGAAAGGCTGACCCTCGAGGATGATATTCAGAGAGTACACCGGGACCCATACTCTAAAAGACCAGAAAAAAAACCCAGAGAAGAATCCTAGGGGCATATGTATGAAGCGAATTTTCAGTCGCAAACGCTGCGATTCGCAAAATACAGCGTTTGCGATTAAAAATTCGCAAAACGGGATGTATTAGGCAAATCCCAACGCAAATTTAAGGAATCGCTAATTTAGCGATTTCTTAAGTTTGCGTAAGCATTTAAGAAATCGCAAATTGCGATTTCTTAAATGAGATGTAACACTCACCAAAGGATTGCGATTAATCCTTAAGAAATCGCAAATTACCACCAACTACTAGTTGGTGTTAATTTGCGATTTCTTTTAAAAATGCACGTTTTGTAATTTTACAAAGTGCCACGTGACGCACATACATGCCCTTAGGGCATGTATGTGCGCCATATGACCACACATGCTAATTTCAGGGGTGTATCAGGGTGTCATCTTGACACCCTTGCACCTTTGAAATTATTCTCAAATTGCGATTAGCAAATTGCGAATCGCAATTTGAGAATTACTTCCCATACATTCCTATGGGTCTCCTGGCCCATAGGAATGAATGGGCAGGTATTCCTTAATTGCGATTTCGCAATTTGCTAATCGCAATTAAGGAATTTTAAGAAATCGCAAAAAGTTTGCAATTTTTTAAATACATCCCGTTTTGCAATTCTCAAATAGCGATTCCTTAAAAATCGCTATTTGAGAATCGCAAATGGTGATGTTGATACATATGCCCCCTAGTCAACTTTAAGACCTATCCAATAAAGGAAAACATTCTGGCTGAGGGTTTGAAAGTAGGTGTCTACAATAGAGGGGACTGGTCAACACAAGATAAACAGTGGGAATTAGGAAAATTTATCCAAGAACTAAAAGGCTTAAGCGCCACAGCCACCCTACGATTTCCAGCTACGTTAAGGGTGATGTGGAATAATAAGATGTTTAATTTCAAAGATCCCTCTGAAGTTAATTCCCTTATCACCCAAAATCAAAGGTACATCCAAATGAGAATTGTTTAATACTGTAAAAAAAAGTCTGCCTAGCTGGATACAGAGCCTGAAAGCAGAGGTAGTTCAGGTATACCTCTAGTATTAAGGGAGGGTTCCTCAGGGTGGAGGATTGAGACAGAAGGGGAGGGGAGGGACACAAATGTAAATAAAACTCAACATTTACACTTTTACACAAGGTGTGGGGACATGTGGGAATTTTTTTTTCCTCATTTATAAACATTAATCAATTACCCCAGACCGATCAAGATAAGATTTCTACCTTAGTAGCCTTATTAATAATAGGTAATACAAGCAGACCCGTTTCCCTAACACATATAAATTTCCAATGACAGATGTAGGTAGGACAGAAAAAGCAAAGAGTCTGAAAATTATGTCATGGAATATAAACGGTCTTAGGTTCCCATCTAGAAGAAACAAAATCCTAGAATACCTAAAACTCGTGGACAGTGATGTTTTTTTTATTCAAGAATCACACCTGATTAAGGAGGAATGGGAGTTAATTTTAAAAAGCCAAAAATGGATAGAACACTGCGTTTGTACTACCCAAACTGCTACAATAAAAGGGGTTGCTCTTTTGTTTAAAGGAACCGTCCAAGCAATATTGGGGGATTGTATAGTTGACCACTCAGGGAGGTGGGCAATCGCTGGAGTCAAAATTAATGGCTCGTGGCTGAATTTTGTTGGTTACTATGATCCAAACCTAGATGACCCAGTCCTACTATATACCCTACTCCTGCATTTAATTAACATGACTTTAATCTAGTTTTGGATCAGGATTCAACATCAAATAGAGCAACAGCAATGGCAAAAAATATGAGAGCAGCCCTGAAACAGCTAATGTCAGATATTGGCCTCTCAGACATCTGGAGAAAGATGGGCCCCAAGAAAGGAACAGTGGGGGCAAAGTTTACGTTCCATAATAAAAAGTATAGACACCGTTCTAGGATTGACTTTTTTCTGGTTGACGCTGTCACAGAAAAAAACACTATAAAGGTCAGCCACGTCCCGGAACATTTGTCCGACCATTCGGCGGTGCTCCTAGAAATTGCCACGGTCAAGAGACAGCCACCCCGTAGATGGACTCTTAACCGATCACTACTGCTGGAAAATACAGTTACTGAAAAGTTGAAAATAGCAACTAAGGAGTTTTCTTTTATTTTATCTGAATGCAGCTCAGCGTAACACAGTATGGGATTCATATAAGGCGTTTCTAAGAGGTATATTACCAACTATCTCTATCGCCCAAATGAAGAACACGAGGGGCAAGATAAAGATCTTAGAAACAGAAATACATTCTTACCAAGAGGAGCTAGAAAAAACGCCTGGTAATTTAAACATTCCACGGAGTTTGACAGCAGCAAAGCATAGGCTAGCGGATTACTTAGAAGTTATTGTAAAAAAAAAGTGAGAAGCCAGTCGATTGTCACACCATGAGTATGGGGAGGGGTGTGGCAAACTTCTCGCTTGGAAAACAAAAGCTGACCAGTCTAGGAATTGGATAAGAGATCTTAGATGCCCGAACACCGGCAATATTATTTCAGAGGACTCGGGGATTGAGGACGCTTTTGTACAATTATTTCAAGATTTATATACAGAAGAATTAACAGTAAACAAATCAGATATAGAAGACTACTTCCTAGACCTTGATCTACCATCTCTACAGAATGAGGAGAAAATTTACTTAAACCGCCCCATAACCTTGGAGGAGGTTCTCCAAATTATCGGTACCCTAAAGAAAGGAAGGAAAGGCCGCTGGCCCCGACTCAATCCCAAATGAGATCTACGTTCTTTTAAAAGAAGAGCTTGCCCCCTTTCTAACTCAGTTATTTAACTCACTTTTCACAGAAGGTCAGGCTATCCCGCAGTCATGGGATGATGCAACTATAACTATTCTACTTAAACCCAATAAGAATCTGAGATCCTGTGAATCTTACAGGCCAATCTCTCTCTTAAATAGTGATCATAAACTTTACACTCAGATAATAACTAAACGCCTGGATAAGGTTATAGGATCACTAATACACTTAGATCAGAAAGGCTTTATGAAAGGGAGGCAGCTCTCCGAATTAACACATGATTTAATTGGAGCAATAGACATGGCTCAAACATACAAAATTTCCTTAGCGGTAATAACTTTCGATGCCGCTAAGGCATTTGACCGTGTCAGTTGGCCATTCCTATTCCAAATGATTTAGCGTCTTAACTTAGGGGAAACCTTTTTAACAACAGTTAAAGCTATCTATAAAAATCCATCTGCTAAAATCCTTGTCAACGCCAATCTTACCACGTCAATAAAAATTAGTAGGGGCACCAGGCAGGGCTGCCCCCTGTCTCCCCTCCTTTTCAATATATATATTGAACCTTTGGCATGTAAATTAAGAGCCTGTCAGAATATCATCACCTTTAGGTATAACGGATGAGAAAAGAAAATCAGATTATACACCGATGACCTCATGATACTAACAGGGAATTTAGAACAGTCATTGCCGGCAATATGGGATCACTTGGAGAGTTTCGGAAAGGTTTCCGGATACATGATTAATCAACAAAAGACAGAGCTGATGAAATGGAATACCCAATACAGGAGTGAACTCACCAAAAGGGAAATTAGATATATAGGGGTTCAAATAGTTCAATATATAGATAAAATAGCCCAAGTTAACTTCAAAAAAGTCACTAAGACGGTCAAAACAAAGTTGCAATCATGGAGCGCCCTTGCACTTTCCTTTTTGGGCAAATCTAATCTCATAAAAATGTCAATTCTCCCTAAATTCACTTTTCTGTTTAATACAATCCCGTTAGAATTCCCGAAGTTATGGTTTAAGAAAGTACAGGGGTCTTTCTCTAGTTTTATCTGAGGTAATACAAGCATAAGAATAGCCCTAAAGAAATTTAGAAGAAAGAAAGCCCATGGAGGAATTGCTACCCCAGACTTATACTTGTATTATTGCGCTTTTCAGTTAAAACATTTCTGGCAACTTTTGATGGAAAGCTCAATATTCTCTCCACTTTTTAAGGCCCTTACTTTTAGTTTATCTCAACAAGCAGGTTTCTTTCTCTTAAAATTTGGTCATCCAAGATTTTTCAAGAAGGTGAGACTGAAGATCTTGGGTGCAGCAGTTAAACTCTGGGTACAGGTGAGAAGACTTTTAAAAATCCCATATTATAGTGATGCAGCTCCAATCTGGGACTCCCCAGGCACCCCGGCCTGTTTGGAGGATGCTCTCGCCATTCCACTTAGATCTTACGGTATCGATACCTGGGGACAACTTATAGTGGACTCTGAACTAATCTCATGGTAACATTTCTTCCTGGTTTATGAACATTCGGTTTCAGAATTTAAGTTTCTCCAACAGCGGCTCCTCTGCCTCATCCCCTCTGCTCCAGCTGCCACCGTCAGAACTCGCATCCCCCGCCAGCAGCACGCCGGCGGACTCCCGTAAGAATCGTCCAAACAGGTAAAGAAAAGCTGTGGCGGTGAAAAAAGAAAGCACTTAATTCCCGACCCCCTTGCTAGTTTTTGCTATATTTTGCTTAAACGAACTACATCCAAATGCCACATATTTAGAGCATTCTGCCAAGTGAATCTAGAGCCCGTGACCGCTTCTAACTAGCGGCTGCCATTTTCCCCCTTGTTGAGTGTTCTTTTCCCCCTTCTTTGGAAATCGTGAGGCTAAAAAATTGCGATAAAGAGCTGCGGGATAAGTTAGAAAGTATGGAAATAATGCAAGAAGGAACAATATCAGGCTACTGAATGTCCCAGAGGATATTGAGGGTTCAGACATAAGGTCTTATGTAATTAAACTTCTTAAAGAATTGCATCCAGATATTGAAAGGCTGACCCTCGAGGATGATATTCAGAGAGTACACCGGGACCCATACTCTAAAAGACCAGAAAAAAAACCCAGAGAAGAATCCTAGTCAACTTTAAGACCTATCCAATAAAGGAAAACATTCTGGCTGAGGGTTTGAAAGTAGGTGTCTACAATAGAGGGGACTGGTCAACACAAGATAAACAGTGGGAATTAGGAAAATTTATCCAAGAACTAAAAGGCTTAGGCGCCACAGCCACCCTACGATTTCCAGCTACTTTAAGGGTGATGTGGAATAATAAGATGTTTAATTTCAAAGATCCCTCTGAAGTTAATTCCCTTATCACCCAAAATCAAAGGTACATCCAAATGAGAATTGTTTAATACTGTAAAAAAAGTCTGCCTAGCTGGATACAGAGCCTGAAAGCAGAGGTAGTTCAGGTATACCTCTAGTATTAAGGGAGGGTTCCTCAGGGTGGAGGATTGAGACAGAAGGGGAGGGGAGGGACACAAATGTAAATAAAACTCAACATTTACACTTTTACACAAGGTGTGGGGACATGTGGGAAATTTTTTTTCCTCATTTATAAACATTAATCAATTACCCCAGACCGATCAAGATAAGATTTCTACCTTAGTAGCCTTATTAATAATAGGTAATACAAGCAGACCCGTTTCCCTAACACATATAAATTTCCAATGACAGATGTAGGTAGGACAGAAAAAGCAAAGAGTCTGAAAATTATGTCATGGAATATAAACGGTCTTAGGTTCCCATCTAGAAGAAACAAAATCCTAGAATACCTAAAACTTGTGGACAGTGATGTTTTTTTTATTCAAGAATCACACCTGATTAAGGAGGAATGGCAGTTAATTTTAAAAAGCCAAAAATGGATAGAACACTGCGTTTGTACTACCCAAACTGCTACAATAAAAGGGGTTGCTCTTTTGTTTAAAAGAACCGTCCCAGCAATATTGGGGGATTGTATAGTTGACCACTCAGGGAGGTGGGCAATCGCTGGAGTCAAAATTAATGGCTCGTGGCTGAATTTTGTTGGTTACTATGATCCAAACCTAGATGACCCAGTCCTACTATATACCCTACTCCTGCATTTAATTAACATGAATAACCCCATTATAATGGGCGGTGACTTTAATCTAGTTTTGGATCAGGATTCAACATCAAATAGAGCAACAGCAATGGCAAAAAATATGAGAGCAGCCCTGAAACAGCTAATGTCAGATATTGGCCTCTCAGACATCTGGAGAAAGATGGGCCCCAAGAAAGGAACAGTGGGGGCAAAGTTTACGTTCCATAATAAAAGTATAGACACCGTTCTAGGATTGACTTTTTTCTGGTTGACGCTGTCACAGAAAAAAACACTATAAAGGTCAGCCACGTCCCGGAACATTTGTCCGACCATTCGGCGGTGCTCCTAGAAATTGCCACGGTCAAGAGACAGCCACCCCGTAGATGGACTCTTAACCGATTACTACTGCTGGAAAATACAGTTACTGAAAAGTTGAAAATAGCAACTAAGGATTTTTTTTTTTATTTTATCTGAATGCAGCTCAGCTTAAGACAGTATGGGATTCATATAAGGCGTTTCTAAGAGGTATATTACCAACTATCTCTATCGCCCAAATGAAGAACACGAGGGGCGAGATAAAGATCTTAGAAACAGAAATACATTCTTACCAAGCGAAGCTAGAAAAAACGCCTGGTAATTTAAACATTCCACGGAGTTTGACAGCAGCAAAGCATAGGCTGGCGGATTACTTAGAAGTTATGGTAAAAAAAAAAGTGAGAAGCCAGTCGATTGTCACACCATGAGTATGGGGAGGGGTGTGGCAAACTTCTCGCTTGGAAAACAAAAGCTGACCAGTCTAGGAATTGGATAAGAGATCTTAGATGCCTGAACACCGGCAATATTATTTCAGAGGACTCGGGGATTGAGGACGCTTTTGTACAATTCTTTCAAGATTTATATACAGAAGAATTAACAGTAAACAAATCAGATATAGAAGACTACTTCCTAGACCTTGATCTACCATCTCTACAGAATGAGGAGAAAATTTACTTAAACCGCCCCATAACCTTGGAGGAGGTTCTCCAAATTATCGGTACCCTAAAGAAAGGAAGGAAAGGCCGCTGGCCCCGACTCAATCCCAAATGAGATCTACGTTCTTTTAAAAGAAGAGCTTGCCCCCTTTCTAACTCAGTTATTTAACTCACTTTTCACAGAAGGTCAGGATATCCCGCAGTCATGGGATGATGCAACTATAACTATTCTACTTAAACCCAATAAGAATCTGAGATCCTGTGAATCTTACAGGCCAATCTCTCTCTTAAATAGTGATCATAAACTTTACACTCAGATAATAACTAAACGCCTGGATAAGGTTATAGGATCACTAATACACTTAGATCAGAAAGGCTTTATGAAAGGGAGGCAGCTCTCCGAATTAACACATGATTTAATTGGAGCAATAGACATGGCTCAAACATACAAAATTTCCTTAGCGGTAATAACTTTCGATGCCGCTAAGGCATTTGACCGTGTCAGTTGGCCATTCCTATTCCAAATGATTTAGCGTCTTAACTTAGGGGAAACCTTTTTAACAACAGTTAAAGCTATCTATAAAAATCCATCTGCTAAAATCCTTGTCAACGCCAATCTTACCACGTCAATAAAAATTAGTAGGGGCACCAGGCAGGGCTGCCCCCTGTCTCCCCTCCTTTTCAATATATATATTGAACCTTTGGCATGTAAACTAAGAGCCTGTCAGAATATCATCACCTTTAGGTATAACGGATGAGAAAAGAAAATCAGATTATACACCGATGACCTCATGATACTAACAGGGAATTTAGAACAGTCATTGCCGGCAATATGGGATCACTTGGAGAGTTTCGGAAAGGTTTCCGGATACATGATTAATCAACAAAAGACAAAGCTGATGAAATGGAATACCCAATACAGGAGTGAACTCACCAAAAGGGAAATTAGATATATAGGGGTTCAAATAGTTCAATATATAGATAAAATAGCCCAAGTTAACTTCAAAAAAGTCACTAAGACGGTCAAAACAAAGTTGCAATCATGGAGCGCCCTTGCACTTTCCTTTTTGGGCAAATCTAATCTCATAAAAATGTCAATTCTCCCTAAATTCACTTTTCTGTTTAATACAATCCCGTTAGAATTCCCGAAGTTATGGTTTAAGAAAGTACAGGGGTCTTTCTCTAGTTTTATCTGAGGTAATACAAGCATAAGAATAGCCCTAAAGAAATTTAGAAGAAAGAAAGCCCATGGAGGAATTGCTACCCCAGACTTATACTTGTATTATTGCGCTTTTCAGTTAAAACATTTCTGGCAACTTTTGATGGAAAGCTCAATATTCTCTCCACTTTTTAAGGCCCTTACTTTTAGTTTATCTCAACAAGCAGGTTTCTTTCTCTTAAAATTTGGTCATCCAAGATTTTTCAAGAAGGTGAGACTGAAGATCTTGGGTGCAGCAGTTAAACTCTGGGTACAGGTGAGAAGACTTTTAAAAATCCCATATTATAGTGATGCAGCTCCAATCTGGGACTCCCCAGGCACCCCGGCCTGTTTGGAGGATGCTCTCGCCATTCCACTTAGATCTTACGGTATCGATACCTGGGGACAACTTATAGTGGACTCTGAACTAATCTCATGGTAACATTTCTTCCTGGTTTATGAACATTCGGTTTCAGAATTTAAGTTTCTCCAACAGCGGCTCCTCTGCCTCATCCCCTCTGCTCCAGCTGCCACCGTCAGAACTCGCATCCCCCGCCAGCAGCACGCCGGCGGACTCCCGTAAGAATCGTCCAAACAGGTAAAGAAAAGCTGTGGCGGTGAAAAAAGAAAGCACTTAATTCCCGACCCCCTTGCTAGTTTTTGCTATATTTTGCTTAAACGAACTACATCCAAATGCCACATATTTAGAGCATTCTGCCAAGTGAATCTAGAGCCCGTGACCGCTTCTAACTAGCGGCTGCCATTTTCCCCCTTGTTGAGTGTTCTTTTCCCCCTTCTTTGGAAATCGTGAGGCTAAAAAATTGCGATAAAGAGCTGCGGGATAAGTTAGAAAGTATGGAAATAATGCAAGAAGGAACAATATCAGGCTACTGAATGTCCCAGAGGATATTGAGGGTTCAGACATAAGGTCTTATGTAATTAAACTTCTTAAAGAATTGCATCCAGATATTGAAAGGCCGACCCTCGAGGATGATATTCAGAGAGTACACCGGGACCCATACTCTAAAAGACCAGAAAAAAAACCCAGAGAAGAATCCTAGTCAACTTTAAGACCTATCCAATAAAGGAAAACATTCTGGCTGAGGGTTTGAAAGTAGGTGTCTACAATAGAGGGGACTGGTCAACACAAGATAAACAGTGGGAATTAGGAAAATTTATCCAAGAACTAAAAGGCTTAGGCGCCACAGCCACCCTACGATTTCCAGCTACTTTAAGGGTGATGTGGAATAATAAGATGTTTAATTTCAAAGATCCCTCTGAAGTTAATTCCCTTATCACCCAAAATCAAAGGTACATCCAAATGAGAATTGTTTAATACTGTAAAAAAAGTCTGCCTAGCTGGATACAGAGCCTGAAAGCAGAGGTAGTTCAGGTATACCTCTAGTATTAAGGGAGGGTTCCTCAGGGTGGAGGATTGAGACAGAAGGGGAGGGGAGGGACACAAATGTAAATAAAACTCAACATTTACACTTTTACACAAGGTGTGGGGACATGTGGGAATTTTTTTTTCCTCATTTATAAACATTAATCAATTACCCCAGACCGATCAAGATAAGATTTCTACCTTAGTAGCCTTATTAATAATAGGTAATACAAGCAGACCCGTTTCCCTAACACATATAAATTTCCAATGACAGATGTAGGTAGGACAGAAAAAGCAAAGAGTCTGAAAATTATGTCATGGAATATAAACGGTCTTAGGTTCCCATCTAGAAGAAACAAAATCCTAGAATACCTAAAACTTGTGGACAGTGATGTTTTTTTTATTCAAGAATCACACCTGATTAAGGAGGAATGGCAGTTAATTTTAAAAAGCCAAAAATGGATAGAACACTGCGTTTGTACTACCCAAACTGCTACAATAAAAGGGGTTGCTCTTTTGTTTAAAAGAACCGTCCCAGCAATATTGGGGGATTGTATAGTTGACCACTCAGGGAGGTGGGCAATCGCTGGAGTCAAAATTAATGGCTCGTGGCTGAATTTTGTTGGTTACTATGATCCAAACCTAGATGACCCAGTCCTACTATATACCCTACTCCTGCATTTAATTAACATGAATAACCCCATTATAATGGGCGGTGACTTTAATCTAGTTTTGGATCAGGATTCAACATCAAATAGAGCAACAGCAATGGCAAAAAATATGAGAGCAGCCCTGAAACAGCTAATGTCAGATATTGGCCTCTCAGACATCTGGAGAAAGATGGGCCCCAAGAAAGGAACAGTGGGGGCAAAGTTTACGTTCCATAATAAAAGTATAGACACCGTTCTAGGATTGACTTTTTTGTGGTTGACGCTGTCACAGAAAAAAACACTATAAAGGTCAGCCACGTCCCGGAACATTTGTCCGACCATTCGGCGGTGCTCCTAGAAATTGCCACGGTCAAGAGACAGCCACCCCGTAGATGGACTCTTAACCAATCACTACTGCTGGAAAATACAGTTACTGAAAAGTTGAAAATAGCAACTAAGGATTTTTTTTTTTATTTTATCTGAATGCAGCTCAGCTTAACACAGTATGGGATTCATATAAGGCGTTTCTAAGAGGTATATTACCAACTATCTCTATCGCCCAAATGAAGAACACGAGGGGCGAGATAAAGATCTTAGAAACAGAAATACATTCTTACCAAGAGAAGCTAGAAAAAACGCCT
The DNA here is from genome assembly GCF_964204655.1 of Triturus cristatus. Lineage (NCBI taxonomy): Eukaryota > Metazoa > Chordata > Amphibia > Caudata > Salamandridae > Triturus > Triturus cristatus. Next base: position 512,282,958 of record NC_140588.1, read on the forward strand.
GGTAATTTAAACATTCCACGGAGTTTGACAGCAGCAAAGCATAGGCTGGCGGATTACTTAGAAGTTATTGTAAAAAAAAAAGTGAGAAGCCAGTCGATTGTCACACCATGAGTATGGGGAGGGGTGTGGCAAACTTCTCGCTTGGAAAACAAAAGCTGACCAGTCTAGGAATTGGATAAGAGATCTTAGATGCCTGAACACCGGCAATATTATTTCAGAGGACTCGGGGATTGAGGACGCTTTTGTACAATTCTTTCAAGATTTATATACAGAAGAATTAACAGTAAACAAATCAGATATAGAAGACTACTTCCTAGACCTTGATCTACCATCTCTACAGAATGAGGAGAAAATTTACTTAAACCGCCCCATAACCTTGGAGGAGGTTCTCCAAATTATCGGTACCCTAAAGAAAGGAAGGAAAGGCCGCTGGCCCCGACTCAATCCCAAATGAGATCTACGTTCTTTTAAAAGAAGAGCTTGCCCCCTTTCTAACTCAGTTATTTAACTCACTTTTCACAGAAGGTCAGGATATCCCGCAGTCATGGGATGATGCAACTATAACTATTCTACTTAAACCCAATAAGAATCTGAGATCCTGTGAATCTTACAGGCCAATCTCTCTCTTAAATAGTGATCATAAACTTTACACTCAGATAATAACTAAACGCCTGGATAAGGTTATAGGATCACTAATACACTTAGATCAGAAAGGCTTTATGAAAGGGAGGCAGCTCTCCGAATTAACACATGATTTAATTGGAGCAATAGACATGGCTCAAACATACAAAATTTCCTTAGCGGTAATAACTTTCGATGCCGCTAAGGCATTTGACCGTGTCAGTTGGCCATTCCTATTCCAAATGATTTAGCGTCTTAACTTAGGGGAAACCTTTTTAACAACAGTTAAAGCTATCTATAAAAATCCATTTGCTAAAATCCTTGTCAACGCCAATCTTACCACGTCAATAAAAATTAGTAGGGGCACCAGGCAGGGCTGCCCCCTGTCTCCCCTCCTTTTCAATATATATATTGAACCTTTGGCATGTAAACTAAGAGCCTGTCAGAATATCATCACCTTTAGGTATAACGGATGAGAAAAGAAAATCAGATTATACACCGATGACCTCATGATACTAACAGGGAATTTAGAACAGTCATTGCCGGCAATATGGGATCACTTGGAGAGTTTCGGAAAGGTTTCCGGATACATGATTAATCAACAAAAGACAAAGCTGATGAAATGGAATACCCAATACAGGAGTGAACTCACCAAAAGGGAAATTAGATAGGGGTTCAAATAGTTCAATATATAGATAAAATAGCCCAAGTTAACTTCAAAAAAGTCACTAAGACGGTCAAAACAAAGTTGCAATCATGGAGCGCCCTTGCACTTTCCTTTTTGGGCAAATCTAATCTCATAAAAATGTCAATTCTCCCTAAATTCACTTTTCTGTTTATTACAATCCCGTTAGAATTCCCGAAGTTATGGTTTAAGAAAGTACAGGGGTCTTTCTCTATTTTTATCTGAGGTAATACAAGCATAAGAATAGCCCTAAAGAAATTTAGAAGAAAGAAAGCCCATGGAGGAATTGCTACCCCAGACTTATACTTGTATTATTTCGCTTTTCAGTTAAAACATTTCTGGTAACTTTTGATGGAAAGCTCAATATTCTCTTCACTTTTTAAGGCCCTTACTTTTAGTTTATCTCAACAAGCAGGTTTCTTTCTCTTAAAATTTGGTCATCCAAGATTTTTCAAGAAGGTGAGACTGAAGATCTTGGGTGCAGCAGTTAAACTCTGGGTACAGGTGAGAAGACTTTTAAAAATCCCATATTATAGTGATGCAGCTCCAATCTGGGACTCCCCAGGCACCCCGGCCTGTTTGGAGGATGCTCTCGCCATTCCACTTAGATCTTACGGTATCGATACCTGGGGACAACTTATAGTGGACTCTGAACTAATCTCATGGTAACATTTCTTCCTGGTTTATGAACATTCGGTTTCAGAATTTAAGTTTCTCCAACTTTCAAGCTGGGTAAAATCCCTAGGAAAAGAGCTAGAAGGGGAGGCGGCCATGGTATCAAAGATCTCTTCACGACATATAACCCGAAAAGAAAGTGCAGAGTGGTATTGGTTGCTAAGTGGAGAAGCTGAACGTAACCTACACAGAGATTTGGAAGAGAGACCTGCGGGACGCCGATCTTGAAAAATTGGGGCAAGTATCAATGTCTTTTTTATGGTCACATGTTACAGCTGCACCTTTAAAAAATAATCATCTATTCACAGTACACAAAGCATACTGGACTCCACAGAAAATATAAAAAATGGGAAGTCGTGAGATCAAGAAATGCCTGAAATGTGGAGTAGATTGTACCAACGAGATCCATATGTTTTGGCTGTGTCACTCAATCCAGGCTTTCTGGCAGAAAGTGGTTAAGACCATATCAGATATTATGGGTCTGGCGGTAAAGCGTAGTATTCCCTCTATAATCTTTGGGGTGTTACCAGAGGATCCTGATAACCAAATTCTAACTAAAAATCATAAAGCTCTTTTCTTTGCACTGGTTCTCCTTGCACGCCGGGAATTATGCATTAAATGGATCCTTTCCTGTTTCCCAACGGAGGAGGAATGGATTTATTCTATCCAAAGGGTATCCTTTTTAGATCGTTCGGGCAAACAGTTCAAGAAAACAAAATACTGGGAAATCTGTGATGACTGGGTTGAGAAAAACTTCACTTCAGATTGACACTAGTAAGCACTATACACTTTATACCGTACTTTGGGTTCTCCTAATGTCTTCTTGGATTTTACACTAAGGATCTTCGGCTATTTTATCTTTTCACTTATTAATCAATATCTTTTTCTCTATATCTGGTCTTCAGTTTTTTCTTTTTTCTTTTTATTTGTGGTCTAATGATTATCGATATGCTAAGGAGGCTGCTTCGGTGGTTTGGACCACTATAAAAAGCACCGATCCAAAGAATAACTCTAAGATTCGGTGTTAACCTAAACCAGGAGACTAAGTGTTGACTGTTGACCCGGTGATAAAATCTACCTTTCTCTCCCCGGTGGAGTGACCGGGGATAAATAACATCTGCCTAAAGGTTCGGTCTATACACTCTCTCTTGGAAATTAAAGCATAACTTAAATAAATGAGGGCTTAAAAAAAAAAAATTAAAAAAGAAGCATAGTTGGAGCCACACTGATGGCTTGACCACCTCACCTGGACACTTGGCCAGGAAAAATCCAATTTTCTTTCCAATTTAGATGTTTTTTTAGAGGTGGGTGAAAGAAAGTCTGGGTATGGTGCAAGATGTGACTCTTTCTCGTTTGGCGGAACATGGTCTTGGGAGAAGTCCATGTTGCATATCAATTGTTTAATATTTCTTACAGGTTAATTTGCTTTCACAAGTTTCACAAAGAGCATAATTACTTTTTTTTACTTTTTCTTCGAATGGCTCGTCACTAAATCTATTTCCTAGGGCATACTCAGTCCAAATCCTTGAGAGAGATGGTCAGGAATTTTTGGGAGTTCTGACTTTTCCATCACATGTCTGCTCAGGCCAAATGTCTTCCAAGAATGAAAGAAAGTGACATTGTAGAAATAGCGTCTCTGCTTATCATTTTTCACCATCTAAATAGGCCCTCCGAATCTCTATCACAAGGTCTATTTGTTGCGTGACTCAATGACCATTTTACACTTTCTTTCACATGGAAGCTAGATCTGAGGGCAATTACTACCCAGGGTCTCCTGCAGGATTGGTTTCACAGGGATTCATTGTGCCTTTCCTCATTATGTGATGATTTACAGATACCTGGTCTCTAAACCTAAAGACTTACAGGCACTTCAGAGAAGGACATGAGATTTATCTGTAGGGCATGAGCATCTACAGATACCAAAGCTTGCAAGTCTGCTTAGTGTTTCTGGCATCCTTAGTTTGTCACCTGGCAGCTCAGGATAAGCCATTAATTCTATCCAATGGTTAATTGCCATCTGTTGAAGATCTTAGCAAGAAGCATTTGCTTAATGGGAAAACTGTATGAGGAAGTTCCTCTCCTCTGCATGGTGCTTAATATCCTCAATTTCCGTAGTCCTCTTGTACTGAAAAATACTAAATTGCGTGGCTGGATAACAATAACCTTTCACTGAAAATGTAGTAGGCCAAACTGATGATGCTATTGCATCTTATTTCATTTAAATCTCAAATGCCTATTTTTTTGCCATTGCAGACAATTTTGTCATTTGGGAGGTTGTTTTTGCATTCCAGAAAACAAAAATGGATTTTCCGAGTCTTCCCAAACTCTGTTGCCAGATGCCTTAAGGAGCATAAGTAGAGAACAATGAATTTAAGGAAGTCATCTTCATCTCAACTTCTCATCTCATTCTGTAAACCCTATTGGCCATTGTCGTCTTCTACTCGGGTCCATTGGGTGACATGAATGGTGCATTTCGGTGAGATTGGACTCTTCAGCCTTTGGGGCACAGTCCTCTTGGATCTCTATGTCCTAAAGAGTTTCTGGCATGGGACTAAACTGAAGGACAATCTTTTTTTGCGTTGTGCCCAAAAAAGTGTGCTCTTTGCACATCTTGTTGCACAGTCTACATGCGTCAAGGATTCTTTTCAATAAGATTTTTAGCAAGTCTAATATGGATTATGCAGTCATTCAATAATGAGTTTTCTCTTAGCTATGCAAGTTAGGAAAGTCAAATAAAAATCAAAAGGCGAATATTGTGCTCTCTCTGTTGCTTGTGTAAAGATTCATAACTGTCATTTTCCTCCATTATTTTCTTCTCTCTCTTTTTGTTTAGGAGTGGGTGTATTTCTATTGAAAATGCTGCACTATTGGACTTGACATCCTTGGCGTAGTTTTCACCCAACATTTTGCCTTCTATCCTCCTACTTAGGCTGACTCAGTTTTTGCTGGATTTAGGATTCTGGGCACTTTATCACTGCTAAATAGATCTAACATGCCTGTGCTCTCATCCTTAAACATGGTACAATTGGCTTACCCCTAATTGGCACATTCAATTTACTTGTAACTCCCTAGTAAAGTGGTACTACATGTACCCAGGGTCTGTAAATTAAATGCTACTACTTGGGCCTCCAGCACTAATTGTAGTACCCACTTAGGTAGCCTTTTAAACATGTCTCAGGCCTGCCATTGCAGCCTGTGTGTGCAGTTTAAACTGCCATTTCAACCTAGCAACTTAAACTTTTTGCAAGTTCTAAACCTTCCTTTTTAATACATATATCACCCACAGGGTAGGCCCTAAACTGTCCATAGTGCAAGGTGTAGTGAGTTAAAAAAGTTGGGCATGTACTTTTAACTTTTACATGCCCTCGGAGTGAAAAACTCTTACATTTGCTTTTCACTACTGCAAGGCCTACCTCTCCCATAGGTTAACATTTGGTTATCTTATTACATTTAATAAGTAACTTTCATTCGGGTGCCAGTAGGAATGTTGAGTTTGCTGTCTAAATAATTGTAATTTAAAACCATCTGTAATGGTAAATTCGGATTTTGAGTCTCATTTCTAAAAATTGCACTTTTAGAAAGTTAGGACAAATGTCCTAGACACTAGGTGCACTACTAATATTCACTCAGAAGAGTGTGACCCATTTACATTCAGAAGTTGAACAGACTTAAATGGCGTGTATTCAAAGTAGAAATCGAAAGCAACATTTCAATATGCAAAAGTTCACCATTGAGTCATCACTGAAACGCTGGCTGTAGCTCATTCAAATTTTATTGAACAATCGCAGACACATCACGGGGAAAGCTTGTTCCACTTGAGTTAGATGGTAAATGCATGATTCCCACGAGTAGTGAACAATTCCCAATGCATTTCAGGCATTAACAGTTGCCCTTCGTCAGGGGAATATACAAACAAATGATTATCAAAATGAGAATGCATACTTTTTAAGCTTTTACAAAACAAAAGTTGCACAAACGGCCATGTGGTGAACATCGAAAGATTAGATCAAAGAAAATTACTCTAGCCAGAGCTCATGGTGAGTAGCCTAATAGTCTCCCCTGAATGAGCAAGCCCATGAACAAAAATGAAGAACAAAGGTCAAAAACGAAGCCGTCACCAACCGCAAACCATAAGTTGTGAAAACGAGAGACACTAGTGGCCTTGAATAAAAAAAATCAAGTCCAGGTGCAGCTCCAAGGACATTTGTCCTAGTTTTCTTTTTCTCTATGAATTGGGTGGCCGGGCCGAGCTTCCTCAGAGGGTGCACACTGGGATACATTTACTTTGTTTCTTCTGTTTATACTACAATACTTTTTTGTCTACTAGAGTGCAACTAGCTGTTACTCTATTTTTACATTGCATTTTTTCTGCCCAACACAGCTAACATTGTACCACACAATGTCTTTCGAGGATATTTTACACTTGACAGATAACAAGGCTGATACCAAAGTACACAGCTCTTCTGAGGCACAAGACATTTACGGCCTTATTCGTGAGGTTCAGACATTTGGCACTGCCCATTGGCCAGTCACTCAGCAACTAAGGCAGCTTGAATATCTTATGTGTAGGGAGATCAACCATAGGTTGCATGCCACCACGTTGATTCAGTATCACAAAGCTAGCAGGATACCAAAGGGTTTGGCCATCAAACCAATGATGTTTAAAATGAAGAAAATGTTTTATGGATAAGTGGTATGTTATACTGAATAAGTGTTCCCTTGACTTGATATTACTTAGTGTTGAAAAAATGTCTGCAGTACTCATGGGTCTAGAGCAGGAAATTCGTGAACTGCAAGAATCATTAATCCAACACATGGAATCTGAAAATTGGGAGACCTCTTTGAAGGAGATTAATGCCAAACTGGATACATATGCTAAAGAAATTCCTGAATGCAAAGTGCTTAAATTCTGGAGAGATACCATTGATTACAAACTTGACGAAGTATACACCTGGGCGGTGGTTTATGCGCAGAAACGCAATTTTAAAAAACCAGGCAAAACATCTTCAGAAGAGAGTTTAGTATCTCTCAGTGACACTCATTTGACATGAGCACCTGTTCCTTCAACTTCTGTTTCTGCAGAAAGTGATGTGGTACCAGGCACCAACCTTGTGCCTAAGGTTTAATTTTTAGAGAGAAGCACGCTGCCAACAATATATCAACAGGACCAGTAATGGTACAGATAGACGCAGCAAAACCCGCAGAGGCCACAGATTCAACAAAACCATCCGGCTCAGGCAGGAGACAAAAGAAACATCAGTGATCAACATTTCATCCACTCCACTGACCAAATAAGAGCTGGCTGTGTTGGACAAGGGGATCTCATTTGTGCCGACTTTTTGCACCAAGTCCCTTGAGACTGAAATTGCCCTCTACAAATTTACGAGGAAGTTGCGCCTCCGCTACTTTTTTTCCAATTTGGATAGTAGACCTGCAGAACAGGATGTCTCGGTCTACCGAGAATTTAAACCAAAGAGCACTTTCATCTCGCCTATATCTCATAAAGTCATTGACACTTTTGAAACCCTTGTCAAGAAGGATCTAAATTACCAGTCTCGTCAGTTAAGCACCAAAATGTGACAAAAACGGACAAAGTGGCACTCAAAACATTAAGAAGGAATTTATCATTGTTTTTTTTCTCCAGCAGACAAGGGAGGAGTGATGGTTGTCATGGATTGTTTATTTTACGAAAACAAGGTTGAGACAATGCCGTTGGATGAATCCACCTACTTACCTCTTACCCAAGATCCTACAGGCGAGTTTCAAAGCACTCTCATGAACATTTTGATACATGGCAAGGATATGGAATGGATTTCTGACAAAACTTTGGGATTTCTTCACACCCGACATTCCCTCCTATCTATGTGCTCCCAAAGATACACAAAAATTTGAGAGACCCACTCCGTAGACCCATCGTATCAGGGTGTGGCTCAATACATGAACGTTTGGGATATTATTTGGACTCTTTCTTACAAACCATTGTTCAAGCTGGAACGTCATATTTACAGGACACCACTCATCTCCTACAACTTTTACAGGACATTGATTTGCCAGAACCGGCACAGATTTGGTTGTGTACAGTGGATGTGGTGGCCCTGTACGCGTCCAATCCACACTCAGGAGGGATTGAAGCAGTTGAATGGGCACTCCTCCAACAGGATGAGCTACAAGTCAACAACGTTTTTCTACTGGAGTTGTTGCAGTTTTCTTTGTATCACAGCTACTTCAAATGGAAGCAAAAGTATTTTCTCCAAACCAACGGCACCTCTATGGGTTTTTCTGAGGCTCCCAGCTATGCCAACATCTTCATGATGAAATTTGAATCAGAATACATCTTATCAGATACGAATGGACCAACCATCTGATACTTTATCGCAGGAATATTGAGGACATACTTATAATTTGGCACGGTACATGGAATGACCTTGAAGACAACTTGAAGCTATTGAAGAACAGGAACCCAAGGATCCAGTTCACAACCAGCATGGATAAACAACGCATTTCTTATTTGAATATCAACATTGATATCGTGGGTACTAATATTAGGCCTCATTGTTCACGAAATCGACTGACCGTAACAACTCTTTGCTGTATTCCAGCTTTCATCTTCCGTCCCTTAAGCAGCATCTTCCCTATTCCCAATTTCTTAGACTTAAACTAATAACTGCGGACACGACACAATATGAAACGACATTGAGTGAATTGAGACAAAAATTCCTAAATGGAGGTTATCCCATTGAGGTGGTGGATGGAGCTGAGAGAAGTGTTCAAGCTTTATTTAAGGGGAAATCTGTTGAAGAAACAGGTAAAGGAGGCAGCCAAAAGAGAAGTCTTCGTGTCCACTTATTCCACTTAATCATCTGCAATCAAACATGTGATTTTGAAACGTTGGGAATTGCTGCAATCCGATCCAGATTTTCGAGGCATTTTTTTGGATCCTCCTATTTTTGCCTGCAAGAGGTCGTATAATCTGAGAGAACTTCTTTCGAAGCACGATGCAGACACAGCAGTGGAACATAAAGGCATGCGCAAATGTTTCAACTGTTCTCATTACAACAATGTGTTGGTTGGTCACAACATATCTCATCCATAGTCTGGTAAAAACCTCAATTTAAATTTTACGGCAGACTGCAATGGCCAAAATGTCATTTATGTGATTAGATGCCCATGTGGTTTGTACTATGTGGGCAAACCTGAGAGGACACTAAAAACACGCATAACTGAGCATAAAAGTCGAATTAGAACCAAAACAACTAGTTCACTGCTTGCAGTTCACTGGCTCGAAAATCACCACACTATTGCTCAATTAAGGTTCACTATTTTTGAAGTGGTGAAGACTCAGGTAGACAGGGATATGTCCAAGTTTTTGACACAACGAGAAACACATTGGATACGCTTTCTGGACAATCTAATGCCGAAAGGCCTAAATGACAAGCTTGAACTTTCTTGTTTCCTGTAACACATAGTAATTTCCCTTTTTCACCTCATGGACTCTCAGCCAGGATCTTGTCCTTATCTCTTTTTTGCATGCAGAGACATTTTGACTTAACACACATTAGTCTCCCTGTTTTTGATTTTTTATATCCCTGCAGGACATTATACACTATGTATTATTCTTTCTTTTATGTACTTTACAGTTTTTCTTTTTCTGTGTGTATACTGTCATGCCCCCTAGTGAATAATGTCTTTAGTTTTTCGTTCCCGTTGTTGACTCGGATATTGCTCTGATTACTGAGGGGTCTTCTTGTGTTTGACACACCGCAGGTACACCCAACACTCTGGGACCTTCAGTCTGACTGACCGGTTTTATTTCATCATGTTTACAAACATGTTGTGCTCAACCATGTTGCATTTATTTAATGAACATTATGAGTTAAGTGTTATTTGTTTTGTGACCTGGATATCGGCTTCTTAATTTTTTGTTTGCAGTTTTTGCAACAATAGGGTGTTTCATATTGTTTCACAAACGTTTATATATATGTGTTACTACATTATGCTTTGTTTAAACGTTATGTAATTGCTGTTCATCATGCAATGATTATGCCACTTTTTGTTGCATTTATACAATTTCATTTTTTTATCTTACATACTTTGTCTATATATCATTGCTGTTTGTCACAAGATGAATATGTCAATTAGTACTCACCAATTTTCACAAATATGTGTCACCTCATCTTTTATGTTTTTGTTTATACGCCATGCAATTGATGTTTGTCATGCAATTAATATGTTACTTATGGTTGCATTTATATAGGTCAATTTTTTATGTATTTCATTCTCATGTGTGTTCTGCACGTTATGCTTTTGTTGTAGTCATTGCTTGTCAAGCGATGTATATGTTACTCTAGGTAGTATCTTTGCAGGGTTTTTAACTTCATTGTTCACATGTTGTGCTTTTTCTGAGTCTTTTTTCTATTTCTTCTAAACCGGGAGGAGGCGTTTCCTCTTCACTCGCATTAGTTTCGGGCTGTACGTTTTCACGCACGCCTGTTCCACAACGTGCCGGATAGCTGACCGCGTCCTAACATCGGTTTCAGCACAGAGAGGCTTTCCCCCTCTCCTTACTTTAACAACGGGTCGCATGTAATCACGAGCACCCATCTTTCGTGCACATGCCGGATTGGGTTAACCGTATTTCTGTCTGATTTTAGCACTGAGTCTCGGTAAACTTGAGCACACGGTTTTGTTTCATTACATTTCCTTATTCTTTTTTTTTCATTTTGCCCTAACGGAGTCGCGTTTCTTTTGTTTAATATAGGGAACATGTACATGGTGATTATGGCGATCCCCAGCCGTCTTCTCGTTCTCAAACCTCGCCGTTTGGAGGTAACGGTCATGCTTGTTTATTATTATTGGTTCTTGGCACAGTTTTCTTTAGTTGCACGTCACTTTCTGGATTGGCACTGTCCGGATATGCACTTGGATTCAAACACTATGGCAGATCATGCTGTTATCGTATGTCAGCTTATGTCTCAACACTGCTTGGAGGTACACCTGGACTTGAATCTTTTTATTCAAGGCCACTAGTGTCTCTCATTTTCACAACTTATGGTTTGCGTTTGGTGACGGATTTGTTTTTGACCTTTGTTCTTCACTTTTTTCATGGGCTTGCTCATCCAGGGGAGACTATTAGGATACTCATCATGAGCTCTGGCTATAGTCATTTTCTTTGATCTAATCCTTCGATGTTCACCTCATGGCCATGTGTGCAACTTTTGTTTTGTAAAAGCTTAAGAAGTATGCATTCTCATTTTGATAATCATTTGTTTATATATTCCCCTGACGAAGGGCAACTGTTCATGCCCGAAATTGTTCACTACTCGTGAGAATCACGCAATTACCATCTAACACATGTGGAACAAGCTTACCCTGTGAAGTGTATGCGTTTGTTCAATAACCTTTAAATGAGCTACAGCCAGCGTTTCAGTGATGACTCAATGATGGACTGTTGCATATTGAAATGTTGCTTTTGATTTCTACTTTGAATACACACCATTTAAGTCTGTTCAATTTCTGAATGTAAATGGTTCACACTCTTCCGAGTGAATATTGGTAGTACCTTGTGTCTAGGACATTTGTCCTAGTTTTCTTTTTCTCTTTGAATTGGGTGGCTGGGCCGATCCTCCTTAGAGGGTGCACACTGTAGAAATTTACCTTTTTTCTTCTGTTTATACTACATCACCTTTTTGTCCACTAGCGTGCAACTAGCTGTTATTTTGAATTTTTACTTTTAGAAAGTTGGCATTTTTTTGTTCTAATTATTTGGTGCCTGTATCCTAGTTCACACGACTATCTGTAGCTGGCAGTTGGTCTTTTTGTATTGCTCCCAGACAGTGAAACAAAGGGGGAATGGGTGTTGGCAGGGTTGGCCATCTCTGATGTGGTGCGAGGGGAGAGCTGTCACCTACCACACTCGCACATCACAAAGTCTCTGCCTGAGCACACTCACAAAGGGTTTGACACTAGATGTTTGTGATCCCAGACAAGCTGGGACCAGAGCAGGGAGGCAGGAAATTCCAAGCACATCAGGTGGAAGCCTCTACTTCAAAGTGGGCATAAGGTATAAATAATAGACCCTCAGACCCAACTCTTCAGAACACCTCTGGACCTGTGGATACTACAGAAGGACTGCTGTGCTGCTGCCCGGCTGCCCTTATTGCAGAGAAGGAAGACTGTACTTGCACCCTTCATCTCAGGCTGAAGTAACTCCAAGGGTCAGCTAACTGACTTCCTGTTCTAAGCCACAGAGATATAACAAGCTCCAGAGGCCTTCCTGCATCTGCCCAGCTGGCCTGCGGCCTGGACCTGCTGCCTGTACCTTCCTGAGCCCTGGTAGCCTCTGCTGGAGTGAGTTCCTGATTCCCAAGAGATGCCCCTCAGGTCCTGGACCCTTGGTGTGGCATCAGTTGAGATATCTCCCCAAGGAAAGAAGAAATCTTGAAGTTTTGGACTCTTCACAACCATTAACGAGCTTGTTAGTATCAAGATCTGGCCACTCACGAACACCAAGCTCCAATGAACCAGACTCTTCATGCCACAGTGACCGCCAGTGACACCTGGCAACGCAAGATCTGCACTTCGCGCAACAGAATCAATAACCCGCGGTGACCACCAACGCAAATCTTCAGCAACAACCCGTAGCGATGCCTGATACGATCTTCACGCTACATCAATGACCATCCACAATGCTCTCCCTGCTCCTGGCGGCCCCCTCCACCGAGAATGGAACTCTTCATGGTGGACTTTTGAAGGTAACTCTTTTAGTGGAACTAACCTGGTCCCTGTATCCGGCCGGTGCTCCATCGCAGTCTGCCTGAACTTGTGACTTTCACTCTGTATAAATACTTTACACAATGTCTCTAAGTTGAGCCTCACTGCTTTGTGCCAAGTTACCAGAGGGTTTAGCACAGGTTAATTAGGGGTTTGCTTGTGCTTCACCTTGACAGAGATTGTGGTTGCTGCTTAGGGTTTCACCTCCTCAATCAGTAACCCAATTTCCAACATGCACATAGTAAGAAAAGGGTAAATACGAGCAGTGGTGGCTGCGGCCTTACACAGAGTCGTTCAAAGTCCGAACATGAAGAAAAACAGCACATACATTAGTTACATATTACCTGGTATACTATATTAGGGATAGCAGCGGCTTGTGGTAGGTGATGAGCATAGGAGAGGGGTCATTGAGGGAGTAATACTGAGAAATGCAGTGAGCTAAACCTTGGTCACATTGGAGAAGGTGATCTTTGAGGATGAACTTACAGGCAGGTAAGGAAGGGACAGACCTTTAAGTAGAGTGGCATTCCAAAAAGCACAACCTTAAGTGGAATAGCATTCCGATGAGGCAGGAACTGGAATAAGCAATGGGGAAAGGTAGTAGGGTTGGTTGGAAACAGTGCAAAGGTAGTGGTCGGAAAAGAACAAAGGTAGGTAAAGCAAGCATCGCGACAGAGTTCCAGACCGGAATGGGGATGGTGTCTGAATTGACTTGATATCCAAGATCAGAAATGTGTATTGGGCTCTGCTGCTTGCAGAGAGCCCGCGGTCAGTTATTGAGGAGTGCAGCTGTGGTTTGGCAGAGTAAAAAGAAAGCAGGTTGCAAAATTATTCGCTTGTGATCCGAGCAAATAAATTCATGTTTTATTATGCAATATTATTCTCGTTTCATTTTCAACCTGTAAAAGAGGTCTCTTTCATATTGTCCCTGGCATAGGAGGGCCAGACGACCAGCATACTCTTGGCAACTATTTTGAGTTTGGAGCAGTACCTAGCTACAAGTGTATGTTGTAATTTCACATACACAGCCCTTCGACATTTTAAGACACCGGTATTAGAGAATATGCGGTAAAATGTTATGCAGAATCTTTTGCAAAGAACAGTGGTTCAGCCATACGGTTTCTTGGTGCCTAGGACTAAAGATGAAGAGCGCGGTTACAAACATGCAGCAACAATAGTAATGCTTATTGTTAGGGTTCACCTCTTACATAGCTGTAAATCATTTGTTTCTTATCTTTATTCTTCGTAAATCCAAAGTTCGGTTGAGGTAACTTTTCAAGTCGGGCGGGGGGACATTGCCTCTTAAATGTATTTCTGAGCATCTTAATTGAGTGCTGATGTTAGTGTTGTAGAAAGACTTGCCAGGGATGGTGGCGCCTTCTCATTCACGTGGGCACTGCACACGGATCACTATACACACCGTAAATCATGACATGCTGCCAGACTGCTGCGGCATGCATGTCTGTCAAGTACCCCCTCACAAGGCCTTTATTTTGATTTTTTCGCAGTGCACTAAAGCTCTCTCTAAACTGACCTAGAATATCATCAGACTTCCATACATTTTTCATGAAGCCATTTAAACCAATAAACGTGAGCCATAAACCTTTCTTCACTGAGAACTAGCAAGAAACTATTTTAAAACATCGTAGCACTGCACACACAATCTGCATCCGCACCAGTTTTATCCATTTAAATTGCTCTTTCTTTCGAAATGCAGTATTAGTGGTTTTTGGGAAGTAAAAATTGGTGCAAAGCGGTCCCCCAAGGGCAGTCTCCAATTAATGCTTATAGATTGGTTCATTTTAGTAACCACTTCTTTCAGATTTGCAGGGGGGCGGCCAGACCCTATTCAACTTGGTTTAGGGAGGGGGAAGCTCCGCCACCCTCAACCACACTTCCATTTCCCTAATCAAAGTGTGATGAATGTATGCATTTTAATTCCATTCCAGTGTGTCCTTGGGGCGCACTACATGATTAATCGCAGAAAGTAGCTAGCTACAACACATTTAGAGCATCCTTGTGAATCTAATGCAAGAACTCTTCTCCCATAGGCAAAGCTTAATTTGTAAAATATTAAGTCCAGGTGCTCACATTTTTGTAGGAGGGCACACCCACTTCCTCCACTGGCTACACCCACTTCCTCCACTGGCTCCACCCACTTCCTCCACTGGCTCCACCCACTTTCTCCATTGGCTTCTCCCACATCCTCAATCGGCATTGCTTAAAGCCAGAGGTAATAGCCGATCTGAATTTCAGCAAGGGAGCCTTCCTCAAGTAAGGTTTTGACAGAAGGTTCCCCCCACCCTGTGAGCATTTTGAAAAAGATTAAATCAAAAGTGCATTTAAAGCACAATTTGGGAATAACAGCGCATAAAATGGAGGTCTGCAAACTTCACATATCCGAGTCAGAAATGTCCACCTGTGCAGGCTTCTGTTTGGATAGCTTTTTATATATGTCATGCGGTGAAAGCCTCTGGCATATGCACATCATACGGGCAGCTGTTATTTGCCCAGTGTTTCAAACCTTTGGCAAATGCATATTTTGTGGACAATGAGTGCAAAGCAGTGCAGGCTTCAGGCAAATGCACATCATGTGACCAAGGCACACTTATCAAAATTCTAAATGTGTTTAAATCAAATATTCAGAAATAGTGACATGCCTTTTCAATACTGTAAAACAGCAGCAGTGTACTTATATTGCTACAAATAGTCTTTGTGACACCCTCCCATTTCTCACTTGAGAGGTGCTGTTTTGATCTAAAAGAAATGTTATCAATGTTACATGAAACAAATGTTCAACATGTCTCTGCCAAATGTTCATAATAGACTCTCAGATATCACCCACATTAAAAAGGAAAACGGTACTCTTTTATTTTTTTTAATGAATTAGTCAAGGTAATCAGGGCAAGGCTTTCTGCAGAACATAGCTGCCTTTATCAGAGCTCCCCCGAAAGGCTGGGGCCGAGGTCCAGAACCCACTTTGCACATGCCTTAAAACGTCTGAGCTGCTAGGTAGGTCAAGGGTTTCCGTACGTGTAGTGCTGCTAAAAGATCTTCAACAGAATGTGCACCAGAAATGGTACCTCAAAGTACAACTAATGTAAGCGGATACACAGATGTGTGCTGCAAAAAAAAAAAAACATGAAGCCAAATGGAGGGAGGGAAACTGAATTAAAGGGAGTCTGAAAGGGATGGAATGACAAAAAGATACAGAATGAGTGGAGGCGAACAAGGTGGAAGCATAGAATGCTAATAGAGATGGAGAAAAAGAGAGAAGACAGAGCCTGAAAGAAATCGAGGTAATGAGATGGATGAGGAGAAAGCGAGTGCAATGAAGGGTGCAAACTAAAGAGATGGATAGAGACATATGGAAGAAAGAGGAAGATCTAAAAAAGGGAAATGGAGTACATCTGTTGAAAAAAAAAAAGTAAGACATTAGGCAAGAGTGGATGGACAGACAAAGTAAAGAAGATGCGGATACACAAGAATGGAATCAGAAAAATATGTATTGTTTTGCCAAAAACATTTTTGTAAAGAATGTTGATGCCCTCTTTGCTCCAGTGGAATGTTGTATAAAAGTAAACAATGATGCTCATGATGTAGTGCGCTCTGGTTTTATATGGAGCAAAAGTTGATAGCTTAATCAATTGATGGTTTGCCTTAATCACACGGAAAACAAGTCACCCCCACGTCGCCCATGGAAACCAAGCAGTAATCAAGGTACTTTACTGGTGTTGCTAAAAATCCACCTAAAGGGATGCAGTTGTGTATTTACTTGATGGCTCTACATTAGTAGGGAAAGGCTAATCCAGTCATGTGCCTTCGTTTAGGTAAACTGTGTAATCTCGGTCTACTGTAATGGGTATAATTAAAGTCAACCAAGAATACATACCCCAGAATGCACTGGGATGTTAAAGAAAATTCAAGGCGAGAGTCCTGTCTCAAGTTACAAGAAGTCATCCAACTCCCCTAAACATGGGCCACGTATTGAACTGTGTTAATGCCTCAGCACTCTGAGCACCGTGGTGGTGGGCATCGTGTAAAAAGTCACCCATCTTCAGGGTCGGGGTGAACTTCACACCTGCCACAAAAGAGAAGTTTGCTGTCGGTTATTTTATGTTTATTGGAGAGAGTGCTACCTTCGGTAGCAGCACACCGCGTGAAAAGGAGGGAGAGAAAGCGTCTGTGCAGGGACAATGTGTCTGGGTATGTCAATAAAAACAGGGATCCTGGCTATAAAAATTAGGCTTTTCCTCTTTCTTCGTGGATGATGTATTCTGCCTGCTCTTTGATGAAATTCTTGTTTCTAGGGTGTCTCAGGAACCCCACAGACCCTTTGCCGTCTCACAGAGTCCACATTTCCCAGGAGAGTGCTCCTTCCCAGGTTCAGGGTTCAACCCCCCACCCAGGCAGGTGGGAGGCGAAGACCACGATGTTCCACCTGGAGGGGTTGTACATCCGCATTGACTCCGATTTCAGTGGATACTTACTCAGGTGGCCCGTCTCCAGTGTGTAGGCCTCATTGCCAAATATCCTCAGTAGCTCCTCGAGGCAGAAGGTGAACCGAAAGTTCCCGTAGCGGTAGTTAGGGCACAGCGCCGTGCAGTTGAGTTGGCCAGCATATTGGAAGCATCTCGGGCCTCCTCTAGTCTGAGAAGAGTTGACGGTGGTGAGTGCTGCGGCTCGAGGCGGGCTGAATGAACTCCTCGCAGTGCCATTTCTTGAAGCTCTCTGCGTCTGGGCTAGGAATATGCACTGACCAGCAGGAGACGAGAATGAAGGTTCATTCATTCAGATGTCGGTAATCAACCCAGCTGTCCACCTTTCCAAAAGTCAGAACTGGTGAATGAGCCTGAATAGATGGGGGAACATTTTAACGTGGTTACCGGTGCTGGGGAGGGAACTATAATGCACTACTTTTGAGGTTGCACTTTTCAGGCATGTGACGAATCTCAACCATTAAACAGTAAGCATACTTGCTTCACACTAACGCACGCATTGCTACCCAAATGAAATCATTTACTTACAGCCTCAGTGCCTTTTGGTTTTATACAAGCCTGCTGCTGCGCTGCATGCTACTTGTTCTTGAGTCGATTGACTGGCACAGGACTGCACTGCACTGCAGCTGCGCAGTATGCTGGGGCGGGCAAACGTGGGGACACTCGCACGGATTGGTCCGACTCACTTGGGAGGAAAGGAAACACTTGACAATGCAACGCCAGGGACGGAGGGTGCGGGCTATTTTCAAGCAGTCATCGTGTTGGACTAGTGCTACTCTGACCGCTGTTAGTCACGTGGCAGGGACCTCACCCAGCCCGCTTCTGTCGGTGTGTGCGTGCAGTCCGTGTGCCTCATGATAAGGTGGGTGGTCACAATGTACAAATTTAAATGTTTCACACACAAATCCAGCCCAATCACGCAACACTGAACGCAGGCAGACAGGGCTATACCGTGCAATATCAGCTCTTCACTGGGGAGACCTTGTGAAATTAGTGAGCTGATATTGCGTGTGTAGACCCGGCCCTGAAAAATAAGTGCCAGTGCTAAGCACCGGAAAGCACCGGCACAAATTAAGCACTGCCCATAGGCTTCTCCATAAACTTACATTCACGTCAGGAATTCGTCTGATGCATGAGGCGCAACACAAATGGTAAAATACAATTAATTTACAAAGATTATGCTGGACAGCTCCGAGTGTGCATGGTACTATTTCCTTTTGATCGCTACACTGGCTTCAATATCACTGATCACTCTTCTCCAGATTCCAAGAATTAAGAATAGGACACATTATAATTAAGGCTCCCAGATTTCCATTTTTACTGATTTTTACAGATAAATACAGACAGAAAACACTGTGTTTTCTGTATTTATTTTTAAAAGTAGAAAAATACAGAAAATTATGCTTCTTGTGGGTGACTCTCCATGCAGTCTTTCGTGCTTTCCAGGACAACAGCTGAGCAGATAGACAGCATGGGAAGTTTAAAACAGGTTCAGATTTCTCTAAATACAGGCAATTGTTAACATATATGTGTATTATAATGCTGATATTTACCTGTGGGTATAATGTTTTGCTATATTTGACTGCTTAATTTGCTAAAATGCAACTGATAAGAAAGTATGGCTGCATGTTTATCAGTAAAATATATGTGTAAATATACCATTTATTCTCAAAACACAAAATAAATATGGATAAATACCAATAGGATGGCCCCAAAAAAAAATACAGATGGAAATGTTGAAAAAATAAATACCATAAAACCGGGAGCCCTAATTACAATTAGATGTCTAAAGGGGCTGAATTACAGTGTCGTAGAGAGGGTACTATGTGGCAAATATGGTGGAGTACCTGGTCTGTCAATATAAGTTCACCCGCCTCATTAGAGTCAGGCAACCTGTTAGTATTCCATCAACAGAGCACCTGTTGGCTTAGTTGAAGGAATACTTCTTACAATTGCCCCATGGAGTAGGGTCTGTCAGAGGAAGCACATAGCACTGTCTACCCTATGTAGCGTGGACGGCGTTATGTGTTTTTCTCCTGTCTGTCCCGCAAGATAAAACATGGCAGTGAGGGACATGAAAAAAAGTAATAATGATCTCCACACCATGGGAGACAACTCCCACGGCGTGGGGCCATGAGTTTTTTTTATTTTTCGAAACCACACTCTTTGCTTTGGGAGGCTGTTTTTGATAAACAAAACATTTGGAAAAGTTGGAGGGCTGCCTGTCACATCTAACGGTACCATCAGTCGAACTTTACCTACTTTGCCAGGAAACCCCATAATGGCGGTCCCTTTCAATGTAGAGAGATGTCAGTGGGACCAACAGACATCTCTATGGTATGTCCGTCAGGGGGCAGTGTCAAGTATCCCATCGCCCTGATGGGCATTAAGCGATCCGCAAAATTCTAAATAATTCCCAAAGTCATTTCTGACTGAGTGGGAACAAACCCATATGCTTTCCTTTTTTAAATTTGAGTCTAAAAAGGTCAGCTTGGGTGTTATCTGTTGTTCTCTTTCATCACCATTATTATTTAACATGTACACGTGCTACTGGTGTATTGCTACATTCAAGTCCCATACTTTGTGTATGTGGAAAACACCTAGCAGATCTACAGACTTCCACCAGGAAGAGTGAAGCTTATTCTGAATTAATTTTGTGATTAGGGAAGACCAGTAAAATTAACATGTATTGTATAAATTTCCAGATTTCTTTTGTTTCAGTTTGTTCTTTGGAGAACAACATAGAGTCATGTTTTAATCCATGTAGTTAGATCGAGAGAGCATAACCAATAGTGACAATATTAGATTTTGATTGAATCTCACTCGATTTAGTGGACCTCGAATTAAGTTCACTTGTTTGTATAAAGATTTCTTATTTAGTGGGGGAGTTTACTTTATTATGTGATTGTTACACTTTGCAAGTCAACTTTATTGAATACATTGAACACAGTTTTCTAATTTAGCTTTCAGAAGGCAGCCATGCCCAAAGCATTGTCCTTTCATGTAAATTTAGAGAAAGGAGAAAGTAACTTCTAGTAAGTCTTGAGGCTAAACAGTGAATTGAAAATTTGGACTGAAATACCAACTTCGAAGCTAGGTCAAATTGTGTGCCTCTGGACAAATGAAACACATGTCAAAGAAACTCTCTACTCTATGCTAATTAAAGTCTTAACATGTTTATTGACCAAAAGCAAATAGAGATCTTTGAATCACATAATAATTTCACAATAAGTTCCCCTAGCAATGGTAGTGAAGTGAGCATTATTAGGCAAAGGACACATATTTATGTAGTATTCTAAAAACAGGCTTTCAATGGGAATTACATGGTGTCATGAAAAAACAAATAACAGAAGAACACACGTGATGGAGACTGGGCTCATGAGTAAGGAAGAAGACCACTACGAGTTATAACAAACAATGTAAAGGTTCTTGCCTGAGCAAACTAATCAACCAAGATGTGAAAAAGAGGTTCCAAGCATCATAAACGGGCCCTTTCATTAGCATCAGGAAGAAAGCATGGCAGCAGCATTTACACTTAGGCAATGGTTTTCATCAACATCACATTCCATTTGCATTATTTATTAGTGCAAACAAGTACACACCAATGATCATTTTACTGATTTACTTCCAAGTCCATCTCAGGCTCAAAATATTAACCAGGAAACGTAATCAGATTTTTAATCCATTTCATCATCCATAATGTTTTCAATGTGTAAAACAGAGTGGTATCTTTCATTTGAGCAAATGTGGTTGATTGGGGCAAAGCAAACGCAGACAATAATGTCAATTAATACAAAGACAACATGCTGACCAATATAATTTCAAGAATTTTCATTCTTCAACCACCAAAAATATCATTCAGGAAAGACCAAATACTCCATCGTTCAGAACCCATGCAACCATCAATTGTATGCCAGCTCTTAACACTTTTACATATTCAATCAATTTGTTCATTTGTGCTTAGGAAGATGTTTGGTATAAAAGTACAACATTCGCAGATTACTATTGCACAAAACCCACCTTTGGAGGCCAAAGCAAAATCAAGATCCATCCAATTATGTAAAATTACAGTTCATTGCGTTTCCAATTGTCTAGAAATTAATCTACAAGCATTTGGAGTTAAGTTTGCCACCTCATTCAGTACTTTAGCTTCTGCTGGATTTCGTAGGTAGACAGTTCTACTCCACAGCTAGGAAACAAGATTGCAAACAAACAGGTAGTCTACGAAATCACTCTGAGCTGTCTGTTACAGAGGGGAGAGTGTGTCTTATGCTTAGTGCAATATAAGCAGGAAACCAGAATTCAGACCAACTCTCCAGAATAGGCTCTGTTATCACAGGTGAAAAATGTTCCAGGCATATCACGGGTGTGGCTTCAGGTATAGAATACCCCTTACGTGAATAAAAAAAATTAAGGAGATTATTCAGAATCAGGCCAGTTTGGGTATGGGAAGTCCCATTAACTATGGCCCGCAAAGGCAGTGCCACCATTACCATTTTCACAGGTTAGGGCTTCTTTACAATGTCGGGTGGAAACTTTCTGGCCAACACCGTCTCGGATTAGTAACCGACCGACTCACGGTCGGCGGATTCGCCTGACTGATTACGATGTGACCAAACACTGTTCGGTCAGAGTCCCATTGTTTCCTATGGGAGCCTGTGTTCCGACGACAACCGGCCGTAACACAGGCTTTATGGGGAAATGTGGTGTGTGCAGAAAACCCTACAACCTGTCACGGGCACCCCATTGTGCCTGCCACACAGTATGGGGGTCCTTTAGGTATCCATCTGCTCCCAACCGGAGGCTGCAGGATGAGGGATGCCCTGCTGGGGTCCTCCAAGTCACTTTCCGACAGCCTTTTCATGTCAGACAGGCCGACTCGGATAGGCTGTTGGAAATCGACATCGCAATTGGTCGGTCGGAAACGCTGTCCATAGAGGTGCATGATGCGGTTACGACCGATACAGATATTCCAAGAGCCATTCGGAAACGATTCGGAATGACTGCATGGTTTACATTCCGAACACGAACATTGTAATCGGTCGGGCGGAATGTAAACCGACCGAACCGGTCAGAAGGTTTCCGACGTGGTCTAAGTAATTCCAACTGTCAGGAGGAGGCTTTCAGCCCGACATCATAATGGGGCCCTTAGTTCATAAGCAGTGACGGCAAGGTGAACAACAGAGATTGAGATTTTCCTATCCGGAAAATGGAAGCACCAAGTTGAGACAGAATGTGGATAGTTACATTGTCACATTCAGAAGGGAAGCACACAAGCAGGTACAATTGAAGACATTGTTTATCTTCTTTGAAAGGGATAGGAACCATGGGCACAACTACTTTGGAAACAGTGACAAACTGGCCACAAATCCAACATGAAGAAAGGTTGAGGTTCTTCTTGTACTGCACCAGGAAATGCAAGAAAGTATTGTCATACTAGAGCAAGCGTTTGTCTCTGAGGTGGACAGCAAAACTGCTGACATGGGCAACACTGTAGCAGTCGGAGACGATTTGGAAGTAGCACTTATGGGGCAACTGCTCTCCATTGCTTGTCCCTCCACACAAACTTTTACAGTCCTTGCAAAAGTCACATAATTGCAATTAAAGTAATTACCTGAAATTTCAAAAAAATGTGCGTGATTACCCGATATGCACCTCATTTGTCTCAAGCACAAAAATGACACAACGACGAATTTCACTTTAACAAAATAGCACAAAATGGCATGGAGCATGATTTACACATGCAGCCATGTGGAACAGTAAGTGGTACTCTGACTCTAGCCTGCTCCTTCCTAGCTGTGTTTCCTTATGTTTCCTGATTAATCCTACTCCATCCATCCCATTCCTGTCTACCTTCCCCATTTTTCTGACTTCTTTTCAACCCCCTGTGTTTTTTATTTTTTCATTTTTCCTGTCTGTTGTGCTTGTTTTTTGTTACCCCCCTAATCCCACAGTTAAGGCATCGCCAGGCCTAGTGCCAGTGCCACGTGATGTCACCTGCTCCCGAATTAGGCCTGAGGAAGTTACTCCTTGCAATATGTTTATGGTGAGTATAGGACAGCACCTGTGTCTTTTAGTGTAGCAGCTCCCCTCCCTCATGTTGACGGCAGAAAGTAGACCTGGCAATTAAACACCTTTTCTGAAAAGAAGCAGCTCTGGAGGCAAGTGCGGCATAAGATGCTCCACCTCACCATTCTCGCACACACCCAGGGGACCTGATGCACCTGTTTGATATTGAAGTGGCAAAGCCAACAGGTAAGTGCTGTTTAACAATTTTAATGTCATTTTTATTATGGTTATTTTGCAGGAGGCATTACATAGCGTCAAGTTTAATCACACATTAATAACACACACACAAATATATATATATATATATATATATTATCTACTGGCGGTCGCCAGTAGATAGTTATAGTTAGGACCGAGTTTCCATAGGAAATCTGAAAATTCTATTTTGAATAACTTTGGCGCCGGTTGACGAATCCTCGCGAAATTTTCAAAACTAATGGGGCGCTCCGTTCAGCTCCTACCCTGAAAGTCTCGGGGTGATTCGTCAAGCGGGGGCCGAGAAAAAAGGGGGGTCCCAAAATGCGTTTTCCCCATGCATTTTTCCATAGGACCTTTAGTCGAAGGTACAGCCCGAACGGCTGAACAGAATTACTTGAAATTTGGCAGAGAGGTAGTCCTCAGGTCAGGGAAGCGCCTTTTGCAGGTCTGGTGTCAATCTGTTCAGTAGTTCCCGAGAAAATAGCATTTAAAAGCATATAAATATCTATAAGCGCGCACCGTGCGAGCACCCTAACGTGCGTGAGCGTAATTCTGATTGGTGGTTACATGTTAGTCAACGTTCGAATCGGTCGAAATCAGGAAGTGTCGGCCGCCATTTTGTTTGTTTTCAGTGCGAGAGTGAAAAAGGAAGGTGGCGAACGTGAAAAGGGGGCAGGGTAGAGAGTTCCTGACCCCCTAGCCTTTGTCAGGGGGTCCCTGAAGGACCCCGAAGGCAGAAATTAAAAAAAAAAATGTTTTTTTTAAAAATCGCGGGGGTGCGCGCGCCGTGCGCGCACGGTGAAAAACCAAAAAAAACCAAAAAAACATTTTTAATACGTAGTTTATTGTAAAATAAATATATAAAAAAAATAATTATACATTAATAAATAGCATTTAAAAAACCGTACAAATTCACTGAAAAAACCATAGGTTTCACACACATTATAGTTAGGAATTAGCATTTAAAAAACCTTGCAAATTCACTTAAAAAACCATAGGTTTCACACATGTTATAATTAGGTGGATATTTCACTCGTAAAAAACCAATGAAATTCCCCATTATAGTTAGTTCAGATAACTATAACTCGCGCGACCGCCACTCTATCACAAGGATGATGTAATCAGTGATGTCATGAGTGATGCCACTGACCATGTCATGAGTGATGTATTATGTGACGTCATGAGCAGTGGATTGCGGGCGCGCGAGTTATAGTTATCTGAACTAATTATAACGGGGGAATTTCATTGGTTTTCTATGAGTGAAATATCCACCTAACTATAACATGTGTGAAACCTATGGTTTTTTAAGTGAATATATATATATATATATATATATATATATATATATTCACTTAAAAACCCATAGGTTTCACACATGTTATAGTTAGCTGGACATTTCACTCGTAAAAAACCAATGAAATTCCCCCGTTATAGTTAGTGCAGGCAACTATAACTCACGCGACCGCAATCCTCTGCTGATGACGTCAGATATTACATCACTGTATTTAGACACTTATTTACCCATGTCTTCTTCCATTAATCTTTAGCTATACATATATTACAAATATTTATTTTTCAGAAAGACACATATGTCATCAGTGATGTAATATCTGACGTCATCAGCAGAGGATTGCGGTCGCGTGAGTTATAGTTGCCTGCACTAACTATAACGGGGGAATTTCATTGGTTTTTTTACGAGTGAAATGTCCAGCTAACTATAACATGTGTGAAACCTATGGTTTTTTAAGTGAATTTGCAAGGTTTTTTAAATGCTAATTCGTAACTATAACGTGTGTGAAACCTATGGTTTTTTCAGTGAATTTGTACGGTTTTTAAATGCTAAGTTATGTATTTTTTAACATTTTTTTTTTCAGGTTTTTCACTGTGCGCGCACCGTGCGCGCACCCCGCGATTTAAAAAAAAAAATCGTTTTTTTCTCCCTTGGGGGTCCTTCTTTGACCCCCTGACCAAGGCTAGGGGGTCAGGAACTGTCCACCCTGCCCCCTTTTCACGTTCTCCACCTTTGTTTTTCACCCCCTCAGACTGCGAAAGATAAAATGGCGGCCGACACTTCCTGGTTTCGAACGATTCGAATGTTTACCGCCATCTAACAACCAATCAGAATTGCGCTCACGCACAGTGCGCGCACAGTGCGCGCATATAGATATGGATATGGTTTTAAATGCTATTTTCTCAGGAAATACTGAACAGATTTACACGAGACCTTCAAAAGGCACTTCCTTGACCTTATGGCTACCTCTTTGCCAAATTTCACGTAATTCTGTTCAGCCGTTCGGGCTGTACCTTCGACTAAAGGTCCTATAGAAAAATGCATGGGGAAAACGCGTTTTGGGACCCCCCTTTTTCTCGGCCCCCGCTTGACGAATCACCCCGAGACTTTCAGGGTAGGAGCTGAACGGAGCGCCCCATTTGTTTTGAAAATTTCGCGAGGATTCGACAACCGGCGCCAAAGTTATTCAAAATAGAATTTTGAGATTTCCTATGGAAACTAGGTTGTAACTATAACTATCTACTGGCGACCGCCAGTAGATAATATATATATATATATATATATATATATATATATATATATATATATATATATCCACACAAACCCCTCCGATGAGCGCAAGGAAGAGGCCACACGGGGGGTCCAAGTTGAAGCTCTTTAATCACCAGCGTTAAGCATAATGCATTTCGGCCATCGGGCCTTCATCAGATGCCGCTGTTAACCAGAATTGGTGCCACAACCCCGCCTTAAAATAGTCCTGCAATCCTCCCATTGAAAGGAGCAAACCCAGCCCCCAATCATGTGATCGCCCACCAGCTGCAGCGTTGTAGACACTACAGCTCCCAGAATACACCATTACTGGGCAGGTGTTGCGTGGGGAAACCTCGATGGCATATATATGTATATGTATATATACACACACATATATTATCTACTGTCGGTCGCCAGTAGATAGTTATAGTTAGGACCTATTTAACTTTTTGTTAAATGGTGTAAATCCGTTCAGTAGTTGCTGAGATAATCAAAAGTAAAAACACATATATATCTATGGTTGCGCAGGATTCGCGCACCCTCCTGATCACAAGCTTTATGCTAATTGGCTGTCAACACTCCAAATGCAAAAAGGGGGCAGGGTAGAAACAACCTGCCCCTAGGCCTGCTCAGGGGGTCCCACAAGGACCCCCAGGGCCCAATAAGCATTTAAAAAAAAAACGGCGGGATTCGCTCACCCAGTGCGAATTTCGGCCAAATTAAAAACAAAAAAACAAGCGCGGGCTCCCGCGCTTCATTAAAAGTTAGCCCCCGGGTGGGCCAAATCCCGGGGGCAATATTTGTATTGGGACCACCACCCCCCGGGGCTTTGTAAATTGTGGGAGGGGGGCCGTGCGGCCCATCTCCTGGAGCCTTGTCATGGCCCTGGGGACCGCCACCGCAGTGTCCCGGGGTGCCCACTCCCGGGACACTGTAGTTTGCTATGGCAGGGCGGGAGCCTCGCGGCTCTCTCCCTGCCATAGCAAACTTGGTTTGGATTCTGAAACAGAGAGCAGGAAACCTGCTCTCTCTTTCAAAAGGCAAACAAAATTGCTTTTCCACATGGGGACCTGCATCTTAGCAGCTCCCCATGTGGAAAAGCAATGCCGGCTCTCAAGGGACACGGGGAGACGGCGGGACCGTGGGGGGGGGTTGGGGACCCCCCACGGTCCCCAACGGAGAAGGCCAGCCCCGGGGGATTGGGTCCCCTGGGCTACAAGTGGCCTGGTAAGGGGGCCACGTGGCCCCCCTCCCCAAAATTAAAAAATAATAATAATAAAATAAAAAACAAAGGCCAGCCAACTGGGGATGGTGTCACCAGGGCCATAAGTGGCCTGAGGAGGGGGACAACGCAGCCCCCTCCTAAAGAGTAATAAAAAAAAAACCGACCATGCCCCGGGGGATGGGTCCCCGGGGCCGATTAAGGCCTCAGGAGGGGGCCCATGCGGCCCCCTTCCAAATGTACAAAAAAATAAATAAATTAGGGGGCAGGCCCTGGGGGATGGGGTCCCCAGGGCCAATAAAGTAGAAAAAGAAGGGGGGGGCCACACAGCCCCCTTCTTAAAAAAATAAAATAAATAAAAGCCCGGCATGGCGCCGGAGGCCACGCCCCCTCCTTGCAACACTCTGCAAACGCGCCCCCTGGCGCATTTGCAGATGGGGAATGAATTCCCCTTGAATACTGGGGGTCTCTGGGGGCCAACTAGCCCACCAGGAACCTCCAGTATGCACCAGGGGGCTGCGTTGCAGAGAGGTGTTCTGAGGCCACGGCCCTTTTTACACCTCTCTGCAACGCAGCTCTGTGGCGCTTAATGGAGGTAGCTGGTGGGCTAGTTGCACCCCAGGGACTCTCAGGATTCAAGAGGAGTTAATCCCATAACTTAAAATGCGCCACAGGGCGCGTTTGCACAGTGGTGAAGAGAGGGGGCGGGGCCTGAGGTGACATGTGTGCAAACACGCCTTGTGGCACGTTTTAAGTTGAGGAATTAATTCCTTTTCAATCCTGAGGGTCCCTGGGGGCCAACTAGCCCACCAGGTACCTCCAGTAAGCGCCACGGAGCGTTGTAGAGGGTTGTAGAAAGGGGCATGGCCTCTGAACACCTCTCTGCAACGCAGCTCTCTGGCGCATACTGGAGGTACCTGGTGTCAAGGTACTACGTCATCTCTTACCTTAAGGTGTTTTCTCAGACGTAGTAAGATTTCGCAGGGATGCAAGGGACCAACTTCCCAAATAACTAATTTAAAACTTGTACGTTTTTTTACCTACTACAAGATAAAGGTTAGAAATCAAGGAGGAGGGCCGGATACTGGACGTGATGTCGGAGTCTGTTGTCGACCTGCCAAATAATAAACACAGATTCAAGTATTCTACCATTTAATTCCTTTTAACAGATTTTATCTTTAGTTTCTTTCTAGTTTTTTCAGAAGTGAAACTTGTCAATACTAAAGGAGCCTACCTGCGAGGAACACTTGTCTGGCCTATGTCCCAGTATTTCTTGTCTTGTGTTGAAGATGATAGATGGGAAGTCAGGCAGTTTGTGTTGATGATGGTAGAAGAGAAGTCAGGCAATTTCTTGTAAGAGCGTCTTTACCTTGACTTTCTGGAGCTAAAAGGCAAACAAGAAATTAGATCTATTCTAAGCAACCCCTGAGCTCTTTTGTTTCTGTTTCTTTTACAACTTACTTGACCCTTCTACTCTGGTAACGTAAGGATACAATGCCATTCTGCACTTCTGAGCCTGTTGTCAATCTTCTTTTGTAAAACATAAAGGTGATAAACAAATATACCACAAATAGCTAAACACTTCTATCTTTCCTTGTAATGTTACACAAAACGATAAACTAAATTAATATGCTCTAATTATATGTTGAAATGTTCATTCGCTCCTCTTTTGTAGTCCTTTAAAGTTCTTATTTTGCTATCGCTTTTTCCTTCTTGCACAGAAGATTCCAAAAATTAACTTAGAAAGTGAGCCTTTCTTGCGTAGGGCGCCTTAAATTCTAATAGTACTTATCTCCTTCTCTTTGTTTCCTTTGAAGTCCTGCCGTCGTGGGAAAGAGAGCCATCCAAAATGAGAGACCGGAGCTGCAGAAATCAACTTGAAGATGATCAGGTAAGTCATCAGGCTTTTTCAGGCGGGAGGAGTCCAGACGCGATCCTGAGGAAATTCAAATACGGCCCCATCTTTGCTTGTAACACCATTACGTTGTTGCCCTCACTCAGGTCCCTTCAACCTCCATAGCGTTTCTTTCACGTTCTGTACTGTTGCACATATTACACGAGCTTTCCTGTTTCCCTGAACTAAGTCCATTCTGAGACCCGGCTCGAAGCAACTAATTCCCCAGATAACCATCTATTGACCTTTGGTGACTGCTCTCGGCCTCTCCAGTTGTTTTACGAATCACCATCTTCAATACGCAAACACGTCCTGTCGTAAATTGATTTAACCCAGGAATGGCAATGCCACCTGACCTATAGGGTCAGGTAGAGAACACGACCTTAGGGAAGGAATTTCTATTGCCCATTATCCTATATCTTGTACAAATTTTTTTTTCTTGTGGATGATTTGTATTTTTATTGCACATGGAAGGGGTTGTTGCTTTAGGGGATTCAAGCGCTACAAAAGACTGTGAGCCACGGATTGAAGTGGCAGTCTCCTGAGAACCTACCAATGATGTACTTCTAGGACAACTGTACCTAGCTGCAGCTAATAAATTGAAGTTGATATGCCAGACAGAGTGTTCCGTGTCTCTGTAATTTGGAAGGCGAACTCAGAAGATTTCAGGCGTACCCTGCGCCGCCAGGCTTAAATAGCCCGGTTCTTCAATTCATCGCGTGAAACAAACGGAAGGCAAAGCGCCTTCCAGAACGCTGGGTGCGGTTTAAATAGGCAACCGCACCCAAGCGCTCGCACGCACCGTCACGTACTGCGGGCGGTGCGAGCTGAGTCCAAACTTCAATACGCGTTTAGGTTTCATTCTGAAGCGTGCTGAAAGACCAATGCAATTTTTGAAACGCAGTGACATTATTTGACAATAGTGTATCAATTCCACAATAGGTCGTGAAACAAAATGATTATCCAATAACCTAATAAACGTCTTTAAGCATTTTGCACAATATAAGGTTACTAGAGGCATTTGTCAAAATTTAATTCTCCCATACCATAAGTTACATAAACACAATACACTACGGACGTGCTGGTGCACGGGACAGGGGTGGGATTTTTACAATAAGTAAATCACGCTGGATTTTTGTACACAAGGTATGTTGTGGGACCAGCCCTACAACCCAAGTCGTCATTCTTGACACCTGGTGGGCTAGTTGGCCCACAGGGACCCTCAGGATTGAGGAGGAATTAATTCTCCAACTTAAAACGCGCCACAGGGCATGTTTGCAGACATGTCACCTCAGGCGACGCCCCCTTCCTTCACCATTGTGCAAACGCGCCCCCTGGCGAGTTGTAAGTTGGGGAATTAATTCCCCTTCAATACTGAGGGTCCCTGAGGGCCAACTAGCCCAACAGGTATCTCCAGTATGCGCCAGGGAGCTACGTTGAAGACATGTGTTCTGAGGCCACGCCCCTTTTTACACCTCTCTGCGCTTACTAGAGGTACCTAGTGGGCTAGTTTGACCCTAGGGACCCTTAGGATTCAAAGGGACTTAATCTCTCAACTTAGAACGGCCACGGGGCGCTTTTACACAGTGGTGAAGGGAGGGGATGGGGCCTGAGGTGACGTGTGCAAACACGCCCTGTGGCGTGTTTTAAGTTGGGGAAATAATTCCCCTTCAATCCTGAGGGACCCTGGGGGCCAACTAGCCCAACAGGTGCTTCCAGTAAGCGCCACTGCGCTGCGTTGCAGAGAGGTGGTGCAGGCCGTGCCCCTTTTCACACCTCTCTGCTGTGGCGCTTACTGGACATACCTAGTGGGCTAACTTGCCCCTAGGGACCCTCAGGATTCAAGGGGACTTAATCTTCCAACTTAAAATGGCCACAGGGCGTGTTTACACAGTGGGAAGGGAGGGGACGGGGCCCGAGGTGACGTGTGCAAACACGCCCCATGGTGCGTTTTAAGTTGGGGAAATAATTCCCCTTCAATCCTGAGGGCCCCTGGGGGCTAATTAGCCCACAAGGTGCTTCCAGTAAGCGCCGCTGCGTTGCAGAGAGGTGGTCCAGGCCATGCCACTTTTTACACCTCTCTGCAACGCAGCTCTGTGGTGCTTACTGGAGGTACCTAGTGGGCTAGTAGGACCCTAGGGACCCTCAGGATTCAAATGAACTTAATCTCCCAACTAAAAACGGCCACAGGGCGTGTGTTTACACAGTGGTGAAGGGAGGGGACGGGGCCTGAGGTGACGTGTGCAAACACGCCCTGTGGCACGTTTTAAGTTGGGGAAATAATTCACCTTCAATCCTGAAGGACCCTGAGGGCCAACTAGCCCACCAGGTGCTTCCTGTAAGCGCCACTGCGCTGCGTTGCAGAGAGGTGGACTAGGCCGTACCCCTTTTTACACCTCTCTGGAACACAGCTCTGTGGCACTTACTGTAGGTACCTAGTGGGCTAGTTGGACCCTAGGGACCCTCAGGATTCAAGGGGACTTAATCTCCCAACTTAAAACGGCCACAGGGGCACGTTTTAAGAGGTAGTTTTAATCCCCCTGCCCTATTATATACTAGGGGCTTACAGAGGAGGCCATGCTAATCACAGGGGGACCCCAACGCATAGTGTTCCCTAGTGTATGTAGGTGTTTTCACTGTATTCTAAGTGTCTTTTAACATAGCACTGGCTCTAGGACTGGTTAGTCAGACTCAGTTACCACCAGTATCCGTCTGAAAATGTGAGGGTACAGGATGATTTTGCAACAAGGCTTCTTTCTGCTCTTCTGTTTGTTCTTTCTGCACGTTTTCCTTCTTCCTGCACTTTTCTTTGTCTTTGAGGACTTCTGTTGCTTCTTTCTGCATTTCTTGAATTTCTTTTTGTGCGTTTTTTCTTCTTTCTTCACATGTCCTATCTCTGTAGGCATAGTTAGAAATTAGCTTTTAAAAAACCTTTGAAATTCTCTGAAAAAAACATAGGTTTCAGGCATGTTATAGTTAGGAATTAGCATTTAAAAAACCTTAGAAATTCACTGAAAAAAACATAGGTTTCAGGGGCGTTATAGTTAGCTGGACATTTCACTCGTACAAAACCATTGAAAGTCCCCCGTTATAGTTAGTTCAGCTAACTATAACTCGCGCGCCCGCAATGCACTGCTGATGACGTCACATATTACATCACTCAAGACATGGTCAGTGACATCACTCATAACATCACTCATTATAGTTAGGACCATGTTTCCATAGGAAAAGCATTTTTTGACTTGCGCGGTTTGACGAATCTTCACGAAATCTTTCAAACAAACTATCAAGTTAAGTCTTGTTGTGTATGAAAAGCTTCGGGGCGATCTGTCATGCAGGAGCCAAGATAAATGGAGTGTAAAAAAGTGTGTTTTCCCATAGACTCTTTAGACATGTCTGCATCCCGAACTGTTGAACGGAATTACACCAAATTTGGCAGAAAGCTACATTTTGTTCCGCAGATTGTGCTTTTTGCTGTAAATCCATTCAGAAGTTGTCGAGAAATTTAAGAAAATCCAAGTTTGTATATCTATGACAGAGAAGACTTCATGATGATTTCTCTACGAATCGCGAATGCACACACCAACAGGAATTCTGTGATTGGCTCACCACAACCTGAGCAGAAAGTTGCAGCCGCCAATTTAGTTTGTTGGTAAAGACCAGGGAGGAACTGGCATAAGGGGTCAGGTTAGATGTACTATATCCCCATGAAAGCGATATAGGGATGTTTCTGGCACAGAATATGAGTAGAAATCGTCAAAGAAAATGTTTTTCTCCTCCACATGCGATATTCGCTAATTCGTCACGAAGCTCAGCATGGCCCCTCTATGTAACATCACTACGAATTCGCAAATATCAGCAAATAAACAAGAAAAGAAACATTTGTACACTCACTCACACTTTAATGCACTCACTCACAGTCCCACTGAAGCAGTCATGCACCCACTGGTAGACCCACTCAGACACTCATGCACCCAGTCATCCCTCCTAAGATTCTCACACACCCACTCACAGACCCACTCATGCACCCACTCACAGACCCACTCAGAGACTCACACACATACTCACATGTCCATCCAGAGACTCACATACCAACTCAAAATCCATCAGATACTTGTACACCCACTCATAGACCCACTGAGTGACTCATGCACATACTCACACACCCACTCAGAGACCTACTCATCTACCCACTCACAGACCCACTCTTCCTTTGTACACATGTGTTGCTTTCTTTTTTCTACCTACTTCCTTTTTACACATGGGTTGCTTGCTTGCTTTCTTTCTCTACCTACTGCCCCGGCCATCTTGAGCAAAGGAGTGCTCCCTCTTAATACCTCAACTCAATCTCCAAAATGGCAGCAACCTGGAAAGGGCAACAGAAAGAGGACTGGGCACAGAAATAGAAAAGGACCTTACAGCCATTAGAACAGAAATAGGACTGGGTACAGAAATAGAAAAGGACCTTACAGCCATTAGATGAGCCTAAACCACTAAGACGGCGGCCATCTTGGAATGGCTCAGTATAACTCAAATAAATGGAAATGTGGTTGGTGAAATGACATGGAATAGTACGTTCTCCACACGCCCCAACCTATTCCAGTGAAGGACAATTCCCAAACGATCACAATTTAAGGTACGAAAAGATAGCAAACTCAGTACAGAAACCATTGTAAGACCCAGGAGGCAAGAGAATACATCAAATTGGGACACAAGGAAACAAAGGAGAGGAAAAACACCTACCTACAGGAACGACAATAGAGCTGCAAGTAGCGAGAGACAGGTAATGACATCTAAGTGAGGTCACCAATGCAGGAACACCCCAGAGAAGTATTTAAAAATTTTCAGTAAATATGGCCGGAACCAATTTAGAATCAGCAGGCATAAAC
The DNA here is from genome assembly GCF_964204655.1 of Triturus cristatus. Lineage (NCBI taxonomy): Eukaryota > Metazoa > Chordata > Amphibia > Caudata > Salamandridae > Triturus > Triturus cristatus. Next base: position 512,317,022 of record NC_140588.1, read on the forward strand.
TCCTTTGTCATAAAGTACCCAACTAACCTTTCTAAGAATGCAGCCAAAAAGTTCAAACACAACCTAATTAGAAAATACCCAGACACGCTGATCTCTGACTCCTACTTCAATCTGAACAAAGGCATAATTGTTAATGACTTGATATTTTTCACCAGAAAAACGGCTAAATGGCGCACTGTCATAACGAAGATGCTCAACATAAAAAATATAAGCAACATCCCACATGGTACAAAACTTATGATCGTCCTGTCACTGAGACTAAGAGCGGATCTATGCATAACTATCTACAAGAACGGCATTGTACTTATACAAGCAGCTTACGAGCTAGAAAAGTTTGACAACCTGTTTTCAACGCTGAAAGAGTGTGTAGATAACTCAAGGTTCTCTAATCAACACCGGACCACACAAGCAGCCACCCTACTCTCCACCAACACTACCACTACAGACTTCACAACACTCAGAGACCCTCTAGATCCACAACATACAATGATACCAGGAGGCACAACGTTAACAGGAGGCACATTGGACAGAAGTGATACCGAGACAGGAGAAAATTCTATACTATATGCCAATAACGCCCTGACGCCATTACAGTGAGAAGAATCAGCGCCTCTATCACAGGATTTGACTTCTCTAACACATAGGACAGTCAACGGGAACCTCCATCCAGAAATAAAGGATTTGCAAGCGAACACCCCTCTCATACCCCACTCAACAACATCACAAATTACATTAATGGCCTTATGAAATTCATATCCTCCTAGCATAGGATCAAGAGCTCAGGACATAGGGAGCGCATCCCACTCCACACATAGAGGAGACACAAACACCCAATCTAATGATGAAAATAGGAACACTGAAGAAATCGAAGTTCTAAAGTACCAGGAAACAAACAAAACACAAAATAGGCAGATGCGTACTCCCAAAATATCTCCTCAGACTCAGAGAGAAATCGAAGCTCTTCAAACACAAGTGGGCAATATGTCACAGAACATTTTAAACGCACTACAAACTATGGAAAAAATACTAGAAATCACGGTAAGCACCCACTCTAAAGTCGAACATGTCCAAAAATTAGTGCATAATATTCAAGAAAAGAGTAGAGATACCGCCATGCCATTATCAAATAGGCATGATCGACCAGACAGAAATCTTAAATACTTATCAGACGATGAAACCTTAACCATACTACGGTCGTATGAGCCTAAAGCTAGCAGCAGAGGTGAGGAAATTAAATCAGTCCCGATCGATGCAAATAGAACATCCGGGCCTAAGAATAGGAAACCCAACCTTAACAACCTACAACAAGTCCAGCTAACCACCAATACTCAAGCGATGAACTCTAGTAGCTCAGGGAACCCACTACTATGCCTACTGTTCAACTGTCGGTCCGCAGCAAAACATGCCTCAGACATCGCTGCCCTCATCGTTAGCCAGGAAATAGACGTAACAATCCTAACAGTAACATGGCTTACGGAATCCTCTTACCCTTTCATGGTTCTACTGGTGCACCCTCGTTATAACATTATGAGACTAGACAGACTAAAAAAGACAGGTGGCGGGCTATCCTGCATCGGAGATAGAGGTCAACCAAATACAATCCGACCCTCTCGAATCTTATGGATACCTAGGTCTCAATAAAAGAACTGCAGACAATCAAAGGTGCAACCTGCATGCGCTTTACCACCCACCAGGCAATAATGCTACTTTCATAGAACAGTTAATGGAGATCATCACGGCTAACTCTACAGTCACACTAATAACATATTCCTAGGTGACTTCAATTTACACTGGGACGACAATAATGACAAACAGGTCAACGCACTTAAAGACTTTTTAGCAGATCTAAACCTCACTCAAGCCTGCACACAGCCAACTCACTCGAAAGGGGCAACCTTAGATTGGGTAATTTCAAGGAGTTAAGATATTACAGTTCACTCAATTGTTCCTTGAGATTGGTCGGGTCACCATGCCATAACCTTCCTGATACCCACAATAAAAAAGAGCAAGACCGCACAGCCTGTCAAACTGTAAAAAAAGGGGCCTTGGGACACCAAAGACCCTAATGTTGAGCTACTAGTAGCAAGATGTGAGGCGGATTTAGATCCTTCTCACATCTTGCTGCTAGTAGCTCAATATTAGGGTCTTTGGTGTCCAGAGTCCACTTTTTCAGTTTGACAACTTGATGAACGTTAACGAACTCACTGAGCACTACACTAAGTCAATGACGAATATTGTCAACTCCACCATGCCACTAAAACTGAAAAGAATATCTGAGAAAGATAAAAATCCATGGTTTAATGAGACACTGAATGAAGATAGGCGGAAACTGAGACCTGCAGAAAGAAAATGGAGACAGCACCCATCACCCCCCCAGCTTAAAACTCTCAAAAAAATAAGAAACGAGTAAAACAAAAAGGTACTCAACTCCAAAAAGGAATTTTTTAGATCGGAACTGGACAACGCCAAAAACAGACTGCGGAAACTATTCGAGATGTTAAAGCAACAATCAAATAAGTTGGCCAAATCTGCCCAAGAAACTACTAAAACTCAACTGAGGTGCGAAGAATTCTCAACATTCTTCACTTGACAAGGCCAACAAGCTAGAAAGAGAGCTCAGGTTGGCAGCCGACAACCTTCCCAGCCAACTACCACCACAGAACAATGATACCACAACAAACGATCATGATAGATAGAAAAACAATGCACAATGGGCAACCTTCAAGTTATATGATCAGAATACCATTGACAAAACTCTCTCAGATATCAAACCTAATAATCACTACAATGTCCCCCTCCCCTCTAAATCCCTAAAAAGAATCAATCATATCGTCGTCCCAATATGAACAAAAATAATGAATGCCTCACTATCTCAAGGGATCCTACAAGAGTGCCTAAAAACAGGTCAAGTCCTCCCCATCATCAAAAAACCTACAGCAGACCCAGCAGAGCCAAATAACTTTCGCCCAGTAACCAATATTCCATTACTTGCCAAACTAATTGAGAAATGTGTACAAAATCGACTGAGCAATCACATCGCCTATTTCAAGCTGCTGGATGACTGCCAATCCGGATTCAGACCAGGCCACAGTACGGAAACAGCAATCTTACACATAGTGGATGATGCGCTACAGGCGTCACCCATCTTTTGGAAGAAGAAAACATATGACAGAGCTTTCTCCGGAGCAGCCCCCAGAATCTGAAACTCACTCCCTCCAAACATTAGAAAAATTCCAAACACAGCAATATTCAAGAAGGAAGCGAAGAGCTTCCTAATGAGCAAGTTCCTTCCTTAGGCTAGACTGTTCATCATCAGCATCGTGATTAATACCCAAACGTCGATCCTGAATTGTTTCTGATGTAGAACTCACGGAAAGCACATCAGAACCATTTGTATAGAAATACTGTTACACCTTGTTCTTTAATCAGGTCCTAGAATTTTTTTTTGTTGTCTTTTGCTGAAACTGCTAAGAAATTCATGTACCGGAATATTATATATATTAATGCTGCTATACCCACTGTATTCCAAATGTACCTCATGTAACTGTGAAGCACTCTGATACCCAAGGGTCACGTCCGCGCTATATAAAACTCTTTAAATAAATAAATTAAATAAATAAATAAAAGAGACTCACACACATACTCACAGGTCTATCCAGAGACTCATATACCCACTCACAATCCATCAGATACTCGTACACCCACTCACAGACCCACTGAGAGACTCATGCACCCAGTCACAGACCTACTAAAGCACTAACACAGCAACTCAAAGATCTATTCAGGCACTCATGTACCCACTCACAGAGCTACTCAGGCACTTAATCACCCACTTACAGGCCCACTCAGAGACTCCCACATACACTCGCAGACACACTCAGAGACTGATTTACCCACTCTCAAACCCACTCAAAACCTCATGCACCCACTCATAGACTCACACACACAGTCATAGACTCACTCAAAAGCAGCCAGTAGAACCACCACAGTCGGCTTGTCAGAAATACACATCGTAATCCAGACATCGGTTGGAATCCCTTGTACAGCTCTATGGCTGCTGCTTTTCTTAGACTGCCCTCTCAATGGTTGGAGAAGGCTGTCAGAGTCGGCGGTCTGTCAGCGGTCGGTTGTGGTACACAATGCATGATGCATGCATCGTAATCCGGCAGTTGGACTGACCGAGTCCAATGAGTCTGTGACGGTCCGACTGCTGCTGACAGGCTCACAGAAGTCGGTCTAACCGGCATCGTAATAAGAATCAAAGTAACTTTGATATCTATATAGGAACTCGCACAGAGAATTAGTCTTTGATTCAGACACTCACACACCACTTATTCATCTATAAATATACTCACACGCCCATTAACACACAGATGTGGACTGTGACACACCCAGTCACATAATGCTGTAAACAGCACTACTCCCAGATCAACACTGATGCAGACACTAACACACCCAGAAACAAACTTATGCACTGACTGACACGCCCAGCACAAAGTCATCCATACACTAATGCATTTGGTACACACTGATACATAAAGTAACATACCCAGGCATTCATTGATACACCCAGACACACTCTTGTGTATACACTGATACACACAGGAACACAGTCTTCTATACACAGTTATACCCAGTCACGCAATATTACTTACACAAACGGACACACACTGATGCAAACACTGATATAGCCACTTACTCACTCATAGAGGTACTTACACACACATTAACTCACCCATATTGGTACTGACACACCTAGTTATTCACCCACACAACTGCTCACACTGCCAGTCACTGACTGATACAGTCTCTTGCATCCCCCTTCAGTCACATATACCCCCTTTACATATCCAGTGACTACTTATACACACACTTTCCCACCCACTCTCTCACTCATCCCTACAGCAACTAACACACCCTGTCACTCACTTATACACACACTCATCCACAGAATCACTAATTCATACGCAGCCACTCACACAACCACTCACTTAATCATACAGGTACTCACACAAGCACTCAGTCACCCATATTGACACTCACACACATAATCACTCACTCATGCATGCACTCACACACCTAGTCACTTACCCATACAGCTACTCACACAGCATGTCACTCACTCATAAACCAAATCATATATCTACCATTTCACTCATACAGTGGCTGACACCCCCCCTTGTTGAATCAAACAGCTACTGACACAGACAGTCTCTCACCTATGTAGCCACTCCCACATTCAAAGAGCCACTCATACCCAGCCACTCACCCCTAGAGCCACAAACATACCCAGTCACTCACTTCTACAGGCACTCAACTACCTAATCAGTCACTCATGCAACCACTCATACACCCATTCACTCTCCTATACAGCCACTTACACAGTCACTCACTCATTTATGCAGCCACTCAGTCACTCAGTCACTCACTTACCCATAGAAGCACTCATCCATTTATTCACTCACACATGCATCCTCTAATGCATCCTCTCACTCACTCATAGTCACTCTTACACTAATACAGGCACTCACCCACCCAGTCACTCACTCACACACCTAGTCACTCACTTATACAAACACTCACTCACCCAGTCATTCACTCATACAGGCACTAACACACAGTCACTTACCTATACAGACACCAACTCAAGCACTCACTCAATTATCCAGGCACTTACTCAACCTTTCACTCACCCATACAGGCACTTAGAGTGGTAATCACTCACTCATGCAGCCACTAACACACCCAATCACTCACCCATGCAGCCACTAACACACCCAATCACTCACTTATACAACCACTCCTCTTTATATATACACAAACATACAGTTTATGCTTGTTCTTTAACCATGGAAGGCGGTTCTGACAAGAACTTTTTTTTCTTCTGGAAAAGTTTGTTTTTGTTTCATTAACATTTTGTATTTATGTTTTATTTTTCCTTAAACAAAATGGCAACAAGAAAAGAAAACATTCTATCCACTAAAACAAAAAAAGTGGTAAACTGGTGTAAATAAAAAAAAATGAACAGCAATGTTTTCTCATTGTTTCCAAAATAGCTCGCCAGCTGTGAGGGTGGTGTTACAGTTGAGACAAAATGTACCAATCCTTTCTAATTCTGGAGAGATTTGAGCCAGCCGCCTCTCCACTTCCTCAGGTACTTTCTCTCCAGGAGCAGGTGGTGTAGCCCTAGAGGTTGATGACCCCTCTCCAGCTCTTTCCTTCTGTGCACTCTTCAGATTATTCTTGTGGTATGTTATTAAATAGTACAATGTGCTTGTTGTGCTGCAAGAATATTTTTTAGCAGTGCCCCTTGATGGGTTTTGTTGGACAAGGTGAACTTTACAAATTTGGCGACTATTTTAGACTCGCCAGATGGGACCGTAAAAAAATCCCAGGCAATACTTTCCTTTTTGGGGCTGGTTTCTCATCACAGGAGTCTTCATGATGTTGCTGCTCCTCATTTCCTCCTGTTGCTATTTTGCATTGTGAAAAAAAAGACAAAAAAAGACTGAAACAGAGTTCAGCACTAAAAGTACAGGCCAGCTCCTAAGACTATTCCAAATATCAATTGGAAGCTTCCAAAAGACAGAAATGGGTGGGAACTTCCTTTAAAGATTAATGAAAACTGTCTTCTCCAATCATATCACTTTGTTACATAGTCGCATGATCTTCGCAAATACCAACGTCATCGTGGATACCGGCGACGTCGTGAAGACAGTAAATACAATTTAAAAGTGCTTTGCATTAAAAATGATTGCAGAAATACAAGTTTAAACACTACATTAGTAAACTACTGTTCTCAAACATTATTGACAATATGTCTATATATGTGTTTTACACTTTATCAGAAACATGCCATCTTCATCACTTTCCGCAAAACCGGAACATACGTGCCGCAGTATTTCGTGACCAATTCATGAAGAATAAAACATTTTGAACAAAAAAATACAGTTATTAACCCACTGAAACAAATGGCAAAGAAAGACACAGAGAAATACGTAAATGGGTGGTCCATTACACACCTGTAGTGTACAATATATACTAGACACTTACACAATGAGAAAACATTTACTTGTTTGCCAGTAGAAAGTACTGCAGTTGGGTAGACATTTTTGGCAAAACCGTGGACTCTTCTTGGAAAGAATGAGGTTCCATTATGTCCCTGATGCACATTTCAGATAAATTAGTCCTCACCGGGAAGCACTTACAAATATAAATATAGCTCTTGCCCCAGGTGAAGCTCCACTTCAGTAAAGTGGAAACAATCCTAACTTCTTGGGCTTGGTGAATGCAAAGCAAATACGTTTCTTCTAATATTCTACGTTGAAAAATTATCTGAACTCCTTAACGGAAGTGAATACATTGTTTATCTATTGAAGCACAATCTGGACTTAGGTTACTGTGACAAGTGGTTTCTTTATTGATGTCCTCTTGTAAGAGCAGAGTGCATGGTTATCCCTATTAAATAAGTATGCAAATGCCCAGAATCTATAGCACCACTCACACACCCATTGTAGCACTCACACAGCCATTCACAGACACACACTAACACAGCCACTCACAAAACAACACAATCACTCACACAACCACTCATAGACCCCCTCACAAAGCCACTGAGACACTTACACTCACAGACCCACGCAAACACTCATACACACAGTAATAGACCCAAACAGGTGCTCACACATCCACTATCAAAGGTTACAGTTTACAGTTATGAAAAACAATTAAAATAAATCTTTGAAATTAACTGAAAAAACCAAAGGTTACAGAGGTGTTATAGTTAGGAAATAGAAATAAAAAAACCTTATTCATTCACGGAAAAAAACAAAGGTTACCGGGACATTATTGTTAGGCTCAGATTTCACTAGTACAAAACCATAGAAATGCAGCAGTCATAGTTACCTGAGCTAACTATAACTTATGCCCCCACAATGTACTGCTTATGACCTCACATATTACATGACTCATGACATGGCCAGTGACATCACTGATGACATCGCAAATGGGACTAACTGCAGGGGGTGTGCTGCCCTTTGTGTGAAGGAAGGATACAGCCTATTCAGGTGTAAGTGAGGCTGGCCCCAGCCCCAGCCTCTCAGCCTGCCAGTGATGGCCCATTCAGTCACGCATAAGCTTCCATAGTATGTGGCAGTCTAGGAAGAAAGCACACATCCCAAATGCCAACTACACCCAGTCATGTTACCAGAGACAGGTTGAAGGCCCCAAATGGCTAAGGCAAGAAAATGACAACTTTCTAAAAGTACCATTACAAAATAATGGGGTGACCCATACTAGTCCATGGACCTGGGTAATGCTTGGTATAGAAAACAAAAGTCCTAGACTAATTGCCTTAGGAAGGTATTCATTAAGTCAAAATCTATGAACATGATGCACATAGAACTCAAGTTACATCATAAGTGTACCACAGTAGCACGAGTTTTACAATGGGGCCTGTCTCTCATGGATTCGAAAGTACTTTTCTGGTTCTTGATGTTGGACAGCGTGTAATCTTCAGCGCTGTTCACCTCCAGTCAAGCAAGCGGAGGAGTACAGCGCTGATCACCGGGACTGCGCTATGGATGCTTACTAAGATGCCTTAATCCACCAGTGTTAGGATTCAGTCGACACTACTGTCCTGAAAACTGCACATTGTATTTCAATACCTATTCTAATTCACCGCTACAATTATGTGGACCGCCACCTGAGGAGCTGTAACCCTGACTTCGCCTTGATACAGGTTGTCCCCCTCCCATCCCCGTCCTGAGGAAGACCCACCTGCAGTGGATACAAACCACCCTCTATGCACCAGGGTCAAAACGTCAAAACTTTCCCCTAGTGGGCCTGTACCCTACTTCACCCCATCCCTACCTCTTTACAGAAGATTATACTCTGTACAACATCAAGAACCAGAAAAGTACTTTCGTATCCATGAGAGACAGGCCCCATTGTAAAACGGGTGCTACTGTAAACCATGACCAGTTTACTAAGGACATTACTACGTATAATTGATAGTTTTAACTACTCTCTGATTTCCCTCCCTATACATCTGTTCTATCCTCACGAGCACAATCCTTTTTCCACACTCCTCCTGGAGCAACCCTCTTTTCTGTTTTGAAACGTTCCCTACAGTGATCTGTTATAATAACTGGGAGATTAAACAGTCACTATTGAAGCTATTTATGGTGCTTGTGTGTCTTTTTGAGGATATACTTAATTGAATTGAGAAACTACTGGGGTACACTTACGATGTAACTTGAGTTCTATGTGTATCATGTTCATAGATTTTGACTTAATGAATACCTTCCTAAGGCAATTAGTCTAGGACCATTGTTTTCTATACCGAACTTTCTAAAAGTGGCATTTACAGAATTGCAATTTAAAATCTGACTCCACCATAAGTTAGGATTTTAAATGAGGATTCCAGAGACACCAATCATGAACAGTTATCTCTTCCCCTCTGGAAATTACACTTATAAAATGTAGTAAGGCAACTAAATGTTATGCTTTGGGAAAGATAAGCCTTCCAGTAGTGGAAAACAAATTTAAGAGTGTTTCACTACCAGGACATGTAAAACAGAAAAGTGCATGTCCAACTTTTTAAATATATTGCACCTGCCCTTGGGAATGTCCAGGACCTACTTTAGGGGTGACTCATATGTATTAAAATGGAAGGTTTGGGACTGGCAAATGATTTATTTTGCCAGGGCGATATGGCAGGTTAAACTGCACACACAGGCTCTGCAATGGGAGGCCTGAGATGTGTTTACAGGGTTACTTAAGTTGGTGGCACAATCAGTAGTGCAGGCCCACTGCTAGTATTTAATGTGCAATTCCTAGGGTAATGTAGCACACTTTATTAGGGACTTAAACGCATATTAAATATGCCAATTGGGTATATGTCAATTTTACCATGTTTTAAGGAGAGAGCACAAGCACTTTAGAACTGGTTAGCAGTGGTAAAGTGCACATTTTCCTAAAGCCAACAAAATGAATTCAGCAAAAAGGGGAGGAGGAAGGCAAAATGTTCGGGGATGCCCCTGCAGAAAGGTTTACTTCCAACATTTACACTAGGCTAATATACATCATGGCCCTGTGTATTTTACTGCTTTCCAATTTTTCCCAACTCTTTCCTTATCTGCTTTTATATACTTTAGTATCCATTAAATACTCACACCTCCTTGTGTTTCCATACATATTCCCTTCTATTTATGCAGCCTTTATCCTCCTGTCTTCTTTGTTTTTTTCTCTAATGAATGAATTTTATTAACTGTACAATTAATTAAAATTATTACAGTAATACAACCAGCATATAAAAGCTAAAACAGTGATACAAAACTTCAATTTGCGATTTACCCCGCTTTCTTCTTAATGAAGCATCAAGCTTTCCCTTACTCTTTTACATTTGTCTTCTCCATTCCTTTTTCATTATCCTTTCCTATCCATTACCATGCCCAGGCAGAAAATTCCGCTCCACCAGCGGAGTTTGTAGAGTTTTGCCCACTCCACGCTCCATTGAGAACGTGCAGGGAGGGGGGTCACGCAAGGATGATTGGTTGTGATTGGTCGTGATGCAGACTAGCCACAGGCTAATGGGGAGGCATGCAGCCTACATGGAGAAAAGGCAAAGGCAGGGTGCGCATGACTAGTTTGGGTGGCCCTAGGGGGCCGACCAAACAGTCTTTGCACACTCGGGATTGAGCAGGCACACCACTCCTCCCCTACCCTGCTCTCAGAGCAGCTTCACCCACCTGCCCAAACCAAACATAAAATGGTAATAATGGAAAGATATTGCCATTTTATGTATCTGCTTCTCGCACTGTGAGAAGCAGTGGGGAGACACTCCTCAGCGCAAGTAGAGGAGTTGCTCCTGGCCGAGCCTTGCATTCCTCAGAGCAGCCCGCCCTTCTACCCCTACAATGGACCTCTTCAGTGAAGTCCAGAAAGGCCTAGAGGACGTCAAATAAACACTGAGGCAAATTCTAAAGGACTGTACAGTTTGGTAAGTGTATTTGTTATTTTGTTATTGTTCTTTGCCATGGGTTTAGGGACGGGTTGGTCCTGTTGTAGGTGGTAAGAGTGGCACATTCCTTGGTGGTGAGGTTAGGACAGTTGGGAAAGGGGATTAAAAAAAACATATATTTTAAAAGTTTTCTATAGCGCGAACATGACCACCGGGGGCATCAGAGTGCTTTACAGTATATAAGTCAGGGAAGGATACAAGGGGTGAAAAACAGATCAAACAAACAAAAAATAGTCTCATAAAGCAAGGTGCACTAGGGCGCAATGGAAGCAATGAGCCCAGGCAAAAGTTTCTTCATCCATAATGTTTTTACTTCCTTGAGAAAGGAAGTATAAGGATAAAGTCTATGTTGCGAACATGGTCACAGGGGGTATCATAGCACATTACCATATATCAGTTGCAAGCTGAATGAAGCGGAGGTAATAGAGGACCGAAAGATCAGCAAGCCAATTGTCTTATACTCCAACCAGCAAGGGTGTCATCTAGTGACTTGGAGGATCCATTACAGCGGTGAGAGTTTCATCATCAGTATGACAGCAGAGGGGTTGAACCTGACTTCAGGGGGTAAGGCATTCCAAATCCTCGGGCGATACCTGATAACACTCGATTATAATTTTGTATTTATTTTTTATTTTTGTGGTTTGAGTAGTAATGTGCTGGCACTTCTCGAGGATCTATATCCACCCGAGAGCTCCAACTTTTGAGCGAGGTAGATTGGGGTATTGAAATAAATGGCTTTATGTGCCAGACATGCAATTTCTAATATCAGCTCTGGCGTGATATGGTTGTATCTTTTCATGCCTGTTACGAGCCTGGCAGCAGCATTGAGTGTAGACCTGAGAGGGGCCGTTGTCGTTCTAGGAAGGCCACAAAGCTTTGCGCTTCCATACTCTAGCTTAGAGATCACTAGGACTTGCACTGACACCTTTAAGTCATGTGAAGGGAGGAAAGGTTTAATTTTCAATAAGAGGCTGAGTTGGAAGTTGGCTCCTTTGGCTAGTGTACTAATATGCTTCTGCATGTTCAGACTCTTGGGATAGTTTTAATTGTTTGTTTGATTTGGTTCTTAAGACCTGGTTGAGTGGGTTTGTTGTGAGCGGAGTAGGTAGATATATTTCTTGTAAAAAATAAATACTTCTCTTTTTCCTACATATGGGTTGTTTTTTATTATTATTATTATTAGCTGTATTGTTGGTTATACTTTTTACTGTAACATAGCAAACCAGGATGCTCTACCTACCTGCTGTCGCAAAAGATGCAGAGCTCCAAACCAGGCCCCTCACAAAGAAATTGTCCACCCTCAATGTTGCCCCTTTAGGCTAGTCTCTACTTGATCTGAGTTCTCTCACCAGGCTAACCCCAATGCAGGCCTGCAGTCCACCCTCAGAAATCAGTGGCAGAATACTGATGATGCATGATGATGCATTACCTTTACCTGTACCATTCATGAGTGGATGTCACTTGCCACCCTCCCACAAGTCAGGATCAGCAGTAATATTTGTGTATTTCATTACTCTCTGGACCTAGTCATCACCACTCACCACTAAGAAGGAATACTATTTATAACTACCCATGAAATGCAGAAATGTGTTCATAATATGCCTCTTTCAAAGTCCTGTTCAACCCCAGACTCAACCATTCTCTCTGTCCAGTTCTGAGCAGAAATGTATTGTCTGCTACCTCCCCCAAGACTTGCTTATGTTCATGTAGGGACTTACTGTTGGTGGCCCTAAAAGGCCCAAATAGGGAACATGTCAGAGAAGAAACAAGGTTCTTCAAATTCATAAAGGTGAAGCAACAAAAAAGGATTCTAGTTCTGCAACATGCGAAAGAAAGAACAGAGTTAGCAGAAAATCAAAGACAAATGGCCTGATTCAGATGTAGGTGGAATTGCAATAGAGTGGCCCTTTTTGATGGTCTTCTTGCCCGCCTACCTGACGGTCTGCCCACCTTATTTAGATGTTGACCGGTAATGGGAGAAAAGACTGCTGCGGTCCTGTCGACTCCATCAGGACTACGCTCCCCAACCCTGTGGCGGGATGGGCTGCAGCAGGTAGTGGTGGGATTCCAGCCTGGATTCCCACCCTCCAGATTTGAATGTGGTCTGTTTCAAAGGGAATTCCGGCTAGAAATCCCTCCTACTTCCAGTCGGGTAATGGGACGAAAAGGGATGAAAACTCATCTTTTTTAATGGGGTACAGGCTGCGATTTTGTCCTATTTGCCATTGTCCAGGTCATCCCTGTCCTGCTGTACTTGTACCACGACAGACCAGCACCCCGTTTTGACAACATCGAAGATAGGTGTTTCTGGAGTGCACAGGTATACAATGAATGGTGTGTGTATGTTGGTGGGGTGCAATGTAGAATGTACTAAATATGCTCACTACACCTAACCTACATATACATATGTGCACATACACAACATATATGTGTTTTACGTAAAAGAAAATCCCACTTACCTGTCTCCCCACCACCACGGCCGCCTGTCAGTACTCCACCGACAGGACACGGCCAGCCCAACGGGAAACTCCAAATCTGCTCGGCGGGACCCTGCCGTTCAGACGGCAACCGCAGGTGCTTCACCAGCACAGAAGCCTGCCGCCGCCACGGTCTTCTGTGTATCACATATGCATCTATATACGGCGGGTGGTAGACCGTCATATCAATGGAGGACTTGTGCCCGCTACAGCGGCGGGATGGTGGTAAGACCTCCAAGATCTAAACTAGGCCCAAAGTCAAGCATAAATCAACATAGTGTAAGAGTAATTTCTTAAAGTGTGAAGTAGTGTGTCCGCAGAGGTTGTTTCAGACCAGAAGGCTCAGAAACTGAAAAAGGGTATACACCACCTCGCCTTCACCTACCATTGTCCTAATTTATTTGATGTCCCTTTCTTGCCAGGATAAGTGGGATGAGGTGGGCACGGTACCAATTTTTATAATCTTCCCCTGTAACAGCTAACACTGCTTACACTACATCCACCCCACCAAATCTGTTGATGGTGGAAATAGATAACAGGAGAATAGATCTCACAACTTGGGGGAAGAGTGTAAGGATATCAATGATTGGACGGTTAGGTGGAAATAGGTAAAACTTTAGAGAGGCAAACAAAGCATTCAGAAACTCTATGAGCATGGAAAACCACATCCGCCAAAGAAAGAAAGTGACAGTTAAGTTAACCTACTTAGTCTTTAGCGGCCAATAAACTTCCAAGATAGTTATAGTTATCTAGGCTGGAATCCAAACAATGATATACACACTTCAAAAATAGTTATAATACAAATTCAGAAAAATTATACTTAGTATTAATGGTGAAAAAGCATTCTTGTGACATTGTCCATCTTGGAAGAAACACTGGTGTCATGCTAAGGGCCACACACCTGAATTCTCTTAACGTTTGCAGAACCAGAGATCTTCCACCACTTCCCCTTGAGGTTAATGCTTAGTATCAGAAGAAACGACTGACACCAAAGACTGTTTCGGGGTTAGGGAGGGTTGAGAGAAAAAGAGGGTGCCATGATTCCAGTGTACCTGAACTCCTATGAAAAGAATGACAGGTGTGTTGATACTTTTGAGCAGGAATCATCAAGTTCTAGCGGTAAGGCACATTCCTTCCGTCAGGAGGCATACTCTATGACAAAAGAACATAATCGCTTTAGGCAACCATACATAAATGGTTTACAATCAGCTTGAGCATGTTTCTTTTAGCCATTTGTGGCTAACCTTCACCATCTCTAAACCCACTTGCAGAGACTACCATCGAGTCTACCCTTCTACTCGCGTAACGTAAAATTAGACGTTCGCAAATAATTGATGTTTTTAAAAAAAGGTTCACTAAGAGAGTTTTTTGGATGCTAGTCAATGAGAAAATATGAAACAAGAATTACAGAAAGAAATCCATTTCTGCATAGGGTTCTGTTTTTCTCTTTCTTCTGCTCAAACTTCCTCATTTAAATTCAGACTGTAAGGGTGTCCTTGAAGAAAGGAGAAACTAAAAATGAGGGGCACTCAGCTAGTTCACTTACCTGAGGTCTGTGCAATGGGCCAAATTAGCTGGAGCTTTGATCAGCGGTGAGAGAATGATGGTTGTAGTCAAGGGGAGGGAGGCGCAGTGGTGCTGGTTATACTACCAGGTTCAAGGTTGTAGAAAGTTTTCTCGAAGGGATGGGATTCCAAGAGAGGTTTAAAACTCTTAGCTTCCAGGCAACAATGTCTGGGTTGCTGCTGTTACAGGTGGTAGGGCTCGGAACCCACAAATGGTACTGGCGGGAGACACAGCTCTCTTCAGATAAATTGACGAAACCAAATGGCGGCCAGACATTGAACATTGTACTTCAGTTTACAAGGGCACTGGATCAAATAGATAACTGCCTTAGAGTTACAATTGGTGTGGTTAGTAAGCTTCCAGGGTGTTTTAAGTCCGAGATCCAATTGTGTACTCTGTGTTGTCAAGTGACACACCACGCACGTGCCACAAGGAAAATGGCCCTGTATGGGTGCCCCTGTCCAGATGGTATTTGGGATATCTATAGTACGGGGCTGGCATGGTCTAGTATGCACCAGAATGTTGGTCAGGTTTATACTGCGTTGGAAGGTTACCTGATGTCCCCCCAAGTGCCAATGGGGCCCCTAGAGAACACAGGCAAAATCAATTATATTTATTAATAGTTGCCCCTTTGTGGAGCAGGGGAACGCAGGAAGAAATCTAACAAATGAGTTAGAAACAACAACTGTGTTCTATAGACTACTACAAGCAGCCAAAAACACAAATAAATTAATTAATTAGGAAAACGATATAAGGAAAAAAACAAAAACTGAGCAACAATGACATTGGCTTTTATCAATACTCCTAGAAAATGGATTTTAAAAGTCGATCAAAATGATAATCAAAGACACACATACTGGCTCCACAAAATGGTGGTCGCTCAGCACCTAGCCAGCAAAGAAGAAGCTATTGAGAACAAAAAAAAATCACACACACACATGCTTTCAAAATGGTGATCACTCGCTACATGGCCAACAAGAAGGATGCATGGAGAACAAAGACAAAATGGCCGCCCGTGACACACACAGGCTCAACAAAATGGTGGTTACCACATGGCTAGTAAAGAAGATGACATGGAGAACACAGTAAAAATGGCTACCTATGACACACCCTCAGAGACGCTGACTCCACAAAATTGTGGTCCCTCACATGGTCAGCAAAGAAAGAGACATGGAAAACAAAGAGAAAGTGGCTGCCCTCCCCTGGCTAGAGTCGCTTGCTCCTCCAACAAAAATGTACAGGATTGTTGGGAGAGAATTGCACAAATATACACCCAAAATGTGAATCATTCATCTGCCTATAATACAACAACTGGAACATGCAGAGAAAAAATAACCATCCAAGGCCTACAACAGACTAGGCCCCACAAAGTTCAACAAAATGCCACAATATGAAGAGAAATCTGGATATAATTCACAAAAACTGTGGAAAATGAGGAAACTGTTTTAAACCCAGGCCTTCACCAACCAATAATATTTATTATTCCTTAATCTAACATGGAGCTGCCCGCACCCCCTCTACTCCAAACATCATGCCATCAGCAACGTACGGGCCAAAATGAAACAAGAACAAGAAGGATTAAAAATAGTGGTACTTTCCAACACAAACATTTTGTAAAGAACTGCTCAGAACATCCTTGATTTTGCAAAAATAGTATAGATTCCAGCTTCTATGAGTGGACGATGCAGCAGAGGTTGCAGAGAAAGTGTTGCTTTCCCTCCAAAATGCAAAACCAAAATGACTAAGGGCTGAACAAAGCACAGCGTGAAATCTTCAGGAAAAGGACGTTGATACTCTAGGTACAGTAACCCCCACTTCCGCTGTAAACCAAAACAAACAAATAAAAAAAATAAGATGCATTTTGATTTTAAAAATTACCTGAAAGGTCCGCTCAGTTAAAATAGTTCGTGCTAAATGACGTTTTGAGTAATTTGATCCCGTCCGCCCGCCCTCCCGCATAAAAGAAAGACAGCTCGCATTGAATGTGTTGTTCCTATGAGCAGGCAAAAGGATTTTTACCCGAACTAACATATCGTTTACACGAGGTGGCATATTTGTGTATTCTCAGGTGTTACGTATAATGTTTACAGCGCAAAGTTCCCAGGATGACACCAAATTATGTCAGCATAATAAAAATTACACTGGGGCCTACTTTTAACCAAATACTCGTTCCCA
This sequence comes from Triturus cristatus, assembly GCF_964204655.1. Lineage (NCBI taxonomy): Eukaryota > Metazoa > Chordata > Amphibia > Caudata > Salamandridae > Triturus > Triturus cristatus. The sequence continues at coordinate 512,334,263 of NC_140588.1, forward strand.
CATTAGAGGCAGATTCTTGTAGTTTGACATTGACTTTCAGAGAGGGCATGAGATAACGTCAGAATTGGAAGATTGAGTAGCCTTTTGTCAATCAGTTTGGTAATCTAGGGCGTTCATCTGGTACAGACGGATGAGCACCACAGTTAACAGTAGAAATGTAGCCAGTAGCTGAAGAGCCCGACAATATGCGGGCAGGCGTGTTAGGGGTAGGTGTTGGCAGGCAATGCACCCGATGGCAACCGTAAGTGCTACTTGCATGGGCATACGTGTGACCGCGATCGGGTCTTGCACGCTGCCCGTTTTACTGGTTCGAGCAGCCATTACATTGTTCTCTCTCCTTCCTTCCCCATGCATTTTTACTTTCAGCAGGTTACGGTGCGGGCGAACACGCGCTAGCCTATGGAGCAACTTCTTACCTTAGGTTAGGTAAGACCATGTGTCGTCGTGTATCTTTCTAACAGTCACACTTGTACTTGAGTTTTTAACAACTTGTGCCTCTATTTGATGTGAAAAGGGAAGTGTAAATATTCTACACCATGAGACCGCGTACCCACTATGGTACACACGATACAGCTATTTTTTCTGTAGCCTATACCAAGACTCCGTCTACCTATGTGATACATATTTCGACATCCGTACTTCAGTCTATAATATGGTGTGTAGGTTTACTGGTGTCTACACGCCAATATGTGCCCTGACCCCATACAGGCATAATTGGAACGCTCTGTATTTTGCCCACTGAATCATGTGCTCTTTGTGGGGAAGTACAATGAATTAACAACATGCTGGGTGTGTATATGTTGTATATGTTGTGTGCATGTCTGTCTCGTCTGTCTGTTCATGTGCCTAATCATATGATTACACCACTGGGATGAGATGCAATCTACCATCTCACCACAGAGAGGATTATATTAACTCCTATGTTGTGTTTTTGTTCTTTAACTTTTTCCTTGTTTTCTGCTAGGTTGCAACAGGAGCCGTCATTAATTGAGCTAAAAGCCACCTTGTAATTTTACACAAGGGTGGACCGTTTCTTCCTTTTTATTAGACTTCTAGACCCACTCACGGTTCTTTCATTCACTTCGTTGGTCCTGAAGAAGCGCCAGGAATCTTTTTGACCATTTAGAGGGCACGAAACATGTTGACCGAGAGTTACTGATGCACACAACTGCTCCATCAGTAACACAACCTACGGGTTTTTTAACCTGGCAGGGGAACCCACATATTGAATTTAGCTCTTTTTTGGTATCCCTCAGCTAGTTTTAACATTCACTCACTCACTTATGTTTCCGAACCCTTTATCTCACACCCTCACTCATCATTACCAATAAAAGATCTCTGCTAAAGCGGCCCATCAGGGGACCCATAGGGCACTGCAGTGCCAGCCCGACGAGGAGCAAGCCCGATGATGAAGCATGACATCCCTCGGGATGTGTGAGGGCATCAAGAGACAAGACTTGCGCTTGCCTCTAGTCTGTGTGGTTTAGACCTAGGTTGTTTCCTGTTCCCTCCTCTCTTCTCTTTTTTTCATATGGATGACTATTGTGCCCACATTTGGAACAGTTACCCCCTGTTTTGGTTTGAGATTATTACATGGAGCATGGGCACTGGACCACAACAAGCTCCTAGTCCCCTACTTTTTTGTCATAAATAGCTGAAGAGCACCAAGTCAGCCCTTTGCATAGAATCCATTTTTGATGGCGAGTCTAGCAGAGGTGAGGAATCCTTGTTCCATCCAAAGGAGCCCAAAATCAAGTGCTACCCAAAAGCATACTTGAATCAATGAAGATTGTTATAGTGTTTTGGCAATCAATTCAGCCACTTGGGAAAAGTGAACACTTTGTACACAATGACTTCCAATACACAATCTAAAGTACATTTGGCAAGCCTGGTACCACAGTGCCTTGTATCATTTCAGCACCCTTGCTGAGATGTCATGACCCAAGTATCAAATATGGGATAAACAAATTGTGATTTCTTTTTAGACAAATGGTGCCTCTTCGTAGCTAATTCAGTAAGTGGATAGAGAAAGTCAACCTTGGATTGGTCCAATGAGTTAAAAGCAACTAACAAATCACCAACAGTTTGAACCAGTGTAGACTCTGTATGAAGATGAGAGTGTTCTGATCTTTCTTGAGAGCCTGTGAATGTGTGGAGGGGGATTCTGCATATACCTGGTGGCGGTAAGACCACATGAGTTGATCTCCAGACAATATGAAGGCAGAAAGGTACTAACTATCAGGATGTGTTGGGATGGAGAAGAAAGAAAACCAGTAATGTACAATTAACTGCATCAATAGTTTAATCTGAGAGGTAGTGAAGGGAATTCAGAGTTTTTAAATGCAGAACTACAGCCACCAGAATCAATAATATATGCGTTGAGCTTCTGTTAATGACATGTCGCAGGTACGGCCCCTTCTGATCCTCTTGGGATTAATGTAATCAGGGAGCAGTCAGATCCTCTTGGTATGTCTTAAAAGGTAGGCTATTGATTTTGTGAAATCTGAATAAATTCTGGTTGCTTGAACCGTTCATGTGGACCCTTAGGTAGTTACAACAATTACATTTTCAGTGGCACACCTGCCCACAATTGAAACATGAGAAACCTCAGGTGCAGCAGAATCTCGACTTCCCCATCAGGACCTTCCTAGCACCTATCCACCGTCATCATTCTGCCACCCCTTACTCCTTAGACCTTCCCTATGACCATGTGTTGAAAGGATTGCATTTGCAAATGCATTAGCCTGAAATAGACAGTTTCCTTCATCCTTTTCTGCTCAGTAAAACGATGATTGGCAATAGAACCAGAGCAGAAAGACCTTTACTTTGCCATATATGCAGATGGTTTGCAGCTGCTCCTGTACTGTAGGCAGCAATTCCTGAAAAAATGGAGCACCGACAGCTTCTGGAACATTTTTTTAGTAGCATTACCAGAATAGCGATCAAATACACCATTCAAATGCTCCAGATAATCAGCCAGAGTTTATCCTTGTTTTATATTGATCCAATCTGTTTTGGCCAGACATAATTCAAAACAGCAATAAATATGCATCCCTAACAGCAACAAGAGTAGGTACATCAATGGGTGGTTGTTGTGGCCAATTGACTTTCTTTAGTTCAAAAACATTTTCAATAATTCTTCACAAAACTTTTGTTATCTCGTATACTGGAATATTACACTTGATGTTTACTACTTCAGCTGGGAACCAGAGAACATGGACAGTGACCAAACCGCCTTCTCCAGGGCCTACGTAATCTCTCTGGGGCAGAGGGGATCGGCTTGGATGTGGGCAATATCACTTGGGTCATGAAGGTCTTCATTGCTAACGGAGGAGGGGTATCATTCTAATCTGGGTGTTCCCTTGGTTTCTCTTGCCCTCTGGCCTGAGGGCTTCCTTGGACTATAATCCCCCGCCTCAATGTACTGCTCTGGAATGATGGTTTATTGAGTAAGACATTGTAGGCAATCACAGACGGGTAGGCATAGTGTCACATTCTTGTTTTGCCCATCTAGTAAATTCTCCTTCTGTTCTGCCATTTTTGGGTTCTCAGTAGTAATTTAAAGAAAGATGTAAGGAGGAGGTAGCCCAGTGGGGGCTCAAGCTCTAATCCTGTCTCTCAATTGGCTAAATTGGTATCTCGGTTTCTCATGGGCATGTTTTAGTCCCCATACTTGAGAATCCTGTCAATGTATTATGGCTTCTTTGTGCCAATATAAAAAGGCTCCCACAATTCTGGGCTTGATTAACAGCTAAGGGCCCTGCTATTGTTTTTAAGGTTGTTCAAGCATTCAATATCAAAGATACCGTCTTCCCAAAAATACTTCCTATCCTTACAGCTAGTGCACTTAATCCAGTCTTCCATATACCTGCACATGCTTTTTCCATGCTTGTGGTACATCACATGGTCAGGAGTACCTTTTGCTGTGGCTTTTTCTACCCTATATCTGATGGCCCCTTTGCTTCCCCATGCCCTCATTTGTGACTGGGTACACAATAGGGGCCCGATTATGATGTCGGTCGGAGTTGCCCCCGACCAACACCGTCTCGGTGTGGGAACCAACCGATCCTAGGTTGGCGGTTCTGAACACCGGAGTATAATGCGACCACATATGGTGCGGTCACAAACTCCCATTTCTCTATGGAAGCTTGTGCGGCGGACAGAACAGCCTGCAGCCCAAGCTCCCATAGAGAAATGGGAGTTTGTGTAAATCCCTGCACAGTGTGGCAGCACCTCATGGTGCCTGCCACACGCTGTAGGGATTTTCAGTGGGGGCAATTAAGATGCCCCCCAGTCCCACAACAGTAGGCCACGAAGGGATGGAGGCTCCGCTAGTGGCCCCCCAAAACAGCTTTCCGACCGCATTTGCATGTCGGAAAGTCTGACATGGAAAGGCTGTCGGAAACTGACATCATAATCCAGATGGCAGAAACGCTGTGCGTAAGGGATTATGATAGGTAATCAACTGGCCGATGGGCTCTTTGACTCTGTCGGAACACATTTGGATTGACCTGCCGGTTTGCACTCTGACCGCCAACATTGAGCTAAGTGTAAAACCTACAGTGTTGGTCAGGAAGCCTCCAACGAGGGGTCGGCGGCTTACCGACCGACATCGTAATGACACCTTGGGTGTCTGCTAGAGGTACAGCTCATCTCTTGGAAGGAGTGGCAAATAAAGGGTTTCTTTATTTGTATTTATTTGAATAGTTTTTTAAATCACAAACATAACCCAAGGGTAGCAGAGCGCTGTACAATGTAACAGTTCTATAACAGACAACAAATAGTGATAAACGTGATAAAACGTAGATTAATAAAAAAAAAGTGCCCGGATCTGCAAAAACTTTGCACACTGTTGGTGTAACAGCTCTTCTCATCTCGGTCTTATAGCTCTTCTTGTCTGGACTCATGGAGGGAGGGAGGAAAGTTCTTTCACATCTGTAAACTCCCCTTGTCTCAACATTTTGACACTTGCAGAGATTCCGGGATGGTTAAATTAGTGCACTCTTTCATCCACACATTCATCCACTAGGGTTTGTGCTAAGGGTTCTAAGCACCTCTTGTCCTCCCCTCTTGCACTCCTCTAGAGCCTCCTGCTCCAAATCATGGATTCCACTCCCATATCTAACTCCTGTTATCCCGGAACCTTTCTTATCTACCCATCATTACCTACCCAGATGGCTATTTTAGCTTTCAATTATTACTTTTTATATAGTCAATAAACAACATCAAACTTCATATTTCATAAATTTCTAAGTGCCTTAATCCTATCACCTACTCAGTGAGTTAAACGCCAGGCTAACCCCCACCCAAGTCCCACTGGAGAATCCTACATCTTACCTCGGTCCCTAGGTTGTCATGTTACGTGCGCAACAGCTGTGCACCCCACCTTCAGTCAAGTTCAGGCAGTTTCCAGCATCAGCACACCTTATCTTGCAAAGAAACTGTGCCTTTAAACCAACTGATGCGGATGTGGCATAACTGCCAGAGCTGCCGACTTTGGACCTGGAGAACCAGTTTGAGTCTCGGCCTAGGCACTACATCCTATGATCCAAATCACTTAATCTCCCTGTGCCTATCAAGAATGAATGTGTCAAGATGGCGACCGGGACGGCAGCGTAGACTCCCGGCTCCGTGAACCTCCGCATCCCGCACGGATATCCTGCAAGAGATCCTCAGTCTGCGCTATGCGATCGTGTTTGTGAACGAGAGTGGCACCCGATCGTGTGACTCCGAGGTTTCTGGCTGCGGTACCGCCGGAGAAATGTGCATCTGAACTTTGCGGCCCGTGCAGCCCTGGAGCCTGGACCTCGAGTGGACGCCTTGGCCGGGTGGCAGTTCAACAACAGCGGCCTGCGGCGACTGGGTGGAGTCGGTCCACCGGAGCGGTGCTAACCTCGGCCTGCATTTCGCCGTGGTCGCTCCCACTGCTAAGCGTAGCGGACCGAGGGCATGCCCGGGGGTGCAATTCTCAGATTCTCCGGTGATTGCCCCTGCCTTTGACGGTGAACTGCCCGGACGCCGCCCGTAGCTCGCCCTGATCCTTGCGGGCTGCTCCCGGATTTTCGCGGGAGCTGGTCCGTGGTGGGGACGACTGTTGCCCGTGACCACGCAACGGATAATTTTTGCCTGCCCCCGGAACCCTGTCTCCAGCGACGTGGACCTCGAGGCGCTTGTCCCTGGGTCCCGGCCCCAATACGGGTCGGGCCTCCCCGGCGGCCATCTTGTTGCGATGCAGCCTACCATCCTGTCCACTGGGTCGCAGCGGGTTTGGGAGTGTGGGACTTTTGGGAGTGTGGCGGAGCGCTCGCGGAGAGCTGTGCTGGGGTACGGCGACCTCCTAGAGGCCCTTGGTGCCCTTCATTTCTCCTTGGTTCGTGGCGTCGGGGTCTTGGGGAGTAAGCTCGATGGTGTGGCATCAGTGTTGGGACAGTGGCGGCCTGCCTGTCCTCAGGTACACAGGGACTTCCCACACTGCACACAGGAGGACAATGTCACGGCCACCCCTGCGATTAGTGCACAGCTGGACACTCCGGACAGTATGCTACCGTGTGATCGGCTGGCTGAGGGTTTGATCTGTTCCGGAGGTATTGGACCTGAGTGGGAGGTGGTGGCCTCGTCCCGTGCACGGCCTCCGGCGACCCAGGGACAATTCCAGCAACAGTTGTCTACTTTGACTGATTCCGCCTTCCTGGACCTTGTGTGCAGTGCAGATCCTGGGGCAGCACTGGGAAAGACGTCCCTCCATGATGCGGACTGTGTTGGTACTCAGAGACTTCCACCCCACCTGTGTGCGTCGCTTCCCGGTCGTTTTTGGACACTTCTATACCTGGGAACATCGGACATGGCGCTGGGTCGAGGGGTAGGCATGGGCAGAATTGCAAAGAGAGGTCAAGGTTAAGGCTGATCCTTCGGGGGTGGTCATCTAGTAGACGGGCGGACTCAGGGGTTGCGTACTCTCATGACATAGCTATTAGCATATTAGGTGCATATATGCTCCCCATCTCTCATTGATATGGTCGCTTTGGTGCTGCTTATTGTTTGCTGTGGGGAGACCTCACCGTGCGGGAGGGAGAAGCCGGGGGTATGTTTTGAAGGCCCTCCTCCAGTTTATTATACTTTCTCTACCCCCCCGTCTGGTGGGGTTCTTTTCTTACTCCTTTTTCCCTGTTTCTTCTATATTTCGGGTCTAGTTCCAGGGCGACAGGCACACTGCTGGGGGGGGGGGGCCGTACTCATTTGCAGAGGTGCAGGGTGGGGGGTTGGGGGAGGGGATTCTTTAGTCTTTCATCTCTTTTTCCATGGCCTCCTTTTTCTTCTCCGCTTCTTCTTGGTTTTTTCTTTTCTGGGATCAGCGTGGTACACCTCCTTTGTTGTGAATCGTTGCCTTCTCATGTGTGCCACAGTTTCCGGGGTGTTCTCTGGGCGTTAGGGCGGGGGCCTGCAGGCGCAACTGTTTATGATATTCTTCCCCATCCTGAATTTCCTGTGTCTGCGCCATTGATCCAATAGATTGCTGTTTATTGCTTACGTCTATTATTCTGCCTGCCTCTTATCGCTGTTGGGAAATTGTTTGGCGCCTGATCCTACTGTCTCGTTCCATTATAAAATGAAAAACCCTTTTTCTCCTGGTGTCCTACCTGGGCTGCTCACTGGCTGGACTATACTAGCATGAAGATTCTGCTCTCCGAGGTGCCGCCTGTGTTCACATTTGATTTTTATTGTTCTGATTGCTTAGCGGCCGGCCCCGGGGGGTTGTAGGCCCATACTTGTTATTGATTGAAATGTCAATAAAGGTTTTTCAAAAAAAAAAAAAAAAAAAAGAATGAATGTGTCCTTATGTAATGTAACCAATGTTCATGTAAAGCGCTCCAAGACCTTCAGGTCGGGTTCCCGCTATATAAAACTGCAAACAAAAAAACAAGCATTTGCAATGCAATCAGTCTCGCCTATGGGACCTTATATGTATTTAGCTATGCAGCACATAAACCTGGATGTTGAAACGTCTACTGTTCTTTAACATGGAGGGAAAGTAAGCACCAAACTGCGTGACACGCCAGGTATGGGAACACATGGAGGGAAATATTGCCTTTCAGCAGGAAATGGTATAGTCCAAAGCTCTGTTTTTAATATAAAATCAGTGCCTTCAGTGATCATATCGCTGAAAATACAAGATTTGAAAAAAATATTGACTACCGGTGATCGTGGAAGACAATATCTATGGACTGGAATCTAGAGAATGCTATAGTGATTCTGGTATTTTACTGACCTCTGCTGGTCGTTTTCTATCAAGAAAGTTAAATAGAGGCAATTGTCAGAATTTTTTTTAAAAAGAACGTCCCACAGCAGAAAGCAAGTCTGGTATTTTACTGACCTCTGCTGGTCGTTTTCTATCAAGTTAAATAGAGGCAGTTGAACAGAAAAAAAGTCCCTAAGCGGAAGCAGACAAGTCTTAGGGCTGATCTCAGAGCCCACAAAGTACATACATATATAAGTATATACTAAAGTATATACAGGAGGTCTCAAATACTTGACCTAAAAACTGAAGTCTAAAAATATTTATTGAGAAAAAGAGCAGAATTATCTGTGAATCACAAAACTGGGCAACAAGGAGGTTCACCAGCAATTTCTTGTTAAGTGAGCATTAAAAGACAAAGGCAGGAACATATATATAATAATCTACAAACAGACTTTCAATGGGAATCAAAAGTTTTTATGCAGGAAAAGGACTGCACAGGTGCGAAGAGACAGAGATCATGAGAAAGGAAGAAGACAACTTTCAGTTGTAACAAGAATATACACTGAGGAAACTAATCAAACTTTCTTATCCCGAGAGCCAAAATGTGAAAGAGAGGCTCTAAGCATTACAGATGGCCCCTTACTTTAAGTACTGTTAGCATGAGGAAGAAAACAAGACGGCAGCGGTTACAGTTACAAACTATGTCAATGGTTTTCATTGACATGCCATTGCGTCTCCTTGTTGTTAACTATAACATTTAGGATCACAGACAATGAAGTCAGCCTGGAGGTCGCCCTAATGAAAACACTTCATTCAATTATGGTTTAATAAAATATAATGTATAAAACGGAAATACAAATGTAAAAAAAAAAATCCTTTTTAATTTTAAGCAGTCTTTCACGTGTCATCTACTGGGTCACATACATGATGGGTCTTTTGATGACTCGGCTTTTGCTTTGGCTCTTAGGTCCAAGCCAAGCCCCTAGCTCAGCTCGCCTTTCCCTGTGAATTTTGTCTTGCCCACCTCTAATATAACTAAATACTGATCAAAAAGGGACTAATTGGTAGATGCTTACACTGGAAAAAATTCAGTACTGCTCTAAACAGCCTAATAAATGGGCTGGTCAGATACAAAGATATGGTGCAGTTGAACTATCGTCATAAAGGGTATATAGGCCTACCAAAAAACCTCCCCGTGCAGCACAACCCATCTGACACCGCGCCTGTTCCTGGAGTGATTCAGGAGGAGGTACGCCGGGATCTGATGGCATTAGGTGGGGACAGCGGTAATACCCTGGGTGGTGGCTTGATTTGGTGATGGTGGCGGCCGTAGGTAAAGTGTACAGGCCGCAGACATAAGCTCTCCCCCCTGGGCGGGGAGCACAGTCCAGCAATGCGCCCCACCCATGAGTGAATTGGGAGGAGGCGCGTCAGGATGCAGCTGCATTGAGTGGGCGACCAGCATACAGGGACAAAGACACTGTGACATCCCCAAGCAGGCCCAGTTGTAGAGGGTGAGTCGGGTGGGCCAGGCCCACCCAAGCATGAGCCTGGCCCACCCAAGTATGAGCCTGGCCCACCCAACCATGAGACTTGGCACTGGCAGTGACGGTTTGAAGGCCAGTAGAAAATGGCCACTTCATTAAAAACGTTCCTCCGAACGTTGTTTACCTTCCTGTTCTGAGAGTTGCGTGATGGGTCCTGGGCTCTCTCGCACAGGCACCCCCAATCACCTTTTAGAAAGGTGGGCAGTGTCCCCGCCCACTCCTGCAGGTAGAATAGGGGCATGGCGAAGGGGACAAATCCTTTCTTTGGCACCGGGTAACCTTAACCTTCCTGCTGCGTGGATATTTCCTTTTCTATTCCATGCTGGGTTTGATTATCCTGATTCACCTTTCCTGGCCCCTGCAGCTGCTTATCAGACCGGGCTGTGACGAGCAACTGAGCAGGTAAGAGCATGTGTGGCTATTTATTCTGCTTTTTAAAATCAGGGAAGGCCCAGCAATTTAGATACTTCATGAATGCTTCATTTACAATAAAAAATTACCAGATAACTATGGTGATTTATGATCCTGCTGGAGAGCAATCATTTGTCTGTTGGTAGTTTTGAAATGCAGATAAACTGTATTTTATGTGGATAGCTCAGTGGGTTACTGCCTTTGTCACAGGGATTCTTGTGTTACTTGCAGTTCAGAAGTTACAATCCTATCATAGGACAGTGACCTATGAACTGTCATCAAAGAGCTGCATGCAAACCTGAATGGTATAGTTGGAACATAGCTTTTTTTTGTTGTAATATAGTTAGAACTTCCCCAGTCTTTCATTATTCTAATGTTGCTAAAAAGAGTTTGTTTGGGAAGATATACATTTTTATCAGTAAAGCCAACCCCTAACCACTGAAGTATTCTTTAAATCCTGCGTTTGTGCTTCCCGAGACCAAACCCTCTTAAAATATACTGCCCACCAGTATGGATGACATGTGATTCCTACACCTTGTAATCCTCATTGGCTTATATGACATTCCCTGTAGACTGATTTATATACTTACATGATTGATTGTCTCTAAGGTGGGCGTGATGTAAAGTACTGTGACACCCTACACTGATATGAGTAGCACTATAAAACAAATGAAATGCATATGAGAGAGGGGCTACGGAGAGATGAGGGGCACTGGTGGAGGGTGGTAGTGAGGGAGTCTGAGGAGGAGGTCAATAGGGGGAGATGCTACGGAGAGATGAGGGGCGCTGGTGGAGCATGGTAGTGAGGGAGTCCAAGAAGGAGGTCAATGAGGGGAGCTAAGGAGAGATATGGGGCGCTGGAGGCAGGTGGTAGTGAGGGAGTCTGAGGGGAGATCAATATGGGGCTATGGAGAGATGAGGGGCGCTGGTGAATGGTGGTAGTGAGGGAGTGTGAGGAGGAGGTCAATATGGGAGGGGCTCCGGAGAGATGAAAGGGGGTGGTGGAGGGTGACAGTGAGGAAATCCACGGAGGCGGTCAATGGGGAGGGCTACGGAGAGATGAGGGGCGCTGGTGGAGGGTGGTAGTGAGGGAATCCAAGAAGGAGGTCAATGGAGGGGCTAAGGAGAGATGAGAGGCTCTGGAGGAGGGTGGTAGTTAGGGAGTCTGAGGAGAAGGTCAATATGGGGGGGCTATGGAGAGATGAGGGGTGCTGGTGGAGGGTGGTAGTGAGGGAATCCAAGGAGGAGGTCAACGGGGGGCTACGGAGATGAGGGGCGCTGGTGGAGGGTGGCAGTGAGGGAATCCAAGGCGGAGGTCAATGGGGAGGGCTACGGAGAGATGAGGGGCACTGGTGGAAGGTGGTAGTGAGGGAGTCTGAGGAGGAGGAGGTCAATATGGGAGGGGCTCTGGAGAGATGAGGGGCGCTGGTGAATGGTGGTAGTGAGGGAGTCTGAGGAGGAGGTCAATATGGGAGGGGCTCCGGAGAGATGAAAGGGGGTGGTGGAGGGTGACAGTGAGGGAATCCACGGAGGCGGTCAATGGGGAGGGCTACGGAGAGATGAGGGGCGCTGGTGGAGGGTGGTAGTGAGGGAGTCCAAGAAGGAGGTCAATGGAGGTGCTAAGAAGAGATGAGGGGCTCTGGAGGAGGGTGGTAGTGAGGGAGTCTGAGGATGAGGTCAATATGGGGGGGCTATGGAGAGATGAGGGGCGCTGGTGGAGGGTGGTAGTGAGGGAATCCAAGGAGGAGGTCAACGGGGGGGCTACGGAGATGAGGTGTGCTGGTGGAGGGTGGCAGTGAGGGAATCCAAGGCGGAGGTCAATGGGGAGGGCTACGGAGAGATGAGGGGCACTGGTGGAAGGTGGTAGTGAGGGAGTCTGAGGAGGAGGAGGTAAATATGGGAGGGGCTCTGGAGAGATGAGGGGTGCTGGTGGAGGGTGGTAGTGAGGGAGTCTGAGGAGGAGGAGGTCAATATGGGAGGGGCTCTGGAGAGATGAGGGGTGCTGATGGAGGGTAGTAGTGAGGGAGTCTGAGGAGAAGGTCAATAGGTGCACTACGGAGAGCTGAGAGTCGCCGGTGGAGGGTGTCAGTGAGGGAATTTGAGAAGGAGGTCAATGGGGGGCTATGGAGAGACGAGGGGCAGTGGTGGAGGGTGGTAGTGAGGGAGTCTGAGGAGGAGGTCAATATGGGGGGCTTAGGAAAGATGAGGGGCGCTGGTGGAGGGTGGTAGTGAGGGAGTCTGAGGAGGAGGTCAATAGGGGGAGATGCTACGGAGAGATGAGGGGCGCTGGTGGAGGGTGGTAGCGAGGGAGTCCAAGAAGGAGGTCAATGGTGGGCTAAGGAGAGATGAGGGCTGCTGGAGGAGGGTGGTAGTGAGGGAATCTGAGGAGGAGGTCAATATGGGGTTGCTATAGAGAGATGAGGGGCACTGGTGGAGGGTGGTAGTGAGGGAATCCGAGGAGGAGGTCAATGGGGGGCTACGGAGATAAGGGGCACTCATGGAGGGTGGCAGTGAGGGAATCCAAGGAAGAGGTCAATGGGGTGGCTACGGAGAGATGAGGGGCAATGGTGGAGGGTGGTAGTGAGGGAGTCTGAGGAGGAGGTCAATATGGGAGGGGCTTTGGAGAGATGAGGGGCGCTGGTGGAGGGTGGTAGTGAGGGACTCTGAGAAGGAGGTCAATATGGGAGGGGCTCCGGAGAGATGAAAGGGGGTGGTGGAGGGTGGCAGTGAGGGAATTCAAGGAGGGGTCAATGGGGAGGGCAATGGAGAGATGAGGGGCACTGGTGGAGGGTGGTAGTGTGGGAGTCTGATGAGGAGGTCAATATGGGAGGGGCTCCCGAGAGATGAGGGGCGCTGGTGGAAGGTGGTAGTGAGGGAGTCTGAAAAGGAGTTGAATATGGGAGGGGCTCCGGAGAGATGAGGGGCGCTGGTGGAAGGTGGTAGTGAGGGAGTCTGAAGAGGAGGTCAATGGGGAGCTACGGAGAGATGAGGGGTGCTGGTGGAGGGTGGCAGTGAGGGAATCCAAGGAGGAGGTCAATGGGGGGAGGGGCTATAGAGAGATGAGGGGCACTGGTGGAGGGTGGTAGTGAGGGAGTCTGAGTAGGAGGTCAATGGGGACTACGGAGAGATGAGGGTCGCTGGTGGAGGGTGTCAGTGAGGGAATCTGAGGAGGAGGTCAATGGGGGGGCTATGGAGAGATGAGGGACGCTGGTGGATGGTGGCAGTGAGGGAATCCAAGGAGGTGGTCAATAGAGGGGGCTACGGAGAGATGAGGGTCGCTGGTGGAGGGTGGTAGTCAGGAAGTCGAAGAAGGAGGTCATGAGGGAGAGCCAGAGAAGTGTCACTTGCCTGATACTCCCACCTCAGAAACCGCCTCTTGGCATCAAAGGCACATTACATGCAAAAAACACTTTTTGAGAGTGATAACATTTAGAAAGAGATTTGGAAAAAAAATAATGTGTTTTACTGAGGAGAGATAAAGCAGGGTTCGGAAGCATGCCCGGAGAGACATAAGTGACAAATCAGGCTGCAGTGGCCCACCCGAATGCATCCTTGGCCCACCCAAATAAAAATTCCTGGAGCCGGGCCTGTCCCCGAGTACTGCAGAGGAGCAAAGTATGGAATGATACGAGGTGCTCCCCGTATGAGGGAGTGTGCGGAGGGCCGTAACACTGACTACATTGCCCAGCATGGCTGGAGACGCCCTCCTCCCGGTTTGGCCAACTCTGGGAAGCATTAAGGGGAAGCAGGCACCAAACAGTAAAAGAGGTACATTTCATGAACCAAACATCCTTAGTGAAGCTGAGGGTCTTCCCACCAGATCCATTTTGAGGAGAGGAAAAACCCCCTGTAAACCAAATTGAAAGCCTGGGTGGACACTGGGTGAAATTCCTGGTGAAGGGAGCACACCCAGAGCTCACAACTGATAAAAGTCACAAGGTGGCCGTATTCAACTGGCTAGAGAAAAATGCTTTCAGGGGTGTCCAGTGGAGGGGACTCACCAATAATAGGGAGACAGAGACAGAGAACCGCAGCCCAACCCAAGGGTTTTCCTTTATTGTTGGGTACCTTTGGTGTAATTAAAAAAGATGTTGCCATACATCTATGCTAACATGTTTTGGCCATCCAAAAAGGCCTGTGTGGGACTGTGGCCTTCTTCCGGACTCCTATGCTCTCAGCCTACCTATACATTCTTTCCATGCAGCGATCATGAGGCCTAATGCTCTCATACCTTTCATTACCTAATAACGTTTGATCGACACCCTAACACAGGTTTTTTTAAGATGGCCAAAACATTATGGCAAAGATGTATGGCTAGATGAGTCATAGTATCTCATCGTCGGTCCAACATATTTTTTTAATCATACCAAAGGTACCAAACAAGAAAGGAAAATCCTTTTGTGTACTTTTAGCTATTTGTATTGTTTATCTGATCCCTGTGACTAATCTAGCAAGCATTTATATAAGAACACCCAGCAATGGTTGAGTCCACTGAGGTAATATTTGCCAATGATGCTACAATAAGATGTGGGTGAGGCATCTTCCCCAAATTCTTTTGGATTTCTGTTGGTTCCTCAGAACATTTTTGTTTCATATCAACCTTGGCGTCTTTACCGATTTCTTGCAATAAAAGGTAAGTTATGCTTAGGCTTTTGCTCTCTCTTTCTCTTTTCTAGTGTGATTTCATTTCTGGGTGACAGACACCCTAGGCGTTGGTGAGGTGGGTAGTTCCACACTCGCAGCCTGTGGGGGTGGGGAGAGGTTGTTGGGGAAGGGAGTTCCAACACTTCAGCAGACACACAGAGGGGATTTCAGACTAGCACACAGACCAGACAAGTGCAAGGTCCTGAATGACTCACATGGCCATAGACCCTCACATGCCCAGCCAGGAGCCTACAATCCTCTCCCTGGACATGAACGTAGAGATTGAGATGGGGACTACATAGCTATAGCTTCCTGGTATTCCCCCCCCCCCCCCCCCCCCCCCCCGCCGGGTCTCCAGTCCCAGCAACTTCAAGGATGGGTAACTGGTCGGTGCAGGCTCAATGGGCTATCCCGATAATGGGGTGTGGGGGGACTTTAACCTCATCATGTTGGAGGGCACTCTACTGATTCACTCGCTGCAGGCACCCAGCGGGGGGGAGACAAACGTTTACACACTTTCTCTGTGGCTATGGGACTAAGTCACTTAAGGAGACACTCACACTCTGGGAAACAACAGTACTCTCATGCAGTGGGATCTGGGGATTCATGTTGAGAATGGACTGCATACTGGTTCCCTGGGCATAAGGAAGTTGGTATAGTGACACCAAGTATATGCCATGGGGAATATTGGATCACTCACCGATCTGCCCTCAAAATGAGTGGCGGCAGAACAGGTGCGGGGGGCAAGGGGTGGAGGTTAGACCCCTGGGAGCTGAGAGATTGGCCCACGAGATAGATGTTAACGGCTGCCACAGAACACTACTTTGAGGAAAACACTGGCTCAGTATCCTTAGACGTGGTGACCTAGAAGGCCTCCTAGGCACATATAAGGTGAAGCTTCATATTCCACATCACAGGGAAAAAGAAATGGAAGTAAAAAAGACAATAGATTTGGAAACCAGGCAGGTAGATATGGAGGGAGAGTAAGTGCTACGGCCACAACCTGAGCTGCTACATTGCATATCCCTCATCAGGGATGAATTTAGGAGTCTAGTACTAGACAAAGCGAAGGCCCTCTTTGGTGCTAAACTCCACAAGCTATATGAAGTAGGCAAGAAGGCGGATACAATATTATTGAGACGGGAGTTTCCCAGATTTATCAGATGCTGCTAAACAGGTTCTTGGTAACTCCTGAGATTTAATAACACTTTCCTGCTGTTGTGGTCGATAGCTCTGCACCATATATAGTAAGTATCACAGAGTATTGGATATTGCGTGAGCGTCCTGGTTCCATAAAATCCAGCCACGTCACCCATTTTTTCAAGGTTTCCATGGAGCAGAAGCAGAATATCGACTTGTTTGTGTGGTTCAGTTGATGGATGGGCACAATAGTACTTCATGATCATTTATGTCCCTCTCGTTTGAAGGTTCAGTACCAAACGACTTTGTAATGCATGCCTTATGTGCCAAAGCGCCAGACACATACATATAGGAGGGTGGGCCTAGCTAGCATTTTAACATCTGTATCTGTGTGTGCAGATCCTAACACATGGAAGGGGTCAGATGGGCTGAACATTGAGGTGTTTGTGTCTGAACTGGGGTGGCAAAGTGAGCTAAAGAACGATGATGGATTCAACTGAGATCTGTGACGGGGGTGAGTGTCCGAAAAGTTTCAGCGCTCCGTCCATCATCTTCTTGTGTTTGCTTTGTTCGCCCCAGGTTGGCAGGGTATGCCCAGACGTGAGTCCCTTTCTCACTTTGCCACTTGATTCAAGCTGCTGTGGACTCATAAAAAATGATTCAAGCTATATAATTTGCACAATCGCAATAAAAAGAGGGTAGAATAATGTCAGAGGGCAAGGTACCACCAACACATTTGTACAATTATGACTTGTTTTATAAACACAACAGACTTATTATATACATTGTTTAAATTTACAATAGAACAGGTATTTGTGCACTGTGTCCCAAAGTGAAAAATGGAACCTAATCGTAAGTGACAGGGTGTATATTTATATACAAGGTTTCCATAAATCTTAAAAGGCGATCATTCTTGTATAATTTCTTTGTAAACAGCAACTGTATATAATAATACGCGCTGGGCAATGGTTCGCTCTTTCAGCTTGTCGACGGCGTTTCAACCCTCTATCAGTATGGGGTCTCCTCAGGACTAGTTGTGCAGGGACATCTATAATGAAATAATAAGAGCATAAGGCCCATGTACCGGCACAAATGCGAGAAATAAAAAGGGGGACATGGAGTGTGAATTACCTGGATTGCTTAATGCGCAGCCTGGTGAACTAGAGATGTGCCACAAGTGAGAAGTGAAAGGGTATTACTCCCAAGAGGACCCGTCCGGGTACTGCCGGGGGGAGATGGGAAGGGAAGGAGAGTATGGTTAAGGGAAAGCAGTGAGACAGGGCAGGATATGTGATGCACTTTGATTCAAAAGGTGCTCTTACCTCAGTGTGAGGAAAGGCTGGCAGTCAGGGGTACGGTTTGGCCGACCGGCTCTTTGCATCAACTCGCTATAGCCATAGCGGTATGGTTAATCCCTGGTAAGTTCTGGAAACAGTGACAATGCACTATGTCGGTCTATGGATTTAATAAAAGGGGAGGTTGGTTTCTAGAGAAGGTGGTGAGCGTAAGGTATTGCGCTCTTCAGTTATAGTTATTCTTACCTAGATGATATTCTGTGCGCGATGAATCACAGAATCTGTATTCCCAAGCTACGTGAGTCAGCTTCAAGGACGGTACAATGATAGTGATTGCCCCCAGTCACAGATCTGGGTTGAATCCATCATCATTCTTTAGCTCACTTCGCCACCTCAGTTCAGACCCTGCTATATAAAAATCAGTCTTGACTCTGTGCCTCTGTCTGAACTGGGGTGGCGAAGTGAGCTAAAGAACGATGATGGATTCAACTGAGATCTGTGACTGGGGGTGAGTGTCTGAAAAGTTTCAGCGCGCCGTCCATCATCTTCTTGTGTTTGCTTTGTTCGCCCTAAGTTCGCAGGGTATGCCCAGATGTGAGTCCCTTGCTCACTTTGCCACTGGATTCAAGCTAGCCTTGCTGAAGAGGGCTGTTAGCCCAAAACCTGTCCCAGGATGCTTGTTTCCGATCCAGAGAAGACATGGCTTGGCAGTTCGGGCTGGACTGTTCTCATGAGGCACAGGGTCAAGGCTGATTTGCATATAGCTGTGTCTGAACTGGGGTGGCGAAGTGAGCTAAAGAACGATGATGGATTCAACCCAGATCTGTGACTGGGGGTGAGTGTCTGAAACGTTTCAGCGCTCCATCCATCATCTCTTTGTTTTTGCCATGACAACCATTTCCCAGGGCTTACTTGGAAGAGCTCTACATTCGATAGGGGGACATCTCACTTTACACACCCTATCATGCCTTGTACAATCCCAAAACTCTCTTACCAATCTCTCAATCTGAATGCTCATTCATTGCCACCAATGGTACATACTCACTCTTGCCTTAGTTTTGTTCACACTGTGGAGTCCTTCATGTGCAAGTTTTACAACTGTTCATCTGAAAGAATCTGGGACCCCCAATCTTGTTCCAACCAATATGATGCCATTCTCCCACAACAATTTATGTCTCACCTTTCCGAACCATTCAAAATCAGTGTTTTTGTTCTTTCATTAACTCCATCTATTCTGTAAGGTTTCACCCACCTTCTGTAACACTTCATCTGTACAAAGAGCATCCAACCATTCATCCTGTGATATGGTACCTTCGAGTCTACACACACCTTCACTTGTTCACCCTGAACGACTTCTTCCTCCCCTGTGTCTACACCAAGTCTAGACAAACAATCTGCAACCTTGTTACGGGACCCAGGAACATAGCATACTTCGAAACTACATTGCAATCCGAATATCCACCTGCTTATGCACATATAAAGAGCATCAAGATCCTTCTTGCTCAATAACTCAACCATGGGTTTGTGATCCATCAGTATGGTAAAAACCTTTCCCCATAAAACGTTTCTAAATATTGTTATGGTCGGGAGGAGCGAAGGAAAGGCAAGTGGAATAAGGTCACATCTATCATGAGTGCAGATCTATGCATTAGGGCCCGGGAGGCCCAGGCTGCTCACTGCACCCACACTGCCTTTACTCTCCATCTCGTCTTATCCCTTGTTTTTTAGCAGATTTATATGGTGCTTTGCATGGGCACCAGTTACATTGCACAAGGACACATTTATTTCATTGGTAGGCATGGGGAGATGAAGTGATTTGCCCAGAATCACAGGATGTTGAGCCGAGATTCTAACCTGGTTCCCCAATTCCACAGTGGGTGACTCTGACCATTAAGCCACACCCTCTCTCCTTGACATGAAATCAGCAATGCTCCTTTCTGTCCCCAGCACTACCACAGTGTACATTACTACGCATTCTCCATTTTGGTCTCAAGCTCTTCCCAGCTTCAGACTGGACTTCCCCCTGAGCCCTTCTCAGGTGCACCCCTCTCTTTCAGTCATACAAGACGTTGCTGGAATCCCCGGGGCGGACTATTCTGGAATTAACACACCGGACAGTGCTGTTTATGTCTCAGTCCAGTCCACAGCTGCCACACAACGTATCAGAACTTCCCAACAAAACAGAAGCGGGTAAAAAATGCCTCTCGACCACTATTAGAAATAGAGGGGGCACTGGCCCTTTCTAGCGTCCAGTTAATTAGAGATGCACTTATGTAAATACCATGCCACAAACAAAACATTCCTTACAGCTTGCCTACCTTCGTTTTGTCATTTTTTGTGTGTTTCTTATCATAACATTTATTGCAGTTTTTGAGTGCAAATTTTAGGCCAGTCACGGATTGCATTCCTAATGCCGATGGATGCGAAAGAGCGGAGCCAACTTTTCAGGATCATTAAAGATATTTTTGCTGCATGAGCTTCTGCAGATGTTAAGCTTTTAAGCATTTCTGCTGACATGATTAATCTCCAGAAAGATTCTGTACAGCCTGACCTTGTCTGAAAAGTTGAAGTGGTTTCTCAAGGCAGACGCTTACATTTAGACAGCACACACAATAATTTAAGAATACCTGTCTTCAAGTCAGCTAGCATTGTCAAAGGGCGGCAGGCAGTGGAACACATGGTCCCCTCACCTGTTAAGGTCTAATTTTTAAACTGTGTGAAATAATTAAGTAAATAAAACATATAGGCAGCCTTGTAGGGTGGTGAGGACATGGAAAGGAAAATGCAACTAGGAAGCCAGATATATTCTGCAATATGTATCGCCCAGGAGTTACCAGACCGTTCCAATACCCCACAGGTCTTGCATACGTTCTGACATGTTCCTTAGCTATCCAGGATGTTCTGTTTGTCCCATACCAAAGAGAGCTTTTGGTTTTAACCCCCACTACTCCCTGGTGTGACTGGTCTAGCTCCCCTATGAACTTGTTCAGCATCTGTGCAGCCTGTCTGGTTGGCACCCTAGTTTAAACAACTAAGCTTGAAAAACATGTGCCCCTTGTCCAGTGCTTACTGGACACAATAATTAGGCAATATCACCTCAAACAAAGAAAGGGTGGAGCGGGAAAGTATCAAGCACATCTCCATGGTAAGGGACAGACCCTTATGGGTCAGCCTAGTCAAGGGGTGTAATGTTGTCTTCTTTAGGAGAAGTGTTTTAAAAGAAGGAACGCCCTGAACACCCCTCTGTTCTCCCCGGCCTATGAAGAGTGCCTTTTATAGCATAGCAGGAGCAGCTATTACCACATTCCTGCATTGACTTTCTTACTCATCTATGTTCCATCCTTTTAGAGCTCAGACGTAGACCATTGGTAACATGCTGACCACGTTTTAATCACCTACAAAATCATCCTTAAACCATACAGTTTATATGAGACGTCACCATTTTGGGGTTGTCTGCTTAAAAATTGGCTAAACATCTTAGACTTACAGATAAGTTAAGAAAATCTGTACATGTTGAATCAGTTTGATGAACGGCCCTCAGATATGTGCTTTCTACGATATTGAATTGTTCCTACTCAAATTCTCTATTACAATGTAATTGCCCTGAAAATGATCATGGGTGAATATACCCAAGCAAAACACATGTTGGGGGGCTAATTGTTTGGAATTTTTAAGCAATGAAATAAAGTAAACCAACATTTAAATATCTCTGTTTGGTTTAGCATTCACTCTTCATTAAAAAAAACTGGAGAGTGCTACGATGTTCTCATTTTTGAACTTCTCTGCTAACTAGGTAGGGGGGGATCCCAGCGCGCCATCAACATCTTGTGCCTACAGCTAAGAAACATTAATATAATCAGGGCCACTGGAATTATGCGATTCTGCACTTGCAGCGTTTTCTGCATATCTATGGATTTGCTGCATTTGTCACGTAATCCATCATCTTCTGCATAATTTGCATATTTTAGAAAAAAATATGTTTCTTGCTCAAATGGATTAAAATTGCAAAAAATACTACCCCAGGTGCTGCCGCTCAGTGGCAGGCCTTTTGTCAGCAGAGGTAGGTCAGCTTTCAGCTGATGATTGCTGTATTCAGGTGTTAAACTAATATTAATGAGGCGAAACGTTTGCCCATACAGTGTGAACGTGGAAAAACAAGCGTTTGCAATGCAATCAGTCGTGCCTTTGGGACCTTATATGTATTTATCTATGCAGCACATTAGCCTGGGTGCTGAAACATCTACTATTCTTTAACATGGAGTGAAAGTAAGCACCAAACTGCTTGACACACCAGGTATGGGAACACATGGAGAGAAATATTGCTTTTCAGCAGGGAATGGCATAGCCCAAATCTCTGTTTTTAAAGTAAAATCAGTGCCTTCGGTAGTCATATCAGTGAAAATACAAAATTTGAAAAAAATATTATTTCCTACGGGTGCTCGTGGAAGACAATTTCTATGGACTGGAATCTAGAGAATGCTAAAGTGATTCTGGTACTTTACTGACCTCTGCTGGTCGTTTTTTTTTATCAAGAATGTTAAATAGAAGCAGTTGCCAGAAGAAAAAAAAAGAAAGCCCCTCAGCAGAAAGCAATTCTGGTATTTTACTGACCTCTACTGGTCCTTTTCTATTAAGACAGTTTAATAGAGGCAGTTGAACAGAAAAAAAGTCCCTAAGCTGAATCAGACAAGTCCTAGGGCTGATCTCCAGAGCCCACAAAGTATGTACACATTTAAGTATATACTAATATATAAGTATATACTAAAGTATATACCCGAGGTCTCGAATGCTCGACCTAATTACAAAATATTGAAGTAATACTCCTTTAAAATGTACCACATTATGCTTCAAATTTTTTATTTTCTTGACGCAAAATATATTCAACGCTGCTGTATAATTTAGTCCTCCTCAGCAGCATAATACCAGGGACCCTGAATATAGTAAAGGCAGTCCGTCCAGAGTTTCAATCACTCTCTTTAACATTTTTCGTTGCCACTTTATCAGGGAGCTAAAGTGTTCTAATGACTAAATACACTTTAGAGGAGATCTAGAAAATATCAAATAAGTCAATATATAATTTAAAGAAAGAGGTAATTAGAACAAACTTTACATGAGAACTTACCCTGAGCTAGTAAGTTTCAGGGCTTTTTTAAACCCTCAAAGTTACATGAATTCACTTCCAGTTAGATACACTTGTAGAACAAATACAGCCCAGATTTACATTAAATTCTGCAGAGCTCCATTTTGTGAATGATAAAATTGCGCAGTGTCATATTTACCAACACCAATGATGTAATTGGTTGTGTTTACGCTAAGAAAGCCACTTTAGTTCAATGTTGTGTTGTGGTATAATATTAAGGCGGGCAAGTAGTGCCTGGTGTGTTATTGGTACTCCTTGAGATAAGCACTCCAATATATATTTCAACACTAAAGCTAACGCCCAAAGGTAAGCTCTGTAAAAATTGTAATTTAAAAGAACTATACATATTATGCATATAGATATCACGCACGGTTATGCTTTTCCTTTTTAGGGTCGAGCCTGTGAGAGCATGTGCTTACGCTTGTGAGACACAGCTGTTAACAAAAAGGGCTTGGAACGTGTCCGTTGCTGAACATTTGTTGGCATGCATGGCACTCTTCTTTACAAGTTCGTAATTCATCAAGGCAGTATTACCATAATTTCCTTTCCTCACTGTGGAGCAGGGACCAAGCACTGATTGATTCAACTGAAACTGTGCCCGTCCGCTGCTTCCAATGTGATTGACGTACTATTAATTTTTGTTTAACATTTAGTGCCCTGCAAACAGAAGGCATGTGAGTGGCAAAAAGGTGCCCAACAGGACAAAAAAAATTGCAAGGATTTATTTTCAATTGTTAACTTTCTTTTATTTAGCAAAGTCTTTTTTTCTCACTTTGCATTCATAATTTCTTTTGTTTTTTCTTGTGTGTGCTGTTCTCAAAGATGAGGATTATTTTATTGCAAAGTGATATTGTTTTTTCATATGTAATTTCTGAAATGATGCTTTAACACATAATCGTGTAGAACACCCCAATCCACCCCCTCCAATCCACCCCACTCCAGTCTGCCCCACTGCAATCCACCTCACCTCATTCAAAGCCAATGTACCCCGCTCAATCCAATCCACCCCAGACCAATCCACTCCGCCCCAATCCATAACATAACAGGTGTATTTGTAAAGCGCACACTTATCCGAAGGTGTCCTGGCGCTGAATAACAGATGTTTATTGTTAAACAACTCAATGGTACTCATTTTATCGACCTCAAATGGATGAAAGGCTGAGTGGACCCGCCGGGATTTGAACCTGTGACCATGAGGTCAAATACAGGCCCCTGCAATGGCTGCTTTAGTCCACTGAGCCAACGCGTCCCAGTCCACCCACTCCATCCCAGTTCACCTCACCACAATCCATCCCTATCCAATCCACCCTACCCTACACCAATCCAATCCATCCCAAACCAATCCAATCCAATCCACCTCACCCCACCCCACTTCAATCCACACCACTCGCTCCCAAATCCACACCATTCCAATCCAGTCCACCCCACTCCAGTCCAAAACAATCTGCCCTCTCCAATCTACCTCACACAAATCTGCCCCACTCCATTGCAAAACAGTCTGCTCCACTGTAATCCACAGAGCTCCAATCTGCCCCACTCCAATCCAAAACAATCGGTCCCACTCCAATCCATCCCACTCCAATCTTTCCCACTCCAATCCATAAAAATGTTTCCCACTCCACTCCAATCCACCCCACTCCAATCTGCCCCACTCCAATCTAGTCCACCTCCCCAATCCACTCACTTGAGCCTAATTCACCCCACTCCAAGTCATCCCACTCCATTCCAATCCACCCCACACCAATCCAATCCACCCCGATCCAGTCCAATCCAGTCTACCCTGGTCCAATCAAATCCACCTCACCCCAATCCACCCTACTCCCTACCCAATCCACCCCACTCCAATCCAATCTAAAATAATCTGCCCCACTCAAATTCAAAACAATCTGCTCCACTCAATTCAAAACAATCTGCCCCACTCCAATCTAAAACAATCTTCCCCACTCCAATCCAAAACAATCTGCCCCACTCCAATATGAACAACCCAGCCCACTCCAATCTGCCTCACTCCTATCCAAGACAACCTGTCCCACTCCAATCAGCCCCACTCCAATCTGCCCCACTCCAATCCAAAATCTGCTCCACTCCAATCCAAAATAATGTGCCCACTCAAACCCAAAACAATCTGCTCCACTCCAATCTGCCCCACTTCAATCCAAAACAATATGTCCCACTCCAATCTATCTGCCCAACTCCAATCCAATCTGCCCACTTCAAATCTGCGCCACTTTAATCCAAAACAATATGCCCCACTCCAATCCAAAACAATCTGCCCCACTCCAAACCAAACCACCTCAGCCACGTCCAATTTACCCCACATCAATCCACCCCACTCCAACCCACCCCAATTCAGCGAAATTCAACCTACCCCAGTCTAATCCACGCTACCCCACCCCACTCCAATCCACCACATCCCACTCAATCCAGTCCACCTCATTCCAATCCAGTCCACCCCACTACAATCCAATCTACTCCACTACAATCCACCCCACGCCAAACCAATTCACCCCTCTCCAATTCACCCCACTCCATTCCACCCCACTCCAGTACAGTCCACCCCACTCCAATCCAGTCTGATCCACCCACTCCAGTCTAATCTACCCAATCCAATCCAATTCACCCCAGTCCAATCCCCCACTCCAATCCACCTCAATCACCCCACAACAGTCCATCCCAATCCAATCCACCCCAAACAAACCAATCCACCTTGCTCCAATCTAATCCACCCCATCCAGTCCACCCAACTCCAATCCACCCCACCCCAGTGCAGACCACCCCACTACAGTCCAATCCAAATCAGTCCATTATGCCCACCACACTCCAATCCACCCACTCCAATCAAATCCACATCACTACTGTCCAATCCAACCTACTCCAATCCAGTCCAACACACTCCAATCCAGTCCAACACACTCCAATCCACCCCACTCCATTCCAATCCAATCCACCCCCTCCAGTCCACTCCAATCCACCCTCTTCTACTCCACTCTAATTCACCCCACTCCAAACCACCCTACTCTCATCCAATCCACCCCAAACCAAACTAATCCACCTCCAATCCACCCCAATCCAATTCACCTCACCTCATTTCAATACACCCCACTCCAATACATCCCGTCCAGTCCGCCCACTCCAATCTATCCCACTCAATCCAACCCACTGTACCCCAATCCAATCCACCACACTACCTCAATCCACTCCAACACACTCCACCCTATTCCACTCCACTGCACGATACTGCACTCTATGACACTGCACTCTGCGACACTGCACTCTATGACACTCTCTGCCACTGAACCACTGAACTCTACTCCCCTCTACTCAACTCTACAACACTCTACTCCTCACTACGACACTCTACTTCAACAAATTCAGTCTACAACACTCTACTCCCCCACTCCCCTCTAGTACACTCCAAGCAACTAGCTTTTTGCCATGCTCAACAGAAGCCACACTGGTGTACAACATGGCAAAAATACATTGCCGAAGCAATAACTCTTGTATAAGCGAGACCTATTGGGTTTGCCAATGCTTGTTCCACTTGGTCACACAATTTTAGTAGATCGGGTTTTACATGAAAACCTAAGTGTGTTTATGCTGCTTCCTCTTTATTATGCAGTTTTTGTGAAGATAATACATAGGATAGCTTTCCGCAACACATTGGTCTGATTCACAAATTGTACAATTTTGGTGCAGTATTTGCGTTAACTTTTGGCACAAAATAGATTTTGTGCGAAATCTTTGATTGCCCCTGTCATTTGCACGGCTTCGTGTAAGCGCGGGGGCAACCATTTATAAATCTGGTTTATGTGTTTTAGAATAAATAATTTACCAAATTCAGCAGTAGAGGGTCCTTGTATGTGTTTGCAGGAAAAGCAGCATCAGTGTTGACTGTGAGGAATATTCCGTTGACAGTAGGATGCGCTTGATCTGATGGTAGAGAGCATTTGAAAGCGGTGATTAACAAGTTAAGAGCTGGTATTGCAAAGGACGCATGTCGAGTTTGCTTATTTGCGAATTCTGTGCTGTTGTGTGACAGATTTGTTAAATAGTTTTGCTTTTGCCTTAGTTTACATATGAATTACTGAAAGAGGCACATTTTACGGTTTTCTATATTTGCTGTTCTTCTTGCAAGGCCTCCTTGCTTTAATAAATGCGTGCATAAACTAAGAATGTGATGTCATTGAGAATTCATATTTATGGCATTGGTTTGTGGCCATAAATATTAAACTATTGCAGCCTATTTTATGGCCAGTACATCATTTCAATTTTTAGGACACCAGCATGTTTTGCTATGTCTAGTTTTTTTTCCTTTTTGTATTATGAATAGTTACATTAACTTAAGGGATAACATCTTTTTTTAGACCAGAGGCTTTCACATGCCTCCAGCTGAGAGCTGGCTGGGAGCCATGAGACTCCAATCAAGGGCTCTGCATTGCAGCAGGCACATTACATGCACCACACGCATCGCTCTGCTGCCTGAGGAGGCAGGCACTAGAACAGGGACATAGCAGTGAGCACCGGGGCGCCAGACGGGAATGTAAATTGTCACAGGGGCTGTGGTGCGAACACATCAGAATCCTAAAGATGTATT
The DNA here is from genome assembly GCF_964204655.1 of Triturus cristatus. NCBI lineage: Eukaryota > Metazoa > Chordata > Amphibia > Caudata > Salamandridae > Triturus > Triturus cristatus. The sequence goes on from NC_140588.1 coordinate 512,361,270, forward strand.
GCTCAATGCAAGTTTTCAAGTTACATTATGCAGGACAAATAATATATTTATTTATTATCATGGGGGTCTTGTGCTGTGCTGACGTCACCTTCCGATACTTAACAAGGCTATTTACAGATGGAGTGTATCCACGTTGTTAGTAGGCTCCTCTCCGGTTTAACGCCCAAGTTCTGGTGTAGCGCTTGCATTACCAGTGCTATGATATCTATGATCCTTGTGCAAACACCAGTTTATGTAGAGATCACAATTATGTCCGGTTCCTAGTGATTACCAGGGCCCGTATTATGCAAACAGCACATTTTCATTGTTTGCGCTGGGCGCAACTTTTAAAAGGTGCGCCCAGAACAAGCAGAGAAAATGCACCGCTTTATGGCCCTGGGGCAGCGCATTCCTGTCAAAAATGGAACGTCTGCTTTGAAGCCGCTCCATGTTTTCACAGTGCAGGCGGCAACCGGCCTGCACTTTTAAAGGGGATTAAAGATCGCCTTGTAGGTGGGTGCAGAGAGTGACTGCAACCGCCTGCAAGGGGATGCCCCTTGCTAAAGGGCTGCAATCAGGGCTGCGCTTATGGTGCACCATCCTTTAGGTGGCACACCGTCAGTGTGCCCCCTGACAGCTTCTTTGCCTGTGTGCCCACATCTTTACCACAGCGCGAGCGCAGAGCTGAAGGGATTCCCTCATCCGCATGGGATCATGCCCCCATGCAAATGAGGGTACGCCCTCTTGAGGAAGCGCTGGCACTGTATGTGCGCCAGTGCTTTCAGTATTACAGAATGGGACGTACAAGTGTCTGCGGCCCCTTCTTTAATACCAAAGTGCCAGAGGGCGCGCAAAGCAGGCGCAAATGCCCGTTGCGCCCCCGGGGCACTTCTACAAAATAGCCCCAGATGTGAGAAGATGGTACCATCGGATATTTGCACAATTAAATTTCAGCAGGGAAAACCGGCCATAATTTAATGGGGGAAACGGCCCGATAAACACTGAGACATGCAGATTTTGGTGCAAATTTAATGCTTCATTGTTTTAGGCTAAACTTGTAATAGGTGATATTTAATTACTCCCAGTAAATTCTGAAGCCCAGTGTGTGATTTTTAAGAGATGCAAACAATATCACATTTACTGCATTTGCAATAGCGATGGTATGTCGTAAACACAATGGGGTTTATTTATGGAATGTTGGCGCGGGGCAGCGCAGCAAGGCACTTTGCTTTGTTGCCCTACGCCAAAGTGAAAGAGCAGGAATGCACCTATTCAAGCAGTACAGTGCATTGCTGTCCTTTTTCCTGCGCTGGTGCCGTTTCAGCAGCCTAGTGCAAACATAGACACCCTTGCACCATGGTGCAAGAGTGCCTCTGTTTCATGCAGGGCTGTTTTAGTGCAGGAAGGGGCACCTTCCTGCACAAAAACAATCCTAAGAGGTGTTTACTTCTTTCTATGTGTGCTGCATTCTGCAAAGAGGAAAAGTGAGGAGAAATAAACATATTTCTCCTTGTTTCGCTTCACCTCAGGATGCATACGGATTTAGCGCTTCCCCAGCTTAACATCACATTGTAAATCTGAGGCAGCCTCAAATTCCATAAGTGTTGCATTAGAAAAACCACCACAATGCCCATGGAACGCCTCTCGGACGCAGAGTACGGTGATGCAACGATTTGCCCTGCGTCGCATACTCATGATTTATGAGGCCACTTTAAGCCATGTAGGGTGGTTTAGAATAGCTTCATAAATCGAAATGAGAGCCCTGCATGACGCATGTACCACTTTACGTGGTGCAAAGGTGATGCGGGGCTCTCGTAAATATACCCCAATGTGTATAGTCAACTGTTGAGGCCGCGAGAGACAGTTCCCTGGGATTTTCAAGGGTCACCATCTTCGGACTGCGTCACTGAGATACATTCTAGAATCTAGAGGGCAGTTAAGACTGTGTTGATATTTTCAAAGGTACAACTACTGTGGGTGAGGTTAGGTTGATTTCAAATTAATATAATATCCACCTCTGAACAATTTATGTTCCTATCTCAGAGTAGGATTGAGTGCACTACAGAGTTGGTTCCTTGGGCTCTTAGAGCTCTGCCTCAATCCTTCTATCTCTTTAGAACGTAATTGGGTGCCAGTGCTTGAAGAGGGCGGGGCATGTGCTCCAGCAAGTCTTATACACGGTGCAAAGTATTTTGGATTTGATCCCGTCCATCACTGGAAGCCAATGGAGGGCTTTTTCTGACGAGCTCAATATGTTACAACTTCTGAGGTTTAGATTCATTCTAGCTACCTGATTTTGAGCTTGTTTCTACAATACATTACATATTTAAACAAGCATTTGTAATTGAATAGGTCTCGCATTACTGAAAGTTTGAGCTTTCGGCGCAGCAAATATGAATGCAACGTCAATAGCTGACACTTTCAGTAATGTGAGAGCTGTTGCATTGCGAATGTTTGTTCCAGTCTGCGACCTGTCCCTGGGCAGCCTGGGTCTTGGCTCTTTTATATTGGGGTTCTCGAGGGAACAAGAAAGTAAGTGAGAAAAAGCAACCTTGGCAGACTGTTTGTCGTAGATGCTCTCACTGGAATGTAGAATACTCCTCTCCCCTTGAGTGGTTTGCAGGCTTGTCTTATATAATATTTGTCAACTTGATTTTGGTAATAAATAAGCTTGCGATTCTCTAAAAGCCGTACCTTACAAATGCATAACATATGAGCTAGAAATGCAATAGCAAGGAATAAAAAACATTGCGGTACTGAAACTGCATGTAAATGAGAAAGCACAAAGCAGTTATACATTATGAAATATATGTAAAGTCTTGGGCAATGATGGGCAGAACAAGCAAAGCAAACGCACTTTTTGTTCAGAGGGAGAAATAAGGCAAAACATACAGCATGAGGGCTGAAGCTGTGTAGATATCACATGGGTTATTTTATGACATACTGGAGCAGCTAGTGACAGAATATATGGCTGAAACTGGCAATAAAAGAATAGTACCATCTACCACAGGGCCTGCCACCAGCCACCAACCATCAGCAGGCTGTGGAGCATAGAATGTGGGTGACCTTGAAATAGACTCCCATGAGCAAACAGCTGATGCAATGTTTAATTCACACCATCTGGCTGATTGGATGGTTACTATACAATGTCAAATTTATGGCACGTTTGCTATATAGTTATTGGCTATTGGGATTGTTGATGCACAGTACATAGCTGATGGGTTGATTAATTAATGACACCTGATGAAATGTGCACTACACAATTCCTGAATGATGATGTGACCACTAGAGTATGCATGGTTAAATGTTATCGACGCACAATATTTGGCTAAACAAATATCGATGCACAGTCTGACGTGGACATCATACAACAAATATGTGTCAATTACTCTATTGTAAGTGATGATGGTTACTGCCACAATGCAAAATACTCATATTGACCGGCACAGCAATGTTGATGATTCTGGAGTTTAGAAAGGGTGCAGCGGTGTCAGCAGATGAGAGAACAAAATCTTGCTACTCTGCAAGCTGTATTGTGAATTTACCTCAGCATCTCAGGAACCTGTATAAGGAGACTTTCCTAAAATAAGTCTAAAATCCACGTACAATCAAGTTTAACTTATTCCAATAAAAATGCTACACAATTCTACATTCTCAAGCTTCTAAATGTCAAATGGGTACCTTGCATGCATGTATTCACAAATTTCACAACATGTATTGAGCTACATTTGCTGACATGTTAACCCTTTCCGTGCGTCGGACGTCCGGGAGCCGGCCGACGTCACAGTGGGCATGTGCTTCGGACGGCTCTCGGCTGTCCCAGCCCCCACCCACGGGGAAGCGCTGGCGCCCCCCCCCCGTGGGCCGCCCATCTTCATGCCCCTACAGGGCAAGGCAGGGGAAGCCCTTCCCCTGCCTCCCCCAACCCCCTCCGCCATGTCATTAGAGGATTCCCGACGCGCTGGAAGCCATTGCTTCCAGCGCGCCTGAGAGAAGAGGAGGTAAGTTTCTCCTCGTGGGAGGGGGGGATTTAAACAAAAGACGCATCAGGGAAAGGAAAGGGTTTTCCTTTCCCCTGATGCCTCTTTTGTGCATTCCTGCTGCACGATCGTGCGATTGTGCAGCAGGAATGCCCACTAGATGCCAGGGATTTATTTATTTATTTATCAAGAAACTGATTTCCTGGTTGTGGGGAGCGGCCCCTTGGGCAAGAGTCGCTCACCTGTTTGAGGGCAATATGTTTTGGCTGTGTCTGCCCCCATGGGGGGCAGATCTCCCAATTTCTATTTAATATAGGGCACACTAGGCCACCAGGGATTATTTTTTTGGAGCGTGACCCGCTTGGGCAAGGGTCGCTCTCTTTTGGGGGCTGTGTCTCACCATGTTTGGACCCACTAGACCACCAGGGATTTGTTTGTGGGGAGCAGCCCCTTGGGCAAGGGGCGCTCCCCTTTGGAGAGCATTAATTTGGCCTTTTCTGCACCCCTGGGGGGCAGATCGGCATATTTTATTTGTATGGCCACTAGGTCACCAGGGATTTATTTGTGGGGAGTGGCCCCTTGGCGAAGGGTCACTCCCCTTTGGGGGCAATCTTTTTGGCTGTGTCTGCCCCCCAGGAGGGCAGATCTAGCCTTTTTAAATCACAAATTGGGCCCACTAGACCACCAGGGATTTGTTTGTGGGGATTGGCCCCTTGGGCAAGGGTCGCTCCCCTTTGGGGAGCATTAATTTGGCCGTTTATGCCCTCCTGAGGGGCAGATCGGCTGATTTCTTTTTTTGTATGGCCACTCGGGGGGGTTTTTTATGTTGGGGAGCGGCCCCTTGGACATGGGTCGCTCTCCTTTATGGGAGGATGATTGTGGCCATTTCTGCCCTCTTTGGGTGGCAGATTAGCAGTATGTTTTTAGGCCCATCTGCCCCCAAGGGGGGCAGGAGCCACTAGACACCAGGGTTTTTACATTTTTGTCTCGGGGAGTGGCCTCAAGGGCAAGGGTTGCTCCCCATTTACAGGGGTGAATGTTTCATTTATACTCTTAGGCCCACCTACCCCTTAGCTTGGCTGGTGGATTGTGTGTGGACTGGTACATTATTTGCATATGTGATTGTAATGTTTTTTTCTCCTCTTTATTCTAGTTAAAAGCTTTTGATTCTTGTTTGCTGTTTCGGCAGTGGTTGTTCTGCAGTTTTGCATAGTTTCTTTTTTTTGGTAAGAAAAACATTTTTGTTGTATTTACTGCAAATGAGTATTATTGTCATGTATGAATGATTTTTTTTTGTAAGTGGTGTCATAATGGCAGCATATTTAGTTAGTGTTTTGAGCATGAAATTCTTTGCGATGTGTTTTGCATTCTCTTATGTGTAATTTTTTTTCTTTTTCTTTTTTAGTGGGATATTGTTGATCCTTACTGTGTCTGTGGAGAGTAGGTGGTGGTGAGTCTAGCTGCTTCCGGCAAGTGAGTGGTATAGTTTTGGAATATATAGGTCTTTGTGATAAAGACGCATTTTGTTTGTTACTTATTTTACAAAGTGTTTGTTGTTGTTGACTTGTTTGACAAGTTACCTTTATTAGTAAGGATTATGGCTAGCCGTAGAATTACTGCTCAGCAGGTGGTTGGTATGCTTTTTGAATCTTCCTCTGACCATGATTATGAGACTGACAGTGCGTCTGAGGGAGAGGAGGGAGGGGAAGATTCAGGCAGTGAGTTTTCTCTCCACATGGAATCATCGGATGATGAAGCTACTCTCAGTGTGGATGAAGCTACTCTCAGTGTGGGTGAAGTGCCTGTTTTAGAGGAGGACACTGATGTGCCGATGGTGCAAGAGGCATCTGGATTGCAGCCTGGGGCTGTAAGGCTTCCCATTGGTAGTGTTGGACTCTGGGTTGATCCAAACATGGTGCAGCCGGTTTTGCCTGCCTTTAGTGGTGATGCAGGGTGTAGAGTGGATTGGAAAATGTTTTGCCTATACAGTTTTTTCAGTTGTTTATGGATGATGTATTTTTGGCTGAGATTGTTGAGCAGACTAATTTGTATGCTGAATAGTTTTTGAGGGACAGCAGTGCCAGACTTAGGCCCCGCTCTAGAGCTACCCGGTGGACTCCCACAAATTTGGATGAGATTAACAGGTTTTCGGGTTTGGCTTTTTGATGGGCTTGATAAGGAAGCTGTCCCTGGCTTCATATTGGTCTACCAGACTCTTGATGGCAGCTGCCATATTTCATGCAATTATGAGTCGTGATCGGTTTTTACTTTGGCTTCAGATGCTGCATTTTGTTGATAATGCTTTGGCGTTGCCACGAGATAACCTTGACTGTGACCCTCTTTTTAAGATTCCCCCTGTTCTTGACCACTTTGTAGATCGATTTTCAGAGATCTATATTCCAGGCAAAGACACATCTGTTGATGAGTCTTTGGTCCTGTTCAAGGGCCGTTTGGTTTTTAGGCAGTACATTCCTAGCAAGAGGGCACGTTATGGAATTAAGATGTATATGTTGTCTGAGAGTAAGACAGGATAGTCTATAATTTCCGGGTGTACACTAGTAGGGATTCCACTATTGACCCCCCTGATTGCCCGTCCATTTTTGGAGTTTCAGAGAAAATTGTGTGGGATCTTGCTAGAGGACTGTTTAACAGAGGCCACCATTTTTTCCTTGATAACTTCTACACTGCTGTGCAATTGTTTAAGGAATTGTTCAAAGTGGACACTTTTGCTTGTGGCACAATCCGCTCTAATCGTTAAGGTTACCCAAAAGAGCTTATCTGCGAAAAGCTTAAGAGGGGACAGTGAAGTGCCTTGCGTAGCGAGGAACCACTAGCTGTGAAATGTGTGGACAGGAGGGATGTGTACATGCTGACTACCATTCATGATGAGAGTACTTCACCTGTGACTGTTTGGGGTCAGGTTCCTGAAGTGCGCCAACCTGTGTGCATTGTAGACTACAATAAGCACATGGGTGGTGTCGATAGAGTAGATCAGAGGTTGGAACCTTAAACTGCTGTTCATAAGGCTTACGTTTTGTATAAGAAGTTGGCCATCCATCTCTTCAATTTAACAACTTCCAATGCTTTTGTTGTGTACAAGGAGTTGCGTCAAAGATGACTTTTGTTCAGTTTCAGGAGTCTGTGATAGGTAGCCTTGTTGTTGTGGAACAGGTAAGTGTTCCAAGAGCTGGAGTGGTGGAGGATGTGACTAGATTGAAAGATCGCCACTTTCCTGATTTAATTCCTCCCATGCCCCAAAAAAACAATCCCTGTAAGAGATGTAGAGTCTGCTTGCGAAGAGGTGTGTGGAAGGAGAGTAGTATGCACTGTGCCGATTGTCCTTCTAATCCTGGGCTGTGTGTGCCCACATGTGTCAGATTGTATCACACTCAAAAGAGTTTTTGGAAGCAACCGTGAGTCTAATAGTGTACTGCCTGGTCTTTATGGTTTTATATATTTGGTCAGTTTCACATTTGGCAATAGAATGATGCCTTTAGTTACTGCTGTTGTTTTTGTAGTTATAGTTTTGTATTTAGTTGCAATTGGTGTGTGTTTTCTTTCTTGTTAAAACTTTTATTTTAAATTATGACGGTATGCGTGGACTGGCGCTTGGCTGGCGGTGTGCGTGGACGGGCGCTTGGCTGGCGTTGAGTGGACTGGCACTTGGCTGATGGTGTGCGTGGATTGGCGCTTGGCTGGTGGTGTGCGTGGACTGGTGCTTGGGTGGCAGTGTGCGTGGACTGCGCTTGGGTGGCGGTGTGCCTGGACTGGCGCTTGGCTGGCGGTGTGCGTGGACTGGCGCTTGGCTGGCAGTGAATGGACTGGCGGTTGGCTGGTGGTGTGCGTGGATTGGCGCTTGGCTGGCAGTGTGCGTGGACTGGCACTTGGGTGGCGGTGTGTGTGGACTGGCGCTTGGCTAGCGATGTGCGTGGACTGGTGCTTGGCTGGCGGTGTGCGTGGATTGGCTCTTGGCTGGTGGTGTGCGTGGACTGGCGCTTTGCTGGCGGTGTGTGTGGACTGGCGCTTGGCTGGCGGTGTCCGTGGATTGGTGCTTGGCTGGCGGTGTGCGTGGACTGGCGCTTGGCTGGTGGTGTGCGTGGACTGGTGCTTGGCTGGCAGTGTGCGTGGACTGGTGCTTGGCTGGCCGTGTGTGAGTAGTATTGTATCACACTCAAAAGAGTTTTTGGGAGCAACCGTGAGTCTAATAGTGCACTGCCTGGTCTTTATGGTTTTATATAGTTGTTCCGTTTCATGTTTGACAATAGAATGATGTCTTTAGTTACTGCTGTAGTTATAGTTTTGTATTTAGTTGCAATTGGTTTGTGTTTTCTTTCTTGTTAAAAAATGTTTTTTTAATTATGACGGTGTGCATGGACTGGCGCTTGGCTGGCGGTGTGCGTGGACTGGCGCTTGGCAGGCGGTGAGTGGACTGGCGCTTGGCTGGTGGTGTGCGTGGATTGGCGCTTGGCTGGTGGTGTGCGTGGAATGGCGCTTGGGTGGCGGTGTGCGTGGACTGCGCTTGGGTGACCGTGTGCATGGACTGGCGCTTGGCTGGTGGTGTGCGTGGACTGGCACTTGGCTGGCAGTGAATGGACTGGTGCTTGGCTGGAGGTGTGCGTGGATTGGCGCTTGGCTGGCAGTGTGCGTGGATTGGCGCTTGGCTGGCGGTGTGCGTGGACTGGCGCTTTGCTGGCGGTGTGCGTGGACTGGTGCTTGGCTGGCGGTGTGCGTGGATTGGTGCTTGGCTGGCGGTGTGTGTGGACTGGCACTTGGCTGGCGGTGTGCGTGGACTGGCGCTCGGCTGGCGGTGTGCGTGGACAGACGCTTGGCTGGTGGTGTGTGAGTAGTGACTTGCTGCTGGTCACTACACATACTGCTAGCTAAACGCCACTCCACCCAATCTTTGAGCCGGTGTGGTTGCTGTGTCAGGAATGTGGGCGTGTGAAAGTGATGGGCCCTTGAATGGCGCTGTCTGCTGGTGTGAGTGTTCTAATGTGCTGGGCCCACCGCTGGCGGTGTGAATGGTTTTGTATGTATCACACATATGAAAGGTGTATGAAATGCCTGTAAAGAGGTTGGTGCCTTGTCGTGGCTTTACAGCTCATGAACAGTGCATTTCATTTTTGTGAAATCTCTGGTTAATACAACTGTATATACTGAACCATCACTCACCCTTGTGCCAAATCCAACCAGTATGTATGTGTGCTTGAAGAATAGGTGGTTATGCAGCAATATTTGTCTTTTTTGTCTCTCTGCCAAGGCGTACATTTCATCTAAGAAAAACTTACCAACTGTAGATATTGTTGTAAACTAAACACCCATGGGAGTACATGGTGATGTCTCTCTTGTGGATCCCAACAAGTGATCTTACCCACAATGTCCTGCAAACCTCAAAATGTGACTGTCACATTTTCCTTGCATTATTGTGCCAAAATGTTCACGCTGCAGAAAGAAACAACAAATTTCCTACCCCCTAGCATTTCTCCAAGTATCCCAATTGAAATGATACCTCACTTGTGTGGGTGGGTCAAGTACCTGCGACAGGGAAGGGCACAAAACCTATTGAGGAGACATCAAAATTACCTATCACAAACCAACCTGGTTTTGCAAGGGGGGGTCCCATTTCAATCCACCCCACCCCACTCCATTTCAATCCACCCCACCCCACTCCAATCTAATCCACCCCATCCAATCCACCCACTCCAATCCACCCCACCACACTCCAATTCAATCCACCACACTACCTCAATGCACTCCAACACACTCCACCCTATTCCACTCCACTCCACTCTACGATACTGCACTCTATGACACTGCACTCTATGACACTCTATGACACTCTCTGCCACTGAACCACTGAACTCTACTCCCTTCTACCCAACTCTACAACACTCTACTCCTCTCTATTTCAACAAATTCAGTTTACGACACTCTACTCCCCCCACTCCACTCTAGGACACTCCACGCCACTAGCTTTTAGCCATGCTGAACAGCTGCCACACTGGTGTATAACATGGCAAAAACACATTGGCTAAGCCAATAGCTCTTGTATAAGCGAGACCTATTGGGTTTGCCAATGCTTGTTTTACTTGGTGTTAGGATTCATGCAAAATCTAAGTGTGTTTATGCTGCTTCCTCTTTATTATGTAGTTTTTGAAAAGATAATACATAGGATAGCTTTCCGCAACACATGGTTCTGATTCACACATTGTACTTTTGAGTAAGTTTACACTTCGGAGTAAGGTTCCTACTTACTCAAAACTGTAAGGTTCCTTTGTGAATCAAGCCCATGGATATTTTGATGCAGAGTTTGCGTCAACTTTTGGCAAAAAATAGGTTTTGTGCTAAATCTTTGATTGCCTCTGTCATTTGCGCGGCTTCGTGTAAGCGCGGGGGCAAACATATAATAAACCTGGCCTATGAGTTTCAGAAGAAATAATTTACCAAATTCAGCAGTAGAGGGTCCTTGTATGTGTTTTCAGGAAAAACAGCATCAGTGTTGACTGTGAGGAATATTTTTTTTACGGTAGGATGCGCTTGATATGATGATAGAGAGCATTTGAAAGCGGTATTTAACAAGTTAAGAGATGGTATTGCAAAGGATGCATGTCTATTTTGCTAATTTGCCAATTCTGTGCTGTTGTGTGACAGATTTTTTAAATAGTTTTGCTTTTGCCCTTGTATACATATGAATTACTGAAAGAGGCACATTTTACGGTTTTCTATATTTGCTGTTCTTCTTGCAAGGCCTCCTTGCTTTAATAAATGCGTGCATAAACTAAGAATATGATGGCATTGAGAATTCATATTTATGGCATTGGTTTGTGGCCATAAATAATAAACGATTACAGCCTATTTTATGGCCAGTACATCATTTCAATTTGTAGGACACCAGCATGTTTTGCTATATCTCGTTTTTTTTCCTTTTTGTATTATGAATAGTTACATTAATTTAAGGGATAACATCTTTTTTTAGTCCAGAGGCTTTCACATGCCTCCAGCTGAGAGCTGGCTGGGAGCCATGAGACTCCAATCAAGGGCTCTGCATTGCAGCAGGCACATTACATGCACCACACGCATCGCTCTGCTGCCTGAGGAGGCAGGCACTAGAACAGGGACATAGCAGTGAGCACCGGGGCGCCAGACGGGGAATGCAAATTGTCACAGGGGCTGTGGTGCGAACACATCAGAATCCTAAAGATGTATTGCTAAATGCAAGTTTTCAAGTTACATTATGCAGGAAAAATAATATATTTATTTATTATCATGGGGGTTTTGTGCTGTGCTGACGTCACCTTCCGATTACTTAAGAATGCTATTTACAGATCGAGTGTTTCCACATTGTTAGTAGGCTCCACTCGGATCACTAGTGCCCCGATATTTAATTATCCTTGTGCAAACACTAGTTTATGCAGAGATCAAAATTAAGTCCAGTGCAATGCTTATTGTGCCTAGTGATTACCAGGGGCCGTATTATGGAAACAGCGCATTTTAATTGTTTGCGCTGGGCGCATCTTTTAACAAGCATTGGCATAGCCAATAGGTCTCGCCTTTGGGACCCTATAAGTGTTTAGCTATGCAACATTTGCATAACTAAATACTTAGAAGGTCCCAAAAGCGAGACCTATTGGCTATGCAAAGCGTCGAAAATGAAAGTGATCGCGATCACGATCAAACATCAAAAGGCCGCGCGGCCGCAAAAGTGAAAGTAAAGCGCGGCAGGCACGCCCGTGCACATGCACTGTAGCTCTAGGCTGGCCTGGTAGCACTTTTTGGAGCCCTCTCAATAAGTCTCGCCAGACCAGCGCATGCGCTGGGTCAGGCTGGACCTAAAAAGTGCGCCCAGCGCAGTCAGTGAAAATGCACTGCATTATGGTGAATGTGCTGCCCTAAGGGCAGCTGCGAACTCCCGCTGTCCTGGGGCAGAGCATTCCTGTGATAAATGGAGTATCTGCTTTGAAGCCGCTCCGTGTTTTCATAGTGCAGACGGCAACCCGACTGCACTTTTAAAGGGGACTGAAGATCCCCTTGCAAGTGGGTGAAGTGAGTGACTGCAACCGCCTGCAAGAAGATGTCTGGGGGTCCATGGGACACCCTTTCCCCTCGCTATAGGTCTGGAATCAGGGAGCGCTATTTCAGTGCACCACCTTTTAGGCGGCCCACTGTGAGTGCACCTCCTGAGAGCTTCTTTGCCTGTGTGCCCATATCTGTAATACAGCTCGGGTGCAGAGCAAAGGGATTCCCTCATTTTCATGGGGTCATGCCCCCTTGCAAATGAGGGTACGCCCTCTTGAGAATGCGCTGGTGCTGTATGTGCACCAGCGGTTTCAGTATTACAGAAGGGGACACACAAGCAAATGTAGCCCCTTCAGTAATACCAAAGTGCCCCGGGGGCACACAAAGCGAGCGCAAAAAGCGAGCGCAAACGCCCATTGCGCCCCCAAGACACTTCTATTAAACAGCCCCAGATGTGATGAAGATGGTACCGTTTGTATTTTCTTTTTTTGTAAACAAATTTTATTCGTCAAAGACACGTCATGCGAAGCTCCGTGACCCAGAGACTTCAGCCATATCAGAAGACAACATACCAGCTTTGACATTTTCCTCATGAGATATCGTGTGTAAATTACAAAAGAGACATGCAGAACCAATGCAGTCCCCTCCCTTAAAAAACATAACACCACCCCCCACCCCCCTCCCCCACCCATCGCACTGTCCATCACCGTTTGTATTTTCACCATTAAATTTCGACAGGGATTACTGGGTGAAATTTAACGGGGGAAAAGGCCCGATAAATGCTAAGACATGCAGGTTCTGGTGCAAATGTAATGCTTCATTTTTTAAGGCTAAACTTGTAATAGGTGATATATAATTACTCCCATTAAATTCTGAAGCCCAGGGTGTTTGATTTTTAAGAGATGCGAAAAATATCTCATTTACTGCATTTGCAATAGCGATGATATGTCGTAAACACAATAGGGCTTATTTATGGAATTTTGGCGTAGGGCAGCGCAGCAAGACACCTTGCTTCACTGTCCTATCCCAAAACGAAAGGGCAGGAATCCACTGCATTTAAGCAATATAGTGCATTCCTGCCCTTTCTCCTTGAGCTGGCAAAGTTTCGGCAGCCTAGCGCAAACATACGTACCCTTGCACCATGGTGCAAGAGTGCCTTTGTTGAATGCGGGGTTATATTATTGCAGGAAGGAGCACCTTCCTGCACAAAAACAATCCTAAGAGGCGTTTACTTCTTTCTATGTGTGTTGCATTCTGCAGCACACATTGAAATAAGAAAAGTGAGCAGAAATAAATATATTTCTCCTTGTTACGCCTCACCTCAGGAGGCGTATGGATTTGGCGCTTCCCCAGGTTTACATCACATTGTAAATCTGGGGCAGCCTCAAATTCCATGAGTGTTGCGTGGGAAAAACTGACGCAATGACCGTGGAAAGCCTACTGCAAGGTAAGGCGATGCAGCAATGTTCGATGAGTCGCCTTACTCATGATATATGAGGCCACTCAACGCCACTCAGGGTGGCTTAGAATGGCTTCATAAATCGAAATGAGATCCCTGCATTACGCATGTACAACTTTACGTGGTGCAAAGGTGATGTGGCCTACTCATAGATAAGCACCAATGTGTATAGTCAACTGTTGAGGTCGTGAGAGACAGTTCTCTGGGATTTTCAAGGGTCATTATCTTCGGACTGCGTCATTGAGAGGGCAGCTAAGACTGTGAGCAGTGTTGATATTTTCAAAGGTACAACTACAGTGGGTGAGGTTAGATTGATTTCAAATTAATATGCACCTCTGAACAGTTTATGTTCTTATCTAGTAGAGTTGAGTGCACTTCAGAGTTGGCTCCTTGGACTCTTAGAGCTCTGCCTCAATCCTTCTATCTCTTTAGAACGTAATTGGGTGCCAGTGAATACAACATTTATTGTGTAGTTACTTAATAACATTACAATATAAAACTTTTAAAAGACACGTTATACAAACGACAAAAGAAATGATGGGTTCTTGCAATACCCTCAAGTGTGACTGTCACATTGAGCCAAAAGATAGAACTCACAGTGTACAGTTGACCTTTGTTAAAATAGGAATGGTTTAAATCTGCTACAAATTGGATTAGTTACATAGCAGTTATTAAAACTCAATTACAGAAGGATCAGGCTTTCCAATGCCTACTATCCGTAGTGCAGGATCTAAGAGTTGTCAATCTGCGGTCATCTCTGTGGTTTGTTGTGTTTTCTTAAGTAGGTCCTGCATTAGTTTAAAAATGTTGCCCATTCTTACCAGTTCAAGGGGAACCATGGTACTAAAAATTCAGTTCGTTGCGTTGTTACATGTTCTTGTGCCATGAAGTAAAAAGAGTGGCTTTAATAGTATTCGCCGAGAGTCGAGCAACGTTGGGCAGCAGCAAAGTAAGTGCATAAAAGTTTCAGATTTGTAGCCTCATAGTCTGCACTTGACAATCTTGGAGAGCAGTGGCCAGTTTGGGTTGAAGTCTCTGATTTGTAATGCCAACATCCTTACTGCCTATTGTACAGTTAAGATAAGATTGTGGCTGAAGGCCATCATTGCTATCATTGTTGTGTGATGCTGCCAGGGTCCTTAGCGGCAGTGTGGACTTGATATTTTCCATGTCTGTGCTCTTCGAGAGGAATTTTATCTGTTTTTTCAATATACCTTTAACTGCAATGTTTCAAGTGGTGAGTATTTAGAACGGTCAAGTCGATTCGAAGAGTAGCTGCTGCCGCTGTTAGATAAGTGGACCATGAGTTGTTTTTATATTCGAATATATTTTGTGGGATAAATTTCAGGGGTCCTGGCGTTGCCTTGATGCATCTAATAATACTTTAGAAAGGACCCCAAACTGGACCATTCAATGCCCTCCAGGCCAAATTCGAGTCTTACCAGAGGTCCCCTGGTGTAGTAGGGCAACTTGAACACTCTTTTTCAGACTTTTAGATGTCGTTTTTCAATGATTTTAAAGAGTTGGCCTGGAAAGTCCTCGCTGCCGTAAGTGATTGCTGATGGTAGTACAGCCCTGAGCACTTTTCTGATTGAGGCTGAGGTAGGGCTTTCAAGGGCTGTGTGTAATTGGCAGAATCTAGTGGTAATTAATGCTGCCTATCCTTTAAATGACCCATTTGTGTTGTAGGTGCACAATTTGCTGAGAACCATGTACCCAGATAGTTATACGATCTGGCTCCTGGGATTTTTAAGGGACCCAGAGACCAGTTGCTTCTTGTTTGATTTGGAGTCCTTCCGAAAGATAACACTTTTGTTTTGGAGGCATTTACTATCATCTTATTTGCTATATTGTATGTATGAAGGAAATGTAATGCTCCCTGGATTCCTATTTTTGAGTTGTCGAGAAGAACAATGTCATCCGTGTACTGTAGTATTATGATCCTGGTTTTACCTATTTTTGGAGGGATTAGATTGGCGTTGTTAAGTGTCTGGGACATGTCCGCCGTGTATAGATTGAACAACATTGGAGCAAGGATACACCCTTGCTTTAGCCATTGGTTGGTATTGATCTTCCTAGTTAATGCAGTATCTGACAACTTGACCCTCACCCATGTTGATGAATATAGAGATATGATGGCGTTGAGCAGGCCACTTAGAATACCCCACTCCTGGAGTTTGCTCCATAGACTAACTCTGTCCACCAGGTCGAATGCTGATGAATAGTCCACAAAAAATGCATAAAGAGCTAAGGATTTCCGGCTGGTTGCCTGGTGGACAAGATAGGATAGAGTAATTATATTATTCAGTGTGGAGGAGTTGGTCTGAAGCCTGTTTGACAGAAAGAATTTATGGCGTTTGTTGTTGCCCAGATCTCTAGATCATTTAGAATTGCAGCTGCATAAATCTTGGCCTCAATATCCACTAAGGGTATCAAGCGGTAGTTGATGGGGTTCTGTCTGTCGCCCTTTTTAAAAATTGGATACAGTATTGAAGCTGTCAAGCACTTGATGGAACTTAAAGCAGATGGTAAATAATGGGGAAAATATTGCGGACTACAGTGCTGAATCTTCTTTGAATAGTTGGGCAGGGAGGCCATTTGAGCCATGTGCACCTGAGGCTCGTGTTTTTCGTAGTGCTTTTTGAATGCTGTTGATCTTATACAAAGGGACACAGCCCTTTGAGTCGTCAACGTTGTCTAAAGATTTGAGTGGAAAAACTCTTGGTTGATCGACTACGTATAGCTTTTTTACATGCACGGACCACATGGCTTCATTCATGGCATTACTCCTTATAACTTCCTGACATGTTTTGTTTTTGATGTGCATTCATTAGCTATGCTTACTCATTATCGAGTAAACATATTTCCAATCCTTTTCTCTCTGCTGATTTTTTGCCTGCCATATCAATTACTTATGTTGTTTTCTTGCGCCTTTAAGTTCCAATTGCAGCGCGATATTGACTTGTTCGTTCTGGGTTTTCTTGCGTGCCTTCGTCAACTTTGGAATATGCCGTGAGCTAGTCAGTATAGACTGATATTTGTTAGAAGATTTTGACTGAAGTCGCCCACGGCCTGGGCGGGAATTCAGTGATTCATGGATGCCCCTGTTTATAGATGCCCAGTGAGTTAATAGATATTCACCACTTTGGGCCTGCAGAGACTCCTCAGTAATGACTTTCCTTGTTACTAGTTTCTGTGGATTAACGTGACCCCATTTTATTTTCCGGATTAAATGTACTGATTTGTCATTGCAGGAGGTGCCCAGAACCTTATGGCCCTTGCGTTTCGGTAAATTAATGGATGCGTATGTAGATTTTAGTGTTAATAGAGTGTGGACAGGTAAGCAGGCGGCTTCTTTGATAGGCTTAATATCTTCCAAGGTCTCTATAGTCATTGGGCTTGTCTTGTTAAGGCTGAGGTTAGGCACTGCGCCTAAGGAGAAAAGTGTGCTTAAACCGACCTACACATGATCTCTTCAATGACCCCGCTTGTGACCCCGCTTAGTTGTTCCGCAAAGCTCGACCTCAAAAACAACGCCTCCTGGGCTGCCTTCAACCTCTACAGCGAAGAAACTATCCTAAAAACACTTACGGCCCTGAATCCCTCCACTCACTTCACAGACCCTCTCACAGCAACCCACTTAAAAGACTTCATTCCAATGTTAGTGCCTCTATGGACTAGGATTATAAACACTTCTGTTCTGCAAGGAGCCATCCCACAAATCCTCAAAGCTGGTCAGGAATCCCCCATCCTGAAGAAACTATCAGCGGACCCATCAGACCTGAATAACTATTGCCCAAAATCCAACATCCCTA
Source organism: Triturus cristatus (assembly GCF_964204655.1). NCBI lineage: Eukaryota > Metazoa > Chordata > Amphibia > Caudata > Salamandridae > Triturus > Triturus cristatus. The sequence continues at coordinate 512,378,519 of NC_140588.1, forward strand.
CCCTAGCCAAACTATTAGAAAAAATGTGTTCAGACGCAGCTTAGCAACCACATAGACCACTTCAAGCTGCTCGATCAATTCCAATCAGGTTTTCGGACAGGGCACAGTACCGAATCAGCCATGACCCACATTATAGATGACGCATTACAAATATTGGACCAAAACAAAGCCTGTTTACTAATCCTGCTTGACCTATCCTCAGCATTCGACACCGTCAAACACAACAACTTCCTAGACCTCCTGAAACATAGGATGGGACTATCTGGAACAGTTCTAAACTGGTTCACTTACTTCCTCCAAAACAGAACACAAAGATTCAAGATCAATCAATCTTTATCCAAGCCCAGCCCAGTCACTTTAGGAGTACCGCACGGATCTTCCCTCTCTCCGACACTCTTCAATTTGTTTATGGAACCACTCATCGAGCTTTTCAACTCCTCAATTGTCCAATATCACATGTAAGCAGACGACACACAACTCTACATTAAGGTCCACTCACTTGAGGACATCAAGTCCCTTAACTCAACGCTCCAAAAAACACAGACCAGGCTGGCCAAAATCCGCTTAAAACTAAACACCCTCAAAATAGAATTCCTCCTAATCGCTCCCCCCAGCCAAACAACCATCATCCGCGAGTGGATGAAGCACCTAACAGCACTCGACAGTCAACCTCTCATTATAGACTCTGCGAAATCGCTAGGAATAACTCTGGATAATAAGCTAAATATGCAGAATCACATCAGCGCTGCAACGAAAGGAGCACATTTTCAGATGAACACCCTAAGAAGACTGAAACCCTTCATACCCACAAATGACTTTAAACAGGTAGTTCAAACTTTAGTAATCTCCAGAGTGGACTATGGGAGTGTCGCTCTCTGTGGCCTTCCCAGATCAACAACGGCCCCCCTTAAAGCCTCAATCAACTCAGCTGCTAGACTCATGACATGCTCCAAAAGGAACTGTCACATCTCCACTGACCTTCGTCCCCTCAACTGGCTACCTCTTGAGGCTAGAATCCAGTTGAAAATCGCCTGTATGACACACAAGGCATTGCATCATAAAACCTCGAGATACCTAGCGGCGAAATTGGTACCATCGGGTGGTATCAGAACCACTAGGAGTTCCGATAATCTTTTACTGAAACCACAACGATGTTCCAAGAAGAAAACATACAACTGTACTTTCTCAGGGATGACCCCCAGGATATGCAATGCCTTGCCCCCAGAAACGAGACTGAACCTGTCCGCGACATTTTAAAAAAAAGAAGTGAATTTGATTCTCTTGGCCAAATTCACTTGAACTATTTTATACAGTTTTGTAGATATGTGCTAGTCTTTATTAGTTACCACTTCGGTATTAACATAACTCATAGTATTTTTATGTATTGTCTATCACCTATATTTGACCTGTAAAGCACTCTGATACCCGCAAGGGTCTTGTTCGCGCTATAAAAAAGCTTCAAAATAAACCATCATAAGTTGTCATCGGCGCTTTGGTTACTTCGGGTGATTTTTGTTTTAGACTGGGTGCCTTGGGTTTTTGGTCCTTCCTTTTTTTAATGGCATTGACTTGTCGTTGATGAAATATTCTATGTGATAATTTCCATCCCTGGAGGAAGAGATATGCCCTGCTGGTTGCTTCAAGATTGGGGTCCTTGGCTGCTCTGTGGTGGTAACAAGTTTTCTGGGTGGTCTGGGCCTGGCTCCAGCTGATCCTCGGCTCCAGTTCTCTGTCCATCATTGTGTTTCTTCTCTTCCTCCGGTGCTTCCCTTCCTGCTTCTGTAAGACACCATAGTTCAATTGTCGCTGTGCATTCATTCAATATTTCATTTCTGACTCAGATTACGAACAGGACCAGTGCTTGGAGAGGGCAGGGTATTAGCTCCAGCAAGTCTTATACACGGTGCAAAGTATTTTGGATTTGATCCCGTCCATGACTGGAAGCCAATGTAGGGCTTTTTTCTGACTAGCTCAATATGTTGCCAACTTCTGAGGTTTAGATTCCTTCTAGCTACCTGATTTTGAGCTTGTTTCTACAATACATTACATACTTAAACAAGCATTTGCAATGCAATAGACCTGTCATTACTGAAAGTTTGAGGTGTTGTCGTAGAAAATAATGATGCAACGCCAATAGCTCAAACTTTCAGCAATGCAAGACCTATTGCATTGCTAATGCTTGTGCCAGTCTGCGACCAGTCCTTGGGCAGCCTGGGTCTTGCATCTTTTATATTGGGGTTCCCGAAGGAACAAGAACGTGAGAAAAAGCAACCTTGGCAGACTGTTTGTCGTAGATGCTCTCACTGGAATGTCTAATACTCCTCTCCCATTGAGTGGTTTGCAAGCATGTCTTATATAGTATTTTTCAACTTCATTCTGGTAATAAATAAGCTTGCGATTCTCTAAATGCCGTACCTCATAAATGTATATCATATGAGTTAGAAATATCATAGCAAAGAATAAAAAACATTGCTGTACTGAAAATACATGTAAATGAGAGAGCATGTAGCAGTTATACATTATGTAATATATGTAAATGATGGGCAGAACAAGCAAAGCAAACACACTTTTTGCTCAGAACGGAAAATAAGGCAAAACACACAGCACTAGGACTGATGCTGTATACATCACGTGCTAGAACTGTGAGTGTTCTTGTGCTGGGATGAGGCTGCTCTTGTGCCAGACAAGAAGTTATTTTATGACAGACTGAAGCAGCTAGTGACAGAATATATGCCTGAAACTGGCAATGAAAGAATAGTACCATCTGCCACAGGGCCTGCCACCAGCCACCAACCATCAGCAGGCGGTGGAGCATAGAATGTGGGTGACCTTGAAATAGACTCCCATGAGCAAACAGTGATGCAATGTTTAATTCACAACATCTGGCTGATTGGATGGTTACTATACAATGTCGCTATATAGTTATTGGCTATTGGGATTGTTGATGCACAGTACATAGCTGATGGGTTGATTAATAAATGACACCTGACCGGGGAGACGCATCGCCAGAGGATTTTGCCGGTCACTTGTTTGCCAGCCTGATTGAGAGCACGGACTCCAAGCCCCAGGACTCTGCGGGGCACAAGCATCAGCTGTGGCCACTCCCCCTAATCAGCGGGGGCTATTTCTACTGCTCGCGCCTCCCGCTTCGCGGGAGACGCATCGCCAGAGGATTTTGCCGGTCACTTATTTGCCAGCCTGAGTGAGAGCACGGACTCCAAGCCCCAGGACTCTGCGGGGCACAAGCATCAGTTGCGGCCACTCCCCCTAATTAGCGGGGGCTATTTATACTGCTCGCGCCTCCCGCTTCACGGGAGACGCATCGCCGGAGGATTTTGCCGGTCACTTGTTTGCCAGCCTGATTGAGAGCACGGACTCCAAGCCCCAGGACTCTGCGGGGCACAAGCATCAGCTGCGGCCACTCCCCCTAATCAGCGGGGGCTATTTCTACTGCTCGCGCCTCCCGCTTCGCGGGAGACGCATCGCCAGAGGATTTTGCTGGTCACTTATTTGCCTGCCTGAGTGAGAGCACGGACTCCAAGCCCCAGGACTCTGCCGGGCACAAGCATCGGCTGCGGCCACTCCCCCTAATCAGCGGGGGCTATTTATACTGCTCGCGCCTCCCGCTTCGTGGGAGACGCATCGCCAGAGGATTTTGCCGGTCACTTGTTTGCCAGCCTGATTGAGAGCACGGACTCCAAGCCCCAGGACTCTGTGGGGCACAAGCATCAGCTGCGGACACTCCCCCTAATCACAAGGTGTATATTTTGGAGGCCGGAATCCCGCCTCGAGGGATGCGCGCGGGCGGCGCCGGGCTAAGCCCGGGCAAAGGGCGGGCCGTCTGTGGCCGTCAGGGGCCAAAGGAGGCCGGGCTGGGCCACGTCCCTTTCATTGTCGCTGGAGTTTTTCCCACTGTGGAAGGATCCCTGGGCATACATATGGACACCAAGACTCTTGCGTCCCGCCCAGCTACTCAGGTTATACCATAAGAAGTTGCATGTACGATTCCCACTGTCTAAAGTATTCTTCACTGGGGTTGATGTGACAAAAGCGGTAATTGTGTGGAAATTCTGACCATCAGGCATCTTAACTCTTCACCCTTGATCCAACACAAAAAGGGTGGGGTAGTACCGCACACCCCGATCATGGTTAAGTCAAAGAACTCTCAGCTTAGGGTGGAGGGAGGGGTAAAGGGTACCCTTGATGCCTTTATCATACGAGCTGAGTCGTTGCTAGCACACAAGATTCAGCTGACTGAGCAGAGACTCTCACTGGACTCCCTAATAGCTAAGAAACGGTCTTCCCTGGGCAATATAGCTCTCTGTCCCACGCCCGGTGGAGGAGTCCATTGAACTCAAGCCAATCAAGTCCACTCAACCCAGCCTGACCCCACTGACGTATTAACGTCGACCGAGTGTAGATCACAGGGGGACCTAGAGATAGCTGGCTCAACCGGACTGGGCTCCACCAATCAAAATACATCAAAGCAAATGCCCAGTACCGTTGACATCCAGCTGGGCACTCAACATAAAACATCGGAAGGAGAAGACTCGAGGGGGATGCCTAGTGCTCAACTAGCAGTGACGGACGTAGATTCCACACGGACCCCCATTAGGTAAGTAGTCACACGCTCTAAAAGATCTCTAATGTTGGCGGGCCCCTCAGATCCTGGTGGGCCGCACCCATCAACTCGCGCCAGTAAGCTTAGTCGTAGAGGGCCGACAAAGTTTAACAAAGGAGCTAGTATGAATCCTGAGGGCATAGTATGTCCAACCTGTCAAATTGCAAGCGGGGCGGAAGGGCTTCACGAAATCACCTCAGCACTTGAGAAAAAAATGGAACAGCTTTTACTCCAATACTTAGGTCCAGTAATGACAGCAATTTCCAATCTGGAAGGGAAAATAAGTAGTCTGGTAGACCCTGATAGGGGACAGCCACCCGGGAACACCCTACAGAGGAGGGAGGAGGGGTCAGTAGTGGTGGATTGCGGGAAAAAGTACGTTATTAATATTGATCCCGAGCCCAGAGAGCGCAGAGAGACAATCTTGGAGCCAGTAAACACCAGTAACAGGAATCCGCGCTGTAAGGCCCCGGGTAATACGCGGACTCTTTTTGACCCTAAGGATAATTGTCGGGGACTAAAGGAGCCTGAGAAGGCTTTTAAGAACAATAGCACTGATTGTGCCCAGAGTACACCAGGTCTTCAGATATTGGATTTACCCCCTGCATTCTGCCCCTACTCGGTAGTGCTAGTAGGCGTGCCTGGTCTTAAGAAAGACAGTGAGGAATTGACCAGCACACTGATAAATAAGGCCTCGCATTGGCTACTCAATAACACATCTGCAAGGAGACTCCAGCACAGGCACATCCTTATGGCCAGGAGGGTGGCTTGGATTGGGAGTAGTGAGAACAAATTTGCAGGCGACTGTGTTATTGTAAACTTTAGGCATCCCGAGTTAGTAAGAGACCTGCTTGATGACCGCCATGGGGAGGGTTGCAAGTGGGTCCTGCATAAGGATGTTACCCCTGTATTTCTTTTACAGGGTTAGTGCCCCAGAGTTCGGGCAGAGATGGCAGGGGCCTCGGGTTACTAAGAAATGGAGGGAGGATGCCCCTGGCCACGAAATGAATAGATTTGCCCCTCTCTCCAGTATTTCTGCCCTGGACGAACAAGACTGACTGACGAGAACAGGGAGCGGGGAGACTGAGAAAGAACAAGATACCCACTGTAACCCTGGAGATATTAGCCCACTAGAGGCACACGATTTGGAACTAGCAGTCGGTACATTAGTAGGGCATGTGAGGGATGCGGAAGTCATGTTACCAACAATAATTTGCTCAGAAACGCGCCCCCCCCCCCTCAAGAAAGACGACCGGAGTGACTAGTGGCCTTGACTTAAACCCCAAGGAATTGAGGATGACCTCCTGAAACATCGCAGGACTTGCAGCCAAGATTCAAAACACAGAATGGCTAGATTTTATTAAAAAACACCAGGTCATTTGCCTCCAGGAAACATGGGAAATTAACAACAATGCGTCATTCCTTGAGGGATATAAAATGTTCTTTGTCCCGGCCCGGAAATCATCAATGGGCCGGGCTAAGGGTGGCTTAATTATGTACGTGGCATTGACGTCGCAAGGGAGTTGGCAAGACCTGGGGTGGGATTCAGGTTGTCTCCAGGGTATAAGATACTCTATGAAGGGCTTAAAGCTCATTTTTATAAATTTGTATAATGCGGGACAATCTTTGTTTAATTTGGCCGAGCTGGAGGAAACATTGGCCAGCTTACATGACACAGGGGATTTAGGTACCCAGTTGATTCTTATGGGGGACTTTAGCTGCCATCAGTGCCCTTATTTGAAATGGGAAGGAGGTACCTGGGATGCATGTCCCTCTATCAAGGCACTCTAGATAGGGCATGGCATTAAGTACAATTTTGGGCAAGTTTGCCTTAACCCATACGATGGACTTGATCGATTGCGGGTTGCCCAATACAATAACTCCCTCCTTTAAGAGAAGGGGAAGCGACTCAATTATTGATTACATCTTTATATCTAACATACTAAAAGGCAGGGTTAGCCATTTCAAGATAGTGCCCAGTGTTTTTAGTGACCATAATCCCCTGGCACTGTCACTGATGGATACGAACTTTACCACTAAAGTGGCTAAAAGGACTACTGTGAGCAAATATAAGGCAAGGGATCAGGGTAGGAGAATTAGATGGAGTAATATTGATGGGGTAGAACTCCATAGAGTGCTCCTCGCAAATACGGATAACCACACCTGGAGGTACCTAGACCCCACTGTAGAGGGGAATGATTTGATCGCAGCGTTCGAGGGCACCGCTCAGCATATAGACAGCCTCCTAAGGAGCAAATCAAAGATGCAGGCCGATTTTTGCCCCAGATGGTTTGATAAGGACTGCTCAAGGGCCCACAGGGACCTGAAGTTGGCACTTAAAACAGTCCCAAAGGATAGAGGAAAGATCGCTGCCTGCAGGACTCGGTATAAAAAGACCACCAAGTCGGGGAAAATTTCCTTACAATTTTTAGGCTTGGGAGTCACTGAGAGAGGCTGCAGAGCGTCGTGATATGAATAGCTTCTGGAGGGTAATAAATGACCCGTGCTCCCAACCCCCGAACAAACCTCAAGTGGCGTCTCATATTTTGCCAGAAGCATGGGCGGCGCATTTTATAAGTTTATATAATCGAGGTGAACTAGAGGAGCAGCCAACTCTAGTCACAGGACTCCCTGTCTGTGACTGTACGCTCATTACAGTAGCCGAGGTCACATTAGGAATAGATGGCCTGGTAATGAGAAAGGCGCTAGGGCCTGATGGGATTCCCCCCGATCTATTCAAAAGCCAGGCAGACCTTTGGGCTCCCATACTGACTAGGGTATTCAACACAGCCATTGAAGTAGGCATGCCCAGATCTTGGTCCACAGCCGTTATTGTGCCAATATTCAAAAAGGGTAATAGAAATGAACCACAATGCTATCGCCCAATATCCCTTATAGATGTCACGGCGAAAGTCTTGGGGAGAGTCATTTTAAACCGTTTAATGGTCTGGGCGGATGATAACAACATTATCACAGATATTCAGTATGGGTTCCGAAATGGGCGCTCTACGACGGACCAATGTCTCAACCTCTATCACTTGGTGGCAAAGTATACCATGGCCAGGGAAGGCACTGTTTACCTGGCATTCATGGATCTTTCAGCAGCATTCAACTGTGTTAATAGAAGAAAGCTGTGGGAAATCTTGGGAGCCATGGGTGTGGACCCAGGATTGATCCATGTTTTACGAATGCTCCATCAAAACACCACGGCACGGGTCAGATTTTCTGATGAGGAGGACCTCACGGAAGACTTTCGGTGCCGTGGTGGGGTGAGACAAGGATGTATCCTCGCGCCTTTTCTGTTTACGCTTTATTTAAACGGGCTAGATAAGGCGCTTGGAGCCTTGGAGGCAGACTGTCCCTGCATTGGGAGGAGAAGTATACCCGTCCTCTTATATGCAGATGATGCGGTCCTCTTGGCGCGTACAGGAAGGAGTCTGCAGGCTCTCATTAGTGGATTTGTCAGATTCATGGCAGATTTGGATTTAGTGCCCAACCTCTCAAAGTCATATATCATGGAAGTGGGTAAAACGCCTTCTAGGAACTGTAGCTTCACTATAGGAGCACACAAACTCGAAAAGGTAAAATCTTTTAACTATCTGGGGATTTTATTCGATAAGGACCTTAACTTTAAACCTCTAGTAAGACACAAATGTAGCCAACACCCCAGTGCGGTGGGGTCGATTATGAATTATGCGACCAGACTCGACCGATGGTCACCTAATGAAATAGCGCAACTTTACAGCTCGGTATGTTGCGCTAAGACTCTGTATGGGAGTGAGGTGTGGGGCTTTACAGATGGAGACAAAATCCAATTGGAGGAAAATAAGTTTTTAAGAAGTCTCCTGCAAGTGCCTCAATGTACCCCTTCCTTTATTGTCCATGAGGAGTTGGGCATTACCTATCTTAGCGAGAGGGCTTGCCTTAAACCCATTATTTGTTGGATTAAAATCTGGACAAACCCAGAGGCAAGTCTAAGCAGACTAATCCTGGAGGACTGCATGAGGGGGGACAAGGGGTCTCAAATACCCTGGCTCAAACACGTAAGAGATGTTTTAAGTAGATTGGGCCACGTAAACTTTTTTAATGATCCTTCTACATTAGTCAGCAGAGACAAGGGTGTTATAAAGGCAGATTTTCTGCGGTATTCAGCCAGGGTCAGAGAGGATAGAGAAGGGCGGAAAAGTACAGTAAGACAATATCTGCTCACAAAATCAGGCTTGGCCATGGAATTTTATTTGTCTAACACGTACAATAGACAGGATAGATTCCTGATGACCAGATTCAGGTTAAACCTTTTGCATCATATCCTGTCAGTCCCAGCTGGTTTTGGAAGCGATGCAAGCATAAAAGGGTGTTGCGGCTGCGATCTAAGATCTCCGCAAGATACCCTTCACTTCATCCTAATCTGCCCCTTCTATGCACATCCAAGGTCCCTATTTTTAAAAACCATCCTAAGACGCTTCAGAATTAGACAGGCTAAAGTGGCTCTTTTATTTCTTAAACTCTCCCCCGACCCCTTTGTTTTATTTAGCACAGTACACTTTTTGCGATTGGCTGTTAAACTGAGAAACACTAGAGGAGAGGGCTAACTGTGTTGGTCTTTACAAAGTTTTGTAGGATTTAAAGACCTTTATTTAGATTTGGCTTGTAATACCTATTGCGAGAAAGGTGTATTACACAGGGTCCCTCCTCTTATGCTATCGGGGAACCCCTACATGGTCGAATGAGCTGAATATTGCACATAATTGTCCCGTTTTTATCTGTATGTATTTTGGGGTTTTTATTATCACTGTATTTATGTGTAATGTGTATAATGATCCAAATTTTTAAAGGAAGTAGGACTGTTTTATGACATGTATCTTTTATGGATATTTTTAATACCCGAATAAAGATGATTTGAATTTGAATTTGAATTTGACACCTGATGAAACATGCACTACACAATTCCTGAATGATGGGGTGACTACTAGAGTATGCATGGTTAAATGTGATCGCCGCACAATATTTGGCTAAACAAATATCGATGCACAGTCTGACGTGGACATCATACAACAAATATGTGTCAATTACTCTATTGTAAGTGATGATGGTTACTGCCACAATGCAATATACTCATATTGACCGGCACAGCAATGTTGATGATTCTGGAGTTTAGAAAGGGCGGAGCGGTGTCAGCAGATGATAGAACAAAATCTTGCTACCCTGCAAGCTGTATTGTGAATTTACCTCAGCATCTCAGGAACCTGTATAAGGAGACTTTCCTAAAATAAGTCTAAAATCCACTTACAACCAAGTTTAACTTATTCCAATAAAAATGCTACACAATTCTACATTCTCAAGCTTCTAATTGTCAAATGGGTATCTTGCATGCAAAGTTCACAACAGGTATTATGCTACATTTGCTGACATGTTAACAATTGTTGGCACAACATTCTCTTCATTTTTTACAAGTGACATTCTTACAATTTCCCTCTAAAAACTAGAGACCCCATCTCTCTGGAGCGTGGCTTGAGCCGAATAGAAGATGGCAGCTCCTATGTGAGCTCCGAATCCTCCAATTCGGATTCAGACACAAGATGAAAATGCTGTAACACCGTTCCTCCATCATTTACTCTACCATGACTCTTCAATTCAGCATGGATGGTTTATGTGCCCTATTTCACTCCGAAGGCGGTGATTAAAGAAGGATTAACTTACATAACACAGAATGGCGTGCTGTGGATAAATTGAGAGCAGCTCACTTTGAAGCTCCGTGAGCTCCTGTGGTAGTCCAATAAAAAAGAAATAACAAGCTGGTCAGTAATGCAGTAGAAAAGGGCCCAAATGCTCACCCTCTTCAAGATAAGGACAAGGGTGGTGCCTCACTCCATGCACAGTGAAAGGGTGGATTGAGGGAAGTGTTGCATTCATGCTCAGAGGGTGGGAGAGGGCTCTACGCGAATCGGGAGGGTGAGAGCGCTCATGTTGAAGCCCTGTGCGCTCCTTTGGTGGCCTAATAATAAAATGAACTACAGCAGAATGGGGGTGGAGACGCAGTAGTGTTCGCAAGTGAAAGGAAACTGATACCTGTAAGCAGAAAGCCGCCAGCTGCTTCACTGCACCAAGAGAGAGGACACTGTGTCCATGACCGACAGCCATTTATATGGAGGCTGCAGAGGTTAAGAGAAGCATGCAATGTTCAAATAGTACCTGCATTAAAGCATCAAAGCGGATGGCTACTAATCAAGGGGGGAATAAATGTGTAGTTGACAGGTGCTCCTCACCAGGAAAACAGAAGTCACGTAACGGGTCGAGAACCAATTAGGAGGCTGAAAAAAAAGGGGGCAGGACTCACCTAATGGTAATGAGCAGGAGGCAATAGAGTCCTTTTGGTGATTATAGCAGGTCTTGCAGTCAACACATGCGCGCTGCCTAGGTACGGCCTCAAAATAATTAAACTCATTATTTTATTAACCCTTCGCTCTTTGAAGTTACAGAAGTAAGTTGTGGACCTATTTATACTGCCTATAATCTTGGGACCTTGAGAGAATGAAAACGTAGGTCCGTTTTTCCACCCTTTATGTTCTCCTACTTGGGTGACACATCTGCATGCTCCTCCCTATTCTTGAGTTTTTGTTTTAATTGTTTATTGATTGTGATATGATCTAAATGCATCAACCTCTGATATAATGCCGAACACTAATCTTTGGAAATTATATATGGAAATGTCGTCATGTATCACGGACTTGTGGACGGGTGATGGTAATGCACGGCGGAGAAGGAGGCATTACTCGGTGGCGGACGGCAGCCCTGGAAAGCAAGAGTGTGTGTGGGCGGCTGTCCTCACTCCCCCGCCATTTCGAGTTTATAAATTCAATAAACTCGGTTCCTCCCAAAAGGTGAGAGACCTCACTTGAGGTAATACTTCCTTATACTTCCCTAATTGGGAGCAGGAAGGTCTTAACAAATTGGGAAACAACAGTGGTGAGAAGTCCTGAAGAAAGCCGGGTCATAATCTTCTTATTACTGGTTAAAACATGTCGACACTTATGCAGAGTGGGGGGGTTGGAACCTCATTATAAGCTCTCCAAACCCAACACCCACGTTTTTTGATTCTTTTAAACCCAAAACTGGGCACCTAATATTAAAATTGGATCAAGGTAGTCCCAGCTTTGGTTTTTAATCCCTGTCTATCACTGGTTCTGCACTTTCAACTCACCGTTAGATTTCACACAAAAACTTTTTGTTTGTATGTGTTGTTTTCCCCTCCCCTATTGCTCCACCTCCAAGCGTTTGGCTGACGCGGAGGTGTAGTAGCAGCCCTATGATGAAGCATGACACAGCTTGCTGTGTGTGAGGGCAGTTTTACAATTTTGGTGTATCCCCCACTCACTTTTTGGTCTCCACATAATATGTGTTTTTTTATCCCTCTTCTTTTTGTGATATTCATTCTCTGAGCGGGAGGTCGAAGAGGGATCTACCTCTCACCCCTCTGTAGTTTTTGTGTTTTTGAATGCAGCCTTTGGACCTGATAAATGAACAACACAGGTGACGTTTGCACTTGGTGTACTCACTAATTTTGAGTGAGGGAGCATGATTCTGTGTAAACTACATTACGGTGATTGATTTATCTACATTTTCTAGTCCTGAGGATGTCTAGATGACTAGGCCGAAAGAAAAACGTGTTGGCTAGAAGCTTCTGAAGAAGGGAACGGAATGGAGAATCTCTGGTCGCAGAATCCTGATAACACTCTAATCTTCTTGAGTGTGCTCAAAAGGACTTCGGTTTGTTCTGAACTTGGAGGGTTGGGTGTGACAGCCTTCTTTCTTGAGCACCTCTGATAATACTTATCTTACTGTGTTGACATAGGGAGGCAGCTTTGACACTACTCTGCCCACCTTTTAATCTATCTCTGATATGAATCCATGGACACCACCAGCGGTGTTCAGAGATATGTTCAAAGATGAGTGAGGCTCTGTTAAAAGTAAAAGTGAGTATTCTCATACAGCACTCCCAAGGGAGCAAAGAGCTGGATGCCTCCTCTATGAGGGTATTTGGGGCAGTTCTCTACCAGTCATGAAGGAGGGAGGAGAAGCAGTAACGTAATGCAAAGGGATGGGGCCCCCTGCAGAATGTGATGCGGGCCCTCTTCCATATCGCACGTATATTCATTGACCTCGGGCTGAATGGGGACCCCCTTGAAGGGTTGGGGTCTCCTCTCGAGCCACAGAGGTTGCAGGGGCCTGTGTTATGCCCCTGAGGAGAAGGCAATTGGCAGAATAGACTGCTACACTGTTGCTGGCCACTCTGGCAGCAGAGCAGTGTATACAAACATATTCTGGGCCTGCATGATTAAGCAAATTCCATTTCTTCTGAGTTTCGCATGTACCATGTCTTTATGAGAGGCAGCAGTTTTAACAGAGTTGGTAAAGCTCAGATCTGCCGTGAGCTGAATCCACCCTTCCAGGATATCAATGCCCTCCACTGGCAGATAATTTAGATTGTAAGCCAATAAAAGTAGTGGGATCCTTTCAGGACAGAGCCCTGAATGGGGCCCTATCTCCCAGTCACCACTGACTTTATTTTTCCTCGTTCCTACTGACTAAACGCCTCTATCATGGCTTCTCTCCTCGCCCCCATAGTCCTGACCCCTGAGCCTCTACCCAACTCAATGTCTTCTCTTCTCAGCCTCTTCTTCTCTTGCTGTTGGCGCGGTTGGCAGGGAGAGGCCTAGCCCAGGTGAATGTAGATCGGAGCACACAGCTCCATCTTTCCCTGACCAGCTGAAGCCTGAGAGCCGCCCTGAGTTACTGCCTGTCGCGTCAGTGGTAAGTGGGTAAGTACTGAAGAGGAATAAGAGGGCCAGTGAATATCTGTACATGCATTTTGATGGAGGAGGATGCAAATGGCCTGCTTTAGACCTGGAAGACAGACTACAGTCTATCAGGGTGGTGGAGGACTTAATGTACACCAAGCTGAGGGACAGAAGTCCATCTTAATTAGAGTTCTAAGGAAGCGATTTGCGTTTTGTACTCCTGTAAGACATTTGAGGTCTGCATCCCAGCTTCTTGCCCAGATACCCTGTGTTCGCCTCCAAAGAATGGGGGGCAGGTCTCTCCCCTTAAGGGCAGTCACAGCCTGGAACTCCCTGCCTTATTCTTTGTGCAGCATTCAGGATCTGGGGCAATTTAAGAAACAGCTCAAAACATTCCTGTTTTAATTAGTTTATCACTTTCAGCACCTCATGGCTCGTGCCGGGACACTCTTTGGAGTATCTGTGCGCGTTACAAACTTCAGTGACATGACATAATATAACATAACAGATGACCGCCGACCCAGAGGTCATCTAGGTACATTAGAAGTTACAAATTTCATTGCGATTTCCTTCAAACTGTAAAAAGTTTTGACAGCCGTCCCCCACGCTTTTAACATGTTTTGTTTCATTTTTTGTTGTTGTTGAAAAACAAAAACCTAATTACCCCCACGCCCTGCGAGTCTTCTTCCAGTGTGTGTGGGGGTCATTGTTTTTTTCTGTCCCTCACCACCAGGAACAGGTTTCTTTTGGTGGTGACAGGCTGAAAAATAAATTAGACCATCCACTCTAAATAGAATGGGTGGTATGATGGCTTTACTCTGATGGCACCTAATCCATGGGCCATTGAATGTAGCTTTCCATCGATGGAGCCAACAGGGGCTCCTCTGACCGAAAGCTGATGGTCTACCTGCCTCTAAATGAAGCAGGCGAACCATGAGTTTGGCGGACAGGGTACTCTATCACATTTGCGCAGAGTACCATGTCTGCCAAACTTTAAATCACCCCCAAAGCCACTTTTCATTCAGGCTTTACTTACAGACAGTGTAACAAAAAAAGAAAAAAAAATTCAATAATAATGGAGTTACCCGTGTGAAGGCATGATAGACATAACTGAATGAAGAGACCCAGGCAAAGCTTATGCTCCATCTACCGACCCCCTGGACCCCGCGGACCTTTTGCCGAATCCATCACGGACATCATCTCCCCGCATGCTATCGCATCCACCAACTACACCCTGCTGGGAGACCTCAACTTCCACCTAGACAACCAACGGGACCCCAGCACCACATCCCTTCTGGACAACCTCCACAACATTGGACTCCGCCAGATCGTGACCGAACCCACGCACTCAACAGGACACACCCTCGACCCCCTCTTCACGACAGGAAACTCCATCACCTTTAGCCACACCACCGAACTCCCATGGACCGACCATCGATGCATCCACTCACCTTCAGAACACCCACCATCCACAGACACAAGCACCTGCTCCCATGAAGTAACTTGCCCAGAATCACCGACGACCTGCTAACTTCATCACTCAGCAACTCCACCCCTACCATCATGGAAAACGACGAGCCCAATGCTGCAGCCCGAACCCTGAACAGATGGATCACCGACAGCGCCAGCACCTTAGCCCCCCTCAAGAAAAACAACAACACCCTTGCCAAGAAAGCTAGATGGTGTTCCACCGAACTTCGAGAGTCCAGATGCACTTGCCACTGCCTCGAAAAGGACTGGAGGAACACCAAATCCACAGAAGCCCACAACAATTTCAGAGTCGCCACCAAAGTCCACCACCAACTCATCAGAAAAACAAGGAAAAAAGCGATCGAAGACAGAATCTCCACCCACGCACACAACAGCAAAGAACTCTTTAACATCATCAAGGAGTTCGCCCAACTTACCAGCGAGTCCACCGACGTCCCACCCTCACAAGACCTCTGCGACAAACTGAGCACCTTTTTTCACCACAAAATTAAGAGCATCTACGACAACTTCGACGAAGACAACCAACACACTGAACCCTCACCAACCACCCCCGACACCATGAAGCTAACGATCGACAACTGGACAGCCCACACCACTGAAGACACACTGAAGATGATGAATTCAATCCACTCCAGGGCCCACACGGACCCCTGCCCCCACCACATTTTTAACAGATCCTCTGACACCATCGCACCCAAGCTCCACCACACCATCAACTGCTCCCTGGCAACCGCATCATTCCCCGACGACTGGAAACACGCCGAGATCAACCCCCTTCTCAAGAAACCCTCGGCGGACCCCACCGACCTCAAAAACTACAGACCCATCTCCCTGCTCCCCTTCCCAGCGAAAGTCATCGAGAAAGCCATCAACAGCCAACTCGCCACATTCATCGAAGAGCACAACATCCTCGACTCCTCCCAATCCGGCTTCAGAAAAAAACACAGCACGGAAACCGCCCTCCTCGCCACAACAGACGACATCCGCACCCTACTACACAAAGGAGAAACAGCAGCCCTCATCCTCCTCGACCTCTCAGCGGCATTTGACACAGTCTCTCACAGTACCCTAATACGCAGACTCCACAACGCAGAGATTCAAGACAAGGCTCTCAACTTGATCCGCTCCTTCCTCTCCGGCAGAATGCAGCGGGTCAGACTCCCCCCTTTACTCTCGGACCCTACACCAACCACCTGCGGAGTCCCCCAGGGGTAATTCCTCAGCCCTACGCTCTTTAACGTCTACATGTCTCCGCTTGCCCCCATCATCAGAACCTACGGACTCAACATTGTGTCATACGCAGACGACACCCAACTCATCCTCACCCTATCCAACGAAACCAAAACCACCAGACACAACTTTCGAGAAGGTATGCAAGTCGTCGCCAAATGGATGAAAAACAGTTGCCTTCAACTAAACAACTTAAATTAAACAATTGGAGTGCTAATACTGCCCTAAAACTAAAGGCTCCATATTATTCTGGAGGACACATTTTGAAAGGATGAAACAGAACGTGTCACAAAAATATTTATTCTTTTGTTTGATTTTATCAATCTTTTAGTAATATAATTTTAAATTTTTAAACCTTCCTGTTGCCGAAGCAGCTGGATTTAGAAAAGAGAAATCACGAAAGAAACAAGATTAATTTATACAGTATTTACATCACAACAATTATACATGCACTGCTAGCATTCCATAGACAAATCACATACATTCTGATCCATTCATACAATCACACAGGCTTGTTCATTGAAACACATAAAGGAACACGGTTTTTGACAATTATAGGACCACAGAGTAGATTTTTGAAGCAACACTCTTAACTATAAACAGTTCCTAATTTTTAGTATTTGAACTTCTTGTGGTCTCAATATAAGGTCTACGCGTTTCGAGACCCTTATATCACTGGGTCTCTCTTCAGGACCTTGTTTCAGATGGAGACGGACGAGTAGAAAGTAATTTTTGTAGGTGGAGGGGCGTGTATCACTCGACCGAAATTTGGTTGCTTTGCGCTTAGGAAGAACAGGCAGGGGACATTTTGGGCTGGTCCTCAATGGGAGACTTTAAAGAGAACCTCTTGAGGTAATGTCGTTTCTGTCCGCTCGGTTGTAGACGCTGAGAGTCGTCTGGAATTTTCAACCGACACTAGTGAGTCAGAGGAATTGTCCGCACTTAATGATCCGATCGTGTCCGTGCTGGTAAGCCGATTAGCCGATTGCTTCCCATCTCCCTGCTCCCCTTCCCAGCGAAAGTCATCGAGAAAGCCATCAACAGCCAACTCGCCACATTCATCGAAGAGCACAACATCCTCGACTCCTCCCAATCCGGCTTCAGAAAAAAACACAGCACGGAAACCGCCCTCCTCGCCACAACAGACGACATCCGCACCCTACTACACAAAGGAGAAACAGCAGCCCTCATCCTCCTCGACATCTCAGCGGCATTTGACACAGTCTCTCACAGTACCCTAATACGCAGACTCCACAACGCAGAGATTCAAGACAAGGCTCTCAACTTGATCCGCTCCTTCCTCTCCGGCAGAATGCAGCGGGTCAGACTCCCCCCTTTACTCTCGGACCCTACACCAACCACCTGCGGAGTCCCCCAGGGGTAATTCCTCAGCCCTACGCTCTTTAACGTCGCTTGCCCCCATCGTCAGAACCTACGGACTCAACATTGTGTCATACGCAGACGACACCCAACTCATCCTCACCCTATCCAACGAAACCAAAACCACCAGACACAACTTTCGAGAAGGTATGCAAGTCGTCGCCAAATGGATGAAAAACAGCTGCCTTCAACTAAACAACAACAAAACAGAAGTACTCATCATGGGCCCACACCCCAACGCCTGGAACAACACCTGGTGGCCCCCCGCCCTCAGTGGTCCGCTCACCCCCATGGACCACGCCAGCAACCTGGGAATCATCCTGGACTCCGAACTCAAAATGGACCACCAGATCAATGCCGTCTCTTCCTCCTACTTCCACACCCTCCGCCTCCTATGCAAGACCTTCAAATGGATCCCCCTGGAACACAGAAAGATCGTCACTCACGCTCTGGTCACCAGCAGACTCGACTACGGCAACGCACACTACGCCATAATAAACAAAAACCTCACACGCAAGCTACAGAACATCCAGAACGCCGCCGCAGGAATAGTCCTCAAGATGTCAAGATACTGCCAGATCTCCCAGCAAAGCTAGAGTCACCATCAAAAAGCTCATCCATGCTCACAAGGCCCTCCACGACACCGGACCAGCATACCTGAACAGCCGACTCAAATTCCACGCACCCCAAAGGACCCTACGATTAGCCCAGCTCTCCTACGCCGTGGTCCCCTGCACCAGAAAGACCAGATCAGGTGGCCGCTCCTTCTCCTTCCTGGCGGCCAGAGCCTGGATCGCCCTCCCGTTCCACCTCAGACAAACAACATATCTCCCCATCTTCACAAGAAACCTCAAAACCTGGCTCTTCGACAGACCCCCTCCTTGATGGACTGGAACCTGCGAAACCCCCCCTCCCCCAGCGCTTTGAGACCCATAGTGAGTAGTAGCACTCAACAAACGCGTGATTGATTGATTTTGTTATTAGTTTCTATTTCCTTTACTGTTAAAATGTATTCTTTGTTACTTGCAGAGAAAATGTATTCCTCTTCCTTGCCTAAAAATGCAGTACGTGCCGACCACCATAATGATCTGCTCCAATACCTGTGCTTCCATCTTCAAAAAAGGCTGCATCAGGTAGCACATGTCACAGGGTCCACATATCCATGCATGTTTACCACAGGTCTTTGCATGCTTTTTCTCTCTAATTCAGCAACCATATTCCTGGAAACACCTCTAATACAATTAATATATATATGTTAAGAAGCTAGACATAAACTAGCATTGGTAAAGCACATAGTTTTGGCCTTGGTAGGTGTTCCACATTTATGCTTTATCGTATTTTTTTCAAACATATGCAACAGGCAAAAAATGGCAAACATAAATTATATAAAAATATAGATACAAAATATAGAAAAATATAGAAGTGGCTCTGCGGCTTAGGCCCACCAGCCCTGGCAATGAAGTGCACTCTTTTTCTGGCAGCTGTGCACATGCAATCTGGCATAATCCTTTTTTATTGCAAGGCGGCCAATGGATAAAGTGGGCTGACCTACTGCCCTTGTCTGGTGGCCGGAAGCAGAGGGTGAATGACAACCAAAGAATGGATGAAAAGGGCTGACAAAAAGTTCCTGTAAATAATGAATGTATTTTTATTATGATTTAAAAAAAATAAAACATGAGGCTGGTGAGACAACTAAACCTGCCTTTAGACCAGATAAAAAATGGGCAGGAAGCTGATCCAAGAAAGGGGGTCACAGATCACACGCTGTACCCCATGCTTCTCTCAGCTGACATCCAACCTTGCCAAAAAGTAGAAGCAGGAGCAAAGCGCAAACATTTTGTGTTAAACCCTTTTCATTCAAAAAGCACCATTTTGGAAATTTGATGTCCTGGGAATTTTTCAATGGTACCACATTTGTGGAGAGTACTCATAGACAGCTCAAAAGTGCAGCAAAAAGACTTGCATACATTGATATATTTTGCACAGACTGCTCATTGTACTCTGCGTACAAATACAAATGCTAAAAGGGATTAGGCGTAAGAAGAGAATATCTAATCTGTTTTGCAGTCCACAGTCATATTTTCTATCAGGAAGATATTTTCTCACTCTGTTTTTTAGCATGTGCTTTGGGATTGATAACTACTTGCTCCAACAAATGGGCAGAAAAATGCAAAAGGTGTGTTAGGTTTATCTATATATCAGTACATTGTGTGCAAGTATAATGGAGGGAAATTATCCATGTTTATGGAACTGCAGTGGATCAGGACATAGCCGGCATCAGCGCTAGTCCTAATTTGTATGTCAACAGTGCTAAACATGCTTGCAATTGAGGCTTTATATTCTGCACAAAGACTGCTTGTAATTTAAGTTTTTCTATTATATGTATGGATTTAAAAGAATAAAAGCTGGACTGAATGTCTCCACTTAATCTAGGGTCTACTGACAACAGTGACTGGTGAAATGTCAAATGTGGTCTGAAGTTCTCTGGGAGTGGCCGGTAGACCCCAAGTGGAACCTGAACTTTACAGTGTATGCAACAATACTGGCATTGTGGTAATGGATAAGGAAAAATAAACGAGATGGATTCTGGAACAACTGTCTAACGTGCAATATTACAGATTAGCTCTCCATATTGAGGAGATCTAATAAATTAAGGATTTTTGGTCTGACAATATTGGATGATCTGTTCCAAAACAAGACATTCTAATCCCTTGATCCACTTGTGGTGACCCAAAGGTTTGATATAAGTTATATGTACAGGTATCTTCATTTGAGGTACCTCCTCCAGTTCAGACTGTGATGGTTTCTGTGGGAAGCCCCCAGTTTGGCCAGGTATAGGATTATAGATTCCAGTGTCAATGAATGTTTTCCTGATCCTTTTTTTGTTTCTTCTTGGTGACTTCCAGAAAATGCAAGGATACAAGAGAAATTGAAAAAAGAGTTCCCTTTCTACTCTCTTCTATGCCTCAGGCTAAGACCTTCTTAAATAAGAGCACAATTGTCACTTCTCTCCCTCCTTGTCACTTTCACCCAGACTACTTACAATGGCAGCTCAACCCACCATTTTGGGCTCCCATTGTGCAGGAACGAGCTGAAACGGTCTTTAATATGGCAGAATCCCGTAGCACATGAACTTTTCCTCTTTTGTGTGGGAAATACCATTCCCATGTCCCCAGTGATTTCAAGCACCACTTGCTGCAGCCTCTTTAAGGCTCTTGTCTCTGCCTCACACCTTTGCTAATTGGTGCAGAGCCATGAAGCACCACTGTGCCAGTCTAATCATTGGGATGGCAATAAGCATGTTTGTTTTGCTTTGCTTCCAGTATGTAGGCTGAACTGTGCCACGGTAACTTCATGATGCTGCTTACACAGACAACTGAGCTATGGCCAGCAAACTCTCCTGAAAAGCCATGTGTCATGGGAGGTTGGAGTTTATAGCTGCTTGGAGCCCCAGAGGCTTGCAACCTTGTTGGTGGGCTAACACCTTCAGCAAGTAGTGCAAGTCAAGCTTTTCAAGCAATGGGGGCAGAGCTATCTTTACAGCCAATGTGAGTGAAAGAAGTAACAAATTATGCAGTTGAAAAATTGGAGTCCATGGTTACCCTAGATTCCTCACTTGGGCTCAGTTGTTTGGTGGTGCGCCTAGCTGCTGAGGCCATGTTGTTGATGAGTGATGTTTGGTCCATTTGCTGCAAATACATATTTTAATTTGAGAAATTCTTTTTTGCTGTGGTTAGTGAGCATCCTTCATTCGACTGTTTGATGCAATGCCCATTTAACTAAACATCAAAGTCTGATGTCTTTCATACGTAAATATGATTTGTGTATTATCTGCATAACAGTAACATTTGAGATTGAAGTAGGAGATAAGGTTCAGTAAAGATCCAAGACAAATGTTAAAGAGTAGGTAGAAATATGAGGCACTTTAGTTGTGAATTGAATGGAGATACCTGACAGGATAAAGCAAGCTGATGATCCATCTGACTGAAAAGATGCAATTGGCTTCAGTTCGCTTCCTGCACTCTAATGTTGTCAAGTTTCTGAAGAAGCTTGGAATGAGGAACAGTATCAAAGGCAAGGGAGGGTTAATAAGATATGCATGCTGTATTCCTATGTTAATAATTGTCTTAAAGCAGATTGTTAAATCTTTCTCTCTTTGTGACTAAAACAGTCAGTTATTGGCCAGATGTTAGAAGGATCTCTTGTTTCAAGGTACGCTTGTTTTAGGGAGGGTTTTATATAAGACATTCCTTTGGAACGATACCTATATTCGAGGAGCTGTTGGCAGTGTTGGCTGAATTGGCTATAGACGTATTAAAGAGGACATTGGTCTGCTGTTGATTCTGCTGGCCTACAAGTGTTTGCAGCATTGATGAAGGCTTCTGTGGTCAAGAGGTTGAGGGTGGTTAACTGTAGTTGTTTCTTTTTTTGTTACCTGATGAGCCGAGCTGTGCTGCTGGAATTGTGGTTGAGCAGTGGAAAGGCACGGAGGGAGACCAAAACTGGTGGGTGGAAACTGAGTCAGGTGTGTCTTGCAAACAGCAAAGGTCAGTAGAGGAGGCCATTTGCTGTGTTGCCAAGAAACTAATACATCCTAATGTACTACTACTTCAGGTATTGCGGTGGGCTGACCCTTTTTCCTCTTGGCTCTTCTAGATGGGGCTGTTGTTTGTGACCTTGATGTCCCTCACCAGGTGTACAGCCCCCTCAAATGCTCTACCTATTCAGATTCCTTGCCCCATGTTACACGCTCCTGGCCACTGTCAGCTCTCCAGGCTGTGGCTCAGCTCTCTACAACATAGCGATGGTCTCCCTGAATCAAGTCAGACATAAGGTCTTGTGGTTCATTAGCTTTATCCACAAAACATCAGATTTACAGGCAATGAAGTGGGGAAGGAGGAGACAAGACTGCTGTAGAAATTCACTTAGGCACTTTTAGCCCTTACGCTGAGAGGAGCTGCTGATTAGTCTTTCTGTAGCACTGCTATTTGGAAGATGGTGGGGATGAAGGGTGGGATCGAAGTCTTTTGTTCAGTATGGAGATGATCTTTTACGTGAGGCCAGCCTTTTGCATTCCCCCTGATCACTGTTCAGTGTGGCGGCAGATAAGTCTGGTATAGAAAGCTCATGTCCTCTTTGTGCCTCTGTTGTGGGTGCTCCAGGCTGAAGACTACCCTGCAATGAGGAGAATCTCTCTAGGCAAAGGCTGTGTCTGGAAAACATCCTAAAGAAGACACTCGAAATAACTACCCCAAACCGCGTTCGCAACATTGCAGACCAAAAATTCAAATCCATGGTCTGCTTTGACTGTATAAAAGTGACAACCACTGACCTCCTTACTGTTCCAGTTCCTAGTCCTTTTTGAGCAAGGAAGGGAGTGCTCTGCAGTGTGCTCTGAGGTCTACTGGGCACCACAGTCTGATAGCCAGCTTCCCAGGTGAGAGGGGATAGAGCTGTATCTAACCTGAAGCACCTGGAAGCCCACCTGAGTTTCTGCTGAAGTTGGGAAAGATACTGCCAACCCTGCAGGAGGTATGACTGTCCAGGGAGTGCCTGGAAACAGTGCTGAAGTTCAACCAGGAGACGGAAGACTGCAAAGAGAGTGAAATTATGGGCTCAGTCTCTTCAAAATTGTTCTGTCAAGTGGGAATAACGGATCAGTAGCCAACTTCTGAGCAATAAGAACAATAACAATGATTGTGCCTGACCTCGCCGCAAAGTAAAAAACTGTGCCCATGGTGGTTGCTGCTATCGAAACTAAGACCTGTGTCACGATGCCTGCCATCAAACCCACTACTGGCAAAGCCATTGTCTGCATTGGGCGAAGGACTCCAGTGTGCTCCTGCAACCATCACATCTCAGCCCAGAAGTGGGAGAGATTGGAGATGCTTGCTGCCGAAGGATATGGAGGCCTGCATTGTAGTGAGACTGTAACAAGGGAACTATATTGTACTGATCGCAGGCATTAAAGCATTGGGGTATCTAGTCCTGAGACTTTATTAATGATGCACAACTTTCTCTAACCTATCCATAACCTGGTTAGACTTACAAGAAGAGGGAATCCTGGGAAATGGATAAGGGAGGGTGTTATCCCCTGGTGCAGTAGCCCAAGTGCCAGGGTATATTATTGTACCTACTACCACTACCTATGGTGGTATTATCCAAGTAAAGCACTGTGCTGGGCAAACAGATATTGTGCTACTGGCTGGCTGAGGTCTGCATTTGTGTACCCCCACACTACCTCCCTGAGAAACCTGCTTGCCATTACTAGAACTGAGACTCAGCTGTAGGGGCGGCTCCTTCTCAGGAGCGGAGGAGTGTCACCCCGCCTGCTGCAAGCGCAGCAGGCAAACACAAATAAATAAAATGGCATTTCAATCCCATTTTATTTATTTGCCACAGCACCGGCTCACGCTGTGTAAAACGCAAGGGTGGGGGCAGGGCTGAATCCTGCAAATGGAGGATTACAGCACTGGTCTACAGTGCGCATGACGGATTGGCTGGCTGTCTACAGCCGTCTTATCTGACATGCGCAGTGTAGACCCAGCAATCCAAAGGCTGTGAAACATCCTGGGGATTGCTGGCACAGGTCCCCAGCCTCAAAATGAGTGTTGGGTGAGCCTGCTCCCACCAATCCAAGTGCTGCTTTCACAGCATGAAAGCAGCTCCAGAATTGGTTGGAGTTCAGTTCCACAAGCAGGAAGGAAGTCCTTCCTTTTCCTGCTCGTGGAAGGGAGAAGCAGCGGTTGTGCTCCAGCTTCGAGCTTATTGTGAGTAGCGCCTTCGCGCCTCACCATTTTTTACTGCTCAGGTGCTGAAAAGGTTGTATTTTGACCAGTTTGCAGAACCATAGTAAGATGGATTACAGAACATCAAAGGCAAACAACCACAGCTCCCAAGGCTGAAGCCCAGTAGCCCATGCTTGCCTCATGGCCCCCTGACTCGGGTCTTACACATCCTCTAATAGTAAGGATATGTATTCAAACTGACCTGCTATGCATTGTTTGCCTCCTAACTCCATATATACACACTGCCAATCACTGAATACTAATTTTTCAATGGAAGTCAAGGGCACAATGGGTGCAGCTAAGAATGGTGCAAGATTCTTGGCACTAAAGGCATTAAAGTGAATCAGTAAAAACAAGGTGATTTGGAATAAAACTAACAGTGTTTTAAAAACCACTTCACTGATTCTGGTTCTCCAGAACACATGACAACACTATTTGTTATTCTTGAGGAGTTAAAGGACCTGTATATTGCTTAGAAGAATTTTTGCGCACCTTCACAGATGTGTTTCAGTACTTCTAAGACATATGATTTTAGGTCTGGCCTGACAGCACAGTTGTTGCTAGAGTGTGTGGGATCAACAGAAAAAGAGCGTTAAGGGGTACAACTGAGAAAGCGCATTGAGAGAGCTGTTTTGAAGTCATCCCCACATCAAAGGCACTTTTGGGCATAAGTACTGGGTCTATGACCCCATCAAATCAGACACTTCTGGATCTTGAACTGAACCTCTGTTAGAAGGACTGCTGTGCTGCTTAAAGGACTCATCTTTGGACTGCAGACTTGGAAGACCTGCTTTTCTCTTGTGTTGCCCTGCTGCCTGCTGCTGTCTGACTCAGCTGAAGGAGAGGTGGTCTCTGCCTTCACTCCAAGTGATCTCAAAGGCCTTTTTGGCTTGCCTGCTGTTGCTTGAGACTCGGGGATATCAAAGTCTCTATCCTTGCTCCTGTGCCTGGCTCACTGAAAGTGGCCCAGATACTTGCAACACCGATTTTGACTCATCTCCTCTCTGTGTGTAACAGAACCAGCACATGAATCTGGTTGCAGGAGTAAAATTGGCATGGCGCTTCGAAACCAGCACTTTGCCTACAGAGATCGACGCAGTGGATAGCGTATTGCCGGCGCTGCAGTTTGATGAGATTGATGCATCCCTTCGACTGCATTGCAGAATCCGGTGCATCACTCAACACCTCTCGACTCCGGCACCCGTCTTTTGAATTGACACATCACCTTCCCTGTGTGGAGAAGATTTACGCATCTTGCTGTCTGCAACCAGGAAAGGTACCTTGTTCACCGGGGCCTGCATGGGTCCTGTATTCGTTCGTATCTTCAACGAGGTCGGCCCCAACTTTGACATAGCCCCAGTCCAGCCAGACCTAAAGTACCCTTTTTAGTGCTTGCTTCTAAGCACTTTACTGCATTTATTCCTGTAAAATTTAATATCTAAACTTCTAGTCATTGGATTTTTGTCATTTTGTTCCTCTTTTGTCCAGAGCATAATAATAATCTATTTTTATAAACCTGTGTGGAGTCTTTTTGTGGAGTATTCATTTTTTTTTCTTGTTTTTTAAACATGTTTTTATTGCAGAGTTATAAACAAGGCATCCATTAAGTCAACCTGTACACGCATGTCATCTCAAAGCACATCCGTCGTTATAAAAATGCACACAGCCATTCAGCCCACATCCCGGGGGCCGGGCGGCGTACCAGTACAGTGACTCAGAGTATCATGGCGATCACCTCATAGAGATGTCAGGTCAACAGCATAATATAGTATCTGCTTTTATACCCATCAAACTCCCTCCCCAAAAACGCCGCCAAGTATAGTCAGCCACTCAGAGTGGTTGGCACCAGTATTGTTCGTGTCCACAACATCAGGTCCACACTAGTGCCCTCCTGTGGTAGCAGTTCCTAAGGCCTATCGGTAATCACATTATATGTACCCAAGGAGCGCTGCTCTGGAACCCCGTTCCCCTGTAGTCATCAGTCATAGATCCTTTCTGCAGACGCTCTTCTTATCACTACAGCAATACCCCATTAACTCCCCTCCACCCTTCCCACCCCCCAACTGCTGCTGATGTGGGTTATAATTGTGGGTTCTGAAGCTAAAGATTGCCATTAATCGGGTTTTGCATTTGGTCTCCCAAGCCTCATGGAACCCAGCCCTCCAATTGTTCGTGTTCTTTGCACTCCAGCAGGTAGTCTTGCAGAGCCTGTACTATCATCTCCCAAGCCCTCGCCAACTCCAAGCCCTTCTCGTTACCCGCCTTGGCAGCCTGTCGCCTTCTGAGCACACTTTCACATCTAGACCATTTCAACAGCTCATTCATCCATCTCCTAACTGATGGGCCCTCCCTGGATTTCCAGTGCCATGTAATCTCTCTCTGGGCCAACATGAGACCTAGGTCAATGAATTTGCTCGTTACTTTCGTCCTTGCCGTATGAGGGAACCAGAGCAGTAGACATGTCGCCATGTCGAACTCTACCTCCCGGTCAGTGACTGCGTTCAGAAGCTCTCCTACCTCAGCCCAATACGTCCCTAGCTTCGGGCACCCCCACAGTAGATGGTCTAGCTCGGCCCCAAGCGCTAAGCATCTCGGGCATGCCGCATCCTGCACCTTAAAGTATCGTCCAATCTTTCCCGGGGTCATATAGGCCCTATGTAGGATGAAGAAATGTACCTGCTGAAAACGGGCATTCCTGCTACCCTTCCACGTCCTTCGCAGAATATGACTCCAGACCGTGTCCGGAATGGGTTTGCCTATGCTTTCCTCCCATTTCTCCTTCAATGCTGTGAGCGGCTCCATTCCCTCATGTAGCATTCTAGAGTGGAGGCAGGTCACCGCCTTAATCGTTCCCGCTGCCATCACCACGTACTGGCAGGCCATGGTTGTGGTAGGTTCCACCAGCCCTTCCCTCCAGTGCTTTTGTATCGCTGCAATCACCGCCGCATGCAGGAGGTAACTCCCATCCGGGAGGCCAAACTGATCCTGCAACACCCGGAAGGGGGCAAGCACCCCGTCGACATAGAGGTCCCCTACCATCTGCAGCCCTAACTCTTCCCACTCCACCAACGGGGACCAGTCGCCTCCATGCGGCAACGCCGTCAGCTTTGTGGAGTATTCATTGTGTTACTGTGCATGTGTGTTGCACAAATTCTTTACACATTGCCTCTTTAGATTAGCCGGACTGCTTTATGCCAACCTACTAGAGGGTGAGCACAGGTTATCTCTTAGTGTGTATCTAGCTTACCCTGACTAGAGTGGTGGTTCCTGCCTGGCTTGGGAGTATACCTCAGCCAAACTGGAATCCCATTTCTAAAACTGCCCCATTAAAATGTACTGACCCAGCAATGTGCAAGAGCAAGACCCTTCAATAATGCTTTGATTGTATTGACTAACAGTATTGCTCTGTTAGCCAGCAGAAGTATGACTGGTAGAAGAATTGATGAATAGAACTTGCCAGTATTTATTTTTCTCTCATCCAAAATGGCCCCTGGGTCCAGAGTGATGACGCAGTGGTGTCTGAGCCTGTTTATGTTTTTTTTTCCCTATTTGCATTTTTTACGTGGCACTTCAACAGATGTACTGGTTGCTGCAGTCATAGTCTCTAGTATGATGCCCCAAACACCTCCTGTCAATCCCCCCTCTCACACCAAAACACAGCCTCAGTTCACTCTTCACAACTGCACCGGCTCCTCCATAACCAACTCCCCTCTCCTGCACCAGCCCCAACAGCCTTAGCTCGCTCTCCTCTCCAGTAGCAGCTCCGGCAGCTCACTTCCGCTATGGAGCCCAATGGGGTATGGATGCTGGTCTACATTTTGGCTTCAGAAATGGCAAAAGCAGCTCTAGCCACAGGTGACGCTGCACCCTATTCCTCAACAGCAGCCATTCTAATGGGCAGCAGGGATCAAGTACAGGGCCAACACATACATTTATAGCCTGTGCACTCCCACACTGCAACCTTTGTTTACAGTCCCCATTCAATTCTCTCCACAGCCCACAGCCTCAGATGCAGTCCTTCACCCTTAGCCTGTTTTGCGTGATCCCCCTCCTGCAGCCTTTGCCTGCTTGCTCCTCCTATACCACATCCCCACTCCAAACCAGCCTCTGCAGCCTCAGCCCAAACTCACTTCCTGTACCATCTCACAGCCTCCGTACATTCTTCCCTCTTGCACCAGCCTAGTTGCAGATGTGACTGGATAGGCATCTAGTACTGCTGGAAGAGCAGATATTCTGTGGGTGCATTTGTGCCCAGATATCCCTAGGGGTGACAGTGTTGCGCTTTACAAATGCTGATTGATTGATTGATTGATAGTCACATGCTAAGCACCCACCACTTTTGTCAATCACTAAGCCCCCTATCCCTTCATCTAGTGGCTAAATTGTGCCTTGTAAACCCGATTTACTGGGCTTAAACAGTTCACCCGCTTGACACATTTGTGTGACCCTAGACTTTATTTCACAGTGCCTCCTTTTCTTAGATCATCACATTTGCTAGTACCTTAAAAAAAACTTCAGTTTAGGATGTGTGCTCTATAAAAACCACAAATGATGCTTCATATGTTATTAAAACCTCAGCAGCGTTTACATGCTAACATACTTGTATCTTTATTAATAGCATCATGAACAGAGGCATGAATTGCCTAGGTTTATGTTTAGAAACTATGGGATAGTTTTACTAAAAACTCATGCAAAGCAGCACAGCAACGGAAGTTGCTGTGCTGCATTGTGTCAGATGGAGAGAGAACGACAGTGCCATATCTATTAATATATAGCCCTCCCTGCTCTTTCCGTAGCGCTGGTGCACATTCAGGCTGCCTTGCGTCTCATACACACCTTCGCACAATAGTGCAAATGTATTTCCATCAAATCTAGCATAGGTTTTGTATTGAAAGGGTACCATTCCAGTACAAAAGGTCATGCCTAGACAAACTATAAAACCTTTCCCACTTTGGACGTGTGCTGTACAGCGCAACCCACATGCAAAGTCGGAACAGTCTGGAGGAATGAAAATATTTCTTCTTTTTAACACCTGCCTCAAAGAGGCATTATTTTTGGTGCAAAACCCTCTCAACAATTGTTAGTAGATAGGGCTTTGCATCAAAATCCATGGAACCATGGGACACCCATGTACTGTCTGTGGAAAGTCCCCTTCATGCAAAGTAAAGCTCGGCGCTGCTTTGTGTTACTTTCAAGAACTTAAGAAAGCTGCAAAGTAAATTCCAAATAAACATTTTATTTAATTTTATGTTACTTTTGTGAAAGAAATGTGGTGCAGAATGTTAGCAAATCTGCCTCTAAGACTTTTAATGAATGTCAGTTAATACAGCAATGAATTCTAGCATTCTAGAGTGAAACCCTTCCACATGAAAGAAATATACCTTTTGACTTCAAACAGTAGCAGCTGTGAGGGTGAGGCACGGGCCTATGCGCTGCCCACGCAACACCGGATTTATGATGTGGTTGACAAGGCACTGAAGTTACTGGCGTGGCTGGACTACCGTGACAGAGATGGCTCGTGGGTGTCTGAAGTGAGGGATGCATCTGGGTCTCTTCGCTCGACCAGTATGGACATATCAGAGGCCTTTGCGGCACATTTTGAGTGGGTATACTCTCCAGTATGCACTAGGACAGAAAATGATTGTGCAGAATTTTTACGGGACTTCACACTACCCACCTTGTCCGCAGAGATGAGTGAGCGGGTCTAAGTGGATTTTATGGAGGAGGAGCTTGGCAATGCTCTGAACTCCCTGCAGTCAGGGAAAGCATCTGGGCCTAACGGCCTCCAAAAGAGATCTATAAAAGACAGGCTGCGATCGTAATAGCCCCCCTTCTTAAGATGTTTAATGAAGCGTGTGAGTCCGGGAGGCTCCCCCTGATCAGAGAGAAGCTATGATTGTAGTGATTCACAAAGCATGAAAGCCGGCGGACCAGTGTACTTCGTACTGCCCAATATCTCTAATAAATGTGGAAGCCAAGGTCCTTGACAAAGTCTTGGCGGATAGTTTTGTGTCTGTCATAACGGAGTTGGTGCATGTTGACCAATCCGGGTTTATGCCCCGTAGAAGCACCCACCATAACTTACGGCGACTGTACGGGGTGCTGTACATGACCGAGAATGTTGAAGATACTCAGACGGCACTGATGGTGCTGGACGCCTAAATGGCCTTTGATAGCATAGAATGGCCCTATTTGTTTATGGTTCTCCAGAGGCTGGAGAACCATAACAAGCTCCAGAGGCTGGGCTTCGGTCCGATCTTCTGCAGTTGGGTAAGACTCCTGTACGAACAACCCACGGCCCGGGTGCGGGTCAATGGGCAATATCTAGGGCTTTCCCCTTGCGAAGAGGTACCAGGCAGGGCTGCCCCCTGTCTCCCCTCCTATTCGCTCTTGCGTTGGAACCACTGGCCCATTGGATCAGGAGGGACCCCACGATTTGGGGACTGGCGGTGCCTGAGGGGTGGGAAGAGCGTATCTCCCTCTATGCTGATGATATTGTTCTATATGTGGCGAGACCGTACCACTCGATAGCCCAAGTGCTGCATATTTTTGAACTGTTTGGCAGCTACTCCGGCTACACTTTTAACTGTTCGAAGTCAGTGATTTTCCCACTGTCGCGTTGCCCCCCCCCCCCCCTCGGATTCCATCTCAGTGCTCGGCCCCGGTGGTCATCAAGGGTTTTAAATACTTAGGCGTTTACGTCATGCGAGACAAGAAGGAGTTTATTGATAGAAATCTCGAACCCCAACTGAGTCGTCTGGGTGCTGATGTGAGTCACTGGCGTACCATTCCACTTTCCCTCATGGGCAGGGCGGCTTTATTTAAAATGCTTACATTGCCGAGACTCCTCTACATTCTACAGAATACACCATACCCTGTCCCCCATGTGTTTTTAGACGAATATCACAGACGGTGCGAACCTTGTTGTGGGATGGAGGGTCACCGAGAATTGCATTGCACAAGCTCCACAGGGAAGTGGCGCACAGTCAAAATATCGATTTTCTAATATCGAGCTACCTTAATATCGAGTTTTTAATATCGTAGGGACAGAATATCGAAGTCAAGAATATCGTTGACCAGAATATCGACCTTAAGGTAAGTTATATCGTTTTTTTTAATATCGAAGTAAGTAATATCGAAGTAAATAATATCGTTAGCAAAAATATCGTTGTCAATAATATCGATATTTTTATTAGTGTTATGTATTTTAGTATGTATTTTATATGTATCTATAACATTTTTTTATTGTATTTTCACTATTTTTAAATATATGTATTAAATGTTTAGAAATTAGTAATTTTTTTAAAGTAAATTTTGTATTTTAGTAGCAGAGCGGGTTGTGGGTTTATAGGGGAATAGGGTGGGAAGCAATTTAATTATAATTAGGGCTCCCGGTTTTCCGTTTTTACGGATTTTTACATATAAATACAGACGGAAATCTATTTTTCCTTTGTCTGTATTTATATTTAGAAAGGGCAAAATACTAGCAAGTTTTGCCACGCTGCCATTGGGTATTTTGCTACCGACGTTACAAATAAACAATTCTGCTGTCCCATGTACAAAAGGCAGCTCTCACAGGGCGGTCCTGTAGACACTGCCCACAGTTTGGTAAGAAGGGGTGAAAAAAATAACAAAGCCTCGATAACAAGTGAATGGTCTTTTTAAAGACCTGTGAAGTACTCGGTGCGGCTTGCCAGTTTTATCTCGCGCAGCAAGAAACTCCATCTGATTTGAAGCACAATCTTTTGGAGATGTCACGTCGCCTTTAGGAGTAAGGGATGCATAGTCAAGCAGCAAGGAGTACCTGTGAATCGGACAAGAGTTTTTTTGTACTTTTTGCTTCTGTTATTTTTACAATTTGCACGTATTGCAGTAGTACTTGTATCCATCAGTTAGCGTTTGCTATTATAATTTTACAGCAACACACCCCACGTTGCCTACACCAAGGTAGTCACAGTCTACATTCCCTCCTCCATGAATTATTAACTTCCACCCTCATAAGTTTAAACTTTACTGAGAGGGGCACTTTTTTTTTAATGCTTCTAAGCTCTTTATTACAGATGCTGTTAAAATTCGACAAAGACTGCATTGATGCAATTTTGCAGTCACATTTGCCCCAACGTTTGGACTACCGTTTTTGCACTGTTATTTCACGGTCCAATTTTGCGCCTGTCGGGCTGTGCAAATGTTAGATTTAAAGTTGCACCTATGCACTCTGAGCCTTCCGCCATCTTGCACTTTAACCATATAACCTCCTTGGTGTAGTTAGCAGGTTAAAGTACCGTATGCATACACAGCACTCTAACGTGACTTAATAGGTGCCATGTCAGTCCGTGCACACACACTGACTGCATTTAGTCAAAATAATTCAGTTTCCATTGACTCTGGAGTGCTGCAGTTTTGGCTCAACAAGGAAAGAAATGACGTGGGTATTCCAATTCATTAGACAGTTGTCATTAGATATTATTTCTGAGTGACTGCTGCAGTGTTTGTTGATACCACTCGGAATGTATGCTCCCGTCGTAGTTTGCCTCATTATATTGCTCTTCTGCTCGCTAATAATTCACGCTTGGCGGTGAGATAGTTAAGTGTTTGTGGTGCAGGCCGGCCTCTGCGTATATTCACCAAGTGTTTAATTACTTGCTTGCTGTGGTCACGTAGCCTTCTATTTGAGATAACTAGAGGTAAACCTCTAGAAGTGTCACAGTGTGGATAAGTGTTGCCTACTATGTAGCCCATTTCTAACCTTCATGTTTTGGTATGTAAGGAATTTGTGTCGCAGTGAGATTAAGGCATTTGTGTAGGACCACACAGTTGTCGAGTGGGGAAGCCAGGAGGTAGAAATTCGATCATCCCCATTTCCATAACCAACTATTTGCGGAGGAACTCAACCATTTATGGTTTCAATTTTGATATGGAAACCTCTGTTTCTGTTATACAATATTTATATGTTTTTGATATTTTGCTGGAAACATAATCGGTTTATGCTTGACCCCTTTAAAGTGTCTGTGCTCTGCAGTCGTGACTTGCAAGCTTATGACATAACCGTATTTTGCCAATGCTTGTTGTTAGAAGCCACCGGGGGTACCAAACACCAAAGGCTCTATAGTTATGCTTCCACCTCGCGCTCCTCTCTCCACCCTACACTTCCTGCCCTTTTTTTTAACCAATTCTTTATTTGTTTTCTGGTACAATATAGCCTATATTGTACTAGAAAACGAATACAATTGTCAATTTAAATAAATGTGGAAAAATACTAGCTGTAGCGTCGTTTTTTTTGCTTGTGGCAAAAATAAATGTGGTTAAATACAGAAAAAATGCCCAGAAAATAAATATGGATAAATACAGACGGAAATGGCAAAAAAATAAATACCATAAAACCGGGAGCCCTAATTGTAATTAATTAATTAATATGTTTTTATTTGTTATTCATTATTAATTTAGTGTTAATTAATTATTAATTGCTAAATAATTTCTATTAATTGGTCAGTTTATAATTATATTAATTATAACTAATGGATTATTAATGTATATTTATTGTTAATTGATTTATTGTTAATTATTAATTGGTAACTAATTTTTATTAATTGATTAATTGATCATTTCATTAATTATGTGTTTTTTATGTGTATCGGGTTGTGGGTTTGTAGGGGAATAGGGTGGGAAGTAATTTAATTATAATTAATTAATTAATATGATTTTATTTATTATTGATTATTAATTTATTGTTAATTAATTTTTCATTGCTAATTAATTTTTATTACTTGATTAATTGATAATTAAAGTCATGTTTTTTTAATGTGTAGCGTGTTGTGTGTTTATGGGGGAATAGTGTGGGAAGTAATTTAATGTTATTTGAGTAAATATTAATTTAATTTTATTGGTATTTGTTAATAATTGTTTTGTTAATTATTAATATGTAATTTATTTTACAACAATTATTCAATTCATAAGTATGTTAATTTAAATCCTACGCTATCCTACATTTTCCACACTGTTACACTCACTGGAGTTAGAATAGTAATTTTACCCCTACGCTATCCAACACTTTCCCTACTGTTGCACTCACTGGAGTGGGAATAGTAATTTTTACCCCTACGCTATCCAACACTTTCCCTACTGTTGCACTCACTAGAGTGGGAATAGTAATTTTTACCCCTATGCTATCCAACACTTTCCCTACTGTTGCGCTTACTGGGTGGGAATAGTAATTTTAACCCCTACGCCATCCAACACTTTCCCTACTGTTGCACTCACTGGAGTGGGAATAGTAATTTTTACCCCTACGCTATCCAACACTTTCCCTACTGTTGCACTCACTGGAGTGGGAATAGCAATTTGTACCCCTATGCTATCCAACACTTTCCCTACAGTTGCACTCACTGGAGTGGGAATAGTAATTTTTACCCCTACGCTAGCCAACACTTTCCCTACTGTTGCACTCACTGGAGTGGGAATAGTAATTTTACCCCTACGCTAGCCAACACTTTCCCTAC
This sequence comes from Triturus cristatus, assembly GCF_964204655.1. Lineage (NCBI taxonomy): Eukaryota > Metazoa > Chordata > Amphibia > Caudata > Salamandridae > Triturus > Triturus cristatus. The sequence continues at coordinate 512,413,323 of NC_140588.1, forward strand.
TGTTGCACTCACTGGAGTGGGAATGGTAATTTTTACCCCTACGCTATCCAACACTTTCCCTACTGTTGCACTCACTGGAGTGGAAATAGTAATTTTAACCACTACGCTATCCAACATTTTCCCTACTCTTGCACTCCCTGGAGTGGAAATAGTAATTTTAACCCCTACGCTATCCAAAATTTTCCCTAATGTTGCACTGTTTGGAGTTGGAATAGTAATTTTATTCCCTCTGCTATCTAATATTTTTTGTATTATTTTAGCTAATGTAGTATATATTTAATTTTAAAAAGATTAAAAATAATATTTTTTTTTTTATTTGTTACATATATTTATTTCCTTTTTATTTATATTTTTGTTTTATCTGTATAGATATATTTATAATTTATAAGATTGTTTAAAACAATTTATAAGTTAATAAAATAATTATTAAAACATATTAAGTATATATATTATATATTATATGTATATGTTTAATGTATTTTTAAATTATATATATATATGACTTCTAATTTTTAAACATTTTAAAATATTTTAACTATGTTTATTCGAATTATATGTATTATTTACATTATTTTACATTATGTTTTTTAACTTTAAAAAAACGATATTTTTAACAATGATATTTTTGACATCGATATTGTTTTCTCGATATTTTTGTACTTACCATAATGTAGATAGGATGTTGATATTCTTGACTTCTATATTCTTGCTGCGATATTTTTGTAGGTCGATATTTTGACCTTCAATATTCTGTCAGTGATTCCAGGGAAGTATATGATGGAGGTCTGGTGCTCCCAGATGTCAAACTATATTACTGCGCCTCGCAGCTTCTGGTGATAAATGACTGGGTATATACGGACAGTAGTGAACCTGCCTACAGGGTGGATAGGACGGTTATGCCTTGGGGCAATTGTGAACCCCTCCTTTATGCCCGGAGGCCGCAGACGGAGTGGCCTGAACACACCAGGAGGGAGGCTAATAAACTGGAGGGAGGCTAATAAACTCCTAGGGTGGGCGGGCAAACTGACCGGGAGAACCCCACTGTGGCTGGGTGAGCAACTGCGGGAGGTGGCTGCTTTAATGGGCTTTAAGGGTTGGAAGTTGATTGGCATTGAATATTTAGGTGATGTCTGGAAAGGGGATTCCCCCCGCTCCTTTGAGTAACTCCAAAGGGAATACAACCTACACCAGTCACAGAGATACCATCATATACGACTCATGCATGCCCTACGATCACATATACAGAGTGGTACGTCTATCCCGGAATACTTACCGATGGAGGATAGGCTGTTGCTTGACCCCATAACAGAGAACCCCACATCTACAATTTATCACAAACTGATAAACAACATACCTGACCCCGTAATCACTCTTAGAGCAGCTTGGGCCATAAATCTTGGAAGCATAGACGATGAGGACTGGCGAGATGAGCTGCAGAGTCCTAGAGAGATTGCAATCCATTCTGGGTTCAGACTGGTGCAGCTAAAAAACCTTCACTGTACCTACTATCCCCGCACGCACCTTTATACATGGGGCAGGAGTCAGTCGACATCATGCGTAAGGGACTGTCAACAGGAGGGCACCTTCTTTCATATCCTATGGGAGTGTCCGGAGATCATCCCCTTCTGGACGAAGGTCACTGATACCATGTCTAGTGTGGTGGGGGAGATGGTTCCGATGGAGCCGAAGTGGCTTTTTTTGATGATTAAGGGAGACACTGAAATGTCCAGGTATGTGGAACTATGGTTGGCCCTGGCAGCAGGAGTGGCAAAACGAAATATTGCTAGGGGGCGCAGACACCCCCGCAGTGGGAGGAATGGAAGCGGGACCTAGACTGGTGCCAAAGGGCTGATGAAACTATATACAAAAGTAGGGGGTGTACTAAAAAATGGAAGAAAGTGTGGGCGCCCTGGCGGAAGTACAGAGAATCTGGGGCTGTCATGGAGGGGTAGGGGGGATGGTAATTGCTGATTGTCCTTGTTGTTCCCCAACGATTATTTTCCTGTTAACTTTTGAAATATCTCTCAATGTGGTATATAGGCACTACTTTGTACTGTATGGTCTCACGAGCGCTGTTAATAAAAAGATTATTTTTTTTTAAACAATAGCAACTGCTACTGGACAGGGGTAGTGAGGTAGCGGGGATGGGAGGGAATGAAAAAAATAAATAAATAAAGGACTTACACCTCTCCGCTGTCCTCTTCATCTTCCTGTCTCCAGTCCCGGTCGGCAGCAGGAAGCGCCCGGGTACATAGGCTCCCCAGAGCCAATCACAATGCTGCAATGCATCATTATGATTAGTCTGTGCATCGCGGTTCAGTGCTCAGACTGGGACAGGGAGCCTGTGCATGTTCCTCACCAGCCTGTGTAATGCAGCCTTGTGGGGAACATGCTAAGTGCGCATGACTGTTTGGCAGGCCTAAGAGGGCCGTTAAACAGTCATTAGAACTTAGAGAGTGCAAACCACTCCTCCCCCTGCTCTGACCAGCCCCGCCCCTGACTGCAATAGGAAAAATAAAATGATAATAACGTTACATTATTATCATTTTATTTTCCTTTTGAGCAGTGGCGCGACACTCCTCTGACTTAGCGGTGAAGCCACCACTGACTTCGAAGTGTCTTTCTCACATTTTTGCAAGGCTATTTACATACCATGCAGAGGGGTCGGTTTGTGTTATGGCGCTTATCATGTCATTTGCTTAGCTTTTTGCTTGTGCATCTTTTCTCCTTGAAATACGTTGCCACGTTGTGGCAGCAACAACCCTAAACAAGAGTCGGGCGGCAGGGGGCATAGGAGGTAGTGAAAACTCAAATGCAAAGACTTGTTAATTGACAGCCTTTTGAAGATGAAGGAGCCAGGTTCCACATTCTAGACTTACTCTGGAACCCTTAGTCGATGGCTCGTTGGTGCCTGCTTAAGAGTGTGGCGGGGAGAAAATCGTCGACCATTCATACACTACCATTCCTGTTACTCATGTTACTAAAGGATCATAGACTCCAAATCAAGAGTTAGTGGGTTTATTACAAAGCCAAGAAAAGTTGAACATACAAACACCTCAAGACGAGGGTGTAAAAGTACATGGGCACTAATACAAAGCCAAACCTACGGGCAAAATGTAAACAGTGCAACACGCACAAGATGACCAATTCCAAAAACATTACGCAAAAGATTACTCCACCAATATCAAGAGTTTTCTTCATTGGCAGTTCGCAAGTAAAAAGCATTAGTCTGTCCCTACACTACCACTAACATGACATCCCTACTTAGCATTCCCCAGGCAAGTACAGGAAAAGGTGTCAGCCCATGAAGACTTCCTAAGAAGTACACTCACGTTGAATGGGTCAAGTGGCATAAAGCTACAGAGCTCGTTCTAAGATGCTCTTGTCTCTGCAGTCCTGGTTAAAGTCTCCGGACTCTGTCCCTAACTCCAACACCAAATCATAGGACATACCCATCGTCACATCACGTGATCATCCCATCCAGCTAAACACCTCCTCATAGGTAACTTTCCATGCGTTAGTGATGCTCCCATGCTCTTGCTCAATGACCTTGATTTCCAGGTCTTCTCCAGTGAACACCGTCCCACGTTATCAGTACCGCTTGTTCATATGTATACTCTACTCCCTAAGCCTAAACTCCTAAAACAAAAGCATTATTCTAACTAGCAAGGATGAATTTCGCCACCTGCAAAGGAAACGTGGGAAAGAACAAACTCTGCATACACATGAATTATTTCAAGCAACTCGTCTAGAGAGCACAACAGGTGAAAATACCCATGAGGCCTACAGAATTTGGCTAACATAAGAAGTCATCTGAACTTTCATTAACCACCTGTGTATATGAGCATTATTACTATGCACGTTTAAAATCAATGCGTTACATAACAGTGAATTAGTTTGTCATTAGGCACCTGTAAAATCAAAACATGTAGATCATGATTACAATGTTAATTTATCCACGTTGTACGCAAATATCTATTACTTCATTCTACACGTTATTGAATTACACATTCTAACAACTTGGGGGCCTATTACGATGGCGGGCGGACACCGCTTCAGGGCACGGGACCGACCGCCCATGTCGCGGCGATCCTGCCATTCCAATTAGGATGCGCCCGCCACACTGGCGGGCGCATTCCGCATTTTTAACATTGCGGCGGGCAGTGCTGTAAGCAGCACCCGCCGCAATGTTGAAAATGCATGTTGTGCATTTGCATGCACAACGTGACAGGCACCGCGTGGTGCCTGCCACCTTGTGCATGCAAATGCAGGGGGGTACCATAGGTATCCCCATGTGCACCTCCCAACACCCTGGGGGCCCGCTACAGGCCCCCAACAGCAAAGACCGCGAGCCTTTCCATGGCGACAATGCCGCCATGGAAAGGCTGATCTCCACCCGCATCATAATATGGATGGTGGTGTCTTGCAGACACCGCCACCATATTAAACATGTTTTGCGCCTGGTCGACAAGTCAACCGGCGGAAAAGTGGCAGACGGTCTTTCCATCCGCATCGGACCCCCCAGCCATCCTAATATGGCGGTGGGTCTATATGGCGGTGGGTCTTTATGGTGGGCGGTTTGCCCCCGCCGGGCCATCGGTGGCTACCGCCGGCCCGACGGTGGCTAATCGCCCGCCATCCTAATGGGCCCCCAAATGTTAACGCGAGAAAGGATTATATGTGTAGGTGCAAACTACCCATGATTATAATGCACCCCTACAAATCGAAGACCACCATTGCACTCTATCAAAGACCTATGACTGTAAAATATTCTGAATGCATATGAGGCGTCAGCCCCAGCCCAGCCCATGACAGCTCAAGAAGTGCATCCATACTGAAAGCTGAAGCTGCGCAGCCTGTTACGGCAGATGACAGGTGGGGGGGGGGGGGGGGGTAATGGCTAAAGCCCTTTCAACCCTATGGGCGTTGCTCGTCTGTATCTAACCTGGTAGGAGGAACTGGTGGTTCGAGACAGGAGATAGACAGGTTTTGCTTGCGTCACTTGTATCATACTTGGTGCAGAATCGCTCATTGAGCAGAAGCAATATTGGAAATATGTGCAATTATACTATATTGAAAACACTTGAAAAATGCTATTTGTCCTATTAGATTCTGTTCTACATGTGTATCTGCTACGATGGGGAAGTTACAAGAAATTGATTTCAGGTCTTTACAAAACACTGATCGAAGAACTATAGACAAAACCTAAAGAAGAATTTCTTATAGTCAGGTGGCAGACCAGACTTCAGAGAGAATACAGGGAAGAGGAATGATCAGATCTGCTCCAAGCATATGACAAGAGGTTTGTGAGAAGCTCGTCTAAAATTCGTTTTATTCAACATCTTAAAAGATTGGCACTGCTCCCCTTATAAACGTTATAGGGCAAACTTGGCCTCTACTATCTGCTGCTGCTGACATGGTCAACAGAATGGAAACATGCTCTATATCATCTGGTCTTGCCCTGTTTTAAGATCCTTTTGGCGCACTATGAACCACAGAAAGAATCTCCCCTTCACTGAATCTCTGGAGCTGGGAATTTTGCACGAGACGGAGTTACTAAGCCTTAGCGGCGATGAAGATGTGCATTTTCCAGCAATGGAAGATGAAAACGCCACTTACTCTACTGAAGGAAGAATGGATTACAGCCTTTTCGGCGATGGCATTATACAAGTGTAACAACTTATATAACAAGCGTTAGCAAAGCCAATAGGTCTTGCTATGCAAGAGCTATTGGCTTTGGCAATCTGTTTTAGCCATGTTGTACACCAGTGTGGCTGCTGTTCAGCATGGCTAAATGTTAGTGGCATGGTGTGGGGAAGATTGGGTGTGGAGTTGAATAGGGTAGATTGGATTAGCGTGGAGTGGGGTAGATTGGCGTAGCGTGAAGTGGGGCAGGTTGGTTTAGAGCAGAGGTCTTCAAACTTTTGGATGCCGAGACCCCCCTGTCAACATTTTGAGGCGTAAGGACCCCCTCTTGACAAAAATGTCTAAACCTGTTGACTAAATTGCGTGGGATGAAAATGTAAATAAGGTTATGTGATGCCGCGTATTTTGGGATAGCATTGCTTCATTATTTTGATATTTGTTACACACAGTAACGCTGAGGAAAGATTTCACCCAATCAGTACCCATTTATAACCAAAATACAGCAATTATCATCAGAAAGATTTCAAGTCAACCTTTGTGAAGGGCCTTCCACTCTGCAGCAATACGTGCTGCCACATTAGAAGCTCACCTGGCCCTGACCGGAAGAAGCAGGGGTCCCTTAAAACCCTGGCGGTTTTGTGTAGAGTTAAGCCTTTTACCCATGCAGCTTTCCTCTCACCCCCTCCCTTCCATCCCTCTCTCCTCTCCTAACCCCGGATCCCTCTCTCACTTTGCAGGTCATTTTCTTTCACCCCTTTTTACAACTTCTGAACTCTCCCCATTCAACCTCTCACTTCACCTTTAATCACCTCTTGCCATTCTGTCCTTTCACTGCCCTCATCTCTAACAGTCTCTCACATGTATCTCATGGCCTCTCTGGCCCTGTCACCTCCCGTGCCCCTCAGCACTTCTCATTCACCTCGTCTCTTCATTCAAATTTTTGTCTATTTGTATCTTACACCTCTCCAGTCCCCCCATTCCTCTTTCACATCTCCCCTTTGTTCTAACAGAAGCCCTCACCTTTGGATCACACTCACTTCTTGCGTGTCCACACTTCTCTTCGGCAATTCACATTTCTCCTCATCCCTGACCTCTTCAATCAAATTCTCTCACTCCCTTGCTGTCCTCTCTCATTTTGGGTGCGGATGCAAGTTCAGAATGGGATGAATGAATGTATGATTACTGATGGGCTTGTTTGAGTGAGTTGCATATTGAGTAGTGAGGGGGACAGGTGAGTGAAGTGTCACATAAGTGCAGGATGAGTAGTGTACTCGTGTGACTGCAGGTTGAGGTATAGTGTGAGCAGGACAAGTGCATTTTGAGAGCAGAGTGATCACTGTGAGTGCAAGGTGAGCGGGTGAATGGTGCAAGTGCATGGTGATCAGTGTGAGTGCATTGTGATCGCTGTGAGTGCAGGGTGAGCGGGTGAATGGTGCAAGTGCATGGTGATCAGTGTGAGTGCATTGTGATCACTGAGTGCAAGGTGAGCGGGTGAATGGTGCAAGTGCATGGTGATCAGTGTGAGTGCATTGTGATCACTGTGAGTGCAAGGTGAGCGGGTGAATGGTGCAAGTGCATGGTGATCAGTGTGAGTGCATTGTGATCACTGTGAGTGCAAGGTGAGCGGGTGAATGGTGCAAGTGCATGGTGATCAGTGTGAGTGCATTGTGATCACTGTGAGTGCAAGGTGAGCGGGTGAATGGTGCAAGTGCATGGTGATCAGTGTGAGTGCATTGTGATCGCTGTGAGTGCAAGGTGAGCGTGACAATGAAGGGCGAGAATGAGGAATGAGTTGTCTGAATGCAGGGTGCATTCCCAGACCCATGAAGTAACTCAGCATGTTATTGACGGGGGCGTAGACTTTAATATCTAAGTTAAACTATTGCGGCATTAATAGGGGATCGAGGGTGAAGGAAATAAATAATGTGCTGATCCTGCAACAAACTTCCAGTCCTATGGTTAGGGTTGCCAGCAGATTATTTTGGTGGCCCAGTCGGTACAAAAAAAAGCAGTCACCTAAAGCGGTATTTTCAGCGCTTATCTGTGCATACTTCCCAGGGCCGGCTTTAGTGCTGGTGGTGCCCTGTGCGACAATGTTTGTTGGTGCCCCCCACAATGACCAACCCCCACCACGGATTCTCTCACTAGCACCCTTTAACAGTGACCAAGTCTCCATAACCCCACACTCTCAGATGCATTGAATTAGTTATATAGTGCCACTCATACCAGTGTAGGGTGTCCGAGCACTTTGCATCACACACACATTACACAGAGACAATAAATCATAAGTGTGTAAATCAGTGTATAGGAAATGTTACATAAGCCAAAGGACTAAAAGTATAGGAGTCACATGTCATCCATACTGGTAGGCAGTATAGTTCAAGAGTGCTTGGTGTGGAGAAGCACAAACGCAGAGTCGAAAAAGAAACAGCATAGTTGGGAGTTTCCTTTAATAATAAGAATTGATTTCTAGCCAAATTAACCCTTTTTGCAACATTAATCAATGGTCTAATAATGTATTCTTTGTAGTGTGCATGCTGTTCTAGGATGAAAGTTAATAGCTCACTATTCTCTATTAGGACTTTAAGTTATAAATTGCAAGTAACAAAAGGATGTCTCTTTTGAAAGCAGTAACCTGCTGATCTCTTCACATCATACGCACTCTGTAATCTACTTGGTACACGTTCTTTGCAGCAGGCATATTAACCCTCTGCACTAACATCACCTAAGTCAAAACCTCAACTATACAACATTCTGATCTCTCTCCAGGAAGATAATTAATCACACAAGTTATCTTGACATTTATGTGAGGCCTGGTAATTGCTGGGGAAAGAAACGCTGCAGCAGGTGCTTCAAAAGCACAATAAACTTTCACTCACGGCGCCCCCAGGAAGCCAACTTTGTATTCCTTTCCATGAAATGCATTCTCACACTACAGCAGTGAATGTAAAATCCAAATGTAAGGAATAGGCACAGTGGGGACCCAGGGGGTACTGGAACCAGCAAAAAAACCTAAGCCTCTGTAAGCAGTTTACAAAGGCATGTTAAATGGTCTTTAAAGACCTGTGAAAAAACACGGGGGTGCCGGAGATAGGAATCCAGACACTGCCCACCTGAGCCCCCAGCAGCTCAAGTTTCACTGCAGCAGCCCGGGCTGAGACACAGTACGGGGGAAGTGTGGGGGGGGGGGGGGGCTGAAGCCCTTGGGCCTGAGCAGAAGTGTGACTGGGAAGGCGCGACCCCCTTTGCATCACTCCACGGCCCCCCTGGGGGTCGCGCCCCACAGTTTGAAGACCCCTGGTTTAGAGTATCATGGAGTGGGTATATTAGGGTACATGAAATGGAGTAGATTGGTTTAGAGTGGAGTAGGGTAAATTGATTTAAAGTGGGATGGAGTAGAGTGGGGTACATTGGTTTAGAGTGGAGTGGTGTAGAATGGAGTACATTGTAGTCGGGTAGAGTGAGGTAGGTTGGAGTGGAGTGGTGTGGATTGGATTGGAGTGGGGTAGATTTAGTTTGGGTAAACTGTGGTGGAGTGGGATGATTGTAGTAGATTGGAGTGGCGTTGGATAGATTGAAGTGGAGGGTGGAGTAGATTAGAGTGGAGGGGATAGATTAGGGTGAGATGGGGTACATTGAAGTGGAGAAGATTGGGTGGATTTGAGTAGGGTAGATTGGAATGGAGTGAGATGACTGAGGTAGATTGGAGTGGGCTAGAGTGGAGTGTAGTGAGGTAGATTGGAGAGTGGTGTGGTAGATTGGACTGGGGTGGGATAGAATGGGTGTACTCGAGTGGGGTGGTGTGGAGTAGAGTAGGTTGGGGTAAATTGGGATGGGGTGGGGTAAATCGGAGTGTGTTGGAGTGGTGTAGATTGGAGTGGAATGGGGTAGACTGGGGTAGAGTGGCATGAGGTAGATTGGAGGGGAATGGGGTAGATTGAGTGGAGTGGGGTAGATTGGAATGGAGTAGATTGTAGTGGAGTAATGTAGATTGGGTGGAGCAGAGTGGGGTAGATTGAGTGGAGTGGAATGGGGTGGAGTGGAGTGGAATGAGGTAGACTGTAGTGAAGTGGCAGGGGAATACTGGAGTGGAGTGTGGTAGATTGGAGTAAGTGTGTGGAATGGAGGGGCACAGAGTGGAGGGGCATGGAGTGGAGTCATGAGATGTGTCGTAGAGTGTCCTATAGTTGAGTGTCGTAGAGTGGAGTGATATAGCATGGCATAGAGTGGAGCAGAGTGTTGTAGAGTGAAGCAGTGTAGAGCGGAGTAGTGTAAAGTGGAGTGGCGTAGAGTGGGTTATGCATAGTGTGATAGCGCACTGCCATTACAAACAACACATTTCCAATTGAAATGGCCAATACATTTGCACAGACAATTTTACTGTGCACAAACGATAATGTGTTGCAATGTCATCACCTAGTGTACTGATGTGTTTTGATCATAATAAAACATTTGTTTCCACCACACTTCAGAACTGCAAAAAATTGTGCTTCATTTCTGCTTTTCTTATTGTGATGTATTCTTAAATATCAGCACAGTTAATTTTTGTTGTGTGCTAGAAAAAAATAACATCTCTCAGCCACTCCTCACACCTGGGAACTCAGCAGGATAGATTGTCACATAAATTCTATCACTTTGAAGGCTGTGAATAAGGGTAAACACCTAACTCCCTTGGAAGACACAGCTTGACATTTGATCTCTGTCTTTGATTGTCCAGCACATGTGACAAGATAAGAACATAATTTAAAAAACTGTTTCCAGAAAGTGACTTTGTGGACAAATACACTAAACAAGGTTTGGGCAACGAGAGCGACAGCCTAAAGCAAATAAAGCCAGCAAATAGAAAGCCAGAAAATGTGACTTAAAAACCACAAAGCCAATGCTAAGCAACAGGGGGAATGCATTCCTTGGTCAACTTTCTGAATATCCCAAAATGTTTTTAGCAACATAAAAACTGAAAGATCAAATACATGTCTTCAATGACAAATGGATCTCAATTCCCCCCAATAGTCCTTGCCTTTAGCTCCGGAAGGACTCCTTTTGGATCGGGGTATTCTCTTTGTGTTGCTATACACAATATCTTCTTAGTATCCTTAATTTGCATAGCTTAGTCATCAGCACACTCCTGACTATAGATATTGCTGGAGGTCCGGTTGGAAGAGCATGTCCTTAGCTGCCTCTTGTTTTACTATTGACATTAGCCGCATGACTATAATGAGATACGACAGACTCTCTATATCAATTTAAGTGCATATTTTAGATACAATCTGCATTACTTTTTACAGTATGCATTATTGACCTTGGTGATGTTGGGTTGAAAAATGTGTTCAAATTATTGTGCTTATTGCTTTACCTTTTTAGTTTATGTTATATATGCCTGTAGAATCCTGAATACGCAGGGATTCCTTTCATTGTCATTTGTTTATTTTATCTATTGGTGGCACATGTTTCTGATATGAAAAAAATAAGCTATTCAAACAGGCTAAGTAAGTAGTGTCTGAAGTGGCCTGAATCAAGCAAGACAATGACTGAAAGGGGTTGTTGCAAACCCCATCCTCTGTGCATGTTTACAGAGCAAGAGGTATTTGGCTACACCAGCCCCAAGACAAAGAAACTGCTTTGAAAACCAACACTGCTCTACATCAGCCAATCACCCAGGAGAAGGGTGGTCACCTCTCAGAAATGAAAAGTCTGGATTTTGAGTGAAATGAAATGCCTTTGCCTTTACCTCAAAGTAGAGTCCTCATGTTCTGATGGTTTTACAGGACACAGATGAAGGTGAAGTATGCAGTCACTGTCCAAAAGCCAGCAAAAAATAACTGAGCTGAAAAGGGCCTTTTATTGGAAAATGATCAATGTGCCACCTTATTGTTGGGGTATTTGGCGGGTGTTTGTCCCCTACTGATGTGCACTGGCCTCAATAATAGCTGCAGAGTGGACACCAACATAAAAACAAATTCAAAAAGATTGTTAAGCCATGGAACAGGTCATAACAGCCTTGCTTTTTCACATCACATGCATGCCAAAAGATCCGATTCCGGCGGGAGACTCCCGGTCTGTGAAGCATTTTTTTAAATTTATTTTTCCTGTCTCCTGCCTAAAATTGCTTATGCTTTAATATATGTCAATGGTGGAAATAAACTCCCCCAATGTTAAATCTCAAACTTTCCAGTTGCAAAATGTTGCCATGGATGATATGATGTCTAATATTTACTCTACAACATACAATGTAAAGTCCAACGAGAGATTATGGAAATATCCACAATTTAGTATGTTTGACTATGTAGTGAATTCCTCTACAGCAATTTTAATAGATGTATTATAAGTGCACATTGTTTTCAAGTGGATTCGCAGGAGCTGCTCTTTGTTGTAAGTCTTTGTAGTAAGTGGCGCCCCTGAGGCATCGGACAGGCTGAAGCAATGCAAGCCACTCTCGTATTAGTGAAGGGAGATGAGCTAAGCCGTCAAGACATCTGACTGACAGAATGCACCCGCCTCCCACCCCCACTCAGACCCACAAGAAAAAAAACTCACCTTGTCTTCAGGGCAGTCATTGAACGCAGATGTTGAATGGGCGGCAATTGAATGGAAGCTGTCATGCCTTAAAATGACTAACAGGCTGGGTCATCATATGCAGAAGCCACGAGTGTGCATGGGCGATGGAGCAGCTAAATACCTCTTTTATTTTCCAGACTTTCATCAATAACAAATTGTCGAATTATAAATTCAAAGGTAACACTACCGTCCATACATATCTCCAAGTCCAATAGCGCAGACAGCATCGTAAACTACATTTCACACTAGGGACTGGTTTATAACTTAATCTAATCAACAAAAGGAAAACAATTAAGAAGAAACATTAGTAAACAAGTTGAGTCAATGGGTCTTGCCTTTCAAAGGTGTTAGTCAACATTTTGGCTTTGCTAAAGAGCATCAGCAACAAGAAAATAATGCTTGTTGCCGATACTGAATAGCATTGGGGAAAAACAGTCAAATTGCCCGCCACAGCCTGGTAATGTAAACATGTGCAGGCAGCATCACCATGCACACGCCATGATGCTACAGTGGCTGTTTTTACTTTTTTTTAATGACCCAAAAAAACTGAACAGGGAAGTGGAAGCAACGGAAGAACTGAGAGATGGGCAACAAGGAGTGCATGGGGTGGAGAAAGAGCACACGAGGATAGAAAAAGAGAACACATGGAGTACTATAGAAAAAGGAAAAAACGTAGTTCCCTTAATCTAAAAAGAGGAAGGATACAAGTCATCGAGTCAAAAGGATGGTAAACAAACTATTCTCCTAGAGAGACGCGAATACAAGAAAAGAAAGAAAACCCATCAAATGAGCAGACAACCAATCATGAGCAATGGACTGACTAAAGGCCACACTAAGTATTGATATTTTATACAAAAGGTCGTTCGATAACACACAGCTTAAAGCTGGCTATGGGGAGACCAAAATCATAAGGTGTAGATAGCTCTTTGGGGAGTGTGGGGTTGGCCCTTCCTCATTCAAGCACTTGCTTCGGTTCTGAAACCTGCTTCGTCCCAATTTACGTGCCTGCTAGCATCGCGTACAACTTAACTATGTGCAGTTCTATTTTTATTTACATCATTAGATAGGCCACATTAGGAAACTAGCATGCTGGTCAAACTTCCCAGATACAAAAAAATGATTCCCACCAGACTCCCTGGCTTTGTCCCAGGGGCTGCAAACAGACAGCAGCTCCCACAGTGGCAAATGAATGGTACCCTGACTTGGGCCAACTGATCAAACTGTGGGCCTTGCAAGTTCACCCGGGCAACCTGTGAAACAAATAATGCTTCTCCATGGATCATGCTTTGCTGAATCTATTTACTGCAGGGCATGTCTGCTGGTAAGAGAGCTTTCATGCACTCAAACCACATGATCATTGAGTGCAGTACAGCTTGCTTAGTCTTGTAAGCATAGAAGAATAGATCACTTACTTTTGGCTATGCTCTTTCTGGTGGATACCCTGACAGGGGATTCTTCACTTTGTGAATTCCAGTTGGTGCCAGACTGGATCCAGAAACTCTTGTAATTGCTCTTGTGCACTGACTGGTGGTGCCATCGGCCTTCATCATACCTCTGTCCCGAGTCCGCCCTGCCCCCGGACAGGCTGACATGGAGCATCTAGGTGCCACCGCTGGGTGCTGATGTCAGTTTATTCATTGTTTTATCTGTGCACTCAGATTTAGGACATCACCGACTAATTGAAAGCATCATGTGCAAGATAAGGTAAGTAACCTTGGGTCTTATTTAGTGTTTGGCAGACAGGGTACTCCGCCACCGACGCTCTGCCTGCTCTATTTAGAATCAGGTGAACCATCATGTTTCAGCTGACGATGTCCCCCTTCTTCCCCCCACATGGAATCCTTAGACAGACAGCCTGATGGAGTTCAAGCCTTCGGTCTAATAACCACACACCGCCCACCTTATTTTGAGTGAACAGTCCTCCATACATTTGGGATAGTCAGGAAAAGCCTGGCAGTCCGAAATAGAAAAAATACAAAATGACCACCACACCCAGGGACAAAACTCCCAGGGTGTCAGTGCCTTTAATGTTTTATTTAAAAAAAAAAAAAATTCCCGCTTTGGGACTTCTTTTTTGTGAAGTAAAGCCGTTTGCTGAGTGACTACATGAAACATGGCAGGCGCTCAGCAAACTTTCAGTGCCTTCAGAGGATCGCCATAGTGACTGCTCCTCCGAAGGAACAGAGGTCTTTGCCAGACAGGCCTTGAACTCTAAATATGGTGGGAGGTAAATCTCCATGGTAGTGGTTGTGATTACCTCCTCTCCCTAGAGGATGGCAGTCTCCTGACAAACTCTAAATAAGGGCCTTATCCTTCTGCAGGACTGAGAGGCAAAATGACCCCCTCTGTAGACCCGAGAATTAGTACAGTAATGTCTGTTGTAAGTATGGATGGATGCCCATGTGGCTGCCTGGCAGACTTGCAAAACAGAGGCAACCTCTGTAGTCTCTGCCTTTGCTCTGGTAGAATGCATCTTAATGACCCAGGAGGGTCCTCTTTGCCCAAGGCATAACAACGTTTTATGCAAGGGATAATCCATCACAATTGGGTCCATTTTTGATCTGTCTTTCTTTTCCCGAGTGTGTCAAATGGAAAATCTGTGTCCTCCTGTATTGCGGCATAGTCCCGTGATTGCCTGGTGTCGTCCCGTGGACATAAAAAGGACATGGCTGCCCTTTAGGGTAGGCGGCTCCCCCTGCCCCCAGCTGACTCAGCAGCGCAGTGAGCGAGCCAAAGAAGAGGAAGTGTCAACGCCCCCATTCGCCCAGGTCGCAGGCCGCCTGCAGGTCTTCAATGGATCGTAAGATCTCGGTGTCTACAAATTGCCAACTGTCTCCAGCCCCAAAGCCAGCCATTCCCCGGTGAAACCAAACAAGAGTTGATCATCTGCTAGGCACTTCATAGCAGCAACAATATAAATGCCAAAGTGCCTGTCATTGATCCAGGCCTCGCCACCTCCTTAGAGGTATGTTGCGGAGTGAACACAAGGAGCGTGATGGACTGCTCCACATGAGAGGGTCCCACCACTTTCAGGAGAGAGGTTGCACAAGTCCTAAGCACCTGTTTGTCAGAGAACAAGGTTGTGTATGGAGGCTGGACTGACAATGCTTGCAACGTCACCGACGCCATGTGCAGAAGTGCCTACAATGAGAAACATGGTCTTCAGAGTTAGAAGTCTAAGGGTACAACTGTGAAGAGCATTGACAAGAGCACACATCAAGAGTGTTAGGACTCCGTTGTATGCTGTTCAAGGTTTAAATAACAGTTAATTGTCCAAATCGCATTATCGTCTGCACACCAGCAGTAGGTCATACCAAGTGGTATATACATAAGTACACAAGGTCGAGTGGCATAAGGAAACCGAGGGGCCAGGAGGGGGGTGGAGGGTGGGGGGGGTTATATATAATGGGATTGTTTGGAAAAACGTTGCATATCGAACCAAATGTTATTTTTTCATATTGTCTGTATATATGTCATCATAGATACGCAGAATACCTTATTTTTACCCTGGCTTATGCAAGCAGATCATTAGTATGCACATAGGAAACATTTGTACACGATAAGAAAATGCCACAAAGTACTTGATATGACAACTCAAAATCATTCTGTGGTGCTCAATAAAGTTTGTTTAAAAAAAAAGAACGTTAGAACTGTTAATTGAAATATTTATTGGGTATTATCATTAAAAAATAGTTTAAGATAGAGTGTGTTATCTATTAAACAAACAAATCAATAGTCACTTTTGTCGTTTTATGGCTGACTTGATACTACCGAACGAGAAAAGATGTTCATCAAGATGTGTACGAATGATCATGACCATAAGGATGATCTGTTTATTATGAAATATTATGATAAAGGCACAAGGCCTGACTTATTGCTTGTGAAACGCATTTCTTAAAGTAGATAGGCATTTAATTGTGGATTGCTAGTACTCTATATTAAAGTCTATAGATATGTGTTTTATTTCACACAATGTCACAGATTATGGTAGTAGGCAAGTGTTTTGTTGTTGGTCACCGAGTGTGACAAACTGTGGTTCCTTGTTAGGCCATCTAAGAAGAGATAGGAATTACTTTTAATGTTATGACTGTCTACTGATTGCTTTGTGGAAAAGCTTATACTCAAAACAGTAGGCCTGAGTTGGTTATGGTGACAAGCTATATGCTTGTTTGGTGCACTGAAACTGCCATATGTCTGGTGTGCTTATTATGAAACATTATGACAAACGCAATTGGTCTAGCTTTTTAATTGTGAAAAACATATGTTAAAGCCAGTAAGCTTTTAACAGTTGGTTGTTATCACATTGTGTTAAAGGTTATAGACAGATATTTTCTTACAGGTAATCTCACAGAATACCATAGTAGGTAAGGGTTTTAGCGTTAGCCACCCATGTTAACAAACCCTGCAGGTTTTTACTGTGATGATTCTTGAGAGGGGTTATATATTGTTTTGCAAGGTGTATTTGTTTTACATATTTTTAATTTTATCACTGCATGCATGATGGTAAGAGGGTTGTGTGCATCAGAATAGGCCGGTCTTGGGTAAGGTGAATGTTTCATCGGTTCATTCGGAAAAGTCATGACAGATTTCATAGGTTTGATCTCTTTATTATGTAACTTTATGACAAAGCCAGTAAACCAGACCTACTTATTGTGAAAAGCATATGTTAAAGACAATATGCTTTTAAGGATGGATTTTTATTACACCGTGTTAAAATCTGTAGGCAGGCATTTTGTTACATGAAATTTCACAAATTACCATAGTAGGCAAGGGTTTTGGTGGTGTTGATCCACCCGAACAAACTGTAGGGAAAAAGAACAGTTACGAGAAAGGTAGTAGGCCTGAAACATTGATCGTGAAAAGCATATGTTAAAGTAAATAGGGACGTAAGGGTAAATTGTTATTACTCTGCATTGAAGCCTACAGATAGGTGTTTTGTTACATGAAATGTCACAGATTTCATTTGTAGCGAATGATTTTGGTGTTGGTTACTGTCTGTGACAACCCCTATGGTGAAAAGATTGCACAGTATTAATTCTTGCTAGAATACTTTTTAGCTGTATGCCGGGATTTTGTAATACATCTATATATATATATATATATATATATATATATATAATTATGGCGGAGAATGGCTAAATAAATAACGAATTGCACGAATAATACTGGGTCTACGCTCGTTTGTTTCCAGCAAGGGAAGAGTGAGGCGAGTGGAAGTAATATATATATATATATATATATATATATATATATATATATATATATATATATATATATATAAATAGATTTTCATATAGACGTGCATGGAGGGCCTTTGAATCAGATATGTTCTTTCATTGGTCTGAGTGCCATTTACACTCTGCTTCAATCCAAGAAAGAAAACTGCATGAAGTAATGATTTAATCTACATCCGTCATTGACTCACTTGCCGAGTGAGGGCATTTTCTGATCAGATGTGTACATCAGCCTGAAAATGATTGCGCCTCAGTATCAAGGCTGATTGGTCAGTAATGTCGTTTTGAATGTTCTCCTTTATTAGTTCCCCTCTTATTTCTTTGCTGCTTCTCTTTTTATTGTATTAGTTCTTAAGAGGATACCACAGCTCTCCAGGCAGTGCTAACGGGTAACGTGCTTGCCACTCATTTTGTGTGTAGCACGTCACATCCCATGAGTCAACTTCCTCTAAACCAGGAATACTGTTGTTGATACTGAATCATTGTTTAACCATTCCAAGATGGCCAACACATTGGTTCTAAATGTGGCAGCTATGCTTCAACTTTAAAATGACAGACTATTTAAAAAATGTTTGTAAGACGGCCACCCTCTGCTATATTTAGTTTGGTTATTGCAAGCATATGCCCTTAATATTTAAGGAGCAGCATGTTTGATTTTTTCTACTTGCATTCTTTAAATTTATCCTTCAGATGTTGTTGAGTTTGTGTGTGTTTTATTGTGTCAGTGGGAGAATGCAACAATGAGTCTGTGAATGGATCCATGAGAGCAAAGGATGGATGAATGGATACACAAGAGCAAAGATAAGTGAAAGAGCTTATGTATGATGACTTATTGAGTGCCTGAACCTATCAATGACACAATAGGCACTTTCATTCATAAGCCAGACCTATTAGGTGTAGAAAGGACCCATGTAAGGATTCTAGGAAATTAGAATACAGAAATGAAGCCCTATATATGGGTGTAAGCCAATCTTCCAATTAATGTAGGTCAGGTATAAAGAGAGAGCCTGTTAAGACAAGAGACTACGCGAGATCTACATTTCTAGTGCCCTTTCAGTG
Source organism: Triturus cristatus (assembly GCF_964204655.1). Classification (NCBI taxonomy): domain Eukaryota; kingdom Metazoa; phylum Chordata; class Amphibia; order Caudata; family Salamandridae; genus Triturus; species Triturus cristatus. The sequence goes on from NC_140588.1 coordinate 512,431,817, forward strand.
GTCATTGAAGAAATGATTCTTTCACTTTGGTCTCAGGGTCAACATTGATGGCCATGGGCACAGTTTGATTAAGGCCCGAGATTAAGACTTGTTTGCTAATCAACCCAAGCCAGTGGCACAGATAACTCTTGACCTTTCTGGTCATGTGCAACTCTCCCCGTTGCCAAATAACTCAGCGAGACCGAGACTTCAACCCAGTCCCTACTGCAGCCAGCTCGAGACTGCTGCCCGCAGGTCCGCTAGCCTAGCCTTCTCTCTGTTTGGTGGTTATTTTACCTGGTAATTTTTGTGGGTATTCTGCCCATTACTTTATTCCGTTTTTTATTACAGACTCCTCTGTTGGGAGGTTCACTGGGTAAGCAGTCTTTGTTGCTCCTACCTGTTTTTCCACAGTTTTTACTTCCCACCCGACGCTGTCCCTGCTCCTCACCCATCTCCCAGGACTACTTATGGGGCTACTGTGTGACCCCCAGTGAGTAGCCCTTGACCTTTCTGGTCATAATGCAACTCTTCCCTACGCTTCTCTCTGGTTGGTCCTTATTCTGCCTGGTAATTTTTGGGATATTCTGCCCATTACTTTATTGGCATTTTGATTACAAGCTCCTCTGTTGGGAGGTTCATTGGGTAAGCAACCTTCATTGCTCCCACCTGTTTTCTGGCCATTTTTTCTTCCTGCCCGATGCTGTGCCCACCCTCTCGCCTCCCTGACAGCCCCTACCACCTCCCAGGACTACTGATGGAGGTCCCTGTGCGGCCATGCCAAAGGCAAGCCCATGTGCGCCCATCCGTGATTTAAGTGCGCCCAGCGCCAAGACCCCAGACCCACCAGACACCCACTGATACACGATCAAGGAGCTCCTCGACCCCGGACACCGAAACAACAGATGATTCACCTCCTCCCAGCTCTCTACCAAAGGACCATTCACCTGCCACCAGTGCCACTACTCCTCCAACACAGACCTCGATGGATCCCATGCTGCTTCCATCCAGAGCACCACGAACAACCCCAAACCACTCAAAGGCATCCTGCTCAATGCCTGTTTTTTCTGCAGGCACGCCATAAAATTCTGGAACACCATCACATCCCTCATGTCGACGTGGCCTTCATCACTAAAACGTTGATCAAACCCTCCTCCAATCCCGACATCGCACCCGCAACACCCGATGGCTACAATATGATTCGCCAAGACTGCACCGACAAACATGGAGGGGGCATAGCCATCACCTTCAAGGAAACCATCCAATGCACCAAACACCGTAGACAACCCCACCCTGCTGATGGAACTCCTCAATTTCCAACGACAGCCTGATGCCAAGACCACAATAAGAGGGGCCCCTCACCAACAGACCCCCGGTACCCTGACCAGCTTTCTGCTACGCCATCTCCAACCTCATCGACCCCTTGGCCATTGACTCCCACCACTATGACCTGCGCGGCGATCTCAATTTACACATTAACGACCCCAAGAATGCCAACTCTACCTCCCTTCTGGAGAACCTCAACAATATAGGCCTCACCCAACTAGTCACCAATCCCTCGCACAAAGTCAGTCACATATTCAACGCCATCTTCACCTCCAGCAACAGATTCATATTCACCACCATCACAGAACTCACCTGGACCTACCACGCTATCATTCACTTTACCATCTCCGATGCCCAGCATACCATTGCCAAGCACCACAGCGCCACCCACCGCAGCTGGGGCAAGGTAATCGAGACTCAATGGAATCAGGCCCTCAGCACTACACAACCTAAAACCTCAGCAGCCCTTGACCAGCCCGCCCAGAACTTCTCCACCTAGATCAACAAATGCACCAACAGAGTCGCCCCGCTGAAGTCAGCAAGAAACAACAAAACCTCAAAACAAGCCAGATGGTACACCCCAGAGCTTCGAACCACCAAGCACAACTGCTATCGGCTCGCAAAAGTGATGTTGCATCACCAAGGACCACACCGACAGAGCCGCTCACAAAGCAGCCTTCAGAAACTACCACCTGCGAATCAAGGAAGCCAAGAGAGCAGCCATCACTGACCACATTAACACTGCAGGCAACCACATGAAGGAACTCTTCAAATTTGATAAGGAATTCTCCAATCTGACAGCCACAGAGAACACCATCCACCCCTCCCAGGAACTCTGCGACACCCTCTCAGACTACTTCCACAACAAGATTACCACCATTTAGAACACCTTTGACCCCCCACCCACCACTCTCAGTCTCGACAACCCCAATCAACTAGCGAATACCAGCCGAATGATAACCACCTGGTCTCCACTCACAACTCAGGCCACCACAGACATCATGTCATCCATCCACCGACCACTGACCCACCGTGTCTTCAACCTCGGAACTGACCCAATCAGCACGGCACTCACCAGCATCCTCAACACCTCTATCTCCACAGCAACCTCCCCAGAAGGTTGGAAAAATTCAGATTTCAGACCCCTCCTAAAGAAGCCGTTGGCCGACCCCAGCTACCTCAAAAATCACCAACTTATCTCCCTTCTCCCGTACCCAGCCAAAGTACTCGAGGACGCCATTAACCAACAGCTCACCGAATACCTGGAACAAAACCTCCTACTCAACGGCTCACAATCAGGATTCTGTGACAACCACAGTACTGAGACCGCACTGATCACAGCCACAGAGGACATCAGAACTCTCCTCATCTGGGGAGAAACTGTGGCCCTGATACTCCTAAACCTCTCTGCTGCGTTCAACACCTCCCAACACACCCTCATTGACAGACTCCACAATGTTGGTATACAGCAAACACCCTCAAGTGGATTGCCTCCTATCTCTCAGGATGCACACAGAGCATCCGATTGCCTCCCTTCACCTCCACACCCAAGAACATCATATGTGGTGTACCCCAAGGATCCTCCCTCAGCCCCATCCTGTTCAAAATTTACATGACCCCCCTCGCAGACGTCGTCAGATCCAACGGACTCAACATAATCTCCTACACTGACAACACTCAACTAATCCTCTCGCTCACCGAGGACCTCCCCAACGCTAAAACTAACGTCTGCAATGCCATGACCACCATGGCCAAATGGATGAGACACAGCGGACTCAAACTTAACTCAGATAAAACCGAAGTATTGATCTTCGGGAAGAACACCTCTGCATGGTACCACAGCTGGTAGCCAGCAGAACTCAGACGAAAACCCGCACCGACAGACCATGCACTAAACATCTGCATCATCCTCGACCAGTTGGTACAGTGGAACAATGTGTTAATTTACACCTTCTTATTAGTAAATAAACGGTAACGAAAGAAGGTCATATACTTATACTTCACAGAGTTAAGCAGTGCTTTTGATTTAGTGAACCACACTAAGTTATTGAAGATATTGGAACAATTGGGTGCACCAGCAGAAATAATTACACTACTGTCCCAAATGTATGCGTGTTTGACCACCCAATTATGTTATGGATCTAAGGGGGAATGTACTCCCTGACTTAAGGTTTCGTGCAGGATACAACAGGGGTGTGTTCTTGCCCCTCTGTTGTTCTCTATATATTAATGGGGTGGATGAGGTATTGCAGAATGTGAAGGCTGATGCACCCAGGGTCAATAAACGTCCAATGTCAATCCTCTTATATGCGGACGATGCTGTTCTGGTTTCCAGAGTGGCTAATAGGTTACAGCTTTTGATTGAGAATTTTGTGTCAGGCATGGAGGAAAAGAAAATCAAAGTGAACTTAAAGAAAACATTTACTATGCTGTGTGGGAAAGGGAAGGCTAAGAAACGGGTACATCATATTGAAGGAGAGGGCTTTGCTAAAACACACCTTTTTCTATATTTAGGAATACATATTGATAGCAGTGGGAATTGGGGGACACAGTTGAAAATGGGAAAGTTTACATTTTTAAGATCTATAGAAGCACTTTTTAGATTTTCTGACAAAATAGGACATAAGTCAATTAGAGAATCATGTATAAAAGTAAATGACTCCCCAGTATTGCCTACAGGGCTCCACCGTGGGGTTGGAGCAAATTGTGACCTTCTTCAATCACAAGAAAATCTTTTCCCAAATAGGCTTTTGGCGGTCGCAAAATCAACCTCCTCTTATGTTGCACATAAGGAACTGACAGTACCATTCATAGAGGATGCAAAACATATCAGCCCTGTCTTATTCTGGCATAGGTAATGGGGCACAACTGGTACGAAGTTTACTAAAGAATTAATAAAAGACTGTTTGACACTTGAATACAGAGACAGGAGCACATGGTTGACCTATATTAAAAACCTCTTAAAAACAGTAGATAATAATATTAGTATTGAATATCCAATCATCATCTTGCGATACAGCAAGAAGGAACTAACAGCTATTTTAATGGAGAAGAGGGAGGTCAACACGGATATGTGTGAGAGTAGTAAGCAATCAGTTTGTTATTATTACTCAGGCCCCATCCAAGAAGGTACTCAAAGTTATTTATTAACTGTGCAGAACATGAAAAAAAGATTCTAACTTACGAGATTACGTTTTGCCACTTCACACTTTAAGGTTGCTTTTCCAAAAATGGGGGTTTGGTCAAACATGCTTCCTAAATGCCCACGTTACGTCAAATCCAATCAATATGCATTTTATTTTGTTTTGTAGATTTTAGAAGGATCTAAGGCAGCGATTTTAAAAATTTGAAAATATTGTGGGCTGTCTCAGGTGGGCATCAGGACACCCCAATTTGAAAAAATGAAATAAAAAAGGTTGCTGGCTACTGCGTGGCATATGGGCCTGTGTGGAATCTGCCTGTAGATAGAATTCCACCAGAAAGATTGTTACCATGGATGTCATTTACGGGTCGCTCCTGCGACCCCTGGCATGCCCTTTGTGACCCCTGGCACTTCCTTTGCGAGGCCTAGAATCAGCAGTGGCAAAATCAGTGCCAAGAACAGAAGCAGCTCGTCCTTATAGACGTCGGTGGGCGCTTCACTCTCCTTATTTTTTGCCCATCTTTTATTATACTAAGAGTGAAAAGTATTAAATTTTTCGCTTTTAGTTTAATACAAAATGGAGTACAAATAGCTGGAATATGACTTTCCCCGGCAGCTGAGGTAAGTAAAAAAAAAAAAAAGGCTTTTATCAAAGTAGTGCGCGTGCTTGCAGTTCTGAGTGTGTTTATGTAAGAGAAAGTGTGTGTATGTGTGAATGTGTGTATAGTTGTAGGCAGAGTGCATGTGTAGGTGTAAGCATGTGTATGTGTGAGTGAAAGTAAAGGTCAAAGGGCATGTGAAGTCACTTCCGCTACCCCTGGCATTTTGGTGAATTGACGTCCATGATTGTTGCCAAATGTAAGTAACTTTACTTTCTGATGGATACTTCTACCTGCAAATTTCTCAACTTTGAATAGATTCCCAAGCAGTACTACTTACATGGCGGGTCTGAAAAGAAGGTTATACAAGGAAATCCTGTTATACTGATTGAGCGAAATGTCCAACCCTCCTCACCTCAGAATTCAAACAGCTGTGCTTGGTAAAGATATGGAGGGCTGCCCATGTCGTTGCCTTCCATACACCCACCTCTGGCACTCCTTTTTAGGTCTCGCCTGACCCAGCGCATGCGCTGGTCTGGCGAGACTTATTGAGAGGGCTCCAAAAAGTGCTACCAGGCCAGCCTAGAGCAACAGTGCATGTGCTTACCGCGATTACTTTCACTTTTCGTGTGGCCGCTTTGATGTTTGATCGCGATCACTTTCGCGGCCACACAGCCGCTTGGCATAGCCAATAGGTCTCGCTTTTGGGACCTTATAAGTATTTAGTTATGCAACTGTTGCATGGCTAAACACTTATAAGGTCCCAAAGGCGAGACCTATTGGCTATGCCAATGCTTGTTGTTTTTTAGTTTTAGGAAAGGATTTTATTTATTATAGAAAAGATACAATGTAATACATACAAGATAAAATCTATATATAAGAACTATTAAGTTGGCAGATGAAGCAGAAAAAAATAAGAAAGAAAAGTAACAATTTTACATATTTAACTTTTATTTAACCGCTGTATAATTATAAGAAAATAACAGAGTAAGAAGGAATGGAAAATCAATTGCTAAATATCATAAAAATCATACAAACCGCAATTCATGGGGGTTTAGGCACTTCTTCAATCTGGGGAACGTGAAGACCTGTCTTGCTTGCAGATATGTATAAAAAATTGGTGATGGGTAACCATAAAAGATCATGGTTGATAGCAAGGGACACCGGTGTAACAAACACTCTGTCCAGTCTGTGATTGTAACATACACCATAGCACCAGGATTGGAAAGATATTGTAGTACATCCTTCTAAGCCTTAGTAATCTGTTGAAAAGCAACTGCCAGGAGTAAATCAATTATGTGAAAATTATTGGATTGTCTAGCCCAATCTTCATATACACTACCAAGGAACAGATTAATAAAATCAAAAGGGATTTGTGTGGGAAATATATTATTGATTTGTTGCCAAACCTGCAACCAAAAGTTGTAGGCATAAAAACATTCAAACAACATATGTTTCAAGTCTGCTGAAACAGCATTGCATGTCAAACAGGAAGCGGAGAGAGTGGCGTTCATCTTGTATATATGGAAAGGGAAGTGTACATAAGCCTATTTTAGATGAAAAACAAAGACTGAGTAGTATTAGCTGCTCTAGAAGTTTTACTTATTTTAGTCCAGATTTTATTCCAAGCAGAAATAGAAAAGGAGGTCTGGAGATCGACTTCCCAAGAAATATCCACGTCTGTTTTGGCTCGAGTCTCCAGAGGGGAGGTTATCTGTTTATATAATTGAGATGCCGAAGGAGAAGTGGTTAGAAGTGAACATATATTGTGATTAGAAAATGTAGCAGTAGGGACCGACAAAAGTTGATCATAGGTCGACTGAATTAAAAAAAATTAAAGAAGAATATTGAGATTCATAGGAATTACGTAAAGAGAAATGTGCTTGAGTGGAAAGAAAAGAAATATATCTATTCTCATGAAAAAGTTGATAAACCCAACAAAGAATGGATAAATAAAGAATGTTTCAATATTAGTCCACAAGGGAAGGTTGAGTACATTGTCATCTTGTAATAACAAAGAAGATTGTTTGAGGGAAAAAGCTGTATGATAAGAATGAAACTCTGGAAAATTTACTTCCCCTAAATGTTTGGGATTTTTAAGTTTATGAATAGACATATAAGCTTTCTTGTTATTCCACAGGAATTTAGACAAGATCGAATAAAGTAACTTATATTGAGAATTAGGTATATTTACCGGAATGTTAGAGATATAAAAAAGTATGATAGGTACCAGCCTCATCTTTATAGTGTCGAGGCGACCCCACCAAGACAAAACTAGAGGAATCCATCAGGACGTAAGTGAGCTCAAAGTCGTGTGTAATTCCTTAAAGTTAAGCAAGACAGTTTCTTTAATAGTTGGAGTAAACCATAAACCAAGGTATTTGATTTTAGATGGACTTAAATGGAATTGAGAAGAGGCAAAATAAGCATGAAAACATAATTTTAATGGAAGAATTTCCCACTTGTTTGGATTAAATTTATAGCCCGAGACTAATGCAAAAAGCTCAACATCTGATAAGAAAGTTTGTGAGGAAGTTTGTGGATGTGACATAAATGATAGAATGTCATCGGCATAAGCAGACAGTTTCCCCTGATTATCACCATAATGAGAATCTGTAATTTGGGCATTTAAACGAATTTTGATCAAAAAGGGGTCGAGAGCGAGAAGAAAGAGAGAGGAGAAAGAGGACATCCTTGTTGAACCCCTCGATAAAGGGAAAAAGATGAAGACAGAAGGTCATTAACTAAAATAGCCGATGTAGGAGAGGAATACAACAAAAATAATTAATAAAAGTAGGGCCAAAACCAAACCAGGATAGAGTAGAAAAGATAAAAGGCTAGCTAACTTGATCGAAATCCTTCTCTACGTCTAAAGCGATAGCGGCTATAGAGTGTTTATAGGAGGATGATTTGCTAAGGACATTAGAAAATAGACGAGCATTATCAGAGATATATCCGCATTGTTCATGAGCAATCAATTGAGGTAATACGAAGAGCTATAATTTTGGCAAATATTTTATAGTCTACATTAATTAAAGAGATGGGGCTGTAGCTTTTACACAATGTATGGTCTTTATTGTCTTTAGGAATAAGAAAAATTAAGGCATCTTGAAGAGCCACTAGGCTTGTGAGAGGAGAGAAAGGAGAGAAAGAGTTGATTTCATTTAGGAAGAAGTAGTTTAGAGAAATGCAAATAAAATTTGATATTAAAACCGTCAGGACGTGGTGCTTTACACCATTTAATAGTGTGCATAGCGTTTGAAATGTACTGAATTTGAATATCATCATCTAGTGATGAAAAATCAATTTTGGGATGAGAAGGAGGGGTAATCGAAGACAAATATTCAAGAGTATCTTCTTGAGATATGGGAGATTCCGGAGTATAAAGATTCTGAAAGAATTGAGTAAATTCCTTTAATATTTCTTTGTATTTATAGACCGTATTATTGGAAGAGGTGAGGATAGATTCAATCTTAGTGCATTCTTTTTTAACTTTTAGATAGTTTGCTAGCAATTTTCCAGCTTTATTTTGACCACTGTAGTATTTCCCAGAGGATTTAAGCAGGAATGAGTTAGCACTTTCTGTGGATAATTTGTTAACGGTGAATTTGGATTTAATAAGCTCCTCTAAACATGTTTTAGAATTACCTTGAAGATAAGCTTTTTCCAGTTGCTTAATACAAATTGTAAGCGTCTTCAGTTGATTGGAAGATGCTTTCCTTTTATGGGTCACAAAAGAGATGATACAGTCTCTAGAGGGAGCTTTAAAAGTATCCCATATAACCTGAAGAGAAATTAATGGGTTCTCATTTACAAGAAAGAAAGTCTTGGCAAACAATTCAAAACTTTGAGTGAAGTTGGGGTCTACTACTAGGAAATTATTAAATCTCTACCTTCTAACTCCTTGAGTAGGTAGAAAAAGATCCAAGTTCAAAATAACTGGAGCATGATCTGAATTTAATATGGAACCTATACTTGAGCTAGTAACATGTTGTGTAAGAGATTTAGAAAGGAACAGAAAGTCCAGTCGAGATTGGGAGAGGTGCACAGGGGAGGAAAATGTGTATTCTAAAAGTGTAGGATTGCATAATCTCCAAGCATCTACTAAAGATCTCCGATGGATAGCAAATGTGAATTGAGAGTGCATGCGGGATGGAATGAATTTAGATTTAGAGTTCTGATAAATGTTGGGATCAAAGACCATGTTACAGTCCCCACCAACTACTAAATAATCATCTTTGTAAGACATCAATGTAGAAAAGATGTCAGGCCAAACGGTGTTGTCTGGGGAAGTGGGTGCATATAGGTTAAAGATTGCCATGGCTAATTTATTGATTAGTAATGAAGTAGAAACCCATCTACCCATCGTATCAGTGTCTTGTGTGATCATTTGTACATTCAACCATTTATGGTATAAGATAGCAACACCATTACGTTTCCCATTTCCGGAAAAATCAAAAACATGGCCCACCCATTGTCATTTGAGTTTAGAATTTCCTGCAGCAAGGCTATATCACATTTTAAATGAGAAAGATGTGTTAAAACTCTCTGACTTTTTATAGGAGAACCCAAACCCTTAACATTGCAAACAATAAGTCTTAAAGTCATCTATAGTACAGTAGCATGAATATACCTTTGAGATAAAGAACGACAGTGGTTAAGCCATATTAAAATTGTAAATGCAATAAACATAATCGAAAAACCATTTGCAATAAACCAACAAAATGGAATAGCATGCATATAACAACACATGGTTAAGAATACAGAAAGAGTAAAAAGCCAATATGAAAATAAGCATAGGAAGAAAAGCATGTAAGACATATGAAAGAGATGAAAATAATATAGTGATACATATAGATTGTCAATAAAGAGACAGAAAAAAGAAAGAAATGAGAGCAAAAAAGGAAATAGTAAATGAGAAAAAGAATAACCAGACAAGCAAGGAATAAATTGACCTACCAAAAAAGACGGGCACAAAATGGGGGTGGTATCCTTTTAGCATGCTAGTTGCACACTGTTATTGGGCTAAGGGCAATTATAATTTCAGGATACTTGTCAAGATTGCTTTCAGGGGTTCAATACCTTTTTTTGGAAAAGATATTTATTTCAGAGGCCAGAATAAACCGACTTAGTCAATGTCCAATGAGCTGCTAACATAACATTGACCACTCTGAGTGGAAGTCGAAGGAGAGCACATAGGAGAGTTGAAGGCGGTCTGTGAACCACCCCCTGCTCGGCCAATCAGCGATGATTCATATGGCTTGGGCCCGGTCTTCCTCACAACCCAAGGAATCAAGGTTATGGGAGGAAACGCGTAGTGACGTGGAAACTTCCAGTTCAACTGAAATGTGTCCTCCAGGGCTCTTTGCAATGGATGCTGGAAGGCACAGAACATCAGGCAGCGGGCAATCCTACAAGTGGCATAAAGGTTCACCTGAGGTGTGCCCCAAGGAGCAAAGAGACTCTGAACCACCTGCAGACAGAGACACCCCTCTTGATCCGTAAGATGCCATCAGCTGAGGCTGTCGGCCTTGATATTCAGCAAGCTGGTCACATAGTTGGCAACCATCCACAGGCTCTGTTGGCGCACCAATGACCAGTCTCAATGCTTCTTGAGAAAGAAGGTGAGATCCCACTCCTCCCTGCTTGTTGATGTACCACATGGCAGTTAGATTGTTGGTTTAGATCTGACCAACTGCACAGGGAAAGGAGGGAGGCCTTGAGCACCAGCTTAATCAGCCATTGCTCTAGCAGGTTGATGTATGTCTGCTCCTCTGGAGACCAGAGGCCACTGACCTCCAGATCCCCTAGATATGTGCCCACCCCAAAGGTGGATGTGTCTGTCACTACTGAGGCCACTGCTGGATGGGAACAAAAGGACCGTGCCTGTGAGAGATTACCTTCTGCCTCCAACTAGGTCATAGGAGCTGTAGTGTTCCTCGAGATCACAATGGAGTATGCTAAATCGCCCTGGTGTTGGAGCCACTGCCTTTTGAGTCACACCTGTTGAGCCCTCATGCACCAGCATGCATGGGACACCAATTAACTGCAACAGACAGAGCAGTTGCAGAACTGCCAGGACTGGAATCCGCATTCCCTGTCAAAACATTGTGTTCCAAATGTCTTGAATCTTCTGGAGAGGAGGGAACGTTCGGAGTAAGGTGGTATTCAATATTGCCCCTATGAACAGGATGCACTAACACGGCATCAGGTGAGACTTAGGTATATTAATTGAAAATAATCCCAAGTTGAATAATGTAAGTGCTGTTTTTTTCAGATGGCGCGTCACAATAAGTTGCGAAATGGCTTTTAGCAGCCAATCATCGCGGATCGGGAATGCAGCGATTTCCGGCCTCCTGATGAGCTGCTACCGCTATCATCTTGGTGAAGACTCATGGTGCTGACGTCAGGCCAAAAGGAAGTACTGCAACCAATTGCAGATACTTCTTGTGTGATTGCAGAATTGGGATATGAAAGTAGCCATCCATCAAGTCGAGAGGACCTATCCAGTCTTCTGAATCCAGCGCCAGAAGGGCTTGAGATAGAAACAGCATTTTGAACTTGTCCTTGCATAGGAATACATTCCAAAGCCTGTGGTATAGGTTCAGATGAATACTGTCAGCTTTCTTGGGGATCAGGAAGTACCAAGATTAACATTCCTGACCCTTTTCCTGCTCTGGCACCAACTGCACTGCTCCCTTCTGCCACCTCCTGCTGTAGCATTCTCAGAAGTTCTTTGGATTGAAGGGATTGATGGGAAGGGATGTCGGGGGTGTTATTGTTGGAAGAGTAAGGTGCACCCATTTTCTATTAACAATAAGACCCATTGATCAGGCCTGTAGAAAAGAGGTTAACCAGCTTCCCATCGGCTGTAAAAGTTCCTTCATGGCCAAACTACTGTGCTTTCCCTGGTGGTGCAGAGAAGGAGGAGCTCTGCAGCTGTTTAGTACAGCCTTTTCCCCCACCCCTGTGCTGGCGCATGGGGGATTGAGTTGCTGGAAGGTCGATGGAAATTGGTGCAGCCTTTTGGAATAGTCTATAGAAAATGATCTTGGTCTACAAAAAGTACCTCTAGTGGAAACTTGGAGACCTAAGGATCTGGCAATGGCTCAACCTTCCTTGAATCATTCTAAACCGGCATCCGCTTTCTGGCCAAAAAATCTCTCTCCATCAAAAGGAAGATCCATTAATGTATTTTGGATGTCCCTGGAAAAACCTGAGGAAGGGTGCAAGGCATTACACCTTAGGGAGATTAACAAGGTCATTCAACTAGCAATAAAATCAGAGGTGTCTAGCCCTGCTTTAATATTTTAAGGGCTACATCCTGTGCATCAAGTACCACCACAACAGTCTGAGGTGGTGAAGTGCTGGGGGTACCATAGCTTGCAGATCCCTTAGAACATGTGTGCAGCAGCCAAGACGGCATGCAGCTTTAAAAAAGCTTGGTCTCAAACTCCCTGACTAAAAAACGTTCTTGCCTGCTCCCCTTAATTTTTTCAACTCCCTATCTAGTGTGTGAGTGGCAAAGGCACAAGGGTTTAATTTAGTATTAGAAACGTCTTAAATTACTAAGCTGTTAGGAGAAGGATGAAGGGAAAGACAGGCAAGATCATTAGCATTTGGCCTATACTAACTTGCTATAGCTCGGTTTACTGCTTGAGTAGTCGCCGGATTCGATCAGGGTTTCCTTACTTTATTAGGGCTTTGTTAAATGGAAGAAGGCGCCCATTAGATGGAGTAGCCATTTGCAGAATGTCTATCAGGATGCTGGGACAATGTTATACAGAAGGAAGAGGGAGCTCTAAGGTTGCTTCAGACTTTTTTAGCAACAAATGAAGAGAAGCCTGTTCTGGCAGAGCTGGACCAGGGGTGTATCTATTTCGATCTAAGGAAAAGTATCCTGCCCACAAGCATCCTGGAGGTCTGTGAGGTCAGAGAAGCTAGAAGAATCAAAGGTCATAAGAGGGTCTTTATCTATGACCTGGTCTGAGTCCAAACAAAATAAGTTATAAATAAGTTCCCAATCTGTCTTGCTCTACTTCAAGGAGCTTTTGTTTCTTCCCTCTTAATCTCTTTTATTGTTGACTGGAGGCAGAGAGGACTTGTGTGATGGCAGTATTGCTTGTGGCGCCAACAGTGCCAGGATCGAACTGGGTGTCAGCCTTGGCATTGATGTCAACGCTTTAACAGTAGCCGAGAAGGGATCTGACATCAGAAGAAAGCCTTTTTGCACCAGTGGTGCACACAGCGGCAATACAACATTCGGCATTGGAAACTATCCAAATGGAGGGTCATACAGACACAAAGGGTAGGGTGGCACACAAGAGTGGACCGCTGCCTTCTGAAATATCTCCAGCATCACTTTCAAAGCACTGGAAACTCAGGGCATGCCGCCATCTGTACTGACAAAGGCAGAGACAGAAGAGGCGTAGCTGTCAGCACCAGAGTCTGTAGTGAAGCCAGTTGCAGGGATATCTCCACTAGCTGAAGTTTGGATGAAGAGTGGGACTATGGAGAAGCCCGAGGAAAAGTCTTACCTTTGTTATGAGATCATGAAATGTGACATTCAGATTTTACAATTTTTTATTCAGGCAGTGAAGGGTATGTTATAGACCGTGAATACCTTCCTGACCCTCACATTTTGCATATGAGGTCTTACCTTTTGACTGGACCTCCTGTGTGAAGAAGAGCGCCTCTTCTTCTTGTGGCGTCACATTTTGATTCCTTCAATAATTTAGATGAGGGAGAGGAGAGAGAGAGGGGGCCTCCATAGTGTGCTGTCCCTAGAACAAGATCTACTGCGATGTTTGCTTTGATGGTCATCCTTTGCCATAGCCATATAAATATTTGGCCTCCCGTTCCTTGATTGCCTTAGGCTTATTCTTAAGACAAAGATCCCGCCTCGACCAGTCATACCCCCAGCCAGGCACCTCAGACAATCGTTGTGTGGATCTGTAATAGACATCCGTCCATCACATTTTTGATAGCACTTGAACCTTCATTTTTTAGAGGATGGCATTATCACCTACACTGAGCCAAATGTCTTTCCTCAAGGGTGGTGGAGAGATGCCCCGAACCACATTGAATGGATCTGATGTTGAGGTGGCTGCTTTATGGCTCCAGGAAAGTCACCACGATTTCACTTTCGGAGTCGAGATGGAGTCGTTGCCACCTACCAGCATCAGAGTTCTATTGCAAAGGTTTCCAGTCTGTGCTTGGGATATTTAAAGGTGAGGAATCTGCATGTAGAGGTATGCACCAGAAAGGGCAGATAGGTGACCACCACTAAATCCTCATAGCCTATAGACGGAAGGCCAAGGATTCCAGTTCACCCTGTTAGTTGTGTTGTCTTTCAGTGCCTACATCGAACTGCCCATCACAAAAGGAAGAAATTCCTTCAAACCTAGAAAGATGGGGAGCAGCTTCAAATGATTGATGTGATGCGATGTGCCTTGAGAAACCAGAGACCCCTGATCTTCACCTCATCCAGGTGACTGCCCCAATCCAAAGTGGACACAAGCATCACCACTCATACCCCTGGAGGTGCAGGGGAGAACGGGCTATAACATGTCAAGTTTGCAAATAAAATACATTACTGAAGGACCTGGACCACGTAGTTAGAGATCTGAATCCTTCCCCTATGGCATCCCCAATACTGAACGCACAACAGGTGAAGATTCTATTGAACGGCTGGCATGTTAGCAAATGTTGGGCACCAGGAGGATGCAACACAATAAGAGACCAACCCATTTCAGAACCATCAAGGCTTGAACAGTAGCCAAAAATCAGGATCATAGTCCGAAACTTTCTGCGTGATAGGAACACCCTTGTAGCAACCACATACAGAATGGCCATAATAAAGGCAACAGTGAAGTTGAGGTGGTCTGACCATGCCACAAAGCATGGATACTTTCTGTGGGCCTGCAGAATGGGGCAAATGAAAGTATCTGTAGCATCTGTAGATCTATGGACACAATTCCTGAGGACAGAACTTGAGCTACTGTCATCATTCCAGACTCAGAGGTAAATATCAAAATCAGTCTCAAGCCCACATCCTTCTTGGGGACCAAGAAGTACCTGCAATAGCAACACAGACCCCTCTTCCACACAGGTACATGTTTGATCAATTACTTTCCAAGCAACATCATCCCCTCTTGGGACAAAATAGCTGCATGATTCACAGACGTCTGAGCAATGTCTGGACGGGTATGAGGTGGCATGTACAGACAGGGAAGGGCATAACTTTGTCAAACAATTTGAAGGACCCATTGGTTCAACATGATCCGACATGATAGAGTGCCAGAGATGATGATGATAACGCTGGATTCTACCCACTAACGGCATCAGTTCTGATAGAGGGGAAACTAAAGAGGCATGGTGGCAACAGCACTGAATGAGGAGAAGCAGGACTGCTGCTGCTGTTGGTGACCTCTTCTCCTATCAGCACATTTAGACCCTGGAGCCTTGAAAGGGCACAACAAACTCAACAGGCTGTGATGATAGGGAAAGGCCCTTTAATAAAAATCGTGCCCTACTGGACACGTAACTTGCATTTGGTAACTCTCTTTCTGGTGGATACTCAAACTAACAGCAGATTCCTCACTTGTGAATACCCCTAGGTACCAGACTGGATCCATATATTTTTCTCAGCCTTGCTCATGCGAGTCAGCAGGTAGCGTCGTAAGGCTCCACATCGGGATCATTTCACCCAATAGGGGACATTGAAGCCGAAAGTAAGCACCACCACTGCGAGCTGACATCAGTTTCATTCTTGATGCTATCCACGTTGTCAAACGTGCAGCTTAAAAATGTATCAGATCCAACAGTGTCCAGATTCCTAGACTGGGACCTCTTTAGATGGAAAATATACTATTCCATATAACAGAGAGATAGAAGGGTAAAGAGGAATATGCAGAAAGATCGAGTATCCACCAAAAAGAGCGTTACCAAAGGGAAAAAACGTTTTCTTCAAATAGATTTCTCTGACCACAGTTTCCTCACCATGTGAATAGATACCAAAACAGTACCTTCCAAGGTGGTGGGTTAGTGGAATGGTTCTGACCAAAAAGTCCTATAGGACCAAACCGGCAAAGTATTCTGCCTGCCAGACCTGGCTATCAAGGTAGTAGTGCTTTGTGAATATGTGAATTTATGCCAACGGAGTGGCCCGACTTGTCCAGAACAGGTACTCTGCATGCCAATGCAGTGGTAGCAGACGTGGCTCTGGTTGAATGAGATCTAAGACCCACTAGAAACTGATTTTTGGCCAGGGCATAGGAGATCCTAATTTAGAGGACTATCCACCACGATAGGGTCCTTTTCAACACTGCTGTGCTCTTCTTCGCCCCCCAAAAAACCCACAAAGAGCTTATTGTCCACTCGATGGTCCTTGGTACGAATGATGTAGAAATTCAAGGCTTTTTTGGAGTAAAAGCAGTGGAGTCTCTCCTCCTCTTTTGAGAGTGGAAGAGTGGTGGATTGGCCAGCATGAAAGTGAGTAATAACCTTTGGCAGAAACATCACTCTGGTCTTCAACAGAAGATTGCCCAGGAAAAAAAGGGTGTATGGAGGTTGGATGGACAAAGCTTGCAATTCACTCACACAATGAGCTGATGTTATTGCAATGAGAAAGACTGTTTTAAGCTTTAGGAGGTGCAAAGGGCAGCTGTGCATTGGCTAAAATGGGGTACACTATAGGAAAATGAGAACCAGATTAAGATCCCGCTGTATCATCACATAAGGTTTGGGTGGGTACATGTAAGCTAAACCTTTAAGAAAGCACATCACAACAGAGGAGTTAAATGAGGACGGCTGGTCTCATAAACACAAAAAAGTCGATAAGGCTGATAATCTTTAACAGTGCCTAAGGCAAGCCCCTGCTGGGCTAAAGACAGCACAAAAAGCAGAACGTCCAACAACTACACTTGCAATGGGTTGGTATGGCTTGAATTACATCAGGCTGCAAACGTTGACCAACGCCCTGCATAAACAGAATTTGTAGTGTGTGTATGGCCCCTAGAATGACATCCACGACTTTGGAAGGGAGGTCGAAAGCAGTCAACTGTATTTGCTGGATCTCCATGCATGGAGGGGTAGACTGCACATGCCCAGGTGCAGGACCAACCCTGCTGCTCTGACAGAAGATACTCCCAATCCAGCAGCCTGATCGTAGGACATATGCTCATCCTCTGAAGTTCTGTGTCCCACACTCTCATAGCTCAATCAGGAGCAGCTAGGATGACCTGGGCCCAGTCATTCTTAATCTTCTTCAGAACTCGAGGCAGGAGAGGTAGAAGTGTGAAGGCATACAAGAGTCCTGTATTCTGCTCTAGGTAAAATGAGTCTCAAGAGAGCTGCCTTGGGAACTCTAGCAGGCAAAAGTGTTGACTTTGCGCATTCCCTACAGTGGTGAAGTGACTGAGCCAGAGCTCTTCACATTCTTGGAAGATGTATTGTGCCACCTTTAAATGTAATTGCCATTCAAGATCTGCTTAGCGTCATCCAGCTAAGTTCACCCACCTTGGCATTCAAATATTCTCTACTAGATGGTTGACGAACAGGGACATGACCTTAAATCCCAGTCATTTCTGGAGGTACAGCGACTCCTGTCACAGGATCGCGGACCACACCTCATCCCACCCTGCTTGCTGTAGTACCACACGGCGGTGGTGTTGTCCATGAGAACTTCAAACAACCTTCCTTTGAAGGTGCGTATGAAGGCCTTCAACGTCAAGCGAATAGCCCGCACCTCCAACAAATTGATGTGGAATCAAGTCTTTACTGGAGACCAGAGTCCTTCAATAACCTCTCCTAGTTAATCTCCCCAACCCAGCAGCAATGCATCCATGACCCCCATTAGCTCTGGGTGTGGCAAATAGAGGGTCCTGACCCAATTGAGGTCCAGAAGCCAACACTGCAGATTTTTTGCAGTTTTCTCTGAAATCTGAATACAATCAGACAGATTTCCCTGACGGTGTGCCCACTGGGATTTGATGTCCCACTGCAGAGTCCACCTGTGCCACCTGGTGTGTTTTGCTAGCATGATGCAACACCTCCAAGAGGGGCAGAGTCATCCATACTGAGATCCGGGACAGATGCTGAAACATCAGATTCATATCCCCTACTCTCCTCTCACAGCGAAAGATACAAACAGTTCCATATGCAGAATGACTCAGATGAACTGGAGTATCTGCGAAGGAGTCAGGCATGACTTTGGCACATAGATGGTGAACCCCAATGATGTTAAAAAGTTTGCTGTCATCTGGAGGTGATTGGTGCCTGCCTGCAGCTAGCCCGCCTTCAGCAGCCAGTTGTCAAGGTAGGGAAGACTGGTACTCTCAACCTCTGAAGGTGTTCTGTGACCACCAACATCCCTTTCATGAACACCTGAGAGGCACTGGTGAGGCCAAAGGGGAGCACTACGAACTAAAATAGCTCCTGGCCCATGTGAACCACAGGTAACACCTGTGGGATTGCTGCATGGGAATGTGAGGGTAGGCATCCTATAGGTCCAGTACTACTATCCAGTATCCTGCATCCAGGGCAGTTAAAACCTGGGCCAATGTGAGCATCTTGAATTTGTCCTTTTTCAGGAAGTTGTTGAGAAGATGAAGGTTTAAAATCGGACAAAGGCCTTAATCTTCCTTTGGCACCAGGATATAATGGGAGAAACATCTGGTTCCTATTTCCGATGCTGGCACCTCTCTATTGGCTCTTTGACAAAAAAAAGCCTGGACGTCTCTCTACAGCCGCTCTGATGTGGGTGAAATATGTGGAGGGTCTGACAGGAATGGCAGAGCATTTCCTTGTTGAACGATCTAGATTACCCATTTGTCAGATGTAATGCTCCACTACCCGTGCAGGTAATAACATATTCTGCCTCCAACAAAATGGCCATGCGCTTCAGACGAAAAACTAAATCGGTTGGAAAGCTGCATCAGGAGGTTTGGTAGCATGGGCAGTACGGTGCTGGCTGGTTAGAGGGCCTTGGGATTGTCTTTGACCCAAACCCCTTCAAAAGCCTCAAAAGGGGTGAAACGGCTTGGGATACTGCAGCACAGGTGCAGAAAGGCCAAAGAATGTCGGCGATGGCCTTGCTTTCTCTGAGGCATTCCAGCGCTGAGATTCTGTGTTGTCTCCGAAGACCCGGATGCTGTCAAATAGTAAATCCATTAAGGATATTTTGGCATCGCCCTAAAAACCTGTGGATCTCATCCACACATGTTGCCAAAGGACAACACTGGTACCACCTGCCCTCCCTAAGCAGTCATTAGTATTCAACTTGGCGCTGTTGACCTATTTTGCTGCATCTTGGACATCCTGGATGATGTGTGCCAAATTCTTGCTAAAAGATCTTGCTAATCATATCCCACAGGGAATACAAATATCTACCTAATGGGCAGCTGTCATTAACAGAACAAAGGGCAAGACTAGCCGAAGAGTATATCAGTTTTCCAAATGTCTCCATCCACTTAGATTCTCTGTCAGAAGTAGGAAGGAGCAGTATGGAACAAATTTGGGCTTAGTCTACTTGTACATGCATGGACCACTAGACTCTCAGGTGTAGGGTGTTGCATAAGGTGGGCCGGGTCTCCTCGGGCAGATCTAGATCTTCTAGCCACTTGCCTGTTTACCGGTGGGTAAGAGCAAGGATTGGCCCAAGTGCTCATTATTATGTCCGCGAGGGCTTTGTTAAAGGGTAGGATTTATTTGGTGAAGTCTTGCCCAGGTTTCAGGACCTCCATTAGTACATTTGTCTTAATCTCAATAGATGGCATCTGCAATTCGAGGATGTTGGCAGCACGCTGTATAAATACAGTGAAAGAAGCTTATTTTTCTGTGGAGGGGCTGGGTGGAGGCTCGCCCAGTGTCAGGAGAGGTATCCGAGCAACTGTCCACCTGAATATCCATGTCATAGTAGCGGGATGCATCATCCCTGTCACCGCAATTTTCATCATCCAAACCATGTTGGCTATGCTCTGAATCAAAGGCATAAATACATTTGCAGTGCTTGATGGTGACTCATGGGAAGTAGAAGCGTTTTGCCAGAATCAAAATGAGGTTAAGCCGCTGTGCTGGAACACACGCTGGATGTGACTTCTATTGAGGAGGAGGCTGATTCATCTCAGAGTCAGGTGAGACATTTGGGTCCTCCTCCAGCATCAGTGGAGTCAGAGCTAACGTCTGACTGCCAGGAACCGGCATGGGTCATGGTGTTCGAAGCTGGCATGAGCGTCAGTCCTGGGGTTAGCTGGACCCCGTTGGAGGGGCAAGACACAGATGGCGTAGAGAACGGATCCACCAACAGTAATCCAATTGGAGGCCTCCTTGGATCCAGGGGCCTGAAAAGGGAGCCAGAAGGGTGGTGAAGATCCAACAACATGGCTTCCTTGAAGGCCTCTATACCAGCTGCGGTATTGCCGATGGACACATGAAGTCAGGTTGCATTGGGACCATTTGTGGAATCCCTTTCCTTCCTCAGTAGGTGATCGGGACCGAGACAGAGAGGCACCTTGATGTCCTGTGACTTTTCTGCTTGACATTAGCAGAATGAAGAGGAATTCTGCTTCGCCTTCTTGTGTTTCTTCTTATTTGAATTTATTTGAAGATTTGGCATGGGAGGAAGATTTTTTGAGGGACTAACCTCCAGAGCAAGACCGAATGCACACATTCAACTTCGAATGGGAGCGAGTTTTACATGCCTTTTGTCGATGTTCAGCTACGTAGAGTTTAGCTTTGCGCTCCTGGATCACCGTAGGATTCATCCGGATGCAGTTATCTCAGGACTTGCAGTCATGTGACAATCTTAGAAACCAGAGGTATACATTGTGGAGATCTGTCAAAGACATCTGCAGTGCCTACAAGGCTTATACCCTGTAGATTTTAGTGGGTTGATGTTCCTTGAACACTGGAAAAAGAATTTTGAGAAGAAAACGTTAGTCAAAGACAACGTAAAGCTTTGGGGGTGAGCTACGGATCCATGTCCGTAGGTGCAGAAAGACAGGAACTGATGATAGCATGTAGAGGTGGTGCTTACATCTGGCTCCGATGTTACTTCTGGGATGGGAAAAGCCGAAGCTGAACCGCATGACACCACCTGATTTCATGCAGGAGCAATGCAGAGAAAAATCTCTGTATCCAGTCTTCCACCTGGGGGCTTTAAGAAGGTGATGAATCTATGGTTAGAAATAGCCATCAGAAAAAAAGGCATATTCATAAGCGAGGCTTGAACTTCCTCTTGGAGAACTCATCTGAGCTTGGGATCTGAAGACATTAATGGTGCCCATAACTCAGTCAGCAACAGGCCAGAACTCAAAATATCCTTGCAATCCTATATTGTCTGTGAAAAGTAACTTGAACTCCTTAGACAAAGCAGGCACAATCTCACTCATGAAGTTCCAGAGGCTTGTGTGTAATGACCCAAGAAACAAACAGTATTCAAGTATTGGAGTACAAGCTAGAAGAACAAAAGACTCTTTTGCCCACGGTATCTATTATCTTTGATTCGCTATCCAGTGGAGCAATGGCAACATAATTTGAATTGATTTTGCTTGTAGAGGCCTGAACTATAAGGCTCTCTGGAGTAGTATGCAGAGTTAGAAACGTTGAATTACCTAGGTGATGTCTGTTCCATCTAGCAACCGAGCTGCGTCACTCAAGGCTTGAACCAGATAACCAGAAGGATCCCAGTCAAGGATGGATTAAATGGCACAAGTGGGTGCCAGGGCTATAAGATTGCTATCAGGAGGTTTGTCTTTTGTATCTGCTGTACGCAGTTGCAAACCTAGTACTTTGTGGCTCTGCGTAGCACCATTTCAAAAGACACACTTTCTTCTGTAAGAGCCCCGAGGGCAAATTCAGTTCTTTATCTGACGAATGATTCAACCAGTTGCATTTTGTAATTCAAGGTAAAAGTGTAATGAGAGGCAACAAATGGTCCACCTCCTCCTCATCATCATCCTCATTTTGGGGAACATGCTCAAGACCCTGAAGAGCATCAGAGTCAGAGCCAAAGAGGGCCTTCATCATCGTGAAATATTGCCTCTAAGGAACAGGAGAAGTTTCCCCCATATTTTGTTTGTGGTATAGCACGACATGGGGTGCGCCCTAGCCAGAACTGGTTCCAGAGCTTCCAATATAGTTTGAATGGAATCCTGTACTGAACCTCTGGAGCCAGCAGGGGTGTCGACAAAAGAACAACCGGAGGGTCCTGTGGCAAAGGAGTCGAGCCACAGGGAATGTTAGACTGGGCTCAATTTGCTGTGGAGCAGACAACGGCCCTGCTAACTGAGGCAGCACCAGCTCTAGGACTGAAATCAGATCCAAGTCAGACAGAGCAGAATCAGGCCTTTGGAGGAACAGGAGCTTCGAAGGAGCAAAACGTTCCATTTGTACTTTACATGACTCACAAGCTCGACTTGCCTAAAAAAATGAGAAATTGTTCCTCGACCACCAAACATGGTACCAAAGATGTTAACAACATAGAATTTCTTGCTAACCATCAAGAACTTCTCTTTGTTTTTTAAACTAAAAGGGAGTAGAGATGTTAGGATTGTGGAGAGCTGTACGAGGAAGTGGTCTATTTGCAATCAGTCCCCCCTTAACTGAGGACTGATGCTGGGCAAGGATGGGTTTTAAAGGTGCTGGTACTAGTATCTTTTGGGATACATGATAATGATAACAGTAATAGTAGACCAATGGTATTGGGATATCAGAATTTATGGATATTGGTACTGGGTGAATAGTGGATAAATAGAGGATTCCAAAGAAAACACGAAATTGAGCTATGGTTATGGACCCAGGTTTTAGTGAAGTCGGTAATAAGTAGAATGGACAGGGTCAAGTACAGCTTTCTCACATCAACAGAAGGCGTGATTTGCGGAGACTATATATTTAACATATTGGGAGTACTAAACGAACTACGCTATAATGTGTATTCTTACTGAAACTGGAGCCATCAACTGTGATTCAATGACTCCAAGCAGTCGCATATCAATCAAAGCCGCCCGGTGCCTCACTCATTCAGGCATTTTCACTATCACTGAATGACTATCACTCAATCAAGCCAACTTGTATAAAATGGATTATTCACGCAAAAGTAAAAGCTTGGGGAGAGGATGTAGCCTTGCGGCTAGAGCGGCCGATGTCGAAGCTGGGGAACCGGGTTCGAGTCTTGGCTACGACGCTCAACATCCTGTGATTCTGGGCAAATCACTTAATCTCCCAATGCCTAAGAAAAAAGGAATGTGTCCTTGTGTAACGAAACTGGTGCTATGTATAGCACTCTAATACCCGATTTATCGGGTCTAGTTCACGCTATATAAAACTTCCCCCAAAAAAAAGTTAATTACCTTTGATAACAACCTTTCTGGTGGGTACTATATCTAACTGCAGATCCCTCATCTTCTAAATATGGAAGATGACAAGACTGGATCCAGAAACCTTTGAAAGAAGAGCAGCTCTGGTTAAAAGGACCAACTTGTAAGGGGAAGAGCAAGTAAAAGGAGGGCACACATTCAGCGCTTGCAACTTGCCAATTCATTTTGCCAAGGTAAGGGCAACTAAACAAAATGTCAACCACTAAAGGTCTCAATTGGCAACTATGAAGAGGCTCAAATGGGAACCTAATAAAAAACACCAAACTGAGTACCCACTGTGCCATTACATAGCAAGTAGGGTGAAATAAATCTGTCAAACTCTTCAGAAATCCTAAAACAATGGGCGATATAAACAAGGAGGGCTGGTCCAGAAGGGAGTGGAAGGTCTACAAGGCTGCTATGTATCCTTCGATATCCCACAGCATTGCATTGCTGCGCTAACAAGAGCGCAAACATCAGAATGTCAAACCAACACAGTCTCAGCACACCAGGCGACAAACCTGTTCCCCCTTCTGGAGTGCACCCTCTTGATAGAATCATAGCGAGCACACAGGGTAATGTCTACCATGTCCCCTGGCAGTTAGAACAAACTCAAATATCCCCACTTAATCTCCACACATGAAGGCAGAGGCTCTGGAGGTCGGGTTGAAGAACTTGCCCCTCTGATTAGGGGAGAAGGTTCGCCCTTAGAGGAAGACCTGGTCTTGGAGAACCTTCCTTAGAACCAGAGGAATCAAGGGTAAAGAAGTAAATGCGTAGTGAAGCGGCTAATTCCACTTCAACCGAAATGTGTCCCCCAAGGTTCCTTGCAATGGACAATGGAGGGAATAGAAATGCAGGAGTGCGTGTTACTGCGAGTGGCAAACAGGACCACCTGAAGGGAACCCCACTAAGCAAAGATGTAATGGACCACCTTCGGGCGTGCATGCCACTCATGTATGGCAAAATGAAGCTGACTGAGGCCGTCAGACATGGTATTCAGAGAGCCCAACAGATGGCTTGATACCAGCCAAAGTCTTTGCCCCTGTTCGCAAGACTAGAGTTGTAGTGCTTGTCAACAGCGCAGATGAGAGCCCCACTCCTCTCCGATTACTGATATACCACATTGTGGTTGTAATGTTTGTCATTTTTAGCAGACTAACATGTAGGAACTGCTTTTCAGTCGACCAGAGGCCTCTGATCTAAAGCCAAAGGGAAGATGGTGATGTCAAAGTCTGAGGGCATCTACTAGCTTATAGTTATGCCCATTGGCCAAAATAATGCCTCATCTACCTTTCAGATGCGGGTGAGCTAGATGCTGGATATTTTGCAAACACTGTGACAGCCAATCTAAATAGCGCAGTTGTCTTTCAGAATATCTGCATCTAGGACACCTCCCAAATGACCAAATTGCCAGACTAGTCAATTCTCTGTCATCCATCTGGATACTGGGTGCACACAGGCAAAATTCAATCTCAGGAAGGGATAGCCCAATCTATTTTGGACTGAATATTCCCAAAACACAAACCAAGTGACAGCCTCTAAAGCTCTCAGTAGGTATTACTGAAATTGTGTGGCTCACAATGGGATCATAGTCGCTCCCTTCATAAACTTTACCTCGAATAAGCATTCGAAGAAGGTTTAATCTGCACAATAGCAGAAACATCACTCTGGTCTTCAACAGAAGATTGCCCAGGAAAAAAAGGGTGTATGGAGGTTGGATGGACAAAGCTTGCAATTCACTCACACAATGAGCTGATGTTATTGCAATGAGAAAGACTGTTTTAAGCTTCAGGAGGTGCAAAGGGCAGCTGTGCATTGGCTAAAATGGGGTACACTATAGGAAAATGAGAACCAGATTAAGATCCCGCTGTATCATCACATAAGGTTTGGGTGGGTACATGTAAGCTAAACCTTTAAGAAAGCACATCACAACAGAGGAGTTAAATGAGGACGGCTGGTCTCATAAACACAAAAAAGTCGATAAGGCTGATAATCTTTAACAGTGCCTAAGGCAAGCCCCTGCTGGGCTAAAGACAGCACAAAAAGCAGAACGTCCAACAACTACACTTGCAATGGGTTGGTATGGCTTGAATTACATCAGGCTGCAAACGTTGACCAACGCCCTGCATAAACAGAATTTGTAGTGTGTGTATGGCCCCTAGAATGACATCCACGACTTTGGAAGGGAGGTCGAAAGCAGTCAACTGTATTTGCTGGATCTCCATGCATGGAGGGGTAGACTGCACATGCCCAGGTGCAGGACCAACCCTGCTGCTCTGACAGAAGATACTCCCAATCCAGCAGCCTGATCGTAGGACATATGCTCATCCTCTGAAGTTCTGTGTCCCACACTCTCATAGCTCAATCAGGAGCAGCTAGGATGACCTGGGCCCAGTCATTCTTAATCTTCTTCAGAACTCGAGGCAGGAGAGGTAGAAGTGTGAAGGCATACAAGAGTCCTGTATTCTGCTCTAGGTAAAATGAGTCTCAAGAGAGCTGCCTTGGGAACTCTAGCAGGCAAAAGTGTTGACTTTGCGCATTCCCTACAGTGGTGAAGTGACTGAGCCAGAGCTCTTCACATTCTTGGAAGATGTATTGTGCCACCTTTAAATGTAATTGCCATTCAAGATCTGCTTAGCGTCATCCAGCTAAGTTCACCCACCTTGGCATTCAAATATTCTCTACTAGATGGTTGACGAACAGGGACATGACCTTAAATCCCAGTCATTTCTGGAGGTACAGCGACTCCTGTCACAGGATCGCGGACCACACCTCATCCCACCCTGCTTGCTGTAGTACCACACGGCGGTGGTGTTGTCCATGAGAACTTCAAACAACCTTCCTTTGAAGGTGCGTATGAAGGCCTTCAACGTCAAGCGAATAGCCCGCACCTCCAACAAATTGATGTGGAATCAAGTCTTTACTGGAGACCAGAGTCCTTCAATAACCTCTCCTAGTTAATCTCCCCAACCCAGCAGCAATGCATCCATGACCCCCATTAGCTCTGGGTGTGGCAAATAGAGGGTCCTGACCCAATTGAGGTCCAGAAGCCAACACTGCAGATTTTTTGCAGTTTTCTCTGAAATCTGAATACAATCAGACAGATTTCCCTGACGGTGTGCCCACTGGGATTTGATGTCCCACTGCAGAGTCCACCTGTGCCACCTGGTGTGTTTTGCTAGCATGATGCAACACCTCCAAGAGGGGCAGAGTCATCCATACTGAGATCCGGGACAGATGCTGAAACATCAGATTCATATCCCCTACTCTCCTCTCACAGCGAAAGATACAAACAGTTCCATATGCAGAATGACTCAGATGAACTGGAGTATCTGCGAAGGAGTCAGGCATGACTTTGGCACATAGATGGTGAACCCCAATGATGTTAAAAAGTTTGCTGTCATCTGGAGGTGATTGGTGCCTGCCTGGAGCTAGCCCGCCTTCAGCAGCCAGTTGTCAAGGTAGGGAAGACTGGTACTCTCAACCTCTGAAGGTGTTTTGTGACCACCAACATCCCTTTCATGAACACCTGAGAGGCACTGGTGAGGCCAAAGGGGAGCACTACGAACTAAAATAGCTCCTGGCCCATGTGAACCACAGGTAACACCTGTGGGATTGCTGCATGGGAATGTGAGGGTAGGCATCCTATAGGTCCAGTACTACTATCCAGTATCCTGCATCCAGGGCAGTTAAAACCTGGGCCAATGTGAGCATCTTGAATTTGTCCTTTTTCAGGAAGTTGTTGAGAAGATGAAGGTTTAAAATCGGACAAAGGCCTTAATCTTCCTTTGGCACCAGGATATAATGGGAGAAACATCTGGTTCCTATTTCCGATGCTGGCACCTCTCTATTGGCTCTTTGACAAAAAAAAGCCTGGACGTCTCTCTACAGCCGCTCTGATGTGGGTGAAATATGTGGAGGGTCTGACAGGAATGGCAGAGCATTTCCTTGTTGAACGATCTAGATTACCCATTTGTCAGATGTAATGCTCCACTACCCGTGCAGGTAATAACATATTCTGCCTCCAACAAAATGGCCATGCGCTTCAGACGAAAAACTAAATCGGTTGGAAAGCTGCATCAGGAGGTTTGGTAGCATGGGCAGTACGGTGCTGGCTGGTTAGAGGGCCTTGGGATTGTCTTTGACCCAAACCCCTTCAAAAGCCTCAAAAGGGGTGAAACGGCTTGGGATACTGCAGCACAGGTGCAGAAAGGCCAAAGAATGTCGGCGATGGCCTTGCTTTCTCTGAGGCATTCCAGCGCTGAGATTCTGTGTTGTCTCCGAAGACCCGGATGCTGTCAAATAGTAAATCCATTAAGGATATTTTGGCATCGCCCTAAAAACCTGTGGATCTCATCCACACATGTTGCCAAAGGACAACACTGGTACCACCTGCCCTCCCTAAGCAGTCATTAGTATTCAACTTGGCGCTGTTGACCTATTTTGCTGCATCTTGGACATCCTGGATGATGTGTGCCAAATTCTTGCTAAAAGATCTTGCTAATCATATCCCACAGGGAATACAAATATCTACCTAATGGGCAGCTGTCATTAACAGAACAAAGGGCAAGACTAGCCGAAGAGTATATCAGTTTTCCAAATGTCTCCATCCACTTAGATTCTCTGTCAGAAGTAGGAAGGAGCAGTATGGAACAAATTTGGGCTTAGTCTACTTGTACATGCATGGACCACTAGACTCTCAGGTGTAGGGTGTTGTATAAGGTGGGCCGGGTCTCCTCGGGCAGATCTAGATCTTCTAGCCACTTGCCTGTTTACCGGTGGGTAAGAGCAAGGATTGGCCCAAGTGCTCATTATTATGTCCGCGAGGGCTTTGTTAAAGGGTAGGATTTATTTGGTGAAGTCTTGCCCAGGTTTCAGGACCTCCATTAGTACATTTGTCTTAATCTCAATAGATGGCATCTGCAATTCGAGGATGTTGGCAGCACGCTGTATAAATACAGTGAAAGAAGCTTATTTTTCTGTGGAGGGGCTGGGTGGAGGCTCGCCCAGTGTCAGGAGAGGTATCCGAGCAACTGTCCACCTGAATATCCATGTCATAGTAGCGGGATGCATCATCCCTGTCACCGCAATTTTCATCATCCAAACCATGTTGGCTATGCTCTGAATCAAAGGCATAAATACATTTGCAGTGCTTGATGGTGACTCATGGGAAGTAGAAGCGTTTTGCCAGAATCAAAATGAGGTTAAGCCGCTGTGCTGGAACACACGCTGGATGTGACTTCTATTGAGGAGGAGGCTGATTCATCTCAGAGTCAGGTGAGACATTTGGGTCCTCCTCCAGCATCAGTGGAGTCAGAGCTAACGTCGGACTGCCAGGAACCGGCATGGGTCATGGTGTTCGAAGCTGGCATGAGCGTCAGTCCTGGGGTTAGCTGGACCCCGTTGGAGGGGCAAGACACAGATGGCGTAGAGAACGGATCCACCAACAGTAATCCAATTGGAGGCCTCCTTGGATCCAGGGGCCTGAAAAGGGAGCCAGAAGGGTGGTGAAGATCCAACAACATGGCTTCCTTGAAGGCCTCTATACCAGCTGCGGTATTGCCGATGGACACATGAAGTCAGGTTGCATTGGGACCATTTGTGGAATCCCTTTCCTTCCTCAGTAGGTGATCGGGACCGAGACAGAGAGGCACCTTGATGTCCTGTGACTTTTCTGCTTGACATTAGCAGAATGAAGAGGAATTCTGCTTCGCCTTCTTGTGTTTCTTCTTATTTGAATTTATTTGAAGATTTGGCATGGGAGGAAGATTTTTTGAGGGACTAACCTCCAGAGCAAGACCGAATGCACACATTCAACTTCGAATGGGAGCGAGTTTTACATGCCTTTTGTCGATGTTCAGCTACGTAGAGTTTAGCTTTGCGCTCCTGGATCACCGTAGGATTCATCCGGATGCAGTTATCTCAGGACTTGCAGTCATGTGACAATCTTAGAAACCAGAGGTATACATTGTGGAGATCTGTCAAAGACATCTGCAGTGCCTACAAGGCTTATACCCTGTAGATTTTAGTGGGTTGATGTTCCTTGAACACTGGAAAAAGAATTTTGAGAAGAAAACGTTAGTCAAAGACAACGTAAAGCTTTGGGGGTGAGCTACGGATCCATGTCCGTAGGTGCAGAAAGACAGGAACTGATGATAGCATGTAGAGGTGGTGCTTACATCTGGCTCCGATGTTACTTCTGGGATGGGAAAAGCCGAAGCTGAACCGCATGACACCACCTGATTTCATGCAGGAGCAATGCAGAGAAAAATCTCTGTATCCAGTCTTCCACCTGGGGGCTTTAAGAAGGTGATGAATCTATGGTTAGAAATAGCCATCAGAAAAAAAGGCATATTCATAAGCGAGGCTTGAACTTCCTCTTGGAGAACTCATCTGAGCTTGGGATCTGAAGACATTAATGGTGCCCATAACTCAGTCAGCAACAGGCCAGAACTCAAAATATCCTTGCAATCCTATATTGTCTGTGAAAAGTAACTTGAACTCCTTAGACAAAGCAGGCACAATCTCACTCATGAAGTTCCAGAGGCTTGTGTGTAATGACCCAAGAAACAAACAGTATTCAAGTATTGGAGTACAAGCTAGAAGAACAAAAGACTCTTTTGCCCACGGTATCTATTATCTTTGATTCCCTATCCAGTGGAGCAATGGCAACATAATTTGAATTGATTTTGCTTGTAGAGGCCTGAACTATAAGGCTCTCTGGAGTAGTATGCAGAGTTAGAAACGTTGAATTACCTAGGTGATGTCTGTTCCATCTAGCAACCGAGCTGCGTCACTCAAGGCTTGAACCAGATAACCAGAAGGATCCCAGTCAAGGATGGATTAAATGGCACAAGTGGGTGCCAGGGCTATAAGATTGCTATCAGGAGGTTTGTCTTTTGTATCTGCTGTACGCAGTTGCAAACCTAGTACTTTGTGGCTCTGCGTAGCACCATTTCAAAAGACACACTTTCTTCTGTAAGAGCCCCGAGGGCAAATTCAGTTCTTTATCTGACGAATGATTCAACCAGTTGCATTTTGTAATTCAAGGTAAAAGTGTAATGAGAGGCAACAAATGGTCCACCTCCTCCTCATCATCATCCTCATTTTGGGGAACATGCTCAAGACCCTGAAGAGCATCAGAGTCAGAGCCAAAGAGGGCCTTCATCATCGTGAAATATTGCCTCTAAGGAACAGGAGAAGTTTCCCCCATATTTTGTTTGTGGTATAGCACGACATGGGGTGCGCCCTAGCCAGAACTGGTTCCAGAGCTTCCAATATAGTTTGAATGGAATCCGGTACTGAACCTCTGGAGCCAGCAGGGGTGTCGACAAAAGAACAACCGGAGGGTCCTGTGGCAAAGGAGTCGAGCCACAGGGAATGTTAGACTGGGCTCAATTTGCTGTGGAGCAGACAACGGCCCTGCTAACTGAGGCAGCACCAGCTCTAGGACTGAAATCAGATCCAAGTCAGACAGAGCAGAATCAGGCCTTTGGAGGAACAGGAGCTTCAAAGGAGCAAAACGTTCCATTTGTACTTTACATGACTCACAAGCTCGACTTGCCTAAAAAAATGAGAAATTGTTCCTCGACCACCAAACATGGTACCAAAGATGTTAACAACATAGAATTTCTTGCTAACCATCAAGAACTTCTCTTTGTTTTTTAAACTAAAAGGGAGTAGAGATGTTAGGATTGTGGAGAGCTGTACGAGGAAGTGGTCTATTTGCAATCAGTCCCCCCTTAACTGAGGACTGATGCTGGGCAAGGATGGGTTTCAAAGGTGCTGGTACTAGTATCTTTTGGGATACATGATAATGATAACAGTAATAGTAGACCAATGGTATTGGGATATCAGAATTTATGGATATTGGTACTGGGTGAATAGTGGATAAATAGAGGATTCCAAAGAAAACACGAAATTGAGCTATGGTTATGGACCCAGGTTTTAGTGAAGTCGGTAATAAGTAGAATGGACAGGGTCAAGTACAGCTTTCTCACATCAACAGAAGGCGTGATTTGCGGAGACTATATATTTAACATATTGGGAGTACTAAACGAACTACGCTATAATGTGTATTCTTACTGAAACTGGAGCCATCAACTGTGATTCAATGACTCCAAGCAGTCGCATATGCATCAAAGCCGCCCGGTGCCTCACTCATTCAGGCATTTTCACTATCACTGAATGACTATCACTCAATCAAGCCAACTTGTATAAAATGGATTATTCACGCAAAAGTAAAAGCTTGGGGAGAGGATGTAGCCTTGCGGCTAGAGCGGCCGATGTCGAAGCTGGGGAACCGGGTTCGAGTCTTGGCTACGACGCTCAACATCCTGTGATTCAGGGCAAATCACTTAATCTCCCAATGCCTAAGAAAAAAGGAATGTGTCCTTGTGTAACGAAACTGGTGCTATGTATAGCACTCTAATACCCGATTTATCGGGTCTAGTTCACGCTATATAAAACTTCCCCCCAAAAAAAGTTAATTACCTTTGATAACAACCTTTCTGGTGGGTACTATATCTAACTGCAGATCCCTCATCTTCTAAATATGGAAGATGACAAGACTGGATCCAGAAACCTTTGAAAGAAGAGCAGCTCTGGTTAAAAGGACCAACTTGTAAGGGGAAGAGCAAGTAAAAGGAGGGCCCACATTCAGCGCTTGCAACTTGCCAATTCATTTTGCCAAGGTAAGGGCAACTAAACAAAATGTCAACCACTAAAGGTCTCAATTGGCAACTATGAAGAGGCTCAAATGGGAACCTAATAAAAAACACCAAACTGAGTACCCACTGTGCCATTACATAGCAAGTAGGGTGAAATAAATCTGTCAAACTCTTCAGAAATCCTAAAACAATGGGCGATATAAACAAGGAGGGCTGGTCCAGAAGGGAGTGGAAGGTCTACAAGGCTGCTATGTATCCTTCGATATCCCACAGCATTGCATTGCTGCGCTAACAAGAGCGCAAACATCAGAATGTCAAACCAACACAGTCTCAGCACACCAGGCGACAAACCTGTTCCCCCTTCTGGAGTGCACCCTCTTGATAGAATCATAGCGAGCACACAGGGTAATGTCTACCATGTCCCCTGGCAGTTAGAACAAACTCAAATATCCCCACTTAATCTCCACACATGAAGGCAGAGGCTCTGGAGGTCGGGTTGAAGAACTTGCCCCTCTGATTAGGGGAGAAGGTTCGCCCTTAGAGGAAGACCTGGTCTTGGAGAACCTTCCTTAGAACCAGAGGAATCAAGGGTAAAGAAGTAAATGCGTAGTGAAGCGGCTAATTCCACTTCAACCGAAATGTGTCCCCCAAGGTTCCTTGCAATGGACAATGGAGGGAATAGAAATGCAGGAGTGCGTGTTACTGCGAGTGGCAAACAGGACCACCTGAAGGGAACCCCACTAAGCAAAGATGTAATGGACCACCTTCGGGCGTGCATGCCACTCATGTATGGCAAAATGAAGCTGACTGAGGCCGTCAGACATGGTATTCAGAGAGCCCAACAGATGGCTTGATACCAGCCAAAGTCTTTGCCCCTGTTCGCAAGACTAGAGTTGTAGTGCTTGTCAACAGCGCAGATGAGAGCCCCACTCCTCTCCGATTACTGATATACCACATTGTGGTTGTAATGTTTGTCATTTTTAGCAGACTAACATGTAGGAACTGCTTTTCAGTCGACCAGAGGCCTCTGATCTAAAGCCAAAGGGAAGATGGTGATGTCAAAGTCTGAGGGCATCTACTAGCTTATAGTTATGCCCATTGGCCAAAATAATGCCTCATCTACCTTTCAGATGCGGGTGAGCTAGATGCTGGATATTTTGCAAACACTGTGACAGCCAATCTAAATAGCGCAGTTGTCTTTCAGAATATCTGCATCTAGGACACCTCCCAAATGACCAAATTGCCAGACTAGTCAATTCTCTGTCATCCATCTGGATACTGGGTGCACACAGGCAAAATTCAATCTCAGGAAGGGATAGCCCAATCTATTTTGGACTGAATATTCCCAAAACACAAACCAAGTGACAGCCTCTAAAGCTCTCAGTAGGTATTACTGAAATTGTGTGGCTCACAATGGGATCATAGTCGCTCCCTTCATAAACTTTACCTCGAATAAGCATTCGAAGAAGGTTTAATCTGCACAAAAGAGGCGGGTTGCAAAAAAAAATGTCTTTGCGCTCTGACCACCCTCTCTACTTGAGTTGTGAAGAATGCCTGGAGGCCTTGCACTGTAAGTGGCCTTTTACTAAAAGTTGCAAACGACTGCCTCATGTATATTAATGAAGCAGGAATTGTACTGTGACTGCTTGCAAAAATTGTTGAATGCCGGGATGAAAGCCTGTATGGGACAGCAGACTTCTGTCCATGATTTGCATTCAGAAAATGAATGCCGCATCAGGGAGTGCATGCAATGGCTCCCATGTATGCCGCCTGCACAAGCACAAACACTGAAGATGATCCCAGCCAAACAGACCACAGCCTGACCTACTGAAATTCCTTGCCACTGCACCCCGGATAACAATGTAATTAAATTATGAGATTTGTACCTTTGTGAATAATGTTAGCCTTATTCTTGGGCCTGAGTGCCAGTTCCCCAGGAAGGTGTTGATAGAGTAAACATCTAAAAAAGGACGAAAGATTCTGTCCTTCTTCGGCACACAGAAGTAGCAAGACTAACCTGCAGTTCTTACTTCCGAGGACAGAACCCTCTCTATGGCCCCTCTGGCCAAAATGGCCTGCACTTCCTGCCACAAGACAGACAGAAGGTCCTCTGTCAACTTCCCTGAAGGGGGTGGAAGGTGTGGTAGGGTAAGAAGGAAAAGAAGGCATAGCCCAGATGGGCAATTTGGAGGACTCACTTGTCTGCTGTTATGGCCTGCAACCACTGGAGGAAATAGCTGATCCTGCCTTCAAAAGTGTGACTGTGTGTCGGCAAGGACACAAATGTTTTTGCAACTGCTGGAGGTAGGAAGGTCTGAGCTGCACATTGGTGATGCTGTTGTTGTTGTCTCTGAGAACCACGGTCTCTGCCACGAAGGGCTGAAAGGCCTGCTGGGCTGAAGGAGCAGTCTCACACTAGCGAAATGGGAAGCCTCTACTGTAGCTACATAGCGAACAAAATTGCTAATGGAATTGCCTTATGCAAGCAGAAAGGCCCAAAGAAAGTTCTATAGCTCTGCTGTCCTTGCAACGTTCCAAGGCTAAATCATCTTTATCGTCGAAAAGGCGCGAGTCATCAAATGACATGTCCATTAAGGATACCTGGACATAAACTGGAGACGCCCATAGCCGAAGAGCTACACTGGTGCCCAAGTCTTGCCCCAATCAGCTATGTCGAATTGAGGTCTTACTATAAATTGTACCTTATTGTGGCAGCCCTGAAAAGCCTCGGAAAGGGATGCCTAAAGATCATTCGGAACAGCTGGCACAATTTCTGCTGCCATGTGCCAAATAGTATGAGAGTATATTCCGAGGAGGTTTGTGGAGGTGAAGAACAAGTTACTTACCCTTCAGTAACGCCTTATCTGGTAGACACTTTATCTAGATGCAGATTCCTTAAATTAGAAGGATCCCCAGGCATCAGACTCCAGGCGTAATGGGAACCCCCACAGCCCTCGCAATGCGGGGCACCCTCAGCTTGTCTGTGCAGTGCTGCTCTCTAAAGCAGCTGCAGTGTGCAGTATGCTCAGTGTTGACCCAGAAGTGAAGAGAAACTATTATTCTCTCTTCAATACCAGCTTGGCAGGCAACTTAAAAGAGTGGGTAGAGTCCCTAAGAGAGAGCGTCCTGCACAGGGGACTGCTCCTCTGAGAGGGCAAGGAGCAGCACAGAACAAACTGCACAGAGGTAAGCAAGGTTGTCACCTTTCTCAGAATCAAATACTGGCCCTCTGTTAACTTTTTAAGGTTCTGCAAAGGCCCCAACATAATTCTTAAGTAGAACTGTGTACATAGCTGCCAAGTTCACAGTATGAATATGAGCGACATTTATGGGTTTTTAGTGGGCCTATGAGTGACATTTGCGCTCTAGTTTCCTGGTTCCATATGTGAATCGCTAATTCCAGTCACTAGTTTAGTTGCATTCTGGCACATGTGGGTCTGGTTATCTTTTTCTAAAATTGGAACTAGAAATCCCTGAATGCAAAGAAAAACGTGTCATATTGCCTAATTAGGAACTGCAGAGGAGAGGTCTGTTGCACTTGAATCAAAAGTATGTATTTTGGACGAGTGTTCCCCAAAATCTTTAGCAAATGTTTTTCCAAATGGTACAGCCACTGTGAATAGATTTGATGTTTAGTGACGCATTTATTTTTTCTTGCGTTATCTGCTTAATGCAACTGCAAGCTGCCAGAACCATTTGTCGCTTTGTAGGACAGCACAGTGAGGTTATGAGGGGTTCATCACAGGTTACCACCATTGTGTCATTGTATGATCTGTGGCAGTCCGTCCCCAGTGCTGTCAGTGCAGCCCTCTACCTTGGATTCAGTCAGCAGTGACTGGATGCGCGCAGTGTTTGAAACAATTAGAGCCACACCAGTGTTTTGTAGTCGGAAGTCCCGCCCCGAGGGGGCGCTTCCTTATATTGGCCCCGGCAGGCCTCGCCTGGCCTGCGGATGTGGTGCGGCGGTCTAGTCGCGACCAGACCGCTAACTATCACATCCCTATCCAACTCAGTCTTTGAAAACACAATAGTTCAAACCAGTTCAGAAAGTTCAAAATAACAGGCACACAGGTTTTGGTACTTGCGTGGATCTTCAAATGTGATGGTCGGACAGCATTAGCAGGCAAAATCTCGCAGGCGTTGGCTCGGACGAGGCTTTGGTCTCAGACTGCATCCCTGGGAGTAACCACGCAGCCGCGTGCTGCCAGGGGATGTACTATCTGAGTTCGGACCGGACGGTGGCAAGGTGTTACTCTCCGGGGCCTCCTGGCCTTCGCCGCTCCTCGGTCTTCCATTGGGAGTCTCTTGCGCTTGGGTAGCTGTGCCATATGACTGATCATCGGAGGGTGTTACAGGATGTTCGGCCGGGACTTCCTTGAACCACGAAACGTTTCGGGATACTTCTTCCCCTCCTCTTTGTGCGGTTACCATAGTCCCGTGGTTTGCGGTGACTGTCCAGGTCCCGGGTTCATAGTTTGTTCTAAACTTTCCTCCCGGGCGACGGTCCAGTAGGAGGACGGTGGCCCCTGTGCGGAGCGTTCTTGGTGTGGCATGGCGGCGGAGACTTGCTTGTTTATTTCAGCGAGTTCTCCGGTCCTGCGCGCTCTCAGCCTCAAACGGAGGTGGTGACCACCCCGGGCAGGTGGGAAGTAGATCTCTTCTCGGGCCTTGGAGCATCAGTGCCCACGGGCTCCTCTGAGTGGTGTTGGGGTTGCTTCGGTACTCTCTCAAAAATCCGTGAAGTCTCTTTTCTGGATCCTCCTGTTCGGCTACAGCTATACGGAAGGTCTTGTTCAGTGTACGCATGAAGCGTTCAACATCGCCATTGGCTTGTGGCCACTGAGGGGTGACTCGTCGGTGGTGGATTCCTCGCTGTTGTAGGAAGGTGGCAAAGTCGGCGCCTTGAAACGGTGGCCCATTGTCACTACGTATCTCGTGAGGCAAGCCAAACATCGCAAACACCTTTTCCAGGATGGGGCCCACGTGGGTGAAGGCAGTGGATGCGACTGGCTCCACTGCTGGGTATTTCGAGTATGCGTCTACGATCACTAGCGTGTGCTTCCCTCCGGGAAGACTCTCGAAGTCGATGCTCACCTTGGACCAAGGGATGGTGCACGCTTCTTCGGTGATCACTGGGATCAGTCTCTAAGGGGCACTGGTCAGTTGGCACGGTGGGCAGCAACGGACATATTCCTCTACCATCTGCTCTAGTTCGGGGAACCAGACCTTTTCCCTCATCCGTGCCTTCATTTTGGTGACTCCTTGATGCCCTCCATGGGCTAATTGGATCGCCCTGTGTTTTAGGCCTTGTGGTATCACCAGCCTGGACCCTCTCAATAAGACTCCGTCCTCTATGGCACTGAGTTTGTTCCGTATCCGCCACATCTTTGTTAGGTTTTTGTGATCTTCTGGGCTCCAGGAGTTGGCTTGGCGAAGGTAATTCGTCCATGACCCTTCTTGGACAGCCCGCAGGGTTCTGGCACACACTGCATCGGCGGCGACCGCCTCTTTGACGTCGTCCAGGGTCATACTCTGGGGGCATGCCGCAATGGATATCATGTGGACATAGTGTTCGGCATCTTCTGTGTCGTCTTGTGCATCTGGCGGCAGATGGTGTCTTGACAAGAAATCTGCAGGATTTTTTGCATCCGGCCTGTATACCACTTCCATTTCGTACGGCTGTAGCTGGACTGCCCATCGCTAGATGCGCGGAGGGGGGTGAGGTGCCGTCCCTTTGAAGAGAGGAACGAGGGTCTGGTGGTCGGTGACCATGGTGAATGGCTGTCCTCTTAGATATAGATGAAAATGGCTGCAGGCCCATTTGATGGCCAGTGCTTCTCGTTCTATTTTAGCGTATCTCGTTTCAGTCGGTGTTAGTGACTTGCTGGCGAATGCGAGGGCTGCCAAGTGGCCAGGTTCATGTTCTTGGGTTAGTACTGCTCCGAGTCCTACTGGGCTTGCATCAACAAGTACTTCAGTTCTTTTCGCTGGATCGATGTATGCCTACGTCGCTCCTCCCAGAAGGGCATCTTTTATGCCTTGAAACGCCTCTTCTTCTCTCTGTCCTCATTGCCACACGGCGTCTGCTTTTGTAAAGGCCCTCAGCGGTTCTGCTCAGGTGGCTAGTCCTGGGATAAACCTCCCACAGTATGTGGCCATGCCTAGAAAACTACGTACTTCCATTGGTGATATTAGTGCGGGGGCATCTTTGATTGCTTGCGACTTCCTTGGGTCCACTTGGATGCCTTCTTGGTTGAACACATACCCGAAGAACTCGAGGGAGGGCTGGAAGAACTGACTATTTGTCCTTATGCAGGGTTGCTCCGTCCTCACTGACCTCTTTGAGTGCATCTCGGAGGTGCTTGTGGTGATCTGCGGCCGTTGCGGAATGGATCAGAATGTCGTTGCTGACGTTTAGTACTCCAGGTAACCCTGACAGCATTTCACGTATTGTGTTTTGGAATACCTCAGCCGCCGAGGATATTCCGAAGTTTAGCCTTTCGCATC
Source organism: Triturus cristatus (assembly GCF_964204655.1). Lineage (NCBI taxonomy): Eukaryota > Metazoa > Chordata > Amphibia > Caudata > Salamandridae > Triturus > Triturus cristatus. Next base: position 512,470,398 of record NC_140588.1, read on the forward strand.
TCCGTAGACCTAGATGGGTGCTGCAGGTGGTAATGTAGCGGCTCTCTTCTGATAGTGGGAGTTGGTGGTACCCTGCGTTCAGGTCGATTTTTGAAAACCACTTGGACCCATTGACATCTGCTATGATGTCATCCATCGTTGCCGTAATGTAGCGTTCCCTTCGGATGGCTTTGTTCGGCAGCCTCATGTCGATGCAGAGGCATATGGCTCCTGGCTGCTTTGGTTTTTCTGCGATGACCATCGGGGATACCCAGGGTGTAGGCCCGACACTTTTTCAATGACGCCTTGCTTTTCCAGGGTTTCTAGCTCCTTTTCTACCTGTGGTCAGAGGTGGAATGGGACTCTTCTGTGTCGTAGAGCAAATGGGGCAACTGTATTGTCAATGTGTAATTTGATGGGGTCACATTTGATGCGCCCGAGCCCTTGGAACAGTTCGGGGAACTGGCTAAGTAACTCCTCTCTCTGATGGGTCTGGATGCACCTTGTCCGAGGTCCTCAGCTGTGTGGCTGCTTAGTAGGGTGTCCGCTTCCCTGTCGATTACATGAATTGTCGCTGTGACTTCTAGCTCATCGGCCTTGATAGGAACTGAGATCTTTCCTTTTAGCGGGAGGGGGGTGTCCGCCCCATATGCATAGATCTTGGTCTTGGACGGCATCACGGGTGGACTTGGCCGTAACCGACGATATTGTTGGAGACCCATCACGTTGACAGTCGCACCGGTGTCGATGACTGCTTTTATCTCTGTTCCTGCTACGTGGACCATGCAGGTCGGCTGTGGCCGGCTGCGTCATTTGAGCTCTCGTGCGAACGAGAGTAGGTGTACTTCCTCCTCCTCTTCTTCTGACGAATCGTCGGCTGGATCTTGGTACTTTCTGCCTGTCCATTGGGTATCCTCGGGTCGAGACAGCCCTGTTACAGATAGTTGCCGCACTGCTCGTGTGGGGGGTCTTTGGCTTCGGTATTCACACCCTCTATTTCGCTTCCTGCATACTGTGGCGAAGTGGTTGGGTATGCCACAGTTAGTACACGTCTTCCCTTGTGCAGGGCAGTCTTTCGCTGCATGAGGCTCATGGCCACAGTATCCACATCTCGGCTTGGCTGTCTCCGGTTTCGGCTTCCTGAAGGAGTCTTTCTTCGGTCTGGTTCCAAGGGCATCTGCTCGCTCTGTCGTGACGACGTCCGACCTTCCCTGGGGCTTGATGAGCGCTTGGTCCATTTCGTTTGCTCTGGCTGCCGACAGGTCATGTGACCGTGCCAGTATTAGCATGTCTTCGAGTGCGATTTTCGGTTGCCGTAAGATGAGGCCTCGCAGCGTCTTGTCCCTGCATCCCTGAATTAACTGAGCCCCGATTTCTTTTGGTTGGTAATCCTCGGTGCACGTGCTGGCGAGTTCACGTAACCGGGCGTAGAAAGTGTCCATGGACTCCCCTTCCCTCTGGCGGGCCTGACGCAGTTTGAAGCGTTCGAAATCAGGGTTTAGTTGGGGGTCAAAATGGCCATCTAGTGCGGCTACTGCCGCAGCGTAGTCTGTGGCTGCTCCTGTGTTCGGTAGGTGTTTGAAGAGTTTGAAAATCTCGTCCCCAGCATAGTGTAGTAGTAGCGACCTCCTCACTGCGTCATCCGTTTCGCGGGTCGCCACTAAATAGTTGTTGAGGCGCTCAATCCTTATTTTCCACCTAGGAGACGCTGACGCCGGAGTTTCTACTTCGCTGAAGGGCGGTAACACCCCTGAAGCTGCGTGCTGAAAGGAGGGGGAGGGTAGGTGCCGCTGCTCGATCGTTGTCCGTCATTCTGGGTACCGGGGAGGTGCGTAGGATGGCGAAGATCACCCTCCGTGGGCTACGCTCGCGTGCCTGGTAGCATAGGTCGCAATAGAAGGAGTAGCAGGAGGATGCACAAGCTGGTGGTGCACTCGTGGGCTTTGCAACCAGAGGGGGAAGTGGAGAGTTTCTTCTCCTTCGGTGGGTACTCTGATGCCTAGCTGGCAGATGCTGAATATGCAGGGGTGTGAGCACTGTCCCCCAAACAAGCAGTCTTGAGCAGGGTTGGAACCTGCGGCCTGCCACCACGTGTGCCGGCCTTGGGAATAGGAGTGGGCGTGGCCTACCCGCGGTGATCGCGCAGTAGGGAGGTGGAGGGAGCGGGTGTGTGGGGATGATTTTGGGGTCTGACGGGTCCAGAATCCACAGCGCCGTGGGCCGCACTCACCCAGGAGACGTCACGCGCGCACACCAGCACGGAGCAGAGAGGACCGCGATTAGGTGGCGGCAGCAGGCGGGTGGTCGATGAGGGTTGTGAGCGAGGGTTACGGCCCTTCTCGTCGCCAGTGTGGTGTGAGCCGCCCAGGGACTACTAGCGCTTGCTATGCGCGGGGGCTGGAGCAGCGCATGCAATAATTAGAGCCACACCAGTGTCTGTAGTCAGAAGTCCCGCCCCCGAGCAGGCGCTTCCTTTTATTGGCCCCGCAGGCCACGCCTGGCCTGTGGATGTGGTACGGCGGTCTAGTCGCAACTAGACCGCTAACTATCACATTTATGAGACTCTGCAGTCGAGGCCCCACGTCAGCTCAGTGAGAGGGCTGCACTTCCACACTGTGGACTAACTGATCACATTAATTCAGTGGCGACCCAATAGTCCACGTGCCACCTGCCCATCGTCCCGTCGACTCTGCGTGTCCAAGTCTGCCGTATGGGACTCGAGAACAATCAAATCTTGCGACGACGATGCTCACCTGTAGAGAAGCTGTCTAAGCTCTGCAGTGTGGGTTTCACGCCTTCCCAAAGCATAGCTTGGGATGCCACGGAATCAATATTATATGTAAAGTATTCCACAATGGAGCGCTCCCTGTGTATTCTACATTTAGAATTTTGTAAATGCAAGTGTGAAAGGCGCCAGCAAAAGGCTGCGCACGACGAGCCCATGCGAATGGCTTTTGGGAAATGATTAGGAAGGCCCCGCGCCAGAACAGTATTGTCAGAGACTCTATGTAAGTAGGGTTGCAGAACAAACAAGCATTGGCATAGCCAAAAGGTTTCGCCTTTGGGACCTTATAAGTGTTTAGCCATGCAACAGTTGATTATTTTTGCACCAAGGATATTGTGCTGCATAACTAAATACTTATAAGGTCCCAAAAGCGAGACCTATTGGCTATGTCAATGCTTGTTTTCTCTACTCTCGCCCAGGCCCCGCTAATGACGCAACTCTAAATGAGGCCCACTCGAATGACGCAACTCCAAAAGAGGCCTGGTATGATGACGCAACCATAAATAATGCCCACTCCAACCCCACTTGACTATTATGTGGTTATGGTTTACAAACCCTCGCTGGGGAAACTTGAATACTGTCCTGCAGCCCCTATGCCCGTTCAGCCAGCATTGTTGCACTGTTCTTGTTTTTCCCCAGGATTACCCTGAGTGCTTTTTAATGATTTATGGACACTCTTCTAGATATTAAGGCGAGGGTCTTTGCAGAAGAGAACCTCAACGAAAATACACAAAGCTATACAAGTCCATGAGGTAGTTTCTCTTAAAACCAGAGCCATTTCGCACCCCTTAGCTTGTTAAGTAAGTAGGAGGAGTGTGGAGCAGGGGTGGTGCCAAGGGTTCCATGGTTGTGGCGACAGAGATACATTAAAAGAACTGCTTTAGAGTAAGGATATTTGAATGCCTGGGTTTTGGAACTAACATCATAGAATGTGGAAGTGGAGCCGCCGCAGCTGGCCGCTGCAGGTACCAGAAGGCAGCAGGCAACATGTTTGACGACACACAAGGCTTGTTTATGATTGGCGTGGTCGCCCGCGGACAGGGCGGTGGGAGCGGAGTGATCCCGGTAAAAGTTGCCTCAAAAAGCATTGGCCACGAATAAAGAAAAGCACACATGATAAAATAAATTACCTGAGGAACTTTTTTTCTATTACAAGGGAGTTTAATATTGCACTTTGTATTCTAAATGTGAAGCTTGCGCCGTGTTTGCCGCTCCATGGATAGGAGAATAAAAGTCCATTGAGATCTAACAAAAGCAAGGTAGTAGGTAAGGTAGGTAGCTCAGTCGGTTATCACAACCACCATATTGGCGCCCTGGCCACCACCCGCTACTGAGTAGGAAGTTAACGGAACCTGCACTAGCAACACTGGCAAAGTATTACTTGTGACCTAATACACAAAGATGAGTAAGTAAGTAGTATAACGTGCATTTGATCTAACATCTTCCAAAGCATAAAATATCTCCCTTTTGCACTTTAATCTCTTTCAACTTTCTATACAATATATTAAATTACATATAGCACAAGCTGATGTCTAAAACATCTTCCTCGTGCATTTCCATCTGCTTACCATTTCGATACAATGTTTTAAATTATATAGAGTGGCGATAAGGCCAGGGCTGCCGCCTTTGGAACTAGATAACCAGGTTAAAGTCTCGGCGTTGGATTATCATTTTGTGATTCTGAGCAAATCGCTTAATTTACCCTTGCATAAAAAATGAGTGTGACCTTGTGTAATGTAACTGGAGATCATGTAAAGCGCACCAATACCTCCAGCTACAGTGCTCGCTAAGTAAAAAGAAAAGTAACAGAAATAATTTTAAAAATGCACTCCCTGATGAGAGTTCTAGTCCTAATTAAAACTAAAATATGTTGTCATAAAAAGGGAAAGCAAGTTTTTTTTCGGGTAAAGTATTTCTCTTATCCGCTCATCCCATTGAACAACTTTAATTTTTCTATTTAACTTAGAATTTATAATTTTATTCTCATTTTCAGTGTGGCAAACCCTTAATCCGTAATGTATATTTCTTCAAGTAATTTAAAATAATCCAAGTCACACTTTATTTCTCTCATGTATAAAAAACAAAAAGTAATTTAGACGTGTCTTACAGAGCAGTAAAAAGAATACTGCGCTCGTCAGGAAGCAGACCGGGCTGGCGGAGGGCTCCAGGAAAGCATCATGCCCCATGGAGAGATCACCTTCTTCTTGGTGCCGAGGCTCCGTCTGGACCAGCAGCTGCCGCTTTATTTGCCAGGGAAATCAGTAACGAGTTAAGAGCCCGGACCTGTCTTCCGCTTCCAGTCATTTGCGCGTGTGTATACAAAGGGACGTAGGGTGTAGCAACACCTGTTAGCTGAGGGCTTGACATCTTCTCTGCCTGCGCCTCTCCTGTGTTTACGGGACATAGGGTCTGATGCACAAAACCCTTTTGCGGTCAGCAAACTGCCTGCGACCTCAAATGAGCATTTTCCTATGCTCTAAAACTGCACTAAAACTGTGAAACGACCGGGAACAAAATGGGTTTTTGTGAACCACTCCAAATCCCAATTAAACAAGGGCGGTCTGCCGGGCTGGCGCGCAGTGCACGCGCATGGCGGCGTGCTTTCACTTTAAACTGCATTTAAAGTCAAAGCACGCCGTGTTTAAAGTGAAAGCATGCAAGATGGCGGCGGGCTGTCCACTGTCCTTACATGCACGCGCATGCTGTTAGGTTAGCAGCCATCTTTGTCCATCCCTGTGCGTGCATGTAAGGCTTTCCGAGAATTGATTCCAAAAGGTACTCGCAATAGCGAGCGCAATGCATGCGCTGCTTTCGCTAGGCGAGACCTCAAAGGTAATCAAGGCAGGAGAAGGAACCGTGCACTGTGGAGAAGAATGTATAGCTCCTCCTAGACCCATTGTGTATTTTCCAGACATCAAACAGACCTAAGGCAGATATGAAAGAAGACCTTGTGTATTTTCCAGACATCAAACAGACCTAAGGCAGATATGAAAGAAGACAAGCGAGTTCTCACCAGATTCCTGGGTAAGTCATGCGGATGCCACTGGTCCACGTAGTGGTCCAATCCGCCATTCCAGTCCCCTCCCACCACCGTGAGCTCCCAGGGGAGCTCACCCCATAGTCTCATCATTAGATCTAGAAAGGGATGACTAAGAGGAGGCGGGCCATAAACACAGAGAAATGGGAGGGGTTCCCCATATAGCGAGCCCGTGACAGCTGATTACCTACCCTGCTGATCTACAAAGGTCTTAGTATGTTGAAAGGGAACAGTATTATTAATTAGAATGCCAGTGCCTCTGGAGGACCCCGTGAGCCCATAATGAAACATATTAGTAAAACCAAATCGGGTCAGGTGCAGGACCTTGTTACCAACAAGGTGGGTCTCTTGAAGTAGTAAAACCTCTGTCCCCACCCTCTTGGCATGTTTAAAGACCACCCATTTGGATTTCATCAAGTAGTCCATTCACGTTCCAAGATACCACACACAGCTGGTCAGCGGAATCATTCATTGGCGGGTCACTCATGGGGTAGTAGAGCAGTAATACCAACAGGCAAAGCGTGTTACGGGAGACACGTAAGAAAGGCATGAAAAACAAAAATATTAATATATACAATATAGAAACAACGAATTCCCAACTCCACCCACATACTTAGAGAACAGGAAGTATCTGCCACGAGGAAGGCTGTCACTAGACCCCAACAGGGGGCCCTGCCCAGGCTATCTGAATGGATCCCATAACCAACATGGACAATCAACCAAGGAAGTCGATTATACCACTCTCAATATCTTGCAGTCACAAGGGGATGGATCACACCAAGGTTCAAGGGGAGCACCACAAAGAACAAGGTCTTTCATCAATTTGATTTAGGAGGTATATCGATTGACTTTTGGGATTCTGGGGGTTCACCACCTGCTGTCGTGTTTCCCACATCTTGCTGAGAGTACCTCCAAGAAGAACGAGACCTGATACGGCGCTTCGCTGGAGTTTTTAGAGGTTGAGTACAACTGTCTCCTTGGGACGAGTCAGAGTTTGTGTGTGTGTGTGGGCGGGGGAGTTAGGTGAACACTTGTCAGTTCAATGAAAAACTTCCTCAGGCGTTTCAAAGAAGAGGGTCTGATTTTACATGATTTTCAGCTTGGCCAGGTATAGGAGCATGAATTGGAGATGTTGTTTAGCTGACAGGAAGGATTGTAGTTGCTGCTGTACCATCCTGGTGGAGTCTGGGAAGATCATGATGGTCTGAGACTGCTAAGTTATTTTCTCTTGGAGACAGACATATTTGAGGATAGTGCAATAACAGATCTGGGCCGAACCCTGGGAGGGTGACACCACACCAAAGCCCTGTGGACCCGTTCAATGACAAAATAAGGGTACATGGCACCTGAGGGCATCAGAGAGCGAAGCCATTGATCCAAAAAGCACTCCATGGAAGGACCCTCGCACCACTCGGGGAAGCCAACAAATCTTATTTCTCTAATCACGACTGTGAGCTGCAAGGTGCTAACCAAGTCTTACACCCCAGAAATCCTGGTCTCGGCCTCGGTAAGCCGCTCAATGGCATTCCTCAGATCCTGGCAAAGCAGTGTGACATTGATGCCCACCACACCAATTTTAGCATTGAGTACGTCTTGCTACTGTGTGAAAGCTACTAGGAATGCAGAATTGTCTGGAATCGGGTTATCCTGCCAGCAGGCCCCAGGGATAGAGTGGTATCCTCCGGATAGAGTATATTTGTCAAGTATACTCTGCTTGGTGGTGGGGACAACGTTGTCTTTAGTCATGATGAGGAGGGCGGCAGGGGAACCAGCAGTCACCACGGTAAGGTAAAACACCAGAAGTGACCCACCTGACACCCACTGCGATCCGACGTGGGGAGAGTCACGAGCAGTCAAGAGTCCAAGGCCCCTTACGTAGGTAGCAAAATGGGGCCCTGCAAGAAGGCCTGGGGGAGAGGCCGTGAAACCCAGGGGCAGAGTAGGGGGGGGGAAGCGCACTGTCGCAAACTGCACCAAGACCTAGTTAGGCTATCGAGGTCCCATGCCAACACAATAGATGGGCCTAGCCAAAACTCTGAGGATCATGGGCTGCAGGGAGAGGGAGGTGAAGGTAATGTCCATCCTAGACCCCAGCTGCCAGATCACACCACCAGCAGAGTAGAGCTGGGACTCCGAGAGTGTCCCACATGATTTATCTGAGCCCCGATGTGCTGCCGGGCCACAGAGGCCATTCGTATAGTACACGCGGCAAGAGGCCTGTACAAGGCCGAAGCCCACCTCCTGTGGCGTGCATGCCTAATCTGCAAGTAGCAGCAATGTCCAGCCCTCCCTGGCCGAGAAGAGGCATCCACCCACAACAGTAGAGTCCGCCGCATCCTCAGTGCCCAGTTTGGGGGCGGTTCCCCCTGGGGAAAAAGCACCACATAGGTAGATGGTGATAGCAGCATCCAGTAAGCTGCCACCCAAGACTATTTGGCCAGGAATCACCCAAGGGCTCACTGCCTTTCTACCGTGATCGTCACTTCCTCCTGTGGGAGATGATGGGATAAATGAAGGGCCTCGTCGTGCCCTCCTGGGTGTCAGCCATTAGGCCTCTGGGTGCCCACCAGTCACAGGCCACACCCTGGACTCAGACGAGGCAGCCTCTCCAGGCAGTGGGGCAAGGCGATGCTGGTGTTAAGAGAGGGGCTACCTCTGAAAGCGATGGGACGGTCCCCAGCAGGCATGCACCGCGACTGTACCCTCCGTGGTCGTTATGTGTTCTAGCCCGCGTTGCGCAGCTGTTACTTCCAGTTCACAGAGACCGCCGCACACAAAACAACAGCCGCAGGGGACTCCAGCACCACAGAATCCTGCCCCTACTGCCTCGATAAGTAGGCAATACTACGGCAGTCAGGTTGACAGGGTGTCCTTCTTCATGTAATCCAGGATTACAGCCGATAAAGAGTGACTGCATGGAGTGGTATTAAAATGAGGCCGCCATAATAAACGTACAAGCCAGGCCCCCCAGTGATTAAAACTTTTAATCACTGCAGAGTATATAAGGGCACAGAATAGTATGCAGTAGTTCCTAAACTTGAAGAAAAGAAAAAAAAAAGAAAAAAGGTGATTATTTTTCTAGAAAGAAAGGAGAAAGTAAAGCAAAGTATGGAGGATGTAGAGGAGGGAAAATGGAAATAGCAGTAGAAAAGAAAAGGAAAATGGCACACAAGTATGAGGGAGATATATGCAAAGAAACAGCTCACGAGATGCTAGAAGGACAGCTGGAAAGGTGATTAAGAAGTGAGGGTGAGGATAAAAAGGAGGAAGGCAATGGAGAGGGTGAGAAAATAGACTCAGGCAAAACAAATGAGATAGCATAAAGGTAGAGCAAAGACAGGAAGAGGAATATGGCAAAATGTAAAGATAGTAACAGGATTAGAGAGAAAAAGTAGAAGATATGAATGACAGCGGATACGATAAGAATGGAGAAAACATAGGATGATCGGAAATAAAGGAAAGGAAAGGCATTGGAAGTGAAAGGGAGAAAAGCAATAGGAAAGAGAAAGAGCAATGGAGAGTAGAAATTTGAGTATACAGAGAAAAATGCATAAATAGGAAGGATAAAGAAGAAGAAGAAAATTAGATGGGAGAGGACAGAAAAGGAACTGGAGAGGAAAAGAGAAAACATATGAAAGACACAAATTAAGGAAGGAAGAGGATAGGAAGTGAGAGGTAGAAATAAGATATGGAGAAATGGAAAGGAGAGATTTGAACATAGAATAAGTGTAGGCAGAAATGGAGAGAGAAAACAGAAAGAAATGGAGCTAAGCTTTGGAGATGAGGTAGAAGGGGGTGGTGAAAACAGGCAGAAAGAACATAAGGATGAGTGAGAGGGCTGATGGGAAGAAGATAGTGGAAGCATTTGAGGGAGGAGAGAAAGTGCAAGGAAGGAGATGAGGAATGCATTTAGGAACGGAGAGACCTGTAACCACAGAGGTGCCTTGGGTGCACTGGTGCTCAGACGGTCTTTAATTACATTAGCTGCAGGTGGACAGGCCTTCATGGAAATCTAGAGTTTTTTCACAAGGTGAAGGTATCCCTGCAATGCAGGTAAGGTTGGAGGGGAATCAGTCAAGTCTAGTAGACCATTCTTGCATACAACGTATTCTTCCCCAGCCCTACCAGCTTTTTAGAGACACCAAAGCTGCCAGTGTCCACGAAACCTACTGTAGGGTCAATGGTAGTGCAGAATACAGGTGCAAACAAACTACATGCCTCCAAACTTCGAGATATGGCAGAGCTCTGCATTGGCTCACTTGGCATATTTCACACTCGAAATTGAATAACTTTAGAAAAATGACTGCAAGACCTGCTAACAGTTTCTCCATCGCTACCCCAGGTCTACAGACAGTTGGAACTGCTACACTCTACGAAATGCCACTTCAGTCTATGCCACTCCACTCTATGCCATTCCACTCTATGGTACACTAAGACACACACCTCTACTGTAAGCCCCTCCACTCTACACTACTCTACGACACTTTACATCATTATATGCTATGCCACTACACTCTACGACACTTTACAACACTACATGCCCCTCCACTGTATGACACTCTACTCCACTCTATACCACTCTACGACACTCTATGCCACTCCATGCAGCTTTACTCCATTCTACTCTATGACACACTGCGCCACTCTGACACTCTATGCCATTCCACGCCACTCCATTCTACAACACTCTGCGACACTTCACTCTATACCAATCCACGCCACTCCACTCCATGCCACTTCATGCTACGACAATCTACTTCCCTCTATGCCCCTATGCTCTACAAAACTCTACTCCACTCAACTCCCTCTACACCACTCCTTGTCATTTTACTAAATTCTACTCCACTCCACTTAACGACACTCTATTCCACTCTATGCCACTCCACTGTATGCCTCTCCACGCTATTCCACTCAACTCCCTCCACATTCCACTCTGTGCCATTCCACTCCAGTCAACGACATTCCACAGTATGGCAATCTACAATACTCTACTCAATGACACTCTACTTGACCATACGTAGCTCCCTCTATGCCACTTTACTCCACTCTATGCCACTCTACAACACTCTTTGCCACTCCACTCTATGACACACTACTCCAACCTTCGGACACTCTACTCCCCTTTACGCCACTCCACTCTAGACACTCTACTTCACCCTTCCACACAGCTCCACTCCACTCTCCTCTCCTCCATCCCACACTATGCCACTCCACGACACTCTAAGCCTCACTACAACACTGTGCCACTCCATGCAAAGCCAAAAGTTCTTGCTTAGATGATATCTACTGACTTTGACAATGCTTTTTACTCTTTGCCACTAAATGTATCATGGATACTACTGCTGTCAGTTGGATGCAGACAGCAAAGGTGAAATACTTGTACAGAGTAGTTGGTGACGGAGAACGTACAAGCATTATGGGGGGTGGGGGTGCTGCTCCAGGTTTAGTTATGCCACAGGGTAGACTGGATCAGAAAACTTTTTGAGAGAAACTGTGCACGCCGGTAGGTGGCTTTGATCGGCTCTGCATCCGCTGCACCAGAAGTACAGATACAGGCCCCACGCCAGCGCTTTGACACCAGTTGCTTTTTGCAGCCTTTTTTCGCCAGAAGCATGGAGCCACGAAGGATGATGATGCGCTGGTGTTCAGCACTAAGGGCTTCAGAAGGGTGAACTCTATGCACAGAATCCGTTCGCAGTGGGAAGGATGGGTGCGTCGGTAGAGTCTCTACCAGATAAGGCGTTACCGAAGGTAAATAACCTGTCTGATGGTGACGTCTAGCCGGATATTCTTGACCTTGTAGTAGATATCCAAGGAATACATCCTCTGAGGTGGGCCTGCAAACAGATTAGACCAAAAGGCACTGCAGGACCACATGGTCAAAGTGCCAGTCATGACAGTCTGGGCAGTAGTGCTTGGTGAACGTGTGCACAGACACCCACGTTGCCATCTGACATGTCTAAATAGGGACTCCACGAGCTAACGCAGTGGTTACTGCTTTGGCTCTGGTGGAATGAGCATGCAAGCCCTAACGTGGTTGCTTCTTGGCCACTGTGTAGCAGATTTTTATGCAGAGCCCTGGCCATCATGAGATGGTCCTTTTCACAACAGCGTTTCCTTTCTGCACCCCGATGTACCAGATGAGTAGTTTGTCCACATGGAACTCTTTTGTATGATCAATGTAGAACAACAATGCTCTTTTTGGGTCCAGGTGGTGGAGTCTCTCCTATTCCTTGGAAGGATGAGTTGGAGCAAAAAAGGTAGGCAAGCTGATATTCTGGCCCACACGAAAAGGTATTACCCCTTTTAGCAGAAAGGAGGCACGGATTCTCAGTACCAGTTTGCCTGGGTAGAATGTCATTTAGGGAGGGTGCACAGAAAGTGCCTGCAGCTCACTGACCCTCCTGGCCGATAATCGGGCCACTAGAAGGGCCATTTTGATGGTAGGTAAACACAGAGGACAGTTGTGGAGGGACTTGAAAGGTACACACATTAGGAATGAGAGGACCAGATTGAGGTCACTTTGTGGTCTGATAAATGGACGTAGAGGAAACAGGTGATGGAGGCCCTTAACAAAATAAGTCACACCTGGTGACTTGAACAACGAAGTTTGGTTCGGCGACTGCAAGAAAGCATGTCATAATAAATCCAACACTGGCATTGGTGTGGATTCATTAAGACAAAGTGTTTGATACAAACAGCATTGGTTTCAGTGCAGCCATCATGTAGTTGGGAAACTCATAATGACCAGTGCCCAGTACATGTCCTTAAGATGGATGCCTGATCACTAATGTTAATATTGATAAATATGTCGTCGATATACACCATGATATATATAGGTATAATAACAAACTTGCATTGCTGTTGTTGAATTCACCGGATATGACCTCAACCCTGAGTCCGAAATATGTGGTCAGGCAGGCCCTGTGACCTAGGCCCAAACTAACTGATTGACAGATCATAGGTAGGGGGACACGTAACCCTTAGACAAACGCGCGAACAAGAAAACCCAGATAGATCCCACAGATAGGCAGCAACAACACAATGGGCTCTGGAGATTGTCCCCCAATAAAACTCTTTGGCCGGAGGGGCGTGTGTTTCCAAAACACCATAAAGTCAGATGCCACACTAGGTTAGGAACACTCAGCCAATCAGAACACAGCATACACACTGTACACAGTGATCACGAGCTCCCCATGTCAGACATGTACCCAGTAGCTCAGCATTGTGTTCATGCAGGGTCGAGACCCACCTGCGATTCTTATCAAGTGACCAGATTTATGGCTTCGTGACTAGGCCCAGATTCATGTTCTAAAACTAATGCGCAAATTGCTTTATTACACTTTGTGAAATGTATAAAATGACGGCAAAAACCAATGTACTTTGAGACAGTTATTAGACCCCGGCTCTGTTGCCTGCCCTCCCTGTCACTGCGTTTAATTAAACCAACTGTTCGTGTTTTGCCAAATGCCTTTGGTCTTTAATTTTTTCAAGTTAATTCCGATTCACGCAAGATGTGCAATATCTAGGAATGGAACTAGAGGCCTATCTGCTCATGCAGATGGGCCCTCATATATATTATAATGCACCCTGCCATAGGGCTCTAAGGCCTGCTGTAGGTGTGACTTACATATAGTATATGCATTGCATACAGGAAGTGTGCAATGTCATGCTTTCAAAATGGTTTACACCATTTCAGGCATCCTGCGATGGCAGGCTGCAAGCAGTTTTTATGTGGGTCCCTTTGGGTGGTATAATACATGCTGTGGCCCATAGAGACCCTATTTAGTATTCATGCCTTGGTACCAAGGATACCATTTAATAGGTACTTACAGGGGTGCTAACGCCCTTGCCAATTGTGCTGCAATTAGACAATTAGACATTAATCTGTTTTAAGGGAAGAGCACTGGCACTGGGGGCCTGGTTATCAGGGACCCAGTGCACTTTGTCAAAAAACATCAGTAGTAGGGCAAAAAGTGAGGGTGATCATGGCAAAAATTGGCATCTTCCTACAGATATAATCACAAAGGTTTCCTTTGGACTCCACTATACAGTCAACCATATATATTATACCCAGAAAGAGTCTTCCACCATATCACTCAATCCAATTCATTACAGTCAGGATAGGAGAATAATTCTGTATACCCAAAGCTACTAGTAAATGCAAGACTAATGGCAAAAAGTTAAAAAGATTTTATTCAATCCAAAACACACAATGCTACACGATAAATGACACTATGTCATGAGATAAGAGAAACAATACAAATTCATTACATTTCATTTAAAAAATACAAACATATCACGCGACATAGGTTTTAATAGGAGCGAGAGTACAAAAAACAGACCAAACACTGTCTTAGATTGATCACATCCGTAATACTCGTTTCTCAAAAACTGAGACTGGGTGCTGTGTTCCATAGGCACTCAAGTTTCAGTGACAATACAGATTGTGGTCCTAATAAATCAGGCGTCGACGAGTTTCGGTGGAGAAATTATAATGCCACCTTTTTCAAGACAAACGTATTATGACTCTCGAAAATTGATAAAAACAGGAACAATAAAATTCACCTCTTTTATCATAGAGGTTTGGGGTGATATAGATATATCTTGAGCAGGAGATTATTAATATGTCTGAGCTTCAGGGGCAAACACCTCCTATTTTCAGCATTGCCTGGCCAAGGACTGCCTAAAGGATGTGCCCAAAGCGAAAAATATAAGGTCTAGGACTGGACAGTTAAAAAAATCCTGTCGAAAGCAGAGACTATAATCCTCGCATTCATTGCACGAAAAATCTGCATAGAATGTCCTCGAATATAGATAAATAGTTGTTCATATAGTTTTATTTTCCTTTTATAATGAACAAAGTGGGCTCAATGAGCTTCTTGCAATAATCCTGTGATAATATGAACCTTTGAGGTTCCGTGTGAGACGGAACGACACTTTTTGGGTATTGTCGAATATGGATGAGTTTGGTATCTACAAACCGCAAATGACGAGTTTAGTGGGTGTACGCGTTTTCGCTACGCAACCACGCATGGTTCGTCTTATTTTTGGGTTTGTCCATCCAAACCCTCGGGTTCCATTTTAGATGCGGCATCCATTTTGTCTCTTGCCCTCAAGTAGCCAGCGAACGGACTTTGTCCGCTCTGCGACCCTGGGACTCCCAAGCTTACACGAAGGACACGTGTTTCTTTGAGGGTGACTTTTATGATAAAGGAAATGACACGGCAAAGGCAGATGGCCCCGCTCGAGGCTCATCTTACCGTGCTGGTCTATTGTTTCAGTCGTGCATGCATTGGGCACGAGGTCTTTGATCCTGTAATCAAGTTCCCGTTATTACTCCCAACACTCTTTTCCAATCTGTCGTGCATCCTTGTTCTTTCTTTGCATCTGTTTCTGTCCCTTCTCTTAATGTGTTTACAGTCAGAATGGAATGTGTTTAACTGTGGGGATGATATGTTTTTACAGTTGGGAACCGGCAATGCTGCTGTGATTATGTTCCGACCTCCTGAAACATGAACGCGACTCTTTTGAAGTTTATTGTGGGAACTGAGTTGTAACCTTTGTTTGCCATGTTGTGCAATGGCAAAAACGTGTATAAAAGGAGCGATCCACTTTTGCAATTTGAATCAGTCTCCGAGAACCTACACGTTGTGTACTTCTTGCGATTTCTGTATCCCTGCAGTAAATAAATGCTGATCTTTGACGTCGTTGGAAGTGTCCCGTGTCTCTGTGTTTGTACGCCAGAACAGGTAACCCACAAAGGTTTCAGGTGTTGTCCCCTGGCACCGCTGGGTCTTAGAATAACCCAGTCCATCAGCGGTACCGGTCCAAAGCCCGACGATCGTGAGGAACTTCGTGTGAAATCTCCGCGGGAAGGTGCACCCCGCTTCATCGATCCAGTTGTCGAAATAAGTGGCCCGAAGTCTTTTCCCGCGAAGATTCCCGCTTCCAGACGGCTGCGACGGACTGATGCCCTGACTGTCGACCTGTTTTGGTGCCTGGCGTAGTCCTTTGTACGGCGAGACGATAGACGGGCCTTCCTGGTGACGCCATTGCTCTTTCAGTTAAGTATTTGTGGGTCGCTCCCAGAGTTACTTTGTTGTTTGCATGGTTCCATTGCATTTGTGGTTCTTAGTCGTTGGTTCTTAGTTGTTGGGTTTTATTTGACGATTGCAATTGCCAAAAACCGAGGGTCTTGCATTTTTTGTGCGAGGACATCATAATTCGATAGCCCTCGAAGTTTGTAAACTCTGTTAGTGTGCACGATGCCTGGCCGTAGTACTTTGTTTGGTTTCCTTAAATGTTGCAGCACGGATTCCCGGTTGGAGGATTCATGTCCGATACCTCCGGTTGGAACTCCAATTTATGAGCTCTATAGTCGCCATGGCGTAGGTCCTATCGTATATAATGAATATTGGGTTCGTTACACTAAAAAAGATGGTGTTCTTAGTTGGCCATCACATGGTAGTTTCGAAACTGCCGTTTTAGATAATCTTGAAGCTAAATTGTTTAAAAAGAAGGCTAGGCCGGCCATGTTTGATTCCTTCCGGTTATGGCGCAAAGAGGCCAAGCAGAAAGAAATCAAACAGATTAAGAAAAATAAGAGAGAAGGTGTTATTACGGTGATGCGAAATGCAGAACAGTATCAGCGAGACAAGGATGAGAAGGAGCAGGAAGTCAGTGCTCGACTTCATCACATGGCGGTGGATAAGTGTTATCCGGCGTTACCGTCTAATTCTGATAAGACGGGAGAGGAAGCGATAGAAGATTCGTTATTATCTTATCTATTGAAATCACCACCTGCTTATGCTCCAGATACCGTGGGTCCTATGATTCTTCCTATTCCTCAACCTGCTGTTCTGGCGGCTGCTGGTCAGCCCGTCGTTCCTCCTGCTCTCCCGACTCCTCTTGTACCGCAGATTGTTCATCCTCCTTTACCAGCTCTTCTTCCTACTGCTCCTTTGTCAGTACCTCAACAGTCCATTGTTGCTACTACTCCTGTTACCCCGTCCACTACTACTGTCTCTACTCCTACTGTCGTTGCTCCTGTACCTTCTTCTTCTTCTCCTTCTGTTCGTAGCCGTCTCTTTAATGCTGTTGCTACTCTCTATTCTCCGCTTTTTGGGCCAATACTCGGATCGACTCTTTCTGATGTTGCTCAGAGGCGCAGTCAGATTCCTGATGGTAGGGAACGTGAGTCGTTGGTAAAAATGGCGCGTAGATGGATTCGCCATCCTGTGAAGTACACTTCGCGTATAGTGTTTCAGACATTTTCCCAGTTTAATGCGCCCACACAGCGATTCGTGTTCGAGGAACTATGTAAATCTCTGAGAGAAGAGTGGGATAATGATGCGATTGATAATGTATCGCCCGAGGTCTCTGAGCTCCAGAATCAATTTTCGACTGGTGTGATTGTAGGTGATAATGTTCGATGTGCTCTAGAGCGTCTGTTATCTTTTCGATGTACAGTGCAACCTCGAGCATTGTTTAAGGACGAGACTGAAGAGTGGATGGCAAAACCTGGTCAGTATCCTATGCGGGAAGTTCCCCCAGTATGGATGCCAGGTGATCCTAATGCTAATCCTGCTATTCCAGCACGTTTTCAGAGAGTTTGGATACACCTCCCTTGGAAACGATCGGAAGTTTTGCAGGTAAAGCAAACCTTGCCCGACCCCCGTAAAAATCCTGCAGGTTATTATAAGGAGTTGTCCCAACTAGTGGATGCTACCGTTATGAACCTTGCCGATATTGACATGTTGTTTGGCAATATAGTGCCTCAGCCGGTTTGGGCGAAAATCCGTCATGAGAATCACGCGGCCGAGTTAGGCGGCGACTGGGCTGCTCTAGCGGCGGCAGACGCCCAGCAAGTTGGTGGGGCGAAACCTGAACAGCTTATTGCGGATTTGCCCCAGAGGATAATTACCCTTATGAAGACACTTATGCCAGCAATACGCGTTGATTGGGACAAGTTGTCTGCGTGCAAACAAAAGAGGGATGAAAGTATCTCCGATTTCTTTACGAGATTCGAGGAGGCATTTATTGATCATAGTGGTCAGGACATGAGCTCTGAGGGTGGTCAGCGGTTGTTCGTTGATAAATTCGTATCGAATTTGTTGCCTGAACTCAGCAACAAGCTGAAGAATTCTGAAAGTTCGTGGGCTGTTTCTACCACTGCTCAGATATTAGCCACGGCCCAGTACTACGAAAACAGAGAGAAGGAAGAAAGCGAACGCGCAGACAAGAAAACGAAGGATCTTAAAACTAAGGTCTTATTGCAGCAAGTGTATCCTCCGCGCTCGAATTACAATGACTCGCAACAGCCAAATCGATCTCAATCGCAGTTTTCTAGATCACAGTTGCGTAATGACTCTTCTACACCTCGTTTTGTGTTGGGGTATAATCAATGCGCGTATTGTCGGGGTGAGGGCCATTTGAAGTTTAATTGTCCAGTTTTACGTGACAGGAACAATGGTGTTTCGGCTCGAGGAGGTCGTAGTGGTCCTCAACAAGCTTCACGTGGTAGAGGTTGCGGTGTTACTCAGAATCAGACCGAGCGTCTTGCCACTTCCTCAGACTCGCAAAATTGTTTCGATCGACGCGATCTCTCGTCTGGTAGATCTGCACAGTATCATGTGGATGACTATTATGTTGAGCATGATGTTGATGCGGATGGTATCTACTAGGACAGCCGTAGACAGAGGAAGGGAGAAGTATCAGTTCCGGTTGATCAGAGAGGGCCTTATGTCGCAGTTGCCACATTGGGCGTAGTTGAGCCTTTTCTGTTGGACACTGGTGCAGCGAAAAGTTCCATCATGCATTCGAAACTCCCTGGCGCGCCTTTGTCTGGCTTAACAAATGTTTCCGTTGGATTCTCTGGCGCCCCCGTTAGCAATCCAGTTTCTAGCCCTTTGCCCCTTACAATTGGGTCTTCTGAGTTAGAAGCTCCGTTGATTTTGACTACTGGTTGTGGTGAGAATCTTTTGGGCCTGGATTTATTGAAACGGTTACATGCGACTTTGTATTGCTCTCCCGCGGGAGTGGAGCTTACATTGGGTCAGAGAGTGATCTCCCCTATGTATTTGTCGGTTGATAAGCTCCCACCGGAATTGAGTTCTCTTCCGGCTTCTTTGTGGGCGACAGGTCCCAATGATGTGGGCCTGCTGGATATACCACCTTATGTTGTTCAATTGAAATTCAACGCGCGATTGCCGCGCATGCCCCAGTATCGTATCTCCCTTGATGGTGAACGAGCACTATTAGCGATCATTTACGATTTGATCGATAAAGATGTCATTGAGGAAACCCGAGGTAACGTGTGTAATAGTCCTGTGCTGCCTATTTTGAAGCGAACTGATCCCTCCAAGCCTCCTGTGTACCGTCTAGTTATTGATTTAAGGGAGGTAAATAAAATTGTTGTTCCACAGTTTCCCGTGGTACCTGACATTACAGCTTTGCTGACTCTGATTCCAGCCTCTGCATCATGGTTCTCGGTAATCGATCTGAAGAATGCGTTCTTTAGCATTCCGATTGCTGAGGAAAGCAGAGATTTATTCGATTTCTCATTAGGTGGTCGTAGCTTCAGGTTCAAACGTGCACCTCAGGGCTACTGTGAAAGTCCATCGATCTACAGCCAAGCTCTTAAGAGTCAACTTGATGCGTTCGTGCTGCCAACTGGTGCGGCCTTGATTCAGTACGTTGACGATCTGTTGGTAGCTGCAGACACTGAACAGATTTGCAAGACTGCTACAGTGTCACTGTTACAGCATCTTTGTGACTTACATCACAAAGTGTCACCTTCTAAACTGCAATATTGTTGTCAAGAAGTAACCTATCTAGGTCACTTATTGTCAAAGGCGGGAAGAAGGTTGACCCCTGAGAGAATTGCAGCAATTACTCGAATGACTGTGCCAACAACTCAGAGGGATGTGCGTGCCTTTCTAGGTATCACGTCATACTGCAGACAGTGGATTCCAAATTTTTCACTGTTAGCGAAGCCATTGATAGCTCTCACATGCAAGGATGTTTCGACTCCTTTGCCATGGACGGAAGAATGTCAGAAAAGTTTTTATGAACTGCGTGATGCGTTGTGTTCGGCTCCTGTGTTAGGTACTCCTGATTACAGTAAGCCATTTACACTATATGTCCACGAGAGGGAAGGTTGTGCGTTGAGTGTTTTGACGCAACAATTTGGTGGCAAGCAGCGTCCGTGTGCATATTTTTCCTCGACCTTAGACCCGGTAGCTAGAGCGTTGCCGAGTTGCTTGAGGGCGACGGCGGCAGCTGCGGCATCTATTCGACAATCCGCAGGTCTGGTCATGGATAATATGCTCATTGTGAGGGTTCCGCATGCAGTTGACACTCTCTTGAATCGGACAAAAACTCAACATCTGACGAGTGCAAGGTTGTCTGGGTATGAGCTGACCCTTTTGGCAAGTCATATACAGATCAAGCGTTGTAATGTATTGAATCCGGCGACATTGTTGCCGACTAATATGGAATCAGATGATGTACCTGTGAGAAGTTGGCCTGATGTATGATGTCACTAGTTATAGTGTACACCTTATATCAGTCCAAATACCCTTATGGTGATTGGTTGTAAAGTCAACCTTATAGACCAGCTATCCTAGTGGTAGCATGGACAAGAGCAGTCTTAGGCTAAACTCTGAATGGCATGTGAAGCCAGCTGTGATACCATATATAATCCCTTGAATACCAAATGAAAGGACACCACAACAGATATATATATAAAATAAAGTGTATTTATTCTAAGCAAACCCTCAGCACTCTTTATGAGATTAGAGGTAAGTACAACAGTCTTATTAATGCATACAGTAAGTCACACAGGTAAGTAATACAGTTAGGCCCTAGGGGCCACGCAAACCATATACTAAGTAAGTGGTATAAGGACCACTGTCACGGAAATAGAATAGGCCTAGGCAATGGCTGGGGCTACACTACACTAGCGTTAGTTAGGAAGTGGGAGGCCCACGGGATTCGTGTGCAGAGTGGAAACACTCGCGCGTAATGCGTAAAAGTCAATAGCAATGTTACAGTTTAGAAATAGATAGATTTAGGACACTTCCGGAGTAGCTAGGAAGTTGAGACTTGAAAACTAGACACTAGGATAGTCACTATCCTGATGAGCACCGGAATACCCAAGTTACCTAGCCCACAGGCTGCGGGTGCATAGGGGTGAAGATGCGTCGTTTTCGTCGTCGACTCCTATGGATGCCTGAAGAAAGATGCTGACAGGCAGTCAGTGAAGAGTGTCCGATGGATCCCAAGGCTGGGATCAAGAAGAGAAGAAACCTGCAAGCAGAAGGGACAGAGTCAAGGTCACTAGCCAGTGACCACGTGGAACCAGGAAGGAACCAGGCGATGTCGTGAAGAGTTGCAGGTGAAGGTGAAGCTTGTCGCTGCAGCCAGGAGGACCAGGAAGCGTCGAGGACGACCAGGTCCAGGAGGCGAGCTGTCCCACGAAGGCTCTTGCTGTCGGCGGCGTCGAAGTTGGACTAGGACTCACCAAGCCTTGGCAAGCGGAACCCACGAAGAACAAGGGACTTGCTTCTGGTGCAGACCAGGAAGGTCTGGGGTGCTTCTTCTTTGCAGAGAAGCGGGAGCCAGTCTGGAGGAGCCAAACCAGCGCAGAAGATTTCAGGGAGCGTCGTCACAGAGGCCACTAGCCAGCGGGCAAGCAACCGGACAGACGCGGCAAGCAGGAAAATGCTGAAGGGCCCCACGCAGGACTCGTGGAGTGTGGGGGGCGGATCTTCGGTGCAGTTGGTGCTTGGGGTTGGGGATTCTCAATCCCCGGTGCACAACTTCGAGGGTACCTCAGAAGCTGCGCTGTAAGTTACTAGCCACTTTTTCCAGGTAGCCGGTCCCACGTCGCTCGTCGCCTCCACGGATCTCAGCTCTGCTGCAGATGTGGATGAGGGTCGGAGAAGTCTGGAAGTCAAGGCTCTGGTCGGGCTCTGCAGTCGGTTCCTCGTAGAACGGTCGCAAAGCAAAGGGTAGTCTCTTGATGGTGCCTGTTTGCACAGGGTAGCCACTCCTTGGCTACAAGGGAGATTCTTCAGTCTTCTTCTTTCGTCGAATGTCGAAGAACCAGAGTTTCTGTTCAGTTTTGCAGGTTCAGGATAATCTAAAGTCTTGAGGCCCAACTCCCACTCTTATACTAATCTGGGGGGCTGGGATACCTGCTAGGTCACGCCTTATGGGTGGGACCTGGGAGGGGGTGGTTACACCCACTTCCCTTTGTCCAGTTTCGCGCCAGAGCTGGGGCTGGAGTGCCCCAGCGCCGGTTTGAACTGGACTATGCAAGGAACACCTTGTGTGCCCCAGGCATGTCTCATTCCTTTCAGCCCACCCTGCCCCAATACACTAAAGGCTGTCTGGGGAGGTGCTAGCACCTCCCCAAGCAGGAAACCTATTGTCCAGGCCTCCCTGGCTGGGATCACTCCCAGCAGCAGGAGGTCAGACTTGTGTCTGTGGCAGCAGCATCCATTTTGTGATGCTGAGGCTTTGGTCAGAGGTTACACAGCAAAGTAGGATTTTAACATGTCTCTCCCTCTAGAAGGGGGGAATAATATCCTCATCACCAGAAATGGTATGGGGGTATTATTCCAAAGTGTTAGACACCTTACACGACATGTTTTGATAAAGCCAAACCATAGTTACCATAACCGTTTAAGATTATAAGGCACTTTAAGAGTATATGGTAGGCTATATCATAGAACAGCTATAAGGACATGGTTCCGAAAGCTGCAGACAGGCTCAGCTCATGCTAGAGCACCATCTCACATGTTACCAAGCACTCTGCCTCCAGGATTGTCAAGGCCTGCCATAGGAGTGACTGATAGGTACACATGTGTCTATATATAAGGTAGGTATAGGAATACTACACCTAAGCAAGGGGTGATTACACGACCTTGCCCCAGCTGAGTGATCAGCCAGTTGTGTCTGATTGGAAGGCCAGACCAGGGGTGGCATAATACATGCTGCAGCCCCTGGGAGGCCTAGGGTACACCTATGCCCTGGGTACCTAGGGTACACTGTACAGGGTCCAATAAGGTGATCCTTACCAATTGGTTATGTACCTAGGGTACATGGAGTCCATTTTAAAGAGAGAGCAGACAGCCTGAGACCCTGAATGGCAGGATCTCAGGCCAACTAAGTCGAAAAACCAGCTAGACACTAGGCAAAAAGTTGGGGGTAACCATAGTCAGATATCCACCTTCCTACAGTACCACCACATGATTGTTATTTACGAACTGAGGAAGAAACAAAGGGTCGTGTGGACCTGAAAAACACTCCATTGACAGATCCCGATGGTACTTTGTATGTTGATGGTTCCTGTTTTAGATTGCCGAATGGCGATGTGACGACTGCGTATGCTGTAGTGACGTTGAGCACGGTTGTGGAGACCGCGAGATTGAGTCAGAATTCAGCGCAAGCGGCAGAGTTGATTGCATTGACAAGAGCATGTGTTTTGTCTAAGGGAAAGCGAGTGAATGTGTTTACCGACAGCCAGTATGCATTCGGCGTTTCGCACAGTTTTGGACGATTGTGGAGAGAAAGAGGATTTCTGACATCGCATGGCACGAAGATCCAACATGGGCAGCTCGTGAATGATCTTTTGGATGCACTTACACTGCCGAAACAGGTGGCGATTGTTAAATGTAGTGCACATCTGAAAGTGACGGATGATGTTGGTCATGGTAATGCATTTGCGGATGAGGTTGCTAAGAAAACGGCTAAGAATCTTGCTACCCGAATGTATGTGACAGGTTCAGCGAGATGGTCGACGGAAACTGGTATATGTGAAGACATTGTCGAGAGTGTGAAAGCAATTCAGAACGAGGCCACTGAAGCTGAAAAGACCAAGTGGAAAGAAAGTACTGGAAAGTTGGATATGCATGGATGTTGGGTTGACTTGTCGGAACGTCAGAGGTGGATGTTACCGGATGCGTATGTATTAGCTGTCGTGACGATGGCTCATGGGTTGTCACATATTAGTGCGAAAGGGATATGCAAGTTCCTGTCCCCTGTATGGAAGAATGATGGTATTACTAAATGTGCTGAGAGAGTGGTTAAGAATTGCATGGTGTGTTTGATGCATAATCCTGGCAAGGGCACCCCCACTCCACCTGGTCATTTTGCTCCCCCTGTTTGTCCTTTTGAAGTTATCCAACTGGACTTCATCCATATGGAGAGATGCAATAATTTAAAATATGTTTTGGTTGTGGTCTGTGCGTTCTCCAGATGGATCGAGGCCTATCCTCTTAAGGATAACACTGCCTTGTCCACAGCGAAAATCCTACTGAAGGAATATTTTCCTCGGTATGGAATGCCACGGATTGTGTGGTCAGATAATGGAAGTGAGTTCATGGGAAGTGTGATGCAGAGTGTATGTAAGGGCCTTGGAATTCGTCAGAAATTCCATAGCGCTAATCATCCTCAGGCAGCGGGTTTAGTTGAAGGGTACAATGGTACCCTGAAGCTGAAACTTGCAAAGATACAAGCTACGACTGGTCTATCATGGCCTGATGCCTTGCCTCTGGCTCTCCTATCAACCAGAGCGACTGTACACTCTCGAGTAGGGCTTAGCCCATATGAGATTGTGTTCGGCCGCCCTGCGAATATTTGGGGAGTCCCGAGACCTAAGGCCTTTGATAGTCTTGAGTATCCAATGCTAATTGATTATCTTCATGATTTGACCACTAAACTGAGGTTAATTCACCAACAGGTCTTTGAAGCTCTACCGGCGCAGACAGAGGGTCCTGGACATCAGCTCCGCCCAGGCGCTTGGGTCGTTACCCGAAATTTTGGTCGAAAACGTAACTTGGAGGCAAGATTCGTGGGACCCTTTCAAGTCTTATTGACAACGAGGACTGCAGTTCGGTTGGAAGGCAGAAAGAACTGGGTTCACGCCGGCCACACGAAAAAAGTACCGATCCCCTCACCAACGGATGGTTGGGTAAGAACTGGGATTGCGGCAACGGAAACTGAGACCCCTTTAAGCTTTGTGCCGTTCAGTGATGCTCAACCTGTAGGAGACAATTTGTCGCTGCCAGACACGCCTCTGGAGTCATCAGTTGTAGAGAACTCAAGGTTTGAATCATCGTCCACTCCACCGAACACTGTTGCACCAGCTGAACAATTGTTTGTAGAGCAGACTCGACCTGGAAGAAATCGATACTTTCTTCGTTCACGTAGCAAGGACTAATAAAGTTTAGTTTTATATTTTTTTCCCTTTACTGGTGTTACGGACATTATGAACGATTACATCCTTTCTTTTTGAGTTCTTATGTGCTTCTCACTGCTAAGAGATTTGTATTAAAGCTGAGTGTTTAAGAAAACCTACCATCCGGGTTACCGTAGGGCCGTGCGGGTACTCCTTTCTGTTTAGCAGGTTTCTGACACTAGGTCGGTTACTTTTGTCGACTCCTGGGAGCTCCTGGGAATTGATAATCGCTACTCAGAACGAAGTGCGTCAAGTACGTCACGGACGGTTTGTAGAGGATGGCATTCTCTAAGCTGTTGGAAGTAGAAAGGATGTCGGCGCGAAGATCAAAATTGCATAAAATTGTACGAACAAAATGTTTTCTGTTCCAAATGTTCCTACTGTTTCTGACTGTGTCTATGTTATTGGTGGGCGGAGTGTATTTTGGAATACAGTCATTATTACCTTCTGTTTCACCTACTCTTTCTCCTAAACTAAGCTCCATTACCACTGTTTCTCCACATTCTTTTCATCCCCTGCCTCAGCACGAACAGGTTAGACGTGCGGAATTCATGAATAACTCCTTTGTTCAGCTCCTACATCAGCATCAGTTGGTGATGAATACTATCAACTGTTGGGTGTGTGGGTTAATGCCACATACCATGGATAGGGGTATTCCGTATTTGGTTCTTCCTTACAGCTCCCAGGGTTCAGCTCGAGCATTCCAAATTATGTTTCGTAGTGCACTAGATTCCTACCCCAGTCGAGAGCCACGCTCTGCAAACTTTGGTCCTGGTCCGTACCACAAGCCTTTGGCGATAGCGATTGCTGATCTAGATAGAGATGTTTTTGATGCATCGCTTATTCCAGATGAAGAGGTGCAAGCCTATAAGGATCTGAGTGAGGCTGAGTATAGTACGTCAGTGGGTGATAGACAGCTCAAGAGTTCGTCCCCAATATGGATCGTACCCCACCTCGGTAATTTCTGCCTGAAGGGTTTGGGTCGAAATCGGAGAGCACAACTTGGGAACAGTGCTTGTACTGACACGTATGTCCTACCGATGCTCTCTTCCCCTGTTTTTCTGACTGCTAAGGGCACTTATTTCGTATGTTATGAACGTGCATATACATGGTTACCCCGTGATTTCTCGGGTACCTGTTATATTGCGAATCTTTTACCACCGACTTTTACAGTTGCCTCAGACTATCACAAGACTAGAATTGTGAGAGGTGTTATTAGCAAAGAGGATACTGCCGGTCAAGAAGCAGGAGATTTCTTTAAGGGTTTCTTGCCGTTTTGGGGACCTATGGTTAATAGTAGGAACCTAAGACAGTTGACCCGTGTAGTCGAGTCGACTGCTAATATAACTGTGAGTGCCCTTGGTAATTTAACAGCTGAACTTCAGGCGGATAGACTCATGACGTTGCAGAACCGTATGGTTCTAGACGCTGTTCTCGCAGATAGAGGTGGTGTGTGTAAAGTTATCCATTCGAGCTGTTGCATTTTCATTCCTGACAACGCTCCAACTGTCTACCAAGCCATCTCGAAGTTGCACAAGATTTCCGAGTCCATACACGTGGACGAAGGTAATTGGACACTTCTAGGATGGTTTTGGGGTTTGATATCCACTTGGGGTTGGAAAATTCTGATGATCGTAGGGGTTGTTGTAACGTTTCTATTCACGTGTTGTCTTTGTGTACAGTGTGGTCCTGCCTTATGTGGCCTTTGTGTTACAACGTGTATAAGACGGCCATCTGTTACCAAGGAGACATTGATGGACAGAATGATGTTCCAGCAACAGCTGAACGATCTGATGAATATCGAAATCGATTCTGATATTGACTAATGCTTGCCTACATGAGGGCAAAAGGAGCGTCTGAGGTTCCGTGTGAGACGGAACGACACTTTTTGGGTATTTTCGAATATGGATGAGTTTGGTATCTACAAACCGCAAAGTTTAGTGGGTGTACGCGTTTTCGCTACGCAACCACGCATGGTTCGTCTTATTTTTGGGGTTGTCCATCCGAACCCTCGGGTTCCATTTTAGATGCAGCATCCATTTTGTCTCTTGCCCTCAAGTAGCCAGCGAACGGACTTTGTCCGCTCTGTGACCCTGGGACTCCCAAGCTTACACGAAGGACACGTGTTTCTTTGAGGGTGACTTTTATGATAAGGGAAATGACACGGCAAAGGCAGATGGCCCCGCTCGAGGCTCATCTTACCGTGCTGGTCTATTGTTTCAGTCGTGCATGCATTGGGCACGAGGTCTTTGATCCTGTAATCAAGTTCCCGTTATTACTCCCAACACTCTTTTCCAATCTGTCGTGCATCCTTGTTCTTTCTTTGCATCTGTTTCTGTCCCTTCTCTTAATGTGTTTACAGTCAGAATGGAATGTGTTTAACTGTGGGGATGATATGTTTTTACAGTTGGGAACCGGCAATGCTGCTGTGATTATGTTCCGACCTCCTGAAACATGAACGCGACTCTTTTGAAGTTTATTGTGGGAACTGAGTTGTAACCTTTGTTTGCCATGTTGTGCAATGGCAAAAATGTGTATAAAAGGAGCGATCCACTTTTGCAATTTGAAGCAGTCTCCGAGAACCTACACGTTGTGTACTTCTTGCGATTTCTGTATCCCTGCAGTAAATAAACGCTGATCTTTGACGTCGCTGGAAGTGTCCCGTGTCTCTGTGTTTGTACGCCAGAACAGGTAACCCACGAAGGTTTCAGGTGTTGTCCCCTGGCACCGCTGGGTCTTAGAATAACCCAGTCCTTCACCTTGTTCGTACGCGGGCAGCAGCCTCACGACCTCCGTTCCCGTAGCTGAAGAATAATAGTTTTTGAGAAACAAATATTACGGATGTGATCAATCTAAGACAAAGTGTTTGGTCTGTTTTTTGTACTCTTCCTTATATTTTAAAACCTATGTCGCGTGATATGTTTGTATTTTTTAAATGAAATGTAATGAATTTGTATTGTTTCTCTTATCTCATGACATAGTATCATTTATTGTGTAGCATTGTGTGTTTTGGATTGAATAAAATCTTTTAAACTTTTTTTTGCCATTAGTCTTGCATTTACTAGTAGCTTTGGGCATACAGATTTATTCTCCTATCCTGACTGTAATGAATTGGATTGAGTGATATGGTGAAGACTCTTTCTGGGTATAATATATATGGTTGGCTGTATAGTGGAGTCCAAAGGAAACCTTTGTGATTATATTTTTGCATGATACCCTATTCCTTTGGCTTAAGGGGTTCCTCTCCGTTTTTACACCTTCCTACAGAGCCTCTTGACACAGGATCTATGACCGCACACCGTCCTGTTTGTTGCAGTACCACATAGAGGTAGTGTTGTCCATAAACACCTACTTGATTCAAGGACTAAAGGCTTTCAATGGCAGTCAAGATTGCCCACAGCTCCAAAAAGTTGATCTGAAGCTGGGACTCCACCAGAGTCCTCTGACATCTACCTCTCCCAGGTGTCCATCCCAACCCATGTGTGATCTTTCTATCACTAGTCAGCGCTGGGCTGGGGAAGGAGAGGGGTTTGCCACTGAATAATACTCAGTCTTCCACCACTGCAGTTTTTTTGCAATTTCCTCTGAGATCTGTACAAAGTCAGAGAGATTTTACTGATGCTGACCCACTGGGACTTCAGGTCCACTGCAGAGCCGACATATGCCAACAGGCAGGAGTCAGAAGCAGGATTCAGAAGGCCATGTGGCCCAGCATTCTCAGTCATGGGCGCTGAAACATCAGTATCCTAGGCTGAATATCCTGGACTCATCGCTTGGGAGTATAGACCCAAAATTGCACTGTGTCCAGAACACCTCCAATGAACATAACATGTGTATTTGTAAAGCGCACGTTAACCCCGGACGGGGCATCTTGGCGTTGAATAACAGATGTTTATTGTTACAAAATTTCTGGGGGCTTTATGGCACAAACGGAAGCGGTACTTAAAAATGTCACCATGATTCGTTTTGTATTGTGTTAAAAGGCTCATGATTTTACGTAATTGGCAGGCATCTAGCCGTGCGGCTGCACCAATTTTTAACCATTTTTATCTATTGTTCTTAAATGTTTTTTATATTCATTTTATGTACTTTTATGGAGATTCTCCGAAATAAAGTTTTTCTTGACTTGGCTTGGTTTATTGTTACCCAACTCAATGATACTCATTTTATCGACCTCAGATGGATGAAAGGCTGAGTGGACCTGCCGGGATTTGAACCTGAGACCATGAGGTCGAAGACAGGCCCCTGCAGTGGATGCATTAGTCCACTGAGCCACCAGACCCGGGAGCGTCAGAGAGTCAAATGTGACTTTGGCGTGTTAACTGTGAACCCCAGCGAGGGCAGAATGTTCCCTATAATCTGGAGGTGGGATACGACTGTCTGGCCCGAGCCTGCCTTCAACAGCCAATCGTTGACATAGGGAAAGACTGGAACTCCTGACCTCTGCAGATGAGCTGCAAACACCACCATTACTTTTCTGATCACTTGTGGGGTGCTGGCAAGGTCAAATGAAAGCACAGCAAACTGAAGGTGCTCTTGGTAACACCTCTGTGGGCAGACAGGAAGGGGATGTGGAAATATGAGTCCTGCAAGTCCAACGATCCCATCTAGTCTCACAAGTCCAGGGCAGACAGAACTTGTGCAAGTGTGTGCCTCTTGAATTTTTACCTTTTTCAGGAAGAAATTGAGAAGGCGCAGGTCTAGGATAGGACAGAAGCCCTCTGTCCTTCTTGGGCACCAAAAAAGGTAGCAGGAATAGCAACCACAACCCACAACCACAACCTTCTGATGCTGGTACCCTCTAAATGGCCCCCTTAACCAAGAGAGCCAGCACTTCCTGATGGACAATGAGATGTGGTCATCCGTCAGCCAGTCATGATGGGGGTGGCATGGGTGGAGGGAGAGTCACTCCTTACCGACCTCTGGCTTCTTGTCCCACGTGGTTTATGGGACACGCGTCCTCAGCCACAAAAAGGCTGGGAAGCCTGTTGGCTGTGTTGGCTGGGAGGGTATAGAAGCAGTTGGAGACCCCTTCCATGGCCCCAAAAGGGCAGACTGGGGATGACGAGGGGCCATAGATCAGCCCAAGGACCTGGCCGTGGCTCTGCTGTCTTTAAAGCGTTCCAGCACCGAGTCTGCCTTCTCTCCAAAAAGATGAGAGCCATCAATGAATAAGTCCATAAAAGAGGCTTGGGCATCCCCTGAAAAACCAGTCATCTCAGCCAGGCGTGACGCGGCAGAAATGAATGAAATCGCTCTACCCAGCAAGTTGGTAGTGTCGAATCCACATAATATGGTGAACTTTGCTGCATCTCTCCTGTCAGTAATAGCTTGGGAAAGTATGGCTCTGGCCTCCTCTGAGGCCATGGGCAGCACTTGCACAACCGAATCCCAGATCGCTAAGGAATATCAATCCAAAAGGTGCGCCATGTTCACCGATTGCATTGCTAGGCTGGTAGAAAAGAATATTCTTTTTCCAAAGGTATCCAGCTTTTTGGATTCTCCATCTGGTGGAGTGGTAGAGAACGTGCCAGGGTTGCTCCTAAAAGTGGAGGCTTGGACCACCAAGCTGTCCAGGGTGGGAGCGATGGCAGCAGGCAACTGTCCTATGCACAGGAGGCCCTGTGGAGGGATTGGACCAGGCTCTGAGTAGGGCGTCAGTATGGGCTTAATTAAATAGAATTCTTTGGAGTGGGCGACTTCCGACTGAAGCACCTCTGTCAAGACACTTGTCTTGACTGCCCCTGAAGGTAGCTGAAGTTCCAAAACCTCAGACGTCGTATGAACCACCACAGCAAAAGAGGCCCCAATCTCTGTAGACATGGTAAGATGAGAGATCAAGCCAGTGTCAGACGAGGTGTCTAGACTATGTGGCCTCCACCAGTTCCTCATACCAGTTGTCCTTCTCATCTAAGGGATACTGGTAACCATAATGATCCTCAGATCTCTTCCATTCTTCTCCCTCTCCAGGACTACCAAGAGGCCTATCCGGAATAAAAGGCACTGTTTCTGCTCTGGACTGCATGGTTCTGGTCAGAGATGGAACTAGCCTCGAGCAACGCGCATCTGGCTCAGTGTCAGAGTTGGGAATAAGGATGGGGATGGAGTGGGCGGCTCTGAGGGCATCTGCACTGGAGCAGGTGCAGATGATGGTCTGTCTTGCCGGCAGCTCCATTCTGGATCCAGTAGGTGATCTATGGGGCAGAACTGGCACCGAAGGCGAACTTGCTGGTGGGGATCTAGTGGAGGCCTCACCTGAACCCATAGGCAGAAGGCACTTTAGAGGGGCGGGCCGCCCAAATATGAGGTGCATGGCCTCATTAAATTCTTTGAGCTAGGCAGGAGTTGCTCCGGCTCACGGAAAATCAGAGAAGCATGAGAAAACCCTGACTCACGCTCCGCCAATGCGCGAGGCCTGGAGTGCTGATGGTCCAGCACTCGTCAGGCAACTTCGGTGGGCGTGGTCAAGTTGAAGACCTCTTCATCTTCTTGGATGTTCTGTGTTTGTGGGACTTATCCAACAACTCAGGGTGCAATGATGATCGCCGGGTGCAGTTCAGTGAAAATTCCGGTACCTTTCTCGACCTTGGGATCTTTAGCGTCGCGGGGTTGTCCAATATCAGACGGAGAGGAGAATGAGGAATAGCTCCCTCAGCACCTTCGGATGCATGGCACGGCAGTCCTACCAGGTCTTGGAGTCATGGTCACCCTCCAAGCATCACAAACACACCAGGTGGGGGATCTGTCAAAGTCATCTGTCTGTCACAGTTATTTGGGTGACATCCTCACACCAGGAGAGAAATCCTTCAAAAAAAGTCAATAAAAGTCGGCTAAAAGCCAGTCAAATAATGACTGAGGGTAGCTCAGGTTAGATCAGTGCTATCTGGCGCACATTACAGGTAAAGAATCTGTAGCTAGAAGTCTCTATCAGATTGGGAAAATACAGCTATTTACCCAGTTTGAACCTACCCAGGAGTTTTGGGAGTCTGGTGAGGGAAAAGACCATCAGTATAGAGAATACTCTGGTTTCCAGAGTCCTCCAGTCTGGGGTGGTTCTTAGTCATCTGTTATGCATAAAGAAAACTTTACCCACCTGTAACAATCGGTTTGCAGCTTGCCAAATCTAAAGAGGTAAGCACCTTGTGGTTGGGGTGTCGAAAGTGCCCATTTTGATGTATGAGAAAATCCAGGCACAGCTGTAACATTGTGAGAGATATGTGCGTCTCAGGAAGTAGAGAGAATAACAAGTCGATTGTTGTCATTATCAGTATTGGAAGTACTACTTGACATCTTAGGAGTTGATCTCTCATTTGTGAGTTTGTTGATTGCTCCTGCTGAGGAGATAGTCTCTGCCCAGTTTTTGTATACAGCACATGTTAGTCATACCGTCTGTCCAGATGAGAACCACTTTGATGTGAATCCGTGTTTCACTGTACTACTATCCGCGCCAACACAATGATGTGCAGCAGGTGCTCCCAGCGAACCACTAATCGTGGATTCTGAGGTTCCCCATGTGAATTCTCTATTTAATGAGTGATTCATCCACCTTGATGGTAGCATGTGGCTGTAGGTCGAGAAACAACCTGCCCAGTAACAGCTTGTCCTTGTTCCATTACTGCAGTTTCATCAACCTTAGATACTCCCAATTCTCAATCACTTGCGACCACTGTCTGGAAAGGCATTCCTGTAGAGGACGCAAGTCTAACCAAGTGTTCAGAACTAAGGCAATAAATGACCAATAGTTTCATTATCATTCTCACGGTCAGAGGACACAATGTTTGTGAAGGGTAAGTGGTCTTTGAATTGCCCTTACTCTCTCGTTGATGGGGTAGGCTTTGCCTGTGGCTGCATGGAACGTGCTGCAAACCACAGTTTGTTGCGTTTGGGTGAGGCACTGCACTTATACCCAAAGGTCACTATTAAATATTATGTGAACACTATGGTGGCTGTAGTGACCCGAAAGGAAAGTCTTTCAATTGGTTATGTATTACACTACATGGAGCAGGGAAAATAGTAGGTATTTTGGCAACATAATACCCTTGACGATTGTGACCACAGGGGCATTCACCCCACACCTCCCTCCCCCCTTTGTTGCTTTCTACATTTCCCACATGGGGAATCAAGATTTAATATCCTTCCAACAGAATGGGCTAGTAAGCCAGTTAATGCATGCAATTAGTGTTGCATGTTTTGTCGGTTCCCCTTAATCAGAGAGCTAGACAGGAATTAGATCCAGTGGCTGCATTTTGTCCTATGAAAGCCCTTACCCTAAGTGTCCACCTTTTTACGGGCTGAAAAATGTCAACAGATTTGTAGAATAACAGGGTCGTTATTCCCCATCTTTACCCTCACATTTGGTTTTTAATCATACCTGAACAACCGCTAATAAAGGGACATCTTGGTGGTTCAAGGTATTTGTATTCTGTATGGAATGTGGAAGTAGATGTCCTAGAGGTCAGGGGTTGCCATGTAGTCCCCTCCCACTTATCTGTGGAATGACATCTTGCAGACTTCTCATGTTGAAGTCATTGGCTGTGATAAAGTAGTTAAGTGCTCTGAGATTGAGGATCAGCGCAAGGTTTCGTCTTTTCTGGGAATGAGGACGTACAACAGAAAAACAAATGCAAAAGGTGAGAGAGAAACTTTACAGTGCTATTTGGCTATAAAGGATTTCCATCAATAACCAGTGATTGGTCAGTATCATCATCTGGATATCCATCCTTCCCACCACAATAAACCCCTCCAACAAGGGGTGTTGCGTGTGGTATAGGTGTCAACCAGAGCACCTGAATGTAAACCGGGAAGGGGGAAAAAAAGAAGACTGCAAAGATCACTGGCTTAGTCAGGAATGTGGGAATATATACCAAAAAATGATATGTAAATAGTGCAGTGCAAAAACGTGAAGTTAAAAAAGGATTTAGAGGAAAAAATAAGTTTTATTCAGGATATTCCTACTAATCCTTAGGTTAAAAATCGGTGCAGAAACAGCTTTTAACAAATAGGCTGTGTGTCAATACGGTCGACATGTTTCAGCCTTCTTGACCCCCTTGTCAAATGTCTTTCTTCAGGACCTTATGATCTATTTAATATTGCTACTGCAACAATAAGTGTGACAAAATTAATAATAAGTGCGTAAAATACAACCTTCGTGGTATATGCCTCTTCGTGCAACCAGTATATATGAATTATCTGTGCAGAACAAAGAGAAAAACCAGAAAAAACACAATTTGCAAAGTTAAACATTCTCTCTCGAAATAGAACAGTTAGTATTGGGCAAGACCAATAACATATTACCTGATTTGCACGAGGAGTAAGCCTCACCTCACCCGGTGCTGACTCAGGTTAAGGGAGGCCCCGCCCTGTGAAAAGTAAGGAAGGGAGTAGGGAGACTGTTAAGCCATACAGGTAGCGGGCTCCCAAATAAAATCAAGAGAAACCGGACATCATTCAACTATTCTGTTAAACGCTCTGTTAGAAACTCTGTTGACAACTTCCCAAGCAGAGAGACTATGCTACTCTCCAACATTAAGCAAGCGTGTGTCTAGTAACGCAGCGTGTGCTACATAACAGAGTGTCTATGATTAAAATGGAACTACATCGGCAATCACTGCAGCGGTGTAGCCAAGCTATAAATGATTACAACTCTGACCCTACTGTGAACTGCGAGTAAAAAGCCGGAAGGGACTTAGGCATTTAGAGTTTAGTCTTGCGTCTAAGCAAAGCGCGCAGCGAGTTTAATGCAAAAAAATCAAAAGGTGAGAAGTCATGTAGCCTACCTCTCCGTCGGTACCTCGGGGTGTATCTGAGCCGTATGGGAGGTAACTGCAGATTCGAATCGCGGACATTTAAGCGGCAACGGTGTACGTGAAATCACGTGTGAGTTACTCTGCCAATGGCCAGCCTGTGTCGACATTGTCAAGAGATAAATTACCAATCCTCGTGTGGTAGCGATAAACTACTACTTCCTGGTATGCTGATGTCATTCAGTAGTTTTATCGAAAAAATGTGAACTTTATCGATCTTGGTAATGGAAAAAAACCTCTACCAGAGCTGACATAAATGTAGAAGTCCTGTGCTAGCTGTCACAACCAGTGGATTAAGGGTAACGCCTTGTTTTAAATTACGTTGAGATAAATCACCAATCCTCGTGTGGTAGCGATGAAAACTACTGAATGACATCAGCGTATCAGGAAGTAGTAGTTTATCGAAAAATGTAAACTTTATCACGTATTCAGTGTATGTAACCAGACGTATATGCCCAGCTGTTATGTCCCAAAATTTAATCTTTCCAGTAATTCTGTGCATACAGGTATTTATCCAAAACAGTCATTTGCTAATGGCCACAATGGTGTAAGCTAGATCATGTACAACGATGGAACTGTGACCAATGCACACATGTGTTGAGGAAAACTCCATAAAAATGCGTGTAATTGCAATGTGTATGTTAACAGGCATGTATGGAGGTAGAGACAACTGAAGGCAATTCAGAGAATGTAAAAGCAAGGTATATCTCACAAGGAAACCCAAGGAATGTCATCATTTAAACCTACTAGATCGCTATGAATTTTGAAAACCCATCTTTGTTCTTTGAGAAACAAGAAACGAGATATATCACTAACATGAGATGGGATAAAGGGTTTTTCTAAAACAGTCCAACAAAAATCGTTGGCTTGGTGATTTGTCTCAAGAAAGTGGCGTGTCAACCTTGTGTTCGTTTTCTTGCATCTAAATGTACTCTTGTGTTCAAGCATGCGTTGTCTGACTCTTCGAGTAGTCATACCCACGTATCGAAGTTTGCATGGGCACTCGATCAGGTAAATTAAGTTTTCACTGTTACAATTAGTGAAAGTCCTTTGTTCCCACGGTGTCTTAGTACCAATATCTATAGATTTAGAGTGTTTGGTTTGTGGGCATATTGAGCATGTGCCACACGGGTGGTGTCCCTGGACCGCTGGTAAGTCCCACAGAGTACCAATTGGACGTGGTCTGTCTTCTTGAGGTCTTGTGTGGACCAATTTGTCTCTAAGATTACTTCCTCTCTTTAAAGAAAATAAAGGTAACTGTATCTTTTCTTTGCATGAGTTGAGGAGACGTCAATGTTTCTTCACGCATTTCTGAATACCGTTAGTTAAAGTACTGAAGGTGTGAACAAAGGTTAACCGATCTATTGATTACTGAACAGGGGACTGAGTCTGTTTGGTCTTTAAACGATCCCTTGGACCCTCCCTAATGGTTTTCCAATTTACGCGCAGCTGATGGCTGCGGGTCCGTTTTAACTTTCTTTTTGACTACACTAGTAATTGGTAGTCTGCATGGTTAATCTAACCAGCCAATTAAATAGTCTTTGAGATTCCGCTCTGTTTGCTCTGTTGCTAACTTTCCCATTCCACAGCAGTTTAGACCGACACATATTTGTTCTCCAACATGGCAGAATTCAGCGGCCTAGCATATGATGATTCCATTTACCAATCTATATTGGATAATACACCGAGCATCTTAGAAAATGCTCTTGCTTTACCAGGCACAACCACAGATGATTGGAGCCAGATATTGTCCTTGAAAAATTCACATACACGGACTACGATACATGGCACAATCATGGCTGAATACTTACGGGGCAATTGTGCCCCTTCAGGTTTAATCGTCACTAACCCCCCTCGCCTGTTCTTACAAGACAAAAGATTCTTGAAAGATTGGTCCCTCATAGCTTGGCGCTGCACGCGTGATTGGCTCATCCTAATAATCAGTACAGCCAAACGCGTTGCAGACGCCATTCTTCTTGAGATACAGGTCTTGGAGACCCAAATTAAGGTCACTGTTACAGCTACTCTTTTTTAAAAAAAACAAGAAGAGGCGAATAAAAGTAACAAAGAACTTAAAGATTCAATACTTACCTCCAAGATTGATAAGTTCAAGAAAGACTTAGCCAAATTCAAGCATGAGGTGATATATCCTTACACCAGTGACACCTATACTCCACCTGAGTTTAACAAAAAAGGAGGTCGCTATGGGTCCACATACTCAGGGAGTAGTTCTGATGATGACATCTATGAGAGTGAAGGCCCAGAAATGAACAGGCCACAATATAGAGGACGCGGTAACAGAAGGAACTAGAGGGGACATTATACACCCCACTTCCAACAATGGTGGCCTCCGACACCTTGGGGATACCCCCCTCCCCCTCAGCCATTTCAGCCATTACCACCTAATCCGTTCCTAATGCATCAACAAGACCCTAGTTACCAGCCTTTTTTAGGGTCTGGCCAAGGGAGGCCCAGAGGAAGAAGAAGAGGACAACAGTCACAGGTACACTGGAACCTGCCAACATCAATGCCTCAACAAATGAGCACACACAGCCAAACCAAGAAGGGACAACCTCAACCAGGAACGAGCACAGAGACAATCTAGTACTCAATCTAAGTAAGAAGATCCTGACAACAGATGAGATATCAGTCCTTAACAAAGGGCTTGGTTTTGTAACGACAACACATGGAGATGATTTTCAAGTACAGTGCGACTTGGCAAAATTCTTCCGCAAAATACGATTACATTTCTTTTTTAACAACAAAGATATGCCCCCTACTGCTACAGAGGAGACTAACACTGGTCTGAAGAATCGATCTACCTTCAATCCTCCACTACACAGCGTACCTCCTCAAGTTTTGACCTTTGAGAAAGCTGTTACGGAAGAGATTACAACCTTATGTAATAATAAGAAGAAGGCAAATCAATATAGTAATCTCCCCAAGCAGGAACGATTGGCACTGAAAGAACTCATGCAAGATCAGACAATTGTAATCAAGCCGGCCAATAAAGGCGGAGCGGTTGTCATCCAGGACACTGAAACATATCGTCAGGAATGTATAAGACAACTAGCAGATAGGAGATTTTACCAACCTCTCCAACAAGATCCAACAGAGAGAATAAAAAAAGCCATCACAGAAGCAGTGGAAGAAGCTTCAGCTAATGGTTGGATCACCTCACAAGAAGCATTGTTTCTGCATACTCCTCATCCGGTGATGCCATACTTTTATACTTTACCTAAAGTACACAAAACTCAACGCCCACCACCAGGAAGACCCATTATATCAGGCCAAGGATCACTACTAGAACCTTTGTCTACTTTCGTGGACCATTTCCTGCGGCCTTTGGTAAAAGATATGCCAACTTATCTACAAGATACCAAAGATGTCTTACGCTTACTACCCACGGTAGATTTTGATATTGAGAAAGATCTTCTAGTATCATTTGATGTAGAATCATTGTATACATCTATTCCTCAAGATGAGACTCTTGAGACCATCTTCTCCATCCTGAGTGACACGGCTTTGGACTCCATCACTCCTGTCCACTTTATTATGACGCTTGCACATTTGGCTATGAAAGAAAACTTTTTCAAATTTGAAGATACTGTATACCTTCAAGTCTCCGGGACCAGCATGGGGAGCATTTTTGCTCCAAGTCTAGCCAATCTTTATGTGCATTCTTTTGAACAGACATACGTGCTCAATCACGACAATCCCTTCCTCGACTCCATCAAATTATGGAAGCGCTACATCGATGACATCTTTGTAGTATGGCGTGGAGATCTGTCATCGATCTCTTCCTTTTTAGATTGGTTGAATACCAGAAACAATTTCTTGAAGTTCACAGTTGAAGCGCACAAAGAAAAATTGGCTTTTCTAGATCTATCCATCTTCACTACTCCAACTGGATTAGAAAGTGAACTCTACAAAAAACCAATGTCTCGTAATTCCCTCCTTAGATATGACAGCCAACATCCTAAATCTCTCAGAGACAATCTCTCTTATGGACAATTTTTGCGTGTAAGACGCAATTGCTCAACATCCGTCAAATACCAGATGCACGCTAAAAATCTCACTGAACAATTGATTGAGAAAAAATATCCTAAAAATTTGATAAAAAAAGCTCTCAAACGGGCTTCCAACAACAACAGAGAGGCCTTAATAGAACCGTCTTGTGTAAAACCACCGCTAGATCGGTTAACCTTTGTTCACACCTTCAGTACTTTAACTAACGGTATTCAGAAATGCGTGAAGAAACATTGGCGTCTCCTCAACTCATGCAAAGAAAAGATACAGTTACCTTTATTTTCTTTAAAGAGAGGAAGTAATCTTAGAGACAAATTGGTCCACACAAGACCTCAAGAAGACAGACCACGTCCAATTGGTACTCTGTGGGACTTACCAGCGGTCCAGGGACACCACCCGTGTGGCACATGCTCAATATGCCCACAAACCAAACACTCTAAATCTATAGATATTGGTACTAAGACACCGTGGGAACAAAGGACTTTCACTAATTGTAACAGTGAAAACTTAATTTACCTGATCGAGTGCCCATGCAAACTTCGATAAGTGGGTATGACTACTCGAAGAGTCAGACAACGCATGCTTGAACACAAGAGTACATTTAGATGCAAGAAAACGAACACAAGGTTGACACGCCACTTTCTTGAGACAAATCACCAAGCCAACGATTTTTGTTGGACTGTTTTAGAAAAACCCTTTATCCCATCTCATGTTAGTGATATATCTCGTTTCTTGTTTCTCAAAGAACAAAGATGGGTTTTCAAAATTCATAGCGATCTAGTAGGTTTAAATGATGACATTCCTTGGGTTTCCTTGTGAGATATACCTTGCTTTTACATTCTCTGAATTGCCTTCAGTTGTCTCTACCTCCATACATGCCTGTTAACATACACATTGCAATTACACGCATTTTTATGGAGTTTTCCTCAACACATGTGTGCATTGGTCACAGTTCCATCGTTGTACATGATCTAGCTTACACCATTGTGGCCATTAGCAAATGACTGTTTTGGATAAATACCTGTATGCACAGAATTCCTGGAAAGATTAAATTTTGGGACATAACAGCTGGGCATATACGTCTGGTTACATACACTGAATACGTGATAAAGTTTACATTTTTCGATAAACTACTACTTCCTGATACGCTGATGTCATTCAGTAGTTTTCATCGCTACCACACGAGGATTGGTGATTTATCTCAACGTAATTTAAAACAAGGCGTTACCCTTAATCCACTGGTTGTGACAGCTAGCACAGGACTTCTACAATTATGTCAGCTCTGGTAGAGGTTTTTTTTCCATTACCAAGATCGATAAAGTTCACATTTTTTCGATAAACTACTACTTCCTGGTATGCTGATGTCATTCAGTAGTTTTATCGCTACCACACGAGGATTGGTAATTTATCTCTTGACAATGTCGACACAGGCTGGCCATTGGCAGAGTAACTCACACGTGATTTCACGTACACCGTGGCCGCTTAAATGTCTACGATTCGAATCTGCAGTTACCTCCCATACGGCTCAGATACACCCCGAGGTACCGACGGAGAGGTAGGCTACATGACTTCTCTCCTTTTGATTTTTTTGCATTAAACTCGCTGCGCGCTTCGCTTAGACGCAAGACTAAACTCTAAATGCCTAAGTCCCGTCCGGCTTTTTACTCGCAGTTCACAGTAGGGTCAGAGTTGTAATCATTTATAGCTTGGCTACACCGCTGCAGTGATTGCCGATGTAGTTCCATTTTAATCATAGACACTCTGTTATGTAGCACACGCTGCGTTACTAGACACACGCTTGCTTAATGTTGGAGAGTAGCATAGTCTCTCTGCTTGGGAAGTTGTCAACAGAGTTTCTAACAGAGCGTTTAACAGAATAGTTGATTGATGTCCGGTTTCTCTTGATTTTATTTGGGAGCCCGCTACCTCTATGGCTTAACAGTCTCCCTACTCCCTTCCTTACTTTTTACAGGGAGGGGCCTCCCTTAACCTGAGTCAGCACCGGGTGAGGTGAGGCTTACTCCTCGTGCAAATCAGGTAATATGTTATTGGTCTTGCCCAATACTAACTGTTCTATTTCGAGAGAGAATGTTTAACTTTGCAAATTGTGTTTTTTCTGGTTTTTCTCTTTGTTCTGCACAGATAATTCATATATACTGGTTGCACGAAGAGGCATACACCACGAAGGTTGTATTTTACACACTTATTATTAATTTTGTCACACTTATTGTTGCAGTAGCAATATTAAATAGATCATAAGGTCCTGAAGAAAGACATTTGACAAGGGGGTCAAGAAGGCTAAAACATGTCGACCGTATTGACACACAGCCTATTTGTTAAAAGCTGTTTCTGCACCGATTTTTAACCTAAGGATTAGTAGGAATATCCTGAATAAAACTTCTTTTTTCCTCTAAATCCTTTTTTAACTTCACGTTTTTGCACTGCACTATTTACATATCATTTTTTGGTATATATTCACACATTCTTGACTAAGCCAGTGATCTTTGCTGTCTTCTTTTTTTCCCCCTTCCCGGTTTACATTCAGGTGCTCTGGTTGACACCTATACCACACGCAACACCCCTTGTTGGAGGGGTTTATTGTGGTGGGAAGGATGGATATCCAGATGATGATACTGACCAATCACTGGTTATTGATGGAAATCCTTTATAGCCAAATAGCACTGTAAAGTTTCTCTCTCACCTTTTGCATTTGTTTTTCTGTTGTCTCTCTCTTAACACATAGACCATCAGACTTCTTTTGAGTTATTGATTACTGAACAGGGGACTGAGTCTGTTTGGTCTTTAAACGATCCCTTGGACCCTCCCTAATGGTTTTCCAATGAGGACGTACAGACAGTGCACTCATCATCCCCACTGATATGATGGTGGAATATCTAATGTGCCTTCAATAAGGAGTGCGAGAACCTCCTCCATCAACAGGTTGAAGTGATCCTTGCGGATGTGTGGACAGGGTGGTAATTAGCGTAGTGGTGTTGAATTCTAGTTAGTAGC
Organism: Triturus cristatus; assembly: GCF_964204655.1. NCBI lineage: Eukaryota > Metazoa > Chordata > Amphibia > Caudata > Salamandridae > Triturus > Triturus cristatus. The sequence goes on from NC_140588.1 coordinate 512,512,292, forward strand.
TATGGGTAATGACGGAGAGCACGCACAGGCATATACCAAGGTTATCTGCTCACCTTAGGGCTGAGGGGAAGAGTATAACCCCAGCCTTACTCTGATGGATGGCCTGGGGGACAATATATAAGCCTCTCTGCTTGCTGGCCGATGGGCCTCTGCCTTCGGCACCTCTTGATTTGGCACAATAGCCATCCCTGGAGTATTTTCCCTGTTAGACTTGGTGCTACGTTTCCTGAAAGGACTGCTTCAGTTGGTACTCCTGGAGGATCCAATTGAGAACTACCAATTTTTTCATCTACAACTGATGTCTGTCGCATCCAAATAACAGCTGGAGGAGTTGGCAATATGCCATTTTGTTGCAGTACCTGATGCCACAGACTTTACTGTGGAAAACAAAAAAGTGATTGATAGAATTTTTAAATTAAACTCCACCCCTAGTAATTATTCGGGCTACATTCCAGTTCGTTGGGTCTTAGCCCATCATGCCACATCAGTCATGAACTAGCAGTATGCAAATCAGCCGTGGTCCCGCTCCATTAGGAACAGTATACCCAGAACTGATACACCATTTCCTCCCAATCCGGAACACAAGCGGCCCAAGACTGTTTTTTGCCTATTTGGGCCTCTTCAGTATGAAGCAGCTTGGTGCCAGTGGTACAGTAAGCACGGGACCTGCATCTGGGAACAACTGTCACATTTGGAGCATTGCACCGACAAAAAAGTGATGGATGGAATGCTTGAATTAATCTCAACCACTGGTAATTACTCGGGAGTCATTTCAGTCTATCATATTTATGCACACCATGCCACCTCAGACAGGAACCTTTCCTGCAGCGTCCATTTTTTTTACTCCCCTTGTCTGGCACTGGCAGTGGAGTCCTCTGTCTCCTACATAAGACTCATGTATGTGCCACGAGCACAATGATAGACTTAGCTGGTATATATTTATGTATATACAAAGAGGCTTGATGTCACGACCCCCTCCTACGACCTCTGTGCAGAGGGCCTAGCACACAGAGCCCATGTTGCATTACCTCTGTGGCGTGTAATGTCTTGCTTTGATACCATGACTGATATTCCCCAGAGCCTTAGGTTCCATTGCACTTGAGTCTCTGGCATTTCCCCAGAACACATGAACCTACAAAGAACCTCGCACCAGCTATTACTGGGGCCTTGGTGTGGCTTTCCACTGTACACATTTGAGTAAGATGGTTAATATGTTCCATCCGTCAAGTTGCTCCTGCCCTTCCTTAAAGGTCAAACCATTGTACTAACACGTGTTTCCTTCAAGGGTCGTTGTGAACCTTCCAGTTTACCACATGCTCCACGTGTAACATCTGAGCCAGCTACAACCATTGGTATTTAAGCTGCACTCAAACCCAAATCGTGGCCTCGCCTTGTTCCCTGCTTGAACTAGCTTCACCCGTCCCACTCACCTGCAGAATCAGCCGTAATCGAGCATCCCTCTAGCCTTCTTCAGTCAAAGCTGAACCTGAGGACCATGTGGTTCCAGCTCCGTCTATGTCTCTGTCATCTCCGCTTCCTGCACCTCGACTCCTGTTCCCCAGCGGCTCCCTGTGTCAAGGCCTCAAGATCTTCTTCGAACTTCTGACAAACTTGAAGACAAGGCTTAGTACTTGATATCAGGTTAATGTGCACTAATCCTTCTAATAGTGTTAGGAAAGACTGAGTGATTCAGCGCCTTCAAGACTTTAGACATTATCTCCATGCCATCCCTGTGATTTCTTTCAGCGCTTCAGGTGCGTTCACGCTCCAGACACTTCTTGCAAACTTGCCGCGTGATTGTAATAGCGCAAGAACAAAAGACACTACGCCCATGTTTCTATAATGGACAGTTGCGACATAAGAAAGCACATAAGAGTGCTTGATATATGTATACGTTTATACAGCGATCTGCATTTCGAGTTGATCCTTGGGAGTGCAAGAAACTCCAATTTCTATTTCGAGTTGATACCGCAAGTCTCTTTTCTTATTTTATCCAAACCCTGCATCCCCTCTCAGGCAGGGCATGATATAAGAAGTCTGGAACTGTGATACTGTGCGGCCGGTGTCGGCACCATGATTGGGACCAGGTGAGTGCACGACACAAGCCAAGCCTTGCATTCGTCCAATCAATCAATCAATCAAAGCATTTATATAGCGCACTACTCACCCAGAGGGTCTCAAGGCGCTGGGGGAGGGGGGTCCGCTACTGCTCGAACAGCCAGGTCTTGAGTTGCTTCCTGAAGGCGAGGTGGTCCTGGATCAGGCGGAGGTGGGTCGGGAGGGAGTTCCATGTCTTGGCAGCAAGGTAGGAGAAGGACCATCCCCCTGTGGTGGCTCTTCGGATGCGGGGGACGGTGGCGAGGGCGTGGCCGGTCGATCGAAGCTGGCGTTTGGGAGCGTAGAAGTTGAGGCGGCTGTTGAGGTATCCTGGGCCTTGGTTGTGTAGGGCTTTGTGTGCGTGGGTGAGGAGTCGGAAGGTGATTCTCTTGTTGACCGGGAGCCAGTGCAGGTCTCTCAGGTGTCCGGAGATGTGGCTGCGACGGGGGATGTCCAGGATGAGTCGTGCTGAGGCGTTCTGGATTCGCTGGAGTCTCTTCTGGAGTTTGGCGGTGGTTCCGGCGTAGAGGGAGTTGCCGTAGTCCAGACGGCTGGTGACGAGGGCCTGGGTGACCGTCTTCCTGGTCTCGGTGGGGATCCACCGGAAGATCTTACGTAGCATGCGCAGGATGTTGAAGCACGACGAGGAGACGGCGTTGACTTGTCTGGAAGCCCAGGTTGCGTGCGTGGTCTGTTGGTTTGGGTGCGCTGCCTAGGGCGGGGGCCACCAGGAGTCGTCCCAGGCGGAGGGTGAGGACCCCAGGATGAGGACTTCCGTCTTGTCCGAGTTCAGTTTCAGGCGGCTCTTCTTCATCCATTCGGCTACTTCTTTCATCCCTTCGTGAAGGTTGGCTCTGGCGGTGGCGGGGTCGTTGGTGAGGGAGAGAATCAGCTGGGTGTCGTCGGCGTAGGAGATTATGTTGAGGTTGTGCTGGCGTGCGATAGCTGCGAGGGGGCTCATGTAGACGTTGAAGAGGGTTGGACTGAGCGAGGAGCCTTGAGGAACGCCGCAGATGACTTTGGTGGCTTCAGATCTGAACGGGGGGAGGCGGACTCTCTGTGTCCTTCCGGCGAGGAAGGAGATGATCCACTCCAGTGCCTTCTCCTGGATTCCGACGTTGCTGAGTCGCTGCACTAGTGTACGGTGGCAGACAGTGTCGAAGGCCGCGGAGAGGTCTAGGAGGATGAGGGCTGCTGTTTCTCCGTTGTCAAGCAGTGCTCGGATGTCGTCGGTGGCTGCGATCAGGGCGGTCTCGGTGCTGTGGTTGGCCCGGAAGCCAGACTGCGAGGGGTCGAGGGATCCGTTCGTCTCGAGGAAGGCGGCCAGCTGCTTGTTGACAGTCTTCTCGATGACTTTTGCAGGAAACGGGAGCAGCGAGATGGGGCGGTAGTTCTTGAGGTCGGTGGGGTCGGCTGATGGCTTCTTTAGTAGAGCGCTGAGTTCGGCGTGCTTCCAGCTCTCTGGGAAGGTAGCGGTGTCGAAGGAGGTGTTGATGATGTCCCACAGGTGGGGTGCGATGACAGCGTCGGCCTTGTTGAAGACGTGGTGAGGGCAGGGGTCGGTAGGAGATCCGGAGTGGATGGAGTTCATCGTGCGGACGGTGTCTTCGGTGCTGATCGGGGTCCAGGCGCGGAGGGTGGTGGTGGGGGGCGGTGGTTCGGTCGTGGCGTGCGTCGGTTGAATGCTGAAGCTGTTGTGTATGTCCACAGCTCGGATGATATGGATGACCAAATACATGTTCAGGGCCTGGCCCAGGCCCTTTCTGACGAAACCCTAAGTGTTTTAGACCTACAAAGGTCTTTAGAGGTTGTACATCACAAACTTCAATCCTTGTGACAGGGAAAACAGTTACTGAGGGATGCACTGGTTCAATATAGCCCTCACCACGGTTATATGAGGCGGGAGCTGGGGCGGTTCAAAAGGGTTCACATCCCATTCTGCAACTATCGCTCTTTGGCAATTTAGGAAATCAGACAAGCACCTCTGCCACCAGAAACGCTAATCCTGTTCATGTCACAGTTACCACTCCTGCCCCAGTGCCTTTTGCCCCTGCCTGAAAGGTTTTTGGGGATAGTCATACATTTCGATGCATTCTGGAGTCAGTGCCAGTTGCAATTTCTGTGTAAACCAGGAGCCTTGGATTACTGGATAGCTCAGAGCTCTCTTCTGGAATGATTGTGTGCCAAACTATTCCACTGTCGTTAGTATGTGAGAATGAACATACTCAGACCTTCACCTTTTATCCCACTGACACACCTACCTTTGGAGCTCTATTAGGAATCCCTTGGTTGCAAATGCACAATCCTGTCATTGACTGGTCCTTCCATCTGGTCAACTTGGGTTCCCATTACTGTCAAACTAATTACTATAATTATGCACAGGAAACTCCAACTCCCTTTACTTGTGCATCCCTAAGACAAGACTCCTTGACTACGCTTTAGGCAGAGTACTATGACTTTAGAGACGTCTTTGACGAACACAAAGCACCACAACTACCTTCCCATTTGGAATGGATTGTCACATTGACTTAATTCCGGGCGCAGCACTTCCCTGCAGTTGTGCTTACACCCACTCAGAGCTTGAGACAGAACATTAAAAAAAAATAACTAGATGACAGGCTCGCCTTAGGGTTTATCCGACTCTCCACCTTCCCAGCATCATCAGCATTCTTCTTCGTTTCTAAGAGGGATGGTGATTTGAGAGCATGCATTGACTATAGAGCATCAAACGAGGTGACCATAAAAAAACGATATCCATTGCCTTTGATCCCAGACTTGCGAGATCAGGTTTGGAAATCCACTGTGTACATCAAACTGGACTCACGTTTTGCATATCACCTCATCCATGTAAAAAAAGGGTAACAAATGGAAGACTGCTTTTCGAACAATGTTCGGACTCTTTGAATACAGTCATGCCATTTGGGTTGTGTAATGCCCTAGCAGCCTTTCAGAACTTCATGAAGTTTTGTGAGATTTACTGGACATTTTGCATTGTCATATATATCAAGAACATCCTTATCTATTCACAAAACATGATGGAACACATAGGCCATGTCAGGACAGTTTTACAACAACTCTGAGAACATACTCTTTTTGCCAAATTGGATAAATGCATGTTTCATACTCAATTTGTTGAATGTATGTGATATATCTTGTCCCCAGAGGGTGTGCACATGGATAGGAAAAAGGTCCAGGCGATCTTAGACTGGCCAGTACCCACCTCAGTAGAGGAGGTACACAGCTTCCTGGATTTCTCAAACTTTTACAGATGATTTATCACCCATTTTCCTGACATTGTGAGCCAAATCACTAGACTCTTGAGCAAGAAGGTACAGTTTGAGTGGTCCCAGGGAGCCAATAATACTTTCAACTTACATAAGGAGAGATTCAATAACAGCCCCAGCACACAGACATCCAGACCTCAAGCAGCCCTCCTTTGTGGAAGCAGATGCCTTCCAGGTGGCTGTGGGAGGTATTGTATCGCAACGCGACAGTCAACAGGACACATGCACCCAGTTGTCTTTTTTCAAAAAACTATTGCCGGAGTAGCAGAATTACACAGTTGCCGAACAAGAGTTATTGGAAATAAAATATTGCTTTAAAAAATGGCTACATTACCTATTAGGAGCCCAACACGTCATCACAATATATACACTGATGAACAAGTTACTTACCTTCGGTAACGATGTATCTGTAAGAAACTTTAGTTAGTTAGATTCCTCACCTTAGAATATCCCCAGGCGTCAGACTGGATCCGGAAGATTTTTCGTCAGCAATACCCCTTGCGCGTCGCTAGGCGTCGTCTGCGGCTCCGCGTCCGTCGTCGGCGTCGTGCGCCGGAATGACGTCGGAGTACTTAGACGCCGCCCTCGCGCGCTGACGTCAGTTCTTGTACATAGCTTTCCGCGCCAGGAACGCAGAGCCATGCAAAGACCGACACTGGTGCCAAAAAGAAAATCTAGGGGCCTGAAAAGGATAACCTTAACCCTAGATGTCGGTTCGCAGAACGGGGAGGATGGGTGGGTCGGTGAGGAATCTAACTAACTAATGTTTCTTACAGATACATCGTTACCGAAGGTAAGTAACTTGTTCATCTGAAAGAAACACGTTAGTTAGATTCCTCACCTTAGAATAGATACCCAAGCAATACCATCCCCGGTGGTGGGTCTGCGAACCAAGATCACACCAGAAAGTCCTGGAGGACAGAACGGCCAAAGAAGCCATCCCTCTGGACTTGGCTGTCAAGGCAATAATGCCTGGCAAACATGTGTAGCGAAGCCCACGTCGCCGCCTGACAGATGTCCTGCAAAGGGACACCCCGTCCCAAAGCAGTAGTAGCCGCTGTGGCCCGAGTGGAGTGGGCGCGCAGCCCAACAGGAGGGTCCTTTTTTGCCAAGGAGTAGCAAATTTTGATGCACAAAACGACCCACCGAGAGATGGTCCGTTTGTGCACCGCTTTCCCCTTCTTAGCACCCACGTATCCAACAAAAAGTTGGTCGTCCACCCGGAACTGCTTTGTGCGGTCCAAATAAAAGGAGAGCGCACGTTTTGGGTCCAGACGGTGGAGCCTCTCTTCCTCTTTGGAAGGATGCGGAGGCGGAAAGAAGGTGGGCAAGGTGACAGACTGCCCAAGATGAAATGGAGTCACCACTTTCGGAAGAAAGGAGGGACGAGGCCGAAGGACAACCTTGTCCAGATGAACAGACAGAAAAGGAGGCTTTGAAGATAAAGTCTGGAGCTCACTCACCCGTCTAGCCAAGGTGATGGCTACCAGAAAAGCAGTCTTAAGCGTCAGCAGACGAAGAGGACAATTATGAAGAGGCTCAAAGGGAGCGCACATTAGAAATGTGAGAACAAGATTCAAGTCCCACTGAGGCATTACAAAAGGGACAGGAGGGAACGTGTGAGTAATGCCTTTTAGAAAGCGTGTAACCACAGGGGACTTGAAAAGAGAAGGCTGATCAGGAAGCCGCAAGAAGGCAGAGATGGCAGCAAGATAACCTTTCAGGGTGCCCAGGGCAGAGCCCTGCCGGGCCAAAGAAAGAAGAAAGAGGAGAACCTCAGAAAGAGGGGTGGAAAGGGGATCCACAGCCTTTGCTGTGCACCATGCCACAAATTTGTTCCACCGGCAGGCGTATACCGTCTTTGTGGAGGGACGCCTGGCTGCCAGAATGATATCACAGACTTCAGGAGGCAAGTCAAATGGCATCAACTGCCGCCGCTCAATCTCCACGCATGGAGGTGGAGGCTGGACAGGTTCGGGTGGAGGACCGTCCCCTGCTGCTGCGACAGAAGATCCTCCCGAAGGAGCAGACGTATCGGAGGATCGGTCAACATACTGAGTAGCTCGGGATACCAGTACCTTCGTGCCCAATCCGGAGCCACCAAGATGACTTGGGCCCGGTCGTGCCTGATCTTCTTCAGCACTCTGGGCAGAAGTGGTATAGGCGGAAAGGCGTACAACAGACCGCAACTCCACACGTGACGAAAAGCGTCGCCGAGCGAGTGCCGCCTTGGAAATTTAAACGCGCAGAACTGCTGACATTGCGCGTTCTCTTCGGTGGCGAATAGATCTAACCAAGGCTCTCCCCACTGCTGAAAGAGACCTTGCGCCACTTCGGAGTTCAGACGCCATTCGTGATCCATCATGCACCGGCGGCTGAGTTCGTCTGCTCTGGCGTTCAGAGAGCCCGCCAGATGTTGAACCACCAGGGTGACGCCCTGGTGTTCCAGCCACGTCCAGAGGCGCAGGGCCTCCTGACAAAGGGTCCACGACCCCACCCCGCCCTGTTTGTTGCAATACCACATGGCGGTGGTGTTGTCCGTGAACACCTGCACGACACTTCCCCGGACAGAGGGAAGGAAGGCTTTCAGTGCAAGTCGGATCGCTCTCAACTCCAACAGGTTGATGTGGAGACGAGACTCCGCCGGAGACCAGAGGCCTCTGATCTCCGCCTCTCCCATATGGCCACCCCATCCCAGGAGGGACGCATCCGTCACTACGACATGCTCCGGTTGGGGAAGGGAGAGGCTTCTGCCCATGACCCAATCGCGGTCCGTGAGCCACCACTGCAACTGCTGTGCAGTGCCCTCCGAGATCAAGACATGGTCGGACAGGTTGCCGTGATGCTGGGCCCACTGAAACTTCAGGTCCCACTGCAGAGCCCGCATGCGCCGCCTGGCGTGATGCACTAGTAGGATGCAGGAGGCTATCAGCCCCAGAAGCCGCAACACTAGCCTGACCGAAACCCAGGATAGAGGCCGAAAGATGGGAATCAGGGCCTGTATTTCCCGGACCCGCTGTTCCAGTGGATAGAATCGAGAACCGCTCCGATGAAGAGGAGCTTCTGAGAGGGACTCAGGTGTGACTTCGGCACGTTGAGGGAAAACCCCAGCAAATGCAGGAGATCCGCCGTAGTCTGGAGGTGGGCGACGACTGCCTGGGGCGAGCCCGCCTTCAACAACCAGTCGTCGAGATAGGGGAAGACTGGAACCCCTGATCTGCGCAGATGAGCTGCGACCACCGCCATCACTTTCGTGAACACCCGAGGGGCACTGGTGAGGCCGAAGGGGAGCACGGTAAACTGAAAGTGCTCTTGGCCCACCGTGAACCGCAGGTAACGCCGGTGGGCCGGCAGGACGGGGATGTGGAAATATGCGTCCTGCAAGTCCAACGCTACCATCCAGTCTCCGGGGTCTAGGGCAGCTAGAACCTGAGCCAAAGTCAACATCTTGAACCTTTCCTTCCGGAGGAAGGCATTGACGTTCCGGAGGTCCAAGATAGGGCGTAGGCCCCCTTTGCCCTTCTTGGGAACCAGAAAGTAGTGGGAATAACAACCACGACCTACTTCTGGACTCGGAACGTGCTTGACGGCCCCCTTAGCCAAGAGGGCCGAAACTTCTTCGTGGAGAAGATTCAAATGATCCCCCGAGATACGGTGGTGCTGCGGTGGCATGGCTGGAGGGGTCGTCTCGAAGGGGAGGGAGTAGCCCCTTCGGACGATTTGCAGCACCCACCTGTCCGATGTGATGGACCGCCAGTGGAGCAGGTGATGGCGAACTCTGCCGCCCACTGGCGTGGAATGGGCCTGAAAGCACGGACTAGGAATGTTTTGAGGCGGATGCTGCCGGGGTGGATGTGGACTGACCTCGTCGTCCTCCAGAACCGCCTCGGCGGAAACCACGTCCGCCACCGCGCGCAGGTTGGTTCTGCGGCTGGTGGCTAGGCGTACGTGAGGAGGCACCCCTTCCTTGGCCACGAAAGGGGCGAAAGGCGGAAGATTGCGACCGCGGGGCCGAGAGGCCCAAGGACTTGGCCGTAGCCCGGGAGTCCTTAAAGCGATTCAGCGCACTGTCCGCTTTCTCGCCAAAAAGGCGAGTGCCATCAAAGGGCATGTCCATGAGAGAGCTCTGGACATCACCCGAAAATGACGTGGACCGCAGCCAGGCGTGACGTCGAAGCGCCACTGAGGTAGAAATGGCCCTACCCACCGTGGTGTCAAGCCCACATCTTATAGCATGTCGCGCGGCATCCCTCCGATCGGCCAGAGCCTGGGTAAGTCGTGTCTGGACCTCCTCCGGACACAGGGGCAGCGCGTCCTCCACCGCATCCCACAGAGAGTGGGAATAACGGTCCAAGAGACAAGCGGTGTTCAAAGACCGCAGGCCCAAACTAAGGGAAGAGAACAGCTTCTTGCCAAACTGCTCTAGTCTCTTGGAATCCCAGTCCGGCGGGGCGGTCGGGAAAGCGGATTGGGAGGTGGAGGCCTGGATAACCAGGCTCTCAGGGGTAGGGTGTTGGGACAGAAAACTGGGGTCGCCCGGAGCAGGGCGGTGGCGCCTGGCGACGTTCCTGTCCACAGGAGGAACTGTGGAGGGCTTGGACCAGGTGCCCTGTAGAACGTCAGTGAGGGCCTCATTGAACGGCAGCAGAGGCTCAGTGGAGCTTGCTGCAGTCTGAAGCACCTCAGTGAGGACGTTCGTCCTCACAGCCACGGCAGGTAGCTCGAGCCCAAGGGCTGCGGCCGCCTTGCGCAGCACCACGGAGAAAGCAGCACCCTCCTCCGACGCCACAGTCGGAGGAGAGATGAATCCAGTGTCTGGCGAGGTATCCAGACCACTGGCCTCCCCCAGTTCATCTGCCCAGTCCTGGGACAGTTGGGCCTGAGCGGCCATAGGATCCTCGGATCCCTCCCAGTAGTCCCCATCATCCGACTCCTGGTGTAGAGGAGAAAGTAACGGAGCCGGGCGGTAGACAAAATGTGTCTCTAGCGGCGTCGATCTCGGCGTCCATCGACGCCGGACCGGCGCCGGGCCCGGAGCGGGACTGAACTGGGGCACGACGTCGAGCGGAGTCGACGTCGGCGTCGGGGGTGGTACCGGTGTCGACGCCGGCGGAGGAGGCGTGACTAGGTCGACCGGCGTCGACGGGGACTCGAGAACGGGTCCCTCGGGCGCTTGCGGCGTCGAGGCCGGAGCCGTCAACGGCGCCGGGGCCGGAGCCACCGGCAGGCAAGGCAGCCCAGTCGGGTCCGCGGGGCCCGAAGGCGCACCAGCGGGTGCCGACGGCGGAGCCAGGTTCCTCATGGCCGAGAGGAAGGCACTGACCTCCGCCGGCGTCGCGTCAGTCCCAGGGACCGGAGGGTATGGGGACGTGCGCGGCGCCTGCGGCTCCGCCGGAGCCGCGGGGGTGGAACCACCCTGACCCTCGGCCGAGTCGCGCAACCGGCGAGGGGAGTCCGAAGAGCGATGTCGCCTCTTGGACTTCTTGGAATGCTTCGACTTACCCGAAGACTTGGATCCCGACGACCGATGGTGACGCCGGCTGCGGCTCCGCGACCGATCCTTGGACCTCCTCCTGGACCGGGATCGAGCGACGCACGGAGCCGAGTGGCGGATCTCGAGAAGCTTACGGGACCGCTCCCGTCTAGCCTTCGAGGTCAGGGCCTTGCAGTCGGAACACGACTCCGTGTCGTGGTCGAGGCCCAAGCAGTACAGGCACCGGCGGTGATGGTCCGTAACCGACATCAGGCGGTCACAGTCAGCACAGGCTTTAAAACCAGGCATCCTACCGGCACCGGAGTCGATTGACAGGATCAAAAAGGATCAAAAAACTAGTAAAAAATTGACTAAAGGGGTAGCACTCCCGGATCTGCGCTTACTGGCGCGGAAAAAAGAAGAACTGACGTCAGCGCGCGAGGGCGGCGTCTAAGTACTCCGACGACGTCATTCCGGCGCACGACGCCGACGACGGACGCGGAGCCGCAGACGACGCCTAGCGACGCACAAGGGGTATTGCTGACGAAAAATCTTCCGGATCCAGTCTGACGCCTGGGGATATTCTAAGGTGAGGAATCTAACTAACGTGTTTCTTTCAGATCACAAGAATCTCCAATTCCTCAGGGCCTTTTAAAGTCTTGACTCCTTGACAAGAATGTTGGTTATTATTTTTCAGTGACTTTAACTTCATTATCACCTATTGGCCAGGCAAACAACAGATCAAGGCCGATATACTATCTAGTTGGGTTACCCCAGCCAGGGCTCTCAGGAACAGACACCACACACATTTTTGACTCTCTGCAAACATGAAACTTTCTTGGATAGAGTAAAGCAGAGTATGAGTCAAGACGAAATACACTCTTGGGTGAAAGGAAAGGATAATCATGTACACAATGACCTTCCTTACCCTGGTATCACCTTGTATGTCCCCAGGAAAGAACTAAGGCGCAGAAAGCCTTAACCTGGTGTCAGTGGCACTCCATTAGTAGGTCATCCAGGAATCCAAAAGACTTTACCAAACTGTCAGCGATCGTTTTAGTGCCCACATTGTCCAAGGATGAGCCTGACTATATTGAGACCTGCCCAATATGTTCTAAAAAAAGGCATTGCATTCCGCCCAATCATGCTGTTTATGAAGTTTGTCAGAACCCTCACATCCTTGGCATACCACCAGCATGGACTTTATTATTGACCTTCCTAACTCTAACGGCTATACAACAATTTGGGGAGTATTAGATCTTTTTTCCAAGATGGTGCATTTGTTTGCTCTTAAGGAAATACCTACTGCCAAGACCCTCACCATGCTGTTCATTCAACAAATCCTGCAGTTACACGGCCTCCCTTTGGTCATAATTTCCAATAGGGGCCTGCAATTCATTTCACAATTTTGGTGCAGTCTTTGCACATCAATGGACATTGATGCTCGACTCTCGTCTGCCTATAACCCACAAACTGACTGGCAGACGGAGTGGGTAAGTCAGGTTTTGGAACAAACACTGTAATGTCTTTTGACGTCCACTCCTAAGGGATGGGAATCCTTGTTACCTATCGCTGAATTGGCCTACAATAACACACAGCATTCAGCCACTGTGGTCCCCGCCTTCTATTGTATAACTGGTACACATCCATGTATGTTACCCAAAACGTTTGTAATGCATTCTGAAAATGTACCTGCCATACAAGACTTTGTATGACATCTGGCAGATTCAAAACAACAGGTGTTATCACACTTACATCAGGCTAAGTTGAGTACGGAAAAGTATGCTGACATCGACACCCACAGCCAGGCTACAAGGTTGGAGATAAGGTTTGGCAGTCCACTAAACCGCCCCGATTACAGGGGCCCCGTAAATTACAACCCAGGTATGTAGGTCTCTTCAAATCATTAACCCAGTAGCTGTGAAATTGCTGTTGGCAGAAGATTTAACCATTCATTCAGTGTTTTATGTGTCCCTATTGAAGCCCTATTGTGTCCGGACTCGTCCTGCGTCCCCCCTTCCTCACCTAGAACACTGGCTGGTCATTTGGAATTTGAGGTACAGAGAATTTTTGACCCACAACGTGAGAATGGACACTTGTTTTACTTGATTGATTGGAAGGGATATGGTCCTGAAGAGTAGTCTTGGGAACCAGACAGTAATGTTCAAGCACCTCACCTGGTTTGTTCCTTTCATGCTTGTGACCCACACAAACCATGGCCCGTAGATCATTCCTTGTGGGGGCTGCGGGGAGGGACTGCACCCGAACCACCTCCTCTACCCATGTGTATTGGTCTAGCACGCGGGGTCCATGTTGCATTACCCCTGTGACGTTTAATGGCTAGCAATGATATCATGACTGCTACTTTTCAGAGCCCTAGGTTCCATTGCACTTGAGTCTCTTGCAATCATGTCTCCAGAACACATGAAACAACATAGTACCTCTCACCCACTGGTACTAGGGCCTTGGTGTGGTTTTCCATTGTACACATTTGAGTGAAAGAGATACATTTGTTTCCTGATTAATTGGTTCCCTTTATCAAGTTGCACCTGCCATTCCTTAAAGCTCAAACCATTGGACTAACAAGTGTTTCCTTCAGGGGTCAATGAGAGCCTTCCAGTTTACCACATGCGCTGCGTATCACACATGAGCCAGCTACATTCATTGGTGTTCCGACATGGTATATAGGCCATGCCCAAACATGAATCATGGCTTGGCCACACTCCCTGCTTGAACTAGTTTCACCCGTCCCACTGACCTGCAGAATCAACCGGAATCTAGCAGCGCTCTAGTCTTCTTTATTCTAAGATGGACCAGTGGCTACCGTGGTCCCAGCTCATTCGACGTCTCCGTCATCTCTGCTTCCTGAACCATGAATCCTGTTCCCTTGCGGCTCCCTGTGTCAAGGCCTCAAAATATTCTTCGAACTTCTGACGAACTGGAAGACAAGGCTAAGTACTTGATATCAGGCTAGTGCGCACTAATCCTTTGAATAGTGTTAGGCAAGACTGAGTGTTTCAGCGTCTTCAAGACTTTAAACATTATCTCCAGGCTATCCCCGTGACTTCTTCTAGCTCTTCAGGTGTTTTCACACTCCAAACACTTCTTGCAAACTTGGTGCTTGAACTGTAATAGCGCAAGAACTAGACACTACGGCCATGTTCCTCTGTTGAACAGTTGTGACATGATATAAATCATCATAGAAATGGAGAATGTCCCACTTACGAGAATACACATGGGGTTCTGCTCCTGATGGGCTTCCAGGCTAACAAAGGGACTCACCATTTCCTCATCAGAGTCAATATCTTTAACATCTTCGATGTCTGCAGCAGACAGTGACTTTGTCACTTTGGTACCAAATGGTCTTCTTGGACTGGAAGAAGTTTCATGCTGGACAAGCACAGTATTATTCCTCGGAAGACAGATATTACAGAGCCAATGCTAGGCCACAAGAATTTAGCATTGTACGAGGGGCACATTTTAAAAGGTGTACTCTCCTTATTTTCTCCTCAAATGTTCTATCCTGAAAGCAACCTGGCCCCAAGCTCATCTTAGAGACTGATTTGGAAGTGGTTGATGTAAGTGAAATATATTTGAGGTCTTCAAGTTATCAGTGTGTCAATTGTCTGGCATAAAACCTATACATTTTTTCTCCTGGAACATAGAGGTCACGTAGCAGTTGAAACACATTTAAACCAATGGCGGACGAAAATGTGATGTGGAGCCTGTTTCTGGATGCATTGCGGGTTTCAGTGGAAGTTTCACATGACACCTTTAAACCAAAAACAACTCATAATGTTCTGAGCCCAATACTAGATGGCAGAAGTGTGTACAGCATGTGATCTATAGCGGTATATGATGCAAACCTTCAGCTTGTTGTCTGTGAGATCCTGAATATCTGTTCTTGGAGATTGTAGTTGATGTGTGTAAGTTAGCAGAAACAAAGCATCTTTATAGAACTTCCCTCCTGTTTTACAGGGTGTTCTGCTTGAACTTCTATCACACCTCTATGTTCAATAGCCCCCTTTTCATTGGGTTCTCATGGATGGGAACCTCAGGATGGCAAGACATTCTTGGCTTTGGCAACTGTTTTATGATTATGGAACTTTGTTGAGAGTTGAGTAGCTAAGAGAGTAATTTAAACCATCTGACATTCTATGTTGTTGTTTCTGAAAAGTAATAAAGATGTAAACCATAAAAATATTTGGAAGGATTAACTGAGATAAGAGAATGAGGAGCTGAGTCAAAGGGCCCGTCATGTAGCAAATCAATCTGACCCAGGGCTTGTATAGTAAATAAAATTTTATTTATCTCTTTGTATCCCAGATTAACATTGAAACAGGTATAGGGCAGTATATGATACAATTATTTATTAACTATTTACAATTTACAATAGTGTAACCAATTTCTGGAAAATATAAGTACAAAAGTGTAGAGTAAACAATTGAGGTACTGCAATTTGGTTTGTCATTGTTGCTGAAAGGTTAAAGAATCAGTCTTTGAGAAACTATCAAAATTGGAAAGATAAAGCCCAGGGTCAATTAGAGGGTCTAATCGATAAGAAAATCAATGAAACCACCACCCCACGCAATTATTGCACGTTATTTAATCTTACAAATAAGGTTAAAAAGCAGAGATAAATTATTAAGTTTATCTTTTAAGAGCTACTGTCAGTCTGGCCACAAAGTAAATTCATAAGACATTTAAATTATTTAATACCCAATTCCTTCGAATAAAATACATGGTGAGGTTTAACAACATAAAAAACATCAAACGTGTATCTATGAAGGCAAACAGCATTTGTGTCACTCAAGGCAGCCTCGTCTGTGCCCACAGTCTTTGTTTCTCTGATACCTCATCTTAGGAAGACCGTGGAGTGCAGTAGATATTTTTACCCACAGCATAGTCAGTTCTTAAAAAAAAAAAAATAAGAAGAAACCCAATGGCTTCTAAGCAGCATTGATGGATGACACTATCAGTGTTAAAAATATCTTCAGGTTGAAGTCCGAAGCCAAGACTAGAAAGAAAAATTTGAGAAAACATTGTTAGTATTGAGAAACAAGACACCGATATTAATAAATCATTTAAAGGAGAGAAACTGTCTTCTGTTCCCCCAGTACTATCCATGTAACATAAAAGAAACTGCACCTGTCTAGACAAATCTAATATAACATTACTTGGATGACCGTGGAATCCCTATTCCTCATAAAGCTACAGTGATACTCTGGCACTTCATAAATCATAAGTATAATTCTTTGAAAAAGGGCTGTACATTTAGCTACTATAAGTTTCACAATTGATATCAATGAAAGTCTTTTAAACCTTTAACTGTAAAAATTATCAAAGAATATTAAAACTGAGTAAATTCAACAAAGGCTTAAGCAATCCTAACTTATTACTTCCTTTCTTGGAGGCATAAAGGCATTTTGAAAAATTAATACAATACTTGTTAAGAAGAATATAAAGCTACCTTAATTCCTCCTCGCAATAGCTTTATAAAATCGAGCAGACAACAGTGAGCTGAAACATGGGTTTCATATGTAACAAATACAGTAATGATGGCACTCTTGATAAAAGCAATCATCAGTGTATGCAAAATACATTCGTACCTTTTTACTTATGTTTCCGTCGTGTTAACGAGCATTGTGGGCACCAAATGCCCCATCTCTAGCTTTTAAGAGGCTTTAGGGCCAGAAGTACTACTGGGTTGCAATAAACTGGTCACAATTTACAACCATTTTTATGATCGGTAAAGAATTTTACAAAGGAACTTATGTACCTATGGCAGTTTGTAATATTTCGATTCAGAGTAGGTCATTATCCGCTAATCTACTTCATGAATATTAATATAGTAGGTTGCAATTGTGACTTACTCCGATTGGAGGCCACCACAGGTATGGTGACCTCCTGGAGTCACCAGACCATCATGTCTGTGATCAATTTTCAAGCAACTTTTTAATAAATGTTTTTGAATAAAAGTACGTTTAACTTAAAGGTGCTGGGTAAAAAAAAGAAAAAAATGTTCACTCTTTTTTAAGTTTTAGACATTTGGCAGTGGTCCCCTGGGCAACTGTCTATTCCCCATTTTAAAAAAAAATATTTACAAAGATCTAGGAACCCTTGGGTGACACCTTCCTTTTTGCAAAAGGGTTACAACCCCAACTTGGGAGTCTGTAACTTTTCAATATTTTGGAACCAGATTTCTGTCGCAGAACATTGATACATCACTTACTTAATCGGTGTATTAAAAGGGTGCCTAAAACGCGCCACTTCCAAATATCAAATTGGTAAGAGATCACAGCCGTTGCCCTTGCAAACACCCAGAGAAGGTGTTTGCAACCGTAAAATGCTTTGTACATCTGGCTCTATGTTCACTATCATGAATACAATGATAGGAAGCAGAAATAATTTTGTATTTACAACAAAAACAGATGATGATGGTCCATTCACAAATAATCTGCAGAAGAAGTCACAAAGGGGGAATGAGGCTTGATCGTTTGCAAAAGGAAAGTTCAACCTCCACTTGGCAACTTTAAGGTAGAATAAGACAGCTGCGTCCATGCATCTGTCTCTGGATACAAGTGGCACAGCCGGTTTCCTATGACGCCCAGACCATGGTGTGCAGCAAGCAACATAGGAAGAGTTACCACCACAACATGCATGTGCTGGTTTTCAGACTGCCCCCTCGATTCCTGATCAGTGTTTAAGTGGCAGAAAAAATTGCAGTATCCAGGTCATTTTTACAAAAGTGTCAATGTGTTCTTTAACCAAGAGAAGAAAGAGGAAGAAGTGGGACAGAGCTGGGCAGGAAATGTTTGAGCAGTAAGGCACTAATCTGTCCCCTTGCCCTGCAGTTACAATATAGAAAATATTGAGTCTTCCACTATCAAGCAGCAGAAGCCTCACTTAATACAGACATCAAGCAGCAAGAAGCCTCATTTGTTAGGGATTTGGAAATACAGGGGTGGGATTTGTGGACGGGTCCATGATCTTCTACCTGCATAGTGCCTCACAAAACCAGGACCCTCAGAGCAAAGGTGTAGGTGCAGGTCACTTATTTCCGACTCAGCCAGGTGCAATATTAGTGAATTAAGTGGTGTATAGTGGCCACCCCTGTAGCCTAGGGAGAATGGTCCAAGTCAAAAGGAGCATGGTATGGAAGTGGATTAGTGCAATTTAGAAAAACAAGTTCTTGCAACTTGGAAGTTTCTTGCACCATAGTCATTCAATGTATGTTCCGCTCCTAAGGTGCCAGGGAAATAGAGGCACCATCAGATCTGTATTCCAAAACAGACGGAGGGCCTTGTGGAATGAGACGATGGTCACTTAATGTGACATTCTCCTAACATGTGTTCTCACAAAAGACCACACAGGCCTGCAATAGGGAGGTGTGTGCCAGCCAGGCAGTGCTACAGATGAGAGCCCAACTGTTCAGTGAAGTACACAAATATCAATCCTGCTCTGTACAGTGACTAATGCAGTTAGTTTCTGAAGGAATGGTAGGGAACTTCCTGCAGTGGTATTTGATTATGTGATGAGGTTACCACTGTTCTGCTGACAGTTCATGGGTTGCTCTCCTACAATTGCCTTAGCTGGTATTTTATCAGCAACACTAAGGCCCCATTTGAGAATTATTGGAGCCCAATGTTTTTCTTTTCTTGTGGACTGTGTTGGACTGAGTTACCTAAAATGGCCGTGTGTGAAGCACCAGAAATGGAAAATCAGTTTGAGCTCTCTGTGGTACCTTCGGAAGGGTACAAGATTACAATCCCTTGAGATATTACTGACTGCAAAATTACGCTCTGTGAGCACATTCAAGACAACATTAGTGACACTGAGAAGATGCCATGTTTAACATGGCTGGTCAGTGAGGCTTTTTGTTTTTCCCCAAAAACATTTGGGAGTTTATAAATGAAAACCAGAAAAAGGAAATGTCCCTGAAACGCTGGCAGTTTTCTACCAGCACTGGGGGTAATTTCTTCAGTTTCCTGTCTCTCTGAGAAGGAAACAAGTACATCTGAAATTCCACCCTTAAAGAAGGCAAATGATGGCCTGTTGTACTCTGACAGACAGTCCAATGTCCGCCAAGCTTTTGGTCAAAGGTTTTGCCATCAGAAACATGGCACTTTCTAAGACGCTAAATATAACGGGGGAACCACATGTTTTGTGAATGAGACGTGTGCCACATTTTGAAGGGGTACCACATCCATCAAACTTTAAGGAAGAACCTACGTTCCTAGGAATGACTAGAAGTTCTACATTACTGAGCCCTGCTGAGAAAGCAGAAGTCCCTGCATGCTTAGAACCAGCCAGAGATCTTGTATGCCAACACTGCTGAGAGGTACTTAGAATTGGTAAGTCAGACCGGACTGGGAGAAAAAGCTCCACTGGACGGCCTGATCCAAAGAAACTCACTTCAGCAACAGATATACCAGTGTGTGACCAACATCTAACTGCGAATGAAACCTTGAGTTGGTAGCTCTCACCACTTTGAACCCATGAACCAAAAGCCTGAAGACTCCCAACCACATATCTCCCACAGCTATGAGGCTGGTGTGTGCGCCCCGCGAGTTATCGCATATCAACACTAGTCCTGTGTTTCCAAGAACAGCAACACTTGTTACAAGGATACTCTAACTGATTTTGAATATCACAGGCCCAGGACACTTGACCAGTTGCCCTACATTTTATATATAAAGGTAGTGCTATTGATATATCTATGGCTGTGACAACCACTATATAGGGCCACAGTGGGGATACTAGGGAACGTGGGTGTAACTCAGCTGGAGAAGGGAGGTCTTGTGGCCTATTGCAAAGGTGACTCAAAAAAGTGCACAACTTTAAGATGTAGACAGGGCACTGCAGGGAAGGAATAAAGGCAGGAATTCTAGAATTTCTAAGCAGAAGCAGGGGGCTGTGTGCGCTGAAGTCGATTTGAATTTCTGAAAATAGTCAGTGCTAGGCATGTAGATGAATGGAGAGAATGAATGGGAGGAGGTGAGGGAAACCATGGACGGATTTAAACAGATCATCATGAGGAGCATATCCTCAACAATAGTAGCTACTTACAATACAATACTTTCAGTGGAAATACTGTCACTTCCAGACTTCATTGTGGGTATTAGCACTTCAAGCAGGACCACTCCAGGAAAGCAAATCAAATCTCATTTGCACCTGTGACCAGAGACTGTGATGGAAGTGCTGCTCAGAAGTCAGAATTATCACACGGTTTTATTACCGAAGCCAAGGTTCTCAGACACGAAGATGGAGATTATGCATGAAATTATGAAGGGAAGACATTAACATGCTGAGTAGAGTATGCTGGTGAGCAAAACTTGGCAGTCACACTGAACAGATTACATTTGGGGGCTGCCTCCCATCATGCATTCATCACCTGTAAAAATGGAGGTGAGGAGCATGAGCACAAACATGCTGGCCCATGCTATTCGTGGCAACAGTCACAAGTGCTAAGACACCTGGTTTACACGGACAGCCACCCTCTGTGCAGAAGATGGAGACTGGTGTGGCTATTATAGCAGATGTCCATCACTATATTTAAATAGCCTATCTGCTGAGCCATCCCTGCAATGTCATATGCCTCTAAATGTGGGGCATGAGGAATGCACTTGGTATGACTGGAATGGCACGTAAAAGGATGAGACAGTCATCTAAAACTCCCAACAGCTAAGCAGAAGAAACCACAGCCAGGAAAATCTGCACTGCACGGAGGTGCAACATTTTACAAGTGATTTCCACACAAATTCAATTGATAAAGTTCCAACATCAGTGGTGTGCCAAAAGAACAGACCATCAGCAGCCACAGTAACAAGTTGCAAAGAACATCTTCTTTTAATGGTAACCAGAGAGGTCTCTGCCCTTACGGGAACCGGAGTGCTTAATTGTTCTACTGTTGCCTGAAATAATTTAATAAAAACCACTGCTGCTATTTTTAACAATTTATTGTGATTTTAAATTGACTATCTGTTCTCGGGGGAGCTGTGTTAAAGCTCGGGTGGAGGGTAGACGGGGGAGCTGGTGAAGACCAGGAAGAGGCTCATGCATTAACGGGCGCTGGGTCAGCGGTCTAGCGGCTGGGCCAAACGCACTGCTGACGCCCTCAAAAGCGCCACATGACGCGACCAGTAACCAGAGAGGTATTTGTCCTTACGGGAACCGGAGTGCTTCATTGTTCTACTGTTGCCTGAAATAATTTTAAAATAACCATTGCTGCTATTTTTAACAATTTATTGTGATTTATTGTGAATTTAAATTGACTACCTGTTCTCGGGGGAGCCGTGTTAAAGGTCGGGTGGAGGGTAGACGGGGGAGCTGGTGAAGACCAGGAAGAGGCTCACGCTTTAAAGGGCGACGGGTCAGCGGTCTAGCGGCTGAACCCAACGCACTGCTGATGCCCTCAAAAGCGCCACATGACACGACTGCGCAGCGGACGCGCGCAGCGCGTGCACCAAAGGCAAGCCCGTCTGCGCCCGTCCGGGCCCAAGGGCCAGAAACCCTGCCCCTTTACCCCCTTATGGCCTAACTACTCTAGCATGCAGCTCAAACAGCTAAACAGATTTTTAGGGCCTAAATGCGCTCACTCCATTCTTCTTGAGGAGAACCAGGACAGTTGTTTACACTGTCATTTTAATCTCCGCCCACAACTCGCCCCCCCCGCCCCCATATTTACTGAGGGGAACCTTTATACATTTCTATTACTAAACTGCAGATCGCTGCCCAAACATAAGACTGAGATCTTAACATTATTAGAAGACTCAGACCCTGAAGCTCTGTTTCACACAGAAACCTGGCTCACCATAAACTCCGAGCCAGATATTGTACAATCACTTCCCCCGGGATATTTAATCCAGAGGTCCTGGGGGTGGTATCGCCAATATTTATAAAGACTACATGACCTGCCATTTACTAGGCAGCCCTATATTAGACTGTGAGAATATCCATTTCTCAATAGAACTGACCCCTCATTGTCACTCTCTGGCATTCTGATCTATCGTCCGTCAGGGACTACGGGACAATTTTGCAATTCTCTGTTGGAAACAGCTATCAATCTTGCTAGCACTTCTGCTAATTTTAAATTACTCGGAGGTTTTAATTTGCACTTTGATGACCCCACAACATCAATGGCGAACGAGCTAGCTCATGACCTTAGGGTCTGCCAATTGTTTCAGAAAGTCCCCGAACCCACACATATCAAAGGTCACCTCCTTGACCCTATTTTTCCGAACTTGGAGGAGCTCAAAGGGAAAGCCCCCCTCCCCATTCCTTGGTCAGACCACTTTCTTATTCCTTTTTTCTGGCATTCTCTCTCTACTATATCACATACCCAATCGACACACATGCATATTCGCCCCTGGCCCCAACTCCCCCGGGAGCGCTGGGCACAGGAACTTGAAAACACAAAACCAAACCTGGACCCCAATCCTGTGGCAGCTAATAAAAGCGTCATGAGCTGGATTGAGGGATCTCTTAACACAGTGCTCCCTAAGAAAGCTATCTACAAGAAAGTGGGACCTAACTAGGCTGCATGGTTCTCCCCCCACACTACGCAGCCTAAAACAACAATGCAAAAAATGTGAAAGGATATTGAGGAAAGATTTTTCACCTAGTAAAAAACAAGAATATAGGACAGCCATCGGAATATATAAGGCAGCAATAAAGAGAGCCCAGGCTGCCTACTTTGAGGAAAAGATCACATCCGCGGCGAACTCCTCGAGAGAAACCTTCCTCATAGCTAAAAAGTTACTTAAGGTTCCCAATCCTCAGACAGCACCTGACCCTTCGGGAAACCGCTGCAATGAACTTGTGGAATACTGCTCCACTAAAGTACAGAACATTCTCAAGCGACTCCCCCAAAGAAATAGGGTTACAATAACTAATCCCATGGACCTGGGTCAGTGCCAAAAAGAACATCATTTGGAGACCTACACCCTGCTGACCCATGCGTCTTTTCTAGCCATTCTCTCCTCAGTTAAATCAGGGTCACCACTAGACCCTGTGCCACCTAATATTTTTTAATTGGTGGTACCCAAAATTGCCCCACTATCATTGGCCTGATTAACACCTCCCTCGCATCATGTATACTCCCCTCCCAGTGGAAAAAGGCAATGATAAAAGCATTGCTAAAAAAAAACACACTTGGATCCTGCGGACCTGGGCAACTACCGTCCCATCTCGCTGCCTCCAGGAATCAGCAAAATTGCGGAGAAACACGTCACACACACACTCGCTGCATTCCTCGAGTCCCATAACCTGCTCCACCCCTCACAAACGGGCTTTCGCCCCCGTCAGGGTACAGAGACTGCCTTATTAGCAGTTGTGGAAGAATCGAAAAAGATCCTGGACGCAGGAGGTTATGCGGCCATAATTCTCCTCGACCTGAGCGCAGCCTTTGACACGATGAACCATCAAACTCTGATTCACCGTCTCAGGAGCTTTGGTGTGACCGGCACCGCCTTACTATGGCTTCAATCTTTTTTGGAAGATAGACTTGTCCAGGTTTTTGAAGGCGACACCTGCTCAAAACCCATGCCCCTGCAGTGTGGAGTCCCCCAGGGCTCCTCTTTGAGCCCTATGCTTTTTAATGTTTATATGTCTCCATTGGCGGATATTACCTCCCCCTTTGGGATTCATATAGTAACGTATGCCGACGACACACAGCTCGTTGTCGCACTGAATCAGATCGACCAGACGCCTACTGATCTCCATTCCTGCCTTGAAGAAGTGGCCAAATGGATGTTTATCCCATTTAAAACTCAATGGTGACAAAACCGAATTGCTGCTGCTGGGCAACCACCAAAGCTTCAAATCAAACACCATATGACCAACCTGTATGGGGCCTGTACCGTCCCCAAAATCAGAGATCAAAAGTCTAGGCATCAGGTTAGACCAAGACCCTTCATTTAAAACACAAGCTAGGAAGACAGCAGCATCTTGCTATGGGCTGCTAAGAATGAAACGCAAAGTGCTTCCCCTCCTACCCAGTCAAACCAAAAAACTGCTGGTCCAAGCTCTAATTCTGTCTCGGATAGATTATAGCAATGTCCTCTACTTAGGCGCACCAAGCTCAGCTGTCACGAAACTACAGATCGTGCAGAACTCTGCTGCAAGGCTGCTTACTGGGACCCCCATCCGGTGCTCAGCAGAACTGCTCTGCGCTCTCTCCATTGGCTCCCGGTGCAAGAAAGAATCCACTGTAAAGCCCTGTGCGTGGCCCACAAGTCCCTGGGAGGAAGTGGACCACCTATTATCAAAAATCGGATCCGCCCTTACAAGGCCAACAGAAGACTACGCTCAGATGAGCTCCACCTAGCAGTAATATCAAGAAGGCCAGAAGCGGGGGACGGCTCTTCTCTTACAACGCCATTAAACTCTGGAACGCCCGCCCGCTGGACCTCCATAAAGAATCTAACCACCTCACATTCCGAAAACATTTGAAGACCTGGCTCTTCCTGTAGAGGCTCACTCCTTCTCTGGCTACTGTTCTCAGCGCTGGGATGCCTCCGGGTAGCCATGCGCTTTATAAAAACCCTTTTCATTTAATTTCATTCATTGGAACCCTACATGGTGCCAACAATGACGTAACGGTAACCATGACCTACTATGGAACATGTTTGAGAATTAACTCACCATCAGCAGCTACATATGCATGGTCTGCACAGTGCCCCCATAGGTTGCCCTTTCTCCCCTACATCCTTCTTTTGTGAAAGAAATCTATTTTTTACCCTTTACGGACCCTCCTGAAGTGCACATCTAAGGAGTAGCCACATCCACGCTAGTGCCAGGATGTAGCTTGCCATTGCTTCCACTGTATTAAGTAATTAGTATTTGCCTTCTTATACTGCTGAAGTGGTAGCATCAGTTTATGTATGATCGACAGTTTTTACCTGCAGTAAATCTACCAGTTGCCTGTCTTTATTGTAAAAGTTACATTGATCCCAACTACCATGTAAAATCTGATGGCCCTAAACAAATTCACTTTGGCTATCAATATACTTTATGGTATTTTAATTTTAACAATCTGGTGGCTTTGACACCACCTTTCTCTTCACCTTAAAGTAGATTTGTCTGTTATAATTACCACTGTATTTTAAATGAGACTGTAAAATGGGGAACCTTTATAGCTGTGTCAGGTATACAATGCACCGGTTTATTTTATATCTGTACAGGGAAGTGTAACATTATGTCGACAGATTTAATGTTGTATTGGTTATTAAAACCAACACTTTTTCATGGGTTGAGAGCAAGTAGTGTTTATAGTTTACAGTAGTGATTGAGAGCAGATAATTACTGTGAATCTCTATATATACAAAATCTCTTTCAATGTGGGGTGATATTGCTCTTATTGTATTGGCTAATGCCGTATAAGATATCCAATGTTTATGTTGTTACCACAACTCTTTATTGGACACCCTGTCATCATTACAAATTTTTAGCCACCTACTATCTGCAATCTCAATCTTATTTTTGTCCTGGCTCAAATTTGGTGTCTCTCTTTTAGATTTGTCAAAACAAATTCAAATATTTCTTTACTGTTCTATTTCTCTGGACTATAACGTGTACTTCACGTCTGCACTTGAATCCACTTGCTCTGGGATTCTTGGTCATTTCCCTTCTAAGAACCACTTGCTATTGGTATCATTTCCCGGGGTACATACACATAAAACCTAGCCTAATTAAATATGGCCGCAGCCTATTTGCAAACTTTGGAACATGTAGTTGATTCGGACTGTCATGAGATTTAATGACTTTTAAAAGAACCACTTGCAATTAATATCATTTTCCGGGTAGATACAAATAGAGCTTAGTCACCTCAATATGGCTGCCACTTTCTCTGCATACCTCGGAACATGTTGGTCCGTTATTTATGTTCTCGACTCGCGTCCATGATCATGACGCTGCTGTGTGTGGCTGCGGGCCAATAGGTAATGATTTGTAAATAGTTGGTCTGCTACTCTGTAATATATTTCTTATATATGCTGCTTTTGTGATGTGTACTATCGAGGGAACTTACTCGTGTTTTTGTATATGGCTGCCACCTTAGGGTGGGCGCTTGAGTGTGGTGGCCTATCGTTTATATATTCGATTACACGTATGAGCGGATATATGATATATATATATATATTTGATAAAACTCACCCCTATCATTACTTTATATAAGGCTGCCACCATAAGTTAACACCCTTTAACGTGGTAGTCCATCGTTTATGTTGTCCATTACACTTTGGACCCGATACGTCATGACGCTGACGTACGGGTCTATTTAGTGTTGGAGCAACCATGGCCACAACGTTACCCCGATGCCGTCGCAAGTTATCACGCTGCTCGGCTGTTGCACGTTTCCACTGAGGTAAGTGCCTGCTTTTCCCTGGGACGGACTATATTACGGGTGAACTAATGAGAGGTTGGGTCGAGCAGGATTAGGCTGCACTAGGTGTATTTGAAGACGGGTGGTGTCAGACAGAACTTTACACGAGAGACGGGGGCTACATTAAGATGGATCCACTTATAACAGTGGGGCAATTGGGGGACAGCGCGCTGACATAGGATGGGCTAGGCAGTTTTCATACAATTTCTTATACGCTTTTCTTATAATACACAGACAATTGGTCCTCGGCTCTGTTGCTAATACAATAGCCTGTGTGCTCACCTCCATTCAACTGCTTAGACATTGGGCACTTATATACTTTGTTTGGTTACAGGTGGGACTTTGTATTGGGGTTTAAACTTTTATACAATTAATTTTGGTATGAAAAATGGTTGCTCCTCTATTTGTTTTTGTTTCCAGATACTTATATGTGTTGACAGTGGGACCTATTTAAATCCGTGGGTCAAACTACTTTGGGAGTTTCTGTTTTATTTGTGTGACCTCCTTTGGAGACCAGTCGCATCTTACCTCGAGGAAAGACCATGAGTGTCTTGAGTTTCTTATATAATCAGACCAAGACTTGGATGTAACTTCTATGAAGATCTAAATTAGTTTAAGTATAATTCATTTTTCAGATATTAACAGGAGCATTTTTGCTATCTCCATCTGTGCTCCAGCATTGGATATTCATTGTAATCCATCAAGGTGAGAATTGAGCTGAGGGTATTTTCTCAATTTGGTATTGATCACGTTGTGGAAAAAAAAACTTTTTGAGACACGCGTAATCCACCTTTAATTTTCACATTTTGGGCCTAGATACTTAAGACAGGCCCCTTATACCCGGCCGTCTCTGAATAAATCTTTCATCCATATTTCCATTCAGTAATCAGTATTGGACTTTACCTCCGACCTTGCTAAGGTGAGATGTTACGTGGCGAATTGTGCCTACACGTTTACGAATCTAAGAGCTCTCTCCAGCATTATAGATGTTGATTTCTGGCAGAGTATTAATCTTGCTAAATAGTTTTTATGCCTTTAAAAGCAATTTTGCTGAACATGTTACATACTTTTAGGATCACCTTGCTAGTACTTTTTTCTCCTATTTATTGCCTCTTTGTACCCAACAGAATTGTTTTAAGAAATACTTGAAGTACTGTTTAAGCTGTTTGTGATCCTTCCTGAAATTTACTATCTGACCCAGGTGCGATACTGGTGTCAGACTAGCTACACTACATTAACTTTTAGTGCCGTTTTGTGGATCAGTTTCACTGTTCACAATCTGGAATTGGTTCACAGTTTACGGTGAAGTATAAACTACCCTATTATGGTATATGATATTTTCCCTACTTACTGCCGTCCATTTTCTTTCTGCTCAGGGTTTCGTGAATCGGACATGTGTTCACAATTACCCATGCGTGACTGACCGCAAAATTTCTCCGCTTTCCAGCTAATTGATATATTCAAGAAGGTGAGATGCCCTCTAATGCTTATACTTTATGATCATATTCAAATTTGAGGACTTTTAATATATATATCCCACGGAATATCGGGAGGAAATTGATTTTATTATATGACTTCGTGTTATTTGAGCGTCGTAAAATGGTTATTATCATGGGGTCCTTTTGGATTGAGAATCTGCAGTTATTGATCTGCAGCTTCTCTTAGCACTGTGTCGCTGTTACAGAATGAACTTTTCTTTTCTGATTTTTTTACAATTTTTAGGTGAAGTGCCTGCTCTGGTCTCATTGGGTTACTATGTGCTGCTATCACTATTTCCTTTTATTGACATCATCCTCCTTGTCTTTTGTATTCTTACTTTCGAGCTTCTGAACATGATCTTAAGAATTCTTTACTGCTGTCCTTTTTCTTTCCCACCTCTATATAAAATAGATTGTATCTACTCACAACTCTTCTTTAAATGTATTGATTGAGTAATGACAGGCATGATGATGCCTTCAAAGTTATTATATAAATGTTTATGTACGTCTTTGTTGGTTTTTGTAATTGTTGATATATGTGTTTCAAATACATTTCTACTGTTTTTTGCATTGGGTTTTGGGTCATTTGTTTTACCATTATTTTGTATGTGTCTATATAAGTTTGTAAATGTATTATATTATATGTATATTTATGTTGGTCTTTATAACTATTACAGCCCTGACAAAGTTCCTGTGGCACTAAGGAACGAAACGCGTTGGCTGTGTGCCGGTTTGTTAACAAGATCAAAATAAAAAGAAGAACTTCTGGATCATAAAGTTGTCGCCTGTTTGACTTCTATCAAGTGCACCTTCCTTTTGTGTGAACTTTTGGCTTAAATTGGCATCTTTCAGCAGCAGATGCTCGAAGTTGTTTCACTTATTCTTTGATTAATGAAACTGTAGAATTGAAGTGCTTGACCCTGGTCAGCTGTTGTGTTGGTTCTTAGTGTTTATAGTTTGCAACATTAGTCCAACCTGGTGCTGATTAAAGTATTGATCAGGTAACGTCCTGACAGGTAGGTAATGCTGAGACACATTTTATGAATGGGGGCACGAAGTAGCCTGAAGAGGTCGCAGCTAAAGTGGTAAAAGTGAACCCTGAAGATTTAGGGGTGTATGGAACTTGAAGTTAAGGGGAAAAAGATGAGAGAAGACATGTTTTGTTTTCTGCGGAAGGGACTAAGTATATTATTTTGGCCCAGATAGCATTGAGTAGAAGTACTGGAGGACCATCCTGTATGAGGTTTCAGACACACTATTGCAAATGGGCAGTTGGGCTAATACAGGACACAGAGCAGACCTCATACAAAAATGTAATTTACACACCTAGTAGAAAGAAGACAAAGGAGGAGACTGAAGGTGGTTGATGGTTGAAATTTCTTTTGAAGTACGCAGTGATATGGAGTGAGAGACAAAAGGTGACAAATGTCCTAAGTGACTTCATTTCAGAAAGAACAGCAAGGATCCTAACATAGTTCCACGAAATGGGAATCAAAGCAACCAGATAGATACATGAGATGCAACAGGAGGCATGGGGCAGTAAAATACGGGACACTATAATGATGCTGATGATTTCCTTACCTGAAGCAAAGAGACTTTTAAGAGGAATGGTAAGAAATGGTCATCAGTAATCAAAACCCTTCTGTAATTCTGGGTGGTCGTACAGAATTGAAAAACATGGACATATACTAAATAAAAAGCTGACTGAAGGGGTTTGGCATTAAGACCAAATAAGATTCTCACAACTGTGATTAGCTTTCCTCCAAACAGGTGAGTGTTTGGGGATGTTTTCAGTGAGAACCAGAGGCTGGACAGTGGATCACAGAAGAAGAGTCACTGGCCTCCTAGCCACCGATTCCTGATGTTTTTTTAGGATGCCCTCTAATTTATGCGACACAAAGATGCCCAGCATCACTCCTTTGGTGTTTTTGGCCCCTATCACGATGTGCATTCTCTGGGCTTGAGGTGTCATCCGACAATCACGTGTCTTTGTGAAGGGGGGCTGTTGAGGAGTTTGAAAGTTGTGCTCAAGGTTGCATGCTTCAATAAGTCGATACAATCAAAGTGCCTTTACTGTTTAGGCATATATATTTATTTGAAAAGTTTTATAAAGCGCGAACATGACCCTTGCGGGTATCAGAGCGCTGTACACAGAGACAGAAGCATGATTAAACTCAGTACATTATAGGTCAACACTGTGAAACGACAAGGAGTACACAATCAAGATCAGGGACCGGGTAGTGGGCCACACTAGTTCAATTTCTCCTAGAGAGCAAAAGATTTCCTGTAACATTCAGCAAAACAATCAATAGTGACTCGACACAACATAATACAATAAATGACAAAACTGTAGTCGGCCCAGCTAGTATAGTTCCGTAAGGGTCCTGGGGTAAAATAACAATTTACCAACCAATCATAAAATAAATAGCGAATGATATGTTAGGATAAATGTCAAATCTGTCAACAAGGGGACTTGAAAAAGAGGATGCAATTAATGGTCACTCAGGAAAAGCCATTTGGCCTGTTTCTTGAAAGAGGCAGTGGAAGGATTGGCTCTTATCTCAGTAGGAAGAGCGTTCCAAATTCTAGGAGCAAGGCCGGAGAAAGCACGTTTGTACATACTTTTCTTTTTGAATTTGGGAGGTTTCAAGAGTAGTGGGGATGTACTTCTTAAGTTACGACCCGGGCCAGAAAGAACAAGCTTGTTCGCCAGATAGGCCGGAGTGTTGTAATGAAAGGCTTTATGCGTGAGGCAGGCTATTTTTAGCCAGTTAAGCTGCAAAAGGTCAGGTGTAATGTGATTGTGTTTTTTGGAGCCTGTGATGAGCCTGGCCGATGCGTTGAGAGTGGCACTGAGAGGGGCCAAGCTCGCTTTAGGAAGCCCTGCAAGGGTCACCAGACCATATTCAAATAGTGAGATCACCGGGGAATGTACTGCAAGCTGTATGTCTTCGGGCGGAAGGGAAGACTTGATTTTCTTAAGGGTGTTAAGATGAGAGTTAGCACCCCTAATAGTGGCACTGATGTGAGCTTGCATATTAAGGTATTTGTCAGAGGTAATGCCTAACGATTTAGCGGAATCAACCACGTGAGGGGTGCAGTTAAGGTCTGTGAGTTGATTTAGCCAGTCCAGAGTAGGTGCAGAGTGGTTGTGGGGGGCGTATTCAACAAAAGATGCTTCTGGGCTAACCATTGTTGAGTTTGCGAAAGAGCCTCATTTAAAGTTTTAATGTCATCCAGAGAGGAGATCTTCCAGTAAAGTTCAATGTCATCAGCGTACATGTGGTAATGAATGTTAGAGTGGTTCAGAATGACAGTGAGAAGTTCCATAAAAAGGTTGAAGAGCATGGGTGAGAGTGCGGATCCTTGCGGAACACCAATCCTGACCTGGGTACTGGATGCAAGGGACTGGTTGAGTTTATTCCTTTGTGTGCGGTTATGTAAGAAAGTGGTAAACCACTTTAGGACCGGTCCAGCGAGACCCATCCTTCGTTGAAGAGGATTAATCAAGGTTTCATGTTTGATGGTGTTGAATGCAGAAGACAGGTCCAGAAGGATCAGAAGACAAGGGACATTTTGATCAAGGGATTTCAGGGCGTCATCCACAATGTGAGTTAGTGCAGTTTCAGTACTATGCCCTGCTCTGAAACCTGATTGATAGAGGTCAAATAGTTGAAATGTCTCTATATGGTTGCAGAAATGCTTGTGGACGCATTTCTCGAGCAGTTTAGCTAACGTCATGATGCTGGTGATAGGTCGGAAGCTGTTAGGATCAGATAAATCTGAGTTGGGCTTCTTAGGGATGGGAGTGACTTGCCCAATTTTTAGGCGATCAGGAATGCTCCCCTGCAGGAGAGATTCATGAATGATCCTCGACCAAAGAGGTAAAATGGCCGAGTTGAGGTCTTTAAAAAATTTAGCAGGCAGTGGATCATTGAAGTGATTGGCCGGTTTTAGAGTTGCCATATCGTGGAGTAGTTCTATGCAATCTGGCAGGATAAAGGAATTACAAGAGGCGTCATTTTTGGGAGAAAAACCAAGAACAAAGGAGACTGCCAAGGGAACCACAAGCTCCGCTGGAGATGTGGTGTGTTGAGAGGCGGCACCATGGGAGTGACAGGTTGCAGCTCCAGTTCAATTTTCCTAGTTTTTTCAGAATAGTGCATTGTGAAGTCCTCCCCGCTAGGAAGCGGAGTCAAGGAAGACAGGTTTGGGTTGGAAGTGTGGTTTGCTTGCTGTTTGATGATTTCAAATAGCATCTTGGGTCTGTTTTTAGTGCCTTTCAGCTGCACCCTGAAATGGTCAGTTTTAGCAATGCGGATTTTTTTATTGTAGGCGATTCACATTTTCCTTAGCTGATAGAGGCTGGTGGTGGAAGGCTTGTTTCTCCAGATCCTACCTGAAAAGTTTACAGCGTTCATCATTTAGGGAAACTTTAAACTAAGGTTTGGATTGTTTGAGAGGAATCCTTTTAAGTTGTTTTGGCGCAATGGTGTCAAAGATATTAGCCACAGTGCTAAAGTAATGATCAGAAAGATCATCCAGGTTGGTCATGTTAGGGGGAGGCTGAAGTCTATTCATAGATATGGAAGTAAGAGCATTGATGTTGACGTCTCTCATGTTCCGAGACAATTGTTTAGCTTTAAGACGCTGTCCCGTTCTGCTAGAGGTCTTTTCCAGTATGTGGAAGGCAATTTGATGAGGATCCGACCAGTCACAAGGTGGGATGTCATCCATTTTAATGATATTGTCTTTAGCAATAATGAGGTCGAGGCCTTTGTTGTGGGTAGGTCCCTTACAGAACTGAGAGAAGTTGAGATCGGAGAAGAAAGTCTTAAAGGAGCCGACTAAAAGATCATTGGTGTCATTCCAATGGAGGTTAAAGTCTCCAAGGAAGATGTGGTATAGTTGATCCGAACACGAGCTAATGACCTCCATGATTTGCTCTATGAACAGCAAATTGTCACCCGGTGGATGGTAAATCGTGTGAAGCATACACACAATCTTGCCCTTATTCAAAATTTCTGTCATTAGTAGCTCACATGAAGATAGCGGAGGAATCTGAGATTGTTCTATGGTTAGGCTGGAGCGATGATTGCACGCAATGCCCCCCCCCCCCCCCCCCCCATCACATCGGATAATGGCATAATCAGGTGGGACTGAAACGTCAAGAACAGGGGAGGAGGCAGCGTTGAAAGTCCAAATTTTGCGCTAAGATGAGTGCAGAAATGTCAGCAGCATGTTTCACAGCCGATCTGCAGTTGAGCAGCATCGAATTAATGAGAGGAGCGGTGTTAATCTCTTCAATATGAAAAGTAGTTATTTTGAGTAGGTTTTCCTTATTAACCAATCTGATGTTGACCCTGGGTTTCCTGTCAGGGGAAATAGCAGTGATGTTAATAACGGAGTTAGAGGAGGCGAAAGACCCCGTGCCACTGTACAAGAATACAAGAGCGAGGTTGTCTTCAGCTGACAGCTGAGGCTGAAACCTACGAGGTCTGGCATGATGGCTAGGAAGAGATCCACCTGGAACTAAGTAGGAATCGGGAAAAGGGGATTGTTCATCCCCATCCCCGAAGACTCCAGGTGTATTACATTGCAAATTCCCATGTGGAGGGTGTACATTCCATAACCTCTCCATCTTTATGGAGAACTGTAGTAGAGACTGCATGATCTTTTTGACAGCCAGGAGATCCTGCTTGAGGTCAGCGAACTTCTCCTCAAGGTAAGAGCTGTTAAAGCTTTCCTCAGCCACCCCAGTAAGAGACGAAGGGTAGGATTCTGAAGTTAGGAGGGAATTGGAAGGTACAGTAAGTCCCTTACCACAATTACAAGGGGAGCTAGTGTGAGTGTGGTTTTGTCATCAATCAAGGATAGACTATCAGCAAGAATTGGAGTAAAATATGATGCAAGAGGGAGCTGCCCCGGACCAAGTTAGGGCTCGGTAGCCGGCACATTGGTTTCAAAACAGACAATAGGAGAAGTGCATGAGGCAGAAACAGGTGTGAAAGGGTTATGCCGAGATGGACTGGGGCCAGCAGCTTGGTCCAGCGCCCTTGAGGTGGGAGTTGGGAGTGCCTGAAACTGGGGAGAGCATAATAGGGTTATCATGGTTAGAAGTGCAGGGGGTGTGATGTACAACCCTTATAATGTTGGACAGAACTGATAGGCCAGTGGGTAGGGCAGGTGACACAACATTAACCATCAGGAGGGGGAAGAGGAGAATTCCTGGGTGCAGCCCCTAGGTGGAAGGCCCTTGGATCGTTGCTACCAAAGCAAGAGGGAGGAATAACCGGAATGTCAGTAATAGTAGTGTGCGTGCTAAGCGTGTACTCCGAGTTGTTGGAGAGAGCAGAGCGGTACACAGGTAAATGAGTTGGGTCGGAAATGGGGGCAGAAGAGGCGTAGGGGGCAGAAGAGGCGTAAGGTATAGAAGGTGCCAGTATAGAGGGTAAGCCCATAGGTAGGGCTCGGGATACAGAATTGAAGGGAGTAGAGGTGTATGTTGCAGAGGGTGAAGATCTAGAGGGAAAAGTGTTGTGATGGATGAAGGGCGATGTCTAGTTATTAAGAGTGCTTTTAATCCTCAAAGATATTGTCAAAGCGTTTGAGATTCCTGTCCATAGTTTGAATAAGGATGTTACCAATATTTGCATAAGGAGATGGTCAAATTCCGGCCAGCGTTTGTGGAGATTGTGTTTGAAGTTCTTTTTCACTTTCAACGATAAGTTGGGGGGGGGGGGGGTAGATCTTACAAGCATGCAGGCCTAACTGAGCAAAGAGGTCAGAGGCACTAGCGGTGCGTTGAGACATGAGGAGGTTAGGTCACAGATGAAGCTGGTCCCTTTCCAAGATGGCTGCCACCCCTGCGGGCCCTCGGAGGCAAGCTTAGTCCTATTTTTGTGTCCAGCAAAGTTCAAGCAGATATGGTCCTATGTTAGTTTCAGTAGCCTCAGGAGGCCGTTTTGATCCCATTCCTAGAGAGGTTCAGGGGAATGCATGCAGATGGCCCCATTAACATGGAGGCTAACAGGTCAGATAGTGGGGCATGCAGATAGCCCCACCAATATGGAGGCCAACAGGTCAGACTGTGTGACAGCTAAAATGGAAGATGAGAATTCACCGCCGACACATTCAATCGGCAAAATACACACAAAGCGCCCAGTCTCTTCAAAAGATGGCGCACAGCCTTGCAGAGTGAAGTCTCGTGTAAAGCAGAGGGTGGGGATGGGGGGAGGCATCCATCACTCAAGCATCCGGATTGCCTGAAAATGCAATTAACCCATAAAGAGAACTCTCTAATTCGGGCGGGTCAACCACGTTAAAGGAGGCCCAGTCGGAACACCGACTGCAGCTCCCAAAGTGTAACAAACGCAGTTCCTCACACTGCCTTTCAGCCGTCCCGCACATCAATCGCAGCAATAGCAGTAACACCATGCTCCCAATCCGGTGTCCCAGATCCACAACGTGATTGTAGGATCTCTGGTCAGAACAGCCTCATGCACTTCACCGAGAATGACGGGGTGCGGCAGTCAGACCTGACCAAGCCGATGCAGTATTCCAGTTACCGGTTCAAGACAGCATCAAGGGCTCTCCCTCCTCAACCGTAACGTAGTCACAGGAATCTTCCAGCTGGGCCGAAGGCAGCCGCGATATGGACCCTCCCCCTCAGACCAGACAGTCTCCTCACTCACCGCACGGAGCCTCGGGCAGCAACCAGCCGTATCGACTCAGGGTGAGACTGCGCGTCGGCCGTGATAACCTCTGCAGGCACTCTTCCAGACCGGTGATGAAGTAGAGTGGAGGATGACTGGGACCGGTGAAGAAGTGGGTTTGCGTCGGAGAATTCCGGGCAGAGAGGTCAACGCAGACCGGCGGGATGCAGCAATTCTCCAGCAGAGCACGTTACAAAAATGTATTCAAGAGTAGAAGTCATTAATTCCTTGTTGCCGTATTTCTTAGTTAGGCTGCTGGTTTTTAGTGAAAGGATGGCAGGGTATAAAGCAGGATATTTAAAGATGAATGATCCCCTCCCTGGGAACTTCCTTTAGGGGCTCCCGCTCAGCTGCCATTTTGGATCTATGATGGCATATGGCCGCTTTTCACTGAAAAACCATATCTGGCTATCTAGGGCAAAGAATAATACAGAGATTCAAATGTTGCAACATTTTTCCTAAACAGTAAAAATGTGAATTGTAGGAGAGTAGGATCTGCTTCACATGTATACCCCCACTTTTTGCTGGTGTTTCACTGTTTTTCGACATTTTTCTGGCTGGGACACTGCTATTCAGGGCCCCAGCCTAGCTGCTTCCTCTCTAAATTGATTCCATGTACATTAGGTACATCACAGATTGGATTCTGGAGTGCCCTTATAAGTCCCTAGTATATGGTATACTATGTACCCAGGGCCTAGGTACCCCAGAGGCCTACCAGGGGCTGAAGCATGTATTATGCCACCCCTGGAAAGCCACCCAAAATGACACCACAGGTCTGCTACTGCAGCCTGGGTAAGGTGAAGCATGCACCCCTTACTGTGATATAGGTTACCTATATCACTATACCTATACACACATATAAACCTATAAGACACTCCTATGGCAGGCCTTATCAATCCTGAAGGCAGAGTGATTGGTTCTTATGTGAGAGGGTGCCCCGGCATGAGCAGAGCCCCTCTGCAGCGTTCGGACACCCTTCTCTGATGCTGTTTGTTATGCAGCCTGACCATATACTCTTAAGTGCATTATAACCTCGCGGTAAATGCTAACTTTGGGATGGCTGCACATGTCGATTTGGTGTCAAACGCTTTGGAATCATACCCCCCTCCCCCGCCAGTTCTGGCATCGGGGGTAGAATTCCACTCTTCTAGAGGGAAAGACATGGTAGTACTGGGTTACCCGGTAGAGACTTAACAGAGTCCTGGCATCACAAAATGGATGCTGCAGCCAGAGACACTGGTCTGGCCTCCTGCTGCTGACCGAAACTCTGGCAGGGGAGGCCTGGACAATAGGTTTCCTGTCACAGGGAGGTGTAACCACCTCCCAGACAGGCTTATGTGTATTGGGGCTAGGTGGGAGCACTCTCGGAGTGCTTTGAAGTCCTGCACTGGGGGCACATTTGGTGTTCTTGTGCATAGTCCAGCTCAAACCGGTTCAGGGTCTTCCAGCTCCTGCTCTGGCACGAAACTGGACAAAGGAAATGGGTGTAGCCACCCCTCTTTCCAAACCCTCCCATAGGTGGGTCCCCAGAGCTAGTCCAACTCCTTCCTTAGGTATAAGTAAGGAACCTCTGTAACCAGAACTTTAGATATCCCTGGACAAAACTCTGAAGCTGAATCCTGGAACCTCGACGCTCTACTCAAGACTAGAGGACTGAAGAAATCTCTCCCTTGGGGTCAAGGAGTGACTCCCCTGCTTGGCAGGCACCAACGAAGCAATTTGCCGGTCTGCATTTCCGAAGCTCTGCCAGACTCCGAAGTATTTGCAGCCCAGGAAGAGGATTTCCAGACATCTCACAGGCCGACCCGAGTCCGCAGCAAAGCTGAGACCCGCAGCCCTCGTGAGTAGCGTGGAACCGGAACTCCTGGTCATAGTGCACTTTTGTAAGTACATTGACTTCTCGACGTCTCCTGAAGTCGTGCTTGGGCTGACTTGTAGCCCCCACCTCGAACACTGAATCCACCGAAGATTGTCGGCCTGGTCACTCCGAGTGACCTGTGGGCCGTCATTTTGTGTTTCGTCACGAGGTCCCTTCGCGATCTCTGGTCCGTTGACTGGTGGGTCCCTGAGGGGGTAACTTTGTATTTCCTTGGGCTTCCCTGGTTGCTCCAGACGTGCCCTGACTCCCAACCAAGTGGTGAGTCCCTCAGACCTTGCTGGTCTGCACCGAAGCATTTCTTCTCTTTCTGGGTGGGTTACTGTTGCCAAGGCTTGTTGTGTCCAATCCGGGCACCAACGCTGCAGCACTCGACATCCTTTGTGGGTCAGCTTGAATCCAGCTCCTGGTCGTCCTCGACATCGGTGGCCATCTGCCTATCGCCTTCCTGGTCACTGGCTAGTGACCCAGACTCTGTCCCCTCCGCTTTCAGGTTCTTCTCATCTTCGATCCAGGCTTGGATCTCTTCGGACACTTCGCATCTTCACGGCAGCAGCACTTCTTCGCCAGCTCCCATTGAAATCGAAAAACGCGACCTGACACCAAAAGACACCTATGCACCAGGCTCCCCTGGGTGAGGTAACGCGAGTACTCCGGTGCTCCTGTGGGTGTTAGCACTAGAACTTCCTAAGTCCGAAAGGGTTTGGTCCTGACTCAATTCTAAGTGTCCCTAATCTTTAAAAATCTAACCGCGACTTTCCCCATAGAAGCTAACGGGAGCTCGCGGCTGTGTTCACACACTGCACACGGCCCCCGTGGGTCCCCTGTGTTACTAACTTGGGTGGTTACTTGCGGTCCCAGCGATTCTACAGGCTCTAGGCCTTGTGTCTAGTTAAGTCGTGGTTCTTATACCACTATTTTAGTATATGGTTTTGCTCGCCACTAGGGCCTGACGTGTATTTGTACTATTTTACTGTGATTATTGAAGTGTAACTTATGTGTTTTGACCTCTAGTCTCATAAAGAGACTAGGAGGGTGTGTTTAGTAATAAATACATATATTTTATATATATACATGGTGTGGATATCTTTCATTTAGGAACTCAAGAGATTATAGACTGGTAAAACAACCTGCTTTACATTCCTTCAAGACTTAGCGTGAAGGCTGCTCTCCATAGCTACCACTAGGATAGCTTTCAATAAAGGTTGTCTTTAACCTATAACCAATAAGGGGTTGTTTGGACTGGTACAGGGTGCCCACTATAACTAGTGGACAGCATATACCAGGCCAACTTCTCACATGAATCATTTTGTAAACATAGATTCTTAGTAAAAATATGATTGTTAGAAAAAGTTGGTACTGTCAGCATTTTGAAAGGGGGAGACCACACCCATTTCACAGCTCTTCTCAGGTTGCCGACAGCAGCTTGGGGGCAGGAGTTTTCCTGAAGTGGGTAGCTAGAGATGCCACATTTATGCCTGGCATGAGCTAGTGGATAGGATTGACTACTGGACATGCCCTAACCAATGGGGTAAAATTCCTGGGGCCAACCGTACCCACTTTTGTCCTGGTAATATAAAATAGTGGCCTCACTATATAAATGACAAACTGTCTGGGTTAAATTCACACTACTGCCGAGAGACACAAGAGGATATGGCAAATGTCTTGAGTGGTAAACAGTTGTTTTTGTATGTTAAATTAGCCAATACAAACAACTCATAAAAAAATCCCTAACCACTTTAGTATGTTCACGATAGGGGATGTCTTTAGTCACACTAAGCTTGGACCCTGAGGGCTGTGTGTGGGTGTGTGTGTGGAAGTGTACTATAGCATTCTTAGTGTTCTCCCACATCTAATACTAAATCCCAGCTGGGGTAGCCCTTGTACCCCCAATAAACCAATAAACAGAAGTCTGTTCCAACAGACCAGACAGTAGGTACACAACAATTATATTGGAATCCATTTTCCCTTACTTTCAAGTGTGACCCCAGTGTTGTATATAAACCCATTAGAGCTGTCACTGTAATTTCAGAAAAGATGCTCGAAGGCCAGCCCCGCATATTCTGCCAGGCTCAGAGGAGTCATCGCTGCCCATTCAGGTCAGCCTATTTTTTGCTCCCAGCATTTCAGCATTTCATACTCACAGCTATTCAAATGTGAATTATTGACAGCAAGAATTGGGACAACAAATGGGCCTCAAGAGGCATTAGGCAGGGAAGAACAAGTTAGTTACCTCGGCTTATCTGATACTCCAACTGCAGATTCCTCACCTTGTGAATTTTTCCAGGTGGCAGGCTGAATCCAGAACGTTTTGTAGCAATTCTTTCATGCATCAACAAGTGACGTAGAGCGGCTCCGTGTGGGGTATAGCCCACCCCAGATGGGACGTCGGGCACTTTTATATGCGCCACCTCCGGGTGCTAATGTTCGTTTCTTTCTGCACTCATGGACGCGGATCCATTGAAAT
This sequence comes from Triturus cristatus, assembly GCF_964204655.1. NCBI lineage: Eukaryota > Metazoa > Chordata > Amphibia > Caudata > Salamandridae > Triturus > Triturus cristatus. The sequence continues at coordinate 512,552,064 of NC_140588.1, forward strand.
AAGAATGTGGCAGTGTTCAGAATTCCAGATTGGGATTCTATTGATGGGCTGCATGAGTCTATTCCACAGAAAGATGGGTTGGTGAGGAATCTGAGGTTAGAGTCTCTACCAGAAAAGGTGTTATTGAAGATAAGTAACTTGTTCTTCCGACAGAGACTTCTAACTATATATTCCTCACCTTGTAAATATATACCAAAGCAGTACCTCTCTAGGTGGAGATCTGGGAGTCCTGCAGGACCGATGGGGCAAAGTGCCTGTCCCGCCACTCCTGGCTGTCCAGGCAGTAGTGCTTCATGAATAGTTGGAGAAATGCCCAAATAGCTGCCTAGCATATGTCCAAAACTGGCACACCATACGCCAGCCCCATTGTAGCAGCCTTAACTCTGGTGGAACGTGCGCGTAAACCTTCTGGGGACTGTTTCTTGGCTAGCCCCTAGTAGGTCTTGATGCATAACATAAGATGAGATGGAGAGGAGATGGTACTCTTTTCACTGCTTTACCTTTTTTCGCTCCTGAGAAACTGACAAAAAGTTAGTCATGCTGTCTGTACTCCCTGGTCCTATCAACAAAGAAATTGAGTGCCCATTTAGGATCAAGGCGGAGGAGCCATTCTACCTCCTTGGAAGGCTGAGGCAGTGCATAGAAAGCTGGCATGTTGATGGATTGGCCTATGTGAAAGTGTGTGACTACCTTGGGTAGGAATGCCACTTTTGTCCTGAGGACGTGTGTCCAGGAAGAACGAAGTCTATAGTGGTACCACGGACACTACCTCAAGTTCAATCACTCACCTGGCAGATGTTATGGCGATAAAGAATACAGTCTTGATAGTTAGCAGGCGAAGGGAACAACTATTCATCGGTTCGAAGGGTATGCAAATCAGGTATTTAAGAACCAAATTAAGGTCACGCGGTGGCATAACATACGGTATTGGCAAAAACATTTGGACCAGTCACTTCAACAAACACATCACAAGAGGTGACTTGAAGAGAGACGGCTGATCCGGTAAGCACAAGAAGCTGAATGGTTACTTTTAATTGCAGTCATAGCAAGAAAAACAAAACAGAAGAACACCCAATAACTATGCTGTCAGAGGTGGAATGTCATGGGAGACACACCAGACAACAAACTTCTCCAGGGTCCTCATAGATTGATTTTGGTAGACGGATGCCTGGCTGCCAGGATGGCATTTACCACACTGGGTAGGAGATCGAAAGCCTTCAACTGTCGCTGCTCAATCCCCACTCATTTAGGTGCAGGCTCAAGTGCAAGACTTGGCCCTGCTGCTATGATAGGGGGTCCTTGTGAAGAGGCAGCCAAATCGGAGGCAAAAGATTTGGGTTCCACACTCTCCTTTCCCCGTCAAGAGCAACTAGGATGCACCTCGACTCTACGAGTGGTACATAAACCTAAGAAGTCTGAGCTTCGTTGCAAGCACCCCCAAATTTAAGATGTTATTCTGTACTGAGGAAGGAGCTATATCCTGTAATACGTGGCTAGCGATACCCAGCACTGTCTGCACCAACAATGGTGAATACTAAAGACTTTCAACTAAAGTGAGTGCTATCATGCACTGCATTTACCACAATGCATCTGGACTAAATATATACTGGCATGCCAATCAGAGTGCTCCCTCCCCTCTTTTATGATTGGCTCCTTTGAGTTATTGGGCTGACAAGCTTACTGGGATGCATCTGCACTCTGGGAGTAGTAGAGAAACCTGAGAAGTCTGTGAGCAGTGGGAGTAGTAGAGAAACCTGAGAAGTCTGAGCAGCAAGACGTGGCTAGAGATACCCAGCACTGGCTGCATCTACAGTGGTGAATACTAAAGACTTTCAACTATAGGGAGTGTTATCATGCACTGCATTTACCACAAAGCATCTGGGCAAACTGTGCTAATAGGATTAGTAAAACACCAACCACGCTAGAATGAATAAAAATAGACCCTGAAACGTTTCGCTCTCACAACAGCTCCTCTGAGAAACATAGCTGTGCTTTGACGAAAGGGAGCGCCCAATATAGGTTAAAACCCAAACACTCACCTCCTTAGAGAGCCACATAAATTAAGCAAAACAAGGATAGGAACTGTGGTTGTGTCCAGGTTTAGGTGGAGGGCTCTTCCTGTTGGACAACAACACCAGGAACACTCTAAATTGGCCACCACAAATGTGTGTATTTGTAGCACAGTTTTTAGGCTTAGGTTTAGCACACTGCGGATCACAGGGAGTTAGAAAAGAGAAACGCACAAATATATTTATATGTTAATATATACAAACACACATCCCCATATCAAGTGTGCATATGTATGTATTTTAATGATTTGTTACAAGGTCCTGGCAGACAGCTAAGCCTGTCAGACTTTCAGAAGACATTCTAGCAAGCATTATTACATTGCAAATTTTCTACCACAGGTTTTTATTTTTTAAATAGAGTAATCAACACTGAAATCCTTCCCTATAAGTTACTATAAGGCTTGGTAGGCTAGCTTCTAACCTTTAATTAATTTGAGTGACATAACGTTATCCTCTGTATGAATTTTGTGAGTTTTCTAACAATTTTAAACTTACTTGAATATTTTCTTCCGTCCCAGTTGGTCCGAGGGGGTGGGGGGATTGCGCATATATTGACAGCGCATTTCGGCTCATTCCTGCAGGAGGTGGTCATTTTCATGGTGCTGTGCTCTTCCAGGAGTTTGCGCTCTAGCCTCTAAGCGACGGCCCTCCATAAAATGGCCGAGGAGAGGACGTGTGCAGTGGGCGCGCCAAAGGCAATCCTGTTTGCGCCCGTCCGTTTGGGGCCTAGGGCCACAACCCCTGGTTCTTTTACACTGAATGGACAAGTCTATTCTGCACAAGATCTGCTGATGTTGCGCCAGGTGCCTCTTCACAACTGTAGCACTATTAGAATTGGGGAGTGCCCTCTTGACTGTCAGCACTGCGAGTTTAACCTCACTTCTTATATTAGGCACAAATGAGCATAACAGAAGGCTTCAAAGAGAAGCAAGCGGAATGGACATTCACCTAACTGAGTACCATCATAAGGCAACATTCCAATGCCCACGGCCAGGTCACACGGAGTTTGGATTAGACAACCGGATGCTGTCTTTTTAACAGTGACTTGGCTCCATGAGGGCTCGGCTCCTGATGTAGTCGCTGCCCTCAGGCCTAACTTTACTATTATTAGAAAAGATAGGCAACATAAGATAGGTAGGGGCCGTGGCAATCATTTACAAAACCATTTTCGAGAGCAAGACAGAAGATTTCATAGTACCGGACTGTAAAGCCTAACTCTTTACTTTAGAATCTGGCTTACGCCTAAATTTACATTTTAGGGCATATTATTGTACCGTCCCCCTGGCCCAGCGGGGAAATGGGTTCTCTTCTTTCCAGATCTAGCAGCTCCTCACATTCTGAAGGCTGCCAATTTTACAATTATGGGAGACCTTAACCTTCATTGAAATGACCCTAAAAGCACAAAAAGCATCTCGCTTACGGCTAATTTGGGGGTGATGAATTTGAGACTGTGCAACTCTAACTCCACTCAAGTAGTTAGACATCCGTTGGATCCTATTTTTTCAAATTTGTCTGACCCTTTCAGTCTCCCTTCCCTTCCACTATCCTGGTCTGATCTTTTAAGCTAAAGGGGGTGTCTCCCCTCACGCCACCTTGTCCGGCATTGGAACGAAAAACGAAAAGTTAGGCCAAGCTTAAATATTCCAACATTTAATAAGATTCTGGAAGACAGTAATTGTAATTGCATTTATAAAGCGCTTACTACCCCATCTGAGGCGTCAAATCACTTTTTCGGTGAGTAGCATGCTACTCCGGAACCCATAAATAATTAGTGTTGAATTAGTATAGTGAAATATGAAAGTAATTTAAGTGGTGGATATGTTAGTCAGTTGTTTGGATTGAGAAGGGTAGGGGAAGGATAGAAGAGGGATAAAGGTTTGCATTTATATAGCGCTTTTTATATAGCGCTTGTTATCTCTGATGGGGTGTTGAAGCGCTTTTTTGGTGAGTAGCACGCTACTCCAAAACCCACAAAGGATTAAGGTTGAAAATTAGTATAATGAAATATGAAAGTAATTTGAGTGATGGATATGTTATTCAGTTATTTGGAAAGGGAAGGGTAGCAGAGAGATAGAAGAGGGAAAAAGGTTTGCATCTATATGATGCTTGCTACCCCTGATGAGGGGTTGAAACGCTTTTTCAGCGAGTAGCACGCTACTCTGAAAACAATAAAGGATTAGTGGTAAATTAGTATGGTGAAAAATGAAATTTGAGAAGTGGACATGTTAGTCTGTTATTTTGATTGAAAAGGATAGTGGAGGAATAGAAGAGTGAAAGATTTAGTTTTTTTATTTTGTTTGTTTTGGAGGTCATAGCAGAAGGAGGGGGCTTGGTAGGAGTATAAAGGGATGTGGAGAGGAAGAGTCAGAGGAAAGAGTTTAAAAAGGCTTGTTTTTGGGGATCGGTATAGTAAAAGAGATGTCTCAAACAAATCTCCATAAGAGATCATGAGATTATCCAACAATGGCTCATGGAAGCAGTAGAAACATACCCCCCTCTCTCTATTAAACGCTCGAGTAGACACTTGCCCCCAGCAACTTGGTTGATGGATAGGCTAAAATGTGAAAAGACTAAGGGGCCAATTACGATGTTGGCAGGATAGACTCCGAACGGGATTCGGATTCTGCGAATCCGATGCGAGACCTATGTTCCCGACCGAATCGATCACATTTCCGGACGACCGATTACGATGCAAGGGAGCCGTCTGGACCGTCTGGACTGTCTGAATCGGTTACGAATGGGATTCAGGCAGCCCAAGTTGTTCAGAGCCGAATCGTATAGCCCAATGGAGACTATTTTCGAACGGGTGAGTATGATGACTGATTCGGACAGTCGTTCCGAATCGGTTTGGCCGAGACAAAACAGCTGTGTGGATCGGACTTCTGAGGCCCGTAGTAGGCCCTCCCTTCAATCGTAGGCCTCCGGATGGGGCCTTTGGGGGAACCCAAGGGACCCCCCCTTCCCAACCATACACTGTGTGGCAGGCATGAAGGAGTGCCCGCCACAGGGTGCAAGGTTTTCCCTACCCACCCCTTTTTTCAATGGGAGCCTGTGTTCTTGTTCGGAACACAGGCTCCCATTGAAGTCCCCTAAGTGTGAAACGCTGGAAAGGCGCTGGAGGAAACACTACAATGAAGATACTAAAATTGTTTACAAAATGGCCTTAATTGATTAACATAGTCTCTGCAAAGTCGCCCACGCTGTGTTTTTCTCCCAATAGACCTTGCAAGCACAGAACTGCGCTAAAACTCTCTTTAAAGTGGTTAGGGAGTTATGTGGCACTGGGAAATTGACGTCTCCTGCCCTTACCCATAGTCAGTGTGAAGAACTTGCTTTCTTCTTGATTGACAAAAGTTGAAAATATACATTCCTTGTTGCGAAGCAAAAACCCACAAGATGCCTTGCAACAGGTAGTGGACTCATCGAATATTTGACGGGACCCCACGGTAACCGACCCCATAGCTAAGATCAGATCCTCCTTCAAACTGGATACATAGGCACCCCTGGATTTTACCTCCTTTAATCAGCTTCTTCACCATAGTAAATCTGGCTCTCCCCTTGATCCCCCACCCTCACAAGTGTTGGGGCAGCTGGATCCTTCCATACTATCAATGGCAATGGAGCTTTTAAATGTCTCCTTAAAGGAGGGCCTAGTTCCCCACAGATGGAAAACAGCAAAAGGAGGGTTAAATGGAAACTATTCACCAATGAAAACAAAGAAATTTCGAAAAGCACATGAAGGAACGAAAGAAAACAGATGGGCGTGTTGAAAGCCCATGATGTAGATACAACATGTCTCGAGAGACAGCGCATGCGCTGCCTAAGCGAGACCTAAAAAGGGCCTACTGCACTGCGTATCAACTGCCAACCTTCACGCATGCAGTATTAAAATGACAATTAAGTACAAAATTATATTTGGCCAAACAATGTACAACACCTTTCAAATGGGCCTAACAAGGACTATCAGAGTAAACGTCTTCTACCCCCAGGTTGTCGGAATGTGTGAAACGCCCAACCCACTGATTACCTACTACAGTAATCTGTGAGATTTCATGTACCAAAATACCTGTGCACAACCTTTAAGTCAATGCGATAATAATCCACTTTTAAACGTGTATTGGCTTTGACAAGTTCTTTTCACCACAACTAAGGCAGACCTTTGTAATAACTTTTCATAATAAAAAGCTCACATCTACGGCATTGGACATAACATTTCCCAGCGAACAAATCAGATCATAGCCTTAATGGACAAGTTACTTACCTTCGGTAATGCCTTATCTGGTAGAGACATGATCTAGCCGCAGATTCTTTACCTTTGAACTTCCAGGCGTCAGGCTGGATCTGGAAGATTTTTCTTAGCAGTGCCCCTGTGCGCTGGTAGGTGGCGTTGGTCGACTAAGCGTGACGTAGTCATGTTCTTCGTCGTCATGACCTCTGCGTCGTCAATGTAACAACCACTCTGGCGCGCTGACATCAGTACTTTTACTGACTTTCCATGCCAGAAGCGTGGAGCCATGAAGTAACTGACCATGGTGTGTTAAAAAGAGAGTAGGGCCCCGATAGGGAAAGCCCTGACACTAACAGATAATTCTGCAGTGCGGGGAGGATGGGTGTGGTTCGGTAAGGAATCTGCGGCTAGATCATGTCTCTATCATAAAGGCGTTACCGAAGGTAAGTAACTTGTCTATCTGATAGAGACATCTAGCTGCACAATCCTTACCTTTGAACAGAAACCCAAGTGGGTGGAACTGCGGAAAAGCTTTAAACCAGTAAATCCTGTAAGACAGAGAGGCCAAACAGACCCTCCCTGCGAGTCCAGGAAATAGTGTTGGGCGAATGTGTGCAGAGATGCCCACATGGTCACTTAACATATGTCAGAAATAGGAACACCACGCTGAAGGGCTATGGTGGCTGCTTTCGCCTTGGTGGAATGGGTCCTTAGGCCTTCGGAGGCTGCTTCTTTGCCACAGCATTACATATTTTAATGCAGAGATAACCCAGCATGATATGGTCCTCTTTTGGACAGCACGCCCCTTCTTTGCTCCCACATATCCTATAAAGAGTTGGTCATCCACCCAGAACTCTTTTGTGTGACCAATGTAGAACGATAACGCTCTTTTTGGGTCCAGGCAGTGGAGGCGCTTCCCTTCCTTGGAAGGATACAGTGGTACATAGAAAGTGGGTAGAGTAACAGACTGTCCCAGGTGAAAGGGATTACAACCTTGGGCAATAAGGATGCTCTAGTACCACTTTGTCTGGGAAAACTGTCTGGTAAGGAGGCTGAGATGACAGTGCCTGCAGTTCGCTCACCGTCTAGGCAGAGGTAATAGCCACCAAAAAAGCTTGTCTGGTGAGCAACCGTAGAGGACAGTTGTGCATCAGCTCAAACGGTGCGCACATCAAGAAAGTGAGGACCAAATTAAGATCCCATTGTGGCATAAGAAAAGGAGAAGGGGGAAAGAAGTGGGTTTACCCCTTCAAAAATCTCTGCACCAGAGGGGACTTAAAGAGTGAAGGCTGATGTGTCAGCCGAAGAAAAGCTAAAAGGTAGCCCTTCAAAGTGCCCAAGGCAGAGCCCTGCTGGACAAAGGGAAGGATAAACAGGTGTAAATCTGCAGGGAGGCAGATAAGGGGTCAGTGGACCTTACTGTACAATATATACAAACGTTGTTCCATCAGCAGGTGTATACCGATTTCGTGGAGGGACAGCTGGCTGCCAGAATAACCTTGCAGACTTCAGGAGGAAGGTCAAAAGATGTCAACTGTCGCAGCTCAATCTCTATGCAAGTAGGCGGAGAGTGAACAGGTTCGGGTGGAGGGCCCTCTCCTGCTGCTGCAACAGAAGATCCTCCTGAATGGGCAGCCTGATCGGAGGATCGATACTCATATCTAGAAGCTCGGGATACCAAACTCTATATGACCAATCCAGAGCCACAAGAATCACTTGTGCCCAGTTGCTCCTGATCTTCTTGAGCACTCTGGGCAGGAGTCGTATGGGCGGAAAGAAACATAGGAGGCCTGAGTGCCACTTGAGACGAAAAGCATTGCAGAGTGACAGCTGCCATGGAAACTCCAATGTACAAAACTGATGACATTGCGCGTTCTCTTTAGAGGCGAACAGATCTAACCAAGGTTCTCCCCACCGCTGAAAGAGACCTTGTGCCACCTCCGGATAGAGACGCCACTCGTGATCCACAAGGCACCTTCGGCTGAGCTTGGTGACCAGAGAACCAGCCAGATGTTGAATCACCAGGGAAATTGCATGTTCTAACCAAGTCCAGAGGCGCAGGGCCTCTTGACAGAGTCCACAACCCCACTCTGCCTTGTTTGTTGCAGTACAACATGGCGGTAGTGTTGTCCATGAACAACTAAACTAGCCTTCCCTATATGGATGATAGAAGGGTTTTCAGTATAAATCGGATCGCCCGAAGCTCCAACAGGTTGATATGGAGCCTGGCTTCCGCAGGAGACCAGAGTCCTCTGATCTCCACCGGCCCATCCCAGAAGAGACGCATCCGTCACTACTGTGAGATCTGTGAGAGGAAGGGAGAGGGGTCTGCCTCTGACTCAATCGCGGTTTGTTAGCCACCACTGAAGGTCTTTCGCAGTGCCCTCAGAGACCTAAACCAGGTTGGTGAGTTTTTCTCGATGCTGTGCCCATTGGAACTTCAGGTCCCAATGCAGAGCCTCATGTGCCACTGTGCATGGTTCACCTGCAGGAGGCCATGAGGCCCAACAGCCTCCAAGTCATTCTCACCGAAATACAGGATAGAGGCTGAAACATCGGTATCATACCCTGAATATCCTGTACTCACCGTTCGGGCAGGATAAGCCCGAAACTGCACTGTGTCCAGAACTGCTCAGATGAAAGGGAGTGTCTGAGAGGGAGTCAGGTAGGACTTTGGCATGTTGATATTGAACCCCAGCGAATGCAGGAGGTTCACCGTAGTCTGTAGGTGGGAGATGACTGCTTGGGATGAGCCTGCCTTGAACAACCAGTTGTCGAGATAGGGTAAGACTGGAACCCCTGATCTCCGCAGATGGGCTGCGACCACCGCCATCACCTTTGTGAACACCCGAGGGGAACTGGTGAGGCCAAAGGGGAGCATCTCAAATTGAAAGTGCTCGTGGCCCACTGTAAACTGCAGGTAGCGACAATGGGCAGGCAGGACAGGGATGAGAAAACAGGCATCCTGCAAGTCCAGCGCTACAATCCAGTCTCCCAGGTCAAGGGCAGACAGGACCTGAGCTAGGGTGAGCATCTTGACCTTCTCCTTTTTGGGGAAGTAGTTGAGGACTCTGAGGTCGAGGATAGGACGAAGGCTTCCGTTCTTCATTGGGTCCACAAAATAGCGGGAATAACAACCACAGCCTATTTCTAGCCCGGGAACCCTCTCTATAGCTTCCTTGGCCAAGACAGTCTTAACTTCCTCGCGGAGCAGAGTATAGTGATCCTCCGTCAGCCATTCGTACAATGGAGGCATAGATGGAGGCATAGTCTCAAAGGAGAGGGAGTAGCACCTTCGGACTATTTGCAATACCCACCTGTCTCAGGTGATGTTTCACCAGTGGTGGAGATGATGGCGTACTCTGCCACCGCCTGGTCGTAAATGATCCTGGTTTATCAGACTAGGAAGGTTTTGCGGTGGAGGAGGGCATCGTGGCTTGGCTCGTCCTCTGGCCTCCCGACCCATGGGGTCGGGGTGAGCTGTGTCCACGGCCCACAGAGGCTGCTGTGCTTGTGGGGCCCTCTGGCTAGAATAGGGTAGGCGCGGTTGGTTGCCCCTTCAGTAGCCATGAAAGTAGCAAAAAGCAGATACAGGCCGTGATGTTGTGGTGAGGTCCAAGGACTTGGACGTGGTCTGCGAGAGCAGCATCTGCTTTGTTTCCGAAGAGACAGGAGTCATCAAAGGGCATATCTATAATATTAGCTTGGACATCTCCTGAAAAACCAGGTGTCCTCAGGTAGGCATGGCGACGTACAGCCACAGTCATGGAAATCGCTCTGCCCAGCAAGTCTGTTGTGTCGAAGCCACACCTGATGGCAAACTTTGATGCATCTGAGATAGCTTGGGAGAGTAGGGCTGGGTCCTCCTCCGAAACCCTGGTCAGTACCTGTGCAACCGTGTCCCATATCTAATGGGAATAACGGCACAAAAGGCATGCGGTGTTTCCCGACCACAATGCCAGATTGGCGGAAGAAAATTCTTTCTTTCTAAAGCTTTCCAGACTCTTGGATTCCCTATCCAGGAATGTGGAAGCGAACGCGCCACGGGAAGTGGAAGCTTGGGCCACCAAGCTTTGTGGGGTGGGGTGGGCGGTGAGGAAAACTGGGTCGCCTGGTGCAGGGCGATAGTGGCGGGCAATAGTCCTATTCACAGGAGCCCCTGTGCTGGGCTTGGACCAGGTACCCAGAAGGATGTCCGTTAAGGCCTCATTGTAAGGCAGCAAGGGTTCAGAGCAGGGGACCCCAGGCTGCAGGCCGTCTGTCGAGACGTTAGTCTTGACTGCCAAAGTAGGGAGTTGCAGGTCCAACCTACGCACCACCATAGCAAACGATGCCCCTCCTCGATAGCCAGATTAGATGGAGACAGCATGCGAGAATCTGGGGAGGTGTCCAGTTCCTCTTACCAGTCCATGTCTTGTGGTTGCATGATTTCCAAGGGATCCTGCTCCCCCTCACAATACTCATTCATTCCTAACCCTTCAGAATAGGGCGGGTTGAACGGCATGGAGCCATCGACGCCAGTCTCGGCATCGGAGAATGCCCGAACGGCTCCATGTCGCCCGGAATGAGGATTGGGAAGGTGCCGCCGGGGGGCCCCGGCGACGCCGAGGACCTCGGCGGTGGATGCGGCACCCGGGAAGGCTGCTGCGGAGGTGTGACAACGGTGTGTCTGGACCTGGAAACGGGCCCAGTTGGAGGCCGTGACTGAAGCCAAAGGTGCGGAACCCACAGAGACTCCTCCATCATCTGAGCCTGAGAGGCGCAAAGGCGTGCTGGCAGGGTCAGGCCGCCCATATATGGCGCACATGGTGTCATAAAACTCCTTAAGCTGGGCGGGGGTCATGCCCTGACCTGGGAAGACAGGGAAACACGGAGCAGACCCAGGCACCCGCTCAGCGGAGAAAGGCCTCGAACGTTAAGGGTACTACGCCTTGTCGCAAAAACGGCGGAGCAAAGTCGATGCACGCTTCGACTTCTTGTGTTTTTGGTGGTGTCTCTTACCGGACTTTGACGAAGAGGAACTAGATTCTTCCTCTTGACCGAGACCTGGACCAGGATAGAGACCAACGAGGCAACCACCATAGTTTCGGATGCCGGGCCACGATCAGCTTTAGGGACAGCTCCCTCAAAGCCTTCGGCGCCATGGCCCGGCAATCAGGGCAGGACTTTGTACCATGGTCACGCTCCAGACACCACAAACACACTAAGTGGGGGTCCATGACGACATGGTGTCTTTTCACTATACATCCTACACACCAAAGGGAGTATCTCTCGTCGACGGATCTGCACTGGCAGGCGAAAAAACTGTCAGCGTGCCGGAGTGGCAGTTATATTGATGATGCAGACATCACGACATTAACGAAGCAGACGATGTCACGCGGAGTCGAGCGTCGCCACCTACCGGGGCGCAGGGGTACTGCTAAGAAAAATCTTCCAGATCCAGCCTGACATCTGGAAGGTTAAAGGTAAGAAATCTGCGGCTACATGGCTCTATCAGATCATTTTTTTGTCATCATAATCAATTTAGGTCCACTACATTGTGTGTAAGCTTTCCCACAAGGTAATACAGTCCTAAATGTGCAGACTATAATTTGATATACATCTGAAAAGCAAAATACTTGCTCTCCCTAAAGGGCCAAACAAGGATTAACACAGTGCAAATCTTTAATCCAACGGGTTGTCAGAGGAGGTAACCAACACCAAAAGACTTGTCCACTATGGTAATCACTGTGATTACTTGTAACTAAATACCTCTCTGTAGGCTTTGATACAGAGTAATACCAATCCACTCTTAAATGCTTATTGACTTTAACATATGATTTTCACAATATGTCAATCCTAGTGCGTTTACGGCAACTTTTCATAAATCCTTGAGCATTGGTCTTGCCGTCATAGTCAACACAGTCCTGCTATTTTGAGAATAAGATTTCTCACAAGACAAAATGTGCAGTACAAGCACTATTTATCAGTGGTAGCACACAACGTCTGCAAAATAAAATGATTCACTCAAGAAAACCAATATATAAGGGAGAGCCTATGCCCCTCTTTCAGTAGTACTTCTGAAAGCGCTTTTTATATTGTTCACAAAAAATGGCGAGCAGCACCGTCAAGCCAGACCTAAAAACCATAAGAATTCTCATTTTTTCTAGTGATTGCATCAGACTCTCAATTGGGCATATTGAAAACGTTTTACCTTTTCACCACAAAACTCCCTTCCACCCCAATATACCACAAGGGGGCAGCACGAAGATGCACACGTGACAGAACGCGTACACTCGACATCCAGACAAAAGGTAAACTTTAGAAAGCATCTGTAAAAGCCCATGGAGTAATGTGTTTTCATCAATCAGCATGTGGTTCAAGCACCCACCCGGATACAGTTTTCTTGTGCAAACAAGTCTTCAATATGTCACCTGCTGCCAAGTGGGTGTCATGATCTTCACAGCCACACCTGGTGCTTTAATTTACCATCAGGGTGGGCTCTGCAGTGTCGTAACGCCTGATTTTAGTCACTGCCTTTCGACTTCAGTAGTGATTCACATAATGAAGTACTGAGGGGTCCTGAACTTACTTTTAAAGCAAGATCTGACTAAAGCTGACATTTCTGAAGAAACAAGCAACAAGTCCTTCCTGTTCAGAGTGGCTGCCCTTTATCAGATGAAAGAAAGAACTGCCTAAACGTGCAGCTTACCAGGCATTTCTACCACTTCAAGATTCTGATGCAATAAGACCGAATCAGCTTGTGGTTTTCCTGTGAAGTGTTCCGTTAACACCTATTTTTGAACCGAAACTGCATATCCATGGGTAGCACACGGGGGCAACAGTATTACTATCATTTGGAATTTTGACATGCATTCCGCATGAGAATAAATGGGTCTGACCAAATGCATCGATCAATGGACCAACTGCAAGCGAATCTGAACAATGTGCTCCGTGACTAGACTCAGGATGCTGTGGTGCTTGTTACATCTTGGCTTGCAAGCCATTGTATGAATGTGTTCGGTTACGTGTGGTGAGCTCGAGGGGATTCTGTGACGGGGTGATGAATGCGTGATTCGAGTGGAAGGACGGTTGGAGAGATTGGATAAAGAAGGTACAGACCGATGGGGCGCTTGTATTGAACTGACTTCTTCCGCAATAAACAAGAACTTGAATACACGAATCGCTCAGCCATCTTCCTTGAACAACACACCTTACAAAAGTGGCGACGATTTGAACTCGGTGTGCAGATTTTTTTTTTTTTGCTGTCCATCTAATTGAAGGTACGTGGACGCTTAATCTATTTAAAATGGGGGGCACACATCGAGCCTCATTTGACACACTGCACCATAATTATGGGTAAACATTGATGGCCCCATCGGATATATATTGGATATATATATTGAATAATACCTTGAGTTTATTCGTTTTAAAGTAACCCAAATGTTGTTCAAAACCAATTGATGCATGGCACGAGATTCACAAACCTCTCGTATTCACTTCAAAAGAGAAAATACCACCAGGAATACAAAATTTATCGAACCGTTAACCTTGTGACACGGATTATTTTCGAATAGTCACAGCGTTACGACGGCTGTCATCGCGCGGCATTCGTTCGTGTCCTTAAAGCAGACGAGCAGTGTTTCCGTGGTGCAACAGGAAGTCATCGTCGGAAGGCATCGTGAAACGTGCATCGTCATCACGTTATAGTATTTTGTTCCTTAGCAACGGTGTTCATTCCCGAAGGATTCTCATACGTTCAAGTTAGCCAGCATTTAACGTGTGAACTTGCCTTTCTAGAACGTCCACTAACTTATGGTACAAGAAGTTAAAAGAAGCTGGTTCAATAAGGAAAAGACAACGGTGACAGTGTGAATTATATATTTTTTTAAATAAATTAATCGATCTTTATTCAACATAGCAACAGTTAATTGAGACGCTTCTAGAGGTAAACATCTGACGACGGAGACTACTTTCTTTATTTTAATTTATTTTGTTTGGATTACCACATTGACTCATTTTGACATTGTTTTAATGTTCATTTTCACATGTTAAGATTGAAAGGTTAATGGTCTTGAATCTAGCAAGAACGTTTGACTGTATCATTGTAATTTTTGAACTTGTGGTTTTATGGTTAATATATTTAACACATCTTTCGGTCACCATGGAAACAAATGCAATATTAGCTCCACCCATATTCTTACAAAATCCAGGTTTGCCTCCCATGGTTTGGGAGGATTGGAAAGAATCATTCGAAACCTATCTAGAAGCAATAGGTGGTGAAACATTTTTAGCTTCACGAAAGTTAGCTCTTTTAAAACATAATTTGGGGGTAGAAAAGTTTTAAAAACCTTACCTAAACATACTAATATTAAAGCATCACTAAATAGTGTGGTATTGGGAGATGATGGTGGAAACTCCACTGATGAAGAAATTGTATTCGACAGTTCTAAAGTACAATCTTTTGATGTTGATGAGTACATTGAGGCATTAAATGCATTAGAGGAAAACTATGGGAAGAAAACTAGTATTGTAGTGGAAAGACACACATTTTTTTCAAGGGCTCAGCTACCTGGAGAAACTGTAGAACAGTATGTTGCTGTTTTAAGGACATTAGCAGCAACTTGTAAATTCAAAGATTTACATGAAGAAATTATTAGGGATCAATTTATTAACAGAACTAACAATCCAAAAATTCAAGAGAGATTACTAGACTTAAAAGATCCTAACCTACAGAAAACAATCAGTGTAGCAAGAAGAATTGAAAATACCTCACGGTATGTAAAAGAATTAAAAGGGGAAAATCCAAAGAGTGAAGTGAATCTTTTAGACAACCGTGCAACCAAGACCACAATTAGTACACCTAAAGATCATAACAACACGTATGAATTCAAACCAAAAACGAAGTCAGACATAGATAGACAGAATGAATCTCGCATTCATACTAACAAGGGAAAAGTACGATTAGCTGGTTTTAAACGTTTTTGTTTCAGATGCGGAAGCAACATGCACACCGCCAGCAATCCACGATGTCCA
The DNA here is from genome assembly GCF_964204655.1 of Triturus cristatus. Classification (NCBI taxonomy): domain Eukaryota; kingdom Metazoa; phylum Chordata; class Amphibia; order Caudata; family Salamandridae; genus Triturus; species Triturus cristatus. The sequence continues at coordinate 512,567,376 of NC_140588.1, forward strand.
GCCATCAATGTCACTTGTTTTAAATGCAGTAAAACGGGTCATTTTTCCAAAATGTGCAAAACGGGGGATCGTGAATTTTGGAAACAGTCCGTAAATACAGTTAATTACACCAATGATTCACCTTTAAGTGACAAGGACAGTGATATTGAGGTTATGGTAATTTGGGATTTGGAGGTAAATGAATTGTCAGACATGTATCAACCACCCAAATGTATGGTATTAATCAATCAAGTAGAGATATCTATGTGGGCAGATTCATGTTCACCGTTCACCATCATAGATAAACATATGTGGTCATCTGTGGGCAAGAAGGATTTGCTACCACCTGATGTGGAACCTGTCGGATATGGGGGTAACAGACTCCCTGTTTTAGGATATTTTGTTAGCAAGTTATCCTACATGGGCAGGAACACGCAAGCTAAAATTTATGTGGTCGATAAAGGTAGAGTCTTGTTGGGGTGGAAAGAACAAAGGGGATTGGGAATAATTCTTGATCCCAATCACCCTAACCAGGTATTACTTACAAGTTATCCTCACATGTCAAGTTGGGGAGTAACATTTCCTGAGTTGTTTAAAGTCAAGCTAGACTGTTTAAATAAGTTTGAGCATCGCATCATACTAAAATCGGATGCAAAGACTGTTGTCCACAAGGTTCGCAATGTTCCTATGATATTAAGACCACAATTGAAGTTAGAACTGGATAGATTATGTAAAGAGAAGATTATAGAGCCTATTGAATCATCTGAATGGCTTAGTACAGTGGTTTTGGCACGCAAACCCAATGGAAATTTGCGTATGTGTGTGGACTTAAGGGACTTAAATAAGAACATATGGATAGATCGTCATCCTCTCCCACGCATCAATGAAATGATAGCTTGTGTTAAGAATGCCAAATATTTTTCGACAATCGATTTATCTAATGCATATCACCAGATAAAATTGCACCCTACATTGCGTCATCTCACATCTTTTATCACTCCCGAGGGAGCATTTCAGTTTCTTAGAATGCCTTTCGGTCTGGCTTCTGCAGCTGTAGTTTTTCAAAGAATCATGTGTAATATTCTCAAAGGTATAAACAACATGCTAGTTTTTCAAGATGATGTGCTTGTATGGGGAAAGGATATGGCAACTCATGATGCAATTTTGAATGAGGTCTTATGTAAACTTCAACAAGCTGGTCTGACGCTTTCAGCTGGTAAATGTAAATTTGCCATGACCCAGATCGATTATTTGGGCCACACTTTGTCAGCTGATGGTGTCAAACCTAAGAAGAACCTCTTAGATGCCATTAACAATGCTCCTTCTCCTGTGGATAAAGAACAACTGCGCTCATTTTTGGGTTTAATAGAGTATTATTCTAAATTTGTAAATAATTTTGCATCTAAAGTGCATTGTTTGAGGCTGTTAATGAAGAAGGGTGTAAACTTTGAGTGGAGTTCAGATTGTCAACTAGCTTTTGACAACCTTAAAAATGACATCAGTCAAGCTGTAGCCCTTAAACCATATGATCCCCACAACAAATCCATCATTGTGGTAGACGCCAGTTCTTATGGGTTGGGTGCTGTTCTAATGCAGAAAGATGGTACCAAGGAGTGGGTAGTTGCATTTGCTTCCCGCACCTTAAAAGGTGCAGAAGCAACTTACTCCGTAATTGAAAAAGAAGCCCTTGCGTGTTTTGGGGGCATAAACCATTTCAGAGCATATGTTTGGGGTACACAATTTGAACTAAGGACTGATCACAAGCCCTTAATAGATATATGCACGACCAAAGGAGCAGGGAAGGCCACCCCCAGAATTGTGAAGTGGTTGTACAAACTTCAAGAATACGACTTTCAAGCAGTATATGTACCTGGCCTTAAAAATGTTAATGCGGACTGCTTATCACGGTTACCTCTTCCAATAGTTTCCGAGGAGGATTTTCCTTTTATGGACCTAGATGATGATTATTTGATAGCTTCGGTTGAGGAAGTGTGCAATGGTGCAATCAATTTAGAAGAATGGCAACAGGCAACCTTAACAGACCCGGCTTTACAACGAATTGTATCATGTTTAGGTAAGAATTATAACCATCAGGGTTTGGACAACATGGAGTTACCTGATTACAAAATGGTTTGGTCGGAATTATTTGTGGAATCGTCAACGGGCATAGTAAGAAGAACTGATAAATTGGTGGTGCCTGAGAGTTTGCGCCATAGATTGTTGGAACTTTTACATGAAGGACACCCTGGTATGTCCAGCATGAAAAAGAGGGCAAGATGTGATTTTTGGTGGCCTGGAATTGATAAGGACATTGACAGATTTGTAAGGAACTGTGTAGCTTGCATGTGTAGTGACAAATCTCACATATCACAAGACACCACTATTGCACCTACTGTATTTCCGGATAAACCGTGGCAAAAGCTAGCAATGGAAATTTGTGGTCCGTTCAGTACGGGTTATATAACAGGCAAATTTGCATTGGTATTGATGGATTATTATAGCAAATGGCCTGAAGTTGCTTTTGTTAGGGAAATTAAAGCATCTAATGTCATAAGTTTTTGCGAGGAAATTTTTCACAGAGAGGGTTATCCGGAAAGCATTACTACAGACAATGGTCCACAATTTCTAGCCAATGAATTCAAGAATATATGAAGGTTCATGGAATTAAACATATTACTACTGCAGTGTACAACCCTAGGAGTAACGGGATGGTAGAAAGATTTAACAGGGTATTGAAGGAGTGTATACAGTTGGCTGAAACAGGGGGAGAGGATTGCAGGGTATCGGTTAAGAGAATGTTGTGGAACTACCGCAACACTCCTCATTCAGCTACTAGGGAGACTCCTTTCAGCCTTCTCAAAGGAAGATTAGCATGCAGCAAAATCACTCCTGCTTGGATGCATAAGGAAAGTGTAAGGGAAGTTCCTAAGGAAACTATAAGGCAAAGAGTTGAAGATTATCAATACAAATATGCTTTGAGACATAATAGTAAAATTAAAGGGCAAATGAGATCAATCAGAGTAGGAGATTGGGTGAGAACTTCTCTTGAGGTTCTGCCCAGAACGGGATTGTCCAGTTGGTCTAAACCCAAGGAGGTTTTGGAAACTAGAGAAAATTGTGTTAAGTTAAGTGATGGAAGATGGTGGAATCTCAGGAAAGTGACGCTATGTAATAAGCTTGAATCTAGAGTATGGACTAATAGGGAGGACAGTGTCTATTCTTCAAAGCAGGGTATTCCCAATTTGGTTCCCACTAATGATAAGGTTGAGGATAAGTCATCTGTTGCACATCAAGCTGGTCATAGGAGATTATCTGGACGAATCATTCATAAACCTTTGTGGCAAAAAGATTATATGTGTTCTTAACTAGGTTGATGTCATATTTAGTATTGATTCAAGCAATATGTTTTTAGTCTGAGCAGTTTGGTCATTGCAACGAAAGCTATCAATATCATTTTAGCTTTATATTTTTTTTTATGAGTTTTCTTTCATTCGTGTCATTAGTTAGTTTTTGTTTAATAGTGTAAATAGTTGTGCATTTAGTATTGTTTTGAAGGAAGGAGATGTGTTACATCTTGGCTTGCAAGCCATTGTATGAATGTGTTCGGTTATGTGTGGTGAGCTCGAGGGGATTCTGTGACGGGGTGATGAATGCTGGATTCGAGTGGAAGGACGGTTGGAGAGATTGGATAAAGAAGGTACAGACCGATGGGGCGCTTGTATTGAACTGACTTCTTCCGCAATAAACAAGAACTTGAATACACGAATCGCTCAGCCGTCTTCCTTGAACAACACACCTTACAAAAGTGCTTACTATCTGAACAACTAGCGCGTCATGCAGACGCGTCACTGTGCACTGGTTTCTAAATCAAGTTTCATGTCATGCATTTCTATTGTCGCACTCTTTTCTGGGGCGAGCTTGTCTCTGAAAGGAAGAACCTCTTTACTAAGCTGTTTCTCTACAGCAAAGTAGTTTCAGGATAACCATCAGCAGAGTAATTGAACTCCATACAGCTAATTATATATTAAACTTATTTTAAGCAGACATCCGGCCAATCTGGCGTGGATCCGGCCCTGTTAGACCAACACTGGACAACTCTGCTCTAGATATACCCTGGTAGATGTCCAAGCTAAAGCCTAACTAGGAGCTCTCGCATCACGTTGGTTCCCTGGACAGTAGGTCCTCCTTGGGTACACAGACACCTGCATGTTAGGAAGGTCCAATTCTGTAGAAATCGACATACACAAGAGTGAAAAGCATACTGCTTAGCAAGAGCAACATGCACTTTTGTATCTCTCTACTTCTTGTACTGGAGCATGTGTATATCATTTTATACCCCTAACAAGCCCGACAAGCACTCTGATTGCCATTGGTTTTGGGCACTCTACTGCAGGCGTGTGGTTGGAAGGGTGTTTGCTTGTTCCAGTATGTTCTATGTTGGGGATCATGGTAGAGGTGCGATGTTTCAAAGATATGTTCCATCCATGGTACAGCACACCGCATATATATATGAAGTTTGGCGGGGAGTGTGAGAAAATCGCAGTTGTGCATACTTACAGTTTATGTAAGCCACTCTTATGTTGATAAGATCATGGGCAGAGCCATGTCTTTGCTGCTATTTGAAATGTTATGTGTTTGTCGTGACCTTTTATTTAATAAGGCACTGAGTGCCAATGTGTGGGTCTCAGCGTGGTGAGAGAGACTCGCCAGTTTGAGGCTTTGAGAACCGCTGTATATTTCGTCATGGAGCCAGCACCGAGTGGAGAGATCTAGCTTGGCAACAGGAATGTAGTTTTTGCTGAAGGACAAGTGGTCCAATCCCATCGCTTGCTCTGTGAGCAATACACATTCTTTGCCAAACGGCTGTACTGGAATACTTAGACCAATGCTAACGCGGGACTTTTTTAGTCTCCGCCAGTACGAACTGGAATCAATCTTTCCAGTACTGGTAACTCAAACACAGGGATCACTTAGACGCAAGGGTTAAACAGGTCTATAGAAGACACTTGCTGCACGGTGTCTTGGGAAGCGTGGCAGCACACTACAAGACAAAGATGACTGTGGGTAACCACAGGATAACACCGATACATAAATGGGCATGCCCGGTTAGATCAGATCTATCTGCCCAGACAAGCAGTGCCTGCATTTCAGGCCTCTATCTCTGCCCGACAGAGTGCATTCACCAGACGGGGCGGTTAATCTTGAAGGACTGCTACGCATCATATTTTGAATTGGATTCTGGCTTTGATACAAAAGTCTTTTTTTAAGATGCGGAGGACTGGGGGAATTATTGATGAAATAGTCTTGTGTGAGGTGTGACAATCTAATGTAATACAGTCATGGGAAGAGCAAGTGTGGGCTGAAGAGCACCTACCAGCAAGGTGTTACTTAAGTTCACACGACAAGTAGGTGAACATATTAAACTGAGGTTAATCTGTAATGTCCATGGTTCAATTACAAACTGTGTCAGTGAAATAAGGGGCTTTTATCCCTTGAAACACTTTAAAGCGAAAAGGCTGACAGTGTATTGTGTACTCGTTAAAACACAGGGTACGGCTGCTCTGACATGCCCTAAGCACCATGCACGATACTGGTGTTCCAACCATTAAGAGTGCAGCATGTGAGGAACTTGGAGCCAAAGGTACAGCCATCACTACTCTGCCAGAGTCGGGATGTTTGTTTTAAAGGCTTTTAAATGTTATAACTTATTGTAACAATATCAAGAGAAAATGATTAGGCAATACAAATATAAATGTATATCTGAGATTGCAACCTTGCAGTGTAGGGTTCTTCAAATAACAGATGCATGGTTCTTTCCTGCAAAGTAACCTATTATTTACTAGTTTGTGTATGTATTTTCCATAGTTGGTTTTAAAAATATAGCAAATAATTTCACAATATATGCTCAACTGATTGAATGTCTTTATAAGGTCATTGTAGTTTCTTCACCATCAAAAATAGCTTTTAAGCGCTGTGTAAACTATAACCATGCTATTTCTCCGCTGAATGCTGCAATGCCTTCGCATTGTAAAAGTGCACTGCACTTGTGAAGCAGATGCTCTAAAATGAAAAATAATATCCCTTGCCATCAAAATATGGTGAAATACCGAGTCTTCTTGCCAAGATATTGCTCAGTCCCAGTCCAATGGATAGTTCATACAGGTTGCGTAACTACTACTATCAAACAAACAACTAAAGTGACGTATGGACATCGACAACCAATAAGATGCTGTTCATCAGCAGTCACATTAATGGTATGGACCAAACACCAATTCAAATCAAATAAGTGATTTTCTTTTTAATTTAGCTTCCCATAATATTGAATGGAATCCCATAGGTTTATTGCAAGAAAACAAAATACATTCACAGTATAAATTAAACAAGCTTGCAGTATGAAGCATAATGTAGCAAATGAAAATGAGCAATGGTGCAAGAAGAAATTAGTAAAATTAAAAGATTAATAACATGCCAAAACATGCAGTATGTATTAATCTTCACTCACCCACATGCTACCTAAGCACAGACTGATGGCATATTCAGAAGATACCACTGTGAGGTGGGGTGAACTACAAAGCCAGGAAGAAAACAGCTTAGTGCACAAAATTAATGAGAACATGATTGCCACTACGGTACTTAATTACCACAGATAAATAAACACGAAGCTCATGGAATTAGTGCATTTATATTTCTTGTTACATGTACTTTTCGAGTGAGCTGGTCCACTGTTAATTCTTTAGCCGAGACAAGAGGACTTTCTCCATTTGATTATGTAGAGCCCTTTCTTTTCATAATGGGACCAAAGTACCTTAGGTAACAGTGATATATATTGGCATTTAACATGTCCTCAATAAAAGTCTTTAATATAATAGGAGCTGGGCATATCTACGGCTGTAGAGGCATGACATTTTACTGGCTGGGTTAAGGTGACTAGTTACTTGTCTACATAGGTAAATACAGACTATTTCCAACTGCAAACAGATCTGAAAACTACCTGATGGGAGAGGCCAGACTACTGATTCCATCATTTCCTAAATATGTCAAATAAAGCTCAAGCAGTCCAAACAACCCCACGTGCTACTCCCCTGTATCCATAAAGGTGTGCAATATTGTTTTTAAAATCTAGTGTAGCCAAAGGCAAAAACCTCCACAAAGCAGGAAGTTACTTGCCTTGCACAAGATTTCTTACATGCACTATATTTCTTTCCTCTGCAGCTCTTTTGCCATTTGGAATATTACCATATCTCAGGCCGACACATTGCAGATTTTTTTGATCTATTATTAAGCCAGGAAAATTGTCCAGTTCAGAAAACAGATGCATGGAAAACCCAACATACATTCACTCTCACACTATTGGACATGGGTTGTCCAGAAACAGCCACCATAGATGACCTTCCATGGGCAGTCAACCAACAGAAGGCACAGACGTCTGTAGGCCAAAGCACTAAGGGGCCATTAAAAAGGCGAACATGGACAATGCAAAAACCCTACAAAGGTATGGGGGAGGCAGTGTATTGGAAAGGGGTGGAATCTGCTTGCACGATGTTTGAGCTGATATCAGTTATCTGGTCTCTACCTAGCAAGCACAAATAGGCACTGAATAAAATGATGTAATATAACCATATACTTACCCTCAAATCTCCCTTTGATAGTGAAGCTAGATGTTCTAATGTTGTTTACACCTTTTGCTATGCCAGAATAGCCTCTAAACGTACTTTACATTACTCCTATGCTCTCACTCTTTTGCAGGTTACATAAAAATGAGGTAATATGCAGTGCAAGAGCAACTATAAAATCTCAACACAAAAGAAAATAATCAATTTACAATACATTTTCAGATTGGTTTGTTGTGCTAATGTAACTAAGAACCTGCCAGTTTGTAACCACATATTTTACACGTTAGGCCAAACCAATGAAAAATTGCATCTCTCTTCTTCTGTGACCGGCCATCATCCTCTTTATGTAGGAAGCCTCCATCTAAGCGCGCTCTTAAGCAGGGAGTGGAGTAGTCCAAGCTAATCCCAGGAGCTGCTTTTTAACTGTATTTATCCACGGCAGACAGCACATCAAAGGGTTAGTAAACATCAAAGTAGCTACAATTCCAGGAAAGATAATGACAGAGGACAAACAAGTAGTTAGTGAACCGCTTAGTAGTTGTGTTTTATGTTCTTAAGTTGATGGTTTGGAAGCCATTCTCTTTCAGAAGACTCCCAGGAGAGTTTAACTCTTCGTGCTGTCTGGCAGACATTTTATGTAGTCGTCTGTCAGAAGGAGCCATGAAGCTGGTCCTCAAGCTTACGTAAGGGCTCCTTGGGAGTTCTGCACAGTGCACTGGAAGGGAGTTGATGAAACAGCAAGAAAAATAGTGACTCTAGAAATAAATGGAATGTGCCGAGTTACAGAGTGCTCCTCTGAGACTCTCAAGATCCGCAGATAACCTGCAGCAGCTTCACAGAGGAGTGAGCGAACTGAAGTGTAAAGAAGGGGGTAAGGCGGCAACACACTGTGGTAAAAGCCTGAGCACATCCTAGAAGGTCGAAAGCCAGGGGGGACGATTTTTTTTATTTCAGATTATTCTTCACATATCTTACTTTCTGTGCCCAGTGTTACACAACAGAGCTACAGTAGTGTCTATTCGCTGAGTACAAATGGGAGCAACCCAAAGTACATTCCAAATAGAACGTGAATTTCACATTCCAACCAAAATGCCAGACTCTGTTTCAGTTATTTCAATAGTTTAGGTCGTCTGGCCAAAGCATGGAATCAATTGTTATGTTTTGCATCAAATTCATATTTTGTTTTATTCCGAAAATGTACTCCTGACAGATTTACATTTAATATTAGAACTGCTTACTGTAAAGGTTAATGGTGTTACTTGCTGTTTCTCTAAATCAGTGAACTTCAAAACATAAAACTTTATTTGGTCGGCGTTAGTAAAGAGTAATATACAGAAAAGACCAGAATAGCCCATGGACAGATTGTTGGAGACATGGAATTGGAGAAACAAGTCTACAACTCTGCTGGAGATATCAAAACAGATTATGGCAGACCAGATGAGCAAAAGAAAATAACCAGTCACGGTATGCCAGACAATATTTTCACTTGTGCACTTCCAGCCACTGTGTGCGTGTGTATGGAGTTATCAAATATCTGACACATTGCTCTTTATAAATCGATGAATGCATATTGCCTTATACCCTGTGAAAACTAAAACTAATTCAGTGGTTTCTTGAGTGACAAAAAATAGTAAAGCTACAGCCAAAGACTTTCCACCTATGACATTTGTGTTTTCCTGTGAAGTGCGGCATCACACAGCAGTCCAACACAGGACAACTACAATCTCTGCCTGAGAAATAATCTTGGGATATGCATTTTGTGAGGGAGATTTAACATTACCAAATACTCTTCTACTGCAAAGTCCGTCATTTCAGGCACTTTAATTTTGAAAACAAAATCTCAGCTATTTAACATTATCATAAAGTGGCAACTTTTTGCAGTCTACAATTTTATAATTTTTCTTTAGATAGTCATCTGTATCTTTGGACAATACAAAAGGCATTTTCCAAGCCAACGTAAACACAGCCCTCTTGAGGCAAAATGAAATCACCCATAATGCATCCCCCGAAGCACTCTAGTGTACCCCATCTGAGCACAGTAAGAATACTGCAAGCAGTCCCATAACCATATTGAGGCATGATGCTGAAAACAGAGTGCCTTTTTAAGGACATGAATAGCCAAGGTGTCTATCAATATGTTTTAAAAAGTACAATTGGGGGTATAAATCCCCTTCTTTTGAACTTTGTCATTACTGAGGGCCTTGTGCAGTGCTTTAATAATAATATTCATTTGTTTCCATATAGCGTTTTTACAAAACCCCACTACCGTTTCTAAGCGTTGTTAAAAACATGCGTTTTTCAATTTAACGTAACAAGTTACAGATCGCCGAAATGTGTAAAACTGAGTTAGCCGGGATTCAGACTTGTGGCCTGTGTTTATACAGTGTGTGTCCAACTAACTGGACAATTGCACATGTTTCGTGTCATGTTAAAGAGGCCAGGAATGTTGCTTTTCTTTTTTTTCTGAACGGCACCGGCATGCGCAGCCGCTCCTAAGACTGGAAACTGCAGAAGGCAGGTGGGTGGGACGGCGTGAGCGTCTCCTCTCTTCCAGGAGATCCCCCCTCTCGTTGAGAGGCGCGGCGCTAGGCCAGAGCCAGCATGCACATTGGCTCACTCCAAATGGATACGCGAAGAAGGGACTCATCTAGGGTGAGGTCGCAGAGGAAGGAGGAAGGAGGAAGTCTGCGGTTACAGCAGAGGGTAACACACTTGTGGCACGTGTCACTACTTGCCTGCAGGGCACGAGTCGGGGGTACACGTGGGTGGATGGCGTCCGCCCACTATTTTCTGCCAAGAAGTTGGGCCCCACTGACAAATGTACCAAACTCGTTCCGGTGTAATTTCCAAACACCGGGACACTTTCAGCAGCGCCTGCACGTTGTTATCTGCTTTAGATCGTGCCGGCGGGGACGGGATGGGGCTTCCTTATTTTAGACTCCTGCAGGGCCCATAACAAAGGCCGAATCTGAGGGGTCATCAGGCCTCCTTTAGTTCAGTCTCTTGGCTGGGAGCAGTCAGGAGCCTCACACCAAGATACAAATGCAGCAGAGGGGAAACAAAGGCTCACACATTGTTAGCACTTCACACATACTTAAGAGAAGGCAGCTTTTCACTTTGTTCAGTCCCTGTTTACAAGATATGCATGCACTGTAAGAATATCAGATGTTGGTCTTTCCGTGTATTTACACAAAATAAATCGCATTTATATATAGCTTACTACACCAGAGGAGGCGTTGAAATAATTAAAGTGCCACTATTTTTTCTTGTAAAGCCCTATGGGTAGAGGAAGTTTACGCTGACAAAAGGCAACACTGTTTTATGTGTAACATACAAAAGTGTGAATCTTCTGCTTAAATCAGAAGGGTTTCCCTGTATACTCGAAATATGCTCCAATGCTCTCATGATAGACACATGTTAAACACATATGTGAGGGCTTAAGATCTGATGTGACTTCTTGTAATGCCACTTCCTGCGATGTCACGCGCAGTGAAGTCGCACGCTGTGATGTCACACGCCGTGATGCCACTTGCATTCTGATTAACTAGGTTAGTCCCCCCCCACTTCTTGTTTTGTGACTTGTGCCCTGCTTGCCTGTAATGGGCTGTTACAAGAAAGCAGTGATATAATTTTATTGCAGGCATACTGTGATGTCTACATGCATCATATTAATAAAATAATGAAGGCCCATTTATACCAAGTTCATCCCTCCACATATCATAAATATATATATATGTGGCAATTCCTACCCACAATGCGCGCTTGGAGTGTGGGGAAGTGCTCAGGGTGTAAACACACTGCTTGCACACAAAAGCCCTTCTGAGTTGGAACTCGACTGGCTGGTGATTTTTCCTGCAGTCACCCTCTATGTGTCTATATGTATAGATCAAAATATAGGGACAATATGCACAAGGAAAAAACTCAACTCACCCCAGCCAAGTAGGCAAATCCAAAACCAAAGTAGATGACCAGCTTAAATGTGATGAAATCGTATTGCGTAAGACAGCAAGGATTGTGTTGCTTTTATTTTAGTGCTACATAAGTCTTACCAGTGGTCGAGTTTCCTCCCTCTCCAAGATCTTCTGTGTTTGGTCAGGTGGGAATCTCAACACCGTGGTTATTACCTTTGCCATCGTCTAAAACAGAAAATAAAGCAGTGCTCATGAATAGTGTCGAGGGGGATATCTGTAGACATGAGGTCAGGTTACAGTGATACATAAATGTCCCTATTAAAGCACATGCAAATATATATATATATACATGGGGTATACCCAAATTACCCTCCTATACCTGAGTATGAGACACTATCATATACAAAGGGAGGTTGGTATGGAGGAATTAATATAAAGTCTTATTTTTGAGTAGAGCACATTCAATTACCTTCTCCAGTTTTTTTATCCTTCATGCACATATTATTTTATTGATAAAGACACACATATACAATGGCACCTTGTCAATGAACAAAACGTAATTACAAACAGAATGACGTGAAAAAGATATATACAAAAATCATACAATCAACTATACGTTGCCAATTACCATATAAATTGATACTCGTGTTCACCCTTTTATTCTGGGTGATATACTTAGAGGTAGTCTAGACTGACACTTCAGGCAGAGGGATTTATTTTCTATAGCTCTTATTGTGTCATCAAAGAGTTATTAAACCACTCCTTATGAATTTACTAAAGACTCCTCTTTAATAGATGTCAACGCGTTTAAGCCTTAGATGTTCTTCTTGGCCTCTTCAGGGAATGGGCAATGGAACATAAAATCAATATTTACACCAGTCGATTGTTCTAACAGACCACTGACGGTTGCGGCGTTGGAGAGGGAGAGAGCATTTATTGCTAAACACGAAGGACTTATTAAGGAAACAGTGAGTCGCTTTTGTGCCTAGAGAAGTCTTGGCACGCAGTGCAGAAAGTCCGCCTCTGTGAAGGAGAGGTGGTTTTACCTTGTGTGTGAGGCGCATGCAGAGGCGCAACAGACGTGGTCTGTTAGAACAATCAACCGGTGTAAATATTGATTTTATGTTCCATTGATCCTATTAAAGCACATGGCATTCTGCAAGAGGGAAGGCAGATAAAGACTAGTGCATGGTATCACATCTCGCCTGACGAATGCTGTGTTGTTTTTTTTATACCTATCCAGAATGATACTTGGATTAATACATGCAGAATGCTATCTCTTCTTAAGACGCCATAACGACAATCAAACAACAAGCATTTGAAATGCAATAGGACTCGCATTATTAAAGTTTGAGATATTGTCATTGCTAATAATAATGCAACACCAATAGCTATTGCATTGCATTTTTGCATGCGCGCTGCTACAGGCTCCATCTAAAAATTAGCTGAAACACTGGCGAGGAGAGAGGGAGAAGAGAGAATAGAAGGCATTAGTGACGAGGCAGAGGGAATACAGAAAAAAGCATTGTGCAAGGACAAGAGAGCGCGAATTGCAGTTGAGAGGAGGCTCGAAAACGAAATTGTAGTGAGACAGCTGCAGTAAAAAGAGTAGAGCGAGAGAGAGAAGGAAGGATAGAGGTGCAGCCGGTCAGTCGGAGGTGGGTCACTCCACTCAGGGCAGGCCCAGTCCCGGGATGCCGATATTCTGAGGGGCGCATGTCAACATCACCCTTCTCATCTTGCTCCAGCCTTGTCCCTGACAGTTCCTTTCGGTCTGACTCGCCAGTTTAATGTAGTTTTAGGCCTTCATTATCACAAGGCGCCGATGTTTTAACACCCCTTTAACGCCCTTCCGTGCCCTCTTTTTAGCCCCCCCCTTTCTTGCCCTCCCTTCACCCTCTGACCCTGCCGGCATACATCAACATTACCATGATCTGTGTGAGGTAGCGAAGCTATAGGTGATTTAGGGACCCCCTGCTGCAATTCGCTACTATCAGTAAGGGTGCCAAATTTCTCTCCACCCACACCCAGGGCGCTATCTTAGCAAAGGTTGGCTCTGATGTCTTCAGTGACAGGGTCTCCACACAAAAAATAAAGTAATCACGTTTGCTTGCACGGCTTGCTCTCATCAAAAAAGTAGAGCAATTCTTGCTTCCAAATATTTTGCTTTCAGGAAAAGCGTTACATTGTATTGAATGTTTCCATAGCTAGTGCCCCTGTGAAGCAGAGACCTTTACCTAAACATGTTGAGTCATTTACAGAAAACACACTGAAGATGAGTAGGTTGATCGGTGGGCGGGAAACCCGATGTCATCTGGGCCACGCCCTCGCCTCAGAATGCGGACATCCGTGAAGGGACTTTGCAAGAACTTCAGCAATGAATAATGTATATAAAGTGAGTGCAGTGCCGCACCGACGGCCCGCTGCTCCCTGCTGAGTGGGGGAGGGGAGCCACAGCAGGTCAAAACACTTTCCAAAGAGTCCCTTTTCGACCGCAGGTTTTTCGCTTGCCCAGCCAAGTGCGACAGGACATGGTCTCGGGACCTCTCATGCAGTGGACATGTTGGGGTTAGGCGGTAAAGCCCGTTTCCACAGCACACTGAGCGCACGAGCCCCAACGACTGAGTTACAGGTTCAAATCGCAAATATCGGCCAATCTGACTTGCACATTCATTCCAAGGCTGGTGACGGGTACACCCACTAAATTATGGAGAAAAAAACGTTATAGCGTAGCCAAGTGTTTTGCTGATCCCTGCGGATGTTAGAGGCCGAAAAGAACATGAGCGCCACCACACCGAACAAGAGGACTCACCCTTCCTTCTCTGTCCCCCTTTCCTGCCCGATCCCCAAAACAGAGGGAATGGCCAGTGCTTCTGATGAAGGTTTGAATCTAAAGTATTTTAATCCCCATGTAGGGGAGTTGGGGGTAAGGTGATTTTCAGAGAGGAGCTAAGTAGTTATCATTCTAAATGGGCGTATTTTTGAGGGAATAACATAATATTTTAGAATCACAGTGCTTTTGGATTTGGTACATTCCATGGCTTCTTTGTGGCCAATATCGGAATAATAATTTATAGTTGTAATTATTGCAAATGCGATAAACTATGATAATGCAGCATAAGGCAATTAAAAAAACACACATGGTAAACTTAAAAGTAAACCAGTGGTGCGCGCGCACCACAGAGGAGCGGAGCGGGGACGGGAATCGAAACCAGTGGTGCGCGCGCACCACAGAGGAGTGGGGGCGAGGGAGCGCGGCAGCGAGGCGAACGCGCGCTGCTGCGCGTAATAGACACTGATGGGAATGGGCGGAGCAAAGGCGGGACATGCGCCCGCCTTTGCCCAATTGCGTGCCTTATTTTTTTTTTAAAACACGCTAAATCCAATTGCAGCCGGCGAAAGCAAAACCACACGCACAAGCGTGTGGTTAGCTTTCAGAACCCCCTACATGAGGTCTCGCGCTACGCGAGCACTGCTGCGCACTGCAACGCTAGGCGCCAGACCTAAAAACGGGGCTGACAGCGTGGACAGGTATGACTTTTAATTCTTTTTTATTGGAAATTTGTTTTGTGTAATACAGATTCAGGAAATGGCAAATAGGTTTCTTGAAGACCAGAAACTATGCTAAGTAAAACAAAGTGAACAGCTCTTTTTTTTAACCCCTTCTGTGCCCATGACGAGCTGGACTCGTCATGGGCCGCGGTTGCGCTGTGCCCATGACGAGTCCAGCTCGTCATGAACCCCGCCCGCTAATGCAACGCCCGGCACAGGGCGGGGAAAGGGCGTGGCACACAAGGGGTTAAAGCCATTTAAATACGGCCGAGATAAACTGATTGTTTTACTTTTGGCAACAAAATAGGCTGATGTAGGTAGGTCATGTGGGCAGCTGATGAAATAGTAGTCTGGGGAATGGCTTGCAAAAATAAGAGTATCAATGAATCAATCAAATAATTTATTGTTTTAGTTCATTAAAACCATAACAATTTTACAATAAAACGGTAAAAAAAAAAAGATAAAGCACCACTACTGTCGAAATATGGAGATAAGATTGTATAATAATAAAAGGAAACCATGTTTACATTCTTGCTATAGGTGACAAAAAACCCAACGTCCTGAGCAATGATTGTGGGTAGGTAGGTAAAGACCAATTAAAGTGCGAAGCGCAGATATTGATGCCCCTGAAGGTTAAGAACAAGTCATGCTGGGCCTGTGCAAGATACATACTGGGATCGAGAGTGGTGGGAAGTTGGATGCGGGTTCCGCTTTCCCTCTCAATGTGTTGTGCTTAACTGGGGAGACCCATGTCGTGTCAGTTCCTGTTTCTGGGTCTCGCCATGTAATAGTCTGTTATCAGTTTCTGAGAGAAGGTAACAGAATCTACAAGACGGAGGCAAAGTAGGTCAGCGAGCTCCTTGCCGTATTTGCTGCACCTCGATAGGGCTTTTGTATCAGTGTGGGAGAAGAACAGCAATGAAGCCTCCAGGCAAGAACGAACTTCCTTCTTTTGGTAAATGGGATACAAGAGAGACCTCCTGGGGGCTTAAAGCGTAGAACAGCAGCACAAAGGTGTAACCATGATTCTTTCTTACAGTCTGCAGGTCCCCCACTTCCCCATATGGGCCCATGGGTTGAAGTCGGCCACTGGTAGGCCTAACAGAGGCATTGATAAGATGTCCCTACGGGCCCGTCTATTTATGGAGAAGTGTGGCTCAGGGGTTAGAGGCGGCAGACCCGGAAGCTGAGATCAGTCCTGGACCAGGGTTCAATTCCCCGCCTCGGCGGGTCTTGGGCTAAAAATTCCACGGACTCGATAATTCTCGCGCCGGTGCCTCCTCGACTCACGGGTTCACACTCTGCGACTCTGGGCAATAGCTTGCTTAATCTCCACAACGGCCCCTCGCGGCGGGATGCCTGACTTTCACCTTGTGGATACCCTGCTATCTCACAGGGGAATACCAGGACGGGTTCCCTAAGCAAGCGCCGGGAAACCCACAGCGGGTAGCTGTGCGCTATATAAGCTCAACTACATTTACATTTACATTGCTTCTGAGAAGTATGGTTGTGGTTTTCCTGATATCTAAGAATTGTTCAGGGGAGACAGGATGCGGGCGGGCTTTAATGAGCGAATGTCTAGCAGGTGTGAAGTTGATAACCCTTTTCCAGGCTGCATAAGGGATAGCATCTGAGTTTAACGCTGAGCCTTCAATTTGTAGACAGGCAACTGCTTTTTGAACTTGTCGATGCCAGGGGTTCCCAGGACTCTCAAATGTCTCTGTCAGGCAAGCTTTAAGTGAGTTTGCGGTGGTTTTTACAACCCTTGTATAGAATTCCAGGGATTCAGCCTCACATGTGAGGATTTGTCTTGAGAGGCCCAGTTCCAAGCACAGTCTGGTCCTCCACATGTTTCGGGGCAGTTGGAACACTCTTTTGTAGGCCGTGCATGGAGCGTGTTCTAGGCTGGGGGCGGAGGTCAAACGAAAAGCCTGCTATCCGTAGTGTAGTGCCGGGAGGCCTTAATGACCTTCAATCTAGGTGCAGCAGAGACGCTGTTTAAGTTCTTATTGAGACAGGTAACCCTGTATGTGATGGCCCCTACTTTCTTTTTAAAGGTGACTAAGTGGCTGATGATCTGGAGGTAATTATACTTCGTGGTTGTTTTGATGGTTTCGGCACCCATGCGCCATGTTAGAAGTTTCTTTCTTTTGTAATGGCAAAAAATCATCAAGACTTTAGTATTGTCCTGGTTGATCGTGAGGAAATTCGCTTCCTTGAAATTTTGGAGTTTGCTCAGAGCTTGCTTGACCCAGACTTTGGTATGGTCAATTATAACGGTATAGTCAATGTACTGTAAGATGTGCAGATTTGAGTGGCCTAGTTGTGGAGGTATCGGGCTACTGCTCTCTAGAAATGTGCCCAGGTCAGCTGTGTATTAATTGAAGAGAGGGGAGGAGCAAGGACGCAACCCTGCATCAGGCCACCATCAGTTGTGTTGTGATTTTAGAGGTTACTGTGTGGGGGCCTGTTTTCACACAGACCCAAGTATTTGAGTACAGAGAGATGATGGGCTCGAGCATTTACCGAGTTATCCCCCACGTCTTTAGTTTTCTCCAAAGTGTGTTGCAGTCCTCCTTGTCGAACGCGGCATTGTAGTCAATAAAACAGCCAAAGAGTGGAGGCTGACTTTAATTGGGCTGCTAGGTGACTCAGAATGGCAAGTGCAGTGATGTTGTCAATTGTTGAAAAAAAGGCAAAATGTGATTTTCCACAACCCAGTTCTCTAACTGTTTGAGAAGAGAGCGGGCATAGGCTTTGGTCTCTAGGTCTAGGAGGGCTATTAGTTGGAATTGTCAGATCTCCTTTCTTGAAAATCAGGGATAGGTCGGAGCCCCTCCAGGAGTCTGGAATTTGCACAGTAAGGAAAGCTTGGTTGAAGAGTGGGGTTAACACCTTTGCCCAGTTCTCCGAGGCACATTTAAATATTCCTGGGAACAGTCCAGCCCGAACTGCCAAGCCAGGTCTTCCCTGGACTGGAAACAAGCATCCTAGGACCTCATCAGTTAGGCTAGCTTGAATACAGTGGCAAAGTGAGCAAGGGACCCACACATGGGCATACTCTGGGGCATATCCAGAGAAGACCTGGCTTGGCATTTCGGGCTGGACTGTTTCCATGAGGAACATGGTCAAGACTGATTTGCATATGGCTGGGTCTGAAGTGGAGTGGCGAAGTGAGATGAAGAACGATGATGAATTCTACCCAAATCTGTGACTGGGGTGAGTGTCTAAAAACTTTCAGCACTCCATTATCTCCTTGTGTTTGCTTTGATGTGTAAGGAGGCCAGTGAAACTGAGGAGGGGCTAAGGCCTGGTGGAGTGGATGTGTGTCCCCCTGCCTGAATTGGGCTGATGGAACTGTTTTGGAGCTCTCTTTGAAGTGCCAGTGTTCGTGCCAGTGATGCTTCGATCTGGGCTTCCAGCATGGCTAGAAAGCGGTCGGATAGATTGCCTAGCTCCTGGTCTGATAACCTTTCCCTCCTGGTCTTCTTTGTGGGCATCTGAGTAAGATTGGTTTCGGGTGTGTTTCTTCCCATTTGAATGCCCAATGGTGTCTTCTGGGACGTTGGCGGATAAGCAGTTGCATGCACCTGGGAAGTTACTGTTTCCGCACATGAGTTTTGGATGCTTGGCAAGATGTCAGCGGCCCAAGGCCCACCCAAGCAGGGAGGATGGTTGTCTCCCTTAATTTCTGTGCTTTCAGTTGCAGTTACCTGTGTTAGTGTCACTTTGTGTTCTGGGAAAAGGTGGAAGAATGTAGAGATCTCCGTACTGCAATGGTCCTCCTGGTGTAGTTTTGGGCAGAAACTAGAGCTATGAAGTATTGGCCCAGCTGAAGGCTAGCCTCTGTTTACAGTGTTTGTAGCATTTAAGTACTTATCTAGCGGCAATAACTCCAGAGGGACTGGTGAAAGCGGTGACTGCTTCCCCTGAGGTGGAACCTTGCTGAAGTATTCGCTAATCAACCCTTGCGACAGTGGCTGAGCTTCTTGGTCTCCTGGCGTGGTGGGGGAGGGGGCACTGAGCTCAGTCTCCCGAGAAGTGGTGGCTAATAAAGTGAAGAGGGGTTAGCTGAGAGGGTGCTTCCCTTTTTCCTAGGTAAGATTCGTCTTTTGGGCATAGTCCCAGAGCTTTGCATGGGTCCTAACTTGAGTAGATTGAGTTGGGTTGAGCAAGTGTGGCGTAGGTGAAACGGTGGTAGCGCCACCTTACTGTCCTAGTCTTGTCCTGTGGAGCTTAGTCAGGACAGATTGGAAGGGTACGAGTATGCTACTTTGAGTCTGCTTCCTTCAGTAGGCAAGAACTCTGTTGGCTGTTGTCCCCAGGCGCTGTACGAGAGGATATTCAAGGTAATTCAAGGAAGTTCTAGTTGAAGATGGCAGTATTGTAGAATAATGGTGAGGAGACCCCATTTGTCGGCTCTCGGTTGTAGGCAGGGTGTTGCAGAACACGCCTAATCTTGGTCAGACCGTCTCCGCTTACACCCAGCTCTAGCCTCTGGTGACAGCCCATAAGCTGCCACCTCGCTACCTGCAGCTGCTTAATGCCTTGCTGTCGGACCGCTAGTGGTGAAGGAGGTTGGGGGTCCAGCTGTCTGCCAGCCAAAGCCAAGGGCTTACCACGCTTATCCGTGGCCGCTGTTTCTCTCCACTGAGGCCCAAAACAGGCAGTGATGGTGAAAGGTGAACTGAAGTCATTTTTTTTTTTTTTTTACTCTGCTGCCTCAGTACCTTTGCCGGGCCCTCCGGGCAGACGTAGGCAGCCAGTACCAGAAAAGAGAGAAGGCGGCTGCAGCGTCTCCCACGACATCAGGGAGAACATGGGACATGGAGCAGCGCTCGGCCTCCCGGTGGCTCCAGCGTGGCGCATGGTGGCCATCAGTCTGCAGTGGGTAGACAGTGGCGCTACACAACGCTGCGATCAACCCATGAAGGAGGTCGACACCCTCTCCCCTGATAGGCAGGAGTCGGGAGACTGGGTGCAGGGTCCCTCACGCCTCCCGTCGTAGTTATCTGCACACCACTTACAATTTCCTCTCTCTCTGCAGCACACCAACTCCATTAGCAATCAGCCAGTTTTTGGAGAGTAGAGGGACACGACTGGAAGTACTAGAGTAGTATTTTTGTATATTAATGTGCAGGATTTGCAGGTACAAAGGTAGGCAAATTTATTCTGTGTTCAAAAACATTTTTGATCTGCAGAATTTCCATTATGTTCTTTCCACATTAGCTCTATGATTGGAGGAATTAATTATTTCTCCAAATTTATTTTAATCTGCCACCGCACAAACCATTGCTGCTACAAAGTAACACATGATCTTGTATTGCTGAATTGTATGAAAAGATTTAGGAATGTCAAACACCCCAAAGAACAAAACGATTGCAAGGAACGTTTGATTTCCATAATCATATAATAATATTTTTTTCACCAAAATGTTAAGATTTATCAAAATGCTGTTTTTAATTCTACATGAAGGGGGAAATGAGAATTGAGATTATAGAGAAATCAGATAGCCTACAGAATCTGTAGCATGATCTCCCTTCACCTTTCCTCCACTAAAGTATAATCCCCACCCCTCAACTCTCCCAAATAAACAGAAGAACAAGCTATTGCCTTCCTTAATGCTCTTTCAGGTGGATAGTCTATCTAGAGGCATATTCATCAGCTTGTGAATATCACAGGAGGCCCTTTTTAGATGGAAAAGGACACCATTCCACTGAACAAGGTATGATGGCGGTGAGGAATCTGTGGTTAGATAGAGTATCCACCAGAAAGAGCATTACCAAAGGTAAGTACCTTGTTCTGATGCATACTTCTAACAGAAGATTTTTCACCTTGTGACTAGATAGCAAAGCAGTACTTCCAAGATGGTGGGTGGATCTGTAGAATGGCTCAGACGTAAAAACTCCAGCAGGACCGAGAGGGCAAAAAGGCTATCCAGACAGACTTGGCTATTAAGGTAATAGTGCTTTCTGAGAGTTTGCACTGATGCCCACTTAGCTGCTTGGCAGATATCCAGGACAGGCACTCCGCATGTCTTTGTAATGGAGGAAGCCTTAGCTCTGGTGGAAAGAGCCCACAGACATTCTTAAGGCTGTTTCTTAGCCAATGCATTGCAGACTATAATATAGAGGACTAGTCATCCTGAGGTGGTCAGCTTCTGCACCGCCTTGCCCTTGTTTGCCCCAGAGACCACCACAAGGATCTGATCGTCCAGTTGAACTTATAACTCAGCACTCTCTTTGGACTTAACCAATGGTGTCTCTCCTTCTCTTTAGAGGGATGAGGCAGAGCAAAGAAGATTGGAAGATTAATGACTTGCCAACATGAAAAGGCATCAGTAATTTCGGCAAGAACACAGTTTTAGTTCTTAACACTGTCTGGAAAAAAGGTGGTAGAGGTGGCTAGAGCAAGACGGCTCACTCACACGGCGTGCTTATGTTATTGTAGGTAGAACAACCGTTTTTAAGGTCAAGGGGCACAACAGACATCTGTGCATTGGCTCAAAAGGGGTATACATGAGGGGAAGCAAGAATCAAATTAAGTCTCAGTGTGGCAACACAAAGGGCTATGGTGGAAAGATATGTTGCAAACTTTTAAGCAAATGCATCACAACAGGTGATTTGAATAAGGATGGTTGGTCTGGCAACCGTAAAGAGGCAGAGAGGGCTGATGGGCAACCTTTGAACAGTGGCCATTGCAAGTCTTTCCTGGACCAAAGACAAAACCAACAACAAGACATCTGATGGCTTGGCCTGCAACACATTCATCTGATAGGTGCAGTACCAAGCCATAAACTTATCCCAGTACCCGGGATACACTGATTTTGTGGAAGGGCGCCTGGCTGCCAGTATTACACCAATGATTTTGAGAGGGAGAGCAAACGAGATCAACTGCCACTGTTCAATCTCCATGCATGGAGATGTAGGCTGCACAGGCCTGGGTGCTAGACCCTGCCACGCTCCTGCGAGAGAAGAGCATCACAAACAGGCAATCTGATTGGAGGACAGATGTTCAGGCCCAGACGTTCTGGGAACAACACTCTCTTGGCACAATCCAGAGCCATTAAATGACTTGGGCTTGTCATCCTGATGTTTTTCTGAACTCGAGGCAGGACAGGAATTGGGGAAGGTGAACAGAAATCCTATGCTCCTCTCTATGCGGAAGGTCATTCTAGGAAACTCCAGCATGCACAAGCTGCTAGGAAACAGAGCCCGATGATATCCAACTCTCTCCCATGGCCACTCCAACCCAGCAGTGATACATCAACTCTGGGTGGGGATAGGATAGGGGTCTGCCGACGGTCCAATTGCATTTGAGCAGCCACCACTGCAGATCTTTTGCAGTCTTCGACACCTGGATGGAATTGAATAGGTTACCATTATGCTTGGCGTATGGAGAATTCAGATCCCACTGCAGGCTCACAAGTGCCATCTGGCATTGTCAACTAGCAGGAGGCTGCTCACTCGAAGTCATAGGTCAGCGTTAACATCCTGAATTTGCCCATTTTGCAGGAAGGCATTGAGAGGGTATTTCCTTCTTTGGCACAAGGAAGTACTAGGAATAACATCCAGACCCCACTGACTCCTTTGGCCAAAAAAGGCCAGCAACTCCAGGAACATAACAGTGAGATTCTCGAAAGCTGCTCTGATGTAGGTGGTATGTACTGCGGCTCGAAAAGGAATGGCAGGGTGTAGATGCTGGACACTATTAAGAACCCATATGTCGGATATGATGCCCTGCCGTCTCCTAACAGATGGCTGTGTGCTTATAAGAGTGCATTAAAGAGCCATAAGAGTGCAAAAGATGCACAGCATGGCCTCTCTAAAGATTCCGACCTACTGCGACGTCCTTGATGGACCTGGAAACTCAGGGTCCAATGGGACCAAATTTGGAATGGGCTCATTGTTGGAATAGGAGTGAGACCTGAAGGCACTGTTGGGCCTTCATGCCTTTTCTGGAGAACAGGAGCGGTAGGAAGGGTCAGAGTCCCGCTTGGCCTTGTGCTGCTTCTTCAAGCTTTCTACCATGAAGAAAATCTGCTGAAGGAATGCCTTCAGGAGTGGGTCTACACAATCAACTTCAACGGAGAATAGGGCCTGCATGGATTCCTGCCATGCAGAGCTTTGCTTTCCATTCTCAGATGGCTTTCAGATTCATCTGGGCGTAGTTATCGCAGACCTTGAAGTAAGGCACCAAACTTAAACACAAGAGGCACACCTAATGGGGATCGGTCACAGACATCTGTATGCGACAGTCTCTACAATGTTTAAACCTATAGTCTTATGGGGTGACATATTCCCTTGCACACTGGAAACATTTAAGAGTAAAAATCATAGGGAAAATGTCTTCAAGGAATGAAAAAGAGGAGGAGTTGAGCTCTGGTTCCATGTCTGAAGGTGTGGAAAGAAAGGAACTAACTTAGGAACACATGGATGGCAATTATATTGTGACAGATTTTGTCACTTCTGAAGTGGAAGGGAGTCAGTGCGGAGTCACACCGCACAACCTACCGGGACACAGGAGCACTGCTTTTTAAGTTTCCTAATCCAGCCTGACACTTCGGGATATTCACAAGGTTAGAATCTATGGTTAGAAGTATCCATCAAGAGGTTTTGCTGCTACAGTATGCTTGAGGCAGTAAAAAAAGACCTTGAATTACAACAACATTTATTTCACTGGGAGACAGACAACAGCTTTTCCAACCAACCTCAATTAGGTTTACAGCTATCTAGTTAAACTGATGCCAGATTTACTAAAGCATAATTAGTCTGTCCTGTTTACAATGTTTATTTTTTTTTAACTTCATTGGTGTTTTCCAAACTTTTTTAAATCAGTGCCTGTCAGGGTTTATTCAGGTGCCATACCCCTAAAACAGACGCACACTGTGTTTTTCCGGTGTTAACAAAACAGGTTTATGCAGTGATTGCCATTAAACACACATTTCATTTTTGAGGAGAAGTAACACAGAGTAGATGGCAGCTTCCCATTGGCGTGTGCCCAATGGACTTACGTTAGTTAGACTATTTTAAGCACAGACATTCTGGGAAGGGATATTAGGGGTAGAAGTAGAGTAAGGGAATGTTTCACACCTATGGTAGATATAAGAGGCAAATGGGCAAAGCAGTATGGAGGTGGGCAAAGAAGACATTACGGAGGGTGGGAGGCGGCAGAAAGCAACACAGTTTCTGGGTAAAAAGAATGAAGGGGACTGTGTCTACGCACCACAGGCAGAAGATGCAAAAAGGACACCGGCTTAACCAACATTACCTGGGCAGGGAAGAGTGAAACTGGGCACTAACAGCATAGAGGGCAGAAGGTGACACAGGACGGGGGTGCATATTAGGACTGATGCAGGAAACTTAATGAATAGACAGAGGCAGAGAGATGGAAGCGAATTATGGGACAGAGAGAGGCAGCGAAGACAGAAGAAGAAAACAAGCCTTTACTGTGGGAACAATAGGTAACCACAGAGCCCAAGATAATCTCATCTTCTTCAAATTCTCAACCACTGTTTCCGTGGGGCAGTGAACAAAGTAACTGGGCAAGTAGAATGTGCCAATGGGGTGGGGATTGCAGAAGACTAGGACAAGGGTGGCACTTCTTTGTCAGTGCATGGATGCGTTAAGGAATGTTAGATATTTTATAATGAATCTACCAAAAGTTTCCTGACAAAGGATACTGTTATGATGTCCCTTACGATGAGGCCGCGCGCCTCTGTGGAATGTTCCTGTGACAACGTTCTATTGTTACGTGGTGTTCCTCGCGACCTCGGCAGTTTGTCAGTTACTGCTGGCTGAGGCGTGAGGGACGCGGTGACTCTGTGCATGAGAGAATAAACCTTCGTGAACAGACACCTGCCTCCGTGTCATTCCTTCAGCACAACATTTTATTGGCGACGATCTTCAGCCAGCACAGCAAAGAGTCAGTGGAAAAGTACCTGATTGTGCAAAGGCACTATTAATGGATCTGCGATCAACGCAGCGCAGCTGAGGGGTGGAAGTGTGATTGGAGTGACCCCCAATGCGCCGAACTGTCAGCAGAGTATCTACATGTATGGGGTAAGAGCGTGTGAGAATTCACACCAACGCGCCGTATTTGTACTCACTTCACGGCCTAGAGCGCTGATGTTGCTGGTTGAGGGACGAGAGGAATCATGAATAGAACCTCTGTGCGACGCATCCGTGTGTGCCTGAGGACTGGGGCGCACTTCTGAACCAGTGCTTAGTGGTGCTGGAGGATTGCGAGGCAAGCGCTTTCATGTGGCAAGGCCAGAGACAGCAGCTGACTTGACGTGCTGCCGCTCGTCGGTGAAGCAGACACGCTGAGAGGAATTCCTGTGTAATTGACCCCAGAGCAGCTGCCAGTGACGCGCCCTCGTGAGTGGAGTTCCCCACTCAAAGCAACAGACACACGTTATTTTTTCTACATCTTTCTCTGGCTTTTACTTCCAGATTAGTCGCGCTGGGTGTATTTTGGATAATTTTTTAAGCAGTGAATGTAACAGCCTCCGAGTTTTAGCTACCAGTGTTTTTTTTTTTACCTAAGATTGGTGAACATTTTTGTATACACCTGTCCTGTAGCATTTTTACCTTTGACAGAGGGTGTACCTCTGTGTATTACAGCCCTCATTTCCTTTCATCATCTTTCATTTAAGCATGGATGTCACAGCTTTAGATGTCACAGCAGTCTCTTCTCCCCCACACTTTCTCTCTCAACCTGGTAATCCTAGCATTGAGTGGGATGAGTGGATCGACATTTTTGACAATTATCTTGAGGCGTTGGATGCTCAGGATTTTAGCTCAAGTAGGAAAAGAGCGATCTTAGTTACCAGTCTAGGTAAAGAGGGACAACACATTTTCAAGTACCTCCCAGTTTTCACTGATGAACGTGGCCAACCCATTGAAGATGTCTATCTGGAGGCACGGAAAAGATTAGAGAAAAGATTTGCAGAAGAGACAGATGTCGTCATGAAGAGGCACAGATTTTACACTAAGCCACAGAGAAGCGGTGAATCAATTGATGACTGTCACGAGACTGCGTGAACTTTTTCTCAAATGTAGATTTGGTCCCATGGCTGAGGAGATGATACGGGATTAGCTGATAGTGCAATGCAGAAGTAGAAAGACTCAAGAACGGCTGTGGGCTGCAAAGATCCCCACTCTAAAAGATGCCATTGATATAGCAAAGATAGTTGAAGAGTCAGAGTTCTGCATGAAGGAGATGGATCGTAGAGATTCAAAACTGAATAGTAATGGTGAAGGGGAAACATCTGTTGTGGAAGGAGGTAATGGGGAAGTGGCTGCGTCCACCAGATGTGGTGGCAAGGGTAATAAGGGCTTTTCTGGCAACAGGCCATTTCCCAGCAAGTTTGGCAATAGGATGTGTAGCAACTGTGGTAGTACATATCACACCGCTGATTCAAAGAAATTGCTGGGCCATAGGCAAAGAGTGCAGGAAATGCGGCCGCAGAGGTCATTTTGCTAATATGTGTCGAGATGTTAACAAAGGAAAGGTGGCTGTGTTGAATGAAGAGATCTACTATAGTGAACGCTTGCCTAGGCCTGACAGAATCCTTTGTGTTGAACCTTCCCAAATCGAGAAGGGTGACAATGAAGAAGTTCTTACAACCAACTCTTCATGTATTGATAATAAGAGAAGACACAGACCCAAGGCAGAATTTGTCATCGCTAACAGAAAAGTTGATCTTATGGAACAAGAATGGCCCAATGTTTGCTTGTTACCCAAAGATATAAACCCAGGTGTCTATCAAGGAGAGCAGATAGACATACTAGGTTATATATTGGCAGATATTTATTTTAAAAATAGGTCTGTTAAAGGTAAAGTTTACGTAGCTGAATCTAGCCCCCCCCATAATAGATTGGTACCATCAGTACGACCAACATATCAAGATTGACCCCCATGGTGTAGAGCAAGTCATAGTCGTAGATGATCTCACTGTTGAGGACATCTACTTAGAGGGTGCCAAGGAAGTGTTCAGAGACCAACTTGGTAACCTTGAGGGTTACGTCCACGAGATAAAACTCTAGTCTGGAGCCATCCCCGTCCAGCATAAGCTCAGAAGAGTTCCCATTATGGTAAGGGGTTAAGTCAAGAAGATGTTAAAGGAAATGTTATCCAGTGGGATCATTGAACCTGTTGAGTGCTCTCCATGGGTTTCTCCCTTTGTCATTACGGAGAAGGCAGATGTCAATTTGCTTTTGTGTGTTGACCTGAGGAGTTTGAACCAAAATATTATTCCAGACACCTTTCCCCTGCCCAACATTAACAAGCTTTTCTTGTTGTTGCAAGGGGCAACATTTTTTTCAAAGTTGGACCTTTGTCACGCCTATCACCAAATACGGTTGCATGACCACTTGACAGCTTTCATAACCGTGAAAGGCATCTTCCAATTCACCAGGATGCCTTTTGGACTATCCTCTGCTGCGAGTGTTTTTCAAAGGATGGTGTCAGAAGTGTTTAGAGGCATGAAGAACATCATCTACTTCCAGGATGATATCCTAGTTTTTGGTGGTAGTGAGACGAGTCACAGCTTGGTGCTAAAGGAAGCACTTGCAAGACTTCTAGAGGCTGGTTTAATGCTACGCAGAGAAAAATGTGCTTTCCTCGTCAAGGAAGTGGAGTATTTGGGACACTCGCTTTCTAACAAAGGAGTCAAAACCAAAAGGGATCTGCTGGCCTCCATAAGGGGGGCTCCCACTCCCTGTACAAAGGATCAATTGCAGTCCTTCCTTGGGTTAATTGAGTATTATTCCAAGTTTGCCAAAAATTTTGCAAGCAAAACTGAACCTTTAAAAGTACTTATGAGAAAGGGTGTGAACTTTACATGGGGAGCAGACCAGCTTACCAGTTTTGAAAACATCAAACATGAACTGTTTAATGCAGGAATTCTAGTGCCATTTGATGTTAATGCTAAAACGATAGTCACAGTTGATGCAAGCGACACTGGTATTGGTGCTGTCCTATCACAGAATGATGGTACTACTGAAAAAAACAGTAGCTTTCGCCTCACGCACCTTGACAACCATTGAACGTCATTACTCATTGATAGAAAAAGAAACTTTAGCTGCCACTTGGGGAGTTGAATATTTCGGAACATATGTCTGTGGACGTAAGATTCTTCTCCATACAGACCACAAGCCACTACTAAAAAATGTGTCACCTGGTGGGACCAGAAAGAGATCAGCCAGACTAGCTCGCCTGGCCTCCAGGTTACAAGAGTACAACTTTCAGATAGAATTCATTTCTGGGTGGCGCAATGTCCAGGCAGACTGCCTATCACGTTTGCCTTTAGAGTGGGAAAAAGTGGATAAGATTGGGGTCACTAAGAGTGCAAGAGAAGGGGCCATTTCATGTGTGGAAGATGTTGTTGAATGGAGTCGTGGCGTGGTCAACAAAGAAGAGTGGGCGAGTGCTATGTCAGAGGATGAGGTACTTAAGGTCGTCCACAACCTCATTCTTAAAGGAGGGCATAGAGAGAGCACCTTGCCTTGTAATGTGAGACCTTTTAATTCTATTATCAATGAATTATATATTGTTGCAGACCAGATTATCATGCGTGGTGATAAGATTGTCCCTCCCCTTGGCATTTGCAAGAGGTTATTTGACATAAACCATGAAGGACACATGGGGCAGACCATTACCAAGAAAAGATTGAGGAGCAAGTTCTGGTGGCTGGGAATGGATACTGAGGTTGTCGATTGGGTTGAAAGGTGCAGCAAGAGCAAGGAGTGTGAGAAGAGGTTAAAGGTTGGACCACAGTCTGTTCCGAGTTCCATCTATGATCCCGGCGTGAGTTGGCATAGTATTTGCCTTGACTTCATTGGACCCATGCCCGGAGTTCATCCCAATAAGAGGTTTGGAATGGTGGTCATGGATGTTCACTCTTGATGGCTGATTGTGCACCTTCTTCCCAAAATCACCACTAAAGTCACCATAAAAGTGTTGCGCTGCATTTTTAAAGAAGAAGGCGATCCCAATGTCCTTATTACAGACAATGGCATGCAGCTGACTTCTGGTGAAATTAGTGAATTCTTACGCCATTGTGGGATCAAACATTCTCTCACTGCACTTTATAATCCCCAGTCCAATGGTATTGTAGAAAGAGCCAACCGCATTATTAAAGGTGCTATTGGTCTTGCTCTCACCAATAACCTGGATGTTGATGAGACTTTGAACGAACTGGTGTTGGCTTACCGCACCACTGAAAATACCACTACGGGTGTTGCTCCTTTTGTTGCCATGCGCAGAAGGAACCCCTCTACCAATGCATCTAAATCCACTTCTGCACCAACTCTCGTGAACACTCAGCCTATGTCCCACACCAGTCTCCAGGCTGGGGATTGGGTTAAAGTCAGATCTGGTCGTTGGGTTAAGGGTGTGTGTAAGTTCCGTGGCCCTTTCCAGGTTAAAGAAGTTCACCAGTGGCATGTTGTTTTGTCAAATGGAGAACAGTGGAATCTACGTAGAGTAGCCAAGTACTGCTCACGAGACAATCCACCAAAGGGTAGCAGGGGTAGAGATTCTTGTTCAGTTTATATATTGGCGCATGATTATCAGTTATTGAACAGTTCTTGCTCTTGCGCAGATATGAGACCTCCTGGTCCCAGTGGTGACAACTTGGGTGTTCGCCAGGGACACAGCGATGAAAATCAAGATTTACATCCTTCATAAACCACTCAACGTTTTCAAAGACCATTACTGGTCAAAGGGCCTCCTCACCACTTACAGGATTCCCTAGTGGGTTAACCCTTTCTTTTCTTTGCTTGCTTTCTGCCTACCCCGGTCCTGCACTCTTCCTTCTTCCTTTCATCCTTGCTCTCTCTTTTCCTCTCCAGCATCTCTACTCCTGTTTATAGCTATTGTGTGTGTTACTCTACCTGCGTGTAGAACAAAGGGGGATATGTTACGATGTCCCTTGCGCTGAGGCCGCGCGCCTCTGTGGAATGTTCCTGTGACAACGTTCTATTGTTACGTGGTGTTCCTCGCGACCTCGGCAGTTTGTCAGTTACTGCTGGCTGAGGCGTGAGGGACGCGGCGACTCTGTGCCTGAGAGAATAAACCTTCGTGAACAGACACCTGCCTCAGTGTCATTCCTTCAGCACAACAGATGCATCATGTCAAAAGTATACGTCTGGGGCGATATATATATATTGTGTTCACAAAATCGGGCAGTATCTTAATGAAAACTATTAAATCAATTTTCAATGTGCAGTACTTTCTACAGATATTCTGCTGCGGCATATCATATCCTCCTCTACTGAGTAATATTCATACTGCAGGCCTATATTTCAAATAACTACTTTCATTTACCCAAATCAGAAAGACTAGATTGCCAAAGTGAATATAAACAAAAGTTAAATATAATTTATAGTAGGGCCACTGTAAATCCTCGCTTCAGGATTTTATCACAACATGGAGAAGTGCAAAGGAGTGAATACAATTACTGGAAAAAACATATCTGAAAGCTTGTGTAAAAATAGACAAAGAAGATTTTAATTATTTGTTCCCAAAGTTTACATTCTTCATCAATTACTCAAAATTCTCTCAAATTCTTTTACTCCACTGGGAAGCCAAAAAATAATATTTAATCGGATAAATGTAATTGTAAATTTGAAAGGAAAAAGAAGAACACAAAATATAGGGGCCGCTGTAGAGATCGCACATTTCATATAAAACAGTCTCTTGTTTATTTAAGAAGCTATCATAAATATACTGGCTGTTTTATGAAACCAGATGGAACTTGGAATAAACTCCCAAAGCAGTCAAAACCAGTCTAAAAAGAAAATATGTTTCAAAATCATTCAACCTGGAAGCAGCAGCCAAGACAGGGGAAAAAGGGAGCTGGAGAACAACAGAGTCATCAATCTATTATAAGAATGAATAACACTTCAGCAGAAGGAATGAAACTTGCAAAGTAAACCAAAAATAAAGAGCCTGGCAGGAAATCATTCGTTCACAGCAGACACTGTTCCTCACATTGCCCATGATTCACATGAGAGGTGGGTAAAAGTAAATTTACACATTTCAGCCAATGTTTCAAGTAAATTTCTAATTAATTCAGAATACACAAAAGAACACTGGAGTACAACTGGGAAATAGCAACAGTCACTGCTTTCTCAGAGTACTAATTAAAATATTTATTTAAGCACATGTAAATGTAACCGAACACGAACCATTGACGTTGATATGCATGTTGATACTTTTCTATTTCTCTAAGGAGAAAATATTTTTCCCTATGGAGACAATTTTTCCGCTGTGCCTGCATATGTTTTTTGACTGCAGTGAAAGATTGCCACCACAAATGCGCATTTACTCATGTCCCTGACAGAAGTAAACCTACAGGGGGGAAGGTAGGAAACTACCTGCAAACAGCCTGTAAAAACTGACAGACATGTAAGACTGTGGTGTGCACATTACCAGAGGGACTCACTCTGGGAGGGGCGTGGCCAAGATGGAGGACGCAATTTAGGAATGCTCCACTGCCTGTCCTGATTATCCTGCAAAAATCCCTTTAAGGGGGAATCATCCATACACAGCCGCTAAGCTAAGTGAAGCAACCACTACCTGCTGCGGACCCAGCTGCTGCGGTCAGACGAATGCGGAGGAAGCGTCGCAGGCTGCGTTGCAGTTCGGGTGACCAACTGGCACTGGTGCAAATTCAGGACGGAGAGTGTAAAAATTCAGGACAAAGGGTCAAAATTCAGGACACAAATTCAGGACAAATCTTCAGGACAATAGATACGTTTTACAGACACATCAGAGGAGGTCGCGCAATAGTATATAAGTAAGCCCACATATTCAACCATTTGCAACCCTATCCATCATGTATCCTTCCATCTATCATTTCACTCATCCATCCCTTCATCCATCCTTTCACTCATCCATCCATCATCCATCCACCCTTTCACCCTATCCATCTGTACACTCATCCATCCACTCTTCTACCCATCCATCCGTTCACTCATCCATCCAGCCATTTACCCTTTTACCCATCCAGCCATCCTTTCACTTTCTCATACATCCACCCAGTCAGTCATCCTTCCACCCACCCATCCACCCTTTCAGTCATCCATCCATTCTCCCTTTCTCTCTCCATCGACCCTTTCACTTGGCCATCCTTCCTTCCTTCCATCCATCCATCCATCCACCCATCCATCTACTCATCCACTCATGAATCCATCCATTAACCCTATCACTCATCCATCCTTTCTCTCATCCATCTATCCTTTCACTCCTTCACTCATCTATTCATCCTGTTGTCCATCTACCCCCTCTTTCACTCACTCATCCATCCTTACATCCACCCTTTCACTCATTCGTCCATCCATTCACCCTTGCACTTATCAATTCAGCAGGGAGTCCCTTGTAACTGCTCAGACCAGAGGTTGGGACGGGGAGGCGAGAGGAACGTGCTCAAGGCAGCCAGGGGGTCAAATCTGGCCCAAGCCTGGAGGTGTGCATGCATGAGTGTGAGGCCTGCCCCGCACTCTTTGCCACGGTTGCTACTGCCCTTGCTGGGCCAACAAGACCACATAACAATCCCTAGACAGCTAAACACTCCAGAGTTCCCCTTGGTGGCAGTGGGCTCCTACATTGCCTGTTTACATTGCCAAACTATGCGCAACCATTGGAGGAATCATTCCTGCCGCCGGAAGCGCAGCACTCCCATTTGACGAGGGTATAAACTGAACTCCCCAGGCACGACTGTGCTACCGGTGTGACAGAGGGCGCGAAAAGCAAAAGAAGAACAAAAGAAGAAGGAGGGCTGATGAGATGGGACAAAGGTGTTGATAATGATCTGAGAGCAAGTGCGACATTGCATGAAGGCCTACCCCCTCTCGTGAGTGCACGGTTTCGGGAGGAGGGTGAAAGCACGATGGACCACAGCTTACCTGGGCTGGAGGCAGGCCCGGCTCCAGGAATTTTTATTTGGGTGGGCCAAGGGTGCATTTGGGTGGGCCACTGTGCTCTCGATTTGTCGCATATATCTCTAGGCAGGCCTGCTTTAGGGTCCTCCTTTATCTCTTCTTAGTCTTACAAGGCCCAGTAAAATGCCCTCTTTTCCAAATCTCTTTCTAAATATTATCACTCTCAAAAAGTGTTTTTTCCGTGTAATGTTCCTTTGATGGGAAGAGGAGGTTTCTGAGGTGGGAGTTTCAGGCAACTGACACTACTCAGGCTCCCTCTGTGCGAGTGTTCAGGGAGAATCCCTCTTCATTACTACCTCCACCTGACCCCGGACTCTGCAGCGCACTCCCCTACAGGCTTGATTATCCACTACTCCTCACCAGTGCACCTTATCTCACAGCTGACTTTGGGCCCCAGCCCCATATCAGGCACCATCGGACCCCACTTTCATTTTTCCTGGTAAAAACATTAGTAAAATCACCTTCAAATTTAAAACATTGAATATAGCAGTAAATATAATTAGCACGCACTTTAAAGTATGTTCCACAGTAGCCCTTATGACCCGACTGGTAATTAAATAAACAAAAACAGAAAGGCCATGACAGGGCACCAATAACCTCTTTCTCCGTAAATACCCTTTACTGCCACCTTCCAACAGTGCCCCTCATCCCTCCATGGCACCCCCTATTGACCTCCTCCTCGGATTCCCTCACTGCCATTCTCCACTAGTACCCCTCATCTCCCCATAGCCCCTCCCCCTCGTGACCTCCTCCGATTCCCTCACTGCCATCCTCCACCAGTGCCCCTGATCTCTCTGTAGCCCATTCCCCTCATGACCTCCTCCTCACACTCCCTCACTGCCACCCTCCAGCAGTACCCATCATCTCTCCCTAGCTCCCCCCTCCACCCGATGACCTCTTCCTCGGATTCCCTCACTGCCACCCTCCAACAGTGCCCCTCATCTTTATGTAGCCCGTCTCTCATAAGCATTTCGTTTGTTGCACAGCGCTACTCATATCAGTGTAGTGTGTCAGTGCTTTACACCACGCACACATTATACAGAGACAATGAATCATACAAGTATGTAAATCAGTCTACAGGGAATGTCACATAAGCCAATGAGGATTACAAGGTGTATGAATGACATGTCGTCCATACTGGTGGGCAGTATGTTTTAAGAGGGTTAGGTCTGGAAAAGCACAAACACAGAATTTAAAGCAAACCCCAGTGGTCGGGGGGTTGGCTTTACTGATTAAAATGTATATCTGCCCAAACATACTCATTTTAGCAATATTAGACTAATGAAAGACTGGGGAAGTTCTAACTATATCACAAAAAAAGAAAGCAAAGTTCTAACTATACCATTCATGTTTGTATGCAGCTCTTTGATGGCAGTTCATAGGTCACTGTCCTATGTTAGGATTATAACTTCTGAACTGCAAGTAACACAAGAATCTCTGTGACAAAGGTAGTAACCCACTGAGCTTCCACATAAAATACAGTTTATCTGCATTTAAAAACTACTAACAGACAAATGATTGCTCTCCAGCAGGATCATATCACCAGCGTTATCTGGGCATTTTGTATTGTTGTCCTGCATCGGCCATGATAATGATAAAAACTGTTTAAATGAAGCACTCACGAAGTATGTGTTCTGCTGGTCCTATGCATACTTTAAAAAGAAAAACAAATAGTAACACATTCTCTTACCTACTCCATTAGTCAAACTTTGTGTCACAGTCTGATGTGATAAGCAGCTGCAGGGGAAAGGAAAGGTATCAGGAATAAACAAACTTCTTTTCTCCTGCGCTGCATAGAAAAAGAAATATCCACGCAGCAGAACATTGTCGCCTTTGCCATGTGGAGATGAAGGGGTGAGAAAATAAACAAAGCCTCGTTAACATGTAAGTGGTCTTTTAAAGACCTGTGAAGTACTCGGGTGCGGCTGAGATAATCTCTAAAACTGTCTGTGTATGTGCACGCCTGGGAAGCTGTCTGGGCCCGGGCTGACACACACGGCGTGTGCTTTGCGAGCCTGCCTTCAAGCCTGGCGAGGGCCAAGGCTCCTGTTTGGGTGGGCCTGGCCCACCCGGCCCACCCGCTAGAAGCGGGCCTGGCTGGAGGTCATAACTTATGCTGAACTGCTCGATGTCCTAGAGTTCAGCACATAAAACAGGACTGAAGAGACCGAGAGTTGGCCCCCTGGATTCCCCAAGAAACACGCTCACACACCAAGGCTTCCCCTTAAGACCAGAGAGACAGGGCCAGGGGCTGTGTACCCGCACCATTCTCAACGCATTTGCTCCCACTCTACTCTTTCTGCACCAGAGGCCCAAGACTCAGTAGACTTATGCCTTGGGCTCAACAACTGGCCATGGGTCGTCTACAATCCAATACCCCGCAATCCACGACCCGCTCGGACCCAAATAGATTAACCACCTCAGGCACACACAGCCCAGAATGCAGATTCCCTGCACCAGACAGTAGCCACAAAAATGGACATGGTCCTGAACGCAGAAGAGAAGCTTGGCACATCACTTGAACAAACTCGCACATCCCTAGAAGCGCAAAAATAGAAAAGGTCGCCACTGACTACCCGTCGAGAAGAGGGTCACCTTCAGACTCCTCCCCCATGCCTACAAATCCTTCAACAACATCGGACCCATATACCTCAACAAGAGAGTAACCTTCCATTTACCCAAGAAGAACCTCCGCTCCGCTGACCTCAGCCTGGCAGAGGGCCCCCGCATCCGCAGAAACAGAACAGGAGGGAGAGCCTTCTCCTACATGGCAGCCAAGACCTGGAACGAGCTACCCGTGAACAACAGATGCTCCCCAACCCTGAACACTTTCATGAAGGCCCTCAAGACCTGGCTCTTTGACTGATCCGGAGCTGCCGCACCCCCCACGCCTTGAGACCCTCACCGGTGAGTAGTGTGCTATATAAACCCCCGATTGATTGATTGACAGACTTTACATTATTGCACGTGGATCACTGCAAGTTAACAGACAAGGTGCAGGCACACGAAACCACACTTGTTGAACTCCACCCAGCCACTACCTCAAACACAGCCACTCTGCTCTGCTTTACAGCCAGGGTCCATGCCTTTGGGAGATGGCACGCACACCATTGCTCTATAAGCAGATGATTTCTTCCTTTACCTTAAGGAGTGCATTCAATCCCAGGAGAGGTGGAACACATTCTGGGGGAATTTGCTGGCCTGTCAGGGCTGAAAATAAACGCAGCCAAGTCCTGTCTTTACCCGTTTAACGACACATGTTCCAATCACGCCGATAACTACAACCCTGCTAAATGTTTCTGTGAAAGGGTCGCTTAAGGATGCCTTTCTAGTTCCTATGGGTTACCGCTGGAGGAAGGCCGGAGTCTCTTCGCAAATCCTTTTGAGCTGGGCGGTTTCTACAACTCAGGTTTGCCTTTATACTCATTTCAGGGCATGCTAAACTATTTCCAAGTTGCATTCTCCCCTATCATAAAGTAGGAGGACTTGCTTATTTGTAAAAGGATTGCTTGTCGGGAGACTGTATCCTTAAGACGACTGTTCTTTAGGTGCCATGCAAAGTCTTGGTTACAACCATCTGTTTCATACTGCAACGCACAATTATGCTCTGGATCACATACAGATGCAATATCTGTATGTGATCCAGAGCATAATTGTCCCACAGTCCAATCCCTGTAGTGCTCATGCTGCGCTGTGATCCACCAGTATGATGTCTATACTGGCATAGGACTTGTGAATGTAGAATAATGGGAGTAATCTTTCTTATCTGGATAGAGAAATCTCCAAGTGGTCACAACTCCCACTTCAAACAACCATCCTTTGCCGAACATAACCACTGTACTCCTACTATCAAGTCCTTTTCTAATGATTTGGCCTTCTAATGCTAAGTTTCAATTCCCTCACATAATAAGTGGCCCTGTTGGAAGTCTGACTGGGATTTGAAAGTCTGCCATAGCAAACCTTCCTGCCACAGGTTTGCTCCGTATAGAACTAGCCCTACCAGTAAACAGCCCATTCAACAGCTTCCAACAACCTCCTTATCAGATAAAAAGGAGTGCAGGGAGAAGTTAGCATGGCATAAGTGGAGGAAATCCTTTTACTACGTTTTTGCTTTGGATGCGACAAAAGATGGTCGGAGGTTCATGCATGAT
The DNA here is from genome assembly GCF_964204655.1 of Triturus cristatus. Classification (NCBI taxonomy): domain Eukaryota; kingdom Metazoa; phylum Chordata; class Amphibia; order Caudata; family Salamandridae; genus Triturus; species Triturus cristatus. Next base: position 512,604,533 of record NC_140588.1, read on the forward strand.
CTAAGTTTTCATGTGTTTCACTGCAGTAAACTGGTTTAAGAAACAGATATCACTTCTAGCTCAGATATCACTTCCAGCGGTCTTCAATATATAGGGGACTGCAACGCCTGGATAGCTGTCGGGTGATAAGTCAAGCTTTAAAAATCCAGATAACATAACGCGGGAGTCTATCATGCACAGGTGTCACCTGTTATTGAGAACTCCTGTGGACGAGCGTTCAGTCAGGTCGATAGGAGAGAAGTATGTCTTACTCCCCTGCAACCTTGGCCACATTCCCGTCTGCCTTTTTTAATGGCAGCTGCAATCAACAGTATTTTAGAGTGAATATAGTTTTTAGTTTGTGTTCTCAAAATCATTTGATAACTTGTATTTGTCAACTAGAAGTATAATATCTTTTAATTAGCATATGATTAAATATTATTGTTTAAGCAATTATTATTTCAATTCATCTTCAAGCAATAATATTTAAATAGATTTGCTAATCAAAAAACATAATTGTACAAGTTGTGATTCTCTGGTCCCCTTTTGTCACAGCACATACTTCAAAATTTTATTAGAAAAATAACATCAAAAACAGAGCGTCAAGCTTAGCCATCACACAACTACAGTATCTAATGAGAAGGCAAAACACATCCAAGGGGGATTAAGAAACGCTTTAAAACCAACATGCAAACAAACTTTAAAACAATTGTGGAACTGAGCTACTCAATCTTAAGCAAAAACGCTTCTTGGACTTAATTTTATTAATAATAGAGGAGTTATCCAAGGTGATAGTTGATCTGGAAAGAGAGGTAGAATTAATCAACAAACATTGGCGAAATTAACAGGGCTTGCCTATACAAGATTTATTGATGTCTGCAATTTTTATTTAGCCTGGCTTAAAAAAAGAAATCAAAGTGCTGTGACGCAGTCAATTCTGATCTTTTTAAAACACTTTTTTTTTTTTACTTTCAACCGAGGCTGCACAGCATGCACGCATCTGTACAACAAGGCAAAGAAAGCATTGAAAACCCAAATAGGGTCACTATGTGGCTTTAAAATCTTTGGTTTAAAATAAACAGATTCGACCAGTAGAGGACAGAGTTGCGGTATAGAAAAGAAAAAAAAAAGAAGTAGTACCTCAATAACAGTGCGAGCACGGACAAACACTAATTTGGAATACTCAATCTGTACTTGGTCCATGCGCCAAACAAAGAAATGGAAGTGACACAGGAAGTGACGCCCGAGACACACTGTCAAATTAGAAGGCAGTAAAAAAAGAGTGGCAATGATGCCAACAAATGCTAAGAGCACCTTTTTTAGAGGTTTTTTTTTTTTTTTAATATACTCAACAGATCGTCAAGATGGATGGCAGAAAATATTAGATGAAACCAATAAAAAAACTTGACAACTATACAAAGGTATGGACATAAAACAAGTACATTTAAGCAAGATGCAATGGATTATACAATGGATGGTTTTTATACGGGCAGAAGCCAATGCAATAACAAAATACAACAGAAAAGGGCGAAATGATTCAACAGATGAGGTCAGAACGTCTTCACATAAGGACAGGAGTAAACAGATGTAATATATATATTTTTTTAAAGTAAAACAAATAACGGAAACAAACAGAACAGACAAGGAGTTATGTCCCAGAACATCAAAGGACCCAGCTTTTTTTAATTAATCATAGCAGCAGAAAACCAAAGAACCAGAGGGAAAGAGGTAAAGGGTTTTAGGAAGCCACAGCATTGTAATAAATATATCAATAATATCTTGGAAAGAAGGACATTTGAACCCAAATCTTCATTTCAAGCCATAAGCACTAGACATAATCAAAAATCTAGTTTAAAATGAGATCAAACAATTAAACTGTGTTAAAAGCAGTAAACAATCATATTGACTTCAGAAAGAAAAGGGGAACCTAAAAACAATGGCCAAAAAACAAGTAATTATGCTGAGCTAGTGGACAAAGTGGAGCCTTCGTGATTATGGATAGGGAATACTAGAAGAATGTATTGGAAAAAACAAGTTACTTACCTGTACACTGTGGTTCTCCAGTATTGAGATCTTTTATAGATTCACATGCTTAAATCTTCCCCGTGTCATGGTGGGAATCCCACGATAACAGTAGAAATAGTAGTACTGAATACATTACATATACCTCCACAGAGAGAAAATTCAATTGAGCACTCGATCAACCTCATTTTATAACATCCAAAATTCAGTCAATCACAGCAGAGACTTCAGAGTAACCCTCTTCACAGAGCTACCAAACCTCAGATTTTGAGCACAAGTGGGCAAATATATATATATATATATATATATATATCCAAAAGCAAGCTTTGATGAAACAAAGACGCCGCACTCTTCCTGAATCTTTGAAGTTTAAAGTTTTATTTTCTCTTCACCTACGCGTATCGAACTATAGCAGTTCTTGGTCACGGTAGTATACATGAGTCCCTTCTCACTTTCATTATTTATACCAATTCACCACTATTTCCCGCAATGAGGCATTGTGGGTATGGTAGTTCGTTTATACACAAAATGTATTGAATACATTTAGGATTTACGTCGAGTCTGAGTGACTGTGTGGGCACCTATGTCAAAGGTTGATTTCGGGTCCTCAGTGGCAAGTTTGTCTATTTTATGAACTGACATGACAAAAAAAACACTTATAGTAAATGTCTAATTTTTGCGTTTAGTCGCAATTCATATACACGAAGGCTTACGTGTATAATGTCAGAGTCGCTGGAAAAATTAAAATTAAAATTAAAACAGACATTATGGCTGAGTGCCATTTCTAAACCTCTATTTCCTTGTTTTGACAAAAGATGACCACACGGCACGTCTGACAACGACAGTAATCCATTATTATATACAAAAATTATAGTCTTAGTGAACTAGTTTGCATTTAAATTTCACTCTATCAATTCCAAAATGTTGCAAGGGAAGCTGTTTTTGTCTGAAATATGGTGTCAATTGTTCATGAAGTTCTTACAAATGTACATAAAGTTCATCATCTCCGTTCAATCCTCCAGGGATTCTAGTTTTGAAACGGATGATTAGTTTTGATTCTAATCGTCTCAATTTTTGAGTTCTGTTCCCGCCTCTTTCATGTTCTTTGATACATGCAATGCCCGAGTACTTGATATCCTGCCAAGTTTTTCCAACGTGACTCTGTAGATGTTTAGTCATTGCATATGTCATGTCATTGTTTTGGATTGCGCGTATATGTTCAAGGATGCGCTTTTTTAGCGGGCATATTGTTGATCCAATATATCTTTTTCCACAAAAACATTCGATCAAATAGACTACAAATTGGGTATCACAGGTAATCTTGTTTTGAATTGTGAATGTTCGATCTCGTGGGTCTTTGATAGATTTTAGATTTTTGCCTATTTTACACGCTTTGCATGTCATGCATTTTGTAAATCCTTGTTGTCTTACTTCAAGACAAGATTTCGTTGTTCTGTTTTCGAAATGGCTGTTCACCAGTGTGTCTTGAAGTGACGGTGCCTTCCTGTACGATATTAATGGATGACTTCCAATCGTTGGTCCAATGTCAGGATCCTTTTTGATGATGTTCCAATATTTTAACAGGATTTTTCGAATATTGTAGCTCTCCTTTGAGTAAGTTAAAATCAGTCGAGGTCTTTCTTCAGTAGTTTCTGTTACTTTCTTTCTTACTGTGAGAGTCTGTGTTCTTGTTTTTTGTCTGGCTTTGTTTTCTCCACGTGTGATGTCACTGTGTTTGTATCCTCGTGAGACAAATCTTTGTTTAGTGTCCAGAAATTTTCTCTCCATCTCTTCTGGCTCAGAGCAATTCCTTTTCATCCGTAGGAACTCACCATACGGAATACTTTGCTTCAAGGATTGTGGATGAAAACTAGATCCGTGAAGGACACTGTTTGTGGATGTTGCTTTCCTAAAGACTGTTGACTGAATCTTGTTCGATTTGATGTAGATTTTTGTGTCCAAAAACTCAATCTCAGTTGATTGTATATTGAAAGTGAATTTTAGGCCTACCTCATTATGATTCAATATTGTGATGAACTCCACCAATTTTTCCTTCTTCCCCTTCCATATTAGGAAGAGGTCGTCAATGAAGCGTAGCCATAATACTACGTCCGTAGTATATGGTTCATTTTCCTCCCTCCAAGCTATGCGTTTCTCCCACCAACCCATGGTGAGATTCGCATAGCTTGGAGAAAAAGAAACTCCCATGGCTGTACCGCACTTTTGAGAGTACATCTTTTTATCGAACAGGAAGACATTGTTTCGTAGGCAAAGTTGGATCATTTCCATTAACATATTGGTGTGTTGCAGGTCCCCAATAGGTCTTTGTTTCAGGAAGTAAGCTGTGGCTGTCAATCCTATCTCATGATTAATGTAAGTATATAATGAGACAACATCAATTGTTGCCAGTAAGTAGTCAGGTTGCCATTCTGTTTCCATTAGGATTCTCAAGAAGTCACCGGTATCTCTGATGTAAGAGTTTAAAGTTGGGACTATTGGTAGCAAGAAATGGTCAACATAATCAGCTATCTTCTCGTATAGTGACCCACAGCTGGAAATTATGGGTCGGCCTGGGGGTTTGTGCAGGGTCTTGTGGACTTTCGGTAAAAAATATATCGTGGGTGTTACTGGATTAGTTACCGTTAGAAAATTCTTTTCTTCTGCACTTAATAGGCCATGTATGTATGTATGTATGTATGTATGGCGTACTTGTATAGCGCAGACTGTCACCCGAAGGGTATCCTGGTATCCTGGCAGAATTTAATAATTAACTTATCGAATTACAACCTGACGCAAGCAGAACGTACATTATTGAACAAAGGCTTAACATTCTGCCCTGAAAAACATCATGATGCAATCGAAACCCGAATCGATATGTACAAGTATATTCGAAAATTAAAACTAAAGAAATTCTTTGCAAAAATACCTAAACAACTCAAAGCTTGTGAACTGGATACAAACCCAATTTCAAGTGAATCACAAGAAGGATATATCATTGCTGAAACATCAGCTTTAAGAACTGCCTACGACCTTGCCCATGAAACTACTCAATCAGAAACAACAGACATCCAAGCATTAGAAGAAATGGGCATAAGTACAGACAATCATCCACGGACTGAATTTAAGAACAAATCAAAATTTTGTCCATCACTACATCCGGGGAACCGAATTGACACATTCCAAGATCTAGTTGTGGCAGAGCTAGAAGTCTTGGAAAACACAATCAACTCCAAAAAAGAGAATCTATCCTTAGAAGAGCGTCAAGCATTACAGGCATTAAGAACCAACAATGCTATAGAAATAAAGCCTGCGGATAAGGGCGGAAATATTGTTATCCTCGATAAACAAGCATATATAGAGGAAGCAAATCGCCAACTAAACAACGAAAACAACTACACACTTCTATCCTCCAATCCTATTCCAATGATGACTAGACACATACACATTCGATTAAATGAGTGGTATGAAGATGGCCTATTAAGTGCAGAAGAAAAGAATTTTCTAACGGTAACTAATCCAGTAACACCCACGATATTTTTTTACCGAAAGTCCACAAGACCCTGCACAAACCCCCAGGCCGACCCATAATTTCCAGCTGTGGGTCACTATACGAGAAGATAGCTGATTATGTTGACCATTTCTTGCTACCAATAGTCCCAACTTTAAATTCTTACATCAGAGATACCGGTGACTTCTTGAGAATCCTAATGGAAACAGAATGGCAACCTGACTACTTACTGGCAACAATTGATGTTGTCTCATTATATACTTCCATTAATCATGAGATAGGATTGACAGCCACAGCTTACTTCCTGAAACAAAGACCTATTGGGGACCTGCAACACACCAATATGTTAATGGAAATGATCCAACTTTGCCTACGAAACAATGTCTTCCTGTTCGATAAAAAGATGTACTCTCAAAAGTGCGGTACAGCCGTGGGAGTTTCTTTTTCTCCAAGCTATGCGAATCTCACCATGGGTTGGTGGGAGAAACGCATAGCTTGGAGGGAGGAAAATGAACCATATACTACGGACGTAGTATTATGGCTACGCTTCATTGACGACCTCTTCCTAATATGGAAGGGGAAGAAGGAAAAATTGGTGGAGTTCATCACAATATTGAATCATAATGAGGTAGGCCTAAAATTCACTTTCAATATACAATCAACTGAGATTGAGTTTTTGGACACAAAAATCTACATCAAATCGAACAAGATTCAGTCAACAGTCTTTAGGAAAGCAACATCCACAAACAGTGTCCTTCACGGATCTAGTTTTCATCCACAATCCTTGAAGCAAAGTATTCCGTATGGTGAGTTCCTACGGATGAAAAGGAATTGCTCTGAGCCAGAAGAGATGGAGAGAAAATTTCTGGACACTAAACAAAGATTTGTCTCACGAGGATACAAACACAGTGACATCACACGTGGAGAAAACAAAGCCAGACAAAAAACAAGAACACAGACTCTCACAGTAAGAAAGAAAGTAACAGAAACTACTGAAGAAAGACCTCGACTGATTTTAACTTACTCAAAGGAGAGCTACAATATTCGAAAAGTCCTGTTAAAATATTGGAACATCATCAAAAAGGATCCTGACATTGGACCAACGATTGGAAGTCATCCATTAATATCGTACAGGAAGGCACCGTCACTTCAAGACACACTGGTGAACAGCCATTTCGAAAACAGAACAACGAAATCTTGGCTTGAAGTAAGACAACAAGGATTTACAAAATGCATGACATGCAAAGCGTGTAAAATAGGCAAAAATCTAAAATCTATCAAAGACCCACGAGATCGAACATTCACAATTCAAAACAAGATTACCTGTGATACCCAATTTGGAGTCTATTTGACCGAATGTTTTTGTGGAAAAAGATATATTGGATCAACAATATGCCCGCTAAAAAAGCGCATCCTTGAACATATACGCGCAATCCAAAACAATGACATGACATATGCAATGACTAAACATCTACAGAGTCACGTTGGAAAAACTTGGCAGGATATCAAGTACTCGGGCATTGCATGTATCAAAGAACATGAAAGAGGCGGGAACAGAACTCAAAAATTGAGACGATTAGAATCAAAACTAATCATCCGTTTCAAAACTAGAATCCCTGGAGGATTGAACGGAGATGATGAACTTTATGTACATTTGTAAGAACTTCATGAACAATTGACACCATATTTCAGACAAAAACAGCTTCCCTTGCAACATTTTGGAATTGATAGAGTGAAATTTAAATGCAAACTAATTCACTAAGACTATAATTTTTGTATATAATAATGGATTACTGTCGTTGTCAGACGTGCCGTGTGGTCATCTTTTGTCAAAACAAGGAAATAGAGGTTTAGAAATGGCACTCAGCCATAATGTCTGTTTTAATTTTAATTTTTCCAGCGACTCTGACATTATACACGTAAGCCTTCGTGTATATGAATTGCGACTAAACGCAAAAATTAGACATTTACTATAAGTGTTTTTTTTGTCATGTCAGTTCATAAAATAGACAAACTTGCCACTGAGGACCCGAAATCAACCTTTGACATAGGTGCCCACACAGTCACTCAGACTCGACGTAAATCCTAAATGTATTCAATACATTTTGTGTATAAACGAACTACCATACCCACCATGCCTCATTGCGGGAAATAGTGGTGAATTGGTATAAATAATGAAAGTGAGAAGGGACTCATGTATACTACCGTGACCAAGAACTGCTATAGTTCGAAACGCGTAGGTGAAGAGAAAATAAAACTTTAAACTTCAAAGATTCAGGAAGAGTGCGGCGTCTTTGTTTCATCAAAGCTTGCTTTTGGATACATATGCGAGGCTGTCCTTACCTCGCCGCCGGCACCAGCTATACAGTGCTTCTCCCGCAGGGACAATTTGTTGGAGATATATATATATATATATATTTCAACCAGGGTTGCAGGTGTCCCACGTAGCTCCAGACCGAGAGGGCGTCTCGTTAGGCCAGCACCTGCAAGCTGGCAAACATAATCACCAGGCTTCCTCCAGGTAAGGACAAAGTACGAGACAGCTCCGGGATAGGCTTCAATCTTACTTTAATGATTTTAGGTGCTCAGTGTACAACAACCTTGAAACGCCCGGCAGACGCGTTTCGCTTAATTAGCTTCATCAGTGCCCGTTTCAAAGGTTAAAACAATGTTCTGGGGGTCTGGTGGAATATAGCTGTTGCTGTGGCCACTCCCAGTCAGGTGATTACTTGCCCCTCCTCTGCTTCTGAGGTTGCAGAACATCTCGCACTCCACTCCCCAGGCAGCTGCATGCTGGGAGTTGAAGTCCTCCGTGAGTGCCCATCCAGTGAGGGGCCTCTCAGACATCAAGTGGTGTCTCAATCGTTGTTGGCTGGTGAACCCCACTCCTGCACAGTTACCTCGGGGGGTACAAGTCCGTTTGAGTCTCCCTTTTCAGGCAGAAGATTCTGCCTCCTCTCTCCCCATGTGCCAATAACCTCCTATTGGAAATGCGTAGCACCGGGGGGGCGACATGTTGTAGACAATACTTCAACCAGGGTTGCAGGTGTCCCACGTAGCTCCAGACCGAGAGGGCGTCTCGTTAGGCCAGCACCTGCAAGCTGGCAAATATAATCACTATATTATATATGGGAAGCCCAGGGCCACAAGAATCGCCAAGTCGAGGTCGAGGTCGAGGCGCCAGAGGAGGAAGCAGAAGAGGCGCAAAGAAACAAGGAGTATTGGATGCCTACGTGGGAATGACGACAAGAGGCAAGACGGACAGAAAATGAAAGACAACCGCACTGTGGTAAATTTATCGAACTTCCAGTTAACATGTGATCAGATTGAAGTATTGTCGCTAGGTCTCACATTTTGCCCCACAAGTAATTTTAATTATACAGAGGGAAGAATAGATCTCTTCCATTTTGTAAGAAAGTTAAAATTACGTAAATGGTTTCAAAATAGAAAATTGTCTACCATAAGTAATCCGGTAGAACCCAACATTTTAACCATTGCTGATATAGACTTACTCCAGACAATGAGGGGGCTAGAAGTTGATGATGACAATCCGATAGATGCGCAAACTTGTTTAACTGAGGAAAATGTAATTTTTGATTGCAGTAGCGACAGTAATTTTAAACCAAAATCCAGATTCTTGCCTCAAATCCACAATGAAATTATTGATGTGTTTGATAAAGGTGTAACTCAAGAATTTAAAAAATTGAACAAATCCAGTAAATTGAAATATACCAATTTGAGCAACAAACAAGCCACAGCAATCAGAGAATTACAGAACAACAATGAAATTGTAATTAAAAAATCAGACAAGGGTGGCAATGTTGTGGTATGGCCTACCGAATTGTATCTGAATGAAGGTAGACGACAACTGGATGACGTTAACAGTTACACAATTAGTAACAGAAGCTGTTACGAGAACAGTAACATTGAATACCAACTACAATTAGCTGAGTGGAAATGTCAAAAATTGATATCAGATGAGGAATACAGATTTCTCAAATGTGATCACCCCAAATTACCGGCACTCTATTTACTGCCCAAGTTACATAAAGACAGGACCAATCCTCCAGGAAGACCTATTGTGTCTTCCATAGGAAGCACCTATGAAAACACCTCCAAATACATTGATCACTTTTTACGCCCCTTTGTTCAGAAACTCCCCTCTTACCTACAGGACACTCGAGATTTTTTAAGAGTTATTGAAAAGGTCCAGTGGGAAGATGACATGTGGCTAATGACACTTGATGTCAACAGCTTATATACGTGTATACCACACGATTTGGGAGTACAAGCCAATCAGCATTTTTTGAAGCAGAGAGACATCAAGTACCTTTCACACACTGAAATGCTAGTATGCATGATGCAAAGGTGTCTTTCAAATAATTTCTTTCTGTTTGATCACGTCATCTATTGCCAGGCCCGGGGTACGGCGATGGGAACCTGCTTCGCCCCCAGTTACGCGGGTCTTTACCTGGGCTGGTGGGAGGAGCAGGTGGCCTGTAAGATCTCAGCCTTTACCCAGAACGTCTGCCTCTGGGCAAGATATATAGATGACGTTTTCTGTCTCTGGAAGGGAGAAAAAGATAGTGCTTTGGAATTCGTGGCCAGTTTAAATGCAAATGAGTGCAATTTGACATTCACGTGTACAATTGAAAAGGAAACCATCGAATTCCTTGATGTGATTGTCAATGTCAGAAATGGCAAAATAGAAAGCAAGTTGTTCCGAAAGCCAACAGCTGGCAACAGCCTACTACATGCGGACAGCTGCCACCCAAAGAATCTGATTCGAAGTATCCCCTATGGGGAACTTTTAAGGGCCAAGAGAAATTGCAGCACACCGTCAGACTTTGAATCAGAGATGAAAAACATGAAAGAGAGATTTGAGGAAAGGGGTTACTCAAACAAAATAATCAAACAGGCATGTGCTAAAGTTAGAACTGTTTTGAGGGAAGATCTTTTGAACCCAAAAATCCCCAAAGATGACCAAGATGAACCAATAAGATTCATCACTGCATACTCTAGCCAGTCATGGCAGGTCAGAAAATGTCTGAAAAAATTCTGGCATGTCCTAAACATTGACCCTGAGTTGAAAAAAGCAGTGGGAAGTCAGCCAAAAGTCACATTCAGGAAATGTCCAGCTCTTAAAGATCTTCTGTGCAGTAGCACGGTGAATATTAAAGAGCAGAAATGGAATGAGATAAAGGGATTTTACACATGCAATTCATGCAAGGCATGTAAAAATAGTGTGAATCGGAAAGAACTAATTTTATCAAAAAACCAAAAACCCTACATAATTCAAAAACATCTAACATGTAAATCGGATTTTTGTGTGTATGCTTTGTGTTGTCCCTGCCCTCTAGTATACATCGGGAGCACTATTCACCAGGTGAAAAAAAGAATTTTGGAGCACACGAGGGCCATTATAAATGAAGACAGGCAATATCCCATTGCTAGACATTTTAAAGAAACACATGGAAAGAATATAAATGTCCTACAATTCTGTGCCCTAGATAGAATTCCAAAATCGGAGAGGGGAGGTGACAGAGTGAGGGAGCTACGAAAACTGGAGTCCAAAATAATTATTAAATATGACACCGTACAACCATCAGGTTTAAACAAAGATGAAGAGATGTCGGTTCATTTGGGCTAATTAACTTTAACAAGCTGTACATTTGACACTCTAATCAAAAGATATTATAAATGTAAATATGAAGCCATAAGTTTGTTTTTAAATTATCTGTATTAGTATAGTGATTGCAAAATTTGTTTATGTTTTGTAGGAGACCAAACTGTCAGCATGCCATTATGAAGATCAACTTTCAAAGGCTCTATGAAATTATGATTTGGTTCGCACATAGTGAAAGAATGAAATGTATAAGTGACTGATGACTTTGGGCCCACTGGGGCATTATTTGAGAAGAAATAGAACATAAACTCACGAGACTGCCCACTTGGGCGTTAATCAAGTATAACAGAGCGAGATTGGTTAACTGCGTAAAATTATTGGTTTGTAGTAATATGCTCACTTGAGCTGAATTTATCACTACTTTTGTTCAGAAATTACCACGCATCCAATCTGCACAAGTATGTTTATGTTGCTTTTAAAAGATGTTGTAATCAGTGAAAGTACAAATTGTTTTGAATAAGAATTTGTGACGAGTTGACCATTACAAAATGGATGCCAAATTTGAAAGCCCTTTTGTTGAGTTGGGACAGGTAGTCCTACTTTTATGTTTATGTTTTGTTTACACACTATATGTAGCACTTTTCACAAACTACTGACTACCCGTGACCAAGGTGCAGTGGCACCGAAACGCGTCGGGCGTTTGTTTGCTATTTCTAAATAAATAAGCACGCTAAGGAACTGGGCTCAAGAACGCTTTTTTCATTGTGGAAAGGCTTGTGGAGAATTGAAGGAGGATCGCTACCTCGCTTGAGCCCGCCACCGCAAAAGTGGCAGGGAAACCAGCGAACTGTTTACAAAAATATATATATATATATATATATATATATATATATATATATATATATATATATATATATATATATATATATATATATATATATATAAAAAAAAAAGATTTTAAAAGAAAAAAATAAATAAAATTAAAGATTTTATTGTGAAAGCCACTCTCACTGAGGAAGCACCCGTTATGAAGTGTTCGGCAGCATTCAGTGGCCATTGGAGTACATATATATATATATATATATATATATATATAAAATCACCCAAACGCCCTTGAGCTTAAGAGGTCACTCGACGATGTTCCTCCCATACGGTTTCTGGCCTCTCAGCAGCTCAACAACCTGTTCCCCATTTAATCACAGCCATGCCCGACGCGTTTCAAGGCCAATACGCCTCTTCCTCATGGGCTCTCTGGCAGAAGCATCAATGACTCACCTCGGCATTCAATTCATCTTTATTGAAGTTACCCGCCTTCAGTGGGCGTGGCTAACTTAGGTCACAAGCATGCTGGTATGCGTAGTCCATATAGGTGAGTATTATTTCAATCCTTAAGTAGGTTCAATGCTTCCGTTTCTATTTCGAGTTCATTATGTATCCTTTAGTAGGAAAGGGAATCAAAGGCCGGTGAGCTGTCATTTGCATACAGGAACATCGTGCCACATGAAAGGAAAGTTCCCATCACAGCCTTTCTGTCGTGTAGAAATGGTGCCCCTCTCCACGGCCAGGGCAGCCGTGTAAATATATAATCACCAAAACGCCCTTGAGCTTAAGAGGTCACTCGACGATGTTCCTCCCATCCGGTTTCTGGCCTCTCAGCAGCTCAACAACCTGTTGGGTAGGTCCTGAACAGGTCTTTCAGAAATTCCTTAATAAGTCTATGAGACCACAACTAAGATTGATCTAGACGTCATCTGTATCTAGAAATCGCAGTAAGGTGGATCTTAATAAAAGAATGCAAGAGTCCTGCCTTGGCTAGGTGCAAGAGATAGGGAAATACTTGTGGATGAAAGTGGATGTAAAGAATGAGCGCTGCACCTAACACAGAACCTTTTCAATTTTGCAGAGTAACATTTGAGCGTGGAAGGAGCTCGAGAATTTTGTAAAACTGCTTTGCGATCATTGGTTATGTTCAAATTCTCAAATTCAATGAAGTGAGGAGCCAAACCGACAAGTGAAGAGAGGGAATTTGAGGATAAATCACTTGCCTCTTGTCCATGCAAAGAAGATCCTCCCTTGGAAGAAAGAGAATCAGAGTGCACTCTGATAGGCGAAGTAGCTCTTTGAACCAAAATTGCCTTGCCCACCTGGGAGCGATGAGAATGATGCGGCACGGCTCCCGTTTCATTTTCTGGACAACTCGTGGAATGAGAAGAACCGGGAGGAAGGTGTAGGCAAATTTTCCTGTCCAGGAGAGCAGAAAAGCATCTCCCCACGATCCTGGATGAGGAGTCCTGCTTTCATAAAAGGTGCACTTTTTGTTGAGGTACATAGCGAACAGATCTAATGTTGGGGAGCCCCATGATCAAAAGACCATCTGCAACATCTGGTCGTTTAGCTCCCATTCGTGGCACTGTTTGGACACCCTGCTGAGAGAGTCGGCCCACTGATTGTGAACCCTGGCACATGCTCCACCCAAATTGAAATTTGATTGAGGAGAAGCCATTGCCAAATCTTCTGCGCTTGAAGAGAGAGAGCCTGAGATCTCGTCCCACCCCGTTTCTGGAGATAGAACATAGTGGTGGTGTTCTCCGTCCGGACTAGAACTGGAGATCTCCGAATCCGAGGCAAGAAAGCTTTCAGGCCCAAGAACAACACTCTTAACTCTAGAAGGTTTATGTGACAGTTCGATTCCTGTTTGGACCATTGCACCTGTAGCTCCTGAGGGTGAGCTCCCCAATCCTCCATGAACGCATCCGACGTCATCACAAACTGAGGAGTTGAGTGAATGAAGGACAGACCCTGAGTAAGGTTTTCCTTGGTCCTCCACCAATACATTGCAGCTTTCACAGTCGTCGAGATTTGGATCATGTCATTCAGGTTTTCCTTGGTCCTCCACCAATACATTGCAGCTTTCACAGTCGTCGAGATTTGGATCATGTCATTGAATAACCCCATGGATTGAACCCATGGAGTGTCCAGTTGCTACTGCAGTGGGTGCATACGAAGTCAGCAATTGGGAATTAGTTGAATGCATGAGGACATCATCCCCAGCATAGATTTGTACTTTCTGACAGAAACTGACCTTTTTGATGATAGGAGGCGTGTCATCTCCTGGAGACGCAAGACCCTTTCGGGAGTCGGAAAGGCATGCTGAGATTTGTATCGATGCGAGCTCCTAGAAAAGTCAGAGAGTTGGAAGGAATGAGAGAAGACTTTTCTAGATTGAGGTGAAGACCCAGAGACTGGAAAAGATTCGGGCAAGTTTGAGTACAGTGCCTGGCTGCCTGAAACGAAGGAGCTTTTATTAACCATTCGTCCAGGTAGGTGAATACCTGGTGACCTGATCGTCTCAGAAAGGCAGCTATCAGAGCCATGCATTTGATGAAGACCCTGGGGGCCGACTTCAAACCGAAGGGAAGCACTCTGAACTGATAATGGCACCCCGCCACTTCGAACCTGAGATATCTTCAATGCTTGGGATGAATGGGGATGTGAAAATGAACATCGAGAGATGACATATAATCTCCTTTTTCCATAAGAAGAAGGATTTCCTTCAGAGACAACATCTTGAAAGATTGTTTTTTGATTAATTTGTTCAGTAACCGGAGGTCCAAGACCTGCCTTCATTTCCCTGTCTTCTTTTGGATTAAGAAGAAATGGGAATAAAACCCCCGACTGTGCTGCTCTAACCTTTCCTATGGCGAGTTTGGAAAGAAGAGTTTTTATTTCCCTCTTGAGATCTGGTAGATGACGATGTGGTACCTTTGAAGGAGGGGTAGTTGGAGGGTACTGTACAAACTCTAGGGTGTGACTGTAACGGAAGACATCCAAAACCCATTTGTCTGAAGAGATGGACGTTTGAGTAGGTTGGTTCGAATTGTTGTGGGACTGTAGTGGCAGGGGCCTGGAGCAACGAATTGCCTCTTGTTCGAATCCTGCAATCTTCCGGCAGATGGCTGCCTTTTACGACCACTGGGCCGTGAATAGGACGATGCAGTGCTGGACCTGATAGGTTGATTGTACACCCGATAGGTGATTTGAGGGTAATGTTGAAACTGCTGTTGGAACTGCGGTCTGGGTGCATACTGCCCTCTAGCTCTGCCCCGAAAGAACTGGGAACTACGTTGTTGCAGTGCTGCCAAGGATTTAGCAGTGTCTGTGTCCTTCTTTATAGACTAAAGGGCTTCATCTATATGACTGCCAAATAAACATTCACCATCAAAAGGCATATCTAGAACCTTAGCCTGAACCTCAGGAGGGAAGCTAGTCGCCTTCAGCCACCCCTGACGCCCCAGCACCGCTGCTCCTGCCATTTGCCTAAATAAAGTAGAGGAGATATCCGTAGCAAACTCTATAATTTC
The DNA here is from genome assembly GCF_964204655.1 of Triturus cristatus. Taxonomy (NCBI): domain Eukaryota; kingdom Metazoa; phylum Chordata; class Amphibia; order Caudata; family Salamandridae; genus Triturus; species Triturus cristatus. The sequence goes on from NC_140588.1 coordinate 512,620,029, forward strand.
AGTGGAAGCCCTTTCTCCTTCTAAGATATCCTTTGCTTCCTTTTTCCTATCTTCAGGAAGATGTTCTAAAAGTGAAGTGATGTCCGACCACATCTGTCGGTCGTATCTTCCCAGAATGTCCATAGCGTTGGAGGCTCTTATAGAGGTAGCCGCCAGAGCAGAAAACCTTTCCCCGATGTTGTCCAGCCGGCGACCTTCTTTATCCGGAGGTGCAGAACATTGAGATGCCAGGTTTTTAGCTCTTCTTTGTGGGGCCTGCATGATTACAGAATCCGGTATACGATGACCGATGATGAATGTGGGTTAATTATCAGGGGCTTTGTACTTCTTGTCCAGTTTCAGAATTACCACCAGGGTAGAAGCTGCCCTGATGGATCGGTGAGTGCCTGGCTTAAAGTCATACAAGAAACAGTTTGTTTAACTGGCATAGGTAGATCAAAGTGCTTCGAGGCACGTTCTAGTAGGTCATGAAAGCTCCCGATGTCAGCAGGGGGGGAGTCTGCTGGAGGAGGGATAGGAGAGGACGGTGTGGGAACTATGTAATCATCCTATTCGTCCTGGGTGTCAACATCTGTGTGTATTCTCTCCTTCCTCTACTTGTTGTTGGTGGCACATTTTGGGTATCGTCAGGGATAACAATAGGAGGAGGCAAAACCTTTTCCCTTATGGGCCTAGGTGTTACTTGTCCTGCGTGCTCTACAATAGCATGTTGAGGAGGCAGAGAATGTAGCGGAGCATTCACCTCGGGGAAGCGACTGTAGTAATCACTTAATATGTGACGCAAGTCTGTTACCAACGATACTGGAACGTTAATAGATGGTTCCCTAAAAGGGCGAGGATCTTCGTCATCATAGGGATAACGCTCTTGAAAAGATTTTGCCTGTTGTTCAGTAGCCGTATCTGTGAATGAATACTCTCCTGCAAGGTAAAGGAAGGGTTAACGTCCTTTAAGTCCTCATCATCATCAGAGTCTCCTGACACTTAACTTTTAGTTAAGAAGGGCTATACGCAGGGCCCAACATGCTATCATCTTAAGACTCCAGAAAGTCACGCAAACGTGCTGGAGGCAATAGAGATATTTTTGAAAAATCCTATCTTTGAAGGTACCAAATGGATTTTTTCTCCGCTGATACCACCACCGTCGGCGGAAAGGAGGACAGCATCATTGACGGAGTGGTAGTAGACGAAGAAATTTTCGTCGGCGGAGGAAGACTCGTCAACGCAGATCTCGTCGACGGAGATGGTCTCGTCGAGAATGACGCCGTCGTCAAAGTCAACTGCGGGCCCGTCGATGCAGCAGCCATCGACGTTGTTGCCAACGCTGTATAAGTTGTCGATGGGGAAGAAATCAACTCAGGTCTACCGAAAGTGATAGCTCTCGTCGACGACACAGTCGACAGACGAGAAGGAAGATCTCTCACAGGAGTCAGAGAAGCAGAGACTGGAGCAGAAGATGATTTTAAAGTCCCTTCTACCTGTTTGCTGTGGCGTTTCTCCTCAGATTTTTCCTGCTCCTTTGATTTAGATCTCTTGGAGTCCCCTTCTTTTCTTTTCCTGGGGGAACAATGTTTTTTTTTTCTCAGTGTCAGAGCCAGATTCAGAAACAGGTTATTTCTTCTGGAGCCAGAGGAGCAGTCTTCCTTCCCTATCCTTGAGCGTCTTGGATGAGAAGGTTCGGCAGTATTTGCATTCCCTGGGTTTATGGTCAGGGTAGAGGCAATAGAGACAATGATTATGGGGATCTCCTGAGAAAAGTCTAGATTTCCCACAAGTTTTACAGGGCCTAAACAACCCTTTTTAGGTCTCGCCTGAGCCAGCGCTTTAGCGCTGCTCTCGCAAGAGCTTTTGTAAAAGGGGGATCTGGAAGTGCAAACTAGTGCTTTTCAGGCCTCCAAATACAGTGCATGTGCACCGGGCGCGCGCACCATTTGGCAGCCTGAAAAGCACTGCCTGATCACTTTCGCGAACACAGCCACCATCTGTCTCCTCCGTCACGGGTCATTAAGTTGCATTCTCCTCTGCCTCCGCCCGATCACTTTAACTTTCACTTTCGTGGCTTGGCTTGTTATTATTTCATTTCGTGGACGACGTGCAGTCAATGCTTGTTATTTGCTTCACCACTCCCGTTTTTTTTAAAATTATTTCATTTTGCGGCCGCCACGCAGTCAATGCTTGTTATTTGTTGAGACCCCAGAAAGGGGAGCTTTCTCTCAGGTTTCAGAATTCTTACAGGATCGGCCTATTCCTCTGATTAACCATATTTCAATGTCCCCGGTTCGTGACTCGGACATCAGAGCTGTCACCTAGGTTACACGTGTGCCTGCATGTGTTGGCTAGTGTTGACTATCTCTAGGATTACCAGTTCAGGCTAGGGCGTGTAATGCAAACTGCTTTCAGTGGTTATATAGATTTAAAAACCTCCACAGCCAGCCCTCAGATTTTTACAATTTCCGACAGCGTGCCCTTCCCAGCATTCCAGGCTCAGGCCGGCCTCCCAGCACAGACAGCAAAGCTTTCATCTCTTCTCAGAATTTAGGGTTTCCTGAGGCGCTGCACTCCTGAACCACGCTGGTTGAAAAGGGCACTGTGTGTTCAAAGATTCAGAAGAGGAGTCGGGCGCCCCTAGCCCCCTCTCTTCCCGCTCGCCGTACTCTCATCCCGCTCGCCGTCCTCTCAGTGCAAATTATCATGTCCAATCCGTCAGTTTGTCAGCACATTAATCATCCCGAAGAGCGCCCGAGGTCTACTGGTGAAACCGGACCACTTAGCACAATTAGAGCCTCGCGCTCCCCTGCGTGGAAACTTCCCAGCATGCGGACTTTTCCAGCTGCTTCTCAGGAGCCTCGTTGCCCTATCGCTAGTGACCCCTGTTTCGCATCCAGCTAGAGTGGCCTGCATTGCGTCTCACTGTGAAATTATCTTTCAAATGCTATAATACGCACCAGGACTGGAGCCGTGTGATAGGACGTGGCAAGGATGCTCTGGGATCGAATGCAAGCTAGGAACAGCAGAGCGTCCTGATTAGTGGTAAAGGCCTCACTGCATATGTCTCCTTAGGCCCCTCACACCTCTGTGCCCTTCTGCGCTAATGATATCTAGGCCTCAATTTGTGTGAAAACGGCTTGTATTCCATTTTGGAGGATCTACCCTTATCAAAGACCACTAGTCACGGCGGGCTGAGTTGCACGAAAATTGAGTGATTTTCAGACAGCCTGATGGTTCTGAAAGGCTGGTGGACTGGGGAAGAGTTCATAACATCAGATCAATACTTGTGAAATGTTGGCAAAAATATGGTAAGGCTGAAAGTGTACCAAGTGAGCAATCTCTCTCACCTCAAAGGGCCTACTTGCTTCCATTTTGTGGTTTCTGAGATCTATTTTTAACAAGCATTTGCAATGCAATAGGTCTCGCATTTACAAGAGTTTGAGCTATTGACATTGCAAATAACAATGCCTTTTATTTTTTAACATAAATAAAAGGCATTGTCATTTACATTGCCAATTGCTTAAACTCGTGTAAATGCGAGACCTATTGCATTGCAAATGCTTGTTTATCTGGCATTGTGAAAAACCCTTTTTTATCTGGCATTGTGAAAGTCACAGAAAGGAATATCTTGAGCTGGAAGCCAAAAGTTGAAAAAGCCAACTGTCACTGAGCAGAGCTCAGAGAGACTCGCAATCACACGACGTGCAGTAAGAAATCTGAGGTGTGGTAGCTCTGTGGAGAGGGTTTCTCTGAGGTCTCTGCTGTGATTGGCTGAATTTTGGATGTTATAAAATAAGGTTGATAAAGTGCTCATTTGAATTTTCTCTCTATGGAGGTCTATGTAATGTATTCAGTACTACTATTTCTACTGTTACAGTGAGATTCACACCATGACGACGGGGAAGATTCAAGCATACAATGCTGGAGGACATATGTAAGATGCAAACGCCTATTTACACTAAACATATATCAGGGACAAGAGTTTACAATAGACTTACACAAAAGTAACAGAAGAGCATTGGCAATGGATAAATCAGTGAAAGCACAAAGCAGTATCTGACAGCCCAATCCGATAAGACCAATTATCTATACGTTGCCCAAGATAGATAAAAAGTGGATTGTGTCAATCTCTGGCTATACATTATCTACTTTTAGTTTAATAGTAGCAGGCACAGGTTCAATTCATGAACCCATATAAAAATAAAATATTTTCTACAGCCACATTGTGTAATAAGGTACAACGTATTTCTTAGATACTTTAGATTTTCTAGGAAAAAAATCAAAGAAATGAGCATAAGGGAGGAAAGAAACATAATTCTGTGCACCACTGATGTAAAATCATTGTACCTATGAATTCCTTGTTAACAAGCAATAGAAGCAAGGGTAATTTTAATAATAAATTGGACACTAGCAACGTCATCTTACAATTCACACTGTATCAGTTACTTTTCCTTGAAAGATCCATTTTTTCTTCCATCAATTTGAACAGCCACAGAGCCAACTGAACTGCTCACAGCTACGCAAACATATCCATGACAAAATTTGAAACTGACCATTGATGAAACATGGAACAAAGCAATTATCACACACTTTGGATAAATAGATTTCTCCCTGAACTCAAGAGACAATAAAAAAAGTCTTCCAAATCAAACCAGTGAACAACACTTGAAGAACGATTCTATACATTTCATATATGACATAAAAGAGAGGACCAAAACATTCCTAGATGTTTAAATTTACATAGAAACAGAATAAAACAAAACTACCCTTTACATTTAACCTACAGACAGAAATAATTAAATTTATAGTGCCACACTAGTTTTCATCCATTACCTCTTAAAGAATACCTACCATATTCAACCTTTTTGAAAATGAAAAGAACAGTATCTAGTCAAAGTGAATAAAAGGAACAGGGTAATATCCAAGTACAATAAATTCAAAATAGAGGCGATACGAATTAAATATTAAAGAAGAGAGCCTGCTGAAATACAAGATTCTTTATGGATGGAGAAACCAAAACCTTGAAATGAGAGAAGGGTATCATATCAAAATACAGTACGCAAAGCATTAATTTGAGAAAACCTAGCTTACACCACTGAACAATTGTGAATTCTGAACCAGATTTTAAAGGTATATTTGAAAAAACTCTTATGTTTGCACAACAACAAACTAAATATACCAAGAACAAGGTGTGCTGCAACTCTACATCTAACAAAATCAATCTCTTGGCAATTCCAAAATAGAAGGTTTTGTTATTATAACTGTGGACATTATAATAATGCAATTGCTGGAGACACCCATCTGTACACCAAAAAGAAGCATATTTATCAATTTTCCACTTGCATCTCCACTAGTTGCATACACAAGCTTCTCCGCCCATGTGGGATGTTGTATGTAGACAAGACTTAAAGTAAAATGAAAACCCATTTGTATGAAAACAAAAGTAAGGAGAGAACCCACAACCAAAACCCACAATGTCAGCATATTTTAACAAATATCACGATAACATAAGCCAAGTGCAAATTCAAATATTGAAAATACTTAAAGAAAAAGTACTCTCTTAAAGAGGAAGTCACTAGTATAGAAAGCTGGAGAGTCATTAGCTCAAAGGACTCAATACAATTGTTTTATTTGACTTAATAGTATTTTTCCTATTATTTCTTTGCCTTTAGTGAGTAGGATTTATTTTCTAGTCTGCAACTTATTTATTCATTTGTGATAGGTGTTCTATTTGCAGATACATACCTCACATACATTATAATAGTTTCAAAAGCTATACTGGAGAGCACCCTGATATTTGTTTCCATTATTTTTGATAATTCGAACTACAGGTTTGAACATGCAGGTTAAAAAAACACTATTACAGTCCAAGTGCCTGCATACATTAATGTTCTTTTGCATGGAATCCTTTTCAACATAACTGTTGGATAATTCTGGGCAGTCCTAGTAACATTATTAGAATCTTGGAAATTCCAATAAGGTTACGATTCCCCTATTATCATTGCTACTCATTATTAAACAGAATGTCTTATCGATTCATATCCATCCCAAAATGGCAAACACTGAATCGTGCTTAAACGTACTAGCTAAAGGCATACTGAAGTTACTGACACCCTCAACATGGCAAAGTACAGTTAACACTTGTTTTAGCATTCAAGTACTTTTAACTATCCCCATGTACGCAGCTTTTTCATGACTGCCCCGTACTAATCTCACATTCCCCAGACACTGGCACCACAAGGCACACTGATACAAGTGGACCATTCAGTATGGTGCAGTTCTTTTTAGAATGTTTAATAAATTATTTATTGAAGGCTTGCACTATATAGAAGGAAAATGTTACTTACCCTGTAAGCATCTGTTTGTGACATATAGTACTGTAAAGTCACATGCTGTGCAAACTCCTGCCATCTTGAATTGGGCTTGGATGTGTGCAGTTTGTTTTCTTCAAAGAAGTCTTTGGAGTCCCGAGGTATTGCGCCATCTCTCGGAGATAATGCGCATGGTCATCGACTCCATTGTTAGATTGTTTTCTCGCATGGCAGGTGAGGATGGAATGTGAAGCGAAGTGATATATAGAGAGATGGTCATGCACAAGTGAAAAAACAGAAATAGTACGAGATTCTGAAATGACCACAGGCATCAGGGAAGGAGGGTATGGGGCATGTAAATCTACAGCACTACATGACACGAACAAATTGCTTACAGGGTAAGCAACATTTTCAGGTGGAGGCATGTATGGAAGTAGATGAACATTCTGTGCATAGACTCTAAAGCAGTCCTCCCAAAAACGTGGTGGTTAGTCAGTGGGTGTTGCAGAAGATTGAAATAGTGTATGGAGGACTGCCTGACCCACATTAGCTTGCTGACAGGCCAGAACATCCATACAGTACTGTTTTGTGAAAGTGTGTGGTGTGGACAGGGAGCTGCTTTGCATATATCAGCTTTGGGGATATTCCCCACGAAGGCCGTAGAGGCTCCTTTCTTAGGAGTAGAGTGTGCTCTAGATGGAGTGGGTAGAGTCCTTTCATCTTTAGCATAACATGTCTGGATGCATTTACCTATCCATCTGGCAATGCATGACTTGGATAGAGCCTTCCCTTTTTAGGGTTTGGAGAAAGCGACAAAACATTGTTGTGTTTTTCTAAATATCTTAGTTCTGTCAACCTAGGGCTAGTTTTACATCCAAAGTATGGACACCCCATTCCACAAATGAAACAGGTTGCAGGAAAAAAACAGGTAACTCAATGCACTGATTAAGGTGGAAATGAGAGACTACCTTAGGGAGGAATTTGGGGTTGGTGAGGAGGACAGCCCTATCTCTATGTACCTGGAACAAAGGCTCTTCCAAAGTTAATGCCTGAAACTCACTGAAACGCCTGATTGAGGTGATAGGAACTAGGAAAGCCACCTTCCAAGATAGGAACTGAAAGGGGCAGGAATGAAGTACCCATGAGTCATGTGAGTACAACGTTGAGATTCTATGAGGGTATTGGTGTTACCTGGGGAGGACTAACTCTTTTGAGCCCCTCCATGAAAGATTTAATGACGGGTATCCTGGAGAGGGGGATATGTTGTCTGTTCTGAAGGTAGACAGCCACAGTGACCAGGTACAATCATACAGAGGTGAAGGCTAGAGCAGAAACCTGTAAGTGGAGTGAGAAGTAGACAGTGTCTTGCACTGTGGCTTTGAAAAGGGGTCTAGATCTTTAAAGTGACAATAGCAGACAAATCTCTTCCACTTGGCAGCATAGAACGCACTGGTGGTAGGTTTGAACGCTTCCCTGAGAATGCTCATGCATTCAGGTAAAAGATTGAGTTACCAAAATTCTATGACCTCAGGGGCCAGATCACAAGATTGAGGGATCTGTGTGCCTGATTTCTCCATGGTTCTGCGTAAGAAGATCCGGCTGGTTGGGGAGTCACTTATGCTGGACCGTAGAGTTCAAGCTGAGTCGTAAACCAAGGCTGGGCTTGCCCATGTGGGTGCCACCAGGATGAGAGTGACAGACATCTGCCCAAGCCTCTGAACCACAAATAGAAGGGGGGGACAGAAAAGCTTAGGCAAATATCTCTGACCAACTCATTCATAGTGAATTGCTCCTGGACTGTGACTGGACTTGAGGCGATGTTTGGGCATTTGGCGTTTTCTGCTGTTGCAAAGAGGTATATCTAAGGGAAACCTCATCTTGCAACCCAGCCATGGCTCCAAACTACTGATAGGGGGTAGGTAAATCTGCCCTTTGTTTGAGGGCAGGACACAACCTATTCAAATGTAAGTGTGAACCACTTCTACCTCTCCCTGCCCAGGAAGACTATCAGAATACAGATGTATTCCCTGTCACACTCAGCCCTTCCTATGTTTGGGCTGTTTAGAAAGTAAGCACAAAGTGTAGGTGTTACTCAGCCCAGATGTGTATTGGAGGCAGGCTGCAGGCACATAGAGCAAAGCTAAGAGCAGAGAAATGCCATACTTTCTAAAAGTGGCATTTTTAAATGGTAATTTCAAATCCAACTTTACCACTAAAGAGGATTCAACACCACCATTCCAAAGATATCAAACATGAAGTAACTACTCCTTTCTAATCAGGAATTGAAGCCTAAAAGGATTTTAAGGAATCCTCAATGCTAGCCTATGGAAAGAGTAGGCCTCACAACAGTGAAAAACGAATGTAGCTGTTTGTCACTGCCAGGACATGTAAAACATAAAAGTATATGTCGTGCCGTTTAGTTACATAGCACCCTGCCCTTAGGGCTGAAATATGTGTAATAAAAGGAGAGTTTAAGGTTTGGCAAGTGGTTTTAAATGCCAAGTTGGGGTGCACACATAGGCCCTGTAATGGCAGTCGTGAGACAGGTTTGAAAGGCTACTTGTGTGAGTGGCACAACCTGTGCTGCCGGGCCACTAGTAGAATTTAGACGATAGGCCCTGGGTAGATGGTGTAGCACTTTACAAGGGACTTACTGGCCTAGATATGCCAATCACGTATACACCAATGTTAACATGTTTAGGGGAGATGTACATGAGCTTTAGCACTGGTTAGTAGTGGTAAAGAGCTCACAGTCTTAAGGTCAACAAAAAGATACAGCAAAAATGGAAGGCAAAAAGTTGGGGAAAAGACCACACTAAGGATGACAGGTCTAACAGTGACCATATGAAAGTGCTCTGACAGGCTGTATTCATTTGTCGGCCTGATGTCTAGAAGGGGCCTGAGGGACTCGTCCTTGTTGGGTATCAGGAAGTACAGAGAGTATACTCCTGTGCCTTGCTGATGGTGAGGGATGGGATCTATGGCCTATTTGAGTAGGAGGGCTTTGACCTCCTCCCTGAGTTGCCTTTGGTGTTCTGGTTAGCGTCTGTGTTTGTGATGTGGAATGGTGGGAGGCGTGGCAGTGAGCTTCAGACAATAACCATGTTGGATAATATCCAACACACACTGGTCTGAGGTGACAGTTCGACATGTGGGAAGGAAGCCTGGTAGGCCCCAGCCAACTGGTGGTGTGTGGTTCGGGAAAAAGAAGCATTTCAGGTTTTGTTAGTGGCTGAAGCTACTTTTGGGGAGAACAAAGCAAACACAAGGAGATGATGGACTGAGCGCTGAAACTTTTCAGACGCTCACCCCCAGTCACAGATCTGGGTCAAATCCATCATCGTTCTTTAGCTCACTTCACCACCCCAGTTCAGACCCAGCCATTTGCAAATCTGTCTTGAACTTGTTCCTTTTGGGAACAGTCCAGCCCGAACTGCCAAGCCAGGTCTTCCCTGGATCGGAAACAAGCATCTTGGGACCGGTTTCATGGTAACACCCCTCATCAGCCAGGCTAGCTTGAATCCATTGGCAAAGTGAGCAAGGGACCCTAATCTGGGCATACCCTGCCAACTTAGGGCGAACAAAGCAAACACAAGAAGATGATAGACAGAGCGCTGAAACTTTTCAGACACTCACCCCCAGTCACAGATCTGGGATGAATCCATCATCGTTCTTTAGCTCACTTCGTCACCCCAATTCAGACCCAACCATATGCAAATCAGTCTTGACCCTGTTCCTTATAGGAACAGTCCAGCCCGAACTGCCAAGCCAGGTATTCCCTGGACTGGAAACAAGCATCTTGGGACCGGTTAAGGGGTAAAACTTTTGGGGAGTAACGCTTGCCCCGCCTCTAGAATTATTACCTCTACAAGACCCTTCAAAATATCCCCTGGGGGAGCCTTGCTGGCCCTGGCTGCGCTGACTGGACATGGAGGCTTCAAGGGAGGTTGTCTTCGAGCCTCCAAGGCAAGGTGTCGAAAGGAGCGGTGTGGATCGGGTATTTGAAGTGCCCCTATCGCCTTGGCTGTTTTCATATCTTTTCTAAGATTTGATCCACTTGTGAACCAAAGAGATGCTGACCATCAAAAGGCATGCTCAACAGGTTCTGCTGAACTTCCGACTTGAAGCCAGAAATACGGAGCCAGGTGTGTTTGCGTGGCAGGACACTAGAATTGACCCCCTGGCAGCGGTGTCTGCTGCATCTCGGGCACAGCGAATAGAGGTATTAGATATCTGCTTGCCCTCAGAAACTATTTCTTGCCCCCTTTTCCTGTGCTCCTCTGCGCGATATTGGAGGTGCTCCACCATCTCGTTCCAATAGGCACAATCACATTGCAAGAAAGCTGACAGAATTAGCTAAAAAGCCATTGGTTCGTGACTTGTGCTGCCACACTTTTCACTGCTGAAACTACGCGTTTACTTTCCATTTCTGGTGGCGGGGAATCCGCACCGTCCTAGGAATTTGCTGACTTACGGGCAGTAGTGAACACCAGGGAGTCGGGTGGGAGTTGATCACGAACACAGATGGGGTGAGAAGGGGAGGATTTATATTTTTTATCCACCCTAGGTTTTAGGGTCACCCTGTGGAGGAGTATCGAAAGAGTCATCACCCACACATGCCCACCCGTGTCAGAGTGTCGAGACCCCTGAGGTGTGATATCAAGAGGGTCCCCTGGAGAAGAAGGCTGGGAGGGGCAAGTCTAAGGAATAGGGTGAGGTTCTGCATCTGGTAAGGGGCTGGTATCCCTTTCTGCTTTCTTGCGTTGTTTTGTTAGAATCAAAATGTCCAAGGCCTCCTTGAAGAACAGCGGACGTTTCGAGGGTGGCACAGCAGGGCCCTCAGGACGGGCAAGGATGCGGCCCATGTGGGGTGCATGACTGGATGTTTCTGCCTCGAGTCAAGCTCCTCCTGCAGCTTATGGAGAATCGGCTCAACGGTGCTGGACTTGCTGGTCGTGGTCTTCCGCTCAGAGGGTACTTTTGGTTTTGGTTCTGATCGGCGCTGAGGCAGATGAAGTCGTTGCCGAGGATCGGCTTGGTGCCAGTGTCGGAGTAGCCGGCGCGGTAGGTCTCAAAGGCTTCTTCAGCACTGAGCTGGAACTGAGTGGGGTGTCCATACTGGTTTATCCGTGCCGACACTGGCCCGAAGGCAGTGGTGGCTTGAAAGCCTGCCTCGTGTGCTCCAGAGTGGCCGAGTGCTTTTTGGATGTCAGCTGCTCCAGTTGACTGCGGTGTAGAGAGTGAGTGTCGTGCTCACAGACTCAATATCCATGTCGCAGGCAGAACTTTCTTCGGGTGAGAAAGCCTCTTCATCTGCAGCCAATGGTTGTGTATGATGTTCCCCTTCTATGTCCTCAGGACGGAAGAGGCCCGGGGGTCATTGTTGCCCCTATTTGACATCTTGAGTCGACAGGTCACAAAGAGTTAAGTGGCAAAGTGTTGCAGGCAGCCTCATTGTGTTCGAGCGACAGGCACAGATTGCAGACCTGATGGAGATCAGTCTGTGGATAGTTCACATGGCTGTGATAACAGTACCAGAATGGTGTCCTTTCCATCACCGTCGAGGCATGGTGGAGAAAACACAATAGAGAGAGCAGGCCCCAAAGGGCGAGGACCAGGAGGGGAAGCTGTCGACCCAGTCCCATTCAAGCAAAGTAATCAAACGTCGACCAGAGACGGAAAGTAATGGAGACACGACCAAAGTACAATACCGACAGAGGAAACCGAGTGGACCGAAGAGAGCACCGCAACGTTGTCGCCCCAAAGCACAGGAGCACATGTCCAGACCTGATGGCGGAAGGAAAACAATCTAAAAATAGAGTTGATGACCATGCGCATTATCTCCAAGAGAAAGAGTCAAAGTACCTCATGACTTAAGACTTCTTTGAAGAAAAACAACATGTACACATCCGGGCCCAACATTAGACGGCAGGAGTACGCACAGCAGGTGAATCTACAGCCACACGATATCCATACCGATATATCATGTCTTGATACTCAAATACTTAAGGAAGTTGTGTTTGTATTAAGAAGCGTATAATGTGACTGATTTTACCCCAAATAAAGTATTACAAAAATGCTTCCTTAGTGTACAGTTAGCATATTAGCATCAGAGTACATATGACCCTCCCCATGAGCGCAGCTAATTTCTCCTTTCTTTTTAAGGCTGCGTCACATGCATCTTGCTCTTTTCATCAGTCACAACTTGAGAATATCTTCCTAAACTCAACAGAATGCCAGCGAGCTCTTCAATGCCGACTAAGGTATGACATTCCTCATATTTAAAAAGTATACTATGAGTAGGCTGCTTATGTTCACTTAATGGATGCCCCATTTATTTGGGGAAATACGGGTCCAAAACCAAGTTAAAACACATGCATGCAAGAAAGAGCACCAACTGTATTTTTAATAAGGGGCATGCTATCATAAAATACAGTACAACTTGAGATTAAAAGAAAAACCTAGACATACTGGCCTAAGAAATAAATTGGTTTGTTAGTAAATCCTTGATACATGATCTAATGATTACTTTTTCATTTTAATTGTGAAAAAATTAGTCCCTTTAAGAAAAGCTATTTGGCCAAAATGCTTTAGGGAAGAGCCAATTGTAGACAGCTTTACTTTACAATGTCTTCGGAATAAGACATGAGAGTGAAAAGAGAATGGGATGAAAAATGGAAAATATTTTTTATTTTACAAGACAATGCTGATATGTTTTTGGGAGACAGTTTAAGTATTCAGAAAAGTGTGAATATGCCTATAAATGATCAAAAATATATATATTAGGATTCAGTGGGACAGCGACCAAAATAAAGGCTTGTGCAACAATAACAAGTATATTTCATAGAAGTAGAGCACTGTGAAGCATCAGACATGAGGGATTTAACATAACAAACATTTTTCCCTTGATTATCAGCTATTATGTGACAGAAAGAGTTCAGGGTATAAAATGTTAAGACAATGTGGAATAATTTTGCTGTCACACATTCTTAAAATAGAATTCTATTTCTGCTCTTGCTCCTCACTGGCGAAATTCCAAATGAATTCCTGCATGGTAAAGGCAGTAATAAACGATGCGTAAAAGCAATATTCCCCTCCGTGTCTTTAGTGAAATATAGTTTTATCAATCAATCATTCATTTGTAGAGCGCACTACTCACCCGTGAGGATCTCAAGGCGCTGAGGGGGGGTGGGGGTGCTGCTACTGTTCGAACAATCGGGTCTTGAGAAGTCTCCTGAAGGTCAGCAGGTCCTGGGTCTGTCGCAGATGGATGGGGAGGGTGTTCCATGTCTTGGCGGCGAGGTGGGAGAATGATCTGCCTCCGGTGGTCGTTCGGTGGATGCATGGAACGGTGGCAAGGGAGAGGTCAGCGGAGTGAAGCTGGCGGTTCGGGGTGTAGAAGGTGAGTCGTTTGTTGAGGTATGTCGGTCCGGTGTTGTGGAGTGCTTTGTGAGCGTGGGTGAGGCGCTTGATGGTGATCCTCTTGTAGACGGGGAGCCAGTGCAGGTCTCTCAGGTGGGCAGTGATGTGGCTGTGGATGTCGAGGATAAGGCGCGCGGAGGCGTTCTGTATGCGCTTGAGTCTTCCCTGGAGTTTTGCCTTGGTTTCCGCGTAGAGGTCTTTGCCGTAGTCCAGCTTGCTGTTGACCAGGGCTTGGGTGACCGTCCTTCTGGTGGGGATCCATCTGTAGATCTTGCGAAGCATGCGGAGGGTGTTGAAGCAGGAGGAGGAGATGGCATTGACTTGCTGGGTTATTGATAGTGTTGAGTCCAGGATGAACCCCAGGTTGCGTGCGTGGTTGGTGGGTGTCGGTGCAGCTCCCATCATGGCCGGCCACCAGGAGTCGTCCCAGGGGAAGGGGGTGGAGCTGAGGATGAGGACCTCTGTCTTGTCAGAGTTCAGTTTCAAGCGACTGTTCTTCATCCAATCTGCGACGGCCTTCATTCCTTCGAGGAGGTTGGTTTTGGCGGTGGTGGGGTCCTTGGTGAGGGAAAGGATCAGCTGGGTGTCATCAGCATATGAGATGATTTTGAGGTCATGTGCTCGGATGATGTTGGTGAGCGGTGCCATGTAGACGTTAAAAAGGGTCGGGCTGAGGGATTATCCTTGGGGTACGCCACAGGGAATCTTGGTGGCTTCCGATCAGAATGGGGAGGCGGACTCTCTGGGTTCTGCCGGTGAGGAAGGCGGTGGTATAGTCCAGGGCTTTGTCGCAGATCCCTGCATCGTGTGCGTAGGGTGTGGTGGCAGACGGTATCGAAGGTGGCAGAGAGATCTAGGAGGATGAGGGCCGCGGATTGCCGTTGTCCAGCAGGGTCCTGATGTCATCAGTGGAGGTGATGAGGCGGGTTTCGGTGTTGTGGTTACTGCGGAATCTGGATTGGGACGTGTCCAGGATGATGTTCTCCTCGAGGAAGCGGGTCAGTTGCATGTTGACCGTCTTCTCAATGACTTTCGCCGGGAACAGGAGCAGGGAGATGGGCCGGAAGTTCTTGAGGTCCTTTGGGTACGCCTTGGGTTTCTTGAGTAGGGCGTTGATCTCGGAGTGTTTCCAGTTTTCCGGGAAGGTGGCGGTCTCGAAGGAGCTGTTGATGATCTTCCGGAGTTGGGGTGGGATGATGGAGCTTGCTTTGTTGAAAATGTGGTGAGGGCAATGATCTGATGGTGAGCCGGAGTGGATGGTGTTCATGATTTTGATGGTGTCATCGTCGTTGATGTGGTTCCAGGTGACCAGGAGGCCGGTGTGGTTGAAGGGTGTTGGGTCTGAAGTATTGGCGGCTGTCTGGGGGGTCTGGGTGTTGAAGCTGTTGTAGATGTCTGCGATCTTGCGGTGGAAGAAGGTGGCTAGGGAGCCGCAGAGGTCTTGCGACGGCGGGATGTCGTTAGAGCTGGAGCTGAGGTTGGCGAGTTCTTTCACGATGTTGAAGAGCTCTTTGCTGTTGTGCACGTTGTTATTGATGCGTTACTTGAAGGAGGTCCTTTTGGCGGTTCAAATGAGTTGGTGGTGCTTGCGGCTGGCGTTCTTGAGGGCAGCGTGGTTGTCCGGTGTCTGTTCGTGGCGCCACTTCTTCGAGTCTTCGGCAAGTCTGCTTGGAGGTCGGTGGTGAACCAGATGGCCCTTCTGTCGATGCGTCTGTTTGAGGGTTTCTTGACCGGGGCGAGAGTGTTGGCGCAGTCGTCGCTCCATTGCCTGAAGTTGTAGGCGGCTGCGTCGGTGGGGTCGGTTGGTGGGTCTCGGGCGAGGGTGGTGATTAGCTGTTCTTCGGTTACCTTGTTCCAGCTGCGGTAGGGGATTTGTTGTGGGTGGTTGTGCGTGGTGTGTTTCTCGAAAGAGAAGTGGATGCAGAGGTGGTTGGTCCAGTGGAGTTCGGTGGTGTGGCTGAAGGTGACGTGGTTGCTGGCAGAAAAGATGGGGTCGAGCGTGTGTCCGGCGGAGTGGGTAGGTGTCGTGATGAGCTGTTTGAGTCCGATTTTAGTGAGGTTGTCGAGCAGGGTGGTGTCGTTGGCGTTCGAGGTGGAAGTTCAGGTCTCCGAGGAGGATGTAGTCTGTGGATGCAAGGGCGTGCGTACTGACGACGTCGGTGATGGAGTCGCTGAACTGTGGTCGGGGTCCGGGGGGTCTGTAGATGAGGGTTCCTCTGAGGGTGGTGTTGGGATCGATGTGGATCTGGAAGTGCAGGTGTTCGGCAGTGCTGAGGGTGTCTTCGGCGCTGGTCGAAATTCTGAGGGTATTCCTATGGATGATGGCGTTTCCTACTCCTGGTTTGTTAATACGGTCCCTGCGAGTGATCTTGTCGCCGTCCTGGATGGCTATGGCAATGTCGGGCACCGAGCAGGGGTTCATCCAGGTCTCCGTCAGGAAGGCGACATCCAGGAGGGATGAGTCGAGTAGGTCCCAGAGTTCGATGGCGTGTCTGTGGACGGAGTGGGTGTTGAGTAGTATGCATCTGAGATGGTTGTGACCTGCCCTGATGGGAGGGGCGGGCCGTGCCGGTGTTTTGTGGCAGGAGAAGGGTCCGTGGGTGAGCTTCGGGGTGGCCTGGATGCACGTGGATGATCGGCCGGTGTTGAGTTCGTGGAGGATGTTGGCAGCGTAGCGGCGTTGGGTGTCATGGCGCTCGCCTCTGATACTATGAAAATCACTATTTCTGCACAACTTGATGACGGTCATCATTTGGGAGAGGTTACTAGGTGGCTAAAATGAATGAACCAAAAATAAGGCTCATACTGGTCTAATATTTCTTTGTAATCATTCCTATTTGTGAATGTGCTTCACTAGCACACCTTGATATTTAGACCCCAGATTTTGTGAACAGTCAGGGAGCTGGTGTATAGCACAACAATACATAAATCAACTTCCAGTTCAACCTATTTAGATGTAACCAACTTTACATGTATCATTAAAGAAAGAATTAAATGTCCAAACTATTGTGTAAAGCAAAGGAACTATTCCTTGAGGTAGGAAAGAGGATGATTGACATTAATTGAGAACTGAATTATCACTTAACAAAAGGAACATAAATGATTTTTGTTAAGGTGAGGCAATTGAATTTATGACATAAGATGAAAACTGGATTACTGCAGAACAGGAAGCCTAAGCAGGCTAAAATACTAGCTCAGTGTTTCAGAGATTGCTTGGGAGCATTTGAAATCTTTCTACTCTAGAGAGCTATTCTTCTGTAGTCTTCTTCTGAAGTCAACTTCTTAATCCAGATGTTCAGGAAGCTTCTTGCGCAACACATTTCAGAAGTTATTGAGGGCTTCTATCTTATCGCGAAAGTGTGCTGATGAGATTCAGCATGTTGTTCACACCACGCTTCGTAGGGCATCAGGCGTCACCAGTATTACTTCACCAACACTACCAGTCATGGAGTGTCTGAAGTCATGCCAAAACTGAGAAGCAATAAACAAACTTGTAAATGGCAATAAAACTGTATTTTACAGAATGCCGCCGTGCCTGTCATTCTGTCTGTTCAATAAGCTGACTTTTTAGGACTTTAACCCCATCTGTCTCAATATTGTTAAAACCCATAAATTGGGATTGTTGACAATTTGTTTTTCAAGGATCAGGTCAAACTGGTAACACTGAAATTATGGCTTCCTCCATTATTGGGACCTAAATTTATTCATATCATTTCATCTGAATGAATTCTTAGTTAGATAAGTTATTATCTACAGGCATGACTATGTAATTCTCCTCTACACTGTTGGTTTACCTCACTACTTGACCAGCAAGCTTAATACATATATAAAGTAGCAGCCACCAAACCTTTCAATCTGTAAACATACAACCCTACCATGGCAACACTGAAAGAACTACACCAACTGCTGTTTACAATGTGGATAATACTTGGAAATCTGTGTAGACTTGAACACTGCCAACCTAGGATCACTGAACTTTCCACCAAGACACCACAGAACTTCTAACATCACCTACGCCTTTTAGAATTTCTAGAACGTTTTAAGGTCAGAAAGAAAGGAAAGGTCTGTTTACCAAAATGTCTTCATTGCCTTTTAGAGGTAACACAAACATTCATCATTAGATATGCATAATGTTTGTCTGCCTTACAAGCATTACTGTTTACCACTCCTTTTTGTTCTGGTTCCTAGTGCATGTGGGCAGTGCAAGTGATGGATAATTTTGATAATAATAAAGCTGAGAATGACAAATTCAAATTCAGGGATTCTTTTTAAAAGCACTAGAAAGATGTCACTTGCTTTTCCACTATAGAATTTTCATCTATACTCCCAAAAGCCCCAGCAGTTCGGTTTGTTTTGAAAAAGGAAAATTACTTAAGAGCTAGCACTGTGTTAACACCAGCAAAACAAAGATAAAGGGGGTTACAAATTGTATAGCGCATAATGTGTGTCCGAGATAAAGAAACATATACCTTGGTCTCCTTGCCCATCATGTATTCGTACATCACCTTCCTTAAATATTCAAATTCCGTAGGTTCTCCAAAAGCAGACACATCAGTTTGGCGATGACTCCCTTCTGATAAAAAAAGGGGAAAACACGAATGTTTACAATTTGGCTGGACAGTCATTTAATCTGGACATAAAGAATGATGAGTTCAAACAAAACAGACATGCATGAAAGAACCATAAGGGGTCAAAGAAGTCTCATTTTAATATTTGATATTTGTGATTTGTAGAGCGCGTTATACCCAAGGGTGTCGAAACACTAGCAATAAAGGAAGAAGCTGCAAAGGGATAGAAAAAAAACAGACCATCCATCACAGAAGTGAGAAAAGGCAAGTTTTAAGTTTCTTGCAAAAAATAGTGTAGGAAGTGATACTAGCAATGCAGAGGGGTAACGTATTCCACAGCTTGGCTGCAGCTACCAAAAAGGCCCGCCCACCCAACTTGGCTTTCTGAAATCTTCGTGTAATCACTTCCCTAAAGGAGGACAAACTCAACAGTCTATTTGGAGCATACCATTGGGAAGGCTGTTCTCATGGCCAGTGGACCCTGCAAATGCCAACAGGATTTACATACTCTGCATTTTATTCACCTTGCTTGACCCATTTAAGGTTTTGGCAGTAATGGGGAAAAAAGATGAAAAACAACAGAAAAACACTGCTCTCAACTAAGTGATGCATGATTCTTCGGTTCTTTGCAGTCTGGCATCACAACAGCAAAATAAAACGCCTCACATCGTCCTCTGCATTGAAATTTATTCAAATAAAATCTATTCACAAATCTTACTAAAAAATGGTTCATGATACAGAATATAACCTGCGCAGATTAAATACCACTTTTTATTGTCAAACAATCCAGTCACTTTCCCGCCACATCAAAAGTATATATTGAAATCACTGCTGAAAATGTAAGCGCACATGAAGTCCTTCAATTGAAACATGTTCTTTTTTTTTATTTTTTTTCCATATCTTTAAAAGTTTACTGAGGCAAATTTCCTTCCTTATTTTAAGACATTGCTATACATGTGAAATCATACCAGTCAACTCTAATTAGATGGCATTAAAAAGGCCTCTGAATTCTTAGACCTCTCTCTCTAAATATCAAATTGACCACATCCAGAATGGACAAAACAGGGCAGAAAGGCTGATAAGAGAACTCATGAAAAGAGACCCCGCTTCTCTCCCATGATCAACAGAATCATGGGAGGTTGCCAATAATGCTAGGGTCATGTGAGAACTCATTGATATCACCTATAAACATCCAACAAGTCAAGCAGTAACCGGTCTCTGCATCACAAGTCACACTTGCATCTTCAAAACGAACTTATGCCCAACCATAACCTGCTCTAATTTGCAAGCGGAGGGAACCAGTGTTTCTCGGTGTTGCTCCAAAATTATGCCATAAACCTACCACATGCATACTCTTCCATACCTTCTGGCATGTCAAAATAACTGTGAATCTGGCCATTTGCAACAGGAAAAATGCTTTTTCAGATGTACATAATGCAATTTAGTTACTTATTACCGAATTACAATTTGCATTTTTGATCGGTATTTGGAAGGAGTGTGTTTTGGTGCTCCCTTCAAAACAATGAATCTGAATTATATGTATTACTGTTTCGCGACCAAATTCCAGTTGCCAAAAAGCAGTAGTTTACCATCATTTTAAAAGTCGTGGTAACCCATTTGAAAATGGGAAGGGGTCCCTTCATCCCTTTCCCTTAGAGAATGTTGAAAAAATATTTTTAAGAGCAGACAGTGGTCCCACGGACCACTGCCTACTCTCAAAAAATGAAACTTAAACATTAAATTTTTTTCTTTTTAAATGCATCCTGTTTTCATTTGAGAAAAACGGACTGCATTAAAAAAAAAATTACTTTATTTAAAAGCAATCAAAGACATGGGGGTCTGGTGACCCTGGCAGGCAATCATCTCTGTGATGGAAATGTATCCTAGCAGGTCGCAAATGGAGACCTACCTCATTATTATGCATGAGGTAGGTTTATTTGTGACCCCACTAGGAATCACTAATAAACTCATATTCATTTCATACATTAGGAATAGCGATGTCCTAATTGCGATTTGTAGGACATCGGAATTATGAAATCACTATTCCTAATCTTCGTAAATCTGGCTCCTAGTCTCGTCAAACAAAATGCATTACTGTTAATGATTATCAAGCCAACATACTTGACTTTTAAGGGTCTGAGCTGGTCTGTTTCTTCAGTGACCTCAAGCAGTGTTTGCGGGCTACCATCTGTGTAATACAAGTTGGAGATATATAGCAAACAACTATCGTTCTTAATATAATCCTCTGAGAGGCTGTGACACCATACTCACAACATGTTCTTGCAAAAGATATCATAGTACCCTGGGGGAGTCAGGCTTGTGCAACATACTGTGCACGTACTGGAGTATTTTAGAAGTGCCCTTAAATAATCAATTCATTTTAGATGCACCAATTACAGCATTTTTTCTAACTATTGTTGTAGAGAAAGCCCCTCCGAAGTCATACAGATTCGCTAGCTTCTCACCACCGGTGGAATAGGAGACAGGTGCTTATGCTCCACTAGTTTCAAAGGTCTTCAGTAACCAGTGCAGGCTCCCAATCGTGTCACTGAGACCTTCCGATTAGGATTTATTTATCAATATCTAAAATACAAATATTGACATTAGGAAAATAGCAGGGAACATTGTATCTCATTAACAAAATTGGCCCTAAAATTTAAAACTCATGTGGTGATGTTAAACCAGTGACTTCTCCAGATCAAGTGAATGTGACCTCTACCAAGCAGTTGTCATCTAACCATTCATGTTATGTCAAATCTAATGAAATGGGTCCTAATATGTGCTATGATTGGATAGTCCCTGCATGTTGCACTGTTGTGTTCCCCTGCACAACTGCAAGTATCTGCTGACCTGTTTTTTTTAGTTTGGCCGTAGCCGCACTCTAATCGAGTGTGTGCGCAGATGCCTAGGCCTGTCTTTTGACATGACTGAGGGAATGGACATGTCCTGTGACTTAACAGGGCACACCAACGTAGCATGTTTGTGACTCTATAGTTGTGATCACACATTGTTATCTATGCTACTGGCTCACTGGTGTAAGGTTACGCTTCTACGCGCTTCTACGCGCTTCCACAGATCCTAGTGCCGAAATTCCAAGTGTATGTTATGAGTGTGTATGTATGTGGCATGTGTGGTACATGCATTTTGTCCGTGAGTTAGCCCGAGTAATGAAGGCCTACAGATTCCATTTTGGAAGTCCCTCTCCTGTTCCAGTGGGAAAACAACCTCTCCTTCATTATGGAGGTGAAGCTGCTTTCCCACACAGAGTAAGTATATTGCTGATATTCCTGAAGCTGGATGGAGCACTGCAATTGGATAGATGGGAGTGGTGGAGTATGGGACTACAGTAATTGCGGTTCTGAAGGGGAAGGTTTCTTTAGGTGAGGACAGCCGTTTGTGTCTTCCTTGATCACTGTTCAATGATCAGTGTGGCTGTTGATAGCCCGGTTCAGAAAACTCACACCTCTTTGTGGGTACTCCAGAATAGAAATACCCTGCTGTGAGGAGCATCACTCTATACAAAAGCTGTGTCTAAAGAACAGCCTAGAGGACAGCTAAAAAGAGGTAATACAAACGGTTCTTAAAGTGTAGACCGAGAATTAAGCTAGTTAGCTAGCTTTGGTGAGATGCCTGTTTGCTTGATAAATGAGATCACTGGAATAAAGTAGACTTGCCTTTGATGGACCGAGAATTATACCTGGAGTCTCATTTAGTGTGTTTGCGAAGATTATTTATTGCATTTGGACTTACCTCACGACCTTGGAGAGCATAGGTGTGAATGCTCTTCCCCTCGTTGATTATCACATATGGAACCTACAGAAAGTGATCTTTTGTAAATAAGTACCAATCTGGGACGTGTGAGCAACAGTACTCAGGCCACCTAAACTGTTATAAGAAGAATAAAAAGTGAAGCAACATGAAGTTGCAAATCTGAAATTTTCAGACTGAAGCCTGCAATCTACTTTGGCATCCAACAATTCCCAGTTGAGTGCCATGTGTTAAATACATGCAAAAAGCCCTTAAAAGAATGAAAAACAGCATTTGTCTTGTCACCAACATTAAAAGGGTTTAATGTGTGTCACTAACTATCATTGTCAAGGATGCTAGTAAATTGGGCCTAGCAGCAGTCTTGCCTCAAGTGGCTCAGAGCAAGGAATTGGTGGATCTAATCTAGGGTATTAAAAAGAATTATACAGATGTGGAGAGAGAAGACGCAGCTTGTTATAGAATGATTAAACTTCATACTTTCTATTTAGAATCTGCTGTTTACAGTTAGGAGGGATCCAAAGCCTGCAGCTTGAGCAATTCAGATGCAGGCACAGGGACGGTATTACACTAAGGATTTCACTACTGATGTTGAGGGATTCGTGATTTTTTAAAATTAAGCAAGCTATTGCCCAGAGTCACATGGCGCTGGGCTAACCTGCTGCCAGCAAAGGGGATCGAACTGTGAGCCCCCGTGTTCCAGAGTCAGCCGCCCTGGCCGCTGTGCCACACCTCTTCTTGTTGACTTGATTGAAGAAATTGAGGATGGCCTGCATCATCAGAAGACGTTAATAGTGACTGGCAAGGAACAAACTGTTGAACACAGATTAATAGGAGAAGCTGGTTGGGGAGGGCAAGTTTTAAGTATTGCCAAGGAATTGGTAGTAAGTGGCTGCTGAGTGTTATCGGTTTGTATTTGAGGATTTAGTATTTTCACAAAGTGCTTGAATATGCATGATTGTGGTTGCTTAAGTGAGGGTTACATTAGGTCTAGATATGTTCTAGTTCTTGCCAATGATCAGCACAAGAGGCACAGCGTAACAAAGAGAAAAATGGGACAATCATTCTTGTGGTGTAGAATGGACTTCCAGAGAGAGGATATAGTGAGTCAATGCTAGGCCTGTGCTGCTAGTGATAATGTTTGTGCTAAGAGACCGCCTCTGTTGCCAAGTGAGGGGGTTTCACCCAAGCCATGAGAAAAGCTCAGACTTTTTTTTATGGGAGAAAATGAACTTGCTGTGGGTGATCAATTTTCCTAGGGAGATTTTCAGCCTCAACATTTATGATGTCACCATAAGCCCTTGATGGCAATACACGATCATATTGCATGGTTACCCATTATATATTCCTAATGAACAGCAGCAGCTTTTCAGATGGTTCCTCAGTGTTCGGCTGTAGCTTTGACCTGGTGCTCTAATGAACAACTAGTGCGCTAACATTCTTTATGCTAAAATGTGGCACACCTGAACCCCATCTTGATGGATTCAAAGCTAAAAAATGGATAGCAGAACCTTCAGAAACTAACAAAATGAGGGGATTTGTTCGTTATAGTTTGTGCTCTAGAAAACTAAAATAAGGAACATTTTCTATGAGTTGATTAGTATCTTTCTCAGCCATGTCAGTAAAACATTCTTAAATGCAGAGACAAATATGTACCTCAAACACAGCATCAGTTTGTCAGTTAACTCGCTAGTGACCAACTGACGCTTCAGCACAGAGTTCTAAAGAACAACCAGATCGCCAGCATTCTGTATTTATGACAAAAGTGTGTTATATCTGAACGCCATCTTGAAAGAATCAAAGCTGTAAAACTAAAGGACTCGTGCTGAGAAACACCACAAGTTCCAGCATACAACAGCAATTTACTCAGCTGAGAGGGCCACCGGAAAGCAATTAATTAGCAACTTGCAGACGATAAAATGTGAGGTAGAAGGGGAGTGGAGTAGTGTGCAGTAGTGTACAGAGTAGTGTGCAGCACAGAGAGCAGCGGTACAGTGTAGAGTGCAGTGGTACAGAGTAGAGTGCAGTGGTACGGAATGAAGTAGAGAGCAGTGGTGCAGAGTATAGTGCAGTGGTGCAGAGTATAGTGCAGTGGTATGGAGTCCAGGGGCACAGAATGCAGTTGTGTACAGTAGAGTGGCGTAGAGTGGAGTGATGTAGAGTGGAGTGGGGTAGAGTAGAATGGAGTGTAGAATGGAGTGGTGTACAGTGGTAAAGCATAGAGTGGAGCGTCAGAGTGCAATAATGTACAGTGAAGTGTTGTACAGTCGAGTGGTGTAGAGGGGAATAGCACAGAGTGGAATGGCGTAGAATAGAAGCAGTAGAGTAAAGTGGTGTAGAGTGGAATAGCATAGAGTGGAAAGCTGTAGGGTGGACTGGCGTAGAGTGCAGTGGTATAAAGTGGAGCGTATGTCAGAGTAGAGTAGCGTGGAGTGGTGTATATTACAGTAGAGTGCAGTGTTGTGTTAACGTGGGGTGTTGTACAGTGTGTTACAGTGGAGGGGTGCAGAGCGGAGTGTCACAGAGTTGAATGGAGTGGCGTGCGTACAGTAATGTAGAGTGGAGTGGCATAGAGTGGAATAATGGAGAGTCGAGTGGCGTAGAATGGAATAGAGTAGAGACAAGTGGTGTAGAGTGGAATAGCGTGGAGTAGCGGGGACTGACACACAGGTGAGCAGAGTGGAATGGCGTACAGTGGAATAGTGTACAGTGGCGTGGAGTGGCATAGAGTGGAATTGGGTAGAATGGAGAAGTACAGAGACGCGTGGAGTGCAGTGGCTTAATGTGGAGTGGCTTAGAGTGGAGTGGTGTGTTGTACGAAGAGTGGACTGTAGTGTTAGAGTGGCGTGTCGTACAGTGGAGAGCATAGACTAGAGCAGCATAGAGTTGAACGGTGTAGAATGGAGTAGCATAGAGTGGAGTAAGTACAGTAATGTGGCATTGAGTGGCGTACACTAGAGTAGAATTGAGCGGCATAGAGTGGAACAGCGTAGAGTGGCGCTGCATAGAATAGGGTGGTGCAGAATGAAATGGAATAGAGTGAAATTTAGTTTCACGCAGTGTGATTCAGTTGGAGATTTGTTTCTGCATTGAAGAGCGCAGATTCCTACAGGAGTTAAAATGGGAAAAGTAAATTTTTGGCTCTCCTTTTTGTCCCTTCCTTTGACAGATCTGAAGAGAATTTGCCATGCACAACTGAAATCAGATAAACGTTTTTTGGACTGTTTTTTGGAGATTTGGCAAACGTCATCAAAAGTATTAGGAAAACAAAATATGCCTTTTCAATGGAAATTCTGACCTAACCATAATTATTGAGTTCATGTTGCCCACTCTTGAACATATACATAAATACATACATTTATGTATACACACTTATGAACAAATATGCTTCTACAATAGTTCTGAATGCTGTCAATAATAATACAGTACTGCAAATAAAATAATTGTACTTCTGAGTATGCTAAGAAAGAGCTACTAGGATAGGTGTGGTGCTCAGTATTTCTATGTGCTGCTAGTGACAGCAGGGTGCTACACAATATGCCAGGGTGCACTCCAATATAATGGGTGGTGTACAATATACCAAGATGTTTTGTGGCAGCAGCTGGACCCTGTATGCCTCTGTGGTTCCCAATTTTCCTTGGCCTCTCCTAATATGCTCGAGTGTTTTTCAATAGGTTTCTCAATTTGTCCATCATAAAGTGGGGAAGCACGCCTTTAACCAACACAAATCAGTAACATAGGTAAAGAAAATACACCTGTGTCAGTATATCACAGTTGAACAAATTACTTACCTTCGGTAATGCCTTATCTGGTAGACATTCTATCTAACCACAGATTGAGTACCTTAGAATTTCACTAGGTGTCAGACACGATCCAGAAGATTTTTTAAGAGCAGTATCCCTGCGCGCCGCTAGGCGGGATCGTTCTGCTCTGCATGCATCGCCGGCCATGCCGGAAGTGACGTCCACGGCACCTATGGAGGCATCCTCCAGGTGCGCTGCCACCAGTTTCTTTTCACAACTTTCCATGTCAGAAGCACAAAGCCACGAAGAACACTGACCACTGGTGTGGAAAACTAGGGCTCTAAAAGGGGAAAACCCTGTCCTTAGAAATCCATTCCCAGAGCGAGAAGTATGGGTTGGTAGGTAAGGAATCTACATCTAGATAAAGTCTCTACCAGATAAGGCATTAGCGAAGGTAAGGAACTTGCTCATCTGATAGACTTCTTGCTGTAGACTC
The DNA here is from genome assembly GCF_964204655.1 of Triturus cristatus. Classification (NCBI taxonomy): domain Eukaryota; kingdom Metazoa; phylum Chordata; class Amphibia; order Caudata; family Salamandridae; genus Triturus; species Triturus cristatus. Next base: position 512,646,319 of record NC_140588.1, read on the forward strand.
CTTACCTTAGAATAGATATCCAAAAAAAACCATACCCGGAAGTGGGTATGCAGACCAATTTCAAACAAGGAAGTCCTGCAGGACGGAAGGGGCAAAATGCCCATCCCTACGGACCTGACTGTCCAAGCAGTAATGTTAGGTTAACGTGTGCAGGGAAACCCACGTTGCTGCCTGGCAGATATCCAGGACCAAAACACTACAGGCTAACGCTGTGGTCGTAGCTTCACAAGCCTTCAGGAGGTTTCTTCCTGCCCAGTGCGAAGCAGATTTTAATGCAAAGCATGGCCCATCTAGAGATGGTCTGCTTCTGCACAGTCTGACTTTTGTCCTCATCAACATACTCCACAAAAAGTTGGCCATCCACTCAGAACGAAAGATAGAATGAGAATGCTCTTTTTGGGTCCAGACAGTGGAGTCGCTCCTCTTCTTTAGAGGGGTGTGGAGACGCGTAAAAAGTAGGCATTGTGATGGATTGGCTATGTGAAAGGGAGGGACCACTTTTGGGAGAAAAGAGGACCTCGTGTGAAGCACCCGTTTGTCAGGATACACTTAAAAGTAAGGCAGCTTGGATTAAAAGGCCTGCAGCTCACTCACTATTCAGGCAGATGTCACAGCCACAAGGAAGGCTGTTTTAATCGTAAGTAGCTTGACAAGACAGTTATGGAGATGCTCAAAAAGAGCACACATCAAGAGTGTTAAGACCAGATTAAGGTCCCACTGAGGCATGATAGATGATGAAGGAGTAAAAATATGAACAAGACCCTTCAGAAACCTATGTACAATAGGGGATTTGAAAGGGGAGGGTTGGTCAGATGAACTGTAAAATTGCAGAAACCCAGCTCTTACGAGTGCCCAGAAAAGAGCTCTGCTGGGCCAGGGAAAGAATGAAAATTCAAACTTTAGCAAGGGGGGCAGAAAGGGGGTCAATGGCTTTTTGTGCACACCATGCTACAAATGTTTTCCAAAGGCAGGCATATACCGTCTTGTTGGAGGGATGCATGGCTACTTAGATTACATTGCAGACTTCGGGAGGAAGGTCGAAAGTTGTTAACTGCCGTCGCTCAATCTTGTTGCAAAAAGGCAGAGACCGGACAGATTTGGGTGGAGTACCATCCCCTGTTGCTGCGACAGAAGATCCTCCCGAACCAGGAGCCTGATTGAAAGATTGATGGTCATGCTCAATGGCTCGGGATACCAGACTCTCCGTGCCCAATCCGGAGCCACCAGGATGACGTGGGCCCGGCTGTTCTTGATCTTCTTGAGAACTCTGGGGAGAAGTGGTATGGGTGGAAAGGCGTACAGGAGGCATGTGCCCTAATCGAGATGAAAAACGTCTCAGAGCGAGAGCCGCCTTTGAATCTCCAGTGCACCAAACTGCTGACATCTTGCATTCTTGGTGGAGGAGAACAGACCTAACCAAGGCTCTCCCCACTGTTGAAAGAGACCTTGTGCCACCTCCGGATGGAGATGCGATTCGTGATCCACTAGGCTTTGACGGCTGACTTCGTCCACCCTGGTATTCATAGAGCCTGCAAGGTGTTGAACCATCAGGATATGCCTTGATGTTCCAGCCATGTCCAGAGATGCAGGGCCTCTTGACAAAGGGTCCACAACCCCACCCGCCCGGTTTGTTGCAGTACCACATGGCAGTGGTGTTGTCTGTGAACACCTGCACTAGCCTTCCCTTGATGGAGGGAAGAAAGGCTTTCAATGCCAGTCGGATCACACGGAGCTCTAGCAGGTTTACGTGGAGTACTGATCCTGCCGGAGCCGGAGGCCACCCCTCCCATAAGTGAAACCTGTCATTATTGTGAGATCTGGTTGGTGGAAGGGGTCTGCCTCTGGTCCAATCGCAATTCATGAGCCACCACTGCAGATCTTTGGTAGTTCCCTCTGAGATCTGGACCATGTCAGAGAGATTCCCCTGATGCTGTGCCCCACTGCAGAGCCCGCATATGCCATCTGTCATGAGTTACCAACAGGATGCAGAAAGCCATGAGTCCCAACAGCCTTAAGATCTGTCTCACATAATCCAGGATAGAGGTTGGAACTTCGGTATCATAGACTGCATATCATGGACTCGCTGCTCTGGAGGATAAGCCCGAAACTGCTCTGCAGCCAGAACCGCTCCAATGAAAGGGAGAGTCTGAGAGAGAGAAAGGTGTGACTTCGGCAAGTTGATAGTGAACCCCAGCAAATGCAGGTCTGCCGTAGTCTGGAGGTGGGAGACGACAGCATAGGGCGAGCCCACCTTCAACAGCCAGGCATTGAGATAGGGGAAGACTGGCATCCCTGAACTCCGCAGATAACCTGCAACCATCGCCATCACCTTGGTGAACACCTGAGGGGTGCTAGTAAGGCCAAAAGGAAGCACAGTGAACTGAAAATGCTCATGGCTTACTGTGAACTGTAGGTAAAGTCGGTGGCCAGGCAGGATGGGAATGTAGAAATATGTGTCCTGCATGTCTAACGCTACCATTCAGTCTTCTGGGTCCAGAGCAGACAGGACTTGTACTAAGGTTAGTATTTAGAAGTTCTCCTTCTTGAGGAAATAGGTGAGGGATCATAGGTCTAGGATAGGACGAAGGCCTCTGTCCTTCTTGGGAACGCGGAAGTAGTGGGAATAACAACCACGACCCACATCAGGCATCCGCACCCTCTCTATGGCACCCTTGGCCAAGAGAGCCATGACTTTCTGGCAGAGAAGGCACAGATGATCCTCCGTCAGTCGGTCGGTCTTAAGATGGTAATATAGAGGGAGTGGCTGTGACGAAGGGAAGGGAAGAGAGTAGCCTCTTAGGACAATTTGCAAAACCTACCTGTCCGATTTTATGACGGGTCAGTGAGGCCGGTGACAGCGAATCATGTTGCCAAGTGTGTGCTCATGTTGGAAAGAATGCAGATTAGGAGGGTTTGGATGTTGAAGCTGCCTGGGTGTGCCATCAAAGAGCATGTCCATAATAGAAGATTAAACGTCCCCCGAAAAGCCAGTCATACTCAACCAGGTGTGACGACTTGAGGCCACCGCTGATGAAACCACTCTGTCCAGTGAGCCGGTCGTGCCAAGTCCACACTGAATAGTGAACTTCGCTGCATCTCTCCCATCAGCAACAGCTTGAGAGAGCATGGCCTGGGACTCCTAAGGGACCATTGGCAGCACCTGGAAAACTGTGTTCCAAAGAGTGTGGGCGTAGCGGCCCAAAAGGCATGCCGTGTTCACGGACCACAATGCCATGCCGGCAGAAAAAAACATCTGCTCCCCCCCCAAAGAGTTCAGCCTCTTGGATTCTCTATACGGGGGGAGGGGGAGGGTGGGGTAATGGGGGGGTGGAGGATATAGAAATGCGCCAGGATTTACGTGGGTCGTTGATGCTTGTACCACCATGCTCTCTGTGGTAGGGATTTGGGTGAGGAAATTTGGGTTCCCTGGGGGCGATGGTAGTAGGCAATCATCCTATTCACAGGAGTCATTTTTGTTGAGTTTGGCCAAAGTTCTCAAAAGGATGTCTGTGAGGGCTTTGTTGAACAGGAGAAGCAGTTCTGAGGGGAAGATACCTGGTTGCAGCACCACCATTAAGACTTTACTCTTGACTGCCACTGAAGGAAACTGAAGGTCCAAGACCTCAGCCGCCCTCCTCACCATCATTGCATAAAAGGATCTCTCCTTAGCCACAGTAGAGGGAGAAAGCATAACAGTATCTGGAGAAGTATCCAGTACACTGGCTTCACCCAGTTCCTCACACCAGTCCATGTTATGGTTCTCTTCCTATGACTGGTATTCCTCAGGGTCCAGCGACCCCTCCCAGTCCTCCTCGAGTTCTATCCCAAAGGAATAGGGTTCAGGCCCCAAACTAGGAGGCAAGGTGGCTGTCGGCGCCGGATACGGAGTTGGGCGACACCGTTCTGGCTCCATATCAGAATAGGGGATCAGAATGGGGATGGTGCTGCTGGGAGCATCAGGGAAGGTCAAGTTGGTACAACTGGCGCAAGTCCAGATCCAGGAATGGATCCATGGAGCTCGACTGGAGCCGGAACCGCTGGTGTGGAACCAGATTGGGACCCCTTCGAACCCCAAGGTGTGACAGAGGGGTCAGGCCACACAAATAAGAGGCCCACGGCCTCACAAAACTCCTTCAGTAGGGCGGGGGTCGCTCCTGGGAAATCAGGGAGATGCAGAGTCGACCCTGCTGCAGGCTCTACTGTGGAGCCATGCCTAGAATGTCGACGCTCCTTTGTCTCATCGGCCAACGGACGAGGAAATGTGGAAGATCTCTTTAACGCCTTCCTTTTCTTGTGACGGGACTTACCCGAGTGTCTGGACGACTTGGAGTGCGATGAGCATCTCTGACTCTGCAACCGCTCCCAGGACCTTACCCTCAAACGGGAACTCGAAAGTTGTGGCGTCGCACGGCGAGCCGCCATGAGCTTGAGGGATCGCTCCATTCATGGTGCTGCAGTCAGAGCACGACTCTGGGCCATGGTCGCACTCGAGGCACCATAGGCATACAAGATGCAGGTCCATCACCAACATCGGTCAATGACAGGCTTGGTGCTGATCTTCTTGGAGGACATCCCTGCCACACCACGAGGAAAAAACCTCAAAAGAAATCTGAACATGTCAAAATAATCCAGTCAAAAGTGACTGAGGGGTAGCACTTTTCCAGATCAGCGCTGGCTGGTGCAGAAAGCAAAGAGCAGATGCCAGTGTGCCTGAGGCACCTGTATGGGTACCACGGACGTCACTTCCGGCGCGGAAGAATGCACACGGAGCTGAATGACGCATCCTAACAGCAGATCCAGTCTGACGCCAGGGGTAATTCTAAGGTAAGGAATATGAGGCTGGAAGTCTCTATCATATTAAAATGTTTACATAATCACAGATTAAGGCTCCAACTGAACAACACAATTTGCATTTAGATTGCCCATTACTCTCATTAATGCACACTGAGGCGAAAAGGCTGGAATGTGGAACATTAATATCAATTTTCTAAACCAGGTACAGACGAGGAAGAGAATAACAGTAGATTTGAGAGCAAAATTATTATTTGTCTCTCTCAAATTAATGGGGCTGATTCACAAATAGTAAAAATACCATTTGGAGAAGTAGGTATGCGATTCTCATAGATGTTTTTTTATTCATGAGAGACTCAAGAATAGTCTGACAGTGTCAGGAAAGGCTTTGTGACTTTGTCCTAGTGTTTTCACACATGTAAGAGTAGTCAGGGGGTTGGTTTCCTTTGCACTATTTCTCCTCACATACAAGCGTGCTGCAACGCATAGGAATGTTCTCTGTAATAACTGTCTCTCACTGCGCTACCCTAATGAAGCCAATCAATAGGATGGTTTCCAGAAGTATTTTGACAAGCTTCCAACATGATAAAATCCTTTTGGAATGCGAGGCTTGGGACTTTTTTTATTTTATTAAATGAACATGCTGTGTGCATTTCGCTGCTCCTGCCCTTTGGCTTTTAAGACTTTCCTGCTGAGTTTTCTTCCTGAATGCAACGCCAGGCTTAAACAAAGACAGAGGTAGTGCTGTTCATCCCTTGTTTGAAACTGCCTTGAAGGCATGCTGCAGACGAGCATCAACCCCCTTGCTAGCAACACATATTGTGCCAATTATTACCTGATGACAAGGAATATAAGTCCATGTCAGAATACCTCCATGGAGACATCTGTAAGCATTTTAGCACTATCTGTTTTGGAACAGATCCATAAGGTACTACTGCAAAGCACGTCAAGATACACTTCCTTTAACACTATGCCAAGATGCAGCCAGTCAGACCCTTTTCGCACAAGCTAGCTTTTCATTCATGGAAAGAGTTCAGAGATGTTCAGTGTATCCTATGAATTCCTGAATGTTATTATTCTCTGGCTTTGTTGAGTTGTCAACGACAGCACCTTATTCTCCAACAACTAAGGGAGGACACTGGCAGAAAACTCTAGAAGTTATGTTAAAAAGAACACAAGAACATAATGCGATCTTTCAAGAATTGCACATGTATTAAGCATAAACTTTTTGGTGGAAGTGTTTTCATAAGGATATACAATGTATTTTGTGCATCTTGTTCCTTCCAGCTCATACCTCAATTTACAGAATGACTACGAGGTACCATCCCTTGAATCTTAAGCCAAGTAAAAGGGTAAGCACGGTATGTCCTAGAGAGTCGGGGTACAAAAAAGGATGGTTCACATATTACCTCCAAGCTCCGATGCGCCATTAATCACTGAATCTGGAGGCCCACCTAAAACTCAGTTTACAGAAGGTAGTTCAGAAAACCTGGTAATGTACTGTCCACATGGATATTAAAACTAGTCGAAAGAAATAGAGTACAAATATGGCTTTCAAGAGTTACATGCTAAACAAATTAGCAGGGGAATTACTGGCATATTTTGCTATTATGTATGCTCCCTGACAGAATGGCATGGCTTGTTTCCTGCCACGAGTTTATAAATAGCGGGTATGCAATATTTAACAGTTTTTTAGTGCTCTTGTGAGTTTACCGATACAGTGGTACGGGAACTAGGTGGGCAGGAGGTTCTGCAGCCCCCTAGTTAACCTTGAACGAGTTCAGATGAACACTGAGCCCTGAATGAGCTCAGATGACCAGTGGCCTTTTAGGTGTTTTTGTTCTGGAAGTATCTGCTGCGTTTACAAAGGCAACTGCCAAATATCAGGCAACCCAGTGCTTTAAATGGGCCGGTACTGTCCGGTACGGAGTCCCAGCACTTTTTTATTTTGAGAGGGAGAGTACCGGCACTTCTCAAGAGAAATGCTATACTTTTGATTGTAGAGTACCAGCACTTCTCAGAAATAAAGCAGGTACTCTGGTACAGAGTGCCAGCAGGTCTATTTTTCCATTTAAAGCACTGCAGGCAACTACTTTGGAAAACCAACTGATAATTATTTTAACATGAAGATATTGTATTTCCCCTTTTCCGGACTTGAAAGTGAGGGGGTTTTGTAACGCTTTCATACTTAAGATGTCCTGAGGTTCATCAGTGTATGAAAGAATGTTCTAGAATCAAGGAATGTTTGCCTCGCCAAAGTACTTTCAGCAAAGAAATATGCAGAGCAAGCTGCCATGCCAAAACGAAAGTGGGTGTTTGCTTTCAAAATATATATTTTTTTAAATGTCCCTGATGTGCAGCGAGTCTGCTCCCTGCGCTTTGAATCTTTGTGCCACAGTGGAGAGGCTAATGAGAAACAATCAATAACTTTTCTGAATGTCACAAACCGGTGAAGAAGTTTTTGTGATGGGACGAACTGATACCCAAACAGACAGAGCACACCTATCAGATTGTCAGGCTGAAACGATCCGACTGATCGCACATATTTACAGTGCATAGTCACCAGATATCTTATTTGAAGGGAGAAGGCTCACAGCACAGGGTCCATCTATGCTCCTACAACATGGTCCCTAGGCTGGTCTTTAAAACAAACCAGCATGAGTTGGGAAAGGACTGAGGCCTAGCTCTTCCTCACTCAAAAGTGGTCGTTTCTGATAATTTAGGCGGACAAAAAGCCTATTTTGATGGAGCGTTTACGGTCTATAAACGACATTTGACTACCTATTCACGCTGACCTATACATTTGTAAAAGGAAGACGAACGCACAATTAAACTGCCACGTCTTTGCAACAAAATGTATGGCCCTTTTACGCCCTCCTTTAAGTGGCAACTCGACTCATTTGTCTTTATCGAGAGATCGTCACTGCTGAATTCTTTTTTGATTTTTTTAAAGGATCGTGCGCCTCTTCTTGGTTGCAACTGCCGCGTGTCTGGTTAAAAATGGCATTTATTACGTTTGAATATTTTTTCAAGAAAGATATTTATATTTGACATCCAGAAAGGAGTAGTCTCTTTGAACGCAATGGAGTACTCTCCGGAAACAGCGCTTGTCTAGGGTCGATTACCGAGCGTTGCCCCATTGTCGGTGTGGCCTAATCTAGAGCGCCCTGGAAGAGACTTACCGTTATATGTGATCCTCAGCAAACTTCACAGGCACGAGATACAGGCTCTGTCTGCATAGCTCCAGCATGGAAGATAAGCTTTTCAATTAAGAAAAGCTTTCGGAACCGAAATGAACTCAGTGCTTGTTCTGGTTGGTGCTCTATCGGGCAGCAGATGCTCAGATTTCAACTGTTCCCAAATGTCATACTGTGTCTGGCACTTTTCTTGCTCTAATACTTCATTCTGGCAGCCACAGCTATGGATCACCACTGTCAACAATGGAGTGAAGCACTGGGCCCAGGAGTTTACTATGCACGCCATTTCAGCCGGATTACCATGGAATGCAAAGGCAAGCTGTAAAGGACACAGCTAACCTCAAAAATTTGTAAAAGATGTATCAAAAACTTATTAACTCTATCAGAAGTTGGGGGATTAGAGGGTGTTGAGGAGTCTATGGGAAGATACATTATACACTACAAGTGGCCCTACTGTAGAGAACTACGCTTTTCTTCAAATAGACGCGTCTTCCCCAAGATTCATCGTTCGGAACGATCTTCATATCACTGCCAAATAGGAGGAGGAGGGTCTGAGGAATGCTACAAAAGTATTTTCTAGACCAGAAATGGTTGCTGTGCTTCTCATGCATGTTTACATCAAACATAGTAAAGGTGGTGTTACGTTTTGTATCCATTTTCCTGCAATGTAATGAGGAAGGCGTTGAGTGCCACTGGTGAATGATAGTTTAATTTCATGGGCTTTTCTATTGCAGGCTTAACAAAGAAGACTGACTGTTGGAATGGCTTGTCTCTAGCAACTTCTATGCTACATGACAGACAAATATAATGGTGCTGGCTAATCATCTGTGGTGGCTATTTTGGCCAGGAGTACAGAGGACTGCTGTCGATGAAACCAACAATACGACTCGATAACTGTCTGGTTGGAGAGGCTAAACACAGAGAATAAGTATTCATCACACTTTAACATCCGTAACGAGGACTCTTCTTTTTCCCCATTATAGTTGTCGCTTTCAAATTCAGAAAACCTTAATGATCCCCGGAATCTTCTGCACCCAAAAGAAGCTGCTAGGAGAACCTTATGAGATCTAGCAACCTTTTTGTCACCAGGATAGTCATTTCATTTAAGACAAGGAAACACAGTTACGAGACAAACATTTGCAGCTTGTGGTGCAAGACCTACAACAGTAATGACTTTCCATCCTATAATGTTGTATTTTTTTACTTTCTATTAGGTGGCATGCTGTGGAGACCCTTTGACTTTTTAAAGCCTACTGGGGCAGTGGCCCAGGAAACCTTAAGAAGCTGGCACCACACTCTGCCTTAACCAAAAAAAGTATTTTAGCTTCAAATTTGGTTAACCAATTATGCTTCTAGTGGATACCACACGAAGGGAGATACTTGGGAGTACAAGGCACCAGATATTTGAATGCCATAAACCCAAGCCATATCTCGCAGTCAATCAGTTCAGAAACATTCTCAAATCTGAGACATTTTGACTTGCTTCAGCACAACACAAGGGTTGCATTTGAAGCATATTAGACCCAGTTCTCAATCCTTCTGATCAGCCCTTGTCCTGGCAGTTTTACTTTTGGCGGCCATCTTGGTTGAGTAGGACGCCCGACGGCGCCACTTTTGCTTGATGGTCTAAACGTCACAAGGATGCTAGACCTCTACTTAAGGGGGACAAACTAGGTGCTCAGCCACTTATTGACCATACCATTACTTGCACCTAGAAGATCGCTAGCTCTGAGCGTGCTGCGCTTTCTTTGATATCCGAACGCCGCTTTCACGCGCTTATCGCGTTTTTAAATCTACCTGTTCTGATATTTCATTTTACCTGAGTTGTTTGCCCTGTTTTTATTAAAGGCCCTCACCTGCACAATAAATTGGAGAAACACCGCATTTGGCGGGCCCTTGTCCTGGCAGTTTTACTTTTGGCGGCCATCTTGGGTGAGTAGGACGCCTGACGGCGCCACTTTTGCTTGATGGTCTAGACGTCACAAGGACGCTAGACCTCTACTTAAGGGGGCCACGCTTCGCGCAGCGGATTGCCGAACTTCCGCCGGAGTTACGCCAGAGTTCAGCCCGTCTGTGCCCGTCCATGCCAGACCGGGCCCAGGGGCCATGACTCCTTTCGCGAGCTCCTGTGGTAGATTCAATTATTCTGGTGAGGTCTTGGAATCCTTACGTCCCACCCCTCATACAAACTGCACTGTATGCTCCCTCCCACTTCTTAAGTTTGAATGTGCTGGTTGTGGTTTTCTTACTGGTAGAATGTCCAACTGTAAAGCTATACGTCGTTCTCACACTCGGGGTAGACGGCGGAGACTGCACACACATTTTAATAGTTCTACACTCAAATTTTGGAGTATTAACTGTCGATCCCTCCCGAAACACAAACACCACATCCACGACTTTATTGTCGAAGAGCAGCCCGACGCGTTGTTTCTCACCGAAACTTGGCTTCAGGATTGTTCTGGTCCTGATGTCGCCATTGCTGTCCCTATCAACTATGTAATGGTGAGACTGGATAGAAATTCCGGAAAGGGGGGAGGGATTGCCATCATTTTTAAGGCTACCTATACATGTAAGCTTGAAGCCCTTCCCATGTCTGGAAGTGAGACCGCATTTTTTAAATTAGTCATCAATCCCCAATTTACCTTATCGGGCCTTTTGATCTACCGCCCTCCGGGTAATGCTTTTTCTTGGGTTTCATCATTAGCTGACATCATAGCTCCCCTACTCCTTAGGGCTGCCAATTTTACCATCCTTGGTGACCTTAACTTGCATCTTGAAGACCCACAGTGTGCTAATAGTAAACGCTTTTTGTCTGATCTGGAGGCTCTCAATCTTTCTCTGCTTAATACTGGCCCCACTCACTCTGCTGGACACCAACTGGACCCCATTCTTTCCAATCTCTCCTTTGACTGCTCTCAGAGTGCTCGCCCTTTGGAGTGGGCTGATCATTTTGCTGTCCATTTTTCCTTATTTCATATCAAGAACCAGGAAAATAGTGTCCTTGACAAGGGTGCACCAACTTATCGTTGGGGTAAACTTGATATTAATAAGTTAAACCAACACCTCTCGAATACCCGTCCTGAGGAATGCGAGGCTTCTGCTGCGGAGATGAACACCGCTGTTTCCCATTGGCTTACAAACGCTGTCACTACCCTTCTCCCGCTCACCTCAAAACATTCCAGGTCACATCGCCTCCCGGCACCCTGGTTCTCCAACGATTTGAAGGCCTTGCGTACCAAATGCAAGGCTTTAGAACGTAAATGGAGGCACTCTTACTCAATCTCACAGAAGACAGTTTATAAAGAGGCTTTAAAAGAATACCACCTAAAATGTAAAATCGCGAGAGCTGCTTACACTGTGGACACAGTAACACAAGCTCAGAACTGTCCTCGTACTCTTTTTTCTGTCGTCAAAAAATTGACAGGAGCGGATACCATTCCGACACCTCTAGTTTTAGACGAGGCCCAGTGTAACTCTATTGCGAAATTTTTTATCGCTAAGGTGGAGCACATATACGACTCTATGAGCCCTCCCTTGAATGCAGAGGAACTTTGTTCGGGACAGGCTGTAGGGACCGAACTGCCTCTTCCTGTGTTGAAGATGACACATTGGCAATTGTTTGATGACATCTCGTTCTCCACCTGTTTAAGTAGTATAAGATCCGGTTCACCTCGTGATCCTGTACCCGTCAAAATTCTTAAACTGCTGGATCTTGAACCTCGGCGGGTTCTTATGAGACTTCTAAACGCCTCATTACTTGAATCCCAGGTGCTACAGGATTGGAAGAACGCGATGGTTGTTCCCCTCCTAAAAAAAGCTGGAGCCGATGTGTCTAATCTTGCCAATTTCAGACCGATATCCTTGCTGCCTGTACTTTCCAAAGTGCTGGAAAGGCATGTTAACACTCAATTATACCATCTAGTGGAATCTTCGGGATTTTTACATCCATCCTAGTCTGGCTTCCGTGCTCACTATTCCACTGAGACCGCCCTTCTCGGGGTGACGGAAAGCTTAAGACACGGTATCGACCGCGGGGAAACATCTACACTCATCCTTTTGGATTTGAGTGCGGCGTTTGATACCGTGTCCCATTCCATTCTTTTGAACTCTCTTCGTTCCCTGGGATTGGACGGTCCGGCTTTGGCTTGGATTGCCTCCTTTTAAAGTGAGCGCACCTTCCAAGTCTTTTCCACGAAAGCCACTTCCTCCACCTGTCCATCGGCATATGGCGTTCCTCAGGGGTCCATACTCAGCCCTTTGTTGTTCAACATCTACGTGAGACCCCTGGCCTCTATTGCAGAGGAAGCTGGGCTGACTATTTTTTCATATGCCGATGACACCCAAATTGTTTTCTCCCTTTCCAGCAGCGAGAGCAATGATATATCGGTTCTGAAAATTGGGTTGTCACGTATAGCTGAGTGGATGCAAAGGCATCTCCTCAAGCTAAACGGTGACAAAACTGAAATTCTTATCTTTGGGAAGCATAAAGATCTATGGGGCCCGCAACACTGGCCTAGCGAGATGGGACCCCTTCCTCAGCCATCTTCTGTGGTGCGCAATCTCGGTTTTCTTATTGACGACAAACTCTCCATGAGACAGCAGGTCACAAAGGTGGTCGCCATTTGCTTTACTATTCTGCGATGGCTCCAGAAAATTCTTTGGATGCTGCCTCTTGCCACCAGGAGAACCGTTGTCCAGGCGTTAGTTACTTCTCGCCTGGACTACGGAAATGTCCTCTATCTTGGCGCCGATGCGGCCACTGTAAATAAACTTCAGGTTGTTCAGAATTCAGCAGCCCGTCTTCTCTGTAATATTCCTAGGAGAATATCGGCCACTCAGGCTTTGCGCAATTTACATTGGCTCAGGATCCCCAGTTGCATCAAATTCAAAGCTATATGCTATCTTTTTAAAATCAGGCAGGGCTCGGGCCCAAAATACTTGCAAAATCTGGTCCAACCTTACAAGCCAAATCGCACACTTAGATCTTCTGCTAATTGCGATTTTGTTATTCCTCGATTTAAGCTTGTAAAAATGGGAGGACGGGCCTTAATATTGGAATGCGTTACCCACCACCTTGAAAACGGAAACCAATTTTTTTACTTTTAGAAAAAAATTGAAAACTTTACTTTTCCAATGATCTGCATGCTGCCTTAGATGATTCACGGTGCTGTTTTTGAGAGGTCTGTTTTTCTTCTTGAGTCTATCCCTTGCGCCGGGAAACCCATTGCGGGTAGCTGTTGCGCGTTATAAGTTTAAATAAATTTAAAAAAAAATCCGCATCTCCCCGTGAAATGTATCCAAGTCATCATCTTAGTGTTCTAAGGTAACTAAAAGGTGAGGCACAGCACTTCACAAAACATGTAAATGTATTTTTTTGCTGATGATGCTACAACTACTAGACTTTGAGGTGTTTGACATGATGTAAAAAAGTACTAGTTGCTTACCTTCGGTAACTATGTATCTGGTAGAGACGTTGTCTAGCCACAGATTCCTTAACTTAGAATTATCCCCAGGCGTCAGAATGGATCCGGAATTCTTTTTGCAGCAGCACCTCTGGATCCCGGGGATGGCGCAACATGACCTCGCCCTGTCGTCGTCCACGGACGTGACGCCAGCGAGGTCATATAAGTCCCTCCCAGCACGCTGACGTCAGTTTTCTTTGGAGAATCTTTTCCGCGGCTCAACGCGGAACCACCAACAAAACTGTGAAAGTATGGGAGCAGTGTGCGAAGAAGGAAAAATCAGTAAAATGAAAGAGATAGGATGATGCATAACATCATCATAAAGGACAGTGTCAGACACTGTATACCAATAGACCGAGAAGTAAAGGCAGAGCATCGCTCTGAGAAACAACCCCGCAAAGCGAAGCGGAGACCCTCTCCAGAGGCTAAGTAACAAGGGAAGAATATCCCGACAGACAACAGAAAGACTGCCATTACAACGCAGAACTGTGCCGGCCGACAAGGGTGGAGCACAGGAAGAACAATCCACTGCGAGATGACATTACAAGGAATGGCGCTTTCCCCTGTAGAGATCGAAGGGCCAAGGCACAGTCCAACAGATCCCAAGGAAGGCTGCAGAGGAGACAAGAAACCCCAAACCGAAGGAGAAGGCGGGAGGGAGGGAAACAATAGAAGACCCCACACCGGAAGGACCAGAGTGGAGGAAGACAGAGAAAGGGAAAAATAAATCCCCTGTGAAGGCGAAGCGAAAAGCGCCGCTCCACCGGAAGAGAAGCCACCCAGAGGGAGACGGCTGCAGAAGGCAAAGGCTGAGAGGCTCCACCAACTTAAGCACCCTGGATGGAGACCAGCGCCAACTAGAAGGAGGCAAGATGGAGAACCCCACCTGGAAAGGTCCTCGCAGAACGGGGAGGATGGGTGGGCATTAAGGAATCTGCGGCTAGACAACGTCTCTACCAGATACTTCGTTACCGAAGGTAAGTAACTTGTACATCTGACAGACATCTAGCCGCAAATTCCTTAACTTAGAATAGGTACCACAGCCATACCCCAAGGGGGAGGAACAACAAAAAGAGCCCGAGAGCACTGAGCAGGCAACAGGGTGACGGACTATAAGGAAAGCTGTGGCGGAGCAGCCAATCAGCAGACCAAGCAGCTCAGAAGAGCAAAAGACAATGTGAGCCAAAGGCATCACAAGACGACCCGAAGGGCACAAGACCACATCCGTGTGAATACGGGATGGAATAACGGCACTAGGCCATATCCCAGAATGGAAGAGAGAGTTCATAATGAAGGAAGGAAGGAAGGAAGAACTACTCCCAGAGCCCAAGGTGCGCTAAATTGGCACCAACCAAAATCTAAAGGACAATATGGAGAGACATAATCCGAGCCTACCGGGCGGGCATATGCAAGGGAGGCCAGACAGGCAGCAGCCAGGAGGTGAACGGCAAGAAGCAGGAACTGAGAAACATCCAGCACAGGCGAGAAACATAAGACACGCCAAGTGCAAAATTCAGTCACAAGAAAATGTAGTTAAGACGAGTACGGGACTGCCCAACAAAGCAACTGGAAGGCCAAGGGGAAAAACGCACTCAAAGGGAAACAGAGATGCAGGGTGCAGCACTCGAGACTACCCTCAAAAGAAGAACTGTCCCGCACGCACACCAGACCCTGATAAGGCTGCCACCTGAAGGAAAAAAAGACACATGTGAAGGGTGTGTGATCCGAGGCACCGAAGGTGCCTATAGGAACTGTGAAGAAGTGCACGCAGAGCTGTGGACAACATCAGATCCCGGAACCACCACCTCCGACCGGGAGGAGAAATGCACCCCCACAGAAGAGAGGGACTGTTTAGTACATGAACGGGACAGACAAGACCCCCTAGAAGAAGAGCATCCAGAAGAGGAGGCTAACCCCAGGGTGCGGAAGCATGGGAACCGTTGTTGCCCAAGCAGCATGAAAAGGCACCAAAGTGTACAATAAAACGTGCAAAGGAAAACGACGCCGTGCAAAAAGGACAGCAAACCTGAGTACAAGGCACCCAACTGCTCCCTGAAAAACGGGGCTACAGGACTAGACCTCGCCAGATAGGCAGAGACGTATAAAAAGGGTACCCAATGGTCAATAACATGCAGGTATATATAGAAAGGACGAGCCACGAGACCAACGCACCTGCGAGCGCTATAATAGGAACCCACCTAATGCACCCGTGGCAGGGTGGCAGCCTTGGAAGAAGCGTGTTGAAACACACTGAAAAGAGTTAGGTACAAGGAAAAAACCTCTAGAAAAGGAGTATAAGACACACACACCAGACGCAAGCAGGGCGAGACCTGTGGCATGTGAGAGGCAGTGCCAGAAGGCACAACACGGAAAACCGCCCAAACGGTAAGATAAGGACGCCAGGAGATGGGGGGAGCCCAAAGGGACCTCCACGCCCGCCTGGCGCGGAGCAGAGCTACACAATAGCATACAGGTACCCCACTTGGGGTATATCACGCCCCTAAGAAAAAACAGGGGAACACCTCTTAGGGCAAACCACAGTCCGAGGTCAAGACACAAACAACCTGTGGAACACCGCCACAGTCGGCTTACTGTCAGCCCAAGAACGCACAGTCCAACTTGTGGACGCTGAATAAAAGTTACAAAAAGAAAGGATGGGTAACCACCCCAGGATAGGACGACCTGAGACCTGCCAAGTACAGGCCTATGGTGGGGGGCGAAAGCCCGCAAGGAGGCGCTGAACTGCTGAGTCGGCGTGGGTATTAAACAAAAGGACCCCATCAAAAGGCAGGTCAACAAGGCGCTTCCGAATATTCTCCGGAAGGACGCCATCCCGCAACCAAGCATGGCGGCGTACTGCAACAGAACCGGCCATAGCCCGGCCTAAGGAGTCTGAGGTATCCAGGGCCGACCGGATAGTAAATTCTGCCAGTTCACGTCCGTCACAGATATGACGGAGGAGGTCAACACGAGTGCCCTCAGAGGAGGAAGAGAGAAGAGACTTGGCACAGTCCCAAAGAGCAGAAGTAGCCCGAGCCAAGACACACTGTATTGAGGGAGCGAAGAGCCGAGCTAGTGGAGGCGAAAATATTACGACTCAAGCCATCTGGACTCCCGGGAGGAAGCAGCAACTGAGGCAATTAAGGAAAGGCAGCTCGCAGAGCAAGCTCCCGAACGTCCAGATGAACAAACAAGCAGACCGGATTGTTCGGGGCAGGGTGGTGGCGGTGTATGATGGAACGAGCCACCGGATCACCCGACGCCAGCCAAGCCCAGGTCCCCAGAAGGTTATCATAAAGGGAGGCTTCGAAAGGCAGAAGCGGCTCTACATTCCCCGAACCGTGGTGGAGAACATCTAACAGGGGGTCGATTGGCAGGAGAACTAAAGGGGGTTGCATACGCAGAATGCGGGCAGCCACGGAAACAACCTGCATAAATTCCACACCAGCCTCAGTTGCCCTCCGAGGAGGGGACAGTAACTCATCCAAGGGGATTGTCCGGTGAACGGAGGATTAGACCAATGTCCAAAGGGGGGAAACCCCATGGACAATTGAGGGTCCTGAAGGGGCTCGTGAGGAGGCGGAGAATCAGCCCGAGCCACAAATTCCAAGGGAGGAAGAGGCAAGGACGGATCCGGTGTCGACGGACGTCGGGGTGATGCCAAACCTACGCTGGAAGCCTCCGGAGAGGAGTCGATGATCCGGCGTCGAGGCAGCGTCCTCGGTCGGCGCTGATTCGGCCTCGTCCGGCGCCGACTCTGCTCGTGCGGCGCCGAAACGGCCTCAACCACAAAATGCTCCGGTTCCGAAGTAAGGAACGGAGCCGGAGAGGCAAGTCTACGGCGCCGGACTGGCACCGAATCAGCTGCAACCACAACAGGCTCCAACTGTGAAGTAGGGAACGGGGCCGGGGAAGCAAGTCTCGGCCTCCGAAGAGACAGTCGCCTGTCTGGAGGGCCGAGGGGGACTCGGAGACAAGCTGCGAGCACCAGCAACCACCTGCGACGCCACAGGGAGCCCCACTGGACTATGCGGTACGGTAGGGGTGTTATGGGCCGAAAAGGGGGACCCAGCCGGGGCGTGCCCAGACAACGCCATCCCTCCATCATCCCTAGAGGCAAGGGGCTCAGTCGACGCCGGGGGCAAACCCGCCGGCGAGCCCACCGGAGACCCCGCACGCAACGGAGGGTTCGAGGCCGCCCCAGGGAGAGGAGGGGACCCAAGAGAGGCCTGCAGGGCCGCGGCATATGCCACCATTTGGGTCCGAGTCGCCCCCGCGTCAGGAAATGGCGGAGAGGGAAGGGCCGACTCTCGGGGGTGCATGTCCGTAGAAGTCTGGGAACTAGCGCTCCCTTGAACAGGAGGAAGGGAGGTCCATAACCTTGGCGACTGGCGCCAGGACTTACCAGGAATGGGCGAGCAACACACACGGGAATCAGACGGCAACCGATGCCGCAAACGGAACCCTCCACCACTGGGACCTGCCGCCGAAGAGGAGGCCGAAGGCCATGACGACTCCGACCGGGTCAGGTGAGCCGAAAGTAGTTTCATCTGGCGCTCTCGCCGGGACTTCGGCTTGAGTTGTTGGCAGGTGTCGCAATCTGTCGAGTCTTGGTGTTCGCCCAAACACCACATGCAGATATGGTGTGGGTCCGTCCCGGACATTTGCCGTGAACAGAAGGCACACGTTTTACAGCCCGAAGGCATCACACACTGTTCCAGACTCAAAGCGTCAAAAGGGGCCTGAAAAAGGGCCAGAGGAACCGCTTACTCCGGATGCACGTTGCACGAGGAAAAGAAGGAAACTGACATCAGCGTGCCGGGAGGGACTTATATGACCTCGCTGACGTCACGTCCCTGGGCGACGTCGGGGCGGGGTCATATGGCGTCGTCCCCCGTCGCGCAGAGGTGCTGCGGCAAAAAATATTCCGGATCCAGTCTGACGCCTGGGGATAATTCTAAGTTAAAGAATCTGCGGCTAGATGTCTCTATCAGATCCTTGCGTTAGAAGGTGTTGGCCACTGTCCCTACACAATATGATGGTGGACATCTGGGTGGAGTTTGCTTACTCCCCAGTCATAAACAGTCAGCTATGGTAACTATTACGTAGCATAATAGGATATGTGACTAATCAAGGTAGCTTTAAAACCTCTGCAAGGAGGTTTTACTTCCTTTCTGTCATAACTAGTGGTAACTCTAAAACCGCTGCAGTTTTTTTTAGGTGAATGCGGTCAGCACCGAAGACACCACCCACACGATGAACACCATCCACTCCGGATCCCCTGCCGACCCCTGCCCCCACCACGTCTTCAACAAGGCCGACTCCATCATCGCACCCCAACTCCGGGACAACATCAACATCTCCTTCACCACCGCCACCTTCCCGGAGAGCTGGAAGCATGCCGAGCTCAGCGCCCTCCTGAAGAAACCGGCAACGGACCCCACCGACCTCAAGAACTTCCACCCCATCTCGCTCCTCCCTTTTCCTGCCTAAGTCATCGAGAAGACCGTCAACAAACAGCTTGCTGCCTTCCTCGAGACGAACGGATCCCTCGACCCCTCACAGTCCGGTTTCCAAGCCAACCACAGCACCGAGACCGCCCTCATCGCAGCAACCGACGACATCAGATCCCTGCTCGACAACGGGGAAACAGCTGCCCTCATCCTCCTGGACCTCTCTGCAGCGTTCGACACAGTTTGCCACCGCACACTAATACAGCGCCTCAGCAACACCGGAATCCAAGAGAAGGCACTGGAGTGGATCATCTCGTTCCTCGCCAGAAGAACCCAGAGAGTCCTCCCCCCGTTCCGTTCCGCAGCCACCGAAGTCATCTGCGGCGTACCTCAAGGATCCTCGCTCAGCCTCACCCTCTTCAAAGTCTGCATGAGCCCCCTCGCGTCCATCGCACGCCAACACAACCTTAACATCATTTCCTACGCCGATGACACCCAGCTGATCCTCTCCCTCACCAACGACCCCGCCACCGCCAGAGCCAGCCTACACGAAGGAATGAAAGACGTCGCCGAGTGGATGGAGAACAGCCGCCTGAAATTGAACTCAGACAAGACGGAAGTCCTCATCCTGGGATCATCCCCCTCCGCCTGGGATGACTCCTGGTGGCCCCCTGCCCTGGACACCACCCCCAAGCCAAAGGACCACGCACGAAACCTGGGCGTCATCCTGGACTCCTCCCTCTCGATGACCAAACAAGTCAACACCGTCTCGTCATCCTGTTTCAACACCCTGCGCATGCTCCGAAAGATCTTTCGATGGATCCCCACTGAAACCAGGAAGACGGTCACCCAGGCACTCGTCACCAGCCGACTGGACTACGGGAACACCCTCTATGCGGGATCCACAGCCAAACTACAGAAAAGACTCAAGCACATACAGAACGCCGCCGCACGACTCGTCCTGGACATCCCCCGCCACAACCACATCTCATCCCACCTGAGAGCGGAGAGACCTGCACTGGCTCCCTGTCAGCAAGAGGATCACGTTCAGACTCCTCACCCACGCACACAAGGCTCTCCACGACCTGGGCCCCAAGTACCTCAACAACCGCCTCACTTTCTACACGCCCACCCGCCAGCTGCGATCGGTCAGCCTCGCCCTCGCCACCGTTCCACGCATTCGCAGAGCCACCGCCGGAGGAAGATCCTTCTCCTACCTGGCGGCCAAGACATGGAACTCCCTCCCCATCCACCTACGGCTGACCCAGGACCATCTCGCCTTCAGGAAGCAACTCAAGACCTGGCTTTTCGAGCAGTAACGGACCCCTCCCCCCCAGCGCCTTGAGACCCTAGCGGGTGAGTAGCGCGCTTTATAAATTGTTTGATTGATTGATAAGCGTCCCTCCTTTGCTGTTAGTAAGTCACCCTCTGAGGAAGAATCTGTTTTACTTGCATTTGGCAGGTATAGGTAAAACCTGGTGGTATGAATTTTCGATTTTTTGCTACTTTCCAAGTGACACACACCGATGAGCAACTCCTACTACCAGGAAGCACCAAAATTGTGGAGATGCAGAAAATGGCAACATAGCGGCTTTGCGCAAATTCTTCATTTTTGCATTTTGAATATATATATTACCTACTGGTGGTCGCCAGTAGGTAGTTAAGTTAGGACCATGTTTCCATGGGAAAAGTGTTCAGCCAATAACTTTGGCACCGCTTGACAAATTTCCAAAACTTTTCCTCTTTTTGGTTCAGCTGCTGTGTTGAAAGTTTCAGGGTGATCTGTCAAGCGGGGGGCCAAGAAAAAAAGGGGGTCCCAAAACACAGTTTCCCCATGCATTTTCCCATAGGGATTTTGGACATGACTACAGCCCGAACTGCTGAACGGAATTACACCACATTTGACAGAAAGCTAGATATTGGCCCAGAAGGAGTGCTTTTTGTTATTTGGTGTAACTCCATTCAGTAGTTGTAGGAAGCTTGCTCTGTATACCAAAGTAAGGTATAGTGTGTCCCAAGAGTCCTCAGAGTTATAACACAGGCTAAATTAGTAAATACTACAGCTCTCTTTGTGGTAGTGTGGACGAGCAGTTAGGCTTATCGAGATGGTGTGTTAAGCATTTATTGTATTCACTCAATCAAGGACTGATTACATACACTCAGAGACAGAATCGAGACCATTGGGTAAGTATAAAAAAGGTATACTTATGGTTTATATCTAGAACCAAGCAGGACTTGGTACAGGTAGGTAAAATGTACTTTCAATTGTAAGACTATACACAGAAATACAATTGGGAATGTATTTGCAATCATTACAGGTTTGTATTGGTTCAAAAAGCAGGTTAAATCACACAATACATTACTTTTGGAATTATTTTTGATTACTTTTAGATTGCATCGACTACTCCGGGTGGTATACCTAGATACCATACCGGGGATCTCACAATACAAGGTAAGAAAGTCTTTTTAGGGTTTAAGGTACAGTTACTTTTCTTCCATACAACAGCAGTTCAACACAACATTTTTGGAACAAACTCTCATAACATTGATTCTTATGGGAGAAAAATGGTTATTGGTTTTGCAGGTAAGAACTGGTCTTACGATTGGGAGTTTTTAGAAGTTAGGACCAAGATTCTCCAAGGTCTATGTAGGCACTCAATTTGCACTACCAGTGGCACTGGGGCAGCCGGATGCAGAGTGCAGGGGCCCAATGTTAGCCAATGGGGCTAACGGGGTATTTGGGTGTGGGAGCAAAGCTCCAGGGGTTAAGGTCCACACTGCAGGGGCCAACAATCAGCACAGGAGCTGCACCTCCAGCGGCACACGGGCGGTCAGGTGCAGGGGGCCAAGAAGACGTCGGGGACCCTGTGGTTTCCAATGGAGACCTTCGGTTCAGCAAAGTTGCTGCAGGCTCAGGCAGGGAGACTTCCTGCAGGCGACCACTGGCGGCAGAGGTAAGTTGGGTTCTTGGGGAATGCCTGGAGACACCGTCTGTGGGGCCACCGAAGGACTGGGGCATCGGGTGCAGGAATGTCTTTTGGCATGGGGTGTCTTTACCAGTTCTGGTCTCGGTCGGGGTACTCTTGAGGTTGAGGCTGCAGGTGTCATCTTGATGCTTGGGGGAGGTCGGGGATCACCAGATCCCAGGTCAGAATCTCTGGGGAGACCTCCTCGTGGTGTTGGGCCACTCGGGCCGTAGGCGTCGGGTGAAGAATCATGGAGCCACCCGGATCCGGATTCTGTGGGTGACACTTGACTTGAGCAAATCCAGTGATCACGGGAGACAGAGTCTGTTAGATGAGTGCAGGGCAGGTCCTCCGGTCTCTAGGGGTTGCTGGCTGTTGGACTCGCCGGGGTTCTCGCTGTAGGCAGGTTAAAGGTGGGACAGGCTGGTAGGGCTGGAGCCAAAACAGTAGGTGTCCTCTTCTCCCTGGGTCAGCATGGCTCTTCAGTCCTTTTTCTTTCTTCCTCCAATCTGAGGAGGCAAGGTTCAGGATTAACCCTAAATACTACATTTAGGGGCATTTAAAAGGAGTGTGCAGGTCAGGACCAATGGGTCCCTTCCTTGGGGTGAGTACACCCTCATTATGCCACCCTCCAGTGATAGGGGGCATGAGTCTCTTCCTGATTGGTGGGGTCCCCTCATCTTCAAGATGGAGGGGACGGAGATGTGTGCTTAACTGCGCTTCCCCCACCTGAGGGGCGGGGTTGGAAAAGGTGGGCACACCTCTCCTCTTAGCTTGGTTTTCCCACTGATTCTCCCACCCAAAGTGGGGGCAGAACCAGTGGGAGCCAGAGACAGCTTACAAAGGTGGAAGGCTTTTGAAGCTTCCCCTTCGTGGACCCAGCCCATCCTGTGGGAGTAGGCATGACACCTCTGTACGAGATGGGCTTTGTTTCTGGACCCAGAGATCAGAGGCTCTCTACCCAGGGGTCCAGAAACCTGTCTGGTGGTGGCAAATGGCGGGTCGCCATTCAGAAACCACACCAGGGTTGGTCGTTTTTCAGGGGGCATCTCTAAGATGCCCTCTGAGTGCTTTTTACATTAAATCCCACACTGGCTTCAGAGGGGTTTAAATGTGCTGAGAAGTTCGTACCAAACTTACCGGATTTTAGTAAAGCCATTATGGAGCTGTGGAGTTTGTAATGACCAACCTCCAGACCATATACTCTTTATGGCTTTACTACACTTACGTCAAAGAATGGACTTACAGAAGAAATTTGAGAGAAGGAGGAGAACACTAGATAGCTTGTTCGTCTCCCTCGATCATAATGCACTTTAACAAAGAGAACGAGAAGAGAGCTTCGCTCTCGAGAAACCCCACAGTAACAGGGGTCAGTTAACTCTTAGTCTCCGGGATAGGGAAACCATTTGGTTTGTAAGAAAAACCCTCACCCACCAACCTAGTTGGTGGACTGCTTCATCATCGGGCTCCCACCTAGCAGGCAGAGTGCCTTCTAGGTGTGCTTTGACGCCTGTTTACTGCAGAGCTGTTTTTTTCTGTTTTTTTGGGGGGGTGAGTGTTGTGATAATGAGAGTTAAAACAATCTTCAGGGTACCTTAGGTGCGGCAGCCCTTAGCGGCTTTCCCGGGTCACAGTGCCCATGGTACATTTTACAAGGGGCTTGCCTGTGGCCAGAGAGGTGCCAATTGTGGGTACAAAGGTACAGTTTTGGGAAAGAACATGTCGTGGGAACCTGATTGGTAGGGGCCCAGGGCACATCAAGTCAGGTTGCATCAGATGTTAGGCAAAAAGTGGGGGTAACCATGCAAAAAGGGGCACTTTCCTACAGTAGTTAAAGAGATATTTAAGTTTAAAAAATATAAATATCTGGGGACGCGGAGCCTAGCAGTGGACGTACGGATTCTACTGAAATTTGATTGGCTGCCATCACTTCAAATAGGAAGTGTTTGCAGCCATCTTGGGACACGGCTTGAAGCAGAGTCCATCAAAAAATTTAAAAAATAAAGAAAAGGGGGTAGAGTAGGAATACCCTGCCCCCCCCCCCCTCAAATTCCGGGGCAGTGTTTTATAATTATGCGTGGAGTGCCCGTGTGGCACCTCCTACTTCCTGGGGACTGCCACCACCCGGGGGCAAACAATAGTAAACTGATGCAGGGGTCCACACAGCCTCCCGTAGCCCAGGGACCACCTCCTCCCGGGGCTATTTATTAAATTAGTGCGCCAGAGGCCTCATGCCCAGGGCAATGAACTATAGAAATGTTTGGGGCGGGGTGGGGGGGCCCGCTCGGCTGCCGCAGCCCTAGGGAAAGCCACTTTCCTGGGGTAGAAATGCGGGGGGCCATGTGGCCCCCCTTGGTGCTGCTGGGACCGCCACCTATCCAGGGTTATGAATTATAGAAGTACAGAGGCACACACATCCCCCCTCAGCCATGGGGGACCGCCACCTTCCTGGGGCAATTAACATAGAAATGAGGGGGCGCCCGCGCTCCCACCCCGCAGGCCCGAGGACAGCCACCTCCACTGGGCTCAAATAATATAATGGAGGGCGTCCGTTGCAGACCGTAGGCCCCGTGGACCACCACCAAAGATTGGAGGGAGGCCACGCGACCCCCTCCTGGAGCCATAGATGGCCCTGGGGACCACCACCTCCTCAGGGCCAGCTCCTGCTATGGCCCGGGGTGCCCACGCCCGGGACATAGCTGTTTGCTGTGACTTGACAGGAGCCACAGCAAACGCTGGAAGCGGAGCAGAATTGCTTTCACAGAGAGGAAGCTGCATGTTTAGCAGCTCCCTGTCTGTGAAAGCAATGCTGGCTCCACAGGATGCGGGGGAGCAGTTGGGGACCGCGCGGGCCTTAAGGGTCTCTTTACGGTCACTAACAGCTGTGTGTGGTGTCATCAGTGATGTCACAGACCATGTTATGAGTGATGTAATATGTGAGGTCATAAGCAGTGCATTACAGGGGAGTAAGTTTTAGTTAGGTCAGGTAACTAGAACTGCTGAATTCCACTGGTTTTGTATGAGTGATATCTGAGCCTAACTATAACGTCCCTGTGACCTTTGGAGATATATATATATCTATATGGAAAATGTTACCCTGTTAGGATCTGTTTCTGGCATGTGGTGCTGTAGATACACATACTCTGCATACTCCGTCCAGTGTTGGGCCCTGGGCCCAGATATGTGTAAGGTGTTTTTCCATTGTTAGATTGATTTCCGGCACGACGGGTGAGGGTGGAATGTGAAGCAAAGCGATCTATATGCAGAGATCTAACAATCCAATCTAACAATGGAGTCGATGACCATATGTATTATCTTCAAGAGGAGGAGGCACCAAACCTCGTGACTAGAAAGATTTCTTTGAAGAAAAGCAACGTGCACACATCCGAGCCCAACACTAGATGGCAAGAGTATGTACAGCATGTTCATCTACAGCCACACATGCTTCTTTTGATCCCGAGTTCAGATTATGTATTTCCAGCCTACCCTAAGAAAATACCACAAACGTGAATTCATTGAGTAACGTAGCTATCATTTTGTGTGTGGTAATGAAGAGACCTAGCACAAGTTATCTGTTACTGCTGTTAAAAAATATCTGCATGCAGTCTGCCACCTCAGAAAGTTTAGCACTCAGCAGATAAAAACATATAAATTACATGCATTCCTTTATCCTCCATATAGAAGGATACAGTGTATGGTTTAATGTAAGTCCTGCATAACATGTGTTCAAGCAACATCAAACCAATGCTTAAATTTTGACACAAGTGTATTGTTCGACAGGTGATTACTCGTTTTTGTAGGATTTATGAATCGGTAGTGAACAGGCTATGGTTGTGATGTACAAATGCTAATGGAAACGGAACTTGCTAAATTAAACATAGAAATCACCACATGCATGTTTCCTAGGAGGACTTTTTTTTATGTACAGTGTTGCCTGCTCTCCTTACTCTGCAAAAAAATAGTTGGTTCAGATTTGGCCACCAATTTGCATGTGAAGCTCCGTTTTCAAAATCCTTTCTCCGCAAGAAATATGAATTACTGTATAGAACTTCTTTGCAATTTATTGATAATTGTGTGTGTCATCTTCTAAAGACATGTGATGTTCTAACTGTTTGTTTCATTACTCAAGTGACAAAACACACAACCTCAATACTGCACAACAGACACCAATTGCTGTTTTAGAGCATACCTTATTTGCCACAAATCTTTTTTTTTAAGTTTTACTTCACGAATTTGGATCAAGTTATAAGTTAAAAGTGTCTATATTTATATTTCTATATTCTTTTCATGTCTCTATATACAATAAAAAGCACATGGGACAGAATGAGTTACTAATGCAGTGGTCTCAATATATGAAAAGCAATACCACTTTTTCTGTGCATAAACGTAAGGTTTCACATTGGTTTAATCCCCTATGTACATATGAGTAGTAGAGGGTGAGGCTTTGACCGCAATGGCTACGGACATGTTGATTAAACATCTGCTCTGACCGTCAACCATTTCAACAACCAACAGTAACACCGGTTCCGTCTGAAAGCTTACACCCCACCAAATTCAAACCAGAGGAATAAAAGTAACCATCCAGTCAGCTCCAAGTGATAGCAAAGTTATGCTATGTGGGGTTGTGTGATATGCCCATAATCTTGTTTTCAAGGGGTTTTCTATGGGCAAAGGTTCTTTGAGTGCTAATTGGATAGTTTCTTTCATCAAACAGCATGCATGTTCCTCATGCCTCTTCTTTGGCAGTAGTTAAGTGATGCAGTAGGCTTCCGAAATGTGTTATGTTAGGGGAAATAATCGTAGTATCATTATCACCTACTGTTTATGAAAATCTTAGCTGGAAAAATTCCAGCACTTGATATGATGTGGGCTCTGTAGGAATTTTAAATTAATCCACAGACTATAGTAGTCCACCATGACAACTGCATGATGGATAATGGCTGGTTGTACATTGGGCCAATCATTTCTACTCCTATTTTCTGGCAAGCTCTTTCTGGCAAACGTATGGGTGTAAGTAGGTGCTTTGAGGTCCTTATCTGTATTGACACAAACATGACAATTGTGTATATACAACTCATCATCCTTGTCCATGGCAGGCCTTCAGTAGTTTGTATCAAGACTTTTCTTAGTGCCGACCATTCTCAGTCACCTTCAAGGGCAACTGCAAGGATTTGTGGTCTCAAGGAAATGTGTATAAGGATAATGTTACTTACTTCTCCAAATGAGAGGAACTGGGAGCTGTTTTTAAGCAGGTTCTGCACACGTACTCCCAAACACAAATTAAGTATGACTGATTGGTGTGCAGTTCCTAAGTGTGAGTTTTCAGGTCTGAGAAAAAGTGCCCTCACACACCCCGAAGGAGGTAATGCTTCATCATTTGGGCCTGCTCGTGGGGCCGGTATTGCAATCCCTGATGGGCACCCGCGAAGATGGATCTTCAGCGGAGATCTTTTTGATGAAGCCGTTAGGTGCGTGTGGGTGTATGTAATAGGTAGTGTAGTGAGTGTGAAGTGGTGTCTAAAATAGGTTTAGGGAGACCCCAATGCCTACATTTTATTCCTAGGGTTCACTAACCTAACTAAAAACAAGAATCCCTAACCGGATACAATGGTCCTAAAGGGCATGTGTGGTGTAGAAGCTTGACCTGTTTCTTGCCTATGGTAGCCCCTAACGGGTCTTGTGGCAATTCATCAGGACCGATAGTTTCAGAGAATGTATCTAGACTCTCACACCACCGCAATGCTGGTGCTAAAAGTAAGAGAATGCAATAGTTACCAGCTTTGCAAGAGAATACGACGTGCTCTGCGTAAACGCTTTGGTCATCACAGACCTGCATTTCATGGGGTCGAAGAATACCAGGTGAATCAGACCTGGTATTTTCTTGCAAAGCTGGTAACTATTGCATTCTCTTACTTTTAGCACCAGCATTGCGGTAGTGTAGGAGTCTAGATACATTCTCTGAAACTATCGGTCCTGATGAATTGCCACAAGACCCGCTAAGGCAAGAAACATGTCAACCTTCTACACCACACATGCCCTTTAGGACCATTGTATCCGGTTAGGGATCCTTATTTTTAGTTAGGTTAGTGAACCCTAGGAATAAAATGTAGGCATTGGGGTCTCCCTAAACCTATTTTAGACACCACTTCACACTCACTACACTACCTATTACCCTAGGAATAAAATTTAGGCAATAGGGTTGTGAGAAGTTGGACTAGTTAAAGTGGGCATCTTGCACCAGTCCAAACGACCCTTATTGATGATTAGGTTACAGACAACCTTTATTGAAAGCTATCCTAGTGGTAGCTATGGAGAGCAAACCATATACTAAGAAAGTAACAACCAATACTTGACTAGACACAGTGCCTAGAGCACGTAGATTCGCTGGGACCCCAAGGAACCACCCAAAGTAGTGATACAGGGGACCCACGGAGGACAGGTGCAGTGTGAGAACACAGACGCGAGCTCCGTACAACTCTATGGGAAAGTCACGGTTGGAATTTTAAAGATTAAGGATACTTAGAAGAGGACTTCAAGCAAACCCTTTAGAACATAGAAGGTTCTAAGGCCAGCAACCTTGAGAGTACTGAGGTACCCGTGTTACCTATCCCGGAGGAGCCGGGTGCATAGGGGTCAAGTGGTGTTGGAAACGCTTGCTGATTTCAATGTCGTGATGCGAAGAAGTGTTGTTGCAGGGAAGGTGAAAAGTGTCCGGTGTGATCCAAGCCTGGATCGGCGCTGAGAAGAACCTGAAAGCAGAGGAGAGTTTGGGTCACTTCACAGTGACCAGGGGCACGATAGATGAATGCCCACCAATGTTGTGTGTTTCAGGTGAGAGGAGGTGAAGCTTGACTCTGCAGCCACAGGGACCAGGAGACGTCGATGATGACCCAAGTCCGGAGGTGAACTGTCCCATGAAGGATGTCGAGTGCTGGGGGGCAGTGTCCGGATTGAACACCAACAAGCCTTGGCAACTATAACCCACGCGGTCAGAGGAAATATGCTTCAGTGAGGACCAGCAAGATCCTGGGGTGTCTCCAAGTTAAGGAGAGTCAGGGCACGTCTAGAGCAACCAGGAAAGCCCATGGAAAGTCAAAGTTACCTTCACAGGAACCCACAGGTCGATGGACCAGGGATCGCGAAGGGACCTCGAGCTGAATCACAAAATACCAGCCCATGGAACACTCGTGGAGTGTAGGTCGGAAATCTTCAGTGGAAATACTGCTCGGGGTCAGGACTACAAGTAGCCCAAAGCACAACCTCAGGGGTCGCCAAAAAGTATATGCTGCTGCAAATGTACGCAGTGCACAAGGGTTAATTGCACGGTCTCCACAAGGGATACAGGCCTCAGAACTGCTGAGAGCACAGATCAACCTCAGAGACCTCAGGAACCCACTTCCTGTGTTGCAGAAATCTTCAGAGTCCTCAGGAGCTTCGGAGATGCAAACCAGTCAGATGCGTTTCAGGTGCCTGCCTTGCGGGGGAGTAACTCCTTTACTCCAAGGGAGATTCTTCAGTCATCCAGAGTAGTGCAGATAGTCGAAGTACTTGGTTTCTGTAGCAGAGTTTCATACAGGTAAATCAAAAGTCCTGTAGTCTGGGGTTCCCGCTTTATACCCAAGGAAGGGGTGGGACAAACTCTGGGGACCCACCTCTGGGAGGGTCAGGACAGAGGGGTGGCTACACCCATGTCCTTTGTCCAGTTTCACTCCAGAGCAGGAGCAAACGGCTCCTGCAACCGGTTTGAGCTGGACTATGCACAGGGACACCAAATGTGCCCCCAGTGCAGACATCAAAGCACTCTGAGTGCACCCACCCGGCCCCAATACACTAAAGCCCGTCTGGGAGGTGGTCACAACTCCCTGTGACAGGAACCCTATTGTCAAGCCTTCCCCTGCCGGAGTTTCGCCAGGCAGCAGGAGGGCAGACTTGTGTCTGTGGCTGGCAGCATCCATTTTGTGATGCCAGGCTCAGTTAAGCTGGTACAGGGTGTACCGGTGTTGTCATATTTCTCCCTCTAGGAGGGTGGAATCATACCTCCCACACCAGTTACTGTTGTGGTGGTACGATTCCAAGGTGTTTGACAACAAACACGATATGTTTCCAAGCAGCCGTTTTAAAGTTAGCATTTACCGCAAGATTATAATGCACTTAAATATATATGGTTGGCTGCATCACAAACAACCCCGGAAAATAGGTATCGAAGGCTGCAGAGGGGCTCTGCTCAAGCAGGTGCACCCTCTCACATAAAACCCAGCACCCTGCCTTCAGGATTGATAAAGGCTGCCATAGGGGCGACTGATCGGTTTATAAGTGCAGTGATATGGCGTAGATATAGTGAACCTATATCTAAATAAGGTGTGCATGCACCACCTTACACAGGCTGCTGTAGCAGACCTGTTGTGTCATTTTGAATGGTCTCCCAGGAGTGGCATAATACATGCTGCAGCCCCGAGAGGCCTCTGGGGTACCTATGCCCTGGGTACATAGTATACCATATACTAGGGACTTATAAGGGTACCCCATAATCCAATCTGGGGTGTACCTAAAGTACATGCAATCAATTTAGAGGAGGAAGCAGCTAGGCGGGGGTCTTGGATAGCAGGATCCCAGCCAGACTTAGTCGAAAACAGTGAAACATCAGCAAAAAGTGGGGGTAACTATAAGAAGCAGATCCTACTCTCCTACAAGGGTCTCCCTAAACCTATTTTAGACACCACTTCACACTCACTACACTACCTATTCCACACACCCACACACACCTAACGGCTTCATCAAAAATATCTCCGCTAAAGAGCCCCTTTGCGGGTCCTGCCATCTAGTGTTGGGTCCGGATGTTTGCAAGTTGTTTTTGTTCGAACAAGTCTTTCCAGTCGCGAGGTAGGGGACTCCTTTCAGTGATAGTGCCCATGGGCATCGACTCCATTGTTAGATTGTTTTCCCGCAGAGGGTGAGAATGGAGTAGAATGTATAGACTAGAGACGTTTATGCGTATGAATGTGAATTAAGAACTACAACTACTACAGAAGACCAGGGAGGTGGGTGGGCGTATGTGAATCTACAGCTCTACATGCCAAGAACAGATGCTTACTGGGCAAGTAATATTCGTTTGAGGCATATGAGCTGTAGATCACATGCTTTGCATAGACTGTATAGCAGTAATATCCCAAAGCAGTGGCTAACCTGTAGCAGTGGTTTGAAATAGAGTTTTAAGTACTGCTTGGCCTATATTTACCTGTTGTCTTCCGAACACATCTACAAAATAGTGTTTGGTGAATGTGTGCATTGTAAACAATATTGATGCCTTACAAATATCAGCTAAGGGAATATTTCCCAAGAAGGCCATTGTAGCCCCTATTTTGCGAGTAGAATGCACTCTAGGGGAGACTAACAAAGTTCTCTTTGCTTTAACATAACATGTTTAGATATATTTTACAATCCATCTTGCAATACCTGACTAAGATTGGTAATAAAGATTGTCATCAAGTGGAGATGGCCTGGCAGGATAAAGATCTGGGTCTGTGTCCTGTGGAGGATCAGTTGTGTAGTCCGTCTAAGGATCTGGTAATTGTGCATCATCAGTGTCACCTGTGTGAAGATGCGGTAGAGGAGACTGACTTGGTGTAATCTGTAATGGATCAAGATTTTGTGGCGAGGGAGGAGGAGGGAATAGAAGTGTATGGAAAGGACTAGTGCCTACACTCTTTCTTGAGAGAAATTTTGCATGGGCAATCATCCTCACAAAGCTTGTACTTAGAAGGTGTTTTAGCATGGATATGCCCTGTGTCATGGTGAAAGTACAGCTTTTTCTGTTTTGGATCCAGTTTAGGAGGTACAGTGTCTATGTTTGGATCCGGTTGTGTTATAGGCAAGTCTTTGCTTTTCGGCACCAAAGCTTTCGGGGTCAAGCTGGGATGTCCTTTCGGTACTGAGGGTTTCGACTCAGAGGGATGTTTCTTAGTTTTCGGTGTTGAAGGTTTTGGTTCTAAAGGTTTGGGTTTAGAACCCATCTTGGATTTTGAGCTGGAAGAATTTGGCTTGGAAGTGGGCTTTGGCAGACTCGATCGCGAGCCAGAAGGCTTTTCAGAGGGTTTTGATGCTGAGCCATGAGGTGGAGCGTTGGAAACCTCTTCTCGGTGCCGACCTTGGCCTTGAGATGGAGGTGGTGCCGAAGCCTTCGATTTCTTAGGGGCGATGGAAGGGGGGAGAAGGTGTCTTTGGTACTCACGTTCCCTTGTCCCTGCGGCACATCATCGTCCTCAAGGTCGATCTGTAACTTTGATCCGGAGTCAGACGCAGCTAAAGCAATATCTCTTCCTCTGCCGCTGATACCTCTTCTTGTTCGGAGTCTTCGCCGAAGAGGTCCAGTGTGACATCCAAACGCTGCATCCCAGCGATCACAAAGAGTTTTCTTTGACCTGAAAGAACGGCACGCGTCAGTCTTATTCTTTGTGCTCAGGGGACAAGCACAAATTACACACAGGGTGAGAGTCCATCTGCGGATATTTTGCGTGGCAAATGGGACAGAATTTATACGGAGTCCGTTCCATCAACAAGGAGCCGAACTGACATGGATAGGCCAGAAGGACGCCCGCAGATCTTCCGGTGGAAATGTCAAAGTTTTGTTGACGTTCAAATCGAACCGAGAAAGAGAAAATGCATTTGAAAACAATACCGTTGTGGTAGAGAGAGCACGCACGAGAGGGAACCAGAGGGTCAATTCTGAAGCGGAGCGCAGCAATACCCGTCCAAACCCAATGGCGGAAAAAAACAATCTATCAATGGAGTCGATGCCCATGCGCACTATCACCGAAAGAAGGAGTCACCTACCTCGTGACTGGAAAGATTTCTTCGAACAAAAACAACTTGCAAATTACGGACCCAACACTAGATGGCAGGAGTATGCAAAGCATGTGATCTACAGCTCACATGCCTCGAACCTAATGTGCCATTTATTATGGTTATTCAGTCATCAATAGTTTCATTTTTGATTTTCTAGGACAGCCTTAAGCTAACATCAACTATTTTTAATTTGGGCCACCTCTCAATAATAAATCTAGTTACCAAGGTATAATCAGGATCAGCTTGGATGGCCGACATCCATTGTTTGCGACTCACAGTTTGCACATCATCAGGTGTGTCAGTTAAACATGCAACAGAAATATAGTTATCCTCGTTACACCATTCATCGTCAGCTTTATCATCAAATTTGCCATGAATGTATTCTATGATAAACAAATATGTGTATTTTCCATGCTAGCCTTGTTATGTGTGGAGATACAATATCAGAATTCCCTTTAACTAGAATACTCACTAGGGGTTTGTAGTCTGTTCTGATCAAAAAATGGTCTGCCCAATTGTAACATTTTAAATGTGTCTACTGCTACGAACATGCCGTCAATGACGGAATATTTGGTTTCAGAGTCGCTCAATTTACGAGAAGCAAACATTATTAGCCTTTCTTCTTATGATCCAACTTGGCTTAATACAGCACTCAGCCCCATTTCACTTGCATTAAAAGTTATTATAGAATTCAGAGATCCATCAAATGAAGGTGAACCAAGAGTATTTTAAAGTTCACACCTAAAGTATCAGCAAGCTTTCTTCATATTCTTTCCCCCAAATGAAGATGGCATTTGCTTTTATCAAATGTCTCTGAAGCTCTACTTTATCTGCATAATTCTTCACAAATCTTGAGCAGAAATCACAGTCCCAGGAAGAATGACATTTCTTCTTTGTTGCTGGATGTTGGCGACTTGCTTGCAGATATCAAGCTTGGTTTTGGGACTACATCGGTTAAGCTGAAGACATGCACAAGATCCTTAACAAAAGGTTGCAAGAACTTACGTTTTTCTATTTTAACATTAGTACGCTTTTCTGGACTCTCCTCAGAATCTCATGCAACGTTGTTAGATGTTCCTTTTCTATCCATGAAAACATAAGTACATCATCCTGAAAGGCACAGGCACCATCTATCTCCTTAAAACGATTGTTCATGATGTTTTGAACATCGCAGAAGCTGAGTTCAGGCCAAAGGGTATGCCACAAAATCAAAATGCTCTTTGTGGTGTGACAAATGATGTGAGGTCTCATACTCCTTTTATTAGAGACAATGGCTGTAAGCAGCTGTGAAGTCCAGTGTTGAAAAGAATTTAGCATCCTCAAGTGTACTAACCATTTCATGGATATTTGGAAGAGGTTGGCTTAATACTAGTACCTGGAGGTTTTACTGGTGCATGCCCATGCATAGCCTAATCTCTACAGTCTTCTTTTTGGCTGCGACAACAGGGTATAGCCACTGGGATGCAACAATGGGCTTAATTATCCCTTCAGCAAACCATTTGTCTAAGACTTCTTTCATTTCCTTGCATGCTGAAAGTGAATATTACACACTTTTGCTTCATAGATAGGGCTTCTTCCATTAGTTTGATGCTATGCTGGAATCCCTTGAAATTGCAGAGTTCTTGTCTGAATGCATCATAATATACTTGCAGGTTATACGTTAACTCAAGAGGAGAGAAAAATTGTGGAATTTGCAACTTTTTTATCAGAACCTCTATGCCTGAGATCTAGTCGATAGTTTATTACTCATAGATAACATTGGAGGATGGGGTGTCCAGCTAGAGTCTAGCACCAAATTCCTGAAGAAATTATTATGGCCCTAAAAACTACAAGGCAGGGAATGGGGCCAGAGCAGGGCAGATTCCCTGTGGTGTTCTGCTGAATGTACCTGTCAGAGCTCGGAAGTCAGATATTGTATTCTGAAGCCAGACAAAGACCAAAGGTAATGCGGTGCTCATCACCCCATCTCCTTGCTGAATGTCAACATGAAGATACTCATGGAAATTATGGCCTAATGCCTCAGATGGTTGACCCTGATCGTTTGGGTGTATAGCAGGAGACAGATGAGTGATCACAGCAAAAGATTCCTACGTTTGAAACATGTTAACTAAACAAAAAAGTTGGTCTTCTTGTGCCATTAGATGTGGACAAAGCATTTGGCAGGGTGAATAGGGCATATCTTAGCAAGGTACTCAAAGTCTTGGGGGCTAGCCCATGATTCAGAGCCATGGCCTTCATGGCTACAATGGCCCCTATGAGCAAGTGTGGGTAAACACTCAGGAGTCCGAGATAGTGATGCTGAAGAGGAGCTTGAGACAGGGCTGCCAATTGTCTCATTTGTTGATTGCCCTGCACCTAGAACCGCTGGCACTGAGGTTAAAAGACACACCGGCAATTAAAGGGGTCAAATTGGGAATCGGGGTATTCAAGGTATCATTATTTGTAAATGACATAATGGGCTCCCTGGCCAACTATAAGGGGTCTTAGCAATCACCACAGAGGGAAATGCAGCACTTCAAAAATGTTTTGGCCTTAAGAATAATTTGCATAAGTTTGGAATTTTCAGCATCAATAACCTAAGGGAAGAACTAAACTGGGTACAAGCACATTTCCCTTCAGGGAAACACAGCCCTCGATCAAATACCTGGGTATTAGACTATCCATGTCCGTAGCAAGGATCTATGCAGCTAACTTCCACAACTGATCAGAGAGCTTAGAATGGACATGAAGAGGTAGCACAAACTTGCCCTCTCTCAGCTTGGACGCACTGCAACCATCAAGATGGTAGTGTTGACTAGGTTGCTATTTCTGTTCTATTACCTTGCCTTTGCCTTCACAGTGGAGTGCAGCCTGATGCAAAGCCATATGCATGGATTTCATAGGAGGCAGAAAGAAGTTGAGGGTATCGGCCAGTGGGAGTTACGATTCAGATTGTCACAGGGGTCTGGGAGCCCCAAAACCGTAATGGTACTACCAAGCATCTTACTTTAGATGTCTTCTAGAAAAGTCGAAGGCAGAAACCAACAAGCATAGGTGTTTTCTGGACCCCACCCTAGCGAGTCGACCCCTGTATTCCCCTGCCGTAGCTCAAAAGATAGACCACTGAACATGTTTTGCTCTGGGATTACAAATTTGACTTTCAGAATCTGGTATCCAGTGGAGGCTAAGATGAGACTAAGGCACCATGCTGACCAATTTACACTTATGATGGGCAACCCAGTGTTAGTGCCCAGTCTGAATAGGGAGGCCTTTCAAAACTGAGAAAAGTGCACTAAGATAGGAGACATATTCGACAAAGGGGCCATTAAATCATTTGAACAAACCAAGAACAGTATTGTCACAGCAAGGCAGAAAGGTTTTAATGCACAGATGTCTGATGCTGAGAACCGCAAGTGGAGGTGAAGGTGAAGGCAGCAGCGATACGCCACTGACTGCCTTTGAAAGGTTTCTACACATGGTATTGGAGGAGGGACACCATATCTCTAGAATATATAAAGTGCTTTAAGAAAGAAGACTTGCTTTCATGCTCTGTAGCAGAAAGAACTAAGGAAGACCGTCACAGACAAACATTGGGGCACACTATTAGGAAATACTAGAAGAAGCATCACAAATGCACTGGAGATGGCCAGCGAGGTGGTACTAAGATGGCATCTAACCCTGAAGCGCCTCCACACCAGTAAATCTCATAGGTACTAGAGGAGATGTGGTAGTACAGGCACACTCATCACACATATTATGTGGAAATTAGATAGGCTGTGAGGCTAGGGAACCTTGAAGCCGAAGGAAGACCTATAGCACACAGGCCCCTGAAGACTCAGGTGGCATAGTATTGGGATAGTTCCATGACATTCACTGTGGATCGAGAAAGAGGACAGCACCTCTGGTCAACATTAATGTCAAATAAGCTACCTTAGTGAGATGGGGCAAGAAAGTAAAACTATGTATCAGGGAATGCGCCCACATATGGACAATACCCATTTAACCATATATCAGAATGACAGACTAGGTCATTCAACCATGAATTTGTAATTGTGCAGTCAGTGGGGTGAGGAGGAAGAGAGGTGTGGTCTTGCTGGTTTATCTGAATGAGTAAATTACCTTCAGTAATGCCTTATCTGGTAGAGACTATCTAGCCGCAGATTCCTTACCTTAGAATTATCCCCAGGCATCAGACTGGATCCAGGAATCTTTTCATGAGCGGTACCCCTGTGAGCCTGTAGGTGGCGTTGTTCAGCTCCACCTGCCCTTGTCGCCATTGTAAGCGCCAGAAGTGACATGAGCAGTACCTATATATGCTCCCTATATATACCCCAGCGCACTGACGTCAGTTTTTTTTTTTGCGACGTTCTATTCCAAGAGCGTGGAGCCACGAAGTATACGGACCACTGGGGGGAAAACTATGGCCCTGAAAGGAAAACAGCCCTGCCCTTAGAAATCTGGTCGCAGAGCGGGTAGGATGGGTAGGTCGGTAATTAATCTGTAGCTAGACAAGAGTCTCTTATCAGATAAGGCATTACCGAACATAAGTAACTTACTCATCTGATAGAGACTTCTAGCAGCGGATTACTAAGCTACGAATAGATACCCGAGCAACATCTCCCCGGTGTCTGCGAAACTGTTTCACACTTAAAAGTCCTGCAGGACCGAACGAGCAACATGCCCGTCCCGGCAGACCTGACTGTCCAGGCAGTATTGTTTTGTAAACATGTGCAAAGTGGCCCACATTGCTGCCTGGCAGATGTCCAGGACCGGAACTCCGCATGCTTACGCAGTGGTTGCAGTCTTAGCCCTGGTGGAGTGAGCACGCAAACCCTCAGGGGGTTGTTTTTTGGCCAATGCATATCAGATCTTGATGCAGAGCACTACCCATCAAGAGATGGTTCGTTCCTACACAACCTTTGCCTTCTTCGCCTCAACATACCCCACAAAGAGTTGGTCGTCCACCTGGAACTCTCTCGTACGGTCAAGGCAGAACGACAACGTTCTTTTTGAGTCCAGGCAAAGTTGCTCCTTTTTCTTGGAGGGATGAGGCAGAGCATAAAATGTCAGCCTGGCCTACATAAAAGGGAGTGACAAATTAAGGCAGAAAGTAAGTTCTGGTACGTAGTACCAGTTTGTCTGGCTCAATGTTCAGATGTAAAGGCTTGTATGCCAACGCCTAAAGATCACTGACCCTCTGGGTTATTGCCACCAGGAAGGCTGTCTTGATGGTAAGGAGTCTGAGAGGATAGTCCTGCAATGGCTCAAAGGGAGCACACATCATAAGAGTTAGGACAAGATTAAGGTACCACTAAGGCATGATGAAGTGCAAAGGTGGAAAAGTGTTGCAAGCCTTTCAAGAACCAATTTAAAAAAAGGAATTTGAAGAGGGATGGCTAATCTGGCAACCACAGAAAGGCTGAGATCACCAGAAAGATAGCCCTTTAAGGTGCCCAAAGCGGAAACCTGCTGTACAAGAGAAAGGATAAAGAGAAGGACCTGGGAGATGGGAGCAGCAAGAACATCAACCAGTTTCTCTGCACGGCTTGCCACAAACTTGTCCCAACAGCAGGCATATACGGTCTTGGTGGAGGGATGTCTGTCCGTAAAGAAAACATTGCAGGAGGAAGGTCAAAAGTTGTTAACTGCTGCTGCTCAATCTCCATGCATGAAGGTGGAAGGGTTGACCAGTTCGGGTCGAGAACCCTACCCTGTTTCTGTGACAGAAGATCCTCCCGAAGGGGCAGCCTGATTGGAGGTCCGATGGCCATGCTCTGCAGCTTGTGATACCAAACTTCGTCCGGAGCCTCAAGGATGATTTAGGCCCGGTCATTCCTGATGTTCTTGCGAACTCTGGGCAGGAGTGGTAAGTGTGGAAAGGCACACAGGAGGCCTGAGCTCCACTCAAGATGAAAAAGCATCTCCGAGCGAGAGCCGCCTTGGAAAGTCCAGTGCAGCAGAACTGCTGACATTGTGCGTTCTCTGCAGTGGCAAACCGATCTAACCGAGGCTCTCCCCACTGCTGAAAGAGCACTTGCACCACCTCCAGATGGAGAAGCCATTCATGATCCGCTAGGCATTTTCGGCTTAGTTCATCCGCCATGGTGTTCAGATGTTGAACAACAAGAAATAGGCTCTGATGTTCCAGCCATGTCCAGAGACGCAGGGCCTCTACAAAAGGCCCACAACCCCACCCCGCCTGCTTGTTGCAGTACCACGTGGCAGTGGTGCTATCCTTAAACACCTGCTCTAGCCTTTCCTTGATGGAGGTCAGAAGGGCTTTTAATGCCAATCAGATCACCTGGTGCTCCAAAAGGTTTATGTGGAATCTGGATTAAGCTGGAGATCAGATACCTCTTATCTTTACCGCTCCCAGATGGCTGCCCCATCCCAGGAGTAATGAATCTGTCACCACTGTTAGATTTGGTTGGGAAAGGGAGAATGGTTTGCCGCTGACCCATTTGCGGTTCGTTAATCACCACTGCAGATCTTTTGCAGTTCCCTCTGAGATCTGGACTATGTTGAAGAGATTCCCCTGATGCTGCGCCCACTGGAACTGCAGGTACCACTGCAGATCCTGCATATGCCAGCAGGTATGTGTCACAAGCAGGATGCAGGAGGCCATGTGGCCATAAGGCAAACAAAGAAACCATACCCAGCTAGTCGGTTGAGTCCAAACCACATCGGATCAAAAACTTGGCTGCATCTCTCCCGTTTGTAACAGCATGGTAAAGTCGGACCGGGGCTCCTTTGGGACCATGGACATGCAACCGAATCCCACAGTGCATGGGAGTAATGGCTCAAACGACACACAGTGTTCACGGAATGCAGTGCAAGGCTGATGGAAGAAAACATTTTCTTTCCTAAGGTTCAGTTCAGTAGTACTTTATTTCGGCAAATTTAGCCATAAAAGTCAACATAACAATAAAAAACACAATTTGCATACATGACCATATATGATTACGATTACAACAATTAGCAAAAATGGTGTACTCCATGATTATACAATACCGATTTTAAAACAATAAATAGGAATATTTTAGTTAAAAGCCAGTTTTCATATAAAAAAGATAAACGACAATAAAATAAGGCTGAGAGAGACTAAATGCATTAACTGTGGAAAAGGAAATGGGTAGATACTGCTTCTTGGATTACAATTTATAACCAGACCTTTTCCTAATGAGATATATATTAAATAAGAATCTACTTATACCAAAAACCATCAGTTGAGAGGTATCAGATTTTAGTATACGCTCTGCCACTTTATAAGATCTAACCCCCACATGATTACAAAGTGGTTTGATCCAACAGAGCCTCGGTTTCTTATACGCTGGGCAAAAGAAGAGGAGGTGAGCAACATCTTCCCTTACCCCTAAGGAACAAAGGGTACAGAGATCCGAACCTTTTTCCCCACCCCACCTGCATGTGTAGGCGCTGATCAATAAAACCCCATATCTAAATTGCAAATATAATGATTTTGCTAGCGGAGGGCCAATCTCATCCATAAATTCTTCAAAGTTTGGTATATCTTTTATGTTTAGGAAGTTCTGTGTCAATATGCCAATCGTCGATCCAAATATTAGTTCGGCGTAGACATAGGACCAGAAAGTATCCTTTAAGATTTTTTTAAAGGACAAAGTTATATTCTGGGGTGCTTCCCAAAAATGAGAGAGGCCTAATCTTTTAAACCACTTATATATATATATTTTAGCCATGGGGTTTTCAGGTGCTCATCAATCTGAATAAGTTCAGTCAACCCACACTTATAATAATTCAGTTCTGGGGTAGACCAGACCCTTACCCAATACAGCATTGGTCTCAGTAGTGCTAGATACTCTGTTCTTTTAAAATTGATATCAAGTAATACAGGGACAAGAGGAGTTCTAGTTGGAATTTTAAGCAGCCTGCGTACAAAATTATTTTCAACTTACCCAAATTTGCTGTTACTGCAACATCCCCATACTTCAGCACCATAGAGGGCAGCTGATTGAGCCTTCGCTTTAAATACCTCGAGTGCTGGAGAAATTGCTTTAGACTCACTAGCACCATGCACTTTCAGAATAGGTAATGAATTTTGTTGGAGAACTAGTGTACTTTTGTCCAGCTGACCTTTCCAAGTCAAATTATTATCCAGCGTTAGACCCAAATAGCTGAAACGATCTACCTGTTCCAATTTGCGATTCTTTAAGAACAAATTGTTCCTATTATTATTTTTTGGGGGATTTATGACCATATATTTGGTCTTAGTTGGATTTATTTCTAATCCCTTCTCCTCGCAATATATTTGGAAAGTGTTCACCAAATTTTGTAAACCCCTTGGGGTCTGGGAAATAAGAATAGTATCATCAGCAAATAGTAAAGAACTTATTGTTTCTCCATCTAGTTTCGGGGAGTCGTGAACACAATTCTTTAGGAAGGTTGGAATGTCGTTAACAAACAACGAAAAAAGTGTAGGGGCAAGCACGCAGCCTTGGCGCACACCTCTATCTACGGGGATGGCTCTGGAAAGTTCACCATCCTTCCCCCATCTAATTTTAGCGTAATTCCCTGTATGTAACTTAATCAATTCATTAAGGGATTTTATCAGGGTCAGGGGCTTTACCCATTTTAACAGCCTGTAGTGCCAAGTTAGTTTCTACTAAGCTAAAATATAATGGGACAGTACCCGTATTTAAAATGGGTTCGTTGTCGTTGAGGGGCATGTCATCCTTATCGTTGAGGGACATGTCATCCTTACTAATAGAATAAAGTTTAGCGAAATGATCACACCAGGTGCTTTCGTCAAGGTAAACATCCTTAGAGGAATTACCCTTCTTATTTCCATTAGCAATTAAATTCCAGAATGTACTCGGATCGTGTTGTTTGGCCGCACACAATAGATCATCCCATAAATCAGAGTCCCATGTTTTTTTTGCTTGAGTCATAGTTTTATTGTAGAGCAATCTAGCATTTTTAATATCCAATTGGATCCTAGATTTTACAGCCATAATCAGCCTTGATTTTGCTGATCTACAATCTTGATTATACCATGGGTTTCCTGACTCTGGATGATCCTTTCCCCTTTTCCCATCTGTTTTGTATGTTTTACTCAGGAGGGGGGTTAAAGCGTCGATCAGCTTATAATGTAATTCAAGCACACCCTGTGAACCTAATAAGGGCGACTGGGATGCACCGATAATTTCATTGAATTTGTTATAAATATTGGTCAGTGCTTCTTTTTCCCCCCAGTATGTATGACCATTTTACGACACGCCTATTATTGGATATCTGTATTTCCCCAACTGGGGAGTTTAATAGACCCTCTTCATTCAGACTACGAGCAAATGGTAAAGGGTCTAGCCATAATTGAAGAGGGAAATGATCACTTTCCGTTCTGGGATCTATCTTAAAGTCAATTAATAAGCCCCATAAATTCCGAGAGGCCATTATAAAATCTAAGGTATCAAGCCTCTTGGGTTCACTATTTAGGGGAGCAGTGGGGAATGCACCATGATTTACACTGGAGATGGAAGCTTAGAACATCAAGCTCCCTGGGGTAGGGTGTTGCATGAGGAAATTGGGGCCCCCTGGGGTGGGGCAGTGGCAATAGGCAATCGTCCTGTTCACAGCAGGTTTTGGACCAAGTACCAAACAGGAAGTCTGTGAGGTCTTCATTAAATGGGAGAAGCAGTTCTGAGGGGGTCACGCCCGGCTGACGGACCTCTGTCAAGACTTTAGTCTTGACTGCCACTGAGGGCAGGACCACGGCCGCCGTTCTTAACACCATAGTAAAAGAGTCTCCCTCTCTATAGCTACGACAGAAAGAGACCATGCCAGTATCTGGAGAAGTGTGCAGTTCGCCAATTCTTCACACCAGTCCATGTTAGGGTCGAGGAGCTGGTATTCTTCAGGGTCAAGCTATCCCCTCCCAATCTTACCTGAGTCCCAGCACATAGGAACAGGGCTCGGGCTCTGGCCTGGAATGCATGGCTCCAGTAGGTGCCGGATGACGCCCCTCAGGCTCTGTTGGGATTCAGAATGGGGACGGCGCCGCCAGAGGTCTCCGGGAGCATCAGCATTGGGACCGCCGCCATGAAAGGTCAAGGTGGTACGACCTGCACCGTTCCGAATCCATCCTTGGATCCAAAGGGCCCGACTGGAGCCAGGGACTGAACCACGTCGGAGATCGAGGGTGGCCTCTCTCAAATACCAAAGGGCCCAAAGGCGTGCCATCAGAAACGGACAGCCCAAATATGAGGTGCATGGTCTTATAGAACTCATGAATTTCGGCAAAGGGTCGCTGAGGCTCCCTGAAACTCGGCGAGGCACAGAGATGGCCCAGGTGGAGGCTCAACCACGGAACCCAGCCTCAAATGATGAAGCTCCCTTGTATTGATGGATGACTTCATCAGACTGGGCGAAATTGAAGACCTCTTCGACTTTACTTTTCTTTTTCTTCTGGATCTTACCCGAAGACGATTTTGAATGCAATGAGGATCATGGGCTCCACGACCAATCCCAGCACCACTTTCTCAACCAGGATCGAGATCGTTGTGGCGTCAGAAGTGCAGAAATTAGCTTGAGGGAATGCTCCCTCCCTCCCTCAAAGCCTTGGGGTGCACGGAGAGGCAGTCGAAGCAGTTCTTCGCATCGTGGTCATGCTCAAGGCACCAGGAGGCAAAAAAAGTGCGGGTCAGTCATCTACATCTGTGGCCTTCCTAGTTGACTTCCTGCCACACCAGGAAAAGATCTCAAAAAAGACCTTCGACAAAAAGTTGAAAAGGGTCAGTCAAAAAATTACTGGGTGTAGCTCTCTCCGGATCTGCGCTGACTGGTACGGAAAGAAACTAACTGACGTTAGCGCGCTGGGTTGGCCCCCATATAGGCACTACGCATGCCACTTCCGGCACGGACGACGCCATGCGGAGTAAAACGACACTAGCAGCACACAGGGGTACAGCTCACAAACAAAATTCCGGATGCAGTCTGACACCTGGGGGTTAATTCTAAGGTAAGGAATCTCAACTTAGAAGTCACTACGGAGGAATATTTTCTTACTAGCTTTACACGCCAATAAAATGTAGTCAAAACTAAAATACAGAGCTGGAGAAGTAACTAATCAATAAGTGTTGGGAAACAAGACTTAGTAATATTGGAAACGTGTTAAAACATACGATCTATGCCTGTCTTACACTACAAGTAGAAGAAATGTAAAGGTGTCATACCTCTGTACGGCGTTCCGAGTGGTGTGACAAACACGTTCCTCTCATATTTTTTCAGCTGATCTGCTAGCGTGTGAATCTAAGAAAAAAAGGCAACTCATGAAACAAAGCATAGGAGAAGAGCCCATACACATTATTACTTTTATTTAAATAGCATTCATACCTGCTCCCTGAACTCCTGCTCCTTCAACTTAGCCTCATTAAGGAGTGTCGTTTTCTCGGACAGCTGTGTCTGCAAAAAAGACAAGTAAATGAGATGGGTCGATCGCCTTCATTTTACTATCAGATGTTGAAAATATGCGGCAAAGAAGCTTCCATTTAAATGTTGTGAAATGATATTTCATTTTCCACTTCTTTAGAGACGTGGTTATACAGCGAAACTGGTGCTTACCTGAAGATCGTCAGTTGTTATCTACAACAAAATAAAATAAAATATTTTAGTTCCTATACGTTACAAATCGATTTTCTTACTGCATGTCGCTAATCTTTCAACACACGTTTCTGAAAGGAAAAAAACAGTAATACTACAGGAGGATTACCCAAACATGGCCTACCAATGGGGATACGTCTTTACAGAATATACTTCCATTACATCATTTTCAAAATGCGGATACAATCTCCTGCTTTCATGAGACTACTCTATTAAACTGTGTTAATGTCACAGAGTCGATAGATCTATATGCACAGGAAACTTAAAAGTAAATGTCGAACTGTGTCATGAAAGTAACTCGGAATTATTCATCAATTACAATTGCAAATGTTTCTGGTACTACTTTGTAAGAATGTTAGCAAATAAGGAATATGCTACTTACCAGTATGCATCTGTTCTTGGCATGTAGAGCTGCAGATCTACACACTTTTGCATAGATCGCCATCTGGTGTTGGGCCCGGATGTTTGCAGTTTGTTTTTCCTCTTGGAAAGTCTTTGGAAGTCACGAGGTCGG
Organism: Triturus cristatus; assembly: GCF_964204655.1. Classification (NCBI taxonomy): domain Eukaryota; kingdom Metazoa; phylum Chordata; class Amphibia; order Caudata; family Salamandridae; genus Triturus; species Triturus cristatus. Next base: position 512,691,154 of record NC_140588.1, read on the forward strand.
TGACTCCTCCTTTGGATCGTATTGCGCATAGGCTTCGGCTCCATCCTCAGATTGTTTTTCGCCAGCAGGGAAAGATGGAGCGTAGTAACCACAGTGAAGAAACCCATGTGTGTTGTATCTAAATAAGATAGACTGGAACAGATACAGGTAGCCGGGGAGGCGGGTGGGCGAGTGTAGATCTGCAGCTCTACATGCCAAGAACAGATGCATACTGGTAAGTAGCATATTCCGTTCGAGGCATATGAGCTGCAGATTACACACTTTTGCATAGACTATATAGCAGTTCCCAACCTTAGCGGCGACCACCCGTATCTGTTGCAGTGGTTTGAAATAATGTTTTTAGTACAGCCTGGCCCACACTAGCTTGTTGCTTGGTTTGCACATCTACACAATAGTGTTTAGTCAAAGTGTGCGGTGTTGACCATGTAGCTGCTTTGCAGATATCATCTAGTGGGATGTTCCCTAGAAATGCCATGGAAGCCCATATCTTCCGTGTAGAATGGGCTTTAGGGGGAACGGAAAGCGTTAGTTTTGCTTTGTGGTAGCAAATCTGGATGCATTTTACAATCCACCTAGCTATCCCTGATTTTGAGATGGGGTTGCCCTTGTGTGGTGGAGAGAAAGAGACAAACAGTTGTTTGGTCTTTCGGAAAGGTTGTGTTCTCTGGATATAGTAAAGTAAGGCTCGTTTGACATCTAGCATGTGCAGAGCCCTTTCTGCAACGGTCTGAGGTTGCGAGAAAAATACTGGTAATTCTACAGATTGGTTTAGGTGAAAAGGGGAAATGACTTTTGGTAGGAATTTTGGGTTGGTACGGAGAACAACCTTGTTCTGGTGCATTTGAAGAAAAGGTTCTTGAATGGTAAGTGCTTGTATCTCACTGACCCTTCTAAGGGAAGTGATGGCTACAAGGAAAGCTGTTTTCCATGTGAGGAATTGCAGTTCGCATTTATGCAAAGGTTCGAAGGGAGGCCCCATCAGCCTTGTGAGAACGATATTCAAGTTCCACACAGGTGAGGGTGGTACTCTGGGGGGAATTATTCTTTTGAGGCCTTCCATGAAGGCTTTAATGGCAGTTACACTGAAAAGCGATAGGTGCTGCTTGTTTTGTAAGTGAGCTGCAATTGCTGCGAGGTGTAGCCGAATGGACGTATAGGCTAGATTACACCTTTGTAGGGGGAGTAAGTAGCATATGATGTGTTGTATAGACACGTCTAGAGAATTGATTGTGTTGTTATGGCAATAAACAACAAATCTTTTCCACTTGGCAGCGTAGCAGGCTCTAGTGGTGGGGCGTCTAGCTTCTCTGATGACATTCATACAGTCAGGGGGAAGGTTTAGGTACCCAAATGCTAGGATTTCAGGAGCCAGATCGCAAGGTTGAGCTGAGCTGGGTCCGGGTGCCTGATCTCTCCATGGTTCTGGGTTAGGAGGCATGGTGAGAGGTGTAGCTTTTGGTGTGGGACTACCGAGAGTTCCAGCACCGTGGTGTACCACGGTTGTCTGGCCCACGTCGGAGCTACTAGGATCAGTGTGAGGGAGTGGTGTTGTAGCTTTCGCACCACTAATGGAATGAGTGGGAGAGGCGGAAAAGCGTACGCAAATTTGCCTGGCCAGTTCATCCATATCGCATTTCCTTTGGACAATGAGTGTGGGTATCTGGCGGCGAAGCTTGGGCATTTTGTATTTTCGTGGGTGGCGAAGAGGTCTATCTGCGGATGCCCACACATTTGAAAGAACGGATGAAGAACCTGTGGGTGAAGTTCCCACTCGTGGATCTGTTGTGTTTGTCTGCTGAGCAGATCTGCCACGGTGTTTTGGACTCCTGGGACATGTTGAGCTAGGAGAAAGATTTTGTGGGGAATTGCCCATCTCCATATGCTCTGTGCTAATTGAGAGAGCTGTGGAGAGTGTGTGCCGCCTTGTTTTTGATTATAATACATGGCCGTCATGTTGTCTGTGCGAATGAGGACTGCCTTGCCTGAAATCTGTGTTTGAAAAGATTTCAGGGTTAGAAAGATTGCTAGTAACTCCAGATGGTTGATATGGAGTAACTTTTGTTGCGGCGTCCATGTGCCCTGCACTGTGAGGTGTAATAGATGAGCTCCCCAGCCGGAGAGCGATGCGTCCGTTGTTAGTATTATTTGGGGAACCGGGTCCAGGCACGGTGACCTTTGGAAAGGTTTGTGGTGTTCCACCACTGCAGAGAGCGATGGGTGCGACCGTCTACCAACACCAGATCTGTCAGATGCCCCTGGGCCTGGTTCCATTGGTGTGCTAAGCACTCTTGGAGTGGACGCATCTGGAGTCTTGCGTGGGGCACTATAAAAATGCAAGAGACCATCATCCCTATCAGTTGCATAAACACTCGTGCTGGAAGGGAGTGTTGAGGTATGAATTTTTGTCGCAAAGCCTGAATGCTTGCAATCCTGGCCGGATTGGGGTTGGCTATTGCTTTTGAGGTGTCTATGGTGGCACCGAGGTATTGTTTTATGTGGGATGGTGTTAGCTGGGACTTTTGGTGGTTCACCGTGAAGCCTAGTTGGTGAAGTAGTTGGATTGTGGTGGCGGTGTAGTGTACACATTGGTTGTATGAAGTAGCTTTTATCAGCCAATCGTCCAAGTATGGGAAGACGTGAATGTGCTGTCTTCTGAGGTGTGCCGCCACCACCGCTAGGCACTTGGTGAATACCCGTGGTGCTGTTGTGACTCCGAACGGGAGCACTTTGAATTGGTAGTGTTGTCCTTCCGCTACAAATCTGAGGTACTTTCTGTGAGCATGGTGTACTGGAATGTGGAAGTAAGCGTCTTTCAAGTTCAGTGTGGTGAGAAAGTCGTTCTGGTAGAGGTGCGGAAGTACCTGCTGAAGCGTTACCATGTGAAAATGGTCTGAGTGTATGTATGTGTTTAGGGGCCGGAGATCTAGAATAGGTCGTAGAGTCTCGTCCCTTTTTGGTATTAGAAAATATAGGGAGTAGACCCCCAAATTTTGTTGATTGACAGGAACGTGTTCTATTGCCTGTTTTTGTAGGAGGGAGATTACCTCCTGCTTTAGCAATGTCGAATGTTCCAGTGACATTGGGCGTTGCCTGGGTGGAATGTTTGGGGGGGTAGATGTTAATTCCAGGCAGTATCCTGACCAAATTATTTAGGTCACCCATTTGTCTGAGGTGATGGTCTCCCAGACATGAAGGAAATTTGTTAGTCTGCTCCCGACCGGAGTGGAATGGTCTGGGGGGAGCGGGGGAAGTCATTGGGTAGTAGGTGTGGCAGAACGGGCGTTGTTTGTTTTGCCTCTGCTCTTGTTGTTGTTACCCCTGTAGCCGCCTCTTTGGTAACCTTTTGTAAAGGTGGTCTGAGTAGGGGACTTGTACGATGTGGACGCTGTGTCTGAGGAGTAGCCTCTGGATGCACTCCGAAAGGATGATCGTCGAAAGGAGCGTCTGGGCGGGTGAGACTGTAAGGCCCCCATGGATTTTTCGGTATCCGTGTCCTTTTTCATCTTTTCTAAGGCCTCATCCACCTTTGGCCCGAATAGATGTTCCTGGTCAAAGGGATGGTTAAGGATGGAGGCTTGTACTTCTGGTTTAAACCCAGATACCCTTAACCAAGCATGATGACGGAGAAGGACGCTGGTGTTAATGGCCCTGGAGGCTGTGTCTGCTGCATCTAGGGCACAATGTATAGAGGTGTTTGTGATTGTTTTACCCTCTTGAATTAACTTGTTGGCTTTACTTTTATATTTTTCAGGGAGATGTTGCATTATGCTCGCTAATTCGTCATAATGAGCCCTGTCATATCTGGCCAGCAGTGCCTGAGTGTTTGCTATACGCCATATGTTGGCGGCCTGGGATGCTGTGCGTTTGCCTGAAGCATCTAGCAGTTTTGACTCCTTGTCAGGTGGTGGTGCATCACCTGACGCTTGTGAGGTTTGCCCTTTTACGTGCCGCAGATACCACTAAGGAATCTAGTGGCGCTGGTCCTCTGATGTCAGAGGGATCCGGTTTGTACTTCTTTTCGATACATAGGTTAAGGACCCTGGCTATAACTGGGTCTTTAAAAACTTCTGCCGCATGCTTTACCACCCCTTTGAGCATGGGCAGTATGGAGGTGGACCTATGTGTAGTATTGAATGTGTCTAGGAGGAACTCTTCCTCCACAGGGTCACTATGCATGTACACCCCATGATGATGTGCTGCTCTTTGCAGAAGATGGTTAAACCCTAATGAATCTTCTGGTGGAGATGGTCTAGAAGGGTAATGTCGTCTTGTGGGACGTTGGGGATATCTGGTATATGGTAATCGTCCCATGGATCTGGAGATCCAGTAGGGGTGGGGTCTTGTGGTACATCCGCTGTATCATAATATGGGTCCCCATGATCATCAACGTCTGGAGACGGAGTAGGAGAACGATGAGGTGGGGGTGGAGAGGGCGGAGGTGGTGGAGGGGGAAGGGAAGGTATTCTGAACGGAGAGGTAGCAGAGTCCTTCCTCTTTGGAGGTAGAGGCGGAGCAGGCTTCTCCAAATGTCTCTTTTTAGTAGAGTGTCAAATGTCCAGTTTTTGGATCCTTGGTGAGAGTTTTTTGGAAGGGATCCGGTGTAAATAGCTCTGGTGAGGTAATTTGGTCCGTTGGCGCCGAAGGCATCGGGCCGATGATTTTTTAGGTTTTTCCGTGCCGGTTTGATGTTTAGAACCCGACATGGGACCCTCCGGTCTCTTGGTCGGCGCCGAGATGGGCTTCGGCTTGGAAGTGTCGGTGGTCTTGTCTGGTCTGGTCAGCACCGAAGATGGCGTCAGTGCCGAATGGCTGGGTTTCAAACCCAAGGGCTTCGGTGCGGAGCTCGGTGTCGAGGTGGAGGCCGTCTTCTTTTTCGGTGCCGAAGTGTGTTTCTCGGCACCGCTGGCAGGCTGGCTCGAGCCCGAGCCGCCTGAAGGCTTACTTGGCTTCTTCACCGGGCCCGAAGGTGGGGTGTGTGAAGCAGTGTCTCTGGTCTTGCCTAGGCCCGGAGGCGAAGGCGTGACCGAAGCCTTTTTGGGTGTCGGCGCAGGTGTGGGAGGGGGTAGATTGGTACTCACGACCCTCTGCGCCGGAGTGACGTCCTCCACATCTGACTCATCGGCCTCGGAAGCGCTGACGAGGTCCTCTTCGGTATGATGATGTTCCGGATCGTCGATGTCGTCTCCGAAGATGTCGACTGGAATGGACGTCGAGAAGTGTGCCATGTTCCTTCTGGCTCTTCGGTCCCGAATAGTCTTTTTGGATCGGAAAGACTTACAGGCCGGACAGTCTCGAGCCTCGTGTTCTGGGGAAATTTGGACCCACATCGAGGGCACTTTTTAAATGGAGTTCTTTCCATGAGCCGGGACTGGAGCCTGGGTAGGCCCGAAGGCCACCGTCGACAACTGGAACCGAAGGTTTGTGTCGAAGAGAAGGCGCGTTGATTGAAGAGATCGTGATCGAAAACAATACAGCGATTGGGGTGAGGATTGCACGTCGATCTGGAAGCTGTTCGGAACCGGAGCGCGAAGATCACATCCGAGCCCGATGGCGGAAAAAAACAATCTGAGGATGGAGCCGAAGCCCATGCGCAATACGATCCAAAGGAGGAGTCACCGACCTCGTGACTTCCGAAGACTTTCCAAGAGGAAAAACAAACTGCAAACATCCGGGCCCAACACCAGATGGCAATCTATGCAAAAGTGTGTAATCTGCAGCTCATATGCCTCGAACACATATACTACATTTTACCATCTTTCACTACTAAATTGTTGGTGGGGGAAGGGATATGTACAAAATGTTGCGAGATGCCAGGACCTCAGGATCAGAAGCTAGATAAGTGTAAGGGGGTTAACACCCTGAATGGTCGGTACTCTGGTCCTACCTTCTTATTTCATTGTGAATATTTGATTCACGTTTAGTTGATAAGTCAAGGCATACAGCTAGAAACAGACCCATCAACCTCTCTCAACACCTCTAGCACTGGGATCTAGCCTCGTGGACCTGGCCTACAGGATGCAGATCCACAGATAGCTCGCTTAGTTTGCTTTCTTGGAGGGGTGAACACTATGGTGTTCCTTCACTTTCTCTTCTTGCTCTTTTTGGCACCATTCTTCTTCCACAAAAGGGATAGGAAAATCAAGTCTTTGCTGCTCAGCAGCATTTTGAGAATTACTGTTCCATGCTGAGGATAAAACACCTTCCTATGATGCACACCCTTGTAACACAACGAACATATCTAAAGAGATTGTAAATAGGATTCAATGGCAACTGAAACTTTATTTTGTAGTGCGCATCATACTCCATAGACAAGTACTCAATTTAATTTTGAACAGCATTCTCTTCCCACCAGACTCAACTATGAAGTTACAGCTTCTGGCAAAGTAACACGGTAAATTACTCAGCAGTGTTAGTGGAGTTGGGAGCAGAACACATCAATGCAACAAACCTACTTTGTTCTATTACTCAGAACACAAGGGAAGCTTACAAGTGATACCCACCAGACAGGAAAACACTGCTTTGGTGATCAACAATTAGACAGTCTTAAAGAAAATGCATGGCTTTCTAGAAGGCCTTCAACAGGTCCTTCATTACATCTCTAGCTAAACACGTGTTAACTACAGGGAGATAAACATGAACATCTATTCATTTATACAAAGCAAAAACAAGCTGAGGTGCCAGCTCACCCCTTCAATGCTGTTTTTCTCTTGTTGGGCCACTTTTTGGGCGTATTTAGTCTGCAGTTCTTCCAGCTGCGCCTGCAGTTCAGCCACCTTGGCTGTCATTTCTTCCTCTCGAGCCTGAAATAGGAGATTATTGAATGACATTCGCAAATTAACAAAAACCTTCAGTGCATGACACAGCCAATGCGTGTTCATTTCACTAGTTAGCAAGGTAGACAATGGTTCATAAAATAATTTATTATTTGGAAGTCGTAGTAAAAACTACTAGTCTAAGTAAAAAAAACTGGATTTCGAAGCCTCTTTCCATTAGTCATAATATGTGGTGCCTAATGCCAAAAATGAAGACACTCTTGCATCAAATCACTGGCCCTCTCAAAAAAGAACATTACTTGGCTGGCGTTCCCGAAGAGAAACAACCCATCCCGGAAGCAGGCTACTGTGGGTTGAGATGTTGTGTCATTTCATAGAATAGACTAGAACCAGGACGGTTAGAGCCCCGACGCATACCGAGGATGCAATGTTACCCACCTGACTGGTGACAGGAGATATTGTGATTTCAATTTTGAGTTAAGATGAGGGATGGATTAGAAAGCAAAACAGCCTTGGTAGAAATGTTCCAACTAGCCCCACACAGGAGGTCACAACTAGAATGGAGCAGTGTGTGCGCTTAATAATTACATCAACCAAACAGGAAGTGAGGGGTCATCAGTTAAACAGGATGTTAAAGGTATTACCTCCCAGTCTAACACGTGCATCAACAAATACCAGGCGCCAACAGTAAATGGAACGAGTGGAGCGATGAGTGGAGTCATTATTTTTAGTTATTCAGGTCGCTTGCATTATACCTTACTGTTTGGCAGGTATAAAGTAACTTTTCTGTTAATCTGTAACGCAATGGCACAACGAACAACAAGGTCATCAAATCAAAACACCTCGACCTCACAAAGAAATCCATTTGGAGCCCACCGTGGTCTTCGGTGAGGACCAAGGTGGGGAGAGATCCACTGATGAAGCAAAACACCGAAGTGGGTGAGAGTTGCCATTCTTTTTAGGGAAAAACCAACCCATCAAAAAAAAACACAAAATAAAAAAAAAAACATTCCACTCATTAAACTGCATTGGACTCGCTCTATTTATATTGGCGTCCAGGTGTTTGGATGATGTACAGACTTTTTATGGTTGGCCATGAAGTCTATCACGCACTGAAAATGAACTCATTGGGCTGTAGCTTAAAGGGAAAATGGTACGTCTGGCCCAACCTCCGGCCCGTCATCTTTGCAAAGGCACGTAAACCCTACTTTCATTCAAGGGAAAAATTGATAATACAACTTTATAATGATAACTGTGTTTTTATACTGCTTGCTTTAACACACTGTGGACTTGCTTTGACGTTGTGAAGGAAATGTGTAGCCATTATCATATCTCCTGGTACTCATTTTTAAAAATTGGAAAGATGAAAGGCTGAGTTTTCTTCACCTGCATAGGCACAGTAGTATGCACAATTCCACAAAAAGTGCACTAACTTGAAAGCCTGGAATTTGGTGTGCCTGGGGCAACATGGGCGCTAGGATCCCCAATGCCCTGAAGAGCGAGAGCTAGTCATCCTGAATCCAGTGCTTAATTTTTGAGGTGTTTGCCGATGCTCAGCCCCGGGACTTGTTTATTTATGATAGCAAGCCTTCCACATGGTGGTGCTATTTATTTTTAAACAAATTACATCTTCAGAGTGTCTAACAATTCAATATATATTAAAAATAAATAAATATCAGCACACTGAAGCCATGCTTGCAGCTTTGATGGACATGAAATAGCCCAAACTGTCAAATTTGTAGGAGTGTAATGGCTAGTAGGTAACATTCTTACCAGCAATTGGAGGCACTGACAAAGACAGTGGGAGGTGCAACCTGTTGCGGCCTACTGAGAAATATCTTGGGCTCTGGCAGATATTTTATGACAAATTAAGCACTGACGAGATCCTTATTTGATCCTCACGCCTGTATCGTGACCTGTTGCACTGCACCAGGAACAAGCCCATTACCAACAGAGAAGGTTGGAGAACCACCCTGAGGACTCAGACCAGGTTGGGGTCCTCAAGAACAGAACCCCCATTCCGTACTGTTGCTGTAGACCAGCCCCGTGCCTCTTTTCTGGTCTATGTGACTGGATGTGACTCTTATGGTTTTTGCCATTCTGCTCCATTCGGGGAAACCCTGGACTTTTTGGAAGCATATTCCTGAGGTTTGGTTATGTGCGGATAAGAAGGTCAGTGCTGCGGACGGAACCTGAAGGAGTTAACAGGATTCAGCGGAATACACAGTGAGCAGCTCGTGGCTGGCCTTCTTTCTGCCTTCACGTGAATCAGACCAAATCACTTTGCAGGCTAGCAGCAGTAAAGTGGGCCAATTTTCTAAGATAGGGGAGGAACGAAAGAGGGAATCAAGGGTGACAGCGGCATCAGCCTTCCAGCAATTGTTGTCTCCTTCCTGAATCAGCTGGACTGGTTATGACTACTTGAGTTTGTGCATCTAGTATAATGGGGTAACCCAGTGCCCCTCAGAACCTGGGTGTACAAGAATGTGGAAAGTGATGGTTCTGTCGGGTACAGAACTGATTCTAGGTTTACTGAATAATAACAATTAGAAAACAGTACTCAAACTTTTCAGTAATAATCATCGAAAATGTAAGAGAATAAGGACAAACAACACCAAAAAATTGAGTAAATCTGAAGTTGTATTGAGGGATAATTCAATATATTATTTTACATTTTATGGTGTTCAGATAACATTAGAAGGCTGTCACAGTTCATGAACATATAAGTTGTTCAAACAGCGCAAGTGATATGGTGAAAAAAGTGTGAAAAAAGTGCTAAGTGCGAACAGGATATATACAGTGCTGTACGTATGGTTAAAGACTGATCATTCGGGGCGTGGCCAACCGCCGACCTCAATGGCCGCACTTTAGAGAAGCTCCGGGGAGAGACACGGAATCCCTAAAGCATCCGATCACCCATCCGAACATTTATTGTGCCTCAGAGACACCAACTTCAAGCGGCACGCTGGAAGCATTTATTGCGTCACTTTAGATCCGGCAAAGGCGCATCGCGCGCCGAAGAAAGAGCACAGCGAAGTGCGGCCTGACGGACCGTTGGCAGCCGGGGAGTGGCGTAGGCCGCGCACGCCCGGAAGTGCCTGTACTCGGCGGCGGAGGATACGGCGAGTGCCCGAGCTGCTGACGGGCGCTGCAGGAAGATCGCGGCCCGCGCTGGTACGTGCTCCCGGTGAGTGTCCCTGTGCTCCCCTGACCCCCACCCCATTGGGGGCCACCACAAGACGCTAACGGTACAGGTGCGCGCATCAGGCCTCGAGGCCCGCACGGGAAGCGGAGGTAGGGGGCGGAGTGCGGACTCGAACCCAGCTGATGCCGGCACGATACAACTGAGCAGCGGAGCTCTGATTTGTGCACTCTGGGAGCCACCAGTGCGAGAGAGGTCTGAAGGGCCATATCAGGAACGCTGAATGTCTGAATACCAATTAACGCTGCTTGATTAAAGACTATAGCAGGGCCATGGAAGGCTGAGAGGGAGACAAGTAAAGGTGGCTGGAGCTCCCCCTGCCTCAAAGGAGTGATTGAAGATTAATCAGGCCTTAAAGCCCAGACTGACAGGGAGTGCGGTGAGGGTGCGGGCGTCACCTCCCCCAGCGAATTTAACGGCTGACGCGCAGAGCGGCTGTTGGGGGGTAAAGCAGGACAAGGTGGTGTGGTGCCCCTGGAGCCGCAAAGCAACGTTCCTGGTCAGGTTTGAGCATCAAAGTGCCCCAACTACACAGGGTCAGCGGCGCAGCGGGAAAACCGACAGGCCGCGCGTGGAGTGCGCTCCTGCGGCTGGTGGCGGCGACTACCAGTTGGAGCTGCGACCCGGTGGCAGAGATGGGGGGCAGTGGCCCACGCACGAACTCGCAAGCCAAACTGGACAAGTACGCCTATAATAAGACTGCTCCTGTGGAGCCTGAACGCAGGGACACCCTTCAAAAAGACTCCGAGCCGCCAGGGGCAACAAAAGTGACGCTAGAAGATATCATGGAGGCCCTTACCAGGGTGCAATCAACGGTGGGCACCATCTCCATGAATGTTTTCTTCCTGAGAGCAGACTTCCAGAAAATGACCGCCAGGGTCACTGAGGTGGAGCAACTTACGAAATCGCTGTTGCGTGACACTGCCGCTTTACTCAGTAGGGTCACCCATTTAGAAGCAGAAAATCGGGACCTGGCAGAGAAGTTGGACGATCAGGAAGGGCGGTCACGACGGAACAATATACGAATCAGGCATTCCAGAGAGCGACGGGCATCCGGCCATGGATCTCTATGTCGAGGAGCTCATAAAAGCCAAACTCCAGCCCCGAGGGATTTCGCATTTCTTCTCTGTGGAAAGAGCACACAGGGTGCAAGCCCAAACCCGGAGCCCCCTCCAGGCCGGTCCTGGCCCGCATTTTCAATCATCGCGACAGAGATGTAATACTCCAAACGGCGAGGGTGGCCCCCCACTGCGAGTTCAGAACGCGGTGGTTTCCTTTTTTCCGGCCTACACGGCAGCTGTGTCGAAACGCCGCAGGAGCTTCCTTGAAGTACTCCATGCTGTTCCCGGCAAAACTGCGCGTGGTAGCGGATGGAAAAAAGTGGTTCTTTGAATCACCAGAAGAGGCCCATGACTGGCTTGAAGGAAGGCGAAGAGCGGAGGGATACCGACGGGCAGAGAAACAACAGCGTCGCCCTGGGGTCGCCAACGGCTCCTTGGAACATAGCCCAGGACGTGAGGAGGCAGATGCACACCGGACTGAAGGAGAAGAGGGATGAGAAGCAGCGGCGTCACCAGATCAAGAGACGCTATGCTAGGGCACGGCTAACACGATCTGGCCATAAGTATGAGGGGACTTGAATTAAAGGCTGTGATGCACACGATGTACTCACCCCCCCCCCGCTCGGAGAGGCTTGACTTTGGGCCAGAGTGGTGGACCCGGCCAATGACACGTGGCAAACTCAGACTACTAGATTGTCTCTGAGGAGGGGATAGACTGCGGTATCCCACGGACTTCTCTTCCCCCCACACGCAAGTACTGTTACAGGGGTTGAAGCACTCTGCTATGTTGGGGTGGCGGATAGTTGGGGATCCGTCTGGCAGGGAGGCAGGGAGGGGGGGTAAGTAAGAGGGGAAGTTCTATGTTTTTGATTATGTATGGTTATTATCTTATTTTGACGGTCACCCTGGTGGAACAGAATGTGCAGACACAGATGCACGAGACAGAGATTTGTCTTCGCCCTTTACTGGGGATGAGGCGTGAGAGGCACGCAACTCCTGTGGATCCTGATTATACTAGGGAGTACTGAACGCTATCTTAGGATGACTGTATAATTGCAAATTATTCTTTTTTAAGGATTGATCCATTTTAGGGAGGAGGGAGGAAGGGAGGAACAGGGAAAGTTGGTATGTTTCGTTGGGGAAAGGGGTAGGGTTGGGGAGGTAGGAGTGAATATGTTATATTGGCGTTGTTTTTATTCTGTGATTGATTTTAAGGAAGCTCTTAGGTAGAGGGCACTTTTTCACATTACCCAGCAGAGGCAGCACGTAGGTGATTCATTGGTCTCACATACCCTTAACATCGAGCATGGCAGCACAGAATTGGACCACCCCTGATCCTGAACTGTACCCCATGGCTCAAGTGACACCACTGTCCATGATTACCTGGAATGTCCATGGTCTTGGTGACAAAATAAAGAGGGGATTGGTTCTACGGTACTTATAGCGGTGCTCCCCAACGGGGGCCCTGCTGCAGGAAACACACCTTACTGGGGCTGCATGTAGGGCAATGGACAGATGGGGGTTTAAGATGGTAGTTCATTCTGAGTTTTCCTCAGGCTCTAGGGGCGTGGGCATCCTAATTAAAAAACAATCACCATTGATAGTACACCAAACCAAAACGGATGATCACGGCCGCTTTGCGGCCATAATAGGTCAATGGGAGGGGCGGTCCATAAATATAGTATCGGTCTACATTCCCCCTGCGCTACACGCGGTGGCACTCCCGGCTCTTAGCGAGTTCTTGCTTGGTCTCCCGGAGGGGGAACTCTTGATTGGGGGGGATCTCAATGCAACTATAGATGGCGCCCTAGACCGCCACCCAGCGGGGGCGCCCGTGTCGGGCGCGTCCCGCCTTGCGGGCTTTCTGGAGGCGATAGGACTTTGACGTGTGGAGGTGGCACCACCCCACGACGCGGCAATTCACCTTCCACTCAGGGGTGCACCACAGTTTATCCAGAATAGACTACTTTCTGGCTCCAGCGAACTGCCTGCAACACGTTGAGTATCGAGATAAGGCCCAGAGGGATATCCGATCACTCCCCAGTGCAGATGACGTACACATATCACCATACAGCTCGGCAACGTACCTATCCCATTTACCCTGGTTACTTGCAGGTCCCAGAGATTAAGAAGGCGGTGATTAAAGTGACAAAACACTACTTTCAGGAGAACGTCCAGGCAGTAGACTCCCCAACAATTTTTTGGGAAGCATATAAGACAGTCCTTAGGGGACTGGCTATAGTCTCGATCACGGGGCATAAACGGGAGAAGCAGCGGGAGCTATCTGATATAGAGCTGGAGTTGCAGGACGCTGAGGCTCAACATACCAGCAGCCAATTGCATCTTAAACGGCAACAACACAGGGGATACCTTGAAGAAATGACGGGTCTCGCCTTGCGGCCACGCAACATAAGATATATGAAACCGGGGATAAAGCCGGCAAACTTCTGGCATGGCTAGATAGACGGGAACGGGGTAGTAAAGAGATAGCGAGGATCCGGACGAGGGAGGGAAAAATCACAACGGACCCACGCACAATAATACACACACTGGCGGACCATTTCCAGCAGGTATACAAGTCATCTTCGGAGGGGTCACCTGAAGAAGCGATGTCATACATACAAGATATTCCCATGCCCAAGCTCACTCCGGAGGCGGTCCTCACACTGGAGGCGAGCCTCACGGTAGAGGAGCTGCAGGTGGCGATTGGATCATTACAATCCGGCAAAGCAATGGGACCAAACGGTATACCAGTTGAACTCTATAAAACTGTAGCAGGAACCATAGCCCCGCACTTGTTACATATGTACACCGACTGCTTGACGATGGGCGAGTTACCACTAGACCAGCAGAGGGCCACAATAGTGGCAATACCCAAACCAGGCAAACCTGCTGAGGAATGCACCTCGTATCGCCCGATATCAATTAATGCAGAGGCAAACATTCTGGCAAAGCTATTGGCAATTAGGCTAACATCGCACCTATTGACCTTGATCCATCCGGACCAGTCCGGATTTATGCCAGGCAGAAGTACGGCATAAACTTGCGGTGCCTGCACGCAGTAATGGCCCGTATCTACAGGAACCGGCAGTCATACTCTCCCTGGACGCCAGAATGGCGTTCGACATGGTCGAGTGGCCATTTCTATTCGCAGTCCTTCACCACATGGGCTTCAGCCCTAAATTTTGTGCATGGGTCCGCCTTTTGTACACCAAGCCAGTAGCGCACGTTACGGCGAATGGGCACATCTCTAAGGACTTTCCTCTTGCGAGGGGCACGCGTCAAGGCTGCCCCCTGTCCCCGCTGCTTTTTGTCCTGGTACTGGAGCCTCTGGCGGCATGGATAAGGTGGGAACCAATGATAAGAGGACTCAGGTGGGCGACAGGATGGGAGGACCGCATCTCCCTGTATGCGGACGACATCTTATTATATATGGCCTCCCCCAGGTGTTCCATACTGGTCCTCCTTAATATATGCAAACTCTTCGGACGGGCGTCGGGGTACACCATTAACTGGTCCAAATCTACCTTGTATGTGCTGCACGGCCCCCCACCACAACTACCTTTAGATTGCCCGTTACAGATCGCGGTTGACACGTTTAAATATTTAGGTATCTACGTCACGGCCGACCATGATGACTTCTTCAAAAGAAACCTAATGCCTCCATTAGAGCGCCTAAAAAGGGACAACGCACTGGGGGTCATTACCGCTGACTCTTCTGGTGAGGGCAGCGCTTTTTAAAATGATGGCGTTCCCTCGATTTCTATATCTATTGGAAAATGCTCCGTTGCCGATACCTCCAAGCTATTTTAAAACAATTACAGCTCAGGTTTCAAACTTAATGTGGAGACATAAACCGGCACGCATAGCAGAGGCCAAGCAGGTACGGGGATGGTATGATGGGGGGATAGCGCTCCCAAATATACACCTATATTACTGGGCGGCGCAGTTGAAAGTGATTAATCAGTGGGTACACGTAGCACAAGCGGATCCTGCATTTAAGGCGGACAGGATTCAATTAGGAACAGGCAGTATGCTGGCCCCCCTCTATAATAAGAAGCAAACTCGAACATTAATAGGGCCCACGAAACACACAGTCACCATATGGCACGCAGCACAGGCAAAGCTGGGCTGGCAGGGGGTCATAACCCAACTCACTCCGCTATGGGACACGGGGAGACTGGGACAACTTAGGAATAGTAAGGGCTTTGATCAATGGGATGCCATCGGCATATCCACAGTGGGGGACATGTGGCATAAGGGGGGAGTGGCCACCTTCGAGCGCCTCCAGCAACAGTATGATGTAGCGCCCGCTGAAATCTATCGATACACACAGATAAAATAGGCACTTACAACGGCCCTGCCGCCTGGTGTTGTGGTCCCAGAAGCCTCCCCTCTGGAGGACAGGTTACTGACAGACTATATGCACAAGCGAGCTACGTCATTCACTTACCGCAAGCTAGTTAACAACCTACCAGACCTCACGACGCCACTTAGGGACCAATGGATCCATGACGTGGGTGACCTTGACGACACAGAATGGCGGGAGGCGCTGTCCTCACCAAGGGAAGTGGGTATACCCTCGAGACTCAAATTAGTACAACTCAAAATTCTACACCGAACATATTACCCCAGATGCATCATGTTTAAGATGGGCAGAGCCCCGCACCCATATTGTCTGCGGCAGTGTGGGGAGGAGGGTACCTTTTATCATACGATATGGCAATGCCCGAAGGTCTATTGGGCGAAAGTGATGAGGACGATATCACAGACAGAGGGAGTGTCCCTCCTGCCAGAGCCCAAGAGTTGCCTGCTAAATGTATGGGACCCAAATGACCTAACAAAGTTGGGGCAAGATTGGGCAACCCTGGGGATTATGATGGCCAAACGCAACATAGCACAAAAATGGGGGGCGGTGGAGGTGCCATCGCTTAGGGCATGATGTAAAGATATGGACACGGCCATGGTAGCGGAAAGAACAGTATTTGTTAGCCGCGGCTGCCCCCAAAAAAGGACCAAGATCTGGGGGGCGTGGAATAAATATAGAGGCAACATCTGTGACCCACCAAGAGAACGGGCGGAGGAGAGCATGGGCGAGGACCAATAAGGAGGGAGGGGGATGTTTAATGGGAGCTACGGGGTCTGTATTTGATATACTATGTTTGAACGCAATGAAGAGCCGAAACTGTGGTTAACTGCTTAATACTATGTATGTTTAGCAAATGGGAAAAACTCTGCCTTGATGATGTTATGGTTTCCAAAATAAAATAAAAAAAGATTTATAAAAAAAAACAAAAAACTGGTCATTCAAATTACATTCATCCCTAGGTACATAAATCTCTAGGCCGCTTGGATTTAAATTTCCATTTCACGTGGGGTGGAGAGAGTAGGGTCAGGATTATGACAAGCATGTCGACGTTTCGACCCAGAGAAGTGAGTGATTGACTTGCAGGCACAGCGGGTCTTCCTCAGGGCGAAGCGAACCAAGGGACAACCTGGACAATTAGAAATGGGTGGATTTAGAGATTGGTGTGTTTGATATATGGAAAGGAACAGCATGGTAAGTTGACTAAGGACCTACTCGATTGAAGACACCCTGGTTAGCGCTGTCTACCTTTTATAGATCAGTTGAGCGGGGCACTTATCCTTTCCCCATATATTTGTAGCTACTAAAGCACTTCCCAAATAGTGGTTGTTAATGACCTGGCCAATAGAACAGCACAAGGTCAGGACTGAAAGGATTGCCAAGGGCAAAACAACCTGTAACTTGCATGGAGGGGGAGAGAAGTAGTGTGAATTAACTGAAAGCTGTAGAGTGGTAGTCACAATATGGAACATACCCACTGTGGTAACTGGCTGGAAAGGGGTACCAACGAAGGCATTTTCTCGCCCTCCTCATGTACAGGGCTCTAGGTGAAGTTGCTCAGCTTGAAGGTTTGGGACAGCGAGATCGGATTAGAATCCTAAGTATGATGATACAGTGGGCCAGGACACTATTAAGCCCTTCTATGTACTGAAATGATGACCTATATAACTAAGAGATCTACAGATAATAGCAGGTTTTTGGCCAGCTATGCCATTGAGTGGGCAGCATGATGGAGTTCCCTTCAATAGAGACTCTATGATTATTTGAGGAACTTGCCAAGGGAGGCTACCTCTGTTGTATATAAAAAGTCAGTCCGAAGTATAAGAGTAATGTTGGCACATTCATGTATTCTATTTTGGCATGCTAGAAGATTCAAGCGTTTTAGTTGGATGTTGGTGGTAAGCTGTTGGCCATTCTGGAAACTTCTATCCTCTTCAAGCTTCAGGGCGATAATCCGGTTATTTTGAATGATCCTTACCTGTCTAGGTGAAGTTTACGGCTCAACTCACAAGTTCTCATTATCATTACACAAGAATAGGGTAATGTCTTATATCCCAGCACAGTGGTGTGGCAGAAAGAGCAGAGAATGACATGGGACCTCCAAAGTTAAACCAATCTATAAAGACTAAACTGCACCTGCAAATTTATCACTATTTGGGGCGATGGTAGTAGCATTTTGTCTTGAGAACGCACTGTGAGCAGGTGGGTTACTAGGCTGATTGTACTGGTTTTTCCTGTTAGCATGGTTGTCGTCTACATACAATAAGAAGAAACTCCTTAAGTACTAACATTGTGACCTAACATTTCTAAACACTCACTGAAGTTCGGCCACTTATTTGCTACTCCAGTAATGCCCATAACCAACTAGTTTTTAATGTTTCTAATGTCTGTTTATTTGCATGTTAAATAAACTATAATTATTTTATTAAAGAAACAAGGAGTCTGCATAAACTGTACCTAATATAGTTCCTCAGCTTCACTATCAATAAACTTTTGCCAAAGGTTTGAGCAGTACAACTCTCCATGAAGCACGCCAATGGAGGCAAGAGAACTTTTCCTGCAGTGTGCTAGATTAAGTTCTAGGTGAGTGTCACAAAAATGAGAAGCGCTTGGATTCCTAAAAGAAACACTTTTAAATGAAGCTGCACTTTAGCTCTTGACAAATGCGAGTGAATTGGACTTCTTTGCTAACGGGGCGCTAATGACATACCAAGAACTCTACGGCTGACACAGCAAGGCTTTCCTGCGCTATGGGGCACTCAAAGTGACATCCAGGGCTCAGAACCAGCCCAGGACCCACTACTGCAAGCACTAAACTCTGTAGGACACAGTAGGTGTCTAGTTACCTGGTTATACCAGGCTTTCAAATGGGACCCCCCTTACTGCACTGACATCTGCTGACCACATGGGAGGACTCCGTGGGGCAACCGTTGCATGACTTGGAGTGGATTGAGGCATAAGAATAATACCCCAGTAAGATCCCGGGAATGCCAGTTTTAAATATATACAATGCTGGACCCCTACAGAGGGCTCACTTAACCCCAAAACCCGTCCATCTCATGTGACCCCCTGCTGCGGATGGGTATTCCCACTATCGGTAAGACTCAGTGGATCAGCTCCACATGTTCTGGGCTTGTGGAGCACTGCAAGCTAATTGGGACACAGTATTGTCGGACATCTCTCGGGCCACAGGCCAGTAACAACTTGACATGGCGTGCCACTGTCTGCTCGACCTTTTCCCCTGTCCCAAAACAAAAAAGCACAAAACTCGTTCACGGGTCTTGCCCTAACCCTGGCCATGCGGGAAGTAGCGATAAAATGGAAATCTGCTTCGCCTCTCCTGATTCCACAATGGCGAGCAGAAGTAATTCGATGGGCACAGGCAGAGAGCACAGCCCTCCTTTGAGAACAGAAGCAAGGTCTATGGAAATATTCCATGGTGACCTACTGGGACATGATCCTCCAATACTTTACGTCTTTCATCAGGGATGACACCCGACCACACTAGCTTCCTAAGCACGAGCCCACGCCCACTCCTCCCAAACCATCACAGGACACCCCAAACCCTTCCCATATCATTCTTCTGGATTATCCTTGTCCTTGACATCTAGGCTTCTGTATACAATTCCCACCCCAAAGGTTGTCGGATCAGACATTCACTTAGTGACGAGTCTCTGGGTGGTGGCTCTTAAGTTAAGTTGACATCTCTATTTTTGCTATTATTTTGGGAACTTATAATAGGTTATAAACAACAAAATGTAATTTCTCTGCATGCAAACCGTTATCTTAGCCCGCTGCTCGAGGTCCTACTGGTACGGCGATTCACTTTGCTTTAGGTCGCCTTAACTATATTTTATGTTCCTTTGATTATTTAACTATAACTCAGATACGCGATGCATATACGTGACCGTGATCTGTTTTTCTTGCGATAGTGCACTTTGAAATGTCAGTATAAATATATATATGTTTAAAACGCAAGGACATTTGACGATTTATCAATTACACAATAGATAAAAAATAGTATATATGATAAAACCTAGTTCTTTAACATGTTATTTTATCAGCAGCAAATAAGAAGATCTGCACTAATAATTAGCATCAAATACAAATCAACCTGTCGTTATAACACACAAACACACACACACCTCCTTCGCAGTTCAGGGTGCTAAAGAAACAATCAGTTAGATTTTATAATGAAAGGCAAACAACAAACTTCATAAGAAAGGAGGTTTACTATCTAGAAACACAATTACATGCCAAATACATGCAAGTAATAATCCAACACCCTGATCGCAAAAAGCCTTTCAGCATTTTAGATATAAAAGGCAAACAAACAGTACCTATGAGCCAAGGCTCTAATCGATCAGATCTAATATTTCTAGGGAAAAAAGTCACACCACAGCAAACAAAGAAATCATTGGTACCTCATGCATATCAGCAATGAATAGGATAAAGCTGCAGTGATTTTCATAAAGTCTTATGTGCATGGTGTAAATTCTCCTAATTGCCTGGATACATAACAAGAGTGTTCAGAAAAACATATGCTAGATAGGTTACACATAAAAAAACATTTCAGTCAAGTGCTTCAATAACACAAAGTGATAAAATATAAATCACTACAAGTTAAATCACACTCATCTCACATACACCTTCTATATTGTTAGGCATAATGCCTCTTTATAATCTATGTTTTAAACCATGCCAAACCCAAAAGTACCTGTGGAAGTTTCAAAACATGGAGTACACATCCTTTTAAGTATTTATAATCAGTTAAGTTACTGAACAACAGGGGAGTGTATCTGCAAGGAGAGAATTACTGGCACCAACTGTTAGTTTCCAAGTGTACACAAACAGCTGATTTAACTTGGATTTAAGACTAAGTAAAGAAGACTTGAAAATACAACTAGGCTTGTGATGTCTACCTTTACAGGACACAACATATTTTGGCAACGAGCGGACCTGCACCCAACGTACTTAAGGACAGTACAGAAACCACGAGAATACTATGGGATTCAAGTAACCAGCGCTGGGAAGTTATGTACTTCACTACAGGTCTGATACTCAAATGGTCCCGTGAAGTCTCAACGCTGTGACAGATGGGGTCATCGAGGGGACCTGAATTTTTCTGTGGTAGAAATAAGGTTATTTACGGAGGAGAGCTCGGGGACTTGCTTACATGGTGTTCCAGCCATATCGTTTTGTTGAGGGTCTCCCTGCCACAACCTTGAGTAAAGTTTAAATGAAGTGGATGACAGTAAGTTGCATCTCTAATTCATAAAATGCAGTATCCTCATCGACCGTGATTACAACGTTGCATTGGCATCCTTTACTTCAATTTGACAACAAATACTCACAAATGCGTGGTTTTGCTACCCAGAGGTCTGGGGTGGGTGGTGGGGGGGGGGGGGTTGGGGCATCAGAAATCTTTGATTGTGAACATTTAAAAAAAAAAAAATTCAAGTGTGTCTCCCAAGAGCAGTTTAACCGCTGCGCTCAGTTTTCATATTTGGTACTGCGCGCGCAAGCTTACCTGCACCAGTGGAAGTCGCGTGGTATTTCAGCGTGCTGGAATCTTCATCAGCTTTCTCCACGTCAGCCTTCTCCACATCGTTCCTTCAACGCAGCATGATGCTGCTGATGTACGTCCGGCACTACAAACGCGCAGTGAGCCACCCGGCATGACGTAAATAGCGTGCCGCCATCTTGGGGCCGGCATGCTCTATTTATCTCTACTTTTGTGTCTGCCAACAATGTTGCTCTTTGCCAGTTTAAATAAAGTTTCAACATCACGTCTTGCAGTCTGGGAACAATGCTAGTTATGGACGCATCGACTTTTGAAGGAGGACTAAAGCTGCGGCACAGGAGTCTTCATATCTGCCAGCAGTGTAGCGGAGATTTTTTTTAAAATTTTTTTTTTAGAAAGGGCAGAGGTGCAGAGGAGTTGTTCAATGAAGTAAGGGTACTCTCAAAATTTCCTCTCTGTAGCGCCAGAATCCGGGTATCGTTTACAGGCACTGTGAGTACATAGTTCGGCTGTCACAATGTCCTACTGACTGCCGCGAGCTTTGAGGAACAATTTGTGGCATTTTCGTCGTGGGATTACTCTGATGTTCTGTTAGTCTTATCGTTTTGTTTGCCACAGCACCAGGAAACCACAGGTACTTTGTTCTCTGCACTATACTTTTGTCAATTCTTACACACTGTTGTGGGTCCAAGGATAAAGGGAAAGCGGAATTAATCAGTGAAACCGATGATGCTGGAGTAACATACAGATATGAGGTCCTAACATTCTGTTGATTTAAAAAGGTGATGTTATTGCACATTGTAGTACTTGGGTGAGAGGTCGCTCACTGGCGTTGGGCACAGTTTCCTGGTGTTCTACAGTGTTTGATTTTCTTGTATTGTTGTAATGTTCTACGACAGAGCCTATTTACACTGTATTAGCAATGTAGGTCACATTGCTTAAACTTTAAGTTAGAAATGTAACATTTACAGCAATTTTATGTCATGATGCCAAAGTTTTACACTGTTTATGGTTGGGACGTCCTAGTCTCCTGGTAGGTGGACATCACAGATTATCCCTTACATGAGGTTGAATCTTTTGTGTCGTGATCAATGTGTGTAAGTCGTCTTGCGTTGCATGTTTGGTATGCACGTTTGGTCTGATGTGTTGGTAAGTCGCCTTGCGCTGAACGTTTTGTCTGTTTGCATGTGAGTAAGTCGCCCTGCACTTCACGTGTTGTCCTGTGTAAGTCACCCTGCGCTTCAGGTATTGTTGTGTGTAAGTCGCCCTGCGCCTCACTGTGTGTACCCTCTATGTGGTCCATATTGAGGTACACGTGTATTTGTAGTGTTAGTTCACCCTTGTTGTCTGCTTTTGGCCTCGGGTGTTAGTCGTGGGGTGTATCCACCCCTACTACATTATTCTACGTTTTTTTTCTGAAGGATGGGGTTATTGCTAGCTTGATATGTAGTATTGCTTGACAATTTTTATTCCTTCCTAAAAGTATGCGGCCTCTCTGCGTTTTAACATTGTTTGTGTTTTATTAATTTATTCTTAATCATTTTCATGAGGGAGGATGGGAGATTTTGATGCCCGTTTTTAATATGTCGAATTTTGCCCATCTTTTCTTGTTTGCATTGTTCACTCTCTGGTGAGGTTTTGAATTTATTTTCATCCCTGAGTTATGAACGTTACCTCTTTCCTGTGTATAGTTTTATTCTTTAAAATGTTAATTTTTGTTTTAATTTTAAAAGGAAAGGGATAATGTTATATCCTAAGTATTACATTTACATGTAATCAGCCTAGGTCCTCCTAGCTGCTCAGCCAGAGTGAGAGATGGTAACGGAATGTTGGTGTGACTGTGATGAATGGAATGCCTGGGTGCCTGTGTGGATGAGTGGTGACAGTTGGAGATGGGCTGAGCAGCTAGGCAGGCTGCTCCTGGTGGGGCTGGTGTAGGAGATGTGGGAGCTGGTACCACACCAGTGCTGGCTGGACTCAAGACTGATGTAATTTGGATTTAAGACTAAATAAAGAAGACTTGAAAATACATCTAGGCTCCTGGTGTCTACCTTTACAGGACACAACACTTTTAAGTATTTATTATCAGTTAAGTTACTGAACAACAGAGAAGTGTATCCGCAAGGACAGAAGTACTGGCACCAACTGTTAGTTTCAAAGTGTACACAAACAGCTAGAGACTCCACATTACAATTGCTGGAATGTGAAGATACCACACGTCTTTAGCTTTTAGAAACAGACAAGAAAACACTGCAAATAATTTACACAAAAAATTGTGTAAAATATTAAACACAATACAATCATGTCATTTCACACAGAAGTAAACATTCAAGTAATCCGTTCTTTTGGATGATCGCATGGGTTTATCCGCAAACCCAGAGCCCACTCTTCATTTCTGTACCAGACACGTCAGAGTACTCCCACACTTCCTTGGAATCGCACTTGACCATTCTGCTCAGATTTATTTTTGTCAGAGTTAAAGCATTTGTTGGGTAAGTCAGAAGAAAAAGTCACTCTCTACCAACCTCAAAATTAAGACCAAAGACTATGATAGTTACGAACCCTGGCATGGACCTATTTCATTTCTGCAGAAGTCAAAAACAGCTTTTTATTCGCTGGGCATTTCAGAAGTCTATTTGTAATCTACTATTTGTTCTCAATTTGCCTTGTCTCCACAAACAGCCACCTTCAACTCCAATCACAGGCCGTCACCTTTCTTTCCAGTGATCGCTGGACACACAACACCTTTTCAATTTTAACCCTTTAATCCCGATTCTGGATTTGTAGTGTCTTCATTTTTCCCAATCAGAATTCTGAGAAATGCCTCTTGCAAGGCCTTTCACTTTTAGACCCTGTAGCGGCCGACACGTAAACAACCAGAGCAGCAGCAACACCGAAATAGCTAATGGGTTCTAAGATTGAGGAACAAATTCTTGGGAAATCTCTGGTACTTTGAGAAAAATCCAGTCTACAACAATACGTCTTATAACCATAAAGTCAAGAGCTCCAGCTTAAAACAGAACATTTGCACAAACTGATGAGTCGAAGAATTGGATGAATTCATGTGCATTTTACATTTCAACATTACATTATATCTTATCCTTTTTCAAGCTATATCCAACTTCATTTTGTTTATAGCTTGCCTTTTCTGTTGGTGAAAGGCAAGTATGACAGAAGGAAAAAAAAAATCCTCATGACTTGATGTACCAGAATATAGAGAGAAAAAAATGGATACGTGCCCTAATCACAACTAATATCTGCTCTAACTTTCATGGTAACCAGGTGTTTTAATGGTTTTCTTCCAAACTCTTCCTATGCTGTAGAAGTCTTTGAGAAGGGAGAACCGAAAATTATACATGCAAAACTAAGTAGTTTAGAACATGTCAGTTGATGTCTGTAACTTTTAGTAGTCCATTTCCTGATGTGTCATTTTAGGCATTGTTTTGTAAAAAAAAACAAAAAACAACAAAGAAAAATCATTTATCAAGACACAATTGGGTGGGCCCGTATAGGAACTCTCACTTTCTAATATCTGCTGCTTCTTGAAATTGAGTTTACAGCTGTTGCAGACTCTATGTGTAACCTCAAGCTCAAGAGCAGTCTACTGAATAGTTAACTTTGCAGAAAACGGTTTGTTGATATAATGTAGAGATTACTTTCTTAAAGTTCCTCTTCTTGAAGTGCTGTAGAGAGAGAACTGCAATGTTCAAACATTCCTCCACCAAAAACTTTAGTGGGCGAATATGTTCCACTTTGTCGCTCAAAATTAAATGTGAAGTGAGTGTTGGTGTGCAATGAAATCCGTCCGTCCGTTATGGATAGTGTAATAGTGGCATTCTTTCTTTGATTTTTTTTTTTTTTTTTTTTGGACAGAGCAAGAAATACAAATGTGACAATTCTTTTACACAGAACGAAATGTGCTAAATCACAAATGTACAGTCTCAATTAGTTTTTTATCTTAGCTCTGTACTGTAAAGTGTCAATCCTAAAGGTGCATAGTCCTGTTTCCGTATGTGACATTTACTGTTTCTTTATTAATGGTATACCTACATGTTTATATTTATTATTACGGTTTGTGAGATCTCCCTACCATGTGTATTTCAGAGGTAATGAATTAGGTTCCTATGACTGACAACTATAATCACAAGTAAAAAGAAGCTTAAACCAGTGCCAGAGGGCTCTGCAAGCATCACATTAGATAGGTGGCTTCAGCTGTACTGGGAAAGCATTATTGCAAGAAATTGCTTATGTATACTTGATTAGGATTAACCACATCACAAACATCTAAACCAAGGTAGTCCCATATAGGTTTAGAATTCCAAATGCATGCCTAATGTTTTGTACCCAAATAAAATAAACATATGCTTAATGTAACTGGACTCATTTACAAGGTGGATGCGGACCTTTATTTCCATCTGTGACACAATCGAAATCTACCACCCAGAGTCAACTCCTGCATCTTTGTAAAGAAATGTCTGTCATCCGTAATGGGAGCATAGGTATTTAAAATAATTACGGCCTTACCATCTAATGTATGTTGTAGGAGTATTTAGCGCCGCTCTACCTCCACTTTTATGTACGCGTGATAGAATGGCACCCCCGGAGCTATCCATATAGCTACCCCCCTAGCAGAAGAGGAGTATGTGGCCGAGTAAAGCTGCCCCTCCATTTCTTTGCTATTTTTTGTGTGTCACTGCTCATTAGGTGTGTTTCTTGTAAACATTCGATGTGGACCTTGTTGTGTTTCAAGAATGAGTGGACCCCGTACATCTTGGTTTACCCACTTACTCCCCAGACATTCCAAGAGATTATTTGACCGTACTCAGCCATGACTGTCCATATGTGACACCCTGACCGTCCAATATTTCAATGTATGCTGGGCGTTGTCATGTCAGACTCTGCTCCGCTATGCAACAATTGACATCAGTTAGAAACTCAGCCACAATAAACCTGTCATAACTCCGTTGCAGAACAAGTGCTAATGAGCCCACCCCCCTCCCCTGGGCAAACAATCAAACAAGGAACAATCTTGTTCGCCCATCAATATGAAGCTGCCAGGACCAACAACGTGATCAAGACACAAAAAAAAACTCCTACTGCTATACGCAGGAGTGAACCCCCGCTTCACTGGGTACCAATACAGATTGTAATACCATATGCATCATATCTGGCGTACCTGTCCCACTGCGTCTAAACAGTAAAGAAAAATTAAGGAATGCAATTAACCCACCCCCCTCAGAATGAAGACCAAGACACATCAATGATAAGAGGTCCATACTTCAATCCACCACCATTAGCGGACATGCGCCATAGTACCAGATGGATCACGGTCCCACCATATAGCCGACGAGCCAGCCACAGTTAAACACATGTACCAGTAGAACCAAACAGTAGACCCCCCCCCCTCACTCCTTGTGGTTACTCATATGCAACTCTTCTAGTGAGGCCAAGGATGTTACACCCCCCCCATGCCCAACAGAAGTAAAGTTCACTGCCATAGTGACATCTCCCTGGATCACGATCGAAGAAGTAACTGGTCCTCCTGTGGAGCGCAGTTTGGACTGTCTGATACTCTCTAGTGCCTTCCAGCCACAGCGTGTCACCCTTCACCCTAAGGGCGATTCCTCCAAGATCCAGTCTTCTCTTGGTACCTTGTCCCTCATTTCTAGCCATCTCCAGATGTCAATCGGGTCAGTCGAAGTGGGACTTTCCTTCAGATATCACTCTCATCTAGCTGGATATAACAGCATGTATTTGAGGCCCCTACTTTTCAATTTCGTCTTGACTTCCAAGAAAGATTTTCTGTCTTCTTGCACTCTCTGTGTATAATTGGCATAGAGTGAGATTTTGTGGTTTTCATACTGAACATTGTCTGTTTCACGTGCGGCATGAAGGATACTGTCTCTATCTTTATAACTGAGAACTCCGGCTATCATCGCCCTAGGAGGCGCTCAAGGCTGCGGTGGGGTCCCAGCACTCCATGTGCCTGTTCAATGGCAAAAAAGTTTGAGAGGTCTCCCAGTTTCAGCACATTCCGCACCCACTGCTCAATAAATTGCTCTGCTGATCTTCCTTCTGCACGTTCGGGGTAGCACAAAAAATCAAACGCTACTGCGGCAGGAACGCCCCTCTTACATAGTATAATTAAGTCCAAAGCTAATACATCATCTCTCATGTACTTTATCAAATCAAACAAAAATGGCAAAAACCCAGAACCCATAACAATTTTCACTTGGGAAAAAGAAAAGAAGGAAAGCTTCCTTCCTAACATCAGGCTGACTGGGTACATATCTTAAGTCCAATTCTCCTAGGGTTTCTAGTTTTCTCTCCTCATTTAATTTCTGTTTGTGGTAGGGTTGGATACCTGTCTAGCATGTGATAGATTAACTTATATTTAATAAAGGATTTGCGATTGGCAGGTAGCAGTCATAACCTTTCAAACACCATGTCCAGGGTGAATGCAGCTCCATCCCCTTGGGTCATTGTCCCCTATATTCATCATTCTATCTCCCCTCCTTGGACTTTGCGTTAATTTATTTGTAAAGAGAATCATAATATTGAGATGGTTGGCAGCATGGTCATTTTACAGGTAGGGTGCCACAACATCATAAATAGCAAGTACTAAGATGACATCCAATAACCATAAGTCGAGCTCAAGGGGTCTGGGAGTTGGCCCAGGGTGGGGTCAACACCCACATCGATATTAATAAGAACCTATGCTGGTTATGACATTTACTTTCCAAGGCATTGAAACTTTAGGTTGTGGGCCCTTTTCAGTAGAGTTGCTTGACAAACCCTAAATCTATGTACCACACAAGCCATGGTTGCAGTGGTATCCGCTCCAGTACCTCAAGTGTAGGTCTCCCTCAAAGCACATGGGAACCTATGCCAGACCACATAACGTTTTTGCTGCTGCATACAGGACTCTCTCAATAGCATTCTGTGGCTAGTGCTTACATGACCCCTTTTTAAGTGCTATCACCCTGCTTTTATTTATACGCAACATTACAAGAAGCATACCACTTTGCTTCAAAGTATCAGTAACCATATATTATTCGCAAAAAGGTAAGTGGTGAGGAAAACCTCTCTACTACTCATGAGTTGTGGAATAAATGGATTCATTTTACCATGATTGTATTGGTATCACCATGTCATCCTGAGATCACTAAGCCACCCCATGGTTACAACTATATTCTCCCTTTTTGGACTTCCCTTGCGGTTAGGGCTAGTTATCTTCAGTCTTCGTACCCTTTTAAACCTTCATTTGGACACACAGATGACGCTTAGGGTCATCTGCTTTAGCTCCCTTCCCAAGAAATCTGACTACTTATACAGAGATTGGGGTGATTCCCATAACAGTACTATCTATGGGACTTCTAGAGTAGCTTAGTTCTTTTTCCTCTGGAAGTTACAGGTATTTCCATTCAGCAGGAAGTGTTTTGGGAGGACTGGGAAAATGGCCATCAGGATCTAGTAGCCAAAGGGTGAAATTGCCTTCTCAGCACTTCTCCTCTGAAGGTGTCATTTTGAAGAAATTCTACTGGAATTCCTCTCTGACAGTCTACAATACTGATTTACCAGGACAGTGTCCAATATTAGGGCCATGGTTATTTGGGTATCCAGAGGTGTTTGGCTATGTTCGGCTATCTTGACAAGAAAGGTCTGCCAGAAGCTACTTGCTCAGTACCTCTGCTGAAAGCATTCTCCACAGTCGTTATAGGCATCCATCATGACTCCCATCATGACTCCAGTCTGTGAGTTTACCCTTCTATGAGTGAGAAACCCAGCTTTGGAGGACAAAGGAAGCAGACAAACACCAAGAGAAGCAGTAGCAGTGGAAAGAATGCAGCTACAGATGACCCAACTTTGAAGTTGACTCCTTTTTAGGTAGCCTACAATGGCTGCTAGTTCTGCTGAAATTATCTGGTTGAAAGGCTTTCTACACACCATTCATGTATTTTATAATCCCTTGTGTACAGTTTGGCTTTGTGGCTTTTAGACTGTCCTTTCTTGGGAAGTTGTCACTGTCCCAAGGCTTGGCAATAAGACAATAAGAAGTGAGTGGCCTACTAGGCCTGTTTCACCCACTCTGGTGCAGAGGCCTCGCTCCTGAGGTTGCTTGGCAGTTCTGCTGCTCCTGCTCCACAAAGATTTGCATTCTAGTCCCAGGTCAAAATGACTTTAAGCTAGCAGTATATGGTCTTCTCGGCACAGGGATTAATGTTCCTTTGTCTAGGTACACACACTTTTGTCAACATACAACTTTCACCCTTTGGACCTTTTTCTAGCTGACTGTTTTGTGGTGCATCTTGAGGATCCTTAATTCTCCCTTGTAATCTTTTGTTCTTTGGTATGGTTGCATATTGTTAGGAAAGGTCCTCCCTTCCATCTACTCAGAGTTTGAAATCTCATATTTCCCTCTATTCCCTTCCCTTTTAGGTAGCCTACCATGGCAGCTAGTTCTGCTGAAATTGTTTGGTTGAAAGGCTTTCTACACACCATTCATGTATTTTATAATCCCTTGTGTACTGTTTGGCTTTGTGGCTATTAGACTGTCCTTTCTTGGGCAGTTTTCACTGTCCCAAGGTTTGGCAATAAGACAATAACTTTCACCCTTTCGACCTTTTTGTAGCTCACTGTTTTGTGGTGAATCTTGAGGATCCTTCATTCTCCCTCGTAACCTTTTGTTCTTCGGTATGGTTGCATATTGTTAGGAAACGCCCTCCCTTCCATCTCCTCCGAGTTCGAAACCTCATACTTCCCTCTATCCCCTTCTCTTGTCATTGTGGTATACGGCTCACTCTATGTTTATAACTAAGCCAAGCCGCTCTCCATGCAGGCTACCAGGCTTCAAATGTTAGCTCTTTTGTAATGGGCAAAAATGATACAAGATGTACTATAGTAAGTTACTTGCATGAAACGTAGTTGAAGGCTCTTTCACTTAAAAGCCTGTATCTGGCTAACACTTAAAGCTGAAAGAGACTAAAACTCACCAGTAGACAAAGCTTGTAAGGGGTGGGTATTTATATACTAAGCTAAGATTATTTTTAGAAATCAGTTTCCATAAACTTTCTCTGAAAATCTGCTATGAAACAGCAAAGAAAGAAATCTGTTTTGTGAACTAGGACCAACAAA
The DNA here is from genome assembly GCF_964204655.1 of Triturus cristatus. Taxonomy (NCBI): domain Eukaryota; kingdom Metazoa; phylum Chordata; class Amphibia; order Caudata; family Salamandridae; genus Triturus; species Triturus cristatus. The sequence continues at coordinate 512,721,215 of NC_140588.1, forward strand.
CCAGTCATTTTTCCTAATACTTTTCGCTTAAAGCAAAAGTTTTGATGGATTCATAAAATAACATGTAGGAATGGTGTGACCTGTTATGATCATCAAATTAGAGAGTCACAGTCCTCAGATACAAACATGGGTGAGGATACAAAAAAACCAGGGGCAGGGCGGGACGAGAGCCAAATAACCGCATTCTCTTGAAGCTCCTAGCGAGGCCCCGATCTACCAGTTTGGTTTGCCGTTCCGGGCCAATAGCACCTAGAAACTTTGATGGACAGTGGTGGAGCAGCTGAAGCACTGATTAGACAGAATAATAGTTATTTTGGCTCAAGATGACCTACGGAATCCCTCCTTCACTCCCTTTAAAGAGGAATTTCATAGCGCCAAACTGCATTGGTGTGACAGAGGTCATGACGTTGGCTACTCACATAAGGCTGGGCCTTGAGTGGAAATGCAGCTAAATAACACATACTCTCCAATGGAGCACTGACAAAAAAAGAAAAAAGTAATTCCCTTGTTGCAGGGGCGGAAGGATACAAGTCATCGAGTCAAAAGGGTAGTAAAGAGGCTGTGCTAAAAGACCGGGACACACACGAGAAGACTAATGTAAGCCATCCAATAAGAAGCTAGCAAATCAGACTGACAGAAAAGTCAACCAATGGTAGGCAATGGCCTGACACAAGGCCCGCCTTATTTACTGCTATTGTCCACAACAGATCTTCAACAACATACAGGTGAAAGCTGTCTGTAAGTGAGATCTAAAAATGATTGTTGCAGCAAGCATATGAAGGCAACCTCCTCCTCTTACAAACCTAATTCAACTTACACTTGGGCAGACACTTGTAGGGGGCTTTATATACTTGGAAAATTATAATTTTAGCTTGCAAGCACTGGAGTGGCCTGGCCTACTCCCTTTGATAGGCACTTATAATTGGACAGTTATTGTCCTCCAAAAGATAGGAGGTTCAAATTGGATCAAGCAGAATTTTGAACAAAGATCCCCTCCTGCAATAATACAATGAGATACAAGTTTGAGGGGTTGTTAAAAAATTCAGATCACATCGCACTTGGAAGAAAAATGGCACTTTGAACATGAAACAACGCATTGCAAAACCAGTAACCTTAAAAACTAACTTTTATACCTCCAAGATCTCCTCATATTTGGTAGCTGTTCTTTTCAAATCTTCATTTTTTTCAGCAATTCTTTTATGCAGCTGGGTTGCCTCTATTTGGTGTGATTGCATTAATTCAGCCTCTACCTCCTGTGCTTTGCCTGTAAGAAAAATATAATTAAGATTATAATATTGAACTTGTACAACCAATTTTTTACTGTAACTTATCAAATCTACAGTTCTGAAATATGCAAGTTATGTGTTACCACTAAAGGTAAAAAAAAATAATCGGACGTACTTTTCTTAATGGTTAAATGACTAATGTAGAGTCATGATTTTCTTCTAGAAATCAATATTTGGGACATATATCTTTGTCCTACAGGCATTTCTAAAATGTAAATTCATTAATGTTTTAGTGCTTTATATTCTGGTAAAAAGATTTTCAGCAAAGTACAGAACATGTACATAGATGTTTGCCTGTTAGCTTGCCATTTAAGTGTGAGTCAGAGAAAAACCAGTAACACTGTTCTGAAAAGAAAAAAAAATTGGAAATGGGTGGAATAAATGGTCCAAGCCATCGTTATCACCTTCAACAGTTGTGTAACACCTTAATACTGTACAGTTTAAAACTTGGTCAATAAACAAAAACATTCTGTAAACAACTCTATTAGTATTAACTATGATTAATACATTACTGGCCCATGAGTTTGTTTGCCACATATGTTTTTGTTGTCAAACACTGGAAACAAATCACGTAGCACTTTTGAAACACGTGCTGTAGGTTATCCCAAGCATATAAGCCAATTCTCAAAGGCCTGATTCTTACTCTATTCTCTAAGGTTCTTGACTTTTCTTCAAGTGCTATTCTGCTACTGAATAACAAGAAAATCACACATTAACAGCAAAACCACCTACATTTGTAAACATGCCTGGCACTCTTCCATCTACTATTTACCATGACATCAGAGAGAACATGTCTAACAACCCTTAGCTTCTCAGAAACCCAATGTGCAACTGTATGCTGTTAATATCTTTTTTTTTTTATTTATTTTTTTTATTTATGGAAATTTTCAATTAAGAACAGCAAGAACACATATTCATCGTTTGGTACATAGTACAGAATACATAGCAGCAATGCATGACAACATTTTCAAATTCAGGTATAGTCCAGCTACTCATAGTGGAATAGCAAATCATACATCAATGTCAGGAGGGCATTTAGAAACATTATTTAGCAGGTGGGTGCGTTAATACATTAGCAGTAAAAGCACCCCAAATGTCTCGAGGCCTGGAGGCTTGTGGCAACTCCTCCCCATAGCACACAAATTGATCACGACAATATGCGACATCTTTAAGCCATTGTGTCATCTGCGGTGCAGGTCTACCATCCCAGTGAATTGAAACCCTACGTCTCGCCAACAGCAGCCCCATTGCAGCCAGCTTACGATTACAAGATTTAAGCTTTAGCACGTTTCCCAGGAGGCATAATGTCATATCACAGGCCACAGGATCACCAATAATTTCCCCCAGAGCCCTCGTAACCTTATCCCAGAAGTCCGACACCTTCGGACAGCTCCAGGCCAGGTGACAGAAATCAGCATTATCCGCCCCACAACGCTGACAGCAGGGCGAGTCCCTGAGCCCATATTTATGGAGCTGCACCGGCATATATTACCTTTGATGGAGATATCTATAATGAATTAACCCCAAGTTTTCATTGGATGCATATTGACCCGTTAGCCTACAACATGACTCCCATTCCTCTTCTGTCAGTGGCTGTGTTAATACATCATTCCATCGTCCCATAGGCCCCATAGCAACAGTCGTCTCATCAGCCTGCGACGCGTTGTACAACCTGGTGATTAATTTAGTTCTAAGTTGCGAGGTGTATAGTATCTGTAACGCTGTCAAAGTAGGGGGCTGGTCAGGAAACCCAGGGTACAATGCTCGAGCCGCAGCTCTCAATCGACTGTATATAAACGTCGCAATAGCAGGCCTAGATTCTTCCCCCATAAATGTCTGAAGGTCAATAAATTTGGCAGCAGGGTAAACATCACCCATAGTGTATATTCCTGCTCCGTGCAAAACTGTGAGTGAGCCCGGCTCACTAGACACCGATATCCCCTCATGGTGCAAAAGTGGCATTGACGGTGCATACAATAGCAATCTCGCGGCACGTTTCCCAAGTTCTTTCCACGCATGCGTCGTACATTGTATTGCATCTATTTCGCCTTTTTCAAACACTGTAGTGCTGTTCACAATCATCGCCTTCAGCGGTACTGGTCGCACCGCCCCAGCCTCAACCGCTACATGTGGTGTGTATGGCGGTGCAGCCTGCCAGTAAAAGGCATAGTGCACTTGGGCACATAGGTAATAATATAAGTGCATATCAGGCACTCTAAAGCCTCCCATTTCATAGGGTCGTGTCATGACCTCCCATCTAACGGGCGGTTATTTCCCACCCCAAACCAGCGTAGTCAATAAGCCGCGGAATGTGTTAAAAAACATGCGACTTCAATATTATGGGTATGGTGATGAATAGGTATAAAAATTTAGGTAGAACTATCATTTTAATCAGGGCCACTCGGTCTGCGAACGTCAATGGTAGATGTATCCATCGAGTGACCTGTTCCTCAAGCCGGGTAATTGCAGTGCCATAGTTTTCCCTAAGAACACATTGCGGGTCCCTGTGAACCCACACCCCTAAATATTTAACAGGGTCCTCACTGCACATCAAAGGGAATCCTAGCTCAAATTGCTGTGTGGATGTCGTCAGAGAGAATAGCACCGATTTATTCCAATTTATCCCCAAACCGGAGTGCCATTCAAACCTTATATATTCCCTAATGAGTTGTTCTAGGTACACTGCCGGTTCTCGCACATATACAACCATGTCATCAGCGTACAAGGAAACTGCCAATGGTCTCTGATGAAAACGCAATGCCGCCTTGGCGTGACGCTGTCACAATATACAAGCCAAAGGCTCCAGCACTATCGCAAAAAGTATAGGCGACAGTGGACAGCCCTGCCTCGTTCCACACCGAATTGGAAACAGTTTGGATGTCCTACCATTCACTCTCACTCGGGCCACAGGATTGTCATACAATAATTTAATCCAGTTAGTGTAAATGTAGGGTACCCCCATACGATGCATAACCTCTATCATATACCGCTAGGAGATGGAATCAAATGCCTTCGCGGTGTCTAATAGGACCGCTGCAGCAGGCAATGTGGGCTCCAGAAGATGTAAGATTGCAAAGAGCGTTCCCATGTTATGGGCTGTGGATCTCGCAGGGACAAAACCAGACCGGTCCTGCAGCACCATGACAGACAATAATAACTGCAACCTCGTGGCCAGGATCTTTGCGAGTATTTTAACGTCCGTATTCATTGACAGCGGTCGATAGGACTCACATTTGTCAGATTCCTTCCCAGGTTTCAATAAGGTGACAATCAGTGCCTCACACAGTGTGTCTGGTAGAGTCTGCTGTTCATAGGCATCCTCAAACATAGCATGCAGTTGTGGCACCAGTATATCAACATATTCCTTATAAAACTCCGCGGGGAGCCCATCCGTGCCTGTAGCTTTCCCATTGGGTAAAGCAAGGATCGCATCACGGAGTTCGCCAGGCGTTATAGGGTGCATTAAAAAATCTTGTTGCCGTTTGTGCTGTTCATATCTAAATGTTACAATCTGACCTCACTCCCTGAGAAAGAAGACATGGGAAGATAGGCACCATTCCCACTCGACCCTTCCTGAGAAACCAGAGATCCATGCAAGAGCTGGTCTTGGGCCAGTGAAAGCCACTGTTGTTTGAAGTTTTCTGAATCTGCTCAAGACCATGTGAATGATTGGAAATGGTGAAAAAGCGTACAACAGACAGTCGTTTCAGTGGTCTCAGCACCATAGTTTCAACAGAAACATCCATCTGGTTAGCTGGAAATAGATGCATCAGTGGAACACTCCACATTTAAAAATGTTATGTTACTTTGGTAAGGCCTCACCTGGTAGAGACGCTATGTGGCTGCAGATTCCTTACTTTTGAATATCCCCATGTGTCAGACTAGATCCGGAAATTTTTCGAGCAGTCTCCCCATACGCAAGTAGTTGGTGTCACTCGGCTACGCATCGGTGTCATCTGCGCCGGGGGTGAAGTCTGCGATACCTATTTAGGCACATCTTTGCCATGCTGACGTCAGTTACTTTTGCAACTTTCCATGCCAGGAGCGCAGAGCCATGAAGAGAACTGACCACTGGTGTCAAAATGTTGAAGGACCTAAAAAGGTAATCCTTACACCGGTTTGCAGAGCAAGTAGGATTGGTAAGGAATCTGCAGCTAGATAGAGTCACTACCAGATAAGGTATTACTGAAGGTAAGTAACTTGTTCATCTGATGGAGACTTCTAGCTGCTGATTCCTTGCCTCTAAATAGATAGCTAAGTAATACCTCCCTGGAGGGTGTCTGTGAATTTATTGAACCAAAAAGTCCTGTAGGACCGAGAGGATGAAGTGTCCATCACAATGGAGCCGATTGTCCAGGTGGCAATGTTCTATGAACATGTGTAGTGATGCCCACATCACTGCCTGACAGCTGTCCAGGAGAGGAATGCAGCACGCTAACATAGTGGTTGCAGCCTTGTATCTGCTAGAGTGAGCCTGCAAGCCCTCAAGGGGGTTGTTTCTTGGCCACTGTGTAGCAGATCTTAATGCACAAGAATGATCCATCATCTGATAGTCTACTCCTGCTCATTCTTCCCTTCTTCGCTCCAGCATAGCCCGCGAACAGTTGACCATCCACCGGCGTCTCTTTTGTGTGATCACGGTAGATCGATAACGTGAATTTTTGGGTCCAGATGGTGCAGTCTCTCCTCCTCTTTGAAGGGATGAGGCAGAGCAAAAAAGGTAGGCAGGAAAATGCTCTGGCCTACATGGAAGGGGGTGACAACCTTTGGAAGGAAGGAGGTACATGTCTGATGAACCAGCTTGTCCAGGAAGAAGGTGGTATAAGGAGGGTGCCCCATGGTAGGGTGCTGTGTAAGGAAATTGTGATCCCCAGCAGCTGGGCAATGACGACAGGAGCCCCTGTGCTGGGCTTGGCCCAGGCCCCAAGTAGGACTGTTGCAGGGATTCTGCTTATGCACAGAACTATGCGCAGGAAACCAGGACCTCAGAGAATTGTGGTGTACCAGAAACTCCCCTCAGAACTAAGAACCCCTATCCAACTAGCTTAGTGTCACATTCGTTATCCGAGATTTAGCTCGGCGGTTCAAATGTATAGACAACCCAGAACAAGCGACTTAGATACTATCAGGAGTGGTAGGAACCCAAAATACCCGTTGGTAGCTATACATCAGTCCACAACAGAATAACAAAGACACGGTAAAGTTTAAAGAGTTTATTTTATAAACCTCGCGTCCTAAGATGCAGTACTTTGGCTAACACAAGCAGACAAATGGTTAGGATCAGCACCATCAGCATTGTTACAATACCATAGAAATGAAAGGAGCAATCATAATAATAATGACAGTGGAAAGCAACCACCCTGCTTTCTCTAGCAACTAATAAGGTATTATTAGACTAATAGAAGGTCTCTTAGGCTTGCATGGGGGACCCCATACCTTATAGATCAGCTTAGTGGAATCACATCACAGGATCAGCTAGGCTCTCTCCTGCAACAGCTCTTCGTTTCGAATGTAACAGAAAACATGCTGCTCTGTAATATTAAAGGGCTCGTCTTTCAGGTATTGGCAGCTGTATGTATGTTATGGCTAAGAAGTGGTACGATCAACCTGAACACAACAACCTGCCCCGTCTAGTGACCCAGACTCGTTCTTTACACGGTGTACAGACCAAGGTCACAGCTCGCTGTTAAGGATGTTAAACAACAGACGGTTCTCATGTGAAGCAAAGTCGAGTCAGCAGTTCTCGAATGAATAACATGTAACAACAGTGTCGCGTGCAAAAGCAGCAGAAGCAGCAAGCTGGCTTTCTAACAGCCATCGAGGTTATGCTAACTTAGCGTTGTACATAGGGCGTGGTTAACCCACACTACAGGACGTCTGTAAGGGTTTCATTGAATGGAAGTAGCTGTAGGACCTCTGCCAAGGCGTTAGTCTTGACAACCACTGAGCATAGGTTAAGGTCCAGGACATCAGCTGCCCTGTGCACCACCCTTGCAAAAGAGTCTCCCTCCTCCATAGTCACAAAAGGAGGGGAAACCAGGCCAGTGTCAGGTAAGGTGTTAAACCCACTGATTTCTCCCAGTTGCTCATACGAGTTATTTTCCTCAACTGGGTAGTACCCATAAGGGTACCAGGTGAGGGAGATGTTTAGGAGGAGTCTATTGTCCTAAATGTCTCCCTCACCAGGCCTTTCCATCAAATAAGGCACTAGCTTGGCCCTGGGAAGAACGTCCTCGGTCAGACGATGGAGTCGGAAATTATGATGGTAATGCAACACCTAAGGGCATCCGTGAGAAGATACTAACTCCTGAGGCGAATAGCCGGGAGCACGCTCGCATTTTAAAAAAGAATTGTATTGAATTGTGTGTTTTTACCTGACAAGCACTTCCCCCTGAGCACTCCCCAGCCCTTCCTGCTTTGGGATTCCCCGCGGAGCCGAGCTAAGGGCTGACGCGGGTCTGAAATCTCTTGCCGCCTTTCCGCCACTCAACTCTGGCCACGCCCACAGCCGTGAGGCCACACCCCCCGAATCCTCTACATAAGGCGCGCTGAAGCCAGAGCCCGCAGTAGAAGATACTAACTCCTGAGGCGAATAGCCGGGAGCACGTTCGCATTTAAAAAAAGAATTGTATTGAATTGTGTGTTTTTACCTGACAAGCACTTCCCCCTGAGCACTCCCCAGCCCTTCCTGCTTTGGGATTCCCCGCGCAGCCGAGCTAAGGGCTGACGCGGGTCTGAAATCTCTTGCCGCCTTTCCGCCACTCAACTCTGGCCACGCCCACAGCCGTGAGGCCACGCCCCCCCTCCCAATAAAACCATGTGCCACCCCGGACGCGCAGCGGACGCGCCGCCAACGCGCCGAAGGCACGCCAAAGGCAAGCCCGTCTGCGCCCGTCCGCGGCCGGACGGGGACAGGGGCCACCCCCCCTGTCCTCCGTCCCATGATTCAATATAACCCAGCTGATCTTCTCAAACATAATCCCCCCAGGGAAGCTCGCTGCCTCCACCGCTACCACCCCCTAAGCCTCCCATCCTTCTGCCAATCCTGCAACGCCAGACTAAACAGCACTCAGCAGACATCGGACCAGCAAAATTACTCCTTACTACTTTTAAACTGTAGATCTCTGCCAAAACATAGTGCAGATATCTCCCTATTAATAGAAGACCGGGCACCTGACGCCATCTTTCTAACAGAGACTTGGCTGACTCCGGATTGTGACCCCGATGTGATCCAAGCACTACCTCCTGGCTACAAGATCTCATGCAGAGATCGCACGCAAGGTAAGGAAGGAGGCATTGCAATCATTCATAAATCCCAGTATCATTGTCATTGTACCCCAGACCCATTTCAGGACTGCGAAAGCATGGCTTTCTGCCTGAAATTCACCCCCAATGACAGTCTAACAGGAGCCCTCGTGTATCGCCCCCCAGGCTCACTTAACGACTTTCACTCCCTACTCCCTCCGCTAGCAGCAGAATACGTAATGTCATCCTCCAACTTTACGATTCTTGGAGACCTCAACATGCACTTTGATAACATCAATGACGGTACCACTAGGGAGCTAGTCGGAAGCCTGGCTGCGATTCAACTGGAGCAACTAATCCAGTCCCCTACCCACGACAAGGGCCACCTGCTTGACCCTGTCTTCACTAATTGCCCCAACCTTTCGGTCGGCACCATCACACATCTCCCCTGGACCGACCACTTTCTTATCCCCCTTGACTGGAAGATCCACAAATTCACTCCCCCCATTCCTACACCACGTAAAATGAGGAAATGGTCTAAGCTTCCACTGGAACAATGGTCAAATCTACTATCTGCCACAAAGCCGTCTCTATCCCAAGACCCCATACTTGACAATAGCAAAGTCCACAAATGGATCGAGGACTCCATCGACTCCATCCTCCCCATGAGGAGAACCATTCTAAAAAGAGCGCGAGCAACCGCTCCGTGGTATTCAGATGAGCTTAGGAAGAAAAAACAGCAGTGTAGACAACTTGAAAGAAAATGGCGCATGGGATACGACCCCGTCGAAAAAATCAGGTATAGAGAAGCCATCAGGACCTATAAACTGGAAATCAATACAGCCCAATCCACCTACATTAGAGAGAAGATTATGTCCGCCAAGTCTAAACCAAAAGAAATCTATCAAATAGTTAAGAGCCTTTCCAAGATCTCCGCCCCGGCCGTCCCAGCCGAAAACCACATAGATAGATGCAACGAGTTAGCTGAATTCTTTTACCAAAAAATAAATAAAATCTATTCGTCATTCTCAACCCCTGCATCTGAACCCACAGCCACTGAACCTTGTTCTCCAACGCTGAATGAATCCCCCGCGCAAGCAACGCTAAACAAATTCCCACTAATGGACTCAGACTCACTCCAATCCCTGGCCTCACAAATAAAGTCTGGCTCCCCCCGCGACCCTGCACCCCCCCCGTACGATGAACATGGTTAGCCAAGTCATCTTCCCCACTATCTTGGAACTCCTCAACAGCTCCATACTAAAGGGCGTAGTGCCCCCAACCTGGAAACAGGCGATGGTGAGAGCACTACTCAAAAAACCTACCCTCAACCCGAATTACCCAAATAACTATCGTCCCATCTCCCTGCTACCCTGGACAGCCAAAATCTTGGAGAAAAATATTAATATTCACCTCACTAAATTCCTTGAAGAGAACCGGCTACTGGATTCCACCCAGACCGGATTCCGTCCCAAACACGGCACAGAAACAGCCCTCTTAGCCGTGACGGAGGAATCCAGGAGGATCCTGGACCAAGGGGGATCAGTGGCAGTGGTCCTCCTGGACTTAAGCGCCGCGTTCAACACTGTCTGCCACAAAACCCTTCTTTGCCGGCTATCCCATCTGGGACTCGCCGGGGCCGCCCTTGACTGGTTAAGCTCCTTTTTGAGCGGAAGGACTTTCCAGGTCTTCGACGGCGACTCCTGCTCCACCAGTAGATCCCTGGATTGTGGGGTACCCCAGGGCTCCTCCCTAAACCCCACGCTGTTCAATGTGTACATGAGACCGCTGGCTGAGGTTGTCCGCCAATATGGTATCAAAATCATTTCATATGCGGACGACACCCAGCTGGTGGTCTCCCTGGCACAGAAGAACAGCGGGCCCCTCTGGGACAACCTAGCGGACTGCATGGAAGAGGTGAGGAAATGGATGACAGCATCCTCATTAAAATTAAACGGGGATAAAACTGAGGTCATGCTCCTCGGCCCCTCCACCCTCACTGACTTCGACCGGCTATGGCCCCCTAGTTTAGGCCCACCACCTACCCCGAAGGAGAATATCAAAAGCCTGGGAGTGTGGCTCGACAACTCACTTACTCTGAACACCCAGGCTACCAAAACTTCAGCAACTTGTTTCGGTATCATCCGGATGCTGAAGAAAATTCTGCCTCTCCTACCTTTCGAAGCCCAACAGGTGGTTATTCAGGGCCTCATCCAGTCCCGGATAGACTTCAACAACGCTCTCTATCTGGGAGCCCCTGAATACGTGCTGCAAAAACTACAGCGAATCCAGAACTGTGCTGCACGTACGCTACTTAAGATACCGAGAAGAGAATCTGCCAAAACGGGAATTCGATCACTCCATTGGCTCCCGGTGAGGGAAAGAATAAAATACAAAACCCTATGCATATCCCATCAAGCATTTCACAGAGCAAACCCGGAGATCAATCATTCTCTTCTCACTCCCTACCTCCCCGGGAAACTACTGCGCTCAACTAACGCATTTCTAGCCACAGTACCTAGAATTAAGAGGTCAAGAGCAGGAGGCAGGGCCTTCACCCTCAACGCCGCCAAACTATGGAACTCACTTCCCCTATCCCTTAGATCCAATCCCATCCTCCCTTCCTTCCGCAAGGAATTAAAAACTTTCTTGTTCAGAAACTAATTACCCACTTGTCTCCCTTAGCTAGTCCCTCAGTGAACCGGTTTTTCTACTCAGCGCTTGGACGCCTTAGGGCAGCAGTCGCGCTTTATAAATCCCCTTTCATTTCATTTCATTCATTCATGGCACTAGAGGGTACGCTGAAGAAAGTCTGTCTTGCCAGCGGCTCTACTCTGGATTTAACAAAAGATCCAATGGGTCCAACTGGTGCCTAGGGTGAACCAGCTGGCATGGTCCCAGTAGGGGATCCTTTATGAGCCTGTGGAACCTGGCCATCCAAAGACGAGCTGGATGGTTTAAAAAAATTCCTTTAGCTGGGTTGGGGGTCGCTCAAGGAAAATCAGGGAAGCACGGAGAAGACACCAGGTCAGGCCCCGCAGACTGACAATGCCTGAAGTGCAGAAGCTCCCTCTTCTCGTCAGATGACAAATGCGGGGAAGTCAAAGAGTTTGGACTTCTTCAACTTCTTGTATTTGTGGGACTTTCCTGACATCCCTGATGACTGAGTGTGACGAAGAATGCCTGGAGGAGCGCCACAAATGGTCCCTGGACCTTCTCTGCGAACGGGACCAGCAGGTTTCTTTGGTGACCTCCTCACAGCAGGAGATACATTCTCAGAAGAGTTGACAAAAAGTCGAAACAGACCACTCAAAAAGCAACTGAGAGGTAGCTCAATTGGGATCAGCGCTATTTGGTGCGGAAAGGAAAGAACTGACGTTAGCGCGTCGAAGTGGTGCCTATATAGGTACCCTGCATTTCACTTCTGGCACAGACGATGCCACCTACAAGCAAGCAGGGGTACTGCTTGAAAATCTTCTGGATCGAGTCAGATGCCTAGGGATATTCAAAGATAAGGAATCTGCAGCTAGAATTCTTTATCAGATTATTGCAGACTCTTCACAGACAAATATAACTGGAGAATGCTTCAGGCATCTAATCAAACACTGCTCTCTATTTCCTGGTAAAATGCCTTACATAGTTGCTACTCAGGGCAACTGACCAAAGGTTTACCCCATCACATTAGTTGGCATAATGCACAGCAGTCATGCCTTCTATGAGCACATAAACATAAATGCCTTGAACAAAATAAGGAGAGCTACCATAGACAACCCAATGTTCCGGAACTCCAAATGACTTGAGGGGTAGAAACTGTGAATTATGACTAAAAGCCACAAGCCACTAAATCCAGGCTACCCAGATATGCCACCTGAACCAGAAAATGGTATACGCAAATGTAGCTGACTGTCCCCTAGTAACCGCTACTCAATATCATAGCAACATTTGGTTTTATTTGCAGCAGATCCTGTGCCTGAATGGGATTAAGAGAGGCCAAAAAACTCTGCAGTTATCTGATCCTCAGCCTCTGTTAAGGCAACAACAGAATGCAAGGCACTGTGATGCATAATATTCTCAGAATATAAACTGTTTGGATTACCTTGCCTGGACTTATTTTCTTTTTTAAGTGATAATCCCTTTCAGGAGCCAGAAAAGCCTTCATCAATAAAGGGTCCAATTGGGTTACCTTGGTTAGAACTAGCTTTGATTTTGGAAGATTCAGAGACAAACCTAAACTGTGTAGTTGAGTTCTAGTTCTCATATGAAACTAGTACCCTTCCCTGGAAGATATTCCAGAGGACTAGTTCACCAAGTAAGGTAACACATGCACTCCCTGCAGATGCAGATGGGGAGCTACAAATGAAAACACAGTTGTGAACAACAGGGGATACCAAAATGAGAGCGAACAGCAACACCTTGAATTGGTAATGCTTCCTTTTATTACAAAGTAACGATAACTCCTGTGGAACACAATAATCGTAATCCATTCAGCATCTCACAAGATTATTCAAGTGATTTATCTTAGTGCCACTAGAATTTGCATCTGAGAGATCACTCTGAATTTCACTTTCCACCTGTATTAGTTAATATCTCAGATCCAAAAATCACCTCAACTTTGTTTCTCTTTTTGTACCAGTAAAGTATCTGAGATAGTATCCTATATTCTGTTCTGGAAATCTCTTCTATGGCTTTCTTCAAAAGCAATAGGGAAACGTCTTTCAACTGTTTGGTGTGCGTCTGTTTTGAAGCATGGGAACTGGTTACTGGAAGAAGAAACATTCTTGAAAGAAAACAGCTAGTTTATGCTTCTACATCAGGAAAATGGGCTACTGCCTTCTAAGTAACTCTGATGTTGCACAGACTTGAAGGTCAATTATCTTCAAAAAAAGATGTTTTTCACAACAGGAGACATACTCTTTAACCAGTGGATCAACTCCTCCATGGACCTAGTTTTGGAAACATATCCATAAAAACAACTAGGAACAACCCCTCTCCGTGGTACTCCTCTAAGCTGCGTGAGTACAAACAAACCTGCAAAAGACTTGAGAGGAAATGGAGAAGAAATTATGATACAATAAACAAACAGAACTACAGGGACTCGATACAAATCTACCAATCCAAACTGCCTCAAACTCTCCACGCGAAATCTTTAAGTTCGCTAAGCACTCCCTAAAACTAACAGTCAGGGATGTCACGCCTGACGGCTCAAACGCGCGCTGTGACAAACTTGCTGACTTAATCTCCAATAAAATCAAGGATATCTACAATCCCCCCCTCCCTCCCCCCCCCCAACTCCAACCATCAATCAGCGGCTTATGGGGCACTCCGTATCCGGTGAGCACTCTCTCAGGGAAATTCACTTGATGGGCATGAATACTCTAGTGAATATATGTGCCTCAGTAAAATCTGTCTCTCCTAATGAGCCAGCACCTCCCCAAATCTTTAGTAAGGCCAGGACACAGTCTTTTCAGTGCTGCTGAAGCTGATAAACTCCCATCTCGACCGGACTAGAACCCCCACTCTGGAAACACGCTATGGTGAGGGCGCTATTGAGGAAACCCAGCCTTAACCCGGATACACTTGGAAATTATCACCCTATTTCCCTCCTTCCCGGGATCAGCAAAATGACAGAAAAGCATGCTAACTCAGTTCTCTGCTTTTCTTGAAACCCATAACATACTTCGCTCATCGCAAAATGGATTTTGCCCCCAACACGGGACTGAAACCACACTACTTGCAGTGGTTGAAAATGCCAAAAAGATCCTAGACAAAGGAGGTTCGACGGCCATCATCCTTCTGGACCTCAGTGCCGCCTTCGACACTGTTAATTATGAAATCCTGATCCACAGACTGAGGAATATTGGCATGTCAGGCAGTGACATCACCTGGCTACAGTCGTTCCTCGGAGGACAGGAGTTTTCAAGTCTTTGAAGGAGATAGCTCATCAAATCGTATTCCACTTGGCTGCAGCGTCCCTCAGGGCTCATCCCCTGAGCCCAACGTTGTTCAATGTCTACATGAGCCCACTGGCACAGAGTGTCTTCCCCTTCGGGATAGACATTCTTACGTACACCGATGACACCCAATTAGCGGTGGCCCTAAATCATCCAGATCTACCTCGACCAGTCTAGGCCCCTGCCTGGAGAGAGTCGCCAAACGGATGGAATTCTCCTTCCTCAAACTGAATGGAGATGAAACGGAGCTCATGCTGCTGGGCAACTCACCCACTCCTGGCATCGGCCCAGCATGGCCAAGTTGTCTTGGCTCCGCACCCACACCCACACCCAAAAACCAGAGCAAAAGTCTAGACATATGACTAGATCAGTCACTTACTTTTAATCATCACACAACCAAACTGGCCGCATCCTGCGGATGCGCCGTAAAGTTCTTCCGCTCCTTCCTTTTTCAGCAAGGAGACTCATGGTCCAGGCCTTAATCCTTTCTCGCCTAGACTATGGAAATGCTTTGTATCTAGGAGCTCCAAGGGTGACCACAAACAAACTGCAAGTCATCCAGAATTGTGCAGCATGGATGCTTTTTATGATCCCCAACAGCCACTCTGTGAGACCTGCTCTGAAAACCCTGCACTGCTCCCGGTTGCGGATAGAATATAATTCAAGTCTCCATGTATTGCTCACAAATCCTTCTGGGAGAAAGGCCCCCCCTTTCTCCAATCCATCATTTCCCCATACCACCCAAATAGATGCCTCCGATCATCCAGCCTCTACCTAGCTTAGGTCCCCAAAATCAACAGGATGAGAAGCGGTGGTCATGCTTTCTGTTTCACTTCTGCCAAGCTCTGGAACACTCTTCCCCTCCGCCTACGCTCGGAACCAAATCTTCTCGCCTTCCGTAAACTTCTGAAAACTTGTTTATTTCAAAACCCCACCTATTAAGCTGTCTTTCTCTCGGCTAGCGCTGCGACGCCTCCGGGTAGCCATGCGCTCTACATGCATCCATAACATAGCATAACATAAATCTGACTTCCTGTCCAAACCTCTTGTCCAATTGCCAATAATGAAAGGCATTTGGCCGGCCCTTGAAAAGGCAGCATGAACTACCAACTACTGGGTAATTTATCAAATGAAATATGCTCTCCTGCACGGGTGGTTCTTCCTTAGCATGAAACTGGAAATGGCAGGTAATTAAAATGACTTTTGACACGTCTGCTATTAAATATTTGAAAAACTCACTAAAAGGGAGAATAACGGTCTCATCATAATTAGGACCATGGACAGATTTAGTCCTTCCGTAGTAGAGGCCATTTTCAGCCATGCAATCAGGACTTTAATCATCCGAAGGAGTAATAATAACCATCACGCTTATCACAAAGTCAGATGGCTTATTCAATTTACTTGCATTCCAAGGCATGCAATGCCTCACTAAGGTCACAGGAAGCTTACCTCACCTTTCTGTTCAGAATATATGTGTCTCTGTGCTAGAAAATGCATAGCCTACTCACCAATGAAGAAGTTCAAGCAGCAGGCAAAACCAACTTTTGGCTCAGACTGAGAACAGCAGCTGGCATACGTCTGCCGATAAAGGCATGGGGGGGGGGGGGGGGGGGGTACCACCAGATGGCTTCACAAATATATCCCTGCTGCACTCTGGTGCTGCCTTATTGATGCCCTGCATCATCCCTTTTTCCAATGTCAAGGGCTCTAATAAAGCCTCTGTTAGCTTATCATTACTAAGCCTGTGCACACAGAAGCCTCAGCTCTCCACTGTGGAACAGGCACGGAGGTAAATGGACAAAATGGCTCTTTCCTCTGTCAGATTATAGAGTGGATCTAAGCTTCAAAAGCACCATTGTAAGTGTCATGCCATATTCAGTTTAATCGAAGTCGCTCCTAGTCACAGGTCAAGGTTGATAAAACAGGTTAAGTAATTTTCCAAATCACCTCCTACCAGGATTAAAAGACAATATCTTTCTCTTTTTTTCAGAAGAGGGGGATCCCTCAAGGACAGCCATTCACTACGGAACGTAAATTTCTTCACTTGATGTTCCTGTTGGTGCCAGACATGGAGTGGATTTCGATATCACAGAGGATGTCAATGGTGAGGTGATATGTGATGTCACCAGTGGCATAATCAATGTAATTTGTGATTTCATTTGTGACCTCGAGGGAGGTCAGAAGCAATGCAGTGATAGTGAGTTACAGCTGCGCTTCTAACGAAAACTGATTAAATTCAGTTGGTTTTAGATTTTAAACCAAAACCACATCTTTAAGTATCTGAGTAGACCTCAGTGCAATTTAAATCTGTTAGGATTTTCATAGGCTTTCAAGTAAAGTCTATTCTGAGGCACAGATTTATTATTACTTCAACCTGTTACCAACAAAACTGAACTGCTTCGATTCTTTGCTACTGACTCTAAGGGCAGCTGTGTCCTACCTTTTCGGTTTCCAAAGACCTTTAGCAATTCTCTACCATGAAGCCTACATTATTGTCAAGCATGTAGTTTGCGACGTGGGCTCCTGCAAATTCCAGCCTTCCACAAATCTCTTGGAAGGTGCTGACAACCCACACACATGAAAAGACAAAGCTGTGGAAAACGGGAAGAGAATAAAACATACTGAAGGACTTGTGATTAAAAATGGAAACGATAAAACCTGGACTTGATGGTTTTTGACTTCTACATAGTAAGCTGGCTACTTTAGGGGATGATGTGGAATATGTGCTCTGGATAGAACTAGTAAGTAGTCAAGAATTACTACCGAGCTAAGTAGGTAAATCTAAGTATAATAACCACTAGAATATTCTCCTTGCCCAGGTGTAACTACAGATGTTTCTATGATGAGACCAAGCATCAACCATTATTTCAGTGCTGATCCCAGCGCCTTCTCAGAGAAAGTTCCAGCCCTGCACAATGATCACAAACGGGACAGACTAACACAATGGACAAACAAGAGATCTAAGGCAATTCACAAGGCAAGAATAACTGAAAGGGAACCGAAAAGGGGCAACAAAACAAATGTGAGGACGATAAGCATTGTGTATGAACGATCAAGAGAAGAAAGGTAGTGCAAACACAAGATTTTGCTAGACAGAGCTGTGTCTCAAATGGTGTTAAATATGCTCCACAAAAACAGGAAAGAACAAACCCCGCACTTGGCAGAGTTTCGGTTTCCTGGGGAACTGTTTAGGGAACTGTTTAACTAATCATAATTGGTGGCCATGAATAAAATTAACTGGGTCCCAAGATCTCTCTGAAATGTCATACACTTTCAATGCCAGAATATTAAGCAACTGTCCACACTGAAGCCTGAAATTCACAATTATCACAACCTCCTATTTAGTGACCCATCTATAACAGCAGCAGGTGAAGGGGTTCCTGTCCCTGACATGGTAGGTTTTATTCTAGATACATGTATAATGAATTAATGATAAAACTTGTAGAGCGCAGCACAGCGCATACCCAGAGGTGTCCTGGCGCTATATGTGACAAGGATCAGGCACCAACCACAACTTCTATTGTCTGAATAACCAAGTTTGTAATGATATCCTGAAAACTGATAGTGAGGTGGTGACTTTCAAATCCTGGGGAAGTAGATTCCAATTTTGGGCAGTACAAATAAGAAAGCTCCTGCCGCCTCAAGACGAAAGTTTGTAGAAGTGAGCTAGCAGATTAATGGTGGAGCAAGAACGAAGAGCCCTACATGGCAAATGCCATCTGAAACATTCCTCAAGGTAGGCTGGGCTTAGTCCAAGGAGTTTCTTAAATGTAATGGATAAAGCTTTGAAGATTATACGCTGCTTAAAGCCAGTGTGCCCAACTGATGGCTTGATAGGAAGAATGGAATCTAGGATCATATAACACGATGGATCACCCATCTAGATGGCAATTCTATCTAATGATTGCTTTTCCCATTTTCCCCCAAGATCAAAAATGGCCCAGTAAGCCTCTGCATGAATTTAAAAGGGGTGACCATGAAACAGAAAGGAATTGAGTGGAAAGCCACACATCAACCTCTATATCTATATTATAGGGATGGGAGGCTTAAATATGTAACTCAAACTTGGCGGCCGTTTTAGCTTTCGAAAGATGTTGCTGTACTGCCTGTTATCTGCTCCTGATGAGTTCGAGTAACCTTGAAATGCAGGGTAGCCTAGACCCAGTCAACATGGAGGGAAGGAAATGTACTAGGATGGTGTCTAATTGTACAGAAAAAAATAAATGTTCCCTAAGGAACTATGCAAAGAGATAATATAGGCAAATTCTGTAACAGAAATGCATTTGACCCAATCGGATTGACGATATATAAGAATGTATCTTGTGTATTGCTCTGCTGATGGATTAACTCTCCTTGTGCCCCTCAGTCTGTGGCAGATAGGTGATGTACTTACATTTGTTCTGCCCTCAACCTCTACATCAACTCCAGCGATAAGTGTGCATTGAAAAGACAGCCTTGATCCGTTATTATGCTATCAGGAAGACCATGTAGTTTAAAGGTGTGATGGAAAGATCAGCCCCAGCTCAAAGGCAGTAGCGAGCTTACATAAGGCAATGGAGTATTCTAATTTGAAGAAATAGTTTATTATACCAATTCCACCACAAAGTCCCTGGAAATATTGGATCAGGGTCATTGAGGTGTGGGAAGTGGTTGGAGAAACCCTGTGAGTTGGATGTGAGATGCCTTGGATTGTGAGCAAACCACCCATTTTTATACATATTTCTGTATGTTCTTATTAAATTGGGGCCATCAAAAATGCATATTAAGCAGTTCTGGTGTCTTTTGTTGTCTTGGGTGACCAGCGACCGGAGAGTTGTGGCTCAAAAACAAACTTATTCTTGTAATTTCTTGTAAGCAATAAACAATGGAAAAGAAAATTCCCTCTTTGTTGTCTTACAAAGTTGTGTTATAATCACTTCTTTTCATGAAGGGACTGTTGAGCGTGCAAGACCTTAGACAAAAATTGATTCGAAGGAGGATTAACAACGGGACACAGCGCTACTATACTTGTAAGTGGGATACATTCCCCTTTTTTCCTCATCATCTTTTAAGAGTTCATCGGCTTTTCCATGTCAATGCCCCTGCTGATAAATGATGCCATAATGTAATCTTCAAAAGAACAATGAACATCGGGCATGCCTGACAAATTCAAATTATCCGTCCAAACTATTATCCTGTGAGTAGCTCCTTTTTGGTAGGTCCGCTAATCGGAAAAGGCCTCCTTGTTTGCTAATAACTCAATTCAATTCTAATAACTCAGTTATATATGGTGTAGTTACATTCAGTGTTGGTTAGTTTATGAGTATAGAAGACTCACAGATGACGTTCTTTCCTTTGAGGATTCCTTTTTGACAAAAAAGCATCAACAGTGAAAGATGAAGCACCGGTCTTCACAATAAAAGGCAACTGGCGATCAAGAGGGTGACGGACAGGAGAAATTTTAAAGGCTCACTTTAATTTAGCAAACACTGTCTCTTGCCCTGTACCATACTGAAATGAAGCCCTATCCATTGGATAAAGGTTAGGTTCCCAAAAGGCCATAAGACTAAGAGTTGTAGGAATGGAAGAATAATGTAAACTGCCAACTAGCTGTATTATGGGTCTCCAGCTACCAATTAACAATAAGCATTTAAGCATGGCTGTTACTGCTCTCTGTACTTTGAATGGCTGCAGCCCTGAGCAGCATGCTTGCCAACAACTGAAGCCAATGAACCCTTTAAAACCCTGGCTTACCTTGAAGGGTATATTATGTGGCAAAGTAAATACAATTTCCTCAATATTAATCCAGAACTTTTATTATTCTGTAGTATGTGTATATCTAGGCACCCCTCTGTCCTCATGATGCTTTTTAACAATACAAATGAATACTGTGCAATAGCCAAAACCGCATTATCCCTCATTATTAGATGACAAGTTGTGGTGATTTGTAGATTAGAAGGCGGAAGATGGAATGTAATGAGGTAATTGAAGCTCTCTGATTCTACTAGTCAGTTACTCCTTTGCCCCTTTTGAAGAAGGATGTATCTTGCTGATTTAACCTCCACTCTTCCTACATCTTGTCTGGCGTATTTACTACATAACTGGTGACAAACTGGGACCCTTTTGCTACTTAAAGGAAATCATCATGGGGGCCAGGAAATAAGTGCTCATCTAAAGATGCAAGAAGCACAGCCCAATTGCATAATTCACTTGTAGGTGAATATTTAAGGTGAGAGACACTACCGATTTGAAGGGCACCCTGAGGTGTACTACAGCCTTAGGAGGTTCAACGCAGCTTTGCAACTTTTCTTCCCCTCATCAATTCAAATGGTGACAGAGGTGTAATGTGGTAAGACCACACCAGCTCTTTAATAAACTCAGCGACATTCATGTTGCTTCTAATGGTGGCTTGTATGCACTCCACTAATACTTTGTTAAAACATTCTACCATTGCATTGCTTTGAGGATGGTACAACGATGTTCTTACATGTCTTTTGGCACATTTAATAAAAAAAATGAGGTAATTTCTGCAGAAGTAAATTAAACCCCGTTGTTAGTTAGAATCTCTTCGGGTAAGCCTTCTCTAGAAAAATCTCTTTGAAAACAATCAATCACTTTCTTAGTGTTAGGTTCAGAAACTGGCTCTACCTTAACCCAACTGGAAAGATAGTCCACCATTACTATGAAGTATCTCATACAATTGGGTAGAATTTGATATGGTCCAAAGAAATCCATCCTCACACGTTGCCACGCTTTTCCTGGACAGAAAGTTACTGACTCCACATGTTGTTCTGTTACTACAACTTTGTTGCTTACTTTGTATTTTACACAATTTGTTACCAAACCTTCTATTTCACTGTCCATTCCTGGCCACCAGAACCTATCCCTAACTTTTCTTTTCATTGCTGTTGAACCCAGATGACCTTGATGACCCAATTCAATTATGCGTTGCCGGAAACAAGAAGGTGCAATAAGTTTTTTCTCCACGCACTAAAATATTGTTTTTTTATGGACAATTCTTCTGAAATTTTCAAGAACATTTGTAAATCATACATCAGATGTTTTTCTTTCACCCATCTTGATTTTACCAATGTAAGCTTACTCATATTTTACTGTGATGTTTCAGAAATTTCTAAAATAATCAGGACATTTGAATCAAACAATAAAGCATGACAGAAAATATGTTCTTTAATCAGTCAGCATCTTCTTCAGAAAAATACTTACCGATGGTCTCCTGGACAGAAGTTTCCAGCTCACGTTCCTTTTTTGCCATCTGAGTATTGAATTCCCTCATCAGCTGTTTTAATTTGGAGTTGTGCTTTAATTCCATATCTTCTTGCTCATGTCTTTAACAATGAGAGAAAAAATACATTAATCATTATGCAGAGAACTGTGAAGGTAAGAAATCAAACTACTGCACAATCCTCTATGGTTGTCTCTGCTTTTACCAGCAGTAATATACATCAGGTTTCTGTTCACATTGCTCTGATCATCATATCCAGACTTCCCTCAGCAATACTTCTTGCACCACAGTGGTTGGTGGTATAGTAAACTGTAACACTGATTAGGATAATGGACTCTTTACTCCAGTTTTTAGGCACAACCTGCTAACAGGAAAATACATCTGTAGCACCACAGAATTTTGCTAAGACTTAAATAAGGCATTATACGTCTAGAGCATACAACGCTCTACAAGGACTAAGTTCAAAATACTAACACTTCCAGGACTAAGTTAAAAAAATTGACACTTCTTCACAAATGTATCACTGTAAAGACTCAAACCAATCTAACTGTAACAGTCCAAGCTAAGAGTCCTAGATAAATGGTTTAAATAATCATATTGGCGAGGAGCAGAAGCACAATGTTTTATGCAGGAGTACTAAATACAAAAAATATGCAGTACTCACACTGGCTGTTGGTCAAAAATCATACAGTTTGAGTATTGTACATTGGGCCTTTTATTGAACAGGCCCTAAATTCCTTTCAAACATGATCAATATCTATGTCGCTAGGAAAACCCTTAAATCTGAGTGGAAATGCCTACTTGAGGTTTTGTGTTATGCATGCAAGATGTGTCTGTAGATCTTTTAGATTGTTGTGCCTCGAAACTCAGGAATTACATCTATTTGTAATGAAGCTGCCTCTCACACTTTGGACTATACCATAAGAATCTGAAAGTATTTTTTTCTGTTCGCACCCCACCCACCCCCTTTACCACCCACCCACCCTTGGTGGCTTTAGTTCTCCAAGCACCAAGAAACATGCAGTTACACCTTAGAAATAAACTGCAACATAAATCCCTCCCCTCCACTTTTAAAACCTCACCCCCCTGAAAACCTGTACTCTTTTCCCTCTTTTCCCTCTCTAACTCTTCTTACTCAGTCACCACCATGCACAATCCCTTCTCTCTCAACTTGAAAAGCTCAGCATAGTCGCCTTTTTATCTACATTTTATCTAGCTCTGCTACCACACAAGGCATCTTTTCTAACCATTGCCCACGTATTATTCTTATTAGTTTTATTATTTTGCAATTGTTTCTACCTCCATATCTCATTTCACATCTTACATTTTCTCATCTATAAGTTGTTTCTCTTCCATAACATAATTTCACATTTGCTCTGTTACAGGTATTTCTATGCATTATAACCATAGAAAGAACATATAAACCTACTATCAACTGTTTATGCCCTTCTTAGAATGATATATTCCTTTTTGATAGCTTTCAGCTATCGACCCTTGGTATGAGGAGGGGATGTTATATTCCCAAGCTAAGCCCGTGCAGCGAAGTAACTTATTTCTTACATTGTCCTCACAATAGCATTTTCAGCTGTGACCTTTTGCATACATTTGCATGCATGACAAAATTGGATTTGTTTCCCTGAAACAAAACTGGTTTACACATCTAGCTACGCACAACATTATAAATGAACATCATGTACAAATGTCATCTCTGTCTTCATCCACGGTGCGACAGGGCTATCTACATATCTATAAAATCATTAATCAACATGCACATCGCAAGGCTGATTTCTATTCTAAAAGATAAGCATCCCGATAAATTAGGAGAGGAGGCACTCTAGATGACATCAGATGTCCAGGCATGCTACGAATTCACCACGCATCGGTCTGACATCTATTGAGAGGTGTCCAGTTTGTGACCAAGACTGGGTCCTTCATTCTCTCCCACTAGGTAACAGGGTTGGATTGTCCCTCGGGGGGGGGGGGGGGGGGACTTTTGGCTCTACGCTTACATACACTCGAGGTACACTCAGAGTAGGGTTCGCATAGTAGGAGTACATTCAATTGCTTCCTTGTTTTGTATGCCTAAATATATACAATTGTTTTAGAACCATTGTAGAACTACATATCTACTATTCACACTGTTGGTGCTTGTAATCACTTTTATCTGCTTCTGTCTATTAATCATTGCAGCACATGTATTATATAGAAGAGTAACATTGGTTCAATAAATATATTGATTCAAAATGAAGGGACTGTGGGCTTTTCTATGAGGTCCAGCGCACGTGCCCAAGTAGTAGATGCACACAATAAAGTACGAAGGTCCCCAGTGGATCACCAAAAAGAAATATTTGAATCTATTTGGTTTCCTAAGTGGAGACAGATGGGCAGGTGGTACTTAAGGAGGAGGGGAATTCCTCCTTGTGGAACTAGGGCCCTCACACACCCAGCAAGCTAGGTGTCATGCTTCATCATATAGGCCTGCTCCTCGTCGGGTCGGCGCTGCAATACCCGATGGGCTCCCGTAGAGGGGCTCTTTATCGGAGATCTTTTGTTCCAGCCGTAAAGGTGCAGTGGGGGTAAGGTGCCTAGTGAGTGTAGATGTAAGTGAAATTGTTAAAACAGATGAGGGGATCCCGGGGGAATTTTATTTTATTCTGGTGGGACCCCAGTCTGATTAAAAGGAAAAAGAGGGTAGGAGACTGTCAAGCTACAATGAGTCTAGAGGCGCTCTACTCCCAGAGGGTCAACATGTTTCACGCCTTGATGAATCGAAGCGATCTAGTGGCGATTCATCAGGACCTATGATGGTTACTATCTACACAAGTGGTATGGTGGGACCTACCTACCACTATATGACGGCACGGGATTGGCACCCGTTTGTTTGCTGCCACAACCTAACTAATTTGAGGATTGCGCTTCATCACTGCAGCGGAAAACAGACATCTGTAGTGGGATGTCAGCTCCTTGTGGAAGCGTCGTGCTGGACCTATCCCGTTCCGTTGAAGCTGGCAAACAAACGGGTACCAATCCGGTACCGTCATATAGTGGTAGGTAGGTCCCATCATACCACTTGTGTAGATAGTAACCATCATAGGTCCTGATGAATCGCCACTAGATCACTGCGAAAGGTCTGTACGGTTTCCATGATCCCTGAGGGGTCGGAGTGGTCATGTTCAGTGGTGGCTAGAAACCATTTGCTCCATGTTAGGTTAGGGGAGCTTACAGTGGCACTGGGAGCTAGCTGGTCTATAGACCAATATATCCTGCGGGGTGTCCAGAATCAGTCTTGGCTCTAAGCCCCTAGTTTATGTTGTCCAAACAATGCGCAGATCCTACGGATTAGTAGGAACTAAACAACAGTTATCGCTTCAGCATAGTTGAAGGTCATTACTTTATTTTTGGTCTCTGTATATTCTATCCACAGTATAAAAAGGTGTTTGGCATCCACTTAACACCCTGTCTTTTGCAAATTGCGATACCACAAACCCCTTCATCGACTAGGGGAAGAGGTATATCTTGACTCTGTTTATACAGAATACCGATGCTCAGCCAAAGTTGTCACATGTCCATATTACTCCTTTTTTCTCTTCTTTGGGATCTAAAATGTCCTTGACTGCATCATTGGAATACAAGGATATTGAACGGTTTGCCCCGTAAACTACTATTCCCTACATCATATGTCTGTTCACAATTGCTTCTGTAGGGGTTCAATTTCAAGCACAAAGATCTGGGATGATCATGGATATCTGTCACTGTACACTGTCCAGGCATCTGAGATGATCTGTCCTGTCCTTATGCTAACTGAGGTATACAGCAGATGGAACCATCCCAGAAAAACGTTGAAGTGCATTTATGACAAGATGAGATAAAATCCAACCCTATCATATGAAACTCTTTCTCTATGTCCAACATGGAGAGGCGGTGCTCTGGTCCATACTTAACATGGAAGACCATCTTTAAGTTGTAAGAGGTTCCCCTCTAGGCACAAATCATGACTGGTACAGATGAACCAATCACTTTAACCAATTGAGAGGCCAGTATTTTCCCCAATATCCTTTAGTCTAAATTTAGCAGTGATAATGGTTGGTAGTTTTTAAGGTTTAGTGGGTATAAATCTGGGTTTGCGCGCAATACTCCAGTACTTCCATAGCATAATTATTCAATGCACACCCTTGTAGGGATGCCTTACACAGTTCCAGTAAGCAGGGAATGGGACAAGGCATCCCTCAAACGTCATATAGAATTCAGCCAGTAGCCCATCCATATCAAGACCTTCCAAGTGGTTAGTGAGGAAATGGTGGCTCTGATGTCTTCTACTGAAAGTGGAGCATCTAGCAATACCCTTTCCTCCAGAGGTCTTCTGGGAATCTTCCAGTTTCCTTTTCTGTAAGTAATGTACCAATCCTACATAGTTTGCTATAGTAATCTCAGAATATGGTATTGATGGTCTGCTGTGTGTTTTGAATTTCTCCTGATCAGTTCTGCAATGAGGTCACAGGGGCCTCTCAATATCATTTCTGACTGAGCCAATAATATGCTTATTCCTTGTCCTAGATGTATTTCTCTGTGTGCTTCCCACAGTTCAAAAAGCATAGTGTTTTCAATTTTGCTGTGTATTTTTCTCTATTTTGCAGAGCTTGCTCTTTCCTCAATTGCCCAGTATGTATATGTCTCTTCTGGTGTGTCAAAGTATCTACCAGGGTTCTAATGACTTTAGTAGCACCGGTCTGACTTTGCATGTCATTGCTATGCAGGTTCCACGCGTGACAACTCTGAAAGCTTCCTTCACTGACCCTGTGAACAACTGAAAGTACGTCTCCAATGCTTCACTCAGTGTGGTCCTAAATGGTGGGTCAAATAGGGTCCCAATGTTTAATTTCCAGAATGGCATACTAGTGCGGGATCTACCTCAGTTAACCGATCATAATAATGGACAGTAGTCCGATAATGTCCTGCAAAGGTATTCTATTGTAACTGTATGTCATGAGAGTAGCTGTGAGAAATGTGCCTAGTGTGATAGGAAGGTCGTGTACGAAGGAAAAAAACACAAATATGCATTCAATTTTACTTCTAGCTAAAAACCAGTTCAATAAAATCAAAATTGATTGCAATAGCTGAAAAGGATGTTGATGGAGTAAGTTCTTAGTGAGTCATCTTTGTGCAGCTCTAACAGGATACTTTGTGACACAGGGTCTACAGCAACTCGTGCTGTTCTTATGCTTCTATTGTTTCGTCTTGTGATCGGTGCAGTACTTCAGCAAATGCAAAGTTCTATATGAAGCTCACATGTGCCTCCATCTACTGGTGGTGTCTTCTGATTTCTCTAAGACAGTCTTCTGAGAATTCATTCAAGTTGCTGCTTCCATTGCCAGATTGATCCTGATTCACTTTTCTGCGACTCTTGAAGATCCTTTTTGTAACCCTTTGCCCGAGATGCACTCAGTCCTCTACAGTTTGGTCTGCAGTGTCTGGAGGATGGAAGATGAAGGGTGACGGCGTTGGGATGGGTGGGGGTTACAGGAGTGAGCAGTCTGCTCCCTTTGGCCTTCAATGCTATCCGTCCTAGTTTTATTATCACCCACTCAGCCAGTCATTCGCTGCTGTCGCCTGCATAAAAAAATAGGTTTTCTTTCTACTTTCTAATTAGCTGGGGAAAGGAGCATGCAAGCCACCATTGGTGGTCTAATTTTATTGACAGAAAGTTGCTTTGAAGCTACTGGTCTGCCTTGTGTAGTGGAAACATGTATTTTTGTATTTCGTATTTAATGGCTTCTTTCCACCTGGTGCTTTGTACTAGGGCATCACAATATAGATATAAGCCTTGTGATGATCAGTGTGGCCCTCACCTAGCTGGGGCTGTGGACTCAAAGCTCTGTGGTCTCGTTCAAAAAGGTTTGTGCAAAACATTCAAAAAGGCCTGCTGTTTTGCCGAAATCTCATTTGTATTTATGCACAATGTTCTAGTGTCACACTTCACATTCCCTGGCTTTCCCACTGCCAGTGTGTAATGTCTGATCCGGCACAATCATTTTACCTGTACAGATGATTGGGCAGAATATTCCAGTTCCACGTGAGCAAGGGTGGTATCAGTTTTAGCTTCTTCTTCCACTGAAGTAATTTCTCAGTTTCTAGTACTTAATAAGAAAGTGCACCTGTTTCTTTAAAGGAGCTATTTAGGAGGCTCCTTGGGGTTGCGCAGTGGGGCAGGCGAAGGGGAGTTGGCTAAGCTTTGATGATTTTTTAATGCTGCCCTAGTGCTTCCTCTTCAAAAAAGAACAAATGATGGGACGGAATGTTGAACAATGTCAAACATTCACCTCCAGTATAGAGATCTGCGCCTAAATCCATCTTTTTCTGCTCACCACACCAGTCCAGTTTGGACCCAGCCATATGAAAATCAGTCTGGACTCCTCTCCCCATGCAAGCAGTCTAGTCCAAACCGCCAAGCCAAGTCCTCCCTGGACTGGAAACGAGCTTCCTAGGACCGGTTTGGGGGTATCACACCTCATCAGCCATGATAGCTCAACTCTGAACAAATGAAGGACAGAATGTTGACCAATGTCAAACACTTACCCCAATACAGATATATGGCCCTATATCCATCATTTTTTTGCTCAACTGATCATTCCAGTTTGGACCCAGCCATATGCAAATCAGTCCTGTGTCTGCTCCCCATGGAAAAAGTCCAGCCCGAACTGCAGTCCAGGTCCTTCCTCTGGCACAGCTCTAGGTATGTATCCAGTGGATATGTCAGGTCACATCCACACAGCAGCCAAACCACTGTATATAACCCCTGAAGCTACCACACGTTTTAGAGTCAATCACTTCACAGTCTTCTTGTGCAAAACAATTCCAGAGTATTGTTTCCGTATCCCTTTTGAGCATAGCCCTGAACAGAATGCTGTTGGTATTATTGGATAGGAAAGGGATGCAGAGGTGAGGGGGTAAACATGCAAAGTCCCATGCAATCAATTACTCTGGTGCTCTGCTCATTCACGGGCTGGAAGAGCTTTACTTTGTTCCTGGCCCCAGGTGTCCCACAGAGCATAAGACAGGTCCTGCTTTCCTATTCTATTCAACAGTAGCCAGAAAGTTGCAATGAGGCATATCTCCGTTCTTGTATTCACCACTGAGAGGGTAGGCTGCAATTCTCAGGATCTAAACATAGCAGTCTGGGCCTGCTCCAGGCTTTGACCAGCCTCATATTTTTCTATTCCTTCTCCAGTGCTGCCCACATTTAAGGTAAATGCAGGTCGTCTTCTCTACTGCTCCAACTCTTGAATAGTTAGCTCTCGGGCCTCCTGATGGCAGGGAACAGCTTTACCTACACAGTTGACCACATTGTGGGATGCTGGTCAATGCAGGAGCTCATTAGACAGGATTCCTCACACCATGCTGACCTGGTCACAAGCCCAACTCTTACCATCCTTTAATCTGCCCCACTTAAGCTTTCTATAGCAGTAGTGTGCATTGCAATACAAGTATTCACTTTCAACTAGTACCTTTCCAGCTAAATAATCTTTCCCGCCCCAAACTGAGAACATATCACTCAACGTACTATGTTCTCAGCTCCCAGATGTTATCTCAAATCTCACCTTGTCCCTGCTGTTCATCTCACCTCAATCCTCTCTCCCTCCTGATGCTTTACTTTTGACCCACCCTGTTCCTAATCTCCCAATCCCACCTGAATCAAAGCACTTGTCTCCATCAAGGCAGGCCTATCTTGCCTCTTCTTAGCCACAATGTTTTCTAGCATACCAACAAAGCATGACCTCAAATGACCATAACCAGTCGTCCAAAAACACATACCTAAAATTACTACAATACTTCTGCAATTATTCTTACCCTATCCTCAGTATGTCCTCCGTGCACTCCTCTTTCCATTTCTAGTCAAACACCTTAAATTCTCATTTAACTCCAGCCCCTCATCACCACCAAATCGCTCTCTACAACCCTACTTTTCCCTTCCTGCCCATTACCTTTCCTCAACCTACATCCCATTGGCTCCTCCTCCCCATCCACCGTTAACTCGAAGACAAACTAACCATGCTATAAAATATGCTTTTTGATCAATGTGAGATCTATATTAAAGATTTATTATCAGAAACATGATCTCATAGACCACTGATATGAACTACTTTTCACTGCAGAGACCTGGATTGAGGATGCTGCAGCATTCATATATCTATGAATGTGTTAGAAATGGGGGTCTCTAGTTGGCAAGGGTTTGCACCTTTGTCCAAGTGGGGACCCTTCCTTCAAGTCAGGATAAGGGAGTTACACTCCTAAAATAACCCCTGCTCACCCCCTTGGTAGCTTGGCACGAGCAGTCAGGCTTATCTTAAAGGCAGTGTGTAAAGCATTACCAACATAAGCAACAGTAACGCAGTGTAAGCACTACAAAAGGACAACACACCAGTTTAGAAAAATATCCAATATTTTTATATACTTAAGACAAGACTAAAAACGATAAAAATCCACAATACAGTACTTAGAAATCTTCAGTTATCCAAATAAACTTGAAATAAAGCTCTTTGAAGTCAATAGCTCCGCCTGGGGCTATCACTGCCTAGTGAACAACAAATTCCAAACAGTTCTGGCTGACCGCAGCATCACGGGCCAGCTACGGTGTCTGGAAGACCCGCAAAACTGTACCTTTAGAAATGCAGGGCGTCTGCGACCTCTCGTTGAGCTCAGAAAGCACGGTGTCCACAGGCATCGGTTCCAGAGGTCGGTGCAGGAGTCGTTGGGCCCTTGAAGTCACACGCGTTGCAGATTGAACTCCTCGCGGTGGAAGTCAGGAGCACTGGCGTCGGCAGGCATCGGGTGCTGCGGTGCGAAGTGCAGCGCCCTCAGCTCACGGTGCAGACAGCGTCGTTGCGAAGTGATGCGGTGCTCGTCGCGGTGCTGGCAGGTCACAGTCCACGCAGCAGCGCCGTTGCTGCTGAAGCGCTGTCATCGGCTGATAAACTGGAGTTGATGTCGCTGGCGTCGGTAGGCCAGGCGGTGCAGGATGAGGATGGTGCGCCGTGTAACTTACGAGTGGTGCCCTCCAACCATGGTGCAAGCAGCGGCGTCTATGTCGGCGTGGAGCGGCGTCATCGGGGATACCAAGGTGACGATGTGAAGCTTGGCGGTGCGGAGTGCGGTGCCCATAGGTCGCGGTGCAAGCAGCAGTTCCGTGGCGGCGTCAGAAGGCATCGTCGTGAGAACAGGGTTGGGGTGCGGCGTTGTGGCAGTGCCCTCTGCGGTGCCCTTTAGGACACGGAGTTGGCAGCGGCGTCATAGACAGCGTTGGGTTGCTTTTTCTTCTGTTGCAGCACAAAACACACAATCCCCAGTGCTGAGGGCAGAAGAACTTGAAGTCTTTGCTGTTCCTGAGACTTCATGAACAGGGGGCAAGCTCTACCTCAAGCCCTTGGAGAAACTCACAAAAAGAGATTGTAGAAAGTTCAAGTCCAATCCTTTCACTGCCCAAGACAGAAGCAGCCACTGCAGGCCAACACAGCAAAGCACACAGCAAAGTGTTACTTCCTTCTCCCAGCTTCTCCAGCTCTTCTTCTTGGCAGTCTTCTTTGTCCAAAAGAGTTCTAAAGTTCTGGGGTCTGGGCTCCAATATTTTTTCCCCAAAATCCTTTGTCCTCTCAGGCAGAGAGTGTCTGTGCTTAGTCCAAACCAGTTCTGTCCTCTCTGAACCCAGCTTCCTGGCAGGGGATGTGTACAGATTTGTTCAAGGCAGACAGGGCCTATTCAGGTGCAAGGGAAATCTCCTCCCACCAATGCAGACCGGCCTATTCAGGTGCTAGTGAAAACTGCTCCAATTACTCTGAATGCAGCCCAGGCCTATTCAGCCCAGCCCTGACTCATTCAGGAAAGGCAGGACACCTGAGAGAATGCACCTCCCCAACCCCTGTCAGTCCAAACAAAGCCAGACAGTCAAAACACATCCTAGCAGAGGCACACAGGATGGCTAAGCAAATACCTATTTTCTAAAAGTGGTATTTTCAAACACAGAATGAAAAAAATCACCTTTACTAAAAGATGCATTTTAACATTCTGAGTCCAGGCATACTAAACTTTATTTTCCTATCTGGGCCCAATGGGAAGTTCTATTTACAAGATGTTATAAATTAACTTCCATGCTTTCCTATGGGCCAGACAGCCTTTCAATAGTGAAAAACGAACTTGCCAGTATTTCACTATCAGGACATGCCACACACATCAGGGCATGTCCTACCTTTCACATACACTGCACCCGGCCCACAGGGTTACCTTGGGCCTAGCTTAGAGGTGACTCACATGTAAGAAAAGGGAAGGTTAGGGCCGGGCAAGTGGGTGCACTTGCCAGGTCGACTTGGCAGTTACAAACTGCGTGCAGACTCTGCAGTGGCAGGTCTGAGTTACTTTTTCAGGGCTACTCATGTGGGTGGCACAATCAGTGCTGCAGGTCCACAAGTAGCATTTGATTTACAGGCCCTGGAACAGTCAGTGCACTGTACTAGGGACTGACTAGTAAATCAAATATGCTAATCATGGATACACCAATCCATAACGCAATTTACACAGAGAACATATGCACTTTAGCACCGAACAGCAGTGATAAAGTGCCCAGAGTCCTAAAACCACCAACACAAGATCAGGGAACAATAGGAGGAAGAAGCAAAATGTTTAGGGATAACCCTGCAAAAAGGGCCATTTCCAACAGCATGACTGTGCTGTTTCTGTAGCTTGAACCTAGCCAAAAGGCAGAGGACAGCTGTAACAATTCAAAGTCCAGAATAAAGTTAGCGACTGATAGGAGAGGTAGCTGGCTTGTTGGCTGTAAATGCACTGTGATGTAGTGTTATGAGAATGAACACAATCTAACACGACTACAAAACTGTCCTTCAATATCAGCATCATCAAAGAGTCATCATCATGCAGAAATTCACATTCACCTTCATGGAAAGCCAAGCATCAGAAAGCAAATTCCTTCTATAAAGTACCACTTACTAGCTCAATTCTCAACATTAGTCCAACTAAACCAACTGCAAACACAACAATGACATCCACGTCTCTTTCTTCCATTAACACTTGGGGACTTAACCATCTGTTTAACTTCCCTAACAGAAATGTAAACTCTATCTTCCTGGATCTGGATTGTGCCTCTAGTCCTGTGATCAAAAAGTCAGGCACATGAAAGATGCCAACTTCAAACAGAAAGTCATAGAAGCTGATCAATCATGCCCACTTGTGTAGAGTGCTCTGGATTGTCTCCATCAATACCACTTCATTAGAGGGTCTACATAACAGTAACAAAATAAACTTATATCTTGAAATACTTACAACTATTCCAAATTAGAAGAATTCCAGATGACCTCAGCAAAGCAGTAACAAGTCCTGGCCTAAATGAACAACCTAGTCCCATTCTCCAACAACTGGATTTTCCATGTTCAACTCCTTGATACTGCACAAAATCTGGCTGAATGACAACATCTTAGACCTGGAATAGTTTACAAAATAAATTTGTGCATTCAATTGTAACCTAGAGCATTCACTGAAAAACAATCAAACAGACAACCATCACTGCAACTGACAAAAAGGTTCAATGCGACAGTGAGTTTTAAATTATACTCATGTGCCTTACATGATTGAGATTGTTCCATTTACTTGGAAACAAAAGTTTGCAGCACAGCCACAAGGAGCAATGCCAGTTCCCAGCTTCCTTGTAAAATCCAGAGCTGATTTTTTGTTGCGACTCAACTACTGACATTGTGTAGTTCTCGCTTGGTAGTTTGTGTTTGGGGAGGTGTGGGAGAGAATTGCCCTTGAGGGTTTATGAATCTGCTCCATGTCAAGAGTCTTACACGTGTTATGATATCAGAACATTTTATTTTGCAAAATACTAAATCAATAAAGTAGAACAGAAAACAAAATTAAAACAGTAATCATTTAAATATGTATGCACATCTTTGCAAATGTACTCTATAATTTAAAATTTTCAAAGAATGCAAAACAAATCTAAAGACTGGGCATTATAATCTAGTTACTGCTTTAGTGCTTTTGCATCATACCCTCACTAACATTAACAATAACTATATTTTGGCTGCAGGTTTTGAGCTGCTTAATGAAGAGGTAATGTTCATTACAAAAAAACCTAATCTCTAGTGAAAGCCAGGGGCAGAGCAGAAAAGCATATAGCTACATTGAACGGTCTGGTGCATACTGAAAGTGGTCACAGGAGACGAGGTGGAAAACTCTTGAAAATGAAATATGGACCAGACAATTGGCCCAATAGGGCCAATCTGCGGAAATTGAGAGTTTAAGGTGCCTGGATGTCACCAGGCCAGCAACAACAACAAGCAGTTATCTTCACTGTTTAAAAAACATGTTTCTCAGGAAAAGAGAAAACATTCCTCCAGATGCTCTCAGCACTGTCCGGGTTCATCAAGTCCTCTTAGATCCATAACAGCAGGACTTCTACCCTGCCTTATTGTGGTTTACTTGCAAGACTTACTCATAAAAGAGAGAAATATGATTAAAGCACGTGAAAAGAGATGAATAGCAGTTGCAGGCTGTACTTTCTCTGTGCCTTCAGATCTCACATTCACCACAGCCAAGCTACAGAGAGAGAGAAGCAGCAGTACTGGAGCAATATATACACCTTGAGATAAACACTCCCCGGACTGTTTTGAATAGCGTTAAAATGAACTGGAAAGGGAACTTTAATTTTTTCACCGAACTGGTAGAAGCTTTGTATTTCTGAGATAAATGAAAAAAATCAAATGCTTCTTGTAAATATTTTTATCATTTGTTTGTGAATAAAATAAAAAATCACTATTTGTGTATTTGTTTGATTAATGCTTATTTCTGTATTTTATTCTATATTGCTTTATGGTTCAAATCATTGAAAATGCTTAGGCCGGGTCCCAGGCTTCCAGTAATGACTCGGAGGGTCCCTCGAAATCCAGCAATGATTTAGTGGGGGTCCCTGGGTTCCAGTAATGATTAAGTGAGGGTCCACAGAAGTCAAAAGGTTAAGAACAACTGCCATATAATGTTTATGTCCAATTTGAAGCTGCTATTGCCTATGCATTCTAGATCTGTCAGTTGGCCTCTGGCAGCCTAGGTGTTACAGGGGTCATTTGTGCAAACACCACTGGTTATTGTAAGCATTCCCTCTAAGCCACCCTGTCAAAAAAACAGTGACATGCCAGAACTTCCAATCACAAAATTTAGGATTTACTATTTCTCAATATGACTAGCTCATAACACCAAAAACTGTGAAATATCAAGTCTTTAATCCAATTAACAATATTGTTTACACTGCTGGGACATTAATCAAAGGACAGCACTCCTGCTTTCAGATCCAGTCTACAACAAGCATTTGCAATGCAACAGGTCTTGCATTTGCGAGAGTTTGAGCTATTGGCATTATAAACGACAATGCCTTTTATTTATCTGTTTTGAAAACCTGCAAGCGGTACGTAAACATGCACTTTGTGCTGATAGTCGTTGTTTACAAGAAGCAAGGCTGGCAGTAACTGCTTCTCTTTTTTCCTGCCAGCCTTGCTTCTCGCAAGCAAGGACTATAAGTACAAAGTGCGTGTTTACACACCACTTGCAGGTTTTCAAAGCACATAAATAAAAAGCATTGTTGTTTACAATCCCAATAGCGAAATCTCTCACAAATGTGAGACCTATTGCATTTGTTGCTTGTCATCTTTTACCAGATGGAGAGACATGTACAAACTCTGGGCAAAGTAGGTGTGGAAAGTCGGACATGGGGACAGGAATAACAAACACTAATACAAGGTACACTAGAGAAGGTAAACAGAAAAAACGTACATACATGGCATCACATGCACCACAACTGGGTGGCACAACCTTTGCACAAGAAAGGCAGCAGAAACTGGGGAAAGGAGAACATTTATACCAAGGGAATCCTGAGCAATTATACTGGGACAAAGATACCTGAACGCCGAGAGACATGACCACCACGAAAGCAGACTCAAACACTGGGACATGTAAAACTAGGGATAGGGAACAAATAAGCTGGGATACCAGACACGTTATTTGGGATGGCAAAACCACTCACTGCACTGCTAAAGAGGCTAGGGTGTTATACAATTGATTTAAAAACGTTTTTATTGTAGCACAAGAGAGGAGAGATGCTATGGAGGAAGGAAGGAAGTTAAAGAAATAAAGTGATGGTTAGGGGAAGCGGCTGAGGTAGGGAGAGCAGCAGAAATGTAATTGGATATTGGTCTGGTGGTTATCTTTCTGATAAAGAAAGTGAAATCCTAAATGTCTTTTTTTATCTTTGAATATCAGGTTAATATTATGTTAACACTGAGGCTACTACATTACATTTCTAGTTATACTCTACAATTTCTTGGTAGACAACGCTTGGCAGGCTATTGCTTACTTTATCACAGGCTTACAAATAGACTGCTACAAAAGGCTAGTTACTTAAAAATGGTCAGTCGGCTTCAGAAGATTTTGATCTAAGCAGCCAGTACAAAGTTTGGGATTCCAATCCTCTGAAAAAAAAGCTGCTAGTGGGTATATTTATTGAGTCCGAAGAGCAACTACAATTAAATAATCTTCCCTGAAGCAAATAATCATTGTTAAACATTGCCAGCCGCTCTAAACTACGGGAGATAAGATTATTTTAGTTCTACAACCGGCACTTTGAAAAACAATAACAGGTACCATGGAGTTGCATGTCATTAGGAAATAAAAACCACATAACTAGAACATATACGAAGCGTAGCCCGCAAATATTTAATATCAAAATGTGCAAATTATGACATTGGCTCAGGATGGCAGCATCCTACTTCATAAACGAAGTTGCCAGTTTCGTAGCAACATGGAGTCGATGAGCAGGAAGCGAAGAAAATACTTGTTTGTGTTTCGGAAGTCCTGTCTTGCAGTCATAACTGTACCAATACGAGAAGAAGCACATACCCCTCCTGCTATTTTACTATGTAGGCCGGGAGGTGTAAATACAAAAAGTTATTATCGTTTCCCGCGAATTGTCATCAGAATAATCATTTTAAGAACATCGGACAAGACACCACTAACTGAAAGAAAAAAGTGAAAGCGTAAGCTCCCATGCGCGAGTTGTGCTGAACGCGCGAGCCGTACGCGTGCACATCGCCTGTCTGGGCGCATGCGTGCACGCCTGTCCGGGCGCGTGCACATCTCCTGTACCCCTTCGCTACCAAAACCGATGACAATATATCTCGCCAAGGCGAGCGGCGCATGCGCTGCGTTGCTAGAAGAGACCTAAAAATTCATACGGTCTCCCCATGGGACAATGTATACATCTTTCAATCCCATTGATTACAGGCATGGTGAGTTATGATAATGTCTTTCTGTTTATCTGAATAGTCTCCCCCTTCTACTGTGCTTTTCAGTTAGAAACAATCAAGATCCACTGTATTCTATGCACTTCCCATCCTTGGATATGAAAGACATATAAAACAAATGAAATACCCACAGGGCAAGGTGGACTTTCGCAAAACTTAGCTGTAATGGCAAGTGGCTTGGGCTAGCACAAACATCATGATAAGAAGGAAGCCAGCAATCCCAGCCCAGTAAAAACACACACATACACAGTATTCATCTTTTCCTGGGTAGAAGTGAGTGCATTAACACCGCTCTAGCCCCTCCAGTACCTCCATCGGCTAACTTATGGTAGGAGGCTGTGAGGTAAATCACAGAACTCAATATCTGTTCAACCTGAAAATGAAGTACTTAAAAATACATCTAACAACTGAAGTAGCGAGTGGGGAACAGATAAGTGCAGTGAGTGATAAAGTATTTATGAAGCAGACAGTCAGCAATAAAGAGGAAACAAAACACAAGACAAATCCCAAATCGATGTAAAAAAAAAAAAAAAACCAGAGTAACATTTAATAAACAAAATGAAGCCAAAACAACAAAAATCCAATCAGTAGAACTGGAGATATGAGTTTTTTACGTTTTAGGTCAAAATAGAGCCACAAAGCACAACTCATGGCTATCTGGTCGCGCTAAATAGGGGGAAAGTCAGGTGTGTCCCGCTGAAGTTTTACATTTTCAGGCCTGAGCGAAAAATACTGTTTAAGTTAGTGGGGGCTGCAAGAAAGATGTTGTCTCGGAGGGTCGCTACTGTAGCATGAGAAGTCACAGCCTGTCGGGGTGAAGAGGAGATCTCACTAGATATTTGCACTGGCAGTTGTCACGGTTGTTGCAAAGAGATCACTTTGTGGTCGTGAGGAGCCCAAAACTTCTGTATCTTCACCTTTTCTTCAGGAGGAGTACACACTGATGCCAGCCAAGGTTCCAGGAAATTAGGAGGGGTCGGAAGGGGGGGCAGGGGAAAACACTTCTTGGGGATCATTATTCACTCCAGCAGAGGCCAGCAGCAGATTTCAGGTATGTTCAGGCAGGTCCAGTTGGTGCTATTTAGCTGGGCAGATGCACGGAGGCCTCGGGAAGCTTGCTGTGTCCCTGTAGCTCAAAGAGGAGGTCAGCCAGCTGATATGTGGAGTCACTTCTGGGAAGTCTGGGTTCAAGACAAGCAGATCCAATCTTCCTTCTTCAGACAGTAGGGCAGTCCTCCTTCTGAATCTTCAACAAGTCCAGGACTGTTCTAAGAAGAAGTTCCGAGTGTGCCACTTTCATACCTGGTGCCAGCCTTTATGTGGGGAATTCTCTGGCCTACCCACAAAACAGCTCTGGTCAGTACCTACCCTTTCCCTGGGCCTGGCTCCAAACTGTCAAGGCCCGTGGTTCCAACACTTGGGGGTCCACAGCACCTACTCACGGGGTCAGTGACTAGCTAAACAATTAAATATTATTAGCAGATTATTAAAGTACATACACATTTAAACAACATTGAAAACAGACATTTTTAAAACTCTAACTGAGAAGGAATTTCAACTGGGAAGCTAAAAATGAAGTTGGTTTTCTTAGCTTGATTTGTGGGAACAGAACTTTAGTATGGACGACTGGAGGCCTCAACTGAAGCAGTTGTATGCGCTGAGAAACAGTGCGCATTAGGAGACAAAGACAAAGTGATATGCTAAAATCTAGATAATCATTTCATCTTTTAGAAATAAAACTACATTTTGAATATTCCCAATAAAATTACAATTTTTGCGTATTTGTGAACTAAAACAAAATAGTTCATGGTTTGTGTATTTATTTGATGTATACTTATTTCAGTATTTTTGTGCATTGGTTTGAGGTGCAAATTATAAAACTAGCTTAGGTGGGATACCCGGCTTACAGTAGTGATTCAATAGGGGTCCAAAGACATAAAAAGTGTAAGAACCACTTATTTATGATGACAAAGGCAGGGGTATGCCTGGTGTGAGGTTCCTTTGTGTGTGCTGCCGGCGGGGCACTTTGAAGTGCAATCGGGTCACGGTACAGCTCCTCCCCAGTCATCCTGAAGGAAGGCCCACTCTCCTCACACCTAGGCCTTCTTTGTTCCCATATCTGGAAAGAATACACAACCCAAACCAGGAAAGGCAGTCACAATCATGTGATCCTGGACACAGGTAAAACGGCACATTTGGTTTAGGTCAGAAAAATGCCAACTTTCTAAAAGCTGCATTGTCAGAATAGTAATGTAAATAAGACTTTACCATTAAGTGTTGTTTAAATTACAAAACATTTGAATTAAAATGGAATTTCTCTATAATGCTCCCAAACTGAAGTTAGCACTTATTAAGTGTAATAAGGTAGTTCAGCTTTAGTATATGGGAGAGATAGCCTTACAACAGTGAAAAACACTTTAGGAGTTTTTCACTGCCAAGATGTGTAAAACGTAAACATACATTTCCTACTTTTATACCTTGCTTCTTGCACTATGAGCCTTTAGGGCCTACCTCAGGGGTTTGTTATTAGTGTTAAAAAGGGAAGGCTAGGCCCGGCAAAAGGTTTAGTTTGAATAAACAGTAGAATGAACACACAACTGTAAATCCAAAATCATCAATTAATGCTCAAAGGCAAAATATTGGTGTGCGACCCTGGTGAGCGTTCTGTCCTGATAGTGCACATGTAAATTCTATAACAAGCTGGTGCACTGAAGTGCACCAGACCCAGGATACACAACCAATGGACATGGGCCATTGTGATCAACAGTGATGAGTCCAATTCAGTCCATGTTATCCTTTTTAATCAATTTTTGCTTTCTTCAATTCTCGTGCAGAGGGGCCATGAACCCAATTTTCAAATGTGTGAGAAATGCCAATCCAGGCTTATTTCTGCAACATGTTGAAATCACAATTCATCATATGCAACTTGATGGTACCAACCCAATGCATTTTGGGCTGGAGCCCTTCGTCAGGGGTAACTATAATGTAGAAAAAGTCACATCACCAACCATCAATAACCACATATCTGCAAACATCAATAGTTGCCCATTCAATTGATCAGATACAATGTGTATAATATGCTAACTAATAAACGCTGACACATAAAACCTCCACCAAAGCATACTGTGAAAAACATAACCAAAAAGCTCATGCTTAATGTGACATAAAAAAATGCAATAAAAAAAAAAAATCAATGGTAGATAAGTACGTGACCGCGTTTACTCCTTGACTAAAGATATACCTCATGCTAATATGTTACGTACATCAACCAAATGCAGTGCAACAAACACAATGAATAAATACCAAATATAAACAGGCTTTAAAACTCACAATGTAAGCCAAAATGTGATTTGAATCTGTTACATGAAAACCAATGTATCAGTGCCATAACTTAATATTTGCCCAATCTGTACAACAATAAAACGAGTGAAATCCTCCATCGGACGGACTGGCCATGCCGAACAGCCCATCAAACAACCCTCTATAAACAGAAGCAGGTGATACTCTTTAAACGTGCCATGAAGTTAAACAGTGTCACGGGATCCAAAGCCAACCCGAGCAGTAGAAATAAACAAAATACGCTAATCATGCCATGCACTCCACGCTTCTGCAAAAATATAATTGTGATGAAAAACACCCAAAGAAATAAAATTAAAATAAACACGCTAATGACAATGATTACTTATTCACAGAGACTGTTAATTGCAAAAACACCTAAAAAATTGAAGTCATATAAATAATATATAGTGCCTGTTAATTTATTTTTTAAATTGATGTTGCACATATATATGTATTTGCTTTATTTTTAGTAGATTTATCAAATTACTTGTTAAAGTACTTGATAAATGATTCCAGGGTATTTGAATGACGTTAGGTTGGTTCCTACTGATAAATTAGGTTACTGATATGTCATTTATTGTTACCATGAAAGATTTCACTCGTTTTATTGTTGTTGTACAGGTTGGGCAAACCGTAAGTTATAGCGCCGATACATTGGTTTTCACGCAGCAGATTCAGATCACATTTTGGCTTACATTGTGAGTTTTAGAGCCTGTTTATGTTTGGTATTCATTCACTGTGTTTGTTGCACTGCGATTTGTTTATGTACGTAACTGATTAGCAGGGGGCATATCTTAGTCACGGAATAAACGCGGTCACGCACTTATCTATCATTGATTTTTTTACAGCATTTTTTTGTATGTCACATTAAGCATGTGCTTTTTAGGTCGAGCCTAGCGGACCGCGCATGCGCTGCTCTAGGAAAACGCCCTCTTGGAATCACTCTGGACTTTTTTTTTTTGCATTTGTTCTATTGGGCTTTGCGTGTGTCTTTCTAAAAAAACAGCACGCAATTGGGCAAAGGCGGGTGCATGTCCCACCTTTCCCAGGAAATGTATCCGGCCTACGGCTTGCGGTTACGAGCAGGAGCGCCATCTGTTCGGGGTCATGTCACCATCTGTTTTTAATTAGCGCGTTGGCCGCGCTGCCATGCTCACTCGCCCCCGCTTCTCTCTTGCACCATTCTTTTTAACCAACCCTCCCTTCACATGCCACATGCACACACACACAGCCCAAATTCTGCAGGAGTCCAGGGTCAGAAGAGTTATACATGGGTAAATGTGCGCTTTGGCACAAGTTTAGTTGATCTCTTGGTCTTCTCCTTTAACTTTCATAGAACTCCTGTTTGTGGTCATTGCCACCTACAAATCAAGAAATGTACATTGTGATTCTGAAAATGAGACGATTGATGTTTGTAACATTAAATTTAATATATACGTATTTGGGAAACTTCTATGACTCCATATAAGTTTGCATCAGCAACAATGAGGCGTTAGCAGTTATATTGTTGCGCAAGGCTAATTCAATATGGGTTTGCCAGCTGTCTGAGAGCTTGAGTGAACGGTAGTTGACGCAGAGATGTTGTATTTACTCATTTTATTTATTTTAACTGGCCGATGTACTGAACCGTGTGTATTTGTGGCATGCATTATTCATGAGTTGTCACATCAGAGTAACGTCCGAAACAATTAGGTTGAATTCATGCGCTAATTGTATTAATGATGTTGGGATTGGAAATCACCCATGCTCTCAGCCTGCCTGAGTAAAACTTGTGTTTTCTTTCTACACAGTCAGCGTAGCTTGCACTATTCCAGTGGCGTATGTAGCCATTTGTGCTGTAAATTAAGACGGGAGGAAGGGAGTTGTAGTCGTGACGTACCTGCCTCACTGCGGCGCTACGGAACAGCAGCTTTCTATTTGTGCGCGTAAGCTGGCGGGGTGGAAAGGTCACTTGATTAACCAATAGTAGACAAGGGGAGAGCTTCCTGAGTGTGAGCTAGACGGCCATGTTGGACACCATTTTGTAGAGTTTCCGACTGTTGTGCTAGTGTACGCCATGGTTAGAATTATTTTTCTCAATATTTGAATAGAAGCCTGATCACATTTTGCGATCATACACGCCTTTCTTTTTTAGAAGTTATTGTAAATTACGTTTTAAGATATTCGCTAGACTTAACGGGTGCCTTAATACAGTGTGTTTCTGTAGATATTGTGACTCTTCAAGTCATTTTGCGAAGAACCTAATGAAATCGGAAATTAAAAAAATATATGCTTATATTGCCTGGTGGATGCTTCTTTGGGTGGATTTACATTCAAAGATGGCCGCATGCTTTGCTGGAGCTGCTAATAGACTTGCTGGTTCACACCTTATTCGACTCTCTGAGCCTACCAGTGGAATGGGCCTCCCCTGAGCTGCCGGCAAGGGGCGTGTTTAAGAAAATACGCTGCAGTTGCCAGTCTCACAAGGCACATACAATAATATAAAACATAACTAAAAACTTATAACATCCCAAAGGTGAGACCTATTGGCTACGCCAATGCTTGTTGG
Organism: Triturus cristatus; assembly: GCF_964204655.1. Lineage (NCBI taxonomy): Eukaryota > Metazoa > Chordata > Amphibia > Caudata > Salamandridae > Triturus > Triturus cristatus. The sequence continues at coordinate 512,764,159 of NC_140588.1, forward strand.
ATATGTTTTCCATAATATGCTTTGGTGGCGATTTTATGTGTCAGCATTAATTAGTTAGCATGTCATATACATGTTATCAGCACAATTGAATGTTCAACTATTGATATTTGCAGGTATGTGGTTATTGATGGTTGCTGATGTGACTTTCTACATTATAGTTACCCCTGACGATTGCATTGGGTTTATACCATCATGTCTCATATGACAAATTGTGATTTCGACATGTTGCAGAAATACTCCTGGATTGGCATTTCTCACACATTTGAGAACTGGAATCATGAGGCCTCTGTATGAGTACTGAAGAACGGAAAAATTGAATAAAAAGGATAACATGAATTAAATTGGACTCGTGACTGTGGACCACATTGGCCTATGCCCGTTAGTTGTGCATCCTGCCCGTTTAGATGGGAGGCTCACTCCACCCATCAGTGTATCACACAACATACTTCGGCAAAACGCTATCAGACCGTAACCCCTAGAGTCCGCTTTTCACTAAAGGAGAATACCTACCTAGACGCCTACATGGAAACTCCAAGCACCGACCCGGTTATCCAGAAGGAATTACGGGAAAGCATTGTTAAATATTTTCATGAAAATTATATTACTGCATCCTCCCCTATGGTGGAGAGGGAAGCCTTTAAGGCTGTGATACAGGGTGCCTGTATTCGAACTACGCTGGACACCTGTGGATCAATTTTCTCTAAACTCAAATAAGTAGAAAACTCACTAATTACCATGGTGCATGCAGTGATAGTGCATCTAGAGTGCATGAGACCTCTGCGCATGGCTAAACATACATACAATGAACTTATGGAGTGCTTGTGCTGTCTGGACTACGCGACTTACAAATCTAAATCCCATGCAGAAGGATAAAAGACTGGCAGACTTCTCCCCTCTCCATAACCCACAAATGCGTATAAAGGCTGTCTAAACCAAAGATTTACTGCTGGTTTGCACACATGGCGCAATTAACCAAACCTTTTGAGCTCACTATGCCACATTATACTCCAACCCGCAGGCACAACCAAAACACTTCGATTGAGGTCATTTTATGGGATGTGACCTTACAAAAGTGTCTACAGTTGCATCTGAATCTCTAGCCGCCCTTACTTCGGAACAAGAAATAAAAAGGTGATCCAAGCACTTGCATGTGGCAAGACACCTGGCAAAGATGGCCTCCCATTGAATTTTGTGGCCTCTTAGCACTATGACTGTTAAAACTTTACCGGACCGCTATTTGTCGTGGCCAACTTCCAGCGTCCATGAAAGAGGCAGTGCTCACCTCCTTACTTAAATCTGGTGGAGATGGAAACTTACTATCCTCTTCTAGGCAGATTTTCATAAAAACATAGAATATAAATCTTTAAGTAAACTCCTGGCAGATCTGCTGCCCCCACAGCCCCTACACCTGATTTGATACACGGACCAAAATGGGGTTGCAAAAATGCGGATGCTTCTCCGCCTCTTATTTTGTGAACTTGCTATTGCCCATTCCAGCATCCTATTTTCAGCTCCCTGATTTTGATTCCCTACTGATAAAGCTGCTCTGGGGCCAGGGAAGACAGAGTTAATCTGGCAAAATTGAGGCTCTCCACCACTAGAGGAGGCATGGATGTGCATGATTTTGAAGCACATTATTATACAGTACAACTCCAAAGCCTGGCTTACTGATTAGCTGGAAACCATCAGTGAGAAAAACTAAGCAAGACTCAGATCTGAGGGGAGGGGAAACAGCACAGACTGTTATTCCCGATCACCAAACCCTTGTGTAGCCCACCCGTTACATAGCACGGTATTGACAGTCCTGAAGCAAGGCATTCGGTATAATCACTCGACAATACTGTATGTTACTACTATTCCACTGCTGGGCTTCCCTACACCAAGCGAGCCGCTCACACGCAGGGAGCTGAGACAGTGAGAGGCGGTAAGGATAACTACACTGGGAGACCTTTACAACGAGGTGACTCATATCTTTCTAGACCATAGTTGATAGCAAAGGACTACAAGAGAGGCAGTTCCTGTTATATGATAGATTAATATACATGCTCTGCCAACAGTGGTTAGATAACTAAATGGAACTCCCTACACATGCTGTATAGAGGAATTGCATATTGTGAGACACAAGCATAAACGTATTACCTGGTTTTATGAGGCAATAGTAGACCATAAGGGTGTATCCTTACAACAGCTCAGTGGGAGGTGCGTTTGGGGCGAGCTTACAACGAGAAAGAGTGACAGAGCACCAGAATACCCACAAAAAGTAGCCTGCAAATTTCAAATGTATTACATTTAACATTTTTCACAGAGCCTACCTCACCCCTACCAGATCTACACTACAGAGACTGATAACTGTCCAAGATGTGGCACTGTACTTCTCTTCAGTCCTTTGGGGTGGGGGGTGTTCTGTGGAAATTGTCAGTGGTGCCTAGGCCGTCTATGAATAGCTCAAATGGAATCCTGCTTACAGGGACTATATCCCCGGCCTAAAAGGGACAAGGTAACAACCACATTTTAAGGCCTATTGCTTTTACGACCTAAACGAACCATAAGAATTCGCTGGAAATTCCAATCTCCCCGCCACTTCTAACATGGAGGCAAGCAGTGACTACCTGGGCAGTAGCTGAGGGCAACGCTTTTCACAGTGAGGAAAACTGAGGGTTGCACAGAACACCCATCACATCCTACTGGGATACTCCGGTGCGAGAGTTCAGGGATTATGGAACAGGAGACAATGTCCTGAACCCATGCCCCTTTCTCCTTCACAAGTCTCCCCTGAGTGCCCCAGATTATCGCTAGTCTTCAAGATATGTTGATTGCTACTCCCTCTCTGGTCTTTTTTAAGCTCCAAAGTCAGCCCTACCTGACACTCCTGATATTTATGATCCGCCAAAAGTGTTTAACATCTTCTCCAGGGATCAAAAGCTGCTGCACCTGGCTGCGTTAGGAATCACCCTGGTTCGAGGATTAAAAGCAGTAAACTGCTCCACACACCAACCTGTGTTTGTACCGGCCCTCTTGAAAAGTGGACACTCCAGGGGGTGGGAAAATGGGAGCGATGAGGGTTTGGTTTTCTTTTTTTGTTATTTTGTTTTCTCTCAAAAATTATACTTAACCAAAGTTTGTCAAAACCCACATCAAAATATGGACACCTTACCTAGCGAGAGGGGCATAGATTTCTCCTGTCAGACAGTCCACAGCTACAAGATGACCCCCATTACATATTTCAGATCAAACTGGTCTTAACATGGGATGATAACGTGTTGGATTTCATTTGGTCTGTTCTATACCCAACTTATTTGATAGGTACTCAATATAATCCGAATATGTCTAATCACATTGTTTTGTAGCAATGAAAACTGATTAGCCCGATAAAACTTGTCTGAAAAATAAAAATAAAAAGGAAGACTTCAGGATAAGATCTTTCAGAATTAGGAATCCCAAAGTAAAATTCAGCTGCATAATGGAGCAAAAAATCAAGGGCAAAAAGGTATAACAAAGGGAAATGAAAGTGATGAAAAATAGGGGAACAAATGTGTTGCGACTCAGAAGAAGACCTTCTTATACATGGTCTAGGGGAGAAGTACATCACAGGAAAATAGGTTAGCACTATATTGGATTGGGAACTTCAGACAACATACGCTGGAAAGTAGATAATCTTGAGTAGCAATAGATTTATAGCTAGCCATGTCTATGTCTTCAGTAAGGATGGAGCCTTCCAACCATGAGAAGAACCACCTCATATTGGACATCTTTCCTTTCCCTTCATACTCACGGACTTGCCCTATCATGCTAGCACACCGGCGCTCCGCATGGCCCATGGAACAATTCTCTGATCAGTCGCAGAAATGCCAAAACTAACTGAAAAGTGCAAGAGAAAAAAACATGCTTTTAGCACCTGTTCAAGCCACAGCAACTCCCCCTTTCTAGGAGCATATAATGGGCCACCTATCATTGCAAAATGGCATTAGTGCGTGTTGTATGATAATACAACGCACGGCTTTACCACATATTCCTTTCCACACATAAGTATAATAAGATAAGTGAAATCCATTATAATCTATATATATCTATATATGTATATATATATATATATATATATATATATATATATATATATATATATATATGTATATATATAGAAAACAAATTGCTCTTAAGCTTTGGGAGGTTACTCGACAGAGCTTTGCCATACGGCTCCACAATGCAGTCTGTTCAATGCTCCTTGCAATATTGTACTTGCCAACGCGTTTCAAGGTTAAAAAACCCCTTCTTCATGGGCTGCCACAAAAGCCATCTGAGCCTCGCATTCATTTCAAATCACCGCTTTTATTGACATCTCAGCCCCTCAGTGGGCGTGTGCTCAGTGCAAGGTTTTAGTGCATGCTGGAACAGAAAGTTCATAATGCGAGCGTCTTTGTTAACTTTAGTAAGTTCAAATGTTCTTTTGCTGTATTTAGGCTTCTTTTAATCCCATAGTAGGTTACGGACCACAAGGCAGGCTTAATTAGCATTTAAAGCGCTGTGCAGAATTGTCTCGATTAGTGCAAAACAACAGTCTCACCATGCTGGAATCTGTGTTCCTTTCCCAACCGGTGATGGTGCTCCTCCCCACGGCCAGGCTGCCGTGTTAAATATTGAAACCAAATTGCCCTTAAGCTTTGGGAGGTCACTCGACAGAGCTTTGCCATACGGCTCCACAATGCAGCCTGCTCAATGCTCCTTGCAATATTGTACTTGCCAACGCGTTTCAATGTTAAAAAAACCCTTCTTTAGAGACTTTGATACACCGTACCTACTACAGGAAAATAATGTTATTCACCATTCGGAATCACAAGTTCCAGCATGCCATTAGACTAATGTTGTCACGCCTACAAAGTGCTAAAAAAACAAAAAGAATGCTAATGGTGAACCCACAGTGTTTTTCTTTCAGCCTAAGAAGAAGAGGCGTAATGCCTCGAAACACGTCGGCTTCAAATTAATCATTGCAGGAAGCAGAGAGACGAGCTGCAGCATGGCTTTAATGAGAAGAGCGCCGTTCAGTGACCTCCTGCTGCTCAAGGGCATTTTGATGTTCACATATCTACATGGCGGCCCCTGCCGTGGGGAGGAGCACCATTTTCTGCAAACAAATGAAAAGGCTGTGAAGTGGAACTGTTCCACATTGAAGGCATGGCGCTCTCATGCGAAAAAAGGAAGCCCGTTTTTCTGCAATCCATCCTACTAAGGAAATAATAAAGAGTTTAGAGACTTTGATACACCGTACCTACTACAGGAAAATAACGTTATTCACCATTCGGAACCACAAGTTCAAGCATGCCATTAGACTAATGTTGTCACGCCTACAAAGTGCGATGAGGTCAATATGCTAATAAAAGAATGCTAATGGTGAACCCACGGTGTTGGTCTTTCAGCCTAAGAAGAAGAGGCATAAAGCCTCGAAACGCGTCGGCTTCAAATGAATCATTGCAGGAAGCAGAGAGGCGAGCTGCAGCGAGGCTTTTAATGAGAAGAGCGCAGTCGAGTGACCTCCCGCTGCTCAAGGGCATTTTGATTATATATATATATATATATATATATATATTCTCGCCTGCTCCTCGAGTATTTCCTGCCCCTCCTGAACAAGAGTTGCGTCGTCGCTTGTGACTCCTCGGGGCGAGTCAATTAAATATTGCAAAAGGATGACGACGCCGTGGTAGCGGCAGAAGAATAAACGTTTAGAAACCACACACGGCGTCGTCATCCTTTTGCAATATATATATATATATATATATCTCCACTACCACTGATCGCGAAGAAACCCAAGCCTCTTGTAGCGGTGGGCTGTGGCGGGGACGCGAACCCCTAGTCTCCACCACAATCGTTATTTCACCGTACCAGAAAAGACGATGCCACAGCCACGTATTCCTTTTTCAAGTGTGTTTATTCAATTTTCTTTGGCCAGTCACTCGACGCGTTTCGGAGTACAACTCCTTTATCACTCGTTAGTGTCCGAAATCCATGCTTGAATCCCCACTTTCCAGGCAGCGGTAAATACCGTGTCTCGTGGCCCCTTATTGGCATCTCAAGGGTGGTGCGCCCTTCACGCCCGAAGCAGGCGTGTTAACATCAGGAAACGGTTGCTCTGCAAGCAAGGGCACACTCGGGACTCAATAAATCTTGCAAGGACACCAGCGCGCACCTCCACATTTTATCAGCCTGACGCGTTTCGGAAATGATTCCTTTCTCAAAGGCTTCCAACAATAACTCGCTATGCTGCTGACGCCATCATTTAATATATATATTCACTGAAAAAAACATAGGTTTCAGGCCAGATATAGTTAGGAATTAGCATTTAAAAACCTTAGAAATTCACTGAAAAAACAATAGGTTTTAGGGGTGTTATAGTTACCTGGACATTTCACTCGAACAAAACCATTGAAATTCCTCCGATATAGTTAGTTGTACTAACTACATCTCGCGCGCCCGCAATCCACTGCTGATGATGTCACATATTACATCATTCATGACATGGTCAGTGACATCATTCAACGATGAATGAAACTATACGCCAGACTATCAACTCTAGTTGGCACATTTTAAATGCCACCAGAAATGATTCAAACCAACTAGCTAAACCAATGTTTGCATACCGGAAGAATAAAAACCTTAAGGACCTAATAACAAGGTCCCAGATGCGACAAGGTCCACCGACTCAGATACAGACCACGATTGGAGGACTGTCTGCCCTAAAAGGAAATTTCAAATGCATGTCATGTGTTGCATGCAAATTTGCGCTGGAAGTGAAACAATATTCCATCAATGGAGTTCAGATAAATCTACAGAGTCTGACCAACTGTAAAACCACGAATACAATCTATGCAGTCTTGTGTCCTTGCGATAAAACCTATGTAGGTGAGACATCCAGGTCGATGACAACAAGACTAACAGAGCATAGATCAGCTATCAGGACAAAAAAACTGCAAGCACCATTGGTCCAACACTTCATTGATTTTGACAATACCACAGAAGACATCCGATGGTTGATTTTAGAGAAGATCAATACCAGTGGAATACAAGGGACAGAAATCCGCAAAAGGAGAGAGGTCTACTGGATATTTTCTCTGGACACATATAAAAGAGGGCTAAACAATGAGATCCCGCGGAGTCAAGTCATTAGTTTCAATAACTAATGGGCTCCCTCCACAATATAGGTCCAGAAGCCCTGGAGTTACCATGTCACCTGATGTCTCATACAAATACAAGGTTTATGACCTCATATAACCTTGTTTATACAGATAAGGCTGGTAGACATTACAATAGACTTCACAGATATTCTCGGAGTCTTTTTCCCACACGACCAGAATTGGGGTTTTCTCTATATTCGTTTCATCTAGTGTTATCTCCATCAGTATGCTTATGAGCGCAGCTGGTTTTTACATCAAAGCTGTTTTTTATGTAGATAACGATAAAGATCTAAATAGCTGACGTAGCGGGTGGATTCATCACTTTAAGATAACCAAGAGCCTCGTTCTCTAGACATATGCCATTGGATGCACTCGGTTGATGTGGTTAGATATTGACCAATCACTAACGAGTAAAGGGTTGAAATAGGACGATTTGTACTCAAGTCCTGTTTTTACTTCAATCGTCCACACTGAAGTAGTTGGCACCAGTTAAGCGGAGCACTAGCGAGACGGGGTAAGTGAAAAGGGATTGCACTTTGGGCTCGCCTCTTTAACGTTAGAAGAATCTTTAAGTACATCTATAGTTTATTTTAATCCCACATGGTGAGCAAACACTATTGACTACATGCGCTTTCGTGTAGGTGGCGTATCCATACCACGGAAAGCAAGTAACCATCCGCCATTTCTAATCGCGGAAGAGCGATTTAACGCTTTATCATTGGACTGTATAGGCTATTACCAGTAAGTGCTTTTACGACACTTGGATTATTAGACAGGCCCCTGCAGCAGGGAAGCATATGTCCCTCGCTTGAGCATTAATTTATAAGCGTTTACACAATTTTTGCTCCGTGTTGTTTCTATCATTTTAGAGATGCAACTGCCCCATGCAGCTTAAGAGCCGATGTTACTGAGTCACACCTGAACCCGCTCAATCATATTCACACCCGCTAATCAGACGGAAACGGAGGATCACTTGAGCAATCAGCATAGGCAAGAAACTCGCTGTGACGCCAACTGGGAACAGCATGAGCTTTAAGAATCGAAGGTAACAAGTTGAACCTCTTTCTTCAGCTTCAGTTACAAATGTATCTTACTGATATAATTAAGAAACAGCGAATAGTTTGTAAAGAGGCTGAGGCATTCTAAGCGTGGATGGTTGGTTTCTATTTACAGAGATATTGATTCTGGCTAACCTACAGCCACAGATAAACCGCACTCTATATCTGTAGTTCAACGGCAAGATTCCTGACCGTTAACATAAGACCAACAATAAGAAGGTAGGCAGTCCTATGAATCTCATCTGCAAAATATAGTAATAAGTCCATACGTGGACGCCCAATATGTGACCAGATAGCATTGTCTTTATGATCAGGACACTCTGAATTGTCGGTTCTCTTTATCACATTAGGAATAACCACCATTTAAAGGGAAAGTGTACTGAGATGTGTTTTATGTCAGAGTTGCCACACAGACAATATACAACTTCACGGCCTTTTAGAGAATTAACTGTTACAGCCCAGGTTGTTTAGTCCACAAGTAGATAATGGTGATTTTGTATACCGCAACTAATAAGGCCCCACACATTGTAATAAATCCTCCTTAAAACCCCAAAGGTTTTAGATAGAAGGTGTGATACTGAAAACCATGGTACTATACTTTGTATGTATCACACCAAGAACTTAAGAACCAGATGAATTTGACACCCATACTGGAGATAGATTGTGTTAATATGTATTATAAATGTGTAAATAATGTATATAAGTAGCAGATGTATATAGTCTCTTTTTTCTATTGATATATTGTACACATGATGAGCGCAATTTTGTATACACGAACAATTATAGTGTGTTGTTTTTGCTCTCTTTGTATTATAATATAGGAGCTAAGAAATCATGGCTGAACGCCGAAACGCGTGTAGACTGAAATCGAATAGAGCCATGTTCTATAATAATTTCTTTTTCTGTACTTTGATATAAATTGAAATACAATCATTTGACCAAACGGGCCTTAATGCAGTATCCAGAATAGGAATTGCTTGTAAAAAAGACATTGCAAACAAAAGACATTGTGGAATATGAAATGGTTTACTAGATATATGTCCATAAATAAATGTAAAAAAATATATTAAAAAAAATAACTAATAAATGAATGGAAATTATCTATTGTTGCTCGAGTCATATTTTGGTTAATGAGAGAGAGAAAAAATTCTATGCACATTTGTAAAAACTTTTTCTATAGATATTTGACTATATATGTTGAGAGCACTTTGTTTATATACCCACACACTATATTTGTATAAGTTTCCTATATATTGTTTCATAAACAGTGACATCACTGATGACATCTCAAATGACATAACTGATGACATCATCCACGTGACTATCAGATACATTTCATCATACACTAGTATAACCTTTCATCACTCACTGTAAAATACAGAGTGCCAGATTTAAAACCAGACACACCAATACAAGTTTCTAAACACCCACTCAGTGATTCCTAAAGCTATACACACATCTAATCACTTACCTATAGATTCACTCATACATGCTGTCAATAATCAATAGAACACTATCAAATATTCTTATACACCTATATCGACATTACATTTTTAAAACTATTTGTAGATATTTTATTTTTTTAATTACATTATAATTACATTATACATTACAATACAAAATATACTTTCTCAGAATGAATTACTTTAGTTTAAATACTTTGCAAATAGGCAATAGACTTTTAAGTACAGTAGTTACAGTTGTTGCAATTGGCAACACAATTTCAAACACAATGCAACATTGAACTCAATGTGAATTTCTAGTCAAATGCAATTAGTTACTTTATGGATTACTTTTCTAACCACAGGACTGGATCCTAGATTCAGTCCTGGGACATCTCCTGTAAACAGTTTAGTAAAAGCGTTTTGGTTATAGTAGTGATTTTTAAGGAATATTATTGTATTTTAAAAGTTGACACTTAGAATTTTTTTTCACATAGAATCACCAATGTTATCCTATGGCAGAAAATTCACTTAGCAGGTAAGTAGTGTTATCGTTACTTTTTCTTACTCAGTGGTGGATTCTGGATCCAGCACTGATGAATCTCCTGTAAACAGTGAAAAGAATGTGTTTAAGTCATACAGACGATTTTTTAGGAATATTTTTAGTCTGTGAAAATAGACACTTAGAAACTTTTCTGCTGAAAACCACATAATGGATTCCTATGGAAGGAAATACAAGTTACTGGTAAGTACGCTTAGATTTACTTTTCAGGGTCACTGCTGGTCTAAAAGATGCAGCACTGGGTTCTCTCCTCATAACAGGTGAGTAAATCGGAATTCGTAGTTCGGCTGATTTTAGAGGAATATTTGTACGTTTCACAAATGGACACAGAGAAACTTTTCTGCTGAAAACCACACAATGGATTCCTATGGAAGGAAATACAAGTTACTAGTAAGTACGCTTAGAATTACTTTTCAGGGTCAGTACTGGGCTAAAAGACGCAGCACTGGGTTCTTTACTGATAATAGGTGAGTAAATCGGCATTCGTGTTCGGCTGATTTTAGAGGAATATTTGTACGTTTCAAAAATGGACACAGAGAAACTTTTCTGCTAAAAACCACACAATGGATTCCTATGGAAGGAAAAACAAATTACTGGTAAGTATGCTTAGAATTACTTTTCAGGGTCAGTGCTGGGCTAAAAGATGCAGCACTGGGTTCTCTCCTGATAACAGGTGAGTAAATCGGAATACATAGTTCGGCTGATTTTAGAGGAATATTTGTACAATGGTGAAGGAAGGGGGCGGGGCCTTAGGTGATGTGTGCAAACACGCCCTGTGGCGGGTTGTAAGTAGGGGAATTAATTCCTCTTCAATCCTGCGGTCCCCTGGGGGCCAACTAGCCCACCAGGTACCTCCAGTATGTGCCAGGGAGCTGCGTTGCAGAGAGGTGTTCAGAGGCCACGCCCCTTTTTACAACACTCTGCAACGCAGCATTTTGAAGTGTCCCTGGGGGGTGGCGGTCCCCGGGGATGGGGGGGCCTGAGAGCCCCACCAAACCAAATGTTTTTAAGCCCCGGGGGTGGCGGTCCCCGGGGCTGGGGGGGCCTGAGAGCCCCCCCACCCATTTTAAAGAAGCCCCGGGGTGGCGGTCCCCGGGGCAGTGTGGGGGGGATTGGGACCCCCCCACACTTAATTTTTCATTATGCCCCCGGGATTTGGCCCCCCCCGGGGGGCAAATTAGCACATTTAGCGCGGGAGGCCCACGCTGATTTTTTTTTTCTATCGGCAGGATGCGCGCATCCTCCAGTTTAAAAAAAATATATATATTTTTTGGGGCCTTGGGGGTCGTTGTGGGACCCCCTGACCAGGCCTAGGGTGTCAGGGTGTCTCTACCCTGCCCCCTTTTCGCGTTTTGCGACTTTTTTGGGGGGTTTCTTGTGCCTCAGTTCTACTGAGGCACAAGATGGCTGCTAACACTTCCTGATTCAGAGTGTTGGCAGCCAATTAAAATTCAGCTTGTGATCGGGAGGGTGCGCTCAGGGTGCGCAGATCCTCAGAGGCCATAGATATATATGTACTTTTAACTGTAATTTTCTCAGGAACTACTGAACGGATTTACACCATTTAAGCAAAAGGCACGAGTCTGAACTGAGGACTACCTCTTTGCCAAATTTGGTGTAATTCCGTTCAGTAGTTCGGGCTATAGCTGCGGCTAAAGGTCCTATGGGAAAATGCATGGAAAAAACGCGTTTTGGGACCCCCCTTTTTTCTCGGCCTCCGCTTGACGAATCATCGTGAAACTTTCAGGTTAGGAGCGGACCGGAGCTGGCCAAAAGTTTGGAAAATTTCGCGAAGATTCGTCAATCGGCGCCAAAGTTATTCCAAATAGAACGTTGTGGATTTCCTATGGAAAATAGGTCCTAACTATAATCTACCTACAGGCGACTGCCAGTAGGTGTGACACACTGACACACACACACACACACACACACACACACACACAGACACACACACACACACACCCCCCCCCCCTTGGCTGTTCATACAACAGAAGCACATCTTTGCTATGGCAGCTTGGAAATATGCATGGCGATAAGTTAAGAAATGTTGTCAAAAATCCACCACCAGCTTCGGCGCATGGGGTCAATCTCCAGATACACTCAAATACTTTAGTAATGCTTGAGTGCCTTTTCACCAAAAGTTAAAGACACGCATGTGTGAGGAAAAGGGACTCACAAAAAATAAATTCAGGGGCAAGCTACGCCCAAACTATGTACATGAATCAAGAACAAGTTCAGCCATTCTTATACCTTCTCGACACGTAAAGGACTGTGGATTGAAATTTGCTCCAGACCAAATTTGCAAACTCTATACAAATGAAAACGACGAGGCAAACACTTTTTCATGTTTGAATGGTATCGGAAGAGAATGGCAACATATATGCTGGGTTATTCTCGTATATTTTATGTGCTTGCTAATCATCTCTCAACACAATGTTGGGGCACATCAGAAAAGTTTGTTTTTATTTGATATGTCCATTGAATTTCCTGCTGTAACTGGTCATGAAAGATATTTAACCCCTTCGGTGCTCATGACGAGCTGGGCTCGTCATGGCACACAGTCTCCGTGTGGTCGTGACGTGCCCAGCTCATCATGACACCCACCCACGGGGGAAGCGCTGGAGCTCCCCCCGTGGGCGGCCGATCAGGTTTTTCTTTCCTGGGGAAGGCAGGGGAAGACCTTCCCCTGCCCCCACCCCCCCCACGAGGAGCGCTGACGTCATTGAGGGTTCCCTTGGATCACAGACGTGCAGGAAGCCATTTGCTTCCTGTGCGTCGGTGATCTAAGAGGTTAGTTTTGGGGCTGGGGAGGGGGGGGGGGATTTAAACGAAAGAGACACTGAGGGAAAGGAAAGGGTTTTCCTTTCCCTCGATGCCTCTTTTGTGCATTCCTGCTGCACGATCGTGCAGCAGGAATGCCCACTAGACGCCAGGGATGTTTTTTTAAGGGACCGATACATACTGTTTGGGAGGAGCGGCCCCTTAGGCAAGGGTCGCTCCCCCTTTTGGGGGCAATAATTTGTGGCTTTGTCTGCCCCCCTGGGGGGGGTGCAGATTTAATTTTTCTTTATAAGGAAACAGCCCACTGGGCAATTATAATGGATGTAGTGGGGAGTGGCCCCTTGGGCAAGGGTCACTCCCCTTTGGGGGCCATTTTAGTATGTCCATGATGCTAGGTTTTGTTTGGGGGAGCCGCCCCTTAGGCAAGGGTCCCTCCCCTTATGGGGGCTATGTTTTAGGCATTGTCTGCCCCCCTGGGGGGGGGGGGCAGATTTTCTTTATTAAAAAACAAAAATTCCCACTGAACTACCAGGGATTGTTTAGTGGGGAGTGGCCCCTTGGGCAAGTGTCACTCCCCTTTGTGGGCTTATGATTTTGGCTGTCTGCCCCCATGGGGTGGGGGCAGATTTCGCAATTTTTAGGTTGAGCATTTGAGACCTCTTGTATATTCTTTAGTATTTACTTATATGTTTTTATCGTTTGTGTGCTTTGTATATCGGCCCTAGGACTGGTCTGCTTCCGCTTAGGGACATTTCTTTCTGATCAACTGACTCTATTTAACGTTTTTGATAGAAAACGACCAGCAGAGGTCAGTAAAATACCAGAATCACTTTAGCATTCTCTAGTTTTCAGTCCATAGAAATTGTCTTCCACGAGCACCCATAGACAATTATATTTTTTTAAAATCTTGTATTGTCAGTGATATGACCACCGAAGGCCCAGATTTTCTATTAAAAACAGAGCATTGGACTATACCATTTCCCGCTGAAAGGCAATATTTCTCCCCGTGTGTTCCAATACTTGGCGTGTCACGCAGTTTGGTGCTTACTTTCCCTCCATGTCAAAGAACAGCAAATGTTTCAGGGCGCAGGCTAATGTGCTGCATAGCTAAGTACATATAAGGTCCCAAAGGCGAGACCGATTGCATTGCAAATGCTTGTTTAATGTAGGGCCCACTAGGCCTCCAGGGAGTTATTTGTGGAGAGTGACCCCTTGGGCAAGGGTCACTCTCTTTTATGGGAGGATGATTGTGGTCATTTCTGCCCTCGTTGGGTGGCAGAATAGCAGTATGTTTTTAGGCCCATCTGCCCTCAAGGGGGGCAGAAGCCACTAGCCTCCTGGGTTTTTTATTTTTTTATTTTTGTGTTTGGGAGTGGCCTCAAGGGCAAGGGTTGCTCCCCTTTTACGGGGGTGAATATTTTATTTATACTCTTAGGCCCACCTACCCCTTAGCTTGGCTGGTGGATTGTGTGTGGACTGGTGCATTATTTGCATATGTGATTGTAATGTTTTTTTCTCCTTTTTATTCTAGTGTAAAGCTTAAGATTCCTGTTCGCGATTTCGACAGTGGTGTTCTGCAGTTTTGCGTAGTTGCATTTTTTTGGTAAGAAAAACATTTTTGTTGTATATACTCCAAATTAGTATTTTTGTCATGTATGAATGAATTTGTTTGTAAGTGGTGTCATAATGGCAGCTTATTTAGTTAGTGTTTTGTGCATGGAATTCTTTGCGATGTGTTTTGCATTGTCTTATGTGTAATTTTCTTTTCTCTTACTTTTTTAGTGAGATATTATTGATCCGTACGGTGTCTGTGCAGAGTAGGTGGTGGTGAATTTATCTGCTTCTGGCAAGTGAGTGGTATCGTTTTGGAGTATATAGGTATTTCTGATAAGGGTGCATTTTGTTTATTACTTATTTTACAAAGTGTTTGTTATTGACTTGTTTGACAGGTTACTTTTATTAGTAAGCAGCATGGCTAGCCATAGAATGACTGCTCAGCAGGTGGTTGGTATGCTTCTTGAATCTTCCTCTGAGCAGGATTATGAGACTGACAGTGCGTCTGAGGGAGAGGAGGGAGGGGAAGATTCAGGCAGTGAGTTTTCTCTCCACATGGAATCATCGGATGATGAAGGTACTCTCAGTGCAGATGAAGCTACTCGCAGTGCGGATGAAGTGCCTGTTTTAGAGGAGGATACTGCTGTGCCGATGGTGCAAGAGGCATCTGGATTGCCGCCTGAGGCTGCTAGGCTTCCTACTGGAAGTGCTGGACTCTGGGTTGATCCAAACATGGTGCAGCCGGTGTTGCCTGCCTTTAGTGGTGATGCAGGGTGTAGAGTGGATTGTGAAAATGTTTTGCCTATACAGTTTTTTCAGTTGTTAATGGATGATGTTTTTTGGGTGAGATTGTTGAGCAGACTAATTTGTATGCTGAACAGTTTTTGAGGGACAACAGTGACAAACTTAGGCCCCACTCTAGTGCTACCCGGTGGACTTCCACAAATTTGGAAGAGATGAAGAAGTTTTTTGGGTTTGACTTTATTGATGGGTTTGATAAGGAAGCCGTCCATGGCTTCATATTGGTCTACCAGTCCCTTGATGTCAACTGCCATATTTCCTGCAGTTATGACTCGTGATCGGTATTTGCTTTTGCTACGGATGCTGCATTTTGTTGATAATTCTTTGGCGTTGCCACGAGATCACCCTGACTGTGACCGTCTTTTTAAGATTCGGCCTGTCCTTGATCACTTTGTAGATCGATTTTCAGAGATCTATACTCCAGAGAAAGAAATATCTATTGATGAGTCTTTGGTCTTGTTCAATGGCCATTTGGTTTTTAGGCAGTACATCCCTAGCAAGAGGGCACTCTATGGAATTAAGCGTTATATGTTGTCTGAGAGTAGGACAGGATATGTTTTTAATTTCCATGTGTACACTGGTAGGGATTCCACTATTGACCCCCTGGTTGTCCGTCCACTTTTGGAGTTTCTGAGAAAATTGTGTGGGATCTTGCTAGAGGACTGTTTAACAGAGGCCACCATTTGTACCTTGATAACTTCTACACTGCTGTGCAATTGTTTAAGGAATTGTTCAAAGTGGTCACTTTTGCTTGTGGCACAATCCACTCTAACCGTAAAGGTTATCCAAAAGAACTTGTTTGCAGAAAACATCAGAGGGGAAAGTGCAGTTCCTTGCGTAGTGATGAACTACTAGCTGTGAAATTTGTGGACAGGAGGGATGTGTACATGCTGACTACCATCCATGATGAGAGTACTTCACCTGTGGCTGTTTGGGGTCAGATTTCTGAAGTGCGCAAACCTGTGTGCATTTTAGACTACAATAAGCACATGGGTGGTGTTGATAGAGTAGATCTGAGGTTGGAACCTTACACTGCTATTCGTAAGGCTTACGTTTGGTATAAGAAATTGGTCATCCATCTCTTTAATTTAGCAACTTTCAATGCTTTTGTTGTGTACAAGGAGTATTCTCCTGCATCAAAGTTGACTTTTGTTCAGTTTCAGCAATCTGTGATAGGCAGCCTGGTAGTTGTGGAACAGGCAAGTGTGTCTAGAGTTGGAGTGGTGGAGGATGTGGCTCGATTGAAAGATCGCCACTTTCCTGATTTCATTCCTCCCACATCCTCAAAAGACTTTCCCACTAGGAGATGTAGAGTCTGTTGGCAAAGAGGTGCGCGGAAGGAGACTCGTATTTACTGCCCCGAGTGTCCTTCTAACCCTGGGCTGTGTGTGCCTGCTTGTTTTAGAGCGTACCACGCGCAAAATAATTTTTGGGAGCATCCATGAGTGGTAAAGTGAACTGCCTGGTCTGTATTCTTGAAAAAAATGTGTTCTGTTTCAAGGTTGGCATTAGTGCAATGTATTTAGTTTCAGATTTTGTGTTAGTAGATTTCTATCTATTTGCAATTTGTTTGTGGTTTTATTTTTGTCTAAAAAAAAAATCCTAAATGTGATGGTGGTGTGTGTAGGCTGGCGCTTGGCTGGTGATGTGCGTGGACTGGCGCTTGGCTGGCGGTGTGTATGGACTGGCGCTTGGCTGGCGGTGTGCATGGACTGGCGCTTGGCTGGCGGTGTGCATGGACTGGCGCTTGGCTGGTGGTGTGCCTGGACTGGCGCTTGACTGGTGGTGTGCGTTGACTGGCGCTTGGCTGGTGGTGTGCGTGGACTGGCGCTTGGCTGGCGGTGTGCGTGGACTGGTGCTTGGCTGGCGGTGTGCGTGGACTGGTGCTTGGCTGGTGGTGTGCCTGGACTGGCGCTTGACTGGTGTTGTGCGTGGACTTGCGCTTGGCTGGCGGTGTGCGTGGACTGGCGCTTGGCTGGCGGTGTGCGTGGACTGGCGCTTGGCTGGCGGTGTGTGTGGACTGGCGCTTGGCTGGCAGTGTGTGTGGATTGGCAATTGGATAGTGGTGTGCGTGGATTGGCGATTGGCTGGCGGTTTATAATGGATTGGCGATTGACTGGCGGTTTGTAATGGATTGGCGCTTGACTGGCGGTTTGTAATGGATTGGCGCTTGGCTGGCGGTGTGCGTGGACTGGTGCTTGGCTAGTGGGGTGGTGGACTGGCGCTCGGCTAGCGGTGTGCGTTGACTGGCGCTCGGCTGGCGGTTTGTGAGTAGTGACTTGTGGTCACTACACACACTCCTAGCTGAGTGCCACTCCACGCAATCCATCAGCTTGTGTGGTTGCTGTGTCAGGAACGTGGGCGTGTGAAAGTGATGGGCCCTTGAATGGTGCTGTCTGCTGGTGTGAGTGTTGTAATGTGATGGGCCCACGGCTGGCGGTGTGAATGGTTTTGTATGTGTCACACGTATGAAAGGTGTATGAATGGCCTGTAAAGAGCTTGTCGTGGCTTTACAGCTCACGAGCTGTGAGTCAATGGTTCAGTTTCTCGTCCTTTCAATTATTAACAGTGCATTTCATTTTTGTGAAATAACTTGCTTATACAATTGTATATACTGAATCATCACTCACCCTCGTGCCAAATCCAACCAGTATGTGCGTGTGCTTGAGGATTAGATGGCTGTGCAGTAATATTTGTCTTTCTGAAGCAGGGTGTACCTTGTTCCTTTTTGTGAATGTTGTAATGTGTTGTTTTTGTGCCTGGTGGTGTGAATAGTCTTGTGTGCATCACTTATGAAAAGTGTGTGAATGGCCTGTAAAGCGGTTGATGCCTTGCCGTGGCTTTACAGCTCACGAGCTACGAGTCATTGGTTCAGTTTTTTGTCCATTTAATTACTGACAGTGCATTTCATTTTTATGAAATCTCTTGTTAATAAAATGTAATATACTGAACCATCACTCGCCCTCGTGCCAAATCCAACCAGTATGTTTGTGTGTTTGATGAATAGATGGCTGTGCAGGAATCTTTGTCTTTTAAGTTTCTCTGCCAAGGTGTACGTTCCATGTAAGAATAACCCACCAACTGTAGATATTGTCGTAAACCCATGGGACTTCATGGTGATGTCTCCCTTGTGAATTCCAAAAAGTTATTTTATCCACAATGTCCTGCAAACCTCAAAATGTCTGTCACATTTTCCTTGCAATATTGTGCCGAAATTCTCACGCTGTAGAAACAAACAACTAATTATGTCATTGATGCATTTCTGCCTTCCAAATGAAAGACATTGTGTAAAAAAGAAGTCATTTTGAAAAATGACCGATAATTCTCATGCTAGTATGAAGTATTCCCAATTTTGAAAATGTGCAAATATGTACTGTTTCTAAACTCTATTTGTTACCATTTCAGAAATACATAGGTGTCTTTCATACCGATTTTTCCATGTATTCATTTTCCCACAATAATTGCTATATACCCGGAACATAATAAAAAACCATTGCAAATTGCTGCTCAGTTTTTGACTCTGGGTTCGTCGGGTTGTTGGTGAACCTACAAGTCCTATATTTCCCCAAAACCAGGAAGGTCCAGCGGATGTAACGGTATATTGCTTTCAAAGACCTGTCATAATTAGAAGAAGTTACAGGTAAAAACGTTGACACAAAAGGCTGTTTTTTTCAACTAATTTAAAAATTTTCCTATATTTAACTGTTAGTTTCTATAAAGAAACCTTGATGGATCTACAAAAATGACCCCTTGCTGAATTCAGAATCTTATCTACTTTTCTAAAATGTATAGCTTTCCAGGATCCATTATTGCTTTCACACCCATTTCTACCATTAACTGGAAGGAGGTGGAAACCCTGTTTTGATACCATTTGCAGAGAGAAACCCAGACGCTTTCATTTGTAGCCCGTTTTTCCCATCCCCCCCCCAAAAAAACCTTTTTTTGCTGTATTTTGGCTAATTTCTGGGACCCCTCCAGGGGAATCCACAAACCCTGGGTACCTTTACAATCCCCATGATGTTGGAAGAATAGGACGCAAATTTGGTGTGGATACCTTATGTGGTCAAAAAGTTACAGGGGCCTAAGCGCGCACTACCCCAAATAGCCCAAAAAAGGCTTAGCACAGGGGGGGAAATGCCTAGCAGCGAAGGGGTTAAATACTGAAGAGACATTTTGAACCTATGACTATGCTTGTTGCTGCTAGGAATTATTTACCAATAAGACCAAACAAAGAAGACAATATGGACATGAAAAAAACACACACTAGCCACAAAGGCAAATTAGAATAACTTAACCATTCATCAGTCTATGTTACAATCACAAGTATCTGAACACAATAGGGAGGTGATACATTTGATGTGCAATATGTTTAAAGAGCAACAAATTTTCACTAATAAGACAGAACCTAAGGTTAAAATAATATATACTTACTTGATTTTCTGTTCTGCTTCATCTGCTAATTCCTTCTTCAGTATCTCTAATTCTTGTTGCTGCTCCTTTCGCAAAACTCGCAGGTCCTTCTGTGCACTGGCCACGTCTTTGCAAAGTTTTTGCTTCTCTTTCTCAGCCTCTTTCAGTTTTACGTTAAGTTCTTTCAGCTGGGATTGCATATCGCCAAGTAATGTTTGGAGTTCAGCATCAGATTTCACTTTCTCTGCTAAGTTCATTTCAAACGTTTTGATAAGGTCTTCCTTTTTCGCCAATTGTTCCTCAAGAGCTTTTAACGTTTCACTGTGTTTCAAGGATGACTCTTCTATCTGGAGTCTGTGCACTTCTTGTTCTTTAGCTATAGTCTCATCTTTCTCCTTTAGAGTCCGCTCACCTGCAGTAAGTGTTTTCTTTAAATCATCAACCTTACTGCCCATCACTAGCATCTCTGTCTCTTTGAGCTGTAATTCTTGCTTAAGGCTCAGGAGTTCTGCCTCCTTCTCTTTATGCTGACCCAATAACAAGTTATGCTGCTTTTTACAAGTCTCAAGTTCCTTCTGGAGTTTAACAACCGTGGCTTGTTGCTGCTGTCGCTCCTTCTCTAGGCCCTCCAGCTTTTGCAAGAGATCATCAAGTGTGCTCTGCATTTTTGATTCTGATACGGTTTTCTCTTCCAGTTCTTCGCTATGTCTCTGAAGCTGCTGTTCCTTTGCAGCAATATCTTTCTGTAAACTGGATATTTTTTCTTCATACATCTGTCGCACATTTTCCAGAGTGCTGGCTTTCTCTTGTTCTATGGCCGCTTTAACATTTTGGACTTCCCGCTGCATCTCTTCTTTCTCTAACCCAGATGAATCCTCTATCGATTTTATTTTCACTTCCAAAGTCTTTACTCTGTTCTCCCTTTCCTGCATTCTCTGTTTCATATCTTGCAACTGATTTTCTAAATCTTTTTTGTAATGCTCCTTTTCTTCGACTTGGGACATTAGCTGCTTCTTGATAGAGGCAATCTTTTGCTCTGCTTTCTTCTTCAGTTCGGTATGCCTGACAATACTTTCTGCAAGTTTCGTTTCTAGGGCCTTTACGTCCTCTTCTTTACTTTTCATGATTTCTGCTTTTACCAACTCAAAGTCCCTCTGTCTGGTTTCAAGCTCTGTTTTCAACGTAGCAATGTCTTTTTCGAGAATTTGCACTTTCTGCTCAGCCTCCATATGTCTATTGTCCTTTTCAAAAACAGTAACCTGAGCATTCTGTAGCTGCTGAACTAGCTCTTTCTGCTCGGCATCCTTTTGATAACTTTGTTTCCTCATCTCCTCCACCAAACATTCCTTTTCTCTTGTTACGTTGGAGATTAAACCTTCTAACTCTTCAATTCTAGCTTTTTGGGCTTCCAACTCTGCTATGGCATCACATTCATTTTTCTCCTTCAAAATCTGCATCTGTTGTGCTTCAGCCTTCAAACTATCTAAGTTTTTGCTTTGTTGGTCCAGTTCTTCCTTCAATTTGCGCAATTGTTCATCCTTCTCATTGCTTTGCTGATTTTGCATTTCAAGATTTGCTTGCAGCTCTTTGATTGTATTGTGGTTTTGAGTAAACTTATTTTCAGCCTTCTTTTTCCATTCTGCAAGCTTGTTTTTGTGCTGATCTACCTGTTCAAGAGCAGATGTTTTCTCGTGGCTGAGGGCCTCAACCTTTGACAACAAATCCTCTTCACACTGTTTGCGTAGAGCAGAAGAGGCAGCTTCTTTTTCTGCAACACCAACGCTGTTTTCGAGGTTGGCTTTTAATTCATTGACCAGCACAGTAAGAGCTTCAATTTTGGACTCTTTTCCCTTGAGTTCTCCTTGCATTGATGTGACCACATTCATTTTTTCAGAAAGTTCCTTTTTCAGCTGTGTGATGAAAGCTTCCTTCTCCACTACAGCCTCCTGATGCTGCCCACCCTTATTTTGTAAAGCCTCTTTTTCTGTTTTCAAACATTGAAGCTCCTCTTTCATTAGTAAAATTTCCTTTTCTTTGTCTTGCAAATGTTGCAGTGATTGCTGCAAGGAACTCTCCAGCGAAGCATGCTGGGATGTTACTTGTTCAAGTTGGGTTTCCAAGTCAACAATTTTTCCTGCTCGGACCACTACTGCTTCCCTAATATGAACTATCTGATTTTGACACCGTGTCATTCTTGCAATTAGAAAGTTAATTTTATCAGTGCATTTTGCATTAAGGTGACTGGTTTTTGCATCAGAATATGAGCAATATGCCTCTAGCTGTGAAGAACAGCCCAATATTAGCTCATTGAACTCAGTTTCTTTCTGTTGAGCAGCTACAAGTTTGTCCTTCAGCCGTTTCTCATTATCCTGACATTCTTTAGTGTGCAAGGATTCAAGTGCCTCAAGTTTTTCGTTTGCCTCTTTTAGCATTTCAACCAGTTCATTCACCCTACTGCTGTCCTTTGCAGATGCAGCCGTGACCTCACCAAGCTGTTCTTGGAGAGCAGACTTTTCACTTAAGGTCCGACTTAAATCAGCCTCTAAACTTTCAAGTTTTGATTTAAAGCTTGCTTCGTCATGCAACAGTGTGTCGATTTGAGTGCATACCTGTTTGAATTGTTCCTGTAACGCGTTAAAAGAGAGGTCTTTCTTTACCTGTTCTTCCTTCAGCTGTGCAATTGCTCTGCTTGCTTCATCCTTTTCACTTCCAAACATGTCTAGCTTCTGCTTTACCTCGGTCACTTCTTGCTCTTTTTCCTGGAGCTCATGTTCATGTTTTTCTTGTAGCTCCTCGACGTGCTGCTGAAGTTTCTTCTCCCAGCCCCGTGTAATCTCCTCCATCTCTCGCCTGTGTGCTTCAGACAGACTCTCAAGTTGCTCCTTATGGTTGTGCTCTAGTTGTGACACCGCATCGCTGATGCCTGTGGTGCCAGCTTGCGCCATTTCCAACATTTTTGCATTAAAATGTTTCTCTTTTTCGCTCAACTCCAGCTGCTTATTTTCAATTTCCATTTTCAATTTATTTTCTTGTTCTGAGAGTTTCCTCTTAAGAGTTTCTTGAATCTCCTTGGCTTTTTGCCTAAATTTTTCAAACTTGTTTTCATGATTCTTAAGTTTGTTTTCATAGTCACCTTGTAAAGCCCTGATTCTCTCTTCTGCAGCTAATACTTTCTCTTTGAAATCCTCCATCTGCTGATTCTGTTGCAATTTTATTTGGGCAATTTCATTTTCCTTTTCTGCCACATCTTTCATTGCTAGTTCCATTGCCTCAGTGAGGTGTTTCCTCTCAGTTTCATGCTCTTGTGTCGAATAGGAAAGTTTCTGCATTATGTTCTCGCTCTGCTCTTCCAGCTGTTGCTTCAGATCCGTTACTTGGGCTTTGAATGAACTTAGTTCAGAACTGATGACATTCAGCTGTGATTCAGTCGCTGCTTCCTTGTCAATGAGTTGCGCTCTCTCGGTTTCTACATCTATTATCTTCTGTTGTAGCTCCGCCAGCTGTGCTTCGTAAAGTTTAACCTGTGCATCTGTGTTGCTTTGGTGCGACTGGCAAACATCCTCCAATTTAGCATTTAGATGCAAGACCTCAGCTTCTGATTTATTAGCTTTCTCATTTAATACTTGCTCCTGCACCTGCAACTCTTCCAAATGTTTCTGCTTTTCTGCAAGCTGAAGTTCTAATGACTGGACTTCTGCTTTGAGGGAGTTCTCCAACACTCCCACAGAGACTTCTTTCTCCTTTTCAATATTGTCAATTTGTTCCTTGTGTCGTGCTATCTCTCCCTCTAATTTTCTCTCCCACTCCTCAACCATGCTCTTCCTGTCATCATGAAGAACTGCAAGGTTTTGCTCTAGCTCTTTGCGTGCGTTAAGGGCTTCCGACAGCTCTGCAGAAAGGGTTTCCAATTCAGTTTGCTTCACATCAAGCTTTTCTAAAGTCCTTGCATTCATTTCTTCAACATGGGCATGGAATTCTGTTTCTTTCTCTTTCAAGAGGGCCTCTTGCTCCTTCTGGATCTTATCTCTTAGTTCCTCCATTTTAAACACATGTTCCTGTTTCAGAAGCTGCAGCTTTTCAGAACATATCTGGTCCAACTCTTCGCGCAGCTTCTCCAGCTCTTCCCTATGTTTGTTCTCCATGTGAGTGATCTCCGAATTGTGTTTATTTCTTTTGGATTCAATGTTTGCAGCCAGATGATCTGCTTGTTCCTTTGCATCTTCTGAACTCTTTGCCAGAGAACTTTCCAGCTCAAGGATTCTCTGTTGAGAGGCAGGAAAGACCAGTTAAAATATTACACTTTCATTCAGTCCTAACCGATTTCAATTGTTCTATCGTACCTTACAGCAAACACTTAAGAAAGGGTTAGTATCAAACACACCCCTCAACGGGGAGATACAACTATCTCATAAAACATGATGTCACAAGTCTAACTGTAGATAATAAAATTAAAGCATTCCAAAGTTTGATTAGAATAAATAGTTCTGAATTAAATCATGCCGCGGATGTGTAGTGCTTTCTATTTTTTCACATTTGTATATTGTTTTTGGTAAAATGACAGCACCAAACAGGTTGCTTACAATTGTATCTTGTGTCTAGCAATTATTCTAGCATTAAATACAGCAATACTGATGGAGCAGGGTTTTAGCGTAAAATAAAACCTGTTCGGATTGAACCCTCAGTAATATTTACTAACCGTGTGCAGTGAAAAAATAAACGAGAAAAGCTTAACGTGGGGAAAATGCTTCTGCGCAATCTAAACGACTAAAGTAGGCCGCAGAAACGCTATTTATTAATGAAAAATAAAAGGACTAATGTTGCTTTAGTGCACATTATTACCTACAGCTGTAATGCAAATGTTAACATGGGTTGCGCAGGGATAAATGCAGGATTTGGGTTGGTAAGTAGAGGAATGAATTTCAAATGAAAAATAAATGTTTGTGTTTATTGTAGAAACAAGCATGTTTATCGTTCTGCATGACAGATAAAGAGTTAAAGTCAGCTGCGTTGAAAATTAAATCCTAGAAAAATGAGAAATTGTGAGCAAGAGAGAAAGAGGAACCTGACTTTTTCCTTCGAATCCTGAGTGCCTGCCAAGATCCGAATGAAAAGAACCATGTTATGAACGTTCGAGGGAAGCTTCCTCTGCAGAAAGGCGCTCAGCGGGAAAAGTAATACAATGTAAAAGATGACTGCCGGAGAAGAGGAAACAAGTGATAGAGACTTGAACTCTATTTCCTGGGAAGAAAGTTGATGTCATATGGACGAGTAAAACAAAGAACTATTTAAAACTTATGTGTGCATAGTGAGTGGTGTGACAGTACACCCACTTCCTTAACCAATCAAATGTGACGCATGACCTAAGTTAGATACTTCTATGGGTTGGTCTTTTGGGTTTTAGGGTATAATTGAGGTGCCCGGAGGGAGGGGTTTTGGACTGACATCTTTGCGGACTGTTGGGGTAAGATTGTCGCATGTCTTCGGTTTGCTGTTCTTCTTGTGATTCCTGACTTTGGGGTCGATTACGATGGCGGAAGGACCGCCAGCCATGCAGTGGCGGTCCTTCCGTACGCCAAGTTTCCCCCCGCCAAATTAGGATGGCGGGGGGAACCTCACCGCAACCGTGGCAGTCGCAAAGACCATACGCCACGGAACAGACACAGCAGTCTTCACCAGTAAAATGGCGGTGGTGCCTAGCAGGCCCCTTCCGCCAAATTACGATGAAGGATGGAGTCAGCCTTTCCACCGCCATGGAGAGGCTGGTGAGGATTGGGTTTGGGGGCCCGTTGCTGCCCCCCCTTGTGTTGCGAGAGGCCAAGGTGCACTTGGGGGTACCCATGGTAACCCCTATACCTCCCTACATTTCAAAGCACTACATGGCAGGCACTGTGTGGTTCCTGCCACGTAGTGCTATGAAATGCACAACATGGCATTTTTGCATTGCGGCGGGTACTGCTGTCAGCAGCAACCGCCGCAATGTTAAGATGCAGTATCCGACAGCCACGGTGGCGGTCGCATTCTGATCCGGTGTGCGGGCCCTCCGCATGCATGGCGGATGGTCCCGGTTTACACCAGGATGGTGGATGGACTGGAGTCCGTCAGCCATCCTAATGAGCCCCTATGTCTTTGCCTCTTCGAATCTTCTTGAGGGGCCCTTGCTGTTTCCCTGGCCAGGAGATAGTGTTTCCTAATTGGGTTAGTTTAGCCTGATATCCGAGTTTGCATAACTTTTGCAAATGTACTTTGTCTCTGAATCTTTTGCCTCTTCTATCCACTCCTTAATGCATTGTCATGGATTATAAATTTGTCATTTTCTCTTCTGATGTTGTTTGATTTGTGACAGTCTATGATTGGTGCTGTGTTTTGTACTTAAAGAGCATTACTTTCCATTATTTAGATAAATATTATAAATATACAAATGAGTCTGTCTTTATTAGAGTATTTTATTCAGGAGTACTGATTTGTCTACATGATCAACAATATAAAGATTGCATCGCCATAGTTGGCAAATTTGGAAGAGCATAATAATAGAGATTGGTAAGTTGGTATAGTTATTAGAATCATCACTAATCCCAGCGCAAAGGAATAATGGAAATTGGGCCCTGTCTTTGAAAAATTAAAAGTTCCTGAGCGCTGGATCTGTTTCAACATATTTCTACTGGTACAGCATTACTGTAGAAGATTCCCAAATCAAAAGACAGCATTGAAATGTTACGTTCAGCAAGCATAACGCAGAATATGTGCACAGTTCACAAGGTTTTCTTTGCTCCCAACTGCACTTGCACATTAATGTAAGAAGTACACCACATTTAGTTCTGAAAATATATTATGTCAAATTAAGATTGTTAGATAAAACTATACACTGAGACGCATTTGCTGGTGTGATGAAGCTGTCCATTTCTTTTAATTTTTGGCTTTATGATCGTCACAGAGTGACAAAGTCGAATGAAGGTAACATGGGTGTGGTGTCAGAGGTTTAACTGCTGGCTTTGCGACTTGTTGAACTGGCAGCATCATGCATCAATAATTGAGCTACGCTTCTGCCCGATACCATTTATGTAGCACACAAAGTGCATAAACTGGTACACTATTAGAAATAAATCCTGTCTTTACATTTACAGAGACCTTGTGTCCATTGCAATTATTTACTGCATTGGACATCTTTGGCACATGCGCTCTGTAAAAAATATATCTGAGAGGAGCAGGGTAAATGAACACATATTAAATATAGACTGTTACGTGAGACACTTTTTTGTACAGAATGAAGGCATAAGCTGAGAGTATTCTAAACATCAAACTAAAAATGTAATATTTTCATTACCATGAAGAGAAACTTTGTTTTTTTACATTATCCATCCTTGATGCTCATGCCACGTTTGATACCCTTAGCCTGTTTTCTCTCTTTCGCCACTGAATATTGCATGATGGGTCTAGAGGTTTTGCTGTTTCCATTATAAAGATAGGCTTATCCATGTCTGCACGGCAAACGCGAATGTTCCTTTATGAATTGTGTTTGCCTGTGTGCGCTCCTGTGTGATACCACGTACATGGGTGCCAGTCCAAATCGGGTAATTTTAAATCAAGTTAATACTCTAGGTGCCCATTTAAACAATCACTGAACAGCAGCAGAGAGAAAGTCTGAAATGCCCCGGATTGTCTCCCAACGATATTTAAAGTCAGTAGCTTATCCAGTCCAGATATTTCTTTCCTTACATTCTGATAGTATAGTCTTGCATTTGTAGGGAAAGTATTACAAGTCTCAGAATGCCTACAGAGCTGTCCATGCCACATGCTGGACAACCCGAGAGTGGCCCCAGCCACCTTGTGCTCCCCTTCTACGCAATGACGTGTGACCCTGCTGTACATTAACGGGATATCTCAGAAATTCCCCTTTTCCATCTTTCAAGCCATTCCCAGTGATTGGATAAGGACAATAAAAAATATTACAACGCACAACAAGGTCTGATTCCATCCCAGCTACTCAGACCTGTAATTTGCGGAAACTTCTCCTTTCACCTACAACCTCACTTCTGTCAGACATTATAACTGACCATTCGACCAATCAGAAGCCTTATCAAGCTGGGGGGCGTGGCGTGAGCCGCCGCAAAATGGCTGCAATTCCTTGAGGCTCCTCGCAACGGGCGAGACTTTTTTTGTTACGGAGCGGCAGCGTCTCTCCTCTGACTTCATGGACAAGCGCATTTAACAGTATTGACGTGGGAGAACAGGTAGCTACATTTTTTTCCTCTGCATGTGCCGTTTTTCACCCCTGCTTCTCCTGCGTTGCGTTCCCCTCAGGGAAAGCAATTGCGGCCGCCAATTTGTTTGCCATGGGTCGCGGCGGTGACTGGCTGCCCACAACGTTTTGCAGCAAGGTTGGGTTTGTTCGATTAAAAGCAGACGAGGAACATAGAAAACAGATTCCAAGTCTTTTCTGTTCTTACAGTCCTTATTGGAAATGTTGGCATCATAGCCCATACTACCCAATGTGAGGGAGTGCCTATCATGCCCATAACACCGTTGCTATTCATAAACCCCATTTGTGCATAAAACACATACTGGCTGTAATGTGTGCACCCTCCAAGTGTCTCTGCTGACCCCAGTGGTTTAGACTGCTACTAGTTGTACCTACCACCTATACCGTCTTTTCTTCTCACAAAGATAGACTCTCCAATCAGCTCAAGATGATGGACCTGGCATTATTTCTGCAAAGCAAAACCAAAGGGAATGATGGATGGAGTGTTGAACATTGCAAGCACTCACCCCCAGTCAACTGATCTGGGTTTAATCCATCATCATCCTTTAGCTCACTCCGCCACACCAGTTCAGACATAGCCATATGCAAATCAGTCTGACCCTGTGCCTCATGGGAACAGCCCAGCCCAAACTGCCAAGCCATGTCTTCCCTGGACCGGAAACAAGCATACTGGGACCGGTTTCTGGCTAATCAGCCGTCATCAGCCAGGCTAGCTTCTGCAACAGACAATGGAATGGTGAATATATACTTTTTAGAGATGCTTTTCTGGTTATTTGGTTCCTCGTTTTGCTGATATTAAAGCTGTTCTCGCTCTGAGGGTTATCAGTGGTCTATCTGCATACTTTCTCCATTCTTCTCTGTTCTACATTAGTTATCAGCAAAGGAGGGTGAAAAAGAGACTAAGTAGGGAACTGTATATGTTTCCTTCCAAGTTGGATTCTTTTGCTGCATGTCATTATCTCTGCTAACTTTACCAACATTAGTGTCATCTTTTCCTTCATATGTATATGGATCCTGCCTCTTCCCTCAGTCAAAAGGTTGCCTCCACCACTATGTCTTCCATACGTAAAGACTCCACTGCGGCTGCATCAAAAGGCCAAAAGAAAGATCCAGGTTCTCCCACAAAATCTCCATTACCTATAACACTGGACGATCTCATGGATGAGATAAAGCATTTAAAACCATTTGTAATTGATGCCAACGCTACCCTTCAGAGAATTGAGCAGAAATGGTCCAATTTAGGGTCAAGGGTTATGGTGGTGGGGCAGAAGATTAGTGACAATCAAGATGTGATCCCTAAGGTGGAAGCTATGTCTAGAGAAACAGCTCTTCTTAAACAGCAAATGGAGGACTTGGAAAATTGCAATAGGCACAACAATCTTAGACTTTATGGTATTCCTGAGGGGGAGGAGGGCCCTGACATGATCGCCCTTCTTAAGCTTCATATTCCTAAGCTAGTTGGCCTTAAGGAAGGTATTACTCTCAACTTGCAACGTGCGCATCGTAGTGGCCCTAAACCTGGGGGCTCCTTCTCCACTTCGTCAGTCAACCGCCCCAGAGGGATAATTGTTCGTTTCTTGGTGTATACTGAATTGTTGATGGTTTTGTCTGCAGAAAAACAAAGAAAGCAGCTGTTATGATCTGGTCACAGAGTTTTTCTCTCACAGGATGTGTCCCGTGCCACTGCCGCTCGTCGTAATGAATTCCTTTCACCCTGCTCTACGTTCCATGAACGCTAGGTATGGTCTTGTCCATCCTTGTTTTTTTAAAGTCACTTATAAGGAACGGACTCATTCTTTTGACTGCTCTGAGGATTTAAGACAATTGATTTCTCATCACAAAGGAGAAGAAATGGACCTTGGGAAAACCTGAATTCTGATTTTTCTAACATGTTTTTGTTTCCCATTTGCTTAACCACTTTCAATTTACAGGTTCAGATGTTTTTTCTTTGTCTTTATTTGTTTTTTTATTTTGTGATTGTTATATGTTCACCCTCTTAAAATCACAAACAATTTGAATGTGCATGAACATCGCATTATCCAAGAACTGGCATAGGATCAGTCATCAACTTTTCTATTGACTGATAAAGGTGGAGCACTGGTAGCCATGGATACAGTGTTTTACACAACTAAAGTCCAAGAACATATGAATGACCAGACTACATATCTGAAATTGTCACAAGATCCGATCAATGACATTAAGAAGACTCCGAACAACATCTTGTAAAAGGCACTGGAAATGGAATGGATTACCAATAACACTCAGCGATACTTAACAACTAAGCAACCCAGATGCCCAAGACTTTACATGTTGCCCAAAGTGCACAAAGATTTGGCTAATCCTCCCTTCAGACCCATAGTCACTAGATGCCAGTGAGTTTATGAACCATTGATCAGATGCATCAACCATTTTTTCAACCATTTGTTCAACAGTGGAAGACATGCATCAAGGACACAACACACTTCTTACAAATATTACAACAACTTTAAGGTCAAGCTATTTCCTCTTGGATTTTGTGTACAATTGACGTAAAGGCACTATACACATCTATTCCATTGGATGAAGGTATCGATGCATGTGAATGGGCATTACTACAACAGACCACTATAGCAGCCAACAGAGTATTTATCCTGGAGCTAATTACAGTTTTGCTTATAGCAGGCTTACTTAAAATGGAATGATGAATTTTTTCTACAGGTCAGTGGAACGTCAATGGGTTTTGCCAGAGCCCCAGCGTATGCGAACACAAATATGTTTAAGTTCGAGGAAGACCACGATTTTTCAGATCCAGGTTGGCAAGATAATTTGATATTCTACAAACGATTTATCAATGATATTTGTTTGATTTGGAACAGCACCGAAGACGAACTGACCAAGAAACAGTGAAAATCAAATTTAATTTCTGGATGTGTTCATCACCAAAACACAAGGAAAGTTAGTTACAGCTGTTCATCACAAAAAAATTGATCACAACAATTTTTGGTTGTATACTAGTTTTCATCCACCTGCGCTTTTACAAAATTTGCCCTATTCACAAATGTTAAGAATAAAGAGAATATCGACACCAGAAGCATCAGTGAGAGAAATTGTCCACAAAGAGACAAATTTCAAGTACGGGGATATACACAGACAGTAATTTCTCCAGCCGAAGCAAGAGTAGAAGAAGTACCCGGAAGAGATTTGCTACAAACCAAAGTGAAAAAAAGGCAAGACAGGATGGTCTTTGTCTCCAAATTTTCCACCAGGTCTAATCACATTAAAAAGATTCTAAATCGCCTTTGGGAATTGCTCCAAAGTGAACCAGAGTTCAAAGGTCTGTTTACAAAAAAACCCTATTCGCTTATACTAGGAGTAGGTACATCAAGGAACTTCTAACCAAGAAAGTACCTAATACAAGTGTAACAGAAACTGGCATGAAAAAATGCCACAACTGCTTTAACTGCAATAAAATCATTACGGGCAAAACTATCACACATCCACAAACAGGAAAGATCATTAAATTACGTGATACCACAGACTGCAACTCTATGTTCGTGATTTATTGCATCAAATGCCCCTGTGGAAAAAGGTATGTAGGGAAAACATAAATAATCCCTGAAAGGGATAATGCTAAATGGTTATCGCAAAGAACAATATGGTGGATAAAACATCTCAACACTATGATGCCGGCCGGATTAAACGACAAATTATACATGAGCGGATACCTTTAACTTCACATTTTCAACAGCATTTAGAAAGACCATAAAATACTGCGCTAGTTTTTTGATTTTTATCCCACAGACAGAGTTATAGAGATTATTGTTTGTGTGTTCATTTAGATTCAAGTGTGACACAAATTGTATGGAACATGTTATACTGTTTCTACCCACTTGTTGTTTTATGTTATGCGATTGTTTAGGTACGTTTTAACCCACAAACACACTTGAGGTCATCGCAACACATTAGAGCCCAAGACTTGGACTGCAGTATTTAGAGGGATACGTCTCACACCCAGGATTTAAAAGGCAGCGTTTGTGGGCATCCAGGTGGGTGCATAGTACCGGTTGGAGGATATCGACGTGCAGTTGGGGTCATATTTCTTCTAGCATTTCAGGCTTTATGGCATTGTGATGAGCTGTATACTTGGTGAGGTGGACCAAGGAATTTCGGAACCAGAATCTGAACATGAATTTAAGTTGGGACCGAGTGAAATTGAAGTTGTATTTTTTAGATTTGTAGACTTGTGCAACTCTAGAATAAAACGGGAGAAACCGCCGATACACATTAGATTATTGATTCAGATTAGGTAGTTCAAGATGGCTGCCAGAGTGGTGGTGACTATTTGCGATGGACTGGGTAGGTCCTTTCTTGATGGTGATGGCAACGCAGGGATATATTGGACAAGGAGATCTGGGAACCCATGCTTCTCGGTATAGAGACGCGAGTACGCTGAGACTGCTGGCTGAAGGTTTGAGGTGAGAGGAATGTGGTTGCGTTAGAACTGAGCTATTATGATACACAGGAAACCAAAGCTCACGGTTACACATCCGTTATTTGTAGCGGTTCACGGCACGACACTGACGAATAACCGAGATCAAACACATCAAGACTACACAAGTGGAGTTACGGTGTACGGAGAGGTAATCATTTAACCGTTAACCGTGTGTTGAGTGGCTTGAAGCATTTTTATTATTTATTTCTTGGGTGGCACATATGTTTTGTTATTAATTTCCCAGAAGACAGATCTATTTCGTGCAGGACCGGGTACGATACAGAGATTTACAGGCTTTGTTGGAGTGAGTTTTTCATTTGGTCAAATGCATCTTTAACACAGAGGTCGGTGGTGTGCTTTTAGATTGCACTATGCATCACTGGGTGGTTCATTTTTTTCAATCATCACGTAGATGAAGATTACACTCAAGGGCTTTGCACAAAACACAAGAATAATTGCGCGCTGGTGTGGGATATCATTTCACATGTAAACAGCATAACATATAACTTCGGGAATTATCAGTTTCTCCCTGTATGCTTAACATTGGAATTTATGTTTCATTACTGTACCCCTGAAGAAGGGATCAGTTGATACCGAAATGCATTTGGAAACGACTACAGATATAATCGTTTTGCAGAAAAAGACCATAATTTGTTGTTCATGTATATGATTTCTTGTATATTGTTTGTACAGTATGAGTAAAATATGATATGATTGCGGAGAATTATCCGTAATAAAACAATCCACTTTGTGGTTGCAATGTGCAGTGTAATGTATTGAAAGAGTTAGAATTGTATTGTTTAAAGTTTCAGTAAAAACTTATCAAAGTGTTTGCACCCATAGCAGTGCGGGCAGGGGCAAGTGCACTTTTACACTTGTAATTTATGCATAGTTTGATCCAGAGGCAGGCCACCTTATTCCCACCCAGCACGCTTAATCTAAGAAATACAGCTTACAATGGATGAATCAGTTTACGCATCAATAGGAGTGTGCGACATCTCGAAAATTCATTACCCTCTTTAAATACCATCTTCTAATGATCTTGGGGTTTTCCTTCACAGATATATCTTGTTTAGTACGGACACCCCTCCTTGCTGTTCTCTCCTCATTGTGCCTCCCCTCCCACTCCTATTGTTTATAGTACTTCACGTATGGGTAAGTGTTTCTTCCTCCTTAAAGTATGCACATTTCCTATATTTGTCCTCATTATATTTCTCTCTTTTGGTCATTCTGGTCTATCTCGTTTCTGTGGCTGCTGCTCCCTATTCTTTTTTCTCTACCTATCTATTGGTCTTTGTCGTTTCTCTCTGACTTAGTTGATTCTCATTTGTCCTCCTTTTACGGTTCCCCACCTCCCCATGTTAATCTTTTCTTCCTGGCAATATGTTTTGGTTACTTTGACTGGAGTCTTCCGGCTTCTTTTCAACCTCTCTTTCTCTATCACTCCTTTCTTCTTCTGTTTTCTTTCCCTCTCTCTTTTTCTTCTCTCTTCCTTTTTCTGTTCTCTTCTATACTCCTTTAATTGTTCCAATATATCATTTTCGATCACTTTCATCTCTTTCTTCTTTCTTGTTCTTTACTCTTTTATTATCTCTTTCCGTTATTTGATCTTAATGCTTATTATCCTGCCTGTTGGTTCTCAAAAGTCCGCATGTTCAATGTTCAGCTTTATCAATTTTATAATGCTCATGGTGTTGCCTAATGTTTCTCCCCTCTCATCATGACTGACAATGTTCGCATAATATCCTGGAATGTGAAGGGTTTGCGTAATCCCATCAAGAAGCAAAGGGTACTTACCCATTTATCTAGATTACATTGTAAAATTGTGTTGCTTCAAGAGAAGCATCTTAATGAAAATATTAGTTCTCTTAAAAAACAATGGGTAGGTTATATGTACTGTTCCCCAGCTAGCGAAGTATAGAAAGAATAGAGTGCTGACATTATCTCATAAGTCCCTTTCTCTTACTATAGAGAAGGAAGAGAAGGATGCTGATGGCAGATGGCTTGTTTAACATCTCATTATAAATGGTTCCCCCATTTCTCTTCTTAACATTTATGGCCCCACTGGTTTTGATTCACAGTTCTGGCAGACCATGTCCCATACTCTTCACTCCCGCCCTGATTCTAACCTCTTGGTGGGTGGAGACTGCAATCAGGTCATGGATCCCTTCACGGACAGGAAATCCACTGCAAAGTACATTCCCAATAAAATGCAAAAAACCTTTACCAAAACTATTCGTTCAAGAGGTCTGGTGGATGCCTGGAGAGTTTATAATCTAGACAGCTTGGAATTCACTTTTTATTCTCCCACTCATAATTCTACCTCTAGAATGGACTACATTTTTTTGAGTCCTCATCTCATTCCTAATTTAATTTACGCAGAAATTCGGCCCATATTTATTTCTGATCATGCGCCTATTTTTATTAATTTAGTTCTCCCTTCGGAGCCCTCCAAACCCAGTAGAAGGCGCCTCAATAATTACTTACTCAAAGACCCCAGCTTTATTGAATGCTTCAAGGATTTTCTGTCAGTATTTATTCTCAGTAATGCTAGTCCTGACATCACCTTCCACATCATCTGGGACGCTTTTAAGGCGACTGTCAGAGGTTTTATTGATTATGTCGCTGTCAAAAAGAAAGAACTTCTCAAGGAATCAACCTCCATATTATCCTCCATTAAGCAGCTTGAGCATACCTATTTCTCTTCTAAAAATTATGATACTCTTAAGAAACTAATCCAAGCAAAATTGAATTATAACAGGAAATCGACAGAAGACGACTCTGGGGTGCCACTTAAAATTAATTCTAAATTTTTCGGTGGTCGTAATAGAGCCGGTAAATTACTCGCAAATTACTTGTAGCTCAAATCTCAAAGATCCAAAATAATTAATATTACTGATGATAAAATCATTTCAAAGATGAGGAGATATTAAAATGTTATACTAATTTTTATAAGACTTTAAACACTCCCGAATCTTCTCCTTCTGACACTGCTTCGGAGTCATTTTTGAATCGTTCCCTCCTTACTCATCCTCCTCTCCTGATTGCTCTTTATTAGGGAAGGATTTGTCCCTATCTGAACTTAAATCTGCCCTAGCTCAGTTACCTAAAGATAAGGCTCCTGGCCCAGATGGTTTTACCGCAGAATTTTATCCCTGCTTCTCACAGACTCTTCTCCCGTATCTTCTATCTCTCTTTCAGCATTTTATTTCTCATAATGAGGCTTGTGGCTCCTTTCTTGAAGCCATGATCTGCTTAATTCCAAAGAAGGATAAAGAGCCCTCATCCTGTTCCAATTATCACCCTATCTCTTTAATCAACGTGGACTGCAAAATGTTTGCAAAATATTTGCTAAGGTGCTGGCCCTCCGCATTAATCAGGTTAATCCAGCTGTGATTGGCTACGAGCAGAAAAGGTTTGTCAAGGGCAGAATGCTGGCAGGGAATTCAGGAACTTTTTAAAAAATATTATTCACCTTGCAGCCAAGAGTTCCTCCCCTGTTGCTGCCATCTTGGATATGGAGAAAGCTTTTGATCGCATTCACTGGCTTTTTATGATGCGTACACGCAAATGGCATGGGTTTGGTCCCGTTATTTTATCTTTTATAAGTTTGTTATATTCCTTTCCGACCACTTCTCTTTTTGTTAATGGATTTCAATGTCCTTATTTTACCCTTCAGCGAGACATTCGTCAAGGCCCCCCTCTTTCACCGTTGCTCTTTATTTTATCTCTTGAACCTTTTTTTCACTCTCTCCGACACTCCTCTGCATTTCGTGGCTTTACACATAAGTCAATTGAAATCAAATTCACTGCTTACGCAGATGATATTCTGCTATATCTCTCTGACCCTTCTTCCTCTTTGCCCGCTATCACGGATGTTTTATCTTCCTAAGCTGCTTTGTCCGAATGTGAGAAGTTGGCCTGGCATATGCTGGTCACTAGTTATAGTGGCCACCTTGCAGCAGTCCAATTTGACTCTTATGGTAGATTGGTTTAAGACAACCTTTTAAAGAAAGCTATCCTAGTGGTAGCTGTGGAGAGCAGCCTTCAGGCTAAGTCTCAGAGGAATGTAAAGCAGCTTGTTTTACCTTATAATCTCCTGAATTACCAAATGAAAGGATACCACACAGGTATATATATCAAATATATATGTATTTATTACTAGACACACTCTACTAATCTCTTTATGAGATTAGAAACCAGGTACACATTCAAATGTCAACGTTTCACAATAAATTAAGCACAAATATGGCTGGAGCCCTAGGGGCGTATCAGACCATATACTAAGAAAGTGGTATAAGGATGTCGACTTGCAAAATGACAAGGCCTAGGGCCTGGGGAATCGCTGGGGCTTCACTACTGCAGTGTTACCAGGTAAGTAACAGGCCCACGGGAGATGCGTGCAGTGTGTGAACACAGCTGCGGGTTCCCTATTGATTACAATGGAGCAAGTTGCGGTTTGATTTTTAAAGTTCAAGTGTACTTCGAGGAAGTCTACAAGCAAGCCACTTGCAAGGTAAGTACTTCGAGGGCCAACACACACTAGGGCACCGGAGTGCACGAGTTACCTCACCCAGGGAAGCCGGGTGCATAGGTGTCTTTTGGTGTCGGGGGGGGGGGGGGGGGGGGGGGGGGGGATGCGCTGTTTTCTATGGAGACCAAAGAAGACTTGCTGCTTGCGTCGTCTGAAGAAGTGTCCGGTGGAATCCGAAGGTGGATTCAAGATGATGAAGACCTGAAAATCGAGGGGACAGTGTTCATGGTCACTTGCCAGTGGCCAGCAAGATGGATGACCACAGATGTTGCGTCGATTCAGGTCGTCGATGGTGTTTTGACTCTTCGCTCACGAGGACCAGGAGGGATCGACGATGACAGCAGATGGATTCGGAGTGTCCCACGACGTCTGCAGCTGATGACGGTGTCGGCAACCGGATTGGAGCCAACAAGCCTTGGTAACTGCAAGTCTCGTGTAGACTGAAGAAAGTCGATGGTGCAGACCAGCAAGGTCTGGTGGACTCGCCCAGCGATGGTGAGTGAGGGCAGGCCTGGAGCAACCAGGAGAGCTCTTTGAGTCGATGAGAAAGTCCTCGGGGGACCCACTAGCCAATAGGCAAGTGATCGCGAAGACGCCGCCTCAGGAAATGCTTCACAGGAATCCACGGTCACTCAGGACGGGGTAGGCAGCTGATTTTTGGTGCAAGACCTGCTGGAGGCTTGGGCCACAGATGGTCCAATGCACAAGTTCGCAGAACGTTGTTTAGGGTTTGCACTCGACAATAGTGCACGGTCCCCGGGTATTGCTGTTCCTCGTCACTCGTGGGGTCCACTCGCCACAGCTCTGCTGGGGACTCACAATGGCCGTCGAGAAGTCAGGAAATCCACTTCCGGGGCAGCAGGGACTTCGAACTCCGGCAGGAGCGGGAAAGTTTGCAACCGTTGATTAAGGTTTTTGGTGCCTGCCAAGCAGGGGAGTCACTCCTTGACTCCAAGGGAGATCCTTCTGTCTTCCAAAGGTAGTGGAACGTCGAAGGGCCAGGATTCTTCTTTGTAGAGCGTCGTCCAGGGTTATCTGAATTGCATTGGCAATGCTTGCTATCTTATAGTGAAGAAAGGGGAGGGACTAGCTCTATGACCACTCCTCTAGGAGGGTCAGGGGAGGGGGTGGTTACACCCACCTCCCTTTGTCCAGTTTCATGCCAGAGCAGGGGCAGGTAGCCCCTGAACCGGTTTGAGCTGGCATATGCACAGAGGAGCCTACTGCTCCCCCAGTGCAGGACTTCAAAGCACTAAGAGTGCACCCACCCAGCTCCAATACACTAAATCCTGTCTGGAAGGTGGTGACACCTCCCTGTGACAGGATGCCTTTTGTTGGGCCTCCTCCACTGCGAGTTTCAGTCAGCAGCAGGAGGGCAGCCCAGTGTCTGTGCTGGTGGCATCCATTTTGTGATGCCAGGGCTCTATAGGATTTCTGTCGTTTAGTACAGTGGGTACATGTCATCCCCTCTAGAAGGGTGGGATCATACTCCCACACCAGTTACTCGTGTGGGGGTATGATTCCAAGTTGTTTGACACCAAACACGACATGTTTTGATGCAGTCATTCCAAAGTTAGCATTTACCTGGAGGTTATAATGCACTTAAGAGTATATGGTTTAACCGCATCCACAAACAGCTATAAAGAATAGACTCCGGTAGCTGCAGAGGGGCCCTGCTCATGCAGAGGCACCCCCTCACATAGTAAACCAAGCACCCTGCCCTCAGGATTGATAGGGCCTGCCATAGGGGTGGCTGATAGGTTTATTTGTGTGTATGTATGGTGAGATATAGAAACCTATACCTCAGTGAGGAGTGCTAACACTACCTCACACAGGCTGCAGTAGCAGGCCTGTGGTGTCAGATTGAGAATGCTTCCCAGGGGTGGCATAATACATGCTGCAGCCCCTGGTAGGCCTGTGAAGTACCAATGCCCTAGGTACCTAAGGTACCATATACTAGGGGCTCATAAGGTACCACAGTATCCACTCACTAGTGCATCTAATATGCACACCAAGTTGTTTAGAGAGAACAGAGAGACTGGGGCCCGGATTAGCAGGGACCCAGCCAGACTAGGCATCAGAAAAAAAGTGGGGGCAACGTAAGTGCAGATCCTACTCTCCTACACCGAATATAAATTAAAATTTTCTAAATCCGAAGTGCTTCCATTAAATAAGTACCGTTTAAGAAGTATGTCCGAAGGGACTGATTTTAAATGAAACACTAATTACATTACCTGTTTGGGAATGAAATACGCCTCTTCCAGTGCTAAAACGGTTCAGCTCAATCTGGATGATGTTCTATTAGAGATATCTGGTATGGCAGAGAAATGGTCTCCCTTATTTTTGTCATGGTGGGGCAGGTTGGACACTTCCAAAATTATGATGCTCCCTGTTATTACCTTCTATTTGTCCATGCTACCAGTGAGACTCCCCTTAAAAAATGTTAAAACTCTTAATGGTGTTTTAAGTACATTTCTCTGGAATGGCCGGAAAACTTGTATTTCTCTATCTTCCTTGTCTGCTCCTAAAGATAGGGGAGGTGTCAATTTTCCCAACTTTCGTCAATATTACTCCTCCTTTTTAATCCGTCAGGTTTTACCTAATCTGTCTTCTTCTGAGGAAGCCTCCATATCGGTATGGTATAGATTGGAGGAATCTGTGGTTCACCCATTTCCCTTCTTCTTGTTAGCCAATTTTACTCATTCTCCTCGTTCATTTAAGTCCCCAACCATTTCACAGTTTATTTTGACCTTTAACCCGGTCCTTAAAAAATCCTTTTCACCTTTTCAAATATTCCTGGATTCACCTTTATGGCATAATAAGTCCATTAAACTTTCCAATCGTACCATTTTTTGGAGAAATTGGGCGGCTAAAGGGATTATCCAGGTTAAACACTTATTACAGGATGTGCATTTTCTATCCTCTCAGGAAGTGCAATCTAAATTCTGTTTGCCTGCCACTTCCCTTCTTAAATATGACTCTTTAAGACTGCTCTTAATTCAACAGCTTTCTCTTATCTCTGGATCACCCTCCTCTCCATCTGACCCCCTATTAAACAGAATCACTCTCTACTTCTCTTTCCGTTCGGGCCTCCCATATATATAAATATCTCCATTTCTCTCTTCCCTCTCGTCCCAAGAGTAAAACTGAATTTTAATGGGAATCTGATTTGCAATGTAATCGCTCTGTACACACCTGGAACTCTATTTGGACATCAATTCACTACACTTCCTTTAATGCTAGCGCTACTCAGACTCTTTATTATTTTTACCAAAGGTTGTTTTTAACCCCATTATCTAAATTCACCTCCGACCTATCTCCCAACTGTTGGTCCTGTAAAAACACTCCTGGCACATACAAACACTCCTTTTTCCTCTGCCTAATATTTCTCTTTTCTGGACAAAGGTATGTAAATTAATTACCTCCATTTGCTCCATCAATTTTCCTTTTGAGGTCTACTCCATATTTTTGGGCAGTAATTCCATACATTGGTTTGGTGCTCTAGGGATGGGCTCCTTTGTGGATTTGTTACTTGCCATTGCCTTTCAGGTTATCCCTTTCAACTGAAAGGATGCTTCTAAATTAACTTTTTCTGCTTGGCGGAATCTTCTCTGCTCCCATCATAGGTTAGACAAAGCCTTTGCAACTACCTCTCAGCAGCAACGTCGAAAAGAAGCCTTCTGGTCTCCACTAATTAATTATTTATCTTCTTCTGCATTACGTAACAAAGACAGTACCTTTGTTTTTTAACCACCATGACTATACTGTTAAATCTTTCTCATAATGTTCATATTTGACTTGAGATTGTATAATGTTCATTATTGGATCTCTGTATTTAATAGATTTGGTAAGAATGTTGATTTTTTTGCTGTTTTCTTATCTTTTTTTCTTCTCTCTCTCTATCCTTTCTTTGTTTCTTAAAAAACCTAAAATGCTAATTTGCTATGGTACATAACTCCTTAATTGCTCTTAGCTTTGGCTCTATTTTTTTCTTAAAACATTTTATTAATCAGCACCAGCATATTAATCACATTACAGAGGAGTAATAGAGGGATAACAGGTTGGCAATAGGTTACATCAATCAGCACAGGAAATGTCATTAGGAAGGTCTAGGGCGAGGGGGGGGGGGGGGGGGGGTCATCTTCAATGGGGAAAAGAGGCGGCTGACATATATCTCCATGATAGGAATTCCACATGCCCCACACATGAGACAACTTCTTAGGGCAACCACGGGCCACATATACAGTTTTTTCTCTGAACATTGACCAGTCTAAGTCTTTCTCCCAGTCGCCCACCTCCGGAGGCGGAGATGCGCCCCATCTCTGAGCAATGTTTCCCTTGGCAAGCATAAGCCCCAAAGTGGTCCACTGTAGCAAGCAGTCATTCAGATCATTTGGCTCCCAAATATTCAAGAGACATCTACTGACTGACTGACTGACTGATTGTATTTGTAGAGCGAACTTATGCCGAGGCGTCTTGGCGCTAGGAAGCAAGATCTGGGGAAGCACCGAGGTTAGCCTTGTATGAAAAGCCTGGTTTTTATAGCCTTTCTGAAGATAGATCGCGATGGCTGGAGACGGAGGGAAGCAGGGAGGGAGTTCCATAGTTTGGCCGCCAGGAATGAAAAGCGTTTACCCCCCCCAGCTAGCCCTCTTGATTTTGGGAGGATGGACCAGCCCATCGTCCGAAGACCGTAGACAGCGTGCCGGGATGTAGCGGGGGAATAGAGATTGAACGTCTTCTGCCCCGCCTCCGTAGAGGGCTTTGTGTACAAGGCAAAGAGCCTTGAACTCTACCTGACGTCTTACCGGAAGCCAGTGAAGTAATTTGATGCTCGCAGAGGTGGGATGGTGTTTGGGAAGGCCATATAGAACTCGGGCTGCAGCGTTTTGAAGTGATCGGAGTTTGTTGAGCTGTTTTACCCCCGTGCCCAGATAGAGTGCGTTACAATAGTCTATCCTTGATAAAATAAGGGCGCCCACTACTGTTTTCCTGAGGGAAGGCGGAATAAATGGGAGAATTTTGTAAAGAATTTAGAGTGTAAAAAAACAGGCAGAGACCACTTGATTGATTTGGGGGGCGCAGGTGAGCCCACCATCGAAGAGAAAGCCAAGGTTTCTAGCCTTGGTGACTGGCGAGGGGTATGCGCCAGCTTCAGGGGGCCACCAAAATTGATTCCAGATGGAGCGTTTATTACCGAACTCGAGGATCTCGGTTTTTTGGGTATTAAGTTTTAAAAAGTTGACCCTCATCCATGACATTACGGAGGAGAGACAGTCGCGGAACCGCTCGGCTGACATATTGTCGTTTTGCGTAACCGACACCAGTAGTTGTGTATCGTTGGCATGGGACACGAGCACTAGGCCATGACTCTTGATCAGTCTGGCCAATAGAGTTACATAGATGTTTAAAAGGGTGGGCGAAAGTGCCGAGCCCTGCGGGACTCCGCCCGGGAGAGTGAACCGTTCCGATTGCAGACGTTCCCAGTGAATTAATTGTTCCCTGGAGTTGAGGAAGGAAGCGAGAAGGGACAAGGCCTTACCACTGACTCCCACGGATTGCAGCCTTGTTAGTAACACTGAATGGTTTACAGTGTCAAAAGCTGCCGTGAGGTCTAGTAATAGAAGGGCAGCTCTACCACCATCATCCAAAACCCTTCGAATCTCTTCAGTTGCCATAATAAGGGCAGATCCGGTGGAGTGCTGGGATCTAAACCCATGCTGGGCGGAGTCCAGCAGGTTGTTTTCCTCCAGGTGG
Source organism: Triturus cristatus (assembly GCF_964204655.1). Classification (NCBI taxonomy): domain Eukaryota; kingdom Metazoa; phylum Chordata; class Amphibia; order Caudata; family Salamandridae; genus Triturus; species Triturus cristatus. The sequence continues at coordinate 512,806,949 of NC_140588.1, forward strand.
ATAGTCAGATCCTGATTAATGGCCTTTTCCAAGTTCTTGGAAGTTATAGGCAGACATGAAATGGGACGGTAATTTTTCACCTCCAGAGGATCAAGGGATGTTTTTTTTTAGTATAGGCCTGATGCAAGCCAGTTTCCATCCTGCGGGAAATATCCCTGTTTCAATCACTAAATTGAGCAGAGGGGTCAGTGCTCTGCCGACCTTTTCCGCTGCTAGGTGTAGGATATATGGGGGGCATGGGTCAAGTGGGGATCCTGATTTAGTTAGGGAAAGTAGATCAGCCACTTGCTTCACCTCCAAACTTGGATAATGGGTTAGGCTCCCATGGCAGGACTGTCTATCCCAAGCCTCAAGGGGAGTAGTCCTATTGACCTGGGGTAGTTCACAAGCGTTCAGGCTGAGTTGTGTAGACAGGACAGTGTTAATAACCAGTTGGCTCTATTTTTTTGATAAAGTTTGTTACATTAAGTTTTCACTTTTCCTTTATCATATACATTTGATATCTTTTGTACCTTTTTTATGACTGTTGATATATTATTGTACCTTGCTCTCTATTTACTTAAATAAAGTTCTTTAAACTAAAAAACAAGCCTCATCAAGCTCATCCCTCCAAGCCTTTTAAATCAGTAGCGTAGCGAGTTTGTCAAGACTATAGTGCAAGGATGCAAATGAGCCACCCGGTTGCTGTTTGATCATAAAATATAGGAATAATCGGGCCTCAGTGCCCCCTTTGGCCTGGTGCCACGGCACCAATGGAAGCAAAGCCCCTCTTCCAAATTCCACTGCGTCAGAAAACGCAAACCACCAAATTGTGTCGGACTCTACTGGCCTGCAGCCATCTTTAAAAGCTTTCAGGTCCTCTACATACCTACCGAGCGGGACTCTTCCCCAGCACTCTCAGCCTTTGTGTAGTGTACTGACTCTTTTGAACAGAAGCATGGTTCATTAGCTGGCTTTGCTCTAGACTTACTAGATGGTTGTGGTACCATTATTTATTTATGTATTTTATGCTACATTTACAGAGGGCAAAACATTCCTCTATAGAGGGTATATAGGTGCCACAGCCATCCAATAAATAGCCCACGCTTTGAAACTTCACCAGATTCCTATTCTCTCGCAGTTCTCGCGGGCTTCCAACATCCACGTCATTTTGTGAACTCCCACCATCTACTTAAAATCCTAACCGATCACTGGGAGCTGAGCGGCTTCCTAGCAGAGCACCTCACTAATCAGGAGAGGCTCACCCCTGATACTCTGTTCTGCGATAGCCATGTCTGCACCGTTTCAACAAAAGGCTTCCGTTCAAGGAAAACTCATCCCCAAGCCATGTCGAACATAAAATCCTTGAAAAAACGGCTCAGAGAGTTGTTATGCTTTTATGTCGACTGGTTTTAGCATTGCAAATTTCAAAAGACTGTCAGTTTGGTACATAAGAAACGTAAAGTCGACCTTAAACAATGCCCAGCAGGCAACGATCGCAACTACAAGAGAATTGCGGAGGCAGCCTGGCACCATGGGCGTCGCTTCACCAAAATTCTAGGGGTAGGGAAAGTGACATTACATATCTTTTGACCTTAATGACATCACAGGAAGTGATACAATATAACCCTTCAATCAATCGATAGTCATTTGTAGAGCGCAGAGCTACCTCATAAAGGTGTCCCGGGGCTAATAGCGAGACTAAAGATAAGACCAGCCAGGAGACTACACCCGATTAAAGAGCCAGGTTTTTAAGGCCTTCCTAAACTCCGCAGGTGGGCAGGCAGTGCATTTCACCTCGACAGGTTTTGAAATATCATGGGACACAAAGGAGTCGATGGTGGTTGGATCTCAGGGTCTGCTCTTGTTGATAAGGACTAAGCCTCTGCTTAAGATAGCATGGGCCAAAGCCTCTTGTTGCTCTAAAGGCAAAAGTTAGAGCCTTAAACTCTATCCTCCTAGCCACTGTGAGCCTGACTAAAGAACAAGACCTCAGTCTTATCAGCATTCAATTTTAGACAATTACTATTCATCCAATTAGAAATATTTTTCAGGCATTCCTTGAATTTTTTGGAAGGCCATAGCGGAGTGTTCTTTAAAAGAAAAGACCAGCTGCGTGTCATCCGCTGAGGAAACCACCTTCAAGCCCCAAGATATAATCAGGTTGGCCAGATTGAAAAACAGCGGGCCCTAGGCCGAGCCCTGTGGCACTCTGCACACCAATGGTTTCGATGAGAATGTAAAAGGTCGAAGAAAGACCTGTTGGGAACAGTCTTCAAGATAGGACCAAATCCATGTAAGTACCATCTAGATGATTTATTCTCTCCAACAAGATCGGGTGTGCGACCGTATCGAATGCTGCCGACAGGTCTAAAAGTATTATCATGGCCAATGTGCCGCCGTTCACTGTGGCTATCACTGATTCATAGACCTTTCCTAGAGCGGTCTCCGTGCTGTACCAAGATGTACCCTTGGCCCTGATCTTTTCCAGGAAGGCCCCAGCATCACAATAATTGACATTGCTGAAGTTGTATTGTATTAATATAGCGCTTACTATCCCTGACAAGGTGTCGAAGCGCTTTACGGTGAGTAGCAAAAAGGATTAATAGTGGATTAGTATAGTAAAATTGAGTTAATTTGAGCAGTGGACATGTGTGTCAGTTAGCTGGATTGAAAAGGATAATGGGGTGGGGATAGAAGAGGAAATAGTCTAGAAAGTGTTGATTAGGAGACTATAGAAGTAAATAGAAGTAAAATGAGGTTTTGGATGAGCAGAAGGAGAGATGGAGGATGGAAGAATCTCTAGAAATTGATTAGGGAAAGCATAGTAGTAAAATGAGTTTTGGGATGAGTCAAAGGAGGGATAGAGTAGGTAAGAAGAATTTAGAAGGGTTGTTTGGAAGATCATAGTATTAAAATGAGGTTTGGGGTGATCCAAGGAGGGATAGAGGAGGCAAGAGTCTAGAAAGGGTTATTTTGGAGATCGCAGTAGAATAAGGTTTGGGATGAGTTAGAGAGTGGAGATAGATGGCCGTTTACCCATACAATACAATGATAGGGTGACAGTGAACTCGAGTTCACATAGGAGAAAGGTTTAGCTAGCCCAATTTCCACTGGCTCCACCTTCTGGGGACAATATTGGGTTATGTGCCCTAATCCTCCACAATTAGAACATTGAGGTATATTGGCTGCCAGGGGATGTGTTACTGTATCAATCTTCCTAGGCGTCTCATGTCTAGTGGATTTCTCAGGGCCACTGGTTCTTCCCCTTGAGTAGGTTTCTTCTCGCCCTCCCTTTGTCTCTTGGGCTGAATATAAGCACTAGCAATTCCTACTGCTGTGCCCAGAGTCAACCAGCAGTGCTGTTTGACCCACTTTTGCACAGGGGGATGTAGAAAGGAGAGGAGCTGTTCAAAATAAATCTTCTTTAAATTCTCCTCTTTAGTGGCATGCTCCTACTCAGGCATCTATCAACCATGTCCTTCACCCTATAATACAAGGCCTGAAGTGTTTGTGGGGCCCTTCTTTAATGTGTAGTAACCTTACCCAATATGTTTTCTCTTCTATGCCCAGTCGCTCTAGGATGCTTTTCTTAATGTTCCTGAATGGGGTGGTACAGCATGGTTTAGTGGCTTGGTAAGCCGTTTGTAGATCACCAGTCAACAGTGGCCCCAAATATTGTACCCCTGTTCCTCTGGCCACTCAGCTGCTTGGGCTAATTGTTCATAATTGTTGAAAAATAAACAAGGATCTTCTCCAGTCGCATACTTCTAGAAGAAGACAGAAGACAAAGAGGTTTGACCTCGTTGTTCTAGTGAGTCAGCCTATTTATTAAGGGCAGTGTCTTGTGACCGTGAGACCTTGTCAATATGCTCGGATTGCTTTTGGATGTCATTCTGAAATGTCTCCCTATCCTCAGTAGCGGTGCTCATTAATATTTCCAAGGCCTTTTCTAATCTTTGCTGTCTTTCAGCCAATTTAGCGACAAAAGCCTTCCTCAGATCCCACTTCTGACACCACTTTGTGGAGGGACGGGCGGAAACCTGGCTTCGGAGGCTTTTCTGTTTTCCGAATGGTTGTGTTTAATGATAACACAACTGACAGGTGAAACAGAAAAATTAGAATTCTGGTAACGCCCATGGGCAGTCAATGTTCCTCGTATTGCATATCCAGCTCTTTGAATGGTGGAAATGGTGAGGAATGCATTAACTCCAATTTAATCTTCTACGTTCCTAGGGTCTCGGGATGGTCGCAGCCAGCACCCTTGGAAGAACTGGAAAATGTGTGGGTAAGCATGAGTGATGATTTGATTTTGTATCTTTTATTTCTAACAGTAGGCAAGGGGAACCCATCACCATTTACCTGTGTAAAAAACAAGGGAAAGTGGTTCCCAGCTCAAAGGGAGACAAGGTTAGGCTCCTAGTTTAGTGAATTAGGCTCTCTTTCCTTAAATTCCAACAGGCAGTTAATCAGGAAGGGGTGCCATTCTTGTATTTCTCCTTATTCAGGCTTTCAATAGTACCACAGCACAAATGAGAAACCCTTCAAAGGCTAATGAATTTAGTAAGGCAAACATACATTTTATAACCACAACAAAGAAAGAATACAGTGTCGGAAAAGAGAGGTTGGTGCTCAAAATAGGGCTCCGGGTATTGTAATGCCCCCAGGAGGCTTTGCTCGAGTCACTCTCCTGAGTTGTGGCAGCTAGCAGGTGAAGGCTGGTGGCGTCAACCAGCCCTCACTCCATTTGAGTAGGTACTACACGGTCATATCTATGTCCCATTGCTTTCCTGTCACCAGTTGTTCACGGCTTTGTGGGTCTTTGCTTTGAGCGGTTGTCTTCGGCATCGTATTTCTTCCTTCGGCGCTCCTCATTGTAGTCAACGTCTTCTATGTTGAAAAGGACCACCCCTTCCAAGTCCATTTTTTCCTTTTATAGGCCTCCTCTCATTCGTGTGCTCCTGCAAAATAGAGTCCGCCTTCACTTTTGCTTTCTTTTCTTTTCTCCTGCAGGTAGTGCTGGCACGGATCACCATTATCAGGCGGGTTTATGTTCCGGGTGCTTACCAGAAACCTATAACGAATGGGCCCCTCTCTACAGACCAATATAAAATAGATGGATACTATATGATAGTGTGACAACACTGCATTACACTTTTCTTGTCCCCTTATAACTCAGCAAGTCAAACCTAACATTTTGTTGAAATATTTATTGACCTTTTTCTTGAAAGTGTATTTCTCCGGAAAAACAAGATACTTGCCTTCAGTAACTTCCATTCTGATAGATGTGCACCTTGCTACAGATTCACCTTGAACCATTCCCAGTTCTCTGGTTGAATCTTCAAGACATTATACAATTCCTAATACCACATGGCACAGCTGCAGCACCAGTTCCCGATTCATGTGATGTCATCTCCAGAAGTGATCTAGAGAGTTTATAAAGCTGCCCACCTGCATTGCTGAAGTCAGTTTTGCCTTAAATTCTGCGTCTCCCGGAAAGAAAAGCCAATTAAAATACAATGTGTATTGAAAATATTTCCTTTAAGGAATGTTACCAAATTGTAACGTGCTCTAAGCAAGAGGAGATGCAGGGATGCAATGGTCAAAATGCATAAAGATTCCTACCCATCTTAAAGAATATTGACAATCAGAAGCCTTTCTGTCCAAAACTGTACCTCAAAAACCTTAAGCATAAGAGTGTTCATCCAAACTGCCATTCAGTGCTCACTTCCACATCCAGAATGCAGTGGTCGGAGAAGATCTGAATCGAAGACCAGATGGGCGCTTGAAAGTTGCTGGGACCTTGGACTAGGACTTGGTTGAGGTAAGCAGAAGTGCGGTTTTCCCTCTATTTGAATAAGCTCGTACAACATCCCTGACTCCTTTACTGGTAAGAAAGTAACCATCATTGCTGCACAGATTAACCAATCTAAAAATTAACTGCTTGCATATAGCTTTCCTGTCTTTTGAATCAAAGAAACTAATCAGCAAGCATAAGCTTAGAAAGACATTCGTTTCACTTACAGTTCTAAGCATATCTGTCTCCTGCTGCAGTTCCTGAAGCCGATTCTCACTCTGGGACTGAATAGCTTTTTTCTGCAGCTCCAATTCTTCCAAAGCAAGGCAGTCCTGCTCCTTTGACTGCACTGTGTTCAAATACTCTTCATGACTCTTCACCTAAATATAAAGAATAGTTAATTTACCAAGCATAGTAGCATTTGTACTTTGAGAATTCAAGCACCACAACTATCTTATTTACAAACAGAACATGCACGGTCTTGACCTGATGTGAAAACCAAGCTGTTGCCTGTTAAGTGAATTTAAACAAAGCTGTGGTTCTGCTACCACTTTTTTGAGCATGCATCAAGAAATAGCCCATAATGGGGCAGTACACTGTAACCAGTTTATTTTGCAGTAAGGTACTTTGCTGAAAGGCTTGAAAAAATGGTTTTTGTTTCTGAACTGTAGTGATCATTAAAATGCATAATATAAATAGATCCAGTGTTGTTATAACCAAGTGGTTATCCTTATGTGCCTGTGTTTAATTTAGATTAATTTGGATTTCTGACCAGACTTATTAAAAAACCTGACATATCTTCCATATAACCCCCCAAAAAAATCTGGTAGCCGTAAAACATTTGTTATTTGAATCAGTGAAGCACTCAAAAGAAATTTTAAACTTATGAAATAATAATCCCTCTAATTCTTAGCGTGCTACATTTGTGGGCATGATGTCCAGCATGCCTATTTCACTACTAAATCATACAATCAAGTACAGGTACTTGCCCCAATGTGCACTATAACAAAGATGCAAATACAGACAAGTTTATGTCTTTTTTCAATGCTTTTGTATTAAATAAAGTTTTATATGGCAAAACCGAAAGAAAATAAAAACACGGATTTCAGAACACAAAAGCACCATATGGACATCAAATAAAACATCTAGCTTAGCAGTACATTGGACCACGTGAAACACTTTCGATCTCCCAATTAAGGTTCCAAGTGATAGAGAAACCCTAATACACAGGCCAGGTAAAGACGCAACCAGGGCATTATTACAAAGGGAGATCTTTTGGATCAGAAAATTAGACACACAGCAGCCAAGAGGGCTGAACGAAAAAATAGACATGAGCTGTTTTCTATAATAAGGAGTATTCTATAGCTATTTTTAATGTTATGGAGATTCTGCACCGATTTGTAGTTGTTAATATTAGTCATGGATGTTGTTAATAAAGACAGGATGATATAGATTGTGATTACAGGTTTACATCAGTAACTGAGGAATCTTTTTCTATTGTCCATTTCACCAGAATGCTTGCCAGTGCACCACACCACCCATTTACTACAGTAGGAACCTTGGTACATCAGACAACAGCGACATTCACTACAGTTTTATTTTTCCCCGAATTTTTTTCCCTTCATGGTGAATTTCAGCACAGTTGTTGGCATTGGGATTATCCCGATTAGGTATTTTACTATAGTGTTGGTTGATGGAATTTGCGAGCTAGCTTTTTTTTCCTTTCAATATAGCAGAGCCTTTTTTCCTGTTTTTTTGTATCCTTGTTTTCTACAGATTGCGGCACATCTTGGTGTTTTTTTAAAATATCTTTCAGGCACTACTCCTTGGGGTAGCGCATCCGGTTGCGAGTCGTGCTTATTTCACCTGGCCATTCGATTAGATTTGTACTTTTATTTACGGCTTTTTTAATCATCTTAAGATGGCGGTTTCAGCCATTTTGTGATGGGAGACTTGTGTGCTGCTGTCCGTCGTCTCTTTCAGTGTATTACAGGGCGGTTTAAATAGATAGCGGGGGAGCTCCCGGGCAGCAGCTGTTTGAAGAAATGGTTCACGAGTGACGGTGGTTGTTACATTGCAGAAAATTGAAAATCAGGGAGGGTAACGGTAGAGCTCATGGTTGAAGTTTTTCAGCTAAGAGGTCAGCGTTGTGTATTTAATACCGTGTTTTCGTCTTTGTAGAATTTTGGAATTTCTTGGAGAGTGAGAATGAGCCTGCATAGTGCACTGGCCTACATTAGACCAGGTCAGTGGTTATTCTTACATATCTACATAGTAGTAAGGTTTCATGTATCTAGGCATCAATATTCGGTACATTGTGTGATTAGTTTTTGTTTTATAGTGACGTTGAGTTACTTCATTGATCTCAGGCTGCAGACATTTTTCCAATCGCTGCGAGTAGGTTTCATATGAGGTGGTGAAGTATCACTTATTGTGGTTTAACTCTTGTTGAAGGCACATGGTGGGAGACTCACGCATTGACCACCAGTGGGGCACATTTACTACATAGATTTTCCTACCCAGTTTATCTATTACATCTTTGTAACCGTCTATATTGACAGTTATGTGTAACAATTGTATATAGCAGAACGTGACTTCTCTAGGAGTTACATGAAGGTTTACCCTGCACATTGTGTTTGTATTCTTGCAGACTGGCCCCTGACGAAGGGACCCATGTCCCGAAATGCATTTGGATTCCCTATGGAAATATGACTATAATACTGTCATTTGTTGTATTATGTAATCTGTTATTGTAACAGATCAAAAATTGTATTTAATACATATGTTATGTAAGAAACAATAATGAACACAGTGTATGTTGCTTTTAGATTTTAGCATAAAACTTTATTTAATACAAAAGCATTGAAAAAAGACATAAAACAGTCTGCATTTGCATCTTGCAGCCATAGTGCACATTGGCACAAGTACATGTACTTGATTGTATGATTTAGCCGTAAAACATTCTCACAAATTAATTGTTGCCTTTACGAAGATTATTGTTCCTAGATTTCAGGATACATTCCAATATCACTGTGCAGGTACTGAGACTCCTGCTGATGTCACAGAAAACTACTTCTCATGATATATATACACACACATATACGTGTGAGCAAGGCTAGGCTTGGCTGAAACGTGTCATATGGTGGACATGCTGTTATTTAAATAAATGCACTGAGTAATTTGGAGTCTGTGCACGGATTTATTGAGGACTTCAGGAGTTTGGTGTGTGTATATATGTATATATATCCAGCAACAACAAAAAAGTGAGCGAAGAACCCAAGCCACTTGATTGATGGCGGGCCGTGACGCGGTCGCACACCCCTATAATTCCACCAAAGTGTAGTCCCCTTCTAAGAACAACAGCGACAGAGCTCAAACTTCTTTTCAGCGCTGTAAAGATGTTTGGGCTGTGACGCTGTTGTTCTTTTTAGGAGACAACACTTTGGTGATATATATATATATCCCCACAGAGCAGCACTTCTGAATTCAAATAGCTTCTTTAAGTCCCTTGTGCAGAAATAGCAGTTTAAAATATAACAGATGCAAATGAGGATTACCTTCACCACAGGAAGGCAGTGGGATTACTATTCTTTTTTTTTTTTTTTTTTAAACCGTTTATTACAGAATCCAAAAAATATACAAAGATGGGCCTACAACCTTCAGGCCGGCCGCTAGCAAGCAGAAGGAGCATGCGATACAGACAATAGCACGCATGCTGCGGCAGAGGGAAATTCACAGGAGTTGGAAGAAGCGTTGGCAGCCACACCATCCGGACCCCACATAACGGTTTCTTTTTAATATAAATAACAACAAAAAACAAATCCACAAGGCAACCCACAATCGGAAACAGCAGCATGTGCTCCCCGAGGAGGGGGACCCCACTAGTCCATAGGAGTATCGAGGGGGGGAAAAGGTCAGGACGGGGACTAAGTAGACTCATTGCCCAGAACCGGGAAGACAAACTGGCTAAGGAGACGGGGCCGGTGACGGATCGGGCAATAACGGCGGGGTACAGATTCCCCCACGGTAGGCGTTCCAGGGGCCCCATACTTTCACCCATGTCCCAGGGTTACCTCTCGCAACATACACCACCTTTTCCCGAAACATGCACCAATCCATGTTATCCATCCACGCCGAGACAGTCGGCGACCTCTGGGAACCCCACAGTTGAGCAATGTCACGTTTGGCCACCATATATCTCAGAGTCGCCCACCACGTCTGCGGCACCGAGTAGTCGGTTGGCTCCCACACATTCAGAAGACATCTCCTCGCCTCGGGCAGCAGCGGCACACGCGTAACTACCCGCAAAACCTCATGCACACCACGCCAGAATCGCGCCACATCCGGGCATTCCCACAAAATATGGAGAAAGGTCCCCAAAGAGCCACACCCACGCTTACACAACCCGTCCACAGCATAGCCCATACGCATCAGCCTCGGCCTCGTAACATAGACCCTATGGAGTATCTTGAGCTGGACGAAGCGAAGGCGGGCCGGTATGGCCACCTCTTTCGGGGAGGCCACCGCAGACACCCAGTCCTCGTCATCCAGCTCCAGTCCATCGGCAACCCATGCCTCACGAAGGCTAGTCAGCAGTCCCGAACGGTCATTGATAAGTTTTTTATAAATTAATGAAATCGTGCCGTTCGGTACATGCCCGTCCAGCACTCTATCTTCCAGAGGGGAGTACTCCGGGATGGAGGCGACGTCCGGAAAGACGGAGCACAACGCATGACGAATCTGCAGATATCGAAAATACTCCCTGTTCTGCAGCTGGAATTCTGTCTGCAGCACATCGAACGTCTTGAATCCCCCCCTCGTCCAGAGATCGCCCACTCTGCTGATGCCTATCATGTCCCACTTCTCAAAGCCCTTCGAGGTCCACAGGGAGCCCAGCCGCTCAGATGCGTATAGTGGCGTCGCCCGGGTCAAGCGGTCCCTCCACCCCATCGCCACGTTAGCCGCGTGCCACACTCGTACCATGACCCGCGTGGGGCCCGTCAGACGTGCGTCGAGCGAGCTAGAGTAAAGCGCCCGATTATAATCCCCACCCGGCAGTAACATCTTATCCATTTCAAAGGCAGGGTTTAGAGCGGGCCCGTACAGGCCGTGATTGAGCGCAGCCAGCTGGGAGGCCCAATAATATCGCTTGATATCCGGGAAGGCGACCCCCCCGTCGTACCACGGGAGCGTCAGCTTCGCCAGGGCGATACGCGGTCTACCCTCCCAAAACAGTCGGCGCTGCAGACTCTCCACCTCGCGAAAGTAGCGCGCCGGGACGACGTCCATTGTGTTCTGTAAAGCGTACAGGAAACGTGGCAGCGACATCATCTTAAACAATGCCGCCCGGCCGAGCGGCGAGAGCGGCAAGCGCCTCCAACGCGCGACGTCCTCCTTCAGGCGCTGGAGGGGGGGAAGCAAATTCTGACTATATCGGGCCCCACGTCCAGGGTAATGAAGACACCCAGGTACCTAAATCCCCGCGGGGCGATCTGGATAGGACAACCCCGCGGAAGGATAGGATCCTCCCCAGAGAGAACATACACACACGATTTAGCCCAGTTGATGACAAGGCCGGAGTTGAGGCCAAATGAGCGCAATACATCAACCAGTACTATCAGTGATTTACGTGGGGAAGCCAGGTACAGAAGAATATCATCAGCGTATAGAGATATGCGGTCCTCATAATCAGGGGTCCAACGGAGACCACGGATAGAAGGATGCCACCGCAGCCACTCCGCCAGGGGCTCCAAGGCAAGCGCGAAAAGGAGCGGTGATAACGGGCAGCCCTGCCGCGTGCCCCTGCCCAGCTCGAACGGAGCCGACACTCTACCGTTCACAGCCACCTGTGCCAGCGGTCCAGAGTACAACAATTTTACCCAACCGATGAATCCTGGGCCAAACCCAAACTTCGCGAGTGTCGCCCAAATATATGGCCACTCAAGTGTGTCAAACGCCACAGTGGCGTCCAAGGACGCCAAAATGGCCGGCTCCCGTATGAACGGGACACGTGCGAGCACCCCATGCAAGCGCCGCAGGTTAAGCGCAGTGTTGCGATGAGGGATAAAGCCGGACTGATCCTGGTGAATCAAGTCCCACACCACGCCAACCAGCCGAGTAGCCAACACCTTGGCGAGAATTTTGGGCTCCGCATTCAACAGCGAAATAGGCCGATAGGATGTGACCCGGTCCCGCGACCTCCCCTCCTTATGAATAACCACAATAATAGCCAGACGCTGGTCTAGCGGGAGGGAACCCGCCGAGTGGGCCGCGAGGAACATAGCACGGAGATGCGGCGCCAGCGTATCCGGTCGCAGCTTGTACAACTCGATGGGAAGACCATTAGGACCCATGGCCTTGCCGGAAGCGACCGAACGTATGGCGAGGGCAATTTCCTCAGATGTTGGGGCGGCGTCCAACGACACTCTGTCCTCCTCCGAAAGGGAAGGCAGCGCGATATCTCTGAGCAGGGCATGGGAATCCTCTTCCGAGCGGGAGGACACCGGGGAATACACCCCACGGAAATATTCTGCAAAGCAGTCAACAATTTCTTCCGGTTCAGTGACACACACACCATCCTGTTTCTCAATCGTGGGGACAACTCGACTCGCTCTCTCCTTTTTGTCCAGCCACGCAATCAATTTACCAGCCTTATCACCCACATCATACAGTCTCCCCTGTTGCTCTCTACTGAGGCCCCTGGCCGCCTCCGTGACGAGGGCCTTATAGGCCGCTTGCTTGAGTCGGAGAACATGTAATTTGTCATCCGTCACCCCACATTCTAGATCACCCTCCAACTCGGTTATCTCAGTTTCAACACGGGTCACCTCCTCCCGCTCGCGCCTCCGGGAATGGGAAATAAGGGACAGGGCCTCCCCCCGGAGTACCGTCTTGGACGCCTCCCACAGAGAGACCGCAGATGACACAGACCCCACATTATCGTCAAAGTATCGCTTAAGGGATTTAACCAACTCTGCGCGAATGGTGGGGTCACGCAGGTACCAGGGATTAATCGGGACCACCCTACCCTCTCCCCTCGGGAGAATATCAAAGTGCAACAAGAGCGGGGAGTGGTCTGAAATACCCCGCGCCAAATGGCGCACCTCCCCTATCCTCCCCGCATGCGCCGCCGGCACCAGGACATAATCTAGCCTTGAGAGACTACCATGGGCCCCAGAATGAAAGGTGTACTGTAGCTGCGTGGGATGTTTCAAACGCCAACAATCCACCAGCCCCAAGGTATCCAAGAGGCCAGACAACCACGCTTAGGCACGGGGGAGATCCCTAGGGGGGTGACGATCCTCCGTTCCGGAAACCACAGCGTTAAAATCCCCCCCAACCACTAGAATCCCCTCCGGAAGGCCAAGGAGGAGGCGTCCCAGATCCGCAAAGGTGGTCGTCTGCAACCCTGGCGGGACATAGACAGACACAAAAACGACCACTCTGCCCTCCATTCTACCCACCAGAACCGTGTAACGTCCCCTGTCATCATGGAGCACCTCATCAATTTCCAACGGGAGCGAGTTCTTGGCCATGATGCCCACACCCCTTGAACCAGACGTGAAGCCCGAATGGGCCACAAGGCGGTAGCCCCGTCGATTCATAGCACAAAAGGAGTTGCCAATGAGGTGTGTCTCCTGCAGACAAACTATATCGGGTGAAATTCGTTTCAGGAACTGCAGGACCACACCTCGTTTTATCCTGTCCCCCAGTCCATTAACATTCCAGGACAAAAGACTCAGTCCCCTACCCCCCATCATAAACGAAAGCAATCACTCGTCCCCCAGAGAGCACTTTAGAAATAGCACACCGATACTTTTGCCTTGTGGTGTAAACGAACAACACCCCACCCCAACCCAACCGCCCCAACAAAACTCCCCCCTCCCTGCACCCCTGCATGAGCCCAGACAGCCCCCCCAACTTGCAGTGTGCCTGTCGCCCCTATATAATGAAACTAGCTAGACCCCCTAGAGGAGGAAAGAGTACCCCTTCTAGACCCCGCACCACCTCCGAGGAGGGAAAAACGAATACAGAAGAACGAAAAACCCTAAGCTTGGCCGAAAGTGGCATCATATCCGTCCAGAGTGAGGCCCAGTATCAACACCTCAGTCCCGGTCCAGTGGGCCGTCTCCTCCCGCCGCCCCCCCCGCCATCCCGATCACGACCCCCAGACAGAGTGTCCAGCCAGTCCCCGGCCACTTCAGGACGATCAAAAAAGTGCGTGCGACCATCCACCTCTATCCGCAGCCTGGCCGGGAAGAGCATGGCGTATTTTAAGTTCATGTCCCGAAGCCGCCGCTTGACGCCCAGGAAACTCAGTCTCTGCTTCTGGACCGCTTGGGTGAAGTCAGGATAAAAGTTCACCTCCATGTTCTCCAGCTTAATCGGCCCTTGCAGTCTGGAGGCTTGCAGAATCGCGTCCCTGTCCCGAAAGTTAAAAATACGGGCAAGGAGAGGCCGCGGAGGGGCTCCGACCTTCGGCTTTCCCCCAGGAACTCTATGAGCCCTCTCCACGGCAAAGAATTTACTCAGTCCCCGAGGCTGGAGATGGGTAGTGATCAGGTCCTCCACAAAGAGATCCGCCGCCGCCTCCTCCCGTCCCTCGGGTACTTCGATGATGCGGATGTTATTCCTCCGGGCCCGACTCTCGGAGTCCTCCAGGCGCCGATCCATGAGCGCACTCGCCTGACGTAGTCGGTGCACCTCCGTTTGGAGGGCCGCCACCTCAGTCGTGAGGCCCGACGCGGTGTGGGCCAAAGAATCGACCCGGTCGTTGGTCTTGGAGAGATCAGCCCTCACCAGGTTGACATTAACGAGGACCGCGTCGATTTTATGGGCTAAGGTGTCAAACCGCTGGCCCACCGAGGCCTTCATCTCAGCAATGCGCCCATGACGTCTTGCAGAGTCAGCTCTGTGGGCAAATCCGGGGCATCCGGGGGGCACTCAGAGGACTTGTGCGGTCCACCGGGAGATCCTTTCGGGAGGGTGTAGCGGTCCATGATGTTGGCCTGATGTGCGGCGCCACGCCGGGTCGACTTGGCCTTCAACCGATCGCCATCTTGTTTCGTGGCCATCGTCGCGGGTCTCACACCCTCACCAGCCACGCAGTAAAAGGCAAGCAATCAAGGCCACGGGCTCCGGGGGGTCACCCCAGGACAGCGGAGCGGGCCACAGCAGGCAGGCTGGGTCACCCAGCGAGGCCACCCCAACACAAAGAGCGCCGCGATCCCACTTGCAAAGACGGCAAGGGGGCGCGAAAGTGAAAGTGAAAGCGCGGGGTACGCGACTCGCCAGGCCCAGCCCGCCGTTGTTGTTCACTTTGCCACCGGGTCGCCCCCAAACGCGAGTCCGGGGTCAGGAGCGAAGCAGGCCGCAAACTTCAATCGGTGCTCACTCCGGCACCCGAGGTCCGATTCGAAAACGGGAAACGGGTACCACCTCGGCTCAGGCTCACCGACACAGTCCCCTCAACCGATGCAGGATGAAGACAGGATAAACGTAGGAGGTCGCGGAGGTCCTCGGGAGCCTCGCACCTACGCGGCCATCTTGGTTGCGCGCTAGGCTCCTCCGGGATTACTATTCTTAATGAGGATACAGACCCTAGCATTCCTGGAAAAGGGAAGTAATTCCATCAATTTACCTCCTGTGGGGCAAGTGCATTCTCCCTTCACTCATTGAAAACATGTTTTTCTGCCTCAACCCCACTCACTTTCAGTAAGAAAGGATCCACTTCTTGTTGGCCTAGTGCCTTCTCCCAGATTTACAGGATTTATAAAGGGTAACTGCTGAACTAGTTCACCACTCTTATCTCCTTTTTGGTCTTTTAAAGTTACTGTTCCCAATGAGCCCCTCTCCTTTAAAAAAAAGAAAAAAATAAGAAGAAGAAAAAAGGCCATCACAGGGGACTCAGTCTGTGGTTTCAAAAGGGAACCCTCCATCCTCTTTGATTGTGTGCCTCACTGATTCACACCGGAGTATGCAGTCTTGGGGAAATAAGGCAGTCTGCTAGGATTTCTTCCTCAACCATCTAGAGTCCCAATCGTCATAGGGGAAAACCCCTCTTCGAGCAACGTGGATGAGTCACAGGCCTCCTATGATCCATGGCCAGCTCCCTCTTCCACATAACACCGCTGTTACGGACACAAGCGACTACATGGAAGGCAATGTTTGTGGTCCCTTTATGGAACACATTCACATCTGGCAACAGCGTGCTTAAATCAACAGTGCCCCAGTTCTACTATTGTAGAATGCAGACCTGTACATGCCATACAGCCGGGCCTCTGCTGAGAGATGATGAAGGTGCATCACACCATATACATTAGAACTATATAAAGTTGAGTAACAATTTCATAATGGTTCTATATATGGGTTGTAACATTCCTTCTTAATCAAATTTAATCTAACAGTATTCAGAAATATGACCATCTCTTGGTTTGATGCCTTCCTTTATTGCAGATTATTGGCTACAAGTTCAATTTATTGCGATTTTACTTCTAACTGTATTTCCAAACTCACTGCTGTTGGGTCTAATAGATTAAGGTACAGATGTATTTTCTGTTAACTGAAATCCTTGTTTTGAATTCAACTGTTTTGATATTTTTATATATTGTAACTCCTACATTTCATATATTGATTTCATTTCTTTCTCATTGAAAAGTCTAGAGAAAGGGGTATGAATCTGGACAGGTACCTCAAGCACAAGTAGAAGCCCAGTGTTAAAACTCGTTAACTCTGAGGAAGATCCCACTAAGGAATTACATTTTTTTTTAAATCATTAAAGCCGATGCCAGGACAGGAGGGGTGCTAAAGTCCTTACAGGAGTTGGCGTCAGAATTTATTATACGCCATCATCCCAGTTTTTTCATTATTTGCAGCTGCGCCATGCCCGCTCTCCCTAGCAAGACGCTCTTACTGATGTTCCTGAATGGAGCCCCCTAGACTGTAAGCTTCTTATGGGCCACTTGGGTAAGGGAAGGGTGACACAGATCTACCGATCCTTAATAATACATTCCCCCACAACATTGGATACCCTGCGAACCAAATGGGAGACTTGGATAGGGCAACTGGACGAGGCTGATTAGCATGACGCTTTCATGGCCCCCCAGACGCTAGCGATATCGGCCAGGCTTCGTATGGTCCAATTTAAATATCGTCACCAAGCATACATGACACTTCTAAAGATGTGAAGAGCTGGCCTCCGCAACTCCCCCACGTCCTCAATGCCAAAACTCTTCTGGGGATTTCTTTCATGTAACATGGTCAGGCCGGGTCATCCAGGCATACTGGGCGGCTCTTTTTGTTAATCTTTCTACAGTTATTGGGGGACCACATTGAACCGCAAACCCGGATAGCCATACTAAGTATTCTGGAGGATCTGGGTGGGACCACAGGGGACAGAACCCAGGTCGGTCTGTGCAAAAGAGACATTGCCCGTCACTGGACTGCACCGTTGGCACCTTCCATCGAGGAATGGAGAGAGGGTATGGACTGGTGCGGCAAAATAGAAGAAACAATATAAGTGGCAAGGGGATGTCATAGGAAATTCCTTAGAGTGTGGCAGTAGCGGTGGGACTACTATAGGCTGTCGGGATAACTTCTGTCTGGCTGCTCGCCAGCAGCTTCTTAGACGCTGGATTGGGGCTTCTGACTTCTTTAAGCTACATTTCATTTCCGGCTAGGACGATGTGTGGTATACAGCACTTTACAGTATTGAGTGTTATAATAAAATGTGTTATAAAAAAACACTAACACCACTTTCTGCCCAGGTAACCTCTGCTTATCAAGGTTGATCAACTAATGTGGTGAGGATATAGCAACCTTTGTAGTAAAACTCTTAAGTCTTCCGTACTCAGAAAATCTCGGAGCCCAAAGACAGCTTTGAGAGAGAGTAATTTTCTACTCTGCGATTTGCAATCAGGTTTCCATCTCTATCCAGGAACCAAGAGTGCCCTACTAGTTGAACATGCATCTAAACAGAACATTATGGATAGAGGAGAGCGAATTGTCTTTATGTTTTTAAATATTCTGGGTGCATCGGACAGCCTCAGCCACCAAATTTAATTAATAAGATTCAATGAAAGGGAGTGTCAGAGTGCTGGTACATCATTTGACTCTCTCCTAAGTGGTAGGCAGGTTAGCGTTTGTTCAGGGGAAATAATGTTGCTTGTATAGTGTTCGAGAAGACTCATATTTGTCCCCTATCCTGTTTATGTTCATCCACCACATGATTTATTATGCTCATAGGGTTCAGAATTCATAATTACAATGATCATACCTTGGGGATTTTTCATGTGTCTAAGGGCTTTGGGAAAGATCAGATTATAGTAGGGAAAGGTTTTAAAAGTATCAAGAAATGGGTGGATGAATGCAGACTAGATCTAACAGAGTCAAAGACTCAGTTTCCCTTAGTAGAGATGGGTTATAGAGTTCCTAGAGTTGTATCTAAAGAGATGTTCCTTAATGATAAAAGTAGAGACTGGTAGAATTAGCCGATTAAAAAATGGCAATGGACCGCCAGGTAATGCTGTCATAGTATTCAAGGCACAGAATGGCAGCAAGGTTCATCAACACTGCACTGGCAAACGCATTGCCCACCTCAAATGACCAGCTGCCACATGGCCACAAATAAGATACAGTTTGGACAGAATGATGAGGCAATACAAATTTATACAGTAATAGTCAGTGATCAATGACAATTCTCCCACAGGTTTTTTTGTTGTGCGTTGAAGATTCTTTATTTCTTATTTTCTTTTCACAATTTGGTACAGCCTAAATCCTCTCATCATTCTGTCCTAATGCTGTCATTGGATTACTAATCATCAGCTAAAAATACTGAGCAGAGCATTTTCATTTCCGGATGCTTCCAACAGAACAAATATCAAGCAAACACTGATTAGTTTTAAATCTCTATTGCAGGGAGTAAGAATATTTGCAAGCTCAGACTACTGGAGAACTCAACAGCTGGATCAGTAATACGTACCTCCATGTAAGGGTCACATAACACACTAAGACCATCCTTAATAACAAGGCATTGTCTATACTACCATTAAATTTGAATCTCTGACACTGATTTATAGGTCGGTGTTTGATCCTGCCCACAGCTATTCAAATGAAATACAATTTTATAAAACGACAAGATTAGAGGACAAGACTTTTTCCTGTAAAATAAGCTACAAATATAGAGGCAGTGAAGCCACTCTTTCACAAGACACTTAAAGGCATTCTGCATCGTTGCATGAAGCGATGATCTTTTCACAAGATGGTTTAGGTTGTCCTTGGTCCTCCTTCAGATCCTCCTCTGTTACTTCAGAAAATGTTTTCGATCGTTGTACACATTCCTGTGCCTGTAGTGTACGGAAACACTGTGACAACCGGTCAGACCTTTCTCTCTTAACCACAATATGCAACCAAATTTGCATTGTTCCTTTCTCTAGAAAGGCTTGAGGATTCACTCATTGGGACATTGGAGGCAAAAGCAGCTATTTAACAAAAGTTGGTCATTAATAAGGAACTTGTTTTCCATGCGTCTCCTGAATCATGCATGTATGTGTCTACAGATTGGTTCATTTATTGCTATAGCCCCAGGGCAAACAAGTTCCTTATCCTTATCAATGGCCAACTGTTGATGAATAGCTGCTTTTGCCTAACCTGTTTTAACAATGGGAAATCAATTCCAAACGTACCAGTGCCAAATTCGTGCAAATTCTCCTCCTCCCTTTTTTTCTTTTTCACCATTCATTTTTGTGCTTTTGATAGACCACAAAAGGACGTGGAAAGGTTAGCATAGTACAAAAACTTAATAAGAGATTTAAAACAGAGTTTTCTCTCACTCTGTGGTGTATGTGGTGTGATTTGTGTAGTACCAGTAAATGTTTTTGAATATTTTGTACCACTTACAGAATTGCTAGATCCAGGTGATAACACTACTAGAGTCTGGTCCCATAGAGTGTTCTGAGTTTGTTCTGTTATGTTGCCAAGCAGGAGCACTCCTCCACAATCACCTTATCTGGCTCGACTAGGCCTTTGGGTGCCTTGGGAGCCCATGTTTTGCAAATGAGTATATCCACATCAAGAAGAACTCACAAAGTACATGTCTCCAGGGGGTTTACCTCATATACACTGGCAGAAGTAGTTCCATTATCGGTGAGAGCTGACTGTGCACTCTATTAATACGCTTGTTAGTTTTATATTATCTCATAAGGAAAAATAATTGTGGTATCATCCATATACAAATGTTACTAGTATATCTGCTTCAGTGCAGGATTCTACAATCCCTTTCTAATCTCAATATCTCTGGCCTTAAGACAGCAATAACTTATATTCTTAGGTAACACACAAGAAAAAAACATGACATACTCTGAGACAGATTTGCAGAACATAACTTATTTTGTTGACAAATGGTAATTTCTATGGGATACTTCAGCCAGCATATTCCATAACCTTGTGAATCTCCACAATCACCTGACTGGACCAGGCTCCATAGCAAGTGCTCTGACGCCAGATCCATTTTTTTAAGTGCGCTTCATTCTGATACAGATTTACTCTCTGTTTTTAGGGCAATGGTCCCGACAAAGAGGTCAGATTTTCTTAGATGTCATTCCTGTCACTCTTGAAGTTTTTCTGCTGCTCATGTTGTCTGCTCTTGGGGGTTTGGATCTTGCGCACGCCTTCAGGCACGCTACTGGTTGTGGCTTCTTGCCATTGATGACTGTTGTGGACTAGCCATGAGAGATATTTTTTCACATCTGTAGGATGCAGAGAACAATGGAGTTGGCGCCTCATCAGGTCCTATTATTAGACTAGGTACATAGGGTGGCATAATTCCTGAGAATGTTCCTGCACCATGTTTGATACATGGAACGGATGATTCACCTTCGACTTGGCATCCTTTGGTTGGCAAGCTAGCCCTCAGAACCATGTCCTGCTTTAGTGGACATAAGCCAGTCACTGGTGCCTAGTGCCATTTGGGCTCAGCAGCCCCTTGTGTGTACTTTCAGCAAGGCTTTGTTAGCGGTGCTTCTACCTCCTTTGGCTCCTTCTGGTGCACCTTTAGGCCCCAAAGTGCCTACGATACCTTCAATTGGGTCTTAGCTGGCGGCCTTAAGCCTGGGCAAGCCAACCTCACTGGTGCAACTGAATCAGCTTCAACTTTGACAGTCTCACAAGGCCTTACCATTTTGTTTCAGCATCAATAATAATACCAATGTCGTCTAGAACTCCAGTTCTGGCTTTCTCTTTTGAGATACCTGAGGAGAAGACCTGTCTCGGTCCTCCTCTGGGCCTTGCTCATTCACATCCAGATGGTCAATAGTGAGGACTCCAACCTCACTCTTAAATGGATTGTGATGAGTGGCCCTTGTTGGGTCTCCAGAACATAACTGGTTTTAGTGCTCCAAAGGTTGTCTCTGATTGTTCCCTAGGATAGATTTTTTTTCTTTTGACGCAATCTTAGGCAAGGCAGCTGAGGTACTTGTACTGCATATACTGCTGCTGTTGGAAGATTTTCATTAGTATGGGCATTTACTTTATTGCAGCCAGTTGAACTGTCGGGGTAGCATGCAGTCCCCCTGCTCTTGTATCTCCCCTTACTTCTATTGTCTCATCATTTGCCGGCATGCTTTCTGGGGCACATTTTTCACCTGTTTTGTTGTTGTATTTCTATTTTCAAATATGAGCCATAGACATTATTTGGTCTAGTTTTCTTACGAGTTTGTGGCTAGAGCCACGCACTATTGTCTTACAACTGTTCTAAGTGTTGGTCTTGTTTTTTTAAATTTTTTTATTTAAGGGCTGCAGGTTTGGTCGGTCATCCAGCATTTACATAAATAGGTATCCTCACCCACTGCCCTCCTTCGGGCATACCTAGTTACTCGCCGTCTGCTTAAGAAATATGATTATTTCTTTTGGTTAACCCTCACCCACTCTAGTAGTGGCATGTTTCATTATCGGGTCTCATCCTGGTCTCTAAGAACAAGGATGGGCTCAACCATATTCCCGGTAGCACTTTGAATAATAATTAGCAACCGGGGTCTTGGAGAATAAAAATACCTTAAGCTACCCAGGTATCCCCTTTATTAGTGGTTGCTAAGGTATGGTTAAAATGGGGATAGTGGCCATATTACCCTACTCACTTGGCGACATGTTTCTGCCCATACACAGTGGCCACTAAGGGTCCTCGGGCTTTCATCCGGACAAGTTTTTACCCCAGATCTTCTGTAATCATGTCTATGTCAATTCTGGACAAAATAACAGACAAATATGAAACATAAGCATGTGAAAAAGCAGGCTTACTTGCTTGGTATATGGGGAATGGTTTGTGATCCACCTTTGCTGCTTTTCTACTTTACTTGTTCTTGCTTTTTTGTAGGCATCTATTTCTAATGCTTGCACACTTTTCTGGTTTCCATATCTTGTGGTCGGAGATGAAAAGGGGCCGTCTCACCCAATTCTATGCCATGTTGAATATGGCATGGTTGTTTTTGGTGATGTTTTGGCTGTCAGGTTCTAGAGGGACATGCTGGTTCTTGGTAGGAATGGCCTTTCTTAAGTAGTTTCCTAGCTGACTTGGTTAAATATGCAATATTTATGGCATGTTGAAATGTAATTCCAATGTGGCGACATTTATGCATTTCTTTTGAGTGCCGGGCCACTATGATGTTGTAAGACCAGTTCTTTTCTGATGTCTAGAAGTGTCCCTAGCTGATGCATACTCAGTTTGACTGTTATATTCTGGTTCTGTTCAACTTAAGGATTTGTCTCCATCATCAAGTGCAGGCCATCTGCATGGGTCTATATGGCAAGGCTATTGTTTTCTCCTCAGATCATTGTACTGGGTGTATTACTTTGGTATTGATTAAGGCAATCTGCTGGTAAAAGTATCCTTCAGAAAACAAAATAATCGACCTTTGGTAACAATCTTTCTGGTGGATACTCTATCTACCTGAAGATTCCTTTACTGGCCTGCCCACCTCCCCGTTCAGAGGTACGGATCCCGGATAGTTTTACTGGACTGCATTTCTGCAACTTTTGTCACTCTCCTCTCCTCCTCTAGGTGCATCGAAAAATTCGATGTCAGCTGATATAAGGGCGGCACAATATACAGCTTTGGAGGCCGTGGAGTTGAGTTGAGTTGAGTTTGAGCCGTGGCTTCACCTACCAGTGCAGCAAAGCAATTTCAAGTATTTAAGATCCAGTTTGCTTCCTTGGAAGCTTCATAAAGTGAGGTATCCGCAGGTAGAGTACCCACCAGAAAATAATATTACCAAAGGTATCTTTTTCTAAGAGTCCGTTTGATAAGCAGGGTTGGACCATCCTCACGTCAAACAGTCATTAATAACCAGTAGTTTTGTGGCTTTATAGTAGAGCTGGAGGCCTGCCATGCTCATACCCCCATGTATACGGACTACGTCCGTTTGCAATGGCAGCACCTCCCAGCCTTGGAGGTCCATTTTCACCTGGTCTCCTCAGGGTCCCTGGAGATGTGAACATCCAGATATTTAAAGCTTGTGTTGCATACAGGAATAGGAGCACTCAATGTTGTGTCCCCATCTTGCTCTTTTAGCGTCAGTAGCAGCGATTTCCTCAAGTGGACCGGGAGCCACAAGGCTTTTTCATGCAGTTGTTTCTCCAATATCGTAGCTAGTTTAAAACAATCTTGTCTCTGTGAGACACTTGGAAGACGTCTGTTAGAGGCTAACATGAGGGACAGTATCAGCCTGATAGTGTGAGACACAGAAGAAAGAGTAGTGATATTTCAGGAGGCTCTATTCAAGGCATTCAGACCACTGTTTGCCTTATCTTTATAACTCAGCTGGTCTTTAAGGTGTATGATTATTTTCACCTTTCTTCTTCGGGGGATGGACGCAGTACACTGTTCTTTGTATAAATACTCCTTAAAGCTCCATAGACTTAACTGATTGCTATGATATATGCACTCTAGTGTTTCCCACAGTAGCGAGCACTACTTTGCAATTTTTCGGTTTTAGAAGATGAAAGAGGCTCTTCAGATATTCTTCAACACCAATACTACTAGCAGATGCATAAAGTATTACATTAACAACGATGACCTCATAGTCACTGTTTACCCTGCTTCCCTGTTATATCAAGCAATGTTGAGATGTGCAAAAATTGCCCTACACTCCCTACTCAACGAGTGCTTGTTTCAACAGCATGTTTGATGCACAAGTTTGACTAGTATAAGATCTTTTTTTATAAGCAAGCTGCAGTGAGAATGTTCGTTAACTCACACAATTCATGAAAAAAACCATTGTTCTGCAACACGATTTCACATTTCCAGAGTTTTTTCACATTGTGTCTGGAATCAGCCCAACCCACCTCATCAAGTATCATCTCACCTGGGGGAGAGATTGTCATTGGTTTGGCTACGTGTATCCAACTTATAAAACATGGGATTTCCCTTTAACTCTCATGCTTGTTATCATTGTCTAGTATACCTCAAATACAAGCCATTCACAGTTCATTCTCTCTGCCATTCTGGTACAAAGAAACAATGCTGTTAGACCGAATTACCATGTGCAGACGGCCTCTGAAGAAGTCAAGACAGTTTTTTCTTTTTATAGTCTATTATGTCTGTTTAGAACTGGCATTCCTTCTTCCTCCTTATTGCTTAAACAGGTCCTCATGAGAACTATTTTAGTCAAATAAAGGATCAGAGGTCCCACAGAACAGTGATGAGACAAATGCTTAAAATGCAATTTTATAAGCATTGAAGAATTAATCTAAAACATACTACAGTGTGTTTATAAAAGTAAAATGTATGAGGCTTGCAATAAAGCTTAATTTAACACAGACAAAAATGTAATTAAAGCTCAAATCTGCCATTGTCATTGTACACCCTCTTCGAGGACCTAAGAAGGTCTATGCATAAGCGTGCTGGTTGCAAGTATCATTCACGCAGGATTTTTCCTTAGTGCAGGGGTTTCAAACGCTCGCAATTACTTTGAGACTTAATTTGGTATTTTTTTGTTTTCTCTTTTTGTGAATAGTTATATGTTGACTTGAGACAGAAATACTCATGCTTCAACTGTAGAACTATGAAATGCGCAACGCAATTGTAAGTATAACCGTATGAGATATTTTCATAGATAGAGGGATTCCATGGCTAAAGTTAGTAGAGCTACACTTTTCTTTTAGTCTCCGTAGGGACATAAATATGGCTGCTTTCTGTATACAGGAATGTTTGTATTAGGGATCGCTATGTTATATCAGTTGCATTTTACTTAATGCCCTCTTTCTGTGTCTTTGTTTCTTCCACTCACAATGGTACAATGAATCTACTGCGGTCCTACTCCGATTGATGTAGTTTGTTTTTGTGATGGCTATAATGCACTTGCACTCTGATAGCCGCAGGTTGAATTACTGACACTTTTTTTCAAACCTAGTCTATATTATGGACTATTATGTTACCATATATTATGGTTATATTATGCCAGATGTTTGGCTAGATTAGGATACCCATTCTTGTTGATTGTTATTTTAGGCTTGACAGTTCCTGTACATCACTTCTTTGATCCTATGCCCTCCAAACTCATTAATGAACTTATCTCGTCCATTTACCCTCTTTGGTCAAAGATTGTACATGAATCTCTCACACAAGGAGTGATGCCCGACTGCCTAAAGATCGGGCAAGTCACCCCCATCCCAAAGAAACCCTTGACAGACTTGTCTGACCCCAACAACTTCCTACCAATCTCCAATATAATGACTCTGTCCAAACTTCTTGAGAAGTATGTCCATACACAACTCTACAACCACATTGAGCATTTCCGACTACTGGAGAAGGGTGGCTCAATGATTGTGGAGAAGTGTGGCTCAATGATTAGAGCAGAAGACCCTGATGCAGAGGTCTAGCCCGGGACCAGGGTTCAATTCCCCGCCTCGGCGGGTCTTGGGCTCAAAAATGCCACGGACCTGATAATTCTCGCCTCGGTACCTATTCCAATCATGGAGTCCCACTCTGCAACTCTGGGCAATAGCTTGCTTAATCTCCACAACGGCCCCCACAACGCTAAGGATGCCTGGCCTCCACCTTGGGGGTGCCCAGGAGTGGACGCCTCACAGGGAAAGCCAGGATGGGTTCCACAGCGGTATTCGTACAAGCGCCTTGAGACCCTTGCGGGTGAGTAGTGCGCTATACAAGTATCAAATTCTTTTACTACTCGACCAACACCAATCAGGCTTCAGATCTGGTCACAGTATCGAAACTGCATTAACACACATAGTAGACGATGCCTTGAGAATACTTGACCAAAACTAACTCTGCCTAATTATTCTCCTGGATCTTTCCTCAGCGTCTGACACGGTCAAACCCGACAAACTAATAACCTGCTAGAAACAAGGATGGGGTTATCAGGTCCGGTCCAGTCCTAAATTGGTTTGCCTCTTTCCTTCAAAATAGAGCTCAAAAAATCAACAATAACCTTGCCAACAGTAAGCCAGTCTCTATTCGAGTTCCACAAGGATCTGCACTCTCACCCACACTCTTCACCCTCTACCTGGAACCTCTCACCGAAATTCTGAAACGATCTGACATTCAATATCATATGTACGCGGATGATACCCAACTGTATATGAAAATCTCCTCTCCGGACAACATAACTACCCTCAACCATGATCTTTTGGAAACTCAGCAGTGGTTAGCTCAGAGGATGTATGACTAAACAACTACTTCCTGAACCACAAAGGCCAAACAACGAGCAATGGTAAACCACTACTTTTTTTTACGACTTCCAAAACCACGATAGTGCATTTACGGTATCCCCATTTTGTACTGTAAACATGTCGTTTATTTTATTTACTATGTTTGAAAGCGATAATAAATTATTAGATAGAGGTGTCAATTTAAGCGGAACCACAGTTCCTAGTCTGATAAAGTTTACTCGAAATGTACAGTTAAACACCCTTTTGTGATGTAAAAGAGTTCCTACCCCTCCGGAGTCTGGAACCCGAATGGTGTCTCACATGGATTTCTCATATAACCATATTAAAATGCTTCGCATTTGAGAGATCCGTGCAAACAAGGAATTTGCCATTATGTATTTTAATAATAGTGTACTTAATTGTTAGGTGTTTATAAACAATAGTATATTTTCTTTTATAGAAATGTCCACAAGGTGGAACCAGGGTTCCAAATTTCCTCAAGTGCGCTCGCAAGGTGCATTAAAGCATCACTAGTGTGTTGCGATAACGTATCTGCCCCTATGGAGCCCGGAACCCGATTTGTGCCTCATATGGATTCCCCATAAAACTATATTGAAATACTTTATTTTTCAAAAGTCCGTACGGTCATAATGAATAACTGTCTTTTTTCCGTGGAGAGGGAGTGTTGCGAAGAATATAGCGAAAAAAATGTGTAATAGGCTCTGCACTTACCGTGTTAGTATCCTGTTGCCGCTGACATGGCTGGCGTCTGTCCGTGTAGGGTTTCACGCCCTCACCTATTGTATCCCATTAACGTGAGCCATCACGGCGTTCCGGGGTCATGGAATGTCCCTTAAAGTCACATCGCCGAGATAGAAAATACAAAATCTTTACGTACACATTGTCCATTTATTTTCTTTTTTGTCCTTTCTCTCTCGTGTCCCTAAGGCACTCCGGTTAAATTATATTTTATTTTGAAGTGTCATAATATCCCCATATGCTTGGAAATGACATGGTTGAAAAACATGTGTTTCACTTAAGACCCGTGATGTCGTCCAACTCTGGGTTTAGGACTTCGTTGATCAGGATTTGTCGTTGTTCGGAGTTCGTTGTTCAGGCAAGTCGTAATTGAAACTTCGTTGTTTAGGATGTTTCCCAAGCTCAGAACCACCTTATGTTAAATACACTCAAAACAGAATTCCTCCTGATTGCCCCCCCATAACCACATCAGGACTGGCTCAAGCAACTAACAGCCCTCAATTGCACCCATCATGTTGGGAGCTCCGCTAGTTTACTCAGCTTAATCCTGGACAAATGCCTGAATATGCAAAATCACATCAGTGCAACAACAAGAGGAGCCAATCAACAACTATGCACACTGAGGAAAATCAAACCTTTCCTGCCGCCTACTGACCTGAAACAAGCTGTCCAATCCTTAGTTATCTCCCGTTTAGATTACAGAATTGCTTCTCTGGCAGGGCTACCCAAAGCTGAACTGGCCCCTTTAAGGACCACTCTGAACTCTGCTGCAAGACTCATTATCGTCTCAAGTAAGCATGACATCAAACCAGACCTGTTCCATCTCAACTGACTCCCCATAGATTCAAGGATCAGGTATAAAATAGCCTGCCTAACACACAAAGCGCTCTATCAGAACACACCCACTTACCTGGCAAATAAACTGGAGTTATCAGGTGGGAATCGCAAACTAAGAAGTTCACACACTTTACTGCTGAAACCACCTAAGTTCAAAAAGAAGAGAACCTACAGCTGTGCCTTCTCAGGGCTTGCTCCAAGAATTTGGAACGCCCTCCCATCAGAAATTAGAATGAACCCCTCGACCTATGCATTTAAAAAAGAAGTCAAAGGTTTGCTCAGGAATAGTTACCTGTGACATTAGTCCCTAAGCCTTACAACTAATGGCCATTGAACTACAACCCTGTATTCCCTTTCCACTATGCAATATTCATCTTGTTAACTGTTTACATGTCTACTTTGTCTCCATTGTTTCTTCTACTGCAGAAGTTTAGCTATCTATTTTGTCCTCATGTACCAGCCTACCAGCTGGCTTCGCTGTACAGCGCTCTGATACCCAGACAGGTCTTGCCCGCACTCAAAACACTTCAAATAAATAAATAAATCATTACTGCTTTTCATGCTACTGCAGTGCTAGGTCTGAAAATTCCGAATGGCTTTTTCCATGCTATATTAGATTACTGCCGTAGATTTTGGTGAGTTACACCTTTTTAAGGAATGCTTATGTCGTTTTCCGGTCTTATTGTTACTTTTCTTCCCGCCGGTTCCTTTTTTGTTTCTGTTGGGAATAACTGTTATGCATTTTCTTCTCTACTTATACCTTTATTTCTTTTTAAATTCTGATCACAGCGGGAGTTTCCATTTCAGCGGATCCTTTATAAGTATTTACTTGTTGATGTTCTGTTCTCTGTTAGAAAAAACTTTTGGCTTCACTTTTGACTTTTTGTCCTAATACTACGCTTTACATTTCTTCGTTCCAATTGCAGCTTCATGTATTGCCGTATAGAAATCTGGCCTCTTCTTTTGGGTGATACTCATGTAAATGATGGGTTACTTGCTGTGTGTGGAATGCTGACTGTTGCTCCCACATACTTGATGTATGTAACCAATATTTATGAAGGATAGAAATAATTTCTTGCTTCTGTTCCGTATAATCGTACATTGTTTTATTTTTTGGCTTCCTTTTCTCCTTTAGCCCTGAAGAAGCGGAGACATTATTCCGCGAAACATGTGTTGGCAACTTCACTGCTTCTACTTCGCTCTCTTAATATTCTACTTCATACATTTATTACATAATTGCTGTATTGTATATGATGTACTTCTGTATATTGGAAGGACAGAATGTAACCCAACTATACTGAATAAAATCGATGGATGTAATAAAGCTCAATTATATTGATGTTTGAAACAAAAATTATAAGGGATGAATAATATACTTTTGGTGTAATGAGTGTTTATATTACGATTTTGACCCCCCACTACCCTTACTGTATTTGATGCAACTTTTTGTCAGCAGGATAAACTGACATCAATGGGTGAGTGCGCAGGGCCTTTTCTCAGTTTATCCAGTTCTTATTTTTGATTGCATGTACAATAATATTGGTCTTTGGGGAAGGGTGTGTATACACACCCAATGAATGCCACTTGCGACACATGCTGATACCAAAGGACATACAACTTAAAGCACGAATAAAGAAAACCTTAGATCCCTATCCGCAAACAAAATGTATTGCAACTCAGCAAAACATTCGTAACAGCATTTAATAGTAGGAAACGTTAAAAAAAGACTAATAAGTGGAAGAAAGCACAAAGCAGTTCTGAGACTTTTTTGTGTCTTTACGATTAAAGGTGGAATGAAGGCTTACCAGAGCTGCCTTCATCTGTTCAGCAAACTGCAGCTCTTGGGTCTGTAATCTGTCCTTCAGCTCTTGTTCTTTGCGTGCCAATTCTTCAGCATGCAACTGCTCTAACTTAGCAATACGCTCCTCCGAAGACTTCTGCAGGTCGTGCATGGGGGAAAACACAATGTGTTATAACCTAAATAATTTACATGATAAAGCTTTGTTAAATCAGCAGGACAAATCCCCTCCCACCCGAACAAACTCTGATAAAAGAAATCAGAAACGTTTTTTAACATTAGATTTGTCCTTAAATAAAAAATTATTCAAAAAAGTTTAGCACTATTAAATAACCATTGTGACTAATAAATACTGGAACTTCATTCATCCTCCCAGACATAGAGGTCACAATACAGGGGATGTTTCAGAAATGTCCCTATTAAATTATGAAACCAGATTTATTTATGATGTTTTCAAAAGTGCAACCTATATCCTTGATATGCTTATTTAAGTTGTGTATGTTAAGTAGAAAAGACGGTCCCATGTACTCCATGCTAGATGCAAATTCAGCAAATTTAGAAAAGTGTTGAACTTGTTGAGGGGCTTGGTCAGGAATGGCTAAAAATCATAGTTTTTCAGTTACGAATGGGTTGACGGGCACAAGCTATTCAAAAGCAACCCAAGTAAGTGGAAAGAGAGATTTTGGTTGTACAAGAACATAAATTATGAATCATATCAGATTCAAATTTTGATTTTGTGAAAAGTTATGATTGTACTGGCAGATACATACCATATTTGAAATGCATACCATGCATTAATATGTACATACGAAAATATGAACATGCATTCAAAGCCACTATTAAACATGAGCCCCCAAATGTCATAGGCATTGAGTTAATTTTAGACACCAGACAGTCACGATCCTGTCTCTGCCCCATTTTCACACAGCGGTGAACAGGACTCCAAGTGTGAGGTGGTAACAACTGCATTTCGGCTTATATAGAGGAGAGTTACAGCACGGGCTGGAGCCAGGAGGGCTAGAGGCGGCAGTGTCAGCGCAGCTCACGGGCTGCAATGGGCTGGGAGAGCAAGAGAAGTTTAGGGGGGTGACTGCCCACCAGTGAAGCAGTGATGAATGGGGATGAAGGCAACAAGCCTCTTGGGAAGCAGAGGTGTGAGAGGGGAAGCAGTTTCCACTCTATTACACTGGTTCCTAACCTATGGTCCAAGGACCCCTGGAGGTACGTAAGGCTTATTCAGGGAGTCCGCGATAAAATAAATCAATTAGAATGAATAAAGTATATACACAAAAAGAAGAAAAATTTAAAATGTGAAAACTTTATCTGTATTGGAATGCGAAATACCCACAATATTTGAGCATTTGTTTGTTGTATACTTGTTTTTGTGTATTGTTTTAAGGTCCAAATCATAGAAAGTGCTTAGGCTTGGCTGCCTCGGCCTTTAATTATCGCTCAATCATATTCCAGTAATGTTTCAGTGGAGGTCCACAGAAGTCAGAAGTTCAGGAACAGCTGCTGTAGTCTATTCCTAAACATTGTTCATGGCATTACTTCCTTTCTTTCTCTCAATCTCTGTTCCACGCTTTAACATAGAGCAGATCCTCTTAAACAAAGAATAACATATCAATGGGTTTAATGATGAAATACCCTGGCTATAGCCCACCCCATGAGATACTTGTGTGTATGCCTAATTTCATGGGGTCCACCAAGGGGATCCTGGCTGTGAGAACAACATTATCCTGTCTGAGCGTTAAAACGGACAGATATCCATTTTGTAGACTATGACGCTCGGACAATGAGACAGTGAGGACCTTGAGTATTGTTATGAGCGCACCCCCTGATTTTTCTACAAATTGTATTGGTCCTTAAATTTTGTGAACCACCCTCCCCACCGTTATTTTTGCACATTTCCGGGCTGGGACCTTACTTCTCACATGTCTGTCAGGCCAACCACGCCAGTGCATCCTAGACTATGTACAATATATATGAATTATAATATCTTGACTTTGGGTTCCAAGCCGAGCCTCTGGAATTCTGACTGGACATGGACCACAGTTCTCGGGATGAGACTATATTTTCCATAAGCACGTCTCCCGGGCTTTCTCATATATCCACGTGCACCACACCCTACTTCTTGGGTCTAGATTGGGCAGGGACCACTCGAGGAAGCGAGGGGCGAACGTTAGGGATTATTGGGAGGAGTCACAAGCAGTAAACAGGGTTGCACAGCAGGATAAGACTTTTTAAGAAGTAAGGGCTTCACTCTAATGAGGTAGCTACGGTATTTGCAAAGGGCCACATTTTGACTAAGTTACTCTCTCATTAGTGTGTGACTGCAATGTTTCCCTCAGTACCTCCTCCATTGGGTCCTTTCCACTACAAGCAAGGGTAAGATAGAGTGTGTGTGACTGAGGCAGGCATGATTGTACAAATTTGCAGGGTCTCACCAGTGTTAACTGATTTACCGCGATTGCCTACCACGTTTTAGGGAGCAGTAGCAGATGGCTGGAAATCATTATGTTGTAAAAAGCAAATCTGGCATCTTCCTTGTATGTACCTTTTTGTTACATGTCTTTGATGTATATTTGTTGTAACTTTTTAAAAAAAGTTTGAGTAACAGAGGACCTCATGAACATTGCAGAATCAGCAGTGTTATTGCCAGCAGGAACTTACTATGGGTATTGAATGAATGTATGGAAGACATAAACATACAATCAACAACTAGATATGGGAATATTCAGGGATCCCAGTCCGGACTAAAGCCAGGGACCCCAGTAGTGGGCAATACAGTTTGCCGAAACATAATGACCTAACAGATGCGTGAGCATTCATCTTTCCCTCGCATCACACTTTTTAAAAATATTTTCAACTCTATACATTATTTATATAGGGAATCTCCTAACGAGGTTGCTTCGAGTTTTTAAGCTGCTCTAGATCCTCTTCCTTGTTTCCTCTACCAAAGTACGCTCTGTCAATCCAGAGAACCCACTCTTCTTGAGAATGCTCTGGTGAGTCCAGGAAGGACAATGATGATGCATGACACTCAAGGTAGTGTGTGAGGCCATTCCTTACATATTTATGTTATGTCTAGGTCCATATTTGAGACAAAAGGACATTAATTTTGGTCCTTCCTAAAAGGGTAATTCCCATTAATGACATTGAGTTCCTGATACCTCATTGAGTCACGTTTACTGTGTGTGTTATGGATATTTCCTTGGGAGGCTGCAAATATGAAGAGCCATCTTTTCCTCTCATTCCCCCATCCCCTTATACTTAAGTTTTTATTTTGTGGTCAGGACCTTACAACTCACCTGTTCGGTTAGGTCACAGCTTCGGGTTCCACCACAAGACACCCTGGCCTTTTCTAACTTGCGTATCAATCATAGTGCAATGATGCTTTGGTGCAACCAAGCATTATATACATTGATTGTTCATTAATTCATGTATTGATTTCTATGTATTTCACAGTCTATCCTTCTTTAACCTCTTCTATTCTCCCTTTCTTTCATCCTTTCTGCTTCATCCCTTTTTTTCTTTGCTTCACTCTTTCTTTCATCTTGTCTTTCTCACCCTCTTAATGTCGGATTTCGTTTTCCTTTTGTTTCTATTTTCGTGTCATCATTTCTCTGCTCCTTCCAACTTGATTTCTTTCTTTACCTTCCCTTGGTATGCCTTCGTTATTTAATTCATTGTTTTTCGGTTCAACTTCGTCTGTTCTATTTCTATTTTCTTGCTATAATCGCTTCAGTTTTTATTAGGTCTTGCCTAAGCAGCGCACGTGATGTCTTCGAGTCATGTGGCATTTAGTCTATGGGCTTTGAACACACCCACCGCTTACCATTGGTTTGTTCGTCTGCCTTTAAAAATTCCTTTATTTTCGTGGTGAATAGCATACATTTGTCCCGCCTTTGAGCTGTTTTGTTCAGCCCTGGTATATGGATCCTTTCACTATCAGCCATATGTTTTGCTTCAGTGCGCTACTTTATCTTTCCGCTCTCTCCTCGCCACTGGCAGTTCACTTAATCTCCTCGTGCCGTTCTCACAACAAAACCGCTCACCACTCACAGCTTGTTATTTGCAGTGTTTTTCATTGTTCCCTAATTGCACCAGGTCACGCACCCCTCGCTGCTAGTATGGCACTGCCCATAACAGATCCATGGAGCATTAGGCTGTACAAAAACACCCCTCACCGCTCCCTGGCACGCAGCCAAGCTTCGCCGCGACTTCACTTGCACTCGGTTCACACAGCCACCCCCATGTGAAGTGTAAGGTGGTGCAAGCCGGAATGGCCTCCCAGCGCCCTGTACAATGGTAGCGCCTCCCTCCCCGGTAGTCATGTGCACGGTGCTGCTAGTTTTACTTTGAAGTAGAGTGTGGCGCATGCTTCACGGACACCGCACTTTATGTTTCAGCTCTTTTTATTTGTAGCACACTTTATCTTGATCAGCGCGGCACCCGATTCAGGGACGCTGTGCTTCATTTTTCAGTTCCTTACTATTTGTTGCACGCTTTGTCTTGGTCAGCATGCTACATGGCTCTGTGCTCCATGGTTTTTTTTTTTTACTTTGAAGCTGAAAATGGCTGTGTATTTGCAATCTGATGAAAGTGGTCAAGGCAGGCATTTGGTGCCTTAGTCCTTTGTCTATGCCTATGTTTTAGTCTTAGCCGTGCACTTCATGTTAACAGAGAGAGCAGAGCATTTGGTAAATACCATTTGATCTTCTTCATTAAGTCTTTAACTGGAAGAATGTGGCACCTTTGACCGCCTTGAAGACATCTGAAGCTTTACTTTTTTCTCTTTGATTAGTGATGTTGATTTTGTTTAGATTCTACTTGAGCTACTGGTTTAAACTTCCTTTGCATAGTAAGAACCTGATTCATGCAAGGATAGTCGCCTAGTTGTGAGATTTTTGCCGTCACAAAAAATAGGCTGCATTTCTCTTGTGCGATTTACATACACAAACTTTTGCATGGTGGAGGGCTAGCCCAGGGGATCACTTCACAAGCCCATCTCCCCATTTCCTTAAAACCCATCTAAAACAAAAGAACAACGGCTTTAGGAGGTAACAGCTAACTTTGTCAAATCAATTATGGCACAACCAATCATATGTCAGAGCCTCATGCTCCCACAGTCAACATACAGACCACACAGTGTGACCCATCCCAAATCCCCATCAAAAACAAATGATCTGTGTCTTTTCTTTTTTAATGCAGTTTTATTTTAACTTAAATATCAGTTCACATGAAACTATAATTGAAACTATAATTGAATTTACAATGCACCATCATTACCTCTGCAAGAGTGTTGGGCAAAAGTGAAACTCTTCAAATAATTATCAGTTTGTGAATTTTTGGCCCAGATATTATATGCTTACTCGAAGCATGTACATTAAAAAATGAGCCCTGCTGTAAAGCTCTACTGTCCATTACATGGAAGCAGCAAACCAGTGGTGTAATCCAGTGTTCTCCATATAACTATAGTGTGTGGTCCTGGGCAAACTACATTGTTTATCAGCACCCACCCCTGCCAAGCTTCAAACAACGATAGGATTTTAGAAACAGCCTAACCACAGAAATGCTAATTTGTTCACGCGTGTTTCTATCATTCACTTTTTACAACAAGCTAACATGAAACAGAAAGCTTTCTATTTGGTTGCTACTAGTATGTGGGAAGGTAATGATAATAATGAAGGTAATTTCAAACATCACCAATGCACCTTCACAAACCTTCTACACACTAAACCAGTGAACATTAACCTTGGTTTGAGAACCAGCTCTTAAATGTTCCATTATGCTTGTTACTTTAAAAATATATGATCTAACAGTATTTTAATGGGAACACACTTTTGGTGGTAGGATGCCTGTTAACTACAATGCAAAAGGCATTTATCTATATTAACCCCTTCGCTGCTAGGGCTTCCCCCTGTGCGAAGCCTTTTTTTTTTTTTTTTTAGCTATTTGGTGTAGTTCACACTTAGACCCCTGTAACCTTTTGACCACATAAGGTATCCACGCCAAAATTGCATCCTTTTCTTACAACATCATAGGGATTTTAAAGGTACCCAGGGTTTGTTGATTCCCCTGGAGGAGACCCAGAAATTAGCCAAAATACAGCAAAATGTTGTTTTGTTTTTTGGGAAAAATGCGAAAAAAGTGCTGCAGACGAAAGCGGCTGGTTTTTCCCCTGCAAATGGTATCATCAAAGGGTTTGTGGTGCTGAAATCACCATCTTCTCAGCGTTCAGGGACTGACAGACTTTTATCAGAAAACCAACATTTTTTTTTTTTTTTTTTACTTACAGTTTTGCCATTTTACTGGGACATAGCCTGTTTTTTGTGCTTTCAACCTCCTTACAGTTAATGGTAGAAACAGGTATGAAAGCAATAATGGATCCTGGAAAGCTATACATTTCAGAAAAGTAGCCACAATTCTGATTTCAGCAAGGGGGCATTTGTGTAGATCCTTCAATGTTTTTTTTTATAGAAATAAAAAGCTGAAAATAGGAAAAATTGAAAATGAGTTGAAAAAAACAGCCACGTGTGCCAACTTTTTCATCTGTAACTTCTTCTAAGTATGACAGATTTTTGAAAGCAATATACCATTACATCCGCTGGACCGTTCTGGTTGTGGGGATATATAGGACTTATAGGTTCACCAAGAACCCGAGGAACCCAGAGCTAATAACTGAGCAGCATCTTGCAATGGTTTTTTATTGTGTACCGGGTATATAGCAATTCATTTGGAAAAAAAAAAACAGTGAAAATTTGGTATGAAAGACACCTATATTTCCAAAATGGAAACAAAATATAGAGTTTAGAAACAGTAGCCATTTGCACATCTCTGAAACTGTGGGTACCCATACGAGCATGTGAATTATAGGAAATTTTTCAAAGTGACTTCTTTTTTACACATTGTCTTAACATTTGGAAGGAAGAAATGCATCGACAGTCATTAGGTAATAACAGTTGCTCTACAATTCTGTGCTCCCCTAAGTCTCCTGATAAACATGGTACCTCACTTGTGTGGGTAGGCCTAGTGCCCACGACAGGAAACGGCCCAAAACTCAATTTGGACGCTGCACATTTTACAGTGAAAACAGACCCTTTTTTTGCCAAGTGCCTAGCTGTAGATTTTGAACCCTAGCTCAGCTGGCAACTAGGGAAACCTAGCAAACCTATATATTTTTGAAAACTAGACACCTAGAGGAATCTAGAATGGGATGACTTGAGTGGCTCTCACCAGGTTCTGTTACCCAGACTCCCTTGCAAACCTCAAACTTTGTCCCGAAGAAACCCCATTTTCCACACATTTCTGGGATGGAACGTTCTGGGATCTGCGTGGATCCACAAATTCCACCCACCACGCATCCCCCAAAGTCTTCCGATAAAAATGGTACCTCACTTGTGTGGGTAGGTCTAGTGCCCGCGACAGGAAACGGCCCAAAACGCAACGGGAACACACCACATTTTTACAGTGAAAACTGACCCCTTTTTTGCAAAGTGCCTAGCTGTAGATTTTGAACCCTAGCTCTGCCGACACCTAGGGAAACCTAGCAAACTATACATTATTTGGAAACTAGACACCCAGGGGTTTCCAGGATGGGGTGACTTGTGTGGCTCTCACCAGGTTATGTTACCCAGAATCCCTTGTAAACCTCAAACTTTGTCAAAAAAACAATTTTCCCCACATTTCTGTGATGGAAAGTTCTGGAATCCGCGTGGGTCCACAAACTTCCACCCACCCTACATTCTCCAAAGTCTCCCAATAAAAATGGTAAGTTTTTAAAATTTTTATTTTTAATACTTTATTTACCACTTTTAGAATTAGAACAATACATTTTCCAGCTCCAGTACAATGGTATTTATGACATTACAGTGCGTGATATGGAAGTTCGTCCGCCTCATAACATTCATCTCCGTGTTGATTTGTTCAGCCTGGACAATCAGCTTTGCTATTACTTGATCTCCACCCTTGCTGGTTGCAAACACGAATTACCTTGTTACAGCGCACAGCAAACCACATTATGAAAAGAAAAACATATACCCAAATGAAATATCACATTTCTGTGTCTAGTATACAATTTCTATCTGATCAGCCAATACCCTTAGGCACAAGTCCGCGTTCCAGCTGTGCGGTAGGCTGTGGTTGTGTCGCTGCCGTCTAGTGTTTAAAAGGGCCCCAAATGTCCTGCGGGCGGGATGTACTAGGCAGAGTGGAGGCATACAAATAGTAGTTGGTGTTGCAATATGCCAGACTGCCCAGCCATTCCTTGCACGTCAGAGCAGCTTTTCGTCCCCATTTGAGTGCCATTTCTCTTTTGGCCAGTAATAACCCCAAGGCAGTGAATTTCCGGATTGGTTTTGGGATGTTAGTCACGTATCCCAACAATGCTACCTCTGGAGTAGGTTTGCGGTCTAAGCCTATCATTTCCCCAAGGGTACGATAGATTTCGGCCCAATACTTGTTTATTTTGCAACAAGTCCAGGCGAGATGCACAAAATCTGCGTGTGGGGATTTACATTTTAATCAACAGTGGGGTCTGTCTGGATCTATTTTATGTGTCATCTCAGGGGTAACATATATTCTGCGCAGGAATTTGAAGTGGATTAGTTTATGGCGGCTATTCAAGGAGACCTCCTTGGTTTGAACACCGCATGCAGCCCACTGGTCGTCAGTAATAGGGTGGCCTAAATCAGCCTCCCAATCAGCCCTTATTTTAACATTGCGTATGGGAATTCTATCAACACAGGCCTGTTATAGTTTGGAAACCAGATGTTCCCCATTGGTACTATCTAGAACTGTGGAAAGTGGGATGAATGGATCAGGTTCGATGGGAAAGCCAGGGATCTTAGCTCTCAGAGTTGAGCGAAGGCGAGTAAGCACAAATTTGTCCATGAAGGAAGCCTTATTAAACCTATCTCCGTCGGAAACAGAAAATACTTGGCCCTCAAGGTAGAAATCCCCAATAGTGGTCATGTCGAACCGAGAGAGTGCGCGCTGTACTATTCTTTCCCCAGTAATAG
The DNA here is from genome assembly GCF_964204655.1 of Triturus cristatus. Classification (NCBI taxonomy): domain Eukaryota; kingdom Metazoa; phylum Chordata; class Amphibia; order Caudata; family Salamandridae; genus Triturus; species Triturus cristatus. The sequence goes on from NC_140588.1 coordinate 512,845,800, forward strand.
GTATCCAGCGTTTATTTGGGATAGGTAAGCTCGGGGAGTATAGTACCGGTGACCCCAGTACTCTGACCAGTTTCTGCCAGGCCCAGCTAGTACAGAGACCGTCTGAATGTCTATAGGGTCGCGTGGGTATCCCAGGGGTAACACCGTATTCAATGTGTCCGGCAGGACTAAATCTGCCTCAGGACGTAAATAAGGAACCCTGGCGTCGGGGTGAAACCAGGAGTGAGCATAGCTGCACTGAGCGATCAAGTAGTATAGCTGAAAATAGGGGACTCCAAAGCCTCCTCTATGGTACAGGAGTGTCATTACCTCCCAGCGGAACCTTGGTCGTTTACCTCCCCAAGTCAGTCGAATAAGATGGGTGTATATTGATTTAAAGAATCGATTTGGTAGCGGTATAGGTATATTGTTAAAAAGATACAGGAATTTAGGCAGGACAATCATTTTAATCAGTGCAACTCGCCCAGCAATCGAGAGTGGAATTCTTAGGCACCTGTCTACTTGCTTTTCCAATGTGTGTACCGCCGTGCCATAGTTCGACAGTATACTTTTGGTGGTATTTAAGTGTATGTTTATCCCCAGGTACTTTACGGAGTCCGAACACCAGGTTAGTGAGTACTCACATTCCCATCTGACAGTGCCCATGGTGAGAGGAAATATCAGACTTATGCCAATTTATGCCAAGGCCAGAGAAGCTGCCACACCCGATGATCTCTCGGATTAGTGGTTCTAAATTGTTTTAGGGGTCTCTAATATACAATATAACGTCACCTGCGTATAGTAACACCAATGAGGCCCAGTGTTGAATTGGAGCCCCCTCTGTAGATGACGCTCCTGGAAATGTCGAACGAGTGGGTCCATTGCTAATATGAAAAGGAGTGGTGACAGGGGGCATCCCTGTCTGGTGCCTCGGGATAATGTAAAGGAGAGGGACAGCGTGCCATTTAATCGCAGCCTGGCAGTGGGGGCCGAGTACAACAGTGCAGTGTGATTTACGAACCCTAAGGGTATGCCCAGCGTACGCATAACTGTCCATATACATGGCCACTCCAGGGAGTCGAAGGCTGTCTCCGCATCCAGCAGAACTGCTGCTGCCGGAGTCATCGGATTGATTCGGTGTAGGACTGTAAAGAGAGTGTGCAGGTTTAGGGAGGTAGATCTGTGGGGCACAAACCCCGACTGGACTGAGGATATTATTTTGTCCTGTAGCAGGGTGAGCCGCATAGCGATTATTTTTGCCAATATTTTATAATCTAAGTTTAATAGTGACAAAGGTCTATTCGACCCGCACAGCACGGGATCCATGCCGGGTTTGGGTAATAAGACAATCACTGCTTCTCTTAGAAGGGGGGGGGGGGGAACTGATTTTGTTCTAAAGATTTGTGATAAACTTCTAGGAGCTTCGGGGCTAATATAAGTTAGCACAACCACGTTAGATGTTAGAAAGCCATCTTGCCGCTTTTGCTGCTTTTGCACACGACACTGTAGTCACATGTTATTAAATTGAGAAATGCTTACTCGACTTTGCTTCACATGAGAACTGTCTGTTGTTAACATCCCAAACAGTGAGCAGCGACCTTGGTCTGTACACAGTGAAAAAGAAACAGTCTGGGTCGCTAGACGGTGCATGTTGTTGAGTTCAGGTTGATCGGCCCACTAGTTTAGCCATAACACGCACGCAGCTGCAAAAACCTGAAAGTCGAGTGCTTTTAATATTGCAGCGTTACATGTTTTCATTACATTCGGAAGAAGAGCGTTCCTGGGAGCAGAGCATAGCTGATCCTGTGATGTGAACTCTCTGAGCTGATCTTTATGGTATGGGGCTCCCCATTCAAGCCTAGAGACCTTTTATTAGTCTAATAATACTATTAGTGTGTTAGAGAAAGGAAGGTGGCTTAGATCCACTGTCATTTTAGTATGATTACTCCTTTCATTTTCTATGGTATTGTAACTATGCTGATGGTTTTGATTTTTATTTTTGTCAAAATTGTTTTTATTATAATTAAATAAAAGACACAAACAAAATAACCAAAGAAAATGGAAGACATGCGACAATTCCGCCATAATTCCCACGCAGGGGAGGTGCACAAGATGAGGGGGGCCGCCATGACTAGCGAAGGTCCTGTTGTCCGGCCCAGCAAGGTAGTAGCACTAAAGAGGATAATGAGGGGCCAAGACCGGGTCGCCAGATCGGGTGCTTTACAGTTGGACAAAGACCGCTCTACGAAAATGTACACCTACAAGTGAGTCTCCAGGGCCGGATCAGCCAAGTCCAGTATCTCGGGCCCGTCCCTCTCGGATTCCGGACTGTCACAATTATCTTTCAAACCAAAGAAAAGACAACCAGGGAAACTCCCCCCCCACCCTCCAACAACCCCCCCCCCTCCCGCAACCCTCCAGTGGTGGAAGCACGCACTCATACCGTTGCCAGCTCCCCGCGGTATTCACACTTGAAATAGATGTAGGGCTCTACTTGACGGTGGGCACACTGCAGCTGGTAGACCCCGAGAAAGGAAGCGCACTAAGGGCCCCCAGCGGAAAACAAAGTTCTGAAAGTCCCCCAAAAATATGTCCGCCATTCGCTCCATGCTCAACAACTTCCACAACCTCGCATGCCAGAGAGAGATCGCTGGGGCCTCCCTCTTTTTCCAGGCCGCTGCCCAAGTAATTTTAGCCGCCCCAGTGCAGAGCCAGAAGATTTTTTTGTCCGCTCGGGTCCGATGTTCTAGAAGCGGGTCCCTAAGGCCCAACAGCACATGTTCCAAGGAATCCACGATAGGGTACCCCAGGATGTCTTTCATTTGGGCCAGAATCTCTTCCCAATAAGGGCGGATGATCGGGCAGTCCCACCAAATGTGGCGGAAGTCCCCCAACAACCCACAGCCTCTCCAACATCTATCCGAGGTGTTAGGAAAGATGTGATGGAGCTTGGCAGGGGGGAGATACCAGTCCATCATAGTTTTAACATGTGCCTCCTGCAGCTCCATCGAGTGATTGTGTCTGGTCAAATCCCGCCATAGATGGGACCACTCCTCGTTCGTGATGTCACGCCCAATTAGGCTCTCCCAGTGACCCATATATCGTGGCCTAGGCGTGACAGTTGTGGCAAGGAGGTGGCTATAGATGAAGGAGATAGCCCCACGCATGGTCGAGGTGCGGGAGAGAAAGGCTTCAAAGGGGGTAGGCGGCCGAGTGGCCGCCTCCCGTACTGACGGGGATAAGGCCCAGTGTAGCAACTGTCCGTGGTGGAACCTTTCCGTTTCAGCAATTCCGTAGTCCCGCCCACAATTCGGGAAAGTCAACGGGGCAGAGCCGTGGAACAAATGCGTGAGGGCCAGGCAGCATCCCTCTATCCATGTGTCAAAGGGCCCCTCCTTAAGCGCAGGCGGAAAGGCCGGATTGAAGTGAATGGGAGTGAATGGCGATGGGAAGGTGGTCCATCGCTCATCCCCGGAGACCGCATCCCAAACCTTAAGGGTGGTGCCGGTAGGGGTGCTAAGATAAGTATTCTTGGGCCTATCCCCCTTAGGTTTCCACACCAGGTCCCAGATCGTGCGGCCTGCAACACTCCTACCCATGTGGAGCCAATGCTTTTCCGAAAGCGGCTGGGTCCACTCCACTAAGACTCTCAATTGCGCTGCTTTGTAGTAGAGGTGCCCATCCCTCCCTCCGCCCGTGACCGCCGAAGAGTGGCAAAGGAAAAGCGGGCCCTGCCCCCCTGCCATACAAAGCGCAGCATAAGCGTCTTTATACGGCGAAAAAAGTCTCTGTCTAAGACAATAGGAAGAGCCTGAAAGAGGTATAAAAGCTTCGGAAGGAGTGTCATCTTGATCGCATGAATCCTGCCCATCCAGGAGATAAACAGCGGCTTCCAGCGCTGCAGCTCTGCCTGAATAGTTGCCAAAAGCGGGGGGAAATTAGCCGAATATAGCTTGCCCACTGTGGGGGTCAACCGGACCCCCAGATACATCAGCGAGGAGTGAGACCACGGTAGGGGCGAGAGCGGGCCCGTTCCACCTCCGCCGAGGAGAGAGTAAGGTTGAGGATATACGATTTGCTATAATTGACCCGAAACCCCGCTACGTCCTCAAAGTGCGCCAGGGCAGTCTGCACATGAGGGAGAGAGTGCGCCGGATCCGCAAGGGAAAGGAGGACATCGTCTGCAAACAGGGAAATCTTATGTTGTTCCCCCGTGAAGGGCAGGCCCCGGATGTTAGTCTGTTCCCGGATTGCCATTGCAAGGGGCTCGATACTCAGGGCAAACAGCAAAGGGGAGAGAGGACAACCCTGTCGCGTTCCCCGCGAATGCGAGAAGAAGGGGGACAGGTGCCCATTTACCGCGACTCTAGATCGGGGGCTGCTATAGTTGGCTTTAAGCATGGTCACAAACTTGTCCGAGAAGCCAAAGGCCTGAAGAGTGCGGAACAGGAACTGCCAATCCATCCGATCAAACGCCTTCTCGGCATCCAGCCCAAGCAACATCGCCGGGATACGAAACCGGTTGGCCTTCTCAATAAGGTGGACCACCCTTCTGATGTTATCATGGATCTGCCTCCCCTTAATGAAACCTGATTGGTCCGGGTGGATCAGTGCCGGCATCAAATCCTGCATGCGCGACGCCAAGATACAAGAGCAGAGTTCAGCATCGAGGTTGAGAAGAGCTATCGGTCGGAATGATGAACAAACAGAGGGGTTCCTACCCGGTTTGGGGATCACCGAAATAACCGCCTCCGCCATGGAGACTGAGGACACTCCCGCCTGGGCCATTTCATTAAACAGGCGAACCAGAAACCCACTGATTTCTACTGCAAATGTCTGGTAGAAAAGGGCCGTGAACCCGTCCGCGCCAGGCGACTTGCGAGGCTTCAAAGACTTAATGGCGTCCAGCACTTCCTCGCTAGTGATGGGGGCAGATAGCAGGTCGTTCCATTCGGGAGAGACTCGAGGGAGCGGGAGAGCGCGTAGGTAGTCCTCCTGGGCAGTGGGGTCCAAGTCGTCCCCTGTGTAGAGTGCGGCATAAAAGTCCCCGAAGAGTGCTGCTTTGGTTGCATCGTCGTGTTGCAGCAAGCCGGCGGCATCCCTTATGCCCCCTATGTATTCCCTCTCCCGTTTGTGGCGTAACTGACGGGCCAAGTGTCTCCCCACCTTATTCCCCTGGGAGCAAGAGTGATGGCGGAGCTTCAAAATGGTGAACTCAGCCCTGCTGTTGTAGTGGGCCCGAAGTTTGCCCCTGATAGCCGTGAGAGAGCGCAGCGTCAGCCTGGACGGGCTGGCTTTATGCGCCTGCTCCACTGTTGAGAGCTCCCCCTCCAGCGCCTCCCGGTCCTCTCTCCGCAGCCGATTAAGTGCCGCGTTGAGGGCCAAGCAGCTCCCTCGGATTGACACCTTGAAGGCGTCCCAAGTAGTGAAGATCTATGTGTCCCGCACCGGGTTGAGCCGAAAGAATTCCCGGATCGCCTTGCGGAGGTCGTTACAAGAAGACTCATCCCGCACCACTGACGCCGGAAAAAACCATCTACGCTGCGCAGACCCTTCCGGAGCCCACTGAAAGCCCAGAGCCAGTAAGCTATGATCAGACACAGAGAGGGGGAATATCTTCGCGTCTCTCAGGGACCCCTGTAGGGATTGGCTGTAGAAAACATGATCCAGGCGGGAGTAAGAGTTGTGCACGTGGGAAAAAAAGGTGTAATCACGGGAGCGGGGGTGTAGCGAACGCCACCCGTCCCGCAGATCAAGCTCCTCGAATCGCCGTCGTGTCTCCTCAGCGAAGAGGCCGGCCTCGGCCCTCCGCTGGTGAGAACAGTCCAAGTCCCTGTCCCATACCAAATTGAAATCGCCCATCAGAAAGAGGCCGCCCTCCACAAAGTCTTCCACCGAACGCAACAGATCCAGGAGGAACCGATTTTGCCCAGCATTGGGGGCATACACCACTAGGAACGTGCAAGTTCTGCCAAGGAGCACTCCCTTAACAATGAGCCATCTGCCCTCCTTATCGCTGCGCACCCCCAGCGGATGAAACTGAAGAGTCGAACGAAACATCAGGGCTACTCCCCTGTGCTTTGACGCCGCCGAGGACCTGTAGATAAGAGGGAATTGCCTATGCTTGAGACGGGACTCGTCACTCCGGGACAGGTGCGTCTCCTGGAGCCCCACCACATCCAGGTGGTGGTCCAGGATGTATTTCCAGACCTTCTGGCGTTTCTGCGGCGAGTTCAGCCCCTTCACATTGCAAGTACCTAAGGTAACAGGCATCCTACCACACTCCCCTCTCTCTTCTCCGCCAGATCTCCCCCTGCTCTACACAGCAACCTCACACCTCCACTAGCACGACCAGCACTCCCTCTCCAAATTCGGGCCAGCAACGCCCCTTGGGGCCATCGCTCTCGAAGCACAGCACCAGAGACTACCAGATCACATCCCGGGTTGTCAAGCGGCTCATCGTGCCTATCAGCCAGTAATTGCCTCACGCCTGGACATGGCAAAAAGACCAAGGATCCAAACCCATTCTGCCCCCGACTCCCTCGTCTGCACCGAGAAGAGCACTGTCACTCATGCCAGGGCCTCTCTCCATACCCCACCCAACAGACATCCCTCACATCGCTCGCACACTCTCCCCTTGGCCTCCACCACTGGACCCCCCCCATCCCCAAGCCCAACCAACCTAACCCCCCCCGCCCCCTCATCCCGGGAACCCCCCCAACCAGGGACCCACCAAAGAAAAACAGAAATAACCTGAGTATCCAAGAACCCCAAAGCCGGGACCACTGTGGTTATCCCCCAAGTCCCTGAGGCGGGGTCTCCGCCCTCACCCCTCCAGTGAACAGGTCCAGGGCGTCTCCTCACAAAGTACATCAATACCCAGCGGTACCTGAAAGGAGGAGGCCCTCCGGCGCCGATCAAACTGAGATCTCCCGGGTGGCTAGGCAGCAGAAGAAGAGTCCTGCAAGGCTGCCTCCATCACGTTCACCACCGAGGCCACCGCGGCGTCTCTCTCCTGCATGCTGGTCTCAGGGTCCGGCCGACCCGGGGCAGCAGAGCGCCCCACTCGTTGCCAAGGGAAGGAGCGCCGACGTTGCCTCACAGGCGAGCCCCCATCTCCCTGCGAGGGGGACCCGTCATCCAAACCAAGGAGATCCTTGGCAGCCTGCAGAGAGCGGACCTGAACCAGCCTGTTTTGCCACCGAAAAATCAGCCGAAACGGGTACCTCCATGAGTAGGTGATGTTCTGGCCTCGCAAGAAAGACGTTACGGGGCGAAAGTCACGGTGTTTCTGCAGCGTCGACGCCGCTAGATCTTGAAACAGCTGGGGATGGTGGTCCCTATAAAGCAGTGATGGAAACCCTCTCGCCTTCCGGAGTATACGCTCTTTAAGCTGATAGTCGTGGACGCAAACCAAAATGTCCGGGGGAGGAGCCCCTGTCCCTCTTGGCAACCCCACTCGGTGCACCCTGTCCATCCGGACTTCGCGGATGTCATCCTCTCCCAAAATCTGCAGAAACAGGCCCTCCACATAGCCCCGCAGGTCCCCAGCCTCTCCGTCCCAAGGTACAGAGCGAATGCGGATATTGTTCCGTCGGGACAGATTTTCCAAGTCCTCCGCAAGGGCCTGGAGGTCCAAATTCTGTTCTGTGAGCCGGAGAACATCTTGCTGAAGCTGATGGACGTCGCCAGCGAGCCCCAAGTCGTGCTCCTCCAGGGTGGCCACCCTCTCTCCAATACCATCCACATCTCGTCGTACCTCCCGGAGGTCAGAGGCCAGCTGGGAGCGGAGGCTGGTGATATCCTCCTTGATAGCATTAAACAGTTCCAGCATAAAGGCCTTGGTGACAGGCGCATCATCATCAGGTGGCTTAGAGGAGGCACTAGCGCCAGGCGGCGTTGAAGGGGCAGCTCCCCACTGCGGACCGTCTCGTCCGGTTTTGCCCCCACGGTTCTTGCCAGACATCGTGTCCTATTCAAGGTAGTTCGGTGCCACCCACTGGCAGATTACGTGTCACCACCGCCCGTACCGCTCTACCACGTGCCCCCCCGGTCGGGGGAGATCAGTCTCCGGACACGGCCACTCCGCAGTTCGTGCCCAGCATGGGGGAAAGTCAGACACCTCCCAGCTCTCAGCCGTAGGCCGAATATCCCAGCAAAAGAGCCGCTCCACCGCACCACCGGCCACAGGGCAGCTCCCCGATCGGCCCCGCGTCTTCGGGCCCCCCGTCTACTCTCCGCCTCTCGGGCCACACAACCAACCGGGAAAGTCGCGGGGCGATGGTCCACCCAGAGATCGCCGGGAGGAGCCCCCAGAGGTATCGCCCACACCTCAGGGCCCCAGCACAAGCTTACCGGGTCCTCACGGGGAGCGCCTGGGTCCAGGTGGAAGCCCTACAGTCTGCGGCTCCTTCAACAGTCCGACTGGGCCAAAGCAGGCCCTCCAGCGTCACTACGGCGGAGCGCGCTCAAGTTCCCATGCCGCAGGGCCTCCCAGGCGCTGTTAGGCGATGGCCTCCTGTGGCCGCAGCCCCACTACAGTCTCCGCAGCTTTCAGAAGCCCCAGGGAGCCGGACACCTCCCCGCACACCGCGTCCTCGGGCTGGCCCGGTTGGGGCAAACTCCGGTTCCACAGCTCCTCGGTCCGGTGACTCCCTCAGGCTTCGCCCTCCTCGCCGGGGCAGGGATCCGTGCCCCCCAGGCGCCCACAGCTGCGATCACTCGTGGGTTAGGGCGCTCCGCTTCCGCCTGCTGGGTGACCGCTTCTCCTCGCTGCCGCCAGCATAAGCTCCACCCTCGCCGGGAAGCCGGGCTCCACAGCGTCGGCCTCGCACCGCAGGCGAGGTCCCGGCTCCTCCTCCGCCAGCCGCCCCACAGGCCTCAAATGTTACGGGACAGCCAGCACCTCAGGGGAATCCGCCGGCGACCCCAGATTGTCTCCGCCGCCACCGGACATCGAGCGCTACCGCCGCCAGGTCTTGGAAGTCCCCGGGAGGCCGCTCATACAAAGCTTTGCAGGTTCGGCGCCGGAGGGACCTAGGAGAGCGTCCTACTCCGTCGCCATCTTGACTCCGCCCCGATGGTTTTGATTTTAATCGTTTGTCTGCTAATGTTAGCCAAACTGCTGCATCTTAGGACACGAGGTTTATAAAATAAACTCTTTAAACTTTTACCGTGTCTCTGTTTATTCTGTTGTGGACTGGTACGAGAATAATTACGAAAAGGTATTTCTGATTCCCACCATTCTTGAGAAATATACTAAGTCGCTTGTTCTGGGTTGTCTATACATTGGGACCGCCGAGCTAAACCTCGGATAACGAATGGGACACTGATGCTGGCCGGATAAGGGGGTCTGGGTTTTGAGGTGAGTTTTTGGTACACCACAATTCACGGAGGGCCTGGGTTCCTGCGCATAGTTCTGCGCATAAGCAGAATCCCTGCAACATAGCGCCCAACGTGTTTGTTCCAGACCTTGATGGTCTAGACATGGCGGCGTCAGCCGCACCCTTTGACGTAGATGAACACTGTGCTGTATTGCAGAATCTTCAAGAAGCCAGAAACAGTCTAGCGAAGGAACACGTACCCTCCTCATCTGATGCTGAACTTCAGATCCCGGTAGTCGGTTGGCTACCTCGAGTTGGTGATCTGGTCCGTGAGAAGGTGGAGAACAAGGAGGAGTTCGGCCCCTCTTATCGTGCACCGGTTCCAGTGCTTGGAGTGCAGGGTACTAGAACAGTCATTTTACCTCCACTTCCTGGTCGAAAGGATAACAGGTACATTTCGATTGACAATGTCAAACTACAGCGAGTGGCCGATTCTTCTTAGTATGACTCCAGCGGTTTCCTGCCCTTCGATGCTGAGAAATTCTGTTGTGGCCGAGCTTCTGACATAGTGCCTGATGTTGCCATCGAGATGCATGCCGTTACTGGTCCCTTGTTGCCACAAACACCTAGTGGTGTGCTTGAAGAAGTTGAGTATGCTTATCCTGCGGATGTTACCTTGCCTGTTTTACAATCCACCACAGTTGCCCTCTCACAAGACTCTTTTGATTCTCGTTCAGTGACTTCCATTGCCCGTCCAAAGTTTCACTTTTTGTGGCTTGGTTCAAAAGACATTTTTTAATACCCCCTTGGACTTACATTTGGCTGATGCTCATATGTGTTTTTTTGTTTATGTCCATTGGCTTTGTGGTAGTGTTTTTTAGACTTATCAATGGACACTACCTGAATGAAAGGTCTACGATTCGACTAATTAATGGAACTTTGGCCCCCCACTCCTCATCACACATTATGAAGAGGGACCAGACTTTTGTGAACATTACTGCCTGGCCTGTACGTGATGGGATCGCTTGGGATGCCGTTAAATTTCAAATTCATGGCCCCACTGAAGTGATTAATGTGCCCAATGTATTTCGTGTTTCTATGGGTGATGTCGTTAAGCAGAACATTCACTCAGATGATTGGGATGTTCAAGCCATAGAAGCACTGTTTTCTGATTTGAAATATTATGCTGCATTTGATGCTGAGGATTTGTATTTAGATACTGCTAATTATGATGAGCAATTTTGTTATCAACATTATGGCACGCATTTCCTACACAAAGCAAATACGTTTAGAAATGTTGTAAATTATACACAATGGGAACACTGCCCCGCCCCTAGGATGGGCAGCTCTGCCACGTTAGTGGAAAAGTTCACCTATTTTTCTGATTTTAGTGTGTCAAATCCGGCCTCCTTTTATTTTAAAGTTGCGCCTGAGTCTGCTTCTAAAGTTAGACTGACACACACCAAATTGTTGTATTCCAAGTCCTTTATGGACGAGTTGGCAACTGGCGGGTATGATCTGTGGAAAGCTACAGTCGATCTTAAATCGGTTTGGGGCTCCAAACGATGGCAAGTACAGGGAACAGAAGCTTTGCATCGTGCCTGTCTTATCCCGAATCACATGTTATTTTTAAATTCGTCCATTTTCAGACAACTTGTTTTGGATTGGCTACTTCTAAAAGATTAAATTCTCCCTCCGTTCCGGGTCTGGGTGCTTATCCCAATTGGGGTAATCATACCGATCTATCACTTGCTATGTTGCAGCACAGGTTTCCAACACGTCCTTCAATATTTCTGAATTGAATCCGGAAGGGTGGTTGGTGTGGCAAACTAGTTCGGACTCCTGTCAACATAGGTTTCTGGATCTAAAGCAAGGGTATACACAGGTTCGTGTAGACCCCCGTTTTGAATCTTCTCACACTGTAACTACCTACTCAGTAGGGAAGTTATGCCAGTCTTGGCTGCAACATTCTACTTTAGCGTCTGTAAAACTTCATTTAGCACGATTAAATGACAAAATAGATTTGAATGATTTTGTTAAGGGTCCTGCTGTTGGCAGGCCCAAACGATGGGTGTATGCGGTTTATAACGAAGTTTGGAAGTTATCACAAATTGAGGCTGCATCCGGATTACGTGCTATTGATCAAGCCAATATTGAAAAGGTGTTGGCTGTAATAGATAATAGTATTAACAACCTCTCTTCTAGAATTTATACCTTAGATAATATTGTATCATCTGTGGTAGACATTGTGCAGGATGATTTGTCTGTATTGTATCATGGTCAAAATCAGTTGCGCTCTATTATGCAGTTTGCATGGACGTTGCAAACGTTAAAGGCAGGGAAAGTCCCTTGGGATTACATGAATACTTCATCTTTGTTCCTTCCTTTTAATTTAACTGCAAAACAGCAATTCATGTCCATGAAAGATGCTACATGTTCGTTACTACACATTGAAAAGTTAGAACCTTTGCCTTATAATATATCCTTGTATCTTTTATAAAAGTCCCCTGTGAAGCCATCAAGGCCGGGAGCAGCAGAGCCGTTTAAAGCATCAATTGCACTAATTATTTTGTCTGTGGAAAATGGCTCGGCAAGGAAGTCTTGCATATATTTTTCCATAGTACATCCCACCCGCAGGACATTTGGGGCCCTTTTAAACACTAGACGGCAGCTAACTTAGCATTGTACATATGTAGATAACGATCTTCACTACATTGCCTGTTGCGGGTACCTGACCCACCCACACGAGTGAAGTTCCATTTTTATATCCTACATCACAGAACTCCGGGCTGACTCTGGGCATACCTTAACAGATGCATCAGACATCTGTGACTCATTGCTAGCATATAATGAACAATTGTATACTTCCAAACTTGTGCACAACTCCTCGAAGCGAGATGATTATTTCGCTGAGTTTGCACTGTTATGTATGGAAAACTGCTATTAGGGATAGTAAAGGACTATTGTCTAATGTCCACGGGCTTCGGTTGAGCTCTTTGGTTCACTCCTGTGGGTTGGGCAGGGGAGATGGAAGTATGGTGAGCGGAGGGAGCAATATTGTAAATGAAGAGAAAGTTGCACTGTCGCCCCATATCAGCAGGAAACCTCTATTCCCCTGTGGGATGGCACCCGGTCTCTTATTGGTAGAAGCTTCATGTTATATGTAACCTGTTGTTCCTCTCCAGTGCCGGAGCAGTTGAGCCACTTTCTTATGCCTCTGACGGACCGGTTTACAAGATGTACAACATGGTTATATGCACTTTTGGTGTTCTAAAAACTCAATAAATAAAATTATTGTACAACAAAAAAAACTAATAAAAGCTCTAGGACTGAATTCATTTTCATCTCATGAGCGGAATCAGTCCAAAACACAAGTCCATTAGGGATGTCCCCCGAAGTAACCTATGGATCTCATCCATGTGTGGTGACAAAGCACTGCACTTGTCCCACTAGCTTCTCTTAGACAATCAGTGGAGTTTAGGCCTGATCGGATGACAAACTTAGCCGCATCCTGGCCATCCTGAATGATTTGATCTCATCAACCATTTCCCAGAGAGCATCGAAGTAGCGTCCCAGGAGTCACCTGCAGTTTACCGACTTCAGAGAACAAAAATGAAAATGTCCTCTTACTAAATGTTTCCATACATTTGGACTCTGTGTCTGTCTGGTTGCAAAAGTGTTGGGACCCCAGTTGCTGGTACAGGAGGGGGAACCAACCCATTATCAGGTGAGGTATCCAGTACACTGACTGGTCCACAATCCAGGTATCCTCATTATGGGTGGAGAAAACTCATTCCAGTCACCCTCACTGCCTTTTCAATATGGTCGATTCTGGTCGGAGTCGGAGTCTGAGCTAAAAATGTTGTGCAGCGTCTGTTTGCGGGGAAATAGTATAGAATCTCAGTCGAGGAGATTGAGTATTAGCTGTTCTACCTCTGGATCTGGATGTAGCCTTAGTGCTGGTATCAACGTGCACGGGATCAACTCAGATTTTGGCATCAGACCCAACCCCGAAGCAGTTTCAAAGGGCACAGACCCCAAGGATAGATCCACAAGAGGAAACCCAATTGAAGGCGCCTTCGGATCCTTTGGGCCAGAAGGAGCACCAGAGGAAACCGGGAGCGTGCCAAAGATGCACAGCATTTCCTGTTTAAAAGCTTCAAACTGCTGCAACATCGGGCTGAGGTTGAAATCAGTACCTAGATGGAACAGGAGTGAGACGTAAAGGCACGGTGCCCTTGTACCTATTCTGGAGATAAAGAGTGGCGGTAAGTGGCCAAGTCTCACTTGGATTTCTTGTGCTTCTTTTTGGACTTACTCCAAGACTTCGACTGATATTAAATATACAGCAGGAATGACTTCGGGAGAGGGTCTACACTTTTGACTTCGACCTGGAGCAGGACCTGCTTGGAGTCTTGTGGTGTTGTGCCACATAGAGCTTCATTTCACGTTCTCCGATGGCTTTTGAATTCATCTTGTCGCAATCGATGCAGGGCTTGAAGTTGTACACTGAACCCAAATACCAAAGGCACCTCATGAGGTCTGTCACAGACATCTGTGTGCGACAGTCCCTACAAGGTTTAAATACTGTAGTCTTAACAGATGATATGTACCCTGGCACACTAGAAGAATTTAATCACTGAGAGAAAAAAATCTCAGATGAAGTAAAGGAGTGGAGCTCCAGTTCTGTGTTGAAGGCAGGGATTGAATGCCAATGTGTATGAGTGGCACATATATGCAGCTTTGCTCGTCACGGAGCAGAAAGAGTTCAGCACGGACTTGCAGGGGCGCACCTTATCGGCGTGCAGGAGCACTGCCTTTTAAGTTTCTGGATCCAGTCTGGCACCTGGAAATATTCAAAATGTGAGGAACCTATCCAAGATGAAATGCGAAACGACTTGTTTTTCCAGCTGACTCTCCATAAAAAGACATATGTTACTCTGAGTCAATAAGGAGGAACCCCTAATTCTCTAATACAGTGTCAAGTATTGAGTTCCACGTGCCAAATCAGCTAATCGCCCTGCTACAGATCCACCCGAACTGTAGGTTAAAATAGTATGCGACGAACATGGCAAAAGGAATCTCTGTATATGCACGAAGCACACCTGCAGGCTGTGGTTGCATGGTCTTTAACTTGAAGTTGTCTTCAGTGAGTTTCCAAAAAAACTGTGTGCCATTAAGCATTTCAACAGTGGCAGCTGTGGGGCGTGGCTTGCAGCCGCGGAATACGGCCGCTTGCTGATAGAGCTCCGCTAGCGGTCAGCAACTAAACCCATCATCCAGCACTATCCGAGGGCAATCTGTGGTGCTTGTTAGTGCCCTGTCACGTCATAATGTGGAGGCAGGCTGATCGTAATTGAGGCGGCCGCCTAACAGCGTTACAATCCGTGAAACAGTGACCTGCGCCATCCCTCCCGGCGCAGCTAAAATGGTGCCTTCCAGGGTCCAAGGCGGCGGCGGTTATCTCCTAGTGACTGCGACTGCAGACAAGGGCTCCCTTACAGCAGGTTGGGGGCGAGAGACTGAGGCGGCGCAGCCTGAGGTGAGAGGCAGCATAACCCGGAGCAATTGGAGGAAGCCGCTGGGTTGAGCCCCAGACCGAGAGGTGTGCCCCGCATCCGGTGAGTGCGGGACGGATGCGGCGTGGCCGCAGTCAGAACTCAGCGTGCTGCAGGAGGTGGGGGCTGTGAGCCCCGCAACAGTGTATGAGCCCCCCAGGGTGACTGTCCAGACCATTGGTGGGGCCAAGGGCCCATATAGTGCGAGAACAGCGCTGGATGTCGGAGCGAGGGCCCCCCCAAGGGAAGAAGGAAGCGCTGTGCTTGGCAGTGAGAAGAGCATGGCCTAGAGAGCGCGAGCGGGCAGCGCACGGGGCAATGGCAGCCTCGGGGCCTTTGCATTAGATCTACAGGCTGCACTAAACCTCGGTGGCGTGGGCCTACTGTGGAGAGAGGTCTGGCCCTGTGGAAACATGGTGTACCTGGATACAGTCTGCACGCTGCCCCTTGGGCCCCGCCGCGATCAGAGTTGCTGTGCAGTGCCCGGCTCCCCCTGAGAGTAACAGTTGTCAAGGGGGCCAACCTCCCACCACACCTCGACTGGACCTTGCCGCGGGTGGCAAACCTCGGGACAGGGGCCATAACAGACTGCCAGGTCCGGGCCAGTCGAACCAGATTGATAAGTACACGGTGGCCATGGGGAGAGAGGAAGGGGCTCCGGGTGGGAGCGAGCAGGATGATCCTGTCGCTAATGGCCCAGACACCTCCTTGAGGGACATCATGGCAGCTATTCGGGAACTCCGTGGAACCCTGAAACCCAAACTGGACTCAGTGAAGGAGGAGGTCAACCTATTGCGAGCGGACTTCAGGAAGATGTCTGAGAAGGTGGCAGTGGTGGAAACGGGCATCGGGAGTCTCCAGTTCAAAACGAAAAGACTTGAGGAATAGGTTGTTGCCCTCACCAAAAATCAAACTGACATCTATGCCCGGCTCGAGGACCAGGAGGAGCGGGCCAGGCGCAACAACATTCGCATAGTGGGGGTTCCGGAGGGAATGGAGGGGCTCTCCACGGACTGGTTCATAGAGGATCTAGTACTGAACCACCTGAAACCCAAGCGCCTGTACAACTTCTTCTCAGTTGTGCGGGCCCACCGTCCATTTGGGGGTAAGCCTAAGCCCGGGCTCCCCCGGCGTACCATCATCGCCCGCATTCTGAACTTTAGAGACAGGGATGCCATCTTGCAGGCGGCGCGGACAGCAGGAGATCGCCAACTTGATAACGCCACAATCCGTTTTTTTCCGGACTTCACTCTTCATGTTCAGCGCCAGCGTCGGTCCTTTGAGGGTGTGAAGAAAGCCCTCAGGGAACAAGGGGTGAAGTACATGATGCTCTTCCCCCACCTGCCTCAGGATCCTGGATGGTGGCAAGGCATACTTCTTCCAGTCACCAGAGGAGGCCAGCGACTGGTTGGAGGGTTGGCGAACAGTGGGCAGGAAAGGCAGCCCGCACAGACCTGACCAGTGACTCAACGGACAGGACATCGTGAGTGACGAGAGACCCTTGCCTGGCAGCCAGGGCCTTGAATGGAGAGTAATTTAGTGACCCGTAGATGGGTCCGCACTGGAGTTGTTTTTTTCCCTTCCTTGGCACCTTGGGGGTCGCTTGGGTTCTGCTTTGTGGGGGGGAATTACTGTTATGAGGAGTTCCGTACGGTATGGACATTGAACTCCCTTGCAATGTTCTGTGATGCTGTGGGGTGCATAAGGGTGGGTTGAATTTGCCGGGAGTGTTGGGGGAGGGGGGGGGCGGGCGGGACCGGGCGATGGTTCATTGAGCTGCCCTAATACAGTTTTCAAGTGGGTGGGACATTCAATAGTTATGTATAGTTCTTCTAGCTGACTGCAAGTTCATGATTCCTCGCCTATTTTGATTGTGGGATTAATGGGGCTACAGGCACTCTGCATGTTTGGATGGTGGGAGGTTGGGGACCCACCGAGTAGGGAGGCAAAGAGGGGGTTGATGGGGGGGTTTGTTTCAGGGGTTGGCGTGTTTCACTCTAAACCAGTTTAGTTCTTTTGTGTATGGTAACCTGCCTGACGACACAGTGGGGCCGTGCAACTATCCGATACTGATGAGCCTCTCTGACTTCTATGGGTACTCAAGCTAATATTACAACATGGACGAGGAACGTGAATGGGCTGGGCAACAAGATTAAACGTACATTAGTATTACCGCACCTCAAACGACACTCTCCCGATGTTGTTCTTATTCAGGAGACACACCTGCGTGGGAATAGGTGCAAGGCCCTGGAACGTTTTGGTTTTAAAATGGATGCCCATTTGGGGTTCACGTCAGGATCACAGGGGTGGGCATCCTGATCCGCAATGCCCTGCCCGTAGTTCTGTTGGGCAAATGGTCTGATGATGCGGGTTGTTTTTCCGCGGCTAAATGGGAGGGTCGCACCGTGATTTTTTGCTCCTACTATGTTCCACCAGGCCTACACTCCTAGACTTTCCCGCGGCTGGGCTCTTTCCTGGCAGATCTTCCCCAGGGGTTCCTCCTGTTAGGGGGTGTGACTAATGCAGTTATGGATGCGGACCTAGACCGCTCGGACGATGGAATGGACTGCAGGGAGGAGCGGGGCTTGGAGGGCTTTGTCACGGCAATGGGCCATAGCGACCTGTGGCGCACATATCACCCTTCACATAGACTGTTCACGTTCTATTCAGCTCGACACAGGACCTTTTCACGACTTGACCACTTTTTTACCCGCTCTGACCAGGTGGGTGTCTTTGCTGATCCCCGGATTATGGCCCGTGGGATCTCTGACCACTCGCCGGTCGGCGTCACACTTCAGAGCCCCTCGATTACCAAGGTGTCTTTTCCGAGGATAGACCCGTGGAGTCTCCGGGATCCGACTATTGGGGACAAACTCCGGAAAGGGTTCTCGGCTCTACTTTGAGGAAAACCGAGGCTCGGTGGCATCCCATGTAACATTATGGGAAGCATATAAAAGGGTGCTGAGAGGGCAGGCCCAGGCACTGATAGGCGCCCAGAAAAAAAAAGAGGAATCCCTACAAATCAGTCAACTTGAAAAGGAAATAGAGCAGCTGGAGAGCGAGGCCAGTATAGCCTCTTAGGTCGACCTCCGCCACAGACTGACACTCAAGCAGAGGGAATTTCGAGCCCTGGCTGAGGGGGAGGCACAGGCATACGAGCTCGCCACACAACACCGGCTTTATGACGTTGGTGATAAGGCCCTAAAGTTGCTTGCTTGGCTTGAGCGGCGAGACAGGGAGCGCTCCTGGGTGGCTGAGGTGCTAGACATGTCGGGGTCCCCTGTATCCACCAGCATGGAAATAGCGGAGGTGTTCGAGTCCCACTTCGAAAGGGTGTATTCCCCGGTTTGCAGCAGGACTGAAAGCGACTGCGCTGAATTTCTACAGGATTTTGCGTTGCCCACGTTGTCCCAGGACCAAAGTGACCGCCTGGATGCAGATCTCACAGGGAAGGAAATTGGGAAGGCCCTTAATTCGCTCCAGTCCGGGAAAGTGTCTGGACCCAACAGGCTTCCAGAAGAGATTTACAAGAAGCAGGCGAATATCTGGAGGCGCATGAGATAGGTAGGCTCCCCCTCGATCAACGCGAGGCCATGATTGTGGTCATTCATAAAGCGGGGAAGCTGGCAGACCAATGTTCCTCGTACCGCCCCATTTCACTTATCAACGTAGAGGCCAAAGTCCTGGGCAAGGCCCTAGCGGATAGATTGGTGTCTGTTCTTCCTGACTTGGTGCACGTCGACCAGTCTGGGTTTATGCCCCGTAGTAGCACCCGCCATAACTTGCAACGCTTGTATGGCGTATACATGATGGGAGATGTTGGGGGACGCGCAGACAGAGTTGATGGCGTCGCCTCGATGGCGTTCGATAGCATTGAATGGCCCTTTATGGTGCTACGGAAACTTGGTTTTGGCCTGATCTTCTGCACTTGGGTGCGCCTTCTATATGAACAACCTGTGACTCGGGTCAGGGTGAATGCTGGCCGCTGGCACATTGGATCAGGAGAGAGGGGTCTTTCTCGGGGTCTGGCGCTGACTGACGAGTGGGAAGAGCGTATTTCCCTCTACACCGATGATATGGTGTTGTACATGGTGCGACCATACCATTCGATTGCACAGACGTTACACCTTTTAGAGTTATTCGGCAGCTATTCTGGCTATACCATTAACTGGGGAAAGTCAGTGATCTTTCCATTGTCGGGCCCCCCCCCCCCCCGCGGATCCCCACTAGATGTCCCGCCACCATAGCCACCGATGGGTTAAAGTACTTGGGGATATATGTCACGAGAGACAAGGAGGGCTTCTTTGCTAGGAACTTGAGCCTCAGCTGGCTCGCCTTGGGGCAGACATGAGTCACTGGCGATCACTACCTCTTTCCCTCATGGGTCGGGCAGCATTATTCAAGATGCTCGCTCTGTCGAGGCTACTATACATCCTACAAAACACACCATATCCGGTCCCTCTGGGGGTATTTACACGCATCTCTTAGGCAGTGCGAACACTGCTGTGGAATGGTGGGAACCCTAGGATAGCGCTACACAAGCTCACCAGAGGGGTATATGATGGGGGTCTGGCGCTTCCTGATGTCAGATTGTATTACTGGCCCTCGCAGCTCCAGGTAGTTAACGATTGGGTATTTTCTGACAGCACCGAACCGGCCTACAGAGTAGATACGATGGTCATGCCGGGGGTAACAGCGAGCACTTGCTTTATGCCCGAAGGTCGCGAAGGGAGTGGCCTTCACACACAAGAGTGGTAGTTCAATGTTGGAGGGAGTCGAACATGTTTCTTGGGTGGTCGGATACACTGACCGGTAGAACCCCCTTATGGCTTGGAGATCAACTGAGAGAGGTGACGCATTTGACCGGTTTCAGGGGGTGGAAGCTAATTGGCATTGAATACTTGGGTGATGTGTGGAAGGGGACTGCCCCCGTTCCTTTGCCTAGGTCAAGAAGGAATATACCCTTCACGACTCACAACAATACCATTACATAGTCTCACACACGCCATACGCTCACACATACGTAGCGACGCCTCTATCCCAGAATACTCCCCCTTGGAAGATAGACTGTTGCTGGACCCCATATTAGAAAAGCTCACATCCACCATTTACCGTAAGCTCAAACAATATGCCGGACCCCTTGGTGGCGCTTCGGGCGGCGTGGGCTCGTGATATTAGTACCCTAGATGACGATGACTGGCAAGACGCCATACAGAGCCCGCGTGAAATAGCAATCCGCCCCAGGTTTAGGTTGGTGCAACTGAAAATCTTGCACCGCATATACTACCCCCGCACACATCTATACGCTTGGGGCAGGAGTCAATCGGCCCTCTGAGTGCGGGGTTGCCAAGGGGAGGGCACATTCTACCACATATTATGAGAGTGCCCGGAGATAGTTCCTTTCTGGGCCAAGGTCACGGACACTATGTCTGCGGTTGTGGGCGACAAGGTGCCGATGGAGCCAAAGTGGCTGTTGCTGATGATTAGGGGTGACGCCGAATGGTCGAGGCATGTGGAGCTCTGGCTAGCGTTGGCAGCGGGGGTAGCGAAAAGATACATCGCCAGTGCGTGGGGGTCCCAGACGCCTCCGCAATGGGAACAGTGGTGGAGGGACCTGGATTGGTGCCAAAGAGCGGAGGAAACCATATACAGGAGCAGGGGCTAAATTAAGAAATGGAAGAAGATCTGGGGGCCATGGCGGAAGTACAGAGGATCGGAGAGGGATTCTGGGGAGTAACTATGTAATTGGATATCCCACTTGTGTACTAATGTGTCCGACTTTGATCACCACAATGCTATTTCCTGATCTGCTTCTTGAACATTGTCTATTGTTTTATGGTACTATGAGCTATGTTAATAAAAAGATTTTTTTTTTAAACAAAAAAAAAACAGTGGCAGTTGTGTACTCCAGACATTCAACCACAGGAGTCTAGATAAGTTCATCCACGCTCCATGAAATCTAAAAGCCTTTAAAAGAATCAGGAAAAGGTAAAAGAGGCTTCATATCTTAAGGAAATTAACAAAGAATAAGGGAATAGATTGTGACAATTCCATGCTACTGAAGAGAACATATTTGTTGTTAAAAGTGGTAAAGGAGAAATGTATTTAATTTTTGCCTCATCAACTTTGCCATAAAATCGCATTTTATTTTTTCAAAGGGTGGTATATTCCCAGCTAGTGGCAGCAATATCACAACGAGTCTACCATCACACACACTATTCTTTTATCCAGGTATATCTATCCTTGGAACACATGGTGTGTATATTAAGTACTTTTTCTGAGATAGGGAGCAGTTTGACATAGTAGCATAACTCTGTGACCATTTGAACCCAGTGAATCATGCAAAGTTCATGCTGTATGTCTTCAAGTTCCTTAATGTACTGACAATGTGTTTTGAACGCCTGATAAAGAATTAAAATAAGTAATCATGGGTCAATAACTGCATGTGCAACTAATAATAACTGTTTGAAACACGTACCCATTTCATATTCACTTGAGATTGGAGGACTGTAAAGCACTATTCGCACCTTACTTAAGGTTGCGGTAAGTGTCAAGGGGAAAATCTGGAAACAATATTTCGAAAACTGACAAACCACAGTTTCCCCTCCGACTTGGCACTACTTAGTTGCTTGAAAGCGTGGTTGCAAATCATGCCCTTCTCTAACAGGTTATTCACAAAAAAACGTTATTTTCATATGAATGGAAAGAGTGGAGTCCTCGTGCTCCTGCATCCTCAAAAGTGCAATTTAAACTTTTCTGTCCATGTTTCTACGAAAGTAGAGAAGACGTGGAGTAAGAATATGGAAGCGAGAGTAAATTACATTTTGTCAGTTGCAGCAGAAAATCCTTCTGTATGCATTGGAAGCAGACCGGAAATGCTGAAATGCGCTGCTGGCCCGTAACCAGCAACTAGAATTAATTGTCAGGCTTTCCGATATAAATCAAAATTTGCTTAAAATTGGGAACTGAAAAAAATAGATTTTATCGGCGACAAGTTTTATTTTTAAAACGCTGAACTTAACTTAAGCTGATCACTGTTGCATATTGTATTCATTTTGCACAATTGTACCATAACCCAGTAGCTCATTTAAGCATTCCCTATCAAAATACAAGATTCTTGCATTAGGAGTTAACTTGTACCTTCACTGTTCATTATTAATAGAACATAGATGATATAAGTGTATATTCCTGTTTCTCAATGGCTTACCTGATGTTGTTTATTAGAATGTATATTGTTAGTAATTAAAGAGTGTGTCAGTTGAACTAGGGCTCCTGGGCCTATTGCACCTTTTTACTTAAAGCGAGTAACTTTACATTAAACTCTATGTGGATTATTATTTCTTGGCCTTGGACCTGGATTACTTCACTTCATATTTGGCGACGAGCAGCAGTGGCACCTCCGCTATGACAGAGGAGCATCACCCCTCCTGCCATCAGCCGCAAAATCCAAAGAATAAAACAATAATAACACAGGTTTATTATCGTTTTATTTTTAAACGAGTCTTGGGGCGGGCCAGATGATGACTGGATGGAGGGGGGAGTGTTCCAGCACTGCTTTCAGTGCGCATGTCGGTTTGGCCGGCTGTCTTAGGACAGCCAAACCGACATGCGCACTTGTAGCTGTATTGCCGAGTTGCAGACATGCAGGCACAGGCTCCCAGTCTCTCTGGAAGCGTAAATCAAGGGCACTCGGGCCAATCCTAACGCCGCTCTCATGCACGAGAGCAGCGTCAGGATTGGCCACAGGTGAGTCTGGGGGACAGTGCAGTGCTGCAGAAGAGCACTGAGTCGGCAATTGTAAGGTTAGTGGTTTTATTTTTCTTTCTCGTCCCCCCTAAACACCACCACTCTGCCTTGATACCAGCCGCCACTGGACTACACAGAGAAGAACCCCGTTTTCTTGGGTTTTCAAAGGTACTGTGCCTTCACGTTTAGGTCAGCGCCGCGTTATCGTTCCTACACAAAGCTGCATTATCGGTCAAGGCGCAGGTGTGCAGTGTCCTCACTATGTCTCTGGAAGGCAGGTCCCAAAAACGGTTTCTAGTTTACTATAACATTATTGCAAGAAACATTGTCAGAAATCAGTGATTTCTGTTGCGCACGCGCTGGTATTTATCTACTTTCAACGAGCAGCTGTGTCTCACGCTTGAGGCTCGAGACTGTTGCTGCTCACACTGGAGAGGCTCGTGCCGCCCCACACATCCTTTCTGCTGCCTCTGGTCTGCTTATTATACTAGGAGAGCATCTCACCAGACTCACCGATGCACGTTGCTCACTCCTTCTGTCAATTTTTAACATAGCACTGGCTTTATTATGAAGTCATTTTTCATAATTCGTTGTGCTCAATTTACTGGCTACATTCTTTCATGATTTCTATTACCTGCTTGACATCGGCACAACAGTGCCGCCCAGTGGATCATGACCACAACTGCGCCTTTCAGCAAAAACAACAATTGACCAATTCACTTTATTCAATTCAGTCTACAGTTCAAGTTTATTAAATTAATGCAGCGATAGGCCCGCTTGCAAAGTGTTTACAACGATTTCCAATAATACCATTATTGTATTATCACAGAGATAGGCACGCTCACTAAACTAATGGACCACTGTCTACACATTTGTTTTATTAAGGGTGTGCAGATGCTAAGGTGCTTATTCATTGTGTGTTGTTTTCCCCCCGCGATCTGCATACTCGCTATTCAGGAGCTTTTCCACAGTGATTTGCATAATTGTACAAATTCAATCATTTTTGCTTTATTTTTCCAGTGATTTTCAACTTTTTATTGCCGTTCATGTATTTTAATTTTGTAGTTTTGGTCACATTCGTACTGTTGGTTATTGCATGGTTACTGTTAATCAACTTGCACTTTTAGCACACTTTCTCCTTTTCTACAAGAGGCTGGTGAACAAAGTGGCACGTTTGGCTCAGATCATTCAATGCGTATTTAGGTGCCATTGACTGGGTCAAGTTCAAACCGGACCAGAAAAGGAATTTACTATATTATTATTAGGGGGTTGAGGGTCAGAACGTTTTTCACCATTTATCGGAGTATACACCAGCTGAGGATGTGGCTGTTGATGAATTTCACATTGCTGATAAACAACTGCAGACTTATTTTGACGGCAAGGTTAATTTGGCGGTAAGGAGACATAAATGTTTCGCTAGTGCAAGGGGCAAATGAGTCAAATGATAGTTATATCACAGCTTTGAAACTGTTAGCTTTGTATTGAGAGTTTGAAAACTTTACATCACACCTAATCTACGATCAAATTGTTTCCAAATGTAACTAAAAAAAAAGTCAGAAAAGATTATTGGTGAGTAAGAAGCCAGAAATCTGGAGAATTGTGTCTGTGCATCGACCTCAGGTGCCTCCATAATGCTATCTGGGTAGATAATTTTTCTCGCATCGAGGACTTAATTACATATGTAGATCAGTCCAAAAGGTTCACACAGTTAGATCTCAGAGCTGCTTACCATCAGGTGATTTTAGAAAAAGATTTGAGTCACCTAACTGCAGTTGTAACACCAGATGGTACGTTTCAGTTCTGCAGAATGCCATTTATACTGGCCTCAGCTGCATCAGTGTTTCAGAAAGTAATGATTAAAATGTTAAACGGTATTTCCAAGGTATTAATGTTCCAGGACGACATTTTCAAATTTGCGGAAACACTGGAAATCCATGCTAGTATTTTGAAGTGTGTGCTAAGTGTGTTGGCAGAAAAATGTGTCACTCTGATAAAAACAAATGTATTTGTGGCGTTAATGAAGTAGAGTACTTGGGGCATGTGTTGTCTGCTGAGGGAGAAATACCAAAACCTGTGTTAGTTGACGGCACTATAAAAGCTCCTCACCATGTGATAAAGAACAAGCTCTCTCTTTTTGAAGCATGCAAGAGTATTATTCTAAATTTATGAAGGATTACTCCAATCTCACAGAATGATACAGGAATTTACTTAAGCACAATACTGAGTTTGTAAGGTCACCTTTGTGTCAGGAAGATTAAGAGCCGATTAAACAAAGTATCATTTCAGCGCCTGCTTTACAACCTTATTCAGAAAAACATTTGTTACAGTTGAAGTCAGTGGCTATGGAATGGTGGCTTTTTTGCCTCAGTGGGATGGCGCTAAGGAGGTTGCAGTCGCATTTGCTTCCAGACAGTTGAAAGATGTGGAATTCAGGTATTACGTAATTGAGGAAGAGTTGCTTGTCTGTACATGAGTGGTGGGAAAATTCAAACTATACCTGTTAGGTCAAACATTTTGTTTGGGAACTGATCATTGTCTTTTGGTTGATATTTACTCAGGAATTCTTTTTATAAAATCCACTGCTCGGTTGGCTAGATTGTCTACCAAATTGTTGTAGATCAATGTTGAAATTAAACATATTGCAGGTGGTAAGAATGTTAAGGCGGATTGTTTATCGAGGTTGCCTTTAGTTGATCAATATGACATTGATGAAGAGAGGTTAAGGAATATATCATTGCCAAGGTTTACAATCGGGTTGTGTGTGGGAACATGGTGCCATTAATTGAAGTCTGGTCCTGATTTGAAAGAAGCCATCACTTTTGAGACAAAAGGGTGGCCCAAGAGAAATAAATAAAGGTCAGTTTGCAGCCTTTCTGTAAAATTACTCGTGAATTGTCTTTAGAAAATGGTACATTGGTGAGGGAAGGCAAACTCATTCCACCAGCCGGTTTCAGACAGCAGGTTTTGGAACAGCACATGCTGGTCATGTGGGCATGAGTGCTACCAAACCTAGAGTGTGTTGCAGTTTCTGGTGGCCTGGAATGTATGCAGATGGGGAAGACTTGGTTGACAATTGTTTGCTGTGTTCTTATAGTGACAAACATCTCATCACAGCTGTTCCCTCTTTAGTGCTGCTTTGTCTGGATAGAAAGTTGCTGTATATTTTCACGGTCCATTTCTTGTGTTACCCAGTCAAATGAGATATTTTATTATGTAGATGGAGCATCTTTTACGATGGGTTGAAGTAAAGACTGTGGCTGAACGTACGACTGGCAGTTTTAGGATGTTTTAAGGAAGTGTTTGCTGGAAAAGAAGTTCCATCCAAGGTTTTGTCTGACAACAGAATACAATTCACATCTACAGGTATGAAAGAGTTTCTTTGCAAATGCTGACAAACACTTGCAAACTTCACTCTATTATCCACAATTTAATGACAAGGTGTAAAGATTTAAGAAAGTGTTGGTGGAGTGTATTCAAAGTGCACTTAAGTCTAGCAAAGACTGTGGAGGCTGTTAGAGAATTGTCGTGGGCCTACCAGTCTACACCACTTTCTGTTGCAAGTCAAATTCCTTTTGGGTTGATGAGAGGGGCAAAGGTGGTATTGATTTTTTTACTGTTTTGGATGGTGGATTTTAAGAGTCACGAGGTTGATGTGCAAGGGTCTAGCAATTGTGCTAAGAGTGCCAGTGACGCAGCCATGGAGTCATAGTAAATTCGCCTATTTTGGTCGAAAAGGAGGTGGAAGAATTCTAGTTTGTGTGTGGAGGATTGGGTTCGCATTAAGGATCCTTTGCTGTTGAGAAATGGGATGTCTACATTTAGAAATCTTATACAAATCATGGAGGTGCGAGGCAATGTTGTATGCACTTCAAATGGTCAGTGGTGGAATGACAAACGTGTGGCGGAATCCAATGCTAAGGCCTTGGACGATGGTAGGCTGAGCAGCAGTGTGAAAAATACTGGGGCGGTTGTAGAGGATATGTGTTCTGAACATAAAGGTTCTTTGTGTTCCAGTCCCAGTCTACATATTGGCAGGAGTACAACGCTCTAAGAGGGTTCCACACAAGCTTTTTGATTAATATCCTCCTTCCTTCATCCATGGTGTTATTTTGTTGTTGTGCTCGGGTGTTTGTGTCACCTGTCAGTGTGTGTCTTGTTTGATTTGAGTTGTGTGAAGGAGAGTTGTGTTTTATCTTCACTGCTCAGTAGTAATAGAACATCCATGAGGTAAGTATTTATGCCTGTTTCTCACTGGCTTACCAGATGTTCTTTACTAGAATGGATATTATTAGTAATTAAATGGTTGTGAGTTGAACTAGGGCCCCTGGGCCTTTTGCTGCTTTTTTACGTAATGGTTCTAATTCTACATTAAACCTCATGTGGATGATTCTTTCTTGGCCTTGGATGTGGATTACTTTAACAAAAGTTACTTGCACATCTAAAAGTAATGTCATCAGCTAAAGGCAATTGCACTTTTAAGCAAAAGATGCATTGCAAATATCATGTATGGTAACTAAGAAATCCCACTGCAATCCATGTTCTCCCTATTTAGTTTAATCAAAATTGTTTTTGAGATTACATGATATTAAACAGATTGCTGAGTAAGACTTCAAAGGCAGGAGTTTAGCAACTGCTCAAGAAATACCTGCTTGCATCATCCACATTTTTTCTCTGTGTCTAACCCACTGTGCATGTGAGTATTTCTATTTAGAAGCCCCTTGACTGGATTACGTACCCTTACCCTCTTCTTGGTTTCTGGTTGAAAAAGTGACAGGGAATATAGAGGTATAAATAACTATAAATGCAAAGACTTAAATGAACACTCGTTTCATCAGATTTAGTTGTCTAAATTGAGGTGCAAGCTCGACCTTGTACAGATCTGCAGTTGAGGTCTTACAATATGCTTTAAGAAATACATCCTGGAAAAAACACTACCTTTGGCACACAATCATATTATCTAGGTATGTGGAACTTGCAGAATTGACTCTTTGAGGTAATGACTTTGAATTATGATCAGAGTTTTTCTATCTAGGCATTTCACGGTCACCTTCATAATGTCCACAACTTCCTGCTTCACCCTTGAAAGCTCCTGTTGAAGATTCTTGCGCTCGTCTTCACTGGCTTTTTCGATTGCTTTAATCTGCTCATCCATGTACACTTTCCCCTTTTTTCGGGCTTCCTCTGTCTTTTGAGATGTACGGAGAGCCTTCTCAAGCTCTTCAAATGCTGAGAGAAAGAAGCACAAATCAAAGAATCATGACTGTCAGCGATCTAAACTGAGGACAGGTAAAATAGTAAGATTTTGTAGGAGTGTTTTTAATAAATATAAATTAAAGCTGAATTCAGATGTGCTTAAATTACAGGACTATGCCTCAACCTGTTTGCACATATATCATTTCACATTTGCAGAAAGAAAATGCACTTTTATTTTATATTAACAAGCTTAATATGTTCATGTGTCTGTGTGTTTTTTTAATTTCAGAAAAAAATGCGAAATAGAAGGTCTCTTTACGGTATCAGTTTGTTCATAACACCACAATTATATTAATTTGCCGTCCTTGAAGGAAGAAATGTTCAAGATGTTCCTTTGTTGAAATGCTCAATGCCCTATGCCTAGACTCGAACAAGCGAGCCATTCATGCTTTAAACGTGTTAATGTTAAGGTACATAAACGCAATAACCTTTCCTTCAATTCCTATGCACACAAAAAATAATATGCAGCAAAGTAGGTGTTTACTAGATTTAACTCATTTGATTTATCTCGTTTATTCAAATAGCAATTGGTTAATTCACATATTCCTTGCTAATCCAGTCCCATTATGTTATTTCACACCCTGTCGTGTGTGTGGCTTTTCTGCTTAAACCCCTATCAAATGCCTTGTTTTTGGAAAATGTGCCAGAGTTTTTTGCATTTGCTTAGAGAGCAGACTTTATTTCAGTCTATCTACTAATTTATACTCAGACTTTCCCTGACCTTTTTACTGAGAAGACAATGCACTAGTCTGTATTTCGCGGTAATATTAGAGCTTTTTTGCTACTTCTGTGGAGGCTGACTATGTTAGCACTCTTTCTGATCTATACTCTGGTTCTGGAAGTTTGCGGTCTTCGGGTAGACCTCATGTTGATCCTCTTGCATTATTTGACTTCGACATATTATAAATGTTGAATCCCCAATTATATGACAAATAACGTTTTGCTTTCTGTAATGATCATAATTATGAATACACCTTTATAGTTTAGATGTGAATTATTGTAAAGTGAATGTTTTATTTATTTGGTGCCAGGATTTAGCCTTATGAAGACCCAGACAGTCCTAATCCTATGTATCAACTCTCTTAATTGTTTTAAACAGAGCACTGACGCTTTGAAGTGAATAAATACATCTTTACTAAAAACTATGCCTACTGGATGCTAGGAACTGTTCTAAATAACAGTGAACATCCTGTGGGCTCATCTTCATAAAATACAATAAGGACATTGACCAATCATTTGGTAAGGGATGCACCAACAACCATTTTTAAAGCCACAACTAAAACACACCAGCACCTCCCCATAGTTTTCGACCCCCTTAAAATGTGCATCACACACTTCCTGGACCTAATTTAATTGACAAAAATCTCTAAAAACATGGTTGTTTAACCTCTAACTTTAACCTGAACTCTGACCTGTAGGTTGTACAAGCGCCGAGAGATCCTTTCGGGGAGGATTTGGGCACTTCATAAATGCAATTAACATCACATAACATTCCCATGGCCATTTATCCTTTCCAATAAATATTTCAAGGTGTCAGAAGAAACAAGGTCCCTGAAAGGGAGCCTCTGTACTCCAAATGTTCAGATGCCTATTTAACCAGACCACATATTTCAGAATCATAAACACTTTCCATGCGTTTCTTTCTAAATATGTTTTGTGTCATCATACTTCAAATTGAAGTTCTTTTACAAAGACGCCAAGCAGCGGCATCACACATACACCATTCAAGATTTTGGTCTAGATCTTTACATTGTCATAATTTTGTTTCCAGGCAAAAACAAGCCTGTTCCAGGTTCTTCTAAACATTGGGGGTGCAGTATGTATGCCAAAACGGCTTTGTTAAAGAACGGAAGACCGTGTTTAAAAAGCGGGACTGAAATGTTGAAAAAAGGAAACCGATTTTAAAAACTAAGCCAAGGATCAAATGCTTACCAAAAATGCACTGAAGGTCTACATAAGTTCGAACATCTTATACACTAAAACATTTATACTGTTTCTTTTGGCAAGGAATGCACTTTAGGGCTGTAAGGTTTGTGTTCTTGGCATAAACTCAAGGAGTGGGTGCAATTTCCACACACAAGAAGGTTTTTTCAACAATCCTCAAATAAAAATGGGTTCTGTATACCTTCCACACCCCTGCGCCCCCACAGGATTTTCTATGTGATTTTTCTTTTTAAACGGCACCAACTTTGCAAAGCTCGTAACATTTGGAGATTTAAAAAAAACTTTATAAAGTGGACAGATGAAAAGTTTGCACACTCCTAATTTAATTCACCTCAGTTTGACAAATACATTTGTTCTGAACATGGATTTCTCTCAGAAACGTCAAACTAGGTTTAATTTTGCTTTGAGGAAGCCATACTGACACAATATCTGTTTAACAATCAAATCCATACTGTAAGAATAGGTGATGTTTCTTTCCTCATTCCTTTTGATACATGTAGTTATATCCTACAGCTCCCAAAAGTGTTAGTAGAGCTGTTATTCTTTTTGCAACAACATACTCTGAAGCTTTACAAGGATATACTCTGGCTTTAGTTCTAACATAATCTTGTCACGATGAAGAACATTAAAGTCACAGTAAAGACAAAACCAGTGGTGGTTCTTCCGTATGTTCATATGGGGTAATGTCCCACGAGGTTCATGTCCCCTAATTATGATTTTATGAGCCTTATTGAAGCTCAGTAGCGAGAGAAGCTTAGGAAATGGGTGTCACCCAAGTATACAGCAGTAAGGTCTGCATACACCTGCCACTGCGCCTCACCTGCTGCTACATGAAACTATCCTGTGCGCTGGGCCCGGGCCTTCTTCTTTGTCGGGGCCCTCCTGGGCTCAAAAGAGAGAGGCCTGTAGCGCTCTGGTATTTGAGAACAGTAACCATCTAGTACCATGCTATGTGCCATGCATGTGACAGTAAATACAGTAAAGATGAGAGCTGCACCCATAGTGAGATTAAATACTGCGGTTGTTGCGAGTGCAGGCAAGATGGTAGGCATTCTTGGCAAATGGTAAGCATTTTTTGCATTGTTGTGGCCCTTCTATGAACATGTTGTGGGTATCTCTGACAAACTATAGTAATTGGTGGCAAGACTGTGCTTTCTGTGGCACAGAGGTGGCCATCTCTGGCATAATGGTGGCGCTTTCAACCCCAAGGCAGGGTCCTAATTGGGACCATCCTCGGGGGGGGGGGGAGAGGAGTGAACGTTACTAGGCGAACGGCGAGGGACGCACCTTGAGGCAAGTGTGACTACCGGGGTCCCTCTGACCCTCTTCCCATGGGGCAATTAGGACCCAGCCTTGGGGTTCAAAGAAAACCCCGTATTTAGTAGAGGATGACACAGGTCACCCTATATAGTAAAATCTAACCAGAAGTGGTAAGATAGGAGCCCTAAGTTTCTTCGTCCTGATGAATGCCACGGACCCTTTGGACTAATATGGCAGAAACATGTTGATGACACTGGTGGTGACGGGGTACTAGTCCCCCTAATCCCCACACTGATTTTTAATACCAAGTAAATGCCTAGCAAATAAATGTATTTTGGTCTTTACATTGGTTTTTAAGCAATCACTTTCTCACGGGACCCCACTGAGATTTTAGAAGTGCCTAGCTGTCTCCAGGTGTAGGCCCTCTAACTACCAAAAGCAGTTTCTAGAGACCGAGGACTGCCAATGATGAAGCATGACACCTGGTGGTGTGTGAGGACAGTACTTTACATTTTTTGAGATGCCCAGCACCCCACTGATAGTGCCTAGTGCTTTTCAGAATTAGGTCACTTTTCTGAAATCAATTATTCATTTAGGGTAGCTTCTTTTTGTGTGTGCGATAAACAGAATAGACCTGAAAACATTAACTATAACCAAACACTCCAAACAGTTCAGTCCAGGTAAACTATTGTGTGTCCGTATGACATGCATGAGTCCAGGGGGCCTGGCTGAAGAACCCCCACCCCTCCCTTCAAACAGCTGGGTCTAGGTAAACTATTGAGTATCCAGCTGTCTGACATGCACCAACCCAGGAATCAGGGCCAAAGAACCGCCCCCTCCCCAAGGAGTGGTAGCACCAGACACCAAATGAGAACCACCTGAGACAGCAATGCCAGTCACATGCTATCCCACGGCATACTCCTCCTTCCCCCTCAAGGGCCCCCACACCGCCAACAAGGTGGCCAAGACATCTACAATGGTGTCAAGCTGACTACTGAGCTGCTGATTCTCTCTCCCCCTCTCCCAAGATCGTGAGGCACTGGGAGAGGACCCAGCTTGGCCATCCGGATTCTCAAAAGCATCTAGCACCTCTATCCAATGAGGCACAATGGGTCATCTCCTCATCCCGTGCCTCCTCTAACTGAAGCACTAGTTCTTCTACCCTAGCCCATTCTTTAACGGCAGCCTACCCTCTGGACACCATCTGACCCACCACCGACTTCCATGTCATGTCAATCTATCCCTTGCTCAATATCAGTGCCAAATCAATGAATCGGTTCCTCATTTTCTTAGGTTTCGGCCTAGGAAAGGACTCCAGCAAGCACATCTCTAAACTGCAGGTCATAATGCAGTGGAGTATCCTGTCTAGTTTCCGCATAATTGCCTAGAACTCCTGGGTGTATGCACAGGGCAAGTCATATGACAGAACTCAGCCTCCTCCTGTAGATAGCAGTAAGTTTCTTAGGTGTGAGGTATGTTTGATGTAGGTAGTTGAATTGAATATAATTGAGGCGGGCGTTATGAGAGACCTTCTCGGGGTATGCTAACATTCTCGTCCATACTCGGTCTGGTATGTTCCTAGCCAAGACTCCCTTCCATTCCATTTGTAGGGCAAGCAGCGGTTTCTTAACCATCCGATTAAAGGCCAGTATAGAACCACTTCACCTAGTACTTCCCAGCACCCATGGACAACAACAACTGGAATACTGCATGCGTCTGTGGTTCATCCATCCCCTTATGCCAAAGAGCCATAAAGTTCCTAACAAATGCCTCATAATGATGTGATTGACCCTGGGTCTGGCCTTAGGATTCAAACAGAGTTGCCAGGGGTATCAGCATAGATAACAGTCACCCATGGTAACCAGCCCCATCTCCGTCCAGGCTGCCATTTGAGTCGCTCGCGGGGTATCACCCTGGGGCAATCCCACCAGTGGGAGGGCCGGGGCATACAGCGGGCAGTCCAGTGTCTAACACACCACCTCCAACATTTGAGGACCATGGAGAGCATCGCACCTTCTTCCTGGTACCTGCCTGAAAAGTCTTGCCAGCAACACCCCCTGATTAGGCTCAGTACCAACCCGCCTCAGCTCCGCCAAGTTCCCCCCAACCAGTCACTTGGTGATCCAATGCAACAGCGCCGCTAAACAGTATGCCTCAAAATCCAACACCTCCAAATCCCCCTCCAGGATTGGCTGCTGGAGAGCATATAAATCAGGGGTCTCCATCGAGTAGCTCGGGAACTACTGGTAGCTCGCCAGTACCCTCAAAGTAGCTCTCAGAGGTGAAGTTAATCCCAGTATCTCATTAAGAGAGTATATGCAGAAACTCTAAGCATATTTAAAAAGGCAGCACTTCTCATCTGAAGATCTTTAGCCAACCAGCCTACGGTAGGAACTCATATTAACAATCAAACACGCACTGTGTCGGCCTATTGAGTCTGCCACATGGTCACCTTTATCCAGTCTCAGACTAAGTCACAAGATGATTAGCCATGTGGTAGTCCTCTGCTTCATCAATTTCACCATGTGTGTGAACAGTGGGCCATAAATGAAGAGTGGCAGTGGTAGCCTGAGCAGTAATCAGTGCTGACCCACTACTGTGTCGGACTGCAGGAGTCAGTGAAAATGTTTCAGTTGGGTGCATGAGCAGCCAAGTGCTGAGGAAAGCTAGGATCCTGAGCATAGAAAATGAAGAGCCTCATCTGCATTCATCTATGTGTGCGTCCATTATAAACACTGTTGCTTCATGTAAGGTACACCTGGTGTCAAGGACTACCCAAATGGGTATGCTAGCCCCCATCTTATGGGTTTTGTCTGTGGCACAATTGTGTCAGTTCATGGCATAATAGTGCCAATGACATAATTATGGCCATCCTTTACTATTTTGGGTATTCGTGGTCTAGTTATGGTATACTGGCAGCCATCAGTGACATTTAAAGAGCATGACTGCACTATATTTAGTTGTCCCTGATATAATTGTGGCTGCCCCTTGCATAATAATGACCATGACTAATAATATAGTGGCCATCCTGGTCCTTACGGTGTCCAGACTTGGCACAATTTATACTGGTGGGCATTATTGGCATTATACAGTCGCCCTCTGTGCTACGGTGCCATGGATTATGGCTGTAATACCTAAGCATTTGAAGCAGTCTGTCCAAGTGAGGAATTTGTACAGGTGAGTGCACAATTAAAATGACTCGCTGATGTTTGGGGACTAAGCATTTCCTAAAAATGAAAACGTGTATTTTAAAGGCATTTTTTTCAAACAAGGGTTTTCTTCAGGAAAACTTTGTTTGCCCTAAATGGAAAGTGGTGATAGAAAAATCTGTGTATTTTCAGACATTGATATGCTGATGAAGACAAAAGGTTGCAATTCCAAAACACATTTAAAGTTTATACTTGAAAGATAAGTCAAGCTGAATGGAGGAGACTTATTGCTGTGGTTATGTCCTTTGTGCCACAAGGCATATGAAGATGTGAATGTTACTTTTTCAGTCAGGTGGGGGCATTTAACATTTAATATTGATAAATGTTTCCCTACCATTTCTTCGGGTACTATCACCTGGAATACTTGGGTGGCACTGTGATAATCCTGCTTAGGGTGGTCATAGTGTAATGTTTACATGTACTGT
Organism: Triturus cristatus; assembly: GCF_964204655.1. NCBI lineage: Eukaryota > Metazoa > Chordata > Amphibia > Caudata > Salamandridae > Triturus > Triturus cristatus. The sequence goes on from NC_140588.1 coordinate 512,880,497, forward strand.
CAATATTTTACAGTGATAACATTTGCTAGTAGCTCAACAGGACATTCCTTGAGCTGAAGTAGCTCTCAATACAGAAAGGGTTGGAGATCCCTGATCTAAATCCATTCAACAGCATCCCCGATCCAATATAAGCTCCTACAGAAGCGAGTCCGGGCTGTCTGAACCACAGAGCCAGGATCCGCACAGGAAGGCTGATGAAGTAATAAAGCAACTGGGGTAGCATTATCTTGGCGAGCACGATCCGCGCCATAAGGAGAAGCTTAATCGCAACACACTGTTGGGCACATTATTAACAAGTGCTTTGTAGACTATAGACAATACCCCATTATCCAATTCATCAGAGGGCACCCTAGATTCCAATGGGGGTACACTCTGGAATAGCCTTCCAACAAGTGAAGTGGGCCGCTACAGCATGTCTGATTTATTCATGTGTTATACTCCACTAATGTCAAGGTCATAGTCAAAGCATCAAAGGACTTATTGACCCTACTACCAGAAATACTTCTAAAGGTGAAAATCTTAATCAGGTCCCAGCATCTGAAACACTGCAACTCTGACTATTCTGACAAAGAACATGCAGCCCACAAAGAGGACATCCCTATCAGTCATCCATACAACCAACTGCCAGGTTGCTATCTTACAAATTTCAGCTACATGTCACCTCTAGGGAGTCTAGTACGCTCCACATCATCAAGGTAATGAGGATAAGTAATTGGGCTCATGGGCAATTGGCCCAGACTAACTTAAGGCTCCTTGGTCAGGCCATATCCCCAGTCATTTACAACACTCTGCTAGGAAGCCCAATAATAAAGTTGAAGATTATGCAGAGAGATGTCCCCTTCATACACTAACCCATGCACAGCAGCTAGGCCTGTTCTAGGTGTCCTACATTAAGTTCTCGTATTCCTTGTCTGTGCTCCTTCAGGAATGCTCCTGCAAATTTGTAGCGAGTATTCTACAAGATGAACAAAAATGTGGGCAAAGTAATAATTTTGACAACTGCTGCCCATGCCATCAAGAGAGGCGAAGTGTGTGTCAGTGCCGCACATCAATTGGGACACCGCTAACATGCATTCGTAAAATTGCAAACAGATCCTTGCAACCACCACTCATGGAAACTCCGGATCCTCCAATTTGACATGAAACCTTTGCAAGGCTCTCAGGAGCCAACGACAAACCTTGAATTCGGTGCGTCAATTATTCCAGTACTCATTTTAGCTCCCAAAAGTTTCACTCTGCATCAACCTAGAAATAGTCAGCATGTAAAGCGGGGTGTCATCTACACATCTGCAGGATGCCATCTATACATGTATACGGAAAGTCAAACTCCAGCTTGAGAACACAACAAAAGCCATAATCCAATGGACACATTCTAACCCAACATGTTAAAGGCTCAACAGACAGTGCAAAGAGCAGAAAGGAGATAGAGCATCGTTCTCATGTCTTCCTCACCACACCAAAGGCTGATGGTTGTATATTGACTTCAGCCAAGCACTACACTCTGCTCCAAAGCCAGACGTTTGCAGCACTGCGATGGGACAGCTATAGATTTCCCAACATCACCTACCATTGCTAGACAGCTAGCGAGATTCAGTAAGGCGGATTGACAAATTAGACAGTCAGTCAGAATCATGCTTTCTCTATGTACAATTGACATATGGTGCTATAAGGTACACTACATGTTGGAGATGTTTAGACAGTCTCCCCACTCTATTCACCTCACTGAACATGTCAAGTAGATCCTGGCTTAGCTGCCCAACCAGACTCTTAAACAGTTTCATCAGGAAGCCATTAAGACCATGTACTTTGCTCCTCTGCAGCTGACGCGTCGTATACATCACTTCTTTGATGAGTTAAGATTTAATCTAATCTAGGACGTCCATTTCTTCAACTCGCCAAATCCTCAAACTTTAGAGGAAGTCCATCAAAGCAGCCTCATCAACCCTGATTTGGTGTCATAAAGTACTTTATAATAATTGGTGAACATTTAAGCTATGCCTACATTAGAGACCTGCCTATTGCCAAGATTTTGGACTCCCTCCAGAGGCTCTTTTTTGCAAAAATGTAGCAGATCTTGATGCAAAGCAGTATTTAAGCATGATACATTTCTCTTCTGAATCGCCTTGCCAGTGTACCCCAAAAAGAGCTGGATGACGGACCTGATCTCCTTACTGCAGTCAATGTGGTAACTATCTGCCCAGTTGACGTTCAGCGGATGTGAAGTCTCCTCCTCCTTGGTTGAGTGGGACAGGTGATAAAAGGTAAGCAGGGTGAGATTGCCCAAGATTAAAGGGGCTCACTAGCTTTTGGGAGAAAGATCCTTTAGTTTGAGGACAAGCTTGCCAGGGGAGCAACATGTGAATGTTGGGGGCGGGGGGAAGCCAACGCATGTACCAATGTCACAGCAACGGAAAAGCACAGGCTTGAAGGTAAAAACCTGTAACTGACAACTATGAAGAGGATCTCACAGAGCACTAATCAAAAACTGAAAAATGTAATTCAAGTGCCAGCGGTGCATGTCAAAAGGAGTTGGGGTATACATGATTGTCAGAGCCTTCAAAAACCGAACAACCACCGGTGACTTGAATAAAGATGGCTGATCTGGAAGACGCAGGAAAGCTAATATGGCTGCACTGTATACCTTGACTGTGCCCACTGTAGTACCCTGCCGGGACAAGGAGAGGCCAAACGTAAGGATGTCAGACAAGGTAGCCTTCAATGGGTCCACTTGATGTTTGGGACGCCATGCAATTAATTTGTTTTTTTAGTTTTTTTTTTTAGTTTTATATAGCGCGAACTAAACCCGAAGGTATCAGGGCGCATTACAGGAGAACCGGTTGCGTTACAGACAGATACATTAATTTGTGTCAGGCACGGGGAGATTAAGTGATTTGACCAGAATCACAGGATGTTGAGCGTCCCTGCTGGGACTCGAACCAGGTTCCCCAGCTCCTATGACGACTGCTCTAACAGTTGGGCCAGATCCCTCTCCCCAACTCCGATCACCCCACTCAATCTCCACACATGAAGATGTAAAGATTGGAGATTGGGGCTTGTTCGCCCGATTGGGAGAGATGGTCTAGTCTAAGAGAAAAAAATCAGCAGATCACATAGGGAGAGGTGCACCCTTCACGGCCAGTCAGGGGCAATGAGAATTAATTGGGCCTGCTCCTGGCAACTTTTTTCTCAAAACTCGAGGAATTACGGGTAAGGGACAAAAGGCATAGTCTAGCAGAACTCTGACTTCAAATGAAATGCCTCTTGCATGGATCCCAACTACAGATACTTGAGGTCACACATCAAGCAGGGGGCGTTTTCATGAGTAGCAAAGAGGTTCTCCTAAGGGGTGCTCAAAAGGTGAAAGATCAAGCAGCTGTGAGTGAATAGGCCACTTGTGATTGGCAAGATGACGCATACAAGGGCTGTCAGCCTTCATGTTCAGTGAGAATGATAGATGGTTGCCTACTCCTGTTGGTGTGCCCATGTCAAGAGCCTTAGCACTTCTCAACAGAGAACATGAGACTCACTCCCTCTTGTTGACATGCCACATCACAGGTGTGCCGTCAGTCAAGATAAGTACCGACTGACCACTATGGATGGGAGAAAGACCTTGAGTGCAAGATAGATCATCCAGAGTTAGAACAGACGGATGGGTAGCCTCTGCTTCTCTGGAGACCAAAGTCCTATGATCTCCAGTTTCCCCAGATGTACGCCCTACTCAAAGGTGTATGCATCAGTCACTGCCATGGCAGGAGGGGAACAGAAGACTTCCCTTGAGAGAAACTCATTTATGTTGCTCACCAGTTTAACTCTGTAAGACATGCAATCTGTCAGTAGCTCTTGTCTCCCTCCTTTGAAACGCTCCAAAGCAGTGTCTGCCTTTTCACCGAAAAGGCACTCATCATTGAACGGCATCTCCATTAGAGTAATCAGCACGTAGCCAGAGAACCCAATAGAGTGCAAGCAAGCATGCCTATCAAGAGCCACGGAAGATTTGTTTGCCCTGGCAATGGAGTCAGCTGTATCCAGTCCAGCTTTAAAAATATAATTGCCACCATATCCTACAGGGCATACGTGTAACGCCCAAAAAGACTAGAGGTTGAGTGACTGCAATGGCAGACATTGAGCAAGAGCACTTCTTACTCAGACCTTCCAGTTCTTTAGCTTCTCTGTTCATGGGCTGGGTGTGGGAAAACCCAGGTTCAACTTAGTGGTTGATGAGGCCAGGACCACCAGGCACCCTGGTGACTGGTGCACTAACAAAAAAACACAAGTCTCCTGTTGACTGCCTGTACAGCCTTCCCACAATACAAGGCTTAGTGCTGGGGACATTGAAGGCTAAGTATCAAGGTGGGTGTCATTAAGTGGGGGGGAAAGGCTCCACTCATTTTGAGGCTGTTTGAAACTCCTTTAACAGCATATTGGGTCAGTGTTCAAAAGAGGGAAGAGGCAGTTGGAGTATTTCAGCTGCCTTCTTGAACACAGCGCAAGCGAAGAAGGAAATTATTTCTGTTGTAGCAGGACTCGGAGGTGTATCATGCCAATATCAGGAGATTTGTCTAAGCCACTCGCAGGTTGTATGGTCACTAAATCTACCGCCTTAGAAGATGGAATGAGCATGAGAGTGTTACCATGATTTGCGTCACTAGGTTCCTGTAAGGCCTTACTAAGGTCAATATCCATCCCAAACAGCTCATGCATCGAGTCCCAATATCTTTGGTTGGTATCACTGCCTTGCTCTCTACAATGCTCTTCTTTGATCAAGTATTATTCGACCTCCATCAGGGACCTCAGGTGCTTGACAGGCACTAGGAAAGACTTCTCAGCAGGTGCGATGGAGAGGAGGTGGAAGAGGGAGTAGTGTAGGTATCAGCACTTGTGTAGACAGACATGGCAAGGGTCCCCGAGTCAGGACAAAGTCAGACGGTGTCAGAAAAAGGGATAAATGATAATAGGGAAACAATTGGCACCAAGAGCAGACCAGTTGGTGAGTATCCAAGTGGAGCCTCTACGGGCCAATGGGGCCTAACAGTGCTCCAAAGAGTATTGCAGCCAACCTTAACATATCCAGCATAATCTCGAAAAACAAGGCCGGCGTCTGCACTATCACTGGCACCAGTGAAGGTGGCACCAGAGTCCATGACGGCATGTCTTCCTTAGCCGCAAACTTTACCAATTCTGAGCTTGGAGCGACACCCAGGGTGGAGACTTACCCACTAAATCTCAATGCTTCTTGGGTGAGAGGGAAGCGTTATACAGCTCCATTGACATCACTGTGACTCCATTTCTGGCATAGAAATAAGTTCAGCACCAGCTACCAGTGTGAGAGAGCTATCTGAGAAGTTTCTAGATCTAGCCTAGAAACTGGGATAGTCGGAGGTAAGGAATCCGAAGGCAGAAGTATCTATAAAAAGTTTGTTAGCCTATTTGTTTGAAAAGTATGCAGTAAAATACAACATTTTACATAGTTTTCTAAAAATGTCCTCAAGGGGAACATGCAACCACCCACACCTCTCTGTGGGGGTTAATGAGAGTGTGGCTCAGTTGCTCAATCAGTGCAGTTTGGTTTGTGATATCTACAGACCATCATTATAAGACATCATTAGTACTTTGCCATATTTGCTACAGTACTTTTTGAAAAATCTCTATTTAAACATTCAAGTGTATGCTTTTTTTCTCTGTGGTCACAAAATAAAAGTTTATGGGAGGGTGTAAGATTCCCACCGTAAAAAGTAAAGTAAAAATCTGGTAGCCCAACCAAACATATTATACCTCACACTACCACAGTAGTAAATCAGGACAGCAGCCCACTACCAATTTTGTTTAAAATGCAAATCTTCATTTCTAAAGGCAAAGAGATGGTACACTTGAATATTGAATGTTGACAGTTCTTTTGAGAAAATAGAGTGCAGCGGGTCTTTTGAGAAAATTGAGGGCAGCGGGCCATAAACACTGGTATTGTATGCGGCTATCAGCAATCCCATAGCCTAATCTACAGTTTCTAACAATTCCATCCTTCTGTGTAGTTCTATGAGGTTGCTGAATAGGCAGAGGAAGGGAAGGCTTTACTTGACTTACTCCTGCAGCTTCCATCGCAAGTCCCACTGTCCTGTCTAATAAGAGTCAAAGCACTTTCGCAGAGCGGAGGGAGCAGCAAAGGGCTGAAGATTCTTTTGACATTTGACCTTCTTCCTTCTGCAGCTCCCACTAGCAATAATTATGAGTTGCTACCGAGACCGCTCACAACAATCGGAGCCATAGCAGCCTTGAGCCCCCCCCCCCCCCCCAAAAAAGCCTCTGGAAGCCATCTTTTACCAGCGCCACACGTCTTGTGAGAGTTGTCTTCAATTTTTAAATTAGGACATTAGAATCTTTAACTGTCTTCTATTGTTTGCTATTGGCTCTCGCCTTTTTGCACAAGCCAATCAGAACTGAAGAAAGACATTAATGCTAGTATACCCACTCCAATGAGCTACATTAAGGTGTACAAAATCACATTTTTTTTACTTTCATACTGCATGCTACAATACAACATCATAAAAACGAATAGCAAGACAAAGATGATGCATGTATTGCAATGGTGGACACCTTGGGACAAACTAACTTTAACATAAACAATGTTCCTAGCAACAGAATTTAGATTATAAATATTAGATACAAATATTTTAACTCTTTACAATGTTTTCACCATGGCAAGCTTTTTTGAGTTTTTAATGAAGCATTTATGTTTTAAAAGCAGCAACGGAACCAACTTCAGAATGTAATACTTAAGAGTAAAAAAATAGCAGTTACCCATGCAATTAGAATGAACATGATTCATCACAGCAAGGCACAAAACAACACTAAGAGCGCAAGCAGAAAAACAATGTGCTTGAATGACAACATATTCACAAGAACATGCACATTCTCCTCAAAGTGAAATTGTATGGCACTCAGGCAAAAATCTTCTTAAATGGTGTATGGTTAAAAAAAAAAAAATCAAGGAAGGTATTTTAACACTCATACTGATGATGATGGTGGCACAATTATTATGTGAGCATGCCAATGGTCCACTCTGCTAACAGTTAAACACATGCTTTATTTACAAACACATATTAATTGTCACCTATTTGCCAAATGTTTGTATGTTAAGAACAATAAATACACTGATCTTTCTTCTGGAAACACAAAAATAAACCTTTGGCTCTTTAATAAGAAAACGGTGTTTTAAGCACATGAATAAAGTATCCTTTGGACAGAGTAGGGTCGATCAGAACCGACAAGCAATCACTACGCAGCTAAACCTGTCTTGTAAGTGTCTGACTCAACTCATCCACGCGGAAAATAGAGTTGTTGATTACTAGAACTTTTAAAAAATTCATTTACCCCCCTCGAGCCTACATCTGAGTAACTTGACTTTAAGATGAAGTATGTTCCACCAGCAAAACTCACTCGGTAGAATTTCTGTGTTAGATATACGATACTGGGTACTATCTCACAGTTGTCAAAATGTAAATACGAATATCGAAAACATTTTTTATTCTAAAGTCATTGATAAAGTGACAGCCAAAGCATGTGGAGCCATGCTTGCCATAGACGTATCTGCAGTTTTTGACTTAGTTGATCAACTGCCCATCTTGCATAAGCAGCACTCTTTAGTTAGCATTCAACGTTATCTCGAATAACTGGTACAAGAGGACTAAACCAAATTGTGTCAACTTGGAATGCTTGGAGCCATAAGAAAAGTTCTCTAGCCTCTACACTACTAATTGACTGCAACATAGACGAGAGGAGGCTAAGCATGAACCATGGAAACAACTGCTGTAAACCATGAAGAAATAATATACAACAGATTTAAGTCAATTATTAGCCAATACCATTGCATGTTACTGGAGAGCAGAGTCCTGTTTTTGGGACCAGAATGAAGTACTCCCTCTAACACAAAGGAAGATTAGTCACCCTTTAATCTAATGTTACACCATGGTTGAAGATTTCTGGAATTGTATTAATACGAGCTTAGAAAGCTGTGTCTTTGAAGCAAAGTAAATAAATAATCATTGTTGCAGGATCCAAGCCCTCAGTTTACATGCCCCAAAAGACCAGCTTATCATATTACTCTGGACACTCAAAGATTTCTAACACAATATAGGTGTAATTGGCATCCATTTGGAAGCAGAGCTCACAGTCTCTTATGAGGTTCAAATCAAGAAGAGGGGGTGGGGTGAGGGTGCGGGGTGGGGGGAGAATCCAACATTAAAACTCACTGGTTACTTCGAAGCACAGAGCAGGTGGGGAGAGATCAGCGCTGGAGTCACACTGATCAAGAGCACGCCTTGGGAAGCTCTGGGAGCCATGCTTACTATCTATGAAAGAGTCATAGAAACCTTGCCTTCAACAACCCAGTAAGGGCACCTCTGTTTCACTAATCAGCGGGTGGGTCAAGTGGCCACACTCACCTCAGTGTTGTGTTCCCTGAGAACATGTTTGCAGTGAACGGGTGTCGCCCCTTGACCAGGTTGTGCCCGAGGCACTCCAGGGCAAACAAAATACAAGAGAAGTGTTTGAAAGGCTAGAAATATTCTGTTTGAAAGAAGGTTTGTATTTAATTGGCAAAGGGCAATTTATAATATATGTAAAGTCATCCTCATGCACGATCCAGAACCTTCCTTTAAGTCCCAATCTAAAGTGCCGACTTTTTAATTCCTCTATGTTCCCAATTCCTAATCCAACATGGAAGAACTTCCTTTTGAACATCCTTTGTCCCATTTCCTTTACAGCACTGTATAGAGAGTCTCTTGTCAACACAATCGTAGTCTTGTATTCAAAGCTTCCTGACCTAGCTCATGATTTCCATTGCCCCTCTGGAGTTTGAGACCTCTATCACATTTTCTCTTCAAACCAACCGGAGTTCCTTCCTGCCCATCAGCTGACAAGATATTTCAGTCTTACCCAGGAAGTGTAATGCCTGGTGGCTTTTTCCTCCTAACTGGGATTCCTTCTTTCAGACACTGTGCTCCTCCATGCTCTATATCAGTGTGGGATAAAGCGGCTAATGAGGGCATCTTACATATCTCTTATACTCCAAGGTCACATTTAAGAAGACTCCACAGCACACCAGGACTTCACATAGGGTGGAAGGCTGGGACCGTGGAGTAACTCTACAAAGTAAATCTGTGGTGAAAATGCGAAACACCACAAGCCGACCATGGGTGCAGTCAGTAAGAACACTGTACATAATGCAAGGGGTACAGCATTACTCCTTACAAGTGGTCAAATCTGTGCATTAGCATGGGATAATCCATCATATTTAAAAAAGTGGACAAGCCGTCCAAGGTGATTTATAACCAATTCACCAGCATTCCCCACCTTAAAGAGTCTATATTATTAATGACTTGTTTATATGGCACGTCGTACTACACTGCTTCCATTTCGAAGTGCTGTAACTAATTGATGTTCTTATTACCCAATGTTTGGCATTCAAATTAGCGACCTCAGAAGAAAGACAGAAGTAAAGGGTGAGTCTGCCTTTCCCAGATTCAAATTTGTGACGTTATACTGAGGAGAATAGCTGGTCTGGCTCCTACCGACAATTCCATTTTGGTACACCTTTCCGCAGCTATGTACGCACCACTGACAGCCCAATTGTAGGGTGAAATGTTTTGGGGTACCTAGGATCTAGACTGAATTGTTTTAGGTAAATCTGAAATATTTCTAAAGTCTAAGACGGAGGGGCTACGTCCTTCCAAACAAAATTAGATGGAAACAGACATATGACCCTTCTTGGTGTGGCCTATAGTGCTGTCAGAGGCACCAAGGGAAATGTATACATTTACTTAGTCTCCTCACAAGTAGCAGGTGTCATGCTAAATGTGTGAAAAGTCAGGCAAATATTGTGGAACTGTGGAGTGTATAGCTAGTATATGGGGAGATGAATGACTCCACCGGCGACTGGGAGATTGCCACGTTTTGGACAATGTCATCAATGAAGCCTTTTTCTGATTGACTAGTCAATTGCCCAAAATATGAACTGACATGATTTTGCCAAAGTAGTTTTAATGTGATGGTAACAACCTAACAGAGACACATATTTTTATATTTCACTTTACCTGCCTCACAATTTTAAATCCATCTGCCATTTACCACAGGTATGTGCAGTGACTTGAAAGTCATGAGTCTGCATACTTGCAAGGTAGACTCAGCCTTCTGTGGTCGATTAATTGAGAACCATTAAAAGGACAATATCAGTTATTCAAGGAGCTTATAACGGCAAGTGTTGCATATTGTTTAATTATTTGACTATTGGTTCTTCTTATCACAAGGACAGGGGCAGAGAAACTATTTCTTGGCCAGGGGTGCCGAAAATCTTTGCACCCTCCCAATATATGCCTCCCCTTTTGGCATCTAATTAACACCATCTGAGAGACAGGGTTAAAGAGGGGTGAGGAGTGGGTCTGTATTCATCAGACAATAAAAAATATCTCGGCGACGCAGGAGGCTGGGCAACTGAACATCAAACAAATGATACAGAGGTTCCTGGAATATTGTATGACTATTTTATCCTAAAACGTCACAACATGTTATACAAAATCAGATTTTACAAAACAATCATCTTGTAATTCATATGATAATGTGGAATGACTACTTGGGAGCATTAAGGTGCATTAATGAGGGACAATTATTCTTTATGCATATACAACAGCTAGACTCCGTCTGAAGGGCACACTATCTACCCCATTTCCTCTCACACGTGGCACCAGGCAGGGTTGTCCTTTATTTCCCTTACTTTTTATATTGGCTCTGGACCCGTTGGTCCACCATTTTCAGGCGAAGCATCTCCATTGAGGTATACAGTTCAATACCAGCCCCCCTCCTCATCTCGCTGTACGCAGATGATATTGTTTATATGTCCGATGCCCGCAGTCTAATCTACACCCCCTGATCAGGGAGATCCTCCGCTTTAGTTGATACTCATGGTTGGGTATAAATTGGGGCAAGTCCGTATTATTCCCTTTAACGCTGGGCACCATTGAATGGGAATGCGAGTTCCCACTGAAGTGGTGTCATGAATTGGTCAAGTATCTTGGCATTCAGATACACAGAGAGGCGGAACAAATGGTGCGGCTGAATTATGGCTCTGCCATACATAACCTTGGAGCTCAGATAGAACGCTGGCTACGGCTACCACTTTCCTTGTCCGGCAGAGTCGCACTTGAAAATTATAGTTTCTGAAGTTTTTATACATGTTCCACAATATCCCCATCCCGCTCCCAGATAGTTTTTTAAGGCCCTTCGGTCGCACCTCATCAGACTAGCACGGGGGGGTGGGGGGCAAAAGACCTAGGATACGATGGGAAACCCTGACTTTGCCATACGAAAGGGGGGGCTGGGGGCCTCAGATTTTAAGATGTATTACCTAGTGGCACAGGCCAGCTTTGCCCATTTATGGTATCACCCTGATGCGCGCATCCCCTACGGTAGACCTCAATCTGATTTGCCGCTCCCGACTACGCTCCACACCATTTTACCCAAGGGCTTTCCGCGCGACCCGAAGGACATTCAAACGGTGTCCACTACAAGCTGGGCGTGGCAAAAACTGTCACAAGTCACTGGAAGCGGATCCCTGTACTCCTCCGAAATCCCTATCGCACACAACCCATGGCTCACTATTACAGAAGAGAAATTAGTTTTACGGGTGCTCAAATCCCACTCCATGACCAAGCGTGGTGATCTTTTCGCAGACGGGCATATATTCGACAACACTGGGAGGGGGGAGGGGACTGGATTGACCTTTATGGATCAGTTCATTTTCACTAGAGTGCGCAGGGGTCTGCGTGCTAAAATAACGGAATATCCGCTTGAGCCACAGTCCCTCTGACCCTTATCCCATTTAATTACAAACCCCGACGTGATTCAATTGATTTCAAAGGTATTAAAGTCCGGCATGGCTTTGGTGCAGTGCCACGACACCAAGATTCGTGCTGCCTGGGAGACGGACATGGGACATCCTATTCTGGATGCCCAATGGGCTTATTACTGTGCACAAATTAGGGAAATCTCCCTCAACAGCAGGCATAAGATGCTACATTTAAAATTTCTATGGAGAGCATACATGACGCCGGCCAAAGATCACGCCATTGATCCCTCCCGACCCCATAACTGCCGGAAATGTAACAGCCCTTATGCCCACTTCCCTCATTTGACATGGACTTGCCCCAAGATTTCGGAGTTCTGGGTTTCCATTTTCGACCTTGCTGGAACTAGATCCCACCCCGGAGGTTACACTTTTGGGATACGTCCTTAACATGCCCAAGAAATTACGCTAGTTCATTGCACTAGCGCTGCTATTGGATAAACACGAGATAGCTCTTAGATGGGGCAGCAAGCTGCTTCCTACAACGACTGCATGGCTTGCCAGCCTCACATTTTGCAACACGAACTGCGAACTATATGCCACACTGCTCCCGCCCAAATCCCGCCCAAAAGATATTTGGGGCCCACTCAAGACATATTTACAAACCCTGGAGTCTGACGCCCTAAGCCGTACTCCTGATGGCATAGTTCCGACTGGTGTGCATTGAAAAGTGGAATATCAAATTATATTGTTTGTAACTTTCAAGTACTTTCTATGTATATGATCTCATTCGCTTTGTGACGATGGGTCCTAGGCAAATTAACATGTATTGGTCATGCATTGTACATTTTTGTGTCACTTTGTCCAGTAGCTGCGTACTACAAAGAGCTATGACAACAAGCGTTTGAAACTGTCCAATATTTATGAAGGACCAACGTACATATATCACTGATATATATATGTCTGAAAATGGTAAATAAAGTTTTAAAAAAAATTAAGGACTATTATTGTATTAATGTAAATGCAGACTTCTGTAATGCAAATTTATCTTTCCGGACAGGATGACAGTCTGCAAACCGCAGAACGTCAAGCTCCACTTGTACAGAAATTCTGTATAAAAAGTGCAACTAATCATATCACCAAATGCAGAGCTGTTTACTTAAAGCTAACCGTTGTCCCTTGCCAAGAATTCCTTACCAACTGGTTAACCAAATCCATGAATAAAGGGTTAAAGGGAGCAAGCACATACAAAGGATAATAAATAGACTCTATAACAACTAAACGTGTTTCTTTATTCACCAAAAAAGCAGAGACAAAGGTGCTAACTTACATTTTAGAAAATTAACATAGCAGTGAGTGAAAAATAAATGTCCCAAGGGACGATTGCGCACACTACCATTAATATTATTTCAATTTCTGTTCTAATCTGTCATTTTCTCAGCAGCAGTTCAAAGGATATTCTTTGCTTTATTGGTTTAGAAGAAAAAGTGGACTAGTGCCACTAAATGGTACAAACATAGAAAGCAATACAAACAGAAAAGCAGACAGGAATCGTTTAGCCGACTGGCTTCTTCATAAAACAAGCATTGGCCAAGCCAATAGGTCTCGCCTTTTGGATCTATTGGCTTTGTCAATAGATTTACAGATGTTGTACTGCACCCTGTTGATGCGTAATATGGCTTAAGATGTTTTTTTTTTAAGAAAAAGCTTATGACGTGCTTCAAGCCTACTGTAAAGAAACAATAGGCCATTTTGAAAACCAGGCGTCTTGCGATGTCTGCTTGGTGAGAAATGAAAAGACCAGGAAAGAGGATAACAGAAAAAAAAAAAGAATTCTGTGGGCTGCTGAGTCTGGTCAACCAGCCCCCTGCCCCCTATTACAGATAGTATTTGAGCAGAAACAGCGGTTCCTGTGGACAATTGTAAACTACGAGAAGTATAAATACGCACAATGGCAATAGAAAGGGGTAAGGTGGATGTCCGGGAGAGATAAAAGACCATATACTTATGAGTTCAGTAAGTTTATATACATAAAACACCACAATTACATTCAACATAGCTCAGCCGCTGGCCCCCTTTCGTCCTATCCCGCCTATCCAGCACCACCAACTACGCACCTTCACAGCCAGGTTCACAAGCCATGTTTATGGCACACAACGCCGATGCAGTGCCCTTCGTACCCAGACAACAGGTCTCTTTGGTAATATTCTGGCCTGCAGCCTCCGTCATTCATTTTTAATAGTTTCCTTCTTTTTATTGCCACATCTCGGGTGTTATACAGGTACATCTCCTGGTAATGTGCATAAGTAATACTATATGCCTCATCATCATGATTATATACCCGGGAATACCATTATTTAGCATGCATTGCACTTACATATGTTTAAATGTTCTTCACCCATTGCTGTATCCGCCCTAACCTCCTGTGAAGGTTTCGGACACCTACTAGATTATTGCACGCGTCTTGTATTATCATGAAATGAACAAATGTTTTTGCTTCCCAATACTGTATCCCTCTCACCCAAAATTGTGAAGCGCTCGGATACTCGTAAGGGTCATGTTCGCGCTATACAAAACTTTATAAATAAAAAATAAATAATATCTGTAAACTTTGTATGTGTGCTCACTACTGACAAGAAATGGTACTGGGGTCACCCGTGTAACTTTATTGAGCTCCCTACGCACAGGCTACGGCCCATAGCCTTAGAGACATATATAGAGAAAACATCCTCAGGAGTATTATTTTATAAATTCACAACCAGTATTCCTGCAGTTTTTTTAGTATTCACATACAGTCATTTATATATCCCCTTGTGTATAGAGAACAAGTTACTTACCTTCGGTAACGATGTATCTGTAAGAAACATTAGTTAGTTAGATTCCTCACCTTAGAATATCCCCAGGCGTCAGACTGGATCCGGAAGATTTTTCGTCAGCAATACCCCTTGCGCGTCGCTAGGCGTCGTCTGCGGCTCCGCGTCCGTCGTCGGCGTCGTGCGCCGGGATGACGTCGTCGGAGTACTTAGACGCCGCCCTCGCGCGCTGACGTCAGTTCTTGTACATAGCCTTCCGCGCCAGGAACGCAGAGCCATGCAAAGACCGACACTGGTGCCAAAAATAAAATCTAGGGGCCTGAAAGGACAACCTTAACCCTAGATGTCAGTTCGCAGAACGGGGAGGATGGGAGGGTCGGTGAGGAATCTAACTAACTAATGTTTCTTACAGATACATCGTTACGGAAGGTAAGTAACTTGTTCATCTGAAAGAAACACGTTAGTTAGATTCCTCACCTTAGAATAGATACCCAAGCAATACCATCCCCGGTGGTGGGTCTGCGAACCAAGATCACACCAGAAAGTCCTGGAGGACAGAACGGCCAAAGAAGCCATCCCTCCGGACTTGGCTGTCAAGGCAGTAATGCCTGGCAAACGTGTGTAGCGAAGCCCACGTCGCCGCCTGACAGATGTCCTGCAAAGGGACTCCCCGTCCCAAGGCAGTAGTAGCCGCCGTGGCCCGAGTAGAATGGGCGCGCAGCCCAACGGGAGGTTCCTTTTTAGCCAAGGAATAGCAAATTTTTATACACAAAACGACCCACCGAGAGATGGTCCGTTTGTGCACCGCTTTCCCCTTCTTAGCGCCCACGTACCCAACAAAAAGCTGGTCGTCCCCCCGGAACTGTTTTGTGCGGTCCAGATAAAAGGAGAGCGCACGTTTTGGGTCCAGACGGTGGAGCCTCTCTTCCTCTTTGGAAGGATGCGGAGGCGGAAAGAAGGTGGGCAAGGTGACAGACTGCCCAAGGTGAAATGGAGTCACCACTTTAGGAAGAAAGGAGGGACGAGGCCGAAGGACAACCTTGTCCGGATGAACAGATAGAAAAGGAGGCTTTGAAGATAAAGCCTGGAGCTCACTCACCCGTCTAGCCGAGGTGATGGCTACCAGAAAAGCAGTCTTAAGAGTCAGAAGACGAAGAGGACAATTGTGAAGAGGCTCGAAGGGAGCGCACATCAGGAATGTCAATACCAGATTCAAGTCCCACTGAGGCATTACAAAAGGGACAGGAGGGAACGTGTGTGTAATGCCTTTGAGAAAGCGTGTAACCACAGGGGACTTGAAAAGAGAAGGCTGATCAGGAAGCCGCAAGAAGGCGGAGATGGCAGCAAGATAACCTTTCAGGGTGCCCAGGGCAGAGCCCTGCCGGGCCAGAGAAAGAAGTAAGAGGAGAACCTCAGAAAGAGGGGCGGAAAGGGGATCCACAGCCTTTGCTGTGCACCATGCCACAAATTTGTTCCACCGGCAGGCGTATACCGACTTTGTGGAGGGACGCCTGGCTGCCAGAATGATATCACAGACTTCAGGAGGCAAGTCAAATGGCATCAACTGCCGCCGCTCAATCTCCACGCATGGAGGTGGAGGCTGGACAGGTTCGGGTGGAGGACCGTCCCCTGCTGCTGCGACAGAAGATCCTCCCGAAGGGGCAGACGTATCGGGGGATCGGTCAACAGACTGAGTAGCTCGGGATACCAGTATCTTCGTGCCCAATCCGGAGCCACCAAGATGACTTGGGCCCGGTCGTGCCTGATCTTCTTCAGCACTCTGGGCAGAAGTGGTATAGGCGGAAAGGCGTACAACAGACCGCAACTCCACTCGTGATGAAAAGCGTCGCCGAGCGAGTGCCGCCTTGGAAATTCCAACGCGCAGAACTGCTGACATTGCGCGTTCTCTTCGGTGGCGAATAGATCTAACCAAGGCTCTCCCCACTGCTGAAAGAGACCTTGCGCCACTTCGGAGTTCAGACGCCATTCGTGATCCATCATGCACCGGCGGCTGAGTTCGTCTGCTCTGGCGTTCAGAGAGCCCGCCAGATGTTGAACCACTAGGGTGACGCCCTGGTGTTCCAGCCATGTCCAGAGGCGCAGAGCCTCCTGACAAAGGGTCCACGACCCCACCCCGCCCTGTTTGTTGCAATACCACATGGCGGTGGTGTTGTCCGTGAACACCTGCACGACACTTCCCCTGACAGAGGGAAGGAAGGCTTTCAGTGCAAGCCGGATCGCTCTCAACTCCAACAGGTTGATGTGGAGACGAGACTCCGCCAGAGACCAGAGGCCTCTGATCTCCGCCTCCCCCATATGGCCACCCCAACCCAGGAGGGACGCATCCGTCACTACGACATGCTCCGGTTGGGGAAGGGAGAGGCTCTTGCCCTTGACCCACTCACGGTCCGTGAGCCACCACTGCAACTGCTGTGCAGTGCCCTCCGAGATCAAGACATGGTCGGACAGGTTGCCGTGATGCCGGGCCCACTGAAACTTCAGGTCCCACTGCAGAGCCCGCATGCGCCGCCTGGCGTGATGCACTAGTAGGATGCAGGAGGCCATCAGCCCCAGAAGCCGCAACACTAGCCTGACCGAAACCCGGGATAGAGGCCGAAAGATGGGAATCAGGGCCTGTATATCCCGGACCCGCTGTTCCGGTGGATGGACCCGGAACTGCGCCGAATCGAGAACCGCTCCAATGAAGAGGAGCTTCTGAGAGGGACTCAGGTGTGACTTCGGCACGTTGATGGAAAACCCCAGCAAATGCAGGAGATCCGCCGTAGTCTGGAGGTGGGAGACGACTGCCTGGGGCGAGCCCGCCTTCAACAACCAGTCGTCGAGATAGGGGAAGACTGAAACCCCTGATCTGCGCAGATGAGCTGCGACCACCGCCAACACTTTCGTGAACACCCGAGGGGCACTGGTGAGGCCGAAGGGGAGCACGGTAAACTGAAAGTGCTCTTGGCCCACCGTGAACCGCAGATAACGCCGGTGGGCCGGCAGGACGGGGATATGAAAATATGCGTCCTGCAAGTCCAACGCTACCATCCAGTCTCCAGGGTCTAGGGCAGCTAAAACCTGAGCCAACGTTAGCATCTTGAACCTGTCCTTTCGGAGGAAGGCATTGACGTTCCGGAGGTCCAAGATAGGGCGTAGGCCCCCCTTGCCCTTCTTGGGAACCAGAAAGTAGTGGGAATAACAACCACGACCTACTTCTGGACTCGGAACGCGCTCGACGGCCCCCTTGGCCAAGAGAGCCGAAACTTCCTCGCGGAGAAGATGCAAATGATCCCCCGAGATACGGTGGTGCTGCGGTGGCATGGCTGGAGGGGTCGTCTCGAAGGGGAGGGAGTAGCCCCTTCGGACGATTTGCAGCACCCACCTGTCCGATGTTATGGACCGCCAGTGGAGCAGGTGATGACGAACTCTGCCGCCCACTGGCGTGGTATGGGCCTGAAAGCTCGGACTAGGAGGGCTTTGAGGCGGATGCTGCCGGGGTGGAAGTGGGCTGACCACGTCGGCCTCCATTTCCGCCACGGCGGAAGCCACGTCCGCGACCGCGCGCAGGTTGGTTCTGCGGCTGGTGGCTTTGCGGACGTGAGGAGGCGCCCCTTCCTTGGCCACGAAAGGGGCGAAAAGCGGAGGTGTGCGCCCGCGGAGCCGAGAGGCCCAAGGACTTGGCCGTAGCCCGGGAGTCCTTAAAGCGGTTCAGCGCACTGTCCGCCTTCTCACCAAACAGGCGAGTGCCATCAAAGGGCATGTCCATGAGGGTGGTCTGGACATCCCCGGAAAATGACGTGGACCGCATCCAGGCGTGGCGGCGGAGCGCCACCGTGGTAGAAATCGCCCGACCCAGCGAGTCCGTGGTGTCAAGCCCACATCGTATGGCGTGCCGTGCTGCATCCCTCCCATCGGCCAAAGCCTGGGTAAGACGCGTCCGGACCTCCTCCGGACACAGGGGCAGCACGTCCTCCACCGTATCCCACAGAGAATGGGAATAACGGTCCAAGAGACAGGCGGTATTTAAGGACCGCAGGCCCAAACTAAGGGACGAGAACAGTTTCTTGCCAAACTGCTCGAGTCTCTTGGAATCCCGGTCCGGCGGAGCGGTCGGGAAGGAGGATTGGGAGGTAGAGGCCTGGATAACCAGACTCTCGGGGGTGGGGTGTTGGGACAGGAAACTGGGGTCGCCCGGAGCAGGGCGGTGGCGCCTGGCAACGTTCCTATCCACAGGAGGAACTGTGGAGGGCTTGGACCAGGTGCCCTGCAGAACGTCAGTGAGGGCCTCGTTGAACGGCAGCAGAGGCTCAGTGGAGCTTGCTGAGGTTTGAAGCACCTCAGTGAGGATGTTAGTCCTCACAGCCACGGCAGGCAACTCGAGACCAAGGGCCTCGGCCGCCTTGCGCAGCACCACAGAAAATGCTGCACCCTCCTCCGAAGCCACGGTCGGAGGAGAAGTGAATCCAGTGTCTGGCGAGGTGTCCAGCCCACTGGCCTCCCCCAGTTCATCTGCCCAGTCCTGAGAAAGCTGTGACTGAACAGCCATAGGGTCCTCGAACCCCTCCCAGTCGCCCCCTTCTTCCGATTCCTGATAAACAGGAGGAATGATCGGAACCGGACTGTAGAGATGGTAGGACTCAAGCGGCGTCGGATGCGGCGTCGGTCGTCGCCGCTGCGGCGCCGGGTCCGGATGAGGGCTAAACTGGGGTGTCGGCGCCAAAGGCGTCGGCGGCGCCGGAGGTGTAGGCGTGTGCGCCGGCGACGGCGTCGGTGGTTCAGGCGTCGGCGCCGGTGGAGGAGTGACTAGGTCAACCGGCGTCGACTGGGGCCCAGGCATGGGCCCCGCGGGGACCTGCGGCGTCGAGACCGGAGTCGTCGACGGCGCCGGGGCCGGAGCCGCCGGCAGGCAAGATCGCCCAGTCGAGTCCGCGGGGCCCGAAGGCGCGCCAGCGGGCGTCGACGGCGGGGCCAGGCTCCTCATGGCCGAGAGGAAGGCACTGATCTCCGCCGGCGCCGCGTCAGTCCCAGGGACCGGAAGGTATGGGGGCGGACGCGGCACCTGCGGCTCAGCCGGAGCCGCGGGGGTGGAACCACCCTGACCCTCGGCCGAGTCGCGCGACCGGCGAGGGGAGTCCAAAGAGCGGTGTCGCCTCTTGGACTTCTTTGAGCGTTTGGACTTACCCGACGACTTGGAGCCGGACGATCGATGGCGTCGGCTAGGGCTCCGCGAGCGATCCTTGGACCTCCTCCTGGACCGGGATCGCGCACGACGCGGAGCCGAGTGGCGAAGCTCGAGAAGCTTGCGGGACCGCTCCCGCCTAGCCTTCGAAGTCAGGGCCTGGCAGTCGTTGCACGACTCCGCGTCGTGGTCGGGGCCTAAGCAGTAGAGGCACCGGCGGTGGTGATCGGTCACCGACATCAGTCGATGGCAATCCTCGCAAGCCTTGAACCCAGGCATCCTACCGGCACCAGATGTCGACAGACAAGGATCAAAAATGATCAAAAAGGATTTAGTCAAAAAAGACTAAAAGGGGTAGCTCTCCCGGATCTGCGCTTACTGGCGCGGAAAAAAGAAGAACTGACGTCAGCGCGCGAGGGCGGCGTCTAAGTACTCCGACGACGTCATCCCGGCGCACGACGCCGACGACGGACGCGGAGCCGCAGACGACGCCTAGCGACGCGCAAGGGGTATTGCTGACGAAAAATCTTCCGGATCCAGTCTGACGCCTGGGGATATTCTAAGGTGAGGAATCTAACTAACGTGTTTCTTTCAGATCCATTTTTCAACACATTATACACACAAGCACACCTTGAAATCGAGCAGGCCAGTCTGCGATTGCAGATAACGAGGGAGGTTGCCACCGGTCTTGATCACAAGTTTGGTCTGCTGTGACGTTCGTTTTTTGGCAGGGAGACTTGTGGTTTAAAACCCATCCACAGCGAGTGCAGGTCCCTTGTCATCCACAAGTGGAGTCTGACTCATGCTGTTCTCCATCATCATTACTCTAGAATATGGTAAGAATGCAGGGACTCACAGCTGGTTACAGCGCTTTTAACGTTGTCTCTGGCCCTCGTGTGGTGACACCGTCTTTCACACACCATTATTTTTTCAGAAACACAGTTATCCAACACGGACGGTCGTGTTATTTTCCTAACCATTGCTGAGGATAATTCCACGCGGATTATCGTGTAGTCCTTGAAAACTGATGCAGTTACTCAACACGAGCACGTACTAAGACGTACTAAGACTGTCAGTCCTCTTCCCCTCACTGGGGTGAGTCCTCTTACATTATGACTCCTACATTATCAATGCACGGTTAGTTTTAATATGGTCTAATTTTTCCAATTGCTTTATTTTTTACTAGTGCCCGGCTGGGTTCCATGTGAGTACCCTTCTAATATCTTCACTTCCTTGCGGTGCACTACTGTCACTGACAGCAATGCCTTCCTTCCAGGTACCAGATTATCCCTTCTTTAGCATATACTCACTACCTTTTAATGGTTCCCGGCCACCCCACTGACCCATACTATACTCATCTCTTACAGATGCTCCTGCATTGCTAGGTCCTGAAGAGACCCCCTACTGCCAACGGGGTCGAAACGTCGTCGACAAAACACAAAGCGAACCACTCACCAGTCTCTGTTATTATACTAGAAGGCTGGTTTCATTCTATATCAAATCAGTGGTCGACTTTGCTACTTTGGAAACCATTTTCTATTGTCACAAAATGCCACAAACTGTTATATAGGTTCCATGTTCACTGGGGACACTATGCACCTTATTGAACGTAATTGTGATGATTTATGTATATAAACTTTCTGAACTCATAGGAATACTGTGGTATATGGTCTTGTATCTCTCTCGGACATCCACCTTACCCCTTTCTATTGCCATTGTGGGTATTTATACTGCTCATGGTTTACAATTGTCCATAGGAACCACTGTTTCTGCTTATATACTCTGTACCCTGGTTCCTTGTGAGTAGGGTTTTCCTTGTCTCCTTTACACAACCCCGATTACAGATAGGACACAACTCGGCCCAAAATAATTACGACTTGTCAATGATGCGAGGAATTTCCGGCTGGGGAGATGTAGGGGGGCAAGAGTGCATCTTGTTCACCTGCAAAGTTACTGCTCCACACAGGAAGCACTTTCTGAATGTAGTTGGGTGTCCCTGCATATGTCTGAATGTTGGCATTAAGCTCTAGGAACCAGCCAGTGTAGAGGGGCAAGTAAACTAATATAAACTCAACAGTTATCTACCACATAATTTTTAAAGTCATTGGTATTTGGCACTCAATAATAATGGTTGGTTTACTACTGCACAACAGAACCAATAACAACCATTAAAATAATGACAGTCTGAAATAAAACCTGTATGGTCTGCAACTTCTTTTGCAGTTTTATTTAGCGCAAACTTAACCCAAAGGTATTGGAGCACTTTAATTCACAGTTACATTACACATTCTTTTATTTTCCAGGCGTGGGGAGATTAAGTGATTTACCCAGAATCACAGTATGTTGAGCCGACGCAGAGACTCGAACCTGGTTCCCCAGCTCCAAAGTCAGCAGCTCTGGAGGTTACTCCATATGCTCTCGCCCATTGAGCCTTCTAGGTTAGAAGAAGCTGTTTGCAGATGGAGCAAAAGCCACTGAGACACTTTACAAAGATTGTGACCTGCATGTTACACAAGGATTTGTTCCAGAAATGCAGTAGTTTAAGGGATTAGTGACTCGCCTTAGCTGCTCTAGCTCAACCTGCAAACTGTGACCAAACAGATTGTGTGCGTGCATTCTGTAATTATGTGCAAATGTTATTTCTTAGGTAGTGTTTCTCAGACAGAGACAAAGTGCTGTCATATGAACGTGCACACATTTTCCCTCCAAGGTTTTCTTCGTTATCAAAGCAAACACAAGGAGATGATGGACAGCGCACTGAAAGTTTTCAGAAACTCACCCCCAGTCAGAGATCTGGGTTGAATCCATCATCGTTCTTTAGCTCACTTCACCACCCCAGTTCAGACACAGCTAAATGCAAATCAGTCTTGACCCTGTGCCTCATGGGAACAGTCCAGCCAGAACTGCCAAGCCATGTCTTCCCTGGACCGGAAACAAGCATCCTGGGTCCGGTTTCGGGCTAACAGCCCTCATCAGCCAGGCTAGCTTGAGTCCAGTGGCTAAGTGAGCAAGGGGCCCATATCTGGGCAAACCCTGCCAACTTAGGGCGAACAAAGCAAACACAGGGAGATGATGGACGGAGCGCTGATATGCACACAGCTATATGCAAATCAGTCTTGACCCTGTGCCTTGTGTTTGCTTTGTTCGCCCTAAGTTGGCAGGGAATGCCAGACGTGGGTCCCTTGCTCACTTTGCCACTGGATTCAAGCTAGCCTAGCTGATGAAGGGTGTTACCCAGAAACCGGTCCCAGGATGCTTGTTTCCGGTTCAGTGAAGACCTGGCTTAGCAGTTCGGGCTGGACTGTTTCCATTAGGGACAGGGTCAAAACTGATTTGCACATAGCTGGGTCTGAACTGAGGTGGCGGAGTGAGCTAAAGAATGATGATGGATTCAACCTAGATCGGTGCTTGGGGATGAGTGTCTGAAAAGTTTCAGCGCTCTGTCCATCATCTCCTTTTGTTTGCTTTCTTCGTTATCAAAACATGAACATTTAAGAAAGCCTTTGGGGGGAAAATGTGTGCACGTTTATAAGATAGCACTTTGTCTCTGTTTGTGAAACACATGAGAAAAGAAGTTTGCACATAATGACACTAGGCACGCAAGAAGTCTGTTTGGTTGCAGGTTTACAGGTTGAGCCTGAACAGCTGAGGCGATTCCTTTGTTCAGCACATGACTAATCCCGTAACCTAGAGAAAGCAATAGGGGCACAGCAACATTTATAAAACATGCAGATCGGAAAGAAAAGTAAAATGAAGATACATGCCGATTTAAACAAAACAAAAAATAACAAATTCTGAATGCCGAGACAAAAACAAAAATAAACCTGATGCAGAAAAAATAATTAGCTGTAAGTACAGCACATGCAGATTGTAAACAAAATAAAACAATGGCAAAACAAATAAACATGCCGATCGGAAAAAAATAGTACACAGGAAAAAAACAAAAATGCCGAAACGAGACAAATGACATACAGCAGAAAAAAAAAATTCATTAGCAAAGCGTATACTGATCGTGAAGAAAATAAAACAATGCCGAAGCAAAACATGAAGGAGAAACAAAGGAGGAAAAGAAAAAGGATTTTGATGACAGCACGAGCAGTGGATGGACATTAATAAACAGGAATCAATCTGTATTGCAACCAGGCGCCACATTCAAAACAGGAAGTGACGCATGGCGTGCGCTGGTCACAGGTTCTTAACCTGCGGTTTGGATATCGCTGGGGGCCCACAAAGCCTACTCAGGTGGTCCGAGGCTGCTTAGAAAATTAAATAATATGAACAGATTGATAAGTGGTATATAAATAAAGTAGCAAAATGTACAATTCCAAATTTCATTCTGCAAATGTGAAGGACTTTGAAATTGAATGCTAAAAATTAAGTTAGTATCCTCATGATTCATTCATGGTAGCAATCATACAGAATACAGTATGGATAATGAGTGGCCTCTGTGTATTGTTTCACGGTTCCAATTATCGAAGATGCTTAGAGGGGGGAGTCCTGGGTTTCCAGAAATGACTCTGTGGGGGTCCTCAGATTCCAATAATGATGCAGTAGGGGGGTACTTGGGTTCCAGTGATGAATAAGTAGGGGTCCACAGAAGTCAAAAGGTTAGGAGCCACTGCTCTACACTATTACAAGCTCCAACTTGGTCTGAACCCTCCTGTCATTAAAGTGACATTCATTCAAGTGGTTTCAGCATTTCTTTACCCCCTCCCACCCCCCCCCCCACTCCCCCCAAGGCTACTACAAGCAGATGCTATGACTTATCTCATTTTCACAGAATTTAAACTCCGGATTTACAAAATTGGATCAGAGAATAAACCGAAATCTGGAGGCCTGAGCTGGACTTTTGGCTGCATCAATCGATTAAAGTGCATTAATAGACTAGCTTATCATTAACGCGTTGTTGTAGCAACATTTATTTCATAAAATGATTGTTTATTACCTATGGAAGACTATTTGAGTGATCAGTGGGAAAACATTTCTGACCTTTATTTTGTAAATATTCTTTGTTCACCACAACCCTAATTTTAACTGCAAT
The DNA here is from genome assembly GCF_964204655.1 of Triturus cristatus. NCBI lineage: Eukaryota > Metazoa > Chordata > Amphibia > Caudata > Salamandridae > Triturus > Triturus cristatus. The sequence continues at coordinate 512,905,363 of NC_140588.1, forward strand.
TACAATTGTGCGCTATGAACCTTTTGAGTTCACAAACCATCCAGGGCACCTTCTTGTCTCCCACTCTCTGCTGTAAAATCATATCCAAGACTGAAGTAATCACCTGCTTTCTCCAGCCGAGTGCCTATTCTTGTCCCAAACAGTTCCAGTTCTTAAAGCTTAAAACCAAACAAGACTAACTCTTGCGAAATATTGCAAAAGGAAAATGGAAAAAAATGCCTACAATGAATAATGTATGGCACTGCCTGCCAACACTAGATAGTTATGTGCTCTTGGCCTGCTCAATAAAACTTTTGGATGTAGGGACAAAAGATCCGGTTACAGCATATAGAAAGAAAGCATAATGCATCCAATTTGCAAAAAGAATATTCAATTAAAAAGATCAGTGCATTTCTAGAAAAAATGTTCGATCAACGGTGTGCTATCAAATTAATAGTTTGCCTGAGATACATATAACTTACTTTGAGGAGTTTGCCCCAAGTGCAAGATATGTGAAACAAGATAAGAAAAAAACTCTTACCCCAATCCTGTTCAAATAAGGCTTATAAAAGGCACCTTGAGTCACTTATAGGCAAGGCATGTGTTAATGTACAAAAACGAGATGCGATTTTGTGAGATTTCTTAAGAAACAACATATGGTTTAAAACAAATCGAAGATGTCATATAAACAGATATCACTAAAATGATTACTTATTCTACTACAATAAAATAATGTGTGTGATATGTACAGAACTTCACATGATACATAGAAAACATCTGTTACAATCACAAGACTGGTATCAAGTACATATTAAATCTGAACATCAGACCATTTCATCAGTCCCTAAAAGGTAAAATGACTGCCATGACTCACACATAGTACATTATGTGGAATGTTTAATACATAATGCCCATCTTAAAACACACACAGAATAGTAAGTGTCGAATGAACTCAGCAATACAAATGTACCAACCATGAACTAGGTAAAACCACAGCATGCTCACAATCAGGCTAAAAAGCAAAAGAATGGCTAATCACCGAACCTAAGCCATGCAAAGTATAGAAGACAACAGTAAAGAAAACTTACAACCTGTCAATGCACTACAACAGGCCCAACACAGTTGCTAGTAATCTATGCGAAAGGAAAACCAGACATCAAAAAGCTGTAAAATATTCTAACGTAAACCTAAAGTGGAACTCCTTCGAGAGAAAACAAGATGTACCAAACAACCATGTGAATGCCACTCTACATGATACGTTCCATAGTATTATGTTTATTGAAGTAGCATGGCTAAATACATATTTCTATACAAACCTAAACTATGATGTTCCCATATCCAAATTTAGGACTGCTGAAGTCAATAACCACTGAATTTGATGTCCCCTAAAATGCGCAAGTAAGTTCAGTATCTTATAGAACAAGATACTGTACGGCAAAAGTGAATTTCTGGTAATCTCAGGAAATGTTGGTATAAAGCTCAACTTGCCACCTAACAGCAACAAAAAAGATGCACAGCGAAGGCTAAACCATAACCAAATGATTAGGAAATTGCCTGCAAATTACGCTATTTAAAAAATATAAGAGTGCGTCAATACTAACTATGCAAAATGAAAAATTGAGATAAAGTAGGGTCTCCCCCCCAAAAAAATTTATAAAAAGAAAAAGAAAATAATAAAGATTTATCCAACCAATTTAAGGCCTACAGTGTGCAATGCTTTTGATCATAACACGATGTACAAAAAAGCACCAATTTGTTATTCAGTATTTGAGTAAACTACTGGCTTGCAAATCAGAATTTGCTACACTGTATGTGCATACACATGGGGTTATAAAACAGCGATTTTGTAATATTCACAATTGCTAAATAAGGAATTATGCTTTGAAACGCAGAAAAGTTATGAAGTGCAACCATCACATCAGCAGTCCCTGATGACATCACAAAGCCAGGGAGTGCATTAGTTGTAGGATTCTGCAGTGCAGGGGGGCAAGATAGTACTAGCAAATACCCCTGAAGCACATAGCGAACCAAAAGCCACAAGAGGTTGCACTTAACAGGAGATTCTTGTTTAGAAATGTATCCTGGAAAACTGCTAGGGAAATCTTGCCTTACTGACCTTGAAGCCACCAACAAAAGAAAGATATGACACACATCCAGCACAGGATTATTGCAGTTGGCATGATCAACTATACAATGGATGAAATAAGAAGTGCAACCTACAGTCACAAACAAAAATAAGCTGGCCACTGTAGTACCAAAGGATGCAGCAACAGATGAGAGCAACCAAACACACACCATTACCCACCTTCATGGAGTAAATGATAGCCCGTACCTTACAACCAAAGCTATTTAAGCAACACTGACACTGAACTAACTGTGCCAGAGAAGCCCCAGGAAGTAGTTTGATATCAGTAACAACAAATTCAGTCACCAAAGACAGCACTGTGTCACGCCCAGTTTAAACTTTCTCTGACATGCTTCGTGCTCCATCGCCTTATAGACCCAGCAACCATACAATCCCCCTGATGACATTGAGGAAATTCATGTAGACAAGGAGGGCAATGATGAGAAGAGACAAGCAGAAGTGGGAGGGTGCAGTGGGTGGCAACATTCATGCCTCTTCCATTACAACCAACTCCTCAAATAGCCAGGGCAAATCAGCTTTTATGCTCACTGTGAGCAACACTCACACTTTGAGTGACTGAGATGTCCGAGGCAGTTATCACACTGTGTGCAGTTTTACAGACCGTTTGTGTGGCACATAGGCAACACCATATAGAGACCCGCTTACAAATCATAAGTCAATCAATGGATGTAGTTGTTCGTCCAACTTCAAAAATGTGCAGAAGTTCTGTCACTTTACAGGTGGAGCTAATACCCAATAGTGGTAGTGTGTCAAGGGGCCTTATGCAGGTTACATCTGTAGAGCTCAGACATCAAATGCAGCGATTAGGGCTGGTTTGTCAGTGGGGGGGGGGGGGAGAGCAAGGACCATCTTTATGCTGCGAAGTACTGACTCCAACTGTGTCAGTGAAGTCAGGTGATGTGTTATGATACACGGTCATATGCACTGCTGCCTACAACATAGATAAAAGGGTTTACAAAGGTGCTCAGAATGCACTAGCGGACATTTTTGGAGTACAGTGGAAGTGAATTACTTAAACCCCCCCCCTACACTCTCCTTTTGCAAACCGGTCATATATGGCACAGTGGCAAACATGTAGCTGGTGTGTGTGCTACATGGATAATATACGAAAGGGTCAGTAACGAGGCAGGTTGTATTGCATATTGACTACCTCTCTGCCAAATTTCAAGTATTTCTGTTCAGCCGTTCGGGCTGTACCTTGGACTAAAGGTCCCAATGGAAAAATGCATTGGGGAAAACGCGTTTTGGGACCCCCCTTTTTTCTCGGCCCCCGCTTGACTAATCACCCCGAGACTTTCAGGGTAGGAGCGGAGCGCCCCAACTATTTTGAAAAATTCACGAGGATTCGTCAACCGGCGCCAAAGTTATTCAAAATAGAATTTTCAGATTTCCTATGGAAACACGGTCCTAACTATAACTATCTACTGGCGACCGCCAGTAGATAATATATATATAAATCAGCAACGGCTTTATTTTAAAAAACAGCGCTTGCATCAAAGAGTCTCTGGAAACGGAGGGCAAACGCGTTTCCGCCTTAATGGCTTAATCAGTGCCCATCCAGGTTATTAGTTGCTCTTCCGGGGGTTCCGTACTTGTAATTGTTCCCATCGTGACTACTTCGAGTCATGTGAACAGGCCTCACCCTTGCCTCACAGATGCAAGGCACTCGGCGCTCCTCATGTGCACTGCTGCATTCTGGTAAGTTGAGTCCTTCGTAAGGGTCCATTCAATGATGGTGCCTCTTAAGGCATCAAGTGATGCTCCAGACAGTGTCGAGCCAAGTCCCCCCACCGTCGCAGCCTTGCAGATGGTAAAGCTGTCCTGAGTCCCCCTTATCAGGCAATAGTTTGCCTCCTCTCTCCCCATATTGGTGATGTATTCCACATGGGCTTTCAACGCCTGGGGGGGGCGACGCGTTTCAAATGAACACCAAGGCACAGGTAATCCACGTAGCTCCTGAACGAGAGGGCGTGCCACTCCGCCAGCACCTGCAGCTGGCCGCATATGTCCACCATACTCCCTCCTCTTTTACAAAGGAAATGTGACACTGCTCCGGGGGTAAATCAGCAACGGCTTTATTTTAAAAAACAGCGCTTGCATTAAAGAGTTTCTGGAAACGCAGGGCAGACGCGTTTCCGCCTTAATGGCTTCATCAGTGCCCATCCAGGTTATTAGTTGCTCTTCCGGGGGTTCCTTACTTGTAGTTGTTCCCATCGTGACTACTTCGAGTCACGTGAACAGGCCCCACCCTTGCCTCACAGATGCAAGGCACTCGGCGCTCCTCATTTGCACTGCTGTATTCTGGTAAGTTGAGTCCTTCATAAGGGTCCATTCAATGATGGTGCCTCTTAAGAGATCAAGTGATGCTCCAGACAGTGTCGGGCCGGGTCCCCCCACCGTCGCAACCTTGCAGATGGTAAAGCTGTCCTGAGTCCCCCTTATCAGGCAATAGTTTGCCTCCTCTCTCCCCATATTGGCGATGTATTCCTCATGGGCCTTCAACGCCTGGGGGGGCGACGCGTTTCAAATGAACACCAAGGCACAGGTGATCCACGTAGCTCCAGAACGATATATATATATAGAGAGAGATATAGAGAGATATAGATATATATATATATATATTCTTGACAACATAAAATCAAAAAAAATCTAAATACCCTGGACAGGACAATCAGAGAGATGAACCTGGACAGTTATTGTGCTCTAGAAACTGCCTAATGCTAGGTGTTGTAGTGAACACAAGTAGATATGTAAGGATTGCCTGGCTAGGTTGTGTATATGTGTCCGTGCCTAGCACAAGCTGTAGCTCTTGTACGAGGCATACAATTATTAGCCTGTCATAAACGTCCTCCTCTGTTCGACCAAAATGTAACATGTTTTGCCTTCACTTGTTGACAGCAAAGATATACATGCATCTCACCATGACAAAGTTTCGGAATTGTGAAACTTGATGTTGCATTTTGTGTCTTCCTTTACAATTTGCATTAGGTTATGCCCTGCTTCCATTTGATGGTTCTATGCAGTTTGACATACTTGCTATGATTCACTAGTAGTAATTTTTCATATATTTATTTACCAATTCACAATTTTAGAATTCTAATTTAGTAAACAGGATTCCCAGTCAAAATGTATTGATTCCATATTCACTTGCTAAGGAGTGCTATTTATGCAAATTTTCCAATACTCAAATCCAAAGTACATCAGGGCCCTTATCTTCAGACCTGGAAGAAAAGTAAAAAAAAAAAAACCCTATCACTAATGAAGGAAAGGTACCCCATTGTAGGATTCTACCCAGAATGTCAATCTTCTTCAAGGAGGAAAGCCTTAATAATCACTTTCTCTGCAGGGATGGTGCTTTTGTAACCTGAGTAAACGTACAAAGTTTTAAATAATGTGTACCTGATTGCTTCCAAGCAGCTTTATAGCTAGCTAGACTGCTGTATAAAGTCAATGCGTTACAAACTAAGTCCATTCTGTAGAGTATAATGAAGAATGGTTTAAAACACTGACATGCCTTCGCTTTCAAAGTAAATTTAAAAAAGGTTTGAGAATTTTATAACATGGTTTACGGAAAGGTCTATAATCCTTGCTGCACTAGCTGTGTTACTATTTTCCAAGAGGGAGTTTGGAATGTCGAATAAGCAGAATAAGTAGCAGAATTACCAAGAGGAGATCAATGCATAGATGGCTGTTTTGCACATCTTTGACTAAGATGATAGGTAAAGTCACAGCATCAGAAGAACACCTGCAACCCCTTGCTTCAAATCAAACACACACAGAAACTAACAAATGCATTATTTACCTTAATAAAAGAATCCTATTTAAATAAGCTTCACATAACATCCTGTGTGTGTTGTGTTCAACTTCAGAGTACACAACACAGGTCTATCAGTTTAAAATGCCATATTTGTCACAGTGAACTAGTGAGGGCTACCAAAGTGTCACTGTGCATATCTTGTTCATAGTGTAACCACTCTGCCTATCACTGGAATTGCATACACCAATGAACTGCACCAATTGTATAAAAAGTATATTCCCCTGTTGAGGTAGCTAAATGTAAAGCCTTGGCATTATTTTGTTCGCATTTTTGGTTAACTGATCAATATGTGGTGTACAGCGTAGAAATATTTACTGTACTGTGATTTAACCATATCCCTATACATATGATTCTCAAATGAGACAATCAAAAACTGTCTGCGATCTCATATTCTACTCCTGTTACATGCTCGGCCGTTTCGGTGATACTTCTCGACATGGTCCTACGCCTAATGCCTAACTACATTTTGGGGAATTTTGCCATGTGGTACCAGGTTCTGAAAATCTCCTGCATTCCTACTAGGTCTGTGAATATCCTCCCCTCTGATAAACTAAAAATCTCCCCAATGCAAGAACTTCACTACCTTAGTTGTTAACAAGAGATTGCTACGGTTGCCCACAGATTTTGCATGTGTTCATCTGCTGCACCATTTTTATATGCAAAATTGACTTAGCTTTCAAAACATTGCAGTATACTTACACTACCAACTTCTTCATCCTTTTCCTCATTGTAAGAGGCAGTAATATTTTAAAAAGTCTTCTGGCAGGCTATGGCAATTGCCTTTTGTATATCCATTGCAGTGCAGAGAAAGGTTCTTAGTTGACACAGTATTATTCTGTTAAATGTGCTGTGAAGCTTCAATAGTGCACGAAATATGTATTTTTGGTGGCATTAGCTGTAGAATTTTGGATGAGAAGCCTCCTTGCCCAACCATTCGTCAAGATAGGAGCAAACACACTTCATCTCTTCTGAGAAGGGCAAACACTGTTTTGCGCCCAACATAAATCTGATGTACTTCTTGGGTCAATGTTGCCATCTGGGATCTAAAAGTATGAATTTGTAACTACATGCTCTTGCATGTATGATACACAGTGACTCGGAAGCACTCATCCATCAATAGAATTGACTTTTTATTAGACCTGACAGCCTTTGGTGTGACAGTCTCCCAGATATGCTGCCTTCTTCCCTCCTGTTTGCTGAAATTCGTTTGTGTTGGCTTTAAGACTCTTTACCACAGCTAACCGGTGCTAGGCACTTACAACTAAATTACATTTGCCAATTGGGTGTAAGTGCTAAAGTGCTTCTGCTCACATATTGAAATTGGCTTACACCCAATTGGCACATGAAATTTACATTTAATTGCCTAATAAAGTTGTTCTACATGTACTCCAGGCCTGTAACTTACATGCTACTAGTGGGCTTGCAACATTTATTGTGCCACCCACTTATGTCTCCAGGGAAGACATGGCTTGGCAGTTCAGGCTGGACTGTTCCCATGAGGCACAGAGTCAGCCTGATTTGCATATGGCCATGTCTGAACTGGGGTGGCAGAGTGAGCTAAAGAATGAAGATGGGTTAAACCCAGATCAGTTGACTGGGGGGTGAGTGATCGCAATGTTCAACACTCCGTCCATCATCCCCTTTGGTTTTGCTTTGTTCGCCCTAAGTTGGCAGGGTATGCCCAGACGTGGGTCCCTTTCTCACTTTGCCACTGGATTCAAGCTAGCCTGGCTGATTAGCCAGAAACCGGTCCCAGTATGCTTGTTTCCGGTCCAGGGAAGACATGGCTTGGCAGTTCGGGCTGGACTGTTCCCATGAGGCACAGGGTCAGACTGACTTGCATATGGCCATGTCTGAACTGGGATGGCAAAGGGAGCTAAAGAATGATGATGGATTAAACCCAGATCAGTTGACTGGGGGTGAGTGCTATCAATGTTCAACAATCCGTCCATCATCCCCTTTGGTTTTGCTTTGTTCACCCACTTATGTAGCACTTTAAAATATGTCTCAGGTCTGTCATTGCAGCCTGTGTACAGTTTTAAAATGCCAATTCGAGCATAAACAGTAAGCAGCAGGTTGTTGAAGGACCGTCGATATAGTTAAATGGTTAAGATTTGAGATGTTCTAGGTACCAACGTTGATGCACAGGCAAACTCGAATGTGGTAACCTTAAACAATTAAAATAAAGCAAGCAGACACATAACAATTACATTATCAGCTGTATTCATAATACAGAGACCTGTAGATCCTAAGGAGAACTCCACCGGAATTAATGTTTAGTCTATCTGCTAAGCAGAACGCCTAAGTAAATTGTGGTGTTCTGTCGTTCTTGTTGGAATCTGGAACATGGCATGCGTGGTCCAGATTCCAGCAGAGGACGGTTGGCCCAGGCATGGAGATGTAGCTTCTTTGCCCAACTCCTCCGTTAAATAAACTTACCGGAATTATCTTCTGCATCCGGTCTTCAATACGTGGAGACTTTACATTGGCGACGATCGGAGAAACAACCGCCAAGCCTGGAGCCCTGCTGTGTGCAGATCAAGTGTCTGCTGATTTCAGGGCCTGCGGTGTGTCACTGGAGCCTGTTCGGAGTATTCCACGTGAAACTGTGATAACCATCGTGAAAACTTCGTTCTTCAGAAAGGTTGTGTTGAGACTTTAAGCAATTTGTTTTGCAGTTTGTGCTGTCCTCACGCACGGAGTCTGAACGCGCTGCTACTGCACGCATTACCCTCTGGAACGCCCTCATTGTTGACTGTTTTGCGCATGCGCTTGTCTACAATTAAAGAACTTCAGCTCTGACTAAGGAATCTCAGCAGCTCTCCCCACGCTAATGTGTGTCCTGCCCATGCGCGTATGTGTCAACAAGGGCTAGAACGCTGCCTCTGCTATCAAGCGTTTGTCGTTTGTGTGTTCACATGAAAGCTGCAGCTTGTTTACATGCATATAGCTCAACAAAGCTAGAGCACTCAAGTTTTCCTGTACTAGTGAGCCAATCGTGCAAGTGCGCATGGTCTCTGCGGTTCCTTGCTACTGATCAGCTGTTCATACGTTGCGTTTATAATTATCATTACGGTCATCCTTTCTTCGGTGATCCACACACCATCAGTAACATTTGTAAAATTCATTTCAGTGATTTTCACACTTTATTCAGTGCGATCAATAAAATTTGGAGAATTCATTTCAGTGATTCGCACACTTTATTCAGTGCGAGCCAATTATTCAAAAGCCTTACATCAGTGATTTGCACTTTTTTTTATTACAGCCAAATACTTTAATGTCTTGATGACACCTTTACATCAGTGATCAACTCACCAAATTCTACTTGTGTTTTATTTCTCTTGAGTATATACCATTATAAATGCATTGCTGAAATTGAGGTTTCAGTAAGGTATTTCTCTTTAACCTTTCTTTCCAAGTTTTAATATGGAGGGTAAAGGTGCTCCACCGCCATTTTTAGCTATTCCAGAAGAACCTGTTTTAGAATGGAAACAATGGAAGGAATGCTTAGAGGCTTGCATCAAAGCTATTGGTGGCGATGATTACACGGACACGCGGAAATTGGCTATCTTAAAGCATTTCTTAGGTGCTGAAGGCAGACCTCTCTTAAATCATTTACCCTCAGTTTCTACCAATCTTTCAGGTGATGAGGATGACACTGAGGTATTTGAAAATGCTATCAAACAACTTGACAAACTATGTGTAAAAAAAAGTTAATCAAGTGGTTGCACGTCACAAATTCCTAAGCAGAGGTCAACTGGTAAATTAATCTATTGATGTCTTTGTCAACGAGAAATCCTGGCTGCCAAATATAGTTATTCCCCATTTCATGATCAAACGGTGCATAAGGTGGCTGATGTCAAGTTAAAAGAGAAAGTATTATCCACTGAGGATTTGACTCTTAACAAAGCCATTGATATTGCTCATCGTTTTGAGGACATGAAATTAGGCATGAAAGAATTGTGAGAGAAGAATGCTGCTGACGTTCATTTCATTAAAAAGACTAACCCTGATGAAACTATTAATAGCAAATTTAAGAGTAAGGTACCTACTTATAATCCTAATCAGGAAGAAAAGAATATATATGTTTCAAGTGTGGCATTCCGGGTCATCTGGCCAATTATAAAAAAGTGGCCTGCTATTGTTCAAGTGTTTAGATATTGTAAAGCAAATGGACATTATGCTAGGATGTGTAAGAACAAAAACAGGTTTAGGAGCAAAAGTATAGATACAAGAAACCAAAACACAGATCAAATTAAGGAGGTTAATTGCGACCTTGACGAGGAAGAATTTCTTTTAACTGTTTGTGAGATCAATGGAAACGGGAAGGCTGCCCCTTTTTGCACAATCTTAATTGGTGATAAAGAAGTTAGAGTTATGGCAGATGCTGGTGCCAGGCATACTCTTATTGCCGATGAGTGGTTAAAAGAGTTTCCAGATGTACACTTATCTCCTCCTGATATCAAACTTGTGGGATATGGGAGGAAGCCCATCAAAAGTGATTGTTGCCAAAGATGGTTCCGGTCTTTTAGCTTGGCCTCAGCAAAGGGATCTGATGATCACTCTTGATCCCAACCATCTTGATCAAGTGCTAGGTTACTCAGATCTTATTCTTCATGTGGATAATGATCCAGCAACTGAGTGGTGGAAGATGTTTCCCAGTGTGTTTTCTCCTCATTTGGGTTTGCTTAAAAGTTTTGTCCACAAGATTATTCTAAAAAAATAATGCCATACCCAGGGTACATAAAGTCAGAAACGTTCCTTTATTCCTTAGGGATGCTGTAAAAAACAGAGTTAGAGAGACAGTGTCAGCTTGATGTTATCGAGGAAATTGAATCCTCCGAATGGTTGTCGCCTCTGCCTAATATTGGGGAGATACTGCCAAACTTAAAGGGGCTTCGGTATTTTCGACTTTAGATCTGTCAAATGCCTAACATCAAATTGCCTTACATCATGAAAGCAAACAATATACCTCTTTCAATACTTCTGAAGGTGCTTTCAGGTACAAAAGGATGCCATTTGGTTATATTTCTGCATCTTCTGTCTTTCAAAGGTTTACACACAAATTATTTAAAGATGTAAAGAATGTGTTGTACTTTCAGGATGATATCCTGGTCTTTGGATCCAATCCTCAAGAGCATACTGAAATTTTACACAAGGTTCTGTGTATTCTTCTGGATAATGGTTTGACCGTAACGAAATAAAAATGCAAATTTGGTGTATGTTCAGTGGATTATTTAGGTCATTCCATTAGCAAAAATGGTATTTCTCCAAAACATAATTTGATCAAAGCCATTGAGGAGGCTCTTGAGCCTCAAAACAAAGACCAACTTAGATCTTTTCTAGGTCTAGGGAACTACTACGCTAAATTTATCCCTGTATTTTCCGACAAAACAGTTCATATGAGAAATTTGATGTTAAAAAACAATCGTTTTTATGGGATGACAATTGTGCCAGTGAGTTCAAACATTTAATGAAATGTGTATCATCTGCCCCAGCATTGGCCACTTTTGACACTGCTTGTTATTCAGTTATTGTTTCCGACTGCAGCAACGTAGGCATTGGTGCCGTCCTGATGCAAAACCAGAAGGGACACTTGGTCACAATTGCTTTTGCATCCAGGCCGTTAAGAGCTGCTGAGTACAAATATTCCACCTTGGAAAAAGGAACCCTTGCATGTTGGTGGGCCATTGAGTATTTTCGGAAATATGTTTACGGCACTCTCTTGTAGATTTATTTACAACAAAAGGTTGTGGTAAGACAACTCCCAGGATTGCCAGATGGCAATACAAGTTACAAGATTTTCACTTCAATGTTGAATATATTCCTGGTGTAAAGAACATTCTCGCTGACTGTTTATCAAGGTTACCTGTGAAAGATGATAATGTTGTTGAGGATGATGTAGATTCTATCTGTGAAGTATCCAAGAGTTGCATCAAGGAAGATCAATGGAGGTTAGCGTGTGATAAGGATGTGAGCCTCAAAGAGGTTGCGAATTTTGTCAAATATTCATGGCCCAGGAAAGCGGACGTCCCACAAAATCTTCGTCCTATCTTTCAAGTGGCTCAGGAATTGTCTTTTCAGGATGATATTTTAATGAGGGGTCAGCAACTTGTGGTGCCTGATGATTGTATGCAAATTGTTTTGGACATGGCTCATGAAGGTTACCCTGGCATGACCAGTATGAAGAGGAGAATCAGGAGTTGATTCTGCTAGCCTGCTATGGAAAGGTGCATCGAGCGCAGGGTCAGATGTTGTGTCAGTGACATATCACAAAAAACTGTCACGTATGAATGTCTTCCTGTTTCAAGGCCATCTTGTGTCTGGGAGTGCGTGTCTCTCGATAGATCTGGTCCTATGTGTTTTGGTCACAATCCTTTGTATGCCATTGTCCTTGTTCACCAGTTATCCCAGTGGCCTGATGTTAAGCTGGTTTCTCAAATCACTTTGAGGGTTGTTATTTATTTTTTAAATGAGGTTTTTGAACGGGAAGGTTTTCCTGAATTATTGCTTACTGACAATGGTGTGCAGTTGATATCCGTTGAAATGAAGGAATTCCTCGAGTGTCATGGTATTGCACATAAGCTCTCTTCTGTCTATTACCCCCACAGCAATGGTATTGTGGAAAGGTGTATTTGAGTGTTAAAAGATGGTTTACAGCTGGCAATTAGTAATGGGAAGAATTGTCATCAAGACATTGAGGAGTTACTTTGGAGTTACAGAAACACTCCCATGAGTAATGGTGATTTGTCTCCTTTTGAACAAATGAGGGGTAGGAAGAGTGTGTGTAATCTGAGTCAGAGATGGATGAGAGATTTAGTGTGTAGAGAGGAAGACAAAAGCAACGCTGATGATTATCAGAGTGAGCCTAAGCCTTCATTGTCTCCTTTGAAAGTCAATGATTGGGTGCGTGTGAGGAAAGGGAGATTGGTGAAGTCTGGCGAGTCTACGTTTTCGGCTCCCATGAAAGCGGTCGGAGTCGGCAAACAGGTGGTGGAGCTAACTGATGGTAATGTCTGGAGTTTGTCCAAGGTTGTGAAAGTACCTCGGTGGTTATGGACAGACAATGTCAACCCTGATTCCAAGTCTGAGCGTGACAAAAGGAATTGGCGGAGGGTGCCACAGCATCAAGCAAGAAATGTGCATAGACACAACGTCGTGAGACAGAGACCGGCATGGTGCAATGATTACCACATGGGTCTGTAAATGTTTAGTTGCATTTTGTCCCAGCAAATGTTTGTACTTTTATTGATGAATATTGTTGCTTTTGTTCTTGTTGAATTTCTTATTAATACCGTTGTAAATCATTGTTAACGAAGGGGGATGTGTGGATTTCTGTCGTTCTTGTTGGAGTCTGGAACACTGCATTCGTGATCCAGATTCCAGCAGAGGATGGTTGGCCCAGGCTTGGAGATGTAGCTTCTTTGTCCAACTCCTCCATTAAATAAACTTAGCGGATTATCTTCTGCGTCCAGTCTTCAATATGTGGAGACTTTACATAAATCCGTAGCTGTTCGTCTCAGAAGTTTGTAGGAGGGCACCACCAAATTACTTTATGATACTGTGCCAGTTATAGTCAAGTCTTTTTTGTATAAAATGTGTGCACAAGAAGGAACAACAAGCCTAGTATCTGGTGTGTTAAGGGGACAACATTTATTAGTTTGATATTACTCCACTGTATATATTTGTGCTCTTTTGTAAATGAATAGAAACAGCAGCACAAATTGACAGTTAACACTTATACACTGCCTTTAGCACAATATCAGACATGTAACATGACTCTTACCCGCCTTTTCAGACTTTTCTTTTTGCTCACGGAGCTCATCACACTGTGTGGTCAATTGCTTGAGTCGAACACGGAGCTGATTAACTTCTTCTTCTTTCATTTCTAGTGTTTCATGCATTTGTCTTTTGGTCTCCGCGATAACCATGCCCTGAATGAAAGCATACATTGGGTGAAATTCAGTTATTACATGAATCTGATCAAAACCATCTTTGCACATGACTGCAGCCATACATGATGCACTCTTTACCTGTAGGATGAGGTGGCAGATTTAACAATGGGATGCTTGTAATGACACATGAGCACCCCTTCCCTCGTCAGACTGAGATACCATACTTTACACTGTCAATACATTCGGAGAGCTAAAAGCACTCAGGACTCCTCTCTGTTCTAATGTCATTCAAGGAATCTTCCCTTCTACAGGTCTTTCAGAGCCCCAAATATAACAGACTGGAGCTAGAATTCCCAGCAGAGTTAAGAAACTATGTTTGAAATCAGCATTTAAACTTTTCAAATAAGGGTTTGAAACCAGAGAATTCCTGTTCTTGTCCTTTATATTTAAATAGCATGGAAAAAATGGGGATATGCATGCTCTTCAATTACATTTAGAAAGGAAGAAACAGGTAGGCATTACCAAAGGGACGTCTAGAGATTCCATTTGCAGGCATGCCAACATTTCTTTTAAGAAATGTATCTGTAGGATGCCGTCAGTCTATCACTCTAGTATGCAGGTAATAAATAATACAAGGTAATATTGTGGAAGCACACTTTAATTTAAAAAAAAACCTTCAAACAATTTTCTGAGCTTTGGGAGGCTAATAATACTCTACTGCAAATTATTACTGAATGTGGGCATAGCAAGTCGGAATAACTATCCCCATCTTGCACTCTGATCTTCAGTAAAGCTGGGATGGGGAAAAAAGTGTGTGTGTGTGGATGATTAAAAGGTAAGATAAACGCAGGCTTTACCAAGTATTTTATACATATCTGCTTCCAGAGGCGCTTCTGAGTTTACTCTGTTCAGCTGTTTTTTTTTTGTTTTTGTTTTTAAATCAGTGTTGGGTATAATATGTGCCTACAGGAAGGTGCAGGTCACTCCAGGGCTGTGCTAAATACATACACTGTTCCCATTACTGATGAACTTGAAAAAGTCTGTACTGCAACATGCATCCATAACAATGTATTTGCAACACTTCTCTCGCGCTACTGAAGAGGTCTCATGAACGTACCTTGATTGTTTAACCTGCAATACTTGACTTTTTAAAAGGTCTGCTGTGGATGCTTCCAATGGTTAAACAACTGTTGCTAAGGAGGAGGTTTTTCAAGCCAACAATCTCAAGTTTCTCACTGGGGATAATAGCCTTTCAAAGGATGAGTCTGAGTTTCATCTCAATCAGATGGTTTCCTTGTTGGTGCTCTTTATGTCGCCAATATCTGTGTGAAATAACTACATTTGCTGGGTGTGAAAGAGGCACTCAGCAAATAGACCCACTAACCCACGATACTAAATCTGCAACTAAACTTTTTGAGGCCTTCATACGGTGGCCTTTATGCAGGGGCAGCAGGACCAGGAGGCAGCCAAGGCCACCATATCAAGATCGCTTGGAGTCTCCATCGGTTTTGTCTACTAAACGACTAATAGACAATTTCCTGAGTGAAAGACTGCCCAGTCAACAAGACGGAAGACTGTTAAAGTAGTATTCACAGCTAATACACTACGTGTGGACCTCTTCATAACAGACTTCCTGAAAGTACTACAGCTTGGACGCAGCTGCGAGGGTTAATGCTTTATGTGACAAGTGGTGCTGAAGTACCTATTTAAGATGATGCTCCTATTCTAAACTGCAACTCCTCACTTGTGTTTGAGGTTTGACTACTTCGTTTTCCATTCAAATATCATGTAAATCTATAAAAGTGCTGGAGAAGAACAGGTTACTCACCTGTAAAGGTGATTCCTCAGCATTCTGCATTTGCTGCTATAGATTTTTATAAATTCAATTGCATCCCAGCCAATCTAGCTCTCTAGTCGGCTCAAATGATCTTGTTCTTGGTGTTGCATGTTTATATAAAACATGCCCAGAAACTGAATAAGGGAAGCAGGAGGGATCACCCCAGGACAGAAGGGTCGTGGTGGGCAACAGCTCAACTAAGTGTCGTACAGAGCCTTATAGGGCATTTTTGTTTAAAGACATAACATGTTCCCTTTTATTTACTTCGCAATTCTCAGCTTGATGTGCAGGGTACTCAAATAGTATTTGATTCAATAAAATATGCAATGGTGGAGATATACCACCTGCTCTTACTAGATCACTTTTGGGAGAACATGCACTGACACTACAACACATCATAACACTTTTTTTAGTTACAACAGGAAGGTGGAGGGGCAACACGAAACAGACAGCAAGAGGAGCAAGAAACAAAGAGTCCGAGGGGGCAGGAGGGAGGAAGCAACAATATAGAGGGAGGGAGGGGGGCAAGCAACACTATAGAAGGGTAGGAGGTGGCGCACTGCAAGATGGCCGCACTGATGTGAGGCTCCCGATGCTCGACCCCTCGCATCCGGACTCGCATCCGGACTTTATCCGTGTTCCGATGACCTAGCAGCGCCCCGGAGGTCCCTATCTGCTGCGGGACCGGGGCACTACAATCGGTGACACTCTTGGCCGTTTACCTGCTCCCTGGCCCGAGTTCTGCCGACTGTCGCTTAGCGGCCGCAGGGGACGCGGCTGGCTGGGTCTGAGGCCGGCGCTGGGGGCTACGCGAGGCCGCGGCGCCCAAGGGAGGCACGGGCCGTGTGGCTGGCGGCGGCCGGTCCTACAGTGCGGGACCCGCGGAAGAGGGTCCCGGTCCTGCCCGGAGCTGCCGAATCCTGATCCCGGTTTGGAGGGGTGCATGCTGTGCCCACGGGACGCCTGAGACCTGCGGGGACCCCGAGACACTGCCGGTCAGAGGAGAGAGGCGCGCACCTGCGTGAGCGGCCCCGTGGGGCCGGGCCTGGATTCCTTCCTCGTGGCGGCTGAGAACTGGCACAGACAGCGCCCGGGCGGCGACCTTGTGGAGGGCCCACAACAGGTACTGGCACGGGCGGTTGGCGGCGGGGGCCCATCGCCACACGAGGGTCTGTGCGCTCCCCTCCCCCGTCGCCGCCTGTGGGAGTCGGCCTCTGCGGGGCAGAGAGGGCCCCTATTTCCTCGGTTGACACTCGTGGCGGGGAGCGCCGCCGGAGTGTGCCCGGGAGCCCGCTGTGGGGGCTTGATTGGATACGGGCCCTGTGCTTGAGACAACGGTGGGACTAGACCACGCTGGATCGCCTTTACACGGGGCTGCGGCACCCCCGGTGGTCTCTTGGCCCTTCGCAGCGGGGGGAGGGCATCACTCCTGCCCCTCGAATCCGCACCGGCTGGCTGTTGGGACATTGGGACGGCGAGCCACACAGCGCCTGGGCACCGGCGCGCGCGCCCCGAGGGCAGTCATGGGCAAGGACAGGGGTGCCAAGTCGGCAGCCGCGCCCCACCAGACCAAGATTGATCGTTTCACGACCTCCGAGCCCCCGGGTGTTGGGGGGGGAGGCGGCGCCGACTCCCGGCGCGGACCTTGCCGTCATTCTGCAGGCCATCACCGCCTCCCTCACGTCCTTGGAGGGGATGGTCGGGGAGGTGAAGGTGGACGTGGCGCTCCTACGACAAGATCTCCGCAATGCCACGGCCCGCATCACCGAGACGGAGTCCCGAATTTCGACTGCGGAGGACGACATCCGGCAGCTCCAAGATCAGGTCCGGGAGCTCACGACCCATTCCAAGGAGCTGCACCGGCGGGCGGAGGATGCCGAAAACCGGGCCCGCCGCAACAACCTCCGCCTGGTGGGCTTTCCGGAGGGGGTCGAATCTGGCCGCACCGACGACTTTCTGGAGAAGTGGTTTAAGTCCTGGATGCCGGCGGCCAGCTTGTCCACCTGGTTCGTAGTGGAAAGAGCGCACCGGTCGTTGGCCGCCAAGCCTCCGGTGGAGGCCCCACCGCGCCCCTTCATCCTGCGGATCCTCAACTTCAGAGACAGAGACGCTATTCTGAAGGAGGCGCGGGCGCAGTCTCCTTTGTCCTTCAATAACCACACCATCATGGTTTTCCCCGACTACACCCGGGAAGTTCAGGAGCAACGCCGCTCATACCTGGAGGTGAAACACAAGATGTGCTCCTTGGGTCTTCGCTACCAACTTCAATTCCCGGCCCGCCTCCGCGTGGTCTTTCAGGATAAGACCCTGTTTTTCGACACTCCCCGGGCGGCCTGGACTTGGCTCACTGAGGAACGACCCCTGCGCCAATCTGGGCGGGCGTCCCCAGCTCGGAGGCCTTCGGATCTGGATACAACCAGGCCCCCTCGCCCACGCCGCAGGAGGCGCACACAGTCCCGGCGGCCCCGGGGGGGGTTGGCAGCTGGGCCTCGCTCCACGAGCAAGTCGGGCAGGAGGCCGAGGGACTCGTCTGCCTCATCCGGGACATCCTCTCAGGCGGCTGGGGGCCTCCGGAGCCGGTCGCCGCGCCCGCCGAACCCGTCCCTGACCCCCCTCATCGCGCCTGTGGACCTTTCTGATCTCTCCCGCAGCCCGGCCATTTGACTTTGGGTGGTCTTCTGTCTTGGCAGCAGCTCTGGCGGCCCGGTCCCGCGGCTGGGGCCTCCACCACGGACCTGGACTCAGCGGATCTCCGCTCATGTGTAGTAGTCTAGGCTGGAACACTTGCATCCGTACTTCTGGAGGGGTCCACCACGCTCTTGATACCCGAGCGCTTCGCTTGGGGCTTTTGTAATAGTTGTTGAAGTTAGGGCGACAGATGCTTCAGTTCTCGAAGTGTAGGGTGGGGGGTTGGTGGGTGGGTTTTGTTGGATGTTCCTCCTAGGGAGGGTGGTCCTTTTAGTTTGGATCTGGTTCTTCCTGGGTGCGCCGCATCGCAGCTTCCTGCGAGCGTTACTGCAAAGCTCCGCGCTGGCTCACACACACGATCTGCTGCCGCCCGCTCCCGTCTTGGCACCCCTTAGCTGCCTCCCGCGGGCGTTACTGCAGCGCTCCACGCTGGCTCACACACACGGTCTGCTGCCACCCGCTCCCAGCCTGGCACCCCTGGTCCCCTTTTGCCTGTCCCCTGCCCGCCCCATGGGACCTGGGCGATCCTCCTTTCCTCCCTGCGCACCAGCGCGGCATGCTGTCCTCCTGGCACCCCTGGGGTGGCTCCGATCCTGCGGCGTCCCAATGCGCCCGTTGTATCCATGGCTGACGTAGCCCCCAGGGCGCAGCTGCGTATCCTGTCCTGGAATGTGAACGGCCTGCTGGATAGGCTTAAGCGCACGGCGGTCCTTAAGTATGCTCAACGCGTTGGGGCCGATGTCCTCCTCCTTCAGGAGACCCATCTCCTTGGGGAAAAATGCCCCTTCTTGGCGCGTTATGGGTACGACCGGGTGTGGCACTCGGGGTTTTCCCGTGGTTCCCGCGGGGTGGCGGTCCTGCTGCGTCGTTCTTTCCCCTTTGTCCTTCAGAGGGTGGCCCGTGCGCCCCATGGAATCGGGATTGTTATTTGTGGTACGCTGGAGGGTCGCCCGGTCAGCTTCCTTTCGCTCTATGTGCCTCCCTCGGGATTGTCGCAGGCTTTATCCCACGCCGCCTCGTTGTTGGAATCTCTCCCCGTGGGCGCTATTGTGCTTGGGGGAGACTTTAACGCGGTCTTGGCCCCACAGCTGGATTCGTCGGGACCGATTTCGGACTCCCGCGCCGCGCAAGCGAGACAGCTGGCGGGATGGGCTGAGGCCCAGGGCCTCTGTGACGCCTGGAGGCTTTGGCATCCTCACGATCGTCAAAACACCCACACTTCAGCCGCTCACCACTCTCACGCCCGTATTGATGTGATTTTTGTCCCTCCCACCGAGTGCGGAAGCGTCCAGGATGTCCGCATCCTTCCCAGGGGCATTTCGGACCACTCGCCAGTCCTCCTGGGTCTGGGCCCCCCGCCTCACGCGGCTAGGCCGGTGTGGAGGTTCAGCGCATGGTTCCTCCAGGATAAGACATTGCGTGAGGCGGTTGGCACTGAGCTTACTCATTATTATGGTGCCAACGAGGGCTCGGTTTCATCGGCGGGCACCCTCTGGGAGGCTTGCAAGGCAACCATCAGGGGGGCGGCCAAGGCACATGTGGTGCGGCACCGCCAGACACAGCTGCGGCAGCTCACTGCTTGCTAAGCCCGGGCGTTGCGGCTGGAGCAGTCGCTCTCCGAGCATGAAGACCCGGCGGTGGACCGACAGCTGCGGCTCCTTCGTCAGGAGATTTGTCAGCGGTCCCTCGAGGCGGCCAAGCTCCTTTGGCAGTCCTCGGTAGCGAGGGTGTATGGCTGGTGTGACAAGAACGGCGCACTGTTGCACCGCCTGGCTACTTACCCCAGGGCGTCGCGCATCATTCCGGCGATTACCGACTCTTCGGGGGTGCTCCAGTCCTCCTCCGTGGCGATGGCGGCGGCATTTGCCCAGTTCTATTCTCAGCTCTACCGAGCGCGTGCACCAGGCCTTTCTCTGGACGCCCTGCTCGCGTCCGGGAACGCCTGCCTGGCCCGGCTTCGGCCGGACAAAATGGAGAGCCTGGAAGCCCCCATCTCCGTCGAAGAAATCGGGGAGGCAATCGGGCGCACGTCAGCGGGGAAGACACCAGGACCGGACGGCTTTCCCCAAGAATTCTTTGCGGCCTATAGGGACACCCTGGTCCCGCGGCTGAGAGCTCACTATGCGGAGGCGCTTGAGAGGGGTTCCTTCCCCCCGGAGACTGACCTGGCCACGATTGTGGTTTTGCCCAAATCCACGCCGCCGTCCACCGATAGAGCTGCCTATCGCCCAATTTCGCTCATCAACACCGATGTGAAGCTCTATGCGGCGGTCCTGGCCCAACGGCTTAGGCCCATGTTGTCGACCTTGGTCCACCCGGATCAATGTGGCTTCATGCCCGCTCGGGGCACGCGCCACTGTCTGCGCCGTCTCCACGTGGCCTTGGCCCACCGCCATCGTCTGACCCCGTACCTCGCTCTACTCCTCGTCGACTTCGAAAAGGCTTTCGATTCGGTGGGGTGGATCTACCTCTTCGACGTCCTGACCCGCATGGGCTTTGGCCCTCGGTTCGTGGGGATGGTGCGAGTCCTCTATGCCCAGCCCCGTGCCAGAGTATTGGTTAACGGTGCGTTGTCAAGGCCCTTTCGGATCGGCCGGGGGACGAGGCAGGGTTGCCCACTGTCGCCCCTTCTCTTCGCTCTGGCGATGGAACCTCTGGCCGCCCTGATTAGATCTGACCCCCTCCTTCGGGGTTGGGAATGGCCTGGCCTGGAAGCCGACAAAATCGCCCTCTATGTGGATGATGTCCTACTGTACCTTGGGGACCCAGCGCGCTCCGGGCCGCGGGCACTATCCATTCTGAGCCATTTCGGCCGGGCGTCGGGTCTCTCCCTCAACCCGCGGAAGTCGGTCCTGGTTCCATTGCACCCCTCCAGGGAATGCTTTGACTGGCAGGAGACCATCCCTCTGCGCCGCTTATCATTTCAATACCTGGGCATCTGGGTCTCCCTCCTCCCGGAGCTGAGCTGGGCGCTCAACGTCGCCCCCCTGGTCAAGAGAGCCAAGGTAGACTTGGCGCGATGGCAACAGCTGCCCCTCAACCCGCTAGGGAGGGTCGCCCTCTACAAAATAATGATCCTTCCCCGGTTTTTAAATGTATTGCAAAACACCCCCCTCTCCTTTCCGCGACCGTGGTTCCGCGAACTGGACGGGATGGCGACGAGATTTCTCTGGGGCGAGGGGAGGCGGCGGCTGGCTCTGTCGACGTGCCGCATACCCACCTTTGACGGGGGCCTGGGCATGTCTGATCTCTACCTCTACTATATGGCCACCCGCCTTCTGGTCATTCACGACTGGTTTGGGGGGGGTTGGTCCGACCCGGCCTACAGGGTGGAACTTAACGGCTTGGGTTTCTCCGATATCCAAGATCGCCTGTACGGCGCCCCCATCCCTGCTTCTTGCCCGGACATCACCAGGGCTGTATTCCTGTCCTGGCGAGCGGCGCTCCGCCTCACCCGATGGACGGGACGGTTGACCCGGGTCACTCCCCTGTGGCACGGGACGTGGTTGCGGGAGGTCATAAAGCTGGAAGGCTTCAAATCATGGGATCTCATTGGCATTTCCCAGCTGGGGGACGTCTGGCGGGGAGGGCGGATGAGTTCCTTTTCAGAGCTGCAGGCGCGTTTTTCCCTCCACTCCTCTCAATTTTATAGGTACCTCCAGCTGCGCCACGCCATACGCACCTACACCCCGCTGGACGTCCGGCTGCCAGATCACAGCCCCCCGGAGGCTCAGGTCCTGCTGGGTAACCTGGGGAGGGGGGGCATTTCCAGGATTTACCGCTCCCTCGTCAACTGCACCCCTACATCCCTTGCGGGCCTTAAGGAGCGCTGGGAGGGGTGGGTGGGCCCCCTGGATGAGGCCGACTGGCGGGACGCCCTTATGGCCCCCCGCTTGGTGACGGCCTCCGCTAAGCTGCGACTCATCCAAATTTATTATCTCCATGCGGCTTACCTCACACCGGCTCGCCTTCACCGTGCGGGCCTCTCCGGGGACGCGGCCTGCCCCCGATGTGGTTCCGAGCCGGCAGACTTCCTGCATATGGTGTGGTCCTGCCCTGACCTGGAGGGGTTCTGGAGAGGCATTGAGACCGAGCTTACGGAGGTCCTGGGGTGGGAGGTGCCGCACGACCCCCGACACTCCCTGCTGGGCATCACAGATGGCTTGGATGGCACGCGTTCAGAGCAGCTGTTTCTCATGACGGCCTTGATGGTGGCCAAGCGCGACATTGCAGCGGCATGGAAACAACCGCTGCCGCCAAGTGTGGCTAAGTGGGGTGCTGGGGTGGACTGGTGCGCGGCGCAGGAGCGGACTCTCTATCGGGCACGAGGTTGCCCCAAGAAATACCGGAAAGTTTGGGGGAAATGGCTAGGCAACATACTTTAGTAGGGCGGTTAGAAGGGTGGAGGGGGGCTTCTGGGGGCGGGGGGGAACAGGGTGTGCTTTCTAATGTATTGCTGTGTGGTACTGCTTCGGAATACCAGACTGTTTCTGTTGTTGTACTGTTTAAAACAATAAAAACTTGTTTATCAAAAAAAAAAAAAAGGGTGCGAGAGGGCGGAGGGGCAAGCAACAACACAGGGGTGGGCTGAACTATGCAAGCTCTACTTGGGGACTGGCCTTCCATGGTAATCCTCTTTATTTCAAGTATCCATACCCTTGTGCCTTCTAGCTGTAACAGATCACAGTTGTGGTCAAATATTTTAATTATGGTTCAATTCCTCACCCTTCGGTACAAAGCTACTTTATTTTGGGGTGCGCCCATGAGTTTTCACCTGACTTCACAACGAGGAGCTCCTCACAGTGTTGTGTGTGGCAACCAGCGCTGGTGGTAGGAAGCGTGCAGAGCTCTCAACTACTCTGGGCACATACTGAAGCAATGCTCCCACTGTGTACTGTTCCAGAGGGTGGAATATTCCATTAACGGCCTCGGTGGTAGTTGTGCAGGCCCAACAATCTGCCACCAAAAGGGTGGAAGATGCCACTCCAACATGTCAGGACCACAAGTCAGGTCCAAGTGGGTAGTTTAACGTGAGCCCGATGGGGGACTAGACTTATCACTAGGTATCCACCACAATGATCTACCAGCTGTGAAGGTTAAAGAGCTCTCAGGTACTAAGCGAAGTGATCAGACTATACCCATGGGCAAGATAGGAACCTCATCATGAATTTCTGCTGTGCTACAGAAGCTAGAAAAATGAAGCCAGACAATCCAGGCTTCCCTCATCTGGCTGTCTGCACACACCTTGGGGAAAGAATTAAGCAGGAAAGGGCGAAGACTAACCTCACCCTATCAAATCAATCTTTCCCTTTCTTGAAGTTTCCAAACACTCCTCTCCAACCTCTCCATTAGCACTTCCTTTGCAACTTCTAGACCTCCCTATTATACACACCCCTCAAAGTACAAACCAGTTTCTCCAACGTACTGACCCTCCCATGACCCTTTCTTCACTGGAGGTCTACATGGCAGACAATCACCCTAAGCCACTGCTTCTCACACTCTTATTTCCTCTCAATGATATGAAAAACTCTACCAAACAAGCTACAACATCTTAGCCTGCCTCATCTTTCCCACACCTCTCTAAGAAACATCAGCAGAGCCCATCCTCACAAGTGACCCCCACAATCCAACCATAAAACATACATAAATCTCACTTTTTCCTGCTGGCACACTCTTCCTTCCATTGTCTTATATCAAACCATCAACTCTGATCAAAAGACAGACTACAATCCAATCCTTCCTCATATTCTACTCCTCCATCGTTAGGTCCATTCCTTAAAAAAAAAAAACACAATCATCCCAGCTGACATGCAGTTCACACCAGCAATTTAACCAGGAATTGGCAATACTCACCTGCTGGACATTGTCGACATCCCGTTCCACCATAGCTAATGACCAAGATAGCACTGAAATTAAACCACCAACCCATTTGACTATTAGTTCTGATGTGGACGAGTGTCAGGTTTTCCAACTTCTGTGAGTGACTCCAATATAGACGCATGAGACATGATGTTCTGGCACTGCAGAACTTCCAGCAAACACTGGAATGCCAGCTTTCACCCCAGCCTGGAATACATAAACATCAAGACATCCCAGAATAGAATATATGAGGCCAACCAACTATTTTCCCCATTACTGACAAGAATCAAGACTGCCACCACCTGTCCTGGGCACCAAAACAGGCATGAAAATGGAACATCCTTTGCTAGCACAAAAAATGCCAACACAACTCCAAAAAACAGGATTACTATGTCAGCAGACTGTCTAACTGGGTATTGATATGATGCAACCCAACCTGACCCATCCTCAGAAAGGATCAAAAAACAGAAATGCATGTTCATCAACGCACTAGCACTAAACAGCAGATTAAAACAAATAGTTTCTGATTCCACCCACTAGGTGGCAGGATCAATGTGAAGCATATATTTAAAGAAAATTTTAAAAATAACCTAATCGTGGAAATGCTGGCTAATACTAGCCATAATGTATGATGCAATACTACCAGGACATAAAATCATAATGAGAAACTACATGAATAGAGGCCTGAAGGAATTGAAATTCTGCACAAGATGTCCCTCAATACCATTTACCAACACATTGTTTCTGCACTGGGATCCAAAAGCTCTCATTAATCAAACACCAACTATCGCCCATGACACAATATCCAGCTTCAAATTTATCATTTCACACTGTAAAACACATTTTCTCTGTTATCTTAAGTCACTGTAACCCTCAATGCAATAGGCGACTTCAAAATATGTCTCAAAAACTATAGCAACTAACAATGAGATAACTAATCTCAGGGCTTTAACTCTTGCAGCTGACACAGCTCATCATGGACGCAGGACTGACTAGTAACATAACCATCTTCAAACCTCTTCCTCGGACTTGGAGAAACACTATTGCCACTCCATGCAAGGTGCAAAATGTTTACATACAATTTGCACCTTGTCAGAGACATGGTTCAAAAGGCAGCATACCATACAGAAAAGTAGCAAAAGAAAACTCAAATGAATAAGGTGAAAAATACTAAACCAAGTCAGCAAAAATAGATACACCCCCCCAACCACACATCCTAGCGAGGAAGGGTCTATCGCTAACAGCATTATTCTCTCTTTCTCTGTACTCTCTTGTGAGCTGGTATCAATCACCATCTTCTAAGCCAGCGGTACTCAAAGTACGGCCCGCGGGCCAGTTGCGGCCCGCCAGCCCTTTCCATGCGGCCCTCGTGTAAAACAACAGACAGTTGGCAATCAACTGCAATTCCGCCTGTTATTCCTCGGGGGCCGCATTCACTGGGTAAAGAAGCATCCGCAAAACCAGTGCCTCGCAAGCAGAGACGCAACTAGAGCTAAATTTCGGCGGCGGGGGGGGGGGGCTTGAATCTTTAAGCAATAGGCAGAGTGGCGCTGCAGGGCCTCTTAGAAGGGGTGAAACAGCGAGGCCTCATTAACATGCAAATGGTCTTTTAAAGACCTGTGAAGTGCTCGGGTGCGGCTGTGTGTGCGCAGCGAGGCTGTCTCATCCCGGGCTGCCACACGCGACGGGGGTGGGGGGGGGGGGGGGGGGGCTGAAGCCCTTTGAGTCCAATGGGTGTTGCGCGCCTGATGGCCTGTGTTACCCAAGCAACCTCTCGCAGATCCTCTGCCCTTAAAACTCGATGGGAGATAAGACGAGTGAACAGCAACGCAAGGACCTACTTTTTCAGCAGTCTCTCCTCTGCGGGCCGCACACCACCGTAGGCATCTCTTATGCCTCTCACCAGGGCCCAAGAGCCTCGATTTGCTCCTACCCCTCTGTGGCGAACAGGCTAGCATCGCTGGTGCTGCCCTACCTGCGGCCTCACAATGCGGCCTCCCCAAACCCACCCAAGCCCGGGAAGCTGTCTCATCCCGAGCTGCCACACAGGTGGTTAAATGATTGTAAATAGATATTCCTTCTTGCCACATACTGCTCCAAGCAAAGATGTGAATAAACATGAGAAATGAAGCATAGTTTAATTGTCCACTGATGTTGCTGGACTGTGCTTGTTTTCCATTTTACAAAATAAATGACAGTAAAATATTTTTAAAGTACGTTTGGCCCATATTCAGGGGGCTTGTATTTGTGGGCTGGCAACTGCCAAAGATCACCGATGATGCCAAAAATCAGCACACAGAATCTAATCTTCAACCAGTTACCACTTACAGGTCAGCATGGCCTGTAGAACTTGGCGGGTTTTAGAAAGGGTGCATGTTTAATTTTCGTCACAAGGACAATGAGTTCTCAGACAGAGAGCGGCAGAGAGATGTAGAAGACGGAGGGAGAGGGAGGGAGGGAGACAGGGAGCGAGACAGAGGGGGGGAGACAGAGAAAGGGAACAGAGGGAGAGAGAGGGAGGGAGACAGCGAGAGGGAGGGAGACAGAGAGAGACCGAGAGGGAGGGAGACAGAGGGAGGGAGAGAGGGAGGGAGAGAGAGGGGGAGGGAGGGAGGGAGAGAGAGGGGGAGGGAGACAGAGGGACACAGAGGGAGACAGGGTGACAGAAAGAGGGAGACAGAGAGGGAGACAGGGAGAGAGAGAGGGAGACAGGGAGAGAGAGAGGGAGACAGGGAGAGAGAGAGGGAGACAGGGAGAGAGAAACAGGGAGAGAGAGAGAGAAACAGGGAGAGAGAGAGGGAAACAGGGAGAGAGAGAGGGAGACAAAGGGAGGGAGACAGAGGGGGATGGAGGGAGACAGAGGGAGATGGAGACAGAGGGAGGGGGAGACAGAGAGAGGGGGAGACAGAGAGAGGGGGAGACAGAGAGAGGGGGAGACAGAGAGAGGGGGAGACAGAGAGAGGGGGAGACAGAGAGAGGGGGAGACAGAGAGAGGGGGAGACAGAGAGAGGGGGAGACAGAGAGAGGGGGAGACAGAGAGAGGGGGAGACAGAGAGTGAGGGAGTGAGACAGGGAGGGAGGGAGACAGAGAGGGAGGGAGACAAAGGGACACAGACAGAGGGAGACAGAGAGAGAGAGGGAGACCGGGAGAGAGAGAGAGTGAGACCGGGAGAGAGAGAGTCCCTGTTTGGCAGTATGTCGTGTGACCAAATGGGCTGCTCTATATGAGACAGCACGTTGCGTACGATATACTGCCAAACAAGGACTCGGGGAACTTTCATTCGCATACTACTGACTGTGTGAGCCTCTGAGGAAGAGAATCATCGAAATGCGTCGGGCTCAGTCAGGTGTGAATAATTACAGGCAAGCGCGACGAACCATACCTAATAAAAGCTTGTGGGGAAAAGCAGCTTGTGTTCAAGTGCGGTTCTTCTGATGGACAAATCCCCAATGAACTGTATACATATGTGTGTGTGTGTATGCTGGGTCTGGTGGCTCAGTGGACGAATGCGTCCGCTGCAGGGGTCTGTGTTCAACCTCATGGTCAGTTTTTTTTAGTTGCTCTAGCCCCGCCCCCTCCACCACTGACCCCGCCCCCAAAGGTGCGGCCCTCGGCCACAAACCACACTGTAAATTTGGCCCCCGAGAGAAAGTTTGTGAGTACCCCTGTTCTAAGCCAAACCTTCTGGATCTTTGTCTGGCAACCATCAAAAAGCAGATTATTGAATGTATGCTGAAGGAGATCATGGGAGCTCTTCATCTTTCGATTCAGAATAGGGAGCTCCCTGAGGGTTTTTTACCAAATATCGGAAACAACTACCCGAACCCTGGTGCCAGCTACAAGTGATCCATTCCCTTTGATTACTACATGTTAATAATGCATCATATATTGCATGTACAGCTGCACACTTTTTAAATTCCAATTTCACCTTATATGGCCACCCAGTGCTCTGAGATCTCCAAGCCATTGGACCCTTGTATCTATAGAACCCTTACAAAGACCTTGGGCAACAGAACTAGAGAATGGAAAAAGATCTGCAAAGATAGTCTAGAAATTTCTCAATTTATTTCCTTCTGCATAGCATTAAAAACATAAGTGTACAAGCTGCTGTAATCATCTGTTCCCTGGCCTTAATATCTTCCTATCACTGACATTACTTCCTTTAACAGATTTTTATGTGACCTCTTTTTCTTTAGTGCCATAAATCTTTAGTGAGCATGTGCTCAATACAAAATACAAATTACAAATAAATTAACACCTCTCGCTGCATCTTGTCCTTCAAAGGAGATCGTTAGAGTTATGTCAGAATTTAAGAACAGTGCAGCTTGTTCAAATTAGATAGTTCTCTCAAATTATCTGTAAAGCAAGCACAAATCATTTTGCGGGAGAACTGCACTCTCTACAGACCTCAAAAATATCACCTAACAACATACACTTTGAACCAGACCTGCAAACTCAGACAACTGCAAGTACTACTTTCATTACCTTCTCTCCAATGTTAGAGCAATCCGTTTAAGAACTAATACCTTGCAGCAAAAATCTGAAACCGATCCAGAGCCAAACAATAGCCTCTAGCCATTTTCAAGTAACTCCTATCAATTCAACCAATTGTAGAAGGTGCACAGATGATATAAAAGGCCTCACTTTCTAATGGAACTCTACAATGAGACCTGTTTTGACCAATAACATGTGCCAGAACATCCTGCGTTGCATATTTCTTTGAAGGCAATTTTATTTCTTTTAAACATTCAGCATATGTACTGGAAGAACATGAGCTATCATTCACTTTGCTCCTCATATGATACCACCTCTTTGTGCCATACCATCCATTAATTTGTTTTATCTATTTTGTTTTAATTTTCATCACTTTCTTTCCATTTTTCGTTTACCTTATCTTGCTCAAGCTGTTCAATCAAATTTTTTGCATCACGCAGTTGAGTAATCAGTTTCGTTTTCTCACTTGTGTGAAGTTCCTGATCAAAATACAAAAACATGGAAAAAATTAGACTTTCAAAACTGCACAGTGGTACTCATTTCCTCTACCTTTTATGACCGCTTCCAATGGGAAACAGTCATATAGATACAAAAGAAATACATCAGACATCTTTAAATAATGGGACATAATACGTATGGCTTATGTTAGCCTAATAATGCTATGTGTATTTGACAAATATTTATTTTATATGAACGTTTTTTTTTATCTTACCCTAAAATTAATTGAATATTTTCTTAAGTTTGCATACACAAAATAGAAGAAAAAATATTAGCTTTCCTAATAGTACAAGATCTATTAGGTGCAGACTTCAGAGAGAACATCGAGGATGACGGAAGCTTTCCCCTTGTGTAGAAAACAACAATTGTATGCTACATTCACCGCGTCATCGCAGAGGACTACATTCACATGTCACAGATTTCCTCACACAGGACACTGCAAGCGTGAGGTGAGGTCAAGATGGTACACACCTGCCAGATATGTGAAGTCACACTGCATTACAATGCAACATATCTCCATCGACCTACATTTAAGTCTGTATACTGAATGAGGGGAGCAGGGTGGGCGAACACGAGGTGAGAATAATGGCACCGTCCCAATGTGACTTTATGTTTGCTCACTGATCTCTCCCTCTGCCACACCAGAGTGCATCACACCACACATTGGTGAATTAAAGCAGCTCTTCCAACTTGCTCAAAAAGGGCCTGTAAAGCGAGACTAAAATTACAGTGCTAGCCTAGCAATGCATCATTCTGCACATTGGTGAATTAAATCTCCCTACATATTTCCAAAAGTAGACAGTAAGGCATGACTGCTATTCCAGCGCCTATAGAGTCCATAGCAAAGAGTTGCGCGGATAAGGACAAAGCACTCTGCTCCAAGTGACAATACAATTCAGGTAAACAACCTTTGTAACAGATGTAATTTCCATTGTAAAAGCAGTCAAGCAGCATAATGACTAAATAAACTTTGTGCATGGGAGAGTTGTCTCTCTATGCAGGTGATATGTATGGGTCTACGTACATATGAACAATGAGGAACCTATTTTAAGCCCACAAGCTACCAAATTAAGTGATCTTTGTCATAATACAAGTTTGCTGATGCAGTCTGCGAGAGCCAATCAACAACTACAGTATTTTACTTGCACACTCTGTAAAGACCTTGCAGCCTAGCATTGTATCAGCCACCTCCTGTCACCTTCTGGCATAGATAAACAATACATATAGTCTGTAGAGAATAGCTGAATTTATAGAAAAAAAAGTAAAAAACACAGAACTGAAAAAAGTTCAGAAAAAAACCAAGTCTGAACCTCTGATATTGGATTCACCCATTTAAAGTGAAGTGACAGCCTGATGCAAATATGGACTTAAACTTACAGTGCTTAACCATCCTACATGACTTGACTCAAAGCACTAAAGCTACGACAGATCTCCTACAATAAGCAATTCTGGGCCTGAGAAAAGATGTTGAGGATCCCTCAATTAGACATACAGGGGTCGAAGAAGAGTGAAGATAAGAAAAATGTGATACAGAACCAAATGGATCTTATGTCTACAAAGTATGTTTCCTTGTATACAGATCCCCTGGCTTAAGTGATGGTCAACGGGGGTATGTCCCATGTGTTCCGACTCCAACATGGACAAGACCAGGCTGCCCTCTCTTCCTGCTGATCTTCATCCTTGTTCTGGAGGACCTTGGCCATCTGGATCAGGAGGGACCCTCAGATCAGGGGATTGAGATGGGTGGAGGAGTGGGAAGACAGGATATCTTTGTATGCTTATGATGTTTTCTCTTTGTTACGTATCCAGTCTTCACAATCCTCTACGTTCTCACCCTGTTCCACCAATATTCGGGGTACACTATCAATTGGAACGAGTCCGTAATCCACCTCCTCCATGGTTCAGCGCCGAACCTCCCACGTGACTAAGGCACAAATTGTCAAAGGAGCATTTTGCTATTCGGGGATATACATCACAGCAGACCCAGAGGCCTTCTACAAGGGTAATCTGGAGCCCTCACTGGCACAACTATGAAGGGATGTCCAGCATTAGCGAGCCCTGCCTCTGTTGCTGCTCGGAAAGACCACATTGTTTAGAATGATGCACTTCAAAACACACCCTACCCTATGCCAGGGTCCTAACTCTGGGGGACTGAGAGCATCACTTGTACATTGCTTTCGGATGGGGGTCCTGCACGGATAGCCACTTAAAAAATAACGAGGGGCTGGTATGACAGCGACATAGCCCCACCAGATATACAAAAATACTATTGGGCAGCATCAATCAATGGGTCCATCTTCCACTGGATGAGCCGACATATCGGCTGTGGGATACCTCAAAGCACGCTGAGGCGGGGGCACGTGCTTCCATATTCCCTAGTCCAACATCCACTATAGTCATTCTCTGGCATGCAGCACTGCACTCACTGGGCTGGAGCAGAAAGCTTATTCAGACTACATCCTTGTGGGACACTGCACAGCTGGGCACTCTGGGAACCCAAAAGGGCTTTGATAAATGGGACCTGATAGGCCTCTCTCGGGTGGGTGACATATGGACGCAAGGCGGAGTGGTTTCGTTTGCAGATCTGCAGACCGACTACCAATTGGCTCCTACTGAAACCTATTGTTATCTACAAATTGACATGCACTTCAGAAGGCGTTGCCAAAGGGTGAGGATCTCCCTGACTCATCACCGTTAGAGGATAGGTTGCTGACCAATCATATGCCTAAACAGGTAATCTCACTCACCTATCGTAAACTGATCAATAACACCCACGATGCCCTGACTCTGGTGAGGGAGCACTGGGATCGCGGCCTTGAGGGTCTAGAGGATGATGAATGGCCTAAGGCATTGGCATCCCCCCCGAGAGGTGGTCGTAAGATCTAGATTTTCACTGGATCAAATAAACAGTTTACATCAATGTTTTTATGCATGTACCACTATGGTGAAGATGGGCAGGGTGCTGGATACTTTGTGTCATAGGATAAATGGTCAAATTGGTATGTTTTTTCATATGCTGTGGAGCTGTCCGATAATCCAGCAATATTGGTCAGACGTTACTGTGTGTATGACCGGCATGTGAGGGAGTAACATGGAGGCTACCGCAAAGTGGTGTTTGTTGACTATCTGGTATGCAACTGACCTTTCTCGAATGGACAGGCTTTGGATGATATTGGTATTTATGGTAGATAAACACAATATAGCGTGGTTGTGGTGGATTGATTAGGCACCACAGCTTAATTGTGGAAGGTAGACATAGATCGGTGCATGTTGGTAGAGAGAGTGGACTATGAGGGCAGAGGGTGTACATAAAATGGGACAATATTTGGATCAAGTGGATGAATATCGGGGGGGGGGCTGTGCGCTCCCATGGGCTTCATTGATTTGATGCTGTATTTCAGGAACATCAGAACTCATCTGATGCCGAGTGGGTGGGGGGTGGCTTGGGGGGAGGGTCGGTGGAGCCAGGGATTCGATACTGTATGACGATGTAATGAGCTTCATTGTACAGTTTTCGTTGCTTGTTTATTGTCAATGTTCTTTGATATGCTTTGTGGCAATAAAACCTTTTTTTAAAGTATGTTTCCTATAAAGAGAACTCACACAACTGGAAGATGGAAACAGAAGAGGAAACTTGAGATTTGTGGGTCAGAAGTCTCTGAAAAAGATGCAAAAACCTGTACAGACTTCTTTCGTTCCGCAGGTTTGGGGACAACGTTTGCTAAGGACTTGGAGATCTAAAGGGCACGTAGAATAACATCCAGACACACAGCCCCAAGTAGAAAGCCTACACCCATGATCTTTAAGCCTGTGCATTATAAACAAACCAAATTAATGTTTGAAAAAATTAGGAAATTTAGGAAAATTACATGGTAAGAGGCAAAAATTGGTATTTCATAGGACTGAGCCAAAGACAATGTCTCACATAGGAAGCTTTCTGGGCCTAAGGAAGTACTTAAGATCACTGAACAGTCCCTTTGAATTTGTGGGTATCCAACATGAAACTTGTTCTCAATGAGAAGACCATTATTTTCAATGAACCAGCAGAACTAGTACCTTTATAGGTAACACAAACTGTACAGAGGCATCTTAAATTTTTGTAATGCTCATCTGCGATTCTTATGAATAGATCATATTGACTGGGAACCTGATAAGCTCTATCTACCCTATTCCATTCAATTACTGACTAAGCTGGTCACATTCATGTTTCTGTTGATACTTTCAAACATGTCTTTCAGAACATTATATCAGCCACAAGTAATACTTTGTCACAACTGTACTTTCCATAACATATGAAACTCTTCCTGCATCAGATCTAGAGTTAGCACTTAGCTCTCCATACATTTCTTCAAGCATTAATCATTTATATACAATATACTGTCAATATATTTCAGTGACATATGTTGAGAGACACAGGATTAAAATTATGCATCCTATGATGGTTATAATATATCCTCTAACAAGCATCTACTGTTTTGAGAGGTCTATACCAATCACTTCAACATACTACCATTATACACACACTACTGTGATGGTTATAATATATAACAAGCATCTACTACGTTGAGTTTTATACTAATCACTTAAAAATACTACCACTATGCACACACTAATACTGTCCACTAGATAATCAACACACATAACAGGATTAAATTAGAAACCATCACAACTGATAAACCTATACATATTGGTCAATATGTCTACACACAATTTATGCTTATACATATGCCAATCAACCAAACCATAACTTTGACAATAACTATCCCCCATAAATTTCATACCATAGCACCAAGAATACACAATCTCCATCCAAATTAGGAATACAATGTTGGTTGTGCGGATGTTGGTTAACACTTAAACGCTCAAATAATTTTATTATACTGTTGAAGTATCAACAGATCCATGAAAGAACATGGTTCAGTTTAATATGTATGCAGAGTAAATCCTTCAATAATAGTATTTTCGCGAAAAGCTTTATAGTTCTCTCATCATTCGAGATTACGTTTCAACTCACTGTTTGGTTTTTGATGTACTGGAAATATGCTAACTGCTGTTGCTCTTTCTATTACCAGGTTATTACTTAATATCATGGTTTGCATATGTTCAAGGTAATTCCTCTGTCGGATGCTAGAACTGTTTCGGCTATGGCCACTCAAGGCTTTTTACAGCTAACGGCCATAACTCTTAGGGAGGCAAGAGAAGGAGACTCGGGAGGAGTGGGCTTAGCCAGAATGACATATTTCTTACTAGCATATTCTCTTCTACCTGCACCTTTACTCTTTCCTTTATCTGCTATTTTTCGGGACCCCTGGGTGACACTCCAGCACGTTCAATGTTATACTGTAAGTACACTCTAAACTCCCTTTAATCTCAATATTATGGCAACTCCTTAACAGGTTTACTAATTACATTGCTAGATGTAAACTCAGTAATATCATTGATGGTTGGTCACTAAATCTACAAAATCAAGACTATTTTGTAATTAGCATTAGGGGAAGCACCAACGATGATGAAGTCAAGTTTTGGATTGATCTAAACAAAGAATATGTGACATTTCACACAAAGCTCATATAATTCTATGGGGAGGCTTTAATCTATAGTGGGACAGAACTTACATAGGATTTCCACTTGTAAATATAGATCAAACAAATCCTACACAGAAATGACAAACCTTTGCAATCAAAGAAAATCTAAATCACATTTGGTGTTTATTTATGCAATCCAACAGGCTTCAGATTAGTGTCTACAATCACCTCCATAATACTTTTACTAGAACAGAGTACCTTCTAGTTACAGACATTATATCACTGGAATCAGAGAACCTAAAGGGAAAACCTATAATATCTGACCATGTCGGCATCTCTTATAACTTGAGCACTGACAAATACTCACTTCAAGTGAATGCATGAAGGATGAAGTCCTCAGAGGCCAAGAGTCCAATGATGAAACACTAGCCACAATTAAAACTTTTTTAACAATAAAAAAAAGTTAAAGCTGCCACCTGACAATATCTCGGATGCTGTAGTAACAATGAGAAGGGTTATGATCAGCGTCCTGTCTTCTTAAAACAAATTATCTAAAATTAGACTCCATAGAGAAAGAAACGAAAAAAAGAAATCCTTGGAGCATACACTTATCCATACCAAAGGCTCAGATATCTTAACCAAACTAAGGTCCTTAAAATACAAATACAATAAAATGATTACTGAAAGAGCCCACATTTCACAAAAAGGAAGGAAGAAAATGTATCTGAAAGTAATAAAGTTCGTAAAACATTGACCAATTATCTCAAATCCACAAGAAAAAAAATATCAAGTACTGTAGCAATTGAACACAAATCAAGACAGACCAAAACTGGAACTAAAAGTGTTCTAGATTGCTTCCATGACTTTTACTCAAACCATTCTAATCCTAAATTGCAATCTTCTGCTGAGGTACATCAAGCCTACCTAGATAAATTACCACTAACCCCCTAATACCCAAGAAGTTCAAAGAAGAACTTTGTGGTCAGATAGATAAATCTGAGACAATTGTAGCAAGTAACATGCTCAAATCCAGGAGAGCAATAAAGCGGATTTGTGAAAGAAAGGCTGACGAGTGATGGCACTAGACTATTTGGCCACATTCTGGATAAAGCAAAATATTGGACTCATGGCCCTGGATGCACGCCACTGGATGCAAAGAAGGCCATTGATATACATTCATGGACCTTACTGCATTCAGTGCTTCGCACATTTCAGTTAGACTCCTCATTCACATGTTTGGTTTTAGCCCAGTATGCCCAACCAACAACTTGCATCAGAGTCTGACAAATGTAGGCTTTCTTTACGCACAAGACAAGGATGCCCACACTCACCCCTCTTCTTTTTACTACCTACTGAATCCCCGACAGTAGCCATTAATTCAAATTTAAACATTAAAAGAATTCCATTCCACTCTGGTCTCCAAAAAACAAGTGCATATGCAGATGGTTTGGTTTTCTCTGAAGGAGCAGAAAATTCAATCTCTTAAATCATTTAAATGAGTAATATATATACTAACATGCCAGGCTCACCATTCAACTAAAAATAAAAACCCAGAAGATTCCCCTCTAAATAACCCGTACTACTGTGCAGTGCTAGGCAATATGGAACTAAAACGGCAACACACATTGATTAAATATTTCAGCATATTGTTTTCGGACAATTTAGAGGAATCTAGGAAGCACAACAAAAAACCAGGCATACCAAGGTTAAGAAATTAACTAATGCATGGCGACCAAAATTCATATCTTTGGGGTCTGGGGATAGGGAGATTATTATACACAAAAATATTAAATTGCTTCTCAAACTAACTCAATTGATAGTATATTTACAACTAACTGCACACTTGACAAAAAAATATCCAAATTAGTCACTGATTTCAAAACGGGAATCTAGCCTACAAAACTTAGACTAAATATGGCAGTGGGTGGAGTCAGCTTTCGAGACTTATTTAAATACCAAATGTAATTTCTTGCAAGTTAAGGTATAGACTGGAAGCAGTAGAATAATAAATGTCTATCCCACTAGGACCATAGAGCACAGGATTTTCCAAAAACCATGAATCCGCTGGCCACTATCCTCATGAAAAATGTTAATGTACTGCACATAAATAAGATTATTAATGACACTATAATGGCTCTGAAATAATTTGCTAACGAGTGACCGATAAAATCAGTGGATTCACGATGGCCGGACTATAGAATAATATTAGATTAGATGGTGAGATTATTTTTTGGGGGGGAAGACTGGACCAAAAAAGGAACTGTATGCACAAGAGATATAGGAACTTTAAATAACGAGCCACTGCAGTGGCCTTGCAGATTATAGGAAAGTGCCTCTTTTGGACATAGTTAGTCCCCACT
The DNA here is from genome assembly GCF_964204655.1 of Triturus cristatus. Taxonomy (NCBI): domain Eukaryota; kingdom Metazoa; phylum Chordata; class Amphibia; order Caudata; family Salamandridae; genus Triturus; species Triturus cristatus. The sequence continues at coordinate 512,942,462 of NC_140588.1, forward strand.
TTTTTACCTGGAAAATGATGTCATTTCAACTGGAAGTGCACAGGTTACCTGCCAACCAGGTTCCCTGTGCCAGAGCTCTTTCCCTACACTGTACCTTCTGTTTCTCAATTGCCAGAACTTCAGTGCCTGTGTACGTCCCTAGTAAATGGAACCCTTGGTACCCAGGGCATTGGCACTATAGAGGGACCCCAAGAGTAGCAGCACAAATTGTGCCATTCTAGGATCCCCTCAGCAAGATCATGCACACTGCCACTTCAGACTACGTGCCTTGATGCAGACAAAATCAAACAGTCAACATGACACACATCCCTGGTTGCCATGCCAGCACACACTGCATGGGATATAGGTAAGATACCCCTACAGCAGGCCTTATAGTCCTAAGGCAGGGTGCACTATATCTCCTGCGAGGACATATCTGCATAAGCAGATATGGCCCTGCAATATCCAAGTCGACTCATGGCTATTGTAAGTGAAAAGGGAAGCCATAGGGAGTACATGGACTGAACACTCGTCATTACAAGTTCCCCAGCTCCATGATGGCTTCACTGTGTTATGGATCATTTTAATAAACCTGCACGGATTCCAGTGTCAGATTTATCAATAATTGCACACAGAGGACCCCTTACAGGGGCCCCTCTGAAACCTACTAAGCCTTAGTGTGCTCATCGACTGGCCTACACCAGCCTGTCAGCCCCAGACAGAGTTCTGATTTCATAGAGTGAGCACCTCCGTGCTCAGAGGTTGAGAACAATGCCTGCCAGGGTGGAGGTGTTTACACCTCCCACCTGTCAGGAAGAGCTATCTGTGGCAGGAAGCTTCAAAGGCCTTGCCGCCTTTGAAATGTGACCCCAGCCTCTCCTGATAGAAGGAGCACTCCCCCCCTCCTGTCCTCACCCCTGTTGGCAGGAAAACGAAGAAACAGTAGGAGGCATACCCCCTCAGCCAACTCCACCCCTCAGGTGCTGGAGGCAAGGGGAAGTACATTTTTCAGGGCCCGCCATCTTGAAGATGGTGAGACTTCTCCAATCCGGGCTAGGGCTATGTACCCCTCCCACAGGAGGTGCACATAATAGAGGGAGAAGACACCCCAAGTAAGGGCCACTACCTGACACTCCCTTGTAAACGACCCTAAATTTAGTATTTAGGTGGCATAACCAGACCCTGAAACTAGTATCCACGGACACAAAAAGAAGATAAACGAAAAAACGCTGTTGGACTGAGTACTGCAGACTTTGTGGTGGACTTTGGGCGCAATCTACTGGCTGCCGACACAGAACTCGTCAATCGCCATCCTTCAGCTCGTCTTGGTGCTATGTGTCCTCCACAAACCCCAGACGGTCATTCGCACTTTGCAAATTGCCAAGGAACTCCCTAGAGATAGCAGAGCTATCTCCCTGCAACCGCAGGTCCCAAGGACAGCAACGTCTGGTCCACCATCGTTCAGCTCCCCAGCCTGACTGATGTCTCATAGTGCCAGCCGAAGGTACACTTGCTCTGCCTCCTCGAGACGTGAGGCCGCAGGACTCATCGGAGTTTAAAGGAATGAATACCCCAATACTGGACCCTTAGCTGCAACAACCTACGAAACGGAGTCCAGGGGGACTCTAAATTTACAGCAAGCCAGCACCCAAAGAGGAACATCAGGACTCTGGAGACCCACCTCAGTAGTGGCACAGCAGCTCCAGAATCATTGCGCCAAGGTGCAAGTCACTGACCGCAAGGTGTCTCTTTGCGCGCCATTGCCCAGCTGCACATTTTCAATGCACCCAGCCCGCCTGGCCAGGGCATCTCCGAACCAGCTGTGCTCCTGTGGCCCCAGAGCTCTTGCGACCTCTACTCTCCTTGAGAGCCCTCGAACTTGCCTACAATTCCCTCTGTGCTTTACTTTTACAGGTAGCCCCCTTCCTTTGCAGTGCGCCAAATATAAAGTCCCCTTGCTCCAGATCAAATCCGGGAAGCTCTCAAGAACAAGGCCTTGGATCTTTGGACCTCGGCCCATGAACCTTCTGATTTCCAGAGGTGAAACACATAAGTAATTGTATTGCCTTGATTTTTCGATTGCCTTTTTCCTTCAATGGGAAATGTATTGTGTGTTATTGCTAACCGTGATTATTGCATTTACTGTGATTTTACAATTTTGCGAAAAATATTTACCTTGTACCCAAAGTTCTTGGTCTAAATAATTATATAAAAAGAAGTACTATTTTTCTAATTCGGACTCAACTTTGTTCATTGGGTGTGTCTATCGTTTATTGCCTCTATGATTACAACAAATGCTTAGCGCTACCCTCTGATAAGCCTAACTGCTCGCCCACACTACCACAAAAATAGAGCTTTGGTATTATCTATGTTTGTCTCTGTAAACCAATAAGGGTCTTCTTGACCTCTCTGCACAGTGTACCCCATTGTGGTGCATTATAGAGAAGTGGATTTCCTACACAGATGTTAAGGAAACTGGGGAACAAGAAACAAGTGATGTCAAGAAAGCACAAAAGTCAGGATAGTATAACTGTTCAGGATGCAAAGGCTTTCGTTCATACATTTATTTTTATCTAATAAGCTTTACTGATGCAATTGCCAAAGGAGTAATCACTAAGTCATCCCTGCTAAATGACCCCTCAGGCTTACCATATCCTTAATATTTGTTTTCTATCAAATGCTTTTTCTAGCCTGGAAAATGATTGAGCTACCTCCTACTAGGCAGCCAGTCTAACATTCGTAATGTGCATTTTTAAGGAGGAATGCTTGCAAAGCACAATATGCTATTGATGAAGTTTGAGAACTGATGGAAATGCTGACGCAGGGTTGTTTTTATGTTTTTCCAAAAAGGAAAATGCATTCACTTTCCCTGTAGTCGTTCTATAGGGAATTTCATCGACTGGGGTCATAAAAGCCAGCCTCCAAATATAAATGTTCGGAACCTGCCATAAGGTGAACCTGGAAGATCTTACACGTTGGTACGTAGCATCAATGAGAATGTTGTACTGGATATATAGTGTGACACTGACGAGGCATTGTTGTGCTTTTATGCTGGGCAGCATGCTGCTCCTGGTCCCAGGCTAGTGTTTTTTTGGAAGTTGTTTGTTTGTTATTGCGATGAGTCTTGTGCTCTACACGAACCATACATACCTTTACTCGAGTTTCAATGTGGTAGATTACATTAGTAGGAATTACGTGTGATTTTTAGTAGAAGAGGGGGTCATGGGCATTTCATTCATTGGTTGGCTGTATTAATGAATGAGCTAAAGGAGAAAAGATATTGTTAGGGTGCAGGATATGACTTTAACAGGAGAGTTTGTGATCTTTGAAATAAGGTTTGGGAAATATGCATTGATACAATACTAAGGATAAGGCAGACATGTTTGGGATCTATAGTAGGCTGTACTCAAAGAGCAGAGGCATGAAGAGGATGGAAAGGGATTAGAATAGTTTGAAAGAAAAAGAATAATCGATAATTGGAAGAGTTAAATCAAAGTCAGTTTTCCTGTAGGGTTTTTAGGAATAACATGGAGGCTTTTGGAACAACATGTAAACCTGTATAAGAAATAACATTATTTGCATGTGCTGCAATATCATTGTAGGCCATGAGAACACCACTCTGGAAAACACACACCACTCACCCGTTCATAAATACTATTAAAATACATATGCTTTCTTTTTCCCATGAAATCCAATGAAAGGAAAAAACAAAAGAGGAATGCTGTACTTTAAATGTTTATGCTAGAAACATGCCTCCTCTTTCCCTCTGATGGCAAGGGTGGGATGAAGGAGAACTGAGTTTGATTTAGTGGATTTGTGTAATAGTATAAATGGTATGGTCTGTTAGTGTACAGTTTGGTATGTTATGGGTAATTGATTCATGTTTCTTAAATCTTCGAAGACGTAAAAGAAAAAAAAAAGGCAGATTTCTTACTTTCAAAGCGCTGACCCAAGTGGTCCTGGCCTTTGCCATTTACTGACTTGATTATGCCAATGTGCTTCATACCGGACTACCGAAATTTTTAATTACCAGACTCCAGACTATTCAGAACCAAGCAGCGCGCCTTATTTATAAAAACTGCCATATCCTCCCACTTTTGAGAGACCTTCACTAGCTCCCTTTGGAGCAAACAATAATCTTTCTAAATAGGTTGCATCATTTTAAAGGCATTTTCTGACAAAGGTCCATCGTTCTTAAAACCTAGACTTAAAAAATACATCCCGAGCCGAAGATTTCACTCTTTCTACCTGAATATCCTCCCATCCTCAAATAAAACAAGAAAAGGATGGGTGGCATCAGATTCTCTGTGCAAGCACCGCTGATTTGGAATCCTCCCGCCCTCCCGTCCCAAAAATATGGCAGTCTACCGACTACTCAAAATGTAGACAGGGGCTTAAGACATGGCTTTTTATGCACGCATATCAGCTAGTGTAACTTCTCTTTAGTGTCTTTTTGACCGTGTTATCTCTTCTGTACACCAGCACCAAGAAACCTTGTGGTGAATGTATGCTAAACATGGAATCTTTAACAAACATAACAGAAGTGGGTGGGAAAGTACAGCGCTTCACAGAGATATTGCGCAGCACAGGGGCAATACAGGAGGGAGAGGTCGGCTTCAAAGTAGCATTGTCAGTCTATTTTTGATGTCTGAGATTTTATAGGAGAAACAGGAGGCAAAGTTGTCATGGGGGGGGGGGGAGTGGGTAATAGGTGTGCAAGAGATGGAGAAAGATGAAGCAGGGATGAAGACATGGCTCTTCAAGACGAAACAGGCATGATCACCTCCTTCCCCCTGAGGCCTGCCCTACTCAGTGCCTGTGGATACCTTCCCGGTTGATTAGCTGCGCTCTACAAATTCACAATCTCGGTCTAGGTCCACTCTCTCCCCGCAGCTCTGCTGTGCTGTCACTTGCCTGCAGACCCCGACCTCCTCCTTGGGAGGTTTGAGGCTGCTGCCCGCTCCTGCGCCTGTTGTCCACTCCAACTGGGAACAGACTGCCTGCAACCACCGTAACCTTTCTCAGCCATTTTTTTTCTTAATTTTTCCCTGTTGTGCCACTTTTATTGTGCCCATCTGAGTCTTGCTCTTTCTCGTGCCTGCCTGTTCCTTTCACCTTTCACCGCTGCAGGGCCTGCGGCCATTCCCCCTAGAATTCCCTCGCTCTTGCCACCCAGCCTCTCCTCCCTCCCACCTCCCCTAGTTAATGGCAGCCGCTGCGCGGTTGCGCCGCCAGTGCGCCAAAGACACGCCATTGGCAAGCCTATCTGTGCCCGTCCGCGGCCAGCGCCAGGAACCCTGGACCTCCCACTACCTACGACACCACCACCCTCCTCACACTCAACCCAGGAAGACTTAGAAAATGCCAACAGGCCTTGCCATAACGACCCACGGCCAATTCTCCTGCCTCCACTGCCGCCAGACCCTCACCACCACCCCGGCCTCCAACACCGCTGACGCCAGCACCGGCGACACCCAAAAAAGGCATCCTCAACGTACGCTCCGTACAAAAACACGCCATGGAAATATGGAACCTACTCGACTCTTTCTTGCCCGACATCGCCTTCTTCACAGAGACCTGGACCAACGCGTCCTCCGCCTCCGACATCAGGACCGCCATCCCAGATGGATACAAGATCCAGAGGAAAGACTGCCCCAACGACCCAGGAGGGGACCTCGCCATCGCCCACAAGAGCACCGTCCGCCTCACCACCTCCAGTGAAACCTTCCCCTCCGCCGAACACCTGCACTTCTAGATCCAGACCACCCCCAAAGCCACACTCCGAAGAACCCTCGTCTACTGACCCCCCCGGCCCCCGAACACCCTTCTCCATCACCAACTTCATCGCTCTCCATGCCATCGCCTCAACAAACTAAATACTCATTGGGGACCTGAACTTCCACCTCGACAAACCCAGTGACACCAACTCCATTATACTTCGTGACAACCTTGTCAGCATCGGACTTAAACAACTCGTCAACACACTGACCCACAGAGAAGGACACACCCTCGACCCCATTTTCGCAGCAGGAAACAGCATCCAATTCAGCCACACAACGCAGCCGCCATGGACCAACCACCACTGCGTACACTTCGCCATCAACAAACCCAAGGCACCCAAACCAGTCCCACGTCCACCATGAAGGAACTGGAGCAAGGTTACCGACGAGCAACTTAACTCCACCCTCACCCGAGACAACCACACCTGGGCACCCGACGCAAATGACACAGCCAGAGAACTCCACACCTGGATCTCCAACTGCGCAGACGAACTCGCCCTGCTACGCAACCATGACAGACAACGCCCCAGGAAAGCCGCCCGATTCAACACCTCTCTCCAAGAAGCCAGACGCACCTGCAGATGCCTGGAGAAGGACTGGAGAAACACCAAGACAACCGAAAACCACACCACCTACAAGGACGCCATGACGGACTACCACAACCAGATCAGAGCCACCAAGAGGAACTTCATACACAACAAAATCCTGGCCAACTCCACCAACTCCAAGGAACTTTTCAGTGTCATTGAAGAATTCACCAACCCACGCAGCTAAGCCACAGACATCACCCCATCCCAAGACCTCTGCGACAAGCTTGGAACCTATTTCCACCTCAAGATCAAAAACCTCTACAACAACTTCATCGACCATCCACCAGGCGCCACAGACAGCCCCCCAGACACACCAGCCAGCCAACCATCTCTAACTGGACACCGATCACGGCCGAAGACACCGCCTCGACCATGAAAAGCATCCACTCGGGGGGGGCCCCCACCAACCCCTGTCCCCCTCACATCTACCACAGAGCCGCGGCCGCCATCGCACCCGAACTACAACGCACCATCAACACCACCTTCAAAACATGCACCTTCCCAGACGACTGGAAGAGCGCAGAAGTCAGACCCCTGCTTAAGAAGCCCACAGCTGACCCCACCGACCTCAAGAACTATCGGCCCATCTTGCTCCTCCCCTTCGCAGCCAAAGTTGCTGAGAAAACAGTCAACAGGAAACTGACACGATTCATTGAAGAGAACGCTGTCCTCAACCCGTCCCAATCCGGATTCAGAAGCAACCACAGCACAGAGACCACCCTACTCGCTGCCACAGACGACATACGCACCCTCCTGTACCAAGGCCACTCCGCAGCCCTCATCCTACTCGACCTATCAGCGGCCTTCAACACCGTCTCCCACCGCACACTAGTCGCCGGACTACACGACGCAGGCATACAAGGAATAGACCTGGACTGGATCCAATCATTCCTCACCGGAAGAAGCCAAAGGATCAGACTCCCACCCATCCTCTACGACCCCACGAAAACGCCGCCATCGTCCGACAACATAGTCTCAACATCGTATCCTATGAAGACAACACCCAGCTCATCCTCTCCCTAACCAAAGACCCCACCACTGCCAAACTCAACTTCCTAAAAGGAATGCAAGACGTCGCAGTCTGGATGACCAACAGCTGCCTGAAGCTCAACGCCAAGAAAACAGAAGTCCTTGTCACCACCCCTTCTGCATGGGACAGCACCTGGTGGTCGACCACCCTTGGAAGCCCACCTAGCCCCTCAGACCACGCCAAGAACCTCAGTATCGTTCTCGACTCATCACTCACCATGAACCGACAGGTTAAAGCCGTCACCTCCAGCTGCTTCAACACCCTCCAGCTGCTTCAACACCCTCCGCATCCTCCACAAGACCTTCAAGTGGATCCCCCTAGTCAAGGAAGACAGTCACCCACGCACTCATCACCAGCAGACTGGACTATGGAAACGCATTCTACGCCGGCATCGAGTCCCTACTCTGCAAACTCCAGACAATACAGACCCCGCCACCAGACTCGTCCTCGGCATCCCCCGACACGAACTCATCAGCCAACACCTACGAAGTCTCCACTGGCTCGCCGTGGAGAAAAGAGTCACGTTCAAAATCCTCACTCACGCCTACAAATGCCTACACAACAACGGACCCAAATACCTCAAAGACAGAATCAACTTCCACGCACCCAAAAGAAACCTCCGATCTTCCAACCTCGCACTGTCCAAAACCCTGCGCATCCACAGAGCCAGAGCAGGTGGAAGATCCTTCTCTCACATTGCAGCCAAGACCAGGAACGAACTACCGGCAGACATCAGACGTGCCCCCTCCCTGAACATCTTCAGGAAGAGCCTCAAGACCTGGCTCTTCGGCTAAACAGATCTGCGGACGATCCACCCCCCCCCCCCCCAGCGCCTTGAGACCCTCATGGGTGAGTAGCGCACTTACAATTGATTGATTGATAACATGATGAGGGAGCGTTTGTAATCGGGAGGAAAGATTTCAACAGTAGGAGCACATGTACACTTTGAGGCTTGATGTGAGAGCATTCAGGTTATGCTTGTATTACTAGAGTTTTTTCATTGGTTAGGGCTGTCCTCTGCTTTCAAAAGGAGCAATTCATGCTTTTTTTTTTAAGCCCAAATTGGTAGGATGATCCATGGCTGAGAGTGAGGGATTGCTAGGTTGAAAGAACAAAAAAGAAAGTATTAGACAAATAATGTCCTCAGTGTGTTGTTGAATTGTTCTACAGATGTGGCTTTCAGCATTTATGAGAGGTTACTGTGTATCTAATTAAGACCTGATGATCGGGTGCTTGGTGAGTGCGCTTCTTTGACACGAGTCTTGAGTGGGAGCTGTAGGGTGGGTGGGATGAAGACTGGCATGTATATGATGGAATCGTCAGAGGGAGATGGGCTACTGGTAGGTGACGAGTGAGTGAGTGTACTGGACAGCAAGATGATGTCAAGTGGATTGCAGTGCAAGTCCGTACGGCTAAAAGGAACCTCATTAATGCTGTCCAGCCTCTCATTCTTAAACTCTTATGACCGGTTTTTCGCCTTCAGATTTTTTTAACATGCCGCTGAATTCAAGAAAGAAAGAATAAAGAAATCCAATGTACTTGTAATCCTAGCTCTCCATCACTGGCCTCGTTACAGAATTCATAAACAAAGGACAAAGAGAAAGGTTTCTTTGTTGGACAGTGGTAAATAAAGATGTGTGTACAATCATGGGACTCCAAACTGAGCTGTTTCCGAGCTGCTGTGGCTTGTAAAATAGCAAGGGCCAGCCAGAAGCCAAACATTGACAGTGTTTGTTCTCTACTCTTGCGGACGAATGCCTGCTGTGTTTTCATGTTGCTTTGGTAAAAAGGCAGCACTGAAAATGAAAGACTAGCGTTGTCAGATAGCGTTTTAATATGGTTCTTTTTAGCAAAACATGCCCACCAATATACCCATGCATAAGTGTAAATAATAAAGGCGTTTTTTTTCCTGAAAAGAAAAAAAAGGGTTCCACATTCAGCTTATGGATGCAGCCATTCGAGGTTAATTAATAAGAGCAAACATGTTTACAATAACAAACTCCCTGATACTCATGTTATCGATCCATGACTGAAGAGGGAGTAAGCTGTACCTGACTAGATTCAAAACTGAAAGTAAACGCCTACAGAAGCGTTAGTATACCAATATGTGCATACAGCAGGACATGGTAATGCTTAGCATCTTGAAAAAGCAAATGCAGTACCATAAATGTGGTACAAGTCCAAAAACCGAGAAGGAGCGAATTGGCATGTGCAATGTCCAATGATGTAACAGGCGGTGCCGTCCTAGATCAGGGCCATAGAACCCAGACTTTAATAAAAGTGGTTGTTGCACCATGTACTGCAGTGTATAACAGTTGAATATTTAATGTATTTACCCAAGAGGCTTTTTGAATAGTGAGCTTTACAGCAATAAGTCGGTTTATGCATCACACACTCTTCTTTCATTGTGCATCTCCTACGTTTTTAACTTAAAAAAAAATGTACATCTGATTGTTCATAAAAAATGGTGGATTAAGCACTCATTGGTAAAAAGTGTCTGTGATCTGATGATCACAGGTTTAGATCCCAACATATTCAACTCAAGATTTCATATTTGTAAAGCCGAGGAAAAGAGTTCATAGGTACACTAGAAAATATGTGTTTAAAAAAATCCAGTGTAAAGTGCAGGTTCATAATTTAATGGGAGGTTGCAGATATGTTCTTAGCTCAATCAAAGCACATTCCTCGGGCCATTATTACAGAGAAACTCCTGCCTCATTTGAGACTTCAAAACAGCGCTCAAAGGAAAAAATGGTGGCCACTTCCCTATTCGGGCAATTAAGATCCCCAGAGGCACCTCCTTCAGGACCACTGGATGCAGCGAAGGGGAACAAGGGCCATATTTAGTGTATATATGGTCAAATAAAATAATGGCTCAGGCGAACTGCCGTGGAGGTGCACAAGACGACGCACTGGTCAGCTCAATTAAGAAAAACACCTGCTGTCCTCCCTGAGGCGGAGGGGGCGGTGCCCCTCTAAACAAATAAAAACTCCCCACTCGGGCCAATGAGATACGCTTGCTGTAGGTGCGAGCCCTCCCCTCCTCCAGTAAGGATCTCAATAAACTCCATGCTGTTGATAGCCAGGTTTTCGTGCGAGTGAACTCGAAACACCGGCAGAGTGACTGACCTACCTTCATTTTCTCGAGCCCCTGCAGTCGCTCTTCCAGCTGCTCTTGCAGTGTTTCCTTCTCGCTGCTCAGCTGCGCGCTGCGCTCCTTGTGAGTCCGAATCATTTCCTTGCAGCGCTGAAGTAAATTTTCCTGCCGCCTCACCCTCACCTGAAGACTTTCCAGGGTTTTTACGGCATCTCCACTCCCATCTGCAGGCACAACGAGCATACACATATTATGCACATATTTTCATCGTGATCATCGACACATCAAGGGCAGACTATCTTACAGACCACGCTTCTACAATCTGTTACCTCGCATTCCCGGCCATGCAATGGCCAATCGATGGCACACTGATGCCACTAAAACAGTAATACTCAGTACTGCACTCGTATTTAAAAATCAACACCAGCATACAAATTACAAACAGCTGCTGATGTGGCATATGCACATGTCAGAAAAGCAAGGCGTCACGGAATTGGCTCAGAGTACCATCATGTAAATTTATGTTAGTCACAGCAAAAAAAATACGTAAAACTCCCAAATCATAAACAATGACTAATGCTGTTTCCGTACGGCCTCTACAGAGACAGGCGGGCAAGCAATGCCTTTTCTTACCCTCCATATAAAGAGTTTATTCACGCCCTCGCTCTCCAAGCGGAAAGAGATACGACTTGAGGCTGCTTAAATCACGCCTCCCTTCGCATTCCACAGAGAGAACAGGTTAGGCCCCAGGGACAACACTGACAGCTCTTGTGCGCGCACTCTTCTATCCTGCCATTGCACACAATGACGCCCTCGATGAAGGAGCTATTGTGAATGTAATCTAAAGCTATGGATTTTTACATACAAGTTCTAGCCACTAACAAAATACATTGTATGCTCGGCATAGTACAGATCTAAACTATAGGTTGTGACTGATAACACTCAAAATACATTTTGTCATGTGGTATCAGTTCTCATTCATATTACGCATTTTTTGCTCTAATATGTTACTTCGGTTCAAAGCCTATAAAATATATATATATTTTTTAAAGGTCTGCCCTAAAGATAGTTTTAGCTGCCTGGCCGGCCTCATGGAATCCCCCCCCCCTCCAAAAAAAAAAACAACACAATTAAAAAGCATCACACTGAGTAAAGTTTTAACTTTCTGCCAAATTTTGTGTAATTCCGTTCAGCCATTTTTCTGGATCGTGTAATGATGCTAGGTGCTGTATACGCTTACTGCTCTTCCCCAAAGACTTGCTGGAGGCTGTATATAGGGTATAGATGCCTTTATTCAATCAGTTAAACAATTCCCCGAGAGAGCGCCGGGCAACACGCTCCGATCGCCTACTCTCGCGCCGCGCTACTCGCGCATGCGCAGTAGCGTCCAATATGGCCGCTACTCGCATTGCCGTCCTGACGTAGTGCGCGTCAACTAGACCGCGACACTACATATCTCCCCCTTTTTATACCACCCAACACAATATACCCCGACCAGGTGGTCAGTCCATTTCATAGTCTCTAAACTTGGATGGTCTCACCACTGCTCTCCCCGCCCGGGTGTGTCTTACCGGGGTGGAATGTCCTTCTCGGCCTCCTTCTGCGACCAGGCCTCCGTTCGTTCCTTCCGGAGTGCCCTGGCCCTCTCTCTCTCCTTTCTCACCGTCTTCCCGGGTCCTTTCCTCCGGGGGCCATCCGTCCGGTGTGTCTCTCTCTCCCTCCTGTTCTTCACTCATGTTCTCTCCGCACTCTCTTTTGGACGTTCCTGCGTCCCTTGTCGCCCCTTCTGTCGGGGTTTCCCCTTCCGTGTCCTCCCGGGGCCATTGTAGGATTTTGTTGCACTTGGCCATGCGATCGTGGGACCACACGTTTCCGTCGCTGAGCAACGCTGCCCGGTCGTACACTTCTTCTACTCTTAGGGGTGGGGAGTACTGGCTTTCTCCCTTCCGCTTCAGATCTGCCAGCTTCACTCTGACCCACTCCCCTTTTTCCAACGCCGTCTCCTTCACCCTCTTGTTGCGGTTGTAGTGTTCCGTATAAATGCGTTGTGCCTTCTCCAGGTTGTGTTGCACCACCGCTGGAGACCATTTGCTGGTGATGGTCTTCTCCTGCCAAGCAACATTGTCTCTGGTGAAGGGTTGCCTTCCTCGTAGGATCTGGAAAGGGCTGTATCCCGTACCGGTGGGGGTGATACGATATGCCCATATTGTACTTTGCACTTCTTTCTCCCAGTCTTTGCCCCTCGTGATGGCCGCTTGTATGGAGCCCATAAGCACCCTATTGAACCTTTCTACTTGTCCGTTGCTGGCCGGATGATATATCGATGTGTGCCGAAGTAGAATGCCATTCCTGTTTGCAAACTTGACCCATTTGTCCGAGGTGAATTGGGGGCCATTGTCACTGATTATGGTCCTGGGTATGCCTTCCCTGAGGAACACTGCCTTGAGGAAGCGCAGTATTTCGTCCGTGTCCATGACCTCTTTGATGTGTACTTCTGGCCACTTTGAGTACTTGTCTACTAACGCACAGAGGTATTTGGGGATCCCCTGATCATCCAGTATAGGCCCTAAGATGTCCACTGCCACCTCTTCCCATGGGTTACTGGGACTCGTGAACTTCCCTAAAGGCGGTCTCATAGGCTTCAGTATCTTGTCCGCTCCTTGGCACTGCACGCAGTCTCTTACGTGCCTCTCTACTTGCATGTCCATTCCTGGCCACCAGTACGTTTGTTTGGTCCTGGCCTTCGTCTTCACGATTCCCAGGTGTCCTTCATGTAGTATGGATAGCAGATCCGGTATTATGTTCTCCGGTGGTACCACTCTGTTGCCTCTGTAGACGAACACCCCGTCGTTCCCCACCGACAGCTCTTCTCTGACCTCGTAGAACTGCCGGACTTTGGGTCTTTGTCGTCTCCGTTCCGGCCACCCTCGTACAATGTACATCTTGATGTCGTCCATATCTTCATCCGCCGCATATGCGTCTTTCCACTCCTGTCTACTGATGGCTTTTTCCGGGTCGTCTGTCAGGGCTACCATCTCGTCTTCGTCTTCCGTGCCATTGGTGGCACTGTCCATCGCTGACGCCCTGCTGAGGTAGTCTGCTATCTTGTTTCTCGAGCCCGGTATGTACTCCACGTCGTACCGATACTCCAGGAGTTTCAGCGTCATCTTCGCAATCCGGGGAGTGGCACTGGCATGGCCATCGGATGTCAAAACCTTCACTAGGGGCTTGTGATCCGTCTTCACCTGAAATCTGGTGCCCCACAGGAACTGACGGTACTTTCCCATGGCCCATACCACAGCCAGCATCTCTTTTTCGATCACACTGAACTTTTGTTCTGGCGACGTCAACGTCCTGGACGCGAAGCTGATCGTTTCTGTCCCTCCTTCTGGTCTTTCTTGCATGAGCACCGCTCCCAACTCTTTGTCACTTGCGTCCGTCATCAATATGGATCGCCCCTGAGGATCGTACCCATGCAGCGGGATCGCTTGGCTGATTTCACGTTTCACCGTGTCGAACTCATCCTGCGTCTCTTCAGTCCACACAAACACCGTCTTGTCCCTCGTGAGTTGCCTCATGTGGTGAGTTTTCGTGGCGAAATGGTGGACGAACTTGCTGTAGTATTCCGCCATCCCTAAAAATGACCGTACTTCTTCCTTGGAGGCTGGTGGGGGTGCATCACAGATGGCCTTCACGTTCCCTTTCTTCGGTGTTATCCCATGCGCTCCTATCTCATGCCCCAGGTATGTGACTGATGTCATCCCGAAGTGACATTTCTCCCACTCTGCTGTCAGGCCGTTTTCCTCCAGGATCTTCAATACCGCTTCCAGCTTCTTGTCGTGGTATTCCAGCTCTGTCCCCATTACTAGGATATCGTCCTGGAAGTATTGCACTCCCTCGATGTCCTTGAATAGGCGGGCCATCAGCTTCTGGAACACCGCTGCTGCCGAGGCTAGACCGAAGGGCATGCGGCAGAACTGGTAGCAGCCAAACGGCGTGATGAATGATGTCAGCTTCTTGCTCATAGGATGCAGCACTACCTGGTGGTATGCCGATTGCAGGTCGATGGTGGAGAACCATTTCACGCCTTTCGTGCGGGCCAACATTTCTTCTATGCGTGGTAAGGGGAATTTTTCTACCACGATGCACTTGTTTAACTCTCTGAGGTCCACACATAGACGCACCTTGCCTGACGGTTTCATGGCCACTACCAGAGGCGCCAACCACTCCGCGCTGTCGATGGGTTCGATGATTTCCCCCGTCTTCCAGCCGGTGGAGTTCCTGTTGTACCGCCTCTCTCACTGCGATCGGTATGTTCCTTACTTTGTGCGCTACCGGGCGGGCGTTTTCTTTAAGGACGATCTTGTGGGAGAACTTCTCGAGTTTCCCGATTTTCCCGCCAAAAACTTTCGGGTGTCCACTCCTCCATTTCTCCGCCGTCAACTCATCTCCGTCCATGGTTACCATCACTTGGGTGTCCCCTCCTGGATTCAGCTGTACGCCCAACTCTCCTTGGTCCATCCAACCCAGGACTGACGGTCCCTTCTCCGCAACGTACAGTTTGCAGTGGGCGCTTCGCTCTTTGAACTGGAACAGTAGCTTCTTGAACCCTACCATCGGGATGGGTTCCCCTGTGTAGGTGATCGGTCGTATGTCGGGGGGGTTCTAGCTGTGTGCCCCATGTGGGTCTGAACCTCTCGTTCCACACCGATCTTTGGACAATCGTGTAGGGGGACCCTGAATCCGCCACTATGGTGATGCCTACTCCTCCAATGATCATGTCACACTGGGGCTTGCGCGATCTCCTCCCATCGATGCCCAGCACCTGGTCCTCCTCACACAGGACTTCATCGTCTTCCTCCAGACCCTCTACTTCTTCTCCTGCGTCTTGCGCCACAAATTTCACCGTGTGTTGTCTCCCTTTCCTTCGGCATACTTTCTCGTAATGACCGACCAGGCCGCAGAACGCACACTTGGCTCTGAAGGCGGGGCACCGTTTGTCGTGCGCTGCGTGGCTCGAGCTTCCACATCTGTAGCACCTCACCGTTTCTCCCTTGTCTTGCTTCCATGTTTGTCCTGGTTTGGCTTTCCCTTTGGGTGTTCCTCTGTACTCCCCCGGCGCCGTTTTTCCTCGTCCGTGCTGGTCCGCATCGTCCACCTTATTAACAGTGAGTCTGGGGGCTTGGTCTCTCTTTGCGGCCTCTGCACAGCGCTTGGTCAGTTCTGCCCTTTTCACTATGGCGATCACGTCTTTCAGCGTCGCATCTCCCCTCGCCCACAGTTTATCTTGCACCGTCTTGCTTGTCGTATGCATTACGATTTGGTCCTTGATGAATTCTTCCTGTAACCCTCCATACTTGCACGTTATCGCAAGTTTCCGCAGCGCCGCCACGTAGTCGTCTATCGTTTCCCCCGCTTCTTGCTTCCTCTGCTGGAAATTGTAGCGGTCGATAGAGGTGCACACTGCAGGCCGATAGTGGTTGTCCAAGTCTTCAATGGCGTGTTTGAACACGTCCGTGTCCCCTGCCTGTCTGGTGACCGGTGTGAGGTTCTGGAACACCCGTATTCCTTCTGGTCCTAGATTGTGTAAGAGTATCCTCTTCCTCCTGGCACTGGAGAACGCCTCCTCGTTCTCATCTTCCAGCGCTTCTAGGTAGTTTTTGAAGTACTCCCTCCAGTCTTCCCACTTCATTTGGGGTTCTCCAGGACGTGGAAGGAACGGGATCGGCGTCGTTAAAGCTGATGCCTGTGCGCTCATTTTGGCTTCCACCTGTTTCCTCGGGCTACCTGGCGCGTCTGTCCTCACTCCCCTTCTTCGGGTTCCTGGGACTTCGTTAGAGCTGCCTGCGCCGTCGTCACCAGATTCCGCCAGGGTCTCCACTGCCGTCCTGCGGTCCGCCTGCGCTGTTCCTCCGCCTCGTGGCCGGCACCTTCACTGCCCACGTGCCACCCTCTGGCGTCTATCTGCCACTGCCGCGCTCTCCCGGTGCGTAGGCGTCTGTCCTCGACCCCCTCGGTCCTCTTACCGTGTGGGGTGACGTCCCTCCTTGTGGGTTTTCCTCCCTGAAGCAAGTCGGGGGGCACCTTCCTCCTGGGTCACACAGGGTCCTCACCATCCCATCCTCGTCGCCACTGTAATGATGCTAGGTGCTGTATACACTTACTGCTCTTCCCCAAAGACTTGCTGGAGGCTGTATATAGGGTATAGATGCCTTTATTCAATCAGATAAACAATTCCCCGAGAGAGCGCCGGGCAACACGCTCCGATCGCCTACTCTCGCGCCGCGCTACTCACGCATGCGCAGTAGCGTCCAATATGGCCGCTACTCGCATTGCCGTCCTGACGTAGTGCGCGTCAACTAGACCGCGACACTACAGATCGCTTCCTAAAATTTCCCAAGGGACTTGTCATGGAAAATTATGTTTGACCCCAAATCCCCCCCTCCCACTTTTATTGGTCGAGCCTTGACCACTCATGTGCTGTTAGGCGATCGGTTGTCTGTACTTTGTGGGGGTCTGACTCCCCTCGTCCTCCCCAAACCCCCCCCCCTCCCCCCCCACCACGCTTTGGATAGGCTTGTGTGTGTGTTATTTAAAAATCGTAGCCTACCAAGGGCAAATGGTGTGTGCATGTCCCACGTTTTGTAAGAAGTTCACTCCCGTGGAGTATTGCACTGGTACGAGCAGCGACGCGCACACAGTCCCATGTGCAGTCTGGTGCATTATTACTGCCGGTGATTCCGATTGCGCTTATAAACTGCTTCAGTTGAACTGCCAATACTAAATATGTACTAAAACTCGCTGGAGTTTTACACACGCTGGAATAATGTTTAATGGGAGCATGTTAAGTGTGTTGCATTCTTTTCAAAACGCTTATACAGTCTCTTTACAAATTCAAAACTGGCCCGATTTAAATGGGGGCTTCTTTTTTAGCTAATGGGATCCGTTTGTAGCTATCCGAATTGTGAAAGGGGCCACTTTTATTGTATCAGCCAACCAGGGATGCTGCGTCAGTGCAGGGAGCAAAGGATTAAGTAATCCCAGAGAAAGTGTGGCAGTGGTACCTTCACCCCTGAGCTTCATTCATGTCATGAGGATCACCTCCATATGAAACCTACTTCCTTCTCTGCCTCCCAACAGTTAGGAGACCCATGATTAGATTCATCAGCAGTGCGCCATCTCTGGCCTCTGTGGGGATTGCATGCCAGTTACCTTTGTGTGCTTGCACCACCATAAGCACACAGGGCAGGTATCTCAGCAGAGTGAAGCGCTTGGCACCAGTAGCCCACGTGACACTTCGTGGCACGTCATGATTAGCAAGACTGGGGTGGCTCTGCCTCCACTCACTGGCAAAGCCATGCTTGGCAACTCCCAGTGCGACCAGTAAACAAACCCAAACCTGGGACCATCCTGTCCAGAGCTGCAGAATTGATGGAGTGTGTTGCAGCACACGTGAAAGGGCAAACATCTGACAATAGGGCGGCTTCGGACCAGCACATATCCCCGCGTATTGCGGTGGTGGTGCCTGGGGTGTGACTCGAACCCCACGCCGGTGCAGTGTCCAGATGCCTATCATTGAGGCAGCACTGATGTACAGGATTGTATAACAAACACCCTGGTGGAGAACAGCGCAGTGCTGCCAACCATGGGTTTCAGCTCCGCGTCAGCAGTGCTGCTGTCCGCGATGTGTGCTGTGGACCACACTGCAGCTCTGTTATCCGGAGGTTTGACTTCAGTATCAGCAGTGAAGCACTGACATAAGGGGTTCATCCGCACAAAGGGCGCATAATAACTCCTTTGGCGGAGTACCACAGTGCAAAGCTCCCGCCCGTGGAGTTAATTTACTTGCCACAAGCGCAGTGCTGTTGTTCAGTGTGCATAATCGCTCCCATCAGTGTTGCAGAGCAGTACAGTTGTGCCCCCTAGATGGCCATCTCCATCAATGAAGCAGTGCATAATGGCCCCCGTCAATCTCCCTTCCCGACCTCCCGATGGCCGGGTCCTGCCGGTCCTCGGCACAGGCAGTTCAAAAAGCAGGTGCTGAGAAGGGTTCCTATCGGGCTCTCACCCGTAAAAGTGAAAACAAATCTCATCTCTGCAGCAATACCCACCACTGTTCACTGCATTTATTGTAATTTCGAAAAGACTCCTTATAGTTCTTTCGCAGTCTCATCATTTCAGAACTGAAGTATTTTAAATATTCTATACAATGAATTAACAGTTGTTGCTTATTTATCTTACGCAACTAACAACCAAGACAATAGTCCTGGCTTGTTGTAGGTGTAATGTTACTTTTATTATATATCTGTATGCAATGGCAGAAGCAGCACACTTTGCCAAGCTAACAATTCTTGCTTACGTTTTTAAGCCCCACTCTTAATTACATTGGCCACGCCTCTTTGACTGGGGATATTTCAAAGGAACCTGTGCTTAATGCTTAAAAAATAAATAAATAAATAAAAACTCATTCGCAATGCAAAAGCTCTCGCATTACTCAAAGTCTGAGCTTTTGGCGTTGCATTATTATTAGCAGTGCCAATAGCTCACACTTTCAGTAATGCAAGACCTATTGCATTACAAATGCTTTTTTATTTTCCTCACACCCCACTTCACAGATCACCCTGTAACTTTCCAGCACTGGCGGCCCTCAACATTTTGAAAAGGAACAGCACTCAGCCTGGGACTGCACAGCACCTGGCGCGTCTGCATTAAAACGTTTCAAAGAGGTTAGCACTGGTCTGCCTGTTTAGACCATAGGTAGTTATACTGTAGTGCAGTTGCTCCAAACAACCACCAACAGTTAGGTAATGTCTACATCTCACTACTTGGAACGCCAAAGAATCAACTCAAATAGCAGCTCTCCAACTGAGCACAGCAGGACTTTCAGGATGCTGACTTGGAACACCATCTTGTAAAAACCTGCATATTCACTTACGCATCCACTTATACGTTCACATTCGTGACTTGAGCACCCACGCCACAGATCTATCTGTAACATGTCACTCATGCATTTGCTCTACATGTTCTGTGAGAGATTACATCTCTGTTCAGTGGGAAATGGAAGATTGCACACATTGCCTTTTGTGACCCTAGGCACTTACTTTTCTTCCCTGCGCCTCCTTTTCCATGATCATCACATCTGAGAGCACTTTCAAATAATTGAGTTCAGGATATACACTGCACAGCAATCTCTCTCGTGTACGGGTTGATACACCACAATGTCGCTCTATTTACAAAACTAAAGGCTTTTATATAAGAAACAAAACAAATGACTTGCCTGGAGTCATTTATAAAACTGTGGTGGCAGAAAGGGTGTGGTTCACTATTCCTAATAAAGGCTACTGATGTAATGATATTATCTAAGGTGCTAAAGTGAAATGACCTAAAGTACAGTTTTTTACATCAAATTTTCAACTTCATCTGTAAATAAAGTGGCATCCAGCAACACTTTCAGCAGGGCATGAGGTCCAGGATGAGCTAAGAGCTATTTTCCTTAACATCCACAGCGCTGTTTTTCCACACAGCAACACAGACAAGGTTGCAGAGAATTATGGGACCGGGGCGACACTGCTTTAGTACCACTGCCCTGTTGGTGCTGGTAGTGAAGCTGAAGATGGTTTAGTGTTGGGAGTGTGGTTTGTGTTCAAGGCCTATGCACTTTCTCTTCCCACATTCAGTCAGCTACAAGTGTGGCTTGGTAGTATGGGCATGGCCTATCACCTACCACAGGCTATTATTACAGTGACTTCCCCTGTGAAACATGCTGCACGTGTGGACAGCTTATCCAACAGCACGCTGGGAAACCTTTTAAGGGTTGGGACCCGAGGAAAATTTGCCCCATCATCTCTGACACTCCTTTCTGAAGCTGCTGAACATGCACTAGGAAGAAGGAAATGTTTCACAATATTTCATGTGAGATGCCTTATTCCAGGGGAAGACTCTTTACCTCAATAGAGTAGTACGGTCCATAGCTCAGCCCTCCTGTTTTTTTAGTTTTGTAGTAGGGAAATACCATTAAACATTTTAGCTCACCCACAAACAACTGTAATATAGGTTTGACAGAACATAAAAATTGACATGGGTGACATAATCGCACCCAAACTAGGGAATCCATAATTTAGGAGGCTGTACAACCAGTGAAAAGTACCACTCTAGAATGCTACATAGTGCAATATAAGGAAACCCCTTATGAAGCACATCACAATAGGTAGGTGAGAGTTCATTATCCTATATTAATATATGAATGTATCTTGCATAGCGACGGTGTCCTGGCCTCGGTGGCGGGCTCCGTTTTGAGATTCTGGGCCCTTTTCCTGCAGATCGGTGCTTTACCGGCCCCGGTGTCGCTGCGGCCTGGAGGGAGCCGGTCGGGCCGCTGAGCGGAGTAGACAGCCTTGCTCCCTGGGGCTGCCGGCGCTGGAGCTCTATGCGGCGCTCGCAGGTACCCCCGATGTGACTCTTGCTGCACCGGCTGGGGGCGGAATTGGCATGATCGCGGTGGGACGCGATCCGGAGGCGGCGCCATTTTACGGAGGCCCGGGAACGACCCACTCGATCTTCCCAGAAGATGGCGGCCGACAGAGCCTAGTAACAAGAGCCTGTACCCGGGCTGTGGGGAAGTTCCTGCCCCGAATCCCCAATCGCCACGAGGGGTCCTGAGCTTGTGAGGCGGCAGCGTGACTGTAGCGGCAATCCCCCCAGGAGACCCACAGGTGAGTGTGGATCGCTCGATACGGAGGCAATGCTCGGTCCGCTGATCGGCGGACGGTGAGGCGGGCCGGTCGGGGCTACTGCTGGTGCCTGGGAGCATGAAGGGGGAGTGCTGCAGTGTTGCCTGTTCTGCACGCTGGTCTCACAGTAGTGGCTGGGTTTAACGGGAGTGGTGTAGCCGGGAAGCATGTCCCCAGGAAGGGGAATGTCTATTGGTGTCAGCCTGCATGGTGATTAGTGACCACACCGTCATCCGCTTCAGTCAACACGCATACACAGACGTCACCCAATGATTACACTGACACTTTATTTGTGGGTGAAGAACTGCTGCAGGTTTATTTCATACAACATAGTATGATAATAAAATTGGGTTATCTTACGGGCGATCCAGGGCAGGCAGCCCCTTGCTGCTCCGCCCGCCTGGTGAGCCAGCACACACGGTGGGTCGATGCCCGGCAGTGTGGCACATAATTATTTACAGATCATCCACTGGGTCACGTGATCTGTCTCCTACTCCCGCCCCTTCCGACAGGGGCGGAGCGTGTTGTGGCACACCCCCGGTTGGTCAGGCCCCCCAACCGCCCGAAGGACTAACGGGGCGCCGTCGCGGTCTTCCCAGAACCCCCTTCGGCTCCTGGACCTTGGCTCGGGCACCCTTACTGTGCCGGACAGGGGTACCCTTACTGTACCGCCTGTCGCAGAGGTACCCTTACTGTACCCGTCTGCATCCAGATCGCCCTGTAACTCCGCCACAGCTCTGGGGAAGCTACCGTCGCTGCCAGAGCCCCCCTTCCTCCCTTCGCTGTTTATAGGTGCCCGCCCCTGCGAGCCAGCTTTTAGTGGGCTAAATAATGGGTCCTGTTCTGTAACCGTAAATATACGGCATTAAGTTGCAACATTACTCAGAAGCCCAGGGCAGACTAACCACGAATGACTCTTGGCCCCAATGCCGCTCAGCTTAGGCGTGACTGGAGTTACTAACCTTATAAGCGATGCCACTGCAGATCTTCCTATCGTAATTATGGGAAGATCTAGCACCTACATATGGAGTCAGAACTAACCATAGCTGAATTCGTCAATCCATCGCTTCCCTTCATATCCTAGCACTAAGGTGTTGATTTCCGCTTTGTCTACAAAGGTGATGTATAGATAGCGTCATGGTACCTGACAAGCAGCTGCTGCTGCGGGGGATTGCATGATTTCTTTAGCAGGACAGAAGATTTTTTTGTAACTGCTAAATGGACGTATTCTTCTTTCATGACTCCGGATAAAGCCGATATAGCTGACTGAGCTGCCGAAGGTACATCGCTCAGCTCGAGGACCCAAATTTGTGAACGTTCCCCCCCCTCCCTGGCTCCAAGGAAAGGCTGGGCGAGAAGGGTAACACCTAAATCTGATTTTCGGGCTGGAAATATGGCATCGGTAACAAGGCATTGGTGAAATAGGCGCTTATGGACCTGCCATCCCCTTAAGATTTTTTTTAATTGGCCAACTTGTGTTCCCAACAGCTACAGCACCATAAGCAGGGTGAAGGTAACGTGTGAGTTAACCACTTCACCTACGTATATAAACACAAGCTGACATCACTTACCTAAATTTGCTTCCTTTCACATCGTATTAGTCTATTGTTTACTACAAACCGGCCCATATCTTAGCAACATCTCCCGGTTTTGGCCTCTCTACTTGCAAATTAAGTTACCTTAAATTGGACGATAGAGTCTTATACTAGTCCCGCTGTTCTCCCACTCTTTTCTTACTCTCCACTGGGACAGCGTATCCAATTCCTTGCTTGTTGAATAGCAGCTAGCTTTGGACTCTATTGCTGCTGAAAGGAGTTAATATCTTTGCCTACAGTCCTTGTTACACCGGTGTTGCAGTGTTGTAGGTAAGTCGTGGCACCGACATCATGGCTTGAAAAGGAAACTACTCATTGCTATCAAATAATTTGTTGTGAGCCCCAGTTGTGATTTCGTTCCTCCCTGGCCCCAATGAAAGGCTGAGCGAGAGGAGCAACACCTAAATCTGTTTCTCAGGCTGGAAAATATGGCTTGGGTCACAAGGCATTGGTGAAATAGGCGCTTATGGACCTGCAATCCTATTAAGATTTTTCAATTGGCCATATTAGGTGCCTTCCTGGCTTGAAATTGTGTTCCCAAGAGCTACAGCACAATAAGCAGGGTGAAGGTACGTGTGAGTTAACCACTTTACCCATGTATATAAACACAAGCTGACATCACGGGTATCTCAATTCCCTTCCTTTCACATCTTATTATCCTATTGTTTACTACAAAATGATCCATATCTTAGCAAAATCTCCTCGTTTTAGCCATTCTACTTTTAAATTAAGTTACATTAACTTGGGCGATAGTCTTATACTAGTCCCGCGGTTATTCCAATCTTTTCTTACTCTCCACTGCGACAACGTATCCAATTTCTTTGCTTGTTGAATAGGAGCTAGCTTTTGGACTTTATTGCTGCTGAAAGGGGGTTAATAAGTTTGCCTACGGTCCTTGTTATACCGGTGTTGCTGTGCTATAGGTAATTCGATGCACAGACATCGTGGCTTGAAGATGAAACTTCTTATTTCATCAAATAATCTGTTGTGGGCCCCAGTTATGATTTCGTTCATATCTTCATAGTTGGCAGTGTCACTATCTTGCCAATACCTGGGTCACGTCCGCCTTAAATGATGACAATACACCTGGCTTTTCCGCTAGCCTTGCTCATTAACCTGTCAAATGTCTGTGGAGAGCAGCTCTCTCAATTATTACCATGCAGACGAGGGCACGCCATTCACGGGTGTCTGGTTGAAGTATGCTCAGGTAGTTGACACTCATTCTGGGGTATCTGGTTGAAGCATGCACAGGTCATTGACACTCTCCCACGTGCAGTGCTGTGAAACGTTTGAAGTAGTTCATCAAATTCAGCCAGCCACCCCCTAGGTGGAGGCTTGCACTCCCAAACTTCTGCTAGTGTAAAACCCGGCCACACCTCGTGTTCAGTGAAATTTAGTAATTCACGACACTGACAACCCCAGGGGCCAAATACTGGACTGTGTAAATGCGGCCCCAATATCACCAGGAACAATTAGCTTGGAGTGGATGGGTGATAACCTAGACTGGCTTAAGGCACAACCTTTGACAATCACTCCTAACACGACGTGCCAACGCAGGAAGAAGAAAGAGTTCTAAAGCCCGCCTTACTTCCTTTCCCAGTTCGACAGTCGAAGAAGAATGCCCCGTCCAGAAAGGTCATGGCCTTATCACTGAAGCCTATCCCTACAGCCTTCTCCGTAAATCTACAGCATTGCTTTGTAAAGCTTTTTTCTGGTTCCACAATTAATTGTGGTCGATATGCTCTCCCTCAGTCTGAACAAATTCCTAGCTAATCGTACGCCTGCCGAATTCCCCGGGCTGTCTGGCTTAATGCTTTACGCCTGGAATTGCCCCACCAAATGTAGCCTAGCACTGAACTTAACTTGGTTGTTTCAGCTGTCCTTTTGGAGCTCGAAACGCCCCCTATGCTCCTTGTGCTTACTAAATGGACCCGCTCCTTAGTTTCCCAGCACACAATGCACTTACGTCCTGTATAGACTAAGCTGCCACTATGACTGGGTTGCAGAAAACCTTACACCCGCTGTTTCCGACTAGCAAGGCTAAATAGGAAAGGCAGCCACATCTCTTGACGTAAGCGTGGAACTAGTACTAATAAATACCTTCAAGGTGTTATATCAGACACCCAGACCCCGGCCTTCAGCTTGTCCCAAAACAGCTCAGGCTGCTGACTTGTCTGTATGGACTACGCTGCCACTGTGAGTGTGAGTTGATGACAAAAATTACACCAGCTGCTTCCGAATAGCAAGCCCAAAGATGAAAGGCAGCAGCATCACTTGACCTAAGCGTGGAACTACACAATAATAAATCAGTATTCCGAATTCAAACATATAACCAATATTTTCTCATGTGACTATCTTATTCACCATCAGCCAGGCCTACTTCCTTATTAAAATCGCGAGTGGCTGGCAAAGGGTACGTTAGAAATATCAAAGCCATGCATGGTCAACATAAAGCCAGGTATGGAAGGAAAGCTTGGGGGCGATAGTGTGAATAGTGCTGGTGGCATCCAGTTTGCTGCTTTCGGGAATGAAACAGCCTGCAAGTTAAATTGTCAGTTTATGGTAGTGCTGCACGACCAGAAAGGTATCAGTGTTAGTGCGCTTTACCTGCGCACCAAATGACGCTACACCAGGGACACACTCTTTTCTTATTAGGCACGGGGAGAATAAGTGATTCTCCCAGAATCACTGCATGCTAATAAGTAAGGCGCTGAGACTTCGGGCCTGGTTCTCTCCAGCATATAGCAATGGGCCATGCACTAGCTAGTTGTGCAAAGCATAAGTTTCAGTAGGTAAAGTTTGAAAACTGTTATTTACTGCCCGATAAACAAGTTTCATTGGGTATCCCTAGAAAATTATTCTTAGTTGCCGGAAATAATTTGGTTTGCATCCTGCGCTATGCTGGTTATGATTAATGTAACTTAGCACGCCACTAAAAGTGTTGTAGAACTCACGCACTCTCGCGGTAAACGGCGATGCCTTGGCGATGGTGGTGCCCTGTGCAAGAATGTTGTTGGCGCCTCCCCAATGCCGCCTCCACCACAGATTCCCTCACTAGCCCCCTTCAACAGTTGACCAAGTTTCCATAACCACACTCTCAGATGCATTTAATTAGTTATATATAGCGCCACTCCTACCAGTGTAGGGTGTCCGAGAACTTTGCATCTCACACAAATTCCGCCTAGCCAATCAATCATATGCATATGAATCAGTGTATAGGAAAGGTTACCTGAGCCAAAGGACTCAATGCGTAGGAGACTCATGTCATCCCTACTGGCAGGCAGATAGTTTAAGGTTGCTTAGTGTGGAGAAGCGCAAGCGTAGACGATTTCTAGCCAAATTAACCCTCTTTGCAACACTAATCAATATTGTAATAATGTATGCTTAGTGGTGTGAATGCAGCTCTAGGATGAGCGTTCGTAGCTCACTGTTGACCATTAAGGGCTTTAAGATATACATTGCAAGTAACAAAAGGATGCCTCCTTTGAAACAGTAACCTGCTGACCTATTTACATCATACGCACTCTGGAATCAACTTGGCACACGCTCTTTGCAGAGGGCATTTTTAACCCTCTGCACTAACTACACCGAAGTCAAAACCTCCACTATACAAATTCTTGACCTTTCTCCAGGAAGATAACGAATCACACGAGTTATCTTGGCATTTATGTGAGGCCTGGAATTGCCGTGGAAAGAAACGCAGCATCCGGTGCCATGACTGAAACAAAGTACACAGTGGTGCACACTTTGTTCTAGGAGGCAGGGAGCACCGAGTATACGAAGGACCCCGAATACCACCGTTCAGACTCTGCAGTAGCCAACTGCAAATAACTTCTTGGTCCCGGGGTGCGCCTGGCGGGCTATTGTAGAGCTGGGAGCGGCCCGGGGAAGGTTAGCGCTCCCCGGGTGCAGGGCAGGACAAAGCTGGGCGCTGCAGATTTATTCAGTGCCAGGGAGGTGCAGCGACTGTGCAGAAGCCCCTCCTGCACGGGACGTGTGGGCGATAAAAGTATTGAAAATGGAGAAGTGGGTCGAGCTTTTGCCTGTGTGACCCGGTGGGTGAAAAGCTTAATTTGGAACCCAGGGGCGCGAGTTCCAATCCCAGGTGTTACCCAATTGTGTGCTCCTAGACACTTCGCCTTAGCTTCCTGTGCCTTGGTCCTCTCAAAACACAGTTATTGGGGCACAGTGACCGCGAAGTGCATTGCTGCAGCTCAAGCACATGGGCAGCTGGACCTCGTCGCGCCAGTCCTGTGTTGGACCGCGTCACGGCGCCTTGTCTCAGCGATGGATTCTCCTGTGTCGAAGTTTGATTTTTAAACTTGAGGATGCGTGCCCACCAAGAAGGTCTGCAGAGGAGCTCCGGTTGGATTACGCGGTATAACAGCTGCCAACTGCACACAACAGCTGCTTGAATTCTGGCAGCTCGTGTTGTGTCCTGGGCCCCTGCACTCTGATTTTGCAGCGAACACGCATAACGCTTAATTACCGGAATTATACTGTGTCAATAACATTTCGCAGGGCCTTTGTCATTAGCGCGACACTATGGACTCATTAGAAGTTGCTGGGAGGATTCCTATAGACATGGGAACACTATGCTATATTGTAGTTTTGGAACCGATCTCTTCCAAATGTTAAACTTGTTTAGTCCTGTAGCAGAGCAGGGCGCCCCATCACGTGCCCACCCACCAATCACGGATCGATACCACTACGATTGCAGGATCTATGAAAACAAAACCCGGTGACCGGAAGCTGACGCTGCAGAAGGAAAAGGCTCCCAGCTGACTGGGCAACGAGGCTCGAACCCTGGTTCCCTGCACCGAGTCGGCGGTGCAGCCAGCGGACCACACCGCCCACGGGATCTCGTCACGCAGATCCAGGGGTGCTGTACATAGCATCGTATTTACATTACGCATTCCGGCACGGGGGGTTTAAGTGATTTGCCCAGAAACACCGGGCGTGGCCACGGGGCTCTGTACATGGCCCGTATCTACATTACATACTCAGGTACTTGGTCCTTGCAGACTTACACAACCCATTCGCGCCATTTCCCCCGCACCACCAGGGGCCCCCAGTAATCGGGCAAAGTCCATAACTACGCCCGACAAATGAAACGGGTCCACATCCCAACCAAGCCAAGCAAGCAGAAATCTGGAGATGCCGAGAGCCGACCCGGGGCCTTCATACATGCAAAGCCTGAGCTCTCCCAGAGCTCCGTCCACCGGCACTCGAAACCCGACGCAAGACCAGGAGGAGCGACCGGCATCAGGCGGAAAGGACATGCGAACGCCATCTAACCCACTGTGCGCCATAGAGAGCTTTTTCAAAGCTAACGGAATACTTGAGCTCCGAACACCCGCATAGCGGAACCTTTTAAACAAAGGGGGCAAGTTCCTTAGTGCTTTTCCCTATCAACTGCTCACTTTCACCGGGAATAATGATGCCTGTTCCGTGCGTTTCCAGTCTCCACCCCCCTCCCCCCCGCCTAGGATGAGGTATTCGGACGCTGCCCGGCTCCTCACTGCTTCTTGATAAATGGGGGTGGAAAATTGCTCGACATGGAGGCGGAATGCTTTTTACGCACTATCTATGCTGACCGACTTCTTCCGAGCACTCCCCCTTTCATCTGGCAATCAGGAAGAGGAACGGGGAGATTAAGTGATTTGCCGAGAATCACAGGCTGTTCAGAGTCATTGCCAAGACTCGAAACCTAGTTCCCCAGGTTCGCAGTTGAGCGCCCTAGCTGTTAGGCCAACTCCTATTCCCAAAGGGGGCCCTGCCGCTGGCAGCAGAGTCATGAAAAATGTGCTCCTGGACCTGTTTTCCTGCTTGCAAAGGAGAGTAATTATTCATAATGTTCTAACCTGTATTGGGCAAGAGATATCGGAGAAGAGTATCGATCGTCCCGAAGTGAACCTGCACGCGCTGACATGGTGATATGTGCTCTTCATGGCCTCGCGCATGCCTTCGGTGTGTGGGGTCTGCTGAGATCAGGGGGGGCGGGCTGCAGATCGGTGCCGTTAGCTGCTCCACACAGCGGCTCACGCTCCCACCAAGTTTTAGCCTACAACAACGGGCTCCTGACAAACCCGACGCCAGGATAGGCGACCGTCCTAAGGCGTTCGTAACCCGCCCCTAACCCTGCTGCGTCGCTACATCTGCCCCTGTCCCGCAACTGACCGCCACCCTGCCGCTTCCGACCACACGCGACCATCTCCGCCCCCCCCGTGGTATCCGACCACAGGGCCCCTGTACTACCCGGGCTTAACCCAGGGACGGGGCCGGGGGGGAGGCAAGAGCATGGACATACCGTAATGACTGGCGGCGGCGACGACGACGATCCTGACGACGACCCTGGCGGCGGCGAAATCGCGTGTCCAGGCTGGAGCGGCAGGAAACAGAGGAGGAACTGGGCGGGAGGGCCTCCTAAGTAGGGGGGGCAAGCCGCGCCCCCCGCCCCCAATGGCCCGCCTCCCGCTCCAACTATAGGGAGTAATACCTTAGTGGGCGTAGCCTCGCGCGCGAGGCAGCAAAGGGGAAGGCTCCGACGGGCGGCCACTAACATGCTGCCCTGCTGATGTCCCACTGCTTGGGACGCGGGCAGCGGCATTCTGCATGTTCCCATGAGCACTTTTATTGCCACCTCTCTCCTGAACTCAGAAGGCAATGCTTTTGATGGTGCATTGAGTGCCTGACGATACACCTATGCCTCCCACTGGACAATAGTACATGTGTGCAGCGAGTCCTTGCCCCGGTGGACCCTATCGGCTGCTCCCTTGTCGTGTCAGAGGTCACTGGGCAGGCTGTGCATCAGTGACTAGGTGGCTGCAGCGCCCTGTCCTCCTGCCGGTGCTGGTCCCTGAAGGCGCTGGTAGTTCTTGTGGCCCTAGCTCTTCGGGGGTGCTGTCTCCTGTGCGGGCCTCTGGACCTGGCTGCCCGCTGCTTCACAATACACCCCATGTCAATCCTCCGCTGACAGACCGGAGGGTGTGCTGCTGGGGGTGAGCGGTGTTGCCCGGGACCGGCGGACAGCACGGAGTGTGTAAGAAGAGCAGGCCGGTGGTGAGGAGCTGCGGGGGTGTGCCCTCCTGCGCGCCGCAGTATACTGAAGGTCGTTGGACTTGTTGCAGTGGGCTTGGTGGTCGTGTGTGTTCTGGCCTGCTACCCGTCTACGTGGAAAGGGGCACGTGGATGTCCCGCGGCGTTCGCCTGTGATCACTATGTCACTGACCAGGGGAAAGAGAGACAAGCCTCTGAAAGATCTTCTACAGAGAACAGCAGGACACGCCGCGCCACAAACTGCCGCTGGATCGGCGCTGGTGGATGAGGGGGATGCACCGGCGACTAAGGCCTTTATGATCGAGCTCTTCTCCACTATCAACATTCAGGACCTCCATTCACAGCTTTCTGCGGATCTGCGTGAAGTTCGGCGTGATGTTGATGGAATTGGGGACAGAGTGGCGACGTTGGAGGAGCACGTCCTAAGCAGGGAGGATGATCTCCATCAGCTGCAGCGGGAGATGCTGCACCTCCGGAAGCAGAACATAGAATTGCAAACCCACGCTGAGGAATTGGAGAATCGCTCCAGGCATAATAACATCCGGATCCGGGCAGTTCCGTGGAAGGGTGAGTGTGATGATCTTCGTGCCTATGTTCCTGCAGATTCTTGGGGATGACGAGGTGCGGGAGATACAAATGGACCGTGTCCACCGTGTAGGCCTTCTGCGTAGTGCTAAGGCCCCCCCCCAGACATACTCGCCTGTGTACATAATTTCCAACTGAAGGAGCGTATCCTGCGCAGGGCTAGAGATCTCCAACCAGTGCAATTCCAGGGCCACCAGCCTATGCTTTACCAAGACTTAGCAGCTTCCACACTGCTTAAATGCAGAGACTTTAAACCCATTACCAATCATCTCCGGGAACAGAAGATTCTTTACTCCTGGGGCCATCTGTTCCGCCTCAACTTCAAGCATCAAGGCAAATTGCTTCAAATCCGATCCCTTGCGGAGGCGTATGACAAGTTGGGATTGGAGGGACCCCCATCCGGGGCAGAAGATACTTCACCGCTCACTCGCAGACGACATCGCTCCTCTGACTGGCAGCGAGTTGGGGGGGGGGGGGGGAAATCCCGAGCCCTGCCCCTAACATGGCTGCTAGTAAGCTGGAAAGAGAAGCAGCCCTCTCTTCGGTTGCACAGGTTACAGACACCCCCGCGGCACCTTGAAGTACTTGGCTTGGCATTCATCTGAATACTACTATTTGCGTCGGAGGGAGGGGGGCCCTCGACAGTACACGGTATTGCCTTCCCCTTGTCATCAGTGTGATAGACACTTCAATCTTGGGGCGGACAGACCTGTGCCACGCTCCCCTGGATATTGATCACTACGACGAACTTTTGTCATGTTTTCTTGTTTTCTTTCTGTTATGTCTTTTTCAAGGTTTCTTTATGCTGTTGACAGGGGATATTTTTGGGTGATCTTTTGGGGCTCCGCATCAGTTCACGAACGCGATAGGCCAGTAGCCCGGTTTGGGGGAATGACCTTCATTAGAGTTGATCCCGGTGGTATGGGGTCGGTACATGGATATTCCCTCCTTCAGTGTTGCGATGAGTAGGGACCTGAACATTGTCAGCTTGAATGTACGGGGGCTGAATAGTCCTGTCAAGCGGTTGGCAATACTCTCCCTTTTAGAAAATGCTGGGGGGGATATTTGTTTGCTACAAGAAACCTACCTTTTGCCTAAAGACATCAAGCGTATGAGGGATAGGCGCTTCCCACAACAGTTTTGGTCTTCGGGCCAGTCTAAACAAAATGGGGTGGCGATCCTCTTTAGTGCACGTTCACAATGCAAACTAGTTTCTACGATAGCAGAACTGAAGGGTCGTTTCTTGGCAGTCAGGGTGCAATGGGGGGATATGCATTTTACGGTTGGGTCCTTATATGCCCCGAATGAGCGACAAGAACCCTTTTTGCGCTTAGCCCTTTCGGAGGCTCTTTTATCTCCTGATTCAGCGCTTCTGATTGGGGGAGACTTAAATGTGGTGATGGATCCGGAGTTGGATAGGTCGGGGCAGCGATCCAATCAGACTGGGGCATTGTCCCGAGCTGGGAAACAATAGCTCTCTGATTGCAGAATGTGTGGCGAATGCAGCACCCGAAGGAGCGCGACGATACATACTTTTCAGCGGCACACAAAACATATGCGCGTCTTGAACACTTTCTAGCCTCTTCATCTCTATTCCCTCACTTGCGCATTGCGGATATTACTCCTCGATCCCTCTCAGATCATGCCCTCATTTCAGTCCAATTTCCTGCGCGCGGTCTACTCCTCCGGGCTGGCGCCTTCGTGATTCCCTCCTTCACTCGGACGATGTCATTCAACCGATTCGGGACATTATAAAACATTACATCGCTGAGAATGATCAGGGTGACACACCCCTCGTGGATGTTTGGGAGGCATTGAAGCTAGTAGTACGGGGAGAGTTTATCGCGGTTGCAGCATCTTTCGCACGACTTCGCAAAAGAAAGCGAGCTGAGCTAGAAAAGGAGGTTGGTGAATTAGAGGCAGTTCACAAGCGCACGGGGGCCCCGAGAGTGTGGAGGGAATTGGAAACGCGGCGCCGTATGCTGAAACATCTGGATAGGGCCGAGCATGCGCTCCTGCGGCTCCGGCACAAATTCTACCTCAGTGGGGATAAATCTGGGAGGATGCTCGCTCAGATTACGGGCGCAGGCTCAGATGACCGCAATCCCCGTCATACGGGGTCAGAATGCAGTAGAACATACCACGGATGCCCTGATTGCCGATGCTTTTCGCCAGTTTTACCAACGCCTCTATTCGAAGGAAGGCATCCCTTTGCATGACCCAGGGGAATATTTGGCCTCCTGTAATATCACCCCCTTACTCAAAACGTCGGCTGACGATTTGGACTCCCCTATTCGTCTCGAAGAGGTGATATCCGCAATAGCGCGGCTCAAAGTGGCTAAGTCACCGGGCCCGGATGGCTTTTCAGCCCTGTTCTACAAGCTATTTTGTGTGGAGCTGGCTCCCCTTTTAACAAAGCTTTTTAACTCTTTCCTAGACACTGGGGAGGTGACGCCTTCCATGTCTAAGGCGGCCATCTCTGTAATTCTAAAACCTGGGAAAGATCCAGAGGAGTGTGGGTCGAACCGACTGACCTCGCTCCTTCATATTGACGCAAAGTTGTTTGCGGGTGTGATAGCCTCCCGACTTAATCCCCTCATGGATAACATTGTAGACCCGGATCAGTCCTGCTTTATCCCGACGAGGCAGGGGGGTGATAATACTGAGAGACTATTGCACCTCATTGATCTTATTCACCGATCACATACTCCGGCCTTTCTGCTCTCGATAGACGCGGAGAAGGCTTTTGATCGGGTTTATTGGGAGTATTTATTCGCAGTGCTATGTACATTCGGGTTCGGAGATAATTTTATCTGTTGGGTTTGTTGTCTCTACGCCTCCCCCAGGGCAGCGGTGCGGGTCAACGGCTGCAAGTCGTCCCTGTTTTCTATTGCCCGGGGCACACGGCAGGGTTGCCCCTTGTCTCCTCTCTTATTTGCGCTCTACATGGAGCCTTTTGCTCAACGCGTCTGTTCCAACCCTGACATTGCGGGCCTAAAGTTTGGAGCTGATGTTCATAAAATTAGTATGTACGCTGATGATGTCATTCTCTCACTCACACAACCCCGAACGACACTGCGGTACTTGACTAAAGAGCTCTCTACCTTTGGAAATGTAGCGTGGTTTAAGGTCAACCTCACAAAATCGTAAATCCTCAATCTTCTATTCCGGAGACTGAGATACAGGATCCCCAACAAGATTTTGAATTCCAGTGGGTGTTAACAGATATTACCTACCTGGGCATTCGTCTGACCTCTTCCATTGCTAGGACGGCCACTCTTAATTACTCCCTGTTGCTGGAGCAGACGATCAAGGCACTGGCGGCCTGGTTGCGTGTCAAACTGGTGTGGTATGGCAGGTTGGCGGGAGTGAAGATGACGGTGTTACCGC
Source organism: Triturus cristatus (assembly GCF_964204655.1). Classification (NCBI taxonomy): domain Eukaryota; kingdom Metazoa; phylum Chordata; class Amphibia; order Caudata; family Salamandridae; genus Triturus; species Triturus cristatus. The sequence goes on from NC_140588.1 coordinate 512,976,297, forward strand.
ACATCCTCTACATTTTCCAAATGCTTTCTTTGAGCCCGCCACCAGGTGCGCCTCGCAAACTGCAGGGACTTCTTAATAAGTTCTTATGGGACAATAAGAAACCACGTCCCGCATTTGCGCATGTGACTTCCCCGAAAGCGCAGGGAGGGCTCGGCTTCCAGACGGTATTATAAGGCAACAGGCAACAGGTCTCCGTTTCAACACGGAATAGAATAGACCTCTATCCGGCTAGCACTGGAATTTTATGGACCAGACGGTAGTGGGTCGGAACATATGAACTGTGGCTTCCTCACCGGCATAGAGCCTTGGGTCTGTACTCCTCTCCGGTTACCTCCCCGACTCTCAAAGTTTGGGACCGATTAGCGGGCCCGAAAGGGTGGACTACTTTCCCTTCCCCTCTGTCCCCCATCGTAGATAACCCCGACTTTCAGCCAGGATGCGCATCCCAGATTTTCCAATGGTGGCGGGAGGGGGGTTGCAAAAGGGTGGGTGCCCGGTTTGATCTCGGGGACGTGATTCCCTTTCCCCAGCTGCGTAGGGATTATGATTTGCCTGAGTCCGATGTCTTCCATTATTCGCAGGTCGTACATTGGGTCACGCGGCCGGAGAATTTCGTTCTAATGTCTCACCCCCTGACATCCTTTGAAAAATGGCTGGGGTGTAAAAAAGGCGATAGTAAACTCATCTCTGAACTTTATGCCATGATCACTACTCCAGCGAAGAGACACCGCACAAAAGCTCAAGTCAGATGGGAAACTGACCTAGGGAAGCCCTTATCGCACAAAGAGTGGGAACACATTTTTTACAGAGTGTACCATACTGCCTCCAACACGGCAGGGGCGGAATCTGCCTATAAGGTGGTTACTCATTGGTATTATACTCCAGTTGGGACAGCTCTAAGTCAGACCTCTGCTGGCGGGGGTGTGGTCTTGTTGGCACCCTGGTGCATTTACTTTGGCGCTCCCCCAAACTGGTGCGCCATTGGACAGCAATCATTGATGACATTGATGCAGCATTTCAGATTACTCTGCCACGTACTCCCGAGCACACCTTGTTAGGTCTCCCCCATCCTAAGTTTTTTCCGCTGAAATCACTGAAGGGTAAGCAAATAGCCATGGCATTGTTGGCAGCGCGACAGGTGCTCCTAGGACGTTGGGGATCGCTGACGTTTCCAGACTCTCGAGATTGGATTCAGAAACTTTGGCAACTCTTAGCAATGGAGCGGTTATCGCTGAGTGTAGATGGGAAAGGCAAGGGCTTCGCAAAACTGTGGGCTCCTTTTTTGCAGATTCTTACCAAAGATATGAGAGAAGTCACGTGCCCGAAGTATCTGCAAGTTTTGCTTCTCATTCCTCTGGAACCACCTGGGGCATCCATGAATTGACTTCCTAGTTGTCTGACCAACAATCGGCGACAAGAATGAACTGGCCTTACTAGATTCGAACTGATGCGGAGGGGGGGTGGGTTGAGGGAGGGGGGTTTGTTTCTTTGTTACTGTTTCTTATAAAAGTGTCACTCTCGCTTGGCGCCTTACTGACTAACTATGGCCTGACATCATCGCGAGGTCGTTCTCAGGGATGTAGACCTAAACGCTGTGTCATTCTAAGTAGTTTTCGCTCTGCCGGCGCTCTGATGTAGGCAGCTAAGCTGTGTATTTGATTCTTTGCGGCCACGCAATAATAAAAACGATTCTAAAAAAAAAAAGAAAAAAAAAAAAAAAACTTTTAAGGAGGGTCCAAGGGAATATTTAAAGACCTAGCATGGATATACTCCCCTAAGTGTACTTATATAACCAACAAACTATCCATGGGTCTTGAAAGTGTAGAAGGTGTAAAAATCTATTTAGATGAAGAGAACCTACTGTGCTGTGTGCAGAGGATACTGCCTAGTGAGAGGCAAAGAAACACATCTTTAAAAAGGAAAATCCTTTAAAAAGGAGGGAAACCCATCACTCACCGAGGTGACATGCTTCATCATCTGGGTTCTCCTTCCTGGTTAGTCACTAGTATAGTATCGGCCTAAGGCTCCAACTCTCTTGGGAAGCTTAGACGTTTCGGAGATAAGCAGGTACCGAGCATTAAAGCATGGTGCCAAATAATATTGCTGATGCCCCAAATAACACACTCTATAATATCCAGGCTGGTGCTCGGGACTTATTGATCTGTCTCCTGGTCACCATGTACCTTCTGGCCAAATGAGTTCCTTGAATCCTCAGGGAAGGCAGAAATAATCTTGCCTGCAATGTCCAAGGGACAAGTGGGTTGCAGCAGAAGAGGCACACAGCATTCACAGACGAGACAGTTAGACTAGCAATTAAAAAACTATTTTGCCCACGGTATCAATATTTCTTGAGTCGCCATCAGGTAGAGTAGCTGAGAAGCATTAGGACTCATCTTGCTCATCGAGGCATACATGATAACCCTCTTGGGTGCTACATGAGAAAGGATAGGTCCCCTAGCCAGATTTTCATGCCGATCAATTAGGTGATTACAGATGGAGTAGAACAAGGTCTGGACCATGTCTCCGTAAGGATCTCACTGCAGCATACAAAAAAGTGATGAGTGGGATGCCTGAAACAAATTCAGCCACTGGTAATTAATCGGGCTACAGCCCAGTACATCATTTGTTTTTGGCCACAATGCCACCTCAGATTACATCCAGCCATGTGCAAAGAACCCAACCTTGATCCTGCTCTAATAGGAACAATTCAGTCCAGGTTCTCTCTGAACCGGAACACAAGCTGCCCAAGATATGTTTCACCCTATTGTCAATTGGGTGTGGATCTCAATCAAGAGCTTGTTGCATAAACAGCAGCATGGGCTATGGCTGAAGAATTTCAGTCAACAAGTTTGCAAATGTAGTTTGAAACTGACATCTCAGGAACTGAGGCAGACATTAAACCAGAAAGAAGGGGCAGGGCCTGTGGCAAGGGGGAGGAATGGCCCAGCAGTGGAAGTTCATCAAGAAGACTGACAGATAAGTAGTGCCCAAAGGGAAACCAAACCATTTTAAATAGCTGAAGCGGGGTCTCTTTAAAGGCATAAATCTGCTGTGGAGCAGCTGATGGCCTGGGAAGCCAGAGTTGCATAAGCTCCACTGTAGCGATCAGCTCAGAATTTGATTCTGAAGCCGGGGTCAGGCCCTTTGATCACAAACCAACTTCTCCCGTGAGTTAGCGCACTTGAGAGGCATCAGACACAAATTCGATTTCCTATATCTACCTTTGGACTTGTCTTTCGATTTTGCCCTTGACATACCAGAGGATGGCAAATCGAGGCTGGAGCGACCTGGTGACATGAAACGGGATCAACCCCTCTTTTTGTATTCAGTGACATAGTGCTTGCCTCCCCACTCGCTGATAGCTTTTGGATGCAGATAGACGTTATGCGAGTCCTTGGCTGATATATGTTTCGTACAAGTGTGGCAAGGCTAAAACCCTATTGTTTTTTGGTTGGGGGGGGGGGGGAGGGGTAGTCATCCCTACAAAGTTTAAATCTTTTTTTTTTTTTTAAACTCTTTTTATTAACATTTTCATTTTCAACCAATACTGCAGTACCATAGCGTTCTTTACAACGTACATCACACTGTTCTCGTTTCCGTCTTTGTTGTGCACTAAGGATCTCTTTCTGTTCCTTCCGGACCCCAGCCCCCTTCTCCTCAACCACATCAAACATCTCTTGTCATGCCCCTGTATACACACCCCAGCTAGTCGGAATCGTCTGACAGGGATTCGTCCTGTGGGGGATCACAGATGTTGCCCCGATATTCATTCCACTTCCCCCATATCCTAGTCCATTTTCACAGTATAAATGTTTTGAATAATTTTGTAGAAATCCGATTAAGGATGGAAGCAGAGCTCTATAACTACATCAAATAGTGCAGATAAAGCAAAATTTACATTTCGTTCAGAGGTGTGATGTAGTCGTAAGGGAGACTGATGGCGCCACCTGATGAAGTGTGGGAGTTACTGCATAGTTATCTGGATGCTATCTTGCACCTGTGGAGATTTAAAAAGTGAGTACTCTGTGGTTTGAAGAATCCTTCAGAAATTAGGAGTAGAGGAACCCCCTATCGATGCAGCAGTGTCTGCTTTACTCCTTATTGAATGAGATTAAGTCTTGGAAGAAGGGGGGTCTATGAGCTTTCTACTAACGTGATCATACAAGTCATTTTTTCTCTGGGGTTGATGTTCATAGATGCTGGAATCTCTGGACATACTGCTAAGAAATTGTCTTATATACATACTTGGTGTGATAATGGATAGCCTTTTTAACAACAAGATCTTTTTGAGGAGTGAAAACCAAAATCAAAAGCTAAAATGGTCCTAATGATCTGAAAATCAGAGATTGCCTAAAGTATGAAAAGATAAAGTCTGAAAATCCTGTAAGGATTATCAGGGCAAATAGCCTAAAACTTACTCATCCCTCTGAAGTGATGTGAGGGTATGGTCCTTATTAAAGGCTTGAAGGAAATCTCTATTCACACGGTTTGTCAAAAAAGATTCTTGAGAATGACAGTTCCTTTGGGAAGTGATTGCAACCAAATCCACCAAAAAATTGCAAGCAGATTTAGCCACATAAAAAAAGATAATGCAGCACTCTAAAAAGACATCTAGAATGGGCGTTTGGCTTCCAGCGGGATGTTCATGCATTAATCTGGATGTTTCTAAAGTCTATACTGATTAAACTAAGGAGCAAATCAGTAAAGCAAAGCACTGGAAAGTAGATTTGATCTGCATGGAAGCTTTTTGTATTGATGAACACATAATTCAAGAAGATCTGAATACCACCTCTAATGGAACTTCTCAGGTGGAATTACAATAACCTTGGGTTTGCACTGCTCGAATTTGGACATTACTTTCAGCAGCAGATTTGACATTCATTTGTGCTGCTCCAAGAAACACCTGCTGAGTTTTTCCACCTTCAGGCTCGTAAGTCCTGAAAGATTAAATGTGGTTAGGTAGATATTCCATTCCAGAAGTCAGCGCCAGATCATCTGAGCTTCTATCAGCAATACATTAAATCTGGTAACCCCTTACGTGTTCAAGACGGTGGTTTTATTGCCAGTCTGGAAAATCAATGGATAATCAATTTCATCTAGTGAAGAAAGGAAGGAAGGCAGAGCTATGTGGTAAATCTGGATCTTCTAAATGTTCAAACGAAAACATTTCTCCTTTGGCAAATGTTTACATTGGGTCTTAAAACTGCCCAAATATTACAATTAGTCAATGGCAAAACTGAAAAAAGTAATCCCATCCTCTGGGCTGAAATTATGTAGAACCTTGGAGAAACAGGTGAGAGATTGTCTGGATATGCTTTGCATTATTTGAGTGTACCTATTTCAAATTTAGTTTTTTGCCAAGAGTATGAACACCTTTCCACAATTAAGACTACTGCAAGTAATAATTGATGTAAATTTACGACCAAATTACAAAATGTTCAGAATGCACCTGCTTGCATAAGGCCTAAAATATGTTCTATAGAAAGTACCAGATCAACAATAAAATCTCTACAAGCTTTCTCAAAAGGCATGCCTTCAGACAAGTCCTATCAAAATCATCTGCCCAAATCCAATAATTTACTTCGAACCAGCATTCATGAACTAACTGATAGATACTACCAATACTCCTACCACTAATAGTGCACGAGATAAAAAAAAGGTTATCAATGAATATAAAACATTATCACTGCCTGGTACCCAGAGCTAGATTGCATCACAGCTCAGTAAACACTCATACCACCAACCATTTCTCAAGTCCCAAAGGCTCTCATATTCAAACAAACATGGTTTCTCATTTTGCTATTTTTGCTATTGCCCTCTTATCCCTCTCCATACTCTTAAATCCCTCACCTGTTTCCAGTTTATTAAAGTTGTTTTCTAATGTCATGGACATTTCATGATGCAGCACACAAATTATTCTTACAAATATTCCACAGTTGCGTATCCCAGAATATCTCTTGTGCAAATCTCTGTAACGTTTGTAATATAGTTTGCTTGGTAACAATCAACATGTAATTCGAAGCCTAGAATATATACATATTGCTCGAAGGGAATCTATAGTTGCCAACAAATCTTACTGTCAGGACACATATGAATTTATCTATCTGCTTCCCTTAACCAGAATGATGAACTAACCAACCACACATTTTTCAAGCAGACTTGTGGTCTATCCATTAAAATATTTTTATTCCACTATAATTCATGCTGCATATTTTAAAGTGTCTAGTATTTGAAAGTTCTCATCACAACACGACTGATATTTTTTTTAACAAATTATTTATTTTTTAAGAAGGTAGGGATCTCTTGTTACTTTTATATGAAACCCAATCATGCTTGATGCACATCAATTCAAGATTTAGACTCAAAACAATCATTATGCTCCCTATGTGTACAATATGTAAATTCCCCATAACTACTGAGTTTTAACATGCATCCAGTACATATATCACAAAAAACTGTCTTACCTCCTGGTACAAAGGCATTTTCTGAATTGATTTCTTGCGTCAAGCTCTGTGCCTGAGAATCAGACTCAACAGTTTGTTCAGGTAAATCTGTATTTGTTTGGCCGCTGCCTAACCGTTGCTTTAATAACGACACCTAAAAAGTGTTGATATATTGTTAATGACAATTATGTACTTTTTATCACAGAATTATGGCAATATAGTTCAAATGTGTGATACAAGAATAAAAAACATAACTTCCCTGAATTTGATGGAAATCTACATGCAGACTTTTGTTGCAAGCTCCACTTTAATTATGAGATGGTATAGAATTAAAAAATGTATTATGGGAGGAGCCTAGCGCGCATCCAAGATGGTCGCGTGAGCACAGGGCTCCCCGGACCCTTTCTGCTCCTCGGAATTTATCCTGAGAATATCCTGATGTGGTTTATGGAATCTGGGAGATGAAGACCAGCTGAGCACATATCTCTTTTCAAAAATCAACTCGGACCTGGGAATCCTGAGTTGTCGTCGTCGGAACTTTTGGGACCCACCCGACGGAGGTGACCGGGGTGAAGGTGACCCGTGGGGCCGGGCTGCAATTGAACAACAGCGGCTTCAGCGCGGTGCCAGTTGCCGATCCACCACTTTCGGTTTCGGTTTTGGACTTCAGGAGACCAGCTGGCGGGTGCGCTCGGGGTGGCGAGGTGCTTCCTGGGCCTCTGCACGAGGTTTTCCTCCACCTGCCACTAGAGTGCCTATCGCCTCGGACCCCCTATACCGACATTTTGAGGTCTTCTTGCTGGTGCCCTTACACCTCTTGATTGGAGGTCCCCTTGAGTGACCGTGTTCACATGGGGGGCAAAGGGGGTCCCGAGGGGCGCAAGACCAAGGCCTCCCTCCGCGGGGGAGCGGTCCAGAGCAACAACATGGACCGCTACACCCAGGGCAGAGGGTCCCCTGGCGCTGCTGGCCTCCCCCCGGACGCTGCAGGGGGAGGCACGAACGTCTCTACGGAACTTTCCCTGCAGGACATTATGGGCGCCATTGCTGGCATCAGGGAAACCATCGCCACGCAATACGAGGCCCTGGCCCGTAAGATCGACACCGTCGCGATTGATGTCACCCTGATCCGGGCCGACCTCTCCAAAACTAACGAGAGGGTCCAGGCCCTCGATACACGGACCTCCACCCTCGGTGCGGAGGTGTCTGATCTGCGGGCCGCGCTTGGAGACATCAGGGTGGTCAACGATCATATGGCCCGGCGGCTTGAGGACTTCGAGGGACGGGCCCGACGCAACAACATCCGCGTCATAGGTGTACCGGAGTCCTCCGACGGCTGCCCGGTTGACCTCGTGGTCGAGGAACTTATCCTGCAACAGTTGTCCCCGGCTGGCCTAAGTAAGTTCTTTGCCGTGGAGCGGGCCCATCGAGTTCCGGGCGGTCGGCCACGGCCGGGGGCCCCCCCGAGGCCTATCGTGGCCAAACTATTCCACTACAGGGACCGCGACGCTATTCTGCAGGCCTCACGGACCCACGGCCCGGTTCGTCACGAGAACTCGACCATCAATTTTTACCCGGACTTCACGCAACTGGTCCAGAAACAGCGGATGGGATTCCTAGGGGTGAAGCGTCGTCTCCGCGAGCTGGGCCTAAAGTATTCGATGCTCTACCCTGCAAAACTCCGAGTGGAACATGGGGATCGGACAGCCTTTTTTGACTCTCCTGTGGCCGCAAGTGACTGGCTGGACTCGCTGCCGGACGGAGGTGGCCGTCCCGGACCCTCTGCGGGCACCGCAGGTGACGGGTCCCCTTTAGAATGACTTTTGGTCCTTGATTTTGCCGTTTTGCACTGTTCAGTTGGGTCTTACTTCTTTTGTATATTGTGTTTCACCAGGACCTGTGAGGGGGGCGGGCGGGGACGGGTCCCTTTCCTCCTCCGGGGTCTTTTCGTAGAATGGGGTTAGTGGGGCGACAGGCACACTGCAAGTTGGGGGGTTTTTTTGGCCCGCAGGGGTGCAGGGTGGGGGGAGTTGGACTTGGGGTGGGGTTGGGGGGGCGGAGGGGTTGTTTTGTTGTGTGTTTTTTGTTTACAGGGCGAGGTATTGATTTTTGTCCACATCTGGGAACTGTGCTGCAGGCTGGGGGACCCTTGATCTATTGGAGGGGATGGGGGGGGACGGGTTGAGGCTTATGTCATGGAACGTCAATGGGTTGGGGGACCGTATCAAGCGGGGAGTAGTGCTGCAATATTTGCGTCGTTTGACTCCTGATGTGGTGTTTCTCCAGGAGACGCATCTGGTTGGTAATGTTTGTCATGCAATGAACAGGGGGGGATATCGCCTCGTAGCCCATTCTGGTTTCACAACTGGTTCCAGGGGGGTGGGCATTCTCCTGCGAACCTCCCTTCCGGTGGAGATCACTAAGATAGTCTCGGATGACAGAGGGCGCTATGTGTGTTTGATTGGGAGGTGGGAGGGGCAGCCCCTTACCCTGGTTTCAGTCTACGTCCCCCCGGGCCTCCAGAACTCCACCTTCACTGACTTGGGTCGAATGCTGCTTGACCTTCCGGACAGCCTCCTGCTCATGGGCGGGGACTTTAATTCTGTGGTTTCGGGTGAACTGGATCGTCACCCACCAAGGACCCTCCCCGCTGCCCAGGCATGGCTGGGTGGGATGTTGGAGACCTTCGGCCTGGTGGATAGCTGGAGATTAATGCATCCGACCCAATGTCAGTTCACCTTTCACTCGGGGGCGCATGGGAGTCTCTCTAGGTTAGACTACTTCCTTATGCCCGCGGCGCAGACTGGTCGGATTAGAGAGGTCAGGCACCTGGCGCGGGGTATCTCCGACCATTCTCCGCTGTGGCTTCTTTTTGACACCGGGTCGCGGTCTGCAGGGCGGATCGCTCCCATTAACCCATGGTACCTGCGAGACCCTACGACTCGCGACAGCCTGGTTAAGGCTATGGACCAATACTTCCTTGATAACGAGGGGTCGGTGTCGTCTGCAATGTCCCTGTGGGAAGCCTTTAAAACCGTGATCCGCGGACACGCCCTCTCCCAGATAGTGGTGGCTAAGAAGGTCAAGAGTGAGGCAGTGGTGAGGCTGGAGACTGACATCTCGGGGCTGGAGTCGGCCTTGGAGGCGAATGTCACTCCGGACGGGCTCCATGCCCTTAGCCTGAAACAGTTTGAATATAGGTCCCTGGTCACTGACGCGGCCAAAACTATGTATAGGGAGCAGCAGGGTCGACTGTACGACGCCGGGGACAAGGCGGGAAAGTTGATTGCGTGGCTGGAAAAAAAAGGAGAGAGTGAATCGTGTGGTCCCGGAGTTGCGTGCTGCGGAAGGTGTGTGTGTGACTGAGCCGGATGATATTGTGGAATGTTTCGCCGACCACCTCCGGGCTGTGTACTCCCCAGTGACTGACAGAGATGAGGACGACTCTCGCCTTCTACTGAGGGATATTGCCTTGCCCGGCCTGTCCGTTGAGGACCGTGAGCGGCTGGACGCCCCCTTGTCGGCGGATGAAATAGCGACCGCGATCCGCTCCCTTCGCTCGGGCAAGGCTATGGGTCCCAACGGTCTGCCCATTGAGCTATATAAATTGCGCCCTGATAAGCTTGCGCCCTTCCTCAGTCGCATGTTCCGTGAGTCTCTTGCGGCGGGTTCCCTTCCGGCTGACCAGCGTTTGGCCACGATAGTCGTGATCCCCAAGGAGGGCAAGCCGCGAGACCGCTGTACTTCTTACCGGCCTATTTCACTGCTAAATGCAGAGCCTAAAATCCTGGCGAAAGTCCTTGCCAATCGTTTGTTGAGCGTCGTGTGCGATCTTATTCATCCGGACCAATGCGGCTTCATCCCGCACCGCAACACCGCTCTTAACTTGCGGCGTCTCCACGGCGCCCTGGCCAGGGCGGAGCTCCTCTCCGAACCGGCCGTGCTGGTTTCTTTGGATGCCACGATGGCTTTTGACACCATCGAGTGGCCATTCCTCTGGGCTGTCTTGGCTAAATTTGGCTTTGGGGAAGGATTTATTGGCTGGGTGAAGCTTCTTTACACGGGACCCATGGCTCAGGTGGTGGTGAATGGGCGGGTCTCTCGGCCCTTTGCCCTCGGCAGGGGCACGAGGCAGGGGTGCCCGTTGTCCCCTTTGCTCTTTGCTCTCGCCCTGGAGCCACTCGCTGCTTGGCTCCGCTGGGAGCCCTCGCTTAGGGGGATCCGGTGGGCCCCGGGCTTCGAAGATCGGGTCTCGCTGTATGCGGACGATATTCTCCTGTATCTCACCTCACCGCGGCAGTCGCTCAACGTCCTCTTTGACGTTCTGACTTCCTTTGGGAACAATTCGGGTCTCACGATCAATTGGTCTAAATCCTGCGTCTATCCCATCTCTGGTGGTCCTCCTCTCCTGCCGCCTCGGCTTCCGATCCAAATATCTCTGAGCGGCTTTAAGTACCTGGGGATATACGTTTCGCTGGACCCGGTGGCTCGCTATGAGCAGAATCTCCTGCGTCCACTCCGGCGATTGCGAGAGGACACGGCCCGGTGGTGCAGGCTGCCCCTGTCCCCGCTGGGTCGGGCCGCGCTGTTCAAAATGATGTCCCTTCCCAGGTTCCTCTATGCACTCCAGAACTCCTTCGACGTTATCCCGGTGGCCTACTTTCGGGAGGTGGAGAGCCTGCAGAGGAGACTGGTGTGGGACGGGCGGGCGCGTATTGCTCTTGCTAAGCTTACTCTCCCCTGGTACGACGGGGGCATCGCGCTTCCTGACATTCGCAGGTACTATTGGGCCTCGCAGCTATCGGCCATTAACCATGCCACGTATGCGCCTGGCTTGAATCCGGCGTATGAGATGGACAAGTTCCTGCTTCCCGGCGGGAACTATAACAGGGCACTTTACTCCCGCTCGGCTGGCCGGACCCTTACGGGTCCTACTAAGATTGCGGTGCGGACCTGGAGGGCTGCCACTGCGGCCACGGGCTGGAGTGAGCGACTAACATGTGCTACTCCTTTGTTTGCCTCCGACCGCCTGGGCAGCCTCTGGACTACGAAGGGGTTTGACCAGTGGGATACGATTGGTATCAGCAAAGTGGGAGACCTGTGGCATAAGGGCACGGTTAAGACTTTCGCGGCGCTCCAGGCCGAATACGAGCTTACGGACAGGGAGTTCTTCCGCTATGCCCAGGTTCGACACGCCCTGCTCTCGGTCTTTGGGGAGGGGACCAAGATCCCGGTTTCCTCGCCCCTCGAGGACCGCATACTTGACGGACATGTCCCTGACAGTACCATTTCTTTAACTTATAAAAAACTGATTAATCATCGGGCTGACCTCTTTGTGCGCCTCCGGGAGGCTTGGACGGGGGATGGGGTGGAATTGGACGACGAGGACTGGCAGTCTGCACTGTCGTCCCCCAAGGAGGTCGCCATTCCAGCCCGTCTCCGGTTGGTACAGCTCAAGATTCTTCACCGGGTGTATGTGACGGGTCCTCGCTTGGTCTCGATGGGATTTTCCGACGACGGGCTCTGTAAGCGGGGTTGTGGGCTCAGCGCCACCTTTCTCCATATCCTGTGGGAGTGCCGCGAGGTGGCGGACTACTGGCGCCGGGTCCATACGGTGATGGGACAGGTCACTGGGGTTGTGCTGCTGCCGGAGGTGCGTCGCTGTGTCCTGAATGTGTGGGAGCCCAATGATTACAGCGCGGCTCAGACTCGGTGGGCGGCCCTGGGGAACATGATTGCCAAGAGAGATATAGCGCAGCTTTGGGGCGCCCAACGGCCGCCCACCGTGTCAGTATGGAAGGAGAATATGGACTGGTGTATGTTCAGGGAGAAGACTGTGTATGTGGCCCGTGGTAAGCCGGGGGCATGGGGTAGAATCTGGGGGCAATGGAATGCGTATCGCGGGGGTATCTGTACGCCCCCCCTGGTGGACACCGATATCGCCATGTCCCCCTGACCCTTGATGGTTCCTGGCACCTTTTGGAATAACTACATATGGACGTTCATCTCCCTTGACCCCCCCCCCCGTCCCCAGCCTCCCGGTACTCCTTCCTTTTGCCGGCTGCTTAATGGTCTGCACTGGAGTTCCCCGGAGGAAGCCTGACCCGCACTGTTTGCCCTTATGCCTCGCCTTTTGTTTTTTTTTTTTTTTTTTGTTTTTCTTTTAGTTTTTGTGTCTGTTGGACTTAAGTCTCCTGTTCCTTTAGAACTATCCGGAGCCACTACGGGGCTGCGCCCCGGGACTTGACTGCAGCCTTGATAAATGTATATTTCATTCTGTACCTAGCGGCCGGCCCTGGTGGTTGTAGGCCCGTGCTTGTAACCGAATTATTGTTCAATAAAAATTTAAAAAAAAAAAAAATGTATTATGATTAACATGAAACTGACAATCCATACTTGGTGCAAGCAAAGAATTGGTTATTATGATTCTAAAGCACTCCGTAATAATGCCAAAGTTGTCTTTTTTTTTTCTTTATTTGTAATATAAAGAATCCCTTGAGACAACATCCATCAACTTATTTGCATTTCACGCATTAGAGTCCCAAGCACATTGCACAGTTGAATACACTTTACAGATGCAGCATCATATACAATTAAGCTTGACTCAAGCACCAATATCTACATACTATTATTACCAACTGACTCACTGGTCTGTTCATTGCCCGGCCCCATTGGATTCAACAATTCTCTACATAGCTCTCTCCAACTTGCAATGTACTCTTCCAACTTTTCGTCCCTGCAGCAGGCCTTCATATGCAGTTCTTCCACCAAAGACCACTCTCCCACATCTCTCATCCAGTTCACAAAAGAGGGGGCCCACTCACCCATCCAGCAAATGGCAACCCTCCGTTTAGCCAACACTAGCGCTAGCTGTAATAGCTTGTTGGCCATTTTCCTCTCCTTGCGTTGCGGTACCAGCCCTAGAAGGCATTGCTCAGACATAGCTTCCAGCGCGATTCCCACCCTTCCACAGAGCCGTGCTACTACATCAAGCCAGTACTGATGAACTTCTGGGCATTCCCACTCCAAATGCATAAACCCTGTATGACATCTAGGACATTCATGGGAACGGGAGGCATCAATACGATGGAGCCTCGCTGGAGTCATATACACCTGCTGCAAGAAGTCATAATGCAGCAACTTCATCTGGGCATTACAAGACACCTTATGCGTAAGTGTACATATTCTCACCCAGTCCCTCTCCAGCAATGGCATCTGCAAATCGTAGTTCCAAGCATCCACGCCCTAAGAGCCAAAGATCCAGAGTCTGCCCTCATGGCCTTGTACAACAAAGACACCAATTTGCGCCCACCTCCACATGTTAGCAATATATCCAAGGTCTCAGTGGTCCGGGGCATATCCGGATAAGTGGGCCATATCACCTTAGCCACTTCCATCAGGCCAGCATATTGAAGATATTGCCCCTGTCCCAGACCGAACCCTTCAAACGCCTGCTCAAACGTAAGGAAGGTGTCATTTATATATAAATCTGCCAATACCATGCAGTCACCCTCTCTCCATGCCTGGAAAGACATGTTTTCCACCATCCTTCACACAGGTACTAACTGCCAGATGGACAATTCCGGGTGGAAGGGAGCCCGCCGCAGCACTCATTCCACAACTTTCTGCCACACACCAGCTGTTTGCCTAACCACATATGCCAGTTCCGCGTTCACCCCGGCACCCACCATCAAAATCATAGGGAGCTCCTCTGGCTGCACTTGCCCGTCAAACGCTTTTCCCAATTATCACCCTGATCCAACCACTGCACAGCATGCTGAAGGTGCGCCGCATAATAATAGAGATCAAATCTGGGCATCCGTAGCCCACCCTCATCGTATCAGGGGTACTCGCAGTGCAACCCTGCAGCGCTTTCCCGCCCAAAACAGGGTCACCAGGAGAGAATTCAACTGCCGAAACACTTTCGCAGGGATCAGGCACAACGCATTCTGCAAGGCATATAGGCATCTCAGCAGCATCACCATCTTTGCCACCGCTATTCTACCCATTAGGGACAGTGGCAGCATATTCCAGAATTCCACAGAGCGCCTTGTGGAAATCTGGAATAAGTTCCGTTAGCATAAGCTGAAGCCATCTTGGTTGTGGCATCCATTTTGTTGGCTTTGTAATTCTCTCATCCTATGCTGCTCGTCTTTTTCCCTGCCTGTGCTGTCTATTTTAGTTGACTTCCTGACTCAGCTAAAAGCAATATGCATGCTAAGAGGTTGTAGCTGCCAGAACACCTGGTCTCAGGCTCAACTGTCAATCTCTTACTGCTGCCATAAGCACTCCTGCTCCCCCTCCCACTTTGCTGACTAAGTGATCTCCCATCTGCCCATGTTTGTCGGTAACTATTCCTGTGTAGGCCTGTACCTTCTATTTGTATCTACATGCTTACCAGTGCAGAAAAAGCTGTATATAAGGCCTGTGTTCTGTGACTTCAATGTACTACCTCTGGCAGCACTTGAGAGTGCTGTGTGGACGTGGTCCCACTCATGAGTGATTAATAAACTTGTTATTTGAATTCCAGGTTCAGTGCCAATCTCTATTTTGTTGGTCTAAGGACCCGTGGACAGAGAAGGGTGACCCCTGCACCGGTGTGCTCATTAAACGGCACATTTCCACAGCCTTAGCGTCTCAACCACCCTGTTCATAAGAAGCTGGAGCAGCTTAGCATCCCCATGAGTCACCTGCACCCCTAGATCCTACAGGATTAGAGACTGTCTAAGAAAGACTGAGATTCAACGTGTTCCCACTGTGGCTGAGGGTCACTCCGGAATAAGCAGACTGCACAAGAGCAATCTGAAAGGACCTTGACTCTCACACTGGTTTCTGACAGGAACCGCAACACCACAATTGCAGAATTGCTAGGCTCAGTCGGAGCAGAAATTGCGTGACTAGAGAAGTTCAAGTCAAGGTTGCATCTGCCGAATACAGCAGTCCTGAACGAGAGATGCAAATGCTGTTTGCTGAAGGCCTATTCAGGGCTGCATCTGCCGAATACAGTAGGCCTGGACAGGGGTGGCAACTACTGATTGCTGAGGACCCCCTTGCAAACATTCATGACTGCTGATTGCCTGATGCACAGGCACCACCTAATACAGCAGAGCTGCACCATCAAGAAACATGCGCTCGGATCATAAACCTTATTCCCACAGACAGGACCTGATGACACGACCTCTGAAGGAGGAGCTCCACTGAGTGCTGCTGTGCTCGACTCACACCCAGATGTGACCAACTCTGCCAAGGATTTGTCTGATCTCAGTGTTACTCTAGAGTGCATGGGCCCCAGAAATAATTTCCTTAACACCATTGACACCCTCCTAGAAGATGAAAATTGTAACATGTTCATGGAGATCTAAATTTCCACCTAGAGTCACAAAAAGAGAAAGATACCATGGTCTTGCTGGAAATCATGAATAACTTTGGTCTCCCTCAGCTTGTACAAAACGCCACCCACATTGCTGGCCACGCACCAGGTGCCATTTTTTCAAACAATAAATCCATCACTGACCTAAATCTTATACCGCTCTCCTGGTCGGATCACTCCGCCATCTTCTTTGAGTTAAGAGGCACGTGGCCAGTCGCAGATTTAAATAAAGAGCTAGGTATGACCTCTCATAGAGCATGGAGCAAAATAGATAGCAATCAACTACAGCTACAACTTACGGAAACCCTACCTCCTCCCTCGTACAATCCTGAACTAGCCACTCAGGGCTATCTAAACTGGTTAGACACTACTCTCTGCCAAATAGTTGCCGCAAAAAAGATTAAACAAGACAGGAAAAAGCCCTCAGCGCTTTGGTTTTCAGAGGCCCTCCGCCTAGAAAAACAGTGCTGCAGGAGACGAGAGGAAATGGAGTCTCAATTATGAATCTCACAAAAAGGAAGCATATATACTTTCTCTATCCAAATACAAAGTCCTTCTGACTAAAGAAAAAACAGCTTTTTTCATCTCCCAGATTGAATCCTCAAAAAACTCAGCTAGGGAACTATTCCAGGTAGTTATCAATCTCACCAAACAACCTGAGGTCAAAGGAACCTGTAACAGTCAATTCTTTTGTGATACAGTTGGCCAACATTTTAGAAACAAACAAATTGATCACATTTACAATTTTTTCAACCTTCACAAGTGGTCAATTGTACTGGTAACAATAATATGACTAATCACACCTCTCGGGGCGCTCTGACCAACTTCACCCCAATCACAGTAACGCAGATTGAGAGTCTCATCCATACCACCAAATCAGGGTCTCCAGATGATCCTTGCCCCCCCATCAGTATTAAAATTAATCCCGGAACCTATAGCCAAGATACTGACAAGTATCTTCAACTTGACTCGGAAGACCCCTCCAACTACCGGCCCATTTCTAGACTCCTTTCCAGCAAAAATAATAGAAACAGTTATGAACGGTCAACTGACTTAATTTATTAAAGAGAATGATCTATTAGATCGCACACAATTTGGATTCAGATCACAACACAGCACCGAGACGGGTCTGATTAAAGTCACTGATGGACTAAAGATCATCTTAGATGGAGGAGGAACGGCAGCTCTGATCCTGTTGGATCTGTCTGTGGCTTTTGACGCCATGGACCACCTTACTCTGATTTCTCACCTGGAGGCCTCAGGCATAGAAAGTACAGCCTTGGAGCTAGTTAAATCCTTTTTAAAGAACAGGGAAAATATGGAGAAGCTAGATAACTTCAGCTGCAGCACATTCTCTCTGCCCTGTGGAGTGCCACAGGGATCGTCACTTAGCCCCACTCTTTTTAACTTATATGTAAGAGAACTCGCCCCTCTGATTCAATCCTTTGGCTTCTCTCTCAACACATACGCAGATTGATTTGCACTGGCTGACGGTCAGGAACCGTATCAAACTCAAAACACTCTGCCTTGCACAATACAGGACCAGAATTTCTGAGACAAGCTATTTCCTGGTATGTCCAAAACAGGAAACTCAGATCAATGGGATCTTTCAAAGTTACCATCGTCAGATTCAATAAATCGAAATGGGGTGGAAGCAGTTTCATTGTGGGAGCAACCAAACAGTGGAATCTCCTGCAGATACACATTAGATCGCCCCCTCTCTACAGGATTTCAGAAAGCTTCTAAAAACCTAGCTTTTCATTCTTTAGTTCTCTTTCTGCTTCATCTATGCTCTCTGTCAAGCTAGCGTCAAGACACCCAAGAGTATACGTCGCGCTCTACACATTTTTGTCTCTGGTTATACAACAGCAGCTGAAAAGGCTAGTGAGAACTCACCTATCCCAAAAAAGGAGTAAGATAAAGTCTGAGTGCATTTTCGAACTGAGTAATCAAAGCTGCACCGGAATATGATTTATGCTACTGCTGATTGCCCTTAGTAAACAGGGGGGGCTCAGAAACCAGTGAGATTGCCTCCAAAGGAAAAGAGAATGGCTACTTCTGTACTTTATTCCCTTTTCATTTTTCCTTTTAAAAAAAATGTATGTTAAAGATTATCTTATCTTTTTCAGTGTCTTATAAAAATAACTGGCTTTTTTTTTTTAATGAAAATAAAAAGAAATTTGGCCTTGTTTAGCCATTTATAAGCTGCAAATATTTTTTTTTTCATGAATGAATATATTTTTGATGTATATAGTACTAAAGTTCTATGGGAATACGTGCATGTGCAGGACTATTCAGTGCTTAGGACTATGACGAGGATTCCCCTGGAAGAGAACTAGGATTACAGAAAAAGCTACTTTTCCTGGTTTACTGTCAGTACCAAGGGCATAGTTGGTGCTCTACTCCAAATCACAGGACAGGTCCAGGACCTCTAATCATGGACAGGCTTAGGCCTCTGCACCCATACTTAGATTAGCAGGTTGTCAGGGCCAAAACAAATTCAGAATACCAGATAAACATTCAGTTGTGCATGTAGGCAGGGACACACACCCAAATAACATGCAAGGGAAATTCCCGTCTCAACAATGTCATTTGCCATTGGTGTACTTGGAAAGCCCTACCATGGACGAGGAAACTGGGCCAAGTACACCCTTTTTGCACTTGACTCTGAGGGTAGCCGGGATGAACAGTCAAACGATTTCCAGGAAGGTAGTTTGGGGACAAGAGCCCAGAACACAACAGCCAAAAAACAGACAGGATAATGTGATGTTCATCCCAGTGTTTAACTTTTGGATAAAAGAAGTTACTTCACTCACAGAGCATTAGGTAATGCTACACAGCACATCAGGTGACACAGAGTTGAAATCCACTTTATGATCTTGGTACTGGTCACTGGCCATGTCATGAGTGATGTAATAGGTGAGGTCATAAGCAGTGTATTGCGGTGTGTAAGGTATACTTCGCTCATGTAACTAGAACTGCTGAATTTCTATGGTTTTGTACGAGTGAAATATGAGCCCAACTATAAAGTTCCTGTAACTTCTGTTTTTTTCAGTGAATTTCTAAGGTTTTTTAAATTTTAGTTCCTAAATGTAACCACTAACCCTCTGATAGTGAGTGTTTGAGTGAGTGCATGAGTGTCTCAGTAAGTCTTTGAGCGGGTGTGTGAGTCTCCGAGTGGGTCTGTGAGTAGGTGTGAGAGTGTCTGAGTGTTCTCTATTTTGCCCTCTTCTGCTAGTTCTCTGCTCGTTTTCTGCCCTTTTCTGCTCTCTTCTGATCTTTATTCTGCCTCTCTCTGCTCATTCCTGCCCTTTATTTTGCCTCTTTCTGCTGGGTTCTCACCTTTATTAGATCTTTACCGGACCTTGATCAGACTTTTGTTTTGCCTTTTTCTAATCTCCATTTTGCCTCTTTCTGGTTGATGCTGACCTTTATTTTGCTTCTTTCTGCCCGTTTCTCACCTTTATTCTGCCTCTTTCTGCTCACGTTTGATCTCTATTTTGTCTCTTTCTGCTCATTGCTGACCTTTAGTTTGCCTCTTTCTGCTTGTTTCTGACCTTTATTCTGCCTCTTTCTGCTATTTTCTCACCTTTATCTTGCCTCTTTCTGCTCGTTGCTGACCTATTTTCTGCCTCTTCCTGCTCGTTTCTTACTTTTATTCTGCCTTTTTCTGACATTTTTTCTGCCTAGTCCTGCTCGTTTCTTACTTTTATTCTGCCTCTTTCTGAATCTTTCTGCTCGTTTCTCACCTTTATCTTGCCGCTCATTTCTGGCCTTTATTGTTCCTCTTTCTGCTCGCGGCTGACCTTTATTCTGGCTCCTACTGCTCATTTCTCACCTTTATTTTGCCTCTTGCAGCTCTTTTTCCCCGGGACCGCGAGGAGAACCTCAAGGCCCCTGTGGAAGCCGCCATTGCTGCTGCATGGAGGGAGCTGCTGAAAGGCAGCTCCATAAGTGCAGGAGCAATCCTTTCATCTGTTTCCGAAACAGACAAAACCTCCACTTCCAGCAGGCGAAAGCAGTGTTTGCTCTGCGCTGGCGGGAGCAGTCAAACCTCCCGCCAAGTCACAGCAAACAGCTATGTCCCGGGGTTGGGCACCCCGGGACATAGCAGGTGCCGGCCCTGGGGACATAGCTGTTTGCTGTGACTTGGCTCCAGGGGGGGGGGGCTTTTTTTGTGGGAAAGGGTTGGTTCTGGGGAGGGGTGCTCCACAAGGCCTCCTCTGTTTCTTTACAGTTCACCCAGTGGAGATGGTGTTCTCAGGAAGGGGACCGGGGGAGGGGGCAGCGCAAGTATCAAGTTTGCCCCAGGGAGTTGGTGGTCCCCGAGGCCTCCCCAAATTCTTTACAGTTAGCCCCAGGGAGGTGGCGGTCCACGGTTCTTAAAGAGCCTCAGGAGGGTGGCCCTGCCACCCCCACCCCCCCCAAGGAGCCTAGGGGGGGTCAGGGTATTACTATACTGAACCCTTTTTAAAAAAAACGTTTTTATGTGGGACTCAGCTGAAGCTGAGCCCCAATATGGCTGCCAACACTTCCTAGTTGAAGTGCTGGCAGTCAATCACATTTCATAATGGACACTGTCACAGCCTCGGAGGATATGCATCTCTATATTTGTAATTTTTTTAAAATGTGTTAACTGCTAAACGGATTTACACCAAATATTAAAAAGGGTTCTTTCTGGTCCAAGAGCTCCCTTTCTGCCAAATTTGGTGTAATTCAGTCAAGCGGTTCAGGCTCTATTCACAACTAAAATCTCTATGGGAATTAACATGGGAAACACACATTTCTTTTGACACCACTCCCCCCTTTTTTCCCAGCGCCCGCTTGACAGATGGCCCCAAAACTTTCCATGTGCAATAAGAATCACCAGGGCACTTTTTGGGAACATTTCGTGAAGATTCGTCAGCTGCCTAAAGATATAGGCAAGTCAAAAAAAATGCTTTTTCTATGAAAACATGGTCCTAACTATAATTACCAACTACTATATAAAGCAGCCAGTCACACATAATACAACTGACAATTTCCCTAAGAACGCAAACTTCCCAAGAGATGTATCACAGGGGAAGAATATTGTAAGCACTTTTAAAAGTATGATATTGGGGGCGTGGCTTGGTGAGCCAAGATGGTGGACGAACTTTGAGCCGGCTCCCGCCCGCCCGTAACATTTATCCTGCACAATTATCCTATTCCCCGGAGCTGTGGTGCCCTGCTTGACGGCGGTGAGGGGCGACTGGCAGCGGCGGCAGCCCGAGCGATTTTGGAGGTCTGGGGTCCCCCGCGAGCCGCAAGATGACCGAGCGGTGGTTTCCGGCCTAGTGCGGCGCTGTGAGCCGCGGCCTCTCGTGCGCAGAGAGGCGGGGCCTGACCTGTCTGAGTGAAGCTGCGGCGGGGACCCATACTTAACCTAGCAGTGGCCGGACTGCGGCATATGCGGCTGGAGGCGGAGCAACACCCTGGGGAGGACAAATCAGCCCAGCCTGGAGGGGACCTGTGGAGGCTTCCTGGGGCGCCCTAGCCTGGAGGGGCTCGTGTGGCAGTGAGGTGCGGTGAGTGTCCCGGCCGGACGGTGGGCCCCGTGTCAGCGTTGCACCCTGGCTCCCTGTGTGCCGTGCTCTGTCCCCCCCCACTCCCCAGTCGCACCAAAGAGTCGGGGGTTCGGCGGCCGATTCGGGTCGCAGGGGGTGAGGAGACCTGTTGGGGGCGGCTGAGACGGACGGACGGACATCCGGCCCGGTCAGGGCGGGCTGCAGCATCCTGGACCCCTGAGATGGCGGGGCCTGTCTCGGTTGGCCGGCTGGGTTGGTATGGACGTCATGCCTGCCCCGGGGCATCATCGGAGAGGTAGCGCCTGGATCCTTCTGGCGGTGATTGTGCCTGGTCCGGAACAGGCCAGTGGCACGCGGATCAGGCGGCGGCGGCTGGGTGCCTGGGGCGGGGAGGCCAGGACCCTGATCACCACGGTTCTCACCGGACGATTGGCGCAGAGAACTCGTCTCAGGGGCAACATCCCGGAGGCGGCAACGTAGGTGGCGGAAGAGACCTGCCTTCGGGCCCGCCTGGTCTTGCGCGGCCATGGAGAAGGGTCTGCGACAATGACCAAGTACAAACATGGCGGAGGCGCGGCGAAACAGGGGCCGATTGATAAATTCACGGGCCCGGGCCTGGTGGGGACGGCCGCGGGGGGCTCCTCGGCGGCGATGCCGGACAATGCTGCCCTCCTAGCAGCTATAACGCAGTCCCGAGATATGCTGGATGCCAAGACTGGGGCAGTTGGTTCGGATGTGATGCTGCTGCGCCAGGATCTGCGCAATGCGGTTGCCCGCATTACAGAGACTGAAACCAGGGTGTCGGGTGTGGAGGACGAGGTGGCGACGCTGAGGAAGCAGGTTGCGACCTTGCATCATGGACTAGCTGTCGGCTGCTTCATCTTCCTTTGTGCGCGGGGTTGCCTTGGCCCCGGAGAATGGCAGGAAGGGCAGATACCACCGTAGCAGGTTGCGGGTGGGGATTCTGGGGTTTAGTTATGAGAGGCAAGTTGGGGATCCATTGGTTGGGAACTCCTGAGGTTCACGGTTGGGGCCTTGGGATGTCTCTCACCGCGACAGGTACTTCAATGTTTGTGTGGTATGGGGTGGGGGAGGCGGGGTTGGGGGGTGTGTTGGGTAGTTGGGGTCTTAGGTTAAGGGTTGACCGCACCTTTGTACAGAGCTGGGCATGGGTAGAGGCAGACGCCGGAGTCCCTTCATTGCTATCATATCATGGTTATACCTCCCATGGCGGCAGATTCCTGGGGGTCTAGTGGGCGATTAGCCACAATAAAAGTGTTGAGCTGGAATGTCCGGGGCGCCCTGGATAAGATCAAGAGGGGGCGACCCTGCAGTACGCGAAGAGGGCCTCTGCGGATGTACTGCTCCTACAGGAGACGCACCTATTGGGGACAAAAGTGCTACTACTCCAGCGCTATGGATACACACAAGTGTTTCATTCGGAGTTTGTTCTGGGTTCCAGGGGTGTGGGTATATCGGTACATAAACGGGTCCCATTTACGCATCATCGGACTTGGGCAGACACACATGGGAGAAATATCTTTGCTCTGGGGCGGAACAGGTGGTTTTTGGTAGTGTGTACGCCCCCCCCCCCTACCCCCCCCCTGTCCTGGATATTTGCTGAACAACTCATGGCGCACTGGGCGGACATCCCGGAGGTTCTGGGGATTATAGGGGGGGGGACTGGAACGATGTGATGGATCTCCCTAGGGACCGACAGTCAGGGGTCCGGGGGCGAGGGGAGGGTGGACAGACAAAACTCAATGCGCTGGTCGGTGGCCTAGCATGGGTGGATGCCTGGCGGCGCTGCCACTGCACTGCCCACAAATACACATACCTGTCGGCGGTACATGGCTCCTTCTCCCGCCTCGACTACATTTTCCTCTCTGGGGCCGCGGAGTCCCGGTTAGAGGCAGCGGAGATTCTTCCGCGAGGGCTTTCGGACCATTCCCTAGTGTCTGCTGTCCTACGGATGGGGGGAGCGGGGCGGCCGTTTCGTTGCCGGCTCTCCGTGTGGCACCTGCAACAAAATGACTATAGGGCGCATATGACTACGGCGTTAGATCAATACTTGACACTGAATGTGGGATCTGTGTCCGGGGCGGACATGTTGTGGGAGGCGCTGAAGCAGTCATTACGCGGGGCGGATATTTCATACTGCGCGGCGGCCCTCCGCGAGCGCCGAGCGGGGCTGCTTCGGGAGGAGGACGATGTCGCGGAACTGGAGCGTAAGGGCAGGGAGGATGGAGGCGAGGTGTCTCGCCGGCAGCTACTTTACGCACAGCAGACGTACGGATCTCTCTTGCTTGACGAGGCACGCCAGGCTTGGCTAGCCACCAGGAGTCGAGTATACCAATGGGGGGACAAGTCAGGTGCAATGCTACACAGGCTGTGTCAGGGGGTGTATCATACCCAGGATCTCCCGGGGATCGTAGACCCAGGGGGCATGCATCTAGCGGATCCAGGTGCGCTCGCCAATAGCTTCGCTACATACTATGCAGGCCTATATAGTCCCTGCGAATGCCTCACGGAAGCGGAGGTAGAGCGGTTCTTGCGTGATCACCCGATCACGGCTTTATCAGAGGTGGCAAGGACTGCATTGGATCTTCTGTTTACGGTGGAGGAATTTGGGGAGGCGCTGAATGGCCTCAACCCGGGCAAGGACCTGGGCCCGAATGGGTTCCCAAGTGAGTTTTTCCAGAAGTATTTCCTTCAATTAGGTCCACATTATACGGCGGTGGTGGAGGAGGCTCGAGATTGTGGATTGTTACCCCGGGACTGGAGGCATGCCGAAATTGTGGTGTTCCACAAGCCGGGCAGACCCCCGGAGGAACACGCCTCGTATCATCCGATTTCCCTCCTTAATGTGGAGGCAAAAATTCTGGCGAAAGCTCTGGCCAATCGTCTCCTGCCATACATCACCTCGTTGGTCCACCCGGATCAGGCGGGTTTTATGCCCTCCCGCGCTACGCGACATAACATTCGGCGGGCCCATGTGGCGATCGCTGAAGTGCAACGGTTGGGGGTTCCAGCAGCCCTGTTGTTGGCGGACATGGATCGGGCGTTTGACTCCCTCAGCTGGCGATATCTGTTCCTGCTGCTGCAACGCTTGAATTTTGGTCCGCGGTTCATATCCTACGTGCGGCTTCTCTACACGGAGCTTACGGCCTCGGTCAGGGTAGCGGGGGCGTCCTCGATCACTTTCCCCGTACAGCGTGGAACACGCCAGGGGTGACCCCTGTCCCCGTATCTGTTTGCCCTGGCCATGGAACCCTTGGCGGCTTGGGTGCGGAAAGACGCGCAAATCTCCGGCTTTGAGTGGGAGAATGGACTGGCCGATCGCATAGCTCTCTATGCGGACGACATCCTATTTTTTATGCCAGACCTTGACCGCACGGGGCCCCGGCTACTCCGTATTATGCAGATTTTTGGTGAGACGTCGGGTCTCTTCATGAACCTCCGGAAGTCTACCCGGGGGGTCCGACTCAGTTGCAGGGGTGGGCGTCTCCGGTGCGGATGGCGGCGGCGGATGGCGGCGGGGGGACTTCAGTTGCAGGGGTGTTCTTATCAACTACTCCGGCGGTTTCTTGGGAGCGTAATGTGGTGCCCGTGTGGGAGCGTGTTTGCCAAGACACCAAATTATGAGCCCACATGCCGCTCACCATATTCGGCCGGTCTGCGATTTTCAAGATGGTGGCCCTTCCCCGCCTTTTGTACCAGCTGCAGAATCATCCGTATATGATTCCACCGGGCTAGTTCCGTCGGGTGAACTCGACCCTGGGTCAGTTCCTGTGAGAGGGTGGGGTGGTTCGGGTGGCCCTGCGGACGTGCTTCCTCTCAATCTATGAAGGGGGGCTGGCTACGTCAGATATGCTTTCTTACTATCAGGCCTCCTATCTGCTAGTTCTGAATGAGTGGTGGTATTGGGATAGGGGGGACCCAGCCTACGCAGTGGAGCGGCGGCTCATGGTCCCACACACACTACACCCCCTGTTATACTCCACCGCGCTTCGGGCACGCTTGCCACCGGCGATGCAGGTAGTCTTTCAGATTTGGCGCCAGGCGCTGACACGAACTGGGTGGTGGAACGTGCTCACGCGGGAAACCCCCCCTGTGGCACAATGGGCGACTACCACAGATGGCGGCCCTGTCCGGGTTTGAGGGGTGGGATCGGATAGGCATCTCCACCATAGGCGATGTGGTGCGGGGGTGCGCCTTGAAGTCCTTCCAGGATCTTCAACAAGAATTCAGCATGCCTCGGACACAGTTCTATAGATACCTCCAATTCCGCCATGCACTCTCCCCCAGCCTAGCGGGCTTAAACTCCATAGCTGAATTTAGCCCAGTGGAAGCGAAGCTCTTCATGGGGGACCTACAAGAGCGGAAAATCTCCAAGATATACAGAACGCTTGTCATTCACAGCTCCCCCTCGCTCCAGCATCTAAAGGGGAAATTGGAGGATGACGTTGGCCCCCGCGATGAGACGGACTGGACGGAGGCGCTGGCCTCGCCCCGGGGGGCAGCCATAGCTATCCGACTACGCCTCATTCAATTTAAATACTTGCACAGGGCTTATTTTACACGTAGGAGGCTGTGGCGGGCTGGTCTGATCGTATCGCCGGAGTGTCTCCGATGTGGGCGGGAGGAGGGTTCCTTCTATCACACGGTATGGCTCTGTGTGTCATTATCTCTTTTTTGGAGAGGGGTGTTGTCCTGCCTATCCGAGGTGTTGGGTTGGGATCTTCCCGCAGACCCTAAGTTGACACTTCTGCACGTCATGGACGATATTGGCGGAAATATATACAAGAGACATCTGCTGCTGTTGGGCCTTACACTGGCCAAGAGGGATATCGCCCGGGCATGGAAGGCTCCGGTAGCTCCCTCTCTGAACGTGTGGAAGAGGGGTCTGGACTTTAGCATGGGCTTGGAGCTCCCCATATTCGCAGCTAGGGGATGTCCCCGTAAACATTATAAGATATGGAAGCGTTGGGCAGACTACAAGGGTCTCCCCCTGGAGCCAGTCCCAGAGGAGCGGGAGGAAGAGTGCTTCTAGTTCCCCGGGGGCGAGGGGGCTTACACTGGGCCTGGGGTCGGAACTGTCTAGCTTATGCTCATACAGGATGTCGCTTGTTGGTTATGGTATGGTGCGGTCGGGGGGGATCCGGGAGTTGGTGGGGGGAGGGGGGGTCGGAGGTCTATTTTTCAACTGAAGTGCATCTTCAAGTATTATACTAATGTAAAATGTCAATGGTATCATGGTTAAAACTATTTTTTAAAAAAAGTATGATATTACCTGTGTCTGCAAAACAGTGATGAGTTGATCTTTCTCTTCTAGTGATGAATCAAACTCCTCCTGGAGATGTTTCTTGGCCTGTTGATCCATTTGTAGTTCCTAAATTACAGTTCCAAAAGTAAAGGTGTTTATGATCTGAAAATCATGATCTTATATTCTTAAGAGCATAGAGTGAATTAAAACAGTATAGTCAACAAATCAATACATTATTTTATGGCAATCAATATTGCCTAAAATCATTACTCATCTACAACCGTCATACTCTTGGACAAAGAAACATTTGCCATACCAACCTAGTAAGAAACACATCACATTAGAAAGGGATTTAATCAAAGCAAGCTGACAGAATGGAAGATGGTAGAAAAGCTCAGCAGCAGATCAGTGCTCATGTTTAATTGATTCTGGATAGAGGACAAGTGGACTTTGCTCGCTACATTTTTAAGAGGGGTGGGTGACTGCTACAGTTAGCCTTGGGTTTAGGAAAGCTATTTATTATGATAGTGATGTAAAAGGTTAGCTATATTGTATTCACTGTTGCCAACCTAATATAATCTATACATAAAGACATGTCTTCAAATTGAAGAGATGGTTACATTAATAAGCTCCTCTAAAAATATTAAATTGTAAATCAGTTGCAAAACACTTCACTGTATCCTAAACTAACTGACCAGCTTGCTGTTTGAAGAATGGTTTAGCAGTATCCTTCAAGGTTTTTAACTACTAGTTTTCATCTCCTACAGCTGACTAACAAAATAACAAGATTTCCTGACTAGGCATATACTGACCACTTTGTGGGGCAGTCTAATGGTAAATTTTCAAAAGTTCTCCATTACATTTGATAGATTTAACACAGAGCAAAAACTGATAGAGCTGTGATTGAAGTAATACTTGTATTTTTTCTTCGTCCCTGGTGTCTTTGTTGAACCTCTTGCAGTTTGTACCTATGTTTTACTGTGCCACACACACTTCAAATAAGCCCTTTTCTCCTTTGAATTGGATGTTTATTGCGAAAATGAATATGCTACTTACCAGTATGCATCTGTTCTTGGCATGTAGGGCTGCTGACATTCATATCTGTGCATAGATCGCCGCCTAGTGTTGGGTCCGGATGATTGCACATTGTTGTCCTGGAAGAGTCTTCGAAGTATCACGAGATAGGTGGCTCCTCCCCTGGACTACAGTGCGCATGGGCATCCTCTCCATCCTCAGATTGTTTTTCGCCATTGTGGCAGTGATGGAGTAGATACAGTAAGTGATGACCATGCTATACAGTAATTCTGAGTGCTGCAGCCGGTACAGGCGCCGGGGAGGAGGGTGTGTGATATGAATGTCAGCAGCCCTACATGCCAAGAACAGATGCATACTGGTAAGTAGCATATTCAGTTTGAGACATGTGGGCTGCTGAATTCATATCTGTGCATAGATTACATAGCAGTCCCTCCATTAGCGGCGGCTGCCCGTGCCAGCTGCAGCAGTCTGAAAAAGGGTCTTGAGAACAGCCTGTCCTACAGCTGCCTGCTGTTTGGAATGTACATCTACACAGTAGTGTTTTGTAAATGTATGTATAGTGGACCATGTGGCTGCTCTACATATTTCCTCTAAAGGAATATTTCCTAGGAAAGCCATGGACGCCCCTAACTTTCGTGTTGAGTGGGCTCTGGGAGGAATCATTAATGTGCGTTTAGCTTTTTCAAAGCAAATTTGAATACATTTAACGATCCATCTGGCTATCCCTGCTTTGGAAATGGCGTTGCCCTTGTGTTGTGGAGAAAAGGCAACAAACAATTGTTTTGTTTTCCTAAAATCCTTTGTTCTGTCTATATAGTACATGAGGGCCCTCTTTACATCTATTGTATGGACCATTCTCTCCGCGACATTTTGTGGATTTGGAAAGAAAACAGGCAGTTCAATAGTTTGATTCATGTGGAACTGCGATATCACTTTAGGCATGAAAGTGGGGTTAGTACGTAGTACAACTCTGTTTGCGTGAACCTGTATGAATGGCTCTTGAATGGTTAGTGCCTGGAGTTCACTAACTCTTCTCAACGAAGTGATTGCCAGTAAGAAGGCTACTTTCCAGGTGAGGAATTGAATCTCACATGAATGTAGAGGTTGAAGGTGGACCCATTAATCTGGTGAGGACCACATTCAGGTTCCACACCGGTGCCGGTGGGTGAGTTGGAGGAATCACTCTTTTGAGTCCCTCTAAGAAGGCTTTGAGGGCAGGCACTTTGAATAGAGAGAGGTGCTGCCTGTTCTGAAGATAGGCCGCTATTGCGGTCAGATGTATACGGATGGAGTTGTATGCCAGATTGCATCGGTATAAGTGTAACAGGTAACAGATGATGTTCTGAATGGATGCATCCAGCGGATTAATGTCATTGTTTTGACAGTAAATGACAAATATTTTCCATTTAGCCGTATAGCAAGCTCTGGTCGTGGGTCTCCTGGCCTCCTTGATGATATTCATACATTCTGGAGGCAGGTTTAGGTAGCCAAACTCTAAGACTTCAGGAGCCAGATCGCCAGGTTCAGCTGTTGCGGATCTGGGTGCTGAATTTCGCCAAGGTTCTGTGTTAAAAGTTTGGGTGTTAGCCGCAGTCGATGAGGCGGCACCACGGACAGTTCTAGTAACGTGGTGTACCATGGCTGGCGTGCCCACATTGGAGCAACCAGGATGAGTGTCATTGAGTGTTGCCGTAGTTTGCGTGCCACTAGCGGTATTAATGGCGCTGGGGGAAAAGCGTACGCAAATTTGCCTGACCAGTTCATCCATATCGCATTGCCCTGCGACTGTGGAAGCGGAAACCTGGCGGCAAAGCTTTGGCATTTTGCGTTTTCCCTTGTGGCGAATAGGTCTATCTCTGGATGACCCCACTGCTGGAAGTACGGTTGGAGTACTGATGGATGTAGCTCCCACTCGTGCATTTGGTGGCTGTGTCTGCTGAGCAGATCCGCCATCTGGTTGTCCTTGCCCGGGAGGTGTTCCGCCATGAGGAACATGTTCCTCTGAATGGCCCACTTCCACATGCTCTGAGCCAGATGAGACAACTGTGGAGAGTGTGTTCCTCCCTGCTTCTGTATGTAGTACATGGCAGTCATGTTGTCCGTCCGGATCAACACGACTTTGTTGCACAAGTGTACTTTGAATGCCTTCATAGCCAGGAAGATAGCCATCAGTTCCAGAAGGTTGATGTGCATCTTCTGTTGCTGTGTCGTCCATAGTCCCTGCGCTGTGTAATTGAGTACATGAGCTCCCCATCCCTGGAGAGACGCGTCCGCCGTCAGTATTATCTGTGGAACAGGCTCTTGGAACGGGCGGCCCTTGCAAAGGTTTTGTGGATTCCACCAATGCAGAGAGTTGTATGCCCGACCGCTCACCAACACTAGGTCTTTCAACTGTCCTGGAGTCTGATTCCATTGACGTGCCAAGCACTCCTGAAGCGGGCGCATATGTAGTCTCGCGTGCGGGACTATGAAGATGCAGGAAGCCATCATGCCTATCAACTGCATGAACACTCGCGCTGGAAGGGAGTGTTGTGGTCTGAACTTTTTTTATCAGCAGCTGCATGCTGTTGATTCTCGCTATATTTGGCTGAGCTTTGGCAGCCAGAGTGTCTATAGTCGCATCTAGGTACTGCCGTACGTGGGCGGGTTGGAGATGTGACTTTGGATAATTCAGTGAGAATCCCAGACTGTGAAGAAGGTGAATGGTGTGGGATATGTGGCTGGCACACTGCTGGGCTGACTTTGCCTGAACAAGCCAGTCGTCCAGGTAAGGGAAGACGTGAATGTGCTGTCTTCGTAAGTGTGCGGCCACTGTCGCTAGGCACTTGGTAAAGACTCTGGGTGCTGTTGTTACTCCGAAAGGGATTACTTTGAACTGATAATGCTGATCCTGAAGAGTGAACCTGAGATATTTTTTGTGTGATGGGTGTATGGGTATGTGGAAATACGCATCCTTTAAATCTAGTGTTGCTAGGAAGTCTCCCTGACTGAGTAACGGCAGAACCTGCTGGAGAGTGAGCATATGAAAATGCTCCGACAGAATGTATTGGTTGAGAGGGCGGAGGTCTAGTATAGGTCGTAGAGACCCGTCCTTTTTGGGTATCAAGAAGTACAGAGAGTACAACTCCGACCCCCGCTGTTCCATAGGCACGAGCTCTATGGCTCCCTTTTGCAGCATACTTAGCACTTCTTGCTGCAATAATGTCAAGTGCTCTGCGGACATAAGACGGTGTCTTGGTGGTATGTTGGGTGGATTGGATGCTAATTCCAGACAATAACCGTACTGGACAATTTCTCTGACCCACCTGTCTGTGGTGATGGATCTCCAGACTGGCAGGAACTGTTGGAGTCTCCCCCCGAACGGTGTTAAGTGGGCGGGGGGCAGCGACAAGACGTCACTGTTTGTTATTGGCGGAGGACCTGGTGTTGTTGTGTCCTCATCCTCTGCCTTTGGTGCTGGATCCACGATATCCACCCCTATTGTTTTTATTATAGGTACTCTGGGTACCTCCTTTACTGTACTGCTGCTGGGACCCCTGACCTCTAGCTGCTCCTCTATTCCCGGGGCGACGAAAGGAGCCACTCCGAAACTGCTGCGACTGTAGAGCCCCCATAGATTTCGCAGTTTGTGTCCTTTTTAATCTTTTCCAGTGTAGTGTCAACCTTGGGGCCAAATAAGAAGTCTGGGTTGACTGGTTGATTCAAGATATTATTTTGAATCTCAGGTTTGAAGCCTGATATTCTCAGCCATGCGTGCCTTCTCAACATCACACTAGTGTGGATTGCCCTTGCTGCAGTGTCAGCTGCATCTAGTGCGCATTTGATGGACGCATTTGTAATGAGTTGTCCCTCTCTGATGAGGAGCTCCGCTCCTTCTTTGTATTCATCTGGTAGGTGTTCTAGCAGTGTTTCTAGTGTATAGTAGTGTGACCTGTCGTATCGGGCCAGGAGTGCCTGAGTGTTGGCAATGCGCCAGATGTTTGCTGCTTGTGCTGCTACCCTTTTGCCTGATGTTTCTAGCACTTTGGACTCCTTGTCTGGAGGAGGAGCATCACCTGTAGTCTGCGAGTTAGCTCTTTTGCGAGCATTAGAAACTACCATGGAGTCCAACGGTAATTGACCCTTAATGTACATTGGGTCTCCGGGTGCTGGTTTGTATTTCTTCTCTATTCTCGGGTTCAATACCCGTGCCCTGGTCGTTTCCTTAAAGATGTCCTTAGCATGTTTAAGAACCCCTTTTAACATTGGTAGAGTCTTGACCGTTCTTTCAGATGTGGAGAACGTGTCCACCAAGAAATCCTCCTCCACAGAGTCAGAATGGAGTTCCACTCCGTGATTGGCAGCTGCCCTTTCAATGAGGGCGTTAAAAGCAGCAGTATCTTCAGTGGGAGATAGTTTGATATTATAAAGATGAGTGTCAGGAGCATCTTGTGGGTCACCCTGGTCAGTAGGGTCTCCCCATGCTTGATGTTGGTCTTGCTGTTGGTGATCAGGGTCATTATCCACAGGATAAGTGGTATCATCGCCAATATAGCCCTCTCCTGCATCCGCCCCCGAGTGTGTAGGAGAAAAGGATGGTGGTTCCTGATGATAGGTTTGGAATGTTTATACAAGCACTGACGTCGAACTTGATGGCAGTTTCCTTTTTAGTGGAATCTTGTATGAGTCCAAAGCCTTCTCTGGAACAATTCGCCACTTGCGGAACAACAGCCTACCAGTGTCGGCGTCGATGAACTGGTCCTGCAAGTCCTCGACATCGGTTCTTTCTGTGGACACGGTTTGTGGTTGTTCGACACTCCTCCTAAGTTCGAACATCTTCGGTGCCCCTGGTTGCGGCAATCCAAACTTGATTGGTGCCGGCGCAGAGTGAGCTTTGGCGACCTTGCGTGGTTCGGGACCCGTTTTTGGTTCGAGGGTTGCCCGTTCCCTGATGCGTTTTAGGGACTCCGACACCTGTTGCAACGTGAATGCAGACGGTGCCTTGGAACCGATAGGCTCTTTGGAGACCGGTCTCGACGCGGTCTTCGGTTTCTTCCCAGCCTTCGGGTTTTCGATCCGAAGTTTGGGATCGACGCCCTGTTGATCCGATATTTTGGCAGTCGCCGCACTCTTCGGTGTTGACGTAGTCGGATCGACCACCGTGACCGTGGTGGTTGGTGCCCTAACCTTCGGTGCCATAGGCCGTTGAGTCTTCTCGGGACCGAGGGCCTTCTTCTGTGTCTCCGCGCCGAAGCCATTTTTTGGTTTCTCGGTACCGAGGTCCTTCTTTCTTTGGTCGGCTCCGATGTCCTTTTTCTGTGTCGACGGATTTGAGGGCTTCGATGCCTTCGATCCGACCTGAACCAGTTGCACTTTCGGTTTAGATTTGACCGGTGCTGTGTTTGGTTTCGCTTTCACTGCATCGAATCCAGTCTTTTTTGATATTGTTGGCTCTCTTGAAATGTTCGAAGCCAGGCCTTTAGGCGGGGCTGTAGAACGATCCGACTGATCTTGGGTAAGGCCCGCAGGCGATCCCTCGACCTGAGCCTTATCAAGACTGTCTCCTTCGGCCTCCGCATCGACGGATTGGCCAAGCTCCTCGCCCGAGCTATCTTCCTCGGCCCCAAGGGCCTCATCTTCGTCTCCTACCTCGTCGACGACGTCTTCGTCCTCGAAGATCACCTCGTCATCCTCGTCAGATTGGGATTCCTGCTCCGAAGCATGGCTCGAGTCTATCTCTTCGACGCTCTCGACTTCTTCATCCTCGGTGCTGAATATGTTAACCGGGTTAGGCGCCGATTGTTTGGCCTCCAATCTAGCCGCCCGTCGATTCCGAAGTGTCTTCTTTGACCGGAACCGGGCGCAGGCCATACACCTTGACTCATCATGATCCGGTGATAAACATTTGTTACACACCGGATGGACATCGATGTGTGGATATTTCGCATGACATAAAGGACATCTCTTGAAGGGAGTCCTCGATTCCATTCTCGAGCGTCGATCGATGTTCGGACCGAAACTAGGTCCGAGAAGTGTGAATAAGTCCGAGAACAAGTATAATAATTTGTCGATACCGAACGCGAACAATACCGACGATACCTAAAGGCTTTTGTCCTCAAATAAAGTTTTCCTAACTTGAGCTAAGATAAGCACATCCGAACCCAATGGCGGAAAAAAACAATCTGAGGATGGAGAGGATGCCCATGCGCACTGTAGTCCAGGGGAGGAGCCACCTATCTCGTGATACTTCGAAGACTCTTCCAGGACAACAATGTGCAATCATCCGGACC
This sequence comes from Triturus cristatus, assembly GCF_964204655.1. Taxonomy (NCBI): domain Eukaryota; kingdom Metazoa; phylum Chordata; class Amphibia; order Caudata; family Salamandridae; genus Triturus; species Triturus cristatus. Next base: position 513,010,226 of record NC_140588.1, read on the forward strand.
CAACACTAGGCGGCGATCTATGCACAGATATGAATTCAGCAGCCCACATGCCTCGAACCAAATGTTCACTGCTTGCAAAAACATTTTCACTAAGACATGGGCATAAGTGCAATTGCATTCTTTATGTAATAGAACATTTTGCTAAATGTCATTTTCTTTCTTTTTCATGCATGGAGAGATAAAATGATTAGCTCAGAATCAACGGGGTGTTGTGCTAAGATCTAACAAGCATTAGCAAAGCTAATTGGTCTCTCCTTGAGACTAATGACTCTGCCATTGCCTTTTGTTCATGCCGTACAACATGGCCATTGCAGACTTTGGCAATAATTTGTAGCCATGCTTTATAGTAGAGTGCGTGGTGCTACGCAAACAAATGATGGACGGAATGCTGAATAAATCATACATTCACCCCCAGTCAAGAGATCTAGGTTAAATCCATCGTTCTTTTGCTCACCATGCCACCCTAGTTTACACCCAGCCATATGCAAATCAGTCTTGTCCCTGTGCCTCATGGGAACAGTCCAGACCGAACTGCCAAGCCAGGTCCTCCCTGGACCGGAAACAAGCATCCTGGGAATTACCCTTCATCAGTCAGGCTAGCTTGAATCCAGTGGCACAGTGAGCAAGGGACCCACGTCTGGGCATACCCATCCCACTTAGGGTGAAAAGTGCTACGTATACCCTGCCAACCTTAAGTTGGCAGGGTATGCCCAGACGTGGGTCCCTTGCTCACTTTGCCACTGGATTCAAGCTAGCCTGGCTGATGAGGGCTGTTAGCCCGAAACTGACCCCAGGATGCTTGTTTCCGGTCCAGGGAATACATGGCTTGGCAGTTGGGCTGGACTGTTCCCATGAGGCACAGGGTCAAGACTGATATGCATATAGCTGTGTCTGAACTGGAGTGGCGAAGTGAGCTAAAGAACAATGATGGATTCAACCCAGATCTGTGACTGGGGGTGAGTGTCTGAAACGTTTTAGCACCCCGTCCATCATCTTCTTGTGTTTGCCTTATAGTAGAGTGCAGAATGCTTAAAAACAAAATAATAAAAGAAAAGACTATGAGGAATCCAGCGCTTATGCACTTTAAAAAAAAATGCATTAGACATCATAGAACTTACTTAAATTAGTTTTATCCGCACTGCAAAGCATCTGCGATGCTGTACAGCATTGCTACAAAACATTGCCAAAGCCAATAGCTTTCACAGTAAAGACCAACTGACATGGCCAATTCTTTGTTTTTTGACGAACAGGTCACTACCTGGAGTTGCTTGTTTTGCCATTTACAAAAGCCGTCATTCACAATTTGCATCCCTTTAACGCAACTTTCAAGTCACAGAAAACAAACATCCGTGCAGTAAAGCACAGCAGTCTTGGTGTTAAGACTGTTAAAATGTTACTCGATAGGGAATCTTAAACAGACAAGTTGTAAATAACCCTTCTTCTCCTGCCACAGAGAAAGCACTATATTAGATAAGACTGTTTAGGTTGAGCTTTCTAACAAGTGAAGATTCTATCATGTGGCACAACGCTTTCTCTGTTATTCACAATTTAGTGGTCTAGAAAAAATGCATAGAAATCAATTTACACTTTGTTTTCACTTGTTCTTAAAAAGGTCAAATACACCAAACACTTGCAAGTAGAATGGAAAGCCAATAGTGAGTGGGTTGTGGCTACAAGAACTCCAGGTAGAACACTTCTTCCCCAACTCTTTGCTATGATGCCCTTGACGTATGAGTTTCTTGGCCAAAGTGAGTGCTTCCCAGACATGAAGCCACATACAACTGGTGGAATGAGTAGTACTCCCATTGACATAAGCGAGTGACATAGGAGTGCTTCACTCTATGCTCTCCATCGCCCTGAATGTTCTGAGATGGCGTTGGACCATGTCCCATACTCCCGTGAGGTTGTCCAAGCTTTGCTATTGCTTGTTCTTTAACTTCGAGTGCATTAAAAGGAGAAATCATTTCTACTTTGGATGTTACAACATACCATTGTTGGTCCATCCCCCCTTGGCTGTGATTAAAGAATGTATCTCAAAAAGATCATCTCCTCTGCTATGTTTTCTGTTTCAGGTACCCTAAAAGAAGTATACGTCACCCCTCTTATGAAAAAAAGTTTTATACATATCTTTCTCGGTATTAGTGGAGTATGTAAGAGAAGCCCCACCCACTCTCCACATATATTTTTTATTGGCTTGTGTCATTGTCCTTCGTAAACGCTGGCTTGCGAGTTGTTGTTAGGGTTGTTAGTCCCTCCTTGGTACTGCCTTGTCTGCATTTGTAAACACCCATGGCGATTGGCCCCTTTACTTCGGATGCGACACGGAATGTCTTATTTAGTTTGTAAGAAATCTTTTCTTTAATGTGTTTCTCCTACTGCGGGCACGGCGTGCTTTCCCCGTCATGCCCGCTTTCACTTTCAAGCAGCCCGGGACAATGGCAGCCGAGGTCTCTCATTTACAAGAGTTTGAGATATTGCCATTTTAAATGACAATAGCTTAAACTCTCGTAAAAGCGAGATCTATTGTATTGCAAATGCTTGTTTCGTCTGAAACTGTAGTCACTTAGCACCTAGACTTACGAAGCACTGTTTCAGCAAAAAAGACGCTAATAATAAAGAAATTTATGAAAATCATAAAAATTAGTATGGCGCTTAGTATTACAGTTCTTGTCATTTCTTGTCACTGTAAATGTACAAGAGCTACTATTACTCAACGTATTTATATACTATATTTATGTGTTTTTCTACAGCACGACCCAGGCTCCAAGGGAAGGGGAGATGGGGGTCAGAGGTCTATAGCGAGGAACTAAAGAGAGAGCAACCACGGGCTCCAGGCGGCTCTAAGCAGAGTGCGAAACACATTTGTATAAACATAGCCTCCCTCTAAAGCGCTTAGTGCAGACCGCAGACGTGTGTCTGTGTGACAAGGGGTAGTAGGTGAATGAATGGCCCTGGTGAAACGTGCACGTGAGTACGAATTTTCTCAAAAAGACGGAGGCTGCTCTCAAACTATGACAAGTTGAGACTGTCTTTCACTGCTGGTGAGCACCTGCTGCCGGCTCCACATTTCACCAGGTGGAATTGCCAGATGTTAGCAAACAGCTTTTGCACTTGTAATCTTGCCCTTGAAAAGACCAGTTGATAGTAATGGGGAGGGGATATACCCTGCCCCCCCATTCCCCCGCGGCACCTCTGGTCGTGAGGCCAGCCCGCCATTTGCCAGCAGCCTGAAGCGGGCTTCCCTCTCACTGCATTCATCAGTGGCGTAGCAAAACCTCCGGGGGGTGCTGCAAGGTACACTGATGGCCCCCCTGAATTATGGCTATCCCTTTCCTACAGATGCATCCAAGAAGATAATGTCTTCAGCCCTCATTATGGGTGGCCTCTGAATACCAATTTGGGTGCAACTGGAGCCTGCACTCAAACTAGTATTACAGGCAGTGCACTCAGTTTGTGTGCAGTATTACCTCATGCACAATTACCCTCGATTTTTCTGGGGGCAAATCAGAAATAGAGGAAGTTGTGCCCGGTAAATGTCCCAGACTTTGGGAATTTGGGAAGCCAAAATAGGTGTGGAAAGACCACATTTCAGTGTTGTCCCCATTCTATAAGGCATAACCTAAAATACTGCAGATATTCAGTATTCCCAAAATAAAGACACCCGTGGTGTTGGTAATTCTGAGAGCAGAAGTGTTGAACCAGTATGAGCCGAATATTTGCAATTTGGATCCCGGTGCCCGTTAAGGTGAGGATAAACTACTGTACCAGCGAGTGGTACTGAGACTTGAGAAGACTTTGGGCAGCATCTCCAGCACCCCCAAAATAAGTGTTGCTCTCTACTGAGGAAGGACAATTATCTTGAAGCACGTGTATAGAGATACACAGCACTGGCTGCACCAACAAGGGTGAAAAACTAAAGCCTGACACCGAAGAAAGTGTCATCATGCACTGCATTTATTATGATGCATCGGGGTAAACGGAGTACTGGAGTGTGAGGTAGTGTGCACCCACCCCCCTCCTATTTGAAAAGGCTCCCTTGAGCTAACGAGCTCTGGTTGATGCACCTGCGCCCAGCGAGTGGTACTGAGACCTGAGAAGACTTTGGGCAGCATCTCCAGCACCCCCAAAATAAGTGTTGCTCTCTACTGAACGACAATTATCCTGAAACACGTGTCTAGAGATATACAGCACTGGCTGCACCAACAAGGGTGAAAAAATAACGTCTGACACCGTAGAAAGTGTCATCATGCACTGCATTTATTATGATGCATCAGGGCAAACTGAGTGCTGGAGTGTGAGGCAGTGTGCGCCCACCCCCCTCCTATCGGATAAACTATTGTATTCACCTGGGATTTCAGCCTGAAGAGTACACGGGTGCATTGAACCCCTGAACTATCTTACCAAAAAGAAAGACTTGCTTCCACACCATAATCAAAGACTGATACCGTTTTTAAGAAGGCAGTGAATTTCTGTGCCACAGAACATCATTGCAATATCAGTGCATGCTGTAAATGGGGAAAAAGTGATAGTTTGCAAGAGCTCATCGAGCATGTAAGTTAGGAGACACCAGGACTAAGATATTAGTGCATACCTCAAGTCAGTGTACAGATGCATTCTGGGGATTCTTGTTTTAATGACAGTGCATGATGCAAGTTAAAATAGGTGCTCTTAATGAGCTTTGTTAGTCTCCGAAAATCACAATATTGCGGGTGGAGTGGGACTGGAAATCTCAATCGAAAGCATTGCAAGAGATTTGTGCATGACTCAGTATGGAGCTAGAAAAGCATTGTGACAGCCAGCGCTACAACGCAATGCAACTGTTAGAATGTGAGCTATACAGAATCCAATGACACCATGATAAATGTGCTGTAAATGCTGTAACTTAAATAAGGCTCGCTTCGTGTGCTAATCAAAACCTTTTTAATTCACTGTATCATCTTATTTTGCGGCGTCTGTATTTTTCATTCTTAACCTGACACAAAATCGCCTTTATTACGCTGTAGAAATCGCATTGTGATTGCTGAAATTCACATTGTGAAATCTTGCCTGTGTAACTTTGTCTTTTGCGTTCACTCCCCGGTCCACCACAGCTGGTGCTGGTTGTGTGGAGGGAGCACCTACGCCATAATCAGGTTCCCTACTTCCTGTGGGACATTTTCCAACCGCCATCTTGAGAGAGTGACGGTCTAGTCTTTGGACCTACTCTGTCCTGCATGGTATTTAAACAGGCTATGGCGCTGACGCGCAGCGGACGCGCGCAGCGGGCGCTGACGCGCAGCGGACGCGCACAGCGGACGCGCGCAGCGGGTGCGCCGGCGGAGCGCCAAAGGCGCGCCAAAGGCAAGCCCGTCTGCGCCCGTCCGCGACCGTCACGCGCCCAGCGCCAGCCATGCTGCCCGTTGCTCCTCAAACCAGACCATGACCACTTGGCATCTGGAGGACCTAAACACAGGTAAACAATGCGGTCACCCGTTAGAGGTGAATAGTATTATGGGTCCGATAAGTTGCGTGAAATGTCAGACTCAAATAAATGTTGTTAACCCCCATATAATGACTGACTTAGACATCACACACTAACTCGGTATCCATCCTTGGGGGCTTAATAAACGCTCGCTCCTTAAGGAAGCATGCCCTGGATATAAATGAGTTGATTGTAGAGAATAAACTGGACCTCCTATTTATCACCGAAACCTGGTTGAGGGAAGACTGCAATCCAGACATAGTGGCCGCCCTGCCGCTAGATTTAACTTTGTGTAGGCTTGACAGAGAGGATGGCAAGGGAGGGGGAGTCGCCATCATACATAGGGAGACTATGCAGGTGAAGACTTTCACCCTCCAAGGACTAAAAGGAGCAGAAAACATGGGCTTTTGTTGTACCATGGGCAATTCCTTTTCATTCTCTGGGGTATTGCTATACCGGCCGCCAGGTAATAGCAACATTTTTTGGGAATCCCTGGGAGATGCCCTCAGTGAGACAGTACTTAGGTACGCGAACTTCACTCTTCTTGGGGATATTAATCTTCACCTGGAATGCGAAAATAGCCCGGGAGTGTCATCTTTTCTAGAAACTATTTCTATTTTGGGACTTAAACAGATGGTCCAAGGTCCATCTCACTGTGGAGGACATACGCTGGATACCGTCTGCATTAACTTAAAGTCTTTACAGATTAACAACCTACTGCCACAGGTCTGGTCGGACCACAGTTTTATTTGGGAAAAAGGGGGTGGTGATGGACAGAGCTTCTGAATGATGCAGAATACTCTTACCAAGTCAAGAGATCATGGTTTTAATCCATCACCGTTTTTTAGCTCACTGCACCATCCCAGCTCAGAACCAGGCTACATGCAAATTAGTCTGTACCTGTCCCAGTGCATGATGGGAACAGGGCAAACCAAACTACCAAGCCAATTCTTATACTGGGAAGGAAACAAGCTTCCGGGGACCGGTTTCTGGCATCACAGCCTTCGTCGGCCCGGCTTGCCTGAATCCTGATGGTGCAATGAGCAAGGGACTCACGTCTGAGCATACCCTCCCACACTGAGTGTGGATAAAATCGATTTGGGAAAAAGGGGGTGGTGATGGACAGAGCTTCTGAATGATGCAGAATACTCTTACCAAGTCAAGAGATCATGGTTTTAATCCATCACCGTTTTTTAGCTCACTGCACCATCCCAGCTCAGAACCAGGCTACATGCACTTAGTGTGGGAGGGTATACTCAGACGTGAGTCCCTTGCTCATTGCACCATCAGGATTCAAGCAAGCCGGGCCGACGAAGGCTGTGATGCCAGAAACCGGTCCCCGGAAGCTTGTTTCCTTCCCAGTATAAGAATTGGCTTGGTAGTTTGGTTTGCCCTGTTCCCATCATGCACTGGGACAGGAACAGACTAATTTGCATGTAGCCAGGTTCTGAGCTGGGATGGTGCAGTGAGCTAAAAAACGGTGATGGATTAAAACCATGATCTCTTGACTTGGTAAGAGTATTCTGCATCATTCAGAAACTCTGTCCATCACCACCCCCTTTTCCAAAATCGGACCACAGTTTTATCCCTTTTGTCTTTTCTATTCCCCCGAAAGCTAATACAGGCATAAATGACAGTGATCACATCCACGCTTTTAAGCGGAAATGGCTCTCGTTAGCTTCTGATCCCCTCTTGATAGCTACAGCTCAAAACACTGTACCGGAACTCATAGGGGAACCAGAAGAGGACTCAGTCAGATTGTTTAATTGGATCACATCCATTGGGAATAAACTGGAACCCTCTAGGGGAGGTATTAGAATATCTAAAAGGAAGATCCATAATGATCCCTGGTTTTCTAAGGAACTAGCAGATCTCCATCTTCATAGTAAGCAACTGGAGCGTAAGTGGAGGAGGGGATATGAACCATCTAGCCTGCTTATCTTTAAAGCCTTCAGGAAGAAATACAAGCTGGCCATTAATACTGCAAAAAGGGAATACTTCTGTAATAAAATTACTATAGCCAAGAACAATCAAAAAGAGATATTTAAAATTGTAAAATCTTTTATTGATCCTAAAGCCCTGTACTCCACCATACCATCGTCTGAGGCACTCTGCAATGAAATTGCATGTTTTTTTGAAGAAAAAGTTAGAAATATTCAAAGGAACTTTAAGACCTTTACATCAGAAGATTTTACTGATTTAAGAGAATCAAACTCCAATTCCAATCCTTCGGTTTTGCCATCATTTCAAGCGGCCACATTAGCCCAAAAAAAGAGGCCATTTTAGCCTGAAAATCAGGTTCACCATTGGATGTATGCCCCCCAACTTTCTTACATCGTATTATCAATGTGGTCAATCCAGTCATCAATGGTATAGTGAACTCTTCCCTTGCCTTGGGTGTTGTCCCCAGGGACTGGAAATTTGCCATTGTTAAACCGTTAAAAAAAAAAAACTGAATATAGAGTCCTCAATTTTATCCAACTATAGGCCTATTTCTCTCCTCCCCATCTTGGGCAAGATCACTGAGAAAATAGTATGTCAACAACTTGCTAGCTTTACTGAATCTGCAACCATCCTCCATCCTCGACAGTCGGGTTTTCGTCCCAAACACTCGACAGAATCAGCCTTACTTGAAATATCGGACACCCTAAAATTCATCTTGGACAGTGGCAGGAAGGCAGTCTTGATTCTTTTGGAGTTGTCTGCCGCGTTTGATACCATCTCCCATGATATCCTGGTAGCCAGATTAAGATCATGCGGCATTACAAACCGAGCATTGGACTGGATATCATCATTCCTGTCTAACAGGAAACAGGTCGTTTCCTTGGGATCTTGTGTGTCATCTGCACGCACTGTCTCTACGGGTGTACCCCAGGGGGCCTCTATCAGTCCCCTGTTTAACATATATATGGCGCCACTGATTTCATTGATCTCTTCCTTTGGAATTGAGACCACATCCTATGCTGACGATACCCAACTCATTCTGTCTTTGGAGGATGGATCAACAGCAGCAGAAGAGAATTTTAAAGCTTGTCTCTCAGCGACCATTAAATGGATGTCTAACAACCATCTCTGTTGTAACACCGATAAAACAGAGATTCTTCCCATTGGTAAAAACAATACGTTTCAACCCAAAGATTGGTGGCCAGAGGATATCGCAGCCCCTCCATCAACTGTTGAGGTTGCTAGAAATCTGGGAGTTTTGTTTGACTCCTCACTCTCATTCAAGCCTCATGTCCTAAAATTAACGGGGATCTGTTTCGGTTACATTCGTACACTGAAAAAGTTCTTCAATCTTATTCCATCAGCAGCAAGGAAAATGGTAACAGTGGCTCTTATACTGTCACGATTGGACTACTGCAACAGCCTTCTCGTTGGGACCAATAAATCTTCCCTGAGACGGCTTCAGGTGGTCCAACATGCAGCTGCTAGACTGGCTTTAGGACTCCCCCGCAAATCTTCGGCCTCAGCTGCTCTGAAGATTTTGCATTGGCTCTCAATTCCTAAAAGAATTCTTTTCAAACTTCTCCTGATAACCTTTAGAGCTGTACGAGGAGTCAGCCCTGCCTATCTCTCCGTCAGATTTAAATCGTACATCGCGACTAGAACACTACGATCTAGCTCGGCCAATCTTTTAGCTATAGGTAGGTTCAAACTGTCATCAAAAGGAGGGAAGTCAGCCACGATACTGGGAGCAAAAGCTTGGAATCAGATGCCAAAGGAACTGAGGACAATCCAACGGGAAGATCTGTTTAGACGAGCCCTTAAGACCTGGATCTTTGGTCTTTCAGATACCGCCACCCTGGCCTTCATTTAGATTGCACAGAAATCAGTCAGTTTTGTTATCTGCAGCGCCAGGAGGCTCCGTCAGGAGTGACAGTTGCGCTTTATAAAACTTCCTTTCATTTCATTTCATTTCATTCATTTCATTTCATTCAGCACTAAGGAAGGATGTGCTTTGAGGAAGGGCCTAGATTTTATTGTGAGACCTCTGTGGTTATGCAGTGAGGACAGGAATCCCTTGCGAGAGGGGGATTGGTGCATGTCTCTGAGACAGCACTGAAAGGAGTAGCTCCAGGTGAAGGTGCATTGGGAGTGTTTTAGTATTAGAAAGCAGAGTGCAGTTTTGGGTAAAGATTTGTTGTGAAAGCTCGGCAGATGTCTCATTATCTGGATAGTGGTGAATGATGCGGCTAGATAGATGTCTGATCACTGGGGCAGCACTGCAGGAAGCAGATCAGGATAAAGTTGAGAGGTAGTCTGTGGACAGTGATAGCTTCACACATATGGGGGGAGATCTGTGGACAGGGTGGATCAGCTCCACATTCAGGCGTGGTCTGTGGAGAGTGGCAGCTCCAAAAATAGAGGGGTCTGTGGGCAGTGGCAGCTCTACACAAGGGGGTAATGGTGTGTGGACTGTATTTGTCCCACATATAAAGGAGGTCTGTAGATTGTGCTAGATCCACACACGGGGGCTGTGGATGGTGCCAGCTGTGCCTTACACAAGGGTAGAGCTGCTCCAAACCAAAGGGTAATCTGTGGACAGTGGTAGCTCCATGCAGAAGGAGAAGGTCTATAAACAGCAATAGATCAGCTCAACAACCATATGTGGTCTGTGGACTGCGTTAGTTTAACACAAAGGAGGTCTGCAGGCTGTGATAGCTCCACACCTGGGGGTGGTCGTTTTTGGATACTGTCTGCTTCACTTTACACACCGAGGTGGTATGAGGATAGCGGTAGACCAACTCCAGACCCCAGAGTGGTACATTTGTAGCTTCATGAACAGGGAGAAGGTTCTGTTGACGGGGGTAGTTCAGCTCTACACCCACGAGAGGGATGTGGACGGTGGTAGCTCTACACATACTTGGAAGTGTGAATGGGGTAAATCAGCACGGGGTGGTCTGTGGACTTTGCTAGTTCCATATATAACCACATAAAGGAGCTCTTTAGACTGTGGTAGCTTCACACTTAGTGGTTGGTCTGTAGATAGTGCCAGCTGTGCTTTATAATTAAAGGTGGTTTGTGGACAGAGGTAGATCAGTTGCACAAACAGATGGTCTGTGGATAGTGGTAGCACCACTCCCAGGGGTGATTCTTGGATTTTCCTTGTTTCATACATCACATAGAAAGGCTCTGCAGACAGAAGTAGGTCTAAACCTTGGGTGTGTGGGCAGCTGCACACATCACTCAGGAGATCAGAATGTTATCGAAGTATGACTTCAGATGTACTCTGCTGGGCTCCAGAGCTCTCTGCTCCCGGCTCCTCCACTCTTCCTCAGGGTGACCTTGGTCTACCCGGCTGCTGAAAGCTCTTTCAAACACACATTTGGCAGGTGCCTGAGGGGCCCCTACCAGGACACTAGAGGCTATCTCTTTGTATCACCTCTTTCACACTAACACACCTGTTGCTCTATGTCTTCTCTCTTCTACTAGTCCTTTTTCCTGTCTCTCTTGTCTGTCATAGTCTCAATTGTACTGTATTTGTAGATCTAGAGCCCAATCTCACACCCACACGCAATTAGCTGCTTTTAGGTCGAGCATAGAGGCAGAGCACATGCGCTGGTCTGCGAGGCATGCTGTATTGGAGTATGCACTTGAACCACCGCCCACTCTCCATCCATATTTGTCATTGGCTTGTGTCACTGTCTTTTGTAAATACTGGCATCTGATTCATAAATAGGCTTGTTAGTCCCTCCTTGGTACCGCCTTGTCTGCCTTTGTTACCTCCCATAACGCCTGGACCTTTTGCTTGGCTTGTTACACGGTCTGCGTAATAAGCCAGTGAGCATTATTTAGTTTACTGACTAATGGGGACAATGGTGGCTGCTTCTTGTATTTGCAGCGCACCCACACAGGTCAATGGTAGCAGCTTTTCGTACGGAGCGCTATGCCATTCTAAATTTTAAAAAAGTGGCTGCCCCTTACTTTTAAGAATAACGTGGCGTCCGCTTCAGGGACACAGTGCACATTTTCTAAATAAACTTGAATGCTGAACGCGGCGCCTGCTTCAGGGACACCGCACTCGGTTTCTTTTTTTTTTTTTTTACTGTAATGGAGAGTGCGGCTCCCGATTTACTCATACCGCGCTCTGCAATACAATAGGTCTCGCTTTTGCCAAACTTTGACCTATTGGTATTGTAAATGACAATGCCTTTTAATATTATAAAAGGCATTGCCATTTACAATGACAATAGCTCAAAATCTCGCAATTGCAAGACCTATTGCATTGTAAATGCCTGTTTTAAAGTTTCCGCTGAGGAGAATAGACAGCTTTGATTGATCACAAAAAGGAATATGCTACTTACCAGTATGCATCTGTTCTTGGCATGTAGAGCTGCAGATCTATACACTGTGCATAGATCGCCATCTGGTGTTGGGCCCGGATGTTTGCAGTTTGTTTTTCCTCTTGGAAAGTCTTTGGAAGTCACGAGTTTGGTGACTCCTCCTCTGGTTCGTATTGCGCATGGGCTTCGGCTCCATCCTCAGATTGTTTTTCGCCAGCAGGGAAAGATGGAGCGTAGTAGTAACAGTAAAGAAACCCATGTGTATTGTATCTAAATAAGATAAGACTGGAACGGATACAGGTAGCCAGGGAGGCGGGTGGGCGTGTATAGATCTGCAGCTCTACATGCCAAGAACAGATGCATACTGGTAAGTAGCATATTCTGTTCGAGGCATATGAGCTGCAGATTATACACTGTGCATAGATTACATAGCAGTACCCAACCCTAGCGGCGACCACCGGCATCCGTTGCAGTCGTTTGAAACAGTGTTTTTAGTACAGCTTGGCCCACACTAGCTTGTTGCTTGGTTTGCACATCTACACAGTAATGTTTTGTGAAGGTGTGCGGTGTTGACCATGTCGCTGCCTTGCAGATGTCATCTAGTGGTATGTTCCCTAGGAAAGCCATAGAAGCCCCTATCTTCCTTGTAGAGTGGGCTTTAGGGGGAACCGATAGCGTTCGTTTTGCTTTGTGGTAGCAAATCTGTATGCATTTTACAATCCACCTACATATCCCTGATTTGGAGATAGGGTTGCCTTTATGTGGTGGGGAGAAGGAAACAAATAGCTGTTTGGTTTTCCTGAAAGGTTGTGTTCTCTGGATGTAATAATACAGCCCTTTTAACATCCAGTGTGTGTAAGGCTCTTTCCGCAACTGTTTGGGGTTGCGAGAAAAAAACTGGTAATTCTACCGACTGGTTTAAATGGAATGGAGAAATGACTTTGGGTAGAAATTTGGGATTGGTGCGGAGTACAACCTTGTTGTGATGCATCTGAAGAAAAGGTTCCTGTATAGTGAGTGCTTGTATTTCACTAACTCTTCTGAGGGAAGTGATGGCCACTAGAAAAACTGTTTTCCATGTGAGAAATTGCAGCTCACTCTTATGTAATGGTTCGAAAGGGGGTCCCATTAACCGTGTGAGAACTATATTCAAGTTCCAAACAGGTGAGGGTGGCACTCTGGGTGGAATTACTCTCTTGAGGCCTTCCATAAAGGCCTTGATGGCAGGCACTTTGAAAAGTGAGAGGTGCTGCCTATTTTGTAAATAGGCAGCAATTGCAGCGAGGTGTAACCGAATGGAAGTATATGCTAGGTTACACCTTTGTAAATGGAGTAAATAACATATAATGTGTTGTATGGATACATTTAAAGGATTGATTGCGTTGTTGTGGCAGTAAACAACAAATCTTTTCCACTTTGCTGCATAGCACGCCCTAGTAGTAGGGCGCCTAGCTTCCCTGATAATGTTCATGCAATCAGGGGGAAGGTTAAGGTATCCAAATTCTAAGACCTCAGGAGCCAGATCGCAAGGTTGAGTTGAGCTGGGTCCGGGTGCCTGATCTCTCCATGGTTCTGGGTTAGGAGGCATGGTGAGAGGCGTAGCTTTTGGTGTGGTACTACTGAGAGTTCCAGCAGTGTGGTGTACCACGGTTGTCTGGCCCATGTTTGAGCTACCAGGATCAGAGTTAGGGAATGCTGCTGTAGCTTTCGCACCACTAATGGAATTAGTGGGAGAGGTGGAAAAGCGTATGCAAATTTGTTTGACCAGTTCATTCATATCGCATTGCCTTCGGACAATGGGTGTGGATATCTGGCGGCGAAGCTTGGGCATTTTTTGTTTTCGTGGGTGGCGAATAGGTCTATGTGTGGATGCCCCCACTTCTGAAAGAACGGGTGAAGAACTTGTGGGTGAAGTTCCCACTCGTGGATCTGCTGTGTCTGCCTGCTCAGCAGATCTGCCACGGTGTTTTGTACTCCTGGGACGTGTTGGGCTAGGAGGAAAATCTTTTGTGGAATTGCCCATCTCCATATGCTCTGTGCTAACAGAGAGCTGTGGAGAGTGTGTGCCCCCCTGTTTTTGAATGTAGCACATGGCAGTCATGTTGTCTGTGCGAATGAGGACTGCCTTGCCTGAAATCTGCACCTGGAAGGATTTTAGGGCGAGGAAGATCGATAGTAACTCCAGATGGTTGATGTGGAGTAACTTCTGTTGCGGCGTCCACGTGCCCTGTGCTGTGAGATGTAACAGATGAGCTCCCCAGCCGGAGAGCGATGCATCTGCTGTTAGGATTATTTGTGGGACCGGGTCCAGGAACGGTCGACCTCTGGAAAGGTTTGTGGTGTTCCACCACTGCAGAGAGCGATGGGTGCGACCGTCTACCAACACCAGATCTGTCAGTTGTCCCTGGGCCTGGTTCCATTGGCTCGCCAAGCACTCGTGGAGTGGACGCATTTGGAGTCTTGCATGGGGCACTATAAAGATGCAAGAGACCATCATCCCTATGAGCTGCATAAACACTCTTGCTGGGAGAGAGTGTTGACATAGGAATTTTTGACGCAGCGCCTGTATTTTTGCAATCCTGGCAGGATTGGGATAGGCTATGGCTTTGGAGGTGTCTATGGTGGCACCGAGATACTGTTTTGTGTGTGAGGGTACCAGGTGAAACCTAGCTGGTGAAGTAGTTGGACCGTAGCGGCGGTATGTTGCACACATTGTTGGTAGGACGTGGCTTTTATCAGCCAATCGTCCAGATAGGGGAAGACGTGAATGTGCCGTCTTCTGAGGTGTGCAGCCACTACTGCCAGGCACTTGGTTAACACCCTTGGTGCTGTTGTTACCCCGAACGGGAGCACCTTGAACTGGTAGTGTTGTCCGTCTACCACAAACCTGAGGTACTTTCTGTGAGATTGGTGTACTGGGATGTGAAAGTACGCGTCTTTCAAGTCCAGAGTGGTGAGAAAGTCGTTCTGGGAGAGAAGTGGAAGAACCTGTTGAAGGGTTACCATGTGAAAATGGTCCGAATGAATGTAAGTGTTTAGAGGTCTGAGATCTAAGATAGGTCGTAGGGTCTCGTCTGTCTTTGGAATTAGAAAGTACAGGGAGTAGACCCCTAAATTTAGTTGATTTATGGGGACTTGCTCTATTGCTCCTTTTTGCAGGAGGGAGATCACTTCTTGTGTCAGTAGCGCAGTATGTTCTTGCGACATAGGGCGGTGCCTGGGTGGAATGTTGGGGGGTGTAGATGTTAATTCTAGGCAATACCCTGACTGAATAATTTGTGTCACCCATTTGTCTGATGTGATTGTCTCCCAGACGTGAAGGAAATGTCGTAGTCTGCCTCCGACCGGAGTGGAATGGTCTGGAGGGAGCGGGGGAAAGTCATTGGGCGGGAGGTGTGGCAGAGCGGGCGGTATTTGTTTTGCCATCAAAAACAACAGGAGAGGAAGGGATCAACACGGCTAGTCCCCTCGGTTAGATATCAATAAACAATGAAGCCAGTGTACAATAAGGGGGCACTCTAATCAATGTGGTACATCAATCAATCGAGCCACGAGCCTCAGATTCCCTGTGAACCGTTATGTTCATAGGAAGTCAGCTTGGCAACGTCAGAACAGTACCCAGTGGGTATGAAAAGCCCTCACTCACCAACCTGGTCGGTGACATGCTTCATCATCGGGCTTCCACTGGGACGACCGAATGTCACTCTCCGGGCCCGGCAGCAAGAGGCTGTTTAGGCATAACGCGGGTTGAGAGCAGCAAGGGCGGTGTGCCAATTAGGGATTTAGGGAATCTAATGGTGCAGGGCCCTTAATGTAAGAAGGATCTGTAGGGGCGGCTTTGTACTTCTTTTCTATCCGAGGGTTTAGGACCCCGGCCCTGACTGGGTCTTTAAAAACCTCAGGGGCATGTTTAATTACGCCCTTTAACATAGGTAGAATGGCAGTGGACCTATGTGTATCATCAAAGGTGTCTAGGAGAAAGTCCTCCACCACTGGGTCGGTATGTAACTCCACCCCGTGGTAGTGTGCCGCCCGTTGTAACAAGTGGTGAAAACCCAAGGAATCTTCAGGAGGGGATGGCCTAGATGGGTAAAGGTCATCCTGTGGGACATCTGGGATGTCCAGATTGTTATAATCATCCCATGGGTCTGGGGATCCAGTAGGGGTGGGACTTGTGGCACATCTGCTGGATCATAGTAAGGGTCCCCCAAATCATCTGGGACAGGGGACAAGGTGGGGGAACGATGAGGTGGAGAGGGTGGAGGAGGTAAAGGAGGTGGGGAAGGCACCCTGAAAGGAGAGGTAGCAATGTCCTTTCTCTTTGGAGGTGGAGGTGGAGCCGGCTTGTCCAAGTGTCTCTTTTTTGAAGACAATGTCAAGTGTCCGGTCTTTGGATCCTTGGTGAGGGTTTTCTGCAAAGGATCCGGTGTGAAAAGCTCCTGTGACACTGGTTGATCAGTCGGCGCTGACTGTTTCGGGGCCGACGGCTTCTTAGGTTTGTCGAAGCCGTGCTTCCTGGGAACCTCCGTTTTTTTGGGTCGGTGCCGAAGGGGATCTCGGCACGGGAGTGTCGGTGCCGAGGATCTTGTGATGTTTGGTCGGCACCGTAGCAGGTTTCGGCACCGAAGACTTTGGGTTCGGTGTGGAGGTGGAGGCCGATTTTTTCTTCGGTGCCGAAGGGTGTTTGTCGGCACCGGTGGCCGGCTGGCTCGAGCCTGAGTTGTCGGAAGGCTTAGAAGGCTTCTTTACCGGGCCCGAAGGTGGGGTGTGAGAAGCTGTGTCCTTGGTCTTGCCTAGGCCCGGAGGCGAAGGTGTGACCGAAGCCTTTTTCGGGATCGGCGGGGGAGGGGGAATTGTACTCACGACCCGCTGCGCCGGGATGATGTCCTCCACATTTGAGTCGTCGGCCTCGGAAGCGCTGATGAGGCAGTCGTCCTCCTGTTCGATGTCCTGCTGTCCCGGAGCTTCGACGTCGTCCCCGAAGATGTCGACTGGAGCGGAGGTCGAGGAGTGCGCCATGTTGCGTCTAGCCCGTCTATCTCGAATGGTCTTTTTTGAGCGAAAAGACTTGCAGGCGGGACAGTCTCGGGCCTCGTGTTCTGGGGAGAGGCAGAGGTTGCACACCTCATGGAGATCGGTGTGGGGAAACTTGGACCCACATCGAGGGCACTTCTTGAAGGGAGTTCTTTCCATCAGCCGAGACCGGAGCCGGAATAGGCCCGAAGGCCGCCGTCGACCACCGGAATCGAAGAAGTGCCGAAGAGAAGATGAATAAGATGATTTATGTCTTTGAAGAAGCTCGATGAGCGAGGATTTGTGCGTCGATCGGTGAACTGGGAAGTTCGGAACCGGAGCGCGAAGTTTTACATCCGAGCCCGATGGCGGAAAAAAACAATCTGAGGATGGAGCCGAAGCCCATGCGCAATACGAACCAGAGGAGGAGTCACCAAACTCGTGACTTCCAAAGACTTTCCAAGAGGAAAAACAAACTGCAAACATCCGGGCCCAACACCAGATGGCGATCTATGCACAGTGTATAATCTAAAGCTCATATGCCTCGAGCATTATCTTATAAAAATTCCGGTGCTGTGCATCTGCTGAAATCAGAGAGCCCAAACCATGATATTCAGATTGACAGGCGTTGGGGTATGAAAGGAGTCAAGTACGTGCATGCCATTTTTCTTCTACAAAAAGACACAGTTGTGGTGTGACAATGGCTCTTGACATCTCGTCTATAAACTTTAATATTTATATTACTGCACTAAGCCAGCTTTCACAAGAATGGTGAAGACATGCTAGTATTTTTTTATTTTTTTTAGCTTACTAGCTGTGTCTGGGACACATCTTGGATTGAGTAAGGTGTATTGCAGGATCGACAAAATTAGATATCCTCCAACTAAATGAGTCAATAGCTTGAAAACTGAATCCTTGATCTCAAGTACACAATATAAACAGAGAGGAACTCTAGCTGAGTAGCAGTGCATGCCCATCCACACCATTGATAATCTGATTCAACAGCAAGTCAGTTATTATTTTTTAACTACCCCATGTCCATAGAGCACATGATCAATCAAGCAGTTATACAGTACACCAACTACCTTCTCGAAACAGTATCAACCTTTAATCTTCCAAGAATGCTGTGTGGTGATAGCCCATCACTAGAACCAAAATAAATGATGGCAGTTCTCGTTGCAGTGGCAAAGCCTTCAAGTTCCACAATGCTGGCAAGCAGCACTGTAACTAACACATTACGGGTAAAGATCAACACACAGTTGCACTGGCTTACACTGGAGACATGCATCTGCTTGAAAGCTCCAACAATGCTTCATAAATCTAAATCTGGACATGCCCAACTGACACAATGCTTTCATTTATGCATTTATTTGACAGATATATCTACTGCATTGTTCCTCTATGTGGAAGAGTATTTCTACGTGGCTTCTGATATGATTTGCTTTACCTGCTGCTGGAAGTAGAATTACCAGACAATCTGCTTTGTGATTCTAACATAGAGGCTCCTTAGTTGTGTGAATCATTAAGCTTGGACATTCAGTGATATGGGATGATTTGTGCAACACTTGCATTTGTCATGAGACCACAAGAAACAAAAAAACAAGATACTTACCTGTAACTTTGGTTCTCCAGTATTGGAAACTTTCATAGATTCCCATTCCTGTATCATTCCCCATCGTCAAGATGGGAGACCCCGGTATATATAAAATAGCAATAGAAATCATTACAACAAACTGAAACTAGGCCTAGGCCCATTCTACTTTAACATATTCACCTATTTTTGTAAAAGAGACAAAATAAAGTGAACAACCAATCAGATTAGCCTCACCCCTTAGAACATTCCTGAGAACCTCCGGAGTCTCAGATTTGCGTAGTCGTTGTGTAACCAAACTACCAAAGATGCTGAAGGCCGAGCTTTCCCAGGGGAGGAGGGTGGGTCGCATGGGAATCTATGAAAGTTTCCAATACTGGAGAACCAAAGTTACAGGTAAGTTACTTGTTTTCTTATCCCAGTATTGGAACTTTCATAGATTCACATGCTTGTATCAGAGTAGCTAGCAGTTTTGAGCACATTTTTTGAACCATGATCATTATTAAACCATTCTGGATTTTTAAAACCCAATGCATGAAATATCAATAGGAATAACCAAGAACAAGGCAACAGTCAATTCACCATAATTACAACATCAATGCTTAATAAACATTTTCAGAAATATAAGTAATTACAAACAAATGAAGTTCAAAAATGCGCCAAGATCCGAAACAGCAAAAACGGAAGGAGGGATGAAAGGGAAAGCTCACCACTACTGAAAGAGGTTCCTCAGGACTGCCTGGCCAACTGCTGTGTCACCCTGCGCTGAATAATCTAGGCAATAATGTCTTGTAAATGTATGAGTACTGCTCCAGGTCGCTGCTCTGCAGATCTCCCGGTTAGGAACTACGGCAAAGAGGGATGTCGAAGAAGAAACTGCCCCTGAGGAATGAGCACGGACACGACCTTCAAGGGGCTTGCCCGCTACTCGGTGACAGTAATGGATAGCACTGGTAATCCAACGAGCAATCCCCTGCTTGGAAAGGGGGAATCCCCTACGAGCGGCGCTGAAAGCCCCAAAGAGTTGAGGTGACTTCCTGAAGTGCTTAGATAGAATTTTAAGCACTGTTGAATGTCCAGTGAGTGGAGTGCTTTCTCTGCTGGAGTAGTCGGTTGAGGGAAAAAAGTTTTGAGTATAACCGGCTTATTCAAATGGAAGTCTGAAGGTACTTTCGGTGTGAACTTTGCGTTAGTACGGAGTATCACTGTCCCTTTTTTAAACTGGAGAAAGAATTCATCAATGGTAAGAGCCTGTAATTCCCCTACTCTCCTAGCTGACGTTAGGGCTAGCAGAAGAGCCACCTTCCAGGAGAGGAATTTCAATGCCGCCCTATGAATAGGCTCAAAGGGATGCTTCATGAGCTGGGTGAGAACCAAATTAAGGTGCCAAAGAGGCAGCGGAGACTAGACTGGAGAGAAAACTCTAAAAAGGCCCTTGAGATAGGAGATGTAGCTCTGTGAACCAAAATTGTCGGGCCACGTAGGAGCTATCAAAATCATCTTGCAAGGCTCCGCCTTGATCTTTCTGAGAAGTTTAGGGATCAGTGGAATTGGGGGGAAAAGCCTAAACAAATGTGCGTGACCAGGACATCGAAAGCACATTCCCCAATGATCCCGGATGGTGAAGCCTGCTTGCGTAGAATCAGCATTTCTTATTTTCCAGCGTGGCAAAGAGGTCTATGGTCGGCCTGCCCCATAGGCGAAAAATCTGGTCCAGAGTGGACTGGTCCAGTTCCCATTCGTGGCTGACTGATTTCAGTCTGCTCAGAGAGTCTGCCGTTTCATTGAGAACTCCGGGAAGATGCTCCGCTGTCAGCGATATCCCATGCTGGATAGCCCATTCCCATATTATCTGAGCTTCTTTTGACAAAAGGCGAGACCTTGTACCCTCCTCTTTGTTTATATAATGCATGGCTGTTGTATTGTCCGTTTGTACCAGGACTGCAGACTGCTCTATCCATGGGAGAAAAGCCTGTAAAGCTAGCCAGATCGCCCTGAGCTCCAGCAGATTGATATGTAGAAGACGCTGTTGGGGTAGCCAGCGGCCGCATACGTGAAGGTCTTGCAAGACCGCTCCCCAGCCCTCCAGTGAGGCGTCCATGGTTATTATTTGAGGAGATGGAGTGACCCTGAAGGGGAGGCCCTGAGAAATGTTCTCCTCGAACCACCCCCATAGTGCGGCCTCCCTCATGGACTCGGTAACAAAGATCTTGTCGTCGAAGGAACTGTTCACTTGGCGCCACTGTAAGTCGAGCTCCTCCTGAAAAGGGCGCATCCGCAACCTGCAGTGATGTATTAGCGGAATGCAGGAGGAAATGGACCCTAGGAGGCGAACTGAAAGTGACTGTTTTCTTATAAGTTGGCGGGCCATTACCATCAGCTTTTCTGGTCTCTCCCACGTCGGAAAAGCTTTGTTGAGAGAGGTGTCCAGAATGGCTCATAGGAACCGGGCTGTTTTGGATGGACACAGAGTCGACTTGTCCGTGTTGAGTTTAAGACCCAGATTGTCGAAAAGGCGTGTGCACGCCGCGACAGATTCCTCTGCCGCGTGCTTAGAAGGAGCCTTTAGCAACCAGTCGTCCAGGTAAGGGAAAACTTGGTGCTGTTGTTTTCGCAGAAAAGCTGCCACGGGAGATAGTACCTTTGTAAAGATCCGGGGAGCAGATCGGAGTCCAAATGGCAGGACCTTGAATTGAAAATGGCTCTTGGCTACTGTGAAGCGAAGGAACATCCTGTGGGCTGGATGGATGGGTACATGAAAGTATGCGTCCTGTAGATCCAATGTGGCAATGTAATCTCCTGAGTTTAGGAGTCAAAAGATGTCCTGCAAGGACACCATCCGAAACAACTGTTTGATGAGATAGGTGTTGAGCTCCCTCAGATCTAGAATAGGGCTCCACTTCTCTAAGGTCTTCCGAATCAGGAAGAACCGGGATTTTAAAAAAACCTCCCCGCTGAGAGAGAGGAACCGGTTCTATCGCCCCTTTCATGAGCATTTGATGGACTTCCAAACGTAGAAGACGAAGATTTTTTTTGACTCAGTGCCACGAGGGGGCTTGGAAGGTGGTGCATGGATGAATTCCAGAGTATGGCCGTATTAAATGAGTTTCAGAACCCAACGATCCAATGTTATGTGCCTCCAGTTGTGGAAGTAATGTGAGATTCTTCCTCCCATTGGTGTTACAGGAGGAGAAGGGACAGTAGTTAGAGCCAGCAAGCCGCTATTGACGCTTAGAGGCGTCCTTTCCCTGGCGTTCTTCTCTTCCTCTGTTATTAGACCTAGAGAAAGAGGATGATTGACCCCGCCGCTTGTTATATTGCGGACAGTAAGACTGAGAGGGAAAGAGGATGATTGACGCCGCCGCTGCTTATATTGCGGACAGTAAGACTGAGAGGCTGAGGTATAAGAAGAATACCGTTGTTGCTGGTATCCTCCTCTGTAGGAGGGTTGGCATCTGCCTCTGGCCCCACGAAAGGGTACCTTGCGGTACTTCAGAGTCCCTAAGGATTTTGCAGTCTCCGTATCCTTCTTAATATCTTGGAGCGCATCATCAATATGTTTCCCAAAGAGCGCTTCCCCATAGAAGGGAAGATCCAAGATTTTGTTTTGGACCTCTGGACGAAATCATGTAGCTCGAAGCCTGCCCTGGCTCGAAGGACAGAAGCTCCCGCTAAGGAGTGGAACGCAGTTGTTGCCATGTCCATTGCACAATCACTGACCTCTGAAGAGGTCCTCTCTCCCTCTTGGAGAATCTTCTTCGCCTCCTCCTTCGCATCGTCCGGCAATTGATCCAGACAAGGGGAAAGATTGCACCACATCGGACGATCATAACGACCAAGAATCGCCAAGGCGTTTGAAACTTTGACCATCAGGCTGGACATGGAGGAAAACCTCTTACGGGCGTTATCCAGGCATCTGCCTTCCTTATCTGGAGGTGTCCTGAGGGGAGCTGAAGAATTTTTGGACTTCCTCTGGGCTGCCTGCGAGATGACAGAGTCCGATTTAGGCTGTCTAACCAGGCAAGCCGGGCTATCCTCAGGAGCCTTATATTTCTTTTCAAGGCGAGGCAGAACAGGAATCACAGTGGCTGGATTTCTCATCACCTTCAGACCCTCGTCCCAGTCATAACCCACTATAGGAATGGTCCAAACTGATTTTCTGTAAGGCTCTTTGAAGTCATAAAGGAAACATTCGGACTGTACAGTGGGCATGGGCAGTTCAAATCTCTTAGCAGCCCTTTCCATCAAATTATGGATACCCCCTATGTCTCCAGGGGGAGAATCCGCTGCTGAAGGCGAAGCTGGGTCAGGAATGACAGTCATCCCACTTAGTGTCCAGATCTGGAATAGTGATGTTGTTCTGGTCCTCATCAGAGGCATCATCTTGGATGAGAGGGACGTTTGACGGTGTAGCTGGAGCCACTGGCAGTGGTGGAGGCGGTGGCAATTGAGGGGTAGAAGCCAATGTCGGTGGAAGAGCTGAAACTGGCATTCCGACTGAAGCAGGAGATTATGCTGTCGGACTATATGCGGAGAGTCCCAACACAAATTGTAAGTCCGTTAGTAAGGAGGAAGGCATAGAGACCATCTGTTGTTGGTAGTCCTCATGATAACCAAAAGGAGGATCATACTGCTACTCCTCCACATACTCTTCTTCAGAGTCTGTGTCTTGGCACTTCACATGCAATTGAGATGGGCTACTCGCATACCCTTAAGGCCCCTCCTCCTCCTCAGAACCCTCCTCTTCAAGGAGGTGTGCAGGTGGTAGAGGAGTCACCCTCCTTGAGGAAGTCATTTCAGGCGTAATCTGGCGTTGTTTGATCGTGATAGCAATGTTTTCCCTCATCGACGAGGTCATCGACGATGATGTAATGGGCGTCGACAAAGACATGGATGCCGTCGACGGTACCGTTGCCGAGACAGTCGTCACCACTGCCGCAGATGCTGCCGTCGACATCGTTGTGGTAGACGTGGTGGCCGTCATCATCTCTATCGTCATCCTCGTCGAAGTCTTCGACACCATCGTCGACGATAGAGTTACCATCACTGCGGAACCCACAACCGTCATCGACACCGTCGACACTAAAGGCGAAGGAGACGACGAAATCACCGCCAACGATACCTTCGACGGTGGTAGTACTGAAAGAGACAAGGACTTAGACTGTACCTTTGAAGCCTTCGTCGACGGAGTCGTTGACAGCGTCGTCTGTGAGTGAGTTTTCTTCACTGGTTTAACATCAGAAGAGAGTTATGAGGGCTTTTTGAAGGCTTTTGGAGCAGCAGGAGGCGAAGGTGGAGGAACTGAGCTGGACTTCCTCTCGGAGGTCACTCCTGCTGACAGTCCTTCCCTCTCCTTTACACCTCGGTGAGGAGATTTGCTAGGACTGCGCCTTTCAGACCTATGAGAGGTCTTTTTCAAGGCTTTACTGGGACGGTCTAGAAGGAGAAGACCTGCCCCTCTTCACAGACCTCCTAGAAGATGCAGTGGAGGAGGCCTCATCACTGTCATTGGAGACTTGTTCCTTTCTTGACTTAAGCTACTGGAGCCAGGTCAAGAGACGCCCCTAACGATCTCGTAAAGTCTTCGTTGGGAAGGTGTGGCAAATCTTACAGTCTGCTGCCTTGTGGACAGGGTACAGACAGTAAATACAATCCTTGTGCTTGTCCTCCACATAAAGTCTCTTCTTAGCACAGGAAGCACAGGCTTTAAAAAGAGCTGTTTTCTCTTTATCAGACATCTTGACACGAAGTCTAAGTAGGTTTTGCAGAAAAAAACTGGTGAAAAAGCTGTAGAAATAAGGTTGACAGGAAAAAAAAAAACTGAGCAGAGCTCAGTGGAGACTCCCTTGCACAACGTGCAGTAGAAAATCGGAGGCTCTGAGGTTCTCTCAGGAAGGTTCTAAGGGGTGAGGCTATTCTGATTGGTTGTTCACTTTATTTGGTCTCTTTTACAAAAAGAGGTGGATTTGTTACAAAACTAGAATGGTCCTAGGCCTAGTTTCTGTTTTTGTAATTATTTCTATTGCTATTTTATATATACCGAGGACTCCCATCTTGACGACGGGAATGATACAAGCATGGGAATCTATGAAAGTTTCAATACTGGAGAAATTTCTCATATTACATGAAAGGATAGAAATTGGCATGGGTATAGTAGCAGGGAGTTCAACCTATGCTACTGTTTGAATGGTTGGCAATAAGCACTCAGGTTATCTAATTGTTTCAATGTCCATTGTGTGGTCAATGTCCTCACACTTTTGTATTGATGCAGGTGGAGGTTACTGTTCCTCTTTCATTTGCTTGGCAATTCCTTTCACCTGATCTAGTTTGGAATCATCACATCTGGGCGCAAGTAAAGTTCATCATAACAGTAAATAGGATCAGAAATCAGTAAAAATCTTCTACTTTGAACCATTCATTTATTTCAAAAGCTTCTAAAGAACAGTAGGGTTAAGCAATCTGACTCTTCTGTGATACAAGAAATCACTTTACGTTTGCAGCAGTCAATTGCCTTTTGTCTTCCTTGGCCATTACAAGCACTGTTCTGCAGTGGCTGTGTTTCCTGACTCCTCCAGTCGACCATCCGCTCTTCCATAGCCTCTACTCACTCTTTGTGGGTGTTTTATTTCACTCTATTGTCCGTCCCAATCACTGGCACTGCTTCCTATTGGTTGTGTACTACAGTGGTGAATACAGTCCTCATCTGTTACCAAAATCTGCTGGTTATTTTACCAAAATGTGATTGTTCTGGCATCTCAGAAAACACCCTGGCAGCAAGAATGTGTGGGAGGGATGTAATACATTTTACTCCACAGGATATGGTATCTTTGGCACTATAGGTGGCATGGGTCATTAAGCCTCATGCAAAGAAGGGGAATGGCCATCCAAGCCTCTCACACAAGATAAACAGAAAAGGTCGACATTTTGCATGAAAAAAGGCATTGTAAGGGACTCTAGACAGAATAACCATTGTAGACAAACTCGATGTCTGTGAATGTTATGTTAGAGGAAATCAAATCCATCACATTTCCACTTTTTCTTTAGAGGCAGTAATCCACCATTCAGAGACTTGGTTGCAGGAATGGTCTAATCCAATAGAATTATAGATGACATTGTGAAAAAGGGAGTGGAGGATGGCTTGCAGTTACTTTTAGAGAAATTTGCATAGTTTAACAGGTTTCCTCATCTGAATTAACTTCAGTTGAATTTTTAACTGTAAGGATTTCTTTCTCTTCTCCCTGATCACACAAGATAGTGATGGGTACAGACTGCAGGGGGTGGGGGCAACATTTTCTAATCAGTACACTGATTAATTATCACTGTTGTTTTAGATTTCATTAAGCTATTGCTGCTTGATGATATTAATCTATGAGTGGATTGTCCTTCCCAAGATGGGCCAAGCAACTGCTCAGAGACTTGCCAGCTAAAACAATGGTAAGATGGGCCCTTGATTAAACATGTGGACTGTTTGACTTTAAGTAGACAAAATTTTAATGTTAATGTTAATAAAAATGTATAGAGCGCACGTACGCCGGGTGGCTTCATGGCGCTAAGTCTCGAAAAACTGTCAGAGAAGACATAAGACTAACCCTGTGCAAATAGCCACGTTTTCAGGGATTTCCTGAATTGCAAAAGGTCTGTACAAGACCGCATTTCTAGTGGGAAGGAATTCCACAATTTAGGAGCAAGGGTAGCAAATCTGCGGCCTCCTTGACGTGCCCGTTTGAAACCCGGGGAAGAAAGGAGTGAGAGATGGGCAGACCTTAAGTTGCGTGTGGGGGTGTGCCTGAGCATCAAGCTATTAACGAACTCAGGACTGATGCCATGCAAGGATTTAAAAATGATGCACCCCGTTTTAAAGGCACAGCGCTGGGAGATGGGGAGCCAATGTAATTTCCTCAACAGGGGGGAAGCTGAATGCCATTTAGGTTGTCGGTAGACCAGTCGGGCTGCATGGTTCTGGACCGTCTGTAAACGTTTAAGCAGGTAATGTGGCATGCCTAAATACACAGAGTTGGAATAGTCCAGGTGAGATTGAACCGTAGATATCATGACCCGAGTCAAAGCATCATGAGTGAGGAAACAATGTATTTTCCTGATTATGCGCATTTGAAAAAAACACTTGGACACAACCGCTCCAACCTGAGTTTTCAGGGAGAGATCGCTGTCCAGAGAGACTCCTAAGGTTTTGGCTGAAGTGGAAGGGAGGGGTGGAGAGCCAAGCTCAGGAGGCCAATAGTGCTTGTGGCTATCCCCGGTAAGAGCTATCTCTGTCTTACCCGGGTTTAATTTGAGATGGTTAAGATCCATCCAACTTTGGATGTGTAACATGGTGGCCTGGAAGTCAATGACAGAATTGTGTGAGCTGTCAACCTTGAGAATAAGCTGTAGATCATCTGCATAGTTGAAGACCAGCACATTCTTGTCTTTAAGAGACTGGATCTGGGGTGCCATATAAAGATTGAACAGATGAGGGGAGAGGGCCGAACCCTGTGGGACTCCACAGGTGGTATTGCGTGGAGGCGCTTGAAACTGTCCCTAACGAACAGCCTGAGAGCGATCCTCCAGGAAGGAGGTGAGCCATTGAGCCGCTGTCCCTTGAACGCCAGCCTGTCTGACACGGTCGGCCAAAATGATATGGTCGACCGTGTCAAAGGCTGTGGAGAGATCCAACAGGACCATGGCCTGGGGATAACTTCTATCAGCGTTTTCCCGGAGGGTATCCATGACCGCTAGGATCACGGATTCGATAGAATGGGCTGGCCGAAAACCAGCCTGATGAGGGTCCAAGTATTTCGATGCCTCTAGAAAATTGGAGAGGCATTTAGCTACGTGGCCCTCTAGAACCTTAGCCAAGAAAGGTAGCAAAGAGATCAGGCGATAGTTGGATAGGAGCGCGAGGTCAGCTCCAGATTTTTTCAAGAGAGGTACCACTACTGCTTTTTTAAAAGCTCGGGGGACTATGCCAGATGAAATAGATTCATTCAGTAATGCAAGTGCAGGACCCAAATGAGTTGCAAGGCAGTCTTTCAGTATATGGGGGGGGGCAGCAGTCAGACGGAGCGCCTGATTTAATTTTTACTAGCAGATCTTGAAAAATCTCATTACTGATGATGGGGAAGCAACTAAGAGTCCTATTGTTTCGCTGTGCCACACAGGCGTCAGGTAAGGAGAGGTGGTTAGGGATGCTGGCCTTTATAGTAATAATTTTATCAATGAAGTAATCATTTAGCGAATTACATAATGCTTGGGAGGGGATGGCCTTCAAAAGAATTCGCTCAGGATTAGATAGTTCATCAATTATGGTAGAAATTTCTTTAGAATTTTTATTAGAATTGAGAATACGATTGGAAAAATGGGCAGCTTTGGCGATGAGGATGCTTTTCTTGTAGTCTTTCGGAGCAGAAGTATATAATAGGTTTTTTTCAGGGGAATACTTCAAATGCCACTGCCTTTCTAATTGGCGTAAGGCCAATTTCTGGGCCTTGAGGTCATTGGAAAACCATCTTTGTGCATCCGCGCAACGTGCTAATTTAACTTTGTTTAATGGTGCATGCTTATTACTAGCGTCAAGTAACCATTTGGATACATTCATTTCCATGGTATTAACATCATTACCAGGGGGTGGGACTGTATTTAATAGTGTGCCAAGAAAGTCCTCTTTATTGATGGAATTCCATCTCCAGGCAGGGCCTCCTTCGGTCACAACGATATTCCTAATAGATAGTCGTGCCAGCGTGAATTTAAGAAGATGGTGGTCTGACCAAATACAGGGCATAACTATAGGAGAGGAGGTAGACAGATCATTCGTCCAGATCTGGTCAAGGATCCGGCCCTTCAGGTGGGTAGGGGAAATAACTTGCTGAGTAAAGTTTAGGTTTCCAAGTAGATCAGACATCTCCACTGATTGTGGCCCTTCCTGGGGGTCATTATACCAATAATTGAAGTCACCCACTATGAGGACTTTGGCATGATCAATCACAAGCTTAGCCATCTTTTCGCTAAGTGATAGCGGAAAGTGAGGCATATGATTAGGTGGCCTGTATAGAAGAACACAGACTAAGGAGTCGTTAGCAGATTCCAATTTTATGACTATGTTCTCGGTGTCTATGAGAGAGAAAGACACATTAGAGAGCAGAACCTGAAATTAGTATGGATGATGGTGCAACTCCCCCTCCTGATTTGCCAGAAAGCCGATTGGCATAGATGATATAGTAGTCAGGGGGAAGTGCTGCCAACATTTCTGGGACAGAGTCGTCGGTGAGCCAGGTTTCGGTCAGTAGCAGGATATTAGGTTTGTCGGTAAGCTAGAGTAAAAAGATATCCAGCTGATGTTTGACCAGGGAGCGCGTATTAAGATAGTATATTGATAAAGGCGCATCCCTAGGTTTGGCCTGAATCCGAGGGCTGTGGTTAGGGACAAATGAAGTCTGTAATTCAGGGAAACTGCTCCGTTTGATGTAAAGGTTATGAGCAATTATAGGAGGCAGAGTTTCTTGTGCGAGACACCAATTCAGGGAGCGCATAGTTTTCAAAATAGCTGGTGAGTACGTAATTAATTGGGCATGACAACTGGCCCCTGGGCCCGGATGGGCGCGGACGGGCGCAGACGGGCTTGACTTTGGCAAGCTCGTCAAGTGCAAGTTCTGAACAAATCAGCGAGTAAATGGATTGCAACAGTGTTAGATGTAGTTTCTACAATTAAATAAGGAAGGAAGGAATAGACCTTCTACACCTTGGTTCTCAAATGCATTATGTCAAGCGACACAAGAGAAGCAACTAGAAAGAATGAGGTTCAAAGACTTTTGCTTCTGAGAAGAAAGAGTAATATCCTAAGTAACTTTGCAAATTTAAAACCCAGATCAACACTGCAAAAAGAGAGCACTTCGCTAGGTGAGTCTTAGAATCCACCAATTCGATTAAGTAAGGAGATTTTCAAAATCGTAAACGCTTTCTCTAATCTGAAATACATGAATGTAAACATTCAGAATGTGCAAGAGAATTGCAATAATTTGGTGGTTTTCTTTATAATGAAGTAGTGCCAAGATTGGGTGAGCCCACTAGTGCCAGCCGGACTTTGGAGTGTTATAGTTACATTTTGAATCTCTCACCCCGCAGGTGACCTTTGAACTATTGCTCTCAAGGAAATTAGGATTCCCGAAGGATCCCTGTTCTGTTAAACTGCTAGACTTCTGCTTGAGTTTGTCGGTACCAATTCTGATGGACATGTGCAAGATCTATTTAATATCTTCTTCAGTTTAATTGATTTGGAAGCATGCAGTTATCAAGCCTAATCTTGAATACCTAACAGCTAATCCAGCCTTCTTTTTTTTTTTTTTTTGTTAAAGAAACCTTTATTACATATTAAAGAGATACAAACAAGGGCCTACAACCACAAGGGCCGGCCGCTAGAAAGCACGGGAGCCAGCAAGGCAACTCCACACATTCAAATGAGCCAGAAGCAAAAGCTCCCGAAAGTTCGAAAGCACATATAACAGGCCGCGGCCATAGTCCAAGGGCGATCAAAAAGGACGGTTTCATATTTTCCCCCCCCCCCAAAAAAAGGAAGAAAAACCAACAATAACACACAAACAAGGCAATGAGAGTCCGAAATAGCAGCGTGTGCTCCCCAGGACGGGGGAAGATCCACATTATCTGGAATAACTCTTGACAGGAGGTGGTAGTGGGGGGCGGCGGAGAAGAGGACAAAGCATGCACAATTACGTAGAATGTGCGGCTAGGGGGACAAAGCGACGTCGACCTCTCGCAGCAGAGGCAGAGCGCAGATATTCCTACGATAGGAATTCCATGGACCCCACACCTTAGTCCACCTCCCAGGCTTGCCTCTCGCCACATACACCGTCTTCTCCCTGAACATACACCAATCCATATTCTCCTTCCATACCGAAATCGTAGGCGGCCTCGGGGAACCCCACAACTGTGCGATATTGCGCTTAGCCACCATGTACCCCAAAGTCACCCACTGCGTCTGCACCGCATTATAGTCATTTGGTTCCCAGACATTCAGCAAACACCTCCTGGCCTCTGGTAACAAAGCGACATGCGTGACTTCCTCCATTACAGTATGTACCCCGTTCCAAAATCGTACGACCTCCGAACATTCCCATAGGATATGAAGAAAGGTACCCAACAAGCCACAGCCACGCTTACACAGTCCATCCCTCGAATAACCCATACGTATCAAACCAGGCCCTGTGACATACACTCTATGGAGTATCTTCAGCTGCACAAATCTAAGGCGGGCCGGGATCGCCACCTCTTTCGGGGAGGCCACCGCCGATACCCAATCCTCATCGTCCAGTTCCAATCCGTCGGCCGTCCACGCCGCCTGCAGATGGGTCAGCAAGTCCGTACGATCATTAATAAGTTTTTTATAGATCAGGGAAATAGTGCTGTCGGGCACATAGCCGTCTAACACCCTATCTTCCAACGGGGAATATTCTGGGATAGCAGCAACATCCGGAAATACCGAACACAGCGCGTGGTGGACCTGTGCATATCGGAAGTACTCCCTATCATTTAATTTGTATTCAGTTTTGAGCATTTCAAACGTTTTAAAGGACCCTTTTGCCCAGAAGTCACCCACCTTACTTATACCAATCATATCCCATTTCTCAAAGCCTTTCGTTTTCCACAGACAACCCAAGCGCTGGGAGGCATACAACGGCGTCGCTCGAGTCAAGCGATCCCTCCACCCCATCGCAGCATTCGCCGCATGCCACACGCGTACCGCAACTTGCGTTGGTCCTGTCAACCGTGCATCCGGAGTCGCCGAATACAGTGCCCTATTGTAATCCCCGCCCGGAAGTAATAACTTATCCATCTCGAAGGCCGGATTCAAAGCAGGACCGTATATCCCGTGGTTCACCGCCGCCAATTGAGACGCCCAATAGTATCTTTTAATATCGGGGAGGGCAACACCCCCATCATACCAAGGGAGTGTCAACTTGGCGAGAGCGATCCTCGGTCGCCCGTCCCAAAACAGTTGGCGCTGAAGACCCTCCACCTCACGGAAGTAACTGGCCGGCACGACATCTAGCGTATTTTGTAAAGCGTACAAAAAACGAGGCAGCAACATCATTTTAAACAATGCCGCCCGTCCGAGCGGCGAGAGCGAAAGCCGTCGCCACCTCGTGACGTCGGCCTTCAATCGCTGGAGTGGAGGGAGACGGTTTCGCTCATAGCGGACCGCGGGGTCCAGTGATATGAAGATTCCCAAATATTTGAACCCCAATGTAGCAATCTGAATAGGGCACCCCCCGCGGCAGGAGGGGGGCCTCGCCCGAGAGGACGTAAACACATGACTTGGCCCAGTTGATAACCAGGCCAGAATTACGACCTAAGGAATTCAATACGTCCACCAATACAATTAGCGACTGTCGAGGAGAGGTGAGATACAGAAGAATGTCATCCGCATAAAGGGAGACACGGTCCTCAAATTCCGGCGTCCATCTGATGCCCCGCAACGACGGCTCCCAACGCAACCAGGCAGCGAGAGGTTCCAAAGAAAGTGCGAAGAGAAGGGGCGACAACGGACAGCCCTGTCGCGTACCTCTCCCCAGCGCGAAGGGAGCCGACGCCCTACCATTCACCACAACCTGCGCCAATGGGTCAGCGTATAGCAATTTTACCCACCCAATAAATTCAGGGCCAAACCCGAATTTAGCTAACGGAGCCCAAATATACAGCCACTCTAAAGTATCGAACGCCATGGTAGCGTCCAAAGACGCCAAGATGGCCGGCTCACGCATAAACTCCGCTCTAGCAAGCACGCCATGCAACCGCCTCAGGTTCAGGGCGGTATTACGATGAGGTATAAAACCGGACTGGTCCTGATGAATCAAGTCGCCCACGACCCGAGCCAGACGATTGGCCAATACCTTAGCCAGAATTTTGGGTTCCGCGTTCAACAACGAGATAGGCCTGTAGGAGGCACAACAGTCTCGCGGCTTCCCCTCTTTATGTATCACAACTATGGTAGCGAGACGTTGGTCAAGGGGGAGGGAGCCCGCCGCCAGTGCAGCGAGGAACATGTCACGGAGATATGGCGCTATCTTATCTGGACGCAACTTATATAGTTCAATGGGGAGACCATTGGGACCCATGGCCTTACCAGAAGCGATCGAGCGAATGGCCAGAGCAATCTCATCCGGCGACAACTTCGCCTCCATCAATATGCTATCAGCCTCCGAGAGGGACGGCAATGCAATATCTCTAAGTAACAGATGAGAGTCCTCCTCCGAGCACCCAGAGACCGGAGAGTATACCCCACGGAAGTAATCCGCGAAGCAGTGAACAATTTTTACCGGGTCAGTCACACACACGCCATCCACTCTCTCCACAACCGGCACCACTCTACTCGCTCTCTCCTTCCTGTCCAACCAAGCAATCAACTTTCCGGCCTTATCTCCCACATCATACAGTCGTCCTTGTTGCTCTCTACTCATCCTTTTAGCAGCATCCGTGACCAGTGCTCTATAATCTGACTGTTTAAGGCTGAGAACGTGCAATTTCTCATCCGTGACACCCCGCTCCAAATCCCCCTCCATCTCAGCTATGTCAGTTTCCAGGCGGACCACCTCTTCCCTCCCGCACCTCCTAGCATGGGAAATAAGAGACAAGGCATGCCCCCGGATCACCGTTTTATAACCTTCCCATAGGGAGACAGCAGACGACACTGACCCTACATTATCATTGAAGTAGTGATCAATGGACTTAACCAGTTCAGCGCGAACATTAGGGTTACGTAAATACCAGGGGTTAATTGGCGCTACTCTTCCCTCTGCCCCAGGAACAACCTCCATCTGCAACAATAGAGGGGAATGGTCAGAAATACCTCGGGCCAAATGACGCACCTCCCCGATCATTCCAGCCTGGAACGCTGGCATAAGTATATAATCAAGTCTTGAGAGACTCCCGTGGGCCCCCGAGTGGAAGGTGTATTGTGCCTGTCCCGGGTGCATCAGTCTCCAGCAATCTATAAGTCCTAAAGTATCTAGAAAGCCACCCAGCCAGGCCTGGGCTCTAGGGAGATCCCTGGGGGGGTGACGGTCCTCCATACCGGATACAACAGCGTTAAAATCACCCCCCCAACACCAGAACCCCCCCAGGGAGTCCGAGGACCAAACGCCCCAGATCCGCAAATGTAGCCGTCTGCAATCCCGGTGGCACATAAACAGCAACGAGCGAAACAGTTCTACCCTCCCATCTCCCCACCAATGCTGCATATCACCCTCTATCATCGTGGAGCACCTCGTCCACCTCCAACGGGAGAGAGACCCTAACCAAGATACCCACTCCCCTAGAGCCAGAAGTGAAACCAGAGTGAACAGCAAGGCGATAGCCCCGCCTATTCAGGGCATGGAAGGAGTTCCAAATCAGATGTGTCTCCTGCAGGAAAACAATGTCGGGCGAGATCCGTTTCAAAAACTGCAACACCACCCCGCGCTTGATCCTATCCCCCAGTCCGTTCACATTCCACAAAAGTATTCTCAATCCCTTACCCCCCACCCCGCTCCCGTGAATGATGCCCACATCCCGGAGAGCACAACCAGGACAAATCAGCAGCTAACCTCACATTGCCTTGTGAAACAAACAAACATTCCCCAACTCCCCCCCTCCCCACCAACCTTCCCGTTACAACTCCCCCCACCCTGCACCCCTGCGTGAGCCCATGTCGCCCCCCCAACTTGCAGTGTGCCTGTCACCCTAACATTAACTACGCTACAAAAAGAAAACCCAGAGGAGGAAAGAGCCTCACTGAGCACCCCACAACCCCCGGGCATTGAAGGATAAGGCGCAGAATAGAAACACCAAACCAAAATATGGAAGTGTCATCACAATAGTCAGTCACCGGGAACCAAAAGTCTACTCCTGTTCAGCCGAGCCCACTCCGTTCCCTCCGGTCTGTCCCTCTCGACGTCGTTGCTGAGGCAGGGTATCAAGCCAATCTCCAACCTCCTCTGGCCGATCAAAGAAGTGCGTCCGATCCTCAAACTCAACCCGCAACCTGGCCGGAAAGAGCATCGGATATTTCAGGTCCATGTCTCTCAGTCGCCGTTTGACACCCATGAACTCCTGTCGCTGCTTTTGGACCAATTGTGTGAAGTCCGGGTAGAAACTTATATGAGTGTTCTCGAACTTCGTCGGCCCACTCACCCTCGAGGCCTGCAGTATAGCATCCCTGTCCTGAAATGAAAAATTCTGGCGATGATGGGCCGTGGGGGAGCGCCCGGTTTGGGCTTACCACCCGGAACTCTATGGGCCCGCTCAACCGCAAAGAATTTACTCAAGCCTTTGGGTGCGAGATGGTTGATCACAAGGTCTTCCACAAAGAGGTCAGCTGCAGGGACCTCCGATTTCTCCGGCACCCCGATTATGCGCACATTATTCCGCCGAGCCCTACTTTCAAAATCCTCCAGTCGACGGATAGACAAAGCAGTGGACGTCTGCAGATTACGGACCTCGGCTTGCAGGTCAGACACGTCCGTTACCAGACTCGACGTCGTCAGACCCAAGGATTTGACCTTTTCATTCGTTTGTGAAAGGTCCGCTCTGACTGGTTTAACATCGATCAAAACTGTGTCCAATTTATGGGCCAATGTATCGAATCGCTGGCCGACCGCCGCTTTCATCTCCTCGATGGCACCCATGACGTCCTGCAATGTTAACTCCGTTGACGATCCCGGGCCATCCGTGGGTCTCTCCGGCGACTTATGCGGGCCAACAGGGGAACCTCTCGACTGGGTATAGCGGTCCATGTTGTTAGCTTGGGTATGAGCTCCCCGCCTAGTCGTCTTGGATTTTTGCTTATCTCCGTCCAAACTAGCCGCCATTGTCTGATGGTCGTCAAGGGTGTCGGCCACCAACACGACGAGCGATCACCGGAGAACCAATCTAGGAAGCCTCGGAGACCCCAAGGGGTAGTCCCAGCTAGTGTCCAAGAGCAGGCAGGTTACCCAATGGTCCCACTATAAATGTGTGCCGACAATCCAAGGCCCCTCAGTTTCAGCGAGGAGACCCGAAACCGAAAGTGAAAGTAGGGGGTGCGCACCGGCCCAAGTCCTGCATGCCGTTGTTGTTCACTTTCTGCCCGGGCACCATGCCAACTCGAGTCCGGGGCAAGGTCCGGAGTGGGCCGTCAACTTGGAATCGATACTATTTCGGCTCCCGATGTCCGATTTGAATTTGGACAGCAGGTATCACCTCCACGTAGGTTCGCCCGTAGAAGCCCGTCGATAGAATCAGGATAAATTCAGGATAGACGTAGGAGGTTGTGGAGGCCCTCGGGAGCCCTGTGCCTACGCGGCCATCTTGGTTGCGCGCTAGGCTCCTCCTAATCCAGCCTTCTTGTAAATTTTTAACCGGGTTCCTTACTGCTGACACCATTTAAGATGTTGGAGAAGCATTTGAATTGTATTCTATTTACATTATTACACTTCTATAAGATCTTGGAGGCAGCTAGTTTGGTTTCAGAGCTATGCATAGTCACCTTTGATATCAGTGATAAACAAATAAAGGTGGATTTTGGATAAAAGAGACAATTCAGCACTCAAACTGTTAGACCTTTTGGTTGCCTTTGACACCATCTTTCATAGGATCCTACTTGATAGGCTTTCAGATATAGGGGCCAGAAGGCAGGTCTGCTTTGGCTCAGTGCTAATCTCGAGGGACGCATGCAAAGAGTAAGGATTAACTCAGCCGTATACAAAATATTTCCGGTAGAACATGTAGTTTCACATGGATCGTCACCAAGTCTCACGCTTTTTAATATTTATGCCGCCCCATAAGCCAACTGATCCAGTCCACTGGGTTAATTTTGCAATGTAGGGTGATATTGCGCAGTTGATTCTGTGGATGGATGAGGATCATAAGTTTAACAAGACACAATATAAAGAATGTCTCTCTGCCACAGTAAAATGGAGGTTCTAAAACTTAGCTCAGATAAGGTTATTTGGTCACACAGTTGGTGGTCCATGGAACAGAGCCTTTCCTTTTACATAACTCCATGTCGATGAACTTTTATGTGTATCTAAATGACAGGGTATCGCTCAACACTCGTGTAAATAAAACCATGTTTATCCGATTTTTCCAACTTAAGCTGGTGAAACTTTTTTCCCCATTTTTGACTTTAAAACGGTGGAAAATTGGTATCAAAACTTCAGGTGCTGAAGAATGCACAGCTCTTTTTTTTTTTCCAAAACCTTTATTCAGCATGACTACACATTACACAGCCCCATGCCTACAACCATCAAGTGGCCGGCGGCCTGGTATGAAGGAGGAGTTTAAAGTTGAACACAGCTGCCTGCCTACAACCCTCCAGGGGCCGGCTGTGGCATATGAGACAGTGATAATAGGATGCAAACTCGAAGAACAGGCCATATCTACCGTGGAAGACTTCGCAGTCAGTAATCGTTCCATAGCAGTATGCACCGGGCGTGTATGGGCGACTTTCAGTACTGTGCGATGTCAGTCCTCCTCCCTTCCCCAATACATAGCGCAACATAGCAGTACCAAGAGATCCATCCATGCCGGAGAACAAGAGAGGTGGAGGGAAACTCGGGTCTCGTTGCTTGGTGACATCCTAACAATTCCCGCCCCCTCAATTGGGGTGCAGTCATTGAATTAATTGCGTGAAAATCTAATGTTGATGGGAATGGGAAAGTGCGTTATATCTGCGGGTGTGACAACAGATACGTTTGGAGGGGACCCCAAATGTCAATCGGCCGGGATGTGGAAGGGAGGGGTTCTGCGTATAGAAGTACATTGTCCTGACAGTGTACCATGTCATTGATCCAATCCTTAAATTAAGGAGCTCTACCCCTCCCCCATCTACAGGCTATGAGTCTCTTAGCCATGAGAAGAGCGATTGTGACAAATCTACGAACCGGCTTCTTAATAATTTTGGTGTAGCCCAATAGTGCCTGCGTCGGAGAGGGTACAAGAGGGACGTCAATCATTTCCGAGATGCCGGAATATACATGTTGCCAGTAAGTGGCTAATTCACGGCATCCTCATGCCATATGAAGGAAGTCTGCCGCGGGAGCATGGCAGCGCCAACAGAGATCGTCCTCTCGAAGGCCCACCCTGTGCATGTGCGCTGGAGTACAATACAGCCGATGTAGGAATTTATAGTGAATCACCCTAAACCTACTGCTGGAGGAGATTTGTTCGGTTTGCAAGCAGCAATAGCTCCAAAGCTCGTCATCTGTGGGCTGACCTAATTCCTCCTCCCATTTGGTCCGTGCTCTACAAGGCAGGGAATCTGGTGAAGTGCGTAAAGAGTGGTATAGGGTGGAGACGGCGTGCGAAGGAGTGACAGCCTTGAGTAGCTGATGGAGGGGCTCTAAAACGGGTGGTTCGCTAGGGAATTCCCCCGTCAGTGCTCGGATACCACTACGAAGCCTGATATAAAGGAATGTGTCCATGGAGGGTGGGGCAATGTCAGCGAATAAATGTGTCTGGGAGCGGAAAAGGCCATCATGATAGAGATCCCCCCATGTCGTTATATGGAACTTGGCCATAAAGTTTTTAAACAATTGTTCTTGTAAGAGGGGCAGCAGGGGGTGATATGCCAGGGGAAGCAGTGGAGAATAGAGCAGTGTCGTGTGGGTGAGTTTCGCTATGTATCGCCACGCTAGAATGGAACTGGAAATAGTGGTGCGGTATGTCGTTCGTGTCTCTGGCGCACTAAATATCGCTCCTGCCAGTGGGATAGGATTCGCCAACCAATGTTCCACACCTATCTGTGGTAGGAAGGGAGTGGGGTGGATCCAGTGATAAACGAAGTGGGCTTGCACGCTATAATAGTACATCTCAAAGTTCGGCAGGTCTAACCCCCCCTGCACGTAAGGACGAGTCAATGTCTCCCAACTGAGACGCGGCCTCTTTCCACCCCAGACCAGTCGAATAAGCTCTGAGCGCAGGAGTTGAAAAAAAGGACCGTCCTGGGTAATATGGGATATTTAGGAAGAGGTAGAGGAGCTTAGGAAGAACCACCATCTTGATGAGGGAGGCTCGGCCTGCGAGGGAGAGAGGCAGCGTGATCCACCTGGCCACGCAGGTCTGAATGTGATCAAAGGTGCGACCATAGTTCAGCCGCATCAACTCCTCCCGATCACAAGAGAGAAGTATGCCCAGGTATCTAACTTCATCCTCCTCCCAGCGTAAGGGGTATTCCAGCTGGAACGGCTGAGCAGCCGCGGTCAGCGGAAAGACAGTGGACTTACCCCAGTTAATATGAACACCGGACATGCCCGCGAAGCGAATAAGCTCCCGAAGGATGGGGTTTAGGTTAGTGGCGGGATCCCGGATGTATAGTGTGATGTCATCCGCATATAAGGAGATTAGCACCTCTCTCTGGAGACAACGCAACGCCTTGTCTCGGTGATGTTGTCGGAGCCGAGCAGCCAGCGGCTCCATCGCCAACGCGAACAATAACGGGGATAGGGGGCACCCCTGACGGGTGCCCCGTGATACCGCGAAAGCCTCCGATATCCGCCCATTTATCCCCACCCTAGCGACGGGCCGGTCATATAGGATATCGATCCAGCGCGTGAAACCTAGTGGGAATCCCAAATTACGCAGGATACAGTGCAGATAGTCCCATTCCAGGGAATCAAAGGCCTTGGTGGCGTCCAAAAAGACCGCCACCAGTGGCAAATCAGGGTCTACATTGTGCATAATGGAGAAAAGCGTCCGAAGATTATTGGAAGTGGCTCTGCCAGGAACGAACCCCGCCTGATCCGACAGCACCAGACTGCCCAGTAACAGCTGTAAACGGTTGGCTAGGACCTTGGCCAGAATTTTTGCGTCACAGTTAATTAAAGAAAGAGGGCGGTAAGAGTCACAAGAATGAGGCGGTTTACCCGGTTTCAGTAGGGAAGTAATCAGTGCTTCCTGCATTGATGGAGGGAGCGCACCAGATTCATGCGCCTCCAGAAAAACTTCTCGGAGTACCGGAACTAGGATATCTATATAGGCCTTATAGAAATCCATGGGCAAACCGTCCAGACCGGGGGCCTTTCCAGGTGCCATCTGATTGATCGCATCTCTAATCTCGTCCAGGCCTATGGGTTCCGCCAAAAACTCGATCCGAGAGCCAGCCCAGGGTGAGCTCTCTCAGGTAGTCGTCCATGTCCAGTGCGCCAACTCTGGTGGTAGAGTAAAGTGTAGAATAGTGCGTAGTGAAAGCCGCCAAGAGCGATTGCGTGTCGCGTATAGGAACCCCCTCTTCCCCCTTAAGTTCTAACACAAATTTGGAGCCACGCAGCGGGCGGACCGCGCTCGCAAGGGATCTACCGGGACGCTCACCCTCCCCGTATGCCCGAGCTCTGAAGTATTTGACCCGGAAGTGTACCTCTCAGTCAGCAGTGGAAGTGTATTCTGACATCGCCGCACGGTACTGTGCTTGCGCATCTGCGTTGACGGCATAGTCAGGACTAGTTTCCAGAGTATGTAGCGTGGATTCCAAATTATGTAGTGTAGCGCGTAAGGCTTTCAACACCCCGGAGCTCTTAGAGATGCAGATTCCACGAATCGTGACCTTCAGTGCTTCCCATAGGGTGGCCACGTTGTCTACCGATCCCTTGTTAAGGGAAATGAATCTTCTAGTTCTTGACATAGTTCGGAACGGAACAGTTCATCGAGTAAGATGTTGGGCTGGAGTCGCCATGTCGGGGGATCTACCCATTATGTCTGGTAAGCGGAATTGGGCGAGCACCGGAGAATGGTCAGAGAATGTGCGGCCTACGTGTTGCACAGTGACCAGGGAGGGGGCCAATGCCCTAGTTACCAGGATGTAATCTAGTCTGGCCCATGTGGCATAAGCAGTATTCCAGTGCGTGCCCTCCATGGAGGTCGGGTGTAAGTGGCGCCAGGTATCTACGACATCTTGAGTGTCGCATATGCCCCTCAGGTATTTGTGTGTGTTATCATAGTGGCAAGCAGAGGGGTTGGATCTATCCATGGCAGGGTCTAAAACCGCGTTGAAGTCACCTCCCCAGATGAGGTGCGTGGAGCCTACCTCACGGATCCTGTTCCAAAGAGCAATGAAGCTGCGTGGGTCATCGCAATTAGGACCGTAAGAGCAGGCCAGGGTAATAGTCTCGATGCCTATCCTGCCCCACGCTATACAATATCGGCCCTCTGTATCCTTGGCTGTACCCAGGGGAACATAAGGAACCCCTCGTTTTAAGAGAATAGCAGTGCCTCTTGCGTAGGATGAGTATGACGCGAAAATCGAGTGCGCAGCCCATCTAGCAGCAAAGGATCCTCTACGGAGAGGGTCCATATGTGTCCCCTGCAGGAAGACCACCTGAACATGCAGTCTATCCAAAGCACCCAAGATGCGCCGCCTTTTCCTCGGGTCTCCCAATCCCCTGACATTCCAAGAAATAGCGGTGAGCAGTCCCCCCCCACCTGGCTCAGTGTGTGTGGCGTGCGCTAGGTCCTCGGACACGGGAACCCCAGGTCACTAAAGCCACCCGTCGGCTGTCCCAAACGTGTAACCATCTATTAAGGGCGGCATACTGTGCTACATCAACAAGTACGTGTGCAATGCTCATGCTGAAAAAAAAAAAAAACAACAAGCCTAGAACAAATCCCGGAGAACCCACCCACCCACCCACTCCGACATCCCAATGGGATGCCGGGCATCTCCCCCACCTCTTACAAACCTACAATGTCTTGTCATTCACTCATTAGGGAACACCCAAGTGGGGGATACCAGGGGTCCAGACCCGCCATCCCACTCCCCCGATATCGCACCCGCTATCCCCTGGAGCCAAAATCCAGCGTAGAAACACGGGAGGGGGAGGTTGGTGCCAGGGCGCAATCAAGTTGAAACATCGTCAAGGAACCATCAAAAAAAGAAAGGCAAAGCCTAGTAGGTGGTAGCTCCACCATAACGGGCGAGAGCATAGAGTCACATATTGAGCAGCAATTTAACTTCGCAGAAAAAAGGCAGAGGCAAAACAAGTTCACATCAAAAGAGTATCATCAACAGAGCTTAACGGCAGCTGGAGATCCCCAGTCAGTCCAGGGCAGAAGTGGGCGATCGGGATCTCGCACTCCCCGAAGGGGAGCGGGCCAGTTCAATAGATCTTTTGTGGTCTTTCAGAAACAGTTCAACTTGGGCTGGATCCTGAAATATATGGGGCTTGCCATGATGGACAACCCGTAGCCGGGCCGGGTATAACATGGAGTATTTTTTTTTGTGTTGAAATTTTTTATTAAAGTTTTGTAAAACAAATACATCAAAGCATAAACAACAGAAAATGAAGAGAAAATAGATCCATGTTGAGAGAAATAATGCAAAAAGATACTGATGAATAAATATTAGATAAATATGATATAAATATGCATTTAAATATATAAATACTAATTGAAGTAATAATTATGTCAAGACATAGAATGATATATTATAAAGACATAACCTATAAGGGGAGGAAAAAGGGAAGGAGCTTAGACAATAGAAGTGCAGGAAATATAAATAAATAGATAAAACAAAGGTAAAATGATTAGATAAAGACAGATGAACACTGTAGCGAATAAAACAGAGAGTACAGAAGACAAGAAAAAGAAAAGAAATAAACAAAGGACAAGAGAGGGTAAAAGCAGATTAATGTGCTTGGATAGAAGTAGAAGCAGGGGAGTTAGCAGAATTTGATTTAAGAAATGGAGACCAAATTCGGAGAAAGGTGTCAGCTTGATCCTGAAGGTTATAGATTGTGCGTTCATGTGAGGCAGTCTGTATCATCGCTACCAACCAATCTTCCTGAGAGGGAGGCAAAGATGATTTCCAATGACGCAGGATACATATTTTAGCAGTAGCCAGTGAGATATGAAAAAGACGGAGTTGTGGCTTCGAGAGCTTTGGGGAGTGGCGGACATCATGCAGGAGGATATTAGTTGGTGTAAGTGGCAATTTTAGGGGCATAGTGGAATTCAAAGTAGTACCAATGTAAGCCCAATAAGATCGGATACTAGGGCAATCACAAATGATATGAGTAATATCGCAACCTGAATTGGAGCATCTCCAGCAATTGGAATGGGAAAGAAGGCCAGCTTTGTGCAATTTGACTGGAGACCAGTGCCAATCGTGTAGTATTTTAAAAAGACAAAATTTAAGCCTTGATTCACGGGCTCCCTTGTTCAAATTCTCCAGAATCAGATCCCATTCAATGTCAGAAAAGGAAATTGAGAGGCGAACTTGCCATTTACGCTGAAGATCATGTGAAAGGGGTTTAGAGAAGAGGTGGGACGATAAAATTTTATATATGCCGGAGGTAACACCTTTAAATTTCCCCCAAACGTGCAAATAGGATAAAATAGGGGAATCTTGTAATATCCATGGCGGTGACCCCATATGGATCTTCAGACATTGCTGAAGCTGGAGGTATTTAGAAGAATGGTGTAGGGGAAGATCAAATTCTACTCTTAGCTGAGAGAATGGCTTAAAATCCCCATCATGCAGAAGCTGATCCGGATAGAGGATACCTGCAGCACGCCATTCAGGCCAGGATAACATACGACCATTGATACGAATGCCCGAATTATTCCATAGGGGGGCTTTGATATGAATTCTTGGATTCGAACCCAACAGCCTATGACTTCTCTGCCAGGATTTATGCATGGCAGATAAAATCGGATTTTTCGGGTCAAGACGGCTAGTGCCACTACCATACAAAGGAGTAAGATTCGATTCTGAGGATAGAAGATGTCGTTCTATTTGGACCCATTGTGGCAAGTCTTTAATACCAGGTAAAAAATATGAGAGTTGGGAGATATGTAACGCCAAGGAGTAGTGTTCAATGGATGGGAGACCAATGCCACCAGATAACTGATGAGCCTTCAGCTTAGTTATGGCAAGACGTGGCTTGGCATTACCCCAAATGAAGGTTTTAATCTGGGCATCTACTGATCGGAGTAAGGATAAGGGAATCTGTAGGGGAAGCATGCCTAGAATGTAAATAAATCTCGGAAGAGTAACCATTTTAACAGCCTGAGCCCTACCCCAGAGAGAAAGACCCAGAGCCTTCCATTTATCAAAGTCCCGACGCATTTGGGAGATAAGAGGAGATAGATTATCTGTAACCATGTCCTGTAACCCTTTATTAACTAGGACACCCAAGTATTTGAGGCGTGAGGCCTGCCAACGAAAAGGAAAACCAAAGATGGCAGCTTTTGTGGTACCATTAGAAATAGGTAGAGCCTCACTTTTGTCCCAATTAATCTTATAACCTGAAAAGGAAGAGAAATCATTAATAATCTGAAGAAGAGAGGGGATCGACCGAGGAAGACGAGTAAGGGTGAGTAAAATATCATCAGCGTACAGGTATATTTTAGAATGTCCAATAGGGAGGGGAATACCAGAAACTTCATCAGATTGACGGATGGTTGCAGCTAGAGGTTCCATAGCTAAAAGAAACAGAAGGGGGGATAGTGGGCAACCTTGGCGTGTCCCTCTCTTGATTGTAAAGGTATCAGATAGAAATCCACCACAGTTCACTTGAGCAGAAGGATGATCGTAAAGTAAACGCACTTTATCAATAAATTTTGTACCTAAGCCAAATTTTTCCATGACCGTGAAAAGGTAGTTCCATTCGATGCGATCAAACGCTTTCTCTGCGTCAAGTGAAAGGGCTAACGCATCATCTGTGAGATGTTGAGCCGACCACAGTGCATGGGACAGGGAACGCAGATGATTCCGGGAAGAGCGTCCCGGTACAAAGCCTACTTGGGAATGATGTATCAAAGAAGGTAAGACTTTACGCAGACGAGACGCAAGGATACTGGCCAGAATTTTAATATCAGAGTTCAACAGAGAAATGGGACGATAACTACTGCAAAGCTGGGGATCTTTGCCTGGCTTTGGTAGCACGACAATGATAGCTTTGTTAGAAAGGGAACCCAGTGAAGATGCAGCATCCGCCTCCTGGAATGCAGCATGTAGAGTGTCAATAATATTGAGACCCGCCCAACGATAGAATTCAGGAGGAAACCCATCCTCACCAGGGGCCTTGTGATAGGGCAGAGCAGCTATCGCACTGGAAACCTCATCCCTAGTTATTTCACCCTCAAGGATGGCCTTACCATCCGCTGAAAGAGAAGGGAGATGCACATTCGCAAGGAATGCCGTCATCTTATCCGAATCCATTCGATTATCAGAAGTATAGAGAGATTCATAAAAGGAGGCGAACTCATTGACAATGTCATGAGGTTTTGTGCACAAGTGTCCTTGCGCAGATCTGATGGCCGGAATGGCCATAGATGCCTCCCTTTGACGCAACTGTGCGGCTAATAACCTTCCCGCCTTTTCTCCCTGCTCATAATGTCGACCTTTCATTTTCTGTAAGGCGTATTCTGCCTTAGATGTAAAAAGACTGTTTAAGGCCATTCGGGCTTGTTCAAGCAATTTCCGATTTTGTAGGGACGGAGAGGTGATATATAGGCGAGAATAGGTTTGTATGTCATGTTCGAGTTCCACTTGCTTCCTCGCATTTTGCTTATTAGCGAGTGCTGCATCGCGCATTAGTTGACCCCTTAAAGTAGCCTTAGCAGCAGCCCAAAGAGTCCTGCTGGAAGTCACGGATCCCT
Organism: Triturus cristatus; assembly: GCF_964204655.1. NCBI lineage: Eukaryota > Metazoa > Chordata > Amphibia > Caudata > Salamandridae > Triturus > Triturus cristatus. Next base: position 513,055,194 of record NC_140588.1, read on the forward strand.
GATTATTAGAAAGATAAGTTTGAAGGTGTGACTGCAGTTGGGATTTACCAACAGGAGTTCTGTGGCGCTGAATGTTCATTCGCCAGGGCTTACGTCCAGGATTAGAAAGTCCCAGGTCTAGGGAAAGGAGAACCGGAGAGTGGTCAGACAATGCCGCTTCCAAGATGCAGGAATCTGTGACCAACTTAACTGCGTTCTGTGAGATAAGGAAGTAGTCAAGGCGAGAAAACGTACCATGAGTCGACGAAAAGAAAGTATATTCCTTATCCGTTGGGTGACTGATACGCCAATGGTCAACCAACCCGATATCTGACACAATATCGCCTAGCAAAGCTCTATCTGACGCATTACCCCTATCTAATGGACCAGTTTTATCTAGAATAGAATCTTGCGTCACGTTCCAGTCACCACCAATCAAATATTGCGATGCATTAATTTCAAGCAACAATCGGGATAGTTGAAGAAAAAATGTTTTCTTGGTACCTGTAGGGGCATATACAGACCCTACACAAACGTGAGAATCACCAATTTTAAGTTTAGCAAAAACATAGCGGCCATTTACATCTGACCATGTTTTAGAAACAGTGACCGGAAGGGACTTGCGAAGAAGAATTGCAACTCCACATTTGCGGAGGGGGCCTGTGTCCGTGGATTCATCTTGTTGAATGCTGCTATGTATAACTTTACCCACCCAATCCCTACAAAGTTTGTCTGATTCTAGAGCATCCAAATGGGTCTCCTGAAGCAAGGCTACATCTACATGCTTAGTCTGAAGGTAGGAGAGAACTTTTTTCCGTTTTATGTAATGGGTGAGACCATGTACATTCCAAGTAATTGCATTAAGAGAGTGTGTTTTTGCCATATTAGAACAACGTAAATATCAGAAACCGTAGAATGGAGCACAAAACAATGTGTTAAACCAAACAAAGGAAAAAGAAAAGAAATGACAAAAAGAAAGGGAAACAAGGATAAAATAAATAGAAACGAAACTACGATTTAAATGGAATACATGAAAAAAGCGATAAGAAGAATGATGAAAAAAGAAGAAAAAGGGAGATAAGATTTAGAGAGGTGATATAATATTAAAGAGAACTAGAAAATATTGAGTAAAAGCAAAGAGAGAACACGAGACCGTAGACTGTTACCCGCGGGCCTGGGCGCACTAGAGCACCGCCACGGGAAAGGACCCCACAGAAAAGAGAAAAGATTAGGAGAGTAATAATGATATAGAAGGGAAGCCCAGAATAACATTGTGGAAAAGAACCTAGGTGTAATAAAAAGGTAGGTAGAGCAAAATAGAGGTTGAGAATCCAGTGATAATTAAATGTAAAGTAACCTAATATCATAAGGCATACAATGCGTGTTTAAATAAACCAACATAGAAACATGCAAGTAGAATAATAAAACTGTAATTAAACCATTAAGCGCCAAGACGCCCCAGTAGATACAAAATTGTTGGGGAAATATTTAAGGCAATAAATTGTAACAGGAAAAGCAATGAATGTAAGAAGAAGAAAGAGTGGAATTATTATTAGGCAGAGGAATAACAGTAAGCAGGCTGGAGGAGAAAAGAAAATAAGATGAAAAGCTAGAAAGAGAGAGGTAAAAAAGGGACAAGCAGATATTATAAGAACAGCAAAACATGTGAAAAATGTGGTAAATAATTAACAGTAAAAAATAAGACTCTCAAGACAAGAGAATCTACAGCTAACTGCCAATAGTATTAAGGACAACAACTTCTAGGAGTGAAAGGATTATTCAGTCCGCATCCGAAGGAGTTTTAAGAGGAGACCGTGACTTGTCTCTCTGTAGATCTTGTGAAAACGTAGCAACCGAGACCGATTGAATTGCAGCTTTCCTATCTTCTTGTGAGCGATGAAGACGTTCAAAATCCCTTCCCCTTGGTCGGGGGCTGCTAGGAGGGCGCCTGTTGCGATCTGACAATGTAGTGGAAGACTTAGAGGGTGAATGGAACTGAGCTTGCTGTGAGGGTGTAGTAAGAACCTCCATTTCTTGAGGATGAAGACGGTCCAGGAACTGTTGAAGATGCTCGGGGTCGAAAAAGTCCTTAGAGACTCCATCTTTGGTAACGCGAAAGCGTGCTGGATCGAATAGGCCATATTTGATACCTAGCTGACGCAGTTGAGGTCGCATGGAGAGAAAGGCTTTCCGCCGCTCATTAGTTTCCTTGGAGAAATCAGCTGCCATAAAAATGCGATGACCTTCAAAGGAAAAGGAGCCTTGCAGCCGAGCCGCAGATAATATTTGTCTTGTTTGTTCATGACGAAGAAGACAGGCAATAATCGGTCGTGGACGTGCGGCAGGATCATCACGTGGAGGACCAATTCTATGAGCACGTTGTATCTCCAGGGGTGGATTGAAAGGAATACCAGTTAGCTTTGGGAGTATACGACACAGAAATACACTGGAATTCTGCCCTTCAATGCGTTCTGGAAAGCCAAAAAAACGAATGTTGTCCCTCCTACTTCTGTCTTCCAAGTCAATGAGTTTACTATGGAAGAGTAAAAGGTCCCGGTCTTGATTTGGAAGAGATTCCAATCGATTCTCCACTGCCAAAACCCTAGAATCAAGGGATTCAAACTTCGTATGAAAGGTGGTGAGTTCTGTCTTAATAGATTTAGTCTCTTCAGCTAGTGATGTGATTGTGAGGTGCATGTCATCTAACCGACGACTGACCTCGGATATTTCGTGCAGGGTACGTTGCAAAGCTGCCGCCGACGCCTGCCCACCATTAGAGGTCGACGCCTGAGGTGAGGCGGAAGGAGAGGAGGCATTGTCTTTTGTAGGCATACTGGTGGATTGCTTGAGAGCTTCTGCAAAAAGAAGTGGTTTAGAAGCCTTGTTTCCTTGCTTAGAGGCAGGCATTTGAGGAGAATGTTTAATAAAAACTTTGAAAGAACGTAAAGCCGTCTTGCTGCCAAGGAATGCTTATATATAGTTGCAGAACAACACCAAGACATGCAAAAGAAACACCTGATAACTGTATATGTACAGCATTAATAAGCAAAAAGAAACTTATAACGCGTTTCTAGACAGTAAAATGTAAAAGTGTATCATTGCTTAATGACCCCCACTGCCTACACTTGTAAATATGATAACAACTGTCGCTATATTCACAGGTATGTAAATAGAGGTAAGATAAAATGAAACATCATTCGCGCGTTTATGGTAATAACAATAAGCACAGCTACATGCACAGCAATATGAACAGGGCTGTAGAATGCAAAGTAATCATAGTCAAAGCAGAAAAGGCACAGCCTGACTGAAGGAGTTGACATGAGCGCTATAATGGCGTTAGAAGAAAGCACTCTCTTGTGTAGGACATATATACTGCGCTAAAGGAGGCCATGAAGCGTCAATTGTAACCAAAAGTCAAAAAGGCGCGAAACTGTAACTGCAGCAAAAAATTTCCCAGCTTTGAAGAACAGTTTAGTGTGATGAAGCGCAAATTGCTTGCTGACCTGATAATATGCTCATTGGCTGATTGAGGCGAATGACATGTGTGCCACAACAGGAGTATAGAAGGAAGTTATCCTACCAGTGGCTGAGCGACGACACGTCCAAAAAATCTAACTCCTGTCAGGTGACATTCCTGAAGAGAAGTATTGCAGGCAGGTTGAGAAAGGCGCGACCTCATGAGGAGGCAAACAGTCGTCAGGAGCAACGAAGGCGCGGCCTCATGAGGAGGCGGGCGCCCGTCGTCAGCAACGAAGGCGCGGCCTCATGAGGAGGCGGGCGCCCGTCGTCAGCAGCGAAGGCGCGGCCTCATGAGGAGACGAGCGCTCTTCAGTAGCAGCAAAGGCGCGGCCTCATGGGGGCAGGCGGTCTTCGTGGCATAGGCGCGGCTTAAGGAGGGAGGAGAAGCAGCCTGTGTAAATACGTCAGGCGAGCCCCGCCGGACGCGCAGCTCCACACCACTCCGTCATCCGAACAGCAAACACCGGGGAGACTTCGCCGTCACATCGCCGGAAGCACACCCAAGTCGTGCCCACCACTCTCCGGCTGTCGCAGGGCACAAGAAGAGGACTCCAAAGCAGACGTGAGGTAGGAATTTTTCTGTTAAGGGTCCATCCCGCGACGGAGCTCACTTGTCAGGCGGCCATCTTCCTGCGTGGCCAGACCACGCCCCCATAACATGGAGTATTGAAGTCCATGTTGAAGCAGCCGTTTCTTGACCTGTCCAAATTTGCGACGTGCATCTTGCACAGATTGTGTAAAGTCTGGAAAGAAGGAAAGCGTGGTATTTTCGAAGAGGACTGGTTGTTTTTCTCTGGCAAGTCGTAGAAGGGTGTCTCGATCCCTGTAATTCAAAAAACGGATGACTATAGGCCTTGGGGGCGCTCCGGGTACAGGGCGAGGGCCCAAAGTGCGGTGAGCCCGTTCCACCACCAGCTGAGGAGAGAAGGCGTCCGCACCGAATAGGTCGGAGAGAAGTTTCTCGATGAAATGTTCCATCTTGCCCACAGAGGTAGTCTCCGCCAGCCCAATAAGGCATACGTTGTTCCGGAGCGATCTTGCCTCTAAATCCTCATTTTTATCAGCGATTACCTTCAGCAATCGCTCCATCTGCGACACCTTGGACGTGGTGGCCGTTGCTCCATCTTCCAGCCCGGAGACCCGCTGTTCCGCCTCCTTAAACCGCTCCTCGTGCTGGTCCAGTCTATGCACCACGGAGTCCAGGCGGCGCGACATACCATCGATCTTGGAGTCAATGGAGGTGAGGCTGGTCTGCATTTTCAGGAGGAGCGCTTTCCAATCCACCTCTTCTGCGCCGCCTCCCTCAGAATCGCCGTCTCCCGGCGGCTGGGCGTGGGATTTTTCGGTTGGAGCTTCGAATGGGAGCCGGGATTGTTTGGCGTGTTTGGCATCCGTCTTCCCCATTATGTCGGTCGGCCCCCTAGTCTCAGAGCCTGATCACCAACACGGAGCAGCCCCGCCAATATAGTTAGTGCCTGGATGTGTATGGCAGGGAGAGAACCGGGCTGTACCCTGGTCACCACTGACTGTGACCCGCTCACGAAGCTGGTAAAGCGGAGGGCCCACAGACATCCACCATGCGCCAGAAGCAGTAGTTCTTGCCAGGAGAAGGGCCACGAGCCCCGGGGGCAGTCCCAATCAGGCGCCTCCTGCACTGACAGTATCGCGCAGAGCCAGGACAAGTAGTGGAGTCCTCGTGTCGAGCCCTGTGGGGGGGGGGCACCAGCAGCAGAGATAACGTACCCCCCGCCGCACCCAGGGCCGTCCGGAGCAAGATGGGGTACTCCTCGCCAGCCCCGCAAGTCACGTTCAGTCTCACGATGGCAGCCCCGCAGCCTCGCGCCCCCAGCCAAGCCTCAGCTCGCCCCCGCCTTACCGGTGTGTCTGGAGGTCGGCGATGGGCAGGGGAAGCCACCGCAGGAGCGTCCGACGTCGGTATCTGCCCTCAGCCTCGGCCGCGCTCTGCGGCCTAGCGTGCACGTCAGATCCCCGCTGCAGCGTGGGCACGGCAGCCGGCCTTCTCGCACCAGCCACAGCGGCCGCGGGGGATGTCGGCGGTCGTTGCTGGCGAACCACCGGCCAGAATAGTCTCCAATTCGGTGGACCTGTTCTTCGTCGGCTGCCCGTCAAGTAGAGCTGGTCAGAGTCGTGTCCCTCAGACGTAGGATGGACTAATGGAGATTCGAAGCGCCCGGCTGGCGAGAGCCTCACGGATGTGCGGCCATGTCGGTCTGGCGCCCTCTAGCGCCCCCCAAGAATGCACAGCTCTGGACTTGGTGGAAGAGCACACGTAACTGCATTTAGACATATACTACCATTGCTTGCCTGGATCCCGTGTATGATTCATCAGGCAATCCACATTATAGGACGACAGTACCTCCAGGAACAAGTTTTGAGGTACACCCTTAACTGCCTTCTTCACTCAGCAAGCGATCATAATCTGGGGATCCCAAAGATTAAGAAGTCACATTCTGGAGGCAGAACATTTAGATATATAAAGAGAAAACACTGTGTACTGCTTACTCTTAAAACGATTTCTTCAAACTTTTCTTTAAGAAAATTTCTTAAAACCCTGCTTTTTGCTTAAGAATAATTTAGAGATATGGCTATGCAGTGATCGGTCAGCTCTTAGTGCAAGGGTGCTTTTTACGAGTAGCAATTCGCGCTCTACAAGAATCACTAACATAACATCATTCTTAAATGGTCTAAAATACAACAGTGTAACAAGATCATATATTCATGGACATACAAAAGGATAGAAATTGTAACAACTGCTCTTCTTTTGAGAAGAATACCCTATTATTTTAGGACAGCTGTTGCATTTGGTATTTTGCTGTATGATGCTACAAGCATCTCACCAATAAGCTAAAGTTATGCATGTTCAAACTACTTCAGTGCAGACGAGTGCTGAAAACTGAAGGAAAAAAGACCTCTGACGTGACCGGTGAAGGATACAAGTCATCCAAACAGAACACTGAGGCCAAAATGTTCCTGGGTGGGACAAGCACACTAATGGGCAGGAAGTCCATCAAATCAAGAGCCAACAACTGAGTCACTCAAAAAGCCATTTTATCTTCAGTACAGGACTGACCTAAAGCCCACTTTAATTACACATTATGAATCAGAAATAAGTCTGCCAACGGACATCTAAAACAGTCTTGTAAACTAGACCTAAAACTAGGAAGGCAAAAATGGATTTAAAATAAACAATTAACAGTATTGATTTACTGAAAGCAACCAAATGTAGGCTGGGTCGGAAAAGTGATCAGGACAGGTGTGACATGGCACCTAAAGACGAATGAAGGGAGGGGAACTATTCAAAAACCTGAAATAGCAGTTCTATCTTGGACAACCCTACTATGAGGTCCTCAAAATATGGAAAAATAAGATGTTTTGATAAATTCAACAGGAGAAAAAGCAATCAATTGAAACAACTGTGGTGAAACAATTAAGACTTTTGGTTTGGTAGATGTTTGGTGCACCAAAATTACCCAATAGATTTTTCTATTAAAATAGGAAGAAAACACGCTTACAGCTAAGTAGATGAGATTTTTTTTTTTCATCAACATATGGTATCCACCTAAGTAAAATTCATATTGCCTTTCAACACAACTCCAAGAGCGAATGATTTTTTTACGTGGCCCAAACTCACACCGACATGGGAAAATATCTAAGTGAATTCTAAGCAGGTCTGTGGTTATCTTAATACAATTTTATAAAAAATCAGATTAAACTTTTTTAACAGTTGCTCAGTGAATATCATAGCAAGTGGAGAGCAGTTGGAGACAATTATGAACAAAACATTAAAAGAAATAGAGTTTCTCATAAAGATCATGGGTCTCAAATAGGAAAATAAATTAGCCATTAATGATCTTTTCGACTAAGGAATGTCTTTTACTCTATTTAAAGCAGCATGCATTGTCTCCCAAATTTAAATCGGTTCTAAAAACCAACCTTTACTCCTAACTGTATTCTGGCACAGCCATTAGAGCAAACCTACCGTAGGGGACAGTAGAAGATGAATTTGGAAGCATGAACTCTAAAGAGGTAGACAGAAATTCTTTGGAGTGTTAAGACATATTCTAGGTTGGTGAGCCTTCAAAAATGCACTGGCTCAAGGTCCAGTGTTTAAGGATATGCACTGAGAAAACAGGACCTACTTTTGATGGACAGCCTTAAGCCTGGTTTGTTAAGTTCCAGCATGCATTCAGATAAAAAAAAAGGCCATAAACTATACAAGAAAGCGCAAGAAAACAGTCTAGTTATTCTTTTTTTACAACAAAGGGGTTAGAAATGGCTTATTAAACGAAGTAGCTGCCATCTCTTCTATTCTGTTGTGTCCTATTTCAGTTGTCACTAGGTGGAAAGGTACAGGTGGCTACATTAAAGCCAGCCATCACTTGATTAATAGAGGAATTTAATTTTTGAGGCATATCTTAAAATTGCTAGCTACAGATGGAATGTGATTTGCGGTAGAAATCCGATTACATCAAACCTGACTGAAGCAGGACATCTATCCGATGACCTTTGGTTGAAATCCTATTCAGAATCCCTCCTTATACATGTGTTATGTGATGTCCGAGAATGCCCGGGTCCTTGCCCTGCTGCTGGAGGCTAAATGGGCATACATGCATATTGTACATTTATGTTCCCAAACGATAGGGCCTTTTACACTCTAATAAAGATTGTCCAGTAACATGGGTTATAAGAACAGACCTTTGGTAACTCTCTTTATGGTGGATACTCAAACTAACTGCAGATTCTTCACCTTAGAATACTTGCAGGTGCTAAACTGGATACAGAAACTCCTGTTGTGCCACTAGGTGTCACCTCATGGATCTGCACGGTGATTCCACACCTCCTAGAAGTGATGGAGCAGACCAGCATATAAGCACCACCCGGCACCCTAACATCGGTTTCTTGCATTTTACTCTTTCCACACCCTCAGACGCGAGGTGTTAATAATAGACAGCCAGGTCACTCCTGCAGATGCAGTACGACTTGAAACCTGTTGATTTGGATAGGAACATTGTTCCCTATGACAATGGTTTGAAATAATTTAGAAGTCATCGGAAAAAAGACACAGTTGGGAGAGGAGCACCTGTTGCATGTCGGAAAGCAGGGAACCAAGATCAGTGTGCAGGGGTGGAGCTTATATGTAGCTCTGCTCCGTCACTTCTGGGGCAGCGAGGAGTCACCCAAGGCCCCTTGTGGCTGTGAGACATTTTCTGGATCCAGACTCGCGCTAGGAGAGTATTCTAAAGTGAGGGTTCTGCAGTTTTTAGTATCCATCAGATATCCGCCCTGAAGGCTTGAGTTTGACTAATGTAGGTAATGTGGAACAAGGACCATAAAAAGAGGTCAGAAAATGGCATTTAAACTTCTACATTTGCTCCATGTCCTCGCCAAACAGTGCGTTGCAATCACCAAGTTGGGCATAGAATGCCCCGACTGGGGGGGCTGGGAGCGCAGCATGGCCGAACGGGCAGTAGTCAAGGAATTGAGATTGAGTGAGGATCTGGATGTCTGAGATAAACTGTTGGATGCCTTCCTGGACTTCCTCGGGTGCACAGCAAGCCTAAGGGAGCGAGATTGACGATTCCTCTGTGCCGACTACGGTTTAGATTTATGTGCTCCCTGTGATAACAATGGCAGCATACCATGAACTTACTTGCACGTAGGAGCCTGAGGTTGGCTATACCCATACGTATATTGAACCCTCACAGATTGTACTGTGGAATTAGTACTATACCTCAAGGTGACTGGGTTTTCTGATGGCAAATGTTTATTTTTGTTTCTTTACCTTTCACTGTTGATGTTAACAGCGACAAATAAAGAATGTTTAACAACAACAACATGTGGAACAAGAACCATTTGTACAACATTTTGTTTAAAACACTAGATACCAGACCTCGTCCATCATCTCACAGGGCTGCCTTCTATCAAGATTTCATATTAAATTGGTGCAGGGTCTGAAAGAAACTTAGGGTTTCCCAGGGAAACCCATTTGGCTTACCCATAACAAATTAAATCTGTTTCAGACACAGGACTTTCTTCACTGATAACTTCTGAAAGGTTGTTATTAGAGAACATTGCCCAGATGACCATAGATTTAACTTTGGGGTTTGTCACTGGTCAAACTATTACCATTTTATTGTATTTGCCACTGTGCCATTTACACCAGGCTTCTGCACATTCCGTCATGCAGGGTTCACACCTTTCTACATCTCTCTGCCACTATGGCATCTGTACAATTTATGACTTTTGTTTTTATTACAGGAGGCTGGCAAGTCGGGCAAAGCTGTCCCTAAGCCAGATACAAACCTTCAGTCATCCAGCTCTTAAGGCAATTTACAAGATACCGACACACATAGATATCCTATGTCCCAAAATGCCAGATTGGAGGATTAACCCTAACTCAGAAATCCTTCTGTTTTTTCAAACCCGCACTCGCTCACCTTTGACGAGGGTCTGAAACATGTTGACAGAATATAAGAAGTTCTAGGGTAAATAAATTACCTTGGTACACCCAGTTATTTCTCATTTTTTACCATACTTAGGACACCAAAACTAAAGGGAAACCACGTGTTTCTAAGGAATTGTTTTTTATATCATAGACCCCATCCGGTATTATTGAAAGAACATGGTTGGGCACATCCTGGTATATAGGAACCAGAAAAATACCAGATGATGAAGTATGCCACTAATAGAATGGGCGAGGGTCTAAAAACCAGTACAGGGATTCCTGAATAGATTTATCTTCAATTTGTGCTCTTTTTGAGAGTTTCAGACTATAGGATACCAGTGTAAGTCAGTTTTCAATTAGGGACACTGTATCCTATTCTACCTTTGAGAAATTGTTTTCTGTCTACACCCCCCGCCAGACAAATTCTTATACATCTGGGGGTTCTGTTGGTTTTGGAAATTTACAAGAGACATCAAACTAGAAGCTCACCTCACGCAGCTCTGAAATCCGCCGTAATGCTTTATCCTGGCTTTGGCTCAAAATGGACTGAAGGAGAGAAAATAACTTATAAATTCACACGTTACATAAATTGAGCAACTATTGCATGTGACAAACTGGAAGCAAAATAACACATATTGCAGATGCTTAGCTGAGCAAAATTCATCATAGCACAATTAAACATCAGGCAAACGGTCTTACTAAAAGACTTACCTGATCAAACTGCGCATTGTGTTGCTAACAGCCAAGTAACAGTGTTAACAAAACGCATGAGGCATAGCCCACCTGGCGAGTTTCCAAACAACATCTGAAGGAATATGGTGTTGGAATGCGGACTGCATGTCAGGGAAGACTCCAAACTGAGATATTTTACATGATATAGCAATCCCTCAAGAGGTCTTTTTCTCATGGTTGCCAGAGATAGACGAGCAACTTAAATTAGAGCTCGAAACTTGGCTCTGGCTCAGCACAAGGTCATCTTGAAACAACAAGCACAAAACGAGACTTCACAGAACTAGTAATATGAACTAACGGCTATAGCTGCCGACCATGCAATATTGGGAACCAGGTACGAATCTAGGACTCCGCTCCTCTGAATTCTGGCAAATCTACCTGTGCTGAAAAAAACGGTGTATCATAGTCTGTGTATGTTATGAAGCACTCTTATAAATACTGAACAAGGTTTATTCTACGTAAAAGGACTAAAAGTAAGATGTGGATTCTGCCTGTCACCCATGCTCTAATCTCATCCTCCACGAATTATTGACAAAGCATTATCACATATGAGAGGACCTTCCAATGCATGGGTTTAGGATGTGCTCTGCAGAAAAACGTCTTGTGTTTGAATTACTAGCCTATAATGTTGCTCCATCTATAAGAATCTAGGCCCCATGACAACTGACTTGACTCTTAGTTCACTAATAGCACTGTCATCAGGGCTGGGACAGGAATGTTTATCAGTACACGTTTAAAAACTTTCTCTTTTAATAAATACATCTCAATGCAGAGACCTAATCTGATGCACTAAGTTTCAACGCTTCAGCGTGCTAAAGAAATACATTTGAGATACCTTATCATATTCTAAAGTTAAGTTTGTTACATGATATACATGCTAAATATTTTGAAGACTCAGCTCATGTAGGGGCTCTTAGACCTATAGTCGACCCTTTGCTCGACTTTCTCTGTTCATTTGTTGGCTGGGCCACCCTTAGTTAGGACTACTCTTTAAGATTCTTACAGATTTTCTAGAAGTTAGAGGAGACATAACACAAATTAAGGTATTTTAGATAAGTAAGATCTGAGATGGTTTAGAAGACAACTTTCAGAAAATTAGAAGCAAAGGAATTTTTTTGTAAAGTATTCTGTTTCCCTATCAGAATAAAAGGTATTAAGAATCACGGAGAGCAATATTCTAAGTCACTCTAAGACTAGGGTCATTCTGACAGCAGCAAGCATAATCAGACCGGCACATTTTTGATTTCTAAGATACCATGGTGTGATTTACCTGGAGCAGTTTAACTGTGTTTCCCAAGTGGTGACTGAGTTGCAATTGTTTTGCTGGCTTTAGTAAGCCAGGAGTGAAAAGTAGAGTATCCTTGACAAAAGATACAGTTTTACTGACAGTGTTTGCAAATTGGTTGATGGAAATTATTGAAAAAGTAACTTCTCTTTTTTGTTAGGAGGGACAAACATGATTGCATGATTGTAAATAAAACTGATGAGTGATCAGTCCAAATCATTTACTATATGGTAAGATTGTAACACAGTATCAAAAGTGTGGCCCAGTTTACATGAGGGGTAATCAACCTATTGTGTCCAATTAAAAGTTTGAAAATGTCTGTAGTTTCAAAAGGAAGAGGCAGCCCTTCATACAATGCCACTAAATTTTCTTCATTCATTTCATTATTGCTAAGATTCTCTCAAGAGTACTTTGAACATGATCAGATAAGTTTGATTAGTGTGATCTTGGGTGAGTACTTCTTGCGAACACAATGGGAAATGTAAATATGCTTTAGTTGATTGTTGCTGTAAAATGACAAATTAAGAAGACCCTGCTACTCCTCCTGTTATGTTACACTCTGGGAAGAGGTGCAATGAGTTGGGTATTTGAATCTTAAAACCTATTTTTTAAAGGAACTTCTATGAGCGGAGAGGCTTTTTGGTGGGTAAGTAATAGGATTACACAAATTGATGTGAGGAGTGCAAGCTTTAAGGTTGATTGCTAACCGCTGTTCAAAACCTAATAAGCGGAGGCAAAAGACGGTGAGACGGTGAGAATTTAAGAATATAATGCAGTGCATTTTAACCTTGAAAATTTTACCAAACTAATCACAAGCGTACTCTAGAGGATGGAAAGTATGTTTTAGGGATACCTTCAGTTTCACTATTCCCCACACACAAACCTCTATTTTTTCTTCTGAAATTAAAAAATATATATTTTCACAACTGCTAGTGTTTATTAATTATTCCTCTTCTAAATTCTGATCTGGTAATCTGACCATGACTCTGAATAGCAAAAAACTAAATTCACTCCTTCCCTGAAAGATTAGAAAAACGAACTGGATTCAGATCCATTTTACGGATTACCAACCCAACATTTAGTGGAAAATTCTATGAGCTTGGTCTGTGATGTCCTAATCCATTTCTCATTTAATTCCTTCATGCACTGCCATAAATCCTCACCCTCAAGTTCCTTAAGCGACCCACCAGAAAAAGTTAATTAGTTCTTCTTGCCCTATTTTCCAAGCTCTATATGTCCCTAAACCACATATCAAAGATTCTTACTAGCCAGAACAACCAACACGCAAACTTTTTTTTTTTTAAGTAAACTTTTATTTTTAAACAGTCCTGTTTCCTTCAAGGAAAAAAACAGCATTTAAAAAAATATATATAGTTCACTTTACTAAAAGGCAAACTCAGGCATGGTGATTTGATAACTGATTTGATTTTTCTGCACCAACTTATTCATACATAGGTCGGTTAAGAAAAGGATTTAATGTTCACAAATTGCGACCAGTATTTTAAGAGCAGTAAACTGTACATCTGGCTCTTACTTCTTTGATACCTTCCACCTTTCTTCTGAAGTGTAGCATCAGCACTTGTTGGTTGATTGTCAAAAGTGCAATGTTTATATTTTGCAATTTAAAAAAAAAAGTTTTAGCTTGGCATTTCTTGATCACAACATATATTTCAGTCATTGTTAGCTGATTGAATAATGAACAGGCTTGTAAGGGATTTTTGCTCAACCTGTTAAGTAAAAGTTCTTATGTGGTTTATTGAAAACCAATGAACCCTTTAAGAGGGTTTGTTTGTGTCAGCACCCTTTCATCTGTTCTCATTAAAAATATTTTTTGTACAGTCGCTTTGATTCACTTTTTGGGGGGAAATACAATTGATATTTATCACAGAGTTCAAAGCCAATATTATGGCTTATAGTTGACATCAACTTTCTGTTTTATCAAGAGAGACTGGTGAAACGAATTCTTCTTCTGATTGAGAGGATTCTGTAATGCAATTTGTCTTTATTTTCTTCAAAACCTCTACCACCTTTTCTTTGCCAGGGGTTTTATTTTCCATCTATTACATGACCGTCTCCAAGTTAACTTTACACTTGGAAATGTGCTGGACCACCTGTGGAAACCAAAATGCTGTCTGAGTGGGCACAATACTTCTTGAACATATTGGGAATGTTTATTGTCAGGTATTCCAGGTCATGAGTTAATTAAATATTTCAACATATACTCAAGTTAAATGTCTCAAAAATTTTACTTTTCAAAAATAGTTGTAATGACCAAACGAAGATTAAAACGGTGGTTTCTCACTCCTTCCCCTCTTCCAATTCACATTAGTGGTATCCAGGCATGTAAGATATCCCATTGTTCAAACGTGTGCCTATCATGGTTGTGAGACAAAACAATGCTTTGCCTTAATGTTAGGTTTTAATGGAACAGATAAATTGGTCATAATTTTTCTCATTCATGTCAATCACTTCTCAGCATATGTGCAGTGGACAAAGTAGTTTTGACCACATTTACAGCACAGCAGTAAACTTTGAACATGCTTAGAGAGTAGTTATGGAGGGAATGCAAAAAAGGAGGGGGTAAGCGCATCAAAATATGTCAAAGCAACATAATAGGGTGCAGACAATAGCCTATAATAGAATAAGTACTTTATTCAACTATTCAGATACTACCATGACAGAAAAAGTAGTGCATTGCGCTACAAAAATACGACCTAGTGAATATCATATCATTTTCTAAAACACACAATATAACAGTAAACCAATTATTGCTCTTACCTGCAACTTTTCCCTTTCTCTTTGCACAATTCTGTAGGTTGTGACCAGCTGAAATACACAATTATTTGTCATCAACAATCCTTCTTGTTCTTAGAGATTTTAAATTTGACAAACTATGATTGCCATTATGAACTGAACAGTAGGAGGTATTCCTAAATCAGCATATTTTAATTACAACATATGTATTAATACACTTATGCTCAGATGTATTACAACACAAATTACGGTGTACTGCTATTCTACAAGCAGTGTCTCAAGACACAGGGCAGAAAGGTCATCTTTGTCTTGGAACTTAAAGCATTGTATACAAAAACAATCTTTTTTATTTTGTTTTTATCACTACATCAGGCTTTTTACATTTTTCAGTTACGAAAGAGATGAAAGCCAGACCAAGTGTCTTTGCCAGAGCTAGGTATATTTTTAAGGCACCCTTTTTGGCAAGAACTTACAAGCAAAAGACTCGCATTATCTTTGAATCTGTGCCAATGTGGGTAAAATGTGCATTTTTTTATTTACATTTTTTTAAATTAAGTTTTCATAAGGAGACAAACAATGCTGCAATAGTACAGGGAGAGAGAATGAGCTCATCATATCCATTGGCAAACAGTACATTCCATAATGCAAGTATAACACCAATAACAGTGAACATATCCACAGTAATCATTAAAGGATTAGGGAAAGGAGTGAGGAAGGGGAAAGGGAGGATGAAGGGGACATGGGGTGTGAGGTTTGGAGAAGCTGGTGAGTCAAGCAGTAGCATCATAGGCGACAGTAGCATCCAGAGTCAGGAGATATGTTCAGAGAGGTGCCAAAATGTCACTAGGTCTAGAGGTGGGAGGCAAAGAGTTCACTGATCATATCACAGTACTGCATATCTTTCAGCATTAGTGGCGAGTGGTGCATTCCTGCCCTATAAAAGGCCTGTTCAACGTTTAGCTAAGAGAAGGGCCATGGCGGTGAGTCCATGAAGGCCAGGGTTCAAGGGTTTAACATACCCCAGGAATGTCATTAGAGATCTGGATCTATGGTGTGTTCTAGCATGGTGGAGATCAAAGCAAATGTGGCAATCCAGTAGGTCTGAGCAATGTTGCAGTTCCAGGTAAGATGCACAAAATCAGCATGGTCAGCCGGGTATTGATGAGAGCGCGTGGGGTCATAGTGGGCTATGGCCTGCGGGGTAGTGTATGCCCTATGCAGATATTTGTAATGCAGGAGTTTGTGCCTGCTATTTGCTTAGTTTGTGTACAACAGCAGGCCTAAGTTTCATCAGGGATGGAATTACAGAGGTTGTGCTCCCACGCCATGTGAGACCGGAGTGTATGGGCTGGCTTAAGCACAAGACAGGAGTGATAGAGGCGGGACACTAATCTGGAGCTGTCAACAGAGGATATCACCAAGGTGAGAGGAGGAAACTCATCTGGTTCTTCAGGGTAGGTGAGGAGCTTCTCACGTAAGGTGCAATGGAGGCACAGACTGATAACTTATCAATGGAGGATGGGGTCCCCGCCAACACAAAGGCTGATTAAAATGTGCATTTTTAATTAATGTTCTGCTATCCTAGTGTGGTGTTTAGGTTTTCTCATTTTGTCGCTGTATTATATTGATGCTCATGCTTTACAGGACATATGTGAAATCTTCTATTTTACTTGTGCTTGTATTCTATGTACTATTGTACTTGGAATGTTTGAGTGAAGGCCTGGAACTCCAGTGTCAGTTTGTGTTGTTCTCTTGAGCCCTCAATACATATGTATACTTTCTTTAGTCTTCTTTGACAATAAAATAACCATAAAATCATCAGAAGACTCCTGGCGAATACTTTACAAATTTGGCGACAAGCTTGGGATAAGGACTCGTCTGAAGTACCATCCTGGATTTTTTTTTCACTTTAGCTATTCAGTCTACTGCCAGTCATCTGCCTCAATTTAAGGTACTGTACTTTTCTATAATTATCCTACCACGAGGGCTCAAGGATTTGTCTATTCGAGGGGATGACAAGTTATTCCACTTGTTTCGGAGCCACTTAAAGAAAAAGGCATCAGGACACTCTTTACGGAAGTTTTAAAGAACAAGGGATCAGATTACTGTCTCTTTTCCCTTTTCCAGCTTGTGCATGCTCCACTACTTTTGTACTTGTTGCCCCTGTATTTTTGATTCTCACAGTACTCCACAGCCTGTGGGCACTTTCTTATTTAATTGTAACAGTTAATTTTCTGCCAGCCCGAGCCTGCGCTCAATCGTGCTCGCGCTGCCTGCTACATGTGACTGTCGGCTCGAGCAATCCGCTCGAGCGAATCGCCACATGTCAAGGTTACCTGCTGCTGCCAGTGCTCGTGCTCCTGGCCACGTCTGCTCGAGCGCTTCATTGTTTTACAACTCCGCTCCATGCGCGTCACCTGGGTCTACTTGTGATTCACTCACCAGAAATGTGTTCGCGACCGCTAGGTCTGTCTGTGTCTCCTCCTCCACACGTTCTTTTTCAGTTCGTCTTCACAACGAAGGGTTGCTACCAAGCCTCGTTTCAAAAAAGCCTTCCAGCAGCATTTGAGTCTGTCTGCTTCTTCACGTGCACCCACAGCGCCTGCCGAGGTGTGTCCTGGTACAACACTCATCACTCCAAGTTTGTGTTGACATCAGCGATTAACACGCTTCTGCAACTTACTTCTGTCATCGTGTTAACAGCGATTAACACGCTTTATATTCATTTTAACGCAAAGACTATCTTTGATGTGTTTTCTTTATTTATTGTACAATTTTCTCAATAATTCAGTGTTTACCAATTTACGCATTCTCTATTTGCCATATATACATATTCTTTTTCTCTTCCTTCTTTGTTCCATTTTTCTTTTTTTCTCCTCTCTATTCTTCTTCGTTCTTTCACTATGCAGTCAGTTACCCCTCCAACTCCCTTTTTACAGGAACCTGGAGAACCACCAATCAAATGGCGTCTTTGGTATAGATCCATCAATGCATATCTAGGGGACATTGATGGTTTGAAGTTTAAACCTGACAGAAAATGCAGCCTTTGGCGTGGAAGGTCAGAATGTCTTTGATCATTTACCTGTTTACTTAGGTCAAGACAGTGGTGATCTCGATGAATTCCAATTGGCTGTAAGAAAATTATCCATATACTTTGAAGGAAAAGTTAATCTGATAGTTCATAGACTTACATTTTTTACTCGTGTTCAAGGTCCTAATGAGTCTATTGACACTTATGTGACCGCTTTGAAGGTTCTTGCTGGTTATTGTGATTTAGAGAATTTTACCTCACAATTAATTAGAGACCAAATAGTTTCCAGGTGTTACTCTAAGAAGATTCAACAAAAACGTTTGTCTTGCAACAATCCATCCTTGGATTAGGCTACTGGCATAGCAAAAAGCATTAAATGTTCACCGTTGGACGCCAAACAATTAGAGATAGAATCTTCTGCCACCACTGTTGTCAAATCATGTCCTAATGATTCTCACACTTCCAACACCTCTGATACTACTTAAAAAAAGGCAAAGGGTACCTTTGATACCAGCACCAGAGGTGGTAGAGGTGCGTTTTCCGGTCGCCCTAAATTACAATGCTACAGGTGTGGTTCACACTCATGTTTCCAATTTTAAGAACTGTCCTGCTGCAGCACAAGAATGTTGGAAATGTAAAAAGATTGGCCACTCTGGTAATGTTTGTATAGGAGGCAAACGCACTCCTATCCGTTATGTTCAAGACCAGCTCGTAGATAGTGAACATGAGGTTGTTGAAAAGAAACTTGAAGAGTTACTTTTGGCTGTTGATTGTGTGGATATCAACAACGTCCATGTAGATAATATTAGCGATCCGTTGGTTCAGATAAAAATTGATGATGTCAACATTTCTCTTCTTATTTATTCAGTAGCAAGAATCACTATAATTTCTAGCGACAAATACAAACAGCTCTGGGCAAAAGTTTTATTGCCTCCAGATGTTATCACCACTGCATTTGAAGGCAGTAAAAATGACTTGGCAGGGTATTTCTCTGGTAACATTACTTTTTAAACCAAAACCATTCATGGAAAAATGTATGTAGCTTACAAAGGCATTAATGTACTGGGATGGTGGCACAAAGCAGAATTTGGCACGGTAATTAAACCAGGTCATTAACAACCTGTTTCACTTACTAATGCTGTTTTTGATCATACTCTATGGAAGGAGAAATTTAATGATGTTTTTAGTGACAAAACAGGTTTGATTAAAGACTTGTCGCACACTATTAAGGTTAAGGAAGGCGTTTCTCCTGTGAAATCCAAACTACGTAATGTTCCTCATACTGAAAGAATCGAGTTAACACAAATGTTAAAGAACATGCAAGATGACGGCATCATAGAGAAAGTGGGTGCCACTTTGTGGCTTTCTCCCATAGTCCTTGCCAAGAAGAAGAATGGCGAATTACATTTATGTGTGGATTTAGGGTCACTCAATAATGCCATAAGGGTGGAGAACTTTCCTCTGCCACGCATTGATGACCTAATTACAGCTGTGGGCCGGTCTAAATGGTTTTCTAAATTGGATTTACGGGTGGCTTACCATCAGGTGGAATTGGATGAGTCATCCAGATATTCGGCAAAACCAAAGGGGATGATGGACGGAGTGCTGAACATTGCAAGCACTCACCCCCAGTCAACTGATCTGGGTTTAATCCATCATCATTCTTTAGTTCACTCCGCCACCCCAGTTCAGACATGGCCATATGCAAATCAGTCTGACCCTGTGCCTAATGGGAACAGTCAAGCCCAAACTGCCAGGCCATGTCTTGCCTGGACCGGAAACAAACATCCTGGGACCGGTTTCTGGCTAATCAGCCGTCATCAGCCAGGCTAGCTTGAATCCGGTGGCAAAGTGAGCAAGGGACCCACGTCTGAGCATACCCTGCCAACTTAGGGTGAACAAAGCAAAACCAAAGGGGATGATGGACGGAGTGTTGAACATTGCAAGCACTCACCCCCAGTCAACTGATCTGGGTTTAATCTATCATTATTCTTTAGCTCACTCCGCCACCCCAGTTCAGACATGGCCAACATATTCAACAGCTTTTGTTACACCGGAGGGTACGTTTCAATTTCCGAGAATACCATTTGAACTGGCGACGGCGGCCTCGGTCTTCCAAAAGGTTATGAGTAACATGTTTCAAGGAGTATCAAATGTCGTGGTATTTCAAGATGACATTTTAATTCACACTGTTTCTGAGGAGAATCACTATGTTGTAATCAAACAAGTTCTTTCGATAGTGCACGGTGAGGGATGATAAATGCATTTTTGCTGTTAATGAAATTGAATATTTGGGCCAAGTTTTCTCCAAAGATGGTGTAAAACCTAAACCAAGTATTGTGGATGGTATTGTTAATGCTTCACATCCCGTTGATAAGAATCAACTTTGATCTTTCATTGGGTTGTGTGAATTTTACTCTAAATTTATCAAAAACTTTGCTAGCCTCACTGAATGCTTTAGGAGTTCGTTAAAAAAAGGTACTGATTTTGTATGGACATCAACATGTAAAGAGCATTTTCAACTTATTAAGGAAAGTATTCTGTCTGCTCCAACTCTTCAGGCATATGTTGAAGGTCGTGATAACCATGTCACTGTTGATGCTAGTGCATACGGCATGGGAGCTGTACTTTCACAGATTGTAGGTAACAATTAAGTAACCATTCGGTTTGCTTCGCGGAGAATGAAAGATGTGGAGCTAAGGTATTCGGTTATTGAAAAAGAGATGCTGGCGTGTGTGTGGGGAGTAGAGAAATTCAGATCTTATCTATGGGGGAGAAAGTTTTGGCTCAGAACGGACCACAAACGGTTAGTGGACATTCTGTCAGGCAATAAGATTAATAAAACAAGCATTTGCAATGCAATAGGTCTCGCATTTGCGAGAGTTTAAGCTATTGGCATTGTAAATGACAATGCCTTATTTATCTGTTTTGCCAATTAACTTATAAATAAAAGGCATTGTTATTTACAATGCCAATAGCTCAAACTCTTGTAAATGCGAGACCTATTCAAAGAATCGCCGCCATTGTCCCAGGCTGCTCCGAAAGTGAAAGCACGGATGCCGCGCTGAATGTCGCAGGAAAGCATGTCGTGCCTGCAGTAGGAGAAACTCGTTGAAGAAAATAGTGCTTACAAACTTAAAAATATGTACCGTGTAACAACCGCAATAAAAGGGCCAGTCCTTCTGGGAGGTTACAAATGAAGACAAGGCGGTACTAAGGAGGGACTAACAAGCCAATTAATGAATCAGAAGGCAGCAATTACGAAGGACAATGATACAAGCCAATGACAAATATGGGTGGAGGGTGGGCAGGGCTTCTATTCCATACTCCAATACAGCATGCCACAGGGAGACGCGCTGCCCAGGCTCGACCTCAAAAGAAGCGATCTTATGATTGTACAGTGCACATTCACATCGCTGTAAGGCTGTGTGTGGAGAGGAGTGTCCAGTCCTGGCTCACAAATCTGGACTGCGGGGTTCAGGTCTACACACCAGCTGTCATCTGCTATGTACAGTTCTGAAGTCCATCTCAGCCACTTGCCTCAGATCACACACTATTTGGGATCACTAGCATGTATTTGAGAAAATGTAATAATTTCTCAGATGAGCAATGATTAAAATAGATTTACTGGTAAGTAAAGTGTCTTATAATAACATGAAAGGCCATCACTGTTCAGCAGTTACACTGACTCTACATTTTTTTATGTACCTCCCTGGAACCATAACAGCAGCAATGTATTTAATGTGATCATCAAGAGATGGTACAGTTAACCCTTATGGTATGGCTGTTATGGGCTTTGGTATTTGTAAATTAAAACGATAATTGACTGAAGTGATATCTGTTGTAGAAATTGGCATTCTTTTACAGTATATGTCTATATAGTGTAAAAATGGCATGCTTATACTTTGAGCTCAAAGTGCACTTGTCAACACAGCAAGGAAGCTACTAATAAGTTAATGGCAATAAACATCAATTACATTTTGAAAGACAACTGAAAATTAGCAAGGGAAATGTAGTGTATAAATATAAGTGATCTAAAAGAAGGATGAGTTCTTAGTAACCACGTGAAAGTGTTAAATCAAGTTTAGCTGAGTCGAGTCGGTGTTTTGGGGGAGTAGTCACTTTCTACACTAATACTGGGATACTATTTAAGTTGGCCCTGTATCCCTCAATTTCTGCAATCTCCTTGCACAATATTCCAAGAAAAGGTTGTCTTTTCTTGATACCATATTGAATACTGCTCTTGGCAAAGTATTTGCCTTGTAGTCCTCTTGATAATTTTATCTTTGATGGGTGTACTTACGAGAGCGCACAATATTTCTAATTACTGATAACTTTGGGCAGAATATTCCCAACAGATATTTTAAATGAAGCACTATTTCTGCATGAGACCACATTTTCATGGCTGCTATGTCTAATGTGGCATCATCATTGAAATATGAACTATTTCTTTTATTCAAAATCTTGTTTCTGATAATTATTTTTGTTATAGATCAACAGTGTTTTGCTGCACATTCAGTGTTTCAACTGGGATTAAATAAATTGATTTCCTAAAATGTCAAGACATAGTTCTGAAGTGCTAAGTAAATGTTGCATTTTTTAAATTTCTTTTGAATAATTCCAGTATCTCTGAATCACAAAGGCAACTTGTACATGGTTGGGTGGAGGCGGTGATGTGGTTCAATGTTCAGGTGGTTTGTTCCTAATGATTAGATTTTGATATTCATTGGCTCATTCAGCCCTGACCTTGGCCTGCCTGCCCGATACAAATGAGAACAATGCCATTGAGAATGATCGTCTAACTTCCTCTATTGGGCATCCACTTTTTAAGCCTGACTTAAGAGAGTGCATGTTCTGGTTGCCCCATAACCTCTTGCCCAACAGGTTGTGTGGGTGCTCCACATCCCCTCTCGCCTCGCCTTTCCCCCAACCTGCATCCTTCCTTCGTCCCCTCACTATGTGCTGCGTCCAGAGCACATAGCTAAAAAAGGAAAAAATAAGAAATTTAAAAGGCGATATGACAGTCAACACGAATGCGCTTTTAAAAAAAATCATCGGCACTGCTGTACCACACGGCTACAGAACATTGCCATGCTGCCAAAACCAGTAGCTCTCATAGGTAAACCCATTGGCTTCTCCAATGTTTGTTATAGTTGGCCACAGGAGCAAGTCTGGCCGGGTACAACGTGAACCACGGTTCCTGCTTTAAACACTCGCCAGCAGCCATATTTTCTGCTTTTCAAGACCAGAGAATCTACAGAAAAGCTAAATGGGGTACTATTCTGACACTAGCTTTGCATGCAAGAGTACAAGGCTTTCTTTCCCTCAAGCCTTTACTAGAAGTACAAAAACACACAAACAGTGGACAGAAGACTATTAGTCTTTATCCCACACGCACAATATTTCCAAAGGTTTAGGATGATTCGTAGACAGACAAGAAAAGAGGCTTGGTCTAAGTATCACAGCTTGAGACCAGCTGAGTGAGCCACATGAATCAACTATTAAAGCATTTGCTTATCTGAGCCAAACAGGAAGTTTTGTGATCTGGGCCATGTCCGCCCCAAAGGAAGAATTCTGAGTCACTGGAGGGCCAGACGCAAAGGTGCTGTGGAGGAATGGGCGGTAGACCTGCATGAATACAGGAAGCATGAAAAGTGGCATTATAGAGATAAAGTGTGTGTAGAAATGTATCATTTCATTTGGAGTGCTCTCGGTGAATGTTTGCCTCGTACAGTTGAAAGTGACCTATCGTTACCATACAGAAAAGACAACAAGCGCTCGCCAAGCAGCCGCGGCACCCACGCTTTACTTATAAAATTAAAAGTAAAGCGCGGGTGCGGCGATTATATCAAAAGTACAGAAATAGATGTTTTTTCTATTTCTTTACTTTTGGTATAATCGCGGCACCCGCGCTTTACTTTTTTTTCAAAACATCTACTTTGTTTGTAGAAAATTAAAACAGAACAGAGGTCCACATTGACACAGCGTTAAGACTACAACCCATTTAGGACCGGCCGCGTTTCATCCAAGGCTCTCTAAGAATATGTGATGGCATCAAAAGACAGTTTAAAACACAGCATGTCGCCTACAACCCCTGGTGGGCCGGCCGCGTAACAAAACATATGTAGCAGTATTAGAGTGTTATACGAAGTGTCGGGACCTTTTCAGAGCAACAAAAAGAACAATAAGAACACGGGCAAGGGGTCCATCCAAAGCGGATAGTAGAGACTAGACAGAGAAAGGCCAGAAGGGGAGAGGGGAAAAGAAAGAGGAAGTGTACAGCAACAAAAGCGGCTAGGCAGACGGACGGGAATACGTACGCAACAGCGCATGGTGTTAGGAGTGCATATCTTGGCGCTTGCCGTAGGGGGCGTCTCCCAGGACTGATCTGGTTACGCAAGGAGCCTATTGGGATCCGACGGGAGTATGGCATCTTCAAAAAGTCGTAACGCTCTAAGCTTGGAGGGTAGATAACGCGCATGTTCTATTTTACAGAGGTAATGGATTAAGAGTCGCCAAACAGCAGTGAAGCGTGTGTCACATGATTGCAGTCGCCCTGTAAAAAGTTCCATAGTTATCACATGCCATAAGCGTGTGTACCAAGCAGTTATTGGGGGAGGTTCCGTTTTTTTCTAGTACAGCGCTATAGTTTGTTTAGCCGCCCCAAGCATATGAAGTGCTATAGTCCAATCGCTGCGGGTAAGTGCTTTCAGGTTGGTAGACTTAAGGCCCAAGAGAATCGTGGTGGCAGATTCAGGCAGGGGAAAACCCAGTACCTCCTTGATATGGGTAAGGACTTCCTTCCAGAGCAGGGTCAAGAGCGGACACGCCCATCAGATGTGCATGAAATCCCCAGAAGCATTCGAACACCTCCAGCACAATGGGGACACCTCAGGGAACATTTTGTGCAGTCGAGTAGGCGTATAATACCATTGCGTCATGATTTTATATGCATTTTCCCTCTGCGGGATGTTGCAATAGACCCTAGGGATATCTGGCCAAAGGCGATGTCATTGTATTGATGTGATTTACGTAGTTGACGTTGATTGCCATTGGAGGGTGCTGTAGGATCTGGTATGTGCGAGAGATAAGGCCCTTCGATTCATCGAAGGAACGGACCAGCCGTTCAAAAGGGGTGAATGGACGGACAGCGGCCTGTTGCATCTCAGGTGAGGACAGCCAATGTCGCAACTGCGCATATTGTAGCCTCGCGCTCAGCGGGAGACAAAAGTCCACCCGACACCGGGCAAATGTCTTAAGTGTTCCCCCCTCATACAAATCTCCAATCACTCTGCATCCCCCTGTAGCCAATTGGCGAATGTTTGTGGGTGGAGGGCGGAAGGAAATAGTGGATTACCCGAAATAGGAGTATGGGGGGAGGGGAAAGTCGTTAACCCCTTACGCACTGCAACCTTGTCCCATATATCCAGAACCGTTTTAGTAGGCACTGCAATATATGCACTGCGTGAGCACGCTGTACGATGGTGCCACGCAAGGTCCCAGATGGAGCGTCCAGTTACCGTCCTGTCCATATGGAACCATACCTTTTCGCTTTCAATGGCTATCCACTCCGACACAAAGCGGAGATGCGAGGCCTAATAATAGTCCAGGAGGTTAGGGCACGCTAGTCCTCTGTCTCGCGGCGACATGAGGGTCTTGTGAGAAAATCGTGGCCTTCGTCCGCCCCAGATGAAGCGAATTAGATCTCGCTGGAGTCCCTGTATTTGGTGCTGCGGAATAGGGGTGGGGAGACATTGAAATAAATATAAGATTTTAGGAAGTATTGACATTTTCACGGCATTTAGCCTACCCAACCAGGAAAGCGTTAGGTTTTTGCAACCCCGTAAGTCTTCCAAAACAGTTCACCTGCATTCTCGCCAATTTACCTGGGTCCATGTGTCCAAGGTGGGAGTCAATTGGAGTCAATTGGAGTCCTAGGTACCGGATATGCTCCGTGGCCCATTGATAAGGAGCGAGCGTTTTCAAGATTGGTACCTCTTCTGTCGGGATTGTGAGGTTCAGAGCCCAAGATTTGCCTAGATTAATTTTGAGGCCCGAGGCTTGCTCAAAAGACTAACAGGACGTGAAGCGCCGGAAGGGATATATGTGGACGCGATATGGTTAGGATGAGATCATCCGCGAAGAGCGCTACCTTGTTTTGCCTTCCACCAAGAGAAATCCCATGTATGTCCGGATTCTGCCTGATCATCTCTGCTAGGGGCTCTACCACCAGGGCGAACAACAGAGGTGACAAGGGACAGCCCTGCCGTGTACCTCTATATATGGAGAAAGGGGCTGTAAGTTGTCCATTAACCTGAACCCGAGCTTGCGGGGAGAGATAAGGGACCATGATCATAGAGATCATATTCCTGCCCAGTCCGACCTTTTGCAGCACCACGCGGAGAAAGCCCCAGTCCACCCGATCAAACGCCTTCTCTGCGTCAAGCGAGAGAAGGCAGGCTGGTATATTCCAGTGCTGGGCTTTTCCCCACCAGATGCGCGATTCCATGGACACGTACCGATCAGCGGAGGTGGAGATATCTAAAGGGGTGCCACAGGGCTCTTGTTTAAGCCCTACCTTATTTAACATCTATGTGGCACCCCTGGCAAGAGTGATGCGCAGCTATGGATTCATCCCAGTATCCTATGCTGATGACACGCAGCTCCTCTTCCCTTTTAAGACCATGTCCGCAGAAATTAAAAACTCCTTTTCTGCGGGCATGAAGGCGGTGGCTAATTGGATGTCTTCCAACTTCCTGCAATGCAATGTCAGTAAGACGGAACTAATGCTGTTTGGAGAAGCCAAACTATTGTGGACCCCTGATTGGTGGCCCCCCGATTTGGGAGTAGCTCCAGAATCCAAACAGGTTGTGAAGAGTTTAGGGATTCGGATGGATCAAGACCTGTCATTTGGACAGCATGTCAACCATACTGCTGGAATTTGCTTCCATACGATTGGCCTGCTACGCAGAGTCTTTCCCTTACTACCGGACTCTTTCAGAAGAACTCTGGTCCAGACATTGGTTCTGAGTCGTATTGACTACTGCAATGGCCTGTTGCTTTCTGCCAACGAAAATGTGCTGGCCAAGCTTCAGGTCATTCAAAACACCGCGGCTCGTCTTGTCCTTAATGTTCCTCCAAGAACTGCGTCCAAACCTCTTCTGGAGAAACTGCACTGGCTTTCCATTCGCCAGAGATCTAAGTTCAAGATATGCTGCTTGATCCATAAATGTTTAAATGGACAAGGGCCTATTTATCTGCAGAACAAATTTGTTCCTTATGTTCCAAGTCGTTCACTTAGGTCCAGTAACTGTCTTCTTCTGGTGACTCCCCGTGCAAAGAAATCTAGACACGGTGGTAAAGCGCTATCCATCGTAGGCCCTACCCTATGGAACAGACTTCCTCTTCATCTGAGACAGTGCAAAGAACATCTCACTTTCAGGAAACTCCTGAAAACTGTGTTGTTCAGAAACGAGATCTAGCTCCTATTATTCCTCTGTTTCTACCGGCTCCAGAAAGCGCAGAGATACTCCAGCTGGAGTTGATTCTAGCGCTATATAAACCCACAAATAAAATAAATAAATATGCACATTGTCCGCCCCTTGCCTGTTGCGGATGAAGCCAACTTGATCCGGCTCCACATGGCCAGGCATGTGGGGATCCAAGCGTCTGGCAAGCATTTTGGTGTAAATTTTGAGGTCCGAGTTCAGCAAAGCGATGGGGCGATATGATGCACACAACGTGGGGTCCTTACCCGGTTTGGGGATAAGAGCTATTTCAGCCATACCCATGGAGGGCGACGGCCCCTCCGTGTCTGAGAAGGAATTATATAGCCACAGAAGATGTGGCTGGAGTTGTGGTAGGAACATACGGTAAAAGACCAGTGGCAGGCCAGCTTGGCCTAGCGTCTTCCCGAGAGGGAGATCTTTTAATGCTGCCAGCAGTTCCTCCGCCGTGAGAGGGTCTTCTAATTGTTTGGCATGGTGTGGGTGGATTTGAGTCCAGGGGCACTGGGCTAAGATATCATCTATATGGGCTTGTGACGGGGTTTCCGCCAAATAAAGACCAGCGTAATAAGCCCTAAAGGCCTCGCATTTAGCTCGCTCCGTGATGACCCAGGTCCCATCCGATGCTTGGATATTCGCTATGTGGGCCTTCGCTGCACGGGCCCTCAACCGCTTCACCAGCAATATGCCCATTTTTGTCTCCTCCCCTCAAAATATCTTTGTTTTAGGGCCAACAGGGACCGCTCTGTTTTATTAGTGCGCAGAGCTGTCCCCGGAGGTTAGCAAGTCGCCGCCGACTCACGACCGAAGAATGACCCTGATCTTGCTTCTCCAACGCCTTAATGTCCTTGGAAAGGCTATCCTCCAGGCGGTGGGCCTCCCGTGCCATCGATAAAGATGTGATGTGACCGCGGATTGTAGCCTTGAATGAATCCCACACCACATGAAAGGGAGTCTCTGGAAGGTCATTGCTCACAAAATAAGAATCAATGGCGGTCCGTATGCTCTCCACATCCGCCGGGTCGCGCAAGACATGCAGCGGCAAACGCCACCTAGGGAGGTGGGCGGGAGAGGCGGCCGGGTCCTGCAGAAGGAGCTCCACGTGGGCATGATCAGATATCGATATGTCAGACATAGACGCCCCCAACGTGTCCCTCATGATGTCATGTGAAATAAAAAAATAATCAATACGGGAGTACGAACAGTGAACGTGGGAGTAGTACGAGTAATCCCGCACCTCCGGAGAGTGGTATCGCCACACATCCAGCAAGCCAAGATCTGTTATCTGTTTCCGGAGTGTGGAGGACATGGCTCCCGGACGATTGGAAGAAGCTTCACAACGGTCCATCGCAGGGTCCCACACAAGGTTAAAGTCTCCCCCCAAAATTAGGGAGGGGTCGCCATATGGCACATGTTCCCGCAGAAGTGTTCGGAGATAAGAGTCCTGCATCTGGTTTGGTGCATCGACATTACACAGTGTAAGTAGGCGTCCCCCCAACCTCATCCCCGCCCTGATGAAACGTCCATCTGGACTAGGAAAGACGTTGGGAGTCCCCCTGCCTGATGCCAGATCTGCATAGAATAGCCACTCCAGTCGTTTTGGTAGTTGCTGTGGCCCAGAATTGGAGGGGGTAGTTTGGGTGCGCCAGGCGAGGGGTATCTATGTGCAGCAGGTGAGTTTCTTGCAGAAAGATAATGTCCGGGCTATGTTGTCGCAGGTAGCGCCATACCTGTTGCCGCTTATTGGGAGAGTTGAGTCCCTTGACATTAAGGGTTAGTACCTTTAAAGGGCCGGGAATAGCCATACAGAGAACAGATCCCAAATTAGTCCATCATGCCACCGCAGAAAGCGTTGCAGGGGAATTGAAGGGAAATGCAGGAATGGGCCTACTCTGTCAACAAGCGCGCGTCGTGGCTGTGGGGTCATCCATCCGCCATACCTAACACCCAAAAAAAAAAGGAAGAGAAAAGGTACAGACAAGTAGGAAAACAGAGAATAGAAAGATATGGAACCAACTTTGGCCAACCGGGCCACATTTTCCTGTTCCAGTCGCCGGCTAGCCTACACCCTAAGGTTCGGATAAGCCCAGATACGTCACTCTCTCAGGAACAGAGGGGGGTACGTCGTCCGCTGCTCTCGAGTTCACCCAGGCGGAGTGCTCCGGCACCAGCTACACCGCAAAAGAAAAAGAAAAAATGGGAGCTGGGGTAACGTCAAGGCCCCCATACCAGACACCAAGTCCGACTAGAAAGTGCTAGACTAGAAGGAACGGTGTTCCCAGAGAAGGGTTCCAAGGGCCATCACAAGTATATGAGCCGTTGATCACGAGGTTGGAGAATCTGAACCAGACTCAGACTTACCCCCTTTCAAGGACCTAATGTGCTCTATAATGTCCTGTTTAGCCTGTAGGGAGTCTTGTTCGTTGAAGGGTGGGGAGCGCCTGCGCCGGTGCACGGTCGACCAGGTCGGCTTGGCAGGCACCCGTGCAGAAAGCGAAGGACGAGTGGGGCTGGTGGGCCGTGAGGAGGGGAGTCGGAGTAGCTGCGCCGCATCTCTGTAGGACCAAATCACCTTACGCTTGGACTCCCATTTAAAAATAAGGGCAAAGGGGTGGCCCCACTGATAGGAGATGTTCATGCTCCGCAACTTGTCCGTCACAGGCTTAAAGTCACGGCGGCAGCGCAGGTTAGTGGGGGGCCAGGTCCTGAAAAATCTGGATCTTGTTCCCCTCGTACGCGAGATCTTGCTTGGCTCGTGCCACCCGTAGAATAGCTTCTTTTTCTGTAAAAAAGTGGACCCTGGTTAAAATGTCAGGAAGGAGGCCCGGCCTGCCCGTGGGCCCGGAGACCCGATGAGCCCGATCCAAAGTCGGCGGGGAAGCGTCGTCATCACCCCACACCTCGTGTAGCAGCCGTGCCACATAGGTCATAATGTCCTTCCCTTCCGCTCCGAGAGGAACCCCCCCGGATGCTGAGATTATTCCGGCGACTTCGATTTTCCAGGTCCTCCTGCTTCAGTTGCAATTCTATGTGTTGATCTTCCAGGACAGCCAGGCGCTGCCAAAGCTGCTCCTGGTCTTCCGTACGGGCATCAACCATCTTTTCCAGCCCATCTACACACCCGCCAAGATCTGTGAACTCTTTCCGGAGTTCTCGAACACAGGAGTGCACTTCGGTACGCAGGGAGCCAATCTCAGATTTCAACTCGGACATGAAGGAGGTCATAAAAGCCTGTGTCACCGGTGAAGAGTCCCCCCCTGCCTGCGGTTGCCCCTCACCGGGGGCAGACGGGCTCATCGTGCCCCACATTGCCGCCACCGAGTTGTCCTTGGGGGTTGGCTCTGGAACGTCTTTGCTTCTGTTAGTGCGCGTCATTCTTGCGTCGCGGTTGTTCAGCCTGTTTCTAGTCCCAAAGGGTAGCGAAGAGCCCTCCGCAGCGTCCGCAAAACACGGGTCTCAGGGAAAGCACCGTCCCCTGCCACAGGGCCCCCCAGATGCGTCCGGCCCACCGCAGACCCAGGTAAACCAGACAATTCAGAGTAGGAAGTCTCAACACTCAGGCCGTCACCGCAGCACACTGCCACACTTGAGGCCAGCAGCCCCCGTCGATCCCACAGCGGCCCTGCAAAGCGCATGGCAGCCGCCGGCCGGACCCTCAGGACACAGCACAATGCCCCAGCCGGGTCTCTCAGCCACCCCACCGCTCCTCCAGCAGGGATATATCCAATGGTCGCCTCCCAAGAGTAGAAGCAAACATACCAGGATCAGGCCAGTCTCCTCTCAAACCCCAGTCAGGCGCAGCCCAGGAGGTCGTGGCCCAGCACTGTCGGCGCAGGGCGAAATGCCACAAGTCAGCCCCCACACAGAAGAGTTCCCAGACCAGTGTAGAGGAGCAGTCCAGCAAGATGAGCTGCCACAATTGGGGGCGATGTACAAGCGCAGCAACAGGCCCCTCCCCACTGGCGATGCAAGAAAGTGTCCTCCCAAGGGCAGTGCAGGGGCGGTTTCAGGCCAGTGGAAAGGGCAGGCTGGGCAGTCAGGCCAGATGGGCGGCAGTATCGGCGGGCGGCTCACAGGAGCGATCCAGTGGGGGACAGGCGAAAACCAGGAGAGTCTTCAGGGGACCCCCCTATATGTGAATCCCCAAGCCACTGGCACACAAAAGTCCCGCAGAGAAGCAGGGCCCGTGAGCACACCGGCGGCCCCTAGCGGATGAGCAGCAGCCCGGTCTCGATCAACCCCAGGCGCAGGGCCCCCTCGCACCACAAAGGCAGGGCACTGGGAGCAGTCAAAGTCCTCCCCACGCCAGCTTCATCCACCGCCCTTCAAGCAAATGCGCCACTCACCGCCAAGCCGCACAGTCACCCGCAGCTCACCACGTTCCGGTGAAGTCCGGCCTTTTCCACCAGCCCCTGCAGTCCGGGCCGCGCCACTCTACAAAATGGCAGACAGCAGGCGCGATCGTCTGGCATCCAGGCGACCCGCAACGTCTCCCGCTCTCTCTGCCGCCTCCAAGGGTCTGCGCCGCCGCTGCCAGGACGGCGCGGTACCAATGCTGCTTGAGGAGGGTCCGTGTAGTGTGGTTCAATGAGGGTCATTACGGGTCCTGCCGATCCCGTGACGTGTCTCTGGCCCGCAACACACAAGATGGCGGCTGCCGGCAGTCGAGAGGGAAGGCCGGAGTATCACGGCCGAGTCACTGCAGCCAGCGCAGCCCCAGCTTCCTCCGCTCGGCAGGATATGCCGTGGACCTTCTGCCACCTGTGTGCCCCAGAAAGCCGCACCGAATGAGCCCCAGCTCCGCCGATGATGGCTCGAAAAGGTAGCGATCCACCGGAGCCCCCGCGACGTGCGTCTCACCTCATTCGTAGCGCTTTACTTTTAATGTTAAAAGTAAAGCGCGGGTGCCAGGATTATACCCAAAGTTAAGGGAA
Source organism: Triturus cristatus (assembly GCF_964204655.1). NCBI lineage: Eukaryota > Metazoa > Chordata > Amphibia > Caudata > Salamandridae > Triturus > Triturus cristatus. The sequence continues at coordinate 513,087,400 of NC_140588.1, forward strand.
AAAAAGCGCTCGCCACGTACACTTTTCTCTTTTTTGGCCGTCCCACTTGGACGGCCTCGGCCTGCTTTCCTTCTGCCCGAAAAGGTTTATTATCTTTATGGGGCCATGTGTTTGCCCCCATAAAGATAACAAACCTTTTGCAGCAGAAGGAATGCAGGCCAGTCCGTCCAAGTGGGAAGACAAAAAAAGAGAAAAGTGTACGTCACACTAACCTCTTTCCCAATGGCTGGCCACCGTTTAGCATAAACGGTGACACCGGCCAATGGGAAAGAGGGGCGGGGCTTATTGGCCCTTACTAAAAAATCCGATAAACGTTAAATCTCGCCAGCGAGACTGTGCATGTCTGCGCAGCCTACGCTAGCGAGACCTCAAAACTACAGCCAGACTGGCTACATAATTTTGGGAATTCAATTTTTCTGTTCAACATATTGCTGGAGGCAAAAATGTCAAAGCTGCGTTTTTTATCCAGACTCCCTGTTCAAGATGCAAACCTCAGTGTAAAAGACATAGGAAGATATTGAGGAATGCATCGTTGCCTCTGTTGATGATACTATGATCTGTGCCAATATGGAAGAGTGGCGCAAAGCTTTAGAAAAGGACTCCGTTCTCAAACAGGTCATGAATTTTGTGGTGGTAGGGTGGCCCAAAGAAAGATCTATTGATCCTGCTTTACATACCTTTTACATGGTTGCCAATGAATTATCCATTGAAAATGATTGGTTGGTTAGAGAGGGAAAATTAATTCCTCCTTCTTGTCGCAGGTTAAGAATGTTAGAAACAGCTCACTCTGGTCATTTAGGTATGACCGCAACCAAAGGCAGAATTTTCAATGATTTTTGGTGGCCCAGTGTTGATCGCGAGGTTGAAGTTCTGGTGAATATATGTTCCCAAAGCTTATATAGCGACAAACATTTATCTACATGCTCTCCACCCTCCAAACCCGTTCTATGTCCCAGCAAAGTTTGGCAAAGGGTTGCTCTAGATTTTTTAGGACCGTTCCATGTACTTCCCAATTGCATGAGATATTTTGCTGTTCTCATTGATCATCTTTCTAGATGGGTGGAAGTCAGAGGTGTTTCGGAACCCAATACTAAATCTGTGATTCGTTTTCTACAAGATGTATTTAGTACAGAAGAGGTTCCTGAAGAACTTTTAACTGACAATGGTGTGCAGTTTACCTCTGTCAGTGGGAGTGAAGCATTTATGCACTCCACTTTACTTTCCCCAAGCAAATGGTAAAGTTGGGAGGTTCAACAGGGTTTTGGTTGAATGTATACAGAGTACGATTAAGGCGAGAGTGGATTGTGAGACTGCAATTAGAGATGTTGTGTGAGCATACAGGACCACTCCTCATTCTGTATCCGGTTCTGTACCTTTTGAATTAATGAGAGGAAAAAAAATTGTTTCCACTTTTATTCCTTTTTGGAAAGTGGAAGCTTTGGACAAGGAGTGCACTGTAGTGAAAGAAGCCACCAAAGCCAAATCTTTGAGTGATGAAGTTAGTCACCGCAGGTATGAAAGATCTAAAGACCTATTACAAGAAGGGAAATCAAGTTGTCTATTGGGGATTGGGTTCATGTCAGAGAACCTTTATTGCTGTAAAAGGAGAACTCAAAATTCTGAGATCCTGCATGCATTGTTAGCATTAGAGGTCAAGCCATGAAACTGGATAATGGTCAGTGGTGGAATGTTTCCCACTTGGCCAAGGTAAAAATTAATGGCAATCATCTTGGTGAACAAAAGAAGGTTCAAAACTCTATGATGGTTAGAAGAAGTTCAAGCAAGGATCAAGAGAGTTCCTTGTAAGTTCAATGATTTATTTTTATTTTTTTGTTATGTGTTTTTTTTTTCCCGTTAAAGGGAGATATGTGGTGTTTAGGTTTTCTCATTTTGCCACTATTATATTGATGCTCTTGCTTTACAGGACATATGTGGAATCTTATGTTTTGCTTGTGCCTGTATTCTATGTACTATTGTACTTGGAATGTTTGAGCGAAGGGCTGGAATTCCAAAGTGTCAATGGTGTTGTCCCCTTGAGTCCTCAATACATATGTAGTTTCCTTAGTCTTCTTTGACAATAAAATAACCCTACAATCATCAGAAGACTCCTGGCGAACACTTTACACCTAGTTTTACTGGAAAGCACTGCACTGGCTTCAAGTGGAACACAGATTTAATGTAAAGCCCTTTTCATCATACATTACACATTCTGTAGCAATGGCACAGATTAGCTGATGAAACAAGTACCTCACTATATACCAGCTAGAAGCTACATGAAGAATGATGATAAATCAATGGGTCACCCGTTTACGAAGTGACAAAAATAAAGGGCAAGTCCCTAGGCATAGAGGGACTCCATGGTCTGGTGAATTCTGTCTGCTTTTTAGAGTATGGTCTGTTTTCAAAACAGGCTCAAGAATTTAATCAGAATCATATGTATAAGTGATGAGAAGTATTAAATATAACCAGTTACATACAATTTGAACTTTTGTAGCCTAGAAATAAAATGTTTATGATCAGGGAATATATCGTTAGTTCTTCGACCCCTTCATTGAACACATTTGGATGTTTGTTTGGCTCAAGTAGAGATGATAGACTCTTTCTCATCCACCTTTATTGACAAACGTATTGTTTGCTCATAAGTGAGAAAATGCAAGCGGGGTTTAAAAAAAAAATAATAATAATCTACAAGATAAAGATTTTAATTTCTGATGATTCAGAGTATTTTTGAGATGTAAAATAGTCCTTTACGATATGAAATGGAATCACTCGTTAGGTGGCAAAATTATAAACCAAACACCAAGTCAGAGAAAAATGCACCTCTGGTTGGAGAAGAGGCCAACATGTATTTTTTAAAGGATTGGTAACAATATGTCGTTAAGAGAGCTGTACTGTTAAGCTACACTTAGAAAGGTATAGAGAACTTCTGCTGGGTATTGTTCCATCTGCTATCTTCAACAGTCGGACTCAACTAGTCAAGGGATCCATTGAGGTGGAGGAGTGAAGGTATCTCCAAAGTCATTCGTCGCAGTTTCGATTCACTTGACACAGCTGCCCCATAGACCCCAGGTGAACACAGAAAATGCCTGTGCGAGCAGAAAGCTAAAATTAGGATATTTCTGGCACAATAGACCAGTTCAATTAGGTCGGTTTTGCTCTCAATTGAATGGCCCAGCCACCAGGAGTGTTCTTGCATGTCTTTTTGGCCCACAAATGTTAATTGATTATGGTTCTTTTAAGCCCTCTGGCACTGCTGCTTCCTTTTTCACAGCAATGGACTCTAAGTCCCAGGACCTGCACTCCACTAAAGACCTTGCTGTCCTCCTGACCTCCTGACCTGGTGTCTTCCTGCAAAGGCATCCCTTTGCCCTCAAGGCAGACCACTCTTCTAGTCTGCACTCCTGAAGTGCCCAAGACTTTCAGCCTCTTTTATGTTGTGTCTAGCAGGAACCTACGTTACCAGCTCCTAAGGCATCCATGACCAAGACCGGTTCACACACGTCAACTGGGACCAACTTTCTTTATGGTCTTCCCTGACTCTTCAGAGAGTCAGAGACAGGGTCCAACTAAAGTCAAAGAGGAGGTCCATTCATGGTATACATGTGTCCCTTTCTTCTGTTGCACCTATTCTTCTCAAAGGTTCTTTCATGTACAGGCGTTAAACATGGAGATGGCAAGTTCACTGAAGGCGGTAGTCATTCCCCAATCCAGAAATAGCATAACAACCCCTCCACCCCTAACTGGCACTTCTAGAAAGTGATTGACTTCTGTCCAACATCCTATCTCCTAGACTTCCCTCCTCCCCTTGACTGAGCTTTGACTCTGGACCCGTGAGTAGAGTCGTTGTAGGAGGGGGAGCAGAGGCAAGCAAGCTAGTGGACCACAACGATTCGCGGACCACTGGCGCAAGCAGGAAAGCAACGAGAGCTCGCAAGCGGACCGCGACGACTCGTGGACCACGGACCACAAGCAGTCAGAGTGGTGCGCCGGGTAGAGGCTACCCGTCTACCTTTTGCCTGCCTACCGACTAGTGCCCTCATCTCTGTTCGCCACCCACTGTCCACCGCACCACCACTCTACGCCCATACACGAGCCTGCAATTACTTTCGACCCTTCAACTGCGGGAGCCGCTGTTTCCCACTGCTGCTCTGCATTGCTCCCTGACTCTTCCCCGTGCCCCCAAACCAACAGGCTTTCTGCTGTGAGGTGTCAGCTATCCAGATGCCAGATAACGCAGAGGGTGAGGAGAGGCCAAACTCCCGACAGGGGATCTCGGGCCCACAGCAGCGGTAAGGCGAAACGGGGGAGCCACCAGCAGCAGTAATAGCGAGGGCTAATTGGGAGCAGTAGGCCTAGGCCCTGCTGCTCCAGGTTAAGCCCGACCAGGTTCGGGTGCAGCTTGCGGCCTGTGTGCCCCCCCCCCCTCGCATCAAGCCTGTCTGAGTCAGTCTGCACCCACACATCCATTCTCCTGCCATCTTGCCATTCTTCACTCTACACTCCTGTCCCCACAATGGCATCTTCTCTCTCAAAACAGAAAAATCTATACCGCTTTTGAACTTCACTAATTACCCTGACTATTTAGCCATTTTCTACACACTAGCCACTGCCATTCCAATTTTGTAACCCAATGTTTTATGTAGAGAATGGCCAGTGTGTCGAGACACATCCCTCAATGTTGCCAAAGGTTGGAACTAAACAATATGGTGTGCAAAATAATCCTAACTTGGTGGGCCTTGGGTCCACGTATGTTTTTACATAAATGGGGTTTTGGTTTGTATTAATACAGACTGCAACCATACATCTATATCTGACTGAACAGAAACTGCTTTTCAACACAACACAGATTTTTCCGTAGTTTTATATAGTGCGAACTTGACCTGAAGGTATCGTGTCTCAGAGCGCTTTACATGAGCACACATTCATTCAAGGGGAGATTAAGTGATTTGCCCTGAATCACAGGATGTTGAGCATCAACGCAGAGACCTGAACCCGGTTCCTCAGATTTGAGATCGACCGCCCTAGCCGTTAGGCTACGATTTAAGATTGGACTTCCTCTTTTTGACCTAGTAAGTACTGAAAAAGCCCCAGGCATACCACCATTAAGGGGTGTTGTCTGGCCGTAACTCTAAATGTTGATGAAGATGGAGAGACCATACTCTACCACCTACACCTTGAAACTAAAAATTGATCTTGGAAACCTGCACATGTACGTTTACAGAAAATGTGCCTTTACTCCTCTCTCCCATGATTCGCCCTAATGCAGAAGATGGTGCCCGTTCATTATAGCACAAAACTGGTAAACTTATTGTAGAGAAAATAATCTGTACTGTACTAAATAGTTGTACGATTCTTCTTTATCATGCTTTGGCTATTCAATTACTTTCTTACAAAATTATGGTACGCGGCATCATTTATAAATACAAATATTGGCAATTTAGTGCTCAATACCAAAAACTGTCTAAAAAAATCCTCTAACATTAGTTCACCCAATTCAACTACTGCCCTATCTTCATTAATGCATTTCTCTCCAAAATCCTGGACATAATTATCTTTAAACTATTAATTTATAACCTTATAATATCTAGGTAATTCCCAGATAGTGGGATTTATAAATAGAATGTTGCTCAAAACAGACTGTGTCATATAAAGTTTAAATGTATTTCTCACCACTCCAACCGTAAGTACCTCTTTTAAACCCCAGTCGATTGCAATCACAGGAATGTAGTCAAAATTGTTGACCATAACATTTACATATCAGTGATGTCTAGTCTAGTAGCATAGACATCTTTTATTTGCTCTGTATTTTTATACTCCTCCAATGGGTGACCCTCAATGCTGGCAATAGCCCACTCTTTTGTATGCCTAGCCTTCATCGATGCTCTAATTTCATCTATTGGATTGAAACATCATCTTGTTGTTGACAACATCTCTATCATTATGCCATTCCTATCTCACACACCCTCACTCCAAATTACATCCAAGGCATCTGGTACCAGAAGGCTTTGTCTACTGTCCAAAGCTCAACCTGTGATAGACAAGATTATTTATTTCACATCATCACTCAAACCAAAAATGAGCCCATCTTCCATATTTTCTTTACCTTACCTTTATCCACCCCAAAACAACAGCATTTGTCCTTCTCTCTTTGCCCATAATCTGGATAGTGCAGAAGGTATTTTATCTTCAAAATCTACCCCACATTAGATTCCAATCAATCCAGGGATCTAGAGTTATTTGTTGACAATGGAGCAGTAACCACCAAGTCAGTAATCCTAGAGTCCATTCAATTTTCTAGGAAACATCACTATTAAATAATTGGAAATTCGAAAGTGGCATGAGTTAACTTGTTTGTCCTCACTTTTATTTTTCTAATTATATTCATTCTCACTCACTTTTGTTGTTCTAATTACATGCCTACTTCAGTGACTTTTCCAAAAACTGCCTCCCAAAGTGGTACTTGTATAGACAGTCCCTGCAAAGGCCTTTACTCTTGAAGGTTCCAACTCTCTTTTTTTCATCATGATCTCAACGTTTCTTTAAAACACAACACTGGGGCTTTCAAGTATTCCCATCTTCACCTCTCAGAAGTGCAACTTTGGCTTCTATGCCTCCGGACAACTCTCCCTACGGTGAACCATAATCCAAACCTATTCTGCTCTTAGCATTTCTAGAGTCTTACTGTGTTTTCTGTTACAAGGCCAAGCCATTTACTTCACAGCTCTGTGGCAGCCTCATCTCTTTTACTTCCGGCCCATCTCTCCCTGGCTCCTTATGTAGGTATAGGTGTATATAATGGGGTCATCATTTACCTTGCTCTCAAGTCAGTAATACCTTCCCTCTGATGGCCAACACCTCCAACCTATTCTCCCTCCTCTCCACGACTCTTTACATTCACTGCTTCCACATTTTCTTCTACTGCAGTTCTCAAAGACACATCCTGCATTCAGGCACTGGCTTTTACTCTGAAAAAACAGCCTTTAAAGCCTCCTTTCTATGATTTGTCACTCAAAGCCTGCATCCACGTAATCAGGGATTTCAGTCTTCGAGTATTGCAGGCAGGTCTGAAAAAATTGAGTGTTCCTTTTAGCAACACTCATACATATGTGTCTCATCTCAAACTATGCGAGGCGGTATCACCACTCTCACGGGGATTTGAGCCATGATTAGAAGAAACTAAATAATTGGCTAAAAAGTATTACCTAGAAGACTTTCAGCAGAATCAGCTGTGTGACTCTCTGGCATTTAAAAGCAGGCTACAATACACAAACTGTCAAGCAGTAACCTGATTGATCCATGAAATGTACATAAATATCAATATATAGTTAGTAATCTATGTGCATGAATCATAGTTACTGAACATGCTCTTGAGTATAAAAGAAAACCAACAGGATGTTTAAAGTGAGGTGTTCTCAGAGGGGTATTCATCCTGTAGAAGACTCGGAGTGGGTTTCCTGACTATTGTTTAAAAAAAAATCTGGTCTGTTCAGATTATGTGCACACTTTTGATGCATTTTCATCTTTTGCCTAAAGTTTAGGAGTTAGAAGCAACTTTACTGGAAGTAAGTTCTTTTCATGACTGACATAAGCCAAGCATGTCATCAGAGAGAACTTAATTCCAAGTGCGAAGATCCAATTACTTCCACTACACATGAAGGTGCTTTTAAATTCCCCAGGATGCCATTTTCTTTGGCATCCATCCCCTCTGTGTTGTAGAAATGGATGATCACTTCGTGAGGGAGCTTGGAATGGGAGGAGGTCCCCTTCTAATATGATATTCTAGTTTTTGCATCCTCTATTCAACATAATAACATTTTGAGTAAAGTTGTAATGTTTTGCAAGATGAAGATAAAGGTTTGCCAGTCCAGTTAGAGAAATGTACGTTTCTACTTCAAGAAGCTGGCCATCTTGTAAATTCTATTTCTGAACAATCATCAGACCTAAAAATAATTTGCAATGAGCAAATAAAAACAAATAGAATGTCCAAAAAACGGGAAAAACCCGAGATCATAGTTGGGTCTTTGTGAATATTACTCACAATGAGTTTTCTATTCTACCATAACGTTTCATATATTTACTAAAAATGCTAAATTATTATGGTTTGTAAAAAGTTGAATAGGACACTGTTAAGAAGGCTACTTTAGAAATATAACATTCATAACCATTTTCGCAAATTGCTTTGAGTAATATGAAGGTGGATGCAAGCTGAGATTGACTCAGGACTGTGCTTACCCAGTAATGTAAACTTAAAAAAGAAGTATTGTCTTTACCTCAAGATCATGAAGTGAAACTGACAAACGTGATTCTTCCATAGAACAAGAATCTCTAGTTTTTATGGTTAAAAGCTTTTCATTTGCAGACTGATCACAAGCTATTATTTTTGCTTAATGTTGATGGTACAGGAAAAGTTTCAAATGTAGCTGCGTCATTTACAAACCCATTAAAAAACAGCCACCCCCCTTATCTTGGAGACAAGCTCACAATCTCTGTTGGTTCTAGGCACACCTGCAGCCAGAGCACCATGAGACTGCAGACTAAGAAGTGCAAAGTACAAAAAACAAGACAAGCCTTATCCATCTATGCACCCAGGATCTGGAACAACATCCCTGTATCCATATGGACTGCCCCAAAGCTGCTCCAATTTAGGAAAGAGTTAAAGACTCATATCTTTAAAGAACACTGCATGACAATGCATTAACCGTCCATAACTCCACTTCCTCTCAGATTACTCATGGACTTTAAGCTTGCCTTTGCTCCACTGCTTTTTGGCTAGGTTTACTCTATAGGAATACCATATACACACATACATACAAAAGATTTAAGACTGGCACACATTTTGAATGAATTATATTACTACAATTTAGAGGTTATGTTTGCTCCAGGAAATAAAAATTCTGGGGTGTAGTGTTTAGGCTGCTGTTAAATACAGAAGATACAGATAATGAGAAGGATGGTTTTGAAGATTGTACTGTTGCCAAAGTTTCAGATGGTGTTTTTTCTGATACTCAAGAGATTAGGAAGAGGTCTTAATGTGACAGTTATGCAGATGCAGTTTGCAGAAGGTTGTCAAGCATGTTAAGCGTTAATGGCCAAAATAAAGGGCACAATCTGGAATTGCCCATTCTTTGGAAAGTTATGGAAGACCTCGGTGTGAACGACTATACAGCTTTGATGTAAGGTAAATTTGTTCTTTAAAGTCTTTCAGAGATATTGTCGTTAGCATAGCCAATGAAGGACACATAGGAGAGACCACTATTAAAAGAAAGTTAAGTGAGTTTCTGGTAGTCTTACATGGAAGAACATGGTTTAAGATGTGTCAAATTATACAAAGCATGTCAGAATGAGAATACAAATCTGAAGTCTTTAGATTGTACTATTCAACAGGTTGATTTTCCAGAGGGTCATTGAATTGATCTGGCATTGGATTTTCTGTCTCCTTATAAAATATTTGTAGGATGACATTAGTATAAAAGTATTTTTACTGAATACTTTTCAAAATTAGTTGAGGTAGGGTAGAATGTTCACCCCAACATGATGTTGTATTTAAGTAATTAAACAATACATTTTTTAAGGAAGGTTGATTACCACTTGCTGGGAAGACCATGTTTGTCTCTCATTATTCCATATGACTATGTTTGTAGATCTGTTACAAGTGACTTTATTGATCCTAAAAGAAAAGTTCACAAAAGCAGGAATCGGAAGTTGATGAAGAACAAATGTTTTGTGATGATGCTCATGTGGAATATGAGGCAGGAAATTTTGCTGAAGTTACTCCTACTTCTAAAACGAATTGTTCTTCCAAGGTTTAACAGTTTATGGCATAAGACTGAACAAAGTACAGTCATGTTAAACTATGGCATAATCTTTTTATTTTTGCTAGTCATTCTGCAAGTGTAGTAGTTTGCAATGTGTTTGTTATGTGTGCTTCTCTCATGTACTAATGTGTTTAATGCTGTATGTTGTTTGTTCCACATTCCACTGTTATACAAAGGATTGAAGACCTGAGGAAGGAGTCCTTAATTGAATACATCTGTTTTTATTCCCAGCAAATTTACTTCATTTTTCACCGCTGGTGCTTTCAATTGATAAGGCTGTCAAACACCTTTGTGATTTCTGTTTATATCAGTTTCCAGAACTGGAAGATGTGCACTTTGCTTTGTGGGGCATTGAACTAAAAAAGCAGTATGAAAGTCCCCACCTTATCAAAAGTAAAGAAATAAGGTCTCCTACTAATAACTACAGAAAGTGAAAAACCAGTGACGAGATTTCTCAAAATGTATAACTATTAAAAGGAAATGAAAAGAAATGTAGTGAAACTAATTGTTGACTGTAGTTATCAGAAAGCACTGTGGCCACCTTAGTCACCAACACCTGATAAATGGTGTGTGTATTCTCTTCTTGTGAGGGTATAGCCATCCCTCTGTATAGTATAAGATCTTCCTGAAGAATAAAACCTAAATTAATTTGGGGGCTGGGGAGGGAGAGGTCTGTAAATCAAACAATAATACCATTAAACCCTTATATTAAATATCCCTGTGTACATAGTAGCTAGATAGATGTGGAATTCAATGAAGAACATTTTTGAGGATAATATTGAACATACTTTACTGTCTTCAGATCACCGACACTGGAAATAACAGGCATTGGTATTTGCTGATTCACCCATTGCTTAACATTTGTTGGCTTAATTATCATTCTTATTTGCTCCTTTCTAATTGGTCAGCATGTGCTGGCTTCCTTTCCTCTTTTTTTAGACTGTGGCATGGACGTGTGCTTCTTTGTTCATTTGAATGTCCACACAGTAGTGTTTGGTGAATGTGTGTACTGAAGACCATGATGCAGACATTCAAATGTCTTGAATTGGAGTCTTCGCAAGAAATGCAATAGTTGCTCCTTTCTTCCTTGTTGAATGTGCCCGTGGCGACCCTTGTAAAGCTTATCATGCTTGCTTGTGGCACAATTGTATGGCTTGCCATTGTTCCTTTGGTTACTGGTCTCCCAAGAAAACGTTTTGCAAAGAATACAAATAAACTGTTTTGTTTTCCTATATTCTTTTGTTCTTTCCACGTAAAACATGACTGCTCTTCTTGCGTTAAGGGTGTGCAAAGCTCTTTCCGCTTTGTTCTTTTGAGTTTGAAAGAAACTTGGTATCTGGATACTCTAATTTATGTGGAATCTTGATACCACCTTTGGCACAAATTGCGGATCTGTCCGAATGACAATCCTGTTACCATGTATTTGGAAGTAGGGTTCCTGTAGTGTTAGGGATGTTATTGCCACTAAAAATGCCGTCTTTATTGTAAGCATTTGTAGCATTGCTTAGTGGTTCAAAAGGTGCTTTCATCATTTGTGCTAGTACTATGTTCAGATTCCATGTTGGTGCTGGTACCATTTTTGTTGGTGCAATTCTTTTTGCACCCTCTAGGAACTGTTTGACCACATGTGAGGTGAAGAAACTTTTCCCTGTTTCCCCTCTTGTATACGCGACAATTGTTGCTAAGTGTACTTTTAGCGATGTAAAACATAATTTACTTTGTAGTAAATGTGTCCGGTAATTTAGCACGGTTTCTTTTGTAATCTTTCTTGAAAGACGCCTTTTAAGACACCATTGTGTGTACCTTTTCCATTTCGCTGTATAATATTTTCTTGTTGTTGGTTTCCTAGCTTCTCTTAGAACAGCCATTGTGCTTTCTAGTAGTTTGAGATGTGGGAATTCTAAGCCTTCAGGAGCCATGCCGCTAGGCCTAAGCTCTGGATGAAGCACTTTCCTGTTTTGCATTGATAGCAAAACTTTTTTTTTGGGAAGTCTGCCCATTGTTCTTGCGAAATTTCCATTAGTTCAGAGAACCAAGTCTGTCTGGCCCACTGTGGTGCCTTGATAATCATTGTCATTTTGCTGATTCTGCATTTGCTGATCACTTTGTTCAGTAATGGTACTGGGGGAAAAGCGTACGCAAATATCCCTGACCAGTCTATCCATAGCGCATCCCCTAAGGACTGGTTGCAAGGTCGCCTGGATGCGAAGTTTTAGCATTTTGCATTGTGGGGTGTTGCAAATAGGTCTATTTGTGGTGTCCCCCATTTCTCGAAAATTCTTTGCACTTCTGTTTGATTCAGTTCCCACTCGTGGGATGATGTTGTCTGTCTGCTCAGTCTGTCTGCTTCTATGCTGTCCTTTCCTGGAAGGTGTATTTCTAAAATGTCTATTTGTCTTGAGATTGTCCATCTCCAAATCTCTTGTGCTAGAGTTGAGTGCTACAGACTGAATCCCTCCTTGTTTGTTTATGTAAAACATCGTTGTAGTGTTGTCTGTTTGTATGAACACCCTTTTCCCATATAGCTCTTTCTGAAAGGATTTTAAGGCTAAGAATACAGTTTTTAGTTTCAAGATATTGATGTGTTTCACCGCATCCTGTTGTGCCCACAATCCCCTTACTTTGAGATTGTTCATGTGTGTTCCCCATCCTATTAGGGATGCATCTGTTGTTATAGTCACTGTTGGAGTTGGTGGTGTGAAAAGTCTCCCCTGTGCTATGTTTGCCTTGTTCCACCATGCCATCTCTTGATGAACTCCGTTTGTGACAACCACTAGATCCTCCCACCTCCCTGTGGCCTGTGACCATTGTGTCTGGGGCCATTCTTGAAATGGTCTCATGTGTAGACGAATGTTGGGAACTAAATGAATGCATGAGGCCATCATTCCTAGTAATTTCCCAACTGTCCTCACTGTCAGATGATGCCCCCTCTGGTATAGATGAGTCTCCTTCAATAGAGCTGATCTCCTTTTCTTGCTTGGGAATGCTTTCCCTAACACAGTGTGTATCTCTGCGCCTTTATGAGTTCTGGTTCTATTGCTGACTTTTCCCAGAGTATGGAGAAACCCAGCTGAACTAGTGTCTCCATCACTTGTTGTATATAGGCTGTAAGACTTTGCTCTTACCAACCAGTCATCTAAGCAGGGGTAAAAATGAATTCCTTGCCTTCTGAGATGTGCTGCTACTGCTGTCAGGCACTTTGTGAACACTCTTGGTGCTGATTTTAGACTGAAAAGTGAGTACTTGGAACTGGTAGTGTTGTGTTTTTTGTTAATTGGGATGTGTAAATACGCATCCTTTAAGCCTATTGTTTTTTTTTTAATTTAAAAATCTTTTTATTTGCAAAACACAAACAAACAATATGGTCATCATTAGGCATATGCGTCACTGTGGCCCCGGTACCCCCACGGACAGCAAAAAGCAATCAATCTGACACAACACCCTGAAGGCAGAGAATTCTTAGTCCATAATCTCCACTTTAAGCCTATTGTTGCCATGTAATCTCCCTTTTGCAATTGAGGTAACACCTCTTGTAGTGTAGTCATCTTGAATCTTTGCATTTTTATAAACTTGTTTAGAAACCTAAGGTCTAATATTGGCAGTTTGGAGGTCTAGAGTCTGATTTTCGAGACTTCTAGTTTTTTCAAGGTCGACGACTCTCTTACCTCCTTCGAAGTCTTCTTCTCAACTTCCACGACCAAAACTTCTCTGTCCTCGTCGCCTTCTGGTCCTTCGGCGACGTTATCTTCCTCCTCACTGAAGAGGCCCAGGTCTCGCAGCGAAGGCGGTGGTCCTTGGCCTTAATGGTGTAATTGGCTCGTCGCTACCTTTCTCTCACCCTCAATGTCTTCGGAGTGAAGACGGAGCAAGCGTTACAGTCGTCGCTCTGATGGACCAGCGCAGGCACAGGTTGCAGGCAGGGTGCTGATCCTTTTGAGCGTATTTGTGGTGCCAGTTCTTACTGAACTTGAACGGCGTCTTGTCCATTATGCGCATTCTCCAATTGTCGGCGAAGATGTTGTTATTCTTCCTTCATCGAACTGCAGTCGTCGTTTGATTTAAAGTTGAAAGTAGAAGACACCGTCCTACCGATTTTCCTCGATTCTTCACTCCAATATTTGCCTCTGTATCGATTCAGACCCAACGGCGAAAAAAAGAATCTGAAGATGGCTACCAAAGGTGCTGGGAGCTTCTAGGGGAAGCCCATCGACGCCACAGAATGGCACCAAATGGTACTACGTCGTCGACGCCCATCAACAAAAAAAAAAAAAGAAATACTATGATTTCGGACCCAGCCACTAGATGGCGGAATAATGCACAGCATAATGAATACAGAAAAGATTCACGCTGCAAAAATCACGCTTTTAGGGTTATTGGTTCGGACATTGCCTTTTGCTCATGCTGTACAGCATGGCATTGCCAAATGTTTTATACTTTTTTGCCATGCTAGAAAGCATAGTTGCAAATCATTGACAAAGGACTATGTTGCATCCAGCACAAATGCACTTTTATTTATAAGAATAAAAAAGCCCTGGCTGCATCATACGCTTCATAAAATTAGTTTTAGACACAGTGCAAAGCATCCGCGCTGCTGCAGTGCATGGCTACAAAACATTGCCAAAGCCAATAGCTCTCATAGGCGAGACATACTGGCTTTGCCAATGTTTGTTTCAATAGAACCTACCACATTGCTGTACCAGTGTATCACTATTCTTGGCATTCTTGCAGCACCTCAGTCCTTCTGAACCCGGGTCCTCCACTACAGCAGCATGTCAGAGCAGCCCTCTTCAATTTGGCTGGAGGTCCCTGCAACATTCTTCTGTGTGGTCCTCTTACCACCTGGGGCTCAGGAGAGCGAGCTTTTACTTTTGAGACTCATGCGTCGGATACACAGAATTAGTCTGCAACCAGCCTGGGCTCTCCCGGTCTGCTCATGGGGTTTATTTGATTTATCTTTATTTCTGTGATTTGTTATAGTGTGTACATAACCCGTAGGCGTCAGAGCGCTTTACGATGAAGCAGAATGTACCAATAACAAATAGAAAATATAAAGTCAACTTGAAAGGGGAAGAGAATACCAAGTTAGCCTCCCCATGAGGTACAGTGCATCACACGTATTCATTGTAAAACATAACAATAGTAGGCAGGCTGTACAGGACCGCAAGCTGGACAGCAATGGTTTGTGCTGGTTGAGATTAGCCTGCACTTGACATGAGCAAGAGGGGTTAGTAGCATGTTAAGCCAGGTGTTATTCAAAATGAAGAGTTTTGAGGTCTTTTTTGAATGGGACATGACATGGTGAGGCACAGCGGGAGAGAGTTCCATAATCTTGTGGTGCTTCCGGAGAGTGATTGGCTTAGGTCTCGCTTGTGCTTGAAGTTGGAGGGGGTGGGGGAGGTGGGGGGGTGTGGGGTGGGGGGGGTTAGAGGAAGAATACTTTTGTGCTTAGTTTGTCTCGGATGGCACCTGAGATTTTCAGTTTCTCTGAGAGGTACAAGGGTAAAGAGGAGTGCAGAGCTTTACAAGTAATGCAGGCAGTGTTAAATTGAGCTCTCGCTTCTATGGTAAGTCACTGAAGGGAACATTAAATGGGGGAGATGTGGTTGAATGTCTTGTGTCTGGTCACGAAGCAGGACGCCACATGTAGGCTTGCTCTGAGAGGACCTAGGTGAACTTTGGGAATGCCGGAAAGGAGAGAAATTCAGTAGTCTAGTCTGAAGAGCACAAGTGCCTGGAAAACAGATTTAAGGTTGTGTGCAGGGATAAGGTTCCCGATTCCCTAAAGAAGTCGTCTTAGCTTGAAACCGACAATCATAGCCAAGGAGGAGATATGGTTCTGGAGGTTAAGGTATCCATCGAGGTTTAATCTCAGAGATTTGGCATTCTGAATGATGGGAAGGCAGCCATTCCATGTCCAGGAGATAGTATGGCTGTTAGGCATGTTTTAAAGCGAAAATAATTCACCTTGTGATAGAAAGCTAAAAGTTGGTACAGACATTTGTAATTAAAATCATATAAGAGCAAGACCCCAAGTGGTTCTTGCCATTGACATCATATAGTCTAATCAAAATCGAAGAAGGCCGACAAATATCAAAAAATCATTTTAAATCTTCCAATTTGCTTCAAATTCGGAACAAAAGTTCATGTGTACATCTAATGTGCATGCCCATGTTGGACCTAGACTGTGATGTCATAAAAATGAAACCAAAATGCTTTACCTTTTAGGGCCTAAACTGCCCTTCAAGGCAAAGCAAGGCACTACACCTGGGTGACCTTTCTACAATTGCTCTGAGCTTAATACAGAGCTTTTTGATGAGGACCTCTACGAGGAGGTCATACTAGACTCCCACTTCAAAGAGAACTCCCTCAAGGGTGCCACCAACACCTCCCTTGCATTTAGCATAAATAATACCACCAACCAGTAACAATATTTATTTCCTGATAAATGTTTGTGTTCCTAATAGCAGAATGTATCTGAACAGTCTTCCCTTTACAATATACAAAAAGACAATCATCCCTCACTTTTACCATGGCTTCCTGAGCAGTTAATATTGTTGCCACCTGACAGAAGTAAGAACAATATAGTTCCAATAGTATTGTTTCACTGTTTAAACAAAACCCTCAATGAGTTGATATACAGGGTTAATGATCTAGGGGATAGTCCAATGGCAGACACTGTACTACTTGCACTTACACTGCCACCAAGTAGAAATAAATCTGACAGCTTGCATAATTATTTGGATACACGCCATATTGTTCCAAATGCACATGGGCATGCAAGGCTTGGAGATCGTAGGGAGAACAGAGAATCCACTCACACTGCTCAGATGGCAAGTATCCATGAAGAGATCAAAGAATTGGAATGACTACAGACAAGCTCAGAGTGTCCTAGAACCAGAACAAATTGGGATAAGCGGGACCACCAGAATCATTTGACAACCTTCAGACACCTTGTAAATCTGCAATACCTTAGCTAGCAAAGGAGAAAGAAGAAATGCAAGAACAAAATTTTTGCCATAACAAGATGGATTTCCACTGTGTAAGGGTCAACATTATGGATAACTCCTTGAAAAGAGGTTGAAGGAGAAACGGATCCAAAAGATTACACACATGTACAGATTTCTTTTCTACTGCTTTACCTGAATGCTGGACATGCTCTATGATGCCAAATATCAGGTTCTTCCCATCTCTGACAACAGCGCGGGAGAAATAAAATGGGTGAGGACAGGAGAAGAAGCAGGTAGAGGTTGGGAGGGAAAATCTGAACATCTGCCTCAACACACAAAGGATCCAAGGGGTGAGGAGTTATCAGACTCTAAGCTTTGATGTGGCAAGAAAAGGGAAAGAGGAAAGCAGGTGACTGTGTAACTATTTTATCTAGGTTATGGGGAGAAAATATGTGCACTTGGTCTTCAAATCTGCTAGTCAAGACAACCAACAAAACTAGAAGAAACGTGACCACACACACCAGTAATTATAATTTGTGTAACATGACATTATCTTTTCCACAGTCACAGCATTTTAATAGAATGTTGGAAGGTGAACCAGTATAAACCAAACTACTTCTAAAAAGGAGGGGATTATAGGTCAGAAATGTAGTTGCCCCAATCATCCATTTTGTTCTTTTCCAGATTTTTTGACTGTTTTGGCTTCTTGGACCTTACATTCATCATATTTCATCCTAGTAAATTAATACTAGCTAACTGATGATCTGTAACGGCCACACCCATTCAGGTCATACAGCAAATATTCACAAAATGCATTTGCTTACGATGGGTATTAAATGTGAGGTAATTTGCATATTCTTCAGTGATACACACAAATTATGACTTGATGCCACCCGTGTAAACCATTCAAGTGCATTGTAATTCGTTCAAACTGTCCATAATTGACCCACATTTTTTTTAAATGGCTCTAAAAAGCCTGTACTCCCATCAGAAAGAGAGGAACATTTCAATGGAACTGACGAGAACGGTTTGGGGAAGGATTAAGAGGAAAATTACTCATCAGGAGATGAAGTCTAAGGGCCATATGCATGAACACATTTTCCTATCGACACAGAATGGGCAATTATCTGACCCTAAGTCTGTAAATCAAAGGTGCTTGACCTGAAAAGGGACTACAAGGATGAACACTTCTAAGTAAAGAGATTGTCATCACACCTATGTCACTGTATTATGGGTGTGTTTGGTGCAGGAGGACTACAAACACAGTATACAACAAGGTTGAAGTTCAAGATAAACCCTACTTTAACTTTTAATGAACCAAGGAATGTGATACTGCTTAATGACAGCAGATGCATCGCTTGCTTGAGAGTCCAGCTCTTGAGAACTATGCAAGTTCACATATGTACACTGATGATCATATGTTACATATGCCAATTCACCAAAAACACACACAATTTACGAAATGAACCTTCAATTTTCATGCAAACTGTTGTTTTGTGATCGTTATTGAAAAACAATCCACCATAAGAGCACAAAGCAACATCGCATCAAGTGGCATGCCTCTGTTGAATAAACGTTTTAAAATGCAAGGTAACTTTATGATAACATGCAGTTTGATTATTTGTTTTTTTAATTCTTTCCCCATGGTCAAAATATATGTTCCTACCTCTGAATATTTTCCCCTGTAGTTGCCCAAGCTGCGTTCCATCCTTCGCAACCGATGAAAGAGTTGCTCCTTACTAAGACCTTCCAAGTTTGATGAGGTCTCTTCAGCCTCACTTTCAATGTCAGATGGAGGATCAAATGTCGTAACTGGGCTATCACTGTCGATTCGATTTAATGAGTCTCTCGAACCGCTTCGTACCAAAGATTCTTTGGAGGGAGACCGGAAAAGGGTTTCCTTGACTGGACTTCGAAACAGTGACTCCATGGAAGGAACCCGAAGCTGGAGTTTTTGTGTAAAAGACTGTTGGTCATTTCTCTAAAAAAAGATTAAAAGAATGGACTGTTTTTAATAAGCTGATATTTTTGATGAAGACAGGTCAATAGTTGTAAAAGCAGAGATATATTCTAGCCACAAAGGATAAATTCATTTTCTATTACAGGCAAGTCTGAAATATATTTGCTTGCAAGTCAAGTCATTGAAATGAAAAAAACACATCAAATATACAATGTTTGAACTTTAAAACATAATCAAAACATACTTTAATTCTACACTCACTTTTTAAAAGAAAATGAACGTTATTAGATATTAACGACTAAACAAACTTTTAAAATCAGTGATTTTGTGCAGCTTTACACACAGGTAGCAACATAAAACATTTGGGGAACTTGGAATTCTATGTCAGGGCCGGAGGCAAGGATTATGCTTCCATCTTCCTTTGCTTTCATTCAATACTGTCAAACAGCAACTATTTTAAAACTTTTCCTAAACTACATTTCCCATGAACACAAGGGAAACAAAGAACAGTTTGTCAGTCCTTCTCTCATGTTCACAACACAGAACACAACTGTAGGACGCTGGCTTACTATATGGTGCTCACTTGTGTAAGTGGAGCACCGTGCACTCATCCAGACAACCCATATGGTGATTTTAGTGGTCTTAGACAACCTTAGAAAGCTCTTCAAGTGGTAGCTGTAGAGAGCAGCCTTCAGGCTTAGTCCGGAAGTTGTGTGAAGCAGCTTGTTTTACCAGTACTAATCATATAGTGTAGGTTAAGTGAAAAAGAACTAGACAGTGTAGTTATAAAAATATGTATTTATTATAAACACTAACACATTGCAATATCTCATCCTCGGAGATATAATCACAATACTTCAGTAACAGAACACGCAAGTAGCACAAATACACAGTGGTCTCCAGGGGGAGACTGAAATGAGTAACCTCACTTGAAATTGTAGAATGATCCAACGTAGACAAGAATAAAATGATCTTGAAGGTTTATTGTAGTCAAATTAATCACACCATTGGAGTGCGTCCTTCCTCTCCGAAGTATGAACGGTAACTGTCCCACAGAATCGTTCATAGTTCAGGGAGGAGGTGAACGCACGAGAATGCATGTTCGAGAAATGCTTATTTGAACGATAACCACATAGCATGCGCGTGTAACATTACACACGCGCATGTAATTAATAGAATGCAGAGAAAACACGAGCTCACTAAGAGAACGTGAGCTCGTGAATACGTTATGCCGCACATGACGGTAGACATAGTAAACAAGCTGTCACAAAACAGTATACAGCATATTACATCACCTCCTCCTTTCACGAACAAAAAAAAAGGGAAATGTACAATTGCGAGTAGGTCTAATGTAAATAGGGCAAGGAGTCACGGGAGCAACAATATTTTGAGGTTCATTATATGACAAACAGCTTGATACAGACTCAGTAAGATCTTGCACAGTGAAGTCATTTCTGGATGACACCAAGGAATCATCTGTGGTGAAATCATTTGAAAAGTATGAAAAATGTAAATCATCTTGAAAAACATTCTTTTTCTTAGACAAAATTTCGCTGTCTTGATCTGGAGTTAATATGACCAACATTCTCTTACTCCACCAACCCTTATGACCAAGAAACAACGAACCTTTAGACACTTTAGGAATTTGTACAGGAAGTGAAAGTTTTGAAAAACCTTTCTTGACTTTCTTTGGAGATTTAATCAACACCAAGTCCGCAATATTAAAATCATGAGTATAATTACAAGCTCTAGTATCAAAATTCTTCTTTTATATAGTTTGTTGGAGTGTCACATTTTTAAGCAAAACCAAACATGAATCATCATTCTTGCTCAGCATTTTAATCCACGATGGACAAAGTGTTCCATTTGGATCTCTCTTCTTGAGAAGTCTAAAGGGTGAAACCCCAGTTGAGGAATGAGGAGTAGTGAGATAAGATCAGATTTTCTTTCTTTTTTTTTTAAATGTCAACAGGTACATTAATAGCTAAGGCTGATTGAATACCTTCTTTTATAAATCTATTCATCCTCTCTACTAAGCCATTGGCCGAAGGAGAGTATAAAGCAACTTTTAAATGTTTAATGACATGAGCAGACAAAAAATTCTCCATTAAATTTGACGTAAAATGGGAACCATTATCCGTAACCAACTCCCTTGAGAATCCTTCTGAGAGAAAGACTCTAGAAAGTAAGTCAATCACAGATGACGTGCTGGGAGAACAACAAAATTCAAATTCAACCCACTTTGAATAATAATCTACTAACACTATTATGTACTTTGTGTCTGTCGAAAGTACTTCAAATGGTCCTGCAAAATCCAGAGCTAATTTTGTCCAAGCGTTTTTATTGTTTTCCACTGTTTATCAGATACAAGACATGTATCACACGAATTTACCCACTTTGTGACATCTGAATCTAAACCATGCCACCAAAAATTTTCTTTCAACCTCCTAGAAGTAGCACCTATACCTAAATGCCCTTCATGTGCAATTTAAAAATTTTTAAAGCGCAACAATGTTGGAGGGACTGCAAGACCACCACGCATGACCAAACCTTCAACTAGGGAAAGCTCTTGATTAACCTGTGCAAAAGATTTCAGAGGAGAAGCTAAAGAACGTTCCTTGGGCCAACCTGACAATCAAATTTTTAACCGCCAAAAGAAAGGGATCTTCTTCAGAGGCTTTAATCCAATCATCTTGAGTAATATGAGGTAAATCAGTAATAAAATCCTCAACCGAGGCTACCACACATTCCACATCATCAAACCTGGAAGATGAAGAGTTATCCTTCAATGATAACCTGGAAAGACAATCAGCTCTTGCATTACGACCACCAGGTATGTACTTAATCGTAAAGTTGTATTCATGTAACCGTGACAGTAAACGAACAAGTCTTGAGGAAGCTTTACCTGTCCCATTTCCATTTAGTAGGTGTATTAAAGGCTTATGATCAGAACATTTTTCAAATTCTGACCCCCAAATAAAGGTTTTAAACTTTTCTACAACCCATGTGCAAGCAAGTGCTTCTCACTCAATTGTGCTGTAGTTGGTTTCTGGAATAGAGAGAGACCTGGACGAAAAAGCCACCGTATTCTCCCTACCGTTGACCCATTGGCAGAGAACAACTTCTAAAACATTTTGACTCGCATCAACAGATAAAATACATTTGTGTCCAGGTGAAAATGGAAAGAGAGCAGGAGCTTGAAGAATGAGTTTTTTAATTAACTCAAACGCTTGTTGAGCTTCACACTTCCCCATGAAAAAGTAGTGTTCTTTTTCAACAGGATGCGTAAAGGTTGTACCACCTGGGCATAATTAGAAATGAATTTGGAGTAGTATTCTGTCATGCCCAAAAAAGATCTTAACAGGTCTTTGTTTTTTGGTACAACAACTTCATCAATGGCTTGAGTGAGAGAAAATTTGGGCCTGATTCCTGAAGCAGATATGGAATGCCCTAGGTAATCAAGGGACTCAACCATGAACCTGCATTTATCAGTGCCTAAAATAACCCCAAATTCTTTAAACTTGTTGAGAACTTTCCTGAGAGTAGATATGTGCTCATGCTTATTTCTAGAAAAAATTAAAACGTCATCTTGATAAGCTTGAACTGACTCAATACCCTCTATCATATGGTCCATAAATCTCTGGAATACACTCGCCGCTGAAGCTAAGCCAAAAGGCAATCTGAGAAACTTATAAGCCCCAAAAGGTGTGACAAAAGTGGTTAGATCAGTGGACAAACTGGATAGTGGTATCTAATGATATGCTGACCTTAAATCCAGAATAGTAAAGCAGGTCGCACCAGCAATGTTAGACAACAAATCCTGAATCTTTGGTAATGGGTGACAATCTACTATAATGTTTTTATTAAGTGTGCGCAAATCAGCACATAGACAAATCGAATTGTCCTTTTTTCTTACTATTACAATTGGACTGACCCATTCCGAAGATTCTGTAGATTTTATAATGCCTTCATTGACTACTTTATCTAGTAAGACCTTGAGGTCATTTCGAACACTTAACGGAACAGGTCTAGCCTTATGTGAAATTGGTATAGCATTGTCTTTTAACTTGATAACATGTTCAACCTTTTGGATTTTGCCTATATTCGGGGTAAAAACTTCAGGGAATTCTTTGAACATGGTTTCAGCAATGTTTGTAACATCTGGTAAATAGTTACCATGAACAGAAGAAATAGAGATTTCAGTGTTATTTTGAATAGGATTTTCCGAGCCAGGAACTAACTTCAAGCCCATCTTTGCTAGACCTTGCCATCCAACAATATTCTTTCCTTTAGGAGCTACATAAACCTTTGTAAAAATGTTGTGATCTAAACACGTTATAAATTCAGTGAAATATCCAAACATTTCAATTATATGACCACCATATGCTTTTGGAATAATGTCTAAAGTTTGTAATGGTTTTTTAAAACCCCAATACACATCCAAGAGAGTGTCTGAAATAATGCTGACCGGTGCTCCAGAGTCAGCCATCATGTCAACTTTAACATCTCCAATAATGACTTCACACAATGGATCCTTAACCTTCTGTGCAGAAAGACAAATCTTGAGAATCAATAGAAAGCATAAGTCTCTCAAGGTTATCATCAAGTGACTGATTAGATTCAACAGTGACATTTTTAGAACCCTCATCAGTATCAAGACTACTGACTCTAACCAGCTTTCTGCTTCTGCAAACAGTATAAAAATGACCCATTTTTCCACATTTTGTACATTTCTTACCCAGTGCCAGACAAATCGGGCTATCAGCTAAATGTGATTTTCGAGCCGCACCTAAAGCAAAATGAATTATTTCTGTTTTGTTTCTGTGGAAAAGATTTCACAAATTTAGACCTGTAAGAAATGTTGTTAATATGTGGATCATGTTGAATCATATTAACGGATGAAACATTGTCATTACTTAAACATTTTGATGTAATAGATCTTTCAATTCCTTTGGCAATATCAATGATCTCAGATAGGGAAGGATCTCTGCAACTAAGCAACCGTTCCTGAATCTTCTTGTGAAAGCAGCTGTAGACAAATTGATCTCTTATATAAGTAACTAGTTCAGTCCCAAAGTTACAGTTTGCAGCTAAATTCCTAAGAACTGAGATATAATCCTCGATGGACTCATCTGAATTTTGTTTTCTTTTCATAAAGTTAAATCTCTCAAGCATTACACTTGGTTGTTCTAATTTTTTTTTGTTCAACCTGTCAACTGCATCAGTGTAAACATTCCATCCATCCCCTTCACCTGGTGGTGGAATGGTCACTGGTAAATTATCGAAGGTTTCACGGCCAGCGCTGCCCAAAAAATTGTAAAGAATCGCAAGTTTACGTTTGGGTGAGTACTCTTCAGCATCTATAGCCACCAGATAATTCTAAAAGGATTTAAACCAAAGTTTCCATGCCTCTTTTGGTTTGCCTTGTCTTGGAAGGAACTGGTCCAACTGACATATTTGTTGAGAAGCCATTAAAAAAGTATATAAAATTATTAAGATAAAAGTGCTGGTTCAACTTAATGATATAATTATCTGATCAGATAAATTTTTAGTGCTGAAGAAATGCAAAGACAAGGTTGCACGCGTGTGAAGCGTGTAAAAACTTACTTGCGATCTTTTAAATGTCAGTCCCAAGTGAGCTTCATCAATTTCCTTCTGTTAAATGAGTAACAACACACGCGCTAAAAGCCAATCACAATGTGCGTTTGAGAGGAACAAAGTTCAATTTTGTTTAAGGAAATTAACACATACGTGTGAAACCAATCATGGTGCGCGTTTTAAAATAGATGGAGGTTGTTTGCTGCTAGAACCAATCAATCAGCTCTTCCGGAACAACATGCAATCACAACAAGGCGGAGCTCAGCGTGATAGAGACGCGTCACTGGAAAGAGGGCTAATCCGGCAACTCGTCTCTTGATTGCGGAAGCAAATTTACGAGAGGGTTTCCTTGGCGTGAGAAATGAAGCGAAATGCCTGTTGAGAGGAAACTTGACGGAAGCGAGGATAAATCCAGTGACAAAGTGACGATAGGAGGCACAATTCTTTGTGGTGTTGAATAATTAGAGGTAAGTAACTCGTCGCCAAATGAAATGAGTAACCTCACTTGAAATTGAAGAATAATCCAACGTAGACAAGAATAAAATGATCTTGAAGGTTTATTGTAGTCAAATGAATCACACCACTGGAGTGCGTCCTTCCGCTACGAAGTATGAACGGTAACGGTCCCAAAGAATCGTTCATAGTTCAGGGAGGAGGTGAACGCACGAGAATGCATGTTCGAGAAATGCTTATTTGAACGATACCCACATAGCATGCGCGTGTAACATTACACACGCGCATGTAATTAACAGAATGCAGAGAAAACACGAGCTCACTAAGAGAACGTGAGCACGTTATGCCGCACATGACGGTAAACATAGTAAACAAGCTGTCACAAAACAGTATACAGTATATTACAGAGACCAAACCATATACTAATAAAGTGGAATGCGACCCTCGACCTAAGTCGAGACTTGACCCAGAAGATTTAGAAGAGCCTGGGACCCAAGGAACCACCCAAGGCAAATACCCAGGAACCCCATGGAGGCCGTGTGCAGAGTAGAAACACAACCGCATCCTAAATACAAGTCAATGGGGAAGTTGCGGTTGCAGTTTTCAAGCAGGACCCTTTCCAGAGGACTCTGAAGAAACCCTATGGGAGGTGGAAGGTTGGAGAGTCACCCCACCCCTGGATACCCCAGGAACCAGGATACCCACACCAGGGAAGCCAGGTGTATAGGTGCGAAGTGATATCGGAAACCGCCGTAGACCTCAATGGAGAACTTCAGTAAAGATGCCGCTGGCGAAGAAGCTGAAAGAGTCCGTTGGAATACAAGGGTGGATTCAGGATGAGAGGTACCTGTAAGCAGAGGGGACAGAAACTATGTCACTCAGGAGTGACCAGGAGGCACGGAAGACGAGTGCCCACCGATGTCGGAAGATGCAGACGAGCTGACTGTGAGCTTGTCGCTGTAGCTGTACAGACCAGGTGACGCTGTGGGAGACCAGGAGCCGTTCACGAGCTGTCCCATGTCGGATGTCAAGAGCCAGGGGGTTGGTGTCCGGTGGCAGTACCAACGCGTCTTGCAACAGCAACAAACGTGCCAGACGAAAAAGGTGCAGTGTCAGGACCAGCACAGTCATAGGGACTCAGCAAGTTTAGGTAAATCAGACAAGGCCCTGAGCAAGCAGGGGAGCCCACAGGAGCCAAAGAAGACCCTCAAGAGGACCCACAGGGCGGAGGCACAGGAGTCGCAAGAGGACCTCGAGCAGCTCACCAATGACGCAGGCCCATGGTGCAGAGGATGCGGAGAGGACGAAGGTCTTGGTAGCCAGAGATGAGGGAGACTGGAGCTTCTTGGAGCCCGAAGATCTCTGGAGAAGTGAGTCAACAAGCCTTGGCCAAAGAAAATCGACGCAGTGCACGGGGGTACTGCTCCAGCAGTTCAGACGAGGGACACTGGCCTTCAAACTTGCTGAGAAGACAGTGCAGGCCTCGACGGAGTTGCAGAACCACCACCTAGGTTGCTGAACCGTTCTGAGTCCGTGGGAGCTCAGGAACAGCAGAACGGTCAGCTTCGTTGCGGTGCCTGCAGAAGCAGGGAATTGACTCCTTCACTCCAAGGGAGATTTCTTTGGGTGTCTTGAATGTCCACAGGTCCGGAGAAGAACCTGTAAGGAGCACAGTCACAGACGACACAGAAGACTGACAGGACGATGAGACCAGGAGCAGCAGGAGTCTTCCCGGTGCAGTCTTGGTTCCCAAAGCGAAGTCCAACGAAGTCCAAATTGCCCAGACGGTTGAAGATGAAGTGGTTTCGGATCTGAATCTTATCCCACGACGAATCTAAAGAACCACCAACAGGTAAGCCCTTAAGTATCCTAAAGAAAGGGTTGGGACAATTCAGGGGTCCCTCCCAGAGGAGGGGCAGAACAATGGGGAGGATACTCCCAAATCCTTTGTCCAGTTTCACGCCAGAGGGGGAGCCAACGGCTTTCAGAACTAGTTCCAACTGGAGTATGCAAGGATGGCACCAAATGTGCCCTTCAAAGCAGTCTAGTGGTGCCGCCAAGCGTCCTCACCTTGGCCTAATACACTTAGTCCTGTCTGGGAGGTGGTCACTCCTCCCTGTGACAGGTAACCTATTATCCTACCTTCCTCTGCTTGCATTCGGCTCAGCAGCAGCAGGGCAGAATCGTGTCTGTGGTCGGCAGCAGCCATAGCTTTCTTTCAGACTCAGGAAGATGGTATCCGGAGCACAGAGGGTTTCCAGGAGGAGCCGCACTGTGCATGATATCATACTACAACACGTTTACGGTGTTGGGGTATGATTTCAACATGTTTGATACCAAACATGCCAGGGTTCGTTACAGCCAGTTAAAAGTTAGCCATCGTGTAATGACGCATGCCCACTCTATATGTATCGTAATGACTGATGCACTTACAACGCATGGAGAAGGAACTCCAGTGTTTGTAGGGGTGTCCTGCTAATGCAGGGGCACCCTCACACTTCTAACCCAGCACCCTGCCTTCAGGACTGAAAGGTCTGCTTTGGCGGTGACTTATAGGTTCTAAGTGTAGTGATCTCAGATATAAGAAAAGGTACATCTGTCGTAAATGGTGCTAGCACCAGCTTACACAGGCTGCAATGGCAGGCCTGTAGTCACAATTTGGGTGGTCTCCCACGGTTGGCATATTACATGCTTCAGCCCATGGGGGACCCCTGGTGTACATATGCCCTGCGTACCTTAGTACTATATACTAGGGACTTACAAGGGTTCACCAGTAGCCTATCTGGGGAGTACCTAAGTACTCACAATGGTCCAATTTAGGAAGGAAGCACAAAGACTGGGGTCCTGATTAGCAGGATATCAGTAAGGCTAGTCTGAAAACAAAGACACCAGCAAAAACTGTGGGTAACTATGAAAGCAGATCCTACTTTTGTACACCAACTCCTTCCTCTCTACTTTGACTCCCTCTTTCTTTGCTGCTCCGCAACCAGTTAAGTGCTCTTCCCCCTTCTCTGGGGTTTTTTCTCTTCAGACTGTGTGTGGATTGTGATATTTGCTGAAAGTGTAATTTTATGGCTGTTTGTACTTGCCCTTGCAGATTCCTGACTTGGATCACGGGACGACATTTGCGCTCCTTACACGACCGGGCCCCGTGTGTGTGTCGGTGCGGTGCGCCCCTCGCCCGCTAGAAGGCACTGCTGTGGTGCATCTCGCTAGCTCCACACGTCGTGTCTCGTTCACCATCCAGGAGTGATGACAGCGCACTGTGGGAGCCCGCACAGAGCCTTGTCCCCTGCTATTCAGGGTGACTTCCATTCATTCCGACTCTGTATTCCCACATTTGTTTCTATGAGGCAGTTGACACTTCAATCTATAGAGCAGTCAATGATCTGATGTGGCCTACAGAGCAGGGCCTCTGTGATAGGAGTGCACAGGAATGAGCCAAATTGGTTAAGACGCAGTCCCCGGTTCCTGATAAGCCCCCAAAGCAAGAGGCTGCCCCAAGGAATGCGGCCCCCCAAAAAAAGAAGTGTGAGGAAGGAATTGATAGGGACGCGTTTGCGCGCCTTAAGCAAGCCTTACCAACTAAGTCGGATCACCAAAAGGCCCCAACATAACCTGCCCCCTCTTCCACTGAAAACCCACATCCTGATACCCCCGACAACCAAGACAGGGAATCGCCTGAAGACCCTGAAGCTGATACCGAATTATCGAGTCCTTGGCGCCCGGCTTCCGATCCCCACAAGGGAGTCAATCCGCATATGTTAGATCTGAAAAAAATCTTCGAACTAAGATCAGCAGTGTGGACCCTGGGGGACAAAGTTGCAAAGTTTCTAGAAGGGCGCCTCCGCAAACCATTGGAGAAGGAGGCCCAAAATTGTCTCTCAGCAGAGTGCCAACACCCCACCCTAGAGGGTAAGGTTGCTCTCACCCCCGAAATAGATTAAAAGAAGGCCACCTTCCTAATAAAATATATGAAAGACCCACAAAAGGGCATAGATATGTCATGGCACACATGCCAAGACAATTTTTTGGACGCCATAGGTCCTATGACTAAGATCTGGGATATTGCAGAAGAGGAAAATTGTCAGGCTCCCTAATTTTCCCAGAGGTCCTCTCAATGTTTTTCATGGGAACTTGAACTGCGCCCTGTACACTGAGAGGCGCTGCTCTTTGCTTCTCAAGCTCCACCCCAAGCTGGGAGACCTTGCCTCCTCCGAGGAGGGGGCAATGGAGCGCGGGGGGGGGGAGGGGGGAGCTGTTCGGTGACTCATTTGTAAGATAACTTGCTAATATCATAGCAACCTTCACCTCGATAGATAAAGCGCAGTCTAACATCAAGCGCATATTCACCCATCGGGTTTTCCAGGGGCCGGTCGAGGCAGGGGCCGCTCGACCGGCCATCCAGCTTACCAAAGCCCGCCCAGGGGACAAGGCTCCGTGTGCAGCCAGTCCCTGAGTAATGCACGCTTCAATAACTTCTATCCGACAAGAAGACCACGCTTCCGCTGTAGAGGAGGATGCAGAGGCCCGGCTGGTGGTGCACGCGCAACCGGTGTAATTCCCTTCACGCAGATAAAGGTGGGAGGGCATCTGGCAGATTTCCTCCCTGCCTCGGCTTCCAGTACCTCAGACGCGTGGGTTTTGCATACAGTACAGGGCTTCCGCATTGAGTTCTACTGTCATCCTTTTCAGACTACCTTCTCAGTGCCCATCTATTTCCCTGCCCAAGACACAGCGCTTACAGACTAAGAGGTCTTGGTCTTGGCCTTCCACGACAAAGGAGCTATTTGTCAGACAGTCCGGCAACATTTTCCTGGTTGACAAATCCTACGGTGGGAACAGGCCAGTTATCAACTTTCGGGACTTGAACAGGTGGCTGGTTTTCCATCACTTCAAGATGAAGAGAATTTATCTCCTCAGGGATGTGTTGCTTCCCTCAGACTGGATGGTGCATCTAGACCTCAAGGATGCTTATCTGTCCACTTCGATTTTTCCCCCCTCATCACAGATTCCTGCAATTTCGGTGGTGGGGGCCAAATTTTCAAGTTCACCACACCCCTTTTGGTCAATCGTTGGAGCCGTGGCGCTTCATCAAGGTCCTCAGGCCAGCAGTGGAATTCCTCAGGGCGGAAAGCATCTGGTTAATCTTTTACCTAGACGATATGTTGCTCATGGCGCAATGCCCCCGGAAATGGACTTCACTCCTCCAGTCATCGGTGAAGGTTTTGCAGGGCCATAGGTTTGTATTCAACAAGCAGAAATCCCTTCTCTCCTCTGCCCAAATGCCGACCTTCTTAGGTTTCATCGTGGATTACGCGTCCGCGTCTCTAAACCTTCCTTCAGATAAAATGGCAAAAATAAGACAAACTCCACCAGAAGATAGCCAAGTATCACACCTCCCTCAGTCAAACTGCCCACCTGGTTAGCCTGCTCTCTTCATCTACACAGGCAATCTTTTCAGGGCCTCTTCACTATCTGGCTCTACAGCATCTGAAAGTGCACCATATGCCCAATTGGTGCCACTGACAGATGAAGCCGAAGAGGAGATCGGATGGTTGCATAACCATATAGAGACATGGAATGGGAGAGTGATCTTTGGGTCCACTCCCGATTTGGTCAGCGATTAGGACACCAGCAGGTTCGGCTGGGGCGCCCGCTGTAGGGATTTCTCCACAGGAGGAGGTTGGACATTAGAAGAACAGAGCTTTAACCATTCTATTGCCTAGAACTCCTCCCGGGGACGTTCGCGGTCCAGTGTTGGACCAAGGATCGAATCCAGTCCTGCGTCCTGTTAAAGATGGGCAATGCCTCAGCAGTGAGATATATCAACCACCAGGGGGGGGGAGGGGGCGGGTTCCAGCAGACATGGCGAAAGATTTCTGGAATATTTGTCTGAAACATCACATCTGTTATTTGCACAGTGCCATTCCGGTCGGGCACACCAGGTAGTGGACTGGCTTTCCAGGCATCTGCATGACTCCAGCTTATGATTTCCCGGACCCAAAGGACTTCCGGTGGATTGCCAGCATTATACCCAAGCAACAAACAAGTATCAGTGACCTTAATTGTGAACAATGAATGCCTTTTACATGTCAGACTTGGCCCAGTAGGTGGACTGTTATTAAGGACAAATATGACAAGTAGTTTAGTTACTATAAGAGCTACATGCTCCAAAAACAAATTATATCTTAAGAATGAAGGAAAATGGAGTATATGCTGCAATGACAATTAAGAAACCTTTATAAAGAATACCAGTGGAAAGAAAATAGTAGGCCTGGGCGGTAAATTCTGTTCCGCTCGCGGAATTTGGGTAATTTCACGTTCCGCGGAGAAAACGGAATTGGCCAAAATTCTGCGTTCCGCGGCTTCGCGGAATTTCTTGCTTGTTCGCGTTCTCAAAATGCGTGTTCGTGAGATATTTCCCCCCGAGCACGCAAACGGCGTTCACGAACAGTAAAAAAGCATCGCGAACAAGCAATTACGCGTGATTGCGGAATTTCTGCGTGTTCGCATAGATTTTTTACCGTTTTGCGGAGCTTTGCGTAGCGCTACTATGCAAATTCCGCCCACCCCTAGAAAATAGTTCACAGGAAACCTAATTCTCTGTAAGCCTTAACTTTATATGTTCTGTATTTCTGTTTATTGTTTCGAATACTGCTAGTGAACCCCTAGGTCACTTCAGAAGGATGTCAAAGAAAAATGTGGGTGCTGCAGTGGTTGTAGAAATTCTTCAAGATGAATGGCAGCACTGACATTTTTTAATCAATATGTAAACGGTGTGTGGCAAAATGCGATTAGCTTATATTGCAGGTTCCATCAAGCCAGGCGATGAACCTTAGGACAATGTCGCACTCTAATATCTGACCGTCTTGGACCATAGGAAGTTTGGTGAATATAGTAAACTCAAATATATAGGATTTGTTTTGTTGAGAAAAATGTGGCACAAAGACCTTGAATATTTGCTTTGATTAAGCTAGCAAGGACAGTTGGGATGCTAAAGTCACTTCCTGAGTTTTTTGGCTGGTTTGCCAGCTTTCTAAATACCGATTAACTGTTCAATGAAGTACATATTTGTACTACTGCTGTGAAATCAGACCGTAGGTATCAGTTACTCCACTGCCCACCACCCCTGGCTTTGCTGATTTGGCCTTGCATGGTCCGACAATGATTGTGAAAAGTAATTTGTAATTATGGAGTACTGGATCTGGGAGAATACGACTGGCTGACAGAATGGAGGAGGTAAACATTTGTGAAAAGTTAAGATTAGCCATTTAGTTGATCACTCTTTGTACAAAGGCACTGGGAAAACATCTATTTAGGTCACCAAAAAGAGGGAGCACTTAGAGGTGGTTTGCGAATGTTTAGCCATACGCTGAGAGGGTGGGGAAAAATTTGACTGGCATGATTTCAGAGTAAGGGAGACAAATTAACAGGCCTTTACAGAGATACATTCCACAAATACTCACTGACTTTTGTAGATATAGGCCAGGCCACTTTCATGCCGAGATTTCTATCCTGGATGAGGATAATAAAACCTGCCAGAAGGAGATCTTGGCGTTGCAAGATGGTGAGCCGGGGTCCAAAATTACAAGATGGTGAAGAGATTAGAGGAATATAAATGAGACTCAGAGGTTGGTCCAATGAAACGGTGGCTCCTATGGGGGTGTGATTTCAGCTTTGCTTTAATTATTCTTGTTAAACTTTAACCAGGCTGGATTCTAGGAGCACAAGATATCCCAATCCAGATAACTGAGTAAAGGCACACACAGTCTGTAGGCGGGGGGATACTTTCTCATACTTTCAGGAAGGTACCCTTCATGATTGTAAGGAGGATGCAGGAATAAAGGAACAATTTCAAAGGAGACATTATGATGGGTAGCATCAAGGGTTCATAGTTGGATGATGGCAGCTCTTTGGGATTGGTAGCAGCCAATTAAGGGCTGTGCTGTTGCTGGAAATTGTTTGAACAGAGGCAAAATAAATGGACAAATGCTCTCGGGTTGCACTGAAATTTTAGGGCCCTTCTCTTGCAAGTCGTATAGATATTTAAAGTTAACGCACTTGTCAGCCATCAGAAAAAGGGTAGGGCTTATGTATTTTGTTGTAGGCCTAGGGTAAAGGCAACAAGGCCGGTTTTGGCTCTACTTTAAAGTGGCAGTTGTATTGGTCATCCAAAGCAGCCTTTGAATCTGAGGAGAGAAATTTTATATAGTTTTTTCTCTTTCATTGGTAGCCAGTGAAGGGTGCTCCATGTCGAAGAAAGTCACTCCTTATGTTACTAAACTTGATGAATGAAGAGTTAAGTCAATTGTAATTGAGGGTGTGCAGTTCCTATCAGGCAACAAATATTAGTGAGTTCCAGGTCACAGGGAGAAGAGCTTCAAATAGGAGCAAGTGCCCTCACACACCCTGAGAGGTGCCATGCTCCATCATTTGGGCATGCTCCTCGTCAGGCTGGCGCAACAATGCCCATCGGGCACCCACTAGGGGGCTCTTTGCCAGTGATCTCTTTTTCTATGCTGTCAGGTGAAGTGTGGGTGGACACCACGGTGCAAAGTTCAAAAGACTATTATCTCTCTTGTTTAAAAACCCAGGAGATGTTGCTTGACTTAACTGCTGCCAAGGAGGTATCGAGACAGACTCAGCCTTTGTTTATATCTGCACCGCACGATTAGCAGCCACTTTGAGCTGCTCCTGCCTCATTCTTTGTGCCATTGTGCTGGATTGTTTGCTCTTCCTCCTATAAAGGATATCTGCTGGAGCGTCGGACATATTTTTTGGGAGTGCCCCATCCTCATCTATGAACTTATAGGGGAGCCCCATTTTTAATCGGACCGGTATGCCAGCAGCCAGATATCGTACAGTATGCACCCCTTGTCACCCTATTATTGATTTTGCTAGTGCTCTGAAGAAGGTGTGACCAAGAGTGTGGGTCTCCACCGAAACACGCGTCTGCGCATTTCCAGACAACAAGACTTGATTGTTAGGATATTTAATGTATGAAATTTCAAGCAATGATTTAAAAGAAACTATTTATGACATGTTTGTACGCAAAATAGTTTAATACTGAAATATTTTTCTATCTCTTGGCCATATATGTTTTTCACTATTGTGTTTTGTTATTATTGGTCTTTGTACTATTTACGTCTTGTTCATCTGAGGGTTGTTGATATGTGTAAGGATGTTTGCTGAATGAATGTGGTGAGAGTTGTATGGGTGAGTATCAGTGGGGGTGGCTCTATGGTGCCCATATGTATGGTACACCGTTTTCTTGTTATTTATGAACCTTTGGACTGTCTTGTGTTGTCCTATGAATAGACATATGCATATTTAGATGGTAGCGACCACAATAAACAAATTATATTTTTGACAAAACTTTGGACAATGACATTGATGATTTGATATATGTCTGATTAACTTTATTGCGGATAATATATACGTATATACAATGATTTCGAGATGACTTGGTAAGCATCCTTTAAGTATGATGAGAAACTCCGCCAACTGAACCAATTCAATCAGGCAGTCCTTTCATATTTTTTTGCTTATGCATTTGTTCCCCTTATTTCTCTGCCTGCCTAATTGATTGTTCAGGGGCCCTCATGTTTGATTTACAGAACTGTTCCGATGAAAGAGAGCATCTGCGAGGGACTCAGGTGTGACTTTGGCATGTTGATAGTGAACCCCAGAGGATGCAGGAGGTTCACTGTAGCCTGGCAGAGGGAGACGAGTGCTAGGGACATGCCCGCCTTCAACAACCAGTCGTCAAGATCGGGGAAGACTGGGACCCCTGATCCCCGCAGATGGGTTGCGACCACCACCATCACCTTGGTGAACACCCCCAGAGGGACACTGGTGAGGCCGAAGGGGAGTCCAGTATACTGAAAGTGCTTGTGGCCCACTGTAAACCGCAGCTATCAACGATAGGCTGGCAGTACAGGGATAAGAAAATAGACGTCCTGCAAGTCCAATGCTACCATCCATTCTACGGGGTCGAGAGCAGACAGGACCTGAGCAAGGGTTAGTATCTTGAACTTCTCCTTTTTGAGGAAGTAGTTGAGGGCCCTGAGGTCTAGGATAGGACAAAGGCCTCCGTCCTTCTTTGGAAACAGAAAATGACGGCAATAGCAAGCAGGGCCTATTTCTGGCCCAGGAACCCTCTCTATAGCTCCCTAGGACAAAAGAGTCTTGACTTCCCCGTGGAGTAAGACAAGGTGATCCTCCATCAGCCGATCGTAAGTGGAGGAAGGGGTAGCCTCGAAGGGAAGGGATTAGCCCCTTCGGACTATTTGCAGCATCCACTTGTCTGAGGTGATATTTCGCCAGTGGTGGAGGCGATGGCATATTCTGCCACCAACTGGAAGTCCATGATCCAGAGGGATCGGACTACAAAGGTTTTGTGCTGAAGGAAGGGTTTGTGGCTTGACTCTACTTCTGGCCACACGACCCACGGGGTCGAAGTAAACCGTGTACGCAGCCCGCAGAGTTTGCTAAACTTGCGGGGTCCTCTGGCTGGAATCGGGTTAGCGCGGTTGGAAGCCCCTTCCACAGCTACAAAAGGGGTGAAAAGCAGATACAGGCTGGGATGATGTAGGGAGGCCTTGGGACTTGGCCGTAGCCTGCGAGTCCTTAACGCGTTCAAGCGCGGTGTCTGCCTTGTTTCTGAAGGGACGGGAGCCATCAAAGGGCATGTGGATAGGATTAGCTTGGACATCCTCTGAAAAACTAGACGTCCTAAGCCAGTCGTGGCGCCTTATGGCCATCGTCGAGGAGATCACTCTGCCTAGCAAGTCTGCAGTGTCTGAGCTACAGCGTATGGCAAAATTTGATGCCTCCCTACCGTCATTCCCTTCACGCAGATAAAGGTGGGAGGGCATCTGGCAGATTTTCTCCCTGCCTCGGCTTCCAGCACCTCAGACGCGTGGGTTTTGCATACCGTACAGGGCTTCCGCATTGAGTTCTACTGTCATCCTTCTCAGACTACCTTCTCAGTGCCCATCTATTTCCCTGCCCAAGACACAGCGCTTACAGACTAAGAGGTCTTGGTCTTGGCCTTCCTCGACAAAGGAGCTATTTGTCAGACAGTCCTGCAACATTTTCCTGGTTGACAAATCCTACGGTGGGAACAGGCCAGTTATCAACTTTCGGGACTTGAACAGGTGGCTGGTTTTCCATCACTTCAAGATGAAGAGAATTTATCTCCTCAGGGATGTGTTGCTTCCCTCAGACTGGATGGTGCATCTAGACCTCAAGGATGCTTATCTGTCCACTTCGATTTTTCCCCCCTCATCACAGATTCCTGCAATTTCGGTGGTGGGGGCCAGATTTTCAAGTTCACCACACCCCTTTTAGTCAATCGTTGGAGCCGTGGCGCTTCATCAAGGTCCTCAGGCCAGCAGTGGAGTTCCTCAGGGCGGAAAGCATCTGGTTAATCTTTTACCTAGACGATATGTTGCTCATGGCGCAATGCCCCCGGAAATGGACTTCACTCCTCCAGTCATCGGTGAAGGTTTTGCAGGGCCATAGGTTTGTATTCAACAAGCAGAAATCCCTTCTCTCCCCTGCCCAAATGCCGACCTTCTTAGGTTTCATCGTGGATTACGCGTCCGCGTCTCTAAACCTTCCTTCAAATAAAATAGCAAAAATAAGACACAAACTCCACCAGAAGTTAGCCAAGTATCACACCTCCCTCAGTCAAACTGCCCACCTGGTTGGCCTGCTCTCTTCATCTACACAGGTAATCTTTTCAGGGCCCCTTCACTATCTGGCTCTACAGCATCTGAAAGTGCACCATATGCCCAATTGGTGCCACTGACAGATAAGGCCGAAGAGGAGATCGGATGGTTGCATAACCATATAGAGGCATGCAATGAGAGAGTGATCTTTGGGTCCACTCCCGATTTGGTCAGCGTTTAGAACACCAGCAGGTTCGGCTGGGGCGCCCGCTGTAGGGATTTCTCCACAGGAGGAGGTTGGACATTAGAAGAACAGAGCTTTAACCAGTCTATTGCCTAGAACTCCTCCCGGGGACATTCGCGGTCCAGTGTTGGACCAAGGATCGAATCCAGTCCTGCGTCCTGTTAAAGATGGGCAATGCCTCAGCAGTGAGATATATCAACCACCAGGGGGGCAGGGGGCGGGTTCCAGCAGACATAGCGAAAGATTTCTGGAATATTTGACTGAAACATCACATCTGTTATTTGCACAGTGCCATTCCGGTCGGGCACACCAGGTAGTGGACTGGCTTTCCAGGCATCTGCAGGACTCCAGCTTATGATTTCCCAGACCCACAGGACTTCCGGTGGATTGCCAGCATTATAACCAAGCAACAAACAAGTATCAGTGACCTTAATTGTGAACAATTAATGCCTTTTACATGTCAGACTTGGCCCGGTAGGTGGACTGTTATTAAGGACAAATATGACAAGTAGTTTAGTTACTATAAGAGCTACATGCTCCAAAAACAAATTATATCTTAAGAATGAAGGAAAATGGAGTTTATGCTGCAATGACAATTAAGAAACCTTTATAAAGAATACCAGTGGAAAGAAAATAGTAGGCCTGGGCGGTAAATTCTGTTCCGCTCGCGGAATTTGGGTAATTTCGTGTTCCGCGGAGAACACGGAATTGACCAAAATTCTGCATTCCGCAGCTTCGCGGAATTTCTTGCTTGTTTGCGTTCTCAAAATGCGTGTTCGCGAGATATTCCCCCCCGAGCACGCAAACAGCGTTCACGAACAGTAAAAAAGCATCGCGAACAAGCAATTACGCGTGTTTGCGGAATTTCTGCGTGTTCGCATAGATTTTTTACCGTTTTGCGGAGCTTTGCGTAGCGCTACTACGCAAATTCCGCCCACCCCTAGAAAATAGTTCACAGGAAACCTAATTCTCTGTAAGCCTTAACTTTATATGTTCTGTATTTCTGTTTATTGTTTTGAATAGTGCTAGTGAACCCCTAGATCACTTCAGAAGGATGTCAAAGAAAAATGTGGGTGCTGCAGTGGTTGTAGAATTTCTTCAAGATGAATGGCAGCACTGACATTTTTTAATCAATATGTAAACGGTGTGTGGCAAAATGCGATTAGCTTATATTGCAGGTTCCATCAAGCCAGGCGATGAACCTTAGGATAATGTCGCACTCTAATATCTGACAGTCTTGGACCATAGGAAGTTTGGTGAATATAGTAAACTCAAATATTTTTACCTAAACTCTGTGCAAAATGTAGCAATCTTGCAGGATATAGGATTTGTTTTGTTGTGAAAAATGTGGCACAAAGACCTTGAATATTTGCTTTGATTAAGCTAGCAAGGACAGTTGGGATGCTAAAGTCACTACCTGAGTTTTTTGGCTGGTTTGCCAGCTTTCTAAATACAGATTAACTGTTCAATGAAGTACATATTTGTACTACTGCTGTGAAATCAGACCGTAGGTATCAGTTACTCCACTGCCCACCACCCCTGGCTTTGCTGATTTGGCCTTGCATGGTCCGACAAGGATTGTGAAAAGTAATTTGTAATTATGGAGTATTGGATCTGGGAGAATACGACTGGCTGACAGAATGGAGGAGGTAAACATTTGTGAAAAGTTAAGATTAGCCATTTAGTTGATCACTCTTTGTACAAAGGCACTGGGAAAACATCTATTTAGGTCACCAAAAAGAGGGAAAACTTAGAGGTGGTTTGCAAATGTTTAGCCATACGCTGAGAGGGTGGGGAAAAATTTGAATGCCATAATTTCAGAGTAAGGGAGACAAATTAACAGGCCTTTACAGAGATACATTCCACAAATACTCACTGACATTTGTAGATATAGGCCAGGCCACTTTCATGCCGAGATTTCTATTCTGTATGAGGATAATAAAACCTGCCAGAAGGAGATCTTGGCGTTGCAAGATGGTGAGCCGGGGTCCAAAATTACAAGATGGTGAAGAGATTAGAGGAATATAAATGAGACTCAGAGGTTGGTCCAATGAAACGGTGGCTCCTATGGTGGTGTGATTTCAGCTTTGCTTTAATTATTCTTGTTAAACTTTAACCAGGCTGGATTCTGGGAGCACAAGATATCCCAATCCAGATAACTGAGTAAAGGCACACACAGTCTGTAGGCGGGGGGATACTTTTTCATACTTTCAGGAAGGTACCCTTCATGATTGTAAGCAGGATGCAGGAATAAAGGAACAATTTCAAAGGAGACATTATGATGGGTAGCATCAAGGGTTCATAGTTGGATGATGGCAGCTCTTTGGGATTGGTAGCAGCCAATTAAGGGCTGTGCTGTTGTTGGAAATTGTTTGAAGAGAGGCAAAATAAATAGACAAATGCTCTCGGGTTGCACTGAAATTTTAGGGCCCTTCTCTTGCAAGTCGTATAGATACTTAAAGTTAACGCACTTGTCAGCCATCAGAAAAAAGGTAGGGCTTATGTATTTTGTTGTATACTTAGGATAAAGGCAACAAGGCCGGTTCTGGCTCTACTTTAAAGTGGCAATTGTATTGGTCATCCAAAGCAGCCTTTGAATCTGAGGAGAGAAATTTTATATAGTTTTTTCTCTTTCATTGGTAGCCAGTGAAGGGTGCTCCATGTCGAAGAAAGTCACTCCATATGTTACTAAACTTGATGAATGAAGAGTTAAGTCAATTGTAATTGAGGGTGTGCAGTTCCTATCAGGCAACAAAGATTAGTGAGTTCCAGGTCACAGGGAGAAGAGCTTCAAATAGGAGCAAGTGCCCTCACACACCCGAGAGGTGCCATGCTCCATCATTTGGGCATGCTCCTCGTCAGGCTGGCGCAACAATGCCCATCGGGCACCCACTAGGGGGCTCTTTGCCAGTGATCTTTTTTTCTATGCTGTCAGGTGAAGTGTGGGTGGACACCACGGTGCAAAGTTCAAGAAACTATTATCTCTCTTGTTTAAAAACCCAGGAGATGTTGCTTGACTTAACTGCTGCCAAGGAGGTATCGAGACAGACTCAGCCTTTGTGTATATCTGCACCGCAAGATTAGCAGCCGCTTTGAGCTGCTCCTGCCTCATTCTTTGTGCCATTGTTCTGGATTGTTTGCTCTTCCTCCTATAAAGGATATCTGCTGGAGCGGCGGACATATTTTTTGGGAGAGTGCCCCATCCTCATCTATGAACTTATACGGGAGCCCCATTTTTAATCGGAGCGGTATGCCAGGAGTCAGATACCGTACAGTGTACACCCCTTGTCACCCTAATATTGATTTTGCTAGTGCTCTGAAGGTGTGACCAAGAGTGTGGGTCTCCACCGAAACACGCGTCTGCGCATTTCCAGACAACAAGACTTGATTGTTAGGTTATTTAATGTATGAAATTTCAAGCAATGATTTAAAAGAAACTATTTATGACATGTTTGTACGCAAAATAGTTTAATACTGAAATATTTTTCTATCTCTTGGCCATATATGTTTTTCACTATTGTGTTTTGTTATTATTGGTCTTTGTACTATTTACGTCTTGTTCATCTGAGGGTTGTTGATATGTGTAAGGATGTTTGCTGAATGAATGTGGTGAGAGTTGTATGGGTGAGTATCAGTGGGGGTGGCTCTATGGTGCCCATATGTATGGTACACCGTTTTCTTGTTATTTATGAACCTTTGGACTGGCTTGTGTTGTCCTATGAATAGACATATGCAT
The DNA here is from genome assembly GCF_964204655.1 of Triturus cristatus. Taxonomy (NCBI): domain Eukaryota; kingdom Metazoa; phylum Chordata; class Amphibia; order Caudata; family Salamandridae; genus Triturus; species Triturus cristatus. The sequence goes on from NC_140588.1 coordinate 513,127,831, forward strand.
ATTTAGATGGTAGCGACCACAATAAACAAATTATATTTTTGACAAAACTTTGGACAATGACATTGATGATTTGATATATGTCTGATTAACTTTATTGCGGATAATATATACGTATATACAATGATTTCGAGATGACTTGGTAAGCATCCTTTAAGTATGATGAGAAACTCCGCCAACTGAACCAATTCAATCAGGCAGTCCTTTCATATTTTTTGCTTATGCATTTGTTCCCCTTATTTCTCTGCCTGCCTAATTGATTGTTCAGGGGCCCTCATGTTTGATTTACAGAACTGTTCCGATGAAAGAGAGCATCTGCGAGGGACTCAGGTGTGACTTTGGCATGTTGATAGTGAACCCCAGAGGATGCAGGAGGTTCACTGTAGCCTGGCAGAGGGAGACGAGTGCTAGGGACATGCCCGCCTTCAACAACCAGTCGTCAAGATCGGGGAAGACTGGGACCCCTGATCCCCGCAGATGGGTTGCGACCACCACCATCACCTTGGTGAACACCCCCAGAGGGACACTGGTGAGGCCGAAGGGGAGTCCAGTATACTGAAAGTGCTTGTGGCCCACTGTAAACCGCAGCTATCAACGATAGGCTGGCAGTACAGGGATAAGAAAATAGACGTCCTGGAAGTCCAATGCTACCATCCATTCTGCGGGGTCCAGAGCAGACAGGACCTGAGCAAGGGTTAGTATCTTGAACTTCTCCTTTTTGAGGAAGTAGTTGAGGGCCCTGAGGTCTAGGATAGGACAAAGGCCTCCGTCCTTCTTTGGAAACAGAAAATGACGGCAATAGCAAGCAGGGCCTATTTCTGGCCCAGGAACCCTCTCTATAGCTCCCTAGGACAAAAGAGTCTTGACTTCCCCGTGGAGTAAGGCAAGGAGATCCTCCATCAGCCAATCGTAAGTGGAGGAAGGGGTAGCCTCGAAGGGAAGGGATTAGCCCCTTCGGACTATTTGCAGCATCCACTTGTCTGAGGTGATATTTCGCCAGTGGTGGAGGCGATGGCGTATTCTGCCACCAACTGGAAGTCCATGATCCAGAGGGATCGGACTACAAAGGTTTTGTGCTGAAGGAAGGGTTTGTGGCTTGACTCTACTTCTGGCCGCACGACCCACGGGGTCGAAGTAAACCGTGTACGCAGCCCGCAGAGTTTGCTAAACTTGCGGGGTCCTCTGGCTGGAATCGGGTTAGCGCGGTTGGAAGCCCCTTCCACAGCTACAAAAGGGGTGAAAAGCAGATACAGGCTGGGATGATGTAGGGAGGCCTTGGGACTTGGCCGTAGCCTGCGAGTCCTTAACGCGTTCAAGCGCGGTGTCTGCCTTGTTTCTGAAGGGACGGGAGCCATCAAAGGGCATGTGGATAGGATTAGCTTGGACATCCTCTGAAAAACTAGACGTCCTAAGCCAGGTGTGGCGCCTTATGGCCATCGTCGAGGAGATCACTCTGCCTAGCAAGTCTGTAGTGTCTAAGCTACAGCGTATGGCAAAATTTGCTGCCTCCCTCCCGTCTGAAAAAGCTTGGGAGAGAAAAGCCCGGTCCTCCTCTGAGATTCTTGGCAACGCAACCCTATCCCATTTTGAATGGGAAGAACGGCCCAAGAGGCCTGCGGTGATTACCGACCACAATGCTAGGCTGGCGGAAGAAAACATCTTCTAACCGAAGCTGTCAAGCCTTTTGGATTCCCTATTCAGGGGAGCAGAAGGGAACGCACCACGGGATGTGAATGCCTGAACCACTAAGCTTTGTGTAATGGGATGGGTGGCGAGGAAAGCTGGGTCGCCCGGTGCAGGGCGGTGGCAGCGGGCAAAGGGTCTATTCACAGGAGCGTTATATACGGTCGCGCTATTCACACGTGGAAGCGTCCCTTTGGTGCACTGCTGAGTTCCCAACTGGAAATCAAAATTCGGTCAATTGATCAAAGATTCAAAGTTAATGGCAGGAATGTCAATGGAATTTATTCTCTTCAAAATGATTTTTCTCAAATCAACATTCCCATAAGTTCACATCAAATTCTCGATAAATACTCCATGTAGGTCAATGGTAGGTTCAAATCAAATTAGCATGTATCCCCAATGCATTTCGGGCATGCCACTGTCCTTCATCAGGGGATATGCTCCTTAACAATCCATGTTATCTCAGGACCTCGAGTCCTGTCCCAGTGAAAGTCGCCAGTCGCTATTCACACGAGCCCCAGTGCTGGGCTTGTACCAGGTGCCCAGTGGAACATCTGTCGAGACCTTGTTGAAAGGCAGCAAGGGTTCTGAGGTGGAGACACCAGGCTGCAGGACCTCCTTCAAGACATTAGTCTTGACTGCCACCGTTAGAAGCGGCAGGTCCAAGACCTCCGTAGCCCTACGCACCACCACTGCAAATTAGCATCCCTCCTCCATAGCCAGGTTAGGGGGAGACAACATGACAGAATCTGGAGAAGTGTCCAGGCCTCTGGCCTCATCCAGGTCCTCATACCAGTCCAGGTCTTCATTGGATTGCGGGATTTCTAAGGGATCCTGCTGCCTCTCCCAATGATCATCTATTCCTAATCCTTCAGAATAGGGCAGGTTGAATGGCATGGAGCAGTACAACTCCGGTCTCGGTGGACGCCCGACGGGCTCCGTGTCATCTGTCATATGGGGGAGGCGACGCCGGTGGGCGCCAACGACATAGAGGGACTCAATGTTCGATGCGGTGCCAGGGAATGTCACAAAGGTACGACCGGTGCCGGTCCGGATCCAGTGACAGACCCAAGAGGAGGCTGTGGCACGAGGGCCGCCGGAGGCACGGAACCCATGGGTTCTCCTTCAGCTGAGCCTGCAGGGCCATAAGGCGCTCCGGCAGGGTCAGGCCACCCAAATATGGCACGCATGGGGGGGTCATAAAATTATTTTAATTGGCCAGCCCTAGAAAGGGAGAGAAATGTGTAGCTGAACTCAGGCACCCGCTCCACAGAGCGAGGCCTCGAACACCAAGGCTCCTCCGTCTCGTCATGCTTCGACTTCTTGGGCTTTTTATGGTGCTTATTACCGGAGTATAATGACTTCGAGGAAGAAGACTTTGATCACCTGGAGCGGTGCTCAGACCTTCCTCTCCACCGGGAGCGACGAGGAGACATCCATGGTGCCAGAAGCCAAGCTGCAATTCGCTTTAGGGACTGATCCCTGGGGCGCTCTCCAGGCACCAGAGACACACCAAATGGGGGCCCGTGACCGACACAAGGATTGAACCCGGAGGTCTTCTTACTGGACATGCCCACACACCAAAAGGATTCGACAGTAGTCTGTCAAAAGGTGACAGGGGGTAGCTCTCTGGCGCGGAAAGAAATGAACAGATGTTGATGCGCCAAGGAGGCACCTATATAGACGACGAGGATGTCACGATGAACCAGACACCTACAACGTCACGCAGAGTCGACCGACAACACCTATCGTCGTGCAGGGGAACTGCCATCAAAAATCTTACGGATCTAACCCAACACCTGGAAGTTCAAAGGTAAGGAATCTGCGGCTCGATGTCTCTATCAGATATATTATTTCTCCCTCTCAGCTTGGGACAATTATGTATTCGCTAAAACTGAGAAATGGCTGACAAAGACCTGTTTCCAGGACATGCGTCTGTTGGACTTGGCCCTTCTGGCAAGTTCACCCCTAGAACTTTTTGCAGTATCCTAGCCTTTTTCCTGTGTTGTACTAGTGGTTGTAAGGTATATGTACAAATGATATAGAGGGATAGATCATATTTACTTTCTGCACAAGAGTTTATTAATTACCTTGGCAAAAAATCAATTTCTTCTGGCAAAATTAAATAATTATAATACAGGCACAAGTATCCAATCGGTGAACATCCAAACACATAGTGTACCGCAATACAATCAATACATCAAATACAAAACAATTTTTTCTATTTACACTACAACACGTATATACAAACTCATGTGTAAAGTAACTCAATCAAAAAATCCTTTCCCCTATAAGCTTATTCCATAAAACATGTGTGCACTTAACATTGCCTAGTGCTACATCAGAGGGTAGTCCTATCAGCAATACAAGGATATAAGTATTTCATCTAAATTTGTAATGCCAATGCAACTCATGTATTTATTCCACAATACGGTGGACTCCTCCTTTATCAAAGTGTCGACGCGTTCGCGTTTCAGCCTCCACTTTCTTTATGGCTTCCTCAGGACGGGGATATAATCTACAAAAATAATAACGCTAAAATGAACTTTAAAAACCTTTGTTTTAAATTTTTATATTTGCGCTGTGTTCTATCCCTTATTTGCCCAGACAGTGTTGTAAGAGGAGGAGAATCCGCAGGGATGCGTGAACTGATGGCAGGTTAAAATATAACCTCCAAGCTATTTGTATAAACGTTACTGGAATTGAAAAGTGAAACGTAAATAATAAAAGAAATCATAATAATTGAATTGATCAGCGTCAATACTATTACTCAAAAGCGCACTTATAATAATGACATGGTTCGAAGCCCTACAGCACCCAGCCAGTGGATGTAGAAAGAACGTAAGGTCCTGCACCCCTTATGTACACCAACACCGATAGAGTGAAAAACATACCCGAGGGAGCCCAAGATAAACAAGTCCTAGCCCGGGTCAAGGCTGGAATACCTGTGGGTTCTAATGAAACAACCTGGTCTCGTAATTTACATAGCCGGGCGGTTTATAATCCGGTCCCACTCATCAGTTTGGAACTCCTACATAGGGAGGGAAAGAACTTAGAAACAACCCATATGTATCAAAAAAGACACTATATCATAGCTACTAAAATTGGGCACCGAACCTCAAAGCTTGTGTCTTCTCGGGAGCCCCGGGTTTCTTCGACTCCTTCAAGAAATTTCCAGTTGCTAGAACCAACAAGAAGAAACAAACCACCTGTCATCCAAATGTCCGGAAATTCTATGAGTCTAAAAACTCTACTACGTATCTCAGACTAGGGGGCACAAATGATCAAAACTTACGCTTGTTATTAGTCCTTTTCACCGACACTGTGCTCCTTCACCGTCCGTCATCTCAACGAGCTGGCGTTACTGATTCCTAACGGGCCGTCACTAAATACGTAAACATGTGATTACGTGAAACGTCTCTAGGTGACCAAACACAAATAAAGGACTATTTTTCGGATACTCGTACAACTCATGTACTTACTGGACAGGAGAATAAAACTCTGTCCATGTCCACTATTGCCGTGGCGAAATGGCCCTACTCTATCCACTCGCAAATAAGGGAGCAAATTCCAACTCCGCAAAATCGGAACAATAAACAAAAAACATAATCGTCTAAAAACAAATGAAATGAATGGCAACACAACCGAACCTGTTCTCAACTCCTCTACATACGTCTAGAGCTATGACACTGGGTGAGATGATGACAACCCCAAGTATATGGTGAATTCTTCTCGACAAAATTGCACCTTCAATAATATGCTGTAAGTGGGGGCTAGAGCTATTTTCTTCAAATAATTGACGTGTCTCATCAGCCAATGGGACAGTGGACCCACTTTTGGGTCATAACTGCAAATCACGTAATTCACTCCGCAGTCACTCAAGGTTACATAACAACAGATCATACGCTTCAACGACTCAACCGAGAATCCTCAAACAATAGAAAGACAGGTCTAAAATCCAAATTGGATGAATCCAACGTTATGCATCCCGGATGTCGTCCATTCTACAACACTATATGTTCAAAGATATGGGCTTACATTCTGAAGGTAGACAGCTTAAAATCCTCGTCCTGTTTGAATAACATGTCTGCTTCTCACAGCATGGAAGAGAAGCTCAAGGTCAACATTATATTCTAAATATTATGGTCAAGTTTAATAATGTCTGGAACCATCACGCAATTTAAATCAGAGCCCATAGTTCATCTCTTTCATTCAGACCCTCCGTTGCTGTATGGTATCTTTCGATGAGTCGTGCTTCTATGCGGTTAAGCCTCATCTCCAAATCACCCTTATTACTAGCTTTCACTACAGCCAGGATTGTCCACTCCAAGTCGTTCTCAGTGTGGCCACACTCTGTAAAATGCTGTACAAGGGGAGCTCCCTGGATTTTACATTTGTGTACTAGTGGTTGTAGGCCTCTAGGCGCTTTCACACTGTGTCCCAGTGGAAAGCGCGTGCGCTCTGTGTGGTTGAATGAGACTGACCTGCCCTCCCATAGGAATGCATGGGGGTCTGAGTGACCGTGCTAGTTCCTGATGCGTGGGGAGTGCAGGGGTCGAGTTTGATATGTGCAAACTCGTGAGAGTGAATGCTGCGCAATGATATGTGCGGCGTTACTGTAGCTAGTATAGAAGCGCCACTTCTAGACACTGGCATAAATGTGCAGTGACTGTCTGGCGTGTGATTGGCTGGTGTGCCTGGCTCCAGGAGTCAGGGTGGGTCTGCCCCAGTGGTGGGTGGAGAGCTCTGCAGGTTGATGAGTGGGAGGAGTACACCTAGGACCTGAATAGGGCTGGGCTTTCCCCACACAATGCTGGCTCTGCCCCCTGTGGTGCGACTGATGACCCTGGCCTGCTCTGTGAATAGGGAGAGGGGCTGAGCAAAACAAAGTGCTCAGGAACCAGTTGCATCTGGTTCGCCCCTTCCCTGCACCCTTTGAGAACAAAGGATTTGGTGTATAAAAGAGGGACTGTGACCCCATGAAAATGTTCTTGTTCCTGTGCTTAACTTGAAACAACCAGGGGCGTGCTGCTGCTGGGGCCCAGGGGAAGGCTTGCCTCCCTGGGCCCTGCCCAGCCCCTGGATGCCTGATGGACTTTGTGGGACCTTTTGTTTCTATCCAAGAGATCCTGATTGAACCACGAGGGAACTCTGCCAGACTAGAAGGACCTGGAAGAAGCTGAAGGAGGAGTAACTTTCCCTGACCTGGGGGATTGGCCTGCAGTTGGTGCCTTGCTGAGAAAGGAGAGGAAAAGACTGAAAGAGACTTTGCACTTTGTTTTTCAACTATCTCCAAGGGCTTGGAAGAAGAGCTTGCCCCCTGAACTGAGTCCCAGGACCATTGGACTCATCTGCCTTCCAAAATTGAGTTGCCTGGACGATTTGTGCTTGTTTCCCGCTGGATTTGGCCCCAGTACGCCTCGCACCCCATCCGCCGCGAAGCCGTGTCTTTGCCGCCCAGCACCGTGCGTCTACGCTGATCCAAAAGCGTTAGTACGCGCCGTATACCTCCCAGCCGCATTGCATCTAACCTTCCCCGCCGATTCGAGACGTACAACACTGGCTGCCGAACCCTGTACGTCGGACCCAAGCTCCATCGTCCCGCAGGTACGGTCCGTACGCTGCTAACGTACTGCACCGTGCCGTACTCAGAGCCGAGAAGCCGCAGTACGCTGATCCTCCCCGTACGCTGTACGGCGCCGAGAAGTGTCGCCGCCTATCTGCACCGAAGGTACGGCTCGAACGCTGAACGCCACGGACTCTGCAAGCTGATCCGGGCCATCCGCACGTATCCCTGAAGGTCCCGTACCAACGCTGCGTCCCGACGCCACGACCCGACCAGCATCTGAATACGCTGCCGAGCTACGACCCGGACCCATCAACTTGTCCCGCACTGTCCGTCGCGGACCCCACGAACTTAAGGTACTTTGTTCTGTTCGCACCGCAGCGTGCGCGTCACGGACCCCGGAGTCCGCACCGATTGTTTGACTCGTACTTTCCTTGTTTTTTATGCGGACGAGTCGCACACCCAGGTACGAACCGTACAAAGCCTGAAAAGAAGCATAATTGAGTAAAAGAAGCCTATTTTTGCATTTTAAGCCTTTTTACAAGAACATTGAACTGTAAAATAATACTGTGGTCATTTTAATTGTTATTCTGGTCTTGTGCTAAGCCTTATATAAAGAGAACTATTTTTGATATAACCTTGACTGGTGTCCATTTGTTGTGTGTCATTGTGTTACTGTATGTGTTCACAAATGCTTAACCTATGACGCCCTGAGAATAGTCTTGACTGCTTGCGCCACACTACCTAAAGGGTGAGCAGGGGTTATTTGAAAGCGTGATCCCCTTACTCTGACTTAGAATTGAGAGTCCCTGCTTGTCGCAAGTGCATACCTGTGCCAACTAGAGATTCCCAGTTCTAACAGCGTCCAAGACATAAATGCCCATTTTTGGACCCAAAAAGATTTAAGCTTTGGAACAGCTCTGCTCCCCACCACCCAAGATTTTTTCAAGACTGTTCAAAATCTAAAGTTAAAAGATCTCACCTTTTTCTCGCACACAGGGACCACAATAAAAACAATCTACAGTATCTTTAGTAACTTATATGGGTCCCTTTCTTTCTTTCCCAGGGACAGGAAAGGCATTGAGGTATGTGACTTAAATTCCAGGTAAGATTACTACAATGGGCGTTTATAGTGTGTACAAAAAATCGAATGATACACAAGGCCACTAATAGGAGGCCTGATAGAAAATTGTTTTTCAATAGTGAATTTCTTAAATGTAATGCCCTAACAATGTGGTGTCTGAAACACCTGGTAGGCAAAGTTTAGCACCAAAACGGAGACTCCGCGACAAAGCCCCACTATTTGCATCAATACCCATAATCAACAATTCTGTCTTAGAGGGGTTTAGCTGTAGCACGTTTTTGGTCATCTATTCTGCTACTGCTCACATGCATCTCTGAATGTTACGATGAGGGAGTTCAACATCACCTTCCATCTTAATCAACAATTGAGTGTCATCAGCATTGCAGCAACCGAAGGCTCCGAGTTCTGGGACAGTCGCTGGAAGTTGAAATTCCACAGAGGAAAGTATGCTTGCTTTGAAATGAGCTGCCACTTTGTCTGCTGTACATACTAAGAAAGCTGTTAACATGCATGTGATTTTTCGAACAGAAAAAAAACAAAAACCTAAGTTAGGCCTTAAATGTAAAGTGAATTGCATATTTAAAGTCTATAATACTTAGTACCCACTTTTCAAAGGTTGTCTCCAACTGGGAGAAATGGATACTGTTTTCATATTAACAGGGTAATAAATAGAGAACCAGGAGGTAACAAATATACTGAGTTTTTATTTTTCATAGGACTTTGATATCTTCCAACTCCATTCACTTAAGCAGCTTTCTTCAGGAGCTATGTTCTGTTTACCTTGAACTATCAGACTTTCATGGCTAGTGAGCTAAAAGAGCACGTGAATAACAAACAAAACAGGATTTCATCCAGGGGACAAGAGCCTTGGGACAGAAATTACACTATTTATTCCTGTATTAAGGCTTGTGAAATAATCTTCAACCGGAATCAAAAACTCCCAATTAGGTGCAGAGGGGTGGATTACCATATTGGCTGACGGAACAAAAGCTCCTCCTGAAAATGGATCAATGAAATTATAAATTCATTATTCAAAAATAAGAATCTCTTGGTTCACAGGGGCAAAACTTAAAACAGGCAGCGTTGCAATGACTTCAATGTATGCAACACGTTGGAAACCAAGGAGCATATTCAGAAATTGTCCCTTAAAATCTAGAAGAACAAATGCAAATAAGTAGGTTCTGCATCTGCCAGTAAGTCGTTGAACTGTGTGTACAGCTAAGCAAAATATGCAACTTTTTTGACTAAGCCTTTATGTTTCTGCTCAGTTGGATCATACTTGAGTCCCCAAAAGGTGCTCCATAATGTTTTACAGTGGCCTTTGACAGAGCAAGGCCTCAAAACGCACCCTCACATCCATGGTGTGGTTTAACTATTGTTCTCTCAGCAGGCTACAGGAAGAATGGTGATTAAAATGTGCACACAATGTAGAAATTCCCACAGAGAAAACAAGTGGGATGGTTGCTTCCCACTATGTGCATATGTATGCAGGGATGTGATTCCATAAGGTATGCCAACAAATGTGTGCTGTATGAATAATAAGTTCACTAGAGACACCAGCTCATACATTAGGAATACGTCGATATGGAGACTAATGATGAACTGGATGTACGTGAGAGAAACTGGGTTGTTGGTTAAGGGCGGTGTGAGCCCTTCTCAATTAACAGCCACAATTCCTGTCAGGATGAACAACAAAAAAGTCACTAACTTAAACTGCGCTTAACCCTCTGGTAGCTTGGCACTAAAGCAGTCAGGCTTAACTTACAGGCAATGTGTAACCTATTTATGCAGCACTTCAACAGTAGTAAAGTGAAAAAACACCACAAGAAAATCCCACACTAATGTAGAAAAACAGAGTAGATGTTAATAAACTATTAGATATCTAAACGACAAAAATCCAATCAGTAGAACCAGAGTTAAAGGAAAAAAAACACCCAAAGTTATTAAAGAACAAGTTACTTACCTTCGGTAACTATGTATCTGTAAGAGACATATTAATTTTAGATTCCTTACCTTAGAATTACCCCCAGGCTTTAGGCTGGAATAGGGGAGAATTTTTTTCTTAGCAGTACCCCTGTGTGCAGATGGTGGCATCAGTCAACTCCGCGTCCGTCGTCGTGGTCACCGGGATGACGTTGCGGTGTCTAGACGCCTCCCTGCGCACTGACGTCTGTTCTGACACACCTTTCCATGCCAGAAGCGCAGACAGTCAAGACACTGACCACTGCTGCACAAAACTAGGGCCCTGAAAGAGAGTCCCTAACCCTAGAAGTCAGTTTGCAGAATGGAGAGGATGGGTGGGGCGGTAAGGAATCTATAACTAAAATTTTTCTCTTACAGCTACATCGTTACCAAAGGTAAGTAACTTGTTCATCTAAAAGGGACTACTAGTTATAGATTGCTTACCTTAGAATAGATACCCCAGCAATACCAACCCAGGAGGTGAGTCTGTGAACCAAGTTCACACCAGGATGTCCTGGAGAACAGAACGGCCGAAAACGCAGTCTCTCCGGACTTGGCTGTCCAGGCAGTAATGCTTTTTAAGCGTGTGCAAGGATGCCCACGTAGCTGCCTGGCAGATGTCAAGTAAGGAAACACCATGTCCAAAAGCAGTAATGGCTGCCGTCACCCTGGTAGAGTGGCCATGCAGTCTTACCAGAGGTTCCTTTTCAGCCAAAGAATAGCAGATCTTAATACATAAAACGACCCATCAAGAGTTGGTACGTTTGTGCACTGCCCAACCTTTCTTGGCACCCATATAACCCACGAAGACTTGATCGTCCTCCCGGAAGTCTTTAGTGCGGTCAAGATAGAAAGACAGCGCCCGTTTTGGGTCCATACGGTAGAGTCTCTCCTCCTCTTTGGACGGGTGGGGAGGCGGGAAGAAGGTGGGCAATGTGATGGTCTGACCAATGTGGAAAAAGGTAACCAATTTGGGCAGAAAAGAGGGTCTAGTATTGAGGACTACTTTGACCGGATGGACAGCAAGTAAGGGAGGTTTGGAAGATAAAGCCTGAAGCTCGCTCACCTTGCGAGCAGAGGTGATGGCAAGCAAGAAAGCTATCTTCAAAGTAAGGAGACGAAAAGGACAATTATGTAGTGGCTCAAAAGGAGAACACAAGATAAGTGAGGACAAGATTCAAGTCCCACTGGGGCATTACGAAAGGAGAAGGAGGAAAGCGAGGAGTAATGCCCTTCAGAAATCGGTTAATTGGGGACTTGAAAAGAGAAGGCTGATCAGGAAGGAAAAGAAAGGTCGAAATGGCAGGCCGAAAGATAGCCTTTAAGAGTGCCCAGAGCAGAGCCCTTCTGGGCCAAAGACAGAATGAAGAGGAGAACCTTCGAAAGAGGGACTGAAAGGGGATCCATAGCCTTTGCTGAGCACCATGCCACAAATTTGTTCCTTATACAGGCTTACACCGTTTTAGTGGAGGGACGCCTGGCTGCCAAGATGACATTACAGACTTCGGGAGGAGGGTCGAAAGCGGTCAACTGTTACCGCTCAATCTCCACGCAAGGAGGTGGAGGCTGGACAGGTTCTGGTGGAGGACCATCCCCTGCTGCTGAGACAGAAGATCCTACCGAACAGGCAGTCTGATCGAAGGATCGATGGCCTTGCTCAAGAGTTCGGGTACCAGACTCTTCGTGCCCAGTCCGAAGCCACAAGAATGACTTGGGGCCGGTGGCGCCTGATCTTTTTCAGCACTCTGGGCAGTCGTGGTACAGGCAGAAAGGCGTACAGAAGGCCACAATTCCACTTGCGACGAAAGGCGTCGCCGAGCGAGTGCCGCCTTGGAAACTCCATTATGCAGAACTGCTGACATTGCGAGTTCTTTTCAATGGTGAATAGATCTAATCAAGGCTCTCCCCACTGCTGAAAGATCTTGCACCACCTCCGAGTGAAGACGCCATTCATGACCCATCATGCACCATCGGCTGAGTACGTCCACCCTGGCTGCCAGGTGTTGAACCACCAGAGATATTCCCTGATGATCCAGCCATGTCCAAAGGTGAAGAGCCTTTTGACATAGGGTCCACGACTCCACCCCGTCCTGTTTGTTGCCGTACCACAGGGCGGTGGTGTTGTCCGTAAACACCTGCACTACTCTTCCATTGACAGGACGGAATGCAAGACGAATCACCTGGAGCTCCAGAAGGTTGATGTGGAGCTGGAACTCCACCGGAGGCCTCTGATCGCCGCCTCTCCCATGTGGCCGCCCCATCCCAGAAGAGACGCATCCGTCACCACTGTGAACTCTGGTTGGGGAAGGGAGAGGGATCTGCTGTTGACCCCAATCCTGGTTCGTGAGCCACCACTGCAAATGACTTGCAATCTCCCCCACAACCCTGATTCTGCGCCCACTGGAACTTAAGGTCCCACTGCAGAGCCCGCATATGCCATCTGGTATGATCAACCAGCAGGATGCAGGAGGCCATGTTGCCCAGCAGCCTCAGGGTCATTCTCACCAACATCCGGGATAGAGGCTAAAATATCGGTATCATAGCCCGAGTATCCCGGACTCGCTGAACGGGAGGATAGGCCCGAAACTGTGCTGAATCCAGAACTGCTCAGTTGAAAATGAGCTTCTGAGAGGGAATCAGGAGCAACTTCAGCACGTTGATAGTGAACCCTAGCGAGAGCAGGAGGTCCGCCGTAGTCTGGAAGTGGAGACGACAGCCTGGGGCAAGCCTGCCTTCAACAGCCAGTCGTCGAGATAGGGGGAAGACTGGAACACCTGATCGGGGCAGATGGGCTGCACCACCACCATCACTCTCGTGAACACACGAGGGGTGCTGGTAAGACCAAAGGGGAGAACAGTGAACTGAAAATGCCTGTGGCCTACCGTGAAGCATAGGTAACGCCGGTAGGCAGGCAAGACGGGGATGAGCATCCTGCAAGTCCAACGCTACCATCCAGTCTCCACGGTCGAGGGCAAACAAGACCTGAGGCAAGGTTAACATCTTGAACTTCTCCTTCCGGAGGAAGAGGTTGACATTCCTGAGGTTTAAGATAAGACACAGGCCTTTGTCCTTCTTGGGTACCAGGAAGTAGCGGGACAAGCAACCACGACCTACTTCTGGCACAGGGACGCATTTGATAGCTCCCTTGGCCAAGAGAGACGTGACTTCCTGGAAGAGAAGGGCCAAATGATCCTCCGACATGCAATAGAGTGTTGGTGGCATGGAGGAAGGGGTAGTCTCAAAGGAGAGGGAGTAGCGCCTTTGGACTATCTGCAAATGTCCGACAAGATGTTGTGCCAGTGGGTTATGGGGGATCCTGCTGCCCGTTTGCAACTGGTGACCCTGAAAGTTTGGACTAGGAAGGTTTAGAGGCTGCTGCGGGGGGGGGGGCATTGGTGGACTGCCCCGCACGCTGGCCCTCAGACCCACGACGCTGGGTCCCACGTCCCTGGTGACGCAAAGACTGGGTAGCACGCGTGGCCCTGTGGAACATGGTGGGGCACCACTTCCGTAGCCGCGAAAGGCAGACTGCATGGGGCAAGAAGTTGCTGTGATGCCCAGGGATCTGGCCGTAGCCCTAGAGTACTTGAAACGCTCAAGCACGATGTCCGTTTTGTCACCAAACAGGCGACGGCCATGAAAGGGCATGTCCAAAAGGGTAGATTAGACATCCTCAGAGAAGCCAGACATTCTCAGCCAGGCGTGGCACCTCAGGGCCATTGACGTGGAAACTGCTCTACCCAGCGAGTCGGCGGTATCCAGCCCACACCGGATGGTGATCTTTGCTGTGTTTCGACTCTCACCAACAGCGCGGTTGAGCATGGCACAGGCATCCTCTGGGCACTGCGGCAGCACTTGGTCAACTGTGTGGGGGAGTGAGTGAGTGAGTGAGTGAGTGAGTGAGTGAGTGAGTGAGTGAGTGAGTGAGTGAGTGAGTGAGTGAGTGAGTGAGTGAGTGAGTGAGTGAGTGAGTGAGTGAGTGAGTGAGTGAGTGAGTGAGTGAGTGAGTGAGTGAGTGAGTGAGTGAGTGAGTGAGAGAGAGAGAGAGAGATGGGTTGTTCACCAACCACAGTCCTAAGCTGGCAGAAGAAAACATCTTCCCCCAAGATGGTCCAGCTTCTTGGATTCCCTAACAGGGGGAGCAGTAGGGAATGAGCCTTTGAGGGATGCGGCTTGGACCACCAAGCTCTCCGGGGTAGGGTGTTGAGAGAGGAAAAGTGGGACGTCCGGGACCAGGCGATAGCTTCGGGCTATCATCCTGTTCACAGGAGCCCCTGTGCTGGGCTTGGACCAAGTGCCCAGAAGGATGTCAGTGAGAGCATCATTAAAAGGCAGCAAGGGCTCCCCGAAGAGGCTGCTCCCGGCTGAAGCACCTCAGTAAGGAGGTTGGTCCTGACAGCCACCGTAGGAAGCTCAAGGCTTTCTATTTCGGTAATCAAGTCTTGTTTATCTGATTTCAATGTTGAAAAGACAGCAGGGAAATACCAAGCCAAAAGGCAAGACTGCTATGAATTTAGTGAAAATGTCGGCCGCTTATTGGCAATCAGGGCTAGACAACAGGTCGCTTCAGGTCATATTGAACGAGTTAAGAACATGAGGGGGGAGGCTGTTACAGACCCAGGGGATATTAGGGAGGCTTTTAGAGAGTTTTATGAGGATTTATACAGTACCGCTTCTCCTGATACTTTTTTAGAGGAGGATCTTTCAGTATTCCGCCCGAGCGGAAGAATATCATAGGAGGAGGGTATACAACTGGGGCTGGCAATATCACAAGAGGAGCTATTTTGTACAATCCAATCTATACCTGCAGGTAAGGCTACCAGCACAAATTGTATTCCTATGGAGTTTTATACGTTTTTTTCTACAGAGATATGCCAGGCCCTGCTTTGGGTATTTAAGGCGGTTAGGGAGGGTGCTTTACCACCCAGCTCCTGGGGCACAGCTAATATTGTTTTTTTTTTTTTTTTTAAAAGGGGTAAAGATCCTATCAGTCTGGGCTCATACAGGCCAATTACTTTGCTTAACAGCGATGCTAAACTATATTCGAAGATCTTAGCCACTCGGATGAACTCGGTGATGCATCAATTGGTTTCAATTTGGCAACATGGATTTATACAGGGTAGGGGGACGGAAGATCATGTCAGAAGCCTAATTACACTCTTTGATGCTACTGAAGTCCTCTCCAAGCCTATAGGGGCTGCCTTCTTGGATGCTGAGAAGGCATTTGACCTGATGGCATGGGACTATCTATGGAAGGTTTTGGAGCTTAACAGCCTTGGTGTCTCATTTATTAATGGATTACGGGTTTTGTATATAAATCCCACTGCACGTTTAAGAATAATGGGTGAGGATTCAGTGCCCTTTTTAATCAAAAGGGGGACCAGACAGGGCTGCCCGTCCTCCCCTTTACTGTTTGCATTATATATAGACCCTTTCCTTAGACAGCTAGAGGCCTCATCTTGCATCATTCCGGTGAGTCTGCACGGCTGGGACACCAAGATCCTTGCCTATGCTGATGATGTGGCTGTAATTACCTCTGATCCCGATAGAGCAATGTGAGCCGTCGAAAATTTAGCAGAAGATTTTGGGATACACTCGGGCTATTTGTTGAATAAAACTAAAACTCAGATCCTGATAAATAGATTTGCTATAGCCTCAGATGCTCGAATTGTTGAGAAAGCAGTCTATTTAGGGATCTGTATCACAGCAAGGTTGAGAATATAGTCTAGTTAAATATGGCTCCTATCATGGGGAAAATTAAAAATGATCTCCAGCGCTGGGACAATCTGAAGCTGTCAATAATGGGGAGATGCAATATCATTAAAATGATTGTACTCCCAAAGCTGTTGTACATTTTTCGCACAATTCCCCTCGAAATACATAATTTTTGGTTTCATCTAATAGAGAGGGAAGTAGCGAGATTTATTTGGTAGTACGGCAGAACAAGGAGAGCTAATGCATTCCTTTCCCTCCCAAGGGAGAGAGGGTGATGGGGACTTCCACATTTTAAACTATATTATATAGCTGCTGTTCTGCAATATTATGGATCTCTCCTAGGAGTTAAGGGTAGGGAGAGGAAAGATCCTAGTTACGTTCCCTCAATATTTGAAATCTTGATCGATACTCGGGCTAATGGATGTCTTTTAAAATTCTATGAGCCTAGCTACTTTAAAAAAAAAACGATTTAAGGTTCTAATAGCTGCCTTTCGTAATTGGGCTGGTATAAGGAAAAAATTGGGAATGGGCAGATATAATAGATATACCCCGTTGATTGCGAATGCCCAGCTTCCTACTGCCCTACAAGATGCGTGCTTGGCAAGATGGTTTAGGAGTGGCTTTTATCGGAGGGCCGATTTTCTGGAAGGGGATCATGTAGCTTCCTTTGATATAATTTGTGAACGATTTATTTGCTGTGTGCAGCTAACTTGAAATCTCAACATTTTAAGACCCTGTTTGACTTGTATATCACGCCTACTAAAATTGCGAAATGGGAAGGAATTCATTGCTTTATGTGTAAGGCACAGGCGGCAGATATAATAAACATTTTTTCCACATGTCCCTGCATTGAGCCACTTGGCAAAGAAATTTCTGGATTTCTTCAGCTTGTTTTAAAAGAGGAGGTCCCCCTTTCACCACATCTTATGCTATTTGGGATCAGCGAATTAATAGGGAAGAAGGGAGAAGCGTTGATCTTTATTGCAATGGCAGTTTTAAGACTGTGTATTGCCTCTGCCTGGTTGGATTCGCAACCTCTGACTTTTCAACAGTGGAAAAGCCGCTTTTTACATATTTATAATTTAGAGAAAGCGCTTTACGAACGGAGAGGAAAAAAGGGCAGGATAAAAGGGAATAAGATCTGGGGTTTGTTTACAAACTGGATTTCCCCACTTATCCGGCCAGAATGAATTGTATGGCTATGATCGTTATAAAAGGCTGCCCTTATATATATTTTATTGCCTGTATTCAGATTTCATATTGTTATTGGTTTCATATCAGTATATGGTCTATTTTGTTAATGGATTTTTCTATACTTTATATAGATACTTATCCACTGTATTATAAGTATGGAGAATCTAAGTCTCAGCTGTATTTCTTTTGTGTCCCGAATAAAAAAAAATAACAAAAAATAATAAATAAACATAAAAAAGGGAAGCTCAAGGCACAACACCACAGCATAGGAGGCTCCCTCCTCCTTAGCCACGGTGGAGGGAGAGAGCATACCAAGGTATGGGGAGGTATTCAGACCACTGGCATCACCCAACTCCTCTCTCCAGTCCGGTTTCTCAAGTTGGTCTGCTAGCGAGTCAAAGACCCCTCCCTGTCCTCCTCGCCCTCCTCTGGCAGCCACTCAGGGCGGAATGAACAGTGGGAAAACAGGACCCTCCGGCACCTGTACCGACGTCGGTCGACGTCAGTCCAGCACCGTGCCCACATCAGCGGTGAGGCTGGGATAGACGCCAGATGGGGGCGTCGTCACTAGAATCAGCACAGGGGATGGTACCATGAGGTCGACTGGCGCCTATCCGGATTCAGGCCTGGATCCATTGGAGCCCTGCGGTGCCGGGGCCGGCACCGCCGGCATCATAGGCCTAGGGCCACCAGCCAAGTCCGTGGGCCCGAAGGAAGGCCTGCTGAGTCGGGCTGCCCAAAGATGCTGTGCAGCGCTTGGTAAAATTGGCGTAGCTGGGCAGGGGACGCTCCGGCTATGGGAGGGAAGCGCAGAGCCGTCCCAGCAGGCTCCGAGGAAGGAGCCGGAGAGCCACGCTGCTCCGGGTCATGCGTCGTGTCGGCCGACAGATGGGGAGAAGGCAAAGAGCGATGATATTTCTCCACCTTCTTCTTGTGCTTCGACTTACCCGTGGAGTGAGAAGACTTTGATTACGAATGGTGATGGCTCCGCGACCTTCCCCTTGACCGGGACCTTGAATAGCGCGGAGTGGACTGCCGGGCCTCCAGAAGCTTCGACACCAAACATGACATTTCTACCTGCTACCAAACAAACGTTATCATTCATTAAAAGTAATAAGGAAACCCAATGTTATCCTATGGGAGAGGTAGGCCTCAACAGTAGTAAAAAAATAAATTTAGGAGTTTTCCACTACCAGGATACGTAAAAGTTAAAAGTACATGGCCAGCTTTTCAAATACAATGCACCCTGCTGTATTGGTCGTTTAGGGCCCACCCTAGGGGTGACTTCTATGTATTAAAAAGCGAGTTTTAGGTTTGGTAAAAGCTGAAAGTGGGCTGTGGCTTTAGTACAAGAGTCTATAAGATAAAAGATCTTTACTTTTATAAACACATGTCTAGAAGGAAGGAAAGATGCAGAATATGAGAGGCAGTAAGGAAGCCATAACTTCAAACTATGAAAAGGAAAATAACCATTCAGTCTCAAGAAGGTAGTCAAAGACAGTCATGAATCCTATGCCTTTGCACAATATGTCCATCAACTGCTATGCTAATAATTTGTTGCTTTCATTAAGAATACATCTGCTGTTACAGTTCCCATGGGTAAAGTTTAAGTAATTATGTCACTATGAGATGTCAGCCTAGTGGGCCACAGAAAACAAATTAAACTGTAGGGGTTCAGTCTGACACTAAGTGACTTAGCATCACTTCTACGGGCTCCTCATGTCCACACATTTTTCAAAACATTGAGTTATTGGAGGAGAGCTGTAACCTTTCAGAAAATTGAAGTTAGAAATAATGGAGAGGCAGATTAACCTGATGGTAAATCCGATCTTGGGCAGCACATCGAATGAGGCATGCAAAGTTTCCCTCGTCTAGAAAAGCAGGTTCAACATGATAATTGCATGACAGGTGGCTCCTGAAGCCCTGCACTACTCTGTGAGAGGGAGGCACAGAGCAAGGGGGGCTTCTGGCCCTAGGCAAAAGGACAGACATGAAGGAGATTTTTTCTCTGGACACAGTTCAACAGTGAACCTGCACAGAAGGTAATGTGCTACCCACATAGCATGCTAGGGGTTGAGCAGAGAGCAGGGGCGATACATGCATGGCGATGTGCATCCTTGCCTAGGCTTACTACCCGGCTTGACCTCAGTGTGACAGTGGAGCATTACACTATAGGTATCAAAGATGACTGAGAAAAAACAAAGAAGACTTTTCACCTTCAGGCAAAGGGGAGGTAGTTTGCGGTGGGGAAAGACTTTGAAGTGGCAACTTAGAGACTCTAATAAGGAGCAGAAAGAGATGATGGCTACCTTCGAGAACACTGAAATGATGCTGGACCATATTGAGAAATAGATTAGTACCATGGGGAACTATTTGGATAAAATGGAGACTAGAATGATCAGAAGAGGCCTCAAATGGTGTCAAGGTTTAGTTTGGAAGAACAGATACAAAGCAAGGAAGGTTTAAGTTCCACTATATGTAGGGAGGTTGGAGAGATGCTGGGGATTCATATGGGTGCTTCAGTGAACCATCTCAATGTAGGAAACCCAAATAGAAACTTTGGAAAAACATAAGGAGAGCTGCAAATATTAGGAGTCTGCATATGTTTGCCTCTGCTGAAAGAGGAATATCTTAGAACATTGCTAGACTGTTATTTTTGCAGAAAAACGGACTCCTGATCAAGTTGGTTTGACAGTGGTAAAGAATGAATATAAAAAAAAGAATGGAATCAGCACCGATTAAATCACATACATTATTTCTCAATTAGATTAAACACAAGTTGTACTCGACGACTTCAAAGAAACATGTCTATTCCAAGTTGTTCTTTACAAAAAGTACTTTTTATTGAAAGATAGACAAAATCATTTGAATCTAATTTTCATAAAATCCATTACACCATTTAGCCAACGCGTTTGGTCTCTGAGGAGCCTTCTTCAGGGCTCTAGTTATTACTAATCTGCCATATCTAAGAATCCAATGGTATGCTTATTTCTAAGAACAAAACTTTTAATATTTCTCAACGTCTGTTGCGGCTTGGAGAGGTTGGTAACTTGTGTTTAATCTAACTGAGAAATAATGTATGTGATTTGATGGGTGCTGATTCCATTCTTTCATCATGTTCATTGGGACTTGGTCCCAATAGGAAGTGTAGAGGGGTGCACTTTCTGGTTGTCAAGCACCATCACCCAACTATTGAGCTACATTGTCAGGTGCGGTACTCTTTGCCTCAACCCTCTGTTTTCGCCTCTTTTCATGTAAAGAATGAATATTGTTTGCCTTTCCGAGCTTCCGAGTCCTCTGCTTTCAGATCTATTATTGCACAGCCTGGGAGACACTGGTGGCATTAACTTATTCCTCCGTAATTGACAGCCAAAATGGAGTGCTGAATTGATCACTCTGCCTTTTGATCTACACCAGAGTCATGCTTATGTGTATGTGGAAATTTTTTAGTACTTCAAGCAAACATTCCTTTTCATTGGGGAGAGTGTTTGGTCCACGCGCTCTCCCAAATCCCTCCCGCAATTTCATCTTTGTTTAATTTTTTGTGTGCATGCAAGTACTGAGTGTGGAGTGACTGTTAGTGTGTACAGGTGTCCAGTTGGGAGAATGTCTTCAATAGGAGTGGTCATGTTCATGTATGAAGTACAAGTGTTTAGGTTCATTCAATTCAGTGTGTCAGAGTCTATGCCTGAGGAAGCCATCAATTTTGGGACCATGATCACACAAATGGGAGGTGGGACACCGGTGCAGCCTAAGGGGCTCTACCATTGGGTATGGGTCCAGGAAAAAAAGAGAGTTTCCTGTAGGACCAAGAAATTAACATATGAAAAAAATTCAAAACCTCTCCTGAACCTGCACCATTTCTACTATCTACAAAGGGGCTAAAATTGGAAAGGAGCCCAAAGAACTTGCATCTTACAAACTCCTGCAATAATGTAAGTGGGCGACAGAGCGCGGGTTACCACGTTTGGTGTGGCCCTAACTCAAAGTACATGAGGGTGGTTTCTTCCTCAGTTTAGGTTCACAGCTGGATATTGAGCCATCAAGTTCCTAATCAAGCATCAAGTGCTCACAGAAATGTTTGGTGGATCCATGTGAGACACAGGTGATCATTCCCCTCACACCAGACAGCATTTACCCTGCATGGATCCTCCCTTTTACTATACACATCAGAAAAGGTAAAGACAAGTAGGGAATCCTGTTCATGAGGAGGGACATACCCCAGAATAAAATGTGGGACTGTATCGCCCAGAGAACATAGCGCTTTTTGAATGCCAGCAAATAAAGGCTGAAACAGCTGAAATACGAGTATGTCCCTGACTGAACGTAATCGATTATGTGTGACCCATATAGCCGTGAAATCGAAATTAAGTCTGTTAATCTGAACATTTTGCTGTTGGATGGCAGGACAGCTAGGGTCAACGTCCCGCTGTAGCAGAATATCTGAGATTTCCTCACAATTAAATAATTAATTTGTTAAAGCAGGGAGAACAAACAGTTAGATGTTTGATACATTAAGTATTACTACAATGTATCGTAATTCAAAACTAAATATAAATAGCTCAGCACAAAACTTGCGTGACAAAATCCAAGTCTTATTTGTTACTGTGACAAATTTTCTGACATACTACACGGAAAATGGTATTAGCAGACAGCAACTAGAATCTGGAACAAGCATCTCTCAGAAATCATGTTCAATCAGACTATTTTAATATGAAAAAGGGCTTGAAATATGTTAATAAAAACAAGGCTTGAAATCATGACACACTGTGAACATAAATAAAGTAAGAAAAGAAAGTGGGAGTACATCAGTTAAGTGAACCAGGAGAGAAAAAAGAAGGTGCGCTGGATTGGGGAAGAAACTTCAATGTTTGAGGAAGACTTGAGATATTCATAAAGTGAGAGGAGAGGCCTCAGGCTTGTGGAAAGAGGAGGCTATAAAAAAGGAGGAATTGGTAGAAAAAAACTCAAGATGTCTGGGAAAGTGCAGGCAAGATTTCAAACATGCTGAAAGATGGAAAAAAGATTTCACATACTCCAAAAGAGAAGAGATTTAAGACATCTAGGAAATGAGACAGCAGAATAAAGGAAAGAAAAGAGGGAAGAGTGTCTGGAGCAACTTATGCATAGTCGCTTGGTCACAGTGTCATCACATCATTGAGATAAACAACAACTGTTTTTAGAGTTTAACATACCTGAGCTTCGTTTCCATTAATAGCATCCGGAGAGATAGGAAATGGAGATTTGGATACACTCTGAAAAGAGAACGAAATATAGGACAGAGATGTTATACCTTAAGCAAACAAGGAGCAGCCTTTTAACAGATCCACCAACCACCTTTTGATGTTAAAATTTATTTAGTGGAGTAGTTAGAACAATTTTAGGCAGGCATTAATTTTTTTATGATCATGCGTGGTCAAACAAAGATGTTATGCGCAGTACGTATATTTTGTAGGATGAATTAAGTAAACCAATTAAAAAGCACACCATACATTTTCTGCCAGAGCAGCGATTAATGTACTGAAAGTTGGACGCAATTACTCACAATGTTGTAAACGGACCAAAAAATGTGCCCTCTCAGTGTGGTTCTTACTAAAAAGGTTTCATTCCTAAAATGTATAAAGAGGAAAGCAGTGCCCAAGGAACATGATCAAAAACATTTATGAATGAAACCTGTCCCTTAATTTATTTTTCTTTGATTTACTAGAGTGGGTTAAAAAAAAAAAATATATATATATATATATATATATATATATATATATATATATATATATATATACACACACACACACATATATATATATATATATATACACACACACACACACACATACATACATATACATACACATACACATACATGTATATATCTCACAATTGGCTCGTCTTCGCTGGATATATTGGCGCTTCTGGGGCGGTGCTGTCCAAAACGGCAGAACAACGCCGCAATAATATTCCAGAAACAATTTTTTTTCGAATAACGGGTCGCATTCACTAGTTAATCAGCAATCTTATTTTCAAATAGTAAACTCCATACGGGCCGAACCCAAAGATGAACCCGACTATATTGCGGTATTCTTTACTTTCAATTAGCTTTTGATATAGTTTTCACAGTGTTACTTTAGTCCTTATTTGCTTTGTTTCACTGGGGCATGTTTGTCTTTGTGTGAGTGTACTGTGTATGTGAAAGCAAGGGTCAGCGTGGTGTCTTTAATGACCTCTTTAAAATGAAAAAGTTACTTACCCCGAGTAATGCTCTTTCTAGTAAATACTCTATCTAATTGCAGATTCTATTACAGGACCGGAGGCTTCGGATTATGCTTCTCTTTCTTATATTTGTTACTCACAGCAGTCAATGAACAACGTTTAGTATGCAAATAAAACTACATTTCCCATGATGCTCGTCCATACATCACATCCTGTATAGGCCCATAAGAGCCACAGTGTCCTGTTTCTCCTCCTCTTTCTTTGCTGCTCACGCAGACAGTTAAGTGCTCAGAACGTTATGTTGTGCATTATGTCTTATTTGACTGTTGAATTATCTTTGATGATGTTGCAGTTGTTTGCGCTTATATCGCGCTAGATGGAATAATTGTGTTTAAACGTCTGTGTTTTTGTGCTGGGGGCAATTTGTCTTCTGTTTCACGGTGCCATGTATTGCTCGATTTCGCGCTCGCGGGCGCTATTGTTATCAGCTTACCGACACCCCCGATGGCTTGCAGGCCCCTTTAGAGTTTCCCGATTGGGGTAATGCGCTCCCGCTTGGAGCAGAGCTTGAATAGTTGCACTGACGGCCTGTACGGCCTTCGATTCACTCCTTGCTGGCCGCTGAGTACCGCGCTGTTTCACGCGCATGGCGGAGTCACTGTGGCCGAATGATTAAGGTTTGAGACTAGTACTCTCAAGGTTACGGGTTCAATTCCCGTTTATTCTGTTCATTTCGCGCCGCCATTTCCTATGAACCATTTCCTATTTAAAAGCGAGTGTTGCGCGTTCCCCGCCAGGAGCGGGGAATCTTTACTGTGGGCGGCCTGATCGGGCTTAATGGTGCTCCCGCTGACCTGTAGGTGCCGCGCTGCTCTTGGCGGCTTCCATTCAGGTTCCCCTCGCGCTTAAGGCTTGCAGCAAGTCTATGTGGCCTAGGGGCACGGCTCTTGCCTCCAACCCCAGAGGTTCGGGGTTCGCACCCAGGGTTTCTGGGTTGTGTTTTTTCGCAGGACTAGATTTATTTTATATTAAAATGGAACTCTTATTACAATTTAGGCGTAGTTTTTCGCTGATGCATGCTCAGTCTTAATACTGCACTGTCCCCCGGGGTTCAGATCAAGGTCGCTCCCGCTGGAGTGGAGATGGAGCACTGATGATGCCTGCGACGTAACTGATTGGGCCTCTGTTGATCCTCATGCGAAGGACTTGGTACGGCTGAACACAGAATTATAACGGTCCCTCAAGAGCTGAGATACGGCGCTGTTGCAGCATTCAAAATGAGTCACTGTGGGACAGTGATTAGGTCTAGATTATTACTCAAAGGTTAGGTTTCAATGATTATGGTTTTCTGATTTAACATTACTCCTGTCATTTCCATAGGGTTGCTCTGATCGTTGCGCGATTTCGCGCTTTCTCCGCCAAAGGTTTTCCCTAGTAGCCGAGTGCGGTTATGGAGTCACAACGCTCCGGTGTGCGTAACCCAATTGGGCTACATTTGGGCAATTTGGTTTACGCACATCGCACGCGTCCCTGTTTTGCTTCACAGGTTCATAGAGCCTCGTGCCTTACATGGGCAGACTTCTTTGTACGCCTTCCAGGCTGTAACAATCGGCTGGCCCTTGGAGTGCGCACACGCTCCTGATAATTCACTATGACACGGACGCCCATGGGGCTGGAATAATTTGACTACAGCTTTGCCGAGGAGCCGATACATTATTATTTTCACTTTGTGTGCACAGGGCTGGCTCCCCCTCTACTCCTCCGTTACGCTGAACTTGGCACTACTATATTGAATACGGACACCCTATGACAACGCATGGGTGAGATATATAAGGAGGATGTGATCTAGTCGAACGGATCGCGCAAGGCTCCCGAAATAATTATGTTGACGCTCAGGTTCTACACGCCCTTGAGTAGGTCAGCCGGGCCCCAGATGTACCAGCCCCTAGCTCGGGGACGCAAAGCTTGATTGACGCCCATCATTCTTGAGTCACTTTTCCTTGGGCATGTTTCTTTTCTATATCATTCGACATGACAGATATTAGGGCATCCGCGCGCGCTCGACGGGACTTAGATCAGGGGCGCAATAGTTATAGCTCGAGAAC
Source organism: Triturus cristatus (assembly GCF_964204655.1). NCBI lineage: Eukaryota > Metazoa > Chordata > Amphibia > Caudata > Salamandridae > Triturus > Triturus cristatus. The sequence goes on from NC_140588.1 coordinate 513,153,344, forward strand.
TGCGGCCGGATACACTGGTTACGGTGGAAGAATCCTTCTTTACTTGCTAGTTGTACAGGAAATCTCAGAAAGGGTTTCCCGGAGCTGCCAGGTTGCCAGGACAACCTCCGGGTCAGGGCCGGACGCAAGCAGCGATGGACAACTTGATGTCCTGACTGCGCTGAGCCTTGGCGACGGAACCCATCTGGGACAGCTTTGTTACGGGTCGCGTCTATGATATGTAGACATAGTTGACCTTTGGTCACACGCTCTGGACTTCAGTGGGTCTTTCGCGGGGCTGGCCCTTGTGAACCGTTTAGGGACTCTGTTTTAGCAATTGCTTTCCCACCATGTTCCACACACTTTTCTACTGTATGGCTTTCGGGAGAGCATCGCGTGGTCGCCAGTTTTTCCTTCCCGTCCTTGGCGGCTGCTCCAATGACGAACTTCAGGAGGAATTGTATAATCTCCCCAGCTTTCTATTTAGGTGATTGCTCCCTCACGGGAATAGGGAGTCTTCCCATTCAGGTTTAACGGGATGTATATGCAGGTGTGTATGTATATGTATCTGTGTGTATAGGTGTATGTATGTGTATATACATATAGATATATATATGTGGGTTTATCCTAGCACTGACATAGACTTTAGCCTCTCATCTTTCCCGAGGTCAGTTTTCCTCGTCGGATTCCAATTTGCCCTCGGGGTTACGATTTGTGATGGCCTTTTCGGCCATTCTCTTCGCATTTCGGGCAGTTGCCGAAGTAGTAAGGCGTTTAGCATAGTCTGTCAAACTGTTTTTCCTGCCCTCCAGTTTTTTGAGTCCTTTTTTCCACATAGGTTTTTTTGACACGTACTTCTCACATCATGTAATATCTCGGTTGTGAGAGCCATCGGCAAGACAAAGGGTACGAGGTCATGTTCCTGGCGGATTTGGTCACGGACTTTTGGCGTTCTGCCGGAAGTATCAGATTTAAGTCGTTACGGAATAGAATCCGTAGCAACAGCGCGCAGTGGCGGACTGGTAATTCTGGTATCTCCAGATGGTGGTAGGTGGCAGCTTCACCCGAAGGATATTCACTGCTTGTAAGCCTCTTCTGGGTTCTTGTTCCGCAGACCTTTAGTGGCAGGAAGGATTCATCACAGACGTTCGGCTGGAGATAAAATCCAGGGGGTAAAGGCTGTATGCCTTGTCTCACGGCTGTCGGTGGAACTGAACTATGTTTTTTCCTCCATTCCATCCACATTTCGGGGAATGTGACGCAAAATTGCATTGCTTAGCGGAAGCGATCTTTACAACTCTTGTAGGGAAGTCTCCATTTTGTTTTTTCAGTACTCCTCGAGTTGGCGGCGTCCGACTCGGAGTTTTCCGTGACCCCTTACAACACTCCATTTCATGCAGAGGTGCGCATTGTGAATTGGGGGCAGTGGTCCTTTATGATATACCAAGGAACTAACTCAAAGGTTAGTCAGGCGCCTTTTGGTGGCACAGGATCAGGGTTCGGAACATGTCAGGCCTGTACATTCAGTTTCCCTAGGTGGTATATATGTATTTTAAAAACATTGTTTTTTGTTACGATCTACACTTTTCGGACCCGCTGTCGGGTGTTCATTTAGCATCCCTGGGCCCTTCCGCGCAACTACAATATTTTTTAGGCGTCGGAAGATCGTGTTGTTGGTATGTACCCGTCGTGTTATCTCCGTGAGGGCTGAGTTTCCTACTTTGTGTATATTTCAGCAGGTACTGTAATTCGGCTTTGCGCGACGTTCGCTTTGCAGCGGCCATTTGGCCATTTATGCAGGTCATTTTAGATACAGGCAAGTTTAAAGACAATGAGTAGCATAAAAACCCAGATCAGGATAATCCTCTGTGGGAGGTTCTCTCGATTTTCTTCTTTGAAACAGTGGCTAACAAAATATGTCGGCAAGGAATAGCCTATCGTCAGGCTGTGTTACAAGACCCTTTACCTTTCGGTGTTCCAACGACGAGACAGGCCCACGGTGTTACAGGTACGGTATCTACTCCAGGAAGTTTCATTATACTTAATGTCAGAATTACATCTGGTCAAGGCCTGTTCACATTATGTTTCCAAATGATGCAAATTACGTGTGTTTTCCATGCCTCTAGGTTTACAAGGGAGTTTACTTGGTGTTACTCCTGAGGTTGTGATATAATTGTTGTGCTATAACTGTGGATTACATTATAGAACCTTTACATATGTCTACGGCTATTATAGCCGGTGGTGGATGGCAGTTATGCCAGGATACGATATCCATAACCAAATGTTTGAGACAGTCTGTTTGTGGGACCATATCTCTCAATAGTGTTTTGCTGATTCCTATAGTACGGGATATTTCAAGATATACTGATTGATTACTCACTCTATATTTAAACAGTTTATTATTTAACCGGTGGGTGATATGACTGTAGTTGAGTTGGATAAGCGTTAAACTAGCATAATCCGAAGCCTCCGGTCCTGTAATAGAATAAAAAATTAGCTAGCATTCGCGCCAAGAATTGTCAATTCTATTAAGGACACGGAGGCGAGGATTATCCCACCCGGTTTATTACAATATTGGTAATAATTACCCACCCGCATGTACTTGATATTCTGTGTAAGCGGAAGTTACTGGTTTTCCCCGTCTCATTCCTTTCAGGTTCTGGGAAAAGAAGACGGAGCAGGTGTTCTTCTGGTTTAGAAGACGTTAAATTCCAGTTTGGATATGGTTCTGCCACGTTGGAGGATGATTATTGGACTCATATTCCTTATTTTGGACTAAAGTATTAATGTTATTGATTATTAAGGTTCGAGCAAAGAAAGAGGAGGAGAAACAGGACACTGTGGCTCTGATGGGGCTATACAGGATGTGATGTATGGACGAGCATCATGGGAAATGTAGTTTTATTTGCATACAAAACGTTGTTCATTGGCTGCTGTGAGTAGCAAATATAAGAAAGAGAAGCATAATCCTCGCCTCCGTGTCCTTAATAGAATTGAAAATTCTTGGCGCGAATGCTAGCTAATTTTTTATTCCTCATCTTCAGAATATTGCACAGGTGCCACACTTGAACCAGACATTTTCACAGCAGTGCGCCTTCGAGCCAGTAGGTGGCATCATGCGGCTCTGCGTTGGCCTCAGTTCAACAAAGAAGTGGCAGGGCAGAGCCGCAAATAAGTGTCACCCTTTGCTTGACACTATCCGCGCCCTGGGACGCGGAGCACAAACAATTCCAGGTAGCAGAGTGCAGATCTCTAAGTTGGGACCTTCTAGGAGGCTAAAAAGTAGGCTCCTCCACAGAAAAGGGAGTTGGAAAGGCAGTGAAGAATCTGCAGTTAGATATTCACCAGAAAGAACGTTACCGAGGGTAAGTAACTGGTCCTTCTGTTGAATACTTCTAACCGCACATTACTCATCTTAGAATAAATACCAAGGCAGTGACTCCCAAAGGTGGAGGGTCTGTAAAGGGTACTCAGTTCAAAAAGTCCTGTAGGACCGAATGGACGAAATGCCATTCCTTTTGAACCTATCTATCAAGCAGCAGGGCTTCATGAACCTATGCACTGACACCCACATCACAGCCCGTCAGATGTCAAGAGCAGGCACTCCGCACGCTAACTCAGTGAGTAGCAGATCTTATTGCAGAGGACTAACCACTAAGACAAAGTCCTTTTCTGCATTACTTCACCATTCTTTGCTCTCAAGAACGTCCCAAAAAGCTGATCCTCCACTAGATTCATCCTTAGTGCAATGAATGTAAAAGCTGAAAGCTCTTGTGATTCAACCAATGGAGTCTCCAATCTCCTTTCGTGGGGTGAGGCAAAGCAAAGAACGTTGACCGGGTGATCGATAGCCCAATGTAACAAGCATTGGCATAGCCAATAGGTCTCGCCTTTGGGACCTTATAAGTGTTTAGCCATGCAACAGTTGCATAACTAAACACTTATAAGGTCCCAAAAGCGAGACCTATTGGCTATGCCAATGCTTGTTTTAACTGCTGCAATCTATTGAAGCCTCACGGAGAACATCAAAGCGGCCATGCGGCCGCGAAAGTGATCGCGATCAAACATCAAAGCAAAAGTGAACGTAATAGCGGTAAAGCGCGACGCGCGCGCCCGCGCACATGCACTGTAGGTCTAGGCTGGCCTGGTAGCACTTTTTGGAGCCCTCACAAAATGTCTCGCCAGACCTGGTCCTCAAAACCAGTTTGTCTGGAAAAAAAAGGTGATGTAGGGAGGCTGCACCAAGAGCCTCAGTATCCCGATCACTTCAGCTTGTCGAAATCAGGAAGAGAATTTTGAGAGTCAGAAAATGCGACAAGAAGCTGTGTATTGGCTTGAAGGTTGGTGCACATGAGGTACCTCCTGACCAAATTAACATCCCACTGAGGAGCCACAAACGGTATGGGAGGAAACATGTGTTGCAAGTTGTTAGACTTGGCATCTTTTGGCCTGTTTCCCCTGAGTTTTTGCTTTCTGACCTCCCGGTTTTGACGGCATAGTGTTTCTGCGCACTTTTCTCACTGTTGATCAGTGGTAAAGTGCAAGTGCTCCTGTGGTAAATTGTGTTACGGATTGGTGTTTCCATGATTGGATATTTGGTTTACTTGTTAGTCCCTAGTAAAGTGCACTGAATGTGCCAGGGCCTGAAAATCAAATGCTACCAGTGGGCCTGCAGCACTGATTGTGCCACCCACATAAGTAGCCCAGAAAAGGTACATCAGACCCGCCATTGCAGAGTCTGCACCCAGTTTGTAACTGCCATGTCGACTAGGCCGGTGCACACACTTGCCAGTCCCTCACCTTCCCTTTTCTTACATGTCAGCCATCCCTAAGGTAGGTCCAGGGTACCCCTGTGGGCAGTGTGCAGTGTATGTGAAAGGTAGGACATGCCCTGTTGTGTGTGGCATGTACTGATAGTGAATTACGGCCAATTTTGGTTTTCCCTATTGCAAGGCTGCCTGTTCCCCATAGGATAGAATGGGAAATTTGTTTATAACCTTCTTATAAATATAACTGGCCCGGGGAATTAGGTAGGAAAATAAAGTTTAGTATGCCTGAACTCAGAATCTAAAGATGCATCTTTTAGTGAAGGTGATTTTTACATTCTGTGTTTGAAAATGCCACTTTTAGAAAATAGGTATTTACTTGCTCAGTCAACCTGTGTGCCTCTGCTGGAATGTGGAATGCCTATCTGGGTTTTGGATGTCAGAAGGCTGGGGAGCAGGAGTGGCTCCAGATAGTCTAGGTGGGTGAGGAAAGGTCTGAATAGACCTGGGCTGCAATGGGGGAAGGGGGAGGAGATTTCCTTGCACCTCAAAGGGCCTGGTCTGCCTCTGACCATGCCGTCTCCACCTCCTGCCAGGAAGTCACACCAGAGAAGGCAGAACTAGTTCTGACTGGGCACAGACCCTCTCTGCCTAAGAGATTAAAGGATTTTGGGATATAAATATTGAGGCCCAGACCCCTGAACTTTTGAACTCTTTTGGACCAAGAAGACTGCTAAGAAGAAGAGCTGGAGAAGCTGTGAGGAGGAACTACCACTTTGCTGTGTGCTTTGCTGGGTTGGCCTGGAGTGGCCGCTTCTGTCTTGGGTAGTGAAAGGCCTGAACTGAACTTTCTGCAATCTACTTTTGTGAGTTTCTCCAAGGGCTTGAAGTAGAGCTTGCCCCCTGTTCAAGAAATCTCAGGAACAACAAAGACTTCAAGCTCTTCTGCCCTCAGCACTGGGGACTGTGTGTTTTGTGCTGCAACAGAAGAAAAGCAACCCAACGACGTCTACGACACCACTGACGACTCTCTGTCCTGAAGGCACCGCAGAGTTCACCGCCACAACGCCGCACCGCGACCCTGGTCTCACAGACGCCGCATGCTGACGCCGCCACCGAGCTGCTGCTCGCACTGCGACGTGTGGGCCCTGCACTTCGCACCGCCTCGTTTTACGATGACGCCTTGAAATCCCAGACGACGACGCTACACGGCAAAATCTACACTGTTGCTTGCACCGTGGTTAGAGGGTAAAGTTACACGACGCACCGCCCTCCTCCCGCACCGCAGCCTTGGCCTACCGATGCCGGCGCCATCGATTCCAGTTAGTCAGCCGACGACAGCGCTTCAACAATGACGACGACGATGCTTGCACCGTGACCTGCCAGCACCGCGACGAGCACGGCATTCATCTCGCAGCACGACCCTGGTCTCACTGACTATGCCATCTGACGCTGCCACCAAGCTGCTGTTCGCACTGTGACATGGTGACACGCATGCTGCACAGCTGCACTTCGTACAGTAGCACCAGGCGCCTGCCGACGCCAGCACTCCCGACTCAAACAGAGAGGAGATCGATCTGCAACGCGTGTGACTTCGAGGGCCCAGACGACTCTTGCACCGAACTCTGGAACCGACACCGTGCTTTCGGAAGCTCCACGAGAGATCGCCGACACCCTGCATTTCTAAAAGGTACTGTTTGCAGGTCTTTCCGACACTGTAGCTGGCCCGCGACACCGCGGTCAGCCAGAACTGTTTGGATTTGTTTGCTCACGACGCCGTGATTTAATTTAATTTAATAACGATTTCTAAAGCGCCTGGTGACCCAAGGGCATCCCCGCGCTGTAACAATTGTGATCCTGTAGAGGGGGAGGGAGAGGGGAGTGACACTTATTAAGGGACTCTATTTCGGGAATAAGTGAGTTTTTAATTTTTTGCGGAATACCATGTAGTTGGGTTCCAGTCTGAGGGAGCGAGGAAGAGCGTTCCATCCAGCAGCTGCTTGAACGGAAAATCGTCGACCTCCTGTGCGAGTCCTTTTGAATCTAGGAGTGATGGCCAGGTTCTCATTCTGGGATCGTAGGGATCTGGGTGCTGTGTAGGGGGTGATCATGTTGCTAAGGATTGCCGGGCCAGATCCGTTGATCAGCTTATGCGTCGTGCACATGGCTTTGAATTGCACTCTTTGGCGCATAGGGAGCCAGTGCAGAGCTTTGAGGGCCGGCTTGGCGGACATTCTGGGGGGGAGGTTGGCTAGCATGCGTGCTGCAGCGTTCTGTGTCCGCTGGAGTTTCGTCAGGGTAGCCTCAGGGGCTCCCAGGTAGACTAAATTGCTGTAGTCTAGGCGAGACAATACCAGTCCCTGGATAAGCAGTTTCCTGGAAGTGGGTGGCAGTAAGGGGAGAATCTTGCGGGTCGTGCGCATAAGCCCGAAGCAGGTGCCCGAAGTTTTAGCTGCTTGTGTCTTCATAGACAGCTCTGGTTCGAGCCACACCCCGAGTGTCTTGATTTCACGTTTCGGGGGGGAATTTCCCTGAACACGTCGGGCCAGAGTGCTGGGGGGATGGTCGTCCATTGTTTCCCCAGGAGCATCACCTCCGTCTTTGACCCATTAAGTTTTAATGATGAGTTACTCATCCAATTGTGGATTTCTATGAGACAATTGGTCAGGTTTTCTGGGTGGTCGATCAGTTGGGCTAAAGAGACGACCAGCTGAGTGTCGTCGGCATAGCTTACCATTTTTATGTCAAAAGGTGTCACTACGTCCTCAAGGGGGGCCATATAAGCATTAAAAAGCGTCGGGCTCAGGGAAGAGCCCTGAGGGACACCGCTTGTAAGTGGAAGGGTGGACGAGTGGTGATTGTTGTCCCACACTTGGAACGTGCGTCCTGTGAGGAAGGATTCAATCCAACTGAGTGCCGTCCCGGTAAGTCCTGCTTCCGCCAGTCGATGTAAAAGGACACGGTGGTTGACTGTATCGAAGGCTGCGCTCAGATCCAGGAGGATCACTGCCACCGACCCTCCTGAATCCAGTATGCGCCTTGCCTCCTCGATGACTGCAAGAAGGGCGGTGTCTGTGCCATGACCCAGGCGGAATCCAGTCTGGGATTGCCTAAGTACGTTGTTGGTCTCAAAGAACTGAGATAATTGTCCGTTGACCAGTTTCTCAGCTACCTTGCTAATACCAGGGAGGAGTGAGATAGGTCGATAGTTTGACATGTCTGCTGGGTCGAGCTGGGGTTTTTTTTTTAAGTGCTTTTACCACAGCACTCTTCCAGCTGTCCGGGACAGATCCCTGGGCAAGCGAGCTGTTGATAAGTTCCGTGACCGTAGGCACGATGATTGAGGCTACGGTTTTAAGGAACCTGATAGGTGCTGGATCCAGAGGTGATCCGCTTTTCATTTTCGTCAAGGTTCGTTCTACCTCTAAGCAAGTTACTGGTCAGAATGTTGGCAGTGTGGGGCTTAGATTGCTTTTGACGTGGTCGAGGGATAAGCAGCTATCCATGTGACTGGGGGGGCCGGGGGGTGGGAGGGAGGCCAGGATACGGGTGATTTTGTCGTTGAAGTAAGTAGCTAGTTCATTACTTCGGTCGACTCTAGGGGTGATGGAGGAGGGAGTGTTGGGTACTTTGAGCAGCTCTTTTACAATTAGGAAAGATTCCCTGGCTGAGTTGGACGACTCTTGTATCCGCTTGTCATAGTGTGAGGCTTTGGCGAGTCGGATGGCTTCTTTGTAGAGCCTGACTGTGTTCTGGTAAGCTTCTTTGTTGGCGTGCTGCCAGTTTCTCCTCCACAGCCGTTCGGCTTTTTTGCAGTTTTTGCGAAGTAGACGGAGGTCCGCGGTATACCACGGGGCCGAACCAGGTTTGCCGTTTTTGTCCTCCCTAGTTCTAAGAGGGAGCACTGAGTCCAGGGAGGAGGTGATCCACTCTCTGAATTTTTTTATCAGAGATGGTCGGATCTTCCGCGTATGCAGGGGTGGTCCTTTTTAGGATCTTGGCCCATTCTTCAGTGGGGAGTCTGGACCAGGTCCTGTCCCTGCTGTATGTGGGCGGTTTTTGAGGTTTCCTGAAGGTTCCAGGTAGTTGGAAGGGGACTAGGAAGTGGTCTGTCCAAGGAAGGGGAAAAGCCTCCTTTGCTTGCATCGAGGGGGAGCTGGTGAACACCGGGTCCAATAGATGACCCTTGTTGTGGGTGGCTCCGGAGTTAAGGAGGCGGATGTCAAGTGCTGCCAGATCTAAGATCAGGTCATTAGCTATCGAGTCTACCGGGTCATCGAGATGAATATTCAGGTCACCTGTTATCATGAAATTCGATAGAGAGTGGGCCTGGGTTGTTACTGAGTCCAGGAGGGAACTAGCGAAGGGACCTGGGGGGCCGGGAGGACGGTACACAAGTATTCCTGTTAGTGAGTTGGTTGGGTTTAGCTTGAAGGTAAACTGAAGACTTTCTGATTCGGGAATCTGCGCATCACTGGTTTTACAGTGAAGATAATCCCGGTGAATAATTGCAACACCACCACCTCTGCCTAGGGGGCGGGGTAGGGACTGAATTAGGTAGCCAGGTGGAGTTGCTAGTGCCATGTCTGATTGTGAATGTGGAGCAAGCCACGTTTCCGTTAGGAAAAGGATGTCTATCTCCAGGTCTTCTATAAGATGGTTAATCTGAGTCGCGTGTTTAGGAAGTGAGCGACAATTTAGTGAAGCGAGTTTGAGGGAGGCGGGTTTGTGAGATTTTGTGGGGAGTGTGAGCTGGGCTGGATTACAGAGGAAGCAGCGGGTGAAAGGTCCATTTAGATCATGGACATAGTCACAGGAGGAGGTTGGGGGTCTAAGACTTAGTAACTCTCTACGTGAGTAGCTTACCTTTGGGTTGGCTGTTTTAGGCAGGGGGTCTGGCCCTGGGCCCGGTCGTGCGCGGACGGGCGCAGACGGGCTTGCCTTAGGCGCGCAAACGGCGCTCCCGCTGCGCTCGTCCGCTGCGCTGGTATGGTCGGCCCATTTGTAGTCTCTGGGGGTGGGCGTGGCCTCGCAGTGGGCGTGGCTACCGCCTTTGGGCGTTTCCTGAGTCAGCGCTGGTCGCTGTGTCAGGGGTGGTCGTGGAGGGCTGTGAGAGCGCGTTCAAGTCGGCGCTTCCAAGCAGGTGAGCTCTGAGGTTATATTTAAAATTAACACGAGTGAAAACAGTGCAGTTTTAAAAAACAGTGGAAACACGGTCCTCCGGCTTCCGCCTCAGAGGATACACAATTCAAATGTCAAGTCCGCTTGTAATTAGCGTATTTGTAGTCTCTGGGGGTGGGCGTGGCCTCGCAGTGGGCGTGGCTACCGCCTTTGGGCGTTCCCTGAGTCAGCGCTGGTCGCTGTGTCAGGGGTGGTCGTGGAGGGCTGTGAGAGCGCGTTCAAGTCGGCGCTTCCAAGCAGGTGAGCTCTGAGGTTATATTTAAAATTAACACGAGTGAAAACAGTGCAGTTTTAAAAAACAGTGGAAACACGGTCCTCCGGCTTCCGCCTCAGAGGATACACAAGTCAAATGTCAAGTCCGCTTGTAATTAGCGTATTTGTAGTCTCTGGGGGTGGGCGTGGCCTCGCAGTGGGCGTGGCTACCGCCTTTGGGCGTTTCCTGAGTCAGCGCTGGTCGCTGTGTCAGGGGTGGTCGTGGAGGGCTGTGAGAGCGCGTTCAAGTCGGCGCTTCCAAGCAGGTGAGCTCTGAGGTTATATTTAAAATTAACACGAGTGAAAACAGTGCAGTTTTAAAAAACAGTGGAAACACGGTCCTCCGGCTTCCGCCTCAGAGGATACACAAGTCAAATGTCAAGTCCGCTTGTAATTAGCGTATTTGTAGTCTCTGGGGGTGGGCGTGGCCTCGCAGTGGGCGTGGCTACCGCCTTTGGGCGTTCCCTGAGTCAGCGCTGGTCGCTGTGTCAGGGGTGGTCGTGGAGGGCTGTGAGAGCGCGTTCAAGTCGGCGCTTCCAAGCAGGTGAGCTCTGAGGTGATATTTAAAATTAACACGTGATAGTCCCGGACAGGAACTGTTTTTCAAGCATATTTTGATAACCGAACATTTTTAAGTATTGTATTGTGTAATTTATCGTTTTTGGTCTTGTCTTAAGTATATAAAAATATGGGATATTTTTCTAAACTGGTTTGGTGTCCTTTTGTAGTGCTTACACTGTATTACTGTTGGTTACGTGCAAATGCTTTACACATTGCCTCTAAGATAAGCCTGACTGCTCGTGCCAAGCTACCAAGGGGATGAGCAGGGTTTATTTTAGGAGTGTAACTCCCTTATCCTGACTAGAGTGGTTGTCTCTGCCTGGCTTTGGCACATGCCCTAGCCTAACAAAAATCTCATTTCTAACACAAGTGATTAATAAACTGCACAACAGGTGATTTAAAAAAGGACGGTTAGTCTATAAAATGCAAAAAGGTTGGCAAATTACCTTTAATAGTGCCCATTGCAAGACCTTGAAGGTCCAAAGACAATACAAACAATAAAATCTCAGCGTTTGGCTTTTATGAAGTTTGTGTTGCGGACTCTACAGCAGGCCACAAATTTATCCCAGCGCCTGCCATAAATTGATTTTGTGAAGGGCCAACTGGACATGAAGATGACATCCACACCCTCAGCTGACAGACTGAACAAAGACAATTGTGATCACTCAATCTCCATACATAAAAGTGCAAAGTGAGGAGGTTCAGGTGCAGAACCCTGCCCTGCTGCTGTGACAGAAGATGCTCTCAAAGCGGTAGCCTGATCAGAGGAGAGATGGTCATTCTCAGAAGGTCTGGGTACCACACTCTCCTGGACAATCCATAGCCACACGATTGGCTTGGTTGTTCCTGATCTTTTTCACAACTCCGTACAGGGGAGGCAGAAAAACATATAGGAGTACTGTGTTCCACTCTAGCCACAATGAGTCTCCTAGAGAGAGCTGGCTGAGGAACTCCAACGCATAGTAGTTTGGACACTGCACGCTTGATGGTGGTGAAAAGATCCAGTCAGGGTTCTCCCCACGGTCAGAAGGAGCCCCGCGACAACTTAGGGAGTCACTGCTATTCGTGATTCACCAGTTACCGCTGGCTGAGCTCATCCACCCTGGAGGGCACAATCAGGCAGATGCCCTGATGCTGGAACCTTTGTTGATGGCCCTTTTAGAGAGTAGACTTTGCACCTCTGTAAATAAGATTGTTATGTGCTCCTCTGAAAGCCACTTTGTTTTGGCTGGGAGCTGCGGCGTGTCGGAAACTTACTGAAGGGAATATCTCTGTTGCATGATCTGGGGGACCCATCTGTTGGATGTCCTGCTTCCGCCAGTCGATGTAAAAGGACACGGTGGTTGACTGTATCGAAGGCTGCGCTCAGATCCAGGAGGATCACTGCCACCGACCCTCCTGAATCCAGTATGCGCCTTGCCTCCTCGATGACTGCAAGAAGGGCGGTGTCTGTGCCATGACCCAGGCGGAATCCAGTCTGGGATTGCCTAAGTACGTTGTTGGTCTCAAAGAACTGAGATAATTGTCCGTTGACCAGTTTCTCAGCTACCTTGCTAATACCAGGGAGGAGTGAGATAGGTCGATAGTTTGACATGTCTGCTGGGTCGAGCTGGGGTTTTTTTTTTAAGTGCTTTTACCACAGCACTCTTCCAGCTGTCCGGGACAGATCCCTGGGCAAGCGAGCTGTTGATAAGTTCCGTGACCGTAGGCACGATGATTGAGGCTACGGTTTTAAGGAACCTGATAGGTGCTGGATCCAGAGGTGATCCGCTTTTCATTTTCGTCAAGGTTCGTTCTACCTCTAAGCAAGTTACTGGTCAGAATGTTGGCAGTGTGGGGCTTAGATTGCTTTTGACGTGGTCGAGGGATAAGCAGCTATCCATGTGACTGGGGGGGCCGGGGGGTGGGAGGGAGGCCAGGATACGGGTGATTTTGTCGTTGAAGTAAGTAGCTAGTTCATTACTTCGGTCGACTCTAGGGGTGATGGAGGAGGGAGTGTTGGGTACTTTGAGCAGCTCTTTTACAATTAGGAAAGATTCCCTGGCTGAGTTGGACGACTCTTGTATCCGCTTGTCATAGTGTGAGGCTTTGGCGAGTCGGATGGCTTCTTTGTAGAGCCTGACTGTGTTCTGGTAAGCTTCTTTGTTGGCGTGCTGCCAGTTTCTCCTCCACAGCCGTTCGGCTTTTTTGCAGTTTTTGCGAAGTAGACGGAGGTCCGCGGTATACCACGGGGCCGAACCAGGTTTGCCGTTTTTGTCCTCCCTAGTTCTAAGAGGGAGCACTGAGTCCAGGGAGGAGGTGATCCACTCTCTGAATTTTTTTATCAGAGATGGTCGGATCTTCCGCGTATGCAGGGGTGGTCCTTTTTAGGATCTTGGCCCATTCTTCAGTGGGGAGTCTGGACCAGGTCCTGTCCCTGCTGTATGTGGGCGGTTTTTGAGGTTTCCTGAAGGTTCCAGGTAGTTGGAAGGGGACTAGGAAGTGGTCTGTCCAAGGAAGGGGAAAAGCCTCCTTTGCTTGCATCGAGGGGGAGCTGGTGAACACCGGGTCCAATAGATGACCCTTGTTGTGGGTGGCTCCGGAGTTAAGGAGGCGGATGTCAAGTGCTGCCAGATCTAAGATCAGGTCATTAGCTATCGAGTCTACCGGGTCATCGAGATGAATATTCAGGTCACCTGTTATCATGAAATTCGATAGAGAGTGGGCCTGGGTTGTTACTGAGTCCAGGAGGGAACTAGCGAAGGGACCTGGGGGGCCGGGAGGACGGTACACAAGTATTCCTGTTAGTGAGTTGGTTGGGTTTAGCTTGAAGGTAAACTGAAGACTTTCTGATTCGGGAATCTGCGCATCACTGGTTTTACAGTGAAGATAATCCCGGTGAATAATTGCAACACCACCACCTCTGCCTAGGGGGCGGGGTAGGGACTGAATTAGGTAGCCAGGTGGAGTTGCTAGTGCCATGTCTGATTGTGAATGTGGAGCAAGCCACGTTTCCGTTAGGAAAAGGATGTCTATCTCCAGGTCTTCTATAAGATGGTTAATCTGAGTCGCGTGTTTAGGAAGTGAGCGACAATTTAGTGAAGCGAGTTTGAGGGAGGCGGGTTTGTGAGATTTTGTGGGGAGTGTGAGCTGGGCTGGATTACAGAGGAAGCAGCGGGTGAAAGGTCCATTTAGATCATGGACATAGTCACAGGAGGAGGTTGGGGGTCTAAGACTTAGTAACTCTCTACGTGAGTAGCTTACCTTTGGGTTGGCTGTTTTAGGCAGGGGGTCTGGCCCTGGGCCCGGTCGTGCGCGGACGGGCGCAGACGGGCTTGCCTTAGGCGCGCAAACGGCGCTCCCGCTGCGCTCGTCCGCTGCGCTGGTATGGTCGGCCCATTTGTAGTCTCTGGGGGTGGGCGTGGCCTCGCAGTGGGCGTGGCTACCGCCTTTGGGCGTTTCCTGAGTCAGCGCTGGTCGCTGTGTCAGGGGTGGTCGTGGAGGGCTGTGAGAGCGCGTTCAAGTCGGCGCTTCCAAGCAGGTGAGCTCTGAGGTTATATTTAAAATTAACACGAGTGAAAACAGTGCAGTTTTAAAAAACAGTGGAAACACGGTCCTCCGGCTTCCGCCTCAGAGGATACACAATTCAAATGTCAAGTCCGCTTGTAATTAGCGTATTTGTAGTCTCTGGGGGTGGGCGTGGCCTCGCAGTGGGCGTGGCTACCGCCTTTGGGCGTTCCCTGAGTCAGCGCTGGTCGCTGTGTCAGGGGTGGTCGTGGAGGGCTGTGAGAGCGCGTTCAAGTCGGCGCTTCCAAGCAGGTGAGCTCTGAGGTTATATTTAAAATTAACACGAGTGAAAACAGTGCAGTTTTAAAAAACAGTGGAAACACGGTCCTCCGGCTTCCGCCTCAGAGGATACACAAGTCAAATGTCAAGTCCGCTTGTAATTAGCGTATTTGTAGTCTCTGGGGGTGGGCGTGGCCTCGCAGTGGGCGTGGCTACCGCCTTTGGGCGTTTCCTGAGTCAGCGCTGGTCGCTGTGTCAGGGGTGGTCGTGGAGGGCTGTGAGAGCGCGTTCAAGTCGGCGCTTCCAAGCAGGTGAGCTCTGAGGTTATATTTAAAATTAACACGAGTGAAAACAGTGCAGTTTTAAAAAACAGTGGAAACACGGTCCTCCGGCTTCCGCCTCAGAGGATACACAAGTCAAATGTCAAGTCCGCTTGTAATTAGCGTATTTGTAGTCTCTGGGGGTGGGCGTGGCCTCGCAGTGGGCGTGGCTACCGCCTTTGGGCGTTCCCTGAGTCAGCGCTGGTCGCTGTGTCAGGGGTGGTCGTGGAGGGCTGTGAGAGCGCGTTCAAGTCGGCGCTTCCAAGCAGGTGAGCTCTGAGGTGATATTTAAAATTAACACGTGATAGTCCCGGACAGGAACTGTTTTTCAAGCATATTTTGATAACCGAACATTTTTAAGTATTGTATTGTGTAATTTATCGTTTTTGGTCTTGTCTTAAGTATATAAAAATATGGGATATTTTTCTAAACTGGTTTGGTGTCCTTTTGTAGTGCTTACACTGTATTACTGTTGGTTACGTGCAAATGCTTTACACATTGCCTCTAAGATAAGCCTGACTGCTCGTGCCAAGCTACCAAGGGGATGAGCAGGGTTTATTTTAGGAGTGTAACTCCCTTATCCTGACTAGAGTGGTTGTCTCTGCCTGGCTTTGGCACATGCCCTAGCCTAACAAAAATCTCATTTCTAACACAAGTGATTAATAAACTGCACAACAGGTGATTTAAAAAAGGACGGTTAGTCTATAAAATGCAAAAAGGTTGGCAAATTACCTTTAATAGTGCCCATTGCAAGACCTTGAAGGTCCAAAGACAATACAAACAATAAAATCTCAGCGTTTGGCTTTTATGAAGTTTGTGTTGCGGACTCTACAGCAGGCCACAAATTTATCCCAGCGCCTGCCATAAATTGATTTTGTGAAGGGCCAACTGGACATGAAGATGACATCCACACCCTCAGCTGACAGACTGAACAAAGACAATTGTGATCACTCAATCTCCATACATAAAAGTGCAAAGTGAGGAGGTTCAGGTGCAGAACCCTGCCCTGCTGCTGTGACAGAAGATGCTCTCAAAGCGGTAGCCTGATCAGAGGAGAGATGGTCATTCTCAGAAGGTCTGGGTACCACACTCTCCTGGACAATCCATAGCCACACGATTGGCTTGGTTGTTCCTGATCTTTTTCACAACTCCGTACAGGGGAGGCAGAAAAACATATAGGAGTACTGTGTTCCACTCTAGCCACAATGAGTCTCCTAGAGAGAGCTGGCTGAGGAACTCCAACGCATAGTAGTTTGGACACTGCACGCTTGATGGTGGTGAAAAGATCCAGTCAGGGTTCTCCCCACGGTCAGAAGGAGCCCCGCGACAACTTAGGGAGTCACTGCTATTCGTGATTCACCAGTTACCGCTGGCTGAGCTCATCCACCCTGGAGGGCACAATCAGGCAGATGCCCTGATGCTGGAACCTTTGTTGATGGCCCTTTTAGAGAGTAGACTTTGCACCTCTGTAAATAAGATTGTTATGTGCTCCTCTGAAAGCCACTTTGTTTTGGCTGGGAGCTGCGGCGTGTCGGAAACTTACTGAAGGGAATATCTCTGTTGCATGATCTGGGGGACCCATCTGTTGGATGTGATGGATTATCATCCTTGGAAAAAATGTTTGATCTAGCCTCCCACAAGGTGGTCATGTGCCGCTATGGGAAAACTAAAGCAGCATGGGGGCCAATGCCGCAGGAGAGTGGGACTGAGAAGAACACAAAAGGACTTGAATGACTATTGCACCGGTAGCATCAGAAGGATTGAAACCGATTGTCTGGCAGGGGTAGAAAGACATAAGGAATGTGTCATGGCTCTACTTTCCTTAAAGTGTTCGAGGGCAGAATCAGCCTGTTTGCCGCAAAGGCAGCATACATCAAACGGCATATCCATAAGAGATGCAAATACATCTCTAGAAAAGTATGTGGATATCATCCAAGCAAGGCGACGCAGCACCACACTTGTACCAACTGCTCACCCTAAGCAATCGGTAGTATACAGACCCAACCAATCACATATTTCGCTGCATATTGACCATCTTGAACAGTTTGAGCCTAGACTCTTCAAGGACTATCGGCAAGATCTAGTTGGCCATGTCCCAGAGGGTATAGATATGAATACTTAACCGGCAGAACACAACGACCGACCTCAAGGCTAGCCTACCTGAAGAGTACATTTGTTTCTCAAAAGCCTCAATCCTTTTCGACTCCCTGTCTAGAGACATTGTGGAGAATGCATTAGGATTCACCTTGCTGTTGGAAGCTTGGACAACCAGGCTCTCAGGAGCAGGATGCTCCATAAGAAAATCAGGGTCGCTAAGTGCCCGTCTGTGGCGTCCAGCCACCTGCCATTTCACTAGCGAGCAAAAGCAAGGTTTAAAATAAGTGCCCAAAAGGGTGTCAGTTAGGGATTCACAGAATGGAATTAGGTGCTCAGATTAGACTGGCTCAGGGTGCAAGACCTCAGTAAGGACATTTGTCTTAACTTCAACAGAAGGCAGATGGATGTCCAGGATCTCAGCTGTTCATCTAATTACAATAACAAAAGAAGCACTCTCTTCAATTGGTATTACAAGGAGGGAAATCAACCTGGTATCAGTGAAGAATTAGACCCACTGGCCTCTTATAAGTCTATGTATACGCTGTCATTATTATAATGAGGGTTTAAATCACTCACATCACTACCATTGTCATCTCCAGGTAGCTGCAAACTCTGTTCAGAATCAGTAACGGGGCCTGTGAGGACGGTTAGTGTGTGGAAATGTGATTTCTAATGAGCACACCGGTGCATGGATCACCCTTCTCTGTCCACAGGTCCTTAGACCAACAAAATAGAGATTGGCACTGAAGCTGGAATTCAAATACGTTTATTAATCACTCATGAGTGGGACTATGTCCACACAGCTGCTGAGGTAGTACATTGAAGTCACAGAACACAGGCCTTATATATATACAGCTTTTTCTGCACTAGTAAGCATGTGGATACAAATAGAAGGTACAGGCCTACACAGGAATAGTTACCTACAAACATGGGCAGATGGGAGATCACTTAGTCAGCAAAGTGGGAGGGGGAGCAGGAGTGCTTATGGCAGCAGTAAGAGATTGACAGTTGAGTCTGAGACCAGGTGTTCTGGCAGCCACAAACTCTTAGCATGCATATTGCTTTTAGCTGAGAAAGGAAGTCAACTAAAATAGACAGCACAGGCAGGGAAAAAGACGAACAGCAGAGGATGGGAGAATTACAAAGTCAACAAAATGGATGCCACAACCAAGATTGCTTCAGCTTATGCTAACAGAAATTATTCCAGATTTCCACAAATGGGAGTATATGATGTGAACCAGCTTGTACAGGGATCGGGTGCACTGGGAGGAGGAGTATGACTATGACTATGGCATGACTATGGTCGGGGTCAAGATGGAATTGGCTCATGGTTGGACATATGAGTCAGAATGGGGTCCCATTCTGGTGTCAGAGACTATGGAACTGCCGTCAATTAAAGAGACGGACGTTTGTCACAGAGCTGAAATGGAAGTCAGCACCAGACTCGGAGCAAAACCAGAGCGGGGCTCTAATAATTTAGGCTATAACTCGACTGGAGCCCCTGTGGATCTTAGGCCGGAAGGAATGTCAGAAGGAGCCAGAAGAGTGACAAAAATACACAGCATGGTCTCCTTAAACAGACCCCCTCATCTTTTCGCGATTTTCACGATTTTACCGCTAAATTAGGCAAGGAGCGCAAAGGCCACAATTAAATGCCCGAGTGACACAAAAACAAACAAGTGTTTTTTCACGTTCAGTGGTGCATCAGTAGATTAAGCCAACAGTCCCTCCTACAATGCTTTATGAGTGTTTGTCCCTGCTGCTAAGTGCTCGAGCAGCTGGGGGACTGAAATGAACTGCAGGTATACGTCAGGTGTAGTTTGCTCAGGCAGCAAGAGCATGGTGCTCTCACAGGGATTTTGTCTCTTTACTGTCACTAGATCCAGCCCTTTTCTGTGTCTATGAATGAGGCACAACAGAGCAGAAGAGGCAAACTAGATTCACTACAGAGTTATCTCCAGGAGGCAAGAATTTGTTGCAGTTACAGGAAAAAATAACTCTACTCTTGTATGGGGAAATCTGGTCCATGCCTGAATACTTTTGGACTGCATTATTCTGGTCTCTGACTAGGTTTTCCGAAGTCAGACGACAGTAAAATGTCTGGTTCCTTAGTCTCTGGAAGCGCCAGCTTGTTCGCAATAAACCTCTGGTGGATGTGACTAATGCAATTGCAATATTACATGCTGCGTATAGCAGAAAATTAAGGCCACGTGTATCAATAACAATTAAGGGTCCGCCTTAGCCAGTCTTGCCATTTTAGGCACAAGCACTTTGGATTCCGGGACTTGTAGTTTCGCCTTTGCGATATACATATGGGTCTGCATAGGAGTCTTAGAAAACATAAGATTAGCCGAGGATTAACACACAGAATGGAGCTGGTTGGCAGCTACAACACTGGGGCTGCCGTTTGGAAACTATGATGACCACGAGGGCTGCTCTTCCACTAAGATCTAGTACTGCACTGAGGTCTGAGGTGGTTCTATGGGAGGGATAGAAAAACAGACTGAACCTGATCCAACAGGTCACTGATCTCTATAAACCTGGGTAACTGGTGACTGGCATCCCTTTTCCACAATTTATGTCATAAAAGGGAGAAAAGAAATGGAACTAAAATTGCTAAGTACTTGCTAATGGAATTAGGTTTTCTTAGAAGTAAGACCACAAAGGTTGCCCGCATTCCTGAGGCACTACTGAGGAAATAAATGAGGAATTGCGTTTGCAGTAGTATCAAGCATTTTATGTAAAACATGGACCAAACAGGGGTCCATGAGAAATCCTGCCTTAATTACCAATGCCAATAATGTGGTATTTTCACCTGAAGGAGAAGAAAACAGTCTTTAAAGGCTGATGAATTAGCAGAGAAGCTATTTCATATGCACACAAAAAGGAATAGGAGGAAAGAAGAATAGGTGTGGATGAGTGTGAAGCAAACAAAATGCAAAATTTGTTAAAAGTGTCCCAATCCACGAATAGTGGCATGCTTCATCATCAGGCTTGCTAACAACATCCCCAGCAGACCAACGCCTGGGATAGAGCATAGGGGAAGGGAGGACAGTACAAACGTAAAAGTGTAAAGGATCTTATTGTGCAGAGACTTAGTATAACTGTGATTAAAACTAGCTCGGGAATATTCCCAACATTTTATTCTTGGATTTCCTGGCCAGGATTAAAAATTCCCTAACTGACGGTGATGATAGGGTCAGTTATTTTCCCTGCGTCCCTCCTATCTGCAAAATTGTCAGTGGCAAAAGTATGTACAGAAAGGTCTTTCTGCTTCTTTGTCTAATATTCTTCTTTTTATTCTTACCCTTGCCCAGCAGGGTTTTGCTTTGGGTACTCTTAAGGGTTATCTTTCTGCTCGGTCAGATTCCTTGAGGCTGCCATTCCAACCTTCTTTGTTCAAATCCCCTATTGCCAATAGGTTTTTAAAAGGGCGTGTACATATGTTTCCACCTATGCCCTTTATCATGCCACTGTTCAAGCAAAGAAGGCTTGGGTCCTTGAGCTACCTGGACTGGACCACTATAGTAGTTTTCAACATATAGGATGTCCAGATAGATCCTTTGTAACAAATTAATAGGTAATCCGGACCTTAGTCTTTAATTCTAAAGCCAGTGTGATTTATTTCACTTTTCTTTTACAATTTTTGAAAAAAGACTATACCATTATTTTCATGTCATCTTGTCGGGAAACACTTTTTAAAAATTGACATTTGCATGTAATCTTCACTTACACAATCATCATATACAAACAAATTATAGTGCAACACAGTGAAATACGATAAATGTGTGTGATATTCCAAATTGTGATAAAGTGTGATAAGGTACATGTGACCAGTCCTTGATTAAAAAACACTGGGCGGACACTAAAAGTTAGTTGACAGAAGCTTCTGACTACTGTCCTGCCCATGTCATACACTCTGGGATTTATAATTTTGAAGGGTGTTGTCCTTGCGGGGAAAGAGGATGTACAATATTCCCTATATGCCTTTTCCCCAAGAGCTGGAGTTAACGCATTTCGAACCCTATCTTGCTGGGGAAAGGGGAGGGGGGGGGGGGGGGGTTCTCCTCAGGACTTGGACTTGGTCTTGAGAGCTACAAAATTAAATAATAAACGTATATTTGTAATTGTGAGGGACCTGTTCCACATCTAAAACTCTGTCGATTATTTACAATTTATTTCAAGGTACCTGCTTTGTTGTGGAAGTACCAGAAGGTTGATGTTCAGTGACGAACGATTCATGGAGTTGTAACTGCAGATGTCAACATTAGACATGTATTATAGTCATTGTATGCGAGCCTGTTTGGAGTGGTAATATGGAATTAACAGTAAACACGGTACCTTTTGCCTTAAAGGGGTGCCGGAATATTGTTTGAAAAAGTAGGTCTCTGTGGGTAATATGTTTCTTTTCCCATCCGTCAACTATTTCACACTGGGTCGTTATCTGCATTAAAATCTGCTATGCCCTGGCTAGGAAGCAGCCTCCTGAAGGCATACGAACCCATTCTACCAAGGTGAAGGCTGTGACCATGGTTTTTGATCGTGAAGTGCCAGTCCTGGACATCTTCTAGGCTGCAACATGGGTTTCATTGTACACGTTTGCAAAACACTACTGCCCAGACAGTCAGGTAAGTAGGGACGGGCATTTCACCTATTCAGTCCTGCAGGACTGTTTATTCTGGAAAATCTGCCCGCCGCTCACTGACAGTAAGTATGACTTTGGTATCTATTCAAAGGTAAGGAATCTGCAGCAAGAAGTCTATCAGATGAACAAGTTACTTACCTTCGGTAACACATTATCTGGTAGAAACAATATCTAGCTACAGATTCCTTACAGACCCACCCATGCCTCCCCGCTCTGCTGACTCATTTGTAGGTCTAGGGTTGTTCCCTTTGCAGGGCCCTAGTTATGACATACATTAGTCAGCTCACTTTATGGCTCTGAGCTTCTGGCATGGAAAAAGTGAGAAGGAACTGACACTGCACGCCTGCGTGGTATCTACATAGGTGACTGCGATGCCACAACCGATGCCAACGAGCCCGTCGACGTTACACGGAGTCGGACGGAGACACCTGACGGCGCGCAGGGGTACTGCTCATGCAAAAAGTTTCCGGATCCAGTCTGAAGCCTGGGAAATTCAAAGGTAAGGAATCTGCAGCTAGAAGTCTCTATCAGATTAAGTTTAACATATTCTCAGTAATCTAGGATGGGGAATGACACCCTGGTGGCAGACAATTGGGTTGCGGTGGCATATTAGACTCGGAGGTACAGGCACATAGAAACCGATACATAAGTTTGGAGGATACAGTATGAGAGCCCCCTCCCCTCCTCAAAAGGCAAATTGACATGGTGGCTTCAGATTGGAACACTCCCATAGGCACACTGCATGGTGGAAGATGAAAGTGTTGTGCTCCTCATTCTGGAGGGCACAACCTGCGCTTGAGGCAAACAGCGAATGTCACAGCAGTACCTGCCTCAATGAAAATGTAAACTGTCCAGTCACTTCAACGCATGATACACAACACCTGATACTTTAAAGTTACACAAGTGTCAAGGTTCGGTGTGTTTACGATGTACTGTATAAATCACATGTTGCATACCACTGCCTGGTCGGCTTTCTTGATGGCAGATGCAGACAAAATTTTATCTGTTGGAAGCCAGTGGTTTCTTTGCCACTCCACATTCCTCCACGGTAACTGAAATGTGTTTGTGCTTTGTGTTCAGTAGCGTATTTATTTTGGGAATTTGTGTGATCCTGATTTATTTGCTGATCTGACTCGTTGAGTTCAGCAGGATTTCTCCTTTCTGTAAAGCGAACAAACACTCTGAGACTTTAAACGTGCCTATTTCAAAGTGGAATACTCTGCTAAAACAGTTTCCATTCATTTAAGGCTGTAAAGGAATAAGTATAAGTAAAATAAAGTGGTGCAATCATGCCGCAAACTCTCAATTTTTGTGCTGCAAAACTACCATTTTTGTGCAGAAAAATTTGAAAATCTATGCCGCAGTATCCTGGAGGGTCTGCTTAAACGCCTCAACCCTCAGTAGTGTCATCAATGGCCCATGGAATTTGAGGTATAGCTGGACCCGTTGCTAAATATGCTCCTTAATTTGGAGATCGGAAGCAAGGTCGATTGGCACTTAATGTCCTTGCGGCTTCTCTTTCGACAGAGAATGGCGGGATGGATTTGAATCACAATCCGACTTCTTGTGAAGGACATCTGTTCTACTTGTTTAGAAAGTGTCCTTTTTTAAAAGTCACAAAGCACACATACCTTCCATTAGTTTTAAAATGTTACCATTTTGAATAATTTATGTCAAGTACATCTTACTATTTGGAAAATATGAATGTGATTTACAATAGATAAAATAACCTTGAATGGTATTTTTAAATTTTCATTTGTGCTAATATCTACATTATTGTTCTTTTGTATAGTGTTCAGACAATCGGAAGGTGTCTATGGGGTACTATAGAAACCTCAGGGATCTATGCATGCAGTTTATACATCAAAATGGACTGGACACAGTAAATAATATGTTACATGCATATATAATATACATTGCAAAGTTTTTACCCGAGTTGTTACTTCAAAAGAGGTGTGGCGATTTTGTGGCACCCCTTCCCACGATGAAGTCACCTGAACTATGATCAATAACTCATCTGTTATATTAGGACTTTTTCCCTCCTTTCGGGGTTCAAAGAAGGATGTCCAGTTGGGGGGGCGTGGCTACCGTGCCACGCAAGATGGCAGCTCCGGTGTGAGCTCCGTTGCGACGCGGAGCTAGGAAGAGGATTTCAACCGCTACAAGAGCCGACCCAAGGTTATGAAGGTAGCGGAC
Source organism: Triturus cristatus (assembly GCF_964204655.1). Lineage (NCBI taxonomy): Eukaryota > Metazoa > Chordata > Amphibia > Caudata > Salamandridae > Triturus > Triturus cristatus. The sequence goes on from NC_140588.1 coordinate 513,177,106, forward strand.
GTCTCCTGTTTTATGGCGGCTCCCAGCTGGTCTGCTTTTTGAGTGCGGAGCGCCTGTATTTGGCCTAATTTGACTGTGTCTCTTCCTCTCCTCACGAGCGTTAACGGCCGTCATTTTGTGTGCACGGCGACCGTCGCACTTGAGGAGATTTTCACGAGTGGTCTCCTGGGATATTGCAGGCGTACCACGTCAGCTGGTCCTTGAGCGCCATGTGTTCACTGTGTCACTGACGTAAGACCTGCCTGTTAAATGGTACCAGGATTAGGTGTTCATGGGGACACACAGCACAAATGAAAATAGCTAACTGACTGACTAATGGCAAAACAACAAACCTAATACCATATATGTGACTCAACCTGCTGCACATCCGGAAGCCACAGTGCTCCAGGGCAGCATGAATGGAGTACATTTTACCACTGGATTCAAAAACTAATGCTGCAAAGGAAACGAATGAAAAAAAGTACAGTCATATCTACAGATGTTGTACCATACCTGTGGCTTAACTGTGAAACAGCTGATTGCGTCCCACTGGACCACATCTCATTTGAGGCAATCTTTCAGACAATTTCACCAATTAGTCATAATTACAAGATTCACTGATACAGCATAAACCTGCTTAATTATTAATGGTTAATGCTAAAGGGCGCTAAAATATCCAATCCTGTAGGCATGGCTACCGTGCCGCACAAGATGGCGGCACCGGTGTGAGCTCCATTGCGACGCGAAGCTAGGAAGAGGATTTTGACCGCTACGAGAGCCGACCCAAGGTTATGAAGGTAGCGGACGTCTCCCGTTTTATGGCTGCTCCCAGCTGGTCTGCTTTTTGAGTACGGAGCGCCTGTATTTGCCCTAATTTGACTGTGTCTCTTCCTCTCCTCACGAGTGTGGACGGCCGCCATTTTGTGTGCGCGGTGACTGTCGCTCTTGAGGAGATTTTCACGAGTGGTCTCCTAGGATATTGTAGGCGTACCACTTTGATATTTTCACACCATTTTCTTCATTTTGCTGGGCTACTGCAAAATGCTTATGATGAAGAGTTTTCTGCTGAATGGACATTCCTAATTATTTGATGGCATCCTTCTTCATGCAGAGCCGCATTTCTCCAGTGCCATCTGCCTCGGTCTTCATCTCATGCATGCCTGTGATTACCTTTATTGTGCGCACTTTCATATATAGGTTTGACAACCTATTAACATGCCGTACAAAGGTTAAGCTGTTGATATCCTTCTTGAAGTAACAAGCATATTTGGTGATTTAGTAACCTCCCAGGACTGGTGTCTTTGATCAAATCTACAGATTGTTTTCACCTCCACTATTTGCTCTGCGTGCTGTTAAGTTTTCTCATCAGTGTGTTGTCTTCTGAAGGGTCGTGAATGGTTCATCATATTGTGTGTGAAATTGCTACTCCTCCAGGTTGCTTTTCATAACTTTTTGTCTCTTATATATGGGAAGGATCTCTCGTTTTGAAATTGATCCTACTTCCCATCCTCAAAGTCACTTCGTTAAAATGGCCAATGAATCCACTTCCTCCGCGAGGTCATCTTCGTCAGGCGCCAAACCAAAAAGAGCCAAGAATGATCCTCCATCGCCTATTCAATCTTCTTCTAATCCGGTTTTAGATTCCATCTTGGAGGAAATTCGCGCCTTAAGGCCATTCATGACCGCCACTAATGAAAAATGACAATTGATTGAAGATAGATGGATCAACAATGTCTGAAATGGAGCAGCGAATCAGTAACCTTCAAGATGTGACTACTAAAATTCCCTTGTAGTGCAAGAAATTCATTAGCTCAAACTCCACACCGAGGATTTGGGAAATCGCAACAGAAGGAACAATCTTCGCCTGTATGATTTACCGGAAAATATCGAAGGCCCGGATCTCCTTTCCTTTTTGAAGAAATTCTTGGCTGATCTTCTCGACCTTCAGTCGTCAGCTCCCCTCAACATCCAACGAGCTCATCATCTTGGCGACTCCAACCTCCTTCTACTAAACCACGCGGTAAAATTATGCTGTTCCTTGAATTTACTGACTTGATGCGTGTTCTTAAAATTGCTAGAGAGAAACGTCGTCTTGTTTGGTAGGGCCATAATATCTTCATTTCACAAGACCTCTCCAATGCTACCAATGCCAGGCGTAAAGAATTTCTGTCCCTTCGGCCTCACGTGAGATCTATGAATATTCGTTATGGCATCCTTCATCCTTGCTTTTGCAAAATCACACATGAAGGTGTTCCCCGTACCTTTGAAGACACTCTCCAACTAAAACAATTTTTACACTCCATTACTCGAGCGCCTATGGATACATCTGCTCAAGGCTCTTGAACTTTTTGTGCCCTAATATGGTTAATATTGTTAATTGCTAATGTTTTGCAATTGTTACTGTTACTTCTCGTCTAGCTCTTAATATTTCTCATCTATTGCGATCCTCAGTGGTTCCAACAACTATTTGCTTTTCTATTTCTCTGCTTATATTATATCGTATATTATCCTCTCAATACTTTTCTTATCCTCTTCCCCTCCGCGTCTCTGTGTTGTCTTGTCTGTGTTGTCTGTCTTGCCATTGAGTGCGGACATACCCGGTTTCTATTTCTTACTCTGTTTCTTACAGATCTGGCTCTTTGTCTTTGATCTGTCATTTCTTACTTTCTCTCATTCTGACTCTTTTTTCCTCCTTGCTTTATTCCCCATCCCTCATTTTTCCTATCTTTGCTTATCTTCCCCTAACTTTTCCTATTTATATATGAATATCTTTTTTTGTGCTTTTGTGCAATCCTCTTCATTCTGTACGATTCCTTATCATTTATTATCCCTTGTTATTTCTTTGTGTCATCTATTATTTATAAATGGTGTCTTTATGTCTTCATTATTACTCTACTCTTGTTCTGTACATTTCGTATTTATTACCTCTCTATTGACAAATAGTGTCTTTTTCCTCCCATTGTTGTCTCTGCAGGGTGTCATTATTGTTCCCGTATCCTGGTTTGTAAAGTGATTTATGCTTAATGTTGTGTCGTGGAACTTCCGTGGTCTGGGTCACCCTGTCAAGCGTCAGAAGGTACTTTCTCACTTATCTAAGTTAAATTGTCAAATTGCTTTTTTACTGTAACGATGTTGAATCTCTTAAGCTTAAATGCCAGTGGGTGGGCCAGGTTGTTTTTTTCACCTGCGGTCAACCGCAAGGGTGGGGTTGCAATCCTCTGCCATAAATCTTTACAAATCCAAATCTTGTCTACTGAAAATGATACAAATGGACGTTGGGCAATACTTCAGGCCAAGGTCCATAATAAAGAGATCACTTTCTTTAATATTTATGGACCAGTCAAACCTGATCCTGTTTTTTGGAACACGATTAAATTTAAATTATCTTTTATTTCCAATCCCAATATTATTGTTGCTGGAGACTTTAATAATTGGCTAGATCCATTTTCCGATCAAAATTTAAATTTAAACCCGACAAGTCTCATAAATCATTTCAATCTGCTATTGCCTCTCGTCCACTTTTTGATGTATGGAAAACCTGAAATCCGGACCAATATGAATTTACTTTCTTCTCAAATGTTCATCATACAATGTCACGTATTGATCATATTTTGGTTTCAAAATCCTTATTACCCTCTGTTCAATACTCCAAAATTGGTTCCATTTTTATCACTGACCATGCCCGTTTCCTCGTCATTTGATTTATTATCCCTTACCAATTCCAAACATGCCCGATGGAGATTTAACAACTTTCTTCGGTCTGACCAATTCTATATATCTGAGGCTACCTCTTTCCTAAATGAGTTCTTTCTGTTTAACAAAGATAGTGATACTTCTATTCATAATAATTGGGACGCCTTTAAGGCATCCTTTAGGGCTTTCATACACGGCCAAAAAGAAGAAATTACTACATTCTCAATATTTCTCTGCTCTTAAACACATTAAATCTCTAGAACACTCTTTCTTCACTTCTAATTCTTCTTCACACCTCCGTGACCTCATTAAGGCAAAATCTAAATTAAATAAATTAGCTACAATTGATGCATGCAATATTTTGCTTAAAATAAAATCCAAATATCACGGGGGTCAAAAAAAAACTGGTAAAATGTTGGCTATCTAAAAATCAAAACAGAAAAGAAAACCATTGGCCCGATTCGTAACACTACTACTAATAAATTACTTCACTCAGATTCAGATATTGTTAATGCTTTCCAATCCTGTAATCACTCTCTATATATGGATGATACTTCTCCCTCTGCTAGTGATACTCAATCTTTCTTTGATGATCTTCACCTGCCCCGTCTGTGCCTGATGATATGTCTCTCCTTGAAAAAGATACATCTCTCCAAGAGATCCTCGATGCTATTAAATCTTTGAGGGCCAGGGCTCCCGGTCCAGATGTTTTTTCCATTGAACTAATCTCTTCTTTCTCCTCTATTTTTGCTCCTCGCCTACTCGAACTGTTTAACTCCATCTCTAAAACAAAACCTGAGGGATCCTTTTTAGATGCCCTTGTTGTAATCATCCCTAACCCAGATAAAGACCATACCCTTTGCCAAAACTATCGACCAATCTCATTAATTATGACTGTCAAATATTTGCGAAACTTCTTGCCTCTAGACTGGATACCGTTATACACCTATTAATCAAAACTGACCAATCCGGTTTTGTCAGAGGTCGACTTACCACTGATAATGCCAGGATGTTTTCTAATGTTCTTGCATTGGGGAAGGGATACCCTGACCCTCTAGCTGCATTATCCCTTGATGCAGAAAAAGCATTTGATCGTGTAAATTGGCCATTCATGTTCAAAACTCTTCATTGGTTCGGTTTCGGTCCCAAATTTATTTCATTTATTAAATTGTTGTATCTTGAACCCCGTGCATCTATTTCTGTTAATGGTCTTTTATCCCCCTATTTTAACTTACATGGAGGGACTAGACAGGGTTCTCCACTTTCCCCGCTTTTATTTCTCTTAGGTCTTGAACCTTTTCTTGAACGCATCCGACATAACCATTTAATAACTGGTTTTCAACATAAATCCCATTTATATGCAGATGATATTTTGATCAATCTCTCAAAAACCCCTACCTCTCTGCCTCCTTTCCTACAGAAAATTGATGTATATTCTAAAGTTTCTGGCTACAAACTCAACTTTTCTAAAACAGAGGTATTTCCTTTAAACTCCACCTGTTATCAATACATATTCTCCGACACCAATTTCAAATGGTGTCCCTCTAAAAATTAAATATCTGGGTGTATGGTTTTCCTCTAACATCCCTCATACTCTTCTACACAATTTTAATGCACTAAAAATGAAAATTCAAAATTCATTGAAATTCCTGATCCCCTCTTTTTCCATCTTGGTGGGGTAGATGGGACACTATTAAAATGACTATTGTCCCCCTCATTCTTTTCTTACTTTCCATGTTACCTTTTAAATCACTAATTACTATTTTAAACAACTTAACTCTCTCTATATTAAATTGTTGTGGAATAATAAGCCCTCTTGTATTGCCTTATCTAAATTAATTAAATCAAAAATTGAAGGATGTGTGAGATTTCCTAATTTCAAATTATATCATACTGCTTTTTTACTTAGACAATTCTATGCTTTAAATAAGCAGAATCAAGATTCACCGATGCCCAGATGGATTGACTTTGAGCGCTCCTTGCTACATGAATTCTCCTTTTCCGACATCTGTTCTATGTCTAAATGTACCTTCATTTCTCAGTACTCCATCTTAAAATACTCCCAACATTTGAATCATTCACGGTTTACTGAGGGTGCCACCTTTCAACCAGAGTTCCTTGCATCTTCCATTTGGTATAATAAATTCATTAAATTTCGGCATAAGTCATTCTACTTTAAACATTGGAAAGAAAAGGGTATTTTTTATGTACACCAACTTGTCTCTCATAATTCTGTCATACCCTTCACTATATTACAACGCTATGACTTACCTCTATCCTACTATTCCCAATATTCACAAATATTCAATGTCCTACAACCATTCTTGTTATCAACATTTTCCTCTGATGACACCTCTTCTTCTACATCCTTTTCACCCTTGACCCATTTGACCACCCTCATTCCCGACTACACTCCCAAAGCTTCTGTTATATACAAGTTTCTGTCCACTCCCATATCGGATAGACCAAAATCCATTATCGAATTAGCTTGGGAACAAGACCTCTCTATATCCCGCTCCACTAAAAGATGGAATAAACCATGGCATAACATTTTCACTACTTCAAAAGCTGCTAACATTACTCCATCTCTATTTTTACTTTACAACAGAGCGATTTGCACGCCTGTTCATATTCATTAGATTAAGCCCTCTTCCTCCCCCCTTTGTTGGTCTTGTCTCTCTTCGGATGGCACATTGTTACATTTATTATATTATTGTCCCAATGTTCTTACATTTTGGAAATCCATTTGGTCCATGTCCTCCAAGATGTTTCATTGTAATATATCATTATCAATTCAAAATGTATTCCTTGGAACCGTGTCTGTTGATTTTTCTGACGTTACACAAAATTTGAAATTGTTTGACCTTTTCATTTCCCTTGCATTTAAAGTTATTTTAACTTGTTGGAAGGATAATTCTAAAGTATGCACGTTAACGTGGTGGCACCTTATTTGCAATGAACATAGAATCTCTACTGTTTCCTCATCAACATTATCTCAGAAAATCAAATCTGATTTATTTTGGATTCCCTTTACAACTTTATCTTCTCATCCTTCTATACCTTAATTACTTTTCTCATCTTTTCCCCTTTTCCATCTCCTCTCCTTTCTCTCTTCTTGTCTTTCTTTTTCTTTTCCTTTCTTTTTCTCTTTTCCTATTTCTTATCTTTAAAACTTTTATACCACTATCACCTGTCTTAAAACGTACCCTTATTCTTCTTCCTCATTTCTCTCTAATAAGATGATTTCCTTCCCCTCTCCTTATTACTGCTAAATTAGATTGTTCCTTATTATACATTTTTGATGATATACCTTTTATTACTATATTGTTCCATCTTATTCTTTGTAATTTTTGGTACTTTATTTTGTATCAATAAAATTATTTAACAAAAAAAAAAGAAGGATGTCCAGCGCTGGTGGTTAGTGCTAAACAAAATTAATTAGAGGATAATTCATGCTCCTTGAATCCGAGGGGCGTTTATCTATTCCTGAATCTTTTATATGGACTATTAGTCTGGTTGGCTGGGCATTCTGCAGGACACGCTAGACATCTCACCTTGAAGAATCTGCTCATATGACCCGAGCCCTGTGCCAGCCACCTCTGTGGCGTGTTTGAAGGCATTGAAAAAAAATTAATAGAAGTTGCCATCTCGACCCTGGCTCCTCAAAGTTAAAGCAGAAAGTAGGAAAATTCATTTATTGTTAATTACTCTGATAGGCCAAGAAAAAATGCACTTTCATGTATCTTCGGTCTCAAAGCATGTTACCAGACAGGAAAGTAGACAAATACAGCACTTGAACGAGAGAGTGGGAGACAAGGGAGAATGAGAGGATGGCCAGAGAGAGCGAGATAAACAAGTCTTAGAGGTGATCAAGAGACATTTGAGAGACAAGGACAGGCATGTGGGAGAGAGACGTCACAGAGATCTACAAGTGGATGCTGAGAAACACAGAGGTGGAGACAGGTGAGAGAGTGAATGAATACCGATTTATAGAGAGCCCTGCACACTCTATTCGGTATCTCAGCAAGAAAAAAAGGTTCATTCAAGAGGACGAACAGTTAGCTGGCCTGACTAAAAAACATGTTTTAAGAGGTTTCTGAAACAACTCATGAATGTTAATACAGCAGACATTATCCGTTAACCCGTTCCCTGCTCATGACGGAACCACTCCGTCATGAGCCACGGGCGCCGTGTGCTCATGACGGAGTGGTTCCATCATGCTGCGGCCGTTGGCGGCCGCTCCGCCCACGCGGCACTGATTCCCCGCCTGTGCGGGCGATCAATGCAAGTGGGCGGAGTCGTGACGGAACCACTCCGTCATGAGCACAGCACGCCCGTGGCTCATGACGGAGTGGTTCCGTCACGAGCATGGCGGCGCCGCGCTGACCCCGAACCCCCCAGCGCCGCGGCGGAATTCGTACCGCGGCGAAGGGGTTAAAGAGTCCCACAGTTTTGTTGCAGAGGCATTGTGGTTACTTCAATAGACTGAAATCCAAAAACGCCACCTGTCAGGAATAACTCTACTAGGGAACAGTGTGAGTATGGAATGTGAACATGCAAGTCCTGGATTGAGACAGCCTTCTAACAAAGCCAGCCACTATTTCTCTTCTAACAACCATGTGGAGTCTAATAAGACCACACCATGCATCTAGCCACCTGCTTCCGGCTCATTCATATCAGACAGGTACACAGACACCCACCAAGCATGTCTCATATGGAGGTAAACAACGCCCCAGCGAAGGGAGACCCGACATATTTTACATGGAGATGGCAACCAAGCATCTTTCGCTAAAGGGAAATGCCTACCCTTTCACTATATTCAAAGTGTCACCATCACAATTGTCTGAATGTAAGGGATGAGAGAGCAATAGCCACTCTCCAAGTTAGCGAAGTACTTTGGGCGCCCACTCAATCTCACAGTATACTTCTACATTATGTAAATTGGGGGGGCTCAGAATGCAGTCAAGTTTATCGCACTCACACAGGTGAAAAACAGAAAGATATACACAAAGCAGGGCAGCATGACTATCTAGAGCCATACTCTTGGCTTTCCATTCCAGAAGACACCAATCCCTGTCACACTACCTGGTCATGCATCAAGGTAGGAGACTCCGTCATCTAACTTGTAAATAATCCATTCCCATGCAACAACAGTGCCTTTTCTCCACACAGAGGTAAAATACCGGAGGGGAAACGGATCACTGGGGTATCTTCAGGTTCTCATCCTTCATAGCCATCACCCACTTCAGTTGTATATGATCCATCTAGCCGCAAGCTGTGTTCCAAACAAATGGTCCTGAGGGGGCACACCATTAAATTGCATGCTTTCAATCAAGTAATCTGCAGCTGATAAAGGTCACCAGTTGTTTCTTTCTTTTCTTGTTGAGCTGCCCAACTCATTTGTCCGAGGCATCCGTCTGGACCGTCTTGAAAGTTGACCATTGTCAGGCGCTTTCAAAACAGGGCATGAGAAACTGAGGCCCTCAGATCATTTAAGGCCTTCAGAACCTCTTCAGTCCAGAAGTCTTTTTTGTGGCTACTATCTTAAAGGCAGGACTGTCAAAGGGGCCACTGTGTATTCCCAAGGCTTCCTATAAAGGCCCAAAAATGCCTGTTGAAGTCTAAGAAGATTCTCACCTGGATCTGGATAGTGGGATCCTCCCAGAAAAACAATACTTGGACTTTCACCTCCATGGGTCAAATCTTTGAGTCTGGCACTTGCCTGTCTTGATGGTCAGTCTGGCTTTCAATTTCTAATCATCACTGGCTCCATTTGCTCCTTGAGGTCCTCACATGACTTGAAACAAGCCCCACAAAACACTTCCAGTCTAGATAACGCATAGTTGACAAGGCACTGAAAGGTGGCAAGAGCATGAATCAGTACAAAGGCCATTACCTTAAACTGACAGAGGCACACAGAGTGGAGAAAAATGTCTTCTCCTAGGTATCGGGTGTCAAGTCGATCTCCTAGTAGCCAGTGGTCGCAACAAAAGTATTCATGTACTTTGATGCTTCCAAACTTATCAACCTGCTATTCAGCTCAAGATGTTGGAGGTAGGATATCTAGTTTTTTGACAGTATAGAAGTGCAAGTTCGTTGACCCTTGCTTGAGTACTAGTAATTCAGATCGAGCCTATAAGCTGAGTGAGCACTCAATTACACACAAGTCCAGCACCTTGAGCACCTCTGCCTTGATGCATTTCTGGACTGTTTCTGCCATCTGGTATGTGTCGCTATTTAACAGGCATTTTATCCTAGTGTCTACCATCAAAAGAGGTGGGTGTGATGCGTGGGAATAGAAAGAAGAGGTGAGGAAGGTAGCCCAATATTTCCTTATGCTTAACCTGCTGGGCAGTGGTTCAATTAGAGGCAAGCTTACCTCCTGCTAACGCTCCACCTTTCTCTTCTCCTTACAGCAGGGCAGGGTGAGGCCTGCAGCCCTTTTCAGCCTCTTCAGTAAGGTCAGCTAGTCTACAGCCCCTCCGGACTTAGTGTTTAAGCCTCCTAACGTTGGGGTTCCTTTGTGGCACCTAGGTCAACCAGATAGCTGGCATCAGAAATCCATTGGACAACAGCATAAGGGCATACCATTTGTCTTCCACAGCTCAAGGGGCAAATACACTTCGGATGTCACACTTCCTGACCCTATATGTAGCCAGAAAGAGTAGCCTTCTAGGTGTACCACCACTTTATCAGTGCTTTACCACCCTGAAGGTTGGCCCATGCATTTTGCATGAGAAAAACAGAAAAGTAATTGGGGGAATTCTTTCAAGTCTCAGTCACTGCCAATCACTCGGTAGTAGTCCAGTTCATACTTTTTTGCCCACTATACTCCAAACAGAGACCAGATATATGCAAATCGGCCTTGGTCATGCTCCAAAAGAAAGAGTCCAATCTGAACTGCCAAGCCAGGTCCCCTCTGAACAGAACACATCAACTCCAGCCTGACCAGGCCTCATGAGCAAGATATAGTTTGAGTCTTGTGGCCATCTTATTATGGAGGCCCGGGGCGTAATCCATCACATCATGGGTTCCCTCATGGACAAAAGCTTGCAATTTAAGTGAAGAAAAAAAGTAAATCCAAAAGAATCAGGCACTGGGTGCCAATCTGTATAGTAATGGCATACTGGAGCTCCCATTTTCACAATCTTGCCCACACAGGGAAGTATACAACTTTATTAACCACCGTATAAGTAACGAAATAATAAAGCACAAATATCCTATCCCTCTGATCTCCATTCTTCATTTTATGTATTTATTTTATTTGAAGTTTAAAAAGCACAAACATGAACCAATGGTATATGAGCGCTCTACAAAGAGCAACCCATCCCTTTACAGAACAAATAAAATCCCTTGAAAAAGTACATTTACAAATCTAGTCTTTCACAAGGTTTGCAGGTCAATGATATCACAAGAATCTTGTTCAAGAGACTGACACTCCTGAGAGAACACTATTGGCACCAACAAATAAACTTTGTCAAATTACAAAAAGTAACAAAATAGTGCCAATACAGTCATCCTTTTGGCTCTTAGCAGCATTTACCGCTGTTGATAGGTCATCCAGCTTAAGTGCTTGTTGAAGTTAAGGGTGGCAGGGAATGCCGTTGACTAAATATCTCCTTACTGTGTCAATAAGTTGCTGTCATGGTGATGTGCAGCGTCCCAGGGATCCTCTAATGTGCACATGGCTTCATGTATATTTAGTGAGCCCAATAGCGAAACTTACATTCTACTGACAAAAGGTTTTCAAGCCAATTAAAATTAAATCTAATTTATAAAGCCCTTAGCTGCCAGACTAGGCATCTCGGAGTAGAGGTTGGCTAAAGACACACATACATTTCTTGAAGTTTGCGGTTGAAGATCCATGTTTTTACGTTGATGACTAAATTGGCTTGCCACTGTAATATGGCATAGAGAGAGTAGAAGGGAATTCCAGGTTTTGGAGGCCAGACAGGTAAAAGAAGGGCCCCCGTGGATCAGGAGCCTGAACTTGGGAATCATCAGCAGCAGGACATCCAAAGATCTTAGAACTTTTGCTGATTGATAATGGCAAGGTCTACGGCTCAAGTATTTTGGAGAGGTGCTGTAAAAAGAATAATGGGCCAAAAACGAGGATTTTTAAAAGTTTTTGTTTTTTTCTGGCAGCCAGTATAACTCTTTAAGGCGTATCCTAACTGGTTATCTACGAGGGACATGCAAGGTCAGCCTTGCTGCAACATTTTGTACTTTCTGCAGGCAAGCTAATAAGTAGTTGGGCAAACCTAAACATAAGATATTGGCATAGTCAATTTTCGAAGTAACTGTTGCATGCACAATGGTTTTTCTGGTTTCAGTAGGCAAATAGCCCAAAGTTATCTTCAATTACTACACTAGAGAGAAAACTCTACGTGTGCAATGTAGAAGCTTTTTGCCATAGTCCACAGCAGAATGGCAACATTTGAAAAAACTTGCGCCCCTATATAGAAAAAAATTGTAAGAGTTCCACCAACAAGCAATGTAATAGTCTTTCTTTTAATGTGGTCAATAGATCTGGCATGTGTGGTTTATTTGTCCAGAAATGTTTAAGTGGCCACAAATGGGTGAGTTAAAATAAAAGGAATATGCTTGTTATAAGCAAAATAAACAAACAATCTCAAAGATGTACACAGACAAGAGCCGTTTAAGTGAGTAGGTGGTTGTAAAACATGCACAGTGATCAAGAAATAAACATTGGCAAAGACAATAGGCCTGTCTTTTGCAAGCTGGTCCCATGGTTAACTTTTTTTATATTTTTTTTATTGCAAGCACATTTCATATAAATAAAATACATATATTTCAAAAATGCTACATTGTACCTAATCCACAGCAGGGATTACTGCAGGATAGTGTGACAAGGAAGCAAAACGGCACTATAGGGCTTCTTTTTTATATATTATTTATTTATATCACCAGTGCACAGTCTCGTGGGGGGATACTTTTTCCCCATATACTTTGCATGAAGTATTACGATACTGCCTGGTCCTATGTGCCTTACATGGTTTTTTTTCAGTGGGGCACTTCTGGATGTATCCAGTGGCTTGAGGGTGGACATTGCTTACTCTTTGAGAAGGTTAGATAGCCTAAAAAATGAGTATCATACTACACATACAACTATCAAAACTAGCATCCTTGTGATTGCTAATTATTGAAATATCATGAGCATATGCCATAGATCATAATGATCATTATTTTAGAATACATGGTAAACGACAGTGGACCCACCACACACACGGGCCACCATCGTTTTGGCCATCTTGATCCTTGACTGGCCAGTATATTTTGTATTTATAAACACTGCAAACTGAGTGACTAATATCTTGGGTCCTGATGAATGCCCTGGAACCCCTTTAAGGGACCATTTGCGGGCAGAAACATGTTAATCATTGAGAGGGGCATATTTGGTTTACAACCCCGGTCCTCCTTTTAAAACTATCCCAGTGGACCTACGGAATAAAGTTATTTTGGCCCCCCTGGAGATAATTTTAACAATCACCACACACTGTATATTCACTTGCACTCTGTCCCTCACTGACATCATTCCATAGCTCATCAAAACATCTCTGCTCCTCCCAACTAGGGGAGTTGTAGACCACACCATGGACCTCACAGTCCGGTTGTGAGGAGGGGACCCAATGATGAAGCAGGTCCCCCTCAGGTGAGTGAGGGTTCTCGTCCTAAGAAGGATCTCACCCTTTTGAGCAAGTCCATTACACACACGTTTATCAACATAGGAAACAGCTCTTGGCTATGAACTAGCTGCTAGCCTGCTCTGTATTATAACACCAGGCGTACTTAAGTGTGAGATGCAACTATGTTACAATGTAATTCAACACTTCAACTTTAAAAACGAATGCAGTCAAAATGAATAACAGCTATTTTAAGTTAATATGACTAATAAAGATTATAAAAAACACACTTTGAACCAGCTTTGCAACTGAAGAGAAAGGAACTATTTTTAGACAGATAGGCACAAGATCGCTTAGACGTATTGCAGTCACTCAAAGTGAATGGGGCCAGTCATTAAAATTTGCTGACCTGTTACCCAATGGTGTATGCTGTGCTGAGCGGAAGAAAAATGCGAATGACAATTTAACAGACCAATGGGTGGAGCCCGGTAAGCAAAGATTTTTTATAAATGTATATTATGTAAGATTTTTCGGGAAAATCAATAGTCTAGCTAACAGCTAAAGATGTCTCAAGGGACATACCTACAAGGGGAAGAGCCTTGCCTCTGCGGGATGGGGGAAATGAATGGAAGAGAGGAAGGATTGAAGCAGGCATTATACACACAGACCTGTTTAAGCGGGATCACAGACCCAGAAAGGGTGGTACTGATGAAGTACACGGGAGCAAACGTGGAGAGCAAAAAAAGTGAGGCAATCGCTCGAAATGGATACACACAAAGTTCAAAGAAGCAGTAGGTTAAGACGGTTACCAGGAAGGATAGCAGAGAACCAGAGCACAAAATGGATTAGACAAAGGGAGGTGGGATTGGGGGAGAGGTGGGTGGAAGTTCCAAAGAGAACAAAAAGCACACAAAGAGACAGAGTAAGATCACTGTATGAAAACAACGAGCCGAAAAGGAGAGATCAAACCAAAGGGTGCCATGCCATTCGAACAAAAATAAACAGAAAAATCAACATTTAAAAAAAAAAAAAATCACCGATATTTATTAACAGCGGTAAACATGTATGCGTAACAACACCCAGAGGTTCAGCACCCTTCCTATGTCCTGGTTTTAAACAAAGGACAACTTCGAAATCCTAAGTACAGGCCGGACAGCCCTTCCGTTCGAGTCTACTTTTTTCCCGATGCTCCACGGGTCTATCCGCTAGAGGGCAGCCTGCTCAAGAGTATGCAGCTTAAGGCGGCCATGAGTGTATCCGTCATGACAGCGCAACTTGGGTTTCCCTTGATTTCGCTAAATTGTACAAACGACTTATTTTCAAACCGAAACCCGTGATGCCGTAGGCTACAACTGCAACTTTAATGCACGTTACACTCAGTATATTACATTATAGTGAAGATGCTCAATTGAAACACAGACGAACAATCTAAAACTAGTGCGTTAAAGAAATTACAACCCATATCGACTGCTTGAAATGTTTATGGTGCCGTTTACAGCTCCTGGGCACTGGTTGACAAAGACGTGATTAATCCATGTGTTGTGCAGACTCGGAGGGGCGCGTGCCGCCTCCGCAATAAGAAATAACAGACACAAGCATGTTAATATTTTTGTTAAAAGGTCAGTGCACGTCAGCCATGATCTACGCGGGTACAGCAGAGCTAATCTTAGTACGGGTTAAAGGTCAAGGGAGGCGAGAAGAGGGGGCTGCACAGCAGACCTTTGTGAAACTAGAAGCCAGAAGCAGTAGCACTAGTTTGCGTCCTAGAATTACTGTCGTCCCACAGCTCCAGGCATTGCTGCGGGGAGGGCGGGGGCGGGCGGGACTCACCGCGCTGCCAGTCTGTGGCTTAGGCCGCTTGGGATCCTCCACGGCAAAGATAGTGTACTCAGAGAGGAGAGCGGGCTCTGCTATCATCCCGGCCAGCAGCTGTGGCATTCGAGGCAGTAGCAGGGAGACGGAAATAAAACAGTAATGAGGGGAGACACACACAGCGCTGTTAAAATAGAACCCAGCAGAAAGCAGTACACAGCAGACAGATCCGAAACAACGCTTACGTGTCACGTTCTAAATCAGCTGGAAGAAAAAAATGCAGGCAAGAAACATGAACGCGTAAAATCATTTAAGACATATCTTAGGATCCTTCGATCACCATACCAGACACGGGAATTCTGTGAGTGATGAAAAAATAAAATAACGGCACAGAAAATAGTTTTCCTTTTCTCCTATGGTGTGACAATGATATTCAATATGTATTGTGACAACCAAACATCCCTTTCGATCAACCAGATTTACTTGCACACTTTGTTAGTTTTGATACCATAATCAAGGGACATGGCATAGGCACCAAGTGTGCGAAACTTTGTCCAGACACTTTGACGAACATAATTTTTCATTTTCGACATGTACTTTAGGTATAGGTCTAGCAGCTACAGACTGGCACCCCAATTGGCTAAAGTAAAGGGCTAGCACAAGCTGAATTAATCACACACCAGTGTATTAACTATGGCTTAAAAAGACCACCATTAAAGATCTCACCCCATTAAAACAGTAACAGCGTATCCAAACCACTCACAGAGGTGTTCAGTGTAGAATTCCAACATTAAACATCTTTTTAGAGTTTAAACTCAATTACTTTTCTTAACTTATTATTAACTCATGTGAGACTAAATTTTAAAATGGGGCATAACTCCAATGGATGGTGTTTTGGAAGCCACGACACTTTGAAATATATTATCTAAGTACCACCCTTTCACAAGGAAACCAACCCCATGGTAGCACTCTATAAATATAATTGCAAGAAGTAAAGGAAGTAGTAATAGAAGGTCATTAACAATTCACATTACAATGTTCCTGTGTTACATAAAGTAATTACAGTGTTGAAACTGTACTAAAAGCAACAAACTCTCGCCAGGAGTTTTGCAAAAGCTCAGTGCTAAACTCATTATTACCTTTATATACTTCTTCCTCGTCCAAGGTTTATTAAGAAACTGAGACCCACATCTAAGACAAGAATTTGCTACTATTTTCTTGTCGGATGCTTGTCCCACCTACCCAGCATGGGGTTACAAAAGAGTCCAGAATCCTTACTGAATATTCTTATTTCCATCATAAGATAGGAGCTTGCTGGAGGGCTATGACAAGTAATAATAACTCCATATTGCCCCCTGCCAGCCTCGGTGTGATTTACAAGTAGGATGTAGGACATTGTGTAAAGTGCTGTTGGGTCAAGAATCAGGAAGTTCAAGAAATAAACAAACCCTTAATAAATCCTTCTTAAGTTGCGCTGTCAGATTCTGGAACCCACAACTGCCTGAGATGAGATTTGCTCCAGATCTGTTGAACTTTAGGGAGCTCAAAAGTCAAGTCTTCAGGAAATACCTCACCAAGGAAGGATGCATAACCGTGCCCATAGACTGAAAATGTCACTCGTCATATGACAGTCACCATATTATCTACTATTATGCCTGCTCACGATGACCTCAGTTACTGCATGACACCTTAAACCTTTAAATAGCATACACCAAAATCATCCTTTATTTGTGAAAATATAGGCTATTAGTTGTCAGACTCCAATTTGTTACACAAAACCCTTTTGTATCTTGGTCTCCAAAGTGTGGCACTGTCTATTTTTAGTGCTTCTAAGCCAATGTACCTACCTTCCTTACGAATGAATCCAAGAGTTTACCTTCTTGATCAGGAAATATTGTGGGCACAAAATTACAGTTACAAGAAACTGCTGTAGATGCAATGAGCCTATTTGGAGATAACTTTCCATATACTCCTAGTATTGTTAAGCTCATCATTTATTGGCAGGTCTGGCAGCTACTGCTTTGATTATATATGGGTCAAATACCGAAGCTTTAAGTGTTTGTGAAACTTTTAAGCAATAGCAAGTCATACGAACAATGAGAACAATGCTCTGTTTGCTGATTAGGCAAAGTAGGAAGCAGGCAAAGTTGAATCTTTCTCTAGCCCTTTCAATCAGTGGTGTAATTCACAGGGTCCATTCGCATGGATGTTTTAGACTATACAGCATCTTACCAAAAAGTGAGGTGGGTCTATGATCCTCGGCACTGTAAGGAGAAATACCTGTGAAGGAACTCCAATTAAAGTAATATCCTGAAGGATTTTCTTTCTTCTCTTTCATTTGATGACTTTTTTAAAGTTACTTTTGAAATACAGTAGATAGGAGTTTGAAAATACTTTGTAAGTTGGACTTTTCTTGCATCCTGGGCCGATAATTGAATGTGGGATGCAGAATGTATTTAAAAGTGACCACTCAGAATTGAATCACCCCCATCTTCCATCAGGCATACAAATATCAATTATGGTCTATAATGCATTTTCTAGTGCCCCTGATAATATAGACCAAAGGAGAGTACCCCATGAAGAAAAGCATGGGAGTCCTCAAATGCGGTGGCTTCCATGTATTGGAACAAGCATGTCTCATAATTATAAGATTAATGTAATATGGTGCGAAATGTACACTGGCTCGCAAAGTACTGTGGCAACTAAGAAAGACACAATGCAATATGTTAGTAATGCGTTAAGGTTACTTGACGAATCTGGCAAGAGAGGTCAGTGGGAGCATTTAAAACTTTTGTAAATAACAGACAAACTGCGGGAAATTTACTTCTTGAAATGTTTGATTTCACATGAAATATTTCATTCTTGTGCACTGGACCAAGGGTAGGAAGCAGATTTTCACATTACAAGCATGTTAGATCTGAATCAATTGCAGGTGGATCAAAATTCGGTGGCAGCTGTGCACCAACTTGCACAAATAAGATGAATATCAAAGTAGCAAACTAATGGAATCTAAGTTCATTAAATCTATGTTTATTTCAAGATACAGAACATCAATGTCATAGCTATGCCACAAACACTTGTGGTGTATAGATTTGTTTACTGCATAAAATGCAACGCTCCCATATTTGCTATATGTGAAGTGGATTAAGCAATTTGACAAAGGCGTAATTTGCTGAGTGTATTCCTCTACTTTATGTCATGAAATACCTTACGCATGTCTTTCCATATGTAGTGATTTCCAAAACATTCAACATATGCCCTACAAATACCAGTATCCCAAATTATGAAAAAAACACGTACTTCTATCAACAGCATACAAAAACACACCAGACTACATTTACAATACCTTACCCATTCCTAGTTTGTATTTTTTCAGTAAAAAAGAATTTAGGTAACAAAATCTTGAAAACCGAGCACGAAAATATTTGCAATGTGCCACAGGCTTTAACATATTCACCGTCATCATTTAAATCTTTCCATTTAAATAGATCTGTTATTGCTCCAACTATTCAGCAATGTTTCTGAAACCCGACCTGAGCAAGCAAGATTCTAAGGCATGTGTTAATACAATCATAGAATATAAATCATTTAGAAGAAATTCATGCAAACTAGGAAAATCTAGTTTTACTCAAGTTGTTTATTCAGCCAAGGTAACTACCCACCTATGCCAATTGTCAGCCACCGTCAGCCACAGTGAACCTTGAAAAAGTCGGGTAACTAAGAATGACAAACCACAGGTAGGGAGGGATCGAAGTTCTCAAAATGATATAAAAACACAAGTACCACGTCACTGTGTGAATGCTCTTTGCATATTTATAAAAATTATGATCACAGGTTAGCATAAGGCCAGATAGCCTTCTTTCAACCTATCATGAGAGGTATGTCATACTAAAAACAAGCAAGAACGTCTCTGAGCTTGAGATCCTTACTAATTTAAATCGATTTTATGGAATAGGTGTTAAAGACAGAGGCTCCTGTGCCAGCGAATATCATCCGTAATCTGGGGATCTATATTGATTCTGATCATTACCTGAAAAAATAAATATCCAAGGTAGCGAGAGCATGTTTCCAGACAAATAAACCTATGCATAAGATCTTGCCTTATGTGGACTAGAATACCACGCGCTCATAGTGATGGCCATAACCCATTCTCAACCAGACGATGGAAACAACATCTACAGAGGGCTGCCTGAGAAATTTTAAAGGTGGCTACAGTTGGTGCAAAATGTTCCATCCAGTTATTGACCAGGAACAGAAGTAGAGGCTATATCACTCTCCTCTAAAGAGGGTCAATTAGCTACCTGCAAAGAAAAGAGTTCTCTGCTTGAAGCCTTTGCCGAACTGCATCAAATAATTCTCAACTCGTCATCTCCTTTTCGAATCTGGAAGTTTAACATTCACGTACCACAGAGTACCTTCCGCTCTACTGGCCAGTTCTTGCTGAACAGTCCCAAAATGAAAACAATCATTCCGAGACAGAGCTTTTCTCAGTAGCCGCATCAAATAATGGAATAAGCTGACCCGAGCTCACAATCCTTCACAACTTTGTTTAAAAAAAATTGAAGTTTTCCATTAAAACCAATAAATCATTTTTTTTATTGTAGCCTTCCAGGTTGTCTTATAATCCCTACATCACCATGACGCGTTGGCATATGCATGAAAAGCAAATACCAATAAGATAGCAAAGAAATACGAGGTGCCTGGCTTGCACTATGGCTCTGTTTTGGCTGCATATAAAAGGTGTGACAGGTTCTGCCTGTGAAAGCATCAAATTACTCCCTAGCTCCTGGAAAGAGCTCATAATGCAGACTAGAACTGACATTTGTAATAGGCCAGTGAGAGGTTTCTTAAGCTCAGAAGAGTTGATTCCTCAAGAGAAAAACTGGATTTGTTTTTCAGGTGATGTTTTCACGCTGCGTCATGCGGAAAACACGGGTTTGAGAAATGTATATCGTGAAGTGTCAAGAGTACAACATTTCACTCTGGAAGGTCTCTGTATTTTTGCTACCTGTACCTAGAGTGTTTTATGTAGCATAACAATCCGTTTAACTGTACCACACAATACAATTAACTTAATTAATTAATTAATTTCCAGGTATAAACGAGTCCATGGTTGTTTTGCTCATTTTTGCCACTCAGTTGAATATAATCTTAACATTTCAACAAAATTCAGGCTCTTAGTGTATCTAATTGCGACGATATGGGTGTTCAAACCTTTATGTCAAATGAATAAATGAAAATGAGTTGGGGGCGTAGCCTGACGACAAGGGGATTAAGCGGCGACGCCCGGAAGCTCCCAGCCAAGCACCACTATCCAGTAACATGCGCGTTTCTTCTGCCGCTATTGCCCCCAAGTTGACACTAACATATCGGGCCAGGTTGTACTTAGCAGTGGATGCGGCGACGAGGCACATAATTTGTGCACAGTCCAAGTTGTTTGCTGCCGAGAGCCACCGTGAGGAAATCCAAGATGCCAAACAACGGCAGAACAGGGCCCTGAGGAGACGGCCCGCGGGCACTGGAGCTGCATACCGGCCTAGCCTCAAGACCGTAGACCTGCTGGGAGACCAGCAAGCCACGGCAAGGCAAGAGAGATTGGAGGTCTTCGGACGGAGCAGCCCGCGCCACGGAGCCGCATTGTAATAGCAGCGGCTGGACAGCAAGGGTTGCCTCGCAGGCACTGGCTACATACAATACCCCTTTCCCATAAACCCTCGGGTGGGGGCAGCAACATAGGGCCAAGCTGGTCTGAACATTGTACTCCGACGGAGAGCTCGACTGGGCGGAGCTGGTCTGCCTGGGTTGGACTCGGTGCCATTGCGTCCTTTCTTTACACTCACAGTGGTGCCCTGCCTTTGACCTTGCTGGCGAGCATTAGGGGTACAGGGACAGCCTAGGCCGTAGGAAGACAGCTGAGCCCAAAAACTGCGTCCAAAAGAGACTGAAACTGCGCTGTTACCCAACCTGGAAGACATGGTGTGCACTGGGCCATTGTTTCCTCTTGTAGGACTGGTGCAGCACTGTGGGTGGCAAAATGGTCTGACACTGAAGGAGCAGGGACGCCCTGAGGCGCATGTTGCAGAGCAATCCTGCTGATGGCTGGGACTCACCCAGCTGCCACAATGCAATACCATTTCAGTGGATTTGCAAGTGGGGAAGGATGCGGCATTGGAGAGTCACTTTGTGTTCCCCATTCTACCGGGTGCAGATCTGGTCCTCTCCCTAAGACTTGAGCCAGAACCTGCTGCGCAGCCACCCCTATGAGCCTGGACCTCATAGGGGACGGTGCCCACCCAGTTATGATATCGGGACGCCATGGGCAGACATACTAAATGGAAGGACTGATCTGGCGATTACAGGACTACTACTACTAGAATTGATCCTATGGAAGATGACACTGCAGGTTCATCCCGAACCACCGTGCACACTCCTGCAGCCACACTGCGGCAGAGCTGGGGCCTGTTACTAGGGCAATGAAGGACCAAATGCTGGAGATAGAGGCGAGACTCGGGAAGTTGGAATACAGGGCTGAGGAGAGAGCAGCAGGAATAACATACAATAGGCCTGACAGAACGAATTATTATTATTAAAGTTTATTGTTTGATTAATTAAAACCTTACAATATATGCGCAATAATTCATGACTACAAAATCGGTTATAAAATCAGTTATAAAAACATTTAAACTTCAAGTTTGTTACCCTATTTACATATTATGTACTTCCTACATTACATTCTTTCAATTTTTGGTATTGTAACTTAATTCTCAGTCGCGTTAGAAACCTTACAAAAGCTGAGTTTAAAATTATATCATCAGTATGGAGGCATCTTATCAATGCTTGTCTGCAACTCCTTATTCCACGAACATTAAAATGTCTCTTAAGAATAGATATTCTTTCAACTTTCAGTTCTGGACAAACACAAAGGAGGTGCATAATGTTCTCTTCTCCAAGTTTACCTAAGTTACAAGTCATTGGACCCTCTGTACTCAACCATGGCATTAGATGACGTGCCTGGAAATGCTCCAAAACGGGCTTTTATAAAAATTTGTTTAAATTTCACAGACCAAGGAGTTTCAAGGTACGATTACACTTTTACCTTGGTATAGCCATTCAAGAGCGGCCACGCATGTTTTCTTTTTGAAAAGGCATCTTTATCCAGGAGTAGTGATAAATGCTTTGTTGTACTATTAATAACTTTTTAAAAAGAGTTCAAAGTAATTGGCATTTCCCAGACCGAGTTTACTGAATATTCCTCTAGTGATGTGAATAGATATTTCCACGCCTCTGCTTTCTGGTTTAAGTTAATCTCCTGCCACAATAGTTTGGACAATTGATTTGCAGTATCCGCTTTTATCCTTTTCCACACTTTAATAAATTGACCTTTTCGCGCAAGTACCTGATTAGTCATCCCAAATTCCATTCGTATCTGCGCGGGTGATGCATTATGTGGAATTAAAAAGAGAGCTTTATAGATTTTCGTGACTGCGTTATTAATTATGACCAAGTCTTTTCCACACAATGCTTCACTTCCATATGTCAAAGTTGGTAAAAGTTTTGCTGATAGTACTTTCAGCAATGGACCACAACTCTGCCCTCCTATGGATTTCTGTATAATTCTGAATGCCACTAGCAATATTTTAGCTTTCCGTTGAATATTCATCTTGTGTGATTGATATGATCCTCCTTCATCAAATAGTACTCCTAAATATCTATATGTATTTACTTGCTCTAATTGTGAGTTATCCAGAAACCATTTATACTTATGTTTTGACCTTGAGTATTTGTTAATTTCCATGATTTTTGTCTTGGATTCGTTTATCACCATTCTATTTTCTTTTGAGTAGGTAGATATCCTATTTAATAGGCGTTGTAATCCGACCTTTGTTTGGCTAAGTAGAATAACATCATCTGCATATAGCAGGTTTGATATCGTAGTATTAGCTAGTTTAGGTGGGCAAGCATTCACCTCATCCAGGTCTCGCGTTAGATCCGCTAAAAATAAATTAAAAAGCAACTGGGCCAGGACACATCCTTGTTTCAAACCTGATGCTGTTGGTATTTTTTCTGTTACTGTTAGGCCATCTCCCATCCGAACGCTGACCCATGTGTCAGTGTAAAGAAGTTGGATTAATTTTAAAAGGGAGAGTGGTATACCTAGATCTATTAACTTCTGCCACAAAAGGTCTCTATGCACACAGTCAAAAGCCCCCCTAAAAATCTACAAAACACAAGTATAGTGACTGTTTCTTAGTAATATATGTATCCATTAGAACAGATAACACAAGGATATTTGTTGTGGTACCTAAACCTTGTGTAAATCCAGTTTGATTAGGAGGTATTATCTGTTTTTCTCTTACCCATTCTGTTAGGTTAGATAGCAGTACACCTGCAAATAATTTGGCATCAGTATCCTGGAGTGTAATGAGTCGGTAATTTTCCGGCAAAGACCAATCTCCTTTTTTGTGAATGGGAGCTATCAGCGATCCCTTCCAAGTTTCAGGTATCGATGATGACCATACAATTTCATTAAATACCTTTGTCAGGTATCCTGACCATAATCTGGGGTCATTCTTATGAAGTGCAAACGGTATACCATTTGGGCCAGGCGCACCATTTTTTTGTTTCTGAATTAATTTACAAATTTGTTTATCTGTTATATACATTTCTTGTATCTTGTCCTTTCTTATTGGTTCAAACATATTAGCCTTAGGTTTCAGTTGTATTGTATCACCAGCAGGATTTAGATGTATAGACAGGAACCTGATCCACTCATTCTCAGTTAAGGATGATGTTACACCTGTTCTGTTTGATCGTGTTAAGCCATTTATCAACGTCCAAAATTCTCTGGAGTTTGATTGTTTACTACAAAAGAGTACTTTAGCCCAAAGATCATGTTTCTTTTTAATCTTTTCATCCCATAATAACTTCTGTAGCTTACGATTGACCCTTTTTAATTTTAAACCCAAATCCATATCTTTAGGATTCATTTTTATCTGTATCCTCAGTTGATTACGAGACCTTTTCAGAATCCTAGTTGTTACGGTTAGAGTAATTTTGTTCTCTCTTTCTGCTTGCACCTTTTCTTTTTTAAAGATTTTCTGCTTAAAGGTATTAACAAGTTTTTGTATAA
The DNA here is from genome assembly GCF_964204655.1 of Triturus cristatus. Taxonomy (NCBI): domain Eukaryota; kingdom Metazoa; phylum Chordata; class Amphibia; order Caudata; family Salamandridae; genus Triturus; species Triturus cristatus. The sequence goes on from NC_140588.1 coordinate 513,201,364, forward strand.
AATCAACCCATTGTTCAATTGCAGTTAAGGTGTTATCTTCAAAACATGTTCCTACAAATTTAAGGGCCGTCTTGTTAATATCTTCTTTACTGTGCTCCTTCCAAATTAACTTCTTATAGTTTACTGAGCCCGTCTGACCTGGCAATGTTCTATATTCAGTATGCTCGTTAACAGTCAAATTAGTAATAAGTATTTGTTGACTGTGATCACTCTCAGATGCTTTTACAATTGAAAAAGAGATCACATTAATAAAGATATTCAAAGATACCATAGTGTAATCAATTCTTGATTTATGATCCTGTGATTGAAATGTCCAAGCCGGTGGGGAGTCTTGGGGTAACCTCCCGTTTAGGATTCCTAAGCCCAGCGCTTCTAAGTCATTAACAAAAGTTGTGTCTATTTGGGTTTTGAAAGCATTAGGAACAGTTGGAAGTGTTTGCTGCGGAATTGCCCAGAGATGATCTTGTTCCTGAATTAACTCATCTCACATATTGGGTACAAACAGATTTAAGTTAAAATCACCTGATATAATATACTGTGTAAAAGGGTCATCCATCATTAGCTGAGATAGCATTGCAATCAGGGTGGTTGTCATAATGCTTCTTGCGCTTACTGTAGGATGTATATATACACATTTATTATAAGCAGATTTTTAAAGAGATTTTCCATATACCGCAGCTTTACCATCAATAAATTTGGGTTATTTGTGTCAATTTGCTCGTGTTCCATTCTTAATTCTAGAGCAACAAATGTGGCTAAACCCCCGCTGGGGCGTCCCTATTTACTTTGTTTAATTGCAGGCTTAAAATATCCTTTGTATCCCTCAAGCATTACAGGGCTGGTAGACCAGGTTTCTTGTAGAAGTATAACATGATAATAACTAGACATTGATGATAAATATGCATTGCTTATTTTTCTTCTTAGGCCATTAATATTCCATGAGCATAATTTAAATATTTCATTTTCTTCGTTTGCTTTAGCTCTTGACTTTACTTTTGTATTCTGTCATTGTATTTTACTGCCATGGAGAGCCATACCTATCCACTTTTCATTGACTCCAATTGGAATTGAGGGAATACGTTTGCCTTTCTGGAAAGCTGTATAGCAGGTTGACTCGGAAGGATTGCCCCCCTTCTTGGCCGTGTAGCGGGCGCATAGAGTCCCGGCTCGCTCTCCACCATCGGTGGTGGCCAAGTTGCTACATTACCCTGTTCAGGATCACGTCCTAAGGCAGGCACGGGAAAAAGGGGAACTACACATTGAAAGAAATAGGATGCTCCTGTTCCCGGATTTGACTGTGACTGTGCAGAAACTGCGGACATAATTTTAAGAGGTTAAAAAAATGACTCCATCAGATGGATGCTAAATATGAAATGCTGTTCCTGGCAAAGCTCAGACTCATCACAGGCACAGATGCTGAGCATTGGGTCCTTAACAGTCCGCTAGCAACTATGGCGGTCGCAGCGACCTAACACGCATAGGTCGGATATGAGGCGCGTTCCTACTAAAGCCCAGCGGTAACAGGAAAGAAAACGAGGGGCGGTTGCAGCTGCAACGATCACCTGCTTTGGAAGCAGACAACATCGAGACTTGGATCGATACCTGGAGCATGACACAACTAAGGGCCCCGAAATGGACTTCGCAACAGATTCAGGACCGGGCTAAGCCCTTCCCCATATCATTCCGAAGTTGGCGGATATGATCTGGCACTTGCTGGACATGGCTTAACTAGATAACCCTGCATTGAGTCCTAAGAGGGTACTGCGCTCTGAACTGATGGGACACTTTCTTCCACTGGGGGAGGGGGGGGGGCAGCACAGAGAGCACCTATGCTTGAGTTAATCGACTACCTCAGCTGGATGGTAGGTAGCGGAGCTGGGGGAGCTGCTGCCTGAAGTGCACATCACTCCCCTAATAAAGTTGACTGTGTGCGTCACTAGCACAGTTGTTTGATGAAGTTTCTAGTAATTGGTTTGGATGGAGGGATGTTGACTTACTGACCTGAGGTGGGTGTGGTGTACATTGGCTGTATTTTTTAAAATCATTATTTTATTTTTATTACAGAGTTTTATATAGCGCGAACTTGACCCGAATCGGGTATCATAGCGCTTTACATAGCACCAGTTGCATTACATGAGGACACATTCATTTTTTTGTGGTTAGGCACAGGGAGATTAAGCGATTTGCCCAGAATCACAGGATGTTCAGCATCATTGCAGAGACTCGAACCCAGTTCCCCAGATTCAAGGTCGACCGCCCTAGCCGTTAGGCCAACTCCTCTCCCCAATATACCTGGGAATATACTTGGTTGAGTGCATTCAGGTGTAGATGCTGACACACTTTGGAGAAATTAGACTGTAGCACATCACAATGGCAGGGGAACACACATACTATAATATCCTGAAATGTTAAAGGCCTCAACAATATGACTAAAAGATAGAAGGTAAAGGCTTATTTAAAGCATCGGAGGTCCATATAGCACTGCTTCAAGAGATACATTTGACTGCTGCTGAGGGGTTAGACCTCCTCAGACAATGGTTGGGACAGACCCATTACACAACGTATTGTGTGTTTGCACTGGGAGTACTTATTCGCAATTTAATGGGAAACTCAACCGGAGAATCTGTGGCATGTTTACATGACTTACTTGAGTGGACTAGCCATTCCTCGGATTCGGAAGCAAACTCTGTGAACATCTTATTGGTTCTTCAGGGAGACACAACGAAGTCGGAAGGCCTATGGCTTAAAATGCTGGTTTAATCACACAAACCTAATAACTTGACAAAAATATGAATGATCTAAATAATAAAGTGCAAGGTTCGCTGGCTGAAATTATACACTTCCATGCTAAAGCAGTGAAACTTGAGGAACAACAGCAAAACCAGTAAAGAAGAGTGAGTGCTGTCGACGAATACACAGCAACAAATACTAATTAAGTGTATTTGCCCATGCAATCGATTCAGCAGTATGGTGAAAAAGCAGACTTTATGAAAAGTAGGTCAGACAAGAACAATCAGCATTACCTGCTACTTTTTCATAACCTCTTTGCAAACTTGCTGCAATCACTAATAGAGGCAGAAAGAATTCTCGAATTAAAACCTAGACATTATTTCTAATTCTGGAAAAGGGGAGAGAGCTGCAATTTTCCCAATTCACTCAGATTTGAACCCAAAGAACTGGTCTTTAAAAACAAAGGGCCCAGGGAACGGCCAAGGTTGGAAATTAGTTGATCTTTACATCCATAACTACTATGCATGCATGTCTCATAGTCATAGTAGGGACTATAATCTGGTCTTCAATTTGCTTAAAGACGCTGTACTAAAATACCCTACCAAATGTCCTACCACTTTGCATTTACAACACAAAAAATGTTGGCATACATTTTAGATATCCTAGAAAAGGGTAATTTATCTCCAAATTCACAAATTATGCCCAACCGTAGAAAAAGTACGCATTCGTGAAGCTCGGTGTAGAGGTACAGGCTGATCTGGTGTTCTGACCATATAGACTGGGATAATAATAAAGTGATGGAAGGAACACAGTAATTAATTTCAACTACTATTTTACGCTTTTAAATCTCAGGATTTTGCCATTTAGGGTGCTCCAGATTCCCAAGTATCAAGCATCTATTGCAGGGTTTTAACAGAACTAGGTGACTTCTAAGGATACTGTGCGGTTGTGCTTGCGTCACCAGCTTGTAAAATCAGTTTGATAACACATGCTGGACCTCAGCAGACACAGATGGTGCAATTAAAATAGGTTAGCTATACCGAAACTCCCTGTTGGTGATAGGCCTTTTGGTGTCGCTAGTATGACTGTGTTAGGTCGGAGGAGGTAGATTGTGACCCACCCATTGTCTGCTGCCTTCAAAAGTAGCGAGTTGGTGGTGGTACTTGAAGGGCACCCATGGCCTTAGCGGTGTCTGTGTTCTTCTGTGGGCACGAAGAGGTGCTAGCCATCAAAGGACAGGTTGCTGAAATGTTGTTAAACCTCTGGCTTAAAGCCAGAAATACGCAGTCAGGAGTGGTGGCAGAGGATAGCAAATGTGATTATCCCTCTTTCAGAAGTATCAGCTGAATCTAGCGCACACAATATAGTGGGGATAGAGATGTTTTTTCCCTCCTCCACAATCTCCCCCCCCCCCTTCCTGTACTGGTAGGTAGGGGAGAAGTTGGAGCAAAGCCTCCATTTCTTTCCATTGGACTCTGTCGTAGCTGGAAAAAGACCAATGAATTGGCAATGCACATGTGTGTGGTGTCATACACTGCCACCCTTTTGCCAGTTTGCTTACTCTCCTTATCATGAGGGGGAGCATCACCTTTGGCTTGAGGTGGCTTTCTCTTAAGCTTAGTGGAGGCCACCAGGGAGTTTAGGGGGACATGGCCTTTGATGCACAGAGGATCTGATGATGCAGGTTTAAACTTCATCTCAATCCTGGGTGCCACTACCTGGGATTTCACAAGCTCCCTGAAAATTCCTGTGGCATGGCATGGGGGGTGCTAGAGGGCGCCGAACAATATGGGCGCACCTCTGTGAGGCTCCCGCTGCTCGGGACATAATCCGCCCATAATCCTCATCCGCTTCAGCCCCACGACCTTGGAAATGTGCTGCAGCATTAGCCACAATCCCCTGTCGCGACCCGCTGCTGCTATTTTACTGGGGATCCCCTGAGAGATGCGAAACACAGACAGCCTTCAACCCTGCCGCACCAGACTACAGCGAAATCGCGACCGCAGCGGTGGCGGCTGCTAAAACAAAGCGCCAGTATGAGGTGTTCCCCCCCTGGCTCCTTTAATTCGGTGGCCGAGAGGAACCGTTGGCCGGACAGAGCGTTCTGCACAGCCCGCTGCGATGAGCGGAGGCCCCCCTGCTGCCTGGACTCGGCCCGACTCCCGCCGCGGCTGAGAGGGCCGAAGCTGCTGTGACGCAGAGGAAATACTGCGCGGCATAGTGACCACACCGTCATCCGCTCCACTCAACACGCATGCACAGACGTCACCCAAGGATTACACTGACACATTCGTTATGGGTGAAGAACTGCTGCAGGTTTATTTCATACAACATAAGTATGACAATAGAGTGGGTTATCTTACGGGCGATCCAGGGCAAGCAGCCCCTCGCTGCTCCGCCCGCCTTACGAGCCAGCACGCACGGTGGGTCGATGCGGAGCGTGTTATGGCACACCCCGGTTGGTCAGGCCCCCCAACCGCCCGAAGGACTAACGGGGCGCCGTCGCGGTCTTCCCAGAACCTCCTTCGGCTCCTGGACCTTGGCTCGGGCACCCTTACTGTGCCGGACAGGGGTACCCTTACTGTACCGACTGACGCCTTCCCACCTCGGGGATTCCGGTGCAGCGGACCTGCTGGCGGGGGGGGGGGGGGGGGGCGGCGGTTACCGGAGCTGCTCCTGCCCGTGTGACCTTCGTGGCCCTGCTGAGTATTGCGGGAGCGCTGGACGGGCTGAGGCACCCTGACCCTGGAGCGTTGCTGCCGTAGAGGAGAAAATCCAGCCGGGAAGGCTGGGTGAGTCCTGTGTTGCCCCTGATCGCCGCCCTTGCTCTGCCACCACTCCCCTGCAGGAGCAACAGACCCTGATAAACTTCCCCAGGGGTGGCCAAGAGGCAATAGGCCGTGGTGGGCCCCATTTTAGTACCTTCACTAAACAGACGCTACCCGGAGACGCTGACACGAACGGCATTCTGACCGGCCCCTGCCATGAATATTGCCAGAAGCACTGATTGCGGGACGGGGAGGATTCCGGGTGAGGCATGCAGGTACACCAGCACCGTGCCCCTGCATAGAAAGGGAAGGGGCATACCGCTGCGTGCTGTGCTCGCCTGGACCCAAGAACCAGACATCAACTAGCCTGGTACCGAACCGATAGGAATCCTCCGGGCAGCACGGAGTTGCGCAACCGGACCCCGCCGGGGCGGATGAGAGCTCTGAGGGTATAAAACGCGCCCCGCCAATCACCCCCCCCCCCCCCACCCAGGTGGCCAACGACTGCCTGCCTAGCCCGACTCTGCGTTCTTCTGCCCCCCCCACGGGCCCGCATTGCAACATGGGTCGCACAGACGCCAAACAGCAAAAATTGAACTTCGACGCCCGGAAACCCTCGCGCTCACAGGAGGAACTGGAGGACGAACAACCCACAGCCCCTGCACAACCTACTTCTACAGACGATTTGAAGGCCCTTCTTCTCGGAATACAATCTAGCCTCACCTCTTTAGAAACGAAAATGGATGCAATGAACGCACGACACCCTGGCGCACAAAAGTGACCAACATGCGGAGAGGCTCAAAGAAGCTGAACAACGCATCTCAGACCTGGACAATGCCTCTGCCACCACTATCAATAAGATGCTGGACATGGAAAAAAGTCTTGAAAATTATTGCAGCAAAAAATGAGGACTTGGAATCGCGCTCTAGGCGCAACAACTTGCGCATTTTAGGCGTCCCGGAGTCTACCACGACCGGCAAGATCAAGGACTATGTAGAGCGGATGCTCTTGACTGCCTTTGGAAGGGAAGCGTTCTCCTCAGTATTCATCAACGAAAGAGCGCACCGGTCGCTGGCCCCCCGCCCAGTGCCCCCCCCCGCCCCATTATCGCGAGAATTCTTAATTATCGAGACTGAGACGCCGTCCTCCGCCTCACCAGGGAACACAAAAAGGTGCTCTTTGACAGCACAGAGGTCTCAATCTATCCAGATTTAACATTGGCAGTTCAAGAAAGCCGCAGGAAATTCCTCCCTGTGAAGAAAAAACTCCAACAAATGAACATTGAATATGCCATGCTTTTCCCGGCACGTCTCAAGATTAATCACAGGGGGAAACTGCATTTTTTTACAAATCCGCAGCACGTCTACGATTTCTTAAAAACTCTACCAGAGCTACCGAAGGACCGCTCCTACCCGGCCAGAAACGCTCGAGAAGGAGACACATCAGATGTGGAACGACATCACAGCCCGGACTCAGAGCACACATGTTTGCCTTAACATGACAATCTTGAACATAGAGTCCCTTTCACAGTCCCAACACACACTAACGAAGGACTTTCACTCCCACAATTGATCTGCGGCACATACTTCACTGCTCGCGAAGGCACTCGCTATGGACTGGAGGGGATCGTTACTACTACCCCCCCGAGCACCCTTGCCGACGCAAGGGGTAACTGGCTGCCCTCTCTCGGCCACCCACTCAGGTGAGCCCTATACTGACTTGGTTCGACATGGTTGCTATGTTGGTCTTAATCTCCCCTGCTGGGAGCAAAGTTCAGGGGTATTTTGGGGTGGGGGAGGAGGATTCCACAGCAGGATTGGGCTGCTGATGTGGGTGGGGGAGGTTAATGGAAATGTTTCATACCACTTATTGTCATACTACTCTGCTCACACAGGCCCATACAGGTTATACAACATAGACTTCACACGCTATCCGCTAGTATCACTATGCATAACCATCGTGGAGACCCGACCTAGTCTCCCAGGTATCATTTCCTGACCTGGAATGTACGCGGCCTGGGAGATCCCCGCAAACGTAGACATATCCTGGCCTATCTTGACCGTCACAACATTCACTGTGCCATGCTCCAAGAAACGCACTTTGCCCCCTCCTCACCTGCTACATTTGCATACCGCTGGGTGACCCATAGTTGCTTTTCCTCCTACTCCTATGTCCGGGGCACGGCCATCCTGTTAAAGCGCACACTTCCCTACACCCCCATAGGCTCTTGTGGAGACCCACAAGGCCGATACAGCATCCTGTGGGGACGGCTATCCGCCCAATTGATCACCCTTGTCTCCTGTTACAGACCTAACACTGACGAGCCGGAATTCTTCCGGATCCTATGGGGCAAAATTATCGACATAGGGTCCACGCACCTGGTATGGGGGGAGACTTTAACCTCACCTTGGATTCAAACACAGACAGGTCTCACCCGCAACCCCATCACTATTCTAATGCACAACACACCCTCAAAAGGTATCATGGGAGACCATGATCTAATTGACGCCTGGCGCACCGTTCACCCACAAACTCGTGAGGGTTCCTGCTTCTCCACAGCTCACTCCTCCTGGTTGCGAATAGACAGATGGATACTCACTAAAGGACTCGTACCCTGGCTGACTCACGCCTCTCACCTCTCGCGCACATATTCCGATCACTTGCCGGTCTTACTCGCCCTTGTGCCGACCCCTAGAACACTCCCCTTACATCGCCTGGCGCCTTGCCCCGCAGGCTCTGCTAGATCCCGTCTTTAAAACAGAGCTGGAACAAGAAATTTCAGATTTCTTCCCCGGAAATGTTGACTCTGTCCCACAATACTCCACGGTGTGGGAGGCCTTTAAGGTCACCATACACGGAATTTGTAGCGCCAAAAGTGGCGGAGTCCCGAAAGATATCCGCGCCACTCTTCGGAAACTTGAGCTTGAACTTAAACAAACGGAATCGATGGTGCAGGCTACACCCACCCCAGAGGTAAAGGACCGCTTGCGAGACCTCCTAATGGATTATCAGGAGACGGCTGAGCGAGAATGCAAATTTAGGGGAAATACCATTAAGCTCGCTGACGCGGCGAGGGGGAGAGACCGGGAAAAGCACTCGCATCCCGCTTTTCTAACACTGTACTGAAAATCGAGGATGATGATGGCCAGATCCACAGGAACACCCCAGACAGTAAACATTTTTAAACGTTTTTACAAAACCCTATATAAAACACACAGAACGCAGCCAGAGGATTTTACCTCTTTCTTGGAGGACACTGCCATTGCATGGCTGGGTGACAACCAAAGAGAATATCTTCTTGCACACCATGAAGACGAGGAGATCATATCTGCCATTATGCAACTTCAATCTGGCAAAGCTCCAGGGCCTGACGGCCTACCAGCCGGATTTTATAAAACATATCATCACCTTCTCATCCCTGTGCTGCGACATGTCTTCAAAGAAGCCCGTGAGACAGGCATAATGCCCCAAACCATGCGCAAGGCACTCATTATCTCCCTACCAAAACCAGGTAAAAAACTGTCTCAGAGCGACTCATACAGACCCCTTTCCCTTATTAACGTTGACGCCGAGATCCTAGCCAAACTGATTGCAAATCGCATTAGTCCCCTCATGCCTGTACTGGTCCTCCCCGACCTGTCAGGATTTGTTCCAAGTCGTGGCACGTCTCACAATTTGCGTACCCTGTTTGCAGTCCTCCAAGATATAGACCCTGACACAAATGCAGCAGCCATTTTTTTGGACGCCACTAAGGCGTTCCATTCCCTGGAATGGGACTATCTTGCCTTTGTCCTCAACCAAATGGGATTCCCAATTCCTTTCTTGGCCTGGATAAACCTGCTGTACACCGACCTGCAAGCCACTGATGGTCAATGGAGCTATATCCGCCCCCTTCACGGTAGCCAGAGGCACCGGGCAGGGATGCCCCCTTTTAGTTTGCCCTGGCTATTGAACCCCTTGCCGCTAAGGTCCGCCAGCACTTCCGTGACCACGCCCTCATATATCCAGAGAGACAAATACTAATCTCTCTATACACGGACGACCTCACCCTTTATTTACGGAACCCGGACGAAAGTCTCAACCCCAGATCTATCTCCTTACGAACGCAACTCCGCGGATTATGCCTGACTACCCCCTAACATGGCGCAATGACAAACTCACCTACCTTGGCATTGTCATCTCTCGTGACCGAGAGAAACTGATGAGAGCCAATTATGGCCGAGCACTTGACCTTATCACTGGGAAAATCACCAGCTGGATAGCGCTACCCCTCTCTCTGGCGGGGAGAACCGCCCTCATAAAAATGGTAGTCCTTCCCAAGCTGCTCTACCTATTCATCAATATCCCCTATGCCCCCAGCCGACATTTTTTTAAAGCTATCAAAACCCAACTCATACGCCTGATCTGGGGAGGGAAACAGGCCAGGCTAAGCTGGGACACTCTTACACGGCCCTTTGTAGTTGGTGGCTTTGAAAAACAAGACTTGGAATTATATTTCATATGCGCACAAGCTCACTTTGGATCATATTGGATCAACCCCCACCCACATGACCCATCTGGCAATAGAAGACTGTTACATGACACCGACCTCATGCACTGCCTATCTGAGCACCCCTGTGGTCCCGCGACATTCTGCATCCACCACAGTACAATATACCATCAGCGCCTGGCATGATATAGCTAAACTGTTAGAATGCACCCTGCTTTACTCCCCCCTCCTTCCCCTTCTCGGAAGACACGATCTCCCGGTCACACAAGAAGGAGGCTCTAGTCGGCTCCTTTGAAAATTATCCGCTCAGACCTGGGGACAACTTTACACTAGGGGACAGTTCTGCACCAGCGAATAATTTTTTGGCCCCATATCCCCAACCCCATTGGAGCGATTCTACTATATCAGACTATGTCAAGACATGAAGGCCCTCACTCCCTGCTTTCCACAGGAGCACCTGGCACTGCCTCCTCTGCATGCTCTCCTGCAACAAACCGCTCTCACACACGTGGTGTCATTATTATATTGCCTCGTACAGAGGGAACGGACGTATGACCCCCCGTGGCCAGGAGCAGGTGGCAGTTGGAACTGGGCTCTCCCCTCACCGATGACCAATGGTCTTTCTGCTGCATGCAGACTGGACATATCTCTGCTAGCAGTCGATTACGTATAATCCACTATATATACAGTCACCGTATTTATTACACACCAGCGCGCTTACACCGCCTACGCCTCCGGGATAGCAACCGTTGTAATCGCTGCGGGAGAGAGGGTGCAGACTTCAGGCAAGTGGCATGGAACTGCCCACCCATTCGTGGTTTCTAGGCGGCTGTGCCGACAGCGCTGGACCATATGACAGGGGTACATATCCCCGCTGACCCCTTGACAACGCTCTTAGGATACAGTAAGACAGTGGCCGCTAAGGCATGGAGGTATGCCTCTCTTGCACTCCTCCTTGCCAAACGACAGATTGCATGCAGATGGGGGAGAGGGAGGGCACCCAAATTCAAAGAGTGGTTAAAAGACCTTATATATTGTCAAGAACAAACCCAAATCTATGCAGAACTTCTGCCCCCCTCCTCCCGCCCACGGGACATATGGGCCCCCCCTTCTGGAACACACTGCTGACACAGACCCCGCTGCCACCCCCGACATCCACACAGTTGACCAACGCTCCCAGGATATGAACTGATGCACTAGAGGCCCCACCCAGGCCAGGAAACACAATTTGGTAGAACGACAATCCGCCAGGTGACAACACCTCATCACTCAGACTAGATATTACACATAAGGGCACCATCCACCTGCTAACATTTGTAAGTGGTACTGTTTTCTTTTTCTTTTCTCTTGTTTGGTTGTTGTTAAAACAACAGGTTTATGGCTCAAGGCTGACGTTAACATGACTTGTCCTACCGGACACGGCCGACCCAAAGTGGTTGTAGGCGGCTTGCTGTGTATCCCGCCCCGCCTACTATGTTTTACGTTTAATTGCTATGCGATGACGGCCCGCCCAGGGATGTAGGCACCATGCTGTGTTCACTGCCTATCGCCTTTAATAAAGAATTTTGAAAATTAAAAAAAAAATCCTGTGGCATATTTGTTCATACCCTTAAGCAAAGGGATAAACTGGAGGGAGCATTTAGTTCTTAACTTCATCTTCAAAAGCAAATCGTCACCCTCCGGTGTAGCGTGTATGTCAATGCACACTGGATAACACCTTAGAATGGACTGGTATCATCTGGCAGGAAGCTCTAACGGGGACATGCTCATAGTCAGAATTCACTGGGGGCTCCACATCATAGTCCTCCCAACCTCACAGGTTGTGAGGAGGAGGTAGAGGTGGTAGTGGTGAAGGTTTTAGTGAGGGAGGAGTGAAGGGCTGACAGCCTTGCCCTTTGTCAGGCGCAGGCTGCAGAAGAGTGTTCATTTGTGGAGTGTCCTTGCAGGCGAGTCTCTGCTTTTTAGACAAAGTCTATCTAGAGGAGGCAGAGATCCTACCAGTGCAGGATGGATAATAACGCATCACTGTCTGTCACTGATCTCCTGTTGGAAGTTCGAGGATGGGCCTTTCATCGAAGACAAACATGAATGATTTCAGAGCGAATGGCTCTTTCGGCTACAATGTCTCGGCACCAACGTGTGCCTTTGGACTCGAAGGCTGAAGGAAGTTGAGGCTTGTGGCTGGTTCCGGTCTCTGCTCTGGTGCCTTGCTGTGGTGCAGACCAAAGCCAAAGTACAGTGGCTAACCTGGAGGGAAGGGATTGTTCAAGCACAGGGCTCAACGCCCGACCCCCATGGTGGACGTGGGTGTTCAGCTTCAACGTGGGGATGATTGTGTGTTTTGGAAGTATAAGTGTCAACCATACTAATGTGTTTCGGAATGGGCTTGGTGCGAGGATTGGTGTCGACAGAGGTAGTCATGCGTCCTCAAGCGTCTCTTCTTAGACGTCCTTCTCTTCCAGCCCTAAGAAGTCAGAGCTAATGATCTCTTGGCTGATCTGATGAGCCAGTATGCAGAAGGTCTTGTAGTATTCCTCCTCTTCGGAGAAGAGTAGTTCTGCTTCACCGAAAATGGTGAAAATCTCATACAATGAATGGCAATTTCTTTTGATGGCCCAGCGCCCATCTCTCTGCTACCATACGGTTTTGTTGTACCTGAAGACTGAATAGGGGTCATACCAGGTATCACCTTGCTCTAGGGAGAGGCACAGGTTAAAAGTGCTGTGAAAATCGGTCCGGGACAAATTGAGTAGCACCGAGGACATCTCTTTCAGGCATCCATTCCAATCTCCTATACGCCTCTTCATTCTCTAGAGTCCATAAGGAAGGTATGGGGCAACGATTATGTCCAGAGCAGGTCAAAACTAGATGGCAGGAATATGCAGAGCAGGCATATCTACAGTGAGGCTCCACACAGCATAGACCAAATCGATCAAAGCCAACAAAAGGTAAGAAACAGAAAAGGTGTGTGGTATACAACAGGCAGGCAACAAAAGGGAAGATGGGTGGAATGGGGGAAGTGAGGAAACATTCTAGAAAAACTATACCGAAAAACATTCTCTGCACCATTTCACAAACAACCATGACTCTAAGCGAGATTCAAGAAATTCAAGCATTGCAGAACTGTATAAAGCCTTTCCAGGAGTCAGGAGTGGACTTAAGACTGTTGAGGAAAGTCCTCACTGTGTCAACTCATAAGAAAACAAATACTTTGCTGTCATAACATACTTTGCATTTGCCACGGCATTCCAAACCAACTCGAACAGTAACTGAAGTATATAGCTGAATACTTTTGAATGAACGGAAGTTGTAACCCTGATGTGCCTTATTGAAGGATTGTTTAAAACTTAATAAAGTTTGTTTAAAAAGAAATAATAATAATAATAACATACTTTGTATTTAGCAGGGTTCTACACCGAAGCGCGAAAGCTTACGTTCTGCAGCAGTCTATGTAGTACCTGAAATTGCTGTCAACTGTATTGCATTAGTTCACGGTTGTTTGAGAAGAGCAGCACCCTTCTGCCTTTAATTTAAAAGAGACCCCCTTTAACATTGGCGCAGTGTACAGAATGGGTTTTCGGAGGTCTAAATCAGGATGTAAAATAATAAGCAGCCACAACCATACCAGCGGCAAGTGGAAACCAGTAACCTTTCCTCGCCATATCCCCATCGCCATCCAGTGAGAAGCTCAGTGACCAAAAGACCTCAGTGACTGATGTTCCGAAGGCCATTGGAGGAACCCTCAGGATACAGATGCTGGATGCTTCTCTCTTTCAAAATACTTTAAACTTCTTATCCAGAGGGGCGTGGCCAAGATGGCGGGGTGAGCGGACGCTTCCTCCCGTAGCTCCTCCGGCCCGACTCAGCTCGAGCCCTTTTCGTACGCCTTTCTCCCCCCGCTGATGCTCAGCGTGTGAGAGGAGTGCGGCGGAGCACCTGGCGCGCACGTTGATGTCGCTTTGGCCCTGATCGCCCCGGGAAAAGTACCCCAAAAGTCCGATCAAAGTTCGAGGAGCGACGGAGGGCCTGGGTGGTGGAACGCATCGGAGTGCTGTCCGGGCGCCTCGGCTGGGCCTGGTGCTGAACGCTGACGATCTGGAGGAAGTCTGACCCGTCGCTCGACGGAGGATAAAGGAGCTTTGCGGGCTGGGACCCGGCGGCGTGGAGGACTTTGGACGTGTGCTTTGGCGCTCAGACTTGTGTCGGCGACGCCCCGCACTGTGTGGGCCCCGGCCCCTTGGCCGAAGTACGGCGGACTCACTGTTGGGGTCGGACCATCTGGGCCCTTGTGTGTGACAGAGTGAAACCGGCTGTGGAACTTCTCAGATTGCTGTGTTTCTAGGGGGCCCCGGTGGTGTCGCCGGGCCTGGCCGTTCTGCCCTGCCCTGCCGCCATTTTGTCCCTGAGGGATCGATGTTGTTGGCCTTCACCGGAGCCTTTGCTGGCGGATGTATGTGCCCGCCACCGCTGCTGGGCTGACTCTCTGAGGGACGTGCTGATAAGGAGCCCCCTACTATAGCTTTCCATTGCTGTCTCGGATGGGCGCCCGCGGCTGGCGGTGCCCGGACTGCACCGCCATCTTGTCGCCTGCGACGCAGCGACTCTGCTTGCAGGGGGATCCCCACGTCGAGCGCCTGCCAGCGGAGGGCATTCCTGAGGCGGCTGGACCTGTGCCCACTCATCGACTGCAGCGTTTGCGATGACTGGAAGAGGCGGCTCGAGGAAGGGGGACCGCACCCTGCCGGACATGCTTGGCAGGGCCCAGCAACTGCGGGACAGAACACAACCCTCGCCGGGGTCTTCCCGGGCCTCGGCGGATGTGACTGGGGGGGGAGCCACCGGTCACGAGGTCCTTTATGGAAGAACTGTTTAGCTCCCTCAGAGAGGACTTCCAGACGCTGAAGCGGGAAGTGGCCAGCGAGGTCCGGGAAGTGCGTAGGGAAGTGGAGGGCCTTGGCGAGCGAGTTGAGACGGTGGAGACGGAGTCCCAACGTCGGGACGAGGAGATAGTCCATCTTCAACAGGACGTTCTCCGCCTTCGGGAGCAGTGTGTTGAGCTCCAGGCCCACTCTGAGGACCTTGAGAACAGGTCACGGAGGAACAACATCCGAGTGCGTGGTGTGCCGTCCACGGACGAAGGGACCGACTTGGAGGGCTATCTGCAAGACCTGTTCCGGGAGATCCTGGGGGAAGCTGCAGACTTCCCTATTCGCATTGATAGGGCACACAGGGTTGGCCGGCAGCGCCAGTCATCGGCACCCCCACCGGACATTTTGGCTTTCCTGCCCGACTTCCCGCTGAAGGAACGCATCATGACTGAGGCCCGCAGGAAACAGCCCCTGACTTTCCGGGAGCGGCCTGTAGCGCTTTATCAGGACCTATCCGCCATCACGCTGCAGAAACGTAGGTCCTTCAGGATTGCCACTGACTTTCTGCGCGAACATGAGACGCCGTACTCTTGGGGACATCCCTTCCGCCTGATCTTCCGGTGGAATGGGGTGCTGCATCAGCTACGCTCCTTGCAGGACATTTGTGGGGTCCTGGGGCTTACGGCGGCGGAGGAGGAAGGGGCTACACCGTCGTGGAGGCGCTCAGAGAGACGGAGCCGGCGGAGGTCGACGAGGAGACAATCGGCGGCCAGCGCAGGGCGTCCTGATTCCCCTACTATCAGGGCGGACATGGCCGACGCTTTGAGGGCGGCGGCCAGGGACTCGGCCGGCTCCACCGGCATGGCCATGACGGCCTAACACTCACTCCGGGGGGAGATGCTCTCAGCTTCTTTAATGCTGGGTATGGGGCGGGGGGGTCGGGAGGGAGCGGATGGAGGTGAGTGGCTGAACGTCCACTTTGCTTTTTTCTACGGACTTGCCCGTTCGGGGCTTGACTGGGACAATGGGGTGTTTAAGTTTGCATTTGGCTAGTTGCCATGGTTGTGTTTTGGGTGGGTGTAGGGGTTGTTTTGGGGTTGGGGAAGTCCCGTCCGATGTCGTCCGTGCCCACGCTTGGTCTGTTTTGGCTTGTCCCGCGCAACTGCCCCGCGCGCCCCACCCGCTGATCCCTGGCCCATTGCACAGCGTTCCTGATCCCCGGGAGGAATGTCGGCCCTAAAGGTAGTGACCCTTAATGTTAAGGGTCTGAATAACCCTGTGAAGCGCAGAGCGATCTTATCTTTGCTGGAGGGGACGCAGGCGGACATTTGCCTCTTGCAGGAGACCCACTTACTGTCCCGGGATTGCCATAGGCTGCGCTCTGCTAAGTTCCCCACCCAGTTCTTCTCCTCGGCAGCGAACAAGACTGCGGGGGTAGCCATTCTTCTAGCGAGCTCCTTTAGGGGGGAGGTTTTGTATAAGTATGCTGAACAGAAGGGGAGGCTTCTTGCGTATCGCCTGCGCTTAGGAGGCATAACGTTCACGGTCGGCTCCGTTTATAGCCCAAATGACCACCAAGAGCGTTTCTTGGACTCCGTGTTGGTGGATGTTACTGCTTCTCCCGACCGCCATGTCATCTTGGGGGGAGATCTTAATATTGTCTTCGATTCTGTGATGGACAGGTCGGCGCAGCGCTCCCCTCAGACGGGGGAACTGTCCCAGGCTGTGAAGGCCCAGATTGCGGAAATGGACTTACACGACCTTTGGCGCTCCATGCACCCCACTGATAGGGACTACTCTTACTTTTCACACGCACACCGAACCTACTCACGGCTGGACTATCTTCTGGTGAGTGGACCGATGCGCGCCGCCGCCACAGCGGCGGACATTGGGGTCCTGACCCTGTCTGACCATGCACCAGTCGCCGGCGTTTTCAAGTGGCCGGCGGCCTCTCCCGCTAGGGGGGTGTGGCGCCTTCGAGATACCCTTTTACACAAAAAGTATGTAGTGGAACGCATTGGGGAGGTCATACGGGACTACTTAACTCACAATAGCAACACCGACACTTCACAAGCGACACAGTGGGCGGCATTGAAGGCAGTCCTCCGGGGGGAATTTATTTCCATCTCCTCAGCCGAAAATAGGGAGCGGCAACGGAAAAGGGACGAGCTGACCGTTCAGGTCCGGGAGCTTGAGCAGGTCCACCGTCGTACGGGGGCTCCAAGGGTGTGGAGGCAGTTGAAGGCTGCGAGGAAACTCCTGTCGGCACTGGATCTTGATAGGGCGGAGTATGCCGCCTTGTGCTTGAAGCATGCCTTTTACACTGGGGGGGACAAATGTGGTAAGCTCCTGGCGCACCGGCTCCGGGTCACGCGGCAGCGTAGCGTCGTGAAGGAACTGGTGGGTACGGACGGGGTGGTCGTTTCTGGGGACGCAGAGGTAGCGGAATCTTTCCGCAGCTTCTACGAGGCGCTGTATGCTGAGGAGCCCTCCTCGCCGCGGGACGCCGAAGACTATTTGGAGTCAGTGGCCCTGCCGGTGCTGGATCCTGCTCAGGCGGACCATCTGGAGCGGGATATCCATGTTGAGGAAGTGATTTCCGCTATAGCGCGGCTGAAGCATGGTAAGGCCCCGGGTCCAGACGGATACACGTCTCTGTTTTATAAGGTTTTTTGCACGGCTGTGGCCCCCGTTCTTGCTCGGCTATTTAATTCCTTCTCCGAACCGGGAGCCATCCCACCGGATCTCCTGAATGCGACGGTCTCCGTAATCCCGAAACCTGGGAAAGACCGGGCCTTCTGCGGTTCGTATCGACCCATTTCGCTTTTAAATGTCGACCTCAAGTTGTATACGGGGATTCTAGCGTCCAGGCTGGGCCCGCACCTCCCCGGACTGGTGGAGGCGGACCAGGCTGGCTTTGTACCCGGCAGACAGACGGTTGACAATACCAAGTGGGTGACGCATGTTCTGGAGAAGGCCTCGCGGATCCCGGGGGAGCGGATGCTGCTGTCCGTTGATGCGGAGAAGGCCTTCGACAGAGTTCATTGGCCATATCTCGAGCTGGTTCTCAGGAAACTGGGAATCGGTGATAAGTTCCGCACCATGGTATTCAACTGTTATAAGCATCCTTCAGCGTCGGTGCGGGTCAATGGGTGCAGCTCCGGTGGATTTGCTATCGAACGCGGCACGAGGCAGGGCTGCCCCCTCTCGCCGCTTCTGTTTGCCCTCTACATGGAGCCGTTTGCTCAGAGGATTCGCAACAACCCGGATGCTATTGGGGTCCAGATGGGCCAGTATGTCCACACGGTTAGCCTCTATGCGGACGATGTCCTGTTGACCTTGGACGACCCTAGGAGGTCGCTGCCTGCTTGCATCCAGGAACTGGACACCTTTGCACGTGTGGCCGGCTTCAAAATGAATATGAGCAAGTCGGTGGCGTTAGATGTGTCCCTGGTTGAGGATACCAGGAGGGACCTTCAGCGGCTCTTCCCCATGCAGTGGTCCTCGTCCACGGTGCCATACCTGGGGATTCTGCTGGCGCCCACATTACCGGAGATGGTTGCGGCCAATTATACCTCCCTCAGCAGGAAGATCAAGGAGGAGCTTGACCGCTGGAGCAAGGGCCTACTGTCCTGGTTGGGGCGAATCGCGGCGGTTAAGATGACGGTGTTGCCCCAGATACTGTATCTTTTTCGGGCCCTACCTCTCCAGCCCCCGGTGGGCTGGATACGACAAACGCAGGCTGACATCTCCCGCTTTGTCTGGCAGGGCCGAAAGCCGCGGATGAAGAGGGTCCTCTCCACGCTTGCCCCGGAGGCGGGGGGTCTCGGTATCCCGGACCTCCGTAAGTACTTTCAGGCGGCGCAGCTGCGATATCTGGTGGAGTGGAGCAGGTGGGAGTCCGACAAACACTGGCTTTTTCAAGACCAGGCAGTGGCGGGCCGCACCTTACAAGAGGTTCCATTCTTGCGCCGCGCGCATCGCCCCCCTAACCTTTACGCCTCTTTTGTTACGCGGGTCCCCCTGAGAGTGTGGGATGCAGTCTGCGAGGTTCGGGGCCTTACCACCTTCCCTTCGCCATTCACACCCATAGTGGGTAACCCGGACTTCTCCCCAGGGATGGAGCCGGGAGCTTTTTCCCATTGGGTGCACATGGGCTGCAGGGTGCTCTTCCAGATCTATGGACCGGAGGGCGCGATTCCTTTTCAGCAACTTCGGCGGGAATTCGGCCTGACGGAGCTGGACAGATTGCGCTACATGCAGGTTCGGCATTGGGCCCTCCAGCCCCAGGTGCGTGACACCGCTGCTCGTCAAATTACACCGTATGAGAGGTGGTTGGTTACCCGGACCTCCGATGCTAAGCTAATTACCGATTTGTACAAGTTCCTACAACCCCCGCCGTTTCACTATTATAACCCAGGGAGGGAGCGCTGGCACAGAGAATTGGGTAGGACACTCAGCCACAAGGAATGGGACAATATTGCGTATCGGGCGCGGCACTCTGCTTATCATACGGGCCTTACGGAGACCTTTACTAAGGTGTCCACTTATTGGTACTACACCCCGGAGAGACTGTATGAAATGCATAGACACACTGACAAGGGGTGCTGGCGGGGCTGCGGGCAGGAGGGTACCCTCTCACACATTCTTTGGGATTGCCCCGTGCTGACCGCTTACTGGAAGGAAGTTTTGGACGAGGTGGATAAGCACTTTGAGATAGAGCTGCCGCGCTTTCCGGCGTATGTCTTGCTGGGCCTCCCCAATGACCTAATGTACCCACTGAAGTCCCGCAGGGGTAGGCAGATCGCGATTGCGCTGGGGTCTGCGGTCCAGAACATCCTTATCCACTGGCGCACCACCACTGTTCCCTCCATTACGGGTTGGTTGCATAGGCTCTGGCATGTGCTGGGAATGGAGAAGTTGTCGCTTACGGTGGCGGGGGAGATAGACCAATTTGAAGAGCTGTGGCAACCCTTCCTAGCGCTGCTGTCCACCGAATTCCGGGAGCTCTCCTGCCCGAGGTATCTTAGGCTTCTTAGGCTGACGCCACCGGTGATCCCGGCGGATTAGACTAAATGTGAGACGGGATCCTCCGGGGGGGGGGGTGCGGGCTTTTTGGGGCGGATAAACCTAGTGCGGAGCCATTGGACGGGGGAGTTGGGGTATTGTTTCCTTTCTTTTCCCTTTATTGGGGGGATGGGGGATGGGGGGGGTTGGATTGTGCTTTGTTGAGTTGCTACTGGCTTTCATTGCTCAGATTTGGGGTGTTGGATATGCACGCGGGGATTCAATAGATTGTATTTTTTGCCTTCATTTACTGTGCTTTTCCTCTGGACCACCGAACTACCCTTCGCCAACCCTCCTGAGTTGCACCTTTTTCTTTTACTGTATTGTATGTAACCCTAACCTCCTATCCCCCTCCCCCATGTTTTGTTTTGTCTTAATAAAAATGCTTTAAACCTAAACTTCTTATCCAGGCCAATCAACCCATTTACCATTGTGCCTCTGAATTCCTTTAGTTTCAGCATGAGTCTTTTCACTTCTTTAGTCGTACTTTTAAGTTGCAGCACCTACTTCCCAGCACCTCCACTAGCATCTGAACCCGTGCCAACCGGGACTCTATTATTTTGTAGTGCGCTGCAACAGCATAAGCCAGTTTTTAATCTTTTGATCAGGTTCTCCAATATAGAATCAAAGGCACTCACCATTTCTTGTTGTCAGCATTTTGTATGTATGACCATCTCTTTTTAATGCGGGCAAAAATATACCTGCTTGCCCTTCTTCTATTGTTTATCCAGCATTAAATGTTAGCCTCTGATGTTGACCACAGTGCTTAGATGATTGGGGTAGCCAAGAAGCCTCCTGGCAAATGGCACAGTTCTTGTGAATCACTTCCCTGTTGAACACAGTTCCCTGGGCAGGCAGGGTTCCAATGTCTCATGCTTAATCCTAGTCAGGCGACATGCCATGTTGCCCCCAGGAGGCCCCAGTCCCACTGCACAGAAAAGGGAGTTATATAGGCCCCAAGGAAGAAAGTGCAACTCTCCTCTCATGAACAGCCCCTCCTCCCCCCAACTGTTTATCCAAGGGGGACTGCTCCCGCAACCTCCTGTAGAGTCACTGTAATGCTCCTCCGTGCTTAGGCGCAGTTTGTCACCATAAATTTTCTTCAGAGCACTACAGCTCTCCAATATCTTATGACACAGGTGAGGACCAAAACAAGAGGGTCTGCTTCTGGAGTCCAGAGGGAGAGCAGCAATCCCGCTCACCGTCCGATTCCAGCCAAGATGAGCAATTTTTAATGATGGCGCTGTGACCTGTACTGTATGATACTGTCAATTTCCTTCACATTACCAGGTTTTAGATTTTGGGAAGGCCAGTTTCTTAATGGAGTCCAAGATGACTTTTATCCAGGGTATGGAGAAAAGAGCATGGAGATATTAATAGTTGGAGAAACTGTCAATACTGCAGCCACGCG
Organism: Triturus cristatus; assembly: GCF_964204655.1. Lineage (NCBI taxonomy): Eukaryota > Metazoa > Chordata > Amphibia > Caudata > Salamandridae > Triturus > Triturus cristatus. The sequence goes on from NC_140588.1 coordinate 513,222,697, forward strand.
ATCGCACCTTGAAAAATTAATTAATAGAAATGTAATGAGATGGAGGAAAGATTTGAAATGGGAATTTGTCGCACATTAAGAGTTGCACAGTCTTAGTAGACCTAAATTGGCAAGGAGATCACTCATGGCATGTGAAAGAAGAATACATCCGGGGGATGCAATCCATTAAGACTTGTACATGGACATATGGCAAAGGAACTGGACTCACCACATCAGTGAATGCTTCTTCAAAAGAAGGGTAAAGCAAAGGATGGACATTGAGAGCTAAGTGTGCGTTTGTTTATATCCAATGAGAAAATCTATGTAAACGGTAGGAGAAACAGGACAGCTGCAAAACAAGAATTTTAGGTCAGCCCTGGTACTAAACAGTAGGCTCATAAGAAGGTGATCATGAAAAACTATTACAGATAAAAATATATCAATATAAAAGAACTGAGGCAAAAAAATCTGCAGATGAAACATTCAATTTGTGGCCAAATTAAATGGTATTTTATTCTACCAAGCCAAAAGTGGTTGAGAAAGTAAGAAACATATTTTCCAACTGTGTATTAAATCTGCACCCACTGGCAGGTCCAGAAAAGCAGAATCTGGGAGGGCTGGTCTTTAGTGGTTAAAAAGGGAGATTGGCCTAGACTTAATCAATCAATCAGTCATTTGTAGAGTGCTGTACTCACCCGTGAGAGTCTCAAGGCGCTGTGGGGGTGGGGAGGGTGCTGCTACTGCTCGAACAACCAGGTCTTGAGAAGTCTCCTGAAGGTCAGTAGGTCCTGGGTCTGTCGCAACTGGATGGGGAGGGTGTTCCATGTCTTGGCGGCGAGGTGGGAGAATGATCTGCCACCGGTGGTCGTTCGGTGGATGAGTGGAACGGGGGCGAGGTCAGCGGAGCGAAGCTGGCGGTTCGGGGTGTAGAAGGGAGTCGTTTGTTGAGGTATGTTAGTCAGGTGTTGTGGAGTGCTTTGTGAGCATGGATGAGGAGCTTGACGGTGATCCTCTTGTTGACGGGGAGCCAGTGCAGGTCCCTCAGGTGGGTAGTGATGTGGTTGTGGCAGGGGATGTCGAGGATGAGGCGAGCAGAGGCGTTCTGTATGCGTTGAAGTCTTCTCTGGAGTTTGGCCGTGGTTCCCACATAGAGGGCGTTGCCGTAGTCCAGCCTGCTGCTGACGAGGGTTTGGGTGACCGTCCTTCTGGTTCCGGTGGGGATCCATCTGTAGATCTTGCGAAGCATGCGGAGGGTGTTGAAGCAGAAGGAGGAGACGGCGTGGACATGCTGGGTCATTGATAGTGTTGAGTCCAGGATGAACCCCAGGTTGCCTGCGTGGTTGGTGGGTGTCGGTGCAGCTCCCAGCATGGCTGGCTACCAGGAGTCGTCCCAGGCGGAGTGGGTGGAGCCGAGGAGGAGGACCTCCGTCTTGTCAGAGTTCAGTTTTAGGAGACTGTTCTTCATCCATTCTGCGATGGTCTTCATTCCTTCGTGGAGGTTGGTTTTGGTGGTGGCGGGGTCCTTGGTGAGGGAAAAGGATCAGCTGGGTGTCATCGGCGTATGAGATGATGTTGAGGTCGTGCGATCCGATGATGTTTGTGAGCGGTGCCATGTAGACGTTGAAAAGGGACGGGCTGAGGGATGAACCTTGGGGTACGCCGCAGGTGTTCTTGGTGGCTTCGGATCGGAATCGGGGAGGCGGACACTCTGGGTTCTGCCAGTGAGGAAGGAGGTGATCCAGTCCAGGGTTTTGTCGCGGATCTCTCCGTCGTGGAGGCGTGTGCGTAGGGTGTGGTGGCAAACAGTGGCAAAGGCTGCCAAGAGGTCCAGGAGGAGGAGGGCAGCGGTTTCGCCGATGTCCAGCAGGGTCCTGATGTCGTCGGTGGTGGCGATGAGGGCGTTTTCGGTGCTGTGGTTGCTGCGGAATCCGGATTGGGACGAGTCCAGGATGTTTTTCTCCTCGAAGAAGCGGGTCAGTTGCCTGTTGACAGTCTTCTCGATGACTTTCACCGGGAACGGGAGCAGGGAGATGGGCCGGAAGTTCTTGAGGTCCTTTGGGTCCGCCTTGGGTTTCTTGAGTAGGGCGTTGATCTCAGCATGTTTCCAGCTCTCCAGGAAGGTGACGGTCTCGAAGGAGCTGTTGATGATCTTACGGAGTTGGAGTGCGATGATGAAGCTCGCTTTGTTCAAGATGTGGTGAGGGCAGGGGTCGGATGGTAAGCCAGAGTGTATGGTGTTCATGATTTTGATGGTGTTGTCGTCGTTGACGTAGTTCCAGGAGAGCAGGAGGGCAGTGTGGTTGGGGGGGCGGTGAATTTGAAGTGTCAGCAGCTGTCGGGGGGGGGGGGGGCTGGGTGTTGAAGCTGTCATGGATGTCTGCGATCTTGCGGTGGAAGAAGGTGGCTAGGGAGTCGCAGAGGTCTTGCGACGGCAGGATGTTGCTGGAGCTGAGGTTGGGGTTGGGGTTGGTGAGTTCTTTCACGATGTTGAAGAGCTCTTTGCTGTTGTGCTCGTTTTTGTTGATACGTTCCTTGAAGGAGGTCTTTTTGGTGGTTCGAATGAGTTGGTGGTGCTTGCGGCTGGCGTTCTTGAGGGCTGCATGGTTGTCTGGTGTCTGTTCTTGGCGCCACTTTTTCTCGAGTCTTCGGCAAGTCTGCTTGGATGCCTGGAGGTCGGTGGTGAACCAGATGGCCTTCATGTCGGTGCGCCTGTTTGAGGGTTTCCTGATCGGGGCGAGAGTGTTGGCGCAGTCGTCAATCCATTGCCTGAAGTTGCGGGCGGCTGTGTCGGTGGGGTCGATTGGTGGGTCTCGGGCGAGAGTGGTGATTAGCTGGTCTTCGGTGTTCCAGCTGCGGTGGGGAATTCGTTGCGGGTGGTTGTGCGTGGTGTGTTTCTTGAAAGAGAAGTGGATGCAGCGGTGGTCAGTCCAGTGGAGTTCGGTGGTGTGCCGGATGGTGATGTGGTTGCTGGCGGAAAAGATGGGGTCGAGTGTGTGTCTGGCGGAGTGAGTGGGCATCGTGACGAGCTGTTTGAGTCCGAGGTTGGCGGAGTTGCTGTCGTTGGAATTCTTGAGGTGGAAGTTCAGGTCTCCGAGGAGGATGTAGTCTGTGGAAGCAAGGGCGTGCGTGCGGACTATGTCAGTGATGGAGTCGCTGAACTGTGGTCGGGGTCCGGGTGGGTCTGTAGACTAGTGTTCCTCTTAGGATGGTGTTGGGATCGATGTGGATCTGGAAGTGCAGTTGTTCGGCAGTGCTGAGGGTGTCTTCGTTGCTGGTCGAAATTCTGAGGGTATTCCTGTGGACGATGGTGATTCCTCCTCCTGGTTTGTTGGTGCAGTTCCTACGGGTGATCTTGTTGCCGTCCATGATGGCTATGGCAATGTCGGGAGCCGAGGAGGAGTTCATCCAGGTCTCCGTCAGGAAGGCGACGTCCGGGAGGATGAGTCGAGTAGGTCCCAGAGTTCGATGGCGTGCTTGTGGACGGAGCGGGTGTTGAATATTATGCATCTGAGATGGTTGCGACCTGCCCTGGTGGGAGGGGCAGAACATGCCGATGTTCGGTGGCTGGTGAAGCTGCAGCTTCGGCAGGAGAAGGGTCCGTGGGTGAGCTTCGGGGTGGCCTGGAAGCAGGTGGATGATCGGCCGGCGTTGAGTTCGTGGAGGAAGTTGGCGTTGTAGCGGCGTCTGGTGTTGTGGCGCTCGCGGGGGCCAGGAGGTCTGGCGCTGGGCACGGTCCAGGCTCGGACGGGCTCGAACGGGCGCAGACGGGCTTGACTTAGGCGCGCCTTTGGTGCGCCAGCGACACGGCCGGTATGAAGAAGGGGAGGTGGGAGGGAGGAGCAGCTGGGAGGCGGGTGTGGGATTGAAAGGGCAAGTCAGGTGGGCAGGGAAGCAGGGGACGCAGCTGCGGGAAGGGGAAGTGGCAGAGAAATCACAGAAAAAAGCAGGAAAGGTGAAAAAAGTAGAAATAAGTGGAAAAAACGGCAGACAAGCCGAGCAGTCAGAAACAGGCAATGGGGGGAAAAACAGAGAGGAGAACCAGAGGACTGACGGTGCGAACTCACGGCAGCAGCGACGGCGGGAACACTGGCACAATCAGGTGGAGCTGTACGGAGTGGGGAGCGACCTGCCTGGAACCAGGGTCAAGGGTCGCTCTCTTCACCGCGCAGCGGGCGCCATTAAGAAGAGGAGGTGGGTGTGGGATCGAATGGGCGAGCGAGGGGGGCGGGGCCGGAATGATGTAATTATGCTCAATACTGTCAAGGCAAGATCACCAGGGAAAATGCTGGAACAGCATAAATTAAGTGTACGCAAGTGGCATTTTCTGACACTCATTCAGGATAAATGTGTTTCCTTCAGAAATATGAAAATTACTGAATAGTTTGAAAGCTGAAAGAGATCAAAGAAGTTTCAGAGCACACAAGTAAAAATGCTTTTGTACTAATATGAAGTAAGGCAGTTAACCCTTTACTCCCACTCTGAATACCTTACAAGCATTGAGGTCAAACAGTTCCTATTATTCTCTCAAATATCTAATAGCACAATTGTAATCATTTCTTTGACATTAGTCTTCTAAAAGAGTTTTCCAAACCCATTCAGTCAAGCAAATGCTAGCACAGGACAATATGGGACGGGCATTTATGTCCTGACTGGTGTCCCTTTTGTTGTTTTTCTGAATTGAGACATGCCGAGGAATTTAGCGAAGTCATTCTTCCTCAATCAAGAGATTATTCTGATAGCCAGAGTAAATCGTACCTTACCACACAACCCATCAAGTCCAGGATACTGCAATGAATGATGGCTTTCATGACATCAACTGACAGGTGGGTAACCAATTGGTTTTTGAGTCATCAGTCATTTCTCCTCTGTAGCCCCTCTGATGTCAATAATCAAGAAAAGCCATTATTTTCAGAAAAGGAGGGCAGAATAAATGTAGGTGCATTTTTCACACAGTAACTCCAACATTCACAATATCTGGCAACGTTTATGTGAGCTGTGCCACTGCCAGGTAGGCTCTCCCTCAGACTCTTGGTACCAAATTGCGACAGAAGGTTTTTGGAGGCCTATGGGAGCATGTACAGATCAGATTGTCCAGGACACTTTCATTTTCTAAAAAGAAATCCTAAGCATTGAGGTTTGGAATTCCTGTCACTTTTATGGCTTAACCAGTACCTCAACTGTGAAAAAAATAAACGCTCGTGCTCAGTTTTCTTAAAAACACCATTTGTGGCATTTAAAAAGTAAAAAACAAACACACAAAAAAACGCACTATTAAAATACTGGTCAGCTCATTCCTGGAATTTCTCTCATAAAAGTTACAGGAAATCACAACAACATCGTTAGGCCTACAAGTTTTGTCCAAAATTCCAGTTGAGAATTTTAGTATTGGGTCTTTGTACATTTGTTTAACTTTATCTAACCTATTCAATCAAGTCATGCCCAAATGGTTTTCAATCATGAGACACTGTTTTATAAATACCGATTGCTTGATGTTCATAAATGTGTTCCATCGCCTAACAGGCTAAAAGATATCACATAATTTCAAGAATAAAGAGCTACCAGAGTGCCTGGATCTGAACGGTAGCTTCTTTAATATGCTTGTATTTTTAGTTACCCAAATGAACCAAAATTTGTGTCTGCTCTATACCTAATCTTTAATTAGACATAATAAACTGATGTATCATCCATGTTGTCCAAATCAACTACCTTACAAGAGCACCCAACTAGAAGGGCAAAATAATGCTCTTTTCATATCCAGTAATGTATTTGGGCATGCCAGGCCCATATCTGTACTTTGGGACAGTGAGCAGTAACTTTTGAATGAACTTCTTTTGCAATTTCAATTGCCTTTATTTGGATATGGGCAGTGGTAAGGCTTGGAGAAAAGAACTGCTCTACCAGAATAATAGTTTTTAGGACTATAGTTTTGCCAAGAATAGTGTTGTATCCTGTGTAGCAACAATGAGCAATGTAGTCTATGCGCACAGAACTTAAGAAATTAAAAGATGAGGGAATTATTGTTGAGGCCGGGGCAACAGAATGCCTTTCTCCAGTAGTCCTTGCACGCAAAGTTTCAGGAGAGGTGAGACTATGTGTGGACCTTAGAGCTCTCAACCGGGCAGTCGTCGCTGACAAGAAACCCCTCCCAAACATGAGTGAGATGTTAACTCAATTAGAAGGTGCTGTCATTTTCTCAACACTAGATCTTAAAGCAGCATATCATCAGATCCGGCTTGATGACAAATCCATGGATTTGAAGGCGTTCATAACTCCGTTTGGGGTTTTCAAGTTAACTAGGTTGCCGTTCATCCTAAATTCAGCTGCCTCAGTGTTTTAGCATGCAATGGAGGATGTCTTGGGTGGACTCCATGGAGTTGAAGTCTATCATGACGGTGTCTTGGTGTACGGTTCTACCCAGCAAGAACATAACAGGTTGAGATCTGTTCTTGAGAGGTTTAGTCTTTGTGGTCTCACGTTGCGAGAGAATTAATGCAGGTTTAATCTTTCTGAAACTGAATACTTGGGTCACAAGTTAACTAAAAAGGGGGTTAGACCTAAGGGACAACTTGTAAAATCTATTGAGAATCTTCCAGTGCCAAGGTCAGGAGATTATTTAGTAACCTTTTTGAGTATGGCCCAATATTACAACAAGTTTGTGCCTAAGTTTGCCAGTCGCACTTTTTCAATGCGAGCTTTATTAAAGAAGGGGGTAAAGTTTCTGTGGACTCCTCCGTGAGAGGCAGAGTATGTTGATATTAAGAAAGCCCTTGGCAATGCACCTTCCTTATAGAGTTTTGATACTTCTGCGATCCCCATTTTGATTACTGATGCGAGTGCCAAAGGGTTAGGGCGGTACTCAAACAAGTGAAAGATGGTAAAGTGGAAACAATCATGTTTCTATCCAGGGCGCTTGTTGGACCTGAAACTCAATATTCTGTAATTAAGAAAGAAGCCTTGTGCATTTTTTGGGCCATCAAGAAGTTAAAGAAATTTCTCTGGGGAATTTCTTTTGTTGTCAGGTCTGACCACAAGCCCTTGAAGAATGCTTTTTACAAAAAGAGTTTGGAATCCCTTTCACCTAGAATATGTAGGTGGGTGGTAGCCCTATAAGATTATAACTTTGAAGTAGAGTACATACCTGGTATTGAAAATAGAGTTGTGGATTGCCTTTCTCGCCTGGTTAGTGATCAGTCTGGTGCTGCGAATGATTAACAGGAGGAATTATGGGAAGATGACGACTAAAAAGTATGTTAAGTCACCGAGGAGGCCGTCAGAGAAGATGAATGGAGGGATTTACTGAAGTGTGATGTCGTAATCTGTGAAGTGTGTAGATTGGTGACTGAAGGTTGGCATGAAGTAAAGGATGTAAATGAGGAAGCTTGCAAATTCTGGAACGTGCGGGATGAGTTGTCAGTGAATGGGGGGCTTCTTCTGAGAGGTACCAAGCTTATGCCTCCGATTTCAGCCAGAATGAAATTAATTCTGTTTGGACACCAAGGTCACCAAGGTATATCGAAGACCAAGGAGAGAATCAGATTACACTTCTGGTGACCAGGCATTGATGTCCAAGTAGAGCGTGTGGAAAGGGATTGCTTAGAATGCAACAAGTGTGATAAAGTGTGCAAGACTAGAGTGCAACCAATGGTGATGAGAAATTTCGAAAAGAAGTTGGCAGGAAGTGGTACTTGACATTTTAGGGCCAGTCACCTGCAGATCAAGTCAGTCTTAGGTTATCGTATTGATGGACATGTTCTCTAGGTGGGCGGAGGTACGTATTACGCAGAGCATTGAGACAAATGATGTCAAAGTTTCTCGATGGTGTTTTCAGCAGAGAGGGTCTACCCGAGTATTTGTTAACGGGGAACAGGGTTAAACTGGTGTCAAAAGAGATGGAGGAGTTTTTGCCTCAGAGAGGTATCAAAGCCAAGCGTTGTTCTCTCTATCATCCCGAGACAAATGGCATGGTGGACAGATTCAACAGAGTGCTAAAATAAATCTATTCAAATTGCAAAGTCTCAGTGCAAGGACTGGAAAACTGAGATTTTGGAGAGAGTGACAGCTCACCGGTTCACTACTCACTCGGTCACAGGGAAAATACCCTTTGAATTTTTCAGTGGCAGAAGGCCCAACACATTTTTGTTTCAATCTTGGATGAGAGATAACGAAGAGAGTGTAAGTAACCCTAGGGCAGAGTCGTGGTTGACTTTACAAAACTTAAAAATCATCAAGAGGAAGGAGAACTTTGATGCAAGGCATGCTACTTCAAAAACTGCTGTACAGGTCGGGGGACAGGGTGAGTGTGAGATACCCGCAGAAATCTGGAAGCCCCAGGTATTCTCCAACTTTCAAGGTCACAAAATTGTTCCAAAATGCTGTCAAACTCGATGATAATCCCATCTCGAATCTTGGTGGGATTGTGGGGACTCATCCAGGAGTACAAACCATGGGTGACTCATTGGTGGAAAGCTCTGTTTTACAGCCACCCCTGCGTAAGAGCTCACACACATGTAAAATTCCTAACGCTTTGCAAAATTATGTCATGGACTAAAATGAACTTTGTTTTTATGTTATTTTTTCCTTCTCTTGTATATTATTATTATTGTATCCATGTGTAGCTTTGTACTGCTGTAGGGTTGCAGTCCCCTCTCGGGGAATACAGCCTTCAATTTTGTTTGGGGGAAGATGTGTGGTATCCTGTAGCAACACTGTAGGGTCTTAGAATGTTTACTTGTGGTTGGGATTATAACCCCTTCAAGTCAGTTGCTCGTTGGATTGCTTTTGGATGTGATACTTCTTCAATAAAGAAACTCAGCCACAGCTTCATATGGTACCCGTTTAATACCTCATTACAAATAGGTACCCTGAATATACAAGTGGCATTGTTTTGCTTCAAGGCAGAGAAAGGTTTAGCATTTCCCTTTCATCCTCATTTTCTATAACCTGCTTACCACCTCAAATGCCACCAAGATTGACCGGGCAAAATTATTGTTCACAAAAGTTTTTTGTAAATCAGTTCAACATTTTTCTGATGTATTAGAACAAATTTTCCTATTGGAGTTTCAACAAGAAATTGAAATTTTGGGACAGAGTAAAACTTCACCTGTTCTACCAATTAACTCAAAACTTTAGCGGATCAAATTTATAGGCATGTATACTTTTTGAAAACATTTTGTTCATGTTCTTCAATTGGAGGCAAAATATTAGTCATGAAAAATACTTTTTCTAAAGACTCACACAGTGAACAATATTTACAGAATCACTGTTACGGACTATGTAACCAAGAAATATTGATATATCATCAATATAATGCAAAAATGCTTTGGATAAATAAAACCAGTGAAAACACCACTACGATCTTGTTTTATTGTACCAAGGCTCAAGAAACATCTTTTTCTTGTGCCAAAGTTAATGATGCTGCATAGTGGTTGCTCTTCATTGCCAGATTTTAATGAAACAAAGGTCAGTTGATTCTATTCTCCTTACAAGTGGTGCTCTCCTCAACAAACGACTGGGTATCAACCATTCGGCCGAACTCCTAAAACAACAACAGCCCATACAATCAATCTTTATTCCACTCACAACAAAATAAAGCTATACCATGGCTGATGACCTAATGGCTCAGGAAGTGCTTTGTGTTTGACTATTATTCAAGAAACTGTATTTACCACGTTTCTTTTATATCTTTTATTCACTAAAAACACAATGAAAGAACCATGGATAGAACAAACCTCTTTGTCTGGGGTTGAGCTGCCATCATCTTGCTGCCCTGTTAATGATGATGTCCGGCTCCTGTTTCCACTTGGAGGAAGGCCCTGTTCAATTTGAAAGGAACAAAAATCAGTATGGCGAAAGACATACAACTTGTACCATTCACATTTAGTAATATTGGAAAAACAGAACACTATCCATTTTGCCAGTTGAATGGCTGAAGGAGGGCCTACCAGATGACTAGTGACATTTTTGCAACCTCTTGAGTTTATCTTTTTTGATTTTTCAATGTATGAAGGACTCTTATGCCTTCTATAGGTTATCAGCACAGTGAGCTGTACGTGTATTAAATACACAATACATTATTTAGTTCTCCAATACGGAAAATTCAGATTTCTATGAGCAAACTTGCAAAACGCAGCCAGGATCCCCAAAAATTAATGGATAACACATATGCTGAGTGATATCAGATGTGAATTAATAAAAAAACTCCTACGGCGAGCAAACTAACAGGCTTTTCACGGTTACCCGTTAGGGCTGCCTACTCTGAGTAACAGTTATATGCCTGCTCCACTTCAGTGCACAAATAGATACCAAGTCTGTGACAACAGATAGTAGGCATGGAATGGCACAGCAACCTATGAAGACGATTCATATTAGAAAAAGACAGCAAACTAAAGGGCTGACAAGTAGTCAATTCAGAAAACAAGAATCGTAAGACATTTCAATTTCTATTTACCTTTGAATACACACACAGACGCATACATAAATCTCTCAAGACCCCTTTTTTTAAAATTCCCTTTGTTTAAAGATTGAAAGGTGAATTGTGACAACCTGAGGAGTTGACTAGTGGGTTTCATTTTGGTCAGTGGAGCCTACTAGAACCTTTAATTTCTCAAGCAATAACGAGGTCAGTTCATACAACCCCTTTCCTTCCATTCTTAGGATTGCACCACATATTGACGTAGATTTAGTTCTTGCTGTCTCTCACTAATCTGTCTACTTCTACATAAAAAGACATTCTTTTCATCTCACTTACAAAGTAACCTTTGCTGTTGACATAACAGCAAAGGCAATAAAAAGTCTGAAGATGCATAGTAATATATTACATTGTCTTTGCATACTTGGCTGCAATGGCACAGGGAACGGTCATGTAGTTTTTAGGGTTTGCACATGTTACTAAACATTCAGAAAGCACATAGGTGGGGTGGGACGCCATTGCATTACTCAAATGTAGAAAGGCAAAGCTTACATGACTTACTTTATGAAAGTTCTTCCTAGTGTTATTTGAAAATAAATGTTTATCAAGCCTTTCTGTCTTGATCTTGGATCCAAAGCTGGGTCCTAACAAGCTCATCTTTCTTTAAAAATACATATTTAAAGTGTTCATGCCATCTTAGTCTATTCCTCTTACTTTCATTACTCATGGTTCTCCTCCCTCCCAGTGGAAGGAAAGAGCATGCTTTTCTATTAACTTTTTGAGAATACTATTGAAGACCATGTAATGGAGACTTAAAAGTGATATCATTTATTAAACATGCTTTTGGCCGTCTATGTAGTCTAATTGTTTTTTTGTTATTCTTTTTTTCTGGTCTGTGTACTTTGAATAGGATCTGCAGACAACAGGACTGGCCAGAAAGTTAGACATTCTGGGGAGTTCTGAAATTCATGAACCCCAGCATAAAATTCACAGACTGCTTAACAAATATTTTTGTTTAATTAAATTTGGGGCCCTATATGGTCCCTGTTCCTCCCTCCTCCTACCCATATTTGCCTAGCAGGGGTTCAGGAGAAGCTCCTTATGTTTTCTTATATTTCCTCCGATTTGTTTTCTCACGACTAGGGGATTGAGTACTGCATCACATAAGGACAGCATCAGCAGAAATATTCCTGCTGTGGCCTGCCAATCAAAGTGTAAAGCTGTCGGAAATGTGACGAAAGAAGTAAATGCACCCATGTCCAACACTATTTCTTTTTTTCTTTTTTACATTTGGGACAGTTGACCCAGGTTTATGAACTGCCAACTAATTAATGAATAAGATAAACAACTGGTTCATCCTTCAAAGTCTGCCTGCCCTTTTTGTAATGCAAATATCTCAAAAACTACTGAACGGGTTAACAAATACCAAAACGCCCCATTTTTCTTGAACACAGATAGCACAAACGTGATGGAGGGAAAAGCTTTAATTACTGTGTAATACTGGTTTTACCATTTCATTATTTTTTAAGCTCATCTGGACCACTACAGACAGATCTGTCTGGCCGTGCCCTAAACAGAACAGTTCAGCACAAACTGTAAGGTCGTGCTCATCTAAAAGATAACATTAGCAACCAAAAATGGTTCTTGGCTTTGTTAAGCCTCACAGAGATGCAGCGCAAGACCTTTGCACAGCGAACTTTGAACCCCTCTCCCCCCCCGAACTAAGAGAACCCTAGGGGAATCTGGCACACTTCAGAGGTCTGAAAGAAGGTGACAATTTTCTCAACAAGGCAAACATTTTGTCCGCTGAGGTTCAAAGGTTATTTTAGAGTTTCAAGGACCTCCAAGGGACATATGGTGATCACGATCACATACCATTCACAGACCTCATGCCAAGCACACAGATTCTTTCTGTAGACTTCACTTGATCACCACTATTTTTTGATTGTGGTTATTATACATGTGGTGTGTAGGCATCTATGCAGCTTTCTCCAATTCCATGCCTCCTTCACCCTCAAAAAATGATTGAAGGGTGTCTTGTCCACATGGCAGCTCTCACTGCTCTCCTCAGCTCCACCTAACCCATCTCCTTCTCAACATTCCAAACCACTCAAGCAACTATCACTAAGGCAACTATTACCCAAAGTTACACACTTCCCCATTCCACAAAAACGTTGAATAAGGACAAAGTGGGAGGTAATAGATGTTACCAATGTGATAGTAGAAAGCATTTACAGCAAAAGTTGCCCAGCCCTAAAACAAAAATGCATTAGCGGTCGTATAGAGGAGCATTTCGCTCAAGTTTGCAGGGAAAAAAAGAGCAATGTTAAATTAATTCTAGAGAAGGACAAGGATGATGATGAATGTGTTCCTAATGATAAGATGTATGACAGTGTGATTAATTTAACAAGTGGGTAGATTTGGAACATTAGCGATGATAGTACAAAAAACAAGCCAGTCTGTTGGACGAGAAATGGAGGAGTAAAATTCAAGATTTTTGCTGATTCTGGATCACCGTACACAATCGTAAATGAAGAGCTGTGGAAGGAGAATTTTGTTGGGAAAATTGGCAGTGATTTATGTAAGCCTGACAAACAACCCTAAGGATATAGCAGAGAAAAAAAATCAAAATGTTATGTTACAGATGACTTATCTTCAGGTTTAAGGACAGACACACACACAAGCTAAATTTTAAGTAGCAAGAAGGGCCCCCCGCAGTTCTTGGTTGGTTTGACCAAGGGAAGTTACACATCATCTTGGATCCTAGTAGTTCCGATCAAGTCAAAAAGTAGAAGAAGGATCTAATGTTGCACAGAGTATGTTAGGTGAATTCCCCACAATCTTTAGTACAACCTTGGGTAACCTAAAGTGATTTGAACACCACATCATTTGAAAAAACAATGCTATCTCCAAGGTGCACAAAGTCAGAAATATCCCTATCACTTTAAGAGAAAAAGTATCAAAGGAACTGGAAAAATGAGGAATAATCTAATCAATAGAATCAGCTGAGTGGATTTTTCCATTGGTTGTGGCCAGACGCAACAATGGGAAGATCCACACCATTTAAATGACAACATTGTGATGCACCGATTCCCACTTCCTAAAATCAACAAAATGGCTATTTGCCTCAAAGGAGCTAAAATATTATCCACTATTGACTTATCTGCCGCATACCACCACATTTCTTTGACACCTGGTTCAAAGACGTACACAGCATTCATAACACCATTCGGATATTATCAGTTTAAAAGGATGCCTTTCGCGCTTGCATACGCTAGTCTTTCAAAGACTAATGTTCAACCTTTTTGGGAAAGAAGCAGGCCTCAAGTTCGTTCAGGATGACATTTTAGTCTTTGGTGCTGATAGATGTAGTCATGATTCCAGATTGTGCGAAAGTGCGAGAATTGGCAGAAAAAAGCTCAACTGAGGAAATCTCAAAATGGAAATTTGTGGAGGAGAAAGTGACATATATGAGCCATGAAATGAGAAATGAGGGTGTGAAACCATAGAGTTCACTCTCATCAATGCAATAAAGGAGGCCCCTATTCCAAGTAACAAGGACAAAATCAGATAGTTTTTTATAGGATTAGTGGAATATTGCTCGAAGTTCATTCCTAAATTTGCTGAAAAAAGTTTCCATTTACGTCAACTGCTAAAAAACAAGTCTACATTTCAATTGTCTAAGGATTGTCAAACGGGATTTGATCATATCACATCTACAATTGACAAAATTCCTGCATTGGATTGTTCTGATCCAAATTTGAATTGCTGTGTTACCACCAACGCCAGTGGCAAGGGATTGGGAGCAGTACTGACCCAGAAGGATGGCAAAGAATTTATATAATCTCATATTCGTCAAGAGCTTTGTCACCTTCGGAAGTAAAGTACCCGATTATAGAAGGAGAAGTGTGTGCATGGGCTTTGGACCATTTTAGAGCATTTGTATCAGGGAAACCTGTTACTATCTTATGTGACCATAAGCCTCTTGTGAAATTACTAACGACTGAAGGAACAGTCAGTGCTTCAGCAAGAATTGCCAGGTTATCAATGAGAATGCAAGATTACATCCATAAACTTGTGAATCTACCTGGCAAAAAAATGTGGTGGCTGACTGCTTGTCTAGAATGCCCACTAAGTTGGAAGAGTGTGACGACGAGGTTTGGAACAGTTTCTATTTTGCATTTATACATGGTGATGGTAGTAATGCTATGTGTAAAGAAGAGTGACTGAGTATGAGAATGACAGCGTGCTAGTTCAAGTTAAAGAATGTCTGGAGGGAAATTGGCCCAACAAAAGTGACTTACCAGCAGAGATCAAACCATTTTGGGAGATTAGGTCACAACGTACAGTAGATAATGGTGTCATTTTGAGGGGAGAGAAATCTAAAATTGTGTTGTGCCATGAAGGCCATTTTGGCATTGTGCTGACCAAGAGTTTGACCAGGAGTTAGTTTTGGTAGCCGAATGTTGATGCAGAGGTTAAAAGGTTTGTGAGAAGATGTTTCAGTTGTGCTGGTGCTGACAAATCGTTGAAAACGTTGAGACCTCCTATGAATCAATTTATTTTTCCTAAACAAGCATGGGAAATGCTTGCAATAGATTTTGTGGGTCCTGTGGGTGAAGAGCATAAATTCATTACTGTACTGATTGATTTATTTTCAAGGTGGCCAGTGGTTGAGGTGGTCAACAAGGCTCATAACAATTCAGTTTTGCAATTTCTTGATAGAGTTTTTTTTTCTGAAGGTTTACCAAAAACAGTGTTAAGTAATAATGGGGTGCAATTTCTTTCAAAACGCATCCAAAGAATACTTTAAAAAGGTGGGCGTACAACACAAAATGACTTCCTTTTACAACCCTAGTGGAAATGGCATGGTTGAGAGATTCAACTGGGTTGTGAAGGGGGTTATTCAATCTGCCGTTGCTAGCAATAGCAATTGGGAAATACAATTACAAAAGGCAGTTTGGGCATACAAAGTAACCAGGAATTACGTCACTGGGCTGTCTTTGTTCTTGATTATGAGGGGGCCGCAATCCCAGGTCTAAGTTCAACCCAAACTGGTTACATTATGTTGGTGTTGAGCGATGGTCTCTTGAAATGGTGCAGAATCGAGTGGCAGAACATCAATTGAAGATGAAAACGTTTCATGACAAATATGGGATAAAACCAGTGGAAATTGCTGCAGGTGATTGGGTCCGCATAAAGAAACCTGGAGATGTCAAGAAGAGGCAGAGTCAGTCTGACGAACCTGAGGAAGTAATTGAAGTTCTTAACAATGCTGTTACAGTGAGCAGTGGAAAGGGGAAACATCCATTACAACGCAATGCCTTTCCAAAGCAACAAACACAACGCAAGCTCCATTACAATGCATGCTATGCAACGAATGCCATCACAACACATATGCCTCACTGACCAGCACCTTCCCTGAGGTAAGCACCCGGCAGTGTTAGAATAGTAATTTACGTTGTAATGGTACATATGTTGTAATAGCATGCATTGTAATGGAAGTTGCATTGTAAAAACCACGTTGTAAAAGTATGCGTTGTAATAGTTTGAATTGTAACATCATACATCCAGTGGAAAGGTATGGAATCTTAAAAGGGTGGCTCACAGTCCTGAGGGTGTATCGGAGATAGGTGAGCACAATTACCAGGAACAAGATTATCGTTGGTTAGATTCTGAAGAAATAGGATCAAAGGTTTAAGAATTGAGTCAAATTCCAGTATTATAAGAGAGGAAGGGTGGAGCATGTGCAAGCGTAAACAAGGACTACGGTATGAACAGCAGCAATGTAGTAGGGAGTGAGGATGGTGTTGGAGAGCTGAGAATGAATGGAACAAATGATGGCACGGAATAGGGGAACACTGGAATGAGTGAGGATGATGTGGAGGAGACTCTTGCGCAGAGAGTAAGGAAACCTCCCCAAGTGGTTGAAGGATTTGTGTGTGGAGAGAAGGAGTTCCATGGGAAGGATTCGTTTATTTGGTGGATACGTTTTAGAGATGTTGGCAAATGTATCATGCACCTCTAGTTGAAGTGGCTTAAATTAAATCGTGTCTTTTTAGTATGTTAACTTTTCTTGTGTATATTAAAGGGGGGATGTGTTATGTTTTTTAGTGCTATGTTTTCTCTTAGATGGCTTGATGTTCCAAATGAAATATGGAACATCAAGGCAGTGAGAACGGCAGCAGTGAACTGGAGAGAGGACGTGTTAGCTTGGCGGCTTCAAGCGAATAAAGCGAGTACTTCGACTACAGTGTTCTTGTATTTAATAGTACACTAACACACAACTGTATGTACCATTTTGAAAAGAAACTCAATGATTGTACATTGAGCTATAGAGTGTTATTTGTTGCATCATTTCTGAAATTCTAGTCCACAGAACCTTCCCAAGGTTTGAACAGATCTGTACTAAGTGCTCAAAGGGCTAACTCTGTCCACAGTTTGAGAGTCCGCAGTCCTCAGGCCCCAGGATACTAGGCGCGAAAGATCGCAATTTTCACAAATGGGGCAAGATAACTCTAGTTTTTCTGACACTACCCTAGCTGGATTATTTATTAAGCCAATGGAAGGATCCTTTACCACCCCCATAGCATTACTTTGGGTGCAGGAGGTAGTGGATGTGTATAATTTTGAAGGCATTTGGCATGCATACAACACTCTATACATTTCGGGCAGGTGTGGTATAGTAATTGATTCGTGGTATAAACTGAAAGGAAAAGGAGAAGTTGGGCATGCAATCCACCTCTTCAGTTCTAACCCATATTGGATAACAATGTTGGTTTGGATTCACATTTGATAATCCAATTATTGATATCTGGATTTATGATTAGAGCCATTTGTTATACCCTATATGCTTTATTGCCCCCTTTTCCTTTCTGTATATTACTTCATGCTGCATTGCTTTGATATAGGTAAAAAATAAAAATTGAAAAAAACTTTAGATTAGTCAATAGTAGATTCACAATGAATGATCTTGGATGTCCTTGTAAACTCCCAAATTGCTCACCCAGTTAACACTACAAATGATACAGAGAAGCCAAATAAAGCATTCAGTCAAAGTATGATACAACTCCACAACATTTAGTGAAAATAAATACATCACTCGCTCTCTCTTTTCCTGTTTTTCTAAGATTGAGGTCGAAATGTCGACAATACAGTTGTCTTGCCACAATTAATGGACTCCATAACCTACCCAGTTTAACACAAAGACAACGATGAATGGACAGACTTTACCAAATATGACTGATTAACCAATATTGTACATTTCAATCCAATGCATTCACATATTGCAAGAGCATTTATTTTTTCACTGCGCACAAAGCACCTTGTGGAGTTAAATTGCTAATGTAGTGAACTGAACTATTGGGGTGACTGAATCTATACAATTAATGTTCTCGAGAAGTATCATCTTTGACGGACGCTCGCTACATCAATCAACCAATCAGGGAACTGTCAAGCGCGCTACTCACCCATGAGGGCCTCAAGGTCTTGGGGGAGGTTGAAGGGGAGGAGGGGGGGGGGGGGTATAAACAGCTCCGGTCAGTTGAAGAGCACGGTCTTGAGGGTCTTCCTGATGATGTACAGAGAGGGGGCGCGTCTGATGCTCCATAAATATCCAAATTATAGGACAACAGTAAATAGCATTACGTGCTGTCAAACACGGCAGAAATATCCCTCATGGACTTCACATACAGTGTTATGTTCCAGTCCAATTCAGCCTCGCAGTTACAACATTCATGCCCCAAACTGGCCTGAGCTACCACCAAAGCAATGGGGACGAGGCCAAGGTCCTGTTGTATATGTGAGTGCAACCTCAAGGGACAGATGAGTTTATGACTCTGTCCCCCCCATCATGAATCATTCAAGAAAGAGGGAGGTAGGAATTGAGAGGGCAGCTCACTAACCTACCAGCTTAGCTGGGTCAGACAGACTTGTGCTTTGTTAGCTGCCATGACAGACTAGGCGCCACACTCCTCAAGCAGCAGGAATTATGCAGTGATGTGTATTTAGTTAGGAACCTTGAGAGGTTCTCTGGACAGAGTGCATTAGACCAAGTCTTCTGGCTCTATTGATGGGCACCGTGGGACACACTCTGTAAAGGCACAGTAAAGCTTGATCTGGACGCAAAAGAACAAGTTACTTACCTTCGGTAACGCTTTTTCTGGTGGATACAGTATCTGCCTGCAGGTTCCTCACCTTGTGAATATCCCCTGCGCCAGCAAAGTTCGGAAACTTTTGTAGCAGTCCACACCGATGAGGTCGAAGACGACGTCACAGAGACACAGCTCCGCTCGCGACTCCGCTGACGTCACCGGCTCCATAAGAAGACCTCGTCGGAGTGATGACGTCAGTTCTGCCCTTTCTTCCGTGCCTTCGAGGCACACAGACAGACTGACAGCAATATATACACAGTACATAATATACAATGCAACGCACACAGTGTGAAGAGTAAATAGGAAGGCAGAAGAAATAACACAATGCCTTAGACCGTAACAAATACATTTTGAAAAATCATCACAAAATTGTAGGTATACAAGGGTGGACAACGGGGATGCGGGTGGGTCAGTGAGGAATCCACAGGCAGATACTGTATCCACCAGAAAAAGCGTTACCGAAGATAAGTAACTTGTTCTTCTGATGGATACATCTGCCAGTGGATTCCTCACCTTGTGAAAAGATTCCCACAGCAGTCCCACTCCCGGAGGAGGGTGTCCACCCTTATATACCAAAAAGTCCTTAAGGATGGAACAAGCAAAATGTCCGTCCCTCCTCACCTCGGAATCCAAGCAATAATGCTTTGCGAAAGTGTGAAGGGAGGCCCAAGTTGCCGCCCTACAAATGTCCTCCACAGGAACACCTCTAGACAAAGCAGAAGTGGAAGACTTAGCTCTAGTAGAATGAGCCCTTAAACCCTCTGGAGGTTCCTTACCAGCCAAAGAGTAGCATATCTTGATGCACAAGACAATCCATCTGGAAAGGGTGCGCTTGTGCACCGCTCTGCCTTTCCTGCAGCCAACAAAGCCCACGAAGAGCTGGTCGTCAACTCTAAAGTCCTTTGTCCTGTCAAGGTAGAAGCTCACCGCCCTCTTAGGGTCCAAGCGTTGAAGCCGCTCCTCCTCCTTAGAAGGGTGAGGGGGAGGATAGAAGGTAGGGAGGGTAATGGACTGCCCCAGATGGAAGGGAGTTACCACCTTTGGCAGAAAAGCAGCCCTGGTCCTGAGTACCATTCTTTCAGCATGAATGGTCAAGAACTGGGGTTTTGAACTTAGAGCTTGAAGCTCACTTACCCTCCTTGCCGAGGTGATCGCAATGAGAAAAACCGTTTCAAAGGACAACAATCTCAAGGGACACTTGTGTAAGGGCTCGAAGGGAGAACCCATCAGATAAGTTAAGACAAGATTCAAGTCCCATTGAGGCACAATAAAAGGAGTAGGAGGAAACTGATTTGTAAGGCCTTTCAGAAACCGTAAAACAATAGGAGATTTAAACAATGACGGCTGATCCGGCAAGCAAAGGAATGCCGACAAGGCTGAAAGATATCCCTTTACAGTGGCTACGGCAGAACCTTGCTGAGCAAGAGAAAGGGCAAACTGAAGAATGTCAGATAAACGAGCCCTCAAAGGATCAATTGACTTCTCCCCGCACCAGAGCACAAATTTAGACCACCTATAGGAATAGATAGATTTGGTGGAATGACGTCTGGCAGACAAAATTACATCTACCACATTTGGCGGGAGAGAAAAAGAATTCAGGTTGCCCCGTTCAATCTCCAGGCATGAAGGTGTAAGCTCTGGAGGTGGGGGTGTAGAACCTGCCCCTCTGACTGCGAGAAGAGGTCTGCCCACAGAGGGAGACGGAGCGGAGGGCACCAGGAGAGGTGGAGAAGCTTGGCCAATCCGGGGCGATCAATATGACTTCGGCCCGGTCTTAGCGAATCTTCCACAGAACCCGAGGAATCACGTAAAGGAGTTGTGAGCCCCAACTCAACTGAAACGCGTTTCCCAACACTCCCTGCATCGGATACTGGAGACTGCAGAATGACGGGCAGTGAGCGTTCTCGTGAGTGGCAAACAGGTCCACCCGAGGAGATCCCCACATCCGAAAGACGTGACGAACCACCTCCGGATGAAGCCTCCACTCGTGGTCGGCGGAGAACTGCCGACTGAGACCGTCTGCACGGACGTTCAGAACCCCGGCCAGATGATTTGCCATCAGACAAATCCGATGATCCTGAACCCAGGACCAGAGACGCAGAGCCTCTCTGCAGAGACAAAGAGACCCCACTCCGCCCTGCTTGTTGCCACACCACATCGCGGTAGTGTTGTCCGTCCGGACTTGAACCGACTGACCGCGAAGGGAAGGGAGAAAGGCCTTAAGTGCCAAACGTATCGCCCGCAATTCCAGAAGGTTGATGTGAAGCAACCTTTCCTCTGTAGACCAAAGACCCTTGATCTCCAGATCCCCCAGATGCGCACCCCACCCTAAAGTGGATGCATCCGTAATCACTGTGGCCAGAGATGGAGGTAGATGGAAGGGCTTTTATTGAGACAGATTGCCCTCAACCAAGATAGATCCGCCGCAGCTTCTCTGGAGATCCTCACAGACTCCCTGAGATCTCCTTTGTGTTGATACCACTGCCTGCTGAGGCACCACTGGAGTGCCCTCATGTGCCAGCGTGCATGGTTGACCAACAGAATGCAGGCAGCAAACAGAACGAGCAGGCGGAGGACCTTCAGGACTGGAACGACCGCTCCATCGTAAAACAAAGGAATCATTTCCTGTATGCCCGACACACAGTAGTGTCCAGTACCGCCCCTATGAACAGGTTGTGATGAGAGGGCACCAGGTGAGATTTGGGAACGTTTATCGAAAATCCCAATTTGTACAACAGCTGAGTCGTAACCTGCAGATGATGAAGCACCTTCTCTGGCGACTCTGCTTTGATCAGCCAGTCGTCCAGATAGGGGAAAACTGAAATCCCCGACCTTCTGAGATGGGCTGCCACCACTGCCATCACCTTCGTGAAGACTTGAGGTGCAGTAGTAAGACCAAAAGGAAGGACCGCAAACTGATAATGTTGCGACTCTACCGTAAACCGGAGATACTTCCTGTGCGACTTCAGGATGGGGATGTGGAAATACGCATCCTGCAAGTCGATTGACACCATCCAGTCCTCCTGATTCAGCGCTTGAAGAACCTGCGCAAGGGTGAGCATCTTGAACTGCTCTTGCTTCAGATAAAGATTCAAGATCCTGAGGTCCAATATTGGACGCAATCGGCTGTCCTTTTTTCGGAATCAGGAAATACCGTGAGTAGCATCCCTGACCCCTCTCCTGCTCTGGAACCACCTCTATCGCACCTTTTTTTAGCAACGTCAGGACTTCCTCCTGTAGGAGAAGACGGTGGTCCTCTGAGCAAGAACCCTTGGGAGGGAGGGTCATTTGGAGGGAATTCCCGAAAGGGAAGGGCGTAGCCATTTTCTACAAGATCTAGAACCCAAAGGTCTGTAGTAACCGATTTCCAATCTTGTAGAAAATGGGTAAGCCGGCCCCCCACAGGACCAACATGATCCAGAATGGTAGATCTAGGGCTGCTTTGCAGTGGTGGGAGGGGCTGAGGAGGAGGAGGAGAGCTGTCGGCCACGAGTGCGACCCCTGATTCTGCTTCTGTAACCCTTATACAGAGTGCTTTGCTGCTGCTGCTGCTGTGGCTGTCTGTATGTACGAAAGGTATACCTCCCGAAGCCCCTGTACCTCTTGAATGAACCTCTTGGCTGAGTTTGAAGGCCCAAAGATTTAGCCGTGGCCTTACTCTCTTTAAATCTTTCCAGCGCAGCATCCGCTTTCTTGCCAAAAAGTCCAGAGCCATCAAAAGGCAAGTCTAAGAGCGTTGACTGGACATCAGGGGAAAATTCCGATGACTTAAGCCACGTGCTCCTCCTAGTGGCAACAGAAGATCCCATGACTCTTGCAACCGAGCAGCTGTGTCCGATCCACTCTGGATCACATGACGCGCCGCCGCCTGGGCATCCGAAAGGATCTCATTGTAACCAACCCTATCCTCTTCTGATAGTTTTTGGGCTAGCTGCTTTGCTGAGACCATAAGAGCATGTATATAACAGCCCAAGAGACAGGTGGCATTCGTTGATTTACGGGCCATGCTGGCCGAAGAAAAGACCTTCTTGGCCGACTGATCCAGTTTTTTTGCTTCCCTGTCACTCGGGACCTGGGGAAAAGAACCTGATGACTTTCTTGAACATGAAGCCTGAACCACTAGACTCTCCGGAAACGGGTGAGATGTAAAAAAATCTGGGTCCCCCGGAGCTGCCCTATACCTCCTGGCAATGACTTTAGAAACTGCCGGAGCAGAAAAGGGCTTACGCCACACCTCCATAACTGGCTCTATGATGGCGTCATTAAAAGGGAGGAAAGGTTCAGAAACAGTAGAGGGAGAGTGCAGAACTTCTGTTAAGATGTTAGGCTTGAACTCTGCAGAAGGCAACTGCAGATCTAAAAGTTCAGTTACCTTCCATATAACAGCATGGTATGGCGCCACATCCTTTGAAGGAGCATCAGAAGGAGGAGTAATCTCCCATTCAGGTGATAAGTCCAGGCCACTAGCCTCCTTCAACTCCTCAAAAACATTGTCCGATTCCATGAGTTCCCCTTCCTCTACCTCCTCCATCAGGTATCTTTGCTCATCCAGCACCCTCTGGGCCTCCCTCCTAGACCTGATTTTCACAACCAGAGTCAGCGGCGCCGAACGTGGATCCAAAGGGACAGCCGGCGTCGAACGAGGTCGAGTCGGCGCCGGTGAAGAAGGGAGCGGCGTCGATGTCCTCGGCATTGGTAGATGCCTAGACGGAGTCGCCGGAAAAAATGGCATGAAGGGAGCCTGAGGATAGGCTTGGGGAACTCCCAAACTGAAGGCCATAGGACCCATAGGACCCGAAGGTGCACCAGAGGGGTACATGGCTCTGGAGAATACTCCATACATTGCATTAAGATAATGCGTAGGGTCCTGACCTGGTCCTGGAAACGCAGGATATTGCTCAGGTATCACCGGACTCGGGCCGACCGGCACCGACGGTGGAGTCAGTGGAGCCGAAGGCTCACCCGGGGCTGGAGGCTCCTCACACGGAACCAAGGACGAAGCCGGAGATGGAGCCGGCATCGGAGATGGAGCCGGGGCAGGAGCCGGAGAATGTTCCGGTGAAGCCACAGGTGACGACAGGCCAATAGGGGAATCCGGAACAGGCGAGGGAGACACAAAGTCCTTACAGCGTCGGGAGGGTGATGTCGATCTCGGAGCCGCATCCCTATCCGAGCGACGTCAAGATGAATGCCTCCTCTTTTTCTTGTGCTTCCTGGATTTGGAAGCATGCCCCGAAGTCGACTTCGACACCGACCTCGATCTCTACCTCGATTTTCTCCGGCCTCTTTTTTCTTTCTTCATCTTCGCAATGAAGAGCTTTGCTTCCCTCTCCTTAAGAGCCATGGAACTCATTTTGCGGCAGCAAGAACATCCCTCGACATCATGGTCCGATGACAGGCACCACACGCAGACGTCATGCGGATCCGTTATGGACATGTGTTTCCCACATTCACGACAGGGTTTAAATCCTGACTTCTTCGTCGACATTTCTGCAGAAGAAGACAAAGACAAACCAGCAGAAAACAAAGTAACCAGTATAGCTACAGAGATAAATTCCCGAAATCCGGTGGCGTCGACGGCGCGGAAAAAAGGGAACTGACGTCATCACGCCGATGAGGTCTTCTTATGGAGCCGGTGACGTCAGCGGAGTCGCGAGCTGAGCCGGGTCTTTGTGACGTCGTCTTCAACCTCATCAGCGTGGACTGCTACAAAAGTTTCCGAATGTTGCTGGCGCAGGGGATATTCACAAGGTGAGGAATCCACTGGCAGATGTATCCATCAGAAGAGTACGATACTGCCATACTGTTTCCCTTGGGGGACATATCAAATTGAGGTCATCTCGTTTAGGAAGCAGCGGAACATCACTGGAACCATAAAATTGGCAATAAAAGTGAAACCAAGGAAAATAGTACCTTTATGAGCGCCTACACAGCACAGAGACCAACACTTCCCACCTAGTGGTGAAATAGGACTACTTTTGGCACAACGCCTGTGGTGACTGGAACTCTGATTGTATTGTGTAATTAACCACTGGAGGAGTAGGCACAGAGCCAAGGGAGAAACTCAGCATGCTTAGAAAATCCCTGTGAGCCATCAGTGGACCAACAGAGAAATCTTACGATAGGAGGATTGAAAAAAGAAAAGGACAATGAGTGGTATATCAGGGTTTAACCCAATTGCTGTGGGAGCACAATCAGTGTGTACAGAATTTCGGCAACTGAGAAAAAAGGAAATAGCTCAACTGGTGAATTGCCACAGTAGAGACTCTGTGCTTGTTGCCACAACCACCCACCCAATCCTCTGAAGTGAATAAATATGCAAGCTGTACTTTGGGGGACTCCATTATCAATAAGTGGGTTTTAAACTGTTCTACCTTTCTCGCATTCCTCTTCTTCCTGACCGACTCATATAGAATAATCCACCCATTTCTCTTTTCACCACCTCTAGGGCGGCAGCCAGGATTCTTCCGCTCTCTTTTTAACGAACTGCAAATCTTCACACCCTTACTTGGTCGTTCTCGCTGATCTTCTTCATACAGCTATCCAACCTCTTACTTTTGTTATAAAAACATCCCTAATTAGGTAGGGGTATCTATGTTTCCTTTGCACAGTGTTACAAATGACTCACTACATGAAGGGAAGAAGTTACTTATGATCTTCGCATCTAGTTGTCTCAGTTGGCATCGGTCATAGACGGACCTAGTCTAAAGACAAAGGAAGATGTGATGTTTATTATAAAATGCATGTAGTGTCAGGCTACAAGTTGATATGTGCATGGAAAGGTTTGTTTTCACTATACACTTTGCAAACAAACCAAATTACGAAAATGCGTTATCACATCTGAAAACTGTACTGGCTCTGCTCGATTTTACAATAAATCGGAGAGAAAAATAAAAGTTGGACTTAAATTTGTCCACCTCTTTGGAACTGTAAAGTTTATTGTTAAAATCTTATTAACTTTACTATGCTGCTAAAAATACAGATATATTCCATAGCATTCATTATTCCTTCACATTGGAAACCTCTGACTAATGCTTAAACGGAGGACTTATGATTGGGTCAATGCAAACGTTTCTAAAAACGTTGGCGTAATGTGTAATTTGCAGAGCTTCATTGTATGAAAAATTTCAGAAATTGCGCAAGTGCACAATTTTGCAACATTTATTTGCTTTAAATGGATTGGATTAAGCAGAAAATGTGAAGTGAACGATACGTTTGAATGGAAAACGTGTTGCGACTAACATTTTACCGGTGAACCATTCCGGTTGCCAGTATCTCGAGCGGCTTTTCAATGAGATATACCAAAGCGCACTTCACCAAATTTATGCCCAATTTCACACACCCTTCTTTACGTTACGTTAAAAACTGTCAAGATCAAACAGATCAGAAAAGAAATTGCATAAGAGAAACAAGAAGACACGAAGGAGGGGCGTGGCCAGGCCGCCGATCAAGATGGCCGCGCAGCACTGAAGCTCCGTCAGCCTCTCCCAGCTTAAAAGCTATATCCCCCTAAAATGTTGCCGTGATCGACTCCTGCTCGAACTCTGCTAGACTCCTGCTACAAACAGATTATGCCGGGAGCCTGCTGATCCTACTCTCCCGAAGAATGGAGCCTCCGTTGCAGTAAAATCTCCGCTCAGCAGATCGGGGGGGGAGCTACATCAGGCCTCGGACTCTGCGGATTGCCTTGCAGCCAGATTGCTGATGCGCCATGGCCCGGACCAGCTGGTTACTGTGAGCAGACATCCTCATCAGCGGCGAGTGCCCCGGGTGTGGGTTCCCCTTGTAACCCCTGCCCCCTCCGCCGACTCCTTCCTGCTGCCAGGGCGCGGTCACGTCGACTGGGCCCAGGCATCCTCAATCGCGCCTGCATTCTTCCCGAGGCCTCGCGGGAACAGGGCCCGTGAGCGAGCCAGGGAGCCGTCCACTCGGCCGCTTGCAGGTGTGGCTGCGGGGGAGAGGTGGGGTGCCCCCGTCGATTCCCGCGCCCGGTTGCCCCCGCGCCTAATGTGGCGGCATCATCCCACCCGATAAGAGGCCCGTTGCTGATGGCCCCCCTGACCCTGGCTGCGGGCTGTTCCTTGACACTGGAGGCCCGCGCCTCATCTGCACTTCACTCACCAGCATTGGAGGCACTTGAGGGAGGCCACCCTGGCCCCACAGCACATCTCGTGGCCTGAGCTCCTGCACACACCGGACCACGGCACTCCCACACACCGCCACGGTGGAGAGGCTATTTGGGGGGCACGGCCAAGGCACTCACACACTGTGGCGGCCCTCTTCCTAAGCACCGGTCCATCCTGGGGAGCACCCTGTCGGCCCTTTGCCACCATTGGGCTTCATCTGTTATTCCTCGGCCACCCCGGAGATCATCCCCATTCTGGACACCACACTACGGCGCAGCAGCGTCCAACCCTTGGGGATTGTTCCCAGCGCTTGTAGTGTGGGCTCGGCCCGGGGTCTGCACACTACTGGACCGGCGCGCTGCATTGTCTGCACACTGACTGCACCATCGCTTGGCATCGCCGGTCCTCTCCCGAAGCCACCGGCTCTACTGGTGCTCTTCTCTCCCTTCACTGGACCCTATTGATTCCCTCTTATTACTGCGAAGGCCTGCAGTGGTGCCGGTTCCTGGTGGCTTCCCTTGGTTGGGTTGATGGAGTGATTTTCAGTACGCATGCTTCCCGTTCCCTGACTGCACATCGGCGTAGACCCGTGGGTGTTCGGTCTCCCCAGAGCGGAGACCTCCGTCCCGGCATCAGCGCCCCCTTGCATTGCCTGCCACTTGCATCCCACAGGATCCTCCTGGGGCCCCATCACCCCTGCACGCCTCGCTGGATATCCACTCCCTGCCTCCCACTTGGACATCCTCTCCGACGCGCTAACCCCCTGGACGCTCAGATTGCACCTCCTGTCCCGGCTGGCGTTGGTTCTTCACTGCTTTCCACTGGGGCGGCATCCCCCACTTACGCAGGGCCTTGATCTGCGACGTTGTGGTGCATCTGGTCGTCGGCACATGCTCACTGGATCACAGAGATGCCGGGAGGGCCCGACGCCGAGCTGACAGGGTGCATCTCCCGCTGTTCCACTAACACTCAGGGACCTGTGCAATGATTTTCCCTCACCTTCCATAGCTGGCTCCAGACCTTGGCCCGTCTCCTTCTGTCATCACCCGCTGTACACGTCCCACTGCCACTGTCCCCGCTACGTGGCATTACAGCATGGGCCGCAAAGATCCTAAGCAGAAGACCCTCCCCTTCAAAAAGCTGGTTGAAAAGGTCCCTGAAGATAGCGCAGATATGGCAGATAGTGGGCAAGGTGTGGACCGTGTCGAACCCCCCCTACTCCCTCCTCTTCCCTGTTACAGGAGATGAGAGCGGGCTTTAGAGCACTGGATAGGCGGTTTTATGCCCTAGACAAAAATCTTGAGAGCCTGGGGGCCAAAATCCATGTTCACGACTGGCGCTTGGACGTGGCGGAGGCCAGCATTTCAGACATTGAGGATGGCACTGCGCAGTCCCTGAAGAGGTTGGAGCGTGTGGAGCGTATTCTCAAAGAAGTGGCGATCAAGAACGAAGACCTCGAAGCGCGCAGTCGACGTAACAACATCCGTATCCTGGGAGTTCCGGAATTCAACGCCACGGGCCGACTAGACCTTTTTGTGGAGACATTGCTGGCTAACATATTTGGGAAGGACTCCTTTACCCCAGGCTTTGTTGAGGAGCGCGCACACCGCACTTTGGGACCCGGCCCAACCCAGGCTGCCCCCCCCCCCCAACCAATCATTGCACGTATCATGAACTTTCGGGATTGCGATACTGCGCTTCGCCTGGCCAGAGAACATGGGGACACCACATGGCAGGGCTCCAAATTATCCTTCTTTCCGGACTTTACCATCATGGTTCAAGAGGCCCGTCGCAAATACAATGGGGTCAAAGACACCCTCCGGAACTTAGGTCTGAAATAAGGCATGTTATATCCCGCCAGGCTGAGAATCAATGTGAATGGCAAACCTCGCGTCTTTGATGGCCCCTCTGAGGTACAGGAATTCTGACGTACATACAGGCAGACCACTACTCAGACGGGTGCGGAGGGTGGTAGGCCTTCTCCTCCACACAGCGACTCTGATGCGAGTATTGAACTTTTCTCTGGTTCCGGGACTGGTTGACACTATCGCAGTGTTCCTCCTTCATTCTAGCAGGACTATACTGGGATAATGTTATCCATCAAACAGTAATGTTTCAAATAGCTGGTTGGCTGACGTGGTGTTGCCACCCCCCCATGGTGTACACCTTGGGTTTGTTTCGGATTACACGGATGTACCGTTTCAGGGTTTCTTCGTTCCACTGTAAAGTAGATTGGTACTCAACGTCCTGTGGTTTATCATGGGTTTGCCTTGCTCTATTGGTGGTGGGGAGGGGGGGGGGGGGGTGGGGGGGGGGGGAGGGGGGAACATTGCTACTGTATTTCCATTTGTGATTTTCTTCTGTTTGTTCCCCCTCATGGCTGGAATTCAATTGTTGGAGCTTATATTTGTCACTCATGTTACGTTTAACAGATGGTTCAGCTGGGTAATATTGAGGGTCCCGATGGCCTGTCCTTGATGTCCTGGAACGTTAGGGGTCTCAACGACAACCGCAAAAGGCAGCATGTTGTTCATTATCGGATTTGACATAACGTGGACATTGCCTTCCTGCAGGAAACGCACTTACCTAAATCTGACGCTGGTCATTTCGCTTCTAGCTGGGGCGCGCACAGGTACTTCGCCAATTTTAGCAACTACGCTAGGGGCACGGTCATTCTCATTCACAAGACGGTCCCCTTCCAGCCCAGTTCAGTCATATCGGACACTAAGGGTAGATACCTAATTGTCATGGGGTCACTATTGGGTCACAGTTCCACTTTGGTGTGCATATACCCTCCGAACACCGACTCCCCTGAATTTTTTCATTCTCTGCACTCCCAGTTTGCAAAGATAGATCCCACCCTCTTCTTAGTGTGGGGAGATTTCAACTTGCTACTCAACCCTGCATTAGATAGCACTGCCGACTCCCCCGGCGTCAAGCCGCATGCACGCCGCGCTCTACTCTATCTCTGCGAGCAATTTTCTCTCTTAGACCTAAGGTGCAAGCGCAACCCTTCCCACACGGACTATAATCATTACGCTGGCCAACACAACACCTGGACTTGACTCGATTATTGGCTCGTCTCCCCTGCCATCTCCGCTGGGTCCATTCCTTTGTGACTCTCCCAAGGACGTACTCGGACCACTCCCCAATACAGCTTCTCCTTAGGGTTCCCAGACCTGAAGGGTTTGAACAGCAATAGCGCTTCCCAAGCCGCGCCCTCAATGATGACCTTTTCCATTCTAAAGTGCGAGAGGTTATTGAAGACTACTTCACCATCAATACAGGTTCAGTTGACACCTGGGCGGTTCTATGGGAGGGCTTCAAGGCATACATCAGGGGTGTATGTATAGCCAAACATACCGGGGTGGCTCAAGGATCTTCGCAACACGCTTAGAGCGTGACCTGACCGAACTGGACAACGTTATTACATACACTCCTAATCCAGACGCAGCTGGGAAATGTTTGGCCCTCCTTACCGAATACAGGGACACTGCTGATCGCGATATTCTTTATTTAGGCAAATATCACGCCGCTAGGCAATACGGCGAGGGTGAGCGTCCGGGACGTGCACTGGCTCAGATGGCAGATAGGCTCCTGAGGCGGAAGCTGGGAGTTTTCTGGTTTTATTATATTTCTTTTGCGCCGTAAGTTTTCAAATCTTAACCTGCACTTTGTTTTCAATCATAAAGTTGCTAATTTTGCCCACCTTACCCCCAGCCGATTAGGTGCCTGGGAGGGCTTTCATGCACACACTTGGACTACCGTAGGAGCGGGCAGACATATTGGGCAGGCAATACAGGTAGCGCGCTACTCGTTGCTCATCGGTGATTATAAAAGATGATGACAACGCGTGTACACAGTGGGCGCGCGCTGCGGGCGCGCCAAAGGCAAGCCCGTCTGCGCCCGTCCGCACCCAAAGGCCAGAGATGCTGCCCCCACCCAGGTACATAATAACCACCATATCCCTATATGTTATGCAGCTGATTGCCTGCGGGCTATTAGAGCGCCTGAACTTATTAAGGGTTACAACAAACAAATGATGGACAGAATGCTGACAATGCAGACATTCTCCCCCAGTCAAGAGATCTGGGTTAAATCCATCGTTCTTTTGCCCACTACGCCACCCCAGTTCAGACATGGCCATATGCAAATCAGTCTTGACCCCGTGCCTCATGGGAACAGTCCAGCCCGAACTGCCAAGCCATGTCTTCCCTGGACCGGAATCAAGCATCCTAGGACCGGTTTCTGGCTATCAGCCGTCATCAGCCAGGATAGCTTGACTCCAGTGGCGTAGTGAGCACGGGTCCCACGTCTGGGAATACCCATCCTACTTAGGGCAAAAAGCGTTACAACAAACAAATGATGGACGTAATGCTGACAATGCAGACATTCTCCCCCAGTCAAGAGATCTGGGTTAAATCCATCGTTCTTGCGTGTTTCCAGTCCAGGGAGGACCTGGCTTGGCAGTTCGGGCTGGACTGTTCCCATGGGGCACAGGGTCAAGACTGATTTGCATATGGCTGGGTTCAAACTGGAATGGCATGGTGAGCAAAAAAACGATGGATTTAGGCCCAGATCTCTGTACTGGGGTGAATGTATGACATTGTTCTGCATTCTGTCCATCAATTGTTGTTTTTGCATTTGAACTTATTAAGGAGCAAAGCCACAGTAATTGTACCCAGAAGTTCCCCATCATGCTAGAAGGACCAGTAACGTGCAAGCATTGCCAATTTCATACGGTCCTACATGCAGAGGACCCCTTCCCAACAAGAAAGGCCCCAGATCCAGTTACCACAGGATTAAAAAACATATTGTGCAATGTAAGGTCTTTTGCAAGACATCCGTTTGAAATCTGGGGCATGATTGTCTCTCATTCCCCCGCACTATGTTTTTTCACGAAAACATGGCTGAATCCCGCAAATCACCCCATGATAAACTTAGCGATCCCAGAAAATTATAAATTTATCCATCTGGATAGGGAGGGGAAAACAGGTGGCAGTATAGCCATTGACTTCCAGAATCATCTTACAGTGAACTGGGTGTCCACGGTAAAAAATGAATGTTTGGA
The DNA here is from genome assembly GCF_964204655.1 of Triturus cristatus. Classification (NCBI taxonomy): domain Eukaryota; kingdom Metazoa; phylum Chordata; class Amphibia; order Caudata; family Salamandridae; genus Triturus; species Triturus cristatus. Next base: position 513,254,434 of record NC_140588.1, read on the forward strand.
ATTGGGTATATTTAAGGTCACTATATCTCCCACGGATTGCTGGCACAGTGCCTTAATCTATCGGCCCCCAGGATCTAAAGCCAATTTTACTGACCTTCTGGTCGAACACAGAGCTTTATATGCGCTCACGGCAAATAAGTTTCTTCTGCTAGGGGATTTTAATTTTCATGGGGAAAACACCTCCAACCCTGATGTTAACAAACTTTTATCCTCTTTGAAATCAATGGGACTCACACAAAGAGTGGAAGGCTTCACACACCGAGCTGGTCACCTATTAGATCTAGAGTTCACTAATTATGACCAACTGAGCTGTGACCTCCCTGACCCCCTGACATGGACTGATCATTCGATGATCACCTTCTTTATTCATCAGACGCGGCAAAGAAATGGGAAACCATACACCAGGAAAACACCAGAACAGCGCAGGTCATGGCGTAATCTTACCTTAAAAGTTTTTAATGAGGTTTATTTCCTGGATTTAGCAAATAACTTAATGGAGGCTTCCAAAAAGTTGGAGGCTTTTAACGCTGCACTAGAATCTGCTTTTGATGAGACTATACCCAAAAAACATGGCTCCACTCAACGGCGAATCTCGACTCCTTGGTATACTGAGGAGCTTAAGGAAAAAGCTAAATGTAGGCGCTTGGAAAGAACCTGGCGGGCTAGTACGGCCCATCAAAACAGACTACTGTATAGACAGTCTCTGGCCACATATCATTTGAACCTAAAAGCAGCGAGACACACGTTTATTATCAAGCAGATAGAACAAGCCAGAAACTCTTCGAAAGCCCTGTTTACCGTAGTCAAAGATTTTTCATCCCCTAAAGCTTGCACCCAGTCTCCAAGGGAGTCTCAGGATTTATGTAGCTCTCTGGCGACTTATTTTCAGGATAAGATATCCAGAATTTATGACAACTTTCCTCGGATAACCCCCTCAGTTTCTGAAACTCTGTCCAAACTCGAGGACAGGGATAAGGTAACTAACAGTTCCCTGGAGCGTTTTGAACCGACCACTATTGAAGAGGTCTTAAAAGGCCTCTCCAAAGTAAAATCTGGGTCACCAAATGATTTGTGTCCTTCAAAAATCATGGCTCTCCTAGCTACGAGCTGTGCTCCTGCAATTAGCGACATCTTTAACTGCTCTATAACAACTGGTACGATTCCCCTTGCATGGAAAGAGGCATCTGTTCGCCCTATATTAAAGAAGCCTACAGCGGATCCATCAATCCTTGGCAACTATCGGCCTATTTCCCTATTACCACTCTTGGGGAAACTGTTGGAAGGCATTATTAATAGACAACTTCGCTCCTATCTGAAACTAAACGAAATCCTGGACCCAGCGCAATCGGGCTTTCGACCAGGTTTCAGTATGGAAACCGCCGTACTAGCGGTGACAGATTCGCTCAGACAGACAATAGATTCGGGGGGCTCGACGATACTGATCCTCCTAGATCTCTCGCAGCTTTTGATACCATCTCTCATATCAAGCAGGCGGAGAGACTATCCGCATGTGGTATCAAAGGGACAGCCCTGAAGTGATTACAACATTTCCTGTCTGATATAACTCAAACAGTCATCTTGGGCCCCTACTCCTCGGCCAAAATGTCTCTGGAGAGGGGTGTTCCGCAGGGCTCCTGTTTGAGCCCTACCCTTTTTAACATATACATGGCCCCCTTGGCGAGGATAGTTGAACAGCTGGGCTTCGAGATCATCTCATATGCAGATGACATGCAGCTTAAGTTCACTATTGGGGAAAACCCAGAGAAAAAGAAAATCAGTTTTGCCATCGGCATGAAGGCGATCTCTGACTGGATGACGGGAAAGTGCCTTCAATTAAATCTAGGAAAAACAGAGATCATGTTGATGGGGAAAGCATCAGACATCTGGTCAGATGACTGGTGGCCGTCCAACTGGGCTCTGCTCCCACTCCCAAACTTTCAGTAAAAAACTTTGGCATAATAGTAGACCGGACGCTGTCCATGAAGGACCATATTGCGGCCACGTCCAGTTCATGCTACTATATCCTTCGACTTCTGCGGAAAATACTCCCATATATGCCTACTTGTCACCGCAGGACATTAGTGCAGGCTATGGTAACTAGCCGTTTGGACTACGGCAATGCGCTGCAGGCAGATGTAGGGGAGACTCACCTGGCCAAACTGCAAGTGTTTCAGAATACAGCAGCGAGAATGATTCTCAACCGACCAGCAGGCTCCCCTTCGATTCCGCTGCTCAGAGAACTACACTGGCTATCTGTGAAAAAGAGATCCTTTTTCAAGATCTGTTGTCTAACCTATAACGCCTGGAGCAACAGAGGTCCTCTTTACCTAAAAAGAAAACTTCTCAAATACTGTCCCTCTAGGAGACTTAGATCCAGTTCGCTGGGCCTCCTTCAGGTTCCCTGATTTCATCTTACTCGGACGGGCGGCAGAGCCTTTTCATATCTTGCTCCAAAATATTGGAACCAGCTCCCCCAGGCTTTGCGATCAATCCCTAGCTACGGTCTTTTTAGAAAACAGCTGAAAGCCTTTTTGTTCTTAATCTTCTCTCCAGCTTCTTCAATGCTCCCCTTGCAAAACCCTAATCTGCTAGTTCGCGCCGAGATGCCCCAGGGTGAGTTGAGCGCTCTATAAACTAATTAACATAACATATAACATAACATGCTTCGGCCCCCTTACAACAGGGCCTACATTACGGAGCTGCGATCCTCCACAAACCAGATGCTCTCCGGCACTTTGGAAATTCGTGACAAATTTCTTAATTATTTTACATCTCTTTATACCTCCAAGGTTGGGCGAGACCCCACGGCTCAGGAAACTTATTTTTTCGGAGATCGCATTGGTATACCTGCAGAAAAAGATGCAGGATTTTTTAGCAGAGCCAATCTCCGAGGCAGATGTCCTTGGCGCCATCGATACCCTGCGTTGCTCTTCTGCCACCGGGCTGAGCGGCTTTACGGGGGAGTTTTATAAGGCATACAAAGATCTTTTGGCTCCGCAACTAATTGAAGTATATGCAGAGGCTCTCGAGAAACAAATCCTTCCCCCCCACCCTCCGTGAGGCGGGCATGATACTCCTTCCTAAGCCGGGCAAAGACCTGTTATTGTGTGGGTCAATTTGACCTCTGTCCCTACCGAACTTAGATTACAAGAACTTAGCTAAGGTAATCGCCAATCGCCTGTCCCAGCTGATGGAATATATAACATTTCGCCGGCTCAATCTGACTTTGTCCCCCATCGATCAACCTCGTTGAATCTCAGGACTCTCTTTTCGGTCCTCCACAGAATCAATCCGGAGGTTCCCGCCGCCGCAATCCTATTGGACACTGAGAAGGCCTTTAATTCGTTAGAGTGGCCCTTTTTTATTTTGGTAATGCGTCATATGGGAATTCCATATGGGATTCATTGCTACCACTGCTCTATTATATTGCCGCCCCACAGCGCGACTCCGCCTGAATGGCACGCTCTCCCGTTCCTTCTCTCTCTCACGCGGCACCCAGCAGGGCTGTCCTCGGTCCCCCTTATTGTTCATCTTAGCTATGGACCCCTTAATTCGTCACTTTCAGGTAAAGCATCTTCAGAGAGGCCTTCAATTCAATACCGGTCCTCTTTTAGTCTCGCTCTATTCTGATGACACCATCCTTTAGGTCAGAGATCCCCAGGTGAACATGAAGCCACTCATTAGAGAGATCATCCGATTCGGTCAACACTCTGGCCTAGGCATCAACTGGCGTAAATCGGTTATTTTTCCCCTAACCCCCAGTACGACATCCTGAGACTGAGTTCCCCCTCAAATGGTGCTCTGACTGTCAAGTATCTAGGCATACACATTCATCTTGATTCTGCCCAGATCCTTCGCCTCAATTACGGGAAGGCAATAAGCGCCCTGGAGTCTCAAGTGGAAAGATGGTTGCGTTACCATGGTCCATCGCCGGCAGAGTTGCAGTCATTAAGATGGTGGTGCTCTGTACATTTTTGTATCTTTTCAATAATATTCCCATACCCCACACAAATAGTTTTTTCCTGACGTTGCGGTCACACCTTATCAGATTGGTCCGGGGGGGGGAAACAGGCCCGCGTGCGCTGGCAGGTGCTCACTCTTCCGTATGAGCGGGAGGGTTCGGTGTGCCAGATTTTCACTTATATTACGTGGTGGCCCAATGCAGCTATGCCTTTGCATGGTACCACCCAGACGCCAGGATTCCCTTTCTCCACCCGGAGGCAGACTTCGCCCTTCCCGAGCGGTTATCCACCGTGTTACCTAAGGGCATGCCCAGAGACCATAATGATATTCAGACTGTCTCCACCACCAGCTGGGCCTGGGAGAAGCTGCTTCGAATGACTGGCGCCCCCTACTTTATTCCACAGCCCTTCCTGTCCCAAACGCCCGCTGCCTGCCAATCACTGGCGAAAAACTGGTGCGGCGCAAACTGGCCAAATTTGAAATCTCAATACTCGGTGATTTGTACCCATATGGCCACATCTTCTCGCCGCAAGAGGAGGTCCACTTCCACAACGCCACCTTTATGGACAGCTTTGTACTGGGCCGGGTCCGATCAGCGCTTCGTGCCACTCTGCCTGGTATCCCCTTTGGGCCGGACTCGTTCACTCCTCTCTCGCTTGTCATTGAAAACGAGAGTGAAGTTCACCTCATCTCAAAACTATATAGGGCGTGCTCAGATATGAAACCGGTCAATGACGACAGGATACGTAAGCTCTGGGAGGAGGATTTAGGCCGACCCATCACAGACGACCAGTGGGCTAAGTGCTGCGCAGTAACCAAAGAAGTATCGCTCAACAGCAGACATAAGCTACTACACTTTATGTTCTAATGTAGAATCTATATTACCTTGGCCAGGGCCCATAGACTGGCCCCGTCCCAATCCCATATCTGCCGTAAATGTGACGCCCCTTATGCTGATTTAGCATCCCTCACATGGACCTATCCTAAGCTACAGTCCTACTGGAAGGGGGTACACGAAACACTTGGCGCTATGACTGAGCTGTCACTGGTCCTCATACCTGAAGTGTAACTGTTGGCATATGTGGTCAACTTCCCCAAAAATAGTAGGAGGTTTGCTGCTATCTGCCTGCTGCTAGCCAAAAGAGAAATTGCTATTCACTGGGGACGTAGGTCAACCCCCACGTTGCAAGGCTGGCTGAGCAGTCTGGCCTACTGTAACGTCAACAGTAAGATATATTCCAGTACCCTGTATGGCTCCTCTTGCCCCAGGACATCTGGGGTCCATACAGATCCTATGTAGAAAAAGCTCGACAGGCCACTGACTCCCAACTGGAACGGGGCATTGTCCCTATGGGGGTTGGGTGACTTACCTCGCCCCTTCCATATAATGGACTTTCTCTATTCTGTGGTCCTCTGCAATGCTTCTGTCCTTCAATTATGTTATTTTATCTGCGATGGTCGGGCACGGGTGGGCATGTGGACTAGCTGATGGGGAGGGGGTATTTGCTCTTGGTGTGGAATTTTGGCCTTCAGGACTGAATTTTGTATATCTTTCTTGTATGTTTAACCTTACAGCCTTTTTTCGTCCGATTATTGCCTAATGCTCCATCTAATCTTCATCTATTGTGATGACATTGACAGTTACCACCTATGACTTTTTCTATATGATGTAACAAATGGTAAATAAAGTTTTTTTTTTTAAAGAAAAGAAGACACGAAGGATAGAAAGAAAAGAACAACTAGGTAACAAAATTACGGACAAATGTAAAAGAAAAGAGCTTAAAAGGAGGTTATATGAAACAGACTGCAAAAATATCAAGCAAAAACACAACATTCGCAAATCACGACGGTAGACTGATGCTACACTGAAAATATCCATTTTAAATCTATTCAACCATGCTGCAGTGTAGGGTAACCTCTACAACAGCAGGATATTTGCATCTGCTGAGCCAAGCTGATGATCCGTCACCAAAGCCATAAAGTGGGGGCATGTGAACTTTAGCTTCCTATCTTTGCTCACACTACACTGGCTAACAATGTCTGGATTCTCAAGCTCGTTTACCACTGAAGGGGAGAAGGAATAAATGATTAAGTGCTCACAGGAAAAACAGCAAGATCAATTTACAGATCTGTAATAAACAGAGCTCTGCCTGGAACGCCTATATATTTACGATGCACTAGTCAAACTACACCACCCTTCTAAAGAGACTTGCATCCTTCTTCAGCCTACAGTTCCACATTCTTGGCATTTAAAATCAGAAAAGCTCCAGCTCGTTCAATATCTCAAGCATACCATATCAGATCATATATTTTTTCCAATCAACTGGTCATGCACTTTCAGATAATCAGAAATTCTTTACTTCGTTCTCAGTAAATCATGCCATCGACTACCGAAGCTAACTACATTCTAAGGTTTACAGCCACTGAACACAGAGATTCACGTAGGGGTACCATCATAAACTTTACACACTTTGCTTAGCTGGTAAAAACTTATTTTCCATTGGTTGGACCACCACAAGATCGATCAAGGATGATTTACACTGTTTGACCATGATGAAGCATATGAGTATCAGGAGCCATACTGTTCTAGCTGGATTGGAAGAGCAAGTGTAAAAGGTTAGCATCAATACTACTATCCACTTTTGCAGTTCTGTATCAATTCACCAGGGAAGAGTCTGTAGTGATTCTCTGTTGTTGCATTAAATAGGGGTTGCTCTGCTCCTCATTCTAATTTTATAATTATTAGAGGGCATTTATAGAGTGCAAATCTCACTCCTAGTAGTCTATAGGTGTTGTATTTGAAGGCAGTTACTTATGGACTAACCCATTGAAAGGGAGTACAAATGCGGGCTTAAAAGGCCAGGTCTTTAGTTTCTTCAAAATGTTGCTAAGCTGCTCTCAGCCAGATGATAGGTGGGATGTTATTTTGGGATTTTGTCCTTAATAAATGAAAAGCATTTGCTCACCATTTTACGTGTTTCGTGGGAGTAACCACAAAAAAAAAGTTGAATAAGATGTCAATGTTTCTTCAGGGGTATATTTGCATTATCTTCTCATCAGAAATGTAAGGATTATTTCAAGAAAGACTAAAAACAAGGCAAAATTGTTTTCAAACTGGATTGTTTTACCAATTGGTAACTAGTTAGATGTGGTGGGATACAGACTCCAATACTTTTTAGAGTTTAAGATAGTTATAGCTACTGCATTTTGAAGTTTCTGTAGTCGCTGGATGTTGTTTTTAGTCATAGTAAGGTAATGCTGCATCTCAGAAATCTAGAATGGACTCATTGAAGGCATTCGCTACTAGTGCATTTTGGGGGGCTGACAAAGGGAAGATTCTAGGAAGCAAACAGTTGGTACATGCATGATTTAGTTAACACAGTGATTTGATGGTTAAGGCTTAGATATTGGACAATTCAGAGAAACGCTTCTAACTACTGAGACTGGCTTAGGAGGACATTCTCCAAAGGAACCTGGCCAAAGGAATGAGTCCCAGCTATTAGGTTTAGTTTTTTTTAAAACATTTATTTATTCATAAATGTTGGGAAACACTGCAAATGCAGTCATCAGTTTGGCATGACAATCCATGGCATGATAATTGAAAAGAATAATATGGCAAGAGTATTCATTCAGTACACACAACGCCTGAGTAAGGTACAGAAAAACAATAAATGTTCAGCAGAGATCTCTTTAATGCAGGAATATCTCAACGCTTCCTTTAGCAATCATATACAAGCAAATATATAGAGGCAAGTTAAGCACATCAAAATATCTTGTACTACCAGATTATAGAGTAACAGTGCAGGAGTGTTATAGCCATTAATCCGGATTTAACTTTAATTGGAACGTGGAGGGTCCCAAAAATCACAGGGTTGAGCAGTCGTTGGTAAATTTACAGCATATGTCCACGACCAGTCCACACATAACGACATATCCTTGAGCTAGGTTTGAAACTTCAGAGAAGCGTTACTCCATCTTTTCCTACCTACAGCGGCACTCTGTGGGGATTGCCCTCCTACAGGAAACGCACATGACCCGGACGGAGCTGGACAGGCTTTGCAGGCGTTGGAGAGGGCAAATATACGGCAAAACCTTTTCAGCGCACGCGCGGGGTACACTGATCTGTGTGCGGACAGGCGCCCCCTTCAATTGTGAGGAGGTGGATCGGGAGGGCAGGTACACGCTAGTGCGGGGAAACTGAATGGTCAAGAGATGTTGCTGGGATCGTTATATGCACCTAATGTGGATCAGTCGTCCTTTCTAACGCGGCTGATGCAGCTCCTGCACCCCTATGCTGGGCTCCCCTGGTTGCTAGGAGGAGACTTCAATATGGTGCTGGATGTCCGGTTAGACAGATCTTTACCCCCCTCCGTGCCACAGTGGCGGAGTCCAACGCGCAGGCGCTTAGGGACAGGCTCGCGCACTGGGCGCTGCAGGACCTGTGGCGCATACTCCACCCGACGGATAGGATCTACTCCTACTACTCAGCAGTACATGATTAGCATGTCCGGTTGGACAGGATAGTGGGTTCCCAATCATTGCTCCCGCTTATTGCGCAGTCAGAATACCTTGGGCGGACGCATTCTGATCATAACCCCCTGTGGTTTCGGATCAGCTGGGAGGCGGACCGCTCGCCGGTGCCCACTTGGCGACTTCAACCAAGCGCGCTGGGAGGACTTGGAGTTTGGCTCTTCCCTAGGTACGGCTACCTTAGCATATTTTGATATTAATGAAGGGACGGCGAGCAGCGCATTAGTGGAGAGGAACGCCCACAAAGTGGCCGTCCGGGGGCACTGCTTGGGGGCCACGTGGAACATACGTAGGACGCTTTCGGATTCCCTGGCGCGCTTAGAGGATGAGCTCTTACAATACGAGCGGGAGGGAGATGGAGGGGGTAGACATTCGCACAGGTTGGAGGATCTCCGCGCCAAACATGTGGAGCTTCTGGAGCGGCTCCGATGTCACAACTATGCGGCGCACACGGCCAGAACGCACGCTCGGGCGGATAGAGCGGGCCGCCTACTGGCTTGGTTGATACGGCAGGAGGAGCGCCGTGCCCCGATAGGAGCAATTCGAAGGGTGGACGGGATGCTAGTGTATACGCAGCGCGAAATCCACCGGGCCTTCACTGATCACTATAAGCAATTGTACAAGGCTAAAGGTATAGAGTCCAAAAACCCCTCCAGAAGGCACCTGGGTTCTATCCAACTGCCCACAGCCTCAGAGGAGCATAAAGAAGCACTCAATGAACCTCTCTCCCTAGAGGAAATTGGGGAGGCGATCCAATCAATGGCATACGGGAAAACGCCGGGGCCAGACGGTTTGCCTGTGGAGTACTATAAAGCATATCGTGAGTCCCTGGCGCCGTTACTTCACGCGCTCTACAACAAAACGATAGAGGAAGGATCGCTCCCACCTTCCATGCTGGAGGCGTTCCTGGTCTCCCTGCCTAAACCAGACAGAGACCACATGGCTTTGGGCTCATACAGACCCTTGGCGATGCTTAACGTGGGATTATAAAATCCTCGCAAAAGTGCTGGCGGAACGGTTGGCACCAGTGGTCCCCCACTTAGTACATGCAGACCAGAACGGGTTTTTCCCTGCGAGGTCCACGTCGTTAAATTTCAGGAGGTATTTCAGGGTGGCAGCCGAGGCCGTACATGAGTGGCCCAGAGCGGGATGCCTTATCCTAGATCTGGAGAAGGAGTTTGATTGCCTAGAATGGGGTTATCTGTCGGTGGTGCTGTTGCGGTATGGGTTGGACAGGGGGTTCCTCCAGATGGTGGACCTGCTCTACAAGAACCCCACAGTCCGTGTGCGGCTGGGCCCCTACGTCTCTGAAGCGATACCGGTGGGCCGGGGCACTCGGCAGGGGGGCCCTCTGTCCCAGTTGCTGTTCGCGCTGGCGATGTGCCCCTGGCGGTGGCTATACAGGCGACTCTAGGGGATAGTATACCACTGGGGGACACGGTTCATCAGGTGTCACTCTATGCGGACGACCTGTTGGTGTATGTGAGGGACGTGGGGCACATGCCGGAGCGGCTGGCCCAGCTGCTGCAGACCTTTGCCACTATCTCGGGACTTCGAGTGAATGCGGGTAAATCCTGTCTTTATGCTTTTAGCGCAGGGACCGCGGACCCGGGATACTGCCTTGACGGTACGCAGGTCCAGTGGAAAGAGGGCACCTTCCGAAACCTGGGGATACAAATCTACCGTCGCCCCGCCGATTTATTTGATGGGAACCTGGGAAGGGCGGTCACAGCGCTTAAATCGCAGGTGCGCTTCTGGAGTACACTTCCACTATAAGTAGGGTGGTGCTCGCCAAAATGGTCATGCTTCCCCGCCTCCTGTACTACTTTGTTAATTTGCCGCTATTTATTCCGGCCCCCTTCTTTGGCATGCTCAATAGGATGTTGCGGGACTTTGTCTGGGGCACTGCTAGACATGCTTGCGAAATTATTCCTGCCGACAGATCGGGATGGCCTGGCTGCTCCTTGTTTCGAACACTACTATCTGGCCGCTCAACTGCAATGGGTTGCTCGCTGGTTGGCGGATAGGGGCAAGGATGATACAGCCACAACAATGGCGACTTACTCGCTAGAACAAATAACCAGACTCTTCCACCCTCTTGTTACAGTCACGCGGCCAACGCCGCTCCTCTTGGCTGTGGCATACAAGTGCTACCGAAGGGCCCTATATCTCACCCGCACTGTTGTCCCTTACGCGCCGGCCATACCTCTGGAGGGTTCTCCTAGTGGTGGGGGGTGCTTGCGGCTCCTGCCCTTTTGGAATGGTGGGAGGCCGATGCACGTACGCTAGGAGATCTATACCGGGATGGTGAGCTCATACCATACGAGACCCTAGTGGCAGAGGACGGGCTCCCGCCCAGGGGGTTCTTGGCGCACCGCTCTCGGATGGCGAGATTGACTGCCAAATGGGGGGGCATGACCACGCAGCCCAGCCAGCATCTAACCATGCAATACCTGCACGTAATGGGGAGAGGTGGGCACCTGGTTCGCAGCATCGCTAAGGGAACATGCGGCGGTCAGCTTGGGTCCGCTTCGATGCGAATGTGAACTGGACCTGGGGCGGCCACTAGTGGAAAAAGGAGTGGGAAAGGATACTTAAAAGTCCAGTGCGTATCCCCAGGAACATGCGGTTCCGCCAAATCCAGTTATTCATTGTCCACAGGGCTTATCTCACACCAGAGCTGATCAACAGGTATTTTCACCGCAACAATGCACTGTGCCCTAGGTGCAATGAGCTGGGGGCGGGGTTCTTGCACATGCTGTGGAGCGGTCCTGGGTTGGGCACCTATTGGAGTGTGATCAGTGGGTTGCTGCAGGGTAGCGCTGGTCGTACCATACCATTTGACTGGCCCGAACACATCTTGCACCACTTTAAGAGGTCTCCTAAAGACAAGGTAACGTCCCGATTCTTAGATCTGGGACTCGTAGTAGCAAAGCGCCTCCTTACAAGGAGGTGGAAAGCACACGACCCGCCGCACACACTGGCATGGAGCTCCTCATTTCAGGCATGGGCTAGGGCAGAGGGGACTGCCATCCGAAGGGAGGAAACCCTGGGGTTGCGGAAGGAGCCCATAGTGGCCCGCTGGGAGCAGATGCTCTGCGCGCTACAGCGGCTGGAAGGGGAGGGCCACATGGGACATACGGGGGAAGTTGGCAGTGTCCGCGCGGGTGGAGGCATGCCACAGGCTGCTGTACTGACGGGATAGTATGGTCCCACTTTCTCCAACCCTACCCTGGCACAAGTGCAACTACACTAATGCGGTTATGGCTGAGGAGCACACAAGTGACCCCGGGGGCGAGGGGTGGGGACAGAGGGGGAGAGAGATAAGCTTGTACAAATGGTTTACGCTGCCATTGTTCTGGTTATGTTTTTTTTGCTTTGTAAGTAATTCATCTGTTTCATTGCTTGAGCTGAATGATCGACATAGGATCACACGAGTAACTGAGAGGTTGGCACACGGTTTCTTTTTTCTACTACACCTTAGAGACTGCACCAGAATTGACAAAAATGCAGTACAGCTAGCTCCTGGGTGAGCATTCACTGTTTCATTTGCAGTACAGTTTGAACGCATGTTAAACTAAAGTGGTCATATGCCCATGTACTGATTAACAATTTATGCATGCTTGCAAACTTCTGTATGCAATGCCTGTTATCACTGTGTGTATTCTTAAAATAATAAAAACAGATTTGATTTTTTTTAAAAAGAGATAGGGGACGATATGATTCACATTTGCACAGGAGCTTATCTGGCTTGAGGCGTGTCATTATGATGGACTCCCGCATTGTCTGCGGCAGCTGGCCGATTTGGAAACCCTCTACATAAACAGCCAGCAGTATGGGTGTCAGCTCTTCAGCATACGTCTTATAGAATTAGACGGGTAGGCGTCACTTCACGGTGCTTTCACGTTGTTAAGTTGTTTAATAACATATTTGATCTCTGCTTCGGTTGGAGGTTGACAGAGGAGCTCTCGTTCCGCTTGTTCAAACCACGCCAAAGTCGGTTTGTTTAGGTATGTTGACATGTCTGCAGGAGCCACCAGCAATTGGGAAGTGTACAAACTCTGGTAGAAGACAACAAATTCCTGTAATATCTCCACCAGATCGTACACCGAATGCCCATCAGATGAGTCTAAGCTATAAACATGGTTAGCAGCCCATTTGGGTTTGAGCGGCATCGCAAGGGTGTGCCTTGGACTACCATTCCCCCATACCTTCTTGCCTGAGAGTGTATGCCCAGGAACTTCACTTCCCTAACAGCCTCTTCCTGAAATTCTAGTAGGAGCGAGTGCATGGTATCCAAGAGGCCACTGTCCTTGGTATCCACATAATGGAGCCCCAGGATGCGCAGGTCTTGTTCTAACTTAGCGAGTCCACCTCTTATGGATTTGAGAATACCATGACCCTTAGCCATACATTCCCCCGGATAACAGTTTTTAGAGCTTCCCAGTAGGTGGCAACAGAGTTTACAGAGCCTTTATTTATTGTAACATAATCTGCAATAGCAGCACAAATCTCTTCCCTAAAAGGCAGTATACAGCAAGTTTCTTGGTTGGAATCGCCATATACACATGCATGTCCATTTATTTGGCAAAAGGTATTTGTACCATCACCAATGAGTGGTCGGACAAAGTTCTTGGTAAGTGCTGGATACTCTTAGTCCATCCTATTACATCCTGCGTTCCCAACCAGAAGTCAAGTTGTGAGGAGAAAGTATTAACTGATGAGTGGCAAGTGTACTCTTTAGTCACGCAGTATAGAGACCGCCAAAAGTCGATCATGTCAAACTGTGCCATAGTGGTGAGAAAGCCTGCACGAGCCTTAGTGAGGCACCGCTCATGGTGGTTTGAACAATCTAATTCAACAAACAAGTTTGTGGTCCCCCCCCCCCCAAATAATGAAGCGTGGGTCAACTGCTAGGCAATGCTTGAGTACAGACTGGAAAAAGTCAGGGCTGTCCACGTTGGGACCATATGTATTTACTAAAGGACATGTGTGTGACCAATTAGGCCCTGCACCAATAGGTATGAACCATCAGGGTCAACAGTGGTCGTGAGATGCCGAAAGGGAACCTGTTTTCTAACAACAATGGCAACTCATCTAGAATAGGAGGAGTAAGAGGCAAAGTACTGATAGGCACGCCATCCTCAAATATTCCAGGTAACAAATCTTAAGGAGAGGTCTATATACTCGCATGTGTGTACCATAAAACTTCAAGAAGCAGAACTGCTAGGATAGTGTAAATAAGCTGCCAACCTCATGCCAAAGTGCTGCATAGACCTGCTATTATGGTGAACACACCTTATATCCCTACCTACACCAGGACCCAAACTCCCAGTGTCATCCCCAAACATTGAGTACATCCAAATGTGAATGAAAAAAACGAAATGTGACGAGAATCACATACCAGAATATAGAATAAGGCCTAAAGCAGGGGGCCGCCATATCACCGATAAGAAAATGGCAACAACCCAACAGCTGTTTGAGCATAAAGATATCTAGCGGTAACATGCGCATGTCATTCAAGAGGAGCTCATGCAATGAAGCATGCAACAAGAGACATTCAATACCATTGCAACACCAAACATAGTAGAAATCCCAGACTTATATAGTTAACTTAGGAAAGACTGACAATCCAAGCAATTACAGTGTAAATGGAAAAAGGTGGTAAATGCAGACAGTAATTCCACCTCGTCAAGAGGCGAGCTGTTGTCAACATGGTCATGAGAAGGGGATGCTCCTGGTGACGGAGAAGGTTTCTGTAAGAAGGCCTAGGCAGCCGATGATTTCAGGGAAGAGTTTTGGCTTGCCCTTTCAAGAGAAACGCAACTTAGCAGGATAAAGCACTGCATAAGTTATGTCACACTCCTGCAGTTTCTTTTAACTGGAAGGAACTTATGATGTGCGTCGTACACAGACTGCGTAGTCGGGAAAAAAGGTGAAGCACATACCCTCATGGCGCACCTTCTTTGCCTCGCGAATCAAGCGAAGCACCCGATCCCTGTCCCAGTAATTTAAGAATTAAGCGATAATAGGCCGGGGAGGTGCTCCTGGGACCGGTTGAGGGGCCAAGGATCGATGAGCCCACTCAACCTCAAAGGCCTGAGAGAAGCTATCAGTGGCAAACAGGGTAAGAACTAGCTTTTCTATGTAATCTTCTGTAGGGCCCATGGCAGTTGTTTCAGGGATACCAAGGATGCACACATTATTCCTCCTGGACCTTGCCTCTAAGTCCTCATTCTTTAGTTTCACTTTACGGAGCTCCAACTTCAACTCCTTTAAGGTTTTGGCCTGCTGTGTGTGCACATCCTCGAAATCAGATTTATGTTGCTCCGCATCAGGTCTTGTATGTTGCTTATCTATTCAATCTGACATGTCATCCATGTGCCTGGTTAGTGTATCCAATTTGTAATCAATGGCACTGAGGCTCGTTCTCATGTCCAACAGACTAGTTTTAATATCCTCAGCTGGGTGGGTGTACTGCTCGATTTTCCCGGCTCTATTGTGTTGATGGGTGATTAGGGTGACTTCAGTCTCTCTACCATTCAAGCCTAAGGGTTAGAGTAGTGAATGAAGTCTATTTACTAGGCACTTCGACATGATCCTGTGTTCTTCCCCATAGATTAGGGTTTGCACACATATCCTAGGGGATAGATTCGTTAGTATTAGGGATAACCTGCCCTGTAGTGAGGGTATTTCATGGAGCCGTGCTGAATTCAGGCCTGGTAGGCCTCAAACGGGAGAGACTCCATCTTTCTTTCTGCTCCGGCAGCTTGAGATGCTTCTAGGTTAAAGGGGATGTTTTAGTTATGAGATGTTATTCGCTTGGAGAGAACCGGTTCAGACCGGCCCTTATCGAAGGATTGTATTTTTCTTCATGCCGAAGACGCTACATCAGGCCGGCCGGCTGGGAAAGTGTCCTTGGCACGGGGAGGTACAAGAATTTGGTGGGCGGCAGGTTACGGGCCGGAATTTTCCATGAAGAAACGCACCTCTATATTAGTGAAAGTCTGAAGCAGTTACGGGGCACTTACTTCAGTCCGTAGGCGGCATCTAGCCGTTAGCAGTAAAGCTACTACTTATTCCAGGGAAGACAGATGACAAACTTGAAGGCGGAGAAAAACCGAGAGACAGATACTCTTCTAGCAGAATTGCCAGAGAGGAGAGAGTAGCCGATGAGGAAGAGGTCCCAGTGACTCGGAGAAGGGAGCTACGGAGGTGTGATCTCCAGGCGAGCCGAGGCACAGACGAGAAGGGAACCTAGATGACCATTGAGTGCAGGCTACACACGACTAAGGTGATGTCGACCCCTTTCTTATTAGAGTGTACAACCTAATCTTTCACTTTTCTTTGCAGGTTATGTGTTACACAGTAATGTTATGTGATTGCGTATATAATGAATAATAAAGTATTCAGTTTGTAGTGAATCAACATGTGCTGCGTGTTCTTGTATAAGAGGGTAGCCTATTCTTCTAGTCAGCTGTGACTTGACATGAACAGATGTTAACCCTGATCAGGTAAGTGGTAACTGAATAAGGGAGAGAGGAACCCCTCGAACCAGAGAACAGGTTGTGCTCAAACTGGCAGTTCTTGTGTGATCTGGTAAATAGTAGAACTGATTCCCCTGCTGTATGTTATGGTAATCATAGGATGAACTTGTGTTAAGGCTGAGGTCTGGGTAGGAAGTCCTGGGTCCGTTTGGGACCGCGAGGCTGAGGTCTGGGTAGGAAGACCTGGGTCCGTCTGGGATCGCGAGGCTGAGGTCTGGGTAGGAAGTCCTGGGTCCGTCTGGGATCGAGATATATATATATATATATATATATATATATATATATATATATATAGCATCCGCCTTCGACATCAGTCGAACAATCGCTGGGTGGCAAGGGAGACATGGGGAGTGATTTCCCCACTGTTCTGCTTGGGTTTTCGGATCAGATAGAACCCGCTCATCAGAGCCTCTCTAACCCAGCCAGAACGTTACCCTCTCCCTAGGGCCTATTCATGTCAAGTCACAACAAGTATATACCACCTAAGGACAGGGAAATATATATATTTCCCTGTCCTTAGGTTCCCTGTCCTTAGGTGGTATATACTTGTTGTGACTTGACATGAATAGGCCCTAGGGAGAGGGTAACGTTCTGGCTGGGTTAGAGAGGCTCTGATGAGCGGGTTCTATCTGATCCGAAAACCCAAGCAGAACAGTGGGGAAATCACTCCCCATGTCTCCCTTGCCACCCAGCGATTGTTCGACTGATGTCGAAGGCGGATGCGTCTCCCTACCAGCCTCAAAAGTGGGATGCTGTTGTTTTGCCCATGTTCAAAATGGAGTAGCCAGATAGTCAAGAAATACAAGGCTGAGGGGGCAGCATCCCGGCAGGGTTGGCCCAGGAGAAAACAAGCAGTGTGCTAAAACACACCCCACCACTCTGATCAGAACAAGCCGCTGACAGGAGGAGATATAAAGCAGCAGGCATGCGGTGCGTTGCACCCCCAGCACCAAATTACCAGACCCCGATAGTAGCGCTATGGGGTGCCTCACTGGTACGTAGTAGCAGAAAGACACTGTATGCACCCCACATCCTGGGCAAGCGGAAAGAAGGGAGAGCCGGCTGGGTATCTTCACGTGTCAGTGTCAGTCCTGGAAGGCACACAACACTCCGATGTGAGTGCAGTTCATCCTCGTCTGAATCAAAGGCCATGAAGTCAGGCTACAGCGGAGCCCCAAACTCATACAGTTGCCAACAAGCAGTGCCAGCCGTCCCCGGTCTACCCAGCACCTCCAGCAGCCACACGTCCCAATCTCAGTTGCCCACGCCCAGGACAATGCAGCGCGGCACCCCCACAATCGAGAGGGTATAAAGAGGTCACACCACAGGAACCGGGAATCGCAGGCGCCAACCCGGTGGCAAAGGCCCAGCATAGGTGGTCCTCCTCAGGCATTCACCGGCTATGTGCTGTGGCGGGTCCCAGCTACATCTTCTGTGTTCAGGATCGTTGGCTGGCAGTACATGCCCAATGCCGCCGGATAGCGATCAGAAGAGCAGGATTTACATTGGAATATTTGCTCCGGCCGGTGGAGCCGAATTAGATTGCCTCCATCTTAGTGCAGTACAACACCCCCCAATTAGGTTTAATGATGATGATCAATTTTTGGGATTTAGAGGAATTAAGTTTTCAAAATGTGTTATTTATCCAATTCTGGATTGCTTCTAGGGCTATTGAGCAGTCTGAATAGGAAACTGACATTTTATCAGTTGGGTTTATCATAAATTGTGTTTTAATCAAACAGAAAGGAAATACCACAGTTAGTTCAACATGGGTTTGGAATGGAACAGACCCCTATAACCCATCAAAAATAATTATACATTGAATCCAGTTGTACTTCAGATACTGTATGAATTTTGGATATATTTATTGATGGATTTTGTCAAAAAGTATGTTTGCTAAGTTTCATTATAGAATATGGATCTATCAGAGGTATAATAATGACAATTTCTATTTTGATTAACTTAGTGTGTCACAAAGGCAGAGACCCATGGCGACTGAAGGCAATCTTAGTGGACGCGAGAAAGTCAAGTGCAGCCTGTGTCTTGGTGAATGGTCAGTTCGCTAGTGGGAGGCGGGTGAGCGGCTGCCTTCGGGCTTGTGCGCAGGTGCAGGCCTACTGTGATGACGTGGAAAATGAAACACCGGGTTACGGTGACCAATCCAACATGGCCGCCGCTCTGAACCAGCCCGGAAGTGGAGAAGGCGGTCTAGCGGACGCGGTACGTCGGGAGGACGGGCCCTTTGAAAACGAATGGTGGACGGCGAGATGGCGTTCAGCATTGGACGGAAGGAGCAGAGGGGAGGAAGAATCACGGCGAGACGAGCAGGAAGAGTGGGGAACGAGTGGCGCTAACCGGGAGGACTGCGGCTGGACCAGGAAAAGACGCCTGGCGACCTTGACAGTGGCGGAGGAGAAGGTGGACACCGGAACAGCACAAGGAGCACTGCCCCAGAGACCGAAGCTTTCCCAGGAGACGCGGAGGCTAGGTCTTCCCTCACCACGGCCCAGGAGGGTCGTGGAGCCAGGCAAGTGCCAACTGCATGTTCCTTTTCAGTTAAAGGGCTGTGGGTACGACTAAAGGGGCACTAAAAAGTGAGCACACATATCCCCCACACTAGTCACTCACACTAAGTAGGATACTGGTGGTGGAGCACTATCCCCTCCCCTTACTTCCTATGATCCCAGCAGCAGTCTGGGTCGGGGTCACACGACCACAGTGGTGTCAGAAGTGGGATCGCTGTCTGGAAAAGGACAGAACCCTAACCATGGAGGCAATTATCACCCAGCTGGTAGAAGGGCAACGATATCTGCATCTTCTCTTCAAGGAGCAGACTAAACAGGCACAGAAAGAAAGAGTCCCGACAGAGCGCCCTAAAAGACCAAGCCGCTATCCTAACCGCAAACTAGAAGGTTCAAGATACCGCGGTTTTGCGCCTTACAGACGCTATATCAAGCGCTAGGGTTCATCCCAATGTCCCGGGTGGTTCAGTCCTCCAGAACTTTCAACAGGGAGATGACCCGGACTACTTTTTTGTAAATTTTGAAAGAGTGGCATCCGGGGCCACGTGGCCATCGGAAAAGTGGGGACAGTATATAGCCCCATTGCTATCAGGGGAATTACAGGCTGCATACCAAGCTGCCAACCCGGCAGGGGTCACCAGTTATACGGACATAAAGAAGGCTATCCTGGAACGCATGGGTTGTGACCAGGAGTACTATCGAATTAGTTTTCGAAAAGAGAAATAGACTGTGGGGGACAATCCAAGGGCACTATACTATCGAATACAGGACTTGGAAAACCGTTGGTTGCAACCCACTTCCTCCTCTATCGACGAGCTCATGGAAAAAGTGTATTTGGAACAATATTTGGAGGCATTACCCTTTAACACAAGGGCCTGGATTAAACAACACCCCAATCTGACGGTTACGACGGCGGCAGACCTGGCCTGTGCCTACCTTCGGTCCCCCGAGTTCAAAGCCCCTTCCCATAGAACCCAGATAGGTCCTCCAAAAACCCTAGGCAAACCACTCACAAACCCCACGGAACACAAGGGTCCAGTCTTCCCACGACCCCCACCTAAACCACTTCTCTCTAGTCCTACCCCACAGGGTCCACAGTATTTCCATTGTGCAGAGTGGGGACACATATCCCGCCACTGTCCTTCCCGTCTACCCCCACAGGAACCCATGAAGGTTGGGTATACCCGAGGGCGGGTAATAGTAACCGGAACACCCCCAGAAAGCTATAAGAAAAAAATATATGTGAATGGGAAGCCAGTTGTAGCTTTTTTAGGCACGGGGTGTCATCACACAGTCGTAGATATAACCCTGGTACAAGAGTCCCAGATACTAGAGGGTAAATCCATCCAGGGAATGTGTCCACGGGGAAAAAAAGCTGTATCCACTAGCAGAGGTACTGTTTGACATTGAGGGGGAGTCTCAATTGAGAAGAATGGGGGTAGTTCCATCCCTCCCTGAGTCAGTGTTGTTAGGGACAGACCTTCCCAGGTTCCACGAATATTTACAATCATACAACACATCTTCCCCTTCAATAGCTTGGTTAGACAGTGCTCCTCTTTGTGGCGATGAAATAGAGGAGACAGTTCCCAAACCACCCAAGACTCGTAGAGAGAAAAGAAAGGAACGGGCTATGTATCAGCAGACGGAGCCTGCCTTATCTGCTCGTGTCTTTGCCTTCTTAAAGATTCCTCATATACCAGGACGCAGTTTCTGAGCAGCCCAAAGAGACGATGCCACCCACTACAACACGCCTGGGAGCAAGCACAGGAAGATCAACCGGAAAAGGTAGGCCCCTGCTTTTGTGCGAAAAACGGCCTCCTGTGTAGGGTAACCCAGGAAGGGGGTAACAGGAAGGAACAACTGTTGGATCCCCGAGCCTTCAGGAAACGAGTCCTGTGTCTGGCCCATAGCCAAACGGGGGGGTGTGGGCATTACAGTAAAGAGCACACCCTAAAGTATCTCCTAAACAAGTTCTATTGGCCAGGAGTGTATCAAGAAGTAGCCCTGTTTTCTGCCTCCTGCTCCCAGTGTCAATTAGTGAACACCCCAACCCTACCCAAAGCTCCCCTACAATCCCTCCCCATCATAGATGTACCGTTTAAAAGAGTGAGAATGGACATAGTGGGGCCTCTAATCCCCTCTGCCAGAGGACACCAGTACATATTGGTTCTCGTTGACTATGCAACACGGTATCCAGAAGCAATACCTTTAACCTCTACAACCACCACAGCAGTAGCCCATGCAATGGTCTCCTTCTTTTCCCGTGTTGGATTCCCCCATGAGCTGTTAACGGATCAGGGGACCCCGGTTATGTCAAAACTGATGAGGCAGATATGTGACTTACTCAAGGTCAAACAAATACGCACATTGGTCTACAACCCGCAAATGGACGGGTTGGTTGAGCGGTACAACTGCACAATAAAGACTATCCTAAGGAAAAGTAGAGATAAAGCAGGGAGGGACTGGGGCGGACAACTACCCCTCGTCATGTTTGTTCTCAGAACGCACGAACAGACATCTACGGGTTTCTCGTCTTTCGAGTTACTGTTCGGAAGGAGACCCCGTATGCTCTTAGACATGGCGGTAGAGCAGTGGACGGAGGAGGAAGATGAAGGAAAAACCCTGTTGTAATATGTTGCTTCCCTGAAGGACACCTTATCCTCTTTGTGGGAAGAAGTGCACAATAACATGGAGAATGCACAACAGAGGCAGAAACACCTATATGATCGTCAAACAAAGTGAGGGAATTCACCGTAGGAGATCAGGTGCTTATACTTCTACCCAGTTGTGAGAAAAAGCTCCTAGCAACCTGGCAAGGCCCTTATAAAGTCCTGGAGAAGGTAACACCAGTGACTTATAGAATAGACGTCCCCCATAAACGAAACGAGGGGTAGATATACCATGTTAACTTGCTTAAATCCTGGGAGGGACCCGTACCTACGACATCAGGGGCGGGGACATCCGTACATCACATCACAGTAGCTAGACCTATAGAGGTATCCTTAACACCTCAAACCCACAAAGAAAAGACTAATATCCAGGTAGGCCCCCAGTAACTCTGTGACTCTTACTCTTCTGTCATATCCGAACACCAGGGCGGACTATTCTAGTAGAGCACGATATCATCACAACATCGGCTCAACCCATCAAACTCAAATAATACCGTATCCCAGAGGCCAGAAGACAGGCAGTAGATCAAGAAGTACAAGCTATGTTAGACGCAGATATAATCGAACCATCCCATAGCGCTTGGTCGTCTCCGGTGGCCCTTGTGCTAAAACCGGATGGAAGCATAAGATTTTGTATAGACTTTCGCCAGGTAAACGTGGTGTCAAAATTCAATGCATATCCCATGCCATGGGTGGACGAGTTGATTGAGCGCCTAGGAGAGGTCAGAATCATGTCCACCATAGATTTAAACGAAAGGCTATTAGCAGAACCCGTTATCCCAGACAGCCAAAGAAACAAGCATTGGCAATGCAATAGGTCTCGCATTTGAGAATTTGAGCTATTGTCTATGCAAATGACAATGCATTTTATTTGTGTGTTTTGAAAACCTGCGAGGGCGCACTTTGTACTTCTAGTCCTTGCTTACGAGATGCAAGGCTGGCAATTACTGCGCCTCTTTTACTGTCAGCCTTGCTTCTCGTAAGCAAGGACTAGAAGTATAAAGTGCATGTTTACGCACCGCTTGCAGCTTTTCAAAACACGTAAATAAAAGGCATTGTCATTTACAATGCCAAAAGCTCAAACTGTTGCAAATGCGAGACCTATTGCATTGTAAATGCTTGTTTAGTTATCTAACTCACAAAGTGAGTCACTTTTATTTTGGTGCCCGGGACTATTTTCTCCCCCTGTCCGCCCATGGTTAAATTAAAGGAAATTATTTTTTAAATGAAGAACTGCTCCATAAAAGTTAGCTGCAACCGCCCAGCAGAACATATGTGCAGTCACGCCAAAAGTGTTTCTGTTCAACTATGAAACCGGAACTCCTGAAGTTTGGGCATTTTATTGCGGGTGCCCGTCCTGAACAGATTTCCAGATCCGGGGTGGCACTTTCAAAAACATCCCTGAATAGGTGCTACGTTATTAGGCGGAAGCAGCTGCAAACTCTGCATCTCCGATGACCGAGTTTCTAATCGAACGCACACTTCCAGACAAATTGATCTGTGCTCTCTCAGCAGGGAGTTTTAGAGTGAGGTTTCACAGCTCAGATGTTATTCGTAAGAAAAAATTACGACCCAAGCTGTACTGTCCTTGAAGCGTCACAGGGGTTCAACGGCATTGTGAATAGGTTTCCGGAATTACCTTTTTTGCAGAAAGGCATTTCTTCCGCCGGCACTCAAATATGACGTGCATTCCGCAATATTTCGGACAGTCTCCCTTGTGTGTTTTCCATTACTGCACTTTTACCACACAACATCCAGTGATGGATCACCTGCCACAGTGCGAGTTGCTGGACCAGACACCTCCCTCCCTAAGAGAAGCAGCTGTTGTGTCTTTTCCCTTCTACAAATCCATCACATCGCACCCATCATTGCCTGGTGTTCTTTATTTAGACATTTGAACTTCACTTCCTCCCCCCGCTGTCACACAAAAGTATCACCATTGCTCAAAGCCGCTTGTTTATATTTGCATTGCGCTTCGCGTCCGCCATTGCCAAACCGAACGAACCAAAAAGAGTGCTTACTGACGAATGAAGGAGACAGTGTAACGCTGCAAAGTAAAAGATCCAGTGATGATGGGCGGTCCCAAAAGGAGACAGGACGGTAACAATGAGGGACTAAGAAGCCTCACTATCAACCAGAAGCCAGCATTTATCATGGACGATAAAGCCAGTCAATGAAAAATATGGGCGGGGCTTCCACACCCCTTCTAAAACATACCCTAATACAGCATGCATCGCAAAGCGAGCAGCGCATGCGCTACAACGCTAGGCTCGACCTAAAAATGGTCAACGTGCACAGAACAATTCTAAGGAAAACATTTGTAATTTCCATTTTTTTTTTAGCTGATTTTAATCAGCTAATTGTTTCTGTTTTTGAGAAAATATAATACTATTGCTGAAATTTATTTTTCATAATCATGAACAAAACAGTTTATGATTAATTTGAAACAATAAAGGAATTATGAAGTATGTTATGACGTGTAAATTAACATTTTAGTGGCAGGTGGTTGCTATGCCACAAGTTGGCTGGCTAATTGTTGCATTGGCAACTTCATATTTAGTAGAGACACTCCTTTTTTTATTGCGAGTAGGAAATCGGTGTGGCGGTTAGAATATTCTGTAGGAAATGTAATTTGTACACTTTCCTGAGCAACACCTAGCTCCTAATAAATGTCCAAATGCATTTATAGGGAATTTGAAATGAGAGTACAGAACAAAATAGCTATGACTCACTAAACTCTCCAGCTGAGTTGATGGTTTTTAAGACAGCTGTTTTCAATGCAAGCAGTTTAATAGAGCATAATGTGTTAAAGCGACATTGGTTCAAACTAAGTGTTATTAAAGGCATACTCTAGATTTTTTAAAGTACATTTCTTACCTGCTCCTGTGCATGAAGCCCTGTTATGTTTTTCCAGCTTAAGTAGGTTTTTGAAAGCACACTAATGTGCAGTCGTGGAGTGTTGCTCACAGTGGGACACTTCAGGACTACACTATCCATTCCAAAGATTAAAGAGTAACTTTCCCATCCCATCCTGTGAGGTCCACTAGCTGGTGTCTGGTAGATGACAAGCAATAAGTAATCTGATAGACTTCTAAACATAAATTCAATCTACTATTGATGCGATGAATACAGCTGTGAGATATATGGCTCAATGAAGAACAGAGAAAGGAAAGCCCTGATTGCAACAGTCGAGTTTTCCCCAAGGAGTTAAAACATTTTTTATATCCTAGTTGATGATGCTTTGAGGTTAACAATTACTGTGTTATAAGAGACAACACACCCAGCAAGACCACACTTGTACAACCAATAGAGTAGAACATATTGTACAGATAAGTGTCTCCCCCTCCAACAGCATAAAACAACAAGGTGACATAAGAACGAGTACAAAGAAGCGTTTATTAAAAAAAGAAAAAATACGTGGATATACCAAGGACTTTCACGCTAAAATTGCTAGCACTGTGAGATAAGGACTTGATACACAGCTGCTCCAACAAGGGGATTCACTGACAATGTGCTGGAAATTAAACCCCACGTTATAAAGTCACTGTTGAAACCATAGTAAACCTGCATTACAACGCAAATGTTACAGTTGAACGCAGAAAAAAGTGAACTAACTATAAACTGAGGAAACTTAGGTTTGGGGGAAATTTGTAATTCATACTGTAACTTGCCCGGATTGGAGAATAAATTGAAGGAGCTATGTATTTATCATACTACTGACAGGCATGAGATGGTAATGGGCAACATGAGATCACCATTTCAGCTCTGAATGGTGAGCACAAACAGAGTTCAGGGTCATCTGTTGATCTGCCGCCAAGTCACTAGGTTCAATAGTACTTATTAAATTGGATTACTGCAATAACATGCTGGATATTACTGCAACCGCACATCCCTCCCCTGTGCTCCCGGATATCAGAGTCTGCCCCGCTCATTGGATTCAGAAGTACCCTGAGAAGCCATCTGCCGAGTCGGGAACAAAAGAAGAATGAATGAAAGCACCAGAAGTGTAAACAGGCCCATCCGGTCACTACTCCTTGCACGACTGCACAAATCGTGTTTTCTTTCCAGGGTATACCTCCCCCTCCCTCCCCCTTTCCCAAAACAGCTTATTTGCTGAAAACCTCACTTTTCTCCCGCTTCTCTATTCCATATCTACCCAACATGATGGACCACAACTGACCATTTGGGTGATTTCCGGTCAAAAAGGTCATGCTGCTTTTGCCGAAACGAATGAGTACATTTAGAGGATTTTATTTCAACACTGGATGGTGTGTGCCCACTCGAGGGGGCATTTCACATTCACAGCTAAAGGCCTTTGGATAATTCAGATTTCCCCGTACCTCCATCGCCAAAGCTGCCTTCTTACCCGCACCTCCCTCACATGTGCTTACTCACTTATCTCTTTGGATTACAGGTTCTCTTTACTCAGACAATTACGGTCACCTTGAACTACAATCCAACTGGCACTTGCTGTGAACCACGGACTACAGCTTCCAGAATGCATTGCGTTAAACTAATGCCCGCCCCGTACTACATGTCAATGGTGAGATCATATTCCATCCAGTTTTTCATTCTCAAAAGCATTGTAATCTGTACCGCTAGGCCAGTTGGGAACTGGGACTACAGCTCCCAAAATGCACTGTTAAATTAATGCCTATGACTCATAAATGGTGTCACTACAGAGAAGGAGTCTTCTGTTAGCCTTAACCAAATATACTCAACATTCGATTCAGAAACTGTGTTAAATGTGAATTCTTTTTAATAAAAATAAAAAATTAATAAACTCTTCACTCGAATAAGTGACTGCATGCGTCCCGGACTATTGCCTGATCTCATCCCCGTGGGGACCCCACGTTTGCCTGCCTGGACGACAGCATCACCATCTCGTACACCAGGGCTTGGCCCCACCCAGAAGCGACACGTAGTCACACTTTGTTGCTCTGTTATGAAGTGCCTCAGGAGACCTGCTCATACAAAAGGGTAACATTGTCAGCTGCTGTGGCCACCGCTTTCGCTCCCACAAACACTTCCTTTCGCGTTACAAAACCTCCCACCTCAAACCTTCCCACTGCAGACTCAGTGCGAACACAAATCCGGCAGTTAACAGGATTTCCGGTTACCGGAGAGGACTGCACGGGTGGCAGCGCCTGTTTATGCACAGAGTGTACTTACAGGCTAGATGATGGCATGCAAATCTAAGATACATGTTAAACTTGAATAAAAAAAATAAACACCTCAACGTTTCAATCCTTCGTTGCAATTTTAAACTATGTTAAGAAATCCGTGCATACTGGTGGCGCAGCGAGCACAGGTTGTGGACTCCCACCGGTTGGCAATACATTTGTAGTGGGTAACAAGAGCACAGTCGCTTCTTGGCGCTTTATTGGGCATAGTTTGATGAACGCTCCTTCTACAACGGACAGCGCGTTTATTTGACAACAGTGTCCATTGGAGGAACGGACTTCAGCACAGCGAGAACCCGTACCTTGAGTCGTAGGATGGCACACCGCCGTGCTCTTTGATGACAGTATTAGTACATAGTGCCTGCCATGTCATATGACGCCATGACGTATTTGCTCGGCTTTTTCTGCCGGGGACGGCCTCGCCTGCCAAAAGGTTTCTTGTCTTTATGGGGCCATGTGTTTGGCCCCATAAAGATAAGAAACCTTTTGCGACGAACGCAAAGCAGGTGAGGCCGTCCAAATGGGACGGCTCAAAAAGCCAAGCAAAGACGTCACCGACACCTCTTTTCCAATGGCTGGCCACCGTTTAGCATAAACGGTGACGCCAGCCAATGGAAAAGAGGGGCGGGGCTTAATGCCCCTTACAGAAAATCCCTCAAAACATTAAATCTCGCCGGGCGAGACTGCGCATGCGCGCAGCCTACGCCAGGCGAGACCTAAATACGGCCTTTTCAACGCCATCAGGCCTTTATCAATTTAAAGTCTTGCCCTTCGGTCTCCACGGGGCTCCCGCAACAGTCAAACAGTTGATGGATGTCTTACTAGCCAAACATCAAAAATTCACTGTTGCGTACTTAGACGACATAGTCGTGTACAGTCCCGACTGGGACACCCACATGGACCATCTAGAAGCAGCCCTTAACACCTTAGAGCAAACAGGCCTTACAATCAATCCTAAAAAGACTACCTTCGGAACCCATCACATGGAGTATCTGGGATATGATATTCAGGGAGGGTGCATTAGACCACAAGTCAAAAAAATAGAGGCCATTTCAAGATACCCCGACCCACCTGCAGGAAGGACATTCGTTCCTTCCTGGGGATGGTTGGTTATTTTAGGCGATTCATTCCTCGCTTTTCTGACATCGCCAGCCCCCTCACTGATCTACTCACAAAGGCACACACAGGGAAACACCTCCACTGGTTTGCCCCTCAGGAAGAAAGCTTCCAGCAGTTAAAAAAACGCTCGTGTACCGCCCCTGTCCTTGCCCTGTCCCGATTTTAAGAGAACCTTTGTTCTCCAGACTGATGCCGCGGGGAAAGGCCTCGGAGCTGTCCTATCCCAGCCCGACGGATCCGGGGATTTGCAGCCCGTACTATACCTCAGTAGGAAGCTGTACCCCAGGGAAACACGTTACGCCACAATCGAAAAAGAATGCCTGGCTCTCAAATGGGCTACGGAAGCCCTTCAATACTAACTTCTGAGTAGATCCTTCCTCTTGTGGACCGATCACGCTCCTCTCACCTGGCTCTCACTGCACAAAGACACCAACCCCAAGCTCTTACGATGGTTTCTTGCTTTACAGCCCTTTACCTTGGAGGCCATCCATGTTCCGGGGAAACTACAAGCGAACGTGGACTACCTCTCCCAATTTCCTGTGCCCGAATGGCCCACTCGTCCATTCCTGGGGGGAAGGCAGTGTGATGGCGTGGAAAATGAAACACCGGGTTACGGCGACCAATCCAACATGGCCGCCGCTCTGAACCAGCACGGAAGTGGAGAAGGCGGTCTAGCGGACGCGATACGTCATGAGGACGGGCCCTTTGAAAATGAATGGTGGACGGCGAGATGGCGTTCAGCATTGGACAGAAGGAGCAGAGGAGAGGAAGAATCATGGCGAGACGAGCAGGAAGAGTGGGGAACGAGTGGCGCTAACCGGGAGGACTGCGGCTGGACCAGGAAAAGACGCCTGGCGACCTTGACAGTGGCGGAGGAGAAGGTGGACACCGGAACAGCACAAGGAGCACTGCCCCAGAGACCGAAGCTTTCCCAGGAGACGCGGAGGCTAGGTCTTCCCTCACCACGGCCCAGGAGGGTCGTGGAGCCAGGCAAGTGCCAACT
The DNA here is from genome assembly GCF_964204655.1 of Triturus cristatus. Lineage (NCBI taxonomy): Eukaryota > Metazoa > Chordata > Amphibia > Caudata > Salamandridae > Triturus > Triturus cristatus. The sequence continues at coordinate 513,282,970 of NC_140588.1, forward strand.
GCATGTTCCTTTTCAGTTAAAGGGCTGTGGGTACGACTAAAGGGGCACTAAAAAGTGAGCACACATATCCCCCACACTAGTCACTCACAATAAGTAGGACACTGGTGGTGGAGCACTATCCCCTCCCCTTACTTTCTATGATCCCAGCAGCAGTCCGAGTCTTTCTATTGTTTTCTTTTCTGGGTCATCGATCGCCTGATACTCCGTGGAAGGAAGACCAGGAGCAAAAGCCAGAAGAAGAGCCCAAAGAGAAGGGTCCCGGTCTAATCACAATAACCCACTCCACCCTAGAGACGGATATCATTGTACTTTGGAGTATGTGCTGTTAACATACCTTTCTCGCAATAAAAGAGAGAGCAGAGCGAACAAACCCTTTGCCTGTTTTAAGTGAAAAGAAGGGTGGGAGGTCCAGGTCGGGGTCACACGACCACACCTACCTACTGCAGCCCCAGCTGCTGCGGCACATCCAGCCACCAAGGGGGTTCTAGGTCCAACTGGCCTATGTGGCAGACACCGAGGCAGGTACAGGACTTGACCGTGCCATCAGTCACTGTGGTAGTTGTTGCCATGATTGGGCTTTCACAGTAACTGTAGCAGTTGCAGTCACCACTAGGTTGACCCAATAATATCAGCAGTTTCAGCCCTGATTGGTTCTATACAGTCACCATGGCATGTGCAGTCCCAATCAGGCCATGGCAGTTAGGAAGGTTGCTGACCAGGACCACTGCAAGCCTTTCTAAGAGAGTGGAGGGGCCCTTTGCAGCACTGGTCGCTCCTGGCTTTGCTCTTAGGCATTCTGCTTTCTCTGGGTGTCCTAAGTCCTGGAACACACTAGACTTCTCCTTCTAGGCAATCTCTCCTCTTGCAGGGCCTGGCAGACTTCCTTCCCTTTCTCAGCATGCTTCTAAGCAGATCCTCAGCTCCTCCAGCAGTAAATGCAGATTTCAGGTGATGTCATCCAGCTTCTGGGAGATTGATTATCAGGCAGACATCAGCCCTTGTCAAAAAGCAGTGCCAGTAAATTGCAGAGTAATGCCTTCCTTGGTCATGAAGGACTTAGAACCAGAACCAAGAGGGGGGAGTTTGGGACGCATGTGTACTCATTTTCGGAAGGGGGATGTGGTTCCACTGTCTAAAAAACTTCAGACCAGTTTGGGGTGGTTCTCTTTTCAAGAGTCCATCTCGGGCTGCTCTCCACACACAGCCTTTGTGTAGAGGAATACTTCTCATAACAGATGGCACTAGGGCGGTCTCCAAATGTTTCCACCTAAAACAGAGGCACAGTGAAGTGGGAGTTTTCCACACCTAGCTGCTATTAGCATCTCTGAAGGAGTAATTAAGGTATAGACTAAAGGGGAGGCCTCACCTAAGAAGAACTGAAACTCCAGGCCCACTGCTCACCAGCACCATCACTATCAACCGAATGGCAGTGTGCAGGAAGAACTAATCAGCAAGCCCTTGCTAACAACCATCTACATGGATTTTGTAGAGGTGGTCCTGTCTCTATCCTCTTCACTTTAGTGTCTAGATCTCCATCCTCCAGCTACAGGATCACATGAAATACACATCCACTGTCTCGGAAAGCTGTCCTCATCTTTCTGTTTTACACGTCAAACCAGGAGCTTCCAAAATTGATTACTCTAGCTTCAGAACTAAGACTTGCACACAGAGTCCTAAAAATGCACGTGCTACCAGCACCCTACTAGACATATATGCAGGGTAACGGAGGGTTCTGGGCATTCACAAACAGTGGAACCCAGTGAGATAGAAATAATGTCTGGTCCTGCTACCAACGCCTAAAACACAGTATGCTGCAACCATCTCTTCATGGGCTATACCCAGACAATAGCCATCTGTCCACTATGATGGCATGCTTGGCATCTCCCTCTAGGTCTCAGGAGAGGTCCAGGACTGCACATAGTCAGGGACAGGCTTAGGCCTCTGCACACAGGTTTAGATTAGTGCAAGACTCTGGTTATAATAAAAGTCACGATACCAGGCAGATAAACGTTGGGCACTAAGGGCAGGGAAACACATCTGTAAACTATAATTGGAATATTGCCATGCCAACAGTTAGGAAAATAAGACTGTGCTCCTCAGATACAGAGATACTAATGCCACTTTAGACCTTAACAACAAAGATTCACTTTAAGTGGCATGTTTTAAAAGGCAACCAATAGGACTAACTGGTAATCCTGGAGCTCTTTTTTTAGTTTAATATTCACATGGAAGTCTTTGGAAACTACTTCACCAAGCCAACTTGTCATTACAACTCAACCATCCGTCTGGCAATTGCTTTAAAAATGCAAATAGCCATAGGGCCATCTATCTAACCCACCTGCATAAATGCATGGAAACTGCCAGTCTATGACTGCCAAGTACGGTTCAACTTCATTAAAAGGATGAAAAAGATAACTTATCACTTTTGATTTAGTGGCTAACACAGGATTCAGACTTTGTCCCTTGCACTAGTGATCCTAGCCTGTTGAAGTCATTCAGTAATTTGAAGCCTGAACCTCTAAATTAAGCTACGGTGCAGTCACCAAAAGGCCAGAGGCAAACCATGAAACACTGATATCAGGCGTGCCATTAGTTGTAGCTGATCCGATAGGTGATGGTTTGCTACCTGGTCCAACACATAGACACCAATTTCAGAAAAGGAGAGATCCTTTATGGGACATCTAAAATAGCATGATCAATGCCACTGTTGTCATCAGTATTCTGATTTTTAAAAATCACTCTTACAAACTGCAGAACGATGCAAATGTATACTCGCTAAATATGTACACACCTTGGAATCCAGCTTGGGCTTTAGGCTTGATATGAAAGGTAAACCATGAAAGGTAAATTAAAGTAAGGTGAGACTTTATTGCTCAGTTAATTAAAACTTACAATTCATCACAATATGATCACCAAAGAAAACAGTCAATAAGTAACATAATCCATCTTCAATCAGTTGACATCCCCAAGATTTACTTCATTAGACCTCAAAGGAGAAATGGTCAACCTGAGTTGTATGTCATAATAATGATCCGCAACTGTAAACCACCAACTATGGAATATAATCCAGATAACTTTGCCCAGTTAAGTGTTAGAAAAAAGTGCTTCAATATTTAGGTATTGCAGAGCACGGGCCTCGTTGTTCCAGTTTCGTATAATTCATTTAAAGTATACCAGCAAGCAATGTTATAACCATGAATATCTAATTTGTGAAAAGTAGTCAAAACAAAGTCCTATGTGCCTTTAATACATCTCCTACTTCATATTAAAACTATTCTTATAATAGCAGTACTACAAATAAAAACTTCCTAGTTTAGCATGATAAATCATACATAACTATAGCATTCACGGTTAAGGGTGAAACAATCAAATTAATTTGTATTAAGATCAGTTTTAAACACACTAGAAATGGGCACAAAGACCTCTCCTGCGCGCTACATGTGCCTCGGACAATAAACCATTATAAATCAAGCTTTGCTAGTTTGGACTCAACAATAGACATAAATTTGGAGAATATTCCACAAAATAGCACATCATCCCCTTGGAGACAGACTAACTGCTTGCCGGCATGTTTGTATAGTATTTCTGATACAAAACTGCCTCAGCAGTGCTTTGTGCTCCACCATTAGGGATGGGCAACTACAGACAATATTACAAATGTCTTCCTTAAAATAGTTACAAAGACGACATGATGTCTCTTAAGACTCTCCTCCAGATGGGTGAACTAAAACGAGTTTGCAAATCTCCCAGTCAGAAACGCAGCAACTTTAGTTTTGGCATTAGATAATTCAACCCTCCTAAGTAGGACTGGAATTTTAGGGACTCATATGAACCAATAACCATCCATGCCTTAAAAGTGGTTAGGACCAAGTTACAAAATGTATACGCTGTGGTATTCCTTGGGTCACTTATTGCTTCCCACACGATTGTGCTTAGCGTAAATCTTGGATCATGTTTTAGCTTGTAGCAGAGTTTCAGACACGCTCCCAAACTACTTATAGACTGCCCCCTAAGGAATTCAGCAGAAAATATCCCACATATTTGTGCAACTAATTGAAATGATTATAATACAACATTGGAAATACACAGCAAATAAAACGTAAGAAGATAAAATTATTGTTCCAGAAAACTTACATTTATGACTATAAGCAGCTCTACATATATTGCTGACATATTCCATCCCCATAATATGCATTAACAGGATTTTTAAATCAAAGAAAGCTGCTACACTTTCCAGACATCCACATGAAGATGAAACCATGACAACGTCAACCACCTAGCTAAAAACACCACACCACCACCAATTGCCCCATTCTTCCTTCCTAGATTAGAACATATTAAGCATATGTAAGCATCCCAAATCTCCTTCAAGATGCCTGCTGTTCAGTCCCTGTAAAGCTCTAGATGTAACACTATCAATCATGTATGTAGTGCATAACTGCCAGTAGTGTGGTATCTAAGTGCTTAAACCGTCTGGAGTGATTATAGTCAGACCTGTTTGTTTGTTTGGGAGAGTTTGGCACTGTATGTCCTATATGGAAAGATTGGGTGTGATTTGTGCATTTGACACATGGCCTTGTCACCATGCATGGCAATATTACAGAGGTATGTGGGGTGAGGGAAAGCATGCTTCATGCAGTCTTTCTTCCACTAAAGTGATCGATGAATCGTAGCATGGTGGGTGTACTGTCAAATTGTTACGGTCTGATGTGGAGCTTGGGACTAAATCGTAAAGCTTCAGGGAAAATATGCCAAAGCAATGGTCATTTGGACTAGCTTCATAATAAGCAGGTCTCTGAATTTGAGTAATTAGTTTGTGTTATCTTTTTAAGAGCTCAGATATAGGCAGGGGTTTAAAGCTTGAAGAGCTAAAGTTAAGGTATTCAGGAAAGAAAAATGGTTTCAGATTTTTATTAGGTAGTGTTGTGGGGAACTCCAACGTTTCCTGGCTTGAACTCAAAAGGAATTACCTCTTAGTCATGATTTGTTGAAGTGTAGCACTCAGATAATTCAACTGGCTAAAGAAAGGCTGAAGCAGAACAATTGGATCAAAGGATAAGTCAAAAGTCAGCATGTGACAATGCTTTTAACAGTGAATATAGCAACACAGGAAAACGGGGTAAAAAGATGGAATGATCTAGTAGCTAATAAGAATATAAACCTTACCATGCTGCTCAAAATTCTTGTTTAATATGTGAACAGTGAATAAGAGTACTTCGTGCCTCAATTTAAAGTCTGACTAAAACACCTTGCTTTGTCACCAAACCGTATAGCAAAGCAAGTAACTGAGTACTACCACCTTTGCTTCTCATATCCCAACAAATAATGCTGCTACAAGACAAAACACCCAACACACTACCTATCGTAGGTTCAGTGATCTAATAAACAAAAAGTAAAATTGCTCTGTGATTCGGGAAGGGGTGAAATCAAAATAAAAATAGCTTGCACACATGCAGCTCAGCTATAAACAGAAGAACATGACCTGCAGCTGTTTCACAAGTGCTTTCTCAGTTCAATACTTTCTCACATGTCACAGTCTAAATTGGATTTGCTTATGTTACTCGATATAACCAGTTTCTGCTCAGAGTTCACTTGCATGGTTGTACTTTAAAAAAGGTGCAAAAAAGCACACCTGCTCTCCTTACTTAAAACAGTCCATAAATACTCATTGTTGGTGATATAAATCACTTTCCTTCGTCGGCATTCCCATTATGAAACAGAAACAGACTGGATAACTACAACTTTACAAACCCCCATTGACGTCATGTCTTCCCTTTCAACTAAGCCTGAGCGAAATTTCCATTATCCTGGCTTCATCTTGCATAATTTTGGTATTTTTACATTAGGCCTCTTAAGCAAAATTCCTGAAGTCACGATATTACACACATTGCATAACTGCAAGTTGTTTGCAGAAAAAAAATCAAGCTCGAATACATAGGACCAATGCGAGGGACCAGAATCAAGCGGCTCCTGTTGGAGTTGCTTTTGTAGTATTCTTTAAAGCAAAATGTGTCGAGGCTGATTTTGCACTAAAATATAGTGCCAACGAATACAAGTTCCGCGGACAACAGTCTATCCGGTTTTGGTCGTTACTATTGTTCCCGTACTCTGGAGGTATAATTGCACCACATGGCATAATTACAATTTATAGCGGAACTATGCAACACGGCATAATTTCACTAAAATCTAGTTGAACGTGGGGGCATGGCTTACCACTGAAGAACACAGCCATGTGAGCTTCCAGCTCTGCTGAAGAAGGATTCCGGGACACCTTAGAGCAGAGGTCTTCAAACTTTTTCAGCTGAGCCCCCCCATCTAAACCTTTTTACACGTCGAACCCCCCCCCCCCCCACCCCCCACCACCACCTGACAAAAAAGTTCTGGAAGCTGGTACTCTGCATCATTATTTGCCCTTACCAGGTGGTAAGGGCAAATAATATGAAATAAAGAGCTCCACTTCCAGTTTTGAGTAGTACCTGGAAACTGCAGTGCTCACACAATTTTGTAATATATTTTTTTGCAGTTTTATATAGCGCGAACATGACCCAAAGGTATTGGAGCACTTTACAGGAGCATCATTCACATTACACAAGCACACATTCATTTTTTGTAAGCACAGGGCAATTAAGTGATATTCCCAGAATCACAGGATGTTGAGCAGACACCAAGAATTGAACCTAGTTCCCCAGCTCCACAGTCATGAGCTCTGGCTATTGCGCCACATCCTTGCCCTAGACACGATATCAGAACAAGCATTGGCAAAGCCAATAGGTCTCAGCAATCAGATAGCTACAGACGATGGCAATGTAAGTGCATTTGTGTATGGCTCAGGGGCTGTTTTTATTGATATACACAAATGTATTACCACTGATTGCTGAGACCTATTGGCTTTGCCAATGCTTGTTTTAGAAACAGCAAACGTATCTGGAGTTGTTCTCATTTGAGGCAGGTCCCTTTTGGAGGGGGAAGGAATGGCCTTTTCAGCACAGAGATGTGAGGGCTCAAAGACACAGGTGTCTGTATCTTTGAGCCCTCACACATGCACATCTGTACATGTGTGTGAAGCCCACACATGCACAGATAGATTATCACAGTCCCTCAGCAGTGCAAAGCCCTCTTGCCTACACAGAGGGATGATCACAATCCCTTGGAGGAGCCAAGGCAAACTCTCACTCTGGCAGAGTGTAGGCTATGTTACAAATTGGTTGGGCAGGGTTTTTTTTTGGTATATTAAGTTTTGTCACAAGAGGCAAATGGGAAGAGAGCCCAGACTGAGCAAGGGGGGAGCAGGTTAGAAACAGAAAAGTGAAGGAGAGACCCAAACAAAAAGCAAGAGGATGCAGCGTTGGCCCAGTGTGGGCTGGCTGGACAGGAATTTGGAAGGAATTCAAGACTGAGGAAATAAACAGCAGGCTAAACGGTAGACATATTTTTGAAGTTGATGTTAAAGGACGGATTTTAGAACTTCATGGGTGTGAGTGGCACTGGCGCAAAGAACTTCATCCTCCCCTCCCCCATCGTGTGCGTCAACCCGGGTTGAGACAGCTTCCCAGGCGCACACACACCGCCTTACCCGAGTACTTCACAGGTCTTTAAAAAACCATTTGCTTATTAATGAGGCTTGGTTGTTTTTTCACCCCCTCTAAGAGCCCCTGCATCTCCACTCTGCCTATTGATGGAAGAATTACCCCCCAAAATGTGGCTTTAGCTGTGCCTCTGGTTAGTGGTGTATCAGGGGAGAAGAGACGGGCTAGTTTTACCATGTTAGGATGTAGTTACGTCAGTTTAGGATGTACGTCTAAACCGAAGGATGTTGTGTTTGTGCACTCCACCTGCTTCTGAAACAAAGGCCTTTTTCACAAACAGCAAATGTTTCTGTAGTCGTTCTCTTCCAGCGTGAACTTCCGAGTGAGAACCCAGGTCTGCATGAGAACATCATGCTGCTCAGTGTCAGCATACTGCGCATTTGCAGGAGGTCTAAGACCCGGATGGCTGGTGGGAATTCCATTAAAACAAACATTCCCAGAATTCCCATTCTTTGTGCACCTGTGCCTCTCGTGTCCCTCTTTTCTTTAGGCATTTGGGTAGTCCCTGAAGCTAGAAAATAAGCATGGTCAGTTTCTGTGGTTTTATTTAACGCTGACCTCTACGGAAAAACTAATATGCTGGCTCTCAAGGTGCCTCCATTTGTCCCCCAACTTAGTCCAGATGTCATGCAGGGGTTGATGGTGCACACCTCTGCCCCCTTGAACTCCTGCAAGAGGGCAGCAAAGATTTGTTCGTCCGCCACAGTTGGCAACTCGGTGCACCAAGCGTTTTTTGACAGCTTAAAATTCTTTAATTTGTATTGTAATGTTGTAATTGCAGTTATATAGTGCTTACTACCGAGACGTTGAATCGCTTCTCCTCACACCGCGAGTATCCCATAAGGGACTCCTTAAATATGCGCACATGCACACAGCAGATGGAGCTGTAGCAGCAGCCTGGCTGAGACACACGACGGCGGGGCTGAAGCACTTTCAACCTAATAGGCGACACGTGCTTGGAATCAACAATGAAAGGTGAAGTGGTAGGGTGGAGTGAGCGCCCCCCCTGAGGGGATGCTGCGCCCTCCCTGGGGGGCGCACCCCACAGTTTGAAGACCTATGCCTTCGAGCAAGTGGCAGTGCGGCAAGCTGCGGGAGATCAGGAAGCGGGAGACGCAGACAGGGAGTTCCTGGCTCAGGCCTGGCAAATTGGTGCTGCGTTTTGAGAAGGGCCGGGCGGCACAGTGTCTGGCGTCGGGGGACAGCCACAAAAGATGATTTTGCGCCCCTGAAATAGAGGGTCGCTCCCATCTCTACAGACTTGGAGTAAGAAGCAGGAGGACTGAGGTTTTGGAGTGCTGACTGTCAGAGTGAGGCAGGCCCCCCGGTGACTAAGGTGGGAGCCCGAGGCGCGCAACACTGACCCCCTTGAGGGAGATCAACATAATCTGCGGCCCCACAAGACTCTGAAGCATCGAAGATACATCTTCCAGATGGGGGAAATAGTGATAATGGACCACAAGAACCCATACCAGGCTGCAAAGGGGGAGCAAAAGCACTGGATGGCGCACGTTCTCCCTGAGTTGGTACAGCAATCAGCCTGCCGGAAGGGGCAAGGCCCTGGTGCTAACCAGGAGCATGATGACTGATTGGGCCCCTGACCATTCGGGCCAGATTTAAGTGAAGGGTGCTTATGGCTGTGGGGGTGCCTGTGAGGACTGCCTGGAGTTACCTTTTTCTCTTGCCTGGGCTGGTGGGGCTGGGTAGTCAGCCTGCTGGGGAGTCAGGGGAGAGGGGGTGTTTGGCGTGCCTCAGTGTATAGCAGCACTGTCTCGATAGAAGTTAATTGCTCGCCAGGAGTATCAGGCTACAATGGTCCCTAGCCGTGATCCATTCACAGACAACAGCTGCAGAGTGAAGTGAAAAGAGACCTGCCATAGTCACAGCAGGATGGTGTGACCCTATGTGCGAAATATGCGATCAGCTACAGGCCCGCCCCCCCCCCCTCCCCCTCGAGGTTTGTGACCAAGGTCATCTGGAAACAGATCAAGGACTGGAAGCGCACAATCCTAGTGGTTATTAGGGACATGTAAAGTCTTGAAACATAAAAATTATGTGGTCGCCAACGACTTGGGACTCCTGCGAACCGACCACAGGAAACTAGTGAACAGAGTGGGGAAAACCAAAAGTGTGCTTGCTCGACTGAAATCCACATTTACAGAAAGTGGCAAGACCACCCGGGCGCTCCCAAACAAATTCTTGAGCACCTACAAGACAAGGTGGAGGATGCCAAGGGATGCTCCTGTCGCAATATTGTACGGGTGGAGGGTGTCACAGGAAAAACTGAAGGCCTGAGTATGAAACTGTTCTTAGAGGATTGGCTCCTCTCGGAGATGCTGGGGGTGAAGGAATAGACTATATTAACAGTCAAGAGGGAACACAGGGTGCCAGCCAGACCACCAGTGTTGGGGCCGAATCCTCGTCCAATGGTGACCTGGCGGCTCATCTTCCGCGACCAGAATCACATTCTACAAGTGACACGCACCCACAGCCCCTGGCAGATAGGTGGAGCCTTGGTGAGCATATACCCGATTACATCAATGCAGTACACCGACAAACGAGAAACATTCCTGTAGGTAAAACATCACTTTCAGATACTGAATCCGAAGTATGCCCTGTTCATTACGGCAAAACTGTAGATTAGCAACTGGGGAGCCCCTGCTGTATGGGACTAGCTTGAAACCCGCAGCTATCTACTCCCAGACTCCCAAGAACCAGTCTGGCTCCCAGAGTGACAGCAACAGTGACCTAGACGCAAGCCATGTGATGCCCAGCGGCTGCCCCGCGCAGAGCTCAGGCAGAGACCAAAAGAGCCAAAGTGGTGGTGAACATTGGACACCATTGCTCCTTGGACTCTGGAAATAAATTTGCGACCTTGGCGGATTCGGAGGGTGCCACCTTACCGGCGCTCAACCAGATGACTGCACACACCATAGTGTAAGGAGCCGGCATGGCAACTTTATCAACATAGCCCAGTGTTCTACCCTGCTTGGACCTGATGGCCACCCACTATGAATGATGTGTGACTCATGGGGCCACGCCCATCCCCTCTAACTTAGTCTAATGAGGCTATTATGTTTTGCTTAATCTGAAGTTTTTAGGTCTCGCCTAAGCCAGCGCATGCGCTGCGAGACATTTAGTAATTGGCTTTTAAATATGCTGCCACATGCTTTTGCTGGCCTAGCACATGCGGTTACGCGCGCAGCCGCCAGCTTTACCACTCTCGTGCTTTTTTAAAATTTTCTTTTAGCGTGCGCGTACACACACACATACACACACACACCCCCCGGCTTTGTTCCTCCTTTTTGCGCGAGCACGCACACAACTCCCGCTTCTCCCCCTCCCCCACCACAGATCGTGTCTCGCGGCCAATGCTTGTTGATCTAGATTACCTGGTACAAGTGTTTGTCGGTCCAGGCCAATCCAGTTTACCTGCCACATGTATTTTCTGGTCCATAATATCTTGCATACCCTGCTTGATATGTTTCTGGGCTCTTCTTGGTCTCAGTTACCCATCAATGGTACTTCCTGGTCGCTACAGATTACCTGTCACAGGTGTTTCCTTGTCTGTTTAGGTGCCGTTCACCCACCAAAGGTTTCCCTGCCCATCCTGGCAATTACCTACGTCAAAACACCCACTTTGCGCGACTTCTAGTCTGAGCCCCGCTCTACGGGGACCTCTCAGGAACAGTAGTAATTTCGTAGTTATCCTAAACTTAAGTTCGGACTTCTGATGCTAGTACCTATACAATGCGCATGTGTACTAATTGAGTATTTGAAAACTACAAATCCCAGGGATTCAAGCGCAGTTCATTGCGTCCTAAAGACGTGCTGACGTCAGTCACTGCTGGGGAGCGAAGCAATTGTTCGGCTGTGTTGTGAATTCGCCCGCTGTTTCCTGGGTAACAAGGTGGCCATCTTCTTATTTAGAACCTTTCATTCTTTTCGAATAGTATATAGTTAAATGTCACCTTTTTTACCTACCTGGATGTACGATTTTTTTTAATGAATATTTTTTTCTGCCACAATTTCATATCTATAACTATATGTCATGATATTCATATAGCAACATAAAGTGTGCGATCTTCTACAATTCAAATCCTAAATGGAGACGTTAAATGAGTTTCTAGTATCTTACACGTTTGATATAGTGACCAACCAAAACCCCAAACACTCTAGAGTCCTCGATTGTGAATGTGCATTCCGCTTCCATGTTAGCCATTAAAATATTCCGTACGAAGAAGGTACCGATACACTAGTATCTGTTTTGTGTATTTTTTGTTTGTTTATATAACAGTATATCTGTTTTGTGTATAACAGAATCCCGTTTCAAGATGGCTTTCGTGTGTACATGTGCAAATAGTTACCTCAGCCATCTACCTTTTATGTGACAGTAAGCATCTGAGAGACGGCGCTGCTGCAGTAACTACGATCCAAAACCGCCTATATGAAGAACCGACCTCTGAAATGGGAGTGCTCATCATCGAGGCATTCTATGGAGGTTCTCACAAGCAACTGGCGGGTCTCCTCTTGAAAGAATTTGAAAACTCTGCTCTTTGCAGCCTGCCTGCCAAGAAGTGGCAATGGAGGGCACGCACCTCTTCCCTGAATTTCATGCAGACCGTGCCAGTCAGCGACCAGTATAGCATCCTGTTTGCCAGCTCGGTGCTTAACCTAGCTGAACTGGTCGCCTTACGACCTGACCTCGGCGAGCTCAAGAAGGTCCTACTTCCACGAGAACCAGCTGGTGAACCTTGTGCGCAAGGGACTTCCAGTATGGCTACAACCAAGTTCTTACCTGCCTGGTGGCCGACGTAGTGGTATTTAATTCGCTTTACAACATGGATTTATTTCTGACCAGTATCCGTGGCTTTTTTAGGCTTAGGCCCAATGACATGGAAGGACTGATCAGGCCAAAGTGCCTAGTCCTCCACTTCCCAGTTAGGTTCCCCGATGTTAGTAAGTTCCTCTTGCCACATTGCAAGCATATCCATTTGCAGAGCAGGGCTGCCGTCAAAGGGGAAACTTTCCTAGCTCAGAGCGTGACTACGCCACAGCAGAACATAATTGCTGGGAATTTGATGGAGAACAGTGCTCAAGATCGAGAAGGTGTAACTTTTCTCACACAACTGGAAAGACCACAAAACTCAGTGGCAACAGTAGACGAACTAGAGCGGTCCAATGTACCACAGAATGCAAAATTAGACCAACAATATGGCGGACACTTTGTAACTCCCCATGGTAATATCAGTGAAACTGACAAAGAGCAAACAGCACTACACATTGTCTGGCCTCACCGTTGGGAGCATGACAAAGACCCAGAAACGTTTTTCCAAATTCTTCTGAAGCTTAAAGGCCTCTCTCTACGATTCAATGTGTCTGTCCTTGGAGAAAACTATACAGATGTGCCAGATGTATTTCTGAAGGCCAGGGGGGCATTGGTGAATTCTGTGTTGCATTGGGGCTACCTTCCTAGCAAAGAGGACTATTTTCAAGCCCTTTGTATGGCAGATGTTGCTGTCTCAACAGCTAAGCATGAGTTTTTTGGGTGTGCCAATGCTGGAGGCCACACCTTGTGGTTGCTACCCTCTGTGTCCTAAGGCTCTGGTGTATCCAGAAATCTTTCCAGCTCAATATCTGTATTTGACACCTGAACAGCTGTTTAAGAGGCTTCAGAATTTCTGCGAAAGGCCAGATATTGTGAGGAAGCATCAGTACAAGGGTGACATTTTTATGTATTCATGGGCATACCTACGCAGCAAATACCAGGCCCTACTTGAACCAGAATCAGTTGTAAGTTTGTGACCGAGGGAACAAAGTCTACTGCTTGTACTGCAGTTCTAGATTATAGAAAAGATTAAATTAGAATTATGCACTACGTTATAACAATGTTCTTAGTTGCAAATGACTCTATCCCTCCAGAAGTCTTAACAGAGGAACTCCCATGAATGTTTGAACTAACTTACCTCCTTTCCCCAAACCACTCTAAGATCTCAATCATGAGTCATGTGGATAAAGGAGATCAAAAAGAAAACATGTCGAAGTGGAACGCTAATGGCTTATCATAGCTGGTGTAAAACTGTCTGCCAGTAAATTACAACGGCACAAATTATATAGTACCTTCCATCACTCAAATCCCAAAAGAATGCAGATTTGTAAAGATTGGTAACATATAAGGCAATTCCAAATGCATCACTAAATATGTTAATTTCCTATTATATCTTTTTTGTCCTTAAACATTTTTAAGATATATGTGTATCTGACTTACAGATATCTTTTAAGTAACAATGAATTAAATGATTGTGTTCTTGAGCTTTGACTTGGAAGTGCTGAAAAAGAGGACATGCCCAAATCAAAATGTCTTCATTAAGATGTGATGCTTGTACCTTAAATCTTAAGTGAAACATATATGATAAACTCCATTAGTGTTTACAATATGTTTCTTACGCACTTCATACCAAAGGTAGCTTTTCTCATTGTATGTACATTTTCAGTCATTTATATTTGGGGCAAGATTATAATGCTGTTGTCATTGTCATATTAAATGATCACACTGAATCAATGAGTCCTCTGATTTTAAAAGTATGCTACCTAAATTTTGACTAAAGTTTGTAAGGTTTTACCCCTTTGTAAGGATTCTACTTCAAAAATAAACATAGCATTATATAACTTTTAATTGGCAAAACGCAATCATTAATTATATAACTCAAAAGGTACCTCATTTTCTGAACACAATGTTAAAGATTACAATTTAAATTGCGATTTAAAACGCACCCTGCGGGAATAGGTCAATTTTACCAAAACTCAAAATGTCTTTAAGAATTGTAATAAATCCATGTATTTCTTAGGTCTCGCCTATGCAGAGCGTATGCGTTGCATAGCAAAAAGACCTTTAGCAATCGACTCTGTGTCCCAAAAACGTGCGCGCGTTGTATTGCTTTCAATGGCAACTCGTGCACGTTTGGCGATTCCCTTGCGGGAGTGAGCGGCGCCATGTGTTAGAAATTATCGCGCTCGCTCCAGCAAGGTAAACTCTGCGTGTCCCTGCTGCACTCCCCCCACCCCTACCACTTGTTTTGTTTACCGAGTGTCAGGGGTTACGCCGAGAGCGAGACGCATTTTTTTTAGTAATTTCCAAGCACGAAAACGCTTTTGGTGTTTCTAGTGCAAGTGGGTTTGGAATACTAATACATTGTAATAAATGGCAGATGAAAAGTGCTGAACGTAATATGGCCCCTTTAATGACAGAGGCTCCCTAAACGGAGAATTGCGTGCATCGTGTTTTTTTTCCTTTCCCCATTTGCTGCCTTGGTTTGGTTCCGCTCTGTAGGATTGGCTTGTTCCAGCTTGCAGCTGTGTGCGTGTATCCCTCTCCGTTTTCAGTTGTGGTGTTAGTCTGAAATGTGCAAATTGCAGGAGTCACATATGGTTTCTAGAAGGTCTTATGTTTCATCCTTATTATACCTATTTGCCATTCACTGTGTATCCATTGCATTCTCCGGGTCCTTGTCTTTCTCCCTCTTGCACGTGTGAATGCACGCAAGGAAGCGCACACGTGCACATCCTCTGTGACTGCATCGTACATTCTGTTCTTTTCTTGATTTTATCTCTCGTCTGGCTTATCACCCGCGAACTCCCTCTGCTTTGTGAATTATGAGCCAGACATCTCTAAACTTTGCATTCCATCCGCTGCAAACATCATGTGCTCCCTCGTGACATCACATGCTGAATGCCCGCTGCTTAAGCACCGAGGTGCGAGGAATTCTATGCTGCTTCGTAGCGACAGATTTTTATTGATCTTTCTCTGGAGAGCAGTTTTCAAAACTTCGTCATGGCCGCTTGCTTTGCCAGAATGATTCAAAATGTGAAGTAGAGAGGCTAGCGTTGGACTGTGGGAGCTGCTCTGTTTTGTAGTTGCCACCTCCTTAATTATGGGTAAAGACCAGTGAAGCAACTACTCTCTCTTCGCAGTTTTCCCTATGTTCAGAGCGAGAAATCTTATATTTTCCAAGGTTTGTTAGTAGCTAAAAATGGACCGCATCGGTTAAAAGGCATCCGTTTGTCCGTTGAAGGCGTCCTCGTCAGACAACCATCGTAATTATTGATTTAGGGGAGCCAGGGACTTGCCTTTCACCAAGGTGCTACATTCCAGTTCTGGATGTCAGATTTGTAGGCGCCCTGTGGGAAGCTGCCGCTCCCTCAGAGATCATGAAATGACAAGCATTGGCATAGTCAATAGGTCTCGCCTTTGGGACCTTAGAAGTATTTAGTTATGCAGCACAATATCCTTGGTGCAACAACATCAACGGTTGCATGGCTAAACACTTATAAGGTCCCAAAGGCGAGACCTATTGGCTATGCCAATGCTTGTTGTTACTTGGTTTGGGGCAACAGATAAAGGGGGTGTTACACAGAAACGCGCGTCGGCGTCTTGAATTGATTTGTTCCTTAGTTTCATATTGCACTGATGTTAACTACATAGACATATTTAGGCTTTTTTTGTCCTGTATATATTTAAACAAAAAGAAAAAACTTTTTGTTTCTTTTCTCTTTTGAACCTCTTTAGCTATAAATCATTATTAACAGTTCATCAATTTTCTTCCCCTTTGGGACAAAAATGAGATATGCAAGTTGCCTTGGGCTTTTGAATGATAACTTTCCAGATTTTAGGGTGAATGTTTAGTGTGTTGTTATGGTTTGAATGGATCTATTTGAGAGTGAGGATGTATGAATGATCTGTGTCTAAATTTGTCCATGGGATTCATGGTCTGTTGGATTCTAATGAATTTTGTGAATTGAATATTTTTCCAATATATGATTTATACATTTATGATATTTTCTAAATAATTTGAAAATAAAAACAAAAATATTAACGTCACAATCTGATTCCTGTTCAAATTTATGTGCTTGGTCTAGCAAGAGTGGACCTTTTATAAATTGACATAATTGCGTTCAGTTGAAGTATATAGGTACAGCAGATTCTTTTCTTGTTCAAGTAGTGTTGGGGCAACAGATACCCTGGGTGTTGGAATGGCAGGTAGTTTTAGATCCACAGGACGAGGAGGTTGGGGCAGCGAGGGAGGGTAGGGGTATGGTTGGAGGCATACAGAGTCATTACTGGAGGACCAAGACACCGCGCAGAAGCAAACACACACAATAATGGCTGCATCAAACTCTAATACCCCCAGGACTAACACTGAAGGACTGATTACGAGCTAAGATGTTATTTATCACCCCACATAAATAACGATACCACGGGGTAGAATGTAAATGGCCTCAGTCCCAGGTTTTGGTGAGGTGCAATGTGAGAATACTTAGCGAGGCACAATCCCGATATAATCCTCCTGCAGGAAACACACTGCAGGGTATCGAATCACAGCAGATACCATATGCCGGTAGACGAGTAATACTGTAATACCAGTAAATCCCTCCCTCTCCAAGTGTCCAAAATATGGGCATATAACTTGAGATGCCAAGCGGCAGTGTGCTGGTGGTAGCACAGGGTGAACCTAGTATAGGGATGTGGAATTCCTATAGCCCGACGCCCAAGACATATTATATGGGGTCAAGGGCAACAAGTTTTCATGTGTATTTTGTCCTTGGGACAAGTAGGCCCAACCCCCTGCAGCACAAACCCTTTGGCTGCCAGTTTGCAGTACCACATTATGGATCAGGGAAGGGCACTGTCTGCAGTTAAGATAATATTTTTGCCCATATGTTAATGTTGTATTTATGGTTAATTAATTGAAAGCCTTTATTATTCGGGTGAGCGCTCTAGTAAATGTTGTAAGCTCCGACTGCACTATTGTCAGTAGTTCCAGTATAAAAATGTGTACACACGTTTTCAAAGTTTAACAATATGTGGCAATGTAGAATGCTCCCAGAATGCTCTCAAGATTGAGGATTCTCCGCTTTCAAAATAAAATATTAATAAAAAATGAAAGCAGGAAAAAACATTTTGATTAACTACTGTAAAAGTTCAGGTATCATTTCTTTGCAGCATCATTTAGTAACAATTGTTGGTGCATGCTAGTATTTCCCAAAAATATTCACAATGGAAATCAGTGTAACCAGTTTCAGTAAGATTATGGGGAACAAAAAAAAAAAAAAAAAAAAAAAAAGCATTGGCAAAGCCAGTAGGTCTGAAATTGGTGGTCAGCTTTTTCGTTTTGTCAATGTGTGACTTGTTTTGGCATAGTTTTTGTAAAACCTTATTGGTGTGGGAGGTGCCGGGCCTTCACCATAACAAACATTGGCAAAAGCCAAAATAGTTTTTTAGTCTCAAAAAGCACACACTGCCGCAGTAGTTACTGGCACTGAACACAACTACTTTGCGTGCAGATATGCTCCTTGTGAAAGAGCAGAATGCTGTCACTCACAGTGAAGCCAGCAGATACAGAGCGAGAGAGACAGAATTTTAATAAGCACAAAAGGTCACGGTCAACGCCAGTCCAAATTAGGGTCCCAATTATTAAAGAAAGTCTCAAAAGACCACCCATGGTATATGTCCTTGCATTGAGTGCAGCTATACGGCTTTTGTGAATTCCTAAGAATTTAAAGAAGCATGACAAGAAATAGTACTCCTAGAAAATATTTGTGAACTGCATTTTAGCATGAGCAAATCTGCATGTGTAGATTTGCTCATGCGAAAAACTGATTGTTTGCAAGTTCACTTTCCCTCCAACCACTTTTTATCCAACTCTGGAAGAAGTTTTACGTCTGCCATTGTCAGGAGTAAATTTCCAACATTTCTCAATATGGGAAAAGATTAGAGAAGAGTTATTGAAAACCCTTAAAACATGCAAATTAATAGGTTTGCATAGACTCAAAAGGGCATTCTAACCCTGGAACTATTGCTTACCACTACCTTCAGCCCCAGTATGTAGATCTGTCGAAACGTGGCAACATAAGGGGATTGCAAGTATTCAAACACTACTATGGTATGAGCCGTGGCATAATCAGAGAGGCTAAATCAGAGCGCTTATATAGTGAGATTGCTGCCATAATTTGTCGCTACACTACATAGTACCAAAGGGGCAAGTGCATTTTGTTACAGGACAAGTAGATTTATGAAGCAACTTGCCCCATGGACAAGTAGATATTTTATTGAATTCCACACCCCTGCTAGTACATGCCTCTTGTTATTCTTCCCCCCCCACCCCCCATCCCATGGGCTACAGACTGAAGGGTTTGACAAAATGGGAAAATGTGTAGGGCAGACGCCAGATGCCTTACAGGAAGGGATTTCAACTTAAACCTAAAGAGTGACCTTAATAGGATGACAGCAGTCCAGGGATAGACCTAGGACTGATTTATGGCCGGCTTTCTTGACTTAATGGGATTGGCAGACCGGGGGGGGGGGGGGGGGGGGGACACCCGGGGACACAACAATACACACACAATTTCAATAAAATGCAATCTATGTCTGGGATCGACTATTTCCTGATACCAAGACATCAATTGGGCAGGTTTGGCACTACTACTATTCTTCCATGGGGAATCTAAGACTAATTGCGATTGCTCACACACCTACAGACATCCTAGGGAGAACGGGGGGACTGAAAGTTAGATGCCTGGGACATAACCAATTGGACTACCAGAAAATTGATCATACAGTCCATGAACCTCTATTTAAAGAAAACATGGGTACTACAGACTCCGAGATCCACCTCTGGGAGGCATATAAGATGGTCATGCGGGGACAGCTTATCACAGAAGTCTACGGTAAGCGGAAGGAAAGCAATAGAGAGGCCAGGGTGCTCGGAGCAAAATTAGCACTTCTGGAGACTGCCAATGTGACTACCCCGCATCGCTAACCTAGTGTACTTGATAGAAGGAAGAAGAAAAGACCTGCAAAACCTGGTACAACAAGACGCAAGGAGGTTGTAGAGGGTGAAACCTCTATGAGGTGGACAGCACAGCGGGTAAACTGCTATCCTGACTAGCCAAGAATGAGGAAGGGAAAAGATCGATCTCTGTCATTTACACAGGGTCAGGCGAGTCTGCAGAAACCCCAGCTATCATAGCGCAAGCCTTTGCGCGCACTTGGCTGACCTTTACCGGGCAAAGGGGCACACACGCGCAGTCTCAAAGGCTTTATTAATCATATACCGGTGCCCAGACTCTAGGAGGAGGCCGGCCGATCCTTAGATGCACAACTGTCTGAGCAGAAGATGTCCGACATACTGGGCCAGATGAAAAGCAGAAAATCCCTGGGCCTAATGGTTCCCCCACACCGCACTCGCCAGTGCTTTAAATGTGTAAAATCCTGAATGGTGGGCCAACTCAGAGCAATGTATAACGAGGCAAGGAAAGAGGGCACACTTCCCCGAGACTTCACAGGAGCAGCGATAGTTATGATACACAAACAAGGTAAGCCCAGGGAGGAGTGCGCAACCTACCGCCCAATATCACCCTATGGCCGTGGTGGTCAAGCTGTGGCACAAAGCAACCATGCCATTGCTTTTTGTGTGATTCTGAAACATAGAGGGCCATGGAGAGTGGGAACTGCTGGAAATCACCAAGGTGAAGACCTCTGGCAAGAGAATGAGATAATAATCTTCTCTGAACTGCAGAAGCATTACGAGTTGTCTGGCAGCCAGTCCCTTTGAAACCGGCAAATCAGTTATCTCCTGCAAAGACATACAGAGACCTTACAGGACGTCCCACGCGGCTGGGATACTGGAGGCCCCCATGACCAGCCACATATTGTCCCTACTATACTCCATTCTTCAACATAAGTTTTACCCCTCCCCCTCCTGGACAGCCTTAAAGATAAGTGGTAGAGAGACTTGGGCAGATTTGGGGACGATGATTGGGGGGCAGCATGCCGGTACTCCCGGGAAATAGCTGTCAGTCCAGGATTATAACTAATACATTAAAATACTCCACAGAGCCTACTTCACAAGGACTAGATTGTTTCATATAGGGAGGACCGACAAATCCCTGCTCGAGGGGTTGCAGAAAAAAAGGCACGCTGGTACACACAGAGTGCAGTTGATGACCCTGGGCATGTGGTGGGAACAAACCCTGGACGACTACACAGTACTCTACTGTAATATCGCCCTGATGGTCGTGAGACATGATGTGATCAGACTGTGGGGGCAGGACAAGATTGACACTGCATGCCTGTGAGTCCAATTTGAACTAGTGAATGAACGGTGAAAAACGAATGTACCTGGCATGGGGCTGCCCACAAGAATTTGAGAAAATATGGGGCCCCTAGAAAAACGTCAAACAAAATGACCCCAAGTGGCATGCATGAGTGGAAGGCCGGGATGAGCGAGGCACTGGAGTGCGATACGAATGAATGGGAAAATGTTATTGCACATTTGAAGAAGTATGAAGGTTTCAATCTGATGCCCATTTGGGGCTCGGAAATGTGGTTTTGCTAACTATGACATTGAAACCTGACTGGTATGCCTCGCGACATTGTTCACGTTTTGGTGGCTCTGCTATTACTACATGCTTGAAAAAATATCAATAAAAAGGTTAAAAAAAAAAATCTAGCTTAACATGAAATTCACGAAAGACTATGCCGGCATGATGTAAACTTCACTCAAAACAAGTAATCGTGCATAAGAAGTTTCATAACCGAAATTACCATGGTTATTGATAATGAAAGGATGCAGATTTTCCTGACAATTATAAGTGTCACCCTGACTATGCCCAAACAAAAGAGAACTAGCTTCAGAAATTGGGATAACTGCACCAGATTTATGCTGGGATTCCCCCAAAAAATCGGGATACAGTCAGACATACTCATAGGGGGTGAACATTAACAGCAGATACATCACAGTAATTTATCGATTACAACCTTTGCGTGAAAACCACAAAAAATTGCACTTTATATGGTGAAAAGAAGCTGTGCTTTGGTGCTTAACAAAAAAAAGGCTGCTTAAGATATAGGCATCATTCCCAAACTCAATAATACTTATTTAATCAATTTGAGAAGGATGAAAAGCTCAATCACATCTGGCTTCTGATCTATAACTTGAACATTAGCGATACCAAATACAACGACCTACTGAGAAGACAAGCACAAGTCTTCTAGACAATCACAGGAGATACACGGTGTCATGCATTACTAGAGAATATGGTAGAGCAACAGTATCTTAGCCGACTTGCACCTAAAAGGGAACATGATCATGAATGAACAGTAATCTGCTTTTCAGGAATGCAGCTGGTGTGGATTGATTTTATCAAGCATGGATTTAGAATTACAAATATAAGTGGAAAGGTGATGGCACAAAGGCAACACATTGATTCAAACAACCACACTTTGAGAGACAGTACTTAATATAACAAACATTCCAGCCTTCATCTAGAGGTGGTTCCTAACTATCTCAAATGCAATACTGTAAGTCGGCAGAAAAACCACAACCAAGACTGGTGCTTTAAGGAAGTGAAGGTGACTATAGAAAGCTCATTCAGCAACAAAACTAGTGCCACGGGGACAGCTCCTAAATAATAAAGCAGAAAACCTACACTTCAACAAGCATTGGCATAGCCAATAGGTCTCGCTTTTGGGACCTTATAAGTATTTAGTTATGCAGCACAATATCCTTGGTGCAACAACATCAACTCTTGCATGGCTAAACACTTAAGGTCCCAAAGGCGAGACCTATTGGCTATGCCAATGCTTGTTTTACTTGTGCGATTACCTTGCCTTCTTGCTAGGAAACTTCCCATCATGTATTTGCTAAGAAAAAAAAGCAAGTGTGTTACCTCTGTACTGAAGTCAGGAGTGTAAGAATGTTCTAGAGCCTGGACCACATATACCTTGTAGTGGAGTATATGCACTCACAGAATCGGATTGGATGAAAATGTAGCCAATAGATCAATAAGACCATCACGACCATGTGCCTCCTCCCCATTATTTATTGTTCCTGAAAAGGGAGTCGATCTAAGAATCTATATAGATTATAATGTAATCAATGGGATTCCAATCAAAAAAATATATCCCATTGCATTTGATACTCATTCTACTAGATGTGACCGACATGCAAAGATTTTCATCAAACTTTGACAAAAGGGAGCAATTACTTAGTATAACTTACTCAGTGATGCAAAGAATGGAAAGCTGCATTTTCTACAAAGTTTTGATTATTTGAATACCAAGTCTTGCTCTTTGGATTCTGTAACACTACAGCTGGTTTTTAGTAATTTATCAATGAAGTCCTAACAGGTTTTTTGGATGTGTTCTGTATAGTTTATTTAGATGATGCATATCAGCAATGTAAGCAAGGGTGCTAAACACTTTTTTCACATCACATTACTAACCACAATAACCACTGGACTAACCACTACCCTTGGGATCTGGATTAGCGTGCTACTCACCGTAAAGAGTTCAAATGCCTCGTCAGGGGTATTAAGCACTTTAGAAATCCAATTAAAATTACAAATGGCTAAGGGAGCTAGGCGTGAGGCAAGCTAAAGCCTGTGGTAGCACTTTGAGCAGGTCTTGAATGTGGGGTGGGCGGGCAAACGGAGACAGAGACAGTCTTTCAGTGAGGGAGTTATCGGTCAAATATCCAAAGGCCTTCAATAAAGCTGAGTGCAGCTTGAAGAATCACTCTTCATAGGAATTAAATGGGTTTCGGGACACTAGGCATAAAGATGATACATACCTTCAGAAACGCAAGAGCCACCAACATAATAGCCATCTCCATTGGGACGTATGCCGGCATAGGCTAAAACTAAAGGGATCTTCATTAACTGATCAAAATGATACATGGCATCAGGAATGAGTAGACTACCAATGGAATTGTGTTATTTTAGTGGCACTGTAGACAACAGGTGTAAAGACCTTCTTTGAGCCACATTTTGGCGGTATCTATGATTGTATTATTGTATATGTATCAATAAGCGTGCAGGTAGGCAAAAATCAATGGAGTGTTATGTCCATAACGTAAAACAAAGCAAGAATAAGCAAGTGTTATCAGAAGACCAAAAACCCGTCCACCTCTTATCCTAAATATGGAGACGAGAGCCTCAGAACTGTCTTGCATTAATCAGACTTTGCCAACTCCAGCATCTGGTGACATCATGAAGAAGTTCCAATGACACTGCTTTCCTAGTTAATAAACGTTTCTCCTTACTGAAGGGTTTCATTTCTTAGAACATCGTGTGGCATCAATGCAAAATCTTCTCACGTGGCCAGGCGAAAATGTGATTTCCTGCAGAAAAAGATCTATTGCGTCCTCTAAGGACCAATAATTTTGCCAGAAAATTGGTTTAGTTTGTTTCACATCACATAATTGATTATAAAAGCCTGCAAAAGAAGCAGTGCAATGGAGAGCAAGGTCAGGATTTTACACAGCGGAGGCGGCCTCAAAGCAAGCTATTTCACAATACAACACGCTAGCAATCTCTAGAATCAAATCAGGTTTATGTCATGCCGCCACTGCTCACTACGATAAGATCAGCTGATCCTAAAATAAGGGGGTTCAATGAATACTAGCTCTGCTCACTTATTGTCATGCACTGCTGGATTGGATGTGGCCTAACTGCCAGAGTGTGGAACTGGGGAAACAGGGCGACTCAACATCCTGTGATCCTGGGCAAATAAATAAGTCATTTATCTACCGTGTCTTAAAAAAAATAATTAAAAGCTTACCTTGTTTAGTGCAACCAGGCACTAAATAAACCTGCATAAAAAATAAATACATTTAAAAAAAACGGAAGGGCACTGAGAACACGCGCTTGCTGAATTTGAGAGGTAGAATATCAGCACTTCTCAGCAGGGCTGCAGTACTTTTAATTTTGGAGTACCTGCACTTCTGACAAGCAAACAGGTACCCTGGCAGGAACATATACTTCCGTTTTTACATTTCAAGAACGGCTACTGCTCATGAGGCCATTAACAAACAAAATGGTGAAACATTCAAGGGCAGAGTTCACAATTAGTCAACGACCCGTTGTGCAAAAAGGATCCCAAATGCGCTCATGTGGTTTGGACCCCTCTATCAACAGAGTCTCAATTATGTGGGCGGGTGTGGTCAAGGGGCAGGAAGGCGACCGGAAAACCCTTCATGGCTGACACTACTCGCCCGAGTGAAACGCTGAACAGAGTTCTAGTGGTGGAACGGGACCCGCACTGTGATGAGGCTAGGCCCGTTTATAGGGAGGACGCCAAGCTGGGAGAAGGGTGCAGGAAGGCCAAGGCGGAAGCAGCACGAGAGATGGAGAACCAAGGACGGAGGACCGAGATCACAAGATGCCGTTAAGAGAAGACAGACGGAGCAGCTTTGTCAGGCAGAACACCAGGAAGTCTGAAGGGGCGGCGAGATGAGGAGACACGACCCCCATCGAGACTGGAAGAGGTGCCAGAGAATAAGGCTTGCCGGGGAGCCAAGACGCAAACCCCATCGAGACTGGATGAAGTGGCCGAGAGGGTCAGAAAGCGGAGTTGCCACATCTCCGGGGAAATGCAACACAGGCCAGGTCGCCGCTGCTCTTTAACGGAGCCATGGCCTCAGGCAAGTGATGGGAAAAAGTGACAAATGACCGATGGCATAGAAAGGAGAGGAATTAAAAAAACAATTAAAACATTAGCGAAAAGAAATAAACCGGAATACAGGGGAGAGGTATAGAGAAAAAACAGAGTGGGAAAGAAGAAAGAGAAGGAAAGTAAGAAGGGAGGCAAAGAAATGGGAGCAAATAAAGAACAACACTCAGAGAAATGGAGAGCGAGAAGAAAGAACAAGCATTGGCCGCGCGCGAGGCACAGAGCCCAGGAGTTGTGTGTGCGCGTACTAAAAGAAACACGAGTAAACAAGCACTGGCCGAGATATGAGGGTGGTAATGACACAAGTTGTGTGCCCGAAATAGTTTTTTTTTTCCTCAAATCATGCGCGATATTCACCACGACCCTAGCGTGGCCACCGAGTACAGTTGTGAGCATCACAGCGACATTTAGAATATTGGTGAAAATATAAAAGAAAAAGTAGACACACACACCCCCCCCCCCCCCATATGTGTACTCATAAGCACTCAGAGGCTCATGCGCCCACTCACATACATACTCAGAGACTCATACACTCACTCACAGACCCACTGTGAGACTTATGCTTCCACTCACACTCCCACTGATAGACTAATGTACCCACTCACAGACTGATGCACCCAGTCACAGACCCACTCAAACACTTATGCACCCATTCATAGATCCAGTCACAAACGCATATATCCACTCACACAGTCATACACCCAATCACATTCCAACTCAGACACTCACATACCCACTCAGACACTCCTACACAGAGTCAGAGACTTTGAATGTGGTGGTGTATATTTAATTTCTACTTTTGCTTTGCGTTTTCAATAAGTATTTGCGATGGTCGTGGTTACCCATGTCATTGCGACTCCCGAGGTCACCACAAAAACAGAAAATAGGTTTTAGAGATGGTTTTTATAGAGACTCATTCGAAATATAGGACTTTCAACAGTACAATAATAAACCCGTAGTGTAAAATACTGTAATAAGTGTGCATATATTTGGTTTACACTTTATAAAAAAGGCATGATCGATTCTTGGGGGCCAACTACCCCTCCTGTTACCTCCAGAAAGTCCCACACAGCAGGATTCCTGAGAGGTGGTTGAAATCCCCCGCCCCCTTTATCCACCACTCTACAAACACAACATAGATATTCACAGAAAAAAACAAAGGTTACATGGAAGTTATAATTAGGCTCAGGTTTCAATTGTACAAAACCAGTGAAATTCAGCAGTTCTATTAAGCTGAGAACTATAAATCGCACCCCACAATGCACTGCTTATGACCTCACATATTACATCACTCATGACATGTTCAGTGACATCACTCATGACATAATCCAGTGACTGGGAGTGTTTGTTTTTAAAAACGTGCAGGCGTCTTAGATATATATACAAAGCTGTATTGGTGAATCCAGTGGGTGTTATGAGTGGCTGTATGGATGATTCCGTGGGTACGTGACATAATTTATGCATCACTCTATGCCTGAAAGGGCATTGTTGTGACTTATACTGGGTGCTCCCTTGTGTCTGGACAAAGCGAAACCTCTCTGAAGAGCTCTAATGAGAGCAAAAGACTTGTCAGGGGTTGCTTTAATTCATTTCAGGTTGGCGTGGATGGTATTTTACAATCCAAAGCTGTAATACAGTGCCTGGAGTGGTAAAGGCCATTTTACAGCTCGTCACTGTGCTAATCCTATGCTTAAAGATTTTGCTGTGGAAATGGCAAAAGACTTTGTCCCTTCTATCTCAGCATGGATGGCACTGTGCCAATCCTATGCTTAAAGACTGACAGAAAAGCAGACATTTGAGGTGAGCAAATTTAGAGTGTCGCTGGTGTTGAGAGTGCTCTATACTAGAGCTGCTTTCCACCTAAACTTGAAAACTACCCAGTGTTCGCTGCTTCTTTTTTTTGCATATACATATTCACTAAAAAACCATAAGTTTTAGGGAAAGTTATAGTTAGTTGGACATTTCACTCGTATAAAACCATAGAAATTCCAATGTTATGGTTAGTTCAGCTACCTATAACTCGCGTCCCCGCAATGCACTGCTGATGACTTCACATATTACATCACTCATGACATGGTCAGTGACATCACTGATGACATCATCCATGTGATAATTTCATGCATTTTCTATAACTTTTGATACACCCACTCTAAATTACAGACTGCCATTCTCAAAACCATAGACACACTAACACCAATAACTACATACCCACTAACTGATTGATTCTCAGGTTTACACACACATCCACTCACCCGTACAGTCACTCATACTTATGGTCACTCAGTACAGGACTATCATACACCTATATAGACACTCACACACCGTCACTCATCCATAGAGATACTCACACACCTAGTCAGTCATGCAAATAATTAATCACACTGCCATGCACTCACCTATACAGTTATACACACACCAGCTCACTTATTCATATAAATACTAGCACATAGTTACACTCTTATACAATCACTGATACAAGCACAGACGTATCCATACAGTCACTATCACAATCACTCACTCTCACTTATAGCCATTTATATACTCCAACACACATATATACTTCCTTTCACATATGTAGTTACCCACACATATACAACTGAGATATACATTCACTCACTAACACACACATTCACACAGTCACCCACCCATACAGTCCCTCACAGATGCACTCTTGAAACCATGCACCCAGTGAATCACCCACTCACACATCTATGCACAGTCACACACACCCCACCCACACAAACACTCAGGCACCCATACAGATACTCAGACAACAAATCAATAACCATTATAGACACTCATGTAGCTACTCACCAACCCATGCAGTTGCTTACACACCAACTGAGAGACTAATACAGACTTTCACACAGTTTAGTCACCTACCCATGTATTCAATAAGACACGTTCAATCACTCACTTATACAGTCAGTCACGCATCTACTAATAATCCCTTCAGGCACTTGTAAATCCACTCATTCTTCAATACACCTTGTCATAGATATATATGACAAATATATAAACTTTACAGAAAAACACAGTCACTGGATGATGTCATCAGTGATGTCATCAGTAATGTTATTTGAGATGTCATCAGTGATGTCACTGACCATGTCATGAGTGATGTAATATGTGACGTCATCAGCAGTGCATAGCGGGGCCGCAAGTTATAGTTAGCTGAACTAACTATAACAGGGGAATTTCTATGGTTTTATACGAGTGAAATGTCCAACTAACTATAACTTTCCCTAAAACCTATGGTTTTTTAAGTGAATTTCTAAGGTTTTTTTAAATGCTAATTCCTAACTATAACATGTATATAGATATATTCACTAAAAAAAACATAGGTTTCAGGGGTGCTATAGTTAGCTGGACATTTCACTCGTACAAAATCATTGAAATTCCTCCGTTATAGTTAGTTCTACTAACTATAACTCGCGCGCCCGCAATCCACTGCTAATGACGTCACATATTACATCTACTAGATGATATCATCAGTGATGTCATTTGAGATGTCATCAGTGATATCAGTGATGTCACTGACCATATCATGAATGATTTAATATGTGACATCAGCAGTGGATTGCGGGCACGCGAGTTATAGTTAGTAGAACTAACTATAACAGAGGAATTTCAATGGTTTTGTACGAGTGAAATGTCCAGCTAACTATAACACCCCTGAAACCTATGTTTTTTTAGTGAATTTCTAAGGTTTCTTAAAAGCTAATTCCCAACTATAACATGTCTGAAACCTATGGTTTTTCAGTGAATTTCAAAAGGTTTTTTAAATGCTAATTCCTAACTATAACATGTCTGAAACCTATGGTTTTTTCAGTGAATTTCAAAGATATCTTAAATGAAAATTTTTAAATGTAATAATAGTTATATTTATTTTTTTGATACAGATTTTCTACATTTTTTTAACTATTTATTTTTACATATTTTATTTTCTAAATTACATTATATATTTTTTATATAAATGGAGAAAAAAAATCAAATATTGAAACTAATGTTTTGTTTTATATATTTATATTATTTGCTTTATTGGTTTTTTTTTCCCAATTTTTTTGGGGGAGTCGCGCACCCTAAAGCATACCTTTGATCGCTGCGCGGAACCTAGCCACCATTTTAGGATTGTTGTGTAGGATCCGCGTAGGATGTGCGTATTTTCCTGCACGATTGCTATGCGACCGGCACGAGACTCCAGGCGCATACGCGACACATACGTATTACTTTACGCGAGGCTCGCGCGTGACGTCATATAGTTGTTCGACGCGTTAGGAGTCGCGCACCCAGCGCGTGCACACCAGGGGGCCGTGCGGAGCGTCGCGCTAGGTGCGCGACTCCCAATTTGCCCGTAAAAAATAAATTAGCACCCATCACTAATTTATATTCTCCCTGGGGAATCCATCCCCCGGGGCCTATATACAACGTTGGGGACCGTTTTGCACACTTCTGTCATTGGGCTACAAATGGGCTACATCTGGGTGATATTTGTGCTGCATTTGGGCTCTTTTGTCTCTGGTGGACATCTTGGGAGATTTTTTTGTTATGAAGTTTCCTAATTTCCTCATTTACTGCAGTCTCCTCAGTAGGAAATGCTTTCAGTTTTTTACTTTGATTCCATCAAGAAGGTATTCAGATATGTCACACATTTGCCATAAATTCTGAAGGTTAGTACACTAGTTGCTCATTAGATCCCTGTAGTAAAGCTACTGCTCACCACGGAAGTTTACTGCTGGTATTAAAAGTGCATATTTCAGTCTGCAGGTCAGAATTTTAATGAAATAGAAGAGGATTTGAGAAGTCACTCAATGTGCCCTAATTTTTCTTTCTGCAGCACTAATCATATCTTCTATGCCAAAATGAACCCCCTCATTTTGTTCCTTTTTAAATTATGGTTTTAAGAGTTACCACTTTATTTCAATCAGGATGGCTTCAGGTGTGCAATACGTTTGTCATAAGTAGGACTGTTACCGCTCTAGTTGTTCTTTAGAACACTCTGGGAAGCTGCAGTAGAACACAAAGGAATCAACTGACAGTCTCTGCCATTGTTAGATGTACATGTTTTACTGAGAATGTCAGACTTCATTCTCACATGACTGAGAAAGAATGTGAATTTACAGAAAATATGCTCTCAGTTTAGCTTATAGATCACCTTCCAAACCTCTGTCGGAAAAGCACGAGAAAATAGTTTACTCTCAAACATGATTCATGATATCCCAGCAGAAGGCTTTTTCACATGGTAAAATCACCTTAGAACACACCACAATTCCTAAAATGAGTATGGTACCATCAACAAATGATTTATAATGCAACTAAAGTCTTAAAACCTTCTATTAACTGCAATGCTTTTTAAATGAGGTGCGATCATGTATATTGGTCCCAAGATGGCTGCCAACACTTCTTGGATGAAGTGCTGACAGCCAATCAGATCTCACGATGAGATGTGTGGTTAGGCTCTGCCCAGATATATGTGATTTTACTTTTGATTTTCTCAGGAACTACTGAACGGATTTACACCATTTAACCAAAAGACACAAGTGTGAACCAAGGGCTACCTCTTTGCCAAAGTTGGTGTAATTCCGTTCAGCAGTTCGGGCTGTAACTGCGATTAAAGGTTCCTAAGGAAAATTGCATGGGGAAAACACGTTTTGGGCCCCCCCTCTTTTCTCGGTCCCCGCTTGATGAATCACCCCAAGACTTTCAGGATAGGAGCGGAAAGGAGCGCCCAACCAGTTTTGAAAATTTCGCGAAGATTCGTCAACCGGCGCCAAAGTTATTCCAAATAGAATGTTGCGGATTTCCTATGGATAATAGGTCCTAACTATAGCTACCTACTGGCGACCGACAGTAGGTAATATAAACACACATAGCAATACATTTATAGATAGGTTGACAGATTGATAGATAGAGACAGACAGATAAATCAAAGGAAAAAATGGAAATCTAAAGGACAGGCACCAATTCGCCCTGGCATTGAAGCCCAGTCATTTTCAAGAGAAACTTACTGCCCAAATTGTCTAATTGTATTACCATTAGGAGATGCCCACCTACTGCTATGTTTAACTTTATTTGCAAGCATATGTTTACCATTTGAAGGCCGCACCCTGTATTCTTTTTTCTACTTACATTCATTGAATGCATCTTCCATATGTTGTTAAGTTTGTGTGTGTAGTAGCGCCACTGGGCCCTTTTCTGCATCTTACTTTTATCTCTTGTCACTCGCCTTACTTCTCACTCACTTGGTCCTCCGATTGATCTTGAATCGTGACAAGAGGGGTTGGTCATAGGGGATCCAATTTCAGTTATCCAATGAGGACCAGGAATTGGGTAACTGACCTACAAACTCATAATTAGATTCATGTATATAATTCTTAGAATTAAACCATACAAGTACAGTATCACAGCCAGACCAAATCTCCTGAAGAAATGTAGTCGAACCAAGATCATACAAACCAATAATTCAGTTAGAGCTATGCAGAACAATTAACATTAATATCTGCTGTAGAGAGATCTCTCGATTAGAATTCCCTCCAACCATCAACAACTCAATTAGAATGCACAATCAATTATTGGAGACAAATCATGGAGAGACAGAAACAGGTTTAGTTAAACTTAGATTTTTATCAGTATTTTAAGAAGAGTAAATACATCAATATCATGCATTTAAGGCCTAACAGTGCAAGATGATCAATTCAAATTTGAAATGCCATTAATTACCAAGGTTCTAGGAAAGTTCATAAAGGGACAGGCACAATTACAGCTGTACTCTCCCATGAGAGGAAAGAAGTCCAGGATATAGCAGATACAGTGTATGCGGCAGCGGAATGGAAAGCCAGTAGAGTCTGCAAGGAAGTTCCAAAAGTAAGGAGTAGCGATATGTTCCTCCAAAAGACGGCAAGAGGAACACATCCTTTCCGTCAAATCAATGCATAATAAAATCCTTAAGTTTAGGGGTTGCACCTCCTGGGTCACCTCATTTGGTCAGACCACTCAGTCCACTGGTCAATTTGTATAGGGTGATTGTCATGCAGCGTCAAGAAGACACATATTATATGAAAGAAGTGGTGATCATCACGTAAGTTGTCGAACCATTCAGAGTATATAACTTTGAACAATAGTCCTTTTGCAAAAGCACAAGTAAATTCAAGAGGACAGTTTCTCGTGGCAGATGTTCCCAAAGTAATGAAATTGTCACAGCCAGTCCTATGAGACATAGTTTCTCTTCACATTGCAAGTTTTAGAAGCCTCTCCAGGAGAATAGAATCAACCAGAAGAGGAAAATGCAGGCCTAATCTGAATTTGGTTCATGAAATACAGAATATGAAGTAATGGAATTATTAATTTCATTTAGAATCTTTTTGGACTCTATATAATTTCTTTCAACTTATTTGCACTCGCAAAGCATTTTAGTTCATTGTAAATAGCAGTGTAACTGACATATTACTGCATTTTCAAAGTACCAATGTCTAAAATTATTTCAAAACATATATTATTAATATAGTTTCTGGTGATTCATATTAGTACATGTATGAAGATTATTCCCTAAATGTTTCAAAGCATTTGGTTTAAGTATAAGCGTGCAGCACCCTTTTCTCCTTTCTCACTTGCTACACAATTTCACAAATGCAAAATATGGAGTTTTAGGATGAAACCTTTCAATATCACACGTAAATAGCCCTAAAACAGGTTAGATTTCCTTCAATTCTTCACACATATCATTATTTTGATAAGAATGGTTAGAATCTTATTACACCTAAGTACTTCACATTTACCATTTGATTGATACACATTGAATTAGCAACTGAAACGTGTTAAACTATGAACCTATATTACTTAATGTATATGTTTCCAGCTATCCTACAATGTATCTGCATGCTTTTACGATGCAGTAACTAAGTCTTTTCAGAATGTGTTTCTCATGATTCTTCATCGTATAGTTAGCACAGTTGGTGCACATTTGTCATTTTTCTCTCATATGTGTCATAATAGGTTTTATGTGTCGTTAAAGGGATTCAGCCGTTTATCTGCTTCGTGTGTGTGTTATTGTGGCTGTGCATGTGGATGAATGCAAGAATGATTGTGTGGGTGGATGAACAAATGCAGGAGTGCAAGAAAGTGGGACGGCATGAATATATGATAACTTGTAGAGTGCCTAAACCCATCAATGACTGAGAAGGTAGTTTCATTTATAATCTAGACTCACTGCAATTGTTCATGCTTGTTAGACTTATGACCCCCTCAGGCTGACTGGCAGGCTTATCAACCACACTGAAGAGCATCTACCCAGATCTTTGTGTGCCCTAGGGCCCCAGGTGTCAAAAGCCTTTTTTATCTGGAATAGAATTTATTTCACAGGGCCTCCAAGGTACTGCCATATACTCAAAGTGGCCCTCTAGGGCCGCACTGACATTTGCTGTCCTCTCCTGCCACTGCACTTCTAACCCAGTGTCTAATGTTACACCACCATCGGCCATCACTCAGCCAGCATCAGCAATCAGTCATGATCTCCCATCAGTCATCAGTATGGGCCACCTGACCTAGCAAGCGAATCTAGAGCAGGTATCCACATTCACCCATACAGGGTCTATCAGAATATCCCCGCTCTTCAAGGCACATCAGCCACTACCTAGTCCACAACTCTTCCGGACCACTTCAGGACTCCGCTGTGGTCTAGCCTTCCCCGGACTTCTTATCGCTATCTTAAGGTACTGGGCCAGTCTCGCCTCTCAGTAGGTGTCGTGTGTCTGGTAGTTCCACAGCCCAAATGGTGACTGGTGCTCTTGGTGGAATTGTGCTGTGTGCAAAGCAAACACATGCACTCATGTCACCATCTTGCCCATGACCCAGTATAATACCTTTTACTACACTTTGCCTTCTACAAAGGTGGGTGATGGATGGCTTTCGATGCCTCTGTCCCCTGCCAAAATAATTTAAGAGTCTCCTGAAACAGAATATTATTCAAATAGTTGGACAACCGATAGACAGAATGAGAGAGTGTTTTATCAGAAGAGGAGTCCTCAGCTCACTAAGCCTTACTGGGGTCCTTTACACCTGCCTAAATACATTTATCTTCCCTTCTTGACTGGATATGTTTAAATTCTCCCACCCAGGTAACGTACTAATAATTAGGCTGGACAAAGGAAATAATAGGCAGCTCCAAAGAAGGGGTCAGGCCAGTTTTGCTGGCATTTTCTTTGGCCGACTGCTCATACTACATTCGGATTTGGCTACAGAATTAAGTGTCTCTTATAAACATTTGTTGAGCTAACTGAAAAAATATATTTTGAAAACTCTACATTTTCTTTTATTTAACAGGGTTGACAACATTGGTTAAAAAGGCACACAAGCAATACAATTTGCTCCCTATCCTTACGACTGCGAGTTTATATTGCTCTGACATTTTACAGTAACAAAGGGGCCGCATCCTTGCATTACCACACACCTCTGTAGCAACCTCATTTAAATTATACCTCACTAAACTTACTCATGAAAAAAGACTTTGTGAGGGGGGGGGCGTGGCTACGGCTAAGATGGAGAAGGACGTGCCCGGGTAGAGCTCCGCCAAAGGCTCCCCCAAACAGGCCCTGTACTCCGTATAAGGACACCCTCGGAGGCCCCTGCCGGGCGTAAACAAAGCAGGAGCACGGCCCGGATCCTTGTGGTCGATTTTGTCCGGTTTGGATTCTGCCCAGTGGACATTGCCCTGGTAGGCCGGCCGCGGCGCTATCCCGTTGGCGGGCATGAATCAGGCGAGCCCGGGGATTAGCATCGCACACAAGGCCAAAGAATATGGCGCAGTCGAAGTAAACTGATGACGACGGGCTATGGCCACTTGCCCCGTCACCACCTGACGGGACGATTGCTGATGCGGGACGTGACCGGGCCCCCTCCGCATCCCCCACCTAACTTCGTCAACCGTGATTACTGGGTCGACAGCTGGCTACAGGATCAAGCGGGAGTACGCCATGTGGGGTGGCGCCGCCCGAACTGCTCGCTCGGCCGTTGCCCTCACAGCGCGGTCGTGCTCTGCGGGCCCCCGCTGCCGAGTGACACTGGCGGCTGTCTACCCCGCCGCGGAGGACAGAGCTATTGACGAGCGGTGAGGTGGGTCTTGGGCCCCTGTTGGACCACCTATGCATTTGGTTACGCAGCGCCCCCTGTGTCGGCTGCAATCCGCCACGGAGTGTGAGGCGGAGTGACAGGTAACTCTTCAGCGCTGCCTTGGTTCCCGATTTGCTGCGGGGGGGGGCCCGCAGACAAAGGAGACCTGCGATTGCCTGCCCCGCTGCCATTCAGAGTGCCTCCCATCGCTGTGTGCTGTGGCGAGATTGGGGCTCCCACCGACTTGCCGGCAAGTGGCTGTAACATAGCTCCCCCGGGCGGACTGATACCCGGTGCTGGGACTGGAGGACAGTGATGGGCGATGGAACTACCCAGACTGTCGTCACCACAATCGCCCCCGTAATTCAATCACATGAAGTAAGCCCCCACTGCAGAGCTGCCCGCTGCAACCTATGGATCTGGTCTAGGACCGGCTGTGCCCTCTGAGACACCACTTAAGGTACTGTAAATCGCGGAGCTGACGCATCTAACCGCTCCTATGGCTGTAAACTGAGAAGAGTACTGCTGGGACTTCTGTGAGCACAGTGTGGTGGTCGGAGGCGGCGACCTGCGCCTGCCCTACCCAATGCCCATGGACGACTGCGTTTGTGAGCCTACTGAGCTACTGCTATGCAAATCCATAGATGTAACTTTGGCACACAACATACTGGAATCTGCGACGACGTGGAGGCGCACACTGCTGCCCTGGTAGTCAATGCACTGCTGATGCAGGAACCTCTCCACACTGATGTGCTGCGCTTCCATGCTTCCATGCGAGATGCCCGGGTGGTGACCGAGGGTGCGACTGGCTGGCACCTGCGGATAATAACGCCATAGACACACACTGTTCATGCCCCACCCTGGCGCATACGTCGATGCCGCCACTAGGAGCAAACCAAACGGCTGTGAGATACGGTTGGTGACTCTGCTGTGGTAAACATACCTGAGAGAAGCGGTAGTGCCCTGCCGCTGCAGTCTCGGACTGTGAGACAGTTACTGCTACCACTCACGTCCTCCTGACATCGGCGCGGGCCCTGTAGTGAAGTGTACGCCCCAGGGACATCGTTTAAAATCCTGTCATATACAGAGCGGCACAGAAGTGTGACATAGAAGACCCATGTCGGGTGGCACACGGGCGTGGACCGGCACGGGAGTAACGCAGGCCCCTCAGCTGCCACCTAAGCCTAAAACAGACAAGATGGCGAAGCAGGGAAATGCAGATCAAACGGCAAATAAATTGGATGGATTGCTTGCTATGTGGACGGAGCTAGCTCGTGACCAAGATGGCCGCTTGATCCGAGAGCTCCGACAGCCCGCCACACTATCCGTTTAATATCCTACAGCTGTGCCTCATTTGCACCGTGAAACGGTGACTCATGACCCCGTGAGGTTCAGTGGAGCTGATTACACGAAGAGCGACTCGCCTCCTAGGCGTAGTTGCAGCCCATCGCTGATCCCAGGCTGGCTGGGCTCCGGACGCTGACGCCGTGCGGGGCCTGCTGGGGTCCGGAGGCCTCCTCCCTCCTCGGTAACAACTTAGAACCCGGCACCTGGGGTAAAGCATAGGCCGCGCTCTCTTGGATGCCTACAGGACTCCTGAAAAAAAGCTGGGGAGTGGGCTCCGGAGGACTCCGAGGCCCGCCGGGGAGCTCAGCTGATTTTCTTCGTGGCGGCCCGGTGGGTGAAGCGCCCCCGCCCCCCCTCAGATCTGTTGACTTCTCCGGTCCCCCGGCGGAGGTCTGCTCTTTGCGGTGAGACCGGCCTGGCGCTACTGTGATTTTGCCGCCCCTACCAGTATTTACTGGCCTCGGGTGTCCCTGGTGGCCGGCAGCGGCAGGACTGACTGCCTGTGGGACGAGACTGGTCGGCCTGGAGTTAACCAGAGGCCAGACGCTCTGGGATGTGTGGAGGCCGCGCTCACTGGATTGCCTGCCGAACGCCTGAAGTGACGCCGGTGAGTGAGCCTCAGGGAACATCGAGACCCGCTGGGGGGCCCTGCTGCTTTCCTCTGCAATGATCTGGCGCGCGTAGCGCCTCCCTCCTCCCTAGAGCTGCTGGTCTCTGCGGGCCCCCTGCCGAGCACTGCGCGTTGCTTTGAGCCCCTTCTGCCTGGGTGCCTCCCTCAGCCAGCTTGGTGTATGCTTGGGGGGGTGCAAGACCACGCACTGCCCTGCGATCCACCACGGACTCCTGCAGACTGCGGCGAGCCGACCACGGATTGACCAAGCGAGGAATGGTTAATGCCGCCAGATATTGCAGCTATTGTGCTGCTTGCCAGGGGTGCGGCGGGCACCCCACTGCGTGCAAGACCCTATAAATGAAGACGGGTTGGTGGGAGATGACTGCTCTTTGAGGCCCTTTCGTAATATCGTGCCCCTCCCCTGGGCGGACGGCCGAATTCTACTGGAGGTGGACGATGCGAGCCCTATCGCTGAGGTGCTGACCTGCAGAATACACATTGTGGGGCTCGCGGAGTGTCGCCATTTTGAGACATCTGCTGCCGGATCGCTGTGCGGAGGCCCTATTACACAGTGCGTGTGGTTGGCCCCGGGCTGTGCCGGGCGGCCTTGCAGTTCCCCCTGCGGTCACGGCGGCTGTGACGGGCCGTACGCCTCGCTGACAACCCAACGTTCAAGTTGACATTTGCTAGCGTGGTGGCACACACGCGAAGCCAAGATGGGACGAGTGGATAGTACACAATCCAAACTGTTGTTCGACCCGAAGCGGTCCAAGTCTGGCGAGTCCGCCACTGAGGATAGCGTCGGAGAACAGGAACAAGTCATGGAAGACCAATGCCAGGACATTCGCGGCCTCCTGTTGGCAATGGAGAAGAACCTCCAAGGCGGGATATCCTCTTTAGGCACCAAGATGGATGCTCTAACATATAGAATTGACCGCATGGCCAAAAGATTGGACAAGCATGCTGAACGGCTTGACATGTCGGAGCGCAGACTGACAGGAGGAAGCACAAACTGTCCTCGACACTGAACACAAACAGCTGGGTAGGGTGCTCCAAGTCCTACAGGATAAAACAGAGTACCTAGAAGCCCGCTCCAGGCGCTGTAATCTCTGCATCACGGGCCTGCCGGAATCTACACCTATAGAGAACATGGAGCTCTTCATAGTAAAGCTTCTGAAGACACTACTGGACGACTCCTCTTTTTCCAAGTATGTTTGTCGTGGAGAGGGCACACCGCTCTCTTGGCCCGAGACCAGCGCCGGGTGCATCCCCCAGACCGATCATAGCGAAACTGCTAAATACAGGGATTGGGATGTTGCCCTTAAAACTAGCCCGCGAGAAACAACCGCTACGATTCGAGGGGTCGACGATCTCACTGTTCTCAGACTTCACAGTTAAAGTTCAGGAGACGCGGCGCTTGTTTGCTCCCATGAAGAGACAACTCTACGAACTTGGAGCAGACTACGCCATGTTATACCCCGCGAAACAGAGTAAACCGGCAGGGTCACTCGCATATTTTCACTGACCCGAAGGCCTTACAAAAAGTGTGGAAAGATTGGATGAAAGAGAAACGACCCCACCCGGAACAACACCTCCTGGATCAAGCGTCGGGAGGCCCCATGGATGAGCAGGATTGACTACGACATGGTGACACTAACTGTTGTGTATAGCTTGCTGTTACTGGGGGAGGGGGGGGATCTGCTTTTGTTGGTAATGTGATTGGGGGAGACACACAAATCCCTTGTGGCTGAACCCTTCCACTGCCTCGCATAGTGCTTGGTCGCCTTGCTTGCATTGCAGGGGGGGGGGGGGGAGGGGTGAGGGTCTGCTCCCTTACAGGGAGGGGGCACATTGATGAGACTCCCATACACTATCTTGTCTCAGCCTTAACTTGACGTGAGAACGGGGGCTATGACTGAACCGCCATGCTTCCTTTGATACGAGCGATTTCTGGGTTGGTTCAGATTTGAGGCCCACGATACATCCACGCCTCTTGGGGTCCTGTTGAGCTGTGCTCTCCTACACTATTTCACAGCTGTGAGTATTTCTAAATGGCGAGGTGCAGAGTATGGCCTTTATAGGTCACACACCCTTATTGCTGTGCGAGCTACATCCACCCCTGCGTGAACAACACCTGGGATGGGTTTTGTTGTTTGGGAATGGGTGGGTTTTCTACTTGGGAGGGAGGGATGGTTCCGCAGCCGGGTTGGGCAGGCGTGGGAGGGGGGTGGGGGGGTGGACTCGTGAATTGCTGCAACGCTCACTCACACTGATTGCTTTTATGTGCTGCATTATTGTGGGATTGCAGTTACCAAGTACTGGCCGCCACGAATATGGCCGGACACGAGTGGGGTGTGGACACATGTTGGGAATGTTTTTGGATGTATTCATTGTTGTATTAATTCATGCTGTGCAGCTTTGGCGTGACATGGTTCTGATTAGAATATCCTGGTTACCTCTCAACTACATACTCAGATACACCAGCGTTTAATCCTGATAGCACTCTTGACTCGCTGGTCCTGCTTTCTTGGAACGTGCGCGGCCTTAATGACCACCGACAGGGCCGTAAAATTCTAAGCTACCTTTACAGACATAACGTCGACGTAGCCCACATTGCAGGAGACTCGCCTTCACCCGGATAGCCCCATTTTACGTACTAAAGGACTGCTGGGCAATGTCCGTGCCGCGGGCTTCACTTCTCACGCTAGGGGGGTCATGACATGGGTGAATCCGAAGACATCGATAACAATGACGCCCTTGGAAACGGACAGAGAGGGTAGATTCGTCCTATCCAAATGCTGTGGGAAGGGACTAGGAATTTCCCTTTTAAATGTCTACAGCCCTAACTATGACCATCCAGACTTCTATACTAACCTGACGACTTTGACCCAACCATACGCTCAAGACCATATATTGTGGGGAGGGGATTTTAATTTTACCAGACACCCTGCTCTGGATAGGTCAGATGGCCCAGACAGATGCCCCTCAGCCTCAGCCAGAGTGGTAGAGACGTCCCTGATTTGGTTGGACATGTGTGATGTATGGTGGCACAGACACACATGCCAAGGTGGTTACACGCACTACTCTGCACATCACAATATCCACACCAGAATAGACTACTGGTTCGCTTCACGGCACCTACTACAGCATATTCGCTCATGCACGATCCTTTCCCGCACCTACTCTGATCATTCGCCACTACTACTAACACTTGCTTTCCCCAAGAAACGAATCCCCCCCATTTTTATGGCGCTTCCTGCCATACTCCCTCCTCGACACTGCTTTCAAAGAGGAACTTGTCATGTCCATCGAGAAGTTTTTCGTGACAAACGTTGGATCCGTTGACTCCTTTCAAACTGTCTGGGAGGCTTTTAAGGTGTATATCAGGGGGGTGACTATTTCCAAGCATGCGGGGGTTCTTAAGTTGAAACGCAGTAGGCTTGCGGCTCTGGAGCACAAATTGAAGGACCTTGAGTCCTCTCGCGCGACGGACCAGAGTGAAGAACTCACTCTGGTACTAGCGCAGACACTCCAGGAATATCATGGGGAGGCTGACGCAGAAATAAAACACCTCGGGAAATATGCCACCGCCCGAACCTGTGGCGAGGGCGAACGGCCAGGAACGGTCTCACACAAATCCTTAAGCAGCGCAAGGACAGAACTACGATACCAGACATTGAACCGCAACCGGGAGACCCCCGCTCACGGAGGCCCAGGTAGCGGAGCAATTTCGAAAATATTATGCAGAACTCTACTCCTCACGCGGCTGCAGCCCATACGAACGCATATTAGACTACCTGACCCATATTGAAATCCCATGGCTATCCAACTGGCACCGTGAGTTCCTGATGCACCCGATCGAGCGGGAAGAAGTAGTCCTAGCCCTCTCGGAGATGAGAGCCCGCCGGGGAGTGACGGTCTCACCGTAGCCTTCTAGAAGGCGTACCAGGACCTCGTAATTCCGCACTTACTCACACTGTTTGAGGATATATGCACCTCCGGAACGATGCCTCCGACTATGCGAGAAGCAATTCTTGTAGCCATACTCAAATCGGGGAAGCCTTCGGATGAGTGCGCATCGTATAGAGCTTTGTCTCTTATGAATGTGGACGCTAAAATCTTTGCGAAGCTGCTTGCCAATTGTCTCAGCCCACTTGTCACCACTTTGGTGGCACCGGAGCAGGCTGGCTTTGTACCTAGCCAAAACTTAACCTATAATCTGTGCACCGTTTTTGCTGCTCTACAGCATACCCGTCTGGAGGTCCCTGCAATTGCGGTCTTTTTTGACATGGAAAAGGCCTTCGACTCGGTCGAGTGGCCTTTCATGAGACATGTCCTTGGCCGAATGGGAGTAAGGGCGGTCTTCCTGCAACTCCTCACGACACTATACTCCTCCCCCACGGCACGCATCCGGATTGGATCCCTGGTCACTGACCCCATACAAGTTTGCAGAGGTACGAGACAGGGCTGCCCTCTATCTCCAATACTATATGCCCTGACGGCAGAACCTCTAGCCTGCACCCTACGGGAATAAAACGGGCAGAGGGGCATACGGTTTCCAAACTACTGTTTAATTGTATCTACATACGCGGACAACACGCTTATCTATGTTAGAGAGCCTGAGACCAACCTCTCTCCGGTTCTACGCGAGGTGGTCCTCTTCGGTTCCCTCTCAGGTATAAACGTCAACTGGAACAAGTCCATCATGTTCCCCCTCACCCCAGCCACGGTTCGATTTGAGCCAGAATATCCCCTGCAATGGACCACAGAGGCGGTGCGATACTTAGGTATCCGGCTACATACCGACTCGGAAGTTGTCCTGAGGGAAAATGATGGAGTTGCTATCTCCAAGCTGGAGGATGATGATGTCGAAAGATGGGTCAGTCTTCCGCTATCATTGATGGGCAGAGTATCCCTCATGAAAATGATTGTCCTACCATGCTTCCTCTTCACGAACATTCCCATGGTCCTCTCCAAAACATTCTTTCGGCGTCTGCACTCACTAATGGTGCGTCTGGCGTGGGCGGGCAAACAGCCACGCGTTGCCAGGAAGATATCGACGTTACCATATATGATGGGGGGCCTTGGTGCTCCCGACTTGGAATTATACTATAGAGCTGCTCAATGCTCTCATGCATATCACTAGATACACGGACCCTCCGACATACCGCACATACAGATTGAGACCATAGTTGTCTACCCCAGGCCTCTACCAGCCCTGCTGTTCTCGCCTCATGACAGACGCACTGGCATAATGGACGCTCTAAACTCGGTCACACACGCTTGGCATTGTATACTGGACGTTCAGGCCGCTAATATTCTATATGCTCCAATAGCCCGTCTTGACTGGTGCCACTGGCTTGCTCCATGCAGGGACAGGGGAGTCATAATTGCATTGCAGACGCTAAACATACATACCATAGGAGACCTCTTTACAGACGGCACTGCCCGTTCCTGGGAGGATGTTGCAGAGGGGGATAACGTACAGACGCTCCTTGCGCAATTCCAATTCCACAGAGTTATACACGCTCTCAGGGATCTACTTGGGGAGGATATGGCGGAACCCCCAGAGATCCCGGCTCTGACCACTGTTATTAAAGCACAGTCACCCGCTAAATTAGTATCTAGAGTATATCGCACCATGCCATCTGTCAGGGAAGGCGGATACACCAAACCACGACCGGCGTGGCAGCGAGACTTACAGGTAGAACTGACGGACGATAAGTGGCTCTACTGCTGCTTGAGTACCAAACGAATCTCGCTCACCGTACTTCATAGATTAGTCCACTTTAAATTCCTTAACAGGGTTTACTATACGCCGGAACGATTATACCGCTATGGCCTGCGCGAGAGATCTCAGTGCGAAAGATGAGGAGAACTAATTGCTGATTTCTGTCACGTGGCCTGGGTCTGCCCGGGGGTTGCCCACTTCTGGGGAGATGTTTGCACCGAAATTAACTGCATTACGGACATGACGTTATCTCCGGACCCGGTCCTAGCTCTACTGGGCTATACCAAACCACTTCCTAAGACACACAGACGTCTTGTGGACATGGCATTCCTCCTAGCGAAGAAATGCGTGGCACTCTGTTGGCTTTGCGGCCCGACATCTACTTTGTCGCAGTGGTCCAGAGACATGCTGTACTGCTGCACTCAAACGGAAAACTATAGCGACTTACTACCACCCCGCAACAGACCCAAAAACTTCTGGGCCCGATATATGACCAGGAGATCCACCTTGACGGCTCCCGACCATGATGACACTACAACCAAGACCCTACCATGGTAA
This sequence comes from Triturus cristatus, assembly GCF_964204655.1. Taxonomy (NCBI): domain Eukaryota; kingdom Metazoa; phylum Chordata; class Amphibia; order Caudata; family Salamandridae; genus Triturus; species Triturus cristatus. The sequence continues at coordinate 513,326,418 of NC_140588.1, forward strand.
CGAGACCCTCAGTTTTGACACTGAACACTTAACCTCCCACCTGGGTAGAGACATGGCAGATAAGGGGCTCTGTATCGTTCGGTGGGTGGGACCACTCGGGTGTCTGATATACTGGCTGCTTTATCCCTTTCTTTTATAGTATTTACCTACGATGTATGATCATTGAACCGCTGCATGTAGATGACATGACCTGGACCATGTCAATGTCTTTATTTCATGGTCTTGTTTTATTTCCCCCGTTTTAAAAACTCAATAAACATATTAAAAAAAAAAAAAAAATTGGATGCAGTGGAATGGAACGGCTGGAAGAAACTATCAATCAGACCCGCACCTCCCTGGAATCTAAAATCGACAAGGTGGCGATCGACCTCACTCATTTACATGCAGATCACCGGAAGTTAACAGACCACACCACCGTTCTGGAAACCGCACTTACTGACATCAAACCACAAGTGGCCCAGACAGATAAACATGTACAGGACTTGCTCAACCGAGTGGAGTTCCTGGAGGGCAGGGCTGAGGAAGCTGGAGGGCGAGCGCGAAGAAACAACGTGCGCATAGTGGGTGTGCCGGAACGCTGGGAAGGGAGGGAGCCCACGCTACACATGGAAAATTGGCTCAAAGACCTACTACCGGAAGGCACCCTATCGTCTCACTCTGTTGAGGAACGTGCACACCGTGTCCCTGCGAGATCCCCCCACCCCCCACGGGGGTCGAACCCACAGCCCATACTCCTCCGCCTTCTCAACTATCGAGACCGTGACTCCATCCTACAGGAAACCAGGAAGCTGCCAGATATTCAGATAGATAATCATAAAATAATGTTCTTTCCGGACTATACCATCCAGGTGCAGAGGCAAAGACACTCCTTTATGGCAGTGAAGAAACGCCTTCGGCAACACAGCCTGAAATATTTACTGCTCTTCCCGGCGCGCTTGCGGGTGGTGGCGAGTGACAAGACGCATTTCTTTGCTACACCGGAGGAAGCAGAAGACTGGCTGGACACCTTCACCGCTGCGGAACCTCGAGACGCCTCTGCGTCGGCCACCTTACCAAAATTGAGGGGCCCCTTCCGCCTCCACTCGAGAGAGAGAGAAGATCCACGGAGGCCCAGACGCCACCCTCGCCGGCGAAGGGGCCGCACACGGACTTGATTCTTAGTGGACAACGAGATGCCCTGCAGGCGGTAGCGGAGATCAGTGGTTCTTTGGGGGCTGAAGATGCATCAAATTCCAGTCAACGTGACCTGTCCAGCGACGACGAACGGGTGTATGGACTGCAGAACTCACAGGACTCGACTGAGCAGCCGGACGTCACTCCGCAGACAGCTGACATCATCATCTGAACATTGCGAGACTCTATCCTTGATTGGACTGCAAACCGAGGTATTGTGGTATATATGTAGAAGTATTCAGTCGTTAATGATGTGATCATGTGCAGTAGCCACTGCTCAGTCTCCGAGACGCGTATGGAGCGGTGAGTGACATCATGTTATTGAAGGGGAGGGGACGACTTGATCTCACGCTTTGTCACAGCTGCACAAGCACGAATATGCATTGTTCGCCTAGCGGGTGTCCCTGAGCTGGGGTAAATAGATTGCTTACATTATATTGTATTATGCCTGAAGACGGGGAGCCTCTGGAACACTGGACACATATATTGCTAATCACCTGTACGTAGTACACAGCGCATCCCCCCCTAGGTCGTTTTGACTGTTGCCTCTATTGAGGGTTTGGACGATTGCTTGTTGCACCATCGCCCTTTTGGAATTTTTCATGTTTGTTCATTGATTTGGTTCATTATGAGATATAATTTATTATATGCCTTTCACACACAACAAAAAATGCCACGAGTCATCATGCTGGGGAAGTTGTGCATTGCTGGGTCATTTATGCTGTATAAGTCTGCTGGGTTGCTAAGGACACATGGTCGCTTTATGTTTTATAGAAAACATGTCTGCAGTTAAATTTGGTACATGGAATGTGCGGGGCATGCATACACCGTCACATAGGTATCAGATATACTCATACCTCAAAAGACATCACATACAAATAGCTCTCTTGCAAGAGACACACCTGGCCAAAGAAGAAATCCAATGCTTGCACCGCTGCTGGCGTGGCCAATTATATGCCACGGGGTATTCCGCGTATGCACGAGGCGCACTAATCTAGGTGCAGCCAGGGTTCCCACTTAAAATCACGCAATCGTTGACAGACACAGAGAGCAGATACGTAGTGGTGAGAGGCACGTTGGATGGCCGGCAGGTTGCGATTGCATCACTGTACGCTCCCAACACCGACCAGGCAGCCTTTTTTGATGATATGTCATGAGTCCTAGCGCCGTGGCATGATATACCTATGTTTTGGGGGGAGACTACAACAGCGTGCTTGACGCCTCACTAGACCGCTCCTTTCCACCCCTCCCGGGCACAACCACACATACTGCCATGAAGGCGCTGACTAACTGGGCACGGCAGTGGCATCTCAGGGACATCTGGAGACACCGTAACCCCCATGACAGGGTGTATTCCTACTACTCCGGCGCTCATGATTTACATGTACGGTTAGACCGATACATGCTTTCGGAGGAGATACTTCTGCATATATCAGCAGTCTATTATTTAGGCAGGACACATTCAGATCACAACCCACACATATTGGAGGTATCGTGGGAACGCCCCCGGCCACCAATCCCAACCTGGCGGATGCAACCAGACATGTTATTGGATGTTCCCTTCCGAAACCTGCTGGCCACACAAATAACACAATACTTTGAAGAGAATACTGGCACAGCCACGACGCCCCAAGTAGAATGGGATGCGTTTAAAGAAGTAATTAGAGGTGAATGTGTTAGTGTACAGGCGGGTATACAAAGGCAGCTGGAGACTGAACTCACACGTCTTGAAAATGATTTGCTCCAAAGGGAGGGAGAGGCACTAGAGAGAGACGATGGGTCAATGGCGCGAATCAGAGGGGAACATTCCAGATTACTTGACCGGCTCCGCAATTTGAACTATGCAGCACACTCGGCGCGCACCCACCATATGGGAGACAAACCTGGCAAGTTGTTGTCGTGGCTAATACGACAAGATACAGTTACCACACCCATGACAACTATACAAACCACAAATGGTGACACGGTACATACCCAAAGAGACATACACAATGCCTTTGTAGAGCACTACTCCATGATGTATAGATCTTGCTTGTGAAATACAGGTGAGGTTATACAGGAGTTTCTCTCTGCTCTAACATTGTCGCGACTAGCAGAGCATCAGCAAGATGAACTGGGTGCTCCTTTGCTGCCGGACGAGCTACGGGATAGCATTTTCTCCATATCGAACGGCAAATCTCCAGGTCCGGACGGACTACCGGCTGAATTTTTTAAAGCCTACTCCGATATGTTAATCCCGGAGTTGTTGCGGGTATACACAGCGGCCCTAGACGACTCGACGCTTACACTCACGCAAAATGAGGCGATGCTGATCTCCCACCTGAAACCAGGCAGGGACCCTGAAATTCTTGGTTCCTATCGTCCTTTGGCTCTGTTGAACACAGACTATAAAATCCTTGCCTCTGCCCTAGCTAAGCGAATAACCCCGTTTGTACCAGCTCTGGTCCATAGCGATCAAAATGGATTTGTCCCGACTAGGAGCACCTCTCTTAACATCCGTAGGTTATTTAGAGTTCATAAATATGCAACGAAGAATTATCCACGATCCGGGTGCTTAGTGCTGGACCTGGAGAAGAACTTTGATTCAGTGGAGTAGCCATATCTTGCTGCGGTGTTACGTAAATACGAGCTAGGAGACGGATATTTACAACTGGTGCAATTACTGTACCAGCGACCCATAGTACGGGCCCGCACAGGCAGGCTCATAACTGATGCAATCAGGGTCAGACGTGGAACTAGGCAGGGATGCCCATTGTCCCCATTGCTTTTTTCCCTTGCAATGGAACCTCTGGCAGCTCCACTGCGAGAGAGCGGCGCAGACTGGGGTATACCCCTGGAAGATGGTCTCCAAGCGATGTCCCTATATGCGGATGACCTGTTGCTGTACATTAGAGACTTACATGCTATACCGCCAGCCATATTCAAGATATTCCGTAGGTTCGAGGAAGTCTCAGGCCTCAAGGTAAACTGGGCCAAGTTGGGTGCTTATTCTTTTCGCGAGGATGAGGACGCAACTGAAATAATAATAAATGGGACGGCGCTTACCTGGTACCCGACCATGTTTAGATACCTGGGCATATACGTCTACAGATCCCCAGCGGACATACTGGAAGGCAACCTGGTGCGCGACATTTCCTCCAAACGGGCACAGATACAATTCTGGAAGACTCTGCCGCTCAATGTGATGAGTCGAATCACTCTAACGGAGAGGATAGTATTACCCAGACTATTGTATTATTTTGCAAATCTTCCGGTATATGTTCCGATGCGGCTGTTTCGGGAGCTGGAAGGGTTAATCAGGGGGCTAGTATGGAATGCGGGGCGGCCCAGAATAGCGCTGCAGAAATGATATGCGCCACCGGAAAGTGGGGGCTTAGCTGTTCCTCATTTAGAGTTATATTACTTAGCTACACAGCTACAGTGGGTCGCAAAATGGCTGGGCGGGAAGAACCTGATAGATACTGCCACTGAGTCGTATTCAAGGACACAGACACAAGTCTATAGTTTATTTCACCCACTGGCAAAATTTCCCCAGCCAACACAGATACATATAGAATTAGCCCATAGATGCTACCGAAGGAGCCTCCAACTTACAAAAGACAATTCCTTATGCCCCAATACTGCCGCTGGTCGGGACACCCCGAGGCAGAGACTTTGTAACGGACATAGCGCTGGCGCCCTGGACTGAGGCAGGAGTGGAGACACTGGGAGATCTATACGCGGACGGTGCCTTGTTGCTTTTTTGCAACCCTATCGGCGGACGCTGGCTTGCCGGTGGGTCAGTACCTCCTACATTCAGCCATCATGCGGACGCTGACACTAACATGGGGCGATTTGACAATTGAGCCGCAGACACATCAGTTGTTGCAGTATCTGCATGTGATGGGGGAGGGGTCACATGTGATCCATTGGCTAGTGCAGGCCCTGCTTACACACGTTTTAAAACCACCACAGAGACTCCGGGCACGATGAACTGAGGACAGAGGTCAACCCTGGACAGATAAAGACTGGGAACGTGTCTTGGCCGGTGCCACACATATACCACGCAATTCACGTTTCAAACTTATACAAACATATATAATACACAGAGCGTATCTCTCGCCGGACAAGATCAATAAATACTTTAACATCACCACCTCCGCTTGCCCGAGATGCCATCTTCTAGACTCTGATCTACTGCACTGTGGAGAAGGGTGGCTCAATGGTTCGAGCAGCAGACCCTGATTCAGAGGTCTGGCCCGGGACCAGGGTTCAATTCCCGCCTCGGCGGCTCTTGGATTCAATTTCCAGGGACCTGATAATTCTCGCCTCGTGCCTATTCTAATCATGGGTCCCACTGTGCAACAGCTTGCTTAATCTCCACAACGGCCCCCACAGCGCTAGGATGCCTGGCTTCACCTTGGGGGTGCCCAGGAGTGGACATCTCACAGGAAAACCAGGAAGGGTTCCACAGCGGTATGAATACAGCGCTACGAAACACCTGGGTAGAAGTGTGCTATACAAGTGCAAATACATTTACATATGCTGTGGTCCTGTCCCCTGCTCCAGTCCTATTGGTACAAAATAACGGAAACTCTCACCAGCGCCACCAACAGAGGTACCGAGCACATGGGAGGTTTGCATTCTGTGGTTTTACAAACGTACAAAAGCTAACAGAGTAAGCTCCAGATTCTGTGACTTAGGCTTAATCACTGCGAAACAATTGATAACCAAGAAATGGAAACATAAAGACCCTCCGGAAATACCCCAATGGCTAAAATCCCTAGAAAACTGAGCACAGGCGGAAAGCACTATTCTTCACAGGGAAGAAACGGCTGGGCTATGTAAGTTTCCCATCGCACAGGCTTGGGATGATATTCTGAAGGCCCTTACTCAAGCTAATGCGGCATCGCGTGTGCCCCTCACGCAACAAGTGGCAGATAATACCTGATGTGCTACCTGGGTGGAGCAAACGGGCTGCGTATACTAGACTCCTTGGCCATGGCTGTTAGGTTGGGTAATGCCCCACATTCCTTCACGACCCCACATACCTCAGGCGCAAGACACCTTGGTATCCAAGCAACCGCACACTGACCGGGAAAAGTAACTCAAGTCCGCTATACACACACGACCCTCGACAGGACTTCACTCGAAAGGCTCATCATATACTAGATACATGTTCCTTTATGTATTTGATATCTCCTTTTCTTTTGCATTTATTTTATATTTATTAGTTGAGGTTGAAATGTTAAAAAACAAAGATATCTTGCGATAAGTGATGTTGCTTACTTCCCCATCACCCATGCTTTATTATCTATTGTTAGCCGATATTGCATTGCATATGGGCCATATGTCGCAGTAATAATAGGCATTTTTACATTTGACTAATTGCTATTGGGAGAAGTTGCATGTGATGGACATGTCCTGCCCCTCAATTAGAGGTGACTGTAAACATGGGTTCCACATACCCACACTAATCTGCTAATGCACGTCAACTTCTGCGACACATGATGTAAATTATGCTATGATTACTAAGTGGTAACATCTGGACTTATGTACGCAATGACACAGCAATATTGATCTTGTGAAAAAGTTCAATATGTACCTATGCTTGATTAGTTTGTCTCACGAAAACTATAAAAATGCAATAAAGATATTCAAAAAAAAAAAAAAATGAAAAATGACTTTGTGTCAGCAAATTGGAGTTGCTGTGGCAAGTCACTTGTAGCAACTTTAATTAACAAATAATACTACCAATATATCATTTTGGGAATGACCATTATGCTATGGCAATCCAAGGTACGCCAAGGCTCACAGTTGACATCCAAATGTCTATGGAACTGAAAAATAAAAGAAATTGAGAATACAACTAGGTAGATTAAATCCTTACAAAGCCTTTTTATGGTTATCAAAGAAAAAACGGGAGACAAACTATCAGCCAAATCAGAATGAATGGTCATGGACTGGTAACATAAATTCAACCGAAGTCTAGACTGAAACAGAGAGCAACCGTCTCCACAACCACATCAAACATAAGGATGTACAATATATTTTCTTTGACTCTATAAAAAAGGTGAACGTATTAGATGTAAAATATAGAAAAAAGCATTATAAACTATTAAATCTTATCAAAATTACAAAGTATTTACCAGCTGACCATCAGAAGTAGAAGCCAGCAAAAACTTCCTTTTATAAACCATAATTGTTTATGAGGTTCCTCATGTCTCTCAAATAAGATTGTCCTCTAGAAAAGTCAAGTAACTACTCCATAACAACAATGTGGCCAGGATGTGTTAAACAGAATGACCACCACATAATGGAATTTTCTCCTTCTTAAAATCTTGGTTCTTCTTGTCATCCTCTCCCTTTAGAAGGTTCCATAAACCGACATAACAACAGATTTTCGCCTGGTTAGAAAGTAAACAACTACCCCATCCATGTCCATTCTACTGTCTTATTGTGCTTGAAGAATATTCAGTTCTCTGGGCACATTAAATAGTCCCAACATTGAAATAACAAAATCTTCACCACCATGAAGACATCGATAGTGGCTGTATCACTTTAAAGCAGGTCACCTGATGAATCAAGGGATGGTTAATGGAAAACTGCACAGAATGCCAACCATATTAATTACAGAATTCCTTTTGAGGAAGTATTTCTTTAGTGCCACGTGTCACAGTTCTCAGATTCAGAAGGAAAAGGAAACACGAAAACAGGACTCAAAGTAGGAAGCTAATAAAGTTGACAAGCTACATGACACAAGTAAGTTGTTATATTTGCTTTGATCAAAAGAGCATAGGATTAAACTAAAATCTTACAAAATAAGAGCATAGGTAATTAGAAGCAGTAAATGTCAAAATTCATTAAACACCCAAAGTGTGGAAGGAGGAACTTAGAGACATGTCACAGGGCAGATAAAGAGTGTTGCCTGTCAGCAGACACGTGTCTTATTTGAGCTGTGTAAATAGATTTTTAAAACGTGAAGAGTGTTGAAATGTCGCCCAGGTGTCATTGCAAGTCAAAGTAATTCCCTTAAAGCAGAGTTAATATGGTCACATAGCAGCCTGATAATGAGAGAGCTGCATATTCTAGATTTCCTGCATCACAAGAATAATGTATTAAGTTAAACTGAGGGATTTCCGGAATGTACTGCGTTGTTGGTAATTAACCCTGCTTTAGCTGCCTGTCTTAAGTCAATAACAACATGTACCGAGAGAGCTAAGAGTGTTTTGGCTTTTGTGTAACTCAAAGGTTTTCTAAAATGTCTGCACCACACTAAGAACAGATACAGTTCGGCCAACAAGAGTGAAAACTACAGTCACACACTGAACAGGAACAACACGTCGGGCAGCAGCAGGTCACACACAAGCACACACACATACATACTATGAATAAACTAGGGGTGGGTGGAATTTGCGTAGTCGCGCTACGCAAAGCTCCGCGAAAAGGTAAAAAAAAATCTCCGCGAGCACGCAAAACTTCCGCGAACACACGGAATTGCTTGTTCCGCCTGTTCGCAATGCTTTTTTCCTGTTCGCGAACGCTGTTTGCGTGCTCGAGGAGAAATATCTCACGAACACGTATTTTTAAAGCACGAACAAGTAAAAAATTCCGCGAAGCTGTGGATTTTTGGCAATTCCGCGTTCTCCACGGAACCCAAAATTACCCAAATTCGGCGAGCGGAACGGAATTTACCGCCCAGGCCTAGAATAAACCATAAAAAGTATAATAACTATAAAAAGTAAAAGAAAGAATGTAGCACAGTATTCTTATACAGAGGGGGAGCTGGAGGAGGTAAGGTAATGTGTGGGTGACTGGTCTGGTGTTGTGAAGGCTGTGCAACCTCAAAGAGAGGTTGCACAGCTGGAGACTGGCATTTCCTTATCAGCAAAATACATCAGTACATTGTTGAAAGCACTTATAGTTAGTTATAATATATATATAGCCTGGTGCGAGGTGTCTGGAATCGCAACAGAGTAAGCCGAACCACACACCAAACACGCTGGATTTTGAGCTTTTGTTCGGTGACACCAACTGTGAATCATCTATTTCGTAAATCGTGGTTCGTTTTTGTGGGCCCCTATTCCAAAATGCAGAGGACGAAAAGTAAGGGAATCCGTGACTAAATGCAGGGCAAGAGGAAGGGGTTATTATCCACTGCAAATCTTTCAATATGCCTAAAATACTTTGCGCAGTTCATTACTGCAAAAAGATACAAACAAAGCGAAGTTAATATGAGGCAGCGGGTGAATAGCAGCCTATGCAGAAACTGAAAACACATAACACTTTTCTGTTGCAAAGCTGCTCCTCCGCGCTCGGTTTCCTTAAGAAATTTAGTTAAAAGCTTGCATTTCTTTGAAATAAAAAAAAATAAAAAAAAAACTTTCTCCATTAAGCAACAGGTGATGCAACACCTTAAGGAGAGACCAGCAGTATTTATAAGCCGTAAATTCTATTGGCGGCAGTTCTGATGTATACAGAACTGCAGTTTTCTTTGAACTTTTCACATCCCAACATTGTGGTATAAAATGCTTGTGTTCATCAGAAGCGCTGTTTTAAGCAACAGGTATTTCAGGTTTCACAAAGTTACAGCCGCCCAACTTAACATGACATGGTCGACAGCCTTCCCATTTCAACCTCGTCCCACCTGGACTATTAAGCATAGTCCTAGGTGATCTTCCCCTGAAGAATTCTTTAAAACAATGTGACCAAATGGTTAATTTTACATTACAAAATGTCAAAGAAATTATCTAAAGAGCAATGCAATTTCTACACAATTGTGAATGAGTGAAAATATACAAGAAATTAATGATACGGAAAGCCAGCTCAATCCACACAACTAGTGTCTAAAGGCCCTGCCTAATCCATGTGGAACATTTAAATTAGTATAAGAACACCAACAATCATTTGTAGGCGCCACCCCTATCAAATCAATGGAAATTAAGAAAAAATGTACGCATAAAGAAACCCTAAATATTTTTAGATTACAAATAAACAGAAACAAGCCTTTACTAACTTTTGTGGTAGTATTTTGAAGTCCACTAAGCTGAAATTTGAGGACTTTAACTGCAAGCCTGCCAAAAACGAATCTGCTCCCATTGGAAACAAGCATTTACAATGCAATGGTCTCGGCATTGGTAAAGTTAGAGCTATTGGCATTGCTCATGACATTATTTTTGTTTATGTTTTTGTTTTTAAAACATTTAAAGAAACGGCATTGTTATTTACAATGTCAATAGCTTAATCACTCTCAAATGCGAGACCTATTGCATTTGCACCCACACACAGAGCCACCTACACACACACTGATTAAGCTATTGACATAGTAAATAACAATGCCGTTTCTTTACATGTTTATAAAAAAAAACATAAACAAAAAAAATGTCCTGAGCAATGGCAATAGCTCTAACTTTAACAATGCCGAGACCGTTGCATTGTAAATGCTTGTTCGCTAGCCGAGACCTAAAGACTAAATAAAACATGTTCCGCAGAGGAAAATACAAGCAGCCTTCATTTTGTGTTCAGGCAGTGTTCTTGAGTGTGTACAGTTTTCCCCTTTAATATGGTTGTGAAATCTATGCTTTCAGGCAGCAGAAAGGAACCCCCTTGCCAAACAACACTTGGAAAGAGCAGGGGGAAGTGGGTGGGGGGAGTGGATGCGATGTCCTCGCGCTACCCTTCGCTCCACCCATGCACAAACTTGCAAAGTTATAAACCATCGCAAAGTTATTCCTGTACAGCATCCCATTAACCCCCCACACTTGTGACCATTGTGCCGCCAGGCACTCTCGTAGCGGATGCATGGGGGACTATGGCAATAAGAGAGGCCATCATGGCAAGAAGGGGCATTACTCTTCTGACCATCAGGTGGCGATCCGGCACAAAAAGAGGCAGTGGTATAGTTAACTCAAGTAACTATACTGCTGAATTTCACTGGTTTATGTCCCAGGGCAGAAGCTCTGGTGTCATGCCCTGGGGCTGGCTATACACTTCCTCTGCCCTCAGCTGCCCTGGTGGGTCATCCTTCACCACTGTGCTTGTCTGATCGTGTCACTTTGAGATTTGGCGGCTGCTACTTCTACATTTTTTCTAGTGCCACCTGTTTGTGGTAACTGGGCGCTCAAAATGCATTGCATGTAAAAAAAGCGAACACGCCCCTTTAACGAAGCGTTCACTGCACGGCAAGAAAACAATCGATTTGGGTATTGACACAGCAGCAGGTTAAACTTAAATAACCTGTTCACGTAATACAGCCGCCTGGTTACCAAAATTAGCCCTGGTACTGCGGCCGACTCCTTCCCAGCCTTTGCAACAGAGGGGCGGCTCGGGTTTGTGTACTCTCGGCCAGACTGTTACATAATAGGCTGTTTGCTCGCGACCGGAGACCCTGCTAATCCGGGCACAGCGCGCGCACTTATGTCATCAACTAGGTGCTAACCCTTTACATGTCCCTTTCCTGAATGCTGCCACCTCGCCCATGCACCTTCGCCTCACCCTGATTATATACGCCTCCACTGCAGCCCTCTAACCAAGTGCTGTCCAATGTTATGAACCCAATGTTGTTCACCCACCCTGATGCCCTTCCAGCCAGTGCAGACCACAAGCAGCTCTGTGCCACGTATCCCCCCTCTACCTGGACTGCACCCACGGTGTTCCACTCCCTCTTCTGCTCTCCCCCTCACCTCCTTCTCGGCCGCTGTTACTTCAGATTGCGAACACTTCCGGCACCCACCTCCCTCCCGACATCCCCGGCGTGGCGTAGAGGGTGGGGCAAGAGGGGTGGGGCTAGGAAAGTAGCCTTAGGAGCGCAGGCTAATGTGGGCCGGAGGGGTTAAGGCGGTGTAGAAGAAGCGAGGGCATGTGGGAGGAGTAGTTACTGAAATATCAAAGGTGGGATTTATGGTCGTGATATGGTTCTTTTTCAATAAGAGGGCAAGTGTGGTGCTTCAATAACCGATTCGGCGTGAACTGCCTGAAGTTACTACGGAATATAGCATTGTAGACCGAGAGACACGGTTCTGATTAGAGGGATAGAATTCAGCGCTTTGTAATGTGCGGTACTATATTGGAAAGATACTGAATAATTATTATCAAAATGCTAAAACATGTTTATCCCACAAGCAGACGTCAGGGTAACCCCCCTCCTCCTCCTCCTCCTCTCTACGCTAAAGATGGCCGCTTCGAGATCACAGCGAGGCTTGTCCTTTTTCCATTTGTACACTTCAGCGGAGGCGGGATATCAGGCAAGCTCCTCGGCCCTTATAAGGGCTCAAACAGCACTTCAGAGCGAAGGGTTGGTCATCGAAATTACGTTTTATCTGGCATGGCTCCGTTATAGGAATTAGCTCCACGGGCTAAAGAAAAGCTCCAAATACAGCCGAGGTCCGCCTGCTTTGTGATGTAATCTATAGATTGCATTAAAGACAACCGCTCCTTGTATGGGTAAGCTTTTTGTCGGCGATTGAGGAGAGCGACTGCTAATTTCGAACGGAGGCAAAAGGCACACCACCGCCTTTCTCCGAGGCAGAGAAGAAAATGCCTCGGAGAAAGGGAGTGTCCTTTTCGGATTGGGGGGCGTGTTTTGCTGTTGTCTCCTCCCTGAGACTTCTCGCAAAAAACACGCCCCCCGATCCGAAAAGGACGGGGCAGGATCAGAGTGACGGGACAGGATCAGAGTGACGGGACCTCTTCTCCAATGGCTGGCCAGCATTTACTAGGCCAGCCAATGGAGAACAGGGAAGAAGAGGGGCGGGTTCAAGCCCCTCTTCACCCAAGTCATTATGTCTCGCGAGCGAGACTGCGCAAGCGCAGCCATCGCTAGCCGAGACCTAAAAAAGGAACAATCTGGTCTTTTCGCGGACCTTCTGCATGTCGCTCCTTGTTTCACCAACCCATTTACTATGCTTTCTCTTACACACACACCTACGCAGACACTCTTAGACACACAACCAGGCAGACGCTCTCCTCACCTGCAGACAGTATTTTCACTCACTTTCGCATAAAATGATAAATCCAATTCACGCACACATGACTATCGCTCTGCAGAGAGGCCAACGATTGGATGAGCATGTAGTGTGAACACCTTATGACTCACTGAGGTGCAAGATGAGACACTCTCCACCTTCAGAGCCCTCCGTCGAACACACCCCCCTACAACCTGAACTCCCCAGACACCTTGAGGCGACTCGTTTCACACCTGGCATCTAATCAAGAGTCCTGTGTTAAATGAAGATTAAAAAAACTATAAAACACATCCGGAAATAAGAAATACTCTTAGGGTATCACGATGAAGCAAAACAGGTGAAATACAAATGAGGACCGCTTCGCTGACATGGATTACCTAATGGATGACGTCGATTAGTGTTTTGGCTTGCAAAGTTAAGGTGGCGAATATAGAGCATTGTGTGTACTCGTATCAAGTCTGCCCAGGCAGGGTCAATGCCTCGCAAACCCTGCTGGAACCTACCCTTACAATAACAAAACGCAGTCATTCGCGTCTACGCGTGCAGTGACTACTAAACCCACCGTGCTGCCGCAGTTCCAGAAGGGCCAAACATACCGCAGCGTGCAATCGCCCCCGGACACCAGTGCTGCCGGTGAAAACGTGAGGGGTCCAGAGGGCTGCGGGGAGAGAGAGAGAGCTGGTGTCTGTGTGGAAACCCCCGCCCTCCGGGCCTTATCAAGACAGGGCAGCCCGGATAGGCCGAAGATTCCCCGGGAATAAGCAGTTCTGGGTCTCAAAGGTCATGAACAGGGAACTAGAGAGCCGGTCCCCGTGAACTTTGGAAAGGTAGTCAGCTGGTCCGGCCCCGCCACTTTCACATCTAATTACCTCGTGTATCCCCTCCCCTTCAGCCACGCAGCGCCTTCCAGCTGTGACAGTCACCTTGGAGGGCGCATTCCGCAGAAGGGGGGGGGGGGGGTGATTGGCAGCTGCATCGCCACTCGACTCTCCCGACCACAATCCACATTGTGGCGGAGATCAAACCCCTCCGAGACTCTAGCTGCTCCCTGGACGAGTATCTGATCCAGTCCAGTTCCTACCGATGGATTCTGGGACTTGTAGTGCAGAACATAATATTGTAGCATGCGCCACGCTACCTGAACTGTTTACACGTGCAATTCAAATGCAGGTCACAGCATATGCTATTGTCTATATTGAAAAACTTAAATAAAAACATTGAAAATGTTGGTACCAGAATTCAGCGAGAACCTGGGACTTTAATTAGCTAAAAATGCCAATAACTGTCAACAGGGCCCATGGCACGGGCCACCACTGCCTTTTATGTCGACCTCGCTCGGAATGCTGGGACATTTAAGCCTATAGTTACAGCAGATAAAAGTGAGACTTCGAGACGCCGCACACACATTGCTTTTGACTAAAACTTCTGTACAGATCAAGGATGGCGGAATGACACGACGTCAAGTCGTAGTTAATGATTGCTGCCGCAAATACTAACTAAGGGGCTTATTCACAACCCCCCCCCCCCCCCTTTTTGTGCATATTTATGTAGCGCGAACCTGTTATCTGGACTTAAATCGTGTGAATTTATCAAAACCGGAAAGGTGAAAGGCAGCGTGAACCCTGCCTCAAGTTTACCAAAGACTTCAGGTTGCCAGTGGTTCTGTCTTAGCCTGTGGTCTGAGGGTCTGCAACTCTTTTCCAAAATTAAATAATATTACCAATAATTATTATCAAAATGCTAAAACATGTTTATCCCACAAGCAGACGTCAGGGTAACCCCCCTCCTCCTCCTCCTCCTCTCTACGCTAAAGATGGCCGCTTCGAGATCACAGCGAGGCTTGTCCTTTTTCCATTTGTACACTTCAGCGGAGGAGGGATATCAGGCAAGCTCCTCGGCCCTTATAAGGGCTCAAACAGCACTTCAGAGCGAAGGGTTGGTCATCGAAATTACGTTTTATCTGGCATGGCTCCGTTATAGGAATTAGCTCCACGGGCTAAAGAAAAGCTCCAAATACAGCCGAGGTCCGCCTGCTTTGTGATGTAATCTATAGATTGCATTAAAGACAACCGCTCCTTGTATGGGTAAGCTTTTTGTCGGCGATTGAGGAGAGCGACTGCTAATTTCGAACGGAGGCAAAAGGCACACCACCGCCTTTCTCCGAGGCAGAGAAGAAAATGCCTCGGAGAAAGGGAGTGTCCTTTTCGGATTGGGGGGCGTGTTTTGCTGTTGTCTCCTCCCTGAGACTTCTCGCAAAAAACACGCCCCCCGATCCGAAAAGGACGGGGCAGGATCAGAGTGACGGGACCTCTTCTCCAATGGCTGGCCAGCATTTACTAGGCCAGCCAATGGAGAACAGGGAAGAAGAGGGGCGGGTTCAAGCCCCTCTTCACCCAAGTCATTATGTCTCGCGAGCGAGACTGCGCAAGCGCAGCCATCGCTAGCCGAGACCTAAAAATACAGGTAAATGGAAAATAGGTGGCATTCTTTTTTAAAGGAAGAGTCTAGAACTGCATTGGCTACAGCACGAGAGGCACAGGCAGAATTCTAGTCTGGCAAAGAGATGTGCAGAGCAGATTTAACAGCAAAATATACATAGTCAGACAGTTGTAGACAATACAGATCTGAACTGTAATGAAGTGGAGGGGAGAAACAAGTAACAAGAAAAAGAGCTAGAGTAGAAATAAAAAATGCAAACTCAGCAACATTGTTATAACCAATGGCTTCTGGGATCAGCTCATCTTAAATTCTTTGCTCTTCTTACCCTACACCCTAGAAGGTTCTAAACTCCTACACACTAATAGTAATAGTAAACTTATATTTATTAAGACTGTAGCCTGTTAAACTGTGAAGCGGTACTTCATTATATAAATCATTAAAATCACAAAACTCAACCTATGCCATCAAAGCCAATAAATGCACAGCCACCACATAGATTACATTAAAACAAATGCATAGCATATAAAAACTTTACAGCATATATCATGGTCCTTATCCCATAATTAATAAAAAAAAATTAAACACTGGTGCCTTATTGGTATCAAATATAAACAATCCATCAGAAGGTGCACATTCAAGTAGCGCACCTTTAACTCAGTTAACTGCCTCCACCCAGAAGAGCTTTTTCTTCCATCTGTTCGCATTAGCATTAAGGGATTCAGTAACTCAGAGAGGCATAGGTACACCATAAAGTTCTGCCCAGACTCTATTAAAAAGTGGAGAGTCGCCAATTCATTTATATTAAAATATTTAGCCATCATCTGAAGATTTTCCTTTATGCATCTTGCCCATCGCAAATCACTCTGGCGTATTTCCTAAGTGCAAATGGTCGAAACTTTAAAATTGGAAGCAGTTATCTGTTTGTGCAAGAAATGTATGCTTAGATTTGTCGCAACACAGTTCCTAGAATTCAGTTTGGCTTCTAATCTAACTGCTTGTACTATAGCATCTAGCGATAATCTAAGAGATTTTTGAGGTATTTACCATCCAACTTCTCCAAGTCCTCCTGTGCACCTAGGTATAAGATCTCGGTCCCATATAGCATTTGCGGGGGAACCATCACTTGCAGTAAATACTGGATCTTTCAAAGGTCCACCAAAATCCCTTTTGAATTTCTGTAGTCCTCCCTCAGTTGTCAGTGCCCAAGTTTTTAAGGTGTCAAGATGGATTTTTCAGTTTAATCAGTTATTTAAAAAAAATCATATCAGGATATTTATATGAAGAACCATGATCATTTCCCAAACTGACCATGTAAATGGTCTGCATTTTTCCCTATTACAACGATTTTAATTTTCTCTATATTAATTGTGAGGTTATTAGATCACAGTATTGGTTAACCCTTTGCGCTTCACTTGTATCCAGTCCATAATAACAAAGTTATATTCATGCCCACTTAGGCTACATTGGTAACCTTTTACGCCGGACACCTTCCTGCCATTCCTCTTATCCAGGGGCGGCTCCTCCACAATGGCGGAGGAGCGTGCCCCCCCCCGCTATGGCAGAGGAGCGTCGCCCCCCCTATCAGCATCGTACATAAAAATAAAACGATAACCTCATGTTTATTATCATTTTATTTTGTTTACAGGAGTCGGGGGGTTGGCAAGGCCAGGGCAGTCACCCACGGGGAGTTGTATGCACTGTTAACAATACGCATGACGGTTTGGTCAGCCGTCTGAGGCCGGCCAAACCGTCATGCGCATTGATGCTCTCTCCAACCCTGCTGCTTTGCTGGATTGGAGACAGCAAAGCAAAGGCTCACAGTGTCCCTATGAGCGCAAATCATCAGCGCTCAGGCCAATCCTGAAGCTGCTCTGATGCTTGAGAGCAGCTTCAGGATTGGCTGCAGAGGAGTCTGGAAGTCTCTGACTGCAGTGGAGCCACGGGGGGAGCAAAAGACGGTGATGCGGCGGGCTGCAAGCGGCAGGTAAGTCCTTTTTTTTTTATTATTGTTTTTTCCGTTGTTCGTCGTCTCCCGCTCCTCTGTCACCGGCCGCTTCTACCATTATCACTAGTCATCCATGTGTGAACGTGTTACACAAGTGGCATTTTGATCCATGGGACTGCACGACACTAATTGACTGATGCCTCTCGGTACATGGTGTTTTGAGCAAACTGGCAATGGACTAATATTATTTCACATCAACCGATTGTAATATGTTTGCTTCATCCTGCAGATAGGGATGTAGGGAACAAACCTGCCCCAACCGTTAGCAAGGCGTGGATTACACCGAAATGCGTTGTGCATATCGGCATCTGTATGAGTAAACTGTAATGAAGATAATCGGAGTCTAATCATCTTTTAATGGGGGTGGACGCATATTATATGTCACTGAAATGACTGTTGATGTCATTTGAGATGCAATCAGTGATGTCATCAATGATGTCACTGAACATGCCATGAGTGATGTAATATGTGAGGTCATAAGCAGTGCATAGCAGGGGCATAAGTTAAAGTTAACTCAGCTAACTATAACTGCTGAATTTTACTTATTTTGTACAAATGAAATCTGAGCCTAACTATAACGTCCCTGTAACTTCTGGTTTGATCAGAAAATGTTTACGTTTTTTAAAATTCTATTTCCTAACTGGAACCTTCAAGCGAGAGTCTGTGAGTGAGTGCATCAGTGTCTCAGTGGGTGTGTGGGTGAGTGTCTGTGTGGGTGTGTGGGTGAGTGTCTCAGTGGGTGTGTGGGTGAGTGTCTCAGTGGGTGTGTGGGTGAGTGTCTCAGTGGGTGTGTGTGAGTGGGTGCGTGCATGAGTCTGAGTGGGCGCATGAGTTCCTAAGTATGTCTGTGAGCGGGCGAGTGAATGGGTTTGTGAGTTGGTGTCTGAATGTCTCATTGGGTCTATGAGTGGGTGCGTGAGTATCTCATTGGGTCTGAGTGGATGTGAAAGTGTCTCAGTGGGTGAGTCAATGAGTCTCTGAGTGGGTCTGTGACTGGATGCATGAGTGAGTGGGTATGTGAGAGGGTGCATGAGTCTCTAAGTGAGTCTGTAAGCGGGTGAGTCAGTGTCTGAGTGCTCTCTGTTCTGCCCACTTCTGCTGTTTTGCCTTTTCTGCTCGTTTTTCACCCCTTTGTTTTGTCCTCTTTTGCTCTGTTTTGCCTTTTCTGCTCTCTATTTTGTCTTACCTGCTCGTTTTTCTGCCCTCCGTTTCCCCTTTTATTATCCCCAGGGACCACCACCTCCCCGGATATTAAGGAGGGGTCGGCTGGGACCCCCCCCTCCATGAAGCCCCAAGATCCCCGGGTACAGCCACCTCCCCGGGGCTTTATTTTAAGCAAATGAGGGGGGCCGCATGGACCCCCCGCATGTGCCTTTCATATGCCCCGGGGACCACCACCTCCCCGGGGCCAAATATAGTCATTCAAGAGGGAGAGGGCTGTGCAGCCCCCCCCCCTCCCTGGCCACATACAACCCCAGTGACCCCATCCCTCTGGACCCCATCTCTCTGGGCCCTAGCTCCCGGGGCCCGGCCTTAACTCAAAGGGGGAGGGGAGCCATGTGCTCCCCCCCCCCCACCCTGGGACGATTTCGGCCCCGGGGATCCCATCCCCCGGGGCCCAGCCATGTCTCCTCAAGGCCCCAGAGGTCCCAGCCGGATGCCGCCTCCTGCAGGAGCCTGCATTGCTTTCACAAACAGTGAGCTGCTAAACATGCAGCTCCCTGTCTGTGAGAGCAATCCTTTCGTCTGTTTCCATGACCGCTGTCAAGACAAAAACTCTGCTCTCAGCAAGCAGGAGCAGTTTTCCAGCTCTCCCTTGCTGAGAGTGGAGTTTGTGTTTGCTCGAACTTGGCGCAAGCTCTCAAAGCCCCCCTCATTAAAAAATAAAAAATGCCCTGGGACCTGGCCCACCTGGGGCTCATTACAAAACAAGCGTGAAAGCTCGAACTTTAAAAAAAAAAAAAATCATTTTGCCAGAGTCCCGGATCCACCGCGATTTTTGGCAGACTTTTTAAAAAAACATGTTTTTACCCTGTCTGGGTTCCAGTGGGACGACACGACCAGAGCTAGGGAGCCAGGGTATTCCTACCCTGCCACTTTTCATTTTTAAACTTTTTTGAGCCAAGATGGCTGCCAAAACTTCCTGGTTGAAGTGTTGGCAGCCAATCAGATTTGAGCACGGGGACTGGCGGATCTTCAGAGGATCTGCGTCCCTATATATCTAAATTTGGATTCCTTTTAATATCTCAAAAACTACTGAATTGATTTATACCAATTCACAAAAAGGTCACTTTCTGAACCAATTGCGACCTTTCTGCCAAATTTGGTGTAATTCCATTCAGTAGTTCGGGCTGTAGTCGGGTTTAAGTCCCCTACGGGAATCTGCACGGAGAAAACACGTTTTGGAACCCCCCTTTTTCTCTGCCCCCGCATGACGGATCCCCCCAAACCTTTCAAGACAGCAGCTGAAGTGAGCACCATACTAATTTTGAAACTTTTGCGCCGATTCGTCAAACAGCGCCAAAGTTGTTGCCAAACAAAAAACGCTCTTCCTATGGAAACAAGGCCCTAACTTAACTACCTACTGGCGAATGACATATATACATATACACACACACACATATATATAAAAGAAGAAAGGGGTGCCCCCGTTTGAGAAGCACACACAGGAGGCAAGCATAGTTCAGAGGAGGCTTCTGCATTCACCGCGTCACCTGACGCGTTTCGGCCAACGCCCTTCATAAGAGGTTTGTAGTACGCAGCTCACCAAACACAGAAGGATTCCAAGTGCGATCATCGTGTTTTAAAATTGTGAATCGTATCTCACCAGCAGCCCACGAGGGTTTTATGTTGAGCTGCAAGTCCCATAATTCTGCGGATACACTCACCTGAGTTGTGTTCTGAAATTGAAATAAAAGAGGGGAAATACTTGGGGTCATGTGTTTGGTGAGCTGCGTACTACAAACCTCTGATGAAGGGCGTTGCCCAAAACGCGTCCGGTGACGCGGTGACTGCAGAAGCCTCCTCTGAACTATGCTTGCCTCCTGTGTGTGCTTCTCAAACGGGGGCACCCTTTTCTTCTCACACACACATATATATATATATATACATACATACATATATATATTTTTGTGTGTGTGTGTGTGTGTGTGTGTGTGTTTCGATGCTTCTCAAGAGTTGTAGATTACAGTTTATTGAGTTAAAGTGCTCTTGCTACCCAGATGCGTTTCGGCTGCCCTGCAGCCTTTCTTTAGCAAGATCAGTGAAGAGAACAAAGCATTAGATGACTTAACAAAAAGATTTCAGGCAAGAGGTTATTCACACAGTTGTACTGAGGATGCAAAATCAAAGTGAGATCAACACCTACAGAGCAACTCCTCTTTAAAGACAAACAAATAATGAAGTGCAAGAGAATTGATCCCCATTTCACAATAATCACAGCCTTCAAGAGACAGGAAGGTGCAGTTAGATCTATCATTCAGAAATACTGGTATCTAATAAAGAAAGACCCAGTCCTGGGAGACGTTGTGCCACGCAGACCAAGAGTTACTTTCATGCGAGCCAAATCGATGAAGGAGGAGAGTTGGTGAAGAGTAGTCCTGAAAATGCATAGTAAAACTATTTGTGCTAAATACATTTGTGGTAAAGACGCATTTGTTGTACCTGACACGTTGTAAAGGCATGTGTGGTTCAGTCATACAATCTCATGCCTGACACACAATCACAACTCTGCAGCCTCTCGGTCAAGCTGCTCCAATCTGTCACCCTAGCCCCCTTCTCACCATTTGAGAAATCCAAAGAAAATTCATGACTTACTTTTTTTTATCAGAAATTAAACAGTATGTGATGCTTTAAGAATCAATGCAGTGCATTTTTCACTATGCTCGCAGATCCTTTTCTCCATTTATTTAGTGCTTTACACTGCTCACTTGACAGCTTTAGGGCACCACAACAGGGATGCAGTAAACACCTTTACCTTCTACTACATTGGAAATTATACAAAGGCAATTATGTGAGCAATGACAAGTATGTTAAGAAAGTCGTTTTAGCACCAGAGAAAATGTGCAAAGTGTGAAAAGGAAATAACAGAATATCCCAAAGTTGCTTCAGATACTATCACCTGGTGTTCAGGTAAAGTGCATTTATACAGTGACAAAGGAAATGACTTTAGATTGTTTCAACAACTATCACGGAGTACAAGCAAGCGTGGGAAGAGCTAACAAAAGCAACACATAAGTATGCCAAAAGTGTGACGATATTAGTTTATAATGCGCTAAAAAGTTAGTTTATTGATTTGCTCGGTTAATTAACCCTTTCCAACATTAAAACATATTACACATTTTAGTTCCGTTGCTGTGGCACTTTAAAATGATTACCATAGTAGAGTGGACAGATGTGATTCAAGGGAGGAAAAAATTGCGTAAAAAATGAAGTTGAGAGTTTAAAGTGTATTTCAGGTCTAAAAATGACAGCCTACAACCAATTTACAGCCAAAACATTTTGCAAATGATTGTAGATGATACAATTGACAACAGTAGCACTGTCAGAAACACGATTTCACATCCTAAAACAGGAAAACCAATCAAATTACACCACTCCTCAAATTGTTATTCTGAAAGGGTTATAATCCATTAAATACCCTTGTGACCTGTTGTACATGGGCAAGACGAAAAGAAAGGTGAAGGTTTGGATGACTGAGCACAAAAGCATAATCAGAAACTCTAATTTGGTGGTACACTGTCTGGATCATCATCACAATATAGCCCAACTCTGCTTTACCAGTTTAGCGAGCATCACTTTGAATCTTGAGATTAATGTACCCAGAACTCTTTCCCAGAGGGAAACATGTTGGATCAAACATTTGGACAGCCTTGAGCCTCATCGACTTTTAATGATAAACTGGAGATGGCATGTTTTCTATGACTTTAAGATAAAGTTATAGCACCCGGGGAGCAGCCCATGCCATTTTTCAAACCTCACTATCTTTTTAAACTCACAGTTTTAATGCACATGTAATCAAAATCACATCACATCACACTTCATGTCACACGACATCTATCAGCCCGCATGACCGTACAGGGGTTCAATGGTTTAAACCGACTGATAAGAACTGTGGACTGTTCTTTAAATTTTCAATGCATTCTATGATGCTAGCATGATAAAAATTGCATAATATTTTTATGGCACGATGCAATTTAATTTTGACACATGCTTTTATTTGTAGGTTTACTGCTAACCCAACCGCATTCATGATTAATTCTTCAAATGAGACAATATATGCTTAAATGTGTCAATACTTACCTGGTGTTCACCTCATGCAATTTTACTGGAATGGATGACTTTTTTGCACATCTCATGGGACACTTTTATGTAAATATGAAGCAACTTAATGATTAGGTAGGATGGCAATTTTCTTAGAGTCACTTAAATGTTAACATGTTTAATTTCGTCTGTTGTGCCCCACCAGGTTTTATGTTTGTGCTATTTTTTATGTTTGTGCTATTATTCGATGTATTTATTGCTGCAACAGGTAAACATTTTGATTATCTCACTTATCCAGTTCAATTCAAAATGATCTTTATTCGGCCAATCTGGCCATAAAAGAAAAAACAATTAAAACAATGTAGAAGACCATCATCAGTAAAACCACACAGCATTGAAACCAATCGAGGCAACCTACTCAGTCAGTACAGGAATAATACCATCAGCTGATAGGGTTAATTGTGTAAAGTGCTAGTGCGTACAATAAGATATGTAAATGTAGATAAAAACACAGAAAAAAAAGCATTTCAAGGACCAAATAAGAATTGGTAAGCTAGGCTTTCAGAGAGCATGAGAACAAAAATATCACTGGCAGAAGTCCAGCACAATCACACTAAAAGGTGTTAACCCTCCATGGTTTTCCTTTCTCTAACAGCGGCCGTTAGGAAGGAGCTCACCCTCAAGCAAATGTCAGGGGTATTCAACAATTGCAAGTGAAATAGTGCTTCTCTGCAACTATGATGGTCAGGAGTTCTGAACAAGGGTTTAGGAAAGCGTCTATGTGCAGGACTGAAGTTGTTACAGAAAAACATGTAATGTAGCAGAGACTGCTCAGAAAGACCATTGCAAGGACAGGGAGGGGCTGATCTCTCTAGAGCAGGGGTACTCATAGTACGGCCCGCGGGCCGCCAGCGGCCCGGCAAGCCTTCCTTGGCGGCCCGCGGACCTTGCCGACATCATATGCCTTTGGGGGCCGGGCGGTTCTTTTAAATAACATTCACTTGTTAATGAGGCTTTGTTGTACTTCACCTCTTCTTAGCGCCCCTGCATCTCCACTCTGATTGAGTGGAGCTGCAGGGGCACTAAGAAGAGGTGAAATACAACAAAGCCTCATTAACAAGTGAATGGTCTTTAAAAGACCCGTGAAGTACTTGGGTGCGGCGGCTGTGTGCGAGAAAGTTTGTGAGTACCCCTGGTCTAAAGCCTCGCGTCTCTTGTTTAGAGAGGTTCGTGCACCGGCTGCGTAGGTGCCTGCTGACAGAAGAGTCTGTAGCCTCTGCCTACGACACAAGACTGTGTGAGGTCCACTAATAGTGCTACAAAAAGGGCAGGGACGCACTCCGCCAACAACGGGTGATGCCGGGTGAATGAGTGACTTTGAGTGCTTTATGCAACATCCGTCAGAGGCTTCTAAGCACTGCGTCACGCCAGGATTCTGACGTTGGAATGGAAGGGTGGTTTGAAAAGGCAACGGAGTGCGGAGGGGCGTGGGGGGGTTGAAAACACAACGGAGAGCGGGAGGGGGTGGGTCAAAACACACCAGAAGGGCGGGGCTGAAGAAGCCGTCTCTGTGGACCCTACATCTGTGAAAGCACTGCAGACGTTTTGTTTCTGATAGAAAATCAGAGAGCAGGAGAGATTGCTCAGTGACTACAGTTAGGTAAGCCAGGAATATTTCGTAACGTGTTTACAACAGAGGCAGGTCTCATCTTTCTTGATGGAATGTTATAATTTTTTACTTTGGCAACTTGGAATGACTAATCATATGCAGGAGAACGCATTCCTGTTTCCACTTGATATGCACGTTACATAAACAGAGGGAGGGAGTTAGGGAGACAGGGAGGGAGAGGGAGGTAGGGAGACAGAGAGAGAGGGAGACACAGAGTGAGTGAGACACAGAGTGGGAGGGAGACACAGAGTGGGAGGGAGACACAGAGTGGGAGGGAGACACAGAGTGGGAGGGAGACACAGAGTGGGAGGGAGACACAGAGTGGGAGGGAGACACAGAGTGGGAGGGAGACACAGAGTGGGAGGGAGACACAGAGTGGGAGGGAGACACAGAGTGGGAGGGAGACACAGAGTGGGAGGGAGACACAGAGTGGGAGGGAGACACAGAGTGGGAGGGAGACACAGAGTGGGAGGGAGACACAGAGTGGGAGGGAGACACAGAGTGGGAGGGAGACACAGAGTGGGAGGGAGACACAGAGTGGGAGGGAGACACAGAGTGGCAGGGGGAGACAGAGTGGGAGGGAGACAGAGTGGGAGGGGGAGACAGAGTGGGAGGGGGAGACAGAGTGGGAGGGAGACAGAGTGGGAGGGAGACAGAGTGGGAGGGAGACAGAGTGGGAGGGAGACAGAGTGGGAGGGAGACAGAGTGGGAGGGAGACAGAGTGGGAGGGAGACAGAGTGGGAGGGAGACAGAGTGGGAGGGAGACAGAGTGGGAGGGAGACAGAGTGGGAGGGAGACAGAGTGGGAGGGAGACAGAGTGGGAGGGAGACAGAGTGGGAGGGAGACAGAGTGGGAGGGAGACAGAGTGGGAGGGAGACAGAGTGGGAGGGAGACAGAGTGGGAGGGAGACAGAGTGGGAGGGAGACAGAGTGGGAGGGAGACAGAGTGGGAGGGAGACAGAGTGGGAGGGAGACAGAGTGGGAGGGAGACAGAGTGGGAGGGAGACAGAGTGGGAGGGAGACAGAGTGGGAGGGAGACAGAGTGGGAGGGAGACAGAGTGGGAGGGAGACAGAGTGGGAGGGAGACAGAGTGGGAGGGAGACAGAGTGGGAGGGAGACAGAGTGGGAGGGAGACAGAGTGGGAGGGAGACAGAGTGGGAGGGAGACAGAGTGGGAGGGAGACAGAGTGGGAGGGAGACAGAGTGGGAGGGAGACAGAGTGGGAGGGAGACAGAGTGGGAGGGAGACAGAGTGGGAGGGAGACAGAGTGGGAGGGAGACAGAGTGGGAGGGAGACAGAGTGGGAGGGAGACAGAGTGGGAGAGAGACAGAGTGGGAGGGAGACAGAGTGATGGAGACAGAGGGAGAGAGAGAGAGAGAGACAGAGAGAGGGAGAGAGAGACAGAGAGAGGGACAGAGAGAGGGAGGGAGACAGAGAGAGGGAGGGAGACAGAGAGAGGGAGGGAGACAGAGAGAGGGAGGGAGACAGAGAGAGGGAGGGAGACAGAGAGAGGGAGGGAGACAGAGAGAGGGAGGGAGACAGAGAGAGGGAGGGAGACAGAGAGAGGGAGGGAGACAGAGAGAGGGAGGGAGACAGAGAGAGGGAGGGAGACAGAGCGATAGAGATAGATAGATAGATAGATAGAGTGTGAATGCCTGGTCTGGTGGCTCAGTGGACGAAGGCGTCCGCTGCAGGGGCCTGTGCTCTACCTCATGGTCATAGTTTTTTTTTTGGTCTAGCCCCGCCCCCTCCCCCACTGGCCCCGCCCCCACCGGTGCGGCCCTCAGCCAGAAACCACACTGTAAATTTGGCCCCCGAGAGAAAGTTTGTGAGTACCCCTGCTCTAGAGCAACAAAATCCACCACACTGTGCTAGATCTAAACGAAAAAGAAGGGCTCTCCCCCAGTGGGTGAGTTCTAGTGAAAGATAAAAAGCAGGCTCGGCAGAAGCGAATGACCAATAAAAGGACTGCACTGTACATTTCGTTAGCCAGACTCAAAAATTACTATCTTCGCTAATTGCAAATAAAGTTGTTTGACCCGCAAAGTATCTTCTTTCTTTATACCTGGGGAGGAGGAGGAGAATAAAGAAGACAACCACATGGCCTGTAAAGATTTTGATATATAACTCAGCCACGGAGGAGCAGGACCACTGTCCATACTGAGGCAATCCATAATGATGTCTCTGCAGAACTTAGCATGAGGATTGACCCATACAATGCAGCCAGATGGACCCTGTCCTCAATATACTGCTGGTTTAACTCTGTGCAGACAATATAATGAGGGACAGTTGGTGAGTGGTGTAAGAACCGCTGGCAAATGCGATTTTCCTCAGTCTGTAGCGAAGACCCATTATGATAGCCCCAGATCCCTGCGCCGTATGCAGCTGCCGGGACACATTGAGCGTTAAACACTTTTAAAATAGGCGAAATGATGCCTTTAGTTAATATTAGATGACTGCCATGACAGGGTAGAACAATGTTCACCTCCCCCAAAAAAACGAACAGTAAGAACATGCAGGAAATTCCAGTCTAAAAAGGGGACATTATGTAATGGAAAGAAATCTGCAGACCCATCAGACAAAGACATCGGGAATACTGCCTTGAGCTCAATTAATAAGGTGGGAATAGAGGATAATATTGTTAGTAACATTGAGGAGATTATTGGTACCAAGATCAAGGACATAATAGATCCACTGGTTTCAAAAATAGAGGAGTTAACGGAAGAAGTTGTCAGATTGGGCGGCTTGCTAAATAAGGCCTTAGGCAAATTGGGAGAAGTGTCTGCTGCTACTCCTGTTATAGATGTGGTAACTGACACTACTAACACCCAAAGTAAGATTCAAGGACAGGGAGACCCTGCTAAGAAAGCCATAGGGAACAAAGGGAACGATAGTGCTACTCTGGCAATACCACAAACGAGCACCGACCCATCAGGCAGTAATTTGCCTGTTATAGATAATATAAACAGTTGGGAGGGAAACAAAATAAAGGGTGCTGTTAATCTCCCACCTGAGTGTGCTCCCTATGTGGTGGTACTTACAAATGTGCCACCGCTAGATAATAAGGTTCCCCAAGAAACTCATGATTCCTTAAAAAACAAATGTTTGTCGTGGTTAAATAGACAATGTGGTTTCCCATTGAATTTTTCTGACAATATTTTGACAACCAGAAGAGCCAACTGGATTGGGAGTGATAGGAAAAGATTAAAAGGGGACTGTGTAATTATTAACTTCAAATATCCGCAGCATGTTTCTACCGTCCTCCTAAGAGCGGCATCTCTCCCAATCTTAGATGGTAATGTATGTGCTCGAGCACTGGGATACTTTTATAATCACCTTAATGACAAAGGGAGGGTTAACAATAGAAATTCTACTTATCCACCTATTTGCAAACCTCATTTTGATATCCCTACTCAGAACAGATTTCTTGCACTTAGCACTCTGGACTCTAATGATTGACGTATAAAGGAGACGGAGATATGTGCGGGAAGGGAAGAGGAACTGAATTTAGAGGATCATAGAGATGATTGTATATCCGTAATTTCTGGTATAATAACTTTGACCCCCAGATTGGTGCCTGAACAGGATGAGATCATACCAGTGGGTTGTATGAATTCAGGTGATTTGGGCCAAATTACTGAGGTTGGCATTACGGAGGGAGATACCCGAGGTACCCCTAGTGGGAGTACGATCAGAGCAGGTATATGTTCCAGGTTGGTGTGCTGGAACGTAGCTGGTCTGAAATCTAAAAATAGGGACCCGGGTTGGAACTCCTTTATTAACAGGTATGATATCCTATGCTTTCAGGAAACCTGGTGCAAAGATAATATTGATTATGAGGGGTTCGTTTCATATAACCTGCCAGCATATGGAGAGGGACCGGGTAGAGCAAAGGGGGGTTTACTCACCCTTGTAGCGGTCCACCGACAGATGACGGTGATAAAATATGTGCCGGTAGGTGACCTAATACAGATGATTTGGATCCAAGAAGGTAAAAGTCGTAATATCCTTCTGATCAATTATTATAATAACATTTTTGATAGTACCAGGGGCAGAATTGTTACCGACCTGACCAATGCTATTGAGAACCTAAGTTCGATTTCTCATGAAGTATTTGATATCATCTGGTGTGGGGATTTCAATGTCTCATTATGTGAATTACTATCCACAAAAGCATGTGGGGTTACAAATAATGCTGGATGGGAGGCCCCACATTTTGGGCATGATATGTATGGGGAAAAAGTGAATGCATTAATGGGGTGCCTTGACCTGGAAATTTTGGATTGTTGCAGGGATAGTAATGGTTCACCTATCCCCACATTTAGGAATTGGCGTGCCAATTCTGTAATTGACCATGTGTTGGTATCCTCCAGTATTGCCGATTGTTTTGGCCCACTTGAAATTGAAATAATGGATACCAGCGATCATAACTGTATTATTGTGCCCATGACTTTGTGGGAGGAGAATGATGAAGAGATAGGGGCTACGGTTGAAACATTGAAGCACACAGGGTTAATGGGGTAAGGCTGAGGTGGATAGGTGCTAAAGCATCTGAATTAACCAAGTCTATTATCATGAAGAATTTAGCAGACATTGTCTTTATTTTAGAAAATAGATTAGATCATGAGCGGGTCTTATCTAGCTTTAAAGGTATCAACAATGCCATTAACGACAAGTTCACAAGCGGTAGTAGGGGCAGTAAGAAGTCTGGCTTTGTTTGGTTTGATAAAATTTGTTCGGCTGCCCTGACCGACCTTAAGCAAGCCCTAGCAATAAGACCTAGGGATATAAAACTAATAACTACTCTGAGGCTAGAATACAAAAAGGCTATTAAAGAAAGGAAGAAGGTTTTGCAGCTACAAGCGTGGGAATCTCTTAACCAGGCGGCAGAACTTTCGAATTCTGTATTATTTTGGACAACAGTTAATTCTCCGTTCCTTAAGGAAACAAATATGCCTGAGTTAACAGCAAATGTTTCCTGTGAAGGATGGATTACCCATTTTTCTAGTATTTTTGACTCAAATAAAAATAGTAATGTTGGGTCAGATAGCTGGCCTATTATACCACTCGATATCACTGTGGAAGAAGTGGAAAGAGGGATAAGGGCAAGTAAGGGAGGAAAGGCCCAAGGCCCGGATGGGGTCCCAAGTGATGTATATAAGGAGACGCCAGAAGTATGGGGTCCGTTGTTGGCTGTTGTTTTTAATGCCGCGGTCTGTATAGGCCCCCCGCAAACTTGGGAGGAGTCTATAATTGTACCTATATACAAGAAGGGATCTAGGTCTGATGCAAAAAATTACCGACCAGTCTCATTATTGGATGCCTCAGTAAAAGTTATGAGTAGGATTATGCTGGTTAGACTGGAAGAATGGGTAGAACAGGACCATATTCTGACAGATAGCCAATATGGCTTTAGGAAAGGTAGGGGTACACTCGATCAATGCATTAATTTAGAATTATTGATCGGGAAATACAGTGAAGCCAAATCTGGCCATATTTATATGTGCTTTGCTGATTTAAGTAGCGCCTTCGACATGGTCGACCACTCTATTTTGTGGATAACCTTGTTAGAATTAGGGGCGCCAAAGGGCATAATTTATTTTCTTGCCAGAATGTACGAGAGACTAAAAACATGTGTACGTTTTGGTAGGAAGGGTGAATGCACCAGGAACTTTAGCGTTAAACGCGGTATAAGGCAGGGTTGTGTTTTAGCTCCCCTTTTATTTATTTTATTTATAAATAATGTTGATGCTGTTTTAAAAAAAGTACCTGCAGATGCCCCAATGATTAACGGCACCCCCGTTCCGGTGTTATTATACGCCGACGATGCTGTATTGCTGTCAAGAACTCCGATAGGGTTACAACGATTAATGGATAGTTTTGCATCTTTTATTGAAGATAAAAAATTAGTTATCAATAAAAGCAAAACTTATACAATGATCTGTGGCCCAAAGAAAATTAAACATGCAGCGAAAGGGTTTTTTATAGACAAGTTAAAAGTGCAGCAGGTGGACAAATTCTGTTATTTAGGTATAACCTTTGCTGAGGATAAAAATTGGACACATGAATTTAATAATATACGCAATAAAATGGCTAGAAATGCACAGGGAATTTTTAGATTTGCACAGAAAATTGGGGATCGTAGGACCAGAGATATGGTAAAAATTTATCAGGCTAGATGTGTTTCGATTGCATTATATGGGGCTGGAATTTGGGGTTACAGTGGCGTACATGAGTTGCAACTGGAACAGAATTCTTTCCTTAAAAAAGTATTGTGTTTACCCACTTCGGCCTCCAATGCATTATGTCATCATGAACTAAATGTTAACTATTTATCCGATCTTTTGTCACTTAGACCTTTGATGTTGTGGAGATCAATTTGGTTGAATGAAGAAAAATCTTTCACTAGGTCTATAATCCAGGACTGTATGCGATTAGATAAAGTTAAAGCAATACCCTGGATTAAATACATTATTATGTGCTTTTCGGATATTTTCAACCTGAATATTGTAACTGATCCAAATGCTGTTTTATCAATCCCCAAGACTGAGCTGAAAAGGGTCTTTCTAGCCTTTGCCGAGAGGAAAAGAATAGTAATTGCAGGTTCTTTGTCCACTGTTATGTTTTACAACAGATATCTGTCCATGGATGGATTTCCCGTCTATCTAACTCTTGTCACCAGACCAACACATAAATTTGTACTAACCAGATTGAGATTTGGAATAGTGCATCATCTGGTGGCACATCCTGTAATGAGAAAATACCCTATAGGCCCTTGTAGATGTGACGGTTTTTCCAAGCAGAGCACAATGCACTTTATATTATTTTGTAAGCTGTACTCTAACTTCCGTGTTATTCTGCTAAAGCCCATGTTTGTTAAATATGGTACACGCACGGTTGAGCAGGCTATGAAATTGATTTTTAACCTACAATCTGCTGATATTTGTTTTTATACCGCTTCCTTTTTAAACAAATGCATCAACCTGAGGAAAAGTATGTGTTTTTTAGATGTAGATATGTAATTTTAAGGTGTATTTTATGTTTTTAATGATTAATACTGTATATGAAATGTGATTATGTCTGCTATAAGTGTTCATGTTTTGTATTTGTGAATGTGACTGTGTTTGCTTTTATGGACATTAACTTGCTCCGAATAAAGCTGAATTGAATTGAATTGCCTTTGGTTGTAAGGCTTGAAAAATTAATAATAGCTCCTGCCGACCTACTAAGCTTGAGACAAGAGGATGTCATCTGGTAATGCCAGGAACCAAGGGTGTTAAAGATAACTCTCAAGTAGCTAAACTCTTTAACACATTTCAAAGATTGATTCTTAATTACAAGTCTGCTTAATGTTATTCTTTTCCATACTTTTATGTAGGCCCCTGTTTTTTGATATTAATTGATTTGTTAGGCCAAACTCCAGCTTGCCTGGGCCGGCAAAGCGTTATGAGGGATACGAAAAAGCAATCTAAATATCTTCGTGGAGATCGAATTTAGGATTGACACGTCTCTACATCAGAGGGCCTCGCTTCCATAAATGATACTCAGTGTAAGTTTTGCTGCTATTATCTGCAGCAGTAGCAGCATGTAGCTTGGGCCATCCAGTGATCTCTGTAAAATGTGAAAGGCAAGGAAAAAGTGTTTACCTTTCCTCAGCAGATTTATCCTGTGCTGCTGGAAGGAGCCCCTGTAGTCTAATAGAACTCATAGGTATCTGTAAGTTTTTACCGGCTTCAGTTATTGGCCTTGAAAATGCCATTTGTGTTTTTTTCTGAATCCTGCAACTCACTTCCATATCCTTGGTTTTATTCTGCTTTATTGTCATGCCATTGACTATAGAATATCGAGATAGTTTGGCAATGCAGTGATACAAGCATGTTGGCCTAGTAGAGGTATACAATGGTACGTGTGAGCACTCATTTGACATAGGTGTAGTGGCCATATCAGAAGAAGGTACAGCTGGAGCTGAAAATTGCTTTTGGCATAGTTAAGGGGAGCACAGAGTTTGCTAATGGCAATGCAGATATCACCATCAATACATTATACTGCAAGACCATTCTACCTACACATGTAACCATGTACCTAGTCCCAGACTTTCAGACAACAAATCAGTGCATTCAGGAAAATTAAGTCTACGTTTGCTCTAAACATCCCTGCCAAGTGCAGCACATCGCAAGTCAAATTAACACATTTAATAACATTTGCTGCTTCACAAAAAGATTCGATTTGTCATGCTTCCCAGCTGAGCTCTACCCATAAAGATATTCTATAAACATTTCAATTTCTTCGTGCCTCAAGAGGCTGCCTGGCCCCTGCTGAGTGCATGCCCATCAGGAAACAGCTCCTGTGAGTGTAATCAGATTGCCATGCTGAGGCTGTTTGCATGTGTGCAGAAATAAGAGGGAAAAATTGCCTCTCACATTCCCCATCAGGTGCCTCAAATATGCAGCTAAGACTTGAATCTCTGACCTAGTATAGCTCGCTTACACCACACTAATGTGCAATGCGCCAGCAGGATGCAGATCCTCGCATACGTTACTCTTAAAATGGTGGTAATCCAGGGTCTCCCGCTGTTTTGAATAGTACAATATACTAAACTTCTATGCTGTTTTTTGCAAGACCTTGCCATCAGCATCGCTGGATCACAAACCTGTTTACAATACACTCAAAGATAAAATTTACCAAGCCCTTCAGTTTGCAGCTCCATATATGCCTTCACTTTGAACTCAAAGTGTGGCAAAGGTGGTGGAAATTCTGTGCTTTATCTAACCACATTGTCTCTAAGCTGGTTGATGAATATGTAAATTTGTGAACATTTACAAATCAAATGAGTTTCCAATTAAGATTTCATCAAACAACGGCACCTATCGGACTCAGTCTTGCGGACTTTGTAGGTCTGCCAAAGTCTCTATACAAGGAACTATTCATTATACCTGGTACACAGCCTGACTGGCAAGTAGAGCTCGATGGAGTGGTTCATAGATGTCAAACCTTCACAATTTAAGTAATCGAAAACTGCACAACTAAGCTAAATCCACAGACAGAACTCTGTTCAAGTTTCCCTGTACATTAGAAATATACCTTAAGCTCTACTAGAGGGCCCTTGAACCAATAAAACAGACAGCTGACAACTAAAAGAGCATATAACGTCTTGAAACTAGAAAGAATGGATTTCACAAAGAGAGCACCGCTTGTGGCTTGTTTTCCAATAGTACTTTAGTTGAGCTCAGCTGTGCTTGTGTGGATATATTCCCAATCTGCCTTAAAACTAGGCCTGGGCGGTAAATTCCGTTCCGCTCGTGGAATTTGGGTAATTTCGCGTTCCGCGGAGAACGCGGACTTGCCCAAAATTCAGCATTCCGCGGCTTCGTGGAATTTTTTGCTTGTTCGCATTCTCAAAATGCGTGTTCGCGAGATATTTCTCCCCGAGCACGCAAACGGTGCTCGTGAACAGGAAAAAAGCATCGCGAACAAGCAATTCCACGTGTTCGCAGAATTTCTGCGTGCTTGTGGGGATTTTTTACCGTTTCGCGGAGCTTTGCGCAGCGCGACTACACAAATTCCGCCCACCCACCTTAAAACTCAATAACCTAACTGTTCTTAACACCAATTTTACACACTTGTGTCTATACCTCGGAAGCTAGCAAAAATCAACATTTGAAATAGTCAGTGAATAGTACCAGCACTGCAGGAATAAACTACTTGACAGACTTACACCACGTCAACAAAGGGGGCCTGATCTGTTCTCAGTATGCTGCATAACAACTGTACAGTGAGCTCTCATTTTGGCAGCCAGTGTGGTGAGAGCTTCTAGCATAGTAACCTATGTTATGCATGGTTCCCTAATCCTGTACAAGCTGGTTGGTCAACATCACTTCGCATACTCACTGCTGGGCAGGGCGGCAATCTTCAAGCTGATGTCCCTGCCTCGCTTCCTATATGTGCTACAAAATTTCCCAGACCCAGTGCCCCTGAGCTACTTTAAAGAAATAGAGGGTATGCAGAGGGAATTATTGTGGGGAGGGAAGCCTCGAACAGCACTTCACAAACTCGCCCTTAATTGGTATGACGGTGGAATCAGCCTCTCAGACCATAAGTAATATTACTGGGCGGCGCACATACCGCAGTATGGATTACCCGGGCTACGCTATGGACCGGTGGCTTCTCCCAGGCGGCAACTATTACAGGGCTCTCTACTCTATACCAAAACTTTTCCCCCTGACTGGGCCGACGAAACACTCGGTACATGTCTGGCACACAGCCACCAATGGTCTGGGTTGGGGACGGAAACTGACGTCAGCCACGCCTCTCTGGGACTCCGAGATTCTAGGTGATCTTTGGAAGTCAAAGGGATTTGACAAGTGGGACCTCATAGGGATCTCGACCATCGGGGACTTGTGGGTGAGGGGAGCAGTGGTGACCTTTGCCTACGTACAGCAGAAGTATGAACACGCCAACACAGAATACTTCTGCTACCTCCAGGTCTGCCACGCACTACAGACACACATACCTAAAGGCACTTCTCTCCCAGACTACACGCCTGTTGAGAACAGACTGCTTGACGGCTACCTACCGGACAAAACGATCTCCCTCACTTACAAGAAAATTATCAATAACACAGCTGAACCCCTACAGAGACTCGGGGCAAAGTGGGAAGGAGATGGCCTCGAAGTGGATGACGAGGAATGGCAGGAGGCATTGTCCTCCCCGAGGGAGGTGGCTATATTGGCAAGGCTACGGTTAGTTCAGCTCAAAATCCTGCATAGGATTTACGTCACAGGGCCTTGCCTGGTCCGAATGGGGAGGGCTGAAGAGGGTGCATGCAGACGGCAATGTGGCCCTGTTGGAACGTTTATGCATATAATATGGGAGTGTGACCTCATTCAGAGATACTAGCGTTAATTACACACAGTACTAGGTGAAGTACTGGGATTTGATATCCGCCTCAAGGCGAAGAGATGCCTTTTAAATGTATAGGAACCCACAGACTTGGGGAGAATGGGCAGGATCTGGGTAACACTGGGACTTATGCTGGCTAAAAGGAATATAGCTCAGCAATGGGGAGCCACTAACCCCCCTAAACTCGTGGAATGGAAGAAAAGCAAGGACTGGTGTATGTTCTGGGAAAAGATGGTCTATATTGCAAGGGGGTGCCCGAAGAAATGATCATTAATTTGGGGGGCCTGGAATACGTACCGGGGGGAAGATTTGTAGCCCACCACGTAGCGCCAGCCTGGATGACTTGTCCTCACCATAAAATGTACCGTCTACAGCTCTATGATTTTATTTTGATTGCTGCTCTGTATTGCCAACATGTCATCGAATGTACTCCTCCTGCTTGCAAATTGTCCATATGCCTTTTGTTTCAGTCCTGATTTTTGTTCGTTATACACCAATAAAAAGAATAATAAAAAAAAACATCACTTTGCATACAGAGACTTTTTAACCCAAACATACAATGTCAAAGCGAAACTATAACTCCAAGATTGCAATATTATGTTGGCTAAATAGCTACAGTGTCAGAAATGCCCTGGGACTTCTTGCCACCTGTGTTGCATTCAATGCCAATAAAAGCTGAACTTGCTAGACTGAGACAAGACAAAGGGACTTGGTATGAGAAGTGGCTCATTGAAAATGTTGAAGTCGTTTGTTTCAGCCACCCTGATGTGACATCTCAACTGCAAGGATTATTCACAGGCAGCCAGTGCCATGCATTTATATTTCATTGATAACACATTACAGTTTGCACTGCTAAGTTTTGCAAAAAACACAACTAAATACTGCAATGTTTTCATTATTGTTATGATAATCCAGGTTTATGTTAAAGGAATGCAAATACCAGCCATCAAAAGGGCTTGGCCAGAGTGCCCTCAACCTCACTACTTCACCACGTCACTTTCCCAGTTGAGACAATAAATGATATTAGTGGGCTGGCAGTTTACTTTGAATCTTACAGGTCACTGGCTTTGTGGGGAAGCACTGAAATACTTTGCAACTACAAATTACTACTATGCCTTGCTATTTGGAAAGCTAGGTTAGCCACTGGCAAGATGGTATTATACGGGTACTGATAAAGGTTAAGGTTGGTGGGTGTGAAGCTGTGTAGGATCTTTATATGATCAGATCAAAAGGTGTATATGATTATCCAAATATTGGCTCTCCTCTCCAGGTTACTTTAAGGATTCAGTTATCGCACATCTCTGTCCCTAGACCAAAGAAGGGATTAAACATTACCCTCTCCAGGTTACTTTAAGGATTCAGTTATCGCACATCTCTGTCCCTAGACCAGAGAAGGGATTAAACATTACCTCCACTGAAGTTCCGTTTATCTGCGACAGGCTACCCGAAGGCTACTCCGTGTGCCAACCTCAGCAGGCAATCACTGACTGCTGCTGTTTTGTCTGTTCATTTCGGACAATTCCAGATTGGTAATCACCACCAGTTCTCGTCCAATTTTTTTAGCAAGAAAAAGACTCCGAAAATGAATTGTTTAGTAAACATCCATAAATGCTTCTTAAGGGTTGCAGCTGTTTAAGACAATTTCTAAACCATTACATAGCAAAACAAGCATTAACATAGCCAATAGGTCTCGCCTTTGGGACCTTAGAAGGGTTCAGCCAGAGCTATCTGCTTTGGCAATGTTTTTAAGCTATGTTGTAGAGCATTCTACATTTAAAGAACAACCAATGTGCAAATATACGAGGTCAAAGGCTGCGTGTCTTTGTTATAGGTGTTTATTTATTGTATGCTTTACACATATTTGAATGGGACGTGTCTTTTGTTTCTTAGGGTTTATGTAGCTTGGAAAGGGAGTGTGTCAGCATATTGTTTTGTTAATTGGTTTTTGGTAAGGGAAAAGAGAAACGCTGCAAGCTGATTTTAAAGCCTCACAGCTTGAGGTCTATTTTTTCGAAGCGACAGGTGCGAGAAGGAGGGAGGTGTGGTGGGAGAGGACTGAATAGTTTTGTGCAGGCCCATTTGGCATTAGTAGTCAATTTTGTCCCCCCAAACATTGTCGTAATGCTAACTAGTTCTTGCTAACGAGAAGCAAGGCTGGCAGTAAAAGAGGCGCAGTTACTACCAGCCTTGCTTCTCGTAAGCAACTGCTATAAGTACAAAGTGCATGTTTACACATCGCTTGCAGGTTTTCAAAACAAATAAATAAAAGGCATTGTCATTTACAATGCCAATACCGCAAACTCTCGTAAATGCGAGACCTATTGCATTGCAAATGCTCGTTTTTGTCTTTGTTTTTTGTGACTTTAAGTGATACTGTAAGTGTAAGGCTGTATATATGAAGCCAATTAGTAGGAAAATCAATGGAAAATGCAAACATTCCCAGAAATAATACCTAGTGTGCCTTTTGAGTCTGCTGGAGTGTGCCTTTGCTTCCATTGATTTCACTGCCTTTGTCATGAAACTTGTATTCTCGGATGTATTCTCAGATGCATGTTATATTGCCTAACCACAGGTTAGTCTAAATGCCACATGGCTGTAATTTAACCGAAATTACTTAGTGGATGAGGTTATCTTGAATCTGATTTATTGTTGCCCATTAGCCAGGTACTTGACAAGCAGTACAATTGACACCGTTTTTAAGATCTGGCCTAGAGACCGCTTTAGCTCTCTTTTTTATCCTCATATAGTAAAACATTACACATAAATAGTAAATATGTGTCTACAACAAGCAACACAAGGGAGGAATGTTGGTGGTAATTAAAGCAGGACAAAGGGTGGGATGGTGTAGCAGCGGGTGCAGAAGCAAGCGGAAACAGCTGGCAGGGGTGGGGGAGGAAGGGCAGGAGCGAATTAGGAACTATGCTTGGCTTGGTTGCTGAAAACAAAGTAAACCAGGAGAGAGGGGTTGGAGGAGAGGGGCGAGGCTCAGCTGAAAAAACAAGCTGCAAGCGCTTGTGTTTTTAGCCGATCCTAGTTAGTTTGCAAGCAATTAAAGAGGATCAGATGAAAACACAAGTGCTACTGAAACAAAGACACAGTTTATTCCCCGTGTACAGTTATTATATTGGGGACTGATGTCCTTAACCCCCTCACCATTGTAAACCCCTCACCATTGTAAGGATAATGACTTGTAAAAACAGCAGCAGAATTTAGAAAATACATCCCGTTGTGCAAAGTTTGTAGCGCACATTAGGGATGCAAACCTGGCCGAGAGCAGGGGACGGTGTGCAATGGAGCTCGCAAACCAGCTTGTCACTGCTATGGCGCAGCAGCTTCCCTGTAAGCAATCTCATGTCTGACCGTTTGGGAGGCTGCACACAGGCTGTGCGCCAAGTGGAAGAAAAGGGCTTTGGGAGGGAAACAGAGAGCAGGACCAGGCGCAGAACTCCGAGAAGCAAAAAAATAAACCGAAAAATACCTTCTGTCTCCTATGTAGGAGAGCCGGTTAAAGCCACGCTACCGCTTAATTCTTGGCCCAGACTCTCCTCATCTCTGCCGTCACAGCCTCTGCCAGGCCACCTGAACAGACACTTATGGCCGGATGAAAGGAGCGCTCTTTTCACTACGCAAGCTGCCCCGTGAATGCCACAATATGACAGCCCTCCATCTGTTTAGTGTGCCTTGAGAGGGGCGGAGGACACTGTGGGGGTTTTGAATGTGGCTTCCTTTGGCAGGCTTAATTCGAAGCCCTGCTCTTAACTCTGCTGCATCGACACTCGGTACAAACGGAGTAGCAGCAGAAAGGAACGGGCTGCAACTTGAAACACTGCGCGGCTCCACGCACCGCCGCCTCAGCCTACAGAACTCATTTTCTTCCATTGAAACTGACTGTTTTTTTAATTTAAAAAAAAATTACGTCGTCCGTCGCAGCTCTGTCGAAACCGCAGCCTGTGCGTTGGAGCATGCAAGCCTCTTTCTTTATGGCCGAGAAAAACGTCAGCGGCGAGAGCGGGAGCAGGCTCTGCTTGTGTGAGAAAATAATTAAGTAAATAAACAAGCGCTGCCAAAGCGGACCGCTCTGAAAATGAAAGAGTGCTTAAAGACTTACAAAGGAGACCGTGTAACTCTGCCAGTAAACGATCCAGTCCGGGTGGGCGGGACCAAAAGGAGACAGGGAGGAACTAAAAAGCCTCACGTACAATGGAAAGCCAGCGTTTAGCATGCACGATGACGCAAGCCAATGAAAAAAAAGGGACAGAGCCTACATTCCACTTCTAAAATGTTATCGATTTTACAAGAAGCCTCGCAGAGCGTGGGGCGCATGCGCGCTGCAACGCATGGCGAGACCTAAAAATGGTCACTAATTAATCAGACACTATTATATGGGGATAAAAGTATTGCTCTAGTCACGATAGTGTCACTCAAAGTATCAATCGTAAGAGGCAATTGTTACACAATCATAGAAATGTCACCTATAAGTACATTAAAAACACGGCAGGGTTAGTTGAAATGAACCAAACACATTAACGCACCTGCAAACTATAATTTGTAAGACATATGCCCCTCATACATGCATGGACTTGGCAACCCAAAGCAGCAAGAGGAGTCATGCTGGTATGTCCAGGAGACGGGCTAGCATCAATACATTGTAGTTTGAGAACATTCACCCCTCCACATAGAGATGTTATAAGGCATGGACAAAGTGGGCTCTGGCACAGGGCCCCAGCCTTTTAGGGGGACCCATGATAGAGCCAGCTCTGTTCTGCAGAGGCTTGCCCTGATTACCTCAAATAATTCTTCAACAGATTGTTTTAAGTACTGTTTCTCTTTAATGATGTATTTGTTTCATGCAACATTCATAAAAATAGTTTCATTTAGATCAAAATGGGATCTCATATATGAGAAATCGGAGGGTGTCACAAAGGTTATTTGCAGTATAAGTGAGCTGCTGTGTTACAATTTTAAAAACACGCATCACTATTCATGAATATTAGAAGTAACAACTTAAGAATTTGGACGAGTGTGTCTGTGCACAGTCAGTGACCTGGCCAAAGAGGGCATGAAGGAGCTGAAACTGGATCATAAATTCAAAACTGTTCAGAACAGGGGCCCCCAAAATACAATCTTCCCCGGACCAGCAAAATCCTTAAGATGTCCCTGTCTCTACAGGCTCAAATCAGCCCCTGCCACATTTCCCAATACTATCAGCTCTGAGTAGCAACTCACCTGCTGCTGCCTATTGGTTCCCAGTACGTTCCTCTGCGGGGACTGCTCCTCGCTTATCTTCTTCTTCAGATTTTTGAACATCCTACCGCTTTTCCCGTGGGCGGTCGGAGGGGTCCTGGGGGCGGGCTCCGTTGGGGTATTAGGCTCACGGTGAAGACTTTGGGGTCTGTGTAGCTCCACCTTACTGACTCGTCCCGCCCCCGCGCTTCCGAACCCGGAAGAATGAAGTGTTAGCAGTGAAGACTGCACTGCTGATGCAGGGTCTTAACGCATGCGCAGTTGCAGCCTCAGCCCAGCTGTCACCCCCAGGGTCCTCCGCTCCCTTCCTAGTCTGCGAACCATCCAGCAGACAAGAGGCTAGTGATGCGCATGCGCGGCAACGTGGAGCTCTCAATACTAAACCCGGCTACGGCTCACCGGTAGGGTCATATTGGATTTGCTTAAAAGGAAATACGGGAAGAGACTGCCTAAAACGACCTCGACGTCACGATGGATCCATCTTGAGACGGGTTTGTTTCTTTTGCTTCCAATGTAAATGCAGCGAAAGCTGCGAAAAAGTACGTGTTGTAATGAACTCCAAGGATCAACTTCGTCTTAAAACGAGTCTTTCAAAAATATACATTCAAGTTACGCACCCTACTCATGCTGGTGAATGAATAGCCTTATTCCCAGATTTATTTTTCAAAATCTCCCTGTTTTCTGCTTCCATACGTTAACAGGT
The DNA here is from genome assembly GCF_964204655.1 of Triturus cristatus. Classification (NCBI taxonomy): domain Eukaryota; kingdom Metazoa; phylum Chordata; class Amphibia; order Caudata; family Salamandridae; genus Triturus; species Triturus cristatus. The sequence continues at coordinate 513,367,752 of NC_140588.1, forward strand.
ATACGTCGTGATATTTTTTTAATGTTGTGTTTTTCCAATAATGCGCGGGGCTACTAATAAACTAGTGACTTTTTCAAAAGGGTAATCTTATGAAAACCAACAACTGTTGCATAGCACATATTTTGCCCCTTAGCACAATTACTCCTCTTTAAACTACAATAGAAGGGCTGAAAATGACAACACGCAATGGCAAATGTTATTATACTGTCTTTTCAGCTGTTCAATAAAAAGAGTTTAAGAAAAAAAAGAGAGAATGACGACACGGAGTCTTAACAAGCCTTAACAAACAAGCCAAAGCCAATAGGTCAAGTCTTGGCCAGCTGGTGTGATTTTTTAAAACTTTTTTATTGCACTCGTATACCACAGAAATTAAGACAAAACACGTCTGAGATTAAACGTGGTGGTAGCATGGCAGTAAGAAGAACTGTAAATTCAAGAAAAATTATCATTGTATATAGGTATAATAGACCTTTATGGGTGCTTTTTCTTAAACGTGTACTTAGACATGCAATTTGTAAGAAAATACGATTATTACTTGCACAAAGAAAAGTTACCAATCCCATGTCAAACAGGATTACTTTAGAAGCCATCCTAGAGTCATTCAATGATCATCCAAATACTATTCTGTTATTATTAACCAATTCCAGCTCTTTCAGGTACCACGCATCAGGGGTGAAACTAACACATTTTAGTGCTGGAGTCTTCCTCACCGCACTAAAATGCATTAGTCACGCATTACAGCCTCCTCCTACTTTATGTACAATCAGGCAGTGCAGGAATTAACAACAAAAGCAGCCGAGCATGCATCGGCTGCTTGCTGTGTGTCCCAGGCTAGTTAGTTAGGTATGCTTCTTCCAGGCTGTCGGCTTAGACTCAGTCACATTGATTAAGTGAGCAGTAGTCTGAAGTGTGATTGCCAAATTGTTTCCGCAGTGCAACGATTTATGTAAAAAAAAAATGCATTGCTAGTCCCAACCTTTCAGAGACATGCCACGTGGCAGCAGCTTCACACACTCACTGCCACAGAAAGTGTTTTTTTTTTAAAAAAAAACATAACAAAAAGTGCTGCCAAGCCCAGCCAGCCTCATGTAGATGAGAAGGAACCTTATGTTATTTTTTTGGGCCTCTATTGGTCATGAGTCCTGGTGGCAACTCCAGTCTCTGGAATGGATTCATGTTTTTTACTTCACCCTGACGCCCATACAAGTGGTGTGTATTTGTGGGTAGACTGTGGGAAGACTAAGCAATGATATGGCTCTTTCTAGGCCCCCAGGCCCTGGACTTTATGGTTTGATTTGTATCTGGCATCATGTGTGCGGGTGGGGGGTGACTCTCCTGGCCGTGGGTCAGCTCAGGCACAAGCAGTCCTGGCCAAATCTAAGCACTGTAGTGGATGACTGGCGGCTGCAGAACGTACAAGGAAGCAGATTAAGCCCCCAGGTATTCTTCATCAGGAGGATGCCCTGTACCATCCTGGTGACCCCCATCCCATGCCCAGTCCCTACTGAAGAACATGCTCGCAAGTTTAGTTGCCTTTGCCTCGCAAACATGGAGGGACGCACTTCTGGCCACAGTCAGCTGAGTCCAGCACTGACTTATTAGAAAAATATCTGTTTTTCATCTTCTTACAGATATCTGGAAAAGCATTTGTTCCCTAAAATTCTGTCTATTGTATAGTATTGTATAATATTGATCCATGATGTTTTGTAAGGATAAGCATAGACCTTCACAGGTCTCCTTTCTCTGGGGGGCGGATACTTATCACAGCCTAAAATAACCCAGCAGTTACTTTTTGTTTCGAAATAGCATCTGTTTTCACAAAAATAAAAACCATTTTAGGAAAGCAGCATGAAAATACAAAGTCACCACTTCTCCCTGAAAAAAAAATCCCACTTGAACCCTTAACAGTTCACATTCAATGATTGCTCACATTTAAGATGCGGTAATAAAGGAAGACCTTTGGAACTGGAGAGCTAGCTTTGAGTCCCAACGTTGGATCGTGATTCTGGGCAAATCACCTAATCTCCCCACGCCTAAAAAATGCATTTGGCCTTGTGTAATGTAACTGGTGCTCGTATAAAGCCTCCCATATCTTCAGGTCGAGTTCACACTATATAAAACTGCAAAAAGAAATTGTCATGTCTTCAATGAAATGACATTGTGATCATCTGAGAAAGGGACAGTGTGTTAGTGACATGGGGCTTTGCACCAGGTTGAAGATCTTTTTAGCGCTTCTCATTATTTAAAAGGGCATCATTTCTAATATTTATCTTGTTCTAGGGACCTAATTTCTTGGTTTCATTCACAAGAAATGTTACTCTAAGTGACACACATTTGGCAGTGAAATGTCACTCGCAGGTGCACTGAAACCATGTCAATGTTGCACATAAGAAATCAGATAACTTGGCAACTATGTAGAAGTCATTTTCACATCATCAAGCTCTTGAAGTCATCAGAAAAATTTAAAAGCTCAGCCAGATGATTTTAGAATGACTTGAAAATGAGTATCTGATTACTACGGAAGGTGTTATTATTCCTGATGATTTAGGGATGACTTAAATATTAGTATTTTATTACTTTACAAGATATGATTGTTTCCTGATGACTTTAGGATGATTTGAAAATGAGTATTTCATTACTTCATAAGTACCATTTTTTTTCCGTTAAGATGTTTTTTTAGGTCCGGAGTTAGCCAAGACCGTTTATTCACATAAAAAACCTTAAAAATACATAGATATATAAACAGACATACAGGGGGCTTTCAGTGAGCCTTCTTCATCCACTGGTTTATGCAGCTGTCATTCACTTTTTGCTTCCACCCACCACAGCATACAGAATGTGCCACAGGTTCAACCCTCCTCAGCCATTGGGTATCTTGAGGATGAGGCTTTTGAATGATGGCATTTTTCCCAAGTGCTATCTTCTTCCACATACTAACAAGAAACGGACGAGTCCACAGGCCGTTAATGCAACCACAATCAAAATATCTGACCCAGTTTCTGCCTTTTGCTACTCTTCACTCCCAATCAGTGCACCTTTACCAGAAGAAACAGAAATTCATGTAAACTGCAGCATGATTCTTTGCTACATATGTCCGAAAATGAACAAGTAATACACAGACACAGATACTTCCTAGTTCTATCGAATCACTGCTTTGAAAAGATTTTTGATTTTGTGATTGCCATAGTGAAAATATTCTTTCCTTGATTCAAATAGATGCAGCTGCACCATCAATGCAAGTTAAGCACAATATTTTGAACAGTAGGAAATATATTTGCTCGAGTTCCACCAAAAGAAGATTAATCTGTTTTAGTCATAAAAAACCTAAAGCACTATACCACCTTCTCAAAGACTGTAAGTTATCAACATTGTTAAAATCTGGCTTAAAAAGAACTCTGTTTTTTGCTACTTACAACACCAAGTTGGTGCTTCTTTAGCAGGAGAATCTAAAAAGAAATCGTTAAGGGAGCAAATAGGAAAAAGCCTCATATTGCAATTGTAAAACCTTAACTAATAATAATCATAACTAAAATATACAATGATTTACAATTAAATGAGTACTAAAATAAAAACACTATTTTTAAAGCTAGTGTTACAGTTACAATGCACAATGCAAACTGTTGCTCCAAGATTGTGTCTTTTGTGCTGGTTATACTTTTTGCAGGCTATTCAAAATAATCCTTTGGTTATGCAATGTATCGCCCCATGTCACTGTCTGCTTACTGTCCCAACACTCGTGTAGTTTCGATGCGGCATTTAGAAGCTCTGCAGCATGACTGGGCGTTGTCATTCATTATCTCACTGCTGTGAAACTGAATTAAACTGGCTAGAAGTTTTACCATAATCGTTATTCCACTGCTATAAATATTTCTTATAATACATGTGTACTTTTTATTGTTACAGGACACTAATTTTGCTTCATAAAAGTGTCTCAGAGTGATGTCAGACAACATGAATGCATATGTAAAAATGCATATCACTGCATGCATATGTTATTGTGCATTTCTGTGTGTACTGATTGACCATTTGTACTCCCTAGTTGTCCACGGCCAGGACCAGGCCCTAGGCCATCCAGATGTCACAGGTCCTTGCCAATTCACAGAGTGGGGGGAAGTAACCCCTGGCACACAATAGTCATTCTCCACTCTCCCTCTCAGTGTAGTCGCAAACTACCACTGATCCTTCAACCTAGGGTCCGCACCCTCAGACTGACCAGAGGTCACGGGCAACAGTGCCCCACCCTAACTCTACTTCTGGGGTTCCGCACCCTCCCAGGGAAGCATCCACCAGAACACAACTCTCCCACCAGTTCAGGACCTCTCTCCATCAACTGGTCTACCACCTGGGATATGTAGACTCTTGTCTTCGCAAAAACAAAGCACACAGCACAGTTCCTCTTCAAGCTGGGGGGACACAGCACACAGCAAAGTCCCTTAGTCCTCTACCTCAGCAGAAACAACAAACTATAGGTCAGCCCCCAGACACACATCAATGGCGGCACTTTTCCTAAGTTTATTCAGCTGTTCTCTTTGGCAGGGATTCCCCCTCGACCACGAAGTTTACAAGTCTCCCAACCTAGGGTCTAAACCCTCAGGTTGCACCGGGGTCAGAGGCGAAGACGCCCTCCCTCTGCACCCCCTTCCAGAGTTCTGCACCCTCCCACCTTGGAGCGGTACCCCTGGAAGACAAACCAGTCAGGACACTGATTACAGATGCCCTTCCCTCCAAGTCAGGCTGAACCTGAACCTGGACTCCCCAACCTCGGGGAACAACCTCCAGAGGCCCCACAAATGGTCAAGCACTCTAGGCAGGTCGGATGCCCGGCGAATCAGGACTTCACGGGGAGCACGCATGCCCCCCTGAGGGTGACACATAACTAATGGGTCGTGTGAAAAGTCTGCCTGGCTCTAATCTTGTGACCTCCTGTCCACCTCACAGGGTGCAGAGATCCCCCAGGACAGAAGTGGCGTCACCATGGTCACTCGTTGGTGGCTCAGCACTTCTGGCTAGCCCCTGACCCAATGGCTCTTCCACTGGGGACTCTTACCCCCTCTCACCCCTCAACCGGGACTTCTGCACCCTCCACTTAGGAGCGGTACTGCCCAACACCAGGACCCCTGGAGCTCTGGTTACAGACACTCCACGTCCTCTAGACACTGGAAGATCCTCCTCAAATGACATACAAGTACAGCCTAGGCCCCCGACCTGGCGCTCCCTTAGTGAACCCTCCAGGCCCAGAGACGGGGTTTCGGGCCACCGTGGGACACACCGTCCCACACTCACTCCATCTCCACTGAGACCGGACGTGAGCCCCTACACCCCTCCCATTCCACTGGGACCTAGCTGGGCTACACTGAACCTCTTCCCCCACACAGCACCAGAAGATACCCAAGCCACTACTTTTGGAATCACTCCCCAATGCCTCTGCAGGACCTCTAGCACACAGCCAGAGGTCCTCCTTCCATGCAAGCTCCTTATCACAACAAGCATTCACAATGCAATGGTCTCGGCATTGTTAAAGTTAGAGCTATTGGCATTGCTCATGACATTATTTTTTTTAATTTTTAAAAAAAAAACATTTAAAGAAACGGCATTGTTATTTACAATGTCAATAGCTTAATCACTCTCAAATGCGAGACCTATTGCATTTTCACCCACACACAGAGCCACACACACACAAATAGAGCCACCCACACACACACAGCCACCCACAGAGAGCCACTCACATAGAGCAACCCACACACAAATAGAGCCACCCACAGAGCCACCTACACACACACACACAGAGTTATTAAAAGGTGTTTATGATGGCGTGACAATCGTCTGCTCTTGGCTGGGTACCGTCAGCGCCTGCAGGTTATGCCACAAAAGCCAAGAATCATGGCTCATTAGTTGTGTTGTTGCTTCGTTCTAGATCTGCAACAGAGACTTTTACTAAAACCGTTTTTTTGCCCGAGGGAGCACGGATTTACACACAGGCTTCCTTTATTTGCTTTAATAATAGCAGGTCACCTAGGGTTCTAGGGAGATGTGCCAAATACGTGAGTGCATTGAAGTACCAGCTTTATCAAGAAAAGTCACAGCTCTCCTAGACAGACCTCAATTACATCTTTTGCCCGGCCCAAATGTAAGAACTAGGTGGACCCAGGGTCTATTACTGTTCATTCGTTCGTACCTGGTTAGCCCAAGTGTCTCAAAAGGGTTTAACTGTTTTAAGTTTTATATAGCGCGACTAGATCCGAAGGTATCAGAGCGCTTTACATAAGCACCACTTACATTACACAAGCACTCATTCATTTTTTTGTGTGGCGCGGGGAGATTAAGGTGTTGATCCTCCCTGCTGAGCCTCGAACCGAGTTCCTCAGCTTCGTGGTCCACCGCTCTAGCCGTTAGGCCACACCTTCTCCCGTAAATAAGGCTTTATGACTGACTGTGTATTTTAAAACGTTTTGTAAGGGCAAGAAAGTACTCAACCAAGAACATTGAAGCAGCAGGCTGAGTTATTTAACGCACATAGGCACTTTAGCACAATGTATCTCCAACCTTACTCCCATGCACCATGCAATATTCAGGCAGTGGAAATGTCTCGTATTGCAAATTCTTTTGTCTCCTTCGCAGAAGAAAGCTTCAGATTGTTTTCAGGTTTAAATAAGGTTTAATAGGTTTTACAATTGATTGTGAAGTATTAGGTGTTGCTAAGGATTAGCAACTAACTATTTAGTTCAGACCGATCAGGAACATGTGAATTCAAAGTAATCTGTTCTATCTGATAAATGTAGTTGCGATCGCTTTTCTTTGCCACAATTGTTAAGGTTTTAAATAACTAAACAATAAACTTAAACTTGAAACTTGGATGCAAGCTATATACAAAAAAACACACGCGCGTGGTTTAATAGATAATGTTGTTCGACGTATAACATCGGCGGACATGTATACAGTGCACATGATACACTGACATCTCTTGGTTCGCTCCTAGAATAAAAATTAAAATCTGAAAGTCTTTATCGCGTTTTTACAAGACTTTTGCAGTATATGTTACATGCATAACATTTTATGACTCGGCTCGTGTTTTGACTGTTAGAGTCAAGCCAGACCCCTGGCTGACTCTGCAACTGCTTCTCTCTGTGAGCTTCCTGTCTTGTCCACTTTTATGTGTACGTGTGAGAAGCTTGCATCGCGGACAGCTGCACCTGTTCAGTGCGCCTGAGGGAAGCTTGCTTTGTGGATGAGGTAAGTTTGTAGTGCTTCTGTCCGTGCCACAACTCGTCTGTTGTGGTTGTATCTGATGTTTGCACTACGTGTACCTCGGCTGTGCCTATCTGCGCGTAAAGCAAGCTTCCTCCACTTCCTTCTGCCAAACCTTTAACGTGGGTGGGAAGCTTGCACCGCTGCTGGCTTTGCTGTACCTGTTCTGTGTGCGTTTGTGACGTTTGATAAAATCTTCCGAGTTCCGACTTAACAGTCTGAACTGTTCACGTTGTCAATGCTTGTTTATATAGCCAATAATGAACATTCGGGGTTAGGAAGTGCCATTTCTAACTGATTCAAATATTCCCAGACCACAAATCTAACTAACCCAAGGCAGACAACACATATTGCATCCGCTTGTCAACATCGCCTAGTCGTCATATACAATACGGCAGGTAGACATCAGGCTCTACGCTTGCGGCTGCAGACACTATATGACTGGTTCGTGTTCCCGTGGAATAGCTGAGAACGCAGGCAGTGGGCTATGCAGGTGAGCACGTTGCTCTTTCTTGCTGACGCAACTCTACTTTCAAGCACTTCAGCGCTAACTGTTGGACCTGCTGGGCTTCATGGCGCCTGCAGCACCCCCGCCCCTGAATAACAGATTATGAAGTAACTCACCGCTAAAGTGTTGGGTGGTCCCGGGGCTAGCGCGTCTTTGATTTTCGAGGTCTGTACTGTTTTTGTCCAGTTCCCCTGGCGATTAGTGGGCCCTGGTTTCTTGAAAAGTGCTACGTTTACACGTATCGAAAATTCCCTGTCAACTTAGTGGACCTGCCCCAACTGCGCTGGGTGCCTGCCAAATCGCTCCTTGCTTGCTGGAAGAGGAAATCTCTTGCTCGCTTCTTCGGCCGAGTTGAGTCTCGGGATCCGGAGAGCTGTGTTTTGTTCCAAAGCGGGAAGAGGCGGAGGGGGGAGGAAGGTTCACCACTGAGAGAAGAGAAGAGGTACCTACCAAAGAAGTACATCGCGACCAGAGCAGCAGCCGGACACGGGAGCACCGAGGGAGCCGAGAGCAGGGGTAAGAGAACGCCATGAAAACCACCGCCTTTCTCCGAGGTCAAGCAGAAATGCCTTGGAGAAACGCAGCGGCGTTTTCGGATTCGGGGGCGTGTTTTTCTTTCTCTCCTCTTGCCATTGGCTGGAATGTTTACATTCCAGAGGAGAGAAAGAAAGTAAAAAACACGCCCCCGAATCCGAAAAAGACGGGGCTTAAACGGACAGACGCCCCTCTCCTCCAATGGCTGTCTTCCGTTTAGGAAGCCAGCCAATGGAGAAGAGGGGCGGGTTCAAGCCCCGTACTGCAGTCATTAAATCTCGCGAGCGAGACTGCGCAAGCGCAGCCTTCGCTAGCCGAGACCTAAAAAGAACTCACACCCCTTCGTCCAGTGCAATACATCACTCATCCACACACGCCCCCCCCCCCCGACTGGTGAGACAGTTCCTCACTGCCCCTGAATCTGAACTTGCACCCCTCTTACTGAGCATCAGGTACCATACTCTGGGAACGGGAATGGGACTTCCTGCACTGGACTCACTTCTGCTGCCACCACTGGATCCCACCCTACTGGGGATACCAGAAAACTAAATTTAAAAAAAACTGCACTTAGGGGAAAATCTACCCTCCCGGGCTAGTTACTCCATGCCAATTAAGTTACCACTGTAGGCTAACCCTAGAAATAGCAGACAGTACAGGGGCAGTAACAACTCCTTAAGCTTGTGCTGCAGGCCAACCCCATAAATAGCAGTCTGCACAAGGGCAGTCACTCCTCCATATTCTCTGGTTTCTGTCTTTGGCAGGACACCCAATTCACAGTGCAACAAGAAACACATTTCTAAAGAAATTACACTTAAAGCAAGCTTAGAACAATAATCCCTTTCCATGTGACTATCTAAATGCAGAGTTTTGTAGTGCAGCCAGTCGTCGCTGTGGTACTGCGCAAATGCAAGACCTAATCCCACCGCTGATCACCAATGTTAGAAATGGGATTTCTGGTTGGCTAAGGCTTGCGCCAAAGTCAGGCAGAAACCACCACTCTAGTCAGAGCAAGGAAGTTACACGCCAAAGATAACCCCTGCTCACCCCATTGGTAGCTTGGCACGAGCAGTCAGTCTTATCCCGGAGGCAATCTGTAAAGCATTTGCGCACGCACACAGTAACAACATCTCAGGCACACCACAAAAGGAACTCCACACAAGGTTATATATAAAAATAGCCAAAAATAGCCTTTGTATTATCATAACACATTAGAATAGTAAGCAGATATTATACATGGTGCCACCTGGCACTAGATCATATTTACAAGGGATTATTTACACCTGACAGGGCCAAGTGGACCACTGTCAGTACCATCACAAAGTGAACTTAGTAAATGTAGAACTTATCATAAACATAGAACACAACCAGTAACTACTGGTAATCACTGTACTTAGCATCAGCCTGTGACATAAACTACATTATGCACAGCATCACATCAGGCGCGAATTACATTCTGTGCCAACCTCACCAGCATAAACACATTATGCAATTCTCTCAGAAGCCTAAACGCATTAGACCCTAACCTCCTATGTATAACTCACATTAGGAAATAAATCTCACTAGCATAAACCATAATACGTGAACCAACCTCATAATCATAAAACACATTGAGAGGTATCAACACAGGTGCGTAAATCATTCTACAGGAATCACATTTCTTAGCACCCAGAATCACAGTAGGGCCTGGCGCCCTATAAACCTAACAATCCCCCTGGCCAACTGGCCATCTCAAAAAGGGGCTCAAATGCCCTATGTCCACAAAGTCAGGGCTGCTGCCTAGGCAGCGAAAGTTAAGGGTGCGCAATCTGCGCAGGCCTAAACATTGCAGCTGCCCACTACTTGCTGGGTAGTTGAGAACCATAACCTGGGGGCCTAAACGATGCAGCTGGCACTAATTGCTGCGCAGCTGCAAAACCTCAAGATGTGGGAAGGGGCTCTAACTGGCTCTGGAAATAGATGTGCCCAACGTTGGAGCCATCTGGCTCTGAAAATAATCTGCCCCTCTGGAGCGCACTGGCTCCGTAAATAATTAGCAAGGCGTTGAAGCCGTCGGGCTCGGGAAACAACTGTGGGGCCTAGAACTGCCCATGGGCCACTCTGGCCCTTCAAGTAACAAATGCCCAACCGTAGGAGCGGCCCGCTGACAGACGGGGCCGCTCTGACCTGGTGCCTCGCACTGGCACCGTAACCACAATCTGCTCCCTCGTGGAACGGGAGCGAGAATGCGGCCATGTCTCCTGCCCAGCCCTAATTCACTGCAGCGGACTTCTCTTTTTGGGCAGCCGCCACCGTGGGGACTCTTCTTTCTGGAGGCGGCGCCACGCTTCACCCGGTCCCCCATCTCGGGACCAGGACTTAAGATAGGGAGCACTCGAGACTCCAGGCTAACTCCTTTCCCGCAACGCTTGCGCTGCTTCTGGCTTCCGCCGGCCCATCCGCAAGCCCCGCCCACGTCGCAGGCAGACTTGCCTGACTTCCGGGCGGCTGCGGCTGGGCAGCAGCAGCGGCATTCTCGGGCGGCAAATGAGGGGTAGGCTCCCTTGGTGTAGAAATAAAGTTAGTATGCGGGGTGGGCACCCGCTAGGGCTCACATCAGTGGGGTGGGCACCCGCATTAATTTATAAAGTAAAACGAAGACGAAGGGTGGGCACCTGCGCACTGGCAATCAGGAAATAAGTTGCAGCCCAGGGCTGCAGGGCAAAAATAAAGCGCTCCCACAGGGAAATAAAGCGCAGAAAGAGCCTGGGGCATTAAAAATAAGAGCCAGCACTCACAAGGTCCTGGGGCAGCCCGCAAAGTCTCTTCAGGGTCCTGGAGAGACTCAAGCAAAGCAGAAGGGTCCCAAGAAGTCCTCCAGGCATCCAGGGGCAGGGCAGGTCCCAGGGAGGCAAGCCTTCCCCTGAGCCCCAGCAGCAGCACGCCCCTGGTAGATTCAAGTCCAGAACAAGAACAATTTTATGGGGACACAGCCCCTATATTTATACAACATTTTCCCTTTGTGACACAGCACAGGGCTGGGGGAAAAACCAGATGCAACTGGTTTGGGGGAGCTTTGGAGCACTTTGTTGTGCTCAGCTCCTCTCTCCTTTGTCAGGTGGGGGCTAGGTACTCAGACGCACCACATGGGGCGGAGCCGGCATTGTGGAGGGAAGGCACAGCCCTATTTAGGTCCCAGGTGCAACTCCTCCCTCCCATCTACACGCAGATCTCTCCATTCACCACCGGGCAGACTCACCCTGGCTCCTGGAATTCCCCAGCCCTCTCAGCTCCTGTCAATCACAAGCCAGACATGCACTCCACATCAGGCAGGCAGACACACAGTACACAGAAATGCCAACTTCTAGAAGTGGCCCTTCTCCACCAATCACCATACATCTGCGCATACCATTACACAGCATTTATTCTCACAAGTTCGCACATACCAAACTCGACCCTGCACTCCTCTCACATCAGGAACTACCAGGGACACACATATCCCCCATGCATTCCTATGGGAGGGCAGGCCCATCTCAACACACATACACAGAGAGTGCACGCACTTTACACTGGACCCCAGTGCTAAAAGTGCTCATAGGCCTAAAATCACCAACAACAGGTTACAGAAAAAGGCTAGGAGAACGCAAAAAAGTTTCGGGGTGAACCTGCCAAAAGGGCCAAGTCCAACACCATTATATCATAGCTAAGGTTCCCACCCCAGTTTAATTGCATTTACTTGATTAGGCCTAGATACCTTGCTCTTCTTAAGGGGCTTATATATCCTCATCATTAAACAGTGCATTGTTTTTAGACTAACCAGGGCTTTACGTGGGATGAAAAAAGTGGGGCGTCTCTAAAAGGGGCATGACCTATGTAATTAAACACACGAGCAGAGGTCCACAGGCTACTTCCCGTTGGAGCTTTTTTATTCGGCAGGAAACCCAGGACCCTACTGGAGATGGCGGCAGAGCAATGGGAAGGGGAGGATGAGGAGGGACAACCCCTGACGCGATATGCAGCTGATTTGAAATCAGCAGTGACCAGGATGTGGGGCATGGTACAGGATAACATGGAAACAGCACAAACCACACAAAAGGCATACCATGACCGAAACAGCCAGTTGATGGAATTTAAACCGGGGGACAAAGTGCTCCTCCTACTTCCATCCACGGAGAACAAGTTATTGATGAAATGGCAGGGACCATACGTTATCGAGAAAAAGATAACCTTGGTCACTTATAGCGTTCTGTTACCATTGCGGGCTGGGGAAAACAAATCTACCATGTCAACCTCCTAAAAAAGTGGGAGAGCCTGTTGTGCCTACTGGGACGGGAACACCGGCCCTTCTTGTGAGAACCGAAAAACAACTTGACATTTCCACAGCATACACCCAGGAAACCCAGACAGAACCAGTTCCAAATGGGGACATCCTAACCCCAGCACAAAAAGCACAACTGTCTACTCTATTAGGCAGTTATCCTAGTCTTTTTTCTTCCACGCTCGGGTTAACTACTGTTAGAAATGGGGGTCTCTAGTTGGCAATGGCTGGCCACTGTCCAAGTAGGGACCCTTCTTCCTAAGTCAGAGTAAGCAGCTTACACCCTTTGATAGCCCCTGCTCAACCCTGTGGTAACGTAGCACGAGCAGCTAGGCCTATCTCAGAGGCAGTGTGTGAAGGACCATACACAGTAATATAATGAGGAACACTACAAATGGACACCACTCAAGTAGTTATAAAAAATAGGTATATTTATATAGACTTAATCACAAGACCAATAACAGTAAAAATCCCCAATACTAGAAAAATATAGTTACTTTAGAAATGCTGCAAAAATAGCTCAAAATGCACAAAATGATGTTCAGTTCAATGCAGTGGTCTCTGCGACCCTTTTACTCACAAAGTATCTGGATTCTGTAGCAAAGCAACAAAAATGTCGCTAAGGAGTTGTAGCGATAAATTTCCTCACGCTAACCAGCGATGCTTTGAATCCTTACCGCAAGGGAGGATGATGCGCTGGGTTGCGGGCAGGACAAAGCGACAAACTTCTTCACGCTAAGCCGGTGATGCTATAAAATACTTGCCGCTAAGGGAGGATGATGCACCGAGCCTGTTGCGTGTGCGATCTTGCTGCGATGAAAGAAAATGGCGCTCCGCGAGGGAGCGGCGATCCTGATGCGATGCGGGGAAAATGGCGAACGCTCGGCGTCCGCGCTGCGATGAGCTTGATGCGATGATTTGGGGTTAGCGAGCGCTTTGGGGCCCGCTAACAAGCAATGCGACAATCTTCGGGATAGCTGGCGTTTTCAGGCCCGCAGACAGGTGCTGCGACGAACTTCGGGATAGCGGGCGTTTTCCGGCCCGCTGACGGGAGATGCGACGATCTTCGGGATAGCGGGCGTTTTCGAGCCCGCTGACGGATGATGCGATAATCTTCGGGGTTAGCGAGCGCTCGACGACAGCAGAGCGACGATTTTTCTCACGCTCACCAGCTGCAGCGGCTCGCTAACGGGAGTTAGCGACGATTTTCAGCACTCTCTTCTCAGCAGTAGAACTAGAGGTCCTGGAACTCACAGGAGCCTCCCCTGCAGATAGAAATCCTCGCTGGGAGGAAACAGGAGGCTGGAGGTGGAGTCTGATGTGCCTGAGAGTCCTGCAGGAGGCTAGCTCTCTTCTAGCCCTTGGGTGATTGAAGGAACTTTTATTTTGTGGCTACAGCAAAGTCCTTTTCCTCTTCTTCCAAGTCCAGTAGTAACCACTGCAGGCCAGTCCAAGAAACAGCACACAAGCACAAGGACAGTCCTTCTGCAGATTCCTGGAGTTACACGGACAGAGGTTCTTCTTGTTGTCCAGGAGCAATACAAATTGTAGGGGTTTGGGCACAAATATTTATACCCCAAAGTCTTTGTTCTTAGGAGTCACAAGTCTCTGAACCCAGCCAGAACCAGTTCTGCCCAGCCCTGGAGCACTTTGTTTACCAGGCTGCATCCTTCCTTTCAGAAAGAGGGGGTCTGCCTTCAGACGCACAGTGGGAGGTGGAGCCAGCATTCACCTTGCCAGGCACAGCCCTATTCAAGTGCAGGAGCTACCCCTCCCCTCACTCCAAGGCAGATCTCTCTATTCAACCCAGGTCTGACTCAGCCTGCCCTGTCCCTCCAAAACCAGACAGCCAATACACATATTAGCAGAGCACACTGGAAGGCTTAGGCAAGAAAGTACCTATACTCTAAAAGTGGTAGTTTCAAACACAGAATATAAAAATAACCTTCACTAAAAGATGTATTTTAATATTCTGAGCTCAGGCATACTAAATTCGTTTTTCTACCATGTTCTGTGGGTCAGTTAGGATTATAGAATGTAATAGCCAGAACCTCCCATTCTGGCCTATGGAGAACAGGTAGCCTTACAGTAGTGAAAAACAAAATTGGGTGTAATTCACTACTAGGACATGCTACACACAGCAGGGCATGTCCTACCTTACACATACAATGCACCCTACCATAGGGGTGACTCACATGATGCCAAGGGAAGGTTCAGGGGCTGGGAAGTGGGTGCACTTCACAGCCAAGATGGCAGTTTTGGACTGCACACAGACACTGCAGTGGCAGGTCTGAGACCCACATTACAAGCTGCTTATGTGGGTGGCGCAAACCAGCGCTGCAGGCCCACCAGCAGCATTTGGGTTACCAGCCCTGGGCACACACAGGCCACGCTACTAGGGACTAACAGGTAAACCAAATAAGCCAATCAGGGATATACCAATTCACATAGTCATATTTACAAAGGGAGAGCATATGCACTTTAGCACTGATCAGCAGTGGTAAAGTGCCCAGAGTCATAAAGCCAACAAAAACAGGTTAGGAAAAATCCAGGAGGAAGGCCAAAAGCTTAGGGATGACCCTGCAAAAAGGGCCATTTCCAACAACTACCTATCACGTAGAGGGAGACAGGACTCACCTGGCAGCCGGTTACAGCAGGAACGATGCGCAGCTAAATGACCCTCTCCCCCTAAGGGTTACACCCATGCGTGCTCAATTAACACAACACGTATACCACCCCTCTAGGGGAAAGGGAAAAAAGGGACAAAGGAACCAAAACGAAATAATCTACTGCTGGTATACTCTGGCACGGGAAGTCCTCGCTAGATAGACAGTCTCTCGCTAGGCTCCACCCCAGAGGCCCTGTAAGTGAGACATAAACACACAATGCATCAGGCGCGCTCTCAGCACCAACCTCCCCTCTCCCTGCGCTCCTCAGAATCGCACACTTACAGAAAACAGGCTTATCATCCTCTGTCCAGCAGGCATGTTCTAAAATATAACAGAGTGTCAATGATCTGTAGTAATAGTGAGAAAGTACTTATCTCCAAGGTTTGCAGAGTCCAGAGGGCTGGGACTGGATCCACGCCTGTTGTCCTCACTTGGTTACCTCACCAAGGAACAGGTTTAGCAAAGCCCTGTAAGCGCAGCTTCAGGCCTCTCCCGGGTGTCCGTGGGGAGCAGGCACTGAAGTCACCCTCGCTCTAGACAGCTAGCGCCAGGACACATGCTATGGTGCAGATAAACAGAGAGCCGGCGCGCTCTCAGCAGGGTCGAGTCTTCGCGTTCGTCGACGCGCTGCAAGTAGCGTTTACGGGGAGCCGCGGACTTGCTTCCAGTCCTCGTACTGGTGATCCGGGGTGCATGCGCCCTAAGCAGCTCACTTAGACCAACGCGCTCCTCCCCAGATAAGGCGATGGAACACGGGCCACGAGTCCAGTGTTTGAGACTTGGAGCGGCAAGGGCGTAGGCGTCCACAGGGTCCCTGTAGCGCAACGCGCTTCCGCTGCAAAGGTTAATTAAGAACGGGCCAGGCGCCCGGTGGAAATTCCTTTCGACGACTGACGGTTCGCCTTCACGAGTAACGTACTCGTCGTTGGCCAGAGGTACTCCGCGGGGAAACCCGGAAGAGTTCCGAGTGGCAAGCCCCGCGTTCCTGGTGGGCGGAGCTTAAGTAAGCCACTCGCGTCTTGCTAGGGCATTCTGGGAGCGGTAGTTCTTCTCCTCCGCGACCTGGGAGATGTAGTTCAGAGTCCCCCTACAGAATTCATACGCTACTCTGTGCCCCCTCTAGCGCTTCTCCTCACCCAGGACCTGACAGTACCCCCTCCCCATGTCCGGCGTCTCGACGTATTGCCTGGTTTCAGGGGATAACGGGAATGAAAACGCCGTACCAACAGGGGACAATGGAGATTGGCTTTGGGTTCCCATGACCGGTCCTCCGGACCCTACCCCTTCCAATCAACTAGGCAGTGTACACGTCCCCTGATGACCTTGGAATCTAGGATGCTCTGTACTTCGTACTCCTCTTCCCCTTCTACCTCTATGACTGAGGGTCGGATAGGTACCCGTGTCCCTGGGTGACAGGGTTTGAGTAGGGAGACATGGAATACCGGGTGGAGTCGCCACTGCAGTGGCAGTGTTAGTTTCATGGCAACAGGGTTGATGGCTTTGGCGATTAGGTAGGGTCCTATGTATTTGTGCTGTAAGCGAGTATTCCCCTTGAGTCTTAAATGTTTGGTACTAAGCCACACCCGGTCTCCTACTTGATAAGCTGGTTCAGGCGTTCTCTTTTTATCCGCCTGTTTCTTGTCTCTAGCATGAGCCTCTTCTAAGTGTTTTTTGGCCGTGTCTAATGTCTGTTTGAGGTGTGCATGGTGCTCCTGTATAGAGGGATGCGTGGAGACTACAGGATGTTCAAAAGGTAGCATGTTGGGATGAAACCCTTGGAGGCAATAGAACGGTGAACATCCCAGGGATGAATGGGAAGTGTTATTGTACGCAAATTCAGTGGACCATAGTAATCCGCTCCATTCTTCCTGGTGTTGAAGTGTGAAACAACGAAGGTATTGCTCGAGAGTCTGGTTAAGCCTTTCGGTTTTCTCATCAGTTTGGGGATGATAGCTGGTAGAGAGGCGGGCGTCAATTTTCATGATGTCACACAGGTTTTTTCAAAACTTGGACGTGAACTGGGTTCCCCTATCGGTGATGATCACTGATGGCACTCCGTGTAATTTAACGATGTTCTGTAGAAAGACAGAGGCTGTGGTACTGGAAGTGGGTAACTTGGTAAGGGCTAGGAAGTGCCCCATCTTGGTTAGATGGTCGATTACCACTAGAATGGTGTCATACCCCTGGCTCTGCGGCATTTCTACTATAAAGTCCATTGAGACTGTGTGCCACGGGGCTGGTGGTGTGGGTATTGGTCTGAGTAACCCACTAGGTCGTTGACGTTGTGCCTTGGCTTGGGAACAAATGGAACATCCTGACACATATGTGTCCACATCCTTCTGTAGAGATGCCCACCAAAAATATCTGGATAGGGCAAGTCCCGTTTTATGTATTCCGGGATGTCCCCCCAAGGTGGAGTCGTGAATCCATTGTAAGGCCTGTTGTTGGAGAATTCTTGTAGGCAAAAGGAGTTTGTTTTCATGGAATAGGAATCCATCTTTCTCATGTCGTTGTTGGGGGGCTTCCTGTATCCAGGAGGTCTGATCGACTAAGGAGGAGTGTTCTTTTATTTCAGTACAAAAGTCGTGAGAGGAAAGTATCACCACCGTCTCTATCGGAAAGGACGCCCTCTGCATGATCACGGGAGGTTCTTCTTCCTTGGGCACCATGGTTCCGGCAGACGGGGGTCGCGACAGTGCGTCTGCCTTTCCGGTCAGGGGGCCTGGTCTGTACTTGATGAAATCAAAGTCCGCAAAAAATAGCGACCATCGAAGTTGTCGAGGTGTCAGGGCTCGGGCACTTTTAAAAAATAGCAGGTTTCGGTGGTCAGTATATATCTCTACGGTGTGCTTGGCTCCCAACAGATGGTGTCGCCATTCCTCGCAGGCTCTTTTGATGGCCAATAGCTCCTTGTCAGAAATAGTATAGTTAATTTCGCAAGGGGTTAACTTTTTTGAATAGAAGGCGACCGGATGTAGTTGACCGGTCTTTGGGTGGCGTTGTGACAGTACTCCTCCCACTGCATAATATGAAGCATCCGTCTCTAGGATAAAGGGCTGTGATGCATCCGGATGTCGTAAGACAGGGGCGCACACAAAACGCTGTTTGAGCTTTTGAAAGGCGTCTTCGGCTAGTGGTGACCAGTGGAACACCGCCCCTTTTCTCAAGAGCTGCGTCATGGGCTGAATGATTTTCGAGAAGTCTTGAATAAATCGTCGATAAAAATTCGCAAACCCCAGGAAGCTTTGCAGGGTCTTTACACAAGGAGATACCCACTCCCGAATGGCCAATGTCTTTTTCGTATCCATACAGAGTCCCTTTGGACCTATGACATACCCCAGGAACTCCACTTCAGGGGTATGAAAAAGGCATTTTTCTAGTTTCGCATAGAGAGAATGCCTTTGGAGCCTTTCCAATACAGCAGAGACATGCTTAACGTGGTCGGTCATGGAGGAGGAATACACTAGAATGTCGTCGATATAGCCGATACAGGAGACATCCAATAAGCCTCTCAACACCTCATCCATAAAATACTGGAAGGCGGCGGGGGCGTTGCAGAGACCAAATTGTATTACCTGATATTCATAGAGGCCAAACTTGGTTCTGAAGGCCGTCTTCCATTCATCCCCCCGCCGCACTCGTACTAAATGGTAAGCTCCCCTGAGGTACAATTTCGTGAACACCGTGGCCCCTTTTAATTGGTCTAACAGTACAGGAATTAAGGGGAGAGGATACCTGTTCTTCTTTGTAATGCGGTTGAGGGCTCTATAATCGATACACGCCCTTAAGCCTCCCTCACGCTTCGGAATAAAAAAAAGAGGGGATGACGCTAGAGAGGTAGAGTGACGTATAAATCCATTGGCCAAGAGTGTACTCAGATATTGTTGCAGATACTCCGTTTCTGCTTCGGTGAGGGCGTATATGCGACTGCACGGGATACTGGCTCCAGGTTCGATGTCAATGACACAGTCATATTCCCGATGAGGGGGTAGATTACTAGCCTCCTGTTCACTGAACACATTCTGGTATTTCAGGTATTCGTTAGGTAGAATCGTAGTACAATTCACGCTGGCGGGTACATTACTGTTGGCTAGAAACCCCGCGGGGTTGGTAGACTTTGGTTGTGTCTGTACTGTCTCGAAATTACAATGCTCCATACAATAGGGAGAGTTCAATATAACCGTCCTTGCTGTCCACTGCACTAAAGGATCGTGGAGCGTGAGCCATGGCATGCCTAATATCAGGGTAAACTGGGGGGCGTCGATTAAATCGAATTGGATGAATTCCCTGTCATGTGCTCCGATTCTCATCTGAACCACGGGAGTATGATATCTTATGGGCCCTGATGTTAACTCTGAGCCGTCCACCGCTTTAACCATCTCTGGTATTTTCTTCTTAACGCCTTGCAAGCCTATGTCTCGTGCATATGTTTGATCGATAAAATTGCCTGTTGCTCCAGAGTCCAATAAAGTATGCACCGATCTCAGGCCTATTTCCGGTACATCCAAAGTAACGTAGACATTGATATGGGCAACAGCGTTCTGGACGGTGTTAACCGCTGCATGGCAGACCTCCTCCTCTCGTGGCCGCAAACTAGGGGTCTGAATCGTGTTTGGGCACTCTAGTTTTCCGATACTTCGGGGGAGTATACCATCGCAGGCACTTTCTGCTCTCCCTTGCTGTCTCGATACGGAAGTCGGGTTTTTGCTTTACATTCCTTAATGAAGTGACCAGACTTCCCACAATATAAACATAGACGTTGTTTTCTTCGTTTCTCTCTCTCCTCTGGGGTCAAAGGTCCTCTGATACCCCCTATCTGCATGGGTTCGCTTCCTTCTGTGCTAGGGGTAGAGCCCTCGTTGGGCGTTCGGAAGCGAGGCAGAGTGTATCGAACATCAGAACGAGGTTTATCTCCTTTCCTCTCCTGTAGCCTATGATTGAGTTGGACCGTGAGATCAATTAGCTCATCACAGGCTGACGGCAAATGTACCACCTGGGCCAAGATGTCTTTAAGCTCGCTTCTCAATCCTTGGTAGTACAGGGAGGATCTTTTTTCCATGGGCCAATCTGTTTCGGAAACGAGTCTATTGAAGGTAGTTATATATGTAAGTAAGTACTGACTTCCTTGTTTCAAGGTGAGCAATTCTCTGTCCAAGGAATAATTTGCGCATCTCGTCACAGAAGGTGTCGAAATCTCTCAGGGTTGGATCATCTCTTTCAATGAGGGGAAAGGACCAACTAGCCGCATTCCCACCCAGATAGAACATGACGAATGCTGTCTTTGTCTGATCGTTATGGAAGACTTCGGGCTTACACATGAAGTGCAACTTGCACTGCCTCAAGAATATACCAAACTTCTTTGGTTCGCCGTAATACCTTTCGGGTGCCGCTAAAGGCAGGTGTGGGGGTTGGATAACCTGGATGGTTGAGGGGCTCGAACCACCCCCTGTCGCCTGCGCTACCTGTCCTCCTCCTACCCCCTGATGGTTGGGCGGTGGTAGCGTCCAAGGTTTTATATATTGGGCTCCCCGCACCTCGCTAGCCCCCGGGCGGGATAACCCTGCAACCTCCCGTCTCATCGTACACATTTCATTGCGGAGCTCTAAGTTCTCGCCACGAAAGGTTTCTACTTCTATTCTTAAGGCTGTTAGCGTTTCCAACACTGAACTAAGCGCAGTGTTGGTGTCCATCGTTCAGGCTGTATGTCACCGTGGGCTTGCCACTCTATCACGTAGAGGGAGACAGGACTCACCTGGCAGCCGGTTACAGCAGGAACGATGTGCAGCTAATTGACCCTCTCCCCCTAAGGGTGACACCCATGCGTGCTCAATTACCACAACACGTATACCACCCCTCTAGGGGAAAGGGAAAAAAGGGACAAAGGAACCAAAACGAAATAATCTACTGCTGGTATACTCTGGCACGGGAAGTCCTCGCTAGATAGACAGTATCTCGCTAGGCTCCACCCCAGAGGCCCTGTAAGTGAGACATAAACACACAATGCATCAGGCGCGCTCTCAGCACCAACCTCCCCTCTCCCTGCGCTCCTCAGAATCGCACACTTACAGAAAACAGGCTTATCATTCTCTGTCCAGCAGGCATGTTCTAAAATATAACAGAGTGTCAATGATCTGTAGTAATAGTGAGAAAGTACTTATCTCCAAGGTTTGCAGAGTCCAGAGGGCTGGGACTGGATCCACGCCTGTTGTCCTCACTTGGTTACCTCACCAAGGAACAGGTTTAGCAAAACCCTGTAAGCGCAGCTTCAGGCCTCTCCCGGGTGTCCGTGGGGAGCAGGCACTGAAGTCCCCCTCGCTCTAGACAGCTAGCGCCAGGACACATGCTATGGTGCAGATAAACAGAGAGCCGGCGCGCTCTCAGCAGGGTCGAGTCTCCGCGTTCGTCGACGCGCTGCAAGTAGCGGGTCACTACGCCACGGTACTGGAGACAGACCGTGGCTCAAGGCGAGTACCACTCAGGGGCTCGTTTTGGTGGGGGTGGTGGGGAGGCACGGGGAGGTAGAAACGTTTGGTGAGAGCCACAGTTGACATCCCTCATGACCCTTTCCCCACTACAGCAGCATTGTTGACATCCCTCACATCCCTTTCCCCACTACAGAAGCATTGTTGATATCCCTCACGACCCTTTCCCCACTACAGCAGCATTGGTGACATCCCTCACGCCCCTTTTCCCCCCACGATAGCCGTGGTGGCGGTAGCACTACCAAGAGAAATACCCACAATTTCAGAACTGATCCCGGTCTGTTTTCTTTTCCTTCCCGCACCATCGAGAGAAAGAGAAAGAAATCCGAGAAGACCCGGACCAAACACTGACCACCCGGAGCATAACTGGAGGGAGGAGTTATCCCCTGCACCAGTTCTGCATTTTTTACCTTGGTGTTTTCCCACCCGGACCTTTGAATAGTCACCAACTTATTGCCCATACAAACTCACAATAAAATACACGTATCACGTATTCCGTTGTCTGGTGGTCATTTGCGCCCCAGCAACCCTGATCCCCACACCTAGGAATGCAATTGGTTCAGCCTCTGGACATGAACGTACTGGTGGACCCCTTAAAGGCCAATTTGTATTGCTGTCCTTTGCATATACCATTGCTCCTGAACGCATTCTACGAGCCTTCCTGGGATGCCTCTGCTCCTGGTGAATTGGATCTTGGCTCTGGTCCTGCAGACTTTCCACTGGCTGTGGTCACTCCTTCAGCGACTGATGTAAGGGTTGGATGGGAACACACTTGCTCTATAAACCTGCTCTGAGGTGTGCCTCTGGGATCATCGTCTGCGGTTACTGGAAACAGAAATTTTTCCTCTACCACTCTTAACACATAAACAATTGGCTATTCCATTTGGTGGGAACATTTTGATTCGACTTCTTATTAACATTCTAAATTCCTTTTAAATTTATTTTGTATTTGCTTTTATGATTTTTAAACAGTGTCTTTCTATATGCTCTGGTTCTCAAACTGTGTGATTGCCTTCTTAAATGCATTTTAGATTTTAGCACCTTTCATATAAACAAATGCTTTTGACACCGTCTCCCACCGCACACTCCCCGCCACACTCCTCAATGCCGGCATACAAAAGAAATGCCCTCGATCCGCTCGTTCCTCACCGGCAGAAGCCAAAGAATCAGACTACCACCCTTCCTCTCCTAACCCACGGAAATCAACTGCGGTGTGCCCCAAGGATCATCACACAGCCCCACGCTCTTCAACATCTACATGGCCCCCCTCGCCATCATCGTCAGACAGCACAGACTCAGTATAGTATCCTACTCCGATGACACCCAGCTCATCCTCTCCCTCACCAAGGACCCAATCACCTCAAGACTCAACTTCCAGGAAGGAATGAAGGACGTCGTATCCTGGTTGAGTAGAAACTGCCTGAAGCTCAACTCGGAGAAGACAGAAGTCCTCGTTTTTGTACCCTCCCCCTGGTCATGGGACAACACCTGGTGGCCTACTGCCCTTGGCAGCCCCCCCCCACACCCACAAACCACGCCCAAAACCTCTGCATCGTACTTGACTCCTCCCTCTCCATGACCCGACATGTCAACGCCATTGCCTCCAGCTGCTTCAACACCCTCTGAATCCTCCGAAAGACCTTCAAGTGGATCCCCCACGAATCAAGGAAGGCCATCACCTACGCGCTCATCACCACCAGACTGGACTATGGAAACGCCCTCTAAGCCGGGATCAACAAGTCTCTGATCCGCAAGCTCCAGACCATTCAGAACACCACAGCCAGACTCATCCTCGACACGAGCATACCACCCAACACCTACGGAACCTCCATTGGCTCCCAGTTGAGAAAAGAGTCACTTTCAAGATACCCACCCATGCCTACAAATGCATCCACAACACTGGACCCCAGTACCTCAATGAGAGAATCTCCCTCCACGTACTTAAGAGAAACCTCTGATCCGTCGACCTCGCCAAAATCCCGCGTATCCGCAGAGCCAGAACAGGTGGAAGAACCTTCTCCAACATCGCAGCCAAGACCTGGAGCGAGCTCCCTCACAACATCAGATGCGCCCCCTCCCTGAACATCTTCAGGCAGACGCTCAAGACCTGGCTCTTCGACTGAACAGAGCTGCTTACCTCCCCCAAACCCCCCCCCCCCCTCCCAGCACCTTGAGACCCTCATGGGTGAGTAGTAGCCTTACAATTATCCTGATTGACTGATTGCTTGACTGAATTCTGTAGCATTGCAATGGATAGCTTTCTTATTATTAGATAGCTTTAGTCAACTTATGTTGTGGGTGTCACATGGCTAGGTTAGGCCCAGGAAAAAGCACTGCCATTTTACATGTACTTGTTTCCAAAGTTCCCTTCTTTTTACACAATGACTTTTGACACATGTTTGCTTGTGTGACAGTGCAGGATTAGTTTCTTTGAAACCACATTACCTACAATTCCACTTCGTAAGTACACTATCACGTCACCTTGAGCATTCAATACAAGGCCTGCACACACATTGTGCAAATGTTGTTGTTTATTATTCGTCCATGAGGTGACAGGGCTATCATAGAGAAAATAAACAATATCAACTCTGCTGAAGCCTCGACACAGAAGCATGGATACTGTTGTTATAAATACACACATATTTTTGTGCTCAAATTAGAGGAGCACTCTGCTGTCATTTGCGAGGATGTCGCGGTGTCAGAGTCTCAACCTAGCTGATTCCTGCGAGGAGGAACGTCCAACTTGTGACTAAGACGGGGAACTATATATCGAGCCTTCATGTAATGGGGATTTAGATCATCCAGTAGGGGATTTTTGGCAGAACACCTGCCCTAGTCACCTAGGTTAGGGAACGCAAAGTAGGAGTACACTATACCCAGTACTTATATATACCAGCATATATGCACTAATTCAGTACGATGGTGGAATCATTCATTCTTTTCACTGTCCTTATATTGCTAATCACTTTTATCTGCGTCTGCCCATTAATCATTGCAGCACGTATATTGTATACAAGAATCATAATGGTTCAATAAGTTTTTAAAACGCCCATTTGTGTATTTCTTGTGTATCTCTTTCAGTGAGCACAAGGGACTGAGCGAAAATGTTCTAGATCTGTTACCACGATTCCCTGGAGTGTCAGGGTTGTCATGTTCTGAGGTTTCCCAAACCATTTGTTACTTTGCCAGGTTTAGGGTTACTTGTGGTGGCAAGGTGAACTAGCAGGTCTATAGGCCAACATATCCTGAGGGGGTGCACGGAATCAGTCTGGCACCATCCTAATGTTTATGTTGTGCAACAAACAAATAGTTCCTACTGAAAAGTGGAAACCCTATGACACCCCTTTTTCTTGCCATGTGGAATAATTTCAGAATGCCCTGTACCATCCCATGATCATATAACCTAATGGGTTTTTAGCTTATGTCTTGTACCTCTAGTAGAAGCCTCTTGTCCAAGAACATAAAGTCAATCGAAGCATAACATTTGTGCACTGCTGACTGATGTGAATATTCTTTACCTAATGGGTGCCTTTACCCCCACTCGTCCACAAGTCCCATGTCACTCAACATAGCCCTCTCTGATGTCGGCATCACTGCTGTTCTTCCATATTTATTGCATGGTATGTCTTTGCTCCCATCTAAGACCATGTTCAAGTCCCCTCCCACAATCATTCAGCCACCGCTGACTCAGACCATGTTCAAGTCCCCTCCCACAATCATGGGGCCCACCGAAAACTCAGCAAGAGTCTAAACCTTCTGATCAAGGAATTTAACGTGACTGTAGTCGGAAGTATAAGCGATGCTGGTGTCACAGGCTCTCCATAATGAGCCTCCTTAATTGTTAGGTATGTTCCAGATAAAACAGAGAAGAATGAGAATTCTCACTCCAATGTCTTTTTCTCAGCTAAGGAGAAGTATTGGTGTGGGAGTTCTCTTGACTTAAGCCTCTTCCAGTATGCCTTTACTAGATGGGTCTACTGAATTAGAGCTCTATGTATATTCAAGACAGATAGTATGTGTACAATTATTTATCCAGAAATAAGGGGAAAGTAGAGGTTAAAGTTAGGTTCACCCTCCACTAATATACCTATCAAAAAACTACCTGAACGAGTCAAGTAGACAGGAACCTAACCGGGAGAGACAAAAGGTGTAGGAAACAATTTGATCCTTAAGGACACCGTTATCAGAAAGAAAGGGAAGTATTATCTCTTTCTATAGTCCCCTCACTCACCAGGGTTTCCCCACGGTGACATGCTTCATCATAGGGGTCCTCCCAGTCCTCTACGGACTGAGGCGTGCTACGACTTGCGGTGTTACGTAGGAGCGCTAGAAATTTTGTGGACTATGTGTAGTGCAAGTGAAGTAGTGGTGGAGTGGGAAAATTAAAATAATCAGCTAGTGGGCTACAAAATAAACTTTATTGGTGCTCTAAGCTGAAAAAATTAAAAACGGGGTAATATGACAAGGGACCCTAACTATAATGGAAAGGTGTGCCTAGCATATCTTGAGGTCAACTAGTTTCGAGCTCCCCAGCTCTTCGTCAGGACTACACTGGGACCAGCCCAGTGTCGAGAAACTTGCCACTCCTAGTCAACCTTAATAAGGTGCAATAAGTGTGATGCCACAATAGTAAGGCATGCGTTTTTTAAAAAAAATATACATACGTAATGTACGTTAGCACAATGGTCTGTAAAGTACAAAATCACAGTTAATTGGGAGGAAAAAAATATATATGCATAGTGTAATACGTAATTGTCACTAAGTTGTGAGCACACTACACCCAGGTGTATGCACACTTTCATGTCTGACGTGCCGCTAAGTGAAAGACAGAAGAGATGCAATTATTCACTGCATGCCGGCGTGGTGATGGAAAAAGTGTGCTGAAATTAATAAATTATTAGGTCTGACTACATACACACAAAAACATACAACATAAACCATGTAACATACTTAAGAAAAAGCAACACTGTGCCTCATGGTCACTGGAGGGGATGCGGAGATCTCGTACATCTAATGGAGGATAGGAATCGAGATCGTTAAGGAAAGTGGCGTGTTCCGTAATGACGGATCACCCAGCGTGGTGAGAGGGAGAAGGAGAAAGGTCTCCTCGCTCCGTCCGGGAGTTGAGAATGGTAGCACTTACTTGTACGTTGAACCCCGCATACTTCTGACACCTACTCGAAGCCAAACCGCTCGGACCGCATTCTGGCGTGTCCTCGTTGCTGCACTGTTTTTATGTGCTGGCGGGCGTGTCACAAGACTAGAGATAGAAGAGGGCAAGCTCCGATGCCGGTATGCGAGTGGAGCCGCCATCTTGGAAAAGGATGAGACTGTTGGTTTTGATGCTGTTAAGTATTCAAATATATTTTAAGAGAGGTCTCATTGCTCCAGCGTGGGTAGGTAATCACTCGCAACTCAAAACAAGTTATGAGGGCGACAGACTGTGAGATATGGAGCGATATTGTGATAAAGATCATATATTGAGGAAAACTCGAACTTTATTGGAAAGACAGGTTGGAACTGCTCAGACATGGGTCAATGGGACCGGCTGAGATGGAAGCCGCCATCTTGGAGTGGGATGGGGAGGTAATGAATAATCATGAGGAATGGGATGCTTGTTTCAATTGGATGCTTGTTTCAATTAGCTACGGGGCCGTGGAGAGATAGTAATCACACCCAAAAGGGAGACTAAGGATGCAGAATTGAAATATGAAGGAGGGATATTGGCTGATGGAATGATGTAAATATTACAATAATGGATAACACTGAGCGAGGTTATTGCCAAACCCAACCTGATAGATATTGATGGCTTAATCAGCAGGTATTCCAGTGATGGTTAAGTAAACTGGCACCAGGGTATGTCATCATTGAGACCCCTGTCGTCCGAGCGTAGCTTGAACACCCAACGTTGTTCCTTCTCATGTAGCTGTTTCTCTATGTTGGGGTGATTCTTGATGTGTTCCAAGACAACCCAGTTGAAGTCATTGGGAGTGTGGCGTTTTTCCAGGAAATGGGTGGTCATCTTGGTGTTATCACGTTTACATCTGAAATTACTACGGTGCTCAATCATTCGGGTGTTTACTTTCCTGGTAGTCATACCTACGTAGTGGAAATTACAAACGCAGGTTATCAGGTAAACAACACCTGTTGTGTTACAGTTTGTGAAAGACCGAAGATTCCAGGTTATCCCATTGTTGCATTTTACTGTCTTAGTCACTTTTGTGAGATGACAAACACTGCAGTTACCGCACGGGAAATGGCCCTCTGGTAGGGGTTGGAGCAGGCGTTGGGGACCTGCAGTTTTTGTCGTGGTGGGACGTGTATGGACAAGATGATCCCTCAGGTTGCGTGCTTTGCGATGGCTGAACATAGGTTTCTGTAGGTCTAGGCCCCCGCTGTTCAGGGTGCGCCAGTGTTTCTTGATTATTTTACTAACCAAGTTTGATGCAATACTGTATGTAGTGATACAAATTTGTCTTCGTGGCTCATCCTGTCTGGCTACGGTTTTAGTCTCTAAAAGGGCCTCCCTATTGTTATTGAGGGCTCTTTTTCTGGATCTGGACACAAGATGTTGTGGGTATTTCCGTTGTATCAATTTTTCTGATAGTTCTTTGGCTTGAATGTTGTAGTCTTGTCTTGTCGTGCAATTCCTTCTGAGGCGCAAAAATTGGCCAAATGGGAGGTTGTCTTTGAGGCTGCGAGGATGGAAGCTGTCATATACCAGCAGGCAGTTCCTTGCTGTGGGTTTGAAATGTGTGGTACTGAAGAGACGTCCGTCTTGTGCTAATATATTAAGGTCTAAAAAGACCATAGTGGATCGGCTCATCGAAGAGGTGAATTGCCAATGCAGCAGTGCATCTCCTATTTAAATGATACCCTCAACATTTTCATTTTTGCACAGATTAAATTAATATCCTAAGATAGTGTTGCTTCAAAACCGTGACAATCATTGTATGATGGTGTGTGACTAATGCTTAATTTTAAGTTATTTACTTAATTCTAAAGTGCATTCCCATTTCGATATATTTTATCTTTTCCAGTTTCATTACATCTGGATCCATTTGAAATCCCATGAGTAAGCCTTTTTGACATATATGTTATATATTTAGGACTATGTGGTGCGGTCCAAGGGGATGCAAGGGGATGCAATGCCATCCTTTTCAGTTAAATTTGAGAGGAATATGCCCAACTCCTTTGCCCATGAATGTCCTCTCCTTATCCTCTGTTGCCTGTAAAGGCAGTACCCTCAGCCTCCATCGATTTTTAAAGGTCTCTCTTCCAATGCAATACATGTGATGCGCAGTCCCATGACTTAGCCAACTGCCTTTTAGTGAAAACATGGTGTGATCAATACATTTAGTTGAGCAAAGTTTGAGGGCTTTTCTTCAGATTATTGCGACTTCCCAGCATTTTTTCCATAAGGTGTGTTGTTTATGAGTGTGCATGGCATGAGGCCCATACATAACATGCAGAATTATATGAGTGCAGCATCAGTTATGGGCTTGTTTTCCACTGAGGAGCTTCAAAATGACATTAAAGAATACACGATTAAAGCTTGGGTTGTCTGTAACGTCACTTGGAACTCTCTGTTAATGGCAGTTACCCCATCTACAATTTTAAATTGTGAATTACGCCATGAGCTCCCCCTGTAAGTTGGCCCCATAAACCAACTGTGGAGGTTGAGAGCAGTCATGGGGTACCCATACACACTGGTCCTTCTTAAACAGCCACCCCAATCCACATATGTCCAACTCTGCCACCTCCCAAAAGCTTACTTCACCTTCATGTTTTGTTGCATGGTAGCTTGGCCTCTAGCCCCACTTAGGACCTACCTGCGCTTCGTCCTCTGACCAAGCAAAGCCATTTCAGACTCCTCTCCTGCATGGCCTAGGCTACCGCCTCACTCCCCCTGCTCCAAACTTTTTCTGCTCTCTCTCACACGCACTCTCCTGTACCTTTATTCCCTCTGGTTGGCTTTGTTGCCCTTTTGCCTCTGTTTGTTGTCTGCTTTTTGCCAATGTTTGCCTCTATTGATTGTCCCTGTCTGTCTGCTTATTTTGCTACTAATTGCTATTTCTGCTATTCTTGCTTTTTACGTGCTCTCTTGTGCACCACTCTCGCTCATTCTGCTTGCTCTTTCCTTTACCACACTCACTCATTTCTACCGGTTTTGCTTTTTCACTGTTCCCCTTCCGAAGTTGCTACTTCTGTTGTTTGTACCTCCTCTACTCGATTCCACTTTTGCTCTTTGTGGCTTCTTTCTTTTAGCCTTTATCCATTTTATCGAGCTCAGTTGCGCTCTTCCCACTCTTTCCCTCCCTCTCCTTCTACCTGAGTGCTCCTTACCTGGTTTCCCACTCTCCTGCTCTGCCCCCTCTCCCAGGAATTAATTAATGGCGGCCGTCAAACAGAGTAGCCATTAAGCAGGTGTCCCTATCCCCACCTACAACTTACCTGCAACTGGATCTCCGACTGGCAAGGCCATGTTGAACGAACTCCACTCTTTTCTGTCTGCTTTTTGCCACCCTTTGCCCAGCGATGGCTCCTCCGCAATGGCTGAGGAACATTACCCCCACTGGAACTGAGCCAGCAAGTGAAAAATAAAACAATAT
Organism: Triturus cristatus; assembly: GCF_964204655.1. Lineage (NCBI taxonomy): Eukaryota > Metazoa > Chordata > Amphibia > Caudata > Salamandridae > Triturus > Triturus cristatus. Next base: position 513,398,096 of record NC_140588.1, read on the forward strand.
TTTACTATTGTTTTATTTTTCATTTGCATCTCTGAGCAAGCATGTGCAGGGAGGAGCGGGCCAGGGCATGGGAGGGCGGAGGAGGACTGCTCTGTGCACTGTTAAGTGTGCATGTGTATTTGGCCGGCCATCTCAGGCTGGCTAAACACACATGCCTACTGAGGTTTCTCCAGCCCGGCTGTATTCAACAGCCGGGCTGGAGAAACACCAGTCATTTCAGCCCACTGAAGCCGATGCCCGTGCTCAGGGATTGGATTAGAGTCGTGATGCTTTCCCAGGGACTCCTGGGACATGAACTGCAGCAGAGGAGCGTGAGGAGGATGGGTGCACCAGATAGGTGTTTTCTTTGTTAATATTAATCCCCCCCCTACCCCTTCCCCCCCCCCCCCCCCGCCGTGCAGGCTTTGTGAAAGATACCCCGGACGGGTACCGGCGCCTCACTGCCAGGCTGCTGGCTAGGTGTATGGTACCGATACACTGGGGGAGATGGCAGATCCCGAACAAACAGGCCTGGATTGCAGACATTTCCTACTGCCAGGAGCAACTGACAGCATAATGGGACCTGATGTCCCTAGCAACATGCCCCAAGGACATTTGGGAACCCTTTGTGACTTACATTAGACAGACTGGCACGGACACAACGAATACCCCAAACTCTGACACACCTCCTGTAGCTGTTTGGTCTGCTGGCCCATAATTTGTTAGGACATTCCTGGCATAGAGGGTGACTGGCTCTGAGTTACTGGACGGAATGGATGCAGGAAGAAATGCTAGTTTATTATTGTCGATGCTTGTATTGCCTTATAAGTCGTGTACTTTGCACACCACATCTTAAGCCATGGAAAGTGGGACAACGAGAAACTCCACTATGAATGACATTGTTGGGGGGATTGTAACTTTTTATGTAATCTAACTTCGAAACTCAATAAATAAAAGAAAAACATTTAAAAAATATCGTATTGTTGCTCAGTCTACCTTATGTTGCTAATGTGGAACTCTCTCCCCATTCTTTTGTCTGTTATCTGTCAGGAACGTAGTTCTTTTGAGGGCAGCTCATGATTAGGTTTGAAGGAAGTAGGATGCCTGGGTTGTGCTGAGTACATCTGCACTCTTGCACTAATCCTCTCTTGATTTCTTAAAATCAATACTGCAACCAGTCATCCTGCTGCCACCTCTCAGCGCCCTATGTGCCTTCTCCCCACCCAGGTAGACATGTCTCTAGAGCATGTACGGCGCTGTCAGTGGTGCTAGCAATGCTGCAGCCTTGTCTGTCTTTACCCACCACCCTTCAGTCTGCAGTTACCAGGGAAAGCGCAGGAAGACAGGTGAAGGCAGGTGAGACGGGGGAGTACCACCTGTCATTGCACTGTATGTAGGATTCATAATATGACCATGTGTTGACTGTTCCTGGACTTGCCTGAAGAAGATTTGCCACCTTCTGTATTATTTTATGAAAACATACACCTCACTTGACTGGAGTGAACTAGCTCTCGGATCTTCCATGAACCTTTGATGGAACTTTCAATGCCAGTAAATGAAAACATCATGGGATGAGATGGGATATTAACAAGAACAAAGGCACTTAAATGCCATCAGGCATACCAGTGACATTGCCAATGATAAAGAAATGGTATGAACTACAAACAACAAACCTGGACCAGCAGCCAATCCCCTCACCAGTGGTTCATTTGTACTCATTTTAGGAGGCTGAGACTCTATTTATCCTCAAAAACAATCACCTATTAAGAGCCTATTAATGTTGTGTAAACAATGAGAGACTAGTGCTGCCCTGTTTGCACATCACTGACATTGCTGCCTGGGAGAAAGAGAGAGAGGAGGTTGGAGATGTGGCTTAGCTACTAGAACTGCCTCCTTTGGAAGTGAGAGACTCAAGTTAAAATCCCAGCCTCAGTCCTTAACTCAACATTGTGTGATTTTGGTCAGTCACTTTCAAGTCATTAACTCTACAAATAAACACAATGATTTCTTTCTCAACATGGGCTATTCTTAATAGTAAACGTTCATGTGAGTAAATCTACATGTGTAAGTTTACACTTACATTTTGTAGTAAATTTACTATGTGGCGCTATTCACTATTTCCAATTGTAAATTTACTACATATGCCTTCGTTTAGAGAGTGGAGTCAGGATAAGCATACTATACTACTATAAAGTAGTACTAGTAACTTTACAACTATATTTTACATTCTATACACTTTGTGGGACCTCCACACTTGAGGCAGGGACATCTGCACACTTTTCAGGACCTCCACACTAAGGGTAGACACCTCTGCATGAAAGGCAAGAGGAGAATTGTACATACCTGAAAGCAATCCTACACACCTGCCACCCATTGACTTCATGCAACATAAATACTTCCCACACAATTGAATCTGCGGTTTCCTCTTCAGCTTTCAGATCCTGCAGCCACCACATTCTCCCTCAAGGATGCAAACCTCAGTTTTGAAGAGGAAGAGAAATTGTATTCAGAAGTAGGCAGCCCTTGCAGTTACATTTGTGGTAAAATAATACAAACAACTAGATGGTCTGCTGCCATTCACCCTCACTGGAACCCAGAAGGCAGCCTTATAGCAGTAGGTGACAGACTCTGTCAATGCATCGGGGTAGGAAGCTCACACTATGAGGGATATTAAGAAGAAGTTACAAGATGACAGAAGATGGATGTAAGAGAAGTTCTCAAGGATTCACCTGGCATAAGTTATTCCTGGATGGCCAACTGGAACCCATCTAAATCTCACTCTCCCTGAGAAGGCTGCTCTTTCTAGAATACACCCCCACGTGCTGCGTGGGCTTTCTCTTCTAATCTAAATTTCCCCTCCCTTTCTCTCTCACTAACAGCAAACATACAATCACTCATCTATATCTGTCCTTTCCTCTTACCTGTACTGCTATGCACACATCACATATAACACCCTGCTATTTTATACAGTAGTTTCATTCAGTAACTCTTTCAAGTACATTGGTTGCTTAAGCTGTGGCAGGAGTTATTCCAGCTGCAGCAGGGAAAAAGTCAAGGCAGGTCTTGCAATCAACTCACCTACACACACAGGTACGTCCTTAGGAATTCTATCATTTGCTTAAATCCTAACACTATATTTGACAATGTGTTTAGGAACAGCTTTTAATTTATTTTATTTTAACCTTTTTAATGCCGTGTGTTGTTGACCCACCCACCACCTGCCAAAACCTCGACTTCTTCTCCTAGCAGTTCACCAATACACAGATTGGCACCACATAACAGACAGATGGTAGAGACTGTTAAGTTAAAAGTCTGCTATTTTGACTTTGGATCTAACCTCTTATTTACTGACAGGGTAGCTGTATATCTTTAGTCACATACACCTATTGTCACCATGCTCTATATGTAATGCTATTGTTTTAGATGTATATTGTCTTATAATGTTTGTTTACCATATTGTATGTGTCTAATGTGTCAGCATTTGTGACCATGATGACTTTTATAGATTGATAATATCCACTGAACATAATTTATATCATTATAGATGATGGATCTGGGTCTACTTTGGAAACACAAACTACGAGGACACAGGTTCAAAACATCACTTTCCAGTGGATCTCCAAAAATTGAATCTCTGTAGCTAGAGTTGCTGATTTCATTCACATTGTTGAGCTATAATAATTCCATCCATTGATCATTCCTTAATTTCATGTTTCTTCATTGTCACACAGCACTACCATTATTATTTATTTGCAGAACAATGGTTATTAAAGTAAAGTATCGAAATTGCATTTGATATACTTCAACAGCTGACATCTTTTTTAAGTATTGGGAAGTTCTGTCAGACAATAATGCTTAAACATCTACAAGCTGAGGATGACAAGCATTCTGAGGACAGAATCCGATCCTCCTCTAAGCTACAATATCTGCGACCAGCCCTGCTCACCAAGAAGAGAAGGAGGAGCTTATTGAGGAAGAGAAGGATCTGGACAAAGATATTATTATTTTGATACAAAAATGGCCCTGAATTTTGCCAGTGTAAGAGTAGCACGGTAAGATATGTTAGGGCTTGTTTTAACTTGCAGGATAACACTTTTTGTGCCCCTCAAAGTGAGCAGTGAATCCATGTATGTAGTATCTTCTTGCTTGATTTACAATGACTTACTTCCCTATGTACCTCTCTCTCTCTTGCTCTCTCCCCAACAAACCTCCTCCAAGCAACAATGTCATCAGCCAGTACTGATCAATATGAAGAGGAGGAGGAGGAGGAGCTGGAGCTGGTTACAGAGTAATACCTGGACTAGGAGGACCACATTATTGCCCCTACAGAGAACATCTACAAGAAGGCCACTTCACAGCCTAGCAGCAGTAAATCACTTCTGAGGATCTCCCATCCATTAGTTAAGCAGCCACGGATGATTATTCAACGTACGCAACAGCCCTCAACTAACACGTATCTCTGTGGAATCTCCTACGTATTTCTCCCATGAAAGTGCACATCTGGTCTTCTCTCAATGATCTGAGGGAGAGAGAACACCCCTGGTGAGGAACAGGTATGTCCCATTCATCTTTCCTCTCCCCTAAACACCCAGACGGCACCCTCTCTGTGCTGGAAAATCTGCTGGCAATGTCAGATGCCCAGGAATGAAGGGGATGGCATGGTCTAATGCTGCTCACTGGGAGGATCATTTTACCAACAGCAGTCTAATATGTCGGAGGATGTTCATGTAATGGGGGCTTCTCTCCCTGAGATAGCTGCCTACCTGGAAGGACTCCCTCATATAATTGACAGGCAGACTCGTCCCTTGCATAATGTTGCGAAGACATGGCAAAGATGCACAAAGAACATCTTTGTACTTTTATGTAAGAGTGGGCAAGGCAACATACCTTTGCCATGAAAATGATAGAGGCAATATGCAAAAAATGCCACTGTCAATCTTCACGGCCAATGCATGCAGGAGATTCTACAGAGGCACCTCAACGCAAGAGGGACAAAACTCCTGCCAACTTCACACCGCTGCCACAACCACCTGCACCACCTCCACCATCTCAACCCCCAACACATTCACTGTAACTGTTTTTGAGTAATAAATATCTGCACACGTTTTGGATAACAAAACTGTCACACTTTCATCTGTGCGGAATGTTTGATGTTACATTAACTGCATAAGAAGCTGATATGTATTTTCTATTTATTGTTGACCTTCAAAGTGTAATGCATTTAAAAATTGCATTCTCCTATAGAAAGCATCTTCTAACTAATTAAACATTTCCTTTGGCTGAAATACAATGCATTATTCAGCAAAATTTGTAAACAGAAACAAAGTGATTAGTGATTGAATTTTAATATATGTATATGTTTTCATTCAGGGTGCTCTTTCCTGAGAACAGAGGAGTTATTTTGGAACTGGATGCCACAGAGGACAGTTTCCTAGTTGTGAGGCATAAGTGAGAAAATAACAGCGAGTTGCAGACACTATAATCAATTTTAAAGTTAAAGCTGCAATGAATTCAAGATAATGTCGGTTTTAAAATGACACATTTATTGCACAGTGAGTTTTATTTCTGCTCGTACCAGGATGAGAAAAGATATGTAACACTGGTCAATGATTAATTTATGAACTGCTGCTGAGAAATGAAGTATTTCTACTATTTTAGCCTGATTGGATTCATGTGCAAGCTCTAAACATATATATTTTTCATGTTTGAAAATGCAGTATATCGTCAGATGCGGGGCGTAGCCATGGGGGCTTGCTTCTCTCCCAGCTACGCGTGCTTGCACGTGGGCTGGTGGGAGGAGCAGACCCTCCATGGCACTCTGGCTAGGGTGGTTGACAAACACGTTTCACATTGGCATAGATATATAGACGATGTATTTTTTATTTGGAAGGGTGACCACGAGAGTGCTTTATTATTTATCGATTAACTTAATAATAATATCTGTAATCTCAAATTTACTGCATCGATCAGCTCCTCTGAGGTTCCATTTCTTGATACTAAGATTTACATTCATGAGGGTCGTCTAGAATCAACACTTTTCAGAAAGCCTACAGCAGGAAACGCCACTCTTCATGCAACCAGTGCTCACCCCAGCCATCTGATACGGAGTATCCCCTACGGGGAATTACTCCGGTTGAAACGAATCTGCAGCACAGAAGGGGAATATATTAAATGCTCTGAACAGGCATTGTCCCGATTCAGAGAAAGAGGATATAAAAACAATATCCTTCGACAAGCTCAGGCGAAGGTGGCTCTCAAATCTAGAGAGGACCTTTTATCCCCCAACAATGACACCACAGTACCACTGATAAGCAGCTCTGACAACATCAGTGCACTCCGTCTCATTATCACATTCAACAAACAACATCACCAGCTCAGGAGGATAGTTAATCACAATTGGCCAATACTAAGAACAGATGCAGTACTGGCACCCAGATTACCATCTACACCTACTATCACCTTCAGACGGGCAATTTCGATGAGATACCAGCTAGTGTCTAAATACATAGAAACCTCCACCAAAACAAATTGGTTGCAGCCCACTAAAGGTTTCTTTAAATGCGCTTCATGCAGGGCGTGTAAATTTGGAGTGAATACTTTACAGTATAACACTCCTTTTAGTCCCACTCCAGTACAAATTAGGGGGCATTACACATGCCGTACTGAGTTCGCAGTATACGTTTTAACATGTACCTGCGGTCTCAAGTATGTAGGTAGCACCAAACTGCAGGTGCATGCGCGCATTTTACAACACCTTAGGGCCATTGTAAATAATGACACAACTTATCCTGTGGCCCGTCACTTTAGAGCTGTTCATGATAATGATTTAACCTGCCTCTCATACTATGTAATAGATGCAATCCCCAAACTCAAACATGGGGGAAACAGAGAGCGCATGCTTAGGCAACTGGAGACTCGGTTAATTATTGAACTAGATAGCAAGACACCACTTGGGCTCAATACAACCGAAGATATGCACAATTTTCTATAAAGTTTCATGATTAACCAATTGATATTGAGTATTTCGAACCTTTTTACATCTATACATGATGCTTTGTTTGTGCACATACTGTGCTCTTTGCATTCATATATGCTTGAAAAGTGGACAAAATTCCCATCCAACTTTAAGCCTGGTGTGTTTCATCGAGAGATTTCTGCAACCTCACAATCTTGGCCATTATTCAGAATAGATAAATAGCATGCTCTTTAAGACTACCCATACATTGAGATAATTGGATTATATTATTCTTAGTGACATTAGGATTCAATCGGTTTGCATCATTTTAATGTTTGTATTTTACAAATGTTTTACATTTTGCACATTTATTGCGCATTTGCACATATGCTTCATTTGCACTTTTGCACCATTTGCACATTATCAAATTGCCCGTATATGCACTATTTGCACTTTAAATTAAATGACAAAAATACCCATACAAAAAAATATATATATTATTCAAAAAAGTATACATTTCAAAAAAAATATCATGCATACCGATTATACATCACAGAATATTTATTGATTGGACATCTTTAGAATTGTATCAAAATACATGAGGTACCTGCACGCTGGATTTTATCCAGGTGACAGTTTGTTTTTTTGTGCAAAAACGTAATATGTCATTGACAATATTTGCTTATTTAGCTTTAGTTGTTCTGTATTGGAGGATATGTGTAGATTGCCTATTTTCTCCATACGATCTAACTTGGGAACTAATTTGGTTTCATATGTTTGAGTTTACAATTATGCACAGTATTTGGACTGGGGATTAAATGCATAACTCGGGCAGGTTAGATCGGAAACAATGTATTTATTTTATTCTATGTACATTTACGAACACAATTATGTATCTATTTGCTATATTCATTGCGTTGTTGCTCTGTGCGGGTTACTGATTTCTGATTTGACAGTATCTCTTCCATTTCTGTCCATCATGTGATATGGGTGTCAGCATTTTTAAACGCCGTCATACGCAAAGTTTGTCTCATGTGATCAAGGCCGTTCGCCGGCCGAAACGCGTCCTGACATAAGGGAGACTTCAATACTTTGAAAATAAACAACAGTATTTACCGACGAAGAGGAGTTCGTGCATTCTTTTTTTTCCTGGAGAAAACCGATGAATGCTTTGTGTCCATATTCGTATCACCAGGAAGTGGGTCTGCTTCCGGTTACGAACCCCCTCCTCGCAAGCAGGCAGCCGTTATCAGCCAACGAGTTCGAGAAGCGGTCCGGGAGGACATTGAACAACGGCAGCCCCCTGTGACAAGATTTCCTCATCCAAATCGGCGAACACGGCAGCAGACGGGTCGGAGGACGCGCCGGCAGCAGAGTTTGTCGGATGTAAGCGGTGAGCGGGATTGAGCATACTCACAGGTGGGGAGGTGTCGGCATATACATATTTTTCCAGTGCCGCCGGATTGCTTTGGCGCTGGGCTCCCATTAGAGTTTGAACATGTCAATGGACGCTTTGCGAGATCGTGAGGCAGCAGCTGACGCTCTCTTCAGCAATACACCCGGTTCAGCGGCACAAAGTTCGAGCACAGCTACAACTGAAAATAATTCTGATGTTATTTCTTTGCTTAAACTTTTGGAGAAATGCATGAAAAATGAGATTACAAAGTGGTGGGAACATAAGTCATTACAAAAGTACGAGGAGGCAGGAAAAGTGCCCCGTGGCTTAAGAATCTTTGTAGCACCATCTTACGAGAATCCCAACCCTGATATGTTAAAGGAATGGGCTGCAAATAATCTGGCAGCATCAATGAATATGGTCATCATTCTTATTAAATACGCCAAGATTGATCGGGAGAGTTTATTAAAAGAAATCGAAAGCATCAACGAGCAACTTAATAAACTGGAACAAACTGATTACATTATTAAAACAAAGAAAGAAATTGGCGAAAGAATGAAAAAGCATGAGGACAGAATTAAGACACGAAAGGCATTTAAATATGCAAGGGATAAAACCGACTACGAGTTGGGCCAAATATTTACGTTCTCTCGCAAATATGACCACATCAAGAAAAATGTATCAGGACATACAACTCACAAAAATGTGGTATCCAGCACAGAGATCGCAACAACCAGTAATGACAGAGGGGAATTGAGTTCTGAAACAGGCTCACTCACGAGCGAATATGAATCTGATGATGGCATGAATAGAGGTCAAACGGTGGGCGAACAGGTGAATATTCTTAGTCCGGCTGAAGAGCTTAATTTTTTAGCAGAGGACCGCCTACAAATGCTGCGACCACGGAATCGGAACCTGCCTCAATCAGCAAGCAACGAAAAAATCAACGTCGCCGGGAGAGGCGCAAATGCAGGAAAAGGGAGGCCAAGAAGGCAGTGGCGCAGGAGATGATGGCCAACAACAACACTGTTGTCAATCTATCACAACTTGTACTTACTAAAGCTGAAACACAGATTCTAGCACTCGGCCTTTCTTTTTGCCCGGAGAGCAGCTTCAATTATGGAAAAACACGTATTGATATCTTCAAATACATCAGGAAGCTGAAACTACAAAAGTTTTTTACCATCAAAGAGGGTAATACTACATCAACCCTACCAGGCAATTTGAGTACCGTTAACCCCACCAATCAACCAAATCTTGCAGCATCTGATGCATCAATCATGCTCACCATCAGTGAACTCAACGATGAAAACTGTCTCACCAATGTTCCAAATATCAGCCAATATTCTACTCAGGAAAGACTTGGCTTACATAATCTCACGGAGTCCAGTGCTGGGCTCAGTCCATTTAAGGTCAAATCTAAATTTTACCCTATGATGCCCAAGGACGCCATAGACATCTTTCATGAACGTATAATTGATGATATCAAAAAATTATACTACAGGACCAACCACAACAAAGCTAGACTTAAACATCAGAACATACAATATGAGAATCTTATTCGTAAACTGAGAGACAGAAAAGACATTGTCATCAATATGTCGGATAAGGGTGGCAATGTGGTCATCTGGCCTAGGGTAGAATACATAAAGGAGGCTCAGACACAACTGTCCAATACAGAATGTTACTCAAAAACCACGGTTACTGAATATCACAAAGCTAAGGATAACATCAAGAAAGAGCTTATGAACTGGAAACGACAGGGGCTGATTTCCAGTCAAGAACTGAATTTTATGCTTAATGATTATCCCATCATCCCAACCCTGTATCTAATTCCGAAAATACACAAAGGAATTAATCCCCCACCGGGTAGGCCTATAATTTCGGCGATTGGGGGAATGAGTGAACATATCACCGAATACGTTGACCATTTCCTACAACCGTTTGTACAAGGACTGCCATCCTATATTAGAGATACAGGGGATTTCTTAAACAGAATTCAAAATGTCAAATGGGAGAATGATTCATTATTAGTGGTAATGGACATTGAGTCTCTATATACCAGCATCGACCATCATGCTGGTCTTACAGCTGTCAAACATTATTTGGACAATAGACCCTTAGGCCTATATAACCACAATATCATGCTTCTAGAGATGGTTAAATGGTGTCTTTTTAATAATTTGTTTCATGTTTGAAAATGCAGTATATCGTCAGATGCGGGGCGTAGCCATGGGGGCTTGCTTCTCTCCCAGCTACGCGTGCTTGCACGTGGGCTGGTGGGAGGAGCAGACCCTCCATGGCACTCTGGCTAGGGTGGTTGACAAACACGTTTCACATTGGCATAGATATATAGACAATGTATTTTTTATTTGGAAGGGTGACCACGAGAGTGCTTTATTATTTATCGATGAACTTAATAATAATATCTGTAATCTCAAATTTACTGCATCGATCAGCTCCTTTGAGGTTCCATTTCTTGATACTAAGATTTACATTCATGAGGGTCGTCTAGAATCAACACTTTTCAGAAAGCCTACAGCAGGAAACGCCACTCTTCATGCAACCAGTGCTCACCCCAGCCATCTGATACGGAGTATCCCCTACGGGGAATTACTCCGGTTGAAACGAATCTGCAGCACAGAAGGGGAATATATTAAATGCTCTGAACAGGTATTGTCCCAATTCAGAGAAAGAGGATATAAAAACAATATCCTTCGACAAGCTCAGGCGAAGGTGGCTCTCAAATCTAGAGAGGACCTTTTATCCCCCAACAATGACACCACAGTACCACTGATAAGCAGCTCTGACAACATCAGTGCACCCCGTCTCATTATCACATTCAACAAACAACATCACCAGCTCAGGAGGATAGTTAATCACAATTGGCCAATACTAAGAACAGATGCAGTACTGGCACCCAGATTACCATCTACACCTACTATCACCTTCAGACGGGCAATTTCGATGAGAAACCAGCTAGTGTCTAAATACATAGAAACCTCCACCAAAACAAATTGGTTGCAGCCCACTAAAGGTTTCTTTAAATGCGCTTCATGCAGGGCGTGTAAATTTGGAGTGAATACTTTACAGTATAACACTCCTTTTAGTCCCACTCCAGTACAAATTAGGGGGCATTACACATGCCGTACTGAGTTCGCAGTATACGTTTTAACATGCACCTGCGGTCTCAAGTATGTAGGTAGCACCAAACTGCAGGTGCATGCGCGCATTTTACAACACCTTAGGGCCATTGTAAATAATGACACAACTTATCCTGTGGCCCGTCACTTTAGAGCTGTTCATGATAATGATTTAACCTGCCTCTCATACTATGTAATAGATGCAATCCCCAAACTCAAACATGGGGGAAACAGAGAGCGCATGCTTAGGCAACTGGAGACTCGGTTAATTATTGAACTAGATAGCAAGACACCACTTGGGCTCAATACAACCGAAGATATGCACAATTTTCTATAAAGTTTCATGATTAACCAATTGATATTGAGTATTTCGAACCTTTTTACATCTATACATGATGCTTTGTTTGTGCACATACTGTGCTCTTTGCATTGATATATGCTTGAAAAGTGGACAAAATTCCCATCCAACTTTAAGCCTGGTGTGTTTCATCGAGAGATTTCTGCAACCTCACAATCTTGGCCATTATTCAGACTAGATAAATAGCATGCTCTTTAAGACTACCCATACATCGAGATAATTGGATTATATTATTCTTAGTGACATTAGGATTCAATCGGTTTGAATCATTTTAATGTTTGTATTTTACAAATGTTTTACATTTTGCACATTTATTGCGCATTTGCACATATGCTTGATTTGCACTTTTGCACCATTTGCACATTATCAAATTGCACGTATATGCACTATTTGCACTTTAAATTAAATGACAAAAATACCCATACAAAAAAAATATATATTATTCAAAATAGTATACATTTCAGAAAAAATATCATGCATACCGATTATACGTCACAGAATATTTATTGATTGGACATCTTTAGAATTGTATCAAAATACATGAGGTACCTGCAAGCTGGATTTTATCCAGGTGACAGTTTGTTTTTTTGTGCAAAAACGTAATATGTCATTGACAATATTTGCTTATTTAGCTTTAGTTGTTCTGTATTGGAGGATATGTGTAGATTGCCTATTTTCTCCATACGATCTAACTTGGGAACTAATTTGGTTTCATATGTTTGAGTTTACAATTATGCACAGTATTTGGACTGGGGATTAAATGCATAACTCGGGCAGGTTAGATCGGAAACAATGTATTTATTTTATTCTATGTACATTTACGAACACAATTATGTATCTATTTGCTATATTCATTGCGTTGTTGCTCTGTGCGGGTTACTGATTTCTGTTTTGACAGTATCTCTTCCATTTCTGTCCATCATGTGATATGGGTGTCAGCATTTTTAAACGCCGTCATACGCAAAGTTTGTCTCATGTGATCAAGGCCGTTCGCCGGCCGAAACGCGTCATGACATAAGGGAGACTTCAATACTTTGAAAATAAACAACAGTATTTACCGACGAAGAGGAGTTTGTGCATTCTTTTTTTTCCTGGAGAAAACCGATGAATGCTTTGTGTCCATATATATATATATATATATATATATATATATATATATATATACATAAAGACACATATTCCACTCCGTTTAGCAACAGGGAATATAAGATCCAAAAGTTACTCACATGCAAAACTGAATTTGCTGTATATGTGCTTCTGTGCCCTTGCGGCCTCCAATATATAGGCAACACCAAACTGCAAGTACACAAAAGGGTGTTGCAACACTTACGCGCAATCACAAATCAAGACAATACATATCCGGTGGCAAGACACTTTAGGGAGTTCCACAAATCCAACAACAGGGAACTTAGCTCCTATGTGATTGTCGCAATTCCCCCTAGCAGATGAGGTGGAGACAGGGAACATAAACTCAGAAAACTCAAGACCAGATACATTCTAGAACTTGATACCAAACACCCGGGTGGTCTCAATGTAATAGAAGATTTATATACGTGTCTTTAATGTATAATAAATAGGTTGTACGAATTGTTTTTATTCTATTAAAAGATGCTAATATCTATAGGTTTTACAGTTTTAATACGATTTTTTATAGACTGTATTATTACACAATAATATTGTAACAGTTAGATGCTGCTGTATATTTATTTATATTATATATCTATGTATTTATTTATGCAATCTTACATATTTTATGTGGATTTTATCATATGCATCTTTGTACATTAGCAGCGGATTTGCACAAACCCATTCAGAACATCAGTAGCCATTGCGCATATTTACTGTCACGATTGCCGAAAACGAACCCGGCAGACTACAATGTTGGACGCTGGCCGGGATCGCACATGCGCGGTAACGGGTTAAGCTGGTTAAAGACCTGCCTCCCCTCAGCTACAGCGCTTCGCGTTCTAGTGTTCCGCCTTTCCGTGCACTTCCGGGTCGTCGCAGTCTTCACGATCCTGTGTCAGCATCGGTTCAGCGTTTCCTCGTCGGGTCGCTTGTTCCAGTGTTATTTTGGATTCTTCTCCTGCTATCCTGCCATTTCAGAACAAAAGCAGTCAAGTTCAAGGCAATTACAAACTGATTTTCGGTAAACAGCGCGTGTGCACTGAATTATTATTTCGTATCCTTTTGTTTGCACTATATTTCTGTGCCCTTGGCGCTGTGGAAGCTCTGCTTCACTTCACAGTAATCCACAGGATAAAGGGAGTGAATAGTTATTACCTGAAGTTAAGGTTCCAGTTATGTGTTTGCATTGAATGCATGACACCAGTTACATGAGAATATGTAAAGAACCATCCAGGCTAAAGCAGGTAGACACACATGCTCATATGTATTTCTAGTAGCAGCATCTTTTTAGTGCGTCAGTTAAGTTTAACCCACCTTTCCTTGTCTTTTCTTTTAGCACCAGTTCCAGTCGCAGTATTCTGTTATTATTATTGAGGAAGAAGGGGTATAAGAAGGTAGGGATGGTAAAGACAGCAAGATTAACAAAGATGTGAGGTAACATTTCTCTGTATCATAACTGCCTGTTGCTCTTTCCTCTTTGCAGCCTTTTACCTTGCCTTACTTTGACGAAGCCTGGGGTTCGGTGCCACGACGCGGGATATTTTCCCTTTTATCCTTGTTTTGTTTCCCTTCTTCCCCGGATTACCATTGTCACCTTGAGATTATCAGGTGTCATAGGTGATTTGGATGAAGTAGTGGAGTTTACTTCATGTTCCATGACGTTCCTGCGGAAAATAGGTGAGAGTTTGACATTTACATCTTACGAGATGGCTTTCCCTGTCATTTACACCATATACTCCATCAGTACTATTAGTCGAAAAAGATCTCGCACTGTTGGTTGTACATTAAATATATAAAAGATACGGAACAGCAACCACCGCCAGTAAGCAGAGAGAAATGAATCCATGAATTATTTTAAGAACTTAACAGATATTACAAGGAATAATATTACAGAGATGGATTAGTGCTTCCAGGATTTATTAGATTTATTCATCACTTTCTTTTCAGAAAACCTTTTCTAATTGTCACGATTCCCCCCCCCCACACCGAGAGGGACATGAACAAACTGAATCTTGGTGGACCGTACCTCCTCTCAACAGTGCTCTTCTCTCCCCACAGCAGGACAACTGGGCTGCCTCGCCTGACACTACGCAAGTGGCGGACACCTTTTTCTTGGAACAGAGTCCCTTTAACTGGATGACGCGCTCCACGGACGCTGCCCACAACACGGACGTCATCGGTCATGGCCCAATAAGGTCCTGTAGATTCCCTGCACAAGTGTGTGACGACCCTGAAAGACGCGAGAGTGGAGACGAGGAGGACGCCAGAAAGAGAACACTGGGCACGCCACCGGAGGAGCAGCCGCTCTTGCAAACGACTGCTGAGGAGCCGAAGACTCCGTACACGCCAGGAGGCCAACGGTTCCTCTCTTCACCCGGCCACACTCCTGGAGGAGCGTGGCTTACGAAAGCACGGAATAAAGTTGCAGGGTGGGTTGGAGGGAGTAAGAAGTCCAACCGTTAGGATGGTTCTCCCTGTTTCTGTTCCCCGCTTACCCGCTTCCCGTACATGAGCACACTTTCTGGTTGTTCAGGGCACTTGACGGGTGATCCCCCACTCCCTTCCCTACTACTATTGATATATGAGGCAGTGACACTGTTCTCCCCTCTCTTTATGTACCAAAGTGCAGCCAAGAGGGAGAGATTTGCATCCTGAAGACGGAAGGAGCGACGCACAGAACATAGCCGGGATAAGACATATTATCACTGACTGTTGACACTGGCCTCTGTGACGTTATTGCAGAATAAAACCTTGTCTAACATGACGCAGTTTGGACCTTGATCCTTGCCCCCCTTACAACTGGTGGAGAATGCGGGCACACTGTCCGTTAGCAATACAATAATGGACACCCTCATCCAATAACTAGTGCAAGGACACTAGGATGGACTGTGGAGCGCCAGTCGTCCTCGGCCCAAGCCGACGGAGATGTCTTCAAGGATTCCATGGCCTCACAAATGGAAATCCTCCAGAAAATGATGGTGGAACACCTTACCACCCCAAAGCCCATGAGCCCCCCCCATAGGCCCTCCGGTGTGGCATTACAGAAGTTTGGAGCAGGAGAGGAGCCTGATGCCTTTCTCCTTCATTTTGAGAGGGCCGCCCGAGCCTGTGGATGGCCGGTTGAGAAACGGCCCTTTTTCTTGGCCCCCTTATTGACTGGCGAGGCCCAAGCCGCTTACCAGGTGGCGAATTCAAACGGCAACTCCCCATATGATGTAATCAAGGAGGTTATCCTAGACCACTTGGGACTGGATGCTGAGGCTTTTAGGGTGTGATTCAGGAAGGAAAGGGGTGCTTCTGGGGAGAACCCCAAAACCCTGTTTTTCCATCTAAAATCCGCAGCAGGTAAATGATTGAAACCCAGCGAGAGCACCAAGGATGAGATAATGGATAAGATATATCTCGAACAATACTTAGAAGCCTTGCCCTACAATACCCAGAGGTGGCTTCGGCAGCACACGTATATAACAACCACGCAAGCGGTCGAAATGGCCACCACTTTTTCCCGTGCGCAACCACGAGCTGTTCTTTGGGAACCAGAGAAACCAAATAGAGCAGCCGCAGCAAAAAAAGAGAAAAAGACTTATCGACCTCCCCTGGACACTTCTAGCCCTAGGCCTTTGAAACCAGAAGGGCCACCCTGTTAAGGGCCACAGTGCTTCGACAGTGGCGAATGGGGCCATATAGCCCGTGTGTGTCCCCAAAAGAAATAGACAGAAGAACCCATGGAAGTAGGGTACATCCCAAGATCCATCCTTTATACGGCCATGTTGGGGAGTGCCTTTAATGTAAGTGTGGAGGTGAATGGTAGAACAGTGAAGGCCCTTTTAGATTCAGGGCGTAGGCAATCCGTTATCCAGGGGGACTTGTTGAAACCTACCCAGATAATACCGGAGGCACTGTGTGAGAAGTTGGCCTGATATATGCTGTCCACTAGTTATAGTGGGCACCTTCTATCAGTCCAAACAACCCCTTATGGTGATAGGTTAAAGACAACCTTTATTGAAAGCAATCCTAGTGGTAGCTATGGAGAGCAGCCTTCAGGCTAAGTCTTGAAGGAATGTAAAGCAGCTTGTTTTACCAGTCTATAATCTCTTGAATGATCAAAAGAAAAGACAACCACACCAGGTATATATTTAAAATATGTATTTAAGATAAAACACACCCCTCTAGTCTCTTTATGAGGCTGGAGTTCGAAGTACTTAAGTTACAAGTCAGTATTCAACAGTAATAGCACAAATACACGTTTGGGTCCTAGGGGCGTACCAAACCATATACCAATAAAGTGGTATAAGAACCATGACTGAACTAGACACAAGGCCTAGAGCATGTAGAAGTGCTTGGACCACAAGGAACCACCTAAGGTAGTGACACAGGGGACCCACGGGGGACGCGTGCAGTGTGAGAACACAGCCGCGAATCGCTGTTAACTTCTATGGGGAAAGTTGCGGTTGGAAATTTATAGTTTAAGGACACTTAGAGGATATCTACGAGCGAACCCTTTTGGACTAAGAGGTGTCTAGGGCCAACACCCACGGGAGCACTGGAGTACTCGAGTTACCTCACCCAGGGAAGCCGGGTGCATAGGTGTCAAATGGTGTCAGGTCGCGTCGCTGTTTTCAATGGAAGCTGCTCAGAAAGTGCTGCTGCCGTGAAAAGGAGAAGTGTCCGAAGCGATCCAAGCCTGGATCTAGGATGGAAGGAACCTGAAAGCAGAGGGGACAGAGTCTGGGTCACTTACCAGTGACCAAGGGCACGATAGTCCAATCCCCACAGATGTCGGGTGCTTCAGGTGAATTGACGGGTGTCTTGATTCTTCAGCCACGAGGTCCAGGAGGTGTCGATGACGACCAGAAGCTGGATTCGAGCTGTCCAACGAAGTCTGTCGAGTGCTGCGGTGTCGGTGACCAGATTGGACACAACAAGCCTTGGCAACGGCAAGTCACTTGGAAATAGAACAAGCATTTGCAATGCAATAGGTCTCGCATTCTTGAAACTTTGATCTATTGGTATTGTACATGACAATGCCTTATTATTGCAGGTTTTTTTAAACACATAAATAAAAGGCATTGTCATTTACAATGCCAATAGCTCAAAATCTCGCAAATGCAAGACCTATTGCATTGCAATTGCTTGGTTTTTTGGGGATCTGTTTATTGAAATTTTTGATATGGTCACAATACAATATCTGGCATTAAAAAATCACAAGGGTGTTCACAACGTAGTAAGCAATGAAATAAGGCAGACTTAGGGTCACATTACATTTGGTCAGGGGGATGCACCCCCAAAAGGTCTAGATTCAGTAAGTGGATTCAGTATTTCACAACTTATCATATATTGTAATTACGAATAAAGAGAGGGAGGAGGAGAAAGAAAAACCTCCAGTCAGTGAGTTGTTGTAATAACCATGACATTTTATGGCAATGATATCAAGCATGTTTATAACTAATTACCCATAAACAACCAGTTAGCTCAAAATAAATAGGAATGATTATTGGAGAGGGTGGGGGTAAAGGGGAAATAGAAAGTGATTTGCTGCTTACCCAACCTAACCACTGTCATTTGTTAACCATATATCCAGGGCTTTAAGTGGGCCGGGTCCTGCCGGTGCTCAGCACCAGCAGTTACTAAAAGCAGGTGCTGAGACGGGTCCCTATGGGGCTTTCCTTTTTTGCCCTCACTCTCAGGGTGAAACATATTCTTAACCCTGCAGCAGTACCATCCTTCACAGCCTTTGGTGTAACTTCAAACAGACTCATTCTAGTTCTTGCACAGTCTCATCATTTCAGAACTGAAGCATTTTTAATATTGCATACAACAAAGCCATAGTTGTTGCTTATTTATCTCATGGAACTAATAGCAATTGACAAAGTCAATAGTTCTGGCTTGTTGTAGGGGTAATGTTTACTTGTTGTATTATGTCTGGATGCAGTGACAGAAGCAGCAAAATACCAGTGGGGCGGCACACTATGGTAAGCACAGATTTTTGGTTGAGATGTTTTTAAGCCACGCCCTTAATCATATCGACCACGTCACTTGGAGAGAGCCCCTCTACCCCACCGCAGATTTTTCATCCCACTTAAAGCCCTGCATATATCAATACGGGTATGTATAGACCATGTAACATTCTGCAGTGGGAATTCAGATGCTTCAAATATGGGTAGGACTTCAAACTCTTAATTTAGTAGCTAATAAGATGAGTTATTCTTTGCCATTTACCTCTACTGCTTCTTTCTTTACACAAATGCGTTTCTGTGCCTTTTTTAAAATGAATTAATGGGGGGAATACTATCTAGTTACTGATAGATGATTGGCATAAGGTAATTGTTAGCTTTACCTTTTCTGTAATGTGGTAACACTAGTGAATGTATTTTATTACATTACCTTTATTTCCATAGTTTTTTATCAAGTATAGTAGAAAATCCGTTGAATATCATACATTAGTTCTCCTGAGCTTTGTACCTAAACAAAGATTGGAACTCTTGGCTGCAGCTTGTTTGCCCCCACTACTGTGATGGCCACTGTTGGGTTGTGATCCGGGTAAGTGAATCCTGTTTGACAGACCGGTTTTTCATCCAGATTTGCTGCAGCATCCAAGGAGTGTGAGTGGCTTGCGTTTACACGTGGTGATTGGCTTTTAAACAGCTTGTTGTACGTAAACATTGGCACAAAGACTGTGGATCTTAAGTTACTTTTAGAAACTATAATGTAGCAGAATGTAACCTTTTAGGACTATTCAAACAATGGGATGTTCTTTGTTGCCCATACTAGTGCTTAAGTGACATTTGCCTGAAAAGTACGGTGCATTTTGGTGAGGCAAGTTCAGAAACCGTAGGGTTTGGAGAGTTATCACTTGCTGCCCCCTGCGTGGAGGGGAGAGGGAGAAGCTGTCAACATGGCTAAAGCACAGCTAGCAAATACTCGTTTGCCACATGTTTTTACATAGAATATGTTTTAATGGTCGTACTTTTCTGGGCATTAATGAGATCCGCTATGTTCTGTCTGGGCCAGTACATTTTTATTTGGTGAGTGCACACCAACGCCAGGAAAGGTGTTCATGAAAGGGATCATGCTGTATCTGAAGGGTATCGGCTAGGTTGCTTGTGTGCTGGCCTCGGTCACCTATGGGTGCAGGTCTACTTGACATTTAGCTCCTGTAACCTTTCTAACACAAGTAGTTTTACTGTCTAACCTCACCATGGAAAGTTTCAACGCTGCCTTGTGTAAATCTTGAGGAAATTAACCACATAATGTCGCCCTAGTTCTTGTGATAAACATTCTTTTATCACATGACCATAGAACATCTTTGTCACACCAATAGTCGTAACATCTAACATATAGTGCAGAAGGGAGCAGATTTAATGTGACCATCTGTCAGTGCTGTTGTGTGCATTTGTAATATATTCTGGTGCGTTAATCACGCCATGATGTATCTGTTGGGTTCAAAAACAGATGGACATAGTATGCTATAAAACCTTTGTAAGTTATTGGGCTTCAGGCAGGAGCTGGTCTGCTTTTCTACAGGGAATTGTAATGTTTCCAGCTGTTCATAGACAAACCTAGTCATCCAGATTTTAGACCTGATAAACATGGGTGGTCAAGAATTAATTCTATTTTTCATTGGGCTGTGTTTTTCTGTGATATTTCATGTTTGCCTCTCCTGATTAGCCGTCTCCCTCGCCCAACATGTGAATCAACATTCGCCAGATGTTTTGGTATGTGTAGCTGCTTCCCCGTTACTTACCACCCCAAAATAAACTTCATTATAGTATTTTAAGCAAGAGATCTCTGCCCATCCTTTCTGGTGGCTGTCAGTCAGTAAGATGTACAGGGCAGAGGGGCGTTAAGAGTTGTATTGCATTTAAAACATAAATGTGACTATTGGATTCTGTGAGGCGTCTTGTTTACGATAGATCTGTGATAGCCTTCTCCTGCTACCAGGCATTAGGTGATTTGCGGTTTCACTTTTTTAATTAATGTGTTCGTGTGTGGAATCTTGTGTGCTTCAAAGCACATTAGCGGGCGAGGGGAGGTGTTTTAGACTGTTATAGCGGAGTCCCGGCAATCCATTGGATCTTCGTTATTTTATACAGGGAGGTGAATCACGAAGCCAATGAGAACATGTCCAGCCCCATATGAAATGTAGAGCAGTTTTCTTTAAGTCGCCAATGAAAATGAAAATTCCACATGGAAGAGCCTTGGGTGTGCGGGTTCTTCCCAATGCCTGTTTGTACTTTGCCTCATAAAGGACAAGCGCGCGCGCCTCGCACAAGTAGGGGGTGAGGGGAGTGCGGCCGAGAGCAGGCAGCGTTTCCCTTGCGGGAGCGAGCGCAATAATTGCTACCATATGGCGCCGCTCGCTCCCGCAAGGAAATCGCCAGACGTGCACGCGTTGCCTTTGGAAGCAAAGCAACGCGTGCACGTTTTTGCCCGCAAAGCTGTGCCGATGACTAAAGGTCTGTCCTATGCAGCGCATGTGCGCAGCGTAGGCGAGACCTAAAAAGGACGTCGGTACAGACCAGCAAGGTCTGGGGGACTCACCCAGCGAGGGTAAGTCGGGGCACGTCTGGAGCAACCAGGAAAGCCCAATCAAAAGATGAGTTGCCTTCGTGGGGACCTACTAGCCAACGGGGTAGCGATCACGAAGGAGCCTCGAGCGGTCGCACTAGAAACTGGCCCACGGGTCATTCGTGGAGTGGAGGCCAGAAATCTTCGGTGCGGGAGGTGCTCAAGGCTGGGGCTACTTGGAGCCCAAAGCACAACTTCGAGGAAGACCAGGAAGATGATGGATCAGCAAAAGATCACGATGTCCAGGGGTCACGGTTCTGCGTCACCCACGATAGCCACGGGCCTCAGCTTTGCTGTGGACTCAGGGTAGCCTCGGGAAGTCTGGAAATCCACCTCTGGGGATGCAGAGACTTCGGCGTCCGGCGGGAGCTTCAGAATTGCAGACCGGACAGTTGCTTCTTGGGAGTCACTCCTTGACCCCAAGGGAGATTTCTTCAGTCTTCTAGTCGAAATAGAACGTCGAAGGTCCAGGATATATGTTGCAGGGTTTCGTCCATGGAATCTAAAATCGCAAGGACTGGGTTCCCATACTTATACAAAGTTTGGGGTTGGATATACTCTAGGGACCCACCTATGGTAGGGTTTGGAAAGAGGGGTGGTTACACTCATTTCCTTTGTCCAGTTTTGCGCCAGAGCAGGGGCAGGTAGCCCCTGCAATCGGTATGAACTGGACTATGCACAGGGACACCAAGTGTGCCCCCAGTGCAGGACTTCAAAGCACCAGAGAGTGCTCCCGCCCAGCCCCAATACACATCTGCCTGTCTGGGGAGGTGGTTACACCTCCCTGGGACAGGAAACCTATCATCCAGGCCACCCCTGCCGGAGTTTCGGTCAGAAGCAGGAGGCCAGACCCATGTCTGTGGCAGTGGCATCCATTTTGTGATGCCAGGGCTGTAGAAAGTCTATACCGGGTAGACCAGTGTGAACATGTCTCTCCCTCTAGAAGGGTGGAATGCTACCACCGCTGCCAGAACTGGTGGGGGGGGGGGGGGTAGTATTCCACAGCGTTTGACACCAGACATGACATGTTTCCGTGCAGCCATCCCAAAGTTAGCATCTACAGTGAGGTTATAATGCACTTAAGAGTATATGGTCAGGCTGCACCACAAACAGCATCAGAGGAGGTACTCCGAACGCTGCGGACCCTCTCACATAAAAACCAAGCACTCTGCCTTCAGGATTGTTAAGGCCTGCCATAGGAGTGACTTATAGGTTTTATATGTGTGTGCAATGGTATTGATATAGGTAGCCTATACCACAGTAAGGGGTGCAGGCACCACCTTACCCAGGCTGCAGTAGCAGACCTGTGGTGTCATTTTGGAGTGCTTCCCAGGGGTGGCATAATACATGCTTCAGCCCCTGGTAGGCCTCTGAGGTACCTATGCCCTAGGTACATAGTATACCATATACTAGGGGCTTATAAGGCACTCTAGAAATCCAATTAGAAATGTACCTAATGTACATGGAAACCATTTTAGAGAGGAAGCAGCTAGGTTGGGGTCCTGATTAGCAGGGTCACAGCCAGACTAAGGTCAAAAAACAGTGAAGCACCAGCAAAAAGTGGGGGTACCCATGTGAAGCAGATCCTACTCTCCTACACCCTGCTACATAGTAGATGCGTACACTGCGACGTAAAACCCTATCCTGTGGCTGTGATTGTCCTCACTCCTGCTAAGGGGAAGCTGTATGCTGTGAGGGTGGGGGTATTGTCGGAATTACCAGAAGAGTTAATAATCGGAACGGACAACCCTGGGTTTTTATACATGTTCCTTAAGACTGTGCAGGAGCCCCAAGATAGGGAAGAGTGTAGAGGAGAAAAGCAAAACACAGCGCCAGCTCTTATCTCCCCAGAACCCTGGATCATAGACAGAAGCTTTAAGTTTGCACAGATAAATGACCCAACCTTTCAAAACGCCTGGCAGAGTCCACAACACCAGGACACACCCCCCTCATACTCCATTTTTCTGTTGAGAAGGGCCTGTTGTACAGAATTAGCGCGAAGGACAGTGGACCGCAGCTACTCGTTCCTATGTCCTTTAGGGACCAAATATTTTTTTGCCCATTCTCACCTCACGGCAGGACACATAGGGGCTGAAAAAAACGACACAAAACGTGTTGCGACACTTCTATTGGCCAGGTGTATATGGGGATATCAAAAAGCATTGTCAAGAGTGTGACACTTGTCAGAGGAAGAACACATATCGTCCTCCCCGGGTGCCCCTACAGCCTCTCCTAATGATTGGCACCCCGTTCGAGAGGGTGGGAATGGACCTCATCGGACCCTTATCAAAAACCAGGAAAGGTCACCTATATGCCTTAGTGATAGTAGATTACTCAACCAGATACCCTGAGGCTTTTCCCCTAAGGGCCCCTACAACATCCAACATAGTAGAGAAACTCATTGAACTCTTTTCTAGGGTGGGATTCCCTCGGGAGATCTTGACTGATCAAGGCACTCCATTTGTATCACGCCTCATGAAAGAGGTATGTAAGACCCTGAACCTCCGCCACATAAAAACCTCAGTGTACCACCCTCAAACTGATGGGTTGGTAGAGAGGTGCAATGGAACCCTGAAGATGGTGCTGAAGATGATGTTACAGAATGAAGGGAAAGAGTGGGACCAGCGTCTCCCTCTCGCCCTGTACGTAGTCAGGAGTCAAGTCCAGAGTTCCCTAGGGTGCTCCTCGTTCGAGATGCTGTATGGGCGGTAACCGAGGTCACTCCAAGAAATGACCAAGGAGGCCTGGGAAGAGGCCGAGGAGACCAGGGGTTTACACACAGAATCTGAAGAGCAGAATAGGAAAGTTAAGGGACCTTGCCTATTCCCATTTGGAAAAAAACGGGAGAAGCAAAAGCAGTTTTACGATAAAGGGAAGAAGTGGAGGTGCCTGGCCGTTAACGACTGGGACTTGGTGATATTGCCTTCTTCGACTAGTAAGTTCAAGTCAGAATGGTTGGGTCCGTATAAAATCGTAGGTACGGTAGGCAACACCAGTTACAAAGTACAGGTTAAGCCTTCATGCACTCAAACATATCACATCAACCTGTTAAAGAAATGGTTGGGTCCTACACCTGCTGCCCATTTCACGCTACCGTCCCATCAGAATTCGTCTCAGACAGTAGACCAATTGGTAATTAATAACGAGCTGTCTGAAGAACAACGACACTACCTTGGCTCTGTCTTACACCCCTTCACAGCATTGTTTTCTGACAACCCCGGAAGGACGACCCTAACCGAACATACCATTGAGACCATTCCGGGGATGGTCATAAAACAAAGGCCATATCGCATACCAGCAGCCAAAAGACAGGCCGTCCGAAGGGAAGTACAGAACATGCTGGAGATGGGGGTCATTCGTCCATCCAGGAGTGAATGGTTATCACCTATCGTAATGGTCCCCAAACTAGACAGCTCCACCAGGTTCTGTATGGACTTCCGTGCCCTTAACTCGATTTCCACCTTTGACGCCTAACCGATACCCAGAGGAGACGAACTAATAGAAAAGTTAGGGGAGGCAACCTAAATCACCACCATAGACCTCACGAAAGGGTATTGGCAGGTGCCCCTAAAAAAAGCAGATTGAAAGAAAACAGCATTCGTTACACCATATGGGCTGTTTGAGTTCACGGTTCTCTCATTCGGCCTCCACAGGGCACCAGCTACCTTCCAGCGACTCATGAATATGGTGCTCCGTGAACACCAGTCCTTTGCATTGGTGTATTTGGACGATATTGTGGTGTTTAGCCCTACATGGGAGAAACAACTGCACCATCTGCACGGGCGGGCCTGCACATAAACTCCAAAAAATCCAGGGTGGGATTTCGAAAGGTTAAGTACTTGGGGTTTGTATTGGTCCACGGAGTGATAGCACTGCAAGAAGAGAAGGTGAGGGCCATAGCAGACTCCCCGTTCCCTACAACCAAGAGAGAGATGAGGGCTTTTCTAGGGTTATTAGGGTACTACAGGCATTTCATCCCACAGTATTCGGAAATAGCAGGGCCCCTAACTGACACTCTGCGGAAAGACTATAAAACCAAAGCCTTGTTAAGTCCTGCTGAATCCTTGGTAGACACCTTTACCTGATTAAAAAAGGCCATTACCACCAGCCCAGTGTTGGCTTCTCCTGACTTCTCTAGGCCTTTTATATTACACACTGATGCCTCCAACTACGGCATAGGAGCGGTCTTGTCCCAACTGTCCCAGGAGGGGATCGAACATCCTATACTCTTCATCAGTAGGAAGCTATTCCCCGTGAAACAAGATACCCCAAGATTTAGAAGGAGGGCTTTGCGGTTAAGTGGTCCATAGATAAACTGAGGTTCTACATCGAAGGCCATCCCTTTACCCTGTATACTGATCATGCCCCACTTCAGTGGATGAGCAGAAACATGGGCCAAAACCCCCGAGTCCTAGGTTGGTTCCTGACTCTGCAGCCCTTTCATAGTGAAACACGAAAGGGCTCGGATAACGGGAGCGCGGACTTTCTCTCCAGAGTGTTCCGTCTCCCCGATCGGGAAAATCCATGGGAGGAGGTGTGTCACCATTCCCCCCACACCGAGAGGGACATGAACCAACTGAATCTGGGTAGAGAGTTCCTGACCCCCTAGGTCTTCTCAGGGGGACCATGAAAGACCCCTTAGGTCACCAAAAAAATATCGCGGGGTGCGCGCACGGTGCGCGCACGGCGGCAAAAAAAACATAGAAAAACTAGAATTAAAAATCAAGTTTAAGTGTTTAGATGTTGGTTGGCTCTAAAAAGAGCCGTTGTGTTCATTGAGTGTTTTTTTGTACCTACAAGTAAGTACCGATGCAGAGTCTAAAGTTCAAGAGGAAGACTCTGTTGCCTTCATCTGTGAAATGTACACCGTCTCCTCTGCATGTTGTAACGCAAGTTGTTGTGGTATATAGAACCCATACCATAGTCTCTGAGGAAAGCAGAAACAGGCTTATTGACGTGCTTTCTTGCTATGTCAATCTGCGGACAATATTGGTTGGACCAGTTCCACTTTTGCCTTTGGCATATATTAGAATATACAAAGGTAGTTTGTGGAAAAGAGACATCAATTGCACAAAGGTGTCCTTAACAAGCATTTCCAGACCTACCCCAGTTAAAGTGCCTAGGTCATTTCCACCACAGTGCACAATTATAAGGTCAGGCTGTGGGAGATGTAGAAAGGATTTTGTGGAAATATGGATTTTTCTGGTCAGTTATGTCCCCTATCTTGGACCCCAACGGTTCTATGTGCATGTCACAAGTACATGTATGTTCCCTCCAGTTCCAGTTATGAAGACGCAAATACATGTGCGTCCAACGTCAACATGTCCTCTGTCAGATCCGCCATGAACAGGCCGGATATTCCATTCCTAAATATGAAAGGCCACCGGCTTTATATGGTTCACTTATGCCATTTTACAGTCCAGGCAAGTAGGCCCTGATTCTGTCATCAAAACTCTTCTTGCTTTCTGCCTCTGAAAACTCGAGTCTGAGCCTGCATCTGTGACCATGAACTTTGTCTCATTCTCTGCGCGGCTCACGAAGCCTGACATCAGCCTATTCTCTGCCAAGAACTGTATTTCACCTTCGAATTATCTGCTTCACTCCTTAGCCGATGCATTCCTGTCTAGCAGCTTAAGTAAACATTCTTCCAGCTACTGAGCAAAGGCTCGGCTTCTCTGTCCTCATGCAAGTAATTCATAGCCCTGTTACCATGGAATATTCCTACCCCCTCACATTCAGTGTAGACACTTAGACGCTTGTACACGCACGCACAGTCAGTATAGAATAGATTCTGTCCGAGAGTCCTTCTTTTGTGGATAACATAGTTCTTTAAACATAGGATGTTAGATATGATTTGGGATTAGGTTGACTTGACCCCCCAGACTTTTTGTCTCCACATGTAGAGCTAAATGTCAAGTCCCCTTCACCCCCTAGTTACACGTCAATTACACGTCATGTTGCTGCGCGCGCATCTATGCCAAGTATTATCTTATAGATCCACCTATATGTGACATCATAACCAATTATGTTCCTTTTTACTCCTTATTACACCCATTTTCGGTTACGCAGGTAAATCGTCATTTCCTTATCAATTGTTACGCCTACTGCATTCGCTTCATTGTAATGTATGTACTATAAAAGTTACTTCTTGTCAATAAAGTATGTACTTCACTTCCTGAACCTCCGTGGTGATGGAACTTGGAGCAACCGATTATAATCGATCACTGGAATAAAGTCCATTCCGAACCTCTAATACCACGGATTCTGCCTCTCATTTTACTGAGCTATTTTATTATGTTTCTGTATCAAATTAAGTCCAGGTAAAGGAATTTTATTTACCACAATTTCACCAAAGGCATTAAATGGTGCCACTTTAACCCTCTCTGACCAATCCATTTAATGTCTACATTTGGCAAAGCAAGGTCTTTCACAATACCTCTTTTTTCTGCATAGTTTTCACTCCAGAAGACATAGCTATGACCTGCAATCCATACTGTGAACATCTTTCAAGGAGATCTGGATGCACTCAGAAGGTGTCTTTCAGTAGAATGGCAATATGAAAAGAAAGATAGTTGTAAAATGGAGGCTTACATACTTTTTTTTAAATAAAAAGAACTCATTGGCTGTTTCAGACCATTCAACACTAAAAACTAGGCTGTATGTTTAAATTTTTAAAAGCATGTTTTGTATTGGTTCAGAAAAATGTGTTCCCACAGAACATTACTTTGGATTTGCTGTTAGGTTTGAAAAGTCAAGCACTTTTGCTCTTTGGATTAGGAACATTGTGTGCTGAACTTCTGACCTCTCTGCTCACACCAATGTTCCATGACCTGTTGCTATGGTAGGAGGCAGAAGTCATGTTGGGGGTAGGGATCATTTGGAAAGGTTTAAAATTTGCAACCAATAGAAATGTGTGTTTCCATTTGAAAAAAAGTGGGAAGCACTGTGATTTGAAGTTAACATGTATATGTGTGAAAAAAGAGAGGTAAAGATTGCCATTTACTGGTTCTGCTGAGAGGTGTACAGCTCAGAGATTCTGGCTCTGATAATCTGCTGTGTGAGTGCCACATTTCTTTCTCAACTAACAACTTTTAAAGGTGAGTTATGAATTTGAGAGGGGATGTATGTGGTGCATTTTGATATAAAAAATAGAAATGTGATTCTTGTTTTAAAGTTGTGTTTTACATTTTATGTTTTGGAAGATATTTAACTGCCTTGAACTTGTTAGATATTATGGAGTATGTCTTCACCATAAGTTAAGGTGTACTGGTATCACCCAGGAATACTGTTTTCTGCCTAGAATCACACCATGAGTCTGTGTTCACAAAGGAATTGTTGTCAGAGATTTAATTTGTGGTGGTCTGGTTCTGTAAGACTTGCATTCGTAGGAAAGGGGCAGCTTGTTTTCTTGAAGTGTGATGGCTAGCATTCAGCACAAATCAATATCTCACAAATGAGAGGCAAATTCTAACACATTTGAAATCAACATGGTCGATTTTTCTTTCACTCCTGCAATGGTTGAGGTAGTTCCTACATGTTCAAAACTCCAATTAACCCTTACCCCACATGTACTCTTACATACATCTCTGCAGTCTTCATGCAGTTGTGCAAGCGTCCATGCAGATCTCTCTTGCACCTGACAATACACAGTCTCCAGAAGCACGCGTTTAGCATACAGGCAGCTGCTTCTCCTGCACTCCCATGCTAAGTATTCAGCACTGTGTGGTATTTTAGATAGTAGTGTGTAACGCTACCACATTCAACATCACCAAGGCTCATTTCCTTTGCTCTAGTCTAATCACTCACCCAGGTTCCACATGTTCATGGTCTCAAGTAGCTGTTAGGACATGTGCTCTTTTCTGCCTCTCTAAACTATAAGGAAAATGTGTCAGGCAGTTACAGTAATTATCACTTGCAAAACCACAGTAGTAAATGTGCTTTGAAATTGCCAATCAAATATCGTTTTCTGCCTAGAATCACACCATGAGTCTGTGTGCATAAAGGAATTGTTGTCAGAGATTTAATTCGTGTTGGTCTGGTTCTGTAAGACTTGCATTCGTAGGAAAGGGGCAGCTTGTTTTCTTGAACTGTGATGGCTAGCATTCAGCACAAATCAATATCTCACAAATGAGAGGCAAATGCTAACACATTTGAAAACAACAGGGTAGGGTAGATTTTCCTTCCACTCCTGCCATGTGAGGAAATATGAATTTTGTGATCAGTTATGTCCCCTATCGTAGACCCCAACGGCTCCATGTGCATGCTATAAGTACATGTATGTTCCCTCCAGTTCCAGTTTTGAAGACGCAAATACATGTGCGTCCACCGTCAACATGTCCTCTTTCAGATCCGCCATGAATGGGTCAGATATTCCATTCCTAAGTATGAAAGGCCACCGACTTTATGTGGTTCACTTTCCACATTTTACAGATTCAGGCGAGTAGGCCCTGAATTCTGTCATCAAGCCTTTTCCTGCCTTCTGCCTCTGAAAGCTCCAGTCTGAGCCTGCATCTGTATCCATGAACTTTGTCCTACTCCCTGCGCGGCTAACGGTGCCTGATCCAGCCTGTTGCCTGCCAAAACCTGTATTTCACCTTCAAGATTATCTGCTCCGCTCCTCATCCGATGCATTCCTGTCTAGTAGTTTAGGTAAACATTCCTCCAGCTACCGTGCAAAGGGCCAGGCCTCGCTGTCCTCATGCAAGTAATTCATAGCCCCTGTTACCATGGAATATTCCTGCCCCCTCGCATCTCATGTAGACACTTAGACGCTTGTACACGCACTAACAGTCAGTATAGAATAGACTCCGTCCGAGAGACCTTTCCTTTTGGATACTACAGTTCTTTAAACATAAGATATTAGATATGATTTGGGATTAGGTTGACATGACCCCCCAGACTTCTGTCTCCACATGTAGAGCTAAATGTCAAGTCCCCTTCACCCTCTAGTTGCACGTCAATCACACGTCATGCGGCTGCGCGCGCATCTCTGCCAAATATTTCTGCTGACATTGCAGGATTCTCTTATGGATCCACCCACTTGTGACATCATGTATAATGACGTTTACTAAGTTACGCCTATATGTCCGCCTTTTTTAGTTACGTATGCACATTTTATCTGTATTATCAGCTGTTACGCCTCTTGCATCTGTCTTAATGTAATGCTTTCCATATAAATACCATTACCTGTCAATAATGTATTGCCCTTCCTTCCTGAACTTTCGTGGTGATGGAATTTGAAGCCTGCAATTCGAATTGTATTTCCTGTGTAAAGGAATAAAGCCTTTTAGAACCTCTAATACCACGGATTCTGCCTCTTATATTTACTGAGTTATTCTTACTAGACTTTACCGCATAAAAAATAGTACCGGTAATGAAATATTTACCACATAAATTGGCGCCCGAACAGGGACACTTTCTCATCTCACGCGCCGGAGGTGCGTTGCAGGCCCGGTCTCCTGCCACAGCTGAACGGACAAAAACGCGTACCTGCAGGATTTCCTGTATCTCCCTCCGGCCAAGCGGGGGTGACTGAGGCTGCGATCAACACCCAGACGAGGCGGTGAGAAGTGCGAAGTATCCCGACCAGAGCATAGCTGAGAGAGCAAGATCCGAGGTATACAGAGGCCCACCAGGTTCCGAAGTTCCGAGTCGAGTCGAGTCGAGTCCAGTCCGGTCCAGTTTCAGTTCCGTTCCGAGGCCTTCCGTTCCGAGCTACCCGGTGAGTACCATTACCGGGGAGGCATTTAACGTGCACATAGTCTGTGCCGGTCAAGACGGGTTTGGGTACACAAATCCGGTCTGCACTGTTTCAGCAGTGTATCTGTACTGTTTAGCAGTATATCCAGTATGTCTTGCATATAAATAAGTATTATCTAGTGTCAGTATTATGTCAATAACTAGTTTTCTATTAGTTATCATCGTTCGTTAAACTGTTAAGTGTTAAATGTTTTAATACGTCCTACAAATTGTGGTGTGAATGGTTGTTCATTATTGTGTTTATTGTATAAAGTGTGTTCTAGTAATAAGGTCTAAAAATGCCGCTCTTTTCGAAATTAAGACAGATCAAAACTAGAAAAGGGGTACTCGAAGAAGCTGTTCCCATCCCACCTAGGGACACTCCAGGGTACTTTATGTATCATAAGCATGGCCTAGATGCCGTATTATTTCTTGATTTATGGGTGGACTACACTAAGGATTTGCCAGAAAATCAGAGATGGCCCGCAGCGGGGACCTGGGATGCAGATAGCATCATGAGAGTAGAAGAAGAATTATGGAAAAAGAAAGCCAGACAGTCACAGAAAGATGCCATTGAATTATGGCGTAAAGAATCATATAGACGTACAGAAAAAGCGCTCAGACAGGAAGAGAAAGGTAAAGAGAATTCAAATAGAACCCGAGAAAATCTATTAATTGAGGAAGGTACCCGAGTAAAATCAGAACAAGTAGATAGACAAAGAAACACTCTTATGAATGGTATGTATCCTCTTCTGGCCGAAGGGTTACCTAGGGCTACCCCGGAAATACCAAAAGACTTGACTCCTCCATTGCTCCCGATAAAAGCGCATCCCAAAACACATCCTAAAACAGCAAAGGACGTTTTCCTTTCCTCTTATTTAGATGACGTAGCTCCCGAGTATGCTAATACCATACCACACACACCGCTTGCCGATGGTGTTCAACATCAAGAGCATCCGTCTGTATCCCCGCAACCACAAACTCCTACACAAGTTCCAACAGGTCCGTCCGTTTCTACTGTTTTTCCCGCATCTACAATTTCTATCTTACGTCCAACGAATCCTTTCTTGCCCAGCACCTCAGATGGTGCTACAGGAGGTACGCCAGACATGTTTGCCACACCGCCGCGAAATAAACAGACCCTTAGAGAGTTAGCACTCCAACGTACACCCCAACTAGCGACATCCGACATGTTTAAAGAACAGCTTGTGGATTGTAGATACGATCCAGTGCCAGGTAAACAGGATAGATTGCTAATATCATCACTACGTATACGACGAGCTACATTGTATTTAATGACGATACCAGGAATGGTTGAACACCTAGACAATATATATCGCTTTGTCCAAACAGGGCGAGGTCCAGAAAGTATTAACGAAGCTATGGAATACCAGAAAGTGGATGTACAAAGACAATTACTACGTTTTTTCATAAATTGCGTGATTAGGAACCAAGACAGGCCTGGGGCAGATCATGATACCATGCAAAAACTTGCCAAATGGGGTCAGAACATATCAGAAGAGAAACATGATAAACAGGCGTGTATAATCGCCATGTATCGAAAGATCCGCAAGGAAGTAGAACGAATACATAAAGAAAGACGAGAAGCAGACAGAATTGAATCAGAGGAAGAGGAGGAGCGAGAATCAGAACAATTAGAAACGATAGCTTACGTAGGTAGAGGAAGACCCCATAATAATACTAGAGGCTTTAATGATCCGATACGTCCGATACGTCCAGAATGTAATAGACATTTTCCAAACCCTATGTTAAATACAAGATCCCCTGAACACCTATTCCAAGCCGCTGATAAATTACTCCGAGATCGAAGGGGGTACCATATGCTCGATTCCATGGACGAACAAGAATTAGCCAGGTCAGCAGTACAATGGGCTGACAGTCCCAGCGAATACAATGATGATGTACTAGCACACACGTTTCTGAATCTTGCCCCATACGAACAGCGTTTAGCTAGTATATACATGATTCAACACCTCCTTATATTATATAAAAGCCAACACTCCGATCCAGGACCCTTACCTGACATATTGACAGAACTACTCACGAATAAATGGAGAGGGTCAGGTACTGATTTAATTAAAGAAATTCTAGAATTTCGAAACCAGTATATAACTTTTGTATGCCCAGAACACGTTCCAGTTCCCATTATGGGAAGAAAAATGTATCACATAGATAGACAGAATCCGTTACGCGAAGTACACCCAATCAGAGGTGAAGGTAATAACTTTACACGCGTGTTTGTGTACACGCCTATAACTAAAATTGAATTATTAGAAATGAAGAAAGTAGTACCCAGCCATGACAAGGATCCAGCAGGTTTCCACCGTGAGATAAAAGACATGTTACTCATGGGAGAGTATACCTACCCCGACATTATGAAAATATTAAAAGTC
This sequence comes from Triturus cristatus, assembly GCF_964204655.1. Classification (NCBI taxonomy): domain Eukaryota; kingdom Metazoa; phylum Chordata; class Amphibia; order Caudata; family Salamandridae; genus Triturus; species Triturus cristatus. The sequence goes on from NC_140588.1 coordinate 513,431,775, forward strand.
CTATTACCCGCCGGTGTTTACGAGAAACTCAAAGAAAAGGAATGGGAGGTGGGAGACCAAAAGATAGATTGGACAGCATTAGAAAACGAAGAAAGGGCCCGAGCTGCAGGAGCAGGGCTTGGGGAAAAGACTACAGCATTACCAGGATTACTAGTGCAGGTACTGCCACGTTTATTAACTACGAAAAAGGAAGACTGGGGTGCAATCTCAGCCTGTAAACAAAAGCAAGATGAAGACACTAGTGATTTCTATTCCCGATTTGAAAAATGTTTTGGTATAAATAGTGGCATAAAAGCAAGTAGCGAGTCATATCCACATCTGTTTGTGACAAAATTAGTTGAAAATTCCCTACCACAAGTCAAGAATAGAGTATTGAAATTCGAAAGTACCTGGCAAGGTAATACCCCGTCACAGATGTTACAGATGTTACAATATCACCACAATAGAATTAGAGAAGAACAAGAACACGAACAAAGACGTATGAAAGATACAAAAATGATAATGCTTGTTGCTCAGTCAGTTCCAGCTGATGGTCATCAAAAGGGTGATTCCGCTGGTCCAACGAAAGGGACATGCAACTATTGTAAACAACAAGGTCATTATATACACGATTGTCCAGTCCTGAAACATAATATTGCCACAGGTAGAACCCAGGAAAGACCACGTCCACCTAGACAGGATCAGAATCAACAACAAATCCCTCAGCATGCACAACCTAGGTCAGCTCCGCAACAACTAGCTCCACAACAGACCGTGGCACCACCACAAGCGCAGCCTATTGCTGCCACACAAGCAACAACACAACAGATGGATCAGTATGCACAAGCAGATTATCCCGATTATCAGCGATACACATGAAATAGCCTAGAGAGGGAAGTTGGCTTACCCCTTATTGAGGTTCCAGTAGATCAAGAGGGACCTTATGTACATAGTGAACTATTAGGGGAAGACAGAAAGTTTTTACTTGATACAGGGGCAAGCAGAACAACTATACGACGCAGTGAAGTTCCAGGGGCACCCCTCTCAGGCTCACAAAATATTTCCCTTGGATTCTCAGGAAAACCTATAATTAATGACGTAACACAACCTCTTCCACTTACGGTTGGTCCATTGACACGTACTACAGATTTATTGCTTACTAAATCATGTCCAGAAAACTTGTTAGGTATAAAAACATTGAAAGCTCTAGGAGCTATAATATGTTGTTCTCCGGAGGGAGTACGATTATTTTTACGTGATTTTAAAGGTCACTACGTGTCCAGAGACATGGATCACCGGCTGCAGAATTTACCTACACATTTATGGGCACAAGGCCCCACTGATGTTGGTTGCATGAACATTACACCATATCGTGTCACACTAAAAACAGGAGTAGTACTACCACGAATGCGACAATACAAGTTACCACCAGATGCTGTTGTGGCTTTGCTGCAAATCATTGACGAGCTCATTGCACAAGGAGTGGTTGTCGAAACCGACTCCAATGTATGTAATTCCCCGATAATTCCGATTCTTAAAAGAACGGATCCAAAAGCACCACCAGTATATCGATTAGTTATTGATCTGCGCAAATTAAATAAATGTATTGTACCACAATACCCTGTGGTCCCAGATATCTCTTCATTACTAACAGCTATTGACTCAGAAGCAACGTTCTTCACTGTAATTGATCTCAAGAATGCTTTCTTTAGCGTCCCAATAGATCCGGAAAGTCAATATCTGTTCGGATTCAGTTTAAATGGACGAAGTTTTAAATTCACACGCGCACCTCAAGGATTTACAGAAAGCCCCAGCATCTATAGCCAAGCACTGAAACGAGAACTTGACAGTATCCACATGCCAGTTAACACTGCCTTGCTTCAATATGTCGATGATCTGCTGATCACCGCCCGAAGCGAACCTGAATGTGAAAAAGCGTCACTGACGGTTTTAAAATTTCTGGCCGACAAGGGGCACAAGGTGTCCCCTTCTAAGCTGCAATTCTGTGTCCAGCGAGTTGTTTACCTTGGGCACTCGCTGTCCAAGGAGGGAAGACAGCTTACACCTGATCGCATCCAGTTAATCGCTAACATGCCACCACCCAAGACACAAAAGGAGGTGCGGGCTTTTATAGGTCTCACTTCATACTGTAGGCAGTGGATCCCTCAATATGCATTTCTAGCAAAACCACTCATCCAGTTGACAACACAGGAGGCAGCCACATCGACTGTCCTCCCTTGGACTCAAGAACATACACACGCCTTTGAAAGCTTAAAGAAAGCTTTATGCCAAGCACCTGTTTTAGCAACACCATGTTACAGTAAACAGTTTACACTCTTTGTTACAGAACGCGACGGTACTGCCTTGTCAGTACTCACTCAGGAACAAGCAGGATCACACAAACCATGTGCTTATTTCTCTAGTACATTAGATCCAGTAGCTCAGGCTCTTCCTGCATGCCTGAAATCGGTGGCAGCAACAGCTTTAGCAATCAGACAAAGCGATGCCATAGTGTTAGGACACCAATTGACAGTACAAGTACCACACGCAGTAGAGGTTCTCTTGAACCGCACACAAACACAACACTTGACTATAGCGAGACTCACTGGTTACGAATTGACATTGTTTCAGCCACACATAGAAATCAGACGTTGTAATACGTTAAATCCTGCCACACTGTTACCAGTAGGCGGAACAGATCCCTTGGCACATGATTGTGTTGAAGTCATTACTATCACGACGAAACCCAGACAAGACTTGACAGACATCCCTTTATCAGATCCAGACCTGACATTGTATGTAGATGGTTCATGTATGAGAACAAGTACAGGAGAGTTAGTGGCTGCTTACGCAGTTACAACAGACACTGAAGTCATTGAAACAAATTGTATTAACACTTTGTCAGCTCAAGCAGCAGAGCTCATCGCTCTGACACAAGCCTGTATTCAAGCCAAAGATAAGAAAGTCAACATATACACAGATTCACGTTATGCATTCGGAGTCGTCCATGACTTCGGTGTACTGTGGCGAGAGAGAGGTTATTTAACTTCTCACGGTGCCCACGTCCAACACGGACCCCTCATTCAAGCCCTATTAGACGCGATTCATCTACCTACTGCAATATCGATTATGAAATGCAAAGCCCATACAAAAGTTACCGATATCATTTCTCAGGGTAATGACCTAGCTGACAGAACAGCTAAACAGACTGCTCAGAATCAGACTCACACAACTGACACGACAAAGACAATAGTTCCGACACCAACACATTGCATGACAGTTAAGGATCCCGCCCTTGATGTAATTGACATACAGACACATGCTACACCAGAAGAAATAAAGAAATGGACTGAATTAGGAGGGATCCAAACGGATCAAGGATGGATGACGAAGGAAAAATCTATATGGTTTCTTCCCGACTCCATGGTTCAAGTCATCATTAACACAATACATAGTCCAGCGCACCTAGGAGAAAAAGCTATGCTAGACAGCATTCAACACATCTGGTTCAACAAACATTTACGAGCCGCAGCTAAACAAAAAGTTCGTACCTGTATGATATGTTGTCAGTTTAATCCAGGTAAAAGCATCCCCGTAGAGCAGGGTGGATTTCAATCTCCCGATCATGCTTTTGAAGTCCTCCAGATGGATTATATCCAGATGGAACGATGTCGAGGATTCAAATATGTTCTCGTAGTTGTCTGTGCTCTTTCCCGTTGGACAGAAGCCTACCCGGTTTCAGATTACACTGCCCCGACTACTGCCAAACAGTTAGTTCGAGAATTCTTCCCACGGTACGGTTTACCACGTGTTGTCTACTCAGATAACGGCCAGCCATTCTCATCCGAACTAATGAAACACGTTTCCCTTTTGTTAGGCTACCAATGGAAATTCCACTGTGTCCGACATCCCGAGGCAGCAGGTCTCGTGGAACGCCATAATCAAACTCTGAAAATTAGATTGTCCAAAATATGTAGAGAAAAAGGTGTCGATTGGATAGTAGCCTTACCAGTTGCGCTCTTTTACATGAGAATGGTAGCACATTCTCGAACAGGGCTATCCCCGTACGAGGTGATCTTCGGTAGACCACCAAATATGTGGGGGACGCCTATACCTCGCAAAATCACTGATGTTGACTGTAATATGCTGACAGATTACCTGGCTTCCTTGATGTCTGCACTACAATCTTGTCGTTCACAGGTAGCTGCAGCTTTTCCCGATAATACTGAGGTGAAGCCCCATGACGTGGTTCCAGGCGACCTGGTTCTGGTCCGGAATTTCGACCGGAAGACCCAACTGGAGCCTAAGTGGAAATCGCCAAAACTTGTTCTACTAACCACAAGGACAGCCGTGAAGATCGAGGGACGTAAAGGGTGGTTGCACTCGAGTCATATCAAGAAATTTTATGGACTACCGTCCAGTGTGAACTCTCAGCCCTGCATTCCCTCACAGACAGACTCAAAGCTTCCCTTGGTTGAACAGTCAAAAACGGAACTTTATAAACTGAAATTAAGGTCTAGCAAGTCAGACAATTTGATTGTTTAAGTCCTCTCCAAGGTGAATCGGTTGAATTTGTCTCTGACATGTATCCTCTAGACCGGAATAGAGAAAGAAATCAACAGATGCAGCTTAAAAAGCATGCGTATTGTAAATCACTTCGTAGTCACTGCACAGTAACGTTATTAATTTTGTTTTTTCTAAGTCTTCTGATCATCATTTCTAGTATACTACTGCATATGTATTACCCTATTTCTAAGCGTGCTTACAATGTTACTGCAGAACATTCTTTTAGCGAATTACCCCCGCATGAGTTATCCTATAGATTTGGGCTGCGCAACAACACATTCATTAGTATGTTACATCATTCCCATCAGACCAGCAATGCTACAAATTGTTGGATATGTGGCCGACTCCCTCCCTATCAGAACTATAAGGGAGTTTTGCCCCTCTTTCCATATCCGTTCACACACAATGGCTCCTGTGGAGCATGGTTTAGTTTGATTAATTCCCTAGATTCAAATTCCGCAGTTTATCAAGACAACTGGGTATGGGGAAACCTGAACCTAGTTTTGCTTAAAGTCTGCTACCCTAACAAGGAGGGACTTCCCAAAAGAACAGGAACTGATCTAGAAAATGAAGTATATGGATTAGGTAATTTTACACTTAACCTCATGATCTTGAACGTTGAATCTGAAGCTACACCAATCTTGCCCGCCATGTCAGTATTCCCAGTAAAAGGGGAATTATGTGTAAGAAAGAATGGTTCCATACACATGGGCCATAGTAAATGCACCACTGTAATAAAATTCAGTGATCAAGGCAAGTCTACATTTAGAGCTTCCCGTCATTCCTACTTCATATGTGGCCAGACCGCATATATACGTCTACCTCTAGATTGGGATGGTACCTGTTACATAGCATTCCTTCTGCCACCTGTTTTCCTAGCCCCTCCTGATTATCACAGAAATACCCATTTAGTACACAATAGACAGCAGAGAGATCTCCCAATTGTCGATTACACTGAAACAGCATGGGAGCAATACACAGATTTCAATAAAGGTTTCTTTCCCTATATAGGTACAGTCACTAATAGTAAGCTGATACGTAGATTAACTAGAACCCTTGAAGCAGTAGTGAACGAGACTACTTCCGCCTTAGGCAATTTAACAGAAGAGCAGTCTGCTATGCGGATTGTTGTGCTTCAAAATCGTCTTGTCCTTGACGTCATCCTGGCCGATAGGGGCGGAGCTTGTAGGGTCATCGGATCAAGTTGCTGTGTTTTCATACCAGAAAATTCGCCGTCAGTATATAAAGCCATAACTCGCCTTCATAAGATTGTGAGCCAGATACACCAGAGTCCAGGCACCTGGACTTGGTCCGGTTGGTTTTGGAGCATGTTGTCAGCCTGGGGATGGAGAATCCTATCCTTGCTAGGTATTGGCTTTCTCATACTATTCAGTTGCTGCTTATGTCTACAATGTGGGCCAGCGATTTGTGGTCTGTGTGCCACATCGTGTATCCCACATCCAAGTTTTCGTTCAAGATCCCGGAAGAAGAAAGAAGAACAAATGATGCTATATGAACAGATCGATGGATTGATGAAGATCGATATCTCCTGAGGGTCCGTAGGGGACAAGGAGGGAATGAGGAAATATGAATTTTGTGATCAGTTATGTCCCCTATCGTAGACCCCAACGGCTCCATGTGCATGCTATAAGTACATGTATGTTCCCTCCAGTTCCAGTTTTGAAGACGCAAATACATGTGCGTCCACCGTCAACATGTCCTCTTTCAGATCCGCCATGAATGGGTCAGATATTCCATTCCTAAGTATGAAAGGCCACCGACTTTATGTGGTTCACTTTCCACATTTTACAGATTCAGGCGAGTAGGCCCTGAATTCTGTCATCAAGCCTTCTGCCTCTGAAAGCTCCAGTCCGAGCCTGCATCTGTATCCATGAACTTTGTCCTACTCCCTGCGCGGCTAACGGTGCCTGATCCAGCCTGTTGCCTGCCAAAACCTGTATTTCACCTTCAAGATTATCTGCTCCGCTCCTCATCCGATGCATTCCTGTCTAGTAGTTTAGGTAAACATTCCTCCAGCTACCGTGCAAAGGGCCAGGCCTCGCTGTCCTCATGCAAGTAATTCATAGCCCCTGTTACCATTTAATATTCCTGCCCCCTCGCATCTCATGTAGACACTTAGACGCTTGTACACGCACTAACAGTCAGTATAGAATAGACTCCGTCCGAGAGACCTTTCCTTTTGGATACTACAGTTCTTTAAACATAAGATATTAGATATGATTTGGGATTAGGTTGACATGACCCCCCAGACTTCTGTCTCCACATGTAGAGCTAAATGTCAAGTCCCCTTCACCCTCTAGTTGCACGTCAATCACACGTCATGCGGCTGCGCGCGCATCTCTGCCAAATATTTCTGCTGACATTGCAGGATTCTCTTATGGATCCCACACTTGTGACATCATGTATAATGACGTTTACTAAGTTACGCCTATATGTCCGCCTTTTTTAGTTACGTATGCACATTTTATCTGTATTATCAGCTGTTACGCCTCTTGCATCTGTCTTAATGTAATGCTTTCCATATAAATACCATTACCTGTCAATAATGTATTGCCCTTCCTTCCTGAACTTTCGTGGTGATGGAATTTGAAGCCTGCAATTCGAATTGTATTTCCTGTGTAAAGGAATAAAGCCTTTTAGAACCTCTAATACCACGGATTCTGCCTCTTATATTTACTGAGTTATTCTTACTAGACTTTACCGCATAAAAAATAGTACCGGTAATGAAATATTTACCACACATGGGTGAGGTAGATCCTACATGTTCAAAACTCCAATTAACCCTTACCCCACATGTACTCTTACATACATCTCTGTAGTCTTCATGCAGTTGTGCAAGCGTCCATGCAGATCTCTCTTGCACCTGTCAATACACAGTCTCCAGAAGCACGCTCTTAGCACACAGGCAGCTGCTTCTCCTGCACTCCCATGCTAAGTATTCAGCACTGTGTGGTATTTTAGATAGTAGTGTGTAACGCTACCACATTCAACATCGCCAAGGCTCATTTCCTTTGCTCTAGTCTAATCACTCACCCAGGTTCCACATGCTCATGGTCTCAAGTAGCTGTTAGGACATGTGCTTTTTTCTGCCTCTCTAAACTATAAGGAAAATGTGTCAGGCTGTTACAGTAATTATCACTTGCAAAACCACAGTAGTAAATGTGCTTTGAAATTGCCAATCAAATATCGTTTTCTGCCTAGAATCACACCATGAGTCTGTGTGCACAAAAGAATTGTTGTCAGAGACTTAATTCGTGTTGGTCTGGTTCTGTAAGACTTGCATTCGTAGGAAAGGGGCAGCTTGTTTTCTTGAACTGTGATGGCTAGCATTCAGCACAAATCAATATCTCACAAATGAGAGGCAAATGCTAACACATTTGAAAACAACAGAGTAGATTTTCCTTACACTCCTGCAATGGGTGAGGTAGATCCTACATGTTCAAAACTCCAATTAACCCTTACCCCACATGTACTCTTACATACATCTCTGCAGTCTTCATGCAGTTGTGCAAGCATCCATGCAGATCTCTCTTGCACCTGACAATACACAGTCTCCAGAAGCTCGCTCTTAGCACACAGGCAGCTGCTTCTCCTGCACTCCCATGCTAAGTATTCAGCACTGTGTGGTATTTCAGATAGCAGTGTGTAACGCTACCACATTCAACATCACCAAGGCTCATTTCCTTTGCTCTAGTCTAATCACTCATCCAGGTTCCACATGCTCATGCTCTCAAGTAGCTGTTAGGACATGTGCTCTTTTCTGCCTCTCTAAACTATAAGGAAAATGTGTCAGGCTGTTACAGTAATTATCACTTGCAAAATCACAGTAGTAAATGTGCTTTGAAATTGCCAATCAAATATCGTTTTCTGCCTAGAATCACACCATGAGTCTGTGTGCACAAAGGAATTGTTGTCAGAGATTTAATTTGTGGTGGTCTGGTTCTGTAAGACTTGCATTCGTAGGAAAGGGGCAGCTTGTTTTCTTGAACTGTGATGGCTAGCATTCAGCACAAATCAATATCTCACAAATGAGAGGCAAATGCTAACACATTTGAAATCAACATGGTAGATTTTCCTTCCACTCCTGCCATGGGTGAGGTAGATCCTATATGTTCAAAACTCCAATTAACCCTTACCACACATGTACTCTTACATACATCTGTGCAGTCTTCATGCAGTTGTGCAAGCGTCCATGCAGATCTCTCTTGCACCTGACAATACACAGTCTCCAGAAGTACGCTCTTAGCACACAGACAGCTGCTTCTCCTGCACTCTCATGCTTACTATTCAGCACTGTGTGGTATTTCAGATATCAGTGAGTAACGCTAACACAATCAATATCACTAAGGCTCATTTCCTTTGCTGTAGTCTAATCACTCACCCAGGTTACACATGCTCATAGTCTCAAGTAGGTGGTAGGACATGTGCTCTTTTCTGCCTCTCTAAACTATAAGGAAAATGTGTCAGGCTGTTACAGTAATTATCACTTGCAAAACCACAGTAGTAAATGTGCTTTGAAATTGCCAATCAAATATCGTTTTCTGCCTAGAATCACACCATGAGTCTGTGTGCACACAGGAATTGTTGTCAGAGATTTAATTAGTGTTGCTCTTGTTCAGTAAGACTTGCACTCGCAGGAAAGGGGCAGCTTGTTTTCTTGAACTGTGATGGTTAGCATTCAGCACAAATCAATATCTCACAAATGAGAGGCAAATGCTAACACATGTGAAAACAGGGTAGATTTTCCTTCCACTCCTGCAATGGGTGAGGTAGATCCTACATGTTCAAAACTCCAATTAACCCTTACCCCACATGTACTCTTACATACATCTCTGCAGTCTTCATGCAGTTGTGCAAGCGTCCATGCAGATCTCTCTTGCACCTGACAATACACAGGGCCTCATGTAGGTAGCCAAATACCGGTCGGTAACGGCCGAAATTCTGTAAATATGCCGTTACCGACCGGTATTTAGACAAGTGAGATGTAGGAGGCCAAAAACCAGTTTTCGGTAAATATGAAGCGGTAAATACCGATTCATATTTACCGAATACATATTTACCGAATCGGTAAATATGAAGTGGTAAATATGAATCGGTAAATATGAAGTGGTAAATATGAAGTGGTAAAACTGAAAAAGGCATGTAGGAAAATTCGGTAATTAAGAAATCCATGAAATTCGGTAATTAAGAGTCGGTAATTAACACTGAGTGAAAGCAGGTGGTAACCATCAACAGAGCATATAAGCAATCCCAAAATGCAACAGTGTGGACAACATGGCCGCTCTGTATGTCATTGCAAGGCGCCTACGTCTACAGGCAGCAGGTCTGAGGATATGGAGACGGGAGGAACGCATCTACAGACAGTGCATCACACTCTTCCAACTGACTGACGCAGAGATACATGAAAGGTACAGGCTACACCCCCAAACCATCATGGACCTGATAAGGGACCTGCACCCACTCCTGGACCAGCCAACAAGAAGGGCGCATGCCATACCACCGCATGTGCAGGTGCTCTGCAGCCTACATCTACTGGCATCTGGCAGTTACTAGGGGGTGATAGCTGCGGTGGGCGGTGTATCCCAGAGTTGCCTGTCCCGTTTCTTCAAGAAGTTCCTGGATGCCATGATGCAGAGAATGCACCACTACATCAGCTTCCCAAACACACAGGCTGAACTGCAGAAAACTAAAACTGACATTTTTATCACATGGCACAGTTCCCCCATGTCATTGGCTGTATTGATGGCACACACATCCCAATCTGCCCACCAGCTGACACTGAGCACATCTACAGGAACAGAAAGTCCACCCACTCCATCAATGTGCAGGTAATCTGTGATGCAGGGAACATCATCACTGATATTGTAGCGAAGTTTCCTGGGAGCACCCACGACTCTTACATCTTCCAGAACAGTGGGATCTACACACGACTGCTTGCCGGAGAATTTGGAGAGGGATACCTGCTAGGTAAGTAACAGTGATGCCCCATGAAACCTGCAAATCATAGTGTATAGAGGCATGTGACTGATGGTTCCCTTTTACTCACCTAGGCGACAGTGCATATGCCTGCCGGTCATTCATCCTCACTCCCTACCTACACCCATCAACCCAGAGTGAGAGATGATATAACGTGGCACATAAATCTACACGCAATGTGGTGGAGCGCACGTTTGGACTACTGAAAAGCAGGTTCCGCTGCCTCCACAAGAGCGGAGGCGCACGCCAGTACACACCGATCAACTGCTGCAAGATCACTGCCACTTGTGCAATGCTGCACAACCTTGCCACGAAGAGAGGTACAGATGTGGAACTAACAGATTTTGAGGACAACGAGGATGAGTCAGGCCAGCCAGAGGGCAACGCAGCTGGAGTGCCAACTGCAATAGATGGGAGAGAGAGACGGGCAGAGATCACATGCAACTATTTCTGAGTAAGTAAGGGGATACAGCCAGTTGTGGTATGTCATGACGTAGTTTTAATGCGGCACTACGTCATTACAACAAGATCAAGCCAATCTGGCAACATAGCATATTTACAAGGGGTAAGTCCAGGGTTACGTCACCCATTGGGAATTGGCTACGCAGGGCTGCATCAATGTTTACGCACACGCGCTGCAGTGTGGGATGGCACGGATTGAGCATCCTCACTACTGCCAACCCCAAGCCGCCTGCTGCTCCTGCGTGCTTCTGGGACGGGGGGTGTGATGCTGCTCCTGCTGCTGGAGTCGATGCTCTCCGCAGCATCCCCTGCAGCAGTTGTGGCCGCCTGACTTGTTAATAGCACCTCAAGTGCACTTGTGACCTGCACCATCCCCCGAGACACGTCGCTGCAGCAGTGTGTCAGGCCCTCCTGCATCGACACAGAGCGCCGGCAGAGTAGAGAAGTGGCAGTTGCCAGACGGTTGAGTGCCCTGGTGTTAGTGTCCCTCCTCTGCCGTTCCCGGCGCCGTGCATCTATGTCAGCATCTAATTTGCTGCACAACAGCTGGATTGACTGGGACATGTCCCGAATGCCCGCTGCCATTTCACCCACCCCCACTGCCATTGTGCTGATGTTCTTGTCCATGTTGACAAATGTTGATTTCATGCACCGTATATGCCTCTGGACTGACATGACTGCCTTTGTTTGCAGGCGCTGTTGTTTTAACATGTTGCCCTCGAGCCCCGAGAAGACACCATGGCTGTCAATGTTTGCTGGTGGACTCTGCACACGCGACCTGCGGCGCCCTCTTGCACCCGTCTGTTCTGCCTGTGAGGTGTAGGGCACAGTGGCATGGCTCCCATCCTGGGGCATAGTAATTTGCTCAGGGCCCCTGCTGTCGTCAGACGAGGTGTCTAAGGCTCGCAGCCTGGCGGCAGCACGCCTCCTCAATCTCACACATGCAGGCGGTGATGTGGCTGGTGACTCAAACATGAGTGGCGATGCTGGCTCTGGGTGAGGTGATGCTGGCTCTGGTTGAGGTGAGGCTGGCTCTGGTTGAGGTGAGGCTGGCTCTGGTTGAGGTGAGGCTGCCTGTGTTAGTGGTGCGGCTGCCTGTGGCACTGCTCCCTGGGCTGACCTTGTGCTGGCCAGAGCTGATCTGTGTGGCCGGTGTGCCCTCTCTCCTGCAGCATGTCCTGTCCTGCGCGATGTCACATCTGTGGACAGAAATGCAACATCGGCTCAGTGTACCTGAAGGGCTGCATTGCAAGCATCACAATAAAATCATGTTACACTCTCACATTGTCCTCTGCCTGCTTGTGGCTAATGTGTGTAACATGCCTTGTTGTCCTGTGCTATTTACTTCATGGTTGGGGTTTCCCTGACTACATCTCCCTGAATGCATTGCCTGTCTGCACTAACACATGGACTGGAGTGGGATACTCATTTCACAATGGGGATGTGGGATAGGGGTAGGGGGGGCTACATTGCTGTGCATTCATCTTACCTTGTTGGGTGGCGGCTCTGGCAGAGCTGTCGGCATCCCCAAGGCCCACGACGCTCTCTTGCTCGATTGTGGCCTCCACCAGCTCCTCCAGTTCGGTGAGGGCAGGTGCCCTGTTGGTTCCACCTCCAGTCTGGCTGGCCTCCTTCTGGATTTCCCCCATCTTCCTCTTGGTTACAATCCTCAGGTCATACCAGCGCTTTTTGAGTACCTCTATGTCCCTGTGGGTCACTCCCACAGCATTGACCTGCGCCTGGATGCCCAGCCAAATATTGCGCTTTTCTGCCTCAGGCACTTGCAGGGACTGCCTCCCAAACAGCTTCTGGTGCTGCTTCACCACCTCCTCCACCAGCACCTGGAGTTCCTTGGGGCTGAATTTCATCTTCCTCCTCCTTTCCCCTCCATCTCTCACTGTCCTCTGCATCGACATGATGTTTTTGTGCTGCACAAACAGGCACTGGCTCCCTGCCTCTCCTCTGCACTCCAAGCCTCTCCAGAGTCTGTTAATTGTGTGCACCTGCCTGGGTGTGGCCACTTCCTGGTTGGGTGGGGTGTGGTTGCACAGGATTGGCTGTTTCATCCAGTCATGTGATTTTTTTTTCCCGATTCGGTAAATACCGAATCGGTATTTACCGAATCGGTAAATTACACTTCGGTATTTACCGATTCGGTAAATATCACCTCGGTATTTACCGATTCGGTAAATTCCGATTCTTGATTACCGAATGTTACCGATTCGGTAAATTTTACCGAATTATTACCTACATATAACTTACCGATTCTTAAATACCGATTCGGTACGGTTCGGTATTTAAGAATCGGTAATTTTTATTTACCTACATGAGGCCCACAGTCTCCAGAAGCACGCTCTTAGCACACAGGCAGCTGCTTCTCCTGCACTCCCATGCTAAGTATTCAGCACTGTGTGGTATTTCAGATAGCAGTGTGTAACGCTACCACATTCAACATCACCAAGGCTCATTTCCTTTGCTCTAGTCTAATCACTCACCCAGGTTCCACATGCTCATGGTCTCAAGTAGCTGTTAGGACATGTACTCTTTTCTGCCTCTCTAAACTATAAGGAAAATGTGTCAGGCTGTTACAGTAATTATCACTTGCTTTACCACAGTAGTAAATGTGCTTTGAAATTGCCAATCAAATATCGTTTTCTGCCTAGAATCACACCATGAGTCTGTGTGCACACAGGAATTGTTGTCAGAGATTTAATTTGTGTAGCTTTTATTGTGTAAGACTTGCAGTCGTAGGAAAGGGACAGCTTATATGATAGGATTTGAAAAGCTCATAAAAATATAGTAGTATATTTAAATTACATAAAGGTATTTTTTTTTTAGTTTCTTTCAGGTATTGCTGAACAACACTGAATTAAATTAAAGATGCCTATAAAATCATGAAAGAGAAAAGAACAGCAACAACATCTATATTTGAAGACAACTGGACAACAAAGATTAGTTGAAGAACCTCATGTTGGAAAAAAGAAAAAGTCTTCTGGTAAGCAGACTAAGGATTTTATAAAAAATATCCTCAAGCAAAGAAGAAATGTAAAAAATATATCCACTGCAAATAGTGTTTCAAGTAGTAAACAACAAGACAATCAACAGAATATACTAAATGCTAATGTACAATCTGAAGTAAGAAAGAATGACTTAAAAAGAAAAATAGATTTTAAAAACATTCGTAGAAAAATGTTTCAGAGAAGAGTGATGTTCAATTTGCTAAAGGATGTGAAAAAATATAGGAAGAAAGCCACATTTTATAAGAAAAAGAAACATATTGAATCAATTGTTGCAAAGGCTTTGGAATTAAAAAGAAAACTATTCATTTTAATTTTGAACAGGATCCGTACATTAGATAAAATAGTCAATGTAATGAAGTCAAAAAGCAAAAGAAAAAGAGAAGTGAAAAAAAAACTTATGTAAAGTGTTCTTAGGAGAATGGAAGCATAGTTCAAGTACTGAACCATTTTTTAATGAAGAGAGTTATCTTCAAAGTAATAGTTTGCTGCATGCAGTTGACACCAGTGGTCGAGCATATGAAGTTAAGGATGGTTGTGTAATGGAAAAGGAGAAAATGGTTCCAAGAAATGAGGAAGAAGTGTTAGCTGATGAGGTTATGGGGAGACGTCCTGAAGCCCCAGTGTGCACTTGGAATTGTAGTAGTATTTGTACTGTAGGACAGGAATCTATTGATAAATTACGTGACTTTCTAAGAGAATATAGTGAAAAAAGTGTTAAACAGAAGATTAAGGTGCTTCAAAGACTAGATCCATGCAGAGTGAGAGAGAATACTGGTTTGCAAGGACATTCTCTGGCTTGTCTTTCTAGGAAAGTTTGTCAAAGTGTTTTTCACCATTTTAGGATGCTGGCAGTTCATCATACTGAAATGAGAAAATTTGTGAGAAGATTGTATTTTGCTAAAAGTCCAGCACTAAAGTTAAATGAGTTGAATAGTGCTCTGTTCCGTGGATCTATATCAGATGTGAAGAAGGTTTGTGAGGATATTGAGTTTTGTTACTTTGGTCCAGAGCAAGAAAGTGCAGGAAATGACACAGTTATTGAAGAAAATGTGGAAGAGAATGTAGAACTCACTGTTAGTAAAAACTTTGAAGATCAAATGACAAAATTTACTATCATCTCTAATGAAAGACCAAATATTACTTGTATTTGTTGCCGGAGAAGCCATTATAAAACTCAAACAAGGAATGTTGATCTCTATAAAAAAAAGTGAAAAAGAAAATAATTCTAAGTGGAAGGATTTTGCTACATATTTATTTCTGGAAAATTGTTTTGATTTGGGTGAAGATCAGCGTATTTGTAAATACTAGCAAAAGGAGAAGACCCCGGCACTCAGCTGATTTATATACAACACACATTCAATTTGAAATTAATCATACGTACTACAAATACCAAATCATAGAGAGAGGAACCAATTGCCATGGGGAGTTTCACAAGACCAACAAGTGTAAGCTGTGAATTTAGTTTAATAATTTTAAAGCACAAAGCAAATCATCTTAGCATATTACATCAAAGACTTGAACAGAACATCAGACAGCATGTATATCCCAAGTCTTGTAGTTCTTATGAGTGCTTTTGACACGTAGAGTGTTCTTTCTGAAACAGCCAACGCGCGTTTCGTCACCACCGTGACTTCCTCAAGGCTGTAGAATAATAATAAAACAAGCATTGTAGTTCCTAGAGATTAATTTCCAAATTCCT
Organism: Triturus cristatus; assembly: GCF_964204655.1. NCBI lineage: Eukaryota > Metazoa > Chordata > Amphibia > Caudata > Salamandridae > Triturus > Triturus cristatus. Next base: position 513,447,498 of record NC_140588.1, read on the forward strand.
ATTACAATCCTTCGTATAGTGAAGATCCTTCCTGAACCCAGTTTAGTTTGATTTAAAAATCAGATATCAATAAAAGACACTGAACGCAAATGGCAGAGAGACTATTTAAGAACAGGTCCTGAAAACCATTTCACCCTCAGTGTGTAAGACAAAAAGTGAGTGAAGAAGGCATACACAAGAAAGAAAAGAAACAGTGTGTGGAGCATAGAACAAACTCAAAGGCAGAAGAAATAGTCATACCCAATAGAGAAGTGGTCAGGCTGAACCAAGGAGTGATCATATTTACACACCATAGCATAAGTCAATCAATCTAAGATGAAAGGTAGAGTATGTGAATCAGTGTCCCCTTCCTGAGTAAGTTGAGGATACAGATATCTAGAAGACAAGCCAGCCCCGAAAAAGAGAAACATAAATAAAGTGCTTATGTATTGCTCTGTCACCTTCAAAAATATTGTTCAAAGAAGTATTGTCGATGGCTATGATGGGCCCGATTCCCTATGTGTCCCCTAGGTCCCCGGGGAGCAGTCCGTTGAATCCAAGCCTCACTGTCCCCTGTGATCGCAAAAAACGTGGTTGGAAAAAGAAAAAAGAGCGCAGCAGTCCTCACGGTAAAGGACAAAATCTATTTGGCAGTAAGAGAGTTCGGGTATGACCCTGCCTCTCCCGATCTTTAAACAAGCCAAGCATTTACCTATAATTGTCTTACAGTCTGTTGTGAAGCATATTATGCTTTGGGGGGCCGTTTACAACCTCCAAGATTCTGTCAAATTTGCAGCTTCCATAAGCCAGACGTGATATTACACAGTTTGGTAGTGACTGCATGTAACACAAATAGAGAGGGTAGATATAGGTCAGTAATATACAGTGAACAAACCTAAAATAACAAGCCTGTTAAAACGTAAGTAAATCATATATGTTTGACTTACACGCACTCAAGAGTTTAAGAAACACTAATTTTTAAGATCCAGAAGTACTGAATGTCTCTTGTCGTTCGAGCCCAATAAAAGCATCTAAGAACAACAAAAAGAGTGTGTACATTAGAATACAACCTGCAGACATAGACCAACTCAGTCTTGGAGAAAGTTGTCTCCATGTTGGAAACAAACTGGTTAAAAGAATAATTAAAATCTGAAGGAGAACACTTACACGGTCCACAGCGAGCTAAATTTGCTCTGCTGTTCTTCAAGTCTCCCGTACAATCTTCTTAAGGAACCATGATAAGGTCCTAGGATATATAAGAAAAGTTTTATTTGAGAAGTGAATATCGAAATCATTTAGGCTAATAATCCAAAGTTTAAGGATTGTTATTGCCAGTTCTTACTCCATGTAAAAACGCGGAGAGAGAGTAGTTCAAATTTTGGCCAGCCTTGGTACTGTAATTTCTCCCATCAAAGTTAGGATCAAACAAACCTCCTGTCAGGTACCACACTATCCGATACACTTACCCTTAGTCACTAGCGTATTTGAATATTGGCATTAGTATTTTTGGCCATTCAGTAGTCGGCATTGAAGAAATTGTGCGTCTAGCAGCTCATTACATTAATGTCAAACCCAAAAAACATGTCAAGCAGTAAGAATACGCTCGCATTAGTTGTAGCCAAATAACTAGTAAATCTCAAAGTCAAATTTAGACAAATTTAGACACTACCAGGTAAAACGAAACCGTGACCAGCAATGGCCGTCCACAGAAATCCCATTAAGTGTAACGCTGACTAAAGCAAATACCTTCTGTTAAGCAGAGTGTCGTCCTTAAAGTTCCGTCGTCCTGCAACAGGCAGCGTTGCTCGTAGTTGTGTTTATATACCCATTACGTACCGGAAGAGAAACTGACATCGGATCGAAGTTCGTGAACCCGTGCCGAAATTCGAAGACGGGCTAATGTTCCTAAGTGCGGGCGCCATATTGAGATGTGTAAAACAACCTTAACGATATTTGTTTGGTTGTTTAACTATCGACCCATTGTTTTAACATATTGAAATGTACCTAAAGATAGGTAATCCTCATTGTATACGAGCGGATTCAATACACTTGTCTTCAAAATCTATAGTGATTTAACAGTGCGAGCGCCATGTTCAAGTGTTAAAGTAAGTACTTAGACCATTCAGAAAGTATATTACGGTATACTCGTTGCTCGTAACCCGATGTGTAGAGGGTTAAGACCTCAGAAAGTGTGGTGCATAGTAATCGCGATACACGATATGTATATGTTAGAGATGTCAGTACATAAGTTGGTTTTGAGAAGAAGAATAAGCGTAAGGTGCACACAGTTTAGAGGGAGAATGTAGAGAGACCCCCGTCCGCCTTGATCCAAGAGTTTGATAGTCCAATCTGTCAATTGGTGTCTATAAATTCCCGAATCGGCCATTAGAGGAATACTTTCCAGAGAGAACAAAACATACATTTGCACGTATTTCTTTGCGCACAATTCTCATTGAATACAATTGTCATCCAATACACAATGGCATTAACCACAATTAAGCGAAGTTTAGTGGGATATCTGACCTCGATTGGCACCTTCCAAATATTTTGTCTCAATTTGGACACATTTGTTGTATTGAACTGCCCCACTAGCTGAAGTAAATAGCCTGAGTGATTGTGCGACTCATCATCCACCACTACCTTGTGTATGAACTAGACTATTTGTAAATACTGTTATAACAAGTTAGAAGAAAATAAAATGCAGAACTTAGTGATTTAAATACGTATGAGTCTATACTCATTCAATGTGTCCATCCGTTTCAGACTATAGTTCGTATGGAGCCCAAAACAGGCAAATTACCTCCTTCAGAGTTACAAAGAGGTTTAAAAGGAAGAGTTGTCTATTTGCCATTAGATTTGAAAAAAAATATTGAAACAATTGATGCAGATAGTTTGGAAACTGAACCATTAGTTATTCTGGTTAATGGTGTACCTACAAAGAATAAGAAAATTTGGCAGGAGCTGGTAGATGTACGAAAAGTACAAAGAGCAAATTTATATTTGAAAAGAAATAATAAATGGTATGAATCAATTTATATGGATGAAGATGAAGAAGTTTTACTAGCAGACACAGGAATACCAACTGGGCAAATTGAAAAAGTGGATAAGTCAAAAGAAGAAGAAATTTATGAACATTTCAGCATACATCCTCTTCATTCTAAAGAAGTTATGGGAAACACTATTGATCTGTTTCAGATGAAAAAAGCAAAAGGAACTCCCGTGAGTGTATGGGAGGAGAGCTTGGAAGCTCGTTGTTTTCCCCAGCTGTTTCCTACAGGAAAAGGTGGACGATATGATGAACGTCCAGTACAGATTCCTGCTTCTGAGTATCGGACTTCAAGATTATATGCAGAAGATCCAAGATTTCATCAAAGTATTCCTTATTTGTTCCATCTTTTATTTGAAAGTGACTTGTCTGCACTATCTTATGTAGTAAATCACATTTTAAAAACTGGAGTACATCTACATAATGTGTCTGCAAAGGATTTTCTGAACAAAGTGCAACAGCGAGATGATCATTTGGAATCTCAATTGATTAATCTGATGGCTTGTCAGCGTGGGACTAATGAATATTGGTACCGACGCCATGGAGAATTGAAATGTATGTTACGGAATTTAGGAACTCCTACATGGTTCCTTACCCTAAGCTGTGCTGAGTACGCTTGGGATGATTTACTGGATTTTCTTCGAGAGGCAAATTCAAATATTGAAAACATCCAATACAAGACAGCAGGAGAATTGTGCTCATTGGATCCGGTTAATGTTTGCAGATATTTCAATCATAGATTTGAGGCTATGATGCCCTTCATCTGCAATAAAAAAAATCCACCTCTTGGAGAAGTTGTGGATTTCTTTTGGAGAAAAGAGTACCAAGCAAGAGGTGCTCCTCATATTCATATGCTGTTGTGGATCAAGGATGCCCCAAAATTTGGAACAGATTCTGATGATGCAGTTTTATCTTTCATTGAAGGATATGCAACATGTGCTATACCTAAAAGCACAGAAGAAAAAAACTTAAAAGAGCAAGTTTTACGTTTTCAAAGTCATCGGTGTGGAAAATACTGTCGACGAAAGTACAAGAGTAAAGATAAATTCTACACAAAATGTCGATTTGGATTTCCATGACCTGTTCTTTCAAAAGGAAGAGTAAACAGTTTTATGTCAGCTGTGCGACATACTATTACAAGAAAATCGCCGAAAAATACCTACAACCTAAGAAGAAAAGAAGAGTCAAAATATATAAATGACTACAACCCAGTCATTTTATCCATGTGGAATGCTAACATGGATATTCAGTATGTAGCTGACAATTCTATTGCTGTTGCTCGGTATGTCACATCTTACATCACTAAATCTGAGAAAACGGAATTGAAAGAAATGTGGGAAGAGATTTCTCACGAGAAGACTGTTAGTAAAAAGCTATACAGTTTCAGTTTAAAGATGTTATTGCATCGAGAAATTGGGTCATGCGAATGCTCAGATAGGTTATCATCTGCAAGTCTGTACTCCAAATCCAGAAGAATAATTTGGGTAAGTTTAGGCCTTGCAGGAATGCGAAATCGGGTATTGAAATCTATTTGAGAAATTGAATATTTAGCAGAGTACGAACCAGAAAGTACAGACATTTTAAGAACAAACATGTTGGACACAATTACCCAAAGAGAAGTCATCATCTTGAGAACATGTGTCTCTATGAAGTGCTGCAGAACTACATTTTTAAACGGAATACCACAGAAGACATCAACAATGGAAAATATAAAGTCATTGGTGAGGAAGGATGTTTGGTAAAACAAACAAAAGGAAGTTTGATTAATCACAGAAAGCTGAGTTGCGACACTACTGACAAGAAGGAATTTTACTACTTAGCACTTTAACAGTTGTTTAAACCATGGCGTTCAGAGGATGAATTACTTGGACATTTTCAAAGCTATGAAGATTCCTTTAATGCATGCAAAGATACCATAGAATGCAGTACTTTCACAACTTATGTACAAATGTTAAATGAAGAAATTGAACAAGAAGCAACAATTGCAGCTGAAGTAGCTAGAGACAGTTCTCAAGACAGTCAAAGTTCTGGGACGCTCAGTCAAGATCCTCTAGGACAACCAATCGTAGAAAATGAAGCTGCAATAGCCATGACTGAAGTGGAAACAGCTATGAATCAAGCTCAGGAAGATTTAATAAACTTACCAAATTTGGAACAACAACTGAATGATGAACAACAACAAATTTATGACGAAGTCACAAAACAAATTGATCATGGATTACTACATGAAAATAAAGAGTGCTCATGCACATGATTTGAACCAATCAGAATGTATGTGAGTGGACAAGCTGGAACTGGAAAAAGTTTCTTAATTGAAGTAATTAGAAGCTACCTACAGAAAAAAACTGATTCAACTTTGTCTTGTGTTGTTACTGCTCCAACTGGGTTAGCAGCATATAACATAAAAGGAATTACCCTCCATCGTTTGCTAATGTTACCAGTAGAGCATGAGAACAAAATACAATACCACAAGCTAACAGGAGAAACATGTTTTGAAGTTTCAAGAGTATTGAAAAAAATGAAAGTTCTCATTATTGATGAGGTAAGCATGGTATCAAACTTAATGCTTGCCTTTGTGCATTTAAGAACGCAGCAAATTCTAAAGACAGACTATGACGTGCTATTTGGAGGAAAACATGTTATAGTTTTTGGGGATCTACTGCAGCTCACTCCAGTTAAAGGACAACCAGTATTTCATACTCTTACACATGAAGACACGAAAAAGTCATTAGGAAGTATAGGTAATGTGAATATTTGGACATACTTTGAGTACAAAGAACTCATTACCAAAATGCGGCAAGCAAATGATGATGATTATGCAAGTATTCTCAAAGATATCAGAATTGGACTACTCACAGAACATGGCAGAAAAGCTTTACAGAGTCGATTGCTATGTAATTTGTTTCCAACAGAACAAATAGTTCCAGAGAACATATACAAGAAAATTGCAGTAAAAAATACTGTAATCTGCTTAATGCCAACACTACATGAATGCTCTATATTCAATCAAGAACTTTTGAAATTGGAAAATGAAGAGATTATAAAACTGGAAGCTGTGGATAAAATACAGCATGAAGGAATAACTATTATATTGACAAGCAAATTGACAACTAAATTGGATTCTCTAGAGAAAAACATATCGAAAACAGCTGGTTTAGAAAAGAATCTTTATGTATGTATGAACTGTCGAGTAATTTTAAGACGTAATTTGGATGTAGAAAAAGGTTTAGTGAATGGAGCTATGGGTAAAGTTGTGGGTTTTGTTAATTACCAGAAAAAAGATGGAATTGAATTTTTTAAAATAAAATTTGATCAGATTGAAGAGGTTAAAGACATTAGTCGTTGTTCAGTTCGTTTCTTGCTTGTGAAAGACTTATATGTACGTAGGAAGCAGTTTCCGTTTTCTCTAGCATATGCTGTAACTATTCACAAATCTCAAGGATTAACTGTAGATAGTGCATTTGTAAACATTGGATCTAGTGTGTTTAAAGAAGGTATGGCATATGTTGCTTTGTCACACGTGAAAAAAATATCTGGTTTATTCATGATAGACTTTGATGAGTCAAAAGTTAGTGCTGATGCAAACTGTGTAAAGGAGTATAATAGATTAAGAAGAAGCTATGCTCCTCATTTAGGTCAGTATCCTGTGTTTGAAAAACGTGTTGTTTGTCGGAAAAGGAGAATTGAGAATATCTGTAATGAGGATGTACAGAAGAGTAAACAAATAGAGACTGATGTGATTGCAAGCAAAAAGAAAAAGGACAATGCTGAAGAGGTTGTTGGTTGTCATTTTGAAAATAGCTCTGGTGTCAACTGCTACGCTAATGTAGTGCTGAATGTTGTATTTTATCTTGAAAGTTTGAAAGAGCAGATAATAGTAAATCATGAAAAAAGATTCTGTTCTCTGCTGAGTTTCCTTTATGAGAGGCTGAGTAATGATAAAACTAAAATAGAAAGTGCTTCTGATGTTAGAAATCTTTTAGATGTATGTTCTGGATGTACACAGTTTACTCAAAATGTCCAGCAAGATGCACAGGAATTCTTAATGTATATGCTTATGGTACTGGAAGATGAAGGGGTAGAAATAGAAAATATGTTTGGTCTCTCTTATAAATTGGAACATAGTTGTGAAAACTGTATGAACACATGCAGCTCTAATGTTGATTCTGAAAGGTTCATATATTTAACATTACCAGAGAGTAAATCAGTGACTTTTAGTACATTAGTTAAAGATGCAAATCACAACATGGAATGTTCTCAATGTAAATCAGAAATGTTATCAACGTTATTTTTAAAGAAATATGGACAGTATGTAATTTTAATGATGTAACGTTGTTAGAGCTGATGGAACCAAATTGGACTCTTTAATAAAGAAGTTTACAGGAAATCAATTATCAATATCAGGAAAGACTTTTGTTGCAGTTGCAATAATTTTCCATGATGGACCTTGTATAACTTCTGGTCATTACACAGTTTATCTAAAATGTGAAAAAGGCTGGACACTGTGTAATGATTCACAATTGATTTTCAAGCAACGTTTGCCTGCAGAATTACCAAATTCCTACTTAATTTTTCTAAAACCAAAATTTGAGATACAAATTGCAGCATCTGAAGAAACCATTATTTCGATTTTATTGGATTACCATTGGATATTTCACCAATTTTTTTTTAAAAAATTACCATTTGGCCTCATGGAAAGGTAACTGTTTCTATTGTGGACTTCTCTGGCAAATAATATTTTGGTGTATGTGCTTAAGCAACAAGATTTACAGACGATATTTATTGCAAATAGTTATTGTTCTTAGAAGATATTTTTAATATATATGTTACATTTCTATCAAGGTATGTTTTACTGAGGATAGATTCAGGGCTTTTTTTAAACAATCTTTCAGATTGGTAATTTTTTTGCCCGCTGTTAAGTGATGAATGCAATTGATATCACTATTTTCAGTGAAATTCAATATATTCTGAAAACAGCAAAAAAAGGGCAAAAAATTACTTTGCTTAATATGAAAATATGTGTACTGTATTCTAAAATGTATTGTTCAATATTAATACTTTTTTCTTTTTTTCAGATCGAGAAAGAAAATTTAGGAAATGTAATCCTTTTTTCTAGCAATTAAAAAAAACCATTTATTTCTAATTAAGTTATTTTGTTGGTCAGGTAAGTTTAAAATATCTGTATTCCTCACCCCTTCACTTTCATGCTCCCTTTTCTTCACTTCTACTCACTCTGCTTTTCTCATTCCCATTCCCTCTCTCTTCTTTCTCTACTGCTCTTTCGTAACTCCCTCACTCCTTCTCTACTACTCCCCTAGGTTTACTGCCTCCATCACTATTTTTTCAACCATGTTTCTCTCCCTGTTTCCATATGTCTCAATCATTCTAACTGCCTTACTCCTTCTCAGTTCCTTGCTCTCTGTCTCTGTTTCTGTCTCTCTCCCTTTTTTTGTCTTACCCTTAATTTCCTTAACATCTCTGTTTCTACCACTTCTCCTCTCTCCATCACTCATTTTCCATCTATATTAATTTTTTTACCTTCTCCGTCATTCTCCTTCCCTCACCTTCCCTAACTGTCACTATCCTTTACTCATAGTCACTCCTATTCTCCTACTTCACTTCCTCCTGTCTGTATCTCACACCCCTTCATCTTTTCGCATTCTTTCCTTCACTCTCCCTCACTCTCCTTTGCCCATTGAAATCCTGACTCCCTTTCTCTCACTCCAGTTTCTTAAATCCTTCCATCCCCTCACTCCCCATCTCTCACTTTCCCTTACCCCTTTTCTAATCCTCATACCCCTTATCTCACCATCACTCCACTTCTCTTACTTTCAATCCCTTTACCCTGCTGTACTTCATCCGCTTCATCTGTTACTCCCTTTTCCTATCTCGGTCCCTTACTCCCCTTTTCTCACTCCCCCTCCATCACTCTCCATTACTCACTGCCATTCCCTTACTCATTTACTCTTCTTACCTGTATCCTCTACCCTTAGTCCTTTTGTTGCAGTCAGTCTTTCACTTCCCTTTCATGACTGATCATAATTTCCTTTTCTCACTCATTCTGTCTGTCCTTTCCTCCTCTTCACTCATTCATTTCAATCATTTCAATCACACTTGTATAGACTACACATTCATTCAATCAAAATAAAAAACAGTATATTAAGAATATAGCTCTTCTTGGAGAAGTGAAGTGAGTTCTTAAAAGAACTGTTTTTTTTGTCTTTTTTTTGTTTTATATTTTTTTTTAGTTTTCCAACAATTTTTTATTTTTTTGTGGTTTTTTTACAGCACCAAAACAAAACTGGGAATCAAAAAACTGCTCAACAGGAACAAATAAAAAATAAAAAAAATTATGACCTGGAGCATGTGTGCTGCTGTATACGGTTTTCAATTAAATTTATGCTACTCTCTCCGTAGCAAATTACCTCATTGCACATATTGCAATGAATGTGCACTTTTTGAAACAGGGGCCGGATGTCAAGAGGCCTGGTGCATGGTGAATCTGCAGCCGCAGATGATGTGCTCGGCTGAGAAGGTCCAGGTGGAGGGTTCTCCCTTAGGGCTCTTGTGGTTTCACGAGCAAACCGAATTGGATGCATTGATTTAAAATGCCTGAGCATGCAATGAATGCTGAAGGACTATTTTTTGGCCGGATCCCCTCTAGACAGGACACTTCCGCAAATTGTACAAGTGACCTTTGGCGCATTCACTTTTTTTTGCCCGTCTGGAAAAGTGAAATAATTCCAAATGAAAGAGTGCTTCTGTTTGCTCTTTCTTAGTGGTTCTTGAAAGGTCTTCTCACTGTCTGAAGATGACTGGTGTTCTGCCATTTCACTGGAGTAGCTCTTCAGCAACCTTCTCTCAGGAAATTAGTAGAAAAAGTGAGGGGAGTGGGTGTGGTGTTTGAAGATTCTGAAACAGAAACTAATATGAACCAATGAAAAGTGTTGTTTTGTAATCACATGACTTGCCGTGCGTGCACCGTGCGCGCACGGTACGCGTACCGTACGCGCACGGAGCACGCACCCATGCGCACTCGGAGCACACACGCATCCGCACTCGGAGCACGCACGCATGCGCACTCGGAGCACGCCGGTACGTGCACCGTACGCGCACGGTGCACGCAAGCATACGCGTACGGAGCACGCGCGTAGGGTCTACGCGCGCATGCGCATACGGAGCACGCGCGAATGGAACACGCACAACGTACGCATGCGCACTCGAAGCATGTAGGTGCGCGCACCGTACGCGCACGGTGCACGCACGCATGCGCGTACGAAGCTCGCGCGTAGGGAGCACGCGTGCATGCGCGTAGGGAGCACGCACGCATGCACGTAGGGAGCACGCACGACGTACACATGCGCACGGTGAGCGCACACCGTGCGCGCACGGTGCGCGCACGGTAAAAAACCCTTAAAAAAAAAAAAAAATTAAAGTGTTTATAAGTTTATAGACGATATTAACTATGCTGTTCAACTTTATCCAAATGAAAAAGAAAAAGAGCTGAGCCATTCAATATTACAGGATACAGTCAATCTATAACTATATACATAGGTAGTTTATTGTAAAATAATTATATAAAAAATATAATAATACATACATAAATTAGCATTTAAAAAACCTTACAAATTCACTAAAAAAACCATAGGTTTCAAACACGTTATAGTTAGGAATTAGCATTTAAAAAACCTTTGAAATTCACTGAAAAAACCATAGCTTTCACACACGTTATAGTTAGGAATTAGCATTTAAAAAACCTTGCAAATACACTGAAAAAACCATAGGTTTCACATATGTTATAGTTAGCTGGACATTTCACTCGTAAAAAACCAATGAAATTCCCCCGTTATAGTTAGTTCAGCTAACTATAACTCGCGCGCCCGCAATCCACTGCTGATGACGTCACATATTACATCACTCATGACATGGTCAGTGACATCACTCATGACATCACTGATGTCAGCTATGCAAATCTTTTTTTAGGCTGGTGGGAGAAGCAGGTGGCCTGGTCAGGTACCAACGAAATATGGACCAGTAAATTGATCAGCTGGAACCGCTATATAGATGACTTATTCATCATTTTTAGCGGTACTGTGGAATCAGCCAATAAGTTTGTTAAGATTCTGAACAATAATGACCTTAACCTTAAGTTTAGTTGTGAAATTAGTAAAACCTCAGTGAACTTTTTGGATTTAAGGGTTTTTGTCTCCGAAGGAAGATTATGTACAGTTCTCCACAGAAAACCGACAGCGGGAAATTCCGTCTTACATTCCAGCAGCTGCCATATGGATAAACTAATTCAGAGTATTCCGTATGGTGAGCTGTTGAGAATTAAGAGGAACCATACCCGAGAATGCGATTTTCAAGCAGCAGCAGTTGAAAGTGCAGCCAGATTCCACACACGAGGATACTCAGAAGCCAATCTACAAAATGCTAGACATAAGGTAGATACCAAGGACAGAACGGAATTAATAAGTGGACTTCTAGAACCAAACAGAAGAAAGAGCTAGCCACACTGTCCCAAAATACGGATTGCAGAATGATTATCAATTACTCTAGCAACCATAATTACCTTAGACAAATATTGAGGAAAAATTGGCATATCCTCAGATCCGATACGGTTATAGGAGAAGATCTGACAAAAGTACCTCAATTGTCATTTAGAAAGGCCAGATCTTTACAAGATCATCTGGTTCACAGTCATTATTCTTCACAAAAAAAGGACTCGCGTTTGGGTCCAGTAAAAGGCTTCTACCCGTGCAGGAAATGCAAGGCATGCAAAAACAGCGACAAGACCCTAGTGTATGATGTGCCAGGCTTAAAGACCCCTAAGAAAATTGAAAAATGTATGAATTGTAATACATCATACACGGTGTACTGTTTAATCTGTCCATGCGGACTCCGGTACATTGGTAGCACCATACACCCTACTAAGATAAGGATCTTGGAACATCTGCGAGCCATCACCACGAAGGATGTTAACTATCCAGTGGCTCGCCATTTCGAAAGCCATCACAGTAGTAACAGGGATCTGTTACGCTACTTTTGCCTAGATCATGTACCTGCGAGTATCCGAGGAGGTGACAGATTACTCAAACTCCGTAACTTGAGTCTCGGTATATAATTGATATACAAACTAAAATACCTCAGGGCCTCAATAGCGGTGAGGAATTGGCTGTACATTTGTAAATAAATGAATACAAACAATTGGTAAGGACTATGATATCCTGTAGAAGGTTCTGTAATGATCATTATCCATGACACATGTAAGAGTATGGGTAGCGAGGATATTTTACCTCCTACCCTTAAACATCCCACGCTTTGGATAAAATAACATCTTATCCTGATCTTTTTCATTTACAATTATGTGGCTAATCAGGTTGTGTTGGTCATAAACCCCTTGATTGACATTTTTGATTCCTTTTGTGATAGCCTCCTTGCATCATGATTGTTTGGTCACACAATGTAATTGCCTCCCTTTGTGTTGTTGTTTTTTTTTCTTTTTTGTGGTTTTATTCTTAACTCACGAGGTTGAGTTAGGTAGAGCATTATTCAATTGATTATATGCTCGAAGAGGTTAAAACTGTCGTAGAAGAATGAGACAAGGGTCAGCCCATTCAGGGCAGAATTGTGATAAAAAAAATCTACATGGTTTCCGTTTGTTTTTTGATGTTAAACTAGAATCAAGGGCTATCTTATAGCTGCAGCCCAGACAGGGCTTGATTTTCATTAAGTATTTAATTAATTTTCTGTTTATTTGTATATATTTGTACATATACGCAGTTGATGAAATGCTTTTAATGATATTAAACCTGCATAATGATCTTTAGTGCATGTTTAAAGATGGCCGAAATATTTTTGATGTCCATCTGCCATGTCCTTCATTTATGTTGTGTAACCTCGATCCAAACAACCAATGAATGCTTAGCTATTGATTTAAATAATGTTGTCTCAGGCTGCTGTGTAAAATTGAGAAAGGCAGTCACCGAAACGCGTCTTTTTGCGTGTATTTTACCCAATAAAATTGGGTAATACGTTTCCCACGAGTACTGTACCTTTTGTACTTTGCAGCAGCGATATATATATATATATATATATATATATATACCGCTCCTCGTGCAACCAAGCACGCGTGCACTCCTCTCATAAATAACGCCAACTCCAGACTGCTCCAAAGAGTTTTTTAATTCGCTAAGCCAAACATGTACACCCTATGCGTTTCGGCGATGCCGCCTTGCTCACGGGTAAGTTTGTTTCTGTTACAAACCGCCATTAAATCCAAACATTACACGTATTCATGACGTAAGACATATTGACAATAAAAGAGGACTAATGCTCAAAAGGAATTCAGAACAATGAAAAGCTGACGGCCATCTTATAGTGGCTTTTGAAATCATTATTTTAAGTTGTATAGAAATAAAGCATATATTAGCACATATTTCCTTCTGAATACCAACTTTTAAAGCACAGAGACCAATGTCTTATCTTCATGCCTCAATAACGAAAAAATTAATATTACAATTTGTTCACGAATCTCATTCATTAAATGATCAATATAAATCACTAAGGCTTTGTACACCATCCGTACTCGTCAAATTATCCCATTCAACATGACATTTACTTGTTTCAACGGCTACTCAAAATCGAGCCGCGAGACAATTAAAGTAAACGGAAAAAACCTTTGTATTTAAATGTTACAAATATTAAAAGGGTTCTGTATATATTGGCTTGAATTATAAAATGCTTTGTCATATTTCTATTCATGAAAATATAATTCATCAAAAACACTCTGTTAGGTATAAACATTCTATTAGGTATCAATTAATCACCCAAGTGGGCCAATAACCAATCGTGTTCATACGTGATTATACATCAGAGAAAGCCAAAGTCAATAAGGCTAAACCTAATTAAACTGTAGATCCCAAGTGGGTTTAATTTGACCGGTTCAGCCTATAAGTTAGAATAACCATCAATTCTCAAACTTTCAAAATTTGTATCTTCAACATAATTTCTTAACCCTTGTACATAAGGTTCTTGAAGGGATTATCTGCCTCCAGAATATTTCATCTCCTAAAATTGAAAGGGAAAGATAACTTTTCATATGGAAAGTTTGGTCCTAACTATACCTACCTACTGCCGATCACCAGTAGATTCTATCTATCTATCTATCTATCTATCTATCTATCTATCTATCTATCTATCTATCTATCTAGATATTTATATACATATATATATATATATATATACTGAACACCAAATCCTACTCCAACTGAAGAAGGCACGTACACAAGGCTGTAAGGATATGGCAATATTTATTTTCTTGGGACTCCCCCGACCCTGCGACCAGAGAGATGCGTTTTGGCTGCGCAGCAGCCTTTATCTATACATATCTATTTACACACACACATATATGTATATGATAATATATGTATTCACTGAAAAAAACAAAGGTTACAGGGAAGTTATAGTTAGGTTAACATTTTACCCACAAAAAACCATAGAAATTCAGCAGTTATAATTATACTAATAGTTAAACTTATGCTAAGAAACTAAACTCATGGCCTAAAGTTACTTAACGGCACAAGTTATCTTCAGATAAGTATAACTATAATTGATTAATTTCTATGGTTTTGTGTGGGTAAAACGTGAACCTAACTATAACTTCACTGTATCCTTGTTTTTTTTCAGTGAATTTGTATGGTTAGAAAGAGTGTATTGTGAATTAAAGTTACCATTGTGTACTCTATGTATTATTTTTAAGGATTTCCCCTGAAAGTTCCAAAGCAGACCTGCAGAAGAATATACTTCTATGAGCTTTTGTTTAAGAAATAAATGTTTCATATTATATTGTACATCTCCGGAGTGCAGTTGCTGATGAGGCAAACAGAAGATTTCCTTGTACTTTAAGAAACGCAATAGTGATAAAAGTTTTAATTCTTAAGAAGTTGCTTTTGATTTGCCAGTGCGGACTAACCATGATCTCTTCATTCTGAATCTGCAGGTTTGCTAATAGTTTTTGCATTAAATGTGTGTAAAAAACCCTAGTTGCTGATGAGTCAAACAGAAGACTTCCTTTTACTTCAAGAAACGGAATAGTGATAAGAGTTTTAATTATTAGGATATATTGGAGGAGCCTAGCGCTTGACCAAGATGGCCGCGTGAGCTTTGAGCTCCCGAGACCCTTGTGCCCTCCGTCGTCTATCCTGTAAATAATCCTGTTTGTATGCATGGCATCGTGTAGATGACTTGTCAGGGAGGCGATCGATGCCACCCGAGGCCGAATCGCCCACCGGGAACCGGAGTTATGCATGGCGGAAGATTGAGGCCCATCTCCGAGGGATGCCAGGGGCTCGAGTTGGCAGGATGCCCGACCTCTAATTGAACAACAGCGGCCAGGCGAGGTGTGAACTGCCGGACGGAGGTCCCTATCCTTTCACTTTCACTTTCTCGCCCTTTGTCTGCCCAGCCCAGGGAGTGCTCGCGTCTGCTTTATTATCATTTGGATGCTCTGCATGCCACACTGGCGACCCATCGTAAGACGGAGCACTCCTTCTCTCTCGCTGAGAGAGGGCAGTCCTGTTTGAACCGACTTGCTTGAGCCCACCATGTCGGGCAAAGCAGAGGTGGACCGGCCGAAGCCCAAGGCCACCAGGCGGGGAACCTACACTCAAGCCAATAACATGGACCGCTATGCCCAGCAGAAGGGGTCACCGGGTGCACCGAGCCAGTCCCCGGACACACAGAAGACTGCCTCACCCTTGGCCCCGGAGCTCTCACTGCAGGATGTCATGGGTGCACTCGACGGGCTGCAGACTTCGATTGGGAGACAGTTTGATGCCCTGGCGCACAAAGTGGATACCATCTTGGTGGATGTTAATCTGATCCGCGCGGATTTGGGCAAAACAAATGAACGGGTCAAATCCCTGGACATCAAGACCGCGGGCCTCGC
Organism: Triturus cristatus; assembly: GCF_964204655.1. NCBI lineage: Eukaryota > Metazoa > Chordata > Amphibia > Caudata > Salamandridae > Triturus > Triturus cristatus. The sequence continues at coordinate 513,463,472 of NC_140588.1, forward strand.
CGATGATGTCTCGGACCTGCAGACCGAGGTCCGTAAGTTGCGGACCGAGAGTGATCTCGCCGCCCGTCGGCTGGAGGACTTCGAGAGCCGGGCCAGGCGCAACAATGTGCGCGTTATCGGGGTCCCGGAGTCCTCGGACGAGACTTCAGTGGACCTGCTCGTGGAGGACTTGGTGCTCAATCATCTGCAGCCTAAGGGTCTAGGGAAGTTCTTCGCAGTTGAGAGGGCCCATAGAGTGCCAGGTGGGCGGCCCAAGGTGGGAACCCCGCCGAGGCCGATTGTCGCCCGGCTCTTTCATTTTCGAGACCGGGACGCTATCCTGCAGGCCTCTAGGGTAACGGGCCCGGTCCCCTTCCAGAACGCGTCGGTGAATTTCTATCCTGACTTCACCCAGCAGGTGCAGAGGCAGAGGCAGGGCTTCCTGGGGGTGAAGAGGAGGCTTCGGGAGAGGGAACTGAAATACGCCATGCTCTTCCCTGCCAGACTACGTGTGGTGTTTGAAGACCGAACATTCTTTTTTGAGTCGCCTGCCATGGCGGATGAATGGCTGGACGCTCTGCCTCGACGCCGCACGGAAGAGGACACTGCCGTAGACGGGGACAGTGGCCGGGATGAACAAGGTTGATGTCTTTGGAACCGGACTGACTCGGTCTGACTTTATATAATGACTTGCAGTAAATACGGAGGTTGTGGGAGGACGAGGGGAGCTCTTTCCTCCCTTAGGGTACTTTTTGTAGATTTTGGGTTTGGTAGGGCGACAGGCACACTACAAGTTGGGGGGGCTTTGTAAGCTGCAGCAGGGGTGCAGGGTGGGGGGGGTTTCTGGGATTTTGGGTTTGTTGTTGGGGGGTTTGTTTCCGCAAGGCATAGTGATTATTTCCAGGACTGTTCCATGGTGGCTCTTCGGGTGTGGGGTGGGCCTCTTTACGTTTGGGGATGGGGGGTAGGGGTTTAAGTGTTATAAGCTGGAATGTTAATGGTTTGGGGGATCGCATTAAGCGTGGGATTGTTTTGCAATTCTTGAAACGGTCATTGCCGGATGTTGCCCTGCTGCAGGAGACGCATCTTATAGGTAATACGTGCTATGCCCTGAATAGAAAGGGTTATAAATTCATAGCTCATTCGGGATTCTCCTCTGGGTCCAGGGGTGTGGGCATCCTAGTCAGAGCCTCGCTACCATTTGAGGTGGACTCCACCATTGTTGATGATAGGGGGAGGTTTGTGGCGGTGGCGGGGCGGTGGGAAGGCAGAACTTTGGTTTTAGTTTCGGTTTATGTCCCGCCGGCCCTGCAGGCCTCCACGTTCACAGATCTGGGTAGGGCCCTGCTGGATCTCCCGGGGGGTATGCTTGTGGTGGGAGGTGATTTCAACGCTGTTGGCTCCGGTCTGCTGGATAGATACCCGCCCAGAGACACTGGGGGGGCTCAGAAGTGGCTTCCAGACTTTCTAGATACGCTTGGCCTGATAGACTGCTGGAGGCTCCGGCACCCCACACAGAGCCAATACACTTTCCACTCCGGGGCGCATGGTAGCCTTTCCAGGATTGACTACCTCCTCACTCTGGCTGCGCATGCCCCATTGGTGTCTGAGGCCAGGCACATGGCGCGTGGTATATCTGACCATTCGCCGGTGTGGGTCAGGCTGGATCTGGGTCGGGAGGGAGGGGGAAGGGTGGCCCCTATCAACCCTTGGTATTTCCGAGACCCCAAGATGCGCAGCGCGCTGGTAAAGACAGTAGATAATTTTTTCAAGGACAATCAGGGATCCGTGGACTCGGCAGTGTCGCTGTGGGAAGCATTTATGATCGTGCTGCGAAGGGAAGCCCTCTCCCTAGTAGTGGCTGCCAAGCGGCGGAGAGATGGCGAGGTTTTGCAGGTTGAGGAGGAGATCGCGGCTTTGGAGGGAGCGCTGGAGGAGGAGGTTACAGAGGCCTCACTGCATGAGCTGTGCTTGAAGCAATCCGAGTATAAGGACCTGGTGACGAATGCCGCTAAGACCTTCGGTAGGGAACAGCAGGGCCGTCTGTATGATGTTGGTGACAAGGCAGGGAAACTCCTGGCTTGGCTGGACAAAAAAGAACGGGTCAATAGAGTAGTGCCGGAGTTGACGGGAGAGGGGGGAGAGGTGATTGTGGAACCTGAGAGGATTGTGCAGTGTTTCTCGGACTATTTCCGTATGGTTTATGCCTCAGTTTCGGACAGGCCGCCCGAGGACTCGCGTGACCTCCTGCGTGATATCGCATTGCCCTGTCTCTCTGATATAGATAGGGACGATCTAGATGGTGACATAACGGTCGATGAGGTGGCGGGGGCTATCCGCGCGTTGAACTCGGGCAAGGCCTCGGGTCCGAACGGCTTGCCGGTCGACCTGTACAAGCTGTTTCCGGATAGGGTTGCCCCTCACCTGCGCGCTATGTTTGTGGAGGCGCGGGGGAGTGGGGCCCTCCCGTTGGATCAGCGACTGGCGACGATTGTGGTTATACACAAAGAGGGCAAACCCCGAGATAAGTGCGCCTCATATAGGCCTATCTCACTCCTTAACGCAGAGCCGAAAATTCTGGCTAAAATCCTGGCGGCCCGGTTGATTAGGGTACTCGGTGACTTGGTCCACCCGGATCAATCCGGATTCATCCCGCACCGTAACACAGCGTTAAATCTTCGGCGCCTTCATGGTGTGATCGCCAGGGCGGGCACGCTGCGTGAACCAGCTATTGTGGCGTCTCTCGATGCCACGATGGCCTTTGACACGGTGGAATGGGCAGATTTGTGGGCCGTGTTGACCAAGTTCGGCTTTGGCCACGGTTTTGTGAGCTGGGTGAGGTTGCTGTATGAGGGCCCTCTCGCGAGTGTGGTGGTAAATGGCCGGGCGTCGACTCCGTTTCAGCTTGCGAGGGGTACTCGGCAGGGTTGTCCCCTGTCGCCATTGTTGTTTGCCCTCGCCCTTGAGCCGCTGGCTGCGTGGATACGCTGGCACCCGGATATACGGGGACTTAGATGGTCGCCTGAACACGAGGACCGTATATCGCTCTATGCTGATGACATCCTGTTGTATCTTGCCTCACCCAAGAAATCGCTTATAGTGGTCTGTGACGTACTCACATCTTTCGGTAGGAATTCGGGTCTCGTTATCAACTGGAGTAAATCGTATTTATATGTTCTTAGTGGCGAGGTCCCACCGATCCCTCGAACTTGTTCGATCCAGGTTGCTCAGCAGGGCTTCGTGTATCTGGGGATCTTTATCTCCATGGACTCTGCCGTGCGATATGAGAGGAACCTGCTCCCCCCCCTAGCGCGCCTGAGGCGGGATGTGGAGGGCTGGCGGAGGCTGCCGCTCTCCCTCGTTGGGCGCGCGGCCCTGTTCAAAATGATGTCTCTTCCCCGGTTCCTCTACGCACTGCAGAATACTTTGGATTGGGTACCGGCCAACTACTTTCGGGAGGTCGAAGGCCTCCAACGAACGTTGCTGTGGGACGGGCGGCCGCGAATAGCTATTGCAAAATTGACGCTTCCATGGTACGACGGGGGTATTGCGCTTCCAGACATCCGACGGTACTATTGGGCCACCCAGCTGAGTGCGATTAATCATGGGTTTTATGGCCCTGCCCTCAGCCCTGGGTATGCCATGGACAGGTGGTTGCTGCGTGGTGGTAACTATTACAGGGCGTTGTATTCGCGGTCCCTGGACTCGTCCCTCACGGGGCCCACTGGTGTGGCGGTGCGAGTGTGGAAGATGGCAACTGACTCGCTGGGCTGGAAGGATAGGCTCACCCTCGCTACCCCGCTGTTTGAATCTGAGAGACTGGGTAGGCTTTGGCACACAAAAGGCTTTGACAAATGGGACTTGATCGGCATCTCCAGGGTCGGAGATGTCCTGATTAAGGGGAGGGTGAAGTCCTTTGAAGAGTTGCAGAAGGAGTATGAGCTGGGGCCATCTGAGTTTTTCCGCTATATTCAGGTGCGTCACGCCCTCCGATCAGTCCTCATAGAGGGTGAGAAGGTGCCTGAGTCCTCTCCCTTGGAGGACCGGGTCCTTGATGGCCATATGCCCGAGAGCACGATCTCGCTCATCTATAAGAAACTGATCAACGTCCGGGCGGATATGCTTCTGGGGTTGAGGGACCAGTGGTCTAGGGATGGCCTCGAGTTGGATGACGAGGATTGGCAGTCTGCTGTTTCCTCTCCTAAGGAGGTTGCGATCCCGTCGCGTCTGAGGCTGGTGCAGCTTAAAATACTGCATCGAGTGTATGTGACGGGGCCAAGGCTGGTTCACATGGGATTCTCGGAGGACAGCCTATGCAGGAGGGGATGTGGTATGGTGGGTACTTTCCTGCATATCATTTGGGAATGTGGTGTCATCACGGAATTCTGGAAGAGAGTCCATGCAGTGATGGGGGAGGTGACGGGCATTGCTATGCAGCCGGAAGCGCGGTGTTGTCTCCTGAATGTCTGGGGGCCCACTGATCATAATGCGGCGCAGACCCAATGGGTGACTCTGGGTAACATGGTCGCTAAGAGAGATATAGCGCAATTGTGGGGATCCGTGGGGCCCCCCACATTGACCGCGTGGAAAGAAAATATGGACTGGAGTATGCTAAGGGAGAAGACGGTATATTGCGCTAGAGGCCGCCCTCGGAAGTGGCACGCCATCTGGGGGCGGTGGAATCAATACAGGGGGGGAATTTGTCTTGCCTCTGATTTGGATCCCCCCGAGGAACAGCTTTCCTCCTGACCTTCTTTCCAGCTCAGTATGGCTAATGGACTTCTTTGGCCTCTGCTGTCCCCCTTCTTCCTCTTTTCACAGTACTGTAAATAGTAGATGATTGGGGTCCCGCCTCCCCTGGGGGGCTATCACCATGGGCATTCAGTGTTTTTGCCTTGCTGGGGGTTGTTGTGTGTTTTGTGTTTATTTAAAAAATGGAATCTTTGCACTCCTCCTTCACTGTACTGTGGACGCGTCTCTGTTCCTCTTTATCGAAGCTGCCGAACCTCCGGGTTGTCGGCTGAATAGCTGTGTCCAGACTTTTGAAAATAAAGGTTTTTAAAAAAAATAAATAAAAAAAAAAAATTATTAGGATATGTTTTATTCCATATAGGTACCTCAATATAGGCTCAGGTAACATCGTAACCTTTCACCTATACTCTCCCCTACATTACACACATAACGGTTCTTGGGAACTGACCTTTTACCTAAGAATGACACTGCACACATAACGTGGGATTTTCCCTGATAAAAGCCTCATACATTATGCATGAGGATTCTTGGAAACTCAGCAGGACTACCATCTCCTGTATAATAACTATGTATAAAGTTCATTCCCGACGACATACTAAGTAAGACAAGTGGCACAGCAAGGTAGAACCCCTGGGGAGACCTTTGGATATAAAAACATCACATCTTGTTGAGACAAGTAAAGGAGATCAGGATTTCCCTGCCGACACACTGACTCGAGACGCTGAGGTTCTTGCATGCAGATGCTTCAGCTCGCAGTGGTCTAATATCCCTTGCGGGGTGTCCAATTCGAGATCAAGACGGGGTCCCACAGTCTCTCACTTCAGGTAATGGGGTTGACTTTATCCTAGAGGGATTCTTGGCTTAACCCCTACATACATGCTTGGTACACTTAGGTACATCTTGCTAGGGTATCATCGTAGGAGTACGCATTTTATTGTTATGTATTTTATATACTTGCCTGTATTCATGGTTAGAGCAAAATGGTAAAAATCTACCATCCTTTTACTTTCTTAGTGCTTCTAATCATCTATATCTGTTACTGTCTAATGGTTGTTTCAGCACATCTATTTTACACTAGAATAACGACTGTTCAATAGGTACTTATTGAAAAACGTCCATACCGTTTATTCTGTGTATCTCTCTGAGTCTAAGTGAGCATGAGTGACTGAGTGAAAAGTAGTTTCCACAGTCTTGAGGGATCAGGGTTGTCATGTTTGATAGTTGCCAAGAACTATTCTCTCCCTGATAAGAGGAGTTTCTAGTGGCACTGTGAGATAGCTGGTACACAGGCCAACATACCCGGTAGGGGTGTCTAGAATCTGTCTAACACCAATCCTACATTGTATGTTGTCAGAAGATTTCCTTTTACTTTAAGAAACAGAATAGTGATAAAAGTTTTAATTATTAAGAAGTTGCTTTTGATTTGCCAGTGTGATCTAACCATTATCATATCATTCTGAATCTGCAGTTTTGCTAATAGTTTTTGCATAAAATGTGTGTAAAAAACCCTAGTTTTGATGGCGAGAAGGCAACTTCTCATTTTCCTCCTGAGAGACTGTCCGATTATTTTGAGACTTTCTTCTTCTCCCTTTGGCACTTAGAATTTGGAGAGATTTAACAGCTTAAATGAGGATGTTGTTCTGACTGCTGATTTTATGTTCTGTATCTGAGCCTTCATGGCAATCTATGCATTTTTCTGTACCAATAATTCTGTAAAAAGTCTTTAAAACTTATTTTCCATCTAGAACTCAGTGACTTAGAGGACTTAGTTTCTGTTTGAAATGTACTTAACCAGTAGGTGTGAAGTCATGCGTGGGTGGTGTCTCTTACTGCTAGATCAATAAGAACAACGGAGCCGGATTACCTGAGGTAAAAATCGGGGTGCATAAATTAGTGGGGTTCATTAAATTATTGGGGATCTGCTCCCACAGATGTGCAATGGGGAATTTACGCTATCCCTTAAATTCTTCAGTATAAAGTGTCTTTCAGTAAGAGCTCAAAGTGTGTCCGGGTTGGAGGGTACACCACGAATGGTAATACGGTGTGGTCCCCATACTGCAGGCGAATATGTTCTGGGGTGCCTTGAACTCTGCTTCGATTGCCGTCTTCCAGCTCTTCTGAAGCAGCCCCCCCAACCAGAAAATGCCAATATTGCCGGGGGGCCCTACTTTGAAACCCAGAGGTTCTGCCCACCATTACAGGGCTTGGGTGGCCTCCTTTAAGCAGCTGCGGCCAGTGCAGTAGAACCCATTGACTTCGGGGCTCAGCTGGCATCCGACGCTCCCCACCAGCATGACAAATTGAGTGTGGCATTAACGTGAGGTGATTTTGACCTGCCTTGCCCCCAGTACCATCTCCTTTTACCAGGGACCTGCCCCAAGCCATTCGAGAGGGCCAGAGGGCCAGCCACTCATCCTGGACAAGTTATAACAGCTCTAGCAGGTTCCTTGGAAGGTGCCCCCAACAGCCTTACCAGGGTACACTTCTTACAGGATAAAGAGGCCATCCTGCTAGACACACAAGGGAACGCTGACATTGTTTTCTGTGGCTACACCGTACAGATCTTCCAAGACCTCTATCAGCTGACACTTAAAAAGAGGAGAGATTTTAGGCCAGTGACTGAGAAACTGCGTGACCTGGACATTAAGTATCAATGGGCCCACCCTTTCAGGCTCCTTTTTCAATGGAATGGCAGACAATGTATGGTAAGATCGTTGGCAGAGGGTAAACGTTTACTGGGACTGCCTGCTCACTTGCCTGGCTGGGAACCCTCGCCCACCCTACCTGAGCAACCGGATGGTTGGCGTCCTGCTTGGCAGATGGTCCGAGGCCACGGTCAAGATCACCACTCCAAAGCGAAAGCCCTGCATGCCGCCAAAGAAGATATTATCTCACATCTGCATGACATGAAATAAGAACCCTCCCAGACCCCCACTGATGCTCCAACTAAATGCCGGACTTTTGTTGGCCGTACAAACATTGAATTTATGGGATTCTGTCAGGTTTCACCTTCCAGAATCCTTGGGATTGTGCTGATGCTCAAAAGGGGTCCACCTCTCGACTGCCCCAAGTCCGGAATATGAATACGCACGGACTAGTGGGATAGTCAAGCGAGGGAAGGAAAGGGTAGGAACAGCAAGGAGGGAGACCTATGGATGACATAGGATAAACATCGTAAATACCCAATTCGGTGCAACAATACAAAAAAACAGGCAAACGCTCTGTGAGGTATCTCTATTGAAGTACTATAACACTCTACCTGTAAAGGATATTAAAGAGGGGTTTCTACCAGAAGAGAGGAGAGGGTGATTGCTGGCTTCCAACATGAAACACTATACGCAGGGAGAAAACATCCATCAGTATTCCACAAACACCACAAAGTTTCTCTGTTATAGGAGTAACATGTATTGCACCACCTACCCTGGTCATGTGTGGAATAATCCCAAACGCAATACAGGAACTTCCTGACACCCTCTTGTCTTTCTCTCTCCTAGGAAATGGTATATAAGAACAGACCATGCATGAATACAACTAAAGAAGAGGTGCATATTACTTTTGGCACTTTGAATCTTAAAGCGCTCCACTGGAGGAGTTCAATAATCACAAGGCCATCTTGATTTAAGCAGCGCTGAGCCTGTATGAGTAAGGCAATGTTCATAGATCCACAGATATAGTGAATTCGACTGAATGTTAATACGTATTCCAAAAAAGAACATCCAAACGAAAATAATCCATTCCCTGCATGAGAACCCAGGAGCCTCTGGTATCGCCAACAGGGAATGACCAACAAAGGAGCGGAGGGCTGTTAACAACTCAAGCCCCTCTTTGCAAGGAACCGCCGACAGTGCGATTCCGCCAACAAAGAAGCAATGAGCTGGCCTTCCAACGGACCAGCCAATCCAAAAAAGGAACCAGTCAAATGTTGCCCGCTAGGTTTCTCTGCATGAAACAGCTGAAAACGCTGTTTTTCCCAACAGAGATGCATGGGCCAAGAAAACGCTGAGAACGCCTGTTCTCGAGCGCGCTTGCACCATGAATATTACGCAAAGAACAAGAACAAGGTGCGTGGGCACCCTTACCGCCTAGGCCATCAGGATAGGAACGCTGCTGCAGTTAAAGAAAATCCAAATAATCGGCAGCGTTCGGAGCGTCTGCCGTTCCTATATCCGGGTTGAACAGCATTTGAGTCACGTGGAGCGTGCTAACGCTACGGACGCTGGGAAATGTAGTTTTGTTGTCGGGACTTCCTGATTCTCGCCTCGTTATCGGGCAGTCAGTGCTTTACCGGTCTACTGAGCCTAACAGATGCTGCTGCCTCTTAATCTGATGTCCTTCACTTTGACGAAGGTGCCATTTTTCTTGATTATCGTCAACCGCTGCCTGATGCCTGCGAACACTACGGACGCTGCCCCTGCCCCAAGTAACCTATGCCCGCCGCGCTGGAAACCTTTAAGTTCTGCTCCTATTTTTGATACTGCGCTGGAGCGCTTCTTGATGTTTGCCCATGACTTCCTAAACCGCACTGGAGCGCTTTAGTTTCTGCTCCTATTTTTGATACCGCGCTGGAGCGCTAGACAGTGCTTGTGTTACTGCCGCGCTGGAGCACTTCTTGGTGTTGCCCGTGACTTTTCCTAAACCGCGCTGGAGTGCTTAACTGTACACTCATGACTTGTTTACTCGCGCTGAAGCGCTAGCTCTCTCACCTGCCTCACAGCGCTGGAGCGTCTGTGTTGAGGCCGGTATCTTTCCCCTATCCCGCTTAGCACCAGTACTTTCTGCCTTACCTGTAGTGCTGGTGAGCTTTGTTTGTTCCTCTGCCTTGCACCTTGCCCATCGCGTAGGAACGCCTTTAATTCGGTATATAGCGCAGGAGCGCTTATTGATTCACTTTACATAGCGCAGGAACGCTTTTTGATTTACTTTACATAGCGCAGGTGCGCTAGCTACTTGGCAAGACTTTCAGTTCCTTCTCCTTCGATGGTAGCAGACCTTCTGATGTCTACACAAGAGGTAATCGCTGTCTCCCACATGAGTGCATGTTTGTGAATGGTCGCAGGTTTGCTGTGTTGATGGTAACAGGTGTTCCCTTGTCTTCCTGCCCAGCTGGTGCCCACGGTTCTTCTGCACAGAGGGACGTCCATTACTCCATCCTGACATCACCCTGATCTTTTAGCTACCATCCCTACTCCCATTTTCATCCTAGTTTGTTGTCCAATCTAGAGTGGGGTAAGGTGGGCGTGGAGGCAATAGCTCATGTCGTCTCTGCGAGATCTCTCCGCAAGAAGCAGGTAACTTGTTGGGTACCTGACATGAAGACATTTTTAAAATTAGTGGGCAAATAGCGCATTTTCAAGCAATTTGAGAAAGTGAGAAGGGTAATTAAGCACTTGTGAAAGTGAGTGTAGTAATGTAGCGCTGTCAGGTTATGAATATGACATGAACTACTGCCCGATCCATGACCCCCATGCAAGCTAATTCATGTATTTATGCAAATTGACTTTTTTCATCTTTGCAGTGCGCAATTACAGATTTCCATCGGGCGTAGCTTGGCCAGTAAGATTAGGGAGTGTGAGCTTCATATTTTCCTACAATCACACTTGCAAATCATGTTAAAATACATTAGGTGACAAGCAGGGTGAATAAGAGGGGCTTAAGGGGCACTGGAAAAGGAGAGGACTGTGGATTGATAGGAGTACTAAGTGAAAGAAAACAATATTTTGTAAAATTACAAATATTTTTAGGACTTTCAAAACAGAGAGAGGGAGAGAGTGTGTGTGCATTTTTGTTTGTCTTTATGTAAAAATTGCTCAATTTCCACTACTGCAGATGTGTGCATGGCAGATGCACAGTGAAAATATGAAATGAGAGCAATTTAACAAAATGCAAATTTTAAAGCGAATTCTTCAAACAACTGGCAACGTACCAATTTACAGTATCATTATGTTACACACCGATGTCAACCCAGGAAAACTACATGCCATGAGCTGAAGCAATCTGTGAAACAGCAAGTCCGGCTGGAGTCAAAGTCAATGAAATGACTGAAGGTAAGTGAACCATACTAGTCAGACACTTAAATCAATGTAAAGTATAGCAGCAGGTGCATGAACCTGAACAGATTATGTTTACAAACCCAGCAATTCGTCCTATGCTGATCTGATTCCCTGAGGGCCAAATCTGTGGATGAGACCATGCCTGAAGCTCTTAAGTACTAACATTACACTTATCATGGGAAAATAAACCATGGGCAAAGAAAGGGCTGTGCTTAAAAATATGTAAATAAAAAATTGTCAGACTTAAGTGACTGTTTCCACTGTGCCTTGCAACTACTATACCCCATCTCGGAGTTCAAGCTCTGTGAGGTTAAAATGAGTGCTATTTCTTAAAATAAATCTACTGGTGAAATGGATGCACCAGCTTATACACAAAGATATCTAGAAAGTCTGCCTTAGTCTCTTGAGCTATCTTCCTAGCACAATATGGAAAGTGGAAGATGTTTCCCATCACTTGAGCTCAAGAGATGACTACTGAGGCAATGCCCTGTGGATCCCTCAACCTTACTCCAACCTGCCTGGATCTATGTAGCAAATAAATGTAAAAGGAACACCGCCTGTGCCCAAGAGAGCAAGGTTACAGCCATGGGAGTAGCCAGAAAAGTAATATAGCCCCCCAGTTCGAACCAAAGCTCTTATGGCACCAAGTAAACAAAGCAAGTCATCACAACTCTACCCAGAAGAGCTCTCTTGTCTCTTCCATCCAAGCATCTATCCATTCATCCTCCCATCCACCTGCTGATATGCACAATGTCCCTTTTACATTTGGTCATCCATTCATTCTTTCATCTATCTTTCAGTCTTTTACCATTACATCTATCCTTCCATATTCAAACCTATTCATCCATCTCAAAATCAATCCATCCATCCACCCTTTCACTCATCGAATTCTCCATCCATCCTTTCACTAATCCACCCATCCATCCTTTCATCCTTTCTGTCATTCATCCATCTATCAATTATTTTACTCCATCCATACATCCTTGCACTCATGCATTCATCCTCCCTTTCACTCATTCATCCATCTAGCTATCCTTTCACTCAGATATCCAAACATCCATCCTTAGACTCATCCTTCCACCCAACCACTCATCTATCCATCCATTTACCCTTTTACTCATCCATCCACTCACTCACCCATCCAGGCTTTCACTCATCCTTCCATCCGTCCCCTCTCCCTATCACTCATCCATCCATTCTTTCAGTCCTTCATCCATCCATCATCCATTCTTTCTCTCATCATCCGTCTAATTATCCATCCATCCACCCTCCATCTTCCATCCATCCATCCTTTCATCCATCCATCCTTTCCTCATCCATCCTTTACATCATTTATCCATACATCTACCCATCCATCCTTTCACCCACCCACCCTTTTACTTCCACATCCATCCAGCCTTTTACTCACACATCCATCCATCTATCCTTTCACTCACTAACTCATCCCTTGTCTGCTAAGTTGCAGCCAGAAGAGGCCCATCAAGAACTCCACCCCGCCGTAGCTTCTAAAGTTAGGAAGTTCACAACGTCCCAGCATCCAAACTTGCACTCATCCATCAGTCCATCCTTTTGTTCATCCATCTATCCACACTTTCATTTTGTCCATCTATCCACCCTTTCATTCCACCCATTCATCCATCTACCCATCAATCCTTTCTCATCATCCATCCACCGTTTCACTCATCCATCCATTCACCCTGTCATCCATCCACCTACCCTCTCAATCATCCATCCGTTCTTTCACTTATCCACCTATTCACTTTTATCCATCATCCACCCTCCCTTCCACTCATTCATTCTTTCATTCCTCCATCCTTACATCCATCTTTTCACTCATTCATTCAACCATCCACCCTTTCGCTCACCCATCCACCCTTTTACTCACACACCTTTCTATCAGTGCTTTCATCCACTCAACCAACCAATCACCCTCCTTTCACATTATTCAAGATCCAGACAGGAGAGGCCCATCAAAAACTCCATCCCTGCTTTAGCTGCTAAAGCGGGGGTGGCTGGGAGGGGGTTCACAATGCCCCTGGAAACCACTTCAAGTGGTTGCGGACCCCAGCTGTGACACTTATAAACCCCTTAATGCAAACTTTTTAGATGGCATTAGACCACTTTACAATGGAACCGGATCAATTACACATTTTTTATCCACGACCAGATTAAATGATTTGCCCAGAATCACAGGATGGCATGCCGAGGCCGGGATTCCAGTGCCATTGGTACCAAGGCTGCAACTTTAGCTACTCGCCCTCTCATTTAGGGAGACCCCAGGACATTTACCATGGACAAACCCGCAGGCACATCGGTACCTGCCTTTCGGGTGCTTTATCTCTTGGAGGGAAAACGTGATTATCGCATGAGACTTGAGCTCCGTGGAGGGCATCAGTCGCCTCTTTTGAACTGCTGAGGATGTTTAGGGGAGGGCAGAAAGTCAGACTCAGAGTAGAGCTGAAAAGATGGCGATCAGTAAGTTTGATCATTTCTGCAAGGCAGTCCACAGCCAAAGTTGCTGCAACTAATCTTTCCTCCCTGGAAATCAGGGAGAGTTGGGCGAAGCTGGTAACTGCATACACTAGAATGAGGCTGCCATTGACGAAACCATAAACAGTCAAGGAATGAAGGATGACAACTTTGGCTGTTACAAAAAGTAAATAGGGAGGTGAAGCATCAATATTGGAGCAATAGTTACCAGTACTATAATCTTACGTACTACACTGGAGCGAAGGAAGCGGGGGATTTTGAAGGAACATCAGCCATGTGCCCTGATCAGACTGAGACTTTTGTTGCCGATATGAAATAGCGTTTTGTATGAAACGTTGTTTTAAACCATACCCACATGTATAATATTGGGAGCTACCCTGGAGAGAATGCAAGCTCTTCCAAACAAACAATTTGCTGATCACATTAAAAAGGTGAATAACCTCATAGTCGGGGATACACCGTTGAAAGACAAATAATTTGTTTACTTAATCCATAATTAGCTACGTAAATTAAAGCTTGTATTCCTATGATCATCGATTGTCAACTAGGCATAGGCAGCAAAGAACGCTGTGCATTAAGTAATGGCAGACATTTGCACTTGGTGAATACAGGAAACAACGTAAAGTTGAGAGGCATCTCCCTTAACCATCCCTCAGACTCAAAACATTAATGACCCTCAACCCCCCAGGATGGTGATTTAACTAATATCCGCCCATTATTTAAACTCAAAAACAATGCAAACTGGCTCCATTTTGACACTTACTCTGAAGACTCCATATTAAAAACACTCAACACTCTGAAGCCCTGCAATCACTTCACGGACCCGCTCCCTGCGAACTACCTTAAAGACTTCATCCCTCTCCTAATACCCAGTTGGACTAAGATCATTAACACTTCCCTCCTTCAAGGCTCCATCCCTGACATCCTGAAAATCGGTCAGGTCTCACCTATCCTTAAGAAAACCACGGCGGACCCCTCGGACCCCAACAACTACCGTCCGATATCTAATATACCTATGTTAGCCAAACTCCTGGAAAAATGTGTTAACGTACAACTGAACAGTCACATCGATCGATACAACTTGCTGAACCAATTTCAATCTGGCTTCAGAGCAGGTCACAGCACCGAATCAGCCATGGCTCATGTTGTAGACGACGCGATTAAAATCCTAGACCAGAATGAAGCCTGTCTTCTAATCCTACTCGACCTGTCATCAGCTTTTGACACTGTCAAACACGACAACCTACTTGACCTCTTAAAACACAGAATGGGTATCTCTGGAAAGGTTCTGAACTGGTTCACATTCTTCCTCCAAAACAGATCCCAAAGATTCAAGATCAACCAATCCCTATCCAACCCTATGCCAGTCACATTAGGAGTACCTCAAGGCTCCTCTCTCTCACCCACCTTATTCAACCTCTTTATGGAACCTCTCACAGATCTTCTACGCCTCACCAAGATTCACTTCCACATGTACGCAGACGACACACAAATATACATCAAGATACACTCACTAGAGGACATCAAATCGCTCAACACCACACTTCAAAAAACCCAAACATGGCTGGCAGAAAACCATCTGAAACTTAACTCTCTCAAAACGGAATTCCTGTTAATCGCCCCCCCCCCAACAAAACCCACACTATCCGGGACTGGATGAAACACCTAACAGCCCTAAATGGTGTCAAGAATTCCTGTCATACGAGGGGAGGAAAACGGTAACCAGCGAAAACGGACCACATCTCCCAGGATGCTTAGCGGTTGAGAGGTTATGTAAACAGGAGAACTGTTACATAACTCAAGGGAAACACGCCCTTATGTAAACAGGAGAGCTGTTACATAACTCAAGGGAAACACGCCCTTATGTAAACAGGAGAGCTGTTACATAACTCAAGGGAAACACGCCCTTATGTAAACAGGAGAGCTGTTACATAACTCAAGGGAAACACGCCCTTATGTAAACAGGAGAGCTGTTACATAACTCAAGGAAAACACGCCCTATAAAGGGAGGAACCGGGAGGTACAAGGCTGTCGGATATTGTGTTTACACTGACGTACCTGCTTCGTGAAGAGCAGTGTTCCGGAGTGGTGCTCCAGTAAGGCAAGAACGGAGGTAGGTCGAGTCGTTACTCCCTGGGCCGTGTCTTGCCCCATCGTCACCTGTGAAGGACCCGGAAGCTCTACCGGTCAACCATTGAGCTTCGCTTTTTGACTCGGCTGAGTCCAAGCGCAGTGGCGCTTTTGCTGGTTGGAGTCGTAACTCCCAGCCCGACCAGAGACACAGGGACTGCCAGCTGTAACGCACACCAGGAGGTGTTTGCCGCGTTACAGACTCGGAAGTCCACAGGATCGATCGAGCGGCTGCTCTCGGTTCAGTCTTCTTGCTTGTGATTGGGGTATCGGTGACGCATCACCAGGAGGTGACTCCGCGTCCCGGTGCAGTCTGAGGAAGAGGTTGAGCGGCTGCTCCCTTCAGGTAGAGACCCCGGCTGGGTGTTTCCCTGACTCCTCGATTCTCCCCAACACTCTTCGTGCCCCTCACAGCCTACCGATTGGCATTGTCGGCCATTTCATTTCTGCCCTCTGTTGGCATACGCCGGGATCGGCGTATATGCAGAGGACGGTTAGGACCATCCGTGCTGTGGGCTGGTAACGTACTTAGCCTGGAGGATTCCAGTGACTATAACTTTTGTTTGTTCTTTGTATTTTATTTGCCTTCATTAAAAGAACTAACCCTTCACAAGTGGTTGCGTCCTCATTGTCGTGTCTGTTAAACGATCCTGAGACGTTCAGGGCGTTACAAATGGACACACGCACATAGTCGACTCAGCGAAATCTCTGGGAATAACGCTAGACAGCAACTTAAAGATGCAGAAACACATTAGCTCCGCAACTAAGGGAGCGAACTTCCAACTAAAGACCCTGAGAAAACTGAAACCCTTTCTGCCTGCACATGATTTCAAACAAGCAGTTCAAGCCCTAGTAATCCCCCGAGTAGAGTATGGAGCAGTTACGCTATGCGGCCTCCCAAGATCCTCAACAGCACCATTAAGAGCCACGATCAATGCAGCTGTGAGACTCATCACAGGCTCTAAAAGTAACGCTCACATCTCGCCTGACTTGCGAGCCATCGACTGGCTTCCATTTGAAGCCAGAATTCACCTAAAAATTGCCTGCATGACACACAAGGCCCTCTACCACAAAACTCCACAATACCTTGCACAGAAACTAGTTCTCTCTGCGGGCAACAGAGCCTCTAGGAGTGCCAAAACTCTTCTCCTTCAACCTCAACGTTTTGCCAAGAAAAAAACCTATAACCGTACCTTTTCAGGTATGGCTCCGAAGATATGGAACGCTTTGCCCAGTGAAACAAGAATGAACCCCTCCACCTCTTCCTTCAAAAAAGAAGTGAAAGCTATCCTCATGGCTAAATTCACTTGAACTCTATATCTATTCATTGTGATTTTGTCTAACTGTCTGTTGTCTATGTATATTGTACTTTGCCTCCTTCCTGCTTGTAAAGCGCTCTGATACACACAAGAGTCTTGTCCGCGCTATATAAAACTTTCAAATAAATAAATAAATAAATAATAATGACGCTGAAGTTTATAGCTCCTCTATGAGAGATAAGGGGGGGAGCAAGCCGACACAAGACCACTTTCTGTGTGTGAAAAAGGTCGCTTTATTTAAACAGGTGCATATCACAATTTTCAAGCCATGGCAACTGCCTTTCAAAACTAAGAACCTCACTATACAAGAATTTCCTGACCCCCCACCCCTACGATCCCCACATCAGATCCCCCCCACCCCACGAAATACAACATAACATTCCATAACCATACTCTTACCCAATCCTACACAATGTAGCATTTCCAAATCCTAAACTCCCCTGACCCTAATCCCTACCTGCCTTTGTGCTACTGTAACTAATCAACCTCTAATCTAAACTTATCCTACCTGGCTACCCTTTCGCTGCTCCTGCTCACAAACTACCAACATATAACAAAAAACTACAGCCAATCCCGGCCAACTGTCAACCACCATACCTGCACCTGTTCCAAGCGACACATACAATATATACCAACCCCTATGTACCTGTTCCAACAAATGCCACCAACAAAAACCCCAAAAGACAAAGATAGATAGGCCATAAAAAGCACCCCCCCAAAAAGCCGAAAAACTGGGGAGGGAGGGAGGGGACAAAAACCTAAACTATGACAGCGCTCCCAGCCACCAGGTCTCCAAACCTAAAATGGTGGCTGGGGAGGCGTGAAAATACAATATATACCCCTTGGGCTATAAATCCAAATATTGGGCTACAATTGGGCTAGTCCCAAATGTAGCCCAAAAACATACAAAATGGCCACTCGCCGGCCACTCCCCCCCTTCCCAATCTGCCCGGGGGGCAGACCTCACCGTGCTCGGCTGCCCCCCAAGCCCCCATTGGGAGATAAGGGGGGGAGCAAGCCGACACAAGACCACTTTCTGTGTGTGAAAAAGGCCGCTTTATTGAAACAGGTGCATATCACAATTTTCAACCCATGGCAACTGCCTTTCAAAACTAAGAACCTCACTATTCAAGAATTTCCTGACCCCTTGTTTCTCCCCCCCACCCCTACGATCCCCACATCAGATCCCCCCACCCCACGAAATACAACATAACATTCCATAACCATACTCTTACCCAATCCTACACAATGTAGCATTTCCAAATCCTAAACTCACCTGACCCTAATCCCTACCTGCCTTTGTGCTACTGTAACTAACCAACCTCTAATCTAAACTTATCCTACCTGGCTACCCTTTCCCTGCTCCTGCTCACAAATTACCAACATATAACAAAAAACTACAGCCATTCCCGGCCAACTGTCAACCACCCCACCTGCACCTGTTCCAAGCGACACATACAATATATACCAACCCCTATGTACGTGTTCCAACAAATGCCGCCAACAAAAAACCCAAAAGACAAAGATAGATAGGCCATAAAAAGCGCCCCCCCAAAAAGCCGAAAAACTGGGGAGGGGACAAAAACCTAAACTATGACAGCGCTCCCAGCCACCAGGTCACCAAACCTAAAATGGTGGCTGGGGAGGCGCGAAAATACAATATATACCCCTTGGGCTATAAATCCAAATATTGGGCTACAATTGGGCTAGTCCCAAATGTAGTCCAAAAACATACAAAATGGCCACTCGCCGGCCACTCCCCCCCCTTCCCAATCTGCCCGGGGGCAGACCTCGCCGTGCTCGGCTGCCCCCCAAGCCCCCATTGGGAGATAAGGGGGGGGAGCAAGCCGACACAAGACCACTTTCTGTGTGTGAAAAAGTCCGCTTTATTGAAACAGGTGCATATCACAATTTTCAACCCTTGGCAACTGCCTTCCAAAACGAAGAACCTCACTATACAAGAATTTCCTGACCCCTTGTTCCTCCTCCCACCCCTAAGAACCCCACATCAGATCTCCCCACCCCACGAAATACAACATAACATTCCATAACCATACTCTTACCCAATCCTACACAATGTAGCATTTCCAAATCCTAAATTCCCCTGACCCTAATCCCTACCTGCCTTTGTGCTACTGTAACTAACCAACCTCTAATCTAAACTTATCCTATCTGGCTACCCTTTCCCTGCTCCTGCTCACAAACTACCAACACATAACAAAAAACTACAGCCAATCCCGGCCAACTGTCAACCAGTCCGCCACCCAGAAAAAGGCAGGACTGTAGGCGGAGACGCTGCCTCCCCCTTTTTCTGCCCCCCACAACACGACACCAACTCCCTTCTCAACGCCTATAAACACCCAGTAACATGGCCAATACTTCTCTCAACTCCAATAGGTACAAATCCATCCCCAGCCAGGATAAATGGACCCCGTCATCTCTGAAAAATTCCGGCATGTCATACCTAATATCTTTATGCGCAATCCTGCAAATCCCCGTCTGTCGACAAAACCTCACCATTTCCGTGTTCAACTTACGCCTGGCCTTATCAACCTCACCCGGATTAACGGCCCCTCTCCAAACCCTGCGAGGAACAAACCCTGTCCAGACAATAGAACAGCCAGCCCACCGTCATCATGCAACGCATAAGTGCCAAGCCCTTCTCCCTGACCATGTCGTTTTTGCCTAAGTGAAGTACCAGCACGTCTGGGCACCTACCAGCCACCAAAATCCTGTTGAGAACCTGTAATAGCTCATTCCACCACATACCACCCCTTCCACGCCAACTCACAGAAAAAAGATCTTTATTAAACCCCAAACTTTCCCCAAAATAGCATTGAACGGGCCTGGAATTGCACCCGTTTTAAAAAAGAATGGCCGACAATCCAAATGGATATCTCCCTGGCGAGGGGACCCATCACCGAACCTGCAATGAGAAACATGAGTGAACAACAGGAAAAAGGAAGAACAAACACGCTATAACCCCCCAGGTATGCTGCGCACATAACGCTGATAACAGTCTGAAGACCACCTGCCCAACCTCATAATGTCCCCTCGCTCCCAGCCTCTAGAGTGAGCTTCTGAAGCTGCACCAATCCGAAATGAATGCGTCCCAAATTCCTTACCGTCGATCCCCAGCCTGCCCAAAGCTTTCCGCAGTACCACTAAAAGCTGCGAAGCCTTGACACACTGCCCATCCCCATGCCCAAAGACCAAAGCCCCAGAAAAAGACCTCCACCTCAGACCCCACTGAAAAGGACAAACCTGCGGAGCCAGCCCCTTTTTCAAAGAAACCCATTTTCCCCTGCCCCTCTGATCCGTCTTAGCCTTCCTCAGCCATATGTGAACGCTGTCGGCACTAAAAGAAATCTCCCTCCAAGACAACCCCTGATCCGCTTTGGCCCCCAACAACTCCGAGACCCGAAAAGCCCCGAAAAACATCCAGGACATCAGTGTGGAGAAAAGTATCACCTCCCCCATGTCATAACAAAAACCAGGCAAACCCCAATCATTAAAACACACAAGATGATGGACGGAATGTTGCACATTGGCAAAACATTCACCCCCAGTCACAGATCTGGGTTTAATCCATCGTTATTTTGCTCACCACGTCACCCCAGTTCAGACATGGCCATATGCAAATCAGTCTTGACCCTGTGCCTCATGGGAACAGTCCAGCCCGAACTGCCAAGCCATGTCTTCCCTGGACCGGAATCAAGCATCCTGGTTATTTACTGCCGAACACCAACCGACACAGACCCACAGGAACAACAAACACACATCTAGGTTAGGATGAGAGTGGAACATGTGCCTGTCCTGGATTCACCATTGTACTAATGTAAAGAGTAAATATTTGGCAACAGTTTCCACTCTTGAGTTCCTTCAGAATCGTGCACAAAGTTGAGACAACCAGAAGCAGTAGTAACACCATCACTGGACATTACCTCCAGATTTAAGGTTATCATGGAAAAGAATTAGGAGTTAAATTTGTTACTTAGAAAGGTTTCACAGTGAGCATGATTACCTGACCACTGACATCCTGCATATAGCGTAATACCTATCATTTTTCAATGTTAAACTTTAGACTTGATATCCTGGAAAAGTTATCCAAGTTTCAGAATTGCAACAGGATTATTGGTTTAGATCTGTGTCGCACACTACGACATAATACAACTAAGAACTACATTTTGTTCTTGCATAATGTATTGGAGTGCTCAATTGTCATATGTCCAAAATGCGTCATTTAGCCAGTCCTGCCTTTTCCATTACAATATATACCTGTATTTTTGCTTTTCTCACTCTAAATGCAGACCTAGAAGTGCTAGAATGCAAAGATAAAACATGGCTAGATAAGCTACTTACTTACACCTTCATTGGAACGGGTTGAGACATCTGAAATACTGTTGTATCCTGATCACGCAAATTACAACCAATTTAAGCCACTGAATCTGCCTTTAAGGGTCTTCATCCAGAGGCTTCTCAATGCTGGGACTCTGGTCCCTTGATAGAGAGGAGACAGGTTGCCCCTCTTGCTACAATCCTGACTGACATGATTTAGGAGCCAAATGAGTGGTAATAGTTATGCTGCATTTTTGCCCTGAGCCCGTAGTACGAGTGATGTCAGCACTGCATATTGTTTGCAGCATTTGTTAAGATCTGCAAAAAAAAACCCCAATCATCCCCTTCAACAGCTCCCATGACAAAAGATTTCGCAACCGGGATGCGCGCCCACATTCCCGCGCCCAACCCTCCAAAATACGTGCCCCAAGTTCCCCCATGGAGGGGGCATAGCCCCACAATAGCTTCCAGACAAAAGCAATTCCCGCTAGCTTGCCCGCTATCATCACTTTCGTAAGACCCTTCTCCACCAAATCCAAGATAAACTGAATAACATCCTCCTGCCTAGCCGCCAACGAGCCCCGCCGCTGTGATACCAGAGCGTAAGAAATCCTCCCATGCTGCCCGATACGCGGCTTTCGTGGAGTGGGCTAGGGAACCTAGAATCAGTTGCAACATCCTGTGTTGCCTACGTACCACAGCTGGTGCAGCATTCTGGTCGGGGTCCTGCCCGCGTCCTTGGCGAGCCCACGGAATCTCCCCCACTGCGAATGAGACAAAGCATCCGCAATGTCATTGTCCACACCTGGCACATGTACCGCGTGAAAAGCAATATCATGCACCCCAACACGAAGACCCTCAACAACTTCAGAACCTGTTCATCTCGGGCAGACTGGCGATTGACAATGTGCACCACCGCCATATTATCAATTCAGAAGGTGACCTTTTTGTGCGCCAACAGCTCCCCCCAAAGCAAAATCGACACCACCAGGGGGAAAAACTCCAAAAAGGCTATGCTCCTGCCTCCTTCCAACCACTCCTCAGGCCAATGTTTGGCACACCACCTCTCTTGCCAGTAAAGACCAAAACCAGTACTCCCTGCTGCATCCGAAAAAATCTGGACATCCCATACCATGTCCGCCTCCCTCATCAAAGGTATGCCGTTAAATTGTTGCAAGAAAAACTGCCACATCCTCAAGTCTTCCCGCACCCCCGCAGACATACGTACATGATGACGTGGAAGCCTCTGCCCCGCCAGTGCCCTACACAGTCACCTACAAAAAGTCCACCCTACTCTGACCACCCGACAGGCAAAATTGAGGTGACCCAGCAGTCTTTCACCGTGACCTTTTGTTTTGCCGACATGATTTCCAGCAGCCCCAAAATTTGCTCCTTTTTGTCTGCAGGAAAGCGTGCCACCATCAACCATGAATCCAATTCAATTCTCAAAAAGGAAAGGGCCGTGCTGGGTCCCATCGTCTTCTCAGGTGCCAACGGCACGCCTAGTTCCCTCATGATCTCATTGAAACTGTCCAGAGCTGTCTGGCAGTCCGTGGAGCCTGATGTGCCTACAAAAAAGAAGTCATCCAGGTAGTGCGTAACTCCTTGGTGACCCGTCCGTTCCGTAAACAACCATTGTAGGAACGTGCTGAAACACTCAAAAAGCGTGCATGACATAGAGCAGCCCATCGGCAACGCTTTGTCCACGACCAGTGACCACCAAACTGGATGCCCAAAAGATCCCAGTCATCCGGGTGAACTGGAAGCAGCCGGAAAGCCGACTTTATGTCGCACTTTGCCATCATTGCTGTTGCACCCGCGGTCACTACCAGTGACATGGCTACGTCAACAGATGAATACGACACAGCGGCCTCCCGCTCATCAATGAAATCGTTCACCAAACCTCCTTCAGGCCACGACAAATGTTGGATGAGACGAAACTGACCTTGCTCTTTTTTAGGCACCACACCAATGGGTGACACAATCAAATTAGGTAAAGGCTAGTCGTGAAAGGGACCCGCCATGTGGCCCTCACGCACTTCTTTATCAAGCTTGTCTTGCACTACCTGAGAGTGCTCTCTTGACGATTTTAGATTGTCAGACCACCTTCTCACCCTTGGCCCCTCGTACCCTAGTCTGAAACCCTCCAGAAACCCCAGTCGCAACCGCTCCGCAGCCTCCCTCTCCGGATACCCCTGCAAGGCTGCCAACAAGTTCTCCACATTAACCGCAGTACGAGCCCTTGGGCCCAGGCCCCTTAGCCCCTCGCCCCCTCCCATCTGCTGCTGCTGCTGACCCCCTGCTTTAAAACCTCCCAACTGCCACTGCTGTGAGCCCTGCGCCTACCCCTGGCCGCCCCAACAGTTGACCAAAGCATGTTTTCCTCCACACCCGGCGCAATCGTGCCGGAAACGGCAATATTCCCTGGTGCACAACCCTTTGTTATAATCCCAGCAAACCCCTTTTGCCCCCAGCTGTCCCCTGCCTGCTCCCCCCACCCCCCACGGGTGGGGCCTCCTCAAAAGGGCGATACACGAGCGGGAGCCCGCTGGCCGTAAAAATAGTTTTACCAGACCCCGCTAGCCCCATCGTATGTTGCCACAAATCCGAATCAAGTTCTCCCCATTTTGCCTCCGGGTCCCACGCCATGCGTGCCTGGAATTCCTCATCGTTTTGCCAGGCATAGCCACCACCCATAATTTGAGCCTTCCTGATGACGTCCATGTATTTAAACATGGCCACCGACCTGTCCGGGAATTTTTCACAATATACGCTAGCATATTTGAGAAACGCCGCCGTCCAATTTTCAATCGTCAACGGCAACTTTGGCCTCTTAGCCAACTCGAATTCCTCCTCTTTGGAACCCTCCTTTGCCCTCACCTCCCTAGGGAGGAGTTTGAACATCTCAACATATTCCCCTTTCCAAATCTTTTCTTTGGTGGATAACATCAGATTCGCACCCAAAGGTTTAGTAACCCCCATGTATGGCAACCGTTTTCTTTTCACCTCCTTACTCTCCAACTTGGTCTCCCCTTCCCCTGTCTGAACCTCCCCCATCACCTTCTTGTCCGTCATGCTCTCCACGTCTCTGACCGTCTTACCTGACCCTTTGACCGCACCCTTACCTGCATCCTCGGTTCCTACCCCAACATCCACCACGTAAGCACCTTTGTTCAACCTACCACCCTCTCCCCTTCCCTTTCAGCCCCACCCACGCCCACGGACACCATCACAGGACGCCACGGCAAAGATCGTTTACCTGGCGCCAAGGACTCCGTCCTCAGTTCCACCCTGCGTCCTAGCTGAGGGGCCGAGCTGTCCTCCCATCATGATGTCCAACCCGTGGGCAGCGCCGGGCATCATGACACCTGGATAATACTAGACACAAGATTACTCGGCCCCCCTTCTCCCTCCGTGTCAACATCTCGCACCTCTCCCTCTTCCATACTATCCTCCTCATAATCTAACTCCTCCTGCCTCACGCCCCCAGCATTCCCTGCTGGTGGCGCAGAATGAACCCTTCGAGAAAAAGAAAACTCCTCTCCAGTGTTGCTCCGTCGTCCGCGTTGTCCCCCGGGGCGCTACGACCCGTGGGTGTCGGGGCCGGCGAGCCCATTCCGGGCCTACTTATGCCAGCCACGCCGGGATCCCCCGCCGGTACTGGGTACGCCGCCCGAGGCTCCACCCTCCCTTCTCCTTGGTGCCAATGGGCCGCTCCCAGCCCTACCAAGTCTGGCACCCCGCGATGGTCTGGTCGCCGCTCTACCGCCTGCAACAAAAAAGAATGGTCTGGTGTGCTGGGCCTACCTCTCTTCTGTCTCCCATCCCAACCCCTCTTGCTGGCAGCCCCCAAAGTGCTAGCTACCCATGCCCGCCCTACTGCACTCAGATCTACCACCTCCGCATTCTCAAGCGGGGCAACCTGCTTAATTATAATACTTGGGGCCGCTCTCCGAGCATAGGAGCGGCCCCTCTCTGCCTGAGACCTCAGGGGGGAGCCACGCGCTCTCCCTCCGAGGTTTATTTCCTGCCTCGAGTGTCAATGCTGGGCCTTTTCCCTTTCCCCCCCACCTCCCCGCACCAGTTCGGGCAGCGCGCTCGGTTAACGCGCTGCCCCACCCTGTCTCCTCCTTCGAAAACGCAGGGGCCGCTCCACTAGTATCCGAGCGGCCCCCGCCTGCCTGCTATTTACCATCGGACCCCGCCGGGGCCGCTCCCCTGGCATCCGAGCGGCCCCCAACAGAGAGCCTACCCGGCGGGGAGACGTGCAAAGCGCTCCCCTGCTGAGACCCACTGCCCCGCTCTCCGTCGCTAACCGGCACCCCCAACCCCGCGCCTCCCCGACACTGCCCGCCACCGCCAAAGCCTCCGGGGCCGCGCTCCTGACCTCCGCGCGGCCCCCAACACTCACCGTCTGATAACCGGCCTTCCGGGGGGGGGCGAGCAAGCTGCGACGGCCCAAAAACATACAAAATGGTTGCTCGCCGGCCACTCCACCCCCCCACCCAATCTGCCCGGGAGGCAGACCTCGCCGTGCTCGGCTGCCCCCCAAATCCCCATTATGGCAAAGTACAGTAGTTTAAAGTGCCCGCCCTGGAATAATAAACACAAGTAAACAAGCATTGGCATAGCCAATAGATCTTGCTTTTGGGACCTTATAAGTATTTACCCATGCATCAGTTGATGTTGTTGCACCAAGGATATTGTGCTACATAACAAAATACTTATAAGGTCCCAAAAGCGAGACCTATTGGCTATGCCAATGCTTGTTTAAATGGGGCCTCGAAATGGGTCTCTATCAGGCTCCGTTTTGTGCTCTGGCACAGGCGGTCCGTTTTTTAGGTCTCGGCTGCGCTTGCGCAGTCTAGCTCCGAGATTTAATGACTTGGAGAAGAGGGGCTTGAACCCGCCCCTCTTCTCCCCTGTTCTCCATTGGCTGGCCTCTTGAATGCTGGCCAGCCATTGGAGAAGAGGTCAGTCATTCCGATTAGGCCCCGTCCTTTTCGGATCGGGGGGCGTGTTTTTTGCAAGAAGTCTCATTCTCTCCTCCAGCCAATGGCTGGAGGAGAGAAAAGACAAACACGCCCCCGAATCCGAAAATGCCGCTGCCTTTCTCCGAGGCATTTCTGCTCTGCCTCGGAGAAAGGCGGTGGTGTCTTCCGGTGCCCTCTTTACTTGTTTTAATTTCTAAAGGCGACAAACTAATCCGACAGGTTTTCTTATCTACTATCTCATTGTTTAGATTTAGAAAAACATAAAATTAGGTTTTAATCATGAGAATGACCCCACCAAAGCAGGAATAAAAAAGTTACAATTACAGTCCTAAGCAAGTCTGGAAAGAGAAAGACTCAGAGAGAATCTCAGCGTTTACTGCCAGTGACTGGTTTCCATGCCACTCATGAATGTTTGTGTGCAGCGTGTGCGAGTCTTTCTTCCCCTGCCCTCGCGCGGTCGTTTTGTTTAGGTGTACTTGGCATATGTGTTTTAAGATTGTGTCTTTAGCCCCTAAAGCATGTAAGCCCCTCCCCAAACCATTGTGTGGAAGGGAAACACTTCAAAAGCAAACTTTAGAAGACCCTGAATGCCCTTCTAAGTGCCAGCCATGTGCGTCTGAGTCCTTCCCTCCCCTTCACCCCAGGCGGCACCCGTTCTAGTTTCGGAGCTCGGCGGGGACTTTTCAAGATCGCATTTCCCGGAGCGCCCCCTGACTCGTCTCTCAGTTTGGGAAATGGAAATGGGTCGACAGCGGGTCGGAGCCGGTGCTGGACAAAAGGTAAGACTTTCTTGTGATAGCAGTGTGGTGCTGCTTTTTTGTAAGTTGTCGTTTGTGCCGTCTCATCTGCCAGGTTTTCAGACTACCTACGTATGTGTGACATCCAAAGCTTCAGTGTGCGCATGAGTGACATTCGATTGCCAGATGTGTGACACTTCGAGTGACACGTTAGCACGAGTAAACCGAGCTATCTATGAAAACAGACAGATATAATAAGCCACGCCTTTTTTGGCAATGTGAAGGTCATGTAAAGCCTTGAAAATGTTGCAACGCTCCTGAAATGGGAGGTCACTAACCGAATTCCCTTTCTAGTGTGATTGTGTACTGTCTTTCTAGTGTGATTGCGTACTCTAATTGTGGCACCATGATATTAAACAAACAATAAACAAGTGTGCCCCGGCCTGAGGATCGTGGCTGCACCTCGAGGTCTCTCCTGAGTGGGCAGCGAATGGTGCACCCGCAGCCTCTCACGATAAGGACTTTCACCGCACCCCTAGGCCCTTGCAGTGGGGGCAGCGGCAGAAAGTGAGACACAGGGAGGGGGCCAACCTCTGATGCTGAAGTTACAATGCACCACGAGGCCTTCATTGAGAGGGGAGTGAATACAACCAACTGCCTCTCTCGCTGAGTATGGTCACCATACCCCGAAGATCTAAATAACTTTCTGGTTTCTACTTACCGTGCTCCACAAGGTATGACCCCGCGTCCCCTGAAAGTTCCCATCCTGGAACCCACCTCCCTCCAGAGGCCGCTTCTCATACGGGGGCACTGAGTGCCACTGCCTGCTGCCAGTTCATTAGCATCATTCTGCCCTCTTCACTCGACGCTGTCACTCCCTCACCCACATCTTCTGTCTAGTCAGACTCCCATTAAGACTCCAAGTATAAATAACTATGCTGCGCGCTCTGAGCTAGTGACTGACGCAGCACTCACTCACAGATATCTTCAGTAACTAAGCTTACTTCTGCATAGAGGTGGACGAGTGACTGAATGCTCGCACCAAGCTGATTCATGCCAGCTTCCTGGCTCTGGCTCAGCACGGGGTTCTCTTGAACCCTCAAGCCCAAAATGAGCAGATCTTTCGTGGGGCTTCCGCCTACACCCACATTGTAAGCTCACATGCCCAGAATTAAAGACAAGCATTTACAATGCAACGGTCTCGGCATTGTTAAAGTTAGAGGTATTGGCATTGCTCATGACATTATTTTTGTTTATGTTTTTGTTTTTGTTTTTAAAACATGTAGAGAAACGGCATTGTTGTTTACAATGTCAATAGCTTAGTCAGTGTGTGTGTAGGTGGCTCTGTGTGTGGGTGCAAATGCAATAGGTCTCGCATTTGAGAGTGATTAAGCTATTGACATTGTAAATAACAATGCCGTTTCTTTAACCCCTTCCCCACTCATGACGGAACCGCTCCGTCATGAGCCACGGTCGCCGTGTGCTCATGACGGAGTGGTTCCGTCATGCTGCGGCCGTTGGCGGCCGCGCCGCCCACGCGGCGCTAATTCCCCACCTGTGCGGGCGATTAGCGCAGTGGGCGGAGTCATGACGGAACCACTCCGTCATGAGCACAGCTCAACCGCGGCTCATGACGGAGTGGTTCCGTCATGAGCACCGCGCCACCGCGCTGCCCCCCAACCCCCCCCAGCGCTGCGGCGGAATACCCACCGCAGCGAAAGGGTTAAATGTTTTAAAAACAAAAACATAAACAAAAATAATGTCATGAGCAATGCCAATAGCTCTAACTTTACCAATGCCGAGACCATTGCATTGTAAATGCTTGTTTTTCACACTGCAGTGACAGCAAGAACATGATGTGCACATGCTCACACTGCTCACTTCTGACTACTGGAGGAGTCACGGCATGACGTCATGCCAGGGGAGCGTTGTAGGGGAAGGGAAATCCTTTAAATTGAGTCATTTTCTCTCTGGATTGCCCTTCTCTTTTTGAAACTCATGAGCAGCAACTTTGTTGTGGTGTCACCAGGGCTTTAAGTAGGAAGCGTTTTCAATATTATATACAAGCCATAGGTGCTGCTTATTTATCTTATGCAGCTAACAAAGCTAATAGTCCTGACTTGTTGTAGGTATGATAGTACTTGTTGTAGCATATATCTGTATGCAATGACAGAAACAGCAAAATACAAGTCGGGCGGCACACTATGCTAAGCACAGATTTTTAGCTGACGTGTTTTAAGCCACGCCCTTAATTGCATTGGCCACGCCCCATTGAGAGACCCCCCCCCGTTTTTTCATCCCACTTAAAGCCCTGAGCTTGCCTCCCACAGAAGTTTCCTTAAAGTGCAAGACAAGTAGGGCACCCTTTCGACGCAAAGAAAAGGTAAAATATGGTAGCATACCAGTTCAACTCGCATACATTCGCAGAGAAGAGCAGATGCATACTGGATGAAAAGAACTAGCACCGACAGAAATCGGCTGTCCAACACACATCTAATCAGCCCGGTTTTGTGCTTTAAGAGAACTCTGCATTAATTCAACCCTCAAACGCACCCGGCAATCATTGCCAAGAGATGACTTAGTCATGTTAAAATTAGTTTTTGTTATTAACGTAAATCTCCCTTGTTTTCAACTAAGTAAAGCCCCAGTTCTAACTCGAGTATATTGGAGTGTTAACAAATAAAACGGCATTTGAATTTTACATAGTGAGAAGTGTAGCCTACATTGGGCTCTCTTTGAACCACACCCCCTTTGTTCTAATTAAATCCCGAATGAATCTTTCATGTGCCTTGGGCCTACGACAGAAAGCAGACGGGGGCAGCCGTCTAATTACGCCCAAAATGAGGCAGAAAGTTGTAGGGTCACGATGATAGGGGATAACACTTCTCTGTATAGGCGGCCCACGTCGCCCCTGCTTTCAGGGGAGCCCTTCAGCAGTTGGTGAACTAGACCTTTGCTCCCCTAGCCTTGGGTGATGGATGCCAGGTTAAACAAGCATTGGCATAGCCAATAGGTCTCGCCTTTGGGACCTTATAAGTGTTTAGCCATGCAACAGTTGCATAACTGAATACTTATAAGGTCCCAAAAGCGAGACCTATTGGCTATGCCAAGCGGCCGCGAAAGTGAAAGTAATCGCGGTATAAGCGGCGCGCGCACCCGCGCACATGTACTGTAGCTCTAGGCTGTCCTGGTAGCACTTTTTGGAGCCCTCTCAATAAGTCTCGCCAGACCAGCGCATGCGCTGGGTCAGGCGAGATCTAATAAACCCAAAAGGCTTCAAAGGGTTTGCTCTGCTTCTAGCTGCCTGGGGCCCGCCCTTGAGATGTTGTCTTGGTGCCCTAGGAGGAATCACTTACGTCTCTCTGACCCTTATACCTTCCAGCTCCTACTAAAATGATGCCAATGACTCAAATGGGCATTAGTCTTAGTTTAGCTTACTTTATTCCACATATGTGCCAGATCAGGACAGACCATTCAGAGCTTCCTATGAGACAGGACTGTCACTCTCTTACAAGACCACACCTTGCTACATCAAGTAGTCTATTTGGGAGTTAAATTAGAAACAAGCATTGGCAAAACAATAAGTTTTGACTATTAAAAAAAACATTGACAAACCCAATAGAATTCGCAGACATCATGTTTCACAGCAACGCAAGCTGCTATGCAGCATGGCTCCAAGAAAAATTAAAAGAGCTATGATGCGGTCAACGCTGACTGCGTTATATTGCTTTAAAAAAAAAAAGTTAAGCCATGTTGTACAGTTGCTAGCGCCGCTGTGCAATATATTTTAAAAATGAAAGTGTCCCTGTCTAATGTAAGTAGTGCTCACGTAAAGCAATCCAATACCTTCAGGTCGAGTTTGCATTACATAAAAGCACCCAAAAATGTATAAAATAAAAATTAAACTCCTTCAATGGAATTGAAAAGGATATGAGGGAGCAGGGTAGTGGCCACGAGGGAGGTGACGGGAGCAGGAAAGAGGACGTGGTGGGTTGAAACCAGAGGGGGGGAGGGGTTTGTTCCAAACAACGGCAGGGGTGGTGTGTTCACATGCCAGGGTGGCGAGGTGATGGCTGCAGATCCACTCTTACGGAGTGCTCGCTAAGTGTCCCTGTGAAATGTAAGTGGTGCCCATGTAAAGCACTCCAAAACCTTCAGGTCGTGTTTCCGCTACACAAATGCATACATAAAGGGGGAAATATTAAGCGGAGGCAGCCGACCCCAGCTAACAAGAGAAGGCACACAGGATTGGGGGTGCAGGAGCAGCATTGGGGGAAGTAACGTAGGGGCATGGGGAGGAAGCTGGGACGGAGGATTTGCAACAAAGAATGATAGGCTAAGAAAGTGAGTGAGCTAGAGGAAACTGCTGAGAAGGAGCTGGAGGAAATGGTGCACTCCAGAGGAGTGGAGGTGTGATAATCTTGAAGGTCAGAGAAAGGGGAGCAGAAAACATGGGCTCGTTACGTGTCCCTGTGAAATGTAAGCGGTGCTCATGTAAAGCCCTCCAATATCTTTGGGTCGTGTTTGCGCAACATAAATGTGCCAAGAAAGGTGCAGGTAGACGACAAACACGTGCACTCATATGCAGTGCTTGTTCGGATTATTATTATTTTTCTTTTTTTAAGTACCTTCTGAGTGAGTAGCCAGTGGAAGGACAATGACTAGTAGCCGGTAGGACGATGTACGTTCCGGCCAATCAGAAGCATGTAAATTAGAGCGACGATGGATTGAACAAATGGCAAGTTCAGATAAGTACTGGGCAGGTTCAAAGCCACTTTTAAGATTTTTTTGTTTTGTTTGAATACCAGAGATTTCGCATACACAGCACAAGAGCAGTGCAGGCAACATCTAAAACAAGCATTGGCATAGCCAGGGAAAGACAAACAGAAGGGGGGCAGAAACAGCAAGCGGGAGAGCAACGGAAAGGAGAGAGAAAAGCGAAAGCATTGGCTGCGCGGCAGTAAAAGCGAAAGTCATAGCGATCGCGATCGCTCTGAAAGCGAAAGTGATCGCGATCACGATGACGCGCTAAAGCACGAGTTTTCAAAGTGCTGCTGAAGGCTAGTGGTTCGCGCGTGCATGCTCGCGTGAATGCAAGCGCTAGGCCAGACAGCAGCACTTTGAAAACTCACCTCCAAAATGTCTCTCCGAGCCAGCGCATGCGCTGGGATCAGCGAGACCTAAACATTTACTTACCCACTCGTCCTCCACTCCATGTCTCTTCTAGAATGGAGTTGGAGTCCTCCTGGAGTCTTAGGCAATTCCATTACAGGACCGGAGGCTTCGTATTATGCTTCTCTTTCTATTTATTGCCACTCACAGCAGCCAATGAAAAACCTTGTATAATGTAAATAAACTACATTTCCCATGATGCACATGTAACACATCACATCCTGTCATGCAACATAAGAGCCACCATCACCTGGAAATCATCCTCTTTCTTTGCTGCTCACGCAGACAGTTACGTGTATTATATATTCTTTTACATTTAAGGATTATGATATGCAAATTTTACTTTGATTAGGCTCGTGCCGCTTTAGGGTTCCTTGTGCGTGACTATTGCACTTGGTATGCTTTGCTTTGTCTGCATTGCTGTTGTGGTACTATTCTTTGCCTTTGGCACCGTGAGCCTTGCACTCGGCCTCACGATGAGTCGCGGCACTCCCGCTGTCATCGGGAAGCGCGCGCGCATGCCGATGTGTTCCTGGCACAGCAAGTTTAAATTTCCCGCTTAGAGGGACGATATTTGGCGCTACGGGCGCTTTGACAGATTTCATTTCCCTGCTGATTTAGGTACCGCTCCGCCTACGACGGTGAGTTTATTTATTTATTTTACAAGCGCGGAGGCTCCCCTCATCAGCCGAGTGTGCTAGGAGCCTTTCCACTTTCGCTTTCCTTCAAGTTTCGACGTGCGTAGCCCTATTGGGCTATTTTTAGTAGGATTTGGGCTATGCACGTCGCTACTGCCCGTTATTCTTTCTTTTTTTGCTCATTCTAACCTGAATCTTCCACTGAGCAACAATTTACGCCTGGCTGGCTGCAAAAACGATCTGGGCCTGGAGGGAGTACACCTCCTGTATAGAATATTGCTCTTTTGGCTCCATTTACGCCCTGGGGGCTGCAAGAACTGTGCTACAGCTTATGCTGAGGAGCTAGGTACCTTTTTGTTTTGATTCCTGTGCTGTGGGTTGGCTCCCCCCTTTACTCCTCTCTGTCCTTTTGCGTTATGAGCAATTATATATACAAATTTGATCCCACGATGGAGGATTGGGTCCATTATGAAGAGGATGATACCTTATATGAAGAGGAAGTGGCAAACCCTTCCATTGAGGACAACATTGTTGAGGCCCTGGACGCCTCTGTCCAGGAGTCGGTCAACAAGGCCCTTGAGAAAGCAGTTCCGGGAACTGTGCAGCAGGCGCTAGCTACGGCATTGAAACCGATAACGAAGCAGCGTGAGAAATTCACGAAACGTCATGGTTTCACTGCTCCAGCACTTCCTCCCTCAGGGGTTCCCCAGCCTAAACCCTGGCCTCTTTCTTCCACATACTCTTCACTTCCCCCCCCGACACCAACAAATCTAAGGCCCAGGACACTGACACAGACCCAGATACTATGGGAACCGGCACCCCGGACGAGTCCCCTCCTAGGAAGAGAGTGAAGAAATCGAAGAATGTGGAAACACCTCAAGCTATTCCCACTCCCTTCACATTTTTTTTTTGATAATCAACTTTATTGCATTTTTATAACAAAAATTTATTGGCAGCAAATCAAACACATTATTGGGATAAAGGACATTCAAGTTAAGACGACAGTGATTCATAAGGCACCGGTGAAATGGGCATGACACTTGCTTAACGAAATATACGTATCCGACACACCCGGACCCCTCAAGCGGGCAATAAGTTGAACCACTTGCCCCATATTTTACCAAAAAGTTTGGGACATCCCAGTGCTTCGAAAAGGGGCTCCTGCTGGACTCCACACCAGTCTACTCCTCGCCTCCACCTCCCCACAGTAGGCGGTTTTGCCTAGGACCAGAGTGCTGCTATGTCCCGCTTCGCCACCGCAACCGCAGTTCACAGGAAGTGCTTGTCTGCCCGGGATCCATCAAGGCCATCAAACACCCCCAGGAGCAGGGGCAGTGGGTCGTGGGGAACCTCCCAACCCAGGGCCCGTGTAAGCTCAAGTTCCACCCCTCCCCAGAATGGCTCAAGACCTGACACTTCCACACCATGTGGTAAAAATCTGCTGGAGCGTGGCTGCAGCACGCGCAGGCTGGGGAGGGCCTCATGTGGGCGCTGTACAGGCGTGCTGGGGTGAGGTATGCCGCATGGAGATAAAAGAGTTGAACGAGACACAGTTTGGAGGAGGTTGTCAGGGTCTTGGGGTCCATAAGGGCGTCTCTCCAGTCCGCTTCTTCCAGAGGGCCCAGCCACCCCTTCCAGCGGGCACGGAGCCGGCCTAGGGACGCGGGACCATTGTTCACCAGGGAACGGTAAATCCGTGACACCCCACCTCTGCCAAGGTTCCCCATCATTACCTGGGCCTCCAAGGGGCTAAATTCCGGAAAGGCAGTGGGAGACGGAATGTGTGAGTGGAGGGCATGTCTGAGCTGTAGATACTTGTAAAATTGTGAGGGAAGGAGGGAATGGCGTTGTTGTCGGTCAGCAAAGGATCTGATATGGTCCCCCACCCAGACGTCCCCCAATAGCAAGATTCCGACAAGATCCCATCGACGGAAATCCTGGAGAGATGATACCTCCCCCAACCATGCTCCGCTCCACAGGGGTGTCTGTCTGGTGAGTGTCCGGTCCCACTTTACGTGGCGTAATGCGGTACGCCAGGCCATAAGTACTGTCCTAGTGATGGGGGGAAGAGCCTGTGGCACTGGGCTTCCATACAGGTATGCTTGAACCTGCGTAAGGTCCATTGACCTGAGTTCTACCTGATACGCCGGGTCGGACCAGCCGCCCGCGAACCAGTCTTGGATCACAATGAGCCTCATGGCCAAGTAGTAGAGGTGTAGATTAGTGACCCCCATGCCCCCATCGTAGGGAGGGATGCGGCAGTGTACCAGGGGGCGGTGATATTTTGTAGAATGTACAGGAAGCGGGGGAGGACCATCATTTTGAAAAGGGCACTCCTGCCCAGGGGGTTGATGGGGAGGGGCTGCCACTTCCTGAGGTCAGCTTTGGCTCTGGCGACCAAGGGCGTGATGTTCAGGGCCCACTCAAGCTCTGGGAGGAGGACGGCCCACACCCCCAAGTACTTGAACGATTGCTTGCGTAAGGGGATATTCGTTTGCCAGTCGAAGCATGCCCGGGATGAATGAAGGGGGACCAGCGTGGATTTCGCCAGGTTGAGCCTGAGGCCGTAGACCCGTTCAAAGGCTGAGAGGGTATCCAAACAGCGTGGGCCAGAGTTTCCTGGGTCCACCAAGAACAGGAGGACGTCATCGGCGTACAGGGATATCTTGTCAGTGTGGCTCGGATCCCAGGCCCAGCCGCGGATGAGGGAGTCTTGCGGATGAGGGAGGCCAGAGGCTCCATCGCCAAAGCTAATAGAAGCGGCGAGAGCGGGCAACCCTGTCGAGTGCCCCTCTGGATGGGGAATGTCTCGGATAAGACGCCATTAATGAGGACCCGTGCCCTGGGTTTAGAGTAGAGGACCCGGATAGGGCGTCGGAACGGGAGGCCGAAACCCATCCTCTCCAACACCCCATCAAGGTAACTCCAATCCACCGTATCGAACGCCTTTTCAAAATCTATAAAAAGCAACGCCAGGTACGGGGTGAGATGATGGCGGTGTGCAAGGGCGAGGTGGAAGCGGCGTATGCAATGCCGGGTACCCCGGGCAGGCATAAAACCGCATTGATCCGGGTGGACCAGGTCCTGCAAGTGGGGACGGAGCCGTTGGGCTACCACAGTGGCGACCATTTTGACTTCTGTATTAAGGAGGGAAATAGGGCGGTAATCCGCACTGTCAAGGGATGGCGGTTGTGTCTTTGGGATGACTAAAATAGTGGCCACATCCGTCTCTGGTGGGAAGGACCCTTCATCTACCACATGTTTGAATAGGGCTGTTAAGTGTGGGACCAATGTGTCGCGATAGGCCACGTAGTATTCTTGGGGGTGTCCGTCGGGTCAGAGTGCAGCAGTGAGATGACCCAATGGATCTCTTCCAGGGTGAAGGGGAGGTCCAGAGCCTCTGAGGCCGGCTGGGAAAGGCATGGCAGGTGAGTATCGGTCTGAGCCAACTAATCTGCCAAGGAGCTCTGGGGAGGTCGGGCCGTATAGAGGGCCGCATAATATCCGGCAAAGGTTCGGGCGATGGCTGGGGATGTGACGTGGTGGGCTCCAGTCTCAGCCCGAATCTCGGGAATAATGCGGTTGGCTTTGGGATAGGACACTAAATTGTGAAGTAGTTTGCCGTTTGTATACTCCCTTCACATTTAACCCAGCGGATATAGTTCACCCCAGGTCGTCAGATTGGTTTCCTGCCCCTGAGGTTGCGGCATATTTGCACGAAAACCTTCGCAAAAGTTACGACAAAGAGGTGCATAATAGACTCCGCTCGGAATGTCCTAGACCAGATATCTCTGATAAGGTGGCCGACACCCCAGATATAGACTCCAGCCTCTTGACCTTCTTAAAAAAGTTAACGAAAGACCCCAAGAAGGGTATCGATCGCGCCTGGCGTGGGAACCAGGAAAATCTCTTAGATGTGGTCGGCCCTCTTGTTAAGATCCTGGAAATGGCTTTAGAAGCGCAGGAATCTGGGACTGCAGTGGATCCACATGTCCTGGCGGGATGGACACAGCGGGCCATTTGTCTCTTGGGTAATGCTAACTGTGCCATCTCCACTGAGCGGCACAAATCAATCCTCATGCGCATGGACTCCAATCTAACGGAGTTGGCTGCAGCAGAACCAGGTCCTCTGGTGGACGGGAACCTGTTCGGGAACCAGTTCGTCAAAGACGTAGCCAAGTATGTGGGCACCTTTACGACTCTTGACAAGGCACAATCAGGCATTAAAAGAGTCTTTCAGGCTGGTGTTTTCAACAGGGCCGGACGAGGCCGAGGACGCTCGTTTGGCCACCAGTTTGCTCAAGGTCCTCAGAAAGGAGACTTCGGTTGCGGTAGAGGAGAGTGGGACTCCACCCGTGGCAGAACTTTTTACCCCACCAGACAGCGCTTCAACAAGAGGCGTTTCAACAGAGGATCATACCGTGGAGGCTTCCAAAACCCTGATTCTTCCGGTAAGTGCTCCAGACAAATTCATACTACCTCTGGGGGGGCGTACTCAGTTTTTCTATCACAATTGGGTTCAACTATCTCAGGATGCTTGGATATTGCAGACAATTCAGGGTCTTCACCTCAATTTCTTTCAGACCCCTTATCAGGACAGACAACACAGACAGCTTTCTTTTTCCCATCTACAGTGCGATTTTATAGATTCCAAACTCGAAGAATTGCTGCAGAAACACGCGATAGCGTATTGCGATGAGGGCCCTCGCGGTTTCTGCAGCAATATTTTTCTGGTGCAGAAGAAAGGCGGAGGTTACAGGTTGGTACTCAATTCAAAGGATTTCAATCATTTCATGATCTACAAACACTTCAAGATGGAGGGCATCCATCTTTTGGCGGATCTCCTAAAACAAGGGGACTGGCTAGTCCGTCTGGACCTGAAAGACGCCTATCTGTCTATTCCCATCTTTCCTCCCCATCGCCGATTCCTGCAATTCCAATGGCGGAACCGATGGTACGAATATTTGGTCCTTCCTTTTGGACTTTCCTCGGCACCGTGGTGCTTCACCAAGGTGCTGAAGCCAGTGATAGCGTATCTCAGGGAACAGGGAGTTTGCATGATAGTCTACCTAGACGACATTCTTATCATGGCGCAATCTCCAATTCTGGCAGTTCAGCATTTACGCATGACCATTGCTACCTTACAAAACCTGGGGTTCGTGATCAACGAGCCCAGGTCGGTTCGGTGTCCTACCCAAACGATCGATTTCCTGGGCTTCGGCATAAGTTCTCAGACAGCTCAGTTAAGTCTTCCTCGTTCCAAACTTCAGAATATCAGAAAGGAGCTTTGTTCCCTGTTATCCAAACAGATGGGCTCCCTCAGAGTGGTTGCCAGGATAGTGGGCCTTCTGGCGTCCTCCATTCAAGCGATTTTTCCAGGGCCCCTCCATTATCGCGCCCTTCAGAGGCTAAAATTCAGCACCTGCAGAAAGGCCTCTCTTACACAAATCTAGTACCTCTTTCCCAAGAGGTACGGGAGGAGATCCAGTGGTGGCTTGCCCGTGTAGAGGCATGGAACGGCAGGGCCATTTTCGGCTCTCTGACAGAGATCGTCATAGAGTCCGACGCCAGCCGTTTTGGCTGGGGAGCTCGCTGCGGAAATATTTCCACAGGAGGGCGTTGGTTCCTACGCGAACTAGATCTCCATATCAATTGCCTAGAACTACTTGAAGGGTCGTTCGCGATCAGGACTCTGTCACCCAAACAAGTCTTGTGATGCATCCTTCTGCGATGGACAACATCTCAGCGGTTCAATACATCAACAAGCTGGGAGGCACGAGGTCCTCCATGCTAGTAGAAATAGCGAAGGACTTTTGTCATTATTGCCTGAGTCATCAGATCTCGGTCATAGCCGAGTACATTCCGGGCCAGTCGAATGTAGTGGCAGACTGGAAATCCCGACATCTCAAGGATTACAGCGATTGGCAACTCCAACCCCAGCTAGTGCAGTGGCTGCAGGCAATCTGGGGACATTGCGAGATCGACTTGTTTACTTCCAGACTGAACCGTCAAATGACCAAGATTTTCAGCTGGAGGCCGGATCCGTTGGCTCTGGCGACGGATGCTTTTTCACGGGATTGGACTCTGAAACTGAATTATGCTTTTTCCCTCTTCATTCTGATTCCCCGAGTGTTCACACAGATAATGCGCCAGAAGGCGGAGGTGATCCTAGTGACTCCCCTGTGGAAGTCGCAGCCTTGGTTCCCTCTACTATTGGAGGTGAGCTGCGACTTCCCCAGGATGATTCCGTGGTCCTCAACGATGCTCCAGGGCCCTCATGGAGAGAGGCATCCGATGGTGCTATCGGGGCAGTTGTCCCTGATGGCCTGGAGACTTTCCGGCAACGTTGGCAAATGCCAGGATTTTCGGAACAAGCTTCAGACTTTATCAACCAAGCTTGGGCCCCGTCAACCAAGAAAAGGTATTCTTCAGCCTGGAAGTGTTGGGTTTGTTGGTGCGTGGAAAAACACGTGGATCCGTGGGGGCAGACTTACCCTATGTTGTAAATTTTTTGTCCAAAAAGGCTTCTGAGGGTTTGGCATATCGTTCCGTCAATAATTTCCGTTCGGCCATTTCAGCGGGTCATTCTCAGCTTGAGGGCAAACCAATAGGGATGCATCCATTAATTTGTAAACTCTTGAAAGGTATTAGAGTAGCTAATCCACCCAAGCCGAAGTATTCTTCCTTGTGGGATGTCTCGCTAGTTCTTACCTTGTTCAATCAATGGCCAAGCAATGATATGTTGATGAGGAAACAACTCTCAGCCAAATTGGCCATGCTGTTATGTCTGTCGGCATGTAGACGTTCGTCGGATGTTAAAGCTCTAGATATTACAGGTAGAGTATTTACTCCTGAAGGAGTTTCTTTTAACATCACTTCCAGGACTAAAACTATGTCACGTAATGTGGAATATCATGCTTTTCCCAGTAATACCAAGCTCTATTTAGTTCAATGTCTCAAGGCCTATGAAGAATGTACCAGGTCTATTCGGCCTGATGGTGTGGTGCAATTATTAATTGCTTTGCAGAAACCTTACAAACCTGTTACTGCGGTTACTATAGCCAGATGGTTAAAATTTGTTATGCAAGAAGCTGGTATTAATACTCAGGTGTTTGGGGCGCATTCTGTTCGAGGTGCCATGGCCTTTGAGACGTTCATGTTGGGTTCTACTATTCAGGATATCATGCATTCTGCAGATTGGTCTTCTGAGCCTACATTTAAACAGTTTTATTATAAACCGGTGGGTGATATATCCTCTGTGGTTTTTGATCAGCGTTAAACTAGCATAATATGAAGCCTCCAGTCCTGTAATAGAATACAATATTAGCTAGCATTCGTGCCAAGAATTTTCAATTCTTTTAAGGAGACAGAGGCGAGGATTATCCCACCCGGTTATATTACAGTATTGTAATAGTTACCCACCCGTTTGTATTTATATTCTGGTTACGCAGAAGTTACGGGTTGTTCTGTCTCTCATTCTTCCAGGTTCTGAGAAGAAGATGGATTAAGTGTAATTCTGGTTAAGAAGACGTACTTCCCAGCTGGACTGGTTCTTCCACGTTGGAGGATGTTATTATTGGGACTTTAGTTATGTTGTTGGACTTTTCCTGTTCGAAGCAAAGAAAGAGGATGATTTCCGGTGATGGTGGCTCTTATGGGGCATGACAGGATGTGATGTGTTACATGTGCATCATGGGAAATGTAGTTTATTTACATTATACAAAGTTTTTCATTGGCTGCTGTGAGTGGCAATAAATAGAAAGAGAAGCATAATCCTTGCCTCCGTGTCCTTAATAGAATTGAAAATTCTTGGCGCGAATGCTAGCTAATTTTTTATTCTCCTCCACGAATCTGGTTGCTAATCTCATGCTGCTGATAATGTCAGCAGCATGAGAGCAGCGCCAGGATAGGTTGAAGTGGGCTGCCTCGATGCTCCTGCAGACACTGGAGGACTGTGACTGCTCTCCATCCACATGTCTAAGACAACTGAGTGGAGAGGTTTAAAATGAGCATGTCAGGCTGGCCGTGGCAAGACTGCCAGCCAAAGGGACTTGCACAGTTTAAACAGGAGCAACCAGCAACACTGCTCCCTGCTGCTAGTCAGCAGCTATGGTCCTCTAGGTGCTGCCACTTTGGTCGGCTGAAATGAAAAATAAAATGGTAATGAAATCTCTTTATTACCATTTTTCGTACTTGCTGCACTGACACCTGGGGGGACAATGCTCCTATGCGCCAGCGGTGGAACCACCGCTGCCTAGCCCTGAGACTCACCATGGTCAGATCAATCACTACTATGTGAACGAGTTTTATTAACCCCTTCGCTGCTAGTCCTTTTTCCCCCCCTGTGCTGAGCCTTTTGTTTGGCTATTTGGGGTAGTTCGCGCTTAGGTCCCTGTAACTTTTTGACCACATAAGGTATCCACGCCAAATTTCCGTCCTTTTTTTCCAACATCATGGGGATTCTAAAGGTACC
Organism: Triturus cristatus; assembly: GCF_964204655.1. Classification (NCBI taxonomy): domain Eukaryota; kingdom Metazoa; phylum Chordata; class Amphibia; order Caudata; family Salamandridae; genus Triturus; species Triturus cristatus. The sequence continues at coordinate 513,504,544 of NC_140588.1, forward strand.
CAGAGTTTGTGGATTCCCCTGGAGGGGACCCAGAAATTAGCCAAAATACAGCAAATTCTTTTTTTGGGGGGGAATGGGAATAAAGTGCTGCAAATGAAAGCGTCTGGTTTTTTCCCTGCAAATGGTATTAAAAAAGGGTTTGTGGGGCTGAAATCACAATTTTCCCAGCTTTTAGGGAATGACAGACTTTTGTCAGAAAACCAAAATCTTTTACACAGTTTTGGTATTTTACCGGGATATAGCCTATTTTTGCTATTTTTTGTGCTTTCAACCTTCTTCCAGTTAATGGTAGAAATGGGTATGAAAGCAATAATGGATCCTGGAAATGTTGCCACACTCTTGTCTCTAGATGAGGATAACGACTCCTCACTTACAAGTGTACTTGCGAACCTAAACATCACACAGGACTACATCTGTGATAGTGGACTACACACACGCAGTAAATTTACCCCACAAGGTACCCATCTCAGCAGCATTGAGGTATTCCATGATCTTGTGACAAAGGACCTACACTGTCTTGAAGACAGATTACTAAAACAAGCTAAAAAATACACTAGGGACAATCTCACCTCTGCAGAGAGAAAAGCAATCTTCAGCCTTAGTAACAATGACTCCATAGTGATCAGGGAAGCAGACAAAGGGGGCAACGTAGTAGTGATGAACAGAGAGGATTACGAGAATGAGGTACGGAGACATCTTAGCAATACCACACACTATGCTAGACTTACCAACAATCCATGCCCTACAGCCACCGCTTTGATTAATGGTTAGCTCCTACACCGGAAGGAAGTGGGCCTTTTTGTCTGATACGGAGTACAGTTTCCTCTCCATTCCTTGTATCTATCTTCTGCCGAAGATACACAAATAACAGCCCTTTCCACCTGGACGTCCGATCATCTCGGGCATCGGCTCCATCACAGACGCCCTGTCAAAATTTGTTGACACTTTTTTACAGCCCTTAGTGATCAACCTGCCTTCATATGTCAGAGACAGCACTAACATACTCAACAAATTTGAGGACCTTGAATGGGATGACAGAATGTGGTTTGCCACGCTCGACGTGGAATCACTATATACATGCATTAAGAGGGACCTCGGGAGGATAGCTATTGACTTTTTTCTTTCGGAAAGTAAGGCGACCCTTTTCGATCACAATCAAATGCTGTTGACAATGATCGATCTCATCTTGGACAACAACAACTTTTTCTTGTTCAATCAGACCTGGTACAAACAAGAACAGGGGACCGCGATGGGATCCAAATTTGCTCCCTCGTACGCGAACCTCTTCATGGGGTAGGTGGAGCATACCCATGCCTGGTCAAGAGCGGCCTCAGAATGGACTGGACACATCCAGTTCTGGGGCCGCTACATAGATGACATTATCATCATATGGACTGGCACAGGACATGAGCTGACGGAATATTTTAACTTCCTCCACACCCATACACTTAATGTTACCTTCACTCTTGAAATGTCACAGTCCAGAATAAATTTCCTTGACCTCGAGCTGTATGTCCGGAACAACAGAATACACAGTACACTGTACAGGAAAGACACTGCAGTCAACAGCATTTTACATTACACTAGCTCTCATCCAGCATCAACTATGAAAGCTATGGGAACTGGTACGCATCCGTAGAAATTGTAGTGAGGATGACACCTTTGAAGTACAAGCAAAATTAGCTATGGACAGACTCAGTAGAAGGGGCTACGAACGAAGCGTGCTGACCATGGCTAAAAACAGGGCTAGGAACCTCAAGAGAAGGGATACACTAAAGAGCCAGGCTAAGGATACCAGAAAGGGAAAAGAAAGACTCTCATTTATCACAACACACTCCTCACTCAACCATGAGATGTTCAAGATACTAGGCAAACACTGGTCACTGTTGAAGGGGGCTCCAGGAGTGAACAACATTATCATCCAAAGACCATCCATTACTTTCAGGAAGAGTAGAACTATCAGGGACTCGCTGTGCCCCAGCTACACACTATGTAGAACACCACAACATCAAAGCTGGCTGCACAAATTATTAGGATTCTACACCTGCAGCACATGCAATATTTGTAACCTAGGGTGTAACGAGACCACCACTTTTGAATACAATACAGGCACACAACACAGGATACGTCAGTTCATCAATTGCCTAACAAGTTTTGTGGTTTACGTGATAATTTGTGGTTGCGGTAAGATATATGTGGGAAGCACTGTAAGACAGCTCAAAACCCGCATCCAAGAACACCACAGAGCGGTCTTGAATGGGGACACATCATATGCGCTAGTCTCACACGATTGCAATAGTGGAGTTGACAGAACTAAATTTCACTTCCATGGCATTGGTGTTGTGATGCCTAACAAGAGAGGAGGTGACAGGGAACTGACCCTCAGACAACTTGAAGCCAGATGGATTTGCACCCTACGCTCTTTGACTTTGGGTCTTAACAGTGACAATGAAATGTACTACTTCTTATAGATTTGTCACCGCTGTACTACACTAAGACCTAAATATGAGTGCTCCAATTAAATTGGAGATTTAACCTAGGCGCAGTCAGGTCTCACTGCTAGGGGTCTGGCTCACCGAGATGTATTTTTCATGCCTTCTGAATAGTTTACATGTCAGCCCAGCCTATGAGATTGTTAGCCCTGGGCTATCTGATTATCGAGATTACTCCTTAGCACCAGTATGTTACGTTACTGTACTTGTGTACTATATACCACCTTGTGTTCCTGGAATCTGTCCCCGTTTTTGCAGTTGTTGTGCACATCACTAGAACCACTCCTTCAAAACATTGAACACATTAACTAACATACCTTCAATTGTGTTCCAAACTGGTTCCCGACCGACATTCCTCACTAACATGTACAGACTTATCAATCTATTGCTGATTTACCGTATCGTCTGAATCGTATACCCTCAAAAACGTTTGCATGTTTTATCTTAAGTCCTATTTGGACAATATGACAATTGTTTGTATATCTGTACCAGTGTTTTCTGATCCTCGCTATTTCTGCCATCTTTGCTCACCAATAATGAATTGAATCTGACGGACCACGAAATGGTCAAGTAGTTCCTTGATGTCTGCACACCAATAATGTATTTAATATGACGAACCACAAAATGATCAAGTATATACATGTACTTCTTATATCATCACTCTGTCTGGGGTATCATCAATTGTATGTAATAGAAGGATATTGTCCTGTCTCCGTTCTCTATGTCTTATGATCATTTTCCTGTTATCTCAACATTATGTTTAAACCACCCCAACCTTCTCCATTGCTCTCCTGTAAACCACCACTACTTTCTGATTTCTTTCCTACTCTACTATAATTATTTACATAGTCTTACCACTAGCTTTTTCGGTAGATAGCATTTGGTTACTTGTTTTTTCCAGTGCTTTTTTTTTTTGCACCCTGCTTACCCACAGATCGACGCTATCTAAACTTCTATCATTGGTCTCTTGACTTTGTGACTAGTAACATGGCCGCCATCCGACTCTGGGTTGTTGGACCAGACGCATATAGGAAGTGACATCTAACCCGGAAGTGCTTCACACGTCCATTAAATAGACAGGCATCGGGATGACTAAGCGAGATCACTCCCTCTCGCCAGGACTAGACGCTACCAGACACGGCCCACATACGAAGAAAGCATCACCAGTAAGCAAGGGGGCGAGCAACTGTGCTAGCAGCAGGGGTGAGCGCTGTGTCTTTCTATCAGCCGTAATTAGAGTGGTTGTTGTGGGATACAACCCTGGACATATCACCTATTGTCGCAGCCGCTTCTTTTACCCGTATTGTGATAGTACTATTTTTGGGTGCGCAGCCAACACAAAGAACCCGGCTCTTGCCGGCAATGCCTTATCGATACCACAGCCGTCTCTGCTCTACCGTAGTAGGCGCTCTGAGAAACTAGACTATTGCCACTGAATAAATAGTTTCTAGACTGTACCATGTTCCCTTTTAATTACCTAAAACCTGCATTTTGTGTAAATCGCTAACGGGACTAGTCACCTCTTCACGAGCGCGCCACAATATAAGACAACCGCTTGTGTTTTCTTAATTGCATTAGTATATTTGTACTTAATACTGGGCAAGACACCCATCACCGTTTGTCACCGTACCAGTCTCTTTTTCACAAGCGCACCACGGCAAGCTACATGCCGCTTTTTAGGATTTAATTTATTTTAATGGGCTAATTGTTAGTGTCTACGAATTTCCTTACTGGATTAGGATTCCATATGTGTTTAAAATACTATGTAGCCTTATCTCGCGTAATTCACGTGGCTTGATTTCAATCACGTGGTTATCTCAGCCCCCCCTTTTTTCCACAGGCACCTCTTGCCTCTGTAACGAACCCACACAACAGAGAAAGACTTAATGGACTAATAGTCCCTCTCATTAGGAGGTTGGTTGAAATTTTACTCTCACTAATCTCACCTTGCGCATAAATAGGGAGTTCCTTATTTTAAACAAATTTTCCATTGCCTAGGTAAATTCCTTGTTATCTATGTCCTAACACGGACACGACCACTTGCGGACCTAATTATACTCCCCTGGCAGGGATTACAGCACCCTTAATTCGGTAAGCATACTTTAGTGTACTCTAAGTATAATATTTTCGTAGTGGCGTTTTATTAACTCACAACGGGATCTAGTGGGGTATTTCTTAGCACAGTGAGAACACTTGATGAATTTGATTAACCCACCTTTCCTCACATATATTCAGGCTAGCCGACTGGTCGATTTAGTCTTCCACTTTTTGGTTTGGTGCCTGTTCGGAGCTATGCTGACACTGCTTTATCATTGGGTTGGAATTTACCTTACTCATACTGCTTCAAACCTGAACCCCCATACCGGCTCTGATACAGCGTTGGTTTTTCTACTTACTTTCTATAGGATTCTCTTCCCTTAGTATACACTTTCGCTCTCCTTTCCTGTGCCTTTTTCACCCTGAGCACTTTAGACAAATGTCACCATTATTCTGCACATAATAATTGGTTAACTTCAATAAAAATGATTTGAAATAAAAAAAAAAAATAATAATTGGTTAACTTTTGGATTTTAAATCTGTATATATATTGTATGCTATTACAGCCCTGAAGAAGCCCATGTTTGGGTGAAATGCGTTGGCTGTGCATCTATGATTACCAAGCACATCTGTATTAAAGACACACCGAGGATACAAACAGCAACGTGGACTCATTTCTTTCTCTAAACACAGACTTTGTGATTTACTTTGTATATATATTGCCTCTCATACCCCCTGAATGAATGTTTAACTTTGTGGTCAAGTGGCAGCTGGCCATCTGAGGTGAGCAATATTTTGGTACCTACGTGACTTGACTGGGCAGTGCAATCCTCCAGAACCCGGCTGCCTTTTTCTAAAAGATTTGGATCCTGGAAAGCTATACATATTAGAAAAATAGACACAATTCTGAATAAAGCAAGGGGTCATTTGTGTAGATCCTTCAAGGTTTCTTTATAGAAACTAACAGTTAAATATAGGAAACATTTTCAATTAGTTGAAAAAAACAACCATTTGTGTCAACGTTTTCACCTGTACCTTCTTCTAATTATGACAGCTATTTGAAAGCAATATACCGTTACAACCGCTGGACTTTTCTGGTTGTGAGGATATATAGGACTTGTAGGTTCACCAAGAACCATACGAACCCAGAGCCAATAACTGAGCAGCGTCTTGCAATGTTTTTTTATTATGTACCGGGTATATAGCAACTATTCTGGGAAAATTTATACATGGAAAAATCGGTATGAAAGACACCTATGTATTTTTGAAATGGGAACAAAATATAGAAACAGTAGATATTTGCACATTTCCGAAATTGGGAGTACCCATATTAGCATGAGAATTATAGGCAGTGCTTAATTTGTGCCGGTGCTTGCTGGTGCTTAGCACCAGCACTTATTTATCAGGGCCGGGTCTACACCCATATGAACGTCATATGGCATTGATGAAATATTTACCTCACTGACTCAAGCAGAAAGTGTTGTACTTGTTCGTCGCCTGAGTGAGTCCCACTGAAGAGTTTTGCGGCTGTGAGAGCCAAGATTCACATGATATGATTCATTACTGGTCCAATCATAAATATTTATGCAATATCCATATCGCATGCGCATTGAGATTTTGCTTTTGGTGGGGCAGAGGCAGCCTTTAAGTCAGTGTTGCCGGTGGTCGGGTGCCGGGCGGGACACCGATTGGGCTGGATTTGGTTTGGTAGGGGCCTGTGCAGCAGGCAACGTGCACAGTTTTTTTTTCAGAATACCAAGCCCCGGCACGCCCGCACCCCACGAGTCATCCGCGGTTCAGCTGGGTCAGCCCGACGACATCGAGCCTCGAGGGCAGGCAGCACCAGGCCTATCAGTTAAATAAAAGCAGTGCCCTGGCCGCCCACCACCAGTAAACCGTAAGTGCTAAGTAAATGAGCGCAGCATATTGCCAAACCAACGTGCGATTTTTTTTCTTGGGCCAAGCGTGGTGGCGTGACGGTCACCGTGGTAGCTCCAGCTCCATAATCTGAAAATTCGACCATGCCAGTGGCCTAGCTGTACATTATATGACGATAGGGCGGGACGGGGTTCAGTTAAAGGCCCTGCCCGGCCCCTGCCCTTTCAGCCTCCTCGGTCTGGCCACAGTAATAAAGAAGACAGCGTGACACTTAAACATTTAATTAAACACAGCAGCTCCAGAAATGTCTGTGTATGTGATGGGTAAGCTGTCTCAGCGTTGCTGATCGCTTGCGCTTGAGATCGAACTCTCTATTGTTATGTCCTGGGCCCTAGGCCCACATGTCGGACGAAAGGACGACACAGACACTGCGTTTATGGTACTGTGAACTAGCCACGAGCACGTGCACTCGGGCCCTTTTATTCGCGGGGTCACCTGACTGGTGACGTCCGTGTTGGATGGGTGAGGAGGTGTGTGTGTGGGCCAGCCCTCGGGGGAGTGGCTGGCAGAAACACTAGACTGTGTCCAGCAGGACACAACATTCCTCCCAAATTTTAACAAAACGAAAAACAACAAACAAAAAGTCCGACCTATGGGAAGGAATGAGAAAACAACTAAAATAATGGAAGCCCCACAGTTCAGAGATGTACTTCGCAGGACAGCAGTGGACAGGTGCAGCTGGGAGCAACCGGACGTCTTTGCACATGTCCATACTTTAACCAGGTATATCTGGGGATGAACACGATGCTGCTGAAAACCGGACCTTTCAGCTTCGCTTCAGTTGAGGGATGGTCCACCTACGTGATGTTCATCAGTCCAGCATACTCTTGCTGTGAGGCCATTAGTGTCTTATTGTTCAACATGGGTGCATCAGGAGCGGATAGATGAGTCCACTTCAAACCTGACGACTGTGTCGCTGGATCCTTTGACGACAGTCTTGGCATTCTGTGACCTGTTGAAATTCTCGGTTGTATGGCCTGGCTACTTCCTGGAATCCATTGGTGGGGCACAGTAAAAGTCCATCTCTCACGCTCTGGGAGGCCCCTTGGATGAGTTGCCCCGGGACTGTATATGGGCTCTGACTCTGGAGCCACCGCCTTGTCACTCGTGCAAACTTCAGGGGTGGATGTGTCTTGGTCAGAAACATGCTCTCTCTACCAGGATCAGGACATGCGCCGGTTAAACAGATGGTCACTGTATTTTCGGATCGTCGATTGTTCTGGCAAGTGGTGTAGGACTCCAGTTGTTGTACTTGATGCTCCAAGGATGGTAGTGATGCACATGACAGATGATGGAGTGAATGCCATGAGACGACTTGCACCACATCTGGTGATAGCTGGCAGTGATTAGGGATGACTGACGAATCTTTGCAGTCATGATACTCGTCGGACACTTGGTGCAGCTCTTCTGATTTGGCATTTGTGTAAGTAGAACAGGGATGCCCTTTTCTTTACGCAGCCGGCGACAGGTGGCTGACGGTCACTGAGAAAAATGACGTCCCCGCACCCCAGTGGCTGGCGTGTGTTAGAAGGTGCACTCTAGTGAACAGCGTCCCTTTGTTGACTTCCACTGCGCGCCAGTTGTCGTCTGCTTTCTTGTAATAGGGCCGTTACCGTCCTATTTTTCTCCACTCCGTAGCTTTTCTGAGGATGTGGCGAGAAGGCCACGCAAACTTGTAGGGATCTACTACTCACTCCAGTCGTGTTCTCTGGGCTTCGCATCTTCTCCCATCACGGACCACTCACCGGTCTGGTCCGGTCAGAAAAACTGGGCGTCTTCTCAGGTGCGTCCGCCAACTTCAGGGACGGTAGTGGGAGTAGGCACGCTTTGAGGGATCCGTATGTTTCGGCTGTGATTTCGAATTGCTGTATGGGGTAAATATCTCCCTTTTCTTGCGTCAGTAGTGGTGACGCGCCACTCGGAGTGCTGGACTCTCCTCCTGCCTGCAAATGGACTGTTGCACACCACAGTCTTTAAGGCAATAGCGGGGGCACTCCCTGAATAATCTCTAGCTCCCTGCTGTGCGATTTTGATGCAGGTTGGGTAATTACGATCTCTCTTCCTCCTGCTTTCGGACCACACGGGGCCCCTCTCCCTTCTGGGAATTTTCTTGGTGCTTTGCAGATGGCGGGTAATCGCCCTTCCGTCTCGTCTTTTCCTTGCCTCTGCTCTGGCAGCAGTGGTGCTGCATACTTGCTTTTCTTTCTGTCGTGGTAACTTGCCACAACTAGTGTATATACTTGTCTCTCACTCTTCTGAGAAATATCAGCCAGGTTCTCTTTACTGCGATGGGACCATTCACCGCCAGTTGGCGTGCAAATTTTCGCATTTTCCATTGAATCTTGTCACTGTTGCGTGACTTCTTCCCTCGGTTCACTACACTTTCAGCTTTCCAGGGTAGGTAATTCTCTGACTGAAGACATTGCTATTGGCATCAGGGTGTCTCTCTCTCTCCTGGTAGGGGTCTCTTCTTCTCTTCACCAGCCTGGGGTCTCTTCTTCTCTCTCCACTAGCCTGGGGGGTCTCTCACTCACTCCACCGGCCTGGGGGGGGTCTCTTCTTCCCTCCACCGGCCTGGGGTCTCTTCTTCTCTCCACCAGCCTTGGGGCTCTTTTTCTCGCTCCACTAGCCTGGGGGGTCTCTCACTCACTCCACCGGCCTGGGGGTCTCTTCTTCTCTCCACCCGCCTGGGGTCTCTTCTTCTCTCCACCAGCCTGGGGCTCTTCTTCTCTCTCCACTAGCCTGGGGGTCTCTCACTCACTCCACCGGCCTGGGGTCTCTTCTTCTCTCTCCACCGGCCTGGAGGGTCTCTTCTTCTCTCCACCAGCCTGGGGGCTCTTCTTCTCTCTCCACCAGCCTGGGGGGTCTCTCCTGTGTGCCGAGTCTTCATGGGCTTTATTTTTTCTCAGCTCAAACAGTAATGGGGCTGGTAGCTAGTTCTCCTGGGTTCTGTCTGCTTGTGCCCTGTGTGCTTGCACTGTCTTGTAGTGATGACGTCCCGCTACCAGGAGCGTGAACGCTCTCTTTTCCTCTTTTAGGAGAAATTCCGTACGTTTTCTCTTCACTGCAAGGATAGTCTGGGCTCTCTCACTCTCTTCACCCGCCCGGCGCTCATGGGCATTGCTCTTGCAACTTGATATTGCGCCGTCACGCCGTTGGATTCTGCCTTGGTTTCTGCATTCTTGGCAGGGTGGGTAACTCCTTTTAAAATCCGTCTAGACAGTATTGGGGCAGCTAGCTGGCACGCATTCCTCCATGTAGCCATTCACTATCCGTGCGCACCAGTGAGTAGACGCTCAGTCTATCGCGTGCATTTAACGTGGTGGCTGCTCCACCCTTGGGCTTCCTTCTTCTGCCGTCTTGCATTGATCCATGAAGGTGCTGGTTCTCATGCACGTCTTCCTTACTTACACTCAATAGTTGTACTGGGACACATTTACATCCTCTTTTGTAATATTGAAAGTCTTGCAAGGATGTAAAAACTCCTGGATGTGTGTTGGACACCCTTGATGTAAAGTTAGTCAGACTTTCTTCTACGTGTGGCTCTGGCAAGGCTACACCGAATACCTGAGTTAACTTTTGAGGCATTTTCGTGCATTGCAGATGCAGTCGAGGCCCAGAAGGATGCTGTGCAGTAGTGCAGCTTCTCCGCCTTTCGAGCTGTGCTCAAGGCCTCATGCATTTCTCCAGAAGGTGTTGGCCTCCACACGACAATGACGGTGAGTTCATTGACGGTCTCTTTCAGGACGCGGTGGGCTGGGCTGTGTCCCCCTTTTTCTTTATTTTTGTGTGTTTGTCGGTGGGGGTGTGCATGCGGCTCGATGGGTGTTTCTACCACATTCCGTGACATTTCAGTGCGGCGCGGCGAGTACTCGCACAGCAGAACTTCGCTGGCTTCTCTCTATTGCACGGGGGCAAAACACTGCTTTATTTTTTTTTATTTTTTATTTTTTTTTATTTTTATAGAATTTTATTGAACAATAAATCAATTACAAGCATGGGCCTACAACCACCAGGGCCGGCCGCTAGATTCAGAAAGGATCATACAGTTGTTAAGGCAGTAGTCGGCTCCCGGGGCCCAGCCCCGAAACACTGCTTTATTAATTCCGCTTCCTTCTATGGGCTTGAACCCACCTCACGCATCTCTTTCCTCTTTTCAGGCCATGCGCGAGGTCATGCTCGGCCTTTTCGCTCCATTGCAAGTGGGGCTGATATGCTGGTGGTGACTCACCCATGCATAGTGGGTCTCTCCTGGGCTTGCACAGACAGCGGGCTGTCCAATAATAAAGGGTTTAACTGGGGGAAACAGCTGCTATCTTGCACACCTACGTTCCGGTGGAGAACTTGCAGGCAAAAAAAAATAAAAAATGGCGCCGCTGACCTGGTGACAAAGTACGTCCCTCCCGGTGCAGGCCTTGAATCAGGTGTCTTTGCGCCGGTCGATGCACTCAGCACGGTGACTCCCCCATAGGCAGGGAGGCACTTCCCTTGCATGTAACTTCTTTTCAACCTTTATTTTTTTTTTTTGGTATGTTCCTGGTCCGCCACTATTCCAGCTCCCTGCACCTGCTCTCCTGGCAAGGCTACAGGCACCTGCCACCCGGGCGCCACGCTGGGGCCCCGCACGTAGTCGAGCGGATGCATGCACGTCACGCATGCACGGACTAATCAGGAGCCGGGGAGGTGCGGGAAATATCAGACGGCCGCTACGCAGCGAAGAATTGCCTGCTCACCACCGGAGGGATAACACGGGCAGGAAGACACAGCAAACAGGTAGGGCGGCTCACTGCTGACGGGGCTGACACGGCCCCTCGACCCCTCGGGCACACCGCATTCGCTGCTGGCGGGGACAGAGACATCACGGGCAGTGCGAACACGCACACACGGGAAAACCGCAGTCGCGGGTCTCAGCAAACGGACACGGGTCATCACATCGGTGGAAAATCTGGGCAGCAGGCTTTGTCAATGCGGGTGGGCTACAGCCGCCTCACCTTCACCCCGGGGCTCTTCACCCGCACCGCGGGCACTCCAGTGACTTCACCTGCTGCAGGGGGTGCCCTGGACACGGGCAGCATACATTCCCCCTTTCACCATCAGACAAAACGGCTGCACACGCGGGCAAATCCCGCTCGTCGCCAGTGTTATGTCCTGGGCCCTAGGCCCACATGTCGGACGAAAGGACGACACAGACACTGCGTTTATGGTACTGTGAACTAGCCACGAGCACGTGCACTCGGGCCCTTTTATTCGCGAGGTCACCTGACTGGTGACGTCCGTGTTGGATGGGTGAGGAGGTGTGTCTGTGGGCCAGCCCTCGGGGGAGTGGCTGGCAGAAACACTAGACTGTGTCCAGCAGGACACAACATCTATAAAGATGCTAAAAGTCTTGAAGAAAGATCAATTCGTGCCTGGGGTACAGGGAAATCTTTCCCCAAGGGGGTACTGGAACAATGTTAAGTAACAGCTTCGAGATGACAACGTGTCTGGTAGAATTATCTGGCAGCGCACTAATTATTTCACGTGCACGGTAACCTCAGCCCAAGACACCTACAGCATGGTTTGCTGAGATTAGAAGCCACAAGCTTAATCAAGGCCCTGAGCTCGGCTAAAGTGCCTCATTGAAAGATATTGAAGAACAATCACAAAAGAAATGAAACCAAGATTTCATTTAATGCACGCCTGAATGGTGACTACAGCAGCGCACAATTAATTTGCCAATTACTTTCGTGTACATACACTTGGTTTACAGCCCAGACCTCTTGGGCTCATGACTCTCACCAGAAAGGGGGATCAGAGAAGAGCAACAGGCCAAAACACAAGCGAAAATCCAGAAGCGGGGAGAGAGTGTGAAATAAAAACACCTGGGAGAATGCTTTCTGTAGCTGGCAGGGTGGAGTCTGAAAGGCAGTGCGGTGTAAAGTGTGCAGTGCTTTGATTCTCAAACTGGGCCTCCACCGATATTTTCTCTGAAGACACCAGAAAATTATCTTTTCCTAGCAGTCACCAAACAAGGGCCTAACTTGAGTAATTAGACTAAATTCAACCAATATCGGGATTGGACCGGAAACATGATCCTGAAACACTACCTAGAACACTGGTGATGTGAGCAAACACCACAGTAGTGCCCGTCGCCTGACAACTTAGCTACCCACTGCATTCATTCCCATTAACCCTTTGCCTACCTCCTTAGTTTTATGATCATTAAGTTCTAGCCTTCTACCGGGGTCTGGGCTGGAGCTGCCGATTTGAAAACGGCCCCCCATCTTGCACTACAGAGGTGTGCATATATCACTTTGTAGTACCGCTTTCGCAGCGTCCCAGGTGCCCCTTCCATACTGGACCTTACTCTCCAGCCACTGGAATTCAGTGGGAAGAAATATAAACAAGTACATCAGTGCGTCTTGGTTACATAAAAGCAACAGTACAGATATAGGCCAAGCATCTCTCACTGTATCAACCCCCATCTCTTTTTCTCTGTTTCTCTAACTCATTTCCCACACTCTCCATCATCCTCGTTCTCCCTTTTTAAATCTTTTCATAACTCTTACTTACTGTCTTTCTCTCTTCTCAAGCATCCTCTCCTCCCCGGTCTTTATCAGCTTCCTCTCTTCTCCCATCCTCTTTCCTTCTATCACCAGTCACTAGTCACTTATCTCTGCGGTTCTCATCTGGCCTCCTTCCACTTTTAAAACCAGTGCCCTGGAGCAAGAGTGTCTCAACGCTACGACTGGCAAGTTGAGAATGTTCTGATGAAGACGAATGTTTACCAACATGCAAATAGGATTTACACATACATTTTAAAATAAATATTTTGCTGACCTGTTTGTGCTTTGTGGAGAACATCTGTATTTGCTGGATGAACCCTTTAGTGATCAGAGGTTTACCTTTTCTTTCTGTATTTTTATTAAAGTTTTCTTAATGTAATTTGCAATATCTTTTGTGATCTAATCGCACACTGGCTGAGCAATGCTATTCTCAAGTGCACATTCTATGTTGCTCTTCTCCACATGTGAATGAATGATATGATTTAATCTTTTTTCAAAATTTTCACAGGGTAGGGGAACCTCCTATCAAAACTTTACTATGAGGAAGGCTCCCTCGCTGAAATTCAGATAGGGTATTACCTCTGACTATTAGCAGTGCCAGTTGAGGATGTGGGCGGAGCCAATACAGTAAGTGGGTGGAGCTGGGGGAAAGTGGGTGTGGCCTCCGACAAACATTTGAGCACCTGGACTTCATATTTTACAAATTAAGCACTGATTATAGGTCATTTTTCAAAATTACTTATTTTTTACGCATTGTCTTTCATTTGGAAGGCAGAAATGCATCGAAAGTCAATAGGTAATAACAGTTGCTCTACAATTCTGTGTTACCCTAAGTCTCCCAATAAAAAATGGTACCTCACTTGTGTGGGTAGGCCTAGTGCCCATGACAGCAAACGGCACAAAACACAACGTGGACACACCACATTTTCACAGCGAAAAATGACCCTTTTTTTGCAAAGTGCCTTGCTGTAGTTTTTGAACCCTAGCTCTGCCGGCACCTAGGGAAACCTAGCAAACCTATACATTTTTCAAAACAAGACACCCAGGGGAATCCAGGATGGGGTGACTGGACTGGCTCTCACCAGGTTATGTTACCCAGAATTCCTTGCAAACCTAAGAAATTGTCCCCAAAAACATATTTTCCTCACATTTCTGTGGTGGAAAGTTCTGGAATCTGCGTGGATCCACAAAATTCCACCCACCCCGCGTTCCCCAAAGTCTTCCAAGAAAAATGTTACCACACTTGTGGGGGTAGGCCTAGTGCCCGCGACAGGAAACGGCCCAAAACTCAATGTGGACACACCACATTTTCACCGTGAAAAATGACCATTTTTTTGCAAAGTGCCTAGCTGTAGTTTTTTAACCCTAGCTCTGCCGGCACCTAGGGAAACCTAGCAAACCTTTAACTTCTTGAAAACTAGACATCCAGGGAAATCCAGGATGGGGTGACTGGACTGGCTGTCACCATGTTCTGTTACCCAGAATCCCTTGCAAACCTCAAAAATTGTCCAAAAACACATTTTCCTCACATTTCTGTGGTGGAAAGTTGTGGAATCAGCGTGGATACACAAACTTCCACCCATCCACATTCCACAAACTCTTCCAAGAAAAATGGTACCTCACTTGTGTGGGTAGGCCTAGTGCCCGCAACCGGAAACGGCCCAAAACGCAGCGTGGACACACCACATTTTCACAGTGAAAAATGACCCTTTTTTTGCAAAGTGCCTAGCTGTAGTTTTTTAAACCTAGCTCTTCCGGCACCTAGGGAAACCTAGCAAACCTATACATTTTTAAAAACTAGTAACCCAGGGGAATCCAGGATGGGGTGACTGGGCTGGCTCTCACCTGGTTCTGTTACCCAGAATCCCTTGCAAACCTAAACAATTGTCCAAAAAACACATTTTCCTCACATTTCTGTGGTGGAAAGTTCTGGAATCTTCATGGATCTATAAAATTCATCCCACCCCGTGTTCCCCAAAGTCTTCCGAGAAAAATGGTTCCTCACTTGTGTGGGTAGGCCTAGTGCCCACGACAGGAAATGGTGCAAAACGCAACTTGGACACACCACATTTTTACAAAGAAAAATTAGACTTTTTTTGCAAAGTGCCTAGCTGTAGTTTTTGAACCCTAGCTCTGCCAGCACCTAAGGAAAACTAGTAAACCTATGCATTTTTGAAAACTAGACACCGAGGGAAATCCAGGATGGGGTATCTTGACTGGCTCTCACCAGGTTCTGTTACCCAGAATTCTTTGCAAACCTAAACAATTGTCAAAAAAAACACATTTTCCTCAGATTTCTGTGGTGGAAAGTTCTGGAACCTGCGTAGATCCACAAATGTCCTCTCACCCAGCGTTCCCACAGGTCTTCCGATAAAAATGGTACCTCACTCGTGTGGGTGGGTCAAGGACCCACGACAGGCAAGGGCCCAAAACCTATTGAGGCGACATCAAAATTACCTATCACAAACCAACCTGGTTTTGCAAGGGGGGTCCCATGAGATTTTGGCCCGGGGCTCGGCGGCCATCTAGGGAAACCTACCAAACCCACATATTTCTGGAAACTAGACACCCGGGGGAGTCCAGCGAGGTATGGCTTGAGTGGGTCCCCCAACATTCTTCTACCCAGAATCCCCTGCAAACCTCAAATTTTGCAGAAAGATCACTTTTCTCTCAAATTTCTGTGTGGGAAAGTTCTGTAATCTGCATGGATCCACAAATTTCCTCCCACCCAGCGTTCCTACAGGTCTCCTGATAAAAATGGTACCTCACTTGCGTGGGCTGGTCAAGGACCCGCGACAGGCAAGGGCCCAAAACCTTTTGAGGCGACATCAAAATTACCTATCACAAACCAACCTGGTTTTGCAAGGGGAACCCATGAGTTTTTGGCCCTTCCTGCCGCGGGTACTTGGCCCACCCACACAAGTGAGGTACCATTTCTATTGGGATACTTGGAGAAATGCTTGGGGGTTAGAAATTTGTTGTTACTTTCTGCAACGTGAACATTTGGGCACAATAATGCAAGGAAAATGTGAAAGTTACATTTTGAGGTTTGCAGGACATTGTGGGTAAGATAACTTGTTGTGATCCACAAGGAAGACATTACCATGTACTCCCATGGATGTTTAGTTTATGACAATATCTACAGTTGGTAAGTGTTTCTTAGATGAAGTGTACACCTTGGCAGAGAGACAAAAAAGAGAAAGATTACTGCACAGCTATCTATTCCTCAAGCGCACACACATACTGGTTAGATTTGGCATGAGGGCGAGTGATGGTTCAGTATATAAAACTTTATTAACAAGAGATTTCACACAAATGAAGTGCACTGTCAATAATTGAAAGGACAAAAAACAGAACCCGTGACTCGCAGCTCATGAGCTGTAAAGCCATGTCAAGGCCCCAACCGCTTTACAGGCCATTCACACACTTTTCATACGTGATACACACAAGACCATTCACACCACTAGGCACGAAACCAACACATGAAAACATTCACAAAAAGGGACAAGGTACACCCTGCTTGAGAAAGACAGAAAAGACTAATATTTCTGCGCAACCATCTATTCCTCAAGAACGCATACATACTGATTGGATTTGGCACAAGGGTGAGTGATGGTTCAGTATATACAGTTGTATTAACCAGAGAGTTCACAAAAATGAAATGCACTGTTAATAATTGAAAGGATGAGAAACTCAACCATGAGCTCACAGCTCGTGAGCTGTAAGGCCATGACAAGGAACAAACCTCTTTACAGGCCATTCACACACCTTTCAGACGTGTGACACATACAAAACCATTCACACCGCCAGCCGAGGGCCCAGCACATTAAAACACTCATACCAGCAGACAGAGCCATTCAAGGGCCCATCACTTTCACACGCCCACATTCCTGACACAGCAACCACACCAGTTCACAGATTGCGCGGAGTGGCGTTTGGCTAGCAGTGTGTGTCGTGACCAGCAGCAAGTCACTACTCACACACTGCCAGCCAAGCGCCAGCCCACACACACCACCAGCCGAGTGCCAATCCACGCACACTGCCAGCCGAGCACCAGTCCAGGCACACCGCCAGCCAAGCGCCAGTCCACGCACACCACCAGCCAAGCGCCAGTCCACACACACCACCAGCCAAGCGCCAGTCCACGCACGCCGCTAGCCAAGTGCCAGTCCAGGTAAACCACCAGACAAGCACCAGTCCAGGCACACCACCAGCGAAGCGCCAGTCCAGGCACACTGCCAGCAAAGCGCCAGTCTAGGCTCACAGCCAGCCAAGCGCCAGTCCACGCACACTGCCAGCCAAGCGCCAGTCCACGCACACCACCAGCCAAGGACCGGTCCACACACACCAAAAGCCAAGTTACAGCCTGCACACACCGCCATCACATTCAAGATTTTTTTATACAAAAAAGAAAACACAAACACATTGCAAATAGATACAAATCTACTAACACAAAATCTGAAACTAAATACATTGCAAAAATGCCAACCTTGAAACTGAACACAAAATAGAAAACAATTGTGACCAGGCAGTTCACTTTACCCCTTATGGATGCTCCCAAAAATTATTTTGCGTGTGGTACATTCTAAAACAAGCAGGCACACGCAGCGCAGGGTTAGAAGGACACTCGGGGCAGTACATACGAGTCTCCTTCCGCAAACCTCTTTGCCAAAAGACTCTACATCTCCTACTGGGAAAGTCTTCAGAGGGTGTGGGAGGAATGTTATCAGGAAAGTGGCGATGTTTAAATCTAGCCACATCCTCCACCACTCCAATTCTAGGAACACTTGCCTGCTCCACTACAACAAGGTTGCCTCTTACAGACTCCTGAAACTTAGCAAATATCATCTTTGACTCAGGACAAGAATCCTTGAATACAACAAAAGCATTAAAGGTTGCCAAGTGGAATAGATGGATAGCAAACTTCTTATACCAAATGTAAGCCAAATGAATAGCAGTGTAAGGTTCCAACCTCTGATCTACTCTATCAACACCACCCATGTGCCTATTATAGTCTAAAATGCACACAGGTTTGCACGCTTCAGCCACCTGACCCCAAACAGTCGCAGGTGAAGTGCTTTCATCATGGATGGTAGTCAGCATGTAGACATCTCTCCTATCTGAAAACTTCACAGCTAGAAGTTCCTAGCAACGCAACGCACTGCACTGTCCCCGCACAAGCTTTTGACAAACAAGTTTTTTTGGGAAACCTTTACGGTTAGAGCGGATTGTGTCACAAGCAACAGTGTCAATTTTGGCCAATTCCCTGAACAACCGTAAACCAGTGTAGAAGTTATCTACATATAAATGGTGGCCTTTGTTAAAAAGTCCTCTACCAAGTTCCCACAACATTTTCTCAGTCACTCCAAAAGTGGACGGACAACCAGGGGGGTCAATCCTGGATTCCTTACCGGTGTACACCCTGAAATTAGAGACATATCCAGTCCTACTGTCACTCAGCATATGCAGCTTACTTCCATAGCGTGCCCTCTTACTAGGAATGTTTGCCAAAAAACCAAGCGGCCCTTGAACAAGACCAAAGACTCATCCACTGCTATTTCTTTCCCTGGAGCCTAGATCTCAGAAAAACAATCAACAAAGTGATCCATGACAGGTGGAACCTTAAAAAGACGGTCACAATCAGGGTGATCTTGTGGCAACGCTAAACCATTATCAACAAAATGGAGCATATGAAGCAGAAGCAAATACCTATCACGACTCATGACTGCCGTAAATATAGCTGTTGCCATCAAGGGACTAGAAGACCAATATGAAGACATTGATGGCATCCTTAGCAAGCCTATCAAAAAAGTTAAACCCAAGAACTTCTTCATCTCCTCCAGATTTGTGGGTGTCCACCGGGTAGCTCTAGAGGGTGGCCTAAGGCTGGCACTGTTGTCCCTCAAAAACTGTTCGGCATACAAATTAGTCTGCTCAACAATGTCTGCCAAAAACACATCGTCCATAAACAACTGAAAAAAATGTATCGGCAACATTTTTTCTGTATTCACTCTACACCCTGGAACACCTGTAAAGTCCGGCAATGCCGGCTGCACCATGCCTGGGGCAACCCAGAGGTCATCACTTCCAACTGGAAGCCTTGCAGCCCCAGGCTGCAGCCCAGATGCCTCTTGCTGCACTATCGGCACATCAATGTCCTCCTCTAAAACAGGCACTTCATCCTCACTAAGAGTAGCTTCATCCGCACTGAGAGTGGTTTCATCATCTGATTCCATGTGGAGAGAAAACTCACTGCCTGAATCTTCTGCTCCCTCCTCTGCCTCAGATGAAGAGTCAGTCTCAGAACCATGGTCAGCAGAAAACTCAAAAAGCATACCAACAACCTGCTGAGCAGTAATCCTGTGGCTAGCCATTATCCTTACTAAGAAAAGAGACTGCACAAACAAGTCAACTACAACCAACACTGTGCAAAATAAGTAAGTAAAAGAAATGTGTGCCTTTATCACAAAGATCTATATACTCAAACACTATACGATTCACTTGCAAGAGACAGCTACACTCACCAGTGCCTACTCAGCAGAGAGACAGCAAAAACCAACGATATCCCACTAGAAAGAGAAAAACAAAACCAATTACTCACAAGACAACAAAATACACATCGAGCACATATGCAAAAAGTTTTTGACACTCAAAAAACAGAAGCCAAACATACTGCTAATAATACACCATTTGCAAAAAACACATTCATGCAGAGAAAGGAAACTCATTTACATTGTACAAAAAAAAGTCTCTTACCAAACACATGCAACTACACAAACAGCAGAACCACCAGTAACGAAACCGCAACCTGGGACAGACTAAAGAGCAAAAGCCTTGAACTAGAACAAAAAGGGAGAAATAAAGCATTACAATTGCAATTCACAAGAAATAAAACAATTAACATTATAACACGCTTTGTCACTACCCAAATGGATAATCTGCCAGATGGGCCTTAAAATAGGGCTAAGAAAAATGGGGGGGGTGATCTTGCCCAAAGGATCGAGTGAGGTTGTCTGCCAGGCCGATCTGTCCCCTAGGTGGGGCAGAAAACAGCAGACAGAAATGTGCCTCCCTTGCAAAATAAATAAATCCCTGGTGCCTAATAGGGTTTTCTGCCTTCTGCCTAGGGCAGAAAGGCCAAAAAAGGGGCAGATCTGTCCCCATGAGGAGCAGAAAAAACATTAAGCAAATTTTACCCGCTTGGAAGCAACCATGTCGCTTCCATTACACACAAAACAAATCCATGATGCCTAGGGGGGTTTTCTTCCCCTCCGGGGGCAGAAAGGCCAAAAAAAAAGGCCGTTCTACACATATATAAAAATATGCCCACTGGAAGCGACCCTTGCCCTAGGGGTCGCTTCCATTTTAATTTTAAAATTAGTCCCTGGTGTCTAGTGGGGTTTTCTGCAAAACGTGCCGATCTGCCCCCAGGGGGGCCAGAATACACATATAAAAAAAATGCCCCCCCCGGAAGCGACCCTTGCCAAAGGGGTCGCTTCCATTAAAATTTTAATGAACTCCCTGGTGTCTAGTGGGTTATTCTGCCTCCCCCGGGGGCAGAAAGGCCAAATAAACAAGGCGATCTGACCCCAGGGGGAGGCAGAATACACATACAAAAATATGCCCCCTGGAAGCGACCCTTGCCCATGGGGTCGCTTCCATTTTATTTTTTTTAACATCCTTGGCTCTAGTGGGCTTTTCTGCCCCTCCTAGGGCCAGAAACGCCCCAAAATGAAGGCGATCTGTTCCCGGCGGGGCATAAAAGTCTTAAAAACAATGTGCTTCTTAAGGAAGCGACCCTTGCCCAAGGGGTCACTTCCTTCAAATAAAAAAGACATGCCTGGTTTCTAGTCATTTGACGACATAGTACATCTTCCTGATAACAGAGCCCATACAAAAGTTTATTCATCTGCTGAAGCTAGTGACATTTATGGGCTCATTAAAGAAGTCAGGTCTTTTGGAACCACTTCAGGTTCCACTCCACAACAAATTTGTCAACTAGAGTATCTAATGCGCAGAGAAATTAATCAACGTCTGCATGCGACGACTCTTATTCAGTACCACAAAGCTAGCCGAATTTCAAGAGGTTTACGTTTAGCGATCAAACCAATGTTGTTCAAGGTTAACAAAAAATTTATGGAAAAATGGTATGCTATTTTAAATAAGTGCTCACTTGATTTGATTTTATTAATTGTTGAAGAGCTGTCTCAGGTTTTAGTGGAATTAGAATCTGAAATCAAAGATTTGCAGGCCAACTTGATATCTCAAATGGAAGCTGATCTTTGGTCAAACACTTTGGATGAAATTAACCTTAAACTCTACGCTTATGCAAAAGAGATTCATGAGCGAAAGATTAGGAAATTTCGCAGAGACACGATTGATTACAAATTGGATGAGGTCTATAACTGGGCGGAAGTGTATGCTCAAAAACGTAGTTGGCAAAAACAAGGAACCACATCATCTGAAGAAAGTTTAGCATCAGTCACTGACACCCAATTATCTCGTCCGCCTGCTCCTACTATTTCCCAATCCTTAGCGAGTGAATCAGCCACTGCTGGTTCAAGAACTTCCAAAGTTTCTTTTTAAGAGACAAGCCCAGCATCAAATCAACCCCCTACGCAAACACCAATACCATCAGTCAAACCCGCCGAGGCCACAGATTCTGCAAAAACAGGATCAACGCGTCGTGCGAAGAAACACTAGTGGTTAACATTTCTTCCAAAGTTTTAACTCAAAAACAAATTTCAGTTTTGAATAAAGGTTGTTCTTTTGTTCCTACGTATCATGGTAAAAGTTTAGATTCTCAAGTAGATTTATATAAATGTACTAGAAAGCTGCGGTTACGATATTTTTTTTCAACCATTGATACCACTTTAGATCCTGAACAGGAGGATATATACCTTGAATTCAAATCTAAGAGCTCTTTCGTTCCACCTTTTTCACACAAAACTATAGATTTGTTTAAAAACTTAGTAAAACAAGACTTTGCTAAAATTTCACCTTCAAAGTCTGTATCCTTCAACCTATCCAAGAGTGAAAAAATGGCATTGAAATCTTTACAAAGCAACAAAACTTTACATTTTTCCAAAGCTGACAAAGGTGGGGCGCTAGTTGTTATGGATCGCACTCATTATGAGCAAAAGATCCATTTGATGCTACAGGATTCTACTACCTATATTCCACTAGCTGAAGATCCCACGGTTTCTTTTTCTTCTCTACTTAATTCTATTCTCCAGCATGCTGTTGATATGTTATGGATAAGTAGTAAGACTAGAGAATTCTTGTTCACACGATTTCCACGTAGACCATCATTGTACATGCTTCCCAAAATTCATAAGAATGTAGCAGATCCACCGTTGAGACCTATCGTCTCCGGTTGTGGGTCACTACATGACCCTTTGGGTCGTTATTTAGATACATTTTTGCAGCCTATAGTGCACTCAAGTCCATCGTACTTGCAAGGCACTACTCATTTGCTCAATATTCTTCGTGATATCAGGGTACCTAAGTCATCGGAAATACTGTTGTGTACAATTGGCGTAGTGTCATTGTACACTTCTATTCCTCACAATGAGGGTATTAATGCAATTGAATGGGCCTTGCTGAGGCATGACCCCATTAGGGCTCATAATGTGTTTCTTGTTGAACTGTTGCATTTTTGTCTGTATCATAGTTACTTCCAGTGGAAGGATCAATTCTATCTTCAAGCTAATGGTACATCGATGGGCTTTTCTGGAGCCCCCAGCTACGCTAATATTTTTATGTTCAAATTTGAATCTGAAAATATTTTGACTGATCCACTTTGGACATCTAGGCTCATTCTGTATCGACGTTTCATTGAGGATATTTTGATTTTATGGCATGGATCACGACATGAACTTGAATCTCAAATTCGCAAATTAAATGTGGTAAATCCAAGAATTCAATTTACCCATCTAATTGATTCTCACAGTATTGCCTATTTAGATGTTGTAGTGAGAATATCTGGAGACATTATTGAGACATCAGTGTTTAAGAAACCCACTGATCGCAACAACGCTTTGCAATACCACAGCTTTCATCCATGGTCATTGAAAAGGCATTTGCCTTTCTCACAATTCTTGAGAATCAGATGTATTTCTTCTGATCTGGAGTCCAGCGTGCAGACCATTCAAGACTCTAAGAATACGTTTTTAGCTAGGGGTTATCCTGTGGCAGTGGTGAATGAGGCTGAAAAAAGATCATTTACTAATAGTCGTGATGTTCTATTACAAAAGCAAGCCAAGCCACCTGGGCCTAATCGTGAAGTATATGTATCTACTTTTTCCACAAACTCTGCTTTTGTCAAAAAAAGTATCCTACAAAGATGGGATTTGCTTCAATCAGAATCCGACTTCAAAGGTATCTTTTCAGAGCCGCCTTTGTTTGCGTATAAAAGATCTAGTAATCTAAAGGAAATCCTGAGTCGCACAACACCCACTTTTGATACTTCTCTTAAAGGTATGATGAAGTGTATGAATTGTTCACATTGCAATAATGTTATCACGGGTAGGCATGTTTCACATCCTTGGACTGGTAAAAAGATAAAGTTGAATTTTGATGCTAACTGCAATAGTCACCATGTGATTTATCTTATCAAATGTCCCTGTGATCTGCATTATGTGGGCAAAACAGAGAGGGTACTACGTACTCGCATTACTGAGCACAAGAGTAGAATACGAACCAAGACCACAAGCTCACCCTTAGCATTACATTGGTTAGAAAAGAATCACTTGATATGAAACTGTGGACAAGGATAGTCCTGTCTCGATGTTTAGTATTTCATGACGTCAATGGCGTCGATTTGTTGATTTTCAGTTCAGGACAAACGTAGTCTTGTTTCTATGTTTGATTCGTATCACGCTTTCATAAACACGTGAGAACGCGGAGATTCACAAGCAAGGACCCGGTGTGTCTTTTCGTTGAGCCAACTCATAAATGTTTTCTGGTAAGCGTCATGCATTCAGTGCCATTCGCAGTCTTTGCGTACTGACATTTCATTGTTACGTTACGTTGAGTAGAGGCCAGTAATCTTTTTTATGCCATAGATATCCTGTTTTCGAAATTCATGTTTGACGTTAAGCGAGAGGCATCTAATCGGTAAGCGTCCTGTTGGGTTTGGACTTACTCACAGTTTCTTGACACTCATTGTTTTCGCGTTATGGCCACCCTTTATTGATTAATTGTTTTGGATTGCAGAAAGACATAGCACACGATAGTCCCGGCTTACTTTAGACATCGTGTACAGATTTACCATTGCACTTGTGTTCGTGTCCACGAACTTCAGTGATTGAAGGTACGATTTTGAGGGATGTGCGACTTGTATTACCATGGAGGTTGTCGACATGTCAAACGCACACTGGTGGCTTTGTTTTTGAATCTCTTTTCAGTTCACTCTGGGTCTTGCACTTAACTTAGGGTTTTTCACGGTTCATGATTAATCTTGATGGCGGTCCTTTTTTCTTTTTCTTTTCTGTTTGCTGAACAGCACAATGTATACTACCTGACCTCTTATGAGTCCACTAAAAAGATATTAGCGATTTGCTTATGTTATTTGGCAATATCTGCAGACCACACACAGTTATGTTTATATTCATAGATTCCCCTGAAGAACGGCTCAATCAACAGCCCGAAATGCATTGGGATTTTTCGCTGATTTGTGAAGTTTAAGAATTTAATACTGCTGACTACTAGCAACTTTCTGTTGATTTCTACTCAAATAAGAAGCTATCTGCGCTCATCAAAAATAAAGGCAGAAGACTTCATCTGTTCATCTGAAGTTTTTTCTAAACAGTGTTCTTTACTTATATGATGTATTTTACAAAGGACTGAGTACGAACTTTATAACACATTGTGTAGAAAAGGCATAATTTTTGTTTGTAATTCTGAATACGTGAGTACGCCTCTTAGGGGCATTACGTAGTGCACTTGGTATTTCTGGATATTTATCTAGAATCTTTAATTCTTTGGCTTCTAGTGGGGACATTCCTGCTGCACGATCACGACGCTGTGCATGATCGTGCAGCAGGAATGCCCTGCATTGAGACATCAGGGGAGAGCTCACACTCTTTCCTCTCCTGCTTCAATGTACACCAAACACCCCCGGCCCCACCGGAGCGGCAAACACTCACCCTTGCTGCCTGGACGCCTGGAAGCAAATGGCTTCCAGCGCGTCCGGGGCTTCCTGATGACGTGTGCGCGTGCTGTGCGTGCTGATGTCATGGGATTGCCCGGGAGGTCGGGGGTGGCAGCGGAAACTCTTTCGCTGCCATCCCCCTCTGTGGGGGCTCGATCAGCTGCCCATGGGAGGAGCGTCAGCGCTTCCCCCATGGGTGGGTGCCATGACGGAGCGGTTCCGTCATGAGCACACGCCGACCGTAGCTCATGACGGAACCGCTCATGACGGAACCGCTTCGTCATGAGCACTCAAAGGGTTAAGATTGGCTGCAAGTACATAAATGCATACCTTTATTTTTATTTTTTGTACAGCACAGAACACTGCCATTGGAAGTAGTTTCAAGGTGCAACAAATGTGAGGCAGCGACAAAACAGTTTAAAAATATTGCACACAAACACGGGACGATATATTGCAGTCTACTATGGAAATAACCTGAATACTGCCCACTCAAGTGGATAATCTGGAAATCATCTGAGGTCATCTACTCTTATGCAGATCTCTTGAAAACCTGGCCCTACAGTCAGCCAATTTTTCTTGGGAGGATTCCTATTTAGGGGCCAATTCCGATCTCGCTCGGAAGCGCTCCTTGACGGCATCCGTCAGTAATAAGTCTGAGTCGTACGCGTGATTTCTGAGCGACTCGTACAGCAGTACGAGCCAGCAAGTACGATGCAATATTCGCCTCGTACTCCGAGCGACTCATACGCGTCAACAATCCCCTTCGGACGACTCCGCCATGGCCGACACACACAAGGCAACGGCGCGGATTCCCAGATGACCAAGTACGATGCACACGCAGAGCAGCTGGATTGAGTCGAAGCCTCTGACTCGAAAAAGCTCCGGGTAGTGGATTTTGGGGGTCTGTTGCGGACCCCCTTTCACCCGGGGCCCTACGACTCGATCTCTGGGGGGGGTCCCAAAGGTCCCCCCTACACATGCATGCATGGTGTGGGCGGGACCGAGGTGTACCCGCGACAGGGGGCTCCCTTGTCCGAGACGTGCATTTTTGGTCTATTGGAGCCTATGTACGCAACGTACATCAGGCTCCCATGGACTTCAATGGGGCTCTGAGCGACTCGAGTCCATCAGCGCTGTAGCGCATCGTACTCTGTCGCTCGGAGCCCAGGAAACTTCTACGGGCGCGAGTCGGCCATAGGGCTTTCCCAGCGAGATCGGAATCGGGCCCTTAATGTTGAAAGTTTAACAATTCGGGGACTTCAGAGGTCCTCCCCAAACACAGTTGTAGGGAAATGTTGTCCGAACCTGGAAATTAGGCTAATATCCTTAGGCATTTAAAGCACAATTTAGAGCGTTGTGGAGCTGGAGCACAACTGTATATCGCTGATTTAGCTGTTGACAAAGCACACGTTTTTGGTGGTGGAGCCTCAGCTGTCTCTGCATTGGAAATCTTTTACTGGTGGCCCATCTGCCATAAGGCCGTCAGTCAATGTACATTACAAGCCTGCCCTACTTACGGTGGGCCTTCTTACGTACATTATTCCTTTCCAGAATTTTCAGGAAAGTTTGATGGTCCCAAGAAGAAAACAACTAAAAGGATGCATACATCTTAGTGCATCAGTGTTATCTTTTCTTTGTTTTTAGAAAGAAACCCCTGCTTCAAGAGTAGGTTTCTGAAAAACCACAACATTTGCACAGAATATGGCAGCCACTCTATAAACTTCATATGCATATAAGGCACTGAGATCCCCACAAGGCAGGTAGTATTAACATAAAATGGCAGATAGTCTTCAACCAGGTGCTGATTGGTTGGTTAGCAGGTGGAGCAGAATAATAATGTCAACCCCTTTAAATGCAACATATATGTTTAACATGTGTTTAACTATATTGATCTCTGTGCATTTTATGAATAAAATAAAGTAGCTGTAAATTCGATTTAATGAGATCCACTTTATATTTAGCTAAAATATAATAATGTACTCACCATTAAAGAAAATGTATGCCCTTTAGCATTTGCATTTGATATAATCCCTTATGCTAGCTGTATTAATTTAAAACCTGTTTAAATCAAGTGTTGGCCTAACATGTAACTAGGCCTCAGCGCACACATTATGTTGTATAAAGCATTTTGCAATCATCTTGGTTTTCTCTTCCTTACACGTGCCTTATCAATGTCCTCCTTAGCTTAGAGTAGGTTCATTGTTCGTTGTATTAAAGCAGCTGACTACTGATCTTTTAAATTAACTTATGCCCACGGATATGGAGACTGAGACGGTGGGAGACACCATCCTGTACCAAGCAGTCCCACCTCAGCAGTAGTTGGGGGGGGAGGGGAGGGTGGGGGGGAGTTATTGGGGGTATTGAAGTAGAGTCCGGAGTGAGCAGTCAGGACGGAAGGTTGGGGATTGAGGCGGGTGGGTTAAAAAAAGCAGATATTAAATTGGGCTGTGACAAGTCACTGCGTGAATTGATGGCTATGATACTCAGAGTTTCTGTATTGGTACGCCGCCCGGCCTCCGGGATGTGGGCTGATTGGCTGTGTGCTATGCTAAACCGATGGGTGTGCTCTGAGATACCATCTGGTGAAGGGTTGCTCTCACGGATGCCTTACTCTTACTTCTGCAATAAAAACAAGTTTACAAAAAAAAATCCTGTACCAAGCAGAGCGGCCGGATGTTACATCCAAGGTCGTCCAGATGATTGCTTCTTTGATGGAAGGTGGGAAGATAAAGAAAATACAAAAATGAATGTGCCGTCATGTAACGCAACTGGTGCTCGTGTAAAGCGCTCTGATACCCGATACCATCGGGTCAAGTTAAGCTGTATAAAACTCCGTGAAATAAAAAATAAAATAAAAAAAACATTGGGGGATTTTGTTTGATGACTTTACTATGTGATTGAGATTTAAGAAACCCTTCTCTATCACAGGCCACCCACCAATGTCTGAAAGACCTCCTTAGATTTCATCTTGGCCTGTCCATTAGTAGTCCATTCTTGCTATGCACAGATTATGAGTAATCTGGATCTAGCTAGTAATGGGAGTTACCAACAGAACTGAGATTAAGAGTCTCAAGAACACCACACATCAAGAGCCTTTACACACGTCGATTTCACCTGCTGAATGTAGGATTAATCTCCAGGTGAAATTCCTGCCCAAAATGGGAAAAAATATATGGGAATTGGCACAGAAACACTTATTTCAGCCTGTTATCCCCCATTTTAGCTGCATAAACTTGGAAGGACTCATCGTGGTCGTCACATAAGGATTATCTGACTCACATCAAGCGCACTTCATTGGTTGATGCGCGTAAGCAGGACTTTATTCACAACTGTTCAGAGTTGTAGTCAGATCTTCAGCCCACCAGACTGAGCCCTAGGTAGCTCAGAGATGGGGGACCTTGGATGCCCAGTCTGGAGTCGCAACCGAAGGGACGAATGTTCTTCTTAGAACTTTCTGTCTCTCTCTTTTCATGTCTTTCCTCTTTGCTGAAATGACCTAGAATTTCATATGATCCGAAGTCCTACCTTTCTATAACAGCATCGCCCTATTTTTCCATCCGCTGACTACAGTCATCACCACAATAAATCAAGATTGAAGGATGGACTAATAAGTGGTTTTCAATTATTCCAAACAAGCACCCACGCATGCGTGTTATAATCCACCTGTACCTGGACATTCATTCTGATCTGCCCACGTGCCCGTAAACCGTGAGGTTTCATGTGTATTAATCAAGCAAATCTGAAAGAGACATCGGTGTTAGCCTGGCATCACTTTAGGAGGACCACTTTAAACCTTTTCGCCTTAGCATCCAGTGGGCGGTGGATTTACGAACAGTGCTTTAAATGGGCCGGTACTCACCGGTACTGAGTACCGGCACTTCTTAGATGTTTCCCTCGGAGTACCGGCACTTCTCTACTTCAGAGGAGAGTACCGGTACTCATGAAAAAGTAGACTCATTGGCTGTGCTGGTGAGCAGGACTGGAACGTGTCTCTGGAAGCCAAGGCGACGCTTCTGCAGCCCTGACCGGAGCCCCAGCTGAGCTATTCAGCAGGGCTCATTTGAATAATGTCCGGGTGCTCGCCATCACGCTGTGCTTGACAAAGCAGGCCCCCTTCAGGCCCCGTACTGTCAATCACATTCTCACTGTCATGTGCGGTCGTGAAAGCACAGGAATCATGGCAGTCCCCAGGCAGTGGCAACCAGGCTAAGGCCAGTCCAGTCCTAGTGGCATTTAAAAATGCCATGGTAGGTGACGAGAAAAGATGGCTTTCATCTACCTGAGTCTTTTGTGTGTCTACTAAGTTTGTGTGTATGCCTGTTTTTGTACGAAAAAGTGAAAGAAAGGGAGAGAATCAAGACACTCTCAGGAGGTATTTTAAAGAAAATGTGTGGCACTTTGTTTGTACATGTCTGCTCTGCGACAAAGATTCATAAATAACATAAAAGGGAGGGTTGGTGGTTGGTTGAGTGGATGAGTGAGTGGATTGATGAGTGAGCAAGGGTGGATGTATAGGTGGATGGATGATTGAAAGCTTGCATGGGTGAAAGAAGGTGGATGATTGGATAAAGGGCGGATGGTGGGTGGATAAGTGAAAATTGGATGGATGAATGAAAGGTAGGGAGGATGGATGAAAGGGTGGATGATGGATGAGTGAAAGGAGGGATTGAGTGAAAGGGTGGATGGAATAAAGGAGTGAAAGCGTTAATGGATGGATGAGCGAAAGAATTGATGGATGAGGGAAAGGGTGGATAAAGAGATGGATGAGCGAAAGGATGAATGGTTAGGTTTGGAGATGGATGGATGGATTCTTGGGTTTGGATATGAACGTTGGATAGACGGAATGGTGAAAAACTGAATGATTGATGAAAGACTGAATAGACAATAGAATGTAAAGGTTAAGTGGTGGACATAAGCAGGTAAATGGTAGGATGAAAGGATGAATGGATAGATTGATGGAAGAGACAAGAGATATCTTCTGGGGAGGGTCCTGATGAGTTGCTTCATTTGCTTGGTGCCATAAGAGCTTTGGTGCGACGTAGGGATATTTTCAGTTTCTTCCTACTCGCGTGCTCAAAAATATATAGTATTGTGCCAAACATTAATTAACAGTATGACATTAAGAAGGTGCAACTATTGCAAAAAAGGAAATGTTAACATATTATTGCATTTCTCTTTCATTTTGTGTAATGAGTTAACCTGCTTTGTTTATATAATCACATTTCTCATCTGTTTTGGTATATGCTGCAACTAATATAGAAGTTGTTGAGTATCATCATGACTTGGCCTTAGCCCCGCCCCTAGCCCCACTCCCTCACTATACCTCTAGCTCATTTTAATGAGTACCTGCACTTATTTTTCCCCATTTAAAGCACTGTTTACGAAGGAATATTAGTTCTGAATGTCTGCCATCTGATGCCAAAAGCATATCTTTCATCTACTGCAGCGAATCAATACGAAAGCAAGAAGTCCCTTTTCATACATTTTGAGCACCGTTTTGCTCTCCGAATCCCAAGTTGTCAAATAGACAACTCATATTGAGTAAAATGTTTATTATTGACCCATAGGACATTTTTTAGAATATGTTATATGCTCAAAAAGATAGTGCTAAATTATTCGGTGCATGTCTATTCTGAGAGTACACGTGTGTAGAATTAGAATGCTACTAGACCACCCAGAGCAGACCACCGAGATGAAACCACACACAGTATTCACTTCACAGAGTGCGGTTCTGTGTAACCCGAGTGACACCTTGAGAGAAAGATGCCCCCTTGGTAAAAGGAAGGAATCTTGTCAGCCAGACATAACAGTGAAGCTGAAGTTGAAACTGGCTCACATGAGAGAGAACACAGACAATACTACCAGCAACTACAGCGATGTATAGGATAGCAGTCATAGCACAGACTGATCACAGTATTGATGTGTGTAATTTGCATTGTCCTGCCACCCATTTATACTCACTGACAGGTTAGGCTGGGGACAATGGGCCATGTGACATGCTGATAGCCCCAGCTAGCAGTGTCATTGATTAAAGCCACAGTGTTGAAACATCTCAGTATCTGCTGCTAGTATTTACGAGCATAGTGTCACCCTTTACTCCTCTAAGCATCCTTCTTAGACACGCTACTATTCCTTGGCTGTGTGGCAGGAGTTATCACTCATTTGAATATGCTGTCCATACGTGATTTCCTGGAAATATGGACACATCGAAAGTGTTTAACGTAGGAATGGTTAAATATATCATTATAACTCCTAAGCATTTTTAGCAAAACATTTAAATACATAACAGCACACAATTATTAAAACGTATTCAAAACATAAATATATACTTTATAAATAAATCAAAATAACTGTAAATAAATACAAATATTTTTTATTTGAACAAAATTTAAAATAATTTAAAATAAAACACTTGTCCTTACTACCCAAAAAACACAACCCCCTAAAGAAATTAAAGTCAATTATAAATGAAACAATAATACCATTACCATATTAATTAAATAAAACAAAAATAATAAATATAAAATACATTTCACAAAGTTTATTACATTCAAAAGTAGTTAAAATACATCAAACACATCATATAACAAACTAGCAACAAGAAACCATATGCAATTAATTACCCAATACATAAGTAATATAAAAAAAAATCTATCCCAAAAACAATCCCACTCTATTCGCATACAAAACCAGCATCCTACTACTAAAATATAAATTAGCAATTAAAGTAAATAAAAATAAAATATGCATTAAAAATCACTGAACACATTTAAATAATCCACACAACAATTATCAGTTAAAAAAATAAAATGTATATTTAAAAATATATAATGGGGGGGCGTGGCCAAGATGGCGGCGTGGTAGGACGCACTTTTCTCGGCTCCTGCCCGCCGCCTGCCCGGATCGGCATAGCCTGGCCCGTATAGGGCACATATAGCTTGAGGTGACCCCGGGTCCTGGCCCGAAACGTTCCGGACCTGATTTGAGCCTGAAAGTCTAGTGGAGGAGGCGGGAGTGGGCGCCCCGCCGGGGCCGCGGAGAGTCAGATCCGGCCTCCCCGGGGCGGCGAGGCTCCGACAACGCGGTGGCCCGCGCCTGGGACCATCGAGGCCAGATATCCCGCTCTCTGTCGCCCCGGCACCAGCGACTCGCTGGGTGACCCTCCCCAGCACCGGGACTACCTCCAAGAGAGCGGCGTCACGGTAGGGCGGCAACCGGGGCTGTGAACGAGGCCTGCTCTGCCCCCAAGCTACGGAGGTCGGGAACCACCTGCCTGGGGGACCCCTGGACGTCCCAGTGGAACTTGACAGGAGAGAAGCACGGAACGCCGACGGGTGCGGGTGGAGTGCTGCTGCAGCCCGGTGGCTTTGCTGGTGCACCGGGCCACGTGGATCCCCGGTCTGGAGTGAGAGGCGTGCCCACCACGGCAGAATGGACCGCGGCTGCAGCCCAGGCAAGGTCGCGGCATTTGCATTAGCGGCGTGGGAGGCCAACCACTGGGGAAGGAATCCTAGCTGCACTCCAACACTCCCCAGCCAGTGACTGCTTGACCATTGTGGGAGATTCGAGGTGCATTGAGGTGGCAGGGGGGCCCTAATGAAGGTCTGCACTGTCCCTCTCCATTCCACGGCGGGGTGTGGTGGACCCCCCAACCTCGGACCGCAGCTCCAGTCTGACTCCTGAGGCCCCCGCGGAAGTAACAATCCCGGCGGCGTCACTCCTGGCCGCAGCAGACTTCCCCCAGTGGACCCACAAGGAGACAACGCACAAGATTATAACGCAGTAGCGCAACCATAACAGTGGGAGAGCCGGCAGTCCTGGAGGACCAACGTCGCATGTGCTCGACGCTGTAGGGGGAAGACCGTGGTGGACCCACACCTACTTGGCAGAATTCAGCGCCCCCAGCCAAAGACCCCAATTTGTGGACATTCATGACCTCTGGGGCAGCTCATTCACTCCCTAACAGCACACCGGTGGGTGCCTGAAGGAAGAGGGAGAGCATGTCCAAATCCAGAAATACCAAGGTGAAACCCCTGAAAGACATCTTCGGCCGCTCACAGTCAATCCCCAGCATGGCTACCGCAGCACCCAAAGTCGAGGCCTCGAGACACCCTGTGAATGCTGGAGATGAACCCATCACAAATGCTTTCCTGGAGTCGTTGTTCCTCACTCTTAGGGAAGATATCCAATCAGTGAAAACCGAGTTTGCCATGGAGATCAAAGAAATTCGCAGAGATGTTGACGGCGTTGGAGAGCGAGTGGCCACCCTCGAAGAGAAAAGTGACACCACAGCAACTGAATTGACAATGCTCCAACAGGAGGTAATCCGGCTGCAGGACCAGAACATGGACATCCAGACACACCTGGAGGACCTTGAAAATCGGTCCCGAAGGCACAACATACGGATCCGAGGTGCAAAAACTTCAGACGACACTCGGGACCTGTTCACCTTCACTAACAACCTCTTTAGGCATATATTGGGGGATTCTCATGAGACCGACATTGTTCTAGACAGAGCTCACAGAGTGGGGCCGCCCGAGGTCCCAACGCTCCACCGGCAGACATCCTGGTGTGTGTCCAAGACTTCAAAACCGAGGAGTCCATCCTCACCAAAGCAAGAGCTCTCCACCCCATTTCATTCCAGGGACACTCCCCAGTGCTGTACCAAGACCTGGCCCTGATCACGCTACAATGGCGCCGGGAGGTCCGCCCTGTGACCGAACATTTCCGGCAGCAGGGGATCTCGTACTCCTGGGGGCACCCATTACGCCTTATCTTTCGCTACAACGGCAAACTTCACCAACTCCGCTCTTTAGTGGAACTTGCCAACTGCCGGGCCTGGCGACACCGAGCGAAGAAGATGATAACTGTAGCACCGCCTCAGGGCTCGAGACCTCCCCATCGGGTTGGCAAAGACAGGGCAAAAGACGACATCGTCGGAGGCCGCCCAAATCGGAACTCGCTAGAAGTCAACACGCGGCTCTGACCGCAGCCACGGAGGCCCTTGCTGGAGAGAGCTCCACCACCAAGTGAAAGCCCAGGAGTTTCTTCCTTTACTGGACCCTCTCAATGCATCTCTGCTGACTTTGGGCGGGCGGTGGGGGGGAGGTGCCTCTTCTCTTGGCCACACTATGGACACCAACTATTTGATTGACCAGTTGTCCCGGGACGACGGACTATCTTTATTGACTATATCTGTTTGAACTGTTCTTGGGTTAGGGAGGGTTGGGGATTTTCTTTTTCTGGGGTTTTTGGGTTGTTTTGGAGCTGGTTCCTCTCGTCCACCTTCCCCTCCTTTCCAGACCGTTGGCCCTACTGACAGCAGATTGAGACCTTCCTTCCCCAGTCCTGTACAACAGAAAGGCGGCTGCTGGGCACGGTCTAGCTGGTTCTTCTTATACATGTTAGATGCCACACAAGCCACTTAGGATCCTAACACTCAATGTTCGGGGCCTCAATAACCCAATCAAACGCAGGGCGGTTCTCCACTACCTGGAACAGTCTGCTGCAGACATATGCCTCCTACAGGAGACACATCTCATTCCCAAAGACCACCATAGGAAGAAGTCCCGTGTCTTCCCCATGCAGCTGGGGTTGCTATCCTGGTCTCCCGCTCCTTTCAGGGTAGAGTACTCCAAAAGGAGGCTGAGATTAAGGGCTGTTTGCTCACATACCAGTTTCTAGTAGCGGGGGTCTCCCTTATAGTGGGTTCCGTTTACGCCCTGAATGAAGGCCAGGACAAATTCTTCCACACAGCACTCACTGAAGCAACGGCTAACACAGTGCGCCGCCTGCTGCTGGGGGGGATCTGAATCTGGTGTTTGACAACCTCACCGACCGTTCTTGCCAGCGCACAACCCAGGTTGGGGCTCTTTCTGAGGCTGGGCTGGCCCGTGTCCGGGAGCTGGGACTCACTGATTTGTGGCGCCACTTTCACCCCCACAGCCGGGCCTGTACATACTACTCAGGGGCCCATAAAACATACGCCAGATTAGATTACTTCCTCAGCTCCACCCCGCTGCAGGCACTTGCGACTGACACCGAAATCCTTACCGCATCATTATGAGACCACTCTCCAGTCATGGGATCCTTTCAGTTCCCGCGAGTCAAGCAACCACTACGACACTGGCGCTTGCTTGACACACTACTACATCGGGCCTCCACAGTTGATCAAATCAAAGCGGCCATTTCAAACTATCTCGCCCTCAACGCTAACTCGGATACATCTCTAGGGACGCAATGGACTGCTCTTTAAGCCGTCCTAAGGGGAGAATTCATTGCCATCTCGTCAGCCAGTAACGTAGAACGCAGCCGCAAGCGAGCTGAGCTCACTAAGAGGGTGGCAGAACTGGAACAGGTGCACCAGCGTACTGGGGCGGCCAGAGCTTGGCGCCAACTGTGTACGGAGCGGAAGCAACTTGCAGCACTAGATCAAGACAAGGCCGAATATGCGGCTCTTCATCTACGTCATTCTTACTACACTGGGGGCGATAGATGCGGCCGTCTTTTAGCCCACCAACTGCGGGAAGCACGGCAGCGCCAAGGGGTGCAGTCTATCCGACATCCGGGGGGCGAGCTTACTTCGGACGATGCAGCCATCGCGGAAGCCTTCCGTGACTTCTACGCGGCGCTTTACTCGACCGACCCTCTAGAAACACTCCACTGCTCCGACTATTTAGAGGCTGCACTGATACTCGCTCTTAACCAAGCGCAAGCGGACCATCTTGATAGGGACATAGGGACAGAAGAAGTTATCGCAGCGATCTCCCACCTTCGGCTCGGTAAATCACCTGGGCCAGATGGCTATTCGGCAGCCTTTTATAAAACTGTCTGTGCTTAAGTGGCCCCCTTATTACGAGACCTATTTAACACCTTTGCACAAACTGGAGCCATCCCAGAGGAAATGCTGGAAGCGTCTGTAGTAGTCATCCCAAAGCCTGGGAAGAACACAACACTTTGCAGTGCATATATACCAATTTCCCTTCTAAACGTAGATATTAAGCTCTACACGAGCATGCTCGCGACTCGCTTAGCGCCCTACATGCCTCAACTGGTGGAACCAGACCAGGCGGGTTGCATACCACAAAGGCAGACAAGTGATAATACAAAAAGGGTCCTCCACCTCATTGAAAAGGCTTCTCGCACACAGGGGAATATATGTTATTGGCCATCGATGCAGAGAAGGCCTTTGATATGGTACACTGGCCCTATTTGGAACAGGTCCTGTTGAGATTTGGTTTCGGTGAGAAACTGCGCGAGCGGATATTGAACTGCTATCGCTTGCCCAAGGCCACAGTTCGGGTGAACGGTCAGACATCCTCCCTGTTCCCCATAAGTAGGGGCACGAGGCAGGGGTGCCCTCTCTCTCCCCTCCTCTTTGCGCTTTCTATGGAACCGCTTGCGCTACGGGTCAGACACCACCCTCTCATAACCGGGATCAAATTCAGCGGGGATGTCCATACCATTAGCCTATATGCAGACGACATCCTGCTCTCCCTCACTAAACCGATCCAGTCGCTGAAGGCGCTCTTTATCAAATTACACGGTTTTGCGCAGGCCTCGGGTTTAAAATTAACATGGACAAATCGACCGCTCTTAACATTTCTCTCACTCCGCACACGTTGGTTCATATACGAGAAGAATATCCCATACAGTGGTCTGACTCCACGATCCCGTACTTGGGGGTGCAATTAGGCTCTACCATTCAAGCTACTGTCACCACTATCTACAATAGGCTTTGCACCCATATCCGCAGAGAATTAGGCCAATGGAAACATCACACCCTCTCCTGGTTGGGCAGAATTGCGGTCACTAAGATGATGTATTACCCCAGATCCTATCCCTTTTCCAGACACTCCCTCTCCGTCCCCCTGCTGGCTGGAGTCAGCAAACTCAGTCGGACTTAGCGCACTTCATATGGCAGGGCCGCAAACCCAGGTTCAAGCATGCGATAGCGATTTTGCCGCCAGAGCAGGGGGAGGGTGGAGATCCCTGACTTACAGCTCTATTTTTACGCCTCGCAGCTCCGCTACCTAGTGGAGTGGAGCCGCCTCGAGTCCGAGAAGCATTGGTTGTTTCAAGACCAGGCAGTTGCAGCTACGCTCCTGCAGGGTATCCCCTTCCTCCTCAAGGCACATAGGTCACCTAACCTCTACGCATCCTACATCACGAGCACGACTATGGAGGCATGGAACCGCACTGCCACCACCCACGAGCTGACATCATTTCCCTCCCCACTAACACCACTATTTAATAATCCAGGATTTCAACCCGGCATGGATGCTAAGGCTTTTGCACAATGGCAGCCCTCTCCTTGCAGACGCTTGGGTCACCTGTTTGACATGGAGGGAATCATTCCATTCCCGCAACTCCGGACAGACTATGGCATCCCGGAAACGGAGAGACTACCCTACCTACAGCTCAGACATTAGCCTCTGTAGACACAAGTTAAACCTGGTGCCCAGCGATTCCTAACCACATACGAGAAATGGCTTATTACCCGAACCTCTGATAAGAAACTCATTTCTGACTTCAATAAACATCTATTAGCTACCAATACACTCACATATAACTCGGGTCGGGCACGATGGGAACGGGAGCTAGGCCGGTCTCTCACCCATAAGGAATGGGACAATATCTATCACAGGGCTCAACACTCAGCATACCACACAAACCTTACTGAGACACTGACTAAGGTGGTTACCTATTGGTACTACACTCCGGAGCGCCTCCATCACTTCGATCCCCGTCAGAGCGCTCTGTGTTGGAGAGGCTGTGGGGAGGTGGGTACCCTAGAACACCTTTTGTGGAGCTGTGATCGCATTCAGGCATATTGGTCCCAAATCCTTGACAAAATTGATTCTCATCTGGACACGCAACTTCCACGCTTCCCAGCCTACATCCTTTTGGGCCTCCCTAATCCATTGATGTATCCTCTAAAATCCCGAAGGGGCCGACTGATCACAATCGCCCTGGGGGCAGCCACTCAGAATATACTGGTGCACTGGTGCTCCCACCAGCCCCCACCTCACTCTGGATGGCTACAGAGACTCTGGCTAGTTCTGGGGATGGAGAAGCTCACTGGCACTCTGGCGGGCAGGGGGTCTGAGATCCCGGAGCTGTGGCGCCCCTTCCTTACACTGCTTATAACTGAATTTAGGGAACTGACTTGCCCCCGCTACCTCAGACTTCTACGCCTTGCTGACACACAAATCCCACAGAAGGGCTCTTTGCGTAAAGTTACCAAGCCACGATTATTCTCAGCACGTTCCATGATCCCTTTCTTCCTTTTACCGTTGTGTTTTGTTTGGTGGACGAGAGAGGGGGGCGGGGGGGGGGGGGAGGTGGAGGGTGGTAATGTTGGGGATTTCTTTTGTTGTGCTGCTTTCTTCTGCTCTTTTTACATGTTCCTTTTTGCGTACCCGCTCCATGCATATTACCTTGGTAATGTCACTTATCGCGACACTTAGTGTCTGTATTACATTGTACCTGGGAGCCGGGGGTTTTGTTCTTTCCCCCTTTATCTGTTCTGAAAATCAATAAAAGATTTAAACCATAAAAATATATAATGGAAATAATTTTCCATACTATTCCCTACAAACCTTACAATCCACTACTAAATTATAAATTAGTAATTGAACTATATAAAAAAAAGAATTGTACATTAAAATCGTAAAATACACTTATTTAATTAAAATGACAATTAGGCTTTGTCAAGCACATTAAGATGAAGGACTTGTAGTTCCTAGCCTCCTGACTTTCTCTTACCAATAAGGCCGGGTCAAACACTGAAAAGTCTGATCTGGAGTTTTGGGCGGAGTCCTCTGAGGCGCTTCTCAGCTGGTGGGCTGCTAGCGGAATGTGATCAGTGTTTGAGGGATGGCCGCGAGCAAGCCATCACTAGGCCATGTGGCTGATGATTTGGCACTCCAGTGTTGATTGCTGCTCTGCGCCCCCCCTACCTGGGCACCCAAGTTAGAACATGATAAAGATGGCATGAGTGGTATTTTGCCTCCACTCTACTCACAATTGACTACGAGTAGGGCACAGTGACCTGCTCTCACCCACAGATCTGCCTGCATATTGCAGCTGTGACCTAATTGTCGGAGCTGCGTGAGCAGGACTGCCATCCATTCCCATTGAGCATTGATGCTGATGAGGCCCATGGGGGTGCAGATGTGACTCACTCACCCTGTTCATTGATGATTCTCCCAGGGATGTGCAATGGAACAGCACCTGGAAAAAAGTTTGGCCACAGGCCCTTATAACTTCCTGCAGCCCCACTCATGCACCCATGAGACCTGGGCTCCTCAGAAGCTGCCAGTGATTCTCCTGGTGACCCCACCTTCCTCATCTGGGCATCCAGGGGAGGTGTCCAGGGCTAGAATTTGCAGCTCCTGTTCCAGCCGAGGCACATCGGCACGGGCTCCCATTTGGTGCAACTTTCTTGACCAGGTGGTCATGGACCTTGAGAAGCCGGTTAGTGTTATTGGTCCCCCCAAGAACTTAGCTTTCCGGCCATATCTGCAGCAAGTCATGCCTGCACGTGATGCTCGTTGTGGGTGGGGCTGTTGTGGCACCAAAGTAGCTCCTTAACTAGACCTGGTCGCACCCTAGGAGACCCAAGACATGTGGCCTGACCCATTATGCAGAGCCATGTAGCTTTAAAGCAACACTGATGCTGCAGAGCACTTGGGGCCTTCAGCTCTCTATGATTGAAACCCTTGACCAGCATAACACCGGCTCACTCTCAGGATCTGGGTTGATGACCTTTGGTTGCAGTGTATAGAATATTTGGGGCGTACCCTCTTTAATCTTGCCTAATGTACTAGGCCCTGCAACATTGGCACTTCCAGCTATGAGGGCGAGGCCATCTATGGGCGGGCCCCATTCGAAGGTCCAGCTGTACGACATATCCTGACATCCCCATCTCCTTTGGAGACTCGTACTGAGGCAGGCAAAAACTACTTTTTGATTAAAGCTCACCGTCCACCTATGAGCTTGTGTAGACATCAGAACTCCCTGCTCACAGACTGGGCTTCCCTAACTCAACGTTTACGCTGCACAACTCCAGGTGTCCTCTGTTTACTAAATATCTCAACTAGCTGATACCTCCCTAAACACGTGAAGGACTGTGGCAGGGGGAATGCAATATGAAAGACTGTAACATTAAAACACTCCTGCAGAAGACCTCCCAATGCAAATTGAAAGACAATGACCCACCATGGGCAGAGACTGGTAAGATTAGTGCAGGAGAGGGGGACCAGGCTCAGTCCGCCTCCAGGGACTTGATCCTACAACGTTACCCAGAACTTAGCAGGACATTAAGGGGGTCAAGACTGATCTCCAGCATGACCTGCAAGACATACAATGGAAGGTAAGTGACTTGGGAGAGAGAGTGGCTCAAACAGAGATGTCTATTGACAAACAGGTGGAAGAAAGCAAATCTCTACAGCAGGAAATCCTCTAACTCAAAGATCAATATATATTCTCCTACAAGAGAAATGTGAGGACTTTGAAAATAGGTCCTGCCACGACAAAATCAATATACGGAGTGGTCCCCACTAGCATCCCTGACACCAATCTGTCAAAATATCTCATGAACCTCTTTGATTCCATCCTCAAGAGAACCAATAGGAAAACCCATCACAATGGACAGAGCATACAGACTCACCCTGCTATACAGAGCCGGAAAAAATACACTCAATGTCCTGGTTGTAACACCCAGCTGTTTATGGGTATCCCAGTGCCACATATTTCAAGAATTCAAGGAAAAGGCCAAGTCTGAGAAAGGCACGTGTCAGAGTTTGAGAGACAAGACATGCTGACCACTACAATTTAGTGAGCAAATATAGAGGCCCCAAAGCCCCTCGACCACTGGGTTGCCTCTCACATGCCCCCAGATTTTCTCTACCCATTGCATGTAAACTCAGATGGGTTCATTGTAGCCAGAAGACACGTGCAGTAGGCACAGTAGAAAATGCAGGTTGTGTACATGTATGCTTAAAATAGGGTGTCAGCACTGGAAGTAAAGAGGCTGGAAAATCCCTCCAACAACATCCATAGCAGCACCATTTTGGAAAACTATGCACCAATGAAGAAGAGAGTATCCTTCTTTTGAAGGGTTTGGTGGCTCAGGGTTATGTGATTTTTTAAGGTGGAGCATGGGAGGGATAAACTGCCTACCCTACCTATAAGAACTACTTCTATGTTAAAAAAAGGCAATGTCCAACTGCTTTCTACCCAATCTCAGTGGTGGGTGGAAGTTTGAGGGGGTGGAATTGGCTATATACTCCCAGACACACCACCAGAGTACAGGAGAGCTGTGATGGAGAAGAAGGTGAGCTTGACTTTATCCCTCTACATACAGGTAAGGGAGGAAAGTGATAAAAGGGGGAAGGTATCAGGAGCTATCTAGAAAAGGGGAGCTGTGATGGAAAGGAGAGTTAGAGCTGTGATGGAAAGGAGAAGGAGAGATTGCACTTTTATTTCTCTTCTTACATGATCCCTTGTAGGACCAATGGCAAGACCCTGGCTCCTCATCATAGGACTACTAAAGAGACAAAGGGCCTGGTTACGATGTCGGTGAGTCTGACACCGACAGCTCATCGTTGGCTAACCCACCGACATCGGCCCCTGCGGTCTGCCCGCTGCATTATGATGCAGCGGGCGGAGGTATCTGGTGGAGGGACCATCCGCCGCGCTTCTGCTGGGCTCAAGGAGCCCGTCGGTGCATCGGAGGGACAGTAAGCCGGTAGATGAGTCGGAGGAACAGTTATCCCTACAATGAGGGTGGTGCCTGCTCAGACACTGCCGTAGGGATTACAATGTCCCTTTCCACCTGCCCTTTCATGGCGGTTCACCCGTCAATAAAAGGCAGATCAAAAGTGACTTTGGGGGCCCCTAGCAGGGCTCCCTTTTCCCCTGGCCCTCTGCTATGTTGCCAGGGGGACACTAACCATCCCTGCACCATGTGACAGGCCACACATGGTGCTTGCCACATAGGGATGTTTTAAATGTGTTTATTTTCTACTGGGGCGTGTGCTGCAGCCCACAGCACACGCCACAATAAAAAATAGAAAATAGAAAATATACACATTGCGACCGCCTTCCTAATCTGGGCAGCAGGGCAGCCGACATCTAGTCGGTCGGTCTTGCCTCCGCCACAGTGCCGGTCGGACGAGAGTCCGATCGGCTTCATAATCAGGCCCTTTGTCTTGAAGTACAGTCTGTAAAGAAAATGAACTCTGAGTAAAAAAGGAAGTCTGGGTTCTGTAACTGTGTCTTGACTGAGATATAATTGACTATACCAGTTGTCTGTAGCCATATGTTATTAAATGTCAGAGTTGAAAACCTCTCATATTGGCATATTGTGTGTATGTTCAATGCATAAAATCTATTTTTAAGTATTACATTTGCAATTTGTTTAATGTTACATTTTGAAATGTAAGGTTTAATATTGTACAATTTGTGTTAATTGTTAACATTTTATTTATAATTTGACATCAATTATTCTCAAATTCTTCAAGTTATATTTTTTAAATATTATTTAAAATATATTTTAGGTTTGTTTATATGAGTAGTTGATATATTTCTATATTGTGTTGTTTTATTTAAATATGTTATTTTATCGGGGGGGGGGCGCTAGCGAACCCTGAAGCAAAATTGCCGCACATTAGTACAGCTCTGCTGGTCGAGGCCATAATCCATCAAAAATCCTGTATCTCTCCTGGCCGTCCATCGGTCCAATATAACGAATATGGATCCCCTGAGCATCTGCATAAGACTGAGGTCATCGGAACTGCCTTTTATGCCAGCGCTGGATAATAAACGCTGTTTATCGTTTAGTGGCATCAAGATGGCGGCGCCCGCGATGCTAGAGGCAGTCTATGGTTGGTGACTTGCAGACGGGATATAGGCGCCAGTCAGCGGCGGAAAGATAAGTGGACCGGAATAAATGGTGGTAGCTGTGCTGAGCAGAGTCCTTGTTCGAGCAATGTAAGAAAGCTGAAAGCGGAAGGAAACGATTGCTGAGGCTATTGACCCGGGCGGACCGAGGACTGGTGTCAGGCCGACACAAGCAGTGTCTCTCTGCTGGGTGCAGCGCTCTGCGGGCGGCCCTGTGCTTTGATGGTGCGGCGACAGGATGGCACTACGGCCCCGGTAAGACGGAGTGTGAGAGCGGCGGGATTGTCTTACGCTGACGGCAGACTTTACCGTCTATAGCGCCTGGGCCATCTATATGGCGGTGCTGAGCTCTGCCTTGATTGCGTCGGTAGTGGGGATGGAGCCGCTCATAACACTTGCCAGACGGACTGAAGACTGGCGATATATTTTGGCCCGCCATTTTGTGCACTGAAGAGACAGAGAACTCACGGTCCAAGCACTAAAGGCTGCTGCTGGCGGGTGACAGTGAAACGTTCCGATAGTGCCGGTATTAATTGTGTGGTGCTGCATTACGGAAAGCTGTTTATGCACACTGGGGCATCAAAGAACTATATCACTATCTGCAGGGGATGCGCAGGTCCCGATGGAGGATAGGTGGCCATTTTGCATGTGGAATGCTGTAGCTGAAATTCTCAGTGCTGGGAGGTGAGGACGGGATGCCAGCTCATATCGTGCAGTGACATCAGCACCGTATTTGACCTAGGGCACTTAACTACACTGGTGCATGGGTTATGTTTAAGGTGTGAGCAGATTGGGCGGCTTCATATTTCGCACACGAAGGTTGCATAAAAAAAAACACTGCTACCACACGGACGCCTGTGGTGGTGAGAGGAGGGTGTTGTGAATCTTTCCACACACGTTGGTATACCAGGCTGTGCCGTGACCACTACAAGGGACCAATTAAAGTTGAGATGGGCAAACCGTACAAGCAGTTGCAGCCCAAGCTTTCCTTTGAATCCAAGCGTCTTAAAAAAATGGCAACGCAGGCAGCGGCCGACACTGAAACTGATATAGAAGCAGGTGTTAGCACCAAATTGGAGTGGATGATGATGGCCATGCAGCAAAGTTTGCACACCATCGATAGCAAAATTGATAATCCTAATCTCCGCATGGATAACATGGCTTCTAAGCTAGACAAACACGCTGTGCGC
This sequence comes from Triturus cristatus, assembly GCF_964204655.1. Lineage (NCBI taxonomy): Eukaryota > Metazoa > Chordata > Amphibia > Caudata > Salamandridae > Triturus > Triturus cristatus. Next base: position 513,548,807 of record NC_140588.1, read on the forward strand.
ATAGCTGAGGCGGAGCAACGCATCTCCAACACGAAGGACAAAGTAGAGTCCGTTACTGAATCCTGCACACACATGGAGAAGTTACTGACGGTGAAACGAGCAAAGAATGAGGATTTAGAAGCCAGGTCGTGGCGTAATAATTTATGTATCACAGGAATACCGGAGTCCACCAACATAGGGAAGATGGAGCTTTATGTTGAAGATATGCTTAAAACGATGTTGGGAGCTGAACACTTTTCTAACCTATTTGTGGTGGAAAGGGAGCATCGATCTCTTGCGCCGCGCCCGGTCCCGGGGGCTCCACCTCGGCCGATAATTGCCAAACTCCTTAATTATCGTGACAGAGACACAGCTCTCAGGCTGGCAAGAGAAATGGGCACTACTCAATATCAAGGAATGGAAGTTACAATTTTTCCGGATTTCACCACTGAGCTGCAGCAGGCCCAATGGGAATTTCAGCCAGTCAAAAAGAAATTGCAAACGTTGAAAATACAGGATGCTATGCTCTACCCGGCTAGGTTACGAATTCAACATGGTGGTAAACCAAAGCTTTTCACTAATCCGAAAGACGCAATGCAGTTCTTAAAACACCTGGAACGGAGAGAAACAGCGAGGGAGGCCGGAGCTGAAGCGGACAATGAGGACTGACGAGACTAGCACTGGCCTTGTCCAGTCTGGTACTACTGTTGATAAGGTTCTTGAATAGTGTGTCCTCACAGACTGTTCTGTTTCAGATTTGCCACCTATGTAATGTGCGGTAAGCTATGTAAAATATTGTTACCAGGATTAACTTGGTTATAGTTGGCATGGGAGGTGCGTTTATAGGATGTACAGAAGGGGGATGATAGAACTGCTGGCTAACCATCTGTATTTGACTATGGATTGTGATACTCCGCTGGTTCAGAATAATGCCATTGACAATTAGATGAAGCAGTTGTACAATGTTGAACTTGACTGTATTAATGATCTCAATATGGAGGTTTCATGGTGAAATAGCTACACTAGGTCAAAGTGATTCCTTTTTTAGATGAGCCACTTCCGATCCTCTTGGGCTCGGATGCGCTAGGTAGCAATGCTGGATATTGCCCTGACCCCCCCTTATTACATCAGGGGGTCGGTGGGCAGCTGACTTCCTCCATGAGGGTACACCTGTCAGAACCCCATGAGGCTTACCTGGTATGCTCGTGAGGCTATCTCGCAGAGTCGACACGAACAACCTCCACCGTCCCCCTCCTTACCTTGGCAGCGTGGATATACTGACCGAGGTGAGGATGGGACCAGGGGAAGAAGTCAAAAGGTAGTGGAAGGGGATGCCGTCCTTGAAGGATCTGCACTAACTAAGGGCTGTGGTCGTGGGATCGCCAGCTATAGAAGAAAGGTTAGTGCATGTGTTCACCCTTCTAACATACTTGCACATACACCGCACTCGTACCAATACAAGGGTCAAAGAGTATAGTCACCTGGAAAGGCAAGCGGGTCTGATTCCTACAACACCAGTAAGGAGTGGCCCCAGAGAGTCCAATGTCAGCGACAGAAGAAGGGCCACCACACTTCCATGCATGGACGGGGAGAAAACAGGGAGCGTTCCGGAGAATGAAGGCAAAACAAAGGAAGCCGCAATCATGTGTTATGTGCGTGTCACGGAAGCCGCTAGAATAAGGCGCTCCTGTGCGGCGAAATCAAACATATAGCTGTGAGCACGCTTCCCTGTGCGTGTCACAGCGAAATTTCAGAACATAAGGCGCTCCTGCGCCGGGAAGAAACAAAGTGCCGTGAACACGCTTCCCTGTGCGTGTCACAGCGAGTTACAAGAACATAAGGTGCTCCTGCGCCGGGAAGAAACAAGTGCAGTGAACACGCTTCCCTGTGCGTGTCACAGCGAGTTACAAGGCACTCCTGCGCGGTGAAATCAACAAGATAGCTGTGTACACGCTTCCCTGTGCGTGTCACAGCGCAATACAAGGCGCTCCTGCGCGGTAAGACAAAGGAACAGCTGTGTACACGCTTCCCTGTGCGTGTCACAGCGAAAACACAGGAATGATAAGGCGCTCCTGCGCCCAAAGGCAAAGGCAAAGGGGAGGTAGCAGCAAGTGTTGTTGTAGGGTCAGGGTGACAAGTGCTCCTGCGTGGTAGGGGGGCAAGAAGCAGAGAACGCGTACCAGCGTCTCCGAGGTCCAGGCAAGGAGGAGGGTTCCGGGCGAGGATGACGCAACCACGCGTCTCTGGCGGCAAAGGTCTCGGGCTGCACGGCTGAAGCTGGGCGTCCGTCGTAGGGTCGCAAGCAGCAGGCTTGCACTCCGGGTCAGTACTGGAAGCGCTGTTGAGTTGAGCACCGCTGTTTTATGCGGTCTCACCCGACAGCGCTTTCCGGCCGGCTGATACACTTCCGGGTAGGGCGGACAGGCGGGACAGCTAGACCGCTGACCCGCCCTGCCCCGCGGCGCTGCACACAAGACCCGGACCGGAACCCAACAACAGCCACCACACCTCGCTTAGCCCTCCCGAGGGAACCATGACAACACCCCACACAGTTTTTGCTTGGGTAGTGTGCTGTGGGCGGACTAGCCACTCACAGCGGGATGGGGAGTTCTTTTTGATTCATCTGTTGAACACATTGGGGTTCCTCAGCGTGATTGGGATGCTGAGGTGGGTGGGGGGGGTTCTTTATGGGGGTGTTTAACTACGATATTGTGACATACAGAGTACATGGTTGGTATACAGTCAGTATTTGTACAAGGCAGGATGCAACTTATGCTACATACACTATACTCAGTAAAGCTAATGACATTTGCAGAAGGTAAATTGAATTTGATAACTTGGAATGTCAGAGATCTTAACAATCCAAAGAAAACTAGGCAGGTGTTGGCATACCTTGATCGGCATAATGTGCAGGTGGCATTATTACAAGAAACGCATTTAACCTGAACGCTGCGACAGCAATTCCCGCAAGATGGGCCGGGGCTTGTTTTTCCTCTTCATACTCCTCTTATGCAAGGGGAGTTATGTTTTTAATTAAGAAAAACACTCCTTTTGTCAGCACACATGAGGATATTGATGACAATGGTCGATATGTAATAGTGCAGGGTAAATTGTGTGGTACTTTGATCACGATAGTAAATGTATATGGGCCAAATATTGATGACCCGGAATTTTTTGAGACGCTGTGGAACAAAATTTACAGGTTGCCGCCATCTGCCATTATTTGTGGGGGGGACTTTAATATTGTGTTGAACCCTATGCTTGACCGTCATTCCACTGTAGATCCTGTTATAAAAAGAGCGGCACAAGCGGTCAGAAATGGTATCCAAGACCTGTTTCTTACAGACGTATGGAGATTAAGACACCCTGAGACACAGGAGGGCACATGTTACTCTTACACTCATAACATGTGGTCACGCCTGGACTATTGGTTAACTACTAATTCTGTTAGCACATTGGTCACTAGGGTGGTGCATTTGCCTCGTAAGCTGTCCGATCATTCCCCATTATTGCTTACTATGCTGATACCAACATACACACCACCCCAATTTCAGTGGAGGCTACAGCCTTCGGCATTGCAGGATCAGGTTTTTAAGGAAGGGGTGCAAGAGGCTATAGAAATTATTTCACTGAAAATGTAGGCACAGTGCAGAGTGTGGGCACGGTATGGGAGGCTTTTAAAGTAACAATACGTGGGGTGTGTATAGGCTTGCAAGCTGGAGTGCTTAGGTCAGTCTGGGATTCCATGAAGAGAATTGAGCAGGACCTGCAGCGTTTAGAGCGTCAATATAAGGATGCATCAGACACTAACATACTGGCCGCGATACGTGCTCAAATCACTGATTATAATGACTTGGCGGATCAGGAGGTGAGGCACATGGCACGACGTTGGAAAGCTAGATACTATGGGGAGGGCGGAAGGCCGGCGTGTGCTCTTGCCTCTAAGATCACGGAGCCGTGTGCAAGGAATTGCACGGTACAGTCGCTTTCAGAGGGTGACACAGTATGTTGTGACACTGCAGGTATTCTTGACATATTTGTAGCACTTTACGTATATATATATATGTATAGAGACATAGCACAATACTTAGCTGATATAGCGTTAGTTTGGCTATCAAGGAGACAACATGATTTCCTGATGCACCCGTTGACGGCTGGTGAAATTAGGGATGCCATTGCTACCCTGCCAAATGGGAAGGCTACAGGAACAGATGGACTCCCAGCAGAGTTCTATAAAGAGTACATGGATATCTTAGTGCCACACATGCAGGCTATGTATGATGAAGCATATGAGCAGCAATTGCTGCCAGACACACTTCGGGAGGCCTTAATTATAACACTCTTGAAACCAGGGAAATCCCCGGATCACTGTGACTCATACAGGCCCCTGTCGCTAATGAACACTGATGTTAAGATTCTGAAGAAAGTGCTGGCAACCCGGTTACAATTAATGATACCTGTTATGGTATTGCCGAATCAGTCGGGTTTTATACCAACCTGTTCCACAGCCCATAATTTAAGAACACTATTTGCCATAATCCACCTTTTAGACCCTAAATTGCCGGCAGCTGCAGTTCTGTTGGATGCCGCAAAGGCATTTGATTCAATTGCCTGGCGCTATATGTTTGCGGTGTTGCATCGAATGGGGGTGCTGTATTGCTACACTAATTGGCTCAAGCTACCATATACAAACCCAGTGGCCCGGGTGCAGGTGAATGGACAGACATCGACCACATTTCCAATCAGATGCGGGACTGGGCAGGGATGCCCACTCTCACCCTTGCTGTTCGCGATAATTTTGAAACCGCTGGCACATGTGTTGAGACAGAGACACGCGAAGGCGGCACTGCGTTTTATCCAGCATCCATTAATGGTGTCCATGTACGCAGACGATATGGTCTTGTATGTGCGGGAGCCTAAGGTAAAGCTGGAGCAATTAATTAGAGAGTATATCCGGTTTGAGTGGTATTCAGGTCTAGTAATCAATTGGAGTAAATCAATTATGTTATCACTGACAGACAGTACTACTCAAATTGAACTGGGATATCCCTTAGAATGGACTGCAGAGCCAGTTAAATACCTGGGTGTCTGGGTTCACAGAGACCCGCAAGTTGTACTACGTTCTAATTATGGTACGGTGATATCCAAGCTTGAGGACCAGGTCTCCCAGTGGATCAGACTGCCATTGACATTTGCGGACAGGGTGGCACTGATTAAAATGGTGGTACTGCCAAAGTTCTTGTATTTATTTGTTAATTTTTTTTTTTTAAAACCGTTTTTATTGCAGAATCACAGGATAGGCAACATACATACACAGAGGCCCTGCACCGCAGACTCCAGTGCCGTTTCTTTTCTGTGCCATAAGGCACTCCTACACAGCTTGTTAGCCCACATCCCAGAGGCCGGGCAGCGATAACATGTAGGTCAGCATACATAATTTATGGCATCCTGTACTGTTGTTTGTGTCATCAGAGGATGTCTATGTTCCGCTTTGAGGTTTATATCCCCCGCCCTCCTCCCCCACCCCCCCTCCCCCATATCACACCCCTTCCCCAACTTCTATTTCCCCATCCCCCTCCCTCACCTCCCTTCAGTGTCCCCGCCTACGACTGGACCCGGCCTGGGCATGCCGTCTCGGGTGTGTATCAGAATTATATAACTATCTACTATGTGTGTGTGGCCGGAATTGCCCGGGGACTATCCCCCAGGTCCGCGGGTCCCGCCTCCTCCTCGACCGCACTGCTGCGCAGGGCCTGCACCAACACCTCCCATGCTGTGGCCGCTTCCAGCGCTTTATCATCGTCCTTGCGGCTCGCCAGCCGGTATCTAAGTGTACTTTCACTCGCCGCCCATTTCTGCAGTTCCTTAAGCCATCTACTATGCGTAGGACCCACCTTTGACTTCCAAAGTCTCGTCGCTTCCCTCTTCTTGTATTTATTTGTTAATGTTCCTATTCCCCTCACCCAGCAGTTTTTCAATACATTGCGGTCACTACTGATCACTCTAACCTGGGGAGGTAAGAAGCCGAGGGTTAAGTGGGAGACTTTAACATGACCGTATAAGATGGGAGACTTCACAGTACCCAATATGCACTTGTATTATTTATGTGCACAGGCACAGTATGCATTCTATTGGCAAAATGCAGCACCATTTACTCCACACGTGGCGGTTGAGGCCGGGGCGGTACACCCAATCCCATTAAAGGCGATGATTGTCAACAAACATTCTGTCTTTGAGCGGGACGAAATTGACTAGTAGACTAGTTTCACGCTTGTATACTGCCTCACGGTTAGAAGAGGTGCATACTGTAGCGGGTCCTATGGCCAAGTGGAATGCTATTTTGCCTCAGCCACTAACTGAGGAGGAGTGGGAGACATGTTGTGCACTAACGGGCCAGTTTGCTACCAACGGCAATCTTAAACTTATACATTAGAAGTATATTCATCAAATGTACTACACGCTAGCACAACTCCACAAGTATGGTCTGAGAGACTCGCACTGTTGTAGGAGATGTGGGGCAGATAATGCTGATTTCCTATACTTAGCGTGGGCATGTCCTAAAGTGGCAGATTTTTGGGGGAATGTCGTGATGGTCTTGGCGAAAATGGTGGGTGAAGCAGTTGCATGTGATATGAAGGTTTGTCTACTGGGTAATGTGCTGAGGTTAAAATTGACCAATCGTAAATGTGTGGCAATAGCATTGCAATTGGCAAAACGTCAAATTTCACTCAATTGGGACGGAAGACTGGCGCCTAAGTTAGCACACTGGTTACAGGATATGGCCTACTGTCGTGACCAACTCACCTGTTATGCGGAGGAGCTCCCAGTTGCATCACGACCACGGGACATTTGGGGCCCATTCACTGAATACATGCTAAATAATGCTACTGACTGATGACAAACAATATGTGGATGGAAAATGTCTTATCTGCTATTCGGTGAATCTCTGCTTTATTAATTGCATTGTGCTTGTGTAATGTTTTCGTAATCACTGCCATGTATTTTGTACAATTGTGACCAGGATGTACTGTTACATTTGATGATTGTATTTTGAAAACCGTATAAATAAAAAAAATAATGTTATTTTATCAATGTATTTATAGATACATTTATGTTAATAGTACATTTTATGATATTTATATTGTTAGTAAAGCTGTTGTAGAAAATTACAATTTTGTAGTTACTAAATATTTTACTTATGTTATTATTCATATTTATTATTTTAATTTAATTATATATTTTTAAATGAGGTTTTATTTGTATTTAAATGTTGTTTATATTTTTGGTTATGTTTTATTTTATATTGTTTTTTGTTTATTCTTTTAGTATTTATGTACACTGTAAAAATGTATAGTAAGATATATTTATTTGGTTTTGATTGCTCTTTATGATTTTGAATAAGAATGTATTGTCTTGTAGGACTAATAAATGTTACCCCTTTATTTTCCAATACTTTCAGCAAACTTTTTAGATTGGAGTGTGGATAGTAAACATAACTCCTTTAGTGTCCAACACCTTTCCCAAAATAAGTTACAGTTTACAAGTGGAAGGGAACCCATCTTGGACCTTCTGCAGACCTCCAGAAACATGCAACAAGACCTGCTGATCTGAGATTTCTGCTGAAGCTTACCATGCCTCCTATCAAACTTGATACATATCACTAAACATGTCATGTTAATTTTCACATGCTCAACCATAAACAACGGTCAACCCCTCTTTAATTAGGAGACGGTATTTCTCTAATGAGCTGAAATCCTACAAATAACTTTTTTTTTTCTTTAACACAATTTTATTAGGGTTTGGAGATACATATTGCCCTACATTGTAAATTTCCGTTTTTGGAGTACATGCAGACATGTAGATCAACAGTATGATCTGTCACAGTTCTTCGTGACGTTTCAGTTCGGATATCAGCTACGTGGTACATGAACCCGTGGTCAATGACACTATTATGAGTACACAATAATCTGGCTTACACATTCCGTCTCAGTACTCCATATACCCACAGACCTGGCCCCCACCACCTGCCCCCAGTATCCCACCCGCAACTCTACCCTCCCCCTCCCCCTAACCCATAACCATAAACATAAACTGAGCCGCTGTACTCCAATCAGTCCCGTCGGGACCGGCTCCTGAGGCTCAATCCAGGTAACACTCTGCTAGTGTGACCCAGGGTGGGGCGGGGGGGGGGGGAAGAGGGGAAAGAGAGGGAGGAGGGGCCCACCCAGGACTCTCCCTGTCCCGCCTGTCTACCATGCAGGGATCCAGTAGCTGTTTCTAGGTGAACAGTGGGTTCGGGCCGTCTGTGGCATCTTCGTCAGTTACTGCTTTGAACTGCTCTAGTACTTGGACCCATTCTAGGGAAATCAGTCTTTTCCTTAATCCCCTATATTCCTCACGACTGAGCGCCCCCCCTCTGCCACCGCCCATCTAATGACCTCCTCTCTCCATTTGCCCTCATGTGGTGCCGAGCGAGACTTCCAATGCTGCGTTATTAATCGTTTTGCAAGCATCAAAGCTAACCCTACGAAGCCACGTAGGAGTTTAGCCTTCTACGGGAGTGGAAAGAAACCCAACAGGCACACCTCCATGGTATCCCAACGAGTGTGTCCCGCAAGTCTAGAGAGCCCTTGGGTAACCTCTAACCAAAGCCTCCCCAAGGTAGGGCATGACCACAGCATATGAGTGAAGTCGGCACGGCTATGGACACATCTGGGACATTGTGCAGAGGACGAGGGATACATTTCGTGGATAGCCTGCGGTGTAAGGTAAGCCCTGTGGAATATTAGTAAATGTATTGTCTTCAGTCAAAAATTACGAGACACTTGACTGGGATGTTCTAGGGCTAGACTAAGGCGCTCCTGTGCGGCGAAATCAAACATATAGCTGTGAGCACGCTTCCCTGTGCGTGTCACAGCGAGTTTTCAGAACATAAGGCGCTCCTGCACCGGGAAGAAACAAAGTGCCGTGAACACGCTTCCCTGTGCGTGTCACAGCGAGTTACAAGAACATAAGGTGCTCCTGCGCCGGGAAGAAACAAGTGCAGTGAACACGCTTCCCTGTGCGTGTCACAGCGAGTTACAAGGCGCTCCTGCGCGGTGAAATCAACAAGATAGCTGTGTACACGCTTCCCTGTGCGTGTCACAGCGCAATACAAGGCGCTCCTGCGAGGTAAGACAAAGGAACAGCTGTGTACACGCTTCCCTGTGCGTGTCACAGCGAAAACACAGGAATGATAAGGCGCTCCTGCGCCCAAAGGCAAAGGCAAAGGGGAGGTAGCAGCAAGTGTTGTCGTAGGGTCAGGGTGACAAGCGCTCCTGCGTGGTAGGGGGGCAAGAAGCAGAGAACGCGTACCAGCGTCTCTGAGGTCCAGGCAAGGAGGAGGGTTCCGGGCGAGGATGACGCAACCACGCGTCTCTGGCGGCAAAGGTCTCGGGCTGCACGGCTGAAGCTGGGCGTCCGTCGTAGGGTCGCAAGCAGCAGGCTTGCACTCCGGGTCACTACTGGAAGCGCTGTTGAGTTGAGCACCGCGGTTTTATGCGGTCTCACCCAATAGCGCTTTCTGGCCGGCTGATACACTTCCGGGTAGGGCGGACAGGCGGGACAGCTAGACCGCTGACCCGCCCTGCCCCGCGGCGCTGCGCACAAGACCCGGACCGGAACCCAACAACAGCCACCACACCTCGCTTAGCCCTCCCGAGGGAACCATGACAACACCCCACACAGTTTTTGCTTGGGTAGTGTGCTGTGGGTGGACTAGCCACTCACAGCGGGATGGGGAGTTCTTTTTGATTCATCTGTTGAACACATTGGGGTTCCTCAGCGTGATTGGGATGCTGAGGTGGGTGGGGGGGTTCTTTATGGGGGTGTTTAACTACGATATTGTGACATACAGAGTACATGGTTGGTATACAGTCAGTATTTGTACAAGGCAGGATGCAACTTATGCTACATACACTATACTCAGTAAAGCTAATGACATTTGCAGAAGGTAAATTGAATTTGATAACTTGGAATGTCAGAGATCTTAACAATCCAAAAAAAACTAGGCAGGTGTTGGCATACCTTGATCGGCATAATGTGCAGGTGGCATTATTACAAGAAACGCATTTAACCTGAACGCTGCGACACCAATTCCCGCAAGATGGGCCGGGGCTTGTTTTTCCTCTTCATACTCCTCTTATGCAAGGGGAGTTATGTTTTTAATTAAGAAAGCTGTCCGATCATTCCCCCTTATTGCTTACTATGCTGATACCAACATACACACCACCCCAATTTCAGTGGAGGCTACAGCCTTCGGCATTGCAGGATCAGGTTTTTAAGGAAGGGGTGCAAGAGGCTATAGAAATTATTTCACTGAAAATGTAGGCACAGTGCAGAGTGTGGGCACGGTATGGGAGGCTTTTAAAGTAACAATACGTGGGGTGTGTATAGCCTTGCAAGCTGGAGTGCTTAGGTCACTCCGGGATTCCATGAAGAGAATTGAGCAGGACCTGCAGCGTTTAGAGCGTCAATATAAGGATGCATCAGACACTAACATACTGGCCGCGATACGTGCTCAAATCACTGATTATAATGACTTGGCGGATCAGGAGGTGAGGCACATGTCACGACGTTGGAAAGCTAGATACTATGGGGAGGGCGGAAGGCCGGCGTGTGCTCTTGCCTCTAAGATCACGGAGCCGTGTGCAAGGAATTGCATGGTACAGTCGCTTTCGGAGGGTGACACAGTATGTTGTGACACTGCAGGTATTCTTGACATATTTGTAGCACTTTACAAAAATATGTATAGAGACATAGCACAATACTTAGCTGATATAGCGTTAGTTTGGCTATCAAGGAGACAACATGATTTCCTGATGCACCCGTTGACGGCTGGTGAAATTAGGGATGCCATTGCTACCCTGCCAAATGGGAAGGCTACAGGAACAGATGGACTCCCAGCAGAGTTCTATAAAGAGTACATGGATATCTTAGTGCCACACATGCAGGCTATGTATGATGAAGCATATGAGCAGCAATTGCTGCCAGACACACTTCGGGAGGCCTTAATTATAACACTCTTGAAACCAGGGAAATCCCCGGATCACTGTGACTCATACAGGCCCCTGTCGCTAATGAACACTGATGTTAAGATTCTGGCGAAAGTGCTGGCAACCCGGTTACAATTAATGATACCTGTTATGGTATTGCCGAATCAGTCGGGTTTTATACCAACCTGTTCCACAGCCCATAATTTAAGAACACTATTTGCCATCATCCACCTTTTAGACCCTAAATTGCCGGCAGCTGCAGTTCTGTTGGATGCCGCAAAGGCATTTGATTCAATTGCCTGGCGCTATATGTTTGCGGTGTTGCATCGAATGGGGGTGCTGTATTGCTACACTAATTGGCTCAAGCTGCTATATACAAACCCAGTGGCCCGGGTGCGGGTGAATGGACAGACATCGACCACATTTCCAATCAGATGCGGGACTGGACAGGGATGCCCACTCTCACCCTTGCTGTTCGCGATAATTTTGGAACCGCTGGCACATGTGTTGAGACAGAGACACGCGAAGGCGGCACTGCGTTTTATCCAGCATCCATTAATGGTGTCCATGTACGCAGACGATATGGTCTTGTATGTGCGGGAGCCTAAGGTAAAGCTGGAGCAATTAATTAGAGAGTATATCCGTTTTGAGTGGTATTCAGGTCTAGCAATCAATTGGAGTAAATCAATTATGTTATCACTGACAGACAGTACTACTCAAATTGAACTGGGATATCCCTTAGAATGTACTGCAGAGCCAGTTAAATACCTGGGTGTCTGGGTTCACAGAGACCCGCAAGTTGTACTACGTTCTAATTATGGTACGGTGATATCCAAGCTTGAGGACCAGGTCTCCCAGTGTATCAGACTACCGTTGACATTTGCGGACAGGGTGGCACTGATTAAAATGGTGGTACTGCCAAAGTTCTTGTATTTATTTGTTAATGTTCCTATTCCCCTCACCCAGCAGTTTTTCAATACATTGCGGTCACTACTGATCACTCTAACCTGGGGAGGTAAGAAGCCGAGGGTTAAGTGGGAGACTTTAACATGACCGTATAAGATGGGAGACTTCACAGTACCCAATATGCACTTGTATTATTTATGTGCACAGGCACAGTACGCATTCTATTGGCAAAATGCACCACCATTTACTCCACACGTGGCGGTTGAGGCCGGGGCGGTACACCCAATCCCATTAAAGGCGATGATTGTCAACAAACATTCTGTCTTTGAGCGGGACGAAATTGACTTGTAGACTAGTTTCACGCTTGTATACTGCCTCACGGTTAGAAGAGGTGCATACTGTAGCGGGTCCTATGGCCAAGTGGAATGCTATTTTGCCTCAGCCACTAACTGAGGAGGAGTGGCAGACGTGTTGTGCACTAACGGGCCAGTTTGCTACCAATGGCAATCTTAAACTTATACATTAGAAGTATATTCATCAAATGTACTACACGCCAGCACAACTCCACAAGTATGGTCTGAGAGACTCGCACTGTTGTAGGAGATGTGGGGCAGATAATGCTGATTTCCTATACTTAGCGTGGGCATGTCCTAAAGTGGCAGATTTTTGGGGGAATGTCGTGATGGTCTTGGCGAAAATGGTGGGTGAAGCAGTTGCATGTGATATGAAGGTTTGTCTACTGGGTAATGTGCTGAGGTTAAAATTGACCAATTGTAAATGTGTGGCAATAGCATTGTAATTGGCAAAACGTCGAATTTCACTCAATTGGGACGGAAGACTGGCGCCTAAGTTAGCACACTGACAACAAACAAAATGATGCGACGGAACAGATCAAAAAGATATTTCTTTCTCAACATGAAGGATACCATAAATTACTCCTTCACAAACAATTACTTATATGTTGAAATAAATCATCCATTAATTATACCATTGTTCGGACACAGTTTCGCTCGATAAATCTCTTTTTATCCACATATCAAGACGATTTCAAATATTCATCTCATACAAAATTGAATAAGCAACAATCCATTATTCAAAAAAACATACAAAACAAAAGACATTTAGTCAATTCCTTATTCCCCTACAACAAATATATATATAATGGCTGCAACCATTATTATCATAAGCATTCCATAGCATTAGAGTCGCCCCATGGGACAGTACTGGGGAGAGGAAAACGGTATTTGCCCCCCAATCTAATTTATTGGTACTGTCTCTATCTCAATTTGAAAAAAAGGTTTAAATTCTTCCGGGGCTCTTAATACAAAACAATAGTCGACGCGTTTCAGCCCAACTTGCTTGGGGGCCTCATCAGGACTAGGGTATATAAGGATATATCTCCTGGCACAATATCTAAAATATAAACACACACACATATTACAATATGTACACCTATCTATATATGTACATCAATTATATACAAAATCTAAATGATATGTAGAACCTCTCTGAGGGTGGCAGTGTAAAGCAGTTCACAATACACACCAATTGTGAAGGTCACTTAATAAATAAATAGAAACTACCACCAAAAAAGTGTGATGACACCCGTGCAGTAAAAAGTCAACTTTGCCAGGAAAGCTACTAAAAAACCAGAATTAGGCCGGCCAGACACACGTGTGTAATCACCAGAAACGTAAAAACACCGTTTACAAAGTACATAAAAGTTACCAAAATCCGCAGCAATTCCTAAAGTTTCTTTGAAGAGCAGCCAATTATCTTTGACGAGAACACAAATCTAAATAGAAAATGGGGGACTAAATCAGATCTTAATATCAAAATGCCATACCCAATATGTATGAAGGGCGCGTTACACGAATGAGAACCCAAGTCTTACCAATTATACATACGCAGCCACAGTCAGTACACTGTGTGCGGGGCCAATGTCTCCTTTCGTCGTGCGATAGTCCATTCATCTATTACTATCTAATAAGTAAGAAAAGGATGAAGAGCTATAAGTGTGGCGCGCCAGACGAAAAAATCTGGCCTTTCAAAGTTCTAAAGTACGGCCGGAGACTGCGAAGCAAGTCATACCTTGCATCCTATGTGGAATCTCGTTGGTAATGGAATAGGCGTGCTGTTTCTCTCTGGAATGCAGCTCTCCGTGCGGTTCCCGATTGGAATCCCGTGGTCGGAGGACGCGGAAGTAAAAATACTAGCGTTGGTCAAAATGGAAAGCGGACTAGCAGTACGTCAATACGTGCGCTGACGTGTCTCACAATAGACATAAACGAAGAGGCTAAGGAAACATCACTCCTCACCCGAAAGGAAATAAAACAAATACGATAATAATATAGGGAAAAAGCAATGTTAAAAAACTAATAATGAAAAGAAAATTAAAACTAGTAATATTCAAAAAACGTAATTAAGGAAAACACCTGATGTGTAGTGTACTGCCACCCCTTACAATCTTGCTGAATGCCGGAATCACAAAATATTAGAGTCACAAAATATCAACAGCCACACAAGAAACATCAATGGTATCTCAGTATATTTCCCATGCGGCATTTTCCTTGCATGTAACCTCCAGTAAGGTGTCAAATAACTGATATGTATAAGCCCCCGTAATCGTGATACAGAAAACATTGTAGGTAAATAATGTGACTAGACGTAGCAAGTTATAGGAAGTGACCCTGAAGCTCGATGTTTAATACTACGACCGCCCAAGCAGAAAAAACTAGGGGTCCTGAATCAGTGACCACATTTCATCCCTATCATTGAGGCCTCGTGATGGTATTTCTCTATAAGTCTTGCCTCTGCTCTATTCAATTTCGTTTGGAGCGTGTCTTTGTTGGAATCTTGTACCACCAACAACACAGACCAATGTAAATCATTTTCTGTGTGACCATGAGAGAGAAAATGCTGAACCAGGGGAGCTCCCTGTGTCCGACATTTAATCCTGGACTTATGTTGCAATATCCGTTTTTTAGCAGTCTGAGTCGTTTGTCCAATGTAAAACATTTTGCATGTGCAATTAACACAATATATGATATTATTTGTGTTACAATTTGAAAAAACTCTCTGTTCATGATTGGCACCATTGATTATTATGTGTTTTGAGTCACTGGTCATTGGGCACGCAGCACAGTTTTGACATCTATAATGTCCTACCACTGGTGGAAGACTTAAAAGGCCCCTGAGATCTTTTCTTGGAAGGTCACTAGTTCTTGTAGCACGCACCAAGTGTTGCCTAATGTTTCTGCCTTTCTTAAAGGCAAACAATGGCTTCTGAATGTCTAGATTATCAATAAGTTTCCAGTTAGATAAAATTATCTTTTTGATCTCATTAACTTTTGGACCATATGTCAAGACACATGTGAGGGTTGAGTTAGCCTCATGTTGTTTAGGGGTAAGTAAGTCTTCACGTGGTGTATACCATGCTCTTTTAAGAGCTGTCTTGGTCAATTTCTTGGGATAACCACGCATGATTAACTTGTTTTTTAGAGTTTCAGCGCATGCAAAATAGTCCTCTTTATTCGAGCAATTCCTCCGAATCCGGAGGAACTGTCCATACGGCAAATTTTCTTTCAGAGTGCGTGGGTGTCCGCTGGTAAAGTGCAATAGGGTGTTCCGGTCAGTGGGTTTGGTGTATAGGCTGACTTTCAATTTGTCACTCTGGTGTTGTACAAGGACATCTAGGAAATTGATCTTATCTTTATCTTTGGAAATCGTGAATTTGAGTTCCAACGTTCTGACATTTAGCCAACTGTGAAAGTTAGCTAATTCAGTCTCACTGCCACCCCAAATCATAAAGATGTCATCAATATAGCGACACCAAAAATAAACCCAAGATCTAAAAGGGTTGGTGTCGCTATAGATCCACTTTTTTTCAAATTCGTCCATGACCAAATTGGCTATTTCTGGTGAAAAACAACAGCCCATGGCCACTCCCATAATTTGGAGGTACAAGACATCTTTAAAACTGAAAAAATTGTTTTTTAAACAAAGAGTCGCAAGCGAGATTATAAAATCAGTTGGTACTTGATGTGGCCTTTCTCTTTCCTCCAATTTGTGTTCCATAACTGCCAACGCCTCGTCTTGTGGAATATTGGTATATAATGATACAATGTCAAAGGATACCAAAAATTGACAGTCAGCATTATATGGGAGGTTTTCTATTTGTGAAATGAAATCCATCGAATCTCTCACATACGATTGGGTTTCTTTAACCAACGGAGTAAGAAAGAAACCAATGTATTTCGCCAATGGTTCCAAAAGGGAACCACAGGCGGTCACAATGGGTCTTCCCGGAGGGCATTCAGTATTTTTATGTACTTTAGGGAGTACATAAATGTTGGGGGTCCTGCATATGCCTGTATTCAGAAAATCAAATTCATTTTTGCATAACCATCCCTGATTTAGTGCATTTGTAGTTATGTCCCAAATCTCTGCCTTTAGTTTGTGTGTCGGGTTCTCATCTAGTAGCCTGTAGTGTACAGGGTTAGCGAGTTGTTTGAGCACTTCCTGGTCGTATTTCTCCACATCCCAAAGAACAATCCCTCCCCCCTTGTCTGCCGGCTTGATGACTATTGCCGGATTCTCAGCAAGAGTCTTAAGTGCTGATGTATCTTGTTTAGTAAAGTTAGATTTGTAAAAAACTTTTTTGTTTTGTAGGATGTCCAGTTCTTTCAAGATTTGTTCCTCGAATAACAAAATCTCAGGAGGCATAGCTGAACTCTCTGGTATGAAAGATGACTTATTCCTAAAGCCTGTGACATTTGTTTGTTCGTTGTATTCCCTATCCTGAAAAAAAGTTTTAAGTCTAACCTTTCTGAGGAATTGTAGGACTTCTGTTTTGGTGTCCACCGGATTTAATGGCACCGTGGGTACAAAGGATAAACCTCTGTGGAGTACATTCATTTCGTGTTCAGATGGTATGTGGTTAGACAGGTTGTATATGGGTATTGATTCAATGAGTTTTTTATGTGCATCTATCGTCTGTATGTCCTCCTCCGTGTACGGAAGGGTTCGGGATCTTGGTTCTGATATGGATCCGGGTTTTGAAACTGGCCCCGTTGTACAAATTGGCCGGCTGATTGATTGTAGTTTCTCCATCCCGTCCCTCCCCCTCTGCCTCTGTATCTGCCTCTGCCAAAAAAAGGTTGGGTTCTGGGGTATTGTGGGTACGGTTGGTAATTATTGTAAGACCCTTGATCTGAATCGGATGAGGTATCTGAGAAGGTGATAAATCTCCTTCGGGATCTTCCTCTGTATTGTAGGTTAAGTGAGCTCGGGTTATTATTTTGAAAAAAATCTTCTTTTAAATAGGGATATGTTTCCTCTATTTTAAATTTTTTTATATCCCTTGCAACCTTTGATGTTTTTTGATTAGTGGTAAAGATCTTGAACTCAGCAATCGTTTTTTCTACTGTTTCTAACAAACCTTTCGCTTCTTTGATAGTGTTATCTCCCAAGATTTCTTCCTCGAGTGCTTTAATTTCTCTTAGTTCTTCTTCATTTAATCTAAATGCTGTTTCAATCGATAGTGCCATCCAATCCCTGGAACATTTAGTTCCTACACCTCCAAACCTGCCCAAATACACTTTATCAGTAATGAAGATGACTGGAATATTCCTAACCTGTAGACCTACTGGTATCGTATTATTTTTTAGATGTTCTAATAGGACTTGGGCGTGTAATTGAGTCCTAATGTTTTTCTTTTTAAGTTGTTTTAATCTCTCAATCTTATCCACATTGATGGCTTGTGTAGCCTGTTGATCGCCACTCAATAGCGAGGGGATTCGCAAAAGTGCGTTGATTTCTTCTTCTGAGTAACTAACTACTAGAGGTTCTGACATATCACAAAATAAAAATAATCAAATACTAAGGACAAATGTTTATATCAAACAACCCTGTTGTCGAAACAATGATATATACAAATTCTAAAGCTTATATTATCTGTATTAACTATCGTATTTTCTAGTCAAACCCTCACACTTGACAAAGTGTAATGAAACATATTGTAAAATAAGGGGGGGCACCCAATATTCCAAACACATCTGGGTGAAAAAACTAACAACAAACAAAATGATGCGACGGAACAGATCAAAAAGATATTTCTTTCACAACATGAAGGATACCATAAATTACTCCTTCACAAACAATTACTTATATGTTGAAATAAATCATCCATTAATTATACCATTGTTCGGACACAGTTTCGCTCGATAAATCTCTTTTTATCCACATATCAAGACGATTTCAAATATTCATCTCATACAAAATTGAATAAGCAACAATCCATTATTCAAAAAAACATACAAAACAAAAGACATTTAGTCAATTCCTTATTCCCCTACAACAAATATATATATAATGGATGCAACCATTATTATCATAAGCATTCCATAGCATTAGAGTCGCCCCATGGGACAGTACTGGGGAGAGGAAAACGGTATTTGCCCCCCAATCTAATTTATTGGTACTGTCTCTATCTCAATTTGAAAAAAAGCACACTGGTTACAGGATATGGCCTACTGTCGTGACCAACTCACCTGTTATGCGGAGGAGCTCCCAGTTGCATCACGACCACGGGACATTTGGGGCCCATTCACTGAATACATGCTAAATAATGCAACTGACTGATGACAAACAATATGTGGATGGAAAATGTCTTATCTGCTATTCGGTGAATCTCTGCTTTATTAATTGCATTGTGCTTGTGTAATGTTTTCGTAATCACTGCCATGTATTTTGTACAATTGTGACCAGGATGTACTGTTACATTTGATGATTGTATTTTGAAAACCGTATAAATAAAAAAAATAATGTTATTTTATCAATGTATTTATAGATACATTTATGTTAATAGTACATTTTATGATATTTATATTGTTAGTAAAGCTGTTGTAGAAAATTACAATTTTGTAGTTACTAAATATTTTACTTATGTTATTATTCATATTTATTATTTTAATTTAATTATATATTTTTAAATGAGGTTTTATTTGTATTTAAATGTTGTTTATATTTTTGGTTATGTTTTATTTTATATTGTTTTTTGTTTATTCTTTTAGTATTTATGTACACTGTAAAAATGTATAGTAAGATATATTTATTTGGTTTTGATTGCTCTTTATGATTTTGAATAAGAATGTATTGTCTTGTAGGACTACTAAATGTTACCCCTTTATTTTCCAATACTTTCAGGAAACTTTTTAGATTGGAGTGTGGATAGTAAACATAACTCCTTTAGTGTCCAACACCTTTCCCAAAATAAGTTACAGTTTACAAGTGGAAGGGAACCCATCTTGGACCTTCTGCAGACCTCCAGAAACATGCAACAAGACCTGCTGATCTGAGATTTCTGCTGAAGCTTACCATGCCTCCTATCAAACTTGATACATATCACTAAACATGTCATGTTAATTTTCACATGCTCAACCATAAACAACGGTCAACCCCTCTTTAATTAGGAGACGGTATTTCTCTAATGAGCTGAAATCCTACAAATAACTTTTTTTTTTCTTTAACACAATTTTATTAGGGTTTGGAGATACATATTGCCCTACATTGTAAATTTCCGTTTTTGGAGTACATGCAGACATGTAGATCAACAGTATGATCTGTCACAGTTCTTCGTGACGTTTCAGTTCGGATATCAGCTACGTGGTACATGAACCCGTGGTCAATGACACTATTATGAGTACACAATAATCTGGCTTACACATTCCGTCTCAGTACTCCATATACCCACAGACCTGGCCCCCACCACCTGCCCCCAGTATCCCACCCGCAACTCTACCCTCCCCCTCCCCCTAACCCATAACCATAAACATAAACTGAGCCGCTGTACTCCAATCAGTCCCGTCGGGACCGGCTCCTGAGGCTCAATCCAGGTAACACTCTGCTAGTGTGACCCAGGGTGGGGCGGGGGGGGGGGAGAGGGGAAAGAGAGGGAGGAGGGGCCCACCCAGGACTCTCCCTGTCCCGCCTGTCTACCATGCAGGGATCCAGTAGCTGTTTCTAGGTGAACAGTGGGTTCGGGCCGTCTGTGGCATCTTCGTCAGTTACTGCTTTGAACTGCTCTAGTACTTGGACCCATTCTAGGGAAATCGGTCTTTTCCTTAATCCCCTATATTCCTCACGACTGAGCGCCCCCCCTCTGCCACCGCCCATCTAATGACCTCCTCTCTCCATTTGCCCTCATGTGGTGCCGAGCGAGACTTCCAATGCTGCGTTATTAATCGTTTTGCAAGCATCAAAGCTAACCCTACGAAGCCACGTAGGAGTTTAGCCTTCTACGGGAGTGGAAAGAAACCCAACAGGCACACCTCCATGGTATCCCAACGAGTGTGTCCCGCAAGTCTAGAGAGCCCTTGGGTAACCTCTAACCAAACCCTCCCCAAGGTAGGGCATGACCACAGCATATGAGTGAAGTTGGCACGGCTATGGACACATCTGGGACATTGTGCAGAGGATGAGGGATACTTTTCGTGGATAGCCTGCGGTGTAAGGTAAGCCCTGTGGAATATTAGTAACTGTATTGTCTTCAGTCAAAAATTACGAGACACTTGACTGGGATGTTCTAGGGCTGCGTCCCATTCCCTATCATCTAACTCCCTTGCCAGTGCTAGTTGCCACTTCTGATGGAGAGGCAACAGTGATACTTGTAGATGTTCCTGCAGTCCGCGGTACAACCAGCATACAAGGTGGCATCTCTGGCCCATAATGTGGAGAGACCGCAGTAACTGAAATGTAGGGGGTTCTTTCTGTACCACCAACCAGTGCCTCTGGACATAGTGCACCAACGCTGCATGCATGAGAAACAGAGTCTTTGGCACCGCATTAGCGCGGACAAATGTGTCATGCGGCATTAACATACCATCAAGGAAGAAATCCCCAATAGTGGATGTGCCCGCCTGTATCCAGTCTTGTACCACAGCAGTAGACAAAACACCACGGCGGGTAGGTAGACCACAGAGGGAGATGTTGGGAGCGTACGGGCTCCAGACCTTTGCGGATTTCAGGGCTGGCTTCCAGTAGTGTAAGGCAATGGACAATAGAAAAGGAGGGTCGTGTATCTTGTCAGCCCCGGGACACAGAAGTGCCTCAAACCTCCCCCGCTGCAAGTGTGCCGAGGTATATCCTATTTCGAACAAGTTATGTCCCGCCAACCAATAGGCCAACCACTGCAGCTGCCCAACAATACAGTACATTTTAATATCGGGTGCTCCCATGCCACCTGCAGTGCTGGGCAGCTGCATCTTGGATAGTGCTAGTCTATGTCTCCCCTTTCCCCACAACAATGACGGTAGTAATGTATTCAGTGTCCGGAAGATCCCGGCCGGCAGGGCCACAGGGATATTCACAAAATGGTATAAGAGTCTAGGTAACATGACCATTTTGGACAGTGCTAGACGGCCGCCAGTGACAACTGCAGGGTGTTCCAAAATGACACTTGTGAACGGAGCGAGTTTATGGTTCGCACCACATTCCCGTCAATAGTGTCAGCGGGGGATCTATAAATTTGTATCCCGAGATATTTGAATGTTGTAGGTTCCAGTACAAACTGTGCCGGACCAAACTGCAAGTGGGTACCCTCGTATGTGTCGGAGAAGGAGTATGCTATTGACTTAGTGGTATTCAGACGCAGACCAGAAATATCCCCAAATTGCGAAAATACTGCGGCAAGGGGCTGCATGTTCATGTCAAGATCTTTCAAAAATAACAGCATATCGTTCGTGTAAAGCGAAACTGAGTGTATTACTGGCGGTAACGATATGCCATATGGGGCCATCTCACATCGCAATCGCTGGGCCATTGGTTCTAACACCAACACAAATAAAAGGGGGGAAAGGGGGCAACCCTGACGTGTCCCTCTATAAATACGATATGCAGGCGATATAACCGTTCCCGACTTGGCGCGGGCTGTGGGATCAGTATAGAGTAATTGAATCCATTTGCAATATTCGGGGGGTACACCAAACTTTACCAACACTGCAAGCATCTACAAATACTTTTTTGTTGCTCAAAAACCAAAGTACTTGCCCTGAAAAAACAACATATAATTTCATAAATCGCGAAACATGAGTTGGATTGGATTGAGTGTTTCAGAAAAATCCAATAAAGTATTCCCATTTTAGGCACTGAGTATGTTTATTACAATCTCCGGATCTTTTTCTATTGTCACCTTCCCTCAAATGGTCTAGATTGCAGTGGGAGTTGTAAATCTTGCCGTATTAGTATCCAACACCTTCCCCAAAATGGATTACTTTGTCCTGGGAATAGTAAATCTAATCCCTTTATAATATTGCCCTATTAATATCCAACACAATCCCCAAAATAGTTGAGGTTGGCTTGGGAATAGTAAAGTTATCCCCTTTAGTGTCCAAACACCTTCCCCAAATGGTTTTCATTGGAGTGAGAAAAGTAAATGTTATCATTTTAGTGTCCAGCACCTTCCCCAAAATGGTTTACATTGGAGTGGGAATAGTATTTTTAACCCTTTCAGTGTGAAATACCTTACCCAAAATTATTTAGATTGGCTTGGGAATAGTATATGGTATCCTTTCAGTGTCCAATATCTTCCCCAAAAGGGTTTAGATTGGAGTTGGAATAGTAAATCTTGCACTCTTATGGGCTGAATACAAGTCTGGCGGTCCACGGACCACTAAACTCACAGAGGTGCGGTGGTCTCCCCACGCCCCTATTACGAGATGGGCAGTGGAACTGCCACAGCCTCACTGCAGCTGCCAGGGAACAGCCATTCCCTGGCAGTATCAAGGCATCTATATGCTTGGCGGGACCGCTGTGGTAAACCCTGGCAGGGAGGAAACAAAGAGGGGCAAAAGAGCCCCCTATTGTCTCTGTGCCCTGTGGATGCATACAGGGGGGCACAACATCTGCCCCCCTGGCTGCATGCACACTAGTTCCTGCACGGCATGGACTTTTCAGGCCATGCTGTGCTGGAACTGTTGTTGTCATTCCCAATGCAATTCCTGTTTTTAGCGGCACTGGCATGGGAAGGCAAAAAAGAGCCTACCAGACAGGAGGAAACTCTTAATATGGTGGACAGCCTCACCACAGGTTTGGGGGTGAGGCGGCGGGGCAAACACGGCGCCGCACTACCAAACTCATAATCGGGCCCTTAGTGTCCAAAACCTTCCCCAGAATGGTTAGTTTGGAGTGGGAATAGTAATTCTAACTCCTTAAATGCATAATATCTTCCCCAAAATGGTTTAGATTGGAGTTGGAATAGTAAATTGTGCCCTTTTCGCATCCAAAACCTTCCCTAAAATGTTTTATGTTGGAGTGGGAATAGTAAATCTAACCCCTTTAGAGTCCAACCCCTTCCCCAAAATGATTTGTAATTTGTACTTTTGTTTAGTGTGTAGTTGTTTTCATAATTATAACTAATACTTATTTTTATTTAGGCATTTCATTTATTTCATTTAATGTACAATTTATTTTTTTATTTTTAATACATTCTTTTTTCAACGAAAAAGATACATCATTTTCAATGGTCAAAGAGGTACAACATTTGTATGTATCCGTTCCTGTAGTATCACATGCACTGTGTTTTAACACACTTTTAAGGCATGTATATTTTAAACCTTTATACAAAAATGGTACGTAATTATTTTTTCATACAGAAATTCTTTATACATAGTACTTTGTATTTTTGTATTTCTATACTGCACTTTTTCATATATATTGATTAGTACTATTTAAAATAGAGATATGTTTTTAGTACTATATATTTTATACTTTACATATACATTTCTATTTGTTTAATACATTGTTTAACATATTTTAAATAGTTTAATACTTTTTTTTAGGTACATTTTTAGCATTGTTTAAAACGTTTTTGTAACATTTCCATTTGATTCTATAAGAAGACAGTCTTTTTATTTTCGTTTAGTGGGTATTTCATAATCACCACATTTATTTGGTGCTCTATTAGTATCAGTTTGAGGTTTTTGTTTGTGGTGGTCAGAGCTGATCGACGGACAAGTTACGTTTTTATCTTTGGTTTTAGAGGTATGGTGATGTGGGTAGATCTAATTAGTGTGGGTAAAGATGTTAGTGTTATTTGCTAAGGTTGTTCAGTGGTAGCTTTGTGTTGCATCGGTATGCAGTGTAATGCAGTAGACCTAACTATAGTTTGGTACTAGTTGTAATGTGCTATTGTGCTTATAGTTATATATTGTACCTTGCAGAGTTGTAATGTTATGTTTGTATTGTATTTGGGATGTGTGTATTGTGAGAGGGGTATGGTTTTCTACAGATTAGGCAGTCAGAGTGCAATGTTTGCAGTTATTTTGATTTTTTTTTTTTTAAATGGAAATTACTTGAAGTTAATTTAAACCAACATTATTTTTTAATTTCCTTTGATTTTATTAGATTTCCTAGAGCAGTTTTTACTTTTAATTTTTCAGGTTTTTATATGTTTCAATTAGTGTACATTACGTCTGTGGATTTAATTTTGACATTTAATTTTTGCATTTTTCTTGGGTTTCTTACGTTTTATTTTGACTTTTTTTGTGAGTTGGATTTTTGGCAGGCGGTGGTTGATCAGGAAATTCAGCTTCACAACTGTAAGTGTGGTATTTTTATTTATTTTTTGTGGGAAATGTTATATTTTATAATGTACATGTATTTTGCTTTTACTGCAATAGAAATTTTCTAATTTGTATGTATATATTTTAATTTGTGAGCTGGTCTGTATATTTTTAATATTGCAACTTTTTGGTTTTCCTATGAATATTTTTAATGTAATATTAAAATTAATTATTTTTATTTATTAGTCTTATTTAGTATTTTGTTAATATATTTATATTATAGACTGATTTGTTAAAATAAGTATTCTGGTATTCATTTAAAATTGTTTATGTTATAGTGGTTTTAGGTGTTTTTCTATGTTAGTTGTGAGTATATTGGTATGTAGGTAGTCTACTCCTTTGTCATTTAAAAAGAGTCTGCCATTGAATTTTAGCATTTCGCACATTTCTTTTGTTTGTTTAGTTATTTTTGGTTTGATTTGGTTTACTGACTGTTCCATCTTTAGTTGGTAGCTTTGTTCTTTTTACAGGGCTTCTATGAATGAGTGTTGATTGGGTTCATCCTACTGACTTGGAAGGCATTGTGCCATCCTTCCACTGTGTTGTTGGTTTTGGCTTTTTGAGCTATGGTGCTGTTGTCGACATTCCACCATGAAATTTGAAATTTGGGGTGACGTCTGTGTCCAGAGTGGTGCAGTCTGCTAACCAAAGTGTCTTTGAAGTAGTCCATAAGTGGACTTAGTTTTCGTTCATTTATTTGGTAAATGAAAATTATTTTAGCATGTTGTAGTGGTTTGCTACCTCTGATACTAGTACATATGACAGAGCTATTAACTTTTTAGTTTCAAAGTCAAACTGTCTGTTGGTTGCATATTCTACACTTACTGATTCTTGCAAATGTTGCCAATTGCCTTGGTTGAAGTGGTAACAGCAGCATTGTATGGCTGTGTGTGTTGTATAGTTTAAGTATTGTTTGTATCTTTGCTTGTTCAAAGACTATTCTAATGTTGTGTGGCGAGTAGTTGTTAGTTTATACTTTGATATGGTTTAAAAGTTCATAGTAAGTTGTACTTTGTTAGGCAGCAGAGCATAAATGAGTTTATGTTAGTTTTGTGATATTCACCATGTATGGTGTATATTTCCATGAATGGTGGAGGGCACATTTTTGAAGTTCCATCCATTATCAACATTTCACATTGTCTTAGTCTTAGGAGGTAATTTTCAGTTGCAAATATGATTATTCTTCTTTCGTTATTGTGGCTGTCATGTAGATGGAAGGGTTTTTCATTATGTGGCATGGTTAGGTGTACTGGAATCTGTATGTCTTGGTTATTTCTATGGGGAGCACATGTTTGATTTGTGGCTTTATTAGTAAATTATATTAGTTGTTTTAAAGTAAGGATTGCTGGAAGCTGACCGGTAATATGCTCAGGTATTTTAGGAACTACGGCTTTTACAATTTTAGTAGTGGGCTCCTAAGAACTATTGCTTGCCTATTTTTTAAATATTGAAGTACATGCCTTACTTCTGTCTCTGTTACATTTGGGAGGGTGATTGGGTTTGCATGATATTTAATACATTTCCAATTCATGTTCTTGGTTCTTTCATGGCTGTATGTGTATCTCATGTGCAAAACAATTTTTTGCCTTTCTGTGATATGTGGCTCTATTTTCATTCTGTCTGAAAGTAGCATCATTTTAAAATTAATTCTGTTGTGTTAAAATGTTTATTTTTATTTGCAAATACAATTTCAAAATGTTTTACAATGTATTACATTTTGTACTTATGTATTTGCTGTTGCTTCAAGTTGCACTGGATTTTCTACTGTTTCTCTTTGATGTAATCGAGATTTGGGTCAGGTGGGCTTTCATTTTCTGTTGGTGGGAAAATGTTGGGTTTAGCTACATGTTAAAAATAAAAGTTTGGTTAGTTTTTGGGGGGTGGTGGGGTTTTAGTTTTAAGGTTAACCTATGTTTAAAACTGTGTTTATTTTACTTACTTTGAAAGTGCATTTGTCTAGCTTTACAAGCGTTGAGTTGGATTGTTTGGTGTGAAGTGCTTCATTTTGCTGAGGTGCTTCTTTAGTATCTATGGATTGATATACATTAAAAAAGAGAGAGTGTAGTAACTGAATTACTGTTATAGCAAGGAGAGGTTTTGTCACTGCCCTATTGATGTACACAAGAAGCCATTTTTAAACCGTCATGACTGTCCTGTAAATGGACATTCGGAACAAAGGAAGATGTTTAAGATGATCAGACAATACCTTTCCTGGCCTTTTAAAAAACTATTGATACAAGATTCATTCACTAAAATAGGGTTCTTCGTTTCACTTAAGAAACACTTATCTATATTGCCTTCTGGATATTGTCATCTGGATATCATCAGATATAGGAATACAGTTGCTAAACCTCTTTTGCAAAGAACTGATGAGAAGAGTGGGTACAAAACATTTTAAGTCTAATCTTAATTAACCCCCTGCATACCGATAAGATGGACATTTAAATCTATTCATTGGGTTGTATTTTGATAGCTGAAGAGAATGCTTGGTACAATGGTTTACCTTTGCAGTGTTTGCATATATAACTCTGCATTTCTCTTTGGGAAGACCTCTTTTTCTACTCTTATGGATCCCATACCAAGGTGTGGCTCCTAAAGATTACTACCTCTATGGTCACCTCTATGGTGATGATGCTTCTACAAAATATTATACTACTAATATATTAGACTCTGAGTGTGTGCTCTTTTCCTGACATTCAGAGTGAACAGACACTCATGTGGATCCTCTGCACCAGCTCTAGAGAGTGTTTTTGAAAACATGCATGCATTGATTTCAAGTATTTTTTCTATTTGAATGAAATCCATTTGAACTCAGATGTGGCAATGATTTGTGAAAAAACAGCTGTTCAACATTGATTATTTAATACCGATGATGACCTGATAATAAAGGAATGATGGACAGTGAGTCTCCACTTAGAACTACCAATGTTATAGGTACATTACTGGACACCAGGTAAGCACATTCCCAAAAGGGGGTTGCTGTCCACAATCTTTAACCCTCAACCATTGCCTCACAGATCAGCATTTCCCAGTCAGGGATCGCTAGCATAGCTAATAATTTAGGTGGATCCAAGACGGAATCTAGAGGACCCATCCCCTATACCTGCTGACATGGCGAGTAGTGCCTCAGGGTTTTTTGACTATCCAGGTAGTCATAGCTGCTGCCCATTCTACGTGGTGAGGCAGTGTAGGGGCAATGTGGGGGTGGACCTCATCAGCATTTCCAAGTTGGGCGACTTCTGGGCAGGTTCACAAATTAAATCTTTCCAGAAGTTACTGTCAGGCTTCACAATTCATAAATCCCAATTCTACAAGCTACTCCACACCCTAATTGCCCACCAGCCTCCCTTAACCACTCTTCGAGAATATAATCCAATAGATCCTAAAGTCATTTTCGGATCCCTGGGTCAAGGTGCCATCTCAACTTTATATGGTTCCCTAATCGCCAACGCCCCGTAACCAATTTAAAATCCCAGGAGACAAATGGGAAGGCTGGGTGGGCCAGTTGGATGTAAGTGATTAGCAGGACCCGAAGATGACCCAAGAGAATTAGTAATCTCCTTCCATCTGCCCATCATTGCACTGAAATACCTTCACACCTCATGCTTCACCGTTGACGCCTCAGGAGGATGGGTGCAAATTTGGCAATGACCTGCCCTAGATGCGCTAGCACCAAATGTGACTTTTACCACATGGCATGAAATGCCGCTTCATCATACGATTCTGGGCCAAAAGCTTCTCCACACTTTCCAAAGTATTACGTCTGATCGACTGCTTCCTGTGCATTGCCCTGCTGGGTACCTTGGTTGATGTTGGCAGACCTACAGGGGAACGTCTGTTGCTGGGTATTGGAGTGACCCTGGCTAAACGCTCCATAACAAAACATTGGAAATCCAGCCAAGTCCCCTACCTGGCTGAATGGAGAACTGCGATAGATTGGTGCATCAAACTGAAGTAACCAGTCTACGTTGCCCGCATAAACATGAGAAGAATTGGGACAGGTGGTGGTCATGCTACAATATACTCATACCCTGACTGCTATGCCTGACTTAAATGTTGTCCTGGCCTGTCAATGTCCCCTGCTTCACCCCATTATGAAAATAGTGTGATCAGTTCCCTTTGTTCCCCTTTTTACTTCCTTCCCTCCTTTTCTTCCATTGTTCTTCTATTGTAAAATCAATAAAATTTGGTTTAAAAAAAGAAAATATGTCAGACCCCCTTACAGAGGGCCACGGGGCAAGCAAGGTTTACTCGGCCCAAGCATGAGGCTCCTGTCGGTCCTGAGTAATTGGGCCAAGTACTAACCCTTTCAGCACTCGACTCTCAGCGGTAGGGCGGGTCGAGCAGTCCAAAGCTCTATTGGGGGGGGGGGGGGGGAAATAGATGTAAGGCATACACAGTCACAAGCCTCAAAGCACAAACAAAAATGGCAATAAGCTGACTGTTCACTGAAATACATCCTTTAATTAAAAAGGTAGTATTTGAATGTGACCACACAAAGCATAGAAACAACATACTAATTAATTCCTACTGTCTCTTAAGGTCGGCACACTAGCATTGTCATGGGCGGAATCCTCAGGTCCCCTTTCCCTTTTAGTGGGTTTGGTTATTCCTATTCGATAATAAAGGTGACTTCTTGATGTGGCCCATGCTAGTCACCATGTGCCAAACTCTGAGTTTAGCAGTGCTAGGTGCCAAGGTTGTGCAAGTCCCCAGCAGGCCCAACAGCACAGAACAGCCGTAACTGACTCGATGCTAGCCGGCAAGCACACAACAGCCGGGGTATTTCTTCACAGGCTCCAGTCTCCTGATCCTGAGGGTCGCAACCTCTTGCAGTCTTTCCTCGATGACAAGCCTGCATCGATGTCGAACTTCTCTCTCGTCTCTTGCAGCAATTGGTAAGTGTTCTTCACAGCATCCTTAGCATGACGATCCAGGGTCATGACTTTGGATGCAAGCAACGGCCTTATCTTCACGATGGCCCCCCTCCTGGCCACAAGGGGGATCACCGACTTCGGCTTGCACACAGGAAATGGCCTAATCTTCATTGCACATGGGGTCGGTGCCGATTTCAGCACCCACGTAATTGGGACTCTACCTTCACTCTGGTCCCCGTCTGACACATAGGGTTGCCTATCTCATCCCTGACAAGGGCAATCTTGTGTTGGCCTTCTACTAGCACATGGGGGTTGCTGATCTCAGCTCTCAGCGCTTTCTTCTGCAAGAGTCGGTGGATGACCCACTCTTCGGTAATGGGCCCAACTGGACCGGGTATATCACTCTTCTCTCACTAGAATCGACACAGCAGGATCCCTATTGGGCCTCGCTTCCTCCTGGCACTGGCTTCCTCCTCACAGAATCTGCTGGTCTTGACAGGCTGGCCGAATGCAGGTGTTCCTAGCTCAGAGCAAGTGGTCTTGACCTGGTGATGGCCTCTCACCCAGCAGGGAGACTAGCAGATCTTGGTCCCTAGTCCTAGCTTCAACAATCAGAAGTCTTGTCAATCTCCTCTCCCTATGAATCTGGCTGTAGAACAGTGCAGTAGAACAACTTGTGGGATTCATGCTCCTACCTTTTTTGTCCAGATCCAGACACGTGTATGATTTAGGGTCTGGTCCTCTAATATTTCTGGTGAGAGTGTTGACTACTTTGAATTGTCCTCTCCTCTGCCCTGCCTTTGTCAAAGGTACAGTTTCCACAGGAGGAGTGGCTCCACTTTTGATTGACCCACAACACGGCCAAAGGGAGTAACTGGGGCTCTCACCTGGCTATCAGCCTCTACTAAAATATGCCTCAGAAAGGTTCAAAGGCCTAAGTCTTCCAATCTTTCATGATTCCCTGTTCCTGCTGTTCCAACCTTATCACACCCACCATCTCCATGACCGTGAGTCCTGTCCCTACTGACTAATAACTCTACTCAAGAATCAAAGAAACCTATGATATGCACAGAGTATGCTCTGCTTTCCTTCCTCCAATGTGTGTGTTCCCACCCCAGCCTTCAGAAAAATTCCCACTTCACATTTTCTGTCTGCGGTTTGCAGTTCTCACCTCTACTAGCCTTACCAGGCCCTGAACTTACAAAGTGAAACCTGCAGTGTTATAATTGGAGTTTTTTGTTGTCAGAGTATGCACCCTGTACAAGCAGGAACCACCACTTCAGTCAGGGTAAGCTAGATACACACTAAAAGATGACCTGTGCTCACCCTCTAGGCTTGGTATAGAGCAGTCAGGCTTATCTAAAGATGCAAATGGTAAAGTATTTGTGCAACACACACACACACACACACACATACACACACAGTAACACAATGAAAACACCACATAAATAGTCCACACAGGGTTAGAAAACTAAATTATATTTTTATGAGTAAAACAAGGCCAAAATTACAAACATCCGATTAGTAGAACCGGAGTTAAGAATTTTTAAAGATTAAATCAAAATATAGTGCTTAGAATCATAAAGTATTAACAGGGGACATCTGGTCGTGCTGACTGGGTTAAACTCAAAGTTCAGGCCGGCCACAATGAAGGGCAAGCCGGCTACAGGACTCACACAGGTTCCGCTGAAAAAGTACATTGGATGGAGGAAGAGTCGATGTCGAAGACTCGATGCAAGGAGCAGAGGAGGCGAGGCGTCGATCCCGTTGATGCAGGCGATGCATCTGTTCTGATCACCGCAGTTAATGAAGGCTTAGTCGACAAACTAGGTGATGCATCCTTGTGGAGCCAAGCAGTCCACAGTCATCGAGCCATACAGTTTGCCAAAACAATGTCATTGAAGGGAAGTGGGTCGGTTCTAATGGATCAGCACAGCAGAAATCAGCTTTCAAGCGCCAAGGACTGGATTGGCACCACTTCTCAGGGCAAGACTCACAGATGGGAGAGTCCAGGTGCTGTTGCAGGACATCTTTGGTGGCCCTAAGACTTCAGAACTGGGGCAGGCCAGCAAGCCCTTAAGAGTCACTCTGGGTTCAAGTGAGATGGGTCCAGTCCCTGTCCTCGGCAGGGCAGAATCAGCAGGCAGCAGGGCAGCATAGCAAAGCAGAAAAACAGTTCATCGCATTCCTTGCAGCACTGCCATCTTTACTCCTGGCAGAGGTTTTCACAGGTCCAGTAGTGTACTTTCTTGGTAGGGTCAGACGCCCAGTACTTATACCCAGTTGCGCTTTGAAGTGGTGGTGACTTAAAAGAAGGGTCTTTGCAGTGCACACAGGCCCTTTCTTCCCAGCCCTGGCACCAATCAGTAGGGGGCAATCAGCCCTTTGTGTGGGAAACAGGATACCGCCTATCAAGGTGTAAGTGTCAGCTCCCTCCTCTCTTTCTGACCAGGAAGATCTATCAGAATGCAGATGAGTTCTCTGTCACACCTACCTATCCTGTGTTTGTGGTTGTCTAGAGGGAATGCACAAAGTTTAGCTGTCACCCACCCCAGATGTTTCTGGAGGCAGGCTGCAGACACAAAGAGCAGTAGGAGCAGAGAAATGCCCAAATTCTAAAAAGTACATTAGATAGCGACTGCACACCTTCCCTTGATAACTGTTTTAATTTGTGCTGAAACTACCAAATGACTGCGTGCAATTCAGCACTGTGAATCATCCCAACACAGCATACCATAGATACTGCCAAAGGTGCCTTAATCCACGCACCCAGCTGCTGCACTGCTTGAAGATCAAGATACCAAAGTGAACCGTATTTTCCATAGTAATCCAAGTTAATCCATAGTACACCATTCATAGTACTCAAATGTAATCCATGTCTTCTTTTGATTATAGAATCACTCCGGAGACAGCAATTTGACCAGAATACTTTATTCATGCATATCCAAATGCCTTCTGTCGCCCATGCAGGCTTTACATTGGCACGTGCAGTCTACCACATTTTGGTGCAGAAACATATAAAAACCCAATGCATTTCGAACCATTTTGTTCTTCATCAGGGGTCACTTAAAAAAATTAAAAACAGCTGTTTCACCAACCATTCAAGAATGGACACACTGAGTACTGTGAGCTGTCTAAATCAAGGGTTAACTCAAACTCAACCTCCCCCAACTGAACCACTAACTCAATATAAAAAATTATGCAATAAAAAGAAATGAAACAAACGCCACTAATACTGCCCAATTCACCCATGAAAATAAATCCACATAAAAACTTTGGTATCTTGTTTCTTCAAGCAGTGCAGCACCTGGGTGCGCAGATTAAGGCACCTTTGGCAAATTCTAAAAAGGGCATTTCTAAAATAGTAATGTTAAATCCAACTTTACCATTACAGAGGATTTATCATTACCATGCCAAAGATATAAAACATGAGTTAGCTACACCTTTCTGATCAGGGATTACAGCTTTGAAGTGTATTAAGGAATTCTCAAAGTTAGCCTATGAGAGGAGTAGGCCTCACAGTAGTGAAAGATGAATTTAGCTGTTTGTCACTACCAGGACACGCAAAGCTTAAAAGTACATGTCCTATCTTTTACTTACACAGCACACTGCCCTGTGGGATATCTAGGGCCTACCTTAGTGGTGATGTCTGTGTAATAAAAGGGAAGTTTAAGACTTGGCAAATAGTTTGAAATTCCAAGTCGAGGTGGCAGTAAACTGCACACCCAGGCCCTCTAAAGGCAGGCCTGAGAAAGGTTTGAAAGGCTACATGTGTGGGTAGCACAATTAGTGCTGCAGGCCCACTAGTAGCAGTTTGATTACAGGACCTGGGTATATGGTATTCAACTTTACAAGGGACTTACCAGTGAACTAAATATGCAAATTATTTATACACCAATGTTACCATATATATGAGAGAAGCACATGCACTTTAGCACTGGTCAGCAGTAGTAAAGTGCTCAGAGTCCTAAGGCCAACAAAAAGAATCAGCAAAAAGAGGAGGTAAGCATGCAAAATGTTTTGGGGAAGACCACCCTAAGGATGACAGGTCTAACACACAGGCCTCCATGTTCTGTACCATGCACAGGCACACATACATCCCAGTCACATTGCTCTCTGGTGCTATACACAATCACCATGTAGGTCAAGGATGAGATAAGTGTACAGCAGCAGAACTTTACATGAAGGAGACCATAGGCACCACTACCGTGACACAGGTAAAAAGACCTGTTCACATTACTGATTACTACTAAACTTAAAACGGTTATTCTGCCACCACAGCACTTGTGTAACTTATTTCTTGGTAAGGGCAGAAGCCCTCTACCATTACAAGGGTAACTCTTGGTGCACCCCTCCCAGTCTAACAGGACCACATTACCACAAGACAGTCCAAGGTCATGGCACACACGCATGATCCTTGTTTTCCCATTACCAAAACTCAGTACCAGGGATCAAGATATTCATGCAGTTGGGGTTCATGTTCGTCACCATGCAGGGGAATTTTCTGTACCTAGAATGGGTCATTGCTTATTGCTGTATTATTGTAATTTAGAACAGATATGACATTTTCCAGAAGCCTTATTTATGTGTGATAACGTGTTGTAGATATAGTTAAGGTAAAGGCTACCAGACAGCAAAAGATGTCTGTTTACAAAAGACCTATTGTGAGCTTACAATTGGCTTAGAGCAAGCTCCCCCCTCCATTACTTACCATTGGTTGTATTTATTGTCACTCTTATTTGCTTGCTTTTTCTTAATGGGTTTCTTTCTACTTCTTGTGCTTGTCCCTCCTCTGGAGCTCAGCTTCTTTACATTCCTTTTGATTGGCAGACTTGATCATTCCACTGATTGCTTTTAAGGAATTATTTTTTTCTTCAGCAAACTATGAGTGTTCCTTTTTTTTTTCCGCTGTTCCTTATGTGTTTCTTCACCCGTCAAATACCCCTTCATTCTATATTGCACCCCTCCTAGCTTCTCTGCAAATTTAAAAGTAAAAGGGTTGTTTTAGTTTTATGTCTTGTGTTCCACATATTGAATGAAAATACAAGGTTTGGCACACAAAGGCTTTTATGGCGCTGAGGGAAGAGCCATCTGCTTTACTCTTTCAGCTGGCATTGAAGCAGATGGTGTACTTAGCATGACGCTTCTGAAGGCCTATACGTCTGCTCCGTGGTCTACGGCAGAGGTGCAAATGGCTGCATACTGTGGAATGAAAATACGCCTTGACAAGCTTTTCCCTTTACATTGTGACACTTCATCATTCTTTTAAATTCTGTTCAGTTTTCCGAGTGCAAAGTATTTAAAAAGAAACCATGCTATTTATAAAGTTTGAAAACATCGAAGTCAATGTACAGGTTTGGCAAATCATAAGAAGGGTGTTTGCTTTTCTTCCAGTATATTGAAATGTGTTTTCTTTTACGTTTTTTTAAACAATACTTTACAGCCAAACATATGCAAACCCAACAGCCCAGCCCTTTCATCAATATGGCACGATTTATTGACATTGCCAATGCTTGTTGATAATTTTCACATTGGGTTATGAGAAATGTTTTTTAACCGTGGCTTTCAAGCTAGTGAAAATTAACTTTAAGTATGTATTTGTGCTTTTTAAGGTTAACTAGTATTACTGATTTATCGCAGCTGCTAGAATTAGTACACTTTTCTATTGTATATTGGACCCAGGTACCCTGGGCCTTCTGGGCGTCTTAATAGATTTGTAATAATGTAGCGCTGGGCCGCATCAAGTCACTGGTGGGTAGAGTCCCCAGGATTTCCGTATAATCCATTTACACACACTTGGAGGAGGAGATGACAAAGAGGAAAATCCGAACTTGGACATGCTATTTCTTGGCGGACAGTAAGTAAGCTACCCTCACTAAGTGCTATAAATCCTGTGGGTGAATTGCTGGACAAGGGGCACATATCCCGAAGTAGACTCACACCTAAATGCTCAGCTAACAGCAGTTGACTCACTCCCTTTCCCAGCTAGGGGTGATTTGTAGAGCTCAATATTTAGGATAGGTTTCCTGCTCGCATCGAGGGATTACCCGCTCACATTAGGAATTTTCCATTACTCTTTTTCTCCACCATTGACTAGAATAAGTGTAAGGCACTTCTGGTTAACATAGACCACCACAAAAGGATACCCGAGTGTCTCTATCTAAGATGGAGAGGTTTGAGAGTTGTTATCTCACTAGTGCCAGTAGGCTGCTTGGGCAGCGAGAGTGAATGGTATGATTGAGTGTATGTACCCCGAGGGTATCTATGGAGCCGGTTTTACAGAGATGCCATTGTTATTTTTACATTTTATTTTCTTTATATTTTGCAGAGCTGCAACTAGGGTTGTAAATTAATTTCTGTGTATGGCACTGTCATGGTGTCTTGAGATTCCTCTGATATTGTGACAGAGTACCTCACTTGTCCCAGACTCCCTCACAGGTTTTCTCTACTGCCACTTGAGAGTATGGTTATAAAGTGGGTAGCAGATCCTGATGAGGATGGCTCCCCAGACTGGGGCAGCGGTAGATTTGGGAGGGATATGGAGGTAGCTGAACTACACAGGGGACACATAGATCATGGAGGCCGACGTTTATGTTGCCCTCAAAAGGCCATGTGGGGCTCCACCGCTAGTCAGACTGACATGCAGACCACCATGTCATCTTCTTGTGGCTCCAAAAGCCATGGACCACGAAGAACATATGTTCCTGTACAGAAGAAGTGCCAAATAGACTAGGCAATAGAGCAGTGCTAACTCTGGGGAGGTCATAGCGCATTTACTCAGAAAGCTTGGTTACAAATCAAGGGGCAGATTTATCAAGGGCTTGCGTTTCCCCTGCATCAAGCAAGGAGACTCTAGCCGTTAAGTGAGAATTACTGTGCCATGCAGAGCCACCTTCCGTGACCCTACGCTGCTGGGTAAATCTGGAGTAATGCAAGGCAGCGCAAGTCACAGCCTTGTGTTACTCTGCCCTGGGAAAGCGCTCCAAGGGTGGAGCGTGGGTGTTCCCATGCATCCTCCCATGGTTTTTGGCAGATTCCCAGATTTACTACTAGCACTAGTAAACCAAGGAATACGTCAAAATGATGTGCCTTCCCAGGGGAGGTATAGCGAGGAGAAATATGCTTATTTCTCCATGTTTTATCCTCTTTCTCCATGTACTGCTTTCTGCAGCACACGTAGAGAGAGGAAAATGCCTATGGGACTTGTTTTTTGTGCAGGAAGGTTTCCCATTCTGCAGAAAAACAATCCTGGTTGGTGCAAGGGTGCCTGCATTGGAGCTTGGCAGGCGCATGTGTGCCAATGCCGAGGGAGAGCAATAATGTGCCATATCTTAATAGATATGGTGAATTCCTGCCCTCCCCTTTTGACGCAGCACAGCAAGTTTTGCATTGTGTTGTGTTGCACCAAATATTAGTAAATCTGCCCTCATATGTGTATACAACTGCCCCTAACACCACCAGCAGTGGATGGATCTTGCCCTGACCTGCTGTTACCCTTCTAACATTACATCACCAAAGTTGTCCATCCATTGTGTTCGCTAGCCCTGGGCATCAGGGGTCACTGAGGTAGCGGTGGAACAGAAAGTTAACAAGACTCTTAAGTCAGGAGGCTGTTGAAGAGCTGGAGGTGAAACAAGGGGTCAAACTTATAATGCCAACAGATCTCATTTCCACTGCCACTGGTATTCTGGCATGCCAACACCTTCCACTTTGTACTGCAACATTTTAAATATATATTCTTCTTACACATACACTCATAGAAGCACCTCCCATCCTCCCCACGCATGAACGCATACAGACACACCATTTACGTTAAATACTGTAGTCTATATAACCAAGCAGAGTCCAAAGTCACAATGGAAAAAGTGAAGCATTATATTTACAATAATTACATTATTATTATTATTGTGCATACTTAAGAGGCATTGATCAGTGTCTCAACGCTCTATATTTAATCAACATAATAAATGCACGGAAGAGAAACTAAACAGACGTTTGCATGGATTTGTATGCCATATGTTCATCATGTAACACGTCAGTCAGTGTATGGGGTGGAAGGAAAGCCTGGTGCTTAGTGAGATAGGGAGAGTCAAGAGAACTGACTCAATTATTTACATCCTTGCTTTGCTGGTTGCCTGGAAACCGTTATGGAAAGACTGACGCCCTAAACACGAAGGACAATGCGCTTTAACACTAACCCTTGCCGAATGTTATTTTTTAATCTGCAAAAATACATAACATCTAGGCAATATCTCGATCTACACAATGTTTAAAATAAATGACTGGATTGCAACTGCGGAAGAAAATGAACCCTACTCATTTGACAAGACAGTTCTTGCCGATAGCAGTGCACTCTGAACATCCTGTGCCCGTGTAAAGAGGGAAGGGGCCTGCAACCGTGCAGTAAATACCAGTACGCCATCAGCAAATGGTGTCGTCAGGAGCCAGTTGCTGCACAAGGGTTTTGGGGCATTCGGCGGGATATGGAGCTAGTGGAAAAACAAGATCAATCCAGCTGAATAAATAACAAATACCATCTAAATTCATAAATAGCTCTACGACTGGTTGGAATCAACTGAAGAGTTCTATGTAGTGGTACTTTAGATGTACAACCCCCACGTGCTAGTAATAGAGCAAATACAAATTGCCAGTAAGGAATATATAGTGGTGAGATATTCAAAGGGCTCAATTGCAAGTGAGTGGATGGTGATGAGGCATTTACCGCACCCGGTAACTACTGACGCTGCATGATGAGGTATTCACTGAGTGTGGTGAACGCATTAAATACCTCTTTCCTATTCCACGCTTTCTCTGGGACTTGGGGGAATTGCATGTGGAGTTCAATGCACACCACACTCCTGATGTAACAGTATTTGTCACACACTTGCACACAGTAGATTTTTGCAGGTTTAAACTGCCCAAATGTACCAAAGGGAACGGCCGGCGCTGTGGTAATTACCACAGTAACCAGAATCCAGCATGGGCTTGAAACTGAGTTAGTGCGTATATCTGAATTCAACACCCCACGCGGAATCAGGGCCAATGCACTTTTATCGGTAGTAGAATGTAAAACATTTTACAACCTCGATTAACATAGACCACGAAAAGAGCTAAAATGTCATTTGATTGATTCTAATGATGTGGCAATGATTACTCACCATTATCAGATCTCCAGTATAATTCCTAACTGTTAAGATATTCCTACAGGTCCTGAGGGTATTCTATAATACTTTAAGACTTCTATTTATAGTTAAAATGTGTTAAGAACAACATATAAAACAACTCTCTGCTGCCCCAGAAAGGCCACTTCTCTCCAGCACCCACAATGCCATTCTACCACACGGTCAAGTGCAAATGGAGTTACAATATCTTTGTTAAGGAGCAGATTTTTAGACCCATGAGATTTGCCAGATGTGTACTGAAGCCATACATTTCAGACTTCAGTTTAGCTTAGGTAAGCAAGCTCTGTGACTATATGAATGCCTTAGGCGTGAATTAGCAGAAATTACAAGGATAAGACTCAAAAGCAGAGAAAACTATCATTCTTTGGGATGGTCACCCGAGAGCCGCAGATAGACAGTGGCTGTGTGGAGTTAAGGTCCAATGATAAACGGGCTTGTAACCTGACACAGACAGTAATTCAAAGTACAACTTTACTCCACTTTGTTTTCAAAAGTTATACATGCCGAGGAGGAGTTCTGTAAGGGCAAATCCGGTCAATGGCACCCCTTTGGGTGAAGTGTGAAAGAGATATCCTGTCCTTGACATGTATGGTTTTGGATTTTTATGGAATTCACAGAGAATTCCAGTTGTTCTCCTGGGAAGCTGTGACTGACACAGCTTTCCAAGAGTACTACTGTAATTATTTGTCAGTTTCAAGTTACTCCAATAAAAAATTCAAATCTACTTGCATGCATGTGCGTGTCACCCAGGTGTCTTTGCACATGCTAATGTTCCTTTAAATCTAGCTTGACAGCACAACTATTTTCATAAACTATTAATACCAATACTTTAAAATATACACAGGTTCGGCTTTGGCTCCGCCCAGAGGAGTATCTCACTCTCACATTATTGTAGTGGCTGGTTGGTGTATCATTCCACCAACTCTGGAATGCATTAATTGGAATACATGGGCGATTATTTTTTATTTCAAAAGTCCACTAAATTGTCACACATTAAATTATTTCCATAATAGAAGCATTCTACTTAAAAAGTCATCTTTATTTTGTTTTATTCACTGCAGCGGGCTTGTTTTATTGTTTTAATAAGGACTCAAAATGCAAGCCAGACTTATTGGCTTTGCCAAAGCTTGTTTTCTTTCTTATTTCGCCGCTAGATTGTCCTGTTGTACAGATCCTATCACATATAACCCCATCAATTTTGGATGTATTCCCCTTCATTCTCTTGTGGGTAGGAATTTACTCCTGGCCTTGACAGAAGTAAGTCAGCAATTGTATTCTGAAGGGGAATATCGCTATGTTTGATCACATACTTAGGTAAGGAATTCCCTCCTAAGAATGCCACCATAACTTGGAGAAGATTTGCTCACATGTAATATGACACATTGCAGTGTAATATTAATTGTTATTAAATCAATTTACAGTGTAAAATCAATGCATTTATCTACCTACTTTGAACCTAGGTGCACAATTTTTTTTTTAATCTGTCTGTTATTCTATTGGTGGCTGTGTATTCAAGACCAAAAGTGTGTATGCTTTAGTGAGTGGAAAACTACTCACCAGAAGGGCCCAAAGAGATTTCTTGCAGCAATAAGGGAAGCTAAGATATTCTTAAACCTTTCTTCTGAAAACTAAAGCATTTCTTCCAGGTATTTAAAATAATGTGCTTTTAAAATGGAAAACTGAGCATCATTTTTAATGTTTGAAATGTTCAATAGGCTAATGTGAGAAAATAAAAAGTAAAAACAATAATAGTATTTTTTTCAAACATTTCTAGGGCAATATATACCTATCAGGAAAACTAACTGAGTTCGGGTCAAAGGTACAGGGAACAGGGGTGTTTGTTGACTATAAGAAACTATGTTGCTTAGGCAATGTGGGTCTAAGTACATACATAGACATTCTGGATCTGATGATTAACCTCTTGATAAGAGTTGATTGGGTAGGGCTCGCAATCTGGCAGGGAAATGAACAGAGTTCAGGAAAAGGCAAGCTAACAGTGGTGCTTGCTGACTGCAGGCACAATGAATTTCCACAGAAGGGTACACCATATAAACAAGGGAGCACCTAAAGGTTGGAGGATGGCAGGACAGAAGCTGAGGACTGAACCAGTTTGGAACAGGCAGTGAACAGGGAACTGGGAAGTCTTCAGTGGAAAAATACAAACCACAGGAAGGGTAAGCAGGGACACAATAGACAAACTATCATAGATAATAGTGTGTCTGCTCCTCAGAAGTGATCTTTCTATGATGTGAAATAGATCTCATAAGAAGGCAAGGAGCAGATCAGTCTCACAGAAACTATCAGCAGCTCCTATGGAGAAGAGGGCTGGGTGGTTCTTTGTGCCAAAGGCACAAGCCTTGGAGTC
The DNA here is from genome assembly GCF_964204655.1 of Triturus cristatus. Taxonomy (NCBI): domain Eukaryota; kingdom Metazoa; phylum Chordata; class Amphibia; order Caudata; family Salamandridae; genus Triturus; species Triturus cristatus. The sequence continues at coordinate 513,589,769 of NC_140588.1, forward strand.
CAACTGGCACCCTTGGAAGCAATGACAATCAGGACAATAATATAACACACAAGAAGACAAAGAGAAAGAGTGGAAGTTACACAGACACGGGAACAGGGCTCAGAAAAAAGCTGGGCTCAAATAAGGACCAGGGATAGAAGTGGAATACACAGAACTGTGAATATTGGAAATCTGCACAATAACCAGGACAGGACTATGCAGTCAGAACAGGACTATAGAATACAACACAAGGAATCTGAATATACAAGCCAGGTCTGGATGCCTGTAGTCAGTACTAGGAATTAGGCAAACACAGGATCAAAGAGGAAGGATAACCAAGATGTAGACAACAGGTATAATCAGGATAGGAACATGAAAAGATTGTGTGTCCAGCGTTAGTAGGTGGATGAAAGACAACATCCTAAAACTTAATGCTTAAAAGCAGATGTATTGGTGTTTGGCATTCAGGAGTCTATGTGGTCCAACATCTGGTCAAATCAGCCAAAAACCTGGGGGTCTTATTCGACAATACCTTGAGCTTCGATACTCAGGTCAGCTGCACTATTAGCACCTGTTTTCTTATTATCAGGACCCTGAGAAAGATTTTCCCTTATATCTCTGTGGAACTGCGCCAATCAGTAATTATTTCAGTAGTCACCTCGCAATTGGATTACTGCAACTCACTGTATCTTATTATTAATACTTCCGGGCTTAACAAACTTCAAGTCGCCCAGAATGAGGTTGCTTGTCTTATCCTTCACATCCTGAGGCATCTTTCGGTCAGAGACAGAATTTGATCTCTCCACTGGCTTATGATCAGAAAGAGGCTTATTTTTAAGGCTCTTTGCATGGTCTTTTTAGCCCTGCACCAGAAAGGTTCCAGACAACTATACTCTCTCTTCCACTGGTACACTCCCAGTAGGCTTCTCATATCCTCCTTCTGGAAGAAGGTGTTGGTTCCCAGATTCCCGAAAGGCCAGATGGGGAGGCCATTCCATCTCGTTGGCTGCTCCCAAACTGTGGAACACTCTGCCTGTCTATATCTCGGAAGCTGAGTCATTTGCTGTATTCAAGAACCTGTTGAAACCATGTTTTTTTCCTCCTTTCTCCTTTAGCCTCTTGGGGCAATTTACTGGATGCGTCAATATGCCTACTGTTAGCCCTCTTTGACCCCGCAGGGTATCGTGTACTTTATAAATTCTTTTCATTTCATAAATTATTTTCATAGTAGGCAGTAAGGAACTGCGCTGCTTTTGGAAATGTGCGTCTACCTACATACATAAACTTTCTGGATCTAATCTTGACAAGAATTCATTAGGTAGGGTTCAGCGGCATAGCTAGACCTATTGCCACCCATGGCGGCCCCTGCATTTCCTCCTCCCTCTGGCGTGTGTAAAAGCGCGGGGTGTGTGGCCAACTTTCCTTGCCCCGCGCCCGCAGGTAAAAGCGGGGGAAGGTCGCCGCCCCCAAAACTCATGCCGCTCGGGGTGGACCGCCCCCCCTTTCTACGCCACTGTACCCTTGGAAGCAATAAAAATCAGGATAATCATATAACACACAATAAGACAAAAGGAAGCTGTGGAAGTTATACAGAAGCAGGAACTAGGCTCAGGGAAAAGTTGAATATTGGAAATCTACACAATAAATAAGAGACGACAGGAGTATGCAGTCAAAACAGTAGCATACAATACAAGACAAGGAATCCGCATATATAAGACAGGCTTGGATCAGAACATGAACATGGAATCATACAACAATGAAAAGAGAAATCAAAACGCAAGCCTGAAATATAGAAGCAGGATCAAGCAGAGCGCAAGCAGCCCCAGCAGCAAGGTCAGTTGCTAAACTTTACACTCTGGGCTCACCAGGCAGAATTAGAAGGACTTCCGGGGAGGGGCATTGGTGCAGGGAGAGAGCTAGGTGCAAGGAATTAACCAGGTGCAATCAATCAGGGAAACATCAATGAAGGGAAGGCAGAAGTGGGGCTTGGAAAGGGGTAGACTATGGAAATCAGCCAACACAAAACAGGGCACAGGAAAGCCAGGAATAGAGAATGGGTCAGTGCCAAGTGAGTGAATATTCCAGAAGACAGGTATTAAAAGGTCATAAAGACCATGGGATCTAAAAAGCAAGAGTAAGGAAAGAGTACCACCACCATCATGCCATGACTGGGGCAGGGTTTGATGACAGAAAGGACTACAGGGACCATGATGCATCAGCAAGGTTATGAGGAAGTCTGGACTTGAATAAGAAGGGGATCTGGTAATACAATGTGCAGAAGTGTGTATAATCGCATTTAGGGTTAAAGTTAGGGTTAAAGGAGGCACCCCAGAGAAACTTCGTGACTGCCACCTATTGGCCGATGGGTGACAATACCCTCGGAACCCACAGAGACAGTGAGCATCGTTTGCTCCCTTTCTTAGTGCATATTATCATTTTATGGACTGGATTTATTGTAAAAGGCAAAAAAAGAAATGCAAATCATTATTTTAGGCTATTCTTTCGATATGCCCACGCTGTTTTGGATCGCACTTGACATGTTCTTTTGAAAGTGAAGGGTCCTCTTGCAATGTTATATAGTAATATATATTTACTTTGGGTGAAATCGTACAAAAGCACCTCTGAATAACATTGTCTGTGTTTATTATTTGGAGGAAGTGCCATCAGGCACCACTACAATGTTTTACGTTATTTCCAGAATGTAACATTTTGTATGATAGTGATATTTTTTGTTGTTGGGCACCCTGAACAATAATTTTATATTTACACAAGGTGGAAGAGAGAATTCTGTTTATAGAATGTATGACCCCCCTCTTTTTTGTGGATAGATGGTACGCGTAAAATATGTTTGGAGGCAAAAATGGCTGTGTGAAGTGTATCCAGAAAGTTTGCGCTATTTTCCTTGCTGTGAATAATGAGGTGTTGCCAGGTCGTGTTCGCCATACACTACGACCAGCCAACTTACCCACAACACAGCGTGTTATAGTAACACAAACACTGTTGCTTAAAGGCACTTTTTAATTAAGAAACTGGGCATTCTTTGTTTCCAAGAGTTGGCAACTGTAATAATCACCTTAAGGGGGGGGGGGGGGGGGGGGGGGGGAAGCAGAAAAAACACAAGCTTGTGTGTTGCTTGTGGTGATGCGATCTGCCAATGTAATAGTGTTGGAGCAAGTCGTAATAAGAACACTGCTTCGGGAAGATGATCTAAACACTGTTAATCGACTCACTTCGGATGAACACAACTTGTCCCTGCATTCGATGGCCTCTGCACCTCAAGGCTTTTGGTTTTCCTCTCAGGTTGTGCCCTATGATGCTTCTGTATTCTAGAACACTCGTCAACGTCCGTTATCGTTGTTGGAAACCTTTTGAAAAGGGGCACGTGGCCTTCCAGAGTTAAGAGTCCCTTCCGCCCTGTCCATTCTAGTATATTCTGTGAATGTCGTCATCAGCGGCGCTTTCAGAGCAGCGAAACCAGACTTGGCAGTTTGAGTGTTTGATTCATGTCTGAGCCGGAGGAGGATTCCTTAAAGTTAGAGCCAAGTCATGAAATCAGTAGATGGAAGAAACCGACAGTGATCTGAAGAGAAAAACGTTGGAGTATACATTTTAAAAAACAAGGGTAGAACGTATTTATTTTGCTTGGAAACAGAGTGAGAAACGCGGCATCAATCATGCCAGGGAATCAGTACAAAGTGTGTGTTGAATTATTTTGTAAGTCAAAGAAAACTATTTAAATTATCTTTCTGAGAACAATGTATAAATATATTCAGGGGTACATTTTAGTAAATGAGATTTGGGGGTGTGACTCTCAAATTTCCCACCTAACATAACGGTGGGCAGCATGGTGGAGGGGTGAGGGGACACTTCATTCATGACATTGAAGAGTTCTGTGGATAAAGCTTTCTGTTATAACTAATTGGGCACATGGCTTTTTATCCAATAAATATGTTTGGACAAATGTGCTGTCAAATGAATCATTAAGCCCCTAATATGTTTCTTCTTGCACCAATTACAGCTCCATGGTGTGGTGTGTATGTGGCCATACACCACCACCTGGACAGGCATTGCTGAACACCACCTTGTAGTGTAAAGTGTCTTCAGCACATTGAAAAACTAAATCAATGCTAATGTATCAACACAAAAATCAGGTGAAATGCTGAATGTCATTTCTCTGGAGTAGGGTATCAATGGGGTAGCCCAGGCTGTCTTGTAGTATACGGCTATTGCGTGACACGGTATGAATTCACACAGACGCTGTGCTGGTGTGTATGTGTAACTCAAAACTGAGCATGTGTGATCTGTTTACCTTTATTTATCACCAACGCTGTGTTCAGAGTTAGGGGTGAGATGATGCGTATTGACATGTCATGTTACTGCCACGTGGCACATTACAGCATCCGCTGGGCTCTCTGGCTCTCCTTGAAATGCCCAGTGTTTGTGGGTCTGCCGCTTTGTTTCTGCCCACAGAGCGAGCAGCCAAACTAGAGTCACCGCTAATATGTCAGAGATGCATTTGTATGATTTCCCTTCACTTAATTGTTAACTTACTGGAACCAGTCGAGCCATTCCAGGGTCCTGATGCACCTCCGAAGGCAACTGGCAAGTGCCATAACCGAAATGTAAGGCAGTGGGGAAGCAGGCCTTAAAGAAGAGGTTTGGGAGTTAGTGAGGGAGACCAACAGACAGTGAGGTGGAAAGTGAAAGTCACAAACAACTAGATCCTCGCGGTCTGTGTCTTCGTCATGCAGGGCTGGGAATACAGAAGCAGAGGAGTACTCAGAAAAAAGAAATACTCCTGACTTGAACCCACTTCCAGTATGACTTCAAGTGAGCAAGCATGTTTCTCCATGTAAGGGCTAACCTTTCATTGTTCCTATATTTCCTTCTTTTTTGCCCTCTCCCTGACCTGACCCTGAGTGGATAATTGTGGCTCAATGGTTAGAGCGGCAGACCCTGATGCAGAGGTCTAGCCCGGGACTGGGGTTCAATTCCCTGCCTTGGCGGGTCTTGGGCTAAAAAATTCCACGGACCTGATAATTCTTGCCTCGGTGCCTATTCCAATCATGGAGTGCAACTCTGGGCAATAGCTTGCTTAATCTCCACAACGGCCCCCACTACGCTAAGGATACCTGGCCTCCACCTTGCGGGTTCCCAGGAGTGGACGCCTCACAGGGAAAGCCAGGATGGGTTCCACAGTGGTATTCGTACAAGCGCCTTGAGACCCTTGCGGGTGAGTAGTGCGCTATACAAGTATCAAATTTACATTTACCTTCCCTAACCTCACCTATTTTCACTCTCTTCCCATCACTCGCCAAATCACTTACATTCAAAGGTATATTATTATATCGCCCTCCTGGATCTCGGACAGACTTTCTTTCTTCTTTCTCGTCCCTTGCAGAGCCTTCTGCAGGAGAAGCCAATTTCAATATTCTAGGTGACTTTAACTTTCACCTAGAATCCAATAACGATGAAAACACATCTGTTCTACTTTCTGAACTTGATTCCATTGAACTCTCTCAACTCATAAACAAACCGACTCACATAGCTGGCCATACTCTTGATGGACTATTCACCAACAATAAACACATTTCATTAGGAAATATCTTTCCTTTAACATGGACCGACCATTTTGCAATCCTTTTTAACATTAATACCGAACATAAACCACATAATCAGATTACCATTCCCTCGCCCGTCAACTTTAAAGCCTGGAACAGCGTTATCCCTGAAAATATTAAAACACATCTGAAAGCTACGCATCAAGACCTCCCAGACAATCCCGAACACGCAGCCATGCTTTACACACAATGGCTTCGCCTAGCATTTGACACACTTGTCCCAATAAAAAATACTTCCAAAAACAGAAAAACTCCATCTTCCCCCTGGTTTTCAGAGAAACTAAGGCTAGAAAGACAGAAATGCCGAAATCAGGAGCGTCACTGGCGCCGAAATTACGACAATATAACTAAAACCCGGTACAAGGAAGCACTTTCCAACTACAAAAAACTATTAATAACTGAAAAAAGTAAATTTTACATTAACCAAATCGAATCCTCTCAAGACTCCAGGAAACAACTATGCAAAGTTGTTACCAAACTATCTGGTCCAGATACATCCCCGTCATTAGCACCAACACAAACCCTCTGTGATAATCTTGCCAGCTTCTTTCAAAATAAAATCATGAATATTTACTCCAATTTTTCAGCACAATCCACTACGTCCAACATGGACTCTTTTTTAGACAATAGTCCAACATTTCAAAACAATAACCAGGACGCCTCTCCCTCCTTCTCAGAATTAAAAAAGATCACAATAGAACACATAACCGATCTTATCTCCAAGTCCAAATCCGGATCCCCCAATGATCCTTGCCCACCGAATATAATAAAAATCATTCCAGAAATTATAGCTCCAAAATTGGCCAAAATCTGCAACTCCATGTTCGAAACAGGAATATATCCCTCCATCTGGAAAGAAACAGTAATCAGACCTCTCCTCAAAAAACACAACCTCAACCCTTCAGACTGTTGCAATTACAGACCCATAGCAGGTCTCCCCTTTCCCGCAAAAATCATAGAAAAGGTGATGAACACCCAGTTGACCGAATACATCGAAAACAACAATTGCCTAGATGACACCCAATTCGGATTCAGGAAAGGACATGGGACAGAGACAGCTCTCATTAAAACAGTTGATGAAATACGAACAACTATGGATAAGGGTGGGACTGCAGTCTTAGTGCTGCTGGATCTCTCAGCAGCATTTGATGCGGTGGACCACTCCATCCTAATCAACCGTATCTCAGCCATAGGGATCAAAGACAGAGCCAAGGCCCTACTAGCTTCCTTTCTGGCCAATCGATCACAACAGGTAAAATTGGGTAGTTTTCTCTCTCCTCCATCTTCCCAACCATGCGGTGTCCCTCAGGGTTCCTCATTAAACCCCACATTATTTAATCTTTATGTTGCAGACCTTGCTAAAATCATAAAAGCTTACGACTTGCGACTCACATCTTATGCTGATGACACCCAGATTGTAATAGAAATATATGAGAATGGAAATTCAATCGCAAATAATTTTAAAAAGGGAATGTCCACCATCAGCACATGGATGACAAATAACTGTCTGAGACTAAACTCCGACAAAACTGAGGTGATGATTTTTGGAAAGCTACACCCCAGTTGGTCTACCTCCTGGTGGCCAGAGGAACTAGGCTCCCCCCCGGTTCCGGTCACTAAGGTTAGAAACCTTGGAGTTTTATTTGATGACAAGTTATCGTTCATGCCACACGCTAATTATGTCACCTCATCCTCATTCTACACCATCAGAATGATAAAGAAGCTTCTACCCTTTCTTCCCACTAGCGCAGGAAAAACTCTTATTAGTACCCTTGTCATGTCTAGAATAGACTACTGTAATGGTCTACTTATTAGTGCACAAGAAAGAGTCCTGCAAAAATTGCAAATGGTACAGAATGCCGCAGCTAGGATTCTCTCAGGCACTCCCAAATTTAAACCCATCTCAGGAGTCATACGACAGCTTCATTGGCTACCCATCAAAAGCAGGACTAAATTTAAGGTATTGTGTATAGCCTATAAAGCAATTCACGGCTCAGGCCCTGAATTCCTTAAGAAAAACCTCTGCCTTTACAGACCCAACAGGACCTTGCGATCTAGCTCCAATCAGCTGCTAATGGTTCCTAGAACCAAGAAAGCCTCTTGGGGTGACAGGAGATTCATTGTGGCAACATCCAAACTCTGGAACAATCTTCCGCTACACATCAAAAGTTCCCCTACATTATTATCTTTCCAGAAGAACATAAAAACATGGCTATTTCAATAAACACATTCCTCCTCTCCTTCTGTCTGTTTAAGCTGTCCTATAGCGCCGAGACACCCTCGGGTATTTGCGCGCTCAATAAATTGCTTAAATAAAATAAATAAATAAATAAAATAAATTACCTGTGTCTTCATTCTCCGCTTGTCTTTCTCCCATTGTCTTTCCCTCACTCTCTCTTTCCCGTTTTCCTGTCCCGCTCTTCCTCTTGTCTCTTTTTATACGCCTGTCTTCTCTTGTCTCTGTACTTCTTTTGCCTCTCTTTCTCCCTCTCTCTCTCTCTTTGTCTCTCTCATTGTCTGACATCCCTCTTCCTATTTCATTTGCATCTCCCTCTCTTTCCTCCTCTCAAACTACCCTGCTCATCTGTCACATTCTCTCTCTCTCACCCCCCTGTTTTTGTCCCTTTCCTCCCCACCTACTTTCCACTTCTCTTTTTCTCTCCCGTTCTCAGTTTCTCTCTCTTTCCTCCCTTCTTGCATCTGAACAGTTGACATGTCCTGAACAAACTTGTTTTGGGAGTGTGTCGCTAGTTTGGACCACAACAATCATTAATTTCGATACACGGGAAGCTTCATTTGTTTCATTTCTTTACAAATTTGGAGTGAAAATGAATGCATTTGATTTAAAAAAGCTGTAATTTAGACGAAAAATGCCATGTTTGGTGTTCTTTGTTTGAAAGGCCCAATATAAGGATAAACAAGCATTGGCATAGCCAATAGGTCTCGCTTTTGGGACCTTATAAGTATTTAGTTATGCAGCACAATATCCTTGGTGCAACAACATCAACTGTTGCATGGCAAAACACTTATAAGGTCCAAAAGCGAGACCTATTGGCTATGCTTTTGCAGGCTCAAGTGTGCATCATAGCACCTTTTTTTAAATTTAGTTCCCTTAGCCATGCTGCAGAGAATCTGAGCTGTACATCATGCCAAAAAAATGGCAAAGCAAAAGGGTCCCAAAGAAGAGACCTATCGATTTTGCCAATGCTTTTTTAGAGCATGTTGTCAGGGGCATCAATAGTCTTAGTGCAGTGTCACCATGGATGTGAGAGGCCCGTTGGCTGTGCTTTACTACCCAAACAGAGAAGAGGGCGGACATTAACCCTGCCACTGTTAGGGTACAGTGCACCTTTCCTGCACCGCTTCATCCTGGAGTCCCAAGCGGGAGACAAAGTCCTTTAACACTACAAAAGCTATCGGTCAGGGGGAATTATGGTCAATCAGATACCAGTGCAGATCAGCTTTTAAAGCGGTGTACACAGCCCGTGGATTCGGTTAGTCGCAGTATGTACCTTACAAAAACATAGAATAAATACCAAACCTCCAACATAACAGACATGCAAAGAAAACTGAAAGGGACTAGATGTAAAAAAATGCGAATTGCTTTTGAAGTACCAACAAGCTTACTGAGTCACCTGTAGCCCTCTCCACCCATGTGTCACCTTTCTGATACTAAAGCCTATTGCGCCTGAAGTGCCATATCCACTGTATCTTAAATACTGAAGAGGCTTTAAAACGTGTAGGCCAGACCCTCCTCACAGCACCAAAATACAGGCCTGTACCAGGCCTCTGGCGCTGCCCGAGACTGGCAATCTATCCGCCTCGGTTCCGTCCAAACAGACCCAGCATGGTTCAAGCAACCACAACCTGCTGCAGAACAGGGCAGCTCTTTAGTGTACTTGTGCCATTAACTACATGGGCAAGAATGGGTCTAGAGCCAGGGTAAGGAGCAGTCGACCAAGCATAGGTTAGTGACGGGGCAGGACTTACAAACACCAGCTTGCTGGTAAGGGATACAGGATGCGAAGTGGCCAACACTAAAAGACTGTGCCTCCATGCCACTTCTGCCCCAGCCCCTCCTCCTTTCTACCTTCTACATTATTCGCCCTCCACAGCTTCTATTTCCTGCTCTCCCTCCCTATCCTCCGTACACCTCAGGTCGCTCAAATATTTAAAACGTCCTGCAACAAACAACTGATATGGTTTAAGGTGAATTATTTGGTAAATGAAGCACTGGGAGGTGAAGCAAGAACAACGTGTATATAACCCCACCCAGATTTAGCAAGTGTATCCTCACCCACTTGCTAATCACCACTGTGGAGAAAATGCCTACCCTCTAAACTACACCAACCATAGTAACACAGGCCAGGGTCGTTGGTTAAACACTGGCCCCTGGAACCATCTACCCGGGATGCAGACTTTCTGAAAGTGTAAGACCCAATGACAATTTGAATTAATTACATGCCATGTTATTCAAATAAGTGTCCAGCACGCTGTACATATCTCGAACCACATGACTGTCAACGTAAAGTATAGATACATTAAATACCAGCTAAATTACGAAGAGGAGCGCTAAAAATCCGAGTTATTTTTCTATAACTAACAGGTAATTGCATATCCCCGAGTCCTACTCTCGCGTATTTCCATTACACAGAGCAGGCCTCACTGTGTAATGAAAATAAGCGAGAGGGACGAGGAGGTAATTGTGGCGTTAAAAGAATTGTCTTGAGCACATAAAATCACCCTTTCGATTATAGGAGAAAATATCCATAGATTACATCGCCTGAAGAGGGCGGTGTCAGCAGTGACTAAAGGGGAACGAGTGAAGATTATTTTATTAAGAATTCAGATTGATAATTCTCCCAGTTTCATTTTTTTATTCGACAAATGTTGCATTGAATTAAAACGGCCATAAGAACCACAGAAACTGTTAATATAGTTAAGCCATATGCATGGGCCAGCTGGAGCTGACGGCACATATACTGGTTAATAAACAAAACTAGTCACACTGAGGGTTGGGGGTTATGTTGAGGCGGGATGAAGGAAATAGGCAGGGTAGAAATGTAAGAGTGGCTTGCCTCTGGGTGGCCTCAAGCAGGGTGTGGGGGAGAAAGAGTAGGTGTGTGAGAGAGAGTGCGAGTGTGTGTGTGTGAGAGTTAAAGAGAATGAGAGAATGAGAGAGAGAGCGCGTGTGTGTGTGTGAGAGAGAGAGAAACTGTGTGTGTCTGATCTGAGGATTTTACCTAGACGTTCAGCAACAAGACATAGACGCCCGGGCCAGCTCCATCACCCTGCTTACGTCCACACACAGGACACCAGTCGGGCAGATTAAATTGGATATGCAGCTGCATAACTATTCACTGACCACTGCCGGATGGGTGTGCCAGCTTGGAGAGATGCCTGAGGACAGGGCTGGGGCCTCAGCACGCCATGATGCAAGACACAGCAGCATCTGGGGGTAGCGTGAGAGTGAAGAGAAGGACAGGCTCAGTAGCGCCACCCCTCTCCCGCCCTCCACACACGCCATGCATGATGCGAGACACAGCAGTGGGCTTTAAGTGGGCCAGGTCCTGCCGGTGTACAGCACCGGCAATTCTAAAAAGCAGGTGTCCCCGATACCAGGAGCGATAATTGCTACCATATGGCGCCACGCGCTCCCGCAAGTGAATCACCAGACGTGCACACGTTGCCATTGAAGGCAATGGAACGCGTGCACGTTTTTGGCTGAAAAGCCAAAGCGATTGCAAAAGGTCTTTTTGCCTATGCAGCGCATGCGCGCTGCGTAGGCGAGACCTAAAAATGACATGGTTTTGCGTTTGGTTTTACATGCAGCTCGCCATTATGCCTTTTGCCTAAGGTCATGGCGGAGGGAATTTGAAATGGTGGAAACCCTTGAATTTGCCAAAGTCACTAAATTCCTTCCCATTGAAAGGGGATCTACTGTCTGATTTCACAGGTGTGGGAATGCCATGCATTGAGAATACCCTGTTTACAGCATGTAAACAACCTTAGCAGAGCTACTTAACATAAAGTAACGTGTTTGTAAGGTGCATGTTCACTCACCCCTTAGGACATCTTGGCACTGAAGAAAATATGTTTATTGTTTCCCAACTCAATGGCACTCAGTTTATCAACTTCAGAAGGATAAAAATGCGGAGTGGATCCATCATGATTCAAGCTTGTGGCATTATGGCCAAACACAAATCCCTAGAGTTGATGCACTAAGCCACCTATCCGGGGTTGGACTTGATACAGGTAGAACTTGGAAAACCAGTACTGACTAGTGTCAACAGGGCAAATTAAGTTCATGGGTACTTTGTGCTGTCCAACACAATGGCTACAATTCCCGATGCAACAGGGTAAACATGTAGCAGTTTAAGGAGCATTAGCTGTGTAGTAACTCTGTTCTCTTTTGTCGTTTGCTGGACCCTATATTTTTTGTCAGCCCAGCCAATTGAACCTTTTTAACAGGAGAAACCCCCACTTTTAAATACTAATTAGTCACCCCTATCAAAGCCTTGGAGCCCAGAAAACGGGGTTCATGGTATTTAAAGGTAGGACATGCAGAAATGTTATGTTAGCAGGCTTGACAGTGATTCGTATAGTGTCTTGTGAGATTTTACAACAGAACCCTTTTGGCTCCTAATTGATTTCAGAGAGCTGTGATGTAGCTGTCAGAGGGTAATGCCATGAAAGCTTGTTTTAGTATGTTGAGTTCACAGTTAGACGCAACAGAATAAAGACGTGTAATACTAAGCTCCGTGTGTGGCGTGGTCATTCACGGGTACCCAGGCTGGGAAGACACTGCAAATGGCAATGAGATAGGGGATGAGTAACCCAAACAACAATGTGCTCTCCCAGAGAGTTTGCCATGGCCCAAGCAAACTGCTTGTGCGCTTAATGCATGCGGTATCAAAGCGCAACTACAGCCGATGTAAAGCAAATGAAGACAACAGACGCATTCCAAAGAATTTACACTTTGATGGTCAAGAACCTGCTGGTCAAGCCACACATAAAGGTACCACCCTGCCACGCAAGATAAAATTGTACAATATACGACCTGTTAACGTTGAAAGCAGATTTAACCTGGTTTATGAAGTAGAGCCCCTGGTAATCTAAACTTGCAAAATAACACTGCGAACAGAAGCGCTGCAATGTACAGATCAACCAGGTGTTACAAAATGCAAATTGGCATTTAGACGAAAATAAATAAATGACTTACTGAACGCTCTGAAGAGAGTCATCATACTACAGCACTCGGTGAAGTTGGCTCAAGGAGACGCGTTCGGGGTTGTGCTTACAGAGCATGAACAGTAGTCTACAATGCTGCTGCATTCCTGAAACCACCAACACCTTTTGATACCACCAAAAAGCAAAATATTGGCAATAGATGGTCTTCGTGAATCGAGACATCTGATGATTTAATTGATGCACTTGAAGAGACTGATAACAAAAAGATTATCATCTTGCTGGAGATAGTGTGAAAGAAGTAATAAAGAAAAATGCTGCAAACGGACAGAGAAATGACATATTGTCAGATTAAAGAAACACAATCTAAAATTAAATCCAGTACCACACATTGATTACGAAAGATACATTTTCAGTTAAGAACATCAAAAAGTTTGTGAAATCATTGATGAATTTGTGGAGAGACTTGATACGCTCATCAAACACTGTAAGTTTAATTAATTAAATGATGAGGAAACTATACAGCTTTGAGTTATTGATGGATGCTTGTCAGATTTATTCAGACAATGAATGCTGAGAGAAAGTCTTAGTCTGGAGCGAGTGTTGATGGCTGGTAGTGCTGAGGAGCGTCCTGAAAGACAACCTGGTGACATGGAGGCCAGAAGTGCCCAGAGTGAATCAGTCATGAGCATAAAAAGTAAGCCAAAGCAAAAGACTGAAGGACCCCAAGTGCTGGCTACAAGTAAAAAGAAGTTATGTTTTAGATGTGGAGAGATATGTGAAAACAATGGGGAAGAGAACCATTTTGTGATGGATTTTAAAGCGAAGGAAAAAACAAGTGTGTCATGGTGCGAAAAAAAAATGCCCGCCAGAACATTCCAGAAGCAATGTTCGACGCACCCTCACGAGGCCAAGCGACGACATAAATTGAGGCAAATTGACACTGAATTAAGTTGATTGTCATCTAAATCATCGTCAAACAGTTTATCCTCCTCAATATCCAGTGAAAGTGAGAAATCAAAGAAAATTGCGCATGTCAGACTGGCTGCATGTGAGGAAAAATGTGAGGAAAAATGCCAAAGAAAAGTCGACATGCCAAAGCACCAAAGTCATACAAAAATGGTCAGAAAATGACATAGAAAATAAAAAACTGCTTGGTACCTTTCATCATTGACAGTGGCACTTCGATAAACATAATGCCTGTAGAGAAATGCAATGAATTGTCTCCCTTGCCTATACTTACGCCATTGAAAACCAAAGTGTATACTTGGGTTGCTTCGACACCCACAAAAAGTCAAGGTTCATTTGTAGTGACATTGAAACACATGAAAACAAAGGTGCAACCACCCATCCATGTGCTTCAAGATATAGCGGCAAGTGCCAGTCTGCTCAGTTTCAGTACCACTGCTGATATAGGACTGATTTCTGTGGATTATAATATGAATGCTTACCACAAAATAGTAAGTACATTTCCGGCACTGTTTCATGTTTTGGCAAAGCTAAAGAATATGAAAGTAAAATTACACATTAATGAAGATGTCCATCCTGTTGCTCAGAGACATAGATGAGTTGCTTTTCAGTTACAAGAAGCGATTGAACAATTGTTCCTTAAGCATGAAAATATTGAGTGTTCAACTGGTCCGATGCCACGGGTTTCTCCCATAGTGGCAGTCCCCAAAAAGAATGAGAACGACATCCAGCTCCACATATTGCTGACACGATAAAGCAATTAAATGGTGTTAAGGTTTTCTCTCGCCTTGATTCAAACAAAGGTTATCATCAAGTGATTTACAAGAAGAGACTGAGGCAACTACAATTGCACTTATCACTTCTAGTGGATTATCCAAGTACAAAGCTTATTGAATTCTAGTACCTGCCACATTACGCTATATGTGAGCTACAACACTCACAGGTCTCGAGGCCAACACAGTTTAAAGCTCATACTCTGTTGTTATTATAATTGATCATACTTTGACAATGCTACACACCAAAACAAGGTGCGGCAATACTATTGGCACACTACACGAGTGAAGCAATAGATCTGGTACTCAGGTAGAGCTATTGCACTTCTCTACATTTATTGGTCATCACATCGCAACACTAAGAGTCTTTAAAACTTTTCTGTCTACAGAACATAATTACCCCGACAATCCAAGAAGAAGTCTCTGTTGATGCTGCAATTAGCACTCAAAAGCTATTTCCACTGTGGCAGGACTTCGCATCCTATCAAGACAACCAGAGTACAGATTAACATACCAATACTGTATCTGGAGAATAGGACCACAGATATGATTTTAATAGGTATTGAAATCCAATTCAATGATGAAGTCAGATTTTTAATAAATATTTAGGAAAAGTATCATCTAGAAAGTTAGCTTTTCCTTGCCTAAAGTTCCTGGAGGCCAATTTGCAGTGGTTCTCCAGCTTGTCCCAGCCAGTGATTGGCCTGGAGTAGGTGTAAAAAGGGGTGAAACGCCTCCCAAGAGATAACAATTTGGTGAGCTAAATGGGAAGAGATGACTCCTCTGAACTTCAAAGAATATGCCGGGTAGGGACTGTGGACGTTCTTTTGGACCCTACAGAGTCAAATCCTGGTTAAGTGTCAACTCCTGTTTGACAGGTCTGCTGGGTTCTCCTGTAATGCTTCGGATGCACTTGAAAGGGAGAAAACAGGATGCTAAGACAATTCTTGTGTATCCAATGTCAGGGTGAAGGACATGGCTTTTGTCCTACCAGACCTCTTTTTTGTGTGGTTACAGTATCTGCTCCAAATTGTATTTTAGTGTTAGATGTAGGAGGACACTAGGATTGTAATAGTACACTCCCACCACACACAGCAAGCCCTCAGAGTCCAAGTTTAGTGTGGCCGAAGTCTTTCGCCATGCTGAAAATACCCTGACACATTGAATTTTGGGACTGTTTACAGTAAGGCAAGTAGGGCCTACTAAAAAGTGGATAGGGTTGGCGATAGGCACTTTTACCCTATTGGTTAGAGAGGGGAAGGAGTCACCTCACTCATTAGTTGGTGCCAGGCATAAATGTGGCGGCTTCAGGCACCTACTTCAGAACACTTTCTGGACCTGCAGGAGAACAGAAGAGGAGTGGACTGACTGTACGTGACCTGAGAGGAGCTCTGAAGGACTGGACCTTCTTCCTCTTGTATCCAGTACAACAAAATTGACTTCAAAAGTCAGCTTACCTGCGTGGCTACAAACAGACAACAAGGTGCAAGAGGCTTTGGCCTGGAAATACCCAGCTGTTCGTGGCAACTGGACTTGCCTTTCCTAAGGTCCTAGGGGGCTTTAGAAGGGTACTCCTGTAGTTGATTGGGAATTAAAAGCCTACGGGCCTGATATAGAGTTTGGCAGATGGGTTACTCCATTACAAACATGACTGATAAACCGTCGACCATATTGCAAGTTCATTAAATCCAAAGGTACTTTTAATACGGCGGACAGGATATGCGTCTCATTTGTGGTGGAGAAACCCGTCCTCTGTACTCTAAATCAGGCCCCAAGTCAGAAAGTAAAATCTCTGGCCAGGATGAACCTGGTTGGTGTATCCAACCAGCGCTCCACTTTGATCAGCCTGAAATCATGTTTATAGATTGTCATTGGTGCCTAGACCTTTTTGGTGCTATTTCAACTTAAAACTGTAAAAATCATATCTGTGGTTCACCTTATTGGATGCTTGTCATTTTTTTTTTTTATATATTTTTTTTTATTAGAAACCGTTGGTACACAATAAAATACAGACAAGGGCCTACAACCACGAGGGCCGGCCGCTATAGAGCCCGAGGGCCCGCAATGCAATGCCACACATTCAAATGAACCAGAGGCAAAGCTCCCGGCAGTTCGTGAGCACATGTAACAGGCTGTGGCCATAGGCCAGGAGCAATCGGAAAAAACTGTTTCATTTTCTATTAAATATAAAACACACTCAAGGCAATGAGAGTCCGAAATAGCAGCGTGCTCTTCCCAGGACGGGGAACAACGTACAGTGTCCAAAGCAGTTCTTGTCTGGAAGCGGGAGAGGGGGGCAACGGGAAAGCAAAGCATGGAACACACCTCACACCATCCCGCAGAATGTGTGTCTAGGGGGACAAAGCAATATCGACCTCTAACGGCAGAGGCGGGGTGCAGATACGTCCACGATATAAATTCCATGGACCCCATACCTTAGTCCATTTCCCTGGCTTGCCTCTCGCCACATACACCGTCTTTTCCCGAAACATACACCAGTCCATATTCTCCTTCCATACCTCGATCGTGGGCGGCCTCGGGGAGCCCCACAGCTGTGCAATGTTACGCTTAGCCACCATGTACCCCAAGGTCACCCACTGCGTCTGTGCCGCATTACAATCATTCGGTTCCCAGACATTCAACAAACACCTCCTAGCCTCTGGCAAAAGGGCAACGTGCGTGACCTCCTCCATTAGGGTGTGGATACCGTTCCAAAATCGCGCAACCTCCAAACATTCCCATAAGATATGAAGAAAGGTACCCGGCAGGCCACATCCACGCTTACACAATCCATCCATCGAGTAACCCATACGCAGCAAACCGGGCCCCGCGACATACACTCTATGAAGGATCTTCAGCTGTACGAATCGTAAGCGGGCCGGGATCGCCAACTCCTTCGGGGAGGCCACCGCCGATACCCAGTCCTCATCGTCCAGTTCCAGGCCATCGCACGTCCATGCCTCCCGCAGACGGAGCAGCAAGTCCGCGCGATCATTAATGAGTTTCTTATAAATCAGAGAAAAAGTGCTGTCGGGCACGTAGCCATCCAACACTCTATCCTCCAGTGGGGAATACTGATAGCAGCAACGTCCGGAAAAACCGAACACAGCGCATGGTAGACTTGAGCATACCGGAAGCACTCTCTATCGTTTAATTTATATTCAGCTTTAAGCGTTTCAAACGTTTTGAAAGACCCCTTCGCCCAAAGATCACCCACCTTACATATACCAATCATATCCCATTTCTCAAAGCCTTTCGATCTCCACAAACAACCCAATCGCCCAGAGGCATACAACGGCGTCGCCCGAGTCAAGCGATCTCTCCACCCCATCGCAGCATTCGCCGCGTGCCACACACGTACCGCAACCTGCGTGGGACCTGTCAACCGCGTGTCCGGGGTCACCGAGTACAGCGCCCTATTATAGTCCCCACCCGGGAGCAGAAATTTATCCATCTCGAAGGCCGGATTCAAGGCAGGACCGTATATCCCGTGATTCACCGCCGCCAACTGAGACGCCCAATAGTATCGTTTAATATCGGGGAGGGCGACCCCCCCATCGTACCAAGGGAGTGTCAACTTGGCGAGAGCAATCCGCGGCCGCCCGTCCCAAAACAGTTGGCGCTGAAGACCCTCCACCTCCCGGAAATAACGGGCTGGCACGACATCTAGAGTATTTTGCAAAGCGTACAAGAAGCGAGGTAGCGACATCATTTTAAACAATGCCGCCCGTCCGAGCGGTGAGAGCGGAAGTCGTCGCCACCTCGCGACGTCGGCCTTCAATCGCTGGAGGGGAGGGAGAAGGTTTCGCTCATAGCGAACCGCGGGATCCAGTGAGATAAAGATTCCCAAGTATTTGAACCCCAGGGTAGCAATCTGGATAGGGCAATTCCGTGGCAAGAGGGGGGCCTCACCCGCGAGGACGTAAACACACGACTTGGCCCAGTTGATGACCAGGCCGGAGTTGCGACCAAAGGAACTCAGTACGTCCACCAATACAATTAGCGACTGTCGGGGGGAGGTGAGATACAGAAGGATGTCATCCGCGTAAAGGGAGACACGGTCTTCAAACTCCGGCGTCCATCTAATGCCTCGCAACAACGGCTCCCAACGCAACCAGGCGGCGAGAGGCTCCAAAGAAAGTGCAAAGAGAAGGGGTGATAACGGGCATCCCTGCCGCGTACCTCTCCCTAGTGCGAAGGGAGCCGACACCCTACCATTCACCACCACCTGAGCCAGTGGGTCAGCATAGAGTAATTTTACCCAACCAATAAACTCAGGGCCGAACCCAAATTTCGCCAACACGGCCCAAATATATGGCCACTCCAGAGTGTCGAACGCCATAGTGGCATCTAAAGATGCCAAGATGGCCGGCTCACGTATACATTCCGCTCTAGCAAGCACGCCGTGCAACCGCCTCAGATTTATGTTTAAAACGTTTTTATTGAAACAAAACAAACCATGGGGCAGGGGGATAGGAGGTCAGGATACATGGAATACAGTCAAAGAAAAAGGGTGCAACTCCAGAGGGTTGGCAATAGGTAGCTCGGTGGGTCAGGGGGAAAAACACAGTAAATGAAGGCTAGAAATGCAATCTATGGAATCCCCGCATGCGTATCCGACACCCCAAATCTAAGCAATGAAAGCCAGCAGCAACTCAACAAAGCACAATCCCCCCCTCCCCATCCCCCATCCCCCCAGTAACGAAAAAACAACACCCCCCCCCCCCCGTCCTATGGTCCCGCACCAGAGTAATCCTCACCAGGAAGCCCCGCACCCCCCCCCCCCTCCCCGGGAGGCCCCCGTCTCACATGTAAACTAGTCCGCCGGGGTCACCGGCGGCGTCAACCTGAGAAGCCTAAGATACCTCGGGCAGGTGAGCTCCCGGAATTCAGTGGACAGCAGCGCTAGGAAGGGTTGCCACAGCTCTTCAAATTGGTCTATCTCCCCCGCAACCGTAAGCGACAGCTTCTCCATCCCCAGCACATGCCAAAGCCTATGCAACCAACCGGTGATGGAGGGGACGGTGGTTGTGCGCCAGTGGATAAGAATGTTCTGAACCGCAGACCCCAGCGCAATCGCGATCTGCCTACCCCTGCGGGACTTCAGTGGGTACATTAGGTCATTGGGGAGGCCCAGCAGGACATACGCCGGGAGGCGCGGCAGCTCTATCCCAAAGTGCTTATCTACCTCGTCCAAAACTTCCTTCCAGTAGGCGGTCAGCACTGGGCAATCCCAAAGAATGTGTGAGAGGGTACCTTCCTGCCCGCAGCCCCGCCAGCACCCCTTGTCAGTGTGTTTATGCATTTCATACAGTCTCTCCGGGGTGTAGTACCAATATGTGGACACCTTAGTAAAGGTCTCCGTAAGGCCCGTGTGGTATGCAGAGTGCTGCGCCCGATACGCAATTTTGTCCCATTCCTTGTGGCTGAGTGTCCTACCCAATTCCCTGTGCCAGCGCTCCCTCCCCGGGTTGTGATAGTGAAACGGCGGGGGTTGTAGGTATTTGTACAGATCGGTAATTAGCTTAGCGTCGGAGGTCCGAGTAGCCAGCCACCTCTCATACGGTGTAATTGGACGGGCGGCTGTGGCACGCACCTGGGGCTGGAGGGCCCAATGCCGAACCTGCATGTAGCGCAATCTGTCCAGCTCCGTCAGGCCGAACTCCTGGCGGAGTTGCTGAAAAGGAACCACTCCTTCCGGGCCATAGATCTGGAAGAGTGCCCTGCAGCCTGCCTGCACCCAGTGGGAGAAAACCCCCGGCTCCATCCCTGGGGAGAAGTCCGGGTTGCCCACAATGGGCGTGAGCGGCGAAGGGAAGGTGGTAAGGCCCCGAGCCTCACAGACCGCGTCCCACACACGTAGGGGGACCCGCGTAACAAAGGAAGCGTAAAGATTAGGGGGGCGATGCGCGCGGCGCAAGAATGGAACCTCTTGTAAGGTGCGGCCCGCCACTTCCTGGTCTTGAAAGAGCCAATGTTTGTCGGACTCCCACCTGCTCCACTCCACCAGATAGCGTAGCTGTGCCGCCTGAAAGTACTTACGGAGGTCCGGAATGCCGAGACCCCCCGCCTCCGGAGCAAGCGTGGAGAGGACCCTCTTCATGCGTGGCTTGCGGCCCTGCCAGACAAAGCGGGAGATGTCAGCCTGCATTTGTCGTATCCAGCCCACCGGGGGCTGGAGCGGGAGGGCCCGGAAAAGATATAGTATCTGGGGCAACACCGTCATCTTGACCGCCGCGATTCGCCCCAGCCAGGACAGCAGGCCCTTGTTCCAGCGGCCAAGCTCATCCTTGATCTTCCTGCTGAGGGAGGCATAATTGGCCGTAACCATCTCCGGTAATGTAGGCGCCAGCAGAATCCCCAGGTACGGCACCGTGGACGAGGACCACTGCATGGGGAAGAGCCGCTGAAGATCCCTCCTGGTGTCCGCAGCCAGGGACACGTCTAACGCCATCGACTTGCTCATATTCATTTTGAAGCCGGCCACCCCTGCAAAGGCGTCCAGTTCCCGGAGGCAAGCAGGCAGCGACCTCCTAGGGTCGTCCAAGGTCAACAGGACATCGTCCGCGTAGAGACTGACGGTGTGGACGTACTGGCCCATCCGGACCCCAACAGCATCCGGATTATTGCGAATCCTCTGAGCAAACGGCTCCATGTAGAGGGCAAACAAGAGCGGCGAGAGGGGGCAGCCCTGCCGCGTGCCGCGCTCGATGGCAAAGCCACCGGAGCTACACCCGTTGACCCGCACCGACGCTGAAGGATGCTTATAGCAGTTAAATACCATGGTGCGGAACTTATCGCCGATTCCCAATTTCTTGAGGACCAGCTCGAGATACGGCCAGTGAACTCTGTCGAAGGCCTTCTCCGCATCAACGGACAGCAACATCCGCTCCCCCGAGATCCTTGAGGCCTTCTCCAGAACATGCGTCACCCGCTTGGTGTTGTCAACCGTCTGTCTGCCGGGCACAAAACCAGCCTGGTCCGCCTCCACCAGTCCGGGGAGGTGTGGACCCAGCCTGGACGCTAGAATCCCCGTGTACAACTTGAGGTCGACATTTAAAAGCGAGATGGGTCGGTACGAACCGCAGAGGGCCCGGTCCTTCCCAGGTTTCGGGATTACCGCGACCGTCGCCCTCAGGAGATCCGGAGGAATGGCTCCCGGTTCGGAGAAGGAGTTAAATAGCCGAGTAAGGACAGGGGCCACGGCCGTGCAAAAAGTCTTGTAAAATAGCGACGTGTACCCGTCCGGGCCCGGGGCCTTACCATGTTTCAGCCGCGCGATAGCGGAAATCACTTCCTCAACATGGATGTCCCGCTCCAGGTGGTCCGCCTGAGCCGGATCCAGCACCGGGAGGGTCACCGACTCCAAATAGCCTTCGGCATCCCGTGGCGAGGAGGGCTCCTCAGCATACAGCGCCTCGTAGAAGCCGCGGAAAGATTCCGCTACCTCCGCGTCCCCAGAGACAACCCCCCCGTCCGTGCCCACCAATTCTTTCACAACGCTACGCTGTTGCGCGACCCGGAGCCGGTGTGCTAGGAGCTTGCCACATCTGTCCCCCCCAGTGTAGTAGGCATGTTTCAAGCGCAAGGCGGCGTACTCCGCCCTGTCAAGATCCAGAGCCGACAGGAGCTTCCTCGCTGCCTTCAACTGCCTCCACACCCTTGGCGCCCCCGTGCGGCGGTGGACCTGCTCAAGCTCCCGGACCTGAGCTGTCAGCTCATCCCTCTTCAGTTGCCGCTCCCTATTTTCAGCTGCAGAGATAGAGATAAATTCCCCCCGGAGGACGGCCTTCAATGCCGCCCACTGTGTCGCCTGCGAGGTGTCAGTGTTGCTATTGTGGGTGAGATAGTCCTGTATGACCTCCCCGATGCGTTGCACCACCGACTTTTTGTGTAAAAGGGTATCCCGGAGGCGCCACCCCCCCCGAGAGGGGGAGGCCGCCGGCCACTGGAAAACGCCGTTGACTGGGGAATGGTCAGACAGGGTCAGGACCCCGATGTCCGCCGCTGTGGCAGCGGCACGCAGCGGTCCACTCACCAGAAGGTAGTCCAGCCGTGAGTAGGTTCGGTGTGCGTGCGAAAAATAAGAGTAGTCCCTATCCGTGGGGTGCATGGAGCGCCAGAGGTCGTGCAAGTCCATTTCC
Source organism: Triturus cristatus (assembly GCF_964204655.1). Taxonomy (NCBI): domain Eukaryota; kingdom Metazoa; phylum Chordata; class Amphibia; order Caudata; family Salamandridae; genus Triturus; species Triturus cristatus. Next base: position 513,612,443 of record NC_140588.1, read on the forward strand.
GCAATCCGGGCCCTCCCAGCCTGGGACAGTTCCCCCGTCTGCGGGAAGCGCTGCGCCGATCTGTCCATCACAGAATCGAAGACAATGTTGAGGTCTCCCCCCAAGATAACATGGCGGTCGGGGGAAGCAGTGACATCCACCAGCACGGAATCTAGGAAGCGCTCTTGGTGATCGTTTGGGCTATAAACGGAGCCGACCGTAAATGCTATGCCTCCCAGGCGCATGCGATACGCAAGGAGCCTCCCCTTCTGTTCAGCACACTTATACAAAACCTCCCCCCGAAAAGAGCTCGCTAGAAGAATGGCTACCCCCGCCGTCTTGTTCGCTGCCGAGGAAAAGAACTGGGTAGGGAACTTAGCAGAACGCAGCCTATGGCAATCCCGGGGCAATAAGTGGGTCTCCAGCAAAAGGCAAATGTCCGCCTGCGTCCCCTCCAGCAACGATAGGATCGCTCTGCGCTTCACAGGGTTATTCAGACCCTGAACATTAAGGGTCACTACCTTTAGGCCCGGCATTCCTCGCGGGGATCGGGAGCGCCATGCAATGGGCAGGGAATCAGCGGGTGGGGCGCGCGGGGCAGCCGCGCAGGACAAGCCAAAACAAAGCGGGCATAGACAACATCGGACGGGACCTTCCCAACCCCAAAACAACCCCCTCCCCCACCCAAAACACAACCCTGGCAACTAGCCACCCACAAACTCAAACACCCCATTGTCTCAGTCAAGCCCCAAGACGGGCAAGTCCGTAGAAAGGAACGAAGTGGACGTCCAGCCACTCACCTCCATCCGCTCCCCCCCAACCCCCCCGCCCCGTACCAAGCATGTAAGGAAGCTAAAGACATCTCCCCCCGGAGTGAGTGTTAGGCCGTCAAGGCCACGCCAGAGGAGCCGGTCGAGTCCCCGGCCGCCGCCCTCAGAGCGTCGGCCATGTCCGCCCTGATGGTAGGGGAGTCCGGACGCCCCACGCTGGCCGCTGAGCGCCGCCTCGTTGACCTCCGCCGGTTCCGTCTCTCCGAGGACCTCCACGACGGCGTAGCTCCTTCCTCCTCCGCCGCCGTGAGCCCCAGGACACCACAAATGTCTTGCAAGGAGCGTAGCTGGTGTAACACCCCGTTCCACCGAAAAATCAGGCGGAAGGGGTGACCCCAAGAGTACGGCGTCTCGTGTTCGCGCAAAAAGTCAGTGGCAATCCTAAAGGACCTGCGTTTCTGCAGCGTGATGGCGGAGAGGTCCTGGTAAAGCGCCACCGGCCGATCCCGGAAAGTCAGGGGCTGTTTCCTGCGGGCCCCAGCCATGATGCGTTCCTTCAGTGGAAAGTCGGGCAGGAAGGCCAGAATGTCCGGTGGAGGTGCCGATGACTGGCGCTGCCGGCCGACCCTATGCGCCCTATCAATGCTGATGGGAAAGTCCGCAGCTTCCCCCAGGATCTCTCGGAACAGGGCCCGCAGGTAGCCCCCCAGATCGGACCCCTCATCCGCAGTCGGCACACCACGCACTCGGATGTTGTTCCTCCGAGATCTGTTCTCAAGGTCCTCAGAGTGGGCCTGGAGCTCCACACACTGCTCCCGGAGGCGGAGAACGTCCTGCTGAAGATGGACTATCTCCTCCGCTCGATGTTGGCCCTCCGTCTCCACCGCTTCAACACGTTCGCCAAGGCCCTCCACCTCCCTGCGCACTTCTCGGACCTCGCTGGCCACCTCCCGCTTCAGTGTCTGGAAGTCCTCCCTGAGGGAGCTAAACAGTTCCTCCATAAAGGCCCTCGTGACGGGTGGCTCCCCCCCAGTCACATCCGCCGGGGCCCGGGAGGACCCCGGCGAGGGCTGCGTCCTGTCCCGCAATTGCTGGGCCCTGCCAAGCATGTCCGGCAGGGTACGGTCCCCTTTCTTCGGGCCGCCTCTTCCAGACATCGCTAGCTCCGCAGTCGGGCACAGATCCAGGCGCCCCAGGGATGCCCAGCCGCCGGCAAGCACTCGACGTGGGTGTCCCCCACGAGCGAAGTCGCTGCGTCACAGGTGACAAAATGGCGGCCCAGTCCGGTCACCGTCAGCCGCGGGAGCCCATGCGAGACAGCCAAGGGGGCCGCAGTGGGGGGGGTCTCATCAGCACATCCCTCCGAAAGTCAGCCCAGCAGCAGCGGGGGTCAATTACATCCAGCAGCCAGGACTCCGGCGAAGGCTGCCACCACTGCTCCCTCGGGGACAAGATGGCGGCAGGGCGGAGCAGGCCAAAACGACCAGGCCCGACGACACCACCGGGGCCCCTGAAGCGCCCCACAGTCAAATAGGTTCCACCACCGGCCCCAGTCTGTCACACACAGGGGCCCAGATGGTCCAACCCCATCAGGGAGTCCGCTGTACCTCGGCTAGGGGTTAGGGGCCCCCGCAGTGCGAAGTGTCACCGTCCCAAGTCCGAGTGCCGGGGCACCCGTCCTAAGCCTTCCGCACCGTCGGGTCCCCTCCCGCAAGGCTCCTTCAATCTCCGTCGAGCGGCGGGCCAGATCCCCTCCAAATCGCAACTTTCAGCACCAGGCCCAGCCGAGGCGCCCGGACAGCACTCCAATGCGCTCCGCCCCTCAGGCTCGCCGTCGTCCCTTGAACTCGATCGAACTTTTGGGGGGGTTCCCCCGAGGCGATCCGAACCAAAACAGCACCAATGTGCACCCCTGATGCTCCGCCACGCTCCTCTCCCGCGCTGAGCCTCAGCGGGGGGAGAAAAGCGTAAGAAAAGGGCTCAAGCTTGGCCGGGCCGGAGGAGCTACGGGAGGAAGCGTCCGCTCACCCCGCCATCTTGGCCACGCCCCACCGCCTCAGATTTAGAGCGGTATTCCGATGGGGTATAAAACCGGACTGATCCTGATGAATCAAGTCGCCCACGACCCGAACCAGTCGATTAGCCAATACCTTAGCCAGAATTTTGGGTTCTGCGTTCAACAGCGAAATGGGCCTATAGGAGGCGCAGCGATCTCGCGGCTTCCCCTCTTTGTGTATCACAACTATGTTGGCGAGGCGTTGGTCAGGGGGGAGGAAGCCCGCCGCACGTGCCGCGCAAAACATGTCCCGAAGATACGGCGCTATCTTATCGGGACGCAACTTATATAGTTCGATGGGAAGACCATTAGGACCCACAGCTTTACCCGATGCGATCGAGCGAGTGGCCAGAGCGATCTCATCTGACGACAACTTCGCCTCCATCAATACTGCCTCAGCCTCCGATAGGGTTGGCAATGCAATGTCTCTAAGCAACAGATGGGAATCCTCCTCCGAACGCACAGAAACCGGAGAGTATACCCCGCGGAAATGAGCCGTGAAGCAGTCAACGATCTCCACCGGATCAGTCACACGCACTCCATCCATTCTCTCCACAACGGGCACCACCCTGCTCGCTCTCTCCTTCTTATCCAACCAGGCAATCAACTTTCCGGCCTTATCCCCCACATCATACAGTCGTCCTTGCTGCTCTCTACTCATCCCTTTAGCGGCTTCCGTGACTAGCGCTCTATAATCTGATTGTTTGAGGCTGAGAACATGCAATTTCTCATCAGTAACTCCCCGCTCCAAGTCCTCCTCCTTTTCAGCTATTTCAGTTTCCAGGCGAACCACCTCTGCTCTCTCGCAACTCTTAGTATGGGAGATAAGGGACAAGGCCTGCCCCCTGATCACCACTTTATAAGCCTCCCATAGGGAGACGGCCGACGGCACCGACCCCACATTATCATTGAAGTAGTGATCAGTGGACTTGACCAGTCCCGCGCGGATCTTAGGGTTACGTAGATACCAGGGGCTGATGGGTGCCACTCTCCCCTCCGCCCCAGGGACAACCCTCAGTTGCAACCATATAGGGGAATGATCAGAAATACCTCGGGCTAAATGACGCACCTCCCCAATCATCCCAGCTTGGATCGCCGGCATAAGCATGTAGTCAAGTCTCGAGAGACTCCCATGGGCCCCCGAGTGAAAGGTATATTGCGCCTGTCCCGGGTGCATCAATCTCCAGCAATCTACAAGTCCCAAAGTGTCCAAAAAGCCACCCAACCAGGCCTGAGCCCTAGGAAGATCCCTGGGGGGGTGACGGTCCTCCAACCCGGCAACGGCATTAAAATCACCCCCCAACACCAGAACCCCCCCAGGGAGTCCCAGGACCAAACGCCCCAAATCAGCAAATGTAGCCGTCTGTAACCCCGGAGGCACATACACAGCCACGAGCGAAATAGTCCTACCCTCCCATCTTCCCACTAGTGCCACATAGCGCCCCCTATCATCGTGAAGCACCTCGTCCACTTCCAATGGGAGAGAGACCCTAACCAGAATGCCCACTCCCCTAGAGCCAGAAGTGAAACCAGAGTGAGCGGCAAGGCGATAGCCCCTCCTATTTAGGGCATGGAAGGAGTTCCCAATCAAATGCGTCTCCTGCAGGAAAACAATGTCGGGCGAAATCCGCTTCAGAAACTGCAACACCACCCCGCGCTTGATCCTGTCCCCCAGTCCATTCACATTCCACAAAAGGATTCTCAATCCCCTACCCCCCATCCCACTCCTGTGCATGATACCCACATCCCAGAAAGCACAACCCGGATAAGTCAGCAGAGAACTTCACATTGCCTTGCGAAACAAACAAACAATCCCCAACAACCCCCCTCCCCCACAATCCCCAAACCACAACTCCCCCCTCCCTGCACCCCTGCTTGAGCCCAAACAGCCCCCCCAACTCGCAGTGTGCCTGTCGCCCTAGCATATACCACAAAAAGAACCCCAGAAGGAGGAAAGGACCCCAATAAGCTCCCCACAACCCCCAAGCATTTGGAGGGCATATTGTGCCAAACTAGGGTCCAGTTGAGCCAAGGTACAAAACGTCACCAGTCCAGTTCATCACCAGGAACCAAGTTCTAGTCCTGCTCCACCAAATCCTGTCCGCTCTCCGCCATCCGACTGTCTCGATCCCGTCCCCGAGGCAGGGCGTCCAACCAGTCTCCAACCGCCTCCGGCCGGTCGAAAAAGTGGGAACGACCCTGGAACTCAACCCGCAGCCTCGCCGGGAATAACATCGCATATTTCAGCTCCATGTCCCTCAAGCGCCGTTTGACGCCCAAAAATCCCAGCCGTTGTTTCTGGACCGATTGTGTGAAGTCCGGGTAAAATCTGACATTGGAGTTCTCAAACTTCAGCGGCCCGGCCACCCTCGACGCCTGAAGGATAGCATCCCTATCCCGAAAGTTAAAGAGTCGGGCGATGATAGGCCGCGGGGGAGCACCCACCTGGGGCGCACCACCCGGAATCCTGTGGGCCCGCTCCACCGCAAAGAACTTGCTCAGTCCCTTGTGCGCGAGACGATTGGTCACCAGATCCTCAACAAAAAGATCCGCAGCAGATTCCTCCGATCTTTCCGGCACTCCAATGATACGAACATTGTTCCGTCTAGCCCTGCTTTCGGAGTCCCCAAGTCGACGGTCCGTCAGATCACTGGCTAGCCGCAACCTACGGACCTCTGTCTGCAGGGCAGCCACGTCCACAGTTAGGCTCGACGCCGCTTGACTCAAGGAGTCGACCCGCTCGTTAGTTTTGGACAGGTCTGCCCTGACCAAATTCACATCGATCAGGACCGCATCCAGTTTATGAGCCAGGGTATCAAACTGCTGACCCACTGCGGTCTTCATCTCCTCAATGGCGCCCATGACGTCCAGCAGGGTCAATTCCGACAATGGGCGTGAGACCTCCTTAGACCTTTCAGGCGATTTATGCGAGCCACCAGGGGGTCCCTTTGCCTGCGCATATCGATCCATGTTATTGACCTGGGTATAGGCACCCCTCCGGGTTGACTTGGGTTTCGACTTGTCTCCGTCTAGTCTCGCCGCCATCGTCCGGAGGCCACCAAGGCCAGCACCCGCCCGCACCAGGGAAAAAGGGACCAGGTAGCTAATTCAATGGAACACAGCCGTCGCCGACAGGCAGCCCATGTATAGTCCGAGAGTCAGGCCAGACACTTCGCCGTCCGCGCCCCTCTGAAACACCAAAGTCTCTCAGCCGATATCAGAGAACACGCTTGAAAACGAAAGTGAAAGTGCGGGGTCCGTGGCAGGTCAAGCCCAGCCAGCCGCTGTTGTTCACTTCGTACCCGGGCATTTCACCAGCGCGAGATCGGGACCAAGGCAAGAGCAGGCCGCAAACTTCGGAGTGCAACCATTCCGGTTCCCGGCGTCCAACCTGAACCTGGAAAACGGGTGGCACCTCAGCGCAAGTTCATCTGCAAAAGCCCGTCAAAGAAATCAGGATGAAGTCAGGATAGACGTGGGAGGTTGCGGAGGCCCTCGAGAGCCGTAAGCCTACGCGGCCATCTTGGTTGCGCGCTAGGCTCCTCCTCGATGCTTGTCATTTTGGTGTCATTTTCTTCACTGAACTTTAATTTTTACCAGTTTGGGGTTTGTATGGTTTGGCATTTTGATTTTATTACTATTTTGATACTGCATAAATGCTTTACACATTGCACTCAGTAAAGTCTCTCTGCTCTGTGCCAAAGCAACTAGGGGATTGAGTTGGGGTTAATTTTTTGACTTTGTGGGCTCCCCCTGAAAAGGGTTGTGATTGTTCCTTGATGTGGGTAGTCACCAACCATTAAGAATAAGGCTTCCCACAGCATGTTTTGATCCTTGGCGGGGGTGTACATATTTCTGAAGAGATAGTTTCTATGGGGAAGACCCCACCTCTCAATCTCGTGAAGAGTTTTTGCTTTTGATTACTAAAGATAGTGATGAAGGCATTCAATTCAGTAACTACTTTGTAGGTCTTGCTATGCAGGAATAGGTGGAAGTGTTCACAAGCCCATACTTTGCTCATGGTGAACAAAGCATTTCAGGTTACATGAGGCTGTCATAGGCAATGATCAATCACAACAAGGGGGGACACGGAACAATTAAACGTTGAGTACCCATGCTCCCATTTTGGAATATCTCAACAAAAAGAGGGTAGTTGCTCCTTTGAAAAAGAAGTGCAGATGGAATGCATGAAGAATAGGGGATCTTCTTTTTTCGGAAGCTGTTGCCCTCACACACCCATGTGGGTATCATGCTTCATTATCGGGCTTAGCTCCTCTTGGGGCCCGCGCTCCAATGCCCCAAAAGCTCCACAAGAGGGCTCATTAGCAGAGCTCTTTTCTTGTTAGCCGTAATGATGAGTGTGGGTGTGTGGGGATTCAATGGTGTGTGTGGTGAAGAGTGTATTAAAACTATCTGAGGGTACGGTTAACATTTTTAATCAATGGTCCCCTTGGTAGGGTTAAAAACAGGTGAGTGTAAATAGAAATGAAACATTTGTTGTACAAGTGTTAATTGTGACAAAATGTCTTAAATGCTGATATATCTGAGACTGTTATGTTTAACTAAATAATAAAAACATTTTCACACAAAAAACAGGTGAGTGTAGATTGTCAAGGAAGTGCCTCAAAATGTGACAATCTCTCGGTAAGTGATTAAAAGGTCAACGTGTTTCATGCCTACTTGGTCCAGGAGGGATCCGTGGTGTTTTTTCAGGACCAACTGACTAAAGTAATTCTACTAGCTCAGGGAGGGGAATGTGAATTGGTAATGACAAAATTATGTCTGATGATCACCTACTCGGATCTAACATTCCAATCTAAGGACGAAAAAGAGAAAGTAGACAGGATAATATCACATGTATATAGTCTGTACATGGCGAGTACTTCCTTAAGAACTGTAGACAAGTACTCATTATCAAATTTAGTATGCTGAACAATTGGCAACGTGCTTGACGCACAGATGTTGCTCCTTAGTGACACGTGCCACGAATGCCAAAGCAGGTAAGTGACACAGTGGTGATGGCAGGTACAAATTGCAAGGTAGACACCAACAACATGTAAGATCAGTGTCTTCAAGTATAACAGTCCATCTCCGGGTGCAACCTCCAGAATAACTTCGGACTTCTTGATCACCATATCAGGAGATAGTGAATAAAAATGATTAGGTAAAATAACTAGCGACATCAGAAAGTACCATCTTCTGAAAGTCCATCTACACTTTGTCAATATACAATGTTGGTTATTTATAGAAAGATGTTTATCGTATCTACAATCAATGGGCAATACCGCCAGGCATCTTATTCCACATTACCATTCATTGATTGGCCTATTTTGCTGATTATCATTGACAGGAAGGAATTTACGTTTTCAAATTGAGAGAAAATATGCATTTTGTCCTCTTAAGTGAATTCCGCTGTTGCTGAATGCCATAAATGTGCCTCCATCTTGAGAGCAATCACGTCCTTCTTAACCCTCTGCAGCTGTTTGTGTCATTGCATTGGTAATCTGCTGTAATCTGTGAAGAATAAAAAAATATTTATCACCCTGTTGAATCTTTTTCCTTTTGCAGAACGCATGGAATAGCACCTCTTTTTCAGCAGGGTTGGTCAATTCAACAATCACAGTGCCCCGTCTCAGTAATACTACTACCCTTTTTTGATTGGGAGACTGCAGGCTTTGTCCACAATCACATCAGTATGTGTATCACTTATCAGTACCCCTTTCTCAATGAGGCTATGTATTGCTGCTTTGGGGAACCCCTAAAATTGTACACCTCAAAATATTACCTCAAAAGCATGCCCACAGGTGGATGAATCAGAGACAGTGTTAACCCTCAATTTCATGAGGCAATGTGTCTCCGAAATAAGGCACTTTACGGCATGTCAAAAATACAGTCAAATAAGTAAGAACAGACTCAATAATTGAGGTCCAGGGCAAAAAAGTAAATTTTAAGGATTTATTACAAAGATTCAAAAGGTGCGGTACAAAAATTATAAATGTAAACCCATGAAGTCAATGCCATGAAGGCTCTCTGTAAATAGGGCAAGACAGAATAAAGTGCAAAATCAGAATATTTACTTTTTATATTTTATTTTTTTATTATGAAAAAATACCTGGTACATTCAATAATACATGCAGTTTCCATTACAATATTAATAAAAATCCCATATACTTAAATCTGAAACATATACAATACATTATACAATAAATAGGCTAGGGCGTGACTTTCTTGAGCAATTAAAAATTGGAGAATATTTCATTTTTACAGAATACACCTGGGCAGGTATCTCCATATCGGAAATAGAAGTAGATATTCGACACCCTTCATAAGCTATCCCACAAGCTTCTTACAAACGGAAATTCCTCCAACCCTTAATAGGAGCCCATATATTTAATCCAAGTTCCCTCATTTTCCTGCTCCTGTGCATATATAGGGCAGATTCGATATTGTGTATTCCTATTGAGTCTGGCCAACCACATCTGAAAGGATGGTACTACAGTATCCTTCTATCCTGCTGCGAGTAATATCCTAAGGACCGCCACAGATATAAATACAGAGGCTTTCTCCTCCTTGTTGAGCCCTAGATTACTATCGGTTCCTATTATCATTAGGGTAGGGGATAGGTTGATCTTAACACTTAGCAGCCCCTCCCAAAATTTCTCAATTTCTCCTCGAATTGCATTTAATTTATCACAGTGATAGAACATATGCAGTAGATCAACGGGCCCTAACATACACCGCGGGCATCTATCATCCTCCTTTTTGCCCCACAGGAATAATTTAGCTGGTGTAAAATATAAGTTAAAAGGAGTCTTATAATGTTGAGCTCTTAGATTCGTGGAGCAAAAGAGTTTCCCTGCTAGTTGCAGTTGTTTCCCTATATCCACATCCGGGTCCCCAAGTTTCGCTGCCCATGCGCCTTCAAATTTTTCCAGATCGTCCTGAGTCCCCGATAGCAGGGACCCATATATCAATTTGATCCTAGTTCTGCCACCTAATAAATAATCCAATATATTAATTCTGCCCCCAGGGATGATCCGTGGTCTGAAACCCTCATTTTCCTGCTCCTGTGCATATATAGGGCAGATTCGATATTGTGTATTCCGAGGAGTCTGGCCAACCACATCTGAAAGGATGGTACTACAGTATCCTTCCATCCTGCTGCGAGTAATATCCTAAGGACCGCCACAGATATAAATACAGAGGCTTTCTCCTCCTTGTTGAGCCCTAGATTACTATCGGTTCCTATTATCATTAGGGTAGGGGATAGGTTGATCTTAACACTTAGCAGCCCCTCCCAAAATTTCTCAATTTCTCCTCGAATTGCATTTAATTTATCACAGTGATAGAACATATGCAGTAGATCAACGGGCCCTAACATACACCGCGGGCATCTATCATCCTCCTTTTTGCCCCACAGGAATAATTTAGCTGGTGTAAAATATAAGTTAAAAGGAGTCTTATAATGTTGAGCTCTTAGATTCGTGGAGCAAAAGAGTTTCCCTGCTAGTTGCAGTTGTTTCCCTATATCCACATCCGGGTCCCCAAGTTTCGCTGCCCATGCGCCTTCAAATTTTTCCAGATCGTCCTGAGTCCCCGATAGCAGGGACCCATATATCAATTTGATCCTAGTTCTGCCACCTAATAAATAATCCAATATATTAATTCTGCCCCCAGGGATGATCCGTGGTCTGAAACCCTCATTTTCCTGCTCCTGTGCATATATAGGGCAGATTCGATATTGTGTATTCCGAGGAGTCTGGCCAACCACATCTGAAAGGATGGTACTACAGTATCCTTCCATCCTGCTGCGAGTAATATCCTAAGGACCGCCACAGATATAAATACAGAGGCTTTCTCCTCCTTGTTGAGCCCTAGATTACTATCGGTTCCTATTATCATTAGGGTAGGGGATAGGTTGATCTTAACACTTAGCAGCCCCTCCCAAAATTTCTCAATTTCTCCTCGAATTGCATTTAATTTATCACAGTGATAGAACATATGCAGTAGATCAACGGGCCCTAACATACACCGCGGGCATCTATCATCCTCCTTTTTGCCCCACAGGAATAATTTAGCTGGTGTAAAATATAAGTTAAAAGGAGTCTTATAATGTTGAGCTCTTAGATTCGTGGAGCAAAAGAGTTTCCCTCCTAGTTGCAGTTGTTTCCCTATATCCACATCCGGGTCCCCAAGTTTCGCTGCCCATGCGCCTTCAAATTTTTCAAGATCGTCCTGAGTCCCCGATAGCAGGGACCCATATATCAATTTGATTCTAGTTCTGCCACCTAATAAATAATCCAATATATTAATTCTGCCCCCAGGGATGATCCGTGGTCTGAAACCCATCAGAGTCTCGCGAATCCGAAAAAACGTAAAGCTCTGACTATCCGGGATGCCAAATCTCTGCTGAATATCTTCAAATCTCATCAGGATGCCCCCCTCAAAGATATCACCTACTCTTTGAATTCCATGGTGCTCCAAGAGCCTCACAAAAAAACAAAGAGAGGGAGAGGGAAAGGGTCACTCTTGTTCCCCCTGATACAATTGTATAAACAACAAAAGAGTGATTAATATTAAACTGATAAAGCTAATAAAATAGAACAGCGTGGGAAAAAACCAAACAGATTTTTAAAAGAACCCTCACTCACCAACCTAGTTGGTGACATGCTTCATCATCGGGTTCCCACCAAGAAGGCCGAGTGCCTCCCTGGTGTGCTACGAAGCCTGAGTTACAGCGGAGCTGGTTTCTTGATGGAATGGTAGTGAAAGGGGTGAATTTAAAAGGTGGATGGTTTTAACCAATAACAATTTTTATTCTAGGTAAACCAAAGACCGTTAAAAATCAGGTGGGACGGACAAAAACTGGCTGGTTAGGATAACCAAAGGTTGTCCAATTTGAGATCAGTGAAACTAAATGGTCAACATGTTTCTGCTTGTCTTGCCAATTAGCTAAGCATTCTTCAGGACCAGTTGAAATTCCACGGTGGTATGCGCACGCTAAGGCGCACCCTGACCTGTGGAATATTGGTAAAACTTACGGTTCTACCGAATGGCCTCCTGGTATTTCCTGGGCTACTAAATTTCGTAAACAGTGTACGATATACGTCATGGGTCCGAGAGGGGGGTAGTGAGCTATAGTATTTCCATGCTCGCACACTCCCGCGGTGGACCTGCCGGTGTCCTACTCGGACTCCCCATTCTGTCGATGCTAAATTGAGGGAACATACTAGACTTCCATAACGGTGTATAATAGCTAATTTTGGGGATTGTTATTGCTTTTTGCACTAATTTCCAAATCTCCCAAACACCATCTAGAACCTTATACCTCATTTTCTTATAATAATGCCTATCAGTTTTCCGGAGAAGAAGCCCCATAGCTTCTCTGCCCAATAATAATTCAAAAATGGAGGGTGGATTATTATTGCCAAATGGAGTATCCGCTAAATTTGAGGCCGGGTGGAATAAAATCGCCATCTGGCTTAGCAGACAAGCCCAATGATAAAATCTGATATTAGTGATTGCCAGCCCTCCCTTTACTTGTGGAAGAGACAATAATCTCATAGAGCGCCTGATTTTACCATATTGCCAGATAAAATTCATAAAAATCGCCTCTATTGATTTTATTAGGCCTTCCTCAATCATAAACGGGATAGAGCAAAAGAGATATAATACCTTGGGGAGCATAGTCATTTTGAGTACATTAGCTCTACCTATTACAGACAGATGCAAAGCATCTATTCTTTTAAGGTCTGTTGTCATTGCTTTTAGGAGCGGGATAAAATTATCTTTTATAATTGTATCTGTTACAGAGCTTATCCTAACTCCCAAGTAGACCGCTGAATCAAAATACCTTGCATCTCGCCTTCTGATATTATTAGTGCAAATTATCTGAGATTTACTTTCGTTCAGCAGATACCCCGTACAATGTCCAAATTCCCTGGTAATCTCTGTAATAGCTGTCAATGCCATATCTGGTTCCGGAGTAGTTATGGCCAGATCGTCAGCATATGCCAGCAGTTTAGTCTCAAATCGATTAAAAACTACCGGCTTGATACTATTACAGCCTAATAATCTCTGTACCAGCGGATCTATGTACAGGGCAAAAAGAATTGGTGAACAGGGACATCCCTGGCATGTCCCTCTAGAAATATAATTTTTTTCCGAGCTGGCTCCCATTACCTGGATTCTAGCCCTAGGATCGGAATACATAGCTTTAATAGCCCCCATTATTCTAGGTCCGAAGCCCCTTTGTTCCAATATCCCCCATAAATACTTCCACGTTACACGATCAAAGGCCTTTTCCGCGTCCAGGAGGATCATGGCCATCCGCCGCCCCGTGGCGGCTTGCACATCAAACAGCGTGATGTGATCAGTTGTTCCTCACCCTGGGATAATCCCATGCTGCCACGGGGAAACCAGACTGCCCACGACCCTTCCCAGACGTCTAGATAAAATCTTGGCATAGATCTTGGTATCCGTATTGATAAGGGATATTGGACGATATGATCCGGGAATCTCCTTGGGCTTCCCTTTCTTATGGACCACAATGATATTTGTTTCTTTCCAGGATTCTGGAATTAAACCAGAGCACATTATGCCATTAAATAAATCCAATAGCATAGGGGCGATCTCCTTCTGGATGCTTTTATATACTTCGAGCGGTATACCATCCGGCCCCGCAGCCTTTCCTGCTGCTAACTCCTGTAGTGATTCCAACACCTCACCTATTGCCAGATCATTCTCCAACATTTCTTTTTCTATATTACCCAACTGGTGGCCTATATCTTCAAACCCCAGGCTAACAACCTCGGAACCACCCTCTTCTTTACACAATGTTTGATAGAAGTTTTTGAAAACTTTCAATATATTGGCTGGCTCCGTATAATCCCGATCTCCCTCATGTATTTTTAAAATTATATTTCTGCTACTCTCTTGCCTGATCCGAAGTGCCAATAACCTGCCCGCCTGCTCACCTGTCTCGTACATCTTACCCCTATATGTCTGATACTCATCTGCCGCTTTCTGGGCTAGCCACTTATGTAGCTCTGCTTTAATAGTAAGAATCTTCTGCTGACTCCCAACGGACTCGGACCCTTGCTCAATACCTTTATATGCTGTTCTTCTGCCGCTGCTAGCTGGCAGACCAATCTCTCATTCTCTAACCGAGCCTCTTGTTTTAATCTAGCCGAGAAGCTGATCGTCTCGCCTCTCAAGGCTGCCTTAAATGCGTCCCAAACATTATTTCTGGATGAGCTATAGCGATTCAAAACAAAATACTCCTGTGCCCACTTCCTCAGATGCTCTACAAATCTGAGATCAGCTAATAGCTTCCTCTCAAAAGTCCACTTTGAATAGTTTTTATTTAAGGTACCTAAATCATACTGCAAAATAAGTGGACTATGATCGGACAACACTTTAGGCAGTATTTTAATACTAACTTTCTCCATTTCTGATGATGAAATCAGAAAATAATCCAGCTTAGTATATTTCCTGAAAGGGCACGAGTCATATGTGAAGCCCGGATCAGTAGGTTCCTTATATCCCCAGATGTCTGCTAAACCATGCGATTCCAGTAATGCTGTCAATGCTCGATATACCCTGGGTTTGCGGCCTAAATAAACAGCATTATCTGTAAAATCAGCAGAGATATTCAGGTCTCCACATACTATAATGGGTCTCGGCCAGTTCAATAATTCAACTTCAAGATATTCAAATATCTCAGGGTCATCCTGATTAGAACCATATATCGTACATATTGCAAATCCTAGCACATGTTCCACCAGTGCCCACCTCCCACGGGAATCTGCCAAATGGCGCTTAGCCCCTCCCAAAGTAGATCTGGCCAATATTGCCACCCCTCTAACTGTAGATGTTTGTGAGGAGCAAACCAATAATTCAAAACCCTTTATTCTTAACAGGTGTTTTTTTGCCCAAGGTAAATGGGTCTCCTGTACACATAGCACATCAACATAATTCGACCTTACAAAATACCCCATCATTTGCCTCTTCCTCCAGTTATTTAGGCCCCCAATATTAACTGTGCATATCTTAAGTTTCCCCAATTAACCTTATTGAGGTACCACATTTCTTTTGGACCAGCCCATACATCTGAATAGAAAAAGAAAGCCCTAACCCATCAAAAAAATAGAACCAGATATTTTTTATTTTTTCTGCTCTCCCCCCTGCTTCCCACCCCCCACCCCCCCTCCATCCCCTCCAGCACCCACCATACCCTCCACCCTCCCCTCGCCACACCCTCCACCCTCAAGAGACGCTCAGACCTAGGTCTGTGCATGTGATGTCTGCAGCATTAGCGGCCTGGGTCTTCTTAGGCTAGTCACCATAACTTCTTCTTACCCCCTTACTCCTACCAAGAGATAGGTTTTACACACAAAATTATATAAAAATAAACACAAACAAACACCCCCCTCCACCCATCCTCCCGTTGCACTGTAGAATCACTAAGAACCAGACTCCTTTATTCTCCTTACAGCCTCCCTTTAACCAGATTTTTTATTTGTCCACCGCGTCCAGATACTCTCTAGCTTTTATCTCAGAGGTAAAGTAACATGTACGTCCCTCATGGATCACCTTAAGTTGTGCCGGGTTTATAAGATATAGCTGGATATTCTTCTCCTGGAACGGTTTTATTAGCTGTCTCAACCTCCAACGTCTCTCTAAAGTTGAGTGGCAGAAGTTGGGGCGAACAAAAAATGAGACCTCCCCACTAGATCTCTTAGCTTCTGGTCTAGCCTTCTCTGAAATAGCCTGTCGCAATAGAAAATTACCTAGGAACACCAAAATTGCTCGTGGTTTATCCCCCTCTCTCGCTGGGGCTCGTCGTTTAAACGGGGTACAGTGTGCTCTTTGGATTCCAGCAGACCAGTTCCATTCCAGCAGCTCAGGTAAGGCGGACTTAAACAGTTCAATTATGTACACCCTAACGTCCGACCCTTCCACTCCCTCTGGCACCCCCAATACCCGAAGATTATTTCTCCTCTGTCTATTCTCGAATTCCTCGAGCTTCCACTGGATGTCCTTTATCTTTGAACTTTGAGCCTCCACTTGGAATGACGCACTGGCTGCTTCTGCCTCAGTCGCAACTATTATTTCCTCCAGGTTCGTCACTCTCTCACCTACATTAAAACATGTCTTGGAGAGCTTCCTGATGACCCCCTGCATTTTTCTCATGACGGCCTGCGCCTTGCGACTATCCTGACGCGTTTCTTCCCTGTGGGAGAGGATGGCCTGATGTATAACCTCTAGCATAGGAGGGGTGGTACCAGTTACCAGGGGGAGTTTGCCCGAGAGTGGGGTAGCGGATGAATAGTCCCAACTTAAATCTTTCCCTCCTCGATCTTGTACATCTGACTGCGCCTTAGGTTTCTTAGTTATAGTAGGGAGGTCTTGATCAGTGCCCTCATGGTCTGAATCCAAATTACTCCCCCCTAATGATGAGCTTCGATCATCATCATCCTCAGACCACTCAGCCTCTTCGGAGACAGAAAAAAAACAGTCACTGGGCTCCTTATCTTTATCCAGATCCAATCTGTCATTATCTCCTCCCGGAAGATCCATCCCCCACATCACATCACCAGCCCCCTGCATTGAGGCAGATTGCTGTAGCCCCCTCTCAGCTGTCGCTCCTTCAAAACTAGAGGTCATATCCACATTCTTACTGTTAGTGTCTAAGTCTTGTAGCGCCCCCAAAGATACCATAGAAAGGGCTACTGTACCACCCCCCCCCACATTCTCTACTAGTGGGGGGATCCCCTCACGACCAATACCATTGTCACTGGGGGCGGCTTCTACAATAAGTGTAGCAGCCTCACCCTCTCTAGAATCCCTAGTAATTGAGTTAGATTTAGTGCCTTGGGTGCCTTGAGAAACTCCTTTGGACCTGTCCGGGCTCACCTCCTCATTCCGCTTCCTTCTTTCATTTTTCTCCGTGTTCAGGGCCCCTGTCGCCTCCGCTTGTTGTTCCCTGCCACGCATCAGCATATCGACTACTGAGGAGCCTGCTGGGCGGTTCTTCCCAGAGGTCCCACCTCTCCCCCTCCTCGGCTGATCCGGCGTACGTGTCTGCCATGGTTCGCTCTGCGCTTGTTCCGGGACACTCTGCTCCAGCACTGCTGCACCTGTGGCAGGCTCACCACGCAGCCTTCGCATCGCTGCAGCTGCCTTGGAGCCCGCGGCGTTCACCACCACTTTTGGGGCCATTTTTGGAGCCATACCTCTGCCGCTCCACAAACACAGACTCGCAGGTGAGACAAAAACTTTGAGATGGAGCGCCTGACTATCCGGAGCCCCAATTTTTTAGCAAGTGCCCAGAGTCTTTTGCGGGAGTTCCGAGGCCCCATATAGTAATATGTAGAGTATGGGGGGTAGTTTCCAAGCCCCTCAGGGAGTTGACCTTATTCTGTGAGCCTGTAGGGGACTTGACATCATAGCCTGACCCAGAGCGGCTTCAAGTCCCAAGTGAACAGTAAAATCATTAAGAAACAGGACAGCATCCCTGATAGTTTGGAATAGTCTTTAGGCTCACCCCCAAAATCAATTTTTCTTGCAGTCATCATGGTGTGAGCAAAATAATTATATGCTCAGCAAATCAGAGCACGTTTTTATGAAATGTCATATTGCCTTAGCATTTAAGCACTATCCCACAACATGAATATTGGTTCTGCCCACTCTATGCTAATTTTATCCAGGGATAGCAGGATAAACAAGTTAGATGAACAACAGTTCGCTGTTGTGAATGATTGAGGTACAGTGAGCTAACAGAAGGGCCTTGAGAAGTGCAACATTATTGTTTCGGTGTGTGAAAGTTTTTCTTTGACAACAAGAAGAATGGTAATGGAAACAACAAACATGACTGTGTTGTGATGAAGAGATGATGCAGCGTGGTTGAACTGAGTAGAATTAGTTAATTTTATAACATAATGAAGAACAGCACACAATGTCCATCAGTGGCTGTCCCAGACTCCACCAATGGACTCATTGGAATCTGTAAGTCCCACATGGCAGACGTGAGAAAACATTTTACATGAAAGTTTCTTGTTAAAGTGAAACACTCTGTCCTCCATACAAATACCCATAAAACAGCCTATCAATCAATCAATCAGGGGTTTATAAAGCACGCTACTCACCCGTTAGGGTCTCAAGGCGCTGGGGGTGGGGGGTGCAGCTCCGGATCAGTCAAAAAGCCAGGTCTTGAGGTCCTTCCTGAAAGTGTGCAGGGTCGGAGAGCGTATGATGTTCACTGGGAGCTCATTCTAGGGCTTGGCTGGGATGTAGGCTCTACCGCCTGCTCTATTTCTGCAGATGCGGGGGATCTCTGCCCAGGCGAGGGCGGTGGAGTGGAGGTTCCTCCTGGGTACGTGGAAGGAGACTCTCTCGTTGAGGTATTCAAGTCCTATGTTGTTAAGGGATTTTAGGTGTGGGTGAAGAGTTTGAAGATAACCCTCTTCTCGACCGGGAGCCAGTGGAGGTCACGTAGATGTTGGGTCATGTGTTCGTGACGTGGAGTCCAGAGGACGAGTCTGGCTGCGGAGTTCTGGATGGTTTGGAGTTTGTGTAGGAGGGTTCTGTTTATTCTGGCATAGAGGGCGTTGCCGTAGTCCAGTCTGCTGGTTATGAGTGCGTGGGTGATGGTCTTTCTGCATTTGGGGGGTATCCATTTGAAGGTCTTGCGGAGGATGCGCAGGCAGTTGAAACTGGTGGAAGCGACGGCGTTGCTCTGGTGGGTCATGGAGAGGGAGGAGTTGAGGATGATGCAGAGGGTTCGTGCATGGTCTGTAGGGGTGGGTGGACTCCCAAGGGTGGGGGACCACCAGGTGTTGTCCCAGGCGGAGGTGGAGGGTCCAGGGATGAGGACTTCGGTTTTCTCGGAGTTGAGCTTTAGGCAGCTGTCCTTCATCCAGGTTGCAACGTCGTTCATTCCTTTCTGGAATCAGAGCCTGGTGTTCTGGGGATTCTTAGTGAGCGAGAGGATGAGCTGGGTGTCATCGGCAT
The DNA here is from genome assembly GCF_964204655.1 of Triturus cristatus. Lineage (NCBI taxonomy): Eukaryota > Metazoa > Chordata > Amphibia > Caudata > Salamandridae > Triturus > Triturus cristatus. Next base: position 513,631,262 of record NC_140588.1, read on the forward strand.
ACGATACTATGCTGAGCCCATGTTGTCTGACGATGCCGGCAATGGGGGCCATGTAGATGTTGAAGAGCGTGGGACTGAGCGATGATCCTTGGGGTAATCTGCAGTTGATCTCTGTGGGTTCGGAGAGGAAGGGGGGAGTCTGACCCTCTGGGTTCTGCCGGAGAGAAAGGATAGGATCCAGTTGGGAGCGGCTCCTTGAATTCCTGCGTCGAGAAGTCTGGCTGCGAGCGTGGGGTGTGAGACAGTGTTGAAGGCTGCAGAGAGGTCTAGAAGGATGAGGGCTGCGGTGTGACCCTGGTTGAGTAGCATGCGGATGTCATCAGTGGCGCGAACAGGGCGGTCTCGGTGCTGTGGTTGCTGCGGAATCCAGACTGGGAGGCGTCTAGGATGGAGTTATCTTCAATGAAGGCAGTCAGCTGGGAGTTTCGAGTCTCTCGGTGACTTTGGCCGTGAAGGGGAGAGGAGAGATGGGCCAGTAGCTTTTCAGGTCCATTGGGTCGGCCGAGGGTTTCTTGAGGAGGGGTTTAACCTCAGCCTGCTTCCAGTCATCTGGGAAGGTGCCGGATCTAAAGGAGGCGTTGATGGTCCGTCCTGGTTCGGGTGCGATGGTGGCAGCGGCCCTGTGGAAGATGTGCGATGGGCAGGGGTCTGTAGTATAACTCACTCCCCCTTTACAAACCCCCACAGAAAAAATCAAGACAAAAAATAATCTTCCAAATGCCTAGGAGCAGACGTGTGTCTTTTGGTCCTTCGCCCAACAATAGAAGATTCTCAGTCTAAAGAACACTCAATATTAGGTAACACTGAAGTGTCACCATCTCCAATCTGCCTCCTAGACCCAGAATCAGCATTAAAAGAGGAACTCGTTCCTACAATATCCCCTTCAAGTCAACAACTTTTCAAATCAGGTAGATCAGTACTTTCCTCACTTCCATTGTCTTTGACCCTAGCTACACATTTCTTACTCCACCATTTATCATTTTACACCATTATGGCATGTTTAGAAACCTTAATCTACCCTGTACAAGAATAAAACTTTGAGTTTCCCTTCTTAGAACCCAGTGATCTCCTCATTTTCCTAGTTCTCCCACCTGGAACTCAACATTTACCCTTTTTTCAGTCAACCATTGATTTGCTTCAACTTAGCTTGAGTCTCTGTCACTCTCTGGTATACCTCTTCCAAATCAAGCTTCCTGTCTTTCATCTGTGTTTTTTCTCCAACACCTAATTAGTAGCTAATTCACAAGAAGAATGCCTACCCCTTGATAAAACAAATGGAGCCGCACCAGTGTTGGATTGAGGAATATTATCATAACTCCATAGTCTTTCTGACACAGCATCTACAACGTTATGACCAGATGATACCGCCAATTGTATGGTATCCTTCAAAATCCGATTGACTCTTTCTACCATTCCGTTACTTTGAGGGCTGTACAGAGCCACAGTCAAGTGAAGACTAAAATGTAACCATTGCATGAGATTTAAACTGTACTCCAATATCCATCATCATACACTTGTGAATTCCTTGTCTTCTAAAAATGATCTTAAGAACTCTACCACAACACCTGTGTTAGGCTGCTCCAATGATTTCTTCTCCCCCCAACTGAAATGATGGTCCACTAACACCAATGCCTACCTGCACCTTTCCTGCAAATTATACAGCAGTCCGATGAAGTCCATACTTAGCTTTTGCCTTGGTAACTTGGGAAACTCCACCTGTGATAATGGGAAATTGGATGCACAAAGGGATTTATCTGCTTGCTTACAAACTGAACAGCAAGCAATAAAAACATCTACCTCAGTATACCAGTTTCTTCATTCCATTCCGACCAACATGTCCCCATATTGCAAATTCAACCAAATGGAAACTCACTCCCCCTAGAGGAACTAATAGACTTCTCTTCAAAATCAATTCACCCTCAATAGACAACTCATCCCTCAAATTAGAAAAGGAAACAACTTCCTTTTCAAACTAATTTCTCTCCGCCAACCACCAGAAATATATGGTCTCAACTGTGACTGACAAACATCATTAACACAACACATCTGCCACTCATGTAATGTGATCACAGCACCCAACACAAACATCCCATCAACCAACCCACAACACATTCTACAGTCAGTTCATTGGAAGATAAAGCCATCGGACATCTCGATACATAATCTGACCTGGAATATTTGTCACCTGGGATATGTCTCATGCTGAAATTAAACTCGTTCATGCTGTATTACAATCTCACTTATCTAGAGCTCCCCTTATTATAACTCCTTTCAGTTAACAAATGCACTAATGGTTTATGGTCAGTGACCAAAGAAAATTTACGTCCCCACAAATACGTAGGAAAATGGTTGGTAGCTCACACACATGCGAAAGCTTCTCTCTTTACAGTGCTATAGGTATGTTCACACTCAGACAAACTACTTTCTAAAAAAAACTGATGCTGCAAAGGCCAAGCTAAATCGCATGCAAAAGAACCTGAATGCCCCAAAAGGAGTATTGAAAGCTGTCAAGTCTAGAGATTCTTGCCTAAGTTTCACTTGGTTAAAAGCCACCCTCAGGTCCAAAGTGGAAAAACAAAATTGCATGCCCCAGTTGGCTTAGCATTACCTGGATCAACAATCCACAATAATGTTCTTATTCAACAACCTGACATCAGCACATAGTCTCAGCTCCCCCGTTTTCTTTTAGGACGCCACTATAGGAGAAATCCATTGGGAAGAATCTACCAAGTCTATAACCCCTTCTAAGCAAAGCTTCTCTGGTGCTCTTTCAATTGTCCTCTAATGCTCAGGAGAATATCCCTCACTTTATGGACTACAGAGATAGCATAAGGCTTTAAAAGAATTTCGTGCTTGTACCCCTTTATGACACCAAGCCTATTCTTGAACAGTGATTCATAACCGACAGGCAACTGATTCAAAGAAGATAACGGACAGTTATTGATGTCAGCAAGAGATCTGAGACAATCCGTACCAGGTCCTAACACCTTCCCAAAAGATCCTTGATCCCTCCACCCAGCCCAAAGAACTGAGAGTGCTCTGCCGGGGAGTTTGCGGTGGTCCAGCAAACTGCTCGTACGTGCCACATGTGCCTCAGTTGAAGTGGATGTGTATGTGGAGTCAAAGCGCAACTCCAGCCAGTGCAAGGTCTGTGAAGAAAGTGAAGTCCTTACAGAAAGTTTGTTTGTCGTCGGCTAGAAATTGGCTAGAAAAGTCGAGACAAGAGATACTGCACCACAACATAACACAGAGCCGTCATTCAGACAGTTCGACAACTCTAAAGGCAGCAACAACCAGGTGCAGAGAAACATTAAAGGTAGTGATCGCTGAGTGCAAGGAATTGCTAAAAGAGGAAAACATTTCTAACGCAAAGACAAGCTAAAGGCAGTAAAAACCAGGTAGAATGCAAAGAGGTGGGAAAGGTGAAAAACACATGCAAGAAACAAAGCCGCTACTCACTGCCAAAGAAGAAGATAGTGCCTCACAACCAGAGAGCAGGTGTGACGACTGAAATGTTAGCACACAGCTAGTGCTTGACGAAGGTGCCAGTCCAAGCGGGCAGCAGATGCAGCCGGAGCAAGCTCCGCTCCCAACAGCAGAAGGTTCCACAGGTTAGGATGCTGGCGCATTCTTAAAACCACTGCCTCCCTTTGATATTGCCAAAAAGCACAATATTGGCAACAGATGGACTGCCTAGATTGAATCCTTTGATGATTTCATTGACGCGCTGGAAGAAGCAAATGACAAAAAGATAATTATATATCTAGAGAACTTGGCGGGCGAAGGAGTAAAAGAAGTGATAAAGAAAATACCACAAGGTGAAGAAGTGACATACTGTCAAATCATAGAGGCGCTGAACACCAAGTTCAATCCAATGCCAAATATCGACTATGAAAGGCACATTTTCAGTCACGAAAGGCAAAAAAAGCTGGTGAAATGATGGCTGAGTTTGTAGAAAGATTTGATTCGCTAATCAAGCATTACAAGTTCAACCATGAAGAGGCATGCATCTCAGAGTAATAGATTGGTAACTCTCCGATTCCTTCAGATGGCAAATGCTTAAAGCAACACTCAGTTTGGAGCAAGATCTCATTGCTGCTGACAGACAGGCTGCTAACTTGGAGACCGGAATGGCCCAAAGTGAATCAGCACTGTTTGTGAAAAGTAAGCCGAAACACAAGGAAGAAGTCCACAAATAATGCCTCAAAAGAAAAAGAAGTTATCTTTTCAATGTTGATTTTCCTGTCCACATGAAGGTAAATGTGACACATTTGGACAGATATGCAGAAACTGCGGGAAAGAGAATCATTTTGTAATGGTTTGCAAAGCGAGGGAAAGATGAACTGCATCATGTCAAGAAAACAAAATGGAGAAAAGGTCAAGTGCATCATGTTGAGAAAACAAAATGGATGCCAGAAAGTAACAGAGATGTCCAACCATGTCCACAAAGCCAAGCATCAACATCAGTTGAGGCAAGTAGAAACTGAACAATGTCAATTGATGTGAAATTCCTTGTATAAATGTTTGTTACCGTCATTGTCGAGTGACAGTGAGGAAGATGGTTGTGCGATGTCAATGTTGACCACTGGACAATGTGTGCATGTAGGATTAGCTTCTTGCTAGGAATAATGCCAGTCAAAGCTAGACCAACGAGTGAAGGTGAAAAATTAATTTGGACACTGTCCCAAAATCACACTGAAAGTGAATGGGTGCTCCGTGCATTTTGTCATAAACAGTGGAGCGTCGATAAACATTATGGCAGTAGAAAAGTACAACGAACTGCCTCCAGTGCCCCCTTTACTCCTGTCAGAAACCAAAGTGTATAGGTGGACTGCTTCGACACCACTGCAAAGTCAAGGTTAATTTATAGCAACTGTGAAGCATAAAAAGATGAAAGTACAAGCACCAATTCATGTTGTGCCAAGCACTTCATTGAGTGCATGTTTACCTAGTACTGCTGCTGACATGGGACTTATTTCTGTAAACTACGTCAATGCCCATCATGAGATAGTAAATCCGTTTCTATCTTTGTTTCATGGACTAGGAAGACTTAAGACAATGAAAATGCAACTTCACATAAAGGAGGACATCCGTCACGTTGTCCAACGACATCGTCGAATTGCGTTTCACTTATAAGAGGCTGTTGAGAAAAAATTAAGACATTTATTAAGACATGGCATGGTTGAGCGATCCACTGGTCTGACGCCATGGGTGTGACTTATAGTGGACGTTCCAAAGAAGGACAGTGGCGGTGCCGTGCACATCTGCTTTCATATGCGCCAAGCGAACAAGGCAATTGAAAGAAACCGTCTTCCAGGTCTGCACATTACTGACATGATTACACAGCTGAATGGAGCCAACGTCTTTTCCAGCTTCAATTTGAACAAAGGGCATCACCAACTCAAAGTAGAAGAAAACTTCAGGTTCATTACTACCTTTTCGACTCATATTGGGTTGTTAAGATATAAGAGGCTAAATTTCAGAGTGTCATCAGCTGCAGAAGTTTTTCAGGATGTAATTCGTCGTATAATACAGCTCGTCACAAATAGTTTAAAATACTAATTTATGGGGCCACACAAGAGGAACATGATAAATTCGCTACACAAGTGTGTCATATACTTGGTGATGCTGGTCTCACTTTAAATGCAGAAAAGTGTGAGTTTCATAAAATAAAAATTACGTTTTTCAAGGGTTTTTTTCTGATGGGGGAATGACTCTGTACCCAAATAAAGTACAGGCCTTGTTATCCACTTCTCCCCCACAAGATGTAACTATGCTGCTATCCTTCCTTGGTATGGACAGTTATTGTTCAAGACTTTGCCACTGTGAGTACCCCGTTCAGAAACTGAACAAAATGAAAAAATGTTCCATTTCGATGGTCACGTGACTGTGAACAAAGCTTCAAGAAAATCAAACATGCAATTGAGAACGCCACTGAAATGGCGTACTTTGATCCAGAATTACAGACGGAGGTTGTTGCTGATGCGAGCCCAGTAGGGCTGGGTGCCGTCCTTGCCCAGAACACTGGACATCCCAATGTCCCAAGGCACATTGTGGCTTATGCTTAACAGAAGTTTGTTAACAACCTGAAAAAGAAGGCCTCGCTGTGGAGTGGGTTTGTGAAAAATGTTATGTGTTCCTGTATGGGAAGCATTTCACGGTTGTCACTGACCAGCAAGCATTGCTAACATTTTTGGCAATCCGAAAGCCAAAATGCCCCATCAAATTGACATGTGGGTGTTGCGAGTGCAGGTGTATAATTATACAACTGTGCACCATCTAGGAAAGGATCAAAATCCTATTTTTCACATGTACCAATACAGTATCATGACCCAACTTCTAAAGCAGCTGATACTTATGTTAATTTCATAGTGAAATCAAGTACACCTGCTGCCATATCAGCAGAAAAAATCATTGGTGCAAATTCTCAAAGACATTAATACCTTCAATCTTGGAGAAAGCATGCTCAACCTATTTATGATGACCTGGAATACCAGAAATGCAGAAATGTACAGGAAGAAATTTCAGTTACTCCAGAAGGAATTATATTATGAGGCTCGAGAATTGTCATACCTGGGGGTCTGAGACAACAAGTCATTGAACTGACACATGAGGGACAATGTGGAATTGTTGTGGTTCCCTTGTCTTGAAGAAAGAGTTGAAAAATAATTAAGGGCCTGTCATTTGTGCAACTGTTTGTCTTCTAAAACGACCGCGCATCCATTATACATGTCTGATCTTCCGAAGAATGCATGGGAGGAAATTGCATCCAGTCATTTTGGATGAATACTCCTGCATTCCCTTTCTGGAAGATCTGTCATCCACTACTCATTGCAAGATTAGAAAGTATTTTTGCAAAATGGGATGTTCCTTACATTTTGAAATCCGACAATGGCCCACCTTTCCATAGTCGAGAATTTCAAGATTTTCTCACTCATTTAAATGTCAAGCATCAGAAAAGCACACCTCTCTGGCCAAAGGCAAATTGTGTTGTAGAGAGATTTATGAGCACCCTCATGAAGACCGTTCAGCATGATGTGCTGGAAAAGCTTGAACTCAAATCCGTTCTTCAGTATACGCTTCGCCTATACATGTCATCTCCCCACTCTACCACGGGTTAAAGCCCTGCCACCTTAATGTTTGGGAGAGCCATAGGAACCAAAGTGCCACAATGGACCACTATTGACATTGATAAGTTTCGCACTACTGATTCTTCTCACAAACTAAATTAAGACGTATGTTGATAGACAGTGCTGTGCTCCGAGCACTGTGCTCAAGAGTGGTGACCCAGTCATTGTCAGGCAGAAAAGGAAACACAAGTCTGATGCTCCTTTTGATGCTCACAGACCAGTGAAGCAATACGCGGCATGACCACAACATAGTGAGGACTGATCCCTGATGAAACGTATATGTAAAACCCGAAATGCATTGGATGAAAAAACAGTCCATACCAAAGAAATTGGAAATGAAGATATAATGTATGAAGATGAAAATACATGAATAAATATCCTATCAAACTTGTCTTTTTCTCCATCATAAATTTAAAAGCCTATTCTTATAGGATCAGAGTAGTGCCCATGGGGAACAAAATTTCAAATTTATTTATTATGTTTTGGCTCTCAAAGAGGGCCACATAAACATGTACAGACAAAGCAACACAGTCATCACAAGTACAAGAATTATAAAAACATAGTATTCGGACCGTAATAGGTACACTGCAAGCCATCAGTCCCACAAGGCCGGGCCGGCACAATCTTCCAGAGAATTTAATAAATAGCTAAAAATCCTTTAAAAAAGTTAAAAACATAAGCACAGAACATTTCATTTGGTGGGCAATAAAGTGCATGAAGAAAATCTTGTAAAGTGACAATGCTGAGGCGAAGACAAATTACTTTAAGCCATCGCTTGCGCAAGCTACGTAACATAGGACAAATCAAAAGTACATGCATACAGTCCTGGTTATTTAATTTACATAGATTGCACAACGGTGAAGTGCCATGCCATTTAGACAGCAACACGTTAAGAGGGATTAAGTCATAACGTAATAAAAACCAAAACCTACGTATCCCGTGTGGCAGGTTCCACAGGGCGTATGGTTGGGGCTGTTTCAACCTATAGGAGGAGATCAGCGGCTCCACATTCCTTTTATCTCCAACTGTTTTTTTGTCAGATAGAAAACAATACTCCCACGAAGCCTCCCTGAGGACCTGCTTTAACTGCGTGGGAGAATAGGAGAAAAGAGCGCTTTCATCCAGTCTAAGGATTTTCACAGCCCTTCTAAAATTACTAACAAGTTTAGAGAACTCCTTAAAATTGCCCAAAAGTTCATTTTTGAGTAAGACTCGCAGGGTTCCTTCTCTCGCTCTGGCTAAGCTGGCTACCCATCTTATTAAGGCGCACAGCCCCTGAACCCAGGCACTCCTGAGTCCAAAATCCAGCCTGCAAGCAGCCAGCGGACAGGCATTGTTAAGATTCGAGAGGGATCTTAGGAGTTTTCCCTCAGTCTTGTGGCAAAAGTCCCAATATTTTATCTCAATTATTTCTATACCATACAAGATGGTTGCGGGGATTTTAGCTCTAAATACTTCTAGAAGGCTAGAGAAATGTCTTTTCCCCGTTGCCAGATATAGGGACTTTAACCCATTGCCTTGGGCAAGAGCTTTGCGGGAGCAATGCTCGATATGAGAATTCTCGCTCATATTGACCGAGAATATTTTCCCTAAAAAGGTATAACAAGTTACGACCTCCAATCTAAGCCCTCCGATAGCCCAACCAAAATTTGTCGATCGGCATTTCTTCCTACCAGCAATACACATCACTTTACTTTTATTAATATTAATCTTCATATGATGCTCCCCAGCAAAGTCCTGAAGAGCCTGAAGCCGATTAGCCAGACCCACGGGAGTTAAGTCAAGCAATAACACATCATCGGCATACATCAGACAGGCTATTGGCACCCCTCCTATCAACGGTGCGATCCCCTCACTATGGGACACAGCTGCAGGGAGGTCAGTTGTCTATAGGGAAAACAACAGGGGCGCCAATAAGCAGCCCTGTTTAAGGCCATTCTGAGATGGTATTTTGGCCGACAGCCCCCTTTCGCCCCCCATTAAGACCCTGCACCAGGTCTCAGTGTGCAGAGCCCGCACCAATTCCAGCAGGGGAGTAGGGACACCCATCCTCGCCAATTTTCTCCACAGCGTTCCCCGATCTACTTTATCGAACGCTGTGGAGAAATCAATGAAGGCGGCGTATACAACACCCCCTCTCACCTGGACATATTTATCAGTAATAACCTGAAGGGCAGTCAGGTTGTCCAGAGTGCCATGTTCCCTTCGGAAGCCAGTCTGTTCCAACGGCAAGATGTTGCGCTCCTCGACCCAATCAGAAAGAGATCTCAGGAGGCATTTCGCAAAGACCTTTCCGATGGAGTCGAGGAGCGCAATCATGCGATAGTTACTGGGACTGTCCCTTGCTCCCTTTTTGAAGATAGGGACCAGAATGCTTCCTCTCCACGATGCAGGGACACGTTTAGAAAGGTGGCATGCCCTAAACAGGGGGTACAAGATTTTACTCCAGGTTGAAGGGTCTTGTTTTAGGACCGTCATCGGAAGCTCATCCGGTCCCATAGCCCCAGAGGATCGCATCCCATGTAGGAAGTGCAATTAATACCCCTTTTGATGCTCACACACTGAGGGTTGTGACCAGTGAAGAGCACATACTGAGTGCTTACCATACTTAAAAGTCCATTATGCAAAATTCTTCACATTTCAAGCATCTGCCTCGACCTTCACTAGCTCCAGATGTCAGAAGTGAGACTTATCCACCTGAACATCCGGACAGCCCAATTACTGTACCAGTGTCTCTTCTCCTGTATCTCCGCACCTTCACATGACAAGATCTGGGCAATTGATTTGAGCACCAAAACGAATTATTGAAGAGTTGTGATGTATATATGTATTATCCGTACTTTTTATTTAACAAAGAGGGAGATGAAGTGTCTTGTGAGTTAGAGAGGACGGGACCCTTTTGGTCCCTGATGGTCTCCATAGAACACTCACGTAATTGCTTGGGTGTGGGAATAGAATTCATACTGTAGAATCTTCCATTAATGGTTATACGCTGAGATATATAGACGTGTAATACCAAGATCTGAGAGTGGCATGATCATTTGCATGTGCTCGGACTGCGGAGAACGCTACTGTATCCTCAGATTGATTTGTGGGAGCAATGCAAGTGCATCAAAAATAATATTGTATGGGCAATGCCCAGGCTAAATTAAATGTAGAAAAGCTCCAACCTCCACATAAAATTTAAAATTAAAATTTAGATTTTTTTTTCTTATTTATTTGTTAATTAAATATTTAACCATTTGTGTGGGGAATGGTTGTTTTAGTATTTTTGTGTATTGTTTTGTGGTTCAAAAAATCACAAATTCTTAGGCCAGGGTAGCCAGCTCTGAGTAATGACTTAGTGACGGCCCCCAAATTCTAATAAAGAGTAAGTGGAGGTCCCCGGGTGCCAGTAATGATTAAGTGGGGTTCCACAGAAGTCAGAAGGTTAATAATCTCTACCTTAGAGTTTGCTAGATGGGAATTTGAAGCAAACCTGAAACAAACATTAGATGGAGTACCAGTTGTTTTAACATTAGATACATTATCATTGCTAAGGGCAGTGCATTTTGAAAATTTGGAGAGAATGGCATTAACATTCTGGACTTCAGACACTTGCGTAAACTAATTTTTTCGACACCATCACAGACCTTTCTATTCTTTTGCCAATTTGAAGCGTCTCTTGTAGCGTGGCTTTCCTGCAACAAACTTGCTTCTCTTCTGTACTTCTATAAAAACAGTTAACTACAATATGTTCCATTCGGTAATTGTCAAGGTTCCCATTGAATTCACAAGTGGAAGCAAGAATCCTGTACTAAATGACATGGACAAGTGATCAAAAACTGTTAGCCCTTCTGAAACAAAGAAATTATGCAATAAGTCTTTCTTCCTTAAAGGGTTCAAATGAGTCTCATCAATGGCTATCAAGTATCTGTCAAATGCTTTAAACCATTAACTCCATTTAAGGTTTTGTACACCGGGTTCATGCAAGAATGCTTGAGGCAAAGTCACATGCTGCATGGTGAAGATCAAAAGCATGCGCCAACTGAGAAAAGTCCAAGAAAACGTTGTAAAATAGTCTGTATCAAAATGACAGTTTTGTTCTGTGTTTATAACTGACCATTCTAATCCTCCAATCAGCTTAGATGTAGCATTCACCAATGAGAAGAGTGGTTGAAGAGCCAATCAAATAAAAGGAGATGTTTCTTTGAGCTTATAGTCTTATCCCGAAGGTGTCCTGATCAGGCTCAATACTGTGAACATGAAGCGCTAATAAAGAAAATTAATATTTTCCTGCAATACTTTCTAACATCACGCCAGGGCTTTGTATGATGCAGCTCTGAATCAGCTCCCACTGAAGTCAAGTGCAGAGTGCCAAGCGATGCAGCGCGAGAGGCATAAAAATGCGCTAGAGGATGTGCAGCATGAGAATCATTCTTTCGCGCTGCTCTCTGGAGCTTGTGCAGCAACATGTGTAATAATAGGCCGGATATAGATTGATGTCAGCAAGAGATCTGGGGCAATCCGTACCAGGTCTTAACACCATCCCAAAAGGTCCTTAAACCCTGCACCCAACTACCTTGTACACTTTTTTAACACATAAACATTTGTCTGAAATTTACGGACCTTATAACTGATGTATTCCTTGAAGTAATACATCATATCAATGTTGAGTCCACCAAAGGCCGCGGTGGGAATAGCCAAAGCAGAAGTTCTACTTGATGCCATTCTTTGAAATACAATTGATCAGTCACAAAGGTGATTGATGAGCCAGAGCCAAAAGAGACTTTAACACCCAATCCACTAATACCAATGGCACATATGGGGTGACCTTTTTTATTGAAAGAGTTGGACGTTCCCTCCATCTTGATTGATAATACCAATCTGCTGGCAAGAGTGTCTGCCTCCTACTCAGTATCGGAAACTTTTCTTTGCTCGTTTACCAGAACAACTTTTTGTACATTCTTACATGCTATGGCAAAATGTAATTTTTTCCTACATTTAAGGCAAGTTTTACATAATGCGGGACATTCCTTAGAGTTTGTTAGATAGCTCTTTAGAAGCACAACTAAAACAAACATTAAATGGAGTATTAGTTGTTTTATCATTAGATCTATTATCAATACTAACGGCAGTGAATTTTGATGTGTGAAAACAAACGGGGCCCTCCAGGGCCCCCTATTGCCTCTGGGCCCTTGGGTGCATGCAGGGGGCCACATAGTGTGCCCCTCTGTGTGGATGCACCCCGTTTCCTGCACGACATGGACTTACCAGTCTATGCAATGCAGGAAAGGGCTTTGGTATTCCCATTGTGGTGCCTTTTTCAAAGGCACCGCCGTGGGAATGCCAAAGGACCACCTGCCAGACCAGAAGAAAACTCCTAATCAAGTGGACAGGCGGCGGTCAAGTTTGGTGGTGCCGGCGGCGGCGTGCCACCCCACTCCCACACCGCTAAATTCGTAATCAGGCCCAGAACATCGAGGACTACAATTTCGACATCAAGGGTATTGTATCAAAAATATGGTCTACACAAATATGGAGTTTGCATACTGTGTATGTAAACTGCCAAAATAGTGTGTCAAAAATATTGTAAAATAGAATGTTATCTAAAAAAGGTAAGTATATCAAAATAGTATTATATATAGCTTATTAAGTAATTCGTTTCAAATTTATAATAATATAATTAATGATAAATTGTTGTACTAAGTAATGTAAAGAGAGACCATACCCATATCTTGTATGGGGCACCAGTACCCAAACTTCCACCTGAGCCGACCAGGGTGGTGTTCCGCTGGAGAGCTGCGCTATGCTGGACAGGCTGGGACTGCAAACTTACACTGGAGACTCACTTCTGTACGGGCCAATGGTTGGAGCAAGTGGCTGGTCTCGAGGGTTCCGTGGGTGGGACGCATTATCATCTCACATCTGGGAGATGTGTGGGACAGAGATCATATTCGCACCTTTCAAGAGTAACAGACTGAGTATTGCATGCATAAATCCCCAGTTCTTCCATTACTTACAGCTCAGGTATGCCCTCACTGCATATCATGATGCCCGTGGGGAGGTCCTAGAATATAATCCGCTCCAGGCTCAGTGCTGATGGGCCCATTGGGGAAAGTAGGTATTTCACAAATATACAAGACCCTGGTTAAACACCCGCCTGTTCAGTTGGACATCCTGAAGGGCTGATTGGAAGAATGAGTGGGTTCGCTGGATGAGATGGACTGTATGGCCCCTTGCACCCTGTCAGTTTTGGCAAAACTCTGGCTTATCCAGTTTAGGTACCTAGATCAGGCATATCTCACACCATATCGCCTCCAGAGGGCCCGGGTGTGCCCCTCACCTGTGTCTCTATGCTGTCCGGAGCCCAGAGGGGAATTCTTTCATATGTATGGGCTTCCCCTGTTATGCATCAGTACTGGTCACATATACTCTCCATCTCTCCATACTATCTAGAGTGGTGGGACATGAAACCGAGGCAAACCCTTGTCCTGCATTATTCGGTATCTTTGAGGACATTGGAGGATACAGGGAGGACAGGATGTTGGTGGAGATGAGGACACTATAGGCCAATAGAGACATTGCCAAACACTCGAGGTATTTTCCCGCACCCCCTCTGGTGGCATGGAGGAACAGTATGGATTGGTGAGCAAAGCTGGAACAGACATTTTGCATGGCACTAAGGTGCCCCCACAAGTATGCAATCTCACAGAGAGGGACGGAGGGCTTAGCAGGTCCAGCAAACAGGCCCCAGAGGATAATGGTAAGAGAGAAAGGTACGCTGTTCCTATGGGGGAAGGAGGGAGGAATGTGAAAGGCCACAACAGTTATAGATAGGTGCAAGATAGGACAAGACAGTGCGTGCTTGTCCAGGGATAGCTCCAATAAGGAGCAAGGGCCCTCACACACCCCGAGAGGTGTCATTCTTCATCATAGGGCAGCTCCTCGTTGGGCCGGTGCTGCGATACCCTACGGGCCCCACAGGGGGGCTGTTTGCCATAGGTCTTCTCGGTTTGTTGTCATGAAGCTAAAAGATGTTTTTGGAGGGTGTCTATGTGTGGTGAGTGGAAGTGGGATTGTGTGTGTGTGGTTAAAAATGTCTGCTGAATTTTCCAAAGACAATTTATTTGAGGAGTACCTAGGCCAGGAATAAAAACACCAACTAGAAAGTCGTAGACTGAGGCGGGAGGATTAAATCAGTCTCAGTTCCTGGATTAGTGAGTTGTGCAGGGGGTCGACATGTTTCATGCCTTATTCAGTCCATATGGATCTAGGCATTTCTTCAGGACCGGCGTGTAATGATTTAGCCAAAAGGAAGCAAAGAGTCACGTTCCCTCAAGTCAGGATTCAACAGCCATCTATAAGGGTATATTTAAAAAAATTTATAATACAAAAAAATATAACAAATAAAAAACAAAATATATTTGAAATAAATATAATTCCCTCCATAATAACGAAACAAAACACCAACCTCGAATAAAAGATGAAAGAAATTGTAAATTAAAATAATAAAAACATTGCAATTGTAATTAGGGGGAGAGGAGTTGGCCTAACGGCTAGAGCGGTTGACCTCGATTCTGGGGAACCAGGTTCGAGTCTCAGCAATGACGCTGAACATCCTGTGATTCTGGGCAAATCACTTAATCTCCCTGTGCCTAACAAAAATGAATGTGTCCTCATGTAACACAACTGGTGCTATGTAAAGCACTCTGATACCTGATACCAGGTCAAGTTCGTTCTATATAAAACTCCGCAGAAAAAATTAAAAATTAAAAAAAATTCATTAACAAAATTAAAAAACAATATAAATGAATTGTCTTTTACAAAATGTATTATGAAACACACCTATCAATACATTAAAAATTAATAAAATACAACCTATTATTCTCATAACAAATACTCAATTACATAATGTACATAATTAATTACCAAGTAAAAATGTATTTGACATAAAAAATTGTAAAATATGTTTAGCATTTAAAAAACTTTCCACCCTATTTCGTTCCACACTCAACAACACACTAAGTTACAAATTAGTAATAAAACAATACAAAAATAATGTATACATTAAAAAACACAAATAATTAAAATAATAATTAATCAATTATACAATTTACATAATTACCAATTAAATATTTAGTTAACATAAAGCGTTCATTTTCGCTGGGGTTGACCCTCAGGGGTTACTTGTAGTGACACACTTGGGGCGGTTCTTTTCTGATCATGCGCTGGTGTTGCTTCACGTGTGCTGGGGTGATGGCATGTGCAGAGTACGCAGCTGGCATATGCCCTCTGAACTCTGGCAGATGCTGTGTGTCAGGAAGCGCTGGCGACTTCTCTCACCGAGCGAGTAACTAGATGATAATTGGGGGCCTGCGACCTCCAGAGCCATGGACTGGGAGGGCTTTAAGGCTGTCATGAGGGGGAGCTGTATTGGACCACCTGTGGCGTGCGGCGACAAATGGAGTCTGAGCTTCTGAGTGCTCTCTGGCTGACCACCAGGGCTGAGGCATCTTCACCGGAGGAACGTGTGGGGTGCTTAAGGCCCGGCGGGAGATCCAGACGATCTGGGATACTCTGGATAAATGCACTCTTCAGACATACCGCCATTTACACAGGGAGGGTGACAAATCTGCTAGGCTTCTGGTTAGAATATTACGGCGGGAACAGGAGGTTGTCGCTATCCTTCATGTCCGTTCTCAGGGGGGCGACTTGGTCACTAGCCGTCGAGATATCCTGAATGTTTTTATGGAACACCTTAAGGGGGTATAAGAAGCTGGAGAGGTGGGTCCCACGGGGATGGTGGAGGATTCCTTTCGAGGTGTAGGGTTGGCTGCCCTATCACCTGATCTAGTGCAGGATCTGGAGAGAGAGGTTTCTTTGGAATATCTGGGCAAGGACATTTGCACCCTCAACAAATCCAGGGCTCCCAGCAGGATGGCTTCCCTGTGGAGTTTTATCAGACCTACGCCATCACATTCAAGGAGAAATTGTTAGCAGTTCTCCACGAGGCGTGGACCAACAAGATTCTACCACCCAGGAGGGGTGGGGGTTGTCTGCATTATGTTGAAACCTGGAGGTGCCGAAGCAGACCCTTCTTCATATAGGCTGATGTCAATGCTCAATATGGACGTAAAAATACTATGTAAACTGCTGGCGACAAGGCTGGGGGGAGGATTCGTGAATTGGTGCATGAGGACCAATGCGGCTTTATGACGGCCCACAGAACAGCGTTTAACCTTTGGAGGCTAACACATGTGATGCACAAAACCATGGAGAGTGAGCGGGAACTGACTCTGGTTTCCCTAGACCTAGAAGAGCCTTCAAAAGTGTGGAGTGGGCTTTTCCCATGGGAGTGTTGAGAGGCATGGGATTCGAACTAGGGGTGGGCTGAGAACTTCACTCCGCCCGCGGAGTGTGCAGAGATTTGCCTACTCCGCGTTCCACGGAGAACACGGAGAAGGCAAATCTCCGCACACTCGGCAGCGGAGTGGAGTTGGCCAGCCCCCGCCTCCACCTCCCCCATTAACAATTAATTCTACATTAATTAGAAGTAAATTAAAAACCACGTACCTGTACTGTAGCGTCCCCAGGCTACCGTCCTCCTCTTACCCGTGGTCTCTGGTAATCCTTGCGAAAACTGCGCATGGCGCACGCTCGCCCATGCATGTGCGGGTAAGAGGAGGAGGGCAGCCGGGGATGTCGCAGTACAGGTAAGTGGTTTTTAATTTACTTTGAATTGATGTAGAATAAATTGTTAATTGAGGGGGTGGTGGCGGGTGGCGGAGCGAAGTTCCATGGAGTTTGTTCGCAACTCCGTGGACCTCCGCGTAGCCCCGCTACACCAACTACGCCCAGGTTTAATTCGAACCCGTCTTATACAGGTGGGTGCAACTATTATATACCAGCCCAAGGGTCCACATCAAGATAGATGGTGATATCTCAGAGGTGTGGTCGTTTGGGAGGAGAACCATGCAGGGCTGTCTCATCTCGCCACTTCTCTTCCCTCTTGCAATCGAACCCTTGACCATGCTGTTGCAAAAGGAATTGAAGCCATGTTGGATTAGAGTAATGGGCACAATGCACATCGTCTCCCTATATACAGAAAATGCGCTGGAATTTGTCCTCTCCCCTAGCAGGTCAGTGCCAATATTGATGCATTTAGTAACCCATTTGGCAGGGTTTCTGGACTCTGGTTAATATTTGGAAATTGTTCCTTTTTCCACTTGGGAGCCTGATTTGTACACCGCGTGTCTAGCTGCCTGAGCTGGGTCTCCACTGAGAGATGAAGGGATTCAGATACTTAGGTGTTCAGATTGCACTCTGAGGCATTCTATAAGCGTTTGAATGTGGATAGGGTTGTGAAGGTACTGGAAAGGTCTATAGCCTTCTGGAACGGACATCCCTTGTCGGTGATGGATCGAGCAGCAGTGGCGAAGATGGTTTTTCTCCCTCGCTGCCTCTATCTTGTACAAAATGTGTTATTTCCACTCCGGCCACAATTTTTTCAGAAACCGGATAGCTTACTCACTTCCTTGGTCTGGGCGTTGCAGTTGGGTGGCACTGCCTGTCCTTACGCGTGACTTAGAAGGCAAGGCCTGACTCTCCTGGCCATACAACACTACTATTATGTGCTGAATTTACAGCATGCCACGTGGTGGTTGCCCGCTACTGAAAACTGGGAAAAGAGGTTGTTTGTTGACATGCTGGGAGACGATACCCTGGCACTCTGGTTAAAGCGGGGGTCGATATGAACGCCCGGTCTCATATTTGGTAAAGCAGCCTGCAGTGATCTGGGAGGCAGTGATTGGGAGGGTGCTGCACAGGCCCCCTTTTGACAGGGAGCTTTGTCTAAGGGATCTAGCGCTGCTCCCGGCGATTGATGGGGACATGTACATGGAACAATGGAGGATGGGAGGTTGTCGGTGGCAGGGGAGGTCTTCATCACCTTTCAGGAGGCACAGGAGACCTTTGAGGTGGAACTGGGACATTTCCTGCATTATGCCAAGCTGGAAAGCACCGCACGGGAGGTGTGGGTGGGGTTCCCGGAGGTGCTGCAACCCTCTCGAATCCTTGGCGGTCTCCTTCACTGGGGGGAGGGGAGGCACTTGATTACCATAGTCTATAAAGTGATCCGTGGGGACATGGCTACCACCCTTTGTGTGGTACAAGGGGCCTGGGAGAGAGAACTCGAGGATCCTATTGTAGATGCGGACTGAACCCATGCATGCAAGTTCGTGAGGAGGGTGTTCTACAACCATAGATTATTACTTTTCAACTTTCTGCACCGCACCTATGTCACCCCCAGGAGGATGAACAGGATGGACCCTTCCAGGGAGGTGTGCTGTGCACAGTGCAGGGAATTGGGGTCGACCTTTATGCACCTGGCTTGGTGCAGGGATTCAGGGACAGTGGAGGGAAGTGGTGCCTACAATTGTTCAGACAACAGACATTGTCATCCCTCTGACTCTACTGGCATGCCTCATGGATGTGGTGTTGAGACCCAAGCGGTGGATGATTCCCCATAAGATTGCCCAGCTTGCACGACTGTTGGCCAAAAGATAAATAGCCATTAGTTGGATGGGCACGAGGGTGCTGCTGAAGTCAATGTGGTTGCTGGATTTGACGGAACGGGCTGTGGCAGAGGAGGCGCATCTGTGCCTTACCTGTATGGATGAGCGCGCTATGGACGCAATTGTGATGTGGGGGGACCTTACTCAACACGTTTATAGATGAGGATGAATCTAGCTCGGAGGATGGTTCAGAGGATGAGGTGTGAAGTTTGGACACGCTATGCCTAAGTATAATGAATGAGACAGCCAAGTGAGTTATCGATGCATTATTTGCTATATACCTGGCTTGATGATTTGGAACCATTGTGATACTGTCCTCTTCTTGCCCATCACTTGGCTACTTCTATGCTTCCTTGTATGATGTTATGTCCAATTGAACTGTCATAATACGTGACGGTGGTATTCTAGTAAATGTATGTTTTCAACCAGGCACTGCTGGTTTTTGTTGTATTTCTTTGCTAAAACCAATAAAACGAACTTTAAAAAAAACATAAAACGCTAATTTAAAAATAAAAAGCAATAATTTATCATTGGAATTAAAGAACTTCCCACCCGATTCCCCTACAAATCCAAAACACCACTAAATTATAAAGTACTAATGAAATGGCCTTGTCAAATGTTTTATGTCAATATTCAATATATTAGCACATCTCAAGTTTTGTATTAACATTTATAAACCAGAAAAATACATAATTATAGATCTCAGTTCTCAAATTTAGTTTCTATTTTAAATAGAAGGCATAGCATAGATTATGGTGTAGAGATTAACAATATCATTGGAAACAGTCTTCTAAAGCAGAGAAACAAGAAAGTCATCTCAAAAGAAGGGTCAATGTAACATGGTCACATCAGTCTATATAGTGGGCTGTGTCATCTGTCCATAATTAATTAGTCCACCAGTCCATATTGACCATGCTCTGTTACTAGTAGAAGGGTGGATTCAGACACGGTGCTGTGGGATCACTAGCAATCAGCCGACTTGTGATCCCTTTGTATATCCTAGAGCTCGATGTATTACTTCAGCCTATTATCAAACAGTCAAGAGATTTCCTTCTTGGAATAGTCACTCATTGAACGTATAAGCCTTGAACAATTTCCAATCAGAAGAACAAAACACATGCTTATAACAAGACTGTTTCCAATAATATTTTAACTATTACTCCAATCATACTTTGCTGTGCCTGGGTTCTGCCTTTATGGCAGACGTTTCATAGATCTGTCCTTTCATGTCTTAAGGTCTGTCAATGACCCTGCTTGCCCCCGCATGCTTCTGTTCCTGTGATTTTGGTTGGTAGGTGTATTTGCGGCCTCCCTGTGCCTCTTGTGCGCTGTCGTGTGTCTCTGGTACTCTAGTGTAACGGGCCTCTGACTCTTGCAGTGCTGCTAAGTGTTGATGCCTCTTTTGCTGTGGCTCTGTATTGTTTTTAGGTCTCGCCTAGAGACGCAGCGCATGCGCTGCTTGCCTTGCCGAGATCTATTGTTGTCGACTTGGTTGCCGAACGGGGACAGGATATGTGCACGCGTACAAAAGACAGCAGTTGTGCATGCGTATGGCGTCATCAGCAGAACTCAGAGGACAGGAGATGTGCACGTGTACGGCTCGCGGCGCATTAACACGCCTCCTCATTGCTTGCTCGCACGAGTACAGCGGCGTTAGCACAACTCGGAGGACAGGAGATGTGCACGAGTCTTCTGATACTTCTTTAAATACATATGCACGTGTCGGGCGCATGGCGTGATCACACGTCATGCTCTCTCGTTCGCTGGCTCCCTGCAGCCCCTTGTGTATTATTGTTGAATTATACACTTGTCCTGTGATAGGTAGGTAAAGCTTTATTCGATAAAAAATATCATAAAAGCACAACATACAATAATATAAAAAAGATCAAGTAGACAATAAAAGAGTTGATCAGCATGGGTAAGTATAAGAGGGCTATAAATGTAGATAAAAACAATATGTGCAAGGTACAGGAAGCTTAAGACCCAAAATTCATATAGTAGATAAATATCAAGTGATAGAAACAGATCACATAGGTAATTCAGTGCATATGAAGGGCGAGTTTTTTCTTCCGCAATAGCCAAGCACAACCCAGATACTTGGCAATGCCACAGACAATAGTAAGGGACGAGGTATCTGTTTGTAGAATGCGTAGCACAATACGGTAGTCCCGACTACCGAGCATTCTACAGATCGGCCTCAGCCACTTGGCTCTTGCTCGTCTGTAGTGGAAACAGGCAAATAAAAAGTGAGGAATAGACTCTCTGGGTGCTGTACAACTCGGGCAACCAGCAGATGTAGTAGAGAATCCCTTCCAGCCAGCAGTAACACAATTAAGAGGAAGGGACCCCAATCTGAAGCGCACGTACAGAGATCTATCAAGAGGAATTTGAATAAAGTCAAGATAGGGTTCCAATTTACAAAGAAGCTTATGCTCAAAAAATGCTTCGGTCAACTTCCCCATTTTTACATTGTTCAGCTCTCTTGCATTGACCCAGCTCCAATAAGCCTTCTTAAGATCCTGTTTCGAAGGGGGTATCTGGGATTCCCAGCAGTCAACATAACCGATAGTTCTCAGCGTTTGTTTAACATGGGAGATCCATTTTAACCTCCTCCCAGTGTCCGCTAATATAAGTTCACTTAAGCCTGCAGCGTATTTGGCAAGTTCAGGTGTCCGTCGAAGTCTTGCCCAAAATAGTACAGGTCGGAGGCGTGCAATGTCCTGAATGGAGTGTCTGCCTAAATCATAAAACAAGGGTTTTAGTGGTGATGAAGTGGGAACAGAAATAAGGTTCCTCATAAATTTATTCTCGGACATGACCAGGTCATGGATATTTTCATAGCCCCAAATTTCAGCCCCATACATAGAGCTAGATAATGCCTGTGCTTCATATACCACAAGGGCCGGTGCCACTGGTCGGCTAGTAGAGAGATGTTGTTCTCTAATGATGGCACCAGATACCCTCTTGTGGCATAGGAGCATCTTGGTCAGGTGCGAGCTCCACTTCATCCCTTTTGCAATGCGTATGCCTAGATAGTCGAAGGAATCCACAATGTCTAGCGGTGTGCCATCCAGACTAAGGGCATATCTAAAACGTTTTGGAGGATTAATAACCATTAATTTGGTTTTCTCTGTATTTATGATGAGACCATAGGACTTGCAAAAGGAATCAAACCTATTTAAAAAAATGTGTAGGCCAGCCGGGGATTTGGAAATCAGGAGATTGTCGTCGGCGAACAGGAGAGAGGGAACTTTTTCGCCAGCCAGGACTGGAGCATCAGCTGAGACCTCTCTGAAAAAGTCCACCACCCCGTTGATATATAGAGAAAACAGGGTGGGGGCTAAAACACAGCCCTGGCGGACCCCCCTGTTCACCGCGACACTCCCTGTAAGCTGGCCCTGGGCACCCCATCTAACGTTAGCATGATTGTTCTCGTGAAGAAGCTTTAAAAACGCAAGGATCTCTTGGGGGACACATAATTGGAATAAGACCTGCCACAGTCTTTGGCGAGGAGTTAAATCAAAAGCGGACTTTAGGTCTATAAAAGCTAAATATAAAGTACCTTTGCCTAAAATCACCACTTTCCAGTATATCATAAAAAATCTAAAAACTTGATCCATAGTTCCTACCTTTTGTCTAAAACCTGCTTGAAAGTGCGATAAAACATTCCCATTCTCAATCCAACACCTCAATCTCATAAGAAGAACCCTGCCAACCACTTTCTGTATCACGTCAATTAGACTAATAGGTCTATAGTTGGCAGGGTCCTCCCTATTGCCCTTTTTGTAAATGGGAATCACCACCGCAGCTTTCCATGACTCAGGTACTAAAGAACCCTTAGCTATAGCGTTCATGACAACGGAAATAAAAGAAGCCCAGGTGGTTGGATCGTGTAGAAGAGGATCACCTGGTAGGCCATCTGGGCCTGCCGCCTTACCAGGCGCAATACTTTTGATAGCCAGGATGACTTCTTGAGTCCCAAAGTTAGTCTCAGCTGGGAAATTTGCGGCAGGGGGCGAATCATCCACCACAGGGACTGCAGAGACAGTATCTCCCGCATATATAGCAGAGAAATGGTTAAACCATTGCAGCTCCGTTATATGGTTTGGGATACTTGCCATTTTGGCCCGTTTGCCTCTGTTAAGAAGGTCCCAAAAGACCGTTGAATTTCGATTCAATGCCGCCTCTTTTAGTTCCTGCCAGTGCATTTCCTCCCAATTACGTTTGGCGTCTGTCAAAGATCTAGAATAGTCGCGTCTCGCCCTTTTGATTAGATTGCTATCTTGTTTCCTTAGGGCTTTTGACAAGGTCACTCTGTCCCTTCTACATTCTTTGGAATACCATGGGTTAGAGCCTCGCACGGGGTCCACCTTACAGCGAGAGTTCTCACCCAGAATAAAAAATTCCCCTATCTTATTGATAGTATCATGATAGAGAGAAGATATGAGTTGGGGATCATCCGTTTTATTGCTGGCTTCACAGAGCTCGGTGTGTTTACTGGCTAATAATTCTTTAATTGATGCGAGCTTCCCCTCGTGTTGTGAGATCCCATGCCATTTGAGGCGTCTATTGCATCCTGCCAATGATACTTCTTTGGTTGCCATCGAAGGAAGTCGGTTATTCGCATGGTACGGGGTCACACAAGCATCTTTAATTTGTAAGCACAATGGGTTATGGTCACTATCTATAGTGTTTTTAACGACCATGTCGACAATGTTCCCCCAGAAATAAATATCAACAAGGATATAGTCGATGCGAGATGGGGTGGTTAGCCTATTGAATGTAAAGGCACCACCCTTGTCAGATTTAGATCTACCGTTCACTGCTCGTAAATTAAACTCTTGGGTGAGAGCATTCAATTGATTTGCCCTTTGTGACCATTTCTTAATTGGAGTAAGCTCAAGTGGCGGAATGCCCCAATTGAGATCAGACTCACTGGTTCCCAATAGATCTTCCAGGGCTAGGGGTTCAAATGTGCAATTGAAGTCACCACAAATAATGATACTAGAGTGCGGATCGACGAGAGTTAGTTCGTGATCCAGGACGGAGACAGTCTGGGAAGGCTGTCCTCCCACAGTACCTCTAGCATAGATGTTAAATAGTTCTAGGGTGGGACCGCCGAGTGAACCTTTTATAGTCAAATGTAGAAGATCGGGGGAAACACTATTGTGGGTCTCTACCAACCAGTTGTTCTTAATATTTACCCACACAAGTAGTCCCCCCGATGGGCGGCCTTTCCCTGAGCTTGAAGCGGGTAGGTAATATGTAGTATATCCTGATTTGTGTAGAGGGATAATACTCCATGTTTCCTGGAATACACAGACGTCAAACGTACTGATGAAGTCGTGCCAATCCGGTATCAGGAGTTTTTTGGGGAGCCCAGCAATGTTCCATGAGACAAAATTAAGAGATGGCATGGAATTTTCAGGAGTTATAATTGCCGGGATGCAGGGGGGCATCTCACAAGGCAAGAGGGACGATGAAAAAGGTGGTGGGCTCTGGAGTGGTGCGTTGGTATGATCGGCAGCAATAGAATCCAACTCCTCAGAATGACCAAGGGATAAGTCTTGGGCCAGTCAGTCCACCCTGTTCAAATTAGAATCGTTGCTTAGAACCCTATTTCTACCCTCTGGCTCGTGGCCTCTTAGAACCCAGAGTGGAGTGCGCCTTATCTGAATACAAGAATAGTCTGGAGCTGAAGTACAGTATTCCAAAAGGACCAAGTTTTCGGCCAGAATGGTACTAGAAAATGTAAGCTCAATACAATCGAGTTGGCTATTGTGGAGTGAGATTCTTCTAGCCTTGATGATATCGTCGCGAATGATTGACCTACACCCCCTAACATGCCTAACCCAATGTATGGCTCTATTCTTTACGGAGTCCTCATTTTCATAGGATTGGGTGGTAGTAAGTCTAGGTACCTTAACCATGTAGGCTATGTTTGGATTGGCCAAAGGGCCACCTGAGATAGAATTAGATGCAGTATTGCCTCTAAAACGAACCTGGGCCTCCTGATGGCTGGGTCTTAAAGGCCCAGCAGATTCAAATGTAGTCAAAATAGAAGGGAATTCATTATGAATTCTTTTACATTTCACAATGTCCGTATACAAGGGTTTACTGCTACTAACAGAGGACAAAGGTGGCTTTCTAATAAGGTCAGTCGTATTGCAAGCTAAGTGGGTCCCCCTGTGTGGGATTGGCAGAGGGCCGGGCTGAACAAATATTGAGGGTACAAGTGGTGTTAGAATCCTAGGGCTGCTTGGGATGGTCATCTGCATAGGAATTGGAGGGACCCTCTTGCTCAGTTCCAAGACTATATTTTTCAACAGTTCTATCTCTTTTAGTAGCTGGTCAATTTTCTGTTCCAGGGATATTCCCTGGGGACTAGGAGTCTGAACTGCTTTAGAGACTGGTGGACCAGGATCTTGGCATGCAGGGATTTCCTCATCTAAGCCTTCCAAAATAGCAAACCTATTAGAGCATGAGAGCTCAAGTGGGGTGATAAGGGATTGGGATTCAGTACTAAGTATGGAATCCGAAATATCCTGCTTGTCTTTTTGACAGAGCTCGAGGTCATTGGGTATAGGGGAGAAGATATTGTAGATGGGACTTGTCTATTTTTGATGAACATACTTGGGATCTTACGCTTGCAGATGCTAGGAGGAGAATCTGCTACTGGTTCCCCCGCAACAGTAGATGGATGCCTAGTTTCCTCCAATAGGACTTGACAATCATCGACAATATCTTCGATCCTGTCCAGCACACAATTGCCTGCCGCGTGGGTGGCTTTTTTTGGCCTTTTTACCCTTTTTGTTGAAGCTACCCCCACCTCCCTCCATGGATTTCCTTTTGGCCATACACAGATAGTAAATGAGATTTTACGTTGTTGACAATACCAACAATACTTATAGAATACACCAATACTACAGTATAGTGACAAAGTAATACTTTCAATCCTTTGTAGTGATTAACGCTGCATGGAAAGCAGCAGTCACACTGTTTGTTAGAAGATGGATAAGACAAGCGGCACAGTACCATGATGGTCTGGGTAGCGCGCAAGAGGGGTGGCCCAGCCCTGCCTCCTCCTGCCCCGAACGGCCACAGACGGCCCGCCCTCTGCCCGGGCTCAGCCCGGCGCCGCCCGCGCGCGTCCCGCGACGCGGAGGGAGCCAGTGATTTTAAAACGCCTCCGGGCACGCTGGTATCCGGAAGTGTGCTGCACCGCCTGTGATCCTTATATTACTGTTTCGCATGCTAATTAACCCATATTCACACTCACTGCCTACCTGCCGCCCCTTGTGCATTATTATATAGCTATACTGTTGTCACGTGCTACTTTTTTTACTGTTTCACATGCTGATCTACCCTGCATTCAGACATCGCCTTCTGCTTTCATTATATTGCCACCACTTCTGCATTCTTATATGTCCATACACATGCCGTTTCCCACTTTTTTTATTGTTGCTCGTATCATTTTTGCCGCATTACTACACAATACCAATATACCATAGCACAACTTCTGCTCGCTTGCTCCCTTCCTCCCTCCCTTTCTTTAGCACCCGTTCTACTTTTAATCAATGCCATTGCTATTTATTATTTGCCATAATACTTATTTTACTATTTGGCATTCTAATTTGGGCCATATTCACATTCACTGGCTCCCTGCTGCCCTTTGTGCATTATTGTATAGCTATACACTTACCCTATAATACTTTTTTTATTGTTTAACAAGCTAATTTAGCCCGTATTCACACATCGCCTTCTGTTTCCACAATATTGTTCCTTCTGCTTTCACAATATACCGCCCCTTCTGCATTTCCACACAATAGTGCTTTACCAGCACAAGTAACTAACTTGCTCCTTCCCTTTCTCCCTTTCCTTAATGCCCGTTCTAGTTTACTTCCATGCCACTCTACACCACTCAAACACAGTCCACTCTACCACACCCATTACCACTCGAACACGACACTGTATCACACTCAATCGTCCTCCACATAATACCACTATAGCACAGCCTACTCTAAGCCACTCAATGCTTCAACACCCTACTCTATAACAATCTACTCTACAACACACTATACCACTCTCTGCCACTCTACTGCAATACACGCCACTTTATTAAACTCTATGCCACTCCACACTACACTACTACACTCCACTCCACTCTATAATACTTTACTATACTTTACACAGCTATACGCCACTCCGCTCTATAATACTTTACTCTATCCTATGCTACAACACTTCACTATACCACACTACACTCTTAAATATCGCATTAATAAAGATTAAAAACTATTACTGTTGCATTATTATTTGATACGCCAAAAACTCAAACTTTTACTAATGCGAGACCTATTACATTGCAAATGCTTGTTATAACAGTTCTAGTGGCCGCCATGTCGCTTTCTGCATCCGTTTTTTGGTGTGCTGTTCACATCCTAGCATCCTCTGTGATCTGTCCTACTCTTTTGAGATTTTTGGAGGTTTTTTGATGTCATTTGCTATTTGTGTTGATGGTTCTCTGCAGCACTAGGGAGGATTATGGAAGGACGATATCGGCCTCCTCAGATGCTGGGCTGAGCCAGCTTGGGAGCATGCCACATGGACTCTGATTTCAGGTGCCTTGGGTGTAGTATTCTTCGGCTGGCCAACACTATCTCTGTTCCTGTTTCTCTATGGGTCAGCTGCGCCCTCTGACCACTCATCGGTCGTGGTTTGTCTTTTGTTATCTTGGTGCATCACAGCACACGTTGTCCATTCGTTCTTTGGATGTTTCAGTTCGAGCCTTGCTCTGACCTTGAATGTGTGATGGTCTCTGTGGCTGATATAGTGTTTCACCTTAGTGATGTGTGTTTTTTTGGACTACTGTGCAGTTTCCAGCGGTGCTGTTCCTGGGACCAGGCTGTTGGGCCAGGTGTTTCTGCAACTTTTGTTCTTATTTTTGGTTGGTGGTTGCATTTTCTGTCTTTACCTTACATCTTGTTGGTTCTGCCTCTGAGGGCCTTCGGATCACTACTAGACGGTCTGGGTCTGAATCTGGAAGTGTTTTCCTGACCAGGTGGACTGGTTACTGTTTTCCTGTATAGTAGCGTGTAGCTCTCTTGGGCACTGTTTGTTTTCGAGCTCTTTTGACACTTTCTGGTTACTTGCAGATTTTTCTGTTCCTTGGTTTTCCTGACATCTCTGCTATTATTCAGGTCATTTTCATTGAGTGGCTTCCTAGTGTCCTGCGGTTTTGCCTTTCTCTTTTGTTTTGCTTCCTCAGTATACTTGCATCGTTTGTGTTTTTCATGGATTCGACCCTTGCGTTTTGTATTCTGATTCTGTCACGGTCAATTCTTGGTGGTGCTTTATTCCCCAACCCTCCTGTTGTTCAGTTTCTGTTTGTGTGGGTAATTGTCACTATGTGATCTTTGTGCTGTGGTGTTCACACGCACTCAATATATGTTATTCAATATTTCTCCAACGTGTCCGTTGTCCCTACTTCGTAAGGGACTAGGCTTGTTCTTCACAGTCCCGTTACCCTCCCTCCCCGACTTATGCCTCTCAGTGTTTCTTGCTTGGTATCCTCAGGACGTTTTTGTTGCCAAGCACCAAGGGATACCTGGCGAGAGGGAAGGGGTTTGCACGTCCACTGGGCGAAAACTCACCTCACATGGTATGATTGACAAGGAAGCCTGGACTCGGAAGTAGTCGGCGCATTTAGTTCCGCATAATAACTGCGAGTGAGTGAGTGAGCAGGAATATGTGTGACTGTGTAAGTGACTCAGTAAGTAAATGCGGTACAGTGAGAAAGTGTGTAAGTGAATTAGTGAGTTAGTGAGTGAGCTGGGGTGCTGGAATAACTTTTCGAGTGAGGGTGCTGGCCCTGACGGCAGGTTGCAAAAGGAATAGAAGGTCTGAAAAATCTTACAGCCACTTTAAACGGGAGTGTACCAAAAAGTGTTTAAAAAGTTTTTTTTTACATTGTATGCACCATATAAAGCAAATTTCATGAGTTTTGGTTTGTTGGAGCCCATTTTGTTCTCATCAAACTTCGGAATTAAGAGTCAACGTGCCTCATGTCCTTTGCATGGTGCTGGATTAGTTGAAAATATCCTAAAATGTATTTTCTAGAGCAAACAAATGTTTGTATTTATATATGTGTGTTGTAAAATCCTTGACTTGTTCCAGCCTTTTTCATACATCTCTGTACCACAGAGAGAGGGTCACTAGACTGAAGTTTAATAAATTCACAGACAGGAACACATATGTAAATCTATGCATTCAAATAGTTAGCAGTGGCTTGTTTAATGAAGTTTAACAGCCTGTCAGTGAAAGCACTGGTAATGTTGCTGGAAGAAACATTATTTCAATGGACTTTTATTGGTCGCAGTCGAACCTTTTAAGGTTATCAGAGAGCGCTGCTTTGCCTCCAGCATCACGAGTTCCAGTATTTTACAGGAGCTGAAATACTCCTAAATCTTTCTTCACATGGGTATACACTTTTATCAATTAATTCTCTAATTATTTATTTGTGGATCAGAGTTACTTGCTTCAAATTAAATGGTCTATCTCAGTGCCTGTAAATGTTTGATTCATTTCTGACATTAAGTAAAGGGCACATTCGGAGAATAAAATCTGTCCCTTGAATAATGCCTGCTGCGGTGCCTGGATAGCCGGTTTAAAAGGTCAGCGACTACAATCCCTAAACGAAGATGGATTCAAATGGCCACATGTCAAGAGCAGTGCCAAGCCCCTGACAATAAATGAGCTGTCAGGAGAGAACGAATGGTTCTTAATTGGTACAGGAGAACCCTAAAGAGATGCCCCGAGCTGTCTAGCTAACAAATTGACATGTTTTTTCAAAGCCTGTTCTGGATAAAACAAACAAAATGTGACTTTTCTTTGAGCACTGCATGGCGACGACCATCAAAACAAATTCTTCCAGGATGCTCTGAAATAAACCAGTAGGCGGGTGATGGAATAATCTGTCAGCATGAGTGAATTAAAAAACTAAAGTGGTGATCAGCTGAGAAATGGAAAGCTCAAATTCTGATTTAGAGGGTGGCTGGCAACATTTGCATTCTTGTTCTTGGCAGAATTAGGTTCCTCATCACACCAGCAGTGAAAAATCTGCTTAATTTTGATTTCACTGCCATGGCAGGAGAGCTTCTTCCATTAAAGTGACATTCTCTGCCAGTGGAAGAATCACATTGATCGCATGAGATGAAGGAATTTTCGCCATTAAATATGGACTCTTGCCATGTACCACCAAAAGGTAGTACTTTGTTTGTGTCTAGAGTGTGTGGTTTGATCACCAGAGCTACAGATAGAGAATCTGCCATTTTGGGGACGTTTATGTAGTAATACACAATGAAGTAAATCAATCAATCAGGGGGTTTATATAGCGCACTACTCACCTGTGAGGGTCTCAAGGTGCTGGGGGGAGGTCTTGAGGTCCTTCCTGAAGGTGTGCAGGGTTGGAGAGCGTCTGATGTTCACGGGGACCTCGTACCAGGTCTTGGCTGCGATGTAGGAGAAGGCTCTCCCGCCTGATCTACTTCTGCGGATGCGGGGGACCTCTGCCAGTAGCAGTATTTATTTCTCCAAGAATAAAACACATCATATGGCCTGCAGTTAAGATACTAAGAACCACTGTTCTCTCTCCATCGAACTCTGACACCTCGTGCCATCCGCATCATCTAAGCATCATCATACTCTAGAGTTCTATATCACAAGACATTTCCACAGTTTACTTGTCACAACCCTCCTCCATATCACCGCATTTGTAAACATATGAAAAATCGTGCCTAAGCCTCAGCTACAATCACACATCTTTAAAATTATCCCTGTTTGGATCGATGAGAATGGTACATTTAAATATCAGGACATTATTAAGGTTATTTTGTTTCTGCACGGAAACCTAATCTGGAATACACAAATATGCCAGCAAGAGTTCTAGCTAATCAGTAATTTATTATATTGTGATGGCGAAAGCCCCCAACCATAAATGTAGCTGTTTCCTTTTCTGAGGGTCTTCCTGGATTTTCCCCTTTTAACACACTCTGTGTAGCCCTTGGTCCAACCAGACCCTTTCAAAATTCAAGTCCATTGCTGCTACCTTGGGCTGCTTGTCATGGGCTTGAGCATGGATCTGGTGGGTGTGCTGCGACAGAGACATGATGTGAAGTATTCACTGTGTTTACCTCCCGACTTTAGGATAACTTGCCAGATTTGCAGATATATCACTGTCAGACAAACACCGAGTCACTCTTGATTCCAGTGTTTGCCCCGAGGGGTTTGCCGATGTGTTTCTTTTTATGGGCTTGCCCCCTCTAACCTTGTTACCCATCCCGTCTTGGCACAGGCATTGTGCCACTTTGAACTGCAGCACTGTTTAATTGGGCGCAGCAATGCAGACAGCAAAGTGTCTGTCTACAAGAATGATGCAGCACAAAGGCCACATACCAACTAAGGCTATGCTGAAGGCAACAGGCTGATTATGCTCTGCAGTACTGGATAAGTGTCTGAGTTGTAGCAGACAAGGAAACTAAAGAAGCCAATTAATTATGCTGTGTGATGGCTGAATATCTTTTGCATCAAGATGATGAAAGTCTGCATATCAGGTGTGATCAGGATTGACCATGAGCTGAAGTGAAGACTGAATAAGAGTACCTGAAAGGGACACACAGGAGAAAATGTGTGACTGACTGCCAATTGAAGTGCCAGTACTTTCACACAGGCAGAGGATGGCATCAAGCAAGAAGACTGGGGGAAAGAAGGCAGCTGGAAGGGGGTCTACCAAAGTAGGATGGACTGAGGTAGAGGCTGGTGCTGACATTTCCAAGGGCATACTGGAGAAGGCCAAAGGAAGAGCAAGTGGGAAGCTCTTGGGCGAGAGAGTCACCAAAGAAACCATTTACATCCCTATGCTTTATGAAAGCTTGAACCTTCATGCTGGTGCTAGAGCAGTTGATGGTGCAGACACTGGAGACTGAAAACTGAGCAAACACAGGCACTCATTCTAAAGATACTGAAATAAGTAGAGGGATTTAGATTATCCTCAGCAGGGCACTTTTTAATTTCAAAGTTGGAATGGAAAATGAAAAAAAAGTTTAATTTGAAAATAGGTAAAGCAGCAGATCAATTTTCCACTGCCAAACCATCTCTAAGAGGTAAAGGAGGTGGTAGAACAACCACCTTCCAAAATGTGTCGGGCCACAGCTCATTGTAGTTACCCAAGCAGAAACAACTGTCGTAACTGATCTCACCACTACCCAGTATGTAACTGTGACTGTAATTCTTTATTGTTTGATTAATTAAAATCTTACAATGATACAGAATTCATATAATGGTCCAATATAAACAGGTAAAACAACAAATATAAAATGCAATGTTTTTAAAGTGAGGTACATTTGATAAAAATTCATTAAGTATTGTATTTTAAGATGTGGTGGTTATAGATTTTAAATTATGCTCCTCTAATGTTTTTCCTACTTTCAACAAAATTTTTAAAAATGCAGAGTTCATGAGTATGTCATTCGAAGACAGACATAATATCAACACTTGCCTATGTGTCCTTACTCCTCGGTCTCTTAAGTATGGTTGTTCTTCCGTTTTTCAATTCAGGACAGAGACACGGTAGTTGCATAATATTCTCCTCCCCAGATTTACATAGCCTACATATTGTGTCCTCTTCTGGTTTTTTCCAAGGTGGTAAAAGGCATAATCCCGGTAGTAAACCAAATTGTGCTTTTGTGAAGATTTGTTTGTTTTTCAACGACCATGGTGTATCCAAGTATTGCTGTACCTTCTTTTTTGAAAATCCATTTATTATTGGCCATCTGTGTTTTCTTTTTGCAAATATGTCTTTTTCTCTTATCAGCGATAGATGATCTGTTATTTTGTTGATCGCTTTTTTAAATGATTCCTGGGTTATGGTAATTTCCCAGATCGGCATTACCTCAAATCCTTCTAGCGCTGTATTTAAATATTTCCAGGCCGGCAATTTCCTGTTTTCACTTATTTCCTGCCATATTAGCTGGGACATTTGGTTGTCATGGTTGTTTTTTATTCTGTTCCATACTTTAATAGCTTGTCCTTTTCTTGCATACAGCTGGTTATTTAGGCCAAATTCCAGCCTTACTTGAGCTTGGGATGCGTTATTAGGCAGGCGGAAAAGGGTTTTAAAAGTTTTTGAGACCGCATTATTGATGATCACAGCGTCTTTACCATTTAACGCCTCACTACCGTATGTTAAAGTAGGCAGCAATTTTGTTGATATCACCTTTAGGAAGGGACGATAAGTCAGATCGCTTATTGATTTCTGTATGATCCTCAATGCAGCTGTCACAGCGTTTGCTTTTCTGTAAATATCAAGTTTTTGAAGGAGAAAGTTTCCATTTTCATTGAATAAAACACCCAGATATTTATAAAATTCTACTTGTTCTAATTGCACTTTTCCAAAAACCATTTAGATTTGTGTTTAAGTCTTGAATTTTTTGTAATCACCATAACTTTAGTCTTTGTTTAGTTTATTACCATCCCATTTTCTTTTGAATACAATGATATTCGAGCTATTAGACGTTGTAAACCCATTTTTGTATGACTTAAGAGTATGACATCATCTGCATACAGCAAATTTGATATTTGTTACCTGATTTGGGAAGATGTGCATTTATTTCATTAAGTACATCTGTTAGATCTGCTAAGAACAGGTTAAAAAGTAGTGGGGCCAATACGCACCCTCGCTTTAGTCCACCTGTCGTTGATATTTTGTTAGTTAATGTCAGACCGACCCCATCCGCACTCTGACCCAAGTATCGGTATGCAGGAGTTTAATCAACTTTAATAATGGGTCTGGAATACCTTCCTTTTGTAATTTTTTCCACAGGAGTTGTCTCTCCACGCAATCAAAAGCCGATCTAAAATCGACAAAGCACAAATATAAGGGTTGTTTTGTTAAAATTGCTTTATCCATTAGTACCGATAGGGCTAAAATGTTTGAGGTAGTTCCTAGACCTTTTATAAATCCTATTTGATTAGGCAGGAGTATCGGTTTGTCCTTTACCCAGTCAGATAAACTTGACAGTAGAATCCCCGCAAACAGTTTAGCATCTGTAGCTTGCAGAGTTATTAGACGATAGTTCTCTGGCAGGGCCCAATTTCCTTTTTTAAAGATAGGGGATATTAACGACCCTGTGAGAAAATATCGTCATACGAAGATGGGGACTCCCCTTTTTCTACCACATTCTGTCCTCACTTTAAAAAGGGCCGCGAAGAGTTAATGAAAGCCCCTCCCTCCCTTCCGAAGGAAACCGAAGAGCAACCCGACGAGAGGAGGAACCACCTGGAGGGGGCGGGACAACCAGCCTTAAGGGGACGGACGCCGGAAGAGAAGGGGTGCTGTAGGAGGAACCCGGAAGATGCCGAGGGTCCCGAGACGAAGCAGCGGATGTAAGAGGAGTTGCGGGAGGAACAGCCGGAGAAGGAGTCGCGGGAGACGCCAAAGGACGAAGAAGACGCGGGTAGAACCGAGGACGTCGAGGAAGAAGCGGAGCGGTGGTCTGAAGACTGGTGGACGCCCCCGGAGGACGCTGAGAAGCCGCCGCAACTCCGGAGAGTTGCGGCAGACGCGGTGAGTGGTCAGACAGGGGCAGGAGGGGGAGAAGGGTGCCACTGGACTGGGCAACGAACCTAAACCCAACTCCTGCATGCTCCCTCACTAAGACGCCCATACCCTCAGATTTCCTAAAAGGAAGGGGACGGAGAGGAGGTATCTCCCACAACAATACAGTCCTGCAGTTTTTTTTGTGTACTTTAATACCTTACCTCAGGTGGAGTCCTCTTGTTTTAGGTATTTCACATAGCTCCCTCATCAATCGAGGCAACGAGGAAAGGGACCCCCACGGTAGCACTAGAAAGGAGAGAATATCCTAAGACTTCACCAAACCGTCCACCTTAAGCCCTACAGGGGACCTTCGGTAGTTTTTCCTTGGTTTGTGGTTGACCCTCTGTAGGTGGAAGGTCCACCTATCCTTGATTGTTTTTCTGTTCACCGCTCTTAAAACACTCCGGGTGTGGTGATGGTAATAACTCGGACCAAAACAAGATAGTCCACTGACCGCTCTTTTTCTTCTTTTCGAGACCCTCCGGGACGGCTGTCCTCATCCCACAATGCTGAAGAGACCACGAGAGAAGAGAAGAGCGAGACCTGACAACCAAACCCCACAACAACAACCACTTGACCTACTCTGACGCTGGAAAACCACCAATCCATATATCATTTTTTGTAATTAACCAATAAAATCTTCAACATTCAACCATCACTGCAGCCTCCTAGTTTCCATTTCCGCCCATCCCTCCGACAGACCCTCTCCAGGATTCTGGTATCGCCCTTATCCGTACTACCTCTTTAAAATCCTCTGTTAGATGTTCCGCCCATAGGGCTGGTTCTTCCTTATACAGGGCAAATGGGATACCGTTGGGACCTGGTGCCCCATCTTTTTGTTTCATTATTAGTTTAGGCACTTGTTGCTGTGATATATCAATTTCACTGTCATATTCTAAATTTAGTGTATCCATCCGTTTGTGATTACCATCCTGATTATTTACTTTCCCGCCGGGATTTAGATGGTTTACCAAAAAACTAACCCATTCAGTCTCAGTTAATACAGATGCTACAACGGATTTGTCAGGTCTTACTAGACCATTTATCATTTTCCAAAACTCCCTTGAGTTTGTTTGGTTACTAGCATAAAAAACTTTTGTCCACAGATCATGCTTAGCTTTGTTTTTTTCGTTCCAGATTAATTTCCTCAAATTTTGATTTGTGTTTTTTAGTTTAGTTGTTATTCCTTTGTTATTTGGAAGCTCGGTTAACTGTTTCCTGAGTTTATTTCGAGTCCATCTCATTTTTCGTACAGTATATGGTAAATTGATATTAGTTTCCCATTTTTTCCATTTGTTTCACTTGTTTTTTCTCAGTTTTAGATGAAAGATCATACAGTTTGACTATTTTGCGTGTGAAGTTAACCCATTGATCAATTGGGGACCTCGTGGTTTTATCTTCAAAACATTCTTTAACCAGTTTTTGCGCCAATTCATTGATGTATTCTCTATTGTGTGGTTTCCAGATAAGTTTTCTATAGTTGATGGTTCCCGTCTGGCCGTGCGTTGACAGATACAATTGGTGTTTCGTACTTGGAAATTTTCTAGTGATTATTTGCTGACTATGATCACTATCTGGCACTTCCTTAGGTGATACGAGGTAAAGTTGTTAAAGATGTTCAATGATACCATCGTATAGTCAATTCGTGACTTCGGATTTTGTGCGTGAAACGTCCATGCAGGAGGTGAATCCATCTGGAATCTCCCATTTAGTATTCGTAGCCCCATTGCTTCTATGTCCTTCACAAAATGTATTCCTAATTTACTTTCCCTGGACCTAATTGTTGTGTCCAGTGTTTGCTCTGGGATTAACCATTGTTGATCTTGCGACTGTACAGTGTCGTCTCTTATAAAAGGTACTAATAGATTTAAATTGAAGTCGCCCGTGAGTATAAAGTCTACAAAAGGATCGTCGATCATTTGCTCCAATAGGAAACTGGTAAGAGTAGCACACATATTCTTCCTTGAACTCTGTGTAGGGGTGATATATATATTAATCAGCATTAAGGCTTTTGATTTTTCTTGGTCACTTGCTTTATATCGTAACATTACCGATTGGACGTTACACTTATTCGTAACCAGCTGCTCAAGTTCAACTCTCAGGTCCATAGATGTCAGTATTGCTAGACCCCCACTAGGGCGACTATATTTATTTAGCTTAATCGCGGACTCAAAATATCCTTTGTATCCCTGTAATATAAAGGGGTCAGTTGCCCCTATTTCCTGTAATAAAATGATCTGATAGGAATTAGATATTGCATTTAGGTGGGCATTATTTACCTTTTTACTTATCCCATTTATGTTCCATGAGCACATCCTTATTTTTTCACTGTCCTTCTTTAATTCTTTGATTGTATTTTTTTGTTTGTTCTGCCATTGTTAATTATTACCGTGTAAAGCCATCGATATCCATTTTTCATTTATTCCTGTTGCTTTTTCTACTTTACATTCAATCATTGACTTTTCAACATCTTGATCTGTTTTTCCTAAAGGATTTTTTAATATAGAGAAGACTGGGGCACCCTTTTTTCTTTTTTTTCCTTAATATTGCACGTTCTTCTTTAATAAGCGGAGTTGGATATACCTTTGGGGCTAGCTTGCTAATTATTATCCCCAGCTATGAAAGATTTCCTGTTCGTTCATGATTCGTTCTGCTATAGAAGGAGTGGTTACAGTTATCAAAGTTAATGGCTGGCTACCTTTCACATTTTGTAGGAATACGACACATTTAATGTCTTTAGTTGACACGTTAGCTAATGATGGAATCGATTTAAAAAGGCAAAGAACGTTTCCTCTATTCAGCGTGTCTTGGTTACCTCGGGAATCATATACTGGTTTAAAAATTATTTGTACAGTCCCTTTAGTTGGTAATTCTTTTTCGATTTTTTCTTCAAAAACTTGCTAGCCGATGATATCCTTTTGTATCTCGCCTCCCCGCGCAAATCGCTGATTGTCCTGGTTGATGTTTTGCGCTCCTTCGGGCGTAACTCAGGCCTTGTCATCAACTGGGCGAAATCCTGCGTATATGTGCTTTCCGGGGAGGCTCCGGCCCTACCGCGTGACTGCCCGATCCAGATTGCCTCCCAGGGGTTCCGGTACCTGGGTATATATATCACTCTGGACCCGGAGGCCCGCTATGAGCGGAACTTGTTGCCCCCCCTCCAGCGCTTGCGAGAGGATGTCGCCCGTTGGCGGCGTCTTCCGCTCTCGCCACTTGGCCGAGCGGCCTTGTTTAAGATGATGTCCTTGCCGCGCTTCCTGTACGCCCTCCAGAACACTATGGACTTGGTCCCAGCGCGCTACTTCCGCGAGGTGGAGGGCCTGCAGCGGCGCCTGTTCTGGGACGGGAGGCCGCGTATAGCTCTGGCCAAATTGACGCTCCCGTAGTACGATGGGGGGGTCGCCCTCCCGGACATTAAACGGTATTACTGGGCCTCCCAGCTAGCTGCAATCAATCATGGCCTTTACGGGCCCGCCTTGAACCCGGCATTTGAAATGGACAAGATGCTCCTGCCCTGTGGCGATTATAATCGAGCGCTCTACTCTGGCACGCCCGACTCCCGTCTGACGGGACCGACGCGTGTCATGGTGCGTGTATGGCACGCGGCTAATGCAGCTATGGGGTGGAAGGACCGTTTGACCCTGGCATCACCGCTGTATGCGTCTGAGAGGTTGGGCTCCCTGTGGACATCGAAGGGCTTCGAGAAGTGGGACACGATCGGAATCAGCACGGTGGGAGATCTCTGGACGAGGGGGGGCTTCAAGACTTTTGAGACGCTGCAGACGGAGTTTCAGCTGCAAGGCAGTGAGTACTTTCGATACTTACAAGTCCGCCACGCGCTGGCCTCCGTCTTCCCGGATGTTGCGTCCATTCCGGAGTCTTCCCCCCTAGAGGACAGGGTGCTGGATGGCCATGTACCAGACAGCACGATCTCCCTTATATATAAAAAACTGATCAATGACAGATCGTGCCTGCTGACTGGCCTCCGCGAGGCCTGGGTTGCCGATGGGCTGGAGCTGGACGACGAGGACTGGATCTCCGCGGTGGCCTCTCCGAAGGAGGTGGCCATCCCGGCTCGCCTTCGCTTCGTCCAGCTTAAGATCCTTCACCGGGTTTACGTCACGGGGCCGAGGCTTCTACGTATGGGCTTTGCTGCTGACGGATTGTGTAAGCGCGGCTGTGGTGCTTTGGCAACTTTCATGCATATACTGTGGGAGTGCCCGAAAGTGGAGCGATTCTGGCGTGGTGTGCATGAGGTTTTGCGTGTGGTTACGCGTGTCGCACTGCTGCCTGAAGCGAGGAGATGCTTGCTGAATGTGTGGGAACCAAATGATTATTCGGTCCCGCAGACGCGGTGGGTGACTCTGGGATACATGATAGCGAAGCGTGACATTGCCCAATTGTGGGGATCCCAGAGGCCCCCGGCGGTGTTGGCCTGGAAAGAACATATGGATTGGTGTATGTTTCGTGAAAAAGTAGTGTATGTGGCGAGGGGTAAGCCTGGGGCGTGGGTGAAAATCTGGAGCCCCTGGAACGCTTACCGTGGGGGTATTTGTGAGCCGCCACTGCTACCGGCAGCCTCGCCAGCCCCATCTCCTTAGCCGACCCCCTCCCTCAGCCGTGGGCACGTGGCTCCCCAGTCCCTGCTATACTCCCATTCCCCTCTTCAGAGTTCTGCTGCTGGTTAGGATCCCCCATCTACGGAGCACGTACTGTCACTTGGATCGCGGGTTGCCTTGCGGGTGTGGTTTTTTGTGTTGTTCTGTTTGATAAAAAGAAACCGTATTGTGGGCTAGGAGTTATGCGGCCTACGCTATTGATGTCACCTGATTTGCCAATCTGCTCCGCCAAGAGACTCTCACTGTATGTATGCTATATGCCTTTTGCTACTCTAGCGGCCGGCCGGATGGTTGTAGGCCCATGCCTGTAACTTTTTCATTGTGCAATAAACGGTTTCAAAAATTTAAAAAAAAACAAAAAAAAAAAAAAAACTTGCTAGCCTTTTTTTATGACTTGTTTGTCCTCGCCACGTCTTACAATAACTAGGTGATCCCATTTCGATATGTACCTGGCATCCTCTGTTTGTTCTATCATATCGTTTTGTCTCACAGTTTTATAGTTAAGTTTCTTATTCTGTTGCTCTGAGTTTAATGTAATTTGGTGGATCTGATGCTGCGTTATATTCAAACTTGGGTTTGGGACTGTATTTTGATCCCCTCGAAGTGATCTTTGAACTGCTCGGCTACTATATATTTGTTCTTCATCTATAATATCTACCAGATCTTTAGATTTACCAGAATTCAATGGACTCTTTACTTGATCCTTCTTTTCAAGTGATACACTTTGGATGTCTTCAGTAATCTCTTTTACTACACAACAGATTCCTTGCTGTCTATATTTCTTTTCCCGTGATAGAATTTTTTCCCCTCCTTTACTGGTTCGTTAGGCAATCGTTCAATGGTGTCTAATGTAATAACTATACCTGTTTGTGGGACTTTTTGATTGGTCGATTGTTTTCCTTTTTTTGCAAATATATTGAAGTACTTAGTATTCTTTATCTTTACTGATGTGGACTGCTCTCTAATATATAATTTTTTTGTTTACCTGTTGTTTCCTCCGAACGATCTTTTCCTTCACAAGCCATATTGGTTGGAATATCCTCTTGAGGGTGTGTTGTTACTATAGTTTCCATCTTGGCCTTATTTCTTGCTTTGCGTAATTTTGTCCTATGTCTTTTGGTCATTTTAAGCAATGGCAAATCCACTTATTTGACCTCCCGGTCTTCAATTGGCTTTACTGCGAGATGAACCAATGGTTTTCCTCCTGATGACTTGTATTTCTCCCGTTGTGTATTCAGAGATAATGTCAGGCTTAATTTATCCTGGGCGTCTAGGTCTATTGTAGCACTAGGTGGTTCCATATCTTGTTCCTCCGTTATGATCAACTTATTTTTCAATGCTTTACACATATCCTCTTTATTCTTATCTTGTTTCTTTAGAAGGCTCACTTTAACGTCTTCTAGTATGGTATTCATAACGTCCGTTATTGTTGTCAATTTATTTATTATTGGTGCACAAGCGCAATCAAGATAAATTGTAGCTGCTTCAGTTTGGGCTCTAATTATCAAACTATTTAGCTCAGCTAGTTTGTGATCTATTTCAGCCACTGCATTTGCCATTGCTCCAAGTAATTCAATTTGAATGTCCATTTTATTCGACTGATATGTGAATGCTTCGAGGGTTAATGATGGAGTTTGGTAGAAAATATCCCAAATCGACCCCAGGTCCTGGTTATCTATGGTTTTGTTTTTTTGATCCCACTGTAGTTCGTATTTACTATTAGAGGAACTTTTACGATCAGCCCGAGGGATTTCTTGCATTTTTGGTAATTCTTTTAAATCGGCCACATCAATATGTTTGCTCCTATCATTTCCACTGTATAACATTTTGCTGTTTTTAATGCTATTAGCACTGTTAAAATGTGCAATTTCCGATTTGATTCCTATAGTTACACTTGTTCCTTGTAAAGTTTCTTCCCTAATTCCTAATTTATGATCATAGCTGGTCAATATTTTTTGTTGATTGAGTGATTCATCTTCCTTTTCTTTACATTGTATTTCCATGTT
The DNA here is from genome assembly GCF_964204655.1 of Triturus cristatus. Lineage (NCBI taxonomy): Eukaryota > Metazoa > Chordata > Amphibia > Caudata > Salamandridae > Triturus > Triturus cristatus. The sequence continues at coordinate 513,672,227 of NC_140588.1, forward strand.
TGTGACTCCATTATTTCCTGTTGGTGTGGTTATCCCAAATTAATAAATAGTGTGACCATTTGTTCTGATTTGACTTCCCTGGGTGACTTCAGCTATGTTATAACTTGTGTCTTGATCTACCATCTGGTCTTTAAACCTCAGTGCGCTTTCCTCTGCCACATCGCGCCGTACAACAATTTGCTTGCGCTCAACTCCCATACACAAGATTCTTGCTCCCTAAAGCCTTAAGCTTGCCGCTTCAATTAAAATGTAACGTGGCAGTCATGTTACAAGTACTTTTACAGCTAATAAGAATGCTTCCTAAAGCCACGCTTCCTGTTTGCTGTGAGTGCTTACCCAATCACATTCTAGTTTTTTAATTCCTTGCATTTCTATCTGTCTCCTAATGAGCCCTACATAGATACATTGTTTTCCCCTCTATTTCTTTCACCAAGAATAGGAGAAAGGAGAATGGAGACTTTTTTTAAATTAACTTCAATGATTAGACCTACTACAGAGGGTTTACCCCTCCTGCCTCATACCATGATGGATATTGATATTTTCTCAGCGATCCCCCATCATCCTCCACATATTAAGAATCCTGAAGGAAAATTCTTAAACTCCTCTCTGACTCTTCCAAGAGAACTGAGGCATCCCTCAAATTCTACCTGAACATCTATCCTAAGCATGGCAAGGACCTCTACGTCAGTAAGTTTTTCCCTACTTAACACTTGCTCACTGTTGCACATCATATTTCTATAACCCATATTAACCTGTTAATAATAGTTTATCTTCACAGAGACCCATCCTGACATGCAGGGTCACAACCCACTACTGTACAAGGCTACAGACCTTACTGCATGGCAGTCTTTTCCACAGCAGCCCCACTTAGCATCTAGGGTCACCGCCTCAGCACTGCGCACGGGCTCCGGCCCGATCGGTGCAGCACAATACATGGCTCAATTCCCAGCAGCTCTCTCCTGACATATGAGGCTCACTGACTTTGTCCTGCGCACACACAACAAACTTATCAGTGCAGTAGCTGTTCCCTCACATCTCACACACGGAGTCTACTCGACAGGACTACCCATTGGACCTCACTCCCTCAAACGCTCTCCTCTTCCTCACTGGGCACACTGGTCTTGACAAGCAGGCAGGCGCTGATTCTACAGGGCAGGTGGTCTTTGATTCCCTGGGTTATGTCCCCTCACCCAACAGAAACACTTACAGGCCTTGGACCCCAATCCTGGCCACAGGCTAAAGTCTTGCTGAATTTCTCCTCCTTACCAAGCCTGTCTTGATTCTTGTCAGATGACAATTTTTGGGGCTCAAACTCCCCTTCCTGTAGTCCATTTCCAGACACCAAATGTGATTAGTTTTTGAAGTGTATGTTGGGGACTCCTTCTTTTTAAGTGTCCACTCCTCTGCCATCTTCTTCCTCTTTAAGGCTGTGTGTCACAGAACAAGTGACTCCAAATGGGATAGCCCCACAACACAGTTCATGGGTGTGGCCAGGGTTCACACCTGGATGTCAGCCACAGTGATATGTGTATCAAAAAGTTAGCCTAAGGCCACAGTCATACTCTTTATGATGCTCCTATCAGCCTCATCTCCTTCTTGAGATGTGCCCTAGCCACTTTCTTGTGACCTCTCACTGAATCAAAGAGGAACCCTTCCCTCCCCAGTGTGTGTCCCACCCATCTTACAGGAATGCAACAATACAGAAATCTGTCTGGGAGGATTACTCTACCTCATCATACTTTCACAATGCAGACCTGGGTCTCCCAAAATAAAACCCAGGGCCCTCCATTTATTGTATCATCCACAGGCCCACATACACCCAGTGCATTCATAAAACCTACACAAACTGCACAGCACTGTATCCTTAATGTGCTGTACCACTCATAGGCACACAAACATCCAGCACATACATTTACCATGCACGCACTATGCAGCAAAACATCCTCCATATACTGTACCTTTCTTAGGAATACATACACTCAGCACTTGCACTTCACCATGCACACTCTGCTCAGTACTGTATTTATCCCTGTATTGTAACCTTCCCAGGCACACTTGCACCCAGTGCTGAAGCACCACTTATGCGCTGCGCAGCACTTCACAACAAACCGATGTAAGTCAATGGTGAGTTAAGCACATAGCAGCACAACTTTAAAAACGAGTGACACTGTAAGCTTCACTCCTGTGACACAGGTTAACAAGCATGGCATAGCTAATGGGTCTCACCTTTCGGACCTTATACGTTTAGCCAGAGTTATTGGCAAAATGAAGAAAACTTTGTCCTTGAAAATCAGAGTTTATAAGCGCCAATTACCAGGAAAAGTGGACAGTGAACGAGGAAATAGAAGAAAAGCGGTAAGGAGAAGAAGGTTGATGAGTGGGGAAGATAATTAAAGTAGGCAGCTCTAGAGATGCTTGGTTTCTGTGGCAGTAGATGTACCAGGCTACATGCAGCTGTATAGGAGCTTATGAATTGAGAGGGATACTGGGGGAGGGGTACCACGATATTTGAGTGGGTAGATGTACCTGGGTAAATGGTGGGGTATAGGTATTGATGGTTTAGTAGACAGTAGAGGTATGAGGGTAAAAGTAGAGGTTCTAGGGTTAAATATAGGGACAGAGGCACTAGAGCAAAGGCATAGAGAGGTAAAAGCGAAGAAGCAGGAGAAAGGCACTTGTGGATAGACAGGGGCGCATGTACTAGGGTATAAGTAGTGGGAGGTAAAAGCGAAGAAGTAGGGGAAAGGCACTTGTGGATAGACAGGGACGCATGTACTAGGGTATAAGTAGTGGGGTAGGTGGTAGTGTGTTGAGAGTGGTAGTGGTAGTAGATTAGGGGTAGAGGTACTAGAGGACTAGAGGTAAAAGAGTATAGGCAGGAGTAGCCAGTAGGTTATAAGATGTAGCACAGGCACAGGTACTGGCATTGGTAAAGGTTTTAGGGTATAGGCAGGAACAGTAGTGATATAGTAGATCTAGAGGGGGTGGGTTTAAGCAGCAGGAGAGGGACTTGGTTAATGGGTGCAGTGGCTGTAGTAGGGAAGTAGTAGGGGTAGACTTACTTGGGTATACCCTGGAGGAGAGGTCCTGAGGTAAAAGCAGGGGTAGAGAGGACTGGAGCAAAGAAAAAACATATTTGAGGGTTAAGGGTCTTTCGGGCAGGAGGAGATATAAAAGTGAATGGGTGGAGATAACAATTTGAAAGAACGGGGCACACGGGTATGGCCGTAAAACGGGAACGAATAATGTATGTAATTCAGGGGGAGGGGAGGGGGAGAGAATAGCGATTTTTTTCGACCTGATGAGATGTCAGAAGATAGCAAGGGCCTAGATTTAGTTTTTTACCTGGGGCAGCAGCCACAATGGCTCAGTAGCAGGAACCCGCAGAGCTCCATGGCGAGCTCAGCTCTCCCCGATCTGTGGCCGCGCATCACCCTGTATTGGGCAAAGAGAGAGCTCCAGGGCGCGGATGCCACCAGGCGAAGTCAAGCCCGTCAGCATAATAAAGAATGCGGCCTCCCTGCTCCTGGCACTCCCAGGTGAAACAAATTGCGGGATACAAACTAGTTTCCTGTGACCGCCTGTTTACACTTGTGCTGCATCAACGCCAGAAATGCAATGGCTGTTGAACAGCGTCCACAACCGACAGCTGCATAAATGTTACTGAATTAAATAGAGGTGGGCGAGCATGCGCATGGCGCGGCCGCCATGTTTAAAGACACACTGCCCAAAACTCCCCAGAATTTTGTTACAGTAAATAAATAGAGGTGGGTGAGCGGTGCAGATCAAAACAAATGAGTACAGCAGAAACAAGCATTTGCAATGCAATGGGACTCTCATTTACGTGAGACCTACTGCATTGCAAACAGGAGTGCGGGCGGGGGTCCGGAGGGCGAGAAGGCACGAACAACGGGAGTGTTGTGATGTTACTCAATGATCACTCGAGGCACGTTGTATGGACACCGCTATGTTTTTATTGATATCAACTAAGAATGTACCGAGGAGCGCCGGCCGGCACTCTCTCCCTGTGGCTGCTCAGCGCGCTAATGCCACGCGCACACCACGGCGCCAACATGGCCGCCTACGTCACGTCAACGTGACGTGACCACAACTAGACCGCTACATATCTCCCCCTTTTACCAACCCAAAATTAAGTCACTTACAGTTCGCAGGTTAGTTCAAAGTCACGGAACCTGGAAGGCCTTACAACTTGCCTTCCGCTCCTGGTCACCTTACCAATGTTCCCTCGAGCCCCTTGGCTCTGCGTTTCCTCGATTTCTGTTCCTCCACTCATCGCTCCTCCGCTGTTCAAATTGCCACTCGGCCTGTCCCTCTCTACCACTGGGGTCTCACCCCTTAACTCGCCTTCTTGCTCCTCTCCTGCACCTGCTTCTCCCATTTGTTCACTTCCGCCCATCTTGTTCTCTTCATCCCGGTCTTCCCTGTCTTCACCTTCCGGATCCCACTGTTCCCATCTCAATATCTTGTTGCACCGGGCCATGCGGTCCTGCGACCACACGTTCCCATCACTGAGCAGGGCCGCTCGATCATAGACTTCCTTAACCTGCATCGGCTTGCTGTACTTGCTGTCTCCCTTCCTTTGTAGGGTCGCCAGCTTTACTCTCACCCATTCTCCTCTCTCTAAATGAGTGTCCTTCACATTCCTCCTCTTGTTGTAGTTGTTGGTGTAGGTGGCTTGTGCTCTCTCCAGATTTGCTCTTACTACCGCCGGGGACCATTCGCTGGTCACCACCTTCTCCTTCCAGATTCTGTTGTCGTGCGTGAAAGGTTCACGACCTCTCAATATTTGGAACGGGCTGTACCCCGTGCTTGTGGGCGTTATTCTGTAGGCCCATACCATGTTCTCCAACGCTTTCTTCCAGTCTTTATTACAGGTGATGGCCGCTTGTATGGCCCCCATCCCACTCTGTTAAATCGTTCCACCAGACCGTTGCCTGCCGGATGGTATATGGCCGTGTGCTTTACAGAGATGCCATTTCTACCCATGAATTGTTTCCATCTTTCCGACGTGAACTGTGGTCCATTGTCGCTTAAGATGGACTTGGGAATTCCTTCTCGGGTGAATGTTTCCGATAGAAACTCCAGGATGTTCTCCGTGTCCATGGATTCGCTCACCTTTATTTCTGGCCATTTGGAATAACGGTCGATGAGGACACACACGTATTTCTGTATGCTCTGGTCATCCAGCACCGGTCCTAGAATGTCTATTGACAACTCTTCCCACGGGTTTGAGGGAGTGTCGAATTTTCCAAGGGCTGGACGTAGTGGTCTCAATGTTTTGTCGGCCCCTTGACATTGGGGACACTCTCTGACATGCCTCTCTGCTCTTACGTCCATACCTGGCCACCAGTAGTTCTGTTTCGATCTGGCCTTGAGTTTTCCTATGCCAAGGTGGCCTTCGTGTAATAAGTCCAGCAGCTTGTTGATGAGCTTCGTGGGGGGAATTACTCTGTCTCCCCGGTAGATGAATATGCCCTTGTCTCCTACGGTCAGTTCTTCCTTCACTTCATACAATGGTTTGAGGTTGGGTTTCACCTTTTTCTTGTCAGGCCACCCTTGTGTGATGTGCGCTTTTGCTTCCACCAGGTCTGAATCTTCTTCATAGGCTTCAGTCCACTCTTGTATGCTAATTATCTTCTCTTGGTCCTCTACGAGAGCTACCATCTCTCCTCTGTCCGCTGGGTCCTCTTCTCCCGGCTCCATGGCCGCCGCTCGACTCAAGTAGTCCGCCACTCGGTTCTTGTTTCCAGGGATGTACTCCACATCATATCTGAATTCCAACAGTTTTAAGGACATCTTCGATATCCGGGGTGTGGCGCTGGCGTGCCCGCCCGATGTTAATACCTTCACTAACGGTTTGTGGTCAGTCTTGAGCCGAAATCGGGTACCCCATAAGAACTGCCGGAACCTCGTCATGGCCCACACTACCGCTAACATCTCCTTCTCGATGACACTGTACTTGCCTTCTGTTTCCGTCAGTGCTCTGGAGGCGAAGCTGATTGTCTCCGTGTCCCCTCTTCCTCGGTCTTGCATGAGTACAGCGCCTAACCCCTTGTCGCTGGCGTCAGTGATGAGTATGGTGGCGCCTTGTGGGTCGTACCCCTTGAGCGGTATGGCTTCCAGGATTCCCTTTTTGATGACTTCAAATTCCGCTTGGGCTTCTGGTGTCCACTGGAATACCGTGCTCTCCCTGGTCAGCCTCCTCATGTTGTAGGTCTTGGATGCGAAGTGTACCACGAATTTACTATAGTACTCCGCCATCCCCAGGAACGATCTGACCTCCTCCTTGTTCTTGGGGGGCGGTGCTTCGGCGATAGCTTTCACGTTCTCCGTCTTGGGTGTGATCCCCTGTCGCCCAATTTCATGGCCTAAATAGGTTACCGATTGCAGTCCCAACCGACATTTCGACCACTCTGCCGTGAGACCTTTGGCTTCCAGTGTCTGTAGTACTTTGTCTAGTTTTCGGTCATGATCTCTTCTATCTCTCCCCATCACTAAGATATCGTCCTGGAAGTACTGTACATCTTTGCAGTCTCTGAACAATTGGTGCATCATCTTCTGAAAGACAGCTGCCGCTGAGGCTAGCCCGAACGGCATGCGACAGAATCTGTAACACCCAAACGGGGTGATGAACGATGTCAGGCTTTTGCTGTCCGGGTGTAGAGCTACCTGGTGGTAAGCGGATGTAAGGTCAATGGTGGAGTACCACTGAACTCCTCTGGTTTTTGCCAACATCTCCTCTATCTTGGGAAGGGGAAACTTCTCCACCACTATGTTTTTATTGAGTTCTCTCAGGTCCACGCAGAGCCTGACCTTCCCGTTGGGTTTCATCACGACCACCAAGGGCGCCAGCCATTCGGCGCAGGTAATGGGTTCTATAATGCCCTTCTTCTCCAGGTCTTGGAGTTCTGTCTGGACGGCTTCCCTTACTGCAATGGGCACATTCCTCACTTTGTGTGCCACTGGTGTGGCTCCGTCCTTAAGCACTATTTTATGCTGAAATTTCTCCATTTTCCCTACAGTGCCCCCAAACACTTTTGGGTAGTTCTTCTTCCATCTGTTCATGTCCGGCCATTCCTCCTGTTCTGTGAGCAGGATTTGTTCCTTCCCTCCTGGGTCGAGTTTTATGCCTAGGTCGCCCTGGTCTAACCATCCTAGGACGGAGGGTCCTTTCTCGGCCACATACAGTTTGCACCACGCTGATCGGCCTCTGAACTCGAACAGTAGACGTCGGAAGCCTAGCATGGGAATGCGATCCCCATTGTAGGTAACTGGTCGTATGTCTAGTTTCTCCAGATCAGGGCCTAACTTGGTTTGGAACTGTCCTTCCCACACTGCTCTCTGTATAATGGTAAATGGGGATCCGGTGTCTGCCACTACTGAAATGGTGATGCCGCCCATGGACATCTCTAGGACTGGTTTGGTTGATCTCTTGTCGCCTACGCTCAATACTTGATCGTATATACATAAGACGGTGACCACTTCTTCCTCTGGGGCTTCCTCCAAGTCTTCTGTGCTGTGGTCAACGTATTTCACCACTCCTTTCTGTTGTTTCTTCCGACACACCTTCTCGTAGTGCCCCATGATGCCGCAGTGCAGGCATTTGGCTCGGAACGCCGGGCAGCGTCTGTCGTGGGCTTCGTGGGACCAGCTTCCACACCTGTAGCACGTTTTCTTGTTCACGCTGTCCGCTTGTTTCCCTTGCCATCTGCTAATCCCTTTGGCCGTGGGTAGTTTGTTTTTCTGGTCCTTGCGGTGATCTTCCTCCTGTATCCTGTTCACCATGGTTGGAGTGACCGCCTCCTTTTTGGTAGCTTCAGCGCACCTCCTCGAGAGTTCTGCCCTCTTCACTATGACCATTACTTCCTTGAGTGTGGTGTCCCCGCTCGCCCACAGCTTGTCTTGCACGTTTGCACTAGTGGTGTGCATGATCACCTGGTCTTTTATGAATTCATCTTCCCACAGTGCGTACTTACACGGGGCTGCTAGCTTTCTCAGCGCTGCTACATACTCTTCGATGGATTCCCCCACCTTTTGTTTCCTTTGCTGAAAGTTATATCTATCCACTGAAACACAGATGGTGGGGCGGTATCGCTCATCTAGGTCTTCCACCGCATGCGCATACACATCATCGTCCGTGTCTTCTCTCTTCGTTGGTACTAGACTCTTGTATATTCTCAGTCCTTCTGGGCCCAGATTTAGTAGCAAGATGCGTTTCTTTCTCTGAGGAGTGAACTTCTCTTCATTTTCATCCTCCAGGACCCCTATGAAGTTGTCTATATATTCCTTCCAGTCCTCCCATTTCATCAGTGGGTCTCCGGGTTTCGTTAGGAATTGCACGGGTGCTATCGCGTACCCTGCCGGGGTACTCATCTTCACTTCCTTGGCGCTCGTTCCGTCGGTGGCTTTGCTCGGGGGGCTGCCTGGGGTGTTGTCGTTGTTCCCTGTATGCTTGATTCTCTGGGGGCTCTTATTACTAGACCCCACTTCCTCCTCCTTGGTAGCCAGCGCAGCGCTCCCAGTGCGTGGAAATGTGTGAAGGTGGCGCGTGTGCTCTTGGCCGTTAGCGGCTTGCTTCGTCCCTGTGGCTCATATGCAGCTCGTGTGCTGTGCTGTGGCGCTGCCACGCTCCTCGGTTGCTCCGTACCTCGGATCGTCCGACGTTCCCCGTGACTCCACCACTCCAGGCAGGCCTGTCTGGTGTTCCGTTTTGGCCTTGTGACCTTTGCGTGTCTTCCTTCGCCTCGTGGGGCCACGTGGAGTGTTGCCTCCTCCTATGTTCCCGCGTCGGTCCGGTCTCCATCCCACCCTCGTCGCCACTGTGATGTTACTCAATGATCACTCGAGGCACGTTGTATGGACACCGCTATGTTTTTATTGATATCAACTAAGAATGTACCGAGGAGCGCCGGCCGGCACTCTCTCCCTGTGGCTGCTCAGCGCGCTAATGCCACGCGCACACCACGGCGCCAACATGGCCGCCTACGTCACGTCAACGTGACGTGACCACAACTAGACCGCTACAAGCGTGAGTGGGTGGGGCGGGCGGGAAGGCATGGGAAGAAAATAGTGCTCACAATCTTTTTATTTATATTTTATTTAAATTGTACACATCAGCAATATCACATTGGTGCATATTTGTATCACATCATAATATAATCATCGAGAATTGTATTACATGCACATAAGTAGTGTATATTTATATCTGCAATTTGAACAGGGACTAAACATAAACGACTACTGCCCGACATTTACATTATTCGTACTCATATTACTCGTGGCATATTTATAAGTTCATATGTCTGTGATGTTTCTAGTGCTATATGTTGGGGTTAGCACACGGCAGGGGTTGGGGGTGTCTTTCGGGTGTGTGCACTGGTAGTGTAATGAAGGACACAGACACTATCGTTGCTGGTGTGGACCGGAAGTCACGAGCGACTCCGGTCCCTTTATGTAAAGCCTTCTGGCCACGCCTGGCCAGAAAGTGATACATTGTAAGTATCAGGTTCCGGGTTGGGGTCTCACTACGTACTCGCGGCCAACCACTAAACCGCTACATCCCATCCCAAATCAGTTCAAATCAGCAACATGAAATTAACATACATAGTCAATGAGCCTTTGATTGGGCTTCGGATGGGGTCTTAGGTTGTACCGATGTCGTTGGCTGTCATCGCTTGGGTTTGCTGGTTCTTCTGCCGGTGACCTGTCTTCTGGTCTCAGATCGCTGGGACTTTCCTGACCCTCCATGTTCCTGCTTGGGCTGCTTGTCACGCTATGGTGTCCACCTAGCAGACCATCGTCTCTGCAGGACACCTCTTCGACCATTGGTCTCTCTGCTCCTGAGTCAGGCACCCTTTTGAACCATGATATGTTTCGGGTGATGACTTCCCCATCTCTCTCGGCTGTTATCGCCGTGCCCTTCACGCCCTTGACTAACCACAGTCCTGGTTCATATGGAGTGCGGAATTTTCCTCCGCTATGACGATTTCTCACGAGGACGGCACAGCCTGGTGTTATCGGCCGAACCTGCGCTCTTCTCTTCCTGCTCGCTCTTTCATTGTTGGTTATTCTTCTCGCTTGGGTGCTTGCCGGATCATACGGCTCAGGTTCCCAGTTATCTGCTATGGAAATGTTGTCCTGTCTTTGCCCAGCTAGCATCAGTGACCACGGGGACCTTTGAGTGGTGCAGTGTGGGGTGCTCCGATACTCCCGCAGGAACCTCTGAAGCGAGACCTCCGGGTCAGACTGTTCAGCCACAGATATGCGCAACACTTTGTTCAGCGTCCACATGAACCTTTCGGCCTCTCCGTTTTCTTGAGGCCACTGTGGTGTGATGCGGTGGTGTTTGACGCCTAGGTGCGCCAGAAAGTCTCGGAATTCGTGCCCTTGGAAGGGAGGTCCATTGTCTGTTTTGTCCACATATGGTAGTCCGAAGAGTGCGAACGTCTTATCCAGCATTGGTAGTAGTTGGTCGAATGCGGTCGACGGTAGCACTTCCACTACGGGGTATTTCGTATATCCGTCTATCAGGACGGCAGTTACTCGCCCATCGGAGAAACTCCCGAAATCGAGACTGATCCACGACCAGGGTGACGGGGCAGGCTCCTCGGTGATCACTGGAGCTGGCGCTTCCGAGCCCCCCGTCAGTTGACACGCCCTGCACCTGCATACAAACTCTTCTACCGTTTCCTCTAGGTTTGGGAACCAGACCTTCTCCCGCAACCTGGCTTTCATCCGTCGGGTGCCTTGATGACCCTCGTGGGCTAGGGCAGTCACTTGATCCTGGAGTGTTCGGGGCATGACAAAGCGCGATCCTCTTAGCACCACCCCGTTACCTGCAGCACTTAGTTCTTCGTGTACTCGCCACACCTTCCCGAGGCGCGCTCGGTCCGTTTCGGTCCATCCACTAACGTCATGGAGAAAACCAGCCCACGACCCTTTTCGCATGGCTTCCAGCACCTTATTCAGGACCTTGTCAGCCTGGGTATGTGATTCAATCTCTGGCATGGTGAGGGCTTTTGGGCACGCCCATTGAGCGACCATGCTGACGAATTCTTCCGTTCGTTGGTCCTGGTCATGGGCTTCTTCTGGGGCAACGGTTGGGTGGCGTGATAAGAAGTCCGCTGGATTTTTGGCACCCGGTCTGTATACTAGATCAATCTGATAATGCTGGAGTTGGATCGCCCATCGTTCGATCTGTGGCGGGGGTGGGGTGCAGTTCCTCGGAAGAGCGGGACAAGGGGTTGGTGATCCGTTACCACGCGGAATGGATGCCTGCTCAGATATAGATGGAAATGGTTGCAGGCCCACTTGATGGCCAGCGTTTCCCGTTCAATTTGGGAATATCTTGTCTCCGTTGCTGTCAGTGACTTGCTGGCGAATGCTAGTGGGACCCATGTCCCCGGACTTGTTTCCTGGGACAGTGCTCCCAGGCCTACGGGGCTAGCGTCCACTATTAGTTCCGTTGGCCGTTTGGTGTCAAAATACGCCATGGTTGTCTTTTCTAACAGTGTGGACTTCACCTTGCTGGAGGCTTCCTGTTCATCCGCGCCCCACTTCCACACGCTGTCTTTCTTGGTTAGGTTTCGCAACGGTTCTGCAACTGTTGCTAGGTTGGGTATAAACCTCCCGCAGTACGTTGCCATACCTAGAAAGCTTCAAACTTCTGACGCGGATGCGGGGGCTGGAGCTAGTTGAATTGCTTGCGACTTTCGGGGATCCACTTTGACCCCCTCCTGGCTGAAGACGTACCCAAAGAATTCAATAGTCTTTTGGAAAAACTGGCACTTGTCTTTATGGAGTCACCCCGTGTTCTGCGAGGCGGGGGAGGGTGGCCCTAAGCCGCCGGTGATGGTCTTCTAGAGTTGCTGAGTGAATTAAGATGTCATCGCTGACATTCAATACTCCTTGGAGCCCCGACAGGACTTCCCGGAAGATCTCGGCAGCCGATGATATTCCGAAGTTGAATCTTTTATACCGTCTGAGCCCCAGGTGTGTTGAAAAAGTAGTTATATATCTACTCTCCTCGGCCAGCCTCAACTGGTGGTAACCTGCGTTGAGGTCTAATTTAGAAAACCACCGGGACCCATTCAGATCTGCGAGGATGTCATCCACGGTTGGTGTCAAATGTCTCTCCCGCCGGATTGCCTGGTTGGGCATGCGCATGTCTATGCAGAGCCTGATCTGTCCCGGCTGCTTCGGCTTCTCCGCAATTACCATGGGTGAGACCCAGGGGGTTGGTCCGGTTACTTTCTCTACTACCCCTTGCTGTTCCAGTTTAATTAACTCTTGCTCCTCCAACGGTCGTAGATGGAATGGGATGCGTCTGTGCCTTAAGGCCACAGGCTTCACTGATTTGTCTATGTGCAGTTGTACCGGAGGCCGTTTCATGCTCCCTAGTCCTTTGAATAACTGTGGGAATAGTTCCAGGATGCCTTCTGTCTGCAGTGTTCTCAGCGCATTTGCGAACATTACTAAGCTCAGGTCTTCTGCGGTGTGACTCCCTACGAGGATGTCCGCTTCTCTATCGACCACGTGGAAGGTAGTTGTTACTTCATGATTTTCTGACTTCACTTGCACCGTCATTTTTCCTTTTAGCGGCAGGGGCGTCTGACTCCCATACGTAAGAATCTTTACCTTGGACGGCGTGAGTTGGGGTCTTGGGCTTAGTTTCTTTTAGTGTTGGCTACCCATCACATGACCGAGGCTCCGGTGTCAATTAGGGCTGTGACGGGAGACCCCACGATCTCGATTGCACACGTCAGTTGAGGACGTCGCCTCCTTTTTAGGTTGCTTGCGAACGATATGAGGAGGCATTCTTCTTCTTCGTCTTTGGACGGGTCTTCGAGGTATGCTCTGTGTTGCGGGGATATCTTCACCGACCGTGCCGCATCTGGTTCTTCAAGCGAGAGGTGCCTCACTGCTTTCGTCGGTGGCCGCCGTCCGACACTCCCTCTGCCTCGCATGCCTCCTCGGCATACACGGGAGAAGTGGTTTAGAATCCCGCACTTCGAGCATGTCTTCCCTCGGGCGGGGCACTCGTTCGGGGCGTGCTCTTCTTTGCCCCAATACCCGCACTGCGACTGGTGCGGTCTTCTTGTGGGCCACCTCCCTCTGCTGCCCCGCCCTGGGGTATATGCTGCATCCACCCGTTCTGTCTTGATGGCCACTGCTGGACTCGCTGTGGGCATGAGCGCCGCTTCCATCGCTGTAGACCGGACTTCGGACAGGTCGTGGGACCGCGCCAGGACGAGCATGTCTTCCAACGAGATCCTGGGTTATCTGAGGATGAGCGTCCTTAATGTTTTATTTCTGCATCCTTGGATGAGTTGCGCGCGCACTTCTTTGACCGGATCGTCTTCCGTGCACGTGCTGGCCAGCACCCTCAAGCGTGCGTGAAAGGCATCCATTGTTTCTCCCTCTCTTTGATGGGCTTGCCGCAGCTTAAATCCTTCATAATCGGGGTTTAGTTGCGGGTCGAAATGGGCATTGAGTGCCCTCACTGCTGCATCGTAATCCGTGGGGGCCCCCGTGTTCGGTAGGTGCTTGAATAACTTGTATATCTCATCCCCTGGGAAGTGTAACAGCAAGGACCTCTTGACGGCGCCATCTATTTCCCTGGTGGCGGTGAAGTAGTTGTCTAGCCGTCCATCCGTTCCACTTTGGAGAAGCAGTGGCAGGGTCAATTAGTTCGCTAAACGGCAGTAGCGCGCTGACTTGAGAATGTACGAGTGTGGCTGGGGCTGCCGCTGCCGCTTGCAGTGGGGCTGCTGCTGCTTGGTCCGTCATGGTTGTCCCTGGCGATACTCCCTTCCGGTTCAGTCGTGGTTCCTACTGCCTGGGATGTGGTGATGTTGACTGCTCCCTGATTAGTGCCTTCCTCTTGCTGTGCTGCCGTGTCCCTCACTGATGTGTCTTTGCCATGTGGCACCTTCCCCTCCTTCACCAATGTCTCTGTGCTACACCCAGGCAAGCTGATCGTTATGCTCCCTTTGACTCTGGCATTTGCCACCTTGTCACACATGTTGCTTACTTGATGTACTGCTGTTGGCCAGGGATGCTGCTTCCGGTGGGGGGCTAGCTGCAGACTTGCTAGGGCTCTGGCTTCTCAGGTCGCTGTTAACCCCCTTGTGAGGCTCAGGTGGACTCTCCTGCAGCCTTCAGCCCTTGCTCGCTGGTGGGGGTGGATTTGCACCTGCCAGTGCTTGATGACAAGCCGCCGAATCAGTGAATGCGCGCTTGAGCGCAGCTTCTCAGACGGGCTCCCCCACCGGCCGGTAGGGTCCTTCAGCGCATGCGCGCCTCCTTTCGATGAGCGCAGGTCTCCGCGCGCTTCCGGATATTCTGCTGGGCCGCGTAGAAGCGCCGACAGGAGCGGCGCTATCCTGAACGTCACTGCGTTGGTGGTCGCCGGAGCTCACCTCTAACCGCTCGCGGGCGGTGCTGCACACGCTGATCTCCTGATCGTGCGGTTGTAACATGCCACGATCACCGGTGCGGCCAGAGCGGGGACCTCACCGGGCATCAAGGTACCGCTGCGGAGTCGCTGGGTCCCGAGCGCCGCCACCCTCGTCGCCAGTGTTGGGGTTAGCACACGGGAGGGGTTGGGGGTGTCTTTCGGGTGTGTGCACTGGTAGTGTAATGAAGGACACAGACACTATCGTTGCTGGTGTGGACCGGAATTCACGAGCGACTCCGGTCCCTTTATTTAAAGCCTTCTGGCCACGCCTGGCCAGAAGGTGATACATTGTAAGTATCAGGTTCCAGGTTGGGGTCTCACTACGTACTCACTGCCAACAACTAGACCGCTACACTATATGTCCGTCTTCCTCAATAACACACACCTCATCACTATTTGTACAGTGTGAGCCACTTGACCTATGGCCGATTTTATCCACCCAACCACATCTGCAACCCTACAGCCCTGTTGTTTTGGCGGCCGTTACTAATCCCGCACCTCATTCCCTCTTGCGCTCAGCCAGGCTGTAAATGGTTCCCATACATCCTTTGGATGGGACCTGCTGGGCATTAGCTCCCAATAATGGGACAGTTGATCTTTGCAGTAGGTAGCACTGGATACCGATTCCATAACAGTTGGGGGCGCCTGTTTTTTCCAATGTATCGCCACTTGTCTCTTAGCCAGAAGCAGCAATATGGCAATTAGTTTTCTCTTTCCCTTAGGTGCATCGAGAACATAGCCCAGCAGCGCAATCAGCGGAGAACCTACTATGGAATAATCCATCATTTGTCCAATATGTTTAAGAACCGCTGACTAAAATGTCGCTATTGGTCTACACTCCCAAGCCAAGTGGAAAAAGGTGGCTTCCTGATAACCGCACCTCCAACAGCATGTGTCCGGATGCAGCCCCATGTAGTGCTCACAATCTAAATACCACATACCATGCAACATTCGAAGTAAAGGGGCCAGTAGCCATGGAAGGATGCTTATGACGACATGGCCGTCATAACGAGGGAATAACAAGCCTAAGCGCAGAGATACCCCCTCGGGGTGATTCAGCGCTATATAAATTAATAATAATAATATAAACCAATCGGAAGGCAGCATTTAGAAAGGACAAAGGCACAAGCCAATGAAAAAGATGGGCGGGGTAGTGGGCGGAGCTTCCACTCCATACTCCATTACTGCATGCCCCGCAGAGTGAATGTCAGGGCCCCACCAGTCTTACCTGGTATAGTTGCGGAGTAATCTCGCAGAGACGCCGTGAACAACCTCCACCATCCCCTGCCTTTCCCTAGTAAGAGAATATATACTGACTAGGACAAGGATGGGACCGGGGGAAGGAATCCTAAACTGGAGATGTCAACGTGAAGACCTGGTGGGTGCTCCTGGGTGCTCCTATCGATGTTAGGGACTCTCCTGGAATCACCAGCTAGATAACAGATAAACCATAAGGTTAGTGTATCTACCCTTCCTATCCCCAGGATCACACATTCATCATACACACCAATATCAAGGGCATCGTCAAGGTATATGTAGTCACCTGGAAGATGTGAGGATCAGCAGAATAGAGAGGTCTTCAGGACGCTCCTGCGTGAGTATAGGGTAAGGGCATTAACGGCAAGCGCACCTGCACGTGCCGTGAGGGAAAACAAATGAAGGCGCTCCTGCGCAAGAGTTAATGTGAATGCAACAATGCTCTCCTGCGTGTGTTGCAATGAGACAAAGGAAAGCGCGCCTGTGCTTATGTGGGTTTAGTTGAAATAAACAACGCGCACCTGCATGTGTCGCAGTGAAGGGGATAAAAAGCACTCCTGCACTCTTTGGGGGAATGAATGCAACATAGCGCTCCATCGCATGTTGCTGTGACGGTGATGAAAGGGGCGCTCCTGCTCTCTTTGTGGGCAAGGAAATAAAGCGGCAACACGCTCCAGCGTGTGTCGCAGTGTTAGGAAAGTAAAAGCGCTCCTGCGCTTGTTGTAGGCAAAGAACAGTAAATGCGAAAACGCGCTCCAGCGCCTCGCAGAGTAAACAGATGCAAATGAAAGAAGCACTCCTGCACTTATGCAGGCAAAGGACAGTAAACGCGAGAACGTGCTCCAGCATGTCGTTGCAGGGTAAACAAATGCAAATGAGAGAAGCGCACCTGCGCTTAAACAAAACAGAGACACACCTGCGCTCCAGCGCAAGTGTGGTGGTGAACCAGGGGAATCCTGTTGACAGGAATAGTGGGAGTCACGGACGTCTAGAAGCTCCAATACCAAACAGTACTCGAAGCACTGTCGAGTTGAGAACCGCGGGCTTAAATGCGGTCTCATCCGGTAGTGCAAGCTGGTTGCCCAAGTACTTCCGGAGCAGGAAGGCAGCAAGATGACGTGTCCTGCTAACAGCCTCGGATCGTCTGCAAAACTTGAACCAGATCCATTCATGCTACAACTTGCATATCTGTAGGGAGCGGAACATGACAGTATCCCCACCCAAGACATAACCCCCACTTATACAGGGGTGGCAGAACGTGGCTTGTGAGGATGTCGTGCATGGAAGGCACAAACCAACAGGGGAGCGTGGTGCACAGGGGTTCCCAGGACCTTTCCTCTGGCCCATAACCCTCCCAATCCACCAGATAAAAAAGCTTCCCCCTAGTTCTACAGGAATCAAGGATGGTCCACACCTCGTATTCCTCGTGATCGTCCCTGAGCATAGGAGGTGGAGGGGTATCTGAATGGCCTTCTGGATGAGCGGAATGGAGGAGGGAGACGTGAAACACCGGGTGTATACTCATCTGAGGGGGCAAGGTGAGTTTCATTGACACCCGGTTGATGACCTTCTCAATGGTGTAAGGACCTACGTATCGTGGCAGCAGTTTCTTAGGTCCATGCACATTGAGGTTTTTGATGGACACCCACACCTTATCCCCTGCTTTGTAGTCGGGTTCAGCTTGCCTGTGTGCGTCGGCGTGCTGCTTGTGCGTTTCTTTGACACTAGCGACCTTGAACCGGGCTTGTTGCCAAATGTCATGAAGAAGGGTGTGGTATTCCTGCAGGGTAGGTATGGGACTGGTTTGTGGTTTTTCCCATGGCTCTGATCGTGGATGCCGTCCTTGAAGGCAAAAGAAGGGTCACATTCCGATGGGCGTGTGCCTGCCGTTGTTGTACGCGTATTGCACCATCCAGAGAACCTCTGACCATTCTTTCTTTATGTATTATACGGATACAATGGTTCTGTCGGGGAATTACAATTGCTTTGGGATGTTCACAATATAAATGCATTACATGTAACATGTATCCATGATTTAGGAAAAGCAATGACAACACCCAAGCAATACTTTTGAATCGATATTTTTAAGAAAGAATAATGAATAATTAGGGCTACAAAAATACAATTGACAGAAATGTGAAGAAGAAGTGACATGTAAAGGTGAATACAAACGATACACTTAATACACTTAATATAACAAACACGATTGGGTAGAAGTAATTTTTGGAAGATTGAGTCCATATACTTGATCACATACGCATCCTGTTCATGTATGGATTGGTTTTGGAACTGAGACGTTGTGTGGACTCATGGTGTACGTCGACGTTTCAACCCTATGTTAGGCGCAAAATTTTAAAAAAAGCGTCACAGCGGGTCTTCCTCGGGACGAAGGGGTAGAAGTGTAGCCCTGCGCAAAAATCAATCACTGCGCGTGAATTGGGCTTCTAATTAACGATCTGGTGAAAAAGCATCTCTCCAGCTCTCAGTCCGATGCAGTACTGCATCGGACTGAGAGCTGGAGAGATGCTTTTTCACCAGATCATGTAAAATTACTCGACTGGCTTTAAAGGATTTAATCACCTGGCAACCCTCCCAGACTTTCATGACCCGTGTCACTCTGGAGGTCAATTCATACCGACCTTCGTTAATTAGAAGCCCAATTCACGCGCAGTGATTGATTTTTACACCATGAGTCCACACAACGTCTCAGTTCCAAAACCAATCCATACATGAACAGGATGCGTATGTGATCAAGTATATGGACTCAATCTTCCAAAAATTACTTCTACCCAATCGTGTTTGTTATATTAAGTGTACTAAGTGTATCGTTTGTATTCACCTTTACATGTCACTTCTTCTTCACATTTCTGTCAATTGTATTTTTGTAGCCCTAATTATTCATTATTCTTTCTTAAAAATATCGATTCAAAAGTATTGCTTGGGTGTTGTCATTGCTTTTCCTAAATCATGGATACATGTTACATGTAATGCATTTATATTGTGAACATCCCAAAGCAATTGTAATTCCCCGACCATTGTATCCGTATAATACATATACCCAGGTTCTGAGGGACACAGGGTTACCCCATTATTTTGTATAAACATTCTTTCTTTATGGACAGCAACAAACAATGAAGGTATTGTTCCATGGTTTGGTTTGTTCTCTCCGCCTGCCCATCGGTTTGTGGATGATATGCTGACGACAGACGCACTTCTATTTCCATATTTTTGCACACCTCACCCCAGAACCTGGATATGAATTGGGAGCCCCTATCCATATTTAACACAGATGGTATTCCATGCAATCGCACAACGTTGTGCATGAAGATGAAAGCCAGCTCAATAGCTGATGGTAACTTCTTTAATGGTACGAAATGTGCCATTTTCATCAGATGATCCACAATGGTGAAGATGGTGGTACACCCTGTTTTGGTCCGGGGTAGTTCAAAGACGAAGTCCATTGAGACAGTGTGCCAAGGATAGGGAGGTACTGGAATAGGACTCAATAATCCTACCGTGGGTCTGGAATGGTTCTTTCCTTGAGCACAGATGGAACAACGGGCTCTATGGAAACGAACGTCAGTGTCCATGGATGGCCACCAGAAGTGTCTGTGTAAGAGGTCCATGGGCTTATGGTATCCTGGATGGATAGAGAGGAGATGGTCATGGCACATGTACAGAACCTGTTGCCTATGGTCTGCCAAAGGAAGGTAGTAGCGGTCTTCCTTGTACAGAAACCCATCTTGTGCTGTGATTCCCATAAGATCACCTATCCAGTCCTCCGGTTCTTTTTGTTCTAGGTCTTCGTGTAACAGAGATAAGAAAGAGTAGGACAGGACCACTTCTTGGAAACAACAGTCGGGAGGATGGGCACAGGTTCATCTTTGGTTACTTCTTCTTCGGTTTCATCCAATCGGGATAGGGCGTCTGCTTTGGCGTTGTCCTTTTCCGGGCAATAGGTGATTAGGAAATCGTACTGGTTGAAGAAGAGAGTCCACCTCAGTTGTCTGGAAGAGAGAGCCCTAGCAGAGCGGAGAAACTGTAGATTCCTGTGGTCGGTGTATATTGTCACTGGGTGTTGGGCGTCCTTAAGAAAATGACGCCACTCCTCAAAGGCTGCTTTGATGGCAAGTAATTCACGGTCGGAAACTGTGTAGTTGCGCTCTGCTGGTAGCAGTTTCCGCGAATAAAAGGCCACAGGATGCAATAGGCCTGTTTCAGCGTTATGTTCTGATAACACACCACCCAAAGCGTTCTGTGAGGCATCGGCCTCTACTATAAAGGGCTGTTCTGGGTCTGGGTGCATTAGGACGGGAGCGTTCGTGAACCTATTTTTCAGGTCTTGAAAGGCTTTTTCTGCTATAGGATCCCACAAGAACTTTACCCCTTTGCATAGTAGGCACATGATGGGAGTGACGATGCTAGAAAAACCCTTGATAAAGAGTTGGTAGTGGTTGGCAAATCCTAGGAACCTCTGGACCTGTTTTACGGTACAAGGTGATGGCCATTGCAGTATCGCTTCAACTTTTCTGGTGTCCATTTTGATCCCTGCAGGGTTTAGGATGTGTCCCAGGAATTCGACCATAGTAGTATGAAACACGCTTTTTTCCAGTTTTACGTAGAGGCCATGCAGCTGTAGCTGTTGTAGGATAGTACGAACATGACTGATGTGTTCGGGGATACCCTTGGAATAGAGTAAAACATCATCGATGTAGATAATGCAGAAACAATCGATGTATTCTCTCAGTACTTCATCGATGAAGTATTGGAACGCTGCAGGGGCGTTGCATAGACCAAAGGGCATGACCTGGTACTCGAACAGACCATTTTTTGTTCTGAATACGGTCTTCCATTCATCTCCCTTCCGGACCCCGACAAGATGGTATGCCCCTCGTAGGTCTAATTTAGTGTAGATGGTTGCGTCCTTCTCCTGCTCCAGTAGGTTGGATATAAGTGGTAAGGGATACCGGTTCTTGATTGTTATGGTGTTCATGGCCCTGTAGTCGATGCACGTTCTCAAGTCACCCTCCTTTTTTGCTATGAAAAAGAGAGAGGACGAAACAGGTGATTTGGAGTGGCGTATGAAAACGTTTTGTAGAAACTCGTCCAAATAAATGCGTAAGTGGTTGTTTTCCTTCTCTGTGAGGAAGTAGACGCAGCTACAAGGGAGCTTTGAACCAGGGATGAGGTCTATCCTACAATCGAAGGAGTGATGAGGTGGTAAGGTGTTAGCTCCTTTCTTGACGAATACAGAGGCGAGATCTGCATATGCCTCAGGGATAACCTCTTGTGTGACCGCCCCATTCCTGTTAGAGGCAGTGTATGGGCTTGTATCACCCTTCTGCTGGATCCGTTCTTTTGTGGATAGCAGGTGGAGTTACAATGAGCGGAGTCTAAGGGCGTGATTCGTGTTACCCAGTCGATGTGTGGGTTGTGGTTCACCAACCATGGAAGACCCATAATTAGTTTGAACTGAGGCGCATCTATGAAGTCAAAGGTGATGGTCTCTGTGTGCCCGTTCCCACATGTCATCCTCATGGTTTCAGTCTGAAAACTTATAAGCCCTAAGGTCAGGTCGGTGCCCCCACTGCCTTCACGGTCTCAGGATTGTCCTTGCTCACAGTGGATATACCCAGACCATTCATGTACTGGGTGTCTATGAAGTTCCCCGTAGCACCGGAATCAATGAGGGCTGTAACTTGCCATGTTTGACCCGTCTGTGACTGTAAGGTTACTTCCATACCCACATGTCGGTTGTTGTCAAGGGGGCTGAAGATGGGGTTCCTCCTGGTTGAAGAACCCAGTAGACCGAACCCTTTACCTACTGGGTTGGATCGTTTCCCGCTCCATCTTCCCGTGTTATGGAAAGTGCATATGGTTTGTTTGGGTTTGATTTGGATGGTTTTACTGGGCATTCCCTGATGAAGTGTCCATTTTTTCCGCAATATAAACATAGGTTCTGTTTTCGCCTCTTTTCTTTTTCTTCTCGGGATAGGGGACCACGGATTCCGCCAATTTGCATTGGCTCTGAAGCCTCGTGAGTCTTTGCCCACTCATTCCGAGGTTTATCTCTGAACACAATGAACCTGAAGTCATTGCCTTCGGATTCCTCATTTTTTCGCTCCTGTAATTGGTAGCCCATCTTCACTATCAAGTCGATGATGGATCCGATGTCTTTCGGGGGTTCAGATATTTGAGAAATAAGATCCTTTAGCTCATCTCGCAAGCCTCTGTAAAAAACTGATATCTTTTGGAATTCTGTCTATTTAGCTTCGATGATCAATCTGTTGAAGGTAGTGATATATTGCAACTGGTCAGAGCTGCCCTGTTTAAGGCCAAGGAGTTCATTGTCAGCAGCCTGTATGAGTGTATGGCGAGCGAACATCCTTCGTAGCGTTTCCTTAAAGACAGGGAGACTATACAGCATAGGATCATCGTTTTCCACCAGTGGTATTGACCACTGGGTGGCGTCTCCTCCGAGGTAGAATAGGATGAAAGCAACCTTGGAGGCATCATTTGGGAAGGCAGAAGCACGTGCCATGAAGTGCAGGTGGCATTGATTAAGGAAGATGCTGTATTTGGAGCTATCGCCATAGAAGCATCCCGGGGCGGCTAGCTGTACTGGGTGAGGAGCTATTACTTGTATGAGAGGGTTAGGTCTGTGAGAAGCGGGTAAGGAACTCCCGGGATTGAATAAGGGGGTGCTTAGAACACCCTCCTGTTTGGCCCTAACAGCAGGGTCAGGACCCCAAGCCCCAGTTTGCCCAGCGGCCACTTGGCCTTGTAGGGCCGTTATGTCGTGGCGTAGACTCAGGTTTTCTGCCTTTATGCAGGTCAGCATAGCTGCTATATCCTACAGAGTGATGTTGGTGTTGCTCATGGCGTCTGGGCGAGATATTTCACTTGTGCTCCGAGTTCTGTCAGGGCCCCACAAGTCTTACCTGGTATACTTGCGGAGTAATCTCGCAGAGACGCCGAGAGCAACCTCCACCGTCCCCTGCCTATTAAGAGAATATATACTGACCAGGACAAGGATGGGACCGGGGGAAGGAATCCTAATCTGGAGATGTCAACGTGAAGACCTGGTGGGTGCTCCTATCGATGTTAGGGACTCTCCTGGAATCACCATCTAGGTAACAGATAAAGCATAAGGTTAGTGTATCTGCCCTTCCTATCCCCAGGATCACACATACATCATACACACCAACATCAAGTGCATTGTCAAGGTATATGTAGTCACCTGGAAGATGTGAGGATCAGCAGAATAGAGAGGTCTTCAGGGCGCTACTGAGCCAGTATAGGGCAAGGGTAATAAA
Organism: Triturus cristatus; assembly: GCF_964204655.1. Lineage (NCBI taxonomy): Eukaryota > Metazoa > Chordata > Amphibia > Caudata > Salamandridae > Triturus > Triturus cristatus. Next base: position 513,695,279 of record NC_140588.1, read on the forward strand.
GGCAAGCGCACGTGCGCGTGCCGTGAGGGAAAACAAATGAAGGCGCTCCTGCGCAAGGGCTAATGTGAATGCAACAATGCACTCCTGCGCGTATTGCAATGAAACTAAGGAAAGCGCACCTGCGCTTATGTGGGTTTAGTTGAAATGCGGCAACGCGCTCTAGCGCTTGTCGCAAATTAAGCAATGAAAGCGCTCCTGCGCTACTGTATGCAATTGAAAATGCAACAACGTGCCCCTGCACCTATCCCAGTGAAGGGGATGAAAAGCACTCCTGAACTCTTTGCGGGAAAGGGAATGACTGCAACAAAGCGCTCCAGCGCGTGTTGTTGTGACGGTGATGAAAAAGGCGCTCCTGCGCTCTTTGTGGGCAAGGAAATAAAGCGGCAACGCGCTCCAGCGCTTGTCGCAGTGCTAGGAAAGAAAAAGCGCTCCTGCGCTTGTTGTGGGCAAAGAACAGTAAATGCGAGAACGCGCTCCAGCGCCTCGCAGAGTAAACAGATGCAAATGAGAGAAGTGCTCCTGCGCTTATGCGGGCAAAGGACAGTAAACGCGAGAACGCGCTCCCACGCATCTCGCAGGGTAAACAAATGCAAATGAGACAAGCGCTCCTGCACTTAAACAAAACAGAGACACACCTGCGCTCCAGCTCGACTGTGGTGGTGAACCAGGCGCATCCTTTTCACAGGAATAGCGGGAGTCACGGATGTCAAGAAGCTCCAATACCGAACAGTACTCAAAGCACAGTCTGGTTGGGAACCGCGGGCTTAAATCCGGTCTCACCCGGTAGTGCAAGCTGGCTACCCAGGTACTTCCGGAGCAGGAAGGCAGAAAGATGACGTGTCCTGCTAACAGCATCGGATCGTCCGCAAAACTCAGAGCGGATCCATTCATGCTACAACTCGCATACCTGTAGGGAGCGGAACATGACAGCGAGCAGCGCATGCGCGATGCCACTATAGGCTCGACCTAACAAGGACCTGTTCACTCCTACTGAGCTTTACAGGGTATGATGCTACCACCTGTGCTCATGCTGCTTTACTCCTGTGAAGGCAGTAGCCTTCCACCAATATGAGGGAAGCGCTTTAGGTGCCCCTCCCGGTCCAACAGGACCACAATTCGTGGGACAGGCCTCTGTCACACACGGTTGATGCTTGTTTGCATATGACAGCAAAAATCGGAATGAGGGATTCAGATATCAGTACGGTTGAGGACACTGGTAAGGGGTGCATGCCTCTTACCATGTAGTGGACTTTTGCATCCCAACAGTATGTGTAGATTGTGCAGTGTAAGAGTAGAGGGTACTTGGCGTGACTACATGTTAAGTGCAGGATTAGTGGTGGGTGAGAGGTGTATGAGTGCAGGGTTGGCAGTATGTGAGTGCAGAGGGAGTGGTGTGACTGTATGATAGAAGGGTGACCGCTGTGTCTGTGTAAGTGCAGGGTGAGAGATCTGCCTATTTGAATGCAGAGTGAGCAGCATGCTTTTGTGAGTACAGGGTGTGGAACATTAAAGCCAGACTTATTGACACTGCCAGTGCTTGTTTAAGTATTGAATTCATTATTTTTTCATGATATGAGTTTCTCAGGCAGCTACAGCCGTGCTCATGTCAGATCTGACTATCAGGAGGCAGAAACGAAAGAAAGCTGTCACATGACAGCACATCTGCAAGCACTGTCCAACAGCAAGCTTGCCAACTCTAGCATTAGTCGTGCTGATGCTGCTGTCCTCACGGGTTTTCAGTACTTTCACAGGCCAGAGAATGTTCCATCTTTGTCTTGCAAACTTCACAACTCCAACATGACCTTACGCAGAATGACTTCTCGCCTGGATTGGATGGTTCAAGCCAGGTAAGCAATCCAGGTAACAGTTGGTCATTCTTAGAATCATTTTTTCAAAAGATATTCCAGCACACAAAACTTTATTTACTAGCACTACACAAGAAATGTCCAGTGGTATTTTATTTTTCATGTTTCCAGCCCCATTGTTGCCAATAATACCTTTCAAAGATCAACTGCAGTGGTAGTGTCCGGTCACCAATAAATCAAAACACATTCTTTTTTTTCTACAATGAACAAACAGAATTAATGATACTTAAGTGCGCAAATATGTGTACTTACTGCGTTGTGCCTCTGTGTGGTTCAGTGGCTGCCAGATTCTGTGATTAATCATAGTTGGTTATTAAAGTGCATTTTAACTTCTGGAACTTTTACACCACACCCCAAAATTTTGACCGCCATTTCTTAGCTTTTCTGCTCCTGCGCTGCCAAATTATTTGGAGATTAACGCTGCCGAGTTTATTGCATTAATTTCATGCTTTAAAACAGTCATCAAATTATCAGAAGGGTTGGAAAGTTTCAAAGTTTATGCTGTAATGTAGAATGTTTTGTTCTGATTTATGTATTCAGCATTCCAGTAAGCATGCCTTAGCCCTTTACCTTTCCCCTGAGCGTGCACTACCTTTCCACTATGCAATGCATGCTGCACCTCCAGGGCCGGATTCATAATGAGCTTACAGCGAGTACGTGTAACTCACTCCTGGGTTTTAGGAGTAACCAAGGCATACTACAGTGTACTCCTGAGATTCAGGAGTAAGCCAGGAGTGCTGCAAGAGTAAATCACCGCTACTTACAGCAAAATCTTTTTGAATCGGGCTTCCATTCATGCGCTACAGAAAACAGAGCGTAGACCTCAGTTGGCGGATGCTGTAGCAACAATACAAAGTCCTTCCATGTTGACCGTCAATGATCTTGAACTCCTACAAAACCTACAACAACTTCAAGATGAGGATACAAGTGTGGTGTCCAGTGAACGTGAGAACCTGCCAAATTTAAGTATGTCCTGCCATACGCACTTCAAACCCAAATCCACCTTCAATCCAATAATGTTACATGACAACCTAGATTTGTTTAATGAACTGGTGACAGTAGAACTCAAGAAACTGCACAGGTCAACTTTACATACTCACCATAAGCACTCTCAGCAAAACAACTGTTATGTTCAATTGATGAAGAAGCTGCAAGCTGATGACAATATCATAGTTTGCCAATCTGACAAAGGGGGCAACGTTGTACTATGGCCACGCAAACTTTACTTAGAGGAAGCATTCAGCCATCTTAATGACTGGGATTGCTACAGGAGGAGTGACATTCGAACTGTTAAACAGGCATGGAATGATTTCTATGCGAAACGTTTGGCATAGAAAAGTGCAGGCTTGCTAAGCAGCGACAAGTTTAAATTTCTCAAGAATGACCACCCTGTCATCCCGGTCATTTATTTTATCCCTAAGATACATAAGGATCCTGAGAAGCCTCCAGGAATGCTGATAATTTCAGCACGCAATAGTTTAATGGAGAATACGTCTCGCTACGTTGATTCCTTACTCCAAGAACACGTTAAGACATTACCATCCTTTATTCAGGACACTAGCGAATTTTTGCGCAAAATCAGTGATGTCGTTTGGGAACCTGAATATGTGTTAATCACCTTAGACGTCACATCGCTATATACTAGCATACATCACCACGATGGTATCAAAGCAATACACCACTATTTGAGTTCTAATCCCATTTTCATGTACAATAACAGCAAAATGCTATTGACTATGATTATGACATGCCTGAACAATAACTTCTTCTTGTTCCAGAACCAGATTTTCCATCGAGTAGACAGTTATGCCTGTCTTCATATGGGACTGTGGGAGGAGCAGATCCTTAAAAGGCAATTTGCTCATGTTCTAGCTAACCATGTGCTATGTTGGTATCGTTATATTGACGATTTGTTCTTGATCTGGAAGGGAATTGAGCATCAGGCACTTAACTTTGTTGAACAAATCAATAGCAATAGCCTCAATCTTCAATTCACAGCCCACATGAGTAAAGAAGTGGTGTTCTTTTCGGACGTAGAGGTGTTCATTGAGAATAGGAAACTTGAGAATAGGTTGCATAGGAAGCCCACGGCAGGCAACACAGTGCTCCATGCTAGCAATCACCACCCAGAACACCTAATTCGCAGTATTCCCTTTCTGGAGATGCTGCGGATCAGGCGTATATGCAGCATGGATGTTGACTGTGCTAAGGCCCAAAGTGACAGTAGGTTTAGATCCCTGGCCAGTGGTTATTCCACTGATATGATTGACAAAGCTATTAAAAAGACTGCCCTAGTCCCAAGATCTGAGGCTTTCACCAAAAATATTGGCTATACTAATGCGACCCCAGCCTTGCCTGCTGAACCTATTAGATTGATTATGACTTTCAATCGACAACACCCGACGTTGCGTTGCATAATCAACCACAACTGAGTCTTGGTTCGCAATGACCCAGTGATAGGAGGGTTACTTACAAAAAACCCCAGCGTAGCTTTCAGGAAAGCACGGTCAATTTGTGACACTTTGGTTAAGAGCAGCCCTGAACTAACTACTACCAAAACATGGCTGAATTCCAGAAGGGGATTTGTGAGATGTACCACCTGCAAAGCATGCAAGTATGGTACAAGCAAAGCATCTTACAAAAGCCCTTTTCATGATGATCCGTGTCCATCTCCAAGATGCTCACATGCAAAACTGATTACGCCGTATATGTGCTGGAGAGTTCGTGTGGCCCGCAATATGTGGATAACACCAAGTTGCAAGTTCACCAGAGGATACTCCAGCACATCAGGGCTATCAGTAACAGTGATGCGTATTACCTGGTTGCCAGACACTTTAAGGAGGTCCATGGCAATGGTCTGGAACACTTAAGTTACTTTGTGGTGGACACTGTTCCACCGCTCAGACGAGGTGGCAATCGGGAGGCTCTCCTCCGCAAACTGGAAACCAGGTATATCCTGGTGTTAGATACCAAGACGCCCCAGGGCCTTAACTCCAGTGAGAACCTATTTACCTGCCTCTAACTTTTCCAAGTCCTTTCTTTTTGCACTGCAACTTTAAGATACATTTTACCAACATGCCTCTGAAACTTTTTAATTGCACTTTGCATTTTTTTAACCTTTTTAGGTGCCACTTTATTCTTGCACTTTGTTAATTAGGCGCAGAGGGACGACTAATGGCCCACTTCAGCAGAAGCACGTTGATGGGACAGAAATATACACTAAGGCAGGGTTTGTCATAGCACACAACACAATAGAAGAGTGTGCATGGTGATAAAGTATACATTAACTGCTCTGATTTATATTCAGATAATGTATACTACTCTAGATACTGATTGCAGAACCAAATAGCAACTTGCAATTCATAGTTTGCCATTTTGTAAGTCTTTTATCTGCATTGAGTTGCTTTAACATTTTTAAATATTTATGAATTAATGAATATTTATTTATTTATGAGGGTTTTATGTTTTGTAAGACAGATAATATGATTGCAATACATGTCCTAAAATGTTTAACCCACTTGGGTTATATTACCTTGCACCTTGAACTTTGAATATTGACCTTTTAATTTTGGGTTTTTATCATTGTATATCTCTAAAATTGGTTTTGGTGCTTAATTTTAATGTTCATGAATCAATGGATATTTCATTTATTATTGTGCCTTAAATGTCCTTGCGAATTTGCACATATTAACTTGCAGGCTGCCTACTTAGCAGTTTCGTCTATGTCTATAAGTCTGTGTCATTGTCACGTGATTAATCACTTGCACTTTAAAAATGGGTACACTCTGTCAGGCGCTGATCCAGAGCGCCTACCGCACGTTCCGCCATGATAGAACTACGAGGCCCAGAATCCTCGGCGGCACATAGGCGGGGCGGGAACCAGTGAAATACGCGACTCAGGAGCCAATCGAGGCGCGTAATACTGTATCGAGAAGCACGCTGGTTATTGCGGACCGTTACCGAGCCAAGAAGACGCAAGAGCTCGCGTCTGCGGCTTCGGAGGAAAAGCGGGATCTGTTTGTGCTGCTAAGACCGCCAAAAGACTCCCGAGCAGGAGTGTTCGGTTCCGACTCTCGGAACTTCCCCGCGGGACGCTGCGTTAAGCGTCGCCGCGTTCTAAGACCACCGGACTCACCCAGGACGTGGTGAGAACTGCAAAATACCCCGAGCTGGGAGGACTGCGCTGAGAACACCATTGGAATCCCCAGGGGAGAGAGAGAGAGACTACTCGACTTCCGGCAAGTAGCGCGTTGTCCGAGTGTGAGGGCAAAGACTCCGTATCAGTACCGTAGTGGATGAGGATGCCACGAGCTGTATGAAATGCAATACGAGACTGTTTCGGTAAACTCACGGGGCTGATATATCCGGGACAACGGTGCAAGACATTTGTATTATAGTATCATCCCTAAGGGAAGGGATCTTCCAGGTTCACTGAGGGAGGTGGGTTTTGTGCTAAGGAAGGGCAACGGGAGCAGAAGGAAGTCAATAGAGGGGGTGGACTTGTAGGTGGCGTGTCATCTTAGAGTGTGTTTTTGCTGTGTTTGGAACAGTATGTTTGAGGTGCCACAGTACACTAGCGAGACCTAATGAGAGTAGGCTATTGTTGTGATTAATCTTCCTTTGTTTTTCTCTTTATTACTTTCTCTCTTACATTTCTCTCAGGACTTCATCTTCTATCCTTGTCCCTCGCCTGATTGTTCTGGCACTCTGTGTTACTATAACCAGAGCCGGAAACGTCGGGGGGTGGAACCCTTGTGCCTCACTCGAAGCCCCAGGAACGACGGCGGTCGTGACACACTCCTCATGTTCGTCATGTGATCAAGGCCTCCTGGAGGCCGAAACGCATCATGGCGGTAGTGCTGGGTGTTAAAAAATAAAAACCTTGCACCGATACCTGGGTCCGTATTCGTCGGTTCCTGTCCGGATGGATTTGTTTGGTGAAGTACGCTGTATGTATATATATATATATATATGTATAATATATATATATATATATATATATATATATATATATATATATATATATATATATATATATATTATCTACTGGCGGTCGCCAGTAGATAGTTATAGTTAGGACCCTGTTTCCATAGGAAATCCGCAACATTCTATTTGGAATAACTTTGGCGCCGGTCGATGAATCCTCGTGAAATTTTCAAAATAGGTGGGGCGCTACGCTCCGCTCCTACCCTGAAAGTCTCGGGGGGATTCGTCAAGCGGGGGCTGAGAAAAAAGGGGGGTCCCAAAACGCGTTTTTCCCATGCATTTTTCCATAGGACCTTTAGACACAGCTACAGCCCGAACGGCTGAACAGAGTTACTTGAAATTTGGCAGAGAGGTAGTCCTCAGGTCAAGGAAGTGCCTTTTGTAGGTCTGGTGTAAATCTGTTCAGTAGTTCCTGAGAAAATAGCATTTAAATCAATATATATATGTGGGCGGAGCCTAACCACACATCTCATCCTGAGATCTGATTGGCTGTCAGCACTTCATCCAAGAAGTGTTGGCAGCCATCTTGAGACCAATATACATGATAGCACCTCATTAAAAAGCATTGCAGTTAATAGAAGATTTTAAGACTTTAGTTACATTATAAATCATTTGTTGATGGTACCATACTCATTTTAGGAATTGTGGTATGTTCTAAGGTGATTTCACCATGTGAAAAAGCCTTCTGCTGGGATCATGATTGAGAGAAAAATATTTTCTCATGCTTTTACCACAGAGGTTTGGAAGGTGATCTATAAGCTAAACTGAGAGCTTATTTTCTGTAAATTCACATTATCTTTCTCAGTCATGTGAGAATGAAGTCTGACATTCTCAGTAAAACATGTACATCCAACAAGGGCAGAGACTGTCAGTTGATTCCTTTGTGTTCTACTGCAGCTTTCCAGAGTGTTCCAAAGAACTACTAGAGCGCTAACCGTCCTACTTGTGATAAATGTATGGCACACCTGAAGCCATCTTGCTTGGATTAAAGTGGTAACTCTTAAAACATTTAATTTAAAAAGGAACAAAATGAGGTGGTTCATTTTTCCATAAAAAGTATGATTAGTGCTGCATAAAGAAAAATTAGGGCACATTTTGAGTGACTTCTCAAATCCTGGCATGCAGACTGAAACATGCACTTTCAATACCAGCAGCAGTTTTCCCTGGTGAGCAGTAGCTTTACTACAGTGATCTAATGAGCAAAAAGAGTGCTAACATTCTGATTTTATGGCAAATGTGTGACACATTTGAATGTCTTCTTGATGGAATCAAAGTAAAAAACTGAAAGTATTTCCTACTGAGGAGACTGCAGTAAATGAGGAAATTAGGAAACTTCATAACAAATAAGTCTCCCAAGATGGCCACCAGAGACAAAAGAGCCCAAATGTAGCCCAAATATCACCCAGATGTAGCCCAAGTATAGCCCAATGACAGAATGTCCAAGAATGTTCTTAAAAACAACTAGAGCACTTACTGTCTTCATTATGACAAAAGTATGGCACACCTGAAGCCATCTTGATTGGAATAAACTGGTAACACTTAAAACATTTAATTTAAAAAGGAACACAATGAGGGGGTTCATTTTGCCATAGAAATTATGATTAATGCTGAAGAAAGAAAATGAGGGCACATTTTGAGTGACTTCTCAAATCCTCTTCTATTTCATTAAAAAATTCTGACATGCAGACTGAAACATGCACTTTTAATACCAGGAGCAGACTTCCATGGTGAGCAGTAGTTTTACTACAGTGATCTAATGAGCAACTAGAGTGCTAACATTCAGAATTCATGGCAAATGTGTGACATATCTGAATACCTTCATGATGGAATCAAAGTAAAAAACTGAAAGCATTTCCGACTGAGGAGACTGCAGTACATGAGGAAATTAGGAAACTTCATTACAAATAAATCTCCCAAGATGGCCACCGGAGACAAAAGAGCCCAAATGTAGCCCAAAATCACCCAGATATAGCCCAAATATAGCCCAATGACAGAAGTGTGCAAAACACTTATTATTTTGTGTTTTTGCAGTGTTATATAGTGCAGACTTGTCAGGTATTGGAGTGCTTTACATGAGCATTGGTTACATCACACAAGAACAAATTCATTTTGGTTGTAGACATGGGGAGACTAAGTGATTTGACCAGAATCACAGAATGTCGAGCTGAAGCAGAAACTTCAACCTGGTTCCCCAGTTGCAAAGTCTGCAGTTCTGGAAGTAACACCACATCCTCTCCCCTAAGTGCAACATTTAATCAAGTTGTCAACTAGATAAAAAAACATAAAGATAACAAATAATTTAAAAGTGCTTTGTCGCTATTTGAAAACTCAGAAAATATGTCCTTATTTTAGTCTTTTAGAGCACTAACCATAATTTTGATGCCAATAAGACCCTCTCATATATGTAATTTCTAAAGGAATGCTCTAGGTATTACAGTTTTGATTACATCAAGATGATGTCAGGCGCTCCACACTTTTGTAATAAATATAGAATGTTAGCAATCTAGTTGTTCATTAGGATACTGTTGAGAGGCAGAGGCCAGGGGCACGGACTCTGAAAATTGAAGGCAGGTAGGAGGGTGCAAAGGCAACAATTTAACCACACTGAGCAGGCAGGAAGGGCCGTGGAAGCACAACAGACTATGGAGGGCAGTGGAAAGGGGGGCAGGGGCAACAAACCAACAATACAGGACTTGCAAGAGAGGCTGTTGGAGGGAAGATCTATTACGGGTCAAGGAAGCTAGGGGCAGTCCCCAGAGCCCCGGGAGCCACCACAGAACTGAGCAGGAGAGTGAGTCAGGGACAAAAGGGGCACCTTAATTTGAGCCGGGGTGCCTAGGAACGCTTGCTCCAAAAATGAAGAAAACAGACATATGAGACATGGAATTGGAGGCAGAATACAATGGCAGTTTAATGAGAAGATGCAACTTCAAAGAAACCACAGAATAGAGACCTAAAGTACAAAATACAGAATCCAGATAATCATACAGCTGTCATGATATTCTCTGTATCTCAATTAATGGACTGACAGAGAGAGAGAGAAAACACATCTATAAATGCATCATGAGAAACAAGTTACACCAAGGAAAATGTTACCTAGGGACACTCACATTTACTCTTAGAGCAAGCATTCCTGCAATTACAATACAACATCTTTTAAATGCAAAAGTAAAGAGAACAATGGTTAAACATAACATGACATTTCATATAGGTAAAATAGAATAAGATACTTCAAGCAAAGCCGAGCAAGACATTTTAAGCAAAGGAAGACAAGAGCTCCCAGTTCTTGGGGAAAACCTGCACAGCCTGTTAACCTACATACAGACGGCGAGGTTGTCCGTCGATATCTGTGGGTGCTCCCTTTTTATATCATTTTGTGGGCTCCTTTGCACGCTACATCTACCTACGTATGCTACCCAAAAGCTTCGTCTGCAGATTTTACCAGACATTTCGTCATTTACCCACTTAATGCTGACAATGGACTGGGTGAAAAGGTCAGTCTCTCAGGCCAATCGCTTATCGTAAGTTCCATAGAGCAAGCAGAAAATAATGGGTATTGTACAGGAATTCAATATATTCATGTATAAAATCTCCTCAGTTCTCCTAACTTGACGCTCTGCGGTTGCCACTTCCTTAAAAGCGGGAAACCTGCCCAGGAAGCAAGTACCAGTCCAGGATGCAGCCTACTGTATGTCGACAGCTTCAGGGGGATGTTGAACTTTGATACCGAGCACGGAGCACTCGGGTAGGGTGGGGGCTACTAGTTTGGAGCAGAAGGCCTCGCAGACCTGCCTTCAGACTGCTATACACTAAAATTGCAGAGCTATGGTCAATTTAACAAAGAGGCCTACATATTGAACAGAAGGGCCTACACAGGGGTTTTATGCTGGCTGAGTGGTAAGGATGTCTCAGGATAATTATATAGCAACACAGGACCCGCTGGTCAATTTAATACGGCCTACAAATGCGGCTGGCAGGGCAAGGACAAGGGTCTCATACTTCAGGTGTGGACAGAACGGGCCAGGGGCCCCCTGTGATACAAAATCTACCCTCCTTCAAGGCTGTGGCAATGTAATAGACCATTGTGGGCAGAAGGAAGAGGCAATGGTAGTACAACCATACATGCCAACAGACCCGATTCAGCCAGGAAACGTCCAATGTTTTTAAGCTCAAATGGGCTTTATTTGATCTGTCTCCTGTCTACAATATCCTCTTTTTCAATGTAACTCAAAGGGGAAAATCAATACCCCAGTTATTTTTCAAAATCTCCCTCTTACCAAGTTCAAAATGTTCGCAAGTATGGTACATTGGATCATGGAAGGAAATGGGATAGGGACATGGACTTGGATAACAGAGGACAGGAGAGACATGGAGAGGTGCACCAAACTGACCCTGCAGGGCAGGCATCAGGGTTTGCAGCAGCACAATACACCACACAGGGCATGCAGGACGGGAGTGCAGCACAACAATCCATAGAAAGCAAGAGGGAGGGGACAGGACCATGCACATGGACAACAGAGAACAGAGGGGCAAGAGGCAATGGTAGCTAGCTGACCATAATGGACAGACAGGAGAGAAGGCTGCAGCATAACAGACCATAAAGGGCAGGAGGGACGGATCAGGGGCATTACAATGGAACAGACAAGCCAGGAGGGAGGGAGTAGGGGTCTGCACATGTAAACAGAGGGCTGGGGGCAAGGGGGTAGGGCAGGAGCAGCAAGATGGCCATGGAGGTCAGGCAGGATGGGCACTAGAAGCAAGACACAACATGAAGAGCAACAGTGAGACTGTGATGGCATACACACAGACCATGGAGGGAAGGTGGGAGGGGGTCAGGGGCAGCTAACTGACCACACAGGGAAGGTGGGAGGGGCCATGGCAGCACAGAAGACCATGCATGGCAAGTGGGAGGGTTAGTGGCAGCACAATGGCTATGATGGGCAAGAAGGAGGGTGCAGGGGCATGCACAAAGGACAATGGAGGATAGAAGGGAGGGTCAGGACCTGTGCACAGACAAGAAAGTTCAGGGGAAGGGGCCTCACAACAGACCACACGGGGCAGGCAGGAGGAGCAGTTGCAGCACAACAGACCAGGGAGGGCAGAAGGGTGTGGCAGTACAATGGACCATGTAGGACAGGAGGAAGAGGATAGAGGCATGGCATGTGGACAGGCAGGGTGGAGGTGGCAGGGACAGGTTACAGTCATCTGACAATGCTAGGCAGGTGGGAGGGGAGTGGCAGCTCAACAGAACACTCAGAGTAGATAGGAGTGGCAGGTCCATGGGACATGGTGGGCAAAAAGGATGGAGCAGGGGCATGCACAAAGACATCGGAGGGCAGGGGGAAGGAGAATAGGGGCAGCAAGCTAAGCACAGAGTTTAAGCAGGAGGTCAATGATGGGGCATAGAATTGGGCAATGGAGGGCAGGAGGAGTGGACTGGTACATCATACTAAATTGAGGGCAGTGGCAGCACATCAGACCATGCATGGCAGGAGGGAGGAGGCTAGTCCATGGATTCACACAACAGAGGATAGGGAGGAGGGGGATGGGGCAGCAAGCTAACTGTTCAGAGAAGGCGGGTATTAGAAACTTTATTGTTTTTAAAACATTTTGTCTGTGCAAACTACTTAAAATATGAACAAGTATGCAGCATAATCTCACTTTTATTCAGGAAGAAGAAGACGTTAGTGACTGTGACTCCGGGCTCACTTGGCAAAAACACCCCCTGACCCTCCACCCCCTATCGCAAAATGTAATGCCCGTGAAAAGGGTAGGTGAACACAGTGTTATATAGAACATAGTCCTGAGAGCACGATTGAAAATGAAAACTAGATATAGTGTATGGTATAAACTATGCACCAAAAAGTGTGATATAAGATGAACCAGGCGTGAAATATAATATGCAATACATTGTGCGCAATGACAGATTCATTGGAGAGCGCGAGATAGCACAGGCACTAGCGTGTGCTATGCGATATGCGCCTTGGAGTGTAATATGCACAGGGCAGTGTTGTGTAACCTAACTAGTCTCTAAAGTTGTAATATAAAATATGTGCTGGGGAGTGTAACGTTGCATATGCACTGTGACAAAGATATGGATCCCAAATTGTAATATGTATGGCATAGCACTGTGCATTATAACATAGGCATCGAGGAAGGCACGTTAGATGGGGCAATATAACCCGTGCGAAGACAAGTGTGGCATGACATTTTCACGGGGTGGTGTTACAGTGCACATGGGCTAGAGAGTGTCATAGCATATGCACTAGCTAGTGGAATACAATACAGAGGTGTGTGGCACTCGGCAGGCAATGGTGGGTGTAACACAGCATTGGGCTCTGTCAGGAGCGCGCTGTGACTCGCAAGTGATGTTCGTCCCCTTTCCAGAGAGTAAAATAAAAAGTATTACACATCCGGCAGTGGATGTGTGTTTTATTAACTGTGAGGGGGGTTTCTTGCATAGTTTTGGTCGAATTTTTGTCGAATCCCCTTTGAATGGCTTGGTGTGCATGTGTATTAAATGTGCCCGTCAATAGCTACCCATGTTTGTATAAATAAACGACAAGGGTGTCTACCGGGATTAGGCACGGTAGAGCATCAGACATGTCAGAGCTTCACTAGTGGTGTAAATACATTCCACGTGGATTAATTCCATGCATAGTCGCCTTTTAATGTTATCACGCAAATCGTCATGGTGATAGGTACGTACGGTTTGTCCAGCATGTCCTAGGTGTGTCTATAAATATATATTTTTAAAAAATAATAAAAAACAGTGGCCGGCCCTGGGGATTGGGGTCAAAAAAATATAATTAGGAGACAGGCCCTGGGGGATGGGGTCATCAGGGCCAATAAATTAGAATAAGAAGGGGAACCACACAGCCCCCCTTCTTAAAAAAATAAAATAAATAAAAGACTGGCATCGTGCCGGAGGCCATGCCCCCTCCATGCAGCACTCTGCAAACGCGCCCCCAACAGGTATCTCCAGTATGCGCCAGGGAGCTGCGCTGCAGACAGGTGTTCTGAGGCCAAGCCCCTTTTTACACCTCTCTGCAACGCAGCTCTGTGGCGCTTACTGGAGGTACCTAGTGGTCTAGTGTGACCCTAGGGACCCTTAGGATTCAAGGGGACTTAATCTCTCAACTTAGAACAGCCACAGGGCGCGTTTACACAGTGGTGAAGGGAGGGGACGGGGCCTGAGGTGACGTGTGCAAACACGCACCATGGCACGTTTTAAATTGGGGATATAATTTCCCTTCAATACTGAGGGCCCCTGGGGGCTAACTAGCCCACCAAGTGCTTCCAGTAAGCGCCACTGAGCTGCATTGCAGAGAGGTGGTCCAGGCCGTGCCACTTTTTACACCTCTCTGCAACGCAGCTCTTTGGCACTTACTGGAGGTACCTAGTGGGCTAGTTGGACCCTAGGGACCCTCAGGACTCAAATGAACTTAATCTCCCAACTAAAAACGGACACAGGGCGTGTTTACACAATGGTGAAAGGAGGGGACGGGGCCTGAGTTAACGTGTGCAAAAACGCCCTGTGGCCTGTTTTAAGAGGTAGTTTTAATCCCCATGCCCTATTATATACTAGGGGCTTATAGAGGAGGTAAGGCTAATCACAGGGGGACCCCAACGCATAATGTTCCCTAGTGTATGTAGGTGTTTTCACTGTATTCTAAGTGTCTTTTAACATAGCACTGGCTCTAGGACTGGTTAGTCAGACTCAGTTACCACCAGTATCCGTCTGAAAAAGTTGAGGGTACAGGATGATTTTGCAACAAGGCTTCTTTCTGCTCTTCTTTTTGTTCTTTCTGCACGTTATCCTTCTTCCTGCACTTATCTTCGTATTTGAGGACTTCTGTTGCTTCTTTCTGCACTTCTTTTGTTTCTTTCTGTGCATTTTTTCTTCTTTCTTCACATGTCCTATCTCTGTAGGCATAGTTAGAAATTAGCATTTAAAAAACTTTGAAATTAACAGAAAAAACCATAGGTTTCAGGCACGTTATAGTTAGGAATTAGCATTTAAAAAACCTCAGAAATTCACTGAAAAAACCATAGGTTTCAGGGGTGTTATAGTTAGCTGGACTTTTCACTTGTACAAAACCATTGAAATTCCCCCGTTATAGTTAGTTCAGCTAACTATAACTCGCGCGCCCGCAATGCACTGCTGATGACGTCACATATTACATCACTCATGACATGGTCAGTGACATCACTCATGACATCACTGATGACATCTCAAATGACATCACTGATGACATCACTGATGACATCATCCTTGTGATAGAGTGGCAGACCTCCTCTCACCCTAATATAACCTTTGATACACACATTCAAAAATAGAGACTAAAAGTTTCAAAACAATGGACATACCAATGCCAGTTACAACAACCTCTTCAGTAATTCTAAGATCCACATACACATCCACTCATTCACCAACAGTCCAATACAGTCACTCATACATGTACTCACTCATCATATGTACTCATACACCTATACATCCTGTTACACAATGCCACTCATCCATAGTTACTCACACACATAGTCACTCATGCTAATAAAGAATCAAACATATATTTACTTGCATATACAGTTATACACACACCACCACACTTACTTCTACGGAAACTTACACATACTTAGTCTTTTAAACAATCACTTATAGAAACACATACTTATTCATACAGGAACTCTTTCAATCTCTCACTCTCACATATACTCACATATATACACCAATAGTCACATATACTAGTTTAAAACATATGTAGTTACTCATAAAGACACTATTGAGACAGTCATTCACTCACTAACACACCCATACACACACTCATCCACCCATACAGTCCTGCACACATACTGTGTTCAACACATACAAACAGTGAGTCACTCATTCATGCACCTATGCACTACGTAATACCCCCACCGAACCATGCAGACACTCAGACTGATACTCAAAAAACCAACTAATAACCTATATAGACACCCATGTAGCTACTCACCAACCCATGCAGCCACTTATACACAAAGTGAGAGACTGATACAGATATTTACATATTTAAACATTACTCACTAAGCCATGTATTCACTATGATACACTTAATCAGTCAGTTACACAATCAATTTTTCAAAAACAAATCATCCATTTAGACACTTATATACCCATTTATTCTTCCATCGACCTTGAGATATACATATATAAAACATATTTAATTTTCAGAAGAACACACATTCACTGGATGATGTCATCAGTGATGTCATCAGTGATGTCATTTGAGATGTCATCAGTGATGTCATGAGTGATGTCACTGACCATGTCATGAGTGATGTAATATGTGACGTCATCAGCAGTGCATTGCGGGCGCGCGAGTTATAGTTAGCTGAACTAACTATAACGGGGGAATTTCAATGGTTTTGTACAAGTGAAAAGTCCAGCTAACTATAACACCCCTGAAACCTATGGTTTTTTCAGTGAATATATATATATACACACACACAAAGGAGATCCTGAGAGCTGGTCGGAGTCCCCGTCCCCTTTCTCCACCACTCTGCAGTCGTGAATACTACTTTCAAAACCATGGAAATTCACTGAAACAACCAAAGGTTACAGGGACGTTATAGTTAGGAATTAGCTTTTTAAAAACTTTGGATATTCACAGAATAAACCAAAGGTTACAGGGACGTTATGGTTAGGCTGACATTTCACTCGTCCAAAACCAGAGAAATTCAGCAGTTATGGTTAGCTTAGCTAACTATAACTCGCACCCCTGCAATGTACTGCTTATGACCTCACATATTACATCACTTGTGACATGGTCAGTGACATCACTGATGACATCACTGATGAAATCTCAAATGACATCATCCACAAAATCTGACGCACCCACTCACCCCAATATAACCTTTCATACACCCACTCCAACTTCCACACTAGCATTCTCAAAACAATTGACACACCCATACCCATACTTACACACCCACTCACTGATTCATAGGACTACACACCCATCCACTCAGTCACCCACAAAGCTACACATACACAAACTCACTTATTAATACAGCCACTGATATATCCACTCATACATCTATACAGGCACTCACACACTGTCAGTCACCCATAGAGCTATTCACACACCTACTCACTCACCCATAAAGTCAATCACACAGCCACTTACTCACCTATACAGTTATACACACAACCACTCACTTATTCATACAGATACTAACACATACTCACCTATACAGTCACTGACACAAGCACAGAATCACCCATATGGCCACTCTTACAATCACTCAGTAACACATACAGTCACTCATATACTCCCAACACTCACCTATTGTGCCTTTCACATATGCAGTTGCTCACCCATATACCACTATCACATCCATTCACTCACCAACACAGCCATACACATACTAAGTCACCCATACAGCCCCTCACAGATGCACTCACTAACCCATACAGCCACTGATTCACCCACTCACTCATCCATGCAGACAATCACACACACCCTCACTCACCCACACAGCCACTCATACAGATACTCAGACAACCAATCAATCAGGGGGCGCTAGGTGGCGCTGGACCGTCATGGCCGCACTTTAGTGAGGCTCCCGCCGGCCGGGCGAAACTACACCTTGCAACACCATCCTCCGGGTCAATTCCACACGATCTAACGCTACCAATGGGCAGCACAGCTATGCGGGACTACTCGGTGCAATTTTGAGGACAGTGGCCGACCCGGTGGCGGAGATATCGCCCGCTACTGACGGCGGGTGCAGTGCAGCGTTCTGGGCGGAACTGCGGAGCGGCGACCCCTGACAACGCGAGCCTGGGGACCCGATGGGCCTTGTAGGCCGAGGGCAGTGTACCGACAGCGGCCGGCGCTGCTGATACCCTGATGGCTGCTTGAGGTGAGACTGGACCCCCCCCTCCACGTTGGCCCTGCCGGTGACTGCCTGGGACGACGATCGTGCTGGAGCCCTAGGGTGAGGCCTCGCTGCATCGGCGTTGTGGACGACGGGCCTGCCATTGCCCAGCCTGCTTGGCCGGTGCGCCCTGGGGTCGCTGCGCGCCCTCCTAGACCTGTTTGCCGCCGGGGAGCTGTGGACGGAGACACCTTGTGCTGCTTAGGGGTGAGGACTGCCAGCGACGCCCCTACCCTGGCCCTGCGCTGAGGGGTGCCGGTGAACCAGACCCGGCAGAGGTCTCCCGCTTGGTGCCTCGCCCGGGTTGGGACCCTGGTGCCCGTGGCACGGAGTGACGTGGCCCTGTCGTTGCGGAGGCCGAGGGGGTGCTTTGTGCTCCTACACGGGGCTGGACGGATCGCGTGGACGCCTTGCTGGGCTGCATACTCCTGGTGGCCTGCGGGGGCTGGTCGGCTGGGGTGCCCCGTTGTGGCTTGGCGCTTGAGGTGCGAACTGTGGCAGAACATAGCAATTACCGTGTGGGCTGGCTATTGGTGACCTGGGCCCTCACCAGCGGCTAATATGGGCAAGTCGGACGCAAAGCAGTCGACGCTCCAATTTAACCCCTCCAAAAAGAAAACGCGTGCGCCACCGGAGGATGGTGGAGAGCGGGACCCCGGCGATGAGGAGGAGGTGGACTGGAAGACTATCCTTTTAGGCATGCAGAAGAGCCTCACCTCAATTGACGCCAAAATTGACAACATGAATACGCGCCTGGAGGCGGTGGTGCACCGGTTGGATCAGCACGGGGAGCGTCTGAAGGAGGCGGAGGGGCGCATATCGGAGCTGGAGGATAGCGCCGTGACTGGTGCGACTAAGTTGTCACAGATGGACCGACTGCTCAAGGTCATTGCCGACAAAAATGAAGATTTAGAGGCGCGTTCCCCTACAGAACAACGTCCGCCTGGTTGGCCTTGCGGAGTCCAGCGGTGGGGGCCGTATGGAGGACTTCATCGAGCGGCTGCTCATCGATAAATTTGGCCGGGACTCTTTTTCGCCGCAGCTGGTGGTGGAGCGTGCCCATCGCTCCTTGGGGCCGCGACCGGTCCCTGGGGCCCCGCCGCGCCCTGTCATCATCAAATTTCTCAATTATAGGGATCGCGACGCTCTGTTGCGCCTTGCCAGGGAGAAGCAGCCGATCCTGCATGAAAATGTCACCATTTCCTTTTATCCAGACTTTACCCAGACGGTGCAAGATGCTCGCCGCAAGTTTGTAGGAGTAAAGAAGAAGCTGCAACAACGGGACATTCCATATTCCATGCAGTACCCCGCCAAGCTCAAGATCACTCATCATGGCAAGCCCCTGTTTTTCAGCAACCCGCAACAGATGGAGGACTTCCTAAAAGACCAGCCCTCTGCTGCCTCTCAGCAGCGCAGTCCTGAGACAATATCGGGCTCCCGCTCTCCGCTGTCTGCTCCGGACTGATGAGTACCGCTGTTATGGTTTCTCCTCTGTTTCTTTCCCCCTGCGTCTGTCTTTCCATCCTGTTTGGCATTGCCTGTTCCTCCTCACTCTTGTCTCTCCCCTTTTGCTAGACCTGTCATTGGGCTGTGGCCATGGAGTGACCGCACTGATGGGGGGGATTGCTCACGCCCTGACGGGGGCTGCCTTACCCTTTAGACCTTGTTCTCCGTTGCAGGGGGTTGAGCAGACATTACTATCTGGGGACCCGCATGTGCTGTCGCCCACTGTTTACGATGTTCTGGTCTGGACATTGATGACTTGTTTCGCCTTGGCACTCCCCCCCCTACCCCATGTAGACTCCTCACCTAATGGGGTGATGGTGCGGTGGGTGCAAAGAGGAGGTTGGGGAGGGTGGGTCCGGCACACTAGTGGCTCCTGTAGAGGGTATACCCCAACTCCACAGTTATGTTCATTGAAAGGGTTGGGAGGGGGTCTGGATTCCGGCAGGATTGGGCTGCTGCGGTGGGAGGGGGTGGGATGGGAGATGGGGGTTTTTACAGGGGAATGGTGTTTGGGGCAGGTTCCCTCCGACGCGTTGGAGAAGTCGGTTGGGCTGGGTGGGGGGGATTTGTATTTATGACAACACACTTGAACACTGGCACACACACTGTTCGCTGTTCGGGCTTGAACTCTGGCGCTCTCGGTATGGGGGCCTGAGGGTGGGGGTTTGGCACCTCCCTAGTACAAGGCGGGCTAGCCTGCGGGGCGCGGGGGTCTGGTTGCAGGGTCTACCTAGTTTTCTCCAATGGGGTCCCCACGAGTAATGGTACTGGGGGAGCGAAGTGCACAGCATGACCCGCACAGTAGGATCAATGTTTTGACGTGGAACATACGGGGGCTGGGAGACCCGCGCAAGCGTCGTCAGGTCCTGGGTTATCTAGACCGCCATCAAATACACATAGCACTACTGCAGGAAACCCACACAGACCCCCGTAGCGCACCTACATTTGCGTCACGATGGGCGGCATATGGCCTCTTTTCTTCCTATTCCACATACTCCAGGGGAACGGCCGTTCTCGTCAAAAAACACACCCCGTTTGTGCCTCTGGGGGAAAAACTTGACCCTGAGGGACGCTTCTGCGTGGTGTGGGGACGGATGGGTAATGCTACTGTTACAATTGTCTCCTCTTATGGGCCTAATGTAGATGGCCCTGCACATTTCATCTCCCTATGGGAAGTCATATTGGAGATAGGATCCACGCACCTGCCGAAATTAAGGAGGCCATTATGCAGACTAAGTCAGGTCGGGTAAGTCACCGGGCCTTGACAGCTTCTCTTTTGAGTACTATAAAACTTTCATTGACCCGCTTGCGGCTGTTCTGCGAGAGGTGTTTGAGGAGGCCAATGAGACTGGCTCCCTGCCGCCCAGTATGTCGGAGACTCTCATCGTTTCTCTTCTTAAGCCAGGAAAGCCCCCAGATAGTTGTGATTCATACCGACCTCTTTCCCTCATCAATAGTGACGTGAAGATCTTGGCCAAGGTGCTAGCAAACCGGGTCAACCTCCTGATTGGAGGGCTGATATTGCCGGACCAAGCGGGGTTTATTCCGGGCCGCTCTACCTCCCACAACTTGCGGACGCTCTTCTCGGTTTTGAATAACGCGGATCCCTCCCTTGCCTTGGTGGCGGTTTTTTTGGACGCCACCAAGGCGTTCGATTCGGTCGAATGGGACTATCTCCATCTGATCCTCCAAAACATGGGTATGCCTGTGGCATTTTCTAGATGGATTCAGATATTGTATCGCTGCCCCAAGGCAAGAATCCTTATTAATGGCCGCGTCTCTGCTCCCTTTCTAGTGACCAGGGGTACTCGACAGGGGTGCCCGCTGTCGCCGCTTCTTTTCGCGTTGGTGATAGAACCTCTGGCGTCCCGTTTGCGGCAGAACTACCTCGCGGCATCCCTGAGATGCCAACGGCGGCAAGTCCTACTGTCACTCTATGCGGATGATCTCACACTTTACATTAAGCACCCTCGGGATAATCTGAACCCTATACTTAGAGAGTTTGTTCGCTTTGCGCTATACTCGGGAATCCACATTAATTGGGGTAAATCCGCTGTCTTCCCTCTCACGAACGGTATAGATAGAATTCCGCTTGACTATCCACTGGAGTGGTGCGATGAGAGCGTGAAGTACTTGGGAGTATGGGTCTCTAGGGACCGACATGAGGTGCTGCGCATGAATTACGGTAGGGCGCTCGAAGCCATACGCTCGCATGTGGCCCGGTGGCTAACTCTGCCGCTGACTATGGCCGGTCGAGTTTCCCTTATAAAGATGGTTATACTCCCCAAGCTGCTCTACCTCTTCCTCAATATACCGTTTCATCCGGGAGGCTATTTTTTTCGGGAATTAAGATCGGAGCTTATCCGATTGGTGTGGGGGGGAAGAGACCGCGGCTCAAGTGGTCTGTACTTACACGTCCATATGGGCAAGGTGGATTCGATATACCGGACTTTGCACTCTATTATAACTGCGCTCAGGCGCACTATGCATACTATTGGTATCGGCCTTCGCCCTTCATGCCGCAGACGGCGGTGGAGCACTGGTTGGCGGATCCGGTGCCGCTTGAGGGGGCAGTCCTCGCTGCGGTGCCTCCATCTCGCGCGGACCGCAACCCTGTTCAAGCTACGGCGCATGCTTGAGGTGCTATCGCAGACCGTCTGGGCTCGTCATTTCTCTACTCTCCATTGATAGCTCTGGTGTATCATCCAGCTCTCCCACTTTTAGGAGAAGAAATGTTCCGGAGAATAAAATTAAAGATGGGGATTGTGAATTGGGGCGACCTCTTTCGTGAAGGTAGATTTCGCGATCTCCCGCTCCTCTATGGGGACGTTGTTCCCACCCCCCTGGAAACTTTCGCCTTCATTCGGCTTCGCAGTGGGCTACAGAAACTGTTGCCGGAATATCCGGATGAACCCCCAGTTCTGGAGCCGTTTCATAACATGCTCGACTCTTCTTCGCCTTTACATATGGTCTCCTCACTGTATCGGCGGATATATATTCGCGAGGAGGGGGTGGTGCTGAGGTCCCATGCGGGCTGGGAGGCCGAGATTGGCATTGAGTTTACGGACGACCAGTGGGAGTTCTGCTGTTTGCAGACTGAAATGATTTCATCTAGTAGTAGGTTCCGCATTATCCATTACAAATTCCTACATCGCCTCTACTGCACTCCGGCCCAGATGCATAGGTTTCATCTTCGCGATAATGATCGCTGCAACAGGTGTCATTCTCCTGGAGCGGATATCTTGCACCTGGCCTGGACTTGCCCCAGCATAGATGAATACTGGAGTCAGGTATACGAGGCTCTGGGGGAAATGCTGGGGTCCCCGTTGCCGCCCTCTCCTCTACAGGCCCTCTTGGGGTATACTCGGGATATACCTAAGCCAGATCGCCGTTTCGTTACTCGTGCGCTGCTGCTCGCTAAGCGCCGTATAGCGTGCCGATGGGGGCGGGGTAGGCGTCCCAAGTTTAAGGAATGGTTGCGGGATATGATTACTTGTCAGGAAAATGTCCTGTTGTATTCAGAGCTGCTCCCACCTACGTCCCGTCCCCCCGACATCTGGGGACCACTGACGCAGTACCTTGCAGCGCACAGCGACCAGCGATCGCCTTCCGAAGTACCTTGCAGCGCACAGCGACAGGCGATCGCCTTCCGCTTCCGTGTGGGCCGACTCTCCTGCTGCTGGCTCTGGCTAGGAGGGATGCGCGTAGTGCGGGCCTTGCTGGGGACTGTTGCCCTACCCATGGGGGTGAGGAGAGCTCAGGGGTGTCTCTGACGGCTGCCTGCGATTTCACCCCCTCACGACATACCACTACATTGCCACAATGAGCCATGAGGAATGCTGCTTGTTGGTATGGGGCAGCAAGACTGTCTGCCCGTGGAGGCACTCCGTCTGTTGGAGGCAGTCATTGAGGGGGCCTGTCTGGGAGGTGAGGGCCTATGTCGGATTGGTGGGGAACCAGGGAGGGCCTTGTGGGGATAGTGTTGTGAAGAAACATGTAAGTGACTGGAGTATAAGATGTAATGTAATATGTCATTGTTTTCCTTTATTGACCCATGTCTGGACAAGTGTGTTGCGCTGTTGTATTGTGCTGCATAAAACTTTAAATAAAGAGTTAAAAAAAAAACAATCAATCACCCATAGAGCCACTCAAATACCCACTCACCAACCCATTCAGCCACTTAGACGTGAACTACAGATATCCACACAACCTAGTCACTCACCCATACATTCACTGAGACACCTAATCACTCACTTATACAGCCAGTCACGCACCCACTGAATAATCCATACAGGCAATTATACACCCACTGATTCACCAATACTTCTTTGTATATTTATTTAACACTGTTTTTTTAAAACACTCAGAGTCACTGGATGATGTCACCAGTGATGTCACTTGAGATGTCATCAGTGATGTCACTGACCATGTCATGAGTGATATAATATGTGAGGTCATAAGCAGTGCATTGCGGGCACAAGTTATAGTTAGCTCAGCTAATTATAATAGTTAAATTTCTCTAGTTTTCTACGAGTGAACTGTGAGCCTAACTATAATGTCCCTGTAACCTTTGTATTAATTTGTGAATTTCTAAGGTTTTTTAAATGCTAATTCCTAACTATAGCGTCCCTGTAACCTTTGTTTTTTTCAGTGAATTTCTATGGTTTTTAAAGTAGTAGTCACATTTTTAGAGTGGTGGAGAAAGGGGACGGGCCTCCGACCAGCTTCCAGGATTTCCGCTGTGTAGGACTTACAGGAGATACCAGGAGGCATTCTTGGACCCCAAGGTCCCACAGGAGTAAAGTGGACTTCATTCCCCAACCAGTAGTGTGCCAGGAGCCGCGTTTGCACAGTGGTGGAGAAAGGGGATATGGCCTCTGAAGACCTCTTTGATATCCTGCTGTATGGGACATGCGAAAGGTAACGGGGGTAGTTGGCCCCCAAGGACGTCCTTGGGGGCCAACTACCACTCCTGTTACCTCCAATAAGTCCCATACTGCAGGATTAATGAGATGTTGTCAGAGGCCACGTCCCCTTTCTCCACCCCTCTACAAATGTGCCTCATGGGCACACTACTAGTTGTGGAATGAAGTCCCCTTGGCTCCAGAGGGTCCTTTTGGCCAACAAGCCACGCCCCTTTCTTCACCACTCTGCAAACGCAGCTCCTGGTGCACTACTGCTTCAGGGAGGAAAAACACTTTCTTACTAAGGCCCTCAGCAGGCAAGGGGACCTCATCCCCCCACCAGCAGTGCGCTGAGAGGTACGTTTACAGGGTGATGGAGAAAGGGGGCATGACCTCTGACCACCTTTCAGCAATCCCACTGTGAGGGGCTTACTGGAGGTAACAGGAGGTCTTCTGGCCTCTTAGACCCTCAGCAGCCAAGGGGTCTTCATCCACCAACCAGGAGGGTGCAAGAAGGTGTGTTTATAGAATAGTGGCAAAAGGTGGCGTGGCCTCCGGCGAGTTGATGGCTTTTTTTTTTCTTTTTTAGGAAGGGGAGCTGCATGGCCCCCCTTCCCTGGGCCATTTTGCACCCTCGGGCCCCATCCCCCGGGGCCTGACTTTAAAAAAATATATATATATTAAAAAACGGGAGGGCCCGATTTCTGCCCTAGGGACCCCATCCCTTGGGGCCCGGACATATTATTTTTATTTGTAAAAGAGAAGGGACCAAGTGTTCCTCCTCCCGGGTCATTTTCAGCCCCGGGGACCACATCCTCCGGGGGATGGCCACCTCATTGGGGACCGCGGGGGAGCCTCAAGGTCCCCACGGTCCCTGCCAGCTCCTGCCTACTAAGGGAGTCCACATTGGTTTTTACACCCCCGGAACTAATGACATGCAGCTCCTTGGGTGTAAAAAGCAAAGTGTGCTCCTCTTTGAGCAAGAGAGAGCACAATGCTCTCGCTTGCTCAAAGCGAGGCCCACTGTTTGCTATGGGATGGCAGGAGCGATGCTCCCAACATGCAATAGCAAACTGCAATGTCCTGGGGGTGGGCACCCAAGGACACTGCTGGAGCTGGCCCTCTTGGGCTCCTGGAGTGGGGCTGCGTGGCCCCCTCCTTTATTCAAATTTGTCCTGGCGAGGTGGTGGGCCCCAGGGCTGTGCAGGGGGGTCAGAGCCTCCCACACTTTGGTATTTATTTTAGCCCCGGGGAGGTGGTGGTCCCTGGGGCAGGGGGGCAGCGAGGCCACCCATATTGTTTTAATGAGCCCGGGGAGGTGGCGGTCCCCGGGGTTGTGGCGATCACAGTGGGCCCTCCTGCATGCATAATGAAAAGTGCCCCGGGAGGGTGGCAGTCCCCAGGGCTTTGATAAGCCCTAGGAGGTTAGCCCTGTGTGCCCCATGCTATATTTATTACGTGCCCCCTGGATCTGTCCTACCTGAGGGTTATTTAAAAACAAGCCTGGTAGCCCGCGCGTGCTTTTTTTGTTGCTGCGAATATCGCGATTTCACAGCAATTTTATTTCTCAAATGCTTTTATGCCGTGGTGGGGTCTGAGGGGGACCCCAAGACCATGCCTTGGTCTCAGGCTATTTCTACCCTGCCCTCTTTTCTTTATTTTCACTTATTTTTGGGGGAACTCAGTGAAGCCAAGTCCCAAGATGGCCGCCAACACTTCCTGGCTGAAGTATTGGCAGCCAATCAGAGCGGTGCATTTACCTGCACAAGCTCGCCTTTGTTCGCAAAGGCTTCGTGACCAGAGATATCACTATCATTTTTGGCTTAAATTTCTCAAAAACTACTGAACAGATTTACACCAAATCAACTTCCTTGAACCAACATCTACCTCCATGCCAAATATGGTGTAAGTCTGTACAGCAGTTCGAGCTGTAGCTGTGGCTAAAGGTTCCTATGAGAATAAATATTACAAGGCACCCTTACCCATACTCTAAATTCTTGGTCCCCACTGCATGGATCACCCCCAAACTTTCCATGACAACCAGAACCTACTTTGACAACTTTTTTGGGAACATTTCATGAAGATTGGTCAAACAACGCCAAAGTTATAGCCAAGTCAAAGAAATATTTTCCTATGGAAACTAGGTCCTAACTATAACTACCTGCTGGCGATCGCCAGTAGGTAATATATTTATATATATCTTCACTTCCTCCTTGAAAGCCTCCAAGGACGGCGCAAACACACATAGGTGAGCTTAAAGTATCTTGTTTTTGTGACCTCACATTAAACGTGTTTTGGCTTTTGCTAGCCTTGTTCACTGATCTAGAAGGGAGGTAGTTATTGGTTAAGTTATTCATTAATAAAGTTCCACTTCTTCTATTTAACATGTATGTTCCTAATGCTCCTAATTTTCAATTTTGGTCCAACATCCCTCAGAAACTACTACAATACTCTGAAGATAATCTTATTGCAGGGGACTGAAATCATTTTTTTGATCTTTTTCTCAATAGACATTTACTATATCACAAATAAGTTGCAAAAAGCATTTGCACATCTCATTTACCAACATCACTTGACTGATACTTGGAGGTTATTTGGTATTTGGTAGGGGTATTTGTAGAGCGCAGCGTTCGCTCCGGAAGGAGCATCTTGGCGCTGAGAATCCTTGATGACCGGTCCTGGAGACAGAAAGGGGTTAGATGGCTGCTTTAGTGAGGTCATCGGGGAGGCTGAAGATCCAAGTCTTCAGAAACTTTCTGAATGGTTTTTCTTGGGTTTGTTGCCTGAGGTGTTTGGGCAGATTGTTCCATGCTTTGGTGGCCAGGTAGCTTAAGGTTTTACCTCCCTTCGTCTTCAGATTATACTTTGCAGGAAGGATGAGGTTGTCCTGGGACGAACGGAGAGATCGCCTGGGGGTGTAGTGGGGAAATCGTCTGTGCAGGTATTTTGGACCGGATTCATTGAAAGCTCTGAAGGCGACGATTAGATCTTGATGTAACCCTATCCTGGGAGAATGCACATATTTTTCCCCAGTCCATCTCACACAATCCAGGATAGATTATATTTTTATTTTCCATCATCTAACTCAGTCCCTTCATGGGGCGGATATTGGTTCTATCGTAATTCCTTATCATGCCCCAGTATTGATCCAACTAGACCTAATACCTAAACATGATATTTCCAGGAGGTGGAGATTTAACAATTCTTTGCTATTGGACACCAAATTCAATTCTTCTTTTATCTATTTATTTCATGAATATTTTCATTTTAACACCTATGATAATACTCTCTTTCATATCATCTGGAATGCTTTTAATTACTGCACTCTGTAGTTTATTATTAATTGTGTTTCCAAGAGAAAGGAAACTTTTAAGGCCAAATCTACAAAGTTACTCCAAGATATTAAACATCTTAAACATACTTATAATACTTCCCATACACAGCATTCTTTACAACAGCTTATTAATTCTAAATTGCATTTTAATAAAGTTTCTACAGACTCTGCCTCGTCTTATCTCCTCAAAACTAGCGCTAAATATTATGGGGGTCAAAATAAATCTGGCAAATTATTATTAAAATACCTACAATTTAAACAAAACAAGCTATTTATTGAATCTCTTATCAATTAAAATAACCAGACTCATTCTAGAGATTTTGATATTTTAGATCAATTCAGTAAATTTTACACTAATCTATGCATACACTCAAACACACTCCATCAGAACTGGATATCTTACACTATCTCTCCTCTGTTCACAAGCTGGACATGTCTCACGTAGACTTATCATCCTTAGAGGATAATATATGCTTTGCAGAATTGCATTCAGCTATGTTGGTCCTTAAAAAAGGGAAAGCTCCAGGCCCTGATGGCTTTACAGCAGAATTCCATATTCATTTCTCGAAACTCCTTCTACCTTAATTACTCACCTTAATTCATTCTTTTTCAGATTCCTCCACTTCTTCTGGATCCATTCTTGAAGCCCTCATTTGCCTAATTCCAAACGATAGTAAAGACTTGCACTATTCCAAAACGATAGGACTATATCTTTGGTAAAGACTATAACATTTTTGCTAAAGCTTTAGCTTTCATATTAGATTCCTTCCTTCTTCATCTCTTAGGAAAAGAACGAACAGACTTTGTCACAGGAAGATATCTTTCAGATAATACGCATTTGTTTTTCATATTATTTCAAAATTAATTGATCTACATGAACCCTTAGCGGGCATTGCTTTAGATGCCGAAAAAGCTTTTGTTCGTGTCCATTGGTCTTTTCTATTTCATAGCCATCACTGGCTTTCATTTGGCTTTGGCCCTAAAATTATTAATTTAATATCCGTCCTTTATTCCTTCCCTCAAGCTGCCATATCTACTAATGGCTTAACTTCTGCCTATTTTACCCTAGCTAGGGCAGTACAACAAGATAGTCCTCTTTCTCCATTTCTCTTTAGCTTGGCCATTTCTATCTAGAATTTGCCAAAATAATCTTATTCATGTTTTCACATGCAACACTCAGCAAATTAAATTAGATGCATATGCTGATGATATTTTATTATTCATGTCTAAACCTCATCTCTCACTTTCAGCTTTTTCGTTTGTGGTTGCATCTTACTCCTTAGTATCTGGAAATAAATTATACAATGACAAATGTGAAATCTTACCTTTATATAAATTTACCTTTAAACAAGATTTTTCTTCTTCAAATTGCAAATGGCAATCCAATCACATAAAATATCTTGGCCTACAGTTCTTCATTTCTTTGTTTCTCTCAATATAGATACTTGCATTCATAAAATTACGCTAGTAACAAATAGATGGCATCCATTATATTTGTCTTGGTGCGGCCAGTTGGATACTATTAAAATGATGTTAGTCCCTATTATTCTTTTTACTATATCCAACATTCCATTAAACATTTCGCTTAAAGCGATTAAGAAAATGCATTTAATGGTGTCTCATTTTCTTTGGAAAAATAAAAATCCCTGTAAGTCATTACTAAAATTGAAGCGCCCTAAAGCTGAAGGAGGTTTACATTTCCTGGATTTTGGTAATTATCATGACGCTTTCTTATAAAAAACAATCTATCCACTGGATCAAGCCTTCATTCTCTTATACTCCACTCTGGGTAGATCTAGAACATGAATTTAAATCCCCTTTAAAGAACCTATAACTTTTATGAGAAAACCTAAAAAAATACTTACCCCTATTTTTAGACACACATATGAATCAGTAACATCTGTCGCTTCACATTATCCTACGGATCAAAATACTTTTCTGGAATCTACCATTTGGTACAATCAGTTTATACAAATAAAAAATAGGCAAAAACACAGGGAAAGGCCAAGGCACTAGAAACCTGCACCAGTCAGTCTAATGTAATGGCAGTGGGGTTAAAGGCGTGGTGCAATGAGCCAGGGACTTGACCGTCCTACGTCCCTGATAATGGGAAAAAACCGGAAGACATAAAACTCGAAAATGGCTCTGCACTCAAATGCTACAGTGAACTACCAATTAATGGAAAAATGTGTCCAAAGTTGGAAGCCCCAAAAGATCTTTGTAATAATACGTAATACTGAATGAGAGAATCAACAACTCAATACAAATGACATAGATATCACGTCTCCCAAATAAATCACGATGTCATTCAATAAACTGGAAAAAGTGTTCTCCGTTTAACCTTTATTCTTTATTTCAAGTTTTCTTCCATATAAAACACATCACAGAATTGATAGCCAATTTTTTTGACATCAAAGAGATTACCTATTAGTTCCTCCCTGTTATCATCAAAATCCATGATATCTGTAACCAAAAATGGGCAATGACTGGACTGTGCTAGAAAGCCCAAAAATTGATGCAAAAACACAGGGAAAGGTCAAATAAAAAATAGGCCCATATATTGGCCAGTTTGGAGATCTAAGGGACTTATTTGGGTTAAACAATTGTATAATAATGACGCATTTATATCTTTTACACAAGTTCAAGCATTATTTGGCCTACCATCTACTTTTCGTCAAAGATTTACCATACTTCATGACATTGTTTCTCAATCATATACCCACTTTCAGTCCCTCTCTCTTCCTAATACATTACCCATCACTAATCTAATTAATCTACTCCACACAAACCCAAAAGCATCTTTTATTTATTCAACAATTCACAGCACTCCTAAGGATTGTCCAAAGTCTACTGTAGAACTTGCCTGGGAGAGTGATCTTAATATTACTTTAGCCATATTAACATGGCAGAAGGTTTGGATCAAACTCAAAAAACCTTCTAGGGCAGCTAACACAACACAAACAGGTTTTATATGAATATAAGACGTTATCCCGCATACTGTCATCCCGCATGCCAACACTCCGCATTTTTCACAACGAAAATGCTATTACTCCGCGATACCATTACCCCGCAAACTTTCACTCCTAATATGACTTTACCATGCATGCCTTTACAACGCAAATGCATGCGTGGTGAAGTCATAAACTGTGTAAAAGTGCTTTACCTATATATATATAATGTTCGATGACAAGAACACGCCGAAAACAAATTACATAGCCCAGAATGCAACAACCGGAGCAAAAAATACAAGCCTTCGAGACAAATACCGGAGCCTAGAGACACTAATGAAGAGCGAACAGAGGAAGTGGTGGGAAGGCCGCTCCCTCCAGCGATACCCGGATGTGGGGAAGATTGCACTCGGCTTACGAATACTTATTGCACCCAGTTACAAGACACCAGACCCACAGATGATGAAAGAGTGGGCTGAGACCAACCTCGAATCATCAAAGAGACTGGTAATTCTGTTAGTCAAATATGCCGAGTCAGATCGACTGAAACTGCAAGAGCAAATAGATGCCATGAATGAAGAAATAGGAGCCATGGGCCAAAGTGATGAGGACAAGAAATTGAGAGATGAGATGACACAACGACTAAAAAAAAAAGAGGACAAAATAAGGGAGCGTAAGACGTATAAATATCACCGAGACAAAGCTGACTATGAATGTGGACGCGTCTTTACTTTTGCCAAAAAGTACAAAAACATGAAGATATCTAAATATAGTGGTGCCTCCAAAACTCCATCAAGAGGTAACAAAGGGTCTAAACAAGCGGATTCGTCCACTTCCGATCTAAGCTCAGCTATGGAGAGCGAAACCGAGTGTGGGAATAGGGATAAAAGAGTCCCAGTCTCAATTTCACTCATAGAAGAATTAGATTTTGTAGTCGAAGAGCGGAAACAAACACTGCGACCAAAAAACAACAAACAAAAATACCTGCAAACGACGAGAAAGGAGAAGGGCAAAGCAAAGGAGGCGATCACAAACACGCCGATGGAATCTGAAATGAGTAACGATCAGGACATTGCCAGTAACATCATGGTGTCAAATTTATCAACTGTAGCCCTCAATAAAGCCGTATTGCAATTACTCTAGTTGGGACTTTCTTTTTGTCCCGAAAGCTCGTTTGACTACGCCGCAACCAGAATGGATGTTTTCAAAGCGATCACAAAACTAAAACTTAAAAAATATCATCTTATCAAAGGCACGACTAATAAAGCATGTAGGGTGGATGCTGGTAAATCGCTTCCCCTTTCGTGTTCTCCACCTATGTTTGGCTTATCTAATGATGACATGCCGCTCCTTAGGGATCTCCAGACACTGGCACAAACAACGACAGGGTCGGAGGATCAAGATGCAGCCACTACAACTATTACCGAGGGGGCATTTGTTAGCACAAAATTCAAACCACGTTCACCATACATTCCAATCATGACGAGAGACGCCATCGATTTATATCATGAGCAGGTCATAAGGGGATTGAAACAGCTGAATGTCAAAGTTAACAAAAACAAAGACACTAAAAAGAGCAAAAAGAACAAACAGGAAATAAAGTATCAACAACTGATGAAAACATTATCGACCAACAAAGACATCATCATAAGGAATGTCAACAAAGGCGGTAATTTGGTAATTTGGGCTAAGGAGGATTACATCAAAGAGGTGCTAGAACAACTGACAGACCGCCAATGCTATCGTAGAAGCGACCAATCCACACTAAAAGCAACATATGATAGCTATTATAGCAAACTGATGGCCTGGAGAAGCTTGGGGTTAATTAGTAAGGAGGAATACTTTTTTCTCAGAAACAACACACCCACAACTCCAGTAATATATGTTATACCCAAACTTCACAAGAATCCAACTAAACCGCCTGGACGCCCCATTATTTCCGCCAACAATAGTCTTACTGAAAATACTTCACAATACATGGACTATTTTCTTCAAGAGTTTGTTCAAGCTTTGCCCTCCGACTTAAGGGATACTGGTGATTTTTTGGCTAAAATAAACGACTTTGAATGGAAAAATGAATTTTTATTGATAACAATGGACATCACAGCTCTGTATACGAGCATTAGCCACAAAGATGGTTTGAGGGCAGTGAAACATTATCTTAGAAAAAGACCAGCTGTACATGAACAACACAACAAAATGTTGATTGACATGATTGACTTTTGCCTCAATAATAATATTTTTTTATTTCAGAATGTTCTCTACCAACAATTACGGGGAGTTGCTATGGGGGCAAGTTTCTCCCCCAGCTACGCCTTTCTCCACATGGGTTGGTGGGAGGAACTGGTCCTACATAGAAAATTCTCAAACACTCTGAAACAAAATATGAAATGTTGGTGGCGCTATATTGATGATTTGTTTTTAATATGGCATGGCTCAGAAGCAGAGGCTAAAACGTTTATTGATGAACTGAACCAAAACAACATCAATTTGCAGTTCACTGCTAACATCAGTGCAGAGATGGTTATTTTCTTGGATGTAGAGGTGTACATAGAAAAAGGGAAAATTGAGACAAAAATACACAGGAAAACTACAGCAGGGATTTCAGTGTTGCACGCGACCAGTCTACACCCAAGACACCTTATCCAAAGTATCCCATATGGGGAAATGATTCGACTGAAAAGAATTTGTAGCATAGTATGTGAATTACAGAAGGCCCAACAAAACAGTCGATCTAGGTTCCTTGAACGGGGCTACACTAAAAGGTGCATAGATGCCGCCATATTGAAAAGTGGGTTGTTTAACAGGGATACCCTCCTAAAGCTTGATATAGTAGTTACAACTGTTGAGGCCCTTAGATCACCATTAAAGTTAAAGAGTGCGGCCAATGATGAATTTCGGATGATAGTGGGATACAGCAATCAGAGCAAAGAAATCAACCGCATCATCCAAAGAATTTGGCCGCTGGTGAAAAATTACCCTGTCCTAGGTCATGTACTACCCACAAAGCTCTCAATCACTAACAAAAGAGCCCCCAATATGAAGTATAGGCTGGTTCAAAATAATCCAACAGACAGACCGAAAGGCAATTGGTTAAGCCAAAGAAAAGGCTTTTACAGATGTAGATCTTGCAAGGCCTGTCAATTTGGCACCAACACCCTGACATCTAAAACTGCCTTCAGCGGACAAGAACAATTGATTAATAGAGCTCTGTCTTGCAAGACTGAATTTGTTGTATATATCCTCGAGTGCCCCTGCGGGCTTCGGTACGTGGGAAGTTCTAAGCTACAGGGGCACAAGAGGATCTTGCAACATATTAGAGCAAGCAGCAACCAAGATCTTGTGTATCCAGTCGCCTGTCATTTTAAGGAACATCATCAGTCAGACGCCAAATATTTGAAATATTTTATAATTGACTGTGTACCTTTTAATAGAAGAGGTGGAGACAGGGAAAGAACCCTACGACAACTAGAAACCCGATACATCTTGGAACTGGATTCCAAAAGTCCCAATGGCCTGAATGTAACAGAAGATCTGTACACATGTCTCTAATTTATTAGAATAAATGCTGGTACCCTGACAAAGATACCTGTTTTTTTCTCCTCATATAAGTTTCATGTATATAGAACAAAATTAAAACATCATAAACAAAATAGGAGTATGGAGCTATAAATTATAAAGATGCAGCGAAACACAGCATTAGGTCCCACAGAAGTCCTAACAAGATAAAGGCTTTTATCTTGTATTTTAATTCACCTGTTTTTTTTAGTTATTTGAATAACTATTGACAAAGGCTTTTGGCAAACAGATACTGCAATTTGCACTTTATTCGCACAATCTTTGCACATCGTGTTGACTGGTCAAGTGAAACCCAAGCAGCTATAGAACATCACATTGAATCGAAGACAATTATACAGATCAAGTTCATACATGAAGTCATAAATATACGACCATATCAAGGGGCACAAGCATCAACGCACAATATGATTTTATGAATGATTTTAGACCAGGGTTTTTATGAGGAAATCTATGTCTGCTATTTATTTATTTATCTATTTATTGAATACAGTTCTGTGCGATGTACCCTTTGTCTTATGAATATATAGTATTCAAGGTGGATGATCTGGCATTTAAACCTTGAATGTAAATTCCTACCTCCCTGTACCGATTTTATGATATTTTAAAATCTATTTATACAGGTATTTTATTTATGACAATATGCACAAATTTTACACATGGTATTGATTGCCGAATGTGAGCGTAAAACATTTATGGAATATCGACAATGTACTGATGTTTAGTTATTCAAACATGCTGACGGTGGCAACATGCAATGTAAATGCTCTATGTTGACTACTTGACTGGTTAATAACATAATTTTTCTGCACTGTCACTTTAATACCATTAAAAAAAAAACACTAAAAAAATGGTATAAAAATGGTCAGCTGACTTCAAAGGCGTGTCATGTGATCAAGGCTCTTCGGAGTCGAAACGCGTTATGGCAAATTTACCTTGAGGTAAATAAATCGATTGAATGCACCAAAGTTGTGGTCCGTGCTCCTTTCTTCAATACTTGAAGCGCCAAGCAGCAGTGGAGTTCTTGGTATATATATATATATATATATATATATATATATATATATATATATATATATATATATATATATATATATATATATAGTCACTTAAAAAACCATAGGTTTCACACATGTTATAGTTAGGTGGACATTTCACTCGTAAAAAACCAATGAAATTCCCCCGTTACAGTTAGTTGAGATAACTATAACTCGCGCGCCCGCAATCCTCTGCTCATGACGTCACATATTACATATCAGTCATGACATGATCAGTGGCATCACTCATGACATCACTGATGACATCATCCTTGTGATAGAGTGGCGGTCGCGCGAGTTATAGTTATCTCAACTAACTATAACGGGGGAATTTCATTGTTTTTTTACAAGTGAAATGTCCACCTAACTATAACATGTGTGAAACCTATGGTTTTTTAAGTGAATTTGCAAGTTTTTTTAAATGCTAATTCCTAACTATAACGTGTGTGAAACCTATGGTTTTTTCAGTGAATTTGTACGGTTTTTTAAATGCTAAGTTATGTATTTATTATTTTATTTTTTTATTTATGTATTTTACAATAAACTACGTTTTAAAAATGTTTTATTTATTTTTTTTAATGGTTTTTCACCGTGCGCGCACGCAACTCGCGATTATTTTAAAAAAAATTAAAAATGTTTTTTTCTGCCTTCGGGCTCCTTCAGGGACCCCCTGACAAAAGCTAGGGGGTCAGGAACTCTCTACCCTGCCCCCTTTTCACGTTCGCCATCTTCCTTTTTCACTCTCGCACTCAAAACAAACAAAATGGCGGCCGACACTTCCTGATTTCGACCGATTCGAACGTTGACTGACATGTAACCACCAATCAGAATTACGCTCACGCACATTAGGGTGCGCGCACGGTGCGGGCACGGTGCGCGCACGATGGGCGGCTATAGATATTTATGTGCTTTTAACTGCAATTTTCTCAGGAACTACTGAACAGATTGACTCCATATATGCAAAAGGCACTTCCCTGACCTGAGGACTACCTCTTTGCCAAATTTCAAGTAATTCTGTTCAGCCGTTCGGGCTGTACCTTCGACTAAAGGTCCTATGGGAAAATGCATGGGGAAAACGTGTTTTGGGACCCCCCTTTTTTCTCGGCCCCTGCTTGAAGAATCCCCCCGAGAGTTTCAGGGTAGGAGCTGAGCGGAGTGCCCCATTAGTTTTGAAAATTTTGCGAACATTCGTCAACCGGCGCCAAAGTTATTTAAAATAGAATTTTCAGATTTCCTATGGAAACACGGTCCTAACTATAACTATCTACTGGCGACCGTCAGTAGATAATATATATATTTATATATATTTTTTTTCTCGGCCCCCGCTTGACGAATCACCATGAAACTTTCAGGATAGGAGCGTACCGGAGCTGGCCAAAAGTTTGGAAAATTTTGCGAAGATTCGTCAATTGGCGCCAAAGTTATTCCAAATAGAATGTTGCGGATTTCCTATGGAATATAGGTCCTAACTATATCTACCTACTGGCAACCGCCAGTAGGTAATATATATTTATAGATATATATATTTCCTCACATTATCTACTGGCGGTCGCCAGTAGATAGTTATAGTTAGGACCCTGTTTCCATAGGAAATCCGCAACATTCTATTTGGAATAACTTTGGCGCCGGTCGATGAATCCTCGCGAAATTTTCAAAATAGGTGGGGCGCTACGCTCCGCTCCTACCCTGAAAGTCTCGGGGGGATTCGTCAAGCGGGGGCTGAGAAAAAAGGGGGGTCCCAAAACGCGTTTTTCCCATGCATTTTTCCATAGGACCTTTAGACACAGCTACAGCCCGAACGGCTGAACAGAGTTACTTGAAATTTGGCAGAGAGGTAGTCCTCAGGTCAAGGAAGTGCCTTTTGTAGGTCTGGTGTAAATCTGTTCAGTAGTTCCTGAGAAAATAGCATTTAAATCAATATATATATGTGGGCGGAGCCTAACCACACATCTCATCCTGAGATCTGATTGGCTGTCAGCACTTCATCCAAGAAGTGTTGGCAGCCATCTTGGGACCAATATACATGATAGCACCTCATTAAAAAGCATTGCAGTTAATAGAAGATTTTAAGACTTTAGTTACATTATAAATCATTTGTTGATGGTACCATACTCATTTTAGGAATTGTGGTATGTTCTAAGGTGATTTCACCATGTGAAAAAGCCTTCTGCTGGGATATCATGATTGAGAGAAAAATATTTTCTCATGCTTTTACCACAGAGGTTTGGAAGGTGATCTATAAGCTAAACTGAGAGCTTATTTTCTGTAAATTCACATTATCTTTCTCAGTCATGTGAGAATGAAGTCTGACATTCTCAGTAAAACATGTACATCCAACAAGGGCAGAGACTGTCAGTTGATTCCTTTGTGTTCTACTGCAGCTTTCCAGAGTGTTCCAAAGAACTACTAGAGCGCTAACAGTCCTACTTATGATAAACGTATGGCACACCTGAAGCCATCTTGCTTGGATTAAAGTGGTAACTCTTAAAACATTTAATTTAAAAAGGAACAAAATGAGGTGGTTCATTTTTCCATAAAAAGTATGATTAGTGCTGCAGAAAGAAAAATTAGGGCACATTTTGAGGGACTTCTCAAATCCTGGCATGCAGACTGAAACATGCACTTTCAATACCAGCAGCAGTTTTCCCTGGTGAGCAGTAGCTTTACTACAGTGATCTAATGAGCAAAAAGAGTGCTTACATTCTGATTTTATGGCAAATGTGTGACACATTTGAATGCCTTCTTGATGGAATCAAAGTAAAAAACTGAAAGTATTTCCTACTGAGGAGACTGCAGTAAATGAGGAAATTAGGAAACTTCAT
This sequence comes from Triturus cristatus, assembly GCF_964204655.1. Lineage (NCBI taxonomy): Eukaryota > Metazoa > Chordata > Amphibia > Caudata > Salamandridae > Triturus > Triturus cristatus. The sequence goes on from NC_140588.1 coordinate 513,733,180, forward strand.
AACAAATAAGTCTCCCAAGATGGCCACCAGAGACAAAAGAGCCCAAATGTAGCCCAAATATCACCCAGATATAGCCCAAGTATAGCCCAATGACAGAATGTCCAAGAATGTTCTTAAAAACAACTAGAGCACTTACTGTCTTCATTATGACAAAAGTATGGCACACCTGAAGCCATCTTGATTGGAATAAACTGGTAACACTTAAAACATTTAATTTAAAAAGGAACACAATGAGGGGGTTCATTTTGCCATAGAAATTATGATTAATGCTGAAGAAAGAAAATGAGGGCACATTTTGAGTGACTTCTCAAATCCTCTTCTATTTCATTAAAAAATTCTGACATGCAGACTGAAACATGCACTTTTAATACCAGGAGCAGACTTCCATGGTGAACAGTAGTTTTACTACAGTGATCTAATGAGCAACTAGAGTGCTAACATTCAGAATTCATGGCAAATGTGTGACATATCTGAATACCTTCATGATGGAATCAAAGTAAAAAACTGAAAGCATTTCCGACTGAGGAGACTGCAGTACATGAGGAAATTAGGAAACTTCATAACAAATAAATCTCCCAAGATGGCCACCGGAGACAAAAGAGCCCAAATGTAGCCCAAAATCACCCAGATATAGCCCAAATATAGCCCAATGACAGAAGTGTGCAAAACACTTATTATTTTATGTTTTTGCAGTGTTATATAGTGCAGACTTGTCAGGTATTGGAGTGCTTTACATGAGCATTGGTTACATCACACAAGAACAAATTCATTTTGGTTGTAGACATGGGGAGACTAAGTGATTTGACCAGAATCACAGAATGTCGAGCTGAAGCAGAAACTTCAACCTGGTTCCCCAGTTGCAAAGTCTGCAGCTCTGGAAGTAACACCACATCCTCTCCCCTAAGTGCAACATTTAATCAAGTTGTCAACTAGATAAAAAAACATAAAGATAACAAATAATTTAAAAGTGCTTTGTCGCTATTTGAAAACTCAGAAAATATGTCCTTATTTTAGTCTTTTAGAGCACTAACCATAATTTTGATGCCAATAAGACCCTCTCATATATGTAATTTCTAAAGGAATGCTCTAGGTATTACAGTTTTGATTACATCAAGATGATGTCAGGCGTTCCACACTTTTGTAATAAATATAGAATGTTAGCAATCTAGTTGTTCATTAGGATACTGTTGAGAGGCAGAGGCCAGGGGCACGGACTCTGAAAATTGAAGGCAGGTAGGAGGGTGCAAAGGCAACAATTTAACCACACTGAGCTGGCAGGAAGGGCCGTGGAAGCACAACAGACTATGGAGGGCAGTGGAAAGGGGGGCAGGGGCAACAAACCAACAATACAGGACTTGCAAGAGAGGCTGTTGGAGGGAAGATCTATTACGGGTCAAGGAAGCTAGGGGCGGTCCCCAGAGCCCCGGGAGCCACCACAGAACTGAGCAGGAGAGTGAGTCAGGGACAAAAGGGGTACCTTAATTTGAGCCGGGGTGCCTAGGAACGCTTGCTCCAAAAATGAAGAAAACAGACATATGAGACATGGAATTGGAGGCAGAATACAATGGCAGTTTAATGAGAAGATGCAACTTCAAAGAAACCGCAGAATAGAGACATAAAGTACAAAATACAGAATCCAGATAATCATACAGCTGTCATGATATTCTCTGTATCTCAATTAATGGACTGACAGAGAGAGAGAGAAAACACATCTATAAATGCATCATGAGAAACAAGTTACACCAAGGAAAATGTTACCTAGGGACACTCACATTTACTCTTAGAGCAAGCATTCCTGCAATTACAATACAACATCTTTTAAATGCAAAAGTAAAGAGAACAATGGTTAAACATAACATGACATTTCATATAGGTAAAATAGAATAAGATACTTCAAGCAAAGCAGAGCAAGACATTTTAAGCAAAGGAAGACAAGAGCTCCCAGTTCTTGGGGAAAACCTGCACAGCCTGTTAACCTACATACAGACGGCGAGGTTGTCCGTCGATATCTGTGGGTGCTCCCTTTTTATATCATTTTGTGGGCTCCTTTGCACGCTACATCTACCTACGTATGCTACCCAAAAGCTTCGTCTGCAGATTTTACCAGACATTTCGTCATTTACCCACTTAATGCTGACAATGGACTGGGTGAAAAGGTCAGTCTCTCAGGCCAATCGCTTATCGTAAGTTCCATAGAGCAAGCAGAAAATAATGGGTATTGTACAGGAATTCAATATATTCATGTATAAAATCTCCTCAGTTCTCCTAACTTGATGCTCTGCGGTTGCCACTTCCTTAAAAGCGGGAAACCTGCCCAGGAAGCAAGTACCAGTCCAGGATGCAGCCTACTGTATGTCGACAGCTTCAGGGGGATGTTGAACTTTGATACCGAGCACGGAGCACTCGGGTAGGGTGGGGGCTACTAGTTTGGAGCAGAAGGCCTCGCAGACCTGCCTTCAGACTGCTATACACTAAAATTGCAGAGCTATGGTCAATTTAACAAAGAGGCCTACATATTGAACAGAAGGGCCTACACAGGGGTTTTATGCTGGCTGAGTGGTAAGGATGTCTCAGGATAATTATATAGCAACACAGGACCCACTGGTCAATTTAATACGGCCTACAAATGCGGCTGGCAGGGCAAGGACAAGGGTCTCATACTTCAGGTGTGGACAGAACGGGCCAGGGGCCCCCTGTGATACAAAATCTACCCTCCTTCAAGGCTGTGGCAATGTAATAGACCATTGTGGGCAGAAGGAAGAGGCAATGGTAGTACAACCATACATGCCAACAGACCCGATTCAGCCAGGAAACGTCCAATGTTTTTAAGCTCAAATGGGCTTTATTTGATCTGTCTCCTGTCTACAATATCCTCTTTTTCAATGTAACTCAAAGGGGAAAATCAATACCCCAGTTTTTTTTCAAAATCTCCCTCTTACCAAGTTCAAAATGTTCGCAAGTATGGTACATTGGATCATGGAAGGAAATGGGATAGGGACATGGACTTGGATAACAGAGGACAGGAGAGACATGGAGAGGTGCACCAAACTGACCCTGCAGGGCAGGCATCAGGGTTTGCAGCAGCACAATACACCACACAGGGCATGCAGGACGGGAGTGCAGCACAACAATCCATAGAAAGCAAGAGGGAGGGGACAGGACCATGCACATGGACAACAGAGAACAGAGGGGCAAGAGGCAATGGTAGCTAGCTGACCATAATGGACAGACAGGAGAGAAGGCTGCAGCATAACAGACCATAAAGGGCAGGAGGGACGGATCAGGGGCATTACAATGGAACAGACAAGCCAGGAGGGAGGGAGTAGGGGTCTGCACATGTAAACAGAGGGCTGGGGGCAAGGGTGCAGGGCAGGAGCAGCAAGATGGCCATGGAGGTCAGGCAGGATGGGCACTAGAAGCAAGACACAACATGAAGAGCAACAGTGAGACTGTGATGGCATACACACAGACCATGGAGGGAAGGTGGGAGGGGGTCAGGGGCAGCTAACTGACCACACAGGGAAGGTGGGAGGGGCCATGGCAGCACAGAAGACCATGCATGGCAAGTGGGAGGGTTAGTGGTAGCACAATGGCTATGATGGGCATGAAGGAGGGTGCAGGGGCATGCACAAAGGACGATGGAGGATAGAAGGGAGGGTCAGGACCTGTGCACAGACAAGAAAGTTCAGGGGAAGGGGCCTCACAACAGACCACACGGGGCAGGCAGGAGGAGCAGTTGCAGCACAACAGACCAGGGAGGGCAGAAGGGTGTGGCAGTACAATGGACCATGTAGGACAGGAGGAAGAGGATAGAGGCATGGCATGTGGACAGGCAGGGTGGAGGTGGCAGGGACAGGTTACAGTCATCTGACAATGCTAGGCAGGTGGGAGGGGAGTGGCAGCTCAACAGAACACTCAGAGTAGATAGGAGTGGCAGGTCCATGGGACATGGTGGGCAAAAAGGATGGAGCAGGGGCATGCACAAAGACATCGGAGGGCAGGGGGAAGGAGAATAGGGGCAGCAAGCTAAGCACAGAGTTTAAGCAGGAGGTCAATGATGGGGCATAGAATTGGGCAATGGAGGGCAGGAGGAGTGGACTGGTACATCATACTAAATTGAGGGCAGTGGCAGCACATCAGACCATGCATGGCAGGAGGGAGGAGGCTAGTCCATGGATTCACACAACAGAGGATAGGGAGGAGGGGGATGGGGCAGCAAGCTAACTGTTCAGAGAAGGCGGGTATTAGAAACTTTATTGTTTTTAAAATATTTTGTCTGTGCAAACTACTTAAAATATGAACAAGTATGCAGCATAATCTCACTTTTATTCAGGAAGAAGAAGACGTTAGTGACTGTGACTCCGGGCTCACTTGGCAAAAACACCCCCTGACCCTCCACCCCCTATCGCAAAATGTAATGCCCGTGAAAAGGGTAGGTGAACACAGTGTTATATAGAACATAGTCCTGAGAGCACGATTGAAAATGAAAACTAGATATAGTGTATGGTATAAACTATGCACCAAAAAGTGTGATATAAGATGAACCAGGCGTGAAATATAATATGCAATACATTGTGCGCAATGACAGATTCATTGGAGAGCGCGAGATAGCACAGGCACTAGCGCGTGCTATGCGATATGCGCCTTGGAGTGTAATATGCACAGGGCAGTGTTGTGTAACCTAACTAGTCTCTAAAGTTGTAATATAAAATATGTGCTGGGGAGTGTAACGTTGCATATGCACTGTGACAAAGATATGGATCCCAAATTGTAATATGTATGGCATAGCACTGTGCGTTATAACATAGGAATCGAGGAAGGGACGTTAGATGGGGCAATATAACCCGTGCGAAGACAAGTGTGGCATGACATTTTCACGGGGTGGTGTTACAGTGCACATGGGCTAGAGAGTGTCATAGCATATGCACTAGCTAGTGGAATACAATACAGAGGTGTGTGGCACTCGGCAGGCAATGGTGGGTGTAACACAGCATTGGGCTCTGTCAGGAGCGCGCTGTGACTCGCAAGTGATGTTCGTCCCCTTTCCAGAGAGTAAAATAAAAAGTATTACACATCCGGCAGTGGATGTGTGTTTTATTAACTGTGAGGGGGGTTTCTTGCATAGTTTTGGTCGAATTTTCGTCGAATCCCCTTTGAATGGCTTGGTGTGCATGTGTATTAAATGTGCCCGTCAATAGCTACCCATGTTTGTATAAATAAACGACAAGGGTGTCTACCGGGATTAGGCACGGTAGAGCATCAGACATGTCAGAGCTTCACTAGTGGTGTAAATACATTCCACGTGGATTAATTGCATGCATAGTCGCCTTTTAATGAATATCACGCAAATCGTCATGGTGATAGGTACGTACGGTTTGTCCAGCATGTCCTAGGTGTGTCTATAAATATATATTTTTTAAAAATAATAAAAAACAGTGGCCGGCCCTGGGGATTGGGGTCAAAAAAATATAATTAGGAGACAGGCCCTGGGGGATGGGGTCATCAGGGCCAATAAATTAGAATAAGAAGGGGAACCACACAGCCCCCCTTCTTAAAAAAATAAAATAAATAAAAGACTGGCATCGTGCCGGAGGACATGCCCCCTCCATGCAGCACTCTGCAAACGCGCCCCCAACAGGCATCTCCAGTATGCGCCAGGGAGCTGCGCTGCAGACAGGTGTTCTGAGGCCAAGCCCCTTTTTACACCTCTCTGCAACGCAGCTCTGTGGCGCTTACTGGAGGTACCTAGTGGTCTAGTGTGACCCTAGGGACCCTTAGGATTCAAGGGGACTTAATCTCTCAACTTAGAACAGCCACAGGGCGCGTTTACACAGTGGTGAAGGGAGGGGACGGGGCCTGAGGTAACGTGTGCAAACACGCACCATGGCACGTTTTAAATTGGGGATATAATTTCCCTTCAATACTGAGGGCCCCTGGGGGCTAACAAGCCCACCAAGTGCTTCCAGTAAGCGCCACTGAGCTGCATTGCAGAGAGGTGGTCCAGGCCGTGCCACTTTTTACACCTCTCTGCAACGCAGCTCTGTGGCACTTACTGGAGGTACCTAGTGGGCTAGTTGGACCCTAGGGACCCTCAGGACTCAAATGAACTTAATCTCCCAACTAAAAACGGACACAGGGCGTGTTTACACAATGGTGAAAGGAGGGGACGGGGCCTGAGTTAACGTGTGCAAAAACGCCCTGTGGCCTGTTTTAAGAGGTAGTTTTAATCCCCATGCCCTATTATATACTAGGGGCTTATAGAGGAGGTAAGGCTAATCACAGGGGGACCCCAACGCATAATGTTCCCTAGTGTATGTAGGTGTTTTCACTGTATTCTAAGTGTCTTTTAACATAGCACTGGCTCTAGGACTGGTTAGTCAGACTCAGTTACCACCAGTATCCGTCTGAAAAAGTTGAGGGTACAGGATGATTTTGCAACAAGGCTTCTTTCTGCTCTTCTTTTTGTTCTTTCTGCACGTTATCCTTCTTCCTGCACTTATCTTCGTATTTGAGGACTTCTGTTGCTTCTTTCTGCACTTCTTTTGTTTCTTTCTGTGCATTTTTTCTTCTTTCTTCACATGTCCTATCTCTGTAGGCATAGTTAGAAATTAGCATTTAAAAAACCTTTGAAATTACCAGAAAAAACCATAGGTTTCAAGCACGTTATAGTTAGGAATTAGCATTTAAAAAACCTCAGAAATTCACTGAAAAAACCATAGGTTTCAGGGGTGTTATAGTTAGCTGGACTTTTCACTTGTACAAAACCATTGAAATTCCCCCGTTATAGTTAGTTCAGCTAACTATAACTCGCGCGCCCGCAATGCACTGCTGATGACGTCACATATTACATCACTCATGACATGGTCAGTGACATCACTCATGACATCACTGATGACATCTCAAATGACATCACTGATGACATCACTGATGACATCATCCTTGTGATAGAGTGGCAGACCTCCTCTCACCCTAATATAACCTTTGATACACACATTCAAAAATAGAGACTAAAATTTTCAAAACAATGGACATACCAATACCAGTTACAACAACCTCTTCAGTAATTCTAAGATCCACATACACATCCACTCATTCACCAACAGTCCAATACAGTCACTCATACATGTACTCACTCATCATATGTACTCATACACCTATACATCCTGTTACACAATGCCACTCATCCATAGAGTTACTCACACACATAGTCACTCATGCTAATAAAGAATCAAACATACATTTACTTGCATATACAGTTATACACACACCACCACACTTACTTCTACGGAAACTTACACATACTTAGTCTTTTAAACAATCACTTATAGAAACACATACTTATTCATACAGGAACTCTTTCAATCTCTCACTCTCACATATACTCACATATATACACCAATAGTCACATATACTAGTTTAAAACATATGTAGTTACTCATAAAGACACTATTGAGACAGTCATTCACTCACTAACACACCCATACACACACTCATCCACCCATACAGTCCTGCACACATACTGTGTTCAACACATACAAACAGTGAGTCACTCATTCATGCACCTATGCACTACGTAATACCTCCACCGAACCATGCAGACACTCAGACTGATACTCAAAAAACCAACTAATAACCTATATAGACACTCATGTAGCTACTCACCAACCCATGCAGCCACTTATACACAAAGTGAGAGACTGATACAGATATTTACATATTTAAACATTACTCACTAAGCCATGTATTCACTAATATACACTTAATCAGTCAGTTATACAATCAATTTTTCAAAAACAAATCATCCATTTAGACACTTATATACCCATTTATTCTTCCATCGACCTTGAGATATACATATATAAAACATATGTAATTTTCAGAAAAACACACATTCACTGGATGATGTCATCAGTGATGTCATTTGAGATGTCATCAGTGATGTCATGAGTGATGTCACTGACCATGTCATGAGTGATGTAATATGTGACGTCATCAGCAGTGCATTGCGGGCGCGTGAGTTATAGTTAGCTGAACTAACTATAATGGGGGAATTTCTATGGTTTTGTACGAGTGAAAAGTCCAGCTAACTATAACGCCCGTGAAACCTATGGTTTTTTCAGTGAATATATATATATATATATATATATATATATATATATATATATATTCACTGAAAAAAACCATAGGTTTCACACATGTTATAGTTAGCGGGACATTTTACTGATAAAAAAACAATGAAATTCCCCCGTTATAGTTAGTGCAGGCAACTATAACTCACGCGACCGCAATCCTCTGCTGATGCTAATACTGTATTTAGACACTTATTTGCCCATGTCTTCTTCCATTAAATTTTAGCTATACATATATTACAAATATTTTTTTTTCATAAAGACACATATGTCATCAGCAAAGGATTGCGGTCGCGTGAGTTATAGTTGCCTGCACTAACTATAACGGGGGAATTTCATTGGTTTTTTATCAGTAAAATGTCCAGCTAACTATAACGTGTGAAACATATGGTTTTTTCAGTGAATATATATATATATAGATAGATAGATAGATAGATAGATAGATAGATAGATAGATAGATAGATAGATAGATAGATATTTTTTATGTATTCACCCCAAAAACAAAACCCACCCTGATCCCTAAAATACCCCTGCACCCCAAAACCTAAACGCACCCTGAACTCCAAAAATACACCAAAACCTGAAACGCACCATTAACCCTAAAAATTCCCCCTACACCCCAAAACCCTAACCCACCCTGACCCCTAAAATTACCCCTGCACCCCAAAACCTAAATGCACCCTAAACCCCAAAAATACCCCTGCACCCCAAAACCTTAAACGCACCCTTAACCCTAAAAATTCCCCCTACACCCCAAAACCCTAACCCACCCTGACCCTAAAATGACCCCTGCACCCCAAAACCTAAACGCACCCTGAACCCCAAAAATACCCCTGCACCCCAAAACCTTAAACACACCCTGAACCCTAAATATTCCCCCTACACCCCAAAACCCTAACCCACTGTGACCCCTAAAATTACCCCAGCACCCCAAAACCGAAATGCACCCTGAACCCCAAAAATACCCCTGCACCCCAAAACCTTAAACGCACCCTTAACCCTAAAAATACCCCTGCACCCCAAAACCTAAATGCACCCTGAACTCCAAAAATACCCCTGCACCCCAAAACCTTAAACGCACCCTGGACCCTAAAAATTCCCCTACACCCCAAAACCCTAACCCACCCTGACCCCTAAAATTACCCCAGCACCCCAAAACCTAAACACCCTGAACCCCAAAAATACTCCTGCACCCCAAAACCTTAAACGCACCCTGAACCCTAAAAATTCCCCTTCCACCCCAAAACCCAACCCACCCTGACCCCTAAAATTCCCCCTGCACCCCAAATCCTAAACACACCCCGAACCCCAAAAATACCCCTGCACCCCAAAACCTTAAACGCACCCTTAACTCCAAAAATACCCCTGCACCCCAAAACCTAAACGCACCCTGAACCCCAAAATTACCCCTGCACCCCAAAACCTTAAATGCACCCTGAACCCTAAAATTTCCCCCTACACCCCAAAATCCTAACCCACCTTGTCCCCTAAAATTACCCCAGTGCCCCAAAACCTAATCGCACCCTGAACCCCAAAAATGCCCCTGCACCCCAAAACCTTAAACACACCCTGATCCCAAACATTCCCCTTCCTCCCCAAAACCCTAACTCACCCTGACCCCTAAAATTCCCCCTGCACCCCGAAACCTAAATGCACCCTAACCCTAAAAATTCCCCCTACACCCCAAAACCCTAACCCACCCTGACCCCTAAAATTCCCCCAGCACCCCAAAACCTAAACGCACCCTGAACCCGAAAAATACCCCTGCACCCCAAAACCTTAAATGCACCCTGAACCCTAAAAATTCCCCTTACTCCCCAAAACCCTAACCCACCCTGACCCCTAAAATTACCCCAACACCCCAAAACCTAAACGCACCCTAAACCCTAAAATTACTCCCTACACCTAAAGCCCAAACGCACCCAGACCCCAAAAATACCCCAGCACCCCTAGACCCTAAATGCACCCTGAACCCTAAAATTACCACCTACACCCCAAAACCCTAACCCACCCTGAACCCTAAAAATTCCCCTACACCCCAAAACTTTAACCCACCCTGCCCCCTAAAATTACCCCTGCACCCCAAAACCTTAAACGCACCCTTAACCCCAAAAATACCCCTGCACCCCAAAACCCAAATGCACCCTGAACCCCCAAAATACCCCTGCACCCCAAAACCTTAAATGCACCCTGAACCCTAAAATTTCCCCCTACACCCCAAAATCCTAACCAACCCTGTCCCCTAAAATTACCCCAGTACCCCAAAACCTAATCGCACCCTGAACCCCAAAAATGCCCCTGCACCCCAAAACCTTTAACACACCCTGATCCCAAACATTCCCCTTACTCCCCAAAACCCTAACTCACCATGACCCTAAAATTCCCCCTGCACCCCGAAACCTAAATGCACCCTAACCCTAAAAATTCCCCCTACACCCCAAAACCCTAACCCACCCTGACCCCTAAAATTCCCCTAGCACCCCAAAACCTAAACACACCCTGAACCCCAAAAATGCCCCTGCACCCCAAAACCTTAAACACACCCTGAACCCAAACATTCCCCTTACTCCCCAAAACCCTAACTCACCCTGACCCCTAAAATTCCCCCTGCACCCCGAAACCTAAATGCACCCTAACCCTAAAAATTCCCCCTACACCCCAAAACCCTAACCCACCCTGACCCCTAAAATTCCCCCAGCACCCCAAAACCTAAACGCACCCTGAACCCGAAAAATACCCCTGCACCCCAAAACCTTAAATGCACCCTGAACCCTAAAAATTCCCCTTACTCCCCAAAACCCTAACCCACCCTGACCCCTAGAATTACCCCAACACCCCAAAACCTAAACGCACCCTGAACCCTAAAATTACTCCCTACACCCCAAAGCCCTAACCCACCCAGACCCCAAAAATACCCCAGCACCCCTAAACCCTAAACGCACCCTGAACCCTAAAATTACCACCTACACCCCAAAACCCTAACCCACCCTGACCCCTAAAATTACCCCAGCACCCCAAAACCTAAACCCACCCTAAACCGTAAAAATACCCCAGCACCCCAAAACCCAAATATACACAACCATAAAATTACCCCTAAACCCCCATAACATATACCCCTACACCCCAACCCCAAACCCTATACTTACCATATACTTACATTTAAGAAACATATGCTTTTACCATTCATGCATTTACAACGAATTTCGTTGTAAAAGCATGCGTGGTAAAAGCATATCAAATGTAATGCCATGCGTTGTAATGGCTATGCGGAGTAATGGTATTTGCGTTGTCATGGTATGCGAGGTGATGGTATGCGGGATAAAAGATTTGTGGTAATGGTTGTTTACCTTTTTATATATATAATAAATTACTTATAGCACCTGACCTCCTACACAGGATTAACTCAGACACTTTTTGGACCTGTTCTGTTCATAGAGCTGATTTGAAACATTTGCTATTTACTTGTCCATATGTTATTCACTTCGGATTACGTGTTTGGTTGCAAATTAATTATATATTTCATACCAATATTCTTATTCTATTGCTAATGTTTTCTTAAGAAGCATATCTGATGTTTGGACTAATGTCTAATTAAATGTACAAATAGTTGATTTACTATTGGCATTTGCTTTTTAACAAATAACTAAGCATTGGAAAGACTCTAGACAATTGTCGTCTAAAGCATGGTAGTATGTGGCATGTTATAATCATAGATTAGACACTGCGTACATGCAATCTATATCTCTTGTTTTTAAGCGACAAGAACTTTGTTACCAATTACACCATTTTTAAATGATTCTGCTAAAAGATCATTTGCCGCCCTCCCTATTACTCACGATGTATGTAGAACGTCATGACTTCTAATTCTAATTGTATTATATTCTCTGTTTATCATATGATATTTTGAATTTATACCATATTTCATATTTATTATCTACAATCGGACCTTTATGTTTGCTATTCACAATATGCATAAGCTCCCTTTTTTTATCCTTACTGTGTTTTATTGTTCTCCCTCTCCCTCAACTATTGTATTTATAAACATTTCCTTAAATGTACTATTTTTATATGAATAAACTCCTTTTTAAACTTAAAAACAAAAATCATAAGCAGATGAACGAGAAATAGATTTTTTTTTAAACTATAATGATCATGTGCACATAATTTAATTCACGTGGATGATATATTGAATATGAATTAGATTATTGCATTGAATTGCTCCTTATCATTGTTTAATAGTCAATTAGCACTTATGTGACTAATAGAAGTCAATGTGTTATTCAAACATGTTGTTTTTCGTGTTTTAGCCACAATAAGGGATCATGGAAACAAGTTGAAAATGTGTATGCTTTTTAAAAAGAATTTTAGTTTATGATGTATCCTATTGCTCTGCTAAATATATTTATTTTATAGCACTGAAACTGTAATGTCGTAGAGGGAGCTGTAGAAAGTAAACAGTGCTCATGTAGGCACCAGTTACATTCTGTTCTTGGTACTGCTTTTGACACCTCAAAGATCAGAAGTTGCAAGGGCAGTGCCAGGGCTCGCAAGGGGCAAGTCAGGGGAAAGCTGCCACCTATGGGGAGGGGAACCCTAATGACATCCATGGAATGCGGTATTCTCACAGGAATCGTAATCCACAAAGATTTCACTGGGAATTCCTGCCGACTTGGAATGTCAAGGGTAGAGTCCTGGTCAGAAGGAACATTTGCAGTGCACTCTTAGACATTGTTTTGTTATTCTCAAGACAGAAGGATCTGGGAAAAGGCATGGCATCGGTGAACATTCACAACTCTGACCACTGTCAGTGATGATTTTCTGCTTTTTGAAACCCTTGTTAAGAAATCAGTCAATACTGCAAGCTAGTGTGCCATTTCTTTTTTTTATTTCTTTTTTTAATTTGAGCGTAAAAAGCATAGCATGTTACATAAAGTAGACAAATTTGCCAACTCTCCAATCTCTTATTATAAATAGACAATGAGTAAAACCAGTTTCATAATCCATTTGTACATGATAAATGTGATACACAAAATATACAGAAAAAGAAGGTTAAAACCCTATAGAATATTGAGTCACATATGTAAAATGTACACTGATAATAAGCGCACATTCAAAACCCATTTTAAAGGGTGTGCAATACCAGCATTCTAAAAAGCAGCTCAGTGATAACATTTGGTCCCTACCTTAATGACCTAAGTGAATACAGTCTTTCCTTTGAAAGAGATTAGTTTGATTCTACTGCGTGAGCTCTGTTCCGGGGAACAACTCCCTCCTTTTAACTGTTACAGTAACATCCAGAGGTCAATAACTGCTGATATTAAAATTTCTACAAAAGATCAGCAAAATAAATTACACAGCATCATTTGTATGCGTGGTTGCAGCATAGCCCTCCCATGTCCTCCCGAATCTCCGCACTACCCGCGTAGGCCTCTTCAAATTTGTATGTCCTCTCCAGCTTAAGTAACCATTGAGCCAATGTAGAGATTTTCTGAGATCTCCAATTCTGTAATATTATAGATCTTGCTACTGCTATTGTTAAAAAAACAAAGGATTGTCTATAAAATGAAAGCTGCCCAATTACACAGGAGAACCCAAACAACACCAGCGATGCACATGGAAGGATAACTCCTGACAGACATTTACTAATAAACCTAAACACCTCCTCCCAAAAATACTGTAATCTCGGGCAAGTAAAAAATATATATGTCCAATCCCCGCCGCTGGCAGATTACTTCTAAAGCAGTCATTCGTTGTTGTAGGAAACCATTTATGGAGTCTGGAAGGAGTGTAATATGCCACCCATCTAAAGAGGAAGGACATTCCATCCAATCGAAATGCTAGAGAGAATTTATAGGGGAGCCACTGCAAAAAAAATTATAAACTCTAAAGAGACAGGAGAAGTAGAGATAAGGCGGGGTGCCTTCTTTCCCCCTTTCATTTTCTCTTTTTATTGAGCCACTAGCGATAAAAATTCAATCTAATGTATCAATCCAAGCCCCCCTAGCAGGAATGGCCAAAATCAAGTTGTTTGCCGATGACTTGATCTTGTACCTGAATCCAGAGAAATCAAACAATCCAGAGAGCGCTGGGAGAAATCCTGGCGTTTACAGAACTGGGGGGCTATAGGGTTAATCAGTCTAAAACAGAGCTTCTACTATTTAATGTACCAGGATTAGAGATTCCGGAAGGGTTACCATTTCTGCCACTCAAATCTGTTAGATATCTGGGCCTGTACGTGACAGTGGACTTCCTCCAACTTTTTTATCTGAACTATGGTAGAACACTGGATAAAATAAAAAGTCTGCTAGAAAGATGGAAACTTTTACCCCTGTCGATAATAGGATGAGTCTCTTTGATAAAGATGTTGATCTTCCCATTGTTGATATTTTTATTTTTAAATCTTCCTTTAAAGATTCCAATCTCGTATTTTAATGAAGTGGAGTAGGTGATTCAAGAGTTCATTTGGGCTAAGAAAAACCCTCGGATTAAGCTATCTATTTTACACTTGGATGTAGAACAGGGGGTCTTGTATTACTGTATTTGGCTACCTATTATCAAGCTGCGTTACTTAGCTTAACGACTCAGCTATTGGCCCCTATTTCGAATTTTGATAATTTTTTACTTCATCATATGTTAACGAAGAGTGCAATTAAGCTGCTAGCATTCCTGCACGCTGCAAAGCTACCAAAAAAGACAAGATACAAGATTGTGAGTACATTTTTTAGCCTTAATAAAAACGACAATATCCCATCATGCCATACATATTCCTCTTTACACGACTGTGAGGTATGGGGCCTTAAGCTCTCGCAAAAGGGGGTTCAGCCCTATACTATGCTAGGTTTTTGTAAACTAGGGGACTTTTACAACGGGCCAATCTGATGACATGGGATGTTTTTACAAAACAATTTGAATCTCAGAGCCGTGATCTTTGGCTAAGCTTCAGACAGATTACATGCTTTCTCCTGACCAACAATAGAGGAATCAGTGAGAGAGTTAGATTAATTTCAAAAGCAGCCTTTGAGGTAAATGTAACTGGTATTGAGTGTGCCATTTCTTCAAAAGTACCGCAGTCCCCTTGTATGACTTGCTCAAATCATTATACCAAAATCGAAGCCATGTGCTTGCCTCGTTCAAAAAAGGATTTCGAGAGGATGGCACATGTAACACACGACGGAGGAAATGTGATGCACATGTTTTGTTAAAGCTGATGTACTTTGTCAGGAAGTAGTCGAATGCACCCAGATGACTTTTTAAAGTTCAAGCATCCACTAATTCAAGACAGGCGACCCAAATACGCATCTAGCATGCCAGAAGAGGATCATGGCTGGTTAACTAGATCATTAATGCTATGCCTCCTGATGCGAGGGGGGTTTTCTGTGAGCGGTAGTGTGCTTCTGTACTGAGTGCTTTATCTGGAAGCAAACTTTAGCGGTGCCTGTGAAAATCGCGCTTTGTGTACAAATCTGTGCGCGCAAGTTATGCATTAATAAAACTAAAATTATAGTGTCCAGCAAAATAAACTTAAAATGCAAAATGTGCATGTGTGAAAAAACGCGTGTTCAATGTATAAACAAATGTTCCTAACTCACAAAATGCTCACACAAATTATAGAATAAAAGGCACATTATCATTAAACCGTGCCCAAGAAAGGAGTACAAAACAGCCCCACGGAATCTTCCCTGCTCCTAGAAGGTAAAGAATAATAATAACGATGTCTTATGGCTCCAAAACTATGCAAATATGCATATTTTGTGGCTATGTGTAATACAGGGATGTATTATCATAGCGCCTAACTTCCACACAAAGGTGCTTTGGACTCACACAGATTTCATTCGCGTTGGTCTCCATCAATCGTCTATTCTGCTCTGAAATTACTTTGCAGTGTAGCATTTCGGTTTGAAAGGCAGTTGCTGCTATACAAAATAAAAAAAATAGCTGTAACACAGGTTAGTAAAGACACAATTACAAATATATGTCTCCATGTTTATGAGGTGACAAAAACCAGGAGAGATAATATATTGGATGCACTGCATGTAACTGAGGCGTAGCTCCACTCGTAATGTGGGGGGTTGAAATTCAAGCAGCTTCATGAGAGAGGAAACAAAAGAATTGAATATAGAGTTCTTGTTGGGTGTGGGGGCGGAGCAAAAGGGCCACATCATTAGCTTGCTGACAGAGACCTTCAACCACACTAAACGTATGGCAGGTCACCCGGCCTCCTGTTAGGTGGATAGTTAGTTCATTTTGAAAGAAACAGTTTGAAAACCCAGAAAAACTCCTCAACTACCATGTTCCTAATGCCACCCTATTTGCCACTCCGGCTGATCACTCAAATCCCTCAGACTAGTTATACCACCTACTGCTCACACTGTCGTCTCTTCTCATGAAGTTGTCGGAGGTTTCTGCCACCTGTTTTTCCAAGCAAATATCTCAGACACTATGGTATCAGGCAATCTGACTGCCCTATCATCTCACCCCTCAGTAGCCTATTCCGCCTCCTGGCCCAAAATGTTCAACACCAGCATTCTTCCAGGACAGGTCGGGTCCCTACATACATGAACCAAGTAAGTGACCACTGTCTGTCACATCTTCCAGCTCCACATGTCCCCTCAGAACGTGCTGTAGGTTAATTTATCCATATATTCCCATGAGTCCCTCTGCATTCTTCTTCCATGTTTCCTGAGATGGTGTGGCAGTTGATCACCCAGCGTGCTAGAATTGCCTGCTTTTCCGCCAGTTATAAGTGTGAAATTGTTTTACATGATTTGCTGTGTAGGGGACACCCCATGTCACACAGGCATCTCAATAGTATTATATCCAAACACTTTTCTAGCTGGGTCCTTTCACTTGACATATACCCCCCAAACCGTATCCCCCAAAACGTAGCAATGCCGGATAAGACCAAAGAATAGTCATAAAGGTACCCTTGAGCCCATTCCCTCTGCTTAGGTCCACCTAAATTGGTCAAAAGTGTAAAAATGGACCAGTGAAAACTGTAAATTATCTTGTATTGTGACCCCAGTGCCATGACTGCGTTTTGCAAAGCTGTTCCTTCTGCAAGCATCTCCCTCCATCAGTCATGTTCCAAGTGGTACTTTCAGTTCCTTCCCACATTGTGCCTGCAAAGACAGCCCAACGATCTGCTGATGATTATTTAGGATTTTATATATCTTTGAGATTGCACTTCATGTCTTAGACTGTTCCAGGACGAGTTTTTCAAAGACAACAATACCCTGGTTGCTGTTTGCCCTGTTAGAACCTCTCTCTCTGGGTCAGACCATAGTTCTCCCTAAGGTGTTGTAAGGATGTAAGCACTCGTTTTCTGGAATACGTCCCCTACCTTCATAGAAATTGCTTCTTTCCACTTGTTGAAGTGCTTTACAAATGTTTTGTAATTTCTGAATGTAGAATCCTTGAAACAATTCTCATTTTAATAGTCATAACTGTCCTACCCAGAAGATCGCTTGATTTCTCCAGATGACTTTTAATTGCGATATTCGTGTTTTATGTAACTTGTATGATTTTAAGTAATCACACAATTCACTTTCCGAATTCCTTGATGCTGTTGCTGCTCTGGGGACTCCATACCCCACAAGTCTTCGTTCTCCCAGGAGGGAGGGGGACCAAACGCGCTCATAAGCACCACAGATTCCCCGTGGCGCAGGACACCGTTTTCCTTGCTGCTGTTGCTGCTCTGGGGACTCCATTCCCCACAAGTCTTCATTATCCCAGGAGGGAGGAGCCACCAAACACGCACAGATTCCCCGCTGCGCGGGACGGGAATGGACCGCGCCCGGGCAAAGCCCAGGCCAAAGGCGGGCCCGTACTGCGTTCACCAGAGCCAAAAGAAGACTGGGCTGGGCCACCCCTCTGAGCCCTGTGAACGGATTCTCCTGGGCTTGTGGCTCTACCGGGCAGCCGATGTAAGGTTAGTGCAGGGGCATAAGACAGGCCCCCGCATCCCCTGTGGTGCGGGGGGACCACCAAGCTCCAGGGGGCGTCCTCCACACAGTGCTCCGTCCTGAGAGCTCCTGATTGAGATCAGAGGCAGCCCCTCCATTTACCTTGCAGGGGGGCCCCCTCAAGTTTCGTTACGCCACTGGGTTAGTGACACCAGCAACCTGTTGTGGGCTCCCCACCCCCAGCAAATTCAGTAAGATCTTCCTTTTCTCTGTGGCCACCAGTCCTGCAGCCCAGCATAGACCTAAAAAAAAATATCCTGAACCCCGGGTAACCATTCCCAACACGAATTACTGAGAAGTTCCACTGTGGTCATAACCTCCTTTAAAGACTAAGGGCCTCATGTAGGTAGCCAAATACCGGTCGGTAACGGCCGATATTCGGAAAATATGCCGTTACCGACCGGTATTCAGACAAGTGAGATGTAGGAGTCCAAAAACCACTTTTCGGTAAATATGAGGCGGTAAATACCGATTCATGTTTACCGAATTCCAAAATACCGAATCAGAGTTACCGAATACATAATTAACGAATCGGTAAATATGAAGTGGTAAATATGAAGTGGTAAAATTGAAAATGACATGTAGGAGCACTCGGTAATTAAGAAATCCAGGAAAATCGGTAAATAAGAGTCGGTAATTAACACGGATTGAAAGCAGGTGGTAACCATCAACAATGCATATAGGCAAACCCAAAATGCAACAGCGTGGACAACATGGCCGCCATGTACGTCATTGCAAGGCGCCTACGTCTACAGGCAGCAGGACTGAGGGTGTGGCGACGGGAGGAACAAATCTACAGACAGCGCATCACACTATTCCAGCTGACTGATGCAGAGATACATGAGAGGTACAGGCTACACCCCGAAACCATCATGGACTTAATCAGGGACCTTCACCCACTCCTGGACCAGCCAATAAGAAGGGCGCACGCCATACCCCCACATGTGCAGGTGCTCTGCAGCCTACATCTGTTGGCATCCGGCAGTTATCAGGTGGTGATAGCTGCGGTGGGTGGGGTATCCCAGAGTTGCCTGTCACGTTTCTTCAGGAAGTTCCTGGATGCCATGATGCAGATAATGCACCACTACATAAGCTTCCCAAACACACAGGCTGCACTGCAGAAAACAAAAACAGACTTTTATCACATGGCACAGTTCCCCCATGTCATCGGCTGTATTGATGGTACACACATCCCAATCTGTCCACCAGCTGATACAGAGCACATCTACAGGAACAGGAAGTCCACCCACTCCATCAATGTGCAGGTGATCTGTGATGCAGGGAACATCATCACAGATATTGTTGCAAAGTTTCCTGGGAGCACCCACGACTCTTACATCTTCCAGAATAGTGGGATCTACACACGACTGAGTGCCGGAGAATTCGGAGAGGGATACCTGCTAGGTAAGTAACAGTGACGCCCCTTGAAACCTGCAAATCATAGTGTATAGAGGCATGTTACTGATGGTTCCCTTTTACTCATCCAGGCGACAGTGCATATGCATGCCGGTCATTCATCCTCACTCCCTACCTACACCCAGCAACCCAGAGTGAGAGACGATACAACGTGGCACATAAAACAACACGCAATGTGGTGGAGCGCACGTTTGGACTACTGAAGAGCAGGTTCCGCTGCCTGCACAAGAGCGGAGGCGCACGCCAGTACAAACCCATCACCTGCTGCAAGATTATTGCCACTTGTGCAATGCTGCACAACCTTGCCACGAAAAAAGGTACAGATGTGGAACTAACATATTTTGAGGACAACGAGGATGAGTCAGGCCAGCCAGAGGGCAGCGCAGCTAGAGTGCCAACTGCAATCGATGGGAGAGAGAGACGGGCAGAGATCACATACAACTATTTCTGAGTAAGTGAGGGGACACAGCGAGTTGTGAGAAGTACTGACGTAGTTTTAATGTGGCACCACGCCATGAACACATGAACAGGCCAATCAGGCAATATACCATCTATACAAGGAGTATGTCCAGGGTTACGTCACCCAATGGGAAGTGGCTTAGCAGGGCCACATCAATGTTTGCGCATACGCGCTGCAGTGGTGGATTGCACGGCCTGTGCATCCTCACTAGAGCCAACCCCAAGCCGCCTGCTGCTCCTGCGTGCTTCTGGGACGGGGGGTGTGATGCTGCTGCTGGTGTCGATGCTCTCCGCAGCATCCCCTGCAGCAGTTGTCGACGCCTGACTAGTCAATAGCACCCCTAGTGCACTTGTCACCTGCACCATCCCCCGAGACAGGTCGCTGCAGCACTGTGTTAGGCCCTCCTGCATCGTCACAGAGCGCCGGCACAGTAGAGAAGTCGCAGTTGCCAGACGGTTGAGTGCCCTGCTGGTAGTGTCCCTTCTCTGGCGTTCCCGGCGCCGTGCTTCGATGTCAGCATCTAACTTGCTGCACAACTGCTGGATTGACTGGGACATGTCCCGAATGCCCGCAGCCATGCCGCCAATGTTACTGTCCATGTTGACTAATGTTGTCCTCATCACCCGCATGTGCCTCTGGACTGACATGACTGCCTTTGATTGCAGGCGCTGTTGCTTCAACATTTGGCCCTCGAGACCCAAGAAGACACCATGGCCGTCAGTGGGTGCTGGTGGACTCTGGACACGCGACCTGCGGCGCCCTCTTGCTCCCGTCTGTGCTGCCTGTGAGGTGTGGGGCACAGTGGCATGGCTCCCTTCCTGGGGCCCGGTGCGGTCTTCTGGGCCCATGCTGTCGTCTGACGAGGTGTCTAAGGCTCGTAGCCTGGCTGCTGGACGCCTCCTCATTCTCACACCTGCAAGCGGAGATGTGGCCGGTGAATCGAACATGAGTGGCGATGCTGGCTCTGGTTGTGGTGATGCTGGCTCTGGTTGTGGTGATGCTGGCTCTCGGTGAGGTGATGCTGGCTCTGGGTGCGGCGAGGCTGGCTGTGTTGGTGGTGCGGCTGCCAGTGGGCCTGCTCCCTGGTCTGTACTTGTGCTGGATAGAGGTGATACTTGTGGCCGGTGTGCCGTCTCTCCTGCAGCATGCCCTGTCCTGCATGATGTCACATCTGTGGACAGAAATACGACATTGGCTCAGTGTCCCCGAAGGGCTGCATTGCAAGCGTCACAATAAAACATTTTACATTCCAATATGTCCTCTGTCTCCTTGTGCCTCGAGTGCGTGACATGCCTTGTTGCCCTGTAACATTTACGTCATGGTTAGTGTTGCCCTGACTACATCTCCCGGAATGCATTGCCTGTCTGCACTGACACGTGTGGACTGCAGTGTGATTCTCGTTTCACAATGGGGGATGTGGGATAGGGGTAGGGGGGGCTACATTGCTGTGCTTTCGTCTTACCTTGGTGTGTTGCGGCTCTGGCAGAGCTGTCGGCGTCCCCAAGCCCCACGACGCTCTCCTGCTGGATTGTGGCCGCCACCAGCTCCTCCAGTTCGGTGAGGGCAGGTGCCCTGTTGGTTCCACCTCCGGTCTGGCTGGCCTCCTTCTGGATGTCGCCCATCTTCCTCTTGGTTACAATCCTCAGGTCATACCAGCGCTTTTTGAGGACCTCAATGTCCCTGTGGGTCACTCCCACAGCATTGACCTGCGCCTGGATGGCCAGCCATATGTTGCGCTTTTCCGCCTCAGGCACTTGCAGGGATTGCCTTCCAAACAGCTTCTGGTGCTGCTTCACCACCTCCTCCACCAGCACCTGGAGTTCCTTGGGGCTAAATTTCAGCTTCCTCCTCCTTTCCCCTCCGTCTTTCTGTGTTCTCTGGCTGGACATGCTGTTCGTTTACCCGCTCGCACATGCAACTGCTCCCTGCCTCTCCTCTGCACTCCAAGCCTCTCCAGGGTCGGCTAATTATGTACACCTGCCTGGGTGTGGCCACTTCGGCTAATTCTGTACACCTGCCTGGGTGTGGGCACTTCCTGGTTGGGTGGGCTGTCGTTGCACAGGATTAGCTGTTTCGTCAAGTCATGTGATTTTATTTACCGAATCCGTACATACCGATTCGGTATTTTCCGATTCGGTAGATACCACCTCGGTATTTTCCGATTCGGTAGATACCACCTCGGTATTTACCGAATCGGTGAATTCCGATTCGTATTTACCGAATGTTACCGAATCGGTAACTGTTACCGAATTTTTACCTACATATAACTTACCGATTCTAATTTACCGATTCGGTACGGCTCGGTATTTAAGAACCGGTAAAATTTATTTGCCTACATGAGGCCCTATGGGCCTCATGTAGGTAGCCAAATACCGGTCGGTAACGGCCGATTTTCGGTAATTATACCGTTACCGACCGGTATTTTGGCCATTGGTATGTAGGGGTACAAATTTTGCTTTCGGAATTTACCGAATCGGTAAAATTACCGATTCGGTAAAAATACCGAATCGGTAATGTTACCGAATCGGTAACTTTTCCGAATCGGTAATTTTACCGATTCGGTAAATTCCGAAAGCAAAATCGAGATGTAGGGGGAGTGTGTGTGTGTGTTTAAGAGTCGGTATTTACCACCAACTTATAGTTGGTGGTAAATAATGAATGTATGTGTAAATGCATTTTTACGCGCGTAGCAGTGTGCAATGTGGCATACATACATGCCCTTAGGGCATGTATGTGTGCCACATGTGCACACATGGCCGAATCAGGGGTGCAACAGGGTGTCAATGTGACACCCTGCCACCCTTGTATGTGTTCCCCCCATTACCGAATCGGTATTTACCGATTCGGTAATGAGGCATACCTTCCCATCAATGGGAAGGTATGCCTCATTACCGAATCGGTAAATACCGATTCGGTAATTACCGACTAGTAACGATTCGGTAAAAAATACCGACTCATTACCTACATACCAGTTACCACTTCTAAAATACCGATTCGGTATCGTTCGGTATTTTAGAAGTGGTAACTGGTATGCTACCTACATGAGGCCCAAAGTAATTTCCACGGCCACTAGCTAATATGGGAAAACGCACATACATGGGGAAAAATCAATCTGCAGCCTTGCAACCTGCTCCCTCCCTACAACCAACCTCAATTGACAAAATGCTACATAGGGCAATTGGCGCAATTGCTACAGAACTGACCAAAAGGTGCCTTTCATTAACCCCGGACTTAGCCCTACTTTCCACCATCCATGACCCTGTTAGTCCCCCCTCTGTCCTAACTCTGGACTCGCCAACAGACCACCCAAGGACATGCCCAAAGGGCTGTGTAACACACACCGTTGCGTTGCACCCGGAGGTTGCTGGCCCAAAAAAGGGAAACAAAAACTTGCCATGAACATGGGACCCAAGTGGAAAAAACAAATGGAGATCAATATAACGACCAGTGACTTAAGGGCAATTGGACCAGGGGCGTTACTGCAAGTGAGCCTGGAGCTACCACCTTGGTGGAGGACCGTCAAGTTCAAATCAGGTCCTTCGTAAAGGATGAACTTAATAATTTGATGGAACGGGTTGATAAACTATCGTCATTGGTTGATCTTTGGGCGGGAAAGTAGAGTCAATTTGCATGGGGGTTGAGTCAGCAAAAACCCCAGTTTCATAACCAGCCCCTCTCTCTACTAGGCCAGAACCCCTAGTCTCTAATACCTTGACCATTTCCACTAGGCCTAATCTAAGTAATCAAGAGGGTGCAGGTAAATGTATGAGATACCCACCGCCACAAAAAATAGACACCAGCACCCATCGCCAGGGGCCTCCCCAAGGGACAGTGATAGGAATCACTCCTAGGCCACCCATAGAATGACCACAAGCACCTGATCCCCAGGAACAAGATCCAATCTTTAGGGACAGTGTATGGGTAGCCCTCCGCGAATAACTCCCCGAACTTGAGACTGCCCTGCCATGCATTAATCTAACCCCAGCCTCAACTCCCTATGTCATCGTATTAGCAGGAGTCCCAGAGTTGGACAAGGGGTGTAAAGAATCCCATCTTGAACTAAAAAATAAATGCATTTTTAGCTTGCTAAGCAAAGGCAATTTTCCTATAAAGACGCAAATGAAATTATACTGACGCGTGGGGTAGGCTGGGTGGGATGGAGACCAAAAGATGTCCCCAGGGACTGGGTAGTGATAGATTTTAGAAACACACGGGTCATGGAAACCCTCATAGACCGCAGCTACCAGCGGGAGAAGGGGGGCATAGGTTCCTTCCATTCGGGATACTTCTTCCCCCCAGGGATTATGCCTCATAACACTAGAAGAGCAGGCCAAGACTGGGGTGTGTGAAACTAGAAAAAGTCATATTCTAGTATTGATCAGGACTTCCCAAGACCACTTTCTTACAACCTTCCTGTCTCAAACAGATACAGCCCACTAGAATCAGTAGACTGACTAATGCGCACTGGCCCCCTAATTGTGAGCCCCAGCCGTCAATATGAGATCCTACGGGGACCAATGCACCAGGAGGAGCTTGTACAGCGGAGAGGGTGTAGGAAGCAGGAAGGAGCACAGGCGATGGTCTACTTGGGTAGAGAGAGAGATGTAAATAATAGAAAACAAGAGAAGGCTCCCATCAGTCCCCCTTTGCACTAGCCATCACGACAGGATCGACAGGTAACTAAAACCATCCAACCACTGGTAGCAAAGCCCTCTCCCACCTCAGTTGGCGATTGCGAATTAGGCATCGGCGCAAGTCCGACTGGTCGGGCGGGGACCATTGACCCACATCAGGCCCATATAAAGCCCTGCGTCACCCAACCAAACAATTCAGCTAATGAAGTGAGCCCTTCAGGCCTGCAGTTACTATCCTGGAACATAGCAGGACTCACCTTCACACTGGATAACCCAGATTGGGGGTTATTCGTAGAACAACATGAGATTTGCATTTTCCAGGAAACCTGGGCCGGGGCGGACACACACAGATTTGGCTATGTGTCATTCAGCATTCTAGCTATCCAGGGGGGCAGGGGAAGACCCTCTGGGGGACAGTGCATATGGGTTGGCATGCACCGGGGCTGTGAGGTTAACCAGCTAGAGACCCCATCACAAGATATTCTCTGCATGTTCCTGACTTTTGCTACAAAAACTAGAATTGTACTGATCAATGTCTACTCACGGCTGGTCTATTATGGCCAAGTTTCCCCCACCCTTGACAAATTGGCCACCTTTCTTCCAACAATCCCCGATAATTACTCGATAATCATAGGTGGGGATTTTAACTGAAAGTTCGAAACTTTGAACGGCCTGGCCACAAGCATTTCCAGCGAAGAGGACTCACTTTGGGCTATTCCAGAGCACAACATCTCACCTATTCGGGCTTGGACCCCGCTGGTACTACAGATGCATATACTTACATTGAGTTCTCCACTAAGGGCATGCAATGGCAGCACAGCATCCGACTGCCCTGGAAAGGGCACATTTAAAAGACCTGGGCGGGCCTCGGTCATAGATTATATCCTGGTAGACACCAAATCGTGGCATAGGGTCCTAGATTTTAAGATCACCCCTCAAGTGACCATAATGCTCTTGTTCTAGAAGTAATTTTACCACATGCCGGTAATACACCTAAAACTCCATTACCACCCGACCCTAGATTAGCACTGGCCAATGGAGAGAGGAGAGTCCGCTGAGGGGAATTCTCCCAATTGCAGGAAAAGCTGGCCTCTTTATACCAACAAATCATCCCATTTCTTGTTGCTGCAAACCAACTCATGGTGACCAATGGTACCCCAACTTCACAAACTAGAATGTTTAACAACCATCAAGACCTGCTCTCCACCTTGGCATCCTTCTTTTACAGTAGCAAATGGTCTAGGCTGACTAGAAAACCACGACATCCATGGTATAATGAATGCTGCAGTACAGCCAAGTCAGCCCTTTTAGTTGCCATTAAAGCAAATGATAGGCCATCAATCAGGGAAGCAAGGGCAATTTATAAAACCGCCATAGTAAAGGCAAAAAGCAGCTGGGAGTGTGAAAAATGGCATTGCCTTAGAAATGCATTAAACAACCATGACATGAGGGCATTCTGGTACCTGATTAATACAGGATCCCTTAAAGGCAAACCAGCCATATCACCAAACATTGGGGAGGAAGTCTGGAGAGCCCACTTTAAATCTTTATACTTAGTGTCAGAGAACCCCCCCCCCCCTCACCTGAGCCAAATCTTCAATTCACACCCCTCTTCTCCCTAAAGGAGATCACCAAAGCAATGGATAAGACAATACCAGCTAAGGCACCAGGGCTGGGTGAGATCCCTGGGGATCTCTTCCGCTCTGAGCCTTCTGTCTGGGCCCCCTATTTGTGGTCCCTGTTCAATGCCATCCTTCAGGGTATGCCGATTCCTACCACCTGAGCTGGCACTGAAATCATTCCAATATTTAAAAAGGGATCTCCGCTCATTCCCGCCAATTACCTCCCCATCAGCATCCTAGATGTAAGCCACAAAATATTTGCACGTGCACTCCTGGGATGACTGCATTCCTGGATAGAGGAGCACAATGTACTTACCCCTCTTCAAGCCGGGTTTAGGGTTAAGATCTCCACAGTTGATCACATTTTCAGATTACAGCTCCTCTTCTGGAAAACTGTGACCATAGAGGGTGGCAGCCTGTATCTTATATTCGTGGAATTTAAATCTGCGTTTGATCTCATCCCGACGGGTAAACTTTGGGCAAAATTATCTGACATGGGATTCCCTGAGTACCTTTGCCACCAGATGAGACGCTTACATCAAGGTATTTTTGCACAAATTAGGTATGGCAAAAATGGAGAACTCTCAGCCCCTTTCCCAGTAGAGAGAGGTGTACGTCAAGGCTGCGTCTTGGCCCCGACCCTTTTCTCCCTTTCTATTAATGGCCTAATCGACTCATTGGCAGCTGGAAAGGATATTGATGCCCCTAGGCTAGAGAACCGTAAAATACCTGCCATGATGTTCGCAGACGACACCCTCCTGCTCTCGAAATCTCCTATGGGCATACAAAGGGCACTTGATATCTTTAGTGTCTTCTGTAGAAACAGAGGTTTGGAGATCAACCTTCAAAAAACAAAGTATAAATTCTTTAATGCGAATAACAGCACTCACCCAAACCCCTGTGTAGAAGGAAGGGCTCTAGAGAGGGTATCTATTTTTGAGTACTTAGGGATCAACCTTACTGAGAAAATGGATTGAGGAGCACAAATAATTAAGTCTGAAGCTGGCCCAGTCAGCGGGGGGCATCACAAAGGCATATAAGAGCTGCACCCATAAAGTGGTAGGCCCTGTGGCAGAACCCTATAAGGTTCAAGCTAGGGGTGCCGCGCTGTACGGAGCAGAAATATGGGGTCAATGTTCAACCAGCTTGCTATTGCACATAGAGAACTCCTTTGCTAGGCAACTCCTGAGTCTCCCCTCTAGCTCCCCTCTAACACCCCTCAGAATGAACCTCAGGATTAGTCCCATTGCAGGCGAAGTAACTCTCAGACCTCTTCTATTTTGGCGTTGCCTTTGGAGCACTCCCGAACTGACTCCGTACAGGGAAGCCCTGAGAGAAGTTACGGGCCTTCAATGTGCAGGAAAACTCCCATGGTTGGCATATATTAGGAACACCTGCCAGGCTCTGGGGAGGGGCAATTTGTGGAACACTGCAGAAGAAACCTGCCCGAGACCCCTAGAAAGGTAGTCTTAGAGACCTATAGAGAATATAAACTGGCCCAGCTATGGAGGGGGTCTACGCCTGGTCGTCTAACCCTTAGGTTTCTGGAAGTAAAAGCCCAATACAGGCTAGAATCGGTGTTAGACGATATCCAGCCGCTCCTTGTGAAGAAGCTATTCCTCCAATTCAGACATGGGGTGCTCCCGCTATGATCATTTACCAACAAGTGGGTGGTCGCCCTCAGTCTGGTTTGTCCAGCGTGCAAGAATGCACAGGAAACTGAAATTCTTCTGCCATGGTTAAAGGAGGTCAAGGTCTTGTTGGCTGCTACAGTTGGTGTAGGAATCTGGGGTCCAGACACTGTTACGAGGTGTTTAGGTTACTTAACCCCTTGCCTGCTCATGACGGAACCACTCCGTCATGAGCCACGGGCGCCGTGTGCTCATGACGGAGTGGTTCCGTCATGCTGCGGCCGTTGGCGGCCGCTCCGCCCACGCGGCACTGATTACCCGCCTGTGCGGGCGAACAATGCAAGTGGGCGGAGTCGTGACGGAACCACGCCGTCATGAGCACAGCTCGCCCGTGGCTCATGACGGAGTGGTTCCGTCACGAGCATGGCGGCGCCGCTAACATCCCGAACCTCCCCAGCGCCGCGGCAAAATTCGTGCCGCGGCGAAGGGGTTAAGTACGACACCGATAAGCCCATTGTGTTTTTTCATCTCGCGCTTTTTGTATTCTTTGTGGTGTACTCGTAGAGCTATCTTAAAGATGAGCTCATAGGCCGACTCCAGTTCATCACTACGCAACATGCCAATTGGGTCTTGTATTTTCCCCCTTAAAATGAATGAAATAATTTGTCGTACCCTATGTTTAGCGCTATTTGTTAATTAGTGTTTTATGAATTGCTGTTCTTTTTAAATAGTTTTTTCTCCTTTTCACACTAATTGTTGTAAACAGTCTAGGCCTTTTTTCCTTGTAAACGCGCCACCCCTGTCCCACCTGAGTCACGTCCAGCATGCATGGCCCTAATTGCAAGCCACAATCTTATTATAGATGAAACTTTGCATGTGCATCTCTTCCCTCTCAGGAATTGCAAGACAAGGCGGCGAGCTCCTGGATTTATTGGATTTTACTTAAATTTTGATGCCCATATTTTTATCTTGGCATTGTCACCGTTTTTTTAATGAAATTGTTTTTTTATACTTCACAATTTGATTCATTGGTACCCAAAGGCATTCCTTTTCTTCTCTTTATGAGACCATATCTGTATGAAATGGATCTTTTTATTAAAACTACCCTATTGTTCATGCACATGCACTTTATTGATTTTTACTTTGCGGCTAAAGAAAAGGCCATTCGCTGTGTGTATATTGTACAATCCTTTCTCGGCTGGCGACATGAGAAGTTGACCTCGCCAACCCAAAATGTCAGATAGGAAACGTATATTTCTCTCTTCAAAGCACTACCCGTTCCTACATAGTCTAAAGGATATCGCCAGCAATTTGTATGTATTGTATTTATTTTACTTGTGCTTTTATGGCCCTTGTGGCCGAAATAAAGATCGTTGACTAACTGACTGACAATACACTTTGACTTGACTTGACTTGACTTGACAGTTACCATTGCAAATGGAGCAACAGTGAGTTCACTGGAAGAAATCAACATATACATCCAGGGCCGGCTCTAGGGCGGTGCGACCGGTGCCACCGCACTGGGTGCTGGATTTCAGGGGGCGCCGTGTTTGCAAGTTATTATTATTTAAAGCACCATTCTGCAGCATTCGTTTTCTCCAGAAATTTCCGGGCAACAGAGAAATGTCAGGATGAATCCTGTGAATAATGTTCTTTCTGAGGAGACGTCGGAGTTTTGTTTAATTGTGTTTATTCGGGGTTTTGGCTCACTATAAAGTAGTGCAGCGGGTTAATACTTCTGTTGTAGAAAACAAGTGTCGAGCAGATTAAAAGTGCATAGGATGTAAATAGGTCAATGAGTTACTGCTTTTAAAAGAGACATCATTTTGTTATTTGCCGTTTATAAATTAAAATCCTAATATAGGATTTGAACTTATAAATTGCAAGTAAAAAAATGATGGGCAGATTTACAAGCCCCTTGCGCTGCCAGTACGTCACTTTTTGTGATGCACTGGCAGCGCATTCCCCTGCCCCATATTTACAAGGACAGGACAAGCCACCCTGCGTGGCTTTTCCTGTCCTTGTAAATATGGCCCCTTTACACGCAGCACTTTGCATGAAAGGGGCGTTCCATGGGTGTTGCTGTGGGTATTAACACACAACACCCATGGAACGAGACACAGTTTCAGATTTACAAGGATTCGTGAACCTGGAAATGTGTCAGTATACTACGCCACCCTAAGGGTGGCGTAGCGAGGCACAACGAGGAGAAATGTTTCCTTTCTCCTCATTTTTTCCCTCTTTCAATGCGTGCTGCATTCTACAGCACGCATTGAAAGAGGAAAATGCCTTTAGTAATTGCTTTGTGTGCAGGAAGGTGCCCCTTCCTGCTCAAATACAATCTCCCCATGGCGCAGGCATCCTTGCGCCATGGTGCAAGGGTGCTTGCGCCGGCGCATGGCAGCTCTTTGTGCGCCAGCGCAAGGGAGAGCACAGGACTGCAACATATCATTGTAAATATGTTGCTTTCCTCTGCTCTGAAAGTGCAGCACCGTGGTGCAGTCAAAGGGCTTGCGGTGTCGTGCTGCGGCACTTTCTTGTAGATCTGCCCCGATGTGTCGTTTAACAGCAGTAACTCATTGACCTATTTACATTCTCTGCACTTTGTAATTGTACTGAACTATTAACTTTCATCAAAGAACTGTATGCACGCTGCAAAGTATAGATTTGAACAAAGATGAATGCTGCAAAAAGGATTAATTTGGGCAGAAATCTATTCTCAATGTTAAAGAGAACACCCGACTATGGTGTTCTTTTTTAAATTCTGAGTTTGTGCTTCTCTAGACCAAGCAATATTAAACTATACTCCCTACCAGTATTGATGACATGTGACTCCTACACCTTGTAGTCCTCTGTCCTATGTAACATTTCCTATACGCTGAGTTATACACTTATGATTGATTGTCTAAGTGTAATGTGTGTGTGGGATGTAAAGTGCTCTGACACCCTACACTGGTATGAGTGGCACTATATATGCATCTGGGAGAGAGTGCTATATTTGCATCTGAGAGAGAGAGTGGTTAAGGAGAGTTGTGCACTATTAAAAGGTAGTAGTGAGGGAATCCGTGGTGGAGGTGGTCATTGGGGGGTGCCAACAAACATTGTCGCACCGGGAGCCACCCCTGACCTGTCTCTACCAGGGTTTTTCGAAATGGTGCCCGCAAGGCACATCGAGTGAGACCACATGGTTGAGACATGTTCTCTTATACAGTTATACGGTTAATTGTGTTAAACTTCATGGCTTCTATGAGGTATTTCCATTTTCTTGGTTGTCTTATTTTCAGGACCCCTGATTTGCTCTACTTAACTGTTTTAGCTTTATTGCTATCTGCTGTGGAAGCAAAGCACTTTCTCCCTTCTTTTCGTATGCCAGGGTATTAAGAGAAATTTGAATGGAGCAGATGTTTTGACATATCTTGGTTCAACTTACTTGGGACCAGATGTACAAAGCTTTTTTTGAGGTTGCAAACTGTCGGATTTGCAGAATCGGGCCGTTTGTGACCTAAAAAATGAATTTTTATGTATACCAAGGCTAAATTGCGATTCGGTAACCTGTTATAGGATCGCAATTTGGGGAAGGGGCGTGTTTAGAGCGTCCCTTCCTAATAACAAATCGCAATGGTATGTATGAATGTTTTGCGATAGAAATGCAGTCGCAAAACATTCTAATTCCACCACCAACTTAAATCCTGTGGTAACCCCTTTGTGAATGGTTGCAAAAGCATGTTTTAAGAGCAGCCGGTGGACCCACAGACCACTGCCTACTATTCATTTGACTTTTTGAAACACATCCCATTTTCCATTATGGAAAACCGGCTGCATTAAAAAAATAAAAAGATTGCTTTATTGAAAAGCAATTACAGACATCTTTAATCTAAAATACTGTGAATGAAGAGATGCAAACACTGCAGTCTTATTGGGAGAGTTACTACCACTGGGCAGATACCATGCCCAGATACTCCACCCAAGTCCTTACTGGAGTTGTCAGAGACAACCTCTCCTAACCCATCACTGCCTCTCTACCAAAGAAACTACTTATCCATTAACATGCTCAGCAATTTCATGGCTGGAAGTTTCCTTTCTTCAAGGACTGTCAGAATTGTACGTCATTCTCGTCTCTTCAATATGTCATTCCACCATCCTCCTAAGAAAGCTTACTACAGGTGCCTTCAGCTCTCAGCGCTCTCTCTCCTTACGAAGAATTATCCTGTCCTTGGGTTCAGAAAATTCCATTATTATGGCTTCCCTTCTCCCTATTTAGCCAGTTGAACTCTAGGGTCGTGCCATGTCTGTCTTCTCATAATTGTTTCTTCCTGTCCAAGCATGTCTGTTTCTGAGGACCGAAGGCAACATGTGATGGATGGCCAGGTCTCCACAGGTAATATGTCACACAGATTTATAAGGTGCTTACTGCTTTCTAAGAGAAGTAATGGTTTTGGTCTTTTAGAGGGATCAAAAAAAGGTACATCTTCAAGGATGCTTTAAAACTTTAAAAGGTAGATAGTTCTCTCAGCTGGTGTAGAAGGTAATTCCACATAGCGGTCCTGTTGGTGAGAAGGCTCTTTGACCCCTTGATTTCAATTAAACTTGGCTAATGCAGTCACTGCTTTATATGGGCTACAGAGTGACCGAGCAGGCCCTACAAGATGGTTTATACCAGTGCAGATGAGTAACAAGCAATGCAATGGATACTGGGCAGGAGACAGACCAGCAAGACCGAGTGCAAGCATGTTATTAAATTAGAATGGAGAATAACTATCATGCCAGTAGCTCGTAAAGCAACTCTGGTGAAGAACACGAGGCTTGAGCTTGTTATCAATATCCAATGATTTCAGCGACTTTATCACTTGCCTTTATTTTTTAGAGGTTTCTATTCAGTCTCAATAATTAGTCTTATTTGAAAATGGAGGTGAGAAGGGGGATGAGAGGCCACAGTCTTCTGTGTTATGCCTGAGCTCAAACTGGCCAAATAGAAAATACACAAGACCTAGCTCTCAAAACTCTGAGCTGGAGTTAGCGGCCATTGAGGCCATCTGGCAGATACTTGTAGAAAGGTCTGATGAAGCGGTTGACTCCACTGAATCTGAGGTCTAGTATAGAAACCCTTCTGGAGGTCAAAGGAGTTAATCATGATGAAGTCAAAATTTGCATCTGACAAAATGTTCATAATGTTAACGTGACTTTATGAGAGACCTTGTGAATTATTTTTGCAGAATTTGAGAAGACACGTATGGAATAAAGTGATACAGCCATTCCACGATGGCACATCTTGGATGGGTGGTTGTGAGGAATCAGGGCGTGTTATATGGTGAGGCTTCACTGTGTAATACACTTACCAACCCCTTTAGGTCCAGTAGGTTTCGTTTGTTAAAGCCTTATCTCATGCCCGGGTAGCTCTGGCTCTGAGAAGACTGACTTACACAAAGGAACATGTGTAAAGCATTTAAACAGCACCAAAACAATCGAAGAAGAAATAAACGAGACACTTAAGAAATTCCACACCAACTTATAAATATAAAGCAGATTTTTACATATTTTTAGACACCAAAATGAAAAAGGCCAACTGGAAGGTACTAGAGATGAAGGACTTAAAAAGTATAGTAAATATATACACTTGTTACTCAATGCAAACAAGCATTGGCAAATTCACCGAATCTGACACAAACTTTTTGAGGAAAAACTTTGGCTAGTTGTATTACTGTTACTTAATGTAACTTTGGGTGACCAATTCTGGCAGGGAGCCAACCAGGGGGGCGGCAAGGCCCTCAGAATCAGTTACCTCAAGAGAAGTAGCAGCCTTCAGTTAGTTCTAGTCACTTTTCTGTCCCTGCAGTAGACTTCTATGTAAGTGGTCATGATGCAAGGGATATAGAATCCTAAAGATGCTCAAGGATGCTGTGGATGTGTAGTCGATGGGGTAACCCTATGACTACTCCTTGGTCTTGGTGAGGCAGTCCTGGCCACAGGGGTCAACGTCCCTGAAAGTCCTCCTGAGCCTAGGCAAAAGTCCAGTCAATACTGGGTTTCCAGTCGTTCGATATCGTAGGCACAGTGGAATCCTTCCTGGAGCTACAACTTCCCTCCTAGGTGACCAAGCTTTGCTTTGATGACCCTTTCAGGGTCTAGCAGACTCAAGAGCAACCTTTAAGTGTTGTGTTCTGGCTCCTGGTCCCAGGGCCGGCTCTTGGGAGGTGAGAACGGTGCCACCGCACTGGGCGCTGACTTGGGGAAAGGGCGCCATGTTTGTTGTTTTAAAAGCTCCAGATGCCACGTTCCTTGTCCGAGCAATTTTCAAGCATCATTACAAATGTCACGATAGATAACTCCAGTGATTAATGTTGTTCCTGGTGAGAGATCCGAGCTTTGTCTGGGGAAAGTTTTAACTCATCATAGCCAAGAAGGTTAATATGCCTGCTGCAAAGAACTTGTCCCATTCTGCATACACTATAAATAGGTCAAGGGGTTATCGCTTTTGTCAGCAAGATCCTTTTGTTGCTTGCAGTTTAAAAGTTAAAATCCTAATATAGAGCAGTGAGCTATTAACTGCCATTAGAGAGCTCATGCAAACTGCAAGAAATATATTACAGCTACCTGTTTTTTGCCCAGTCTTTCCTTATCCTAGTATTGCAAAAATGTTTCATTTGGGTAGAAATCAACTCTTATTATTAAACAAAACCCCTAACAATGATGTTACATTTAAAATTCTTAATTTGTGCTTTTCCAGACCAAGGACTTTTAAATGATACTGCCTACCAGTATGAATGACATGTGACTCCTACACATTGTAGTCCTCTGTCTTAGGTAACATTTCCTATACACTGATTTACACACGCATGATTGTCTCCGTGCAACGTATGTGTGATGTAGAGTGTTCTGAGACCCTAAACTGGTATGAGGGGTGGTAGAAAACTAAATGAATCTAAGAGGCAATGGTTATGGTGACTTAGGGGGCATTGTCAAATGGTGGTAGTGAAGGAATCCGTGGTGAGGTGGTCATGGGGGGCGCCAACAAACATTTTCGCACAAAAGCCGGCCCTGTATACATCCACAACCTAGATACAAAACATGTCCTAGAATTTTTGTAATGTGATAATGAGGGGTGTCTTCAAACCACCCACCAACATTTGTCATCAAGTCGGCTCAGTTGGCACTAAACATACACTAAAGAGCACATATTGAGGACTGCCATGCCAGTGCTTGCTAAACAAATAGCATACCGTATTAAAGTTTTAAAAAAATGTAGAGCTGATTTCTAAAAGGTTTGTCTTCAGTGGCATATACCTTGGTATGTGTTGCGCCATGACTCTCTCATATGTCTTCTGAAAAGCAGTGCAGTATTCAATGTACATTTTGTACACTTGGGACCCTTATTTATCAGACCTTCACCTGCATGAAGAGGTTGCTAGAACAATGTCTCATTCCCAGTGGCATGAAAAATAACAACCATCAAATCTAGCAGACAGTCATCAGGAGTGAATGCTGGGGATAATGCCTCATTCGGAAGACCATTTAATAGATTTCATTATCAAGGAATTCTTGTAAGCATCATAAAAAATATCACCAGTTTGATCATTGCACTTGTAGTTGTTAGGACACTCTGACAGTTTTGACATTTTTTCCAACCGGTGTAGTTAACATAAGGGCTCTTCCTGGTGGACTGACCCCTCTACTAGCTGCCACTTTCACCCAGTACTCATGCAGTATTTCAAATTTAAAGAAATAAGACTGGGGCTAAGTGAGACATGCTCACCATATAAAACATTAAAAAATATAAAAGAAAAAAAAACGTCAACCCACCAAACACAGAAACTTACAAAAGGAAAGAAACACAACTGAAACTAAGGGGGTCTTATAGACCCTGGCTCACCAACCACCAGAAGGGTGAAGCCCAAGTTAATGAGCCTGCTAATTTGTATTGAGAAAATAAACTTCAAAAGTGGGAGTTTGCTTTCTCATTACAAAACACAAATGCCCCTGATACGCTGGGAGTTTCGTCCATGCGCATGAAGTCCTGTTGCATGGTGGACAAAGGCAGGTAAAGTGAGTGACAGCCACAATGCCCTCAATAGGACGCGATGGCCATCATCATGTGCCGCCAGGTAATGATCGTGGTCTATAAGGTCAAAGGTTTACACTGGTGGAGGCTCTGCCATGTTACGGCATGTTTGGTGTGGTGGGAACTCTGGTAAGCTCTAATTGCTCCCAGAGCAAATTCACTGGGGTCAGGTACAAACACTTGAAAATTAAATGAAATGAAGTGGAAAAAATATTTGTAAGTTAACCCTGCATCCTGTGAGATGTTTGAACTCCCCTCTCCATATTCAATCTCCATCTCTATCAGGGGGGCACTCAGCGTCATATCTATCATCACTAGTATTGGGCGTGATCTGAAAAAGTAATCATTCCTATATTAGCCTCCCTAGTTTTGCCCATCATTTGGTTCAGTGCTAAGATAAGGTCAATTCTGGAGTATGAGCTTTAAACAAGAGAGAAGAATGCGTAGTCTCTCTCACCCACATACACTGTCCTTCAAGAGTCATCAATCCCAGGTCTATAATTCCAGCAACAGACTCCCTTGCTATGACATCATTATAGAAACCACACTCCCTCCAGACCAGTCAGGTTCAGGGAGCACTACAAAACCGAAATCACCAGGAACCAAAACCTGCTTCTCCACGACCCCATAACCTAAAGGAGCAACCTCATCTTAAGCCTATTCTGTCCTTGGTTCTTGATGTAGACTACAACCACCATCAGCATCTCTAATCCCACCGCATCCTTCACCATTAAAAACCAACCATTCATACCTATGACCTTATCGGTGGGAGAACTGTAGGTGCCTACTGTTCAGCAACGCCGTCCTGGAGGTCTTATTCTTTACGGTGGAGAGAAATTGGTGATCATATGATCTGGACAAAAATCTCCCATGTGTATCTATTTCATTACATGCTTTTGTCACTGCCACAGTGGGTCATCCCCTTTATTGCATGGGTCTCAATCATGTCAAGCAGTATAGGCACCCCTGCCACCCCTTGTGAGCTGATACCTGTGAATCTATGAAGTTGTGCTCAGGACCTCTACCCTGTACCCCCTTGGGGGTCAGCGTTGAATCAGATTCTGTTTTTTTTTTTTTAACTTGGTGCGTTTACCGTTGGCGCCGTTTACACTTGGGTCGGTTACGAACACAGACGGGTGTCTGTGTTATGGTTATTAGACCAGGGACATTATCATGTGTACCTTCAGTACATGGGATCTAAACGGGTGGTGCATAGATACCACTTTCACACGGTACCCACCGTTCATTTGAGTTTTTGTCATTAGAAATCTGGGGCGTTTATACTTACTTCTTAATATGGACGGTTATGAATAATAGCCCTAAAGAAGTTCAATCCATTGATGAACGAAACGCATTAGCTGGATGATGCTTTATTTATACTACTCAATTAAAGATTGATGGAATTATTGGATATTTGATTGGACTTATTATTCGGACAGTAGCGAATCTGGGTACTGTCCATGGTGCACTACTCCATGGGCTTTATTGTGGCTGTGTATTGTGTCCCAAAGACACCATACAAATATATACTCTTGAGCACACAAGCTGTGGAGGACCATACTCATTTATGTGCTGCTTTGTGTGTTCAACACCTTTCTCAGCACTGAGGACATCTGCCACAAAGCCCAACTTATGTCATCACCTCCACATGCCAACAAGGGAGGATGTGCTCGACTCACAGGGGAATGTCTAGAGTTCTTACAGCACGCAGCACTCTCAGGCACCAGAACTGCACCTCAGCATGTTTGACTGCTGGAGCTGTCTGGCCCCCTTCCTCGTTCAGGCGTATCCATTTCTCACATAGGTACAGAGGGTGGGGAGAAGCGGGTGCAATGGCACCTTTATGTCATTCAAGTTCTGGTGGATACGTGTCACCTAGCGTGAGCCTGCCTCTCTCCCCTCAGCCACCCCAGCACAGCCCATCTTCAAGGACACCTCAGGTCCTGGTGCTCTGATCTGTGAGAGCTGGACACCCTTTACCCAGCCCTTCGGAGGCTGGAGGTTATGTCTGCCCGGCTGATCTCGCTGTAGAAAATCTAGGCATTTTGGTCCTTGTGATTGAACTGCTTTATGAAGACTTACTGTGAGCGGTTTGTCATCGGACATGGATGAAGAAGCATGTGCATCCTACCCTTATAAATGGACCTTATACACATTTTATAGAAATAAATCGCTTGCATGTGAAAATTTCAGAAACTTGCACCATGCAAGGCAGTTTTGCACCAACATTTATACTGACTAGTGCAAAAACTATGTTTACACCGAGCAACCCGTCACAGAATGGTATTTGCGTTGGAAAGACCAGTGCAATAATTGCATTTTTGTTTCAGAGTGACACATGTCGTTGCAAAATTAACACCCCCCCCCCCCCCCCCACACACACACACACACACCAGTCGCTGATGTAGTCTAGACTCTAGGCTTGTTTTAGACATGCGCCTTTTAGTAAATGCATGTCATACTCATGCTGCCGTTGTCTGTGAGTCATGCCCTGACTGAGGAAAGCTGACTACATGATTTGGGCGTGGTGGCTCGCCTGGAAACAATTCGAATGGAAAATGTAATCAAGCTCGCACATGACCTTTTACATGGGACATAGTACTGGAATGAGTTGGGATAAAAGCCGATGGGGTGATTTATTTGCCGTTCTGAAATCTATACGTGCCTTGGAAGTTAATACCAAATTGTGAGGCGGATACAGACAGAGACAATGTCACATCGAATTTACTTCATTTTCACTCCTATCGTTTGGTTGTCTCTTCGGAAATGACTCAGCATATTTATTCTAGACTATACTTAATAACATTTCAGCAATCTCTTTTCAAAAATAGGGAAGAGAAATACCGTTTTTAGCAATGAAAAACAATGTTGCTGGTTTGCCAATCACTGGGATATGTATTTTATTACTCAATATGCTAACCACTACCTGTACATCTTCCCTCTTTGTTTCTATTTGTAAAAAAATACATGTTATATGTATTTGAATTATTTTTCCAAATAGATAGCTCAGAGGCTTGAGCACCAATGGCAGAGATGAATGCGCATCCTGATGCGCACAGATTCAAGGCCTGGTTTGGGTAACTTAGCATTTGTGCCTTCTGATTTTAAAATGTGAACATTTTTAGCTAGTAACTATGGTTCATATGCCAAGAGACAGTTCTACCTATGATGAAGTCTCTATATGGGATACATTTTATATGCTCTTTAACTTTCATTGGGGTTACAAAAGGACAACGCATAGCATTTTATCACTCAGCTGTCTGTGTTTATGCATTATCATTCTCCATATGAATGGAAAGTGAACATGCTCACATTTGTCAAGGCTACTTCAAATACTGGTGCAGAAGAACAGAAGGAAGATGCATAGCTGCACCATGGGACACCTCTCCAGTGGTGTCTTCGTCTTGAACTCTTATCCTAAAGAAGGACTGTATGTTTTCGGAACATCCTGTTCCTAAAATGTCATTATTATACATACATACATTTTAGGAGGATCACAAGCATCAAGGAGATGGATACCAACAGGAACCATAAACCGAGCCCCTACATCCCTTATATAGCTTGTAGAAGCCTCACTAAGTGAATTTTTTATAAATCTGAATCATATTTTGCAGAGATGAGCCTTTGGTAGCCATGCAGAACAGACCATAATTAGTATCACCACCTAGAACTGGTACAAATATTGTATCTCATAATAATTCAGGAACCCGCCCCATATTGTTCCTGTGGGGGGGATCATTGAGAGGGGAGTGGGGACAGATAAAGGGCCGCAAACATCAGTGTGGCCTCTCCGTGTTTGTATTCTCAATGTTGAGACTATTTAACGTCACCTGCCAGTGAACTTTAGGTCGTGGCTCTCAGGATTCTCAAGGATTGGCTGGGGATCTCAAGGATAACCTTCAGCTGTGACCAGGTACTTTCAGAAGCCTAAAAACACTGTCCGGGACTGGATTGGTCGTTCTGGCACTCTGGAATTTTCCCAGTTGGCTGAAGGCTAATGGGTATGCTTTCAAATAAAGGTCGGCTGCCATGACACACCCACGAATGACCCCATGGTCCCCTTCTATTTGCTGCCTCCTGCAGTTTGGGGCAGGTTTGAACATTTTTGCCTGAGACTAATTTTGGTTTCCAGTCCAGCCTTGAAACTGCTTCTTTAAGTTTTGTTTGCATAGGGTTGTTAAAGTGCTGTTTACTTGATGAGCTGTATAAATAGAGTGATTAAAATTCATTTTTAATTAAATATTCATAAAGTGTGGCTCTTAAAAGTGACGCAGGGGATGCTGGTTTCAGATCAGCATGTGCATTTTCAGTCCAAAATTCTTTACAGTTGTCACAGGGACCCGTACTACACCCAGTCCACTGGGCCAGAAACTGAAGATTGATTAGAAGAAAAAGAGAATGAGGTATTTTTTGTTATCTTTGCATATTTTCAACCTGTTGTGGCAAAAACAGCAATCAACATCCAGAGGCAAGTCTTGCAATTATCACTGCCTCTTCCTATGTTTTAAAGGGAACCATGGCGAGATCAGCATACATGTAAAATCAGAAGAAGGGAAATGTTGAGTACAGTCCAAACAATTAGCTCCTACCCAAGCAGAAGCATTGTCCCTAGATCCACTGTCTGTAATGTGGCCAGCAGCTTACAGTTGATGGTTTCGAAAGTGTTTAAGGGGTTCCTAAATCAACAAGAGCAAGATATTAACAGGTAGTCATCCATGTAGGGTAGCAATGGAGCTTCTGCTGCTAGAGACAAAGCAATATTTTGTGACTACTCTTGGAGGTGTATTGAGATAAAAAAAAAAATACAGGTGCCCAGTGCTGGTAAGATTAGACCTCTGGAGTGAACATCAGAAACTTTCTGTAATCCTGCAAAAAATAATTTTGGTAGCAAGCATCCTGCAGGTCTTACATGCACCCACAAAGTGTCCTAATTACAGCTTTCTTAAACGCTTTGAAACATAAGGCTGTTGTGAAACAGACGAAAATTTGATGAGACCAGTGAAATTAAAGCTGGCATTTTTATTAATAGAATAACCACTGCTTCTGTAACAGAAGTAATATCTATAACCTGCTGTATGAATGCGTTAATGAGGAGCTAGAGAGCTCAGAAAACCAAGGAAACAATGCATTCACATCACTAGCAGGACACTCTTCTTGTAGAGAGCCACGTGAATGGGTCATGTCAAACAACATCAATCAAACCTAATATCCCAAGGGTAAAAGCCATTTTAAAATGGGAGACAATTATTGAACAGAATACAAGTGACAGGAGGAGGTAAGAATGCCTGCTGGTATGCTACCTGGGCCAAATGACTCGGTTACTTAGCAGTAATCTTTGTTACTCTGAGTCAGGGGCGTCGTGAACCCCCGCTTTAGTAGCAACAGCGGGGGCAGGGTTCTGTATGGGTCTCTTCTGCCTGCGACTTGGCAGACCACAGCTCATAATTAATGCAATAAAGGGAAGCAGCCTCCAAAGAAGAGCAAGCAGTAGCAAGGAAGAACAAAAGATGGGTATATGGAAAAGGGAATGATGAAAGGACTATTGAACAGAAGGAAGGGTGAAAGTAAGGAAAGGTGGATGAATGAGTAGGTGGCTGAATGAATCAGTGGTTGAATGAGTGGGTAGATGAATTATTGGGAAAAAGAGATTGGATGGATAGGTGGACGGACACAGATGGAAAGATGGATAAATGGATGGATGGGTGGATATGGATGGATGGGGTGGGTAGATGGATGGATGGCAGAGTGGATGGATGGATGGATGGATGGAAAGAAGGATAGGTGGATAGACAGGTGAAAGGATGACAGAGTAAAGCCATGGATAGGTGATATGGACATGAGAAAGGATGGCAGATTAACTGGATGGATTGAAGGATGGACACGTGAAAGGACGACACAGTAAAGGGATGGATGAATGAGTGGGTGAAAGGATGAGTTAATGGGTGGCAGAATGAATGCATGGGTGGATGGCTGAGCGGATGGATGTATGGTGGGTGGCTAGATGGATGATAGAGTATATGGATGACAGAGTGGATGGATGGAGGGAAGTGTGGATAGATGGAAGGATGAATTGCATAATGGATGGATGGATGGATGGCAGAGGGGATGAATGGATGGAGAGATGGATTAGTGGCAGAGTGGATGGTGGTGCATGAGTTCATGAGTATGTGCATGTGCTCATCTGCATGAGTACAAGTGTATTCCACCACGTGTGCGTATCAATAAATGTGTGTGAGGGACATGGAAAGTGTGTGAATATATCTGTGTCGCTCAGCTGTATCCTGCTTTAGTATCCACTGTGACTGACCCCTAAAATGTCAAACCTCTCATCTTTTTGATGGAAACGAGAAATGATATATACTTATTTCAAAATGACAGACCATACGAATTTGCAAAGCTAGATTTTCGAAAGGTCCCTAATGCCTATGATTTTTTAATCATTGCAAAAAAGACACACTTTTTACACATTCTCTTCTTGGAGAGCAGCCACCTAAATATAAAGGCTTGCTTGTTCACCATATGCTAGCCAGCCACCATTAT
This sequence comes from Triturus cristatus, assembly GCF_964204655.1. Taxonomy (NCBI): domain Eukaryota; kingdom Metazoa; phylum Chordata; class Amphibia; order Caudata; family Salamandridae; genus Triturus; species Triturus cristatus. Next base: position 513,775,631 of record NC_140588.1, read on the forward strand.
TTATTAAGAGCCCTTCATCCTCTGGTACTTTGAAGCATTTTTGCTTCAAAGACTTTTCCCAGATTTAAGGGGTAGATGTTCTAACATTGGGAATAAGGATTTCTAAGCTGCAGTTTTCTGCAAATCACAATTAGGAAATCGCTAATCCTTTTTTTTTATTTTTTATTTATTGAGAGAAACAAAGAAATAAACAACAATGAAGTGGATAATGCCAATCCTATTTGACAACAAATAAGTAAGTAAAATAAAAAGAGAATACAGGGATTGAACTTGTAACTGTGTATAAGGCGAAGAAAACAATATGGAGAGAGCAAATAAAGGGAGGATAAAAGGGGAGGGATCAAGGGGGAGGGGAACAAAAATAATTACTATAAAGCAACTAAAACATCATACATTTTGTACAAATGGTGTGATACTTTAAGCATAACAATCAATAAAAAGTCAGAAAAATATTATAATAAACATTCGGTAATGGATAACCAACTAAATAGTCATGCGGAAAATGGCAAAGGGCGAGAATTAAGGTGGTTTCTGTACATAATCCGATACATTTGTAGAGGCGACAGAGGAAGAGGCAGATTGAGATAGATAAGTTGTTAGAGGGAGCCATAAAAGATCACTTTTAATTGCTAGAGATATGGGAGAAACTTAGTTAGTATCCATTCGGTGATGAAAACAGACAGCATTCCACCATGCTCTGAAGGTGACTTTATCAGCTTGTTTCCAATTTGAAGTTATTAAATGAAATGCAATAGCTAATAATAAATCAGAAGGGATTTGGACCTGAAAAATTATCTTAATTTGGGACCAGACTAGTTGTCAGAAATGGTGGATTGAGGGGCACTCAAACAACATATGTTTCAAATCTGCAGTAGAACAGGGACAAGACCAACAAGTAGAGGAACAATCTGATGTGAGAGAAGCTAAGGACACTGGGCAGAATAATATTCTATGGTAGATGATAAAAGGGTTTGTGTGATATTTGTAGTCCGAGAGGTTTTATGGAGTTTAGACCAGATTTTATCCCATGTAGCAATTGGCCACTCTTGAGAAAAATCTTTTTCCCATGTCCTCTCAGTTTTTGATTTATGTCTTTCTGATGAGAATAGTAGAGATTTATAAATATTTGATGCTGAGGGAGAGCTTTCTAGGAGTGAGAGTAAAGATTGATAAGCTACAGGAAGATCAGTAGAAGTTGGTACACTCTGAAGAAACTGAGTGAGGGAAAGTTGAAGAAGATTATACTGCGATTTAGAGGATGGTGGTAAAGAAAATTTAGATTGGAGATCAGGAAAAGTAAAGGGTTTATCTTCAGACATGAGTTGGGAAAGCCAGCGTCAGCCTCTAGAATGCCACATTTTCCATTATATAGGACGGCCACGAATCGTTATTGATTTATTATGCCATATAGACTGATTATGAAGAGATTTAATGGAAGGAAGTGATAAATGTAGTAGGAAAGATAAGAGTTTGCGAGAATGTGAAATGACGGGGGAACGTAAAGAAGCGATATTGGCAGTAAAAGTTAAAATCTCTTGAAAGTTAAAAGGAGCAATAAGAGATTCTTCTATTTGTAACCAGAGAGGTGGATATAGAGGAAGATCTGTAGAGATCCATTTAGCAGTTTGTTTTAGTGAGACAGCAGAATGCTAAGTTTTGAAGTCGGGAAACTTGAGGCCTCCGTTAGGCCTGTCTTTCTTGAGCGAAGATAAGGCTATATACGATGATTTACCTTTCCATAAGAATTTTATCAAAGTGGAATCCATTTTTTGGAAATAATATTGAGGGATATAATTAGGAATCATAGAGATAGTGTATAGCACAAGAAGGGAGACCATCATCTTGATAGAGTCTAGCCGATCCCACCAGGAGAGAAAAAGGGGGTGCCAGCGACTAATAGAATCATTAACATTTTTAATAATAAAATCAAAATTTAATTTTAATGTGTCAGATAATAAAGGTGCACACCATAATCCTAGATATTTTATTTTAATGGGTTGCCAGGTAAAACCAGAGGAATGAAAGAGGTGTTTTTGGCAAAGAAAATTTAAAGGCAAAATTTCACATTTATCAACATTTAGACGGTAACCCGAGAGTTCAGAAAACTAGGATACTTGCTGAAAAAAGGGAGTAAGAGAGGTTTCAGGATTAGAGCAGTATTAAAGACTATCATCAGCATAGACTGACATTTTAACTTGGTGAGGGCCAAATTGGAAGCCTGTAATACGGTCATCTTGTCTAATTTTAGTTAGGAAAGGTTCTAGGGCTATGACAAATAATATGGGAGACAAAGGGCATCCTTATCTTAGCCCTCTACGCAATGAGAAGTAATCGGAAGCCTTACCATTGGCAAAAATTGAGGCCCGAGCGTCTGAGTACAATAAAGAAATTAAAGTTATGAATCTAGAAGAAAAACCAGCCCATTTCAAAACATAAAATCCCAACCAATCCTATCGAAAGCTTTCTCAGCATCTAGGGTAATTGCTGCTATCGGATGATCCAGGGAAGAGGCCTTGCTAAGGACTCGAGAGTTGTCAGATGCAAGTCGTCCTTTAACAAAGCCTGCTTGTTCAGGACCAATGAGATCAGGCAAAATAGGATCAATACGAAGTGCCAGAATCTTTGCAAAGATCTTATAATCAGTGTTGACTAACGAAATAGGTTGATAGTTCTTGCAAAGAGAATGGTCCTTATCATCTTTGGGGATAAAACAGATCAATGCCTTTTGAAACGTACTACTAGAAGCGCCAGTGTCCCCAAAGAATTGGAATAAAAGTAAAAGATTGGGTAAAAGAATATTTGCAAAGTGAGATTAGAATTCAATGGTAAAACCATCTGGTCCAGGTGCCTTCCCATGGCGTAGTACTGAAACTGCTTGAGATATGTCTGCTAAGGAAATATCGTCTCTCAAAGGTTCGATATCAATATGATTAGATGGAGGAGAAGGGATAGATCGAAAGTAGGTAAGAAGAACAGATTTATTTGGTGAAGATTCAGGAGTATAGAGATTTTTATAGAAGGAAACAAATTCATTTAGGATGTCTTTATCTTTATAGATAGGAGCGTCCGCAGAGCCTTGCAAGGATTCAATTCTAGCTCTATCTTTTCTTACTTTTAAATAGTTAGCTATTATTTTACCCATCTTGTTTTGGCCACCATAATAACAAGAACTGCTTTTTAGTAAGTAATTAGAAGCTGCATCAGTGGATAATTTATTAAAAGTAATTTTGGCGTCAAGGTGATTTTTCAAAGAAGACTCATCATTGGAATGATAATACGTGTACTCCAATTGTTTAATTTTATTAAGTAACTGAGAGGACTGGGTTTCCAAAGACTTCTTCTTTTGTGACACAAAATTCATAATAAAACCTCTAGCAGTTGATTTAAAAGAATCCCATACCATCACAAAAGGAGATTCTGGGATATTATTGATGGTGAAAAATTCCAAAGCAAAGGAGTTACATTTTTTTACAAAAATTGGGGTCAAGCAATAGAGAATTGTTAAAATGCCATCTTCCAGTGTGAGGGGAAAAAGGGACCAAATCAATGTCAACAAAAACAGGTGCGTGATCCCTTATGGTGATTTTAGCGGCAGAGAAGATGGCGTCTGCTACATGAGCAGCTGCTTGCACCCACAGCGCTGCTCTCCCATCCCACAGCGTTTTGCCGCCCTACCTGATCTTTTTTTTTTGCTCAATGAACCACCGGAGAATTTTCTGAGATTTCCCGAGGATTCGCGCTGCCCTTTTTGCAGCGGTTGGGGATGTGTGTGGAGTGTGCCGGTGCACGCCATTCTTCCTGCCTGCGGCGCCTGAGCGAGGCCGCCCTGGAGCTTAGGAGGAGCCGCAGAACGGCGGCTCGCGGGCTCCTCTGAAACAACGGAGGTAATGGAGGCAGAGTTAGCATCAGCCAGTTTTTTTACGTGATAAACCGGGTGGAGGAAGAACCTATTCCGGTATCGAATGAAAGCGTCTTTACTGCCATCGCGGATCCTCCGGTTCCTCCTGTGTGTATTGCAGGGGGGCTATTTCCAGAAGCAGTATTGCAGCTACAGCAGAAACTGCATCAGCTTGAGGGAGTTCCAAATCCGCAGGATTGCATATCATTGCAGGTGAGAGGGAGCTCAGAGGTTCTTGGGGCCTCAGTGGTGGCTGTAAGGGGTGGAAACAAGAAAAAAGAAGCAAGGGGACACCTTCGGTCTGGTGAGGGCTAAAGACAGTGGAAAGGCAAACAAACAACTAACAGAGGATCTGAATAAAATTCAAGGTTGTGAAGGCTCAATTAATGATATAACTTCCACAAACTGCAAAGCGTTCCAAACCTATCAGGCTAAAGGCAGTATAAAATCTGGGGGGAAAAAAAGTAAACCTCTTGAAAGTAAAATTAGGATTACACCCTCTCTACGGTCTTTTTTCAGAGTGCAACCCGAAGTTCTTGATATCACATAGAGGGGAGACTAGAGGGGAGACTACTGGTTGTTTTTTGGCTAACTTAATTACTCTTAACATGTGTAGAATACAGACCTAAAATCAAAGTCTGGTTGGATAAGACCACATTGACATCTATGAGTCTTAAACAACAGGAGGATTTAGAACAAGATATCACTCAAGAGGAAGTGAAGAAGGCTTTAGCTGCCTGCAAGCAAGGCAAAGCCATGGGGCCCGATTGGTTACCTGTCGAACTATACAGATCCTTGGGTGAGGCAATAATTCCGGTGTTGACACAATTATTTAACATGATATTAGCAGAAGGCGTAAGACCTCCTAAGTCTTGGAATGATACACGTGGCCCATAGGGGTCGGCGCAGCTTGGGCCGGGCCTGGCGAAAGTGGACGGAGGGCGGCCATATTGATCGAGCAAGTGGGTGGATTGCTGGCTACGCTGAGGGGGCCCCGCAATGGAAAGCTTAGGACAGTGTGCAGCCGCTGCAACGGATTGCCGCCTTGGGGCCGCGTCTAAGTAGATCGCGTAGGAGAGAATAACCCACTAGCGGCGCCTGAGGCGCGCGCTGCCATCTTGACTCTTGCCGGATCTGAGGGCCCTGGGCCGTGAATGCCGTCGCGGGGGTGTTGGGAGGCTGCGTTACTCTGCATGGAGGGGTGACAGTGGTGCTGGTGCGGAGAAGGCGGCCCGTACCCAGAAATTTACACTGCGGCTGACCCGATCCGGTGGGGGTCGCCCGTTGCCATGCGGCTCCACCGGGCTGCAGCTATTCTGGGGCCACTGGCTGATTGAGTCGTTTGCTAACACCTGCGGTGGGCACCCGGTGAGTGAGGCCCAGCGACGCGGGGGGACCCTTGGCTGCTGCTGCCCTCAGTTGAGTCTGTGCTGGTGGGCAGCGATGGGCAAACCGGACACGAGGCAGCCGAGGCTCACCTTTGATAACTCCAAACAGAAGCAGACGGAGCAGGAACACCGAGATGCGGACGCAACAGTGGTGGTGCAGGGCGGCTCACATGAGGCGGACATTAAATCAATGTTCCAAGAACTGAAAGTGATTTGCAGGGCATAGATAACAAAATGGACGCAATGGCGGCACGCATGGACAGCCTCACAGCTCGAATGGATAAGCAAGACAGTAGAGTGGGCGGGCTGGAAACGCGAGTAACTGACACCGAAGAATGCCACACGGACCTGGACAAAAAAATGCGTGCCATGGGCAAGGTTCTGGCGCTCATTCAACAAAAAAATGAGGACTTGGAAGCGCGCTCGAGGCGCAACAACGTCCGCGTCACGGGTGTGGCCGAAACTACGGACATTACGAACATGGAGCAGTATGTTGAGCAGATGATGAGAGACCTCTTTGGGACAGGGCTATCGCAGATGTTCCTTGTTGAACGGGCGCATAGGTCATTGGGGCCGAGGCCTAAGCCCAGGGCTCCGCCTAGGCCCATTATTGCGCGCGTCTTAAATTACAGAGACCGTGACACGATACTGCGCATGGCGAGAGAAATGCAAGACGTGCAGTATAAAGGCAACCACATCGCCATATACCCGGACTTCACCATGCAGGTTCAGGCCGCTCGAAGAGAATTTCTGCCAGCGAAAAAAGTCTTCCAACAAACGGGCACAAAATATTCTCTAATCTACCCCGCGAAGCTAAGAGTGCAGCGCCCAGGGAAACCAACTTTCTTTCTCGATGCCAAAGCGGCCCTGCAGTATGCTAAGCAACTGGCAAAAGATCAAAAGAACCGACCGCATACAGAGGCTCCGGAACTCCAGGACAGACTGAGTGATATTGAATGATCGCAGGGGTTAAGGTCTTGTCATTGCGCTGTGGTGATTCTCCCTTTGCTGGGTCAGGGTGGTCTGCCTGCTTGCTTCAATGGGGGTTAACTGATTACGGAGGAGGGGTTGAGTTGAATATGCGAGTGCTGGGGTATGGGTGGTCCTTGAGCTGACATGCTAGGCCGGCGCTCGATCACCCTGTCAAGAGTACGGGGGTAATTGGTGGCTGACCTGCGTTCCCCAAGGGATGATTCCCAATCATTGGTTACCACTCATGTGTTTAGTTGAAGTCGTAGAGACTGGGAGGGTGACCTGGGGGGAGAATGCACAACCTAATTGGGGGGTTGGAGCGGGAGGGGTTCATACTTTATGTTTGGGGGTTCTGCTGTTGATTGTTCGGCTGGCGGCGAGAGGTTGGATGTAGAGAGGAACTGCGATGCATCGCATACTGTACGATATGCACTACGAGGACGCCTAGGTCATTGTGCACATCGTCATGGCAATTTCTATGCGCAGAGACACGTTGTGCTGACACGACATGGCGCGCGGTGTGTGTGTGGGTGGGGGCGTGATGTGTGGCGAGATACTGGCGCGCTGCTGGTTCAGGGTGTGATGCTGTCACTGCTGCCGTGAAGCAAATTAAATGTCTCACCTGGAATGTGCGTGGCATGAATGACAGACGTAAAGCCAGACTGGTGCAGGCCTTTTTGCTTAAAAAAGACATAGACATCTGCCTCCTGCAGGAAACCCATTTAATTGATAAAGCCGTACAATTGCTCCGTCATAGCAGGTGGGGTGAGATAGTGCATTCCGCTTACTCTACCTACTCTAGAGGGGTGGCGGTACTGATCAGAAGGGGTCTGCAATGGACAACGCATGAGGAAATCAAGGATTCTGGAGGTAGATACATAATGCTGGTGGGCAAGCTGTGCGGTATGAGAATGGTGTTGGTGAACGTTTATGGCCCGAATGACGATAGCCCCGAATTCTACTGCGATCTATGGCATAAGGTGCAGGCCTGCGGCCCGGCCGCGATTCTGTGGGGGGGAGATTATAATGTGGTACTTTCGGATAATATGGATAGGCGGGGCGCGGCTAGAGTGCACCACCTTAGAGCATCAGAGGCGTTGGGTGACATCATGCGTGAGGCGGAATTGGTGGATTCCTGGAGGAGATTACACCCCGAGACTCGCGCTGGCACCTGCCTCACAATGCATAGAGTGGCGTGGTCCAGGCTGGACTACTGGCTGCTTTCACGGGATTTACACTCTATGGTGTTGGAGGTGGCGCACCTGCCGCGGTCCTTGTCTGATCACGCCCCGGTATGCTTGACATTGTCCACACCGTCACAGTACATTCAACCGTTTAGTTGGAGATTCCCCTCCCGGGCGCTGCGTGACCAAGTCTTTCAGCAGGCGCTGCGCGATAAGCTAGAGGAGTACTTTGAACTTAATGAGGGCACGGTGGACTCGCCGGGCACGCTTTGGGATGCCTGTAAGGCGGTGATTAGGGGACACCGCATGTCGCTAAAAACAGGGGTGCTAAGAACCATACGAGACTCATTGCGCAAACTGGAAACTGACCTTGCCGAGCTTGAATCTGCACTGTTGGCTGCGCCAACAGACAGACTACGTTCAGACTTTCGGATGAAACTAAATCAGGAGGAGGCGGACAGAGAAGTAGCAGATCTTTAGACAGTCGGGCTAGACGTTACGGAGAGGGGGATCGCGCCGGACGCACACTAGCAGCTATGTTGAGTGCGCCAAGAGGGTCGGACTACATACTGGAACTGAAGGGCAAAGAGGGTGGGATGGTCAGGGAGCCACAGGCCATACTTCAAACCATGACAGACTACTATAGCGAGCTATATACAACTAGGGTGACACCGGAGGACCAGGTGCTCAACGAATACCTGGACACTATAGCTCTAGCGTGGTTCAATGATAGAGCCAGACAGTATATGGACTTACCGTTCACGCAAGACGACATACGGGCCGCAATAGCGAGTATGCCATTGAGCAAAGCGCCGGGCCCTGATGGCCTGTCGGCGGCCTTCTATAAAGAATATGCGGATATCCTGGTCCCGAAACTACACAGGGTCTACGAGGAGGCAGTAGAAACAGGTGTCCTCCCTCCGTCGATGCGGGAAGCAATGATAATTGCCCTGCTGAAACCAGGGAAGGACCCCACTTGCCCCGACGCATATCGCCCACTTTCATTAATTAATCAAAATTTATGCCAAGTTGCTTGCGGACCGTTTAAAATACATGATGCCGCAAATAGCGCTATCTGACCAGTCGGGTTTCGTTATGGGGAGATCCACTTCGCATAATTTGCGTGTACTGTTTGGGCTCCTGCACTACCTCGATCCAAAGGTACAGGCTGCGGCTGCATTGTTGGATGCGACCAAGGCATTCGACTCACTGGAGTGGAAATTCCTTTTGACGCTTTTCACCCGCATGGGTTTCAGCCCGCTTTTTTCCAGGAGTATTGGCATACTCTATAACGCTCCGTCAGCCCGGGTACGGGTGAATGGTCAGACATCTGCTCCAATACCCATAACGAGAGGGACCAGGCAGGGGTGCCCACTGTCACTGTTATTATTTGCCATCGCGACGGAACCACTAGCGGCCCGCATGAGACAGCACCATGCTCAGCGTATCATTGGCTTTACGTCGCGCGGGCTGCTCATCTCCATGTACGCCGACGACATCACCATCTACATGATAAACCCATCGGACAATTTTGACCCGCTGATGCCAGAAATGGTACGCTACAGCGGCCTAACTGGCATAGACATAAACTGGTCTAAATCGGTAATGTTGCCTCTGACGGATGGCACGGCCGTTTGCCACACTGAATTCCCAATAGATTGGGTTGCAGACGAGGTCAAGTACTTAGGCATAACTATAAGCCGCACTACTCATGAGATAGGACTGGCTAATTTTGGTGTGGCCATGGAATGGTTCGAAAGTAAAGTAAAGAGATGGAAAACGCTGCCCTTATCTTTGACGGGCCGCATAGCCATTATAAAAATGGTTGTGGTGCCTAAGTTTCTCTATCTATTTGTGAACATCCCCCTGCCGCTGACAAAGGCGTTCTTCTGCCGACTACGCTCTGCCATGATAGAGCTGGTTTGGGCGGGCAGGCAGCCCAGAGTGGCCTGGAACCTCCTTACACTTCCCTTCCATCAAGGGGGTCTGGCAGCCCCGGACATGGAGCTGTATGCTTACAGTGCTCAAGCCCAATATCTACACTACTGGCATCATCCGATCCCCTTCCAGCCCCACGTGGCAATAGAGTCGGATGTGGCAGCACCCTGCCCCCTCAAGATGGCGGTGTACCAGAGATACAAGAGGTCCCAGGACGACATTGACACAGTGGAGATGGTACGTTGGGCTTGGTCGAACATTGCGAAGCGAGCGGGCATGTCTGCCCTGTATGCCCCGCGTATGCCATTGGAGGGCAATCCGCTGCTGGGACCGCTGACTGACGCAGCGGTGGTGCAACGGGCTCGGAGCTGCGGCCTGAAATTAGCGGGTGATTTATATCCAGACGATACGTTTCTAACCGTGCAGACCATGGCCGTGGCGTCTGAGCCGACGGCATCGGAACTGCTACTATACTACCAGCTGAGGGCGGCGTGCAAGCACAGGTACCCTGGATTCCCAGAGGCCCCGCCGGCGCTGGCAGCACTAGAAGACATACTCTCGAACGCCTCCCCGCGCAAGCTGATAACGCGTATTTATAGGGCTACGCAAAACGCAACACCTATTGCACATGCGGATTCAAGGGCCCTGTGGGAGAAGGAGGCAGGCATTCAAATCACGGAGAAACAGTGGGAGTTCTGCTGCACCCAACTTGAAAACCTGTCCCCTAATTATAGATTGAGACTTATACACTTTAATTACCTTCATAGGACGTATCGTACACCCATGCAACTCTTTAAAATGGGCTTACAGGCTGATGCGAATTGCTGGAGATGTGGCGAAAAAGAGGCTACATTCCACCACCTAGTCTGGGTGTGTGGGCCGATATATGGCTTTTGGGAGGCAGTCTTCACCACCATAGGGAGGATGGTGGGACAAGCGATTGTCCCGGACCCGCTCGTGGCCCTCCTGGGTTTTGTGATGAACGTGCCCAGTGCATCGCGTAGGTTAGTGGCCCTTCTCTTATTGCTTGCTAAGCGACAAATAGCATTACACTGGAAGATGAAAGCTCCGCCGAAAGTTTCGGGGTGGGTGGGATCAGCGGTGTATTGTAAAGAGCAATTGACTGCCTACTGGGATCAGATGCCGCAGCGTTCGAGGCCTGCGGACATTTGGCAGCCGCTTGTGGCCTGGTTGGCGGAGGCTGAGGTGGCCGACAGTGACTGAGTGGGTTTGCTGGATGTGTGGCACTGTAGCAGGGCTGGCTCGAGGCCGCAATGAGGGGCTGGCGGGAGGGGAGGGCAGTGTGGACCCCCCCGCGTGAAGTTGCAGGGGCTGATGGGTGGGGTGGGGAGGAAGGGATGTGATTGTCCTGACGGATAGAATGAGATTTGTGTGTGCGCGTGCTCTCGTGACCACGCAGCTATGTCACTACATGGTCGCTGGGTGTTAACTGCAGGAGACGTTGTCCAGGTGCTTGTTCGCTCTCCTCCATATCTCGTTTGCAGCCGCTGTTGTAGTTTGTTTAGTTGATTTTCTATAAAAGGAAAAAAAAAAGTGAAAAAAAAAAAAAGCAAGACATTAATGCTGATGGAACTTTGCTCAAGAGTACGACACAAGCTGCCTGCCTCCGGGTTGTTGGCTGAACAGCAGTGTACACTTTGATGGCACAATAAAGGTTTTAAAAAAAAGTTATAAGCGAAATAAGAGGAACCTATTTGAAATAGGAGGACAAGGGAAAAGATAGAGATGAGTAATAGAGATAAAGAAGAAGAGAAAGAAGAAAGGTCAAAGAAGGTGGAGAAAGGGAAACAAGAAAGAAAAAGGAAGAAGATAAAGAACAAGAAGACAGTACATGTCATATAAAGAAAACTGAACAACATACCTACAAATACAACACGACTGAGGAGTGACTACACCAGAAGAGTACAACGACAGCATCGAAGCTCCACCGAATCCAAAGGACCACAATCAAAGAACTTCAACGTTGCAGGAGAATCAGGAGACAACAAAATAGTTGAGGCAAAACACCTATAAGTGAGATAAAAGAAATTAACAGGAGAAGTAATAGAAATAACCATAAAGCGAGAGATGTAAGAAAATGATATGGTCAAAAAGAGAGACAACATTATATAGGTACTACAAAGATATACGCAAAACAACATTCATTGAAACACGATGAGCAAGAATGAAGACAGAAACATCTACATAACACGAGGCAGAAAAGACGGTCATGTGGGTCTCAAAGTGTCCATGGTATCTGTTCCATGAAGACGAAGGAACTCTTGTAGCGCTGCAGGGTCTTCAACTGTAGTAGTTTTGTCTTTATAAGTAACCTTGAGGAGACATGGGTGAAGGAGACCACATCTGGCGTTGATTGACCACAATTGAGGATGAAGATCAAGAAACTTTTTCCGGCGGTCTGCTGTGATTTTGGCTACATCTTGAGAAAAGAAGAGGCGGTGACCTTCCCAAAAAATCTGTTTCTTGGTCTTAACAGCAGATAAGACTTGAAGGAGGTCAGTGTACTGCCGAAAAAGCATTACTCCACGTGGTTTCACTAAAATTTTCGGACCAAGCCTGTGAGCCCTTTGAATGTCGAGGGAAGGAGAAGTAGGTAAATCCAGGAGCTTAGGCAAAAAAGTTTGGAAAAAGGCGGTTGGATTGGAGCCTTCAATATTTTCAGGAAGACCATAAAGTCTGAGATTGTTCCTGCGATTTCTGTTTTCCAAGTCCTCCGCCTATTTTTAAGGAGGGAAACTTCAGACTCCAAAGATGAGATACGAGAGCACGAAGTTTCAAGAGACTCTGTTCGCTGCTCCACAATGAGGACTCATGAGTCCACAGAAGACCATTTATCATTTAAAAATTGTAAAGTTTTATTGTTTTCCTCTATAAAGGGTTTCAGAGCTCAGATCTCTTCAAGAATAACATCCATGGCAGACGAGGAGGATTTTTCCGGAGAAGGAGGGTCTTTTTGGTTCTCTTAGTAGAGATTGCAGGCAGTTTACTTGAGAACTGCGTTTTTGATATGGTGCCTGAGGAAATGTCAGGTTTCTGAGAGTTGGAGGTCCTCCATTTCAGTACTGTTGGAATTTGAGTCTGATTCTGAGCGAGTAGGAACTTTAGATGATGCGAGTAAGCTTAAGATTCCTCAGCCTCCCCATAAAAGGTGTGATGGAATTTAGTAATAGGCACTACGTTTTTGAAGTCCAATAATTCCAAACCGCAAGTAAGTAGTTGCGAAAGATTTACCACTAGGTGCAACCTGCAAGTTCTAGAAAGATTCCGTCAAAAATAGGCAAAAAGGGACCAAAAGCCAGAAAAAACCACCATAAAGAGGTTAGGTGTACACCTCATGAAGAAGAAAACACAAAAACAAAATGGTGGTAATTGACAGACATAGTGAAGAGAACAGCTCCAGTATAGGACAGAGAAGTCAGAGAAGTGATAACATTGTCACAATAACAATAAGATAAACTTGGACTCTTAAAAAAATGTAAGCTCCAGTAGTAGTTTAAGGGCTGTATATTCAAAAAAGGAACATTATGAGGCATAGTGCACTCATTGCAAGGAAAAAACAAAATGACTGCCGCCAAAACTCGAGGCGAATCGCACCGATAAAAATGCGCTGAAACAGTGAAAAACAGTCTGAAAAGCTGTTCAAATGCTCACAGCGATGTGGGAGAGCGGATTCCTAAGAGCATGTTGCGGCGGTGAAGGGAATTGCTCCCGAACGTCGAGTTTGCCTAAATCGGCGAAGCGGAGCTCCTCAGCTACACGGCCATCTTGTATGGTGCGCTAGCTAAGCCCCCGGAAATCGCTATCCCTAATGTATTACATTTTTATTTTTAATTTTGCGATTCCTAGTGGGTCACAAATCGAGCTACCTAATGAATATTTTCAGTTTGTGATCCATTAGGAATGATAGCTATCACAGGGATAGTGGCCTGCTCTTTGGGGTTTCAAGGTGGATCAGTGTTGGATTCAGTGCTGACACCTCACTAGGGTTGTTGGATTTAGGACTGAACTTTCCAAAGGTGGATGTGAAACAAATCGATGCTACATGGGTAGGAGAGGCTTCAGCCAGGGAACTGCCACTGTGGGACCCCTAAGGGTGAGCTGCCACTGGGGACGAGATTTCCTGGGTATCCTCTGCCCTGGCATACTTCAACAGCCTGAAATGGAGGCTGGAAGGAACTGAAGGAGTTAAAAATAACCAGGACCTTCTGGACTTCTGCAGTGCACCAAGTGGGTGATGCATAATGTCAGGGCCTGCTGCTGGTCTCTCTCTCTCTCTCTCTCTCTCTCACTCTCTATCTCTCTTTCTCTCTCTCTCTCTCTCTTTTAAATCATAAGATATTGTTAAACAACCCCCCCGCCCCCAGGTCAGAGCCCAGTGCCCTGCATAATGTCAAGGTATTGGTGGGGTGTTGACCCACATGTAAGTGGACTACTCATGACTCAGACTCCACCCATAGCCAGGCACTGTGCTATTGAGTCACAAACAGGAACCCACGGCTTTCCCTAATAATTGGTGGAACTGTTTGAGACGTAAGAGGGATATTACCTCACACCAGCTCGTACCGATCCCATCTTGCATTCTGGTGTTGTTTCTACATCCGTATGAGAGGAAATAATAATAAAACAGTAGAAAATCCCATTTGGGAAGTTGCGAGCACCTCAATTCTGAGCAGAGAATGATGACACTGAGAGGACATAGCAGCTTCTTTATTTGATAAGGGAACCACGCCTGGGACAAAAATCCGGGAATCATGTGGTTAATTGTACATGCATTGCAAAAACTAGAAGCAAACGAAGTACTGACATGCACAAATAACCACGTGCTGTTAGGGATCAAACTGTCATGAAATCCTACAAATGAGCGCACCAGCTGTATCAATGTGCATAATTAACTCAGTTCATAAAGATGTGTAATTTGTTCAAAAATTTGGAACCGTGAGCCCACATTTTCTATTTTGACAGGATTAATAGCTTGAAGGCGTTGAATTAAGTCTATGAAATGCAATTAATTCAGATGTGCAAGACAGGAGCTGACACCTTTCTATATATTCAACTTGAAAGTGGTTTGAGGGCTTTTGTTGAGGTTCTTACCCTAAACCAACACTGATTACTTCCTTACAAATCAATTAATTCTAAAGAGGTCAGAAATGTCGGTTTTATCCTTTCTGCGTGTAATACGTAACCTTCTCTCTCAGTAACAGTAACCTGAAAGGCTATTGCATACTACAGCTTTGCCTTCACTTGAAGTTCTCATGTAGAGCCACACTATACCAAACTAGTGGAAATGCTTAAAAATTCATGCCAAAGGATAAGGATGGGTAGTCTTTCTTTGCAGTCTTTTTGCAAGCGCCAAGGTGGATTTGGATGAATCAAAATTGTTACAATTACTAATCTATGCCATGTGTAGAGTTCATGTGATGGGGTGCTTTCATGCATACCACCATTTTAATCAAAGTCTGAGGCCTTCAGTGGCAAGTTTTCAATGTGAGAGGCATGAAGAAACACCCAGTGACCCAACTTGTTGCGAACAATATAAATGGGGTAACCATTTATATGTGGTTATATTGTAAATGGGGGTAACCCCATCCCTGATCTCTCTCTTCAGGTCTACATCTCTGTTAGAAATTGGGTTACTGACAATGTAACTGTAAATATAATCCTTTACGGATGCCTCCCACGACATGTGCACCGTGAGCTCTGAACGGAGTTCAATTATTGGGTATAGATGGACTATAACATATTGCTTTGTTGCTTGTAAAGTGATGTTGGAATACTGATTGTACTAATAAACAGATTTACACACAAAAAAAGAACAAAAAAAACGAAATTGTGTTACTGGTTGACTGGGGTGTGAGCCCTGGTCAAGTAGCAACCACAAACCTAGTCAACATAAGGCACAAGCAAATCCAAATTAACCTGTGATCGACCCCCTGGTAGCTTGGCACAGAGCTGTAAGGATTAAGCTAGACTTAGACGCAATGTGTAAAGTATTTGTACAACACTTCAAACAGTAAAACAATGAAAACACCACTCAAAAAGATCCCATAGCAGGCAAGACAAATAGAGCTTGATTTAATAAATAAAACAATAAAATAAGACCAAAATAACAAAAATCCAATCATTAGAACGCGAGTTATACATTGCTAAAGAATAAACTGTAATATAGCGCCTAAAAGCATGAATTACAAACCACAACTATCTGGTCACGCTGGACCGGCTCCAAGTCAAACGTTCAAGCCAACCGCAAAAGAGCGTGGGTCAGCTATAACCCCAGATTAGTTCAGCTGAAGGTTTAACCTTCTCAAGTTCTGTGCCAAGAGTCTAGTTGGCACTGTAGAGGGCCGCAGGGAGCAAGGAGAGTGTCGTTGTCTGTGGTCGGCACGGCTTGATTTCCCTTGTGAGTGGCACAGTTCTTTTATGAATGGGCCCGTTCGCGGTCACAAAGAGCCCAAACACTTGAGTATAAAAAGCTCGAGAGCCCCACCAATGGCCCAAGACTTGAGAGGCACCTCTTGAGGGTAAGGAGCTCGCTGGATAAGGGTCCAGGAGCTGTGACGGAGCCTGTTATGTCCCTGAGGCTCAGACCAGCAGACTAGCCGTTTGAGTCACTCTGGGGTCCTGGGTTCAAGATGGGTTCCAGGTCCAATTCTTCCTCCCCAGGCAAGGTGACGGCAGGCAGCAGGTCAGCACAGCAAAGCAGCAGCTCCTTCAGAGTAGCAGTCCAGCAGGCAGTCTTTGTAGCAACACAGCAGTCATTCTTCCTGGCAGAGTAGCCACAGGTCCAGAAGTGTACTAAAGTGGTGGTGTCTGAGGTCCTTCTTTTATAAATACTTGTGCCTTAAAAGTGGGGAAAAGCTTCTAGAAGCATTTTGTTGAAGTGAACAGATGCCCTGCATATCCTACCCTGGCTCCAAGCTGGCTGAAGAGTGATAATGCAGGGTTGCCCTTTGCGTGGAGACAGGACACAGCCTATTCAGGTGTAAGTGAGGCAAGGCCCAGCTCCTCCCTCCCATCCTGCCAGTGATTGCCCATCCAGTCACAGTTAAGCTCCTATTGTCAGGCCCCAGCCCCGGTAAACACTGACGGCGTCGCAAGGGGCAAACCACGAAGCGTTTCTGTCCTCCCAAAACTACATTACCCAACAGGCTTAGCGGTGTCGCGTCGCACGTGATCTCCGCTACGCAGGGAACCGGATATAGGCACACAAGACAAACCCAGCGCTGCCGATTATTCTCGTCCTGGATGGCGTTCTGTGTAATGCCAGTTCTTCTCGAAGACCCGGTGGTGTGAGGCAGCATCGCGTTCGTTGTGGTACCATGAGTACACGGAAGTCCGTGTTTTGGTTAACTTTGTTGACGCTGGCGCTCTGATCGTTTCTCTGTTGGTGAGACAGCCTCCCGGCGTCTCGTGCAGAGGAGTGCGCTTGCGCCCTTGAACGCTTCTGTGTTTTGGGGCACTAGACTCCTGTATTTACTCCAGCACCCAAAACACGCCTGTATTTCGTTCTTTCTGTTGGCGAGTCTGCACAGCAGAGGCTCTTGCAGAGGAACGACAGGTAGAGGGGGAACAGCTCCTTCTCCCCACATGCTTCTCTGTTGGAAGAGACCACGTAGCCGTAGGCCTCATTTCAGAGGGGATTCCAGTGGGATCTCTATGTTCCTGCCTACCGTTGTCTTTGATCCCAGGGAGACCTGCTGGGTTTTGAACCTTATCGCCTACCATTAGGAACTAAACCAATACTCGGGCGGAGTTAGTGCTGACATTTCACTCCCCTAGGTATGGCTGTCTTTGCTCTGGAATTGTTGGGCTCACAGGACGCACCTCTTCTATGGTGCACCATGTTTTCCAGTATATCAGCGGCATAAGAAACTCTGTGGAGTAAGATGCAGGACTATTAGCCTTGGAAACAGCTATCACAGTACCTATGGATTATTGCAGCACTCTACCGAAAATGCATGTACTTTAGCTGTTGTGTCACGTTGTTTTTTGCACATTATATATCATTTCCCTAGGAGAGAGAGTCATAGGAGGGTGTGTCGGTAGCTGCAGGATTGCACTATTTACAGATCTGTGCGTACCTCTGGGTAGGTTGGGGGAGGTAGATGTAACCTTTGTGGGTCACAGTAAACGAACCATTACACATATGTGACATGTTTATGGTGTGTTCTCTCTTCCCCAACAGTTTCGTGTCAGATGTGTGCAATCACCCTCTTCTCTCTTCGGGTATCAGTCCTCCACTCTCTTTGTTTCAGGTAGGGGGTTTCCCATAGCATCTGATAATTACCAGGTGCCATTTGTTAAGAAGGGGGGGTGTGTTGTAAATGGACAGCAGGGGCTAACCATGTGATCTTGTGTCCCCTCAGACCTGAGACAGTGGTTTGATGAAGCTCGATGTGGCCCCCCTGCAAAGTACATGGAGGGGGGCCCCCATGCTCCAGAATCAGTTAGGAGTTCTAAGACCCACCCGTGCACAGTGCCTGAGGGGGCCCCTGGAGCTCGGGCCCCACAACATACCGCGGGTGCTGCAGGGGCTAGTGGTATGCCAATGACCTGAGACATGTTTAAAGGGCTACTTAAGTGGGTGGCACAATCAGTGCTGCAGACACACTAGTAACATCTAATTAAGAGGCCCTGGGCACAGGTAGTAAAATACAGAGACTTATAAGTAAATTAAATATGCAATTGGGTATAAGCCAATTCTAACATGTTTTAGGGGAAAAGCGCAAGCACTTTAGCATTGGTTAGCAGTGGGAATGTATACAGAGTCCTAAGGCCAGCACAAATGAAGTCATCAAAAACAGGAGGTCTAAATGCAAAAATTTAGGGGGAACCATGCCAACGATGCCAGGTGTACCACTTGTTCCCCCCAGCTGAAAGTGGGGAGAACTACCAAACCTGTTAGGAGTTCTCTACAATAAGGCAGAAGAATCTGGAGAGATCATTGGCATTGGCGTGGTTTGGTCCAAGACGGAGTTCAACTGTAAAGTCCATTCCATGTAGGGAGATGGACCATCTCAACAGTTTGGGATTCTCACCCTTATCTGCATTAACCAGCTGAGGGGTCTTTGGTCTGTCTAAACCCGGAAGTAGGTATGGTTTCAGCTTCTTCAGTGCCTAGACCACAGCAAAGACTTCCCTCGCTATTGCACTCCACCTCTGTTCCATGGGAAGTAACCTCCTACTGATGAAGGACACAGGTTGATTGAGACCCTCTTCATTTAACTGTGAGAGCAGAGCCCCTATGCCATGCTCTGAGGTGTCTGACTTCACAATGAATTCTTGGGAGAAGTCAGGTAACTTAAGCACAGGTGCAGTGCACCTGGCCTCCTTCAGGGTGTCTAAAGCTTTCTGCCACCCCTCTGTCCAGGTCACCTGACGTGGCTGTTTCTTGGAAGTAATTTCTGTCAAGGAGGCAACAATAGTGCTATTAAAATGTGGGTTTCTGGTTGGCAGAGGTATATACCCTGTCCAAGTAGGAACCACAATCCCAGTCAGGGTAAGTCAGATACACACCCTAAATTAACCTGTGCTTACCCTCTGATAGCTGGGCATAAAGCAGTCAGGCTTAGCATAAGAGGCAATGTGTACAGTATTTGTGTAAAACTTAAAACAGTGAAAACATCACACAAAAAGGCACCACACCTGATTAGAAAAATAGAGCTTAATGTAATTAGCAACACAAGACCAAAACATCCAAAATCCAATCAGCAGAACTTGAAATATGATTTTTAAAGAATTCGGTGAAACTAGAGCATAAAAGAGAAAAGCGGCAACTGTTGTTATCTCGTCGTGCCAGACTGGGACAAGGTCACAGGTTCAGGCTGACCACTATGAAACGTGGGCTCGCTAGAGGGACCAACCTACTCCTGCTGAACACAGTGCCTTAAATCCTGGTGCGCAATCTGCGCAACTTTGCTTTGCATGCCTTCAAGTCATTTGGCGTCGGTTAAAAGAAGGACCACAGAGGGCAGAGCACCTTAGGCTCACTTCAAAGGGTCCAGGACTGTGGTGGCACCACTTGACAGAGTAGACTTTCAGATGGCAGAGTCCAAGTGCTGTAGCAGGTGAGCTGGAAGTCTTTTGTGTCCCTGAAAACAGGAGGGAAACCAGCAAGTCCTTGCAGTCACTTTGGTTCTGGGTTGGAGAAATGCGAGTCCAGTCCTTCTCACTACCAGACAAGAAGGGCAGCAGGCAGCAAGTCAGAACAGCAGAGCGGGAGTCTAGCAGTGTGACAGTCCTTTCAGCAGCACATCAGTCTTTCATTCTGGAAGAGTATCCACAGGTCCAGCAGTGTCCTGAATGAGGGTGTCTGAGGTCAAGTATTTATAATTTGGTGCCCTGTTTCTGGAAAGTGGGAGAAGCTTCTGGACAGTGGCTTAGAAGTGCAGGGAATCCCCTTCCTCCCCTGCCCTGGCTCCAAGCTGGCTGGAGTGACAATACAGGGTTGTTAGACCTATTGTGTGGAGACAGGGCACAGCCCATTCAGGTCAAGCGAGTTAGTGGCCCATTAATGCCCATCAAGTCACACCTAAGCTCCCATTATGTGTGGCTGTCTAGAGGGAATGCACAAGACCCAGCTATCACCCACCCCAGATGTGTATTCAGAGATAGGCAGAAGGCACAGAATGGTCAAAGTAAGAAAATGACAACTTTCTAAAAGTGGCATGTTCAGACTTGCAACTTAAATCCAACTGTCCCATAAGTTGTGATTTTAAACTGTGAGTCCAGAGACACCAAACTCGAAATAGCTATAGTTGTAAAGTGCCCTTTTCTGGATGGTCATCCCCCCACTTTCACTGCTAGATGCTTTGGTAATTGATCCAATAGTGTACTGGGTCCTGCTAACCAGGCCCCAGCACCTTTCCCTTCAACTGTCAATGTGAATTGGTACACACAATTGCAAAGAGATTTTACACCCCTGTAATGCCCTAGTATATGGTACCAGTGGTACCCATGGCAGGGATGTAAAAGGGGCACCAGGGCTGCAGCACCTATTGTGCCACCTTGAGTGACCCGAGTGAAACCAAAGGCTGCAGGTCTGCCATGTCAGCCCTGCATGAGCAGCTTGCATGCTCGAGTTCGACCCTGCACACACCATGCGTGACAGGATCACCTCACTGCATTTAATATATGTCAGTCACCCCTAAGGTAGGCCTCCTACAGCCCAGGAGGCAGGGTGCATTATATTATATTTGTGGAAATATATGTGCAAGCAAATATTGCCCTGTGTTGGAATTCTAAACATAATTCTACCACAAGTGACCGACCCTCCATAGAATAACATGGGCTGGACATTGGCAATACCCACATGTCCGGCTCCATTATGGAATGGTCGATTTACTTTGTGATTGGTATCAAACACTGTGCTTTTTAACCCCGACACAATTGTGAGTCGAGGTTTAACCACTATGTACCTAGGTGGCATTTTAGACAGTGCCCACCAAATAAACCGTGTTCCAGTGCCTTGCCAGGCTTTTCCGAGGGTTTGCTGCCAAGACAGAAGTCTGACCTCATGCTGGGAAGTGTGTGCCACTCCTAGAAGCCAGAGACAAAGACCTGTGTGTGCAGGTGACACATCCGCTCACACAGGATGGCTAGTGAATGGACCATCATGGTGGTGAGCCTCAAAGGCTTCACCAGCACCATGGAACAAAGGAACTTGTCCACCGTTCGAGGACAAAGCCTCCTCCTGCCCCAGGCACTGTTTTCCGCAGACAGGCACGAAATTAGCTATGCAGGATGCGTGCACTTTGACAAGGCTGACCACACATCTGGGGTGTCACCACTGAGGGCTACAGTCAAGGATGGTTTTGGCCAGCTTGAATTTAGACTAAAAAGCAGGTTCAGACTAGTTTTAGTGACATACTCCCACCAGATATGGTCATTACTGGGGCAGATTAGCCGCAGGACTAGGTGCCCATTGGCTACTAGTCCTCACACCCACTAACACACCCTAAATCCAGGATTTAAGAGGCACCCAGACACCAGAACCTTAGATTTGACTTGACAAGAAGAGACCCATTTCCACGACAAGGCAAGACTCCACAAGAAGAGTCGCTAAACTCTGCACCTGTGACAGCCACCCTGCACCCGCTGGATTGCGACTTGACCAAGGCAAGAGACCGATTCCGAAAGGAAGGCGAATCCCTCTGCAAACTCCAGGCTTCCTTTGGGTTAGAGGAACTAGTCCCCTGCAGTTAGCAGGCACAAGCTACTAAATTCACAACCTTGAAGTACTGTCCACCAAGCCGTCCGGCGTGGCTGCTCAAAGTCACTGGGCAGGTGGCTTCTGGGAACTGAAGTTCCGACCCTCAGTGAGGCTCAACTTTCTAGACCGTTCTCCTGGTCTTCTGAAAGAAGATTTCCTCAACTGCAGTGCTTGCAGATACCAAAGCTTGCTGGTGGTCAATCCAATGACTATCTGCTTTACTCAATGCTTTAAGAGGAGAGATCCAACCACACAAATGACGACCCACCCCTGTGGCTTCATCGTAAAAATCCTGCATTTGTTTTCACCCTCTCTAGGCACGCCTGTCAGCGCCACTGGCCACGGATCCATTCAGCGCCACAGATAGCCAGGAGCACCTCTCACCCGAGCCTGCCAAGCTAGGTATAGTCCATCTGCCTGGAGACTCCAGCTCCAGGGCCAGCTCATTGCTTGAGTTCCAAAGGTTTTTGCACAATACAACCCGCAAGTACCTTTTTGCTAAGGTAATCATTTAAAGACTGCGAGCCTGATTGACAGCTCCGTTTGACAGCTAAAGTTCACCTCTGCACCCTGCTCTCTTGAGCAAGGTAAAATCATGCTAGCTGTTGCAAACTGGTCTTTGGACTAATGAAGCCTTAACTCCGAGTGGGTTCAGTTGAACTCACTCTCTAAGTAACCGATTGCATCTTTGTGTTTCTCCCAATGACTGCAACGTTAATGTTTTTCTACACTGAAAAGTACTGATTTATTTAATGTTTTAAAATTGATAACTCCTGTTATCCTGTATGTATTGATTTCATTTTGATGTCTAAAAATATATACAAATCAGATCTATTTTAATAAATTGGTGTCGGATTTCTCTTGAGTCATGTCAATAACTTATCTTCCATGTTAGTGATGTGAAATGCTTAACACGTGTTCCTCTAAGTAGCCTTTCTGCTCTTTGCCACACTACCAGGACAGAGAGAAAGTGTGCGAGAGAGTACCCGGGTACATCTTTGTGTATTGTGCTAGCATTATATGGTAAGGCAACCCTACTATACCACATAATACTTTCACCTTGCAAAATTGGTGTCTCACCGTTGGGATTGAAATTGTGTTTTGCTTCACCAGTTAGATATAAGTATATTTTTTGGGCATGAGAAACCGTCAATTTTCTTTAGAAACAAAAAGTGTCTTTTTTCAGATTTTTCAATCAATCAATCAACTACTTGTATAGTGCGGGTTATCACCTGTGAGGATATCCAGGTGCTGGGCTGTAGGATTCAGTCGAATAGCCAGGACTTGAGCTGCTCCTGAAGTCTGTCAGAGTGGGTGATGTTCAGAGATGGAGGGGGAGGACGTTCCAGGACTTTGCGGTGAGGTGTGAGAAGGAATGTCCTTCTGAGCGGCAGCGGGAGATGTGCGGGGTCTATGCGAGGGCGAGGTAGGCATAGGGGAGGTTTCTGACTGGTTGATGGAAGTTCAGGCGGTGGTCCATGTATGCAGGTCCCTGGTCGTGGAGGGCTTTGTAGGAGTGGGTCAGTAGTTTGAACTGGCATCTCTTCGGGATGGAGAGCCAGTGGAGGTCTTTCAGGTGCTGGGTGATGTGGGTCCTTTTGGCAGGTTGAGGATCAGTCTGGCTGTTGTATTCCGTATCGTCTGGAGTTTGCTCATGAGTTTTCGCTGATGGTGCCTGCGTAGAGTGTGTTGCCTTAGTCAAGACAGCTGGTGATGAGGGCCTGCATCACAGTTTTTCTGGTACTGATGGAGAGCCATTTGAAGATTCTGCAGATCATGCGGAGAATGTGGAAACAGACCGAGGAGACGGTGTTGACCTGTCATTTCATGGAGAGTTTGTTGTCCAGGATGATGCCAAGGTTGCAGGTGCGGTCTTTGGATGTGGGGGTGGGTCCGAGTTCTGATGGCCACTGTCAGAGCCCAAGCCTCCTGTTGAATTAGTTGGAGCCGATCCTAGTTGCTTAGGGGGCATGTTCTGCAGAGATGAAGGGCTCTTTGAAGAGATCCCCTTGTTACGCTGGTGTAAGGCGGTGAAGGTGTTTGCACACGCTCCCTTAGCTTTAAATTCTGGGTCAGCCGAATGAGCCTTAGCTTGGCTTTCGGTTCCTGACCTGACTCCATGCCCCCTTTCCTTTTCCTGAAGCTGTATTTCTTCTCACCCGACTCTTCTATTTTGTGGCAGAGTTCGAGCATGGGCATTCATTGCGGACGCATCTGCTCCAATAACGCGTGCCGCTAAACCTCCTCACAACTGACTTCTGACGTGCCTTTGAAACTGACTCGCGGCTGCGTCTGCATGCAAGTTAATCGCGGCCGCGTCCTTTGACCGTTACAGTCTCGGCTCCTGACTTCCCTGTTTTTTTTTTGCCTTGCGAGTCCCCGCATTTCCCTATCTGTTTCTGGACGGATTCCAGAACGAAATCCTGCCACATTGTTTCAAGACGCGCGTCGCACGTTCGCTTCTTTCAATTGAAGAAGCCTTTATTAGTTGTGTTTTTTGGCACAGTTATTTCCCTGTCCTGACGATACATTCCAGGACAGATTCCTTGTACTGTGTACATTGTTTTTAATTATTTCTCTGACCACTACCACAACTGTGTTTGTGAGTAAAAAAGAATTTGCCTGCAAGCCTTTTTTTATGCAGTCTGTCGCCTTTGTGTTTTCCCGGGAGATGTCCAGCTGGTAAGTGGATTCTTCATCTCTGCAGAACAAGCATTTAATATGATGACTTATTCACCTCTGATGTAGCTGTGGGGGGGAACTTCTGATAGTTGTTTATTCTTTTTCCCTTAGGCTACTACACATTCTGTCTCACCTCCTGACCTGACACCCTTGAGCCTGCTGGGGGAATTAAGAAGTTGTTGCTTTTCCTGAGTTTATTCCCCACATCTCCTTCAGTTAGTTATCTTGTATGAGATTTACTGACTCATCATATTTAGTGCTATCTTTGGGAGTGTGGGGAGCTTCTCTACGTTCCTGTGGATTGGGCCTATTTTCAGGTTAGTGGCGCACGCAACAGCCACCACATGTCGTTTCACGTGCCGAAGAGCAGCACTTTGGTTTTTCCATGTTGAGCTTTGGGCAGTTGTCCTTCATCCATGAGGAGACGTTTTTCATACAGTTGTGGAAGTTCGATTTCGCTGTTGTGGGGTGTGCTGAGAAGGCAAGCTGGGTGTCGTCGGCATAGGAAATTATGTTGATGTTGTGGGCTCTGGCAAAGTCTGCTAGCAGCGTCATGTAGATGTTGAAGAGGGTAAGACAGAGGGATGTGCCTTGAGCGATGCTGCAGATGGTGCGTTTGGGTTCTGAGGTGAAGGGGAGGAGACAGATTCTTTGGGTGCGCCCTATGAAAATAGATGTCATCCATCTAAGGGCGTCATCTTCGATTCCGATTTGGTGTAGTCATTTGATGAGTGTGTGGTGGGACACGGTGTTAAAGGCTGTAAAGTTCTAGGAGGATCAGGGCTGCAGATTCTCCTCTGTAAAGTAGAGTGTGGATGTCCCCGTCTCGGTTCTGATTTTTTAAAACTCAAGTTATAATTTAAATTGCCAGGGCCCTGCAATAGTAAAGTAAAAAGTTTAAAGGTGTTTAGGAAGTAGGCAAAAGGATTTTAAACGTTTTATCATTTTTAATAAGTTACCCACTTTCTAGATAAAGTAAGCACAATTCAGGGTACACCGAAACTCCAGGTGATCACTCTCTCAGCTCTCAGGATCCAGGTCCAGGATCTTAGAACTTTTTGTAAACTTGTGGACATTAGCTACAAAGTTACTGCCTGAAAGGAGGATCTGGTACAGACCCTGCAAGAGTATGAGGATGAGCAAGATAAAGCCGAGAACCTCTCATCAGGTGAGCCTGAGACAGAGGATGATATCTTGGCTCAACAAGTGGTGGAAGAAGATTAGAACCAAGACCTCATTCACTTCTCAAAACCCCGTCCACCTGCAGGTAGTGGCAGAGGCCACTCTAGGAGTAGGCCTGTTAGTAGGGCGGTAGGAGACGTTGATGACAAGCTTGACTAAATCTCCCTGGAGGAGAGGAAGCTTGAACTTGAGGAGAGGAGACTATTCTTAGAGGAGAGAAGGGTTAATCTGGGCCTAAAGCCCAAAGATGGTGACAACAAAGTTAATAGGGTCAGGGAGCAATCTAGTGATCCTAACATTCTAAAAGGTACAGTTCCCAGTTACAAAGATGGAGATGACATTTCAAAATGGTTTGTGTCATGGCAGCCCCGCTGGCTGGCAGATGTCGGCAGGCAGGGGCGGTGCTTAGGGTCTAGAAAGAGGGCGGTCTGTGAATGGAGAACGCTTCACTTTCCACCACGGATTCCCGCCGAGCCTTCCAGCACTCCAGTGCTCCTCCGCACTTACCTGCAGTCTTGTTCTGATATGCGTCAGGTCGCAGAGACGTCTCTGGCACATTCTTGCTGCGACGGAAGGAGTCTTTCCCTTCCGGGTCACAGTCTTTCTTCCGGGGCAGCAGCTGTGCTGGCGTTCCCTCGCCAGTTGCTTCTCTCTCCTATAGCCTCTCCTGGCCAGCGCTCACACTGCGCAGTTTTTGCCTAAAGCTGTAAGGAAAGAGAACAGAAGATTTTTTATTTAAAGAATCCTAGCCTCCAGTATAACGGTATGATTGAGAAACATGTGATCTATGTATTTTCATGTATCTGACTTTCTGCATTCCATGCAGAGTGGATCTTGAGCTTCGTCCTTGTTTTTTTCTGCATTTTCTCTTATGCTGTAAAATAAGAGAGTGGTATTCGGTTAATTTTTGTGAAATCTAAGTATAGCCTATCCTAATCTGACCCAGCACCTTCTTGTGTAGCGTTTCTCTTGTTTTTTATCCTGTCTAGGAAAATACGTTTTTTGTTTTTTTCCTAGTGTTTTCAGGATAGATTTTAATTTTGGGTCTTAATGGATACTTATGGTGGTCCTCGTTAAAACACAACAGTTCTAACTTTATTCCTACACATCCATATCTTCATTGGTTTGGAAGAGGGATGTCCATCAGGTATATCCCTCCTAAGTATACATCACGTCATTATTAATATTACTGCCCTTTGTATGCACGGACATTACTTACCACATGTCATTTTCACCTAGGATGTATATGCAATCTACCTCATAAGAACTTCGTGCCAGACGTGCCAGACGTGCCATTGTGTTTAACTCCTTTTCCCTTTCCTTGTTTTGTTTCCTCTCTTCCTCTCTTCCCCACTTCATCACTTTGGCTTTGACTGTGTTGGGCTGAATTGGTGAGTGAGGGACATTGGCATCCGGCATCTGTTCGTCCACATCGTTTCTGCGGAAACACCAGGTGAGCTCCACAGTTTGCAGATTTTGAGAGAGCCTGCAGCATGAGAAGAGTAGGGTGCTAACACTGGGGCTCACTACTGTGGAAATTACAACCAGATAAGGGCAGAGATAAACTTCTGACCCTAAATGAAGAGGTAGCTGAAACCTATCATCACATGAAGGACACCCTCGTGGAAGCGTTTGGACTCACTACAGAGGAGTACAGAATCAGATTTAGGGAAACCCATAAAAGACAAAACCAAACTTGGCTAGATGCTGTTGACTCCTCAGTCAAGGCACTGGACGGTTGGATTAAAGGTAATGATGTGGAAACGTGCGCAGGACTGTATGATCTATTGATGAAAGAGCACATTCTAACAAATTGTTCCACAGAGAACTGGGGAAGATTGCAGATAAAAGGATCAGATCCAGGGTTACCCAGACCAAGACCCGAGGTGGAGATGACTCCAGGATGGGTACTCAAACTTCCCAACAGGGGAAGGAGGAGAGCAATGCAAACGTAAAAAGACAAACTTCTCATCATGCCCCCCATAAACTTCCAAGGAGGGTGGTCCTAAAGACTCTTCCCAGTCCAAAGGAAAGGGGTATTAGGGTAAGAACTGGGATCCAAAGATGGCTGGGACATGCTTTGACTGTCAGCAAGCAGGGCACAAGAGAGGTGATGTAATATGCACCAAGATGTCCCACACTGGTGGACAATCCAAGGGTATTGTTAGTGTTGGGATGGGAGTAGAGGTATACTCTGGAGGGTCTAGGGAGCACACTGAGGCAACTGTGGTTTCCCTGGGAGGGTTGGACTTTGAAGCCTTGGCAGTCTTACCTCCAAGCTTGGAGAAGTACAGACAAAGGCCAATCAATGGAACTGAATTAGAGGTTCTGAGGGATAGAGGTGCTAGTGTGTGTTACCATGGTAGCAGCCCAGCTGGTTTCCCCAGACTAAATGATCCCTGGTGTCAGTCACCAAATTACCAATGCTGATAATGAGACTAAGCTTCGCCCAATGGCTTTGGTGAACTTAGAGTGGGGAGGTGTTACTGGCAAGAAGAAGGTGGTTGTGTCTCCTGCCATCCAAGTACAGTGTCTGTTATGCAATGATCTTCTGCATGGGCAGAGGTAGAAAAAAGGGCTCATGCAGAGATGCTGGTCTTCCCTGAGTGGGTGTGTGTGACAACTAGAGCATAGGTTGCACATCAGGGTTAAGATAAAGATCCGGACCCTGAAACTATGGCCAAGCACTTTAAGAACAAGAGGAAGGACAAGAAGACTGCTACCCTGGCTTCTACAGATACACAGGATATGGGGGGGGCTCCTCCCAGGAGGAGGCCCTGATGTCTGAGGAGGGAACTGCAACTGAGGAAGCCTGACCTGACCTGGCAGAGCTACCTGGCAGACCCTCCAGAAAGGAACTTTGCCAGGAGGAAAGAACATGCCCATCCCTTGGGAGCCTCAGGCAGCAAGCTGCCAGGCATGAAGAGGGGGATGCCAGTGGCACTCACAGGGTTTATTGGGAGGATGGATTGCTGTGTGCTGAGGCCAGGGACCCCAAACCAGGGACAGTCAGGATAGTGGTGGTCCTCCAAGCATACAGATAATTCATTCTTACTTTAGCGCATGACATCCTCCTGGCTGGATATCTTGGTCAGTCAAGGACTTGGGACCAGTTTGTGGACCATTTCTACTGGCCCCAAATGTTTGAGAAAGTGAAGGAGTTTTGTCGCTCCTGTGCAACCTCTCAGGCTAGTGGCAAGACAGGTGCACCACCAAGAGCTCCTTTAATGTCACTAACAGTGGTTGGGACTCCCTCAAGAGCGAAGGAATCGACATGTTTGGTCCCCTTGACCCACCTACTACACCTGGAAACAGATTTATTCTAGTAGTAGTGGACTATTCTACTAGGACTCCAGAGGCAATCCCTCTTAGAACTGCCACTGCTACTACAGTGGCAAAGGCCCTCCTTGCCATCTTAAACAGGGCTGGGTTCCATAAGAAAGTGGCCTCGGATAAGGGGACCAATTTCATGCCTGCATACCTCAAAGCAATGTTGGATGAATGTGGTATGAGTTACAACTTCACTACCCTCATCACCCTCAGACTAATGGCTTGGTGGAGAGATTCAACAAGACCATTAAGGGCATGATCATGAGACTCCCAGACAAACTTAGAAGAAGATGGGATGTCTTACTTCCATGCCTCTTTTTGCATACAGGGAGGTTCCTCAGAAGGGGGTTGGATAAAACCCTTTGGGGTGAGGGGGAGTGCCCATTGGTGCCTCGGCCGTTGCGACGCTCTGGACGCTCTGACCCACAGCGTGACAAGAACATCCTGACTGGGCGCCTTGGCCCCAGAGGAACACCTCAGAACTGCTGAACTTTCCTACTCGCTCCCCCGGGTTGAAGATCAGTTTTGTGTTGCTTGGCGAGAGCGGGGGGGAAATTAAATACTGCCTGATGAGGGCCCGGGGAGGCCTACGATCTGAGACCTAGCAGTGGCTGCATTGTGCTCCTTGGGGCAGGACCCCGCCCTGAATTCTACATGCTCTGTGCTGATGCCCTGTACTGGTATCCTACTGAGAGGTGAAAATACTCTCCACCATCGGGTGTCGGAACTTGTGGAGGTGTTGCCTGGGGAGGGTGGTGAAGGAACAGACAGCAGGAAATCCGACATGCCGCCGGTTAATCTTTATTCCCCCCTGGTAGGCGCCGGTGAGTGCTGCTGGAGACTCCCTCCTTTATTCCCCTCCCACCTAGTCCTGTGGTGACCACGTGAAGGACTCGACAAGCCCCATACAATGACAGGGGGCAAGGTGCCTTGTGGCATGCAGCAAACCAAACTGTACAGATACTCGCTCCCCAAGGGGGCGAGTGCCGCAGAGGACCTATCAGATGTGCCAGCACCGGCAGTTTGGGTGTTCCCAGACCCTGAGTCGATCATGCTGACCAACATTATGACCAGCAATTCAGGTGGTAAAAACCACTCTGGAAGCAAGAATTGTCTCAGTGACCACTGAAGTCTCACTGATGAGAGCTGACCTACGAAACATGGGAGTACGTGTGAAAGAGGTAGAAGACACTACTGCCACTCTTAAGACAAACACAATGGCATTGCAGGCCCAGGTCTGCGAATTGCGCACCACTACTAAATCCCTGAAAGCTAAAACTGGGTGCTCCACCTCGCCCTATCATCTCTAGAACATTCAATTATCGCAACTGCGATGTTATCCTCCAGACAGCCTGCAGCACCTCTCCGCTCAAGTATGAAATTACCACCATCACTTTTTTACCAGACTTTACTTCTTTAAGTTCAATAAATGTGCTGCTGGTTTCTCGGAGTGAAAAAATCGCTTCGAGACCAAGAGATTAACAACTCAATGATTTTCCCAGCGACACTCCGAGTTGCTGCCGAAGGCAAGATCTGGCGGTTTTCAACTCACAAGGAAACATGGGACTGGCTTGGGAACGGTGGGGAGGTCCTGCCCCAGACACGATCTGGTGGCCAGAGTGGAGGAGCTGAGGTATCGAAGTAGCAAACTGGTGCTGGATATCACCAGCATGAAAACGATTACCCTAACCACCCAGCGCAGTGATCACTCAATTGGTTGTAGTTTCACAATACTCCCCTTTGAGCGACCGATGGGCCTGAATCCAGCAGACTTTTTAAAAATCAGATCGGGGTCTGTATAGCCAGAAAAAATGAATAGCGACTGGCTACTGGTAAATGAAGTAGCACCAAATGACTGGCACCCGAATGACTCAGCCAAATACATTCTTCTTTGGTACTGTTGGTAACACTTCTCCTTGTGTTTGATGGGAGGGGGATGAATGGTGGCACCTCGCGTCTGACCTCCATCTTCTCCAGGTTACACATGCTGGGTTGGGCAACAGGCACTCTGCAGAGTTGGGGTGGTGGATGCTTTTAAGCCCGCCATGCAGGGAGGTAGGGAGGGGAGATAGTTGGGTGGTGGACTTGTTTTTTTATTTTTTAGCATTTCTTCTTGTTTTATTCTTAGTAGCACACTGACACGAATGAAGTTGGTGACTGTCCCGGCAGAGGCACTGTCTCCTACTGACTCAGGACCTTATTCCCACCAATCATGGCCACCCACTGCCCCCTCCTCATTTCAAGGTGCTCTCCTGGAATGTAAACGGGCTGGGGGAGAAAATTAAAAAGGGCGTGGTGCTCCAATATCTCAAAAGACATGCCCCAGATATTGTGCTCCTCCAAGATATGCATCTTCATGGAAACTCTATTCGCACCCTAGACAGATGGGGGTACAAAATGGTAGCACACGCAGGGTACATTTACTACATAAATCTCTACCACTCACCGTACAGAGTACTTGGCGAGACGCACATGGTAGATAAATTGCGCTCTCTGGACGCTGGGAGGGAGAAGTGATAAATATACTCTTGGTATATGTCCCCCTGAGATTTCGCGAAGCTCTGTTCCTAGACCTGGGTGCTCTTCTGCTTCGCCTACGGGAGGGTAAACTGATTATCAGTTGTGATTTTAACCTGGCCCTAAACAACTGAGGGACCGTTGGCCCCACAGCATGATGAGACCCTCCCATAGACCGCTTGCCAACTTACTATCGGCTTTGGGACTGGTAGACACCTAGTGCATCAGTAACCCCGCAACCCAACACTTCCTATTTCACTAAGGGGTGCATGATAGTCTATCACGTATTGACTACATTCTCACTCTTGCATCGCAGCTCCCGTGCTTCACGGAGGTCCAACACTTGACTAGGGGTGTTTCTGAACATTTCCCAATATGGGCAGAGTACGGACAGCCTCCTCACCACGACCATAATAGGATTGTGCTTAATCCTTGGTACCTCAGGGTGCCCCTCATTCATGAGGGTCTCTGCAAGGTCATGGAGCGATACTTTGCTGAGAACGAGGGCTCTGTCACCTCTGCGCTGACCTTATGGGAGGCATACAAGACAGTTATAAAGGGTCAGAGCCTTTCCCTAAATTTGGGACATAAACAAGATAAGAGGGTGCGCATGGAGGCACTAGAGAGGAAGATTCAAAACCTAGAGACCAAGCTGTTAGACTTGGATCCCACGAATCGTGACGGCGTTTAACACAATCTTAGTTTTAAACAAAAGTAGTACAGGGACACGGAGGAGGAGGCTGCCAAGTCCAGCTTTTGCGCAACCCAACAGCGCCTCTATGAAGTGGGAGAGAGGACAAGCAAGAAAAGATACGTAGATGGGTCCCAATTACAAAAGAATGAGGGAGATCGAGTTGACACCCGACAGGGAGTGACAGATGCCTTTGCAGTCTATAACGCACACCTCTACTCTCTGACACTCACGGCCTCCGCTGAGGTGTCTCGTGAGCTATTGGCAGATATTCAGCTACCTGGGCTGACACCATCAGACAGGGCTCTCTTGGAGCAGGAACTTACTGAGGATGAAATTATCCAGGTGATCTGGGACTTCCTCAGGCAAGGCTTTAGGCTGTAATGAACTGCCAGTCTAACTCTACAAGCTCATGGCCCTTATGGTAGCACCGCATTTGCTCCAAATGTTTAAGGAAATCCGGAACGCAGGCCTTTTGCCTCGAGACCAGAGATTAGCCAATATCTTTGAGATGCAAAAAGAAGGAAAACCTCCCAAAGATTGTGCCTCATATGTGCCATTCTTGCTACTAAACATTGAAGTGAAAATATTACTGGCCACTAGGCTGCTCCAGGTGATAACTTCATTAATCCACCCAAACGATCTGGCTCTTTTTGCCCAGGCACAACACCTCACTTAACCTGCGTTGCCTACAGGGCATTTTGGGATGTGCTGGGAGGCTCTGTGAGGATGCCATACATGTGTCGCTTGACACCCGTATTGCTTTCGACAACGGTGACTGGCCATACGTGTTCAAGCCCTTTTCCAAGTTGGGCTTTGGCCAACACTTCTTCACATGAATACAACTGCTCCTCTGGCCCAGGTGACGGTCAACGGGGGCACATCCTCAGTATTTCATCTGCGGCACGGGACTCAACAGGGCTGCCCACTCTCTCCACTCTTATTTGCCCTAGTTCTGTAGCCACTAGAGGCTTGGATCAGGCAAGACCCTCTGATCCGAGGACTACAATCGATAACATCCTGCTATATATATCTGACCCAATCCCTACCCTGTGATAGAATCCTTACTCTATTCAGCTGCTACTCGGGGTATACTATCAATTTGGATAAATCCCTCATTTACCTCCTTCATGGAGAACCCCCACAATTGCCCCGAGTCTGCGCTGCTAAAATCACAGCTAGAGGGTTCCGATATTTAGGAATTTACATTACTGCGGATCCAGAGACTTTCTTCACAAGAAACCTGGATCTAACTTTGATACACTTCCGAATGAGATATATAACATTGGAGGACCCTGCCTTTTTCCATTTTGAGGAAAGCTACCCTGTTTAAAATGATGGCATGATCTGCTTTCTGTGTGCACTCCGTAACACACCTTACCTGGTCCTTCCGTCCTATTTTTAGCCCATTGGCAAGGAAATCTGCATGCTACTTTGCAATGAGGGACCTGCTCACATTGCCCTTAAATAAAACTGACAAGGGAATGGTACGATGGTGGCCTTGCCCTCCCTAACTGGGTAGCACAGCTTATTGCAATTAACCAGTGGACCAATGTCCCAGAAGGGGAACCGGCTTATCGTCTGGACAGGCAGGCCATTCATCCAGGGGGTTAACTCAGAACAATATACGGTTCTTCACACCCCAAAACCTTTCTTATCCTCTCAGCAACTACACTCACTATTTGGCACTCTGTGCTCCATGCCTTGGGCTGGTGAGGCAAACTTACATTGGCTACTTCCCTCTGGGATAACGCACAGCTAGGGATGTTGGGAAAGCAGCAAGGGTTTCACAAATGGCACCTCATTGGTCTCTCCAAAATGGGCACAGACCAGGGACTGACCATGTCAATCCATATGGACTTTCCAGGTTCTTCCACTTAGATGATGAGAACAACCAAGAGGGAGGTTAGTGCTCATCACATTTCATTTTGGGGAGGGTCATGTTGTAAAGTGGCCTTTTTTGGATGGTCATTCCCCCTTTAGCATCTAGATGCCGTGGGTATGGATCTGAAAGTGTGCTGGGTCCTGCTAAACAGGCCCCAGCACCAGTGCTCTTTCCCTTAAACTGTAAATGTGAATTGGTACAGCCAATTGGCAAGTGCTTTTACACTCCTGTAAGGCCCTATTATATGGTACCAGTGGTACCCAGGGCAGGGATGTAAAAGGGGTACCAGGGCTGCAGCACTTATTGTGCCACCTTGAGTGACCCGAGTGAAACCAAAGGCTGCAGGTCTGCCATGTCTGCCCTGCACGAGCAGCTTGCCTGCTCGAGTTCGACTCCGCACACACCATGTGTGACAGGGTCACCTCATTACATTTAATATATGTTAGTCAACCCTAAGATAGGCCTCCTATAGCCCAGGGGCAGGGTACATTAAATTATATCTGTGGAAATATATGTGCAAGCATATATTGCCCTCTGTTGGAATTTTAAAGTAATTCTACCGCAAGTGACCGACCCTCAATAGGACAACTTTGACTGGACACTGGCCATACCCCGGATGTCAAGCTCCATTATGGAACGGTCGATTTACTTAATGTTTGGTATCAAACACTGTGCTTTTTAACCCCTGACATGATGGTGATGTCGTGGTTTAACCAGCATGTACCTAGGTGGCACCTAAGACAGTGCCAACCAAGTCAACCCAGTGTTCACGTGCACTGCAGGGCTTTTCTGAGGGTTTGCTCGAAGACAGAAGTTTGACCTCGGCCTGGGAAGTGTGTGCCGCTCCCAGATGCCAGAGGTGACACCTCCTACCACACAGGATGGCTAATGAATGGACCATTATGGCGGTATGCCTCAAAGGCTTCACCAGCGCCATGGGACAAAGGAACTTGCCCCCCACTCAAGGACAAATCCCCCCCCTGACCCAGTCACTGTTTTTCATGGGCATGCGGGAAATTAGCTATTCAGGAGGCGTGAATCTCCATAAGGCTGACCACACATTTAGGGTGTCACCTCTAAAGTGTACAGTCGAGGATGGTTTGGCGATCTTGAATTTAGACTAAAAAGCAGGTTCCGACCAGCTTTAGTGACATACTCCCACCGGATATGGTCACCACTGGGGCAGAATAGTCACAGGACTAGATGCCAATTATCTAATAGTCCTCACACCCACTAACACCCTTTAAATTCAGGATTTGAGAGACACCTCAGATACCAGAACCTTAGATTCGAAGTGATAAAAAGAGACTCGTTTCCACAGCAAGGCAGGCCTCCACAAAGAGAGGCACTAAACTCTGCACGTGTGTTTGCCACCCTCCACCCACTGGATTGCGACTCGACCAAGACAAGAGGCCGGTTCCAGAAGGAAGGTGAACCCCTCTGCAAACTACAGACTTCACTGCGAGCCTGATTGACAGCTTCATTTGACAGCTAAAGTGCACCTCTGCAACCTGCTTCCCTAAGCTAGGTACAATTGTGCTAGTCGTTGCTATCTGATCTAAGGACTCACGCGACCTTAACCCTGAGTGGGTTCAGTTGAAATCACTTTCTAAGTAAC
This sequence comes from Triturus cristatus, assembly GCF_964204655.1. NCBI lineage: Eukaryota > Metazoa > Chordata > Amphibia > Caudata > Salamandridae > Triturus > Triturus cristatus. Next base: position 513,811,145 of record NC_140588.1, read on the forward strand.
CGATTGCATATATGTGTTTCTCTCATTGACCACAATGTTAATGTTTTTAATACTTTGCAGTGTAGAAAAACATGACCATTTCGGTCAATGGTAAAACACCTATATGCAATCGGTTAATTAGAGAGTGAGTTCAACTAAACCCACTTGGGGCTTTTCCCAAACGGAAATTACACTTATAAAATATAATTAGGGTATCTGGTTTTAGGTTTAAACACATAATTACTGATAAAACCCCACCAAAAGGAAAATAGCCATCACCGGTGTAAACATATAAACACTGAAAAACACTATCAAGTACCACACACCTGAAATACCATGGACTTCCACAGGAGCAGACGACAATTTCCCAAATCCCAAACTCCACTAAAAGCGAATCTTTACCTACACTTTCAGGAAAGAGGGGGAAAAGGGCATGGGGCAAAGAGAGACTCCACTGCTGTGCCTCTTCCTCTAGGGAATTCTAGCTATTCTTCTCAGCACCTATAATACAAAACAACAGTATTGATACACCCAGAACACTCCCAGATCTAAATTACTTTTAGTAGTTGCATCACTCTAACGCATCTCATACCTGAACCTCTGCAGTGATTAGCCTCTCTCTTATATATATTTCAAATAGTAGATGTACTTGTTGACAATATGCAAAATACCGATTCTCTCTTTTCTTTGTTGCAGGTGCCAGTTGAAGAATTGGACGGTAAGTATAATATATACATATATATATTGCTACATACAAATTGGAGATGTTAGAAGATGAATTATACTGCCACTTCTTTTCTGGCTACTTTTCTGTAAACTTATTTGCAGTTTATTGGTAGATTCTTTTATTAATATGTTGTGCAGATTACACTTGCTGATAATCCATTGGATATAATGTCTTTCAAAATAAGTAATGTCCAACAAGCTATGTGCTGCAATATCTGGCAATACACAGTTCTACTCGAATCTCTCCTGTTGAGTTCACAGGATTGAATGAGTACCAATGAAAATTCAAAAATCTTTTTGCTTGCTACGGCTGCTCTGAATGAGTCCAATTAAATAAAAGCTGCGAGCAGATGGCTAGCCGAAATCAGATATGGAAAGAAACCCTGCAGCAGCTCTGAGTGTGCTTTCAAATACTATTCAAATAAAGAACGTATGGCAAGTGTTATCCAAAGAAAATTCTGAGGTCTTACTCTTTCTGGGGGGAATTTGCGGTCCTCTACTCACTGTACTGCAACGCTGAAGAAACATGAAGAAATTCTTCTTTCCTGGAATCTTCTGCTGCTTCAGCAAGACTGCACTGACACACCACAGAAGTCAAGATGAGATGCGGGCGAGTTGTCGGTCTCCAAAATTACCAAATAACTAAGCTGCGAACGAGCGCGAAGAAAATGCTCCGTTCAGCAAGAAATGACAGTTGAAGTGCGCAGCACAACAGGTGTGTGCGCGCAAAGTATTAGAATCCTCTAAATTGCCCAAAACACTAGAACGCCTCCCTCTGACTCCTGAACGTAATTCTGCCACAATGTTAGGGGGACTAAGGACTGCCTACAAATAACATAAATAGGAGAATCGGCGTAGCCGATTCCAAGGGTAACAAAGTACCCTCTTGCGCCTGACTCGAACCTGAGGACAGGAATGTTTTCTCCTAAGGCCAGCCTTGACAAACACCTTCATAACCACAAACTAAGTGCCATTCAAAGTAAGGAAATGATGAGTGAAAGAGTCATTTTTATTTCTTCCTTAAGGGGCCAATACAATGTAACTTTGTTATACAAGGTAGCATCAAGAAAGACTGGGCTAACATTACTCTGCTTGAGTTTTGTTGTTTATTTTTTTGATAAACAAATTTTTATTGAGTTTTGCAGCATGAGAGATAACATCAAGAATGATATACAGCAGTGCATTGAACATGGCATCAATAGGTTCAATCCGGGATGTATCAGCAAGTAATTGTAAAGACCCCCTCTTCCTCCCCCATCCCCCGTACCCGCCCCCTGCGCCCCCACCCTTCAAAACAGGCCCCCCAGCCAGTTCCCCCATATCTTGCGGAATTTTTGGGGGCAGCCCCGTGCAGCGTATAACGCCCGCTCCTGGGCCGCGCACCAATCCACCCCTCTACTCCAGGTAGCCCTACTGGGCGGGTCTGGCTGTGCCCACACGGCCGCGATATCCCTCTTAGCCACCATAAGGGCAGTAGTGAGGAAATATTTCTCGTTACGGGACCCATCCATCCCGTCCGTGATGCCCAGCAAGGCCATTTTAGGCTCATGGGGAACCTCCCAACCCAGGACCTCCGCTAGATCGTCTTCAATCGCTGCCCAATAGGCCTCCAGGCGGGAACAAGACCACACCATGTGGAAGAAGTCCGCAGGAGCTACCCCACAGCGAGCGCAGGAGGCGTCCACGCGGAGGCCCGCGCGATACAGGCGGTCCGGGGTCAGATAAGCAGTGTGGAGGTAATAGATTTGGATGAGCCGCAGCTTAGCGGAGGAGGTGAGCGATCGAGGGGCCATAAGGGCGTCCCTCCAGTCCGCGTCATCCAGGGGTCCCACCCAGGCCTCCCAGCGCTGTTTTAGCCCGCTCCAGTCCACTGGGGTATTGTTAATCAGGGATTTATAAATGCGGGATATACCCCCCTTCCCCAGATACCCTAACATCACTTGAGCCTCCGGTGGACTATGGGAGGGCAACCTGGACTCTAGAGGGACGTGGGCCCTGACCGCATGGCGCAATTGAAGGTAACGGTAAAATTGAGACGGCTGTAACGAGAAGCGGGCCTGGAGCTCTTGGAAGGAACACATGTGGCTTCCACGCCATATATCGCCCAAACAGGAGATACCGAGAAGATCCCACTGCCGAAAGCCTGCTAGGCCCACCACCTCCCGCAGCCATGTCCCTTGCCAAAGCGGAGTGAGTTGCGTGAACGTCCCCGACCATCTGGTGTGTCGCAAGGCTGCGCGCCACGCGAGAAAGGGGGCCCGAACGACGCCGGGAAGTGACAGGGGGATCGCTGTGCCATAGAGCATATTTTGGATAAGGGAGAACCCGAGGCATTGCACCTCGAGTCGATACGCCGGGTCGCCCCAACCACCCGAGAACCAGTCATGGATCACCAAGAGCTGGGTGGCCAGATAATAGAGATATAGGTTAGTCATGCTCATGCCGCCGTCATAGGAGGGAACCCTGCATCGATCTAAGGCCAGCCGAGGCCTACCACCGCCCCAGAGAAATTTGGTCACCATCTTATCCAGGTCCCGGAACCACAGGCGCGGAAAGGGGTACGGAGTGGTTTGCAGCATGTACAAAAACTTGGGGAGGATCATCATCTTATATAGGGCGACTCTCCCTAGCGGATTCAACGGGAGGGACTGCCACCGGAGCATATCTCATCTGGTCTTGTTGACTACAGGTGCCACGTTGAGGGCCCAGCAAAGTTCCGGAAGGAGGGTGACCCAGATCCCCAGGTACTTAAAGGAGAGTCGCCGGAGGGGAATATCCGACTGCCAGTCGAAACATTCCCGTGACGGGTGTAACGGGACTAGAACGGACTTTTTAGTGTTCAGATGAAGACCCGACGCCTGGCCAAACCGACGGAGAATCCGGCGGACCTGAGGTCCCGAGGTCGCTGGATCAGAAAGATAGAGGAGGACATCGTCTGCGTAGAGGGCAATCTTATCAGGGGCCACACCTGGCCAGTCCCATCCGCGAAGAACGGGGTCGGAACGAATCAACACCACCAGGGGGTTCCATGGCCAGAGCGAAAAGGAGGGGCGAGAGCGGACATCCCTGGCGTGTCCCCCGACCTATGGGAAACGGGCAAGATAGAGCCCCATTGACTAACACACGGGCCCGCGGGCTGGCGTACAGGACCGCTACCATGGCACGGAACCGGGGACCGAAACCCATACGCTCTAGAACGTCACCTAAGTACGCCCATCCCACTGAGTCGAAGGCCTTTTCAAAGTCGACCAACAGGAGGGCCAGATAGGGGGAAAGGCGGCCGCGGTGCGCCATCGCGACGTGCAAGCGCCGCAGGCAGTGTCTAGTCCCCCGATCCGGCATAAATCCACATTGATCCGGGTGGACCAGGGAGGCAAGAGACGGGCGCAACCGCTGCGCTAGGACCGTGGCATAGATTTTGAGTTCGGTGTTGATAAGGGATATAGGCCGGTAGTCGGAGCAGGACCGCGAGGGGGGCTGAGTCTTGGGGAGGACAACTATGGTTGCTGTGTCCGTCTCGGGCCGGAACGAGCCCGTCTCCACCACCTCCGCAAAAAGGTCCCGAAGCCTCGGGGCCAGAGTCTCACGATAGTGAGCGTAGAACTCCTGGGGGAACCCGTTGGGTCCTGGGGTCTTCCCAGGCGCCAGGCGGCCGATCGCCTCTTCAATCTCCCGCAGCGCGATAGGCGACTTGAGGGTCTCAGAAACCTCAGGCCGCAGCCGCCCAAGCGTCGCCCCGGTCGTCCCCAGCAACTCCCCTAGGGAGAGCGTGGACGTCCGGAGACTGTACAGCCGGAAATAATAGTCAGCGAACGCCTGAGCCATCGCCACCGAGGCTGTGTGGAGGCCACCCGCAGAGTCCGCGATGGCCGGAATGATCCTACCCGCCCGGGGGTAAGTAGCCAGCCGGTGGAGCAGAGTGTCATTTTTGTCTCCCCAGCCGTATACCCGGGCCACCGAGGAGCGCCACAGAATCTTTGCCGCCTCCAGGGAATGTAAGCGAATCTCTTCCTGTAGGAAGGCCAGGCGACGAGAGCGCGTGTCGTCATTCAAGTCCCCCAGGTTGCGCTCCAGCTCCAAGGCTTGAGTCTCGCAATCCGCGAGTTTCTGGGATTGAGCCCGTCGTTGCCGCTGCAGATGCCCCTTAGCAGCACCCCGAACGGTCGCCTTGCCGGCCTTCCACAGGACGGCAGGGGAGGGGACAGAGCCCTCATTGTGAGAGTAGTAATCGGCTATCTCGCCCCCGACCACCTTCCGAAAAGCCTTGTCGTGAAGGAACCAGGCGTTCAAACGCCACAGCGGACGAGCAGAGAGGGGGGGGGACCGAGAGCAAGGATCACTGGCGAGTGGTCCGAAAGGCCCCTTGGAAGAAAGCGCACATCCTGCACCCCTGCGCAGTCGGTAGATGGTACGAAGATGAGGTCGATCCGGGCATGGGAGTGATGGGCCGCCGATGTGTGGGTGTATTGGCGAGCCTGCGGGTACCCTCCAAACATCGCAGAGGCCCTGAGATTCAGCCCAGGACGAGAGCTGTTTTGCGCGGGCGGCGCGGGCCAAGGATACCGGACCCGTCGAGTCCAGGTGAGGCGAGTAGACAGCGTTGAAGTCCCCGCCGAGAATGAGGGAACCCGCCAGGAGCGTCGGGAGGAGATCCGCTGTGCGGGAGAGGGCCGACGGTAGGAGGGATGGAGCCGCATAGAGGGACATCAGGGTAAGGGGTCGCCCCTCCAGAGTGCCACATACTACCACCACCATGCCCTGGGGGTCCAACTGCACCTGGGACAGGACAAAGGGGAAGGACTTGCGAAGCAAAATGGCCACCCCTCGGGATCCCCGTGCAAAACCTGAATGCCATACCCTGTCATAACCATAGCGGCCAAGAAAGGGACAGTTATTGCCCAACAGGTGAGTCTCCTGGAGGAGGAGCACATCGATCTCTGTACGTTGCGCATATTTGAGGACCGCCATGCGTTTGAAACGGTCCAGAAGACCATTGACGTTCCAGGATAATATGCGCATGGCGGCCCTAGGGACAGGTGGGTCAGCCATAATCCAGGACAGAAGACGGGGCCAGTGGAGGCGCGGCTGAACGCGCCCCTAGAGAGGAAGGACAGCGGGACATCGGGCAGGAGAGCCGGTCAAAAAGTACATGATACCATGACACACCAAATAAGAGGGAGTCATCCCCCACCAACAAAATCTCCCCAACGGGGAAGAAACAACCCCACACCAACCCCAAACCCCCACCCCCCACCCTATACTTCGAAAACAGAAGCATCTGTCGCCCGAACCAAATGGAAGAAACACCAAGCTAAAACGCTCGGGCTTGAGCGCTGGTGGGCCCCTGATACAATTGCAGTCAAGCCTGATTTACCTGCCCTGGCCAAGAGCAACACTGTCAGCGGAGCATTCTACCCCCCGCCCGGGCACCCCCCACCCCCCCCCCAAAGAAACAAAGAGAGTCAAATGTTAGGGCTGCGAGAGAGGTCTGAAGTATCCACCAATTCGGCCGGCTGGGTTGCAGGGCCCGTGAGCCGGGGTGACACGGCCCGCCGCCCGTCAGCCACGGGACTGGCGCGTGTGGCCGAGGAAGCAGATGATGTTCTCGATCCCCGGCGTGGCCGTCCCCCAGAGCGCGTAGTGATCGCCTCCCCCGTTGTGCGCTCCCGGGGTAATGTGCGATGCCGCCGACGGGTCTTCGATGTCCGGGGCCTCCCTCGCCCCCCCCGCATATCCGTAGGCGATCCGCGCCCAGAGCGCTGCAGGGGGTGCTCCTCTGTCAACCAGGTCCAGGCCGCCCGTGGTGTATCGAAGAAAAGTGTCTTATGCTGGAAGACAACCCGGAGGCGGGCCGGGAACTGGAGCTGGTACTGGAGTCCCAGGGAGCGCAGCTTTTGTTTCACTTCAGTGTAGGAGCGACGCAGCTCTTGGACTTCGCGGGTGTAGTCCGGGAATATCATGATTTTGTGGTTTTGGTAGTGGAGGGCGTCCGTGCGCCGGGTTTTCGCGGAGAATGGCATCTCGGTCACGGAAATTTAAGAGCTTGAGGATGAACGGCCGGGGGGGCGCACCGGGGGGCCTGAGGGCCAGGGAGCGATGGGCTCTCTCCACCACGAACGAAGCCGATAGGCTGTCCGCCGGCATCCAGGACCGGAACCAGCGCTCCATGAAGTCGTCCGCCCGGCCCGATTCGACTCCCTCCGGGAATCCCACTAAGCGCAGGTTGCTGCGCCGAGCGCGGTTTTCTGCATCCTCGACCCGGCGGTGTAGCTCCTTAGAGTGGGTGTTCAGCTCCCGAACCTGGTCTTGTAGATGGCGGATGTCATCCTCAGCCGTGGATATCCGGGACTCGGCTTCCGAAATGCGGGCGGTGGCATTCCTCAGATCTTGCCGGAGAAGAGCGACGTCCACTTTGACCTCTCCCACCATGCCCTCGAGAGAGGCGCGGGATGAGTTGATGGCCTGCAGGATGGCCGCCAGGTCTGTAGCGGGGGCCGGGACCTGCTCGCCCGTGAGGCCGGGCCCCTTGTCGGAGGTCGTGAATCTGTCCATCCTGGTTTGGGTGGCCCCGGACGCCGGCTTGGTGGCCCTGTCCTTACCCATTTCTGGGGCGGCCATCAGCGAAGGAGGGCAACGGGCTGGCGATACACCTGTGGGATGGCAACGGGTGCTCGGGTTGCCGTGGGACCAGTAGGAGGTATGGCCGGGAGGTCCCGCGGCTGGAAACGGCTGGGTACCACCCGCCTCAACGGTCAAGCCTCGATGGGCATCTCAGCGGGACTGCCCGTCCAGCCCCTGGTCGCAGGTGCGCCCGCAGGCTCCCCCCAACAAAGCGAGGCCCAGCAACGTAGGTCACAGTTCCAGGCCACCGGACCGTCACTCGGGAGCCCCTCAGCCGGTAGTCGCCAGGGCCGCAACCCCTGTCGCAGCCCACCTCTCCAAGGGGACGCCTCGCCAGTTCAGTCTCCCCGCGGTCCCCGGGGGGGGGCACAGTGCCACTTGTCGGGGTCCTCGGCCGGGGGCCCAAGCGATGGAAGGGGGGGGGACAGCACACACACCCCCCCGGCCGCCGATTTGTGGCCCGAGTCAAGGAAGGCCCCCCCGCACCCGGAGTCCACAACCAGTCTCGGGCCGATGGAGCCGGTTCTGCGCTGCAGCCAGGAGGAGAGGGGAGGGAGAAGGGGGGGGGCTGGGGGCCCGGGTCCCCCGGCCGCCGACGCACGGCCCGATGGGGGGGGGTCTCCCCTCCGCACCCAACCCCACAGCTGCCCCGGTGAAACGGTCGCAGCCGGCCGCACTCTCCGCCACTCTACGCCACTTGGGGGGGTCCGTCTCAGCACTCCCGGGGCTCCGGACAGCATCAGCGGAGCAGGGCAGCGCCCGGCCAGCACCAACAGCACCCGCGGCAGCCTCGCGGCCGCCGCGTCTTCAGCTCCAGCAGGGTCAGGCCTGCGCCCCTCGTGGGCGCCGCGGGCTAAATTTCAGCTCGCCCGAGCCGCGGCTCCACAGCCGCCACCTTCCGTCGTCGGTCAGGTTCCGCGACGTCTAGGCAGGCTCCCGATGTCCGCAGCGCCCCAGGATTAGGTTCGGGGCAGCAGGGCAGCTTCCCAGGCCCCCGCACTCCGAGCGAGCCGGCCAGGGCAGTCCAGGAGAGGAAGCAGCAGGATTTGCGGGGACCGAGACCGGGAGCCTCAGTGAAAGGCTTCCATGACAGTCAGGCGCCACCGAGTTTTGTTGTTTAAGGATGTCACTAAAACATTGTCTCTTCTTCCTTCTGCTTTTTTCAGTTTTGTGTTCTTTGGTCTAAAGATGCAGTGTTTAGATGCATTTTTTAGGTCTTAGTTATTTTATGAACTGTAGAGAATCAGGAAATATCAAAATCGTATTTGATATTTTGGCTACATTTGATTTCATTGATAGGTAAAATAGCAGGTTTCAAAAGAATCTTTCCTAATATGTATCATCACATTTACCCACAGACAGAGAAGAGGTGAAATCCTCTGATACATCAGCCCCCTTTTCTAGTGAGTCAATATTGATTGTAAGTGAATTGCCAAAAACTCCAGGCTTTAAACATTCAATGAAAGATATAGCGACAGGTATATGTGAAAAGAATGTTGTCCTCAAGCATCTGAGATAGTGGTGAAAACATGACACCAGATGTTTGGTAAACATGGAACGCAGTGTCACATGGAATGCTGCTGAAAAAAATTCCTATCAAGTTCAATAAAGATTAGAGTGATAGTTTTTGTATTTGCAGGACTTCAGCTGCGTACATGAAAAAGTTGTATGATGGCCTGTCAAAGATCGATACCTGAGCTGAAGTGCTTCCCTGAAAGGGATCCTTGTCACTTGCTAGATGGTATGCTGAAAGCATCTTTACAATCTTCAGAGATAATGAAGAATGCTATTGACTTTGCAGTCCGTTCTGGTGCAGTAAAAATATATTTGGACCTTATAAACCCTGTGCACACGCTATCTATACACATGCACTAACAGTGCAGGAGGCAAGCAATATTTAAAATTAAATTAAAATTCCATAAACACCAGAAAAACACTGTATCTGTTGTTTTTAACAGCGCGAAACTGTGTAACCACTGATAACCACTGTTTTTTAAGGTATTGATAAAACAGAAAAAAAACACCAGAATTTACCAAAAATAAAAACTGCCAACAGGAAAGCCTAAATATAATAAAGTAATCCCAATGTTAACCTATGGGAGAGATAGACCTTGCTGTAGAGAAAAACGAATTTAAGAGTTTTTCATTACCTGGACATGTAAAACTTAAAAGGGCTGTCTAGGCCTACCTTAGGGGTGACTTATAGGTATTAAAAAAGGAAGGTTTGGGCCTGGGAAGAGGTTTAACATGGCAGGTCAACATGGAAGTTTAAAACTGCAAACACAGGCTCTGCAATTGCAGGCCTGAGACATGTTTAAAGGGCTACTGAAGTGGGTGGCAAAATCAGTGCTCCAGGCCCACTAGTAGCATTTAATTTACAGGCCCTGGGCACATATGGTGCACTTTACTAGTCTAGGGACTTATAAGCAAATTAAATATGCCCATTGTGGATAAGCCAAATTTTACAGTGTTTTAGAGAAAGAGCGCATGCACTTTAGCACTGGTCAGCAATGGTAAAGTGCCCAGAGTCCTAAAGCCAGCAAACATGTAGTCAGCAAAAAGCATAGGAGGAAGTCAAAACTTTGCGGGTGACCCTGCAGAAAAGGCTAGGTCCAACAGGTGTCATACCCCTTGACATTCTCCTTTAGTAGCCGGTAAAGCCTAAGAAGGCTCTCACCTCTGTCTGGGTTTTGGGGTTCCCAAGCCAGAATGGTTTCAATCTTGGCCCAGAGGGGCTGTACTTTGCCTCCTCCCACTTGGGGACTCAAGTAGACCACAGAACCCTGCCCTGTCTGACACTTACTGGCCTTGATAGTCAGGCCCTCTGCAGAGCCTGAAACACTTCTCGGAAGTGGCACAGGTGCCCTCCCAGCTAGAATTGAAGACCGCGATGTCACCCAGATTGGCAGCACTGAAGTTCTCCAACCCAGCCAGGACCTTGTTGCCCAACTTCTAGAAGGTGGCAGGGGCGTTCTTCAGCCCGATGGGCATGAGCCGGAATTGGAAGCACCTCTCTGGGGTAGAAAATGCAGACCTCTCTTTAGCCCCCTTGGTCAAGGCAATCTGCCAGTAGGCAGACATTGAATCAAACGTGCTGAGTCACTTGGCAGCTCCTAGGTGATCTATGAGCTCATCAGCTCTCGGGATGGGGTATGCGTCAGTCATGGTGACTGCATTGAGCCCACAGTAGTCCACACAGAACCTAAGTTCTAGAGTTACACCTGGAGGGGCAGCTTTAGAGACCAACACCATTGGGCTCAAAAACCCTAACTAGGGGGCGTGGCTTCACCGCTGAGCGTAATGGTGACTCGATAGCTTAGCTCCATAAACTCCTGATCTCCTCCCACAATCCGCCACATCTATCCCTCTCTCGCTCGGCGGGGGGGGCGATAGGAACCATTGTGGGTGCTGCCGAGCCCAAAACCAGCCCTGTCGGCCCAGGAGTTATTGAGCTGTCGACACTCTGTCAGGCGGCCCTTCCACACTCCGAGACTGCAGAACTGGGTGTGGCGACTCGACGATCCAGCCCTTCAGAAATGGTCGTGGCCTAACTTTGACCTCAGACGATACTTAAGCCATACCGAGACGCCGAGGACCGCATGAGCCGCCGACACATGACTGAGGCTAGCAGAACGTAGGTGAGCTGGGGTTGCCGAGGGCAGCGCCCACGAGATCGCTGCAGGCGCTCAAGACCGGGGCATCCGGAGTTAATCAACTGTCTGCTCCTGTCCCTCGTGGCCCGCCTTGAGTCCATGTAATGAAGCCTTGTACACTCACAGCTGGGGTACTACTCCATACATGGGGGCGAGGTGTGGACGTTTAGAGGACATTGTGGTGTGCTGTTGGTGTGTGCGATCCAGCACAGAGCATCCCACCTGCCTGCCTGATTGCCTGCTTCTGACACAGGGCTAGGATTCTGCCCTGAGACCACTAACACTCATGGTCGCGTGGGCTCCTGGACCAATACGCAATACGGAGTGAGCGGTTCATTGGCGGCGCTGCAGCGGACTGGACTCGAACGGCACAGCGGTCGCGCATGCCGGCAGCGCGGCCCTCTCTAGCCACAGTGTGAGCTTCCCCCCACCCTGATACTGAGTACATGGAGTCCGGCCTCTATGGTCCCCGTGGCTCTCAAAGACATTGATAAAACTGTGTTACACTCGCCCGCGGGGGGTGCAGCCAACTGAGTGGCAGGAGCTGACCCCGCACGATCGGAGAGAAAATGTCAGGACCTAAAGGCCTGAAAGGGACACAGCAGACAAAACTGGATAAGTATGCTCTGCCGAAGCCCATTGACTCCGACCACAATACCAAAGGGAAACTAGCGACCAGCACGGAAGGGCACCATCCTGAACTAACACTGAAGGATGTCATGGACGCCATCTCAGGGATCCGGTCATCTTTAGAGCAGAGAATGGACTCAATCACATCTGAAGTGTCGCTCCTCAGGGCGGACCTGACAAAAATCAGGGACAAGGTGAAACAAATGGAGGTTGTCCCCTCTAGCCTCATTGGAGACACCTCACAAGTACAGCAAGATATCAAAGACCTGCAGGCCTTTTGTGAATTCGCAGAGGACAAGCTGGACGACTATGAAGGCCGCTCCAGACGGAACAATGTACGAATTATTGGAATACCGGAAAGGGAGGAGGGTCAGGCGGCAGACCTATTTGTGGAGGACCTCATACTTGATCACCTTCAGCCTAAGGAGTTATCGAGATTCTTTGTGGTCGAGAGCATAGAGTCCCTAGAGGAGGACCGAAGCCCGGAGCGCCTCCTCGCCCAATTCTAGCAAAAATCTTGAATTTCAGAGACAGAGATGCAATATTGCAAAACTCCAGAGTGACCCCTCCACTCAAGTTTGAAAACGTAGAGATTTCCTTTTTCCCAGACTTCACCCTAAATGTGCAGAGACAGCGCCGGTCATTCCTTGAGGTGAAGAAGAAACTTCGAGACAAAGGGATCAAATATGCTATGCTGTTACTGGCCCGGCTTCGCGTGGAGGCGGAGGGCAAGGCCTGGTTTTTTGATCACCCTGAAGCAGCTGCAGACTGGCTGGAGGGTTGGAGAGGGGCAAGAGAGCACAACGCTCGCTAAGTGGTGGGCCTGACCACGCCTAGTGCCAATACTGTTATAGGATATAAATTGCTCTGAATAATCGACTGAATGGGATACACGGACTCGCAACGGTTGACAGCAACCAAAAGGAGAACAATGGTTTGGCCAATGGCACTAACTATCCTATGGTTTCTTATTGACATCGTTTGCCCCCCCTAGGGGGAGGATGTGGTCACACTGATTGAGGAGAGGGGTCGGGGTATCGGAGCTCTTCACCCCCCCTATATTCTACTTTTAGTTTAAAGGTTGGGTGACAGGCACTCCTCATAGTTGAGTTGATGAGCAGTTTTAGGCCCAGAGTCCAGGGGAGCAGGGAGGGGGGTAGTTGGGTTGGGGTAGGGATTTTTATTTTTAAAGAAGGCGGCTTCGAATATTAGCAGACGAGAGATGGGATATCCAACCTACGGTAAAATCAATGGGCACACACTGTAATGAATTGAATAGATGAGGCTACCAGCTGGTCGCGCACTCTGGTTTCACTACGGGCTCCAGTGGGGTGGGCATCAAGTTAAAAAAATCCTTCCCGCTCTCCATACAACACACCTGGACTGACGAAATGGGCAGATATGCAGCAGTTTCGGGGCAGTGGGAAGGAAAGTCCCTCACATTAATGGCATTATATGTCCCACCGGGGCTACAGGCCTGAACCTTCAAAGACTTAGGCAAAATACTACTGTCTTTCCCAGAAGGCTACCTGGTCATGGGTGGAGACCTTAACTCAGTAGTGTCTGGCTCCCTCGATTGACATCCCCCCGTAACATAGGTCTGTCGCACATGTGGCTCCCGGACTTCCTGGACGCACTGGGCCTTGTAGACGCGTGGAGGGCGTACCATCCCGAAAACATCCAACATACTTTCCACTCAGGGGCACATAATAGTTTATCCCGCAATGATTACCTTCTGGTTCCAGCGGCCCAGATAGGGAGTATCAGGGAGGTTAGACACCTGGTGCGGGGCAACTCTGACCACTCCCCCTTATGGGCAGAATTGGTCCTGGGAGAGAAAAGGGTAGGGAGAATAGCACCAATTAACCCCTGGTACCTTTGTAACCCTGTGGTCAAAAAAGCACTTTTACAAACCATTGACAACTACTTCCTAGAAAACAAGGAATCAGTGCGATCATCCCAAACCTTGTGGGAAACCTTTAAAACAGTACTGAGGGGTCAGGCACTTTCACTAATTGCAGGTATGCGAAAAGAAAATTCCAAAGACCTAGCCAGCTTAGAGAGCGAGATACTCCTCCTGGGGGAAGAGAGTGAAGGAGCGGTGACACAAGATAAACTTCATGCCTTGAAACTCAAGCGAGACTAATACAAGTCCATTGCTACTGACATGGCCAGCACATTGGGCAGAGATAAAGACGGAAGACTGTATGACTTAGGGGATAAGGCTGGGAAGTTACTGGCTTGGTTAGACAAGAAAGGCTAGTAGACTGGTACCATAATTAATAGATAAGTCAGGTGGGACAATAACAGATCCACAAGCAATAGCCAACGAGTTTGCCGATTACTATCGCTCTATCTATCGAGCGACCTCCTCCCTCTCAGAGGAGAACTCACAAGCTTTGCTCTCAGACATACAAATCCCCAGACAAACCGCAGACAAAAAGGATGTATTAGACAGTGACTTTACAAATGACGAAATCGCTCAGGCAATTAGGAACCTCCAGGTGGGCAAGGCACTGGGCCCTAACGGGCTACCAATCGAGTTGTATAAATTGAAGCCAGACACAATAGCCCCGCACCTACGGGCCATGTTTGTTGATAGCCGAGAGTCAGGATTGCTCCCTCATGACCAAAGGGTGGCTACTTTGGTTACTATACATAAAGTGGGTAAACCCAGACATAGGTGTGCTTCATCTAGGCCAATCTCTTTATTAAATGCAGAGCCTAAAGTCCTAGCTAAACTACTGGCGAGTCGACTGGCCCAGGTGATAGGCACGCTGATACACCCTGACCAATCGGGCTTCATGCCTCACCGAAACACCGTACTAAATCTGAGGAGGCTCCATGGGGTGTTGGGAAGACAGGGCACGATCCAAGAAGCTGCAGTGGTGGTCTCACTAGATGCCACAATGGCATTCAACACCATCGAGTGGCCATACCTGTTTGCGGTTTTGGCCAAGATGGGTTTCGGGCCCAATTTTATCAGGTGGGTGCGCCTCCTGTACACAGAGCCTTTAGCACAGGTAGTGGTCAACAATAAAAAGTCTGAGGTTTTTGCGCTGGGCCGTGGGACTCCACTCTGAGGTTTTTGCGCTGGGCCGTGTGACTCGACAGGGCTGTTCAATGTCCCCCTTACTTTTTGCCCTCACCCTAGAGCCATTGGCGGCATAGATCCGCAGAGATCCCATAATCCGGGGACTGAAGTGGACTGAAGAGTGGGAGGACCGCATCTCTCTCTATGCGGAAGACATTCTGTTGTACCTCGCATCCCCTAAGGCGTCGCTTCATAGAGTGCTCAATATATTCAGAAACTTTGGGAAATATTCCGGGTACACAATCAATTGGAGTAAGTCCCTCTTATATGTTGTCAGTGGCGAGCCCCCTCCCCTACCCAGGGGTTGTCCTATCCAGGTAGCAAAGGAGGGCTTCCAATATCTGGGGATCTTTATCACGTTAGACCCCAGAACCAGTTACGAACATAACCTACTCCCACCCCTACAGAGGCTTAAGAGAGATGTGGCCAACTGGAAGGCGCTCCCACTTTCCCTATTGGGAAGGGCAGCGCTATTCAAAATGATTTCGCTACCACGTTTCCTCTACGCACTTCAGAATTTTCCGGTCCCGCCGTGGTACTTTACGGAAATAGAGGGTCTCCAGAGGGAATTTCTTTGGAATGGTCGACCCCGCATAGCCTTGCCAAAGTTAGTCTTAAATTAGTATGATGGGGGGATTGGACTCCCAGACGTCAAAAAATACTACTGGGCGGCCCATCTGGTTGCTATCAATCATTGTACATACTGCCGCTGGGATAACCCGGGCTACAGGATGGACAAATGGTTACTGCCGGGTGTACTTATAACTTGGCCCTATACTCTAATCCCAAACAAAGGAAAATATTTCCCCTGACGGGACCAACCAATCACTCTGTACAGGTATGGCATGCAGCCAACAGAAGTCTAGGGTGGGATCAGAAACTCACAATGGCCACTCAATTTGTGGGACTCGGAACAGCTGGGTACCCTGAGAACCACAAAGGGATTTGACGAATGGGATTTGATAGGGATCACAAAGATTGGAGACCTTTGGTAAAAGGGTGGGGTGGTCACATTTGCCTTCCTGCAACAGGAATATGAGCTGGCCCTTACAGAACATTTTCGATATCTACAAGTGAGGCACGTGCTAACATCACGTCTATCAAAGGGTGACTCTCCCACAGAATCCTCGTCGTTAGAGGACAGATTACTGAATGGGTATATGCCAACAAAAGTGATATCTCTGACTTATAAAAAGTTGATTAATAACGCCCCAGATCCCCTCAAACTGGTCCGGGAATGCTGGGAGAGGGATGGACTAGAGCTCGATGATGAGGAATGGCAGGAGGCGGTGGCTTCCCCACGTGAGGTCCCAATCTCCTCTAGACTGCTGCTGGTCCAACTCAAGATCCTCCACAGAATTTATGCCATGGGGTCTAAGCTTATTAGCATGGGCAGAGCTGACTCGGGAATGTGTAGAAGACAGTGCGGTCTAAAAGGTACATTCATGCATATCGTGTGGGAATGTGTGTATATCCAGAACTACTGCAGGAGAATCCATGACTGTTTGGGGGAGGTTCTTGAACTTAACATAGGACTTGAAGCTAAAAGATGTCTTTTGAATGTTTGGGAGCCCACAGACCTAAATAGTAAGGATAAAACATGGATCACACTGGGATTGATGGTGGCCAAAAGAAATATAGCTCAATTGTGGGGTGCTGGAGTGCCTCCCACGGTGGGGGCCTGGAAGGCTGACATGGACTGGTGTATGGCTGGAGAAAAAACGGTATATGTTGCACATGGGTGCCCCAAAAAATGGTCTTTAATATGGAGCAAATGGAACGTATACCGAGGCAATATTTGTGTGCCACCAGTCGTCCCTTCTCTTGAAGATCCTGATACGCTATAACTGATTAAAACTATTATTTAAGGTTATATTGTGTATCGATGACATCTTTGTATGTGTATCTAATTTCTTCATTATCCCTGTTGGATCCGGCCTCGTGGCGTGGTCTTAACCCTCTTGGATTGTGCTCGTCCCCCGCACCGGCCTACACAGGCCGCCATTTCAGGCCGCCAGGGACCCCTCCTCCCTTCGAGGTCCCCCTTGGATTGTACCCGTTTTCCTACACCCGCCTCAGCGGCCCCCTTTTCCAGGCCGCACAGGGACCCCTCATCCCTTCGGGGTCCCCCCCACGCTTGCTCCACGCACCAGCCCACGCAGCCCGGCTGCCTCCGGCCTCGGCCCCAGTGAAGCCCCGACATCGAGGCACCAAGATCTGGCCAGGGGGCTCCGCATGGCCACTTCACCACTCCCGGAGGAGGAGAGTTTCGATGGGACCCCCACTGTCCCTCAACACCTAGGTGCGATCGTCCTCCGGCCTCCCCGGGCCTGGCGCCTCTCCCGCTGAGTGTCTGGCCTCTCCCAGCCCGGCCTCTCCGCCCCCCCAGGCGCAAGGGTCCGGACATCAAAGGGCTCCAGACCTATATCTGGGGCAACCCCGCAATGGGACGGCAGTTGTATCCCGGAGTCAAGAGCCCTGCTGATGGAATCGCGGCTGACCCTACGGAGAAGAACTCTTGCTGACACTACCACGAGCCCTGCTGACTGCGTCGCGGCTCCACCTTATTGAGACAAGGAACCTCACGGAACATCGGAGCCCTGCTGACGCTGTCGTGGCCCAACCTCGCTGAACCCTCCACCAGAGCCCTGCTGACGTCGTCGCGGCTCGAGCTGAACTGAACCACCTTAAGAGCCCTGCTGACCTAGTCGTGGCTCAAGCTCCACGAACTGACCGCCAGAGCCCTGCTGACGCCGTCGCGGCTCGACCACTCCGAGACCCGGAGTCCCTCCAGCTTGAGGATCAAGAACTGGGCCTAAGGTACCCTCGTACCCAGCTGCTACTAAAGACTGTCCCGCTACCCCGTCCCTACTAAAGACTTTGAGACTCTTGCGGATCCCTCGATCCCCCCTTGTATATATCGATAACAGTAACTTCCTAAATGCTGATAAAGAATTGCTCGTCTTGGGGGGGAACTAGTATACACGCAACTTGGCATACATGACGCCTTCACGGCTCACTATGACGCATTGTATCGCTCCCGCCTATCGGTTCCACATCCTGATATAGCCGGCTATCTCTCCCCCCTACAAATGCCGCAGCTGACTATTGCGCAGCAGGACGAGTTGGGGGCCCCGCTGGAGTCGGACGGGCTCCGAGAAGCCATCTTTAACCTGTCAAATGGCAAAACCCAACGCCCGGAGGGGCTGCCGGCTGAGTTTTACAAGGCCGGCTCGGACATCCTCGTCCCGGAACTACTGCGAATGTACCGCGCAGCAGCGGAAGATGCCGCTCTACCCCCAACGTTAAATGAAGCCACGCTGGTCTCTCTCCTTAAACCTGGCAAGGATGGCACACGGGTGGGCTCTTACCGCCCCTTGGCGCTGCTGAACACGGATTATAAAATCCTGGCTTCCGCGTTAGCCAGGAGGCTGGCCCCTCATGTGCCCGCTCTGGTGCACCGAGACCAAAATGGATTTGTCCCCACCCGCCACACTTCCTACAACATCCGCCGCCTTTTTCGGGTACAGGAATACGCCACGCAACAGTGGCCAAGAGCGGGATGCCTGATACTGGACCTGGAGAAGGCCTTCGACTCAGTCGAGTGGCCGTACCTGAGGGCGGTAGCAGAGAAGTATCAACTGGGGGAGGGATACAGTGCTTTGATTGACCTGCTTTATGGCAGGCCGACAGTCCGAGTCCGTACGGGCCGCCTCCTCTCAGCTGCCATCCGGGTCCGCAGAGGCACTCGCCAGGGCTGCCCACTGTCGCCATTGCTGTTTTCTCTGGCCATGGAACCCCTGGCCACGACTCTTAGGACACACGGGCTGGAATGGGGAATCCCATTGGCGGACGGTCTGCATGCGGTGTCACTGTATGCAGATGACTTGCTGCTGTACGTCAGGGATATGGCTACCATCCCTGCCTCCCTCACTGACATCTTCTGCACCTTCGAGGAGGTATCGGGCCTGAGAGTCAATTGGGCCAAGTCGGGGGCCTATCCCTTTAGCCCAGAAACGCCTGAATGCGACATCCGGCTGGGAGGGGACAGGCTACAATGGCATCCCACCACCTTCCGCTACTTGGGGATAAGGATCTACAGAACCCCAGTAGACGTCCTGGAGGGAAACCTCCTTCATGCAATCGCCTCAGTCCGAGCACAAGTTGGCTTCTGGAACACCTTACCCCTTAACGTGCCTAGCCGTGTGGCACTGACCAAAATGATAGTGCTGCCTCGCCTACTCTATTATTTTGCGAACATGCCTCTGTATGTTCCCACCAAGCTATTCCGCGACCTAGAGGTGTTGTTGCGTAGCCTCATCTGGAACAAGGGAAGACCGCGAGTGGCGCTGGCTAAACTATACATGCCCACGGATTCGGGGGGCTTGGCGGTCCCTAATATGGAACTGTACTACCTCGCGGCACAGATGCAATGGGTGGCGGGATGGCTGAGCGGCAAGCAACTTGAGGACACTGCCTCGCACGCGGCTGCTTGGACGCAAACACAAATAAATACGCTGTTCCACCCGATAACCCGCACGCCCTGCCCCTCACAGATCTACCTGGCGGTAGCACGCAGATGTTTCCTGCGGTGCCTCCGTCTTACGCGCGCCACTACGCCATATGCCCCGAGTTTGCCACTCTTAGGCATGCCTGGCCCGACGGGGCCGCTCACAGAGGTCCACTTGGCCGGCTGGGAACGAGCGGGAGTGGACACGCTAAGCGATCTGTACGCGGATGGCGACTTACTCACATTCGTCAACCTAGCTGAAGACGCGGCTCTTCCGGCGGGGCAGTTCCTCCTGCATGCCTCCCTCTTACACACACTCACGACTTCCTGGGGCGACATGGCGGTGGAACCTCCGACGCATACCTTCATACAATACCTACACGTTATGGGTAATGGTGCGCACATCATACACTGGTTAGCACAGGCACTGCAGGCGCACTCGCAACCATCCACATCAACGCTGAGGGAGCGCTGGGCAACAGACAGGGGAAGAGACTGGACAGACAAAGAATGGGCACTGATACTAGCCGGCCCGACCAACATCCCACGCAACCCCCGCTTTAAAGTTATACAATACTACATACTACAGCGCGTATACCTCACGCCCGAAAAGATTAACAGATATTTCTCGCGGACAGATGCAGCTTGCCAGCGGTGCTCGCTACCGGGGGCAGACCTCTTACACATGATATGGCACTGCCCTGACATACAGACATACTGGGACGACGTACTGGCGCTACTCGCGCACGGCGCTGACGGACGACTGCCGCACACATGGGAAGCATGTATACTAGGGTTGTATAAACGCACGAAAGATAACAAGGCGCAGGCACGCTTTTGGGACATGGGTCTCATAATGGCCAAACGCTTGCTCACTAAGCATTGGAAGGCAGCAGACCCCCCACACATCAGACATTGGAAAGCCTCCTTCGTTAATTGGGCGCGGGCGGAGAGTGCGGTCCTTCTTCGTGAGGAAACTGCAGGGCTCCGGAAGTTCCCCATCGCCCAGCTTTGGGATAACCTCCTCACGGCGTTCCAGGTGGCCTGCCAAGACCGAGGGATAACCTGAGTCTCTGGAGTTTGCCGCTCCCTTGCTGGTTGGGCAGTGACAGCCATGGGGCCGCGACGGAGTTAGCTCCCGCCCCCTTCTGCTTGCCCCTGGTGCCCCCCACTTCTACCCTACATGAGACCGCTGCCGGGAATTAATCGCTGCGCAACCATGGCGAGCGCACAGCGACTGCTGCCACCGCAGTCTGAAGCAACGCGCACGGTGCCCGGCTGCGGGCCCGGACGGGAAGGCATGACCACTCCACTCTACCCAGCCGCTCCCTCTCTGGCGCAGAGGAGCGCCCTATACATAGGGAAAATGGGTGCGGACGCCGGCGCTATGGGATCCCAGCCTACCTGACAGCCCCTTTCCCCCCGCCCCCCCCCCTGGCCTGCTGCTCCCCGCGTGTGTCGCATTGTCCCGCCGTGCCCCTCTCGACAGTTGATGTCCCCTCCCGCTCCAATGCAGAATGATCTCCTCCTCCCTCCTCCCCCCCTTCCCCTTGACCCTGTCTGAGTTTATGACCCTAACCTCGATTCCCCCTATCACCGCACATGCACAAGGAACAGTTTGTTTATTGGTTAAGTTCCCTGACCGGATCCCTACCTAACCGCAGATAACAGGCGAATGATGCGTCGTCCGGCGCCCCCGAGGCGATACCCTACCTAGCGCGCCCCGCTTACTGATGATGAGGCAGCGATGGTGCACACTCCCTGCGAGGGACGGATACGCCCGGAAAGTGTAGAAAGATCTTGCCCAGAGCGCACTGCGTTGCATACCAGGTGTGCCCAGACACTTAGCGGCTTGAGGGGCACAGCGCTGGAGGGACGGATGCGCGCCACGTAACACACATATAGACTTGAACTGCGAAGCTGCAGGCTGGACTCGCCGGATATATGTGTTGCCATATATGTCACAGTGAGCTATACCGACCTGTTCTTGTCGCGCTCCAGCCTACACTTTGAGCACGACGCTGGCGCTAAGCTGCCCGGAGGCCTTTGCACTTGGGGGTAACCACGGTGTCCTGTACGACTTAAGCTAAGGGCCTGGGTGGCAACCGAAACAGCCGCGGTGTGGGCTGGAACACAGCGCCACCCTCTATTGTTGACAACGCGCATAAGGAACACCACAACAAAACACCGAAAAGCACGATAGGCCTACCTGTCAACAATGTACGCACCTAATTCCTGCACAAAAGTCAACTTGCACAACGCCGCCGGACCTCCGGGTTGCCGGCTGAATGGCTGTGTCCTACCATCTGGTAACGTGTGCTTATTGTCTAACTGATTCGACACCTTGGATGGTGAATGTACATTGTAAGATGATGCAACTGCGAATAATAAAGGTTTTTCAAAAAAAAAAAAAAAGAATTGCTCGTCTTGATAAACCTCCTCGAGTCCTGTGTGGTGGTGTTACTGTGCTAGTACGGAATAGGAGAAGGACCTCTCCTAGGAGGCTTCTCAGCAGTGCTCGGCTACTTCGTACAGTGTGGGGGTCCCTATGGGTGGTCTCTCCGACTCCCCCGAGGTCCGCCTTCCAACATTTGGTGGCCAGCGACGGGATCCGAGCCGAACGCAGATCGTACAAGCAAGTAACCCACTCGCTATCCATCCAGACGAACAGAGACCATGAGCAACCAGGAAACCACCGCGACTATGGAGTTCCAACCAGAACGATTAGAAGAGTACACGCACAAAGAGTTAAAACAGTTCTGCAAGGACAAGGGCATTGCGACCACCGGCCTAGGTACCAAGGAAGAGATGCAGAAAGCCCTGAGAACCTGGATAGAGTCCGAGGCGGGTCCCTCCCAGAGTGAAGGTTCCCTGCCCCTGAATGCAGCCACGCCACCAGCACCGACCCCAGCGAACGGAGGGAGAAACAGCCTGGAAACCGGCCTCTCCGCGGAAGAAATATGAGAGCGGGAGAAGGTCCGGACCCATGAGCTAGAGCTTGCACGACTTCGGCTGGACGGCGAACTCCTGCTGGCCGAAAAGAAATTGGCCATGGAACAGCTACGGCTACAAGAGGAGATAGAGGAGAAGAAGCGGCATCGAGAGCTGGAGGAGAAAAGGCTGACCCTCGAACACGAGCGGGGCCTCAAAGAACTCGAGCTCAAGGCCCAGAAGGGGGAGACCGGCACCCCCAGCAATAGAGACGCTCTGCCGCCCACCGAAGCCAAGGTCCATATTCCCAAAGATGTCGTCAAGGAGTACTATAAAAACGACGACATCCAGCAGTGGTTTAAGGCGTACGAGGTGGCCATGACCTCCCATCGGGTACCCCGGAAGGATTGGGGTGCCGGCCTATGGGGTCGGTTCCTTAGCGAGGGCCGAGACACCCTACTCCAGCTCCCGGACGAGGTGATGACCTCGTACGACCATATGAAGGAGGCCCTGCTCACCCGCTATGGACTAACCGCGGAAATGTACCGCCAGCGTTTCAGAGACTGCAAGAAAATCCCCGGTACCACGTGGGTAGAGTATGTTGACTTTTTCAGCAGGGCCCTAGAAGGTTGGATCAAGGGGAGCAAGGTCACCACCTACGGGCAGCTGGTCGACCTCATTATTTGGGAACACCTCTCCAACAACTGCTTCGTGGAGCTAAGACAACACCTCCTCGACAGCAAGCTGACCGAGCCGCGGAAGCTCGCCGCCGAGGCCGATCGTTGGGTCAACACCCGAGTCCCCCGGAGCTCGATGGGGGAGTACCAGCAAAACCCCACCGGACCCCCCCGCCAGCGCGGCGGGGGAGGAGGGTCGAACAGGAATTGGGACATCCCAGCCGGGCCGCCCCGGAGTCCGCCTCGGGGGCCGCCTCAGCAACACACCTCCCCGAACCTAGCCCGAAGTGGGACGGCGCCAGCCAAAACCGGACCCCGGCCCACGATAACCTGCTACGGCTGCCAACAAACAGGACACTATGCCAGCGACCCTGCCTGCCCCATGAACCGACGAAGTGGGACCAGCGGGCCCCCGCCCCGACAACTAGCGGCTGCCGCCCTGGGAGAAGGGGAGGAAGAGGAACAACCCCTCGACGGGGGGTCCGCTGAGTGGGAGCCGGCGGCCATGTCCCTGGTCTGCCTGGGCAGCCGAGAAATGGTGCCCCGAACACCCATCCCGAGCAACACCCAGAAGTACCAACAGTGGGTCACTATCAATGGACGACGGGCCGAAGCCCTCCGTGACACTGGAGCCAGTGTCACCGCTGTCCGCTGCCACCTGGTGGCCCCCGAACAGATCCTGCCGAATGTGCTATGCCCCGTTCGGACGGCCGACAACAGCGAGAGCATGTGCCAGATGGCCCAGATTCCCTTCGAATGGGGAGGGGTGACGGGCATGCTGAAGGTGACCGTCCGCGACGATGCTCCGGTAGACTGCCTCCTGGGGAACGACCTCGAGAGTTCCCCCTGGGCTCAAGTGGAGCAGCGAGAGCATCTCCGAATGCTAGGACTACCCGAATGGGCCTGCGCCACCACCCGGTCCATGACCGCCCAGGCCCCCGTTCGGCCATGGCCGCCAACACCGTCGAGCCCGAGGGGCCCGTGCCCCCACCTGCCTCCAGCGAGGAAGAAGCGGACACCAATGCCAGACCCGCGGTGCCCCCCCCCCCAGGACGAGATCGCCTCTCTCGGCACACTCCCGGAGCCTGCCAATGGCGCCACGACGGGGGCCCCACCAGAGAACAGTTCTTGCGGGAACAGAAGACCTGCCCCTCCCTTGAAGGAGTCCGGCAGCAAGCGGCCTCGCAGGCCAACGGTGACCAGACCGGAACCCACTGGGTCTATTGGTCCGAAGGACTACTGTACAGCGAGCAGAAGATTGCAGAACTGGGCGCCAGTGGAACCTTGAAAGGCATGATCAAGGGCCTGGAGGAACCCCTACGGCGGAGATGGGATGTCCTGCTGCCGTGCCTCCTATTTGCCTATCGGGAGGTCCCGCAGAAATCCCTGGGGTTCAGCCCTTTCGAATTATTGTACGGGCATCCAGTCCGACGACCCCCCAGCCTGGTCAAGGAGGGCTGGGAGACGAAGCCCCGAGATGCCCCTCGCGACGTCTACAGATACCCCCTGACCCTACGAAACCAGACACGAAGGTTCCGAGACCTGGCCGAAGCCAACCTCGAGGCCAGCCAAAAGGACATGAAAAGATGGTACGATCAAAACGCCTCTACCATCGAGTTTGAGCCGGGCCAGCAAGTCTGGGTCATGTCACCGGTTGACCCCTGCGCCCTCCTGGACAAATGGACCGGGCCCTTCAAGGTGGGGGAAAAGAAGAGCCCTGTCACCTACCTGATCGACATGGAGTCTCCCCGGAACCCCCTCCGGGTTCTACACACTAACCGGCTCAAGCCCCACTTTGCCCGGACTGAACTAAGTCTACTGCTAGCGACCGACGACGGGGGCGAAGGCGACTCCGAGCCCCTACCCGACCTCCTGCGGACCAGCGACCACGACGGGACTATCGAAGGCGTCCCACTCGCCTCCTCCCTGACCCCGGAACAGCATCACGACTGTCAGCAACTGTTGCAGCCCTTTGCGGCCCTCTTCTCCCTCACTCCGGGGGTGACTCCATGGTGTGCCCACGACGTCGACACTGGGAACAGTCCCCCCGTGCGACACAGAGCCTGCAGAGTACCCGACCGGGTGTGTGCCTGCATCCAGGCTGAGGTGGCGAAGATGCTGGCCCTCGGGGTCATCGAGCCCTCCGACAGCCCGTGGGCCAGTCCCGTCGTCCTGGTGCCAAAGGCCGCCGCACCAGGCACCCCCCCGGGGCTACGATTTTGTGTGGACTACCGGGCCCTGAACGCTGTTACCAAGACCGATGCCCATCCTCTTCCCCGGGCCGATGAGCTCATCGACCGCTTAGGGGCAGGCCGCTACCTGAGCACTTTTGACCTCACCGCCGGGTACTGGCAGATCCAGCTCACCCCCGGTGCCCAAGAGAGATCCGCTTTCTCCACCCCTGATGGGCACTACCACTTTCGGGTGATGCCCTTCGTCATGAAGAACGCCCCGGCCACCTTCCAGAGACTAGTGAACAAGGTCCTGGCCGGGCTAGAGGCCTTCAGCGCGGCTTATTTAGATGACATTGCCGTATACAGCAGCCACTGGGCTGAGCACCTGGGGCACCTCAAAGCAGTCCTGGCCGCCCTCCAAGGGGCCGGGCTCACGATCAAGGCCAGCAAATGCCAGATAGGCCAAGGATCGGTGACCTATCTGGGCCATCAAGTAGGGAGCGGTCAGGTGGCTCCCCTCCAACCGAAAATTGATGCCGTCCAGGCGTGGGAACCCCCCACCACCCAGACAGCGGTCCGGGCCTTCCTGGGCCTCACCGGGTACTACCGGCGATTCATCAGAGACTATGGGAGCATTGTCGGCCCCCTCACAGAGCCCACGTCAAAAAAGCTCCGGCCCTATCTCTTCGGCACCCACTTCCGGGTCCAGACTGACCACCGGCCCTTGCGGTGGTTAATGCAAATGAGGGGCGAGAACCCCAAGCTGCTGCGATGGTCCATCTCGCTGCAAGGGATGGACTTCTCTGTTGAACACCGGCCCGGCAATGACCACGCCAACGCCGACGGCCTGTCCCGCTTCTTCCGCCTCGACGAGGAGAACCCCCAAGGAAATGGGGGACTCCCCCTGCCTTCGGCTGGGGGGGACGCCTGTTGGACCCGGCCTCGTGGTGTGGTCTTAACCCTCTTGGATTGTGCTCGTCCCCCGCACCGGCCTACACGGGCCGCCATTTCAGGCCGCCAAGGACCCCTTCTCCCTTCGAGGTCCCCCTTGGATTGTACCCGTTTTCCTACACCCGCCTCAGCGGCCCCCTTTTCCAGGCCGCACAGGGACCCCTCATCCCTTCAGGGTCCCCCCCACGCTTGCTCCATGCACCAGCCCACGCAGCCCGGCTGCCTCCGGCCTCGGCCCCAGCGAAGCCCCGACATCGAGGCACCAAGATCTGGCCAGGGGGCTCCGCATGGCCACTTCACCACTCCCGGAGGAGGAGAGTTTCGATGGGACCCCCACCGTCCCTCAACACCTAGGTGCGATCGTCCTCCGGCCTCCCCGGGCCTGGCGCCTCTCCCGCTGGGCGTCTGGCCTCTCCCAGCCCGGCCTCTCCGCCCCCCCAGGCGCAAGGGTCCGGACATCAAAGGGCTCCAGACCTATATCTGGGGCAACCCCGCAATGGGACGGCAGTTGTATCCCGGAGTCAAGAGCCCTGCTGATGGAATCGCGGCTGACCCTACGGAGAAGAACTCTTGCTGACACTACCACGAGCCCTGCTGACTGCGTCGCGGCTCCACCTTATTGAGACAAGGAACCTCACGGAACATCGGAGCCCTGCTGACGCTGTCGCGGCTCAACCTCGCTGAACCCTCCACCAGAGCCCTGCTGACGTCGTCGCGGCTCGAGCTGAACTGAACCACCTTAAGAGCCCTGCTGACCTAGTCGCGGCTCAAGCTCCACGAACTGATCACCAGAGCCCTGCTGACGCCGTCGCGGCTCGACCACTCCGAGACCCGGAGTCCCTCCAGCTTGAGGATCAAGAACTGGGCCTAAGGTACCCTCGTACCCAGCTGCTACTAAAGACTGTCCCGCTACCCCGTCCCTACCAAAGACTTTGAGACTCTTGTGGATCCCTCGATCCCCCCTTGTATATATCGATAACAGTAACTTCCTAAATGCTGATAAAGAATTGCTCGTCTTCATAAACCTCCTCGAGTCCTGTGTGGTGGTGTTACTGTGTTAGTACGGAATAGGAGAAGGACCTCTCCTAGGAGGCTTCTCAGCAGCGCTCGGCTACTTCGTACAGTGTGGGGGCCCCCCTGGGTGGTCTCTCCGACTCCCCCGAGGTCCGCCTTCCAACAATCCCTTCTAGTTGTGATCAGCAATGTTGATTCTCTACTGTTTAATAAAAAGATTTATAAAAAAAAGAAAATACACTGTAACTCCATCATCTTGGAGATCTCCTCCTTAATGCTGGCTCTCACCTTATCAGTCAGCCTGTAGATTTCACTCTTCACAGGCATGCTGTCCACATTATCAATATCACAGGTACAACATGTAGTGAGTCCTGGGGTAAGGGTGAATAAAGAGGCAAACTGCCCCAGCAACTGGCAGCAGTCTCTCTGTTCTTCTAGGGTCAGAGTAGATGAGAGACTGATATCCTCCACTGACCCATACTTGTCCTTGGAAGAAAGGAGGACAAGGAGAGGCTCACTCTCCTCCTCCACCTCATTGTCCGTAACTAGGAGCGTGGTCAATGCAGAGCTTCCCTCTCGTTCTCCTGATGGGGACTCTTCCCAGCCTTGTGGTGATCCCCCCCAAGATACCTTCTTATTGACTCCGGTGCTGACCTAGCAGGTCGCCTCCTTAGCAAGCTTGCTGGGGTCAGTAAGGTGTTGGCGCAGACCCAGAAAACAAAGACTGGACATGTGCTCCTTTGCAATCAAATTATACAGCTCCTGATAATCATTTACTTCACTGCCCTTCACCCAACCATCCAGTGCCTTGCAAAAGGAATCCACACAATCTACCCAGGTCTGTTGGGCCAGTTTCTGACTGTCCCTGAACTTCTGCCTATACTTATCAGGGGGTCAGGCCATATTTCCTCAGAAGGGCTTCCTTCATGGGAGGGGGTACCTTATTCTGTATTCCTTCTATAGGGCCAGTACGGTGTACATCCACTCACTAGGGATATGCCTCCACAGACTAGCCCCCCAAACCTCCTCAGGGATCTTGCGCATCTGTAAGGTAATCTCATAAGCCTCAAACCACTTATCAATATTGGTTCCCACAAGAAAGGCAGGCACCAGGCCTTTAGGAATATGGACACTATTGTCTCCAGTGGGCACTGAAAAAAAATGTTGCCACTATCACTGCTGGACTCTGCCTGTCGGGCCTTGATGTCCAGCTTCTTAAGGCTCCTCTCATAAGCCAGATGCTCCAAAGTAATTCTCTCCTCCATGTCCAGTTTCTTTTCCTCCATGGTCAATTTCTTTTGTTCTGCCTCCATGGCCAGTCTCTTTTCCTCCATTTTGAGCTTAGCCATCTCGAGCCTATACTCCCGCTCCGCTTTCCTTTCCGCCAGCTCCTCTGAGGACAGGTTGCGATAGGACACACTGCTCCCTGAACGGAAGGGATTTTCATTCCTGGGAGTAGGTTAACCCCCTCCGCAACAGGTTGAAGCCAAAGACCCTCCTGTGGGTCTTGCTCTGATCCTTCCTCACCCTCTTCCTACTGGTCATCTATTGTGACTGGCAACTGGTGGTCCACTGCCCATGATCTCAAGGCCTTCTGAAGCACCACCTTGTTGATGCTCCTTTTAGCGGGCACCCCACTCCCCTGTCAAAACTCATTGAGCTGCACCACAGTGTAGTTCTCCAGGTTGAGAAGCTCATACTCCATCTTTGCAGGTGAGGTCACAGACACAATCAGTCAGGTAGAGTAAGAATATATTTAGAAAGACCAAAAGGCCAATCAGGGAGAATTTAAAACTCAAATTGGTCTTAGATATGGGATGGTAGTGTACACCAAATCACTGTATGGCACTGCACAAACACAAGTCCTATCCTTCCCACTAATCACCAATGTTAGAATTTGGGTTACTGGTTGACTGGGGTGTGAGCCCTGGTCAAATATCAGCCACATTCCTAGTCAGGGTAAGGCACAAGCAAACACCAAATTAACCTGTTCTCAACCCCCTGGTAGCTTGGCACAGAGCATTCAGACTCCACTTAGAGGCAATGAGTTAAGTATTTGTGCAATGGTTTAAACAGTAAAACAGTGAAAATACCATACAAAAAGATCCTACTCCAAGTTAGAAAAATAGAGCTTGATTTAATAAATAAAACAAGAACTAAAGAGCAAAAATCCAATCAGTAGAATCAGAGTTATGATTTTTTAAGCAATCATAGCACCTAAAATCATAATGCACCAACCGTGGCTAACTGGTCACACTGGATCAAAGTGAAAAGTTTAAGCAGGTAGCGATTGAGCGCGAGTCTGATACAGTCCCAGAATAGTCCGGCTGAAGGGTTACCTCCTCAAGTTTTGTGCCAAGAGTCCCGTTAGCATTGAAGAGGGTCACAGGTAGCAAGGAGAGAGTAGCTGGCGGTGGTTGGCGTGGCACAAGGAGCAGGATAGGCGTCGCGGACGGGCTGGAGCTTCGCATTGGCAGTCCACGCGGCAAATCAATGCTTGCTGTGAGAGGACACGGAGTTGCGCCAGCTCATGCTGATTTTCTGTTTGAGTGGCACTATTCCGATGCCTGTTCGCGGTTGCGAAGAGCCCAAAAGCTTGAATTTAATAGCTTGCTAGCCACACCAAGGGCCCAGGACCTGAGATGCATCTCTTGGGGTTCAGGAACTAGCTGAAGGTGGGTTCTGGAGCTGTGGGGCAGCCTGTTATGTCTCTGAGGCTCAGTTCAGGAGGCTAGCAGACTAGCCCTTTGAGTCACTCTGGGAACCTGGGCTCAAGATGGATTCGAGATCCAATTCTTCCTCCCCAGGCAAGAGGGCATCAGGTCAGCACAGCAAGGTAGCAGCTCTTTCAGAGTGGCAGTCCTTGTTCCTTGACAGCAGTCCTTCTTCTTGGCAGAGTATCCTTAGGTCCAGAAGTGTACAGACGAGATGGTGTCTGAGCTCCTCCTCTAAGGTTCTCAGGGCAGGAAAAATAAAATGATAATAATGTCATTATTATCATTTTATTTTTCTTCGCTACGGGGCTGGGTTATTAGGGTGGGGTTGGTGTCAGAGCCTGGGAGGAGGAGTTCATGCACACTTTTAAGTGCGCATGACTGCTTGGGCCGACCAAACAGTCATGAGCACTTTGCAGGTTTCCCACCAGGCTGGTGGGGAGCATGCACAGGCTCCCTGTCCCCGTCTGAGAGCCAAACCACAGTGCTCAGACCAATCACAACGCTGCATTGCAGGAGGAGAAGGCAGCCGTGAGAAGGGAGCAAAGCTGAGGGGAGACAGCAGCCTTGAAAAGGTAAGTGTTTTTTATTTTATTTTATTTTATTTTTAGTTCCCCACCTCCGGCCTTAGACATGTTTAAAGGCCTACTTAAGTGGGTGGCACAATCAATGTTGCATACCCACTAGTAGCATTTAATTTACTGGCCTTGGGCACAGGTAGTGCACTTTACTAGGGACCTATAAGCATATTAAATGTGCCAATTGGGTATAAGCCAATTCTAACATGTTTTAGGGAAAGAGCACAGCACTTTAGCACTGGTCAGCAGTAGTAAAGTGTGCAGAATCAGAAGTTAAGATTCCACATTGGCTTTCACAGTCGATTACAAGTGTACGATCATTCTGTCAGTCCAATGACACAATTGATCCACTCCCTTGCCATGAAGTCTACCCTTTTGGCCACAGATCAGTCACTCGTCCTCATATTAGGTCATTATTGTCATCTCCTTTAGTAAATCTACTCCTTTCTGTTTTCTGCCTCTTTTCAAGACTTCTTGGAGACTCACTTGTAACCTTGGCAGCCCTACCCTGGTCATTTGGTGTAGAACGAAATATTTAACAATTGTGAACACGCAATGCCTTATGTTCTTTGTTGCTGCTCTTGGATTACGTCCTGTTTCTATCTGCTCCCAAAGGTTAAAGTAGCCAATTCTCCCTTTTGCGAAATCTCATTTCTTCTGCAAATATTGATCTTTCTCTCAGTGCTCTTCATTGAAGTCCAAGACTTCACTTTCATATTCTACGAGCCCGTCAGAATGCAAATGTGCTTCAGTGTGTGAAGGACACGTGGCTTGTCTGCGGCGACTGTGCTGTAATGCGGAGAATGTTGCCCTGCCTGTTTCTTAGATTTTCATGACCTTTTTTATTTAAATGTAGAGCTATGACCCTTTCTTCGAGTCCTTCCTTTTTATCATAGGCCTCACCAAGCTCCTCTTTTGCTTATATGGAAGCCTCAAATCCTTTAATGAGTGAAGCTTTGTTTTTCACTAAGTTTTTACTGAATTTTTCCTGTGCATCATGTTTGTTTTGACATTCCTAGGCACTGAGTCACGGTATGTGTTTCTTGAATGTGGTTATTAGCCCACGCCTGATTTATTTATGTGCAAACTTCCCGCGTTTCTAACGAATTCCCTGGATTTTTGTCTGATACTATGCAATTGGTGTTTGAAAATCTCATTTTCAGTCCATAGCTCTGATAATGCAACTACAATTTTGAAGTTTTATGCTTGTAAAAATAATACTGTTTGCCTAAAATCTTTCTAGTTGTGTTTGCATTATTATTTATTTATATGGTTGTATCTTATTGTAAAGTGTTCACTTGTCTGATGCCCTGTTGAGGGTCCCATTTAATTACTTACTAATAAAATAAAATAAGACTTGAAGGCTTCCCAAAGTACTTTTTCCTGCTTTTATAACTAGTCAACATTGTAGCTTTATAGTGTAGCTCATGTACTGGTCCCTGACTATTGTTTCAACCAATTACCCTCTGAACCTGTATTATTACTAACTCGATAAATCCATGCTTCCTAATGAAGCTTAGCACTATCTGAACAGGGCTCTTCTGCTGAGGAACCATTTCTGACCATTTCTTGTCTAAACCCTGATGTATTATCAGTTTACTCATTCTTGTCCTCCATTGTGTTCAATCTGTGATCTTACCAGAGGGGCAATATTGACTTGCATTTTATGGTAATTACTATCTGAACATCAATGAACAGCCTAAACCTGGAGCTCTAGCTGCTTTGTGGACTTGATAAATCGCTAGTAATGTTTACCCAAGTCGCGGGGGCGTGGCTTGCGCGCCGCGGCGAGATGGCGGTTCGCGCTTGAGCTCCGTGAAGAGCGAGGGCTGACGGAGACTTTGCCAACGCTGAGGAATGCCCCGCTCAGCGCCGAAGATGGAATATTATATGGGAAACTGCCGTGTATCCTACGAGGGAGTTTTCTAGAGGTGGAAAGTGGCCAGAGTTCACTTTTTGGCATTCTAAGGTTGCGCTTCATGTTTTCACGAGCGGCCGCCATTTTGTTTCTTCTGTGAGGGAGTTCTACTTGCGCTTCTACACGACGACGCTACTGGATTATCCTGTCAGGAGTGGAGGCATACAGGAGCTGGTGACGTTTTTTTTTCACCTTTATTGAGTTTATTTTGTTTTTTTCTGCCGCCTATTGCAGTGCTGCCCCTTGTGTGAACTTGTTGAGGTTTTTGCTACCATATAATTCGTCAGACGCACTGCCACTTCCTTATGTGAGGCTTTTTTGCTCTGGGCTTGATTTTGGCTATTTTCGTAGTCGGTGAGGGCCTACTTTCGCCTGCAGCACATGATATTTTTTGTGAGGTGGTTTTTCTGGCTGGGTTCGCCTGCCATATTCTCTGTTCGGCGTTTTTTGATGCAAGTACGTTATCTCTTCCTGTCCATTTTTCATCTTGCACATTGAGTGTTTTGCAGCCCCTGGCATTTCTTGCTATCACTATAGCTGAGGAGGGGTATTTTGTTCCTATTGAGGTGGCTTGCCCTATGGCTGAGAACATGGCCCCTTCACCGAATGCTAAGGACGTTAAGGAATCTAAAGCATCTCTTAAGAGGTCCAAACAGGTTTCCCCAACACCTGAGCCTGCTTCTAAAGACACTAATTCGACTCTTGAGTCCATCCTGACGCGCCTTAATGAGGTCTATGAAATTGCGCAGTCTACTAAGACTAATACAGATTTATTGCAGGTGGAGGTGTTAGCTATCAGGAATGATTTCAAGGCCCTTTCCCTTCGTGTTTCAGGTACAGAAGCACGGATTAGTGGCGCAGAGAATACCATGCAAAAGCATTCTAGATCTCTCACGCAGATAGAGCGTTCCATGGCAGCATTGAGGAAAGACCTCACTGAACAAGAGGATCGTAATCGTAGATCTAATCTGCGAATTTTTGGTCTTCCAGAGGATGTTGAGAAAGAGGCATCTTCCATGATTGAGTTTCTTTATCAATGGATTCCATCTACACTACAAATTTCTTTTCATAAAGATTTTGAACTGGAACGGGCACACCGTGTCCCCTCCTTTCGCCCCAAGTCTGCTACGCAACCAAGAGCGATAATTTTTAAACCGCTGCGTCATCAACATACAGAGCAGATTTTGGCTCATATGCGGAAGGTTAGAGCTGTCTCTTGGAATGGTCATCGTATCTCAATTTCTCAAGACTTTGCCAGGGACACGGTGATAAGGAGGAAGGGCTTCCTTAATCTTCGGAAGCGTTTGTCTGAGATGAATATCCCCTTCTCCTTTGCTGGTCCCTCAAAATTCCGCATTACTTTCAAAGGTCGTGTCAGAATTTTCGACGAACCTGCGGATTTGGCCTCGTTTTTGGATAATCAAATGGAGTTGCAGATGGAGCTTCAAACGGGGGCTTCACATGTTCCTGGTTCTTCTGGCACCTGATGCGGCTATACATAATCCATTGTTTTTTTGTCTTTGTCAGATCTATTAGTCTAGCTGCTTTTAGATCTGCGCAGTGGTCTTTTTGTCCATTGGTTTTGACGTATTTCTGTCGCCTCTTGGTGCTCCCCTATTATCGTTATGGTGTTTTGGTCTTTAGTGTTGTTAGTTTTATTGTATAAACCCCTTAAGTTTTTTGTCGTAGCATCTCATGTTGGCTTGCCTTCACTCCTGGTCGCGTGTCGTCCTGTTAATCCTTGCCTCCCCAGTTTGTTTCTCGACGTATTAGGTCTTGGTCCTTTTCCTTTCCCGTTATTTGTCTTTGGTATGTGCGTCGACTTTTGTGGTGAATTTTGGTTATCCTATCCTTTTGTGGTCGGTCTTTTTGCTTCATGGTTGTTTTCTGTTATCTCGTATTTTTTGGAGTTGGTCATTGTCTTTTTATTTGCGTTATTAACGTGTTGCTGTATGGTTTGTCTAGGTGTTTTAATTATATCTGTTTACTAGGTATTTACTTATGACTATATTTAGAGTTAATATGGGTCATTCATATAGTTGTTAGTTATACCTTCTTTATTGATTTTTTCATTGAGTGATTTTAGTACATTGTGTTATTAATTGTCTTTTTTGAGTAGGCTAGTTTTTTATAGATGCTTTGTAAATTGATAGATCTATGCCTCTCTTGCCTACATGTCCACCTACTTAGGCAAGTATACTTATTTTGCCAGTTTTGGTGTATATGGCTTTATTTACTCATGGCCAGTTGTCTATAAATTTGTATATAGATTTTACATATTTATATGTAGTATTAGTTCTCTTATTTAGCTGCCATAGGGATTCACGGACTTCTATATTGACAGGATGTTATATACCGTTTTTAGTATGTTTCACCTATTGTTTCATATTGTATCATATAGTATGCTTTAGATTGTATTTCTTCTTTTCTCTGCATTATGGTCCTCTTTCTCTTGATGGAGTCCGTTTTGGGCTGGTTCTACCTAATAGTAATGTTATCTTTTAGTTCACTTTCCATCAGCTCTTATTGCCTGAACGTGCTTCCTTTTTCTCTCTCTGCTGCTCTTACCGCTCTCTATGATTCATTTTAATTGTTATATATATATTAATTTGGTCAAACATGTTGCCTTTATAGTCTCTCATTTCGCTTATTTTCTAAGTTATAATTGATTCCAGCTCTTAGTTTTTAGATAGTTTTTCTTTTAAAATGTATAATCAACTATGCACTGTTCTGGGGCTTTTTATGCTGTTGTTATTTCTCCTGTTGGCCCCTCGCTCTTTTTCCCATGTCCCCCCTTGTATGAATTTGGTCTTTTTCAGACCTGCCGGATTGGCCCTTCTCTCTCTCTTTTTCTGTTTTCTTTTGCTTTCTTTTTCCTCCTCTTTCCTTTTTTCTTTTCGGATTTCCTCTTTGGTCTCACCCTGTTTTGTGTTGGCTGTTGATGTCTGCTGCTTAGCTCTCCTGGTTGTTGCGCTCCATTTGTCACATAGGGAATATCTTTTTTTCCTGATAATGGTTCTATGTCTGGACTGAATATACTCTCCCTTAATGTTAAAGGGTTAAATCATCCAGTCAAAAGGTCAAAGATTTTGGACTATTGTAAATCTCTTTCTTCGGATCTCGTCCTTTTTCAGGAAACAAAGCTCTCTGCCAAGGAGGCGTTGTTTCTGAAGAAAGAG
Source organism: Triturus cristatus (assembly GCF_964204655.1). NCBI lineage: Eukaryota > Metazoa > Chordata > Amphibia > Caudata > Salamandridae > Triturus > Triturus cristatus. Next base: position 513,846,494 of record NC_140588.1, read on the forward strand.
TGGGTCTCTGATGTTGCTTGTTCGGATGCTTGTGGTAAAAGGAATGGGGTAATTACCTTAGTTTCTAAACACTCTGGGTTATCTATCGTTTCCTCTGAACAGGATACAGAGGGACGTTGGTTACTATCCAAGGTGTCCAATGGTAATGCTGTCTTATTTGTCATGAATATTTATGCCCCCAACAAGGATGACCCGTCCTTTTGGATTGCGATCGCCAAAAAGCTCGAAGATACCCCTCACTCTGGCAATCTTATTGTAGGTGGTGATTTTAACTTGCCAATGGACCTCATCCTGGATAGGCATTCTGCCTTTAACTTTCGTCCCCCTAAAGCCCACAAACAAATGACTAATATGTGCTCTCTTACCCATCTTCAGGATGTTTGGCGTCTTCATAATCCCACTGGTAGTGACTTTTCCTTTTTTTCTTCCCCTCATTCGTCCTTTTCACGCATTGATTATCTTTTGGTTCACTCTTCTCTGGTTCAATTTTCTTCCTCCCCGCTTATTCACCCCATTTTAGTTTCTGATCACGCCGCAGTGACATTTACTCTTACGTCCTTTGTCCCTAGGGCACGAGCTCGTTCGAGGAGACTCAACACAGAAATTTTACATGATGAGTCCTTGGTGCGAGAGTTTTCCAATGACATTGAGACTTTTTTTACTGAGAATGTTGGGTCAGTCAGTTCCCCTGTTGTTCTCTGGGACTCTTTTAAGTGTACTTTCCGGGGTCAGGTCATTAAGTGTATGTCAGGGAGGAATGCAGCCATTAAGAAGGAACTCACGGACTTAGCAGATGAGATCAAACGGCAGGAATCCCTTTTTCGTCACTCTCAGGACAAGACCTGCCTCCAGTCTATTAAGAACTTAAAGTATTCATACAATACTATAGTCACTAAGAGAGCTCATATTGGCCTGCAGGCTCAGAAATCTCAGAGATTGCTGTTAAAAAATCGTGCGGGCAAGATTCTTGCAGCCACTTTAAAGTTCCAGGAATCTTCTTGTAATACCTTCCAAATTTCTTCTATTACGGACCAGTCTGGTATGAAAAAATTTCAAACTGCAGAAATCCTTGAGGTTTTCCGTGATTTCTATAATAATTTATATACCCCCTCGGCCCAAGCTTCTTTTGAACAATGTCAGGAGTTCTTGAAGTCGGTTCCTTTGAAAGTCGTTTCGGAGGAAGATAATCAATCATTAAATTGCCCGATTACTTCTGATGAAATCATTTCCGCGATTAAAGCTACTCGGTCTGGTAAAGCTCCTGGTCCTGATGGCTATCCTATTGCGTTTTATAAAACCTTTATTCCTGTGCTTGTCCCGAAACTCCAATCCGTTTTTGATGCTTTTATTAAGGATGGTTCTGTGTCTGGTTCCGCGGCTGATGCTACTATTGTAGTTATCCCCAAAGAAGGGAAGGATCACGCAGATCCCCAAAATTTCCGTCCCATTTCCCTTCTTAACATGGAAGCCAAGATCTTTGCTAAAATTTTAGCTAAACGCTTAGAGTCCTTTATTCCTCAATTGGTTCATCCCTCCCAAACAGGTTTCGTAAAAGGACGACTTGCACGGGATAATATTCGTACTTTTTGTCATATTCTTGGTGCCGCTAAGCGATCTAATCTTCCGGCGGCTGCCTTGGCCCTTGACGCTGAAAAGGCCTTTGATAAGGTATCTTGGCCTTTTCTAAGAGCTGTTCTATGTGCACATAATCTTGGGGATTCCTTTATTCGTATGGTTATGTCTCTTTATTCCCGACCTAGGGCTAATATACGGGTGAATGGAGCTACGTCTTCTTTTTTTAACCTCTGTCAGGGCACTAGACAAGGGTGTCCTTTGTCCCCTCTCTTATTTTTGTTGTCCATTGATCCTCTCCTTAGAATGATTGACTCGCATCCAGATATTAAGGGTTTCTCTTTTGGGTCTCATCAGTTAAAAACAGCTGCATATGCAGATGATGTTCTCATTTTTTCTGATGATATTGAACTGGCCATCCCTGCTATTTCGGATACGATTGCTCGTTTTTCAAAAGTTTCAGGTTATACTCTGAACAAAGATAAGACGGAGATGTTTCCTTTAAATGCTTACTGCTTCTCCTCTCATATGGGTTCGGTTGGCTTTAAATGGCAATCTAAACAGCTAAAATATCTGGGCATCTTCTTTTGTTCCACCCTATATGCTACGGCTACTTATAACGAAGCCCAAACTATTCTTAAGGTGAGACGTCTCTTAGAAAATTGGTCTCCGAAACATATTTCTTGGCGGGGCCGTATGCAGACTCTTAAAATGATGATCACTCCTATTATTAATTTTGTTTCCTCTATGCTTCCAGTAAGGCTTTCTGATTCCTTCTTTCATGAACTTGATTTGCTTACTTCTAAATTTTTATGGAATGATAGAAGGGCTAGGATGGCTTATAAATTTTTACGGAAATCTTATGATATGGGAGGCTGTAATTTTCCTGATTGGGGGAAGTATCAAACTGCTTTTCTTGCGTCCCAGGGTGCCCTTTGGTTTTCTTCTCCAGCTATTCATGTTCCAGCATGGTTGACAATAGAACAGGAATTGGCCTCCCCACTGCCGACTGCATCTTTTTTAACTACAAACACCCTTTCTATTCCATTCTCTCGCTCTATTATTTTAGACACTATTTCTGCGGTTCGTAAGGTGGATAAGAGAGTAGCGATTCCATTACATAAAACTAGGTGGTCGTCTATTTGGCGTAATTCTAAAATCAAAATTAATATTGACTCTGAGTTGATGTCTTACTGGGCTGGGAAAGGTGTCTCACTTGTTAAGCATCTCTATGATTCCAACAATGATCCTTCCCCTTTCTCATCCCTTGCTCAACATTTCTCTCTATCTAATTTGGATTTTTATACTTTTCTTAAGATTAAGGTTGCACTTGCTAAAGTCCACCTTCATCCTTCTTCCCCTATGATTACGCTCTTTCAGCTTTGGATCAGATCTGGTCATGTTGCGTCGCGGATTTACAAATTTTTATCGTCCTCTACACTCCCTTCTCAAACTGTCACACAACAAAAATGGATACATCATTTTGATCATAGTGTTACTGCTCATATCTCTTCTGATACCTGGCAAGATATTGGTAAATTATCTCTTCGTAACAAAATTGCCCCTTCTCTAACACAGTCTAAATTTTTCTCTATTAATCTTTTTCATTGGACTCCCATTCGTCTATATTCACTCAATCTCAAAGAAGACAACTTGTGCTGGAGCTGTGGGCTTCTACCAGGCGATTTTCAACATATGTTCCTTGATTGTTCCCTTCTCCACCCCTTCTGGGATTTAGTTCACAAACACCTCATGCTCATCTTTAACATCAAATTCCACCTGTCTTTTCCATTAGTTCTTTTGGGTCCGTTGGCGGCCCCAGTCCCTTTGCCCTTAGATCCCATGGAGTTACAGTTGTTGGACCTCTTGTTAACTATTGCAGTCAAAGTAATTCTCATGGAGTGGAAATCTTTTTCGTCCGTCTCTTACCATACGTGGTGGGCTTGGGTTTCCTTTCTACGAAGTGCTCATACGTCAGTGGACCATGCTCATCTCTCTCCTTCTATTTCCTCTGGTGTTTGGAAAGCCTTAGACTCGTACATGGAGTTGGCATCTGAAGGGTTGGTGGAGCAATATCCCTTTGATTTGTCTGGTTAGTGTTGTCCTGTGTGTTGGGTGATTCCTCTGGAAATCCTCTCCTCTTTCTTTTCTTCTCTCTGTCTCTCTTTTTCTTTCCTCCTCTCTTTCTTACTCTTTCCGTCTTTTCTTTTTTCCTTTCTTCTCTTTCCTCTTCTCCCTAATTTGCCATCTGTGGGTGATACTTTTGATATATATCTTTGCCAGTTATCATTTTGGGTCTTCCCTTCTTAAGTAATTTATTTATCGGATGTCTGTAAATTAATGTATGACATTGATTTGCTCTCCTATTTATTAATTCTACATTTATGTATCTATTACCTTATTGTCCGATATCAATTGTATCACTTTGGCTTGTATCTTATGCTTCATATTTGCGCTTTTAAAATAATAAAATTCTTTTGAAATCAAAAAATGTTTACCCAAGTCGCTATTCTCTTGTTAAACTTGATTAAACAAGAAGTTCTCTCTTGTTATAATTTGCTGACTCTGGTCTTAGTCTATTATTGCCTACTACCTCAAAGTGCCTCGCCGCCCATTCACTGGGGCGTCAGGAGATGCATTATTGATCGCCCTTCCCTTGTTTTAAGTTCTCCGTCCGGCCCTGGTCAGATCTCCAGGCACATGCCCGTGAACCTCATTAGAAAGACAACATGCAAGCCAAGTGGAATTCAGCATCTCGACTGCACATGCATTTGACATAGAAAATGCAGTTGACATCGGCCATTTATTACAATTTGCAGGCATACTTTCTTGATTCGCTTGAAGGAATCCCATCTCCTGAAATCAATATCCCATTTAGGGTCACATTGCTGGAGCTGCAGGGAAGAGGCAGTCGACCCGGAAGTGATTCAAAGGTTTTCTTGCTCTGGTGGTTTCATTAAATATTCCCTTTGTCCTCCTTCGTAAACTCAAGTTTTGTGTGCTTTTTTGTCCAGCTGGTTGGGCGTGCAGGACCAAGCCTACATATGTGTGAGGAATGTATCTGCAGCTCCCCAGTGCATATGGTATTGTAACATATGCAGCACTTCATTTGGCTGACACATGTTCTCAAAAAGAAGGCAAAACTATCTAAAGTTAGATATTTTCTGTGCCAGTAGAAAACGATTCCTGTGAATTCCCACTACTAAGGATAAATCAGAAGGTATGGACACCAGTAAAGAATGCATTAGATTAGGGAAAAGTGCAGGTAGCATGCCCGTTTTTCTTTACTTGAAACATACTATTGAGGTCTGCTGGTGCCAAAGAAAAATGACAGAATAACTCAAACCCCTCTAGCGCTGCGATGCTTACATTATTGAAACCTTGACAGTCAGTGGGCTTAAACCTCTGCTGATGAACCAAAGAATAACACCAGGATCACGGCCTAGCACCCACTGGCAACACCAAATTCATACCAAATGTTTGAGGTATCAGGAGAAAGATAAGTTTTATGAGGAAGATGGTAGTGATTTAAATTTGATATAATGTGCACTGAGCACGATAGACTCGTAAACTTGTGAGATAGCTGCATATTTGCCCTCGCTGCTTTACTCATCTGGGGTTCTCAACCAAAAAAAGACTGTAGGCCGTATCCACCCACTTACAGGGAGCGTCTCAATCCTGCTCCTGTACAGCTAGTAAGAGAACTTGCTAAGGCTTCTCTCGCCTCTACTTCAATAGTAATGTGACATGGCCGTCCACGCCGACGTGTATTAGGATTGCACAAGGTATTCTTCTGAAAAGACAATAACAAAATACCATTGGCGCTTATTTACAAGCCCCTTGCACCGCTGGTATGTCACCTTTTCCCATATTAAAAGCGGCGTGCCGGCGGAGCAGGGTGCTTGTAAATAAGCCCCTATATTTCGAGGTCATTAGATTTTCACATTAAGATCTTTAGATGAACGCGCGATGGATAGATCGCATTCCCTTTTGCTGTGAGTCTGCAGCGCTTCCATTTTCGGTCTCTAGCCGCTGATATTTTCCGAGGATCGAGTAGTTCAGGGTAAGAGCCCAATATACACAATTTACAGTACTTCCACGCAGGGCTCTAAGTGGGATGAAAAAACTGAGGGGGTGTCTCTCAAAGGGGCGTGGCCAATGTAATTAAGGGCGTGACTTAAAAACATGTAAGCTAAAAATCTGTGCTTAGCATATTGTGCTGCCCAACTTGTATTTTGCCGTTTCTGTCATTGCATCCAGATATATGATACAACAAGTAACATCATACCTACAAGTCAGGACTAATGCCTTTGCCAATGGTTGTTAGTTACATAAGATAAATAAGCAACTATGGCTAGTATAAAATATTGAAAAAGCTTCCACCTACAGCCCTGGTGACACCTCGACAATGTTGATGCTCCTGAGTTTCAAAAAGAGAAGGGACATCCAGAGAGAAAATGACTCTTGAAAGGATTTCCCTTCCCCTACAAGGCTCACCTGGCATGACGTCATGCCACAACTTCTCCACTAGTGAGAAGTGAGCAGTGTGAGCAGCGCACATCGATGTGAGTGCTGTAACTGCAGTCCGGAAAAAAAAGGACTGCCTGTGCCAGGGCACAAAACAGAGCCCGTTAGTAACCCGTTTCGAGGCCGCCGGTGAGACCCGGCCCACTTAAAGCTCTGCGTCCACGACATGTTTAGTATTATGTTATGTTAAGGGAACTTATATAGCGCAACAATTACCCGGAGGTGTCCTGGCGCTGATTATTATTCCTAAGTAAAGAGATGGTGAACTACTATTACGGGTTAAAAAGCCAGGTCTTAAGACTCTTCCTAAAAGTCAGGAGGTCTGGGCTTTTTCTTAGGTGGAACGGAAGGGCATTCCAAGCTTTTGTGGCCCGCACAACAAAACTTCTTTCGCCCCAGGAGGCTTTTCTTATAAGTGGTACAATAACTAACTTGGCTTCCATGGAGCGCAGTGTCCTTTTAGGCCTGTACCATCGAATGTTTTGTTTCAGAAACTCAGGGCCTGTGCCCTGAAGAGCCTTGAACACAATACACAAGGCCTTGAAACACACCCGTTTCCTGACTGGCAACCAGTGAAGTTTACTGATTTCCTTGGAGATGGATGCAAATTTGAATGTGTCTGACAACAGCCTTGCTGCTGAGTTTTGCAGCATTTGGAGTCTATTCATAAAGCGTTCCTGTAGGCTCAGATAAAGGCCATTACAATAATCGATCTTAGACAGGACAAGCGCTGTGACCACTGTTCGTTGACTGTAAGGCGGTAAAAAGGGGAGAATTTTTTTGATCATCCTAAGTACATGGAAGGTGGCAGATGAAATTGAGTTGATCTGATCTCCAAAATTGAGCTTATCATCTATCATGATGCCTAAGTTTTTTACCTTCCTTGACGGTGTGGGAAGAGTGCCAAGTGTTATTGGCCACAAATTAGGGGTCCAAAAATCAGCATCATTCCCAAAAAGGATAACCTCCGTCTTGCCTGAATTTAATTTAAGGCAATTTTGTGTCATCCACCTCCCCACAGCTTCCATGCAATCGTGGAACTGATTATCTAGTGTCAGTATTTTTGGGCTGTTTAATGTTTGTTCATGGAGAAACTTGCTTTATTTACATTGAAAAAATACCCTCGTTTGTACACACAGCAGGTGACACCAACAGCAGCCTGACCTAGCGAGACGAGCCGTAAGTCAACACGCAGGTCGCTAAAGGCGGAAGTAAATGACGTTGTTTGACAGCCGCAGCCAGAACGATGCTGTTGTTCCACAGTCATCAAATTGTATACACAACCCTGTCGCCCCATTAACCCCACAGCCAAACAAGGACAAGCCTGGTCTGGGGAACGATAAATGGTACACCCGAGGAAAAGAAATAACGCTCTTAAGCTTCAGGTGCAGCTGCAAATGGTAAACATGTATTGCTCTTGTCAACAGAGATGGAGACAGGGATGTCAGTCGGTAGCGTAGGTAGGATGTTATGAGCAATAGTGCGAGTAAAGAAAATGGACCCCGCTTGCTGTTGGTTGAAGTATAAAATATAGGAATAATCAGGATTCAGTGGTATCACTGCACCTTCTTCACCAATGGAAGCTACGCTCCTGAGAGATATAGTCATTCAACAGGCTTGGATGAAGCTCGTTGGCAATTGCAGACAAAGCAGGCTCAACATAAATTCTAAAATCACTATGTACTGCTTCGCCTGTCACTACAATGTCGAAGAGAGGATCTAACATTCTGGAAGGTACTCGAGATAGAGCAGCCTGCATCCAATAAGGTGCAGCAGATGAACATGTGAGTTGACGCGCACAAGCATCTTAAATTGTGTCACTGTGTTGGTGAATAGGGCTGAGTGAAAAGGAAACTTAGGGGGACTCTCCTATTTCTGGCATCTACTAACCATGCTCCGAAAAAGCTAGAAGAGCCAGCAAGGAACCAAGCAACACCCATGCAACAGCCTGGGCTGGACTAGCCATTCCCCTGTAGGCTGCAGGGTTGGGGGCTTCTTATATAGCATGACGAGCTAAAATGACCCAACCATGCTCCCAAGGCTCTATTTTAGTTAGGGACTCCTGCAGTGTGTTGCTGGTTTGACTTTATTGCACAGGTAGTTTTCTTTTCCTGTCCAGCCCTGGGCACACCTACTCTGAATTGGTGCTAGCCTATCAGAACTTTCCTAACCAGGGCATTTTCTGATTGGTTGAAATGATGGTCTGTTTGGTTACTGAAACAACATGTTATTTCAGTTATTCTATGTGACCACCCTTTCACAACAAAAATAGGTCCCTGAGTTAGGAATATTCTGATTGGCTTCTGGCAGCCAATTAGAGCCAGCAACCTGACTGATAGATTTTGTTTTAGCAAAAGAACAAGGGGCAATCCTGCATTCCTAGGAGCCTTTGTATTCGTAGTTATATAGAGAAAACGGTGCCTTTGGAAAAGCTGAAAAAGGGCTCAGAATCAGACATAGCACTAGTGGCATAAGACAAAATGATGGGATCCCTCTACAGAAGGTGATGAGTAGCCTGCGTTTCCCGTCTCTCACAATAGCTCACTGATATTCATTGGGCTTGAGCTGCTGGGATATCCATTGGCCTCCTCTGAATAGTTAGGGGCCCTCGGAAGGATTGGGGCCACCCTGCACTGTGGGGGTTCCAGAGGCTTTCGTTACACCTCTGTGCAACAGCTGACTCTGAGCCGTGTACCCCCTCTTGCACTGAATGTTCAATTCATTGATTTTCCTAGTGATGGCTGGCTCTGCTTCCTTGTTTCGACTTTGGGCTACTATTTTTCAAGGTAGTTATCTGACCTGACCCAATTGACTTAGGGTGCTGCTCCACATGTCTTTAGGCAGTAGGCCTGATGAGTACCCTGCCCTACCTAAATTATTTTCCTGGGGGTTGAAATAGTGACTGAGGGCGATATTTATAATTGTTTTACGCAACGCAACACAGCAAGACACCTTGCTGCACTGCGCTGCGTAAAAGGGAAAGGGCAGGAATGTGCCATATCTATCGCTATATGGAGCATTTCTGCTCTCTCCTTGCACTGGTGCACTTTTGGCTGCCTAGCACCAACGTAGGCACTCTTGCACCATGGTTCAATGGTGCCTGCGCTGCAGGCAGGATTGTTTTTCTGCAGGGAGGGACAGCTTCCTGCAAAAAAACAATCCTTCGAGGTGTTTTCCTCTTTTTAGGTGTGCTGCAGAATGCAGCACACCTAGAAAGAGGACAAAATGAGGAGAAATAAAGACATTTCTCTTGTTAGGCCTCCCTTGGGAAGCCGTTGCATTTTGACACATTCCCAGGTCTACCACTCCTGGTAAATCTGGGAATGTGCCAAAATCCAACAGTGGATGCTTGGGAACACCTAGGCTCCACCCATGGACGCTTCCCTGGGGCAAGACAGCGACTTGCGTTGCCTTGCGTTACTCCAGATTTACCAAGCACCGCAGAACCACACAATGTGGCCTTGCATGGCTTGGTAAATCTCATCTAGGTTTTGCTTCGCCCTTGCGTTACTTTGTGTGGTGGAAGGGCAACCAAAACTGTCATAAATATGCCCTTAAATTTATATTTTGTGCTTTTTTTAATTTAAACTATGAGGAAAATACCCCAATCCAAAAAACTCCTTTACGAAATTTAACATTTAACAGCAAAAGCTTCACCATTTTTTATTTTGTTTTATCTATTAGTTCTATTTTTGACATTTACCCATATTCATGAGGACTGTGCTGGTTTTCGCTGTTTCTGTAATACCTTACATACTGTTCTTCTGGACCGGTCACATTGCTACAAAATGTATCTGTTCTTGATTGACACTTCAGGGATGGTCATTTGTCACTATCTTGTCTAACCATTATTTCGATGCTTCTGGGTGAGGCATTCAGCAGCACCTTATAATTCATTCATATATTTTGCATGAAGGATTGCTAAGGAACCAAGGGTGCAGCAGTTGCAATGGCACCAGGTCCAAAGCCCTGAGGGGCCCATTGAACCCTGATAACTTTTTTCTATTTACTACCTGAACGGTATCCAAAGGGAACATTACCTCACTTGCACTTTGGCACCGGACAACCTTGCTACACTACTGATCCTTTTGTACGCTTTCTGGATTTGGTCATGAAATAAATCCTTTCTAGTACACCATTGGAGTTGATTTGGTGGTTTTCCAAAACAAGTTGAGTTCCAGAGACAGACTAATCGTATTTACCATTTTTGTCGAACCATTTCCTTAGCAGGGAATTTCATTATTCTTTTCAGAAAACCCAGACTACAAACTTGCTAAAATCTGTCTCCCTGGGCATAGGTCCTAGTTGCATGCTGTAGTAATAGACTATTGGATTTTCTTTTTCATCAGTGCTTTCTCCCTTTGCTACTGTTTTTCCATTTTTCTCTTCCCCCTCCTTTCCATTTGCATTTTTCTCTTTCTTGCTTTGGGTCCAAGTCTGATGAGGGAAAGTAAGTGCTGTCCCCCAAATATTCCAGGCCTACCTGCAGCTACTGGCTGAAATTATGCACTGTAATAATAGTCCATGCAAATGAGGGGAACATCTTCATGGCCATAACTTTGTGGGTACTGACAAACATCAACAAAGCTAGTGAAAACCTTGTAAACATCTCTAAAATGTATGGCGGAATGGGTGGAGATCGAAAGATCAGAAAATCGTGCCACTGAGATATTGCCACAACTCCGAGACCTATTTGTGCTGATGTACTTGAGTCCTTGGTTAATAAACAGCTTACCACCCATCTGGAGAATCATGGACTATTGGACCCATCACAGTCGGGGTTTAGGGCAGCATACAGCACCAAAGCCTTGTTGGTGGAGGTTGTAGACAACATTAGACTGGCCTTGGACAAAGGCAGTCAGCCATGCTTGTCCTGTTGGATCTGTCTGCCGCCTTTGACACCATCTCCTATAGCATTTTAGAACAGCGGTTTCTGGGAGGTGGGTATCAGGGGTAGGGCCTTGGACTGGTTCAGGAATTTTCTAACTAATTGAACAACCACAGTACAAATAGGCACCCTGGCCTCTTGCAGTCAGTCTGTAAGCATAGGAGTCCCTCAAGGCTCCATCTTAAGTCCCATGCTTTTCAACCTGTACGTAACACCACTGGCCAGGGTGATCAGGTCCTACGGTTTCGATGTAGTGTCATATGCTGATGACACTCAGCTATTAATTACCCTTGGCCCTGACCCCACCGACACAAAGATCTGTTTTAAAAACTGCATGACCCATATTGACAACTGGATGCGTACCAATCACTTACAACTTAATGGAAGTAAGACAGAGGTCATTCTTTTTGGCAAGGCGGATGAATACTGGTCTAGTGACTGGTGGCCTCAGAATCTGGGCCCGTGCCCTTCTCCCAAACCTGTGGTGCGGAACCTTGGAGTGATGATTGACAACCAGTTGCCAATAAAAACCATATAAATCATGTAATTGGCATCTGTTATGGCATTTTGCATAAACTACGCAATATTTTTCAATGGATTCACATCGAATCCAGGAAACCGCTGGTCCAGGGACTTATCATGTCGTATTGACTATGGTAATGCCCTGTTGGCCTCCATAAACGAAGAGCTCTACTCCAAGCTTTAAGCCTTGCAAAACACCGCTGCTAGATTAGTATTAAACCTTCCATCAAGAGCCCCATCTGTGCTCAGTCGTAAGACTCTTCACTGGCTCCCTATTAAGAAGCGATGCTGCTTCAAAATCCTCTGTCTCGCTCATAAGAGCATGTATGGAACCGAGCCAAGTTATTATGCTAACTTAGCTGGTATCAGCCAAGTAGGACATTCAGGTAAAGTACTAAATGTCTTCTCGCCCCTCGCAGAATCCGCACCTCCAGGAACGGCGGTCGATCCTTCTCCTTTCTCGCACCTGTTTTCTGGAACAAGCTTCCGCCACATCTCCTTTCCACCACTGACCATAAGCTTTTCCATAAGGAACTAAAAACCTGGTAATTTGACCATGTATACTGCCTGCATACTCGATAGTCAGTCCTCACGGAGTCTTCGCTAGCGTAATGAGACCCCATGGTGATTTGTGCGCTTAATAAGTTCCTTTGACTTGACTAACAATTACCATTGATAAACAGATTCCACAGGCTTGGCAGGTTTGGGTGGTACATTTTTCATCCAAAGAAAGCAAAATTAGCAGCCCAAACCCTCAAAATACGTTTTATTTTTCGGTTGGCCAAAAAATGTGCCTGCCGCAAAAATACTGCGAGGTCTTTTCTCTGTCACTGCTGGAGACTGTGCTGTGTCAAAATCATTAACGTTGCAGACTCTCCAGCAGCACAGCACATCGAATTGGATGATGCCTGATACCAAAGAGATCACGTTGCAATACGAAACCTGCTCTTTCTTTCATCAGACAACCAGTGTTCCTTATTGTATGCAGAATAGCAGGGGCTGATAGGCAGCAATGAGGGCACATAAAAAATGCAATAAAAAAAGATGAGACATGGGGGAGGTTAAGGGTTAACAGAAGAAAAGAGGGAGGCAGAGGGAGAGGAGTGCAGTGAAGGGTGTGGGGAAGGAGAGCTTTTCAATGACCTGCAGAGTTCGCAGGGGGCATACAAACGTGTGAAGTGGGCTGAAGGCTAATTGCACAGGAGGGGGCTCTGTGCATTTCAAAGGCAGGCAACTGAGGAAGTTAATTCCTTTGCTGCCTGCTATCCTGTTGCTCATCTTCCCTTTACTGTCACAGCCACAACACAGAGCCAGTAGAGAGATGGTCAATGTAGTTTCTCCATTACTTGTACAAAAGCCACTGTACTGCCCTCCTAATTTTAAATAGTAAGAAATACAGGAATATCTCAGCAGATTTCTCAGTACTCCATTGGTTAACGGTTACCTAGCAAATCACCTTTGCAGTCCCTGTCTGGTGTCATTGGTCCAAAATATGTCAAATGAAATACTGAAAAAATACAAGCCACCTGGCTCCTTGATTCCACCAATTTAGGTCGGAAGATAGCATAAACACAGTGCTGCTGGAAAAGAGAATGTCGATACTCTGTAATTGGACCACAGATGTGCAATGCTTCCCCATTAGAGATAAATAAATAAACATGCTCTAATGGCTTTTAGAAAAGCAGCTGAAACCTACCTTTCCCTAAAATAACGATCATTTTGCTCCATGTCCTGGAACCAACACTGTTTGCTTTGTTTTTTAGTCTTGTAGTAACATTTTATTACATGTACGTGAAAACGCACAAAAGGTGATGGGAGGAATACTTGCAAGTTGTCTAACCACTGGCAATCGCTTGGGGTAGCATCCCAACCCATCATCCTTTTGATCACCATGCCACCTCAGTTTGGACCCAGTCAAATGCAAATCAGCCTTGAACCTGCTTCTCATGGGACCAGTCCAGCCCTAACCGCCAGGCCAAGTCTTTATTGAACCGAAACACAAGGAACATACGACTGGTTTCACCCTGATAAGGGCCCATCAGTCAGGTATAACTAGGTTCCAGTGTCACAATAAGCACGGGACCCACATCTGATTACCCGTGCCACTTAGGGTGCCAAATTAAACACACAAAAGGTGATGGGCAGAATGCTTGCAATATATCTAACCACTGGTAATCTCTTGGTGTAGCATTTAAACCCATCATTCTTTTTCTCACCATACCACCTCAGTTTGGACCCAGCCATATGCAAATCAGCCTTGACCCTGATCTTCATAGGAACAATCTATCCCAAACTGCCCTACCAGGTGCTCACTAAACTGGAACACAAGCAACTTAGGAGTGGTTCTGCCCTGATAAGAACTCATAGGCTAGGGATAGCTTGGTTCCAGTGGCACAGTGAGCACGGGACCCACAACTGGGCATATCCTTGCCGCATATGGCCTTACATCAAACACACAAAAGGTGATGGGAGGAATGCTTTCAATTTTCCTAACCAGTGGCAGACGCTCGGGGTAGTATGCTAACAACTCATTATTTTGCTCTCCATGCCACCTCAGGTTGGATCCAGCCATATGCAAATCGGCCTTAACCCTGCTTTTCTTGGGAACAGTCCAGGCTGAACTGCCATGCTACTCTGAGCAATTGCCAGTGGTTAGACAAATTGCGAGCTTTCCTCCCATCACCTTTTGTGTGTTTGATGTACCACCCTAAGTGGCAAGGATATGCCCAGACGTGGGTCCCGTGCTCACTGTACTACTGGAACAAAGCTATACCTGTCTGATGAGCCCTTATCGGGGCAATACCAATCCTATGTTGCTTGTGTTCCAGTTCAATGAAGATCTGGCCTGGCAGTTCAGGCTGGACTGTTTCCATGAGGCACAGGGTCGCTGTAGCATAGCAAAAAGGGGGGGGGGGCAGTCCGCCCAGGGCGGCACGAGTTTTGGGTGTGGCGGATGCACTTTTACCATCCTCGTCTTCTGTCTCCCCCATTCCCCCCGCTCTTAGCTGCGGCCGTCGCAGGGCAGCAAATACAGGGACCGCCATGGGCAGTAAAAGTTCTAGCTCCGCCACTGCAGGACCAATGCTGATCTGCTCTGTATATGGCTGGGTCCAAACTGAGGTGGCATGGTGAGCAAATGAATGAAGAGTTGGGATGCTCTCTCGAGCGATTGTCAGTGGTTACACAAATTGCAAGCATTCCTCCCATCACCTTTTGCGTGTTTAATGTACTACCTAAGGTGCAATGGTATGGCCAGACGTGGGTCCCATGCTTACTGTAGTGCTGGAACAAAGCTATACCTGGCTGATCAGCCCTTATCAGGGCGAAATCGGTCCTAGGTTGCTTGTGTTTCGGTTCCATTAACCTGACCTGGCCTGGCGGTTCAAGCTGGACTGTTCCCATTGGTGCAGGGTCAAGACTGATTTGCATATGGTTGGGTCCAAACTGAGGTAGCATGGTGGGCAAAAGACTGATGGGATGTTAAACAAAGTGATTGCCATTGATTAGGCGAATTGAAAGCATTCCTCACATTACCTTTTGTGTGTTTGATATACATGAAAACAACAATGTTGGCCTGACATGTAATCATCAGTATTAAAATATAGCACAAGTATAACATTGACCCTGCAGTACATATAGAAAGTTCATAAAAGCACCAGGTGGGGGGCGTGGCTTGCAGCCGACAGCAATGGCCGCAGCCTAGGAGAGCTCCGCGATACCCAGCGTCTCTCCCCATAAATCCTGGCGTAAATCCGCAACCACGGAACAAAGAAAAAGCAGAGCCGGCACTCGGGAGACCATAGCTGCAATCGGTAGCTGTTTTGGGGCCGACAAGACCGCTGAGGGAACCGCGCTCACGGAGGCGCGGCCTACTTCCGGGAGCCGCGACCGGGGTCTAAAATAGAGTGGACCGGCGCAAAAAGGAAGAGGCCGGAAGGGAGGAACACCAAGGCGGCCGCAACGAGAGGCGCGCGGACCCCGCCTGGCGCCGCCGAGGGAATCGGAGACCTAGATCTGGGCTCCGGCACGACGTGATCTCCCAGGAAGACACCAGGCAACGAGACGAGGTAAACTCAGGAGAGAAGGAGGGAAAGGCCTAACGTATTGGGCTGCGGAGCCAATCTGGAGAGGAATGAGCACAGGAGCTCGAATTTACTCTGGGACTGAGAATACAGTGTGCTTGAAAGAGGGAGAGAAAGCTAGTGTGACGACCTAGATGCTGGCCCCTGGGATCTCTATGTGGCCTTAAGCTCGGGCCGGTCCGGCGCGGACGGGGACATCTGCGGTGGCTTGGTCCCGCATCGTAGCACCCTGCCGCGTACAGCATGAGAAGAGGGGCATAGAGACATAGGAGGGCTTCAAGAGAGTGACGAACAGCACAAGGAGGCAGAGTAACAGCAGAAGCGGGTTGTTTTACACGCTGCACCCCCCTCACAGACCTTCCCATATCTAAAGGGAAACAGATCACATAGCAACACTGCAGCTGATCCGGGCTACTAAGGCAACGAAGGTGCTACTCAATACGGTAAAAGGCGCTGGATCTGCGGGGGGCATATAAAAGAAAAGACACCCTGCACAGGAGGCGGCGATGGGAGGAGGGAAAACCGAAAGGCCGAGCGCTGAAACTCATTGCGCAGTCTGGCAGCGGCGACTACCAAACTCCCTACCGCCTAACTACTACGCAGATAAACAAGACTGGCCACAATGGGAGGAAGAGGACAACGTGGGACACAAGCAACAAAATTAGAAAAATATGCATACCGTGGAGATAGACCAAGGACCCCGGAGACTCACGGGAGAAAGGAGGACGAGGCGCACCAGGCCAACCTAAAGAAATAACTTTGCACGATGTAATGCGCACGCTGACACAAAGGCAAACATCGATAGGAACGATATCCACGGACATCACACTGCTCCGGGCAGACGTGTCTAAAATCAGTGACAGACTGAGGGAGGTGGAAGAAACGGCGGCAACACTGTCCACGGAGACAGGGACACTGCAAAAAAGAGTAAGAACTTTGGAACAAGTCCAGAAACAATTAGAGGCAAAACTTGATGATCAAGAAGGGCGATCAAGACGCAATAACATACGCCTAGTGGGAGTGCCGGAGACCATACGCGGTCCGGCGTTAGACTTGTTTGTGGAAGATCTCGTTAAAAATAAGCTCCAACCTCGAGGATTATCGAGTTTCTTCTCGGTGGAACGTGCGCACAGAGTATCGGGTGGGATGCCCAAGCCGGGAGCCCCGCCGCGGCCTATATTGGCGTGAATTTTTAACTTCCACGACCGCGACGCCGTCCTGCAGACAGCACGTGTAGCTCCCCCACTACAAGTCGAGAATAGTAAAGTTGAGATATACCCGGATTACACAGCGCTAGTAACAAAGCAACGACGTGACTTCATGGAGGTAAAGAAAGAGCTTCGAAAAAGAGAACTTAAATACGCAATGCTTTTCCCCGCAAAACTGAGGGTGGAGGCGGAGGGAAAGACATGGTTCTTCACATCGCCGGAGGAGGCAACAGAGTGGCTGGAGGGATGGCGCAAGGCTAAAGGAAACCGAGGATCGGCACAGAGACTCGGACAAGCCATGGAAAAAGCGGCGGAATCAGACTCATCAGGAAAGGGAGCAACCGGTGGTACATGAAACCACAACCCACAGGAAGATGCCAATGAAGCATGAATGACATAGGCAGTGACATGAAGGCCGGAACTTGTCCCGCAGGAGTGGCCCTGGGGTGCGGACTCGGGCCGCATACTTTGCAGATGAACTGAGATAGAGGCTCCTCGGTGGCGGAGGGTGGGGTCATTCTGAGGAAAGCGGTCAAAGAGGCTTGTGAGATAGAAGAAGGAAACGTTTTCACAGCCGTGGACATGCTGCACTTCTGAGGGGGAGACCGTGACTGGTCGCAAATAGCATCCCCCCCGGCACGCAAGTACAAAGTAATGGGGACTAAGCACTCTGCTCAGTTGTGGTGGTGGGTAGTTTGGAATCTGCCGGGCAGGGACGCAGGGAGGTGGGTGGGGGGGCAAGGGTTGTTTACAGAGAGTGTTGTTTCAAATGGTTCAAATGCATACCAAACGGCAAGTAAGCCACTATAACGACCCTACTCATTGCATTCGCCGCAACGCCTACATGCAAGATAGTAAGACAACAAGGTCCAAGTATTTAAAAGTTATCAATGGCAACCGACAACCCGCACAACACAGACGATACCACTAATACCAAGCACCTTACGGTGATGTCGTGGAATGTAAACGGGTTAGGGGACAAGATAAAGAGGGTGCTAGTACTATAATACATTAAAAGGAAGGGACCGGAGGTGACACTGATACAGGAATCACACTTGGTAGGCTCTACTTGTAAAGCATTGGACAGGTGGGGATATAAAATGGTAGTACATTCAGACTTTACCTCTGGATCGAGGGGAGTGGGAGTCTTAATCCAGGAAAGATGTCCACTGATAGTACAAAAGACATGGACAGACAACCAAGGCAGGTTTGCAGCAGTAACATGCCAGTGGGAAGGGAGGCGATATAACTTAGTTTCGGTGTATATCCCGCCTGCTCTACATAGTTCCGCGCTCCCAGACCTAGGCAAATTCCTCCTTTCGCTCCCGCAAGGAGCAATGATTATCGGAGGAGATTTCAACGCAGTCATTGATGCATCCATAGACAGGCGACCCCCTAGAGGATCCAGCAGCTCCAGTCCCAAGCTGACGGATTTTATTAATGCAATTGGCCTAACAGATGCATGGAGGGCTAGACACCCACATGATAGCCAATATACCTTCCACTCAGGAGCACATAACAGTGAATCGAGAATAGATTATATATTTACTCTGGCGCTAGGGTTGGAACGGATAACAAAAGTAACACACATGTCCAGGGGAATATCGGACCATTCACCAGTAATGTTGACCTATGCATCAGGCATCCCAGGCAGGCGCAGGCTTTTCCCACTGTACCCACACTATTTAACAATCAAGGAGATTAAGAAACAACTAATTACCGCCACAAAACGATATTTTACAGAAAACGCGCACACAGTAGAGTCACCAACGACACTATGGGAAGCCTATAAAGCGGTCCTACGTGGCCAGGCAATATCATCAGTGTCACACCACAAGAAACCGCAACACCAACAAATCCAGGCGCTAGAAGAGAATTTGGAGAGGGCAGAGGCAGACTATGCCTCGGACACCACCGATGTAACTACGCACGGGCTCCGGCTGGCGCAACAAGAGTATAAGACATTTGTTTGGGAAGAGGCAAAATCTAGACTTAGGACGACAAAGCACACAGTATACGAGCAGGGAGACAAGGCAGGAAAACTTCTGGCTTGGCTAGACAAAAAAGACAAAGCAAGTAGGTGGATAGCGCAACTGGACACACATAGTGGAATCACAACCACAGATCCCCAAGGCATAGTGGAGGCACTGGCGACCCATTATGAACACATCTATACACCGACAGCCACGGCCACAATCGCTGAAAATAGAGCCTTTCTAAAAGACATAAAAATGCCAACATTGACCCAAGCAGCAGTGCACGCACTAGAAGCGGACCTCACGCAAGAGGAAATGACACAGGCAATACTAGCACTCCACACAGGAAAAGCCCTGGGACCTAACGGGATTCCAGTGGAGCTCTTTAGACATATGACCGCAGTTCTGACACCCCGCCTGCTTAACATGTACACAGATAGCCTAGAGAAGGGGGAACTTCCTAGAGACCAACGCCTTGCGACGATAGTGGCGATCCACAAGCCGGGCAAACCACCACACAGTTGCATGTCGTACAGGCCCATATCCCTGATTAATGTAGAAGCTAAGATACTGGCCAAGGTGCTTGCAACACGGCTGTAGCCTTTTTTGGGAATGGTGATGCGCCCGGATCAATCGGGATTCATGCCGCACCGGAACACGGCACAGAACTTAAGACGAGTGCACAGTGTAATGGTCACGAAAATCCCTAATTAGAGAAGATGCTATAATTCTTTCATTAGACGCACGCATGGCATTCAACATGGTAGAATGGCCATTTTTGTTCGCGGTGCTGCATCATTTGGGATTCGGACCCAAATTCATAAAATGGGTGGAACTGCTCTACACAAAACCGCTGGCACAAGTGGTGGCCAATGGGCGAATCTCGGACACCTTCCCGCTGGCGAAAGGTACACGGCAGGGATGCCCACTGTCACCGCTTCTGTTTGCAATAGTATTAGAACCCTTGGCGGCATGGATACGGCAAGATCAAGTAATCCATGGGCTTAGATGGGCAGTGGGGTGGGAGGACCGAATATCGCTATATGCCGATGACGTACTGCTCTACCTGGCCTCACCGGCCCGCTCTCTTAATTGCCTTATGGATATTTGTGAAGCATACGGGCGTGTATCTGGATACACTATAAATTGGATGAAGTCATGCATCTACATACTCTCGGGTGATCAGCCGCAACTTCCGCATAACTGTGACATCAGGATAGCGACCGTAGGATTTAAATATCTAGGTATTTATATAACGTGCCAGGACACACACTTCATTGCAGAAAATCTTATGAAACCTCTGGAGCTATTTCGGAGGGATGTACAGTGCTGGCGTTCACTGCCACTCACCTTGCTAGGCAGGGCAGCCCTCTTTAAGATGATGGCGCTCCCCAGGTTCTTATATGTCCTACAAAATACACCATTTCCGGTCCCTCCATCATACTTCAAGGAAGTCAATAACGAATGAAGCAAGTTGCTGTGGGATGGTAAGGCAACACGTATTGCGATGCACAAGCTAGTGAAGGGCTGGTATGATGGAGGAATAGCCCTCCCACATATCAAAGTATACTATTGGGCCTCCCAACTGGCGGTAATAAATCAGTGGCTTCATGCTGACCAGGAAGACCCGGCGTATCGCATGGATTGATACCTCCTGGGAACAGACGGTATCATGGGAGAGCTCTACAACAGGAATAAAAATAAAAATATTACAGGTCCTACAGCACATACAATTAAGATCTGGCATAAAGTACAGAGAGACATGGGATGGGAGGGAGTCTTGACGCAAGCAACGCCGCTCTGGGACACAAAGAAACTAGGTAGGCTAAGAAACACGAAGGGGTTCAGACAATGGGACCTGATAGGCATCTCGAAGGTGGGGGACCTGTGGGAAAAGGGGAAGATTATCCCGTTTACACAATTGCAACAAAACTATGGCTTGGCAGACACAGAGACGTATAGATATCTACAAATAAGACATGCACTGACGGCAGTAATCCCGCAAGGCACGAAAGTGCCAGAATCATCACCCCTCGAGGATAGACTACTAACCGATCATATGATGGGAAAAGCCATCTCACTCTCCTACAAAAAAATTATAAATAACCAACCGGACCCGACAGAAGCCCTGAAAACTAGATGGGAGGCGGACTTGGGCGAGCTAGATGAAATGGAGTGGCAGGAAGCGGTGGCTTCCCCAAGAGAGGTAGCGATTCCAGCTACATTCAAATTAGTACAACTGAAGGTGCTGCATCGCACATACTACACCAGGACACTCTTATATAAATTACACAGAGCAGATACACCGCTTTGCATCAGACAATGTGGGGAACCAGGTACATTCTGGCACATACTATGGGAATGTGTAAACATTAGCAACTATTGGAAAGCAGTCATGCGCACAATCTCGCAGGTCACTGAGATAACGGTGGCACCAGAACCAAAGTGATGCATACTAAACATCTGGGAGCCTACAGACCTCAATCAGGCAGCGCAAACATGGGTGTCGCTCGGTATGACATTAGCAAAGAGGGATATAGCGCAGCTGTGGGGAGCACGGCAAGTCCCTACACTGCGAAAATGGTATAATGGTATGGACGAATTAATGGTAACGGAAAAATCAGTATACGTCCATAGGAGATGTCCCAAAAAATGGACGCGGATATGGGGGAAATGGAACGAGTATCGGGGTAACATCTGCGATCCCCCACAGGAAGAAGCGCTGTCAGACAACTCCGACTAGCCAAAGTGTATATAGGAGATAGTAATAAGGTGTATTTGGATGTGGGCAAAGAGAGGGTTGCGGAATGTTCTGACAAACTTGTAAACAGACCCTTGATATATGGGAAAAATGACTGAAATTTGGGGGCGTTGTGTATGTAATGAGGAAATCACAGCATTTGGTATTGCAGATTTTGTTGAAAATTGAAAATGTTAATAAAAACAATTTAAAAAATAAAAAAAAAGTTTAAAAAAAAGCACCAGGTATAGACAGAGTTATAAACAATATTATTGGTGCAACAGGGATATAATTGAAGCCGACATCTCCACGTGGCCAAGATGTTAGAACACCGTCCCGGGTAGCAGGCAAAGAGCAACTGACCAACCAGTGTTTAATTGTAAATATAGAAGTGCTAGGGAGCAATGTATTTAATTGCAAGCAGCACCACCCACTGTTCCTGCCTGTGCTGCCAAATGGCAGTGCCAGAATCACGTACTAACTAAGACACTTGAAAAAAAGTGTGACATTTCGAACTATTGCAGGTCACCCCACTCCAGCCCCGCTGATGAGATGGGCTGGAATTTTCAAATGTTATCATTTTTTAATAAATTTCATTGCTAAACACTTGTGCTGTGCTCAAAATATATACTTAAAGTGACATCATGTGGTGTACTCTCATAAACAAGTGTCAGAGTTTAAAAATAAGTGCCTGTGCCTAGCACCAGAAAACACCTGCACAAATTAAGTTTCTTACAATGAATGCTTAAAAGTTAATATATGAGTGTGAGAAAGTAGAGACAATTCACTTTGCCATGAGTGCCCTATTAAATAAACAAAATGAATAACATATAAGACATTTCTTGTACATATCCACACTTTTAAATGTGCGGTGAAGCATTCTGTTAACTCATATGTGTGAATTTTCCACAAAGCAGAAAATAAGCCCACACAGAATTAACCAAAGCATATCCTGCAAATCTATGTGAATACCATTCATACTAAAAAAAGGCAGTTGGTTGCTTTTTCAGCAGGATCTCACAGTACATTGTCCCGAAGGACGGGGATTCCAAGATGGCTGTGTACAGAACACATCAGTATTATGGAGTGGGAGTAGCTCATGCAAGGGATGAGAAAAATGAGAGTAACAAGACATGATAAAGCCGACAAATGGAGCTGTCTGTAGGTTAAACATTAGTTTGTTGACTATGGCGTTGTATGGTGCATAGTGGGAAATGGAGGCTTTGTCGACATCAAATTAGCCACAGTGCTATAACATGTTCATAGGCTCAGGTGTTGTAGCTGTGTCCACTTTAAAACAAGAACCCCGGATTAGTCCTAGTGGCCAGTGTTGGAGTTTTTTTTATCCTGCCCACAATGAATGCATATATTATGTATGTATGTGATATTTCTATACACAAATCTAGCTGAATGGCAGTGACATACTGTACAGTGTCAGAGGAAAAGATTCAATCACTAAGTGGGGTAGCTGTTTTCTGAAAGTAGAAGTAGACTCCTTCTACATCGTGATGTAGGCATCTTTAAACAGGCTCATCTTCAGCTGTTTGCTAAATTGAAGTAGGGTTGGGGCTGTCCCGATGAATACAGGGATCTTGTTGGCGATCAAGGGTGCATAGATGGAGAAGGCCTGTTGCCTTATTTTTTCTTTTTACATTTCTTCACCTCCATTCTGATGGTGCCTGGCTGAGAGTGTGCCAACAGCAACCAAAGGTGGTGGGTTTGTCATCCAGATATTCAGCAGTTCTTTTTGTGATGACTTTGTAAATGATGCTGCTGGTTTTGAAGATTGTGCAGTCTAAAATCTCTGTGAAACTCAGAAAATATGTTGATACTCCAGGCCTTCTTGCAAACTGGCCAAGGAGTTAAGAGTATCATTCTGCAGCAATGATTTTAGAAAGAGCGGATCCAAGAAGTGACTGTAATGGCTGTTTCTTTACAGGTTGAGGCAGGTTAACCAGTCTCTAGTAACTACTCTTTCATTTTCACTCGTTGAAGCGGATTGTGCCATCTCCGACCCCCAAATCAGTATAGTTGTTAAAACATTTACCAATTTCAGTTTGGATTATGGAAACAACTGTCAACCCAGGAAGGGACTCAGAAGAGTCTTTATTCAATTTGTAATGTATTCGAAATTGGCGACTCAAAAAGATATTCCTATGAATAGCCATGACTTACTCTTCTAGTAACCCTAGTTTAGTAATGTATCCAATGAGTAATACAGAAATACTGCTGGCTTGCTCGTACATTCAGGTCAACATTACAAAGGTGAAGAGCAGAGGACTTCGAACTTGGGTTGAGCCTCACCCGGGGGGGGGGGGGGGGGGGGTGTCTGGGGCTGAATTGATCCCGGAGTGGGGGTGGTGCTAGGCACTGGCCAAGAGGACAATCATGCTACAAACAATACTGTGGTTTACTGAAAAAACACAGTGGCAGTGAGGCACTCAGTAACCTCTTTTGTCACCCATGTCCGAGTTGAGAGTAGATATGAAAGGGTAACAGGCTCTATATAACCTTCAATGTCTCCCCCCACCCCTATTTCCGAAAAAGGATCATACTGTAGTTACTTTTACAGGTTGGGGGATCAGGTTGCACATAGCTTGTTCACAATCATGTATTTGATTGAATGTTTAAAAGGGGAAACTGAACATAACTGCACTAAATGTTTGAATTGTTAAATATGTTTAGAGCTGCCAATTTTATCGAATAATTGTGATAAAATATTTTTTTAAGCCAGGCAGGGGGTGTCAATAAAAACTTTGAAGACTACCACCCTACAGGTTTCTTCAAGCCAGTGAAGGGAATGGTGGAGGTTAAATCTGAGCCCCATATCCTCAGACCCAAGATTGCTCAGACAGCTGCATTATGAACCTATTAATTATGAACCCATTGTAAATTCTGCATTTGCACCTCAAAGTCTCCCCTGTAAATAGCATTCCCATGAGCAGGTTTGGATATAAACAGTACTTAATGCTGGGCTTGTTTAGAGGTTGTCAGTATTGGGACATATGGCAATAAAGCTGAATGTACCTTCCACCCTTCTATTAATTCCCTGCGTCATTTAGAGGTCGGAGATTGCAATTTTTCTATTAGTGAAGAAATGGTTTGCTCTGGTATTGAAAACACCCATTTGGTACCCTCAAAATGACTGGCCATTTTAGGGAGACATAGCCAATTTAATTTCCACTAGCACACATTCTCTGCAAAACTGCCACAGTGACCATGATGGTCTTTGACAGAAAATAGACAAAATGTCTCACAGGTACAGGAAGATTCATCACTTGAGGGACACTTCTGTGACATAATAATAACTTCAAACATATCATGAACCACAAATATCGCACTGAAAATATCATGGTACTAAATATTGAGTTTACAAACTTACAATGTAAAAGATACAAATATTGTCTACAAATTTGTAATACAGAAGGCAGGTTCCAAGGTCAGAAATGAGAAAATATTATCATGAATGTAGTTTCAATCAATGATTTAGGGAAAATTTCACAGGGGCAATACAAGCCACATTTCACAGGGGCCACAGGTCAAAAAGTATATTTAGGGGGTTATTACGATGGAGGTCGGAAAGCCTCCGACCCATGGTCGGTTTATGGCCGTAATTCATGCTCCCATAGGGAAATGTTGGAATGTGACCGAACAGTGTTCTGTCACATCCTAATGAGGTGGGTGGGACTGCCGACCAGGTGTCGGTCGGTCCCGTTTACGAGACGTGTCGGGCTGAAGCAATTCCGCCCGACATCGAAATCGGACCCTTAATGTAGAGCAAAATTAAAAAATGCTATACTACTACTAACTTAATTTTGAATTAAATAATTAATTCAAATCTATAAAATTAAATTAATATGATTTTTTTAAAGATTTAATAAACAAAATCCCACCTATATTAAAATGTTTACATTTATTTATGTATTAAACGCAACATGTTATGTATAGAATTCATAAAAATGTATGTCATTATTGTTTTACAAATCAAAGTTACATTTAGTTTACAATTAAAAAAGGTTATTAAAAAATGCTATCAAAAAATAATATTCATTTTTAATTATATATTTTTTCACATTAACTTTATTTATTATGGGAGGGTGATGCAGTAGTTGGCCATGTGTGGTGCTGGGCTTACCACTGCTCTTTTTTTTGGGATATATTAACTTTACACTCAGAAATTTGGCTCCAACCCTGTTTTGGAGGGTGGAGTCATGTAAGTGCACACTTGTGAGTAACTTTACACTCGTAAATGGTGAATAGCAAAAAGTAGTAAAGTTACTGAAAAGTGTAGGAGTAAACTTGCAGTTGTAGATTTGTTCACGTGTAAGTTTACCTTTGTGAACAGGCCCCTACGTCTCCTCCCATTGTGATTGTCCTATTTTTATGATTGAGCAAGAGCAGTAGTCCTTTTAATTTAAAAAGCATGTGTCACTACTTGATTCCTCATAATCACATTGACATCAATTATGGCTCCAGGGCCTCTGAACGTTTGTAGCAGAGAAAAGGGATTTCATAAGAAGAAGCAGGCTCACCTGAACATCATCCCAATTTAATCTGTATTTCGACATTGGGGTAGAATTTTAGAGAACATTTTATAACAATTGGAAACACACATGTGTGACATTGTGCCTCCCCTATTAAACTTTTCCTTCACCAGATGAGTATCTGCACCTTAAGAATGAATTTTGGGGTGTAAGTGAAGATTTCAATATTATTTGCATACATAATATTATTATGCTAACGCTTCACCAGCACCCAAGCACATTTTCCACCGTTTCCACCTGCACTAGGGGCCTGTTCAACAAGATTTTGTTTAACTTATTCTTGTAGTGCTCCTGACTTACTCCTGATTTAGAGGGATTCAGAAATAAGCCAAAAGTACTAAAATAATCCTTCACACATATTTACAGGAAAGCATTTGTGAATTTGGTCCTATATTTTTGTTATAAATGTACATATTTTACAATTATATCTCAATTGTGCTATTAAGCGTTATGCCATTATTGTGTCTGCTTTTTAACAGCAATGCTTGTTTAAGCAGAGATCCATTTATTTCTCCTGGGCATCACATAACAATATAGCTATGAGGGCTTTTTTCTGTTTATTTCAAAAGACAGATGTGTTAGGTCATATAACAATGAGTAAGAGTGATAAAAGCTCACTGTAATTATTTTCCGCATCCGAACACAGTAGCAGTTTTTTGTTGTTCTTTAGTTCACAGCTACACCTGTTGTTGGGCTTTGTTTTTAACTGTAATTTCTGCATTTTAAAGTAGGTGCCTTGGGGTATTTTTCCTATCATTAGATAAAGAATTGGACTGGTAACGGCGCCGCAGCCCTGTGCGTCAAAGATACATTTCCTGTCTCCAATATAAAAGGGCCGAACCATTGGAGACTTCCATACACACAGGTTATCCATGTGAACCAAAATAAAAAAATATGTATTTAGTTGTTAATATTTTAATAAACATGGGCATATTCTTTACTCTCCCTGCTTTCTAATTCTACGTCAAGCGCACTCGAAACTCTTTCATCGAATATTCTAACAAGAATAAATGATACTGTCCTTCAATACTGGGTGGTATTTCAGGGTAGGTGGAGATAAACAACTGCTTCTGGAGGGCACAGATGTATTGGTTATCTCCAAAAAGACAACATGTTTCAGTGAGTTATAATATCACGTGATATCTAAGAGAATTGTAGATGACATGTTCGAAGTAACTTAGCCTTTCATCCTGCAGAGTCCAGTAATGAGTACCTTTAAATTGGGTAGTAGTCAGGGCTTTAAGTGGGATGAAAAATCTGGTGGGTCTCTCAAAGGGGCGTGACCGATGTAATTAAGGGCGTGGCTTAAAGGACCGAAGATGAAAACCTATGCTTACCTGAGTGTGCCGCCCGATTGGTATTTTGCCACCTCTATCATTACATCCAGATATATATAGCACAACATGTAACATTACAATTACAAAAAGCCAGGACTATGATGAGACTGAAAGAACTATAACAAGTCTCTTTGAAGTTACATCAAATGAAGTGAAGAGTGGTACTCCTACAGAGTTAAAAAAAAAAAAAAAGAATTCCGAGGGTGAGGGCAAAACCTGAGAGCCCGAAAGGGACCCGTTTCAGCACCTGCTATTTAGAACTGCTGGTGCTGAACACCGGCAAGATCCGACCCCCTTAAAGCGCTGGTAGTTGTTGAGATGACATGGCGAAACACCACCATTTAAATAACACAGGGTATCATTACTATATAGGTGGCACAGCCATCCATGTGGGTTGCATGTTAGAATAATGTAATCAGAAATATTCTCTATTAATTTATATAATATAATCATATAAATGTTGTGTGCTAAATATAAATTACAATAATATCATCAGATGATACTTTTGTAAACAATATGTAGTGCACATTATGTGAGACACACTATTATCAACGTCAGGTGATATTCTGATTGCATATTCTGGTACCACACCTTTCTGGTATATCCTTAATTGCATCACAAAGAGAGGGGAGGTTAAAAAACACTTAAGCAGGCCAGTTAGTGGTAATACTATGTGGATGAACTGGGCATAGAATTCGCACTACAGTTGTTTTTAGGTACCATGTATGTAACTTGGTTTGTGACAACAAAGATACATTGGGAATATCAAATGGCAACAATGTTATTTCTGAGAATGATAAACATGGAACAAAGAAAAGGGAGCTAGCAGTAGCGTCCTTTTAAAAAAAAAAGTGGAATGCAAACACTGGAGTGTTAAAACACATAGTGCCTGATTACGAGTTTGGCGAACTTGCGACTGCCAGACTCGTGTAGGTGGTCCTCCGTCTGCCGTATTGCGATTTTCAAAGTCGTAAGGAAGGTGTACGGCCGGATGCGACAGGGAGCAATCATTCCCTGGTGATGGGGCAGGAGTGCCACAACGCCATGTGCTGAGTGGGGACTGGTGCAGACCCGCTCAGCATATTCCGAGTTCCTGGATTGCCAGCCTTTTCATGGCAGTGCAGGAGTCCTGTAAGGCCCCCATGTCCCCTGCCATGGGGATACATTCAGGGGGGCACAACATGTGCCCCCGTCTATATTCCCACAAAGTTCCAGCATGGCATGGACGTCACTGTCCATGCCATGCTGGAACTTTTTTGCTGTTCCCATTGGGGTGTCTGTTTTCCAGGTAACGCCATGGGAAAGGCAAAGGACCGCCGACCATGTCACGAGTTGAACTCGTGTAACACAAGTTTAACTCGTGATACTTCGGTGCTCCTTGCGCGTGTTTGGCGTAGCTGTGCCATCGGAGAGCCGGCGCAACTGCGCCCAACTCATAATCAGTCCCTTAGTTTTAATTAATATTGGAATATGTGTGCTTCATTGACATGTTTTCTACTCAAATGCCTATGGCACATGTTTCTAAAATTCAGATTCATATTAAAGGTTTATGAATGGCAGCACCACATAAAATGAATATTTAATATACTTGGCAATAAGTGTTCTAAAATTAGGGGAAATAGGGATGCAGCTGTAACTCACTCATATCTCGTGTTAGAGGAGCCACAATTGCAGAGATATTACACATATGACTCTACAAGTCCTTTTTAGCAGACAAGATGTTTTTCTATAATTTGGTTCTTGTTTGAGGAAGGGAGGATAATTGATAAGACCTTGATGGGATCAGAGGATAATTTAGAAAACCTTAGTAGAGGTGACAGGCACAATTTTATAGCAGACAAACGTCAGGATGTGGCTCGGTCATGCTTACCTCTGTGTGCTGATCTGAATCTCCTGAACATGTGTGACAATAGGAGCTGAAGAAGATAGAGAGTATGTGGGCACTGCTTGGACAGTCTCGTGTCTCAGCGAGACGCACTACATTAAACACTTGAGTAAAGGCAAAAAAAACCACATGTTCAATGGAGCCACGGGGTGTTTTTTCGCTGGACTTTCAAAAAGTGGTGGCCGTTTTTCTTGTCTAAAGTGTAAATTCCTCGAGGTCCATAGCCTCCTTGCTAGGCAATTGTGAAACATTGATAAGAACTCACTTTTCATGCATTGCTTCTACAAAGAGATTTAGTAGAATCACGTTCTGCACAAACCTTATTATTGATCTTCGAACAAGTATGGCATTAAGGTATTAATTATAACAAGTTTATGATTGTGGAGTTTATAGCTGAAGTACATAATATTAATTACTGTCTTTCATCCTACAGTTATTAACCTGTTACTTTGAATTTAATCAGAGTCACTAAATGTTATCAAATAATATGAAAGGTAGTTCTCTTTTGGAACAGCATATATTTATTCAGAGTGTGGTAGTTAACATATCAAATTTAATTAAATTTAAGCTCTGGAAAAATATTGTTTTGTTTTAGAAAAGAGAGTGGGAAATATGTACAGTGTCAAAAGGTAAATCATATATAATCTCTGAGTTGAATGCTAAAGTCAATTCCATAGCTATACCAAAAGTCTTCTCTTATCTTTAGATACCAAGACTCCTGCAGTGCAGATCAAGCCGAGCTGTACTACCAGACAATATGACAATATCCAGTGTCTCTTTTACTCTCTCTCTCTCTCTCTCTCTCTTGTCCATTTCCTCGGATCTACTTCTAACCTACATATTGTGTGTGTAAGGTTGACAGTGGTTCAGAGCCGTGTTCAAGCTCACATTGCTCCCACTGGATTGCAAATTTAGTGCATTTTAACTGACTACCTAGCCCACATTATCATTTCAACCCTACAGATGGATTCTGATCCCACACTCTCTGAAATGTATATGCAGTAACTAAACTACAACAGGAAGTCATTTCAAAGAGATCTGAAAATAAAATTCTGCAGCACTAATTAATACACATTAAACAATAAATAGTTTATTTATTATAGCATGACAAGAAAGATCCTAGGCAGGGACCGATACTTGCAGACCTAAACTGATTGACTCTTGGGCCGTGCCACCTCATATAAAAGACTGTAAGTCTAATGTGCAGTCATACTCTCATGTTGTGCCCATGAAACCTTAAGTACCGCCTAAGAAATTTAGTGGAGATGCTACAAAATGTAGATTGTTCCATAATCTGTGTCTATTACCTTATGTAAGCAAACCAATGACATTTCCAGATGATCCAATCAAAGTACCCTCTATCTTATCTTACTTGAGTTTGAATGCTGCCATTTGGAGTATTCTATTAGTAGAAAATATTGATCCATTCGTATGTAATTTCTCTGCCTTCTGCAAGTAAATGCAGACATTGTCTGTTAGGAAATAACATATTCCTTCTTTAAGCTAATGAGTTGTTGAATTTAAAACAAGGTCATCAAGGCTTAGTAATTTACATACCCACCTTTAACAATTTAGTAGTTGTTTGAGTCCCGCTGGCCTGAAGAAAAAAGATGTTCTATGTTCTGGCACAGGGTGTCAATCTTCGTATGAAGCTGATAGATAGGGTGGTGAGGTTAGATCATCATTTGACTATGTGTCATTCAGAGAAAAACAAGGCTGATTCGAAGGTGGTGAATCCTAGAATAGATGACGACTGATCCTAAAGTGCTTGTGGTGCATCCTAGAACAGATGATGGAAGAGATTCTGAAGGTACTGAAACTATGCAATAAGGTAGTATTAAAGATCCTCTCACTAAACAAGAAAAGGAAAAAAGACATGCAAAATGTGTGTATTTGTTGTGGTGAATCTGGATTATTTGTGAAAAAGGATGTTTTTTTTTTTTTTTAAATAACTTTATTGACTTTTATTTTTTTTAAATACAATCCCTCAACTTCGACCCTGTACACTCCTTTCAAGCAGAGAAATTCATCAAAATACATTCATCAAAATACAAAGTGCATATATTAGTCAGCATAAAACACAGAATTTTCTACAGTAGTTAAGAATTCAACCCAAATTCATTACTATTACCCCTTATAAAGTGCTACTATACATTACTTCATATTGTCTGAATATTGCATCACCCCTCTATTTAACCCAGCTATTAAACACCGTCATTTTCACTATTCCTTACCCCTACCTCCTCTGACAGGGCCAAAATCCATTTCTTCATTGGTGCCCATAATCTCAAATGTTTTTTCTTGGCTGCTCTGCCTTTCCGAGCGTACACTGCCTTTTCTATATGATATATAGATAGAAACTGAGCCATCTATTGATGACACGAGGGAGGGACAGGATCTAACCATGCTGTAGCTAAACAGAGCTTTAGTACTGCCATTGCATGAAATATAAAATATATGGCATAAGGGGGAACTTCTCTCTCTTGAACTCCTAATAAGATTAATTGAGGAGTGATCTCAATCTGGTAGCCCAGTTTCATATCCAGAAATTTGCTGATATGATGTTATAGATAAAATATTGAGACAACAATATTGTGTGGACAAAAAATCGTGCAGAGAATATCGAGGACCAAATTATTATGAAGGTAAATTTCTAATGGTAAACAAAGTTTTACTATAGATAACTCCACATATATGTACCTTGACAATATATATATATATATATATATATATATATATATATATATATTCACTGACGTTATAGTTAGAAATTAGAATTTAAAAAACCTTAGAAATTCACTGAAAAAACCAAAGGTTTCAGGGACGTTGTAGTTAGTTGGACATTTCACTCGTACAAAACCAGAGAAATTCCACCGTTATAGTTAGTTCAGCTAACTATAACTCGCGCCCCCGCAATGTACTGATGATGATGTCACATATTACATCACTGATGACATGGTCAGTGACATCACTGATGACATCTCAAATGACATTACTGATGACATCATCCAGTGACTGTCTGTTTCTGAAAAATTAAAATATGTATTATATATATATTGCAAGGTGTATTGAAGAATGAGTGGGTGTATGAGTGTCTGAATGGATGATTTTGTAGGTGCATGACTGACTGTATAAGTGAGTTATTAAACGTGTCTTTCTGAATGTATGGGTTAGTGACTAATCTGTATAAATGTCTGTATCAGTCTGTCAGTTGGTTTGTAAGTGGCTGCATGGGTTGGCGAGTAGCTACATGAATGTCTCTATGGGTTTTTGATTGGTTGTCTAAGTACCTGTATGGGTGCCTTAGTTTCTGTGTGTGTGGGTGAGGGGCTGTGTGACTCCATGCATGGATATATGAGTGGGTGAATCCCTGGGTGTATGCATTCATGATTGCATCTGTGAGAGGCTGTATGGGTGGACAAGTATGTGTATGGCTGTGTTGCTGATTGAATGGATGTCTCAGTGGTACATGTGTGAGTAACTACATATGTGAAAGGCAGTATATGCGAGTGTTGGAGTATATAAATGACTGTGTGAGAGTGGCTGTGTAGACGAGTATGAGCTTGTGTCACTGTTTGTATAAGTGAGGAAGTATGTGTTAGTATATGTATGAATAAGTGAGGTGGTGTGTGTATAACTGTATAAGTGAGTAAATGGGAGTGTGATTGATTCTTTGCATGGCTGACTAGGTGTGTGAGCAACTCTATGGGTGAGTGGCAGTGTGTGAGTGTCTGTATGGGTGTATGAGTGCATATGATAGAGGTTGTATTGATGAGTGACTGTATGGGTGAGTGAGTGGATGTGTGTGTAGACCTAGGAATCAGTGAGTGTGTATGTACTAACTTGTATTGGTATGTCTGTGGTATCGAGAATGGTAGTCTGTATTTTAAAATGAGTGTATCAAAGATTTTATTAGGGTGTAAGGAGGTGCATCAGATGATCACGTGGATGATCTAATCAGTGATGTCATTTGAGATGTCATCAGTGATGTCACTGACCATGTCATGAGTGATGTAATGTGACGTCATCAGCAGTGCATTGCGGGGGCGCGAGTTATAGTTAGCTGAACTAACTATAACAGCAGAATTTCTCTGGTTTTGTACGAGTGAAATAATTTACGTAAATGGGTCGCGACACTGCTCGTCATGCTGCAAATAACCCCAAAGGATTCTGGATAGTGTAGTGGCTACGGTGAGTACGCCTACGCCACGAGTATATAGAAATATAATGCCATCCCTGGACACGTGTTTCGAGGTAATTGCCTCTCGTCAGCAGGGAGCAGGTAGGTATGCGGGGTGCCGATGACTGCCATATATATAGGTAAAATACCTTCCAAGGCGCGCAGGTGCAGACACCGGGCTCGTCAGCCAAAGTCGCTCGAATGAGCTATTAGTAATTTACGTAAATGGGTCGCGACACTGCTCGTCATGCTGCAAATAACCCCAAAGGATTCTGGATAGTGTAGTGGCTACGGTGAGTACGCCTACGCCACGAGTATATAGAAATATAATGCCATCCCTGGACACGTGTTTCGAGGTAATTGCCTCTCGTCAGCAGGGAGCAGGTAGGTATGCGGGGTGCCGATGACTGCCATATATATAGGTAAAATACCTTCCAAGGCGCGCAGGTGCAGACACCGGGCTCGTCAGCCAAAGTCGCTCGAATGAGCTATTAGTAATTTACGTAAATGGGTCGCGACACTGCTCGTCATGCTGCAAATAACCCCAAAGGATTCTGGATAGTGTAGTGGCTACGGTGAGTACGCCTACGCCACGAGTATATAGAAATATAATGCCATCCCTGGACACGAGTTTCGAGGTAATTGCCTCTCGTCAGCAGGGAGCAGGTAGGTATGCGGGGTGCCGATGACTGCCATATATATAGGTAAAATACCTTCCAAGGCGCGCAGGTGCAGACACCGGGCTCGTCAGCCAAAGATCGCTCGAATGAGCTATTAGTAATTTACGTAAATGGGTCGCGACACTGCTCGTCATGCTGCAAATAACCCCAAAGGATTCTGGATAGTGTAGTGGCTACGGTGAGTACGCCTACGCCACGAGTATATAGAAATATAATGCCATCCCTGGACACGTGTTTCGAGGTAATTGCCTCTCGTCAGCAGGGAGCAGGTAGGTATGCGGGGTGCCGATGACTGCCATATATATAGGTAAAATACCTTCCAAGGCGCGCAGGTGCAGACACCGGGCTCGTCAGCCAAAGTCGCTCGAATGAGCTATTAGTAATTTACGTAAATGGGTCGCGACACTGCTCGTCATGCTGCAAATAACCCCAAAGGATTCTGGATAGTGTAGTGGCTACGGTGAGTACGCCTACGCCACGAGTATATAGAAATATAATGCCATCCCTGGACACGTGTTTCGAGGTAATTGCCTCTCGTCAGCAGGGAGCAGTCATCGGCACCCCGCATACCTACCTGCTCCCTGCTGACGAGAGGCAATTACCTCGAAACACGTGTCCAGGGATGGCATTATATTTCTATATACTTGTGGCGTAGGCGTACTCACCGTAGCCACTACACTATCCAGAATCCTTTGGGGTTATTTGCAGCATGACGAGCAGTGTCGCGACCCATTTACGTAAATTACTAATAGCTCATTCGAGCGACTTTGGCTGACGAGCCCGGTGTCTGCACCTGCGCGCCTTGGAAGGTATTTTACCTATATATATGGCAGTCATCGGCACCCCGCATACCTACCTGCTCCCTGCTGACGAGAGGCAATTACCTCGAAACACGTGTCCAGGGATGGCATTATATTTCTATATACTTGTGGCGTAGGCGTACTCACCGTAGCCACTACACTATCCAGAATCCTTTGGGGTTATTTGCAGCATGACGAGCAGTGTCGCGACCCATTTACGTAAATTACTAATAGCTCATTCGAGCGACTTTGGCTGACGAGCCCGGTGTCTGCACCTGCGCGCCTTGGAAGGTATTTTACCTATATATATGGCAGTCATCGGCACCCCGCATACCTACCTGCTCCCTGCTGACGAGAGGCAATTACCTCGAAACACGTGTCCAGGGATGGCATTATATTTCTATATACTTGTGGCGTAGGTGTACTCACCGTAGCCACTACACTATCCAGAATCCTTTGGGGTTATTTGCAGCATGACGAGCAGTGTCGCGACCCATTTACGTAAATTACTAATAGCTCATTCGAGCGACTTTGGCTGACGAGCCCGGTGTCTGCACCTGCGCGCCTTGGAAGGTATTTTACCTATATATATGGCAGTCATCGGCACCCCGCATACCTACCTGCTCCCTGCTGACGAGAGGCAATTACCTCGAAACACGTGTCCAGGGATGGCATTATATTTCTATATACTTGTGGCGTAGGGGTACTCACCGTAGCCACTACACTATCCAGAATCCTTTGGGGTTATTTGCAGCATGACGAGCAGTGTCGCGACCCATTTACGTAAATTACTAATAGCTCATTCGAGCGACTTTGGCTGACGAGCCCGGTGTCTGCACCTGCGCGCCTTGGAAGGTATTTTACCTATATATATGGCAGTCATCGGCACCCCGCATACCTACCTGCTCCCTGCTGACGAGAGGCAATTACCTCGAAACACGTGTCCAGGGATGGCATTATATTTCTATATACTTGTGGCGTAGGCGTACTCACCGTAGCCACTACACTATCCAGAATCCTTTGGGGTTATTTGCAGCATGACGAGCAGTGTCGCGACCCATTTACGTAAATTACTAATAGCTCATTCGAGCGACTTTGGCTGACGAGCCCGGTGTCTGCACCTGCGCGCCTTGGAAGGTATTTTACCTATATATATGGCAGTCATCGGCACCCCGCATACCTACCTGCTCCCTGCTGACGAGAGGCAATTACCTCGAAACACGTGTCCAGGGATGGCATTATATTTCTATATACTTGTGGCGTAGGCGTACTCACCGTAGCCACTACACTATCCAGAATCCTTTGGGGTTATTTGCAGCATGACGAGCAGTGTCGCGACCCATTTACGTAAATTACTAATAGCTCATTCGAGCGACTTTGGCTGACGAGCCCGGTGTCTGCACCTGCGCGCCTTGGAAGGTATTTTACCTATATATATGGCAGTCATCGGCACCCCGCATACCTACCTACTCCCTGCTGACGAGAGGCAATTACCTCGAAACACGTGTCCAGGGATGGCATTATATTTCTATATACTTGTGGCGTAGGCGTACTCACCGTAGCCACTACACTATCCAGAATCCTTTGGGGTTATTTGCAGCATGACGAGCAGTGTCGCGACCCATTTACGTAAATTGTACGAGTGAAATGTTCAACTAACTATAACATCCCTGAAACTTGTGGTTTTTCAGTGAATTTCTAAGGTTTTTTAAATGCTAACTTCTAACTATCATGTCCCTGAAACCTATGGTTTTTTCAGTGAATTTCAAAGTTTTTTTAAATGCTAATTTCTAACTATAACGTCCCTGAAACCTATGGTTTTTCCAGTGAATTTCAAACGTTTTTTTTTGTTTGTTTTCTTTTTTTTTTTTTATTGCCATCAAATAGGTCAGTTAATAAACTAATACATACAGTAGAACAGTGTAAATAGTAATTATCACCTAACCAGTTAAATCAATCAAAAGAACAGACCAAAATAGAGGAAAAGCATGGGCAAGAAAAAGCATATGCCTTTGACCCAGACATATCAAAACAACAACATAGCATAAAAAGTTATACCACAAAGGCCTAAATAACCCTCTTTATCTAACTAGTCTAATGTTGCCATGTCAATGGGACCCCAAATTACTTCAATTTTAACCATGGAGCAGATACCCCTAGCTTTAGCCAGGGCAGCTTCCAGGCAGAATGTTTCCCTAATGATGGTCCACCATTCCCCAATAGATGACGGCAACGGGGAAACCCAAGCCCGAGCAATAGCTAATCTTGCAGCGACCATCATAATAGAGAAAAGTCAGAGCTGGTTTATCTGCCTTATAACCCAGCATAATTTCTAAGAAAGTAAATGAGGGGCCCAATCCCAATTTAGAATGAAGCACCTGACCGATCTTCTGCCAATAAATCTGCAATTCCGGACATTCTATAAACATATGGATCAGGTTAGCTGCATGCATCCAGCATTTGGGGCAATTAGTCTTTTCTCCGAAATTGTCCCCTTCAGCCCATTTAACTATCCTTTCAGGCATATAATAGAGCATACATACTGTGCGGAATTGCTGTAACTGTAAGCTCACAGAATGGAATGAATCACTTATGGTACCCAGGGGCTGTTTAATCGTGCCAGGTGTCACATCTATACTCAGTACTTGGCTCCAGCGTGTTGCTAATTTTTCACATCCATCCAAC
Source organism: Triturus cristatus (assembly GCF_964204655.1). Taxonomy (NCBI): domain Eukaryota; kingdom Metazoa; phylum Chordata; class Amphibia; order Caudata; family Salamandridae; genus Triturus; species Triturus cristatus. The sequence continues at coordinate 513,884,120 of NC_140588.1, forward strand.
TTAAAATTGGACAGATGCTTGTACATGTCACCAATTAGAGACTTATTTTTTTCCCCATATAAACAGTCCCAGATCATAGACTGAGATATGACATTCAACCCCAGGTTTTTCCCCAAATAGTCCCTAATCTGCAAATATTTAAACAGAAAATGAGCAGGTAGTTTATGATAAAGTCGTAAAGTTTCGAATGACTTAATTCCCCTCACATCGTACCGGTCCCCCAGACAAGTAATCCCATACTTGGACCAAGATTTAGCCAAATGATCATGAAACACATCAGGAAACATTGGGTTCCCCCACAATGGGAGCTTATTATGTATTAACGATAGTTTGCCGTTTACAGCCATCGCCCGCCATATAAAAATACTGTCCCTAACTGTCTTGAATCTGACACGTTTAAAGTAGTTTGGGTCATTAGTACGAAATAAAAATAATTGACTGTCATTTCCTAGAATCAGCCGGTATAAAGAATCTCTGTGGTCGATCCCCAAAAGACTGCGAAAACGCCCGGCGAACGCTGCCCAAAAATAAGTTCTGAAGTCTGATAGGCCTAAGCCGCCTTGATTATAAGAGGATTTAAGCAAATCAATCGCACATCTAGATTCTCTTAAACCCCATATAAAGCTGCTGAATGCCCCGTCCAGTTTTTTTAAAAATGTGTTAGATACACACAAAGGGATCGATCTAAACAAATATAAAAACTTAGGTAATATTTTCATTTTTATTAAGTTGCATCTCCCTAAGAGTCCTATAGGAAGCTTGTGCCAGTTCTTTAATAATTTAATAGTTTCGTCCAATAGTGGAGTTAAGGTTTATAATTTGAGCCACTTTGGCTGAAATCCTAACCCCCAGATACGTAACTGTAGTACATACCCCCGAGATTGGAGATTCAGGTTTAAAATTAACGAGCACCTGTGTTTTATTAATATTTAATTTGTAGCCAGAAATCTGACCGAAGTCAGGTGCGGCTCTCTCTACAGCTGTAATTGCTTCAGCTGGATTAGTAGAAAAGATCGCAAGATCATCTGCATAAGCCGTGATCTTAAGCCTGATGGACGCAGCAGTTAACGGTTTTATATGTATTCAAGCCTGCAGAGTGCAAATAAATGGCTCTATATAAAGAGCAAATAATAATGGAGAGAGGGGGCACCCCTGTCTTGTACCGCAAAAGATATCAAATGGAATTGAATATGACCCTGAATATGACAACCTAGCTTGAGGTTTAAAATATAAGACTTGCACCCACTGTCTCAACTGCCGACCAAGTCCGAATGCACTTAATGTGGCCCACCAAAATTCCCACCCGACCTTGTCAAAAGCCTTTTCGGCATCTAAAAGAATCATACCAAGACCCACCCTACTGTTTTTCAGCACAATAAAAAAAGCCCCAATGGCCATGTTTACATGGGTAGTAGTATCTCTGCCAGGTATAAATCCATGTTGGTTTTCAGACACTAATCCTGGCATCAATGGGGCAAGACGATTTGCCAAAAGTTTCGAAAAGATCTTAGCGTCCGTATTTATTAGAGAAATAGGTCGGTATGATCCACAGTCTGTGGGTGCCTTTCCTTTTTTAAGAAAAAAAACAATCTCGGTCATATTCCATGATTCAGGCATCCTCCCACTAGTGCCAACATATTGAATGACCAGGCTAAATGGAATAAGCAGTGCGCTTTTAAAAACTTTATAGAATTCTATGGGTATTGAGTCTACCCCTGCGGCTTTCCCTGAAAGCAATGCCGATATAGCCAATCCTATCTCTTCCAACGACACTTCGCTATCTAATAAAGTTGCATCAACCTCATTCAAGGTTGAGAGATTGCAATCTATAAGATATTGTGCCACATCCTCTTTGTCGGATATAAGTGTAGATGAGTAGAGTTTCTGATAAAAAGCTGAGAATTGCTCCAGAATAGCGGAAGTATGAGTATGTAGGATACCATCTGCCCCCTTTATGGCTTTGATCTTAGTTTGAGCTTTAGCCTCTGCCGCCTGATAAGCTAAGATCTTGCCAACGTGCTCTCCATATTCATATTGCTCCATGCGGTGTTTACTATACCTAGCCGTTATTTTGTCCCTAAAAGACCTTTTTACTGCCATTCTTGCGTCCAGCAAGGAGAGAACCAGCTGGTCCTGGACTGTCTGATGTCCAGACACCGCATCAACATGTTGTTTTTCAATGTCACGTAAAGCAGTAATTAATGGCTCCATTTGGCCTTTTCTTACTTTATTTTGCCGCCAGATGTATTGCTGGGTGATGCCTCTGACGAAAGCTTTCAACGTATCCCAGACAATGAATGGGGATGCTGTCCCAGTATTTTCCCTAAAAAATACCTCTAATTGCTGCAGAATATTGGATCCATATTCACTATCGTTAAGCAAGTACCTGGGAAAAGAAAATGGTCTGATATTTTTACCCTCAGCTGTAGCCATAAAGGATAGTAGTATGGGATTGTTATCGGATGTCACCCGAGGGCATATTGCTATATCCAGATCTAAAATTAAACTATCAGAAACCCTGGCCATGTCAATTCTGGAATATGATTTGTGTGGAGCTGAGTAGTATGTATACCCCAGAATGGATGGATGTATTTGCCTCCAAGCATCTTGTAAGGATTGTAATCTCGTCATTTCGAGTATTGCCGCCCGGACTCTGCGCATTCTGCTAATGCCTCCCTTTCTTGTGGAATCAATAGCGTAATCCATGACACAATTGAAGTCGCCCATTAACAAACGCTCCCCATCCCAATTCAGCAGTTCTAAATTAAGAAGATCAAATATGGCAGGATCATCTATATTTGATCCATATACTGAACATAATACATATTTTCTGACATGAATCTCCAGTTGAGCCAGTACCCAGCGTCCTTTCTGATCAGCCATAGTCTTAACAATTTTATACATGAACCGCTTATCTTTTACTATGGCGGTTCCTTTCATAGAAATTGTTTGTGTAGTACAGACGATTGTTTCCGAACCCCAGATTTTTTAGCAAATGGCGGTCTTTATAGGCCAAGTGAGTTTCAGAAATAAAAACTATATGTGGTTGGTACAATTGTATCTCCTCCCGCACCAATTGCCGCTTGTTAGCACTATTAAGCCCAGCCACGTTACATACCATACAATTAACCCTGGCAATAGTAGACTGCATTCCCTATCGGCGGATCCCTATTCCTTGAGGTGAAAATTAACAACTGAACTCTAAAAGCATATTCTAAACCACATAAACTGTTACCTTCCCTTGCTATAAGCCTGATAGACCGCAATGATGGCATTTTTTTTATTTTGCCCCACAACACACTACCCAGACCTCCCTCTGTCGCGAAGGAGCCCTAGAGCCTCACCCCCCTCCCTGTCCCTTGAAGGAGGAATACCTCCCCTTATCCTGCTGCCACTGGTTGGGCAGCACATCAGAGCCACCCACACTACAGTGGCCACCCCATGACCCAACATCTGCCCAAAGTGAAGACACGCAAAAAAAAAAGAAAAAAGAAAAAGGGAGAAAAACAAGTGAAAGGAGGGCTAGCTATTCCTGAGCCGTAAGCTATATTTGCTCCTTTAGAACTTTTGAGATAATGAAACTATCCTGACTAATTTATCAAGTACTAAGTTCTACTTTAGCAGCTAATAGCCAGAACAGGATCAACTAACGAATATCCAGTGTCCAATGTCAAATCCCCGTGCTATATTTTATCTTAAAATTAAATTCTCGGAGTGTATGCAACCTATTATACTAAGACTTCTAGGCTAATTCAGTCTGCCATTTAGCAATTGTTCATCAATGAAGAAATACGTCCGTCCATCTTTGAAAACCTTTAGGCGTGCTGGTTCTTGAAGATAGACTTGCGCCCCTAGAGTCTTTAATGGGTCAATTAATTGACGAAGTTGCCAACGCCTATCCATATTTGTTTTGCAGAGGTCCGATCTGACAAAAAAAGTAACTGATTCCACTGTAACAGGTGTGTTAGGACGAGCTATCAACGCAACAGCCTGCCTAAGCAAAACATTTCCCCAAAAAATCAAAAATGGACGGGGATAGTGCCCACCCTGGTTATGCTTGGCCATTGGAAGTCTATGCACTCTTTATAATTGAGAATCCCAGTCCTAATCAGATAGATCCATGAACGCCTTCTGTAGTAGCTGCACAAGATAAGTCCTAGGATCTGCTCCTTCTGCTCCTTCTGGGATACCAAATAGCCACAAATTGTGTCGGCGTTGGCGATTTTCCAAATCTTCTAACTTGAGCTGAATAGTTGAGATCTGAGTAACTTGTTTCTGAACCAAGGTGTCCGTAAGATTTGCCATTTGCTCAGTATCTCCGACTCTCTGCTGGCGCTCAGACATATCTCTAGTGAGGCCCCCAATCTTTACTGTCATCTCTTGCAGTGTCTGTTGCATCTTATTATTATCTGATCTGACCTGTGTATAATGGCCTTCAGCTTCCGTTCTATGGTCCTTCAAAAATGTAAGTATTAAAGCAAGTGAAGGTTCCGTAGCTAGTGAAGAGCTTACTGCTGGGATATTAGTAAGGTGTGGAGTGAGCGCCTAGGATTGTTCCACTGTTGAATTAGATGTCTGTTGGGAGCCAGCCCCACTCTGAACCGGATTCTCTATAGGGAAGACCACTTGCCATACTATCTGTTGGGCTGTTACCAGTTATCCAAGAAACCATACTTTTAACCCCCCCTTTTGCTTGGACCCACTTACGGAAAGGGCTGTTTTCCGAGATACCCTTTCCATGTGTAGGCGGCATGCTTTGCTGTGACACACTCTGCCATGGGTTGTCGGGCCCTTGGGGGGTTTTCTTAGTTTCAGTTTTAGCTTTAGCTTTCTTCCCAGGGGGACATCTTAGAGAGTTTAGCACTGGTCTCTACTACTGCCTCACCTTCGTCAGTGGGGGATGTCAGCTCTTCCCACTCCTCTAAGGCATTTTCTGAGGCATTTTCGGTAGCATCACTGCATACAGTTAGACATACCACCTCCGCACTCTCTATGTTGTCTGTATGCCCTGGGGTACTGCCTTCAGGTAGTCTTCTACCAGGCTCTGTCAAAGCCTGGCTAAATGATTCGGCCAGCCCAACTGGGGCCACTGGTGTAGAAGCATCTTGTCTGCAGCTTACAAGCGCCTCTGTCCCAGTCTCTGTTACCCTCTGAACCATCTGCTGAACACTGGCGCCACCTATATTGCTATTTAATTTCAGAGGCTGAGAGGACTCCTTAGCAACATTGTAGCAAGTCGGGACGGCCTCCATTAACGTTTTATGTTAACTTATTGCCAGCCATTGGTTGGTTAGCAGATCCCATAGCTAGAAGCTCTGCTGTTTTCCCTGTTTGAAACAGACGTAGAATTGGCTTACCCACTACTGACATGCTAGTCCTGTCCTCATTGCTGCCGGCTCCCGTGTTGGCTGTGTCATCCCCTGTAGCATTTGCGAGAGCACATACAGCCCGAGTGCCTCTCGTTGCATTCTTCGGAGGCGCCATGTCTCTGCTGACAGCCAGTGTCGGCGCAACCGATAGGATCCACCTCAACCAGTAACAGGCCGGTCTACGCCCAGAGCTCCACAATGATAGCCGAGACGCCAGCAGCCAGTGTCCGACCCCTGCAACGCCGATCGGCCACATGCGCTTTAAGACTTTCCCGTTTCCAGTATTCCGCAGGCTATACACGCACCTTCTAGTGAGTAGCTGACATACAGCTGACACCGCTATTGTCCCCTGAAAAGTGCTGACATAGATAGCGTGACTTTCAACTCATGAGCGGCAGGGTGTGGGGAGACTTCTCCATGCAGTGGTGCTCAGTGGTGGTGACCGCCCGCCATCTTGCTCCTCCCCATATTCAAAGGTTTTTTAAATGCAAATTTCTTACTATAATATAGCAGTCTCTTTTGCAGAGTGGTGGAGAAGGGTGAGCGTGGCCTCCAAACGCCTTTTAGCAATCCCACTGTGTGGGATTTACTGGAGGTAACAGGAGGGGTAGTTAGCACCCAACGTCAACCTTGGGGGCCAACTGCCCCTTTTGTTACCTCCAGTAAGTCCCACACAGCAGGATAGCTAACTTGTTATATCAGGCCCGGCCCCCTTCCTGCACCACAGTGCAAACACGCCCCCTGCCGCATTGTAAGTTGGGGGATTAAGTCCCCTTGAGTCCTGAGGTTCCCTGGGAGCCAACTACCCACCAGGTAGCTCCAGTAAGCACCACAGAGCTGTGTTGCAGAGAGGTGTGCTGAGGCCACGCCCCTTTTTACACCATACTGCAAACGTAGCTTCTGGTGTACTGCTGCTCGGAGGATAAAGTCCAAGTGTGTCCTGAGGTCCTCAGAACCCTGCTCTCTTAAGGTTGGTCCATAGGTACAATGTTTTTCGCTCACCATTCAGTGATCACAATCCTGTGATCTTAGAACTAGACAAGAGTTTCTGTCCTAAGGAGGTCCCATCGGCCCCAGTTCCCCCTGTTACCTTGGCCTCTTGTAACCAAGGAAGGAAACTAAAGTGGGCCAAAGTAGTTCCGGAGGATTTTATGGAGAATCTAATTGTGAAAACCAGAGATGAGTTTAGGAAGTGTATGGACCCTTCTATATCGGGTGGAGAGATAATTTCTGCCTTTGATTCAATCTGTAAGCAGGTTGCCTCAGACCTAATGATCACTAGCAAACCGCGTCCTTTACAGGGAAAAAAGTGGTTTGATACTAGCTGTTCCACGGCTCATCAAAATTTATTAACTGCCCTAAAAAAGCTACCCCGGGACAAGGCCCTAATAGCTACCCTTAGGAAAGATTACAAATCTATTATCCAGGGTCGAAAAAACGAATTAAAGAAGGAGGCCTGGGATGCCCTAACCTCTGTAGAGGTTCTTAAGGATAGCGCAAAGTTTTGGAGTATAGTTAATAGTCCACTCTTAACGGGGAAGGAAAATGCCCCACTCGACATTAATATTCCAGAGGGGGAGTGGCTGACCCACTTTGAAGGAATTTATGCAAGTAATCTGATTCTTGACTTTTTTAAGGTTCCTGAAACCTACTCCCCCCTAAACTTTTTGATATTCAACAAGAATGATGTGGAGAAGGCCATAAAAGACTCTGCCACTAATAAGGCCCCAGGACCAGATGGTGTCCCGTTGGATCTTTACAAAGGGGACATTGACCTCTGGAGCAATATCTTAACTAATGTTTTTAATGCTAGTGTTGTGAATGGGTTTCCGGAGTCTTGGTCTAAATCACTCATTATACCGGTTTTTAAAAAGGGAGAGAGGGGTGACCCGAGATGTTACCGGCCCATCTCATTAATTGATTCAGCGGTCAAAATCTTGGGTAAAGTGATCCTGAATAAAATCTCAGATTGGGTGACGGAGAGAGGGATTTTATCGGAGGTTCAATACGGTTTTAGATCAGGCAGAGGTACCATGGACCAGTGCCTTAACCTGTACTTATTAATTAACAAGTATACAAAAGCCACTAAAGGATCCATATATTTGGCATTCATGGATCTATCCACAGCCTTTGATCTGGTGAACAGATCGAGGCTGTGGATGATCCTGTTGGATCTGGGGATTGATCCTTGTCTGGTTCACTTTTTAGCGGAATTGCATAAAGATTTGCACGCTGCAGTAAGGGTGTCCCATGAGGGCAAATGTACACGCCACTTTAAATCGGTCAGAGGGTTACGCCAAGGATGCATCCTGGCCCCCTTACTTTTCACTTTATATATTAATAGGTTAGATTTAACCTTAGATAAGGCCAGCCTGGACATTCCGCGTATAGGGAACAGTATCCTCCCTGTTCTTCTATACGCGGACGATGCTGTCCTATTTTCTCGTACCCCTCTGGGATTACAGAGACTACTAAACTCCTTTGGGGAGTTCATGAGCGCATTGGACCTAGTGGTGAATAGTTCTAAATCGCATGTTATGTCCCTGGGTACACGGAAAAATAAAGTTAAACATTTTTATTGTAGAGGAGTGGAGGTCACAAGAGTAAAGGTATTTACCTACCTGGGGGTCTTATTTGATGATAGATGTTCGTGGGCCCCACAGCTTATAGCAAAAAAGAATAGCGTAGGTAGAGCATCCTCCGCTATATTAAGTTTTGCCCGACGTTTGGGTGGTAAACCATGTGATGCAGTTCTTGCCATCTACAGGGTGAAATGTTTAGCTTTAGCGGTCTATGGTGCTGCAATTTGGGGATACAGAAAAGCGGAGGGAGTCCAGATGGTAGAAAATAAATTTTTTCGTTCACTTCTCTCCACCCCCCCAATCATCCCCAACCTTTTCAATACATCAAGAATTGGGGATGGATTATGTGTCCGATCGTATAAGTCTGGCCCCTCTAATATTTTGGTTGAAAATATGGTTGAACCCTGAACTCTCCCTAAACCGATTGATTTTAAAAGACTGCATTGGATTAGATAGAGTGGCCGATATCCCTTGGCTCTTGTACATCAGGAAAATGTTTTATAATTTAGGGCGCCCAGAGATTTATGAGAACCCAGAAGTGATCACAAAGGGGGATATTGGCTGGGTTAAAGTCCAGTTTTTGAATTTAAGGTCTCAAGAGCGGGAGGGAGAGGAACTAAAAAAAGCGTCGGTAAGGGCACACTTTTTACTAATAACCTCACCCCAGATTGAGCCTTACCTTAAGTTGGTCACGAAACACTATCACCGCTGGCTGTTGACCAGATTTCGTCTTAATTTGATTCATTTTACTTTAGGGAGCTTTCAAGGCTGGAGTAAACCAGAAGATGCTGCTCTTTGTAACTGTGATGGTAGCTCAATTCAAGATACTGCACACTTTATTTTATTTTGTAAATATTATGCTGAAAGCAGAAAGAAGTACATTATATCATTGTTGCAAGGGAGAGGATTTTCTCAAGTTAAACCTGCACTGATGTACTTGCAATTACTAGACTGCCCATGGAATATTTTTAACATTGCTAACTTTCTGGTTGCCGCGGCGCGGTCAAGGAAAAAACTTGATGCCCAGCTTAGATTATGATTTTAGTGATATTTGTATTTGTCTGGATGAATTTTTAGGATGTTTGTAACATATTGTATTATCATAATGTATTTAATTATCAGTATGAATTATTGTGATGTACTTTTATGATTTTAATTAATCGATTAAAGTGTCTTTGACTGACTGACTGACTAACTCAAGAGGACCTCATCGCCCCACCAGCAGTGCACCAGAAGCCACGTTTGCAGAGTGGTGTAAAAAGGGGCATGGTCTTGGAACATCTCTCTGTAATGTAGCTCTGTGGCGCTTACTGGAGGTACCTGGTGGGCTCGTTGGCCCCCAGGGACCCTCAGGATTGAAGGGGAATTAATCCCCTAATTTAAAACGTGCCAGGGGGTGCATTTACACAGTGGTGCAGGGAGGGGGCGGAGCCTGATGTAACAATTGTGCAAACACGCCCCGTGGCGTGTTTTAAGTTGGGGGATTAAGTCCCCTTGAATCCTGAGGGTCCCTTGGGGCCAAATAGCCCACCAGGTCCCTACAGTATGAGCCACAGAGCTGTGTTGCAGAGAGGTGGGCTGAGGCCACGCCCCTTTTTACACCTCTCTGCAACGCAACCCTTTTGAAAGGGGAGGGGGCCGCGTGGCCCCCTCCCAGGCAACTTCTGGCCCCAGGGACCCCATCTCCCGGGGCCTGGCCTCTCCGTTGGGGACCATGGGGGGAGCCCCAATGCCCCCACGGTCCCGCCGGCTCCCCGCCTACTGCAGGAGCCGGCATTGCTTTTCCATAAGGTGAGCTGCTAACATGCAGCTCCCCTTGTGGAAAAGCAATTCTGCTTTGCTTCATTGAAGCAAAGCAGGGTTTGCTATGGCAGGGTGGGAGCCGTGCTCCCACCCTGCCATAGCAAACGGCAATGTCTCGGTGGTGGGCACCCCGGGACATTGCATTGCTTTTCCACAAGGGGAGTTGCTAACATGCAGCTCCCCTTGTGGTGGCGGTCCCCAGGGCCATGAAGGGCCAATGTGTGCAAAGCCTCGGGGAGGTGGTGGTCCCCGGGGCTCGGGGGTCCATAACAGACCCCCGCATTTGCATACTTAGTGCTTAGTGGAGGTGGTGGTCCCCGGGGCGTGTGGGGGGCTTGAGCCCCCCCCACACAGGTTCTTTTTAAAATTAGAGCCCCGGGGAGGTGGTGGTCACCGGTGCTGCGGTGGGGGCTGCGTGCCCCCGCAAAACATAAATAAAGTCCGGGGAGGTTGCGGTCCCCGGGGCGTGTGGGGGTGCTTGAGCCGGCCACACAGGTTTTTTTTTTTTTTAAAAGAGAGCCCCGGGGTGGTGGTGATCCCTGGGGCTGAGGGGGGGGGCTGCGTGCCCACCCCGCAAAACATAAATAAAGCCCCAGGCAGGTGGTGGTCCCCAGGGCTTTTACTTTTGCGCATGCCCACGGGACCTGGCCCACCCGGGGTATCAATAAGAACGAAGCGCAAAGCCCGCGCTTCATTTTTTAAAAATGTTAGCAGCAGGATTCGCGCACCCAGTGCGAATTGTGCCAGTTTAAAAAAAAGAAAATGCTTTTTTTGGACCCCCTGAGCAGGCCTAGGGGGTCAGGGTGTTTCTACCCTGCCCCCTTTTCTTGTTTTTTAACCTTTGAATTACTGCTTTCTTGTGACTCGGTTCTACCGAGTCACAAGATGGCTGCCAACACTTCCTGGTTTGGAGTGTTGGCAGCCAATCAGGGTGAAGCTCATGACCGGGAGGGTTCGCAAACCCACTGCTTCCCAAGATATCAAAACTTTTTCTTTTTCTAATTTCTCAGGAACTACTGAAAGGATTTACACCATTTAACAAAAAGGGCTCTTTCTGAACAAAGGGCTACCTTTTTGCCAAATTTGATGTAATGCCGTTCAGCAGTTCAGGCTGTTGCTTTGTCTAAAGTTTCCTATGGAAAATACCATGGAGAAAATGCGTTTTGGGACCCCCTTTTTTCTCACACACCCCCCCTTGACGATTCACCCCGAAACTTTCAAGACAGGAGCTGACTAGAGCGTCCCACTAGTTTTGAAAATTTCGCAAAGATTTGTCAACCGGCGCCAAAGTTATTGGGAAAAGAATAAACGCTTTTTGAATAGAAACAAGGTCCTAACTATAACTACCTACTGGTAACCACCAGTAGGTAATATATATATATTCACCACAACTTCCCACAACAGGAGAGTTGACGCCGTGTCCTTATGCCAAAGTATTGTTTATTGGCTGCCGATAATGTTAGACGCGTTTCGCCTGCGCAGCAGGCTTGCTCACTAACAATTAAATAAAGTTTCATCAGCCATTTTAAACTTTACAAACGCCAGTGTCACATGTGAGCTACAAAATAATAGAGCACAAGAACAAACTCGTAGTTTGTTTGCCAAACCCACGTGATATATTACATATCAAAAAGCGGCAAACAATTTCAAACTCAAAGGGCAAATTCATGACTTGTAGGCAATATAAGATATAAACATCCGGTTACATATATTAAATATATTTTAAAATATTAGAATTAATATAGATAAAGACCAGAATGCCTCGTTATCATGCCAAATATACGCAAGCAGACAGCGCTAAATAGTTGATTTTAGTTCCTGTCACCACAGCGATATTAGCCAATATTCTTCTCACATCCGGCCCTAGTGGGCACGATTATAATTAAAAAACAGATTACATCATAAATAAACATCCGGTTACATATATTAAACACTGGAATAACGCATTCCCGTGAGAGTTATACACAGAGAACAGCACTACACATTGAATTGATAGTTCCTGTCACTTCAGCAATATTGACCAACGTCCTCCTCTTTTCCTACCCAAGTGGGTATTGTTATAATTGCAGATTAAACTTAAATATACACAGTTATGCATACTTAAAGGGCTGTCTTGTCGCAAGATAATGTGTTAGTAATTGACCTAAAAATATTGCCTAGGAGCAGAAAAAGATACTCAGATACATAATTATATATCTCTATATATCTCTTTGCTATATACATTGTTATACATTTCTCTCATCAATTTCACTACAGAATTTAAGCCCAAGTGGGCTGCCCTTATACATGCCAAATTTGTCATTTTAATCTTTGATTAATAACTATGTTGGTCTGTTGCAAAAGAAAGTGCTCGTGAAATTTAGTGAATTATAAAAACAGCTAAAAACAACTCAGGAAACAGCTTTCCTCCTAACCTTCTTTCCAGCTTAGTATGGTTTATGGACTTTTTTGGCCTCTGCTGTCCCCCTTCTTCCTCTTTACACTGTACTGTAACTGGTAGATGAGTGGGGTCCGGCCTCCCCTGGGGGGCTTCACCATGGGCTTTCAGTGTTCTTGCCTTGCTGGGGTTTGTTGTGTGTTTTTGTGTTTACTTAAAATTGAACCTTTGCACTTCTCCTTTCACGGTACTGGGGACGCATCTCTGTTTCTATATATCGATGCTGCCGAACCTCCGGGTTGTCGGCTGAATAGCTGTGTTCTGACTTTTGAAAATAAAGGTTTTTACAAAAAAAAAAAAAAAAAAAAACAACTCAGGAGGGGATGGAATTCATTTGCAGCAAAAATAGTCTCAAATACAGGTGAGTGTGCAGGTCTTCTTCAATGTTAAGTCCTTCCGGGATTTTGGTATTAAGTTTAATGATGTAATTAGATTCTAGTCTCCTTAATCTTTTTACACGATCGCCTCCCCTCACATTAGGCAAAACAGTGTCAACAACAAAATAAGAAAGACCCTTTGTATCCTTCCCATGATGCTGCTCAAAGTGGCGGGCTACGGGATAAGATCTATCCCCATTTTTAATAGCCCTGAGATGCTGCAAAACACGTTTATGCACAGGAAGGATAGTGCTGCCCACGTACCGCAGGCCACAAGGGCACTGAAGTACGTAGACAGCAAAATCCGTTTTGCAGGTAAAACATCCTTTAATCTTTTGCTCCTCTCTGGACACGCCAAGTATGTAACTGAAAGAATTCTTGCCATGCGCACAGGCCTTACACTTTGCAAATTTTATAAATCCCTCCTTACGGCTGAGCCACATTGGGGTCGATTTTTTATTGGTAATGAGAGGGAGGACATTGCTGACCAAGGCGTGTTTGAGAGATCTGGCCTTTCTAAAAGTGATCTGCAACCTACGCTGTACTAGTTTGCCCAGAATTGGATCATTGCAGATCAAGTGCCAGTGTTTTTGCAGAATACTTCTCAGCCTAACATGTTGAGTGTTATATGATGTTATCATTCTACATGGATTATTGCTTTCTTTGGTTAGTGCCTGCTTCTTTCTACTAGGATTAAACAGTATCTCTTTCCTACAAAAACACAAGAGGTTCAGCACTATACACTTTTGTGTGTACACAATGTAACAACAATCACTTGATAACAAAGCATGTGACACAAAATATAAAGATATTCTTCTTTATTGCTTTTGGATGAAGATTCCTTGTATTTCACATTTCATGTTCACATAGCCATAGCCAACGCGTTTCGTCTCTCATGAGACTTCTTCAGGGCTCATATGTGTGATGTATACGATTCTTCTTTATTTAGAAGTTCCTATGATATGAATTCAGCGATGAACCCAATATTTTGTAACGGTCTGATAGCCAGCATATTCACGTCACAGTTTCAGCTAAATAAAGAAGAATCGTATACATCACACATATGAGTCCTGAAGAAGTCTCATGAGAGACGAAACGCGTTGGCTATGGCACATGCTTTGTTATCAAGCGATTGTTGTTACATTGTGTACACACAAAAGTGTATAGTGCTGAACCTCTTGTGTTTTTGTATGTTGATGTAGGATTTGATCCTACATTTTTGAGAGTAAAGAGGGAAGTACTCTCTGGTTTCGTGCACTATCCTTCACTAATTACAGTAACCACTGATATTTGTTGGGTGCGGATTTAATCAGCCTCTACCCTCAGTTTTGTGCTTATAGTATCTCTTCCCTAGACTTCTTCTTAGCCTTCCCAATCGCCTAATCAATGCAAACCTTCGGGTACCCCCTTGCCATAAAATGTGTTTTCAGGCATGCAAGTTCTATTTCTAGATCTTTGGTATTACTGCAGTTTCTCATTGTTCTTAGGCATTCCCCATATATATGGTATATAGATGCAGAGTTTTGAATGGTAAACATATACTTACCTATTTGCACATACCTTCTCGATATTTTAGTCCTCGATATTATTGACATGAAATTCTGTCCACAAAATATTTTTGTTACCAATTTTCGGTCAGTGATCTGTGAAAGACTGTTGAAGCTAAACTAAACTTCCTAAGAGTCAAGCAATAGTATCACAGTTAAGGGAAGAACATCAGGAGAAAAAATGAAGTTCTTCAACAATGAAGGGACCTGCTTTGTTGAGAAAGAAATGAAGTCAGTTCCAACTTGGGTATTGAATACCATGCAGTCTTCAGTTGTTCATATGATAGGCACAATGAAAATGACTTTGTGACATGGACATGAAAGATAATTTCAGGATACATAGATTCAGGGGCCTCAAAGAACTGTATCAACATTAACATTGCTTAATCATGATAGATGTCAGTGAATAAGAAAAAAGTTCCTGAAAAGGTCAAAGTAGTAGTTTAGTTCAGTGTTGTCTTCAAGGCCAGTACTTTTTGAAAATGATATGATTCCTTTAGTATGCTTTAAAAGTTATCATAAAAAGATCTGAATTTAAAGTGACCTTGGGCATGCCATGTTTGGTGCTTCATAATTCAAACATTGATTGGGCACCAAGGACATCACAATTGAAATCTGATTATTGTATTAACAGTTTAAGCAGTGAACTGTCCCATAGTCAGCCTGCAGATGCATCAGCAAGAATTATAAATCATCATGTGATTGGTTGTGTAACTACTTTAAGTAACTGTTTATGATTTAAGTATGTGTTTCACAGGAAAAAAGAAAGCATATTACCTCAACAAAGAGACTAAGATGACTCCAAGATGTTCTAGAACCTGGAGCAGCTATACCCTGTCGTCGAGTAGATGCACAATCTGAATCTCAGACAGAATATTTTAGAAAATATTTAGATAAACATGTAGCTAGTGAGTTCATTAAGCTATCACAGTCACCTTCTTCTTTACCCATGTGTTGTATGTCTTAAAAGGAAGGAGAGCTACGATATATGTATTTTGATTATAGAGCAACCAATAAAGTGACAGTAAAAACAGATATCTATTACCTTTGATATCTGTCTTTTTAGATAATATCAAAGATGCAAAGATTTTTACCAAGCTTGATCTCAGAGGAGATTACCATTTAGTCAGAGTTTGAGCGGGCAATGAGTGGAAAACTGTATTCAGCACCAAGTGTGAGTAATTTGATTTGAATATCTGGTCATGTTCTGTGGACTCTGCAACACTCCATAGTCCTTTTAGTAGTTTATTGATGAAGTCCTAAGGGGTTATGGCTGTGTTTTGGGCAGTTTTCTTAGATACTGTTTAAATTTACTCCGCTTCCCTAGAGACTCATGTACAACATGTTAAAACAATGCTGCGGAGGTTCAGAGAACTTCGTGTTTGTGTTTTGTTAAACGCCCTAAATGTGTATTTCATACTACTTCTGTAGAGTTTCTGGGCAGGCAGACAGAACAAAGCCACTCCTCCCAATTTAATTTAATATAGTTATTTTAGCTTTCTCCCTCTTAAACAGTCTTTGCTCCAGTGCAAGTATATGGAGACATACAATACCCTACCCCATTTTATTCTCTAAATCTCCATTTTTGCTACTCCCAAATGATAACATGTGTATGAGAGGCTTACTTATGTGATGAAGATCTGACCCGCATTTTGTGGTTCCAGCATTTGTGGGGCTTTTTCTGAAAAGCACATACACAAAATAGCTCCCTGTGGGGCACAGCCCTACCTGCCAAGTGACAATATTTCATGTGTGACCCATCAGCCTGTCCTGATTTTTTCTTTTTTTAGCTTTAGCCAAAATAACTTTGCACTCTAGGACTCTACAGACCATACAATGGGCTGAACATGTGATTATTTATTTGTATGATCTGCTTTACCATGGTGAAATAAAACAATTTCTAGCTCTACTGAAGCAAATACAGCAGCCAATAAAATTTAAACAGCATAATCTGGAAGGACGGCCCCTTCCCTGTATACACCAATCACAGTACCCCATATGGGTATAAATGTCCTGAACCCAAAAGTCCGTCTCCTTTCTTTGCAAACCATTAATCACAGTCCATAAACTTGAACCATCGAACCCAAACTCTGTTAATCCACTCCATCGACCTGAACCATAACTCCAACGAAGATAACTCTCTCGACGAAACTCGTCGGTGATGACTCAAGACCCTTCAAGTCGTCTTGTTCTGATCTCCTGAAAAGAAAACATAAGTCATAATATTCCATTATATGGACATACTTCAACAACATCGGGCGAGAAATAAACAATTCTCTTAACATGTACTAATACAATATTTCAATCTTTTGCCAGAAAACATAACCATTCATCACATGTTTTATATGAGTATCTAGGGTGGGATAATCCTCACCTCTGTGTCCTGAATAGAATTGAAAATTCTTGGCGCGTCAGCTAGAACATTTTTTATTCTATGTCAGTACACAGAGGCTTCGTATTATGCTAGTTTAAAGTTGAGCAAACACCGTAGATACAACATCAACAATTGGTTTGTTGGAGGAGCCTAGCGCGCAACCAAGATGGCCGCGTAGGTGCGCGGCTCCCGAGGACCTCCGCAACCTCCTACGTTTATCCTGTCTTCATCCTGAATCGGTTGAGGGGACTGTGTCGGTGAACCTGAGCCGAGGTGGTATCCGTTTTCCGTTTTTGAATCGGACCCCGGGGGCCGGGGTGAGCATCGACTGAAGTTTGCGGCCTTCTTCTCTCCTGACCCCGGACTCGAGTTTGGGGGTGACCCAGTGGCGAAGTGAATAACAACGGCGGGCCGGGCCTGGCGAGTCGCGTACCCCACACTTTCACTTTTGCTTTTGAGTCCCCTTGCCGTCATCGCGAGTGGGACTACGGCGCTTCTTTGTGTGGTGGTGGCCTCGCTGGGGGACCCTGCCTGCCTGCCTGCGGGGACCCGCTCCGCCTTCCTGAGGTGACCCCCGGGGCTCACGGCCTTGATTGCTTGCTCTCCACTGCGTGACTGGCGGGGGTGCGAGATACGCGACGATGGCCACGAAGCAGGATGGAGATCGGCTGAAGGCCAAATCGACCCGGCGTGGCACCGCACCTCAAGTCAACATTATGGATCGCTACACCCTCCCGAAGGGGTCTCCCGGCGGATCGCACAAGTCTTCCGAGTGTCCCCCGGATGCCCCGGATTTGCCTACGGATCTGACTTTGCAGGACGTCATGGGCGCCATTGCTGAGATGAAGACCTCAGTAGGCCAACAATTCGACACCTTGGCGCACAAACTCGATGCGGTCCTCATCGATGTCAACCTTGTTAGAGCAGATCTATCTAAGACAAATGACCAGGTTGACTCCTTGGCCCATACCGCGTCGGGCCTCACGACTGAGGTCGCGGCCCTTCAGACGGAGGTGCGCCGGCTCCGGCAGGCAAGTGCGCTCACGGATCGGCGCCTGGAGGACTCCGAGAGCAGGGCCCGGAGGAATAACATTCGCATCATCGGAGTGCCCGAGGGACGGGAGGACTCGGCGGCGGATCTCTTTGTGGAGGACCTGATTTCTACCCATCTCCAGCCTCGAGGACTGAGTAAATTCTTTGCGGTGGAGAGGGCCCATAGAGTTCCTGGCGGCAGACCGAAGGTCGGAGCTCCTCCGCGGCCTCTTATTGCCCGTATCTTCAACTTTCGGGATAGGGATGCGATTTTGCAAGCTTCCAGACTGCAAGGGCCGCTTAAGCTGGAGAACATGGAGGTGAACTTTTATCCTGATTTCACGCAGGCGGTCCAGAAGCAGAGACTGAGTTTCATGGGCGTTAAGCGGCGGCTTCGAGACATGAACTTAAAATACGCCATGCTTTTCCCGGCCAGGCTGCGTGTGGAGGCTGATGGTCGCACTCACTTTTTTGACCGTCCCGAGGTGGCCGGGGACTGGTTGGACACTTTGTCTGGGGGACATGATCGGGATGGGATGGGGGCGGCGGGAGGAGAGTGCCCACCGGACCGGGTATGAGGTATTGACACTGGGGCTCATTCCTGATGATGCCACCTTTCGGCCAGGCTTAGGGTTTCTTGACTGTTGTGTCTTGTTTCCCCTCCGTTGGAGGTGGTGCTGTGTCTCGAGGGGGTTCTCTTTCCTCCTCTAGGGGGTCTTTGTAGTTTAGTTTACACAGGGGCGACAGGCACACTGCAAGTTGGGGGGGCTATTTGGGCTCATGCAGGGGTGCAGGGAGGGGGTAGTTTTGTTTGGGATGTTGGGTTGGGGTTGGGTATTGTTTATTTGTACCACAAGGCAGAAGTATTGTTGTGCTATCGCTAAAGTGCTCTCTGGGGGGAGATTGATCGGTTTTGGCTATGATGGGGGGTAGGGGACTGAGCCTTTTGTCCTGGAATGTCAATGGACTGGGGGACAGGATAAAACGGGGAGTGGTCCTGCAGTTCTTAAAACGAATTTCACCCGATATAGTATTTCTGCAGGAAACACACCTCATTGGAAACTCCTTTCGTGCCATGAACAGACGGGGCTATCGCCTTGCAGCCCACTCGGGCCTCACATCTGGTTCGAGGGGTGTGGGCATTATGGTTAAAACCTCGCTCCCGTTGGAGGTTGATGAGGTGCTCCATGATGATAGGGGACGATATACGGCTCTGGTGGGTAGATTGGAGGGTAAAGTGATTGTTTTGGTTTCTGTTTATGTCCCGCCAGGGTTGCAGACAACTACTTTTGCTGATTTGGGGCGCCTTCTTCTTGGCCTGCCGGAGGGGATTCTAGTGGTTGGGGGGGATTTTAACACTGTAATTTCCGGAACTGAGGATCGTCACCCTCCCAGGGATCTCCCCCGTGCCCAAGCTTGGTTATCTGGCCTCTTGGATACCCTGGGGCTGGTGGATTGTTGGCGGCTGAACATCCTACGCAGATACAATACACCTTTCATTCCGGGGCTCATGGTAGTCTTTTGAGGCTTGATTATGTTCTGATGCCAGCAGCACAGGCAGGGAGGGTCGGGGAGGTACGACATCTGGCTCGGGGTATTTCAGATCACTCCCCGCTCCTGTTGTACTTCGACATTGTCCCGAGGGGGGAGGGGAGGGTGGTCCCGATTAATTCCTGGTACCTGCGTGACCCCACAATTCGCGCTGATTTGGTTAAATTTCTTGAGCGATATTTTGAAGACAATGTGGGGTCTGTGTCGTCTGCGGTTTCTTTGTGGGAGGCGTTTAAGACGGTACTCCGGGGGAGGCCCTGTCCCTCATTTCCCATTCCCGGAGGCGCGAGCGGGAGGAGGTGACCCGTATCGAATCTGAGATAACTGAGTTGGAGGGTGGTCTGGAGTGTGGGGTAACGGATGATAAACTGCATGCTCTCCGACTCAAACAGGCGGACTACAAGGCCCTAGTCACGGAGGCAGCCAGGGGCCTGAGTAGAGAGCAACAGGGGCGACTGTATGATGTGGGTGATAAGGCTGGTAAATTGATTGCGTGGCTGGATAAAAAGGAGAGAGCGAGTCGAGTTGTCCCGTCGATTGAGAGACTGGATGGTGTGTGTGTCACTGAGCCGGAGGAAATTGTTGAATGTTTCTCTGAGTATTTCCGTGGGGTGTATTCCCCGGTATCTTCCCGCTCGGAAGAGGATTCCCATGACCTGCTTAAAGACATTGCGCTGCCTTCCCTTTCGGAGGAGGATAAATTGTCGTTGGACGCGGCCCCGACATCTGAGGAGATTGCCCTCGCCATACGTTCGGTCGCCTCCGGCAAGGCCATGGGTCCTAATGGCCTTCCCATTGAATTGTACAAATTACGACCGGATACGCTGGCTCCGCATCTCCGCGCTATGTTCCTCGCGGCCCGGTCGGCGGGTTCCCTCCCGCTGGACCAGCGTCTTGCCACTATTGTGGTTATTCATAAGGAGGGGAGGCCGCGGGATCGGGTCACGTCTTACAGGCCCATTTCGCTGTTGAATGCGGAGCCGAAAATTCTCGCCAAGGTGCTGGCTAATCGGCTGGTTGGCGTGGTGTGCGATCTGATCCACCAGGACCAGTCCGGCTTTATCCCTCATCGCAACACCGCGCTTAACTTGTGGCGTCTGCACGGGGTGCTCGCGAGGGTCCCGTTCATACGAGAACCAGCCATTTTGGCGTCCTTGGACGCCACTATGGCGTTCGACACGCTTGAGTGGCCATATATTTGGGCGACGCTGGCTAAGTTTGGGTTTGGCCCGGGATTCATTGGCTGGGTGAAACTGTTGTATTCCGGACCGCTGGCGCAGGTGGCGGTGAATGGTAGAGTATCGGCGCCGTTTGAGCTGGGCAGGGGCACGCGGCAGGGCTGCCCGCTGTCGCCGCTCCTTTTTGCGCTTGCCTTGGAGCCCCTGGCGGAGTGGCTGCGGTGGCACCCTTCGATTCGTGGTCTCCGATGGACCCCCGAGTATGAGGATTGCGTATCCCTTTACGCGGACGATATTCTTTTGTACCTTGCTTCCCCGCGCAAATCACTGATTGTTTTAGTGGATGTGTTGCGTTCATTCGGCCGCAACTCCGGCTTAGTTATCAACTGGGATAAATCCTGTGTGTATGTCCTCTCTGGCGAGGCTCCTATCCTTCCGCGGGGTTGTCCTATCCAGGTTGCTCCGCAGGGATTTAAGTATCTGGGTATCTTTATTACCCTGGACTCTGCGGCCCGATATAAACAGAACTTACTCCCCCCCCTCCAGCGCTTGAAGGAGGATGTGGCGTGTTGGAGGCGCTTGCCGCTCTCGCCGCTCGACCGTGCGGCACTGTTTAAGATGATGTCGTTGCCACGTTTCTTATACGCTTTACAAAACACGATGGACGTCGTCCCGGCGCGCTACTTTCGGGAGGTGGAGGGTCTGCAGCGCCACCTGTTTTGGGATGGGAGGCCGCGTATCGCCCTCGCGAAGCTGACGCTCCCGTGGTATGACGGGGGGTCGCCCTCCCAGACATCAAACGGTATTACTGGGCCTCCCAGCTGGCTGCGATAAACCACGGCCTTTATGGGCCCGCCCTTAACCCGGCTTTTGAAATGGACAAACTGTTACTGCCGGGTGGTGACTATAATCGTGCGCTTTACTCTACATCGCTCGACGCACGTTTGACGGGCCCTACGCGGGTCGCGGTACGGGTGTGGCACGCGGCAAACTTGGCTATGGGGTGGAAGGATCGGTTGACCCGGGCGACGCCACTGTATGCATCTGAGCGACTGGGCTGCTTGTGGACCTCGAAAGGCTTTGAGAAGTGGGACATGATAGGCATCAGCAGGGTGGGCGATCTCTGGACGAGGGGGGGATTCAAAACGTTCGATGTGCTGCAGAAGGAATTCCAGTTGTAGGACAGGGAGTACTTCCGATATGTACAGGTTCGTCACGCGCTGTGTTCTGTATTCCCGGATGTTGCCTCCATACCGGAGTGCTGCCCTCTGGAAGATAGAGTGCTAGATGGGCATGTACCGGATGGCACTATCTCATTGATTTATAAAAAGCTCATCAACGATCGCTCCGGACTGCTGACTGGCCTTCGTGAGGCATGGGTCGCCGATGGCTTGGAGCTGGATGACGAGGACTGGGTGTCTGCGGTGGCCTCCCCGAAAGAGGTGGCCATACCGGCCCGCCTTCGCTTCGTCCAGCTCAAAATACTCCACAGGGTCTATGTTTCGGGGCCGGGTCTGATGCGTATGGGATATGCCGTGGATGGACTGTGTAAGCGTGGGTGTGGTTTGTTAGGGACCTTTATCCATATTTTGTGGGAATGTCCGGAGGTGGCGCGATTCTGGCGTGGTGTACATGTGGTGTTGCAAGCGGTCACGCATGTGGCGCTGTTTCCCGAGGCTAGGAGATGTCTGCTAAATGTGTGGGAGCCGACTGATTATACGGTGCCGCAGACGTGGTGGGTGACTCTGGGATATATGGTGGCCAAGCGTGACATTGCACAATTGTGGGGCTCCCAGAGGTCACCAACGGTTTCGGTGTGGAAGGACAACATGGATTGGTGTATGTTTCGGGAGAAGGTAGTGTATGTGGCGAGAGGTAAGCCTGGGAAATGGGTGAAGGTGTGGGGCCCCTGGAACTCCTATCGTGGCGGGATTTGTACCCCGCCGCTGACGCCTGACTTGGCAGTGGCCCAGTCTCCCTAGTCTGCTTGTCACCTTGGTTCTGGGCATTGTGTCTACTTTGTTTCTGTCCCGGCCTGTCCCCCCCCCCTATTTCTGTGGATCAGTAGGGTCCTCCCCAGGGGAGCTCATAATGCTGCTTTGACTTTTGCTGCCTTGTGGATTTGTTTGTGGTTTCTTATAAAAAATGGAACCGTCATTTGGGGGTTCCGGCCGGTGTGGCCGCCAACGCTTCCCTCGACTTCTGGGACCTTTATCACTTGCCGCTTGTGTTTAATGACTGTATTTTATGCTCTCACTGTTTGCTAGCGGCCGGCCTGAAGGTTGTAGGCCCATCTTTGTATATCTTTTGCATTCTGTAATAAAGGTTTCAAAAAAAAAAAAAAAAAACAATTGGTTTGTTTTAAATGTCGAATCCGAAGACCAATCCGCTGCAGTCATGATGTCCTCCAAACGAGAACCTGTTAAAAGGGCTTTAGAAGCCATAGCGCCCCTTACAGAGTGAGCTTCAAATACAGAAGTATCAACACCAGCTTGACTTAACAACCAAGTAACCCACCTGGCTAAAGTCACCGAAGAGACTGGGCGAAAAGTTTTCTGCAATGAGATTAACAATTGCCCTGCTACGTCATTTCGAAACTCAGGAGTAAAATCCTCATAACACTTCAAGCACTAAACAACACATAACTTGCTGTGGTGTGGAAAGGCAGGAAATGTCGCACATCTGGAATTAGTCTTTGTTCTTTTTGAAATTGTAAATGAGACCCCCAAAGGAGTAAATTCTCTACCTGCCAAATCCAGTGCACGTACATCCGAGACTCGCCTGCAGGAGATTAGAGATAATAATAGCATAAGTTTCGCTGACAGTTGTTAGCGAGATAGACCCTCATTCGCTGGCCAGTTCCTAAGAAAACGAAGTACCACATCCACGTCACACAAAGTGGAATATCTAGGTTTAGGTGGTTTCACCAATCTGATGCCTCTCACTATCTTGCATACTAAAGGATGTTCTCCCACTGGTTTACCATCCACATGGGGGTGACCAGCTGAAATCACGGAGGGGAATTATTAACCGTCCGGTAAGCCATACCTTGATTAGCCATTTCAGATCAGAAATTAACAATCATATGTATTCCGGATCCCACGGGATCCCCCTGTCGTTCAGAACACCAACCAACCCATCTACGCCAAGCTGACTCATATCGCTTGTGAGTAGAGGGGGCCCAAGACTGAGATAGGAAAAACACTGCCTCCTGCAAAACTCCTGGCATTTGCCGTTGTCTCCTGAAAGTCTCCATGCCATGAGTGACAACTGATCCTGTACCACCAGTGGAAGAGGATTACCCAGTGGGTCCAGAAGTATCTCTCGGAACGAAAGCTGACATACTGGAGGAGCACCTGTCAAGGACAACGCCACCGAAATCCATGCTTGTGCTTTCCAACAAGGGAAGATCATTATTAATTCCGTACTCTGTCTGCGGACCTGTGCCAACACTCTCTGGATCATGATGAACAGGGAAAGGCATAATGTGTGCCCGTTGTCCATGATTGAAGGAATGCGTCCGAGTTGAGCGCCTGAGGATCCGGTCGCCAACTGTAAAACTGAGAAAGCTGAGTGTTCAGCCTGTACTCAAATAAATCTATTGTGCATGGGCCCCACTTCTTGTTCAATTGCTGGAATACTCTGGGATGCAGTCTCCAATCACTGGATTCCCATAGGAATTGCAAGTTCCAGTCTGCCACCACATTGGAGCTGCCCGGAATATACTCCGCTGTCACCGAGATGTGGTATAGCAGACAATAGTGCCAGAAACCTTTGGCTATTTCCTGCAGTAACCGAGACCTCGTGCCACTTAAACGATTGATGTATCTCCCTGCTGAGACATTGTCCATCCACAGAAGGATACAAGAACTCACCTTTTGTGGAGAAATTGTTTGGATCGCAAAAGACCCTGCCAACAGTTCCAGGCAATTTATGTGTAATTTCAGTTCCTCCGGGGACCATCTGCCCCTCATTTCCACTGAACCACACAGGGCTCCCCAACCCCATTGAATAGCATTGGACTGTATTACCACCTCTGGGACTGACGCGAAAATAGCCTTGCCATTCCACGCATCCATGTGTTCCAACCACCAGGATATCTCTGTGGATAGCAGAATCTCTTCTGCATAGCTCAGACCCTTGTGCAAGTGCAAGATCTTCAATCTTTGAAGTGCCCGGTAATGGGGAGGACCCGGGAAAATCACATGTATAGAGGAAGCTAACAGGCCTACCAAGTGTGCCAGAATCCTCAAGGATATTGTCAGTGAGGCAAGCGCTCTCCTCAACTCTTTCTTGATCAAAATCCTTTTTTTTAATGGGAGTAACAATTGTTCCAGTATCGAATCTATCTGAAATCTCAAGAACTCCATTGATTGAGCAGGGGTCAGTATGGACTTGTCTGAATTGATGATGAACCCCAAGTCTTGCAGAAGTTGGGTTGTCCAATCTAAATGTAGTAGTACTGTTTCCACACTCTGTGCCATAATGAGGATGTTGTCCAGGTAAATGATAAGTCTCACCCCTCTCTCCCTCAGGTACTGTCCCACCGGCTTGAGGAGTTTGGTGAAACACCAAGGGTCAGACAATAGCCCAAAGGGCATGGCGGAAAACTCAAACCATCGGAGTCCCCATTGGAATTGTAGGAACCTCCGATGTGGAGGGAAAATCAGTACCGCCAAATAAGCGTCCTTTAGATCGAGGCGTTCCATCCAATCTTTTTCTAATAATAGATCTCTCAGTAAGTGTATACTCTCCATTTTGAAATGGCGATACACCACCCAAGAATTGAATTTTTTTAGGTTCAAGACTAGTCGGAATCCCTGATCTTTCTTTGGTACCATGAATATTGTACTGGTGAAACCGTGAGGGTGGGGTACCGTCTCTACAACTGCCCCATTCCCTTCCTAATAGCGACCCCAACCCCATGTATGAATGTTTTGCGACCGCAATTGGCGGTTGCAAAACACTCGCAAATTATCACCCTCTTCAAGAGGGTGGTAATGCACTCACAAAAGGGGAAGGGGTCCGCAGGGGACCCCTTCCCCTTTGCAAATACAGGGAAAAAATATTTTTAAGGGGCAAGCTGTGGTCCCAGGGAACACTGCCTGCCCTTAAAAAAATTCAAGAAAACATTTCATTTTTTTTTTTTTTAAATGCATCCTGTTTTCCTTTAAGGAAAACGGGCTGCATTAAAAAAAAAACTGCTTTATTGAAAAGCAGTCCCAGACATGGTGTTCTGCTGAGCCCAGCAGGCCACCATCCTGGGGAGGGCCAGCCATTCCCAATGGGATCGCAAATTGCGAGTGGCTCATTAATATTCATAAGCCACGCATTTTGCGACCCCATTAGGAATCGCTAACAGTGTCTCTGACACTGTTGTACATTTGGTTTTGCGACTCAATTTTTCGCAATTTGCGAGTCGCAAAAGCAAATGGTCGTACATCTGGCCCGTAAAGCCTTAATCAAAGCCCTGTTCACTGAACCCTGCACATGGGAATCCAGGGCTTCTACTAACTGCTCCTCCATTTGGTGCTCATAAGGCACCTCCTCAAACTCAGCATAGTCATTGTAATCAACCCCTTGATCAACCTCCTCGGCGTAGTATGTCATCTTACTAAAGGAGGTGTGGAGGAGGTTCAGGGGGAGAGCAACCCAGGGGCAACAAACAATTTTTGTTGGGTAATGCAGACTGTGACTTGCTACAGTTTCCCATCCTCAGGGTTGGTCAAAGGGTTAAATTTTCCTGATTTATTTATACATTTATTGTGGAGGGAGCCACCCCTTTTAACTCTCCTGAGGCAGAGCCTTTCATCGTTTATTCGCCCCGTCGGGCGTTCTTTGAGACCGAGGATTTAAAGCAGCAAACACCAGCGCTGACATGCGGAGCCGATCGGAAGATAATAGCCCGATCCGGCTGCCCGCGCACGTGCGTACGTGTTGATTGGCAATGAAAAGAGGACTGCCTCCTCGAGTGCGCAACGTGCATCTGTCCCGCTCCACCAAATGCCAGGGATGAATACCAAAAAGTGCCGCTGTACGTGCATAACACGCTTAATCGTGCTTAGCAATCGATATTACAATATCGTATAAACATCCGATATAACACCAAATCACCACATAATAAGGAAAAACTTTGCATGTACTTAAATCGCTGCTGCAGCAGCAAAGAAAGAGTACAGACGTTTGGGTTCAGCACATTTATACTCATATGGGGAACTGTGATTGGTGTATACAGGGAAGGGGCAGCCCTTCCGGGTTATTCTGTTTAAAGTTTATTGGCTGCTGTATTTGCTTCAGTAAAGAAAGAGAAGCTTAATACCATGCCTCCGTGTACTGACATAGAATCTTATTTATCACCTATCATGTATATTATGGCTAGAACCGATCTACTTGAGTAGTGGTTATTGCAGTAAGAATGCCAGATTGAGGCTTGATCTTTAAAAATCAATGAACCGTACTGTTT
Organism: Triturus cristatus; assembly: GCF_964204655.1. NCBI lineage: Eukaryota > Metazoa > Chordata > Amphibia > Caudata > Salamandridae > Triturus > Triturus cristatus. Next base: position 513,910,833 of record NC_140588.1, read on the forward strand.
TTTACAACTGGTTGCTCTAGTACTGTGGTATTATTTCTTGTCATTGGATATGTATGTGCTTAATCTTTTTTAAAACATCTTTTTATTAAGTTATGCAGAAAAAAGAGTCTGATTTTACTGCCATGTTATCCGTTCCCACAGCAGTAGGGAGGACAATATTGATCCTTTTTTTAAAACAGTTTCCAATATTTTGACATGAAAGGACCATCTTTCCTATATGCCATCATAGTACTTACTGGGTGATTTCATAGTGTACTTGATTTTCCATGGCAGCCTTTTGTATAGCACTATATATATTCGGCACTAGCCTTTGTAATGACTAAGATTGTAAAGAAGCTGCCATGGCATCCGAAAAATCTGTGGCCCCCTTTTTTAACTTTATTTTCAATTTTAAACAAGGCAATACATGGTGTTTGGCATTATAAAATATACAGTTGCGTCCTAGGGGGACCAGAAATACAACACAAGGAACATCAGTAATAAGACAATCAAGAGTGAGCACGTACTTTTGCCAGGTAAGCTCGGAGAGGTCTCCAATGTCTTGCGGTTGTGAAGAAGAAGGCAATAAATCACTGTACTCTTCAGCAAGTTCATGGCAACTCATGATATCCTTCAGCCAATTTTCATAGCACGGGATAGAGTAACTTCTCCAATGCAGTGTCACTCTTCATCGTGCCATGCTGCCATGTATATTCTCTGCTAGATTCCTATAAAATGTTTTAGAAGACATTAAGCCCCCAAGTTAAGCCACATTTAATCTATAAGCCTGAAACTTTACAAAATGCACACACTGCTGTAAATTAGCCATTGTATTTTATCATGTTTTGACCAATATGTGTTACGTATTTATGCACAACTAGTGACTACATTTAAACCAACTCCTTCTGTGTATGCCTGACAAGCACCCAGATCACCAAGTTGCCCAACAGCACCAGGCCATTCCTCTGTCACCTCCCTCTTCAAGCCTGGCACCCAGTAACAAAACCAGCCCCCACTGTTGAAAAAACGGCCCCCACCCTTCCAGCTTCCCAGGGAAATGCCTGATGCCCGCCATGGCTAGTCCCGCCCTGATCGTGGAGGCTTCTGAGTGCAAGGACATAGACTCCCCTGAAGGCTGAAACATGTAATATAATCCGATTGAGCAGTTGTCTTAGTGTAAGTGTTGATCTGGTACTTAATGATAGGTAGAGCACTGCCCATAGACTATTGAGCTTTTGACACATGCCAAGGGAAAGTATGCTAGCTATGTAGAATGAAGGGCCACATACTTCGATACAAAGCCTAGTAATTTCAGAAACGTCTGTCTAACATTTGCAGTCAATATTTGTCATGTCTAATGCAGTGGATTGTCTCTCCATTGCAACAGGTTTGACTGCATTTTTCCATAGGACTGACACAGGAATTACCAGTGATGCACATTAGGTGTGCGAGCGCGATATTCTCATAAAAAGGTTATAAGTAGCTCCACTTTAAACTTACTAAGCGAACCTCCAATTTTCACTCCTCTTCAGGTCGATGAATTTTGCCCACCGTATTAGACTGGAGCATCACCCATACACATCTTCAAAATAAACATTGTTTTCAGCATTTGATATTCAGTCATTGATGAGAGGTTTGATGAAGTTTTAAAAGTTTATTTTCTCTTCAAGAGATTAGTCTGTATTGTTGTCTTTTTTTCAGATTAGTCAAATAAATCCATTTACAGAAATATTGAGCAAATTTTGTAGTTCTGGAAACTCAGCCGAGTTCCCCAATAGCTGAAGTAGCAACTATTAAAACAGAAAGAAGGAATGAATTACAGCAGCAGCTAAGATCAGCATAAAAAATAGAAAGTCTCCTTATTAAGTGTAAAGAAACAAAGAAATCACTGTTAGCAGTAGCTTATGACAATTCGGGCTAGCACAACAAAGTGCTAAGGGACATGACAGGGTAAGTATGCATAGAATGCCTTAATTCTCTAGCTAGGAACACGTACTATATAGAAACACAAAACATGTTGCAAAAACAGGTGGTTATGTCATCTATAACCAATGAGAAAGGACCTTCTGATGGTCTGTCGTCTAACCCCTCGATTCCCACTGTAAACATTCATGTTCACATGTAGTTAATTGAATGTGGCTCTAGAGTATTACAAAAAGATACATCTCGGAAGGTTCTCACGAGAACCTTTGTCAAGTCTACTCTGTTAGCTGCTCAGTATTCCATTGTGTAACAATCAGCTGCTCTATGAAATGAAACATTAATATCTGGCATGTCCTGGTTAGATCATGGAATTTAAACTATAGCAGGGAACTACTTTATTAATATACTTGTTCATTATACGCATGTGGCAGAGAATACTATCTCAATATGAGGAAATCATATGGTGTAAGGTTGAAAGAAATACATTTTGCAGCAAACGGCAAATTTCATGAACATGTCAAGTTTTGCAGTTCAATCATAATATTAAGTTAGCATTTACAAAAAGCATTAATTTTATTAAAGGTATAGTTAGTACAGAATGAGTAAATATGGAGGCCTAGTAGTGAAAGAATGAAAGAAATGGGAGCTTTCTGCAGAAATAAACAGCTTTTTAAATTTTTCCCATCTTTAATAAAAGCAAATTTTCTTACCACTAATTTGATATGCATTTTCTATGTTGACGTTAAAGCACATTTCTATGTTATTATGAGGTAAAATTTCCGTAAAATGTTCAACTTCCACAATCCCCGTCTGATGATTTTATTAATCATCACATATCTATGTTTCTCATGTGAGTCCGTTTCAGAATGCACTTTCATTGTCATTTGAGTCTTTTTAAGCCCCTAAATTTCAATGAGTTCATGTAGTCGTCATTCATAATACTCCTCAAAATCAAATCCTTCTTATGCCATTTATTTTCCGACCTTTCCTTTCTCTTGTGAAATATTAATATACATCCCAAGAATAATGCTTCAAGAAATATTAAACAAAGCCCCACTATTACGACTGGCATTAGAGTAGCTTTCAATATACCCTTTCTTGCTGTTGAAGACCAATTTCCAATTGTGGCAATTCCCTTTCCAAAATTTTCAAACAACTTGGTGTTTCCAATTCACGTAAATCAGGTTCTAAACTTGAGATGTTCTTTGCGAAGCCTTCTATTTCCCTACTCTCATCAGGTATGTATGTACCGCAATGAGTTAATTTGAGCATTTTGCAGACAGCCCTATTCTGTGAGAAAAATGTCTAGGGCAAGTCAGTCTTGTAAAACCATTGACTGTATAGCAATTAGATTTATATTAATTACAAGCAAAGCTGCAGATGTGCTAGTTGCCATCATGTCAACAACTTTCTAATCTTTTTGCCATTTAAGATGACACCTACAGGTGGAATGAGAGCTCCAAATATGTCTCCTACTAATCCAGTTCCTGTTTTTGTACTGCGTTTCTGACTGTATGTGGGTGCAGGGCTGGCTCCTCCGTAATGGCGGATGAGCTGAGCCCCTCTTGTCAGAGTTAGTGTCAGAAAAATAAAAAGATAAAGAAACAATATCATTTTATTTTTCTGTGACTGTATCTGAAATGCATACAAGGCGGGGACGGGCCATGACAGGCAGGTGGTGGGCACTTAGGCCGGCCAAACATACATGCACACTTCTTTTTCTCCAACCCAACTGTGTTCTCAGACGGGTTGAAGAAAAGCCACAGGCTACACAGCAGTGTACAGCAGGAGAGCATCACCAGGATTGGCTGAGCAGTCTCTGCCTGCCCAGACACTGCTAGGAGAACTCTAAGACGGCCATCGGCGTCGGAGGCTGCAGCAAAAGGTAAGTTTAAAAAAATTATTATTTTCCTTTTAGCTTATCCCTCACCCACCCCTCTGTTCCCCGCCCCCACCTTCGTGTTGTAGCGGACGCCACTGAGTGGGTGTTAATGTTAGTGCATCTAAACTCTTCACATGATACATCTTTGGAATCAGTATGCCTAAATAGCAGATTCCCTCCCAATCAGCTGGCAGTAAGAAACAAGCGTTCTGTCCACAAATGTATAAACCCCTGGAATAGCATTATCATCTCTCGGTAAAATTTACCAAGGTCCCCTTGTTAACTTGAATGTGTGTTCACATCTACTAATCCTTACATGTCTAGTCTTTTTGGGTGTGTGTCTTCTGTACACATACATTTTCCCTTTGTGTTGGCTGTCAAGTCTAAGTTTAGGGTAAGCCATTTTCTTTCTAAACTCGTTTTCGTCCTTCTTCCAAACATTCTCTAAAGCATTGCCCTTTTTGTCAGTAGTTCATGTCATGTTAGTGTGTCTTTCTTCTAAAGCCATTATATAAGCTTTCTCTATTGGTTGCATTAAACATGTTTCATTGTTTTTGTAAGCCTTCACACTATCTATGGGGAAAGAAATGATACCAAGCTGTGCACATCTCCTTTGCTTTCGGGTGTAAATTCATGTTCTCTATTAGTGATACACTAGAAAGTATCAAATCATATTTAGAATAGAAATACTCAAAATGTCCTTAACTATAAGCTAATGACAATAAGATGCTGCAAGAAATAGCATAAGACAGAGGTATGTGGTAATAGGAAATGTAAGAAAATGATGTAGGTAAGTGTGCAAATAAATAACAATCTTTTGCATCAATGGTGTTAGTGTATTCTTGTACTAACCTAGAATAAATATTAGTATAGTAATCATTTTTCTTATAGCTTACAAATGAGTAACTAAAGGGGTCTTCCTTAATATTATAAAATAGGTGAATTAGTGACGTTCTTTACTTTAGGCTCTGACTCTGGAACTAGGCACTACTGTAGTAATCATTATTACTGTTATTACGAATATCAAATCCATTATATATTTACACTTATATTAATGCAACACATTCTCTGAGTCCGTTCAAGGCACTTAGTTCAATAACTTGTAGCAAGTTTTAGTACATAGCTTCTTCAGTGCAGTTAATCTTCTTTTTTTTATTTTCCCAGTAGAGCTTCCAACCAGACAATCCTTAACCCTACTCTGTGTTCTTCTAAAATGTTGTACCTATTCTTCTGTAACTTTCAACTTGGACCTAGATTGATCTTCTGTAAAACAAAGAATTATAACCACAAACATTCAATGGGCACAATTTAGGATTCTTTCTTTAGTTCCATTTCATCTCAAATTTTTCTTCAGGTTATTTTCATCTGTTTCGTTTTCTCTTTTTCAGGGATGTTCAAATGGTCCAGGGTCCACATTGCACAAATCTTCCAACGTGACTTTCAAACCAGTGTTTACGAAGTATGACCATTCAGGAGATGAATATCTGCGACAGGGCACGCGTGCTCTTTTTTCGATCTTCTTAGGCTTTGCTGGGTTGTATCTAGGCTACCTTTGTCACTAGACTGAGCCTCTTCAGGTATTGATTCTGGAATTCGAACTATTCAAGAATTTCTCCGCTAATTTTTATTTTCTTAGCTTTGCGTCCATTCTGCTTGTCAATTGATTCTCCTCGTTCCAATTTTGTTTCCTTTGCCTGGATCTTCTTGCCTTAGTACCATGTCAGTAGCACTTTCTCTCGGTGTTTCAATCTCTGAATCTCTTCTGCTTGAGATCTCAATGCCACTCTGAGTTATTTCAGGTACTTGCTCGTGAAATTCTTTCAACCTATCTTCACCCCTTAGTTTTTTTCCCCGTGGCTGGACTTATATCGGTGCTGTTGGCCTGAGTGGTCTCTCAATTGATGGTGCAACCACCAAAGGTCTTCGTTCAGGATCATAGACCAAAGGCACTTCTGGATTGCTCACTCTTTTGGTGTGTGAGACATGAATGCAACTCTGGACTCCAGCACACTTAACAGCAGTATGTGTTGTGGGGATCACCTAAAAGGGGCCTTTGGCAGGAATGGCGGGCCATCGAGTAGCTATGCCTATCAGCGTTTCATGGAGTGATAACCTGTCTTCCGGTCAGGTGTAATCCAGATACTCATTAGCACCAATGGTAAAGCATCTGGCCATTTCAGAGAGGTTGATGGACATACCTTGGCTAATCTATATTTTATGGTACCGTTCATTTGCTCAACACTACCAGAGGCTTCCGGTCTGTAACTGCAATGTAATCGTTATTCAGTCTATAAGGCTGTGCAGATCATCTTCATCACTTCATTATTGAAGTGTGTTCCTCTCTCTGACTCAAGAGAAATCGGCATGCCAAACCTGGATATTAATTCATGTAATAACAGCTTAGTTACAGTAAGACTGTTGCTTCTTATAGTTGGGTAGGCTTCCATCAATCTTGAGAAGGCTCAAACAATCACCAGGCTATATCTCAGCCCATTATGTACAGGCTTCTCGATAAAATCCAACTGCATCCTGTTGAATGGCCCACCTGATCTCCCTAGGTGTGTTAGAGTGACCTGTTCCTTTCCCCATGTTTAGCTGTTGACAAGTTACACACCAATAGCAAATCTCTTCTGCCAAAATTCGGAATCTAGGGTTGTACCAACTCTGCCTAAAAAGTCTCAACTTTGCGTCTCTCCCTAAATGTGTGTATCCATGGTAGTATTGTGTCATTGGAAACAACAAGCTATTTGGTAATACTGGTCTCCCATCTGCTGGCATCCAGATGTCATTTGCATTTTCCTCGCTTCCTGCTTTTAACCAACCATTCTGTTGAGCTTCTGACACATTTTTCTGCATCCGTTTCAATTCATCCCATGTGTCAGTTACTTTCATCAACATTGCAAAACAACTCTCTTCTTCAGACTCACATGTGAAATTTCCATTAAATAAACAGGCAAACAAAGCACAGGACCTGCTAATGAGCCAGTGTATTGGTTGCCCATAGCAACGTACCCGCTTCCTCCTTGATGTGCTAAGCACTTTACTACAGCAGTTTTTCCTGGTAAATGCAGAGCATTCAACAGGTCCTTGACGTAGGTTCCATTTTTGATAGGGGTACCTGAAGATGCAAGAAAGCCTCTCTGTGAACACAATTGTCCTCAATCATGAACAACACCAAACCCATACTGGCTGTCTATGGTGACTCTCATTTGAGCAGTGGAACTGCAGGCTCTAGTGAGAGCAATCAGTTCAGCGACTTGAGCAGAAAAAAAGTTTTGAATCCATGAAGCTTTGACCACATCATATATGGTGCACACGGCATATGTAGCTCTTAGTGTGCCATCATTTTCTCTCAGACATTAGCCAGCTACAAATATCATCATCTTTTACAGGTAACAACGTTGAAGGGTTCAGCACTGTACAGCGTTTTAAAAGAAAATTGTCAGAAGAGAGTAGATTTGGCTTGTAAGGGGTTAACCTGTTATGGGTCATATATTACGTGTTTGTTCGTGTTAGCAGAAACTCCACAGAGTGTCGGATCATGACAGTTAATGGGTATCCCACCACTAAGTTCTCGCTCTTTTCCAGACTAGTACCTACCATGGCCACTGCTTTAAGGCAACCGGTAAGTCCTGCCGCTACATGGTCAGGCATTGTAGAGAAATAGGCTTTCGGAATCCTCCATGTGTTTGGGTCAAAACTGAGAGAGCGCACCCATTTCGCTCACTGCAAAACAGTGTGAAATATTTTGTAGAATCTGCCATTCCTAGTGCTGCGACATGCCACAATTTCTCGTTCAACTCTAGGAATGCTCTTGCACATTTGTTGTCCCATGGAATCAGATCAGACATATCTCTGTTTGGAAAAGTCTGGAATCCACTGTCTGCAGTAGCCAACTATTCTGAAAAACATTCTGATTTCTTTCTGCGTTTGTGGTGGATTCATCTACAAGATTGGTTCCACTCTTTCTGGTGACACTTTCCTAGCTACTGTCAACTAATGTGTCCCAGATATTGAAACTCTTTTTGACAATTCTGCAGTTTTCCTGAAGACACTTTTTGTCTGTTCTCAGCTAGGTGGTTCAAGAGTGCAATGGTGTCATGTTTACACGCATCTCGCAGATGCCACAAGCAGATCATCTATGTATTGCACAAATGTTGACCTACTGGGCATCTGTGGGGTTTCTAGATTTCCTTTCAGGATTTGATTGAAAATGGATGGACTTTCTCTATACCCTTGTGAGACACAACCCCATGTTAATACCTTCTGCTGGAATATAAAGGAAAAGCGAAATTGGCTTTCTTCGTGCAATGGCACTGAGAAGAAAGCCTGGCACAGGTCGATGACTGTAAACCACTCTGCAGTATATGGAATTTGAAACAATATGGTAGCTGGATTCGGTACCATAGGACAACAGGGCACTACTATTTCATTTACTTTTTGCAAATCCTGAACTATTCTGAAGTTACTGTTGGGTTTCTGTAAATCCATAATTGGAGAATTACATGGACTTCCAATTAGTTCCTTTTAAATTCCTTTTTGCAACATGTCATCTATAAGAGGTTGTATTCAGTGGCGGCCACCATAAACTAAGGGTGCGGAGGCGTCGCGCGCGTGGGGAATACAACATTTTTTTTGTATGTATGCAATTATCTTTGGTGTTAAATAATATAGTGGTGTTCTGGGCTATGCAACATCTGGTTTCACCATGATTAGGACTGGTTCTACACCTTTAATTAGTCCAATGTCTTTCCCTGTAAAATCCCAAATTCTATATCTACTGTTTCTTTCAAGTCTACAGGTAATTCATCAATAGTTAGCAAAGGGAATATTTCTGTCTCTGCCTGTAGTTTGATTAATATAAAATCTACATCCTCATCATGTGTCTGGAATGCCACGCCATCTAGTGTATAATAGATAGTGCAATTTAATTTACACAAGAAATCCCTTCCTAACAGGTTCACAGAACTTGAATCACAAACAACAAATTGGTGCAGCTCTTGAAGTTAGCGTATTTTTACTAGAACCTTTTCAGAAACTAGAGTCATTTATTTGTTACTCCTTTAATTTGGATAGTTTTCAGAGAGAGAGAGAGAGAGGGAGAGAGGTAAGTCTGGGACTTCCACTATTCTAACCGTGGATCTGGAAGCGCCGGATCAATAAGAAATTACACGGGTGGCTATAGATTTCTGCATCTACATATGGGCCACTCTGATCTACCTCTAAGACTGCACCAAGTACACAATGTTCTTCCCCTCCTCAGACATCATCATTGTGAATTCTCTGAACTGGAACCATCAGTTTCAAATAACCAACATTTTTGTAAGGCATTCTGGTTTGCAATCTGAAATGGTGACATGGCATTCCGGAATTGATTAATATTCATTTTTGGCATTTGATTTAGATCAAACTTAGTATTCCACATTTGTTCAGGTGTAATAAGCATCATTAGAGCCAGTCCCTGAACTGGCATCTGCATTTTCTGTGCGGGCATATTTTGAGTTTGCATACCTTGCAGCATCTGTACATTTCCTCCAGCATTATATGGATTATATTGACATTCCCTCTCCCAATATCCAACTCTATGACAGGTGTGACAAGCTGTAATCCTCTTCATAGAAGCAATATCTCATCCAGATCCTGTACCCACAGGGACCCTCTACCTCTTCCCTGTGACATATTCATTCCTCCTTGACATCCCTGGAAACTTGACTGTAGCACAACAACTAGCTTCAAGTTTCCTTGATTTCCCACTAAAGAAGGGTTCTGAAAATCTTTCTGAGCCAGCTTTGTTTGTGCTGACATGAACTTCTTTTTTTTTTTATATTTATTTATTGAGTTTGGTACAGAGCAATCTCGGTGCACAGTATAACATCATAGCCAAGCATGTATCACTTATAACGATCAATAGGTTACAGAAAAGTAAAATAACTACATATAATCTGCATATAAATATATCTCGATGGTGGTATACCCGTGTATTGAACTGAATCTAGATACACATTCCCTCCGAACTACACAAGAGTGTTGTATTGGAAACTGAGAGTCAAGAGCCACATGATACCTAAAACACAACAGCTGAAGATGGATAACAAAAAATAAGTTAATTAACAGGAGTAGGGTCATTGCTATCTAGCGGGATATCAGTATTACCATTAGTGTCAGTTTCTTTAGAGGATAGATATGTCGTATAGAGCCCCCAGAAGTTCTTTGGTTGATTTCAGGGAGGAAGCAGTTCGCTGAAGTTTTCGGTTTGCGTACTGCAGTATAGCATGTCGTGCGGCCACTGTGCCATAGTGGGTATAGCACCTCTAGAGCAGCTAATCGCTACCCTGCGCTTCACCATGAGGAGGCCCATGTCAACCAATCTCCGTATAGCCTTGGGCGTTTGCTTAGAATATCCCAAAAGGGCCAGTGCGGGGTCCGGAGGTAGTGTCGAGTCAGTTATTTTCCCCAGTTCGCTAAAAACAGATTCTCAAAATGTTTGTACCCCCAGGGCAAGACCAGGCTAGATGTAAGAAGTCAGCGGTCTGTGCCTTACACCTTTCACAAGCCAGGATATCCCTGAGCCCATACCTATGTAACCTCTCTGGCGTGTAGTTTACACTATTTAAATACTTAAAATGAATCAGCCTATGTCTGCCGTTTAAAGAGATACGTCGAGTGCTAGAACAACAGTAAGCCCACATGGGATAATCTATATTTTGTTGTAAGTCCTGCTGCCAGGCCAGCCTGGCTTTAGTGAAATGATTTGCCCTATAGGACATTGACAGCTTGTATATGTTAGAGACTATCTTGCAGGGGAACTTAGCTTTGATAGTGTAGGTCAATTTCATCAGCTCAAGAGGTTCTTGTAGGTCTTCCCCCAATATATCATGCAATGCATGTTGCGTTCTGTGGAACTGGAACTGCTGTAGCAGAGTGTTTGTGGCTGCCAAGTCTAACTCCTCCCATTTTTCACTACACCGTTATGAAATAGATCCCCAGCCGTCTGGATTTTCAATGAGCTCAACGTGTGTATAACCCCTCTGTCTCTACATGGGGGCAGCCAACGAATCCATTCGATCAGCATGACCGGGGAGTACAGGAGAGCTCCTGCTTGTAATTGAAGCAAATGATGCCAGGCGTGACAGGTCGAATTAATGGAATCAAGTATCCCTGTTCTACGATCTGCGGTTTCGAATATCATGGCCGGAAGTGTGAGCGGGTCAGCAATAATCTCTTCAATGTGGAGATTCGGGACGTCTAGCGAGCCATGCATCCAATAGTAAGCCTGAGTGCTTTGCGCCGCTCTATAATATAAATTTAAATCTGGCGTGCCCAACACCCCCCTCCTGTGATATGGTGAAGTGAGTATCTGCCATTTAACCCTCGCTTGTTTACCCGCCCAAGCTAATTTTATCAACAATGTGGTGACTCTATGGAAGAAGGAGCAAGGCAGAACTATAGGGATATTTGTGAAAAGGAACAGAAACCGGGGTAACACCACCATTTTCATGATAGAAATCCTGCCTAGCAAAGATAGGGCAACCTAATCCAGGTTTCGATGTCATCTTCTAGTCTACTGACAGCAGTGCCATAATTTTCCCTAAATACTGTCTCCGAATCAGTATGTATCTGGATACCCAAATATCGAATCGTATCCGTGGACCATTGCAACGGATATTCCGGTTCAAAGGGTGTTGTGATCGGTGTGAGTGGGAAAACTATGGATTTAGGCCAATTGACTCGTAATCCCGACAGCGCCCCGAAGAGCACCACCTCCCTCAGGACTGAATAGAGGTTACTTTCCGGGTCGCGAACGTAAAATAACGTGTCATCTGCATAGATGGACACTATAAGGTCATATTTCGGGAATTGGAGACCTTTGTGGCTGTGGAACTCTCATCGCACACGCCAGGGGCTCGGCCACCAATGCATATAATATGGGAGACAGCGGGCAACCCTGTCTCGTCCCTCTGGTAATGGCAATAGGGTCCGTCACCAAATTACCTATTTTTATTCCAGCAGAGGGAGCGTTGTATAGCACACCTATCAGTTGGAGGAAGACCGGGCCTAATCCCATTCTAGTCAACACATGGAGCATGAAGGGCCATTCGACTGAGTCGAAGGCCTTCTCCATGTCTAGGAAGATCGCGACCGCCTTAGAGGTCTGCCTGATATGTTGTAGGGCCCCAAAGACCGTGCGGAGATTGTAGGTGAGGTTCCTGTCAGGGATAAACCCAGCCTGCTCAGGGGCAACTAGTATCGGAGCCAGGGGGACTAATCGGTTAGCTAGGATTTTAGCGAATAATTTGGTGTCAACATTGAGTAGGGAGAGGGGGCGATAAGACCCGCACTCCTCCAGCGGCTTACCCGGTTTAGGGATGGCGACTATAATCGCCTCTCTCATCGTAGGCGGCATTGAGCCCGAAACACATATTTCATCAAAAAGCGCAGATAAATGCGGGAGTAAGATATCAAGAAATGCCTTATAGAAGGCAAGCATGAGGCCATCCACTTCTGGGGCACTCAAGGCTTTCATACTCGACAGGGCCAATTGGATTTCGTCTTTTTCTATAGGCCTCATAAGAAACTCTCAATGTGTATTGGTGAGGAATGGCAATTTAATATGTGTAAGATAGTCTAAGATTTTACCTTCCGTGCCGATTGACCGAGTTGTGTATAGCTCAGCGTAGAATTGTTTAAACCTATCCGCTATGTCCATCTCCTCAGTTAGCATTTCCCCTTCTGCTGATTTGAGTTCAGTGACTTGTGTTTTACTGCGTTTTTTCTTCAATAGTTGTGCCAGCACTGAGCCTGGCCGTCCTCCCTCACCATAAACCCATGCCGTTGCGTATTTGCCTAAGTGTTTAACCTTGCTGTTGGCTGCGTCTTGATATTCTCCCAGCAGTTCTTTAATTTCAAGCGATATTGCTTCGTCAGCACACGTTAGTTGGCGTTTTTCTAAGACTCCCAGTCTCCTTTCCAAATCAGCCAGACGCTGTCGAATAGAGCGGAGAACACCCGCGTGCTTGGCTATGGAGACGCCACAAATATAGACCTTGAAGGCCTCCCAGACAACCTGAAAACTATCCACTGACCCCACATTAATAGCAAAGAAAGATTCAATGGCTTCAGCCAAATCTTCCCTAAATACCAAGTCCAGCAGCGAACAGGGGGGAATCTCCAAGTGAATGGCGGAAAAGTCTTCCTAGGATTGGTAAGTACTAGCAGTAGGGGGGAATGGTCCGACAAAGAGCGGGGAGAACCGAACACTCTCTGGTGTGATAGGTGAGCAACGAAGAAGCCAACCAGTAGTCAATGCAGGTATGTAGGTTGTGGTAAGCTGAGTAGTGAGTGTAACCTCCCCTGTCCGGATACCGTGAGCGCCAGACAATGCAAAGATCCATGCCAACCATAGCACTTTCCAGCGCTCTAGCGGCGGCTGAGGGGCGACTCATGGGGCCCCCCGATCTATCTATGCTTGGATCTCTAACCAGGTTAAAGTCACCGCCCCAAAGGAATTGTCCCTCCGTGTATTTACAGGCTGTGTTTGCAAGTGCCTTGTAAAAATCAGGGCAGTCGTAGTTAGGGCCGCAAATGTTCACTATCACTAAATCCATGCCCTTCCCATGACATCTGGAAATCACATACCGGCCGTCCCTGTCTATGTCTAGTGGTACCAATGAATATGGGGATCTCGGGTTGACCCAGGTCAGCACCCCTCGAGCGTGAGTAGTAAAACCTGAGGCGTGTATATTATCTAGCAAACCTCTGCTGCGGAGTAGTGGGGAATTAAGTGGGAGGTGTGTCTTCTGCAATAAAGCTATGTCGATATCGTGTCTACGCAAATAGTTCAATACCTTATGAAGCTTTCTATGATCATTGAGTCCCCTAACATTCCACGTAAGTGCTCGGAGGGTATCTAGTGTCGAAGGGACATTAACACTCCTGGGTCCCACCATCGTAAGTGTTGAGGATTAATTTATAACTTGACCTGTGCAGAAAGCAATCGTCTTATACACCCTGTGCAAACTGGAAAAAAACATCAATCATCCCAAAAAAATTACAATACCCAAAGCCCACCCTCCCCCCGCCCACGTCATCCCCTTAAACTTCCAAACACTCCTCTCCCCCCTCACAAAAGCCAAAATACCCCCGGGGTAGTGTGCTTTACTCGTGGGCAGATGTTGCTCGTCCAACAAGGAGTACTATCCGGACTTGTTAGAACCTGATCCCAAGCACCGTCAGGGACTTAGTGTGCAACTACATGGCCCCAGCAACAGTAGGAGTCATGTGCCTGCACTGCCAGTGACAGCTCCCGAATGCGATAGAACAGGCACCAAAGCCAGCTTTGCACAATAGTCTAGGAGTAGTCTCACTAAGTTATAATCACCCACGAGACTCTGAGCCTACGCCCCGTCCCTCCCACAGCAACAACCCCATCTCTGACAAGTAATGCTAATTTTAGCAAGACCGCGACCGACTCCCCACAATACTAAGTGGCAAGAGATATTCCTAGTCTGCAGCGACCGGCACACCGGGGCCCCATTTGTTAACCATCACGCCCAAAATTCTGCCCCAATACCATACTTATTGCCTGAAGGTGTCATGGAGCATTTAGTCCTGTTCCTCAAGCTGTCCTCCTGCCGCATCGTCAAGCAATTGCCACTCCGGGCTGCGGTGAAGCTCCTTGGACCAGTCCTTCAGAGCCCTCTGGAGGGCCATTGGGTCGGTGAAGATGTGGGAGCGGCCTTGTCTGTTGACCCGGAGTGTCGCAGGATACAGCATGGCATAGTCGATGCCAAGGTCACGGAGTTGTTTCTTCATGGGAACAAACTGTCGGCGCACTTCCTGCACCCGGATGGTGAAGTCTGGAAACTTGAAGATCGTGGAGGTCTCATAAGATAAAGGTTGCTTTTCCCTTGCCAGTTTCAGCGCAGTATCCCTGTCCCGGTAGTTGAGCAGTTTTGGAATGATCGGCTTAGGGAGCGGGCGAGGTCCCAGGGAGCGGTGGGCTCTCTCCACCACAAACATAGCAGAAAACATTCCCTCTCCTAGCAAGGTAACAAGCATCTTCTCAATAAATTGTTCCATGTTGCCAGTTGGGGTAGACTCTGGCAGTCCCGTAATTCTAAGATTGCAGCGACGAGAACGCGCTTCTAAGTCCTCAGTTTTGTCTTGAAGTACCCACAGGACTCTGCCAAGCTGTTTGTGTTCAGTGTCCAGGGTAGTGTGCGCTTCTTCCACTTCCGTGATCCTTCGTTCTGACATATCCAGCCTTTCGGCGTGTTTGTCAAGGCGCTCAGCCGTTCTGTCCATCCTGTACGATAAAGCATCCTTCCTAGTGCCCAGTGATGATATACCGCTCTGCAGGCTTTTCTCCATGGCCACTAGCATACTCCGGATATCAGGGTTTGAGTCGTCAGCCGTCTGCCCCAGCATTCTGGCAGCGTCTTCAGTGGAAGCGTCACGGGACTTTGACCTTTTCTGCTCAAATGAAAGCTTCGGTTGCGCTCTGTCCACTCTACCCATCCTCGCTGCAAACAGGACCCAACGTGCAGGCCACCAAAATGCCCCCCCAGGGCGAGTCCATCTGCCAAGTATCAGTGCCTCCACCAGATCGCGTCACTAGCGCCTAGTCAGGCTGGGGAAAACATTTTGTGCGACAACGCAGGACTCCCACTCCACTGGATATGCGCAAATCAGGGAATCCACACCTCCAAGCACTGATCAGCACTCCAGAGCTCTAACGCTGAAGTCCTGCGTCCAGGCAGACTCAGCAGTGTTAATGGAGCGTGTCACAACGGATGCCACAGCCCTGTCAGCCACCACTTATCATCACTTGGTTCAGTGACCCCGCATACAGCACCATGTACTTCGCAGCCGGTGCCAGGGGGGCCATGCAGAAGCAGCCAGCCACAGGCTCGAGGACAGGGCGGCCACAGCAGGAAAGAGCCCTCCGATGCAAACAACGCTTTCCAGGGAGGGAGAAACGGACAGGGGCTCCTCAATCACAGAGCCGCAGCAGGTACCCAGGCATGCCCCATTAACCACCGCATAAGTGTCTTACTCCCAGGTTCCACATCAGACATGCCATTAGCCCTTCAGAACGACCCCCAGTTGCCCAGCTATTACCCCTCGTTGTCACTGCTCATCGTCGTGGCCGTAGTTCAGGGCACCAGCAGATCGTCTCTTCAAGATAGCGGACCCCGAGGGCGAAGTGCACTCAAGCCCTCCGAGCCCCCAAAGCACGTCGGCAATGTGCGCAGCTCGGGAGGCAAGCGCCACACAGCTCCAGCTGTCGCACCCTGAGCAAACAGGTTTGATATGTCTGCGAGAGCACAGTCACGCAAGTCAGTACTCCCGGTCGCCACAGGTCTAACGGGCAGTTCCAAGCCACGCGGCCTCAGCAGCTGGCGTTCGACACGTCATCAGGGAACCAGCCCACACTCCGGGGATGAGGCTGTTGCAGGTATCCCGCCGTTGCCGTGAGCGCCGTCGGGTTCCCGGTCACAGACCGCGGCACTCACGCTCCAGTTTCTCAATCTGCAGTGCGTCAGGGCAAATACCCCACTGCAGCACTACTTTAGC
This sequence comes from Triturus cristatus, assembly GCF_964204655.1. Lineage (NCBI taxonomy): Eukaryota > Metazoa > Chordata > Amphibia > Caudata > Salamandridae > Triturus > Triturus cristatus. The sequence continues at coordinate 513,927,193 of NC_140588.1, forward strand.
CCGGGGATTAAGGCCTGTTAGGGATGCCGCTGTCCGAACTTCATAACTTCGTGTATGCAAGTCGTAGCCGAGTCGGAGTTGGGTCTTTCTCCTCCGGCAGTCCTCTGGTATTCAGACCACACCTCGTGTCGCGGTTCAGGTCATGCAGCTGCCGGATAATTCAAGGATATTATGACGGTATCTCGGAGCTCACAGCTCAAGCGGCCATCTTGGTCACGAGCAAGCTCCGCCCCGCTAACATGAACTTCTCTTTTATCCTTTTGCTGCTTCATGTCTAACTCATTGCTACAGGATTTCACATATCTCAGGATTTCGTCCAGTGACTTATTTTGGCAACAGATCATGTTTTGAGGTATGTGCGAACAGATCTCTGGCTTTAACCCTAAAAAAACTGGGATATGAAAATCCCCATATCCTTCTCCTCAGGATATTCACATCCGCTGTGCTGCTGAAATACCTGCAACAATCTCTCATAGTTCTCATGTACAGGCTCCTTTGGCACCTATGTGGTTCTTTTAATTTTAAGCCAATCCATATCTTTCGGAGGAACTCTGCCTTTCAAAAAGGTAATAGCCACCTCATACTTCTCCATCACCACTGGAACAGGCACATTTGTCCTAGACACTCTCACTGGTTCATCTCTGGGCCACAGCACCGCAGCCTTACATTCAGCCCATAAAGCAGCTGGAACTACAAAGTCAAAAAACATATTCAAATCAGTCCACAACACCTTTGAAATCTTCATGAACGTTTCCACTTTTGCATGCCACTGCACCGGTTTGTATCTCAATTTAGGAAAATTGTTTGTGAATGCTGCCAGATCACCATGGCTCCAAGGAACATACACATACATTCCTCCTGCTATTTCTCTAAGTGGATAAACTGTCACTTCTCCCTCATTTCCTTCATCTTGCTTTCCTGTAATAGTTGCTTCCCTCTTTTTCTTCTCATGTTTCTTAGCCCATTTGGTTTCTAATTTTCCAGTCTCACCCCATCTGCGAATGCACTTGACCAATTTTATAATATGCAAATGCAGTCCTGTAATCCTCATATTCTCGAATGTTGAGTCATGCAATTGAACCCTGTAGCTTCTGTGTAGATGCAAATTTTTTGTAAGATCTTTCTCATATTTCTGAGGTAGTTCAGTTAATTTGTCATGAGCCAAGTCTGCCCTTCCCTTAACCTCTTTGCACAGGTACATTAATTGTTTCGTTTGGTACTGTTCTGTGTGCTCCAATTCCAAATATCCCCTTATTATTTACTCCAGTTCACCTTTCAATTGACAATATTTAAGCACTTCTCTTTTTCAACCTCTGATTTCTCAGGTGTTTCTGCACTTTCAGCTTTACTAGGTCCTGCTGTTTTGTCAAACCAGGCTAGTATATATCCCTCCTCAGTCACAAATATATCTGCTGGTGAGATTGGGCCTGTGAGTACTCACATGCCTCCATCTATTAGAGCTTGCACAATGAGTTGTGGCTTCCAGGCAACTATCTGTGAGATCTGGGAAGTCGGGACAAAGTAAGAAAACCTCTGTTAACTAGTTGAGTCTCAGGTCTTGCCTCCACAGTGGGGAAGCACTTGCTACGACCCTAGTTGCAGATTTAGCATTAACATGAGGAACTGGTGCTATACTGGTCTTACTGAAGCTTAAGTAGTCAGCGTTGGAACAGTAACCTGGGGTTGAGCTATTACTGGTGAGGTAATCTGCAATATTTGTAAGGGTCATTCAATCTGGGTTGTACCTTGCAGTACAGGAGCAGTTGGCCTTATCAAACTAGTACTAGCAGCTGATTCACTCTGTCCTACAGGTGTCACATGTGGTGAAGGTCTCAAAGCAAAAATTTTTGTAATATCTCCTAAATTAGTATCTGACTTATACCCTTTTTTCTTTAAAAAACCTTCATATTTTCCCTTCTTAGCACTCTCTGAGGTGTGGACTGGATATAATCAAGTCCCTTCTATGCTTTTCTCCATCTACACTGCTCTTCATCCCATTGGGCATTCGCATAATTTTTCACTGACCTATTAGTCCTCCTCTGGTATATTTTCCTATCTTTTTTCCCTGGCAATCTATTCCCATGCATTAAAGGCTTCATTTTGATCTAGGTGATGGCTTCATTTCGTACAATTTTCCTTTCAAATGATCAAGAATCCTAGTGCTACATGTCCCATATCTAGGAAAACTCAAAGCACCCTCCTCAGTATTCCTACTCCAGTGGCAAAGCCAAAGACATAAGCTTAAACCATGCTCAGTAGGCATTATGTATGTAGGCGTACCCTCAGAAGGTGCCTCTTCACCTTTGGGTACTGGAATAGACATCCCCTCTCACCAAATTCCCAAAATATTTAAAACATTGCATAATAGCAGATCAATTTGAAACAATACGATTAAACTGAATGTTATAAGTTTGTTCAAAACATCATTTTTCTGTTAAACCAACTGAATTCCAGTTATTATTTTAACAGGTTCTTGATAACAAATCCAAATTCAGTATTCACTTTTTTAAGATCCAATCCCAGTGCGAAACACTATGACACACAATCTCACTCCTCGCAGCAGCTCACCCTCCTTCACAATAGTCTTTGTGCTTACACAACACTACTTATTGATTTTTACAACAACACGTTTGCTCTACTAAAAGCAATACATTTTGCACACATTCAAGAATATCTTCAACATTCGCAAGTGAAATCTCGACCAGTGTGAAATTACTCAAATCAATGCAGTTTCCTCGTTTGCCCAATTAGGTTTGACTAACATTGATCAATGTTAATCAGCCACAACAACCTAATAACTGTATGTCACTCATGTAGGTGATGGTACCTCACACACCACACCTCAAAATCTCTGCAAACAACTTTTTAATTATTATCTTATCCCGGGATCTTTGGACTACAACAAGTTTGAAATTTTCTAACACCTTTTTAACTACTTATCAACTATTTTTTTCCTCACCCACTCATTCTAATCAAACATTCAAACCATAAAAAGGCACAATCACAACCACAAAGCATTTGCCCTATTAAAACTCACACCTTCAAAACCACAACTGCCTTCGAGTACCGCTTTGCCGGATCTTCAAGTTCTGGACAATGGATTCAGGAATCAGGAATTTTAAATTGCATTTCTGGGCAGTATTTTATAGCTCCATTGAGTGTGTTAAACCTATAATCTGCTACCAGATTTGTGAGCGCAGAAATCTCATACACATTTTATAAGTAGCTCCACTTTAAACTTACTAAATGAGCCTTTCCATACCTCTTTGGGTCAATGAATCTTTGTCACCGTATTAGAATGGCGCGTCACCCATACACATTTTCAAAATAAACATTGTTTTCAGCATCAATGTTCAGTCAATAATGAGAGGTTTGATGAAGTTTTACAAGTTTATTTTCTCTTTAAGAGAGTAATCTGTATTTTTGTATTTTTATTTAGATCAGTCAAATAAATCCAATTACAGAAATATCAAGACAATTTAGTTAGAACAAGCATAGAAAATAACAGTATGTTCCATAAAGAAATTCGTCCTTATCCTAATCTAAGGGACCTAACCTAACCTGGCAATAACCCATAAAGTATTATTTTTGGAAAAGAGCAAGTAAACTTTTTGGAGTAAAAGACTGATAACTATGAAAAGGTCAAACTCCCCATATAGAGTAGTTCTGGAAACTCAGCCGATTTCCCTAACAGCTGCAGTAGCAACCGTTAAAACAGGGTGAAGGAATGAATCACAGCAGTAGCTATGATCAGCCTTAAAAAATAGAAAATCTCCTCACTAAGTGTAAGGAAGCAAAGAAGTCCCTGTTAGCAGTAGCTTAGGGCAATTCGGGCTAGCACAACAAAGTGCTAAGGGACATGGCAGGGTAAGGATGCATAGAATGCCTTAACTCTCTAGCTAGGAACACTTACTATGTGAAAGCACAAAACATGTTGCAAAAACAGATGGTTATGCCTGCTATAGCCAATGAGGAAGGATCTTCCGAAGGTCCGATGTCTTCTCCCTCGATTCCCATGGAAAACGTCCATGTTGACATGTAGTTATTTGAATTTGCTACAGCGTATTACCAAAAGATACATCTAGGAAGGTTCACATGAGAACCTTTGGCAAGCCTATTCTGTTAACTGCTCAGTGTACCATTGTGTAACAATGAGCTGCTCTATGAAATGAAACATTAATATCTGGCATGTTCTGGTTATATCATGGAATTCAAACTATAGCAAGCATTCTCTTTCATTAATATACTTGTTCATTATAAGCATGTGGCAGAGAAAACTATATAAATACAATTAAATCATATGGTGTGAGGTGGGAAGAAATACATTTTGCAGTAAACAGCATATTTCACGAAGATGTCAAGTTTTGCAGTTCAATCATAACGTTTAGTCATCATTTACAAAAAGCATTAATTTTATTAAAGGGTTAGTAAACAATAAGAAAATATTGAGGTCTAGCACCGAAAGAATTATAGAATTGGGAGCGTCCTGCAGAAATACCCAGCATTTTTACTTTTTGCAGTTTTAATAAAAGCATATTTTCTAACTACTATTTTGATATGCATTTGCTTTATTAACATTAAAGCACATTTCTATATTATTATGAGGTTACATTTACATAAAAGTTGTCAACTTCCACAGGTGAAAGGTCAGAACAGCGTTAGGAAGGGACTCAGAAGATACATAAGTCAAGCGAGAGGAAGTAAAGGAAAGCTTCTAGGGCTTTATAAGCAGAGTCAGCAAGGAACAACTTACCTAGCAACTTCTTGATGAAACATCCTGCTTGTTTATATGAGTTTGCACCCTGCTGAGTATCCTTGACATTCGGCTCCCTCACATTTTGTTTCATTGGTCTACCTGTACCATCTTATCTCTATTACCTCTTTGTGTTGCATGACTCTGTCCTGCTTCTCCCATGTTTGACGGTAGGATCCCGGTCACCGTTGAGGTTATTGGCATCTTTACCTTTGGATCAACAGGTATGGCCTTAAACAGTTGGTCTCATATTCATTGATGAGGGAAGGTGGTATAGTTCAGAAGCAACCTTACATCATTATAAGTTTGGCAGTATATGGCGTGCTGTGGTTACTCAATCCAGCCCATTGATCCACTGCTCAAGCTGCACTGCATATCTCCTCAAGACTCTTGTTCTAGTCGAATCCAGTCCACCCTATCCCCTCTTTTTCCATTTGTGTATACACATCAAAACAGGTTTCTATTTCAATGTTGGAGCTATTTAACGGAGAACATTTGGGTCTGGGATCAAAGGCTTACTGTGCAAAACGCCGATCCTCACATATATAAGTGTAAATTTACTTTCCATAACTGAACATCTACATATCCTGAAGACATAGATGTAGAGTTAAGAATAGTAAAGTTATACATACCTTAGTATATTTGCCTTGATAATATTGTGGTAGCTGATATGCTGCACTCAATATTGTATTAGCAGAACACCAAACTTAGGGCTAGATGTGCCAAGAATGATTTCGCAAAAAGTGTTTGCAGATTGTATACTAATTTTATGTGACTCAATTCTGGTTTTTCAAACCAACCTATGTACTATTAGTTTAGTTTGCAAAATCCCATTCAGAGTTGATCACTATTCAACCTACCTCATTACTATTTATGAGGTAGTTTGCAAGTTGGGACTCACTACAATTGGATACCAACACAGCAATGGTGGTCTGCTGGGTTCAGCAGACCACCATTTCTCTGATTTCATTTAAATATATATATTTTTTTATGCCGCCTGTTTTCCTTAAAGATAATGAGACTATGTTTAAAAAAAGAATTACTTATTTTTAAAAAGTGTTTAAGAATTGCCAGTGGCTCACTAGACCACTGCCTACTCGCAAACAAAGTATTTTTTTACATTCACAAAGAGGAAGGGGTCCCAATGGGACTCCTGCTCCTTTGCAATTGGGTTCTCATCTCCTTTGAGGAATCGGTCACCCATCAATGGTTTGTGGCCTTAGTTGCAGTCACAAACCATTGTGATACATATCATTCCAAATCACAATTTGGAATTAATGTCTAAGCACACCCCTTTCAAATTGTGATTTGATATCCATTTCTAAACCTATTTCTAAACATTTACTCAACCCGTTTCTAGTTTGTATACATTTCTAAACCAGTATTTTGATTCAGAAAGCACTTGCAATTGTAAGTAGAATAGAAAAGCAGTGGGTCCCAAAAATAACCCCAAGAACAGGCGAAATCAGCCGCACTGAAAGAAGGTGGTGAGACTGTGAGAAAATAAGTGTACATAGATAAGAACGACACGTTATAAGGAAAGTCAAGAATTTAATTAATACAGGTCAACAGGGAAAATTAAACATGGAAGGAAAGAATCAGTGTGTTAAGAAGAAATCAAGACAAAACATTCTGAAATGTTTCTTGAAGCTACAAAGTACTTGTGAATGATTGGAAAGAGAAGTCATAGTACTACCTAAATGAAGAAATGTCAAATGTCCCAGCATGTCTAGGATAGCCAGCAGACCACAAGGCAGATACATTAAGCCATCTTGCTAACTGATACTTAGCACCATTGGCCAGAGTCTCTAAAATTGGGATTATGTTGAGGAAAGGGAATTTGAGAGGGGCACGCAACTGTCCTTTCTCACCCCGTCTGTTTGCTCTAGCGATTAACCCTCCGGCAAACCGGGGGGACGTGGTTTGCCATGCTGCGGAATGGCCACTCTGTGAGCGAGCTCCGCCGGCCAAGACATTATCCTGCATAAATCCGGGCTTTAATGTGAGTTGGAGTCGAGCCTTTTCCGCTTCCTTGGAGGCGGCAGATCAGCAGCATTTAGCGGTGTTACTTTGGACTGGCTGCTTTGCTCCGGCGCCCCGCAGTCTGCACCGAAGTGCTGAGAGCGGTGACGTGGGCGGGCCCAGAAGCTGACCGTGGGAGCAGCACAGATTAAGCGAGGCTGCGGCTTTGGAGGCGAAGTAGGCCTCGGAGGTACCCCCGTGCAGTGCCCGTAATCAGGACGTCATCTGGCAGGGAGCAGAACAAGCTTAAGGCAAGGATGGATTGGCGGTGTGCAGAGGCAGATGTGGGCCTGAGGGAGGAAGGCACCCGAGACGCCGGAGACCTTGCGAGGCGCCCTGGGCAGTGAAGACGCCATTTTGAGGTCGGGACGGCTGCCGGGTACATCTCCATTCGTTGCTGGAGCACAGACCTGGCCGCTTACACCAGAGGCTCAGGTGGCGGAAAAAGTACAATACAGTCAAGATACACCACCGGAGGTATTGTGTGGGACAAACGATTTTCAATGGATGCGCAATGGGCTATGGTATGCCCCCTGATGCATGTTGAGTGACCGGGAAAGTGGTGCGCACCCTAATATATGTACGGACTAAGACTACCTGCACAAGTGCTGGAACAAGACGCTTTTGGGGCTGGTGAAGGGAGAGCAGACTTGCGGGCTGGTGACATTGAATAAGAGGCTGTGGAGAGAAGGCTGAAGGTGGCACGCAGATTTACTTAAGGACTGGCTGACGTGGCTGATGCACCGAATCCCTGATGGTGACAATTACATGCAATCCTCGTGGTGGGGCTGAGGGGTGTGCTACAGGCCGAATTACATCACTACACTGTTGGGGCTTAGCGGGTCGCAGGACGCTGAATAGGGACAGTGGTGAAGTAGGTGCGAGTGGCCTATTGGAGTCCCCTTTATTTGCTGCTGAGATCTACAGCCAAACATAAACCATGGGCAAAAAAGATGCTAAACAGCCCAAAATCATCTTTGAACAGCGGAATCGGACCCTGAGTCTGGCGCAGAAGAACTGCTGACGTGCAACTAGGAGACCAGGGAGAGGACCTTCGTGCACTTATGCCCGAAATGAGGTCCAGCCTGCGCACTATTGATGCCAAACTGGACACCCTAACGTCTCAGATGGAATCTGTGAAGAACCAGGTGGGAGTGCACGAACAGAGGCTGGATGTGCTGGAAAACAAACAATCAGATTTCCACGAATTTCAGGTGGAGACGAAGGACCAATTGCTTCAGATGGACAAGCTATTGGGAGTCATACGTGCCAAAAACGAGGATTTGGAGGCGAGGTCCTGCCACAATATTCTGCATATCACAGGCATTCCGGAGGCAACAGCAATCACGAAGATGGAGACGTATGTGTCGGAACTGCTGCAGGAACTCTTTGAGGCCCACCTTTCACCGGTTTTCGTGGTGGAACAAGCTCATCGCGCGTTGGGCCCCAAGCCCCCAGTTGTGCCACCCCCGACCCATCCTGGCACGACTCCTCAACTACCAGGACCGTGATGGGATACTGTGTCGAGTGTGTGAGTTGGGAAACATCACACATAAAGGAAATCACATCTACTTTTATCCAGACTTCACACCAGCGGTGCAAGCAGCGAGACATGAGTTCATGCCAGCAAAGAGGATCCTGCTGCAGGCACACATCCCTTATTCGCTGTTATACCCTGCCAAACTTAAGGTGTCTTACGATGGAACTTCGTATTTTTTTACCGACGCCAAGTCCGCATTGAAATTTGCAAAACATATAGGGGGCAAACAGGCGAAGAACAGCCCTCGATTGGAAGAGTCGTCCGCAACTCAGCTAAGTGACAATGATTGAGGGTGCTCGGACCTTGTCTTTTTGATACTTTGGCTGATCTGTTTCTGTTTATTCTATTTGGCTTTGGCAGAGATGCGCATATTTTATTCCATTGAAAATCTGCTACATGACATGTTTGATAGATGTGTATTGTTGATTGCAGCTGACACTCGGTGAACTTATACACATGGGATGTGTTGGTTTGACATGGTTCGAAAGTTACTTTTGGTTACTATGGGACAATGCTGATTTCTTATTTGTCACACCCGATTCATTTTTTATGTTTGATAGCTGCTTTATTGTGTTGGAAGAGAATGGATAAGGTGCTGTGCGGTCAGTTATATTATGTGGCCACTCACTTCTTTTTTTTTATTGGGCTGCAGACCGGACTCACTGCAGTTTCTTGGCCACCCTGCCTCGACATGGTAGTGTGCCGGTGTTCATACATCCCCATGGGAATTTTCCCGGATCTACAAAGTTTTGTTTTTTGTTGGTGGGTGGGTGCTCCTCAACCTGATTGGGGGGTTGGTGAGGGTAAGGGGTGGGGGGTTGGGTATGTTGATCAAAGTTTTGCTAGTGTATTTACATGCTTTTGGGCCGAATGCGTAGCCAGATCTCTAAATAAGATATGTCGCACTAGACATAGTGCTTTTAGATATGTCACAGTATGGTGCACCACGCTAACACTATGAGGTTTTTAACATGGAACATAAGAGGTTTAAATGATGGCCGGAAGTCCAGATTAGTACATGCATACTTAATGAGACGTAATATAGACTTGTGTCTACTACAGGAAACTCACTTCCATGCCAATACCTCCCCAAAGCTCAAGCATAGGAGGTGGGGATTCAATCAATCAATCAATCAAAGCATTTATACAGCGCACTACTCACCCAGAGGGTCTCAAGGCGCTGGGGGAGGGGGGTCCGCTACTGCTCGAACAGCCAGGTCTTGAGTTGCTTCCTGAAGGCGAGGTTGTCCTGGGTCAGGCGGAGGTGGGTCGGGAGGGAGTTCCATGTCTTGGCGGCGAGGTAGGAGAAGGACCGTCCCCCTGTGGTGGCTCTTCGGATGCGGGAGTTCCCATACTCCTCGGTTTATTCTAACTATTCCTGTGGCATGGCGATACTGGTCAAGAGGGGCATTGACTGGAGAGAGAGGGAAGTACATGCGGACCCTGAAGGCAGATACATTATTTTGCTACGTTCACTGGGAGGGCTTCCTATAACCATAGTAGCAATATACGGAGCTAACGTTGACTCCCCAAGCTTCTTTCAAGATGTTTGGGCCAAGATTAAAGCGACTGGATGTTCCACTATTTTATGGGGAGGAGATTTTAATGCGGTATTAGATGATGTCATGGATAGGCATGGAATGGCTTGAACTCTCCATCCAGCTACAGGCAAAGCCCTGCATGCCATACTGGATGATGGGGACCTTGTTGATACCTGGCGTTTGCGGAACCACCTCTCCAGAGAGGGTACATGCTTCTCTGAGCACCATAAGGCCTGGTCCCGGCTGGACTATTGGGTGGTGTCTCGGGATGTGGCCAGCTGGGTTGTGGAGGTATCCCATTTATCGCGGACCCTGTCGGATCACTCCCCCTGCCTCCTGTGCCTCACACTCCCTGACTCCATGCGGTGACCATTTTACTGGAGACTCCCCCCCCATGCTCTGTTAGATGAGGCTTTTAAGGAAGAAATACGCACTGACATTACCGACTATTTTGCTAATAATACCGGATCTGTTGACACTGAAGCATCTCTATGGGAAGCATTCAAAGTGGTTATTAGAGGACAAAGCATTGCCAGACAGGTGGGGGTGCTTAAAGCTATCAGAAACACAATGACTTCCATTGAGGCTCTAATCAAAGATCTTGAATTGCGATTTTACACTGAGGGTACACCTGCTATTTTAGTCCAATTGAAATCCAAACTATTAGACTATGCTGACGTGCTGACGAAGCACAGAGGGAGGTGAAATTTCTCGGGAACCATGCCGAGGCGCGTAGATATGGAGAGGGAGACAGACCAGGGCGGTCACTAGCTAGCATGATTCGTGCCCCACGGTCCACTGCTTATATCCCCAAGCTGGTTGACGAAGAGGGTTGCGTCATTAGAGGCCCAACAGATATCCTTAATGAGTTCACTTCATTCTATTCCAATTTATATACCGCTACGCAATCCAATTGCCTGGAGGGCATGATGGATTTTCTTGATTCCTTAGAACTGGTTTGGTTTAATAAGAGACATAGGGAATACATGGACTTACCATTTACTGTGGAGGACGTAGTTGAGGTAATTAAAAGTCTGCCCCTAGACAAAGCCCTGGGCTCAGACGGGTTGACGACTGCCTTTAATAAAACATATGTGGAAGAGCTGGCGCCCAGGCTGTTGGCGGTTTATGACGAGGCGCAAAAATCAGGTGTATTGCCCCAAACGATGCAGGAGGCAATCATCATTACTTGGTTAAAACCCAAGAAGCCTGACACTGCTTTGGATTCCTATCATCCCCTATTGCTTCTTAATGTGGATGTTAAGATCTAAGCGAAGTTAATTGCTAATAGGCTGCAGCCCATGATCCCCATTATTGCTCACCCAGATCAGTCGGGCTTTGTTCTAGGGAGGTCTGCCTCACATAATCTTCGGACTGTTTTTTCGGTTCTGCACTATTGACACCAGGACGTGCAGGCTACTGCAGTCTTTCTAGACGCCACCAAAGCCTTTGACATGCTGGAATGGCCTTATCTTTTTGCAGAAATGGGACGGATGGGTTTTAGTCCTCTTTTTAGGTCTCGCCTACGCAGCGCGCATGCGGTGCCTTGGAGGACCTTTACCCGTCGCTCTGCTCTTTTTGGAAGCACATACTCGTGCTTGTGGCAGCATCCACCTTGCGGGAGCGAGCTGGGGCGTGCCCACAAGCACGAGAATGTGCTTCCAAAAAGAGCCGACTGCACACGCACGCACCACTCCCGGGCCAGCAAACACACGATTGCAGTGCCAGCAGTGTGTTTTGCTGTTCCTGTGACAAGCACGTGTGTGCTTTAAAATAGCACAGCTATCATTTACTTTGTGTTTTGCTTTTACTGTGACAGTTTTCTCATCACTTCTTCCCTTGTGCTTTATCTTGCTTTCTTTTTTTTATCATTCACTCTGTGTTTTGCTTTTACCTTTTCTCACTATTTGTCACCACGTCCACCACCACCAAGTCCACCACCACTACCACGTCCACCATCACCACCATGTCCACCACCACCATGTCCACCACCACCACCACATCCACCACTACCAGCACGTCCACCACCACCCCCATGTCCACTCCCACGTCCACCACCATCACCACGTCCACCACCACCACATCCACCACCACCACGTCCACCACCACCATGTGCACCACCATGTCCACCACCACCAAGTCCACCACCACCACCACATCCACCACCACCACATCCACCACCACCACATCCACCATCACGTCCACCACCACATCCACCATGTCCACCACCACGTCTACCACCATGTCCACCACCATGTCCACCAACACATCCACCACCATGTCCACCACAACCACGTGCACCACACATCCACCACTACGTCCACCACCACCACATCACCACCACCACATCCAACACCACCACTTCCTCCACCACCACCATGTCTTCCACCACCACCACGTCCACCACCACCAAGTCCACCACCACCACCACCACATCCACCACCACATCCACCACCACCACATCCACCACCATGTCCACCACCACCATGTCAACTACCACCATGTCCACCACCACGTCCACCACCACCACATCCACCACCACCACCACCACGTCCACTACCACGTCCATCACCACCATGTCCACCACCACCACCACCATGTCCACCACCGCCACATCCACCACCGCCACGTCCACCACCACCATGTCCACTGCCACCATGTCCACCACCACGTCCACCACCACCACATCCATCACCACCACCACGTCCATCACCATGTCCACCACCACTATGTCTACCACCACCACGTCCACCACCACCATGTCCACCACCACCACGTCCACCACCACCACATCAATGTCCACCACCATGTCCACTACCACCACCACATCCACCACCACCACCACGTCCACCACCACCACGTCTACCACCACATCCACCACCACGTCCACCACCATGTCCACCACCACCACATCCACCACCACCATGTCCACAACCACCATGTCCACATCCACCACCACCATGTCCTCCACCACGTCCACCACCACCACATCCACCACCACATCCACCACCACCGTGTCCACCACCACCACGTCCACCACCACGTCCACCACCACCACCATGTCCACCACCACCACGTCCTCCACCACCACGTCCTCCACCACCATATCCTCCACCACCATATCCTCCACCACCACCATCATGTCCACCACCACCAGCACATCTACCACCACCAGCACTTCCACCACCACAATGTCCACCACAACCAAGTCCACCACTACCACATCCACCACGTCCACCACCACCACCACGTCCATAACTACCACCACATCCACCACCATGTCCACCACCATGTCCACTACCATGTCCACCACCACCACGTCCACCACCATGTCCACCACCAATACCACATCCACCACCACCACATCTACCACCGCCACATTCACCACCACCATGTCCACCACCACCACCACCACATCCACCACCACCACCACGTCCACCACCACCACATCCACCACCACCACCACTTCCACCACGTCCACCACCACGTCCACCAACACCACCACATCCACCATATCCACCACCACATCCACCACCAACATGTCCACCACCACCTAGTCCACCACCACCATGTCCACCATGTCCACCACCACCACCATGTCCACCAACACCATGTCCACCACCACCACATCCAACACCACCACATCCTCCACCACCACCATTTCCACCACCACCACATCCACCACATCCACCACCACCACCACGTCTACCACGTCCACCACCACACTGTCCACCACCACACTGTCCACCACCATGCCCACCACCACATCCACCAGCACCATGTCCACCACCACCACGTCCACCACCACCACATCCACCACCACTTCCACCACCATGTCCACCATGGCTACGTCCACCACCACGTCCACCACCACCATATCCACCACCATGTCCACCACCACCACGTGCTCCTCCACCACCACCACATCCACCACCACCAGCACATCCACCACCACCACCATGTCCACCATCACCACCACGTCCACTACCACAATGTCCACCACATCCACCACCACCACCACATCCACCACCACCACATCCACCACCATCAAGTCCACCACCACGTCCACCACCACATCCACCATGTCTACCACCACCATGTTCTCCACCACATCCACCACCACCACGTCCACCACCACTACCATGTCCACCACCACCACCATGTCCACCACCACCATGTCCCCCACATCCACCACCACCATCACTTCCACCACATCCACCACCACGTCCACCACCATGTCCACCACCACCACCATGCCCACCACCATGCCCACTACCACCATGCCCACCACCACCATGTCCACCACCATGTCCACCACCACCACATCCACCACCACATACACCACCACATACACCACCACCACATACACCCCCAACAAGGCCACCACCACCACATCCACCACCACCACATCCACCACCACCTCCATGTCCACCACCACGTCCACCACCACGTCCACATCCACCATCACCACGTCCACCACCACCACCCCGTCCACCACCACCACCATGTCCACCACCACCATGTCCACCACCGCCACCATGTCCACCACCATGTCCACCACCACCATGTCCACCACCACCACCACGTCCAACACCAAGGCCACCACCATATCCACCACCATAATATCCACCACCCTCATGTCCACCACCACCATGTTCACCACTACCACGTCCACTACCACCATGTCCACCACCATGTCCACCACCACGTTCACCACCACATCCACCACCACCATGTCCACCACATCCACCACCCCCAAGTCCTCCACCACCACCACATCCTCCACCACCATCATGTCCACCACCATGTCCACCACCACCACCATGTACACCCCCAACAAGGCCACCACCACCATATCCACCACCACCACATCCACCACCACCACATCCACCACCACCACATCCACCACCACATCCACCACGCCCACCACCACGTCTACCACCATGTCCACCACAATGCCCACCACCATGTCAACCTCCACGTCACCACCACATCCACCACCACCACCACATCCACCACATCCACAACCACCACGTCCTCCACCACCACCACATCCACCACCATGTCCACCACCATGTCCACCACCACCACCACATCACCACATCCACCATCACCACATCCATCACCACATCCACCACATCCACCACCACCATGTCCACCACCACCACCATGTCCACCACCACATCCACCACCACATCCACCACCACCGTGTCCACCACCACCACCATGTCCACCACCACCACGTCCTCCACCACCACATCCTCCACCACCATATCCTCCACCACCATATCCTCCACCACCATGTCCACCACCACCAGCACATCTACCACCACCAGCACTTCCATCACCACAATGTCCACCACAACCATGTCCACCACATCCACCACGTCCACCACCACCACCACTACCACGTCCATAACTACCACCACATCACCACCATGTCCACCACCATGTCCACCACCACCACGTCCACCACCATGTCCACCACCAATACCACATCCACCACCCCCACATCTACCACCACCACATCCACCACCACCACCATGTCCACCACCACCATGTCCACCACCACCACCACCACGTCCACCACCACGTCCACCACCACGTCCACCAACACCACCACATCCACCATATCCACCACCACATCCACCACCAACATGTCCACCACCACCTAGTCCACCACCACCATGTCCACCACCACCATATCCACCACCACCACCATGTCCACCAACACCACGTCCACCACCACCACGTCCACCACCACCACATCCTCCACCACCACCATGTCCACCACCACCACATCCTCCACCACCACCATGTCCATCACCACCACGTCCTCCAACACCACCATGCCCTCCAAAACCACCATGTCCACCACATCCACCACATCCACCACCACCATGTCCACCACCACCACCACCACCACCACCATGTCCACCACCACATCCACCACGTCCACCACCAACATGTCCACCACCACATCCACCACCACCACCACATCTACCACATCCACCACCACATTGTCCACCACCACCACACTGTCCACCACCATGCCCACCACCACATCCACCAGCACTATGTCCACCACCACCACGTCCACCACCACCACATCCACCACCACGTCCACCACCATGTCCACCATGGCTACGTCCACCACCACGTCCACCACCACGTCCACCACCACCATATCCACCACCATGTCCACCACCACCACTATGTCCACCACCACCACGTGCTCCTCCACCACCAGCACATCCACCACCACCAGCACATCCACTACCACCACCATGCCCACCATCACCACCAAGTCCACCACCACCACGTCCACCACCACCACCACCACGTCCACCACCACTACCATGTCCACCACCATGTCCACCACGTCCACCACATCCACCACCACTTCCACCACATCCACCACCACGTCCACCACCACCACATCCACCACCACGCCCACCACCATGTCCACCACCACCACCATGTCCACCACCACCATATCCACCACCACGTCCACTACCACCACATCACCACATCCACCACCACATCCACCACCACCACGTACACCCCCAACAAGGCCATCACCATATCCACCACATCCACATCCACCATCACCACGTCCACCACCACCACCCCGTCCACCACCACCACCACCATGTCCACCACCCCCACATCCACCACCGCCACCATGTCCACCACCATGTCCACCACCACCATGTCCACCACCACCACCACGTCCACCACCAAGGCCACCACCATATCCACCACCATAATATCCACCACCACCATGTCCACCACCACCATGTTCACCACCACCACATCCACCACCACCATGTCCACCACCATGTCCACCACCACGTTCACCACCACATCCACCACCACCACATCCACCACATCCACCACCACCACGTCCTCCACCCCCACCACATCCTCCACCACCATCACGTCCACCACCATGTCCACCACCACCACCATGTACACCCCCAACAAGGCCACCACCACCACCATATCCACCACCATCACATCCACCACCACCACATCCACCACCAATATGTCCACCACCACGTCCACCACCACATCCACCACATCCACCACCACGTCTACCACCATGTCCACCACCATGCCCACCACCATGTCCACCATCACGTCACCACCACATCCACCACCACCACATCCACCACATCCACCACCACCACATCCACCACCATGTCCACCACCACCACCACATCACCACATCCACCACATCCACCACCACCACATCCACCACCACATCCACCATGTCCACCACCACCACGTCCACCACCACATCCACCACCACCATGTCCACCACCATGTCCACCACCACATCCACCACCACCACGTCGACCACCACATCCACCACCACCATGTCCACCACCACCACGTCTACCACCACGTCCACCACCACGTCCACCACCACCATGTCCACCACCACCATGTCCTCCACCACCACGTCCTCCACCACCATATCCTCCACCACCACCACCATGTCCAGCACCACCAGCACATCTACCACCACCAGCACTTCCACCACCACAATGTCCACCACAACCATGTCCACCACATCCGCCACGTCCACCACCACCACGACATCCATAACTACCACCATATCCACCACCATGTCCACCACCAAGTCCACCACCATGTCCACCACCATGTCCACCACCACCACGTCCACCACCATGTCCACCACCAATACCACATCCACCACCACCACATCTACCACCACCACGTCCACCACCACCATGTCCACCACTACCACCACCACGTCCACCACCACCACCACGTCCACCAACACCACCACATCCACCATATCCACCACCACGTCCACCACCAACATGTCCACCACCACCTAGTCCACCACCACCATGTCCACCACCACCACCATACCCACCAACACCACATCCACCACCACCACGTCCACCACCACCATATCCTCCACCACCACCATGTCCATCACCATCACGTCCTCCACCACCACCATGCCCTCCACCACCACCATGTCCACCACCACCACATCCACCACCACCATGTCCACTACCACCACGTCCACCACCACCACGACGTCTACCACGTCCACCACCACACTGTCCACCACCACACTGTCCACCACCATGCCCACCACCACATCCACCAGCACCATGTCCACCACCACCACGTCCACCACCACCACATCCACCACCACGTCCACCACCATGTCCACCATGGCTACGTCCACCACCACGTCCACCACCACATCCACCACCACCATGTCCACCACCACCACGTGCTCCTCCACCACCAGCACATCCACCACCACTAGCACATCCACCACCACCACCATGTCCACCATCACCACCACGTCCACTACCACAATGTCTACCACATCCACCACCACCACCACATCCACCACCACCACATCCACCACCACCAAGTCCACCACCACGTCCACCACCACATCCACCATGTCTACCACCACCATGTTCTCCACCACCACCACGTCCACCACCATGTCCACCACCAATACCACATCCACCACATCTACCACCACCACGCCCACCACCACCATGTCCACCACCACCATGTCCACCACCACCACCACGTACACCACGTCCACCACCACCACCACGTCCACCATGTCCACCACCACGTCCACCAACACCACCACATCCACCATATCCACCACCACGTCCACCACCAACATGTCCACCACCACCTAGTCCACCACCATCATGTCCACCACCACCATGTCCACCACCACCACCATGTCGACCAACACCATGTCCACCACCACCACGTCCACCACCACCACATCCTCCACCACCACCATGTCCATCACCACCACGTCCTCCACCACCACCATGCCCTCCACCACCACCATGTCTACCACCACCACATCCACCACCACCATGTCCACCACCACCACGTCCACCACCACCATGTCCACCACCACATCCAGCACAAACACGTCCACCACCAACATGTCCACCACCACATCCACCACCACCACCATGTCTACCATGTCCACCACCACACTGTCCACCACCACACTGTCTACCACCATGCCCACCACCACACCCACCAGCACCATGTCCACCACCACCACGTCCACCACCACCACATCCACCACCACGTCCACCACCATGTCCACCATGGCTACGTCCACCACCACGTCCACCACCACCATATCCACCACCATGTCCACCACCACCATGTCCATCACCACCACATCCACCACCACCATGTCCACTACCACCACGTCCACCACCACCATGACGTCTACCACGTCCACCACCACACTGTCCACCACCACACTGTCCACCACCATGCCCACCACCACATCCACTAGCACCATGTCCACCACCACCACGTCCACCACCACCACATCCACCACCACGTCCACCACCATGTCCACCATGGCTACGTCCACCACCACGTCCACCACCACATCCACCACCACCATGTCCACCACCACCACATGCTCCTCCACCACCAGCACATCCACCACCACTAGCACATCCACCACCACCACCATGTCCACCATCACCACCACGTCCACTACCACAATGTCTACCACATCCACCACCACCACCACATCCACCACCACCACATCCACCACCACCAAGTCCACCACCACGTCCACCACCACATCCACCATGTCTACCACCACCATGTTCTCCACCACCACCACGTCCACCACCATGTCCACCACCAATACCACATCCACCACATCTTCCACCACCACGCCCACCACCACCATGTCCACCACCACCATGTCCACCACCACCACCACGTCCACCACGTCCACCACTACCACCACGTCCACCATGTCCACCACCATGTCCACCAACACCACCACATCCACCATATCCACCACCATGTCCACCACCAACATGTCCACCACCACCTAGTCCACCACCACCATGTCCACCACCACCATGTCCACCACCACCACCATGTCGACCAACACCATGTCCACCACCACCACGTCCACCACCACCACATCCTCCACCACCACCATGTCCATCACCACCACGTCCTCCACCACCACCATGCCCTCCACCACCACCATGTCTACCACCACCACATCCACCACCACCATGTCCACCACCACCACGTCCACCACCACCACCACCATGTCCACCACCACATCCACCACAAACACGTCCACCACCAACATGTCCACCACCACATCCACCACCACCACCATGTCTACCACGTCCACCACCACACTGTCCACCACCACACTGTCCACCACCACACTGTCTACCACGTCCACCACCACACTGTCCACCACCACACTGTCCACCACCATGCCCACCACCACACCCACCAGCACCATGTCCACCACCACCACATCCACCACCACCACATCCACCACCACATCCACCCCCATGTCCACCATGGCTACGTCCACCACCACGTCCACCACCACCATATCCACCACCATGTCCACCACCACCACCATGTCCACCACCACCACGTGCTCCTCCACCACATCCACCACCACCAACACATCCACCACCACCACCATGTCCACCATCACCACCACGTCCACTACCACAATGTCCTCCACATCCACCACCACCACATCCACCACCACTACATCCACCACCACCAAGTCCACCACCACGTCCACCACCACATCCACCATATCTACCACCACCATGTTCTCCACCACCACCACGTCCACCACCACCACCACGTCACCACCACTACCATGTTCACCACCACCACCACCATGTCCACCACCACCACATCCACCACATCCACCACCACCACCACTTCCACCACATCCACCACCACGTCCACCACCACCACATCCACCACCACGTCCACCACCATGTCCACCACCACCACCATGCCCACCACCATGCCCACCACCACCATGTCCACCACCACCACGTCTACCACCATGTCCACCACCACCACATACACCACCACATACACCACCACATACACCACCACCACGTACACCCCCAACGAGGCCACCACCATATCCACCACCATCACATCCACCACCACCACATCCACCACCACATCCATGTCCACCACCACGTCCACATCCACCATCACCACGTCCACCACCACCACCACCCCGTCCACCACCACCACCACCACGTCCACCACCGCCACCATGTCCACCACCATGTCCACCACCACCATGTCCACCACCATGTCCACCACCAAGGCCACCACCATATCCACCACCATAATATCCACCACCACCATGTCCACCACCACCATGTTCACCACCACCACGTCCACCACCACCATGTCCACCACCATGTCCACCACCACGTTCATCACCACATCCACCACCACCACGTCCACCACATCCACCACCACCACGTCCTCCACCACCACCACATCCTCCACCACCATCACGTCCACCACCATGTCCACCACCACCACCATGTACACCCCCAACAAGGCCACCACCACCACCATATCCACCACCACCACATCCACCACCACCACATCCACCACCACCACGTCCACCACCACATCCACCACGTCCACCACCACGTCTATCACCATGTCCACCACCATGCCCACCACCATGTCCACCACCACGTCACCACCACATCCACCACCATCACATCCACCACATCCACCACCACCACGTCCTCTACCACCACCTCATCCACCACCATATCCACCACCACGTCCACCACCACCACCACATCACCACAGCCACCACATCCACCACCACCACATCCAACACCACCACCACATCCACCATGTCCTCCACCATATCCACCACCACATCCACCACCACCATGTCCACAACCATCACCACATCCACCACCACATCTACAACCACCACATCCACCACCACCACGTCCTCCACCACTACCACATCCACCACCACCACATCCACCACCACATCCACCACCATGTTCACCACCACCATGTCCACCACCAAGGCCACCACCAACAAGGCCACCACCACCACCATATCCAACACTACCACGTCCACCACCACCACACCCACCACCACGTCCATCATGTCCAGCACCACATCCACCACCACATCCACCACATCCACCACCACATCCACCACCAACACCATGTCCACCACCACCACATCCACCACCACCACATCCACCACCACCACCACCACGTCTACCACCACCACATCCACCACCACATCCACCACCATGTCCACCACCACTACCATGTCCACCACTATGTCTACCACCACCACATCCTCCCCCACCACCACGTCCTCCACCACCAAGTCCACCACCTCCACATCCACCACCACCACCATGTCCACCACCACATCCACCACCACCAGGTCCTGATGGTATGTTTTAATTAAAACACTAGAGACGAGGATGGAATTCGAACCCATGAGTAAGGACACTCATGAAACAAAGGAGTGAAGGAACATTGAAGGTGCAGTACAAGAAAAGAGACACAAGAAGAGGAAAAGTAGACACCCTGAAACTCACCAGTGTCTTAACCTATCAGACATCCTGCATACTGAGAGGGTGGTCTACTTAATTGTACACAGAACCAGACCTGATGCGCCTGATTAAATGGACTATGAATACCAAAGAAATGGTCTGCTGAACTCCATGTGTACAGAGTTGGAAAACATACAGGGATGAACACCTGGCAATCCTAATTAAAGTCAAGTTGGGCGAGAAACTGGAGTCAGCAAACAGCAGCGTGACGTGCTAGTGGCATAAGGATCAGAAGAGTGTTCAACACGGTGCACCTAGTACAGCAACTAAGTTGGACTAAGCATCACAGCAGTGGTGTTGTTTTTGGGGAGGAATTAGCCCCATTAAGTGACGGTAAGAGCACGTGCTGAGGTGCGAGGGAGCACGTGTCCCATGTTATTAATCAAAATATGCGCTGAACCAGCGTGTGTAATTAAGCTGGGTAAGCGCATCATTCGACTCCAGTGTCAGGCCATTCTGAGGTACTTTACCGGTGTCAGGTTGAGCGGAGTAGCGAGAGGACTTTTCCGGTGGTGACTACGAGCAGAGGAGTGGGTCGAGGTGTCAACTCGAGAAAGCAATGTGCGAGTAATTGTCTCCCTTAAGACTCGCTCTATACGACGTTTTTATCGGCATGTGTGTGTGGTAACTTAGCAACAGCAGTAATCACCTCACAAGCGTATCGAACAAGCTTCTTCATCATAAACACACGACGTTAGCGCCACCTAGTAACGACATAAAGTATATTGTGCGCTTTGTGCCTCGTAATACTTCAAAGCGTGATCAAGGTATCCTACCAACTTTGGTAAACAAAGGAGCAACGGCACCGCCATCTTCTCACCAGAGTACAATTGTCTTTTAACTATGTGTCTTTGAATGTTGCGGTACATCCTTTCTTGTTATCCAACATATCTTCAAATGTATCATCCTCCCAATCATCTACATCTTCAGTGGTAAGAACTTCTCTGTCCGTTGTCTAATACAAATGTCTATTCATTAGCTAATAAATCGTAGCTTCCAAAATTGCAACGTCTACAGCAAAGAGAAGAAAAAGATCTTGCACAATGGGCGTTTAACGTTAAAAAAACAAGCATTTTTGTATTAATGTGCCTTCATGTTAAATCATGACATCTTCAGTTAGGATAATTTAGGAATCCATAGTTTATTTCTATAATACAGGCCTATAGGCTTTAAGTATGGTTGCCTATTACAATTTTTGCATTTAACACACTTCAATTTTAAACGGAAATTCTGCACATTGTATTCTTTAATAAAGCAACCATTTTGTAAATAATTAAATTGCTGTTAGCACAGTGCTATCGTTTTTGCTATTTCACAAAGTTACTACGTGGCCTGTGTTTTTCTGGGACACTCTACTGCGCAATAGCTTATAGCTCATGTAAGCAGATTTTATGGCAAGTCACGGAGGCTACTCTTGAAACTTCTAATCTTGCTTTATTTTAAACAGCAGCAGTCAAGACATAAAAACTAGCAGTACCAGAAGGCACTAGACAAACAGCCAATAGAGACAGAAGAGTAGTTCAACATGTCCACCAATCAGAGGTCAAACGAGCCTATAACCTATCTTGACTGCAAACAGCTCTCTTTTCTTGCTGCTCACAGCCAAGATAAGTATCTCCATTTCGTTCTTTATTATACTATGTGACTCAGAATAGTAGTATTGTGTTGTGTTAGCCTTACTGGCATTTCGTGCATGTTTTATTGCCCTTGTGTTGCTCTAGAGCACATCCGCGCCAAACCTCTCATCCGTTGTAGTTTTGGTCTGTGACAATGGCTGTGTAGCACTGTGCTAACAGCAATTGCAGACTTGTATTCTTTCCAAATTCCATAAATAATTAAAAGCAGTTTTATAGGAGTACAGGCAATTATCTTTAAAAATTGGACATAGATACATTTTTCTAATTTCTCTATAAAAATTACAAAAAAGTAAAAAGTGAAGGGTGCTTTGTTTGGATCTACCATCACACGGGCAGTTTGGAAGATTAGCACACCATTTGCCCCTTTTAGGAAAGGCAAAAAGATGGTGTAATGTGTTCATCCGTAGTCTGGTTAGGTAGAATCTATGCTGTATATTAGTAATAAAAACGAGGTACGGCTGCAGACCCATGGCGTTTGGTCCCTCAAGGTAAGTTATAGCAGTTTTCTTAGAACCTGAAACCTCATCTCTTAAGGCTGTCCTAACATTCAGGAGACTCCTTTTCAAATCAACCTTACTTCTTGTATATCTTCAGGTTGATTTCCGTTCAAGGGCAAGTTGCATTCATCTAAGAGACCACTAATATAACTTAACCAAGGTATTTTCTTGCATCGGTCTTGGGACAAACAGTCTAAAATAATATCCCTCGTAAAATGAGTTTCTTCCCTAGTCCAGATACAGTGCCACAAATTTAAAGCGGCCATGCTAATCAAGTCGTGTATATATGGTGTTCCAATTTCTCTATGCAAAATAATGGAAGGACTGGAGGCCGATACGGCTAACAAACGTCTTAAAAAATTATTTTCAAGAATTTGTAATGGCGAGGTATCCATCTGGCCCCATAGTGCTCCCCCGTAACAACTCCTGGTGATGCACTTTGCTCCGTATTGCTTGAGAATCTCCCGTACAGGTTTTTTACCAATTTTTTGGGAGAATCTAAAAATAGCCTCCACCAATTTAATAAATTTCAACTTGCATAGAGTTATATGTGTATTCCAAGTACCCTTACTGTTAAAAAGAATTCCTAAGTAAGAAAATGTAAACGTTCTCTCTATTAATGTCCCATTAGTATAATGTGATTTTGTTTTAATTTTCCTTTTAACACAGGACATAACCAGAGTCTGGCTCAGGTTAATTTTTAAATGTTTTTCCGTCATAAAACTAGTAAGATTGTCCATCAGGGTCTGTAAGCCGTTCGCTGTCCTTGAAATTAGGACAGCATCATCGGCATACAATAATAGAGGTGTTGCCCGCTTACCAATCATTGGGACGTCTACCCCCAAATTCTGTAGTAAAATGTCAACCCCATTTATATAAAGTGAAAACAGAAGGGGTGCAAGAGTGCAGCCCTGTCTTATTCCACGTGTAATATTAAAGTGCTTTGTGCATTCCCCATGTATTCCATAGCGTATCTTTGCGGACAGACGAGCATAGATTTGGCATAAGAAACTAATATTATCCTCCGGAGCTCCCATCCCTCCCAACATCTCCCATAACTTTGAATGATTCACCAAGTCAAATGCACTTGACAAATCTACAAAGCAAAGGTGCAAGGATCCTTTCCTAGCGAAGGTGTATTTTCCTATTATTAGTTCTAAGTTCAGACACTGTTCAACAGTCCCAACTCCTCGTCTGAAGCCATACTGAGCTACAGATAAGATGTTTTTTCTTCTACCCATTGCTCTAGCCTGGCCAACAACATTCTACCCATAACTTTAGAAGTAGCGTCAAGCAAAGATATTGGGCGATAGCAATTGGCACTACTCCTATTCCCCTTTTTAAAAATGGAGACTATCAGACTCTCTGCCCGAGTGGCAGGTACCACCCCCTCAATTGTTGCATTAAATAATTTGTACAAAACGGGTACCCAAAAATCCATATTATATTTAAATATATCAATTGGGACTCCGTCGGGGCCAGCCGCTTTGCCACTAGCGCTATTCTTAAGGGCTGTTCTAATTTCTTCTTGACTGATACTCCTTATTTTGGTGTTTTCCAAAATTATGACGGATTTATCCTCTTTATTTAAAAAACCCTGTTCCGTTTCATTAAAAATTGCTTCAAAGTGGATTAACCAATCTGCTGTGGTCACTACCGTGTCAATTTTTACTGATTGGACATCTTTAAAGAATGGTTGGTCCAATGTTTTCCAAAAAAGGGCCGAATCTCTAAGATCGGCAGCTTTGATCAGATTCTCCCACGCATTATCCCTAATCTCCGATTTTCAACAGATAAGGGCTTCTTTATATGACTTCCGTAGAATACTGACCTCCTCCCTATTGCGCGGGATGGTTTTTAGTGCAGACTTTAAATCTCTATTTAACCTAGAGCAATGATTATCAAACCATCTTGGGGTATGCGAAACATTTGTCTTAGGATTCTTTCGCAAATTATCAGAAATTCCCGTAGAAATGCTTAAAAAAGCCTTAACTATATCCAAGCTATTTAAGGAATTATCAAGGCAGGTTATAACATGATCATTAATTTTTAATAGGATCCTATTTGTAAAAACTTCTGGGTCAACGCTGACCCATTTGATTGAGATCCCGTTCTCACCCTGCGTTTTTATATCCATAGCATGGGTACTTACTTCCGGATGTTTTAAAAGGGGGGATCTTAAGGTTATCAGCATGGGATGATGATCACTCAATAAACTTGGGGAGACAGAACATTCAGCTATTAGGGACCTAAGACTTATTGAAGTGATAAAATGATCAACACATGAGGATGATCTTACTCCTACAAAGGTGTAAATATTACCCCTATCCTCACGTCCGCTCCCTTTTATAACCTTCGCTGTAATTTCTAGGTTATACTTAGACATAACAAGGTTAATATTTTCGCCATAATTGTTACGTGGAAAATGTGCAGAAACACTGCCTGATTCCTCTTCATAGCCACATTGAATCCCCGCTATAAGGTTACATTGTTCTATGTTAAAGTCTCCCGCCCAAATTAGGGAACAATCCGGACCTACAATCTTCATGAAGTCCGTCAGCTCCTTGTCCAAAGATATGATGACCTCATGTCTCGAAGCATTAAAAATATTATTATAAAAATTAATCACTATAATATCCTGTAATCCATCTGCTGTAAAAAATGAAAACTGGAAATTTGGTGCCTTTGTGTAAGATTTTTTTTAAAGTCAGCCTAGAAGACAATGATATAAGTGCTGCTAAACCCCCACTAGCCCTACCTGCCTTTGAGGGGATAGCATTTGTTGAAATTGTCTTGAATCCGTTTACGAAGAAATTATCTGTGAGCCATGTCTCTTGAAATAAAACCACATCGCAGAGTTGGATGCTTGTAGGTCAATTTACATCTTGCAGTTTATACCTAACCCCAGCAACATTCCATGTCATTATATGATGGCGTTCGTACTGAGGATAGCTAGAAGGATCCGTCCCAACTTCCGTGGCAGATCCTTTCTTGCATCTGATAGTGCTAGCCTCCCTGGCTTTAGTTAACTGACTCATACTCCTCCCTGCATAGATTAATGTATCTATCTCAGTAGGCAAGTTAATCTCAGGAGAACAAGGAGACCGAACGATGATATTCTCCAACAATGGGGGACTTAAAGGTTGTAGTCAATCACAACCATCTAAACCGGACAATGGGGCAAATCTGTTAACTAAATTTAGATAGGGTGGTCTCTGAGTAGGACCCTGCGGTGCTCTCCGGTAATTTAAAACGTGGGGTGTTGACCAACCTTTCCAAATAAAATGGAGCCTATAAAAGGACCCTAATGGCAAAAGAGCGATTTTACTGCAATGATCCTCTAAATTAGTACTCCCTATATGATCCAGCAGAAATCTCACAACCTGCTCATTATTAAAGTTGGCACCTATGCAGTCCCCTCTCACGTCCTTCCTAGAATGTCCTATCCGAGCAGAACGTCTAGCCATGATCATCTGATTACAGATGTCCTGATCCCAAACCCCGACATCCTTCAATTTAGTTGTAAGCCAGTACATAGTTTTGGCCATCAGCTGATCGGTAGTTTCTACCTGTCCTTCCTGTAAAACTGGGACATTCCGCAGAATCACTACCAATGGGGCAGCAGCTGGAGGAAGATGCAAGACCTGAGAGCCTTCCAAGGCTAGACTATGATCCACACCCTTAAATGTCTGTTGCGGTTTTCGGCGCTGAGGCCCCGGTATCAAGCTTGGTGCTACGTCACCCACAGTCCCAACACACGGGCCACTTTCCTCCCCTCCCTGACTACAAAAGATAGCCTGAGTGTGACCACTGGGATTAAACCCTTGCTCAACCCTCTTAAAACCCACATGCACTAAACCAACATCATGATTAGTCGCAACATCCACATTCCTCCCAGGTGCCAACGATGTTGATGGTATTTGCCTCACTATGAGGGATTTAGGAGAAATGGAGTTTCCAAGCACCACGTTGCTCTGCTCATTAGATGTACTAACCATTAACCTATTTATGGAGGCTAAAAGACCCTCTAGGTGGAAAGATTATTCATAACCTTCAGTTCAAAATCGGTTAGTCTTTCCTCAATTTTAGACAGCCTATGCATTATTGGAGACAGAGATGATGCAATTAAATCACCCAATTTGGACCACATAACATCATTAACTTTGTCAGAGGAATCTCCCAGAAAATCTAAAGTCGAGTCCCGTGGCAAACTTGGCTGTGAAGACACCGTTGTTAAAGATGGCGATGCTTCAGTTTCTCCATTTTTATTCATCTTTTTATTTTTTCCTGGTTTCTGTCTCTGTGGGCCCCCTCCCTGCTTCCTCTTTTGTGAAGAATCTGGGGGTACGGCAGAGGAGTTAGTTTTACCATGAGGTCCAGATCTTGTGACAATACGTGGGGTGGACTGCTTCGGGTATTTACAGTAACCGTCACAACCAGTTCAACAGATGGCGTAATATTATGTGTTCCATGTCCGCCTTGTTTTTCCGATGGTTCATTTTGAGACAATCCAGGGTCACTTTCTATGACGGGAGAATCAGGAACTGTGATCAAGGAGCGATCAGGGGTACGAGCCCAATCCAGGGCGCCCAGAGACGATCGTTTAGCTGTTTGTAGATCAAGAGAGACACGACGCTCTGTCAGTGCTATCGCATGAGCAAGGACAGAACTGGCTCTAATTAAAAACTGATCCAAAGTCCCCGCCATGCTGCCAGAGGGCTGTACAGATCTTCCCTTGCCCTCATGCAAATTCATCCTCTCTAAGTTCATGAAATGATAGGAGGTCAAAAGGAAACAACTTGATAAATTCCGCCTTCCCAAATAATAACACTTTTCCAGAGACCAACCCAAGACCAACCGTGTGTCAAATTGGACTGACCTTCTGATGGTAACCGGCTTAGAGAGCGAGCCCGGCCTCATCCGGTCTCGAAAGGGCTCAAACGAGCCCGCCCTTGGCCTGGGCTTAGCCCGGCGAGCGCCCGCGCGTGTCCCGGGAGCCGCGAGCACCTTTATGCGCCTCCGGGTGCGAAAGAATGGCAGCGGCGCCTCCTGGCGCGGTAATCAGGCAAAGCAGTGTGGGCTCTGAAGTCCTGTAAGGTGGTTCCCGCAAAGCGGGAGCCGCGAGCACTTTTATGCGCCTCTGGGCGAGAAAGAATGGCAGCGGCGCCTCCTGGCGCGGTAATCAGGCAAAGCAGTGTGGGCTCTGAAGTCCTGCAAGGAGTCCCTTTCAAAGGGGAAAAAACAATCTGGCACTGAAACCAATAGTGCTTCAATGGTTAGTGAGGTTTCTTCACATGTGGTTGAGAACAACGTTCCTTCAAGGCTTCATCAGAGGAGGGGTTTTATGCTTCTAAAGACATTATGATTTGACGAAAATTGTAATTTCCACCATTCATGATCCTGACATTGATTTGTTCTATCCCAACACTGCTGATGATGATGGAGCTGATGACCCTGAATTCTGGCTGGGGCCCAAACAAAATAAACAGAAATTTTCATCTCCTAAATCTGATCCTTTTGATTCCGAAGCCATTTTAGATACTGAGGTAATTCCTGTATTTGACCCTGTGTGTATTCATCACCTGAACTCCTTCAAATGGTTCCAGGCGGATCATGTTGGGGAATATATTTCAAGTAGATTACGCCTGCCTTTGGATAAGCAGATCAGGGCAAAGTTTAAATCGGAATGCCCTAGACCATCATTACCTCTACTCCGGTTATAGGCCCGAACATGCTCACCTTGTTCTCCAAATTTGGCAAGGACCCCTGGAAAGGGGTTGATAAAGCTTGGTCCGTGTGCCAGGATAAATTGTTAATGCAAACACAAGGAGATGATGGACGGAGTGCTGAAACTTTTCAGACACTCACCCCCAGTCACAGATCTGGGTTGAGTCCATCATCATTCTTTAGCTCACTTCGCCACCCCAGTTACCCAGAAACCGGTCCCAGGATGCTTGTTTCCGGTTCAGGGAAGACATGGCTTGGCAGTTCGGGCTGGACTGTTCCCATGAGGCACAGGGTCAAGACTGATTTGCATATGGCCATGTCTGAACTGGGGTGGCGTAGTGGGCAAAAGAACGATGGATTTAACCCAGATCTCTTGACTGGGGGAGAATGTCTGCATTGTCAACATTCCGTCCATCATTTGTTTGTTGTAAAGCTTTTCGCCCTAAGTGGGATGGATATTCCCAGACGTGGGACCAGTGCTCACTACGCCACTGGAGTCAAGCTATCCTGGCTGATGACGCTGATAGCCAGAAACCGGTCCTAGGATGCTTGATTCCGGTCCAGGGAAGACATGGCTTGGCAGTTCGGGCTGGACTGTTCCCATGAGGCACAGGGTCAAGACTGATTTGCATATGGCCATGTCTGAACTGGGGTGGCGTAGTGGGCAAAAGAACGATGGATTTAACCCAGATCTCTTGACCGGGGGAGAATGTCTGCATTGTCAACATTCCGTCCATCATTTGTTTGTTGTAACGCTGGACTGTTCCCATGAGGCACAGGGTCAAGACTAATTTGCATTTAGCTGGGTCTGAACTGAGGTGGCGAAGTGAGCTAAAGAATGTTGATGGATTCAACCCAGATCTGTGACTGGGGTTGAGTGTCTGAAATGTTTCAGCGCTCCGTCCATCATCTCCTTGTGTTTGCTTTGTTTACCCTAAGATAAATTGTTAGACTTGGTTTGTCATCTTGCCCGAATTTATGATCTGGCCGAATCAGCCGACTGGATAATTTATCACTTGAGCCCGAAGAGTTATCCATGTGGGTCCAAAGGGCATTTTTTTTGTTAGGAAACGCCAATTCTTCATTCACCCATGAAAGACGGAAGGGCCTCCTCTTGAAATTGGACCCTAAACTGGGCAATCTAGCAGCCTCTGATCCTGGGTTCAAAGCTGAAGGTCTTTTATTTGGTGATTCCTTTATGTAGGAATTGGGTAAATACGCAACTTCGTTGGCTTCCCAAGATAAGGCTCAACAATCTTTAAAGAAGGTATTTGCCCATCTGGTTTTTGCCAGGGCCAGCAGAGGAAGGAGCCGTGGATTCAGAGATCAATATACCAGAGACTTCAATTCCTTCAATTCTCAAGAGTTCAAACCCCAGTTCTACCACCAGAAGAACAGAGCTTTCCAAAACAGAGGGCAAAGAAACTTCCCGACAGCAAATGCTACAGGTAGGTCCTCCTTCTATACC
Source organism: Triturus cristatus (assembly GCF_964204655.1). Classification (NCBI taxonomy): domain Eukaryota; kingdom Metazoa; phylum Chordata; class Amphibia; order Caudata; family Salamandridae; genus Triturus; species Triturus cristatus. The sequence goes on from NC_140588.1 coordinate 513,958,848, forward strand.
TCTTTCAGTGGGCTGTCGACTCAGATTCTTTGTCCCCAAATGGCAGCCTATCACCGCAGATCCCTGGGTATTGGGCGCCATTCAGGATGATTCTATAGAACTTTTTTCCACTCCTTTTCAATTTTAGATCCTAACTCTTCTGCGGTTTTATTTAGAAATAGACGCACTAATAACACAAGAGATATCCTCATTGCTCCAGCTCAAAAAAATGGCTAGTCAAGAGAGTCTTCTCGATTCAAAGGGATTCTTGAGTTCTCTATTTTTGGTTCAAAAGAAGAACAAAAAGATGAGACCAGTAATCAATCTCAAACAGTTCAATCAGTTTGGAGTCTATCGACACTTCAAGATGAAAACTATTGTCTATATAAGGGATTCCTTACTTCAGAACGACTGGATGGTCCATCTAGACTTGAAAGACCATCCCTATTCCTCCTCCTTCCAGGAAATATCTTCAATTCCAAAGGCTGGAAAAAACCTATCACTTAACCTCCCTCCCTTTCGGGCTTTCCTCGGCTTCTTGGTATTTTACAAAGATCATGAAGCCTGTAGTAACTTTCCTCTGGTCTCAGGGGGTTTCGTCTGATAATATATCCTTCTAATGAGCCAATGTCTCTCCACTCTTCAGGTCCAACTTCAAACCACTTGTTCTTTGTTTCAAGATCTAGATTTCCTAATAAATTCTTATCCCTTACCGTCAAATGGAATTCTTGGGGTTTCTAGTCAATTCCAAGTCAGCAACACTTTATCTACCACTGACCAAAATCAAAGTGATCAGGCCTAAATTTTGCACACCCATCTTTATCCTACCATATCTCTCAGGAAGTTTGTCAGAATTGTGGGTCTGCTCTCCTCGTCAATCCAGGCCATCTTTCCAGGACCCCTTCTTTATCGAGCTCTCCAATGACTCAAAATACGTCATCTACGTCAGGGTCTTTCTTATACCAATTTGTTTTTAGACAGATACCGAGTCTCGTATGGAACTTCAATGGTGGATAGACCATTTAGATGCCTGGAATGGCAGGATGATCTTTGGTTCGGCCCCAGATCTGCTATTACAACCCGGATAAGTTGGGGCGCCCGGTGAGGAAAGATCTCGACTGGAGGCGCATGGTCATTGACGGAGTCAAAAATGCACATTCATTGTTTAGAGCTTCTGGCAGGCTCCTTTGCAATTCAGAGTTTCACCAAAGACAAGGTAAAGTGTTCATCCTGCTACGTATGGACAGTCTCACTGCAGTACGGTACATAAATCATTTGGGCCGCACTTGGTCCAAGCCTTTGGTGGAACTAGCATAAAGCTTTTGGGAGCTTTGCCTTCAACGCAATATCTCTGTCCAAGCGGATTACCTGCCAAGTTCTCTCAATATCATTGCAGACTGACATTCCCTTTTCCTTCACGATTCCAGCGATTGCCACTTAGATTCTTCCATCTTCCAATCCATTTGACACATATGGGGTCCTCTTCAAACAGATCTGTTTGCATCCTAGTTCAATACCTATCTTCCTTTGTTTTACAGCTGGAGACCAGACCTGTTAGCGTTAACAGCGTTAACAACAGATGCTTTTCTCCAGGATTGGTCCCAGAACATAACCTACGCATTTCCTAGTTCATTATGATCAGCAGAGTTCTAACCCAGGTCAGACGGAAAGGAGATATACTAGTCTTAGTGACCCTCTTTGGCAATCTCAGGTCTGGTTTCTGACCCTCCTCGAGTTGTCCATGGTTTTTCCCATCCTCATTCCGGTCTTTCCTGATCTCCTACTAGATCCCCACGGGTCCATGCATCCTCTCATCCTCAACAACAACCTTTTATTATCCATCTGGAAGGTAACGGAGCTTCCAGACCTTATCCAGAAATGCTGGTGGAATTGGATTGTACCATGAGCTCCCAGAATGCAGCACGGATTTGTTAAATGAACGCCCGGGGCTGGAAACATGGTGTTCTGTGGACTTTGGACAACCGTAATGACGAGGTCGGTGTGACACTGCCCCATGGTGCTTCGTGGGTGGAGAAGGAGCTTGTACAGATGAGAACGGCCGGGTGACTGTCCTACAGGAACGACAGGTGCTGAATGACCAACTAGAGCAAGTATGAAGTGTTTAGTGTTGACGCTGAGGCCTGTTCGCGTCACATCGTTCACTCTGAGCAGCAGAGATTGATGTCTCCCTAATGAAGTTGGCTCCGCACAGTTTATTTGAGGTCCTGGAGATGTGCCTTTGATTGGGATTAAAGAGTTGCTCCTCCCCTCTGCCGCAGTTGGATTTATTTATTTCGGATTAGTGCTGACAGATGGAATTCTGGTCACCTTTCTTCACCCCTGTCCTGAGGAGGCCGTGATGTTTCTTTTGGCCGAAACGCGCCCGCGTCGACAGACTTTGTTTCCAGGAGTCTGATGAGAAAATTATATGATCTATTCCAAGAAGAATTCATGCACAATTTTTTGATGGAGGCTCTGTAGTGACCCTAGAGCCAATTGTGTTTATAAGACTTCCTCCTAGTGTATTACCTATAGGTTATAGGTGAACACTTCCTTTCTAATAATTTGGGTGCTAGGAACTTGATTTTGTTGCTATTTATCCGTATTACTATTCCATACTTTTTTGTTGTTTCCCTTTTGCCATTCTGTATAAAAGTGTTATATATGTGTGTAATACATGTCTTTTGTATAAGTATGTAAATATGTCCGTTGCATAGAGAAAAAAAACCTTTAATCTGGATGAAGTAATCCCTAGATTACATTAATTAAATTATGTGATCTTTGGTATGTGATTGTTTCTTTTGTTGAATAGTTTGTGTATGAAGAATAGGACTATGTACTACCAATAGAGGAATACCTCGTCCTCTACTGTGAATTCACTTTTTATATATATTTTTTCCTCCTGGCCACTTGTTCAATTTTGCCATTATCCAGAAATTTCAGCAGGAGCTGCAGAGTAAATCAACAAGTCTTGGGTGCAAGGCACAACAAAGGCTTATAGGTCAGCTTGGGATGCATCGACAAGCTGGTGTATGGGGAAACCTCTCGATCCCTTTTCAGCGGATTTCACCTATGTGGTAGATATTTGGGCCCCCTCACCAGCGAGGGGAAAACTTATTGGACAGTCAATTTTTACAGATCTGCAATTTCTGCTACTCATCCCTGAATTGATTGAAAACCTGTGGGAGAGCATCCAATGGTGTGTCGACTGTTAAAGGGAGTAAAGTTCCACTTCCCAAATACAGTCAGTTATGGGATGTTAAATTAGTGTTACAGCTATTGCAAAGTTGGCCAGATAACCCTTTCCTTTCACTCAAAATGTTGCCTGCTAAATTGACTATGTTATTGTGGCTCATTTCAATCAAGCGTATTTCTGATGTCAAAGCTTTAGATATTTCTTCTCGTCATTTTACTTCTACAGGAGTCCTTTTTATATACAAAGACAAAGCAAGACTCGTTAACTACTGTGCTTTATCCTTTCTTTCCCGATCACCCTCAACTATGTGGTTGCCACTGTTCAAAGGTCTGTGAGCAACAGACTAGCCATCTCAGAACGTCCTCGGACACCCTGCTCATCATTTCCTTTAAAAAACCCCATAAACCGGTTTCTTTCCCCCTTTAGCTCGTTGGGTCAAGTGGGTTATGCCTTTAGCCAGGATCGATACAGCTGTTTCTAACTACAACTCCTGGCTTAACTCCGCCTCTTCTATTCTTGCCCCATTGAAAAATATCCAAATCAAGCGACATGCTTGGATTTCCGATGACCCTAGGTCTTTAAAGCAGACCTGCAGAAGAAAGGAAAAGCAATAGAGAACTCACTATAATGACCTAGAAAAAACTAAATATAAGAGATGTCTGGCATACTACAAATTCTCGCTTTTGTAAAGCTAAAACTACTTTTTACACAGCATCCGATTCATCCAAAGAATTGTTTGCCACCATCATGCAACTTACCTCTCCCAGCCCTTCTACTCCCAACGTTTTATCTCAACCCTTCTGTTATCTGTTGGCCGACACTTTTTGTGAAAAGGTTGTAGTAGTGTTATGTAGCTTTAAGTAAGTATGATATACAAGCATTGTGTATTAGATTGTTATCAACCTATGATGTAAAGGGTTCCTCTGAACGTCAGTTGATGGCTGAAAGTTAGCATAACCTTCAGTTGTTTGTTACTTAAATAAATAGTTAAACCAAGTGGAGACTACATGCATACTTTACAAAATTTGGCGACAATCCCAGCCTTGACGACTGTCATCGGGTGATGTAAGAACTCATGCAGAGCTGTTTACTTTTTTTGGATTACGGGAAAACGTTCTTGAAGCCGACTGGTGAAAGGAAAACCGGAACGGAGTGCATTGATAAAGAACGATCCTACCATCAAATCTACCGTGAGATGAGCGACTGAATATGTAACCTACTTTTATTTATTTGATTTCAACCTTCATGATGACGTTGAAACTTGGGCGCGTGTATCTTGTTGATCGCGTGTGTGGAAAGTCACCGCGAGCCTGCACGTCTGAGTAATGTGCCGACACTGACTTCACCCAGCGTACAAAGAGTATGAAATGCAGCAATATCATCACAAACATTGTACTCGTCATTCCGTGCGTAATCAGCAGCCATTTTAGACAATTAGGAAAGTCAGCGCACATATACACAAACACGGGCACAGTGGTCTACCCTGCTGCGTATATGTTGCAGCCATTTATGTGAAACGTGATAAATGTATGTTTATATAACTAAATGCCAAGAAAAAGAATTTTCAAAAAAAAAAAAAAATACAAACACGGGCACTGTGTAACACGATCGTCTTGTATGTTGTTCATCGAAACAACATATAAAAAAATGTAAAAAAGAAAATATCGGCAAAGTTTGTAAAGTCAGTCAAGGACGTCAAGCGTTATGAACATCTTTTAGTACAGGTACTACTTTACAAACACGATTAGTCAGTGATGGGCACACTGTGATGATTTGGTGACACGTGACAGGCACACCATAGCTTTTTGGTGCCTTCACGTTCATCGGTGATAGGCACACCATAACGTTTGACATTGCCTTCACGTTCACGGGTGATAGGCACACCATAACTTTCAGCAATTTTTACAGACTTAAGTGTGTGTACATCGTTATTTACATTTTCAGTTCTTCAAATACTGCAGTGATAGGCACACTGTGTATGCCTTCATAATTGTTGTTTATTATAATAAGAGTAGTGATTAATCCAACATTGAAATATGGAAGCTGCAATTATTCCACCACCTGTTTTTTTTTAGCACAAGCAGCATTCCACCACCTGTTTTTTTTTTAGCACAAGCAGGAACCCCCTTCATTGAGTGGGATGAATGGATTGAAGTTTTTGAAAATTATATTGAAGCATTAGATGAAAGTGATTTTAGTAATGCAAGTAAAAAGCTTTATTTCTAAGCACTTTAGGAAAGGAAGGATAACACATATTTAAGTATTTACCGGTGGCCACAGCTAGCAATGGACAACAAATTGCAAATGTATACCTAGAAGCTAAGGTCAGGTTGGAGATGAGGTTCGCGAAGGAAACTAATGTAGTCATGTGCAGGTATAAGTTTTATACCCAACCACAAAGAATAGTTGAAACAGTGGATCAATTTGTGTCTAGACTATGAGAACTGTCTGTAAAATGTCAGTTTGGGGTCATGAGAGAGGAGATGATTTGGATCAATTAATTGTACGATGCAAAAATAAGAAAATGCTAGAAAGGCTATGGGCATCAAAAAAAACATTTCTACATGATGCCATAAAAATTGCAAAAGTAGTAGAACAGTCTGATCTATGTATGAAGGAGATGGTAAAAAGAACGGGTGATGGTGGCGTTTTGTGTATTGATAATGAAGATGTTGCAGTGTTAAATGCAGAAAAGTGAGGAGTAAAGGATATAAAGAAAGGTCCTTATGTTAAACGGAGCGGTACTGCTGCACCATCCAAGGCTCCAGATAATATTAAAAACAAAGTAGAGTATGCTTAAGGTGTGGAAGCAATTTGCATACTGCAGATTTTTTTAATTGTTATACCTCGGGGAAAGAGTGTAGCCGATATGGTCACAAAGGACACTTTACGCGAATGTGTAAGTCTAATAATAGTGTATATACAGCGTTGGTACTAGAAAACTATTCCATAGAAGGTGAAAAAATAGTACCTGATAGAATAATGTGTGTGGATGATGAGGAGAGTTTATCCAGGAAATCTAGACCCAAGGCAACATTTATAATTGAGAATGTGTCGGTTGAACTCATGGTGGCTTAAGTACCTTTGTGCAAAATTCTACCGAAAGAGATGTTTGTAAAGCACTGGCCAAATGTGAAGCTATTGTCAAAAGATATAAATCCAGGAGGTTATCAGGGTGAAAAAATAGATATAGAAGGTTCCATGCTTACAGAGATACATTTTAAGGGGAGAACGGTTAATGGAAAAGTATACATGGCTAAATCTGGTCCCTCAATTTTGGGGTGGCAAAATAAGTATGATTTAGGAATTATTATACATCCACGTGCACCCAATTAAGTGTTGGTGGTAGGAGAGTTAACTGTGGAGGATATAATAGATGGGGCAAGCAAAGTGTTTTCAGATTAATTTGGGGTGCTAAAGAACTATGTGCATAAAACTTTGGTAAAACCAGGTGCAACACCTGTTCAGCATAAAGTTCGAAAAGTCCCTATTATAGCTAGGCAAGAGGTTAAACGTATGTTGAAAGAAATGGTGACTTAGGGCATTATTGAAGCAGTTGAAACATCAAGTTGGATTTCTCCGGTGGTTATTACGGGAAAATTTGATGGCAGTTTTCACTTATGTGCGCACTGTAAATCAAAACATTGTTACAGATAATTGTCCTCGTCCGAACATAGGAGAGTAAGAATTATCTTTGAAGCAAGCAAAATAATTTTCAAAACTAGACTTAAAAAATGCGTACTACCAAATCAAATAACATCCGGATTCAAAAAGTCTTACAACCTTTATCACTACGGAAGGTGTATATCAATTCACGAGGATGCCGTTTGGACTTTCTTCAGTGGCCAGTGTATTTCAGAGGATGATGGGGCTAGTATTGAAGGACATCAATGGGGTTTTATATTTTCAAGATGATGTCTTTATATTTGGTGAGTCAATTGGTGATCACAACATGATTCTTAAGAGCGTTTTAGATAAAATTGCCGATGCGGGGTTGACTCTCAAGAAAGAGAAATGCAAATTTTGTGTTGAAGAGGTAGAGTACCTGGGGTATACATTGTCATCTTCTGGAATCAGACCAAAGAGAAATGTGTTGGAAGCAATAAGAAAAGTTCAGTCACCGCAGAACAAGGGTCAACTTAGGTCTTTTCTTGGGCTTGTTGAATAGTATGCAAAGTTTGTAAAGAATTTCGCAGAAAAAACTAAACAATTAAAGAAACTTTTGAGAAAGGGATGCATATTTGAGTGGACTGAAGACCAAGAAAAATCATTTAAGAATATCAAACAAGAGATATGTGATGCAAAGTTATTGACTCTCTTTGACACAAGATTGTTGTCAATCCTTACGGTTGATGCAAGTGCTGTGGGATTAGGGCAGTATTTTTGCAAATGCACAAGGAAGGTGAACGCACTGTGGCTTTTGCTTCACGTTCTCTAACAAGCACTGAGAGAAACTATTCTGTAGTTGAGAGAGAAGCATTAGCTGCAGTGCGGGCAGCTGAATACTTTAGGATGTATGTTTGGGGTTTTCTATAATACTACGCACTGTTCACAAACCGTTGGAGCAGAAAATGTTTCAGCAAGGTTAGTTTGTTTAGCTGCACGATTACAGGAATATCAGTATAAAGTGGAATATGTACCTGGGTGGAAGAACATCCAAGCGGATGGTTTGTCTAGACTATCTTTACCGTGGCAAGATGTTGACAAAGAGGGTGTAGAAGCATATAGTGATGAGGGTGCAGTTGCTTATGTGGATGATGTGATTGGCATGACTCAAGGAACAGTAGGAAAGGAAAACTGGGTTTAGTGTATGAGAGAGGATGGGGTAATGGCTTAAGTGGTTGAGATGATAAATAAGGGAGTCAGACGGGAAAGTGCAGTTTTTTTGTCTGTCCGCCTTTTTGTTAAGATAGGTTTGTGGTGAGTGTTTGATCTCTAGAGTGGACAAATGTGTTCCTCCTCAGGGTGTACGTATAGAACTGATTAAGCTGGCACATGAAGGTCTTTTAGGTCAAACACTTATAAATAAAACCTTACCTGAAAACTATTGGTGGCCAGGAATGGATCAGGATGTTACAGATTGGGTGACTAGGTGTGTGGATTGTAAGGAAGGAAAAAAGATTACAAATCGGTAATCAATCTGTCATGGGTGAAATTACGGATCCCGGTAATCCATGGCACAGGGTTTGTATGGACTTTATAGGGCCAATGAGAGTATTGACATCTGAGTGTAAATTTGCCCTAGTAATGGTTGATGTGCACTTAAAATGGTTGGTAGTCAGGGTTATGTATGAAGTCACGACCAAGAAGACTATTGAGGTATTAGAAGATGTGTTCAGAGAGGAAGGCTACCCAGTCAAATTAATTACCAACAATGGCTCGCAGTTAACATCTAGGGAAAATAAAATATTTTTGGAAGCGAAGGGTATTGGTCATTTGTGCACATCATTATATAACCCACAGGGAAATGGTGTAGTTGAGAGGGCAAATCGCTTGATAAAAGGTGTTGTACAAATGGCTTGTGTAAGCAGATTTAATGTAAAGAGGTGTTACCAAGAAAATTCCATTTAAAGTTATGAAGGGGCGAGATGTGAACATAAAAATGTCTCCAGCATGGTTGAAAAGGATGTTGAATGAGGGTGATGATCAGGGTAATGATTTACGTGAAAAAGAAACTAATAATAAGCTTAAACCAGGTGATTTAGTCAAAGTCAAAAGTGGAGAGTTGGAAGAGAGTGGTATGAAATTTTGTGGACCTTTTTTAGGGTGAAGGAGGTGCATGAGCTGTATGTTGTATTAGAAAATGGAGAAAGGTGGAACAAGCAAAGAGTTGCACTGTATGAGAAAAGGAAGGGAAATAGGTTCAATGACGAGGATGAATGGGAAGTGGAAGGTTGTAGTGGATATATGATGATGAGTGATGGTGAAGTGTTAAGAGATAGAGGACAAGAAGTGAGGGTAGGAAGAAGTGAAGGGTATCATAGACACAGAAATCCACCTAGGTATTTGAGAGATTACGTTTGTGAATGATCATTTGTGTATACAACCTTTTCATCTTATTATTATTATTATTATTATTATTAATAATGTTATTACTTTTAGATTCCATTACATATCAGCATCTCAATTTTGAGTATTAAGGGAAGAAGATGTGTTGTATTCTGTTATGTAGCTTTAAGTAAGTATGATGTACAAGTGTTCTGTATGAGCGTGTTATCAACCTTTGATGTAAGGGGTTCCTTTGAAAGTCAGTTGATAGCTAGCTGGAAAGGAAGCATCACCTTAAGTTGCTTGTTACTTAAGTAAATAGTTAAAACTAAGTGGAGACTACGTGCATACTTTAGAAAAAAAACTTCGCTAAATCTATTAGAACCAACTAACTACCAACCCATAGCTGGCCTCCCACTTCTGGCAATGATTATCGATAAGCTTTTGAACGCACAATTGATGGAACATGTTCATTTTATTACAAACATATTTATACTGATTCTTCTGTGGTGATAAGTACACTTTAAACAAGTATAATAGGAGCCTCTGTGTCTTGCCATAAAAACTAGATTTTACTAGTCTTACAAAGGAAAGTCTCAATTTAATTAAAGATACAGAGGCGAGTATTATCCCGCTGCAACATGTTTTTAACATTGTTTTCTCCCGCCCTACAGTTAATAGTGCTTCACAGACCTGCCACGTATCACGCATCACGCTTAGACTAACGCATTTCAGTGCGGTGCTACGCATCGCCGCACTGATGCATTGTCACGCATAATGCATAATCTTGGAGCTTTCGCAGAAAGCACACTGCAAACAGTCTGTTGCAGCTGGCAGCGTGCCTCAGTGCTTGCACGGGCTGCTCACATAGGTTTGGGCGCCCTCCCAGCAGCTCAGAGTCAGCCTCGCAGAGTGGCAGCCAGTGCTGCCTGCTACAATGTATCTTTTGTGATACCCGCAACGCACGCAGCGGGGCTCCCAGTCAATAGACAGCCTGGGTGATCATGTCATAGGCCGGCCCAGGTGCAGTGATTGACACAGTCTCAGACTGGCCCGTACGTAGGAGGACGCCTGACATCACGTCCAGCTTCCAGAGAGCGCAGGGAGTAATTAAATGTTGCGAGGAGGTCGGACTTACTCTGGTGCGGACTGGCCCAGCTGCTTAGTCTCACACACTGGTTTGCAGGCGGCCGGGAAATCATAGTGCTGGCCACGCAGCACACTGCTATTCGCACCTCACTAAGACCTGCCCAGCTGGGCCCATCGCCCTGTGGGACCAGGCCAGGAACTAAATGGTCACGCCGCCCGCGAAATATTTCCGGCAGGGAGGGCCGACACAAGACAACATGCAGTCAGTCAACTGACCGCGGTGAGAGGCTGAGGGCCAGTCGTCACCGGTGCAGAGTCACGCTTCCTCAACATGGGGGCAGAAGAAGGCCAGAACGAACGCTGTAAGTTACCCAGCCACTAGTCAAATTAACACAATCAAATTAATGTAATGTTAGGAGAGTGTGTGATGTATTATTCTAGTACTGCTGCTGCAGCAAGCACAGTGCATTTAAAGTGAGTGTGTGTGAGATATTTCTCACTCTACTTAATTATCAGTTTTATAGTGCTAGCCTAGTGCCGGTGTCACCTCCAAGGGACACGTGTATATATCAGCGATGGTGAGGGATGAGCTTCGACTGGCGCGGATCTACTATATGAAACTCTAAGTAGTCACCAATCCAGTCACCCATACTTTTCTTCCAATCCTTCCTGCTGGCAATCACTGAGGCCGAGAACTCACTCTCTGTCATTAATAGCAGACTCTGCCTCTCGTGAACTCTGTGGTGACGCCTTGTCTGCCTGTGACCATGCAGGGTCTGATTAGCCAGCAGCAGACACAGGTGGGCGACAGTTTTGTTTTTCCTTGCCGCACACGCAGGCGTCAAAGTGGTGCCTTTCTTCCAGGTGTCATATTCTGTGAGCCGGGGTCTGTCCCTGTTTGGAGCTAGAGCTTGCCCAGCCTCGTACTCCCACGTACTGGTCACCAGGTCACTAGGCATCAAAAGATTCATGTCCTGTGTGTGTTGCTAACACGGCCCTCCTCTCCCTGACCCTAGGCAGTGTTTCATCACTGGCGTGCTGTGTGGTGAGTACAGTGCTGCTCATATCACCGGAAACAATTGAGTGCTAAAGTCAGGTGAGTGCATGTTGTTTGTGGGCACCAAAATGTAAAACAAGTGTATTGTTATTAGAAAAATGTTAAGTTCCTGTGCTGATAAAAGGAGCACACGTACGAGTCAATTTTTGTTCGAATCAAACTGCTGAAGTGTATCTGCAAGCAGTACTGTCTATGTGAACGTGCAACTCTTTTGGAAGCACTAACTTGTTTGTTTCAGTTTATTACTAAAAACTTAAACAATGGGGAGGAGCCTAGCGCGCAACCAAGATGGCCGCGTAGGTGCGAGGCTCCCGAGGACCTCCGCGACCTCCTGAATTAATCCTGGCGATATCCTGTCCTTGTTGAGGGGACTGTGTCGGGGAACCCGAGCTGAGGCGCCACCCGTTTTTCGGGCTCGAATTGGACCCCGGACACCGGTGGGAGCACCGATCGAAGGTTGCGGCCTTCTCCTCGCCGGCCCCCCGGATTGGAGTAGTGGGGCGATCCGGGGACAAAGTGAACAACAGCGGCGGGCAAGGCTGGGCGACTCGCGTACCCCGCACTTTCACTTTCGCTTTTGCGCCCTCCTTGCCCTCAAGCGAGGTAGGGTTGCGGAGCGGGGTGCGGTGGTGTGGTCTTGTCTAAGTGCCCGGCTGACCCGCCGGCTGTGGGTTGACCTGCGGTTCGGTGGTCGCCCCCGCCCCCCCCCCCCCGGAGCCCGTGAATTGGTATAGCGGCCCGTTCGAGGAGATTGGCACGACGGTGGGAGAGCAAGCATGTCCACCAAACAAGATGGCGACCGGGCGAAGGTGAAGACGACCCGCCGTGGCACGGCGCACCAAGCTAACAGTATGGACCGCTACACTCTCCAGAAGGGTTCTCCGGAGACATCGCGCACATCCCCGGCGGGCCCGACGGAGGCATCTGCTCAGCCTGTGGATCTGACCCTCCGGGACGTCATGGGCGCCATCGCAGAGATGAAGGCCTCGGTGGACCAGCGTTTCGACACCCTAGCGCAAAAAATAGACTCGGTCCTGGTGGATGTGAGCCTTGTGAGGGCAGACTTGTCCAAAACGAACGACCGGGTTGATTCCCTGGCCCACACCGCAACGAGCCTCACGACGGATGTGGTGGCCCTCCAAAAGGAGGTGCGCCGGCTTGGCCAGGCGAGCGCCCTGATGGACCGGCGACTGGAGGATTCCGAGGGTCGGGCCCGGAGGAATAATGTCCGTATTGTGGGGGTGCCGGAGGGACGAGAGGCGGAGGCGGCGGATCTTTTTGTGGAAGAATTGATCCTTACCCATCTCCAGCCCCGGGGGCTGAGTAAGCTTTTTGCGGTGGAGCGTGCTCACCGGGTCCCTAGGGGCAGACCTCAGACCGGTGCCCCGCCGCGGCCTCTCATTGCCTGGATTTTTAACTTTCGGGACAGAGATGCTATCCTCCAGACTTCCAGGCAACAGGGACCGGTCAAGCTTGACAACATGGATGTGCATTTCTACCCAGACTTTACTCCGGCGGTTCAGAAGCAGAGACAGAGCTTTCTTGGTGTTAAACGTCGCCTACGGGACCTGAACCTTAAGTACTCAATGCTTTTTCCAGCTAAGCTGAGGGTGGAGGTGGATGGTCGCACGCACTTCTTTGACCGGCCCGAGGCGGCTGGGGACTGGTTGGACACTCTGCCTGGAGATCGGGGCCGGGGGGGCGGGGGGGGCGCGGCTGGCGAGGAGGGCCCGCCGGATCAGAATTGAGGGGTGACTGAATAGGCCTTGCTCTGGACGATGTTCCTTCCCCATTTATTGATTGCATATGTTCCCCTCCTATGGAGGTCGTGCGGGGTCTGTTGGGGGCTTCCCTCCTCCTCTGGGGGACTAGTTAGTTTTTAGCTATGGGGCGACAGGCACACTGCACTTTGGGGGGGCTGTCTGGGCTCATGCAGGGGTGCAGGGAGGGGGGAGTTCTGTTGGGATGGGGGGGTGGGGGGGGTGTGTTGTTTGTTTGCACCGCAAGGCAAACCCGCTACTATATTGTTGTTTTTAAGATGCTCTGTGGGGGACGACCGATTGTTTCGACGTATGATGGGGGGTAGGGATTTGACTGTGTTGTCATGGAATGTTAACGGCCTGGGGGATAGGATTAAGCGTGGTGTGGTCCTGCAGTACTTGAAACGTATTTCACCAGATGTTGTCTTCCTGCAGGAGACACACCTTATAGGTAACTCCTTTCAGGCAATGAATCGGCGGGGCTATCGTTTGGCGGCCCATTCTGGCTTCACTTCGGGCTCGCGGGGGGTGGGTATTATGATCAAGAACTCGCTCCCGTTGGAGATCGATGAGGTGCGCCATGATGAGAGGGGACGCTACACTGTCTTGGTGGGAAGAATGGAGGGTAGAGTGTTTATTTTGATATCAGTGTACGTCCCGCCTGGGTTACAAGCCACCACATTTGCGGACCTGGGGCACCTCCTCCTGGACCTTCCGAGTGGCCTGCTGGTGGTTGGAGGGGACTTTAATGCGGTAGCTTCTGGGTCTATGGATCGCCATCCCCCCAGGGACCTCCCCCGGGCACAGGCGTGGCTGCCCGGCCTTTTAGACACGTTGGGCCTGGTGGATTGCTGGCGACTAAAGCATCCCGCACAGCGGCAATACACCTTCCACTCGGGTGCCCATGGTAGCCTCTCGCGGCTTGATTACATCCTTGTCCCGGCGGCCCATGCAGGGAGGGTGGGGGAGGTGCGCCATCTGGCGCGGGGTATCTCAGACCACTCCCCATTGCTGTTACATTTCGATGTCTTCCCGAGGGGGGATGGCAGGGTGGCTCCAATCAATGCATGGTATTTGCGCGACCCCACCATTCGTGCCGATTTGATCAAATCCTTACAGCGTTACTTCGACGAGAATGTGGGGTCGGTCCCTTCGGCCATCTCCCTGTGGGAGGCTTTTAAGGTAGTTCTTAGAGGGGAGGCCCTCTCCTTTATCTCCCATGCCCGGCGGCGCGAGCGGGAGGAGGTGACCCGGGTAGAGGCCGAGATTGCAGAACTGGAGGGTGACCTGGGGAGCGGGGTAACAGATGCCAAGCTGCATGTTCTACACCTAAAGCAGGCGGCCTATCGGGCCCTCGTCACGGAGGCGGCCAGGGGCCTCAGTCGAGAGCAGCAGGGGCGATTGTATGATGTGGGTGATAAGGCTGGCAAATTGATTGCGTGGTTGGACAAGAGGGAGAGAGCGAGTCGCGTGGTTCCTTTGATTGAGAGTGCGGATGGTGCGTGTGTCACCGAGCCGGAAGCCATTGTCTCCTGCTTTGCGGATTATTTCCGCGAAGTCTACTCCCCGGTTTCCCCCTGCTCGGAGGAAGATTCCCATGCCCTGCTTCGGGACATCGCACTGCCCTCCCTTACGGTGGAGGACAGGGATTCGCTGGACGCTCCTCCCACCTCGGACGAAATTGCCTTGGCTATTCGCTCGGTTGCATCCGGCAAGGCCATGGGCCCCAATGGTATCCCCATCGAACTATACAAGCTATGCCCGGATGTGTTGGCGCCCCACCTGCGCGCGATGTTCCTGGCGGCACACTCGCAGGGTTCCCTCCCGCCGGACCAGCGTCTGGCTACAATCGTGGTGATCCACAAGGAGGGGAAGCCCCGTGAACGGGTCGCATCCTATAGGCCGATCTCGCTCTTGAACGCGGAGCCCAAAATCCTCGCCAAGGTGTTGGCCAACCGGTTGGTTGGCGTGGTGGGCGACTTGGTCCACCAAGACCAATCTGGCTTTATACCACACCGCAACACGGCGCTCAATCTACGGCGCTTGCACGGTGTGCTCGCGCGTGTCCCATTTGTGCGGGAGCCGGCCATCTTGGCGTCCTTGGACGCCACCATGGCGTTTGACACGCTTGAGTGGCCATACATCTGGGCGATGCTGGCGAAATTTGGATTTGGACCGGGCTTTATTAGCTGGGTCAAATTGTTGTACTCGGGCCCCTTGGCGCAGGTGGTGGTGAATGGGCGAGTCTCGGCCCCATTCGCGCTGGGGCGGGGCACGCGACAGGGTTGCCCCTTGTCACCTCTCCTGTTTGCACTGGCCCTGGAGCCCCTGGCGGAGTGGCTGCGGTGGCACCCTTCCATCCGTGGTCTCCGCTGGACCCCCGAGCATGAGGACCGTGTGTCCCTCTATGCTGATGATATCCTCCTGTATCTCGCCTCCCCGCGTAAATCACTGATCGTCCTGGTTGATGTTTTGCGCTCATTCGGTCGCAACTCAGGCCTTGTCATCAACTGGGCGAAATCCTGTGTATATGTGCTTTCCGGGGAGGCTCCGGTCCTACCACGGGACTGTCCGATCCAGATTGCCTCCCAGGGGTTTCGGTACCTGGGGATATATATCACTCTTGACCCGGAGGCCCGCTATGAGCGGAATTTGCTGCCCCCCCTCCAGCGCTTGAAGGAGGACGTGGTGCGCTGGCGGCGTCTGCCGCTTTCGCCGCTCGGCCGAGCGGCCTTGTTTAAAATGATGTCCTTGCCGCGCTTCCTCTACGCCCTCCAGAATACTATGGACTTGGTTCCGGCACGCTACTTCCGTGAGGTGGAGGGCCTCCAGCGGCGCCTGTTCTGGGACGGGAGGCCGCGCATTGCTCTGGCTAAATTGACGCTCCCGTGGTACGATGGGGGGGTCGCCCTCCCGGACATTAAACGGTATTACTGGGCCACCCAACTGGCTGCAATTAATCATGGCCTTTACGGGCCCGCCTTGAACCCGGCGTTTGAGATGGACAAGATGCTCCTGCCCGGTGGCGACTACAATCGAGTGCTTTACTCTGCCGCGCCCGACCCCCGTCTGACGGGACCGACGCGTGTCATGGTGCGTGTCTGGCACGCGGCTAATGCAGCTATGGGGTGGAAGGACCGTTTGACCCGGGCGTCACCGCTATATGCGTCTGAGAGGTTGGGCTCCCTGTGGACATCGAAGGGCTTTGAGAAATGGGACACGATCGGAATCAGCACTGTGGGAGATCTCTGGACGAGGGGGGGATTCAAGACTTTTGCGACGCTGCAGACGGAGTTTCAGCTGCAGGGCAGTGAGTACTTTCGGTACCTACAAGTCCGCCATGCGCTGGGCTCCGTCTTCCCGGATGTCGCGTCCATTCCGGAGTCTTCCCCCCTGGAGGACAGAGTGCTGGATGGCCATGTCCCAGACAGCACGATCTCCCTCATATATAAAAAACTGATCAACGACAGATCGTGCCTGCTGACTAGTCTCCGCGAGGCCTGGGTTGCCGACGGGCTAGAGCTGGACGACGAGGATTGGATTTCCGCGGTGGCCTCTCCAAAAGAAGTGGCCATCCCGGCTCGCCTTCGTTTCGTCCAGCTTAAGATCCTTCACCGGGTTTACGTGACGGGGCCAAGGCTTCTACGTATGGGCTTTGCTGGTGACGGAATGTGTAAGCGTGGCTGTGGCGCGTTGGCAACTTTCATGCATATACTGTGGGAGTGCCCAAAGGTGGAGCGATTCTGGCGTGGTGTGCATGAGGTCCTGCGTGTGGTTACGCGTGTCGCGCTGTTGCCTGAAGCGAGGAGATGCTTGCTGAATGTGTGGGAACCAAATGACTATTCGGTCCCGCAGACGCGGTGGGTGACTCTGGGATACATGATAGCTAAGCGTGACATTGCTCAATTGTGGGGATCCCAGAGGCCCCCTGCGGTGTTGGCCTGGAAAGAACATATGGATTGGTGTATGTTTCGTGAAAAGGTGGTGTATGTGGCGAGGGGTAAGCCTGGGGCGTGGGTGAAAATCTGGGGCCCCTGGAACGCCTACCGCGGGGGTATTTGTGAGCCGCCACAGCTACCGGCTGCCTCGCCTGCTCCGTCTCCCTAGATGGCCCCCCTCCCTCGGCCTTGGGCACGCGGTCCCCCAGTCCCTGATCTATTCCCATTCCCCTCTCCAGAGTTCTGCTGCTGGTTGGGATCCCCCACTTATGGAGCACGTGCTGTCACTTTGGATCGCGGGTTGCCTTGCGGGTGTGGTTTTTTGTGTTGTTTTGTTTTGATAAAAGGGAACCGTACTGTGGGCATGGAGCTATGCGGCCTGCAACATTGATTTCTCCTGTTTTGCTAATCTGCACTGCCAAGAGACTCTTACTGTATGTATGCAATATGCTTTTGTCACTCTAGCGGCCGGCCGAGTGGTTGTAGGCCCATACCTGTAACTTTTTCAAACTGCAATAAACGGTTTCAAAAAAAAAAAAAAAAAAAAAAAAAAAAACTTAAACAATGCTTCTCCCGAAGTAACCTGAATTGTGTAGTCTTCCTAAACTGTTTTTTCAAGCCAAACGTACCAGTTATGCAGAGTTTGTGTAGTTCGTTTTAATATGCCCAGAGATGGAATCTATACTGAAAAAAACACAATTTTATTCCATATGGTGTCAAGATTACAGTTTGGGCCTGTGATATTTTTTTCCAGTTAGTAGCGTATTCTACATGCAAATTTATTTTTAACAGTGGTACTCCTGATCTTATAAAGGTTCACTTATATGCAAATATATTTAGTATTGAGGTACAGTCCGAGAGTCTGTGTGACCTCCAGTCCCCATGTGTTGGTCCGCTGCAAGACTGTGGAGTATTAACAAAATATGAGTGTGGAAGAAACGTTAATAAAGTTCTTGGAATGAGTTCTGCTGTGGACCATAACTGAAGCTGTTTACCTTATGAAATATTGTTTTGCCCATAAAGTTTAGATTACTTTCAGATTAGTACATTAAATTGGTGTCGATAGTCTGTGCAGCTGGATTGCAAAGAGTTGTCTCCAGTTAGTGCTCTTCTATTTCTGGTGCTTTGAAGCAATATTCAAGATCTTCTTAGAGTTTTTCATTGCTCATATGGGTGTCATTTCTGATATTTATATGTTTCCCTTGTATTCATTGCTAGAATTTGATCGCGAGAAAGTGTCACTCATAGTCATTGAAATGTCACACATAATTACACTTAAACTATGAAAATGTCACACATAGCATTTTGAAACCTTGGCAGCTATGGCTTCAACATCAACATCTGCATGAGGTGTCTGCTGCTTCGTCCAGCTTTTTAGTTCCAGTTGCTTCTTCTCCATGGCTTTCCTGACCTGGTTGTCTTCCCTCAGATGCTTTTTTCCTGGATCCAGACTTTTGAACTTTACTCGAGAAATGTTTACCCTGGTGTTGGCAGTTTGTCTGATTTATCTAATTCTACTCTTCCGATAATAACCACAATCCTGATCAGGGTGAACTCTCAAAAGAAACTGAATTAACCTGAACTCAACCCCCTGGTAGCTGTAGCACAGAGCAGAGAGGCATAACTTGGGACAATGTGGAAAGTATTTATGCAGTACCAAAACAGAAGTAAAAGTTGAAATGCAAAACAAAACTCCAAAAACTAATTGGAACAAAAGAGTTAAATTGAATAAAATGACAAACAAGCATTTGCAATGCAATAGGTCTCGCATTTGTGAGAATTTGAGCTATTCGCATTGTAAATGACACAGTGTATTTTATTTATGTGTTGTTTTTCAAATGGATAAATAGATGGCATTGTTATTTACAATGCCAATAGCTTAAACTTTTTCAGGTGTGAGACCTATTGGATTGCAAATGCGTGCTTTAAAAATAAAATATAAAGCGTTAGGAGGTCTGCCTAATGACCTTGGGGTCTACTTCTTTGTCCTGAGTACAAGAGAGAGCAAGTCTAGTCCTCCAGGGCTTTCCTCGGGTTGCAGACAGAAGGTTCAGTTCTCTTCTGATCTTTCTCAGGTCCAAGAGTGGGTGCCTTGAGATGCCACATTTATTCCAGGCACATGCAGGTGGTGGGAAGGACATTTTCAAGGTAGCCGAAAGGCTTTGGGTGCACTAAACTTGGGCTTTGGGGATGGAGCATATGTCGTTGGTGTACTCTGGTAATCCTAATGGCCTTCCACATCTAACACTAAAATCCAGTTTGAGGCAGGTTCTATACCCACAGCAGCCTCAGAGACAGAAGTCTCGAAGAACAAAAGCTGAGTTTTCAGCAGCCACAGCGGAGCTAGACACACATTGTTTTGGCATCCAGTTTCCCTCCTTTGATGTGAACCCCAAATTTTATATGTAAACCCAGCAGACCTCTCAAACAGGTTTTGACACTATAATGTCAGAAAAAGCCCCACTGTAATTACAGCTGGTCTAGCTAGCGAGACAAAAAATGGGCCCTGCCCAAGAGTCAGCTAGCATTTGCCTGTGACTTGGCCCCGCTCAGGGCTTTGTTGAATGCCGCTGCCAGACTGATCACTGATACAATAAGAAACAAACACATATCCCCAGCCCTAAGATCTCTAAAGTGGTTGCCCTATGAAGCAAGAATACAACTAAAGATTGCTTGTTTGATGCACAAAGCCCTCCATTTCAAAACCTCTGGTTAGCTGGCTCAAAAACTAGAACTATCAGGAGGGGGCAAACCATCAAGAAGTGCAAATGCTGAACTACTGAAACCTCAGACCTTTCGCTAAAAGAGATCGAGGCTCAGAGCCATCTCTGGCTTGACACCGAAGATCTGGAACTCTCTCCCACCGGAAATCCGCAGAATCCCCTACACGGCTGCTTTCAAACATGAAGCAAAACTAATCCTAATGAACAAGTTCCTGCCTTAAATGGCCATGGTTTGTCTGTTTCCTAAATGTCCTTTGATTTCACTTTTTTTTTTTTGGCCTAACAACTGTAATGCTCAGGATTGTCTGCCTTACCATACTAAGTAATGTTTGATCGCATCCTTGTACATTTGTGTTAGTTCATTATGTTATCCACTCTTACCCCCTCTGCAATGTTCCCCTTTACTTTGTTCTTCCCTTCCATTATTGTGAAGCGCTCTGATAGCCTTTCGGGGTCTTGTTTGTGCTATACAAAACTTTTGAAATAAATAAAATAAATAAATAAATCTCACTTCTCTACATGACTTTTTGCTCAAGAAAAGAGGGCTGGGGGCGTGGCTAAGTGCCAGCGAAGATGGCCGCTTAGGTGCGAGCTCCGCCGGAGCGACGTCCTTATTCCCCGAAAATCTGGCCATAAATCCTTCAAGCAGCGCTGCTACGAGATGGGCACATCCTAGGGACAGTCTGCTGTGCCGGATCCTGTGCTCCGGCGATCTGAAGACGCATCTGCTACCGAGAGACGGCTGATGTGTGCAGAGGCGCCCGGGAGCAGCGAGGAGATGGGCAGAGGGCATTGCCGCGAGGTGCGCACGCAACACCCCGGCGCTGAGGCCTACTGCAGATCCTGCGGCCTGAGATGTGGCGCCCTGTCGGACCTACGCCGGTAAATAGACGCGGCGCCTGTGGGTGCCGGAGGCCGGGACCGGCTCTCCGAGGTGTGGCGCCGCCTTCCTCAATGCGGTGTGCGCGCGCCCGAAGCGGCAGCCCTGTGGACCTGGACTGGTTAGGCGGCACGCCCTAATAGGCCGCCGGAGCGCCGATAGGGCGAAACGGCCTGATTCTGCGGCCAGTGGGGGGCGCCTGGATGTGGGATGCAGACTGGGCCCCCGGAGCTACCAGGTGGCCCCTGGAGCCTATGGCATAATGGCCTTGCGGTAATACGGACCGCTGAGTGGGGAGGAAGGCCTACGCTGCACGCTCTGGAGGCTCTACAGCGCCACGGCGATGCCTGATCTGGGACCGCTCAGCGGGATATCTGGACCTCTCCTCCGTGGTCCCCTTTGGTTATGCTCCGACGGCCCGGGACCCCGCGGTCCAGTTGCTAACTGGGACCGTCAACCCCACCAAGACCTAACTGGAGTGCTGCAAGACCAGAGATTGATCCCTGCTGCCCCTGCTCTGGAGGGCCAGGTACGGACGGTGCAGAGAGTGTGCAGGGCGGCCTACTGCGCGGCAAAAATACTGAAATACACCCGGAAGCGGCCATGTTGGACCGCCTTCAGATTTGGCTGCACAGGCCATCGTTGAAGAAGGGGACCCAAGAAGAGCGCGTCGATCTTCCCTTTTCTGGCTGGCCGGGGGGCATACCGGGGGCAGGTGGCAGGCGAGGAAGACCTGGTTGGCACATGATACATCTGTTAATCGGGGTGAGGCTTGCATACAAGGACGGACGTACCCGCCACCAAGTGGCGGTTGGCACCGCGGGGGGGGGGTGGCACAGCGAAATTCAGAAGAAGTGAACCAATCAGCAGAATGAGATTGCTGCCTGCTTGCGGGATGTTACTGGGCAAATGGCCTGGGATCACGACATACCCTTGTAGCCGGCGGTTTTACGAGGAGACCCCAACATGAAACCTAAAGGGGCGGCAGCGGCCCAAACGAACAAACTTGATAAACATGCAGTCCCGAGGTCAGCCCCAGAGGGGGCAACAGGGGAGCAACCAGCACCTGCGGAACTTTCCTTGGCAGCCAATATGACTGCTATACAGACCCTGGGGACTACCCTCGAGAAGAAAATCGATCAAATGTCAATTGAAATGAATCTTTTGCGCACTGACCTCAATAAAACATCGGACAAGGCCAGAATTAATGAGACTGATATCACGGAACTTAAGGCCTCCTCCAAGAAAATGGAACAGAGGGTTAACGAGTTGTCCATCAGCATCGTCAGGTGGCCCTGAAGCTTGAGGATCAGGAAGAGAGGGCCTGGCGGAACAATATCCGTGTGGTGGGTGTTCCGGAGGATTCGGAAGGGCCTAGCATGGACCTATTCCTCAAAGACCTGATCCTTAATAGCCTGAAACCGAAGCGGCTCTCTGCTATGTTCTCTGTTGAAAGGGCGCACCGCGCGCCCAGCCCTAAGCCTAAACCCGGAGCCCCGCCGCGAGCCATTATCGCGAGAATCCTCAACTATAGGGATCGGGACGCCATTCTGCAGGCCGCCAGACAGAAGGGAGACTTACAGTACGAGAATGCGACGGTCAGGTTCTTTCCTGATTTCGTGCTCAAGGTGCAGTGAGAGCGACGATCGTTTGAGGGGGTGAAAGCGGCGTTACGGGGGAAGGGCATCAAATACATGATGTTCTTCCCAGCAAAGCTCAAAGTACTCGATGGCAGCAGATCCCTCTTCTTCACCACGCCTTCAGAGGTGCAGGACTGGCTAGATAGAGGAGCTTCACAGCCGTCAGCAAACGCTACGGGGGATGACTGGAGAGATACCCGGACCAAGACACCGGTACCCCTGGATGGCAGGTCAGATGCGGACAAATTAAGTCAGCACTCATGGCGATCGAGATCCCGCAGTCCGGACCTGGATGGCACCTAGAGATCCTAGAGACTGCGCTGGTGGGAGGGCGATCTCCCCATAAGGATATGCACCGACCTGTAATGTATCATTTTCTCTACGGTATTGGAGGGAGGGCTTGCCCGGGACGGTGCTAGCAGTGTGGGGGCCACTTTCTCGGTGCCCGTGGGAGAGTGCCTCTACACAGGAAGAGCCGGAGACATTGCCTGACTTTAAACACTTGCTCGGTGCGGGCGGTTTGCTCGGCTGGATGATGCACATCGAGCGAAACAATCGATAGGGGAGCGGGAAAGCACTGCAAGGGACATTGGACTCTCTTAGTAACGTGCTTGCATATGTTGGAATAGTCATAATAGACATGGGGAGGGGCGCTCATCGGCTGGAGTTGGTGCTAGTGCACGCCCCACCTATCAGTTCTTAGAGGGGAAGGGAGGGATTTGCTCTCTCCTTTCTTGTTTGGGGTGAAAGGCGCTCTGCTAGTTGGGGGATGTGGGTAGTTGTAAACCTACATGGAAGGGTAGCAGGGAGGGGAGGGAGGCGGGGGGTGACAGTTTCAGGGGGGTTTCGGGGTGGTTAGCGATGTTCGGAGGGGTGGCGGGGGACTCAGTTGGTCATGTAAGAAATGTCTTGGTGGGGTGGCGCGGTGTTGCAGGACATGTGGACAACATATTTACATCGCTTTTGGGAATGGCTATGAGGTGGGATAAAAGTATCAAGGTGCTTAGCTGGAATGTTAATAAGTTGGGAGACAAGCTTAAGAGATGTATAGTACTCCAATTCCTCAAACGGCACCTCCCAGATATCATCCTCTTGCAAGAAACGCACCTCATTGGAAACACGTGCCAAGCACTTCACAGATGGGGGTACAAACTGGCCACACATGCCGGCTTCACATCGGGCTCCCGCGGGGTGGGCATAATGGTGCGCCGTAATTTCCCAATGGTAATTGAACACATAGAAACGGACCCGCTGGGCCGCTATGCGGTGCTCACAGGAAAATGGGCCGGACGCACGCTTAACCTGGTGACGGTGTTTATTCCACCTGGTCTCCAGAATCAATCCTATCAGGATCTGGGGGCACTCCTTCTCTCCCTCCCAGAGGGGCAGCTTTTAGTTGGGGGGGACTTTAACGCTGTGGTGTCGGGAGAATTAGATAGAAACCCGCCGCGGAACATTGCTTCGGGGCAAATGTGGCTCTCCAATCTTTGGAAGGCGTATGGGTTGGTGGACCTTTGGCGACTGCGCCACCCCACCCAATTGCAGTATCCATTCTTCTCGGGACCACACCACACATTTTCCAGGATAGATTATCTCCTTACTCCATTGCAGCACGACACTATGGTTCAGGAAATCAAACACCTGGCAAGGGGTATATCGGACCATTCCCCTTTGTGGACGCATCTAACAATTGGGGACATAAAGTAGGATGTGTGGCGCCCATAAACCCTTGGTTCATACGCAACCCTGGGATTAAGAAGGCGATCACTCGTTCCATAGATCACTATTTCAATGACAACGTTGGGACAGTGGATTCTCCAACTACTCTCTGGGAAGCATTTAAGACTGTATAGAGGGGGATAGCCCTCTCAAAAATTGCCGGACAGCGTAAGGAAAGGGAGGCACAGATGCTTACCATTGAACAGGATCTTCTCGCACTGGAGGGAGAGGCGCATGTGCATGGGACACTAGAGGCCCAGCACCAAATGCAGTTGAAAGCAGCTGAGTATAAGGCCCTAGCCACGGAGGCTGCTAAAAACCTAGCTAGAGACAGAGGAGGCCGCCTCTACGACCAAGGGGACAAAGTGGGTAAATTAATCGTCTGGTTAGACAAAAAGCAGATGACGCAGAGGGTGGTGGCAGAAATTCGTACTGAGGGGGGCCCCCCCCTTACCGAACCTCAAGAGATAATTGGCAAGTTTGTAGCACATTTCAAAGGAGTATATAGCAGAGGGTCGGAGCGATCAGAGGAGGAGTCCTCTGCACTCTTAGCGGACATTAAGCTGTCCATACTTACGGAAGAGGATCGAGAGACTTTGGACGGCGAACTCACCGTCGCCGAACTGGTCAAAGCTATTAAGGACCTGCGGCCCGGGAAGGCCCTGGGCCCTAACGGCCTACATATCGAGCTGTACAAGCTCAGGCCTGACTGCCTGGGCATGCATCTCAAAAATATGTTCGAAAACAGCAAAGTGTTGGGGAGACTGCCAAGGGACCAACATATCGCCACGCTGGTAGCTATCCCCAAAGAAGGGAAACCTAGAGACCTCTGCTCCTCATACAGGCCAATATCGTGATTGAACGCTGAGCCTAAGATACTGGCGAAGCTCCTTGCAAAAAGGATTAAACCGGTAATCACCAAACTGGTCCACCCAGACCAATCGGGCTTCATGCCGCACCGCAATACAGCGCTCAACCTGCGATGGCTCCACGGCGTGATGGGCCGCCGCCACATGATTCAGGAGGATGCGGTTGTGGTATCATTAGATGCCGCTATGGCATTCGATACGTTTGAATGGCCCTATATGATGGTGGTCCTTCAAAGATTGGGCTTTGGTCCTAATTTCGTTGGGTGGGTGTGCCTCCTCTATACTGAGCCGTTGGGCCAGGTAGTGGTTAATAACAAGAGCTCCGAGGTTTTCGCACTCGAAAGGGGGACGAGAGAGGGCTGCCCCCTCTCACCCTTGCTCTTTGCCCTTTGCTTAGAACCTTTGGCAGCCAGGATAAGACAGGACCCCTCAATACGAGGGCTAAGATGGACGGAGGGATGGGAGGACAGGATTTCGCTATATGCAGACGACATCCTGTTATACCTTGCCTCCCCCTCTAAGTCCCTCCGAGTGGCCCTAGACATCTTTACCAGCTTTGGGAAAAACTCAGGTTACAGTATCAACTGGGGGAAATCATTACTGTATGTATTGCACGGCGCCCCTCCCTCCATTCCGCGTGGTTGCCCGATCCAGATGGCCACGGAAGGGTTCAGGTACCTTGGGATTTTTTCTCCAGTGACGCATAGTCCCGCTTCGAAAATAACCTCAGGCCACCTCTGCAGCGGTTCCAAAGGGATACGGCCATTTGGAAGAAGCTCCCGCTGTCGCTACTGGGTCAGGCGACCCTGTTTAAGATGATGGCACTGCCGTGGTTTTTGTACGCACTCCAAAACTATCCTGACTAGGTCCCACACAAGTACTTCGTGGATATTGAGGCCACGCAGAGAGACCTTCTGTGGAGTGGCGCACTACGCATATCGCTCCCAAAACTTACACTGGGGTGGTACGACGGGGGTATAGCACTGCCGGACATCCGTAAATACTACTGGGCAGCACACCTCTCAGCTATCAACCAGGGCACGTACGGAAGTGGGGATGATCCCGGGTATGGGATGGACAGATGGCTCCTCCCCGGGGGGAACTTTGAGACCGCGCTTTACTCAAAGCCTAATAAGTTCCACCTCACGGGGCCTACAAAGCACTCTGTCCAACTCTGGCACATTGTGAGCCGGAAACTAGGATGGGCCGACAAACTTACAATGGCAACCCCGCTCTGGGTTTCCGAAAGGCTTGGGTCGCTCCAAAGGATTTCGTAATTGGGACCTGATTGGGATATCCCATATAAGGGACCTATGGGGGCCCAAGGGAGTGGTGACCTTTGCCTCCCTACAGCAGTCCCACGACCTGGCGCAATCAGAGTTTTTCCGGTACATGCAGGTTAGGCACTCTCTCCAATCTAATATTCCACCAGGGACAACGCTCCCGGAATCCTCCCCCTTAGAAGACAGGCTGCTTGACGGCTATTTGCCGGAGAGGGCCATATCCCTAACATACAAAAAACTCATACCCCACACCCCAGATCCATTGCTCACCCTCAGGAGAAAATGGGAGGCGGACGGTCTGGAGATTGATGATGAGGATTGGAGGGAGGCACTTTCTTACCCCAAAGAGGTGGCGATATCGGCAAAGTTGAGGCTGATACAGCTTAAAATACTGCACCGGGTGTACGTCTCAGGCACCCGGCTAATGTTGATGGGAAGGAGTGCAGATGGGCTTTGTCGACGACGGTGTGGGGAGAGGGGTACATTTCTTCACATAGTATGGGAATGCCCGCGAATTCAAGCATATTGGGCGAGAGTGCATGTCTGCATGAGTGAGGTCTGGGGGGTAAGATTGCGACCTGAAGCTAAGAGGTGCCTTCTGAACATATGGGAGCCCACGGACCTATCTATAAAAGGTAAACTGTGGGCAACGCTGGGCTGGTAATTGCAAAACGAAACATAGCGTGCCAATGGGGAGCGGGAACACCCCCACTGATTAGTGCACGGAAGAAGGACATGGACTGGTGTATGCTGCAAGAGAAGACAGTGTATATATCCAGGGGGTGCCCCGGGAAATGGGTAGCGGTCTGGTCTCACTGGAATGAATATCGCGGTAAGCTTTGTGAACCTCCCGTGCTCCCTCCCCTTGAAGAATTGTTAACGCCATAGTGTGCCGGTACTGCTTCCACCCTGAATATTGCTCCACCAGAAATGATAATAATGTCTTTTAGTCCAAGGATGCAACACTGTAAAATCTATAAATGCTAAATGTAAAATGACCAACAAGTTTATTTTTGTTAATAAAAAGATAGATATGTAAAAAAAGAAAAGAGGGCTATTGGCAGTCAAGATAAGTGTTATAGACTCCTTTGGCCTCTGATTAGTGGACATGGGTACTCCTCTGTCCCAATCAGCTGTTTGTCTACTGCCTTCTGGGACTGTAGTTTGTATATCTTGACTGCTGCTGTTTAAAATAAAGCAAGATTAGATGGCATAATACTCGCCTCCATATCTATATTAAAATTAAGACTTTCCTTCGTAAGATTAGTAAAATCTAGATATTTTTCTGACTTAAACGTAGACTCCAGAAAGTTCCCACTCTAAGATGGCTGCCAGTCATGATAGAAACTCGGGCCACAAGGCTGCCTGGCAGCATAAATATCGAAGAGGGACTAAGAAAGGGAATTTTGCGTATCTTTCATTCATATTTAGTGGCCATCTTGAACTGTAGTTTGAAAGATATGTGTAACGAAATAGCGTTTGCGAAATAAATCAATACAATTTGTATTGAATCTGTATGCTACCGAAATTTGGAAGATTCAAACACAATGGCATAATTTAACACGATTTTATTTTCCAAATACATTCAGTACTCTTTTTAGAGAAGGGTTGAGTTAATAATTTCAAAATATGCAGCTGTATCTTTCTCCTCAACATAAAGTGTGTATAAACTACGCGGATGTTTTACGCTCATAAACATAAAGAACAGCTCTGTCACAACGCGCTTTCGTGAACATGGGAATTCCTTGGACAGAGCCTGTCCGTTTTCTATGTCTAAATACGCTGCATGTCACAGACTACTACCGCGGCCGGGGCTGTAATGTTCATGCTGCTGCTGCAGTCTATTCCTGGCCTCCGCCCTGTGAGCCGCATCCGGCGCTGGCAGCAAGGGCCGCGGCAGCAGCTCCACCCTCTTCCTGCCCGGGCTGCCGCAGCCGCCACAGTGTAACCCGGGCGGTCGGGGAGCGACAGACTCCAGGGTCGCGGCGCAGGGAGCCGGCATCACAGTCAAAGCTAGCTGCCAGCACAACAATCCCCGGCCCAGGGGCTAAGGAGCTGTCGCCCTGCCCCTAGTGCTGTGGAAGCATTGCCGCTTCTGGGGGTGACTGGGGTCCGGCCTGCATCCTAGGACCCTTGGCTGGTAAGTGAGATCGCTCTATCTGAAGGGTTTATGGGTGGTGTCAGTGGGGGGTTAGTGCCGGAGTGTATTAGTGGCAGTTCGCCTCGTGCGGGAGCGTGCCCTCTCTGACAGTAGAAGTTCACAGATCAAAGTCTTTTTAGCGGTAAGATAAGCGAGGCTGGTGTTGCCGAAATAAGCTAACAAGTCTATAAAATAACAGCGTTGTTCTAGTGCAGGCCGTTGTAGCAACCACGTTGTTTTGAGGGTCTCTCTATGTTTGTGGCTAGTCTGTCCAGTTTGGTGGCCTGGTCGGACATACTTTAAAGTTTATGGCAGCCCATGAGGAACGAGGCAGCCTCGTTGTGCTTCTCTGTGGTGACACTATCTTCAGATCCAAGTGTGTCTGGTTGGATGTTTCAGACCGTCCGTCACTCGGCTATCCTGACGATTGAAGCTGGGTATTGATGTGCAGAGCCGGATCGTCGCCTGTACGCTGGGTAGAGAGGTCAGCTTGTGACAACACCTTCCCAAATCTGACGTTGATACCTCCCCCTTTACCTACTGCCCGAGGCAGCAAGCAGTCCGACTTCTCAGACTCTGAGCTCTGCACCCGGCATCGGCGCAGCTGTCACAAGTACTTTCTGTTTCAGTCCCGAACCAGAGTCGTCCCTTCTCGATAAAGCCCGACAAACCAAGAGAAACACAGGATGTACACAAGTGTTAGAATGAAAGATAGCGTCCGAACGCTGACTGCGGCATGGTGCCAACTTTTGATGTTGGCTGCAGAAGCGCCACATTCATATTTGAATGATGCCAACCCGCACCACTCAGCAAAAATACTTTTCTAAATTGGTATCATTCTCTGCATCTTGGGCGTTGTTGCTGGGAACCGTGGCGCTTCGTTCCAAAATACAGTGAATGAAATAGTCCCTTCTTGTCAGATTGAAGTCGTGTGATCAATACATTTTAACCTGAAACTTCAGTCGTAAATGACGACTAATAGTGCAACTTTTTGAACATATATTGATATTATTAAAGCTGCTGAAGAGTGAATAGACACATTGGAGTACAGCACATAATTTTGAACGGTTTGTTGTTATATGGTGTACATTGTTACAGTTCTGCACAGTGCTTTAAATGGGAAAGTGCTGTTGGCTACTGAATACCTGCACTACTTTACTGTTTAATTTCAAAGGGAGAGTGCTTCTATTTCCGTGAAGGCATGGCGACAGGGTCAAAGGATCTGAGGGTGTGGGAGGGTGGAATTCTCCAACCTAAACAACAGTATCAGTGGCTTAAATCGAAGAAGGGAAGTTTTTTTCAGTCTCTTTTCCTTGGAGCTTTACATTTTGTGAGGTGTGTCAGAGTTGGGGGTGGCCATTGTTGGACTCCCAAGTCTTTGTTCTTCTCTGCGTAGACTAGTGATCAGGCCCGGTTCTAGCAGCGAGGCCACCCAAACATGACCTTTTGCCCACCCAGTCACGGCAGAAGAGGCAATGGAGAAGGCACCTGTTAAGTGCCTCCTCCATCTCAACGTCTGAATGTTGTAGTGTTTTTTCACTGTCTTGAAAACTGAAATTGGGCAGTGTTTTTTGGGAGTAGTGGTAAATGTGGGCGAGACAACAAATTACCAGTGAGCGCCCCTGAACCGAGCCCTCAAAAGGTTTGGTTTGTAAAGGATGCAACAAACATCACATTAAATATGATGGTCTCTTCAAAATTCAAAGATGTTTATTTCTTTAACACATGGAAGCTTTGACAATGTGTTTCAATATAGCGCCGCACTGAGAAGTACTTATTAAAAGTGACAGTTTTTAAACATGAACTTAGTCTTTCCTGCCCCCGACCTCACACTGGTGACAGTGCCAATAGTGAAGCAACAGGCAAGATAGTGGTCTTGTGGCCCAGATTATTCTAAAGGAACATTAGTCTATGAAATAACGAAATGGATTCTTGTATAGTTGGGTTTCGGATTAATGTATTTAAACGTAAATATATAAAATATGAAGAAAAACAAGTTTTGCTGAAATAAAATATTTGCCCCAAATCACACAATTTAAGTGAGAAAGTTGCAATTTTTCCTTATTTTATGTTCACTTTGTACAACTCAGCCATTATATGGCTAGCTATTTGTGTCTCCTTTTTATGTTAATACTTTTTTTGCCTCTTTGTGCAGTTTTTATTTTGTGCGAACTCGACCTAAAGGTATTGAAGCACTTTATATGAACACCAGTCATATTACACAAGGTCACATTCATTTCATTGAGGCACTGTAGATTTACCCAGAATCACAGAAAATTCAGCTAATGCCGAAACTCTAACCAGGCATGTTCAGTTCCAAAGTTGTAAGCTCTCGCCGTAATGCCACATCCTGGGTAGATTGAGGGTGGTAGACAGAAGGTACATAAATGCTTGGCTCATCATGGGCTCGAAGTTCCAAGAGCACCTCAAGCTGAGCCAGGCTTCAGCACAAACTCAGATCAAGCTTTGTGGCCCCCCATCTTTAGTTGGGACAGTGGGGACAGAAGTTTACCTTCAGCAGGTACAGCGACACCAAGGCCTGTGAACAGCCTTCTGCACCTTAATTATGCTCTGCGTGGGGGTTCTGACAGTGTTTATGTATTTTTAGTTTGTGTAAGATGCACGCAATAATACACTGTAAGATGGCGCATTCATTTTACTTTTGAGATATTAGCAGTGCATGCCATGTTGGATGACCAAACCCCAGGGCGAGGTAATCATAAATTTCCCCCAGCAATTAATGTAGAATTACAATGCCTAATAGGCTAAGGGCCTGATTCACAAAGGTATACGGAACACTTCTAGGTAAGTTTACTATTTTTTGTATTCACAAACTACAAGTTTAATTATAACAGTATTGTCCTGACTCTGGAGATGCCTCAGTTGGGGTCGAGAGCTCTGCACACATAAAGTTAGGCATTTCCTACATTTTTATGTGAAGAGCATCAGCCACGAGTGCGGAGTCTCCAGTCGTAAAATTACTATTCGTAAAATGAAACTTGTAGTTTATGAATACCAAAAAATAGTAAACTTGCACAAAAGTGTTTTTACCTTTTTTGAATCTGGTATTAAGCGTGTCTGTCTTTTTCTGCCAGATGCTGAGGTGAAGTAAATAACTGATCTTAAGTAAGATATTATGTTGGGCTGAATTGTATTAATGAGGTGCAACGCAGGCCCAGAAAGTTTTAACAAGTGTATTACAGTATTACTTCATTATTTTATTAATATCACAAAATGTTGCTGCGTTACACCACATAATTAATTAACTTCCCTTAGAACTAAATAACCCTAGCCAAGAACCTTTGGCCTATCCTTGACTGCAAACTCAATATCACAGCCCAAGTCAGCGCCATCCGTGCCTAATGCTTCCACAGACTGAAGATGCTGAGGAA
The DNA here is from genome assembly GCF_964204655.1 of Triturus cristatus. Taxonomy (NCBI): domain Eukaryota; kingdom Metazoa; phylum Chordata; class Amphibia; order Caudata; family Salamandridae; genus Triturus; species Triturus cristatus. Next base: position 513,990,501 of record NC_140588.1, read on the forward strand.
GATTTTCAAATGGCTTCCAGTAATAATGCGGAAAATCATCACCCATACTCTTGCCACCGGCAACCACTGTCTACAAGAACACCCTTTACGCTGGGATAATTAAGTATCTGATCTTGAGGCTGCAGAACATCCAGAACACGGCAGCCAGAATCACTCCCAACCTCCCATGACACTTGCACATCTGACCTCACCTCACCTCAAGGAGCTACACTAGCTACCCATACCCAAATGAGCACATTTCAAACTCCTCACCCAAAACTTTAAGGCACTCTGGCCCAGCATACCTCTACAATATTGTCTACTTTCACAAACGTTACCGTCACCTAAGCTCGGCAAGACTCCTACTTGCTTACAACCCACATGTATAGAAAATCAAATCCAGCTGTTAAGCCTTCTCCTACATTGTTCCTAAAGCATGAAATGACGTGTAGTTATGCTTCCAAGCCTCCTCTTCATTTCTTGAATTCCACAAGAAGCTGAAGACCTGGCTTTTAAAGTAACCACATTAGGCCCTAGGTTTGGTCTAATCTCACACCGGCTCAGCACCAGGATGCCCTCCTGGGTGAGAGTGTGCTTTACAAACCAACATGACATCTCCCAAGAGAAGCAAATGCACTTTATGGAGCTTCAGTTCAAACTGGTGCCAATTGAGCCTTGGCTTGAGTCTGGATGATTGCTTTTCTTTCCCACGTTGTGTGTCTGTTTGCCTCTGTGCGCACCTCCATAATATGGATGGGCTAAGAGGCAAAATGATTCCCTCATTTGCGTGTGGTCATGCCACTGCAAATGAGGGAACGTCCTATACATACATGCGTGCCAGCACTTCACTATACAGAAGGAGCTGCACAAGCATCTATGGCCCATTCAGTAACCAGGGCACTCTGTGTAATACAGCCTCAGAAAGTTACCTGTTTGCCTGCACTTAATGGTTGTACACTTATCAGGCGTGATAACTGCTCTTAGTGGTCAACAATACTGCTTTCTTTTTTTCAAAAGGTGTTTATGTGTTTTTTAAACTTTATCAATGAAAGTACACCACAAAAGAACGACATGGAAATAAACAGTTACAAAGTTCACCGTATACAAAGAAGTAGGTGTTGGGCAAATTGCAAGGGGGAAGTAGCCAGTTTTCCTAGTGCGAAATGTCAAGGCTTACGTGTGGTAATAGAGACCTCCTTGACCAACTACTAGAATCTGCTTGGAATCCAGGTGCTTCTATTGAAGCCTGGCCTGCTGGAAATATTAAGGGTCAGGGTTGTTGAGTATAGACATTAGCTCTTACTCTCAAATAACTCTCTAGATGCACTGCATGACTGTTTGGAAGGAGATATGATGTAATCTTGGAGTTGTAGGCTACCTCCAGAATTGACAACTTTGGTTCTACGTTGGCCCACCCGAACATATCCTTGGCCCATCCAGATGAACATTTTTGTAAACGGGCCCGATGTACATAGGGTTAGGTGTAATTATCTCTCGGTTTTAACGCTGCGGTTCCGTAGTTTGCCCCTCATTCATTTTTCATTCACAAAAAAGAACCTCATGAATGAACACCCCAGGACCAACCTTTTGGTGTATATTGGGATAGTTTTGGTACTTAAACTTAATGTAGCTTTTCAGTGGTGGTTATGCTTGCTGACACTGCACAAGTGCCACTGATGTTGAAAATAAGTGGGTTTGGTAAATATTATTTTTTAAAAGGTAGTAAACTACTTAGAGGCAGCGATGCATCTTGCTAAAGCTCTGTGAAAATGTTTTTTGGTGAGCCTTTGTAAGAAAACTAAAATAATTTGGTTATTTTTAAAAAGTTGATGGCATTTGTGGTCTGCTAGATGGTTTTCTCAGAATTCTTTCAAATGTGGGGCACAAAAAGTAAGTATCCAGTGCTTCCTGTGTTCCTCAAAATAGTGGGAATTTTTTAACTTAAATATTTTTTTAAATTTTCCCCAGCATGCCATTCCTTTTATCAAATCCAATTTGTGACACTCGCACAAATGCACCATCCATTGATTTGGCTGTGCTGTTACAGGATGGTAGCATGGTGCTGGTTATGAATGTGGTTATCTCTTCGTTAAGTAAAAGAAAGCTAAACAAACATTGGTAAATGCAATATATTTCGCCTATGTGATTAATAATAACTTTTTTTTGTTTTAAGTTGTAGCTTGGTGAGCAGTTGTGCAATATAAGTTACTTGAGACCTTTTAAAGATTTATATTCAATGTGAGGCTACTTAATGGAAAGCTTGAAGTAATTGGTGTCTAGAAACTCTTAAGGGAGCTCCCTGCAGCTATGCAAGAATCTAGGGACATTTCAGCTGGAAGGGGTGCTGAACCGTTGATCAAAGACTACTAGAAAGGCTGAACAATATGGGTACCAAAGGGTCCAAGAAGAGAGGCCAGCCCAAGCGAGACGAAACATCCTAATTGCAGAACCACTGTAACCCCAGTGTAGAGAAAAAGAGAATCATTGTACAAAAGCTCCCCTGCATGAACCGAAGAATAGCAGGAGCTGCAGAAGTGAAAGGAGAAAGAAAAATAGCACACCCTACACTATGTATAAAACACATAGGGGCATATTATCAAGACAGGCGATAAAATTATCACCGCTTTAGCGGCAGAACACTGCCGCTAAAACGGCGATAATGGGCTTGATAATATGCTCTATGGAATTCCAATTGAAGCCCATGTTAGATGTGAAGGACATCTAACCTGAGCTTCAATTGGAATTCCATAGAGCATATTATCAAGCTCATTATCGCCGTTTTAGCGGCAGTTTTCTGCCGCTAAAGCGGCGATAATTTTATCGCCTGGCTTGATAATATGCCCCATAGTTCTGAGAACTAAGGCACTATGCGTGACCCCTGTAACCAACCAGTTGTGTAAACAGAACCAGGGAAAGAGGCCACTGAGCAAGAGCGCCTTGGTGAGGCATGGTACCACAAGCAACAGCGTAACAAAAGTAGAGTGCATGGCTCATTTGGAAGCCAGCTAGAAGAAACAAACGCAGAGACCAGCCATATTGGCCTAGATTCACTCATGGCCTTTTCCGCTGTAAAAAATGAAATGCGGCACCATCTGCAACCACCAAACACTTTGCAATCTTTGCAGTAGAAGGGAAATGAGGCAGGAACTGCAGCCGCTTAAGAAAAGTAAAGCATATAGCGCCCTGGCAGCACAAACTGCTGTATTAAAAACGCACAGACCCAGAACAGTATACAACGTAATTTATGGCAAACGCTGTGGTAAAAACAATGAGTTGCCACTTACAACTGCCATTGTAAAGTAAAGCGTACAGCGCCCCAGCAGCGTCCTCTAAAGTAAACATAACAAGGCTGTGTGTGAGTGCAGTTGCGATCGGGCGTTGGCTTCCCAGCACGCAGAACTAGGATCAAGAGGTCTCCATTGAGACCAGCACAGTGCGCTGATCCCATGGCATGGAGGCAGCGCTGTAGCTTTAAAGCAGGGGTGTATCTTTCAGCGACAACAGGGTTCCTGAGATGCTTAAAAAGTTCCACCAAGGCAGTTGAAAACAGTACTTGGGTCACGGTGGCTGATAAGAGAACCACACAAGGAACAACAGGAAATAGTATGCTACATGCAATAGAAACGGAGGAAATGTAAGTGGCAAGCACACAAACCAATGAAAAGCAAGGGCGGGATGTAAGCCCCTTTAAAGATTTATATTAAATACAATAGATTTCACAAGTGCTGTGCAGGCTAAACCTTAAACTATGAAAAGATTCTTACTGTCATAGGCAGTCCTTTTAAAAAATCTGAATGTTTTGGTAATGCAAAATGGTACAGTATATTCTGTTTTGTATTGCAATTGGTTAAAAATGTAGCAGTGCACCTGGAAAAACAGTGAAGAAGCTAATGATTTTAAGAGTCGAGCAAGCCTTGTGTCACTGTCTTTACCAATCACACCGGTCACTGTTTTTTCTAAGGGACCCTCGGCCCTCTATCACTACGTACAACAAGAAGGCAGCAGATTCTTTCTGCAGTTGTCTTAGTGGACTATTAGGACTTCCGGTGCCACTGTTGTTTTTTTCAGGTCTAGTAAATGGACCAACATGATAGGCTCTGGTTGCTTTCTGGGTTCTGCGTATCGGGGTAATGAATGAGGGAGATTATGCTCTTAGTAGTGATGTCCATTTTTCACCTGAAAAGCTTCCTATCGTGAATTCGAAGCATTGCTCACAGCATCTTGTTTAATGGTCTTTAAAGATGAGCGGTTGAAGGCCAATATCACACAAGTCAGTTTAACTGCGAATGAGTAAAAGCGGAGTGTTTATAAGAGAATACCTTTAATTGAGTAAAACTTTTCAACAGTAACATTGTTAATGTATTGTAAATAATCTATCTGCTGTTTTGTAATTGTTATAAAAACAAGAAAATATTATGTAGCTATTTTGTTGGACATCTTTGAAATATTAGATATCCGCCATATATTCGATGACTGCAAATTTGGCAAGATTTTAACTAGGTCAATCGATATGTTTGCATTCTTTTTCTTTCTCTTGTACATGCATGTACTCAGCACTGTTCACTGAGATAAAAAGAATACAGTTTCATGACACAGTTTGCAATTTTTAAATAGCGTAAACAACACTAATTCTTAAAGCATAATTAGTGATGGAAAATAAAGTACCACTTCTCCTTTTGTTTAGGGAATATTCATATTGTGTAGAGGTATTTATTTTGAAAAGCTCTTGGATCTCAATTTTTGCTCTAATTAAACGTATTTTTTAATCTAGTCACTTTAAGTCCTCTATTCGTCTGAAATTGTCAAAACATGCATTAACACAGTTAAATGCATATTTCACATTTCTGCTGCACAAATATAGATGTGATTTTTCCTTTAGTTCCTACAGCTGCAAGTCTCGCACATGTACTAAGTTTCTTATTGGGTTCAAGAGTAGTTCAGGTATCTAGTACTTAGTAGCTTAGGGTCCAGCTATCTTGGTTATGTAGGCATTTCACAGCCAAGGACTCCAGGTACATTGGTTGTACTGTTGCAATGATCCACCAACAGCATTTGAGAATTGTTGTTCTGGCTCCTGCCCTTATGTAGATTTTTTTTTTATACTTTCTAATCTAGAATTCGAGTGATGCAAGAGGCATCACTGCTCTGATGGAAATGCTCTTCCATCGTCGTATGCTTGCTATTGTGATCCTGAAGATTGCATAAGTACAGTTGTGCATTTCACAAACTCATTTCCTGTTGGTCCCAGGTGGGACCTAAGTTATGTGTCGTTTTTCTGCTTTCCTCTGTGGGTCATTTTCCATCCAATCGCCACCTGTCCAACAGGTATCCTTGCTTACGTAGTAATATAAGCAGACCTTTTATAATACAGATTCGTATTTACCTGCAGAGAATACCACTCACAAATAGAAGACTAAAACACCACTAACTGACAGTCAATTTTCAGGCTAGTTATGCCATACGTTTTAGTCGAGCTGAATTGTAATTTCTCTTGATGATTTTCACATCATGACGTGGTCATTTACAACATAAATGTCCTTGTCTATACACCCACCATTCCGCCCATTTGTGAATCTGAGGGCATTAGTGCAGAGGCTATCTCACTTTATCTACCTAGCCACTTTATCTACCTTTCCTCCTTTTATCTCACAATCACGCCGCAACCTGTGAAGTATTTATGAGAGTTCTCGCACTCAAGTTTAAGCCGACCCAAGCACTTCTATATTTATTAGTCATCCGAGACTACATGCGATACTTCTATGGATATCACTTTATGCAAATCATTAATGCGCTATTAGAGTTTAGAAAAATTACCATTTTAAGTAAAAATCATACAAGCCTTCAGAAATTGCCGAAAATATTCTTCTCTAGCATCCTTCTTAAATGGCTCAAGACAGGTTCTGCTTGGATATATTCTACTAAATAACTACTTCTGATCAACGAAAAATGAAAATGACTATCTAGTCAAAGCAGGTTTGGGAGTAAAAGCTTTTTACCTATTTAGAAACTGAACAAGGGGTATAACATGTAGGAATCCGTCCTTGTGTTTTAAATTGAAACCCTTCCTTTTTTAATGCCTTTGAACATTGCTTGCATTCTACCACCTGCAAAGGTGTACCATGATGACATCTCTGTTAACTACCTGCCAGTAAATACACTCTACAGACCCAATGCTATAACATGTAACTATTTTGGTAGCCCTAAGTCTCCTGAAGGTATCTTTGAATGCACAGGTTTTCTTTTCCTGCTGCATTTGTAAGTGCAGAAGATTCATTGCTGTGTTAATGCATCTTTTTTGTTTTAAAAGTAGGCCTCGATGTTCTAGGGTCTTTACCATGTGCAGCATTTGCACAGTTAGCAGGGAATCTAAAATTCTAAAATGGTAATGTTTTTGGTGTCTGTCTTTCCGTGAATAAACTGATAGACATAAGGAAATAACACTAATTGTTTTGTTTTCAGAAAACACTCAAAGTTTTCTACACAGGTGTTATGTACTTTTGCAGAATCCAACTTTCTTGTAGACTAAAAGTTACGAATAACATCTCTTTTCTTTTTTCCTGTAAAAATTCACATGCCTTCTTATTCCTTCTCTTCATTGTTACTGAGGTATAGCTATTTAAGCTCGTATTTCTTGGTCCGAAAACAAACTACTTCCCATGAACCAATTTCCGTTCTAACTCGGAGTTCAATCTCATCACATGTTCTTTTTAAGCGCACCAGTCTTTTCCCAAAACTATACTTCAGTCTATAAGCAATTTTCTGGCTAGCGCCATTAAACCCTGTGTAAGGTCTGTATCCTTAGAACATCGGAGATATTTGCCTGGAAGCACCTTTTTTATGATGGTATAACTTTAAGTTGATCAGGCTCACCTTCTTAAAAATTGAACCGTTCCTCAGTATGCTCCATTATGAGCTAATAGGCCACTATTAATTGCATAACCTTTTTACTTGTCACATCATGTAGACTCCTCAGTAACTCGGTCCTACCTGCTGGCTTCCCTCATTGACAATCAATGCTTGGCTCCTGTAGTATTTCTTGTTTTAGGCAAGACCCCCTTTCACCTGTTAGTGCCTCACCAAAGTAAGTGAGAGTGTCAGGGACCTGTTCCATTAACGAACATGAAAATCGTCTAGGTTAGGTTTTGGTTCAAAGAAAGTCTTCCCTACAACTGCACGTTTTAAGGTCTTGTCAGTAGAAACTGGTCAGCAGCTACTTTCAGAATTCGCTGTTCAAAACCAGATGCCACTCCCTCACAGTGCTATTCTGTCAGGACAAAATAAAACGATTTATTAATAAGAAGAAAAATGGCAGAGAGAGAGAGAGGTATAAATGTGACCCCTTACTTGACCAAAAGAATTCACTAGAAGTAATGTACGCCATTCAAATGGGCACTGTAATATTGATGTTTGTGTTCACAGGCATGATATCTTGTAAACCTTTTTGCATGAAAGTTATGGATAAACAGAAACATGACCAAGTTTGATCCAAAGTGCCTCACCTGCGGTATTACAGTTTTTTGCTCTTTACAGTGCAACTGCTAGTAATATTCTAGTGTTTGGTGAGGAAAGGATTTGTTTTATGCGTTTTAGAAATAACTAAACCAGTCCTAATTCATATTTAATTTCTCTATGCACAGTTCTAAATATTTAGATGATTAATATTACTATAGTGCCTTTTACATTTTTTTGGTTAAACCTGTGATATTTGGATGTGGCCTTGCTGTCGCTCAACAGGCATGCTGTTTTTAGCATTTAATTACTCACTGACTGCGAATTATTAAAAATGTTAATAACCTACATAGAACTAATTGGTCTTCATTCTTTAAATATTCTTTAGCTTCTTGGTTTCGCATCTGTACCTGATAACTTAGTTTGGTGGCAGGGACATTTAAAAAGAGAAACGCGGTCTGGATGAGATCTCAACCAATTCCTGGGGGTCAAATCCTGAACAGGGAATGAGTACTCCCTAAAGCAATCGTGTCAAACAGATGCCATATCAAATCTCAATTTGAAGTAAGGGAGGTAAAGATCTTCATTTTTCTACTTTCTTAGTGTGATTGGAAATTAATGGCTGTCGTAATTGCACTAAAAGTTGATTTTAGTGTGTGAAACATTAAAGATGGAGGAGAGATTGTGTATGGGAGGTTATTTATATGAATCAGTAGTCAAGGCTAGATACAAAGCATTAATCCAGTGAGAGACAATGGTTCCAAAGGGCAAACATAAGATTGGAAAGAATATAGATTTGTCACTAAATATGCTAATGATTGTGAAGAGCTATGTGATACATCGACCAAGCTCTGAAAAACTTTGTATGGGAATTCTGAATTACAAAGATGTATTCAAGCAACAACTAGTATCACATATGGGAACGTGAATTCCATTCGATTACAGGGAGTATTCTTAACAATAAAATTAATTGAACTTGGTTCCATGGAATGGCTGTTGCCTTTTTGATGTGGCAAATGTAAGGTTTGTGAGTTGGGTATAAACAAATGTAAACCACTATCGGACAACTACTGCAAATTGAAATTTTAGATTAGGTTCGTTATTAGCAGTCTTATTTCACAGTGTATGCATTAATTGGGCCTTGTAAATTTTATTTTTAGCAATAGAATGGTAAGAATGATGATATGGCTCATAGAACGCTTCCGAACAATTAAAAATGCTGATGTAAGTTGTACACTGGTTTTACATTATGCTGATAAACACTGAACACTGAGGGTGATCCCTTAACTATACAAGTAGTGGGATTTTTTATTTTTATAGAACAAGATGGGAGAGAGGAGGTGACTGGCAGCAGTGCCTCCGATGAATGGAAGCCATTGTACTTATATTTCAAATGAAATCCCCCTCCCTGAGGACATGGATACAAAAGGATGGATCCATGCCTTTCTGTAGAGCGGCAAATATAATTTGTAATCATTAATTTTGTATTAGATGTTAAAATAATTTTGTTTCATTTGTCGGTCGCAGCTTTTGCTTATCATTGATTGATCACTAGGTCAGGGTTTATTGTGCACTCCATCACAAGTTTAAAGGATATGTGAATGTGGGATCCGGTGCAGGGTTTATTGGTATTGTACTGATAGAAAGTGGGGAAAAAAAGATAGAGCGATGGCTTATTATTGGGATCAGGTGTTTGGTAGGATTCGGTGTTCCTCCTTAGTATGAACTGTGGTTTGTCTTCTGTTGGCGCTTGATAAAATATTTTTTCTTTTGCTTAAAATTTATTTTTGTTTGTATATTAAACATAAATTGAACTTTCTTTAGATCCTCGAATATGATGAGAAGGTCCCTTTCTCCAGGGGTTGAAAAACATGGACCATAGTGCTTGTTTAATGATGAATTAAATAATTTTTAAGTGCATTTGAAGTGGTGTGTAGATGAGGGATTGTCTGGGGAGAAAAAACGGAAGAAAGTGATCCTGACCTCGTATGCACTAGCACTGGTGTTGAGAGGACTGAACATTGTGACAAACAAATCACCAACGTTTTTATAACTGGGCAGACAGTTTTGGACATTTCTAAATGGTGCTGTGAGTTACCTATTGAGTTTTGGTAAACTGTAAGCACCTGATGGAACTATTTAAAAAAATATATATATATAAGGTGAATGAACATACACCCGTTATAAAGTAACCCAGAATTAGACTTTCACAGCTGCAGAAAGTAATTTTGTGCGATGTTTATGCACTTAGGGCCTCATGTAGGTAAATAAATTTTACCGGTTCTTAAATACCGAGCCGTACCGAATCGGTAAATTAGAATCGGTAAGTTATATGTAGGTAAAAATTCGGTAACAGTTACCGATTCGGTAACATTCGGTAAATACGAATCGGAATTCACCGATTCGGTAAATACCGAGGTGATAATTACCGAATCGGAAAATACCGAGGTGGTATCTACCGAATCGGAAAATACCGAGGTGGAATCTACCGAATCGGAAAATACCGATTCGGTACGTACGGATTCGGTAAATAACATCACATGACTTGACGAAACAGCTAATCCTGTGCAACGACAGCCCACCCAACCAGGAACTGCCCACACCCAGGCAGGTGTACACAATTAGCCGAAGTGGCCACACCCAGGCAGGTGTACATAATTAGCCGACCCTGGAGAGGCTCGGAGTGCAGAGGAGAGGCAGGGAGCAGTTGCATGTGCGAGCGGGAAACGAACAGCATGTCCAGCCAGAGAACACAGAAAGACGGAGGGGAAAGGAGGAGGAAGCTCAAATTCAGCCCCAAGGAACTCCAGGTGCTGGTGGAGGAGGTGGTGAAGCAGCACCAGAAGCTGTTTGGGAGGCAATCCCTGCAAGTGCCTGAGGCCGAAAAGCGCAACATATGGCTGGCCATCCAGGCGCAGGTCAATGCTGTGGGAGTGACCCACAGGGAAATTGAGGTCCTCAAAAAGCGCTGGTATGACCTGAGGATTGTGACCAAGAGGAAGATGGGCGACATCCAGAAGGAGGCCAGCCAGACCGGAGGTGGAACCAACAGGGCACCTGCCCTCACCGAACTGGAGGAGCTGGTGGCGGCCACACTCGAGCAAAAGAGCGTCGTGGGTCTTGGGGACGCCGACAGCTCTGCCAGAGCCGCAACACAGCAAGGTAAGACGAAAGCACAGCAATGTAGCCGCCCCTACCCCTATCCCACATCCCCCATTGTGAAACGAGAATCACACTGCAGTCCACACGTGTCAGTGCAGACAGGCAATGCATTCCGGGAGAGGTAGTCAGGGCAACACTAACCATGACGTAAATGTCACAGGGCAACAAGGCATGTCACGCACTCGAGGCACAAGGAGACAGAGGACAGATTGGAATGTGAAATGATTTATTGTGACGCTTGCAATGCAGGCCTTCGGGGACACTGAGCCAATGTTGTTTTTCTGTCCACAGATGTGACATCATGCAGTACAGGGCATGCTGCAGGGGAGACGGCACACCAGCCACAAAAATCACCTCTAGCCAGCACGAGTGCAGACCAGGGAGCAGGCCCACTTGCAGCCGCACCACCTACGCAGCCAGCCTCGCCGCACACAGAGCCAGCATCACCTCACCGAGAGCCAGCATCACCACCACCAGAGCCAGCATCGCCACTCATGTTCGATTCACCGGCCACATCTCCGCTTGCAGGTGTGAGAATGAGGAGGCGTCCAGCAGCCAGGCTACGAGCCTTCGACACCTCGTCAGACGACAGCATGGGCCCAGAAGACCGCACCGGGCCCCAGGAAGGGAGCCATCCCACTGTGCCCCACACCTCACAGGCAGCACAGACGGGAGCAAGAGGGCGCCGCAGGTCGCGTGTCCAGAGTCCACCAGCACCCACTGACGGCCATGGTGTCTTCTTGGGGCTCGAGGGCCAAATGTTGAAGCAACAGCGCCTGCAATCAAAGGCAGTAATGTCAGTCCAGAGGCACATGCGGGTGATGAGGACAAGCTTAGTCAACATGGACACAAACATTGGCGGCATGGCTGCGGGCATTCGGGACATGTCCCAGTCAATCCAGCAGTTGTGCAGCAAATTAGATGCTGACATCGAAGCACGGCGCCGGGAACGCCAGAGAAGGGACACTACCAGCAGGGCACTCAACCGTCTGGCAACTGCGACTTCCCTACTTTGCCGGCGCTCTGTGACGATGCAGGAGGGCCTAACACAGTGCTGCAGCGACCGGTCTCGGGGGATGGTGCAGGTGACAAGTGCACTAGGGGTGCTATTGAGTAGTCAGGCGTCGACAACTGCTGCAGGGGATGCTGCGGAGAGCATCGACACCAGCAGCAGCATCACACCCCCCGTCCCCGAAGCACGCAGGAGCAGCAGGCGGCTTGGGGTTGGCTCTAGTGAGGATGCACAGGCCGTGCAATCCACCACTGCAGCGCGTATGCGCAAACATTGATGTGGCCCTGCTTATCCACTTGCCATTGGGTGACGTAACCCTGGACATACTCATTGTATAGATGGCATATTGCCAGATTGGCCTGTTCATGTGTTCATGGCGTGGTGCCACATTAAACTACGTCATGACTTCTCACGACTCGCTGTGTCCCCTCACTTACTCAGAAATAGTTGCATGTGATCTCTGCCCGTCTCTCTCTCCCATCGATTGCAGTTGGCACTCTAGCAGCGCTGCCCTCTGGCTGGCCTGACTCATCCTCGTTGTCCTCAAAATATGTTAGTTCCACATCTGTACCTTTTTTCGTGGCAAGGTTGTGCAGCATTGCACAAGTGGCAATTATCTTGCAGCAGGTGATGGGTTTGTACTGGCGTGCGCCTCCGCTCTTGTGCAGGCAGCGGAACCTGCTCTTCAGCAGTCCAAACGTGCGCTCCACCACATTGCGTGTAGATTTGTGGGCCACGTTGTATCGTCTCTCACTCTGGGTTGCTGGGTGTAGGTAGGGAGTGAGGATGAATGAACGGCATGCATATGCACTGTCGCCTGGATGAGTAAAAGGGAACCATCAGTTACATGCCTCTATACACTCTGATTTGCAGGTTTCAAGGGGCGTCACTGTTACTTACCCAGCAGGTATCCCTCTCCGAATTCTCCGGCTCTCAGTCGTGTGTAGATCCCACTATTCTGGAAGATGTAAGAGTCGTGGGTGCTCCCAGGAAACTTTGCAACAATATCTGTGATGATGTTCCCTGCATCACAGATCACCTGCACATTGATGGAGTGGGTGGACTTCCTGTTCCTGTAGATGTGCTCTGTGTCAGCTGGTGGACAGATTGGGATGTGTGTACCATCAATACAGCCGATGACATGGGGGAACTGTGCCATGTGATAAAAGTCTGTTTTTGTTTTCTGCAGTGCAGCCTGTGTGTTTGGGAAGCTTATGTAGTGGTGCATTCTCTGCATCATGGCATCCAGGAACTTCCTGAAGAAACGTGACAGGCAACTCTGGGATACCCCACCCACCGCAGCTATCACCACCTGATAACTGCCGGATGCCAACAGATGTAGGCTGCAGAGCACCTGCACATGTGGGGGTATGGCGTGCGCCCTTCTTATTGGCTGGTCCAGGAGTGGGTGAAGGTCCCTGATTAAGTCCATGATGGTTTCGGGGTGTAGCCTGTACCTCTCATGTATCTCTGCATCAGTCAGCTGTAATAGTGTGATGCGCTGTCTGTAGATTTGTTCCTCCCGTCGCCACACCCTCAGTCCTGCTGCCTGTAGACGTAGGCGCCTTGCAATGACGTACATGGCGGCCATGTTGTCCACGCTGTTGCATTTTGGGATTGCTTATGTGCATTGTTGATGGTTACCACCTGCTTTCCATCCGTGTTAATTACCGACTCTTATTTACCGATTTTCCTGGATTTCTTAATTACCGACTGCTCCTACATGTCATTTTAAATTTTTACCACTTCATATTTACCACTTCATATTTACCGATTCGTTAATAATGTATTCGGTAAATATGAATCGGTATTTTAGAATTCGGTAACTATGAATCGGTATTTACCGCCTCATATTTACCGAAAAGTGGTTTTTGGACTCCTACATCTCACTTGTCTGAATACCGGTCGGTAACGGCATATTTACCGAAAATCGGCCGTTACCGACCGGTATTTGGCTACCTACATGAGGCCCTAAGTCTGTAAAATTGACAAATTATTTTTTTTCCGAATACAGCTGTTTTAACCACAGAACACCCCAAAAAAATATAGAGGATGCTTAGTCATGTCCTGTCAGCTGCAGGACTGAAAACATAGCTTGCAGAAAGGTACTTTGTTTCAATAATAGTTTTCATATATTCAGACTAGCCAAGTTCATACCATTCTTGCAAAGTAATCATGTAAGTGAATATGTGGCTTAATGTGAATAAAATGTTTACTAGCACTGCCCTGTTTAACACTGGTTAGGTGAATATTTTGACTCAGTTTTTTGCAAACCAGTTTTAATGTGACGTTTTCAAGATTGTCCTGGATCTCTTCATCTTCACCATGTATAAGGCTCCTTCACCTACTCGTCATCTTCAGACTCCTAATTTCTGTGATTCGCTGTTTGTCACCTGCATGATTCTGTTTTTTGCCTCATGAACGATCCCACCATCTGTTTGTTTCAATTCCAATACAGGGGAGATACCTTTCAGTTTTTCATCTCGCACCTGCCCTCTATTGTGGGAGTGTTTATATATTGTGTATGTGTGTGTGTGTGTGTGTGTATATATGTATATATGTGTATATGTGTATATATATATATATATATATATATATATATATATATATATATATATATATATATATATATATATATATATATATATATATATATATATTTTTCACTGAAAAAACCATAGGTTTCAGGGGTGTTATAGTTAGCTGGACTTTTCACTTGTACAAAACCATTGAAATTCCCCCGTTATAGTTAGTTAGACATGACAGTGATGTCATGAGTGATGTAATATGTGACGTCATCAGCAGTGCATTGCGGGCGCGCGAGTTATAGTTAGCTGAACTAACTATTACGGGGGAATTTCAATGGTTTTGTACAAGTGAAAAGTCCAGCTAACTATAACACCCCTGAAACCTATGTTTTTTTCAGTGAATTTCTGAGGTTTTTTAAATGCTAATTCCGAACTATAACGTGCCTGAAACCTATGGTTTTTTCTGTGAATTTAAAAGGTTTTTTAAATGCTAATTTCTAACTATGCCTACAGAGATAGGACATGTGAAGAAAGAAGAAAAAATGCACAGAAAGAAAAAAAAAGAAGTGCAGAAAGAAGCAACAGAAGTCCTCAAAGACGAAGAAAAGTGCAGGAAGAAGGATAACGTGCAGAAAGAACAAAAAGAAGAGCAGAAAGAAGCCTTGTTGCAAAATCATCCTGTACCCTCAACTTTTTCAGACGGATACTGGTGTTAACTGAGTCTGACTAACCAGTGCTATGTTAAAAGACACTTAGAATACAGTGAAAACCCCTACATACACTAGGGAACATTATGCGTTGGGGTCCCCCTGTGATTAGCATGACCTCCTCTGTAAGCCCCTAGTATATAATAGGGCAGGGGGATTAAAACTACCTCTTAAAACAGGCCACAGGGCGTTTTTGCACACGTTAACTCAGGCCCCGTCCCCTCCCTTCACCACTGTGTAAACACGCCCTGTGTCCGTTTTTAGTTGGGAGATTAAGTTCATTTGAATCCTGAGGGTCCCTAGGGTCCAACTAGCCCACTAGGTACCTCCAGTAAGTGCCACAGAGCTGCGTTGCAGAGAGGTGTAAAAAGTGGCACGGCCTGGACCACCTCTCTGCAATGCAGGTCAGTGGCGCTTACTGGAAGCACTTGGTGGGCTAGTTAGCCCCCAGGGCCCCTCAGTATTGAAGGAAAATTATATCCCCAATTTAAAACGTGCCATAGTGCGTGTTTGCACACGTCACCTCAGGCCCCGTCCCCTCCCTTCACCACTGTGTAAACGCGCCCTGTGGCTGTTCTAAGTTGAGAGATTAAGTCCCCTTGAATCCTAAGGGTCCCTAGGGTAAAACTAGACCACTAGGTACCTCCAGTAAGCGCCACAGAGCTGCGTTGCTGAGAAGGAGCTTGGCCTCAGAACACCTGTCTGCAGCGCAGCTCCCTGGTGCATACTGGAGATGCCTGTTGGGCTAGTTGGCCCTCGGGGACCCTCGGTATTGAAGAGGAATTAATTCCCCAACTTACAACTCGCCAGGGGGCGCGTTTGCAGAGTGCTGCAAGGAGGGGGCGTGGCCTCCAGCACGATGCCAGTCTTGTATTTATTTTAATTTTTTAAGAAGGGGGGCTGTGTGGTTCCCCTTCTTATTCTAATTTATTGGCCCTGATGACCCCATCCCCCAGGGCCTGTCTCCTAATTATATTTTTTTGACCCCAATCCCCAGGGCCGGCCACTGTTTTTTATTATTTTTAAAAAATATATATTTATAGACACACCTAGGACATGCTGGACAAACCGTACGTACCTATCACCATGACGATTTGCGTGATATTCATTAAAAGGCGACTATGCATACAATTAATCCACGTGGAATGTATTTACACCACTAGTGAAGCTCTGACATGTCTGATGCCCTACCGTGCCTAATCCCGAAAGACACCCTTGTCGTTTATTTATACAAACATGGGTAGCTATTGACGGGCATATTTAATACACATGCACACCAAGCCATTCAAAGGGGATTCGACAAAAATTCGACCAAAACTATGCAAGAAACCCCCCTCACGGTTAATAAAACACACATCCACTGCCGGATGTGTAATACTTTTTATTTTACTCTCTGGAAAGGGGACGAACATCACTTGAGAGTCACAGCGCGCTCCTGGCAGAGCCCAATGCTGTGTTACACCCACCATTGCCTGCTGAGTGCCACACACCTCTGTGTTGTATTCCACTAGCTAGTGCATATGCTATGACACTCTCTAGCCCATGTGCACTGTAACACCACCCCGTGAATGTCATGCCACACTTGTCTTCGCACGGGTTATATTGCCCCATCTAACGTGCCTTCCTCGATGCCTATGTTATAACGCACAGTGCTATGCCATACATATTACAATCTGGGATCCATATCTTTGTCACAGTGCATATGCAACGTTACACTCCCCAGCACATATTTTATATTACAACTTTAGAGACTAGTTAGGTTACACAACACTGCCCTGTGCATATTACACTCCAAGGCGCATATCGCATAGCACGCGCTAGTGCCTGTGCTATCTCGCGCTCTCCAATGAATCTGTCATTGCGCACAATGTATTGCATATTATATTTCACGCCCGGTTCATCTTATGTCACACTTTTTGGTGCATAGTTTATACCATACACTATATCTAGTTTTCATTTTCAATCGTGCTCTCAGGACTATGTTCTATATAACACTGTGTTCACCTACCCTTTTCACGGGCATTACATTTTGCGATGGGGGGTGGAGGGTCAGGGGGTGTTTCTGCCAAGTGAGCCCGGAGTCACAGTCACAAACGTCCTCTTCTTCCTGAATAAAAGTGAGATTATGCTGCATACTTGTTCATATTTTAAGTAGTTCGCACAGACACACGTTTTAAAAACCATAAAGTTCCTAATACCCGCCTTCTCTGAACAGTTAGCTTGCTGCCCCATCCCCCTCCTCCCTATCCTCTGTTGTGTGAATCCATGGACTAGCCTCCTCCCTCCTGCCATGCATGGTCTGATGTGCTGCCACTGCCCTCTATTTAGTATGATGTACCAGTCCACTCCTCCTGCCCTCCATTGCCCAATTCTATGCCCCATCATTGACCTCCTGCTTAAACTCTGTGCTTAGCTTGCTGCCCCTATTCTCCTTCCCCCTGCCCTCCGATGTCTTTGTGTATGCCCCTGCTCCATCCTTTTTGCCCACCATGTTCCATGGACCTGCCACTCCTATCTACTCTGAGTGTTCTGTTGAGCTGCCACTCCCCTCCCACCTGCCTAGCATTGTCAGATGACTGTAACCTGTCCCTGCCACCTCCACCCTGCCTGTCCACATGCCATGCCCCTATCCGCTTCCTCCTGTCCTCCATGGTCCATTGTACTGCCACACCCTTCTGCCCTCCCTGGTCTGTTGTGCTGCAACTGCTCTTCCTGCCTGCCCCGTGCGGCCTGTTGAGGCCCCTTTCCCTGAACTTTCTTGTCTGTGCACAGGTCCTGGCCCTCCCTTCTATCCTCCATCGTCCTTTGTGCATGCCCCTGCACCCTCCTTCTTGCCCATCATAGCCATTGTGCTACCGCTAACCCTCCCACTTGCCATGCATGGTCTTCTGTGCTGCCATGGCCCCTCCCACCTTCCCTGTGTGGTCAGTTAGCTGCCCCTGAACCCCTCCCACCTTCCCTCCATGGTCTGTGTGTATGCCATCACAGTCTCACTGTTGCTCTTCATGGTGTGTCCTGCTTCTAGTGCCCATCCTGCCTGACCTCCATGGTCATCTTGCTGCTCCTGCCCTGCCCCCTTGCCCCCAGCCCTCTGTTTACATGTGCAGACCCCTACTCCCTCCCTCCTGGCTTGTCTGTTCCATTGTAATGCCCCTGATCCATCCCTCCTGCCCTTTATGGTCTGTTATGCTGCAGCTTTCTCTCCTGTCTGTCCATTACGGTCCTGCCTCTTGCCCCTCTGTTCTCTGTTGTCCATGTCCATGGTCCTGTCCCCTCCCTCTTGCTTTCTATGGATTGTTGTGCTGCACTCCCGTCCCGCATGCCCTGTGTGGTGTATTGTGCTGCTGCAAACCCTGATGCCTGCCCTGCAGGGTCAGTTTGGTGCACCTCTCCATGTCCCTCCTGTCCTCTGTTATCCAAGTCCATGTCCCTACCCCATTTCCTTCCATGATCCTATGTACCATAATTGCGAACATTTTGAACTTGGTAAGAGGGAGATTTTGAAAAAAAACTGGGGTATTGATTTTCCCCTTTGAGTTACATTGAAAAAGAGGAGATTGTAGACAGGAGACAGATAAAATAAAGCCCATTTGAGCTTAAAAACATTGGACGTTTCCTGGCTGAATCGGGTCTGTTGGCATGTATGGTTGTACTACCATTGCCTCTTCCTTCTGCCCACAATGGTCTATTACATTGCCACAGCCTCTCTTGCAAGTCCTGTATTGTTGGTTTGTTACCCCTGCCCCCCTTCCCACTGCCCTCCATAGTCTGTTGTGCTGCCTTGGCCCTTCCTGCCTGCTCAGTGTGGTTAAATTGTTGCCTTTGCACCCTCCTACCTGCCTTCAATTTTCAGAGTCCGTTCCCCTGGCCTCTGCCTCTCAACAGTATCCTAATGAACAACTAGATTGCTAACATTCTATATTTATTACAAAGGTGTGGAACGCCTGACGTCATCTTGATGTAATCAAAACTGTAATACCTAGAGCAGGGGTCTCCAACCTTTTGTGTAGTGAGAGCTACTTCTGGTCAGTGAAAATCGTCGTGAGCTACTAAACCCCAAGCAATTTGCGCATTTTTCCGAGAGACCTCCCACGCCCAGTTTCATTGACGTTAAGCCTAATTTCTTCAGAGCCCCTACTGTGGTTTGAACACAATACTTAAGAGTTCCCTAGAAACACTGAAAGGAATGACTTTGGATTTGTGTTGTCAAACCGCTTTACGACCTTACTATGCATTTGCAGACAATAATCATGAAACCCAAACACTTACTAGCCGTAGAAAGACAAAGACAAGGACAGAACAAAGTATAATAGCAGTTGCGGAGGATGTAGCGTTTGATTACCATTACCTCCTCATTGGAAGTGGGGGTGCTCTGCACATTGGCTCCGCACGGTGTTCCTAGCGATCGAACGCCATCATCTCCTTGTTTGGCTGTGCAGCAGACTTGCGGCCTCAAGTTTCTTGGTGTCGATGCTGGTGAATTATGACTGTGATACAAATACGGGTTTTTACAAAAGTAACTCTTTTCCTAGTAATGACCAATTTCCTGGTCCTAAAGCGCTTCCAGTCAGCGCAAAAAAACCACACGAGGCACAAAGGAACCCCTGCCTATTCCTTGCTGGTTTTCAGGTCACGTAAGCAGCAAAGAACTGCCGGGACCCGCGCGTGCCTTCTTCCTCGCTGCACCGCGCTGTTTACTGTATGAGTGCGACGGCCTGATATGTCCTTATCTGCGCAGATTCAGAATCACAGATAGGAGTGCCATAGTACATACTCCTTAAGGAGTATGCACATTGCAATTAACCGGACATCTTACATTGAGGGCTGTAGTATCACCACTTATAATCGGGAGTGGAAACCCTGTAAAAAGGTGATATTAAAGAAGGGCAGCAACAGAAAAGCCTCCCTTTCCGCTCTCACTCTCGCCCCATCCCCTTCTGGCAGGAGCATCAGAAAAGAACCACTTTCCCTCCAGCCCCCACACCTCCCACCACCGCCTCAGCGCAGGGCAGCAGAGGAGCAGCCCTGGACTGCCCCTGTGATGCGCTCCCGCAGCCCAGACTCCCGCCCCTGCACTCTGTGCCTCCGTCAGTGTGTGGCTGTGGAAACTCTCGGTGCAATTCATGTGAAAACAGTAACTTTCAGTGAGCTAGGTAGTCAGCTCTGGGGTCCGACCCCTTCCAATAACAAACTAATAACAATTATCAAAGGAATTCAGTTCCCGCAGGGGTACTGAAATGTAATTACCGAAATTAAAGAGGCGGAGTGAAAAATACTGCGGGTGTCAAGAGGGGGCAGGGATGATAAGTCATTGTGAGCGAGAGTGGTGCGGAGAATTATTAATGAAACTACTGCGAGGCCTTAGTAGTGAAAGTGTTGTGCAAAGGGGAAGCCCTGGCGGATATCACAGATGGCCAATTGCAAGTGGTGCCTAATCAGAGAGTTAACGCACCACAACCTCAGACACTTGCACCGTCGAGTTTAACTACGCTATAAATATGTCACACCCTTCTCTTCCTCACGGCCAAGGAAAGTGCATTTTGCCGAAATTATTTTTCAAAGGAACAAATACATTCTCCAAATCTGCACTAAAAAGCAAGTCGGACAATTTGGGGATTTATAAAACGCTTGGCTGGTCCAAGACGTGATCTGCCGGTCAACCTCGTGAGGCTGGATCTCACTTCCATCCTTCGGAGATCGGTAAATTAAGCAAATGACATTGAGGATACTTGCAACAATTAATTTCCAGCGCTCAGAAACAGCAGGCGCGAAGCGCTATATTAAAAACAAGTTAATTATAGTAAAACAAGACTTTTGAGTTTTGACCAAAGTTTGCCTGTTTTCAGGTCCCTCGTCATGCTCACTATGAACAACCCCCTTATCCGAAAGAAGGTGGGGGGGTTCTTGCTAAATAACACTGCTCTGTTTACTGTATGAGTGCGACGGCCAGATATATCCTTATCTGCGCAGATTCAGGAATCTACGCAGATAAGGATATATCGGGCCGTCGCACTTGTACAGTAAACAGCGCGGTGCAACGAGGAAAAAGGCAGGAGCGGGTCCAGGCAGTTCTTTGCTGCTTGCGTGACATGAAAACCACTGAGGAAAAGACAGGGGTGCGTAGATAGAGACAGTCACAATGCACACAGGAGAGGAACGGGGCAGCCGTGGGCATCATGAGAACGGTCCCATGCAGGGTCATTGAACATGGTATGACTTCACTCGAGTCTTTAGTTTACTTTTTACCGGGGGACCTTAAACTAACAGTGTTGTGGCTTACCTGCTGCTAATCTGGTGGAAGGTTCTTTCGACCTGCAAACCAGCTGCTCTGCAATGCTCTGCCCTGCCACGCCTGCTTGAGCTGCGCACTGGCACCCGTCGCACTCGCACAATGGACAGTGCGGTGCCAGTGAGGAAAAGGCAGGGGGTGCGTAAACAGTCACGAGACTCTGCGGGCCCCCTGTCACGAGACTCTGCAGGAGAGGAACGTCATCCCCTTCGGCCCGCCCCACCCCAGCTAAGCTCAAGCCAATCGGAGCAGCTGGTTTGGGTGAGGGCGGGCAACAAAGACTGAAAATAGCCTAAATAGCCCAAACAACACCAAAGGGCTACTAAATTGAGCAGCACTCGGCACGAGCTACTCACAGGGTCTCGGCGAGCTACCGGTAGCTCGCGATCGACCGGTTGGAGACCCCTGACCTAGAGCATTTCCTTTAGAAATTACATATATGAGAGGGTCTTATTGGCATCAAAATTATGGTTAGTGCTCTAAAAGACTAAAATAAGGACATATTTTCTGAGTTTTCAAATAGCGAGAAAGCACTTTTAAATTATTTGTTACCTTTTATGTTTTTTTATCCAGTTGACCACTTGATTAAATGTTGCACTTAGGGGAGAGGATGTGGTGTTACTTCCAGAACTGCAGACTTTACAACTGGGGAACCAGGTTGGAGTTTCTGCTTCAGCTCGATATTCTATGATTCTGGTCAAATCACTTAGTCTCCCCATGTCTTCAACCAAAATGAATTTGTTCTTGTGTGATGTAACCAATGCTCATGTAAAGCACTCCAATACCTGACAAGTCTGCACTATATAACACTGCAAAAACACAAAATAATACGTGTTTTGCACACTTCTGTCATTGGGCTATATTTGGGCTACATCTGGGTGATTTTGGGCTACATTTGGGCTCTTTTGTCTCCGGTGGCCATCTTGGGAGATTTATTTGTTATGAAGTTTCCTAATTTCCTCATGTACTGCAGTCTCTTCAGTAGGAAATGCTTTCATTTTTTTACTTTGATTCCATCATGAAGGTATTCAGATATGTCACACATTTGCCATAAATTCTGAATGTTAGCACTCTAGTTGCTCATTAGATCACTGTAGTAAAACTACTGTTCACCATGGAAGTCTGCTCCTGGTATTAAAAGTGCATGTTTCAGTCTGCATGTCAGAATTTTTTAATGAAATAGAGGATTTGAGAAGTCACTCAAAATGTGCCCTCATTTTCTTTCTTCAGCATTAATCATATTTTCTATGGCAAAATGAACCCCCTCATTGTGTTCCTTTTTAAATTAAATTTTTTAAGTGTTACCAGTTTATTCCAATCAAGATGGCTTCAGGTGTGCCATACTTTTGTCATAATGAAGACAGTAAGCGCTCTAGTTGTTTTTAAGAACACTCTGGGACATTCTGTCATTGGGCTACATCTGGGTGATATTTGGGCTACATTTGGGCTCTTTTGTCTCTGGTGGCCATCTTGGCAGACTTATTTGTTATGAAGTTTCCTAATTTCCTCATTTACTGCAGTCTCCTCAGTAGGAAATACTTTTAGTTTTTTACTTTCATTCCAAAGGCATTCAGATGTGTCACACATTTGCCATAACTTCAGAATGTTAGCACTCTTTTTGCTCATTAGATCACTGTAGTAAAGCTACTGCTCACCAGGGAAAACTGCTGCTGGTATTGAAAGTGCATGTTTCAGTCTGCATGTCAGAATTTTTTAATGAAATAGAAGAGGATTTGAGAAGTCACTCAAAATGTGCCCTAATTTTTCTTTCTGCAGCACTAATCATACTTTTTATGGAAAAATGAACCCCCTCATTTTGTTCCTTTTTAAATTAAATGTTTTAAGAGTTACCACTTTAATCCAAGCAAGATGGCTTCAGGTGTGCCATACGTTTATCATAAGTAGGACTGTTAGCGCTCTAGTAGTTCTTTGGAACACTCTGGGAAGCTGCAGTAGAACACAAAGGAATCAACTGACAGTCTCTGCCCTTGTTGGATGTCCATGTTTTACAGAGAATGTCAGACTTCATTCTCACATGACTGAGAAAGATAATGTGAATTCACAGAAAATAAGCTCTCAGTTTAGCTTATAGATCACCTTCCAAACCTCTGTGGGAAAAGCATGAGAAAATATTTTTCTCTCAATCATGATATCCCAGCAGAAGGCTTTTTCACATGGTAAAATCACCTTAGAACATACCACAATTCCTAAAATGAGTATGGTACCATCAACAAATGATTTATAATGTAACTAAAGTCTTAAAACCTTCTATTAACTGCAATGCTTTTTAATGAGGTGCTATCATGTATATTGGTCCCAAGATGGCTGCCAACACTTCTTGGATGAAGTGCTGACAGCCAATCAGATCTCAGGATGAGATGTGTGGTTAGGCTCCGCCCACATATATATATGATTTTTCTTTTGATTTTCTCAGGAACTACTGAACAGATTGACACCAGACCTGCAAAAGGCACATCCCTGACCTGAGGACTACCTCTCTGCCAAATTTCAAGTAATTCTGTTCAGCCGTTCGGGCTGTACCTTGGACTAAAGGTCCCTATGGAAAATTGCATGGGGAAAACGCGTTTTGGGACCCCCCTTTTTTCTCAGCCGCCGCTTGACGAATCCCCCCGAGACTTTCAGGATAGGAGCGGAGCGTCCCACCTATTTTGAAAATTTCGCAAGGATTCGTCAACCGGCGCCAAAGTTATTCCAAATAGAATGTTGCGGATTTCCTATGGAAACACGGTCCTAACTATAACTTATCTACGTGCGACCGCCAGTAGATATATATATATATATATATATATATATATATATATATATATATATATAATCACTGAAAAAACCATAGGTTTCACACACGTTATAGTTAGGAATTAGCATTTAAAAAACCTTGCAAATTCAGTGAAAAAACCATAGGTTTCACACATGTTATAGTTAGCTGGACATTTTACTGATAAAAAACCAATGAAATTCCCCCGTTCTAGTTAGTGCAGGCAACTATAACTCACGCGACCGCAATCCTCTGCTGATGCTAATACTGTATTTAGACACTTATTTGCCCATGTCTTCTTCCATTAAATTTTAGCTATACATATATTACAAATATTTTTTTTTCATAAAGACACATATGTCATCAGCAGAGGATTGCGGTCGCGTGAGTTATAGTTGCCTGCACTAACTGTAACGGGGGAATTTCATTGGTTTTTTATCAGTAAAATGTCCAGCTAACTATAACATGTGTGAAACCTATGGTTTTTTCACTGAATTTGCAAGGTTTTTTAAATGCTAATTCCTAACTATAACGTGTGTGAAACCTATGGTTTTTTCAGTGAATTTGTACGGTTTTTTAAATGCTAAGTTACTTAACGCCATTCGTGGCGTGCGCGCCCACTTAACGCAGTTCGTTCCGTGCGCGCACGGTGCGCTTCACGCACCGTGCGCGCACAGTGAGCACGCGGTGCGCTTTGCGCACCGCGCGCCCACTTTACGCAGTTAGTGCCGTGCACGCACAGTGGGCACGCGGTGCGCTACGCGCACCGCGTGCCTACGTTACGCTAGATGGGCCATGTACGCACGATGCGCTTCGCGCACCGTGCGCACATGGAGGACATATGATGCCCTTCGTTGTGAAAGGTAATATTTTGATTTTTGGGTTGATAGATATGCCATGCACAACTGGTGCCCTTCGGGAACCATTTGCACATGGGGTGGGGAAAGTATGGATATTTTTTTTTTTTTAATAATTTTTACCGTACGCGTACGGTAAGCGTAATCGGCGAAATTATCGAAAAAATTAAAATTCCGTTTTTGGCCTTGGGGGATCTTTGGGGACTCCCTCAACATGGCTAGGTGCTTAGGAGCTGTCTAAACAGCCCCTTTACATGTTTTTGGCCTTTGTTTTTTTAACCCCCTCTCAGAGTGCGAGAGAGAAAATGGCGGCCGCTACTTCCTGGTTTCCACCGATTCGAATGTTTACTAAGATCTAACAGCCAATCAGATTCGCGCTCGCGCACGGCACCGTACGCGTACGGTAAGCGCACGGTAAGCGCACCGTAAGCTGCCACAGATATATATATTGATTTAAATGCTATTTTCTCAGGAACTACTGAACAGATTTACACCAGACCTACAAAAGGCACTTCCTTGACCTGAGGACTAGCTCTCTGCCAAATTTCAAGTAACTCTGTTCAGCCGTTCGGGCTGTAGCTGTGTCTTAAGGTCCTATGGAAAAATGCATGGGAAAAACGCGTTTTGGGACCCCCCTTTTTTCTCAGCCCCCGCTTGACGAATCCCCCCAAGACTTTCAGGGTAGGAGCGGAGCGTAGCGCCCCATTAGTTTTGAAAATTTCGCGAGGATTCGTCGACCGGCGCCAAAGTTATTCCAAATAGAATGTTGCGGTTTTCCTATGGAAACAGGGTCCTAACTATAACTACCTACTGGCGACCGCCAGTAGGTTATATATATATATATATATATATATATATATATATATATATATATATATATATATATATATATACACACACACTCTTTACTCTCATAACCACAGTTGCTTACACTTGAAGGTATCGGCTTTCCAGTACCTGCGAAATTTGTCCATTTTATGCAGTCCCCTCTTCAACTGATCTACACTGTGATATTCACCTTATTTTCAAGCTCTCTTCTTTTACACATATTTCCCTACATCTTTTCTTGTTTTTGCGAACTCCTTGTCCACAGTCAAGTTTTCGGTTTCCCTCTGCATTTTATTTAAATATGTCCATGGTTTTGCTTTTTCCCATTTCTCATGAATTCATTCCCCAACTCGAAGTTTAATTCCACTGTCCCAAGTCCTCGTTTTTGTACCTTGCCCACCTATGATTGTTCTCATGTTTCATCTTTTCTCTTTTGACTACTAAACTTTTACCCCCTCCTAAGTGCTTGACAGAGATATTCTATCTTCATTTGTTTTCTGTCTTGAAGAAGCATCTGATTGCCTTTACCTGATGAGGTTTCTCCAGCATCGTAATGGCTTTTCTTTGATGTATGTTTTTCTAAATTGTCCTCTTACTTTACGTTTTGGATGGCAATTAATGAAGGACTTATGGAATAAGTTAACATATTAGTTGGATGGTATTTAAGTATAAAGCTTCTGTGTACTATGATTTCACCAACAAAGTAATAGAAAATCCTAAATTATCACATTTACTCCATTGGTGTTCAGATGTGGCAAATAGCAGGTTAACTTGACCCTTTTGAAAGAAAAGGAATGCCTCTTCACCCGTGACAGGGTACACTGATAATAATATATTATAACAATTTTGTAAAGAATAATCGACTGTATCAAGTAAATGCCGAAAAGCTTTTCCTTGATAATGGTCTATCTTTTTTTTATTTTTTTTATTCGGTTGAGAATGTAACTAAAAATCCACAAACCCTCTGCAGATGCTGATTAAAATATTAAGCACATCAGATAAAACTAATAGATACTGATCGGGTAGACAACCGGGTAGATTATGTTACCCTTGTCTAACAATAGTTGTGTTCAAAAGGGACAGAGACCGCATTGGGCCTCTTCAGGAATGTCTGCTTTTTTGGATGCAAACTGACATGTATTCAACTACTTTTTCTATTTTTTATTATTGAAACCGACGTTTCAGGAGTGGGGCGATGTTGCTAGTTTGTGATTGTAGTAATGTTTTTTCTTTACTTGGCTGTAGGCGATGTCCCAGGGAATTGGCATCATTCTTTTGGCTGCCTCTGTTTTTACAGGTTGTCACTCCATTTAGTGAATAGGGCAGAACCCTGCACATTTTCTTTCCTGTGTTTTGTAACTTGTGTAGAAGGCGCACTGCTGTTCTCCTTGAAAGAAAGTCCGAAAGTTGGCAAGAGGACGATGGTGAAATGAGGTGCATGAAAAGGCAGAATATGAAAAGGTGTTTGGCAGCAGAGAAGCCATTTCAGAAAGCCTGCAGTGCACAAAGTCCATGAAAACTATGGCAAACCAGCGTAATTATGGAGTCTGAATGGGATCTTCAGTAGCCATAATACCCAGAGAAATTAGCTCATTACAATAGCAGGAGTCCGTATAGGCAGCTTTAGCCAAACTTCCTTTCGATACTCTGGAACATCCTGCCACTTCCATTGCAAGCTGAATCTCGTTTACTGAGCTTTGGGAAACATTTGAAGACCTGGCTTTTTTCTATTCTATACCTCTTATGTCTGATTTTTATGTAGCAGTATGTCCTTTTTATTCCGTTAAGGGTTTTGAGTGCTAAGGTACCTTTTGGGTGAACGTTATGCTTTACAAAATTTAAAATAATTGGCCGAGTGATCTTTGTCTATGATCATACTCTACCATTACTTTTTATGTAACCTGCTAGAGGATCCTAGCCACGCAGTCTGGTAATAAAAAACTCTGAAAGAGCCCACCAGTCCTATGGATAGCCCAATCAGCTCTGCTCTGAATCTGTAGGCAGGATCTGACCCCGAGGAACATAGCAGGAACTCTGGTTATAGCTTTTTAGGTTTTTCCTGAACATCGCACATGCACTGTCAGCTTAATCTTTTGCTAACAAAAAAAGCTTAAAAACGAGCTTGGAGCCTGCCCTTACACACCTTTACTTACCATTGGTTGACTTCAATGTAATTTGTTTCCTTGCTTCTTATTGGTCACCTTTTCCTACTAACCTCCTACTTCCTCTGGATCTTCAAGTGTTTTGTCCCTGCTGTGGCGTATGGACAAAGTACTGTTTCCTCTGCGTCCATTGTCCTTCCACTGGCCGCAGGATCCTGCAAGTACTTTTAAAATGTATTTTATAGATGCACTCTATAAGAGGGTATATGTTTCCAGCCCCACCCCCTCCCACCTTGCATGCCCTTGCCTCCATCCCCTCTCCATGTGTTGTTGCTCCCTTCTCTCACACCTCCCTTGTGTCGCTTCACACCCCCAAACTCCCCCGCTCTCCTTTGTGTTGCTGTTCAACTCTCCTATCCCTCACAAAAACATTAAAGCCAAAACGCTTGTGTGAAGTGCTTTTTGACTTTATTATATTTTTCTTTAGCCATATTGCACAGCACTGTGAGCTGCTGTGCAACATGGTGTACGAAAAGAAAGCGCTATGATGTGGTCAATTCTAGCTGCATCATAGCACTTTAAAAAAAAAAACCATATTATTATTATATAGGTCAGTCTGACATACATATGACCGCTCATATTTTGACATTCAGTACAAATTATAACAGGGATGCGTCATGTACTACACCAACTCTGCACAAAATATTTTACATCATTTTCTCACCCTTTTAGAGTTTTGTACGTATGATATCGTGTTGTAGGGATAGCCCATTCGAGTGTAGGCAGTGTGGTTCAGTGCGCAAAGATGTGTAGTGCTATACTGACTAATTAAAGGTCTCATGAACATATGCAGTCCATCTAGTGGAAAGGAGCTGCTGGATGTCAGTATTTTAGGAGGTTTGTGACAGTAACATGTTGTAAATTTAAACCGTAAACTATGCAGCATGGTGCGTAATAAAAACTTTTACGTCCAGGGTGGGGGTGGCGGGGCGTGTAAAAGGAAGGCTGGGGGGGGGGGGGCAAGGCCACAAATGTGACCAGTGCAGCGGGGGGGTGTCTCTGTTGTGGTGCGCAAGGGTATGGGGGTTCCAAGCTCTAAGGGGGTGTACCATCTCAGTACACAGGTTAGTTTTTTTTTTTAATCACACGTTCTGATCCGGAGTCCGTTCCATTTTCGTCCGTTTGGGTTTGGTGTCTCGCAGGATGTTTCTGAATTTCCAGTACCTCTTTCCAGAGGTCTGCCAGGGGATGTCTAAGG
The DNA here is from genome assembly GCF_964204655.1 of Triturus cristatus. Lineage (NCBI taxonomy): Eukaryota > Metazoa > Chordata > Amphibia > Caudata > Salamandridae > Triturus > Triturus cristatus. The sequence continues at coordinate 514,019,448 of NC_140588.1, forward strand.
ATACCCCGAGCTTCCTCCCTGACTAATGCTCTCCCCTCCGCTGCTGCCCAGTGTGTCGTGTCTTGTTTCCAGTCTACTACTGAGGGGCCCCTTGCCAACTTTCAAGTTAGTGCTATTCTCCTTTTAGCTAAAACTAAGGCTAGGTCCCCAAATTTTGTGCCCGCTTTCTGTGTGGGTGGACTCGGTAAAAGACCCAGAATACAAATTTTAATTGTATGATCGAGAATGCATCCCACTGCCGCCCTTATCGACAGCAGAGCATCTTCCCAGAATGTATTTACTGTTGCACAGTCCTGTGTCATGTGAATGAAATCCACATTTACCTGGCTGCACCTCTGACAGCTCCCCCGTGCGTTGTCCCCGTAGACTACCATTAGCTTGTGAGGGGTCATATATGTTAAATGTATGTAGTTAAATTATATATATTTCATCCTGGTACTGCGGGACTTTTTTTTGAATACTCTAGGATTTTGTTCCATTCTACGTCCTAGAGCTCCCCGTTTAGAATGGCGTCCCACCCGCCACGCAGCTGCTGAAAAGGAGTTCGGAACATCTCCGATAGTGAGATGTAGAACCCTTTTATCTGATGGTGTGCCTTACCTAGTGTGCGTAAGGATTGCAGCACCCTGTGCGTCTAAGGTTCCTCCCGGCCCCTAACCCACAGTTTCTTAAATGTGCGTGTTAAGGCACCATATAGTGGGAATTGCCCTGCCTGCAGTCCTGTATTATCAACCAGTTCTTCTAGGGGTATCAATATGGACTGTTGAGAGCAGTCACCTACGTTTCCCATCCCACTTTGGTCCAGTGCGACAATTTCTCAGAGGTGAATGTTTTCCTGCGGTTGCCATATAGCAATCTGATTAGGGGCAGAGCTGGAGCATATATAGGTGCCCCGGTCTTTTTATTGTGCAGCGTCTCCAGCACCGCAGAACGGTCGTCTGCAGCAAGGACTGGTGGGGAATCACCATTGTTGGGTCAAGGATTTTGGCCAGCTTCAAGGAGGTGTGCTTTCCCGAGTATGTAAGGTGTGTTCCTGCTATATTTATGCCCACCAACGCCTGTGCAAGCCATTGTAGTTGGGAGGCCAGGAAGTAATATTCAAAATTCAGTACTCCAAACCCCCCTTCGCTATAGGGCGCTGCAGTATGCTTAGTGATACCCTTCATCTCCCCTTTTCCCATATCAAATCTCGGAGCAGGGTGTCTAGCTGTCGGAACCAACTTGTGGGTATCCCCGTTGGGAGGTTGGTAAAAAAGTATGATAGGCGTGGTAACATGACCATTTTTGACAATGAAATACGGGCCATGATTGGAAGGTGCAAAGAACACCAAAAAGGAACACTAGCTTTAAGGGATCTAAATGCCTGTCTGAGGTTTCTGTCTCGCAGGCCCTCCAACGAGTGAATTTTTTTTATCCCTAGGTACTTAAAAGTGAACGTGGCCTAATTGAGACCTTGTGGTAGCTTCTCTGGACGAGGGTTGGTTGATGACACTGGGAATAGGTATATTTTCCGTCTATTAACCCGCAGGCCAGATACGTATTTGAACTGCGTTAGGAGGTCCAGTGCTGTTGCACTCCCTATCGCTGCATCATTAAGATAAATTAAGAGATCGTCCGCATAGAGTGAGATGATATGAACTCGGCCTCCCATAGACAGCCCCAATCCCTCGCCATCCTGACAAAACCATGCCGCCAAAGGCTCTATAGCCAAAGTAAAGAGAAGTGGCGACAGTGGGCACCCCTGTCTTGTGCCGCAGGATATTTGATATTGTGGTGAGACCACCTTACCCGTCTTCACTGTGGCCGTGGGGTGATCATAGAGCATCTTTGTTCATTTTACCCAGACGTCTTCCAGGCCCATATGCGTCATTGTTTTAAACAAGAAGTCCCATCTGACAGTGTCAAAGGCCTTCTCAAGGTCTATCAATAGGAGAGCTGCCCCAGGCAGGCGCACCACATCTGGATGGTAAAGTACCGAGAGCAATCTGCGCAAGTTATTGGAGGTGTTGCGGGTCGGAATAAAGCTGTTTTGATCACATCATAGCTCTTTTTTAGGTCAAGCATGCACTGCTTGTGCGTGCGCTCTCACTTGCGAGACTACTGTGCGCCCGCCCATTGCACACCATTTGTGGGCTACTGCTTCACTTTTGTATGGTGCCTTATTGGCCAGGCCCAGGCTAAGTCCTCACTTCCATTCCCTTCCTGGAGCACAGATCAAGCAGAGATTGATTTCACTTAATTAATGGCTGTCCGCTGCTCATGCTGGGATTGAAACATTTTCTTTTTTCCTCCTCTCACTCCCCCCTGGTGCTTCTTTCCCCTCCCACCTACGCACTTTCCGGGTGTTGTTTATTCCTTTTTTTTGCAATGTTATATAGCACAAACTCGACCCGAAGGTATTGCAGTGCATTGCAAGAGCACCAGTTATGTTACATTCATGTTTTAAAAAAGTTATTTAGAAATGAGGACATTGCATTACACAACGTTGCATTCATGTTGTTGTTTTTTTTAGGTCAAGCCTGGGTAGCGCATGTGCTGCTGAGAGGCATGCGGTATTGGAGTATGGCTTTGAAGCCCAGCCCACTCTCCGCCCATATTTTTAATTGGCTTGTGTCATTGTCCTTCGTAAAAGGTGGCTTACCAGTTGTTATTAGGCTTGTTAGTCCCCCCTTGGTACCGCCTTGTCTGCATTTGTTACCTCCCATATGACTTGACCTTTTACTTGTCTTGTTACATGGTCTGCTTTATCTTGGCTGTGAGCACTATTTTGTTTAATGATTTGCCCCTATTCCAGCCACTAGGTCGCAGCACGCTGCCGGCTTTTATTTTACATACTAATGGCGGCCTGCTTTATCTATAGCGGCCGCATTTCTTTATTTAGTTTAGTAGCGCGGCCCGGTTTAAGTATAGCGACAGCGCTTGCTTATTTTTTTTTTGTTGTTGTTGTTGTTCGCTAGTGCCCATGTGGCGCTTTCACATTCATGGAGGACGTGCCCCTTTCTTTAGACAAGTCGTATCTAAAGAAGGGTGTGCTGCCTCCATTAAGGTGAAAAAAAATAAAAAAAAATAACAATTAACAGGAGTACAGTCCGTTAACCCAGGTGAGACTGGGCATGCTATGTAATATACACAATGTCTCAACTGGACGTTTTTGTTTTTGAAAAAGACAATTTACAAATGGTGAGTTCAATCACATGTAAGGCAGGACATGTGATTTGAACTCACCATTTGTAAATTTGTCTTTTTCAAAAACAAAAACGTCCAGTCTATTAAGGTGAAAGCACGGCATGGGTGCATTTACAAAAAAAAAAAATCTGTTTGTCAAATTAACAAACGAATGCTTTTTTTTGACAAAGCGCCCCATGCTGCGGTTTCACTTTCATGTCGGCCACGCCCCTTTCTTTAGACTTGCTTGTCTAAACAAAGGGGCGTGGCCTCCATAAATGTGATAGCGCCGCATGGGCGCTAGTAAACAAAAAATATTTCCAATGCAATGGGTCTCGCATTTGCGAGAGTTGAAGCTATTGCATTGCCAATAGCTCAAACTCTCGTAAATGCGAGACCTATTGCATTGCAAATGCTTGTTTATTTTTTTGTTTAGGCATGGGGCAATTAGACAGTTTGTCAGAATCACAGGATATTGAGCAGACGCCGAGACTGGAATGCCATATCCTCTCCCCTCTTGGCATTTCAGTATGGATTGTTGGGAATGTTGTTATGGTAACACAGAAATGCTGTGTACAAGAGAAAGATAGGAGATTTAGAAAGTCGAAAAAGGGAAATTTAGAAAATTAGAGGCCCACAGCTGAGCCGCTGCTCAAAAATTACAACGCACAAGGAGGGCCAAGAGGAGGTTTAACGACCAGCGTGGGTTTGCTCCCCACTCTAAGATTCAACTCACACAAGAGCCCACGGGTCCGGATTGTTAAAAATATTCGAATGCAATACACAAAAATTGACACCAGAAAAGAAGCCGACCAATCAGGGGAGGGTGTCCCTTTTAAGGACGACTGCCCTCACACCAAAGGTGTCATGCTTCATCATAGGGGTGCCTCCTCGCGTTAGGAACCTAGTGCTAATGCGGGCTACAACCCCCTTTCTACTAGGGAGGAGCTCAGGGATGTTTTTCAATTTGAGCACATGGTTTGTACTAAAAACCCTATGTGAGCGTGGTGTGTGAATGGGTGTAAAGTGAAGTGCTGGTAAATGTGAGATAAAACTGCCTACAGAGTTAGCCGGCAAAGCTTTATTTAGCTACCCTATGACAGGATTAAAAACAACAATGAGCTGAATGATGTCGCTGTTAAGATTCAAGACAGGTACAGCAAAGGGATCAACATGTTTTGGCCATCGGTGATCTATAAAAGTGTCTTGGCCTTCGTCAGGATTCAATGAATTATAACAGCTACTGCAATATATGAGAAATCAAAAAAGTCCACAAATGGTGTATACTGAACCAGAATTTAGTATGTTCAGTAGGGTCCACCGCTGCAACCAAATGTGGTCTGAATAGTTACCGCATCTGTCCGGGGCTATTTAGCCAAAGGTACAAACGCTACCCCCGCCTGTATGAAGGTGTCTGGTTCCTTGTGCCTCTGTCCAGCCGGAAGAAAGGCTAAATAGCCCCGGACAAATGCAGTAACTATTCGGACCACATTATGATTAAGCATGAGACCTTTGGTGTGTGAGGGGAGTCGCCTTTAAAAGGGACACATTCCCCTGATTGGTCGGCTTCTTATCTGGTGTCAATTTTTGTGTATTGCATTCTAATATTTTCACACAATCCCGACCCGTGGGCTCGTGTGAGTTGGATCTCAGTATGGAACACCGTTTTCTATTGTATGGGGTTGGTTGACACAAGGGAAACATTAATCCCTCTGACCACCTTGCTTCTGTTTTTGCAGCGATCCACCACATTGTGTGCACTAACCCTCCCCTTTCCCCAATCTCGCCAAGCAAAGCTGCAATTCCAGCTTTCAGCCAGACCCTCCTAAAACAAGCAACTGCATCATGACGCAGTGCATTTACAGCACAGGGTTACTTAAAATGTAAACAAATCCTTTTTATTTACTTTAAAACTCGGAGGGAAAAAATGCCCCTTTTCGGGAAGTTTCCTAACTAGTTGCAATAGAACAATAATAATAAATTGTTTCCTGCTGTTATCGAAGTTTCCTTTAAACTGAGAAAAGTGGTTTTATATCTCACGATCTGTGTTCGCTCACCTTTTTTGTAACTCGTTAAGGGTCTTGTGCTTTCCTTTGCTTATTTTTTTGTGTTTCACTTGTAAAACCAACCACAAACTCCTCCCTAGCATGCCACCTTTTTATTACTAGCCCTTTTATGAACCCTTTCACTGGTCGGCTTATGTCCACACTTGTATGGTAGTGCTGCTTGCATACATCATTTACATCCTTCACTAGTTGTCCTGGCTCACTTGGTGTGTGAGGGGGAGCACTGTCTCAGCAGAGAGGCAATTAGCTATTAACATATATTTATACTGCTCCTTTTTTAAAACTTCTCATGGAGTACTCTGTTTGTATACCTCTAATTTTGGCAAAGCCGTTAGGTCCCACATATGAAAGTTATTGGCTTTGGCAATGATATATAGCAATTTTGCACAGCAGCGCGGATGATTTACAGTGTGGCTAAAACTAATGTAGAAAAGCTTTTTAAGCCACTGCAGCGCGTCCGCATTGTTGAACAACATTGCTACAAAACATTGCCAAAGCCAATAACTAAATAGACGAGACCTATTGACTTTGCCAGTGCTTGTTTCTTTTTACTTCAAGCTATGTTGTACTACAGCCTGCGCTGTTTTGCAACATGTCTTAAAACCTATTGGCTTTGCCAATGCTTGTTTGTGACTGCATCTCTTCGTGGGCTGCAGCAAAAAGACGGCACGAGCAAGTCTGCAGCTAAATTACATTTAAAGTAATGAACATTTCTTTCTCTAGTTTTCCTCACCAAAAGCCAGACATTTGGTTTCTGTATAATTATATTGGACCCAAGTTGTGCATTTTCACCAAATACACGAGAATGGTGAGGGAGTGCAACCGAGGCCAGTTTTAAAAATAATAAACGTGTTTTTTAAATTTTTTATTTTGTCGGAATTTTGTGGGTCTGCCGCATTAAACCAACAGTACCAATGCGAGCATTTGTCTGCAGATGTTAAGAGAGACCTTGGTGCCTGCAGCGTTGGTGTGCTCCAGAAATACAGTGTTTCTTGTTTGAATCAAAGTATATAATATTTAAATGTTCTAGGGTATCTTTATATATTAACCTGTTCTTTTAGGTGTTCTGATAATGACTTGTCTTTTCCGAAAAACAGTTGCCACGTGACCTCACATTATAAGCACATTCTCTTTTGAATTTCGTGCCAAAATGTAATCTTAATCCAACTGTACCTTCACATTGCACATCCACGGGGTGATTTATTGTTACCCAACTTTATCATGCAGTCTCAAACGCCTTGTTGGTTCATTGTGACTCTGTAGAAGTCAAGCTGGTGTAGTGTCCGTGGAATAGAAGCTGATCAGTGTTAGGGTTATCTGAGAATAACTTCCGACCATTTTTAGGTCTCTCCTGGCGTTGCAGCGCAAAGCGCTACTCGCTGTGCGAGACCTCTTGTGATCACGGAGATTTCAGAAAGGGGCTTGAAGCCCCGCCCATCAATTCCATTGGCTGGCGTCATCCTTTATGCAAAACACTGGCCTTAGATTGGAAACGAGGCTTCTTGGTGAACGCCCTGTCTCCTTCTCGGCCAGCCCATCCGGACTGGATCGTATGCACGCGGCTGCATTCACGCATTGGTGCCAGCTTTTTTTTGGGTAGGCTGCGTGGCAGCTTGCTCAATATTGCCGTTGCGCGTATTTATTTATTTATTAACATGCCGGTGGAGGGTATCCAGTGTGTGCTGGTTGACAGCCTAAAAGTGGTCCAGCACGCTTGTACTGAGAGTTAAGGAGGCCTCACCTTCCTTGTTGGACATGTTCTCATGCGACTGACGCGAGAAGGCAGGTGACTGAATGCTGCTCTCTGCTTCCAAGCGCTAGAAAGCAGGGTCGGATTGGAACAGAAGACCGGCCCAAGCAATAACATAAAAGAGACCCCCATTAGCGAGGCAGCTAGATAAATAACGACCTACATTTGGAAAGCGGAACAGCAGTGAGCCTGTAAAGACACGCTGTACGGGTGTTTCGGAAGGCTGCATGCATCTGTATATGCAGCGAGCAATGTCTGTTTCTAGGGCCGGCTTTAGCGCCATTGTGCCTGCTGCATAAATCCTTTTTGGCACCCCAAACCACCTCCTCGGATTCAATATCTGGGAAATTCCCTGTCGGAAGCTCGTCTGGCATTGCTCGACCATGGGGAGAGGTGGGGTGGAAAATTTGTGAGGAAAGGATCTGGACCCCCACCCCGTCGCCAGCTGTGGGTTATCAGGCAGGGCTGGCTGAACATTGCAGGCCTGGTAAACTCTCTGAGCTCTCTCCTACAAGGGGGGGGGGGGGATTTCTCGGTTGAGTCCAGAACCTGTCGTGGTAATGTGACACCATCTGTAAAGCGCCTACCACCTCACCGGGGTCTTTTGTGCACCTATTTGTCACAGCGTTGCGTTGCCTGTTGCATGTGATCTGTTTGGCTCCCCAGCTCACCCTGCCCCATCTTGTCTGTCGGCTGTGTTTCTCTGGAGACGACCGCAGACCAGAGATCCATGTTCGCCTGCAGTAACTCACAGTCCCCCTCACACACGTGTTCTACCATATTCCTTGCCCTTTCCTTAATCGGTGTTAGTCTCCTGACTGTACCATTTGACAGATGCCATATTTGAGCCCACCAATTAAAACTTAACCCAGTTCAATGTCTTCCCATCCCACCCCTGCACTTTCTTTCTCCTGTGCTCTGTTAGCCCTCCCACCTCCTTCTTTCCCATGTCACGTTCCTGTCCCTCCGTTCCCTTTCCTGCCCCCTTTCTCGCTCCTTGCTGACATCAGTTGTAGCACCTTGTGGAAAAGCTGTACCCTTCAATCTGTCTGATGTTACTTTTGCCCAATTTATTTTTGCGGCCACTGGGTTACAGAGCTACGTGTTACCGTTTGTACATTCACCAGTAGTGCCTAGACTCTGGTAATTAGCAGGTTCACCACAAACCATAGAGGAGGACCCCCCACATAAGCTTACTGTGGAGCCAGGTGAATGCTGATAAATGATCATGGGAACATGAAACAACGGACAGATTTGAACAGGAGTTGTAGATCTATGCAACCTGTGAGAACTAACAAACATATAGAAACACAAAGCAAACACATGTAAGCCTCTCTTTGTAGAAAGAAAAGAAGTTCTGTAATCATATAGCACAAAAGATGAATAGGAGCTCAAAACAGTTCATGGGGTGTAGTGCTAAAAAAGTGACTTTAAAATCAACAATGCGTGCACAAAGAAACCAAGGCTTGTTACACAGTATATGACAGAGGGAATCCTCCGTCAAATAGTTTCAGGCCTCCATTTTGAACATTCAATAATCAACCCAAGGTGTGTCGTCAACGTTTCGACCCAATATATCAATCTGTGGGTTTCATCAGGACACAACCTATCTGTCAGCCTGTGAAATGAGTAAAAGTGGGCCCAACTGATTATAGGCACATTCACACAAGTATTTTACCTATACCCCTGGAGGGCAGAGCACCTTCGTGGCATCCCTGCATTTGCTGCTTTCCTTAATCTTTCATCCCCACTTCTTCTGCCTACCTTATCCCTACATCTGTTTCTCTGTTAAATCCTATGTATGCTTCCTCAGCAATGCATCTGTATTCTAAGTTAACCCTGCATCCATGCATCTGCTTCCCTGCCAACGCCTGCATCACTGCACCAGCCATCTTGCTAAATCCTGCATCTGCCTTCGTGCTAAACCCTGCATCCATGCTTCTGCTTCCCCCCCCTTAACCTTGCATCTGTACATTAGTTTCTCTACTTTACCCTGTATGCCTGGACCTGCTTCTCTCCGTAACCCTGCATTTGTCTGTTTCTCTTCTTTACCTTGTATGCCTGTATCTGCTTCCCTCTTTAACCATGCATCTCTATGTTGGTTTCTCTTCTTTACCCTGTATGACTGTATCTTCTTCCCTCCTTAGCCCTGGATCTCTACCTCCTTTTCCTCCTTTACCCTGTATGCATTCATCTGCTCCCCTCCTGCTGAGCCCTGCACCCCTTCATTGACTTACTTGCTTAACCCTGCAGCTGCTACCCTCTGCACTATACATCATTGCATCTGCCTTCCTGCTGAGCCCTGCATCCCTTCATTTCCTTCCTTACTTAATCCTGCACCTGCTCAGCCCTGCAGTCCTACCTTCCCCTTCACCCTGCATATGCTTCCTTGGTGGACCATGCATCTGATTCCCTCGTAACCCCCACTCCTGCTTGTCTTCCCCGTGCACGATGGTCCCTCGTCCCTTCCTGTGATGGAGCATTGCCTGGCAACCGGCACCCCTGGTTGAAGGCTGGACGGGCTTGGGAGAGGCGTCCCGTCCCAGCTGGACCAGTGTTCAAACTCGCAAATAAAGATGGCCTTTTGTTTGCCTGGCCTCCTGCCATTGGCAATACTTTCAGATAAATGTGCCCCCCGGGGGCTAAGGTTTTCTAACTTGTCTGAACTCTGAGGAGATTGTGTGCACTGGCCTGGAGCAGATGTGTGCCAGCAGTTGGACAAATGTGATAATAAGTAAATAGGCTTGTTAGTCCCTCCTTAGTACTGCTTCCTCTTTATTTGTCACCATCCATGGCGACTGGCCCTTTTACTTCAGTTGTTACACTGCATGTGTTATTTAGACTGTGAGCACTATTTTCTTTATTCAGTTTCTCTTACTGCAGGCACAACTTGCTTTGGTGCCTTGTTTACCCCCCTCCCTGCCTCCTGTTGTCATTTCTAGTTTACAACCGCCCGCCTGCCAGGTATCTGTGCCTTCTCCCCGCCCGTGTGCTGTCCGTGCCTTCTCCTTCCCCTCCCTGCCAACCCGTTTTCCGTGATGCCTTGCATTTGCAATGCAATAGGTCCCTCATTTATGCTAGTTTAAGCTCTTATTTATGTTTTGGTTTTTAAAACATAAATAAAAGGCATTGTCATTTACAATGCCAATAGCTTAAACTCGCGTAAATGCGAGACCTATTGCATTACAAATGCTTGTTTATGGATGCTTCGATTGTACTGTTTTAAGTACCTAGAGTGGCCAGTCCTCTGTTTCAGTCTTTTTGTGAAGGGTGGCTCCCGTTGTAATTCATCATGCGAAAGCTCTGTCCAAAAATTAAAGATAGCAGGTGTGGATATAATTAGCTGACCATGGAGAATGAGCTGTTGGTTGAACAGATAATTTGAACCCATTGTCGCTGTTTCATGTGTGCTAGCGTTGCATGGGTTTACCCTTATCCCTTTGTATGTATTAATGTATTCCTCCACCTGCTTGGTCTGTTTCTGTTTTACCACTTCTAAGTAGGTTTTAAACGGAGGTGCCCTTTACAAAAAGCATATGTATGTTGAGGCGTGCTGCATTAATGGTCTTCAGGTTGGATTGTCTTTGAATGCATTGGTAATCCCTGGAGGAAGCCGAGTACGATACTAAATGCAGCTCGTAACTGCTGAACAACTACAGGGAATAAAATCTGCTTCCTTGGAGAGGAGCTAAAAGTAGCTTCTGGTGACTGTAAGCTTTGCATTGACAACAAATTGTGCATTAGGAACCCAGGTATGTATTTCTTATAAATGAGTGCCTTTTCTGTCAGATGCGCCAAGGCACTCAATTAGTCACCAACATGCACTCAGTCATCTTTGCACTCATAAACCCCTTCATCCATCAATTGACTCCTTGCATTCATCCACTTAAACAACCACAATAAAACACAAATTTAACACATGCAAGATAAATTAAAAAACTAAAAGCAGGAAAAAGAAAACATGCTGTCACCTAACCATGGCATGCATTATGTTATCAGTTCTAAATAGAATGAAACCGTAGTGGACGACCGCCTTGCAATGGCATTAAACATAGTGTGTCATCGTTTTAAAGTTACTGCATGGACGCCACATTCCGAACTAATGTGTTGGCCATCTTGAAATGGTAAAACAATGAAAATACCATTCCATACGAGTCATCTGCTTCAGAGGAAGGGGCTGGGTGGAATGCAATGCAATGCTCTGTAGTCAAAATTAGCAGTAAGCAAGTAGCCCTTTAGCACTGCCACTGTGTTATCTAGAAAACGAAATGAGGAAAAGAAAGGAGATAAAAGTGGATCTATAAAAGGAGAAAATGGAAAGCTACAGTATTGACCCACCAGTCCTGGAATCGGATGAATATGCTCGTTCTCAGTCAAATGTGTCACTCACTGGGAAAGCGCATCAGCGGCTGACAGGGCCGGACTCATTATGCATGCTGTAATGGCTGAAAACTGAATGTAAACAACACTCCTACAGGCCAGTGTCAGAAAATGTTTGAACCCAAGCCCATCTTAGTATCCGTGTTTGTGTGTGTGTGTGTGTGTGTGTGTGTGTGTGTATATATATATATATATATATATATATATATGTGTGTATATATTTATTTATATATTACCTACTGGCAGTCGCCAGTAGGTAGTTATAGTTAGGACCTATTTTCCATAGGATAACCGCAACATTCTATTCCCAATAAGTCTGGCGCCGGATGACGAATCTTCGCAAAATGTTCCAAACTTTTGGCCAGCTCCGGTTTGCTCCTATCCTGAAAGTTTCGTGGTGATTCGTCAAGCAGGGGCTGAGAAAAAAGGGGGGGGGGTCCCAAAACACTTTTTCCCCATGCAATTTCCCATAGGACCTGTTGACGCAGCTACAGCCCGAACTGCTGAACGGAATTACACCAAATTTGGCAGAAAGGTAGACCTTGGTTCAGAGTCGTGCCTTTTGCTTAAATGGTGTAAATCCGTTCAGTAGTTCCTGAGAAAATCAAAAGTAAAATCACATATATATATCTGGGCGGAGCCTAACCACACATCTCATCGTGAGATCTGATTGGCTGTCAGCACTTCATCCAAGAAGTGTTGGCAGCCATCTTGGGACCAATATACATGATAGCACCTCATTAAAAAGCATTGCAGTTAATAGAAGGTTTTAAGACTTTAGTTACATTATAAATCATTTGTTGATGGTACCATACTCATTTTAGGAATTGTGGTATGTTCTAAGGTGATTTTACCATGTGAAAAAGCCTTCTGCTGGGATATCATGAATCGTGTTTGAGAGAAAACTATTTTCTCATGCTTTTCCCACAGAGGTTTGGAAGGTGATCTATAAGCTAAACTGAGATTGTGGAGATTAAGCAAGCTTGTTGCCCAGAGCTGCATAGTGTGAACTCGTGCTTAGAGTAGGCACCGAAGCGAGAATTATTGAGTCCGTGGACAATTGGGCTCCAGACCCTGCCGCGTCGGGAATCGAACCCTGGTCCCGGGTCTGACCTCTGCTTCAGGGTATGCCTCCTCTAACCAGTGAGCTACACTTCTCCACAATGCAATAGGTCTCGCATTTGCAAGAGTTTGAGTTATTGGCATTGTAAATGACAATGCGTTTTATTTATTTGTTTTGTAAACCTGCAAGCGGTGCGTAAACATGCACTTTGAACTTATCGGGCTTTCTTACGAGCAACAAGGCTGGCAGTAAAAGAGGCACAGTTACTGTCAGCCTTGCTTCTTGTAAGCAACGACTATAAGTATAAAGTGCGTGTTCACGCACCGCTTGCAGGTTTTCAAAACAAATAAATAAGAGGCATTGTCATTTACAATGCCAATAACTCAAACTCTTGCAAATGTGAGAATTTATACACGTGCGCTACATTGTGGCCTACATCCTGTTACACGCCTGAAATGTAAACTGTGAGCAACCTGGCGCATCTGCAGAGATCTCGAGTGTCTAGCGTCAGGCACCATCATGGCTCCTCTCCATGTATTCCCTTATGTGTAACGGGATCTGTTTAGAACTATCCAGACACAACGTTGAGGCAGGATGGCAGGGGCAGCCCACATCTGTCACAGAGAACCTCGAGATTTTTGAAGCAGGGCACAAATCAAAAAGGACACAAATCAAAAAGGGGAACACGAGAACAGTGCTTTCAGTGTTCGATTTCCCTTGCATTCTGAAAAGAGCATCCTTAATGTACATTGCATAAACGGGATGAACTACTCACGCCAGACTGGAGGCAACTGGAAATCTCTGGGCACCTCTGATGTCACCTACATAGCGGGATGCAGTCACCCTCGTACACCCACTGATCTACCTGTCTGGAGGAGGAGCCTAAACCACAACAGGGTAGTTGAGGGGCCCCCATCTGCTCCAAGCTCCGCGCAGAGGATATGAGCACTCGCCTGGCCCCTGTCACGACTGCAGAAAGCCCCTGTCAAAGGGACCGCACACTCATCTAGACCTAGCCTGCCTGCTGCAAGCAACACGCGTGGGTAAGAGCACTTAAAGCGTCCAGCCTGGAGCCATCTCTCCACTCACTCGCTCACTAACACACATCACACGTGGTGAAAGTGCAGGCACACCAAATAGCAGCAGCCCAGGTATCGCACGCAATTAGCTCCGTCTCACTCCATTACCCCGGGCGGGCAGCCAGAGTCACGGCAGAAGCTGCGGGTCTCTCCTTGCCAAAAGCCACCACAAACACCGGACCATAATAATGGAATGTTTTTAATGCTGTGAAAGAGCTGCCAACACCATATTTGTTGGGGGTGGGGGATGGGCTGGCATACGTTACTGATTACAAGCATGGAGCATGAGGTGTCTGGGTTCTCTCACTGTTTTTCTTCGCATACGAGGACTTTTACTTATCCTGTTTTAAATTCAGCACTACAAATACCAGGTTGCAGTGGAAAACGAGACTGGCTGGACTCTACCTTCACACCTGATAAGGAAGATTTTCATACACTTTCTCTACGAGTACAACTATGCACTTTGCACAAATGTTATAACAGACAAACTTGAGGCACATTTAGACCTCTACAGTTCCAGCCATGTGAAGCAGGGGCTAACAGAGTCTGCGATATCCCATCCACCTGGTGGGAAAGAGACCCCCACCTCACAGCGGCATGCTATGTGCGTGGGCAGCATTCACCGGGACAACACAGAGGGGGAGGGGCGGGGGGAGGAATGGATAACATCCCGTTAACCAAACTCCATTTGTATCGCACAGTGGAACCTACAGTATCGGAATAAGTCTGACACTGGTTCCATTTTATTCTCTGCACTGGAAATTGAAGGCTCTCGCGGAGAGATCACAGCATTCGCCCTTATTCCGTGCACAAAGATCAGAACACGCTGCTCGTCTCCTGACCACCACCAGGAGCAAGCACAGCTCTTCAATGGCAGCAGGGGGTGAAAGGCCACTCTCACTCCGACTTATAAGACGGGCACAGGCTGTATGGAACTCAATATACAAAGCACGCAGTGTGAATGCCTTTGCTCGGACTGTGCAACTACAGATCCCAGACTGCAAGAGGTAATGAGCAGCTTGTTCGCACAGCCGGGGTTTCTATTCTACCATTAGAGGGAAACTGCTTTGCTCCCCTAGTGACAATTCTGTCAGCACCACCCAAGTCGGAACGCGATATGCCGATATTCTTTATTTTTGTTGACACAAATAACCGCACCTCTTACGTGCAGAATAAGAGTTGCCTCCTATCAAGGTTATCGCTCGTATATTCTTTCCGTGGGACATGTTATCAGCCCACAGAGGCCACTCACTTGTGAGACTGTCTAGCTCAGTCGCTGGCCTAGGGTCCGGACCTGCGCTGCACAATGAAACCTAGTGAACACTCCCAGTTGAACAGGGCTCGCCACTCCCCCCTCAAGCACTCAGGGTGCGCGTCCGTGGGTATGGCTGTCAACACCGCTCGCACGTTACACAGTAAGAGCCTGAGGTAGGACACGCACTCATATCCCACGGTCAGCAGCCAGCGCACACAGAGTACAGTATCGAGAGCTGGGACAGGCAAGGTGCCGGGGTGATGTTGCCAACCTTGTTCCAAAAGTAATAAAACAAGCGCTGACCTAGAAAACGCCGTAAAGAAAGTGAAAGCCACCGAAGCGCCGTGCCCGCACAGCAAACACGTGCACATCTCTTGTCCGGGCGCGTGAAGGCACGGCAAAGAGGAGTTTACGTGGCAGCAGTGAAACCGAAAGCTAAATCAGGCGCGCGATGGGAGAGTAAAAATCTAAAATTGCACAAACTACAAAATAATGTCAAAAGAGGATAAGCCTTGGCCGCACGCGCGCCTCGCGCTTAAAGTTAAACAAAAAAAAAAAGACATGCCCGGCGGAGCGTGGCGCGCGCGTGCTTGGGGGCGGGGAGCAGACCCTTTGAAGTGCTCCCAAAAGGCGGATTGCATGGCGGCACGATGCACGTGATTGTGCGCGTGCTAGCCATGCAATCCGCTTTTTGGGAGCACTTTTCAAACCCGCTTTCTATAGTCTCGCTTTGCGATCGCTTACGCGATAGCAAGGTCGAGACCTAAAAATTAGGGCACATTGTGAGT
Source organism: Triturus cristatus (assembly GCF_964204655.1). Classification (NCBI taxonomy): domain Eukaryota; kingdom Metazoa; phylum Chordata; class Amphibia; order Caudata; family Salamandridae; genus Triturus; species Triturus cristatus. The sequence goes on from NC_140588.1 coordinate 514,034,994, forward strand.
GACTTCTCAAGTCCTCTTCTATTTCATTAAAGAATTCTGACATGCAGACTGAAACATGAACTTTCAATACCAGCAGCAGACTTCCCTGGTGAGCAGTAGCTTTACTACAGTGATCTAATGAGCAACTAGAGTGCTAACATTCTGAATTTATGGCAAATGTGTGACACATCTGAATGCCTTCATTGAATCAAAGTAAAAAACTGACAGTATGCCTACTGAGGAGACACTAGTAAATGAGGAAATTAGGAAACTTCATAACAAGTCTCCCAAGATAGCCACCAGAGACAAAAGAGCCCAAATGTAGCACAAATATCCCCGGGATGTAGCCCAAGTATAGCCCAATGACAGAAATCCCAGTGTTCTTAAGAACAACTAGAGCGCTTACTGTCTTACTTATGACAAAAGTATGGCACACCTGAAGCCATCTTGATTGGAATAAAGTGGTAACACTTAAAACATCTAATTTGCAAAGGAACAAAATGAGGGGGTTTATTTTGCCATAGAAATTATGATTAGTGCTGCAGAAAGAAAAATTAGGGCACATTTTGACTTCTCAAATCCTCTTCCATTTCATAAACAAATTCTGACATGCAGACTGAAACATGCACTTTGAATAACAGCAGCAGACTTCCCTGGTGAGCAGTAGCTTTAATACAGTGATCTAATGAGGAACTAGAGTGCTATCATTCAGAATGTATGGCAAATGTGTCACATCTGAACGCCTTCTTGATGGAACCAAAGTAAACCAGCATTGAAAATGCAATAGGTCTCGCCCTCGTTTAAGTTAAAGCAATTCTGTTTGTAATTAGGTGGCTTTTTAGCTTTGCTTGTATTAGAGTTTTTCAAACTTTCATGTATATACCATGCATATGTACGCATTTATGTATATGTTTGCATGCATTTATATTTATATAGATATGCAGATTATATTTATATGTTTATTCACTGAAAAAACCATAGGTTTCAGTGGCGTTATAGTTAGCTGGACTTTTCACTCGTACAAAACCGTAGAAATTCCCCCGTTGTAGTTAGTTCAGCTAACTATAACTCGCGCGCCCGCAATGCACTGCTGATGACGTCACATATTACATCACTCATGACATGGTCAGTGACATCACTCATGACATCACTGATGACATCTCAAATGACATCACTGATGACATCATCCAGTGAATGTGTGTTTTTCTGAAAATTACATATGTTTTATATATGTATATCTCAAGGTCGATGGAAGAATAAATGGGTATATAAGTGTCTAAATGGATGATTTGTTTTTGAAAAATGGATTGTATAACTGACTGATTAAGTGTATCTTAGTGAATACATGGCTTAGTGAGTAATGTTTAAATATGTAAATATCTGTATCAGTCTCTCACTTTGTGTATAAGTGGCTGCATGGGTTGGTGAGTAGCTACATGAGTGTCTAGGTTATTAGTTGTTTTTTTGAGTATCAGTATAAGTGTCTGATGTCTGTATGGTTCGGTGGGGGGTATTACGTAGTGCATAGGTGCATGAATGAGTGACTCACTGTATGTGTTGAAGACAGCATGTGTGCAGGACTGTATGGGTGGACGAGTGTGTGCATGGGTGTGTTAGTGAGTGAATGACTGTCTCAATAGTGTCTCTGAGTAACTACATATGTTTTAAACTATTATATGTGACTATTGGTGTATATCAGTGAGTATATGTGAGAGTGAGAGATTGAAAGAGTTCCTGTATGAATAAGTATGTGTTTCTATAAGTGATTGTTAAAAAGACTAAGTATGTGTAAGTTTCTGTAGAAGTAAGTGTGGTTGTGTGTGTATAACTGTATATGCAGGTAAACGGATGTTTGATTCTTTATTAGCATGAGTGACTATGTGTGTGAGTAACTTTATGGATGAGTGGCGTTGTGTAACAGGATGTATAGGTGTATGAGTACATAATGATGAGTGAGTACATGTATGAGTGACTGTATAGGACTGTTGGTGAATGAGTGGATGTGGATCTTACAATTACTGAATAGTTTGTTGTAGCTGGTATTGGTATGTCCATTGTTTTGAAAATTTTAATTTCTATTTTTGAATGTGTGTATCAAAGGTTATATTAGGGGGAGAGGAGGTCTGCCACTCTATCACAAGGATGATGTCATCAGTGATGTCACTGACCATGTCATGAGTGATGTAATATGTGACGTCATCAGCAGTGCATTGCGGGCGCGCGAGTTATAGTTAGCTGAACTAACTATAACGGGGGAATTTCTATGGTTTTGTACAAGTGAAAAGTCCAGCTAACTAGAACGCCCCTGAAACCTATGGTTTTTTCAGTGTATTTCTAAGGTTTTTTAAAATGCTAATTCCTAGCTATAACGTGCCTGAAACCTATGTTTTATTTAGTGAATTTCAAAGGTTTTTTAAATGCTAATTTCTAGCTATGCCTACAGAGATAGGACATGTGAAGAAAGAAGGAAAAACGCACAGAAAGAAAAAAAAGAAATGCAGAAAGAAGCAACAGAAGTCCTCAAAGACGAAGAAAAGTGCAGGAAGAAGTATAACGTGCAGAAAGAACAAACAGAAGAGCAGAAACAAGCCTTGTTGCAAAATCATCCTGTACCCTCAACTTTTTCAGACGGATACTGGTGGTAACTGAGTCTGACTAACCAGTCCTAGAGCCTGTGCTATGTTAATAGACACTCCGAATACAGTGAAACACCTACATACACTAGGGCACACTATGTGTTGGGGTCCCCCTGTGATTAGCATGACCTCCTCTGTAAGCCCCTAGTATATAATAGGGCAGGGATTAAAACTACCTCTTAAAACGCACCACAGGGCGTGTTTGAACGAGTCACCTCATGCCCTCCCTTCCCCACTGTGTAAACACACCCTGTAGCCGTTTTAAGTTGGGAGATTAAGTCCCCTTGAATCCTGAGGGTCCCTAGGGTCCAACTAGACCACTAGGTACCTCCAGTAAGCGTCACAGAGCTGCGTTGCAGAGAGGTGTAAAAAGTGGCACGGCCTGCACCACCTCTCTGCAACGCAGAGCAGTGGTGCTTACTGGAAGCACCTGGTGGGCTAGTTGAACCCCAGGGTCCATCAGGATTGAAAGGGAATTATTTCCCCAACTTAAAAACGCGGCACAGGGCCTGTGGGCGTTCTGAGTTGAGAGATTAAGTCCCCATGAATCCTAAGGGTCCCTAGGGTCAAACTAGCCCACTAGGTACCTCCAGTAAGCGCCACAGAGCTGCGTTGCATGGAGGTGTAAAAAGGGGCGTGGCCTCAGAACACCTGTCTGCAACGCAGCTCCCTGGCGCATACTGGAGATACCTGTTGGGCTAGTTGGCCCTCAGGGACCCTCAGTATTGAAGGGGAATTAATTCCTCAACTTACAACTGGCCAGGGGGCGCGTTTGCAGAGTGCTGCAAGGAGGGGGCGTTGCCTCCGGCGTTATGCCGGTCTTTTATTTATTTATTTTTAAGAAGGAGGGCTGTGTGGCCCCCTTTCTTTTTCTAATTTTGTTGAAAAAAAATTAATTTGGCCCTCCCAAGGCCTTAATCGGCCCCGGGGACCCCAACCCCCAGGGCATGGCCTTTTTTAAAAAAAAAAAATTATTCTTTAGGAGGGGGGCTGTGTTGCTCCCCTCCTCAGGCCACTTATGGCCCCGGGGACCCCATCCCCCGGGGCTGGCCTTTGTTTTTTATTTAAAAAAATATATATATATATTTATAGAAACACCTAGGACATGCTGGACAAACCGTATGTACCTATCACCATGACGATTTGCGTGATATTCTTTAAAAGGCGACTATGCATACAATGAATCCACGTAGAATGTATTCACACCGCTAGTGAAGCTCTGACATGTCTGACACCCTACCGTGCCTAATCCCGGTGACCCGCTGGTGGGTACTCTCCAAGTAGACACCCTTGTCGTTTATTTTTACAAACATGGGTAGCTATTGACTGGCACATTTAATACACATGCACACCAAGCCATTCAAAGGGGATTCGACAAAAATTCGACCAAACTATGCAAGAAACCCCCTCACGGTTAATGAAACACACATCCACCGCCGGATGTGTAATACTTTTTATTTTACTCTCTGGAAAGGAGACAAACCTCACTTGAGTCACAGCATGCTCCTGGCTAAGCCCAATGCTGTGTTACACCCACCAGTGCCCGCCGAGTGCCACACACCTCTGTGTTGTATTCCACCAGCTAGTGCGTATGCTATGACACTCTCCAGCCCATGTGCACTGTAACACCACCCCGTGAATATGTCATGCCACACTTGCCTTCGCACGGGTTATATTGCCCCATCTAACGTGCCTTCCTCGATGCCTATGTTATAAAGCACAGCGCTATGCCATACATATTACAATATGGGATCCATATCTTTGTCACAGTGCATATGCAATGTTACACTATCCAGCACATATTTTATATTACAACTTTAGAGACTAGTTAGGTTACACAACACTGCCCTGTGCATATTACACTCCAAGGCGCATATCACATAGCAAGCGCTAGTGCCTGTGCAATCTCGCGCTCCCTCAGTGAATCTGTCATTGCGCACAATGTATTGCATATTATATTTCACGCCCCGGTTCATCTTATATCACACTTTTTGGTGCATAGTTTATACCATATACTATATCTAGTTTTCATTTTCAATCGTGCTCTCAGGACTATGTTCTATATAACACTGCGTCCACCTACCCTTTTCACTGGCATTACATTTTGCGATGGGGGGTGGAGGGTCAGGGGATGTTTCTGCCAAGTGAGCCTGGAGTCACAGTCCCAAACGTCCTCTTCTTCCTGAATAAAAGTGAGATTATGCTGCATACTTGTTCATATTTTAAGTAGTTCGCACAGACACACATTTTAAAAACAATAAAGTTCCTAATACCCACCTTCTCTGAACAGTTAGCTTGCTGCCCCATCCACCTCCTCCCTATCCTCTGTTGTCTGAATCCATGGACTAGCCTCCTCCCTCCTGCCATGCATGGTCTGATGTGCTGCCACTGCCCTGCATTTAGCATGATGTACCAGTCCACTCATCCTGCCCTCCATTGCCCAATTCTATGGCCCATCATTGACCTCCTTCTTAGCCTCTGTGCATTGCTTGCTGCCCCTATTCTCCTTCCCCCTGCCCTCCGATGTCTTTGTGCATGCCCCTGCTCAATCCTTTTTGACCACCATGTTCCATGGACCTGCCACTCCTATCTACTCTGAATGTTCTGTTGAGCTGCCACTCCCCTACCACCTGCCTAGCATTGTCAGATGACTGTAACCTGTCCCTGCCACCTCCACCCTGCCTGTCCACATGCCATGCCCCTATCCCCTTCCTCTTGTCCTCCATGGTCCATTTTACTGCCACACCCTTCTGCCCTCCCTGGTCTGTTGTGCTGCAACTGCTCCTCCTGCCTGCCCTGCGCGGTCTGTTGTGAGGCCCCTTCCCCTGAACTCTCTTGTCTGTGCCCAGGTCTTGACCCTCCCTTCTATCATCCATGGTCCTTTGTGCATGCCCCTGCACCCTCCTTCTTGCCCATCATAGCCATTGTGCTGCCACTAACCCTCCCGCTTGCCATGCATGGTCTTCTGTGCTGCCATGCCCCCTCCCACCTTCCCTGTGTGGTCAGCTAGCTGCTCCTGACCCCCTCCCACCTTCCCTCCATGGTCTGTGTGTATGCCATCATAGTCTCACTGTTGCTCTCCATGGTGTGTCTTGTTTCTAGTGCCCATCCTGCCTGACCTCCATGGTCATCTTGCTGCTCCTGCCCTGCCCCCTTGCCCCCAGCCCTCTGTTTCCATGTGCAGACCCCTATTCCCTCCCTCCTGGCTTGTCGGTTCCATTGCAATGCCCCTGATCCGTCCCCCCTGCCCTTTATGGTCTGTTATGCTGCAGCTTTCTCTCCTGTCTGTCCGTTATGGTCAGCTAGCTACCATGTCCTCTTTCCCCTCTGTTGTCTGTTGTCCATGTGCATGGACCTGTCCCCTCCCTATTGCTTTCTATGGATTGTTGTGCTGCACTCCCGTCCCGCATGCCCTGTGTGGTGTATTGTGCTGCTGCAAACCCTGATGCCTGCCCTGTAGGGTCAGTTTGGTGCACCTCTCAATGTCCTTCCTGTCCTCTGTTATCCGAGTCCATGTCCCTACCCCAATTCCTCCTGCCTACCATGATCCAATGTACCATACTTGCGAACATTTGTAAGAGGGAGATTTTGAGATAAAACTGGGGTATTGATTTTACCCTTTGAGTTACATTGAAAAAGAGGAGATTGTAGACAGTTAACAGATCAAGTAAAGCCCATTTGAGCTTAAAAACATTGGACGTTTCCTGGCTGAAACGGGTCTGTTGGCATGTATGGTTGTATGACCATTGCCTATACCTTCTGTCCACAATGGTCTATTATATTGCCACAGCCTCTCTTGCCAGTCCTGTATTGTTGGTTTGTTGCCCCTGCCCCCCTTTCCACTGCCCTCCATAGTCTGTTGTGCTGCCACTGCCCTTCCTGCCTGCCTAGTGTGGTCAAATTGTTGCCTCTGCACTCTCCTACCTGCCTTCAATTTTCAGAGTCCGTTCCCCTGGCCTCTGCCTCTCAACAGTATCCCAATGAACAACTAGATTGCTAACATTCTATATTTATTACAAAAGTGTGGAATGCCTGACGTCATCTTGATGTAATCAAAACTGTAATGCCTAGAGCATTTCCTTTAGAAATTACATATATGAGAGGGTCTTATTTGCATCAAAATTATGGTTAGTGCTCTAAAAAACTAAAATGAGGACATATTTTCTGAGTTTTCAAATAGCGACAAAGAACTTTTAAATTATTTGTAATCTTAGTTTTTTTATCCAGTTGACCACTTGATTAAATGTTGCATCCAAGGGGAAAGGGTGTGGTGTTACTTACAGAGCTGCAGACTTTGCAACTGGGGAACCAGGTTGGAGTTTCTGCTTCAGCTCAACATTCTGTGAATCTGGTCAAATCATTTAATCTCCCTATGTCTACAACCAAAATGAATTTGATCTTGTGTGATGTAACCAATTTTCATGTAGAGCACTCCAATACCTGACAAGTCTGCACTATATAACACTGCAAATACACATAAAATAAGTGTTTTGCACACTTCTGTCATTGGGCTACATTTGGGCTACATCTGGGTGATATTTGGGCTACATTTGGGCTCTTTTGTCTCTGGTGGCCATTTTAGGAGATTTATTTGTTATGAAGTTTCCTAATTTCCTCATTTACTGCAGTCTCCTCAGTAGGAAATGCTTTCCGTTTTTTACTTTGATTCCATCAAGAAGGTATTCAGATATGTCACACATTTTCCATAAATTCTGAATGTTAGCACTCTAGTTGCTCATTAGATCACTGTAGTAAAGCTACTGCTCACCAGGCAAGTCTGCTGCTGGTATTCAAAGTGCATGTTTCAGTCTGCATGTCGGAATGTTTTTATGAAATAAAAGAGGATTTCAGAAGTCAAAATGTGCCCTAGTTTTTCTTTCTGCAGCACTAATCATAATTTATATGGCAAAATGAACCCCCTCATTTTGTTCCTTTGTAAATTAAATGTTTGAAGTGTTACCACTGTATTCCAATCAAGATGGCTTCAGGTGTGCCATACTTTTGTCATAAGTAAGACTGTTAGCGCTCTAGTTGTTCTTTAGAGCACTCTGGGAAGCTGCAGTAGAACACAAAGGAATCAACTGACAGTCTCTGCCCTTGTTGAATGTACATGTTTTACTGAGAATGTCAGACTTCATTCTTACATGACTGAGAAAGATAATGTGAATTTACAGAAAATATGCTCTCAGTTTAGCTTATAGATCACCTTCCAAACCTCTGTGGGAAAAGTATGAGAAAATAGTTTTCTCTCAAACATGGTTCGTGATATCACAGCAGAAGGCGTTTTCACATGGTAAAATCACCTTAGAACACACCACAATTCCTAAAATGAGTATGGTACCATCAACAAATGATTTATAATGTAACTAAAGTCTTAAAACCTTCTATTAACTGCAATGCTTTTTAATGAGGTGCTATCATGTATATTGGTCCCAAGATGGCTGCCAACACTTCTTGGATGAAGTACTGACAGCCAATCAGATCTCACGATGAGATGTGTGGTTAGGCTCCGCCCAGATATCACTAACTTTTTTACCCTCATTTTCTCAGGAACTACTGAACGGATTTACACCATTTAAGCAAAAGGCGCGAGTCTGAACTGAGGACTACCCCTTTGCCAAATTTGGTGTAATTCCGTTCAGCAGTTCGGGCTGTAGCTGCGTCAACAGGTCCTATGGGAAAATGCATGGAGAAAATGCGTTTTGGGACCCCCCTTTTTTCTCGGCCCCCAGGGCATCTTGTCCGTGTGGGAGGCCACGCGGCCCCCCTCCTGGAGCCAATGATGGCCCTGGGGACCGCCACCCCCCAGGGCCGCCACCTGCAGTGTCCCGGGGTGCCCACGCCCGGGAAACTGCTGTTTGCAATGAAGCAAAGCAGATTGTTTTTCCACATGGGGTGCAGCATGTTAGCTGCTCCCCATGTCGAAAAGCAATGCCGGCAGAAAAGATCGGGCCAGAGGCCACGCCCCCTCCTTACACCACTCTGCAAACGCGCCCCCTGGCTTGTTTGCAGAGGGGGAACTAATTCCCCTTGAATACTGGGGGTCCCTGGGGGCCAACTAGCCCACCAGAAACCTCCAGGATGCGCCAGGGGGCTGTGTTGCAGAGAGGTGTAATGAGGTCACACCCCTTTTTACACCTCTCTGCAACGCAGCTCCGTGGCGCTTACTGGAGGTACCTGGTGGCCTAGTTGGCCGCTAGGTGACCTCAGGATTCAAGGGGACTTAATCCCCTAACTTAAAACGCGCCACGGGGCACGTTTGCACAGTGGTGAAGGTAGGGGGCGGGGCCTGAGGTGATACTGTGCAAACACGCCCTGTGGCGCGTTTTAAGTTTGGGAATTCATTCCTCTTCAATCGAGAGGTCCCCTAGGGGTCAACCAGCCCACCAGGTACCTCCAGTAAGCGCCACGGAGCTGCGTTGCAGAGTGTTGTAAAAAGGGACGTGGCCTCTGAACACCTCTCTGCAATGCAGCTCCCTGGAGCATACTGGAGGTACCTGGTGGGCTAGTTGGCCCCCAGGGGACCGCAGGATTGAAGAGGAATTGATTCCCCAATTTACACATGTCTCCTCAGGCCCCACCCCCTTCCTTTACAATTGTACAAATATTCCTGCAAAATCAGCCAAACTACGAATTTCCGATTTACTCACCTGTTATCAGGAGAGAACCCAGGGCTGCATATTTTAGCCCAGCACTGACCCGGAAGAGTAATTCTAAGCGTACTTACCAGTAACTTGTATTTCCTTCTATAGGAATCCATTGTGTGGTTTTCACCAGAAAATTTTCGAAGTGCCTATTTTCACAAACTAAAAATGTTCCTAAAAAAATCGTCTGTATGACTTAAACACATTCTTTCAACTGTTTACAGGAGGTTGGCCAGTGCTGGATCCAGGATCCACCACTGAGTAAGAAAAAGTAATGATAACACTACTTACCTGCTAAGTGAATTTTCTGCCACAAGATAACATTGGTGATTCTATGTGAAAAAAATTCTAAGTGTCAACTTTTAAAACACAATAATATTCCTTAAAAATAACTACTGTAACCAAAGCGCTTTTACTCAACTGTTTACAGGAGATGTCCAAGGACTGAATCTAGGATCCAGTCCTGTGGTTAGAAAAGTAATCCATAAAGTAACTAATTGCATTTCACTAGAAATTCACATTGAGCACAATGTTGCTTTGTGTGTTGCCCATTGCAACAACTGTAACTACTGTACTTAAAAGTCTGTTGCCTATTTGCCGAGTATTTAAACTAAAGTAATTCATTCTGAGAAAGTATATTTTGTATTGTAATGTATAATGTAATTATAATGTAATAAAAAAAATATATCTAAAAATAGTTAAATATAGTAAATCAGTATAAAAAAAATCAGTATTACAATTAATACATTCAAAATTGTCATTTACAAAACCTTTGAAATTCACTGAAAAAACCATAGGTTTCAGGCCTGATATAGTTAGGAATTAGCATTTAAAAAACCTTGGAAATTCACTGAAAAAACCATAGGTTTCACGGGCGTTCTAGTTAGCTGGACATTTCCCTCGTACAAAACCCTAGAAATTCCCACGTTCTAGTTAGTTCAGCTAACTATAACTCGCGCCCCTGCAATGCACTGCTGATGACGTCACATATTACATCACTCATGACATGGTCAGTGACATCACTGATGACATCACTGATGACATCTGAAAGGACATCACTGATGTCATCACTCATGACGTCATCCAGTGAGTGTGTTTCTGTAAATTTTAAATATGTTTAATATATATATAGGGAAAAACCTATGGAAGATTGAGTGGGTGTATAAGTGTGTGAATGGATGATTTAGTAGGTGCGTGACTGACTCTATAAGTGAGTCATTAAACTTATCTTACTCCAGACTAGTGACTAAACTGTGTGAATGTCTGTATCTGTCTGTCTGTTGGTGTATAAGCGGCTGCATGGTTTTGTGAATAGCTATATGAGAGTTTCTATGGGTTATTGATTGGTTGTCTGAGTATCTGTTTGGGTGCCTGAGTGTTTGTGTGGGTGGGGTGTGTGTGACTCTGTGCATACATGTGTGAGTGGGTGATTCTATGGGTGCATGATTTTAAGAGTGCATCTGTGATGGAGTGTATGGTTGGGTGAGTGTATGGTTGGGTGAGTGTATGGTTGGGTGAGTGTATGTATGGGTGTGTTAGTGATTCAATTTATATCTCAGTGGTACATGTGTGAGTAACTACATATGTGAAAGGCAGTATATATGTGTGTAAGAGTATATAAGTGGGTATATGTGAGTGTGTGATTGTTAGAGTGGCTGTATGGATGAGTGTGTGCTTGTATCAGTGATTGTATAAGAGCGTAAGAATGTGGTACTATTTTTATGAGTAAGTGTTCTTGTGTGTGTATAACTGCATAGGTGAGTAAATGGGAGCGTGATTAATTATTTGCATGACTGACTAGGTGTGAGAGTACCTCTATGGATGATTGGTGGTGTGTGAGTGTCTATGTAGGTGTATAAATGCATATGATAGTCCTGTACTGAGTGACTGTAAGTATGAGTGACTGTACAGGTGAGTGAGTGGATGTGTGTGTAGATCTAAGAGTCAATGAGTGGGTATGTAGTTATTGGTATGGGAGTATCTACGGTTTTGACAATGGACGTCTGAAATTTTGATTGAGTATATCAAAGGGTGTGAGAAGATGCGCTAATTTATCACATGGATGACGTCATCAGTGATGTCATCAGTGATGTCACTGACCATGTCATGAGTGATGTAATATGTGACGTCATCAGCAGTGCATTGCGGGGGCGCGAGTTATAGTTAGCTGAACGAACTATAACGGGGGAATTTCTAGGGTTTTGTATGATGGAAATGTCCAGCTAACTATAACGCCTCTGAAACCTATGGTTTTTTCAGTGAATATATATATATATATATATATATATATATATATATATATATTACCTACTGGCGGTCGCCAGTAGGTAGTTATAGTTAGGACCACGTTTCCATAGGAAAACCTCAACATTCTATTTTGAATAACTTTGGCGCCGGTCGACGAATCCTCGCGAATTTCTCAAAATAGGTGGGGCGCTACGCTCCGCTCCTACCCTGAAAGTCTCGGGGGGATTCGTCAAGCGGGGGCTGAGATAAAAGGGGGGTACCAAAACGCGTTTTTCCCATGCATTTTTCCATAGGACCTTTAGAACGAGCTACAGCCCGAACGGCTGAACAGAATTACTAGAAATTTGGCAGAGAGGTAGTCCCTAGGTCAAGGAAGTGCCTTTTGTAGGTTTGGTGTAAATCTGTTCAGTAGATTCTGAGAAAATAGCCTTTAAATCAATATATATATCTGAGCCCGCTTACGGTACGCTTACCGTACGCTTACCGTAAGCTTACGGTGGCGTGCGCGAGCGCGATTCTGATTGGCTCTTAAATCTTAGTAAACATTCGAATCGGCCGAAACCAGGAAGCGGCGTCCGCCATTTTGTCTCTCGCACTGAGTGTTGTTTATCAAACATGATGGCCAAAAACATGTTACGGGGCTGTTTTGACAACTCCCTCCCACATAGTCATGTTGAGGGAGTCCCCAAACATCCCCCAAGAGCAAAAACGGTTTTATTTTTTTTTCGGCAATTTCGCGGGGTACGCTTACCGTACGCTTACCGTACGCTTACCGTAAGCTTACCGTACGCTTACGGTAAAAAAATAAAAATAAAAAAAACACTATCCACACTTACCCCACCCCCTGTGCTTTTGGTGGCCGCAGGCCACCACATGTGCAGGGCTTATTAATAGAGAAAAAAAACGTAATTTTGGCAACATGAAATTATAAAATCGAAATAAAAAAAACACTATCCACATTGACCTCACCCCCTGTGCTTTTGGTGGCCGAAGGCCACCAAATGTACAGGGCTTATTAAAGTTGATAAAAACCGTGCACGGAACGAACTGCGTTAAGTGGGCGCACACGCCACAAATGGCGTAAAGTAACTTAGCATTTAAAAAACCGTACAAATTCACTGAAAAAACCATAGGTTTCACACACGTTATAGTTAGGAAATAGCATTTAAAAAACCTTGCTAATTCACTGAAAAAACCATAGGTTTCACACATGTTATAGTTAGCTGGACATTTTACTGATAAAAAACCAATGAAATTCCCCTGTTATAGTTACTGTAGGCAACTATAACTCACGCGACCGTAATCCTCTGCTGATGACATATGTGTCTTTATGAAAAAAAAATATTTGTAATATATGTATAGCTAAAATTTAATGGAAGAAGATATGGGCAAATAAGTGTCTAAATACAGTATTAGCATCAGCAGAGGATTGCGGTCGCGTGAGTTATAGTTGCCTACAGTAACTATAACGGGGGAATTTCATTGGTTTTTTATCAGTAAAATGTCCAGCTAACTATAACATGTGTGAAACCTATGGTTTTTTCAGTGAATTAGCAAGGTTTTTTAAATGCTATTTCCTAACTATAACGTGTGTGAAACCTATGGTTTTTTCAGTGAATATATATATATATATATTACCTACTGGCGATAGCCAGTAGGTAGTTATAGTTAGGACCACGTTTCCATAGGAAAACCTCAACATTCTATTTTGAATAACTTTGGCGCCGGTCGACGAATCCTCGCAAATTTTTCAAAATAGGTGGGGCGCTACGCTCCGCTCCTACCCTGAAAGTCTCGGGGGGATCCGTCAAGCGGGGGCTGAGATAAAAGGGGGGTCCCAAAACGCGTTTTTCCCATGCATTTTTCCATAGGACCTTTAGAACGAGCTACAGCCCGAACGGCTGAACAGAATTACTCAAAATTTGGCAGAGAGGTAGTCCCTAGGTCAAGGAAGTGCCTTTTGTAGGTTTGGTGTAAATCTGTTCAGTAGATTCTGAGAAAATAGCCTTTAAATCAATATATATATCTGAGCCAGCTTACGGTACGCTTACCGTACGCTTACGGTAAGCGTACGGTGGCGTGCGCGAGCGCGATTCTGATTGGCTCTTAGATCTTAGTAAACATTCGAATCGGCCGAAACCAGGAAGCGGCGGCCGCCATTTTGTCTCTCGCACTGAGAGTGATTTTTAAAATATCAAGCCCAAAAACATGTAAAGGGGCTGTTTTGACAACTCCCTCCCACATAGTCATGTTGAGGGAGTCCCCAAACATCCCCCAAGTGCAAAAACGGTTTTATTTTTTTTTCGGCAATTTCGCGGGGTACGCTTACCGTAAGCGTACGGTAAAAAAATAAAAATAAAAAAAACACTATCCACACTTACCCCACCCCCTGTGCTTTTGGTGGCCGAAGGCCACCAAAAGCACAGGGCTTATGTTAAGGGCAAAAAACACTATCCACACTTACCCCACCCCCTGTGCTTTTGGTGGCCGAAGGCCACCAAATGTACAGGGCTTATTATAAGGGAAAAAAACTTAGCATTTAAAAAACCGTACTAATTCACTGAAAAAACCATAGGTTTCACACACGTTATAGTTAGGAAATAGCATTTAAAAAACCTTGCAAATTCACTGAAAAAACCATAGGTTTCACACATGTTATAGTTAGCGGAAATTTTACTGATAAAAAACCAGTGAAATTCCCCCGTTATAGTTAGCGCAGGCAACTATAACTCACGCGACTGCAATCTTCTGCTGATGACATATGTGTCTTTATGAAAAAAATATATTTGTAATATATGTATAGCTAAAAATGTATGGAAGAAGACATGGGCAAATAAGTGTCTAAATACAGTATTCGCATCAGCAGAGGATTGCAGTCGCGTGAGTTATAGTTGCCTGCGCTAACTATAACGGGGGAATTTCACTGGTTTTTTATCAGTAAAATTTCCGCTAACTATAACATGTGTGAAACCTATGGTTTTTTCAGTGAATATATATATATATATATATATAGAGAGAGAGAGAGAGAGAGAGAGATAGAGAGAGATATATATTCACTGAAAAAACCATAGGTTTCAGGGGTGTTATAGTTAGCTGGACATTTCCCTCGTACAAAACCCTAGAAATTCCCCTGTTATAGTTAGTTCAGCTAACTATAACTCGTGCCCCCGCAATGCACTGCTGATGACGTCACATATTACATCACTCATGACATGGTCAGTGATATCACTGATGACATCACTGATGACATCTCAAATGACATCACTGATGACATTACGAGGGAAATGTCCAGCTAACTATAACACCCCTGAAACCTATGGTTTTTTCAGTGAATTTCTAAGGTTTTTTAAATGCCAATTCCTAACTATAACGCCCCTGAAACCTTTGGTTTTTTCAGTGAATATATATATATATATATATATATATATTCACTGAACATGATAAAATCTGCGCCTATCATTCTATGGCATAAAGTCTGGACTACTCCCGAAACTCACTTTAATAGGGAAATTATTATGGACTGTCTCAGCTTGAGTAAGGCGGATCAATTTAAATGGTTGAATTATGTGAGAAATCTGTCTCATGATATAGGGCACCCAGAATTTTTCACTGATACCTCTACATTAAACAACATACCTAGAGTCACTTTAAAACGATTGGTCATTAACCATCTGGCCAATCAACGTTGGATCATTGAAAATTCTAAGCATACCGTGCTGGAGTACCAACTCTCCACTACTGTCGAAGGGATGCAAAATTATCTTTCTTTAATTCCTTCCCCATTTTCTCGTATGCTTTTGACACGTTTCCGCACTGATACCTTTTTCAGACTGCTGACATTTCCTAATCAGAACTGCTGGCTGAGAAACTTGGAGAAATGCCCATGTGATGGCCTGTCATCACAGTCCAATATTCATTGTATTTTATTTTGTAAGTTTTATCAGCTTTCAAGGATAACTTATTTAAAACCGCTGCTCAAATCCTGGGGATTACGTTCTTGCAGGGCAGCCTATCTTAAATTGAAAGCATTAGATAGTACATTAGCTGTCGCAGTGGTATCCTCATATTTGAAAAAAATCGTAATAACCAGGGCTTCTATGCAGCCATAAAAGATTAAACTGTCCTTCTATCTCATATATTTTCTCTCCCCACCTTATGTATCAGATATGTTCGCTATCATTCTTTTTATCTTATTTATGATGTTTTAATGTGAACTTTTTCTGTACTTTTTATGATAATGTTTTACATATCGAATAAAAGAATTTGGAATATATATATATATATATATATATATATATATATATATATATATATATATATATATATATATATATATATATATATATCCTACTGGCAGTCGCCAGTAGGTAGTTATAGTTAGGACCACGTTTCCATAGGAAATCCGCAACATTCTATTTTGAATAACTTTGGCGCCGGTTGACGAATCCTCGCGAATTTTTCAAAATAGGTGGGGCGCTACGCTCCGCTCCTACCCTGAAAGTCTCGGGGGGATTCGTCAAGCGGGGGCTGAGATAAAAGGGGGGTCCCAAAACGCGTTTTTCCCATGCATTTTTCCATAGGACCTTTAGACACAGCTACAGCCCGAACAGCTGAACAGAATTACTTGAAATTTGGCAGAGAGGTAGTCCTCAGGTCAAGGAAGTGCCTTTTGTAGGTTTGGTGTAAATCTGTTCAGTAGATTCTGAGAAAATAGCCTTTAAATCAATATATATATCTGAGCCAGCTTACGGTGCGCTTACGGTACGCTTACCGTACGGTGGCGTGCGCGAGCGCGATTCTGATTGGCCCTTAGATCTTAGTAAACATTCGAATCGGTCGAAACCAGGAAGCGGCGGCCGCCATTTTCTCTCTCGCACTCTGAGGGGGGAGCTGATAAACAAATGCCAAAAACATATAAAGGGGCTGTTTAGACAGCGCCCATGCACATAACCATGTTAGTTGAGTCTTCAAAGATCCCCCAAGGCAAAAAACGGTAATTTTTTATTTTTCGAAAATTTCGCCGATTACGCTTACCGTACGCTTACCGTACGCGTACGGTAAAAAATTATTAAAAAAAAAAAAACCCACTCTCTCCACCCCGTGTGCAAATGGTGGCCGAAGGCCACCATTTGTGCATGGCATATTTGAGCACAGCATTTCCCCAAAAAATTTCAACAGATTACCTATCACAAGGAAGCGCATAATATGTCCTCCATGTGCGCACGGTGCGCGAAGCGCATCGTGCGTACATGGCCCACCGTACGTGCACGGCACTAACTGCGTAAAGTGGGCGCGCGGTGCGCGAAGCGCACCGCGTGCTCACTGTGCGCGCACGGTGCGCGAAGCGCACCGTGGGCGCGCGGTGCGCGAAGCGCACCGCGTGCTCACTGTGCGCGCACGGTGCGCGAAGCGCACCGTGGGCGCGCGGTGCGCGAAGCGCACCGCGTGCTCACTGTGCGCGCACGGTGCGCGAAGCGCACCGTGCGCGCACGGAACGAACTGCGTTAAGTGGGCGCGCATGCCACGAATGGCGTAAAGTAACTTAGCATTTAAAAAACCGTACAAATTCACTGAAAAAACCATAGGTTTCACACATGTTATAGTTAGCGGAAATTTTACTGATAAAAAACCAAATGAAATTCCCCCGTTATAGTTAGTGCAGGAAACTATAACTCACGCGACCGCAATCTTCTGCTGATGACATATGTGTCTTTATGAAAAAAAAATATTTGTAATATATGTATAGCTAAAAATGTATGGAAGAAGACATGGGCAAATAAGTGTCTAAATACAGTATTAGCATCAGCAGAGGATTACGGTCGCGTGAGTTATAGTTGCCTACAGTAACTATAACGGGGGAATTTCATTGGTTTTTTATCAGTAAAATTTCCGCTAACTAGAACATGTGTGAAACCTATGGTTTTTTCAGTGTGTGTATGTATATATATATATATATATATATATATATATATACACTCCACAGTTCTTCAAGTTTTCAAAAGAACGCCAGGACACCTTGGAATTGCAGTAAATAATACCGACTGCACCAGCAACGCGTTTCAGCTTTCGCCTTGCTCACGCTGTGGCTAACGCAGAAACAGCATCTTTTTTATTTTCATTGAGTGTAATAAACAAAGTAAAAGAACACACTGTTTATTTAGGTTCTCTATATTATACTTTACTATTTAAGTAAGGACGCTTCCATGATTAGAAACAGTCGCATTGAATTTCATTGAATCTTTACTGTTCCAAGATGGCCACCACTGAATTGTACAAGTATGAGCTTTAAAACAGTGTGTCCTTTTACTTTGTTTATTACACTCAATGAAAATAAAAAAGATGCTGTTTCTGCGTTAGCCACAGCGTGAGCAAGGCGAAAGCTGAAACGCATTGCTGGTGCAGTCGGTATTATTTCCTGCAATTCCAAGGTGTCCTGGCGTTCTTTTGAAAACTTGAAGAACTGTGGAGTCTTATATTTCAGGGTACCGATACCCTGTGCGAGGACCGCCCTTACTGACAGCCACTATGCAGTTATCGGGATCGATATATATATAAATTTTTATTTTATTACAAGTTGTTGCAGGCGAATCTAGTCTCTCAGGACTGTCAAAGAGACTGCATTGAGAATTATTACAGTGCAGATATTCTACCCCTAGAGTTGTTCTAAGGGGATAATTTTTTGTAAGAAAGTACCTGTCTGCACATGGTGCAGAAACTATCCACCCTTAACCCCATAACTGCTGAGGCAGCTTTTCCACTCCCAATGCTGAGCCCTTTTTTGTTGTCTGGGGGGGTCCTCGCACATAGGCCTTCGTAATTTTGAATTATGTCTTGTTCGAAATTGCGTCTTTAGTAACCTCAGCATGCTGAAGAAAAAATAAAGTACTCCAGGGTTTGTGGACTTCCTTAGAGAGAATATAGAAAATAGTATTTTATTATTTTTCCTGTAAAATGAGGAAAGAGATGCTGTTCAAGAAAGCAGATAGACTTTCTCTAAAAATGGTATCACTGAAAGGTGTCCTGTGCTAGTATCACCATCTTACCAACTTTCAGCATCAAGTATGGTGGTATCAATTTTTATTTTCACCACAGTATTTCCATTTTTATTTAGCTAGTCCATTTTTCCTAAGTTTTGTGCTTTCAACCTACTTGCAGTATGTGGTTGAAATGTGTGAAACCCATGGGTGATCCTGGAAATCTGTTCAATCTGTATTCAACAGGAGGTCATTTGTGTAGATTCCTGCGTGTTTTCCCAAAGAACCAAATTATTGAAATAAAAAAATAATGAAATGAGTAGGAAAAAGACAATTGGTGACAACATTTTCATCTGTAATTTTTTGTCACAATCGCTGATTCAGAAATACAATATGCTGTTACGTCCGTCAGATCCTTCTGGTCGCAAGCTTGTATAGGGTTTGAAGTTTTTCATAAAACATGCAACGCCTAGCCTAGCACTGACAACTAAGCTGCAGCGCATAATGATTTTTGATGTGCTGAATATGCAGCATCGTTATATGAAAAAATCTAATGAATGAAAAATGGGTATGAAGGAAACATACGTATTTATGAAATGCGCACAAGATAGTGCGTTTAGGAACTGTGGTTATATGTACACCTCTGAATTTAAGGTTACCCATGCTGTCATGTAATTCAGAAGGCATTTTGCAAAATGTGTTTTCTCTGGTACACTAACTTACATTTGGAAGCCGAAAATGCAGAGCAATTCAGGTGATAGGGATAAATGTTTTACTTCTCTTTGTTCTCCTAACAAAAACTACTCCCTGCTTGTGTAGCTGGGCTTAGCGCCTGCAACGCAAAGCACCACAAAATACTGCCTGAAGGCATCACATTTCACCCAGCACAATCAACACTTTTTTTTTTTTTTTTTATGATGTGGGTAGCTTTGTAATTTGGACCCTCTCTCTGTTGCCACCCGGAGAATACTACGAAACAGACTGCTAAAAACTAGACACCGAGGGGATCTAGGGTGGTGTGACTTCATGAATCATATGCAGACTTCAAACTTTGGCTAAAAAGACACATTCTCCTGCCGTTTCTGTGAGAGAAAGATCCGGAAGCTGCAGGTATCCACAAAATTCCTGCCTCTCAGCGCTCCCACACTTGTTGCCAATAAAATAGGTACCCACGTGTGGCTGAGTCTGGCACCCTTCGCACAAAACGCCAAATGGTGACATCAAAAAAATCAGAGAAAAGCTACTCATTTTGGCATTGTCGGTAGCTGCTCAGTTTGGCAGTGTGGGTGGATGTGACATTTGGGTCAAGGGTCTACCACCACCCAGGTAAACCTGCCAGACCCAGGTATTTCTGAAAACTAGACACCCAGGAGAGTCCAGTGTGGAATCCACACAGTTTTCTTACTTATGAGGTCTTGCAACCACCAACTTTGGCAAAAAATAAAAAAAGTATTTTCCTCACATTTTTGTCAAATAAAGTTCAGGATACCTGCAGGGATCAAAATTCCTATAATGCAAAGTTACAGCATTTCTCCTGGTAAAAACTATACTCCACTTTTGGGCCCAGCGCCTGTAACCGAAAAGACTCCAAAATGCAAAATGGACAGATCAAATGTTTTCTTCTGGAATTTGCAGGTATCCATAATGGTAGTGCCATTGTCTCCTGTTTTATCTGCGACTGTTGCAGGTGCAAGGGACAGCCACATAAGTGGGGTATAATTTGTATTGGGAGAAGTGTGGAAATGCTTTTGTTGTATAGAATTTTATGGTTTCCTGTAGATTCCATAAGCTTTTCCATCACAAAAATGTGAGGACAATTCATAAATTTAGGCAAAGTGTGAGGTTTGCAGGACATTGTGCGTGAGAAAATGTAATTGGATCCACACAAGCCACTCCACCCTGGACTTCCTTGGGTGTCTAGTTTTGAGAAATGTCTGGCTTTGGTAGGTTTTCCTGGGTGGGACCTGAACTAGGGCCCAAACGCAGCAGTCACCGCTGTTGCTAAATTCTTCAGGTTGATTTTTGGGGCATTGTTTGTGTCATGGACACTAGGACGAAGCACACAAGTGGGTTTGCGTTTTAAGCACTAGAAGTGTGGAAACACTGCATAATAGGATTGTTATGGATTTCCCACAGATTCCGAACGTTTCGCTAAAAAATGTGAGGATGATTTTAACCATTGAGGTAAGATTTGGCATTTGCAGGGCATTTTGGGTGAGTGGGATCCGTGCAAGCTAAACCAACCTGGTCTGCTCTAGTTTTTCCAGATTTAAAAAAATGCGAGATGTTGATATTGTTCCTTGGGAGTATATCCAGTACTGAAGTGCAGACTTAAATCAGTAGGTTGTGGCACATTAATAGTGAGGTCAAAGAATTAATACTAATAGCAGTATTGGAATATTGAACTCCTCACTTAGTGGTAGCAAGCGTTCAATCTATGTCAAGGAACCAACCAGTTTATGTTCCATTCACACCGCTAGCAAATAGCCAAAGACATACAACACTCACATTAACAGACCACCACCATAGAAAGGCCCATCATTATCATCATCATCATACGCCAATTGGACTAAAACACCAATCGCACTGCCACTCAACAGGTCGTTCGCCAACTTGCAAAAACATCTATTACAAAGTAATGCGTACTGCCAGCTAGCATCCACACACACCGCCAGCCACTTTTGGGGGGTTAGTGCCTTGACCAGAGGTTCTGTTCTAAATTTAGCATCTTCTGTCTACCATCATAAAAAGCCTCATGGAAGCAAACCTAGGCTAAGCTTTGACTACCGGTTCATGATTGTGTTACCCAGAGTCCGAATACTGCAGTGGTGCAGGTGCACCTTTACTAGTTCCTCACCTTGGCATCTCAACTAGTCTGAGAAAGACTTGTCTTTCATGCACCTTCAGTACACTCACTGCTTTAAAGCATTAAAAACCCAATTCCTTCCAGTGTGTAAAAAGTAAGTTGGGTGTATCGGAGGATGCATTTGTGGCCCATTCCTTGGGCACTGTGAACAAATCTACCTTTGAAAACTGGGCTAAGCATGCTGGAGCAGACTACTAAGTTCTCTAAAGAGCCCTTCTTGAAAGATTGAGGACCTTAAGTGTTTGGTGGACTGTGAACTCAGTCAAAACATGGCTCATGTCCACCGTTATGTGCAGTACATTCACTCTAATGCACTAGTAATACAGCGGACAGAATATCTGCCATGTTCTGAATGAGGATGAAAGTAACAAACATGTCCCAAGTCGGAAATATGTGTATAGCGGTGGAAACAGTGATCTGTATGTCACTCCTACCATGACCATTTGCCTTCTAACTACACAAGATCACTATGCAAACAAACCTTGGCCAAGCTTTGACTAACTGTTCATGTCTGTCTCACCAGAAGTATTTACACCCCGATGATGCCTTGTGCATATTCATTATCTCCCTGTGGCAGTCTGCACACTGCACTCAATCCAACTTGTTTCAGTGTGTAGAAGTACTTTTAGGGTGGTCGAGAAATGCACTTATGACCCATTCCTCGGATACTGTGAACAAATCTACCTTTGAAAACTGGGCTGAACACGCTGGTTCGAACTCTAATAGGTTCCACAAAGAGCACTTCTAGAAAGTCCAAGGGCATCTGTTGGGTGGACATGTCCTGTTCATATTTCTGTGCAGTGCATTGACTTTAATACACTTGTAATAAGCAGAATATCCGCCAAATGTGACAGAGGATGAAAGTGGCAAGCAACCATAAGCAAGGCCATTGTCTGCCTCTTTACTGGAGTCAGTAAAGACAAGGTGGCTCAAATCTAATTTAGGAAGAAAGTCTTGGATTACAGTCCTTTTTTCCAAATTAAATGGAAGAAGTAAAAAAACTACACAGCTACTCAAGTAATGGCCCAAGGAAGGTATGTAACCATGAATTGTCTATTTGGGTCAGATGCTAATTCTTATTCTATGTGCTTCACTTCAATCAGTTTCTCAGAATTAGGTTAGGCAAATCAGGCCTGGGAACTGGTGACCGTGATAATCTACCCTCTTACGCCTTGCCTAGCTGAGCACAAACACTGCATCGCCTAGCTGAGCACAAACACTGCATCGCCTATACCGACGTTTCTGTTGCAGGAATGTGGTCGACAAAGTGTTGCTTCTTCAGCCTTCCAACTTCTTCCACAACAGATGTAGAGGAGACTGCTTTTACAGCAGTAAGACTTACAATAACAGCCAACTGCAAGTCAATGAAGGACATCAGTCTTCCAGTGGTAGTCTGCTGATGGACATCATATGCATTGTATGTTGCCAACTGATTCAGGTGGTTAGCTAATTTCTTATACCATATGGAAGTTTAAAGACTCACATTATATTGTTAAAGAATCTGGTCTTTTTCATCCACTCTTCCCATGTACTTGTAATCAAGCATAGAGGTGGGCTTGCGGACTTTTTAACTGGCCCCTAACCGTCACAGAAGTGCTTTCATCATGAAGTGCAGTGAGCACATATACTTGCCGCAGACAGTGAGCAGTTTGTTGCTATGATTCTTACGAGAAAAGTCCTGTGGAAATCCTTTGCATTGCTTTTGAATTGTACCACAAGCCCCAGTGCCAACTATGGACAGTTCACTATATAGCTGGACTCGTGTACTGAAATTAACTACATAATGGTTATGAGAAATTGGGCAAGCTCCCATATGATCTTCTCACTCCTAATATGGAAGGGCAACCTGCAGGATTTATTGTGGAGTCCTTTCCTGTATCTACTCTCAAACTGTATACAAACCCATTGACAGTCTTGATACAATATGTATATCTTGATGTCGTAATAAGCTCTTTTGCTTGGTATGTTCTGCCTGGACACCAGTCACCCTTTATACAAAATCAAGGACTCATCGACTGCAATATTCTTTCCAGGAATACAAATCTCTGTAAATTCGGCAGACAAATGTTCCACAACAGGCTGATTTTGTACGACCTCTCATGCTGGTCCAGGGGCTATGCAACAGAATTATCATTGCACTGCAACATATGCTGAAAAATCAAGATTTTGTCTCTGCTCATGACGGGTTCAAAGCTGGTTGTTGCCCAAACTGTACGAGTGAGTAGGCCAGTAGGACCATATGGTTGATTTGTGCACTATTCACATGTTCAGCATTAGGCATAGAAATTGAAGTTGTAGTCCACAGGTGTACTCTAGAGCGAGGCACCAGAGTGGCAGTGTACTCCCTTAAACTGTTTGTCAAGCAAATATGTTTGCTGCACTATTTCCTTAAGGAAGTGTTCATCCTTAAAAAGATGTAAGTAGTCCATAGCAAAAACAATGACATTATTGACTTTACATCCAGCATCTGCAGTGAATGGGGGATTATGTGGCTGAGCTAAATCAGGAGGCTTGTCGGTGCTCAGTGCGTGGTACCTGCCTTCACTTTGGATTGATCTGCCATGTTACTGGCTCTCCTCTGCACACATTTTGCTTGCAATGGGACATCACGACTGCCATCAGAATCACTGTAAGATCAGTCCTCCTTGCAAGGAATTCCATCTGAAAGATCACTTCCAGATTCTACCCCCAACCCTCTCCCTCAGATGCTATTTCAGTATAAGACTCTAACTCACAGCTGTCCTCAGTCATATGAGTAAGAGTCACTGAAGCAATTATCCAATGAGTCGCCATCCCTGTTTCTATCTAAAACCTTTTGGCCGAGGTGGAATGCAGAGCTACTCCTAGAAATGAATGCTGCGTGTGCTATGAATTGTAAGAATGGAATGCAGTGCTTTGAGAGTTTAGAAAAGTGTGATCACAACAATCGTGTCAAAAGCACTTACCTGGCTCAGTGCAGCATACAGCTTTTTCAAAAAGCTAAGCGAAAAAGAACGGAAAAAAACTCAACTACAACACACTAAAGAAGGCATAAGCATATTATGCAAAATGTCTCTCCACTATTAGTAAAAACTTCTTTGTGAGACATCGTCCTTATGAAAGAGCCGAATGTTGGTGAATAGCTTAACGGGGCCCACCCATTGATCCATAAAGGATTCTGTGCTTCCGCACTCCCCTATTGGGATGCCCAATTGATGTCCTTTGCATTGCAGAAGTAGAGCGGAGGACGTCAACTTGTTGCTGTCTGCACTGTAAAGGTTAAATGCCTCTTGTTTTTAACATATGTGTTTCATAATGAATCAGGCCTACTGCCTTTGTTGTAGCTTTTCATAGTAAACATTTCAAACAAAACCAATGGAATTTGCATAACGTTTCCTAGTGAATCATTCAGGCCTATAGTCTTTCATTGGCTTTTCACCAGAACTAACTCAAACCTACTGTACTTGATATAGGCTTTCCCACAAGGCAACCACATGGTATAGGGTAATAAAATGACAAATACGTACAACATTTCAGTTGTCAAAACAATATAAACTACCCTGCTACGATGGCCTCATAGGAATTATACCAGTGGAAATCTTCTCTCTGGTTTTCTTGAGTGGGACGCCAACACCAAAATCCTTGCATGCTACGATAATCTACGAGATTATATGTAACAAAAGTACTGGTCTGCATCCTGTAACTGTGATCACAATCCACTGTTAAAGGGCTATTGGCTTTAGAAAATGTTTTTCACAATTTGACCTTTATCAAAACGTTTTTATAACAAACAGATCTTACCTGTGGCATAAGACACAACTTTTCCTTGTGAACCAATCAAGGCTGTAGCACTTATAATTGGTGTGTCGCCATAATCAACTCCGACCTGCTGTACTGTATCTTTTATGAAGGCATCTGTTCATTTTGAAACGGTTCTTGTCGGTAGAAGACACTTGTAATTTTATTATGGCAGGGACTGAAGTTAAAAAAGAATTCTGTGTTCAAAGGGCATCTCTTCGTTAATATGAATAACTTAATATTGGTTATAGCTGCGTATAGAGGAGCAGTGCCCTGACATCAGCCTGCTCCCATAGAAATAGTTTTATCAGTGGGCTGCGTGATTGCTTTAATCTACGCTAAATCGTGAGTTGTAGTTTGAAGTTGAAAGTTGTCGTTAATTGGACGTGTGGCTGTTTCTTTTACAAATGCATTACTTTTCATTTTATGGGGCTCAATCTACTCACTTTTATTAGGTCGAAGCCTATTTCTAACGACTTTTTGGAACAACTTTGGAAACCTTCCCAGGAAATGCATTCTGCCTATTGGTTTTGTGGTTTGTAAATCACCATGGCTTGCTTTCTTTTTGCTGCTTCATTTGTTTTAAGTTGTCCAGTTTGAGTTCGTACCTTCCCTTGCCCAAACCCTATTTACTGTATGTATTCTTCCACCAGAACTGAATTTCTGTAAACAGGCCTTTACATTTTATTCTTATCTTATCACATTTGCTGTACAGTGAAAGACAGATGTCAAATGTCAGGATCTGTCTTCCAGGGAGCTTGGTGTTTACTTTTCTTTGACTTCAAAGAAAGAAGATTTGTTCGACAATCTTGCTGGCTAACCTCAGTGTGTTGGTCAGAAGGCTGGATATTTTTTTTTTATTTTTTTAGCATACAACATTTAAATCTATGTAAATGAGCTGTGCAGATATTTCAGAATATATCAGAATTAGGACTGTACACTCTACCGTGAACCACTCTACTTTAAAGCAATCTACTCTAAACCACTGCACTTGGTGCCGCAGCACTCAACTCTGCACCACGCTAAGCTACTATACTTTACTCTGCAACTCTATGCCACTCTGCAATCTAAACCAACTGCACCTTTCTCCATTGTACTCCAGGCCACACTACACTACTCTGCTCTATGCCAATGCACTCTATTTATTCACCACTGCACTCCACGACGGTCTGCTCTCTGCCACTGCACTCTACTCTGCACACTGTACGCCAATGCACTCTGTGCCACTACTCTCTACGCCACTCTGATCTGCACCACTCCACGCGACTGTATTATACCCTGCACCACTCCAACTGCAAAACTGCACTCTCGACCGCTGAACTCTACACCACCCTACTCTGCACTACTGCACTTCATGCCACTGCACTCTACTGCACTCTATGCCAGTGTACTGTACGCCACTACACTCTACATCAATGTACTCTATGCTAATCCACTCGAAGCTACTCTAATCTACTCTGCACCACTGCACTTTACAACACTGCACTCTAACACTCCACTCTGTCACTACAATCTGCCCTGGGCCACTCCGCCTTATGCCTCTTTATTTTACGCCGCTGCACTCTACACCACTCTACATGACTTTACTCAAAACCAATGCACTCTATGCCACTGCACTTTACACCAATGCACTCTATTACACACTCTTCTCTGCAACACTGCACTCTCTGCCACTGAATTTACGCCCCTCTAATATGCACTACTCTACACCACTGCACTCTGGGCCACATTTCTACTCTGCATCACTCTACCGCTAAAGCACTCTAGGTCCAATGCACTGTAGTCTGTACCACTGCACTCTTTGCCAATCCACTCTACGCCTCTCTACTCTGCATCACTCTACTGTATGTAAGTGCACTGTACCCCACCCTACTCTGCACCACTCCACGCCTCTTCACTCTACTCTGAAACAATCTATTCTATGCCACTAAGCACTACACCATTGCACTCTACTCTGCACCACTCCACATCACTGCTCAGTGCCACTGCACTCTTATGCTGTACCACTCTACACCACTGCGCTCTATTCCCATGCATTCTACACAACTTTACTCAAAACCAATGCACTCTACGCCACTGCCCTCTTCGTCACTGCACTCTGCACCACTCCACTCTGCTCCACTACACGACTCTACTCTGCACCACTGCACTCTTTACCATTTCATTCGGTCACTGCACTCTGCTCTGCACCAATCAACTGCACTCTATGCCACTAAATTCTACATCACTCCATTCTACGCCACTTTGTTCTGCACGCCATGCCACGCCACTGGAGTCTGATACTTTCCACCTCTCCACTGTGAACTGCATCACTCCACTCTACCTTGCTCCACGCCACTTCAATCTACGACACTGCACTTTAATCCACTGCGCTCTATGCCACTCTACTTTATGCCATTGAACTCCACGCCACTGCACTCTACTCTGTGCCACTCTACGTCACTGGGCTCTACGCCAATGCAGTCTACACCGCTTTACTCGAAAACCGATTAATTCTACGGTAGTGCACTCTACGCTGCTCTACTCTGCACCACTGTACTTTACGCCACTTCATTCTAGACCCTCAACTCTACTCCACTCTACGAAGCTCTACTCCATTAAACTCTACTCTACGCCACTCCATTCTACAACACTTTACTGCAATCTATGCCTCTCTGTTTCACTACTATACGAAGCTCTACGCAACTCCCTCTATGCCACTCCATTCCACTTTACTTTACTCTATTCTGCAACACACTACTCCACTCTGTGCCACTTCACTCTGACACTGCTGCACGCCATTCCACTCTCCTACACGACTGCACTCTATGCCACTGCAATCTGCACGACTCTGCGCCGCTCTACGCCATGCTACTGTGCTCTACGCATTACTACTGCGCTCTACGCCAATGCACTCTACGCCAATGCATTCTACGCCACTACAATCTACATCACTCCACTCTATGCCGCTCTGATCTATTCTGCACAACTGCACTCCACGCCATTGCACTCCACACCACTCTACCCCACTGCACTCTACGCTACTCTACGGCACTCCACTCTACCTTGCACCACCCTACTCTGTGCCACTTACCTCTACTGTGAAAAGATCTATTCTACGCCACTGTAATCTACTCTGCACCACTCTACCCTGCTGTACGTCACAGTACTCTACGCTAATACAGTCTAAAGCACTTTACTCAAAACCCATGCACTCTACCCCACCGCACTCTACGCCAATTTACTCAGCACTACCAGGCCACTCTGCTCCACTCAATGACACTCTACTATATTAAGCTCCACTCCTCTGTGCCACTCCCCTCTATACCTCTCCACTCTGCAACACTATTCCACTCTATGCCACCGTACGACACTATCTGCTCTACACAACATCCGCCATGCTACTCTTCTACACTACTCCACTCTACAACAATCTACGCCACTCTCCGCCACTCTACAGCACTCAATGCCACACCATCTACGCCCCACCACTTTGGTCTACACCACCCCACGACACTCTGTATCACTCCACTCTGCAACACTCTACTCTACGGCATTCTACTCCCTCCACGACACTCTACAACACTCTATACCACTCAACTCTTGCCACTCCATGATACTCCACGGCACTCTTTTACCCCACTAACTGTTAGCCATGCTGAACAGCAGCCACGCTGGTGTACAACATGGCTAAAACATATTGGCAAACCAATACCTCTTGCATAGGCAATACCTATTGGCTTTGCCAATGCATATTTATAAACTGACAACATTTAAAAACGAACCTAAAGACCTCTCCTGGTCAATCCGCCCCCTCCTCCACCCTTCATCTTTTAGCAGATTCTGTTACTCCCTGGCCTCTTCAATGTATGTAAATGTAATACGATTGTGATAAATTGTCTTGTTCGGTTATAAAAAGCTAGTTCTATTCCCGAAAGCAGAAATCCATTATTTCTATGTTTTTGAAGTGCAGGCAAGTTGCATCTCCCCATATTAGCTAAACAAACCGCAATAGCTGCACACTGATCTTCCTTTTTCTGTGATACCTAAACTCGGTCTACAATTAATATAATGACGCCGTCTGCTGAATCCTTGTTTCATGTTTTTTTTTTAGGTCTGAAGTTCGTGGATTTATTTTAAACCCTCTAAAAGTAAAACCTTAAGAAGCAGAAATAAAGATGGGGACACCTGGTCATGGAAGGAAACGCACTCCTATTAAAGACAGATTTTCCGCAGAGGATGAAGCATTAAGTCACATTGCCAGAGAGGTATGTAAAAATAATATTAATTATTCCTAATCTTACTTACAATTGATTGTGACTATTCCTCATCTGTACAATAAGCAGTTTAATAACTAACAATAAAGCAGAAATGTAGAAAAAACATTATATACTAACATCCCAATCCACATCCAACCTCGCTTGTCAAGTGTCCTCTCTGGCGGTGAGGCTATCAGGAACGCAGTTTTGCACAGTGGGAAAAGCGTTCAAAATGGGAGCCGAGGCTAGGGCACCCAAAACAAACAGCGTCTGCTTCACACACTGAGGGACCCTGAATGGGACCCTAAAACATTCTTTCTTTTGAGGTTGTAAGGTGAAGGCACTGAAGATATGCATTTGGAGAGACCCAGAAAAGTGGGGGAGCTTGACGAAAACAATTGGTATTTGGTTTTGTAATGATGCTTTGACTGTTACTCTAAGTTGCGGTGAAGAGTTCGGTATACCAGGTATCGTCATGCAAATTTGGTCTGATCCACTTGGAAAATGCTAAACATAGCACAATACATACATTCAGGATTTTAACCACTTGTGGTATTTGCCATTTTAAAGGAATTTGTAATGGATTAATGGAGCCTGTGATTCTCCAACAAATGGATCGCCTCCACTTAAATGGTTCTGAGTTGAAATATAAACTCTGTAAAAGGAAAGGACTAAAATTATTGTAGTGGGTTTATTGGTATACAGGGACTCCAAGTTTAAGTTACAGTAAGTCTTTCAAATTCAAAATATATTTTTGTTTTGGAGAAGTGATCTTGATGACGGTTGCAAATTATGTTTGTAATCAATCCAGCGATCATTTTTTCTGCACAGTTCTGAGGACACTTTTGGGTGTATGCTGAGGGCTACTGTTTACTGTCAAAGCACTCTAAGCAGCTCATAGATGTTCATACCCCACTTAATATCTTGCAGCAGGATGTGGGTTTGGTAGGTGCCTAACGAACACAGAATGACGTCCAACATGCCTACAACCTTTTCCCCCCAAATACATACATCATACTCCAGAATAGATAAGAACTATTTGTTGACTGTCTGAATGACAACGTCCCATATTTCCTTCGGGGATTGGTGAGCAGATAAAGTTATGGTTTAAATCTTTTATTGATTTTTATGTCAATGGAGAAAAAAAAACCAGACCCCGACTCCTGAATACAATGTATAACAGACACAAGTGTTGCGACTAATAGCATTCCCAAGGTAAGAAGCATGGAGCAAGGCTACTAGAGAGCAGAATAAGAGAAAGAACATAGAAAGAAAATAACAGAGGGAGACCCTCCAAAGGCATAAACCCCAAAATTCCCCAAACCTGTCCGCCCTCCGCCCCCCCCCCGCCCCCCCTTTCGTCCCTCAACTAAAAACCCCACGGGATAGGGTAGGAGGACCAACGACCCACAGCGGATCATCTCAGTTTAGTAGATCTGCGCAGGAGGGCCTTCTGTGGGATCTGCGTATCTGCCAGACGCAATAATCTAAGATAGCGGGGTCACGTTAGTTCCCTGAGGTCAGTTATGAGGAGGGTGAGGAAGGGGCGCCAGAGCTCCGGGAATTCAGACCCTCTGCCTGCCAGAGTGAGAGTGAGCTTCTCCATCCCCAACACTGACCACAGCCTCTGCAACCATCCCGAGTGAGGTGGGGGCGAGGGGGAGCGCCAGAGCGCCAGTATGTTGTGTGGCCGCTCCCAGGGCAATGGCAATCAGGCGCCCCTTCGGGATTTTAGAGGGTGCATAAACCGGTTTGGCAGGCCCAAAAGTATGTAGGCAGGGAGCTGTGTGTCCAGGTGAGTATCTATTTCGTCCAGTATCTGGGACCAATAAGGCTGAATGTGCTCACAACTCCACAGTAGATGTTCTAGGGTGCCCACCTCCCCACAACCCCTCCAACAGAGAGCACTCTGGCGGGGATCAAAGTGGTGGAGACGCTCCGGCGTATAGTACCAGTAGGTAACCACCTTAGTCATTGTCTCAGTAAGGCCTGCGTGGTGTGCTGAGTGTCGGGCCCTGTAGTTGATGTTCTCCCATTCCTTATGAGTGAGGGGTCTCCCAATCTCCTGTTCCCAGCGTGTCTGGCCCGCATTGTACGTATGTGCATTAGTGGCAAGGAGGTGCTTGTAAAGATCGGAAATAAGCTTTTTATCTGAAGATCTAGTAATAAGCCATTTCTCAAAGGTAGTGAGGGGATGCTGGGCACCAGGTTTCACTTGGGGTTGCAGGACCCAATGTCTAAGCTGTACGTATGGGAGCCTCTCGGTCTCTGGAAGGCCATATTCTGTACAAAGCTGTGGAAAGGGAAGAATGCCATCAGAGTCAAATAGATGCCCGAGGCACGGAGAGGGTCGCCAGAGTGCAAAGGCCTTAGTCGCCATGCCTGGTTGAAATTCTGGATTGTTAAAGAGTGGCGTTAAGGGAGAGGGAAAGGAAGTCAGAGCATGTGTGACGGCGGTACGGTCCCACGCCTCCAAAATCGTACCCATAATGTAGGAAGCATAGAGATTCGGTGGCCTGTGGACCTTACGCAGAAAGGGGACACCCTGCAGGGTCGTTGCCGCTACCGCTTGGTCTTGGAATAACCAATGCTTCTCGGACTCCAAACGGCTCCACTCTACAAGGTAGCGGAGTTGTGAAGCTTAGAAATAAAGCTGCATGTCGGGAACCCCCACTCCTCCCCGCTCTGGCAGTAAGATTGCTACTGCATGCTTAAAACTGGGCTTGCGGCCCTGCCAAATAAACTGCGCCAGATCCGTTTGAGTTTGCTGAATCCAGCCCGTAGGAGGACGGAGAGGGGGCGTCTGAAAAAGATATAGGATTTGAGGAAGAATGGTCATTTTGGTGGCCGCGATTCTACCTAGCCAAGAGAGGGTGTGATGTTTCCATTGACCCAGTTCACTGCGAATGTGGGTGCGGTGCCGACCGTAGTTAGCGGTGACTGTAGCTTGAAGGGTGGGGCCTAATTGCACTCCCAAGTAGGGGACTGTGGAAGCCGCCCACTGTATTGAGTGTTCCTCTTGAAGACTAGCCAACGTGGGCTGGGTAAGGGAGATATTAAGTGCCGTCGACTTTTCCATATTAATTTTAAAACCGGAGGTCTGCCCAAAACTATGAATTTCGATGAAATGGGCTCTGAGCGACTGGATTGGGTCAGTGAGAGACAATAGAATATCATCCGCATATAGGCTAATGGCGTGGACATCTCTGCCAAATTTGATGCCAGTTATAAGGGGATGACGCCTGATCCGAAGTGCCAGCGGCTCCATATATAGCGCAAAGAGGAGGGGGGAGAGGGGGCACCCCTGCCTCGTAACTCTGCTAATGGGGAACCGGGAAGAGGTCTGTCCATTCACCCGGACTGCAGCCGTGGGCAGATGGTAACAATTCAGGATCCGTGTACGCAGCTTCTCCCCCAAGCCAAACCGCCGCAGTACTTGATCTAGATATGGCCAATCCACCCTGTCAAAGGCCTTCTCCGCGTCTACGGCCAATAACATATATTCCCCGGTGGTACGCGATGCTTTTTCAATGAGGTGGAGGACTCTCTTGGTGTTGTCACTTGTCTGCCTCTGTGGTATGAATCCCGCCTGGTCCGGCTCCACGAGTTTGGGCATGTAGGACCCAAGTCGGGTTGCGAGGATACTCGTGTACAGTTTAAGATCGACATTGAGTAGGGAGATCGGCCTGTACGTGCTACAAAGTGTCGCGTCCTTCCCAGGCTTGGGGATGGCCACGACTGACGCCTCTAGCATTTCTGCAGGGATGGCGCCATCCTGGGAGAAGGTATTAAACAAGTCTCTCAGTAAGGGAGCCAACTGCGCACAAAAGGTTTTGTAAAAGGCTGCCGAATAACCATCCGGCCCGGCGATTTGCCCAGCTTTAAGCGCGAGATTGCTGCAATGACCTCCTCCGTCCCTATATCCCTATCGAGATAGTCCGCTTGCGCTGGGGTAAGAGACGGTATCTGAGCGGTCTCTAGATAAGCGAAGCAGTGGAGTGGGTCCAGGGAGTTGCTCGAGTAAAGAGTCGCATTGAAATCCCGAAAGGCTTCCGCGATCGCCCCATCGTCCGACGTGAGGTCACCCCCGGGGCCCCGGTGAATAGATTGCACCCCTTGGCGTTGCCGGATGGGCCAGCAGACGGCCGCATTTATCACCCCCAACATAAAAGGACTGGCGCAACCGGAGAACCGCATACTCGGCTCTATCTTGGTCCAGTGCCGCAAGCTGCTTCTGCTCCACGCACAACCACCGCCATGCTCTAGCTGCTCCTGTGCGCTGGTGCATTTGCTCCAGTTCAGCCACCCTCTGGGTAAGCTCAGCCCGTTTGCGGCTGTGCTCCAAGTTACTGGCCGTCGAGATGGCTCTAAAGTCCCCTCGCAGGACGGCTTTAAGGGCTGTCCACTGTGTCGCTCGAGATGTGTCGGAGTTCGCGTTAACAGTGAGGTAGTTGACAATTGCTACTTTGATTTGATCGACCGTAGATGCAGAGTGCAATAGCGTGTCGCGCAGTCGCCAATGCCGCAGTGGCTGCTGGACTCGGGGGAAGTGGAAAGTGGCAACAACTGGGGAATGATCTGAGAGAGATGCAGTAAGGATCTCGGAGCCCGTTGCGAGCGCCTGCAGTGGGAGGGAGCTAATAAAACGTATGCCAGGCTTGACTATTTCATGTGCCCCTGAGAAGTGCGTACAAGTGCGCCTACGGGGATGAAAGTGGCGCCACAGATCAACGAGCCCAAGATCACCAAGGCGAGCCAACCCGCCTGAGAGAGAGCTCCCACCTGAGTCGTCCGCTGGGCCGAGCGGTCGCACAGATTTTCGAAGACTAAGTTCAAATCCCCTCCCAGCAACAGGCGGCGCTCCGTGTTAGCTGTGGCTTCAGTAAGGACGGTGTGGAAAAATGTATCCTGACCCTCGTTCGGGGCGTAAACAGTGCACACTATGAGAGAGACCCCAGCCACTAGGAACTGATAAGTAAGTAAGCGGACCCTTATCTCAGCCTCCTTCTGATGGACCCTGCCCTGAAAGGAGCGAGAGACCAGGATAGCAACCCCGGCGGATTTGGTGGAATTAGAAGACAAGAGTTGCGTGGGGAAGGCGCGCGATTTCATCCGATGGTGGTCCTTGGGGGTGAGATGCGTTTCCTGTAAGAGGCATATGTCTGCGGCTGAGTGTTCCAGAAAGTAAAAGACTGTCCGGGTTGTTGAGTCCCCGAACGTTAAGGGTCAGAATCTTAAGTGGCTTATGGGGCATCTAGTGTGTGGAGGTGAGACATGCCAAGGCGTAGCGTGCAGCGCCTATGCTGAGATACAACACGGAGACATTCAGGACATAGTGCACTACCTGAAAACCACCTGTCTGTGGAGGGAAGAAGGATGGACGAGAGGAGCAAACCCCAAAGCAACCCAAAAACCCCAACAACAAGAGAGGACTTCACCCCCCCCCCCCTAACCCAGGCAACATACCAACTATAAACAACAATGAGCATAGTCCGTCGTCCCAGGACAACTGGTCAGTCAAAGTACGGGGATCCATACCGTGGCCACTGGGAGAGCAGCCCCCCCGCCACCCACCCAGAGCCAGCAAAGATGCTGAGAGAGCACGCGAGTAAGAGGCTCACTCCAGCTTCACTTGGCCGTTTCGTCGCTCCCTGCAAGAGCCTCTGTTGCTGCGGTCAGTGCCGCCTGCTGACTCCGGGCGATCTCCGACTGGGGTGGCCTACTAGAGCGCCGCCGTCTAGCCTGTCTCTGCCATCCAGACGAAGGTGTCTCTGAGCCCGATGCGGCCCCCCTTGATCGTCTTCATCGCCTGGCGCCGCCAAGCCCAGCAGCTGGCAAGCATCCATCAAAGAACGCAGTTGGTGGAGCCTGCCCTCGTGGCGAAATATGAGGTGAAACGGATGCCCCCACGAATAGGTGAGCCCCTGCTGCCGGAAATGCTCCGTCACGGGGTGGAACTGCCGCCGCCGCTGTAGGGTAATCAGAGCCAAGTCTTGGTATAGGACAGGAGTGTGACCCTGGAATGAGATAGGATGGAGGGCTTGTGCCTTGGTGAGGATGGCTTCCTTGATTTTAAAGTCTTGCACACACACCAGGATGTCCGCCGGAGGGGCATTGAGACCCCTGGGCGGGCTCAGTCTATGGGCTCTGTCCAAGATAACGACAGTGTCAGGAGTGCCCCCCCAAGATGTGCTGGAAGAGGGCCGTGGTGAAAGCAAACAGGTCCCTAGTGTCCTCTGTTGGCTTGACCCCACGGATCCGGATATTGTGTCTTCGGGACCGGTTTTCCAGATACTCCAGATGTGTTTGGATATCCATGTTCTGGTCCCGCAGGCGGTTTATCTCTTGTTGAAGCATTGCTGTATCATTTATCGCCGTATCGCTTTTCTCCTCGAGGGTAGCTACCCGTTCTCCGACACCATCAACATCCCTACGCAAGTCCTTCATTTCCGCAGCAAATTCGGTTTTCACCGATTTGATGTCTTCACGTAGAGTAAGGAACAGAGACTCCAAGAAAGCCTTCGTGATGGGCTCTTACCCGGTGCTCGGAGGAAGTTTGGAGGGCGATGTGTCAGGCGCCACGCTAGCCATGGAGGCGGGCGACTGGGGACGATCGAAAATGTCCTTCAGGGGTTTCACCTTGGTGTGCCTGGTCTTGGACATGCTCTCCCTCCCCTGCTGGTCGCCCCTCGGCACGCGACCAGAGAGGGCAAAGCCCCTCCGGGGGCTGACGCTGTCGCCGGCAAGAGTCCGCGATAGAGTCCGTGAGAGCGCAAGTGGAGGCCCCTTAGATGGGCGCGGGTCCCCTGCCAACACCACTGAGCCGCCGCGGGCCCTGGTAGCTGCAAGCCCCGGGGACCCTCGTCCGATGTCCCAACGGCAGGGCACCACGTCAGCTGGGTCCAGAGTGCGGCCTAGGACGCAGCCAACCGAGCCCCCGCTACTCCAGGAACCCCAGAGGCTAGGCCAGAACCCCAAACGACCACAGGGAGGAGATCCCAGCCGTCCCCGCCAGAGGGGCCACACCGTCCAGCCACTCGACTCCCACGGCCGATCCTCCAAGCTGCAATCCCCGGAAGAGCGCCAACAACCACAGTTCGGAGAAGTGCTGGGGCGCAATACACCCACACGCCCCGCTGCCAGTCGCCTCTGCTGCCCAGAGTCCGGGACCGGTAGGGCCACTCCGCAACTTGCCACTGCAGCATCACAAAGCTAGGCTGGTGCCACGTTCACCTGGAGACCCGGGGCCCCCGTCCGAGCCGTCCGCTCCGCCTGCGCCCTGAGGCCTCCAATCGGGGAGCGCTACTTCGTGCCTGCTCGGCCCCACTCTCGGGGGCGCATCCTCAGGGGGCAAAGTGTCTGAGGGGGGGGCCCGCCGAGACACCAAGGCAGAGATCGAGCAGAGGGAGGTGTTCGGTTCAGACGAATATCGGGGACCTAAAAGCTACACCAGCCTTTTTATTTTTTGACCCTTTAACATCTTGATTTAATTGATATCTACACATTAAATAGTTCTGTGATGGGTGAGAATATAGTGGAATATGCGAAGCATAGAAAAATATCAATGCTCTTCCCATGGTCCTTTTAACTCTAGTAGCTTGTGAGCTACTGGTAGCTCTCCAGCTACTTATCAGTAGCTCTTCTGTGTGTGCCCCTGCCTACGTGCTTGGTTGAATTAATATACATATACCAAAATTGAGAGTGTCTATTCGAGTCAAATATGTTTATTTTCAGAACTCATACACTGATATTTGAAGAAATACAATCTAATTTCCAAAATATATTTAAAGCTGATATTTGAGTGATTGGGGAGACTTTTTACAAATATTATTCCTTGTTGCCGGAGGCATTGCAGCTCTCGCTGTTATGCATTTCACATACAGAGATATTCCATGCTAAGAAAGCCTTTTTCATATTACTGCTCACAGCCATGCCTGACGCACTGAGGTGATCGCTGTTAGTATTCATGCATATTGTGGTCACTAATGTAATCTTTTCTGATGTGGTCACTATTAGAACACTGATAATATTACTAACACCTGATAAGTTTCATTGAACTTAAGTAGCTCTTATTACAGAAAAAGTTGGTGACTCCTCTTTTGACCTAAATGCTAAGGTCTACTTGTAAATTACACATAAACGCTTAGCAGAACTATGTGAATAAAACACAAGGAAAAATATTAAGTTTTCCTTTATATCATTAGATGTAGAGAAGAATTTCAACTGATAAAGCTGTACATTATTGGTGAAAACAATTGCTTGTTTTGATCAAGGCCCACAATTAAAAATTTCCTAGCTATCGTAACGGAAAATTTAAATTTCAAAAATCCTCGATGGCGAGGATTATTCTATTCTTTCTCCTCTTTCTTCTCTGCTTGCAGCCAGTTAAGTCATGGTTTTGCTTTCTAGTGATATTTACTATTGTTTGTCTGTGTGAGATTACTTCTCTATGGTATTGAGCGCTTATGTTGCTGGCGGTTTAGCTTGCTTGTGATTGTTCTTTTTTGCTACCGCAGCGTTTGTAGATATTTGTATATTGTAGATATTTGTATATTTGATATTCTTTCTCCACTTTATTGAATAGAAGCCATTCAAACAACTTAATGAACTATAGGGAATAACAAGATTCAAACAATAGTGTCCCTGTACAGAATGTCCACATAAGATCACCAATCACAGGGCTCCATGGCTATAATAGTCCTCTGTCAACCTCCATTCACCCTCTTTCGTCGCTCGAGGGCAGTCGAGTGGAAAGTCTCAGTAATCCTGTTTAACGGAGTCCCCTGTCAGAAAATAACAACACAATTAGGCACCAGCATAGGCTAAGAATTTCCCTGTAGGGGGAAGCAGAGTTGTACCAAATGCAAAAACATACATCAGAACCAAGGTTCTGATGTAGAAGACAGAATGCAAACAGTATGTCAGAACCAAGTTGAAACACTTTACTTATCCAAGTACGAGGGTGGGAAGTTACAAGAATTGTATCCTGGGTGGGATAATCCTTGCCTCCGAGTTCTTAATAGAATTGAAACTTTCCGTTACGATAGCTAGGAAATGTTTCATTCTATGTCCGGACTGGAGGCGAGGAGTATGCTAGTTTAAAACTTACTGACCACCAAGTGAGCCATATTAATCACCGGTTTGAAGTAAAACCGTTTGAAAGTAGAGTCTGAAGACCAGTCTGCCACATTCAGAATGTCTTCCAGACTAGTAGAGTGAGCCCCAAAGGCTCTGAGATCAAGGGAGGAAACCGCCCTGTGGGGTTTACAAAGTGCAATAAGCAACTGTCTCTCCCCAGGAGGACGAAACTCTAACGAAATTTCCTCGTAGGCCTTGAGGCATTAAACCACACAAAGCTTGGGGGAATCCGGAAAGGCGGGATTGGAGATGGACGTCGTGTCACACTTAGTTCGGAGACGAACGTTGAAGGTGACACCCCAGGGGGAAAAGATCCTGCTGGTAACATCCAGAGCTCTAACATCCGAGACCCTCCTGCAAGAGATAAGGCAGAGTAGCATGGCCAACTTGGCCGACAGCTCCTCCCGAGGCGAGGAATCTGTTCGGCTGCCAAGACAAAAACATTCAACACCAGATTGACAGCCCAGAGCTGAGAGTAACGAGGCTCTGGTGGAAGAGAGAGGCGTATGCCCCGTAGAAGACGTCACACCAAAGGATGTTCACCCACCGGAGAACCATCCACAGGAATGTGCCCCGCTGAAATGGCAGAACGGAAGGTATTGATGGTCCTGTACACCAGGCCGTCTTCCGCCAAAGAAGCCAGAAAATTTAGGACCGCCGTCACATCCGTTGCCACGGGATTGAGACCCCGTTGCACACACCAACGACGCCACCGTCTCCAGGTGGATCTGTAACGCTTAACGGTACTGTCTGCCCAGGCCTTGGACATGAACTTCTCAGCCGCTCCCGAAAGGCCTGGGACCGCCCATCGTCCCCTGTAATTCTCCACGCCATTAAAGCCAAGGAGCCTTGGGCAATTAGGGGGTGAGGAAGATTGTCCGGGCTGAGTAGGAGGGTGGGAAAGCAGGGGAGTGGGATTGGAAAATACCAAGAAAGTTCCAGAAGAACCGGAAACCAAACTTTAGACCTCCCGACTGGCGAAATCAGGACCACGTCGGCTCTCTGGGCCGAGACTCTCGTCAACATCGCGAACGGGGTCAAAGCATATCCCGTTTCGGACTGCCAATCCTGAAGAAAGGCTTCCGTCCGCGCTGCCAGGGGATCCGGCCCCCAACTGAAGAACCGGGAAGTTGGTGATCTAATTGGGAGGCGAACAGATCCACTGAAAATGGACCCCAGATGCTCTGGAGGTCCGCAAAAAATCCCGGGTGCAGCTTCCAAAGACTGGCATCGTGAAAATTGTGAGAGTGGAAGTCCGCCACCTGATTGTCCTGACCTGGTTGGTACTCTGCTGTTACAGAAACGTGGTGATCCAGCCAGTACTGCCAAAAATTTGCCGCCAGATTCGTAAGAGACCTTGGGCGCGTACCCCCCCGAGATGGTTGATGTAGCGGACGGCCTACACATTGTCCATCTTGAGCAGGACACAGGATCAGACAGAGTCCTTGGTCCAACACTGCATCGCGAACGATCCCGCCAACAGTTTCAGACAGTTGATATGCAACTGTTGTTCCTGAGGAGACCACACACCTCCTGTGGTAAAGTTGCCACACCTGGCGCCTCACCCGGACCTGCTGGTGTCTGACTCTAGAACGATATTCGGCATGGAACTGAAAATCGCACACGCCCATTCCAGGCTTCCATGTTGGTGAGCCACCATTGGAGCTCATTCCTGGCCTCCGCAGAGAGGGTTACCTTCTGAGAGTAGGTCATCCCCTTACGCAAATGATGGGCCTTGAGACGTTGCAGGGTTCTGTAGTGGAGCGGGCCCGGGAAGATGGCCTGGATCGAGGCCGAGAGGAGACCCATGATCCGGGCCAACTGCCTGAGGGAAAGCTGGGGCTGAACCAGAGCTCTCCTGAGCTCGTGACGTATCTTCGTCATTTTGCGAGACTGAGGGTACATTCCACTGAGTCGATGGAAAAACCTAGGAACACTACCCTCTGGGCCGGGGAAAGGGTTGATTTCGCCTCGTTGATCACGAAACCCAAGCCCTGAAGAAGGTCCACCGCCCTTTGAAGCTGGCAAGCTAAGGCACGAGGACACTGAGCCATCAAGAGGAGGTCGTCCAGGTAGACTAGAAGTCTCATGCCCGATGCCCTCAAACGCTCGACCACCAGGCGCAGAACCTTGGTAAAGCACCAAGGGGCGGAGGACAGGCCAAAGGGAAGCGTTGTGAACTCGTAAATCCTGTCCCGCCAAAGAAACTGAAGGAAACGCCGGTGGGGTGGAAAAATGGGGATGGCCAGGTCGGCGTCCTTGAGGTCGAGACGAGCTATGCAGTCGCCTGGTTGGATGATGTCGTGAAGAAGATGGATACCCTTCATCTTGAAATGGCGGTAAACCATCCATTCGTTGAACTTGCGCAGATTTAGAACAGACCTCTGGCCCCCATTCGGCTTGTCCACCAAGAAAAGGTTGCTGACTAACCCATTGGGGTGAAGAGAGGTCTCCACCACAGCGCCCTTGGCGAGAAGGGAGTGGACTTCCTGGTCGACTAAGGCAGCGTCCGCCACCGAAAAGGGGAGAGGACACGGCGGAACCGGTTGCACGGGATATCGGTAAAACTCGATATGGAACCCTTGCACGGTTTGTAAAACCCAGGCGTCCCCCGTGACAGAAGTCCAAGCTTGGAAAAAATGCGCCAGATGGCCCCCCACTTTCAGAAGGGAAGAATGGAGAACACTCACCGGATGACCTAAATGCACCACCGCCTCTACCGCCTCTGTTCTTCCCACAACGACCTCTTGTCGGGTAGAAGTTTCCGAAACTGGACTGGTCCTGGTATTGCCCGCCGTTGGAGCCTTGTCCTCTATTCTGGTTTGGATGGCCGGACGAGCGGCCCCTGCCTCGCCCAGCCCCTCGGAAAACCCGACTGCGAAACACCTTCTTTGAGGACTGAGCCTTATCTAATGACGTAAAGGTGTTCACAAATCGTCCGAGCTCTCTGATAAAAGGGTCCCCAAAGAGACCTCCTCGGGCAACGGCGCCAGCCTCAAAATCGGCGAGGTCCCCAAGTTTGGGGTCAACTTTAATCAAAAGGGACTGTAGCCGCTCCGTAGAAATAGCAGTTAGCATTCCCAAGAAACACCATCACTCGTTGGGCTCACGCAGAGAGGGTGTCCGGGGAAATAAGAGACCCCGACACCTTAGCCTCCTCCGCCATATCTAAGATCTTCGTGGCTGGCCCTAGGACATCCAAAAGCTTGTCTTGGCAAGCCCTCCAAGACCTGTCAATGCCGTTTTTAGGGTCTTTGACAAATTTCTGTAAACAAGTCGCCATCCGAGGGTCAATGTCAGGGGTGGCGGCGACTTTACCCTCCAGAGAGGGGCGAGGACACTCCGCCCTAAAACAGCTCTGTGCTGTAGCCTCTAACGGCCGGCAGATGCAGCTAGCCACATACTGGGCCACCTTCTCACATGGCGCCCAGTCCGAGGATCTAGGAGGAAGAACATCATCCGGATTCCAGCATGTCGGTGCAGATATCCTGGGAAGACGGCTCAGGCGCCGGGCAGGATGGATGCCAGGGACGAGGGGGGCAGTATCCTCGTCGTCCCCTGGGACAGCATCCCCCGCGGGGGTAGGTGTCACGGGTGAGGCCTTATCTGCCAAGAAGGCTTGCTTAAGGCGAGCAAAGGTGTCCATGTCAACCCCAGCCTCCTTAGGGCGTTTGGCGGGGGGGTTGAGGGTCAGCGGTAGATACGCTAGGATCAGGGGTGGTCAGAGTGGCCTGGGCAACCATCGCCAGCTTCTCGCAGGCCTGTTCAATACGATGGGAGAGGTGGTCCTCTAGCGGACCCATCGCCTGCTCCACTGCCTTGTAGATGGACTCATCCACCTCATCAAGAAATCCTCATCCCACTGGAGTGCCGTTAGTGGGTCCTCCTCCCACTGGCCATCGTTGTAAGTATCTTCCTGGTAGGATTCCATGCCAGGCGCCGATAACCAAACAAGGTAAGTGGGCCAGATGTAAAGAGGGGCTACCTCTGGCTATGGAGGGCTGGGTCTCAGCCTACAGGTAAGTGTGAGCAGAGCTCACTACAGACTGGGCAAGCCCTGGGCCCAAACAGCCCTGAGAACAAATTTAGGAGGGCAGCCTGCCTCTTGGGCCCCTGCAGGTAATCCTGCTCTACAGACTCTCAGGAGCGTTCAAAACGCAGCCACAAACAGACCCACAGCGCCAGATAAACTCAACGCCCTCTCTGTCTAATGACCGAGTTATACAGACTCCGCAGAGCGTTCACGGGTCGTTGCACGCGCTAAACTCAAAGGACAGAACCCCACCGGGTGTAGGAAGCAGGCAAGGCAGGCTCAGACACAGCAGGCAGCTCCGAGAACGCGGTGCGGAATGTGCGGAATCTCAGGAACGCCGGTCGTGCCGCGGACGTGATGCGCCCTCTAGCGGCTGGAGGAATGCCACGAGCCGCACTACTACACAGCCGTTGGGGAATGCTCCCACGGCTGAGCGCGAGTCCCCTGACGTGTGGGTGACACGCGCTGAGAAAATCGGCACAAAGATATTAAACACAAGCGGCCTAAGAGCGCAAATCGGCACAAATATATTAAATGCAAGCGGCCTAAGAGCGCAGATATAGACAGAGAACAAAGCGGCCTAAGCGTGAGGAAGACGCGCGACAGCCAGCGGGCGGCACGCAATGCCTGTCACAACCGCCTGTCACAACCGCCTGTCACAACCGCCTGTCACAACCGCCTGTCACAACCGCCTGTCACAACCGCCTGTCACAACCGCCTGTCACAACCGCCTGTCACAACCGCCTGTCACAACCGCCTGTCACAACCGCCTGTCACAACCGCCTGTCACAACCGCCTGTCACAACCGCCTGTCACAACCGCCTGTCACAACCGCCTGTCAAGATACAAATATCTACAAACGCTGTGGTAGCAAAAAAGAACAATCACAAGAGAGCTAAACCGCCAGCAACATAAGCGCTCAATACCACAGAGAAGTAATCTCACACAGACCTAAACAATAGTAAATATCACTAGAAAGCAAAACCATGACTTGACTGACTGCAAGCAGCGAAGAAAGAGGAGAAAGAATAGCATAATCCTCGCCTCCGGTCCTGACATACAATTCATTAACATGCTTGCTAAAATAAAACCATCTGGACATCCAGAAGCATGGTGAGCTTCATCAATTCCTGAAACCTTGTGTTACTCATCTGTGAAGATGAACAGTGTTTGATGGGTAGCTGGCTCAGTTGAAGTTCATGTGCTGAGTTTGATGTGTTACTGATTAGTCCCTGGATTCTGTAGTCTACACACAGGCCTGACTATTACCCATCACTGCCTCAGAAGTGCAGAGCAGCATTATCTACCTTCTTTGCTGCAGCCCCATTGATGGGGTGTTGGACCAGTTTAAGATGGCAGCAGCTTCTGTATTGGTCATTCTGTGATCTCTACTAAAGTTGCTCCTAAAGGTTTTGGGTCCTTCATGGCAGTCGGGGTCTAGCTCTTCCATGTTTTTTTTTTGTTTTTGTTTTTTTTGGTCAAAAATATGTTTATTTGCATTTTATCACTCATTGACAAACTGGTGAACAGTACATCTGGATAAACGTAAAAGACTTGACAATGTAAGAAGACCAAAAGGCGATGTACATCACTAAGCCGCCATATTCCAGACAACCTAAAGGAGTAAGCACAGTTCTCCAAGAGCAAGGGCGGGGAGTAGGTCTACATTGCGGTAAAACATAACAATCGTACCGTCTTCTTTTGTGACCGAGTTAACCCACACCCTCCAACCGGGAAGGTGCCGCCCCACCCAACCCAGTACTGGTGATGGCTGCCCGAGCGCAGCTAAGTTTCAAGTCATGATATCTTCAAACAGGTTAAAGTTGAAAAAGATGCATAGCTCTGACTGATGCAGCACAAGCGGCTGACGGTAATCCCTTTGTAAGGAAGGCCACCAGTGGTCCCCATCTATATTCAAAGTTCTTTTAATCATCCCTGAATATATCTGCCATCCTTTCAAGGCAAAGAAGTTTCCAGAGTCTGGAATGCCACAGCGAAAGAGCAGGAGCCTCTCTTTTCTTCCAAGCGGCAGCTATCGCCACTTTCGCTGCCCCAATGCAGGTCCACATAATGGCCTTATCTGCTTTAGTTTGATGTTTGAAGGAGGGGTCGCGGAGGCAGAGGAGAATGTCTGCCATGGAAGTCGGAATAGGGTACGCCAGCATATCTTTAATTTGTCTGAGGATTTCCTCCCAAAAGGGTAGTATCACTGGACAGTCCCACCAGATATGTTGGAAATCGCCTAGCAGCCTACAGCCCCTCCAACACATTTCAGACGAATCGGGAAATATCTTTTTGATCTTGGTAGGGTAGAGGTACCAGTCCAT
This sequence comes from Triturus cristatus, assembly GCF_964204655.1. NCBI lineage: Eukaryota > Metazoa > Chordata > Amphibia > Caudata > Salamandridae > Triturus > Triturus cristatus. The sequence continues at coordinate 514,079,853 of NC_140588.1, forward strand.
CATTGTTTTTAGGTGAGCCTCCCTTAGTTCTATCGAATGGTTGAATTTCATTATATCTGACCAGAGCTCCGCCCACTCTCTATCTGGAATGTCACGTTGTAAGATACCCTCCCACATGTGCATGTAGCGAGGCCTCAGGGTATGTATAGAGGTGAGAAGATAGTTATACAGATAGGAAATCACTCCTTTCATAGAGTCCACAGTTTGCAAGTATTTTTCAAATTTCATGAGCGGGGACGAGTGGCCGCTTCATGAATGTGAGGTTTAAGCGCCCAATGTTTCAGTTGAAGATGGTGGTAATATTCGGCAGACCCCAACCCATAGTCCCTCTTACAGCGGTCAAAGGTGAGAATATCGTAATTATGGAAGAGGTGTGTCGGCGCTCTACAGCCCCCCTCCTTCCATTGATCAAAGGGTCCTTCCTGTAAGGCCGGAGGGAAGGCCGGATTAAACTGGATTGGTGTATAAGGTGACGGGAATGTGGTCCACTGGACGTTATGCTATATAGAGTCCCATACTTTTATGGTAGTTCGAATAGGCATGCTACCGTAGACATTCTCCGGTCTGTCCCTCTTGGGTCTTCATATGAGGTCCCAAATCGACCTCCCTGCCACCGTCCTATCCATATGAAGCCAGTGCTTCTACGTCTCCCTATTGGCCCATTCGGTCAGCACACGCAGCTGAGCTGCCTTGTAATAAAGGCCAAAGTCCGGGAGGCCCTACCTCCCCCCCCCCCCCCCCATGGTCTCCCCAAGATGGAGAACCGTGCTCGTCCTCCCTGCCAAGTGAACCGCAGCACCATAGTTTTTAATTTAGAGAGAAAATCCTTGTCAAGCTCAACGGGAGAAGCCTGAATGAGGTACAGGAAGTACTGTCATTTTAACTGCATAAATGCGGCCAAGCAATGAGATAAAGAGCGGCTTCCATCATATAAGATCTGCCTGTAGTTTCAAGAGAGAAGGTGGGAAGTTAGCTCTATATAGCTCTTCTACCCGGGATGTCGGTTGAACTCCCAGATATTGGAGAGGCCAGGAAGTCCAGTGCAAGTCCGGAGCCCCTCGGCTTCGGCTGCAGGGATTGTAAGATTAAGAATGTGGGATATTCACCTTGAAGCCTGCCACCGCTTCTAAGCGCGTGAGTTCCGTTTGGAGCGCAGGGAGAGAGGTGGCTGGTTCCGTGAGTGATAAGAGCACATCGAAAAGGGATATCTTGTGCATTTCCCCACTAAAAGGGATACCTCTTATATCTGAAAGAAACACGTTAGTTAGATTCCTCACCTTAGAATATCCCCAGGCGTCAGACTGGATCCGGAAGATTTTTCGTCAGCAATACCCCTTGCGCGTCGCTAGGCGTCGTCTGCGGCTCCGCGTCCGTCGTCGGCGTCGTGCGCCGGGATGACGTCGTCGGAGTACTTAGACGCCGCCCTCGCGCGCTGACGTCAGTTCTTCTTTTTTCCGCGCCAGTAAGCGCAGATCCGGGAGAGCTACCCCTTTTAGTCTTTTTTGACTAAATCTTTTTGATCATTTTTGATCCTTGTCTGTCGACATCTGGTGCCGGTAGGATGCCTGGGTTCAAGGCTTGTGAGGATTGTCATCGACTGATGTCGGTGACCGATCACCACCGCCGGTGCCTCTACTGCTTAGGCCTCGACCACGACGCGGAGTCGTGCAACGACTGTCAGGCCTTGACTTCGAAGGCTAGGCGGGAGCGGTCCCGCAAGCTTCTCGAGCTTCGCCACTCGGCTCCGCGTCGTGCGCGATCCCGGTCCAGGAGGAGGTCCAAGGATCGCTCGCGGAGCCCTAGCCGACGCCACCATCGATCGTCGGGCTCCAAGTCGTCGGGTAAGTCCAAACACTCAAAGAAGTCCAAGAGGCGACATCGCTCTTCGGACTCCCCTCGCCGGTCGCGCGACTCGGCCGAGGGTCCAAGTGGTTCCACCCCCGCGGCTCCGGCGGAGCCGCAGGTGCCGCGTCCGCCCCCATACCTTCCGGTCCCTGGGGCTGACGCGGCGCCGGCGGAGATCAGTGCCTTCCTCTCGGCCATGAGGAGCCTGGCCCCGCCGTCGACGCCCGCTGGCGCGCCTTCGGGCCCCGCGGGCTCGACTGGGCGACCTCGCGTGCCGGCGGCTCCGGCCCCGGCGCCGTCGACGACTCCGGTCTCGACGCCGCAGGTCCCCGCGGGGCCCATGCCTGGGCCCCAGTCGACGCCGGTTGACCTTGTCACTCCTCCACCGGCGCCGACGCCTGAACCACCGACGCCGTCACCGGCGCCGCCGACGCCGACGCCTGTGACGCCGACGCCCCAGTTTAGCCCTCATCCGGACCCGACGCCGGCACGGCGTCCGCCGACGCCGCATCCGACGCCGCTAGAGACCTACCATCTCTACAGTCCGGTTCCGATCATTCCTCCTGTTTATCAGGAATCGGAAGAAGGGGGCGACTGGGAGGGGTTCGAGGACCCTCTGGCTGTTCAGTCACAACTTTCTCAGGACTGGGCAGATGAACTGGGGGAGGCCAGCGGGCTGGACACCTCGCCAGACGCTGGATTCACTTCTCCTCCGACCGTGGCTTCGGAGGAGGGTGCAGCATTTTCTGTGGTGCTGCGCAAGGCGGCTGAGGCCCTTGGGCTCGAGTTGCCTGCCGTGGCTGTGAGGACCAACATCCTCACTGAGGTGCTTCAAACCTCAGCAAGCTCCACTGAGCCTCTGCTGCCGTTTAACGAGGCCCTCACTGACGTTCTGCAGGGCACCTGGTCCAAGCCCTCCACAGTTCCTCCTGTGGATAGGAACGTTGCCAGGCGCCACCGCCCTGCTCCGGGCGACCCCAGCTTCCTGTCCCAACACCCCACCCCCGAGAGTCTGGTTATCCAGGCCTCTACTTCCCAATCCTCCTTCCCGACCGCTCCGCCGGACCGGGATTCCAAGAGACTCGAGCAGTTTGGCAAGAAACTGTTCTCGTCCCTTAGTTTGGGCCTGCGGTCTTTAAATACCGCCTGTCTCTTGGACCGTTATTCCCATTCCCTGTGGGATACGGTGGAGGACGTGCTGCCCCAGTGTCCGGAGGAGGTCCGGACGCGTCTTACCCAGGCTCTGGCCGATGGGAGGGATGCAGCACGGCACGCCATAAGATGTGGGCTTGACACCACGGACTCGCTAGGTCGGGCGATTTCCACCACGGTGGCGCTCCGCCGCCATGCCTGGATGCGGTCCACGTCATTTTCCGGGGATGTCCAGAACACCCTCATGGACATGCCCTTTGATGGCACTCGCCTGTTTGGTGAGAAGGCGGACAGTGCGCTGAACCGCTTTAAGGACTCCCGGGCTACGGCCAAGTCCTTGGGCCTCTCGGCTCCGCGGGCGCACACCTCCGCTTTTCGCCCCTTTCGTGGCCAAGGAAGGGGCGCCTCCTCACGTTCGCAAAGCCACCAGCCGCAGAACCAACCTGCGCGCGGTCGTGGACGTGGCTTCCGCCGTGGCGGAAATGGAGGCCGACGTGGTCAGCCCACATCCACCCCGGCAGCATCCGCCTCAAAGCCTTCCTAGTCCGAGCTTTCAGGCCCATACCACGCCAGTGGGCGGCAGAGTTCGCCATCGCCTGCTCCACTGGCGGTCCATAACATCGGACAGGTGGGTGCTGCAAATCGTCCGAAGGGGCTACTCCCTCCCCTTCGAGACGACCCCTCCAGCCATGCCACCGCAGCACCACCGTATCTCGGGGGATCATTTGGATCTTCTCCGCGAGGAAGTTTCGGCTCTCTTGGCCAAGGGGGCCGTCAAGCGCGTTCCGAGTCCAGAAGTAGGTCGTGGTTGTTATTCCCACTACTTTCTGGTTCCCAAGAAGGGCAAGGGGGGCCTGCGCCCTATCTTGGACCTCCGGAACGTCAATGCCTTCCTCCGAAAGGAAAGGTTCAAGATGCTAACGTTGGCTCAGGTTTTAGCTGCCCTAGACCCTGGAGACTGGATGGTAGCGTTGGACTTGCAGGACGCATATTTCCATATCCCCGTCCTGCCGGCCCACCGGCGTTACCTGCGGTTCACGGTGGGCCAAGAGCACTTTCAGTTTACCGTGCTCCCCTTCGGCCTCACCAGTGCCCCTCGGGTGTTCACGAAAGTGATGGCGGTGGTCGCAGCTCATCTGCGCAGATCAGGGGTCCCAGTCTTCCCCTATCTCGACGACTGGTTGTTGAAGGCGGGCTCGCCCCAGGCAGTCGTCTCCCACCTCCAGACTACGGCGGATCTCCTGCATTTGCTGGGGTTTTCCATCAACGTGCCGAAGTCGCACTTGAGTCCCTCTCAGAAGCTCCTCTTCATCGGAGCGGTTCTCGATTCGGCGCAGTTCCGGGTCCATCCACCGGAACAGCGGGTCCGGGATATACAGGCCCTGATTCCCATCTTTCGGCCTCTATCCCGGGTTTCGGTCAGGTTAGTGTTGCGGCTTCTGGGGCTGATGGCCTCCTGCATCCTACTAGTGCATCACGCCAGGCGGCGCATGCGGGCTCTGCAGTGGGACCTGAAGTTTCAGTGGGCCCAGCATCACGGCAACCTGTCCGACCATGTCTTGATCTCGGAGGGTACTGCACAGCAGTTGCAGTGGTGGCTCACGGACCGCGAGTGGGTCAAGGGCAAGAGCCTCTCCCTTCCCCAACCGGAGCATGTCGTAGTGACGGATGCGTCCCTCTTGGGATGGGGTGGCCATATGGGAGAGGCGGAGATCAGAGGCCTCTGGTCTCCGGCGGAGTCTCGCCTCCACATCAACCTGTTGGAGTTGAGAGCGATCCGGCTTGCACTGAAAGCCTTCCTTCCCTCTGTCAGGGGAAGTGTCGTGCAGGTGTTCACGGACAACACCACCGCCATGTGGTACTGCAACAAACAGGGCGGGGTGGGGTCGTGGACCCTTTGTCAGGAGGCTCTGCGCCTCTGGACATGGCTGGAACACCAGGGCGTCACCCTGGTGGTTCAACATCTGGCGGGCTCTCTGAACGCCAGAGCAGACGAACTCAGCCGCCGGTGCATGATGGATCACGAATGGCGTCTGAACTCCGAAGTGGTGCAAGGCCTCTTTCAGCAGTGGGGAGAGCCTTGGTTAGATCTATTCGCCACCGAAGAGAACGCGCAATGTCAGCAGTTCTGCGCGTTGGAATTTCCAAGGCGGCACTCGCTCGGCGACGCTTTTCGTCACGAGTGGAGTTGCGGTCTGTTGTACGCCTTTCCGCCTATACCACTTCTGCCCAGAGTGCTGAAGAAGATCAGGCACGACCGGGCCCAAGTCATCTTGGTGGCTCCGGATTGGGCACGAAGATACTGGTATCCCGAGCTACTCAGTCTGTTGACCGATCCCCCGATACGTCTGCCCCTTCGGGAGGATCTTCTGTCGCAGCAGCAGGGGACGGTCCTCCACCCGAACCTGTCCAGCCTCCACCTCCATGCGTGGAGATTGAGCGGCGGCAGTTGATGCCATTTGACTTGCCTCCTGAAGTCTGTGATATCATTCTGGCAGCCAGGCGTCCCTCCACAAAGTCGGTATACGCCTGCCGGTGGAACAAATTTGTGGCATGGTGCACAGCAAAGGCTGTGGATCCCCTTTCCGCCCCTCTTTCTGAGGTTCTCCTCTTCCTTCTTTCTCTGGCCCGGCAGGGCTCTGCCCTGGGCACCCTGAAAGGTTATCTTGCTGCCATCTCCGCCTTCTTGCGGCTTCCTGATCAGCCTTCTCTTTTCAAGTCCCCTGTGGTTACACGCTTTCTCAAAGGCATTACACACACGTTCCCTCCTGTCCCTTTTGTAATGCCTCAGTGGGACTTGAATCTGGTTTTGACATTCCTGATGTGCGCTCCCTTTGAGCCTCTTCACAATTGCCCTCTTCGTCTTCTCACTCTAAAGACTGCTTTTCTGGTAGCCATCACCTCGGCTAGACGGGTGAGTGAGCTCCAGGCTTTATCTTCAAAGCCTCCTTTTCTATCTGTTCATCCGGACAAGGTTGTCCTTCGGCCTCGTCCCTCCTTTCTTCCTAAAGTGGTGACTCCATTTCACCTTGGGCAGTCTGTCACCTTGCCCACCTTCTTTCCGCCTCCGCATCCTTCCAAAGAGGAAGAGAGGCTCCACCGTCTGGACCCAAAACGTGCGCTCTCCTTCTATCTGGACCGCACAAAACAGTTCCGGGTGGACGACCAGCTTTTTGTTGGGTACGTGGGCGCTAAGAAGGGGAAAGCTGTGCACAAACGAACCATCTCTCGGTGGGTCGTTTTGTGTATCAAAATCTGCTATTCCTTGGCTAAAAAGGACCCTCCTGTTGGGCTGCGCGCCCATTCTACTCGGGCCACAGCGGCTACTACTGCCTTGGGACGGGGAGTCCCTTTGCAGGACATCTGTCAGGCGGCGACGTGGGCTTCGCTACACACGTTTGCCAGGCATTATTGCCTTGACAGCCAAGTCCGGAGGGATGGCTTCTTTGGCCGTTCTGTCCTCCAGGACTTTCTGGTGTGATCTTGGTTCGCAGACCCACCACCGGGGATGGTATTGCTTGGGTATCTATTCTAAGGTGAGGAATCTAACTAACGTGTTTCTTTCAGATGAACAAGTTACTAACCTTCGGTAACGATGTATCTGTAAGAAACATTAGTTAGTTAGATTCCTCACCGACCCTCCCATCCTCCCCGTTCTGCGAACTGACATCTAGGGTTAAGGTTGTCCTTTCAGGCCCCTAGATTTTATTTTGGCACCAGTGTCGGTCTTTGCATGGCTCTGCGTTCCTGGCGCGGAAGGCTATGTACAAGAACTGACGTCAGCGCGCGAGGGCGGCGTCTAAGTACTCCGACGACGTCATCCCGGCGCACGACGCCGACGACGGACGCGGAGCCGCAGACTACGCCTAGCGACGCGCAAGGGGTATTGCTGACGAAAAATCTTCCGGATCCAGTCTGACGCCTGGGGATATTCTAAGGTGAGGAATCTAACTAACTAATGTTTCTTACAGATACATCGTTACCGAAGGTTAGTAACTTGTTCCTCTGGCGCGGATGGCCATGGCCAGTGGCTCTATACTGAGGGCGAACAGAAGGGGTGACAAAGGGCACCCCTGGCGGGTACCCATAATCAGGGGAAAGAGAGCTGACAAAATCCCATTTACCTGTTCTCTCGAGCGGGGTTGGACATAGTTGGCCCGTACCATATTAATACATTTGTCTGCAAACCGAAAGGATGTGAGTGTAGTGAAAAGAAACGCCCAATCCACCCTATCAAATGCTTTCTTGGCATCTAACCCCACCAGTTCTTCCAGGATCTGTTCATTAGCTTTTTCGATTAGGTGGATGATACGCCTGGAGATATCATGAGTCTGACGGCCTTTAATAAATCCAGACTGGTCTGGATGGATGAGAATTGGCGTGAGTTAGTTCAGTCGAATCGCGAGGATAGATGAATACAATTTTGCATCCAAATTAAGAAGGGCGATACGAAGCGCACATCTGTGGATTCTTCCCTGGTTTCAGAATAACTGATCACAGCTTCCGCCATCGAGGGGGGTAACTGTGCCTGCCTCCGCCATGGCCTTAAAAAGGTGGGTACGATGGGGTAGGAGGTCAGGAGCGAAAGTTTTGTAAAATTGGACCGTGTACCCGTCTGGGCCTCGGGCTTTCTGCGGTTTGAGGGATTTGATGGCTAAAGCCACTTCCCCGGCCGTTATAAGAGCCATAAGTCTGTCATTCCAGTCTTGGGAGACCTGGGGAGTTGCAGTGTCCGCCGATAGTTACTTTGTGCATCCATGTCCCGTGGTTCCCCCGTATACAGGTGGCCGTAAAAGGCACCAAAAGCATCAGCCTTCTCTGCGTCTTTGAGACTGCTCCCCCTGTCCATCCCGTATGCTGCCTATATATTCCCGCTCTCGCTTTTCTTTCAACTGTCGAGCTAAGTGTCTACTTATCTTGTTTCCTTGTGAATAGGAAAGTTGACGGAGTTTCAGGAGAGTATACTCCGTCCGATTGTTATATATAGCCCTAAGTTTCCCCCTCAATGCAGTGAGCGTGCGAAGAGACACTGTAGTGGGTTTGTTTTTATGGGCTGTTTCCGCTAAGGACAGTTCGGCTTCTAAATCTACTCGCTCTTAGGTCCAACGTTTGTTCAACTCAGAGTTAAGAGCAATACAGCGGCCTCCTAAAAACCGCCTTGAAGGTGTCCCAATTATTGAACACGGAGGTGGCTTCGGGCACATTCTTGGCAAAAGAATCTGTGATCGTATCTCTCAGTTCTGTACAGAGTACCCTGTCCCATGTGAGAGAGGCTGGAAAATACCATTTGGGAGATGTGGACGCTAAGCTGCCCCATGACAGACCGAAACGAGACAGTGGTCGGACACGGAGAGTGGGAAGGTCTTGGCCTCCTGGAGAGCTCCCAGTAAGTTTTGGCTAATGAATATATAGTCGAGCCTGGAGTATGTACGGTGCACATGAGAATAAAAGGTATAGTCCTGTGTCTGGGGATAGAGGGTCCGCCAGGCATCTCGAAGGCCCATTTCCTGTATCTGTTTAGCATCTGTGGAGAAGGCGCTAGACTCCTGGCGATGGGTGTGCGTGTGCTATTTGGTCCGCCTACCATGTGAGGTTAAAATCCCCTAGTAAGAGTGTCGGTCCCTCCGCAAAGTCCTGAATCCTCCCCAAGCATTTGAAGGAGAACTGCCTGACCTGTGTTGGGGGCATACGCCGAAATGAATGTGCAGAGCCTACCCTTCAGAATGCCTTTGACCATTACCCAACGTCCCTCCTTGTCTGATTTGGTATCGGTGGGTTGAAATTTCGTAGCTGTGAGAAAAAGGATCGCGATCCCCCGGTGTTTAGTGAGTGCAGATGCTCTATATATTAAGGGGTAACTCTTGTGGCGGAAGCGGGTCTCGGCCGCTCGGGGCAGTTGTGTCTCCTGCAGAGCTATTATGTCTAGGTGGTGATCAGAGATATATTTCCAGACTTTTTGCCTTTTTTGGGGCGAGTTGAGGACTTTCACATTCCAGGAGCCTACTGTGATTACCATTGGTTCCGTGTTGCCCCTCCCCGCCTTCTCAAAGACCCATGTGTCAGCCTCCTGTTCCCCGGAGCATAGTTCCCACATGAGAGGAAACGAGTATACCTGTTGTGCACACCCTGACTCAATCAAAGCGCATCTATATGAAGAATCATTAAAAAACCGCCACCAGTCTCCCTCGCCCAACATAACTAAACCCCCAAACATAACAGAAGTAATGTCGGATCGGTGGTAAGTCTCCGACCGCGGGTTAAAGAACCCATGTGTGTGGGCGAGTGGACCGAGGTCCCGGCTCGCTCCTCCTCCGGACATGCTAAGGAATTTTGGCCACCCCACAAGCTCAGTCTAGTGGAGTCACCCGGGTGGAATGTTCAAGACTCCCTTACAGGCATGAGGAGAGTATCATGTGTGCATACCAATGTACCAACCCGTGTGGCATGGTGTAGTAGCGGCCATGCCATCCCACAGCTTTGGGCCCTAATGGGCCCCATTCTCATCCATATATCAATATGGCGGTCGGCATGTGGCAGCTTTGAAGTCGTAAAGAGATAACTTGCAGTTGTAGGGTCCCCAAGGGTAGTGCGGAGCAAGCAGGTGCGTCGCTAGCTTGAGGTTCGAGGCCCCCCTCAACGGCAGGGCCTCCGTGTCCAAGCAAAGTTCTCCCTCCAAGACCGCCTCCTAGATATTAAATGCAGCTGATGTGTTGGGAAAGTCCTAGTTATTTATGATTTCCTCGAGAGCTCGTGGACCACTGCAAGTTGGAGAAGCAGATATTGTGTGCGTCTCGCGGTTTGCCCTGCGAATGTTCAGTGTCATCTATTGGAAGACCCAGCAGGTCCAACCCTTCCTTCAGATCAACCACATGCCTCTGTTTGTTATGGTATTCAAAACTTAAGCCAAAGGGATAAGTCCATCGATATCTTACCTTGTCTTCGCGTAACTTGGAGGTGATGGGCTGAAATTATTGCCATCTAGCCAATGTTGCAGGAGCCAAATCCTGGTAGATGGTGAAAGAGTGGTCCTGGAAGGATACCGTGCCTTTCTTTCGGGCCGCCAGAAGTACTGCTTCCTTCACCTTGTAGGAGTGGAACTTCGCAAGAACATCCCTCTGCCTTTGTCGTCCCCCTGTCACTAGGTTTCCGACCCAGTGCACTCTCTCGAGCTTCGTCTTGAGTGTCTGTGGGCTGAGTATCCCCGCAAAGAGACCCTCCAGGAAAGCCTCTAGGTCTGGCCCTTCTGCCCCCTCCTTGAGGTCTCGGATCCGTATGTTATCCCGTCGAACTTTGTTTTCCAAGTCTTCCGCTTTTAACTGGGTTTGGCGGAGCTGGTCCTGGAGGGTGAGTACCGTGTCATGCAGCTCAGAGGTGCGCTGTTTCCTGGATGCACGTTTCCAGGTCCATCACTCTAGTGCCCACTGAGTCCACATCACGTTGGAGATCTGCCATCCGTGTGGTGAGGTCGGACTTCAGCTAATCAATGGAGGTTTGGATGTCTTGACTCAGCTCTCTACGCAATTCTGCTTTAACGCAATGAGAACATCAAATCTTCCTTGGTGAGGGCCATATCGGACGTCTCCCCGTCCCGATCCGAAGACCGTTGTTTGTCTGCTGCCGGAAAAAAGCTCAAGACCTTAGTTGACGCTCTAGCTATCGTCTTCTTCGGCGGCATAGGGGCTGCCCCCGCCCGTTCTCCTCTGGCTTGAGTGGAAGGGTGGGAACAGTAGACCCCAATGGCACCATAGCTCGGGGGAGCTCGGCAGCCGCGATTGACCAGGCTCCGTGTCTCTGTTTTCACCCAAGGGCGACTATCTGTAGTAAAACTAGAAGGGTGCAGACAGTGAGTCATGGGCGGTGGAGCTCCATCTCGAGCTCTGTGCAGCAGAGGATGGCTGGGGTGAGGGGCTTCCTGGTTCGAATGAGCAGCCCGGGTGTATTCCAAGTGAGACTAGCAGGAGCTCCGCTACATGCGTGTCAGTGCCAAGCAGGCGCAGGTCTCATGGGGACAACGACAGGTAGGCCAGCATTCAGAACTCTCAGTGCTCCCTTTAGCAGAGGTGTCCCTGGTGTCAGCTTCTGGGGCCGAGGAGTAGAGTATCTGCTACACCCCAAGGTCGGCTCCGCAGATTTTTAGTGGACGTCAGGGGAGGAAATGGCGCCTGTTCTGGTTTAGGCTGCCATCTTAGGGTTTAGTGCGGCGTGGTAGAAAATCGGGAGGAGCAGCCAGCCGCATTTCCTCCATCATACGGAGTGCCCCCACGGGCCCCCACCGCCGTTCCAGCACGCACCTCTCCGGGGGTCCTCCGATCGTTCGTACTGCTCAGTTCCTGCAGCCTCTTGAGAGACAGGAGGCCGATGTAGCGCCACACCGCTCGCCGGGCCCTAAGGCTGATCGCTCACCTCTGTGCTCGGAGCACTACAGTGGGAGTCCGACCGTGTCCGTGGTTGCTGGTGTTGAGTCTCAGGGAGCGCTCTTCATGGCCCTCTGTCTTACGCGAGGAAGAAGCTGGCAGCTGCCACGTTGATCTGCGTCTAGGCCTCCCTGGTAGGGACTCCACGTGGCTCTCTGGTGCGATCTGGACGGACGATCACCGGATCTCCCTCCGCTCCAGTCCTCTGGTCATCATGGGATCATTTTCCGGGCAGGTAGGGTGGCGATTTGCGGTGATTTCAGGTCCGGAACACTAGCGTAGCTTGGGAGCCGAAACGGATTACGCCCGTTCTGCCATCTTGCCCGGCCATGCCCCCCACTTCCATGTTTTGGAGGCTTCCAAATCTGCTGTTGAATGGTCATTTCTTAAGTTACTGTAAGATTAAGCACCCTCCAACACCCGTTTTTGTGCCACACTGCCCCTCTTAATTTTCCTGCCCTCTACCTTCGATCTACTCATAAGAACACTTCTGGGTATTGGCAGCTTTAAGCTAACGCTAGAGGTAGGAAAAGCAGTATTTTAGCCAGTATTATTGATGCTCCTGCATGTTACGAACCTAATTATATTGACATAGTATGAGCGAAATCATTTTCAGAGTCCATCTATCGTCGGAGGAGAATGAGGCAACAAAGAGTACAGCAGACTGTGTGAATAGTATACATTTCAGAACTTCTGTAATGCACATTCATAATATATGTACTTATCTGTATGTAATCCTTTCCCATGTGCTAGGAGAAATGCTAGCACTAAATAAAACAAAAAGTAAATATATAAAACTTGTTTATCATCCTGGGTAGGAGGCTTATCTAAAACTGACCTTTTAACCATCAGTTCCCATGACCCACTTCTTCTATTACCCTTACTCGTTTTTAAATCATCTAAACCTGTCCTGTTCACCTTGGTCCTTATGTCAGTTCTGCTTCCAAGTGTTCTGAAGTGGTCACTAGGCGATACGTTAGCACTATATATAACTCAATCAATAAACATATTCAAAGGTAAACACACAAAGTGTAATATGTAATTTATTATCACTGTTGATTGTGGGATGTAGCCATATTGTGATGGTGATGATCCTGTATGCTTTTCCCACAAAGGTTTAAATCAGTTGCATTCTGTTTCAGTATTGGTGTATGTGTTTTTTAAACCAATCCTTTTGATTTTATGATTGTTCTTTGGTTAATGTGTAAAGCAGACTCCTCTTTCTGTAGTTTTGGTTACCGTACAATATGGTGTATTGATAGACAAATTACATGGACGAATAACTCTACAAAACGTAGGTATTTATTTATAACAGTACTTTATGTGCCACACTTCGTAAGAATGTATCTGTTTTATAATAATGTATTTGTAGCATTAGATGATGTCATCAGTGATGTCCTATATAAGACCATTAGCAGTGCATAACAAGGATAAAAAATGTAGTTATTTTAACCTGACCATACAGGACTAATTTCAGTGATTTTAGATTGTTTTTTTTTCAGTGAATGTGAGTCTTTTTATAAGCATAAGTTGAGGTCTTAAAACTAAAGCTAACCGAGATTTCACTTTAATATGAAGTTTTCTTCATTGAATTTCTGGGTTTTTATTTAATCCTAGACCACATCCAACTGATCCTGGCGCCTCTTGTGCTAATCTTTAACTAAAGCCTTGCAGCAAACTACCTCTGGCTGTGTGGAGGAGGGAGTTTGCTATAGGCCTTGTGCCTAACGTACCACATACTCTACTCATAACGTGCCTCGGGCTTTACTCGTAACGTGCCGCAGCCCCTAATGTGCTGCAGACGAATAGTCCCTGCAGCTAACCTCCGGCTGTGCACATCATGCCACGGGGTGCTTGCTCTCACTCTGCACAGCTGGCTGTGTGCATTAGGAGTGGGCCACAGGGCCTGCGGCCTACCCTAGCAGCCAGTCTCTTGCCAGGCCCTGTATACAACCTGCTGCAAGCGACCAACACAGTATTGCCCGCCTAAGCCCTGTGCTCATCTCTACCTAGGGGTTTTGCATGCGCAGCAGGGTTTGGCTGTGGCCAGGTCCCACACCAAATTCAATACAAGGACAGCCAACACCCACTGCACACACATTCTGGGCATGTGTTGCTGAGGGTTGGACGCTGGCCCTGTACCCATCCCCGCATGGGCGGCCATACACTTGTTATGTGAGTGGGAGGCGGGTGGTCCATACAGGACTAATTTCAGTGATTTTAGATTGGTTTTTTTTCAGTGAATGTGAGTCTTTTTATAAGCATAAGTTGAGGTCTTAAAACTAAAGCTAACCGAGATTTCACTTTAATATGAAGTTTTCTTCATTGAATTTCTGGGTTTTTATTTAATCCTAGACCACATCCAACTGATCCTGGCGCCTCTTGTGCTAATCTTTAACTAAAGCCTTGCAGCAAACTACCTCTGGCTGTGTGGAGGAGGGAGTTTGCTATAGGCCTTGTGCCTAACGTACCACATACTCTACTCATAACGTGCCTCGGGCTTTACTCGTAACGTGCCGCAGCCCCTAATGTGCTGCAGACGAATAGTCCCTGCAGCTAACCTCCGGCTGTGCACATCATGCCACGGGGTGCTTGCTCTCACTCTGCACAGCTGGCTGTGTGCATTAGGAGTGGGCCACAGGGCCTGCGGCCTACCCTAGCAGCCAGTCTCTTGCCAGGCCCTGTATACAACCTGCTGCAAGCGACCAACACAGTATTGCCCGCCTAAGCCCTGTGCTCATCTCTACCTAGGGGTTTTGCATGCGCAGCAGGGTTTGGCTGTGGCCAGGTCCCACACCAAATTCAATACAAGGACAGCCAACACCCACTGCACACACATTCTGGGCATGTGTTGCTGAGGGTTGGACGCTGGCCCTGTACCCATCCCCGCATGGGCGGCCATACACTTGTTATGTGAGTGGGAGGCGGGTGGTCATTTTTATCTTTTTTGTATACATTATAATTATTTTTTTTTGTACTGGAACTTTTTTGGCAGAATATATGAAGGCCCTTTTTATAATCTAGAACTTAGAGTTAAAGAAAATTAACTTTTCCTCTACTTTTACTGTGTATACAGTCCTTTTTAAATTCAGTCATCGATTGGGAAAAAAGCATATGTTTTTATTTCCCAAGTGACAATTCAGTGGTGTGTAAAAGTTTTGCATTTTATGCAATAAGTGGCAAATGGTTGAAGTCGTGGATCAGACCCCTCTTCATATGTGGCTGAAACATCTGGAGGGATGGTTAAAAAGTTATTTCTCCTCTTGTCTATGCTCCAGCCCTTAATCATACCCGTTGTGTTAGATGAGAACATGCCAGAGTGCTTTTGTGGGAGGATCTGCAAGCACAAAGTATGTTGTATGGGAGCGTCCATGCCAGTGATTACTTTGCTGGATGTTCAGGCCATTTTAAAACATGTGACATACGGTTCCTACGAATTAAGTAGTACTGTGTATCTGGACAAAATAACAGTCAGAATATGGGGACTGAGTCCACACCTATCATCATAGTATGCTGGCCCAATTCCTAGCTAGCTCACAGTGCCCCATCTCTACCAATAGCCATACCAGGTTACCAGATGGTATCTGCACCCTCAGAACATGACCACTCTATTTCCCCAAGGAAATTGTGGAAAAAAGATCTACCCTTTCGTTACTCAGGCATGCCCAAGGGAAACGCTAGAAAGCTACAAATTAGCTTTTCAAACAATTATTGAAACAATTGTATTCTTGTGTGAAAAGCGTGTGCTGCAATTGTTAGTTGATTTAAAGATAGCATTGCAACCAGCATTACAAGAATGGTGAAAAAGCGAAACGGTTCACCATTATAACATTGTTGTGTGATTATATAATTACATTTATACTTGTAATCCTATCTAATTCTACCTATACTAGTGAGTAGGAGTACCCTCTGCCAGATCTCTTGGGACAACCAAACACCCCATACCTGTGTACGATGTATCAGGAAGCCGATCTGGTGTAGAGGAGGCTATCACCCTTTGTAGGATTAAGGTTAGAGTCAACAGGGCTGCATCTCAGTCACAGTGCACAGCTTTCCAGGATAATCCAAGCCGAAGTGCTCCACTGCAGAATTTGGCTTAGGGGCGGTTTATACAATAAAGCACTGTTCTATCACACTGTGTCAAATGTGCAGCGCTGATGTGATTTTGTCTTGAGATTCAGAGCTGTCTCTAATTGGACAACCAAATGCAAGGGCATCACGCTCAATATTAGCCTTGGACAGAGTGAACAGGTAACATGATCAAATACGTACTAAGAAATGTGCTGCATGCAGAAAGTTTTTCTAAGTACGCCATTGTGTACGTGCAACTAATGAAAAAAGTCAGCATTAGAAAAAAATGTCAAGTTTAAACGTGTAACTAAAATTGAGACTTGTGTGCGGGCCTGGTTGTACCTCACAACAAGCCTTCAAAACAATTCTTCTTCTGACCATTGTGCTCTATCCGTGCTGACTGTAGCAGCTTCAGGCTGGCTGTTTTTGTCTCCAGACAGTCGTCTTCACAGATGTCCTCAGTATTCTGCTGTGTCTTAAGTGAATTTGAAAATAGTGCCTATTTGGAATGTGGAGCCCTACTTTCTATAGGATATGGACTTTTGCTTTCTGTTTGCAAATCCTGAAATACCTTCATTGACTGTATTGAAAATTTCAGAGAGTTTGCGAGACCCGTTGATGTCAGAATGTAAGACTTTCTTTTAGAATATTGCGGTACAGGGAATAAAGACCATAAAACGCAGCGATTTTATTTAATTTTTTCTTTACTTTCACTTTGATAAATCATTCTGTATTGTAGTCGGAAAGTATCCCTAATTTGAATCGAGCAAATGAGACAAGGATGTGTAGAAAAGGTTTGTGGTGCTGGTTACTAGAATCCTGTGCCTTTCCTGCTCGCAGTGTAGGGACTTCAATTCACATTACCACAAATCTAAAAACAAGCTTTTGCAATGCAATAGGTCTCGTATTTGTAAAGTTAGAGCTACTGGTGTTATAAATGACACCATATTTGTATTTGTTTTATTTGCAGTGGAGTGGTTTTTGTTTAAAGAAAGTATGTGCACACTATAAAGTATGGAAGCGTATGTGTAAGCATGAAGCTCCCAGGGAGTGAAATCATATGTAGGACAGTTATGGGAAAAGAAGGGAAGTGGCATGGCGACTTAGTGTGGGAAGGGACCAACGTTCAAAGAGAAAAATTAAAACTGGATGGAATAAATTAAAAGAAGAAACCCGAAGGTAATATGCCAACATACAATGTGCATCTGTTGAAATATTACTGGTGTGTTAATTTTACCCCTGAACTTAAGGCTTAATTGTAGGCATTGAAATGCCACAGCATGCAATGCCACGGCATGCATGTACCCCGCACACCACCCGGCCAACTCGTCCTCTGCAGTCCGGGGTTGTGTACAGCAACCGGGTAGACTGAAGGATGCGCAGGTACAAGGGAGTGGAGGTAGAAGGAACATTGCTGAAAATAAAACTGACTTACGAGCAGATGGTTTTACGTCCCGGTTAGTATCCAGGTCCTGTGGTTAGTTGCCCATTTTGTGGCACAGTGTGTTCAGGCAGTTGGAGAAACCCTTCAAGACCGCATCGCATTTGCACGGAGCAGGCGCACTCCTAATGCGTTTGTTATACAAACAAATGCTAATAATTAGTGGCTGCCAATGTTCAAGGTAAAGTACAGAAACGCAGTGCGGTTGGAATGGGCGTGGGCACCAGTTTTTCAAATCAAGACGGCGTACCGCGCTTTAAAAAAAAAAAAAAAAAAAAAAAAGCAAACCATTAAAAAAAAAAAGTTTGGTGAGCCACACAACTTAAAAAAAGCAGTGGCTGCCAATGTTAAAGGAAGAGTGCAGCATGCTCAATGTGGTTGGAGAAGGTGCGCAGCTGCTATTCTTGAAGATAAAGCACGGCGTGCCGTGCTGCTTGAAAAACCTACAATTGTAAAATATAATAAAGTGCGATTAGCAAGCCGTGCATGTTGTACCTTCTTCAACAAGACGTTAAATAGTGCTCACTAACTGTTAATGAAACCTAGAGAGTAAGATACATTTAAGAGGGGATGTCCTCGTGAGGGATAACAGAAGAGAGGGAATTACTAAGAAGAGAGTACTAAACCTATTCACGAATCAAAAGCCACCTTTTACAAAGAACAGTAAGAGGAGGCCAATTGAATAGCGCGTGTCCATCGTCTTAGTCTGGATGCTCCCCTGTACTCTCCACTGCTGCAGTTGGTGGGCCTCCCCAGGGGTCGGGCGCATTACACGGAGCGAATGCAGCAAACATGGACAGATCGTGCTGTGACGGAGGTGGGGATGTTATTTTTTGAAGGGAACCTGCAGACCTTCGCAGCATTGGTCGGTGACTTCGACCTTCCCGAAGGGCAATTCCTACGGCATAGGCAGCTTCTCACGGACTGCCGAAGGCAGTGGCGCGCGATCGACAAGGAACCCCCCCCCCCCCCACACACACCCGGTCATCCACGCGATCCTACAGATGGGCCCAGGACGCCATCAAGTCACTTGGATCTACAAAGCTATGCGGACCCTGCGGCAACCCACGCCTGCACCCCTCAGAGAGCGTTGGGAAACTGACTTCCGCAGAACCCTACATGATAGAGAATGGACCAGGGCCCTGGAGCATACCAAAAAAGTGTCCCGCAATTACCGTTTTAAGAATACACAACTGCACATCCTGCACAGGGCGTACCTCACTCCCGAAAAACTACAGAAATACTTCCCAGACAGTTCGTTTGCTTGCCCCAGATGCCTGGAACCCACTGCTGCCTCGTTTATACACATGTTTTGGGACTGCCCGACACTGCATAGTTATTGGCACGCGATCCATAGCGCTCTCCGCACGGTCACTGGGCTACAAGACCTGTACACATGGGAGGCGAGCGCCCTGGGTATACACAAGCGGCACGGCACAAACACAAGAAGGTGGAAAGACGTTACGCCTTCCTAGTGCTCTAGTGCTTCTCCTAGCCAAACGGTGCATCACCATGCACTGGAAGACACCGGAGGGGCCCCCCTAGCGTCATGGGTAGGGGCAGTCAAAAAATGGGGTAAAGCGGAGGAAACACTACTCAGAACGGAGGAAGCCCAAGGGATGCGCAAACACCCGATCTCCCTGCCATGGGCCATGCTAATGCACTCCTTCGCGCACGAAACCACAGCTGTGGCGGGTCCACGAACAATCGATCCCCAAGCCGCGAGCCAGGAGCCCACCCAGGGAGACACACGACAAGACCAGGCACCCGGTGGGTCGCGGACGTAGACCTCATCTGTCCCGCTACCATGCTTCCATATAGGTGGTAACTGGCGCCCCCGCATCCCCCTCCTCACCCGACTATCCTCCCATCCCCGCACTTGCAAAAACCCCGACATCATCCCACGCGATGGTCCAGCTCTCAGGCACAAGACTACTGTTGATCACTATCCGCGGCATAGTGCAACCCCCCCTGCCCCCCCCCCCCCCCCCCCCCAATTTCTATATCCCCAGTTGGTTGAGGCAGCCCCATAGCTTGATGATACACCTCACAGGGGAATAGACACGCTACATGGCTCTTATGCGGCGCAGTGACCACTGTGCGCATTGGTGGGGCAGGCCCAGACGCAGACCCTGGGCGTCTGTCTGCAGCTTAAAAAGAGTAACGAGGCGCATCCCTGCAATGTTAGTGAAAGTGAATGAAATTACAGAAGACAAGTGGTGGGGCATAGTTTGGCAGGAGTGGAAGATGGCCGACTAATTGAACAGTTCGATGCCTAGGGAATTATCACTCAGAATCCTAGTTCTGACTCCAGTTTGCATGTGGAAACAAAATCAAATATTAACTCCGGAGTCACCTTAAACCTTTTTGGTGCAAAACAGGTGTTGATTAGGGAAGGATTCTGGATATGCGTCTACTACGATGTCCTTCATCACCAGGATAGAGAACGCATGGCAGATGAAAGCAAGGCTCAACTATCCTTATGAGTACAGGTCAGACCTTGAACTGTGAATAAATGCCAGCGGACAACAACCACAAGAATGAAGTACAACTTTATCCAGCTACTGTGTATGATACAGGAACAAGCAGAGTGATAGACACCGGATGCCTCATTCTAAAACGCTCATGCACCTCCCTTTCTTGAAGAATGGATACCTAGGGTAACAGAGTTAGTATTTGCAGGTTTTGAACTAGAAAGAGTTAACACGTACCATCCTTTAAACCCTTTGAAATCACGAAGATCACTTCACCCATACCAGTAGTATGCAAACCGTTGAGAGATTGCCATGTAGAGAAGATTGTGGATTATAGGAGGCATCAAAAGACTGTCGTGTGGTAAAGCAAGAGAATAAGCATTGTGCAAGACTACTGTAGAGAGAGAGAGAGGTGAGAATAAGGAAAGGCTTCTTAACCCCTGAGACCAAAACTGTGATCTGATATCACACTCCATTTAGTTGATCCTTCGAAATTCAGCTTTTAAAGTCAGTGTACATTTTTCACATCCATAATGATTTAGGATATTTTCTTGAGAACCTTTCAGAATCCAAAATTGACATAACTGTGCCCCAACATAAGTCCATTAGTAAGTAGATATACGTTGAATGTTAATATTCCAATGCACTGATGATAATTTTCATGTAAAATGACGTAGAATTGTTCAGCATGTCGAAGTGCATCCGATAAGTGGGACAAAATTGGGATCTCAGCCTTGAGTGCATCTAGCAGGAACCTATTAAACCAGTCTGTGGCTATCCTTCCATAACAATTCACACACCTAAGTAGAAGAAACGTCATACCTAATCCTTTGAGGTGACCATTGCTCTTTCGGTTTATAATATTGAATTGTGAAATCTATGTAAAAGGTTTGACTAGCAAACCTTAAGCAGCTTTCCTTTCCCTTTCAGTGTCATGCTAAGCACTGTACAGAACTATCTCACGCTTAAGCATGTTAGCATCAGCATTTCGCTCATGTTCTCCTCCTTCATACCAAAGGACCTCTTAAGTGACGTCTCCGTTCCTTTGAATTACATTTTGCTGTGAGCATGAAATTAATTAATTGTGTCGCAGTCTAGTCCAGTACTCAAGCAAAAATCTATTACCTAGGCAGACAAATGGCATATGACCATCTTTACACTCTAGCTAAGAAAGCAGTGATCATAAAACAATTTTCCTAGAAAACTATAATCACAGTTTTGGTGGGAGAAGTAATGCACACGATTTGACCTCTACATATATGTATGTGATGGTAGGAATGATAATAGTGGGGTGTTTGAGGGTGGGTGTTCCACCAAAAATAAGCAAAGAAATGGTGATAAACTTAATTAAAAAAATTGTGAACATGGTTTTCAAGTACTGGGGTCGAGTTAATGGGGTTTTTGGTAATAGCATCGATCTAGAGACATTATTTGGAGGACCACAGTCTTGACCCAAATAGAGCATAGTAAGAAGGTCCTTGCAGTACAAGAGCTCTGTGCATAACAACACACACATTATGTTCATCTTATTTGTCCGCTAGGCATGAGTGCCCTAAAATGTAATCCACTGATTTAGTTATCCCCTCCCGCCACTTCCAGGTTAACCTATCATTCCTGAATTCTCTGACTTATGTTAATGTTTAGCATTAACCTTGAACGTAATCAGTCCTGTCAGTTATCCGTAATTTATTTTGAGACGTCACTAACTTTCTCACTCCTACATTTTCCATCTGAGAATGATTACAGACACAGTAGTATGTGTATGGGTGGCACATTTACAATACCATATTTATCAAACACATGGGGTACTAAGTCATTCAAGTATGACATTATCTTCTAGATATAGAGACAGTGCAATCTTGGAATCCCCTGAGGTACTGTTCTCCGGCCATCACCACACCCTCCTCTGGTTCCATAGTGTAGAGAAGCTAGCTATGTCTTGGATTAAGGTATGTGCTCACGATAGGGAGTGTGAAAGGACAGTTTGCTCTCAATGGAAGATTTGCTCTTTTTCCTGTTTGAGATTAGTTATTCAAGTAATAGGTGTGTCAGAATACACATCCTAATGAAGTGGAGAATATTAGGCATGGACAGAAAAGAGCAAAATGTAACATATTTATTTAAGTAATCTTTTAAAAAGAATACGGTTTCAGTGCTCCACATTTTATGAACAGTTGCCTGCCTAATAACTTCTGAAAACCAAGCACATAAAGCCCAATTGTCTCCAAAATTTAGTTTCTCTTGAACACCTGTAGATTTCACTTGAATCAAATAAATGATCTGAACACTTTGTATCAACTACTGGATTAAATCTAAACCCAATTTATCAAAGATAATTTGCAACTGCAGTTGGAAAAAGAAAAGTGTTTCTTGGATGTCATTCAGTTATGGATTCTTTAGACATGGGTCTCACTTGATGAACAGTAGCTACCAATCTTTATTTGCTGTTACTCTATAAACCAAAATGTTGCATTTAAGAGTACTTGATCTCTAATCTATTTGTGTAGCCATTTAGTGGATTTCCCCAAGCTTCAAAGGAATAACCGTTTTATATGGTTTTCATTTTGTGATCTATATAGTTTTACCTTTATTACTATACTCTTTATAGCTGAAGTCTCTATTTTCAAGTGGAATCATCCCACCTCCTAAACTCTCTGATGGGTTCAAAATTGTCAATATAACATGTCTTTCCTATCACCATTCATCTTCTAGCTGTGAGAAATGTAAAAGCTGTAATTCAGTACCCTGATATATATTGCTGCATACATGAGTTTAAACTCACAATCTACTTGCCTTCTGTAATTTCTTAAATAAAGTTGCTAATTATTCGAGTTCTGCTAAAGTTTCCGTTTGCATCTGGTGCGCAAATACATCCCACACAATATCGCAATGGCCATGCTCCAAATAAATGTAATTGTTTTAAGTGTAAAAAATAATAGTTGTTACTTATTGTGCACAGAAGATATTCATTTATGAAGTTGAAGTAGTAATGACCGAACAGAAGATCAAACCTAAACTACACCAGTCAGTAACATCTGTTTTCCATTGTGATTGTATGTGTCCATGTGTAGTGCTTCTGCTCTCTGCCCAACGGACCACAAGAGACTCTTTAATTTATGAGTTAAGGCAATAGATTCCTCATTTGAAATAGCAGTACTACAATCACTGGTATTCATCTCGCAGTTTCATAAGAAATGCATGATTCTCTGTGGTAATGAATATAACTTTTTTATTAACTTTTAGGCTGAAGCAAGACTCGCAGCCAAGCGAGCAGCCCGTGCAGAAGCAAGAGATATACGAATGCGAGAATTGGAAAGACAACAAAAAGAGGTATTAGTTACAAGTTTTAACACCTACCACTTTTCTTTAACACAGTTTATTGATTTTTTAAATGAACATATACATGCCCGAAGTGTTGCTCAGTATAAAAAAAAAAATACATACGTTTGTTGCTTAGCATCTAAGTGTTCAGATCTTCTTGCAATAGTTTGTATAGATCTGATTTGTCTCTGTTCACCATGTGTTTAAGCAACTATAACGCAATAACAATACGACCTTTCTAAAGAGGTCTACATGTCGGTTTCTTGCTGTTCTAAGAAAGGCATATCAAACTATTATTCCGTTATTGACTTATGGCATCCCAGTCTAATGAGGTGGATATGCAGAGTGATTATTGTAATCCTTTGTGTTAGAAATATTTATAATCCTTTTCTCAAAGACTCATTCCTGTCATCACAATCGATTTCCTGCCAAGTGTTAAATAAAAATGAGTTTTAGCAATTGATGGAGGAAAACACATAACAAAGTATCCCTTTTTCTAATTACCATGTGCAAGATAACTCAACAGTGCTCAGGGTTTTGACCAGAATAAATGACCGTATTGGTTGAATTTTACAACATTTGAGAACTTTATGACCTAGCCTTCTCTGTGTAGGTAATATTATTGATTATTGGGTTGCTGACCTGAAGATTGGTCATAATCCCTTTATCTTGAATAGGATCTTCAGTATGTGGCACTAATTACAGATGTGTAAATTTTTGTGTTGAGCCAAGGGAGAAGGATAGCTTTCTCACAACTTATCTGAGAATGGAAACAAGGGCACTACATTTAAGATGGGCAGCATTCTACATTATTGGGCAAATGGCTGTCTGCAAATGCTTTAACTCCCATTCTTTTGATGACCAGAAATGTTTGTGAGAACACAGGTTGCCCATAATATCTATATGCCCTGGTCACAAATTTGCATCACTACAGAACCGGCTTTATCTGACAATCTCCCCAACTGTGTATCGAGGCTCCTTAAAGACCAATTTGAATGCCTGTTTAAGTGACTAAACATAGTTAGATGCCATCTTCTAGGCATCAAGTTATGTTTATTTAGCGTTCAGGTTACTGCAATGGTTTATGGCTTAATGTTTGCTCTTGATTAGGAAGTTGTTGCTAGGTTGTGCCTTGGTTTCCTCTGCACTTTAAGGTTTTTGTAAGGAAAATAACTTGGTTTGTGCGTGCTTTTATTTGAGCTAATTAGCTAGTGTGCTCTAAAATGTCTTGCTTGGAAACATATCCTATTTGCAATTTCCTCAACATTTATTGTAAATGAGTTGTCTTTCTTTGCCTTAATGTTATTTGATAGCGACTCATCAAGATCGGTTTGTCCCTCTATCTGTACCTCCATGTTCTCCAATGTATGACTTTCTGTTGCTTTAAACGGTCCGTAATTTTGTAGCTGGATATTATTGTATGCCAATATTCCACAGTTTCCGTATTCCTTATTGTTATATTGGATTTTGTAGGCCTGTTTATATTATGCATACATTTTGCTCTTGGTATGGAAAGCTGCAGTATGTTGATTTTTGATTGTTGCTGATATGTTATATTTAATATTTCTAATATTGTTGCCGTATTCTTGAAAAAGGGGTAACATTGTGCTACAGTTAAGTATAAGAAGAAAATAGCTGACAGTTTTGACCTATTAACTAAACAGTACTATGCACGTAACATCTAGTCTTAGGTTTGTTAAAGCTTGTCTTAATTAAATAAATCCCACCTCGATCTTGATAATTTGTCTTCCTTTTGGGGTACTATCCTGCTTTCATTTATTAGTAAAATCATTTTGATCGCGATGCATTTCCACTTCAGTTGCGTATTGTTCTTACCATTTTATTGTTTTCTATTCATTCAGGCATTAGATGACTGTGTCACGCAGAGGTGGCAAATTATAACATGAACCATGTACCCTTTGTCTCACCGGAAACGCATGTGTTGTCGCCTGCAAAACATTTTATTTTACAGTGGGCTTTCATCCCACCCATTGCATACCATTGGTTGGCTTCATCACTTTCATTCCTTGCTTCTCTTTGGTCAGCTTGTGCCTAATTCACTTCCTGTTTGTGCGTTTGTCCGTCCCCTGAAGCACAGCCAAAGTATTGTCCCTTTTTTTATTTACACAATATTTGATGAGAACTTCACTAGTCGGGGAGTTGTTGAAAGTAATAAAAGCCAGAAAATGGCACTAATATAAACTCCAAAAGGTAAACCAGCATTGACAAGGCCAATATGTATGGGGTTGGCTGATGAGAGATAGATAGATGGAGGAATAGATGGATATCTCTCTCTATATATATTCATAGGACACATTGTATCAGTTGGCCCTGGCACTAAAGGAGGCATCTTATTGTTCAGGTCTGCAAATTGTGCAAGAGCAGAATGCCGTCACTAACGGTGAGGTAAGCCAATGGCCAAAGTGGGCTGACCTTGTGCCCGATGTTATAAGGTGAGCTGTGGTTGGTAGAAGTGAAATGTCACTACAGCAGACCAGTGGATGATTAAGAGGGCAGACTGAAAGCTCCTTTAAGTAAACATGTATGCTATATTTATTTTTATTAAAAACAAATGTTCTTAGATGACGTCAAACCTAAAAAAGGCAATATAACACTGAAAGACATTCTCAGCCTGTTGAATCCTTTCCTCTGTCAGTTTCTTCATTTACATAAATTTCTTAGTGAGTTAAAAAGCTATTTACATTGGCTTTACAAAATTCTCTGATGGCCCTCTTGCCAATAAATCTTGTTTTGTTGTAGAGGTAAAATGGAGACTTTTAAAGATGATTAAAATAAGTACATATTTTGTCATGAATTCATCCTTGATACTTGGTGTTTGCATGCTGCTCTTCTCCGCATGGAATACAAACTAGAATACAAAATAAGAACAGAGCACCATTTCTTGCTAGGTTCAAGAAAGTTATGATTAAAGCGAATATTAGTAGATTGCTTTTTTATTATTCCACCCCCTGGGTGTAAGATATGTCTTGTGTGCATTTTAAAAGCATTCTCATCTCTGCTTAAAAATGACTTTGTAAACTCAAATACACTGGTACAAATGCATGTATTTTGAAAGCAATAGTTACTGCTAGAGACAAAAGTGTATTTTGAATTCAGAAAGGTAAACCTTTACTGAAAGATTTTAGTGAAGTATGTTGATCGTCTCGTTATTTGTAAATGTTATTGAGCGGTTCCCATTAGCCTTAGGGATTTCAGTGGTGTGGAATTTCTATCACCAGATGCCCCGGAACGTGTTGTTTGTGTTGAAGGACAGCGTGTTTTCGTTTATTGGCCACTCGACAAGTATGTCCAGTCCCCTGCAGCACAAACCCTTTGCCAATATACACTTCACGTCACCCTTTGCCAATATACACGGAATCGATATGTGAAACCGGATTCTCTCCCAGTTAAGCTTTGTTTGTATTCATATGTATAAGTGATTCACACTTGTATGTACGATTCATTAGTGCAAATCATTTATCACCAGAGAAAGCTCTTGCATTGACAGTGGTTCCAGTTGAAAAATTATATACGTTAGCAAAATTTTATAATTTGAGGTGTCTATTTTAATGTTCTGAGAGTATATGCAAATATAGGCATGTGCATAAAAGCAAGGTTTTTTAAATTGTTTCAAGATACAATGTTCCCCAAAAGGCAATTGGTAAAAAGGTTTTACCATACTGTTGCTGAACTTTAAATGCCACTCTTTTGAGGCAACATTTGCTAAACCGTAGTTGATACATTCCAATATTTAACAAATAGTTTTAATAATGGAGAATTGGTGTTGAACTCTTGTGGATGAAATGAAATGAAATTAGTGGCCCCATTGTTAAAACAAGTCACAAAAGTGCACCCACAGGCATATGTCCTTAAATTGGTGCAGCTGTATATCTTTCAGAAAGTAATAAAACTTTCCAGATGTGTGCCTTGAAGTCATACTCGAAGCAAACTTTAATGAATTTGATTTTCACATGAACAGAAACGCACACTTCCATATGCTCATGTGAAAATCTGCTGAGCGATCGCAAATTCCCTTTCCCCAAACCCCTTTTTTTCCCCACCTTAGAAAATGTTTTACTTAATGTTAGGAGTAAATTTCCATCTTTATCCAGGTTGCAGAAATGTTGGCATGGAGTTAATCAAAACTGTCAAAGTCAAACATGATAGTTTGTGGCAGCTCAGAGGCTTACAGGACTTTCCAACCCGAAGCTACTACTTCCTGACTACTTTAAACCCCTTTGTCGATTTTAGGAATTGTGTCAACATTAGAGCCTTTCTAGAACCAATACTGTGATCTAATATGACCCCCTCCGTAATCCAAGAGGCTCCCATCTGATCTTTCATAAAATGAGAACGCTGCCTTAATTTGTCAGCTCTCTTCGTGGTACTGAAAGGAACAAGTGGATTTTTTCACAGGATAAGTAGATGTCTGAAGCTTCCTGTCCACACTGTCCGTTGGACAAGATGATATTTTATGAAAGTGCACACCGCTGAGTTTTTATTTTGCTTTTTCTGATGGAAAATGGTGGTGCAGGTATTTGAGTTGTTTAAGATTGTAACAATTGTTGCACTGTCAAATTGCAGAGCGCATTTCCAATTCAGTTTCCTGACTTTAGCATACTGCTATGTCACTCTTTCGCCATAACCAATACTAAGCAGGAGCATAGGAGTGGTCCATTATGAAGGAGTGGTCCTGGTGTGATGGAGTCTACTTTAAAGAGCGTGAAGGAGAGAATTAGGTGGTTGTGTAACCAGCTCTGTTCGATTTAAAAAAGCACATTACTGGCTGATTTTTACTTTATTATTAGCAGTGCTTGGCTCCAAATTAGTAATGTTGTTTACCAACACGAACCATAATTTACACATATTCAGTTTCAATTGTATTAAACTGTCAGGGATGATCTAGAATAGCTGACCACAGTTGATGCTCTTACCTAATTGAACAATTGCCATCCCCATGATTTTCCGTTCCATTTAAAAAAAAAATATATATATCTTTGAATTTGATGCAGGATTAAATGCAGGATTACATTGGCTCACTAGGTAACCCTCTGGTTTGCATTTGTGGTGGGCTGCCCCTTTGTGAGATGTATACATTTTCAAAAGAATCTAGTTTACTGATTAGTGCTCCCCATTACAGGTGACATGAATTGAGCTGCCGCGTGCATAGGTGTTGTGATTTGAATGCAAAGCAAATTGTTTTTTACCTATTGCCTTTACTCCACTCCCTGGAAGTACTAATGGTTTGCTTTTTTAGCAATCTGGGCTACCACATAGTAATGTGCGATCACATTAAGCGGTAACAATCTACCTAATATATATTTCTGGGAGCATTTTAATACCATGGGTGCATTTTCCACTGCTTCTTAAGCAGGACTTGCGTCTTTCCTCTCATACCTATGAAATGTAATGTTGGTGTATCATGCTCTGTCATAGTCACTTGTAAGACATCAAATATTGAAGCGATGTAGCATCTACTTGTTAAAACCTGCCCTTTTTACCTGTTTGTAGCTTTCTCATCGTTCACATGATAGAAAATGGGGACAGATCCAAAAATGGATGGTAGGCCAAATGTGCCTGTTGTGCATGTACCAGTTCACTTATAAAACTAATGAGTTGGGTTGTTGTGAAGTACTACTAACTACTCATAAACTGCAACTTATTGGAACACCGATTGTGACGCACTTAACTCTTGTGGATATCTTCATGAATTGCTGTGCTGTGTGTTGGCTCATCTATTAATCTGGTATTGAGAAAATATTATTGTAGTTGTGATCACTTTGACATGGATTCTCTATGCGTAGTAATATAGAAAGGAGCCACCTTAACACAATTCCTCTGGATTTGGTAAACTTAATGAAAGTTGCACTACGTTAAACTTTAGATCATTTAATAATCTTAAATGTGAGTCATACAATATGTATTCCTGGCTATGTGTGCGTTGATTTTACATTTATTCTAAAATCGTTGCTTGCGTGGAGCTCGGCGTATATCAACTCTCTACTGTGAGTCTTGTTATTTAGATTCTTTGCACAGTTTGCCCTTATGGCTTCACTTGGTTTCAGCCACACTTGGGACCTGGGAAAGTTGGAAAGCTTGAGAAAATGTGTCAGATGGTATTTTGAAAGCACTACTGACCAGTAAAATTGATTAAATCAATAAGAACATAAATGCAATTATACATTATGTTGTGCTTTCCCCCCCAAGGTGCCTTTGGGGAAATGTGTGGCAAATGTTGTTTGTCTAGACACATTTCACTAAACGAAAAATGGATAAATAAGTGGCTTTTAAAAAAATTCTGTAGCCCCCTCTTGGACCATGTCTGAGGCGACGGTGACCCTGATCGCCAAACCCAACAAGGATCCCTTCAGATGCTGCTTATTTAGACCAATCTCTGTAGACATAGATGTGATATTTTTTGCTAAAGTTTGACAGCCTACCTGTAGGCTATATCACCCACTCTGATACATGTAGATAAAACGGATTTTATTCCATCTAGGTCTACCATTGCCAGCACAAAGAGCTCTCTATCTAATTGACCTAGCCAAGAATTAACATATGAAGGCAGTTCTGCTGCTGTTCAATGCAGAAAACACCCTTGATATGATTATCTGGGGCACGATGAGGCTACACCCTTCAGATCCATTCTGGGCAATAGGTTTAGAATCTGGATCAATATACTATATTCCTCTACTTGGCAAAGGTCTAGGTAAATGGTAGAGGCTCCCCTTCGATAGAGATCTAAAGGGGCACTAAGCAGGGTTGCACTCTCTCCCTCAATAATTTCACCCTTTATCTAGGACCGTTACTACAAAAATAAGAGTGAGGGGAGGTTCAGGGCACTCCCTTTCACCAAGACAACTTTAAGGTGTCTGCCTTTGCCGATATTTTACTATCTTTCATTGAGCCTCAGACCATCTTGCAGGAGCGGATCCCTCTACTGGAGGCATACCAAGATATGGCGGGGCTTAGGTTAACCTCAGTAAGTCATTGCAATTGGTGTTGTCAGGGAGTTCATGACTAGTGGCCACTCTTCAGGCTGATATTCCCTTCCAATGGTCCATGAAAAGACTGGCATACTTGGGCATCTACTTAACCCCAGACCTTTATGAATGCTCCAGACACATCAAAGCCCTACAGAGCCAAGTAAGGAGTGTCGTCGGGGAAATGTTTTGGGACCCTCTAAAATCTTGAGAAAGATTTTGGACCTGCTTCCTGTGACGGCAGGAAAAACCATAGTACGCGCCCTGGTAACGTCACTGTTAGACTACTGCAAGTCCTCTACCTTGGTGTGGCAAAAGGAGGCTTAAACTCCAAAGGGTGCAAAATGCCACAGTGCGTATGATACTAAATCCTTCCAGAAGGGCATCAGCCAATGATGCCCTCGCCAATCTTCATTGGCTACCACTGGGGAATAGAATTACGTTCAAAGCCTTGTGCTTCTGTCAGAAAATTCTCAATGACAGTGACTCTAAATACCTATCCTTTATGGCGCGGTCTTACCGTCCTCCATGCAATCTGATGTCTACAGGGGCCAACTTAGTATCAGTACCTCGTGTTTTTAGGGTCTGGCTAGGGGCCTGCTCTTTTTGCTATTGGGCAGCTAAAAGTTGGAATTCCCTGCCGGTTCACCTGAGAATGGAACCTTCTGAAACAACATTTCCTAATAGGCTTAATACCTGGCTGTTTAGATCTTTGGTTAGGCTCCTGGTAAGCCTCTGCTCCTCTTAGCACTCTGCTTCAGCCTCGATAGGTCTGGCCCAGCGTGGCGACACACCGTATGGTGTAACCTTTGCCCTTTAGAAGTTGCTTTATTATTAGTATTATTATTATAATTACTTAAAACTACTGAAAACTGAACTATTTCCTGGAGCTTCCATGTACAGTCTTGGCTTTGTAGAATAGCTTCACTCAAAACGACCATTCTCCCCAAGATCATGTACACATTTCAAGCTCTCCCACTTCCGTTCCAGAAAAGTAAACTCCCAGCTGCATGATTAATGTACGGACTTTATATAGGGAGGGGAAAAGACATGAATACATAAACAAATCTGCCACACTCATCCTAGACAGGAAGGTCTGGGGATTCCAGATATACACTGCTGCTATGAAGCGGCGCAGCTCAGATGTATTGTAGAATGGTTACATGATGAAATGTAGAAGATCTGATGATTTATAGATCAAAATTTAACAGCATGTGCGCTGGCAGAGGTTTTGTGGATTCCTAAGCGACAGAAGCCATAACCTTGATGTGTTGACAATTTCTACGGCAACACTGGAGGTATGGGATAATATTGTGCGATGTAAGGGTATGTCTTACACCTGTCACCTTTAACGCTAGACATAAATAAGAAAAAACTGACTTCTCCCCGATGGGACTGGACAAGCATCAGTTCTGGGTGTTTATTTCCAGGGCTGTTACAGATTTACAGACATTTATTTAAATGACAATATCAGACAATCCATTGATGTTAAAACCTTGTAGCAGATTCCGGAGAAAGAGCGGTTCAAATATTTGCAGCTAAGACACACTGGCTCACTCAACCACAGGTCAAGGAGGCAGCTACACGTCCATTAACAACCTTAGAAAAGTTTCAAAAGAGCTGGTAGAACGACTTGGGGGCTGTCTACTCGAGATCAATCAACTTTGTGCACCATGCCCAGAGTCGAGAAACCTTATATAGAATCACATTTAGGTGGCATTACACTCCAGTACGTCTCCACGCTATGTACAAACCCCACTTGCCAATGTGCTTGAGCCTTTCTAGTGAACCTGGCTCTCTGCTTCACATTTTATGGTCTTGCAATAAAATGGGGAACTTCTGGAAAACAATTGTCTTCACATTATCTTACTTGGAGGTAATGAAGATGATTGATGATCTGGTGGCCGTCATACGGGGAATACCCATACTGGACATGTATCCACTCCATTCTTTAGCCTATGAAAATATAGCGTACCATCTATGGGGTGAATCTCGTATATTCACCAAGATGTGAGATCCAGTCCTGACATTCCTAAAGGAAGACCTTTGGGAGCTCACATGCTCTAATAGGCTCTGGGACTTCAAGACCCGCAGATACACCTACAACTTTTAGCTGATGCAGGGTTAACCCAAGGATGGGAAGAACACAGACTTATAATACTGTCTGCTCTGTAGGACTCTGACCCCCGCAGACGTGGCCAAGGGAGCGTTGGAGGAGATTGGTGGGAAGAGGAAAGCTTTTTTTTTTTAATATTCATTCTTAAAACAACAATATAAATCATTGAAACAAAATGACAGTCCTAAACAAGTTGGCATTTTGTCATAAAGCAGCAGCAAAGGTCCTGTCCGCTCTATTTAGAGTGCTTGCAGGTCCTATACAATCTAAGTAGGATGGTCGGGGCATCCGTTGAACTATAAATAAGGCCTATAGCTATGAGCGTATAGACCATGTCCGGGCTAAGTCATGCTGCCACTACCCGTCAGCCCTTTTCTGAGTGTACCTTTATCCAATGGGAGAAATCTCAAAAGAATAGTAGGCAGGAGAAGTAAACAAGGTAGGCATAGGGTGTTTGAGGAAGTCATTCACCAGTCAGGGAGTGAGTTTAGCGATGGTGCCACTTCCATTGGCCACAGGAAAGAGAATTAGATTAGGATTTCACATCCTAAGTGCCCAATGCTTTTTTTGATCTGAAGGTTGTAGATGGTGGGCACCAGAGCTCATTTTTGGGGACACTTAGTTTTCATCATCAGAGTTTGAACAAGACCAAAGAGGCAGAAACTGAAGAAAGATGGGTAAAGAAAACAATAGGAAAACAGATGTAACTGAAAAAAGAAAACAAATGTAGGTTGGTTGAAGGAGTTATTAGGTTGAATCAAAGCTATGCATCCTTGGCATTCAGCCACCCAGAATGTATTAATGCTGACGGTGGCTTCCTACGAAAAACTTTGGCCTATTGACTTTTTTTGTTTATTAAAGAAAATAAGAACTGCTTGGTCCCCACACCACTGACTGTGAATGCAGACCCTCACTCTAAAGACTCCTCTTTCACTCTATAGCTATCTGCACAGTGCTTCCAAATTTATTCGACAGGTGGTAGGCAATGCAGTTAAGATGATGAAGGCTCACAAATGAGGGGAAATGAAGCCTCTCTTCTCTGAATAGAGTAGCCCTAATCTGATTGAAACCTCCGCCAATATCTGCGCTGTGACAACAGAAAGCATGTGCCCTTCTCCCAGTGCTGGGAACTGAAAAGGTGTATTCTGGGAACTCTCATTGTCTAAGGCAGATGTTGGAGTTATGTTGGTCAGCCCTGAAGGATCATAGTGTGTTTAAGTGTATAAACTGCTTCACTATGCCCATGGTCTGAGTGTCTGTGGCCTCCCAGTCTGTGCCCATGCATTAATGTCCCTTTGTCCTCTTGTCCCATTGTAAAAGACCATTTATACATCCGCATGTTCCCGAGTCAGTGACACAGACTTCTAATGTCAGCATCCGTCACAATGTCAGTGTCCGGATGCCAATCTATCCATGTCATTGTCAACTAGCCACTTATCCTTTCACCAGTTTCATTGTTCCTTCCTTCTGCCCAGTGTAAATAAACCCATCCCAGTGTCATGTTATTGTACTAATGTCACCATTCCTTTCTCATTGTCTCCTAGACGTTTATCTGTCTGGAATTTGTGGCTGTGTCCCAGTGATGGACTGTCTGTTCTAGTATTCCTGTGTCCGTATCCATAATCATGTTCTCCTGTGTCAATGTACCCATATAAGTGAGTCAGTGTCTTGTTGTCGCCATCCCTGTTTCAGTGTCCCTATCAAAATGTATTTGCAAGTCTTGGTAACCCCCTAGCATTTTTGTCTGTTAATGTTTGTGCACTATCCTGTTGCTACCCCTGCAGCTTGTCACTTCCTAGTGTAATCGGCATCCCTATGTCTTTGTCCCAATGCTTGTACCTTTGTCTCAACATTAGGGATTGAGGACTTGACAGTGTCCTTCTGGTTTTGTTTGTGAATACAACATGTTTTCTCTGTTTGTTTCCCGCTTTGTTTACAGTATTATTGCAAATGTCCCTGTTTGTTCATCTACCTGTGTCCCAGTGTCAGTTCCCCATTGAGAGTGCCTCATTGCCAAAGTTTGTGTCAGTTATTCTGTCCCATTGCCCATGTGCCAATGTCAGCATCCCAATGTCAACGCCCTAATGTTGGTTTCTGTGTCCGTATGTATTTACCCAGGGACTGTGGCAGTAATCTTCTGCATTGTTTTCATACCCAATGTCCATGTTAATGTCCCAGTGTCTGTATCAGTCTCTGTGTACCTATATCAGAGTCCGTTAGTGCCCTTGTGTCACTTTCCCAGTGTCAGTGTCTCCATGTCAGTAACACGGGTCAGAATTGTGTTGCTTTGGAGCTACAGTCAGTTCCTTCTTGTTAATGTCCTTCTGTTGTGTTACTGTCCTGGTGTTCTGTTCAAGCGTCTACATGTTGGTCTCCCAGGGTTACTCCCCAAAGCCATTGTCTCAGCATCCATGCTTGCATTCTCTGTTAGTGTTCAGTGTCAATGTGCCCAGTATCACCATGTCACTGTTGGTGCTCTTGTGTCAGTTTATCAAGATGTAAGTCCCAGTGTTCGGGCTAGTGCGTTGGAGTCTTTGTTGTCATGTGATTGCCGGGGCACTTCTGTCAGTTTCTTAGTGACAATCTTTATGTCCCATTATAACCTTGCTATGTTACCATCCATAAGTCAACACGTCTCTGTTGGTGGCCCAGGGCTGTCGATTCTGAACAGTTTCCAATGACTTTATTCCCACACAGGAACTAGCATATCTTGTCAAAATATTGAGAGTAAATTAAGAAAATCTGTGATGACCAAATAAAAGCCCTACTAATATATTTCACAATGCTGAACCTTTCTACTGAGGAACAGCAGACTGGGAGGACCACAAACCATTTCTGCTGATTCAGAAGAAGAGTCTGCCCCTTATAAACTCAAGCAAGCCACCCAACCTGCTTCCCCAGTCAATAGCTGCCCTGCCTGCACTTTATCTGTGCCTCCTTTAAAGAAGGCATTGTGCCTCTCTTATTAAAAAAGCTATACTAAGACCTAACTTGATTTTTTGTTGTTGATTTTTTTAAACTAATATGAGCCCTTCTGACTCCCCAACTATATGCCAATCTCACTTTAACCTTATGTGCCAAACCGATAGAAGAAACAGTGGCAAAACAATTACAAGACTTTGTGGGCCAAAGCATCCTCCTAGAAACCACCTAGGCTTGTTTCAGACCAGGGTTTTGTGCTCATCACATCAGAAATTGATGATATAAGACAATTAGTCAACAGTAGTAATAATACTCTAATTACTCCTGGACTTATCCATTACTTTGGCACCATCAATCGGTCCAACTGCCTTAAAACTTTGCATAATCTTGCCGGTTTGGCGCAATGCCGGTGCCTGCTGCACCCGCCATAGGTGCAAGTAGGGGAGCTGGCAGGGGCCTCGCCACCAATGTAGGATTAGCCATGGGGTGCCCTGGGTGGGCACTAGGGCACCCCATTTAAATTTTTTTATTAAAAAGGAAACACAAATGTTGGCGTGCCCTGAGTGGGCACCAGGGCATGCCACTTGCAGACAAAAGATGCTGGCTCCTTAAGGAACAGGGAGCCTACGGGCTCTGGGGCTCCCTCCCCCCGTGAACCCTTGTTTAAAAAAAATAAATAAAGTGGATGTCCTAGGTGGGACTTGGACACCCATAAAACATATTAACAGACACACAAAAGTGAATAATAAATGAGCGGCCACAGGATGAAGTAATGCGAACCTGTGTGTTCCAGTTGGTCGTGCTAAGATATTTGTAGAAGAGTAAAGATCGAGACACTGATACCCTGTGCAATAAAAAGATGTTTTTAATAAATATTTATAGTATAGAAATAATTTAGAATTTCATTTTGAATGGAAATGGAAATTAAGATGTTACCTAAATATACTTGATAAAAATAATTGAAATTAATTTAAAGATCATAATTTGATACTAAAATGCAATTTTAAAATAAATTTTAAAGGTAACTAATTTTAAAATGTATGATTAAGGGCGTTGCCAAGCAAGATGGCTGAGCGGATTTGAACCGCTTCAGCTCCGGACCCCCGTGGCTGCCCTAAGTGATTTTTCAGACCTGCAGCGAATCCAGCACGGTGTGCTGCTACGAGACATTTGGTGGACCCGATCCGGAGTGCGGCCAATGGTTCTGCCGGCGGCTCCGTACAGAAAAACGGACCATTAACAGCAGTGAGGCGCGGGGCTGGAGCGTCCTCCATCTTGATGCGGAGAGCGACGCGGGTCTGAACGGGCGCTGCCTGGGTGTGCCCCTACCCGGGATTGCCCGCCATAAGTTGTCGTTTCTGGCGTGATGACAATTCGGATGCTGCCTACCCTCCCCGGGACTGCGTCTTCACGGGGGCTGCCTGGGTGTGCCCCTACCCGCCCGATCTTCCGCCGCAGCTTCGAGGGAGCTGGCACTGGATGCGTGGCAGCACAGTGCTGTGAGTGAGTCCTGAAGGTACAAATGGAGGTGCGCTCGCCGCTTGGGGCACAACATGGAGCGTGGGGACTGATTCCTGCTGAAGGCGAGAATCGCTAGCAGTTTGGGACCTTAAAGACATTTTAGTTTCTTTTGATTCTGGTGCTGTGAGAGGATTACACATGGTGCCCTGCCTGACTTTAAAATGGCACCCACGCCCTTAACTGGCATCGGGGTGTTCCCGGTTCTGCATCGCTCGACCGCAGGAGTGGAGGTAGGGTGTACACCCTCTCTCCTGTGCTCCCTCCATGGTTGAGACCGTTGCCTCTAGTTGCTCCTGTCTTGGATGCTACTCCCTAGCGCCAGCTGCCTGCCTTTAATATGGCCGCTAGCATCCCTTAACTAGCGACCGGCCTGTGTTTGCGCAGGGTGCCTGAAGAGACTAGGGGGCTTCCCGGGGCGCCTTCCCACGATACAAACTGGTGCAGGCTCCAGTGACCTTCGCCGCAAAGCCCCTATGCCACTTCAGAAGACGTCGAACAAAGTCTCCCATTACTTTACTGCCACAGACAAGAACTCCACTTTGGCTGAGTTGGACCAGGCGCGGTCCATGGCTCTCACCAGAGAGGATTTGGTAGCCGCACTATGGGACTTTTAACTGACCTCTGCCAAGAGATGAAGAAAGATTTACATGCTTCCTTGGATCAATTGAAAGCCGACTTCACTGAGAAGATGGCCTCCCTGTGACAAGATGTGGACGCGGTGGGCTCCAGGGTGCTGGAGATGGAGGAACAGACACAGGCCCTCAACGCTTGCTCCCACAGCTTCCACGAATCCCAGATGGCACTTCAGTCCAAACTGCAACAAATGCTTCTGAAGGCAGAGGATTTAGAGAACAGGTCTCGGAGGGAAAACATACGTATCCGAGACCTGGAAGAAAATGCGGAGGGGCCCGACCTTGAAGCGTTTGTTGGAGCTACTGGCCCCCCCCCCGTCAACTAAAGATCAAGATTAACTGAGTCCATCGAGTGGGGCCTGCACAGGCAGGCGAACGCGAACGGACAAGAGCTGTTTTGGTGAAACTGCACTCCTTTCAAACGAAAGAAGCCAATCTGGGTGCAGCGAGTAAGAATGATGAGGCCTCCTCTCATGCATATAAATGTGACCCGTTTCAAGACTTGGCGCCTGCCACTTTGGTGCAATGAAAATCCCTATGACCTGTCACCACCAAGCTTCGGGAGGACAACATCAAATATTGTTGGACTTATCCCTTTGGTCTCACCTTTGAATACCCGAACGAGTCTCACCATGGGACTGAGCTGAATGAGGGTTTGCGGGTCCTCGACCTCCCGATACCGACGGAGGAGGGCGCCTCGGGTCCCTCTACCGGTGAGGGCTGATAAAGGAGAGAGACCCGCTCATGACAAACAGTCACAAAGAATAGATCGACACCCAAGTGACTCTCTTGTTATGCGCAGTGGGGGTGGTCTACTTTGGCGTGCTGAGGTCCCCATATCACACTCACATGTGAAACCAACAGGGGCTGCCGGGATGGATCGACGGTGCTACGGAAGGAGCACACCAGCGCTCCGAACTACGTTGCAGAGGTGTAATTGACATAAACAGTCTCTACAAGTACTCTCTATGCTATAGCAGCATGGCAACAGGGGGTACGGGCCTTGACCGTATTGCCAAAATTGTTGTTTAGCTTCTTTATGAAGTTTCCTGCCGAGAGCCTGTTGGCGCCTTGGCATATTTTTTCATGGGGTTGTTGGGGGTAGGGGGGAGCGGGGGGGTTCCTGGTGGTGGTGCTGGGGGGGTACGGGGCTTCTGGTCGCATGAGGGCAAATTCTGTAGGGCAGACACACTAGCGCCATTGCAGCAGTCGTATCCTCTGAGGGGTGGTTCTTGGAGGGAGACCAATGGACGTGACAGGAACTCCCTGTTTTTTGGATGGTCTCGATCGTGTCCTGGAACATTAAAGGTCTTAATTCGCCACAAAAACGGCAAACAATTTGGAAGTATATCAATGACTGTCAATTTGAGGTAGTGGCGCTCCAGGAAACGCACTTGAAAAAGTCGGAGGATAAGCAACTCCGTCATAGAGCTTATCCTTTAATTTACCAGTCATCAGCTAGCACCAAACACAATGGGGTAGCATTGCTTTTCCGGTCTTCAGCTAAATTCCTGCCGGAAGCAGTTAAGACCGACCGGGAGGGGAGAGCTCTTATGGTGAAGGGGAGGCTGCGGGGCACCTTGTGCACCTTTTATCTCTTTGTACGCACCTAATACGGGACAAGTGACTTTCCTTTCTAATACACTTGATTTAATAGGCGGTTTCGCGAAGGGTCCAGTGATTCTTTTGGGCGACTTCAATCTCACATGGCATGACACTGTAGACTGCTCCCATACACACAGGACGTCTCATCTGTTTCCCCAAAAGCCTCCAGCAACAATTCCACACCCTGGGCCTCCTAAATGCATGGCGGATGCTAAATCCTGACTCCAGAGATTATACCTACTTCTCTCATGTACCCTGCACCTACTCTAGGATCGATCACATTTTCATCAGCCAAACACTTCAGGGTCCTCTTCGGGCAGCCCAGATTCTGCCAATTTCAATTTCGGACCATGGTCTCGTTTCTATTAGCTTAGTGCGGGGGGGGGGGGGGCAAACCCGACACTGCCCGATGGTATTTCCCAACTTCTATCAGGGACAAATCTCTCCGGGAAGACTTGAGGTCCGCTATTACTGAGTTCTTTACACTTAACGTCCTGGCAGACACCTCCCCGCAAAATAACTGGGACGCTTTTAAAGTAGTTTTGCGGGGTAAATGCATCCAACTTAATGCTGCCCTTAATAAACAAAGGGCGAAGGAACGCCTGGCTTTGGAGGCGGAACTGGAGGCCCCCGAAAAATTGCACTAGGAACAGTCAACTCACGCGCTGAAGAGACAGCTCACGGCCTGGAGGGGTAAGCTCAGGGCTATCTATCACAATAGAACCGAATACACACTACTCAAATTGCGACAGACATCGTACGCACAAGGGGACAAGGTGGGGACCCATTTAGCGCGTCAGTTGGGAGAAAAACGAGAGCGCAAGTATATGGGGGAATATTAGACGCAGACGGGCACCTTACTCCCGACGATATCGGTAAAGCTAACCTTTGGAGCCTTCTATGGAGACCTCTACCGAGGAGATCCCCCTGACCACACCCTGCAACAGCAATATCTTGACTCATTAGAGCTCCCCTGCCCAACACCAGCGGCGGCGGAACCGTTAGATGCTCCCATCACATCAGAGGGGGTTAGACAAGCCATTACTAAACTTAAACTACACAAGGCGCCGGGGCCGGACGGCCTTGTGGCACACTTTTATAAGTGCTTTGCCTCCGAGCTGATTCCGCATTTAACCTCTCTGTTCAATGCCATTGCGTTGGATGCCAGGGTTTTGGCCTCAATGGCCAGGGCTGTCATCTGTTATCCCAAAACCAGGGAAGGACCCTCAACTTTGTGCGTCTTATAGACCTATAGCCCTTATCAACCTAGATGCAAAGCTTTACTCTTCGATCCTGGCTGCCAGGCTGGAGACTTGATGCCCATTCTAATCTACCCTGACCAGTCTGGCTTTATAAAGAGGCGGCAAACGCATGATAATATTCGATGCACTATCCACCTTATCGAAAAAGTCTCGAAGTTTAAAATCCCTGCAATTTTGGTGGGGATCGACTCGGAGAAGGCCTTTGATAGGGAGGACTGGTCCTTTCTTTTCCTCACCATGCAGAGATTCGGCTTTGGAGAAGGGTTCCTCAATATGGTCTGGACCAACTACCATCTACCGCAACCACGGGTCCTAGTTAATAGTCAACAGTCTCTCCCCTTTGCCATTAGCAGGGGCACGCGTCAGGGTTGCCTGCTCTCCCCCTTCTATTTGCCCTCTGCATCGAACTCCTTGCTACATGATTCCGAGACAAAGAGGCGATACGGGGCATACGCTTTGGTGGCACAGATCATACAGCCTCCTTCTTTGCGGATGATGTCCTACTAACGCTACTGGAACCGTCCACTACCCTCAGAGCGGTGCAGGAGGATCTACGAAACTTCGAGCGGGTCTCTGGTTTCAAAGTGAATTTCTCCAAAACTTCCATATTAAATCTCACACTGTCAGATGCAGCTGCGGCGAACCTGCGGGGCTAAACAGCGCTTCAATGGGCTAAACACTCTCTGCTTTATCTCGGAGTGCATCTCACTCCTAAAATTGGTGCTCTCTTTAAGGTGAACTCCCCCCCCACTAGACAGTGATTTTTTTACCATGCTAGTGATCGTTGGTCATCAAGTTTATCTGGCAGGGAGGGAGAGCTTGCCTTCCCTTCCACTGCGACACCCCAGAAAAAACAGGGGTGTTGCTCTCCCCGACTTCCAACTATATTACCAGGCGGCTCATCTGAGGGTAGTAATGGAGTGGACGGTGAGAGAATCTGAAAGACACTGGCTCCATATGGACAGGGCGATTGTGGGGCGGACCATTTGGGATGTCCTATGGAAACCAAAATCTGACAGGCGGGTAAACGCATACCTTAGCACACCCACTTGCACTACTACTCTCGCGGTATGGGACCAGGTTACGATGCGGGAGGGCTGGACCACTTTCCCCTCTCCTTACACCCCAATCCACTTTAACCTGGCCTTTCCACCGGCAATGAACGAGGGACCCTTTGATAGCTGGCGGGAGGGTGGCTGTTTGAAACTGTCGGATTTATTCCATAACTTTGATGTCCGGACATTTGAAACCTGCAAAAGAGAATTCCAGATTCCCCATCAGGTACATAATCAATACTTGAAACTAAAGCACTGGGTCACCCTCCCACACATACGAGATGCCGCTACCAGAGAGCTCACGGCCATGGAACGGTTGGTACTCAAGGCAGGAAACATGAAGGGGGCGATCGCCTCACTATATACATGACTCCTAAATACCCTACACGCACCCCAAGCGTGCTATATGTCCTTTTGGGCGCAGGTGCTGGGTCGGGGGGGGCTCAGACGAAGAATGGAAAAATCTATGGGGCGACATCACTAAATAAAATCACTCTGTGGCTCTGCGAGAAGCACATTACAAAACACTACTGGACTGGTACCTCTACCCCACCAAGCTCAAACGGATCTTCCCTGACACCTCCGATCTCTGCTGGCGGGGCTGCAGGTTGAAGGGGGATTTTCGCCACATCTGGTGGGATTGCCCAGGTATCCAGCCTTTTTGGGAAGAAATCCTTTCTCATATTAAAGACATCCTGGGTTATACCGTCCCGACTTCTATAGAGGAAGTATTACTTGGCCTTAGGGATCCTAAACTGGAGCACCGAACAAAGGCTGACCAGACTATCTGGTGGGCTTGTTTGGGGGCGGCGAAACTCATGATAGCATTTGCTTGGAAAAAGAAGGCCGCACCGGAGATTTCACTATGGCATGCCCGGCTTTGCAGAATTCTCTCTATGGAGCGCCTTGAGGACATTTTCCGGGATGACTTTATGGCCTTTGAAACTAGATGGGGCCCATTGGTGTCTTACTTGTCCAGGGGCCTACCCTCGGCTGTGTGCCCTCCCTCCTTAAGGTCCATGCATCTATTCCAGTTCTAATTCCCTGGACTAGACCGCCACTCCTCTCACAGTTTAGGCCCCGCTTCTGCAGCCACACCTTTTTGACACACCCGTGCGACGTACTTTATTCCTGTACGGCTTTACCACCACCAGTGCTTGGGAGGGGGGAGGTTAGGGGCGGGGTTTTCTGATTTCTTTTTAGTTTTTTTGTTTGTGGTTTTTTCCATGGGATGTTTGCCCAACACAAAATGGTTTTCAGCTTTGAAGATAACAGGGGGACTGTGTCAGACCTAGCGTTATGTGCAACTAGACTTCCATTAGCCGAGGGGTTTGACTCTGTGATTTGTGCACCCTACTGTACTCTGTATGTGGTGTTACATATGATACTGAATAAAAAGATTTTTGATAAAAAATGTATGATTAAACATTACATTTTAAATATAAATATATGTAAATACTCAAACTGATATCATAATAAATATATTTGTTTAAATCACTAGTGTGTGTGTGTGTGTGTGTGTGTGTGTGTATATATATATATATATATATATATATATATATATATATATATATATATATATATATAGCACACTATATATTGTATCTTATTATATGTAAAGGAGGACTGGCGAGGTTTACCTGTCCAAAGAGAAACACGATATTATAACAAAAAAGAAAGTTAGGGAGAAGTTAATCTCAATAATTTCCTGGGGCGGAGAGGGTTTTTAAATAGTTTTGTGGGGGGGGGGTCATGCCCAATCCAATGAACCCATACATATATGTAAAAGAATTGAGTATATAAGTAGTTCAGTTCTCATTTCGTTTTTGTTAATACATTTTAAGAAAAAATGTATTGGATGCAGCGAACAATTTAAAAAAAAAAAAAAGTTATCTGGAGTTAAAGCTGAATAAAACATTAAATTAACAATTTCATTAGAAAATATACCAATTTTTAAATGAACTTCTAAAACAAACATATATGTAGATCTATTAAAAATACTCTTGCTTATCTTTAGTGAAGCGAAGTAAAAGCACTCCAAATGTAAAGACTGATGTAATTCCCACAAAGTAATGACTTCTGAATTAAAGACCTTTAAGGCTTATTTTGAACGTTATTTGCATTTAATATAGTTTTATTGGCCCCTGACTTGAAAGGGTCCTCAAGTTTTTCTTTGGAGTTGCAATATTTTCTCTCATGGAAACATTGCTTCAAATTTGCATGTAGCCTAAAAGACAAACATTATCTGCTCCTGTGAGAGTTAGGATTGCAACAGTGTGAGAGTTGTAAGTTTCTACAGCAGGATAGAGACAAGGTAAAGTACTCTCCTTCAGTTGATGCCATTCCGAGTCCCCTAACTTCACTAGTCTGTTGGAAGGTGGTCTGATTTTAGATGGTTTGCAGGTTCAGTCTCATTTCCATTCTGAGTCAGAAAAACAGTAAAGGGAATTGTAGAAGTGTGCTGATCTGGTATTCTAATCTATGAATAACTTAACACTCAGCTTTCTTTGCATGTAGTTTTATGGCGGGGAAGCGATGGAGAAAGCATGTTACATGTTTCTGTGCATGATCCATCTTCATCAAGTAGCTCAAAATTCCTGTATTCTGTTCTGTTCTTTGTCAGGAAGATTCAGAGCGAGCCAAGTATACCCATCGATCCAGTCACCGTCCTTATATGGTTTGTTACTTTGCTGATTATATATTCATTTTTGCATTGCTAAATCTTTTTTTTCTGAATGATTGTAGTTCAATTGACTTTGTTCTGATTTAATTTATTAGGAAACGGGCCCTTCTCGCAGTATCAGTGGTCACAGGGTTAGTATTTTACTTGGGTATTTTGTTTGCCTATGTTGATGCATGTCATGCATTTTTTTTCCAATTACTCCGCGTTAACTCCACAGCTTTCTACACATTGGCTTTCATACAATCCCCAGTTTTCTGTGTTGAACTGGGGCACCTCGTCTGGTCCCATAGTGGAGTTTACCATCCGTGGGTGAGTGGCTTCATAATCTGTTGCGCAACACTTCTGTAACTCTTCCAACAGTAGGCTCTAATTAAAACCATGGGGCAAGACTACTTTCTACTTTCTGTTTATTAATACGTGAGAATAGGTTATTAACATCTAAATGTTGGTAGCTCTCTTTATCGATGATTTAAAGAATGACAAGCATGCTTTCTTACTGCAAGTATGTCACAATATACTGATTACATTAACACTGTTCCTCCAGTTATCATATTGGAGGAAATGTGGTGCATTCCTATAAGCCTTACAAATGCATTCATTCTTTTTAAAACACCTCTTAAGAATATTTAAACAGTTATGCATTTCAATCACTACGATGACTCCTTAAGTATTTTAGCTATATACCTGA
Source organism: Triturus cristatus (assembly GCF_964204655.1). Taxonomy (NCBI): domain Eukaryota; kingdom Metazoa; phylum Chordata; class Amphibia; order Caudata; family Salamandridae; genus Triturus; species Triturus cristatus. The sequence goes on from NC_140588.1 coordinate 514,124,038, forward strand.
GCAGTGTCAAGATCTAGTCCACATACAGGAAGAGGAGTCTTGGACAAACAGACATATTTAGTTTCAATAACTGAAAACAAGTATTTACCCAGATTAGATTCAATGACCTTGCATGGCATTCTGCTGGAATGGCATTGTAAGCTGGGGGCATAATGGCTGTTCTGGAAGGCCACATGGTGTCTTGTGCTAACGAAATTGGTGGCGCATTAGAGGAATGACTGTCCTGTTGGGCCATGCCACCGAAGCGTGTTCTCTTGTGAACTGGACTACAGAAATTAAGTTTAATTTCAGGCGCAGTTTTCTATTAAAAACGTATAAATGTACATGCCTTTTACATGGGGTCGTAGGCTGCCATTCAAGTGTGGTAAACAGGTTTCTGTTTCTCTGTCAGACTGAGGTCATGTTTGCATATCTGTGTACATGTAGCACTCGCACATTAATAATTTGTACATTTTTAACAAGTTGACGCAGATTTATGCCAATAGTACCGTAAACATAACCTGTAATTCACCACCAACCATAACATTTCTTCGTGTTGGATGGCTTCACTTTAAACTTTATACCAACCTGTAACATGTTATGTGCACTGTTGTGTACATATGTAGAATGCAAATAGCAGGGCTAATCTAAGCAGGAAGTGGCTGGTCACCAGAACATGGAGTAAGGAAATGGTACCACCTGGGCACCAGTCTGGGACAAGTGAGTGTGTATATTGTTTTTCAGAAAAACTACACGCTAACAGTTTTTTTCTACTATTCCGTGCTTTACAGAAGCATGGACACAAAACCATCCTAGAGCTAGCCTCATAGTACACAGTTTTGTTGTAAATGGTGTCTTCAGCAGTTGATCACTGGACCCACAACATCACTTGCAAGTTTATCTGCAGCTAATTTAGCTTAGAAAAGCAGTGCAGCTGTTGTAAACTGTCTTTGTTATTTGTCCAGCTATCGAGACTTCAAAAGTGACCAGTAGAAGTAGTATTGAGATGGAAGCAGGACAGGTGAACTGTTGCACTAACCAGTCAATCATGAGAAAACATGGGTGTGTAAATCCACGTGGAATATGGTATAGAAGATTTGATGGACATTACAAATTGTCCCTCAGAACTGACAATGGCGAGTAGTGCCTAGCAGGTCACTGTTCATTCATTTCTATATGTACTTCATTAGCCGTCAAATGTGCATGGTAAATGATTTATTGTGTTCTAATTCTTTTGACAAGGTGCTGTCTTGGGGGAAGGCATCTAGAAGAATAATTGCCCAATTGCAACGTTACTGCTAGAGTTTTGTTGACCTATGTTTTTGCAGGTTTGCTTTACGTCCTGGCTAAAACATGCTTGGCACAAAAATCTTCGTGTATGTGATACGTAGAAGTCATTTAATTCTCCACTGATTTAAATGAAAGCTGAGCGTTGTAGTTTATTACAATAGGTTGTGATGTATAACACTGTATTTTATTCCGAAGAGCTCATATTTGGATGTGAGTGGGGGACACCGAAGCAGAGACAGTACCTCCAGAAGGAGAGATCTTGTGGTCTGTACCAAAAATAACAGCATGTTTTGTTTGGTGCCTGGCTTAGGCCTCGAAAAACCGTTTCTTTCCATCTTTGCAATACCACTTTTAACCACAGACGAAATGTATTTATTTTTTTAAAATTCATTATGCTTTGGCAAATATTTTATGATATGAAGTCATTTTAAACTAATTTGTTTCCAAAGGCATGTTTACTTATCTTGAACTGTGTGATGGTGATACTAACCCTCACTCAGTTTAGTGTGGCCTTTTGCTCCATGCAAGCTGAACTTGCTCCTGGGCCGTTTTTTGCTGTAGGTATATTAGAAGCACTGTATACCTTCTTTCAAGCCTAGAATGCAAGTGCCAGAGTATGATGATATCATCCTCCTGTCTGTTTTTTTGGGCAGATAATAAATGGTCTTGGAGTTCCCTGGTAGCAAAGGTGACTGGTTGATGCCTTATTTACGGGCTGGAATAGGCCGCTTTTTAGTGATTCTGCTTCTACACAAAATCTTCAAAATCGACTTATTAATGCTGGGGGTTGCTTGTGCTTAGCAGTCAGCAGAGTAAAGCAACAAGATGCAGTAAGCAACAAGGTGCAGTGGTGTCCACCTAAGAGTGACAAACACTCATTGTTTGCAGGGTTCCTGTAGGCTATGTCATCTTTTTTGATTCATTGGTATTATTGGTCTCATGCAAGTGGGGCGATTGCTGACCCAGCACCATGGTTGAACCTAACTGCATTAGAATTTTGAAAACCTTTAGGGCCCTGGATACAAAGACCCGTTTTCAAACAAAGCCGTGCAATTTGCTCATTGAGTGGTTTGCATATGTGTATGTAGTCTGCAATGCTATCTACTTACTAATGACAGAATCACAATTTGCACATTCCACGAGGCCGTGGATAGCCATAGCGGGGCATAGATAAGCCGAACATGGTGTTGAGTGTGTGATTCCAGTACTCCTCGCCACCTTGGCCCCCAAAGTATATCATCCTTATAATCTGGATGAAAATTGCCCAGCGAACTCTCAGTAATATGGCACTGCATCAGAAGATGGCTCAAAGTGGGCTAGGAGCAGTGAGGAGAAGCTTGGATAACTGGTGATTCTATTGGTGAGCCTAACTGTGCATCTGTGGCAAGATAGCAGTGGCCTGTTTGACCAAGTAGGACAGGAGCCGGCACAAAGAGAAGAACAGGCCTGCGGCAACAGAGCACAGGTGCAGCTCCCTCTACCCCATCTCTTCACTTGGTGAAGCAAACACTGTGTCGAGAACCATTGGCCTGGGTTCAAGTGAGGCTACCCCAGTGAGCGGCGAATCTAGCAGACCTGGAGCTCAGAGAAATTCGCAACAGGACAAGGCAGCAGGAGTGTGAATATTAGAGTGCCAGACATGGACAGATGGTGAGCTTTGTGGCTGTCCATTAAAGGTGCAGCATGAGAATCAGTGACCTGGGGCAGACACAACAGGTGGTGAGAAGACAGTCATATGGACCAGTAACCCTGTTCATTTAAACACCAATAACATTAAATCCTGACCACAGCTCCAAACAGGCATAGCCACTGCTGTGGACGAGGCAAGGGACATCTTGACTGCGGTGCTCCGAAGTGACCTTTAGTTTATAGCACCAGTAGATAAGAAAGTAGATCAGGCGGCAAGAAATGATAGTGGTGAAGTAAAAACGAGAAGCCCTGCATCACCCTTCCTTGTGTTTCTCTAGACAGTCTAGATGTGAGAGTCTAAATGGGTGATGCACTGACCTGCCCGGTTTCTTTTTGCACAGTAGTTCCTCTAGCACATTTGGACACGAGTGTTTAGAGACTCGTGCTTTCAAATATCTTCTCTTGCACCTCTAGCCACTCCCGGTCCTCGTGCAACTTTTGAGACGGCTCTTAAGATTTTGTTTATGCTGGCATACCTTTTACTCTTAAAAGTGCCCTGCAACAGCTTTGACTTGAAGGTGGGTCTACATACGCACATCTATGGCATGACATTCTTCTTCATCCATCCTGTACCTCTCAGACTCCCATTTACTCCTTTCCTGGGTACGGTCTCTATTATTGGTCTCACAGCACAACAATATTATTGTGGCAAGCACCTCGGCGATATGACACAGCTGTTCCTAAGTATCTAATTAGACATTTAAGCATGGGATTTGCGAAGTGCCTGTAATTAACTTAAGTGTTTTATTAGTGTTCACGATGTATTGGCCACATATTAATTAGATATTAGTGTACAGCAATATGTGTAGCAAGTAAGATTACCCAACATGCCTTGTGCAGTGGCAGTCCCAGACATTTATTCACTGTAATTCATTTGCTTTATCTTATTTATTTTCTCTATTGCGGTCATTCCCTTTTCAGTCCGATCTTGTGAGGGATAAATCTTCTTCAAAGTACAACCGAACAACATCAAATGTATGTAAACCAACCATGATTATTCTGAGAACTTGCATGTATTTAATACCTTTTTTCACTTTGTGATGTTTGTTCAACACAACTGGTTTGTAATTTGTCTAACATTGTTTTGGGAATATTTTTACTACCTCGAGTGGCGAATACTGCTTGTGACATGGGAGAGGGAAGTTTTTGCTCCTTCAATACCCATTTCCGCCATCTCTTCATGATTAATCCCCCTACCACTAGTCTTCCCACAGCGTTTACAATGTTTCCCCCCCTCAAACACTTCAGAGCACCTTAATATCTACATTGATCAAGATGATGCATGAACATAGTATATATTTTTTTGATAGAAGTGTGTGAACCCAGATAATTGTCAGATGTGTTTTGTAGGTTTACGTTTTGTGTTTTCCTTCAGGAACAGTTAATTTATGACTTTTGTTCTTGCTTATGATGAAAAAAGCTTTTAGTCTTTTAGACCATGTTTTTCTGAAATGTATATAAAGCTAAAATGTCATACTCCTTTGCCAAGCATTGTTATTACAGTTTACTGACACCAGCCTCTAACTCGTACTGAGACTACAAACTGCACCCAACCACTGCACAGAACTGCTATTGTTATTTTGCTTATTATTTTATATGGTCCTTACGCTGCCCTTAGGCAGCTCCATAACACTTTTAAGCTGGTAAGGTATTGAAGTTTACAGAGAATTACAGGGTGGTGTTCTCGCACATCATGCACGGCTGATCTTTTGGATATATGCAGAGTCAATGTTCATTCCTGGGTGTGCTTAGCATTTGTCTCAAGGCTATAATCAGTCTGTTAAAAGGAAAGTCTGCTAATGATGTTCCACTCCCTCAGGAGAACTTGTTGGGCTGTGAACTCCTTAATAAATTACTGCCTAGTGGACCGAGAATTGGCAGTACTCCATAGTTCTCAGTCATAGACGTAAAGGCTTGCATTTGCGTTTCCTAAGAAACAAGTTGCTCACTGACTCCAACCCTTTATAATTGCTTATTCACTGGAATCTTCCTCAAATGTGCCCCCCTACCATATCCAGAAACCTTGACAGTGGCCTAGTATATTCAACAACCTTTCCTGAAATTTCTTCAAGGACCGAATGAATTAATTAATGAATATTTACTTTTAGAGTGTACTGCCACTCTCAAAGGAGCATTCTGGCGCTAAGTGACAATGAGTGTGGCTTCATAACTCAAAGTGACCGCCTCCCAAGAGGAGTGTACGTCCGAGGATAAACGAGTAACACAGGGCATCCAAAATGCCAAAAAGCCATGTCTTGAGCTGCCTTCTGAAGATGACTTAAAGTTCTATGTATCTCAAATTCCTTGGAAAATGATTGCAAGCCTTTGTACCTAAGACTGTGGGGGATTTTCCTCCTCATGTTTTAAGTCTGAACGGAAGAAGTTTAAGCAGGTTTGTTTGTGAAGACCTAGGCATCCTTAGAGTCGTATGGTGAGTGGCTCTGGTGGTGAAGTATTTTTGCCCCAGTACTCTATGAGCTTTAAAGCTATTTAAACCCTTCATGGGGCTCTTCCAAACTTGAAAATAAAATAGAGTTGGATCTAAATTGGGTGTATAACTTACCTTTTTCCCTATCACGGGCCTTGAGCATTCTGCCCGTGCTTTTTTGTCCAAACTCTTTCTAATCCGCTCCTTTCTAAATCTCCCTACATGTTCCAAGGGCCACCAATCAGCGCTACATGGATGCCTAGTATGCCTTAGATGTTGAAGGCTTGTCCAATTCCTCCTCATCGCCTCCAAAGGCATTGTCCTCATTTTGCAGATCTAAAACGTATTCATCAGACTCCTCATTTTTCCCATACTGGACAACCCCTTACATATTCTCTTCTAATCTGCCACTGGAGGCATCTCCTTGAATGCCTCTAAGGACACCTTTAGTTTTTATGTTGTACAAGCCACCTTTCTCCTGGGTGCAGCTTAGGGATTCCTTATCCTGGTCATCTTCAATGACCACTTTCTCTATATTTGAGTTTAGTTTTCAGTTTTTTTGGCAATGGAACCTTCTCCATGTATTTCATTTTTCTAAATAAATGAATTAGGAGGCGCACACCTATTTAGACCTGTATACGAACTATTCTGATTAATAACAGGGGTGCTGCAGTGTGACGCTTGCTGCCAAACCAAGCGTTTAAAGTTGAAGAGAAAATATCACAACCGGCGAGGTCATGAACACTACGCACTGTTCCTGAGGGTTAACAACCCTTTCACAATGTATATAAACATACAAATTCTCTCATGAAAAATTAAAGCACAAAATTATAATTCAAACATGGCATTTTAGTAGCATTGACATATTTAAACATGTAATGATCCAATATACATGAACATCTGGTTTATACAGACATCAGTAGTGTAGTCTTAACATAGCATAACAAAGTGGTCATTGAGTCATGATCAACACTTGAGGTCACAGTTGAAGTTTTAAAGATCATGCCCGATGCATTTCAGGACTGGCGCGTCCCTTCTTCAGGGGAAACCTATGAAATGGAGATATCACATTTACTGAAACATCTGTGTAAATGTCTACCAGACACCAAGAAGGCACCCTAGTGTAAAAACTCAGGATAACATGTGGTTATGATTAGCCAGTTAGAGTAGCATGAATATCCAGTGGTCAGTGCGAAGGCATCCGATGTGATGAATGAACATGTATAAAAATGGAAAAAAGTAAAACCCTTCGTATGCCTGAAAAAAAAAATTGTGCAAAAGCGATTAAGTGCGGTGGTAGTTAATTAAGTGTCTACAAGATAGCTCAGTTCCTGCATTTCTGGGCCTACCCCACCCCCTACCAGCCGCATGTGGCGGTGGAACTGGCAGTGGTCGCCCCCTTGCCATTACGAGTGGCACTATATGGAGAGGTAACGTGCCCGTCGCGTGATGTGGACACAGTGGAAATGGTCCGCTGGTCCTGGCGTGAACTTCGGAAACGAGCTGGTCTCTCCCTGCTTTATGCGCCGGCGGTTCCTCTGAGGGGCAACCCGATGCTGCCTTGTTTGACGGCAAGAGGTGACGTCCTCACTATCCGTGGGAATCGACTTCTCACCTTCGCTGACCTATATCCAGATGGCTCATTTTTCGAGATGCCTGCGGATGGGGATGACCAGCCCTGCACGTTTGCTGACAAATTACTATATCATTCCCTTAGGGAATCTTGCAAGAAGATAGGACCGTGCTTCCAGGAAGAGCCTTGCGCACTAGCCGCCCTACAAAACTTGCTCTCACGACCCTCCCCTAAGAAGCTGGTGTCCAGATTATATAACTGCATGCAGGAACAAGCCCCGGTGACAGTAGCCACGGCCGTGACCGCTTGGGCTGAGGACCTGGGGGACCAGCTGCCGGATGACGCATAGGAGTATTGCTGCGCGCAACTCACAGCTCTATCCCCGAGTTACCGACTGCGGCTTATCCACTTCAAATTCCTACACAGATACTACCGCACTCCGACATTACTACGCCGCATGGGTATACGTGAGGATGCCTCTTGCTGGAAATGTGGGGGTGACGATGCCACCTTTATTCATGTGGCTTGGAGCTGCCCCAAGCTGAGGACATACTGGTCAGGGATCTTCAATGCCATCAATCAAATCACACAAAGGAGTGACTCACCGTCTCCACTGCTGGGATTGCTGGGGTATGTTAAGCACACTGAGCCCTGCGACAGGAAACTACATGCATTACTCCTGTTATACGCCAAACGACAGCTCGCTATACACTGGGGCAGGCCGGCCCTCCCCACGCTTGAGAACTGGATCAGGGATGTGACTTACGGCCACACTCAACTGACGCACTATTGGGAGACCATGCCCACCGCTTCCAGACCCACTGACATATGGGGCCCGTTTGTACAGTGGACTACAGAACGCACGGCCCCTGATTCCGCAGGTACCTCACGTGCTACTAGTATTTCAGACGACATGGGCTAAAGGTGCGCGCTGCGTAGGTTAATGATAGAGGTCCCGCTGTCCCGCGCTTACACTGACAGGAACTGCCCAGACGTAAGTTTTGCGTTTACTGTCTCCACTGACCCGGATGGAGTCCCCTGCCCCCCCCCCCCCCCCCCCCCGCCCTACTGGTCCTACTGTGGATAATTCACTGCCCCTCCCCCCCTCCCCCCCACCCCATACGTCCTTCGCTAATTCGTACACAGCCACGATGCCTTTCCGTGCCCGCCCTGAACATGGCTGGCCCTCTATCTAGACAACCTGTGGCGGGCCCGCGCGACCCCTTTGTGAATTGGAGTGTGGTATAGATGCTGTTTCCAAGTACTTGCACCTATGTTTGACGTTTTTGGTTTAGCTTGTTGGGGGGTCCTGTTGGGAGAAACATGGTGCTGACCGACACATCCTTTTTATAGGCTGCTGCAGCGGGTGGTTGACTGCTGCTTATTCGGGGGCGGCTTCATTGTTTTTCGCTATCTTTCAATTGTCAGCAGCACTGAAAGAAAAGTAAGACCGTTTACTCGCTAGAGATGCACTGTACACACTGAAGATTTTATTGTATCTTAAGTTTACCTCTGAATGATCAACCGGCCGGATGAGGGCCTTAGAGATATTTATATGTAATCTTTGTATAACCTACCTGATAGCGGCCTGCCTCCGGGTTGTTGGCGTGACGCAGTGTACATCATCTATTTCATTTGTTCATAATAAACGTCTTACAACAAAAAAAAAAAAAAAAAAAAAAATTAAGTGTCTACAAGATAATTATAAATATCAAGCAGACAGGGGGTGAGCTAAAGGGCATGTTAGTGAAAAAAATATAAGTAGAAAACTGTGATGGCACGTGTGATTAAAAGGTAACGCAGAATGAGGGCTCACCGATCGTAAGGCTGAGGAATAATAACCTTCTCGTTGGGTAATGGGTAAAAACTGTAGAAACAATAGACAATAAGCAATCACAAGCAAATCTCGATTGTTTTCAGGGAAGGAAAATGACTCAATCAAGTAAATACGAGGTATGCTCGCCGGTGAAGAAAAGGTGACCGTGCTGATGGAAAAACTGATGTCGGGAGTATAGTGTTCTGTAAAAACAGAGAAAGGCACCGATAGTTACAGGGCCCTCGTGAGCGCAACGGTAGAAAGTTAAAGTATAATGACAGTAATCGGGGCATAAAAGAAGCCACCTACCTGAAAAAATTCGGAGTGTAAAGCCAAACGCTACGACATTACTGCAAACAGAGATACGGCTGCACCTGAACCAGACGGTTTTCTTAAAGAGCGACGGAATTGGAAACGAAAAGAGGACTGGAACATAACGCCCCATGTCTGCCATCTTAGACTAGTATAACCAAGGGTAGCTCGCAAGATGTATGAGTAAGCTGTCGATAATGACCAGAATGGCCAGAAAACAAGATGCAAAAAATGCTTGAAGGTACGAGGTACCAAGAAGATAAATGGATAAAATTGTATTAAGATACAAGGTGATAATGTACTAAAAAGGAAGAGGCCATGCTAAAAAAATAAATGTAAATAAAGAGATGTAGAAACAGGTATGAGGGGCAACGAGAGGTGGGGACACAAACAATGTGGCACTGGGCAAAAAACATGACCATATGCATGGGGAAAAGGAAAAAATACTACTTCGACCAACAGAGGTCGCAATGTAAAGCAATATGAGTAACTTAGAGGTGTCGTAATGTATGGTGCAAAAGAAAGAACCCGCCACCAAAAAGGTTTGTATGATTGACAGGCAACTGTCAGATAGATGTCATATAAACAATGGTGTACATCACAGGAAACAGCTCATGTCATAACGATCATTGAGCCCCAAAGGAAACATGGTTTGCAAGGTTTTAATCCAATGAATCTATCTTTGAAGCAACCGTTTGGTGATGTCTATACCTGGTCTAACTGCAAGTTTTTCGATAATTTGAAAACGTAACTGAGCTATGGTGTGTTGGGTGTTGTCCCAATGATTGGCAAGGCTAGAGGTAGTGGATTTTGTTCGAATTTTACTTTTGTGTTCGGAAAAGCGAACCTTAAGTTTTTGTTCAGTTTTGCCGACATAGGCTTTACAACAAGGACATTTTGATACAATAGATAACATGCGAGGAGTTGCAGTCACTGGTATGGAGTAATCTAATTTTTTTGCCTGTTACGGGATGAGTAAGACTATCTCCTACAATAACATTATTGCAGTGAATGCAGTTATTACATTTTTTAGTTCCTAGTTGATCCTCCGGTATAAAGGGAGGTTGCGGAGTTGATAGAAATGATCTTAGATTTTTCCCTTTGGTATATGCAAAAAGTGGTTTTTCACAGAAGAGTGTGTAAACAAACAACGTACAGTGTTCCTCCGATTAATGAAAAGTGACAATAGATATCGAGAGGCAAGGGCATAGGCGGTTCCCCTTGGTGGAACTAGAGCTCTCACACACCCAGCAAGCTAGGTGTCATGCTTCATGATATGAGCTTGCCACTCGTCAGGGCGGCGCTGCAATCCCTGACGGGCTCCCTAACCGGGACTCTTTGGCGGGGATCTTTTGTTCCTGCCGGTTGGTGCAGTGGGGGTGAGGGGCCTAGTAGTGTAGATGTAAGTGGAAGTGAATTTAAAACAGGTCAGTCTGTCCTAACCATTATTTTATTCATAAGGTAGACTACCTGATTAAAAGGGGTGTAGAGAGTGGTAAGGTACTAGCTATAAGGTGTCTAGTAATGTAGCTCTACTCTCGAGATCAACATGTTTCATGCCTCTGTGGTCAGGGGTATCCGGGCACTTCTTCAGGATCAAGCAAGAACAATCTATCTACACTGTGTGGTTATGTGAACTCTACATACCACATTCACAGGTCCGTGACCTGAAAAGTAAAGGTGAATCAGTTTAGGACACATTTTCATTAATATTCAGTTCATGGCCCAGTTACCTTAAAAATTTCAAACGGGACTAGGGTAGAGTACGGTGGTTACACAATCATTGTTGAATAGATCTCGGTGTGGGTACTAAATAGTACCATGCGTTATTTCATACAAGCGTCCTATCACTTTAGCATGCCAAATTAAGTGCAAACAATAATGATGGTGAAAGGTGAAGAGAAATAATGATAAACATAAAAATAAAAGCTTCATGGTAAGGCTAAGGGTTGTTCGACTCACCTAGTCTATTGCTGATAAATGCCAGCAACAGTCCTGGCGGTTAAGTAAAAACGGACTCCGATTGGGTCCTAAACCAAGTAATAAACAAGTAAAAAGTACAATGTGAAGGACTGTTAAGCAATGCTAGTATACCAAGGTCACCCACCACCACCACCACCCCCACCCCCCTTCTGGCAATATCCACCATACCAACAAGGCCCCCCTCAATTCTTCAATCATGGCAACCTTCCTTTTTTAGACAGAGGTTGGGGCAGAGGAAGAGGGCGCAACAGAAGAGGCTCGCAAAAATAGGTTCAATGGCAGGACCAACCATCAGGGGGCATGGACACACGGAGTAAAACACAGAACAAGAGGAACTAGTGGTGAATCTGTCTCATCGCATCCTCACAACCTCAGAGCAGACCGTATTACAGAAAGGTCTGGGCTTTGTCCCCACTCCCAGAGTGGACAAGTTCAGGGATCAGTGTGAGGTACAAAATTTATTTCGTGGACCTTGTTAAAACAAGCGCTACCGTCCCCCTCTTTGAATACACTATACTTTTCACTAAAGAGACCATTAAATTCTTCATTCTGAAGTAATTCCCACTGGTTAATGATGATCTTGGTGATAGCTTGTGAGACAGTGGAATATGAGGAAACGAAAACCATTCTGGAATCGGTCGTAGATTGTTTCATTTGTCTAAGACACTTACCCTTCTTAACCTGTTCCTCCTCGGCAACATTCCAATTCTCATGCTCTATTGAGCCCTTACTTATTTCTTCATTCATTAAACTACTTATTGTCTCTCTCATGGCAGACCTTATCTCACTCTGAATACACTTCCTCAAAATCTCCTGAGACACATCTTCACTTTTCCTTTCATCCGACATCTTACACTTCCACACTACCTCACTATTTGTAAAATTCCAAAACAATCCTCCCAGTAGCTAAGATTGCACCTCACCTGAAGGCAAAATCTTTTAATTCTGTTATTTTCAAAAGCTCACCGTGTTCTAAAGACCCTTCATTTTTGGGGCGCTGGCCTCCAACACGTTTCCTTTAACTTCTATAATTTTTAACCCAAACTGAGATGGCTGGCCACCTCTTGCACACTTTCGCCTGAGACGTACCCCCCACCTTGTTTCTAAAGTTCATAAGAGCGCGCTATAGTATGCTGGCTGGTCAAATCTTGCGTGATTCAGTGCAAGACTTAACCCCCTGACTGGTTTCTACAGGCGGTTGGGGTTTTTACACAAGCACGCTTTGTCACGCTTGTTTATACGGGTGATAGAAGTTCAGGCGTCCGATCGTTATGAAATTGGACTACTTCCTTTGTGAAAAACAGACTAAATTACCCCCATTCTACAGCGGAACCTACAAAAACCTACTATTTAAATACCTTGCATTGTAAAGGTACCGATTTTACAACTTAATACAAATTGCCTGTAATACAAATCCTATTTAACATTCAGACTATATTACCTTTCACACTCTTCTAAATATTTGAAGCCTCTATTCAAATCTTATAATATATTACCACACACAAAATGGATTACCTAATTGTGCAGGAGTAGCATTTAAAAGAGGGAGAAGATTCTAAGTTATGTGCTTATATAGTGTGTTTTGTTTTCATTTTGGAATGGTTGTTATGGTGATGTGTTCTTTAAAGGAGCTGCTATGGGAGTGGTATTAAAATACTTTATGCATAATGCTAGCCTCGATCTTATTATGAAATCTGGCAGTTCTCCATAGTTCTCAGTCACTGGATTTATTCTACCTGATGAGATTTCTCAATCCACAGTGACTCTTAGTGTAATATCCTCAAATTAAACCATCCTTGCAGGACGAATTTCGTTTTGGAAATAGAATTTTATTGGTATATGTTCTCTGTACTTCGTGTAATGAAATCCATGTATGCAACTATGTGACTAACACCTTCCGTCACCCTTTGGGGGTCTGATATAAAACCGCAAAAATAAATTGAAACGAACAATGAAGCTTTTAACCTAACATACGTACCTTTAGGAAGTCTTCTAAGTTTTGTTTATTACAAGAACAGTGGACACAAATTTAAACATTGTTTAGATAAGGTTGCCTTAAATTGCTGATCATGTTTACTGCTTTGAAGCAGTGTTTCATTGTTCACACGCTTGTTTGCAAACCTGTTAGCTTTCATTAGCCATGTTGTGGTGCGGTAATGCTTTAATTATTTTTTTTATTATACAGAGGAATACTTACAGTGACTTGTATGGTATGAAGAAGGGATCTTCCTCTAGCTCCTTAAAAGAGTCTTCGGTTAGTTCTATGATTGTTTTGCTGCATGTTTCTAATAGTGTGCCAGCAGCTCACTTTCTGAGACTAATCAGATACTAACGGTCAATATGTTTCCTCAAGAGTGCTGGACAAATGTCCAGTCACAGAACGTCTATTTTAAGCACGCCTATGGTGGTTGGATGAATGAGAAAGTAAATCTAATAAATCTGCCATGTGCAATTTATAAATTCACATTTTCTACTGGTACTCTGAGCTATAGTTTTAAAATAACTTTCTCTTGATCTGATGACACAAACAACCAAAATGTGAACTATGAAGCAACACCTTTTTTTTTTTTAAATGTATTTATTGATTTTTTTTTTTTTTTTTTACTTGAAATGAAATACTAAAGTTGTTCACACCTTCAACACCTCAAGCAGGAGATACACCAATACCTTCCATCTTCATATTGGCAATAATAATCCCAGTATTTTGCTAGTAACCAAATCTGATAGAACATGTGGTGTGCCCCTTGAAACCGTGTCCTCCTTTCACCACTTCATACCATAGTCGCAGATGGTGAACAAGGGAGATATATATATATATATATATATTCACTGAAAAAACCATAGGTTTCACACAAGTTATAGTTAGCTGTACATTTCACTCGTAAAAAACCAATGAAATTCCACGTTATAGTTAGTGCAGGCAACTATAACTCACGCGACCGCAATCCTCTGCTGATGACATATATGTGTCTTTATGAAAAAAAAATATTTGTAATATATGTATAGCTAAAATTTAATGGAAGAAGACATGGGCAAATAAGTGTCTAAATACAGTATTAGCATCAGCAGAGGATTGCGGTCGCGTGAGTTATAGTTGCCTGCACTAACTATAACGTGGAATTTCATTGGTTTTTTACGAGTGAAATGTACAGCTAACTATAACTTGTGTGAAACCTATGGTTTTTTCAGTGAATTTGCAAGGTTTTTTAAATGCTAATTCCTAACTATAACGTGTGTGAAACCTATGGTTTTTTCAGTGAATTTGTACGTTTTTTTAAATGCTAAGTTACTTTACGCCGTTCGTGCCGTGCGCGCCCACTTTACGCAGTTCGTGCCGTGCACGCGCGGTGGGCACGCGGTGCGCGTAGCGCACCGCGTGCCCACGTTACGCTCGATGGGCCATGTACGCACGATGCGCTTCGCGCACCATCCGCGCACGGAGGACATATTATGCGCTTCGTTGTGAAAGGTTATCTATTAATTGTTCAATTATTAGATATGCCATGCGCAAAAGGTCCCCTTTGGGCACCTTATGCACACGGGGGGGGGGGGGGGAATATGTTATGTTATGTTATTTATTCTTTTGTATAGCGCACGGCTACTCAAAAAGAGTGTCCCGGCGCTTTTTTGGAAAAGGAGGGCTGCAACACAATAACATAACACCGTTAAAAAAAAGGTCAGAATGCCAGACAAATACATGCAGGAAAAACAGGCTACTGGGTAAACAGCCAGGTTTTAAGGCCTTTTCTAAAAACTAGTAGGCTGGTAGCTCCCCGCAGAGTGAACGGCAGAGAGTTCCACAACTGTGGCGCCAGTAGTCCAAAAGAGCGGCCTCCCAGGCGAGCTCTCTTCACACGCGGACCAACCGCCAAAAACAGGGATTCCGACCTCAAAGACCGGGTCGGCTGATAGAAGACCAGTCTCTTTTGAAGATACTTTGCTCCCACCGCGTGGAGAGCTTTGTAGGCCAGAGTCAGAGCCTTGAAGGCGATCCGTTTCCGGATAGGGAGCCAATGCAAGGTTTTCAACAGGCCCGATGCACTGGCCCGTCTATTTAATCCAAAGATTGCTCTCGCAGCAGCGTTCTGCACCACTTGGAGCCGCTGCAGCAAATACTCTGGCAGGCCCAGGTAAAGAATGTTAGAATAATCCAACCTGGACCCGATCAGAGCCTGCACTGTCAGTTTCCTATGCTCCTCAGACAGCAGGGGAAGGAACCTCCGCAGCATCCTAAGGATGCCGAAGCAGGTGCCCGACACCCCGAGGATCTGGGATTTCAATGTTAGCCCCTTATCCATCTTGACCCCCAGATTCTTGGCGACTTGGGAGGAGCAAGACGGAGGAAACATATTAATCGGCCACCAGGCCTGCCAGTCTGGCTCTGTGTCGCACCCAAAGAAGAGTACCTCAGACTTATCGGAATTGCACTTGAGGCTGTTCAGTTGGAACCATTGGAAAACAGCCCCAAGGCAATCCCGGATACTCTCCCCGTCAAAGTCTTCTCCTCTCTTACACGAGAAGAGGAGCTGGGTGTCGTCGGCGTGGTTTTTTTTTTTTTTAAATTAATTTTTTGCAGTACGCGTACGGTAAGCGCATTCGGCGTTTTTTCAAAAAAAAAATAAATTTACTTTTTGGCCTTGGGGATCCTTCTGGGACACCCTAACCAAGGCTAGGTGGTTAGGAGCTGTCTAGCCTGCCCCTTTTCATGTTATCCAACTTTGTTTTTCCTCCCCCCCCCCTCAGAGTGCGAGAGAGACAATGGCGGCCGACACTTCCTGGTTTCGACCGATTCGAATGTTTACTTTGATCTAACAACCAATCAGAAACGCGCTCGCGCACGGCACCGTACGCGTACGGTAAGCTTACCGTAAGCGCACGGTAAGTGCACGGAGCGCTGCCACAGATATATATATATTGATTTAAATGCTATTTTCTCAGGAACTACTGAACAGATTTACACCAGACCTACAAAAGGCACTTCCTTGACCTTATGGCTACCTCTCTGCCAAATTACAAGTAATTCTGTTCAGCCATTCGGGCTGTAGCTGTGTCTAAAGGTCCTATGAAAAAATGCATGGGGAAAACGCGTTTTGGGACCCCCCTTTTTTCTCAGCCCCCGCTTGACGAATCACCCCGAGACTTTCAGGGTAGGAGCGGAGCGTAGCGCCCCATTAGTTTTGAAAATTTCGCGAGGATTCGGCAACCGGCGCCAAAGTTATTCAAAATAGAATGTTGCGGATTTCCTATGGAAACAGGGTCCTAACTATAACTACCTACTGGCGACCGCCAGTAGGTAATATATATATATATATATATATATATATATATATATCTATATATCCCTTGTTTCTGAGTGAGCATGACCAATCCATTTAAAAAAAAATATCTTTATTAAATGTTTTATTAATACCCTGATACAAACAATCTAAGCATTTGTGTATGAAGCACTTCTTACCAGAGTGTTTTTCCAATGTCGCTACATCCATAGGTCCGGGTATTAACATCTTGTATCTGCAACGCAAGCAACATCTGTTTCTTAGGAGTAGGCGTGCTATTGCATATTAGCATGGGTGTCCACAGCCCACGCATTCTGTTACCTCTAACTGAGGAGCTCGGCTTTTATATCACATGTGACTCTTCATCAGTAATTAACCAATTGCAGTCATTACAAGTGTTACAGAGATGCAAGGTCCATACTAGGTTTTAGTAGTGGGATCGTAGTGGGCAGTAGTGCAGAGGCGATTGGAAGTGAATATCACAACTGATTGCAAGATATCTACATGTTTAACCTTTTAACCACAACCGAATGATAACAAAGGGGTGTTAAAATAAAGACAAAAGAAAAGGAGATGTCCAATACTTGAAGGACCACACTGTTAACGCAATATGCGCTTTTCGGGCGAGGTTATGTCGAGGGCTGTGTGTACATGATGGATGCAGGTTGCTTGTCTGGGACTGTGCATAGTCGCATGGGCACCAAGGTATCTCATGTTTGAAATTATGTCTATGAAGTGTCACGATGAAATGTGGGGCCATTGTTCTATTCAGCAGCTACAGTCAAGAGATCTCATAGGTATATACCATCAGCTCCACCCAATCATCACGTTAGGTATCAGTTCCCGCCTGCTGCATGGGAGGTGTGTGTGACACAGCACTAGTCTGTATAAGGGCTTTCAGGATGTCATCCCAGCCCTGCGCGATGGTAAACTTGCGCAGCCCAGCCGTTTCTTCCCTATGGAGAATGGTGCTCTCTGCCTGCGCCCAGTTCTCTAGGGATTTCAACCAGTGTGGTACCTTCGGAGGGTCTTTGTTTCCATCTCTTGGTTATCAATCTTTTTGCAGTGATTAGGCCTAAATCGCAAAATCTAGAGCTCACTTTGTTAGCTTTTGTACAATCCCAATATACAAACCTCCCACGTGTTCGGTACCTCGGAGTTGGTGCTACTAGTGAGTGTCTGTTATCGCGTGCCAGTAGGACAGTAAAAGGGGGCAGGACCACAGCATATGTAATAGGTCAGCATCCAGAAGATGGCATCTCGGACAATCAGAGGAGGTGATATTAAAGTATCTATTGATCGTGTCTGGCGAGAGATACACTCTGTGTAGTATGAATGTTTGTATGAGTTTAAATCGTGTATTGCGTGGTATGTATGTGGCATCACCTAAGACACATTACCATTCTTTATCGGTCCAGGGTCGTCCTCTGTCCACCGTGCACGGGGTCTCTGTGTTGGTTTTAACACATGCGTGAGCAGGGCCTGCACCAGCCAATGAATTATGTGGCCCCTCCCCCATTACATGCAGGTATTGCAACAACTGATGTGTCGGCGGCTCACTACCCAAGTCTCCCCATGCTAGTGTCAGCGTCCGTGTGATAGCCGCGTGCAGGAGGAACTGACCCACCGGCAGACCGGTATCTTCCGTTAGGGTCGCCAAAGGCATCAGGGCACTGTCTGCATACAGGTTCCCCAGCGTCTCTACCCGTGCTTCGGCCCAGGGGGTCAGCACTTCATCTGTTACAAAAACTCGACCTCTGGGCATCCCGACAAGTGGCAGGATCGGAGGGTATGGGATGGTGTCTTTCGTGAGTTGAAGGCTCCTCCGGTAACATCTGTGAGCCAATTCGATATGGATCTGTGTCGGGCGAGGGTGTTTCGCCAGTGGGTGGAATAAACTGTAGATTTGAGTCTGTGTCCAGGATGCTGTCTCAGTTGCAGTATCCATCTGTGCAGCTAGGTAATATAATTCTAAATGAGGAACTGCTAAGCCCCCCTTTTCCGGTGGTGCATATAGTTTCTGCAGTGCTATCCTGGGCCGTCCCTCATTCCAGATTAGACCTCTTACTAATCCCTCCAGCTCACGAAATAGTCGCACCGGAGCATATACTGGGAGGTTCGCAAAATAATATAACAGTCTTGGCAATACTATCATCTTGGTTAAGGTCATGCGGCTCATCACATTAAGCGGCAGGGTCTTCCAGAATTGTATCTGCGCCCTTATAGAGGAGATGGCACGCACCAAGTTACCCTCCAGTATGTCTATTGGGGATCTGTAAATATATATGCCCAAGTACCTAAACGTGATCGGGTACCAGGCAAGCACAGCTCCATTGATAACTACGTCTGTCGTGACCACATTCTCGTGGAAGGAATAGACGCCCGATTTAGCCCAATTTACCCGAAGGCCCGACACGGCCTCAAAATTACGGATATGGCTGGCGGTATAGCATGCAAATCCCTTATGTATAGCAGTAGGTCGTCAGCATATAGGGACACCGTATGGAGACCATCATTCAAGGGAATACCCCAGTTCACGCCGCTCTCTCGGAGCAGAGCTGCTAAGGGTTCCATGGCAAGAGAGAAAAGCAATGGGGACAAGGGCCATCCCTGCCTTGTTCCACGTCTGACCCTGATAGTGTCAGAGATGAGCCTGCCAGTGCGGGCTCGTACTGTGGGTCGCTGATATAGTAACTACCAGCTGCATGTACCCATCTCCTAGTTCATATTTGCGTAGAACTGCCGCAAGATAGGGCCATTCCAACGAATCGAAGGCTTTCGCTAGGTCTAACACTAAGCATCCAGATCGTGGCCAGGTCGTCGTTGCGTATTTCTGAATAATCGGCGGATATTGAGAGAGGTGCACCTGGTTGGGACAAATCCGTTTTGATCACTATGGACCAGATCCGGCACAAACGGGGCTATTCGTTTAGCTAGGGCAGAGGTGAGTATTTTATAATCTGTGTTTAGCAGGGCTAGTGGACGATAAGAGCCAAGGGTTTCAGGGTCTCTACCCGGCTTTAGGAGGGAGATCAGTGTCGCCTCATTTTGCGTAGGCGTGAGGGCTGAATCGTCAAGGGCCGCCGCATATACTCGCAGCAGTTCCGGTATTAATATATCTGAATAGGCCTTATAAAACTCTACCGGTAGCCCGTCTGGACCCGGCGATTTGCCATTTGATAGGGGAAAAAATACTATCATGTATTTCGTCCTGTAGCAGAGGAGCACCTAGTTCTTCCTGCTGGTGCTCTGTTAATTGCGGCAATGTCAAGGCAGAAAGAAACCTTCATATGACAGCGTCGTAGCCAGCAAACAAGACCTGTACATCGCGGAATAGTGTTCTACGAAGGCATTGTGTATAGCCCTCTGGGTATATACCATGTCGCCGTGTGTACTTCGTTTAGCCATCACAGGTGTAGTGACTGCATCCTGTCGTATCAGCGACGATAGCAGCTTTCCAGGTTGGTCTCCCATATTGTGGGTGCGCGCCGAGTGTGCAGCATAATTCAAATTACGGAGCCGGTCTAGCAATCTAGAATGCTCCCCTCTAATTCTCACCAAGGATCCATCATCGCCTTCTAATTTCTCTGCTTCCCTTTGGAGCAGATCATTTTCAAGATGTGTGAGGTCAGTCTCCAACTGCCTCCGCATGCCCGCGTGTGCGCAGAGGCATTCTCCCCTGACCACTACTTTAAACGCGTCCCATTCTATTTGAGGCGTCGTGGCTGTGCCAGTGTTGTCTTCAAAATATTGTGTAATGTTCGTGGCTAGCAGGCCCCGGAAGGGTGCATCCAATAACAGATCTGGCTGCAGCCGCTAGGTAGGAATCGGTGGCTGAGGGCGTTCCCATGTTACCTCCAAAATATGTGGGTTGTGGTTGGAATGTGTCCTGCCTAAATAATGAACTTCAGATATATGTGGGAGTAGTTCTTCCAAAAGCATGTATCGGTCTAATCGTACATGTAGGTCATGAGCACCGGAGTAGTAGGAGTACACCCTTCCGTGAGGGTGACGGTGCCTCCAGATATCCCCAAGTCGCCATTGCCTGGCCCAGTTAGTCAATGCCTTCATGGCACTGTATGTGTTCGTGCCCAGAAGGGATGGAAAGGAGCGGTCCAGTGAGACATCAAGTACGCGGTTATAATCTCCCCCCCAAGACCATAGGTATATCATGCCATGGCGCCAGGACACGAGTCAGTTCATAAAAAAAGGGGCCTGGTCCGTGTTGGGATTATATAGTGATATAATTACAACCTGCCGGCCGTCCAATGTGCCCTTAACCACCACATATTTGCCCTCCGTGTCTACCAGTGATTGTGTAATTTTAAGTGGGACCCCTGGCCGCACCCAAATCAGCGCGCCTCGTGCATAAGCTGAATATCCTGTGGCATATAGCTGGCCACGCCAGCGGCGGTCCAAGCGTTGGATTTCTGATTTGGCCAGGTGTGTCTCCTGCAAAAGAGCTATTTGTATGTGATGTCGTTTGAGGTATGAGTATATCTGATACCTGCGTGACGGTGTGTGCATGCCCCGTACGTTCCATGTACCTATTTTAAATGCAGACATAGTTTGGATAATGTACTGGGTGGCTCTGCGTTTGCAACAGTCCAGCAAACATAGGTGAGCATGACCAATCCATGCCACTGATGTGTTGCTGGCCCCATTTTTGGCTGTGGCCCACCATCAGACCCAGAGTATAAAGGTCCATTTTATATCGAATTTTCACTATTTCTTCCCTTCGTCCCCAGCAGTGCCACATAATGAGGTTAGTGCCGCCTGGACCCCCAACACGTCTATCAGTTCCCTATAATCTGTTGTCAAACATATAAGTACTACAGGACAGTCCAATATTGTATGCACAGATGGGCTTCATTCCCTCTGACACTGTATGCATGCTTGGTTGTCAGTTATTCCCCTTGATTAAATTCACGGTCTAGGATGATCTATTCTATGCACCGTTTTTAAGTGAACTCATCTAATAGCCACCCCCTCAGATGTGTAGGTTAATAAAATGTCTTGTGCATCTCTTCTCACAGTTCTTCCATTAGTTCTCTGGCCTTTAACGGCGAGTGGTCTAAGACTGCAGATACGTTTATTCGATGGCTATTTAGCTCCTGCTGTGCCTGCAGGTTTGAAAAATATTTTGTTTGTATTCACATTAGATCTGCAAGTCAGAAAAGAATTGGATCCAATTCATGCTGACCATGTCGCCCAGCTTTAAAATATTTGTAAGGCCCCAAGCTTTATATCACATCAGGTTATTTGCTTTACGGGAAAGCAAAAAGATTGAACATAAATGTTAAGAAGTCCTTTACATCCTGTAGTTTGTTGGTGAATGAGGGCTACCTTGTTTGTTCCTTTAAAGTCAAACGACATTTTCAGTTACCCGGGAGAAGACTTGCTAGCTATTCTAAGTGAAAGGCCCAATCGCTTAATTATTATATATGGAACAAAGTACCTCCTGCCGTTTATTATAATGATATTGCAAGCCTCCAAGGAGTATCAAAACCATATAGAGGAACGAGGTTGAAAGCCAAGTTACTTTATAGGGTCATGGAACTCTGATGTGATTTGCAATAAATGTCCTTTTAAGGTTGACGAGTGTATTCTTTTCCTTATAATACACCATGACACTGCCTACAAACTGCTTAAATACTTGGGGTCCTGCTCCTTCACGTGAAAGCAATAGTATAGCTGCAGACACTAAGAATGAATGTAAATCTATAGTGCAAAACTAAAAACACCAAAAAGCAGTTATTTGTTGCAAAAACCTTTTAGAATATGGTTTAATGTAATGTTTATTGTAAATCAGATTTTAAAAATGCTAAATCTCAGAAACCGTAGTAAATTGCATTCTTTCTTTCCTGACCTGTGTGCAAAAAAGACACTATTAATCTATTTCTGCTGATCCCATTTCGTTCTTTGAACTGTAGCTGCAATAATACTTAGTGACATACCTTTTCACAGTGGCTGCTGACTGTGGCCACACCCATGTTGACGTTACAACTCGCCTGTAATAAGCATATTACAGTTGAACAGCTAGGGTGTCTTCTTGTTTGAGGTGACTAACGACTTCACAACTCGTCTGTAATAAGGAAATTTACAATGGGTTGCTATACTGGGAATACAGACTTCCACATATTAAAAAATAAATCCATTCATCCATTCGCTAATCTTGCATGTTGCTTTTTATTGTTCATTTGTTGTGTTATACATTTATTTTACTCTGAAGAGTTGATGCTTGAGTACAGTGAATAAAAAAAATTGTGTTTTGGCACACTGACTCCAAAAGCTAATTTTCACTTGTTTCCTGTAATACAATTAAGAATTTGCTACTTGACAATTTTCAGACGTCTGATATTGTTCTGCTTGTTAGATTTTGTTATTATTTTTCGTAATGCTACAGCTTCACAGTTATAACTTTCTTCAAGGTTCTAATCATTATCGTTTATAATTTTGCTTTCACAGAGTGGATTATATCATGATCAAAGAAGCTATAGCAGCCTTAAGTATAGTAAACCAATCTCCACGTACCAAACCAGGGTTTGTCTATTTTTTTTCTGTTTTTCGTAAATGTGTAGTTTTATAACCGGAAGCGTCTGTTAAGCTGCTTGAGGCGCAATAAAAAAGCATAGTCCCATTTTATGCACACACCTAGTGTTTGAATGTTAGCAAGATTACCTCATACCTAGAAAGTTTTTTCCCATCTAGAGAATGTCATCCCCATTGTGGTACTTTATATCTTGAAACTAGGATTCTGTGTATCCAAATCATGCACTCCTAGTAACGATTACAGTATGTTGGTTCCAGGTTGATATCTGCTTGAAATTGGAAAATACAGTTCCCCTATTACAATTTTTGCCTTTACCATCCCCTCATCCCACCCTAATTCGTGGGAAGGGGTTACAGTGCCAAAGGCTAAAATGCTGTAGCAAGATTCTGGACACTGCACTTGATTTTGTCGCTCAATGATTTTACCCATCACCTTTGTTCTCTGAATAGTATTACCTATTGTCAATGCAATGATGTTAGTGCACAGTCCGTACTGGCCGCAAGGAAGTCTGTAAACTCTCAGATGTAAAATATTCTTAGATCAAGTCAGTATAATTCCCCTCCCCCCTCCACCCCTCCTTCCACTTTCCTCTGTCCAAACCGGTGTGGCTATAACTCTTAAGCAGATAACCTCATCTAGTCATCTAAGGGAATTCCCTGCCCCCTTAAGCCCAGTTTACAGATATCTGGTGTGTGATTCAAAATTCAGTTTACACATCTACCTTAAGCTTGGGCTCACAAAAGGAGTAGTGGTGGCTGGCTTATACAGAGGGTGGTAGGGGAAGGGGCACAAAAAATAATTAAAATAGATTTACCTTGGTGACTTGCAGCGCGATGTCCTCCTTCCTCTGGAAATGTGATTATTATGTATGCTATGTAAAAATGCCATTAAAACTATATGAAAAGAAGGGCATTTAGAATGTTCCAACTCCATGTTTAAACATAACTCATTTGAGTACCCAGAAATATACCTCTGTCATACATTTCCTTGAGTACTCTGTGTAACTAATGAAATCTGTGAATGTGCTCAACCGAAGAAAATAACTGAGCACAAATTTATAGTATTCAAAGCCTAGAGCTTTGAAAAGTAGGCATTTTACTGTCAAAGTTTGAAAAGTGACCTTAGTAATGCCAAGACGTACTGTAAATTATTTACCTATTAACTTTCTGGGTCACCCAGAAATAATTGACATGTATAGCCGAACTCCATTTAAGTTATGTATTTATTCAGGAGTAGAAACCTGTTATAACTTTAGGCTGATTTGACTCCAGGGATCGTTCTGTAAAATATGTTAAATACATGTTTAAATTCTACCTTTAAAGATGTGCATATTTTTCCATACAGTCTTCATCTCTTTACAATGATCCTTTAACTACCACCAGGACTCTCAGGGTTAGTATCTAATTAGAGTATATATTTCTTCTTCTATATTTCTAGGGCATATAAATTAATAGCCTCTTTTTATAGGCCTCTCCTAGTGTATACACTGGTTTGCAGCGAAGTGCCAGTTTGGTTCGTATGCAAGACCTGCATGTGTATTTTTGTGATTGAATATGCATCTAGTGTGTCTATAAGTGTCCAATGCATTCGTGATTTTACTATAATTATTTTAGCAAAGCTTGCAAACCTAACAAAGCAGTCCAGCCTACGTGCAGGATTTGATAGAAGTGGCAAACTGCTTGTCCCGTCCAGTGTATCCGTTTCCTGCCTGCTATTACAATCGTAGCTCATGGTCTCCTGCATTAACCTTGCTTGCCTGTGTATTGCCCCGCAATGACCTCTAGTTTGAAAAGTAATCTAAACGGAAATATACTTGAATATTTTATTAGTTTTTGAAATTGGAATGCCTGTATCATGTAGAAGCAGCTTTACTTACCTTCTGAATAAACATATTTAAATTGTTACGCCAATTTTTCGAACTATTAAGATCACCCATCCTTTTTCTTGCTGTGTTTCAGAACTTTAGTTGTTATGCTTTCTGAAGATGTGACCTTATTAACAGACCTGTTTATTCTAAATGAGGCGCTTAAGAGTTATGTGGGACAGCACTAAAGTAATGAATCGAAATGTGTGAATCGGTTTGAACCCGTGCTTCTCAGAGAGCATTGCTTTTAGTTATATTTTAGCTCATCAGTGATTTGTGCATTCTGAGACCCCCGCCCTACTCCATCTGCAACTCATCCTTGTTCCCACCAGTAAAAGGGTATTACAGGTTGAGTGCAAGACCACTGCGTTTAACACTGAATGGAAATTTGTTTAATCGGTCAGAACCATTGTGCGATCTTAGTCGACGTGCACGATTTTAAATGTCTTATTTTTGGCTTTTGTTCTTATCCTCACTCTCTTCCTCCCAGTATTGCAATGATTTTGTCACATTGTTTAGCAGGTTTGTAGAAATATGTTTGGATAACCATAAAACCTTTTCTTTTTAACAGTAAGGTACCACCTAGATTTCTTTGTTGCTACTCTGGAATTCTTTGCCATAAGGGCACACTTTAGTACTAGATAGCTTTTAGGTCAAGCTGCCACTACGCCTAACATCATTGCAGCTTTTCTGAATGTCTATTTTAGTGGTACAATGTTCATCCTTATGATGAATCTTTGTAGTGTCTAATCCGCTCGAAAGCTAAGTTGCTTTTGTTTTCCAGCAAAGCCTAACTAGGGCAGCTGTACTATGCTGCCTTCAATGGTTAAAAAAAAAAAACTTAGGTTTGTCATGCGTGACATTGTGCTTTGTAATATTAGGCTGCCTGGATCCCCATACCCCACTTTTTTCAAGGTAGTCTACTGTTTTATTTCCCTTCTAATTGGTTCTGTTCTCCATGGCTGTTAGGCTTGACAGGTATTTAGTTGCCACAATTATTTCTCTACATCTACATCCACTGCATCGGACCTTTTCTAGTCCAGTGACCAATTTAACCGGATGCTTAAAGACATTCTATGCCCTTGTAAGCCACATTAACATTCTACCGGGTGTCTCTTTTGAGTCCGATTGCCTTTTCCACCTGAACTCGGAAAAGCACTTCAGCAGGTCTATCTTTTGTATACGGTTTAGAGTCAACCTCTCCTCGGTTCTCTACTCCCTTTCAGTGGTTCCTGGACCTGTCAGTTTCCCTTTTGGATGTGAAATCTGAAAAAAAGTGATGGTTAAGCAAGGTTTCTTAAAAAATCTTTTCTTACCTTATGCTTCACTGTTCAATTCCGTCACCGAGTGCCCAAAGGTTTCACATGCAAACCTAGAAACGAGTGTGCCTGCTTGATATTTGTACCAGACCGCATAATCACAATACAGCTGCACAAGCAGCGCAAGTAAACATGGGCTGCGCAGTATTCCCGACAGTTCTGCTCTCTTTCACCTACCCACCTTCACTGCCTCTCTCTGCTTTGTCACATGTTCCTATGTGCCTCTTTTGCTGATTCTTATACCACTGAAATGTAGACCTGGTTGTCCGTACAAATTCTGTAGCATTCTGCACATAGATATTTGAGATTTCCGCACAAACTGTCCGTCTTTCCAATTTCCAATATCAAGGATAACGCCTAACAAGACAAACTTAAGGAAATTTCCAATGTAGACCAAGTTGATATTCCTGAAATCCATTATTTTTTGTATGCAGTGGCTGCTACTATTCTTAGTTTTTGAACGCTACATTTATTCTTTGGTGTGTTACACTGCCTTAACACTCGCAATGCTGCACTTTTTCAGCTACTCATATGCATCTCCTTGCCAGTGTGTTTTGTCTGTAGTTGCTTAAGGAACTCCCTGCAGACAACCACCATCATCCATACTATTATTTGCCTGTGCAGCTAGAATGCTCCATGCAAGTCTGGCAAAAGTACTCCATCAGACAAAGACCCTTCTTAACTACAGTCTTCCGAGTGGTTTCAACTAAGTATTAATTCAGCTCTATAGCTATAGGTCATCAAATGAAAGGTGAGGTAATCACTTACGATACTTTAGCATCTTACCTATTCCTTTCACTGTTTCTTGGCAAGGCATTATCCCATTTTGTAATCTCTTGGTAATGGCTTTATCCATATTATCCTTCACTGTCGAGGCCTGAAGATATCAATTTCTATCACTCAATCTGGTGGCATTAGTGTAAGCATACATTTTCAAGATTCAAGTTTTGCTTTAGTAGGACTGGTCCATAATTCCTTATCCGTTCCCTTGCGTTTCAGGTTGGTAGAACGTTTTACTTCGAACAAGTTTCAGTGGTGAAGCTGCTTTGTATGGGTATGATGTGACGGAGTCTGAGGATTCACAGTCCCTGCTTTACATCTTAACTATCCTTTACCTCATTGGAAAGCTGTACAATATGTACTATTAGAGTATAGAATGAAGCATCTTGTTTGTCAGAAGTTACTATTAGTTTGAGAAAAAAGTGACTACAGGGTTGCCATGATGGGTGGGCAATACTGCAAATTACTAGCTGTAGTTAGTATGTAGAGTTGTACCATGAGCCTTAAAAGATTTTTCAGTAGTATCCTACACTTTAAAGGATGGAAGGCTGATTCTGACAAGGATGCGTATTTGCGAAGCGCTGCTCCTCGGAATAAGATCTGCTTGCTCAATGATAGTGGCGTTGTGGAAACCAGCCTTTTGAAGGCGTGCTAGATGGTCAGACTCTACTGGGGACTACTAACTTCCGTAGTGGTAGATGCTGCCAGCACCAATGCTTGAAAAGCTCTTTCACCAAAAAATGAACTGTCTGCTCTTTTCCTCAGGCCTCGCTTTATGATGGTGATACATATAACCCGTACGGTTCCCGCACTGTAAGTCTTGCTCATTTTATTTTGTGTGGAAATTATTTTTAACAATGTCAGTTCGTGAACTTAACAAAAACATTTGTCTTCTTTGGTAATTTTACTATTAGCCGTCCGAGTACAGTTCTTATTCGTCCAGAGCCAGCTCAGCAAGAAGCAGCCCTGTGGTGAGAGCTCCCTTCTGCATGACTTTACTTGAGTGACCTAATCTGAATCACAGGGAGTCTGTAATGTGGACCACTTGTACTTACATATGCATGTGCAGCTTTATTCATCTGTTCCAGATTCTCTTCTGCTAACTCCATAATGGGGGCTTCACCTTGGAAACATTGTATAGACTCCCAAAGGTCTTCTTCAGTTACATGTTTGTTTTCTTTTTAACTCCTTTCAACATGAAGGCTGACTCCTTTTTTTTATTTTTTATAGCCGCGTTTTCTAAAGTTTTGGACTAGTTGACTCGTATAGATGCAACCTTTAAACAGAAGGGTTCAGCTGCTTAACGCAAGGAGCCGAAAACCTAAATCCAGTCCTTGCTGAATCACTTCAGAGCTGTCGGATTTTGATCTTAAACCTCATGCAGCAAGTCTTAACCTAAGGCATTAGAAAATGATACACACTTGTTAAAAGCTTTAATTGTAAAAAGCTTTAATTGTAAAGACAGTGGTTGAAAAGAAAAGGTGGATCATCTGTTTCTGCCCTTGTACATCCCTTCCTTATTGTGACATACTGTTGTTGTTCCAGTAGTTGCATAGACTCCAAATCAGGCAGCTGTATGCTACATTGAAGTGCAGAATAGCTAATTGAGGTGGCCAAACAAGAATTCATCGAAAGAGCAGAGGCTAGACATGAGCCAAGCATACAAAAAAATTAACGCCAAACAAACTTGATTGATTGATTGATGTACTTATAGAGCGCAGCTATCACCCTACGGGCATCTTGGCGCTTGCATTGGGAACCCGTCCTGGTTTTTCCCTGTAAGATAACCCGTACTGGGCATCCCCAAGGTGAAAGCCAGGCATCCCGCCGCGGGGGGCCGTTGTGGAGATTAAGCAGGCTTGTTGCCCAGAGCTGCATAGTGTGAACTCATGCTTAGAGTGGGCACCGAAGCGAGAATTATCGAGTCCGTGGACAATTGGGCTCTGGACCCTGCCGCGTCGGGAATCGAACCCAGGTCCCGGGTCTGATCTCTGCTTCAGGGTATGCCTCCTCTAACCAGTGAGCTACACTTCTCCACTTGCACACGTTCACTCTTTTTACTCCCTCTGACACTTGTCACTCACACTCCTGTCCTTCACTCCTCACTCATTTCCTCATTCACACCTTCACTCACTCTTTCACTCAGTGTTTGGCATTAGCTCTTACAACTTTCGTCCATGTTCTCTGCTCCGCCCTCATTGTAGCTTTCTAATAATGCCCATTTAGTTGTCACTCGCTTTCTTTCTTTCTTTCCTTCACTTCCTTTTTTTTTCCTTCTTGCTCTTTCGTTTCTGCTTTCTTTCCTTCAACTCTCTTCCCCTTCTCTTTTTGCCTTTCTTTTTCTTGCTCTTTCTTTTTCTTTCTTGATGCTTAATTTCTTTCTCTGCCCCTTCCCTTCTTTTACTTATATCTTTATTTATTTCTCTCTCTCCTCCCTGTGATTTAGTGGCACTCCGAAAGCCAGGAAATGTTTTTAAAAAATGTCACTACCCAGAAAGTCCATGCCCACACAGGAGAAGCAAAGAAGTTCTCGTGATTGCTAATTCATGTGTTAGACATGCGCCTTCCCAGTGCGGCAACACATCCGCGGTGCTGAGGTCTTTCTGGCTTGCGCTGCGGACGTTTTATTAAAACATTTTCAGTAACAGATAATCAAGATACAAGTGGTTGTGGCTCTAGCCAGCCTCTCACACCCTCACCCCCCTCCCCCCCCCCCCCCCCCCACCCTCCCTGCTGAAAAATAAGATGTGACTGCAGGTTAGAATGAATGGACTCTAGGGCGGCAGAGGCGACAGTTCGTCACGGCTCAATTTTTCCCCAAGGGTCCTAGAGGACCTTGGGGCAAGCCAGAGCCAGTCATCTGTCTCGAACATTAAGTAGGCCGCCACCTATAATTGCTAATTTCCGTAATACTTTATATAAAACATAAATTTTTTTTAAATAGTTTTTATTGGCATTTTGTAGTTGAGTCACAACGGAAAAAAAACACATTGGTCATATAAGTGGCTATGATGAGTATAAATTAATGCAGGTACGCTTCTCAAGTATTTATAGGAAAACATGAAATGTTTGTATCTTCTGGGTCATTTTCAGGTTCTAACATTGCTTAGCAATTACTGTGTGATGCCCCTTCATATAGTACGAGTTAGGAATGTATAATCTTCGTGGTGCATGCAGAGTAGAAACTTTATGTTCGATGCTGACTTCTCTGGGCTACCACAGTCTTTGAAACAGTTTTTTCTCGCTCGCTGCCTATGGTTGTTGAATTCTGAAATATTTAGGGCAGCATTGCAAAAAGCCCATTAAAACTGTTTTAGAATTTGCATTATAATACCTATAATCATGGAACGTCTAGACTTCCTCTTCCAGCGTGATAAAACTCATGATTAAAGCATGTTGCCCACTTGCTGAAAACATCCTTGTGTTCACCCATGCTCCCAAACAGTAATTTCTTGAAAAGTTGCTGTGGAATAAACACAAGTTCATGAGACAAATTATTTGGGATAATGAATGTAATAGAACTAGAGCCAAGCATAACATACATGTGCTTTGTTTGTCCTTTGATATTTTTGATCCCACGCTAACTCTTTAAAAACTGTCAATATTGGGAAAGTCCTTCAAATCTAGGGTAAGTAAAAATGCTTGCTTTGTAAAAAGCCCTGCATCAGCCACAGTTAAACATCCAAACCTTCACTGAAACTCCTCACTCTTTCCCTATGTGGCGATCCTCATAGACCAGATTTCAGTGCCTATATCTACCTCAAGGACTAGGAATGAAATCAAGCCATTCATTCTACCAACTGAAAAGAGAGTTGTGGGGCGGCGGTTAGAGTGGCTGACTCCAGAGCATGGGCTCCTAGTTCGATCCCCGTGAACAATCAACAAATAATACCTAATATATAATACGACAATCACAATAATCAAAGGCCAAGAGATGTCTGAAAGAGAAAAGGCATATAACACGAATTTTGTATGAAAATGTGTTTTATATAATGTAATCACATTATTTTAAATCCAGTGCATGGTGTCCCAAGTAATTGTGAAACCTATATTTCTCGGTTGTGACGCTGTGACATAAAAAACAAGGTTTCATCAAAAATGTACAAAAGCGCCTTTATTTATGCCTATAGACAAAGGTGTAGTACCGAAACGTGCCTGTCAGTGCGAGGAGGCTTGCTCATTAAATGCATTTTGCTACCAATTTCCGGGAATGCTCTCGTTTTGTGGCTGAAATTAATTCATTTGCCTATGTGGATGTATGTATAGCGGCTCACCAACGCCGGAGATCAGCACCCAGGACGTGTGGAGCAGCAACGGTGCCTTTTTGTTCTTTGACATTGCTGCTCCATATTTTACTGAATGAGATGCCTCTGAGGGCAACACATTCATTGTAGTAGGGTGCACTGTCCCAGGTTTGTGCCTGTTGCACCTGCTTAAAGGTGTACCATGGCACAAACAAGTAGAAGTGTTCCTTATATCTGATACATGCCCACAGCTTCAGTTTGTTTTGGTTATCCTTTTCTTCCTCTTTCCGTTTGCTCTGCGATTTTGATTGAAATAGACTTGTTTTTTAAATTGAAGTTTCCATTCATCGTGAACAATTTCATTGTTATGGCACTTTAATTTTGGTTTAATTCAGTACTAGGTGAATTTTTTTAAATCGGATTATTCTGCGAAGTCAACTTTGGGCTGCTCCCAGTTGAGAATTTCTTGTAAGCCCTTTATCTGAAAGAGACTATTAGTTATAGATTCCTTACCTTAAAATAACCCCCAGGCGTCAGATTGGATCCGGAAGTTTTGTCTTTAGCAGTACCCAGTGCGTCGGTAGGTGGCGTCGGTCGACTCTTCATCCGGCGTCCTGGTTGCCGGGATGATGTTGTGGTGCCTATTTAGACCCCCCCCCCCCCCCCCCCCCTGTGGGCTGACATCAGTTATTTCTTTTTCTGTGCCAGCCTAGCGCAGATCCGGAGAGAGCTTGCCCCTTAATCACTTTTTGATTGAACTTTTTTCGACACTTGTGGACTTCTTTTTCGAGTCTTTGACTCCTGGTGCATGAGGGATGTCCCATCGTAGGACCGGCTTCAAGCCATGTAACTCCTGTCGCAAGCTGATGTCTGTGAAGGACCCGCACCTAGTGTGCCTCTGGTGCCTGGAGCGCGACCACTACCCAAATTCGTGCTCCGACTGTCTGGCCATGAATCCGAATTCTTTGCGGGAAGGAAGGTCTCGAGACTGATCGTGGAGCCACCACCCCTCGTCCAAGTTTTCGCACTCGTCCTCGTCGAAGCACAAGAAGAAGGCGAAGCACTGTCGCCCTTCGCCTTCTCCCTGTCGTTGAGCTGACGCGACACGGGATCCGGAGCGTCTTGCTCTAAGTCACCGTCTCTGGCACCTGACTCAGGGACGACTCTGCGCCTCCCCCTGTTTCTGGGACCCGGGGCATCCCCTACCCAGCTTCGTGCGTTTTACGAGGCCCTACTTTGCAGGCATGCTTTCGGGCCCTGCAGTGCCTGTTGGGGGCCCTGTGCCTTCGCTGCTGGCAGCTCCGGCCCCGGCACCAGACAACCCCCTTGGATCCAGGCCTGAATCAACTATGGTCAACCTTACCCGGCGCCTCCCCATCCTCATCCCTGAGATGTACCCGGAGCCGGACAAACGCAGGCCGACGCCGGAGGGTACTTTTGTTCCCTTGTTCATCCCAGGTGTTCCCTTTCCCCCTACCGTGGCTATGGAGGAGGGTGCGTCCTATACAGTGGTGGTGCATAGGGCAGCTGAGGCCTTGGGCCTGGAGCTCCCTACAGTGGCAGTCAGGGCTAAACTCCTAACAGAGGTGCTTCAGCCGGTGGCAACTTCCTCAGAATCCCTCGCGTCCTTCTGGGCACTTAGTGAAGCCCACCATAGCAGTGATGTCACAATAATTGAGGGTGCCCCCCCTGCAAAGTACTTGGAGGGGCCCCCTCCGGACTCTATCAGGAGCTCCCCAGCCAAAGTGCAGTGCTGAGGGGGCCCCCTGGAGCTTGGGGACCCCCCACACTGTGGGGGATGCGGGGGCCTGTGTTGCGCCCCTGCACCATAGGGTCTCCTGTGAAACGGACAATTGCCCACCGCTCGGCTCCGGGCGATACCATTTTCTTCACCCAACACCCTTCCCCTGAGAACTTGGTGGTCTACCCAGAGCTTGATGGCTTGGAAATCAAAGATGCTGGATCATTTTGGGAAGCGCATGTTCTCTTCCTCCAGGTTGGCACTGCCTCTTGGGTCGATGCTCCCATACCATCTGGGATACAGTTGCGCAGGTGTTGCCTGGAGGAGGCCCGCGCCGTCCTGTCCCAATTTTGTGGAAGATGGGAGAGACCGAGCAAAATTCACTATTCGCTGTGAACTGGATACCACTGACTCACTGGGCAGAATGATTGCTATGTCGGTAGCCCTTCGGCGCTATGCCTGGTTGAGGAAGTCTGGATTTTCGGGGGTTGTTGAGTCAACTCTGCTTGACATGCCTCTTGATGGCCGTCGCCTTTTTGGCGACAAGGCATACTCGGCGCTGGAGTGCTTTAAGGATTCTCTGGCTGCGGCCAGATCCTTAGGCCTTGCAGCATCCTCCCGTCCACCACAGTCTGCCTTTTGCCCCTTTCGTGGCTATGGAAGGGCAGCCCACCACGTCTGACCCAGTCCAGCCACTGGCCCACGCAAGCTGCCCAGCCTCTATGTGGCCGCGAACGTGGGTCCCAGCGACGTGGGTCTGGGAGCCAGCGGGCAGGCTAGTCCACTTCCCCCCGCAGCAGCCTTCAAACCATCCTAGTCTGACCTTTCATGCCCATCAGCAGTCAGTGGGTGGCAGGATTCGCCATCACCTCCCCCACTAGCAGTTCATCACATCAGACAGGTGGGTTTTGCAGATAGTCCGAAGCAGCTACTCCCTCCCCTTTGAGACTACCCCTCCATCCATGCCACCGTCTTTCGATTGCATGTCTGAGTATCATTTGGCGCTTCTCTGCCAGGAAGTATCAGCTCTTTTGGCCAAGGGAGCTATTGAAAGGGTCCCGATGCCAGAAGTAGGTCGAGGTTGCTATTCCCGCTACTTTCTGGTGCCCAAGAAGGACTAGGGCCTGCGTCCTATCCTAGACCTCAAGGCCCTCAACTGCTTCCTCCGGAAGCAGAAGTTCAAAATGCTAACCTTGGCTCAGGTCCTATCTGCCCTCGACCCTGAAAACTGGATGGTGGCGTTAAACTTACAGGACGCCTATTTTCATATCCTCGTCCTGACAGCCCACAGGCTTTACTTACGGTACATGGTAGGCCACAAGCATTTTCAATTCACCGTGCTCCCCTTCGGCCTTACCAGTGCATCTCGGGTGTTCACAAAAGTGATGGCGGTGGTCACAGCTCATCTGCGCAGATAAGGGATTCCAGTCTTCCCCTATCTCGACGACGTTGTTGAAGGTGGGCTCACCCCAGGGTGTCGTCTCCCACCTCCAGACTACGGCAGACCTCCTGCATTCGCTGGGGTTCATTATCAACGTGCCAAAGTCACACCTGACTCCCTCTCAGTCGCTCCTTTTCATCGGATCTGTTCTGGACACAGTGCAGTTTGGGGCCTATCCTCCGGAGCAGCGAGTCCGGGATATTCAGGCTATGATAAAGATGTTTCAGACTCTATCCCAGGTTTCGGGGAGGAATGACCCTGAGGCTGCTGGGCCTCATGGCCTCCTGCATCCTGCTAGTGGAGCATGCCAGATGGCATATGCGGGCTCCTCAGTGGGACCTGAAGTTCCAGTGAGTGCAGCATCTGGGGAATCTCTCTGACTATGTCCAGGTCTCAGAGGGAACTGCAACAGCTGCAGTGGTGGTTAACGAGCCAGGACTGGGTCAGAAGCAGATCCTTCTCCCCCCCCCCCCCCAACCAGATCTCACGGTAGTGACCAATGCATCACTATTGGGATGGTGCAGCCACCTGGGAGAGGCGGAGATCAGAAGAGTCTGGTCTCCGGCGGAGTCCGGGCTCCATATCAACCGGTTGGAGCTTCGGCGATTCGCTTGGCACTTTAGGCATTTCTTCCCTCCCTAAAGGGGAAGGCAGTGCAGGTGTTCACAGGCCACACCACCGCCATGTGGTACTGTAACAAACAGGGCACGGTGGGGTCGTGGACCCTTTGTCAAGATCCTCTTCTCCTTTGGACATGGCTGGAACATCAGGGGACGGCCCTGGTGGTACAACGTAGGTATGCATAAAGGTGTGCAGTTCCTATAGATGAGAAGGTCAGAAGAACCTGAAGGATCAAGTCGGGGGATCGAATCCTTCAGGAGCAAGAGCCCTCACACACCTGAAGGGGTGTCATGCTTCATCATAGGGCAGCTCCTCTTTGGGCCGGCGCTGCATTACCCAATGGGCCCCTGCGGGGTCACTCTGCTGTTGTGAAGTATAAGGGTAAGTGTGAAAGTGTAGTGAATGAATAGTGGTGGGTTTAACAATAACTCATAGGGAATTTAAGTCGATCTTTAATGTATGTAACCCTAGGTAATACTAAAAACAAATATAGGTCAGAGTGGGTATAATGGTCCACTTTAGCTCTAAGCACAGTTGTTGGTCAACATGTTTCTTACCGAAAATGTCATGAATGATCCGGGCAATTCGTCAGAACCGTGGAATGTGAAAAAGCTAAACTACTCCAAGGGAGGACGGTCTGGGGTGCTAGTGTCACCTTGTGCCGTGCCATTCCCAATACAAGAGAGTATATGGTCTACCTAAATGCAATCAATAAGTAAACCGACCACTAACAATGGAAGTCAAAACTCCAAGAGCAGAAGCGAAGTCGCGCTCGAAGAGCATCGTCCCGCAGTATGGGTTTGCTGCTGATAGCAGGCGACCTACCCCTGGCTCAGCTAATGCTAGTCTGCGTGATGGTTCAACACCTAGCAGGTTCTCTGAATGCCAGGGGGATGAACTCAGCCGTCGGTGCCTGGTGGATCACGAATGGCGTCTTCAGGTGGTGCAAGGTCTTACAGCAGTGGGGAGAGCCTTGGTTAGATCTGTTCGCCACTGAAGATAATGCACAATGTCAGCAGTTTTACGCGTTGGAGTTTCCAAGGCGGCACTCGCTCTGCGACGCTTTTCGTTGCGAGTGGAGTTGGGGCCTCCTTTCTGCCAGTACCACTTCTGCCTTGAGTGCTGAAGATCAAGCATGACCAGGCCCAAGTCATTCTTGTGGCGCCGGACTGGGTATGAAGAGTCTGGTACCCCGAGCTCCTGAGCATGGCTATTGATCCTCCGATCAGACTGCCCCTTCGGGAGGATCTTCTGTCACAGCAGCAGGGGACTGTCCTCCACCTGAACCTGTCCAGCCTCCACCTCCTTGTGTGGGGATTGAGCGGCTACTGTTGACAGCTTTTGACCTTCCTCACGAAGTCTGTACTGTCATCTTGGCAGCCAGGCATCCCTCCACTAAGACGGTATGTGCCTGTCAATGAAACAAGTTTGTGGCATGGTGCACAGCAAAGGCTGTGGATCCCCTTTCTGCCCCTCTTTCTGAGGTTCTTTTGTTTCTTCTCTCTTTGGTCCAGCAGGGTTCCGCTCTGGGCACTCTTAAAGGGTATCTGGCAGCCATTTTTGCTTTTCTTTGACTACCAGATCAGCCCTCTTTGTTCAAGTCCCCTATTGTAAGTAGGTTCTTTAAAGGTATTATTCATCTCTTTCCTCCATCTCCTTTCATAATGCCTCAGTGGGACTTGAACCTTGTTTTGACTTACCTTATGTGCGCTCCATTGAGCCTCTTTATAACTGTCCTTTTAAGCCTCTCACTCTGAAAACTGCTTTTCTTGTTGCCATCACCTCTGCTCACAGAGTGAGTGAGCTTCAGGCTCTTTCTTCTAACCCCCATTTCTTCTCAGTGCATCCGGATAAAGTGGTGCTTCGAGCGAGACCCTTGTTCCTACCTAAAGTTGTCACGCCCTTTCACATCGGACAGACTAACTCTGTCCACCTTTTTCCCACTTTTGCACCCATTCAGGGAGGAGTGGAGACCACCGTCTGGACCCTAAACGTGTGCTGGCTTTCTACCTTGACTGCATGAAAGATTTCCAGGTGGATGACCTTTGTTGGCTATGTAGGTGCCAACAAAGGTCTGGCTGTGCAAAAGCGTACCATCTCTCGATGGGTCATCCTTTGTATAAAGATTTGTTGCGCTTTAGCTAAAAAGCAACCTCCATTGGGTCCGCAAGCTCATTCCACTAGAGCTACGGCAGCAACTACTGCTTTGTCACGCGGAGTTCCACTCCTTGACATCTGCCAGGCGCCCACGTGGGCTTCTATGCACTTGTTCACCAGACATTACTACCTGGATAGTCTAGTCCGGAGGGATGGTTACCTTTCCCGTTCTGTCCTCCAGAACTTTCTGGTGTGAACTTGGTTTGCAGTCCCTCCTACAGGGTTGGTATTGCTGGGGTATCTATTCTAAGGTAAGGAATCTATAACTAATAGTCTCTTTCAGATGAACAAGTTACTTACCTTCGGTAATGATGTATCTGTAAGAGACCTATATGAGTTATAGATTCCTTAGTGCCCCACTCATCCTCCCCATTCTGCGAACTGACTTCTAGGGATAGGGACTCCCTTGCAGGGCGCTAGTGTGGCCCACCAGTGGTCAGTGTCTTTCATGGCTCTGCGCTTCTGACAATGAACGTCGTGTCAGAACTGACGTCAACATGCAGGGGCGGCGTCTAAATAGGCACCATGACCTCATCCCGGTGACTACCACGGACGCGGAGTCCAGTCTGACGCCTGGGGTAATTCTAAGGTAAGGAATCTGTAACTTGTATAGGTCTCTTACAGATGCGTTGTTACCGAAGGTAAGTACCTTGTTCTTCTTTCCACCTCCAACTTCTTATTTGAAGCAGTTACCATGTTGAGCCAGATCGGCACTTGTTGATTAGATGTTCCCTTAGATATGTTGGGAGGAATAGAGATTACCTTCTTTATCTCTTTTTAGTTTTTGGCAATTACTCTTATTTGCTCTCTTTTGCCAACACTTTAGACGAACCCATAGCAAGGAAAAGTATATTTGGGTATGTCCTTAGGTCTGACTTCTCTTAAAAAGTAACTTGGTTGGCGGGAGACATACACGGATATGTGAGTAGTACGATTCTCACAATATGTGTAGGACATAACTTTACTACATCACTCTTATTTCACAATGTGGAATAGGTCTTACTAAAGTAGGTATATCAAGTGTTAACTGCTTGCAACTCAGACATGATACTTTTCAATAGAACTGGTTTGTGTTTATTTTTAATTACGACTACCAATGCTTCAAATATGCCTTGCTACAGCACGTCTGGATTTGAATAAGCAGAGGAAAGAACTGTGTTCAAACTTTTTATCAATATATTATATCTGGTCTCGTCTTTCAGATTATCTTGCGTGATGTTTCTTGTCACTTTCTTTAGATCTAAGAGTATCTAGGGCTTTGACTCCAAGTGACTCATACGACCATATATATTTACAGAGCAACAGGAGAGGAGAGACAAGTGCCCTTTCACAATGAAGGAGGTGGAATTGGTTTCTTGGATTGACACCGCCTGATAAATTGACGGACCTGTGGTACTCCAACATTTCATCCATCAAAATTGTGGAAGTGCCCTTTCTTTTGTAGCTCTTGAAGTTTCAAAATGTTTAGTTACAAAATTACATATAGGGCCGTCAAGGGAGGGTGGCACTTGATTCTGTGCTATTGGACCTATTGGATGACTCCCTAGTTATAATTCTGCTAGTTCTTTTGATTGTCAAGTAAGAGACTTGCTCGTCTCAACTAAACCCAGAGTTTTACCAGACCTTAATACTCACTGTTGATCTAATTCAGCACTCTGGTTTATTGGTTTGGTTGGTTTATCACCAATAATGTCTAGTTATTGTCAGAGGACTTGTATGGTAAGAAAAGCAAATCAATGAAGAGAAAAATTGTGCAAAATAAAATGTTCTCTTTCTATTCATTTATTGAACAAAGGAGAGGTAAATGGTTAAGGTGGTTAAAAGCCATACTTAACCCTGTCTTCTCCTACTGAAGCCACCCACTCACTAGTAGCTGATGTTAATCACCTCGCGCATCCCTTTACCTCACTTCAGCTTCGGTTTCTCTACACTTAAGGCCAGGAAGTCTTTTACCAGGATTTGTGTCTCGTTTTTAGCTGCATTTATGTATTGTGTGACGTCTTATAGAGTTCTCCTTCAATAATAATAATATACTAGGCGGAAAGCCTGGATTTGGAGCCATATTTAGGTTCCTCTAGGAAGAATATTTGAGGAGCTGACTGTGTTCTCTTGACTAGGTTAGTATCTTAATAAACATGCAGTATTGGTTACAAGTACCTAGGCTGCTGACTCCTAGTAATGCATTGTTTTTTACATTGTTAGTCTTGTCCACAGTAGGAGAGGTTCCTGTGATTATACCTCACTTGTTTCAGCCACGACGCTGAAACTCAGGTCATCGCCGTGAACCCGCAAAGAGGCTCTCTTGAATTTGGGGTCCAGTTTGTTTACACCGCTTAGCTAGCGGGCTGAATTCAATAGACTGTTTGGAGACAGTGTGTTGGTCGAAATATGGCCCCCACTGCCACACCAGATGTTCGATAGGCATTGGGAAATTCACCTCACCATGCCTAGATTTTTTCACGCTATAGGAACCTCTCCACTTGTCTGAAAAAGCAGTATAGAATGTATCTGATCACCTTCCATAAGGTCTTTGCTTTTTGTCTATAGAAGGCCTTCTGAATTGTTAATATACGCTGAAACCTATTGTCCTATGATGGAGGCAATTTCTTTACAAATAATTAGAAATGATCGCGCAAAATTGCTTTTAAAGACCACTCACAAGGACTGCAGTAAAAACTTTGTCCACTCTCCACTTTGAATCTGGGCTTCAAGTATCAAGCATATGTGAAACACGCAGGGACGTTTTCTTTGAGTGAAAGTTATAAAGACATTTTTAATGTGTACTTGGTATTGAATCATGTAATAAATATTAATCAATGCTGCATAATATTGTTTTTCCTTAGTTCAGGTCCCCCATCTTTTGGTGGTTACAGAGGAGGTCATACCCCTTGTAACGTTACAGTATATTTATCGTTCAAAAATGAACCTTTAGCAGTGGCCAATGATTTTTACATTTTAATTACTTAATACCACTTCTGCCAAACTGTTTTCTAGAACAGTGCGTGTTTGTGATGTGCATTGAACTGAGTGTTTGCCAGTTGATCTATTTTAATAATTTACATTTCATATTTAAAGTCTACAGATGATGAAAGTGAAAGTACTGTCTCTTCAGATCGTGGCAGTCGAGGGCGAAGGGATAGTGTGGTGAGCAGGATTCGCATGATGATGTTCTATATTTTGCCCGTTTTGTTTTTATGCATCGGTCACCGCCTGGAAAGTGAGTCCTGTGTTGTGTGTCTGAAAAAATATCGCACTTTTCACGTTCAGCTGCAGGAAAAGTGCAAGTGACACCTTGAGAATGAAACTGTTTTTAAATTCCTTTGTGCATGTCTTGGATGACCTTTTGATCTAATTTAGACTGCGTCATGAAATTGGCAAAAGGCAGCCGTTGGGTGTTTAATTTTCTAGAAAAACACTATACACTGAAATTGCTCTATGAAGGTGCATATGAAGGCAGCCAAATTAATTTCTGTGACAATATTGATTATTTGGTGGCCGTCATCTCGAGCCATAAGAAAATTAGCATGAATGCACGAAAAATAAAATACTTGCACTAACTCCATTATCATACAGAAGGAACCATTATTGTCTTGCTGGACTTTGTGATGCCCTTTCACTTTGTCTAGGGTAGGTTTTGTTCAAAAACTTTGGATTGCACAACTTCCCTACTCGACTGTGTGGGTGTTTTGTTGACCTTATTCGGCGGCGCAGAATTCCTCCCCCCCCACCAGTTAACAGTGTATAAATACTTCAAAAATACTATGGGTCTCTCGATGTGGCTACGAAGATCAATCTTGCCAAATTCAGCCCTAAAGCAACCTTTCATGAATACCGCAGTGATGTTGCTAATGGCGCAGCAAACAATTTTACAATTTTGTTAAGGAATTTATGCAAGCAGTGGTCAAAACACTACCCACACTAAATACCTGCAGCTTCCTTCTCACTCCATTGTATTATTTGTCGATTCTCTTAGAATGGGCCATACAAAAAATCAATGTGTTTACGTAAAGGTGTCTGCCTGTCTTTTTACTCCTATTTTGATTACAATTTGAATTCATTAATAAAGTACAGGCTACATTTTCGAGTGTGTGAAAATTATCATTTCCCGTGTGCAGGTGATGTTGGCATATAAATAACTTTATGACCATGTGTGTGGTTTTTTTTGTGTCTGACGTCAGGTTGGACAAATATTACACGTGGTTTACCTCCTAGGTGTAATAAAAGTACAAAATCCAGCCACACACAGTAATACGTATGTAAATATTTGTTCAGTTTAACGAGTATATATAGAGATGACGATTTTGTTAATGCTTTAAATACTTTTAAAGATCTCTACAAACACAGTTGTTAGTTGTTAACTGCTAGACGCTAATCCCGAAGGAAGAGTTGAGTTTGTGTGCTGCTGCCAGAGTTGATTTTTCTAATTT
Organism: Triturus cristatus; assembly: GCF_964204655.1. Lineage (NCBI taxonomy): Eukaryota > Metazoa > Chordata > Amphibia > Caudata > Salamandridae > Triturus > Triturus cristatus. Next base: position 514,165,531 of record NC_140588.1, read on the forward strand.
TGGACTCTCTTTCGATTACTGGTTTACGTGCACACATCCCCACAGGAAAAAGGCATAGCTCATTTCTATGCTATGAAATGGCAACTTAAGTCAGGAGATAGCAGATTTCACTGCTTTCACACAAGCTTTAAACTCAGACACCAAAATGCAATCTATATAACTTTTATTCTTTCTATTTTTTAGTAATCCAGTTCCTTTGTCATACCAGATGAAGATTATAGGTTCTTGATAGCTAAGGACATTTATTTTTATTTATTGAGTTTTGTATAGCGCAGACTAAACCCAAAGGTATCAGAGCGCTTTACAGAGTAAGCACAGCAGCAATTACACAAGTTCCTAAAAAGAGTAAATAAAAGTACATAGTAACAGTATAAAAAGAAGTATACATAGACAGTAGGTTATGTAAACAAGATAGCAGCAATTCCGCAAGTTACATAACTAGTAAATTAAAAAAAATAAACATAGTAACAGTATATACAGTAGGATATGCAAACAATATAGTTCTGAGGTAGTTATGGTAGGGAGTTGCGAAGGTGGGGAGAGTAGAGGCACAGTTTTTTCCCCTGAGATGGTGATACTCAAATTTAAATGGAGGTTGTGGGGTAGGAGCATCGGGCCCATCTGATCATTTAGTGGGGACGGTTTAGGTATTTATTGAGAGGAAGTTTAAGTTTCTACCTGAAATGGGGAAAGGAGTGATTTTCCATTAAACGCTGAGGTAGCGAGTTTCAGATTCTGAGAGAGTTCCCGGAGAAGGAGCGGTGCAAAATTAAGGTGTCCTCTGCATAGAGATGGTCGGCAATTCTGGCTTGTTTCAGGATAATTGCAAGGGGTTCCATATAGAAGTTGAATAGTGCAGGAGACCGGATTGAGCCTTGAGGAAGTCCTTGTGAGACTGGTGTTGCTTTTGAGGTGGAGTTGTTTAGTTTGATTAGCTGTAAGCAATGGTTCAGTAATTAAGAAAACAACTGAATGAAAGTTCCATTAATGCCTGCACGCTGTGAGAGGGTGTTTAGGAGGATGTCATGGTTGACAGTACCGAGAGGTTCAGGAGGATTAGGAGGCAGGCCTGGCCTTCATTCAGAGATCTGTGTATGTCGTCTGTGATGTACAGTATTACAGTCTCTGTACGGCAGCCTTTCCTGAACGCAGATTGGAAAGTGCAGGTTGTATTTTTCAGTGTGGATGTTGAGTTGTGCCAGCACACAGTTTTCGATGGTTTTGGCCAGGAGAAGGAGGTTAGTTCTAGGTCTGTAATTTTTAAGGTCGTTCTGGTCTGTCTGTTTTTTTATTATGAGGGTGTGACTTATCCGAGTTTGAAGGAGGCCGCATGGAGACGCTTGATAAGGAGGAGTTAATGATTTTGGTCCATGTAGAAGAGATGATGTGACTGATATATGGTTAGAATCATTTTTATTTGTTATGGGTATATTTCATGAGCTAACGTGTGCCACAGATTGTGGAACATAACTGGAGAGGAGACAAACGGCTATTTTTGAGGTTTTTTCTTGCTACACATAACTTATTGTGCTCATCAGTATTCCAGATGAAAAGCTGAACAATATTAATCGATTATTCTACTTGATCAGAGAAGGCTTTAACACACCTGCATTCTACTGATAAGAATGATGAGCCGATTTCAGCATAATGAATGAAGAGAATGGGCTGTAGTATGGCAGTGGAAAGTAGCAAATGTGAAAGATGGGCTTGCACCAGAAATGGCACTTCAGAACAAGTTTGGATGGGACTGTGAAGTAATTTAAGTTGCTCCCTCGTTCCTTAAGTGTGTATCAGGAACACATACAAAAAATCAACCCAATAATTTGCAGAAAGGATTTGTGAAAGAACACCTCCTTTGCTTGTAATCATTTTCACCCTCCAAAATAGGGGCTTATAGGAATGATCCTGTGTAGCATACAACTTGTTTGACCTAAATGATGGTTATTTTTTACTACTTGGGTTTAAATCACCAAAGAGAACATTGCATCCACCAAGATGTACAGGTTTCGCATAATAAAGCAGTATATAAAGCTTCATCCTGTACCATTGTATGGCATCTATTGGTCACTTTTATAGACACCAATGGAAGAGCTTTATTTTAGTAGCTGTATTTTCCCAGGCCAGTTGAGTATTCGTGAAGGAGTCAGTTGCAGTTGATGGGTACTTGTCTAATATACACAGGGTGATAGCGGAGTGCTCCATCTTCTATTCCTCTAATAAGTTGATGTGAATGTGTGTGTGCGTAAATATATATTATTATAAATATATCATACACTAAAGATCTGAGTGAAGCATTTAGAATCCAGGCCATCATAATTTTAAGTGTGGTGAAAAAAACGTAGCACATGTTGAAATCTAAGGCCTAGCTCAAAATTGCCCTCTTGGCACACCGTCGGAGGCCCTTTGTGATCATTGGCATGCTATGTATACTTAATAGTGAACCTATGAATTCACGTTCCTGTAAATGTTTGAAACGCTCACGTTTCGGTCCAGCCAGTAATTCAGAGTTTTAATGAAGAAAATCTGACAGCCTGTTGTCCAGAATTCAGTGCTGTTAAGGTGAAACGGTTTACATGACCTCCATGCTGTAAAACGTCCCACATATAGCAAATTGTAGAGCAGATCCTACCCTACCAGTAATTCAGTCCCAGTACTAGTTAACCCCGTGTACATTACATTTTCCACTGGTTTATCTGCCTTGAAGACTTGTATGCTGACAACCCCTGCCACTTTAGTCACTCTTCAATTTTTTAGCCCATGAGTGTTCTTAATTAATTCCCAGTGCTGATGATGACCTTAAAACACCATCTATTTGGGTGCGGGGGGGGGGGGGGGGGTGGGGGGAGGGCTTTAACATCCTAACAGATATGGTATGTCAAGTATTTTGGTTGCCTTGTTTGATGAAAAAGAAAGTCAGATGCTGTTGTGCAAATGTATAAATTGATAGTGCAGGGGCCTCTCGGGTACAGAGCCCTGCGACCTCTGTGCAAACTGACAGTAAAATATGTTTAAAAAAAACAAAAAAAAAACACCATCTATTTGCAAACATCTCACTGAACCCCACTATATATGTTTTTACTTGAGTCCAAAGTCATTTGTTTATATCTACACGTCACCCCCTTAGATCTGTTGCACTATGATCAGTTTTTAAGCACTCAAATGTTATTATTGAATACATGTTTAAAAAATGTAATTGTGTGTGGATTGAGTGTTTTAAGTGTTGGTCAGGCAGAAGTTTGTTAGTTTTTGTCACTTTTTGGTTGAATCATCCATCCACTAATTGATGATTGTTCATTTAAAGAAGTCCACAGTGATCCACTTTTTTGTGCTACATAAAACAAATTGAACCACAATTGCTGGGTGGTGAACAGGCTGCAAACCACCCCCCCCATTCTACTCCCCCCTCACTTGGTTCCCACACTGTAACGAATGTTTCACAGGAAGTTCGTTTCAATGTCGTTATCTTGTTACAATGATTGTAATGGTTTGAAAGAATCAAGGGGTGCCCCTGAAATTAATTCCTAAATCAGGGTGCTATTAACGTTTAGTTGTAAGATAATTTAGGAATATTTTTTTTAAAAATGCAAAATACAAAGACCTACAAAACGGACAATTTGTGACAATATATCTCTGAGAACTTTAGAGAGTGTATCAAATACATTTTATTCATATCATATTATTTGTACATTGTATATAGAATGCAAATCATATTCACATGTTTCGGTTATTTTTAAACTCAAAACAGAAGATCGAACATTTCTTTTTTGCTCCTTATGAAGTGAGTGAGAAACTTCAACATAACATAAGAATTCAAATCTTTTTTGGTACTTGAATTACATACAGAAAAACAAATTACATTGGTGAGTAGTTATGGCAGAATCGTTGGTATATCCAAATTACATATAGAAAAACAAGTTGCACTGGTGAATAGTCATGGCAAAATTGTTGTAATGACTGCTATTTTCCAACTTCTTTCTACTGGGCAAGGTTGGTAATGCCAGAATTTTTTCAAAGGAATCTATGGTCAGTACTAATCTTCCATGCATGTTTAACATACAAACCTGCAAACTCTCCTCACATGAAATGGCTCTTCAATTGATACAGGAATGTGTTTTAAGATTATATGTAATCTAATTGTATAATTTGGGAATTCACCTACTGCACGGAACAAACGTTTATATTCACTATATTGTTAGTGAACCTCTAAAGGATTTTATAATATGCTTACACATAACCAAGAAATGTTAAATAATTGTGTAATTTCTAGTATGTTTAACTTTCGTTTAAATGATGATCATCCTTCCACATGTTTGAATGATTTTTCAATATTTCAGTGAAAGTCATTTTTATAAGTGTAGGGATGAATATCATGATCAAGTACTAACCTGTGTATTTGCATGTTACTCTGCATTCATTCAAAGTATCATGGTTACTATTTGTATTGGTATGCTGGTGATTTATTTAGCTACTGTCTGTTATTTCCTCCATGCACTCGATTCTTCAGTCGTCCGATTTTTCCGATCCCAGTGAATCTGCTGCTGATTACTTTAGCCGGTCCAATCGCAGGGGGAGTATTGTCTCCGATGTGGATGATGTCAGTATACCAGATTTAAACAGTGTGAGTCTTGCATGTTGTGCCATGAAAGTGACCAAAATGGCACTGAATCGAAGTTGGTTTTTGGCTTGGGTTCTGATTTTAATGTTTTGTGTGGACAGATATTTTATTTTTCACCCAAAACAATCCACTCTACCTACCTTCTCACCTTTAACCCACCAGAATTATTGTGCACAGTGTTGTCTCTTTCAATTTTCAAAATAATGGACCTACCACTGTTTGTAGCTGGCTACGCTCGAGTGACACAAAAGACTGTTTGAACAGTGTTCTGCCAAGGGTTTGAGAACATGAAGTCACCTTCCAGGTTAAATGGTCTCCACTCCTTCTGAATGAAAGTGCAGAAGGTTGATTTAACACATCTAATATGCAAAGCAGAGCAGGCATAAATCACGGGAGTGGGTTTGCAGCTAAATACACTGCTCCATGCTCAGTCCTAGGTGGATCATTCGTTCAGTATTTCATTAGTACATTACATAATGCAACACTAACTTTTTTTACCTTCTGTATTTTACTTGGTGCCATGAACTGTTGTGTCTATTTTCGATTCGATTGCTGGCAGTATTAATAATCTAATTTTCAACTTTGTTAAAACAGTTTTTTTCTTGTGTAACAAAACTTTAGGGTTAAACTTCAAGATAAGACGGTTTCAAAAGCATATGTGCACTTCTGTGACGATGACTGCAGGTTGTGGTCTATACTTCATTTTTAGTATCGGATTAGTCTGTATTTTTCTCCATTGCCCTCTGATTATTTTAGTAGGAACAAAAGCTATTCCACGACCACTGCTGTTGGGATCACATTACTCTCTTCTGATGGACATTTTAAAATTGATTAACATTGTAAAGTTTTACAGAAAGCTGAACAAATGTTTGCACACTAGCGGGACGGACCCTCCCCTTTATGACCATTGCCTTCCCATTTCATTTGGGACATAACACAGTGCTGACATTGGCAGAAACCAGTTGGGAAGCCAAAGGTGACCTAACACTCGTCCTGAAAGGATGCGTTTTATGGCGCATGAGCTCAAAATAGTGCTCACATTGAAAATTGGTTTGTATGCTTCTTTTTAATGAATTTCTACGTTCTTTGTCACCTCTGAGCAGCTTTTGTTTTAGCAATAAGTTTCTCTAGGTTTTATTGACCTCACTTTAAAATGGAATAGTTTCATTTTGGAATTTTAGGTGCAGGGAGCCAGCAGGAACAGAAAGAGGGCTTCAGTTGTAAATTAGTCCCTCATGCAGCTACTAGTATGGAGGCAGACGGATACGCCCAAACAGCAATAGTATTAGATGAGTGAGAAATACTCCACTGGGCTGAACCAGTACATGGTTGACAAAATGTCAAGCAAATGGATCGAATGGCTGTTCGAAGAAAGCCGAAGAGTTGAAAGGGCAGAACCCAAAGCCCACTTTATGTATATTGTTAACAGTAGGTCTGCCTGACAGCTGTGCTCCCAAAACCTCAGAGCCCAAACCTTAAAACGCGGATTTATTTTTATGTGGTGATCAGATCTCCTAAACACTTTTTTATATCCTAAAATTAGGCTAGTATGCACTGGTCCTTTACCTGTCCATAATAAACATTGGCAAATCCAGTAGGCCTAGCTAGAATATTGTGGTGATTGTACACATCCACCCAGAATATTTATTTAGTGCACCAGGTTAACCTCCTGCTTGGCACGGTAGTACAAGCATAGGAGGCACAGCAAGATGCTGTTTACACAGGCGCAAGGCTTAAATAGTCTGTGCATGCTTGTATTTACCTCTTTTTTTATCAAATTAATTCTTTAGATGCCCTTATGGCATATACATATCAAGAAAAAATGGCCCTATGATACCATCATGGTGTGTATATGTAGGTCATAATTGTTATGCCCCTGAGCCAGGCTCCTGGGGTTTTTTTTTTCCCCAACATTTTTTATTTTATTTCAAACAGCAAGGGATACCTAGCATTACATTTCCAAACTGTATTATGTATTTTGGTATGAGTAAGGCACTTAGTTATTTTACCCAACTAGTGCCTTCGATCCCAGCCCCTCTACCTCCCAAGCCCTACCTCTTTCCCAGGTAAGTTTATAATAAGATCACAGCAACACAGTACACAGCAATATCTTAATCTAGCAGTTAGGAGGCAGCATGGCTTTGTCATAGTCTTTTAGATAATAGTTCATGTTGGTGAGACCTATTGGCTTTGCCAGTGCTTGTTTTCCTTTGTTCTAAAGTGGCAAGCTTCCTTCCTCATTCATGTTGTCATTTTTTCCCCCAATCCTACAAGTCCAAAGATATATCTACATACGTGTGAAGGTCTAGCGTAGTGAGTCTTGTAAAGGATTACAACATTTGTCTATATGAAAACATACATGTAGTAAATAAAATTAAATGTTAATTGAGAAAGATGATAACATTCTATGGTAATTTTACGTTTTCAGAATTACTAAACTGAAGAGCCATGTAGAACCAGTTTCATTATATTAGTGTACGTAACTCTGTACCATTTGAGTGATTAAGTGATAAAAGCTGCATACGTTGACTTAATCACAAATGATGCTGCAGCATCTAAAGTAGTTACTTCAGCAGATTATCCAAAACATTGCATGAAGTCATAAGTATCAGTGGAGATGATGGAATATAAAGCAAGATTCGCCATCAGCAGTTTTATTAGGGAAACCTGTCCAACATTCATTCCTCAGATTTTTATACTAAATCTCTATTTAGAGCGGCAACATGTGCTCCGTATTGGTTGCAAGACACAGAAATGTTTGTGAAAGCATTCATGTCCTATTCAGTGACTGGCAGACCCATACATTTTTAGCGGCCATAATACCCAGTCACTTAAGTTTTAGGTCTCGCCTGAGCCAGCGCATGCATGCGCTGGCGAGACATTTAGTAAGCGGGGTTTTGAAAGTGCTACCCCATGCTTTGGCTGGCCTAGCGCTTGCATTCACGCAAGCGTGCACGTGCGCAGCTGCCATCTGTCTTTCACGGGTCATTAAGGGAAATGCATCGCTTTCACTTTCGCAGCGCATGTTAGAAAAGCCCACTTTACGCCCCCTCGTCTTTTCCCCCCTCCCTCACTTTTCGTTTCCTTTAGTTCAAGCGACACACACACAGCGGCAGTAGAAAGCAAAAATATTTAAAAGTAAATTCATCGGCCCTCGAAGGCTAGTAAGTGTTTCGTAATACTCCGTGGGCAAGTTTTGAGTACACACGAAAATATGACTGAATTCCATTCCCCAAAATCATTCACAATAAATTCAAACCAATGTCACTGTACATCCTGTTCTCCTCTATAAAGATGGCTGTTCATTACATTAGAACCCCTTAAGGGTATTCTGTGCATCTCGGCATTGGCCCATAAAGGAAAGACATGGGGCGGAGACCTTCGGCTCTCAATCTCCATTTCCCTTTCTTAGCACCATTTAATCACATGGCCTGAAATAATCCACGTAGGGTCAATGAACACATGCTCCTGGAACATAAATGTAATGCGGCTATCTTGTTGATATTTCCCATCAGTAAGAATTGTTGATTAGCGGTATCTATTTTACATATGAAACATGCCAGGAAGTTCAAATCTTTTACAAGGAAATGTTAGGAAGTTTATAATGTGATTGCGTACGTGCGGCCGGATATACGTGTCCAACATCGCCAGAGTTCTAATTGCAGTTAGGCACTATGCTCTAAAAGGTGAGCAAAGATTCGATTCACAGCATCTCAAAACGTAACTGACTACCTTTTTCAGCGAGACATTTAGTAAGTGGGGTTTTGAAAGTGCTACCCCATGCTTTGGCTGGCTTAGCGCTTGCGTTCACACTGCTATCTGTCTTTCACGGATCATTAAGTGAAGTGCATCGCGATCACTTTCACTTTCGCAGCACATGTTAGAAAAGCCCACTTTCCGTCCCCTCTTCTTTTCCCCCTCCCTCACTTTTCGTTTCCTTTAGTTCAAGCGACACACACACAGTGGCAGCAGTCCCTGCTGCTGCAGCCTCCACACCACCATCAATGCTCCGACTTGAGAAATCTTTTGGCGCTATATTAATGACATAGTTACAATTTCCTCATTTCTTTCTGCGTCAAAAGGGAAAGACGGACTGCTTTAAATAATGAAACTGCGTTACTCCCCTCCGTGCATGAATTTCGATGGTGATTTAGAATTCGCCGTAAAGGATGGAGGCAAAGACGTTTTACCAACGGCGCTGGAGAGAAGTGAAAGCTCTTTCGAGCGGGCTACAAAACTTATGTTTAAGATAGGCGGAGGCATTTTACCGGTCTTGAAATTACGTAGAAGGGCTCCCAATTCTCAAGTACGTTTTTGTATCTGAAGACATTTCAGAGTATCGTATCCTTTAAGAAATACAAACTTGCTGTATTTCTGCTGGACTACGAGCGTGTGCATTTGGATCATTCCATACATAAGCGGGGATTCAGCATTTACTTTGCCACTTGCAAAGGGACTTGTGGTCTTGTGTCAAAAAGGATGTGGTGCCCAGTAGCTCGAGCGCAGGGGGTTCACTAATTTCCGGATTAAATGCGTTATTGATTTCAAATCACCTTCCCGCATGTAATAAAACGACTGCCAGCGTTACGTGCATGTTCGGTGGGCGTGGTGGTTACTCTTGCCTTTCCCATCACGCGCTGTCTTTCTCTTTAACAGGTTACTTTGGACTGTATCTGCTCATTCCCGCCCCTAAAGGACAAGCATTGGCATAGCCAATAGGTCTCGCCTTTGGGACCGTATAAGTTTTTAGCCATCCAACAGTTGATGTTGTTGCACCAAGGATATTGTGCTGCATAACTAAATACTTATAAGGTCCCAAAAGCAAGACCTATTGGCTATGCCAATGCTTGTTTAGTTAGTGAGTACCCGGTTAGTGTTATAATCTATTAGTCTAGCTTTTTGAGTTTATTTTTACATTGGTTGTAAAATTCCCTTTTTTTCATATTGTTGAGGCTCTGTCCTGCCATGATTTTAAGACTTGTTGTTTTCTGACATGGTTTGATTAATGCCCAAATAATCTGACATTCGAGGATGGCCATGACCGAGATGCCTACTGTTCTGTAGTTAAACCTCGGCAAATTAGCCTTCCTTTTGACACCAAGAGATATGGCAAGCTTATTATTATTTCTAAAACTTTTCACACAAGTTAATTAATTCCATTTGTATTGCGAGATCACTTCATCCTTTCAGGATCAAGCTTCTAGTTTAGGCTTCTCCAACGAATAGCTTGTGAGCTACTGTACTTGTAAGCAGATCTCCTGTGTGCAACCCAGTAAATCAAATGATAAGCCTGTGCTTGGTTGAAGTTATATATGTATACAAAAATTGAAAAGTATGTATTTCAAACTAAAATATCTTTATTTTCCAAATTCATAAGATGATGATTGGAGAAAAAAAAGTTGAATTTCTAAAACCTATTTAAAGCTGACATTTGAGTTCTAAATATCAAACGATGTTAGGGAGACTATTACTAAGGTTATTAACTTTGTTCTACAAGCACTGCATTGATGGCTGCTATATATTACTACGTAGAGGCATCCCACATTTATTATTATTATTTTTTTTTACATTACTGCTGGCAGCACTGCCTGATGCACAGAGTTGATCACTGCTAGAAATCTTACATTTGGTGGCCGCCAATGTAATTTTGTCTGATGTGATACTACTACAGCTCTAATAAAATTAGAGGTTCGGGAAAATTTCCTTCGAATAAAAGTAGCTCTTATTACAGAAAAGGATGGTGATCCCTGTTCTTGTTCGGTTTAAACAACACTGTCTTTTTCAGTTCTCTTTCATGGAACGTCTGTGTTGAACGGCAGCACTGTTAGTAAAGATCATGAGTAAACTTTAGTTTCCTGGTTTAGTTGGAAGCTTCTTAGTAAGTGCCTTCAATTGATGTTAAGGTATTTCATTAAGAGGAGATGCACATTTTCGATGTCTTCGAGTGATCTGGCTTTTAATGTAATACTGTTGATTGATTATTGAGGTGATAACTCTTGTGTCTTCTTGCTTTCACTTTGTAGTAGTAACTTAAGTGTACTTTTTTGCATTAATGTAAAGATTACAATAAAATTAATAAAACATCACAATCAGTACAAGTATCAGAAGATGGATAAAATATTTCTAAAATAGTGTTATAAAATCATGGCATTAAAAAAACAGTTTTTTTGCATGTGAACTCAGAATTCAGAGTATGGACAGAATATCTGAATCACATAGTTAACAGTTCGTGCACCTGATCTAAAAGTTTAATTAGCATATTATTGCACTACTAGCCTTGGGACTATCTTGGTGGCCGGTGGCTTAAACAGTAGATCTTGTTTTGCCCTCGTGTAGAAAAAGAAAGGGTGCCATTTCTTAAATACAAATTTATGGAAATATACTAACGTCCCAAATCAAATAATTTGCCATCAGTATTTAGGAGCAGTTGGCATGAATCTCGATACAAGCATAGTCGAGTATAGTTTAGACATGTACATGTTTGCGTAAGAGATGCTCTATAAATCTCAACCAGTTACATTACTAGCCTTATTATTGCACCCTGGCCCGGACACTTTCACAATCTGAAGCAGCCTCTTCCGTCTATCTTGTTTGACCTAACTTTTTCTTAAGAAAAAAAGAAGAAAAAAGCAGATGTTGTGCAAATGCACTAAGTGTACAAAATGGAATATTGATTAAGACAGTTTCTATAGAAGAGGTTAGTTCAGTCCAGATATAAAAGAGACAAATCGGGATATATAAATGTGATAAAATCATGCAGATATGGCTTTATAAGCCTGATCTAAAAATGGTTTTATTGCACTGTCTTCCTTAACTCTTAAACTGTACATGACCTCTTCCACAGTTTATCTTAATTTTGCCTTGTTGAACATGGGAGGTAAATGCTTTTTTTCTTAAATACAACAGTTTAGGGCAAATTCATATGATGTGCAAAAGGGATACGGTTGCATGCCCACAAAGACAACAGACCATTTTGTCTTTAAAAGCTGGGTTCCATTTGCCTTCGAATTCATGAATTGGGCAAATAAAACAATCTGAACCTTAAAAATGTCTTTTTAACATAGCCAGGCAAATTTGACCCTAGTGTTCTTGACTATGCAGAGAATAGGTATCAAACACTAAGCCCATATGGTTGTATTGTTTTGCCAGGTCAGAGTCTCTCTGTTTAAGAGTAAATGTACCACAAATTAGGATTTTCCAGGTTGGTCGGTTCATCTGGGTCAGTGGATCAGGTAAATCATAAGTTTCTAATGTTGCCTGTAATGTGTGCAACTCTAAGTCCTTGTATGTAGTTTTGCTTACTTTCTGAGAGAGTAAGTAATGTAATGATGTTGGATCAGCTTTTGCACAATCGCAGAAATAATCCATGGTGCTTGTGTAGTCGACTGATATTAGAGATTTTAGGCTTAATTCTAGTCTTATGACACAGAGGAGAGTTGCTGTACAAAGGTGGAACAGATTACGTACATGTTGCATAAAAATGTTATCAAGACAGAAAATGGTCTTCTGGTTCAACGCAGGAGATGCATATAACAAATATGGAATCAATTTCATGTTTAAGCATTCTACGATGGCCTGATTGCTTTCTCACCGAACAGATTTGCAAATCTTAGCACCGATTTTGTGATAATCGCAGACGTAAGCTTTTTAATGGCTAGATGGTTCAACCACGATAATGTGCTGTCAAATTTCACTCCGAGATAATCATATTGTTTCACTATTTCGATTAAAGTATCTCCTAGGACCCACCCCACAAATTTAGTTTTCGTCCCTTAGGTCATGACTTTCATTTTGGACAGATTGGCAATCAACCCGTTCTCCAAGTTATACTTATGCAAATGATGTAATTGATGTTGTAGACTTTTGGAGTTTGTGACTGGATCACCAAGTCATTGACGTAGGCAACATTTTTGTACCTCCCAGCTTGGGAGGAATAACCTGATCTGACTCCACTGACATTGTTAAATTGGCGATGTACAAGGAACATAATAAAGGGGCCAAAATACAGTCTTGTTTGAGGCCGTTCTCGGTGTGGAATTTATAAGTCAAGGTATTATCTGTAGATAGCTTTACCTGTAGTCCTGTATCGGTATGCAATTTAATAATAAAATGCAGAAAATAGGGATTAATTTCCACTTTAAAAGCTTGGTCCACAGTGTGTGTGTTCACTTTGTCAAATGCCATGGAATAGTCCACTAAACAGGCATATAACGTTGATTTCTGTATAAGTGATTTTTTTGCAAGTAGAGTGAATGCTATTTGATTTGATTGAGCGTTTTTGACACTGCCATTCAGTTTCAAAGCGCTGTGCTTGTCATATACATACTGGTGATTGGTGTATACATGATTGGCAGATTTGAGTTAGCTGTAAGTCCCTTGTCTAGGGGTTAGACCTATATCTAGGGCATGTAACCCAAGTGCTCCTACGTGAGCCTGGAGCACTGGTTGTGCCACCCACGGAGGTAGCTCTTCAAACGTGTCATAGGTTTGTCATGGCGGGGCCTGTGTGTGCAGGTTACTGTTACTCGGCTTGGCCTTTAAAAAGCTACTTGCCAAGGTTCTGTATGTCTCTCGCTACATCAGAGTACTCATTGGGGGAAGGGTGCGGTGTCTGGAAGAGGCAGGGTATGTGCGAGCTACATGCACTGGTAGTGAATGGCACCCGATGGTGTGTTAGGTACGGTGGGTCCAGTTTCCCGCATTGATTAACATGGGGGACCACTGGAAAGGCTATTGAGCAATATTTCCTCCATGCAGAAGAGTAGCAGTATAGTGTTTGATACCAATGAGTTAATAATGCCAAATCCTCACCGGTCGTGCAAGTGGATTCAACATTACTACTGTGGAAATACTACTTTGGGAAAGTGGGCATTTCTGTGTTTATGGCTCTGAGTGCCTGCCTCCAGCCCACATGTGGGTGCTGGGGGTGGCGGGGCAGCTACATCTGTGCATTCCTGATCGAAGGCCATAAACTAGGGTCTCAAGGGAAACTGCAGATCTCGGACTCTTATGGGCTTCCCTGGGACAGATACGAGGGGGTGGAATTGGCACCTGCATTCCAAGGGACAGAGTTTGGCCCCACTAAAGATATTGATGAAGCCTCCCAGGGTAGGATGGCAGACAGGACAAAATTTAGAGAGGCCAGGAGGCCTTTTGAACTGATCTCATCTCCAAAGGACATTGTGGTTATAACTATTAGGACTCCTCAGGAGTTAGAGACGCTTTTGGGATTTGAACCATACTACACTGGTTCGATGCTGTAATATCGACAGAGGAACTCTTGGGGCAGGATGGACTGCAACTGGATTACCCGCAGACTTGTGGTGGCCTGGGGCTTGTCGTGCTCCAGGAAGGGTGACTATAACACGGTTGATTTTGCCTGAATGTCGCTGGCCTGCAGCTAATTGCCAACGGTCAAATGCCCAGGTCTCTAAGCACTCTCCAAGGGCCAGTTGGCTGGCCTCCTCGCCACAAGATCCCAGGGGCAAAAACGATCTCCCCATTTCCATAAGATAGTAAGGACTGTGCAGTGTGCTGCTGAAACGGGTGGAAGTGATTGTTGGTTGGGACAAGGACTGTCCTGATGTATGCTGTAATCACACTGTGCAGAGGAGTGTGCTCGAAAGATTAGCGGCCTGCCTGGGGTGCCGGAATGTGAGCAAACTTCTCCAGCACTCCTTGAACTCCTGTGTCCGAGGGACCTGTGCTTGCAGCTGGAAACCTGTGCTAGGTCTCAGTCCGTAGCGTGTGGTGTCCAAGGGGTGTTGGGGTTGTTTGCTGAGATACGAGACCCTAGCTGGAAGCCTAGACTGTCTCCGACCTCCAGATCAGGAACATGACAGTGCCTGACTTCACGGCCTCCGTCAGAGGTTGTCTGCACCCTCCCCACAGACCCACGGCACAAGGTACTCTGTTGTGTAGGCTATAGTGACTGGACCCGAGGGCGGTCTCATTGTGCCTTGTGGGCACCCACAGGTGGCTGCCCTGAGCAACTGCAGCTCACACCTCCGCCTGCGGGGAAACATTTCTCCAGTTTGGAAGCGCACCAGCTTCTGGTGTGTCAGACATTTGCTTACGGGGGATAGTGATCCTGCACTCGTGAAAGTGCCGCTGGGTGCCTGAAGCCTTCATCTGGATGGAAGAAAACACGTAACTGCTTCCTTTCACTTTAGGCAATCTCAACAATCTAATCAAAGTGCCGCAGCGGTTGTAATGTATATCGTTGGCTGGTGTAGTTTGAATGGTTGTGGGGCTGGTCACGAGGCGTAGTCAAAACCTGTGATTCTTTTGACCATTACAACTGTACGGGATATGCGGTCTTGGGAATGTCATGGTTTATGCTAATGTGTTAGTGGGAAAGTGTAATAACTCTTAACAGTCTGCATATTTATTCTGTCGCTTTTAATGTGGGAGTGATTGATTGGATCGTGAACACCTCGGGGAAGTACGCACATGGGTTTATGTTGCTTACGAGCCTGAGGAGATAATGGGGCAGGTGAATACTTATGACTAGTACATATATGTTCATGCTATTCTGCTGCTAATGGGAGAGTTCAACAATTCCATATAACTGTACACCGCATATCCAATGTGTATGTCGTTTTGATTTCAATGTGTGTGTAATACTAAGACAGGCATTTTATTCATGTGGTGTGAAGTCTTTGTAGTGTCCTCAGTGTGTTACGAGGGTGGTGTGGTGCCAATACTTTACACTTTGACCCTGAGGATAAGCCTGACTGCTCTGTGTCAAGCTACCCAATGGGGAGCATAGATTATCGGACAAGTGTATCACACTCATCCTATCTAGGACGGTGTATCCTGTCTTGCTTCGATGCGTCCCAATGAGCCAGAAACCACTGGGTCAAACCGTATCCTTGATAAATATTCTTGATAGTCTGCTTTAATCCCCAGTGCCTTTTTAGTTTGTAATAAAAAAAGATTCTTGAACTCCTTTTCATTAAAAAATTAAACATAATTGAAAAACAGTGGCTGCTGCTACATCCTGACACGAAGAATCCCCTCTGTGTTATGTTTAAGTGTAAGGAATCATCCCTTTAATGCCAGCTAATGTTTAATTTTCACATTATTCGGAATTTTCCCGATGGAGAATTGTCAATTGTAAGCACTTTACCGTTTAATAATTGAAATTTGTGTACATCCTTATTTATTTTCTGTTTTATTTCCAGCTGGATGAGAAGGCAGAAAAGCAAAACTCAGAAACGTTTTCTAGGGTGAGTAATGTGTTTTTAGGTTCTTGTCATCAACAACATGATTGACGTACAAAGAGTCATACCAAATATATGTTGAATGTAGGTTTTGAAATTGTGTTATTGTTGTATAGCTTGTTTTGACAAATGTATGTTGAATTACCATTGTATTTGTTCTTGTGCATCGAATGGCGTTTATTAGTCTTCAAAAGCTTAGCATCCTTCACTTTGTGGCATCTAAGAAACCTATGTTAAAATCCAAATTCTCTGATGTAATTTGACTAAGTGTAGAAGCGTTTCTAGCAAGTGGCAAGTAACTGATTTATTAGGTAGTGGCTGGGTGGGCTTTAAATTAACCGATGTTCTATTACAGAGAGAGAATGCAGTCTATGGCCGTTTCTAAAATTAATGTTTACTGCAGTCTTTTGTCAAGACACCTATAGCCCGACCCTTGTTGGAGATATCATTCCAAATTGTTAAACGGTTTGTTCTCTTTAATACAAGAGGTAGGTTCGCAATTAATGCAGACATTCAGACAAGAACATTCTGTGCCAATCGAATGTACACAGCAAATATTTTGTTTATATATCTGAAGGTCATTGGCAAAACAGGCACATTCCAAAGCCAATTTGTTTCCCTGAATAGTATGGCAACAGGAGCACCACTGAAATTTGCCAAGCTCACTGTGGTTGAGACTTCAAGGATTATTCGGGTTGTATTCAGATTCCAATTCTGCATACCAGTTCCTATCACAATATTAACCCCCTTACTTTAGGACCAGCTCATTATTCCTGGTCTGAAGCTAAAGAAACACTAAAGTTTCACACTTTCTCCCAATCCATTTCAGTGGACAGCGTGCCTCAAACTTTTTCAAAGTCTTTACTCTTACTGTCTAATCATGATTATCCTTGACAAAAACCTCTCTTACAAAAAAGCAAAAGGGTTATAGTAGGATCTAAACTCTCCTTAGAGGCTAACAAAGGGTGAGCATCTTGGGTAACCTCACCCTACATCACTTTTGCAACATAAAATGCCTTTTATCCGACTCTGCCTCTAGAACGGTCACTCATTCCTATATGACATCCACCTCTTCTTTCTGTCTCTCCTTCCTCAAATCATTAAATACATCTGTTATTATTAAGCTTTAGGCTTTGCAGAGTTATGCAGCCCTTCTCCTTTCTAATGTGAGCTAACAGGGCACCATAGGACCAATGTTCAAGGTGCTCCTTTGACTACTTGTCAAATATGTTACTTCAAATTCCTAAAAACAATGGCCCACAAATCGGTGCTGCACCGCCTCTAAGTCCCATTTCAAGCTCTCTTGATTGAACAGGAAACGTCGTGTGTATAGGATTTATGTAGTACAAACCTCGCCAAACTCTCTGCAGGGTGGTACAGTGAAGAAGGGTTTATATATTGAAGAGGATCAGGAACCCAGTTCGAGGTACTCTTTGAAGGGGATCATCCTCCAACATTCAGTTCCTCTAGTGTGTAATGAGAATTATGGTCAAATTAACCAAGCTGTGGAATACCATGCATTAGTACCTTTGAACCTCCCTTCCCCACTACTCTTTGCTTTCCCTCAACTTCTGGAGATGATTTTTTTTAATGAAAACATTCAACAAGATTTGCATCTCATGCTGCTATGGTCTCAGCCTACATCTGTCCTCCATGTTTTTCCAAGCATCTTGAGGCTTTTCAAATATGCTGCACCACATACTTTCCGATTTTTTTTTTTGCAGTTAAGCATTTTTTTCATATAAGCAACAAACTGGTTTCTTATAGTTTAAAGCTCACTCATGTTCTGTTTTATTTAGGTTTAAGTGCTAAAACACAGTATGTCTATTTTATAATTAATATTGGATTATGTTTATTGCATGTTTATCAGCTTAACTGTGGCATCTCGTAATAGAGAGTAATAATGCCTTGAAGGAAAGTTTTATTCTTTACATTGGATCTGAAAAATTCCTTCAACAATTAACCTTTCAAAATCTAGATGCAAATTAGACTGTTTATTGATAAGACCATGAGACCGCATGGATGAGCTGGATTTCTGGAAACAGAAAAACAATGTTTGGATGAGAAGGAGAGTAAGGGTTGCTTCAGAGCACAAAATGCTTCATAAACAAACTAGTAAATGAGTATCTCTTTGATGGATGAAAAAATGCCAGATGGATTTAGCAAATTGAATGCTAGGATAGAGACCCAAACAATGCAGCATCCCAAGAGTCTTCCTCATCCGGTTTTCATAATACATAGCAAGTAAAGACTTCCTAAAGAGTACGATGGAAGACCGAATAGTTCGAAAACAAAATCACAAAATGATTCCGAATGTCCAGTGCAGTAATGACGAAATATGTCATCTGCGGACTGGGTTTAGCCCAGTGTCTCTTAGATGTATGTTGAAACACAAAAATCACAGCCTAAAAGGCAAGGTAAATGGATAAATGGGCTCCGCAGAGCAAGATGTGAATGCTCATGATGGAGAGGGCATTCTAGGCACAGTGAGGTAAAGGGAGTAAGCATGTACTACCTAAATGAGAAGTAGAGTGCATGAAATAAGATTATCAGGTTAAAAAGGATTATTATTGTAATGTAATGGATACATTTCTAGTTACAGAAGATTTGAATAAGCCCTCCAGAATCTTCTGGTGCTTTAATAAATACAAGGGTTGTTTTCAGGAGGGGTGAAGGTAAGAGTATCAAGCAGTATAGGGGCAGACAACTATAATCCGTTTAAAAGGTTAAGACAAAGAAATAAAAAAGAATATATATATATATGCTGTGAAGTGATGGTCAAACTAAAAAATGTACAATGAGAAGTATTTCATAAGTGGATAATAATGTGGCAGTGTTGACACACAAAACTCGCAGAGGTGCTTTCTGTTTTGTCACATAGTCTGAATGTCTTGTTTTGTAGATCCCCTGTTAAATGGGAAGGGCTTAGATTTAAAAAGACTGAATAGCAAATAGCTTCTTTAGTTTCTCGAAAAACTGGATGGGTGACAATCCTACTGGCCAAGACAGTCCTTCTGCACTTGGTAAAAGAACAAAGTGAATGGAATTTTGTAGGGTGCTGGTAGTGTTGGTGGTAGTTCTCTTACTGCGTGAGCCATTTATAGGGACACTAGTTTCAGCATGCATCCCATAAAAAATGTTTGTGGTTGAACATTAGTATTTCCAGCCATTCATGGGGGGTGGTACAGATCAGCTATTATGACGTTCCGGAGGTTGGCTTGTTTGAGTGTTTTATTCAAGCACACTTGATTATGTAT
Organism: Triturus cristatus; assembly: GCF_964204655.1. NCBI lineage: Eukaryota > Metazoa > Chordata > Amphibia > Caudata > Salamandridae > Triturus > Triturus cristatus. The sequence goes on from NC_140588.1 coordinate 514,184,628, forward strand.
TTGACTTACTGTGTGCATTGTTCAGTGCTTTTAACAATAAAAACAGTTTTACATGTTTTAGCCCTATTCCATGGCACCTAATCTATATTACTTTATGCTGGTAACATTGAGCATCTTTCAAATGCCCTTAGGTATGAGAATATTGGCTGCAGCTTTGTCGGGTCATTTGCTATTGGAGAGGACAGTGTGGTTGAGAGATCTAAGAGATACAACTCTGTCTACCAATACATAAGGATAACGATTACTTGGTTTCTTAATTAGTCTGGGCATTGCTGTGGAACTTTGATTCAGAAAACAAGGGCAGAGCTAAAATTGTTTCTGCCAAAAAATTCCAATGCTCATCATACTAAGCTAAATCTACTTTCTGTAAGTTGGAAGGCAAGGGAACAGATGTTTCTGCCACATGTGATAACCAGCATTGGCATTGCCAATAGGTCTCGCCTTTGGGACCTTATAAGTGTTTAACCATGCAACAGTTGAATGTTGGTGCACCAAGGATATTGTGCTGCATAACTAAATACTTATAAGGTCCCAAAAGCGAGACCTATTGGCTATGCCAATGCATGTTGTGGCTTTCTTTTAGTAAGCAATTTTGGGCAGGGAGGCTATAGTCCCTACTTGCATTAGAGCCCAGGGAACCCTGTGTACACCCCAGGAGTGAGGGGGAATGGGGTGTAGACTCGAGGGTGAGATGAGAGGGAAGCAAGAGTTGGGAGGGACAGGGTTGAGATGAAGACATGGATTGGACAGAAGAGTTAGGGCAAGTGGGCATGGGTCGAGAGTGAGGGAAGGCGAGAGAGGGACGGCTGTGGTGATAATGTTGTCAGCGCGTAGTGATGACATATAAAGAAGACATGCGTAGGAGGACAAGAAATGGGATAAGAAGTGTGGGTGTCTGGGAGGAGGCGAGAGAGAGGAATGGAATTGAAGAACAGGTGCGAGAAAAAGATGGAGTGACGGGGAGAGATGGGGTGAAAGGGAGAGAACAATAGAAGCAGATGAGAGGGAGCGAGGGTGTAAGAGGAAGGGGCGAGGTGACAGCTCGGGTGAGCTGTGAAGGAGCGATGGTCTGGGAGGGTGAAATGGAGACGAGGGCAGGGGTTTATGGGCATGAAAAAGAATATGCTTGTGTTCATCGCACCCAACGGTGATGTCATACTCTAGCGGGGTGACGTCATAAAGTCGCGGATTATGAGAGCCTGAAAAATAAAACAGTCATAATACAGTGTAAAGTAACAGTAATTTAATACAGGTGCACCTAAACCGAGGAAGGTGGAACCAGCAGGATTCCCAAAATGTAGTGACGCTGTTTGTTCCCTTAACACCCACGGGCAGGACTGATCGTCAGCCAAGCTTCACCTCTTGCAGTCAGTGTTGGTTATCTCACAGGAAAAGTACTAGCAAGGCTACTCGAATTACGTGATTTAGCAGCCCGCAGCGATTTCCACATACTTATGGGTTTGAAGCATTCTGAACTTGGCCTCGGCTGGTCGAGGAATGAGGTGAAAACGATGGGGGTTTACGGGTGCAAAGCAACCATTTAAAAGAAGCGCACGTGCCTCGCAGCTTGGGAAGCCACTAGAAGCCCTGCCTTTATCCGGAGTGATCCTGGCGGGCTGCGATTGGGAGGGTTTCAGCGCTGCTGACTTTTCGCTGGGATTTCACAAGCATTGGCCGCGAGCAAAAGGAAAGCGTGCGGCCGCGACCAGGAGTTGTGTGCGTGCGCGAACAAAAAGAAAGAAAAAAAACACGCAAGGGGTGCGCGCAACGGCAAAAGCAGGCTGGCGAGTGATGTGCGATGTGCACGCACCATGACGAGAGAGGAAAGCCAGATGGTGTCTCTGCTAGTCATTGTGCACGTAACCGCACGCTCTATGCCAGCCAAATGCGTGTGGTAGCACTTTGAAAACGCACACACTAAATGTCTCGCTGAGCTACGAATGCGCTGGCTCAGTCAAATGAGGGAGTTCAAATTATCCTTGTGATGAGAGATCCTGAAAAATGGAAAATGGAAAATCATCACTGGAGCCAGAGATACATACAGGATATTTTGTGACTGTTACCAGAAACTATACAAATGTGAATGGTTTCTTCATAGACTGACATAGAAAATGTCATTAGGGACTTATAAAAGTGGTAACCACCACGGTGAGCAATGGATAGACAAGAAATCAAAAATGCCACAAAGGTAGCACCTTGAGCACTGAGGGTTTTGCACAGGAGTTGTACAAGATGCTATGGGCACTTTTATTGTTTAACTGATTAACTGTAAAACAAGATGTCACATGGAGCACCACTTCTAGATACCGTGACACAGCTTGTAAAGACAGGCATTTAAAACGATGTATGAAGGAACACACACGTAAAAGATGGGTCTCTGGCCTTATGATAGTGATGTTGAGGCCAGGTTGTGCTGATGTGGCTGCCACATTGTTGGTCTTCTCTTGCATCTGCAAATATGTATGGGAGAGTAGGGTCAAGTCATCTGCAAAGTCCATGTCATCAAGCTGCGTCCAAGGTGTACACTAGATCCCATTTCTTCTGTGCAGTGTCATAGACAAGCAGGGTGGCACAGACTCCGACGTCGAGGAAAGAATTAGCAAAGCAATGGCTTCTTTCATTCAGCCAACCAACATCAGGCTTTTTAACACCAGCATAAAGTCTATCCTTCTTTATACAGCAGAAACCTGGATGATAATGATGACTACCACCAACAAAGTCCAGACCTTTATCAATGCCTCTATGAGAAAGACCCTCAAAATCTGGTGGTCAAACACCATCGGCAACAACAACCTGTGACTGCAGACTTCTCAACTCCATGCTCATGAAGAAATAATGAAAAGATGCTGGCAGAGGATAGGTTACACCCGCACGCCTGCCACTACCACCTCCATTCAAGCCCTGGCCTGAATCCCTCAAGGCAAAACCAAAAACCAAGGCCAAGAAACACCTGGAGTCAGAGTGAAAGAAAAGCCCAGGGCAGAGATTGCTGGAGAGAATTGATTGGTAGCCTATACCCTAGTAGGGGCAGTAGGCACAAGTAAGTTATGATAGTGAAAAAAACCCTGTCAGAGTACAGGCAGTCACATATTGCAACATCACAAAATAAAATGATGGACGGAGTGTTGAAACTTTTCAAACACTCCTCCCGAGTCACAGATCTCTGTTTAATCCATCGTTATTTTGCTTGCCATAGCACCCCAGTTTGGACCAAGCCATATGCAAATCAGTACTGACTCTTCGCTCCATGGGACCAGTCAAGCCCCAACTGCCAAGCCAGGTCTTTCCTGGACTGGAAACAAGGATCCTGGGACTGGTTTCGAAATATCATCCCACACCAGTCAGACTAGCTCGAATTCAGTGGTGCAGCGAGCGAGGGACCCATGTCTGGGCATACTCCAAACCACTTAGGGCGCACATAACATCACAAAATAAAATGATGGCCGGAGAGTTGAAACTTTACAAACACTCACCTCCAGTCACAGATCTCTGTTTAATCCATCGTTATTTTGGCTGATATGAGGTGATAAACCCGAACCCGGTCCCAGGATGCTTGTTTCCGGTCCAGGGAGGACCTGGCTTCGCAGTTCGGGCTGGACTGTTCTCATTAGGAGCACGGTCAAGATTGATTTGCATATGGCAGGGTCCAAGCCGGGGTGGCTTGGTGAGCAAAACAATAATGTATTCGACCCAGATCTGTGATCGGGGTGAATGTTTGCATTATTCAGCATTCCGCCCATCATCTGTTCTTTTTGCTAATAAAAGGTTGAAATGTATCCAGACAAGTGTCTATGACTGCAAACATTGGAATAATTGTAATACCTACTGAGTACAGATCATTATCTATATTAACAGATTGTCTAACCAACAATTTAGAAGTATTTAAAAAAATGAATTGTAGGATATACTGACGATTCTTAAAGGCCTTATAACTACTAGAATACATTCTATTAGACAAGAAGGCTCTTTTGTAACTAGCATGCGCTCTGGATGCTAATCAAGTTGCAACAATCCATTCTCAAAGCAAGTTTCTGTCGACAAACTATCCTTCTGATATTCAGAATGAAGGCATTGAACTGGTTGATGATGCCAACCTGATAAAAATGTTTGTCAAATGTTTAGTTGAGACAGTTTTTTGCTATGATACCAGATGTTTTATCATTGTGTAATTTTTCTTCATCCTCGAGAAGCAGTTGAGATGTCAATAACTCTGCCTATCTCACCTTTTACAATTTCTGTCTCCAACACCATTTCCTTCCGTCTGCCATTGTCAGCAGTTTCACTTAATTTATTTTCCGAGGTACTGTTGGTAGTTTTTGTGCTTTTTTTGCTTTACATTTCAACCCATATTTTCAACAATTGGCTAATTCACCCACATTTGCATTTCATCAGAACTGATTTTTTGAAATGTATCCATTTTTTTCAGAACGTTTGTTAATTATAATTCATCAAGAAAATATTCAAATCCAATACGATAACTCAAGATACTTGACTGTGTGTGTGAAAATTATTCAGAAACCTAGATTTTCCAAATTACTAAACGTATTTAGCATATTGTTTTTTAAGTCTGGCGTTAGCGAAGATATTTTGATTTTACTTAGTATAATACTAACTACAATAATATAGATGTTTTGTTTAGAGGCTTTTAGCTAGCTCGCTTCATCCATTTGCCTATTGATATCATTCACATTTTTCTTATGCCCATTATAGTACACAGCATGGGGCCGTTGGTCGGCCCACTACAGCCGTTGGCTAACTTCACTGTGAGTGACAGTCTTCTGTTCATTCACAAGATAATATCCACATAAAGTAGTTCCATTTGGTACAAGGGACTACTATGGCAAAGTATGCTTTGTGAGGCCAAAATAATATTTTGCTTGTAGCTAATGTAATTTTTTAAAAATATTGGTGAGGGCCAAGCAACCCTTCAAATATAACCTTTTACAAAATCCAGGACAAAACAGACCGTGACCACGCCAAAAGGCTGACCACTAAATTCAAACATATTGACTTTGCCAATTTGTAATTGTATTTATATAGTGTTTACCACCCTTGACAAGGCATTGAAGGGCTTTTTGGCGAGTAGCACGTTACTCCGGAACCTAAAAAGTATTACTGGTGTATTAGTGTATTATATAGAGACAATATGAGTTAATTTGAGAGGTGGACATGCAAGTCTGATAGTTGGATTAAATAGGATAATGGAAAGTTTTATTTTGCGGATCGTAGTAGTAAGATAATATTTGGGATGAGTAAAAGGAGAGAATGTAAATGTAAATGTAAATGTAAATGTGCAGATATTTATATAGCGCAAATCACCAACCGGTCTCTAAGCGCTTGCTTAGGGAACCCGTCCTGGTATTCCCCTGTGAGATAACCCAGCAGGGCATCCACAAGGTGAAAGCCAGGCATCCCGCCGCGAGGGGCCATTGTGGAGATTAAGCAAGCTATTGCCCAGAGTCGCAGAGTGTGAACCCATGAATCGAGTATGCACTGGAGCGAGAATTATCGAGTCCATGGACAATTTATGGACTCAAGACCCAGCCGAGCCGGGAATTGAACCCTGGTCCCGGGCTGACCTCTGCTTCCAGGTCTGCCAACTCTAACCAGTGAGCCACACTTCTCCACAGAGATGCGGGGGAAAGAGTCTATAGAAAAGGATTAGGAAGATCATAGTTGTAAAATGAGGTTTGGGATGAGTCAAAGTGGTGATACATGAGGGAAAAATTGTAAAATGAGGTTTGTGGTGAGCCAAGTAGGGTTAAAGGAGGGAAGATTCTAGACAGGGGTGTTTTGGAGATCATAGTAGTAGAATGAGTTTTGTGTTGAGTCTGAGAGTGGAGGTAGAGGATATATTGAGAGAGGTATAAGGTGAGAGAGTAGTGCATTGGAAACAATCAATGGTTATTTTGTTTCCTTCTGCAGTAGGAGTAAAGTAATACATATGTAAATAAACAGTTATATAGAAAGGGTTTACATGTGTAAGGAAGATAATATAATATATTGAGATTTAAAGTTGTTTTGTATAAACTCAGTCTTTAAAGTGTTGCTGTACTTGAAACTAACTTATTTCAGTATATTTCTAACTATTTGTTATGTAAAAGTTATTTCTTCTTCACTATTTCAATAGTGAAGCACTTGTAGATAAAATCGTTATGATATTTACATGTTGATAGATAAATAAAACCAAGACCCATAAGCATCTAATCAAATCACTTGCATGAAAACTATGTAATGACCTTTAAACCTGTTAAGCATAGAATAATATATATTTACTTTTCAAAATGTAATTAATTTCTAAAAAAGAAATGCAAAATGAATTTGTATCCATATCCAAGAAATGATTTGATGTTGTACAAACAATGCACAGAAAGTCTTAGTAGTACTTATACAGTTTGAAGAACCTTTCTTTAAATGTCTTTTGTTCTATTACTTGTAGCCATCATCTAGGAATGCTAACTCTGGACTGCCTGGATCTTTTACTCCCCTCAGTGGGTCTTCCTCAAGACGTGGCAGTGGGGATACGAGCAGTTTGATAGATCCTGATGCTTCTTTAAGTGAATTACGGGTATGTTTCCTGGAGTTTTTAACATTGAGCATGTTCTGATACGATTGAAGCACACTGGAAAGCATTGTGTCTAATACATGACATTTCTAACTATAGATTCTCTCCAGTCAGTATGCTTTCTAAATTACAGCAGTCCCTTAGCAGATCACATTTGATACAGGCCTATTGTTTGCAACAGTGTTCTCTTAAATAGAATTTCTAGGTTCTCTGTGCATAGTAAATGCAATAAGACAGGTGCGTCACAAGAGATGGCAATTAAGGACACTCTCTATATGGATGAATCAAGCAGCATTATTGCCATGAATACTCCAACCTTGGTTTTTAAGAATTGTTTTATTTCTTTAACTACTTGAAGTGTGTGTTTAAAAGGAGCAGTTTTAGCAAAATATTTTAACATACATATTAAGGTTGTTTTATTTCTTGCCCTACTCAAACAGTGTATTTAAAAGGCATTGGTTTTTTTCCACCCAATTTTAACAACACATGTATTAAACTGCTATCACTGTCACCGACAATAAATGTTGCTTGTCCGTCCACAGATGTACATTTGTATTGGAAACATCCTCAGCCTAATTTTCAACAAGAGCAGTGTGTTTGAATTGATGTGAAACACAAGGACTGAACAAGCAAGTCATTTTTTTAAGGACTCAATCGGAGCGTGAATTATTGTGTGTCATGAATCAAAGTGAGAATGGTCAACCAAGTACTTAGCACACATCTGAAGTATTTTAACATCCCCATCAGCAAACACAAACTTAATTTACTTTAAGGAAGTTCTGACGTTGAACCAGAAACAATATCCTGCTCTTTGTCATTTGGAGTTGATGTTTTGAAACTGTAAGATTCAAACGGGTGTAGGATATCTCACTGTGGGAAATTCCTGGTGACATGCTTTACATCAGCAAGTTTTCCCATGTTGACTAAGCTTGTTTATTGGCCCTTTTACATTTTTCCCTTCATACTTGTTTTTTGTTGTCCGCGTTTCCCGAAAATGTTTGTTTTTGCCGGGAGCAGCAGCATGTAGACTGCAAGTTGTGGGCCGGCTTTGTGCTGGCATTGAATCTGCATAAGGCCTGCCTATAATGCTTTTTTATTTTAAAAGGGTGGTACCTTTTCATCCCTGTCTACTTTTTGGGAGGTGGTGGTGCCTTGCCCCAACTTTCCTCCATCCTCTTCCCTTCTTAAATTTATTTCCCAGTCTGCTGCAGTCACTCTGATATCCTGCACTGTAATGCAGGTGGGTAATTGCCAGACCGGTTAGTAACTCCTGAAGTTATATTTTACAGCCTTATAGCCCGCCGTAGCGGGCTATACTGGCTATTAAAGGCCCGCTGCATCGTTAAAGGCAGAGCCAAAGGCGAGGCAGGGACTTAAACAAAGCAGTGGGTATTTAATAGCCGGTATAGCCCTGCTACTAAGGGCTATATCAATCAATCAATCATACCATTTATAAAGCGCACTACATACCCGTGAGGATGTCAAGATGCTAGGGGAGGGGGGACGCTGCTACTGTTCGAAGAGCCAGGTCTTGAGGAGTCTCTTGAAGGTAAGGAGGTCTGCCGCAGGCGGATGGGGAGGGTGTTCCATGTCTTGGCGGCGAGGTGGGAGAATGATCTGCCGCGGCGGTCACTCTTCGGATGCGGGGGACGGCGCGGTCTGCGGAACGGAGTTGGCGGGTGGGGGTGTAGAGGCTGAGTCGGCTGTTGAGGTACGCTGGTCCGATGTCGTGGAGTGCCTTGTGTGCGTGCGTGGGTGAGGAGTTTGAAGGTTATCCTCTTGTTGATGGGGAGCCAGTGCAGATCTCTCACTTGGGGTGTGATGTGGCTGCGGCGAGGGATGTCGAGGATCAGGCGTGCGGAGGCGTTCTGGCTATAAGGCTACTAGAACATTCTTCCACTAGAGGGCAGAATGTTCTAACAAATAAAACAAAGCCGTCAGGGAACGCAAGGGGATTCAAATCCCCTCAGGCTCCCTGAAGCCTTTGTTGTGAGAAATTGCCATCTTTCTTGCATGGTATGCCCCCACTTTTTGCTGAATGTACTTTGACTGAGTATGCCCTGGACTCCTGCCAATCAGGTGCCCAGGGCCTATGTTCCTTCCCTAAAAGCCTCAAACCCAAATTGGCAAACCCTAGCCACATGTCAGCCCCTGGTAAATGGTACCCTAGGTACCCAGGGCCTTGTGACCAGGGAAGGCCTCTAAGGGCTGCAGCACTCATTGTGCCACCCTTAGAGGCCCTGTACTCTAACACACACACACACTGCCCTTGCAGGCTGAGTGTCTGGGTACAAGACAAAACAAAGAGCCGACATGGCACAAATCCCTGTGTGCCATGCCCACCACCTACACTGCCCTGGCATACATCAGCCACTACTCTAGCTGGGTGCCCTATGCCAGTGGTGTGGGCACAGGAGCATGAGCCCTTGCCCCTACAGTACCCAGGTCCATTCCTGGGCACTGTAAGTGCGGTGCTGCCATTTAAGAGTACATGGTGCTGAGAGCTCGTCAAAGACGAACTCCACAGCACGATAATGGCAACACTGAAGACTGAAGTTTGGTATCAAACTTCTCAGCACATTAAACCCGCACTGATGCCAGTATGGGATTTAATGTACAAAGCACCACAGAGGGCATCTTAGAGATGCCCCCTGAAACCTAACCTACAATCCACGTCTGCTCTGAGAGGCTGCTTAGACTGCCACACAGCAGACCTATTGCTGGACCCCTGGGTAGGAGAGCCCCCGCTCTCCTTGGACTGCAACAATGCACATCCTGGGCGAGGTGCTAGGTCTCCTCCCCCAGGATGGACAGGGGGAAGCGTCAAAGGCATGCCGCCTCTGTGAGCTTCCCCAGGCCACTTGCTGCCCCCACTCTGGCGGGAAGCCTGGCCGGAAACCCCAAATAAAGACCGAGGATGTGCCAGCTTGCCAACCCCACCCCTCAGGTGGGGGAGGCGAGATGAAGCACATCTCCGGGCCCACGCCATCTTGAAGATGGGAGGCCCTGCCCAATCAGGACTAGGCTACTGCCCCCCCCCCCCTGCCACAGGAGAGTGGCAGAATAGGGGGTGTACCCACCCCAGGACAGGGACCCATTGGTCCCTGCCCTTTACCTACCTGTAATCAGCTTCTAATCCCTGGCATCAGCCCGGAACCGCGATCCCTGCACACTCTGCACCTGCCAAGCCTGGCCTGTGCCGGAGCGAACAAAGACCCCGAGGACGTCCTCCTGGCGACTGTGACCCTGAATCCGGCACCCGAGGACTCACCTCGACGCTCCTGGCGACGCCTGCAGCCTCAGAACCAGGTACCCCCCCAACCGCGATCAACAGAGGGTAAGATTTCCCGACACCAAAAGGCACCCCTGCACCCGGCGACCCCCTGTGCCCAACTCCTGGGTACCTACCTGTCCTCCAACTACCCAACTTACCTCTCGAAGTGGTGGTGGCACCTGAAGAATCTTCGTCCCCGAGCTTGCAGCCTTTGTTCAACCAGGAGCTTTCCTATGGAAATCCATTGAGCGCCCTAAGGCTCAAAAGCACCCAGCCGCCCGAGTAGCCCTGGCAGTGTAACCTCTACACCTATCTACTTCCCCATTTGCCCTGAGCTAGTCAGCAGCCACCAACCAAGGCCCCCCTGCCTCCCATAGGATAACATTGGGCCTAACTCACTTTGCACACGGCTGCCCCTGTGCCGCTGAGGGTGTAACAACTGTACTTACCTGACCCTGGGAGACCCCTGAGTCTGCGCCCAGAACCTTAACTCTGCCAGTCGAGTACTTACCCAAAAGCCGATAACCCAATGTTCCTCCATAGGGTAAAATTAGCTGGCTTCTTCTGAAATTTCTTCAAAGTGTGGAGTTTCTAAAACTTAAAATATTCACCTAAAATCAACTGAGTAACAAAAACAAAAATACTCACCTGCTATTAGGAGAGATCCCAGTGCTGGATCTTGGTGCCCAGCACTGACCCTGAAAAATATTCACAACCGTACTTACCATTAACCCAATTTTCTTCCATAGGAAATCATTGACTGTTTTTCTGTGAAATTTCTTTTAAGTGTCGATTTTTGCAAATGACAAATATTCTTTAAAAATCGTACCAACTGTGAAAACGTAATTACTTACCTGTTTTAGATAGAGGTCCCAGTACTGAGTCTAGAAGCCCAGTACTGGATTACAAAAGTAACAAGAACATACTATACCTGCAACTTGAATTTTCTCCCATAGGGAATCATTGACTGTTTTCTATGAAATTTCTTCTAAGTGTCAACTTTTAAAATAGCAAAATATTGCCTGAAAATCACAACAGTAACTAAGTCGACTTTTATCACTTAGTTTTAAGAACTGTCCCAGGACTGAATCTAGGATCCAGTCCTGGAGTTACAAAAGTAATCCTGAAATTAATCTATTGCAAATAATTTAAAAGCTCATTGCATTATTGTGTTTGAAATTGTGCTGCCTATTGCAACAACCTGTTACCAGTATTTACAAAAGTCAATTACATATTGCAAAAGTAATTACCTAAAGCATCTCATTCTGATAAAGTATATTTTAATACCTATTGTTGGTTCTAAAATAAAACAAACATATATTTTTTTATCTAAACCATTGGCCTAGAGTTCAGTTATTGAGTGTGTGAGACCATTTGCTGACTGAGTGTGTACAACAAATGCTTTACACTGTCCTCCGATACTGCCTTACTGCTCGACCAAGCTACCACTTTAGAGAGTAAGGTTATATCTAACTTTAACCTCTGCCAAACCTCTGGGGACTGTGGACTCTGTACACACTGTACCTATTTGGGAACAGTATATACAGAGCCACTTTCTCACATTTGTTCACAGCCAGAGCTGTGAACAAAGAAACATTGGAATGTTGGAGCTCCGGGCTTATACCAGCCATTATAAGGAGCACTCCATTGTTTTCAATGGAGCTTCCAACATTCCAATGTTCTAATAAGTTTTAGGCCTAGCAAATTACATTTTTGTGACTGCTGTAAATGTATCGATTCTAACAGTACCTAATCACTGAATGTTTTTCGTAGCCTTGGTAAGGGCAAAATGTTTAAACCTATCACTACCTGATAACTTTAAATTAACATGTAATTTGGAAATTTCTTTTAAATGAGAATAATGGTTTGCTGTTTTCAGTGCCGTTTCATGCCATATATTAGTAGGATTTTCACAATACGATCTAAGTTTAACCATATCCAATTACCAACTACAGGCACCCTGTACGGCCCTACACCAAATATGTATTTCTCAGATCAATAAGTACATCAATGAATAAGAAGGATGGATATGACTTACTATTTGCGATCTAGTTTTTTTGTTGCTTAATTTTCTTTATGTTGAAGATGTGCTGGTAATTGTACTTTCATATGCTTTTGTAACTTTTTTCTGGCTTTTATCTAAACCTGATATGTATTTCTTTTAGTAAATCTTGCACACTTTCAGGTTTTGATTAACTAATAAAAGCTGAAAATTTTGCCTGATCAGAAAACTGCAAATTTTGTAATGCCGAGATTGGTATGTACCGTCAGAAAATGCATACTAACCGCCACATGTTAGGATATCTTCATACTTTTCAAATTCCACATAAACGTTTCTGAATATCCAGTGTGTGGATCTTTGCCTAATGGCTAACACATTCAAGGTGAGTTCTCTCTAAATTATTATTGGATGGTTCAGTGGCAGTCCGTGGCTGTTTATGCACCAGTGCTGTCAGCTTTTACAATTACATGATTCTTAGTGTGTTACTTGACCTGAGTGAACCAAGTAAAAAGATGACGGCAGTCCTGCAATTGCAGACTGCATGAGCAGTGCAAACTGCTCAAACTTCTTTGCCCACACCATGAGGGACAAGTTCACAGCACTACTTTTAATGTATGCCAGTCACCCATAAGGTAGGCCTCCTGAACTCAGGAGGCAGGTTGCATTATATTAAATGTGTGGACGTATAAGTGCAAGCTTGTATGTCCCTATAGTAGCCTGCTTCCGTTAGGGGCTACTTTAAGTGTTTAGGGTGCAATGGGTTTACATGGACTGGCACCTGGGCCCTACCAGGGTGACAGCTCCATTATGGTACCACTGAAAAGTGTCATATTTGGTATCAAACAACTAGTCTCATCAGATCGGACAGATTTAATGTGACATGCACCCAGAGGGCTACCTTAGAGGTTGCCCACCGATTACCCCAACCTTCCTGTGCCCTGGCTGACAGCCTACAGCTTCTGCCACCAAGACAGGAATCTGATCCCCTGTCGGGAGGTTTGAGCTCTCTCAGGAGTCAGAAACAAAGGCGTGCCTGGGCAGGCGGTGTCGCCTCCCTCCCAGACAGGATGGCTAGTGAAGTGGCATTTCAGAGCAGTGAGCTTCAAAGTTCTCACCGCTTCTGATATGCAAGCTGACTTCCTTCCAGAGGAGGAAAAAGCCAACCCCAGGCTTCACGCACATTTGCAACCCGGGCAGGTGGGAAAATCAGGTAGTCTGGAGGCATACACCCCCGAAGGCTAGCCACACCCCTTAGGGTCGGCTACCTGGTCTGTGCAGCTGAAGAGGTGTTCTGTCATTTTTAAAGTGACAGATTAGAGGCTTCTGGGTATAAAAGGTGCCACCCTCCCCAGGAAGTGGTCACCACTGGGGCTAGTAGCCCATTGACTGTTAAGTATAAGATTTAAGGAGCTCCCCTGGCACCAGAATCGCCGATCTGATCGACTTAAAACCAAAGGAAAAAGAAGAGACCAGAGTCTACGTCTTCAGGACCTGCACAGTGAAAAGGTGCCAAACACTGCGCCTGTGTTAAGCACCCTGTAACTGCTCGACTGTGACTCGGACTGGATCTGAGACCAGTACCAAAGGAAAGAGAAGCCCCTCTGCAAGCCAAAGACAACTCCAGAACTCCCTTGGACTAGAGGTACTGGTCACCTACAGGCAAGAACCACACCCGGATCCAGAGAATCACTGGCCGTTGTGCCCGCCGAGGGAAACGCCCAAAAGTAAATGCTCTTGTGCATTGTGGGAAACTTAGTCCTGACTGCCAGCAAATTTCAGGAAGCTGCCGGTTTCCCCCAGACTCAAGGATGTCAAAGTGACCAAAGGCTGAGCTTGCCACTGCCAAGGCTTGTTGTTCGCCAGTCCTGCTACCACTTGCATTTTTCGACGTTGTGCATCAATGCCTCTGTGGCCCTGTCGAGATTTTGAACCCCCTTCCTCACCACCACTATCTAAGCGGTAAAAATAGCTACCCACTGCTCCCGCTTTGGCACCAATGACATTCGGGACAAATCTCCGCGCAGACCGTAGGAGCCAGGTAAAAATCAATTGTCCAAGCCTGGTCCTGGGACCCACCTCACATTCACACTCGCTGGTTTCCACTGCTATCGACCTGCAAGTGACTATTGTCATTAGTGCATTTCCTCATTGACTGCTACGTTAAAGTTTTGAAGGAGTGAAATGCACAGATTCATCTTTCCTTTAAAAATCCATAACACTGGTAGTCTTTCTATTTTGTTTGTATTGGTGTTTAAATGTATATAAAAATAGGCTATATTTGTAATAATTGGTGTTGGATTTCTTTTTAGTCGTGTCAGTTACTTACCCATGTTGGTACTCTGACATGCTTAACTCATGTTCCTCTAGTAAAGCCAGACTGCTCTGCGGCACACTACCAGGACTGAGCTAGGGATTTATTAGTTCGAATCCAAAGGACCTATTTGAGGTATTGTCAGATTATTGTATGGTGAAGCCTAACCAGCCTTGCTGCATAATAATCCACTTTCCTACAATCAGACTGGTGAAACAATCAGAAAAGGCATGTAACTGCCAAAATTACCACAATCGCTAGCAACATTGGGTTACATTCAGTATGCAAACATGGTTATTAAATATTCCTACTGTGAATACCATTTGGCCCAGCCTCACTGCCTGTAAATTCATGGATCTAGCGAATCGGGGGTATGTCAACAGATATTTGAATATGGAAAGTATATTTAGAGATTAATATTTAAATAACAATGACAAATATATATTCTATATTTCAAATAACATAACTAGAGACAGCATCTTAATAGTTTAGCAGATTTAAGATGACAAATAATGGTGCGTGGATGACCTATGTTAAAGGTACAAGCAAACATTGCAAAAAAACGAAGGCAGTTTAATACATAATCTAATATTTCATAAAAGTTAATTAAATTGAAACTAGCAGCATAAGAATAAAACCTCAGGGTAGTTAAAGGTGCTGGTAGCTTAGGAAAATATTTATTTTATCACATTAATGCTGGGTGGTAACCTGTTCAGTTAGACTATAAAATATCTCCCTCTATTGATAAAACCAAGAAACATTAGCCTGAGTCTGTGATAAATACACTGTATGCCATTCCTCCAGGCTGGAAGGCAGTAGATAGTAAATTGTTTATTTTACTTTTTTTTTTAAATAGTTTCTAAGGTTTTCCTCTCAATAGTAAACAACATGGTAACTCTGACAAACTATCTACTAAAATAGTTGAATTGGGTGATTTGTAATAGAATTATCATTTCATGAATTTGTACCCAGTCTTTTACCCAAAATTCCGTAAAAGTATGCCCAAGAGTATGTGTGATAGAGAACCTGTTGCAGGACAGCAAGTAAAAAAAACTGACCTCAATATATGTTCTGGTTTGGTTAATCAGCCTGATGTTAAAAAGGAAAGTAAGAGTTAGAGTAGTTTCATGTGCCTTAAATGTGGAGTTCATTCAGGTCATTCACACAATCGAGTTCAGTTGTGCTTTTCACTCTACGTATCCGTTTAACATTCCAAAGATTATAAATAGAGGCTTTTTCGACTAACCGCATATTGATAAAAAATAATTGGATTGTCGCCATGTACAAAATCTAAATAAATATGTATTTAATAGCAAAAGCATTGATTACAAACTGAATTCGGGAAATTAGATTTCTCCCGTAAGTGGGTCAAGACCAAAAAGTATTATCAAAGATCTGACCCAACCATAACAATCCCCTTAATCTCAATATTAATCCCATTCGTCTCTATTTGCTCAAATAAATATCCAGTTTGGTTTATATTAAAATCAAAAAGTTTACTTAAAGCTTTTATTTGACTGATACATCTCTTAACAAAAGCAGTACTAACAGACAGCATGGGTTGTTAAAGTTGACTGGTAAAAGTGGTGCTGTCTTCTGAGACATACAAATAATTTCTTTAAAGAAAAAGCGGGATCGAAGTGCCCTTTGTTTGTCCAACAATATACTTAAGTTCTGTGTACTGTTATTGGCCAACCAAAAAGTCTGATAAAGCTGAAGCGTCTGGAAATTCTGTAATGTTGTCAGTCATTACACATTGTAATCTAGCTAAAAAGGTTCTTGCCCTTGTGTTATTTCAAAAACAACTAGATCAGTGAGCGGTTATTTAAAAAAAAAGTTTCTGATGGATACTTTCACCCGCATATCCCTCAGATTAAGAATATTCCCCAGGTGTGGTACTTGATATAGAAACATTTAAACAGTACTCCTGCGCGCCACATTGTGGGGCTCTGTGCCAACATCTTTCTTCTGTGGAAGTGACAAGGGGAGCCACATGTAAGACCCACCCATGCGTGCTGCCATCAGTTCTTTCTTTCCGCACTGTTAAATGTAGATCTGCAGCTACTCCTTAGTCTTTCTAAGACTTTTTCTAAAAGTATTCATGTGAGAGGGAGGGGCGAAAGGAAAAGCGAGGAGGCCGAATTTGGTGAGCAATTGTGAGTAGGTTTTATTCAAAAGTCAAACGTTCCGAAAACAGGTCAAAGATGGTATGCTGGTCTTCTCTATCCTGCTTCTCTATCCTGAGATCTTCATCACTTTCCTCCGGCTGGCGATAGGTTCTTGACGTGGTCGGACTTGCCTCGGAAGGGAAAAGGAGAGAAGGTTGTAAGTTTCTCTGTTCAGGCTTTTCTTATAAGGACCCTTCACCATTAACTGAAAAGGCACCCGTCGTGATGCACAACCTGAAGATAAAGTTGGGGCGTGTTTGTGGGCTCAGGGCAGAACGGGTAAAAAGGTGGCGGGATTTTTAACGGGATGCAACTAAACGGGGAATACCGATGGGTAGGAGTATAGGTATACAATCAGGTGAAAACAGAAATGTGACAAGTATAAAGGAGCGACCAAAGAAAAAAAACCTCCACACTAATGTGCTTGTGATAACGCGGCTTGGGTTGTGCAGGGATACGAAGGAATACGGGGGACGGGACTACTGTTCTCACCAGAGGATCGTATGCGTTGACATAGCCCCTTAGTTGTCCAGCCCCCCCTTATCCCTCCCCCTTCCCGTATCACGTACCGCACTGGCTGCAACCCTCTGGAGTTGCGGCGGCTTCTCAGCGACCTCTGGGGGCGTCCACCACTCTTCGGACCAGGTCTCGGCTTCTCCCTGTTCTGGTGATGGGGCTCCTCCCTGTACACAAGAGTCAGTGGAAAGGATTAACTCTTTCCCTCCCGATCTTCGTGTATCGTTGTCGTTCTGTTCTAAAAGGTAGGACAGGAAGGGTATATCGGTTACGGAGGCCACCTCCTCACAATTAACAAACATTTTTCCAGTGTGCAAGGGAAAATTAATCTTCCCAAGAAGAGAAGGTACAAACCATACATGGACTGTCGCAGACCCTCATTTTTTTTTTATAACAAACTTTATTACATTTTTTTCATTAGAAGGAGCAATGGATTACATATTGCATTCATCACATTAAGTACATATATGGCAGTGGAAACATCGCAAGCATCTTGCGCTAACCTTTAAGTAGTGTAGCACATTTGTCCATACATTCTTAAAATGTATCGGGTCGGCCTGAAAGGCAGCATATCACGCACATTGCTATGCACTAAGTAACCATCATTCAAGACACTTTACCCACGGGGAGCGGTGCCCACCCAATATCCCCCTAACTCCCCATCCCACCCAGAACCCACCGACCATAACCAACCCATGCCACAAAAATTTGGTCTGAGGGGAAGGAGACCACACCCTAAGCGTGCGGCAGGGGAAGGGAGGAGGCAGAACAGTGCAGCAAGAGGGGAGAACTAGATGAATGAGAATAAGTGGAGTAAGGAGGGGAGGAGTAAACCACCACTCACCGGGAAGTGGCTTCAATCATTTGGGATACTTCATCTCTCATTGCCAGGGGACAGGTTCCATCAAACACCAATCTTATCCGCTGACAGGTGCCTCGGCACGTACAGGGGAACTCTGGGGATTGGTCCCTGCAGCCTCCTCCCCCATTTCATTTTTAAACAGCTCAGTCAAGTGTGCCCATTCAAGGGAGATAGGACGCTTGCACAGCCCCCGACTCTCCTTACGGTGCAGGGCCTCTCGCTCCGCCACCGACCAGCGCAACACCTCCTCTCCCCAGGCCTCTACACGCGGTGGGGCACGAGACTTCCAGCGCTGTGTTATCAGGCGCTTTGCTAGCATTAAAGTCAGATTGGAAAAACAACGCAACAGTTTCGCTTTAAGGGGGAGCGGTAAAAGGCCCAATAAACAAGCCTCTGCTGTGTCCCAGGAGGGGCGCTCGGTGATTGTAAATAAAACTTGCGTTATCCTACCCCAGTATCCCCGCAGCGCCGGACAGAGCCACAGCATGTGCATCCGGTCGGCATCTGGTGCCGGGCAACGAATAGTTTTCAACCTACAATTGCGGGACACTTTCTTAGGGTATTCCAGTATATAGGTCCACTCTCTATCACTAAATGCCCGGGACAAATCTGCTTCCCACCGCAACCTGAGAGAGCCAAGGAAATCTGTGTGTGTTCTCGGAGGACACGGTAAAGCCAACGAACCAGGAAACGTCCATGGCCCATTATGTGAAGGGAGCGCAGGAGGTGGAATGTTGAGGGTTCTACAGGTGTCGCCTGCCACTGTGCCCAAATATACCAGGAGATAAGCGCATGGAGCAGAAACTGGGTATCGGGTACTGCATTCACCCGCACAAAGTCCACGTGGGGCATCAAACTGCCTTCCTGAAAAAAGGCTCCTATTGTCTCCACCCCCTGTTGCGCCCAATTCCGTAATCGACCGGCACTCAGAATTCCCTGCCTCGTGGGGAGGCCACACAGCGGTATATTGGAAGAATATGGATTTTGGATTTTAGCATACTTACAAGCCCTTGTCCAATAATGAAGCGCTATCTTCAGTAGGGCCGGGGGGTCCGATGGCTTAGGGGCACCGGGGCACAACAACGACTGTAAGGTACCACGCGCTAGTTGGGTCGGGGTGTAGCCTATTTCAAAAAGGTTTTTCCCGGCCAGCCAGTAGGCCATCCACTGCAGCTGACCAGCAATGCAATATGCCATGAAGTCGGGCGCTCCCATACCGCCGGCGCCACTCGGGATCAGCAGCTTAGCTAATGCCACCCTATGCCTCCCTGGACCCCAGATCAGCGAGATCAGCAGGGTATCCAACTTTTGAAAGATCCAAGCGGGGTATACCACCGGGATATTGACTAAATGGTAAAGCAGGCGAGGCAGCATCACCATCTTAGATATCGTCAACCGTCCCGCGATGGTAAGAGGCAATGTATTCCAAAATGTAATTTGGGAACGTATGGAAGAGATTGTGCGTACCAGGTTGCCTGCTATGACATCCGGCACGGACCGATAGATATTAATCCCCAAGTACTTAAAAGTGACTGGTGCCACCCTGAAGGACAAAGGCCCAAAACGTAGCTCCGGAGCCGTGAGCGTGCCACTGAAGGAATAGGCTATAGATTTGGAAGCATTGAGGTGCAACCCGGAAACCTCCCCAAAGTGAAGAAAAAGATCCGCCACTTCCCTCATGTCGGCATGGAGATCACGAAAGTACAGCAGCATGTCGTCTGCGTAAAGCGAGACTGAATGCAGGACACCCTCCATCTGAATGCCATGGGGGACCATGGCCCGCCTAAGGTTCTGGGCCAGAAGCTCAAGCGCCAAAACAAACAATATAGGCGATGATGGGCAACCCTGGCGCGTACCACGAAAGATAGGGTAGGCCGAGGAGATAATCGAACCTGTCTTCGCCCTGGCCGTG
Source organism: Triturus cristatus (assembly GCF_964204655.1). NCBI lineage: Eukaryota > Metazoa > Chordata > Amphibia > Caudata > Salamandridae > Triturus > Triturus cristatus. Next base: position 514,204,238 of record NC_140588.1, read on the forward strand.
GGGGCGGTGTAGAGCAGCTGAATCCAGGCACATAGTTCTGGGGGAACACCCATTTTAGCCAACACTTCCAGCATATAAGACCAACTTAGTGTCGAAGGCCTGCGATATGTCCAAGGATAGACACCCTGCCCTCGGTGGTCGGAGCCCGGAGGCATGCAAGAGGGCGTGAAAGCGCCAAAGATTCAGCGATGTACTCCGCCGTGGGACAAAGCCGCATTGGTCTGTATGGATCAACCGCGAAAGAAGTGGGAGAAGGCGGTTAGCAAGGAGTTTACTAAGAATTTTATATTCTGTATTAAGGATCGACAGAGGCCGATAGGATGACATATCTAGGGGATCTTTGACCGGCTTTAAGAGGGATGTGACGATCGCCTCCCGAGTGGTAGGGGGCATCCTCCCTTCTGCGAGTGATGTCATATAGAGTTGAAGTAGTTTGGGGATTAAGAGCAGTGAGAAAGTGGAGTAAAATTCAATGGGTAGCCCTTCAGAGCCAGGGGTCTTCCCACGGGCTAAGGACTTAATAGCTACTCTGATCTCGGCCGGGGTAATCGGCGCCTTTGTCATGAATTTCTGCTGCAGACACCACTGGTAAGTTCGCCTGCGCCAGAAACTCAGTCACATCCTCCACGCCCGGTGTTGGGTGCGCCCCATAGTGTGTCTCGTAATGGGTCGGGAAACGCCAAGTTTATCCCCAATTGAGTCTGGACCTGTCCGTGTTGTGCGGTATTAATAACCAGGATGGGAGTAGGACAAGTTGGGGGGGGCAATAAGCCGCGCTAATAACGTGCCCGCTCTGTCAGCCTGTGCGCTGGGCGTACGCCCTATAATCTAATAAGCGAAGACGCTCTAGAGTTTCCGCATACTTAATTCTGGCCGTCTGCAAGGACTCTTCGGCCTGCTCGTCCAGTTGGGCCGCTACTTCATGTTCCTGCAGTGCTGCCTGCAGTTCCGTTAGGTCCCGGATCACTTCACTACGGGCCCCCACCAAGGAGCTCAGGGACACCCCCAGTATAGAGACCTTGAAAGCTTCCCATTCTAGGGAACGTGTCGAGGCAGTGCCTTCGTTAACAGCAAAGTTGTGGTGATCGCCGTTTGTAATGTATCACGGAAGACCTGGTCTTCTAATTGAAGGGGTTGCATCCAACAAGTCTGTATCGGCGCTGGGGACCGGCCCCACTGAAGGCACAATTCGATATGATTGTGGTCGGATAGGTTTTTGCCCAAATAAGTGCAGTGGGAGACAGCAAAGGACAAAGTCAGCGAACCCAAGAAGTAATCCAGGCGTGTATGCAAGTGATGGGGGTAAAAATAAAAGGAGTACTCCCTCTCAGTCGGAGGTTGCGATCTCCAAAGATCCAGCAAGTTCCAACCCCGTGCCCACTGACCCAAGGCCGCGGCACGGGTCCGCGCAGCAGTACCAGCCAATGGGGGTGAGAACGATCTAGCTCAACATCAAAGACAGCATTCAAATCTCCACCAAGCATGTACAATCACTCCAATCAGACAAGACTAAGGAGACCCGGGAGAGGAATTGTACATGATCTACATTAGGGGCGTACAAAGAGCCCAGCGCTACGGGCGAGCCATCTAATAGGCCCTGCAACAACACATACCTACCCAGATCATCAATCCGGCTCTCTAACAAAGAAAAGGGGACTCCTGCCCGGAGCCATATTGCAGCCCCTCTAGAAAAGGCGGAGTATGCAGTGGCATTGAAATGACCTCGCCAACGTTTTTGCAATTTCAGGGACTCGGAATGGACCAGGTGAGTTTCTTGAAAACATACTATTTGAGCCTTACGGCGGTGCAACTGGGCCACTACACGGTGGTGTTTCTGAATGGAGCCCATGCCCCTCACATTCCAGGAGATGAGGACATATGACCTTGGGACTGTCATCGTACCAGGAGAAAATCACCCTACCCCCATCCCCCCTCCTCTCAGAATGTGCGGCAAACCTGTAAACAAAAACCTTGTTACCCAATACTGGGTCCAATGCCCCAACCGCGTCCGACCAAACTGTAAACGAATCATAACTGCAGAACCAGAACTAGTGCCATCGCCTAGTGGGGGAAAAAGTTAACTTCACACTGAGTTATGAGTAGCGTGTACAAATCGTTGAAGTGCCCAAGACAGGGCAGGCCGGGGAACTACTCATACATAACCGGATTGTGCAATATGGTCCAATGGCACACTGAGGTAAGCGAAATGCATAGGAGATGCCTCGGACAAGCAGTGAGGGGGTGTTCACTCCCAAAGCTCGCCTCCGGAGAACAAACCCCAGAATAAAGAGCGGAAGTCAGAATGTCAGTCCGGGAGGCACTCTAGGGGGTCTTTGCTTAGGTGAGTGGAATCCGACGGGAATAGTGCCACGCTCTCATCCGTGTCAGAGTCGGAGGAATTTTCTAAGGACGGACTAGTGCTGATCGGTGGCCGGGTGGAGCGAAGGGATGAGGCCGAGCACAGTGCCTCATGTTGACCCTCTCGGATTTGTTGCTGCGGCGGAACGCTGGAGGTCGTGCTCTGCGTTAGCATAGTCTTTTTCCGCCTTCGTGGGGGTCTCTGCGATTGCGGCAGTGAAGAATCCAGCTGCCTAGCCGGGAGAACCTCCGGGAAGTTTCTGTCCAGCCAGTCCCATGCACTGTACGGTGTGTCGAAGAAGATAGACCGCTGTTGATGGACCACCTTCAGTTTGGCCGGGAAGAGTAGCGCAAAGGGGAGGCCCACAGCTCGGATCCGTGCCTTCACCTCCATGAAGGAGAAGCGCTTTGGCTGGACTGCCTGCGTATAGTCCGGGAAGATAAGGAAGGTGGCGTTGTCCACGAGTAGTGGACCACTGTCTCAGGCAGCCTGTAGCAGGTGATTGCGATACCTATAATTGAGGATACGTGCTAAAATAGGGCGGGGGTTGGCTCCCAGAGGAGGTCGTCTCGCAGGAACGCGATACACCCTATCCACAGTAAAGTGAGGGGAGAGACCAGTAGGGGGCCACCACTGTTCGCAGCCAGTTTTCGATGTGAGTCGTGGGGTTCGGCCCTCCAAGCCCTCCGGGTATCCCACTATCCGGAGATTGTTGCGGCATGCGCGCCCTTCCGCATCGTCAGCCCGCACCTGCAGGGCATCGATCTGCTGGCGCATGAGGGTAAGCTGTTCGGTATGAGTCGCCACTTGGGATATCAACGGTTCCACCGTCTGGTTCGTGTGCCGCACCTTGTCTGCCAGCTTCCTGTGGTTCTCTTTCAGGAGATTCAGGTCTACGGAGATCACTCCCAGCTGGCCCTCCAACGCCGAACGAGTGCCTCTGATCTCTTTGAGGATCACATCCAGTTTGTCCGGAGACCGAGTAGGTGACCCCCCCCCCCCTCCCCCCCCCCCCCCCCCAGTCGGCCGCACAGGGTGAAGAGGGAAGCACACAATCTGGAAAGGCCGGGCGTACTCTGGAGGATTCCTGCCCCAGGAACTATGCCGAGCGACAGGCAGAGGGAAGAACAACACTCTGGGTTCCGATGTGGACCTCCGTATCCACCCCCGGATCATGCACAAGACCCCGCAAGGCGAGCAGGATAACAAGTAGATACAGTATTCTGGCACTTAAGGTAATTTAAGGAAAGAGCCGCTCAGAATAAAGCCAGTCCATCAAGGGTCATCAGTCTTACAGGTATTAGGGCTCCACTATGGCACCACAGTCACTGCCCTCCCGCAGGCAGGGTTCCAGGCGCCAGCCACAGACGTCCTCCCCAGCAAATAGTCCACCAACACAGGGCTGCTGGTCTACCACCAGTGCGTGGCGCGAAGATAGCCGTCGGACCGAGGCCTACCGCCGCCGGTGCCGTCTTCACGCGTATCCTCCCTCAGCAGCACCACACAGACCAGCGTATTCCTCCAAGTGGGTGTCTACCCACGGGTCTCAGGGCCCCCACGGTAGCCACCATCGCAGCCAGTCGCCACCCGGCCAGAAGTCGTCGCCCCGGACACCTCCGCTACCACTCAGGGGGGGCCCACCGCCAACAGGTATCCAGTAGCCGTACCAGCCTGCGGGCGAGCAGCGGAGTCTGCGGGGGGGGGGCCCAGCGGGCTGTCCAGTCTCAGCAGTTCTCCGGAGGCAGCCCCCAGCCACCACGGCCCCCACAGGGCCTCCGGCCCACCGCCACCGAGCCGTGGAGCGAAGAGGCCCCCAGGACCAGAACACCTCCAGGGCCACCACGGGATCCCGGCTCAGCACGTTGTCAGGGCGCTCAGCGCGCCCGGGGGCATATCGACCCAGGCGGCCAGGACAGGTTTGACGGTGCGCCCCTGCAAGCTGAGGCCCCCGGGCGGGTGTAGGCACACCGGACACTCCAGCCGGCACCCAGGGAACCACACCGGAGGATTAGCAGTGAATCGGCAGGTGGGCGCAGTGGAGGCACACCAAAGGCGACCGAGGCCGCCCGGGTCCAATCGCCGGCCGTCACTCACCAGGCCGCAGTCCGGGAGGTCAAGTGCGGGCCGCCGCCGCACGTCGGCTCACGTTGGGGGGCCTCCGCCGCACCTCAGCCCCGTGGACGCATATCGTCACCTCACAGCCAGGCCCGGAGCGGCGCGAAGCTGGAGACAGAGCCGCAGCCGGCGACGGCGATCAGTGCAGCAGTCGCGGGAACACCGGACCAACCCACAGGCCCCTAGAGGCTGCGCCCGGGATTTATAAGCTGCCCATGCATATAGAAGATCGGCAAATTACAGGATAATGGTGCCCCCGGCCTGGAGCTCGTCTACCAGACGTTTGCCATCTTCGGCTGCTAGCCACGCCCCCCGGACTGTCGCAGACCCTCATGAGGTACGTTTATGACGACTGTGCCAGTACCACAATTCTGGGGCCTTCCACAGCTGGGCCCAGGTGAATCTGAAGAACATACAGGACTGCTAGGTGTAACTTTATGTTGTCCTATATCTGAAGACCCAATATGATGTCGAAAGGAAGGTGCTACTCCAAAAGTAATTCCTGCGGCAGATCTTCATTGTGGTTGAAGTCTTCTGGTAAGTCTAAAAAGAAGAGTACAAAATCTAAGCGGGAATTGGACCATTCCCGCCATTCTCGAACCCCATAGAGGGCATTCACGTTCTACCTGCTCCCACTACCTATTGTCTTCGGAACAGATTCTAAACCTGGTCCTGAATCCTGATGGAGCAAGTCAAAGCCTTTAGGAAGGCTATGCTGTTCATTTTCCGCACTGTACCAGCTCCCTCTTCCGTGCGTTCGGGCCCCAAGGTTCCGCAGAGGCCCCCAGTCAGACTTTTGCTTGTGGGCCCGCTCTTGGTGCCATCTGTGGCTCTCAAACCCACCTTGGTTCGGGTGTCACTCTGTGTGCTGGTTTCTTTCCAGTTTACGGCAAAGACGTGCTGTAGGAGGATTCATGACCCACTGTGCAGAATCCACCCCGACTGAGGATGCCTTCTGGTCCGCGCTGGAGTGCAGCCAGCCAACAAGCAATCCCTCAGATTCTGATACCTTACCCTTACCACGTAGTAGAGGTCACACTTCACACAACCTTTTCAGCACCAACTCTGATAATGACAATTATGATGAAGAGTATAATTGTGCCCCCAATATGATGATACCAATTAGATAGCGCCGGGACACTCCATGGAGTAGGCGTGCGCTTCATAAATACCCCTTAACATTTACCTATATGGGACTACAGGATGCCAGTGGCCTGGATACATCCCCAGTCACTGTCCTTGTTTCTCCTCCCAGCCGTGCCACGCCATCAAAGACAGTGCTGCCTTCAATATAATTTAGCGAAGGACACCTACTATGGAGGTTAGTACCAATGTTCTTAGAGGTTCTCCAGTCTGGTTAAGCGCCTACAGAACCTCTGTCACCTTGGTTTGATGCCCTCACAGATACCCTTCTGGGCATTTGGGCCAAACCACTTTTGGCAAGTCAATAGGCAAGTCACAAAGTGCCATCGACGAGTGTCTGGCTACTAAGATTTTCTTACCCAACATCCCAAGCCAGAGATCTTAGTGGTGCAAGCGTCCACCAGTAATATAAATCCCAGTGCCTTCCCAACCACTCCATCGGATCATGAGTTTCCTCATCCACACACCTCGTCCTGCGAATGACGGCTGTCTTCTAGACCACTGCTCCTATGCCATCTGGGACACAATTCTCAAATTTTACAAGCATTTCTGGATGACCTTACAGCTTTTCTAGCTTTTCTAAATTGATGATAGCTGTCAATGCAGCAAATTTGTGATCCGTTCAGGCCTGGACATGACAGACTGCCACACTGAGCGACTGGCACGGGTAAGGTGTTATGGCCTGAATGAGGTCTATGGGCTTCTCTGGGACATTCAGGCATCCCTAATAGAAATGCCAATTGATCGCTCTTGCCTTTCTTTGGCAAGAAAGTATTAAAGTAAGTAGGGCAACACCACTGTCCTGTCTGCTCCCACCAAAATGTTCCACCAACACTTTTGGCTCCTTTGAGGTCAAGTTAAAGAGTTCCAGCGATGTCAACATCAACCCAGACACCAGCTCAGCATGTCTTTCTGCCGTTTCGTGGCTTCCATTCACAGTGACAACACCCAGGGCATCTGGAACATTGGGCTGTTCACTACCCTGCCCCTCCAGCAAACACATCTGCTTAACCTCTTTATTGTGTCCTTTCGGACATGTATCCTCCCATCAATCAAATCAAATCCCGGACATTTGTATAGCACACACATCACTCGGAAGTCTCATGGCGCTTGCAGACTGCTCTGATTGAATACTAGCTTAGTTATCAAATAGCCATGACTTCAGCTTCTTTCGGAAGCAGTTGTGATCCGGCATGGTACGAAGTTTGAAGGAATTTTGTTCCATGATGCCGGGGCGAGAAAGGAAAAAGACCTGCCTCCTTTTCTGGCGTTATGGATTCTGAGAGGGGTAAGCAATGATTTGTTGCTTGATCTGAGCACCCTGCGTGGCTGGTACCCATATAGTCTTTTGGACCAGTATCCTGGGCCTTTACCATACATATGCTTGTGTGTCAGACAAAGGATCTAGAATAGAATTTGTTTTCTCACCGGGAGCCAATGTAAGGATCTTAGACAGGGAGCGGAGAGAGATCTGGGCGGAAGATTTCGGACCAATCTGGCCGCAGTGTTCTGCAAAATTTGAAGTCTATTTAGAAGGCTTTCATTAATTGAGAACAACAGGGCATTTCCATAGTCCATTCGATTTATTATTAGTCACTGGAATAATGGTTTCCTGGCCTCGATAGGAGGCAGGATCCAACATTTCCTCCAGGGGTGTCAAAAGGTCACTACATGGTCCTGCAAATTGTCCACCATGGTTACACCCTTCCCTTCCTACCCTGCCGAGCCTTCCATCACAATCAGAGTGGTTGAAGGAGTACCAGCTGTCCATTTTTCAGAAGGAAGTGCAGGCTCTTTTGGCAAAGGAGCCACAGAGAGGGTTCCGGCCTTGGAAATAGGAGCTGGGAGTTACTCCCACTACATCCTTGTGCCAAAAGAGGGCAGAGGCCTTCGTCCTATATTAGCTATCTACCCTCTCAACCCCTTCCTGTGGAAGACAAATTTTAAGATGCTCATGCTAGCTCTTGTCCGGTCTGCCCTGGGCCCCAGAGACTGTATGGTAGTGCTGGACGTGCACGACGCTCATTTCCACATTTATATCCTGTGGGCCCACAGGCACCATCTGCGACACATGGTGGACCAAGATCACTTTCATTTCATAGTGCTCCCTTTTGTCCTCACCAACCCTCATTTTCCACAAAATTGATGGCGGTGGTCACAGCAAATCAGAGGGTAGAGGTTCCAGTCTTCCTCTATCTCAACAACAGGTTAAAGGTATGCTCTCCCCAGGCAGTTGTCTGCACCTCCAGATGACGCTAAACCTAACAATGGTTTTTTTCCCATACATTTTTATTTGTAATGATGTACAGTCAGAAAGACGAGCACCCTGGCAACACTGTTATGGGAAACGGAAGCTCTGAAAGAACTCAGGGAGATACTTTTTACTGAAAGTGGTCATTCCATTTCATGTCCAGTAGGCTATCAACCATCTGGCATTGATTGCTCTACTTCATCCCTCTAAGAAAGAGGGGACCCCTTCATCGTTTGGACCCCAAGAACACTAAGGGCCTCATTACAATGTTGGGCGGAAAGGCTCGGACCAGCGGTCAGAGGCTTTCCACCCGACATGGTAGGTTTACAGTGCAACAGCTGTATTAGGATGATGATGGTCTGAGGTAAACTCGCTGGGGGATTCCGACGTGCTCAAGCAGCCAGTCGGTCCATCTGTCTCACCGCATAATCCCTTAATGACGGCAGCTGCGCCATCGGGATTATGTCAGTTTCCAACTTCCATTCCAGGTCGGCCTTTCAGAACGGCAAGGCAGTGCCAAAGCAGAAGTTCTCCTGTTGGATTGTTCTCTGCATAAAAATCTGCTGCAATTGGCGAAGAGACCTCCTCGAGAAGGCATATGAGCTCATTCCACCATAACCAAAACTACTACCACTGCATTAGCATATGGAGTGTCTGTCCTGGCTATGTGGCCGTCAGTACATACGTTCACAAAGCACTACTACCTCAACAGTTTGGTTCGATAGGTCTGTTAAGAGGGGCATTTTGGCCTTTTGTCAATTCCCTTACCCACCACTGAGTGAGTTACTGCTGTGTTATCTATTCACAAGGTAAGGTTTCTGGGGTTAGAAATATCCATGAAAAGAACAAGTTACGTACCTTCAGTAATGCACTTTCTGGTGGATACTCTATATAACCGCAAATTCCTCACTGACCTTCCCACCTCCCCATTCTGCAAACTGGTCATGCCAATCTGCTGATGGACTCTGCGTCTGAGTATAGAAAGCAACTGACATCAGTGCCCATAGGTTGTGCGTATATGAGGCTCTACTAGTCGCCTCCGGAGTGGAATGACGATGTGTCTCCACACAATTACACCTACAAGCGCCCACAAGTACTGATTTAAAGTTTCCAGATTCAGTCTGACGCCTGGGGATTCAATATTCACAAGGTGAGGTATGTGCTGTTAGGTAGAGTATCCTCCAGAAAAAACATTACTGAAGGTAAGTAATTTGTTCTTTAGGTAAATTAGATGGTAACATTGATACTGCAGAAGTTAATTCGTCAACATTGTTTTTATAACATATAACCTATTCTACCAAGGCAAATGCAAAGGGGACCTTTTACTGATTAAATGATCCACATTTATTTTCCTTATTGCTATCCACACTAAAGTTTATTAGCATTTAAATTGATTTTTGTAAATAATGTGTTTAAGTATTTGATCATTCAAGATTTCCAAACTATTTCATATTAATGTGAAAACGGAGGCTGTTCAAATAGAGCACTGCCGCTTTCTCAGTATGCAATCTATAACCACAAATGATGAAAATGCAGTCTACTTCTCCAAAGAGGCTGGCATAGGATTTTATATAAAACACACAAAAAGTGATGGGAGGCTGCTGGTAATAAGTCAAACTGGCAATAGCTAGGGGTAGTACTCCAACCCTTCGTGCTTTTGCTCACCATGCCACCTCAGTTTGGACCCCGCCATATGCAAATTTATCTTGACCCTGTTCGTTATGGGAACTGTCAAGCCCGAACTACCAAGCCAGACCTTCCTGAACCAAAACATAAGCAACCCAGAACCTGTTTCGCCCTAGTTATGGGCTCATCAGCCGGATTCAGCTTGGTTCCAGTGACAGTGAGCCTGTGACCCTAGCTTGGGCATACCCATGCCACTTAGGGCGGTACATAAAACACACAAAAGATGATGGGAGGCTTTGTGCAATAAGTCTAACCATTGCCATATGCAAATCAGTCTTTTTTTTCTTTCTAAACTGTTTTTTATTAAAGGCTTTCATTAAATAGCAGCAATGCTATGAACGGCCCCATATAATGAACAGTTGTCCAGGGTGGAGCAATAGCATTGACAAGCATATACAAATGATAGGAGTGCCTGAAAATAGAGACTGTAACATGAGTTCGAAACGAAGAGGCAAGCATGTGATGTCAACTCTGAGTGCAGGCTCAGAATTCTGACCATTGGGAGCCTTTGCATAAACTGGGGATGAAGCGGAGGGGGCAATTGGGACAAGGGTGTAGCTAGACAGCGTGTGTGCTGATGTATAGGATTTGTGGGTCACACTGAGGCAACTACGTGGGAATTAGGACTGCGGTATGGGAGGGGTACCTGGGGCAATGGAGGTCTTGTGAGCTTGGCATTATCGGAGTGGGGCGTGACATTGAGATACAGGGCTGGCGCCCTGAGCAAGAGAGTCATTGGTGGGGAACCAGCAAATTGGGATTCACTGTGGCAGTTGGTCATTCTGGATAAGTTTTAGGAAGTGATCTAGGAGTGTGTCCCAAACAGGGGAGATGGGACACTTGCGGAGATGTCAGTTTTCCTCATAGCGCAGGGCTTCCCCTCAGCCCTCCCCAGCATAGCAGCGCTCCCCGCCAGGTCTTGACCGCAGGGGCCTGACTCTATCTCCACTGTAGGGTGAGAGTTTGTTTGGCGAGGAGGAGAGCAAAGCCGGCCCTCACCTCCGAGCCCTTTCTATGTTTGAAAATGCCCAGGGCACAGGCCTCCCATGTGTATATGTCAGGAAGCTCTGTTACTTCCCGGAGTGTGGTGTGGACCGAATGCTAGTATGAGATGAGAGCCGGGCACAACCATAGCATATGTCGAAGGGCTACACAACCGGTGCTTGGCAACACCGGCAGCCCAGCAGGGCATGGGGAAATAGCGATTGAGTTTCTCAGGTAAGCCCTATGTGGGACTGTGAACTATGCTTTTGAAGCGTGCACACCAGGAGATGCTTTGTGGAAACGGTATTGTCCTATACAGTGTTTTGTAGCACCCATTGGAAGTCGACCTCCCATTTGTCTGCAGTACAGAGTTGGTTTGGGACTCATCATCAAATACGGACCAGAGAGTTTGAAACGTGTCAAAGTTCTGGTATGTCAGGTATTGACTCCTGGGAAAGCTATAATCATCTATGAGTTGGTCAAGGGAGAGAAGGTGTCCCTCTTTGAAGAGGTCATCGATAGTAGACCAGGAGCAGGCATGCCAAACTGCTAAGTCGGCTAAGAAATGGCATCCTAAGGGTGGGCAGTAGGCCCTGCTGGGGGAATGTTCGGGCATAAAATGGGACGTGGTGGATAAGGCAGGCAACTCTTTTGAGACACCTATAGGGCTATTTTTACCTGTAGGAACTGTGGGGTACGAGGGGTGGCCACAGGCAGGAGGAAACTGGAGCACATTAAAGAGGTAGGGTGCCAGATCTTGAGCATATTTCTCCTAAATTGCATTCCTGCGAGTCATTGCAAGATCCTCTGGATCTGGGCTGCCAAGCAGTCTGCTTCCTCGCACCAAGGCCACCTATCCCACTGGCAAGGGCAGTTTGTGCAGTGCAATGCGCTGGTATTTGGTACCCCAGATGAGCTCCCCTAGCATTATGTCTAGGTCACATAAACAGAAAGGAACAACAGGTAGGTTGGCAAAGTAATACAGGTGCATAAGGACTATCCTTGTAAATGAGTTATTTGCCCCTTTGTAGCTAAGAGAAGTATACCTTCCAAAACTGTACCTGCGATTTTAGGGCTGAGAGGGCTTTCTTTGTGTTTGTCCTCAGAGGTACATAGGGGTGTGGTATAGGTGCCCCCCAAGATAATGAACACTGTTGCCCTTCCAGTACAGTAGTGTTCTCCCCAGTCGCTCCTCGAGCGGGTGTAAGCTGCAGCTCAGAGGGAACAAGCACGACTTGGCTCAGTTCATTTGGAGCCCAGCGACCCGTGCAGACTTGTGTATCGTGGCGTATATGGGGATGATGTCGCGGATGTAGAGAAGCGGGTCGTCTGCATAAAGGGACACTGCATGGCTTAACCCATGTAAGGGTAATCCCTAGACCTCCCCCTTCAGGTGAAGCCTAGTGGCGACCGGCTCCTTGGCCAACATGAAAAGCAGGGGGGCGGGGAGGGGCAGCCTTGTCTGGTGCACCTATCCATGGGAAACAGTGGTGAGTTAACCTGTGCATGTGCACACTGGATATGGGATCAGCGTAGGGCAACTTTGTGTATTCTCGGAGATGGTCGCCTATCCCCATAACGGTCAACACCTGGAAAAGATGGTCCTACTCTAGCATGTTGAAGGCCTTTCCAGGTCGAGTATTAAGCAAACTGCATATGGGAATTGTCCGGGGGCTCGGTCCATCAGGAACAGGCGATGTATATTGTGTTATGGGCTGCACCCTGGCACAAAGCCATTTTGGTCAGGATTCACTAAGGACGTAAGATTGGAGCATATCTCTCAGCCAGGATTTTCACCAGGATCTTAGTCTGTGCCTAGGATGACTTTTGGCCTACAAGATGCCAGGAGAGTCGGATCTCTGTCAGGCTTCAGAATGGACACCACAGGGATTTTCACAGAGATGGGGGTAGTTGCCCAATCCTTAGAGCTTCATTGTATATCTCAGCCAGCCCGGGTGCAAGGAGCGAAGTAAAGGTGCTGTAGTATTCTAACAGGCTGTTAAGGCCTGGGGTCTTATTTCTGGCTAGGGTTTGGATGCCCTGTTTGATAATAATAATAATAATAAAACCATTTCTAGAGCGCCTGGTTACACTAACATAGTGTGTCCCCGCGCTAACAAATGCTGCTGTTCCCCTAAAGACCAAAAGTCCGGGAACAAGCCCGGATCCAAATACGCAAAGAGGTTAGTTTTTACACGGAAATAGGTGGCTCCATACGAAGATCAAGAGGAAGCCTGTTCCAGTGTTTGCAGGCCAGGAACCTAAAGGAAGCGCCTCCAATCTTGGTCTTGCGAACACGGGGAAGTTGGAACAACATAGCTCCAGCAGATCTAAGATTGCGGATGGGACGATGGAGGGTGAGAAGGTTACGCAAATAGTCAGGGCCTTTACCCTGGGCTATGCGATGAGCAAAACAGAGAGCCTTGAACCTGATTCGCTCCTCAATGGGGAGCCAATGGAGTTCATGAAGTGCCTTTTTACCTGATGCTCTACGTGGGAGGTTTAACACCATACGTGCAGCAGCATTTTGCACGCACTGGAGTTGGTGAATACCTTTTTTGCTAAGGCCCAGAAGGAGACCATTGCCATAGTCCAAATGAGGCGTGACTAAGGCATGAATGAGTGTCTTTCTAGCACTAATGGGGAGTAATTCGAGGATTTTACTGAGTTTTAAGTATTCCAAAGCATTTGCCCGTGATTTTGCTAATCTGATGCTTAAAGGAAAACTCCGTATCCAGCTTGATCCCCAGGTTTCTGACAGACTCTACCGGCTGAGGAATTATCCCAAGTTGCGTAGGCCACCAGGCCTGTGACCAAGCGGAGGGGGATTTCCCAACAACTAGAATTTCTGTTTTGTCGCCGTTGAGGCGCAAACAGTTGTTGTTCATCCACCCTGCCACGGAGAGCATGCAGTTAGAAAAATTAGTGGCCACATCTGACTGGTTATGAGTGAGTTTGATTATTAATTGGGTATTGTCAGCATATGTGACGATATCCGCTCCAAAGGCTTCCACAATATGGGCCAGAGGCTCCATATAAAGATTGAACAGCGTAGGGCTCAGACTGGAGCCCTGAGGAACTCCATGTCTGAGCTTTCTAAGGGAGGATTTATAAGGGGGACAGTGCACCTGGAAACTCCTGTTAGCTAAAAAGGATTTAGTCCATTCCAGTGCAGATCCCGTCACTTCCATGTCTGAGAGGCGAGACAGCAGCGTTGAGTGCAGCACCGTATCGAAGGCTGCACTTAGATCTAATAGAACCAACGCTGCCGTCTGCCCCTCGAATCTCAGGGATTGCGACATATTCATCCAGGTCATTCCTGGTTATGGGCGAGACGTGAAGGAGAGGGAGCCTCACTAGGAATGACGGGACAACGTCAGACAGTGGACAAGGGGTCCACCGCGAGTATTGGGTGAAGAACACATCTAGGATGTCATGTTGAGCATGCAGAGTTGCACTGGAGGACGAGGTAATCTCTAGCATCGACACTCAGTGGGATTTCTGACTTAGCAACCATGCAAAACGACTGGATTTGTCCCCCTCTCAATGTGTCTTGGCTACGTAAGCTTTGAGATTGAATCAATGCAAATGTTCTTTTTAAAAAAAAACAACTACATGCTGGGTTTTAGCCTCGGTGAGCGCGCGGCTCTTGGAGGGATGCAGGGTTGCTGCTTTGTCCATAGTGGCAATCTGGCGTTCAGAGTTTCCAATCTCTCGTTAGAGTATCCTACGGACTCCCACTATTTGCTGTAAACACAGCCCCCATGTCACCACCTTGAAGGCGCCTTATTCAGTTGCCCTTGTGGACGCCGGGTCTCTGCTTTCTGAAAAGTATTGGGGCGTTCTTCGACATATCTATGATGTGCACATCATGGTCCGAGACAACACAGCCTAAGTAGTTGGCGTGGTGCATCGTGTCTAGGGTGGCGGTTGAGAAGAGTATGCAATCACACATACAGATCATGTACCGTTGAGTAGAATGAATAGAATTGATAGTGGGGATTTAAGGATCTCTACGCGTCCACAAGTGACCATTGGAAAACCCACCTCTGAAAATGGTCTGTCTGAGGACATGGGCTGAGGGGGAGGTTGGGAGCAGTCAAGCTGGAGGTCGAGTGTGCAATTAGTCTCCAGCTTGAACCCACGGTGTCCCGGTTCTATGCACTAGCACCCCCAAGAGTGTCCTTGGTCTTTATTGTGGGCATATATGCTGCTCAGACGGAGTCTGGAGCCGTCCAGACGGCCCTCTGCTATGGCGTACTGCCCCTCCCTGTCCACTATGGAATCTAAGGCTTGGAAGGGAACCCAAGCCGGATCCAGATGAGTGCCCCTGATTCATAGACCGAATAGCTGGTAGTTATGAGGAGTCCCTTCAAGCATTTGTACAAGTGCTGTAGTTATACTGACGTAATGTGCGTTTCTTGGAGGAATATAATGTGTGCATTCTGCCATTTGATGTAGGAGCAAACCATATAGTTTCCGTTCTATATGTGTGCCTCAGACGTTTAGGGTAAGGAGCCTAGTCTTATCTAGTGGGGCCCATGAGATTTATTTGGTAGGCTGTCCCATGGGGGATACCAGACGGGTAAAAAAAAGAGATGAGGGGAGCTCTCCTGGGGGACCCAGTGCAGTGCCTTTCCTGTTGTGAATGTTACTAGGTATGGCACCCTGGTCAGCTCACTGTGTGAGGAATTGTGGGGTAGAGGGAATGAAACAATACAACATGTGGGACATGCTGCTGTTTGTGGGGTGACCAACGGAGGCTTCTGAGAGTCATGGTGTGGACAGTATCACCGTGGAGTTGTCATCGGACGTGAAGCTATGGTAACCTCCCTTCCCGCTCTGAGAAGCTGGTGTTTTCTCTGTGACGCCCCTGCCTGTATAGCCTGTCGCCAGTCTGCAATGAGCTTCTCTAGGGAGGAGAGGGGGGCACTTGGAGACCCTAGATGTCTCCAGAGACCTCATAAATTGTCATGGAGCCCCCCCCCCTCGGCGGTCAGCAGTCCATTATGGTTTCTATTAATCCAACCCCAAGTATATTTAGGGACTGTAAAGAGAAGCGATCTTCCTAGCAGTTTGAGGCAGGTAGGGAATAGCAAAGAGTATTGTATGCCCAGTTGCTGCTTTGCACCCAAAAACGATGACGTTGAACTGCAGGAGGGAAATAGCACAAGTGTTTTTTCAAGTTTCAAAGGTTCAGCTGATCTCACTACTCTCATAATGGCCTTGCGGTCTCTGAATTGGAGGACTTTGACAAGCCCCTGAGATTGGTTGTTTCACTGGAACCCTGCGAGCTCTCTCCAAGGATAAGAATGGTGTAAGGTCATAAGTTTCTTTCTTTTTTTTTTTCTTCCACAAATAGCGTCTTCACGCCTTTTCATCCAAAAGAATACCTTAAGTTAATTCAGATTAGTTTTTCAGAGGGTTTTAAAAAGGAGGGAGGTACTTTCATAAGCTTTTTTGTTAGTAGTAGTTTAAGAACCATGCCTTGAATCTTTGAGACCAAGCAGTGAGGCAAATGGCTTGACTATATTGCAACTTGGAGTCACATTTATGGCTAGTAGAATTCGACTCCTTTCTTTCCTGCTTTGAAAGAGTCACCAGCGATTTTAACAATATCCACCTTTGCCAGTGTGTCTACCTCCTACAGAAGGACCCAATCGGCCTACTCCAGGCTTAGCCCAGAGTCAAGCTCTCCTTTCCTTGTAGGGCGTGCTTCCCTTTCCTTTCGTTGTTTTCTTGAGGTTTATGCTTCCTGAGGATTTGAAATTTTAACTCCGAGCCTCTTTTTAGAGAACCTTTCCAATGCTAGTGGACACCAGAATGCACCTTAGCAGAACCCCAATACAGGAGTAAGTATTTCAGGTTCTGCCACTGTATACTAACTGGAAAATCAGCCAGCTCACATGTTTGTTAGAAAATCTTTTAATGTCCCCTAGTAGAACTTGGAGTGCTGGTAGACACTTAGAAGACCTACCTCATGACTACTGAAAACGGCCCAAGCAGGGTTTAAGCTTTCTCTAAAGGCACTAAGACGATCAAAAAGCATCTGAAAGTTATTTGCATTATTTTATTTATTTATTTTTATTTTTACTTCTGGCATGGTGCCATGCTGCCTCCTACAACCTTTAATTGGTTCTCTCCAGGCTGATTCGCATGTCTTTGGAGCCAATGGCATCTTGAAAATTGGCATTCCCTTCCTGGGAAAAATCATTTCTACTGGCTAGATCTGTGTAAATAAGCTTCAGGCCAGTTGCACTAGTTTGTAACTTTTCAGAAGAACGGAGTCATCCCCAGGGCCTGGCCTTCTCTTTCATTGTGAAAGTATTGTTGACGTTTTACATGAACAAAGAAATTTAATTTCCCAACTGTTTCCATGCCTCCTCAGCTGAAGAGACTCCCCATATTCTGAAAGGTATGCAAGCACTGCACTTTTATCTTCATAGGACCAAAGACTTGAAGTTTTCAGATCATCTTCTTGTGAGCTTGGCAGTCATGAGGCTGAACAAGTGCCTTCTTAACTACTGTGCCCAGATGCATAACCTGTTTCATCACCCATTTGCAGTCTAGATGAAGCCCAAACTCATTCAATGCCAGGGCACTGATGGTGCTGTCCTGTCATGTTCCTGTTGGGTACCTTTACCAGGGTGCTCCCTTGGCTAACTCCTATCACTACCTATTTCA
The DNA here is from genome assembly GCF_964204655.1 of Triturus cristatus. Taxonomy (NCBI): domain Eukaryota; kingdom Metazoa; phylum Chordata; class Amphibia; order Caudata; family Salamandridae; genus Triturus; species Triturus cristatus. The sequence goes on from NC_140588.1 coordinate 514,221,460, forward strand.
CTGCTGCATCTTACTTAAGCTTAAGAAGCCCAGTGATAACTTTATTTTACACCTCCGGTCTTAAATGCTGTAGAATCTTCCCAGAAGTTGTAAACCGCAACGACCTCGGAGTCTGATAATGTTACCTTTATAGTGAATCTGTTATTCTATGTCCTATGCTTTTACTCATTGTCTGAGCCTCTCTTCAGACCCTTCTATGAATATTCACAAAACACGCACTGATGGTCTTATCTTTTTGACATACAAGGGCACTAGGGAGTGCTTGCACAAATGCCAGAATAGGGTGCCTTGTGTGATAACCACTTGCATATATGCAGAACTACCATGCAAAACTGCCGTATAGAACTGTTTGGTCAGACCAATAGTTGGCTGGGATACTCACAAGTTTATCATGGCAAACCCTTAAGGACTGAGGGTAAGAGAGTCACGTTAAGGTAAATATATCCAGAGTTGCTCTGCCCAGAACTTCATTTTTTAATTGTTTCCAATTCCTTGCATCATAATACTAATTTGTTACATTCAACGTCGTAAGTAGGCGTCCCATTTGTTTTATTTCTTTGTACTTTTGTGGTTGCTGCTTTTTGTAAATCTGAAAGGGCTTTCTGATTGCTGAATGCATTGTACTTGTTAATATTAGCAAAGTATTTGTACCTAGGCTCACTCTTTGAAGAAATCCACTGAAGTTGATTATATTTATTAATTGATGGTCCTTTTGCCTTCACAAATGGCATTTTGAGGAGTAGCAAACCAGGTTTGTTACCTTAGTTTTGTTATTTAATTATTATTTTCTTTTGGAGGCACACATGCCCTAGATCTGAGCATTGAGGATGGTGAGTAGTGTAAACGTAATAATGGTTGACAGGGAGGAGCAGTGGAATGCCTGAAGGCCTAACAAGGGCGATGCTGGTGAGGTAGATTTCGGTCTGGCGCCAACTGTTGGCAAATTTTATATTGACTACCTCAAATTGCTCTACAAACATACTAATGACAAATTCCTGATGCAGAGGCAACACCTGGTGCTGGCAGTGCTTTCAAAGTGATGCTTTTCTCGGGTGTAGGATCCACTTCCTCATATCGGTTTGACTTGTTATCCTTGTAATTTTTGTCACCATAGGCCACATCCTACAGGCCTACCCTTCGCTGTTTGTTTCCACATTGTCTGCCGTATTATCCGGGGAATTGAAACATTTCTTGTTGCCTGCCTTTCTTCCCCGCTATTATTCATGGACCTTGTCTTGTACCCACAGTATAGTCCAAAAGTTAGTTGCCAAAGAAATTATATTCCATCCCTTCCTGATATTTCAAACCCTGTAACATGTGGACCAATGATATCCTTCTTTCTTATTTCCTCATTTCACAAACCGCCATTTGCAAATTTCTCTTTTTTGCCTAAACTAGGAAGATGTGCATCTCATTGGACTTTACCCAAGTTATGCACATGTTTATAGTTAGCAGTGTGTGGAAATATTTCTTAGTAGTTTACATGCGGTATGATATGTTTTATGTCATAGAAGAATTTAATAAATTGATTAGCTGTGTATTGTTTTAGTGTTATCTGTCACATATCCCAAAAGATTTAATTTTATGTTGGAAAATTGTCTTATAGTTTTCAGTGGCGGAGTTCTTAAAATCAGTGTTTTTTCATTCACAATTGTGTTTATTTTCCTTTGTTTTTTTGTTTTTTTAAATTTGTTCATTCCCTATGCCCTACAGGATATCTATGATCTTAAGGACCAGATACAAGATGTAGAAGGGAGATACATGCAGGGACTTAAAGAACTAAAGGTATCAGGGCCCCATTCCTCATACTCCATCCCTAGCATGCATTCTGTCTGTGCAAATATGGTTGATGGTAATTTCACCAGTTCTTCTAACTTTCTGAAAATTGCTTTACTAACTTTTTAAAGTTTATCTGTAAAGCATGTGCTTGGCTTACAAAGTATTACTTGAGATGGCTCACGTATATCGTGCAGTTTTTCATTTTTGTTTTCAAATTTAAATAAAGTACGTTTTACTCCAGGTGTTTACTCCTTCTTAATGTCACATCAATGAAAACAAGGGAATAACTGTTAAGATGACTCTCGTGTATTGCCTCTTGCACTGTTTTTTTTATTTTTTTTATTCAAATTAAGGTCGTCATATTAATTATTCCCTAATATTGGATGACAATACATTTTTAATAATTACCACCAAAGCAAGATGTCTGTTCTCATCTTAGATTCCTTACATACATTATCTTAAGTCATTTACAGTACAGTGTGTCCTTTCAAGTACGAATTTTGAGATTCATAGCTACTATTTCTATAGCTTGCGTGAAGCGATGTGATTATTATTGGGAAAATGTATGTTCTATGTTTGTCATGAAGTTAGCTTTTCTGTGGTTCTCGGTCCGTTTTTAATGTTTGATTTAAGGATGCCAAATGTTTTTCCCTGTCATGGAATAACTGCAGAATTCACTTGTCTTTGAATTTCAAAAATGTAAATCTATTTAGAGGAGAAGTGTTCTCGGCAGCAATAGATTACTATTGTATAGCCACATTCGAAGATGGCTGCTCCATTATAGGAGTGGTGGCCCTTCGCACAATAAGTGATCACTCTTTGCGGGAATCAAGTTGCTTAAGTAAAGAGTTTTTTCACTATCTTCTCTTGCTCTTCGATTCGCCAGGTCTTCAATATTGTGTAATGTGCTGGATCCAAAGATGACTCTTTCACTATGCATCGAATGCCAACTGGTGTGCTAACAGAGATATGGTCACAGCTTTGTATCAGATGTAGTGTTAAAGGCAGTGAAGTGTAATAGCTCTGCACAGTAGAATCCGTGGACCATGAAATCATGGTTGCAATACCTAATGAAGACATGACGTGCTAAAACTGAGCTCCCTGGAGGTCTAGAGTAGCTAAATTGTTGCCTCATTTTCAAAACTGTTTTTTCAATGTTTTTTTTTTTTTTTAAACATATTTTATTGAGTTTTTATGGTATCGCTTGGGCTGTTGCCTGACATATACAATTTAAGACAGGATAGTGGCAAAGTACCAAGCTTGTAAACATCATTGACTACAGTTTGCATATATAACAAGAACAAGGACTTTGCCCAGACATTTTTATTCCACTCACATTTAAGGGTATGTTTGAGTATCTGTGTTAGCCACAATGAGAAATACGTTATGCAGCGTGTTATGGCCCGGGACGTCTGATGAAGACTGTCATCAAGAGGTATGAGAGGGGGGGGGGGGGGCTGTACCTCGATATGTAGCCCATCTAGACCACATTTTTCTATGCTTCTGAGGGCAGCCCCGCGCCTGGAAGACCACTATCTCCGCACCCATGCATTTTTCTAATTATTTTTGCCATTTCCCTATTGTTGGAGGGGGGGGTGGGGAGGTCCCCTTCCACAGCTGAGCAATATCGCGCTTGGCAACAGTGAGGGGAAGGAAAAGCAGGTGTTGTTTGTATCGATTTCCCCCCTATGTCATTAGTGCTATGAAGTAGGAACAATCTAGGGTCGTGTGGGAGATCCCAGGACAGCACCTCTTTTAGACAAGCCAAGACATTACGCCAGAAGGGCTGTATCGGTACAATTACATACTGTGTGTAAAAACGTCTCCTCTTTTTCACAGCTTAAGCACTGGGGGATGTAATAACCCCCATCTTCCAAAGCTGGAGGTGCGTATAATAAACGTGATGGACGTATTTAAATAGGAGGAGAGGGAATCTAGAGGACACCGCCGCACCCCGGGGACTAGCTATGGCCTCAGCCCAGTCATAGTCGGACAGTTCTGTGATATCGTCTTGCCACGCCCTTCTGGTCTTGTGTAAGGTCGTAGTGGAGTGTGTTGTCAGTGTCTGGTAGATCTGTCGGATTTTGTGGGTTCCCAAATCACCCATGAGGCGGCGGCCCTCCAGAGGGTGAAACTCTGGAAGATTTTCCAAGGTGAGAAGCATGGGGATGAGAGCATGACGCAATTGGAGTTATTTGTAGAATTTAGTTTTATGGAGTTGGAATTCCTCCTGCAACTGTTGGAAGGACTTTAGGGTAGTGCCCTGCATAACGTCCCCGAGTGTGGATATGCCGACCAGTTCCCACTGGCGGAACCCCTTTAACGCTGTCACCTGGCGCAAGTATGTACCATGTTATAGGGGTGTTGCCTGAGTGAGACGCCCATGCCACCCCATTTGCCGAACGGTATACCGCCAGAGCCGAATCGTTGTTCTGCTAGCATGGGGTAGAAAATCGAGGCTCTGTGCGCTGTATAGCACCCGAAGAAGGGGAACCCCCTTCCATAGCTACATGTTCCAGTGCAAATGCTGGATCTGTAGGTGTATTGTACCACCATTGGTTAATGACCAATAGGTGAGAGGCCATATATACATATATACATGTCTGCCGTAGCAATGCCACCGCAGTAGGTAGATTGCACACAGGTCTGTAGCGCCACTCTTGACAGCCCACCCACCCCACAGGAATTTAATATGTATGGCATTTATTTGCGCGAACCATGAGTGCGGTATATGATACGGGAAATTTTGTAACTGATAAAGCACTCTGGGGAGAGAGACCATTTTAAAAATCGCTGAGCCCCCATACAGCGAAAGAGGTAGAGATGACCATATTGTTGTTTCATCTCGGAGGCCGGCAAGCAGTGGATTAATGTTGTGCGCCCATGCAGTCTTTGGACAAGGAGACATAAAGATTCACAAATATTGGAATCCCTCTGTCTTGTGCGTTAACTGGGCTGACCATGTACCTCTACCCTGATGGCCACATACTGGAAACAACACAGACTTGGAAGGGTTGGTATGAAGCCCGATGGTCTGACCGAAGACTCTGAGAATCTGTAGGATACGCGGTCCCTAGATCCATGGGTCTGTCATGAAGAATAGGACATTGTCCAGATATAGTGCAATGCGGTCGGGTTGTGACCGCGGCCATTCAAAGCTTCGAAGCACTGGTTTCCTGCAAACCCATACCGCCAGGGGCTCCACCGCCAGGGCAAATAAGAGTGGCGACAGGGGGCAACCCTGCCTTGTGCCGCGACTGATGGGGAAAAAAGGCCGAGGGATGACCAGCGATACGCACTGAGGCCATTGGTTCCGTATAGAGTAGGCAAATGTATGCTAGAAAGCGTGGTCCTAAATTAACCGCCTCCAAAAGCTGGAAAAGATACTCCCAGCTGAGAGAATCAAAAGCCTTCTCAATCTCAGCAAGAAGTATGGTCGCAGGGCGGCCCAACTCTGGAGCCAATGCCATGGCATTATGGACCCGGCGAATGTTATGGCGAGTGGCTCGGTGTGGCATAAAGCCATATTGGTGTGGGTGTATCAAATCCTTGATATAGGTTTGCAGGCGATCAGCTAGTACTTTTTCTAATAGTTTAGATTCAAAATTAATTAGGGAGATAGGACGGTATGAGGATGGGTCCCCCGGTGGTCGGTTGGGCTTCAAGAAGAGAACAATCTCGGCCTGCCGCCAGTCTCGGGGTAGTATTTGCCGTTCAAGGGCATCTTGCATTGCCTCCAACAGATGCGGGCCTAGTGTGGACATATAATCGGAGGAACTCCATGGGAAACCCATTGGGACCGGGGGCCCGCCCCGGACGCATCGCGGCGAATGCTGCTGTTAATTCATCAACTGTAATGGGAGCATCGAGTTGGTCCCTCATCTGATCCATTAGTCTCAGGAGGGAATATCCTGGAGGAACTCTGTGATAAGGGCCTCAGAGCTGTTCCTTCCGAGTTCATAGTGTGGAGAAATAACGTGCAAATTCTGCAACAACCTCCTCAGGAGAAGAACATAAGACACCATCCGTTCCACGAATAGTTGGGACGGTGGCTGAGGACCGCTCGGTTTTGGTACAGTCTATGCAGCATTCTACTTGATCTGTCCCCCCACTGGTATATTCGGTGTTGTGATGCTAACCAGATTTATTTCGCCTCATCCATGAGATGTTGTAACTGCTGTGGGGCTGGGATTGTGTATGTATCGTGTCTCTAAAGATGTATGTTGGGCCTCCATCTCGGCACGCTAGGTGGAATACTTACGTGTTTCATTTGCCCGGTAACTAATGTCCACCCTGCATATTGTGGATTTTAAGGCTTCCCAAAGGGTTGCTTTGGACGGGGCCGAGCCGACGTTTATGTCTAGATACTCCTGAATTGCCGTGCCCAGAATCTCGTGGTAATCGGGATCTCGAAGATGCCTGGGAGACATTCGCCACCTAAAGGGAGGTTTTTGAAATTGTAGAAGTTTCACCGTGACCGGAGAGTGATCAGATAAGCATCTGGGGAGGTGGGAGACGTAGGAAAACCTGTGTATATGGCTTTGTGGCGTAAAAATATAATCCAGCCTGGACAGGGATCCGCGAACCGTGGACATGTATGGAGAACCTATCTCAGCAGGTGATATTCGTGCCATATGTCAGACCACCCCAGTGTGCCAGCAAGTAGGGATAATTTAGATACAGCCGTGGGAGGGCCTACACCGCACCCACGCCTTCTATCGAGCGGTGACCTGATATCATTCCAGTCCCCTCCCAGGAGAATTAAACCGTCTGGAAGTTCACTCCACAGACGGGTGATGTCTACAAAAGTGGTCCCCAGAGGCGGGGCTCGTAAATGCCACGGAGGTTAATTTGTTCAGCATACAGTGTACCTAATAGGTGAACATACCTACCCCCAGAATATACACAATGTTTGGTATGGGTAAAGGGAACGCGGCGGTGAATGAGAATAGCTGTCCCTCGGGAACCCCTTGTAAATCCAGCATGGTATACCCACTGATACCCAAACCTGGCCAAGCAGTGAGCTTTTTTGGCCAATAAATGAGGCTCCTGTAGGAGAAGAATGTCCGCTCCGTACCGCTTAGCTTGTCGGGGGATAGCACCCCGTTTGATTTTGTTGAGCAGCCCACGGACATTCTAAGATACCACGGTCAGGTACCCCAATGGGGAAACAGTTGCCTGAGTAGCCATGTATTGTTTGTAGATATATCATTGGTAGCAAGCCTAGTGAGAGATGGATTGTGTGTCTGAGCATGTATTAAAACTAAACTGTGTAACCCTGAACCCCGACACACTGCTGTAAGTTAGTCACTGTATCCTCCACGGAGGACACCCGTGTCTCTGCTTCAGTGATGCGGCCACTGCTTTTTTCAGATCCTGGGGCAGGAATGAGACTTCCGATCCCACTGCACCGATCTTGGCGTCCAGCATGTCCCTGGCCTCTGTAATGGCCACCAAAAGGGCCACATTGTAGACGTAGAAGTCCACACGTGGACCCTCCTCCCGTCGCCGTGGTACACTGTTGCAAGGTGCCTTGTTTCGAATTTGTGGCACCAAACTTGTCCTTCCACATAGTGGTGCCGCAAATTGGTCACTCTAAGAAACTCCAGGGGCACCAGCTAGGAGCTGGAGGAGTCATGTAGGGTCGCGATGACACCAGGCCTCCGCACCGAAAGGGCCCACCAAGGGAAGCACCGCGAGCCGGCCCTCACGGAAACTAACCACTACCAAGCGACAAGCCGCACTGGGCCTAGCCGCCTCCACAGCCTGCAGCAGCCAGCCAAGTAGGCCCCCCTACCGGGAGCTAACTCGCCAGACCACCGGCCCGCAGCGCACCCCCGGCCACCACTCCGTGTCCAGGTCAATCACTGGTGTTGGTAGTAATCTGGGGCCACTTCACTCTATGCCAATCTACTCTGCGCACCTGCACTCTACGCCACCTTACTTTACTCTGCAATACTCTACGCCACTGCAATCTATGCCATTGCACTGTACACCACTCTGTCGCTGCACTCTACTCTTTTCTACTCTGCAGCAATGTACTCTATGCTACTGATTTCTATGCCACTCTGCCCTGCACCACTACACTACCCTTCACCACTCCACACCACTTCACTCTGCTCTGAAATATTCTACTCTACTGCACTCTGCTCCACGCCACTGCACTCTGCTCCACGCCACTGCACTCTGCTCCACGCCACTGCACTCTGCTCCACGCCACTGCACTCTGCTCCACGCCACTGCACTCTGCTCCACGCCACTGCACTCTGCTCCACGCCACTGCACTCTGCTCCACGCCACTGCACTCTGCTCCACGCCACTGCACTCTGCTCCACGCCACTGCACTCTGCTCCACGCCACTGCACTCTGCTCCACGCCACTGCACTCTGCTCCACGCCACTGCACTCTGCTCCACGCCACTGCACTCTGCTCCACGCCACTGCACTCTGCTCCACGCCACTCTGCTCCACTGCACTCTGCTCCACGCCACTCTGCTCGACTCCACTGCCCTCTACACCAATGTACTCTACACCACTCTACTGAAAGCCAGTGCTCACTATGCCAGTCTACACTGCACCACTGTACTCTAAGCTATGACACTCCCCCCCACTCTTGCTCCCCCCCACTCTTGCTCCCCCCCACTCTTGCTCCCCCCCACTCTTGCTCCCCCCACTCTTGCTCCCCCCCACTCTTGCTCCCCCCCACTCTTGCTCCCCCCCACTCTTGCTCCCCCCCACTCTTGCTCCCCCCCACTCTTGCTCCCCCCCACTCTTGCTCCCCCCCACTCTTGCTCCCCCCCACTCTTGCTCCCCCCCACTCTTGCTCCCCCCCACTCTTGCTCCCCCCCACTCTTGCTCCCCCCCCACTCTTGCTCCCCCCCCACTCTTGCTCCCCCCCACTCTTGCTCCCCCCCACTCTTGCTCCCCCCCACTCTTGCTCCCCCCCCACTCTTGCTCCCCCCCACTCTTGCTCCCCCCCACTCTTGCTCCCCCCCACTCTTGCTCCCCCCCCACTCTTGCTCCCCCCCCACTCTTGCTCCCCCCCCACTCTTGCTCCCCCCCACTCTTGCTCCCCCCCCACTCTTGCTCCCCCCCCACTCTTGCTCCCCCCCCACTCTTGCTCCCCCCCCCACTCTTGCTCCCCCCCCCACTCTTGCTCCCCCCCCCACTCTTGCTCCCCCCCCCACTCTTGCTCCCCCCCCACTCTTGCTCCCCCCCACTCTTGCTCCCCCCCACTCTTGCTCCCCCCCCACTCTTGCTCCCCCCCCCTCTTGCTCCCCCCCACTCTTGCTCCCCCCCCACTCTTGCTCCCCCCCACTCTTGCTCCCCCCCACTCTTGCTCCCCCCCCACTCTTGCTCCCCCCCACTCTTGCTCCCCCCCACTCTTGCTCCCCCCCACTCTTGCTCCCCCCCCACTCTTGCCCCTCACCCACTCTTGCCCCTCACCCACTCTTGCCCCTCACCCTAGGCCATTCTATGTTACTCCACTCCATCACGTTATGCCACTCTGAATCTTTACGCCCCTCCACTCTATGCCACACCAAACCACAACACTCTACTCTGATACTCTACGCCTCTCTATGACGCTTTAAGCAACTCCCTCTTCTTCACTCTATGCCACTCCACTGTAAGTCTACTCAGTCTACAGCATATCATAAATAAGTTCTAAATGAGTAGATATGAGTAACAAGCTTGGGGACGAAGAGTGTTCTATAGGCTGTCCTAATTTAGGGTTTGTGGTGACTTTGAATGTCGTCAAGTGGCATATGTTTGGTTTGGAAAGAGCCTTCTCCTTCTCAAGGAAAATTTAATTGCAGCACAAGAATATTGTGGCATCTGTTCTTCTAGTTATCAATGTAGCTGCATTGTCAGTTTTCACTAGGCTATTATATCACATGGTATGCTTTTGAATAGCTGAGAATCACCCCTAAATGTGAACAGCAGATCGTGGAATTTCCTTTACTATTAAAATAGACCATCTACTTATCAATAATGATGTCAAAGTCTAGCAATAGGCCGACATTTCACAACTGTGTATTAAAAAGGATGTCTAGTGCAAAGCATATTTTGTTGTTTATTTATTTGGAGGAACACTGTCATAGTATACAAATACAAACCGTTATGCCTACAGCATATATATAAATTCAAAATAAATCATAAATCGTACTTCACAAGTATTTCAAAACAGTTGAGCTGCTGTGTCATAATATACGTGTACAAGATGACATCGCAAAGATTTCCAATAATTTTATTTTTTTATTTTTTTATTTTTGAAAAGTTTTATTGAAATTAGACAAAACAAAATAAGACAAAGGTAGCGGCTGTGTGAACAACAGAAATCAAATAAGGAGCCACATTGTGACACTTCCGGCTCTTAGATAAACAATACCATATCATCAATGCAACCGACAACAGGACCCCATCTATCAATCCATCATCAACATATGTCCGACCATAACCAGGGGGGATCTCTGACCAGTGGTCTGTCCCTAGGGTACCAAAGCCACCCCCCTCCCCTTCTCATAGCTCGGTCGTGGAAAGAACGCCATGTAGTACACAGCACCTAACCCCAGGAGCTAAATATCCCAGCGACCGCACCCGCACATGACCACTACATCTGCGTAACCTTGGTATGGCATGACCTACCCCACCCCAGTGGGAGCCATTCCGGGATTTGAGGATGGCGGGGTCGAGCCAGGTAAGCCTGCAATGTATGTTTTATAAGGGCCCCAGATGTCCCTAGGACGCGCTATCGTGGGGAGGAGACTAGAGTAGATCTCGCTGTTCGTGCTACAGAAAGCCATGGCTGTAAGCCATGTCTTGGATGTCGGAGCTGTTTTCCTCCCCCAGTGCCTTGCAATCTCCCTCTTGGCCAGCAGCAGCCCCAGAGAGGCCAGCCTACGGACATTCTTAGGGAAATTGACGGTATAACCCAACAGTGCGACCTCAGGAGTGGGAACCAGTGTAAGTCCGAGCATCTCTTCTAGGATCTTGTGAACCTGTGTCCAGAATGTCTGCAGTCTCGGACACGTCCAGGACATGTGTGCAAAATCGGCATGTGGTGTAGCGCATTTCCAGCATGTGTGCGGCCTCGCGGGATCAATGGAATGGAGTCTATCAGGGGTCATATACCAACGGCGCAGGAATTTATAGTGTATAAGTTTGTGACGACTGTTCAGTGATACCGTGTCGGTGACCTTGCAGCACGCCGTCCATTGCTCGTCCGTGATAGGTCTACCCAGGTCCGCCCCCCATTCCTCCCGCGCCCGATCGTCCGCACAGGGGACCCGAGCTGCGCACGCCTTGTACAGCTTGGAAACAATATGTGCCCCTGTATCGTTGTCAATCAGGGTGGTGAGGGGTTAAAGGAAGCCGGCTCGAGGGGAAATCCCTTGATCTCCGCTCGCGCGGCGAAATATAGCCGGCGAAGAACGAACCGGTCCATGAATGTAGCCTCACTGAATCGCGCGTCCTCTGACGCCGAGAAAAAGTGCCCACCCGGGTATAGGTCCCCGATCTTGGTGAGGTCGAATTTCCTTAACGTTCGTTGCACCAGTGGCTCATCTGTGCCCGGCAGTAACCCAGGGTTGGGTATCGGGAGGGACGAGGAGTACAGAAAAGGATGAGCCAAGTAGCGTGAGAGCCTGCTCCAAGCCCAGCTGGTGGTAGATAACGTTTGAATGTCCATCGGGTCTCTGGGGACACCTTTGGGCAACACCGCCGACAAGCGACCCGGGAGGACAAAGTCCGCCTCTGGGCGAAGGAATGGGATCCGAGCGTCAGGGTGATACCAGGCATAGGCATGTGCACACTGAGCGACTAGGTAGTATAGATATAAATCAGGCACTCCAAGGCCTCCTCGATCCTGTGGGAGTATGAGAGTCGCCCAGCGGATCCGGGGGCGCCACCCCCCCCCAGACCAGTCTAATCAGGAGGGACCGCAGGGTGGAGAAAAAGGCTCGGGTAAGAGGAACAGGGATGTTATTGAAAAGATACAAAAATTTAGGGAGCACTATCATTTTAAGAATGGCTATCCTAGCGGACATAGAGAGCGGGAGCCGCAGCCACCCATCTACCTGAGTCTCCAGTCGCGTAATCGCGCGGCCATAGTTTAGGCGGATAATTTCGTCCGTGTTCAAATGTATTTGTATGCCCAAGTACCGCACCGAGTCCGAGCACCACTCCAGAGGGAACTCACACTGCCATGGGGAGGTGCCACTAGTCAATGGAAAGATGATGGACTTATGCCAGTTTATGCCCAGGCCCGAGTGGCTACCGAAACGAAGGATCTCATGTATCAAGGGGGCAAGGTTGACCTGCGGCTCCCTGACATACAGGATTGTGTCATCGGCATAGAGTGAGGCCAGCAATGGGCCTGTCCGAAACTGGAGACCCCTGTGGAGGTGCCGCTCCTGGAAATGCCGAATCAGGGGGTCCATTGCTAAAATGAACAAGAGTGGTGAGAGCGGGCAACCCTGCCGCGTACCGCGCGTGAGCGAGAATGGGCGAGATAGCGTGCCGTTGATACGCAAACGGGCCGTAGGGCGACTATAGAGGAGTCTAACAGTAGCTAGTAAGTTCGCAGGCATGCCCATGCGCTCCATGACGGAAAGAAAGAAAGGCCATTCTAAGGAATCGAACGCTTTTTCGGTATCTAGGAGGATCGCTGCAGCCGGTGTGGTCGGGTTGATTCTGTGCAGAACCGTGAAGAGCGTACGCAAATTCAGCGAGGTCGAGCGGCGGGGGACAAAGCCAGACTGTGCGGGCGATATAATGAATTCCATCAGTTGGGAAAGCCTGTTGGCCACTATTTTGGCCAAGATCTTCTAGTCAGTGTTTAAGAGGGAGAGGGGCTTGTACGACCCACACAACGTCGGGTCCTTATTTGGCTTCGGGAGCAGCACAATGACTGCCTCACTCAGAGTAGGCGGGAGGGAGCCACGCTCCAACGCCTCCGCATACACCTCTATTAGCTTGGGCGCCAGCAGATCAGAAAAGGCCTTGTAAAAGTCAGCGGAGAAGCCATCAAGGCCCGGGGCAGAAGAGCCCCAAAGCACTTTGATCGCCCCCCGCACTTCCATCGCCCCCCGCACTTCCGCTACCGTTATAGGTTCCGCCATGAACTCCTGCATGCCCCTATCTAGGAACACCAGAGCGATTTCCGCTAGATAGGCCGCACGAGCGGCCGTGGAGTCACCCAGCTTGGTGGTATATAGATCAGTGTAGTAGGCCAGGAATTCGTCCCGGATCACAGCGGGCGTCGTGCGGAGCGCATCATCCGTGCCCCGCACTTCGGCGATCAGGGACTTGCTGTATGGTGGTCGCAAGGCCTGCGCTAGTGTGCGCCCCGGCCTGTCCCCCTCTCCGTACCTACGCGCAACCTGGTATTTCCCCAGATAAAGGATCTCCCTGTCCACGGCTTCCCGGAAGTCGGACAACAGGCGTAAGCGCCTGGAAAATACCTCGTCAGAGGGTGTTCGGTGTGCCTCAGTGTCAAGCGCATCCAGCTGTGTCTCCAGTTGTGTTATTGTTGCGCGCAATACTTTCAGGACCCCCGCATGCTTGGCTATACAAACCCCTCTGATGTATGCTTTGAACCCATCCCAGAGTACTGCCCACGAGTCCACCGAGCCTGTATTTATGCTGAAGTAGTCCTCTATGGCCTCGGAAACCTCGTGTACAAAAAGGTCATCTAATAACGCCCTCCCAGGGAAACGCCACCGCCGCTCAAAACCCTCAGGCCGAGGTACGTCTAAGCCAAGTAGGACCGGGGAATGGTCCGAGTACGTTCTAGGGAACGTTCTCAACGCGCGGAACCAGGGGGACAGGCCCGGGGAGAGGAGCCAGTAGTCAATTCTGGTCCAAGTATTGTGTTGTCCTGAAAAGTGTGTGTAGTCAGTAGTGTTCGGATTGCGCCTGCGCCATATATCTGTCAGCGAGAACCTACGGCAGAGGTCCAAGAACGCGCGCCGTGCCCTAGGCTTGGAATCTGTGGCCCCAGAGGTGCTATCCAGCCCCACATCCAACAACATGTTGAGGTCGCCACCCAGCAGGACGCCGGCCGGCGCTAGGGTTACCAGTTGGGCCGCAAGCGCATGGAAAAAGTCCGGGGAATCGGAGTTGGGAGCATACACACAAACAAGAGTGACCGCATGGCCCATCAAAATCCCCTTTACAATACAGTAGCGCCCTTCCCCGTCCCCCAGAAACGTCTGGCACTGAAACGGGACTCTCTTATGGATCAGCACCGCAGTGCCTCTAGCGTAATTTCTGAAAGTGGCAAAATATCGATGAGCGCCCCAGGAAGCTGCAAAGCGGGCGGTCATTGGATCATGCAGATGAGTCTCTTGAAGAAAAGCAATGTCCACCTGGTGCCGATTTAAGTAGTGCAGTATTTGTTTGCATTTACTCCGGTTGTTTAGGCCCCGGACATTCCAAGTCATTAACGATAGATTGAGAGGAGCTTCATTCAGACCTATATGGGCCATTGATGCCAGTCAGCAGGTGATGGGAGCAACAAAACCGGGATGTCACTGTGTATCAATAAAATTCGTTCACACATAGCCATATCAGAAAAATCAAAATTGCTTACCCCTACCCCCCTCCCCCCACCCAGCCAAACCACGCAAACGTGAGGCAATCCCAATCCTGGAAAAAAAGAACATAGCTCTAGACAGTAATACCAAATAAAACCAAGCAGTAAAAGACAGAGCATCGCAACCAAAAACGATCCCAACGGTTTCAACCAAAGGGGGGTGACAACGATCCGCAATCAACCCAGCGCTGCAGCACAAATAAACTCCAAATGTTAATACATCCCCAAATAGCCAAAGTCCAACAGTACAAAGTTATGTGACGGGCGCCGCCTCAGCCGACACCGGAGGTCAAGAACAGGTCCTGGCTGCCCGCAGATCCACTACCAGGGGGAGACCGTCCACCCTCATCCCCCCCCCCCCCCCCGGCGGGCCTCTGCGCGGCTTGTATTTACGGCAGAAATCCGGGATTGTCAAATAGCCGAGCTCGGCCATCAACCTCGACCCGAAGCCGGGCCGGATAGAGCATGCCATATTTGAGGCCCAAGTTCCGGAGCGCCGCCTTCACCCCCGCATATTTACGCCTGGCCTCCTGGACCACGGCAGTAAAGTCTGGGTAGAGTGAGAGTCTTGAGCCCTGCCAGGTAATCTCGCCCTTCTCTCTGGCCAGCCGCAAGGCAGTATCGCGGTCCCGGAAGTTCATAATGCGAGCAATCAGCGGGCGAGGCGGGAGCCCCGGGTTAGGCCTCGGACCCAGGGAGCGGTGCGCACGCTCCACCACGAAGCCAGGAGTGAAGGATTCTCTCCCAAAGATGTCGGCCAACAGTTGTTCCACGAAAACATCAAGCCTGCCCATGGCTGTGGACTCCGGAACCCCAATAATTTGCACATTGTTGCGCCGACTGCGCGATTCCAAATCTTCGTTTTTGCTGGCCACTTCCTTTAATATGCGCTCCAGTCTGTCCACCCTTTTGATCTCCTGCACCGATTTATCCTCCACTGCAGAGATCCGGGCCTCGGCCTCTCCCAGACGCTTGTCGTGGGCCTGGATTTTGGCCCCCATAGTTTCCAAAGTCTTATCTAGGGCATCAAAGCGACCATCCAGGGCCCTGAAGCCGGCACGCATCTCCTGCAGCCAGTCCGGGGACGGGGCGCGGGCCGTCGAGCCGCCAGTCGCTCCACCAGCCGGGTCCGGCATGTCAGGGCGGGTTTCCGCGGGCTGCTCAGATAGTTTCTCGAACTGCAGCGTTTTCTGTTTAGGGTCCTTGCGACCCATGCCCACAACCGCCAGACGGCTACCAGCCAGCCGTGTGAAGAGCAGGGGAGGCGCCGGTACGACGGAGCGTTAGTCCAATGGCGCAGGCCCAAACCTTAGCCAAGCTGCTCTGGACCCCGTGCGTTGTTGTGCCCACCGGGCACCGGACAGCACTCGACCTCACTGTGCAGTAGGCAAGGGCCACCACTCTATGGAGCCAGCAGGGTCCCAACGGAACATCCAGCGCACCAGCGCGATGTAGTCAGCAGCCGCGACTCGACGCCGCCGGAAGGGGCAAGGGAGGATCGCACAAACCGACCGCAGAGCACATGGTCAACCCAGGGAGGGCCCAAGGATCGAGGCAGAGACAACCCGGGTGCCAGGCCCAGCGCCGAGCCCCACCGCCCCCCCCCCACCGCTAGCAGGCAGTCACGCCACCCCTCCCAGGCTCCCCGGCCAAATTAGCCCGGGCCCCCGGGAGGAGACAACGAGCGAGGCCGCGCCCGGAGCGCAGGGCAAGAGCCGAGCGCCCGGTCGTCCTCCGGACCGCAACGGCACAGGGAGAGAAGCAGGTCCCCGCCAGACAGCACCGCGGTGCTCAATGCCCCCCCCTCTGAGGCCCCCGGGTACCTGTCTCTCGGCCGGCCGCCGTCCACGCACTCGCAACCCAAATCCCCGAATCAGCCCGCCATCTTAGGCCTCAGGATGGTGTGGTCGGCGCCGGGAATCCCCGTGGCTCAGGAGGTCCGTTCAGCATCCCAGCGCACCCCTGGGTCGCGGAAGGGTCAGCGGCGGTGTCTGGCGTCCCGCGCCCGCATCAGGAGGGCGAGGAAAGCAGGGTTTGCGCCGGGTCGATGGCGGAGCTTCAACGCCGTGCGGCCATCTTAGCCCGCGGCTTGGCCACGCCCCAAGATTTCCAATAAATTTAAGATGCCGTGTGAAAACCAGAAAGAGAAGCATAGTAGAGTAATCCGGTGACCGGCCTTGATGCTGTCATCTATCCTTAATCCCCCTCAGAGCTTCCTTTTCTTATCCAGGGTTTTCAAATTCTACTAAATGCCATTATATTGCCAGACCTCAGTGCAAACAGCTTCTCTTGTCCCTGAACCTTGTTCATTTTCTCATGTCAATCGGCATAACAGGTAACAAAGTCAAACTTCCATCTCTGTGTCATAGCCACCAACATATGCAAAAACAACAGTTGATGGACAGAATGCAGAACAATGTCATACATTCACCCCAATACAGAGATCTGGGCCTAAATCCATCGTTTTTTTGCTCACCATGCCTTTCCAGTTTGAACCCAGCCATATGCAAATCAGTCTTGACCCTGTGCCTCATGGGAACAGTCCAGCCCGGACTGGCAAGCCAGGTTCTCCCTGGACTGGAAACAAGCATCGTAGGACCGGTTTCGGGGTTTCACTCCTCTTCAGCCAGGATAGCTTGATTCCAGTGGCATGGAGAACACGGGACCCACGTCTGGGCATACCCTTCCCACTCGGGGTGACAAATGCAAAAACAACAGTTGATGGACAGAATGCAGAACAATGTCATGCATTCACTCCAGTATAGAGATCTGGGCCTAAATCCATCGTTTTTTTTTTAGCCACTAACATAGCCATAAACAAAAACTTCTGCGATCCCATTGTTATACCTGGTATTGGGCATATGCCTACTGAAGCCAGCGCTGGATTTTGCGGTTAATGAATACCCAGTAAACTTCTGGATACCTATAAGCCCCTGAGCCTATTGCAAAACCAGACTAGGTGGGCCCTCCCTCCTCTACCCACCATTTCGAGTCTAAAACATTGATTTAGGCAGCTCTGGTTTACTTTATGCAAAAACTGGGAAAGTACGTTATACTAACCATTCGGCAAAATGCTGCATCTTGTGGAAGTTGTCCCCCCTCAATGTAGAGAAATTAAACAGATTGATTTTTAACCAATCCCATTTAGATATTTTCTTCCCTGAGACATTTTGACGAAATCTGGGCATACAAGTCTGCTTTCACACAAGATACCAAGTATCGGTTCCACAGCTCTATCTTCCTATCACCTGTATTACGCATCTTGGACACCAATTCTTTGGGGTCAATCTTTTGCAACACCTTAATTAAAGAACTGTAGCACCACAGTAACCAACTTTTGTCATACTACTCCATCGACTCTACCTCATCCTACTTTTTCCACCTATCGCCCAGCAGGAAATACCCCAGTTTCACAAATCGGTTCTTGACCCATCTAGTTGCAGTAGATGGATCTAAAAAGTAGGCCTGGGTGGTAAATTCCGTTCCGCTCGCAGAGAACGCAGAATTGCCCAAAATTCTGTGTTCCACGGCTTCGTGGAATTTTTTGTATGTTCGCGTTCTCAAAATGCGTGTTCACAAGATTTCCCCCTGAGCACGCAAACAGCGTTCGCGAACAGGAAAAAAGCATTGCGAACAAGCAATTCTGCGTGTTCGCGGAATTTCTGCTTGCTCGTGGAAATTTTTTACCATTTGGCGGAGCTTTGCGTAGCATGACTACGCAAATTCCGCCCACCCCTACTAAAAAGGCACCTCCCTCTAATTCTGAGTAGTTCAAAGGGGCTTCGGAATTTACTAAAGGTATCTTAATAACCTTATAAAACTGAGCTCTTTTTTTTTTTTTTTTTAAAGCTCTTGCAATGTCTTATATCACAGTTTTTTGGGATGTTTAACTAGTCTTCGCACATCTCTAATTTGATATTCTGCAAGCAGCTTATCCACAAGTTAATTCTGAAAATGGGTACCCTACAGGGCTTGCCTTATTACATCTAGACATATACCTTGCAAAATGAGCAAAATAATGGATCTTGAAGCACGGAAGTGCCAACCTCCCTTCCTCCGTACTGTGATATAAAGTGCATAGTGCAATCCTTGAACTCCTTGGTCTATCCTGACCGCTTTTTCTTTCCTTAGATTTAAAGCATTGATTCACGTTGGACATTTTTCAAATTAACTTTATCCATTTTTCTTTTTAGATTTGTTTCCCTAAGTTCAACATATATACCTAAATGTGCCTTGATAATGGCTTTATATGTAGGTAAAATTACCCCTAAGCTTCTTTTAATGCAAAATAATACCTGCCTGGAAACCTGCCCCATAGCATTGTATGCCCATATTGAACACTTTACTTATTTGGTACTCTAGTCTGATGAAGGTAGTTTGAACCAGATCTTTTTGTTGACTAAATGCATCACCTTGCTCTCCAGGGCACCGAACCTTGTCTGCCACTGACCTATCTACTGTGCAGTGTTGCCCACATCTCTTTGTTTATGCCATGTCCCTTCTCTACATATAGTCCTACTCCATTTGAATCATTAACATGTAAAACATTTCACCTTTTGTTCTATAAATAATAAACAACATTCAGCCAATACAAAAGTTTGTTGAATGCTGCTTATTGACCCATTCTGCTACAGTGTGGCATTAATCCTATTGATTTCTGTCAGATTGCTACCCTGGTAGGGGTGGCATTTTTTTCTATGGTATATGATAGTGAATCACCAGGCAGAATCGCAATACTGAAATGCTCTTCCCCGAACAGAGAAAAGTTATGGTGTTGTCTCGCAGTGGGCCACAAAATGCTCCAAGATAGCTGACCTGCCCATGCTGCCACAGACTGTTTTTGAAGGGATAGGAGGGACTAGAAAGAGCCATACTCACTGACTGACTGGCAGCAGCCAATGAGAATGTTCAAAATACAGAGGCCATTTCTGATTAGTCTAGGGCAGCCAGTCACCCTTGATAAACAACCTGCTATATCCACAGTTCTGTTTGCCTGCCCTCGACACGAGATCCAATTGGACTGAGGCTAATTCTGACTTATTAATGTTGTTTAAAAAGTAACTTCATGTTCTGCTGTCTCTTTATTTGATAAATAATATGAATTAGTAGAGCAAGTCCTCTTGAATGGCTTTTAATTAGTTGTTAGTCTCCTTTGTGTATTTGATATATCTTTATCTGGTGCACTCCTTTAGTTACGCCGCCTACTTATACCGGGGTCTCGCCCCACATGGACATACCCCCTACAAGTAGACATAGCCCGGAAGTGCGTACAACGTATACACCGCATGGCGCCAGATTGCCCTCCGTACACACCATTGCTACCGCTGGTCGGCTGGCCCAGACAGGGAGGGTTCTTTACTTCCGCCATGCTGCGGGAATGGACGGCAAGGGACATCACCGAAGCGGAAGTACTGTTCGACGACGGACAGCTGCGGTCGTACCGGCAACTCATAGATGAGTGTGACCTGCCCCCCGGCCAATTCTTGCGTCATCGCCAACTCCTCAGCCACTACCGGCCATACGCCGACCTCACCCTGGGTGAACCCCCCACACACCCGGTTCTCCACGCCATACTCCGAATGGGGCCGGGGCGCCACCACACTACATGGTTATACAAGTCGATCAGGGAACTGACACCCCCGCTCCTAGGACCCCTACGGACCCTCTGGGAGGAGGAAATTGGTCGACCTTTCCACGATAGCGAATGGGAAAGAGCAATAGAATTCCCCAAAAAAGTCTCCAGGAATGCCCGGTTCAAGAACATACAGTACCATATCCTACACAGGGCCTACCTAACACCAGCACGCCTCCAACGCTTTTACCCCGACACGATCTTCCTCTGCCCTCGTTGCCCAGCTAGAGACGCTGACTTTTATCACATGTTCTGGACGTGTCCGGGCATTCAGACCTATTGGTCATCTATCCACTCAACACTCAAGGAGCTTACCGGGTTGACCCACCTGACCACCTGGGAGAACTGTGCATTAGGCATACTGGGACGGAGGAAACGACACAAAATACCAATGCGCTTTGTATCCCTAGCTCACTTGCTGGCCAAGCGCTGTATAGCCATGCACTGGCGTGATCCATCGGGCCCCCCGCTGGCGGCATGGGCAGGAGCGGTTCTTAAATGGGCAGCTGCTGAGGAAGAGGTAATCCGTGCGGAAGAAGCCAAAGGTATCCGCAAAACCCCTATTTCCCTGGAATGGGCGCTCCTATTGTACCAATTCAGACAATCCCAGACCCCGGAAGCCACAGCCACTGCCATCCAGACCCCTAACACGGTACAGCCTTCTGCTATACAGGCCCCTGAGACAGTGGATCTTCCACCACTACCCCCTGTGCCATCACCGGACCAGTCGGGTCCGTCTTCGTCACTCTATCACACTCAACGGCCCCCCACATCACTCTACACACCCGCCTCCCCCTGAACGAGCAGCAACTGCACTGTCGAGTAGGCAATAATGGACCCGCCGCGTACGCCCACTCTAACACTACACACCCCATGGCATACCCCAGTTCAGTTCTTCCCCAGTTCCCCTCTATGGCAATGCTCTGCTACAACACAGACCACATCCTCACTGAACAAGATATTGATGTACTCCTTATGTTGACGGAGGTCTACTCTAATACCTATGTACCACAACTCTCTGCGACACACGCTGTATGTACGTTTAAACCTCAAAATGCCAATAAAAAGAATTTTCAAAAAAAAAAAATCTGGTGCACTCCTTTAGTGATGATTTGCATGGTAATTTGTTAGTGCTAGAACTGGTAGTTATTTTCTTTTTATCCTCTATGTAGTGGGCTTGCTCCATTGATGTTTACATCGTGTCACATTTATGATAAGTTTTTTTTTGTATTATACTGAAGCATGCCCTAACCTGAAAGGCAACACAGTTACACTGTTTATTTGTAGATAATGAAAATGATTAACTTTGTTGTGAAGTTCTAAGCGTTATTTGTGCAGGGGACAGTTACTCCTGTTAACATTGTCCTGGAATAAGTCGACATGTAGGCATCTCCTATCGTAATTTCACATATTTGACATGACTATCCAAAGATTTTCTTTGTAGCTTAAATTGGTGTGTTTTCTTGTTGGATCATTCAGTCACTAAAGCTTGCTTGGAATTGAAATTCCCATTCCAAGAAAGAGTAAAATTACTTCTCATAGTACCATTGGACCAAAGTGAAAATTAATTTTCATTTTTTACATTACTTGAAAAATGCATGAAAACTGGTTTTACTCATTAACTTTGGTTTATACTAAGTCGCTATTGCAAATATGTTCATGCTACTAATCCATGGCATCTGTTTTATAACCTCTTCGCACTCCCTCCGTTTAAGCAAATTTACTTTGATAACCTTGATTTTCATGTGAATGTATAACGTTATTCTGTAAACCGCCGTCATAAATATTTGAAAACCTGTGAGCTAATTAATTCCTTACTCTAACTGTTCTACAAAACCGTCTGTGCAGGAATCCTTAACTGAAGTTGAAGACAAATATAAGAAAGCCATGGTTTCCAATGCCCAGCTAGATAATGAGAAAAGCTATTTGAATTATCAAGTCGATACGTTAAAGGATGTTATTGAAGAGATGGAAGAACAAATGGCGGAGTACTACAGAGAAAACGAGGAGAAGTCAAGGGTAACTTTACTTTTGAAATATGTTACTAAATTGTTGACCCCATTAATGTGTTTTTTGTTCTGTGATTATCTTTGTGAAATGCAATTTTTTCTTGTCTATATATTTTATCAGTGGGCAAAATGTAGGTATAATCTCTCTTCATCCTGTCTGAAACAAGCAGTTTATAATTTCAGATATTTTCTGCACCATTTCCCACACCCTCTACCAGCCATGCATTGGTTTCTTTCTTACCCTTGAATGAAGTCTAACCTGTAATGTGCAAGGGTGATGGCTTCACTTGATTCATGCCCATCTAATACACTGGGCTGTTGTTTCCTGTGCTCTTCCTAAATGTAATATGACTTCTTGCTTCTCCAGGCATTTATTAAACCAGTGACATAAGAACCGAAACTAAGAAATTTAGAAAAGAAGGAACGGTACACAGGACATTAGTGGAAAGATGAGCCCAGTTTTACGCTCTATGGGAATGTGAAGGAGGACCAAAGCCAACTCAGCATAATGTAGTAATTTAAGTTCCAGTCCAGTGGTAAAGCATGCTGAATGACGCAAAAGTCTTGAATCTTTGCAGTATTTCTGGAATCGGCATATTTTTACAGTCAAGAAAAGCGATGACTGCAAACACACGTGCCTTATCATTTAACAAAGCCAATAACATTTTAATTGTGAAGATATAAAACCTGTTTAGTGTGCTTTCCGATTTGCGTGAACATTTTACCTAGATACATAATCCTTTAATGCTCCATATTTGGTTTAGCTCATAACTATTACTTTAGATGGATTGCTGACCAATAGCTTTTTATTACGAGTTTGCGTCACTATTTCAGCTCGGGCCTCCTGTCTTTTATTCAAATGAAAAATTAGTCTCAAATATATTTTGTTTTACACAACATTATCATGTGTGTATTGGCCTAAAGAGACAGATTGAACAAAAACTACCTTACCATACAACAAATGTGTTACTAAGAGCATATGTGAGAGACTTTTTAAGTTAAATTTTTATGAAAATACCAGCAGTATTTTCTTTATAGAAAAAAGAAGCACCTGTTCCATAGGTCCATGAATATTGTAATGTACAGTCTGGAAATACTACTGACCACAATAAACCGGTCTGCAACAGAGGTTCATTAATTACAACCGAAAAAGGTCTGCGACAGAGGTTCATTCGTTATTAAAGAGGTACACGTGTGAATTAATCTGCATATGCATTTTATGCAATCTTTCTGTAATTCATTGGAAGCATTACGCATGCCCCTTTTTCAGCATGCCTGTGAAGTGTGACTTTTTGAAGGCATTTTTAACCAGCCTGAACATCAACAGAATCCTGAGAGTCTCACCATTGTCCAAACTAATAGGCTCATTCTTTGATCAAGTGCACATCTGTTGATGTTTAAAACAGGCTTAGAGAGAGTGGTCAATTAACCAACTGTCAGCTGAATGCAAAAATAACAGTAGAAGCCCACAAAAAGTCAAAAAATTGTTTTTATTTCATGGCCCTCGGCCTCAATGCTGCAAAAAGTTGGGACTACGAAGAGATTACAGTGGAATTGCTCAAATGACAAATTCAGTACTATTCTCCTTGAAGGGAACAGACAAAATAATAAGGAACCCGCACGAAGGATGGTCCCCTAGGGCCCTCCAAGAGTAAGTGATGGGGAGGATACCAGAGGAGAGGATAGTGCAGAGAGCTCAAACAGTTGACAAGGGCTACCAGGTGAAGAGACCCACAACAATACAAAAGTAAACAGAAAGTGAGACGCTGATTCTTCTTTGACTTGCGTAAGAGATCAGCTTTTGTAATGGACATGGGCTAATAGGGGCCTGGTGATGACTATTCCATATTGTTTCCCGCTCAAGATCGGTAGAAGGCTTAGTAAGGGTGTTCAAGTTATCGAAGTCAGGAGACTAGGTCACTGGTACTTAAGCCATCAAGGTTGCTTATGAAACAGTGATGTGAAGATCCCATACACACCACAGGTCAAGTGGGGGGTGAGGGGAGGGCACGTGTTGTGTACAACACAATTCTGGGGGCACTTTAGTAATTCCTCATGCACAAAGACACCAGGGATTCCACTGTGGATCAAGGAGACCATAAAGTCAGTCCCATCAATATGAGAGTAAAGACATTTATTGTTTTCACTGTTTTATGTTTTTTTCAGGAGTATATTCATCAAGGGGAATTATTTGTCTTATGGTACATAACACATCACTGCAAAGTCAACATCAAGTGTAAGATAACACCACACATAAATACCACGTTACATTAAGGCTCATAACCCTAAATGTGAGGTGTCTTAATTCCTCAGCAAAGTGTTGCTTGGTCTAGAAATACATTAGACACCAAGATCCAGTTATTATATCTGTTACAAAAAGATCAATTTAGAATGAAAAATAAGTACTACCCTTTCCAGATATTGGCCTCAGGGAAAATGAAAGCGGGGGTAGGCATACTTGTCAAAAGGAACCATGACATATACATAGAGTAGTTCGTGATCCTGAAGGCCGTTATCTTAACATTCAATCCACTGTGCGGTGTAAGTAAAGATCTATGGGATTTTCATTCCAGTACTCCAAATCACACAGACGTCTGGGCAGACATGTAAATTGGAGGATGCTAACTAAACTGTGATGTAATACTCCCAAAGTAAAATCTCCTCTTATACCTATCCAAGAATATGAAGAATATTACACCTGCCCATCGCCATCGAGACCGCATGCAAGCCCTCTAGTTGCGTTTTGGAGCTAGCATAGAGGCTTTGGGCTTGCCAGAGAATACCCTTCGCCTTTCTGCCACCAGGCTACCATCTTTCTGGCATCAGCCCAATCCTTTAACAGTTCTCACTGCTCTTGTCTTTTGTTTCTATAGGTCTCATCTGCCATTGCCTTTAATTTCCACCCCTTTTCTTCTGGCACATTATCATAATTTAATCACTTCCCTCTCAGTTCAGGAAACAACTTTTCTATTGAAATTAGTCCTAACTAAAACAGTGTAATTATATAGTTGATGATCTAGCCAATTTGTTGAATTTCAGAAACAAGTGTCCTCAGGATTTGACTATGAAGTCATTTGCTGTGACCATTCTTGGACCTATGAACAAGACTGTCATGAGCTGTTTTTTGTGTTCTGTTGCATCACTGATGAATCATTCTCAATTAGGAGAACACCATTCTGTTTCCTAATCTCTGACCAAGTATATTTGTAGTTCGGCAGACTTCATCCACTAGTGAAAATTAAATACCAGTATACCATTAATGAATGTATATACACCTTTCAGAGCCAGCCTAGTAATCGGACCTCCAGTTACAACAGATCTACAAGTGATTCATTGAAGGTGAAGGCCGTACAGTTTTAACACAAAGCATGCCATGGCTGAGCCGGTTTAGAAGAGCTCTGTCCACAGGGGATCTAATTGTAGGAGTTTGAAAAGTGAATAACATAGGTAGTGCTACTTCCCATGTATAGCTAATTTGAGAGGTACAGGCCTTCTGCACAAACACATTTAAGAGCATATTTTAATTGCATTTTATTTTGATTTTGAAAGGTAAGTTTTACATAGGAAAATGTGCATAAATTCAGTGTTTTAAAATTGATTAAACGGGTCTGTGTCCTGTACCTGTTTTTGAAGATTAGTAGTATGGCTCCCAACCGCCACGTACCTTCCTTCTCTGGTTGATGAAGACACAAGATCTTTAACTATGAGGGCCTGATTTATAACCTTCATGTGGTAGTATTTAAAGTAATACTTCAGTAGTATTACTTACTACAAAATGTTAACAAACCTATGGGTGGAGATCTCTGCCTCTCCTATCCAGGGAAACCCGGGAGATTGGTGAGAAAGAGGGAATAATTACTCAAAAATGAGCTGGATTAAGAGGTTTATTTAGGGGTTTGAGTGGTACAGAACACACTCACAAAATAGTAGGACGGTTAACAAAATACGCTTCTAAAGATACTACAACCCTAATGGTGTCAAAATGGATGGGCAGGTACTCTAGACTTGAAGCAAGTCGAGCACCACACTTGGTCAAAGAAATGGAACTGCAACCCACATCCATTAAAAAAGATAACACTAGATAGAAATTAATGTTAAACTAGAACTATCTAGATAGATTTCTATATGTGTGTGTATGTATATATATATATATATATATATATATATATTACCAATTCACATCCTTAGAAGTTACCGGGACACTTGTACAGCGGTGCAATCCAGGGTCCAAGGCTCCGTGTTGTCTTATCCAGTTTCACAATGCCGCAGAGCATTTCATGCACTCCTTCACAAAGAAAGCACGATCACGGGGCTTCAAAATGGTTTATTCACAACAACCAAGCCCAACGCGTTTCGGCGTAACCACCTTGATCACGGGTAGAATGTATTCCTCGTCATTCAAAATTTAAACAATTTTCTGTTTGTGACGTACAAAATAAAGTGATGTAAAAAGAGGCCCAAAAACAAAAACGTGCGTATTTGCCATACTTTTTTGCCTAATTCATCGGCCATTTTGTAATGGTCAAAATAATCAACCTATATGCTTAGAAAACCGGATTCTATTACTCTACATGCTCATAATATACATGCCCCATATTATCCAACATGTTTCAATAACATATTGATAATACTTGGAAAAAGTGATCTCATCAGATACTTATTCTCACAATATAAGTTAGATATGGTTTAGGCATAGAGATCGGTTGTAAAACTTTGTCGACAACTATAAATACATAATGAGCCTGATTTTTAATCTTCACAGTTTATAAACGTGCAATGTAACGACATGCATTATTCCGACATGAGGTTTTTTTCGGGAATACGATTACTTTCATAAAACTTTATTAGTAACGGGTCCCCGCCTCCCCGGTTGCCAAGACTCAATGGTAAACAGCCTATAAATTCAAATTAATAATACAGTTTTGTGTAACCCAAGTGGGAAAAAAATTAATTAAACAAAACGCGCAA
This sequence comes from Triturus cristatus, assembly GCF_964204655.1. Lineage (NCBI taxonomy): Eukaryota > Metazoa > Chordata > Amphibia > Caudata > Salamandridae > Triturus > Triturus cristatus. The sequence continues at coordinate 514,248,442 of NC_140588.1, forward strand.
ACAAAGAGACGAATATCCCCATTTTGTTACTTGTACAGATCGTCACATGCCTCCATATGTCCATCATGGATCCACATTATCGGATGGACTTTTCTAACTAATAAAACACACAGTATGTAGCCGATCCTATAGATACAGATATAAAAGTATCATCGAAGTGTCTAATATGGGACATCACTACCCATTGATTAGCGAAATATTATCAAAAGTAGTATATAATGTATGACATTCATAGTTTCACATCTCCTAGTGTCATCCGCAATAGAAAACTCACGACATTATGAACACAAATATAAAACCCTAGTGGGTAATATTCAATGAATAAAGGACCAGCTAATAGTCGTAATTCTTAAATTCCACATATTTAGAAAAAGAAAAGACCAAAATACATTCTTAAACCCTAGTGGGTAATCAATCATGGTTAGAAAAAAGTGCTTTACGATAGAGAATCACTGTAGTCAATCTTAGTCAAGGCATGTCTCCATATCAGTATCTCCACATGTCAACACCATCTGTGAAGAATGGTAAACAAGTTATGGCTCAATGATGGATGAATCTTACATGTACAGCTCAAATAAACACATGTAATTATATTGAATAAGACTGAAAATTTTATACATACAACTGTTAAAATCATGGATGTTTAGTCAGAAGAATCGAGAGACAAACTTCAACATGTTCACCTCTTGAAGTAACTATTTACAAATGATTACAGTTCAGAATAGTTCAACCTATTCACCCAGAAACCAAGATAACTCTTCTTCAGAGTTCAGTCCACATGGGATTTTTGTATCAAGCTCCAAAATATACTTGGATTCTAGTTGTCTCAGTTTGCGAATTCTGTCTCCCCCCCCCCCCCCCCCCTAATCGTTGAGGGTATCCGATCTATCACAAAGAATTTCAACAAATTACGGTTGCTTCTGTGGAATTGTTCGAAATGTCGCCCTATAGGGGAGAGCTTGTCCCTGTTTTGTATTGCCCTCATGTGCTCCAAGATCTGTTTTTTGGCAGCAAACATAGTGCTGCCAACGTATCTCTTAGCACAAGGGCAGGTTAGCACGTATACACAATGATCAGATAGACAACTCAGATGGTTATCTATGTCTCTGTTCGCTTTTGTGATAGGGTAATAGACTTTTTTGACATTGGAACTGAATTTGCAAGCTTTGCATGACATACAGGTATAAAAACCTTGTGTCTCTGTGGTAGGTGGTCTTCCCGGGCTAATATCATTCCTACTTAGTTTGTTCCGTAGGGAATCTGCCTTCCTAAATGTGACATTAGGTATATCTTTCACGACCTCCTCCAATGTAGGTTCTGTTTTAAGGATGCCCCAATGTCTTTTGAGACTTTTCCTTACATCATTTGAACCTGCATTATGTCGTTATGTATCTTATGATTTTGTCTTCGTCAGCATCTAGGTTTTCTTTAGGGGCCAATAGGTCATCATGCTTGAATTTAGTAGCTTTTAAGCGAGCTTGTTTAATGACATTCAAATCATACCCCCTATCCAAGAATCTTTCATTCATGATATTGCATTCCCGTTCGAAATCATAATCTGAGCTGCAGTTCCTTCGAGCCCGAAGGAACTCCCCAAACGGAATGCTTTTGATGAGGGCCTTAGAATGTCCGCTCTCTGCATGTAACACAGTGTTTCCCGATGTTTTTTTACGATACAGTTTAGTTGATAGTGTATCATCCACTGGCTGGATTTGTAAATCCAGAAATTCAATACAGGAGCTACTAATGGTACCTTCGAATTTCAGATTGACCTCATTGTGGTTAAGAACTTCAATGAAGTCTCTAGCAAGTTCTTCGCTGCCCTCCCAGATGATAAAATGATCATCTATATATCGCAGCCATGTTTTAACATGGCTACGATATGAACTGTATACTTTGGGCACCTGCTGCTCCCAGTACCCCATAAAGAGGTTGGCATAACTAGGAGCAAAACAGATGCCCATGGCAGTTCCCTGTTTTTGTCTGTAAAAACCATCATTGAAGACAAAAAAATTATTCTCCAAGCAGAATCTGATCATCTGCAGTAGCATATCAGTGTGTTGCAAAAAAGAAATGGAACGTGATTTCAAGAAATGTTTACAAGCCTCTACCCCATCCTCATGTTTGATAGACGTGTAGAGACTGCAAACATCCAATGTAATTAACAAATAGTTTTTTTGCCAATTCACATTCTTGATTTTCTTCAGGAAATCTCTACTGTCTTTTAGATAAGATGGAAGACTTTCTACATATGAGCGTAGAAAATAATCGATGTATTTAGATGTTTTCTCCAACAGGGAGCCTATAGATGACCCAATAGGTCTCCCTGGGGGGTTCAGCATATTTTTTGCAATTTGGGCAGTAGATATAAGAACGCCACTTTCTGTGTGCGGGTAAGTAGGAATGGTTTGTAAACAAATCAGGCGTGGTGGATGGAGGAAGAACCACAGCAGCCCCCATGGGAATGGAAACAAGGGGTCAGAAAAATCGAAAATGAAGAACTGCCAAAATGTGGTAAATCTTTCTGGTCATCCTTTGAGTACTGTTGAGTATGATGTTTTACAGTATGGTTTGTCATTCTGTCCCACAGCCTCATTTTCGTATCCGAAAGAAAGGGTTGATTTATATCACTTCACAAGGAAATTACGCTTACACAAGTGGCATAAATTGAAGGTTAAAAGTACTCATCCTCAGAATTATTTAACAATAATCTAGTCCTGTGGAGGATACAATTAATGAAGTTAACACTTTGATTGCCTTGAAAGAATTGGAATGTGATGACAGTACTGATCTTACCCCTATTACAGCACAATCGTTGGGTTTTAGAACGGATCTTAGTTGTCCTAATGATTTTTCACCTAAATCTACTTTCAATCCCACTATGCCTCCGAGTGGCATTGATATATTTGAAACCCTTGTAATTGCTGATCTAAAATCTCTGGCTAAGAGAAAGAACAAGTGGCATAATGATAATCTGAGTAAACAACAAAGATTAGCAATCCAATCCCTACAAACTGATAAGAACATAGTGATCCGTCTATCAGACAAAGGGGGTAATGTTGTTTTACTTAATGTACAGGATTATCTTCAGGAAGGATTGCGACAGCTAGGAGTCAAAGAATGCTATGAGATGGTGGACAAAGTAATGATTGATGAATCTACCACGAGATACCATAGCTTGATAAAGAACTGGCATACACAAGGAAATTTGGAATGGAATGAATATTCCTTCCTACTTACCCGCACACCAAAAGTGGCGTTATTATATCTACTGCCCAAATTGCACAAAAATATGCTGAACCCCCCCAGGGAGACCTATTGTGTCATCTATAGGCTCCCTGTTGGAGAAAACATCTAAATACATCGATTATTTTCTACGCTCATATGTAGAAAGTCTTCCATCTTATCTAAAAGACAGAGATTTCCTAAAGAAAATCAAGAATGTGAATTGGCAAAAAAACTATTTGTTAATTACATTGGATGTTTGCAGTCTCTACACGTCTATCAAACATGAGGATGGGGTAGAGGCTTGTAAACATTTCTTGAAATCACGTTCCATTTCTTTTTTGCAACACACTGATATGCTACTGCAGATGATCAGATTCTGCTTGGAGAATAATTTTTTTGTCTTTAATAATGGTTTTTACAGACAAAAACAGGGTACTGCCATGGGCACCTGTTTTGCTCCTAGTTATGCCAACCTCTTTATGGGGTACTGGGAGCAGCAGGTGCCCAAAGTATACAGTTCATATCGTAGCCATGTTAAAACATGGCTGCGATATATAGATCTTTTTATCATCTAGGAGGGCAGAGAAGAACTTGCTAGAGACTTCATTGAAGTTCTTAACCACAATGAGGTCAATCTGAAATTCGAAGGTACCATTAGTAGCTCCTGTATTGAATTTCTGGATTTACAAATCCAGCCAGTGGATGATACACTGTCAACTAAACTGTATCGTAAAAAAACATCGGGAAACACGGTGTTACACGCAGAGAGCGGACATTCTAAGGCCCTCATCAAAAGCATTCAGTTTGGGGAGTTCCTTCGGGCTCGAAGGAACTGCAGCTCAGATTATGATTTCGAACGGGAATGCAATATCATGAATGAAAGATTCTTGGATAGGGGGTATGATTTGAATGTCATTAAACAAGCTCGCTTAAAAGCTACTAAATTCAAGCATGATGACCTATTGGCCCCTAAAGAAAACCTAGATGCTGACGAAGACAAAATCATAAGATACATAACGACATATAATGCAGGTTCAAATGATGTAAGGAAAAGTCTCAAAAGACATTGGGGCATCCTTAAAACAGAACCTACATTGGAGGAGGTCGTGAAAGATATACCTAATGTCACATTTAGGAAGGCAGATTCCCTACGGAACAAACTAAGTAGGAATGATATTAGCCCGGGAAGACCACCTACCACAGAGACACAAGGTTTTTATACCTGTATGTCATGCAAAGCTTGCAAATTCAGTTCCAATGTCAAAAAAGTCTATTACCCTATCACAAAAGAGAACAGAGACATAGATAAACCTCTGAGTTGTCTATCTGATCATTGTGTATACGTGCTAACCTGCCCTTGTGCTAAGAGATACGTTGGTAGCACTATGTTTGCTGCCAAAAAACGGATCTTGGAGCACATGAGGGCAATACAAAACAGGGACAAGCTCTCCCCTATAGGGCGACATTTCGAACAATTCCACAGAAGCAACCGTAATTTGTTGAAATTCTTTGTGATAGATCGGATACCCTCAACGATTAGGGGGGGAAACAGAATTCGCAAACTGAGACAACTAGAATCCAAGTATATTTTGGAGCTTGATACAAAAATCCCATGTGGACTGAACTCTGAAGAAGAGTTATCTTGGTTTCTGGGTGAATAGGTTGAACTATTCTGAACTGTAATCATTTGTAAATAGTTACTTCAAGTGGTGAACATGTTGAAGTTTGTCTCTCGATTCTTCTGACTCATCCATGATTTTAACAGTTGTATGTATAACATTTTCAGTCTTATTCAATATAATTACATGTGTTTATTTGAGCTGTACATGTATGATTCATCCATCATAGAGCCATAACTTGTTTACCATTCTTCACAGATGGTGTTGACATGTGGAGATACTGATATGGAGACATGCCTTGACTAAGATTGACTACAGTGATTCTCTATCGTAAAGCACTTTTTTCTAACCATGATTGATTACCCACTAGGGTTTAAGAATGTATTTTGGTCTTTTCTTTTTCTAAATATGTGGAATTGAAGAATTACGACTATTAGCTGGTCCTTTATTCATTGAATATTACCCACTAGGGTTTTATATTTGTGTTCATAATGTCGTGAGTTTACTATTGCGGATGACACTATGAGATGTGAAACTATGAATTATGTCATACATTATATACTACTTTTGATTATATTTCGCTAATCAATGGGTAGTGATGTCCCATATTAGACACTTTGATTATACTTTTATATCTGTATCTATAGGATCGGCTACATACTGTGTGTTTTATTAGTTGGAAAAGTCCACCCGATAATGTGGATCCATGATGGACATATGGAGGCATGTGACGATCTGTACAAGTAACAAAATGGGGATATTCGTCTTTGTTTGCGAGTTTTGTTTAATTAATTTTTTACCCACTTGGGTTACACAAAACTGTATTATTAATTTGAATTTATAGGCTGTTTACCATTGAGTCTTGGCAACCGGGGAGGCGGGGACCCGTTACTAATAAAGTTTTATGAAAGTAATCGTATTTCCGAAAAAAACCTCATGTCGGAATAATGCATGTCGTTACATTGCACGTTTATAAACTGTGAAGATTAAAAATCAGGCTCATTATGTATTTATAGTTGTCGACAAAGTTTTACAACCGATCTCTATGCCTAAACCATATCTAACTTATATTGTGAGAATAAGTATCTGATGAGATCACTTTTTCCAAGTATTATCAATATGTTATTGAAACATGTTGGATAATATGGGGCATGTATATTATGAGCATGTAGAGTAATAGAATCCGTTTTTCTAAGCATATAGGTTGATTATTTTGACCATTACAAAATGGCCGATGAATTAGGCAAAAAAGTATGGCAAATACGCACATGTTTTTGTTTTTGGTCCTCTTTCTACATCACTTTATTTTGTACGTCACAAACAGAAAATTGTTTACATTTTGAATGACGAGGAATACATTCTACCCGTGATCAAGGCGGTTACGCCGAAACGCGTTGGGCATGTGCGGCTTGGTTGTTGTGAATAAACCATTTTGAAGCATCGTGATCGTGCTTTCTTTGTGAAGGAGTGCATGAAATGCTCTGCGGCATTGTGAAACTGGATATATATATAGATAAATATGTGCATGCTTCATGTGGTCACATTCAAAACAGGATTGAGACTCGCCAATAGCCTTTAGCTGAGAATTTCAAGTGTAACCAGATGCATTATCTCTCATTGTGCATCCTGTTGCCGTTCTTCCTCCAATGGAGCAAACCTTGCTAACAGTTAATTTCGTTCAAATATTCATTATTGTGAAAGTCAGTATAGCACCAATCCTGTCACAAGACCACTACCAGAATTACAGAGAGATATCCTCTGCCAAAGAATGTGATTAAAAAGGTTTCCCTATTCTTTATTTACCGTGTTTCTAATCAATGTATGCATTACCTTATCTTTATAATTCATGCAGGAATTGGAAAGGCAAAAGCATGCATGCAGTGTTTTCCAGCATAAATTGGATGAACTCAAAGAAGGCATTCGACAGAGAGATGAACTTATAGAGGTATGTATCCCTTTACTTATGTACAACAAATCCGAGGTTTGTTGAAGTGGATATAGGTGAAGCAGTCTTAAGTACAACAGTAAGGGCTGCCAGAAAAACAGCAACCAAGATATTTGAACGTCTCTGGAATACTCTTAATTAAACGTAGAGTTCAGTATATCATCTATGCAAAGATGAAGCGTTGTGAATTGGTAAAGAAAGTGAATGTATCTTAACAATATAAAAACTAATTTTACTTTTTCTGTTCAACCATTTCATTTGTATCCATCATGTAAAATGGTCCACTTAACACACTGCCTTTCACTCACACTTTTCAGCAAAAGTGTACCAGTTAACTGCCATGAAAATAAAGGAACATGCCCAAAATCTGTAAATGCAGAGTACAAAACTTGGTATCAAATGTCCATTGCTTTATCGACCATAATCACCAGTGTTAACCTATTCTCATCAGTGAGGAGGTTGTAACATTAGTTTGAGTCTAATAGGGCATATATATTCATTGCATAATGAATCTTGCTTGCACAGCAGCAACTTCATTTCAACGCTAGCAGTATGCAATTTAGTCCAAATAATTACCCTACCTACGCATAAAGCAGGTCACACGCTCGATCTGATCTGCTCCAACTTACCATCTATCCGGGCCACATCTCCTATCCCGGTTATATGGTCCGACCACTTCCTCATCCCTTTTGAAATCAACATTCCCTGTCATGTCAGACCCGCCATCACCCCTAAATCATCAGGCAGAAACTGGAGTCGTATCACCCCTGAATCGCTCCTGGGATATTTAAAAAACACTCTACCCCGTCCATCGTCCGACCCGGACTCACAGATTGACCATCTGGACGCATGGATTAGCCAGGCCATAGACGCCCTGGCTCCCATTAAACCCACTAAAACCTACAGGGCGGCACCCTCCGCACCATGGTACTCAGATGAGCTCCGGCAGAAAAAGGCCTCCTGTAAATCTCTCGAACGCCTCTGGAGACAAAACTACTCCTTGGACAGCAAAACCATTTATAAATCGGCCCTTAAAGAATACCGGAGAATGATCGAAAAACACAAACAAGATTTTCTAGCCTCCAGAATCAAACTTGCCAGCAATGGCGCTAGGGAAATTTTTAATATAGTAAGATCTTTTACAAACCCCAATGCGCTGACTCGTACTCAGCCCGCCTCTCTGTCGCTTTGCAACAAACTTTCACAATTTTTTGAGGATAAAATCGAAGCCATCTACTCTTCCTTCCCTATTCCTAACACAGAAGGGCGTCAAAAGGAACTCGTGACTTCCCCGCTTCTGCAGCCTATCCTACTCGAATTTACATCCATTTCAGAAACAGATTCCATGGCTGAACTTATCAAATGCAAATCAGGCTCACCCAAAGACCCTTGGCCTGCCAAGCAATATAAAAATCTTGCATCCCTCCTCAACCCCCACCTCAACTCTATCTGGAATAACTCCCTCAGAACGGGCTGTTTCCCTGTCAAATGGAAACATGCCTCCTTAGTCCCCATCCTTAAAAAACCCAACTTGGATCCAGACAACCCCAGTAACTACAGGCCTATTTCTCTCCTGCCTGCTCCAGCCAAGATCCTGGAAAAACTGGTACACTCGCAGTTGTCGAATTACATTGAAACCAATGGGCTTCTCCATGACTCCCAGCACGGTTTCAGGTCGGGCCACAGCACCGAGTCGGCCCTAATTGAAATGGCTGACTCGGTGAGGTGGACGCTTGACCAAGGATCGAGGGCGGTGTTGGTGCTGCTGGATCTCTCGGCAGCATTCGACACCGTCTCTCATAAAATCCTGCTGGAAAGACTGGAGGACCTTGGGCTGGGTGGCGCTGTTCTGAAATGGCTCTCATCTTACCTTTCGGACCGCACACAGCAGGTCTTCACTCCTCCATTCACCTCTTCTGCCAGACCACTCAAATGGGGAGTCCCTCAGGGTTCTTCCCTAAGCCCGCTCCTTTTTAATGTGTATTTCACCCCCCTGGCCAAGCTGATTGCACAGACGGGGATTAAATCTACCTCCTACGCTGATGACATCCAGCTTCTTTTCACCTTTGACTCCCCCTCCGCCTCAGCTTTTGATCCACTTAAATCCTGCCTTAGGGACATTTCGAGCTGGATGGATGCTAATTCCCTCCGACTCAATGCTGGAAAAACAGAGATCCTCTTTTTCAACACACCATCCCCTCTGGACTCCAGTATATGGTGGCCAGAAGACCTGAGCCTAGCCCCCACCCCCAAAGATTCGGTGAGAAATCTCGGTGTTCGCTGGGACAATCAACTTAGCTTTAACAATCAGGTGCAAACAGTTGCATCCTCCTGCTTTGCTAAGATCCGCACCATAAAACGCCTCATTAACTTCTTGCCGGCGGACTGCCGTAAAACTGTGATCCAGGCATTGATCATTTCACACCTCGACTATGCCAATGCCCTCTACCTTGGTATCACAGCAGGCCTCTGCCATAAACTTCAGACGGTCCAAAATGCCGCCGCCCGGCTGGTGGAGAGCATTCCTGCTAGACACCATATCACTCCACACCTCCGCAAACTCCATTGGCTGCCCATAGCCAAAAGATGTGTGTTCAAGGCCATGACATTGGCCTACCGAGCATCAAAAGGCAGTGGATCGGCACACCTGAAAAACACTCTGCGACCCTATGCCAACTCCAGGACTTTACGTTCCAATACCCTCCACTTCCTGGAAACTCCCCGATTTAAACGCTCTCGGGCAGGTGGAAAAACCTTTGAGGTCTGTACCTCTCAGCGCTGGAACAAGCTCCCACTAGCCTTACGCACTTGTCAATCAGAATCAGCCTTCCGTAAATCCCTGAAAACACATCTATTCTCCTCTTAAACAGTGGAATTCTGACCCCTGACCTCTATGTTTCAGAGTTCTCAGCGCCGGGACGCCCCGTTGGGGCCGCTGCGCGCTTTACAAAATACTCAAATAAATTGCTTGTATATCTTTGAGTAAAATGTGCCTGAATTATCAAGATGGACAAATTTCACTTTTCCAGTGTTGATTCTCTTACCTGTTTCAATTATTTTTAAAATGTGGGACAACATACTCACTCTCCAAGATGGAGTAGTACAAATAACAAAGGCATAAAGTTTTGATCCCCCAAATATATTCGCTTTGATAATTTGCTGTATCGACCTATTTACCATTTGCATGATCCATAAGTTAATGATCGGTCTTTAAGGGCACATATTCAATGATTTATTAGCTTACTTATCACTGTCGGAGCAATGTTCCTTAGAGAGCAAACTCCACAGGGATTTTAACATGAAAATTGTCGGAGGATTCTGTGGTGCACTGAATAGCAACTTCATACATGTAATATCTGCGATGAATGTAACATTCAAATTAAGATCCTTCTGGAAATCAACAAGCTTATTTTTTCCGTTAGTGCTGTCGTAAATAGGTCCTTTTAGATCATTTTGCCTCCAGAACATAAATGTAGTATCTGTACATGTCCAATGAAAGATGATAATGTGAAATCTTTTTACCAAATAACGAAACCTACTTTTATCTAAACTTGCTATATTTTTGGAGACCAATGGATTGATTTGGGCTTAACTCTAAAGGTAGCCATGCTCAAACATTAGCTTTGTTTTAATTGCCTTATACCACTGTCCCATCAACGTTTCCTGCTGTTCCCCCTTGGCTCTACTCCTTTTTTCCTAATGGCTGTTACTAAGGGCCATATGTTTTAACACATTTCCCATAGATACAGATTGGGTAAAATCCTTAGCTACATCTGGCCCTAAATTAATTGCATAGTCTTGATAGTGACATAAGTATTTCTGTTGGAAAAGAACTGTTGCTTTCTCCTTAATCTCCAGCCTAGTTATTAGCTGCAATATCAATTATTCATTTCTCTAGTACTGAATCTTTTATAGATTCACATGCTTGAATCTTCCCCATTGTCATGATGGGAGTCCCACGGTAACAGGCAAAATAGCAGTAATACAACATCATCATATACCTCCACAGAAAGTAACTTTTCAGCCTCATTTTAAACATCCAGACTTCAGCCAATCACAGCTGAGACCTCAGAGTTCCCTTCCCCACAGAGCCACCATACCTCTGATTTCTTACAGCACGTCGTGTGATAGGGAGTCTCCCTGAGCTCTGCTAAGTTACAGTATTTTCTTCTCAACCTTTGACCTCCAGGCTCAACTTTAGCTACTCTCAAGGTATTTCTTGGCCTTTATACATTTGACCTTCCTGCTTTTCAGATGCCAGAGCCTAAAAAAGGGCTGTTTAGGCCCTGTAAGACCTGTGGGAAGTGTAGGCTATTCTCTGAAGACCCCCGCAAACCGTGCCTATATTGCCTCTACCCTGACTACAAATCCAGGGAATGCAAGTATTGCTGCACTTTTTCTGCAAAAACCCTCAAAGATAGGGAGGGTAGGCTGTTAATCTGGTTACAGAAGAGAAAGGCTGCTTCAGATTTAGAGTCTAAAACTGAGGAAAAGGCACTTTCTTCCTCAAAGAAAAGAAAGGAGGGCAGTCCCTCTTCACATTATGGGGATTCATAGAGATCTAAGTCCAGGGACAAATCTGAGCCTAAACACCACAAGAAACCTTAGTCGGGGGCTTCAAAACTCCATTCATCTCCTGTGTCTGCTGCTCTGACTCTTCTCAGAGACCAATTTTTCGACCGTCGTCATAGAAGATTCTACTCTCCTCAAAAAAAAACAGAGGTTCCTGCACAGTCTACGGCTTCGTCGACTACGAAGACGGTCAAGACGTCGACGGTGGTGGGAGCTTCGACGACAGTGACAACGTCGATGCGGCCTTCACAGTCAATGAGAATTTCACAGTCGACCACAGGTTCGTTGACTTATCCAGTGACTACGTCCCCGCAGACGAAGGCCGTCCACGCTCCGTTGACGGTACCACAGACGATTTTATCGACGGTTACACGGTCAAGCAAGCCCGGTGGGAACAATCTGTCTCCTTCAGCCCAGGCAAATTCAGGATTTCTTCAAAATATCTCCTTTACTTCCTGCTCACCTTCTGGACTTCCAAGAGGCAGAGGATGAAGTTATGTTTGGCCCTGCATACAGTCCATCACAGTTAAGAGTCAAGTGCCAAGTTTCTGTTGATAAGGACATTGAGGGCAATGATCCATTTTCTTATCTGGCAGGGGAATTTTCTTTTGCGAGAGGCAGGATTCCTTCCAAGAACGTTATCCTTACGATGACAGAGGAGGAGCGTCATCAGTTTAGGCAACCATCAATGAACGTTCCATTGTCTCTGGTGTCTGATCTCCGTCACATGCTTAATGACTAATACAGGCGCTTTCCGGATGCAAATGTTCCTCAGAGGCCTTTTCCTCCCAAAGAGGTACCCACTATTCTTCCGGGCCAAAGTACTCCCAAATCCACAAGGGAGAAGATCCTTCCTCCTCCTATAGTCATCACAGACGACACCCAGGATGCCCAGACAGAAGAAGTTGAGATACAAACAGACACAGATGACAATGATGAATGTGATGCCCCTATGCCACCATCTCCTAACCCTCCTGCTGCGGATTCCCCTCCGGCAGATAACAGGGGATTTTATGATCTTCTAGAGTAGGCCGCCAAATGTTTCGATTTGCCAATGCCAACTAAACAGACTGAGTGTTTTCTATACGATTTTGAACCAGGCACTCTATGTTTAGTGAGATCAATTCCTATAATCGACTTTCTATGGCAAAAAGGGCTAAATTTAATGAAGACACCTGCCTCCGTTCCAGCTGTTATTCCAAAACTGGGAAAAAAAATACAAGGCTCCTGACGACTCGCCTGCATGCCTCATTGGTCATCCGAGGCCGGACTCTGTGATCATACATGTAGGTCAGAGAAGAGCCAAGAATCCAGCATCTCCCTGCACTGCCTCACCAGACAAGGAGGGTGGTCACTTCGACAATATTGGATAGAGGTTTATGGCACTGGCAGTTGCCTCCATTAGAGCCTCTAATGCCATGTGCATTCTGGGGAGATATGACCGGCAGATGTGGCCACACATCTCTACTCTGTTAGAGTGTCTCCCGGAGGATAAAAAGAAAGAAGCAAAAGATATTCTTTTGGAAGAAAAAAGAGCGTCTTCGAAGATCATTGAGATATCTATGGACGTTCATCCACTGCATTTCGGCAAATGGCAGGAGCGGCAGTTCTGCATCACCAGGGATGGCTAAAAGCAACCACCTTTTGTCCAGAGGTCCAATCCAAGGTTTTAGACATGCCTTTTGATGGGGAGTGCTTGTTTGGTAAGCACATAGACAGGGAGCTACAATTTATTAAGAAGGACAAAGATACAGTTAAAGCCTTAGGCAATTTCCAGCGTCGCTTTCAGTCCTTTTGGGCTAAAGGTTGGGGGCAATTCCTATCCCGTCCACAATTTTAGCAGCGGTACCAGCCATATCCACAGAGTACCTACCAGCCATACAACCGTTCCTTCCAGTCCAACACCGCTCAGACTTATTCAAGACCGGCAGGACACAAGCGGCAGCAATCGCCTGGAAAGTCCCAAGACTCCAGTAGGAGACAATGAAGCTCATCAGCCCCCTGCTACTATAGTCCCACACCCCGATCATGTCTTCTCCGCATCCTTTCTGAAATATAACTCCATTTCTTTAGACAGATTCGTTATAGATACCTTCCAACATGGCCACACGCTAGAATTCATTCATCATCCTCCTAATGTTCCACCATGCATAGTTCTGCTCCGTCACCTTCCAGATCTCAAAAAGGAAATACATTTGCTTGTTCTCAAACAGGCCATAGAGGAAGTACCCCTCAACCAGCAAAACCGGGGTTTTTATTCTTAGTTCTTCCTCATCAAAAAGAAAAATGGGAAATGGAGGCATGTCATTGACCCCAGAATGCTGAACAAATTCATCGTAGTCAATCTTTCAGGATGGTCTCTCTTCAAGAGATTCTTCTTCTGATGGAAAAAGGGGATTTTATGGCATCTCTCTATCTCCTCGAAGCCTATTTTCATGTTCCTATTCAACCTCAACATTGATAATTCCTCAGGTTCAAAGTGGCAGGGCGCCATTACCAATTCAAAGTGCTTCTTTTTGGGTTAAAGTCCACTCCCAGGGTGTTCACAAAGTGCATGGCACCGATGGCAGCCTTCTTAAGATGGTCAGGTCACCAGTGTTCCCATACCTGGCCGATTGGCTCATAAACGCTCTGTCTTTTCAAGCGGCAGAAATTTCAACAAGAGCCTGTTGGGTTCTCTTCCAGTCACTAGGTCTTCGCACCAATCTGGAAAAATCGTCCATTATCCCGGCCAAAACGTTGGTCTTTCTGGGTGCACGTCTTGACACAAACCTGAGCAAGGCCTTTCGAACTCAGGAAAGAATAATGCGGATTCTGGATACAACAAAGCTTCTGCGGGAGAGTCGGTGGACGTTGCTTCGGCCCGGGGCCCTGAATTGAGTTGCGAAGCCTCGCCTTGCCCGTGGATGGTTGCGGGCGCTGCTGTGGTGAAGAGCTCCGGGAGATAACCGGCTGTCCTGCTGGAAGGCTCGCTGGTGAGCGAACTGTGGTTCTGGTGGTGCCTGGCCTTCTCCCTACGCGGGGTGCCCTGACCGTGCCTCCTTCCGCCTACCTTTCACCTCGTCGGCTTTCTTGGACGCACCGGAGGTGCATACCCCGCCCGTTGTCCGGCCTCGCCGACCTCCGCGCCCAGGGTGCCCTCACCATGGGTAAAGACAAGACAGCCGAGCAGACGCCCGCAGCCACCCAAACCAGGATGGGCCAATTCACAACCTCCGAGAGGGGGTCAGGCCCCACCGGCGAGCCGGCTCCGGCCCCCGCCACAGACCTTGCTGCCATCCTGCAGGCCATAAATTCGTCTCGCGCCTCCCTGGAGGGCATGGTGGGAGAGGTTAAGGTGGATGTGGCTCTTCTCCGGCAGGACCTGCGGAACGCCACCGCCCGCATCTCTGAAGCCGAATCTAGAATATCCACAGCTGAGGATGATATCAGTCACCTGCAGAACCAAGTACGAGAACTGACCACCCATTCCAAGGAACTACACCGCCTGGTCGAAGATGAAGAAAACCGCGCCCGGCACAGTAACCTGCGCCTGGTGGGATTCCCGGAGGGGGTCGGATCGGGCGGTGCAGATGACTTTATGGAGCGCTGGTTCAGATCCTGGATGCTGGCGGACAGCCTGTCTGCCTCGTTCGTGGTGGAGAGGGCCCATCGCTCCCTGGCCCCTAGGCCCCCAGGAGCGGCCCCCGGCCCTTCATCCTCAAGATCCTTAATTTCCGGGACAGGGATGCCATTATTCGTGAGGCCCGGCGCACGGACACCCTCAAGTACCAAAACCACACGATCATGATCTTCCCGGACTACACCCGAGAAGTCCAGGAACTGCGACGATCCTATACTGAGGTGAAACAGAAGATGTGATCCCTGGGCCTTCAATACCAGCTTCAGTTCCCGGCCCGCCTTTGGGTCATCTTCCAGCACAAGACAATATTTTTTGATACGCCACGAGCGGCCTGGACCTGGTTAACGGAGGAGCACTCCCTGCACCGCTCTGGACACGGATCACCTGTGGGCGGGTGGGGGGGTGCCCCGGTCATCGAGACCCCGTCGGCGGCGCCGCACGCTGCCCCGGGAGCGCACAGCAGGAGAGGTGGTCATCACACGCTCCAGGGGGCGGCTGCGCCGGGGGCCTCTTCTGCCTCCTCGGCTGCACCCACCAGTCCCGTGGCTGTCGGGCGGCGGGCCGTGTCACCCCGGCTGGCGGGCTCCGCAACCCGGCCTGCCGTGCTTACACCTCGGACCTTTCTCGCAGCCCTACCATTTGACTTTCTTCTGCGGTCTGTGTTTTTGTCGGGGGGTGGAGGGGTGGGGTAGCCCCACCAGGTTGCTGGCACTCGGGGCTGGGCTGAAGTGCTCTGCTGTGCTTGTTGCTCTCGGCCAGGGCAGGTAAATCAGGCTTGTTTTCTGCTGTATCAGGGGTCCACTAGTGCTCAAGCCCGAGCGTTTTAGCTTGGTGGTTGTTCCATTTCGTTAGGGCGACAGATGCTTCTGTTTTCGAAGTATAGGGTGGGGGATTGGGGTTGGTTTGGGGTTGTCTCTTCCTCCTAGGGAGGGTTTTGTTGGTAGAGGGTGATCCCCTCTCGGTTGTTGTTCCAAGGCATCATGTAACCTTTGACCTGCTCTCCTGCTCGATGGCCCGCTATCCCTCCTCTCTGGGAACCCGCGCAGCCGCGCCTCCGTTGACCCCCTTCTTCTGTCCACGATCATGGCTGACACGCACGTTCCTAAGGCCGCCATGCGCATATTGTCCTGGAATGTTAATGGTCTTCTAGATCGTTTTAAACGCATGGCAGTCCTTAAATATGCAACGCGTGCGGAGATTGATGTGCTCCTCCTTCAGGAGACTCATCTTCTTGGCAGTAAATGTCCCTTTCTCACCCGTTACGGCTATGATAGGGTGTGGCTGTCAGGTTTTGCGAGGGGATCCCGGGGGGTGGCTATCTTGCTTCGTAGGTCCTTTCCCTTTGTCTTGGCCCAGGTGCATTTGGACCCCCAGGGCATGGTGGTGGAGGTCTGTGGTACTCTTGAGGGGCGACCCCTCACCTTGCTGTCCCTTTATGCGGCACCATCCCTTTTACCGACGGCCCTTTCATACACAGCGGGCCTCCTCCCGACGCTTCCGGCGTGCTCACTCGTTCTAGGAGGAGACTTTAATGCTGTCTACGCGCCCCATCTGGACTAGACAGGACCGATCTCCCTTGGCCGAGCTGCTCGTGCGAAGCAGCTGTCGAATTGGGCTGAATCTCAAGGCCTGTGTGATGTCTGGAGGATTTGGCACCCACAGGCTCGCCCACACGTCGGCGGCGCACCACTCCCAAGCCCGGATCGATCTCATCTTCGTTCCGTCTACCGAATGCGCGGGGGTGCAGGATGCACGCATCCTTCCGAGGGGCCTATCGGACCACTCGCCGGTGCTCCTTGCTCTTGGCCTGCCTCCCCTTTCTGCCCGCCCGATATGGCGTCTGAACGCTTGGTTCCTTCACGACAAAGCTTTTCGAAAAGTGGTAGGAGGCGAGATAGCTGACTATTACTCTCGCAATGCGTGCTCCGTCTCCTCCTCTGCCATCCTTTGGGAGGCCGGCAAAGCGACGATTAGGTGGGCTGCAAAGGGGCATGTGCAACAGCAGAGACTTAGACAAATCCAACAACTCGCGGCTTGCGAAGCTCAAGCTTTGGAGCTAGAGCGGAACCAGGGGGCGTTGGGAGACGCCACGTGGGCGCGCCGCCTGGCCTTTCTGCGGGAGGAGATCCGCCTACACTCTTTGGAGGCGGCGAAGACTCTTTGGCGCTCCTCGGTGGCCTGGGTCAACGGCTGGGGAGATAAAAATGGTACACTCCTCCACCGGCTGGCCACTTAACCCCGGGCGGGCAGGATCATTCCTGCCATCAAAGATTCCGCAGGCGGGACCCACACGGTCTCGGTGGCAATGGCCCAAACCTTTGCTGATTATTATTCCCAGCTATACCGAACCCGGGCGTCAGATCTCCCTTGCGGAGTTGCTGGGGGCGAATGGGGCGGTGCTCGGGCGGCTGGGACAGGAGGTGTGTGAGACCCTCGACTTGCCCATCACGCTGCAAGAAATTGAGGAGGCAATTAGCCGACTGGCGCCCGGGAAGACCCCGGGACCAGATGGGTTCCCACAGGAATACTATGCTCACAACCGTGAGACCCTGGCCCCGAGGCTTCGGGACCTTTTTGCAGAAGTGGTGGAGAAGGGCTCGTTCCCGCAGGAAACGGACACAGCCACCATAGTTGTCCTTCCCAAGACGCAGCCCCCATCACAGTCCTGCTCCGACTACCGGCCGATATCCCTCATTAATACCGAGCTCAAGATATATGCCACGGTTCTCGCGCAGCGATTGCGCCCGTCCCTTACCTCCCTGGTCCACCCGGACCAATGTGGATTTATGCCAAACCGGGGGACCAGACACTGCCTGCGGCGCTTGCACCTCGCCCTGGCACACCGAGAGCGCCTTTCCCCCATCTGGCCTTTCTGCTGGTTGACTTCGAAAAAGCCTTTGATTCAGTGGGGTGGGCCTACCTGGGTGATATCTTGGAGCAAATGGGCTTTGGTCCCCGGTTCCGCGCTATGGTCGGTGTCCTGTACGCGAGCCCACGTGCCCGTGTGTTGGTCAATGGGGCTCTATCCCGCCCGTTTCCCATAGGACGGGGGACGCGACAGGGCTGTCCGCTCTTGCCCCTCCTTTTCGCCCTGGCCATGGAGCCCCTGGCCGTGCGGATCCTGTCGGATCCCACTCTCCGCGGGTGGGATTAGCCAGGTGTGATTCCTGACAAAATTGCTCTATACGCGGACGACGTCCTTCTATATCTTTCTGATCTGGCGGTCTCGGGGCCCCGGGTCCGCTGGATTCTTTGCCGGTTTGGTCAGGCATCGGGTCTTCATCTGAAACCTAAGGAATCCGTGCTGGTCCCGCTGCACCCGTTGAGGGAGTGTTTCGACTGGCAATCTGATATTCCCCTCCGGAGGCTCTCATTTAAATACCTGGGGATCTGGGTCACCCTCCTTCCGGAACTCTGTTGGGCCCTCAACGTGGCCCCTGTGGTCAACAAGACCAGATCAGATATGATTAGGTGGCAGTCACTCCCGTTGAACCCGTTGGGGAGGGTCGCCCTCTATAAGATGATGATCCTTCCCAAGTTCCTATACATGCTACAAAATACTCCGTGCCCCTTCCCACGCCCGTGGTTCCGGGCACTGGATAAGATGGCGACTAAATATCTTTGGGGCGGCGGCAGACCCCGTTTGGCTTTGGATCGCTGCCGGGTCCCCTCATACGACGGAGGCCTGAGCATGACTAATCTTTACTTGTATTATTTGGCCACCCAGCTGCTGGTGATTCATGACTGGTTCTCGAACGGGTGGGACGATCCGGCCTATAGACTCGAGGTGCAACTTACCGGGTTCTCATCTATCCAGAGTATGCTTTATGGGGCGACGGTTTCCCGGTTGCTTCTAGGTGTTGTGCGGGCTCCCTTTCTGGCGTGGCACGCCGCCTTTGCGGCATACCCGCGGGTCGGGAACAAAGACCTTGATCACACCACCTTGGCTGAGGGAGGTGGCGGGACTTGAGGGATTTCGACAGTGGGATCTTCTAGGGATCTCCAGCTTGGGTGATGTCTGGCTGAGGAGCCACATGTGTTCCTTCCAGGAGCTTCAGACCCGCTTCTCTTTACAGTCTTCGCAATTTTACAAGTATCTTCAGCTGCGCCATGCGGTCCAGTCCCATGTCCCTTTAGATTCCAGACTGCCTGCCCATAGCCCGCCCGAAGCTCAGGTGATGTTGGGGTGTCTGGGGAGGGGGGGAATATCCCGCATTTATAAATCCCTGATCAACAATACCCCGGTAGATTGGAGCGGATTGAAACAGCGGTGGGAGACCTGGGTGGGTCCCTTGGATGATGCTGACTTTAGGGACGCCCTTATAGCACCCAGATCGCTTACCACTTCCGCTAGGCTGCGGCTCATCCAACTTTACTACCTCCACGCCACATATCTGACCCCGGACCGCTTATATCGTGCGGGCCTCCGCCAGGACGCTTCATGTGCTCGCTGTGGGGTAGATCCGGCAGACTTCTTCCACATGGTATGGTCTTGTTCCCGCCTGAGGAGTTATTGGGACGCGATTGAAACTGAGGTCCTGGGATGGGAGGTCCCCCATGACCCTAGAATGGCTCTGCTGGGCATAACAGATGGGCTAGACGGGTCCCGTAATGAAAAGTACTTTCTAACTACTGCCCTAGTGGTGGCCAAAAGAGAGATCGCGGACGTGTGGAAACAACCTGACCCACCCAGAGGTGCTACTTGGAGAAGAGGAGTGGACTGGTGTGCCGCTCAGGAGCGGTCGTTGTACGCTGCCCGGGGCTGCCCCAAAAAACTCCGTAAAATATGGGGGTAATGGCTTGGGGCCTGTTTTAAGGGGTGGGGAGTGCGGGGCTGGGGAGGAGGGGTGGGTCTTGCAATTGCTTCCAATGCTTCTATTTTGTCTCTCCCTCCACTGGACCAATCTAGAGGCTTGTCATATTTGAGTTCGAGGTTGGATACTACTCATGGAAGCCTTCAATCAACCATACACATCTGGTCTGAAGAGCCTGAAGGATGCACAGCACTTACATAGCAGCTACTCAAAGTATAGTTGCCTTTACTGGATGTTGAAGAAACAAAGTGACCCAGACCTCTAACATTAAGCGTTTGGTAGGGTGTTTCCTTAACTGTACCCCAATCCACAGTTGTTCTCTGCTCTCTACTAAGTGCCTCAGCAATTCACGCCCCCAACCATGTACTGCAGTTCCCACAACTCTTTCCAATCTGCTAAGGATTCCATCAGTGTCCATTAACTGGAAATTCAACACTGGCCAGCAGCTCCCTCTGGAATCCAAACACCTTGTTCGTGGCATATGAGCTGCAGATCACACACTTCGCATAGATCGCCATCTGGTGTTGGGCCCGGATGTTTGCACTTGTTTTTGTCCTGGAAAGTCTTTGAAAGTCACGAGATAGGCGACTCCTCCTTTGGATCATACTGTGCATGGGCTTCGGCTCCATCCTAAGATTGTTTTTTTCCGCCATCGGGCTCTGATGTGTTTCTCGCGCTCCAGTTCGGAACCGTTACCGATTCCATTTCGACGCGCAATCCTTCACCCTTTCTACGGTATTGTCTCGATCGCAAACACTACTCGTCGTGCATCTCTCCAAGTAGAAGTCTTCGATTCCAGTCGTCGACGAAGGCCTTCGGGCCTACCTGGGCCTTAGTATCTGGCTCATGGAAAGGACGCCATTCAAGAAGTGTCCTTGATGTGGGTCGAAGTTTCCCCACACCGATCTGCATGAGGTGTGTAACCTCTGCTTGTCACCGGAGCACGAGGCCAGAGACTGTCCAGCTTGTGCCTCTTTCCGCTCCAAGAAGACCATTCGGGATCGGCGAGCTCGGAAAACCATGGCTCGCTCGTCGACATCCATCCTCAACGACATCTTCCAAGAGGACGTCGATGTGCGGGAGCAGGTCGAAGAAGGCCTTGTCAGCGCCTCCGAAGCCAATTACTCTGACGTCGAAGAATCACTCCGGTGCAGAGGGTCGTAAGTAAAGACGTCGACCCCGACCCCCTCCATACAAAATAGGCTTCGATCACACCTTCACCTTCGGGCCCAGGACCACACCGACACACCGCTTCCCACGCCTCGCCCTCGGGCCTGGCAAAGAAGCCTACCAAGCCTTCAGGCGACTCAGGCTCGAGTCAGCCTGCCTCGGTGCCGAAACTCAGTCTTCGGCACTGAAAAAGAAACCGCCCTCCTCCTCTGTGTTGACTGCTGCTTCCACCTCAAAGCCTTCGACACCGAAAACAACAAGCACCAACTCGCCAGCACCAAAAAAACACTCCAAGCCGACCAAGAAGCCACTCCCCAAGAGTTAGGACGCTCACTCTTCAGAGCCGAAAAAATAATCGGAACCGAAAAAGCATGCAGGGACTGCAAAACCACACGGGTCCAGATCCGGTGCCAAAGAAGCCCCCGGAACTGAAACAGTCGGCACCAAAACATCAGACTTCATCAGAAGAGCTTTTTCGACCAGACCCTGCACAAAAAACTCTTGTTAAAGACCCTAAAACTGGTCAATTGACACTAAGTTCCAGGAAAAGACCACTGGACAAGCCTACACACCTGCTCCACCACCTAAGAAGAGGGACATTGCTATATCCCCTCTTAGATGACATCTACCCCTCTAGGCCTTCCCCACCAGAGGACACCATGGGCTTTAATCGGCTCGTACACAGAGCTGCCCACTGATTTTTTGTTGGACACTTTCGACACCACCCAAAGGTCAACATCTACTTTACCCATGCTCAAAGGAGTTATTAAGCATGCTCCTGATGTATTTAAAGACCCTGTTAGGGCTCGAGTCATCAACCCTCGCATAGAGAAAAAATAGAAAGCTGCCCCTACAGACCCGGCTTACATTAAGGGCCCTGTTCCATTAGACTCCATGGTGGTATCCAATGCAAGGAAGAGGGCTAACTCTCAGACATCAGGTGACGCAGCCCCACCCGACAGAGTCTAAACTCTTGGACGCCTCCGGCAAGAGAACAGCCTCACAAGCGGCTAACATATGGAGCATCGCCAACACTCAGGCCCTGCTAGCCAGATACGATAGGGCACATTATGACGAGTTAGAGTCCCTATTGCCACACCTCCCGAACAAATACAAAAACAAAGCCAATGACCTCATACAGGAGGGTAAACTAATAACCAATACCTCCATTCGTTGCGCTCTCAATGTGGCAGATACCGCCTCCAGAGCTGTAAATACAAGTGTCCACGCTTGGCTACGCATTTCAGGCTTTAAGCCTGAGGTACAAAGTTCGATCCTGAACCAACCATTCGGCCAAGAGCACCTCTTTGGCCCTAATGTAGACTCATCCCTGGAGAAAATGAAAAAGGACACAGCCAAGTCAATGGGTGCCTTGCAATCGCAAGCTCCCAGACGTTCTTTTCGTCGCTCGTCCTACAAAGGCAACACCAGAGACTACTCATCAGACAACCCCTCCACCTCTTACAAGGCTCCTACCCAGTCAACCTTTACCAGAGGTTACCAGAGAGGAGGGTATAAAGGCAACAATAACAAGGGCAGAGGCAAGACTAACAACACCCGCTCTGCCTCCACCCCTACCCAATGACTTCCCTCTGTTTCCCCCATTCCACTCCTGTCGGGGAAAGACTCCCAACAGTTCCTTCCTGTCTGGACCAACATCACCACAGACAGGTGGGTGCGACAAATAGTTCAGTAGGGTTACTGTCTGGAACTTACCTCTACCCCCCCCCCCCCCCCTCAAACATACCACCCAAACAGCGTCCAATGTCACAAGAACATCTATCACTGCTAAAGCAGGTGGTAATCTCCTTCCTACAAAAAAATGCAATAGAACTAGTTCCTCTGCGCCAACAAAACACGGGAGTTTACTCCCTGTATTTTCTCATACCAAAAAAGGACGGCTCTCTGAGACCTATTTTAGACCTCAGACCCCTAAACCTATACATACACTCAGACCATTTCCACATGGTCACACTTCAGCGGGTCCTTCCCCTTCTTTCACAAGGCGACTTCCTTGCTACAATAGATCTCAAGGACGCCTAATTCCAGATTCCCAATTACGCAGGTCACAGAAGTATCTCAGGTTTGTAGGGGACGGGCAGCACTATCAATTCAAAGTACTCCTGTTCGGAGTCACAACAGCACCAAGGGTATTCACCAAGTTGTAGCAGCCCACTTAAGAAGACAACACATTCACGTCTTCCCATATCTCGACGACTGGCTCATAAAAGCCAGCTCATACAACCAGTGTGTACATCACACTCATGCGATTAACTACTCCACGACCTGGGGTTCACAGTAAACCACACCAAGTCTCATCTGTAAGCGTCCCATACACAACAATACCTCGGTGCCACCATAGACACCTCAACAGCGCTAGCCTATCCCACTCCAGCCAGGATAGCAAGCATGCAGGCTCTCCTTCCCAAATTTCAATCTCAACACTCCCTTCCAGCACGAGTGTTCAAGCAACTCATAGAGATGATGGCCTCTTGCATATTTATAGTGCCTCACGCAAGACTCCAGATGCGTCCGCTACAAGAGTGCTTAGCACGCCAAGGGAACCAGGCTCAAGGTCAGCTATCCGATCTGGTGTTGGTAGACGGTCGCACGCACTGCTCTCTGTAGTGGTGGAACACCAAGAACCTTTCCAAAGGGCGACTGTTCCTAGAGCCAGTTCCGCAAATTGTCATGACAGCGGACGCATCGCTCTCCGGCTGGGGAGCTCACCTATTACATCACACCATGCAGGGCAGATGGACACCTCAACAAAAGTTACTCCACATCAACCACCTGGAGTTACTACCCATATTCCTAGCCTTAAAAGCATTCCAAAAGCAATTATCAGGCAAAGCTGTCTTAGTCCGCACAGACATGACAGCCATGTACTACATACAAAAACAAGGTGGGACACACTCTCTGCAGCTCTCTCAGCTAACACAGAGCATATGGAGATGGGCTATACCTCAGAATATATTTCTTCTAGTCCAACATGTCCCGGGAGTCCAAAACACCATAGCTGATCTGTTAAGTCGTCAAACACAACAGATCCATGAATGGGAACTTCATCCGCAAGCTCTTCAGCCATTCTTTCAAATGTGGGGGCAACCACAGATGGACCTCTTCGCCACCCATGAAAAAGCCAAATGCCCAAGCTTCACCACCAGATATCCACACCCATTGTCCAAAGGCAATGCGATATGGATGAATTGGTCAGGCAGATTTGCGTACGCTTTTCTGCCTCTCCTACTCATGCCATTGGTGGTGCGCAAACTACAGCAACACTCTCATTCTAATTGCTCCAACTTGCGCCAGACAACCGTGGTACACCACATTACTAGAACTGTCCGTAGCACCGCACCAAAAATTACACCTCTCACCACGCCTCTTAACCCAGAACCGTGGAGAGATCAGACACCCGGACCCAGCTCAGCTCAACCTTGCGATATGGCTCCTGAGGTCTTAGAGTTTGGCTACCTTAATCTTCCCCCTGACTGTATGAACGTCATTAGAGAAGCTATGCAGCCAAGTGGAAGCGATTTGTGATATATTGTAATAACAGCACCATCAATCCCCTAGACGTGTCTATCCAACACATCATCCAGGTAGATCCAGGCTGGGTATTAAATTTGCCATAAACCTAGATTGAGTGGGAGGGGAGGTAGTCGGTGTGATTTACAAAGATTCCTGGAATATTGCTACAATAGCTATTGATGCAATTAAAGGATTTGAATTACTCGGTTTTGCCATTAAGGATGTTCATGGACATATTTTGATGGGGATTGTCTGTTATATACCCTCGGGGACTCTG
Source organism: Triturus cristatus (assembly GCF_964204655.1). Lineage (NCBI taxonomy): Eukaryota > Metazoa > Chordata > Amphibia > Caudata > Salamandridae > Triturus > Triturus cristatus. Next base: position 514,273,223 of record NC_140588.1, read on the forward strand.
TGTGCAACAGCAGCAGTTGCTGATGGAGACCATTACTAGCATGGCTACTACTCGCACTAGATTAGTGATTTGGGGGATTTTAAGCTTTGGTTGAATGGAACACTTGATTTTGGCTACAACAATGTCCTCCAGTCATGCGAAGGCCTTGGCCTATACCAGCGGGTGGCCAAGGCAACACATAAGGGAGGACATATACTTGATTTAATTTTCTCAGGGTATCAAGTCCTTAATATTGTGGATATTTTGCCTATGGACTGGTCCGATCATTTTTTGATTACATTTCTAGTGGATAATCCTAGCTACAACATTCAGGTAGCCAGTATCGTGAGCAACTATGTTAGCAGGGACTGGAAGGCCCTCTTAAGAAAAGAGAGGGTCGGCCCCTGTGTTTCATCTGGAGGACTGCTTTTCGCTAGATAAGCAGGTGGAGGAGAATTATGTAACCCTCTGCTCACAGATTACCTCTGTATTGGACTCAATTGCCCCACTAAAAGATCACAAGAGAGGGGGCAGACCATTTGCCCCCTGGTTTAATGACAAACTAAAAAAAATGAAACTTGATTGTAAACAGGCGGAGAGAAAGTGGAGAAGGGGATATGATGACAAGGATAAACATATTTGGAAAACTACGATTGTGTGCTATAAGTAATAAATATGGGCAAAGCAGATTATTTTTTCCAATACTATCCTGAATGCTTCTAATAGATCTAGAAGCATTTTTAATATATTGAATAATGTAATCAGTCCCGACTGCACAAAGAATCAGATACCTCTCTCCCAAGACGTATGTGATAGTCTGGCAAGGTTTTTCAATGACAAAATTAAAACCATCATTGATGACCTTGGTGGGGATCCTTGGCAACCTGAGTCAGAAATTAATAGAAATCAACGGTATCAGCGGCATTTCTATGAGTGGTACTGATGCCACAACCAGAGACTCAGAGAGTCAGTCTATCAATAATCTAACTGAGTTTATGACACTGTCAGTATAGGATTTTGCTAGGGTGGCTCTAGGTAACTCTTCTGGATCACCTTTGGACCCTCTGCCACAGAAAATCTGGAAAGAGTTTGAAGCAGAGCTGTTCCCTACACTTCGGCTAATCTGTAATCAGTCTCTTCATAGTGGAGTGGTCCAGTTCCATTGGAAACTGGCACTGGTGACACCCCTTTTAAAGAAGTCCACGCTGGACCCTGCCAGCCCCAATATCTATAGGCCCATTTCCCTTTTGCCTTTTCCTGCCAAAATTGTAGAAAGAGTGGTTGGAAGCTATCTCTCAAAACATCTGGAAATGAATAAAATCTTAGAGGATGTACAATTTGGCTTCCGGCCTGCTCATGGCACTGAGACGGCCTTGATGACCGTGATGGATGAGCTTCGGATGCGGGCAGACAGAGGTCAAGCAGCAGTTGTTATCCTGCTTGACCTGTCTTCCGCATTCGATACGGTCAACCGTGCCATCCGGCTGAGGGAGGTAGGGGTGACTGGCCTTGCTTTGGCCTTTCAGAAAGGAGACAAGCGGTGGCCCTCCCCTCTTACCAATCTGCCTTTACCAACATCACGCATGGCGTGCCTGAGGGCTCTGCAATTAGCCCAATTTTATTTAATATTTACATGAAACCCCTGATTGCGGTCATAAGGGCGCATAACATTAACATCCTAAATTATGCCGATGACACGCAACTGATTCTCTCCTTAGAGGGAGATCAGTCGACATCTCTGGAAGTGTTTCATGGCTGCCTGCGTGCTACGGCGCATTGGTTGAGGGAAATCTCATTGCAATTTAACGCTGGAAAGACTGAGGTCCTTTACTGTTCAGTGGGGAAGGTTCCTTCTGTGTTGCCTGGAAATTTCTGGCCCTTAGATACACCGACTGCACTGCGGCCGGTGGAGAGGGCTCGGAACCTGGGCGTTGTGTTTAATAACAAACTAACGTTGGAGGCTCAGGTTAACAAAACGGTGGGAAGCTGCTTCACCCTTATTCGAACTCTGCGGAAGATTTTTCCCCTGCTGCCTTCCCATGCGCGAGCGCTAGTAGTACAAAGCACTATATTAAGCAGATTAGATTACTGCAACGCGCTGCTGCTAGAGTCCCCGAAATATCTTTTAGATAGATTTCAGAGGGTTCAGTCAACAGCAGCCAAGCTAGCCTTAGGTTGGCCCAGAGGTTCCTCCTCCTCATTGGCTTTGGCGGAGCTGCATTGGCTCCAGATGAAACAAAGAGTCCAGTTTAAATCTCTCTGCTTAGTGTTCAAGGCCCTGCATGGGACTGGACCTGTTTCCATGCAGAGAAAGTTTGAATGGTATGTACCAGGGAGAAGCCTGCGTTCCTCTTCAGCCAGACTGGTGAAAATACAGAGAGTCAAGAAAGTAGAATCAGGTGGCAGAGCCTTTGGTGTATCAGCTGCCAGATTATGGAATGAGCTTCCACTGGAATTGAGACAAGTTAGGGATCTTCTCCCCTTTAGGAAGAGATTAAAAACTTGGCTGTTCCACAAAGTCTAGATCTGTTGTCTGCTCCTGGGGTATACCCACAAATTGTGCACTCTGAATGTCAGCACCAGGATACCTGTTAGGTGACAGAGCGCTTTACAAGTGAGATAAATAAATAAACCTCATAGGGTACCTACTACACCTCCAAAGGTGCAATTTAGCCTATACGTCTATTAGACTGCACCTTGCTGCCATAGCAGCATATCTACAAAATAGACAACACTTATCACTTTTTTGGGTACCTGCCATCAAAGCCTTTATGGAAGGCCTTAAAAGGATAATTCCTCCCAGAGTTCCACCCTCACCTGTGTGGAATTTAAACATCGTCACAAGACTAATGGGCCCTCCCTTTGAACCTCTCCATAAATGTGAGCTACAATTCTTAACATGGAATGTTGCTTTCCTAGTGGCCATTACTTCTCTTAGGAGAGTTAGTGAGATACAAGCACTAACTAGCCAGGAGCCTTTCTTGCAAATCCATCATAATAAGGTTGTTCTACGAACTAATCCTAAATTGTTTCCAAGAGTCAATTCTGCTTTCCACCTCAATCAGTCTGTGGAGTTGCCCGTATTTTTCTCGCAACCACAGACAGTAGGAGAAAGAGCTCTTCATACTTTAGATGTTAGAAGAGCATTGCTTTATTACATTGAGACAACACAACCCTTTCGTAAGACCAAACCACTTTTTGTGTCTTTCTCACCACCACACAAAGGCAACCCCATATCAAAGTCTGGGATTGCTAGATGGATCGTAAAATGCATACAAATTTGCTACCACAAAGCAAAACGTACTTTATCTGTTCCTCCTAAAGCCCACTCTACACAAAAGATAGGGGCTTCTATGGCATTTTTAGGGAACATTCCCTTAGATGACATCTGCAGAGCAGCTACATGGTCTACACCGCACACATTCACAAAACACTATTGTGTAGATGTGCAAACAAAACAACAAGCTAGTGTGGGCCAGGCTGTCCTCAAAACACTATTTCAAACTACTGCAGCAGATACTGGTGGTCGCCTCTAAGGATGGGTTTTGCTATGCAATCTATGCTAAGTGTGTGATCTGCTGCTCATATGCCGCGAACGGGAAATGCTACTTACCAGTATGCATCTGTTCTTGGCATGTAGAGCTGCAGATCCACACACGCTCACCTGCCTCCCCGGCTACCTGTATCTGTTCCAGTACTATCTTATTTAGATACAGCATACGTGGGCATCTTTCCTGTTTCTTACAAAGCTCCATCATTTTCCTGCTGGCGAAAAACAATCTGAGGATGGAGCCGATGCCCAACACCAGATGGCGATCTATTTTAAGTGTGTGGATCTGCAGTTCTACATGCCAAGAACAGAAGCATACTGGTAAGTAGCATTTCCCTTTAAGTAAAAAACTTCTACAGGCCAGACCTTCATCAGGTAGGTTAGATTACCTAAATCTGACCTAGGCTTCCACGCAAATGGAAAGTAAATATATTGGCTGACTACAACCAGCAAGAGAATTCATGTCATTGGAAAGTTCTGGCCAGCTTCCCAGATATTTCCTTCAAAGGTAAAGCAGGAAGTTAAACTCCTCTTGGGCACCAGAAAAAGTATTTGAACAGGAATGTTTAAAGAAAAGTCATACTGTGCCATATTCAGCCTATCCTAAACTATACCCTAATCTTGATGCTGACACCTTTTTGTGCAGTTTGATACAAATCTAGTCCTGTGGCATTTGTTTTTCCAGCTCTTTAAATCCCACATATTTATGTGAAAAGTAAGAGTGGTGAAGGGCTTCTTTCAATACCCAAGCCATTCTACAAAAAAACTAAAACCTCCTCCTAAAGTACAAAATTATATTTCATTCCCATGGGGAAACAGCTTAATCCCCCCCTCCACAGATATCTTCAGCATGTCTGGGAAAATCCTTACAATGAAAGGAAACTGTACTACATTTATGAGAAATATAGCTGCAGCCTAAAGCAGTTTTCAGCATTCATGGGACATTGATTTTAAACCACATATGCATCATTTGTGAGTTTTGGTATAATGCATGCAGCTTCACAGTCCCATAACTCAACATATCAGTATCTGGGCAAGCCTTCTGCGCTGGTAGTATTAATTTACAATGATAGTTATAGCTTAAACTTGCATGCCAGACTAGTGTTTTCTCAAACTGGTTCAGTACCACAGCCTCATAGATATAATAAATATGCCACACTGGTTAGTCCTCGGGCCACAGCAAAAGAAAAGTCATAAAGATGCAAAAATGTGGAGTTTGCTACAGTAGGTGCCATTTCTAACATATTCCTATCGCATTTTATATATGATCAAAATATTTAGATTGTGAAAGTCTATGTACCGTTTCTGCTTTTATTTGGAAATCTGACCGTAAACATTTACTCTCATAATCATTCTTGTCTTCCTTTTTATGTCTCTTGTGTAAGTTTGAAAAAATGTTATGAATGTTGATTGCTCCTTTTCGTTTTGCGCACAATTCACATGTTTTTTGTTTTTTTTCCATACATATGTCTGTGCTGATTTAAGAACACACTAGCTGGATAATTGTCTTAAACAGATCTGGGTAGTATATATTCCCTTTCCTAACTTGCTTTGTATGCACAAGAAAGAATTATCAAGAATCAGTGTTGGTTCTAACCATTTCAACATTGTTCACTTTCTGGCCTATGTGTAGGCAAACTCTAAATACATAGGAAATGTAATATGATAATTTTAGCAGATCTTTACAGCTTATACCTGTTTCCACCAGATTTGTTGAGAAATGGCTCACTGGGTTAAAAGGATAAATGTGGGTGGGGTTTTAACATTTCATCAGTGTTGGCTCCCATATCAGTGTGTGGGCTGTTTTTTTTCTGAACAGTTGTTTCAGATTTTTACAAACCTTGGCTGATTTGGTTCTTTTTTAAAGAAACCGAAAACATTAATAGCCACTTAAAGAAAACCAGCTTAACGATTTCTTCCAATATTCATGCACATTTACTATGAATTTTATAGACATTTAAACAGTATATTGCAGTCTTAGTGGGTTTTTTTTACGAACACAATCAGCCTCATTTATAGCACAGAAATGTTTTAATCATGCGGAAAATGTGTTGGTGAACTTGCCACTTTTTCCTCCTTTTTAGGTCTCGGCTAAGCAGCGCACATGCGTTGCTCTAGGAGATGACCTTTAGAAATTGGTCATCTCCTTCTCAAACACACTCGTGCTTTTGGTGGCTTCCACCTTTCGGGAGCGAGCAGCGGCACACCGACCATCTTTTTTAGGTCTCTCCCTTGCAGAGCAGCAGGAAGACAAGCATCAGTCACGTGACACGCATGTTCCATGCATCATAGGCTTTCTCATGCTCTTGGAGATACTGGGTGATTTTGGGCACGCCTTTCACTGGCGATGGTGTGGTGATCTGGCTGTCTCAGGTTGAGTGCTTGGGTTAACTACATATTCAACTGCGCAGTGTGATCCTGGGCGAATAATTTTATTCCCATGCACTGCAGCTACTATGTCATAAAACACTCAGCGGGTTTACAAAAATGTTGGTATCAATAGCAACAGGAGATCAATAGACATTTAAATCTGCTTAATTCTTATGCCTCAAATGGACAATGATTGAACTTTTTTTGAGCAGTTCTGAACAGTGCTAGCTACTACACCTCACGTAGGCCATTTCTAAGCACTGAACATACATTACTCTGGAACAGTCAGGATTCGAGGGAGTCCGAGTCTAGTCCAGTGCAAAGAACGACCTTAGGTTAGACATTCTTTAATCGTTACCATGTTGACGAAGAGCTTACTTGAAGGCCTGTTGGAAAACTGTGGTTTCCAGCAGCCTCCTGGACCAAAACAAGCCTGCTTCCAAAGCGGTCTGCGGCTGTTCCATAACCCTCAACCTTAGAGCATCTTCTGCTGTGGTCTAATCTCTTAAAATGCAGTCAACCACATTAAAATTCATTTTACGCACAGATGCTTATACAACCGTGAACACAATGCATCACAATACATGTGAAAGGCTTTCATTACAACACAAAAGGCAGACCTGTTGGTTGTGTCAATGCGCCTATGGGCAGTACTCTCTCATATGCCGCTTCTTTTGTTTCTTTTCTTGCCTCCTGTAAGTCTGTGGGTCTTCGAGAGTAAAGATATCTATATTTTTTTTTATATATTCTTTTTTTTAGCATATTTGCTTGTTTATTTCAGTGTCCTTCCTCCTGTGTATTCATTTGCTGTATGGCTAAACACTTAAAAGGTCCCAAAGGCAAGACCTATTGGCTGTGCCAATGACTGTTAAATGATAACTGCACTACTGATTAAAGAGATGGATTATGGATCAATTTCAGATATCCACGGCATCCGCAAAAGACATTACTCAGCATAGTTTGTCAGAAGCATTATCAATCCTTTATTTCACAGGTAGAAGGCACGTAATGATTGAATGGTTTGTCGGCAAATACGCAAATTTATTTGGAAAAAGTCCGGGTGTAGAGTAGCTTCAACAAAGCTCTGCTCACCCACAGATTGTCTGAAGGTCTGTTTGCACCACACTTCGCTCAGTACTATCACGCCTCTCAAAACCAAAGCATTGCTAAATGGCTGGTGGGTTTACACCGGTCAGACACAGCCACACCCTCACCTTCTTGGAGCTTGCGCACTGTTCTACATCTGTTTCACCCCTGTACACGAATGCAAGTACTGGACTCTCTGCTGCTGGGAGTGGCCTATCTCTGCTATCGTAGGTGTTTCCGAGTTACTAAACACATTCACTAGGGTTGGCACTGCTAGGTACGCCAAGGGATGGGGGATTCACAGCGGCAACTGAGCCGACGCCATGGCACGTAGCAGGCCTGCACATGTTGGGGGACCTGTACTACCAGGATGGTACTTTGGCATCATACAAGATGCTGATGGAGGAGGACTGTCTACCATGGGCCAATTCCTACTTCCTAACTCACTGATTGTCACAATGGGAAACCATTGGGGGGGACATAACTACTGAACTACCCGTTCATCTCCTGGTTTGCTGATTTGCCTGGCACTCACATTATTCCACAGATTACTACTCTAAGAAAACACTAGGAGTCTGATTTAATACACCCATGCACAGATCAGGAATAGGCCGCTTTGTTAGAGGGCCCGAGACACGTGCCACGTAATGCTTGATTCAAGATTATTCAATTTTATATAGTACAGCCTCCTGAGATTATATTGCAGCCTAAAGAAAAACAAGCTTACCTCCCTCTAGATTTGAGATTCATTGTAGCTAAGTGTCTTATTACACGTTATTAGAAGTCTCTGAGCCCCCACAGTTTATATCCTGGACACGCTCTATGCTCAATTGGGCGTAGGCAAAAGCGTGGCTTTACATAGAGAAGAGACGTTTGGATGAGGAAGTAGCCAATCGCCACATAATGAAACGCTATCTTATCTGACATACAGTCTGATCACTCGCACAAGGCAGACAATGGCGCTGACCATTTGCAAAAAGCTAGGGTCACTGGCTGTGATTCTTCCTAGTTATTCATGAACCCCCCCCCCCCCACCCCCCCCCCCCCCCACACACACACACACACACGTTCCCAGTAAATCTTGCTGATGCGTCATCAGCAATGCACAACTGTGATGGGCGAGGGTATCGGGGTGGGGTGGGGGGGGGTGCGTTGAGTGGTTACATATGTTCTTACTTTATGGTTGGTATTGTCATACCATTGATTGTATTAAATCAATCTGTCAGTTTGTAAAGCGCTGCTACTTACCCGTGTGGGGTTCAAGGCGCTGATATGAATGTGTTGCCACTATAATCAATGGTTAGACTGACGCCCCACCTTTGTTGTTAAATTACAGGGGTTGATATACTGATAACCTCTCAAATACACAGACATGCGTTAGGGACACGTATCATAATTAGGGCTCCCCATTTTATGGTATTTATTTTTTAGGTATTTCCGTCTGTATTTATCCATATTTATTTTTTGCCTAATTCTATCTGTATTTAGCCATATTTATTTTGGGTTTTGTGGAAAAATGAAGCTGAAATTAGTATATTTCCACATCTTTTTAACCAATAAATATGCACTCATGCTTGAATCCCTGCTAGGTTTCAATGCGGTGAACACCTGCAGAAGATAAATAAATGCACTTATATGAAAATATCACTATTAATCTTGTGCATATCTACTGCTGTTAAAGCCTCTTTACTAAAATTCCTTTCTATTTTAATCCCCTTACCTATCAATACACAGAGCTATTGGCCTGGCAGTCATGGAAGACTGTATTTAGAATTACTCAAAAAGCAACCCAATTTCCGTTGTTATCCACATTTAGAAATAAATACAGATAAGATAATAAATGTTTTCTGTCTGTATTTATCTGTAACCATCAGTAAAAACGGAAAATAGTGAGCCTTAATCATAATATAGGACTAGTTTTCAAGGTCCACCTTTCTGTACAAGCTTATAGGGCCTGCCTATTATTGTAGCCCAACCATCTTGTTAATGTGCTTTGTATGTTACAATATCCTTTACTGATTATCTGATGGCCTCTCTTTTAATGTATTCTCTGCTATGTGTTATTTTCATTATCCTTGTATCGTAAAAACAGAAAACCCAATAAACCGATACAAACAAAACTGATTGAATTTTTGTGGGTCTTGCAAAGAACCTTAAATGGTGCTGAGATACTGTCATTCTAGGGCACTCTGACTAGCATCCAAACTGGATCATAAACTTCACCGGAAATCCCTGGAGATGGCAAAGATCATATCTTAGATGCTCACAACAGGCAGTACACCTCAACATTGAAGATGCCATATTGTAAATAACCTATCTTCGAGGCATGTGTGGTGTAGATACACAAATGCTTTGCATACTACTACCATCTAGTGTTGGGTCCGGATGTGTACAAGTTATGTTTCTTTGAAGGAGTCACAAGGTAAAGTGGCTCTTTCTCTTGGTAATAATGCGCATGGGCATCGACTTCATTGTTAGATTGTCTTCTTTCCGCCATCTGGTTCAGACGTGTATTGCTGTGCTCCGGTTTGAGACCGTTCCGGACTCCTTTCAGTTCATAATTCACCCTTACCTGTATTGTTCTCAAATGCCTTCCCACCTTTACGCTTCGAACTTTGGAAAACTATTGATCGTTGGAACGACGCGCTTTCACAACGGCCCTTCTGCCTCGTCCTTGTGGTCCTATCTTTCCATCCCTTCGGCTCCGCCTTAAAATGCCCAGCTGATAGAACGGACGTCTTTCCGCTTACATCCCAGGTACCACACGAAGTACCCACGGGGAGAGACCATCAGGTCTGCAATCTGTGCTTGTCTCCCGACCACAACGTAAACAACTGTGAGGCCTGTATCGTTTCGGTCGAAGAACACTTCCTGGGACCAAAGGGCACGTCGCAGGGAGATTAAGCGGAGATAAGTCAACGATACCCCCGACATATACAGTAAACCGGAATTTCTAAAAAGGGGGAGAAGGAACCCCAGGAGTCCTCTGAGACCAAGGATGAGGCTTTTCTCATTGATGACTCTGACTCCCAGTTAGAGATTGACCTTGAGATGCAGGACCTTCCTCCAGGTCAGCATACTGTGAATACCAACGTCCCTGTCCTGTGACCGAAAAAACATTAGGCTCCAACTGAGCATAAAGCTCCTGGGCCAGCACTGCCAGCAGGCCATGGTCGGCACAGAAAATAAGAGTCTGATACCCAGCCCTCAGGCTCTGCACCGGAATTCCTCCTGAAGCCAACCGCTCTGGTACTGAGCTGATCAGCTACATCCTCCACACCTACCAATTTGGGACCAAAGCAGAAATCCACCTCCGCTCTGAATTTTTCCAAATCTGCATAGACACCGGACTCTGGTACTCCATTGGAGCCAATTCTCCACAAATTGCAGGAAACAACTCGATGCCCACCAGAAGCAAATCCACATACAGCCTCAGACAGGGTGTATTTTGGCCAAAACTGTTCCTGCGCCATCCAAAGGCCATCTGTTTTTCGAAGAGGTCATTGATCAGCCGGTGCCTCCAAAACGAAGAGGACTGACAAGGCCACCAGTCACTTGCACCCTCTTCTCCTCCACCTCCTTTATTCTCCCACCACCTTAACCCTCTCCCCCCTCATTCTACAGAGGATCCATTAGATATCACTCCTCAGGGGTCCTCACATTCATATCCAGGTCGGCACGTGACCGGGGATGATACTTTTGATGCACCACAGCCCTCTGATCCTTGGTCGGCCTATGATTTTGACCCTCCTGGGGGACACTGATCTCGACCTGTACCCCACTAGGCCATCTCCTCTTGATGACACCACCTCTTATCAGAAGCTTATTAGCTGGGCTGCCTCTTTCCATCAAGTGCCACTACATAACCAGCCTTCGGAAGAGTATTTCCTTTTTGAAAACCTTTCTACTACACATAGGGCCAGATGAAATTTTTGAAGATCCTGTGCGAGCCCTTATCACTCCCAGGATCAATTATTAAAAATTAGAACAAAGGCCTCACCTTCTGACCCTATCTATATATGGGAACAAATTCCACCTGACTCTCTTGTTGTCTCCAACACCTGTGAAAGGGCTGGTTCCCAGGCTGCCAGTGATACTCCACATCCTGATAAGGAGAGTAAGCTCATTGGTGCCTCTAGCAAAAGGATAGCTGCGCAGACCACCAATTACTGGTGTATTGCTTAACACCATGGGGTTATTGGCCAGATACGATCGTGCCCACTGGGACGAAATGGAGGTGCTTCTCCAGCACCTCCAAGAGGAGTATTAAAAGAGAGGGCAAGAGCTTGTAGCTGAAGGCAAGCTCATTTCTAATACCTCCATTAGATGCGTCCTTGACTCTGCAGACACTGCTGCAAGGGACTTTTGTTGTGTCGCCATGCCTGGCTATACAGATCTTGCTTTAAGCCAGAGGTTTAACGAAACTTTTGAATGCCCGCTTTGATAAGGAGCATCTTTTTGGCCCACAGGTTGACCAGGCTCTTGAAGATGAAAAAGGACACTGAGGTTGCAAAGTCCATTGGTGAATTACAAACACCAAGTCCCCGTAGCTCTTTTCGCCTCTCCTCCTATAGTGCTGGTGCAAAAACATCTTCTGATGCCTCTTCCCCATACCAAAGAGGTCAGAGTCACCAGTCCTCTCCCAGAGGCTATTAGAGGGACCCATACAGGGGCAACAACTCAAGAGGTAGAGCAGTGGCGTAACGAAAGTTGAGGGAGCCCCCCTGCCACGTACACGAAGGGGGCCTCCACTTCAGACTTAATCCGGACTTCTTGGGCCCGAGTTTGTGCTGAGGGGGCCCCCTGTAGCTCGGGGGCCCCCCGCACCGCGGGGGCCTGTGTTACGACCCTGAGGTAGAGGCATGGTGCTGCACCCTTCACAAAACAATGACTTTCTTCTCCTTCCCCCGATCATCCCACACCTGTCGGGCGGATTGCAACAGTTTCTCCCCATTTGGCGATCCGTAACATCGGATCAGTGGGTGTTAGACATTATCCAACATGGTTATTGTCTGAAGCTCATCTCCACGCTTCCAAACATTCCACCTCGCTCTCACAGGCTCTCTGGAACACCAAACATTACTCAAACAGGAAGTTCAAGTTCTTCTTCTCAAAGGAGCTATAGAACCCGTCTTTTACATCATGGGTCAGGAATATGCTCCCTGTGCTTCCCAATACCCATAAAGTACTGATCTTTGCAGCCAGTATTAGAACTTCTGCCCTTAAAACATTACATCGTGTCCGAGCATTTCCATATGGCCACTCTTCCAAACATGATCCCACCTCTACAGCAAGGCAACTTTCTCTCAGTCCTAGATTTAAATATTTCACATTCAAATACATCCAGCACATCACAAATATCTCAGATTTGTGATAGCTGGAAAACATTATCAATTCAAAGTAACCCCCCCCCCCCCCCCCCCCTGGGCTGACTACTGCACCTTGAGTATTCACCAAATGCCTAGCAGTGGCAGCAGCACATTTAAGCAGACAAAACATCCACGTCTTCCTGTAGCTCAACGACTAGCTTATCAAAGCAAGTACTCTTCTGCCGTGTCAACAACACACTCAAAGTACTATAAACCCGCTCCATCAGCTAGGCTTCACCATCAATTTCCGAAAATCTCATCTTCAGCCTTTACAGATTCAACCATATCTGGGAACTATCCTAAATACACAACCGCGATTAGCCTCCCCAATACAGCAAGTAACCACCATTTCCAAACACAAATACCACAGTTCCAACCCAATCAACAATTGACAGTAAGAACTGTCATGCACTTATTAGGAATTATGGCATCATGCATCACCATACTCCCTCATGCAAGATTATAAATGTCACCTTCAGGAATGTCTAGCACAACAATGTCCTTAATCACATGGTCAGTCAGTCAAAATATTTTTATTCAGCTGGCTATCAGTCATAAAAGAATGCATCAAAAGACATTTAAAAAACAGATTAAAAAGAGCAATAATACAAACCAATAATGTATTTCAAAGCAATGACAGTTTCACTATCAAAATATCAGAATTATAATCAATGATTTGGCTCAGGGCATAAATAGATAAATTCATAACAATCCCTTTTCCCAATAAACTATAAGGCCCAGCGATAATGCATTAAAACAGATAAAATAAATTTTCAACAATATCACGTAAACGAACAGCCGAAGAAATATATCTATAAATCATTAAACTGGTAAATTCATCTTTTAAAGCTGGAGATGGTGTAAAGCTGCTCGACACTTCCTGATGTTTAAAAACTTTAATAGAGGGATAATAAAGTCACGTCTTGGCTTGATATAAAGTTGGCAAAAGAACATAAAATGAAGTGTGCACTGAGTACAGATCCAGTTTGACTTCGCAATAAACTTTGCGTGGATAAGAAACCAAGAGATGCGAAATGCCAAGCCTGAATCTAATAAGGTAGAACAATTTGGAATGACTGAAATAAAAGGAAAGATAATGCTCAACCCTTAAAGAACAGACTAGAAGCGAATGTTCTAAGACGCTCTTTTTTTCCCATCTCTAGATTTTCTCTAGTTGAATATAGGCAAGATAGAAGGTCCCTTTTCAGTTTCACATTCGGAATCTTTGCAATGCTAGCTGGATTGTGAAAACAATACACCAGCCCCAGGGACTCTAGCTGTTTTTTTTATGTAACTGAGCCGGGGTATCTTTATCATGTGATCCAAGTTAAAACAGTCTGAAATAATTGCACAGTTTAAAACTGGTTCTTCCTTCGCCCAAATGGAGTGCCACAATAAAATTGGTTCTAATTGTATACGAAAGGACATAGGAATCAAGCCAAGTTCACTGTGACAGATAGTAGCAGGGAGGCTGTTGGGGACTGTCAACAAGCGTCTCGTAAAAATGTTCTCCGCTCTTTGTAGACCCACTGGATTACCAAAACCCCAAACTCCAGCCCCATACAATATGACTGAACAGGAGCGAGCCTTGTAATTGTTAATTGCATTAATCGGTCTTGAGCCTAGCTTTTTCGTGAATCTAAAAACCGCCTCCAGATTTTGGTTAAAACTGCTAGTTCTTGTCTCAATTAAATGGTGCCAGGTGCTTTTTTGAACAAACGTGATTCCCAGATAGGAAAAAGTGGGACGTAAGACAGCTTTTCATTTTTTATATAACAAGATTTAAAAACGCTGGGGGATTTACCCACCATCATAGTGCAAGATTTCCCTACATTGGTCTTTAGACCAAGTCCATTCATGAAGTCATTAAACCTTGTCAAAAGCTTCTTCAAGCCCACACTAGTTCTAGACATTAAAACACAATCATCTGCGTAAAGTAGTGCCAGGAGATTTCTGGTACCTATCTAGGGGGCATCCACGCTCCCATGAATAATGTAGCTTTCTAAATCATTAATATATAAACAAAATAAAAAAAGGTGCGGGAACGCAACCTTGGCGAACCCCACGAATCATTTTTATTGGGGCCGAGAGTTCACCATCTACACCATATCTGACCCTCCCCGTCATCTTGATGCATTGTGCCTAGAAAGTGGACGATAGATGGTTCAATGCCCATGTTGAACATTTTCTCCCACAATCTCCCTCTCTGCACCCAGTCAAAAGCAGACGTAAGGTGGTCCATGAACCCAAGAGGAAGAGATCTGGGCTTAGCTATTGTGTAGTTGCTTATGACCAGGTGCAAATTGACATTGTTCGATGGTTCACAGGCCCCTCCTGAACTCATATTGTATGTCCGAGAATTTCTCACTATCGGTTACCCAGGCCTCCAACTGCTCTAATATGACCCTGCCCATCAATTTATATGGGCCGATAACATTTTGGGTAAGACCTATTACCTTTTTTGAAAATAAGCACTATTATCACGGATTTCCATGATTCAGTAGGACCCTGAGCTGCTATACAATCTAGAATGTTAGTCAACAGAGGGAGCCATAAAGCAGGATTAGCTAAAAACAGATCTGCTGGGATACCGACCAATCTTTCGACCTCGTCAATCGTTGGATGAGCCAGCTCTAATGCCCTATAATTTAAATTAGTGTGCGGCTCGCCATTAGTACTGTATAGACAGGAAAATGTTCCACCCGCTCTTCAGTCATGATTGTAACATCAGTGCTGCTGTTGTGGGTACTCTTGAAAAAGTCTGAGTTAAGTTTTCCAAAAGAGTCTAGGGTCTTTACTTTGACAAGCTACATGCAGTTGTTCCCAAGCTTCTTTTCTTATGTCTGATTTACGTCTTCCTAGCGCCTGTTTATATTCAAATCAAAGTTTTACCACCAAATTATCTCGAGTTTTTTTTTCCAGTGCCTTAACAAGTTTATTGTGGGACTGTGAGCAGTCACTGTTAACCCCTTGTATGCCCATGACGAGCTGGATTCGTCATGGAGCACAGTCGCGCTGTGCCCATGACGAGTCCAGCTCGTCATGAGGCATATCCTAGGGAATCCCTCTGGTGCGGGCACCAGAGGGATTCCCTTTCGTGCAAAATAGCCTCGGGAGCTGGGGAAGAGCTTCCCCAGCACCAGAGGCCACCCCCTTCACTGCAATGACGATCGGCGCGCACGTTGCGCCGACTTCATTACAGTGAAAGTGAAACTGAAATGAGCAAAGAGGCTCAATTCAGGTTTCACTTTGTACGTGCTCAGGGGGCTATCTCCGCCCCCTGAGCACGTACAAACACGGGAGAGGTATCGTTGGAAAGGGGAGAATCTCCCCTTTCCAATGGTACCCCTCCCCAGTGGATCCCTGCTTGGGGATCGCCACAGGAGGGCGATCCCCAAGCAGGGATCCACCCACTAGACACCAGGGAGGGGGGAGCGGCCCCTTGGGCAAGGGCCTTTGCTCCCCCCTGTATATTTTGGCCGTTTTAGTCTTTTTGCCCCCCCTGGGGGGCAGATGGGGGCATTAGCCCCCAATCTGCCCCCCCCCGGGGGGGTAAAAAGCCCACTAGACACCAAGGAAGTTACATAAATAAATAGGGGTGGGGGCTGCCCAAAACGGGCAGGCCCATGCCCCCACCCCCCCTCAAATTACTACAGTCTTTCTGCCCCCCCCCCGGGGGGCAGATGGGGCATTGGCCCCTAATCTGCCCCTCCGGGGGGGGGGGGCAGAAAGCCCACTAAACACCAGGGATTAGTTTGTAGTTTTATTTTTAGGGTGGGGGCTGCCCGCAACGGGCAAGCCAATGCCCCCACCCACCACCATTACAGCCTTTCTGCCCCCCCTGGGGGGCAGATGGGGCATCGGCCCCCAATCTGCCTCCCTGGGGGGACAAAAAGCCCACTAGACACCAGGGAATTGTTAAAAAAAAAACAAATAGGGGTGGGGGCTGCCCAAAACGGGCAGACCCATACCCCCACCCCACCCCACCCCCCAATTATTAGTCTTTCTGCCCCCCCCCCCCCCTGGGTGGCAGATGGGGCATTGGCCCCTAATCTGCCCCTTCGGGGGGGACAGAAAGCCCACTAAACACCAGGGATTTTTTTGGCGCAATTGTTTTTAGGGTGTGGGCTGCCTGAAACGGGCACGCCAATGCCCCCACTCTCCCCCCCCCCCCCTCCACAAAAATGTCAGTCTTTCTGCCCCCCAGGAGGCAGATGGGAGCTGTAGCCCCAATCTGGCCCCCCCCGGGGGCGCAGAATGCCGACTAGAAACCATGGATTTTTTTGTTTTATTAGTGTAGGGGTAGGGGCTCCCCAAAATGGGCATGACAATACCCCACCCCCAGAGAAATTCCAGTCTTTCTGCCCCCCCGGGAGGGCAGATGGTGGCAGTGGCCCCTGATCTGCCCCCTGGGGGGGCAGAAAGCCCAGTAGGCGCCAGCGAGTATGCAGGCTTTTTTTATGCGTGGGGGTGGGGGCTACCCAAAATGGTCATACCAATGCCCCCACCCCCACAAAAAATAGCCACAGTCTTTCTGCCCCTTTAGGGGCATATCAGGATGAAACCCCCTTCCCCGATTCCCCCCCAGGGCGGCAGAAAGCCCACTGGGCTCCGATTTGTGTTTTTATTTTTTTTAAATTTTTTTGCAATGTGCATACCTGTGGATTTTGGGCCCTAGCGCAGTTGGCACGTAGGCAAACCTAGCAAAACTGTACATTCTTTAAAACTAGACACCGAGGGGAATCCTGGATGGGGTGACTTCACTGGCTCTCACCAGGTTCTCTTACCCAGAATCCATTGCAAACCTAAAAATGTGTTCAAAATAACACTTTTTCCTCACATTTCTTTGTCAGAAAGTTCTGGAATCTGCGTGGGTCCACAAAATTCCACCCACCCTGCGTTCCCCAAAGTCTTCAGAGAAAAATGGTACCTCACTTGCGTGGTAGGCATAGTGCCCGCGTCAGGCAAGGGCCCAAAACCTATTGAGGAGACATCAAAATTACCTATCACAAAACAACCTGGTTTTGCAAAGGGGGTCCTATTAGTTTTTGGCCCCGGGCTTGGCGGCCACCTAGGGAAACCTACCAAATCCACACATTTCTGAAAACTAGACACCCGGGGGATTCCAGGGAGGTATGGCTTGCGTGGATCCCCCAACGTTTCCTTACCCAGAATGCCCTGCAAACCTCAAATTTAGCTGAAAACATCACCTTTTTCACACATTTTTGTGTGGGAAAGTTGTGGCATCACCGGGCTGACACAAATTTCCTACCACCCAGCGGTCCCCCGGGTCTCCCGATTAAAAACGGTGCCTCACTCGTGTGGGAGGCCCAAGTACTCGCTACAGTCAAGGGCCCAAAACGTAGTGAGGCGCACTACGTTTAGGACCCTTGCCTGTTGAGGCGCACTACGTTTTGGGGCCTTGCCTGTCGCGGGTACTTGGGCCTCCCACACGAGTGAGGCACCGTTTTTATCGGGAGACCCGGGGGAACACTGGGTGGTAGGAAATTTGTGTCAGCCCGGTGATGCCTCAACTTTCCCACACAAAAATGTGTGAAAAAGGTGATGTTTTCAGCTAAATTTGAGGTTTGCAGGGAATTCTGGGTAAGGAAACGTTGGGGGATCCACGCAAGCCATACCTCCCTGGAATCCCCCGGGTGTCTAGTTTTCAGAAATGTGTGGGTTTGGTAGGTTCCCCTAGGTGGCCGCTGAGCACCGGGCCAAAAACCCAGGTGACCCCCCTTGCAAAACCAGGTCGTTTTGAGGTAGGCAATTTTCATGTCGCCTCAATACGTTTTGGGGCCTTGCCTGTCGCGGGTACTTGGGCCTCCCACACGAGTGAGGCACCGATTTTATCGGGAGACCCGGGGGAACGCTGGGTGGTAGGAAATTTGTGTCAGCCCGGAAATGCCTCAACTTTCCCACACAAAAATGTGTGAAAAAGGTGATGTTTTCAGCTAAATTTGAGGTTTGCAGGGGATTCTGGGTAAGGAAACGTTGGGGGATCCACGCAAGCCATGCCTCCCTGGAAGCACACGGGTGTCTAGTTTTCAAAAATGTATAGGTTTGCTAGGTTTCCCAAGGTGCCCGCAGA
This sequence comes from Triturus cristatus, assembly GCF_964204655.1. Classification (NCBI taxonomy): domain Eukaryota; kingdom Metazoa; phylum Chordata; class Amphibia; order Caudata; family Salamandridae; genus Triturus; species Triturus cristatus. Next base: position 514,291,671 of record NC_140588.1, read on the forward strand.
GCTAGGGTTCAAAAACTACAGCTAGACATTTTGCCAAAAAAGGGTCATTTTTCACTGCGAAATTGAGGTGATACCACGTTGCGTTTTGCGCAGTTTCCTGTCGCGGGCACTAGGCCGACCCACACAAGTGAGGTACCGTTTTTCTCGTAAGACTTTGGGGAACGCGGGGTGGGTGGAAATTTGTGGATCCACGCAGATTCCGGAACTTTCCACCACAGAAATGTGTGGAAAATGTGTTTTTTTGTAAATTTTTTAGGTTTGCAAGGGATTCTGGGTAACAGACCCTGGTGGGAGGCAGTCAAGTCACCCCATCCTGTATTCCCCTGGGTGTCTAGTTTTCAAAAATGTATAGGTTTGCTAGGTTTCCCAAGGTGCCCTCAGAGCTAGGGTTCAAAAACTAGAGCTAGGCACTTTGCCAAAAAAGGGTACATTTTCACTGCGATATTGAGTTGGGACCACGTTGCGTTTTGCGCCGTTTCCTGTCGCGGGCACTATGCCTACCCACACAAGTGAGGTACCATTTTTATCGGGAGACTTAGGGTAATTCAGTTTTGTAAAGGAACTGTTATTATCTATTGACTTTCGATGTATTTCTGCCTTCCAAATGAAAGATATTGTGTAAAAAAGTCATTCTAAAAAATGACTGATAATTCTCATGCTAGTATGAGTATCCCCAATTTCAGAAATGTGCAAATATCTACTGTTTCTAAACTCTATATTTTGTTCCCATTTCAGAAATACATAGGTGTCTTTCATACCGATTTTTCCATGTACACATTTTTACAGAATAATTACTATATACCCGGTACATAATAAAAATCCATTGCAAGTTGCTGCTCAGTTTTTGGCTCTGGGTTCGTCGGGTTCTTAGTGAACCTACAAGTCCTATATATCCCCACAACCAGTAATGTCCAGCGGATGTAATGGTATATTGCTTTCAAAGAACTGTCATAATTAGAAGAAGTTACAGGTGAAATCGTTGACACAAAAGGCTTTTTTCTTTTTTCAACTAATTTTTAATTTATCCTATATTTAACTGTTAGTTTCTATAAAAAAGCCTTGATAGATCTACACAAATGACCCCTTGCTGAATTCAGAATTTTGTCTTCTTCTCAAATGTATAGCTTTCCAGGATCCATTATTGCTTTTGTACCCATTTCTGCCATTAACTGGAAAGCGGTCAAAAGCACAAAAAATAACAAAATTAGGCTATGTCCCAGAAAAATGCCAAAACGGTGTAAAAAATGTTGGGTGTCTGACAAAAGTCTGGTATCCCCGAAAAGCTGGGAAAATGGTGATTCCAACCCCACAACCCCTTTTTTGATAACATTTGCAGGGAAAAACCCAGATGCTTTCATTTGCAGCCCGTTTTTCCAATTTTTCCGAAAAAACCCCAAAATTTGCTGTATTTTGGCTAATTTCTGTGACCCCTCTGGGAGAATCCACAAACCCTGAGTACCTTTAGAATCCCCATGATGTTGGAAGAAAAGGACGCAAATTTGGCGTGGATACCTTATGTGGTCAAAAAGTTACAGGGGTCTAAGCGCGCACTACCCCAAATAGTCAAAAAAGGGCGTGGCACAGGAGGGGATAAGGCCTGGCAGCGAAGGGGTTAAACCACTTGCTTTGCTTCTGAGGTCTTATTCTATGATCACTAGATAGGGCACCATTAATTGTCTCAGTTATTGCAGCAAAGGCTTTTAACATAGATGGTGGGTTTACACTGTCTTCCAGACAGTCTAAAACTTGGCTCATATTGGTGGTCCAGATCCGTTATAGGACGGATTCTGGGTTGACGGTGGACCACTTACGCAAAAGCCCCTTGTTTTTATCATAGGTTATGGGGCATAATTTTGTTGTCTCGGAAGGGTCCCCAGTTTCAATCTCTAAATAGAGGGATAATGGATAATGAGCACTAAAACAAACTTTAGGGATAGAAAAGGTCACAGATTGAGGTTTAAAATATTCAGAAAGCGTGATGACTTCAATTTAAATTCCCATAGCCTCTGCCCATGAATGAGACTAAATCGGTGCCTTCTGATTGAATAAGATCAGCAGTGAGAAAAAGAGAAAATGTTGAAATTAGTGAGTTACAAATATTCCCACACGGATTGTGGTGAAAGTGGCAGCCACCATCCCTGGCCCCATCTAATAAACAACATGCAGACTGCTTTGATAAGGGGTATAATTTGCAATTGAAATTGCCCCCACAAAGAACGATGAAATACGTATTTGTCTTCTGTATATGTCTGCATAATGAGTTCTCTAGATCTTCGGCAATAGTGGTATTTTTCGTATTAAAATTATTGTGATAGCAATTAACAATAATCAATGTCACAGTCTTTCTAAAGCTAATGTTAATAAGTTGAACGTGTGGTGAGTGGAGCTGGGTCTTACCTATTCTGCCTGACAGAGTTGTTGCTACCAGAGTTAATAAACCAACCTTAGAATGACCTCCCAGAGCTACATTGGCTGAAGTATATATGGAAACATAACCATTAATGTGAGCAGTCTCTCTCAACCAGGTTTCTTGTAAACATACAATACTGTAGCCACTTATAAATTCAAGCCATTGTTTACATTTCAATTTGTTAGGCAGGCCAGCAGTATTAAAAAAAGACTACCATAGACCGTTGTACCCTTATGACTACAAGATGTTTGCTTGATGCTTAAATGGGCCGTTGTCTCACTAACACCGTGGGGTTTCATAGCCATATTCGGGGGTGCCAAAGATTCGGCTTGCTCACATGGTGAAATGTTATTAGGTTCCATCAAAGCTATCATCGGTGAATCAAAAAGAATAGGGGTGCCAACATGTGGCGGGACAGTCTGTGCTAATCTTTCCAGACCACCTATGCTACCTTTAACAAAGCTCTGTTCTAAATCATGCTTGGTATGCCCATCGGATCCATGCACCACATCGTGTAGTCAGTATACATAATCAAGGGGAGAAAGCGATTTAGAAGTTGGAATGGCAAAATTATAAAAGGCATCACTTGTACAAAGTGGCCACACGGTCAGTTAGATGATCTAGTGTTGATAGACAGCCGTACTCACCGCTCACTGCAGTGGCGGAACACAAACAACCTGATAAAAGGGCATTTTTTTCTCGACCCTATTCCCCACATCATCCTGACAATGGACTCATCATTCACAGACTGGGGTGCTTACTTACAGAATGTCACATTCCAGGGTCTCCACATCCACTAGCTAGAGCTTCAAGCTGTTGACCCCGCATTGAAAACCTTCCTACCTCACCTAATAGGCAAAGTTGTCTTAGTCCGGATGGACAATATGACAACCATGTACTATGTACAAAAACGGGGAGGGACTCACTTTTTACTGGTATCACTCCTATCTCGGACCATTTGGTTTTGAGCTCTACATCAAAGCATTCATCTCCTAGCAGAAAACCTCCCAGGAACGGACAACGATTTTGCTGACCTCCTCAAAAGGATGTGGCAACAAGACTATGAGTGGGAACTTCACCCCAAAGTCCTCCTCCCTTGCTTCCACAAGTGGGGGATTCCACAAATAGAACTGTTAGCAACCACAGATAACTCAAAATGCCCAGTCTTCGCCTCCAGGTTCCCCCACCCACTATCCAAGGGCAATTCTCTATGGATGAATTGGTCAGGGATATTTAACTACGCTTTCCGCCTCTCCCTCGTCTTCAGTTTCTGTTTCGGAAGCTCAGGCAAACATCCCTCACATTCCTACTAGTAGCTTCCACCTGGGCGTGACAGTCCTAGTTTACAACACTACTTGAACTCTCAGGAGAGCCACACGAGAAGCTTCCTCTCAACCCGCCATCCTCACTCAGAACTATGGAGAAATCAGGCACCCAAATCCCAGGGAACTCAACCTAGCAGTTTGGTTCCCGAGGTCACAGAATTTGGTTATTTGAATTTCCAATCAGAATATATGACCATTTTCAAAGAAGTTTGTAAGCATGCTATGCAGCCAAATGGAAAATTGTGTCTGTTAGTCATACTAACCGTATCAATCCATATAATGCTACAGTACAAAACATTGTTTGTTACCTTCTACATTTACAACTCTCTGGCCTTGCGTTCCCTTACATGCAATTACATCTCGCCTCAGTGTCCGCCTATCTACGAAAGGAAAAACACTTCTCTTTGTTTGAAGTACCAGTCATCAAATCTTCTATGGAAGACCTTAAGCGGGTGATTCCACCTGTAGTTCCCTATGCACCTACTTGGAATCTTAATATCATTCTCACAAGACTGATGGGTCCACCATTTGAACCACTGCATAATTGTGCTCTCCAATTCCTGTCTTGGAAGGTTGCTTTTTTAATTGCCATCACTTCACTTAGACGTGTTGGTGCACTCCAGGCACCAACCCTAGAGGAACAGAGACTTTTTACGGCATGGGAAAAGTGGGCTCTGGCCCAGGGCCCCAGCCTTTCAGGGGGCCCCCCTGATAGAGCCAGCTCTGTTTTACAGAGAGTCTTACCCTGATGACCTTGAGTAATTAATAAACGGATTGTTTTAAATACAGTTTTCCTTTGATTTATTTTTATTGTGGGTCATGTGCGAGTGTCTATTTTGGACATTTTGCCAAGAAATGTTGTGTTTGTTGCATGCAAAATCCAGCTGCTGTGTTATTGAAAACACATATCACTATCCCTGAATATTAGTTGTAAACACATTTAGAATTTGGATGAGTGAGCCTGTGCATGGTCATTGACCTGCCAAGAGAGGGGATGAAAGAGCTAGTATTGGATCATAAATTCAAAACTGTACAGACCAGGGGCTTCAAAATATGTTTGGCCCATGGCCCCCAAATCCTTAAGATGTCCCTGTAGAAGAACCCTTCTTCCAACTACACAGGGATAGGGTGGTTCTCGGCACCAGCTCAAAATTCCTTCCAAAGGTGGTCTCCCTGTTCTACCTTAACCAATCAGTTGAGTTACCTGTATTCTTTCCTCAACCACCCAGTTGCGGAAAGGGCTCTTCCTACATTAGATCTTAAGAGCTCTGATGTATTACAGTGACAGAACTAAAGACTTCCGAAAGACTAAACAACTGTTTGCTCCCCGCATTCCCCCATGCCCCCCCCTCCCAACCGGGGTAAAGAAAAGCCCATATCCAAATCTGGCATTGCCCGATGGATAATTAAAATGCATTCAAACATGCTATGTCAATGCCAAAAGGACATTACAGCGCCTCCTACAGCACACTCGACTCACAAAATAGGGGCTTCCATGGTTTTCCTAGGCAATATCCCGGTACCTCATATATGTAGAGCAGCTACATGGTCTACACCACACACTTTAAGCATGTGTGGATGCCGTAGCATGCTAACAAGCTGTTGTAGGTCAGGCAGTGCTACATACACTTTTTCAAACAACTGCAACACCCACAGGTTAGCCAGTGCTTTTGTAGGGCACTGCTTTACAGTCTATGCAAAGCATGTGTATCTATAGCAACACATGCCTCCAACAGATTGTTACCCTGTAAGCATCTGTTCTTGGCATGTAGGGCTGTTGAGTCACATGCTCCCACCCTCGTCCCCATACACCTTGGCCATTGCAGTTCCTTTTTTACCTTTACAAATGCATGGACATCTTTATTGATACTTTCTTATACTTCATTCTCACCCACCTGTGTGAATACAATCTAACAATGGAGTTGATGCCCAAGCGCACTATTACAAAGAGGAAGAGTCACTTTACTGCGTGATTCAAAAGACTTCTTTGAAGAAAAACAACTTGCACACATCCGGACCCAACACTAGATGGCAGGAGTATGCAAAGCATGTGAATCTACAGCACTACATGCTAAGAACAGATGCTTAAAGGGTAAGTAACATAACCCTTTCTCTACATGGATGAATGGAAGTCATGGATGGATGGAGGGTGGTGTTCCCTTAGCTAAGCCTTGTCAACATGAACGTGTGTTTCAGTGAATTCATGATAGTTGAAGTAGTGCAGTCCCTACAGTATTCTTACGAAAATGTCATTAGAGTAGTCTTAACATTGCTGCTCCTGCTAATGTGTTTATCAAACAAGACCCCTACAACTATGCTGTGGCAAAGCAATCGGTTGTACTTCATTAAGGAATTGTCTTACCTCTTCAAGGTGTCATTTTGAGAATTTATCTCCCAAAAGTGTTCCTTTGAAAAACAAGTGCAGATAGATATGTTAATATAATATAGCAACACAAAAAGATGATGGTCGGAATGCTGAGTATTGTCAAACATTAACCCCCTAGTCACAGATCTGGGTTAAATCCATTGTTTTATTGCTCACCATGCAACCCCAGTTTGGACCCAGCGATATGCAAATTAGTCTTGACTCGGCTCCCCATGGGAACAGTCTGCCCGAACTGCCAAGCCAGGTACTCCCCTGGACCAGAAAACAAGCATCCAGGACCTCTTTCTGGGTATCACCCCTCATAAGTCTGGCTAGCTTGAATCCAGTGGCATAGCAAGCACGGGACCCACGCCTGGGCATATCCTTTCAGCATTTTATCCATCATCTTTTTGCATAGCTGTAGTCACAATGTGTTCCATTCTTAATCGCCCCAGTGTATTCGTTTTTAGGCCTGGTGACACCCCAAGGGCGTACAGGCCCCAGCCGCCAGTTGCTCAAATCGATCAGCATTACGCAGAAACCACCCCTAAGAGACCATCTGGTGATACTACTAGTAACGGGGATCTAGTATTTTTATTTAATCTACTAGCGCCTCCCAAGCCCTGGCCAAATCAAACTAACCTTGGACACACCGGGCTTCTCAAAGCAATACTACACTTTAATATCCTGCCCACCTTTCCTGCTGTCTGCACCATGCCACTCTGGGTCCCCCAGGAGCCCTCCAATTCCTAATGATTTCTTGCTTTGCTTGAAAAATGGCCAGATCCTGGAAACCCATCTATGGCCCTGGACCTAGCAGCGTGTGGAAACCAGCTTATACTGTAAAACGGTCATAAATACATATTTTTTAATTTTGATCATAGTAACTGTAGTAGATAACGTCTCTTTCAGTGGAAATGTTGGAAATTAGGTTGGAAAGCTGTCACTGGTGACAGTAGTTAGTCCGAATTCCATCAATTTTTGAGCTGACTTTATTTTCCTCTCTTTTGTTACTATTGACCTTAATTTTCCTCTTTCCTTTTCCTCTTCCTCTACTTCTTCTTCCCCTGTCTACTACAGGCAAATCAGCAAATGCAGCAGAAACTTGAATCCATTTCGAGGGAGGTATTTGACCTCCAGGAGACAGTTAATTGGAAAGATAAAAAAATTGGGGTATGAGAATAATCAATCGCAGCGTTAGAACAGGCAGATGCAACCTTATTTATCAGTAGACTGATACACCTAGTTGGACGCCAGTGTGCACTATGCATCCTTTACTGTCCATGCCGTATGTCTAATCATGAGTATGTATTTAATGACCTCCTAACATTAGCTGTAAATATTCAAGATTAATTTTGAGTAGTTATTTTAAGAAAAATGTGGTGTACACCTTCATAAACGTTCCCACATTTTATTTTGAATTAGCTTAGTTTTCAATTTTGTCAAACCCATGACCTCTGAATTAGTCCTATCACCATTAACGCATCTAAGGACACTCTATCTGACTTGCCACAGTCATGAGGTTCACTGAACCAGAAGCTTTGCATATATTGAAAATACTCTTACAGTGCTGAACATAGCCACTCACTTACAAAAATTATCGATTGTTATTTCTGCAGACCCCAATATACTTGCAAGTTCTCCTCATTGCAGTGAAGTAGATTAGCTTGTTTGTACAATGTGTAATATCAGTCTATAGATAAATAGCACGCATGGCTGATTTATTTATTTATTTTAAACGGTTTAATATTTTTCATAGTTTGAAATGCACGCATCCATTGCTTTTACATTTGTGAGTAAATCTTTCAAAACTAACACAACTAATTTGCCTTTTTGTATATGATAGTCATTGTGATACACTTCCTTAATAGCATAGAATACGTACTAGAAAGTCTCAGCTTTTTCATCGCAACATGTGCTTTAGATTGATTCATCAGTAAATGACTTAGTGTAGACTTTTGTTCTTTGCACATAAATGACTCACATTTTTCAAGAACGTCTTGTATGCCTTGTTCTTCTAGAATTTCAACGGAATAAATTAGAGGAACAGTTATAGCAAGCAGGTCAAAATGTATAACTAATTTCTGACTATCAAGACACAGATATAAAAGCAATTAAACATGGAATGTCTCCATTAGACTATGTAGGGTAAATTGTGTAGGAGCTAAACTTGTTCTTTTGTTGACATTGTTTGTTCATCAAAATATGAGGTTACCCCTAATATTTCAGAATTACATTCTTTTCTATTAACTATTAATTGTGTTAACATTGCTGAGCTCTGTTTTTCATGTTAATGCCTCGAATTGGCTAAGAAAAGGCAAACTACATCAATGACTATGTTATAGAGATTTGATTCTGGCCAAACTAAACTTAAAAATATCACAGGTCTGACTTTACCTTCTGACATCTTGTACCTTTAGCGGACATCGTGTGGACAGCAGAGTATACAATCAGAGTATAGTACATTCTAGTTCCTTTTGCATTAAGAATATGATGATTATAATGTTCATGTACAATGATTGTCAAATTTCTCTTTGATCCTTTGTCTTCCCATTTTTATGGCCTTTTAACTAAAGAGGACTCTGTGTTTGGATGGAAGCTGGCCCATTGTGTTCACCAATGTGAGGAGTCTATACTTCCTTAAACTATTATGTCTTCCGATTCGTGCAATGCAGGATCTTGTTAGAGTAATAGTGGAAAATGATACATGAATTGGGGGAAATAACATTACTACATTTCAGCATGTGATCAGTGGTGACCAGAATGCTTGAAGTCATGCATAATGTCCTAGGTTTGGTACAGGAGACAACTGCAAGTAGAGCAGCATACAAGAGTGGATGTAGAAGTAACAATTGGAAAGAACTGCAAGGGAAAGATTGATATGACACAACATTGAGAAGTACAGGAATAGGTGAGAAAAGTACAAGATTCACTGTTGATTGGCCATTAGAAAGTCATGCTGTACACTTAAATGCCACTTATAAGACGGTGGAGAACTGTTTCTAGCAAGCAAAATACTAGTTTGAATACACACAAAAAGAATTCTTTTTTCATGCTACCCCATTTTTTTTAATTATGTTTTTATCCAAATCACCACATTATCTGATTTCTATAGTTTGTTCATAAAAAACTTAAGTTATTCTTTATGCAAGAATGTCTTGGGAGTTTTAGGATGTACAATGTATTACATTAACTATCCATGTCAGCTATTAAATCTTATAGTTTAATATGTTAACCATTATCCATGTCTCCCCTTGCTTTTAATACTCTCCTTTGAAAGGGCAAGATAATCTCTTCCAAGAAAACCATCCTACCTATGTCACAAAAGCGGATAAGAGGGATGAATTGATCTCATTGTTTGACAGTTCTCAGGAAGTTTATACAGTAGATAAATATTACACTAATATTTGTAATTGTATTTAAAAAGATATAAATACTGTTTTGTATCCCTAATGTAACTGTCGGGATTCAGTAAAAAGTAAGTATAAATTGAGATCTTATGTAGAAAATACTGTTGTGAAATTGTTTCAGATTTTGTTCTATCCTGTCTTTGGTAGTACATTTAAGGTCGCATTCTCTCCATTTTACTTGGCAAATATCACTTAGCCTTAATTTGTATGTTGCTCTCAGTTGCTTCCCTTGATTTGCAGCAGGAAATCAGTGACACATTGTTTTGCTTTTTTCTAGCACTAGCTCTGAATGATTTCTTTGATCATGTGTAGCTAGAAGGCAAGCTAGACACCTGAAAAGTGCTCCCTAGACGCCCTTCTGAATTTGATGGAATTCTTCTTTGCAGTGGAGATGAAGGGGCTGCATGTTCCACGTCTTATTAGCTAGAGAAAATATCTTATTGCGGTAGTGGCTCTTTTAAACTTTAGTTCTACTAATAGTATTTGGTTCACAGAATGCACATTGCATTATTAGATTTTGCACAAAAGTGGCGTGGCCTTTATGGTTTGTACCCTGGCAAGTGTCTTAAATTTCGATCTTATAAATATTTAAAGCCAGTGCAGATGCATCATGCTTGAAGTGACCCAATCCCTGTTTTCATTTGCCAGACAGCTTAGGCTACTGGAATTTCTGTAGGTGTGGCATTAGCTGTAATGGTATAGTTCAAATATACCTTTGCAAAAACCTGTCCTTAATACAGCTGACCAAATTAGGGTAACTTTGCCAGGCTTGTGCTTTGCATAAATCAAAATATGAATAGTCTTATTTATGTTTCTTGCTGTTCTAAGGCAATTACAAGTAACTTCCACCTTAGAAGTGGTTAAACCACACTAGCAGTACATAATGTCATGGAATCAGCAACTTGAAAATATTAAACGACAGTTCTAACAACCTTTTTAGTCAGCCTCCTTGAATCATTCATATCCCCGATATTAAGCAGTTTTTAGAGAGATTAAGAAAATCGTGTTTCTACTTGTCCCTTATTTTTTAAACCTGATTTGTATTGTCTGCAGGGAGGGCAACTGCATCCCGGATTTGTTTATGAAGTGGAAAAATCCATGCAGACTGCCTTTATCACAAACTCTTTTTTCTATCTGGTAGAGAATTTAGTGTACCACGGATGGTGAATGGGTGATTGCCACACTTATTCCAAATGACTATTCTAGAAAAAATGGCTAGGTGACATGGCATGATCTGACTTGCATGTGCGTTCTATTTTTATAAGGGAAAAATGGGATGGTGCTAACTGTGTAGTTAGAAACTGGTTCTGTCTCTAAAGACTTGCATATCTAAAGTAGTAACTGCTAAGAAGTCATCGAATACATCCACTATTGTGATCTCTTTGAGTTGTGCCAAAGGAAGTACCCCTTTGGTGTGATCTTTTAGGCCAAGAGACAGGTTGAAATTGGAAGGGCATCAATCCACGGTGAGCTGTCTTTGCCTTAGGGCTATGAGGTGCAGAAGGTTGAAACATTTAGGAAGTGCTTGAGGAACTGATGATATACTATGGTTAGCCTCCTGGAGTCTCATATATAAAAAAAACAGCAACTCAAGACCATATTGGCTATCGCATGGGGAAATTAAGGGCATTTAAATTATAGAGGTAAAAGACATGCAGAATGGTTAGATTGAATGTGTGCATGCATAAGGGGATGATCTGGTGCAAATGCCTGGGAGAGCATGAATTAGGTTAAATTATTTTGTGCCGGGAGAAAAGTGAGTAAAAGGAAGATTAAATAGAATATATTGGCTACAGACATGTTCTACGCATCACAAGGCTCAATTTGTCTCCAAATGTGTATGTAGAAACATGTTATCCTGTACAACTGTATCCCAAACACTGAGCGACTGTTATCCTGAAAGTGATTTATCACTTGAACAGCCAAATGACCTAGAATTGCATAATATCCCTAAGCATGAGTGCAAGTGGGTCCTCTGTTGTTTTGAACCATTCCAAGAATTCTGAAGTTTGTGTTGTGAGACTACATTCACAAGTTTTTTTAGCTGTAGTCCATTTTAGACCAGGAAGTCATCCGTATGGTGAGCTGTATTGTTACTGGAGGACTGCAGACAGGCTGGTTTTAGAAACAATCCAAAATTTTATTCACAAGTTAAATTTAGATTCAAAGATTCTCTTGGATTCATTTATAGAGTTGTGACTATCCTGTAAACCTCACCGTGTGAAGTTGGATACCTCCACAGTGTTTACCGTCTTCAAACTGATATCTTTTGAGGAACACTAGGAAAGAAATGTACCAGCTCTGTTTTATTTTTTCTTGCATGATTTGTACTACTCATACTTGGAAATCTGTCCTAACTTACTGTGTCTCTCTGAGCTGAAGCTTCCCTCAGGAGTCTAGGGATCCAGAACGGAAGAGTGGGTGTTGGGGGGGGGGGGGGCTCTCTCAGAGAGTTGGTGTTTTATCTGATTCATTGCCAACATTTCATGGTGAAATCAGTTATATTTTTGCCCTTCACTGTGATGAATATTTACAGTTGCATCACAATGAGGATGTCCAAAGTATGTCTAAATGGGGGAAGAGAAAGATTTTTCTCTGCACCCAACGTTGCTTTTTAAGATTCCCTTGATGGGGGTTTAGATGTTTTATAACATAAAATCCATTGTAGTTATTCCATCAAGAGGAAGATTTTGAAACATTTCATGGTATTTAGGTACTACCCCTCAAATGACTGTTAAACTATATATTTAGCTGTTTCTTCTGCCCATATTCTGTAGATCCATTGCCGATGCTTTTATGGACCACTCTTTGAAATAGCAATGTGTGTAACATTAAGGATTTTTGGTATTACAACGATGTTGGCAACTGTTGAGAAGTGTCGCTGTCTGTGCTTTAGAAAGATTTCTAAGGAGGTTGACAATCTTGTTGGGACCGGATAGTTGCCAGTTATTCATGAGACTTGTTGCAGCTTTTTATATAACTCATTACTCTTGCTTCCAGATCAGGCCCAATTCCGACCTTTTCGAAGGTAGTGCTTTCTACGACACTCACACTTTCAGGCACATGTTGTATATCCATTTGCCATATTAAAAATTTGAAATGCAACTACCTTTTCTTGGTATCAGATGATGGCCCTTACTGATTTTGCAACTCCGTTAGAAATGGAAAGAAGAATAGTTACTTGCATGATTAGTGTGTGTGGTTGGTATTTTTTATGGCTGTTATAGTTATTGGCACCTGTGAAATGTGATAATTGGTAGTCTTTTCGACATTTGTTGGTTTAGAATGCCTAGATTTACTATTTACGGTTGCTTTAAGAACAAGGACAGTGTTTAATTTGGAATGTGTCTGGTCCCTTTTCTCTTATTGTTTATTTTACCGACGTATTTCCTAGTAGCTCAAATAAACTGTCCATTACCTGAAACCCTAGTCAGTCCTTTCCTCGACGTACATGGGTTGTCAAAACCAGATCTGAAAATAGACCAGTGTGCCTCCCAAAGTGCTTTTCTCTGATTTTTCTTCTTTCTTCTCATCCAACACAGTTGACCTAACTTGATTGTTTTGATGTAAAATATTCTGAGAATCAATTCTCAATTAAATTGGTGGTGCACACGCTTGCCTGCTTGCTTCTAGATAGTTGCTGGTTTGTGTGCACAGTTTTTCTAACATTCGCATGGTTTCCCACATCCATTCTATCTGCATGTACCTGTATTCTTTTTCTTTTCCTACTATTTATCACTTGATTTTCCTCTGCCGTTGTTTCCTTTGCTTCCTGCCTGTACCCAGGCCCTAGAGAGGCAGAAGGAGTACTTTGACTGCATTAGGAATGAGCGGGACGAACTCAAAAATGAGTTGCTCGACCTGAAAGAAAAAGTGAAGATTGGAGAGGTACTGTATCTGAGCGCACGCTGTGAAAAGGTGGGAAGGGGATGCGCGCAAATTGAAAACCTGGGGAGTAATATGATTATTTAAAACCATTGAAACAATAGTTTTTCTACTCAGATTGTTTTATAGTAGCAGTACGTTCTGCATAGTGGAAGGCTAGCATGTCTCTTTGGTATGAAGGCTTAATTTTAATGACAGATTTCCTGGCCTTGCATTTTATTTTTGTGAACAATCTTCTGTTTTATTTCCCTCCAGAAACATGGGTTAGTTATCATCCCCGACGGCACGCCGAATGGTGATCTTAACCACGAGCCTGTGGTTGGTGCAATCACTGTGGTGTCACAGGAAGCTGCTCATGTTTTGGAATCTGCAGGCGAGGGGCCTTTAGGTAAAACTAACTTGATTACTATAACACGTGCGCCTGAATGCTACAACTGGTTTGTACAGAGTGCCTGCTGTGTTCACCGTTGCACTTTTTAGGTCTCGCCTGGCGTAGGCTGCACGCATGCGCCGTCTGGCTGGCGAGATTTAATGATATGGGGATTTTTTTAGTAAAGGGCATTAAGCCCCGCCCCTCTTTTCCATTGGCTGGCGTCAGCGTTTATGCTAAACGGTGGCCAGCTATTGGAAAAGAGCTGTTGGTGATGTATTTGCTTGGCTTTCTAGGCCGTCCCATTTGGACGGGCTTGTCTGCCTTGCTTTTGTCGTGAAAGGTTTCTTATCTTTATGGGGCCAAACACATGGCCCCATAAAGATAAGAAGAAACCTTTTAGCAGGCGAGGCCGTCCAAGTGGGACGGCAGAAAAAGCGAAATGAAAAAATATTATGGGAGCGCTTGTTAGAATTTCCCCCTCACTTGCCTGCTCTAAAATGTTGCCACCTATGCATTCATCCATGAACATCCTAGCCCCGCTCTGTATGTGTAGACGGCCGACTTTGTTGCTGGAAACCAGGGTTCGAGCCTCGGGGTCGCGTTCACATCCTGTGATTCTGGGCAGATCACTTAATCTCCCCCTGCCTGAATATGTAATGTAAATACGGTGCTCGTGTACAGTGCTCCAATACCTTCGGGCGAGTTTGCGCTATATAAAAGATGCCAAAAATAAATATTGATTTCCCATGCACTGCAGCCCTCGGGTGTGAGTGGGCGGCGGGGCCTCTCTGTCCGGGCGCGCTTCTAAGTCACCCGAGCCGCGCTCTGTAAACAGAATCACAAGCAAAAGTGGAAACAGCATCAGGGCTAGGGAGGGGCGCTGAGTGATGGTGGGAGAAGGAAGGGAACAGACAGAAGGGGGTGGGAAATGGCGGGAAAGTGCGATAAAGGGGCACGAAGACTCATGCCGAGAAATAGAGTGACGAAGGAATGGGAGTGAGGAATGGGAAGAGAAACACTGCCATTCTTGCCTTTATCCCGCCCACGTCCTGTCCCGCCTTCCCCATCCTCTATTCCTCCCCTCCCACGGCCCCTCTTCTCGGAGCTACCATTCCTAGCTCTCCCTCCTTCCTCGTGCGCTTCCTCCTCCCATTTTTCAGTCCGCCCAATCCTAATTTCCTTCTACTCCCCCCTCCCCTGCCTCTTCGCTAAACCCCTTGCTTTGCTCCCCTGTAGAACGGAATCGTTTGACAGGTGCTTGTTTGTGCCCGTAGGAAGTCTGGTTTGCGGTGGGGTAGGGTGCAGAGAGGCTGTCCCCACACAACCTACTCCACAGCAGACATTTCTTCTGGCATGGCAGCCCGCCGCTTCATCGCTGCCAAGGAGATTGGGTGCCAGTGGGTTGGCGAAGGGGAGGCAACGGGCGCAGGACTGGCCATGTTGGGTATTGTTTGGGACTGCCGCCATGCATAATGGGGGGCTCTGGAGTTCGTTGCACGGAGAGAGAGGAAACTCGGAATTCTCTCACAAGAGCCCCGCAGCCCTGTTGTGTCTAGAGAAGTTCCTTGCCAGCCAGAGATCTCTGGAGTGGAGTGTTGGGTAGCTGTCACTTTCGCTGATTTATTACAGATATGACTCCAGGTTTACTATTTATTTTGTAAGCATTTCCATTTGTGATAAACCATAATTATTTTGCATTTTCAAAACAACATGAAGCTTTAAGTAATACATTTCTAAATTTGTTTCAGCAATAGAAGGTACACTTGCATTCAGGTGCTTCAAGGGTTTTATTCCAAAAAATCAAGAAAAAAAACAAATGAGAAAAGGAGGAAAATTGAGTAAAGGGCAAACAAGAGATGGGATAAGATAGTAGAACAAAAAAGAAAATATGAAAGAAACAAAGAAGGAGAAACAGTGAGGAAAGGAGAGTGGTGGAGAAAAAGAACGAGGAATGTACAGTAAGTGAATACAACAAGAAAACAAGACAGAGAAAGAATAACATAGGAGAAACGATAAAGACATGAAAGAAGATAAGACTGAAAACAAGTAGAAAAAGAATGAAGACGGTAAAAAACCAAAGGAAAAAAGCAGAGAAAGAAAGAGGGCAAAAAGGAAAGGAACTAGAGCTGGAGAGAAATCAGGATAGAGGAGAGGAAGGAAAAATAAATGTAGAAATTAGAAATACTGGAAGAATTCTGGGATTTACACGACCTCCCCCGGGCACTTACAGCCTTTCCAGATGGTGAGTCTATATATCATCATTACCAACACCCACCCCGGGCCTGAGGATGATGTTGCAAAGTGCAGCACTTACCATCAGCATCCCCAGGCTCACAATGGAAGTGCATTGGGTCAAGGTCTCCAGTATATGTGTTCTTGACACAAAATTAGCTCAGGAGGCTGAGCATATGTTGCAGACGTGTGTAACTCCTCAGTTTCAACTTTATAATGTCAAGTCAGTCTTCCACTCCTCTTGACTTTTACAGTGAGCACCTTGAGCTAGATAATGAAAACATCCATGTGTGCGCCTCTACTGAGTGTGACAGTGTCTGGTGTGTCGGCTAGCCTGCCAGACCCAAAGCGTCAGTGTGCCTGTGACTCAGTGTGCCTGTGTGTGTGATCACGTGCTTCGGTGCACCCGTGTGCCTCTATGTATTGGTGTGTCTGTCTCACGGGGTGTGTGTGTTTCTCAGCGTGTGCATGCATGTGTGCCCGTTTGTAGTGCGGTTTCTATGTATGTCTGTATGCGGGGGTCGTTGTCATTTAAAACGCCATTACTTCACGAAGGGAAAAAAAAGCAATAACATTTCCAATGCCAATAGCTCAAAACAATGTCATTGCGAGACCTATTGCATTGTAAATGCTTGTTACTAGATGGTACAATGTTCTCTTTGAGCAGTTCTCTCTGAAATGCTGGTACCAGCAAAGCATTTAGGGCCTCATGTAGGTAGCGAAATACCGGTCGGTAACGGCCGATTTTCGGTAAATATGCCTTTACCGACCGGTATTCAGACAAGTGAGATGTAGGAGTCCAAAAACCACTTTTCGGTAAATATGAGGCGGTAAATACCGATTCATAGTTACCGAATTCTAAAATACCGATTCATATTTACCGAATACATAATTAACGAATCGGTAAATATGAAGTGGTAAATATGAAGTGGTAAAAATTCAAAATGACATGTAGGAGCAGTCGGTAATTAAGAAATCCAGGAAAATCGGTAAATAAGAGTCGGTAATTAACACGGATTGAAAGCAGGTGGTAACCATCAACAATGCACATAAGCAATCCCAAAATGCAACAGCGTGGACAACATGGCCGCCATGTACGTCATTGCAAGGCGCCTACGTCTACAGGCAGCAGGACTGAGGGTGTGGCGACGGGAGGAACAAATCTACAGACAGCGCATCACACTATTACAGCTGACTGATGCAGAGATACATGAGAGGTACAGGCTACACCCCGAAACCATCATGGACTTAATCAGGGACCTACACCCACTCCTGGACCAGCCAATAAGAAGGGCGCACGCCATACCCCCACATGTGCAGGTGCTCTGCAGCCTACATCTGTTGGCATCCGGCAGTTATCAGGTGGTGATAGCTGCGGTGGGTGGGGTATCCCAGAGTTGCCTGTCCCGTTTCTTCAGGAAGTTCCTGGATGCCATGATGCAGAGAATGCACCACTACATAAGCTTCCCAAACACACAGGCTGCACTGCAGAAAACAAAAACAGACTTTTATCACATGGCACAGTTCCCCCATGTCATCGGCTGTATTGATGGTACACACATCCCAATCTGTCCACCAGCTGATACAGAGCACATCTACAGGAACAGGAAGTCCACCCACTCCATCAATGTGCAGGTGATCTGTGATGCAGGGAACATCATCACAGATATTGTTGCCAAGTTTCCTGGGAGCACCCACGACTCTTACATCTTCCAGAATAGTGGGATCTACACACGACTGAGTGCCGGCGAATTCGGAGAGGGATACCTGCTGGGTAAGTAACAGTGACGCCCCTTGAAACCTGCAAATCAGAGTGTATAGAGGCATGTAACTGATGGTTCCCTCTTACTCATCCAGGCGACAGTGCATATGCATGCCGTTCATTCATCCTCACTCCCTACCTACACCCAGCAACCCAGAGTGAGAGACGATACAACGTGGCCCACAAAACAACACGCAATGTGGTGGAGCGCACGTTTGGACTACTGAAGAGCAGGTTCCGCTGCCTCCACAAGAGCGGAGGCGCACGCCAGTACAAACCCATCACCTGCTGCAAGATTATTGCCACTTGTGCAATGCTGCACAACCTTGCCACGAAAAAAGGTACCGATGTGGAACTAACATATTTTGAGGACAACGAGGATGAGTCAGGCCAGCCAGAGGGCAGCGCAGCTAGAGTGCCAACTGCAATCGATGGGAGAGAGAGACGGGCAGAGATCACATGCAACTATTTCTGAGTAAGTGAGGGGACACAGCGAGTTGTGAGAAGTCATGACGTAGTTTAATGTGGCACCACGCCATGAACACATGAACAGGCCAATCTGGCAATATGCCATCTATACAATGAGTATGTCCAGGGTTACGTCACCCAATGGGAAGTGGCTAAGCAGGGCCACATCAATGTTTGCGCATACGCGCTGCAGTGGTGGATTGCACGGCCTGTGCATCCTCACTAGAGCCAACCCCATGCCGCCTGCTGCTCCTGCGTGCTTCGGGGACGGGGGGTGTGATGCTGCTGCTGGTGTCGATGCTCTCCGCAGCATCCCCTGCAGCAGTTGTCGACGCCTGACTAGTCAATAGCACCCCTAGTGCACTTGTCACCTGCACCATCCCCCGAGACAGGTCGCTGCAGCACTGTGTTAGGCCCTCCTGCATCGTCACAGAGCGCCGGCAAAGTAGGGAAGTCGCAGTTGCCAGACGGTTGAGTGCCCTGCTGGTAGTGTCCCTTCTCTGGCGTTCCCGGCGCCGTGCTTCGATGTCAGCATCTAATTTGCTGCACAACTGCTGGATTGACTGGGACATGTCCCGAATGCCCGCAGCCATGCCGCCAATGTTTGTGTCCATGTTGACTAAGCTTGTCTTCATCACCCGCATGTGCCTCTGGACTGACATAACTGCCTTTGATTGCAGGCGCTGTTGCTTCAACATTTGGCCCTCGAGCCCCAAGAAGACACCATGGCCGTCAGTGGGTGCTGGTGGACTCTGGACACGCGACCTGCGGCGCCCTCTTGCTCCCGTCTGTGCTGCCTGTGAGGTGTGGGGCACAGTGGGATGGCTCCCTTCCTGGGGCCCGGTGCGGTCTTCTGGGCCCATGCTGTCGTCTGACGAGGTGTCGAAGGCTCGTAGCCTGGCTGCTGGACGCCTCCTCATTCTCACACCTGCAAGCGGAGATGTGGCCGGTGATTCGAACATGAGTGGCGATGCTGGCTGTGGTTGTGGTGATGCTGGCTCTCGGTGAGGTGATGCTGGCTCTGTGTGCGGCGAGGCTGGCTGTGTTGGTGGTGCGGCTGCCAGTGGGCCTGCTCCCTGGTCTGAACTCGTGCTGGCTAGAGGTGATTTTTGTGGCCGGTGTGCCGTCTCCCCTGCAGCATGCCCTGTACTGCATGATGTCACATCTGTGGACAGAAAAACAACATTGGCTCAGTGTCCCCGAAGGGCTGCATTGCAAGCGTCACAATAAATCATTTCACATTCCAATCTGTCCTCTGTCTCCTTGTGCCTCGAGTGCGTGACATGCCTTGTTGCCCTGTGACATTTACGTCATGGTTAGTGTTGCCCTGACTACATCTCCCGGAATGCATTGCCTGTCTGCACTGACACGTGTGGACTGCAGTGTGATTCTCGTTTCACAATGGGGGATGTGGGATAGGGGTAGGGGAGGCTACATTGCTGTGCTTTCGTCTTACCTTGCTGTGTTGCGGCTCTGGCAGAGCTGTCGGCGTCCCCAAGACCCACGACGCTCTCTTGCTCGATTGTGGCCGCCACCAGCTCCTCCAGTTCGGTGAGGGCAGGTGCCCTGTTGGTTCCACCTCCGGTCTGGCTGGCCTCCTTCTGGATGTCGCCCATCTTCCTCTTGGTCACAATCCTCAGGTCATACCAGCGCTTTTTGAGGACCTCAATGTCCCTGTGGGTCACTCCCACAGCATTGACCTGCGCCTGGATGGCCAGCCATATGTTGCGCTTTTCGGCCTCAGGCACTTGCAGGGATTGCCTCCCAAACAGCTTCTGGTGCTGCTTCACCACCTCCTCCACCAGCACCTGGAGTTCCTTGGGGCTGAATTTGAGCTTCCTCCTCCTTTCCCCTCCGTCTTTCTGTGTTCTCTGGATGGACATGCTGTTCGTTTCCCGCTCGCACATGCAACTGCTCCCTGCCTCTCCTCTGCACTCCAAGCCTCTCCAGGGTCGGCTAATTATGTACACCTGCCTGGGTGTGGCCACTTCGGCTAATTGTGTACACCTGCCTGGGTGTGGGCAGTTCCTGGTTGGGTGGGCTGTCGTTGCACAGGATTAGCTGTTGTGTCAAGTCATGTGATGTTATTTACCGAATCCGTACATACCGATTCGGTATTTTCCGATTCGGTAGATACCACCTCGGTATTTTCCGATTCGGTAGATACCACCTCGGTATTTACCGAATCGGTGAATTCCGATTCGTATTTACCGAATGTTACCGAATCGGTAACTGTTACCGAATTTTTACCTACATATAACTTACCGATTCTAATTTACCGATTCGGTACGGCTCGGTATTTAAGAACCGGTAAAATTTATTTACCTACATGAGGCCCTTAATGACGTAATCTCCTTCATACTGTTGATACAAATGCTCCTTCAGAACTAGTTCTAGATCAGTATGGCTTCACCATCGCGTCAGCCTCAAGCAGGATCCCGGTGATATATCCGTATGTTTTGAACGAGACCAGTGTCTTCCCCATCTGTAATCCATTTTTGAGTCTATTCAGGAGGTCTAGAAGTGCACTAGCCACAGACTCACTCTTCTTTCTAAGTGATGCCCCACTCGCCGTTCTGGTGTCCCACCGCAAAGGGCACCTGCCATTTCACCACACCCCACGATGCCACTGACATAACCTATTGTGTATGGAGGTAGGATTATATAATGCAGGGCCCTCCTGCAAGAGTTCTGCTAGTGTTGAAGTAGAAAGTGTTCCTCCTGTACTTTCCAGGCTGTGCTACTGCACAGGAGTCCAGTAGAGTGAGTTACCTCCTGCAGTCGGTGTTCACTTTGTGACATTGTACCAGACTCCATTAGAAGGAGCCTCCTCCTGTGATTCTCGGTCATTGCTACAGTACATACCACAACGGAGTAAACTTCCTTCTGCAGTGCTCATACATTGCTATGTTGCGGCACAGACTGCTGTCCTCTTCTCCCTGCAGTGTTCGGTCATTGGTAATGTGCAGGCCTTAGTGTGAGCTTCCTCCTCCACTGTCTGCTCTCTGCTACCAGCAGCTTGACTTTCCTCCTGCATCGCCCATTTAGTGATACCAGGAGAGTGAGGTCACTCCTGAAGTACCCTGGCAATTGTTTGAGCTTTCTCCTGCTCTGCTGTGACACTACTGTAGGACTCCAGCAGCGTGAGCCGTGTTCTCCAGTAAGATGTTATTGCAGTAGGATTCCGGTAGTGTGACCTTCATTCTCCAACTTGATGTCCCTGCTGTAGGACTCCAGCAGCGTCAGGTACATTCTGCGATGGGTTGTGACCGCTGTAGTACTACATCAGCATGAGCTACTTCCTCCAATGTGATGCCCCTGCTGTAGTACTACATCAGCATGAGCTACTTCCTCCATAGAGATGCCCCTGCTGTAGTACTACATCAGCATGAGCTATTTCCTCCAATGTGATGCCCCTGCTGTAGTACTACATCAGCATGAGCTACTTCCTCCAATGAGATGCCCCTGCTGTAGTACTACATCAGCATGAGCTACTTCCTCCAATGTGATGCCCCTGCTGTAGTACTACATCAGCATGAGCTACTTCCTCCAATGAGATGCCCCTGCTGCAGTACTACATCAGCGCGAGCTACTTTCTCCAGTGAGATGGCCCTGCTGAAATACTACATCAGCGCGAGCTACTTCCTCCAATGAGATGCCCCTGCTGTAGTACTACATCAGTGCAAGCTACTTCCTCCAATGAGATGCCCCTGCTGTACTACTACATCAGCACGAGCTGCTTTCTCCAGTGAGGTGTCCCTGCTGTAGTACTAAATCAGCGCGAGCTACTTTATCCAATGAGATGCCCCTGCTGCAGTACTACATCAGCGCGAGCTGCTTTCTCCAGTGAGATGGCCCTGCTGTAATACTACATCAGCGCGAGCTACTTTCTCCAGTGAGATGCCCCTGCTGTAGTACTACATCAGCGCGAGCTACTTCCTCCAATGAGATGCCCCTGCTGTACTACTACATCAGCACGAGCTGCTTTCTACAGTGAGGTGTCCCTGCTGTAGTACTAAATAAGCATGCGCTACTTTCTCCAGTGAGATGTCCCTGCTGTCAGACTCCAGAAGGTGAGGTACATTCTGCAATGGGTTATGACCGCTGTTGTACTCCATCAGCGCAAGCTATTTTCTCCAATGAGAGGTCAGTGCTGTAGGACTCCAGTAGTGTGGACAACAAAACTATTCAGTGGAATGTGACTGCTGTAGACGCAAGCAGGGCAAGCTACATTCTTCTATGTGATGTTACTTCTAGAACTCCTCAGAGTAAGCTACATTCTCCATTGAGATGCGTCTGCTGTCAGACTCCAGCATCATAAACAACTCTGTGCCTAGTCTGTTCTGTGTGCGCTGCCATTGACTACCTGCTCGGCACTTCACTGACAACCAGGCTGAAGCACACAGTGCACCACAGGGCTCTCATGCTGGACCGTTCATTGTCTACAGCAGCGGTGGTGTTTTGTGCTGGTGCCACCTACCACCGTCGGCCTTGGGTGAACCGAGACCAGTGCACTCAGTTAATATAAGTGGATGATTAGAGTGAAGGCCACATGACAGTCAGAAAAATACTAAGTGCGAGCATCAGCCTTCCCACCCCTGTTCCTGCCTTTAGTAGCCTGTAAAATGGGGCACTTCGTGATGGCATAACTTGCATCCCTGGAGAGAACAGGTTTGGTGCCGTGTGTCACGCAACCCAAGGGGTTCACGGCTTATACCCAGTCCGAGACCATTTATATCTTCCCCTTGGCCTGCCCACTGTCTGCGGCAATGATAGCTACGCTGCTCATTTTTTCGTGATCAATCCCTAAATATTCCCGTTTTACTTGGCCTAGATGCACCATAGGACTGCACAAGGAGAAGCGGTTTTAATTTGGAGCGACAGATAGTCTGTAAACTAGAATTCTTAATGTTAACAGCTGCCTCAAGCTAGGCTGTGTTCTGAGCATATTACTTTATAACCTTGTTGATTGACCTGTATTACTTTTTAAAACACTAACTTTAATCCCAAGAATTGAAATGAGGCGACCAAAATGTTTAATATCTGTAGACAATGCTATCATAACATATTTTGATTTAGCAGCACATTAATGTTGCGCCTTAATTGTATACATCTAACCAATTAGTTATTAATACCGTTAAAAGTAAATTCTGGTCTTTGCAGCAAAAAAGCAAAAACTGTAGTTAAATTGAGGAAATGATTTTGGGGACCTTACTGCAGGCTCCGCATTTCAAGCTTGTTTTTCTTGCCATCACCCGTTGATAAGAAATTTGGTGAGCAATGTGAGAATTCGGAAATGCCCTTGGCGTCACACTGCATATGGATTCTTTAAATGCATATGGATTCTTTAAATCCGTTTTGGAGCTGTTTGGGCGCCCACCAGCTCCATAAAAATCCTTTCCCCACCATGCCTGCAGAATAGAAGCCCCCCCCCCCCCCCCCCCCCCTGGTTCCAGTTGTATGAGTGCAGGGCGGGGTAATATACCTTCTACTCCGTACATCCTTTCTACTCTACTCCTTGCTGAGAGGTCGGGGTCTGGAATTTTATAAAATATGTACTCGTCTTAAGGACGATATGCTTCAGGAATCTATTTGCCCTTAAAAAAAATCTACTTGTTTTCTTTATTGCTAAACACTGAGGTGCCAAATTATGTTAATATTCTCAAAAAGAAGCTATTATAGTAGCCTCTCTGATTATGCTTGGACGTATGCTATTTTAGGGTACAGACTATAGCAAGGCACGGATTTTGCTACATTTCTTCAGATCTTCATACAGAAGTTGGAAGTAGGCAGTAGACAGGGAGCAGGGCACCCAGTGTTAGAATTGCCTGCTAGTCTGGGTAAACCCACACATTGAGAATAGTACTTATCAGTACTTATCAGCTTGGGCCGGAGGAACAACTCTCGAGTTTGTTCACCACGTAGTTCGATCCCAGCATTGCACCTGGAGTCATTCAGGCCACCGGGTGGTGCTGCTTCACCGTTTTCACCATTATTAGCACAGAAAGAACACTGCGGCACAAGTTTCCAGAGAATATGGCCACGGCACGCTAAAGGCCAGGTGAGTGGAGAGCCCTCACGGAGGTACATCAGTCAGAAGCAACTGTGTGCCATTTCAGGTACAGATGGTGGCTGGGGGTTAAGGCCTAGTGGCTAAGTTACCAGACACAAAGACATTACGCTACGGCACCGTGCATCAGCTAGGTAACGCACATCGATGCTCCCCACCCCAACCTCTCTCAAGAACATATTCTGGGGCACCCAGGTCTCCCATTTCACACTAATTGCGTGGGGCCTATTTGTCCCCCCAAACTGAGAAACCTGACAGAGCATTTGTAGCAGATAGGGAATGCACATGCAACCGTGTTGCGGGGACTAAGGATAAACGGGGTTCGGGTGCACAATCCTCCTGCCCTGCACCACTGTTATGTTTCACGATTTTGGAATGAGTTGAGGCGGGCTTCGTCCCTTGGAGAGGCCACGTGCATTTCTCTTCACAGTCGGCTGTGAATCCAACTTGGTTCGGAGCACGGTGTTTTAAAATTAAGAGTTGGGTTCCCTTGCAAATCCGCCGGGGATGACTCTATCACTCATTTGAAGCATCTTGAAGTCGCTGGTAAATGTAAACCTAAAACCGGGGACACAGTGTTGGGGAGCGTTTCTCCGGCACAGAGGGGAAGGTGCTGCATACTGGGCCCCAATTTGCCTCCCTTTGTTGGCTGCTGGACGTGTCACTGTAGTTTGCAGGTGCCAGGCGGGAGGTTCCGGCCCAAATATGCAGGGGCCGGGACTGCGGTTAGCGCCGTTCCCCCCCCCAACTAGAGTGCAGCCGGATTATGCTAGCAATAAAGTGTCATTCATAGTCTTTCAAATGTCACTCATAGTTGCACTGAGATGTAATGTCACACATGGCAATCTGAAACTTGGGCAGCTATGGGTGGGGTGTCTAGCTCTTGGTAGACTATGCGACAAAGCTATATTTGGGGCTTATTTATCTTATGCAACTAACAAGCACTGACCAAGCCAACAGTTGGGCCTGTTGTAGGTGCAGTGCTCCTTTGGTAGTAACGGTAGGGATGCAATGATATAGCGGCTAAATACCGTGCAAGGCACAGCCTTCCCCAGCACGCGTGGTGGGCTCTGGTGCTTTAAGAACACAGCAGCTTGAAGGTCTGAGGTCAGGAGTGCATTTACTGATAGTCAACAGCATATGCTGGAGTACTACCAGCTGCCCTGGGCCTAATTATTGGGGGCACCGGCCTGGAGCGGCTTTAATTTAGACAGTGCAGTTCTTACATGCCCACTGTGAGGAAGGCTACTGACAGTGTATATAATTGGCACTAAGGCTTTTGACCTCTATTTCGTCCCACGAGTCCTCTCAGAATTTCATCCTCCTGGGGAGGATACGAGTACCACATGTGCATAGTGAAGTAAACACTAAGTTGACACCCGTAAGTCATAGGAAGGTAAAGGCATAAACGACACCCCTGTAAGGGATTTACAGTGTGAGGTACATGGATGACTAGGTCATGCTTTTATCTGCAGAACAGTTATTTGTTACAACGACAGTGTAACAGGACAGCGACAAAGCCAACAGTCCTGGCTGGCCACAGCTCCGGGGTGACAGGATGAGTAACCACAGGTAACAAGAGAGGGAGCTCCCAACGACAGCTCGAGATCTCTCACAGCACAACAGCAATTTACGGGCAATATTCATTGGTATGTACGGGCAGGAGGTTGTGTTTGATCTCAATCAATAAACATAGTGATCTCAGCCTGAGTGGTGGAGGTGGATACGTTCAGCCTGAGTGTGTTTGATCTCAGTCACCGGTTCAGAGCTTGGCAGGCACATGCAGTCATTATCCTACTGTGGTCGAATAATGAGTACCAGTAAGTTGGGTTTCGATACACACCTGTAAGCTGGCTTTGGCTGAAAGTTTACAGGAAATGCTTGGTAGGTATGGGTCCATATTGTGTGTAATAACAAGGGTACCCCTGACACAAATTCCTAAATCAGGGAAAATAACTAAATATAAATATCACAGTTAGGAAAGTTGAAAATAATCATGGACCTAAATACTTAATGTCCTAGACATACACATGCAACCTCTATTCAGTAGGGTCAAAAACATTCCTTGTTAATGTTATGGTTACAGATATTTTATACTGAATGTGTAAAAAAATATATATATATATATATATATATATATATATATATATATATATATATATATATATATATATATATATATATATAATCCTCTATATACAACTTTGCACTGTGTTCTGGCAATAAAGATTCTAAAATTAATTCTCATATTGACCCACTATCAAATACATTTTGCACAGTGTCAATAATAATTATCTTTGAGATGAAGTTGTTTACAATGGTTTAATTTGTATCAAGACATATACATAGTTAGGGAATAATCATTTAAATATATACAGAGGGCATCCTTTTCTGGCATGGCTCTTTGAAATCTGTGTCCACATTCCTATATTGTTATGGGTCCTTATTGGCCAGGCATGATGCCAGTTATAGGTTCCAAGTCAAGGGAAGCCCCACGGTGCGGGCTCGAAGCATTAGGACAAGGGGTGGCTTTATTAAGTAGTTCAGCGTGCATTTGGCTCCATTTTTAATAGAGCAGGACAATTTTTGTTTACTTTAGGAAACGGGGATCTTATGACCAAGTTTTGTCTTTCCTTGCCGTCGTTTACCAGCCCAAGGGGGGGAGGAGTACAATTCACACTTTCCCCGGTATATTTGCCAGGTGGCCCGTTAGGGGGAGGGTTTCCGTATTCCGTTTAGCTGACGGTAGGTTGTTGGAGGGGTCCCCGGGCCTGGGGGTTTCATACCACACCCCTATCACAAACTGAGGGAAGGCAACCATTCCTTTAGAATCCCTCGCTTAATTTGTACTCTGTCAAAATAGTGGGCAAAGTTCACCCGAGATGACAGGCAATAATGCCATCTGGGGGCCTTAGTGGTCTTAGGCAATTAACCAGAGGCACCGAAGCCAGTAGTACTAGCTTACAGGTTTAGGTATTTGTGGATACATCTGGACAATGGCCACCAGCTCATCTGTGCATCATTCTCCCTCAAGAGAGCAGGCATTATTTGAAGCCCCCATCCATCGAAGGCATATATTTAATTATATGACACTTCTTGATCTGTTAAAGTAGCACGGATAAGGAGCAGAGTGGTCGGACAAGCGTTTGTGGCTTGACACACAAATCATAGCAGGGCACACATGGGAGGATGCACAATTGACATACAGTCACAAACCAGAGGAACACCATTCAGTTCGACATATTTCAACAACAGAATTGCCTGTGCAAATGTCTGGTCGATGCAGCAGTAGCATTGTCTGTCTCGCTTCCCGGCCAGTTGGGGGTTACCGTTCAAGGAACGGTTCGACTTTATGGTTGCGTTTGGATGCTTGGACAGGTGCCCGTGCACCTGTCCAAGAGTACATGTAGCACGGCGATAAGTGGTTCAGTTGCTCCAGTTATTCGTGTAACGGGCAGGTGAAGCAGCAGAATTCAGAGGGTCGGACCTCTGGTTCAAGGGCGGAGCCTGGTATGCTCACTTAGTAGCCCGTCCTTGAGGTCGACGAAACAGATACCATTGATGCGAGTAACGGTAACGGGCAACTTCTCCCGCCCTCCAGCATTGGCTTCAAACTCTTCCCACACTTGAAAAGATTTCAGATTTGCTCCTGCCAAGGGATGGAGTATATCTTTTTCCAGTGTGGCAAAAGTACAGGGTATTGTGCAAGTTAATTTGCAATCAACCAGTAGATATTCTCATGATCAAACAGGTGTGTATGTTTGCTCTTGTAAAAATGGAATTCACGAACGTTTGCTGGAAGTATAGTTTCCAGGCCTACTTCTGTAAACTCTTGAGTTCCCGAAAGACATCATTCTGCCCCAGTGCATGGATGGGTACTTGCACATGGCTTTTTGACTGTCTCTAAGAATTGGGCCTCTAATTTGTTTATCTTGCCTACAGTGCTGATCTTAATGCTTTTACACTGATACATAAGCGCCAGGATGCCCGTAGGGTTACAGCGCGCTTTATAAATGTAAATACATACATGCATACATAATTAAATTGTAATCTTTTTAAAAAAATTCTGGCATGCATTAAATGCGTTTTATTAAGTGATGCCTCCGAGGACTGGTTATTAAAGTTTTACAGTAGTTTGGCAGAACGTTTATATCCTGTTTGCAATTTTTTTGTGTACATTTTTCTTTTTTACTAAACATCTCTTAATTAACAGTTTTGTCATACAAAGACAACAAAAAGCTTTATACCTTGAACGCTCCAAGGCATCAGAATTCCCTTATAATATGGTGAAAAAACCCACCTTTCCTAGCATATCGGTTTCACACATCGCTTGTGGTAGTAAAGCCGCCAAGGGGTGTAAAGTAATTCTGGGGATACCAGTGCAACTTAGTCAAAAAGACAACATAACAGAAGTTCGTAGAACAGCGGTGTGCACTAAAAGTAGGACGTGTCATTCTAAGTTGATAGTAACTATCACACTCGGATGTCCCAGGAGGCCTTGAGGGAGGGAGGCTGAGTGGAGTGAGGAATAGGGGAAGGCGGCAGAGTACTCGGCAGCCGAATAGCTGGAGTGCTTTAAGTCTAGGTGGTGTGAAACAGGAATGTTCCAGACGTGAGAAGAATTGTATGAAAGGCTGCCAGATGAGAGTGAACTTTCTTTCTGTGCATGTGATGTTATAAGAGAGAAGTTCCATAGCTAGGACTTGCCAATTGTGCGTATAACATTGAGCTATTGGAGTGGCATTAGGCTTTTTCCAATGTAAAGCTACCAGTTGCTTGGCAGCCCCAACATGCAAGTTATTAAGTGCCATTCAGCATGTGTCATGGCCTGCAGGTGTTTGGGTAGGACATCAAGGATTACTGTCGATTAGGATTCCGGCAGCGGTAAGTGTAAAGTCCCCTTAATGTGGCTAAGGATTTCACTGTAAAAGGTTGTGATGCTTGGGCAAGACCACCGTATGTGTGGAAGTCTCATGGCGGCGAAGTGCAACATCAGCAGAGTGGGAAAGATGCGGGTTAGATAGTATGTAGACGTGTGGGTGTAAGGTACCAGCTTGTTCTTACTTTGTATGCCATCTTGCGTTGTGATATGAGTTTATAAATCAGAGAGGGATATCGCGCCTAAGTTGTTCCCATTGTTTCATGTATATGTCCTCCCCAATATCCATGGTAGGAATGTTGGTGAGATGGGGTGGAGTGTTGGAGTAACTGATATGTGCGCAAGATGAGCCAGCGAGTCCCGTCAAAAGATCGAACCAAGGTCTCAAAGGTGTTAACTGGCGTGTCGCCTCCTAGGCATTGGGTGAGGAAAGACCCCAATGATGCAATTGAAAGTATTGTAACCTACTGGATTCAAGGAGGCAGAACTCTTGTCGACATTGGTCAAAAGTCTTAAGGGATTCGCCCTTGAACAGGTCTCTAAGGGTGCGGCAGTCTCCCTCCCTCCATTAGGAGTGTGGTTGCAGGGCGGGAATGAAATCTGGATTACGTGCCAATGAGGTATTGGGCAGGGGAAAGTGGTGAGCCCTCTTTTCAAGGCTACCTTGTCCTATATCACCAAGACTGTTTTTGTAGGGATTGAAATATAGGCGCTTCGCAGCCTTGCATGTTTTGTGAGCCTCGCCAGATCCCAGAGAGGTCGACAAGCCACGGCCTGGTCCACATGAAACCAAAGCTTGTCGCTTTCCCTGACAACCCACTCTGAGATGTAGCGTGGGCGTGCCGCCCAGTAATCAAGAAATTATCTCACCCCAGCCCTCCCCTATCTCGGGGCAGCATCAGTACTGTGTTAGAAAAGCAAGGCCATTTCCCACCCCAAATAAATGAACGTATTGTAGTTGCATGATCTCATCTTGAGGGATCGGTGTGGGCACCCTTAAAAAGAGGTAGAGGATTTTTGGCAAGACAGACATCTGTACCGCATTTAAATGGCCCAGACATGAAACCTGTAGGGGTTCCCAATGGTGAAGGTCCTACAAGACAGATTTCCGACATTCTGGCCAATTAGCCATTATCCAGGTAGATAATGTCAGAGTGAGCCACAGGCCCAGGTATTTAATGGAGCAAGGGGCCCAATGGAATGGCATGAGGGATTGCAACATCGGTAGGTCTTAGGGGGGGTGGGGGGGACAGGGGTGAGGGATATGGTTAAGATTAATGCTTGGGACATAGACATTTTGATTTTGAAGCCAGATACCTCTTCAAAAGCACACTTAGTCCATACTAGTACCGGAAAGGATGCCTTGGGCTGGGCAAGAGTCAGTAGAAGGTCATCGGCGAGAGACAATTTTGTGGGCCTGCCCCATAAAGGTATACCAACAATTTCCTCTGTTTGTTCAGATGACAACTACCAAGGGCTTTACTGCCAGGGCAAATAGAAGGGGGAAAGCCCTGCCGGGTGCCCCTCCTTAAGTGTATAGTTTGAGACAGGCCTCCATTAACACAGATTTTAGTAGTTAGAGAGGTGTAGGAGGCAATGATCCTGTTGATCATTGCAGGGCCCAGACCTATCCTATGGATTACTACCTTTAAGAAAGGCCAGCTAACCCTATAAAAGGCCTTCTCCGCATCGAGCGAGAAAAGGCAAGCCGGAATAGCGTAGCAGTGTGACTTCTACACTAGCTGGGTCTGGTGGCGAAAGTTGTCTGCCCCGTGTCTATTATGTATGAAACTCAAAAGGAGAGGCAATTGTAAACCAGCTTTGCAATGCAATAGGTCTCGCATTTACGCGAGTTTGACAAATGGCAATGCCTTTTATTCTTGTTTTCGTTTTGAAACATAAATAAAAGGCAATGTCAATAGCTCAAACTTGCATAAATGCGAGACCTAGTGCATTGCAAATACAAACAGCTGTCCTGCAGTTCCCCCAGGCCACTAGCAGGCATCCACTTCTGTGAGGACAGTTGATCTCAGCAAAAAGACAGAAGTGGATGCCTGCTTGTTCCCCGGGGGGACTGACAATAAACAAACCATGTGAAGTGGCATTTTGTTGCTATGGCAACAAAATGGCATGGGACTGTCCACAGTCCCACGGACACGCGCATGCTGTTTGCAATGGACAAATGGCGAGAGCAGCCATCTTTGTCCATTGCAGTCGCGTGCATGAGAGCCCTTGCAGAATAGATTCCAAAAGGTGCTGTCCTGGCTAGAGCAGAGCATGCGCTGCTTTCGCCAGGCGAGACCTAAAAACAGTCATATCCACAACACTTTGTTTTGGCTGAAATAAGCAAGAAGTCTGTTAGTTCTTGCAATTTCTTTTCTTTCTTTTTCTTTCTTCTCAACAATAGACAAACACATGCAGTGTATGTTTCACCCAAAACATGGGCTTCTTCAGGGCAGTGTGATTTTACTGGCTACAATTGTGCATTTAAAGAATTGTTGCATTGCACTGAAGTATGCGAAGCAGCTGTTTTGGTTTGATTGCTGAACACGGTATATCGGTTTAAACATACACTAATATGGGACAAGGAACTTTGTGAAGACTTTGTGTTTTTTGGACACTTAATTGTTGTTGATATATTGTGACCACGGGTTTTCCCTGGTAGCTGGTCACTTGAGGTGGGCAATTTTCATTTAATTCTGTATTGGTGATTACTTTAGATGGTGCAGTGACCAAGTTCCCTAGTTGCTAATACTTTTTCAGTCCTATTATGTATGAAACCTACTTGATCCGGATGTAAAAGACCCGGGAGTTAGGGCTCTAGTCTGTTGGTAAGAATTTTATTATAAAATTTTGCATCTGCATTTAAAAGTGCAATTGGACGATAAAAGACGCATAGGGAAGGGTCTTTGCCCTGTTTTGGGTCCAGCGAGATTTCGGCCTCCGACATGGAGGGAATGAGCCCCGAGGTGGCTGTGAGGTTATTAAAAAGAGTCAGCAGGTGTTTGTGTAGTTGTGGGAAAAATCTACGATAGAAGGCTACAGGGAGGCCATCAAGCCCAGGGTGTTACCGAGGGGGAGGCTCCTCATGCCATGCTGAAGCTCCTTCATAAAGATAGGGGCCTCAAGCAGCTCCAAGTGGAGTGAGTCAAGCGAGTCCCATCTACAGCCCATGAGGTAATTATCGATGTCATCCCGAGGGGCCTCGTCGCCATTATAAAGGGCTTGTAAGAAGTCCTGAAATGATTGTTGGTTGGCCGCTTCTGAAGTAGCCCAGGTGCCCGTCGTAATCTGGTTCCCAGAGATGTGGGGGCGAGCTCATTGCTGCCAGAGCTCTTGCGCCAAGAGGGCTCCCACCTGGTTACCTCCCTCAGTATTTTTGCTTGAGAGCAAGCCGGGATCGCTCTGCCTGTTAATGCACCGTGCCTGTAGCTGATCCCCCAATAGAGCCTGATGCCATTTATTGCACCGGGATGGGGCGGAGTGGTCTAGACGTTCCAGGTCGGAGGTCGGCTGCTAGACCCAACTAGACCAGCTTGGCGCCTCTCGTCTGTGCAACTGATACAGTAGTGATGTCACTTCGAATGTTGGCTTTGAACCCATCCCAGTGTGTATGCACTGAGATATCAGGGTGCATGTTGGTCTCAAAATAATTTGCTGTCGCTTTGCGGATGTACTCAACATCAACGGGCTTGCATAGGAAATGCCGTCAGGGGCAATATCGGGTTGGTTCCCCCATTGTAGACCAAGTCAGTTCTAAGTGCGTATGGTCTGAGATCAAGATATCCCCTCCCCCAACTCCCCCCCCCCCCCCCCCCTCCAAATCCATTCTGTGACAGGTTGTCTTTGAGAAAATTCCTGAGATAAGCATCTTGGGCTTGATTGGGAGCATAGATCTATTTAAAATAGTGAGGAGGCAAGAACTTCATTGAACGGTAACCTTCAAGAAACAACCCTCCCCATCTTGGACCCCCTGCAATACTTTGGAACAGTAGGTGGCCTTGCAGAGAGGGGATAGCAACCCCAGCTGTCTTTGTGGTAGCATAAGCCCAGTGACAATTGGGCTATGTGGGGTTTGCCATGCGTGGGGTGTGTTGTCGGAGGAGGTGGGTTCCCTGTAAGAAAATAACATTGGCGTTCTGTTGGAGGAGACATCGCCACACCGGATTTCTTTGTTGGCCTTGTTAAGTACCTGCATTTTGAGAGCGAAACATTTAACACTGGAGACAGTTTCCATAAGTGGGAACTAAGAGATGAGCCCATGTGTCGAGCGTAAGTGGGCAACATGGGATAGGCCAGGGAGAGCAAGAGCAAGCGAGGCAGATCGGCAGGCAATAACATGGCTGCTCTCTACCATCGTGGTGTGCTGGGGTTTGACAAGTGCCTGTTGTGTTTAGTGCGCCTGTGTGTGGTGCAGGGTGAGCGGCGAGAGTGAAGGGTGATCTGTAAGAGTGACTGGTGGGTGCATGGAGAAAGGAGTTTGTGCAGATTGAGTAGTGTGTTCCTATGAGTTACAACAGACTATTGTCCATGTGTGCAGGCAGGATGAACAAAGTCCTTATATGAATGCAGGCTGAGAGGTTTAGCTGTGTGAGTGTAGGGTGAGTGGTGTGACTCCACGGTGAGTGCTGTGCTTGGGTGCGTGGTTTGAGTGCATGGTGAGTGAAAGATGAGCTGTGTGAGTGACAGGAGTGACTATGTGACTGCATAGTGAGCAATGTGACAGTGGGAGAGTAGGATGAAAGGAGCGATATCCGGGTGAGTGATGTGCTTGTTTGAGTGAGATTGCAGAGGGAGCAGTGAGAGTGACAGGTGAGTGACGTATCACATGAGTGCAGGGTGAGTTGTTTGCTCGTGTAAGTGTAGGGTGAAAAGTGTGAATGCATGGTAAGTGGTGTGAGTGTAGTGTGATCTCGGTGAGTGCAGGGTGAGCACTCTATCCCTTATACCAGTCAGAATCGTTTTTTTTTTTTTTTTTTTTGGAAACCGTTTATTGCATTTTGAAAAGTTACAAGTATGGGCCTACAACCACCCGGCCGGCCGCTAGAGTGACAAAAGCATATGACATACATACAGTAAGAGTCTCTTGGCGGTGCAGATTGGTAAAGCAGGAGCCATCAGTAGCGCAGGCCGCATAACTCAAGCCCACAATACGGTTTCCTTTTATCAAAACAGAACAACACAAAAAAACCACACCCGCAAGGCAACCCGCAATCCAAAGTGACGGCACGTGCTCCGTAAGTGGGGGATCCCGACCAGCAGCAAAACTCTGAAGAGGGGAATGGGAGTCGATCAGGGACTGGGGAACCACGTGCCCACGGCTGAGGGAGGGGGGTCGGCTAGGGGGACGGAGCTGGCGAGGCAGCCGGTAGCAGTGGCGGCTCACAAATACCCCCGCGGTAGGCGTTCCAGGGGCCCCAGATTTTCACCCACGCCCCAGGCTTACCCCTCGCCACATACACTACCTTTTCACGAAACATACACCAATCCATATGTTCTTTCCAGGCCAACACCGCCGGGGGCCTCTGGGATCCCCACAATTGGGCAATGTCACGCTTAGCTATCATGTATCCCAGAGTCACCCACCGCGTCTGCGGGACCGAATAGTCATTTGGTTCCCACACATTCAGCAAGCATCTCCTCGCTTCAGGCAACAGCGCGACACGCGTAACCACACGCAGAACCTCATGCACACCACGCCAGAATCTCTCCACCTTTGGGCACTCCCACAGTATATGCATGAAAGTTGCCAAAGCACCACAGCCACGCTTACACAATCCGTCACCGGCAAAGCCCATACGTAGAAGCCTTGGCCCCGTCACGTAAACCCGGTGAAGGATCTTAAGCTGGACGAAGCGAAGGCGAGCCGGGATGGCCACCTCCTTCGGAGAGGCCACCGCGGAAATCCAATCCTCGTCGTCCAGTTCCAGCCCGTCGGCAACCCAGGCCTCGCGGAGACTAATCAGCAGGCACGATCTGTCGTTGATCAGTTTTTTGTATATAAGGGAGATTGTGCTGTCTGGAACATGGCCATCCAGCACTCTGTCCTCCAGGGGGGAAGACTCCGGGATGGACGCGACATCCGGAAAGACGGAGCCCAGCGCGTGGCGGACTTGTAGGTACCGAAAGTACTCACTGCCTTGCAGCTGAAACTCCGTCTGCAGCGTCTCAAAAGTTTTGAATCCCCCCCTCGTCCAGAGATCTCCCACCTTGCTGATTCCGATCGTGTCCCACTTCTCGAAGCCCTTCGATGTCCACAAGGAGCCCAACCTCTCAGACGCATATAGCGGTGACGCCCGGGTCAAACGGTCCTTCCACCCCATAGCTGCATTAGCCGCGTGCCAGACACGCACCATGACACGCGTCGGTCCCGTCAGACGGGAGTCGGGCGCGCCAGAGTAGAGCGCTCGATTGTAATCGCCACCGGGCAGGAGCATCTTGTCCATTTCATATGCCGGGTTCAAGGCGGGCCCGTAAAGGCCATGATTAATTGCAGCTAGTTGGGAGGCCCAGTAATACCGTTTAATGTCCGGGAGGGCGACCCCCCCCATCGTACCACGGGAGCGTCAATTTAGCCAGAGCAATGCGCGGCCTCCCGTCCCAGAACAGGCGCCGCTGGAGGCTCTCCACCTCACGGAAGTAGCGCGCCGGAACCAAGTCCATAGTGTTCTGGAGGGCGTACAGAAAGCGCGGCAAGGACATCATCTTAACCCCTTCAGCGCTGGGCGAATTCCGCCGCGGTGCTGAAGGGTTCGAGCGCGGGCGGGCTCATGACGGAACGGTTCCGTCATGAGCACAGCTCAACCGTGGCTCATGACGGAACCGTTCCGTCATGAGCATGGAAGGGGTTAAACAAGGCCGCTCGGCCAAGCGGCGATAGCGGAAGACGCCGCCAACGCGCAACGTCCTCCTTCAGGCGCTGGAGGGGGGGCAGCAAGTTCCGCTCATAGCGGGCCTCCGGGTCTAGGGTAATATATATACCCAGGTACCGGAACCCCTGGGAGGCAATCTGGATCGGGCAGTCCCGTGGTAGGGCCGGAGCCTCCCCGGACAGCACATATACGCAGGATTTCGCCCAGTTGATGACGAGGCCTGAGTTACGACCGAAGGAGCGCAAAACATCAACCAGGACAATCAGCGATTTACGCGGGGAGGCGAGATACAAAAGGATATCATCGGCATAGAGGGACACGCGGTCCTCATGCTCGGGGGTCCAACGGAGACCACGGATAGAAGGGTGCCACCGTAGCCACTCCGCCAAAGGCTCCAAGGCCAGTGCAAACAGGAGCGGCGACAAGGGGCAACCCTGACGCGTGCCCCGCCCCAGCGCGAATGGGGCCGAGACTCGCCCATTCACCACCACCTGCGCCAATGGGCCCGAATACAACAATTTGACCCAGCCAATGAATCCCGGTCCAAATCCAAATTTCGCCAGCATCGCCCAGATGTATGGCCATTCAAGCGTGTCAAACGCCATGGTGGCGTCTAAGGACGCCAAGATGGCCGGCTCCCGCACAAACGGGACACGCGCGAGCACCCCGTGCAAGCGTCGCAGATTAAGAGCCGTGTTGCGGTGGGGTATAAAGCCAGATTGGTCTTGGTGGACCAAATCGCCCACCACGCCGACCAACCGGTTGGCCAACACCTTGGCGAGGATTTTGGGCTCCGCGTTCAAGAGCGAGATCGGCCTATAGGATGTGACCCGCTCACGGGGTCTCCCCTCCTTGTGGATCACCACGATTGTGGCCAGACGCTGGTCCGGCGGGAGGGAACCCTGCGAGTGGGCCGCCAGGAACATCGCGCGCAGGTGGGGCGCTAGTACATCCGGGCGTAGCTTGTAAAGCTCGATGGGGATACCATCGGGGCCCATGGCCTTGCCGGATGCAACCGAGCGAATAGCCAGGGCAATTTCGTCCGAGGTGGGAGGAGCGTCCAGCAAATCCCTGTCCTCCACCGTAAGGGAGGGCAGCGCGATGTCCCGAAGCAGGGCATGGGAATCTTCCTCCGAGCAGGGGGAAACCGGGGAGTACACCTCGCGGAAGTAATCCGCGAAGCAGGAGACAATGGCTTCCGGCTCGGTGACACACGCACCATCCATCCTCTCAATCAAAGGAACCACACGACTCGCTCTCTCCCTCTTATCCAACCACGCAATCAATTTGCCGGCCTTATCACCCACATCATACAATCGTCCCTGCTGCTCTCTACTGAGGCCCCTGGCCGCCTCCGTGACGAGGGCCCTATAGGCCGCCTGCTTGAGGTGTAGAACATGCAGCTTGGCATCCGTTACCCCGCTCCCCAGGTCACCCTCCAGTTCCGCAATCTCGGCCTCCACCCGGGTCACTTCCTCCCGCTCGCGCCTCCGGGCATGGGAGATAAAGGAGAGGGCCTCCCCTCTGAGAACTACCTTAAAAGCCTCCCACAGGGAGATGGCCGAAGGGACAGACCCCACATTCTCGTCAAAATATCGCTGTAAGGATTTGATCAAGTCGGCACGAATGGTGGGGTCGCGCAAATAGGAGCCACCCTGCCCTCCCCCCTCGGGAAGACATCGAAATGTAACAGCAATGGGGAGTGATCTGAAATACCCCGCGCCAGATGGCACACCTCCCCCACCCTCCCAGCATAGGCCGCCGGGACAAGGATGTAATCAAGCCGCGAGAGGCTACCATGGGCACCTGAGTGGAAGGTGTATTGCAGCTGTGCGGGATGCTTTAGTCGCCAGCAATCCACCAGGCCCAGTGTGTCTAAAAGGCCGGGCAGCCACGCCCGTGCCCGGGGGAGGTCCCTAGGGGGATGACGATCCATAGACCCAGAAGCCACCGCATTAAAGTCCCCCCCAACCACCAGCAGGCCACCCGGAAGGTCCAGGAGGAGGCGCCCCAGGTCCGCAAATGTAGTAGCTTGTAACCCAGGCGGGACGTACACTGATATAAAAATAAACACTCTACCCTCCATTCTACCCACCAGGACAGTGTAGCGTCCCCTCTCATCATGGCGCACCTCATCAATCTCCAACGGGAGCGAGTTCTTGATCATGATACCCACCCCCCGCGAGCCCGAAGTGAAGCCCGAATGGGCCACCAAACGATAGCCCCGCCGATTCATTGCATGAAAGGAGTTACCTATAAGGTGTGTCTCCTGCAGGAAGACAACATCTGGTGAAATACGTTTCAAGTACTGCAGGACCACACCACGCTTAATCCTATCCCCCAGGCCGTTAACATTCCATGACAACACAGTCAAATCCCTACCCCCCATCGTACGTAGAAGCAATCAGTCGTCCCCCACAGAGCATCTTGAGAGCAACAATACAGTAGCGGGTTTGCCTTGCGGTGCAAACAAACAACACACCCCCCCCACCCCCCCATCCCAACAGAACTCCCCCCTCCCTGCACCCCTGCATGAGCCCAGACAGCCCCCCCAAAGTGCAGTGTGCCTGTCGCCCCATAGATGAAACTAACTAGTCCCCCAGAGGAGGAGGGAAGCCCCCAACAGACCCCAAACGACCTCCATAGGAGGGGAACATATACGATCAATAAATGGTAAAGGAATGTTGTCCCGAGCAAGGCCCATTGTTCACCCCTCAATTCTGATCCGGCGGGCCCTCCCCGCCGACCGCACCCCCCCCCACCCCCTCGGCCTCGATCGCCTGGCAGAGTGTCCAACCAGTCCCCAGCCGCCTCGGGCCGGTCAAAGAAGTGCGTGCGACCATCCACCTCCACCCTCAGCTTAGCTGGAAAAAGCATTGAGTACTTAAGGTTCAGGTCCCGTAAGCGACGTTTAACACCGAGAAAACTCAGTCTCTGCTTTTGGACCGCCGGAGTAAAGTCTGGGTAGAAATGCACATCCATGTTATCAAGCTTGACCGGTCCCTGTTGCCTGGAGGTCTGCAGGATAGCGTCTCTGTCCCGAAAATTAAAAATCCGGGCAATGAGAGGCCGTGGCGGGGCACCGGCCTTAGGTCTGCCCCCAGGGACCCGGTGAGCACGTTCCACCGCAAAAAGCTTACTCAGCCCCCGGGGCTGGAGATGGGTAAGGATCAGTTCTTCCACAAAAAGATCTGCCGCCTCCGCCTCTCGTCCCTCCGGCACCCCCACAATACGAACATTATTCCTCCGGGCCCGACCCTCGGAATCCTCCAGTCGCCGGTCCATCAGGGCGCTCGCCTGGCCAAGCCGGCGCACCTCCTTCTGGAGGGCCACCACATCCGTCGTAAGGCTCGTTGTAGTGTGGGCCAGGGAATCGACCCGGTCGTTCGTTTTGGACAGGTCAGCCCTCACGAGGCTCACATCCACAAGGACCGAGTCTATTTTTTGCGCTAGGGTGTCGAAGCGCTGGTCCACCGAGGCCTTCATCTCTGCGATGGCGCCCATGACGTCCCGGAGGGTCAGATCCACCGGCTGAGCAGATGCCTCCGTCGGGCCCGCCTGGGATGTGCGCGATGTCTCCGGAGATCCCTTCTGGAGAGTGTAGCGGTCCATACTGTTGGATTGGTGCGCCGGGCCACGGCGGGTCGTCTTCACCTTCGCCCGGTCGCCATCTTGTTTGGTGGACATGCTTGCTCTCCCACCGTCGTGCCAATCTCCTCGAACGGGCCGATAAACCAGTTCACGGGTTCCGGGGGGGGGGGGGGGGAGGGCGACCACTGGACCGCAGGACGACCCACAGCCGGCGGGCCAGCCGGGCACCTGGACAAGGCCACACCACCGCACCCCGCTCCGCAGCCCTACCTCGCTCGAGGGCAAGGAGGGCGCAAAAGCGAAAGTGAAAGCGCGGGGTACGCGAGTCGCCCAGCCTTGCCCGCCGCTGTTGTTCACTTTGTCCCCGGATCGCCCCACTACTCCAATCCGGGGGGTCGGTGCGGAGAAGGCCGCAACCTTCGATCGGTGCTCCCACCGGTGTCCGGGGTCCGATTCGAACCCAAAAAACGGGTGGCGCCTCAGCTCGGGTTCACCGACACAGTCCCCTCAACAAGGACAGGATTTCGCCAGGATTAATTCAGGAGGTCGCGGAGGTCCTCGGGAGCCTCGCACCTACGCGGCCATCTTGGTTGCGCGCTAGGCTCCTCCTCCCAGAATCGTTTTTGGTGAAGCACAGAGCATGTGCATTGTATTCAGTGCTCCCTGAGCAAAAAGGATCGTTTTTTGTGATTTTTAATTAATTTTAAAACTGTGTGATTTTCATGTTGTAAATGCACTCAGCATACCTCTGATACACTTGCACGCATTTTCGCCCATCTATCACGGCGCTAGCTGCCGTTAGAGCTTCAAACCGGGCTCAGGCTTCTCTGCACTCGGCGGCCATCTTGAGTGGGGGCTAGAGTGGTGGGAGCGCTCTAGTGTACCACATATAAGGAGCCCTGAAGCAGCGCTCGCGAGATCTATCCCTTATACCAGTCAGAATCGTTTTTGGTGAAGCACAGAGCATGTGCATTGTATTCAGTGCTCCCTGAGCAAAAAGGATCGTTTTTTGTGATTTTTAATTAATTTTAAAACTGTGTGATTTTCATGTTGTAAATGCACTCAGCATACCTCTGATACACTTGCACGCATTTTCGCCCATCTATCACGGCGCTAGCTGCCGTTAGAGCTTCAAACCGGGCTCAGGCTTCTCTGCACTCGGCGGCCATCTTGAGTGGGGGCTAGAGTGGTGGGAGCGCTCTAGTGTACCACATATTAGGAAACAGTGTTCCACCGCGCTAGCGGTCGCGTTTGCGGGGGCGCCGTCGCTGCGCCGGAGTCTCGCCTGAGTCAGTCCGTCTGCGCCCGTCAGCGTCCCGGAAGCGCTCGGGAACGTTTTCTGGTGGGTTCCTTTTAGCTCTTGGCTCGATGTACACTAGAGATGATCTTCTGTCTTACAATGTACACACTGCTTCATGTCAGCGAGCTATCCCCTACTCTGCTGGGGATATTACTAAGTGCCCCACGTGTGGGTGGATGCCGGACCCCACAATTCCCTGTCCTGGCAAGCTCCCTCTTTTAGGTACTAACTGCGCCTTGTTAAATACTAGGTCTCTTCCTCAGCACGCTCTCGACATATATAATCTCTTAACACAAGATGACATAGATTGTCTCTTTCTCACAGAAACATGGCTCGGTGAGGGCTCGGAACCTGATCTGGCTATTGCCATCCCTCCCTCATATGCTATTTTCCGTCGAGACAGATGCAAGGGAAGGGGAGGCGGAGTGGCACTTATCATTAAAAGGCACATTCCTTGTACCATCTTGTCAACGGATGATTTACCTGACTGTGAAATCCTTGCCTTCTCCCTGGCCCTATCCCCCCATCAATCCTGCCTGGGGCTTTTGCTTTATAGACCACCTGGCCCTCTTGGCTCTTTTACTGAGGATTTGCTATCGATCATTTCCACACTGAGTCTTAGAACAAAACACTGCCTAATACTCGGGGACTTTAACATCCACATGGATAAGGGCGAGGATCCTGAAGTGCAAAAATTTCTGGATATGACATCGTCGGTGGGACTGCATATGTATTTACAGTCCCCTACACATGAGAAGGGGCATATTTTAGATCAAATTTTTTCGACCGTTCCGGTGGTCCTTTCCTCCCTTGCCCCAGTTCTTTGGTCGGACCATTTCCTAGCGGATTTCACGCTAGGACATCAGCCTGTGGCCGCCCGCATTTCGCAGCGGCTCGCTGCTCGTAGTTCTAGAGCCTTCCACAAAGTCACCCCGGCCATGATCACCCAGGCTTTAGATACCCATCCTTGTGTTTTTACGGGCAGACTGGAGGATGATGTGGTGTGTTTTCAGAATTGGCTCACTGCACGTTTGGAAGCCTTGGCACCATCTCGCCAGGTTAGATCTGAACTGGCACGAGCATCAGCCCCGTGGTTCTCTGCTGCCTTGGCGGCCAAGAGAAGGCACTGCAAGAGGCTGGAGAGAATTTGGAGGAGGCACTATGATACATCGGCTAAGC
Organism: Triturus cristatus; assembly: GCF_964204655.1. Classification (NCBI taxonomy): domain Eukaryota; kingdom Metazoa; phylum Chordata; class Amphibia; order Caudata; family Salamandridae; genus Triturus; species Triturus cristatus. The sequence goes on from NC_140588.1 coordinate 514,333,792, forward strand.
AGTCTTACAGAGCAGCAGTGAAAGAATATCACAGGGAGCTCGTTGCAGAGAAAAAATCCTATTTGGCCAGAAGGATCGAGGAAGCAGATAGCTCCTGCAAAGAGATCTTTAAGATTGTTAAAGAATTCATCTCTCCCTCCTGCTGCACTTCTGCATCTGCTTTCTCGGAACCTTGGATCATGGAGCTTGCAGTATTTTTTACTAATAAAATACGTACTATCCAGTCAGCGTTGCAAGGAACCCAGATCATCTTGAGCAAAGGTTCAGAGGTCGATGGCCTTTCCAACCCCTGGTTATGCCCACCAGCTATGCATATGGATTCTGTGGGCCCTACCCTGCACTGTTTTCCCTCTTTAGAGCCTCAGGCCTCGCTTGACCTTTTGTCTAGCCTGAAATCTGGCTCTCCTCTGGACCCTTGCCCCGCCAAGTGTCTTGCGACCCTGGCACCTGCCCTTAATCCGATCATCAACCCTCTCATTAATGCATCTTTGAAGTCGGGCAAAGTCCCCTCCTCCTGGAAACAGGCCTTAGTTCTTCCCCTCATTAAAAAACCAAATGCAGATGCTAAACTGCATTCTAATTATAGGCCAATCTCGCTGCTTCCTGCCCTGGCCAAGATCACTGAAAAGTGTGTTCATACCACCCTTACCAACTTTGTAGAGGGCAACTCCCTTTTACATCAGTCACAGTCTGGATTTAGATCTAACCTGAGCACCGAGACCGCTCTTCTTGAGGTTACTGAGATTGTGAAGGAGACCCTCGATAGGGGTGGAAAGGCCCTGCTTATCATGCTTGATTTGTCGGCGGCCTTCGACACCGTCCCCCACGACCTCCTCCTAATTAGACTCTGGGAGATTGGGCTGCGGGGTACGGTGTTCGCATGGTTTCAGTCTTTTTTGGCCGATCGGACACAAACGATCTGGGCCCCCCCTTTCTCCGCCCGGATGCCGCAGCTTAAGGTAGGGGTCCCGCAGGGCTCCATACTGAGTCCTTCCCTCTTTAATATCTTCCTTACACCTCTTGCGGCACGGGTGGAGGAGCTAGGGGCCCAGATCATATCCTATGCGGATGACACACAGCTCCTGTTCACTTGTGACAGGGGCTGTGACTTCGATGGAGCAGCCATTCGGAAGTGTTTGGAGTTTGTGTTTGACTGGTTTGGGAAAAATGGCCTCAAATGCAACTCCGACAAATCCGAGATATTGTTCTTTGGCTGTCCTGCAGACCCAAGTTGGAAGCTATGGTGGCCTTCGGCCATGTCTCCCCCTGCCAGCGATTCGGTTACAGCGAAGAACCTGGGTATGATGGTCGATAACACTCTTTCCTTTAAAACCCAGGTTGCCGGCTTGACTGGGAAGTGCTTTGCCATCTTAAGGATGTTGCGCAAGTTTCTGCCCTATTTATCTTTGGAGCATAAGAAAATTACGGTGCAAGCATTAATTGGCTCGCGCCTAGACTACGCCAACATCCTTTACTTAGGTCTTCCTGAGTATCTGCTGACTCGTCTGCAGATAGTTCAAAATTCTGCAGCCAGGGCAATCTTCGGTTTAACTAGAAGATCTAGGGCCAGCAATCTCCTGGTCTCTCTGCATTGGTTGCCGATTCGTAAGCGTATCTTCTTCAAGACCCTAACTACAGCTTTTAGGGCGCTTCATAATTTCGGCGCTGAATATCTGCAGAGAAGGGTCAATTTCTATCTTCCATCTAGACCTCTGAGATCTGCTGCCCAGGCCAAGGCTATTGTTCCAACAGTGAAGCGTGCTCGCTGTGGAGGTCGCTCCTTTAGTTACCTTGCACCCCGCCTCTGGAACACATTGCCCTTGACGTTGCGGGTGTGCACCAATCTCTCGGTTTTTAGGAAAGGACTTAAAACCTATCTGTTTGCTTTGTAATGCTGTTATGGTTAATTCTGGTTATGTTTTCTGTTATGGCTGTTTGTTTGCTGCTGGTATTTGGTGTGATGATCTTTAGCGCCGGGACGCTCTTTGGAGCAGCTGAGCGCTCTACAAAACAAACAGTAACATAACATAACATAACATAACATAACAATGTACTCATGTGACCGTAGAACAAGAGAGAATGGCGTGAGTTCATAGAAAGAGGCATACGTGCAGTATTGTTGCAGGGTAACAGCATGAGTGCGGTGTGATCACTGTGTGTAGGGTGAGTCGTGAAAGTGACAAGTGGAGTGTATGTGCGTGCAGGGTGAGCGGTATGCTTGTGTGAATGCAGGGTAGGAGGAGGGTGAATGGCGTGATGGCACGATGAGCATTGTGAGTGCAGTGTAATCGCTGTGAGTGCAGGGTGAACATAAAAGTGAAGGTTGACCAGTGAGAATGAGGAGGGAATTGTCTGAATCCAGGATGTATTCCTAAACAACTGGAATAACTCTGCATTGTATTGACAGCTGGCGTAGGGTTTCAGATACAAGTTAAACTATTGCTATTATGGCATCAATCAGGGTTGGAGGGTGGAGGAAATAATGTGCTGATCATGCAACAAACTTTCATTCTCCTGATTAGGGGTGCTAGCTGATCGGATTCATACCAGCACCACTGGTATTTTGATGTCCCAGCCAGTGCAAAAATAGGCAAATTCACCTAAAGCCGGTATTTTTAGCATTTATTTGTGCATACTTCAAACAGCAAATATAAATAGCACCTTTAAGTGTGATCTAGGGCTGCATTAATTATCCTTAACTAATAATTAAAGGAAACAAAGACCGAAAAGTCATGTTACGAATGAATTCATACCATTTTATATACAGCCCTATTTAGTGAAAAGGCGAGACCTTTGCAGATTCTTCAAACAACAACAAATGGCGGGTATTTTTCTCTAGGAAAGGTGGCATCTCTTCTCGTAAGATGCATTTTCACAAAATGCATTCTCCCACTGTGGCAGTAAAAATAAAATACAAATGTAAGGAATAGGCAGAGATGGCAGAGTGTGGACTCAGGGGTACTGGAACCAATGAGAAAATACAAAGCCTCATTAACCAGTTCGCAAAGGCATGTAAATGGTCACTCACCAAAGCCACACTCACTGCCATGCCGCCCCAGGGGGCCGTTGCGATATGTGATGTGTGGAAGAGCTGTGCCTCATGGGGGGGCTGCCACCCACCGGTTGCTCTCACCTGCGACAGCAGGGCGAATCAAAAAGTTCCCGGGAAGATGTTTCACTCAGTGTCGACTGCAAGTTTTGCCTCACATCTGGGCCGTCACACTGCAAACCTTCAGCCCGTCCACCCTCTGAGACCTCAGGGGCAGGGAGATGCCAGCTGCCCAAGGTTTCTGCCTTCCAGAGCTGGAGGCTGTTCAAGTCACTGTAGCAGGCTCTGTGATGGAAAGAAAACCCCTGGCAGCACTCTGACTTGGGGCTAGCAGTCGCCCTGCGGTTCTCCATTGCTTCCCCCACACACGTCGTCAGTGTTGCTTACAATCCCTGTATTGCTTCTGCGTTCCTCAGGCTTTCCCTTGTTCCTTTTATATCCCTTCCAGTCCTCCCCCCCCCCGATTGCTTTCACGTTACCTCCCCACAGTTTCCGCTTTTTGTGCTGAACGTCCCACGTGTTGCATCTGCATTTCCCCCACCCCTGCATTATTTCTGCTCCCCCCCACACATCCATGTAAAAAAAAAAAAAAAGTTTGTGCAATTTTTCTTTTTAGTTACCTGTCCAACTCGGATCTGTAGCTAAAAAAATATATTTTTAAAAAGCACCTGCATCATTTTGTAAACATACGCACTCACAAAATGACACGGATGGATGCAGCAAAGGCTTTTTTTTGTCCTTTTCAAAAAAAGTATTTTTAACTTTAGGCATTCTGCACAGCATCTAGGATGGCTAAAACCATTGGCAAAGCCTATGTCACTAAGGCGAGTCCTTTTGGCTTTGCCAATGCATGGTTCATCTTAACAATGCACAAACAACTATGTAAATAGAAGAGCCTATGGCTGTTACAATTTTTTATGAAGTTTTCTTTTTTTCCTATAAATGATTTTAACCTTAGTCTAGTTTCTGTAGAGACTTTTTTGACTTCATAAAGGGATAAAGAAGCAGTTTCACAAGTTTCTGCGGTAACTCCTCCAACAGATATGGTTTTTATTCTCGGTGAGCTGGTAAGGGCGTTGGACAAAGGTCCCAGGCAGAAGGCACCTGGCCCAGTGGATGCTTATAAGTCAGAGATGGACATTTGGGGCCCATATATGACCAAGGTTTTAAATGCTGCTGGAGCAGGACAAGTACCCTAATCCTGGACCTGTTCACATATTATTCCTATCTTTAAAGAAGGATCGAGAGATTCGAGACAGGATCCGAAATGCTGCCAACCAATTTCTCTACCCGACTCCTCTGCCAAACTACTGGGAAGGGTCTAGAGAGATTGGAAGCCTGGGCTGACTCAAATGATATATTAACACATGCCCGATATAGCTTTAGGAAAGGGATGGGAACTGTTGAGCAGTCGCTCAACCTAAATGTGTTGATGGATAAAGAAATCCAAGCTAAAGAGGGCTCCTTACACATGTGTTTTATTGGTTTAAGTTTTGCTTTTGATTTGGTTAATCTTTAACTCTGGGTATGTATGCAACAATTGGGGGTGCCAAAGAGAAATTATTTCGTTTCTCTTATACTTATACAGTCATTTAACTGCTAAAGTCCGTTATGGGTCAGAGGGTAAATTGATCGCACCTCTTAACCCTTTCGCCGTGGCAGGAATTCCGCCGCGTCGCTGGGGGGGGTTTGGGGGCAGCGCGGTGGCGCTGTGCTCATGACGGAGTGGTTCCGTCACGACTCCGCCCACTGCACTAATCGCCCGCACAGGCGGGGAATTAGCGCCGCGTGGGCGGAGCGGCCGCCAACGGCCGTAGCATGACGGAACCACTCCGTCATGAGCACAGCGCAACCGTGGCTCATGACGGAGTGGTTCCGTCATGAGCGGGGAAGGGGTTAAAAAAGGGGAGGAGTTCGGCAGGGGTGTGTGGAAACGCCCTTCCTCTTCTCTTTATATATTAATGGGTTGGATGAAAAATGTCAGCGTGAATACTTGGATACCCCTAGAACTGGAGGGCAACCAATACCATTACTCTTGTACTCCGATGATGCTGCAGTTTTGGCGCTCACCCCGACAATTCTGAAAAAACCTTGTCTCTGATTTACTAAGAACCGAACTGCTATTATGGCATTCTGTCTGGCAGGAAGAAGACACGCACTTTACCAGATCTATTATTGAAGACTTTATGGGGCTTGATCACACAAATAAAATCCCCTGGTTGAAGCATATAAAGCACGTGCTGGGAGGGCTCGGCCAGATAGACGTGGATTTTGTGATTGTGCAGTATGTAATATGATTTGAATTTCATACGGTTTTATTGTGTAAATTGTAATAGTCTAATATTTTATAGTTTTATTAAGAGCCAATTATATATGAAATGTTAACTATTTTTAATAATCTAGTATTGTACTGTATGACTTTCGTTTTGCTTTTATGGTTTCATGCTATAAACCGAATAAAGTTTATCAAATCGACTTCATAAATAGTCTTCTTACTTTAAAAAAAATATTTTTAAACAGGTGGACCTTAGATTTGATTTATGGTTTCTTATAGTATATTTTTCCTTCTCCTGCTTAAAATCTGTCATTAGGAATATAATAGTTTCAGTAAACCGCTGGAAAATCCAGCATTCGTTGATTGTATAAATCGGGGCTGAAATAATCAGCCCTGACACTGGTTAAAGCGAGAAATTTATTTGAATGTATGGTGCACTAAAACACTTGGTACATGCTGCTGAGAAGCTCCCCAACACAAATATTGCTCTAGTGCCACATAGTGTCTGCCAGGATACGTTTCCACATCAACTCTTATACTTGGGGATTCTTTAGTAGAAATCAGCTTATCTGTGGAAAAAGTTTATCCACCAGAAATAAACATTACCCAAGATAACTAAGTTGTCCAAATGCAAAAAATAGCTCAAATCTGGAAGTGGCGTACGGAATCGGACCTGCACTGACGTGACTGCGGTCTAGAGGAGGCGGAGGCTGAGCGCGCGGCGGACCGCGGCTGTTCTTGCCCAAGACTGCATGGATCGGCGGCGGCACCAGCTGGAGGCTGTGCTGCGTCTGGAGCTGTGCAGAGGCAGCGGTCGACGGATCCTGACCGGTGGATCCCCCCTTGAGTGACGGCCCTTGACTCCCCCCCAGCCTGTGGGCCTGATGCCGGTGAGGGCTTGGGCCCGGGTGGGGTTTGCTGGTGGGTGGGCTTGGATCCCTGGACTTGGCCTTGCTTGGGGCGCCCCGAGAACGCCCCCCCCTCTCCCCTTGATTCGCTGAGGGATACCTCGGCCCCCCCGATTTTTGGGGGGGCCCGGCGCCCTTCTGGAGCAGTGACGATCGGTGGAAGATCTCGGCGGAGGCTCTGGGACCGGCGTGAGGCCCCTATCCCCCTGTGTACCATATTGCTGGTTTGCAGGGGCAGCCGGGCGCCCGCAGCGGCCTGGGCTGTAGTGAGCTGCTGCGGGGCCGCTGTGCTTGTAGCGACTTCTCGTGCCCAACAGAGGAGGGGTTCTGGTGAGGCATGCAGTGGTGGTGCTGGCATTGTCCTGAGGTCTCTGGCTCCCGCATTACGCTTACGCCCAGTGTGAGCTGAAGACGACATGAAGTGAGGTGTGATTGTAGAGTGGAATGCTATTGGGTGATCCTGGTCGCATTCAGCCTGGTTGAGCGTCAGGGTTGGGGGTCCGGCGAGTCTGGTCCCTGTAGGGGTCTACTTGGCTTTCCCTCCCGAGCAGCGGAAGCGGCTAGGCTAGGCCTGGTGCGGCTTGCTGTAAGGGGGTCAGATTCCGTGAGGCCTGGCCCGGAGTCCTGTCCCGGTTCGGTCTGAGACACTGCCCTTCCGTCTGACACGGGCAGACGAAGCCGCGGAGGGGTGTTCCATCCCGCCGGACCTACCTGGCCTTGACGTCAGTCCTTGTCTTGAATCTCCACCTGCCCTCTCTCCTCACAATGGGCAAAGACAAACCTGGTACAGCTGCCCCCAAACAAAATATGATCGATCACTATACCACCACCACTGTGGGGAAGGAGGGTGCCAGGGGCTTGTCTCAAGACAATGCAACTCTGCTTGCCGCTATCAATCAATCGTGGACCGCATTTGAAGCCCAGATTGGGGCGGTCGGTTCCGAGGTGTCTTTTCTCCACCAAGATCTTCATAAAGCTGTGGATCGGATTACCGAACCGGAAACCAGGGTCTCAACAGTGGAGGACACTGTGACCACCCTCCAGAAGAAGGTTGATAAACTCACCGTGGTCACGAGAGAGTTGGCCTCAGGGGTCGAGGACGCGGAACGTAGGGCGCGGCGCAACAACATTCGCCTGGTGGGCTTTCCAGAAGGATGCAAGGGCACATCAATGGATGATTTCCTCTCTGGCTGGTTCAAATCGCTGCTGCCACCCGAATCTATGTCCCTTTGTTTTGCGATTGAGAGGGCCCACCGTGCCCTGACTAAGAAGCCACCTCCTGGAGAGCGCCTGAGACCTGAGATCGCCCGGCTCCTCGACTATGCAGACCGCAATGCCATCCTCCGATTCGCCCGGATTCACAAGGACAAAATGATTTACAACTCCCACATAATCATGGTCTTCCCTGACTATACCAGGTTGGTGCAGCAGCAGCGCCAATCCTTTGTGGCGGCTAAACATAGGCTCCGGGAACTGAACTTATCCGATGCGTTATTGTTCCCCGCCAGTATGAAAGTGATTTTCAACGCCAAGACCCACTTCTTTGACTCTCCTGAGGAGGTATTCGCTTGGACTGCCGAGAAGCGTAACTTCAAACCGCACTTGCCGCCACCGCTGGGCTCCGACTCCTCGCAGGGGTCCCACAGAAGCGTCCGGCAGGGCGGAGACACATCACCGAGACGGCACAGATCCCGGTATAACTGGTGTGCTCATGGTCAGTCATCGCAGGTGCCTCCAGCCTGGGTCCCCCGGCGGCTGTTCTATTGGCCTATATAGACAAGGTGTTCGACTCCTTGAGTTGGACCTACCTCTTTAAGCTTCTAGAGGCCGTAAATCTGGGTCCACGGTTCATAACTTATGTGCGACTTCTGTACACTGACCTCACCACCTCAGTTCGTGCGGCAGGATGCTGCTCGGCCCCCTTTCCCATTTGCAGGGGCACGCGACAGGGATGTCCCCTCTCCCCGCTTTTGTTCGCCTTAGCGATAGTCTTTGGCGGCGTGGGTGCACCGGGACCCCCTGGTCAGGGAGATGGACTGGTCACAGGAACATTTGGATAGAATTGCGCTCTATGCGGATGATGCCCTTTTCTTTATGTCAAACCCTTGGTTCTCGGGGCCCCGGGTCCTCCAAATCCTTTGCATCTTTGGCGAGACCACGGGTCTCTACGCCAACCCGTCCAAATCTACATTTTTCCCATTCACGGGGACCAGAGGAGTCAGGCCTGGGAGTTGATCATTGCCGAAATGGTTTCAAATACCCGGGGGGTTATATTTCGCTGTGTCCCAATGTCTCCTGGTCGCACAATATTGCTCCACTGCTCCAAGCTGTTCGAAATGAGACGACGATCTGGTCCCAAATACCCCTATCTCTGTACGGAAGGTCCGCGATTTTCAAGATGGTGTCCTTACTACGCCTACCCCATCGGCTCCAGAGTTATCTATACTCCATCCCTCCGTCGTGGTTCACTCAGATGAATGCACTTTTGAATAGATTCCTCTGGCAAGGGGACGCGATCCGAGTGGCGCTTTCCCATGTACACAATCCATGTATTGCGGGGGAATTTCGGCAGCAGATGTTCACGCGTATTACTCCGCCTCGCACCTCTAGTGATCAATGAATGGTGATATGGGCCCCAGACAGACCCGGCATACGCCCTTGAGTGGATCGCCATGGCTGGGACACCCGTGCTCCATTTCCTGTACAGCAATGCATCATTGGACACACTTCCTCCGGCATGCCAAACAGTCATACAGACATGGAGGTGGGCGGTTCGGTCATGGGGTAGACTGACAGGCTCCTCTCTTCTTTGGCAGGGTACCTATTTACGTCTGGTTTCAGCGCTTTGTGGGTTCCGCAAATGAGACCTCATTGGTATTTCCACGTTCAGAGATATTATACAGGGGACCCCTCTTAAATCCTTTCAAAGGCTGCTATCAGATTATGACCTACACAAAGAACAGTTCCATCACTATTTGCAGCTTCGACATGCCTTAGCCCCACAGATTCGGCAGGTGGAGTCCCTGCCAGAGTTCCACCCGCTGGAGGGTCGTCTGCTGATGGGAGACATTGGGGATCACAAAATTAGGCACATCTACCAGACACTCAATACACAAACCAGGACCACTATCCATAAAACCAGAGAGGCGTGGGCTGCAGAACCTGCCGGCCCTCACAGATGATTGGGCCGAGGCCTTGGCTAGCCCTCGGAATGCAGCTGTGTTCACCAGATACAGACTTATCCAGTTTAAATACCTCCACAGGGTATGGAAAATGGGTGCAATCCAGTCTCCTGTGTGTCTCCACTGCCGTGCCGAAGATGGGTCGTTTTTACACACGGTGTGGAGCTGCCCAGCAATTCAGTGCAGAATGTCGTCTTGTTTGGGCTGCGTCCTGGCTTGGGATTTTCCGTTAGACCCCAAATTAGCGCTTCTACATAGCAAAGAAGACATTAGAGGGAACCGTTATAAGAGACCCCTTTTATTCCTGGGCCTTACGTTAGCTAAGCGAGACATAGTGCAGCACTGGAAGGACCCATCCCCACCCAGCGTCACTAATTGAAAAAAGGTGTTAGATAGATGCATGTCTACTGATATTGTGGTTTTCCAGGTGAGAGGGTGCCCACAGAAGCACAAGATCTGGTCTCGGTGGGCAGCTTACAAAGGTATAGATTTGTCCCCATTGTCGCAGGTCGCCACGGTTTATCCCATTGAACAATTGGTTGTGAGCAATTCACCTGTTTAGTGCACTGTTGTTGATGATACGTGGCTGGAAATCTATAAATCCTGTACCTGTAATGTTTTTTAAGTATGTTTGGTGCGTCTTGGGGGTGCGGGGGTTTCTTGTTTCCTTGGTCTTTTGTTCCGCAGACTCTTCGGGATTTTTACGATGTACCTAGAGATTCTATCTTATGCAATTCCTTTGTACTTGCCCATCTGGTACGCTGAAAACTCAATAAAATTTGTTGTTAAAGAAAAAAAAAAGATTTTCTGCCTCAAAATGTTTGAGACAAGTTGTGCAAAACAGTTGCTTCTTTACTCCTTACCATTGATGGAAACGCTTGAATTAGGTATGATATGGCCACAGCCACATATTATTTTGAGTTTGAACAATGTTGTGGGTTTTGCTTAGCATTTAATGATAGTCATGTCTAAATGATTTGTATAGTAAAGGCTAAAAAATTAGAGGATCCTTCTAAAGAACAATTAACCTACACATGTTGAATTTGTTTTCTTTTATTGTGAATCAGAAGTAAATATGAATTGTGATTGCCATTTTACTAGACTGAGACTTAACAGATATATGGATTTTAGTAGGCTATAGTTAAATCCAATTATTGACATTACCAATGTTTGTAATGGTTTAAAAGTGCATGTATGTGTTTTGAATATTTGTAACTGAGTAATCAGCCCAAGAAATGATTTATGTATAACGGTGCCAATTGGGGTAATGGTAGAATGTGAATTTAAACATGAGCAAACATTAATTTGTAAAAGTATTGTTAAACGTATGCTATTGACTAACAAATAGAATAGTGATAATCTGAGGTAGCTCTTGAAACCCTTGAGTACTTTTTTTAGAATAACTTTTAGCATTGCAGAATGATTAAAGCATGCTGCAAGGGCACGATTTTCACCTTCATAGTCAAGTACATTGATACCCTAAAATACAGATTATCCAACCCTAGAACCATAGGTTAGTGCATGTTTTGGACCCAGCTCTGACAGCCGTACAAACATGCCCTCCCCACATTCCTGCTCTCCCCGGGATCCACCTGCGATACCAGAGTGTGATTGACAGGGCGCAACAATGTATTGAAACCCAGTAACGTGCATTTATTTTCTCTTTTAGATGTAAGGCTACGTAAGCTAGCCGAAGAAAAGGATGAATTACTGTCGCAGGTAATCATGGAACTTTATTACCGATACCCAACAAATCTGATCTTATAAAGCAGTTTAACTGTGAATGTACATTTATAAAAATGCTGTGTAAAAATGTAAATCTGCAGTGCACTTTTTTAGGTCTCGCCTGGCGTTCCAGCGCGAGTGCACTGCTCGCTCTGCGAGGGCTTCTTGGAATCAATACGGTTTCAGAACTCGTGTCTTTGCTCCGCTCTTACATTTTATTGGTGTGCGTCTTTTGGTGTCATTGAATATGCTGAACGGAGTATGATGATTGTACCGACGGCTTTTTAGTCCCCTCTGGTTGCCACCCTGTCCTCTTTTGGCCCTGCCCCCCTGGACTGGATCTTTTACTTGCGGCGGGAGACAGTGTCTCTTAATTAGCCGCTAAGCACTTTTTGTCTTGTATTGCTGCGTTTATCTTCAAGAATGGCTGACGCGCCTTTCATTTCTCTGGCACGGCTTGTTTCTTGTATTAGCGCCTTTATCTGTTTACATCGGATGAAAGCTCGGATCCAGCCAGGCAGAACGCATTTGCGGGGTTAGTTCCTTTGCAGCGCTTGTTTTCAGCAGACATGTGGATTTTGTTTTATATATATATATAATTCCTGGAAGCTACAAACATGTTCCTGTTTGTAGAAATACATCACAGGGCAAGGGCTCGGATTGGCTCTCAGAATTTTCGCACCCCCCCCCCCCCTCCCCCCGAGCTAGATTTGGCCATTGTTTTAAAGGAGCTAGCATGTGTGCTTTGGGAGGTGGAGTGGATTTTATTGGCTCAGCACGAAATGCGCTCAGCTGATGGCATTTTCAGTTTCCAACCGGAAGGTAGCGCGTGTAAACCAAATTGGTTTAATTATATGTTTTCGGAGCCTGCGCTGCTTTGGTTTTATCAGCACGGCACCCACTTTATGGACGCCACGCTTCATGATTGATATTCATGTTTTTATTTTTTTATACAGGAGGTAGCGTTCGTGCTTTTGGAGGTGGAGCGGATTTTATGGGGTTTGATTTATTGTTGAAGACCGTGCACCTTTTATTGGATCGGTATAGCACTCGCTTCACGGCCACCATGGTTAAGGTTTCAGCATAGCGGCTGCTTCAAGAGGCTGTATGCCTAACTTTTAACTACACTCCGCTTTCCGCTTTCACCATCGCAGACACTTCATAGCTGGTGCCGGTACGTGAAGACACCGATCTTTGCAAATTAATGGAGAGGAGCCTATTGTGTTTACTGCTTGTTGAGGATTGTCAGCGGGGCACATCATGATTCCTGGCCTCATGAGCATGTCCTGATGGTAAAGGTTCGAATGCCTCCCCTTGAGCCTGCGCTTGTGCCATCAGGGGCTCACTTAACCTTGTGAAGGGCCGCAAGATGTGCACGCCAGCATGCAACAGTACATTCAAATGGTACTTGGGTGACACTACTCTTTTGTTCGGTGATGCATTTCCCCCTTCTGATGAGGGAGTTAGACGAGGTCCCTGGTAGTTGGTGAATAACCTGCTATTGTTTAAATGTCTGACAGGGTGTTTTGCTGTAGTCCTCTGGTCTTATGTGTTCTCCTTGGCTGTAGAACCAGTGCTGCTTTGATGGTGAGTGGAAGGGGCATACAATATCGCCTGAAATTTTTATGTGTAGTAACACGATCAGCTGTACATGTAAACTATTTCAAAAATAAAGATACAGAATACTGCACCGCAAGAATATTTTTACGAAACATTCTCCTGTGTCATTGTTCTGGTCCTGTTTACAGTGCACTTAAAGCTGAGCCCTTGTAGACAGGGCTCGATTAACAACCTTGTTAGCTTTCCACCCCATGTCACTTGAACACGTGCCCTACGCATACTCCAGGCCAGACTGTACTGTGTTGGTTAGGGCTATTGTCTGACATGTACGCACTGATCGTGACCTCACAGGACCCTAAAAAGTCATTACATTCCCCCCCGACCCACATCAGTGACTAGTTTTCGACTTCTCAGTATTGTAACTGGGTGTGTTTAGTTTTCTAATTCTAGTTCTAGCCATTTGGGGTGCTGCAGCTAAACTGAGGCAAGGGCACATCCAGGTCACATCCGAGGTCACTTGATGCTATTTTAAGGTATTTTTTAAGCGCTAGCCCTCAACATCAAAGTGGTCTCTGGGCGCTATACAGTGGGCACAGGGTAAAGTGCACCATTCCTTACTCCTGTAAAACTCTGTAGCCTTGAAACAAAGTTTTTGCTATGTAAATTCACACAGACTCCCACATGAACTAAGATAAATATAATCGTAAGGAAGGGATTCATTCTGCTATAAAGATATAAAAATAGTGTAATGGGATTGAGGAGATGGCGGCGCACCCAGCACCACAAGTAGTGCCCATGGGATCCCTCCAGAGGTTGCACTAGTGCTTACTATCCATATGCCTCTTAGTACTCTCATCCACACTCACAAGCTTTCTAGCACACACTGCTATTCTCCGCAACACTCTCCATCCTTCTGACTAAATTGCTCTTATTCTCATCACTCTATCCTTCTGCATCACACTGCTCTTCTCCTCCTCCTACAATCTCCCTCACACTGCTCTTCTACACCTATCTACTTCCTTATGCCCAATACTAAGCAAATAATCTTACCTTCCTACTACCTCACACTACTCTTCTACTTCTCACACTTTCCTTACTTCAAAATCAAGTTAATCTCCTCCACGCTTTCTTCCTTCTCCCTCATACTACTCTCCCCACTCCCCTTTCTTCTGCCTCATGCTACTTTCCTCCTCACTATACTTCATTAACCCTCATGCTATTCTTCTACTCTCTGTCCCAAATCTTAAACACTGGTCTTTTCCTTCAAACGCTATGCGTTAAACTACTACACACATAACAATTACAATTCAACCAACATAAAGGCACAACATATCACGTACAAACACTCAATAAGACCTAGCTAAAATACAATACCATTAAAGAAAATAGCTTTAAGGTAAACAAAGGCAAGACCTATTGCATTTCCAATGCTTGTTCTTACAGTGTAGTTTAGTAATTGTCTTACGTCTGTGAACTTATTTCCAAAGTGATGGAAAGTACACCACCTTGTGGTTCACTACTTCAAATGTGCCCCATTTAAATCCAGTTGTTATATGCTTCCCATATGGCTTTTCACGTTCGTTCCATTTTTTTCCATCAATCCGTGCGGACTGAAAATGGATTTTTATCAAGGACTGTTAATGAGTGCCCAGTTTCTTCTTTTTTCCTCTTCATTGACTATTGTGGCCTTTGGGGCAGAAGGCCCGGATACCTGCAGAAACTGTTAGACCACTGTGCACCGTCTTGAAACCTGCAGTCAGTAACAGCTGAGCAAACCGCTAGCCTTCGAGTGGCTGAAGGACTGAGATAGATCCTTAAGAATGGCGGCTCTGAAACTGGAATGCCTTGAATCCTTGCCCCAGGGTGGAACTGAAACAGAACTCTCAGGAAATATCTTCAAAAGTAAACTAATCGGCCTTGTTTTACCTGAACTAGCCACAAATCAGACCTTACCATTGGAGAATGTTGGAAGCCGCCCCCCCTCCCCCCCCCCCATTCTTTATAAGTAGATGGGGCAGAATTATGTAAAATGGTGTACAGGTGCTATCTGCCAGGCAGTTTGCAACTTGCACACACTTGAGTCGCACCGTATTACATACAGAATCTGTTCTGTTCTACTCTGTTCGCAGTGCAGGCTCAAACCTGTGGTGCCTGTGCGTTAAGGAGCACACCATTGAAAGGTGGCTGGGAACTGCCAGTCCGCCTTTCGGTGCAGAGGGACCACCAGCAATTTGAAGAGTGGGCAGTGATCCCATGACAGCCAGGGCAGTGTGGTAATGAGGCCGCCTGGGAATCCCAGGGATCCCTGTGTACACCCTCTTGCCACCCCACTCTCAAAGCGGTGCCTTGAAGAAGCACGCTTACAGCACAGCACAGCACTGCAAATGTGACGCACAATCAGTGTGCTTTCCATATGGCCTGTTTGCCTCTGTGCCCTCATCTGTAACATGGTGCGGGTGCGGGTTGAAAGCGTTACTTCGTTCGCATCGGGCTATGCTGATGGTTCTCTGCGGAATTATAATCCATACATGAGAGATTGAAAAACCTATTTCCTCCTGCCACCTACAATCCTTGAACTTGACCTCCCATCAGAGAGGTAGAGGGGCCTGGTACTTGATGCGATACTCGGGTGAGTACTAGTCCCAGTACCGCAGGTACAGACATCCTACAATATTTTAGGGCCACCCATCCACCTTCAAAGTCAATGTACCATTGCCCTGGGATGCACGCTTCCTTCTTGATACTAGATGACTGTTTCCTTTAGAATATTATAGGAGTTCATGAGTGCCATAAATGTGTGACAGTGGGATTTAATATTCTGGGCCATTCTTGAAGGTTAACAAAAATAATGTTTCCAGATGACTCCATGTTACCAAGGATGCAATGGTCTCTTTCTGGGCTATTCTTTAACATACTAATGCATACTGGTTGTTGAAGTCATGATTACAGCGAATGGCATGTATAGAACCGTTTGGCATACTCTTCCAGATTACAGTGGTTTGCAGTTGGAACTCCCAGGACTGATGGTTGGATTGAAATATTTTGTGTTTGTGGTGAGGTGAAGTTCCCCAATTACAGCAAACAAACTGCTAAGCTATCACTGAAGTTGTATCCCAGTGTAGAGAAATTGTTTATGCATCTCCTCAAATCAGAATTGACCTGGTACTAAAATATCAAATAAGAAACCTGATCAGCTCTGAAAGAAAAATAGCTGAGAGTACTGGGAGAAGAGGTGCCCGGATTTGTGCACCTTGTAATAATTCTGCCATTCCTGAAGCATCAGTTTACCAGAACGACCAATATTCGAAACCATTGTTGCGGTCACTTAAAAAAAAGGTCTAGATAAATGAACTTCCTGTGTAAAGATGAATTTTCCTTCTTGGTTCTTTTGGTTAGATTGACAGATTACTGTCATGAATATAATCCGAAATATTGTGAGTGCCAGGGTTTCTTTGTTTGCAAGTTTTTCACAAGTTACTGCTGTCTCTTGTGTTTCCTACACCTTAGGTAGTGGGGTGTTTTACCCTAAATGGCACCAATTCTACTCTTTCATGTGAGGTTACTATTTAAATTCAGTTTGTAGCCCGTACATACAGTAATTTTGATTCTGATGGATACATCTGCCTATGGATTCCTCACCTTAAGAATATCCCCTGCGCCAGCATTCCGCGGAAACTTTTTCCTAGCTCTCCACACCAACGAGGTCGTCACAATGCTATGGCTCCGCACGCGGCTCTGCGTGACGTCACTGGAGCCATAAGAAGGCCACGTCGGCGTGATGGCGTCAGTTCCCTTTTTTCTACGGACTCTCCAATACTTTCTCCTGGATACTTTGTATTTATCTGGTTTCCTTCTGTGGTTCAGACATCTCTGCTCCAAGGAAGTCGGGCTTCAAGCCCTGTAAGGAGTGCAGGGGACGCATGTCGATCACTGACCCCCAAGATGACTGCCTGTGGTGTCCATCGTCTGATCACGACGTCGTGGGCTGTCCTTGCTAAAGGAAGATGAACCTGAAGGCCCTGAAGGAACGAGAAGCCAAGCTGTACAAAACTAAATTAAGAAAATAAAGGGGTCAAACGTTCGAAATCGAGGTCGTCGACTTCACATGATTCGAGGAGGAAACACAAGAAGAAGAGGAGACATGGATCTAGACGCCGTTCATTGAAGCCTGTGGCTTCGAGGTCGCCTTCTCTGGCTCCTCAACGTCGTGGTAGGGACTTCATCTCTCCTTCAGTGTCTCCTCAGGTGACTCTGGCCCATTCTCCTTCGTGTAAGGGGACTCCGGCTCAGTCTCTGACGCCGAGATTCTCTCCTGCTCCGGATGGTTCTTCGAATCCGGCTGATGCTGGGACGCCTTCGGCTCCTGTGGCTCTACCTGTGGCCCCGGTGGTTCTGACTCCGGAGGCTCCTCGATCGGATCTCGAACCGGCGCAGTATCCTTCATTCCTGGTGCCGGGTACGGATCCCTCGCATTTTTTAAATGCGATGTATGGTGTGTTTACCAGGGTCTCTAACCCTTCTGGTGCACCTTCGGGTCCCGTGGGTCCTCTGGCATTTAATTTGGGTGTGCCTCACCATTATCCTCAGGCCCCCTTCGTGCTATTCATGCCGATGACTCCATCATGGCAAATTCCGGCTCCAAGGATGTCAACGCCGTATGGGCAGTCCCCGGCTCCATCCGGCGAACCTTCTTCACGGATTCGTTCGCAGGTTGCTGCTACGGATCCGCCTTAGACGCCGCTCCCAGAGCCATCGATGCCGCGTGTGGCGCTGCCGACGCCGCAACCGAAGATGCGCTCGAGGAGAGAAGCGCAGAGGTTACTAGAGGAGGAACAGTACCAGGCTGAAGATATGGAGGAAGGTGAAATTGATGAGCCTGAGGATATGTTAGAGGGTTTGTGTGAGGCAAGTGGACTTTACACCTCCCCGGAGTGGGACTTTGCTTCTCAGAAAGCTTCTCCTTTGCACCTTACCATACTGTTTTAAGGAAGGCTGCAGAGCTCTTGGATCTGCAGCTCCCTATGGCTGAGTATAAGCCTAATTTGCTTAGAGGTGCTTCATTCTCCGTCCTCTGTGGTTGAACCACTCTTGCCTTTCAATGATGCCCTGACTGAGCCGATCCTTGAGGTTTGGCGCAATCCTCTTTCTGCTCCTGCAGTTTCAAGATCTGTGTCCAGAAGGTACAGGCCTGCCCCAGGAGATCCTATGTTCCTTTCTTCTCATCCTACACCTGAGAGTTTGGTGGTGCAGGCTTCATGTTCAAAGCAGTCTACGGGCGCCTTTCCGCAAGCTCCTGCTGACGTGGATTCCAAGAAGCTTGAACAATCTGCAAAGGATGTCTTCTCGTCAGGGAGTATGGCTTTGAAATCCACCAACGCTACCTGTTTGTTGGGTAGATACATTCATGCCCTTATGGACTCTGCCAAGCAGCTTCTTCCAAAATTATCTGAGGAAGACCGGGGTAATTTGAGTGAGGTTCTGGCAGACTCTCAGGCTGCTGCTCGCCAAGTCATCCAGTCTGGGCTGGACACGGCAGATTTGGTGGCCAGGGTGATGGGCTCTTCCATTGCTACTAGAAGACACACATGGCAGAGGTCTTCTGGGTTCTCACCTGATGTACAGGCTGCCCTTCTAGATCTTCCCTTTGATGGATCTAGGCTTTTTGGAGAAAAAGCTGACTCTGCTTTGCAAAGGTTCAAGGACAGTAAGGCCGCAGCAAATCCTTGGGTCTTCAGTCTCAGGCAAGGGGTTATGGCAATAGAAGATACCGTGGATTTGGGAAATCTTCCTTTCGTGGTTCCCGTCAGTCGCAGGAGCAGCAACAGCAACAAAACCCCTTGTACA
This sequence comes from Triturus cristatus, assembly GCF_964204655.1. Classification (NCBI taxonomy): domain Eukaryota; kingdom Metazoa; phylum Chordata; class Amphibia; order Caudata; family Salamandridae; genus Triturus; species Triturus cristatus. The sequence continues at coordinate 514,352,335 of NC_140588.1, forward strand.
AGTCCTACAGGGGTAAGGGCAGAGGTCGCCTTCGTGGAGCGGGTCGTCCGCCGCCGCCTTCCTCCTCCTCCTTCTCCTCCTCCTCCTCCTTCTCCTCCTCCTCCTCCTCCTCCTCCTCCTCCTCCTCCTCCTCCTCCTCCTCCCCAACCCCTCCTGGTAATGCAGGAAAGCAGCCCTAGATCTGCCATCCTGGATCATGCAGGTCCTGTGGGGGGTCAGCTTACCCATTTTCTACGGGATTGGAAATTGGTCACTTCGGACCTTTGGGTTTTAGATCTGGTAGAAAATGGGTACGCCATTCCCTTCAAGGAATTGCCTCCTCCTTGCCAAGGGTTTTGCACGGATGATCATTTACTTCTTCTTAAGAAGGAGGTTCTTGTACTGTTACAAAAAGGTGCGTTAGAGGTGGTTCCGTAGCAAGAAAGGTGTCAGGGATGCTATTCCCAGTATTTCCTGATTCCCAAAAAGGATGACGGGTTACGACCCATCCTGGATCTCAGAATTTTTAATCTGTTTCTCAAGCAGGAGAGGTTCAAGATGCTCACCCTAGCGCAAGTTCTTTAGGCGCTGCAACAAGAGGACTGGAAGGTGTCCATCGACTTGCAGGATGCGTATTTTCACATCCCAATCCTGAAGTCGCACAAGAAGTATCTCCGGTTTACGGTTGGTTCGCAGCATTACCAGTTTGCGGTCCTTCCGTTTGGTCTGACTACTGCACCTCGAGTCTTCACAAAGGTGATGGCGGTGGTGGCTGCCCATCTCAGGAGGTCGGGGATCCCGGTTTTCCCTTACCTGGACGACTGGCTTCTGAAGGCAGAGTCGCCAGAGATGGTGCGTCATCATCTGCAGGTAACAACTCAGCTGTTGTTCAGATTAGGTTTTTCATTAAATGTGCCCAAGTCTCACCTGGTGCCCTCTCACTGCAACCCGTTCATAGGGGCAGTACTGGATACCACTGTGTGTCGAGCTTTTCCTCCTCCGCAAAGGATTCTCGACATTCAGGAAATTATCCCTTTGTTTTACAATGGAGCAGTTGTTCCAGTTCTGAAGGTCCTACGCCTGCTCAGTCTGTTTGCCTCCTGCATTCTGTTGGTCAGCCATGCACGCTGGCACATGAGGGCGCTCCAGTGGTGCCTCCGCAGGCAGTAGTATCAGCACAACAGAGATCTCAAGGAGTCTGTCAGGATCTCCAGAGAAGCTGCAGCGGATCTATCTTGGTGGAGTGTGGAGGGCAATCTGTCTCAAGGAAAGCCTTTTCATCTTCCTCCATCGTTGGCCACAGTGATAACGGATGCCTCCACCCTAGGGTGGGGTGCTCATCTAGTGGATCTAGGGTCTTTGGTCTCCAGAGGAAAGATTGTCTTGTATCAATGTTCTGGAATTGCGGGCGATACGTTTGGCGCTCAAGGCCTTTCTCCCTTTCCTTCGCGGTCAGTCGGTTCAAGTCCTGATGGACAACACTACCGCGATGTGGTATGTCAACAAGCAGGGAGGAGTAGGATTGTACCGCCTCTGCAGGGAGGCGTTGCGGCTTTGGTCTTGGGCTCAGGACCATTGGATTTACTTAATGGCAAATCATCTGGCCGGAGTGCTAAATGTGCGTGCGGACAGCCTCAGTCTGCAGTTCTCCGCCGACTAAGAGTGGAGGCTTCATCCAGAGGTAGTTCGACACATCTTCCGAACGTGGGGGGGACTCCTCGGGTGGACCTGTGTGCCACTCTCGAACGCGCATTGCCTGTCATTCTGCAGTCTCCAGTTTCCGATGCAGGGGGCGTTGGGGGGGACGCGTTTCAGTTGAGCTGGAGCTCACAACTCCTTTACGCGTTTCCTCCCATACCCTTGATTCCTCTGGTTCTGAGGAAGATTCGCCAAGACCGGGCCTAAGTCATATTGATCGCCCCGGATTGGCCAAGAAGGGTGTGGTACACAGATCTACTTCACCTCTCATCGCACCCTCCGCTCCGTCTCCCTCTCAGGATAGACCTCCTCTCGCAGTCGCAGGGGAAGGTTCTTCACCCCCACCTCCAGAGCTTGCACCTTCATGCCTGGAGATTGAACAGGACAACCGGAGTTCCTTCTTTCTCCCTCCTGACATGGTGGATGTTATCTTATCTGCCAGGCGACACTCCACTAAGTCCATTTACTCCTACAGGTGGTCAAAATGTGTTAAATGGTGTGGAGAGAGGTCTATTGATCCCTTAAAGGCTCATCTTTCTGATGTTTTTTGTTTTTCGCTGCATTTAGCCCAGCAGGGTTGTGCTGTGGCTACTGTTAAAGGTTATTTGTCGGCTATATCGACATTTCTTTGTTTGCCTGATCAGCCGTCGCTCTTCAAATCTCCTGTTGTTTTAAGTTTTATTAAGGGCCTTACTAATATGTTTCCGCCTACTCCCTTCATTATGCATAGTTGTCCACTGAGACTGCTGTCATTCAAAACGGTCTTCCTTGTGGCTATCATTTCAGCCAGGAGGGTGAGTGAACTTCAGGCTTACAGTTCTAAGCCTCTGTTTCTAACAATTCATGCTGAAAGGATGGTTCTCAGGACCAGGGCTGCTTTTCTGCCTAAGTTGGTAACTCCCTTCCATCTAGGGCAGTGCATTACCCTCCCTACTTTCTATCCTCCCCCTTCCAAGTCGGAGGAGAGGCTGCACCGCTTGGATCATAAGAGGGCGGTTAGTTTCTATCTGAATAGGTTGAAGGACCTGCGATTGGACAATCAGCTCTTTGTGGGCTACGTTGGACGCATGAAGGGCAAGGCAGCGCACAAGCGCACTCTATCCAGGTGGATTATCTTGTGCATCAAGATCTGCTACGCTCTGGCTGGTAAGGAGCCTCCTGAAGGGATTGGAGCTCATTCAACCAGGGCTAAATCATCTACTTCTGCCTTGTCCAGAGGTGTTCCTGTGCTGGACATCTGTAAGGCCGAAACTTGGGCCTCCCTTCACACTTTCGCGAAGCATTACTGCTTAGATTCCGAAGTGAGGAGGGATGGCCATTTTGCGCGCTCAGTTTTGCAGGACTTTTTGGTATAAAAGGGTGGACACCCTCCTCCGGGAGTGGGACTGCTGTGGGATTCTTTTCATAAGGTGAGGAATCCACAGGCAGAGATCAGAAGAACAAGTTACTTACCTTCGGTAACGCTTTTTCTAGTGGATACAGTATCTGCCTGTGGACTCCTCACTGACCCACCTGCCTCCCCGTTGTCCGCCTTTTTATACCTTAAAAGAGGTATTCATTAATATGTTTCATTTTGTCATTGTGTTTTGCCTCGGTTTGCCTTTGTGTAGGCTTATAGGAAATGCTTGCTTTCCTTTTTCACTTTACACTGTGTGTTTTTGTGTGAATACTGTGTACTATGTATGAATTGTCTATATGGTCGGTCTGCCCGTTTCGCCTCGGTTGCACGGAAAAAATGGGTGGAACTGACGTCATCACTCCGACATGGCCCTCTTATGGCTCCAGTGACATCACACAGAGCCGCGTGCGGAGCCATAGCATTGTGAAGACCTCGTCGGCGTGGAGAGCTAGGAAAGAGTTTCTGCGGAATGCTGGCGCAGGGGATATTCATAAGGTGAGGAATCCACAGGCAGATACTGTATCCACCAGAAAAAGCGTTACCAAAGGTAAGTAACTTGTTCGGTGCGACCCTTGTATCCACCACTACCTATTTCTGTTCTATGCACTTAAAAAAAAAAAAAAGGTGTTTAATGTTTGGAGAAGTCACTAATGTCTTCAATGGTTCAATGACCTTTCACCTGAAAAAACACTGCTGCATTCTGTTGACGTAAAATGTCAGTTAAGGTTACCAAGACAGGGCTCAAAAATCCCCAAAATGTTACTAGACCTGCAGGTCTAGTGACTTAAATAATCTACTCGACCTAAATATAATGCTCTTGACTGGTTTCAAATTATGTGATCCTGGGCAAGTATATTTGATAGAGACGTCTAGCCGCAGATTCCTCAACTTAGAATATCCCCCGACGTCAGACTGGATCCAGAAAACTTTCCGCAGCAGCACATCTGTGCGCCGGGGCGGCGCCGCTCGGCTCCGCCCTGACTTCGTCCACGGACGTGACGTCAGCGGAGCCATATATGCCCTTCCCGGCGCGCTGACGTCGGTTTTCTCCTTTTCCGCATCCCAACACGGTTCCTGGAAAACCAGCAGTTCCTTGGCCTGGTTTTTAGGCCTTTTCGACACCTTCGGTGTCGCTGGAACAGGGTGCAATGCCGTCTGGCTTTAAGGCTTGTAAAGCCTGTGTGCCTCGGATGTCTGGCACTGACCTCCACGACTCCAAAGAGTGCGACGCCTGTCAGAGGATGAAGCCCAAATCCCTCAGAGAGCGCCGTTTTAAACTTCTGGCAGCACGGCTGTCCGGTCCAGCACCTTCACGTTGCCGCTCTACCCCTCCGGATCGGGCTCAGTCTAGAGGTCGTTCCCGCAAACGTCGTTCGAGGGCAGGTAAGCACAAGAGGCAAGCACGGAGGTCCTCCTCCCATTCGCGTACTGCTGGCACCCGCTCCTCTCACTCTATGCCAGGTAAGGGCGCCCAGCAGTCACTCTCTCCATACCCTCCCTTTCTGGGGGTTGGAGAAACACGTGCCCAAATGGATGCTTATTCTCTTGCACTCGTTGTACTTTGGGTCCCCACTTCTCCCTGGAGCGCCTTCGGGTCCCAAACAGGTGGAGGGCACTCATGTCTGGTCCTCGCCGGCGGATTCTTCCTCGGTGACGGCTGTGTGCATCGACTCCGGTTCAGGAGACGATACGACGCCGTCTGGGCACGGCCCAGTTGGTCCTCCCAGTCGCCTGTCCAGCCCACCCCGTCAGTCTGTGCATAGCCCTGAGTGGCTTTTTGCGTCGACGTCAGAGGCGGCGCCTGCCCCGACGCCTGGCTCGATGCCTGGCTTGATCAAACAGGCACATTTTGCAGTGGGATCGACGTCGGGCGGCGTCCAGGTCGAGTCCCCTCTGGAGGTCGTCGACGTCTAGACGACTCCAACCCGGCGTCAATCAACGCTGGTGCCACCGTCCAAGCTTCCTCACGAGGTTGCTGCTGCTCCTCCAAACTCCTCGGACGTCAGTGCAACCTCCACACAGTGTCGATCGACGCGGGTGCCGGCAACAACGCCTCTTTGTCAAAGAGGTTGACGCTTCTCTGGATTCCTCGGATCGGGGCCCATGTTTCAAGTGCCTTGTGTTGCCTGGCCTTCGGGTCAGTCTCCGGCTCCTCCACTTTTGTTGTCCAGTGGCAGCTTAGTCTTCAGCCGTCTCCTACCAATGGTTTATTATCGCCTAGCCGGACGGCGACTGAAGCTGGCGCTGCTTACGCACATGCCGTTCACAGGACGGCTGCTATTCTTGGTTTTCAGCCTCCTGTGGTCCCCCTGCTTTCTGATCCCATAATGGATCTGCTCCATATGGAGCCTATTGAGGTGAAGCCTCTGCTGCCATTTGGCACCTCTTTCTTTGAAATTTTGCGTGGCACGTGGGCAAGGCCCTTTTCTGGTGACTGTTGATTGGGCTATTGCTTGTAGGCACCGTCCTGCTCCGGGTGATCCACTCTGCCTGTCCACTCACCCTACAGTTCAGGGACTCGTTGTTCGGGCGGCCTTTAACTTGCACTCTTCATCCGCCTTGCCATTACCTCCCTCTAGGGAGTCTGGGTGGCTGGACGTGTGTGCTCGCCAACTTTTTGCCTCTGCCAGTGCGGGTATCCGTGCATTGAAAACTACTTGTGTGTTCGCGTGTTCCTCCTCGGCCCTTTGGGACTTGGTCGAGAACCTTCTCCCTTCTATTCCAGAGGAGCAGCGGTCACAGTTGCTTCGGCTTCTGTTTGATGGCAGGGGAAAGGCGCAATTTTCGCTCCATTCTTCCCTTGATGCCACTGACTCCGTGGGACGAGATCTTGCTCGATCTGTGGCTTTGCGCCGCCATGCATGGCTGCGCGACAGTCGTTTCCCAGATAATGTTCTGGATGCCCTCAGAGATCTACCGTTTAATGGTGTGGACCTTTTTGATCCCCACGCGGATTCGGCAGTCTCCCAGCTCTTGTCCGGGTTGCCATAACTTTTGCACGGTTCTGTGCCTTATTTTCCTACCCCTCTAATCACAAACGTGTATAGTAGGTTCCCGGATTGCTGTCCACAGCTGTTCAGCCATCTCTGATGTGTTAGATTTCAGCCGTATGGCTGGTTTACTCTTCTCTTCAGTCCTCTGACTGAGTGTTTTGCCCCAGCGGATCCCCTTATTAGGGGATGACACTTACCCTATGTGCGGTATATGCTGGTGCTGGGCGATTGCCTTGCCTTAGTACGCTCCTATGGAGTATTCCTCACGGACATCCTTCAGGGAGTCCCTCCCTGTCTTTTGTCCTGCGATTCTATTGTTAGCATCGTTCTGTCGCACTTCGGGTGCCTTTGATCCCGCTTGTCTGTAGTGTTTCTGTCCTTGCTTTTACGGCTCACACCGTGCGGCAATGTTTAGTACTATTAGTACAAACTTGGGCACGCAGTCCTTATTGGGCTCGTCCTCCAAGGTACTAGCTTAGCATTTTATTTCTCTGCTGTATGTGGCCTCTTTTCTCACCACTTCTCCTACAGCTGCTTTTTACACATTCCCTGCTGCCCCCCACAGGTGTTTCCACGCTTCTGCTTGGCTCAGACTGTGATCTTTCATGGGGCGTATTTCTTCTGAATACTTGCTTCTTATGGTCTGGGGCACTTACATTGATCCTGACGGTTTCCACTGTTGTACCTCTAGCTTGCAGGGGACCGTGGTTCCTCACGCACAAGGGGAGGATGTTGCTCTTTCCTTCATGTGGTGTCCATGGTCACTGACACGGTCTGCTTGTGCCACCACCTTTATGTGGTGCTTGCTGTCCTGGTCCCCCTTTTTGGGCCGTTGCCTTCTTGATGTTGTGCGCATCTGAGCTGCTCATGTTTCCCTGCAGGAGGCCTTTCCTTTCTTCGTGTGGTTCCAACGTCCACACAATGTCCTTAGGTGCCTTCTGGTATGCCTCGATGTCTTAAAGTGTCGCTCCTACTTTGATACTAGACTGTGTGCCAATGGCCCTTTCGCCAGTTGTAACAGACCGCCTATGTCTTGGCGTGTCTTCTATTTTACTACCGGCCTTCGGGCCATGGATTGGTCGCCTGCAGATGTTGTCACATGTGTCTAGCTGATGCAGCTTGAACAGTGCTTCTTCCGCTCTTCTGCATACTGGGCCGGTATGCGCTTTCTGTCATTCCGGTTGCCATCTCTGTGTTTTGCTTACAGGCGACACATTACATCTCGCGGATCTCTCAAACCCTAGGTCCAGTTCCACTTCTGGCGGTGTCCTCCGATTCCTTTTAACTCCAGCACATCAAGTATGTGTTTTCTTGTTCCGTACTGGCACTTGCTGGGTAGGAGTCAGCCTTTTGCCTCCGTTGCCCCTTGTATCTTGCAGGCGCAGGTACAACAGTGTTTTTTCCACTGTCTTACCTGGTCGACCGGTAATCGCTTTTTGTTTTCTGTCGATACCTCGGATCCTGTGGATCCCTCAGGCCCTAGGCTTCGTTCATCTTACCTTTTCGAAGTTGTGAACTCTTGCTCCTGCACACGCATGCTGGTTTTGGGTTTTCCTTCTCTCAACCTGTTATACACAAAAGGGGTTTTTGTGCTGTACTTGTCAGCTTTTGGTACCTTTGCCTTCCATTGTTCTCCGCTCTCTTCTGAGCTTCGTGGTCTAGGAGTTAGCTAATCTGACATCACTGTCCCCACTGTGCTTCGTCACATGATTGACGGCACTGTTTTAGTCACACTATTGACAGCCAAGTTCTCTCTAGAACTTGGTGGGGTTCAGTCGCAGACCCGCCTCCTCTATGGGCATGGCTTTGGTATCTATTCTAAGTTAAGGAATCTGCGGCTAGATGTCTCTATCAGATGAACGAGTTACTTACCTTCGGTAACGATGTATCTGGTAGAGACATAATCTAGCCACAGTTTCCTTAACGCCTGCCCGTCCTCCCCGTTCTGCGAGGACCCTTTCAATGTGGGCTTTCTACGCTCTCCTCCCTCCGGGTGGCTTGATCCTTCTGCAGGGTGACGCTTTCACTTCACTCCTACACAGAATGCTTCATTCTGCTTTCGTGGTTCTACTCCGCCCATTTTCGTAATTGGATGGTATGCTCATGTGTCATGTATCCATTCCAACCCTGCGTCCTGGTTTGTACAGTGTGGGTTCTATTTGTGCTTTTTCCCACCCCACGCTCTTACTTTCTTTATCGCCTTGTGGTCTCTAACCACCCCTGTGCTCCGTTGGTTTGTGGTCTATTGGCTCTGCCACATCTTTTGAATCTCTTATTGGGGATACAACGTCTTTCTGGTGACATCTTGTGGTCAATATAGCTCCTATGTTCCGGGCTTCTTGTCCTTCACGGTTATACATTAAGGTTGCGGACTTTCTGTCGTCTGCCATGATGTTGTTTACATCTTCATTTACCTCCAAGGGTGGTTGGCCTTCACTTTGCAGGGTTGCTTCCCAGACCGTTGCCCTGCACTTTCCCTTTACTACTTTCCAATATACAGTGCCTGGCACTTTCCTTTATGGTGCTGTTTTTCATCATTCCCTGTCTTTTCATAATTTTTGCACACTTTTCCCATATCCTAACAGTTTTTTGGTGGTGGCTCCCCGTTGCGCCACGGAAAAGTTTCTCCGAAAACGGACGTCAGCGCGCCCCGGGAGGGGCATATATGGCTCCGCTGACGTCCTATCCGTGGACGACGTCCGGGCAGAGCCGTGCGGCACAGCCCCCGGTGCGCAGAGGTGCTGGTGCGTAAAGTTTTCTGGATCCAGTCTGACGTCTGGGGATATTCTAAGTTAAGGAATCTGCGGCTAGACTATGTCTCTACCAGATACATCGTTACCGAAGGTAAGTAACTCGTTCTTTAATTCACTGAAACACCATTTTCTTCTTTATTGCATATGAGAGCACCTTCAAATACACACGTTCAGCATGTCTGCTGTACAGAAAATGCTTTTATTTGATATAATAGTCTAAACATTTAGCTCCATATAGAATGCAAATCTAGCCACATATAAGATACACTTGACTGCAGACTTGCCTTTTAATTTATTAAATGCATTGTTTCAGGGCTTGGCTAGGAATGTCTCTCGCATCATGTTTATAAACTATCACTTTTAATAAATACATAACTAAAGCATAAAGTAGCAGCCCGCTGTTACTTGCAATCAGCAGATTTTACATTGAAATGGCTACAGAATTTGTCACTGACGTGGTTTTAAAACTATAAAGTGTACAATGTTTGGAAATAAAGCTTCTGCAAAGATTTGTCGTTTGCACATCACCAAGTAGAGTGTCCAGATTTCCTCCAATTTAAATCTTTGCATCACATTACTGAATTACAAAAAAAGTTATTTCATAATTTCTGATCTCCTTGTACTATTCATTTACAAGCTGTTCAAATGTTGTTTTAGAGAAAAAACGGACATTTTACTGCATTTTGTTTCACAATTATTGTCAAATAGCTCACTTGACAAAGAGCATTAACTGTAAAAAGAGAAAGAAAAGTAAACACCATGTTCTAGGAGCACATGAGCAACAATTAGTAAAAAGACAAACTGACATTTGACCTCTGTCTTTGAGCAGTTGGCAAATGTGTCAAGATAAAACAAGATTTAAAGATGTTTTAATTGCTCATTCCGTTCCTTTCTGAATGAAAGGAACACCTGTTTCTTCCAGCTTAAGTTTATTGGCAAGAACGGTCGAGTAAGTGCTAAAAAATAGCTCGACCTGCTAAAATGTCACTCACAATTGCGAGGGGTCGAGTGAATTTTTTGAGGCCTGCAAGTATCACAAAAAGTCCCCTCACTCGGTGACCAACTTCACGGCTATGTACATGATGTTGAGTGAAGCAATGATAACATTGATTGGACCCATCAATAAGGATTTAGCTAGATGGCATGCATCCTCCTTATCCAATCAACTCAAATGCCTACTCTACCAATCAGGATTATCTGGAGGTGCATCAGGACTTCAGTGACCCTTCCACTGTCACCTGAATATAGATCTGTCTTTTAAAACCTTATAGTAGCATTTACTGGACATAAGTCAGTTTGATTTCTAACTAGCTTAACCAAACAATATTAATAGCATTTTGCTTCCATATCCCTCGTAGTCCTCTACGCTATAAGTAGGTTTATGAAAAGGGCTAGACCGAGAGCCTCTGTTACACCATCAGGCAATGGGAGTATATACTTACGTGCCCTTTCTCACTGGAACCTTCCGGTTTTCACAAACAATCCGTCGAATTCTTCCCCTGCAGAAAAATTCGAACTTGAACTCAAACGACCTGAACGGAGGCTTATAATTCATCAAATTTCAATAGCTGTATGTGATGTAAATAATTGTGCCTAACTTGATGCGTTTTTCTTAAACAAATAACATGCTTGCCACCTTCACAATTCAACCTGCAGATGTTGGCCAAGTGAACTCTATATTAGCCTTGTTGCTTAGTTTGTTATTAACAAGAAGAGTTCTATTTTTTTTTAGGGGGGTGGGATTAGATATGAATCGCGGCTTCAGCAGGTCCTGCATAATCTTGCTGCTAAAATAGGCAAATATTGTGTGTCTGAAAAGCAAATTAGCAAGAGGTGAAGCTACCACAGGCCGCTCCAGAAGAACAGAAAAACGTGGAATTGTTAAACACTGTAATCAGTCTACATTTAGATCGCTCCGTCCTTTTCTACACACCTTCTTACACTACACAGTGGATCATGGTACACCTATACGTTTTGAATGATAACAGCGACATGACTTTTAATAAACTGCTTACTCTGGCAGGACATCGGTGGTATCTTAAGACTCGCTGCAGCTATTGCCACAAAATATTTATTAAGCAATGTTGGCCCTCATAGCTATTGATCACCATTTATTTTATTTATTTAAACTTAGAACGCGCATCAGCTACCCGCAGTGGGTTTCCCGGCGCAAGGGATAGACTCAAGAAGAAAACAAACCTCTCAGACAGCACCATGAATCAACTAAGGCGGCATGAAGATCATTGGAAAAATAAAGATTTCAGTTTTTTTCTAAAAATAAGAAAATTGGTTTCTGTTTTCAAAGTGGTGGGTAACGCATTCCAATATTTGGGACCTAGATGGGAAAAGGTCTGTCCCCCCCCATCCTTACAAGCTTAAATCGAGGGACAACAAAGTCGCAATTGGCAGAGGATCTAAGTGTGCAACTAGGCTTGTAGGGTTGGACCAGACTTTGCAAGTATTTTGGGGCCGAGCCCTGCTTGATTTTAAAAAGATAGCATATGGCTTTGAAATTAATGCGGCTGGGGATCCTGAGCCAATGTAGATCGCGCAGAGCCTGTGTGGCCGATGATCTCCTCGGGATATTACAGAGAAGTCGGGCTGCCGAGTTCTGAACAACCTGGAGTTTGTTTACGGTGGCCACATCGGCGCCGAGATAGAGGACATTTCCGTAGTCCAGGCGAGATGTTACTAACGCCTGGACAACGGTTCTCCTGGTGGCAAGAGGCAGCATCCAAAGAATTTTCTGGAGCCATCGCAGGATGGCAAAACATATGGCGGCCACCTTTGTGGCCTGCTGTCTCATGGAGAGTTTGTCGTCTATAAAAAAACCGAGGTTGCGGACTACAGAAGATGGCTGAGGAAGGGGTCCCATCTCACTAGGCCAATGTTGAGGGCCCCATAGATCTTTATGCTTCCCTAAGATAAGAATTTCGGTTTTGTCACCGTTTAGTTTGAGGAGATGCCTTTGCATCCACTCAGCTATACGTGACAATCCAATTTTCAGAGCCGATATATCGTTGCTCTCGCTGCTGGAAAGGGAGAAAACAATTTGGGTGTCATCGGCGTATGAAAAAATAGTCAGCCCAGCGTCCTCCGCAATGGAGGCCAGGGGTCTCACATAGATGTTAAACAACAAAGGGCTGAGTATGGACCCCTGAGGAACACCATATGCCGATGGACAAGTGGAAGATGTGGCTTTCGCGGAAAAGACTTGGAAAGTGCGCTCACTTAAAAAGGAGGCAATCCAGGCCAAAGCCAGACCGTCCACTCCCAGGGATCGAAGAGAGTTCAAAAGAATGGAATGGGACACGGTATCGAACGCCGCGCTCAAATCCAAAAGGATGAGCGCAGATGTTTCCCCGCGGTCGATACCGTGTCTTAAACTCTCCGTCACCCCTAGAAGGGCGGTCTCTGTGGAGTAGTGAGCACGAAAGCCAGACTGGGATGGGTGTAAAAATCCCGAAGATTCCACTAGATGGTATAGTTGAGTGTTAACATGCCTTTCCAGCACTTTGGAAAGTACAGGCAGCAAGGATATCGGTCTGAAATTGGCGAGATTGTACACATCGGTTCCAGCTTTTTTTAGGAGAGGAACGACCATTGCGTGCTTCCAGTCCTGTAGCACATGGGACTCAAGTAATGAGGCATTTAAGAGTCTCATAAGAACCCATCGAGATTCAAGATCCAGCAATTTAAGGATTTTGGCAGGTACAGGATCACGAGGTGAGCCAGATCTTATACTGCTTAAGCAGGTGAAGAACGAGGTGTCGTCAAACAATTGCCAGTGCGTTACCTTCACCATAGGAGAAGCCTGTTCGGTCCATGCGACCTGTCCCGAATTAAGTTCCTTTGCGTTCAAGGGAGTGCTCATAGTCGTATATGCGCTCAACCTTGGCAATGAAAAATTTCGCAATAGATTTACACTGGGCCTCCTCTAAAACTGGAGGTGTCGGAATAGTTAAATATAACAAGATTGGGGAGTGTAGAGGAAGGGCCTGTGTAGGCGTTGAGGTGGATACGTCCTCCACTTTAGAGTAGTTAACAAACAAAAAGATCCACCTTTGAAAAGAAAGGTACTGAGGATGCTGAATAAATTGGGGTAGTTGTAGGTGAGTGTCCCAATATGGTTGGGCACACACAGTGTTGTTTAAATATCCATCACACACCAAGAATGGCCCATGGTGTCATGCTTCATCATAGGGGTCTTCCCGTCCCGCTGCGGGACGGGGCGTGCTACGACCTACGACTACGTGGGAGCACTGATGATAAAGTGCTATGTGTGATGCAAAGGAGAGGGTCTGATGTAGTTGTAAATATGTGTTTGTAAAAAGCACCTGGCCCCTTAAGACAGAAAAAACTTTAATATGTCCCGGGAGGCTGGTACTGCTAAAAACAGGGGTGCGGAGTTTGCCTACACTCCGCACCCCTGTTTTTAGCAGTACCAGCCTCCTGGGACATATTAAAGTTTTTTCTGTTTTAAGGGGCCAGGTGCTTTTTACAAACACATATTTACAACTACATCAGACCCTCCCCTTTGCATCACACATAGCACTTTATCATCAGTGCTCCCACGTAGTCGTAGGTCGTAGCACGCCCCGTCCCGCAGCGGGACGGGAAGACCCCTATGATGAAGCATGACACCATGGGCCATTCTTGGTGTGTGATGGATATTTAAACAACACTGTGTGTGCCCAACCATATTGGGACACTCACCTACAACTACCCCAATTTATTCAGCATCCTCAGTACCTTTCTTTTCAAAGGTGGATCTTTTTGTTTGTTAACTACTCTAAGGTGTCGAGATAGTGTCCGCTCCTGTCAATTTTTTGACGACGGAGAAAAGAGTGCGAGGACAGTTCTGAGCTTGTTACTATATCCACAGTATAGGCAGCTCTCGCGATTTTACATTTTGAGTGGTATTCCTTTAGAGCCTCTTTATAAACAGTCTTCCGTGAGACTGTGTAAGAGTGCCTCCATTTCCGTTCTAGGGCCTTGCATTTGATACGCAAGGCCTTCAGGTCGGTGGAAAACCATGGTGCCGGAAGGCGATGTGACCTGAAATGTTTCGAAGAGAGCGGGAGAAGGGTAGTTACAGCGTTAGTAAGCCAGTGGGAAATAGCGGTGTTCAACTCCGCGACTGAAGCCTCGCATTCCTCAGGACGGGTATTCAAGAGGTGCTGGTTCAACTTATTAATATCAAGTTTACCCCAACGATGAGTTGGTGCACCCTTGTCGAGGCCACTATTTTCCTGGTTCTTGGTATAGAGTAAGGAGAAGTGGACTGCGAAATGATCGGACCACTCCAAAGGGCGAGCACTCTGAGAGCAATCAAAAGAGAGATTAGAGACAATGGGGGTCCAATTGGTGTCCAGCAGAGTGAGTGGGGCCAACATTGAGCAGGGAAAGGTTGAGAGCCTCCAGATCAGATAAAAAGCGTTTGCTGGTGGTACACTGTGGGTCTTCAAGATGCAAGTTGAGATCGCCAAGAATGGTAAAATTGGCTGCCCTGAGGAGTAGGGGAGCTGTAATATCAGCTAGTGAAGATACCCAAGGAAGAGCATTGCCAGGAGGGCGGTAGATCAGGAGGCCCGATAAAGTGAATTGGGGATTGATGACTAATTTAAAAAGTGCGGTCTCACTTCCACACATGGGAAGGGCTTCAAACTTACATGTGTAGGTAGACTTAAAAATTATGGCAATCCCCCCCCCCCCCCTTTCCGGAGTTTCTGTCCAATCTCACCATTACATAGTTGTTAGGGACAGCAACGGTGATGTCGGGACCGGAGCAATCCTGAAGCCAAGTTTCCGTAAGAAACAACGCGTCGGGCTGCTCTTCGACAATGAAGTCGTAGATGTGATGTTTGTGTTTCGGGAGGGATCGGCAATTAATACTCCAAAATTGGAGTGTAAAGCTGTTAAGATGTGTATGCAATCTCCTCCGTCTACCATGAGTGTGAGAACTACGTATTGCTTTACAATTGGACATTCTACCGGTATGAAAACTACAGCCAGCACATTCAAAATTATGAGTCGGGAAAGAGCAGACAGTACAGTTTGTATGAGGAGTGGGACGTAGGGATTCTAAAACTTCACCTGAATAGAAGAAACTACCACAGGAGCTAGCAGAAAGAGCCATCCCACTAAAATGGAGACAGGGGCACGCCTCTTATGTGGCAAACAGAGTAGTTCGGCTAGATCACTTTACCCTCTATTACTCATCATGGCTAAAAAATGATAATCCTGTTTTCATGCTGCAGATCATCTCCATGACACAGCCTTCCTGACTTCCAAGCAGACTGGACGGCCAGTTGATACTAGAGAAGTGGAATTCTTTTCCCCGAAACTTAGTTGTGATTCAGAGGTTTATACACTTGAACATTTCTAGTGCCTTTTGTCACCATGATGCGCTTTACAAAGGGAACGTATTTCTCCTTGCCTTACCTTCTGCAGGAGAAGAAGTGAGCCTGTGTGTGTATGTGAACTTGAAGGGTGCACTGTTTTGTATCATGGTCTATAAATGCCACTGTAGATCACTCCATTTTGTTATGGAACGCCAGTCTTCATCGATACAAGGTATTTACCCTCAGCACTGAAAGCAAGATCCTAGCTACCACAGCTGCACGCCAGTGCTTGCAAATGGTCTTGTTCTGTCCCTAGCACTATACACCGTGACCACCCGTTTGTTTACATTGCTCACTGTAACCAGCACAGCAACTCGAGTTTACTGAACCCTAAACACGATTGACCTGATCTCATGGGGAACAGTGCATACCCTCCTGCATCTCAAATATTTTGCTTGCAAAAATTAAGATCTAGAGTTCCGACTTGGTGTGGTGTCCATTGGAAAGGACAGAGTAGACATGCTGTTGTACCGATGGCAATGATTTCCTCATCTGCAACATGGTGTGAAGTTAAAAATAGTTTAATTTTGCATCTCTTATCAAACATGCACATGTTTAAAGTCCAGAAGCTATTAGGAAGGGATGCCCTTGGCATGCCCTTTCCTAATAGCGAGTCCCAAACCCTATTTTGCGAGTCGGTAATAGGTTACCAACTCGCAAAATAAGGTTTGTACATGGGACAGACCAATTTTGCGGTTGCAAAAGGTCCGATTTCCTGTTTGTGACTGCAAAATATGGCCGTACATCTGTCCCTTAATTCGCTAAACACATATTTCAGACAGTTGTATTTTTTTTCATGTGGTTATACAAAGTGAGATTTTTTAATATGTTGATGGTGCTTGTATTAAATTTATCAGAAAAATGTTAATCTGCTGTGATAACTCACTCAACAATGTACAATAGAATTGTTTTGGCAAGCAAGATCATAAATTGCCTGGTTTAATCGTGTGTTACATATTGGGGAAAGAATTTTTATTTTACATTTGTTTTTCTAAAAAAATGTTTCAGATCAGAAAGCTGAAGTTTCATTTAGAGGAGGAACGGCAAAAGAACTCAAAGAATGAAAACCCAAGCACAGATTCAGCCATACTAGAGAACGGTTCCGATTTGCAGCTAATAGAGATGCAACGTATGTATACTTAATACATGTGTTCTAAGCTTGTATTGTCTGCAGTACTTGGAGTTTGAGGACCTTTCTTTTTTTTTTTTAAATCATGGATACTTGTGTAGAATAAACATATTTAACCTAGCCCCCATTTTACTTAAAAAAATCTGGATCCTATTGATATCACTTATGATGGTTATTACCTTAATCCTCCTCAGGGCTATGACACCGGAAATTGTTAGACATCATAACTGTAATACAGATTTGTTGTTCAAAACCTGTGTCATAGAGGTAGGTCCAACATCTGTGTCAAAAGGATAATGCACTACTAAACAACTCTTTTATTTCTGAATGTTAAGCTGTGTATTGTTTTTTTTTTTGTCCAGGAGATGCCAACAGACAAATTAGTGAATACAAATTTAAGCTTTCGAAAGCCGAGCAAGATATTACAACAATGGAGCAAAACGTAAGTGATTATTTTGGGAAATGTAGGTCATATAGTGGTCTATGTTTGCCTTTTCTATTGCACTACAATTTCCAGTCTGCTCCTTACATAGATTCTTTCTTAATTGAAGGGCAGAATTTCAAGTTTATTGTAAAGCGCATAGTTAATTAAATTAATGAAGGGCTGTATGGGTGATTCTGTGTGGGTGACCCTCCCGTTTCTATGGATTTATCAATTTTGGCTTTTAGAGAGCTGGCTGTGAGTTGTGTTTTCTAATTATTATTGCCTGGCTGTTGCTCATACTAATTTTATTGCAGTTTCTGCCCCATCAATTGGCCGTTTTGGGAGCCTCTAATCTAAAACTTACCTGTAAATCACAAAGTTGTTTTTGTCATCTCTCCGCTACCAGTGGGTGATGGGTACCAGACCTTAAGTACTTAATTGGAGTTTCCACTGTATGTC
The DNA here is from genome assembly GCF_964204655.1 of Triturus cristatus. Taxonomy (NCBI): domain Eukaryota; kingdom Metazoa; phylum Chordata; class Amphibia; order Caudata; family Salamandridae; genus Triturus; species Triturus cristatus. The sequence continues at coordinate 514,369,573 of NC_140588.1, forward strand.
TCATTGCCATTCTGGTCCCCATTCCTTTATGCGGTTGGTTTGACTGATGTGGTTTCTTGGCCAATATTTCACTCACATCTGTCTGCTTTTGAGGTCGAGCCTGGGCAGCGCATGTGCTGTGAGACATTGTGTACCTAGACTATGGGTATAAAGCACCGCCCATGTTTTCAGTTGGATTCTCTTATTGTCCTATGTAAATGCCCTCTTTTAATTGGTGGATAGGCTTACTAGTCTCCTTTTGTGCTTTCATATCCTCCCATGAGGACTGCCCGTTACTTGTGCTTATACACTTCATGTTATATCCTGAACTCTGCTCATATACTGCCCTGAAACCTTTGTGGCTGCTTTATTTTTTTCAGCTTGGCCCGTCACTTAATCTTTTATGATCAAATCTTTTTTTATTGGCAGAGAGAATGGGTAAACGATTACACAGCAAGCTGCCTACAACCCCAAATCGGGCTGGCTGTGTGGTATATCAGAATCTGGTCGAGACAAGCCAGTGCACAAGGGTCATTGTTTTCACAGTATACCAGTAGTGACTGACCTGACGCAGACTGTAGACCAATGCAATGCACATGCTCCATGGTTAGGAGGCAAGGCTCTAAACTGCATCCTGTATGCTGATGATGTAGTCCTAATTAGTAACATGCATGTGGGCATGCAACATCTTTTAAACTATCTTCAAAAATACTCCAATGTCAATTTTCTGGAAATAAATCTGGAAAAAACGAAATCAATGTCCATTAAAAGACAAGGGGGAAAAACCCCACCACTGGCACTTAGGGAACAACCAATTATAAAACACAACACATTACAAATATCATGGGGTAATATTAGACGATAGAGGCCAGTTTACAAGTCAGCTAGAGTCAATTAAAAGGAAAGGAGCAGCCCTTCCGACAACGCTAAGGCAAATAAAAACCCAGCTTACGGGCCCAAGGCTCTCTCCACTTTTTCAGATTGCGCGAGCCAAAATCCTGCCCACAATTACATACGGCAGTGAAGCGCTAAAAGGAAGAGACGCACACACGCTGGATAGCACCTTAATCAGGGCCTACAGAATCCTGTTTAACATCCTCTCATACGCATCTGCCGCCCAGATTCGGCTAGAATTTGGCCTCACCAAACAACAGTTAGCAAGTAAGGGGGCGTACATAACTTGCTGGCACAAGATCAAGAATTCAAGTCAAACAGTCAAGCCATTTACTGTGGCAGGAGCTTCAACAGCGAGCAGCGGCTCCTGCAAGTAAACATCTATATCAGTGCCTTAAGAACACCGGTCTTGGCCAGGTCTGGAAAATTCCGACCACTCGCACTGTCTTGAAGAAAATTGGAGTATGTAACTTGTAGAAGATAAAGTTACATTTGTGCAGAGAAAACACACTTGGAAGACGATTAACGGCTATGTATCACTGAGACCTCAACCATACTTTAGTGCCGGGTACTCCAGGACCATCAAGGAGAAATTCCTGAAACATCGATTAAGAAAATTGCCAGCCGTTAAGCATTTACCGCCATGGCTGTGGGGTTAAAAGTCTCCAAATTGCCTCTTGTGCAGTAACTGAGTAGAGGACATGGCTCACCTGATATGCACCTGCCCCAGCCTAAGAAGAGAAAGATCGTGTCTGCTCAAGCTCCACTTGAATCTGTGCGGGATTCAAACATGGAGGCAAGCCATAATAGCCTGCTTTAACTTAGACAACCCACAGTTGAATTGCAAGCTAGTAAAATTCTTAGCCTGGATAGACGAGAAGCTGGGAAACCATGGTAATACCACAGGTAAATGTTAGAACACCTTTGCTCTGCGGGAAAAGCGCACACAGTCATTGAATTGATATGAACCTCCACGCAAGCTTGCTGAAGAACTAATTAAGCAAATGCGCAAGAGGGTTAAACCCAAGGACTCATGAATATTGTCTTAACTGGGCCTGGCAATTCACATGATAATTCTTTTAATCATCAAATATTCTTATCTGGTTTTAATATTTTGTCTTAGTCACTCACGAGCATCATTTGCACACTCTTTTTTTTTATTGCAAACTTTGTATCAGCTTTAACAAAGTTTACCTTACCTCAGTAGTGTTGACACAGCGTGCGGCCTACAACCCATATTGGGCCGGCTGCGTACAGGGAAGGGTGATTAAGAGACAATAGAGTAACATTTGTTTGCGCAATGTTCTTTATACTCTGGGGTCTCCTTTGGACTGTCTCAGCCTGATCTTGCTGTGTGCAACAAGTCCAAATGCAAGCCAATTAATGAAGTTTAAAAACAAGGAAACATAAAAAGTAACCCAGGAAGGACAAACACGCACTCCCACTCCCCACCCCTTCCGACCAAGACTCAAACCAGTGAGCTTATGATCTAATGATAGACTAAGATTTGTGATGGGCCAGTTAAATCACATTGCCCCTATCTCATCTTGTGTGTTGGGCACTAACCTCAGGATTCACAAGTAAGCTGCATGTCAGTTCCCTAAATTCCTTGGACAGGATGGAAATGAATGGGGACCAGATTTTAGTGAAATATGAAAAATCGCTATGTAGCGCCATCAACAGCCTTTCCATACCCAACAGGGACCATAACTGGTGTAGCCACTGTCTGTGGTCCGGGACTCTATCCATGCCCCCGTTGGACAATAGTAGTCTGTGTGCTGCATTCAGGGTAAGCGCTAGCCCCCAAAATCTAGAGAGCTTTGGGTAGTGCCATAAGAGAGAGAGCAGTATCCCTGGATTGCCACATCCCCACCATCACTGGCTGTCACACTGTGCGTTCCATTTTTGTATGCAGGCTGGGATATAATACCAGTAAGAGACAACTTTGTATGCTGTTTCAGTGTGCCCTGAGTTATGTGCTGTGTGGTGCGCCTACAAAATGTCTTTCCATTCCTTATCTGTACAGGCTCGTCCTAGTTCAGCTTCCCAACGGATTTGGCCTGCTGTCTTATGGCTGTGCAGTGTCTTCGTCAGATGGTGATAAATCTCATAAATTAGCTTCTTATCCGCTTTGAGGAACAGCCATTTCTCGAAGGGGGTCAGTGGTCTACTCGCTTTCGGGTGTACCTAAGATTTAAGCAACCAGTATGTCAACTGTCTGTAGGTAAATCGATCATTCTCTAGCAAGGAGTAGTGAGTCTTGAGTTGGTCAAATGGGATTAGACCCTCTTGGTCAAAGTGGCTGCCCATCCATTTGCAACCTCCTGCACTCCACCGTTTGGCTACGCCCGGGGTCATGCCAGGGGGGGAACTCTGGGTTTGGAACAGATGCACCTTGGGTGAGGGGAAAGTTAAGAGCTCCGCCATCCTGTCCCAGACTTTAAGTATTGAGCTGGTTACAGGGGACGAGTAGAGACCTCAAGCCCTGTGGGCGTGGGGAAGCCAAGCCTCGTGCCAGATTTTAGCTCCCTGCAAAAAGAAAAATTGATGGACAGAATGCAGAACAATGTCATACATTCACCCCAATGCAGGGATCTGGGCCTAAATCCATTGTTTTTTTTGCTCACCATGCCATTCCAGTTTGGACCCAACCATATGCAAATTTGTCTTGACCCTCCGCCCAATTGGAACAGTCCAGCCCGAACTGCCTGGCCAGGTCCTCTCTAGATTGGAAACAAGCATCCTAGGACCGGTTTCGGGGTTTCATCGCTCATCAGCCAGGATAGCTTCACGCCAGTGGCATGGAGAGCACGTGACCCATGTCTGAGCAAACCCGTCCCACTCTGGTGACAAATGCAAAAAGAACAATTGATGGACAGAATGCAGAACAATGTCATACATTCACCCCAGTGCAGAGATCTGGGCCTAAATCCATCGTTTTTTTGCTCACCATGCCATTCCAGTTTGGACCGAGCCATATGCAAATCAGTCTTGACCCTGTGCCCAATTGGAACAGTCCAGCATATGGCTGGGTCTAAACTGGGGTGGTGTGGTGAGCAATGGAATGTTGGGTTTAACCCAGATCCGTGTGGCTGGTGGTGAATGTTTGCATTGTCCAGCATTCCGTCCATCAATTGTTTCTTTTGCATATGTTGCCCTAAGTGCGAAGGGTATGCCCAGACATGGGTCCCGTGCTCACTACACCACTGGATTCAAGCTAGCCTGGCTGATGAAGGGTGATGCTCTGAAACCAAGATGTTTGTTTCTGGTCCAGGGAGGACCTGGCTTGGCAGTTCGGGCTGGATTGTTCCCAGAAGGAACAGGGTCAAGACTGATTTCCATATGGCTGTGTCCAAACAGTGGTGGTGTGGTGAGCAAAAGAATGATGGATTTAACCCAGATCGTAGTAACTGGGGGTGAATGTTTTCTTTGAGTTGGGTGCGAGTAACGGGCGCTAATATAGAAATCACAACAATCAATATTAGTCCAATCTACACAAATAGTATTATTGCGGTGCGTTCAAAAAGGGGAGATACACCTTACTTCCCCAACCATCAATCCAAGATTGAAAATGACAATTCACAATATTTGAAGCACACGCGTTTCCAAGTCAAAGTATAGTACAATTGAGTAAAATACAAGCAATGATATAGACTTTGTTTCTTCTTTGGTGTTTTTATTCCTTACACTTCTTTTAACCAACGCGTTTCGTCGCTTGGGGGTAACACCCCTATGACTTGCTCAGGGTTAAAAGTAATACAAATACCAATTTTGTAATACACAAAACATTCATAAATTCATGTGTGGGGGGGATGGAAGTACGCAGGGTAAGAGTGATAGGTTTGTGGTCTGACAATGATCGGGGCTCAATGGTGGAGTCTGTTACTCAGTCCCATGTAGAGGCGGAGGCTAGAAAATGGTCTACGCGGGTGGCCAGCATGCGTCCCTTGATCTCGAGAATTGAGCCCAGGACCGGCCCAAGAAAGGCTTGGAGAGGAGGATAACTAGTCCACCCCCCCCTCCCCTCTTTTTTCCTTTTCCCTGATGACCAGAATTGCTGTGGGAGTCTCTTGGTTTGCATTCTGTGTGTCTCCTTGGGGAGCAAGTGTGTTTCCTGGATCAAGCATATGTCTCTCTGAGTGTTCTAGTAGAGTGAGAACTGCAGCCCTCTTGATGGGATTGTTAAGGCCTCGTACGTTGAGGCTAAGTACCTTGATCTCCAGGGTCAAGAGAAAAGAAAGAGGCTAAATAGTAGTGGGCGTGTAACTCACAGAACAGGCTGGGAGAGGCACAGGGGTCTGTCTGTCAAGAGAGCTTCATGCTAGCCCAGATATATACCGCGTTGGTCTGATGTGGCTCGTCGAAGGTGAACCCCAGTAAGTCAACCCAACCAGATAACGTTAACTAACAAAGATAGAATGGAGTCCAACATAGCAAGAAGGTCTAGACGGGTGTGGACAGCCAAGGCGAAGCGAATCCTCAGGTAAATCTGGGCTCCGCTCCCCTGCCTCAAATGCTTCATCTGGACCATTCAGCATGCTGTACATTACCTCACAGGGGGAATGATCCTCAGGTTTGCTGTCACCGGAGAGGGAGCGCAGCACCTCAAACCTTTCTATGGCCATGGTGGCCGGATCAGGGCGGTGACGCTCGAGCCGCGAACCTCGTCTCAACTTGCGGAGGTCTCTGCCGGATGCCTTATTATCTGTTAGGGATTGTCAGGAGTCTTGATCTTTGGGGTCTAAGTTGAGAACTTTGCATGCCTCGATCAGGGAATGTAGCTGGTATGTTTTGCTGTTTAATTGGAAGATAAGACGAAATGAATGGCCCCATGAATATGCAGTGCCCAGAGAACGCAGATGGCTGGTGACAGAACGGAACTCTTTCATTTCTGTAAGGTAGAGGCTGCTAGATCCTGGAATAGCTGGGGAAAATGTCCACAGAATAGCAGTTTCTGGGCCTCTGGCAGCTTTGAGTATTGCTTCTTTCTCTTTGAAGTTATATATACAAACCAAGATGTCTGCTGGTGGTCGAGGGGGTGTGCGCGAGGAGGACCAACCCGGTGGCACCGATCTATTTTCATGCTGTTCGTTGCCGTTCCCCCAATAAACACAGCTAAATAAGGCCTGGACATAGCCCTCGAGATCCATACCTTCTGTACGGGTAGGGACCCCTTGGATGCGTACATTGTTTCTTCTGGACCTATTTTTCAGGTCTTATGCATGCAGCAAATTCTGAGGCGGAAGTTCTGGGGCTCCGGCCTGCAGCAACACGTGATTTGTGCCAGCAATCCTGGTAGATGGAGGTAATCTTGATCGAGGAGGCCGGCTTTTGTTGTCAGAGGAACCCACCCATACCGCGTCAGGCATGCCAGTGAGCAGGTGAGTACCTACAGGCTCGGTCCTGGGTGTAGAGAGGCCGAGCCGGCGGAGGAGCCCAGCTACCCCTGCTTGCCAAAGATCAGTAGGGGCCCAGTTGTTGCCCCAGTGCACTAGGCCTCACGCTATAAGTCCTCCAGAGGCAGCAACTCCGGACCGGCACGGCAGTCGGGCGGACTCTCTGGCTGAGCACTTCACATTTCTTCCCCCCCCCGCCCCCCCCCCCCCCCCCTGGTGGTGTTAAGGTGTGATGGTGAAGAAGGGGGGGGGCGCCACTCGCGTTCCCACGCGGTCGTGCCAGGGCCAGCCTCGAGGGCGGGGCCGCTCATCGGGCGTTGCGTGGCCCCCTGCTGTTGCGCCCTTCTGGGTAGAGAGTGGGGGCGACCTACTGCACGCAAGACTTCCAGGCGCCTTTTATTTATGTGTTTGGAAAATCTGCAAGCTGTGCATAAACACGCACTTTGTACTTAGTCATTGCTTATGAGAAGCAAGGCTGGCATTAAAAGAGGCGGTTACTGCCAGCCTTGCTTCTCGTAAGCAACGACTAGAAGAACAAAGTGCGTGTTTACGCACCGCTTGCAGGTTTTCAAAACACATAAAAGGCATTGTCATTTACAATGCCAATAGTTCAAACTCTCACAAATGTGAGACCGATTGCATTACAAATGCTTGTTGGGGCTCATAACCATACGATTACCGTTTACTCTTCTGCTGCAGGGTACTATCTGCCAAAGTCCTGGTAATTACTTGTAAGTAACCGACTGCAATACTAGTCCCAAGATTCCTTAAACATCTTAAGCTGGTCATAACGTAGTTGCAATTGCAGTTCTAGTTTCCATGCCCGGAGTTACAGGATCGGGATAGGTGGAATTTAAGAAGTGTTAATGTGCACTCATTATGGGGGAAATTCTACCAACTGTTTCAAGTTCAGCTATAGAGGCAGGAGAGGAGTGTCCAGGAGATGGCCATGCCGAAGGCATGGAAAATGTTGAGATTTGGTTCCCAGGGTCTACCTGTGATAATTTCAATCATTTATCACAGGTTTCCTGGGGCTACAGTAACGTTGAACCCCTTTAGTATTTGAGATGCAGAATAGCATAACAGTGCAGTCTAAGGCTTACCAAGGAGGTGACTAGGACTAGGCACTCAGAACACAGTAAAACGCAACCATATCTCAATAACCATATGTCCATACAGTGCTTTACTTGATGGAAATAAATATACTTAATACATAAAAAGCAATATTGTACTTTAAATAATGGCAAAATGCAGCCCTCATAAGGTTCTTCCTTGCCAGTGTTAGTACCACAAACGATAACCTAGTATTTAAAAACTAGAAACAATATTACAGTTGGGGCCTGTGGCCAGTTTTATCTGACTAGTGCTCAAAATTTACACTGGGCATGCAAATCATATTTTCAGTGTCAGCACAAGAGACTTCAAAAGGTTAAAACTTCAAAATAGTACAACATTAGCATATCTCTGCCGCAGTCCAAAGTCTGCAACTTTGCAGTTGCTACTTTTCAAAGGCAAATGCATCTTTTTTGTGAACTAGAATTATTTGGGCATTTTGGACTAAATAGAAAATGTCTGCACATCAGAGTATAAGACCTCCAGCCCAAAGAATTGCACACAAATCCTCACAGACCTCAACCGTCACTTGGCATTGGGCCAAATTACAGTACCCGAACAGTCTCTGGAATCCCTCTACTCATTGGCTAGTTAATTGGGTAATAGCTAATTCCAATTCTCGTACTTCAAGGTGCCTATTGTAGATGGAGTCACACTTCTAAGCCCTCCACCTTGATAAATGCCACTCACACCCTGAAAATTGCAATGTTGTGGTACCTTCAGACCGGTGTGTACCACTGTGCAAGTATAAAGCTTGGAGACAATATACCTTCAGGGGTTGCAAACAGGGGTCCAAAGAGAGTTTTCAAGCGCTTGAGGTATTTACGTGCTCTCAATGATTTCAGACTCGGCATCTTTTTCCAGCCATATTTCAAACTCCTAATGTCAGATGTTGAAATCAAGGTACTCCTTGAGGCCTTTAGACACAGCTGAAAGTCATGCACAGAGCATGACTGGGCTAAGGATGAAGCAGGCACACCAACAAAGGTTGTAGACAAAGTGGCTTCCCCTGGGTGCCAGGCAGTGCCGAGGACCATGAATTTGGGGTTAACCTCCAGGGCCGGACTGGGAACTGAAAGCAGCCCTGGCAAATTTTGCCAGACCAGCCCCCGTCCGGCGCGTAGCGAGCGAAAGCAGCGAGCCAGCCCGACTGCTACTTGGGGCGTTTGGGGGGTTTATCCCCCAAGAAAAATTGGGAAAACGACAGACCAAAATGGTGAATTATACAGCACATTTTTCATTACATATTCAATTGTATCAACTTTCAAAGCACAGTAAATGGTAGATGATGACCTTAAAGAGCACCAGGTTACCCACCCAGGCATATGGACCTATAGACATTCTTACAGAGAGCACCAAAAATAGACACAAGTAGTGATTCAGAGAGAACACAGTAAAAGTGAGACCAGCCCCCACATGGTGTGTAGCGAGCAAGCACAGTGAGCAACCACTACTAGGGGGAGTTTGGGGGGTTGTCCTCCCAAGAAAAGTTTGAAGATAGAAAGGCCAAAACAAAGCATTTTTCAACACATTTTTCATTACATATTAGATTGTATTAACTTTTAAAGCATAGTAAATGTTTACCTTATGGAGCACCAGGATACCCAGTCATAAATCACAGACATTCCTGCAGAGAACACTAAAAAATGAAATGTCTGGCACGAAACATGAATTTAAATATAACCAATTTATTCTTCATATAAAATAGCATTAAGGCATTTAAAAACGCACTTAACTTCAAACAATTGTGCAAAGGTTCAGAGTAAAAAGTGTACAAGACAATGTGCAAACGTTAAATGATTTTTATATCCTGAGTTTTGTAAACCGTGCTCAAAAGAAGCATCGTATGTAAAGTGAGGCCAGAAACTGGAAATTCACACATAAGCACCTAGGCACTGACCCAGGCCTGATCACACCAGGCCAGAAAGCATGGAAACGTCACACATAAGCACCCAGGCTGCCAGAAGGCATGGACATGTCTCACATGGCACCCTAGCCAGAAAGCATGAACAATTCACACAAAGGCACCCAGTGGCACTGGAACACTTTTCAGAGTGTGGGTGCTGCCATCAATGTTGCTGTACATCAGTGAAGTCATTGGATTGAGAAAAATTCAAGAATCACACAAAGAACAAGGGTAGCAATTCAGCCTTGCTTATTCCGGGACATATAAAACTTAAAAGTATATGCCAAACCATTTAAATATACTGCACTCTGCATACTGCATCCTGCCTTATGGAAAGATTGAGCTAGTGGTGACATCCTGGTGACATATGTAGTAAAAGGGAATATCTTTAGGCCTGCAAAAGGTTCCTTTTGCCAGATCAAAATAGTAGTTTTACAACTGCACAGGCAGACTGCAGTGACAAGCCCTGGCCTTGACACATGTTTAAATAGGCTACTTATGTGGTTGGCACAATAAGTGTTGCAGGCCCACTGGCAGCCTTTAATTTACAGTCCTTGGGTACATGTAGAACCACATTTCTAGGGACTTACAAGTAAATATAATTTTCCAATTCGGTGTAAGCTGATTTCTATAATGTTTAAAGGAGGGATCAGCTTATGCAAATACAAGTTCCGGAGTCCGTGACAGAGTGCAGAGCATCATCTATAGACAGCACAGGCCTCACTGTCACCGACGAGACGTGAGCCTCTGATGCTGCAAAAGCCACCAGGCTGCTGTTACTGTTAGAGACAACAGGGCAGTGTTCAAAATTATTTTAATAATGCTTGAGTTGAAGGCGAGCCAGAGCATCGGGTATAAATACTGCACACAGATCTGTCTCGGAGAAGGAGCCGATAACTGGGTGAGCCCACTTTGGAATGAGAGGTGATTTGGACAAGTTTACAAAGCATCCAAGATGACAGAGCACCTTGCATACCCGAGAAGTGACATTCTGATTGACCCTTTATGAATCATCCAGTCTTTCAGGCATGAATGGACAGAGATCACCAGCTTGTGGAGAAGTCCCATGAATGAGCTCAGAGACTTGGTGAAGACACGGGGCAGATTTAAGTCTGAAGAATAGGACCCAAAATGAAAGTATAGCTCCGCCACACCTGCCGAAACACCTTAACCCAATGTGTGCGTTGTTTGTTAACAAATTATATATTCAGAAAGCACCACAAAATGTACAGGTAGTGTAAAACAAAATATAGGAAGGACATTGTATTCATTTAGAAATCTTCTCATTTACTCAATTGTTTGTGGTGATTATAGTTATTCTCTAGCCGAGTTTCCTGGTTGTATGACTTACATTTTGAAGGCTCAACTCTTGCATTTATTCCAGGTCCACAGATCACATCCGCAATTATGAAGACAGTACCAGTACATCCTGCACCAAATGCTTTGCTTACTATGTAGAGCTTCTGGGGGGGTTCCCGAACTGAATCCGCCTGACCTCCATGATAAGTTGTTCTGCAGCCTCCTACTCAGATCCCCGCTTAGCCCTCAGCATTGTGTCATGTGACTGGGGCAGCCCTCAGGCCTCTAGGGGTCTCGCAGAATGTGGTCAGAAGAGACAAAGCTTTGGGCTTGATCTTGAAGACTATAGGGTTGCCTGAAGACCCTGTAACCCGAGCAAGAGCTCTCCGGGAAGAGCCTGTGGGAATTATTTCACCCCTAAGAGATAGCTTTGCTGTCAGATGCCTGTAACTAGTCCTCTGTAACCGTAAAAATCTCTCTTCTGGTTTAGAACGACATAATTCTGAGTCCCCTGAATAAAATCTCTAGTTGGATAAAAATGAATTAAATACATCGTCAAACTATTTCTCTTTCTAATCTTGTGTGTGGGGTGACATTCTGGTTTGTCTTCTGTGACATTATAATTTGTATAGGTTCAAATGCCGGCACCTCAAATTAGGTCGGTGGATGAGGCCTAGGATTTTTTAAAATGATTATGGCGAAAGGTTTATTATGTTCTTCAGCAGGGCTTTCAGTGGGATGAAAAAACTGGGGTGGGGTGTCTCTCTCAAAGGTACGTGGTCGATGTTATTGAGGCCATGGCTTAAAATACCTAAGCTAAAAGCCTGTGCTTAGCAGAGTGTGTCCGCCCGACTGGTATTTTGATGCTTCGGTCATTGCATCCAGATACATAATACAGCAAGTAACATTATACTTACAACAAGCCAGCACTATTGGCTTTGTCAATGGATGTTAGTTGCACAAGAGAAATAAGCGACAACTATGGCTTCGTAGTATATAATATTGAAAATGCTTCCCTTCTGAAATGAGGAGACTGTGAAAGAATGATAACGAGGCTATTTGAAGTTGCATTAAAGGCAGCGAAGGGTGGCACTGCTGCAGAGTTAAGAGATTTTTTTTAACCCTGAGGGTGAGGGCAAAAATGGAGAGCCCGATAGGGACCAAACTCAGTGCATGCTTTTTAGAACTACACCGGCAGGACCCGGCCCACTTAAAGCCCTGTTCCTCAGCAGAACGAGACTGAGTGTGGGAAAGCAAACTCTTTCCCATTGCTGCCCTTGTGCTACCCCTTCCGTGTAGCGTTGATGCTGACTAACATTATCCACTCTACAAAAGCCCAATCACTTGGCATTGGCTGTTCCTGTTTTTAAATGAGTTTGTTCCACAGCTCGGCGATAACTATTAGTCTGGCAAGGAAGTCTGTGAGAGTCCCAGAGATGATGGAATCTACCCGGGGGAAGAAAGGCAGTATTTATTGCACTGCACAACCAACGTGCTGCTATTTCACACGCATCTATTTGCACGGAGGCTCATGAAGGTGTATGTCACTGCATCTCCCACTAGAGGGCACGGGGCACTGTGTTCAATGGCATCATTTACAAGTAGCGACTGAATACACAAAGCGCTTCCGGTTAATTTGGAGAAATAGAAGAAGAACACAAACATAAAAAGAAGAGGATACACTGCATGGGTATTCTGATTTATGTACTGATAGGCAATATTCTGAAGCATGCACGTCCTTTGCTTCATGGCTGATGCTCATGAGGCTCCAGCCAGATCGAGCAAAAAGTGTCCCCACCTGCTGAGCTATTCTCACTTCTATTTCGGAATAAAGAAATATACCTGCCTGAATGGACAGTTTTTCCGCGCCCTGTGCTGGCATCACAGTAGCATGGGAGTCAGTGGTTCGAATCTCGAAATTATGTGCATCAACTAATATGTTACACTTCAGTGCTGAGACTGGTACTGCCGCAGCCAGAACCTGGTGCTTAGTGTAAGGGACTAGAACATACTGCTTGGTAATGGATGGGCTGGTGGGGTGGTGAATTACGGTGGCCAGAGATAACATCTAATCAGACGTTTAAGGCAACATTAATCACAGGGGGGGTATCTTGAGGCCTTTCAGGGTATCCCACAAACAACGTCGAGGCACCAACACCCCGCCTAGCAGATCACAGACTCTATGAGAAGAACCAGCCCTCGAACACTGCCAGCCTGACCGGGTCCTGGTTTTTCTTCAGTATCTCCGGGAAGGAGAGCCTTCCACTGCCATCGAGGTTGATGGTCTCTATGGACTGAAGGAAAATGACCACACATGTCAATCAAATTAAGAACCACTCCTTTGCTGCAGGCACACAGGCCCATACAAGCCCAAAACAGGCTACAGTAATAGCTGCATTGTCAAACATGAGTCAGTTCGCAAATCTCCGTATACAAAACATGGCTGCTGCTAAAGAAAATAATTCAATACAAGTTCAATGTTTTGCACATGCAAGTGAATTCGAGCTTCACCATTTCAGAAATGTACATCTGGGAGATGCTGTTCTAACATTACCCAAAGGCTGTTTGTACCAACAGCACAAGATTTCCTAACGCAGACAGCACAACTACGAGATGTGCATCAAGCATGCGCACTTTCCTAACAGGACGGGCGCAAGGCAACATAAGAGGAAGCAATGCAAGCTTCCCTCTCAGGCAGGTACATATCTCAGTCTGCAGTACTTTTTAATGTTTTTTTTAAATGCAGAAGACCAGTATAGCACTGCGACGGTGCACGGTTTGCCAACACGCATCAACACGTTAGCATGGGCAGAATGACTGTAAGGTTTCTTCACACAAATTTCATTGAGTAGGATAAGCTACCCTCACCTAGTAACCGTATAGAAGAATGCGGGTTGAAAACCGCTAAAGCCATGGCAGATTTAGAATGCCCACAAAAGAAATTTGCATGCATTTAAATCCAAACGAGAATCATTTACGTAATTCATGATTACAAAATAGATGTAGAAGTACTTCTAAAGCATGAATGTGTCTGGCGAAGTAAGGGAGCAATAAAGGTCAGGAGCCCAAGGTACAGTTTAGATGGGTAACCAACAATTAAGGTGGCAGTATTTAGTGAAAAAGGGCTTCTTCAGGATCTTCTGAACCGCAGGATTTGAGCAGTTTTTAGGCCAGTCTGGGTGCTGCTCCAGACCCCTGCTATAGAGGGCAGTGTTCCAGTCTTTTGGCCCAGCGTCTCCTGGTCTCCAATTTGGCAATGTTTTGGCTTCCTGTGCGCACTGTCCACCTGAGATTGCCAAGTTCTGGTCTAGGTATGCAGGGATGTTGTTTCTGAAGTCCGTTTAAGTAACGCATGATGGTTTTAAACATGATGCAGCTCCATGGCCAGAGCCAGCATGGCTACTTCAGGGAGGGGTTGCCTAGCAAGACCAGCAGCAGTATTTACGATTAGTTTAACATAGCTGCCAAGATTTCAGATTGTTGTGTGTGACATTTTCACAATTTCAGTGTAATTATGAGTGACATTTCAACTTCTATGAGTGGCACTTTCTTGCAAGCAAAAATCAAGCAATGAAGAGGAGGGAAACATAGAAATATCAGACATTACACCCATTGGAGCATCGAGAAGCTCTAAGAAGGTCTTGCAACTGCTGCAAAGCACCAGAAGTCAGGAGAGTGAGGCACACATTACAGCCAGCCAGGACACTGTATTAGACTTGACTATGGAACTGCTTGCTCAACCCTAATAAAAGTGATTACCAGCACTGCTGAGTGGTGTCTGCCCCAGTGGGCGCTCCGCTGCCTGCTGCCCAACCCTGCAGCACCAGATGACTGCAGCAGGCGGTGGCTGCCACAGAGCTACTACAAACACCAGGCTCTTCACTACGTGACGCCGGATGCACTGAAAGTTGCACCAGCGTGGTCACTGCGCTAGATCTATAATTATAGGCTGCACTGACTAGGGCTGCCTGAAGCTTCAGAGCTCTCTTGGTCCTAAGAGGAGTTATCTCAGGCCAGTTCCCTAGGAATCACTGTACGGCCCTAGTCCGCGTCCCACCCAGTGTGGGTGCTGCAAGATGGCATCTGGTTGAACACTGCTTAGAAAAGGTAGCTGCATCGGATACCTGTTCTGCACATCATGTGATCATTGCCCAGACTGACCAGATAAGTTGCAGAGTCAGTGGTATCAGGCTAACACCATTGGCGCTGTGAGGCACAAGCAGGGTCCAATGTAAACGTATTCAGAAAGCAACCACAGTAGACTTTGATACGAAGTGTACAAATACAGGCACAGAGATGCACGTATTCAGCAGATGGAGCAAGACAGGTGTGACTGTGTGCACATTATCAAGTATATGGTACCAGGTAATGTAGCACTCCTGTATTGTATTCAGGGGCTGTTGCTGTTCCTCCATCTTTGGGTTTCAGGTATGATGATCAGCATGGCTTTCTGGAGTACCCGAAGCTGTTAATGTGTCTGTTAGTGAACAGAATGAATGCTTTTACCATGTGACGGCGTCTAGTGTCACTATGAAAATAATTTCAGAGGTTAAGCCCTTCCCAAGCAGAGCAACACATGTCCGGGATTTGTCATTCCTGTGTGCAATGTAAGATGGACCTGAAAAAGCTCCTCAGAAGGTGCTGAATCAACATATGCTCCTTGTGTACAGCGATGCCTGGAGAGCTCTTTCAGACACTGGCTTACGTCTTCCCCTGGGGATAGGAACACCTATCTAGGCCACAAAGACATCGGCTACATGTGGCATCTCTCAGGCTTCTGCCACTGATGGCTGTCATCACTCAGGCTGGAGGCTGCAACGGCGGAAGTACCGCTTGCCAGAAACTCATTCACCTACAGTCCACCCATTGCTAGAAATGTGACGTATTTGCGCGCCAGTACAGTATATATCTACAGCCAGTTACTAGGAAGAGAATCGAGGCTGCCGATCCTGCGCTTCAAGTTCACTGCAGAAGAAAAATACTATTACCAAGTTGCATTTCTATTTTTGCAATATCTTGCTACGTCACATGACTAGTCTTTTTTATTTGACACTTTTACGCATGGAAAAAGCTTGTCATTACAAATAATGAATATCATAATTTTTACCTTCTTGTCCAATACATTGAGGCGGCAGGCCGAGGCGGCAGGCCGACTCCAGGGCTCTGGTCCTATCACCCAGACAGAGCCGCCCTGTTGCAGGAGCCTCATTGGCTAATGGGTAGGCCGGGGCCTAATGGCTTTTGCTCTTAATTGCGGCTCGGGCCCGGTCGCGAGTTTACTCCTAGAGATGTTTATAAATCCCCAAAGCATTAGAAATCCGGTTTAGGATGATATCCAAGAAAGTTGATTTCGGACCCTTTGAAGCAAGGCATTGGGCCCTTTGTTGCTGGATCCAGTGTGAACAATACAAGACTCCATTGTGTTTTGGAAATTTAGGGATAGCGAAAGTGGGAGACTGTTTAGGTTGGTTAAACAACGAAAAGCCATGCTGATCCAGTAGTAGTGCAGTGCCACCACCTTATGCTTTCCTGGAAGAATGGTTTAGATTCTGGCTAACTTGTTGTGCCTTATGTTGTCTGACCTGCACTGCTTTTCTAGTATGGCACATATTTCAAAACCTAAAGTGTCTCATCTTGTTGGCCACCATCTTCGGCTGGGCACGGTCTGTGTACCACCCCCGCACCTGTCAGCTTTGTGGGATAAGTCATGGATAGTTATTCAACCAATGTGGAGCAGAGAGAGGATAGTGGATGTTTCTCTCCCTTTCCAATCGCTCAGACTCCACTGTCAGTTCTTAACCTGGCATTTAGTAAAATGTACATTATTTTAACCCCCCCCCCACCCCTTGTGAGTGTCTGACCAAAATTCATATTCTACTACACAGAATCTTTAAAGTCCAGCTAATCGTATTCATTTATTTTTTGGTGTCTTGAGACACATCTTAATCTTCCTTTTCCCTATAGGGATTGTTTGTTGGCCAAAATTCATTGTGGGAACCTATTATGAATACAATTGCATACACTAGGTCAAATCTGAGGAAATGGGGTGTATTATATGGTGTGGTTGTGCAACCTCACTGAGTAATACACTTACCAACCCCTTCAGGACCCTTGGGTTTCATTTGTCAGACCTTCAGCTCAACCCAGGGTAGCTGTGGCTATGAGCAGCAAAGGTTACAAAACCAGGTGTAAAGCATTTAAACTGCATCAAAACACTTGAAGAAATTGACAAGACACCAAAGAAATCCAACACCAGTTTATAAAAATAGACTGTATTTTTAGACTCCACTCTAAAAAAAGATCCACCAGAGGTTGGTGGAGATATATAATTTCCAAGGTATAGTAAACTGGGTTATTTCACGAAACCACAAACCAGCATTGGCAAATGCAACAAATTTAGAAACGTTTTCACCAAACGGTTTGGGGAAATTGGAATGCAGTCTCTTAATCACTCTAGTTGACCATCCCCGGTAGGGAGCCCGTCAGGAGGTTCAGCAGCTGTTACCTCAGCAGGTGAAGCAGTCTTCAGTCACTTCCAGGCACTTTTATCCTTTGCAGGCTTTGCTATGGAAGTGGTCCTGATGCAAGGGATGAAGGATACTGAACATGCTCAAAGAATGCTGTGGATGAAATGCGATCACCGGGGGTTTTGCTGTGACTACTCCTCCATGCACAAAGGGGGTGAGGCTGTCCTGGTCACAGGGTCGACGTCCCTCTAAGTCCTCTCAATGCTGTCAAAAGTCCAGTCGCCCCAGAACTACTGGTCACCCAGTATCGCCGTCATAGGCCAATCCTTCCTGGGTCAATAACTTGTCCTCTAGGAGTCCCCACTGCATTTTGATGACAATCTTGGGGTCAGCGAACTCTGGTGCAACTGTGTGTCAGGTCGGGGTCCCGGGTGCTGCATGCACCGGTTGGCAGTGGATGGAAGTCTTTGTCCCTGTGCTATGAACAGGCCACTTGGCTGGGCTCTTGAGATGCTAAATTCTCGAGTAGGACACAGTAGCTGCAGTCTTTCTCCTTTACTAGCCACCAGGTTCAAGAGGTGCATTCCATGCCATTTGAGATCAGAGTTCAGAGGGTCAGGGGTGCCCTACTTATTCTCAGAAAATGCAGTCAAGGCAGTTGCAGTTGTTAGCCAATGGGCTGGCAGGTTCCTTCTCACCTGATGAACACTTCCTGCGAAGTGTGACGTCTAGGCATCCGAGTATGCACCATTCTGCCCACTTCCAGTATAGCAGGACCCCTCTCCTGGTGTGTGAAGCTCCCTAGCCCATCCCAGAGATGCGGTTACCAAGGGACCTACACGCTCCTGGAAAACCAGTTTGGCAACTCCTCTCCCAACTGTTACCCCTTGGCCCTTCAAAGGAAGCTTCTCCATTGAAGCTCGCCTTTTCGGCCAAAACCTCCTTCCAGAGCAGGCCTCTATTGTATTCCTACCTAGGAGTTGTTAGCTTTCTGCCGTCCCAGGTAAGCGTGCTGTCTCGACTACAGGACACTGTGTGCAACCAGTTTGGGCACAGGGGGCTGACTGCAACAAAGTTGGAGCTTTGCTAATGTTGCACACTGCAACTTGTTACATTAATTGTGACCTGAGAATCAAGTCAGGCTATGTAACAAGTTGTTTGATACCTAGGATAACCCACTTTGGTCACACGTTCCAGAGTTAACACAGCTGATTGGGTCAGCATGCAACTCTGCACTGGCCAATTGGGCGACCAAACTTTTCCACAGTAAAAATGACAGTTCTGCATTTTCACTCTCAAAACATGTAAAGTTACATGTTCTGCCCGTGAAATATGTTGCACCTTGCCTTAGGACTTGATATGCCTTTTATAGAGGTGACCTACACATATACCAGGGGGAAGTCTGGGTTTGCCATTGCTTTAAATGGCAAAGTTGGGCCAGCAGTTAAACTGCTTTTACAGCCTGCAAATGGCAGGCTGGGAGTTTTGTTTTGCTCATGTCCCACCCACGGTGGCACAATCAGCGCTGCAATCCCTGGGGGCACCTTTTAACTCACATGCCTTCAGTACCATTTACTAGGGAATTACAGGTAAGCTAGCTCAGCCAATTGGTTATAAGCCAGTTCAGCTTATCAGTTTAAGGGCACAGGCACGAGGTCTAGTTAGTGCACCCTCAGAGTCGTAAAACCAGCAGTATCAGTCCAAAAACTTGGGGGTGACCATACAAAAGGAGGCATTTCCTTACAAAGTATATCTAATAGTAATTCAAATTCCTCACTCTGTTCAGGTCACTTTCGTAGCCCACTACTCCCTGAGCCTTGTTCTAACTGCTCCTTGCTAGGATACAACTGTCGGGAGTATATCCTCCTTAAATACTCATAAAATGTCTTATTTATACATTTTGGCTGTACATCAGTGCTCCATCTTTTTATTCGTGATACCCAGAACATTTTATTTTGGGCTGCTTCTATTTAAACAAAATTTACTCGCAGTTGTTCGTCTGTATATCCTTCCCTTTGTAGTGGTTGTTAGTGTTATTTATTTTCAAATGTAATTAAAGTCTTCTATGCCTCCTGAACTTTCCTACGCTCTTCTACTACCAGAAGTTATTACTCCTTGACAAGTCTGTAAGTCAATTTCTAACTCCTGTGTTCTTTATTATGTACCTTAATTTTTATTCTGTAAAAGCCCCTCTATTTCCAGCTTCATGCTGTGGATTTTGCAAATCTATATACCTTGGGCCACCTTCATTGCATCCCATTATATACAGCTTAGTTAAATAGGACCTGTGTTCTCATTGAAAGTGATCAACTGTATGTCTAATTTTGTCTTTAAATCCCACGTTTTGCACTTTTAAACTCCAAGCATGGTTGTAAAACAATGTACCCAATTACAGTTTTATAAACCCTGCAGTTTTCTCCTGAAATAAAATGAATCTCAATGTTTGCTATAGAGGGCACTGTATTGCTGCTTATCAAAGACACACTGTGTACTATGAAATCTCCCTTAAAGACATAGAATCTTTATATTAAAGAATACTGATGAGCAGTGAATGTTTTAAGCCTCACTTTAATCTCATGGCACAGGGCCAGAGGCCACCACCTACTTGCCACACCACCTATGCTTGATCCTTCTTTTCTATTAGTTGCATTGGCCGATCCCCTATTGCAGTCCTGGGGCTCTTGTGAAGTCCCAGTAGAGGAGTAACTTTTTTACAGGGTGAGAAGAGGCCACATGTTGTCCAAAACGCACACAGCACCAGAAACCGTGGATTCTACTGGCTTACACTAACTTTAGTATGGCCATAGACACGTCTGTGGGTGGTATAATATTCAAACTGGGCACTCAAATTATCCAGAACTTCAATGTTTAGTGATGCGTACAATACTTTACTTAAAAACAGTTTAAAATGAATGATCTTGATTATTTATATTCTCTAGATTGCAAGACTCGAAGGACAGGTGATGAGGTATAAATCTGCTGCAGAGAATGCTGAAAAGGTGGAAGATGAACTTAAAGCAGAAAAGAGAAAACTTCAGCGAGAGGTAATCTATATTCTCCTTTGTAAGAGTGGGTTTCTGTTAAAACTAGCCCTTGAGGGCTATCCCTATGATTAAGATAACTTGGTTTTAAGGTCTCTGTGGACATCCTTAAATATACCTCTTACAGCTAGGTACATCATTGCGGAGTGATGATTCTGTGAGGAGGGAAGGAATGCTGGGAAAATAATTAGGGCACCATGCTGTGCAATGTCCATGTCCTTTTGCATTTGTGTAGCTACGGGTTTTTCTGTGTTCCAGGCATATGAGCATAGATCGCCATCTGTTGTTTGGTCCGGATGTTTGCACTTTGTTTTTGTTCGAAGAAGTCTTGTAGTCACGAGGTAGGTGACTCCTCCTTTCGGTGATAGTGCACATGGGCATCGACTCCATCCTTAGATTGTTTTTTTCCGCCATCAGGTTCGGATGTGTATTGCTGTGCTCCGGTTCAGTACCGTTTTCGGACACCTTCGCCGCACAATCCACTACCCTCAACGGTATTGTTATCGATCGTGGTTCCTCATCGTCTCACTTCGAAAAACTTTTCATCAAAAAACTCTAGGCAGGCAGTCAGGCCTACCCGTGCCGAACGGATTCCCATTTAAGCTATCTCCCGGGTGTCGTGCTAAATTTCCATGCACCGACTTGCACGAAGTTTGCAACCTCTGCTTGTCCCTGGAACACGACGAGAAGGACTGCAACGCATGTCGATCATTCCGATCGAAAAAGACACTTCGTGATCGTCTGGCTCGGGCCACGAAATGCAGCATCAGAGCGACTCTATTCCGGGCATCCTATGAGAAGATTCCGGTATCCAACATCCAGCTCAAGAGCCAGAGGACAGAGAGCAGATCTTTGTGTCCGAGGCCGACTCCGACATGGAAGAAGAGGAAGACCTCACTGAGGGCTCCTGTGCCCATTCCACATAAGACATGGGCTCCGGTCCCTCCTTCGCCCTCTGGTTCAGGTCGGCACCAATAAAACGTTTCCGATGCCCCGCCCACCGGCCCGGCTCCAAAACAAAAAGAGAAGCCTTCTGGCTCAGGCTCGAGCCAGCCCCGCTCTGATGCCGAACAGACACCTTCAGCAACAAAACATAAGACCAAGCATCTATCGGTCAACATACCTTCGAGACTGAAGATTCCACCTTCGAGCCTTTCATCGCGGGAGCCGAAACCCTCCAAGCCCAAAGAATCTGAGCCGAAACCCTCCAAGCCCAAAGAATCTGAGCCGAAACCCTCCAAGCCCAAAGAATCTGGGCCGAAACCTTCCAAGGCCAAAGACTCAGAGCCGAAACCCTCCAAGACCAAACACTCAGAGCCGAAACCATCAACGCCCAAAGGCTCGCAGCCGAAACCTTTGGTGCCAAAATCTCCACGGAAAAGCAAGACACTCTCCCCAAAGACCCTCCACCTAATGAGCCAACTTTCGACTGAAACAGAAAAAGCTGGTTATAAACCATAAAACAGGACATATTCAGGCAACCATTCCAAAAAAACAGAAAGCTGACTTGCCAGAGAACTATCATATCCCTCTTAAGAAGAAGAATGGTGGCACTAACCTTTCTCCTCCTTATATTCCTCCCCCTCCTCGTCCTAATCCTAACTTGATTATTACACCATTAAATTCACCACCAAGGCCTATTACACCTAACCCACAGGATGAAGGGGATGGGGATGAGGATCAGGACACTGACGCTTGGGAGATTACCACACAGGTCCAAATACAGATAATGACCCTGATTTGTCTCCCTCAAGACCTACCCCACCTGATGACAACATTGGCTACCTCGAGCTCCTTAACAATCAATCAGGGAATAGTAAGCGCGCAACTCACCCGTGAGGGTCTCAAGGCGCGGGGGGTCCGCAGATCTGTTTAGCCGAAGAGCCAGGTCTTGAGGGTCTTCCTGAAGGTGTTCAGGGAGGGGCCGCGTCTGATGTCTGCCGGTAGCTCGTTCCAGGTCTTGGCTGCAATGTGAGAGATGGATCTTCCGCCTGCTGTGGCTCTGTGGATGCGCGGGGTTTCGGCCAGTGCGAGGTTGGAATATCGTAGGTTTCTTTATGGTAACAGGGCTGCTCATTATCATGGGGTAGAACTTCATAAAGAGCCTTTAGAAGAGGATTTCCTCTTTGAGACACTTTCTTCCTCACAAAGAACTACTCATACCTTGCCAATGCTGAAAGGCATGCTAAAACACACAGATTAGGTCTTTAAGGATCCTGTAAGGGCAAGAATAATAACACCCAGAGTGGATACAAAATACAAATCCGCTCTTACCGATCCTATTTATATTAAAGGACAGCTGCCTTTAGACTCTTGTAGTCTCCATCGCACGCTAGAGAGCTATCTCGCAAGCCACAGGAGAGACCCCCTCCTTCTGACAAGGAGTCCAAGCTTATTGATGCCTCGGGCAAAAGAGTAGCTTCACAGGCAGCAAACAACTGGCGCATTGTCAACGCCCAGGCGCTCCTAGTTTATGACAGGGATCATTATGATGAGCTAGAAAAACTCACTTGCCTGACCAATATAAATCTAAGGCTAACTACCTTATTCAGGAAGGGAACTTATTACGAACATCTCCATTAAATGTGCACTAGACGCAGCAGACACAGCATCTTGTTCAATTAACACCAGTATACTATTACGCAGACACGCTTGGCTCAGAATCTCTGGATTTATCCAGAGATGCAAACCTCCATACTTAACCTACCCTTTGACAAAGAGCATCTTTTCGGCCCAGCTGTTGATACTTTGCTGGAAAAGATAAAAAAAGACTGACATTGCAAAGTCCATGGGGGCTTTACAGTTACCTGCCAGTAGAGGTTCTTGTTGCTGCTAATTTTACAGGGGTGGCTCAAAAACTGTGTCCACTGAGAATGCCTCCTCCTCTTACAAGGGCAACAACCAATCCCCCTCATCCAGAGGTTAGTCTAGAGGTTTCAGATTAAACAACGGTAGGGGAAGAGGTAGCGGTAATTCTACACGCACTTCCCACGCAAACAAACAGTGACTTCCCTTCGCTACCCTTGATCATTCCAATCCTGTCGGGGGACGTCTCTCCCAATTCCTACCTGTCTGGAATTCAATTAACTCAGACAAGTGGGTACGACAAATTATCCAATATGGTTACTGCCTGTAGCTTACAAGCACTCCCCCCAAATATTCTTCCAAGAGCACATGCAATGTCACCGGAACATCTCACCCTCTTAAAGCAAGAGGTTCTATCTCTGTTAGAAAAACGTGCTATAGAGCCTGTCCCATTAATATATCAAGGGACCGGGGTATACTCCCTGTATTTCTTATTTCCCAAAAAGGACGGCTCTCTCAGACCTATACTAGACATCAGACAGCTGTATCTGTACGTAGTAGGACCACTTCCACATGGCCACACTCCAACAGGTGCTCCCACTACTTCAGCAAGGCGACTTTCTATCCGCTTTAGACTTGAAGGACGCCTATTTCCATATTCCCATTCACCCTGCTCACAGAAAATATCTCCGGTTTGTGGTGGACGGACAACATTACCAGTTCAAAGTTCTCCCATTCGGAGTAACTACAGCACCCAGAGTTTTCACCAAGTGCCTGGCAGTCGTCGTAGCTCATCTAAGAAGAAAGCACATTCATGTCTTCCCTTACCTAGACGACTGGCTGATAAAAGCCAGATCACAACAAAGTTGCCTATATCACACTCCAAGGACAGTCCAACTGCTTCACGACTTGGGGTTCACTGTAAACCTTACCAAGTCTCACCTCCAACCATCCAACTCACAAGTGTATCTAGGAGCCAAAATAGACACTCGCAAAGCTCTAGCGTACCCCAACCTAGTCAGGATTCACAACATGCAAGCTCTAATATCACAGTTTCAGACTCAACACTCATTACCAGCCTGAGTGTTCATGCAATTGATCGGAATGATGGCTTCTTGCATTTTAATCGTTGCCTATGCAAGACTTCAAATGCGTCCCCTACAAGAATGCTTAGCACGTCAGTGGAACCTGGCTCAAGGTCTGTTGGATTCTGTTGGAGCTATCAGTAGTTCCCCACCAAAAACTAAACCTCTCCCCCAAGTTTCTTACTCAGAACCATGGAGAGATAAGAAACATCCAGATCCCAATCAGCTCAACCTTGCAATTTGGCACCTGAAATCTCAGTTTGGCTACCTTAATCTTCTGTATGAATGTTATCAAAGAGGCTAGACGCCCTACCACAAGAGCATGCTACGCAGCAAAGTTGAAGAGGTTTGTCGTTTATTGAAACAACAATCAAATCAATCCACTGGATGCTTCAATACAAAACATCATTTATTATCTATTTCACCTACAACATTCTAATTTAGCGTACACATCCATACGCTTACATCTTGCTGCAATAGCTGCATATCTGCAAAATAGACAGCACTTGTCTCTTTTTAGAGTGCCTGCTATTAAAGCGTTTATGGAAGGACTTAAGACTCATTCCTCCTAGACTTCCACCTTCTCCAGTGCGGAATCTCAACATCGTCCTTACAAGACTCATGGGTCCACCATTTGAGCCGTTGCACAAATATGTAATACTATTTCTCACCTGGAAGGTAGCCTTCCTTATAGCCATCACTTCTCTAAGAAGAGTCAGTGAGCTCCAGGCACTAGCCATAGAGGAACCATTTTTGCAAATACATCAAAGCAAAGTGGTTCTTAGAACTACCTCAAATTCTTAACTAAAGTCATCTCTGCCTTTCATATCAACCAATTTTTTGAGTTGCCGGTCTTCTTCCCTCAACCAGATTCAGTGGCAGAAAGTGCCCTTCGCACATTAGATGTTAAGAGAGCATTTATTTATTACATAGAAAGAAAAAAACCTTTTAGGAAAACCAAACAACTCTTTGTTGCTTTTTCTCCACCACATAAAGGCAATTCCATATCAAAATCAGGCATTGCAAGGTGGATAGTTAAGCGCATTCAAATATGCTACATCAAAGCTAAACGCACACTAACAATTCCTCGTAGAGCGCACTCTACACGCAAACTAGGGGCTTCTATGGCATTCTTAGGAAACATACCCATAGATTTCATCTGCAAAGCTGCAATATGGTCTACACCGCACACATTCACAAAACATTATTGCGGATGTGTCAGCAAAACAACAAGTAGTGTGGGCCAGGCAGTTTTATGAACACTTTTTCAAACCACTGCATCAACTACAGGTTAGCCACTGCTTCAGAAATAACTGCTTTATAGTCTATGCTAAAGCATATGATCTACAGCTCATATGCCTCGAACGGAAAATGCTACTTACCCAGTATGCATCTGTTCTTGGCATATAGAGCTGTAGAGTCATATGCACCCACCCGCCTCCCCGGGTACCTTTACCTGTTGCAGTGATATCTTACTTGGATACAATTTACATGGACAGCTCCTTTTATTACTTTACTAACTCCATCACCCTGTACGCCAAAACAATCTAAGGATGGAGTCGATGCCCATGCGCACTATCACCATAAGAACGAGTCACCTACCTCGTGACTACAAGACTTCTTTGAACAAAAACAAAGTGCAAACATCCAGACCCAACACCAGATGGCGATCTATGCTAAAGCATATGACTCTACAGCTCTCTATGCCAAGAACAGATGCATACTGGGTAAGTAGCATTTTCCTTATGCCTCAATCTATCCTGGTATTCAGAACATTATAGTTGATGGCCCCACCCCTTTTAATTTCTGATTCCTGCGAAGATCATCCACCAAAACACAGTGACAGCAGTAAGAATATGCCCTCTGCAACCATATACTTGTCATAATTTAAATTGACAATGTGATAAATGTCGTTATTCAGTGTTTCCCCAAATTCCACATGAACTCTCACCTCAATATCAACAAACCTTGGATTGTCCTTTTCAGTAAACTCTTTCTGTTTCTGGCATTACAGCAGCTCCTATTTTTCTAAAAAAGTGTCTTCCTGCAACCAGATACTAGCAGTCATTGTCATTTCTTAATATATTGTTTCAAAAAAACATCTTTTTAATTTTAACACCTATTTTTCCTAAATAGTAGCTTGTCCTTTTCAGTCCATACCTTAGAATTATTTTGTTTTTTAATGGGGCTTGGAGTGTGTGTTATTCAGTCACATAATCCATGACTGGCAATATGGTTGGGAACTTATTTGCTCCCTCTCGGAGCCAGTGTCATAATCATTCCATGGAAGGAACCTCCCACGCTCTTAAACACCAATACTCTAATGTAGGGGCTTTGGCCATCTTCCAAAACGTAACAATCGCCAATTTGACCTTAAGCTATAATTGGTAAATCATTTTCCATGTGTGTTGGTCCATTCCCCCAGTGTTTGAGGCTTCCTACCACTGTTTTAGCCTGCGACCAATACCACTACACCCTTGGGTTCAGGCACAGTATATTTTACTACATACCCTTTATCTGCCAGTATTTTTTTCCAGAAATGACTGAATTATGTTTGAGCTGTGCTACATTCAGCCTTAGACAAGGCCTTCCCCCAAACCTACCATTCACCCAGCCCGAGGAAAGCCTTTGACTGGGATAGTCACTGGTATGGTTCAGCTGCACTTTAAAAAAAAAAATGCATTTCGTTTTGAAGAGGAGAGTTAAAAGGACCTCGTCAAAAAAAGATGGATTTCCCAGCATAGGAAATGTTGCTCTCCGCTACAGTACAAAACGCTGAATGAACTTGCATCAAACATGACAAAGCAGAATTTCACCCAAAGCTGTATTTTATATATATATATATATATATATATATATATATATATATATATATATTTATATATATTTATATTTATATTTTATTTGTTTGGGCTGGTATAACCGAATTAAAAAAAAAACTCCCAAGAAATTCTGGAGAAAAAAAAACGTTATAACTAAATTAAAGTCCTCGCAAATTGCCAGGTATGGCCACCTATACAAACCATAGCTCATGTACCTGCCATCAAAACTATAACTCACTCTAAATAGGTTTTTTGTGATCTTATGATATTTATACCAATAAAAACTGGACTTAACAGCACATCCATAGATAAAAAAAACAAATTCAATCAAGAAGTTGTACTGTACCCTGTTAATGGTAAGTTAATATGAGATTTTATCCATTTTATCCATTTTATGTCCAGAGATATAGGTGAGGTCATAGGCAGCCCCCAATTTTGGATGTGAGCTATGGTTTTGATGACGTAGATATCCCTTTTATTTTTTTTTAAGATAAATTGGCAAACTGGTGGGCAACCTCTGTGGAACTACACTGTACCACTTTTCCAGCTCCCATTCTTAACAAATGCTACTTTTCACCATAGAAGCTTCAGAGGCTGTTTAACTGAATTGTTGTTTTCTCACTAACATGTCAAGTCTTTCTTTTGTAAATGACACTAAGGGCCTCATTACGATGTGGGTTCGAAAGGCTCCGAGCGGCAGTCGGATTCTCCTAAACAGCATCGGAACCTATGTTTCCAGCCAACTCGGAAACATTTCTGACCAACCGATTATGATGGAGAGGTAACCATTCGGTCTTTCTGAAACTGTTCAGACAGGCATTCAGAGACTCCGAGTCGAATCGCACAGCTCTACGGACTGTGTTTCTGACTGCCGTATTACAATGCCTTTCCAAATCAGTCTGTCTGGCACGGAACAGCTGTTGGAAACTGACTTTGGGGGCCCTTAGCAGGCTCCCAATCACCCTGAGACCTCCGGTTGGGGCCGGTGGGAGTACCCAAGAGACCGCCCTTTAAAACCATGCACAGTGTGGCAGGCACCATGGGGTGCCCGCCACGGGGTGCAAGGTTCTCCGCAACCACCCCTTTACTCAATGGGAGCCTGTGTTGTAGGTCGGAACACAGGCTCCCATTGAAGTCAATGGGAGACTTTCCGAACGGTGTTCGCAACTATCTTAATCGGTCGGTCGGTCGGTCCCGATTCCGACAAGGAGTCGGTCTGATTGCTTTCCAACCGACATCGTAATGAGCTCTTATATTGTGTGGTTAAAAAAATGTGATTTGTACATTTAACCAAATGAAGCAACAATCTGAATTTGACCTACACATCATCTTTACTTCATCATATCAACTCCAAAATGATTTGTGTACTAAGTAATGTGGCTTATTGTTTTCTATCTAGCTTCGAACAGTACAAGACAAGATGGAAGAAATGGAGATGACCAACAGCCACTTAGTGAAACGCTTAGAGAAAATGAAGGCCACGAGGACTGCACTTCTTAGTCAGCAGTAGAGCGAAAGGAATGCTGGAAACTGCACTGCTCCTTGGAATAATTAGCCCTTACTTTTAATACGTACTTTCTCAATGGCACAAAATGTCGAACATCTGCCCCAGTGTTCAGTGGTATTTTAGTATCATAATTTAGCAACATTTTATAATTTATGAGAGAATGGAAACCAGTGTGAATCTTATTGAACAATGGTGGATGTCCCTGTTCAGCTTGGTTCTAGATTGAGCCGGGGCACAAGATGCTGTATGACTGTTTTTGGAGAGGAAGGGGGACGAGGTGGAATAGAACATTTTTGTTTGTTCACAACTATATAATCAAGTTTTTTTTCACAAACTCTGCTGCTTTACGATGCTGGGCTCTTGGAGACTGCTGCATGAAACAGAAGAGGATGCACTACTACAACTCTAAGAACTATACTTGCTCAAGGCTACGACCGTTAATGAAACAAGACACCACACAGCACAAGTGCCTTCTGCTTGGTGCAATATGGGCATCAATGCTGTACAATTGTTCAAACCTATTACATACTGAAATAAATTAATGCTAACATTTATATTTTAAAAAAGATACTTTTTTGAGCCTATGTTCATTCAACTTTATACATCAATGGAAACTTTTTTTGTAAGATATTTAAATTTCTATAAAAATGTAAAAAATAGGGAATGTATATAAATCTTGCATTATTGCATGGGTGGTAGCTCTTCAGAATTCTAGAGTATTATAATGGGATTATTAGCTCTTACTCTTAGTATAAGAGTAAGCACTTTAATACTAGTAAGATACAGGTATTTTGCTGTACATTGTAAAATTGTATCACAACTGCTGCTTGTGTGGGTTGGGTCCTCGGACAAAGAACTCTATTAAATGGACACTTTACTTACTCAGTGGGTGTTTTTGCTTTTCCTTACTATGACGTGATAAATTGGATTTATTTTATCAGACTATACCTTTTTGCTAGGCCTCAAAATCTAACCTGCAGCAAGAGTTCATCTTTTTATGAGCTTGTTTCATTACTGTCAATTATTGTGGTTGTTTTGCTGCTCTAGTGAAATTATAACCAGATTCGTCATCATTTGCTTTGCATCCCTACCTAAATTCTGACGCACAGTTCCACTGGTGGCACACAATTTGCTCACTTCAGAAAAGTCCTTAATAGTTTTGTACCTTTAAGATACAAATTAATTGTTACTTTGTTCAGTTCTGCCTCTGAATAGTTAGAATTTAACTTTACCAGTCACTGGGAAGTTTTCGAGCTGCTTTGGCAAAACAGCTGCTAGATAAAATACCGCAGGCATGGTACTTTATTCCCTTGGTTATAATCAAAATGATCATAAGTGCTGTGGTGGAAAAACGAGGTGAAATGATTCTAATCGGGTGTTTTGACAATACTGATATCAACACTGATTATTAAATCCCACAAAAAAGACAACTAGGCAACAGTGTAAATTTCAACTAAAAGCTCATCACAGAGGGATTACAAAAGTTGTCACTGGATGTGGGGTAGTTGTTCGATATACTTTTGAAAGTGTGATATTTTAAAAGAAGGTAGTTAGTGATCTTAAATGAGGCTCACTGAAGAACCCATTCCCACCTTTGAGTTGTATTAAGAACATCTGTACGAACAAAAAACTGTTTCAATTTAAAGAAAACCTTAACAGCTCAACCAAATCTCTTGGGTAAGTAAAGGTTTATATACCCATGTCCAAGTGGAAGACAGAACTGTGGATCAAACTTAAACTCAAGAATAAGGTAATGAATGTGCTCAGAATGTTATTTTGTTTGCCTGTATACATAAGAGTAAAATGTAAAACATTGACTTCAAGTCCGCAAAGCCTTGTAGAGATGTGCACCTCAATATTTAAAGAATAGAATCCAATGGTACAGTCAGAGCAGTGTAGCCTAGAAGCAAGTTCTTTTACAATGCTCCTTGATTAAGGGCTCACTTGAATGGTAGGTTATTCTCCAAACATGCATGTAAACTCTTCTATTTCTTCCAAGATTTCATGTTTCAATCTTATGACCAGAAAAAATAAAAACACCTGGTTGCCTTGAATGGATTTGATACTTATTTATGAAAAATGGTGACAGTAGCTGAAAAACATACATCTTTTTTTCTTTGAAGTAAATGATGTAATTGAAAGGAGCCTGAAGAAGAGCAAAGAGTATGGGTAGGGACGTTTTAGGAGTAGTCTTAGGTATGACGCATATAGCCCCGAACTGACAACTCTACTTCACTTAGATGCAGTATAAATCCTGCACTTTGGGGTTACAGTGTGTCCTTGTGGGGGACACCAGCCTACCTGACCCTATTAAAGCTGCAAATCTTCAAACCTGAATTTTTCATGAGCAAGACCTATAAACCAACAGCAGTTGGTTATCAATGAAAGATTGCAGAAAGTAAGGAAGACAAGAGAACATGTGAGAATATGTTTTTGATTGCAAGTAATATGGTCATATCAAGAAATTTTGAGAACCATACCTAGCAGATCTTACTTAACGTGTCAGGATTCCATCAGACTAGCACTCCCACCCCGCTCGTTTTCTGACAATTCGAATTAACCCTTTCGCTGCTAGGCCTTCCCCTGTGCTAAGCCTTTTTTTTGGGGCTATTTGGGGTAGTTCATGCTTGGGCCCCTGTAACTTTTTGTCCACATAAGGTATCCACACCAAATTTGCGTCCTTTTCTTCCAACATCATGAGAATTTTGAACTTACCCAGGGTTTGTGGATTCCCCTGGAGGAGACCCAGAAATTAGCCAAAATACAGCTACATTTCTTTAAGGTCTCACGCCTAGCGTGCGCAGTGCGTATCACTGCTCGCGCAGTGCGAGACCTTTAGTAGCTAAAAATGGGGTTTTACAAGCTGACCTAGGAATCATTCGCACACGCTGGTGCGTGTGCTTTTTCCTTTTGTGGCCCGCTATTGGCCTTTGCGTGTGTCTTTTTATAAAAGACAGCACACAATTGGCCAAAGGCGGGCGCATTGCTCTGCCCACGGCCTATTGGTGTCTGTTACGAGCACCGGCTGTCATGTGCTTTCAATTATCGTACCCAGACTTGAAAGCACGTCTCGCTGTGGTGCGCGCACCACTTGCGGGATTGTTCTCTTTTTGGATCCATTTCACAGGGAAGCAACGGAAGGAACGAGAGGTTGTGAACCGTTTCTTCTAGTCACATGGTGCTCAGCTTTGTCTCTGCGTCAACTTTGTGCCATATTCTGGCAGTCCCTGCCAACCAATGTACTTTTCTATTTGGAGGGGTGAGGGACATCAGTTCTAATTGCACGCAGGCTACATACTTCTGATTTGTTTGCCACCTGCATATATGAAGTCCACCATGAACTGTTGCACAATAATCAATTTCTGATCTTGCTATTAATCACCGTTGCCATTTCTTAAGAGGGCAGGTAAAATATAGCTTCACTGTTTGTGTACTCCCGTTCCCATAGAAACTAAGCCTTTTTAGACATTTGCAAACGAATGTACTCTGGCTGTTTGTGGTGGCACTAGAAGGCTTCGGTCTGCAGTTGTCTTAATGTAGCACCAGCCCTGATAATAGGGTTTCTGTTGCTGAATGGTTTGTCGAACATGCTGCTTTATATCACGCTATTTAAAACCCATCTATGCGGTTTTGTGCAGTCAGAAGATGAGTATGATTTTACGGGGTCCTAGTTCGCAGATGGATTTGCCGCAAACTACAGTTCAACTTTGACACAATTGCTGCAAAAATGCAAGATTGTATTTTCAGATTTTCTTGACTGCAGCACCCGGAGTTTAAACTTCACTCTTCGTGGCCGGATCAATCAAGCTGTATCTTAAAGCCTGGCTGCTTTCGGTAGGATCCGAGGGTGAGGGAAGCGTTCTCTTCACTGTGGGGAGTGATCTATCACACGTCCTTTGTGGTGATAGTGTTGAATTTTGACCACCAATTTCATTCAATACCGTAACATTCTCACCAAAGGTCAAACGCCCATTGGAAAGGACATACTTTTAAAACACTGTCAGGTTGAATTGGTTGTGTGCAGGAATGAAGGCATGCCAGCGCTTCTTACCCCCAAAGAGGCTCTCAAGCGCTTTGCCGATGGATACATGATGCAATTTCCCTTTTATTTATTTCAACGATTGAGCAACTGAGCGTGAAGCTCGGTTAAGGAAATCCCAAACCAGAGATGTCTCGTGTAGTCATTCCATATCAGGATGGTTTTTGTCTTTTTAAGCCAGAGGAGACCTACGAGCATCCAAGAGGGAGAAGCTATGCCAGACCTTCCGGATACTAGCCACATAAGATAAATTGCATTTAAAGAAACTTGTGTACTCCTCGGAGGTAATCCTGGAAATCTCTCTTGTCTGTGGAATTTCTGCACGCTTGCTGGGCACTATTGAGCAGACTCCCTTGTCCAACCTTGTGTATTCACACAACAATTTGACAGCGGTGGAAAAGAGCCTGTTTTGTAAATGGGCCTGCAGTAGATAATAGGCCTTGCTCGTCGTCTTTAAAATATCTGCAGCCCTTTCACCAGCGAGCTTCACTTTTAGAGTTAAATAAAAAAACAATATATTTTGTTAGCACCGTATACCGCATTTCTGCAGTTGTATAAGCTGTAAACAGAAAATGTTACTTTTATCTATTTTAATGGTACTCCCTTTGCTGACCTCGAAAGGACTGTGGAATGATTTCACGTTGTTGGAACTTTAACTCCTGACTCGCGGTCACTGCCTATTTCAGCAGCTAGGTGTTCAGTTCACTGAGCTACTTTGCAGGCAAAACAAATAATACACACCAGTATAGATGTATGTGAACACATTTTAAGGAAGAAAGCAGGCTCTTCAGAAATCGTACTCACTAAAACATAAGTATTAAGAAAGAAACATCTGCTGGTGCTTCAAAGGAAGGACGGGGTGAACTTGGTCTGCAAGCTTCATGAAGATGGAATGGTTTCCTAAACTTGACAAAACTTTGCCTAAGAATTTTATGCGCTCAACTCTTATCACGGGTAAAAGTACACAATTCAATTATAATTTAAGCGGTGCTTCCAAAGGAAGAAAGATTGGTTACCAATTCAATCTTGTATGTACCCTCCAATAGAGACTAAAAAGCATTGAAAATTCTACCTCCTTCTGATTTGCTTTATAGGGTGCTTCTTGCATCTCGTCTCCCCTCTTCCTCTCTCTCTCGCTACCTCTCCACCTCTTCCGCTCTCACTCTCCCCCTCCCAACTTCTTTGTCCCTCTCCCTCTCTCTCCCCTCTTCCTCTCCCTCTCTTGCCCTCTATCCCTCTTCCTTTCTCTCTCCCCCTCCCTCTCATGCTTCCTCTCTCTCCCCCTCCCTCTCATGCTTCCTCTCTCTCCCTCACCCTTTCATGCTTCCTCTCTCTCTCTCTCTCTCCCTCACCCTCTCCGCAAGACAAGGCAACAGTCTCAAAAGCATTTGTAATGCAATGTCTCGCTTTACTGAAACTTTCAGCTATTGGCATTGCTAATAATGCAACGCCAGTAGGTCAAACTTCCAGTAATGCAAGACCTATTGCATTGCAAATGCTTGTTGTTTGGGGGGTGGTGGTGGGGAAATGAGGACAAAGTGCTACAGAAGAGAGCGTCTGTTTTCTTTTCCCCCACAAATGGTATCAACAAAGGGTTTGTGGCGCTGAAATCACCAGCTTTCAGGGACAGGCAGACGTTTGACATTTTACTGGGACATAGCCTATTTTTCCTACTTTTTGTACTTTCAACTTCTTTTCAGTTAATGGTAGAATGGTTGTAAAAGCAATAATGGATCCCGGAAAGCTATACATTTCTGAAAAGTAGACCACATTCTGAATTCAGCAAGGGGTTATTTGTGTAGATCCTTCAAGGTTTCTTTTATATAAACTAACAGTTGAAAATAAGAAATATTCTAAATGAGTTGAAAAAAACAGCCAT
Organism: Triturus cristatus; assembly: GCF_964204655.1. Taxonomy (NCBI): domain Eukaryota; kingdom Metazoa; phylum Chordata; class Amphibia; order Caudata; family Salamandridae; genus Triturus; species Triturus cristatus. The sequence goes on from NC_140588.1 coordinate 514,403,805, forward strand.
TTGTGCCAACGTTTTCACCTGTAACTTCTAAGTATGACAGATTTTTCAAAGCAATATACAGTTACATCCGCTGAACCCTTCTGGTTGTGGGGATATATAGGACTTGTAGGTTCACCAAGAACCCGAGGTACCCAGAGCCAATAACTGAGCTGCGTCTTGTAATCTTTTTTCATTGTGTACCTGGTATATAGCAATTCATTTGGTAAAATATAAAGAGTGAAAAATAGGCATAAAGGACACGTGTATTTCCAAAATGGGAACAAAATATATAGTTTAGAAGCAGTAGTTATTTGCACATCTCCGAAATTGTGGGTACCCATGTTAATTATAGGACTTTTTTGAAAGTGGCAAATTTTTTACACATTGTCTTACATTTGGAAGGCCGTAGTAATGCATAGAAAGTAAGAAGAGTTGATCAAAATTCTGTGTTCCCCTAAGTCTCCCGATAAAAATGGTACTGCACTTGTGTGGTTAGACTTAGTGCCCCTAACAAAAAAATACAACGCGGACACCACATTTTTGCAGTGAAAACAGACCTATTTTTTTGCAAATTGTCTAGGTGTGGATTTTGAACCCTAGCTCACCTAAGGAAACCTAGCAAACCTATACTTTTTGAAAATTAGACACCCAGGGAAATCTAGGATGGGTTGACTTGTGTGGCTGTCATCAGGTTATGTTACCCAGAAACCCTTGCAATCCTCAAACTTTGTACAAAAACAAACACATTTTCCTCACATTTCTGTGATGGAAAGTTCTGGAATCTGTGTGAATCCACAAACTTCCACCTACTCCGCATTCCCCAAAGTCTTCCTGATAAAATGTTTACCTCACTTGTGGGGGTAGGCCTAGTGCCCACGAAAGGAAACAGGCCAAAACACAACATGGACAAACCACATTTTTACAGTGAAGACTGACCCTTTTTTTTTTTTTTGCAAAGTGCCTAGCTGTGGATTTTGAACCCTAGCTCTGCCTGCACCCGGGGAAACATATCAAACCTATACATCTTTTAAATCTAGACCCCCCAGGGGAATCCAGGTTGGGGGGGACCTGTGTGGCTCTCACAAAGTTCTGTTACCCAGAATCACTTGCCATTCTCAAACTGTGTAAAAAACAAATATATATATATTTCTGTGATGGAAAGTTCTGGAATCTGTGTGGATCCACAAACTTCCTCCCACCCCGCATTCTCCAAAGTCTCCTGATAAAAATGGTACCTCACTTGTGTGCGTGGGCCAAGTGCCCTCAGCAGGGAAGAGCCGAAAACTTATTGTGGAGACATCAAAATTACCTATCACAAAACGACCTGGCTTTGCCAGGAGAGCACCTGGGTTTTTGGCGCGGGGCTCGGTGGCCATTTTGGAAAACCTACCAAACACAAACATTTCTGAAAACTAGACACCCGGGCGAGTCCAGGGAGGTACGGCTTGCGTGGACCCCCACCCCCGTTTTCCTACCCAGAATCCCCTGCAAACCTCAAATTTAGCTGGAAAAAAAACATTTATCATTTCTGTGTGGGAAAGTTGTGGTCACCGGGCTGACACATTTCCTACTACCTAGCATTCCCCCAGGTCTCCCGATAAGAATTGTAACTCACTCATGTGGGTGGCCCTAGTACCTGCGACTGGTTAGGGCCTAAAACATACTGTGGAGACCTCAAAATTACCCATCAGAAAACGACCTGATTTTGCAAAGGGGTCACCTGGGTTTTTGGCCCCGGGCTCGGCGGCCATCTAGGGAAACCTACCAAATCCAAACATTTCTGAAAAATAGACACCCGGGGGAGTCCAGGAAGGTATTGCTTGTGTGGATCCACCAACGTTTTCCTACTCCGAAGCCCCTGCAAACCTCAAATGTAGCTGAAAAAATCCCTTTTTCCACACATTTTTGTGTGGGATCACTGTGCCGGCACAAATGTCCTACCACCCAGCGTTCCCATTGGTCTGTTGAGAAAAATGATACCTCACTTGTGTGGCTCTCCAATGCAGAAGTGGCTAAAAACATTTTCTTTTTTAAATGTAGTGCTTAGAATTCTCTGTGCTATATCCTTATTCCCTATATTTTTGGCCCTTGGCCCACCCATACAAGTGAGGTATCATTTTACTTGTGAGACCAAGGGGAACGCTGGGTGGTAGGACGTTTGTGCCAGCACGATGATCCCACATAATAATGGGTGGAAAAGGGGATTTTTTTTCAGCTAAATTTGATTGACATTCTCCCTTTTCCAAAAATACCTCTCCTGTCTTTCAATGTGCTCGGGGGCTGAGCTAGCCCCCTGAGCACGTAGAAAGTGAAACTGAAATGAGCCTATTGGCTCATTGCAGTTTTGGTTTCTGTGCAATGACGTCAGTGCGACGTGCGCGCTGATGGTCATTGCACAGAAACCAAAGAGACAGCCTCGGGAGCTTGGGAAGCTCTTCCCCAGCTCCCGAGCTGTTTGGGTGAAAAGGAAATCCCTCTGGTGCCCGCACCAGAGGGATTTACAGTGCCATGTGCGTGGACAGCCAGGAGCCGTCCGCACATAAGCACTGATGCGTCAGACTGCTCCTGGCCATCCGATGCACCGAAGGGGTTGAGAATTTAATGAGGGAATGAATACTGCATATTCATTGTGGCAGTGCTAGTTGAAATCTTTAATGATAACATTGCATATTTGTGTCTTCTTATTTCTGCAGTAGTTTCTGATGGAGCTGGTAAAAGCAAATTATGGATCTCTTTACTTTCCCCCTGAGTTTTTGGCTGCTTTCTATTTCAGCTGCTGAAAGCAGCAGAAATCTCCAGGAGAAAGTTTGAGGCAAAATGAGCAACTTACCAGGGGAATCGGATCTGAAATGACCAATTCCACCAATAATTCCATATTTCCCAATGATGCCTCAGAATTCCCCATGTAACACCAGTTAACTTTGGCCCACCACCCTCAAGTTACTGATGATTCAGTGGGGATGGTCTTGAGATGCCCACATGCCGAGAAGTCGAAGAAGTCTTGCGAGTCACGAGGTATAGCAACTCCGCCTATGACTGGTGATCGGCTCCATCTTCAGGTTGTTTTTCTCTGGCATTGGATGCATCTGTCAAAGCTTGTCTTTGAAGTACTTTTTTGAGGACTTTTAGGATCGGAGAAACAAGCACTATCGACAAAGATTCGGCCGCTGGACATAGTAAACCAGTGTCTGCTCCCAACAACTTGTCAATCACTCTGCACCTTGATCAGAGAATGGTCCGGGAGGGGTGATGGAGTTGATCTCATTCTGAAGGTGTCCTCAGTAAATCTGAATAGCGCAACAATCATCACCATTAAGTGTGCAATTTATGTATATTCCTTGAACACAACGAACAGAACTGTGCAGCGTGTCAACATTTCAGGTCAAAAAAGACATATTGGTGAGCTTGATGTCTGGCCCACAACATATGGAAACCAGTGCAGAGCCTGAGATTTTGGACGGAGAAGAGATTTTCGGTGCAGAGGAAGACAACTATGGATCCGATATGGCAGGTTGTCCAAGTTACATCAACGGCGGAGATTTGACATCGACACGAGGGGCAGCGGAGACCAAGGTCAACCGTCTTATCTCCTTCCAGGAGTAACCAGACATCGAACCAGAGAAGACATCCAGGCCGAAGATAGACTACTCCTAGGGTTGTGAGTACATATGCCCCATAAACACAGTGATGGCTGTAGGACTTGCCAGAGCCATGACGTCAAGAATTTTGGCCTGGCAGCCCAATTCAACACACAGTTCTTGGTGCTCCACAACTAAGAGGTTCTGGTCAACACAGACAGGGCATCGGAGAAAGAACGAGGCACACTGGGCCCTGTTGCAGAAACTGCTGCCCGGAGCCCGTCCCAGGCCTATCATGGCCAGGTTTTTAAACTATGAAGACAGGGATGTAATTCTGCAGCAAGCCAGACTCAAGGAGACCCTTACTTATACTTCATATCCTATGATCTTCCCTGACTATGCGAGGATGGTTCAACAGCGCTGACAATTGTTTACAGAGGCCAAAGTTAGACTCCGGAGTCTAAAAATCCAGTACTCCCTGCTGTTTCCTGCCAGGCTGCGGGTGTCCTACAAGTCGCGGACACTTCTTTCAATCACCAGAAGAGGTGTTCCACTGGACAGATGAAATCACTAGCTTTAAGCCACACACCCCTCCCGGGATAGACTCAGACTTGTCATCTGGGGGCCTAGGTCGCAAGGCCTCCCAGGCTACTGAAAAACAATGTCGCGGTCACGCTCTAAGAGACACTTTAAGACTCCTAGCAAATCCCGCATTCGATCAACAGAGGACAATATATGAAAGACAACATCCTGCATATTCTTGATACCCAAAAACGCTGTTTACAACGCCAACGGCGCTGTAATCTGGGCTACTTTTATTGGCATATGCTCTTGATTCTGGGAACACTTGTATGCACAAGGGAAGTTCCTTGGGGGTCCATTGGCAGAAGGCGGTTCCTTCCCCCCTGTTGCAGTCAGGACACATACCCCGCTGTGACAGACGCTTCATTGAGGTATTGGGGTGGGAGTGGGGTTGGGGAAAGTTACTGTTTATTTTCTGTGTCATATCTCTACATTCTAGATGCACCACCTTCATTGAACATGTTGAATTGACATCTTCCCCCATCCGCATTTATCACAGCAAACCACGCCACTAGCTATGCCTAAGCTTTATGATAGGCGCATACGCATCCTCAGCTGGAATGTCTGTGGTTTGCTGGACAAGGTCAAGAGGGGAGCGGTATTGTGCCAGGCTGCCAGATATGAAGCCAATATTCTACTGCTGCAGGAAACACACCTATTGGGCAACAAGACACCATGCCTGGCACGTTTTGGATAGGTCCAGGCTTTCCACTCTGGGTTTACTAGGGGCTCAAGGGTGTGGCTGTTCTAATCCATCGCAGAGTCCCTTACGCTCATGATAAAACATGGTCTGATCCGCAGGGTCGATATGTCATAGTTAAGGGCACATTATATGGCGAACCGCTCGTGCAGAGCAGTGTATACGCCCCCCACCATTAACATGGAGCCTAGTGGAACGCCTGATGACAACATGGGTGGAAATTCCTCAGGGCCTAACAATAGTCGAGGTGACTGGAATGATGTCATCTGTCCACAGGCAGATAGATGGTGCTGCACAGAGAGATTGCCAGAAATAAGACAATCAAGGCGGCGGTCTCTGATCCAGGAGATGGACTGGATAGATTACATGGCGGAGACATCATCCATCCAACCTACGTTACACATATTTCTCTAGTACACACAGGTCCTTCTCCCACATAGACAATTTTTATGTCTACCGCCCATATCCATAGGCTTGAGTCGACAGAGATTATACCCAGAGGCCTCTCTGACCATTCACCTGTGCAGATGAAATTACGATTAGACTCAAAACGGCCCCCTTTCCGCTGGAGATTATCTCAGTGGCATCTGCAGAACGAACAATACAGGACACACATGCACACCGCCATTACAGATTATTTTACTCATAATACCGGGACACTGGAATACCCTGGGAACCTGTGGGAGGCCATGAAACAACACTTCAGGGGGGCAGATATTGCATACTATGAGAAACTGATACAGATAGAAGCACAGCTCATATATCTAGAGCGCCGAGGTAGGGGGAGATGGTGACAGCATGGCAACAACTGCTTCATACGCAGCAAACCTATGCTAGTGAACTTATGGATGAGGCTAGAGTGGCGTGGTTGGCTACACGTAGCAGGACATACCAATGGGGTGGGGGACAAATCCAGTGCATTGCTACATCGTTTTGGCCAACGGGCACACTGCTCCTTAACTATTCAGAATACTCGCAGCCATACCGGGGAGATACTTACTGATTGGTTGCAAATTGCGGGCAGTTTTGCAGATAATTATGCAGATCCATATGCCGCTAAAGAAACTATTTCGCCTCCCCTTATTTATAGATGACATGCCCCCACAAGCCCTCGCGGACTGAATACGAGAGGAATTAGATGCCCCAATAACAGAAGAGGAACTTCAGGTGCTTTCTGAGATGCGCCCAGGTAAGGCACAGGGCCCAAACGGCTTTCCGTGTGAATTCCATAAAAAATACCAGTCCCTATTGCTGACCCCCTATCTAGCGGCATTGAACAGAGTGGTTAAATACCAGCGCCTTCCAAGGGACTGGCGTCCTGCTGAAATAGTGGTGTTCTTAAAGCCTGGTCGACCCCCTGAACATCACGCATCATATCACCCAATATCGCTCCTAAATGTGGAGCCCAAATTCCTGGCTAAGGTTATTGCCAACCGCATAGTACCATACATTACAGACCTGGTGCACCCAGACCAAACCAGCTTCATGCCAGGCCGCGCCTCACGACATAATATTCGCCATGTCCACAACGCTATTACTGCAGTGGATCATCTCCAAGAGTCGGCGGCGCTACTGCTGGTTGACATCGAAAGGGCATTTGAGACTCTTAGCTGGACCTACCTCTTTGCACTTCTAAGCTGACTAAACTTCGGTTCCAGTCTCAAATAGATTCAACTCTTATATACCCACATTACCGCCTCTATCCGTGTCACGGAATCAACCTCTCACACCTTCCCCATTGGGCGGAGTACACGCCAGGGTTGTCCTCTCTCTCTCTCCACTTATCTGTTTGCGCTCGCCATGGAACCCCTTGCGGCCTGGGTGAGGATAGATGCACAGATCCGTGGTTTTGAGTGGTCCAGGGACGTCTCTGACCGCATAGCTCTATATGCGCATGATGTGTTGTTTTTTCTTACACAACCTGACCGGTCGGGTCCAAGACTGCTCAGGATAATGCAAATCTTTGGTGAGACATCTGGGCTATATATGAATACTCTGAAATCCTTCCTCTGGCCTCTACGGGCTGGATGCCACATGGGCAGAGGAGGTTACGATGGCTCCCGATGGGTTTAAGTATTGGGGGGAGGGGGGGGGGGGGCTCTTCCTGTCATCTTCTCAGCCCGTGTCTTGGGAAAGGAATTTGGCCCTGCTGTGGGTACAAATTAGGGCACAGACCCACTCTCGCTGTTTGGCAGATCAGCCATCTTCAAGATGGTTTCCTTGCCCCGCCTGCTGTATCAACTTCAAAACCACTCGTACCCGATACCGCCCACCTGTTTCACTCAGATGAGCGCAACTCTAAGACACTTGCTCTGGGGTGGAGGCTCTGCCTGGGTAGCATTGAAAACATGCTTCCAATCTACTCATTGTGGGGGCATAGCAACGCCTGACGTCCAGTCATACTTCGCAGGTCTTGCATCTCCTTATTCTGAATGACTGGTGGTATGGGGATAGAAGTGATACAGCGTACGCAGTTGAACGCTGGCTGATGGGTAATAAGTCACTACACACAATCCTCTATGAGGGTATGACACTTTAAGTACTGCCGCCGGCAACCGCCATGATCTTTAAGATTTGGAAACAATCGCTACGTCAAATGGGGTGGTGGGACAGACTTACAAAGGAATCACCCCTATGGCACAATGGTCTTCAACCTAAGGTATCGGGGTAAAAACACAGTGGTTAGAAAGACAGAGCTGATCCCCGGGGGAAATCAGGATTGTCAATAATCGGCATCATTGGGGAAGGAAACGTCGTCAATCCATGCTGAAGGGTGACAGCATCCCATATTTTCATGGTAGTGGCCGTCACTAGGAAAGAATATAACACCCAGGCTCTATGTTTACGAGGGAGCCAATCCTCTCTCCCTATGTTGGCTCCAGCTATCGTCTGGTCCATAAAGGACCAGTGCTTCTCAGGGAGCAGGCGGTTCCACTGTACAATGAAGTGCAATTGTGAGGCCTGAAAGTACTGTGGGATCAAGGGGAGCCCTAGGCCTCCCTCAGCTTTTGGGTGTAAAAGTTGTTGTTGGTGGAGGTGCGGTTTCTTGCCATTCCAGATAAACCGGTTAATGGCAATTTGCAGGTTGCACAGGACAGAAGGCAACCGGGTCAGTGGTATGGCCTAGAATATAAAAAGAATGCGGGGGAGTACAGTCATTTTAACTGCCGCAATTTGCCCGTCCAGGACAACCCTAGTCTGCTCCATGAGGAAAGCGTCTTATTGGTCTGAGCGAGATGGGGGACATAGTTGGCTGTCAGTGTCCTTGCCAACGTGGGAGCCAGCAAAATGCCTAGGTACGGTTTAGTCTCCGCCGTCTACTTGAAGGGGAACTGGGCCTGCAGTGCGGCTACCTCTACCTGGGGCGAGGCGACCGAGAGGTTCGGGATCAGAGATTTTTGGAGATTTACTTTGAAACCTGGCACCTCCCCAAACGCCCCAATTCCTTGCGCAAGTACGGCAGTGAGGTCATTGGGTCTGTCAATGACCAGATGATATCCTGCACATATAGGCTTATCGTATGTTTGTCAGCTCCTAGGCAGATCCCCAAAACCCGCCGATTATCCATGACTCTCTGTGCCATTGGCTCCATGTAAAGTGCAAAAAGAAGTGGGGAGATGGGGCAGCCCTGTCGGGTCCGCTGCCCTATAGGAAACATGGTGGACGACGTACCGTTGACCCGAATAGAGGCCCTGGGGGTGCTATAGATGCAGCGTATCCACACAATAAATCTATTGAAGAATCCAAACTGGCAGAGGGTGGCAAGCAGGTATGGCCTGTGAACGCCGTTGAACACCACCTCCGCATCAATGGAAAGGAAGAGGGCCTCCTTCTGGTGAGATGGAGGTGAAGTTTTGTGTTTTCTCCGCATTGACGTGCCGGGATGAAGCTGGATTAATCAGGGTCAACCCGGCCTGGCATGATGGGGGTTTAGTCGCCCAGTTAAGATACCTGCAAAGAGTTTGGCATAAGTGTTGAGAAGGGAGATGGGCCTTTACGACCCGCAGTCCTTGGGATCTTTCTGTGGCTGAAGAATCACTGAGATGGAACCCTTCAGCGTCATGTCGGTCAGGGAGCCGTAGTAAAAACAAAACAAAAAAGAATTAGATAGGCGGGTCAGCAGAGGGGCAAGCTCTTGACAAAATATTTCATAAAATAGGGCAGAATAACCGTCTGGCCCTGGTGCCTTAGAGGGTCTGAGGCGGGCAACAGCCACGAACACCTCTACTAGAATAATTTGGTCCAACTGGGACGCGAGCTCTGGAGGGATACATGTCATGGGGACCCACTGAAGATAGGTCTCAATGTCCCCGTCAGGGCCATCTAAACCGGCGTAAAAGGTGCTATAGAAATCCTTAAAAGCATTGGCTATTTTGGGGTCTGTGTGCACCTCCTCCCAACAAGGGGTTCATACGGAACCAGAGAGAGCTTTGCCACGCAGTATCCCCTGAGCTTCCCAAGATGTGCTGAAAGAGGTCCAGGACTTAGTCCCGAAGATTTGGTCCCTCAGCATGTGTTGGCACTCCTCGGATGCGTATGTTGTTCCTACGGGAACAATTTTCCACACCTTCATTGTGGGCCTGCAGGCCCACATGTTGTTCCTTGAGGTGCAGGACCTCTTGCTGCACAACTCTATCTCCTCCTCTCGGCCAGTTTCTCGGCCCTTCATAGCACCCACTCTTCTCCAGGTCGCGGATAACCTCACGAAGGTCCGCAGCAAGCCTTCATGGTTTGTAGGTCTCCTCCAAGAGATGCAAAAAGAGATTACATGAAGAACTTAGTGACAGGACCCTCTCCATCATCTGCTTCTGCCCTGTGCTCTGCATCGTTCCCAGACAGCTTATCATCCGTGGCTACTCCCCCTTGCTTCACGAACATGTTCTTAAGAGAGCGATCCTTTTTAGCCTGGTTCATGGACAGCGCAGGGCTGCAGGAGCTGCCGGTCAAGAGGGCTAATTTAACAGAGGGTTCAGGATTAGCGGCGTGATGAGCCAGTGGGTGTCACCCTCAACACAGGAACTCAGACGCGGACTAAAGCAAGGCACCAAAGTGCCAGGCCCTCCTTTCCATACTCGCAAGGGATGCTTCTATGCCACAGTGATACAAGCTACTGCTCCGAGGGTTGGCAGTCTAGGCGAGGTCCAGCAGCTGCTGCGAGGGACCCTGCCTGTCCGTCAGGGATCCTTCTTTCCAGTTCTCTCCTTGGGGCAGCTGTATGTTGGGAGGCTGCCGCGGGCGGTGGGGGGGGGGTGAGGGGGGGGGGGTCTTTGCCTACTGTCTGGCCTACCACATTGCAGTGCCCCAGATCTCCACCAAGAGTTTGCCCGTTCTCCCCCTCTCTCCGCATCCTGTGTCACTCCTGGTTCACACTTCTTCCAGCCGAGGGCCAGGCCTGGCATGTTGCAATAGATGAGGTTGCAGAGGGGGGGGGGGGGGTAGGGTGGGGGGAGGAAGAGAAGAGCTGAGCTTTCTCTGGAGCTCAGGGCCATGGGCCATTGAGGGCCCAATCTGCTAACTCCCCTTCGGAACAGGCGAGTTTGCCCCCATGCAGCGCGCTGAGCTTCTTCTCTCCTCTCAGAGATGGTTGTAATGTCCTCCTTTCGCAACCTGTGAGTGGCTGCTTCGGGACAGGACCCAGCGGGATAACACACTCGCCATACCCCACTGCATTGCCAGACCCCAGGTGTCAGGCATGTACATAGGCCAGGGGAGTACCTCAGTCCCGGGCACTTCCGCTGTTAGTCTGTCGGGGCCTAGCTGCTGCTATCCTGCCTCTCCTGTGCACTTGTAGAGCATCCAGGAACCTTGGGGGGGGGGGGGGGGGGGTGGAGGAGGAGCTTCTTCTCTTTCTTCATGCTACTCTACGTGTTGTCAGGGGGACCCCCAGGAGCCCAGTCCCCCCATCCAGGGCCCACACTTCTCACCTTCTGGTGCACAGTAGGCCCAGTTACCAGAATGCCGCTGCCCGCGTCCCAAGCAGTGGGACATCAGCAGGGCAGCATTCTAGTGGCCGCCCGTCGGAGCCTTCCCCCTTGCTGCCTCGCGCGCGAGGCTACGCCCGCTAGGGTTATGACCTCCAATAGTGTGGAGCTGGAGGCAGGCCGTTGGGGGCGGGGGGGCGCGGCTTGCCCCCCCTACTTAGGAGGCCCCCTCGCCCAGTTCCTCCTCTGTTCCCTGCGCGCCGCTCCAGCCTGGACACGCGTGATGGCTCCGTTTAATCTTTCGGTGCAGTTTTCTGTGCAGGCCGTCGAGTTACGCGTTGTTAGAGGATCGGCGCGTGGTCTTTGATGGACGGTAGCTGAGGGATAGCAGGACTGCGGGTTAAGGAAGTGGAGAGCAGCGGCGTTCCCGTAGAGCCGGAAGTGCGGCGCAGCCTAGAAGGAGGTGATTTGGTGGTGTACTTGTGAACGGAGGTAAACAGTGCGGGGTTTCTTCGGTTGCGGGCAGGGCGGTCGCGGAGGTAGCCTTGAATTGTTTCGTGGTAAACGGGGTGCCCCCCCTTTCACGCCGATTGTCCCAGCGGCTGCCCGGTGCGCGATTGATTAAGATAACGCGCCTGGAAGGGATTGTTTGCTTTGGTCACCCTGCACCCTAGTTACCGATCGTTTGCCGTAAATGCGGCGGGGTAGGGTGCAGGGGACGCCGAGTGTGGGTGCGAGGCAGGGGGGGGGGGGGGACGGGGGGGGTCTTTGTGGTGCAGGGCTTTCATGCCGCTGGTTTCCTGTGCCGCGCGAGTTCCTGTGCCCCGCGAGTTCCTGTGCCCCTGCCTCCTGGTCTGGCGTCGGTCACGCGGTTTGTGCCCTTGGTCTGGCGCTGTGTTCATTGGGGAGTGCAGGGCAGTGCCGCCTCCCGTCTTTCCCCATACTATGTGGCGCTAGGCCCCAATTTTGGCAGTGTGTGTGTTGTAGGGGTTGAAGGCCCGCGATCGGGCACTGCCTTTGTGGTGTCTTTGGGGATCTCACACTCATGGTCACCAATCAGAGACGAGATTTCACTCTCAAATTTAGCCTCCTTTAGACTTGCCTGTAGATCATATTTTTCATCAATGCTTTGGGCCAAATGTGTGCTTGAATTAACCGTTTGATAGATATGAGATGCTATGTTAGAAAATTCAGACAATATTCCCACCAATTGTCTCAAAACGTGTGACCGTGGGCACCCAGAAGTTTCTCACAAGCCCGAGCCAGCTGACAACATCCAAGTGTATGGCTTTACCATCCCCCAACAGAAAATAAACCCCTTTCGCATGAGGCCAGCATCCCCTCGATAACAGAATATCTTGCACAGCACTATTCACTCACAGGCACGCTGCCCACACGGGGAGTTTAATATGGGGGCGGGAGGTATCCGTCCAGCTATGTTGCTTTAATGTTTGTGCAGTGGCCTGCTCCCTTCAGGGCCCTTTCTGCCTCGATCCAAGACCAGCAAAGGCACACGCGGCGGGTACACAGTGTCCCTTTCACTTTGCTGACGTTGAGCTGCGGTGACTCCGTCAGTCGGATGTAACTCAGCTCCCGAATGGCATCAGAGATCACCATTAACGAGCAGGCAGAGACGGGAGATTTTAATCTTGAACGACAGCAGCCACGGCGGTAAGGGGAACGTAAGAGGAATTTGTAGGTCTCATTGCTAACTTACAGCTAACTTTAGCTGTGTGGCGCGAGCTCAGGTCATCACACAAGGGCGGTACTTCTTGCCGTTGGAGGTTCCATGCACGGTTGGGAGTGGTGGGACATGTGCTTTGTCCCCGGCCCAGCTTTGTGTATCGCTATGCTATTATAATTTTGTTGTGGTGTAATGAGCGTCGGGTTGCTGGGCCCTATTGCATTTTCGATGCTTGTTTGCAAATGTTTTGGTCGAGACTTGCTGTGCTCTGTATTATTGAGGAAATTGTGGAGCATCAGTCATGACTTCAAGAGAGGCTTTTAAAATGGTAATCTGAGGTCACTGCGTCGTTCAGGCAGGAGTGTGCGTCGGTCACTGAAGGAGATGATGCGGGCGCAGGAGGTTATGCTTCGGGCGTTGGAACGCCGTAGTCACATGACCCCTCGGTACACCTCTCCTCAGGGCCGGCTTTAGGGCGGTGCGACCGGTGCCCCCGCACCGGGTGTTGGCTTCCTGGGGGCGCCGTGTTTGAACGTTTATTAAGCTTTTTAAGCACCTGCTGCAGCGTTTCTTTCCCCCGGCAATTGTCAGGCCTCACATAATGTCAAGATAACTCCTGCGGTGAATTATCTTTCTAGAGAGAGATCAGCATTTTGGATAGTTGAGGTTTTGACTTAGGTGAAGTTAGTGCAGAGGGTTAATATGCCTGCTGCAAAGAACGTGTGCTAAGTAGATTACAGAGTGCATATGATGTAAACAGATCAGCCGGTTACTGCTTTCAAAAGGGACATCCTTTGGTTACTTGCAATTTATAACTTAAAGTCCTAATATAGGATAGTGAGCTATCAACTTTCATCCTAGAACTGCATACACAATGCAAAGTATACATTATTAGAACATTGATCAGTGTTGCAAAAAGGGTTAATTTGGCTAGGAATCGATTCTTATTATAAAACAGAACTCCCAACTGTGCTGTTTCTTTTTAGACTCTGAGTTTGTGCTTCTCCATACCAAGCAGCCTTAAACTATACTGCCTGCCAGTAGGGATGACATGAGTCTCCTACACTTTGAGTCCTTTGGCTCAGGTAACATTTCCTGTACACAGATTCACATGCATATGATTGATTGGCCCGGCGGTTTTTTAGTGTGAGATGCAAAGTTCTCAGACACCCTACACGTGTATTCCAATGTGGTTTGGTTTGTCCATAAGGGCGCGTCTGCGCAAACCATTAGTATATTTAGAGGATGATTTAACAGCAACGGTACAAGCACCACTTCCATCAGGGTGGTCAGCCCATTCTACGGTACAAGCTTCTTTTACGCGTATGCGTGTATGCGAGCTCTCTCTCTCTCAAGCAGCAGTGCAACCGTGAGGAGGGGCGGCAGTAGTGCAAGCAATATCAGATAATATTCCACTAAAACATCCTATGACACACCTACTATATCACTTTGTTGCATTATTTTCTAGGATGATTTACATGCCTGTAGTTGCTCTAATGCTTTTAAAAGGGAGAAGATATGGCCTATCGGCTTGAGCTACGCTGCGCAGAAGGGGACACTATTTGCATAGGAAGGAGTCTCAATAGCATAGCTTGGAGCAGGAAGGAGTCTCAGTAACATACCTTGGTATAAACTACGCTTATCCTCGCCAGGCGAAGACTTCGTATCGGAATGTTGTCAGTTTTTGGCCCCAGGGCAAGATTGCTAGGCATGGTAATAAAGACACTTGTCTCTCTGCTCCGGACGTTTCCTTGTTGAATTGCAATCGGTTTTCTCATTGGGGAATGGCATTCCATAATTAGATCCAATTTCGTTACAGTATCACATGTCCGTTTGATAGTTGATTGGCTCATTGAGATTCGCATTTACATTCCATGTTCCGATACACCCTGCTAAAAAATCCTTTATACAGAGTAGTGTTTAATCTTCAGCTAGTGACTGCAAGTGGGGCATACCGGAATACCCTTCTGGAGACATGACTATAAAGAAAGCAGGAACAATGTAGGTGCCGCTGGCAAAACAGTCGGATGTGCGGCGTTCCGGCCAGGCTGCTTTCACCTTAGGCTAGTCCAGAGCTTTGCAATTCAGTCCGTCCTGCAGCCATAACGTTCTCAGCTCATATGCCTTCCGGCAAGCTGTGAGGTGCCGACTGGGAGCGGTATGCCAGGTTCGAGTGCGCCGCCCGTTTGCGACATTGTTCAGGTCCAGCTTTCAAGGTTTTGGAGCGCGGTGGGTGCTCTGGGCGAACCGGTTGATATGCCTGGCGAGCATTCAGTTTGTATCCTAACTACAAAACGTAATAGGCAGAGGAAATAAAGCAATAACGATTGGTCACTCTAGTTTATGCTTTTATGGGAAAAAAAAAAAAAAAAAAAAAAAAGTGTGAGGATATATTGTACTTTGGAGCGTTTAAGTAGTCCCTGATACTTTCAATAAAAGCATTAACTTGGAGGTGGAATAATCCACCGAGCAGCCAGTAACATGATGTGAGTAACGCTGCTCTGGGGGAACCAACATTTTATCCCATTCCGAATTTTGAAGCATTTGTAGCTATAGGGTTATAAGAAAAATGCCCTGTCAAGCCAGATATCAAAAGGGCAAGAACCAGGGGCGGTCAATGAACATATTGGCCTTGAGCGTATAGTATAAGCAATCCACCCGTATTTATTCATAATTCCTTCCGTGTGAACCCCTCAACATATATTTTCTCGTGTTTGGAAATGGGGGACATATTTACTTTCTAAATCTCAGACTGCCACAACTCCTACAACTAATGCCGCTTCTCAAATAAGTTCACTCACTCTAGAGGTGTTTTAAACACAAGTGGCGCTAGGAAAACCCATAATATCTAATCACATATAAGCGTGTTTTCATTATGTGGAAAGGCAATCGAACAACTCTGGTGTGATGCCTCTAGACAACTGTTGATTTGCATAAGAAGAGAGAAGTCTCAGCGCCTTATCAATATGCAGTGATTCTGGAAAATCACTTAATCTCCCTGTGCCTAATAAGAAAAGTGTGTGTCCCTGGGGTGGCGTTAATTGGTGTGCAGGTAAAGCGCGCAAACACTCGATACCTTGCTGGTCGTGCAGCACTACCATACACTTTAAAAATTTACCTTGGAGGCTGTTTTCATTCCTAAAAGCCGTGAACCAGATGCCCCTTCACTATTCACACCATCGCCCCCCAAGCTTTCCTCCGATTCCTGTCTGCATGTTGAACATGCATGTCTTTGATATTGCGAACGTACCCCTTGCCAGCCACCCGCGATTTATTAAGGAAGTAGGCCTGGCTGATGGTGGATAAGATAGTCACATGAGATCGGGTAGTGGTTAAAATGTTTGGTCTCGGAATACGGATTTATTATTGTGAGTTCCACGCTTAGGTCAGGAGATGCTGCTGCCTTTCATCTTTAGCCTTGCTATTCGGAAACAGCTGGTGTAATGTTCAGCCTAGTCTATACAGGACAGTCAGCAGCCTGAGCTGTTTTAAGACAAGCGGAGGGTCTGGGTTGGAGTCATGCAAACCATCCGTAGTCATTCTCACGAAGTGACGAACCTTGTGTGTCCCGAGAGGGGCAACAGGACAAGGGAGGGGAGGTATATATAGGTGTGTATATATATATATATATATATATGTGTGTTATTATGGTAGCAGGAGTACAAAGGACAAAGGTATTTAGTAAGCACGAGGGGCGTTCCAAGCGCTAAAAGGATAGTTGAGACAGCCAAGTTAAGTTCATTTCGAGGCTTCATTTGGTGGGGCAATTCCAGGCGTAAGCATTAAGCCAGACAGCCCCAGGAATTAGGCAGGCGTACGATGAGCTCTGATTTGTTCAGACTGAGGGAGAGCATATCGACCACAAATAATTGTGAAGAAAAAAAAAAAAAAAAAAAAAAAAAACTCCACAAGGCAATGCGGTAGATTTCCGGTAGAATGCTGGATGGATAAGCTTCAGGGATAAGGCCATGACCTTTCTGGAAGGGGCATTCTTCTTCGACCTGTGTCGAACTGGGAAAGGAAGGAAGGAGGGCTGGATAACTCTTTATTCTACCTGCGGTGGCACGTCTTGCCAGGAGTGATTGGCAAAGGTTTTGCCTTCAGCCAGCCTAGGTTAACACCCATCCCTACAAGCCAATTGTTCATGGTGGTATCGGGCCGCATTTACACAGCGCAGTATTTGGCCCCTGGGGCTGTCAGTGTCGCGAATTACTAAAATTCCCTGAACTGAAGGTGTGGCCGGGTTTTACACGAGCAGAAGTTTGGGAGTGCAAGCCTCCACCTAGGGGGTGGTTGGCTGAATCTGATGAACTACTTCAAACGGTTCACAGCACTGCACGTGGGAGAGTGGCAATGCCCTGTGCATACTTCACCCAGACACCACGGAATGTGTGTCAATTCCCTGTGCATACTTCAACCAGACACCGGGAATGGCATGCCCTCACCTACATGGGCGTATCACCTTCTGAAATAAGCAGGACCAGAGATGTGCTGCTCTCCACTGGCATTTGACAGGTTAATGGACAAGGCTAGCGGAAAAGCCAGATGTATTGTCATGAGTTAAGGTGGTCGTGACCGAGGCACTGGCAAGATAGAGACACTGCCAATTATGGGTTAGGAACGAAATTATAACTGGGGCTCACAACAAATTATTTGATAGCAATGAGAAGTTTCCTTTTCAAGCCATGATGTCGGTGCCACGACTTACCTACAGCACTGCAACACCGGTGTAACAAGGACTGTAGGCAAAGATATTAACTCCTTTCAGCAGCAATAGAGTCCAAAGCTAGCTGCCATTCAACAAGCAAGGAATTGGATACGCTGTCCCAGTGGAGAGTAAGGAAAGAGTGGGATAACAGCGGGACTAGTATAAGACTCTATCGTCCAATTTAAGGTAGCTTAATTTGCAAGTAGAGAGGCCAAAACCCGGAGATGTTGCTAAGATATGGGCCGGTTTGTAGTAAACAATAGACTAATACGATGTGAAAGGGAGCAAATTTAGGTAACAGTGATGTCAGCTTGTGTTTATATACGTAGGTGAAGGGGTTAACTCACACGTTACCTTCACCCTGCTTATGGTGCTGTAGCTGTTGGGAACACAATTCCGTGCCAGGTGGCACCTAAGTTGGCCAATTGGAAAGTATTAAGGGGATGGCAGGTCCATAAGCGCCTATTTCACCAATGCCTTGTTACCGATGCCATATTTCCAGCCTGAAAATCAGATTTAGGTGTTACTCTTCTCGCCCAGCCTTTCCTTGGAGCCAGGGAGGGGGGGAAACGTTCACAAATTTGGGTCCTCGAGCTGAGCGATGTACCTTCGGCAGCTCAGTCAGCCATATCGGCTTTATCCGGAGTCATGAAAGAAGACGTCCATTTAGCAGTTACATAAAAATCTTCTGTCCTGCTAAAGAAATCATGCAATTCCCCGCAGCAGCAGCTGCTTTTTAGGTACCATGCCGCTATCTATACATCACCTTTGTAGACAAAGCGGAAATCAACACCTTAGTGCTAGGATATGAAGGGAAGCGATGGATTGACGAATTCAGCTATGGTTTAGTTCTGACTCCATTTGTAGGTGCTAGATCTTCCCATAATTACGATAGGAAGATCTGCAGGGGCATCGCTTATAAGGCTAGTAACTCCAGTCACGCCTCAGCTGAGCGGCATTGGGGCCAAGAGTCATTCGTGGTTAGTCTGCCCTGGGCTTCTGAGTAATGTTGCAACTTAATGCCGTATATTTACGGTTACAGAACAGGACCCATTAATTAGCCCACTAAAAGCTGGCTCGCAGGGGCGGGCACCTATAAACAGCGAAAGGAGGAAGGGGGGCTCTGGCAGCGACGGTAGCCTCCCCAGAGCTGTGGCGGAGTTACAGGGCGATCTGGATGCAGACGGGTACAGTAAGGGTACCTCTGCGACAGGCGGTACAGTAAGGGTACCCCTGTCCGGCACAGTAAGGGTGCCCGAGCCAAGGTCCAGGAGCCGAAGGGGGTTCTGGGAAGACCGCGACGGCGCCCCGTTAGTCCTTCGGGCGGTTGGGGGGCCTGACCAACCGGGGGTGTGCCACAACACGCTCCGCCCCTGTCGGAAGGGGCGGGAGTAGGAGACAGATCACGTGACCCAGTGGATGATCTGTAAATAATTATGTGCCACACTGCCGGGCATCGACCCACCGTGTGTGCTGGCTCACCAGGCGGGCGGAGCAGCAAGGGGCTGCCTGCCCTGGATCGCCCGTAAGATAACCCAATTTTATTATCATACTGTGTTGTATGAAATAAACATGCAGCAGTTCTTCACCCACAAATAAAGTGTCAGTGTAATCATTGGGTGACGTCTGTGTATGCGTGTTGACTGAAGCGGATGACGGTGTGGTCACTATACTTCTCAAGAGGTTCCAGCAATGCGTCCGCTTCTCAGGCAGGGAACCCTGTGTCCTGCGAACCGCAACAGCTCCGTTCTGCTTTGCCGCCCTCTGTGAACAGCTACATGTAGGGCAGCTACATGTCGGCGCGCGGCTCGGCAGCTGCAGGCTCCTCTCCCACTCCACCGTACTCTCAAATTCAGGAGGCAATGGCCTCGCACCACTGCCTCAAGGACCCATCGTGAGCCGGTCGACGCCTCACTCCCCCCCCCCCCTCCCCCCCCCAGGCCGGTGGCTACTGGCTCACACACTTCTTGCGGCGTTTACGGTGGTCTCGGGGGCTACCTGCCACTGTTCGGTCTCAATGCAAGCCCACCTTTGCCAGGCGAGGAGCCTGAAGGGAAACCTCAATGAAGTGTTGGAGAGCAGCGATGCGGTGCTAAGGTGGTGGTACGGATAGACAGAGTCAGGTCTCAACCATCTTGGACACGCCCCTAAATCGACTTTTAAACATACCAAGAACACTGATAGGATTTCCAATTTATGTGTGAAATTCGACAAAATAATTGTTAATTTCAAACAAGAACCTGAACATACCTTTGAGCACTGCACGTATTATATACCCCTTTGTGTCCACAACATTTGTGATAAGATACGGGAAAATGGAAAAAATGAAAGCAAAGCAGCAATTCAGAATCGTGTAGTTAAAAGATTTCATATACATTTACCTCTGCAGTGAGTGCGCTCTTGTTGCTTTGGGCACTCTTTGTTTGAAATAATTACACGGCAGCCCTGCCGTGAAGAGATGCACCGTCCCTCGATCACTGGGAGGCTGGAGTTGGAACTTTGCCAAACTCGTTTCAGCACTTCAGAGGAGAATAAATCAAACCAGCGTCAGCTTCATGGCCCACTGGAGGGTAACAATGGATTTAATAATCATGTGCACAGCGGAGCCCACTGGAGGGTTTAAACTGTAAGTGACTCCATTTTCGGACTACAAGTCCCAGCATGAAATTGACATACTGACGCACTGCGCAAAGCCCACTGGGGGTATTTAAATTCAACATGCTGTAACGGAAAATGTTTGGAGCCATCTGCTGTGTGTGTGCCAATCACCCATGATTAAGAGGCAGGAGAAGCCTTGAAACGCGTTGGGAAAGAGGACAATAATTATGCATGCTGATGCTCGTTTTTCAATTTGAAATAAACCTTTTGGTTACCTCTGCAGTGAGTGCGCTCTTGTTGCTTTGGGCACTCTTTGTTTGAAATAATTACACGGCAGCCCTGCCGTGAAGAGATGCACCGTCCCTCGATCACTGGGAGGCTGGAGTTGGAACTTTGCCAAACTCGTTTCAGCACTTCAGAGGAGAATAAATCAAACCAGCGTCAGCTTCATGGCCCACTGGAGGGTAACAATGGATTTAATAATCATGTGCACAGCGGAGCCCACTGGAGGGTTTAAACTGTAAGTGACTCCATTTTCGGACTACAAGTCCCAGCATGAAATTGACATACTGACGCACTGCGCAAAGCCCACTGGGGGTATTTAAATTCAACATGCTGTAACGGAAAATGTTTGGAGCCATCTGCTGTGTGTGTGCCAATCACCCATGATTAAGAGGCAGGAGAAGCCTTGAAACGCGTTGGGAAAGAGGACAATAATTATGCATGCTGATGCTCGTTTTTCAATTTGAAATAAACCTTTTGGTTACCTCTGCAGTGAGTGCGCTCTTGTTGCTTTGGGCACTCTTTGTTTGAAATAATTACACGGCAGCCCTGCCGTGAAGAGATGCACCGTCCCTCGATCACTGGGAGGCTGGAGTTGGAACTTTGCCAAACTCGTTTCAGCACTTCAGAGGAGAATAAATCAAACCAGCGTCAGCTTCATGGCCCACTGGAGGGTAACAATGGATTTAATAATCATGTGCACAGCGGAGCCCACTGGAGGGTTTAAACTGTAAGTGACTCCATTTTCGGACTACAAGTCCCAGCATGAAATTGACATACTGACGCACTGCGCAAAGCCCACTGGGGGTATTTAAATTCAACATGCTGTAACGGAAAATGTTTGGAGCCATCTGCTGTGTGTGTGCCAATCACCCATGATTAAGAGGCAGGAGAAGCCTTGAAACGCGTTGGGAAAGAGGACAATAATTATGCATGCTGATGCTCGTTTTTCAATTTGAAATAAACCTTTTGGTTACCTCTGCAGTGAGTGCGCTCTTGTTGCTTTGGGCACTCTTTGTTTGAAATAATTACACGGCAGCCCTGCCGTGAAGAGATGCACCGTCCCTCGATCACTGGGAGGCTGGAGTTGGAACTTTGCCAAACTCGTTTCAGCACTTCAGAGGAGAATAAATCAAACCAGCGTCAGCTTCATGGCCCACTGGAGGGTAACAATGGATTTAATAATCATGTGCACAGCGGAGCCCACTGGAGGGTTTAAACTGTAAGTGACTCCATTTTCGGACTACAAGTCCCAGCATGAAATTGACATACTGACGCACTGCGCAAAGCCCACTGGGGGTATTTAAATTCAACATGCTGTAACGGAAAATGTTTGGAGCCATCTGCTGTGTGTGTGCCAATCACCCATGATTAAGAGGCAGGAGAAGCCTTGAAACGCGTTGGGAAAGAGGACAATAATTATGCATGCTGATGCTCGTTTTTCAATTTGAAATAAACCTTTTGGTTACCTCTGCAGTGAGTGCGCTCTTGTTGCTTTGGGCACTCTTTGTTTGAAATAATTACACGGCAGCCCTGCCGTGAAGAGATGCACCGTCCCTCGATCACTGGGAGGCTGGAGTTGGAACTTTGCCAAACTCGTTTCAGCACTTCAGAGGAGAATAAATCAAACCAGCGTCAGCTTCATGGCCCACTGGAGGGTAACAATGGATTTAATAATCATGTGCACAGCGGAGCCCACTGGAGGGTTTAAACTGTAAGTGACTCCATTTTCGGACTACAAGTCCCAGCATGAAATTGACATACTGACGCACTGCGCAAAGCCCACTGGGGGTATTTAAATTCAACATGCTGTAACGGAAAATGTTTGGAGCCATCTGCTGTGTGTGTGCCAATCACCCATGATTAAGAGGCAGGAGAAGCCTTGAAACGCGTTGGGAAAGAGGACAATAATTATGCATGCTGATGCTCGTTTTTCAATTTGAAATAAACCTTTTGGTTACCTCTGCAGTGAGTGCGCTCTTGTTGCTTTGGGCACTCTTTGTTTGAAATAATTACACGGCAGCCCTGCCGTGAAGAGATGCACCGTCCCTCGATCACTGGGAGGCTGGAGTTGGAACTTTGCCAAACTCGTTTCAGCACTTCAGAGGAGAATAAATCAAACCAGCGTCAGCTTCATGGCCCACTGGAGGGTAACAATGGATTTAATAATCATGTGCACAGCGGAGCCCACTGGAGGGTTTAAACTGTAAGTGACTCCATTTTCGGACTACAAGTCCCAGCATGAAATTGACATACTGACGCACTGCGCAAAGCCCACTGGGGGTATTTAAATTCAACATGCTGTAACGGAAAATGTTTGGAGCCATCTGCTGTGTGTGTGCCAATCACCCATGATTAAGAGGCAGGAGAAGCCTTGAAACGCGTTGGGAAAGAGGACAATAATTATGCATGCTGATGCTCGTTTTTCAATTTGAAATAAACCTTTTGGTTACCTCTGCAGTGAGTGCGCTCTTGTTGCTTTGGGCACTCTTTGTTTGAAATAATTACACGGCAGCCCTGCCGTGAAGAGATGCACCGTCCCTCGATCACTGGGAGGCTGGAGTTGGAACTTTGCCAAACTCGTTTCAGCACTTCAGAGGAGAATAAATCAAACCAGCGTCAGCTTCATGGCCCACTGGAGGGTAACAATGGATTTAATAATCATGTGCACAGCGGAGCCCACTGGAGGGTTTAAACTGTAAGTGACTCCATTTTCGGACTACAAGTCCCAGCATGAAATTGACATACTGACGCACTGCGCAAAGCCCACTGGGGGTATTTAAATTCAACATGCTGTAACGGAAAATGTTTGGAGCCATCTGCTGTGTGTGTGCCAATCACCCATGATTAAGAGGCAGGAGAAGCCTTGAAACGCGTTGGGAAAGAGGACAATAATTATGCATGCTGATGCTCGTTTTTCAATTTGAAATAAACCTTTTGGTTACCTCTGCAGTGAGTGCGCTCTTGTTGCTTTGGGCACTCTTTGTTTGAAATAATTACACGGCAGCCCTGCCGTGAAGAGATGCACCGTCCCTCGATCACTGGGAGGCTGGAGTTGGAACTTTGCCAAACTCGTTTCAGCACTTCAGAGGAGAATAAATCAAACCAGCGTCAGCTTCATGGCCCACTGGAGGGTAACAATGGATTTAATAATCATGTGCACAGCGGAGCCCACTGGAGGGTTTAAACTGTAAGTGACTCCATTTTCGGACTACAAGTCCCAGCATGAAATTGACATACTGACGCACTGCGCAAAGCCCACTGGGGGTATTTAAATTCAACATGCTGTAACGGAAAATGTTTGGAGCCATCTGCTGTGTGTGTGCCAATCACCCATGATTAAGAGGCAGGAGAAGCCTTGAAACGCGTTGGGAAAGAGGACAATAATTATGCATGCTGATGCTCGTTTTTCAATTTGAAATAAACCTTTTGGTTACCTCTGCAGTGAGTGCGCTCTTGTTGCTTTGGGCACTCTTTGTTTGAAACATTTATATATATATATATATTCACTGAAAAAACCATAGGTTTCAGGGGCGTTATAGTTAGCTGGACTTTTCACTCGTACAAAACCATTGAAATCCCCCCGTTATAGTTAGTTCAGCTAACTATAACTCGCGCGCCCGCAATGCACTGCTGATGACGTCACATATTACATCACTCATGACATGGTCAGTGACATCACTCAGGACATCATTGATGACTCTCAAATGACATCACTGATGACATCATCCTTGTGATTGAGAGGCAGACCTCCTCTCCCCCTAATATAACCTTTGATACATACATTCAAAAATAGAAACTAAAATTTTCAAAACAATGGACATACCAATACCAGTTACAACAACCTATTCAGTAATTCTAAGATCCACATACACATCCACTCATTCACCAACAGTCCTATACAGTCACTCATACATGTACTCACTCATCATATGTACTCCTACACCTATACATCCTGTTACACAACGCCATCATCCATAGAGTTACTCACACACATAGTCACTCATGCTAATAAAGAATCAAACATCCATTTACTTGCATATACAGTTATACACATACCACCACACTTACTTCTCCAGAAACTTACACATACTTAGTCTTTTCAACAATCACTTATAGAAACACATACTTATTCATACAGGAACTCTTCCAATCTCTCACATATACTCACTTATATACACCAATAGTCACATATACTAGTTTAAAACGTATGTAGTTATAAAGACACTATTGAGACAGTCATTCACTCACTAACACACCCATGCACACACTCATCCACCCATACAGTCCTGCACACATGCTGTCTTCAACACATACAAACAGTGAGTCACTCATTCATGCACCTATGCACTACGTAATACCCCCCACCGAACCATGCAGACACTCATACTGATACTCAAAAAACCAACTAATAACCTATATAAACACTCATGTAGCTACTTACCAACCCATGCAGCCACTTATACACAAAGTGAGAGACTGATACAGATATTTACATATTTAAACATTACTCACTAAGCCATGTATTCACTAAGATACACTTAATCAGTCAGTTATACAATCAATTTTTCAAAAACGAATCATCCATTTAGACACTTATATACCCATTTACTCTTCCATCGACCTTGAGATATACATATATAAAACATATGTAATTTTCAGAAAAACACACATTCACTGGATGATGTCATCAGTGATGTCATCAGTGATGTCACTGACCATGTCATGAGTGATGTAATATGTGACGTCATTAGCAGTGCATTGCGGGCGCGCGAGTTATAGTTAGCTGAACTAACTCTAACGGGGGAATTTCAATGGTTTTGGACGAGTGAAAAGTCCAGCTAACTATAACGCCCCTGAAACCTATGGTTTTTTCAGTGAATATATATATATATATATATATATATATATATATTTAAACAATATAGTACATGCTTTGATACGTTTATTCCACAGAATGTGTGGCATGAAAGGCCATATTTCACAGGTAACCGTGAAATATGAGAAATATTTCACTGTGGTCTGTGAAATACAGAGTGCAGCATCTTAAGAATCAGACCTCAATCAATCAAGACATTTGTAAAGCGCGCTACTCACCCGGAGGGTCTCAAGGCGCTAGGGGGAGGGGGGTCCGCTACTGCTCGAACAGCCAGGTCTTGAGTTGCTTCCTGAAGGAGAGGTGGTCTTGGGTCAGGCGGAGGTGGATGGGGAGGGAGCTCCAAGTCTTGGCTGCCAGGTAGGAGAAGGATCTTCCTCCCATGGTGGCTCTTCGGATGCGTGGAACGGTGGCGAGGGCGTGGCTGGACGATCGTAGCTGGCGTGTGGGAGTGTAGAAGGTCAGACGGTTGTTGAGGTATCTGGGGCCCAGGTCGTGGAGGGCCTTGTGTGCGTGGGTGAGTAGTTGGAACGTGATTCTCTTGCTGACGGGGAGCCAGTGCAGGTCTCTCGGGTGACTGGAGATGTGGCTGTGTCGGGGGATGTCAAGGATGAGTCGTGCGGAGGCGTTCTGGATGCGTTGGAGTCTTTTCTGTAGTTTGGCTGTGGTTCCGGTGTAGAGGGTGTTTCCGTAGTCCAGTCGGCTGGTGACGAGAGCCTGGGTGACCGTCTTTCTGGTTTCGGTGGGGATCCATCGGAAGATCTTTCGGAGCATGTGTAGGATGTTGAAACATGATGATGAGACTGCGTTGACTTGTCTGGTCATCGAGAGGGAGTCCAGGATGAAGCCCAGGTTGCGTGCGTGGTCCGTAGGTTTGGGTGCGCTGCCCAGGGCGGGGGGCCACCAGGAGTCGTCCCAGGCGGAGGGTGATGATCCCAGGATGAGGACTTCTGTCTTGTCTGAGTTCAGTTTCAGGCGGCTGTTCATCATCCACTCGGCTACGTCTTTCATCCCTTCGTGTAGGTTGGTTCTTGGGGTGGCTGGGTCGTTGGTGAGGGAGAGGATCAGCTGAGTGTCGTCTGCGTAGGAGATGATGTTGAGGTTGTGTTGGCGTGCGATGACTGCGAGGGGGCTCATGTAGACGTTGAAGAGGGTGGGGCTGAGTGTTGATCCTTGCGGGACGCCGCAGATGACTTTGGTGGCCTCGGATCTGAACGGGGGGAGGCGGACTCTCTGGGTTCTTCCGGCGAGGAACGAGATGATCCAATCTAGTGCCTTCTCTTGTATTCCGATGTTGCTGAGGCGCTGCACTAGGGTGCGGTGGCAGACAGTATCGAACGCTGCGGAGAGGTCCAGGAGGATGAGGGCCGCTGTTTCCCCGTTGTCGAGCAGGGCTCGGATGTCATCAGTGGCTGCGATGAGGGCGGTCTCGGTGCTGTGGTTGGCTCGGAAGCCGGACTGCGAGTGGTCGAGGGATCCGTTTGTCTCGAGGAAGGCGGCAAGCTGTCTGTTGACGGTCTTCTCGATGACTTTGGCAGGAAAAGGCAGGAGCGAGATGGGGCGGTAGTTCTTGAGGTCGGAGGGGTCTGCTGATGGCTTCTTCAGGAGGGCGCTGAGCTCGGCGTGCTTCCAGCTCTCCGGGAAGGTGGCGGTGTTGAAGTAGCAGTTGATGATGTCCCTGAGTTGGGGTGCGATGACTGAGTCGGCCTTGTTGAAGACTTGGTGGGGGCATGGGTCGGTTGGTGATCCGGAGTGGATGGTGTTCATCGTGTGGATGGTGTCTTCGGTGCTGACCGGGGTCCAGGCGCGGAGGGTGGTGGTGGGGGTCGTTGGTTCGGTGGTTGGGTGCGTGGTCTGTGCGCCGAAGCTGTTGTGTATATCGGCGATCTTGCGGTGAAAGAATGAGGCGAGGGTGTCGCAGAGGTCTTGTGAGGGAGTGATGTCGTTGTTGCCGGCGCTGGGGTTGGAGAGCTCTTTGACGATGCTGAAGAGTTCCATGCTGTTGTATGCGTTGTTGTCTAGTCGTTCCTTGAATGCTGTCCTCTTGGTGGTGTGGATCAGCTGGTGGTGTTTGTGGGAGGCGTGCTTGAGGGTGGTCATGTTGTCTGTAGTCGGGTTTTTTCGCCAGGCTTTCTCGAGGGTACGGCAGTTCTTTTTGGAGTTTTTGAGGTCGTCGTTGAACCAGGAGGCTTTCTTGCTGCCGGGCCTGCTGGGGTGGTTTTTCAGAGGTGCGAGGTCGTCCGCGCAGTTGGTGATCCACTGTGTGAGGTTGTTGGCTGCTTGGTTGGGGTCTGTTGAGCTGGCGGGAGGGTTCTGGCTCAGTGATGTGGTGAGCTGGTCGGTGTGATCTTGTTGCGGGGAGCCTGTTGCGGGTGGTGGTGAGTCGTGGTTCTTCTGAAGCTGAAGTGGACGCAGCTGTGGTCTGTCCAGTGGAGTCCGGTGGCGTGGCTGAAAGAGATGTACTTGCTGGAGTAGAAGACTGGATCAAGCGTGTGTCCAGCGTAGTGGGTGGGGGAGTTCACCAGTTGCTTGAGTCCGAGGTTGGCGAGGTTGTCCAGCAGGGTGGTGGTGGTATTGTCGTTGTTGTTCTCCAGGTGGAAGTTGAGGTCCCCTAGGAGGATGTAGTCAGCGGAGGGGAGGGCGTGTGGGCTGATGAAGTCTGCGATGTCTTCGCTGAATTGAGTGCGGGGTCCTGGGGGTCTGTAGATGAGGGTGCCTCTGAGTGTGGTCTTTGGGTCGGTGTGTATCTGGAAGTGAAGGTGTTCGGCAGCTGTGAGGGTGTCGTCGGAGTTGGTCGTGATGCGGATGGTGTTCTTGTGGACTATGGCGAGGCCTCCTCTTGTCTGGCTGACGCGGTCCCTCCGGGTGATCTTGTATCCGTCCGGGATGGCGATGGCGATGGCGATGTCGGGTGCTGAGGAGGCGTTCATCCATGTTTCCGTGAGGAAGGCGACGTCTGGAGATGTGGTGTCGAGCAGGTTCCAGAGTTCCACGGCGTGTCTGTGGACGGAGCGGGTGTTGAGCAGGATGCACTTCAGGTGGTTGCTGCTGGTGCTTGGCTTGGCGGGCGCGGTACAGGGCCGGATGCAGGAGAACTTGCAGGAATGGCAGCTGAATGGTCCGTGGGTGCGTCTTGGGGTGGCTCTGCAGCAGCCGGGGATCCGGCCGGAGTTGAGTGCGATGAGAGTGGCGGCGTTGTAGGACTTGCGGGGGGGGGCTGGCATCTGCGGGGGCCCGGGGGTCTGGCGCTGGGCGCGGGCCAGGCGCGGACGGGCGCAGACGGGCATGCCTTAGGCGCGCCTTTGGCGCGCGGCCGCTATGCGGCCTCCATATGAGTGGGAGAGGGAGGGAGGAGCAGCTGGGAGGTGGGAGCGGGGAGGCCAATGGGTGACAAGGGGGCGGGGCCGCTGGGACGCAGCGGCGGGAAACGGGCGGCGAGGAAGGGGGTGCACAATCAAGGGTACAGAAAGCAAAAAAGTGGTACAGATAATCAGGGCACAAAAGGCAAAAGGACACAAACACTCACGACACAGAAGGCAAAAGGGAGACAGTCAGTCAGGGCACAGAAGGCAAAAGGGGCGATGAGAGGCACAGAGACAACAGGAATATCGCCAAGGCAGAGGCTAACACGAGCGGCAGCGATCGAAATGCAGGTCACACAGGGGGCTGCATGGCGGTGAGGGGAGCGACCTGCCTGGTGAACAGGGTCAAAGGTCTCTCTCTCTACCGCTGCGCGGCCTCCATATGAGTGGGAGAGGGAGGGAGGAGCAGCTGGGAGGTGGGAGCGGGGAGGCCAATGGGTGACAAGGGAGCGGGACCGCCGGGACGCAGCGGCGGGAAACGGGCGGCGAGGAAGGGGCACACAATCAAGGGTACAGAAAGCAAAAAAGTGGTACAGATAATCAGGGCACAAAAGGCAAAAGGACACAAACACTCAGGACACAGAAGGCAAAAGGGAGACAGTCAGTCAGGGCACAGAAGGCAAAAGGGGCGATGAGAGGCACAGAGATAACAGGAATATCGCCAAGGCAGAGGCTAACACGAGCGGCAGTGATCGAAATGCGGGTCACACAGGGGGCTGCGTGGCGGTGAGGGGAGCGACCTGCCTGGTGAACAGGGTCAATGACCTATTATGATTCGTAATGTACCCCAATATAGGCCTGGGTAGTCACCTAGCCTTTCACCTACATTTACCCTGCCATTATACTACATAACAATTTTGGTGCTGACCTTTTACCTAGTTAGGTGCTGCATAAATGTTGTGTGGTTTTCTCAGAAAACTAGCATCATTTATTATGCATGAGAATTATCAGAATCACAGCAGGATTGCCATCTTCTGCATAATAACTGTGTATAAGGTTCATCACTATTGTCATCCTCTGTCGACATGACACAGCAAAGTAGAACCCCTGAGGGTGCCTTTTGGGTATATAAACAGCATATCTTTGCTGGGGCGGGCAGAGGAGAAAGACTTCTATGCTGACACGAGACTCTGAGGTTCCTGCACGCAGCGGTCTGACATCCCTCGCGGGGTGTCCATCTCGAGACCAAGACAGTGTAGTTCATTCTCTCACATCAATTTAATGAAGTTGGTCTTATCCTAGGGGATCCTTGGCTATACACCTACATACATGCTAGGTACATTTAGGTACATCTAGTTAGGGTTAGCATCGTAGGAGTATGCATTATTACTATCATGTATTTATATGCCTGCATATATCCATTGTTCTGTCTCATGGTTGTTGCAGCACATGTATTTGATGCTAGAATGACGCTGGTTCAGTAAATTCTTATTGAAAATGTCCCTATTGTTTAATCTGTGTATCTCTCTGAGACAAAGGGAGCACGAGTGACTGAGCGAAAGGTACAGTACTGTTTCCACGATCCCTGAGGGGTCAGGGTTGTCATGTTCGATAGTTGCCAGAAACTATTCGCTCCTTGATAAGAGGGGTTCATAGTTGAACTGTGAGCTGGCTGATATACAGGTGAACATATCTGGTGGGGGTGTCGGGAATCAGTCTGAAACCCCAATCCCACAGTTTGTCTAAACGCCTGGATCCTATATAGATTTATAGGAACTACACGACAGACCTATACACTTACTTTCAAAAGTTTCAAATTATTTCGCACCCAATCTTAAGATTACAACCACTTTGCCATGTCCAGGAATCTTTTTTGAATGTGTTGATTGAAAGCCTGCCTGTTTAAATAAAAGTATTATTCTTCATAGCATCAACCAAACCGTATAGAGCAATCAAGTTTCCCAGGTTCAAAGCTTCAGTAGTTCATTCGGTCAGGATTTTGTTGAATTGCGTAATGTGCAGTCTTTTTAACTCTGTTATTAATCCGGTTATAAAATCAGGATTAAAATTCCCAGAAAGCACAGAAAAACACCCTGGACTGCATGGTCCAATCATAAGTGCACCACGAAAAGTTGAGAGCTGTCATAGTACCTTATAGCTGTTTAAGCAAGAAATTTAGCCAGCCCCTTTGTAAATTGCTGCCTAGTCTGGCTTCATAGACAATTACACAGCATTGAAATGTTAATTGTGTGTATATATATATATATATATATATAACTGCTATACCTCCAGTTCTATGAATAACCTCCTCTCAAGGGTTAAGTGCATTCATAAGGGAGGAACATAGCTTTCCAATGGCTACTGCCAGTAATGAAACGAAAGCAATGTGAGCCGTGGGTGTGTCCTCAGTTACCAATCAAAACCCACTGTAAGCACCACCTTCAGTGACATTCACTGTGTTATGGCTTTCAGCTTGCTAAGACTCTCGGGCCAGCTATAGCTC
Source organism: Triturus cristatus (assembly GCF_964204655.1). Lineage (NCBI taxonomy): Eukaryota > Metazoa > Chordata > Amphibia > Caudata > Salamandridae > Triturus > Triturus cristatus. The sequence continues at coordinate 514,434,518 of NC_140588.1, forward strand.
AGCGGTTCCTTCTCAATTTACATGATTTTCGTGTTCAATCCTTCAGGGTTCGCGTCCCGCGGGCGCTCTCTGGCCTTTTTTTCCTCCATTACTTGTCTGCTAAAGAAATATATATCTTTACTTGCTTGATGCACTTTATTCGATAAAATGTCAATTTCCTCTGTTTGTTTTATTTTAGAAATTATCACTATTGTTTCTACTGTTGGCAACGTGCTACTTCTGTTTTCCAGTGACTGTCGGGCTGGGGCGAGGGTTGAGCGGGAGGGCGGGCGGGGAGGAGCCCAAGCTCAGCCGCTTGTATCATGGAATAAAAAAACACGGCCATGCACTGCCCAACACTAGTGGAAACTACGCCTGTTGTGGCAGCAGCCATGTTGCACTATGATACCACTGGTGCGAGCGGCGGACGTGGCTCTGTCACTATGGGACTCCACACTTGTAGTGCAGGTCAAGGAGGCTGTCACAACGGGACTGATCTCTTAGACAGTCCATGACAGTTTTCCGTATTGCTCGTCACACTTTCCTGCCTCCGAGGCGCTTGCCTGTTCAGTTAATTTTCTTTCCTTTCTTTCTGCCCAGTCCGTCTGAAGGCTATACACTATGGATTACAGGACTCAATCCCATTAACAGGTGCAGTTTGCAGTGCTACGAAGCAGTCAGATTGACAGCAAGCGCTACGTACAAAACAAGCTATCCTTATTGTTTAAGAGTTGTCACGGTTTTACAATTGTTGATGTGGAAAGATGAACAGCCAAGGAAATCGAGAAGCTAGTCTAGTGTTTGTCCGAGTTTCATGTCCTGTGGTTGCTTTATGCAGAGCTCTCAGGTTTCCTAGGTCCGTGTGTGAGAATCCGATTCACGCCAGGTTTGTTTTTTTGCTCTGTATTCGGGGACTTGTAGTCCTTGTTTTATAATTGGACCAAAAGGACTGACCAAGTCCCAGAATTCAAACCAAAAAACCTGGACTGGATTTTCTACTCACGCATGGAACTGGAAAATGTGAGAGCTCTACTGATGACATGGAGATTTTTATTCTTAAAATGCGGTATGTGTGTGTGACAGTGGTTACCTGTACGTGGAGAACATACTAATGACTCCGTGGAGGCTGTTGGAATTTGGAGTAGCCTCCTAGAAAACGGTTTCACTTTCTTTTGCTTCCCCTTTAGGAAACACGTGCATAGAAGGTGCCTGGTCACACACTGCTTAAAATGCATGTTAGAATAAACAAGCATTGGCATAGCCAATAGGTCTCGCCTTTGGGACCTTATGTGTTTAATGCAAAAGCAACAGTTGATGGACAGAATGCAGAACAATGTCATACATTCACCCCAGTACAGAGATCTGGGCCTAAATCCATCGTTTGTTTTGCTCACCATGCCATTCCAGTTTGAACCCAGCCATATCAGAATCAGAAAAATCTTTATTTCGGTTCCTTTAAACCACAAAAGATGCAAACAATACATACAACACCTAATACAAATAGTGCATCAATACCATTTCAACTAATTGTGAATAAAAATGTAAAGGAAAGAGGCTTATAATGGCCTATCGCCCTTGGTTAAGAATATAAATACAATTTTAACTATGTTAAAAAGGCATCAAGAATTTAAAAATGAGGATATCACGCATTAGCAAACCCTATTACATCGTCCATTTGATTGTTCTTCCATATGTAAGATAAAAGAGAAGAAAACACAATTCAATAGCAATTCCTAACTCAGCGGCGTAGCTGGGGGGGGGCGCATTGGGGGCGGTCCGCCCCAGGCGGCACTGTTTTTAGGGCGGCGGCGGCCGCGCGGCACTGGCCCGTTGCGGCGGCTGTTATAATTTATTTGGGGACACTGAAAGTCAGTGTACCCAAATAAATGATAAAGGCCGCCGCAATGGGCCAGTGTCGCGCGGCCGCCGTTTGAAGTACAAGCACTGCTCACGTGCTTGCAAAAAAGCAACAAATTGCCGCCAGCAGCACAAGCACCACGTTGGGCGCGCGGTGGAACAAGCTCCAGCGCGTGCACCGTGACGTCGAGCAGCCCACTACTTCCGGTGCAGCCAGGGAGAGCGCGTGCAGGGGTTGGGATGGATTCCTGCACCCCACCACACCATTCCCCGATAACGTGGATGAATCAGCTATGGTGCCTGACACCCCTGGATGGGACCCGTTTACGAATATAAAGTGTACGTTAAAGGTAGGAGAGCACAGTGGGTCTGAATGGGCAGTTTTTCAAACCGGAGTGTAGTGCAAGCCCGGTTTTAGGGGGTGGGCCTTGGCAATGAATCTGCAACCGATGTACAACAATAATACAAAATGTTCAGATAACTGGTGATTTATGATCTTGCTGGAGAGCAATCATTTATTTGTCTGTTGCTAGTTTTTAAATGCAGATAAACTGTATTTTATGGGGGTAGCTCGGTGGGTTACTGCCTTTGTCACAGAGATCCTTGTGTTACTTGCCGTTCAAAAGTTACAATCCTAAAATAGGACAGTGACCTCAGAACAGTCATCAAAGAGCTGCATACAAATTTCACCTTTTTTTGTGTTGTGATATAGTTAGAACTTCTCCAGTCTTTCATTATTCTGATGTCGCTAAAAAGAGTTTGTTTGGGAAGTCATACATTTTTATCAGTAAAGCCAACCTCCAACCACTGGAGTACTCTTTAAATCCTGAGTTTGTGCTTCTCCAGACCAAAGCCTTGTAAAATATATTGCCCACCAGTATGGATGACATGTGACTCCTACACGTGTAATCCTCATTGGCCTATGTGACATTCCCCGTAGACTGATTTATTGTCTCTGTGTAATGTGTGTGTTATGTAAAGTACTGTGACACCCTACACTGATATGAGTAGCGCAATACAACAAATGGAATGCATATGAGAGAGGGGCAACAGAGATGAGGGGCCCTGGTTAAAGGTGGCAGTGAGGGAATACGAGGAGCTGGTCATGGGGTAGGGCAACTACCGAGAGATGAGGGGTACTAGTGGAGGGTGGCAGTGAGGGAAGCCAAGGAGGAGGTCATGGGGAGGGGGGGAACTACAGAGAGATGAGCGGCACTAGTGTCGGGTGGCAGTGAGGTAAGCGAGGAGGAGGTCATGGGGTAGGGGGGCTACGGAGCGATGAGGGGCACTGGTGGAGGGTGGCAGTGATGGAGTCTGAGGAGGAGGTCATGAGGGGGAGGGGCTGCGGAGAGATGATGGAAAATGTTGGAGGGTGGTAGTAAAGGTATCTACGGAGAAAGAGGTCATTGTTAGGGCCCCAAAAAAAGACTTTTGCACCAGCACTAAATCCAACCCTGTCATGGCCTTTCTGTTTTCTTATATTTAATTAACAGTCGGGTGATTAGGAAAACTGTGAAGCATACTTTAAAGTGCATGCTAATTACATTTACTGCTATATTCAATGCTTCAAGTTTGAAGGTGATTTTACTAATGTTTTTTTACCAGGAATAATGAAAATGCAACTGGATGGTGGCTCATATGGGGCTGGGGCCCAAGGTCAGCTGTGAGATAAGATGCACTGAAGAGGGGTGGTAGAAAAGTGAATAATCAAGCCTGTAAGGGAGCACGTTGCAGAGTCTGGGGTCAGGTGGAGATAGTAATGAAGAGGGATTCTTCCTGAAGGCTTGCACGGGGGGAGCCTGAGTAGTGTCACTTGCCTGATACTCCCACCTTAGAAATCTCCTCTTACCATCAAAGGGACATTACATGGAGAAAAAAACACTTTTTGAGAGTAATAACATTTAGAAAGAGATTTGGAAAAGAGTGTGTTTTACTGGGCCTTGGTAGACTAAGAAGAGATAAAGGAGGGCTGGAAGCAGGCCTGGCTAGACATACAAGTGACAAATCGGGCATGTAGTGGCCCACCCGAATGCACCCTTGGTCCACCCAAATAAAAGTTCCTGGAGCCGGGCCTGGTGTGGTGTGTGTGAGTTTTGGTGATATAATGTGAGGGTAGAAGGAGTAATTTAAAAGGTTGGATAGTTTAAATATAGGACGGGTTAATATAAGGCAGAGGTAGTAGGAGTATGAAGTAGTTTGGGTGTTGAAGGGGTAATTATGTTTGTGTGTATTTACTGATCTAGCACGTTCTAAATTCAGTACACTTGTGAGCAGATTTACCAAGATTCACACTATGCAACTATGTGCAATAGTCTCCCTTGCACAACCAAAATTAGCATTGCATTGTATTTACTGCGCATTGTGCCACAATGATGGCATCAGCCACACACATGCAAATGACTGTTATTTGTGACAAATATGATTTTTAATTTATGCAAAGACAGAGAAACAATACTTTGTATGAGTTTTGTGTTTTGAATAAAACCCTTGAATGCAATTATTTTGTGCAGACAGCCTCCTAAGGGTAAATTGGGCATTGTGTGTAATTTTAGCAAATATCACACCTAATATGCTTTGAAATATTTTGGCATTTCCCATTGTCTGTTTGTACTGGGCTACACTAGTTTGTATGGCTTTAGTTCAGTTGATCTGGCTTTGCTTGGAGTTCTAGGCCTGTTGGTGTGGTTCCTACCCCATTACACCCACTTTGCAAGAATTCTAAGGGGTTTTGTGCTACGCGACTAGAATTAGATTACTCAACATTATGTTGTTACATATATATTATAATTTATGGAATAATAACATGTAAGAGGAGAGAGGGTGAATTTCAGTATCAGTAAATAAGACCAGTTCTAGAAATCCTTGGTATAGTGAAAGGGAAGGGGCATGGGGTATTGAGGCTGACATTGTGACATCGAAGATTTGCTCAGGTAAAATGGGTCATGCTGAGTGCGCAGGGTAAGTTGATACTGAGAGACGGAGTATAGGAGTAGTAGGTAGGAAGTGGGGACAGTTTGAAAGTTGGAAGTATTTAGAGGTCAGGAGGGATGTGACAAAATATAGGGTAGCTTCGGTGCTGGGGAGGAAGTTGGAAGGGAATAGTTTACAACTGGAGGTAGTTTCAGCATTGGAGGGGTAGTTTGAAGGTGGAGTTCGCATGAAAGTAGGGGTAGTTTGTTTGAAGGGTTGACTTTGTTCTAGAAGGTAGTAAGTGGAGATACTCTGACTGTAGGCAGAGTTCTTTGACAATAGGAAGTAGTTTGAGTGGAGAGGTAGTCTAAAAGAATGGGGTAGCGAGAAGATGGGGTTGTTTTGGTCTTGGAGAGGTTGTTTTGGTGCAGTTTGGGTGAAGGGGGTTAGGTTGAAAGGGGGGGATCATTTGAGCATAGAAGTGCTAGATTGAAGGTAGAAGAGGACAGTGTGAGGGAAGATTGGGATATCTGATGGTTGGGATAGTTTAAGGGGCAGTATCGGGTAAAAGTGCATTAGCCCTGGCTGTGTATTAGTGCCATTTAAAATTAGTTTTAGCCACACTGCAAAGCATCTGCACTGCTGTACAGCATGGCTACAATGCATTGCCAAAGCAATAGCTCTCATAAGCAAGACCTTTTGGCTTTGCAGTGCTTGTTTTTGATTACAGCGTCAGCTCAGCAAAGTAAGTCTGTGCTGAAGTGGACATTTACAGCTGAAGAGTGAATGTGGCAAGCAACACCTGGGTGTTCTTAGTAACACACACAAAATGTGCGCGGGGCGATATGAATGTGCAGAGACCTTGGCATTACTCACGTGCTAACCAGAGATGTTTGTGAGGACAGGCACATACCATGATATCAGGACTCACATTCAATTACTTTGCTTTCTAAAATTTCAGGAATATTGAAACGAGGCACCTTGGGTGCAATTCATTTTAATATTACATTGGGAAACTAAACTGTTATTAGTATACATTGCCACGGTTCCTTCTGCAGATTCCGTGGGTTGTCCAATCCTAGTATACCCTTTTCCCCCCCATGAAAATATTTCTATAGATTTTTACATCTTTTTGCGGGCATGGGGCTGTCTGTAGTGACAGGTGCAGGGCCACATTCTACTGCATTCTGTGGCCTGACACTCCAGCTTATTGAAATGCTTTCGGAGCACTGACAGTCTTTAAAAAACACACATTACTATACTGTAGTGACCGTAGGCGACACTGAGTTGGTGTTGAATGCTCTCTGTTTGGTGGGAGGGAGGAGTAGAATGGTTACACTGCTCTCTCCTGGGATGGGTGGGGTCAGGGCGTGTAGTTCTTCTGCGGCTGGGGCAGTGGATGGCTCCACTGCTCTCTCCTGGGAGGGGCACGTGGGATGGAGTCTACTGAGCTCTCATGGGGGGCTTGGGTGGAGTGAGAAGGCTTCCACTGCAGGGCTGGTACTGCCCGAACTGCAGAACTCAAGTTAGTCTAGTGATCAGGTGCATTGGACTCACCTGTAGTATCTTGAAGGTCCTGCCAGGGGAATCGTGGTCAAACCCAGTTTGGTGGACCGGTCTGCAGACATTGCTGAGGTCACGGACGGGGTAGATAGGGGAGAGGGGACAAGGGTCCTGCACAAGTTGTGATGTTATGAGTGAGATGTCACAAGCAGAGTAGGTAGAACTGATGTAAGTTTTGGGTTTCCTTCTGCTCTTCCTTCAGCGGCGTAGCTAGGTGGGGTCCGTCCGTCCCAGATGGCAATATTTTGGGGACAGGGGCTGTCTAGCCCTGGACCGTGTCATGTATGTGCATGTAACTTTCATGATCGAGGTAACTATTAGCGGCGATACTACGTGTGTCTCGGACCTCTTTCAGGTGCTCGCCGTCCTTTTTCTCCAGCATCCCCCCAGGGGGGGGCGGCAATCTGAAGGATAGCCCCGGGCGCCACAAGCTCTAGCTACGCCTCTGTCCTAACTAATACATTATAACAATAAAACTCCCTTATTCCCTTCAACATACACAGAGTAAATTCATCAGTAATTTCCCTAGAGTACTTGGTCAGGTTCACTATAACTTCAGTAATGCTTTGGCCCTTACGAACCTTACAGCTAGTAAAAATTTATTTATACTAAAAACAATTGCTTGAGCTGTATCAGTCTTTAATATTCTTTCTGCTTCTTTACTGGATCTTGTTCCTAGGTTTTTACAAATGGGTATAATCCATTTTTTCCTAGGCTTAACATATGCAGGACAAAAGAGTAAAACGTGCAGATCATTTTCTTTAACTTTATCTGGGCATAAAATACACAAAACATTATCAGTTCCATCGTAATTAACGGCCCAACGTGATGTAATTGCATTTATGTTCAATATACCATATCTAAATTTCATGTATAAAGTTTTTGCAAGTTAAGGACACATTTCATCAAGAAAAGGCTCAACATTTGCTATGTCCTTGAACAAAAGAAATCTAGTCGTTAGCGGTCTGTTAAATGAGCCGTATAACACACTGCTTTGGATATGTACCCAGAAAGTAGATTTTAGCAATTTCTTAGAACCCGAAGACAGTGAAGGTTGGACCTGTCCCAAAACTGGGACAGGTCCAACCTTCTAAACCATAAAAAAAATGTCTAAACCACAAAATACATCTATTCTGATCCAACTCCATAACCTCCTCTAAACCAACCTTGTAATGTATTAGTTCTGGAGTTGACCATAACCTTACCCAAAATGTAAGGGGTCTTAAAAGTGCATAGTGGTCAGTTCGTTTTACATTCAAGTCCAGGATAATTGGAGTTAATGGTGCTCGTACAGGGAGACTTAGGAGCATTATACAAAATGTATTTTCCCTCACCTCAAAAATCTTTTTACAGTGGGGCCCCCATATTTAAGCCCCGTGCAATGCTGCTGATTGTGCTTTGTATTTAAACACCTCCAGGGCTGGAGAGACTGCCTTAGAAAAACTATTCCTATGCTTTTTCATTATGGGTAGAGAATTTTGGAGCAAAGCTATCTTACTTTTTTCCATTTGTAACTTCCATGACAGCTTTGTATCCAGGGATAACCCAAATAGCTAAAACTCTGCACATATTCCAACTTTTGGCCATTCAAAACTATGTTTTTCCTAAAGGTTTTATGGGGATTTATGTCCATGTATTTGGTTTTACTGGAGTTAATTTGTAAACCTTTCGTGTTGCAATAGGTGTAAAAGAAGTCTATTAGGCTTTGCAATCCTTTTGGTGTCTGTGATATTAGTATGATGTCGTCAGCGAATAAGAGCGCTGGCACCAACTCCCCCCCCCCTAGTTTTGGTGCATCATTCATGCAACCATTAAAAAAATTGGGGATATCGTTTACGTACAGTGAAAATAGTGTAGGTGCCAGTACGCATCCTTGGCGTACACCCCTTCTTATAGGGATTGCTTCTGTAAGTTCGCCCCTCGGACCCCACCTTACTTTTGCGTAACTGTCTTCGTGTAGCCTTCTTATCTGCTCAAGTAAGTCGCCAGGCACCCCTTGGCGTCTCAGTGTATCCCATAATAAAGCACGTGGAATAAGGTCAAACGCTGCCTTTAAGTCTACAAAGGCAACGTAAAGATATCCTTTTCTTAATTTTACATATTTCCAACACAAGCACATGAACCTAAAAACCTGGTCCGTTGTGCTAAGTTTTGTTCTAAAACCTGCCTGGAATTTAGTAAGGACGTTGTTTTCCTCGATCCAAATATTTAATTGATTTAAAATATGCCTAGCAAACATTTTCTGTAAAATATCTATTAAACTGATTGGGTGATAGTTTGCTGGGTCGTAACGGTTCCCTTTTTAATTTTTTTTAATCATTTCGGCCCCTTTCCAGGTTTCCGGGATTGAAGCACCCAAAGCTATGGCGTTGCATAAATGATTAATATATGGTCCCCAGACACTGATATCATGCTTTAGTAGATCACCCGGAATTTTGTCAGGTCCGGGGGCTTTCCCTGGTTTAACCGCACTAATTGCCAGTATTGTTTCATCTAAAGTAAAAACTAGTTTAAAATCATTTGTATTAGCTACCAACCCATCATTAGGTTGAGAAATCCTATTTCCTGATACTGCATACAAACTCGTAAAATGGTCGACCCATGTATCTGCATCAAGATATGTGTCTTTAGTATCCTTCCCCATCTTGTCTCCTTTGGCTACAAGCCTCCAAAAGCCCAATTGGTCCTTGGTCTTTGCTGCATTGAGTAAATCAGTCCAAATATCATCGTCCCAATTTTTTTTGCGTTTTCTTATATTTGATCCTGGTCTCCTTGATACTAATTGTATTTCCATTTTTTATTGCAGTTATCAATTCAGTCTTTACATCGCGGCAACCCTTGTCATACCATAAATTTACCTCTTTGTAGTGGCTTTTATTTCCTCCTTTCTTTTTCCTTGGAATATTGGTCACAATCGGTATCAGTGCTACCAAAAGATCTTTGTGCAACTCCAGAAAACGATCCTTCTCTATTGTTGAGTCTATGTGAGATTCGCAAGTGTCTGCAAATATATTATAAATATTTGCCAGAGCCTCGGTATTCCCCAAAATATATGGCCACTTCAAAGAGCGATGGTTGTTACGTACTAGGAGATCATCAGAGATAATCTTACAATCCTCGATGCTTCGAGGAAAAAAATGAAGAAGCTGGTTAGATAATGACAGTTGGAGAGGGCGATGATCGCTCTCTATTCTTGGATCGATTTTTATGTCAATTGCATAAGACCTAAGTTCCAATGATACCAGTATGTAATCAATATTACTCCGTGAATTACCGCTACAGAATGTGTGCGCTTTTGGCTTGTCCGAAGGTAGACGCCCATTACAGGCTCTTAGCCCGTGCCCAACAACTAATTTCATAATTTGCACTACTGCCACGGTGCATGGCACCGCGCTTGAACTTTCTAGCACTGGAATATTGTTAGCCGTATCTTCATCCTCAAAAATGTTACCGAGCCCTGTCACAGGCTCAAAGTTACAATTTAAGTCCCCGCCTATTAGTACACTTGCCTTTGTCTCTAGAAAGATTAAAATGGAATCCAAGTGTTCTATAATCAATGATTCCTTAGAGGCTAGGCTGGGTCTATTATAAAGGTTAAATAGATATAGTACTCTTCCATCCTTAGTAGTAATTTTTACACCAACAATATCTTGAGATGTTGTACTCAGTTGGGTTATTTCAATTGCTAAAGTTACCCTTATCCATATCACAAGGCCCCCAGATGGCCTCCCTCTTGCCAATGAAATTGCGTTCACGCTAAAGGTCTTATAACCAACTCCGTGAGGGGTTTCTAGGCCCAAAGTCTCTTGTAAGAGACAGATGTCGCTCTGTTCGATGTATTCATGCCAATCTGTGACTCTAAGATTCCGATTGAGCCCTGCTACGTTCCAAGAAATAAAACATAGCTTTGATGATTAATCAGTTATACCAGCAAATTGGGACTCACCTATCATTTTATTATTGATGCTACTAGTATCACTGATACTTATAGCATCATCTAAGCGGTCCAATGTAATGGACAGGGGGATAGGTGTAATTCCCCCACCTTCCTGCTCGTTATACTCTTGTGATCCTCCTTCTTGTAAACCTTCCTCATGTATCCGGTTTTGATAAACCCCTGGTCCCTTTTTCCTACTAGTAATGTTCTGGTTCACAATTACCTTTCCCTTCCTTACATCATATGATTTCCTCCCATAGAGTTCTATCGTTTGTTGTCAATCTACAGCTTCTAAAGATGATTACTCCTGATATCTATTCCGGGTTGAAAGAGGGCCGTCAGAATCACTTCCAGGCCTCCCAGATTGTGATCTGTAAAAGTATCCCAGAGGTAGGGCATGGATACAAGTATTCTGGAGGGGCATCTCCTCCTGAACTACCAACAAACTGTTGACCATATGCGGCCGTCTAAAGTTTATGACTATACAATCCCCTTTTATATTCTTTGAGGAATTGCCTACCCACCCTACCCTGTGAACCATCAAAATGTCGTTCATATTTTGTGGCTTAAATTTTTTTAACTTGGTTAGCCAATCAACAGTTTTGTTTTTAAGATTAAGCCATGACTCTTTCTGTTCTCTTTTAAGGGTAGGGAACCCGGCTAGAACCAAAACATACGGACATGCAGCTGGGGGTAAGCATAAGATATCTGTGTTGGGAATAAGATCAGTTCCTTTAGAGCTGTGCGTTACCTCTGGCACTCTAATCATTTCCAGGGGATCTATGGCCGCCTGAACGTGCAGTCTGACACTGTGACCTTCGTCACTAGCATACACTGCCTCTGTCCTGCCCTTTATGTTTCCACCCCAATTCAACTCTTCAATCAAGGGTATTTCCACGGTTTGCCCACTGCATGCACCCTTCGTTCTGTAATGAGTGTGCGTAGTTGGAACTTTCGCATTAGTTTTTTGCTGTACCCCTTCCTTGAGTGTTACTTTGAAATCCTCACTTAGTGTATTTAATTGTTCTATGGCCAAATTTAACTGCTCTAATTTTACTTCCATGACACTAAATTTTATATCCATGCGTTCGTCAATCTGGGATAACATTCGGCCAAATGAAGCCTCAAAGACTGATAAAACAGTTTGTTCTACCTGGTCAACACCCCCACCAGATAAAACAGAAAATGAAGTAGAGTCAGACTCGGTTTGGGTACTGACTGTATTACATGTAGTTCCCTCTTGTTCATGTGAATAGGTAGTTTCGTTGGGCAAGGTAACTAACCCTCCTATTTTTTTTTCTTTAGAGGAAGATTTCTTGGAACCGCTTTTGCTATTCTTTTGTGGCTGTTTAGCTTTCACTTTTGAAACTCCTACTTGCCTCGAAGTACGTAGTCTCGAACTTATTCCTAGCTTACTTGAGTCAGCTGAATTAAATATCATAGGAGAACCCAAGGTAGGTGATACGACAAACCATTGGCTTGTTAGGGGCAGTTGGTGTTGGAGTAGTTATATTTAGTTGCAACCTATCAATGGGATTTGGTGAACAAACTTGTCTATAAGTGGGTAGCCTAGCCGGATCGAGTGACAACCGTCTCTCTGCCAACTCGATTTCATGTGTTAAAAGTGATTCTGCTCTGATAATGAAAGCATCAAGGGTGCCAGCAGCACCGTTTCGCGTTCTCATTTTTCCGTGCTTCCTTTCACTTACTTCAGTGTATATAATCACAAGAAACAAACGTAGATACGATTACAATTAGTGACAGCAATTAACAATATAGTTTTTTGTTGAGCCTCGGCTACAACAAGTGCTTACCGCTATGCTACAATTTAAACCAGTTCTTAAGGTGTTGGCCCAGACCAATCACAGTCAGTCGCGGACAGGTGCAGACTGGGGTCGAAGCAGCGCTTTATAGCGCCATGAACAAGCCTCCCCCAGCGGCAGGTGTTGTCAATGCGGGCGCTGCGGTGTACCCTGGGACTGGGAGTTCCACCAGGGATTATCAGCAATAACCTGGACCCAAAGTTCACTCCAAAAGCAACGGGGGCGTGCAGATCAGCCCGGAGCCCAACGGTTAAGAATGGATGCTGGCGAAAACACAAAATGCTGAAAAAAGACTACTAATCACAAATCCAATGTGAGGTAAAAGAAGAATAAGCGAGAGCCACTAAGTCAGTTACCATCCACGTATACAAGTTGCAGTCCTGAAAAGTTCCCTCACTGCTTCACGCGATGCAGTCCACGCAGCTGGAAAGATTGGCTCCCTGGCACACTTCCTCATACGTCACCGTTGACTACCTGTAGGAGGAGACGCGAAGCGACGCACCATACAGGCCGGTTGGTTCTCATCAACACTGGCTCCATTTACGTTGACATCGCTAGTGTTCATGGGGCCTCCAGCTGTCCCAGGCCCGGACACCAGAGAATTAAGAGAGGCACGCTCAGCTTTGTCTGACAGTCTGCGCCCATCCGCCAACAAGGAAAAAAATTAACGCAGGGACTGTGTTCCTCCCAGCCCCAGATAAGGATCCTTAGTGTGGAGTTCCCCTTGCTATTTATGGGCTCCGGGAGCAGCCGTTGGCAGGTGGTGGTGTCCCTTTTGAGTATCTATTGCGCACACACGCTCTGATGCGCCTAAGACCAGGGGAACCCCCCAACTCCGGGTGAAAACCCTTGATGCGGTTATTTTATAGTATTGGCTTGATTGTCCTGGGATGTGAGCACGAGAATTCTGTCGGGTCCGCAATTAGTCAGGCGCAGTCCCCGGTGGCCCTTCTCTTCGGCGGTTACGGCCCACACAGTCTGGTTGGTCCACCACCCGCCCGGTACCGCAATGTCTAGCGTGACTTAGCGCCCAACACTAAGTGTTACCTGGAGTGGGGCAAGGCAGGCACCGACGTTGAGCTCCTCCCATATGCAAATCAGTCTTGACCCTGTGCCTCATTGGAACAGTCCAGCCCGAACTGGCAAGCCAAGTCCTCCCTGGACTGTAAACAAGCACCCTAGTACCGGTTTCGGGGTTTCACCCCTCTTCAGCCAGGATAGCTTGATTCCAGTGGCATGGTGAGCACGGGACCCACGTCTCACTGTGCCACTGGAATCAAGCTATCCTGGCTGAAGAGGGGTGAAACCCCAAAACCGGTCCTAGGATGCTTGTTTCCGGTCCAGGGAGGACCTGGCTTGGCAGTTCGGGCTGGACTGTTCCCATGAGGCACAGGATCAAGACTGATTTGCATATGGCCAGGTCTAAACTGGGGTGGCATGGTGAGCAAAAGAATGATGGATTTAACCCAGATCTCTTGACTGGGGGTGAATGCTTCGATTTGTTCTGCATTCCGTCCATCAATTGTGTGTCTTTTGCTTATGTGTTTAGGCAGAATTTTTGGCTATGTTGTAGAGCATTGTGGCTGCTGTGCATTATGTTGAAAAGTTATAATACAAAGTGTTAAGCATTTTTTTTACCTTTATAGAAACGAAGATGATATTATATATAACTGAAAAACCTTATTAAAAAAAGATTTTAATTAAAAAATGTCTTCTATTTTTTTGTACTTGCATGTGGCGTGTAATTATGTGGCACTTAGTGGTATTATTTGGAGTGTATGTTGCATTGAATGCAGTGTATTTATGTAGCATATAATTATGTGGCACTGAGTGGTATTGTGTGGAGTGTATGTTGTATTTAGTAGTGTTTAATTATGTGGTGTGTAATTATGTGGCATTTAGTGGTCTTTTGAGTGTATGTTGCATTGAGTGCAGTCTAATTATGTAGCAATTAATTATGTCGCAGTGTGTGGTATTATGTGGTGTGTATTGATGTTGCATTGAGTACAGTAAGCATGCGGCGTGTAATTATATGGCACTTAGTGGTATTATGTGGAGTGTATTTATGTTGCATTGAGTAGAGTATAAATATGTGGTGTGTAATTATGTGGTACTGAGTGTTATTATATGTAGTGTATTTACGCTCAATGTCTTGATTTTACCAATGTTCGTTTTCTATCAGTTCCAAATTCTAAATGCTCAGCGACGTAGTTAACACGTTGCAGCAGAGACTAGGCTCAGCGAGAGGGAACAGACTAAACCCAGATACCAGTTTGGTCAAGATACTTGTTGACACATTGCCTATGCTGCACCCACACATGGTGGTGCAAACCTCTCCCAAGTGTGAGCCGAGGGGAGCGGCGAAGTTATACCGTTGGTGTGCTTGGGGTAAACACCAATCAGCTCTGGCGGAGGAGAGTTGTCTGATCGCCTCCAGTGCAGCCGCCACCAGCAAACACGGTTTCTGTCAGCCCGGCATACAGTGCGTTCAGCACAGTTTACAACAAAGAGGCTGATTAGAGGGAAAGCAACGCGTGCTGAAAAACACGCCCACCACTAACAGGAACAGGCGCGTCTCACGAAATGTTTACTAACCTGTTCCTAAACAAAAGGGCTCTACGTTATCCAGAAACCTCAAAAGAAATCCAAACTGTGGCTTATTGGAACGCACAATCATTATTTACAATAGAAACTCACTGCTGTACGTTTTCCATCACATGGCTTTCTAAGAATTCATTAGTGAGGCGCTTGTTTTGTTTTCATTGCAAAATTTAGAGGGTATGAAAAGGGAAATGAGGCACTGGAGGGTGAAAAAAGCTGCCCGTCTCCCTAAACCATATTTGCATGCAGATTGTAGCCATACTTCAGCGGTGTCCTAGTAAATAGAATAAAAACAAAGCTTTGGAGTTTCGAAAATCGATTTACAATATCAAAAAACACTTCCCCATTTTTTCCAAGGGGAATTTAGGGGTCAGATGTGCAAACCTGAGAGTATTAATGCCAAACGATCTGAATGTATGGCAACAGACCATTTTTAATGTCATATAGATGGATATAGGGAATGAGGGAAGGGATGCTGTGTTTGGTGATGCAAGGCGAGCAACAGGCCATTAAACAAAAGCTAGGCAGCCACAAACTCAGGACGGTGGGAGAGAGATCTGATTTAAAAGACCAAACATGAATGGTCTGAATTGGAAACCGTCCGCTCCCCAGAACCTTATCTGGGAGGAGCCACGAATAACGGGGTGACTTGGAAGTTTTGAGTCAAATACTTAAGCATTGTAGACCACATTGTATTGTACCAGCCTCGTGCGAGAAATGACACAAAGGCCTTTAGGAGCCCTTTCCCCCCAGAGACACCAGGAGCTGTGTTGTCATAAGTGATGTCATTTGAGGTGTCATCAGTGATGTCATGAGTGATGTCACTGACCATGTCATGAGTGATGTAATATGTGACGTCATCAGCAGTGCATTGCGGGTGCGTGAGTTATAGTTAGCTGAACTAACTATAACGGGGGAATTTCAATGGTTTTGTACGGGTGAAAAGTCCAGCTAACTATAACGCCCCTGAAACCTATGGTTTTTTCAGTGAATATATATATATATATATTATATATATATATATATTATATATATATATATATATATATATGATCAAGTCCCCCGTGAGGGACGAAATGCGTCATGGCTACTGTGATCTGTGGGGAGCAGTAATTAAATACTTAAACGAATTTCTGTGGTCCGTGCTCTTTCTTTCGCATGAAGGTGAAGGCCAAACGAGAAGGAGTGATGGGCGATCACGTGACCCAAGGTGAACAGTGCTTTGCACCAATTGAAGTGCTGCGGGACTAATTTAAACGTTGATGTGACAACATCCGGACAATAGCAGCATCTGAGGAAGGCTATTCTAAGCCAAAATGCATCATGCCCAGCTAAAGGTCCAATAAAGTGCTTCCAGAGGAATTTCCCTGTGTGGCCTCTTCCTTCTTGGTTCAGGAGGGTTTCGTGTGATATTTTCACGCCAGCCAGAGGCGTGCCAAGAGGCCCCGTTCCACAAGCAGCCTGGACCCTTACTGGAATCTGCATCCACAGTAGTTTTCTTTCGCCAAGGTATTGGATGAGCTCTGGCCCGCCTCAGTGACCAAGTAATGTAATGGGCTGCTGCCAGGAGCAGATCTTCACTGTACGAGGAGTTGGTCTTACTTATTTCCTGCTCACGGCCCGACGGACTCTTGCTCTTGGGGCTGGAACGTATTTGGGGACTCGAGGAAGCCCTGAGGACACTTACCTGACCGGAATCTTTTCATCTGACACATCACATCGAGTCCCACACAGCACCAGTCCACTGTGACGAATATTCCAACACAGGTTCCCCACGTAACATCTTCCCAAGAAAAGTGAACTCTGGGAGTTGTAGTCATTTCCAGGCTGCAACTGATGGGCGATCACGTGACCCAAGATGAACAGTGCTTTGCACCAATTGGAGTGCGGCGGGACTAATTTAAACGTTGATGTGACAACATCCGGACAATAGTGGCATCTGTGGAAGGCTATTCTAAGCCGAAATGCATCATGCCCAGCTAAAGGTCCAATTAAGTGCTTCCAGAGGAATTTCCCCGTGTGGCCTCTTCCTTCTTGGTTCAGCAGGGTTTCGTGTGATATTTTCACGCCAGCCAGAGGCGTGTCAAGAGGCCCCGTTCCACAAGCAGCCTGGAGCCATACTGGAATCTGCATCCGCAGTAGTTTTCTTTCGCCAAGGTATTGGATGAGCTCCGGCCCGCCTCAGTGAGCAAGTAATGTAAAGGGCTGCTGCCAGGAGCAGATCGTCACTGTACGAGGAGTTGGTCTGACTTATTTCCAGCTCACGGCCCGACGGACTTTTACTCTAGGGGCTGAAACATATGCGGGGACTCGAGGAAGCCCTGAGGACACTTACCTGTCCGGATCCCTTTCATCGGACACATCACGTCGAGTCCCACACAGCACCAGTCCACTATGACGAATATTCCAACACAGGTTCCCCACGCAACATCTTCCCAAAAAAAGTGAACTCTGGGAGTTGTAGTCATTTCCAGGTTGCAACTGATGGGCGATCACGTGACCCAAGGATAACAGTGCTTTGCACCAATTGGAGTGCTGCGGGACTAATTTAAACATTGATGTGACAACATCCGGACAATAGCGGCATCTGAGGAAGGCTATTCTAATCCTAAATGCATGATGCCCAGCTAAAGGTCCAATAAAGTGCTTCCAGAGGAATTTCCCCGAGTGGCCTCTTTCTTCTTGGTTCAGGAGGGTTTTGTGTGATATATATATATATTCACTGAAAAAACCATAGGTTTCAGAGATGTTATAGTTAGAAATTAGCATTTAAAAAACCTTAGTAATCACAGAAAAAACCATAGGTTTCAGGGGTGTTATAGTTAGCTGGCCATTTCACTCGTACAAAACCATAGAAATTCCTCCGTTTTAGTTAGTTCTGCTAACTATAACTCGCGCGCCCGCAATGCACTGCTGATGATGACACATATTGCATCATTCATGACATGGTCAGTGACATCACTAATTACATCACTGATGACATCTCAAATGACATCACTGATGACATCACTGATGACATCATCCATGTGACAATCTGATACACCTCATCATACACTAGTATAACCTTTCATCACTCACTGTAAAATACAGAGTACCATATTTCAAACCATTGACACACCAATACCAGTTACTACATACCCACTCACTGATTCCTACACACACAACTACACATTCAACAACAGAATCATTTATACATGCAGTCACT
Organism: Triturus cristatus; assembly: GCF_964204655.1. Lineage (NCBI taxonomy): Eukaryota > Metazoa > Chordata > Amphibia > Caudata > Salamandridae > Triturus > Triturus cristatus. The sequence continues at coordinate 514,452,393 of NC_140588.1, forward strand.
AATTAATAGAACACTATCAAATGCACTTATACACATATATAGACATTGACACATCAGCAGTTATCTTAGTCGGTTATGCCGTCATCCTACTCACTCATGAAAAAATATTAATCACACTTATTACCTGAACATGGTGCCTATGAGTAAGGACGTGTGTGTCCAAAACCGGTCAGGCCATTGGAGTTTTAGAGACAATGTCGCTTGCTGTTCCATTTTTAACCTCAATAAAGCGTGGATATCTACCTGTGGAGCGTTCTCTTTGCAAGGGAAAACATTTTCTTCACATATAAGCGGCTGGTCCGGTCGCGAGAATGCTCCGTCGCAAGACAGCAAGGCGGATCTGGTGTGACTCATTATTGGAGGCATCGCTGGGACTGGTGGGCCCGAATTGAGTGTTATATTATTGACTATGGAGGAGCAAAGCGGGACTTTGTTTCACCCCACTGGGTTTATGAACTGTGTATGTTTGGGGTCATGGCAACACCCACTTGGGACGGATGTAATATTGCAGCCTGCCAGTACCAGAATGCACTTGCGGTAAAAGTTCACTGGATGTGGAATTTTGCATAATTTCTAGGCAGGTGAGCTGCAATCTGTTGGACTCGTGACTCTGAACACGAAGTCTATGAGTAAGGACGTGTGTGTCCGAAACCGGTCAGGATATTGGAGTTTTAGAGACGATGCCGCTTGCTGTTCCATTTTTAACCTCAATAAAGCGTGGATACCTACCTGTGGAGTGTCCTCTTTGCAAGGGCAACCTTTTTCTTCACATATCAGCGGCTGGTCCGGTCGCGAGAATGGTCTGCCGCAAGACAGCAAGGCGGATCTGGTGTGACTCATTATTGGAGGCATCGCCGGGACGGGTGGGCCCGAATTGAGTGTTATATTATTGACTATGGGTGCCGCTCGTGGGCGTCGACTCAACACTTACCGAAGCAGGAGTTCTACTTTGCCCGAGCCAGTCCTGTGGGAAGGTTGCTGTTGTTGTGGCGCTGGACGCTGTGGGGGTTTGATCGCCGGGACTGCGAGGACCAGGGTGCTGTCTGTGGAAATCATCTAGCACACCTGGTGGCTCTTCTCGGCCCCGCCTCCCTCTACTACAACACGCCTCGCGGCCCCCGCTTCGCGGGAGCCGCTCGTGGGCGTCGACTCAACACTTACCGGAGCAGGAGTTCTACTTTGCCCGAGCCAGTCCTGTGGGAGGGTTGCTGTTATGGCGCTGGACGCTGTGGGGGTTTGATCGCCAGGGCTGCGAGGACCAGGGTGCTGTCGGCGGAAATCATCTAGCACACCTGGTGGCTCTTCTCGGCCCCGCCTCCCTCTACTACAACACGCCTCGCGGCCCCCGCTTCGCGGGAGCCGCTCGTGGGCGTCGATTCAACACTTACCGGAGCAGGAGTTCTACTTTGCCCGAGCCAGTCCTGTGGGAAGGTTGCTGTTGTTGTGGCGCTGGACGCTGTGGGGGCTTGATCGCCGGGACTGCGAGGACCAGGGTGCTGTCGGCGGAAATCATCTAGCACACCTGGTAGCTCTTCTCGGCCCTGCCTCCTCATTGTCATAACTGTTGCTATATACATATCCGCCCACACGCGCTAGCGGGACGCGCACGGGTCGCTTCCCGGGGCGAAGACCGGGCAAAGAGCGGGCCGTTCGAGACTGTACGAGGCTGGGCTGGCCTCCCCCCCTGGCTGATAATCTTTCTAAGGCAAATACAATGGCCACTGGATTGTTGCGGACGGGCACTAAGGGGTGCAATGTTATGGGGACATTGGATAACTTTATAACTCGTGCGAGTAACGTTCTGGCTTATGAGATCGCTGCCACAGAACGTAGATTATCCCTCGATCCATTGCTAGGGAAAAGATCCTCACTGGGAGCTATTGCGCTTGCTCCCTCTCCCGATAACTCCGAACCGCCCCCAACAAGTGGTCATATAGATGAGGCACTGATAAGGGACTCACCCCCCCCCCGTTGGTTCTACCTTAGCTAATTTGTTTCTTTCTGGGCTTACTCAGGGTGATAATCATGCCCCCGCACCTACTGTTAACTGTCCCAAAACAAGGTCCATGGTCGACCGATCTGTGAGAAGGAAAAATATTGTGATAAATCCCCCAGTTACAAAGGGTAAGAAACGAGAGGGCGCTATAATGACACATCCCTCCAAAAAACCCCAAAAAATACTACCTCCCAATCCTGCTCACAATACCCCTATGCTAAGCATAGATCCACAAAATACATCGACCCAGGACCCCGAAACACTTACTATCCCTACAACTACAAGTGAGGAAGCTTTGGGGGTGTCACTTCCGAGTGACTTTTGGGACAAAATGGCTGATGTAATTGATGGAAGGTTGTCTCCTCTAGTCAGGCGCCTCTCTGCCTTAGAAGCGAAATTAGCATCACTAGTTGAAAAGACACAACCTAACACTGCACTTGCAGTATATCCAGCCGCGAAAACATCTAGCCACTATTCAACTACATTGCCCTCTAACATTTCTAGCAAAGGGATTACATCTAACACCTCTCGCTGTAATCTAGTTGAGAATATAGGGGAATTAGCTCCTACCGAGAATGGCAGACCTTTCCCTCCCGCTCTTTCACACCAGACTACTGCTTCCACCATAGCTGGCAGCCTTGTAGATCCTTTAACTCAGCCCCCCTCCCCTCCTCTGATTAATCTTAGACCTAACACTCTCCCCAATATTAAGATTCTCCCGAGACTCGATCTTCCGCCAGATTGTACTCCATATGTTGTTCTCCTAACAGGTGTACCCGAACTCCCGAAGGATAGAGCTGAACCTTATCTATCACTGAAGTTTAAGGCAATACATTGGATGAATACACATAGACCCTTGCCATCCAACTTGAATGGGGAAATTCTGATGGTTCGAAGAGTTTCCTGGGTGGGTCGGGGCCCGAAGACTATAAGGGGAGACTGTATAGTTGTAACCTTTAGAGACCCAAGGGTGCCAAAATATGTGTTTGAGGGGAGATGGGCTAACTTTGCTAATGGAATTAATACCTCTCCCCTTTCACACTTTTATCCCCTAGGATCACTTACCCATAAGAGGGACATAGCTTATGCGCAACTGGGTGGAGAGAGACTGGGCTCTGGCAAAATTGGAAATCAAGAGGCTGACACATATCCAATACAGTTCAATATACCCTGTTATAATAGGTTTAGTCCTTTGGAGTGTATAGATTGACTGAAGCCTAACTTTGACCAATGGCCTTCCGTGCCACTATCGATGGAGTTAACCCTGAATTTGGCCATTTCCTCATATTTCGTGGCACCACTGGGTTATGATAATAGGAAATCCCGGGATGTTGGTCTTGACTTAAGGTTGGGGGGAAAATCCCTAAGACCCCCTTTGCTAACTTTGGATTATCAAAGACTAGGGGAACCTAGGCCTATTCTGGGAAAGGTCGCTGGCCAGGGCATTTCTTCCAACTTGACCCCGACCCTGTACAAGGATGGTCAATTTGTAAAAGGGCCAAATAACCGAGTAACGGGGAGGCCAATGGATTTAATATCTCCTAAGCCAGCTGTGCCCTGCTCCCCCACCCATCTTATCAATACGCCCTACCCTCTTCCTCCCACAGATTTGGGACCAAGAGATATTATTAGGGATAGTTTAGCTATCCCCTTGGGTATTACTCCAACCTCCTGTATGATTCACTCAGGTAACCTCTCTACCAATCAGGCTGTGGGGTTAAACATTTTATCCTGGAATGTGGCAGGTCTGACACGCCTGTTAGATCTTCCCGACTGGGGCGAATTCATTGATGGCTACGATATCTGCCTACTACAGGAGACTTGGGCATTGAGGCCTTACCACCGTGTAGGGTTCGCTACCTTTTGGGAACCCGCGGTAAGGTAAAAAAAGGGCAGACCGTCGGGAGGGATGCTTATCTGGGTTCGAACCCATCTGGGATATGATTTTAAAAAAATATGTACCGGCTCCCTGGATATTATGTGCCTAGCCATGTCCTCTCAGGATAGCCAGGTGCTGAACCTGATAAATATATACTCCCGTCCAGTGAATTATGGCCAATTGTCTCCCACTCTGGCTAGCCTAGAGGCCTTTCTGAGTACAATTACTAATCTTGAGCATCTTGTAATCGGTGGAGACTTCAATTGCCACCACGAACCACTGAACGGGCTATCCACGCCTGTATCCCAGGAGGAGGACCAAGTATGGGATATACCACCACCCAATACCTACCCCACAAAGGCCTGGACGCCATTGGTCCTACAACTCACACAAATCACACTCACCTTCTCGGTGAGAGCATGTAATGGCAGGTTCCCCCTTGATAGCCCAGGTAACTCAACTTTCGAAAGAAATGGGCAATCCTCCATCATTGATTATATTATGATTAGTATGGGATTGTGGCCAAGGATCCTGAATTTTGAAGTTATTAAACGCCATGAAAGTGACCACAACCCCATAGTTGTAACTATGGAGGGCTTTTCTCTTACCACCGCCAATGATTCACCTACTGTAGTACCTCTGACTATTACTGGTGGAGCACGGAGAATTAGATGGGAGAAGATTGCTCAATCCGAAAATGATCTTAGTGCAATGTACTCCGAGATTTATCCTCTCCTAGAGAAAACAATGGGAGAATCTACCATATTAGAGGGCCACGCAAATTCTGAGCTATTTGGAACTACCCATACAGAACTTTGCGCCATCCTTGGGACCCACTTTAGCCGAGCTATTAGGAATAGGTTAGCACCCGCGAGGGGGAAGTCTACTTGGTTTAATAAACCATGTAGGGAAGCAAAGTCATTGCTCCTGACAACCCTCAAGAATGGCAATATGTTAGAAATTAAGGAAGCAAGGGCTTCCTTTAAGAAAATCTCCCATGAAGCAAAAAAAGAATGGGAAACTACTAGATGGGAGGAGATCTCATTTGCACTCAAGAATAGGGACCTAAGATCCTTCTGGAATCTAGTTAAGACAGGATCATCAGCCTCTAACCAAGCACTCCAACCCAACCTCGGGGAAGAAATCTGGTGCAGTTATTTTAAAGATCTGTATGCCTCTAACGCACCAGTAGTGAATAAAACCCCCCCTTGCTCCCATGCCCGCCTTCCCACCATTCTCGGGCCGGCTCAGATGTGCACTCTCAGCGAGGTTAGAGTGGCTCTTAGTAAAGTACTCCCTAATAAAGCCCCCGGCTTAGATAAGATCCCAGGAGACCTCTTCAAAAGCGAACCTGATATCTGGGTCCCATATCTCTATGGTCTTTTTAATGCAATCCTAGGCGGAAAGCCGTTACCATCTACATGGGCGGGAGCCGAGATAATACCAATTCATAAAAAGGGCTCCCCACTCGATCCGGCTAATTATAGGCCTATTAGCCTAATCGATGTAGCCCAGAAGATTTTTGCTCGCATCCTCTTAGGGAGACTCCAGACTTGGATGGAGGATTCTAACATTTTAACTCCCTTACAAGTGGGCTTTAGAGCCAAGATGTCAACTGTGGACCAATTGTTTAGGTTGCAAATGATCCACTGGAAAACTATTATTCTAGAAGGGGGCAGTCTTTATCTCACGTTCGTTGACTTAAAGTCTGCCTTCGATATGGTGGATCGAAGCCAGCTTTGGGAGCTGTTAAAGGAGATGGGAGTACCTCTTTATCTATGCGACCTATTAGAGCGACTCCATAAAGACACCTTTGCTAGGGTCAGGTTTGGATTAAAGGGAGAACTCACGCACCCATTTGGGGTTGAAAAGGGAGTAAGGCAGGGGTGCGTCCTAGCCCCAACCCTTTTTGCCCTATTTCTAAACGGGCTTGTTGAGGATATTTTGGCCTTAAGAGATATAGATGCCCCTAAGTTGGCAGGTAGGAAAATTCCTGCACTAATGTTTGCAGACGACACCTTGCTTCTCTCCAGGACTCCCATGGGGATGGGAAGAGTCCTGGATGGTTTTGCATCCTTTTGTAGGAAAAGGAATCTAGTCATTAATGTAAGCAAGACTAAATATATGGTGTTCCATGCAGATACCACCAATCATCCTACCCCTAAACTGGATGGTCAGCCGCTAGAACGGGTCAATACGTTTGACTATCTGGGCTTGACCCTCAATAATAAAATGGCTTGGGGCCCCCAGATTTCTAAAGTAAATTTAAAACTCGTTCAATTAACTGGGGGCATCTCTAAGATGCTCAAAAATAGTCACCTAAAACTGATCAGCCCGCTTGTTGAGATCTATAAAACCCAGGCCAGGGGTGTTGCTGCTTATGGCGCAGAATTATGGGGCCACACCCCCTCCCAGATCTTAGTTAAGTCAGAACACAATTTTTTTAGAAATTTATTTGCACTCCCAATGAGTACTCCTATGCAGCCACTTAGAATGGACTTAGGCATCCAATCGATCACGGATATGGTCTCCTCTAGACCAGTAATGTATTGGCGCCGCCTATGGAGTACTCCTGAATTGATAAACTTCCAGGAGGAATTGAAGTCTATTCTGTTGATTCCAATGGCAGGTGCCATCCCTTGGCTAGCTTATATAAAGAAATCTCTAAGGGAGATAGGGAGAGAAGACCTTTGGCTTTCCCCTGAGCATGCATGCCTTTCTTTATCAAAGAGATCTTTGGCAAAAACCCTGGAGGAACGAAACCTGACCCACCTCGTTCAATCTGCTACTACAGCAAATTTGACCTCTGCTTTTCTTGAGGTCAAAATTAAATACAAATTTGAGCCTGTAATAGATTTGATACATCCAGTTATGGCCAAAAAACTCTTTCTACAATTCAGGCATGGCTCCCTCCCGCTCTTTTCGAGAACAAATAAGTGGTCTGGCTCAGTTTGGCAACCCTGCCCTGGCTGTGGTGCTTCAGAAGAAACTGAGGCACATGTTATCTTCTTTTGCCCGGCATATATAACACCTCGCAGAATATGGATAATCCAACTAGCTAAGAATATAGGGGCAAGACACTGTCTAGAACTCCATAGGTTGCTAAAGTATGATACTTCTCCCATATATGTTACTGTGATTGCCAAATTCCTCTTCTCAATGTGGCTAATTAGAAGAAAATTGTTACCCCACGAAGGTAACTTTGGTGTTATTATTATTATCTTATTAACCGTTCTTATCCTATGTAATGATGAATGTGCTTTATTAGACTTATGTTTTACTAATTTTAATAACTGTTGATATTATATTATGTCTTTTTATGCACTTTTATGGCTAACAGCCGAAATAAAGTTTTCTGACTGACTGACTATGGAGGAGCAAAGCGGGACTTTGTTTCACCCCACTGGGCTTATGAACTGTGTATATTTGGGGTCACGGCAACACCCACTTGGGACGGATGTAATATTGCAGCCTGCCAGTACCAGAATGCACTTGCGGTAAAAGTTCACTGGATGTGGAATTTTGCATAATTACTAGGCAGGTGAGCTGCAATCTGTTGGACTCGTGACTCTGAACACGGTGCCTATGAGTAAGGACGTGTGTGTCCGAAACCGGTCAGGCCATTGGAGTTTTAGAGACGATGCTGCTTGCTGTTCCATTTTTACCTCAATAAAGCATGGATACCTACCTGTGGAGCGTTCTCTTTGCAAGGGCAACCTTTTTCTTTATATATATATATATATATTACCTACTGGCGGTCGCCAGTAGGTAGTTATAGTTAGGACCCTGTTTCCATAGGAAAACCGCAACATTCTATTTGGAATAACTTTGGCGCCGGTCGACGAATCCTCGCGAAATTTTCAAAATAGGTGGGGCGCTACGCTCCGCTCCTACCCTATAAGTCTCGGGGGGATTCGTCAAGCGGGGGCTGAGAAAAAAGGGGGGTTCCAAAACGCGTTTTTCCCATGCATTTTTCCATAGGACCTTTAGACACAGCTACAGCCCGAACGGCTGAACAGAGTTAATTGAAATTTGGCAGAGAGGTAGTCCTCAGGTCAAGGAAGTGCCTTTTGTAGGTCTGGTGTAAATCTGTTCAGTAGTTCCTGAGAAAATAGCATTTAAATCAATATATATATCTGTGGCAGCTTACGGTGCGCTTACGGTAAGCTTACGGTACGCGTACGGTGCCGTGCGCGAGCGCAAATCTGATTGGCTGTTAGATCTTAGTAAACATTCGAATCGGTCGAAACCAGGAAGTTGCGGCCGCCATTTTCTCTCTCGCACTCTGAGAGGGGGTTGAAAAACAAAGGCCAAAAACATGTAAAGGGGCTGTTTAGACAGCTCCTAAGCACCTAGCCATGTTGAGGGAGTCCCCAAAGATCCCCCAAGGCCAAAAAGGGAATTTTATTTTTTTCGAAAATTTAGCCGATTACGCTTACCGTACGCGTACGGTAAAAATGATTAAAAATTTTTTTTTTTTATCCATACTCTCCCCACCCCGTGTGCAAACGGTGCCCGTAGGGCCCCATTTGTGCATGGCATATGGACCAACTTAAAAATTAAAATATTACCTTTCACAACGAAGCGCATCATATGTCCTCCATGTGCGCACGGTGCGTACATGGCCCATCTAGCGTAACGTGGGCATGCGGTGCGCGTAGCGCACCGTGTGCCCACCGTGCGTGCACGGCACTAACTGCGTAAAGTGGGCGCGCGGTGCGCGAAGCGCACCGCGTGCTCACTGTGCGCGCACGGTGCGCGAAGCGCACCGTGCGCGCACGGAACAAACTGCGTTAAGTGGGCGCGCACGCCACGAATGGCGTAAAGTAACTTAGCATTTAAAAAAACGTACAAATTCACTGAAAAAACCATAGGTTTCACACACGTTATAGTTAGGAATTAGCATTTAAAAAACCTTGCAAATTCAGTGAAAAAACCATAGGTTTCACACACGTTATAGTTAGCTGGACATTTCTCTCGTAAAAAACCATTGAAATTACCCCGTTATAGTTAGTTCAGCTAACTATAACTCGCGCACCCGCAATCCACTGCTGATGACTCACATATTACATCACTCATGACATGGTCAGTGACATCACTCATGACATCGCTGATGACATCTCTGATGACATCACTCATGACATCATCCAGTGAATATGTGATTTTCTTAAAATGTTCAATATCTTTTATATATATATAGGGAAAGGCCTGTTAAAGAATGAGTGGGTGTACAAGTGTGTAAAGGGATGATTTTCTGTGTTGCGTAACTGACTCGATAAGTGAGTCGTTTAACTGCATCTTACTTCAGACTAGTGACTAAACTGTATAAATGTTTGTATGTGTCTGTGTATTGGTGTATAAGTGGCGGCATGGTTTTGTGAATAGCTATATAAGTGTCTATATGAGTTATTGATTGCTTGTCTCAGTATCTGTATGAGTTCCTGAGTGTTTGTGTGGGTAAGGTGTGTGTGTGTGACTAGATGAGTGAGTGGGTGATTCTATGAGTGGATGTTTTTAAAAGTGCATCTGTGATGTACTGTATGGTTGAGTGAGTGTATGTATGGCTGTGTTATGGATTGAATGTATATCTCAGTGGTACATTTGTGACTAACTACATATGTGAAAGGCAGTATATATGTGTGTAAGAGTATATAAGTGGCTAGATGTGAGAATGTGTGATTGTAACAGTGACTGTATGGATGAGTGTTAGACCTGACATCCTTGGTGTGGGTTTTTCCCCTATCTTTTGCCTCTGCTACCTGGATTTTGGATGCTGTGCTGGATTTCGTTTTTGCTGGTTTAGATGCTTTGGACACTCTGCCACTGCTAATCAGTGCCAGAGTGTAAGTGCTCCCTGTGTAAAATATCATATTGATTGGATATACCTGATTGGCATATCTGTATCACCATGAAGTCCCTAGTAAAGTGCACTGTGTGTGCCAGTGCTGGTGATGACAGATGCTACTAGTGGGTCTGCAGCGCTGATTGCGCCACCCACCTGTGTAGCCCTAAAATGGTGTCTCAGGCCTTCCACCGCCGGCCTGCCTGCAGTCCCCGGACTGCCATGTCTTCCTGGCCAGTGTCCACACTGACCGGGCCTAACCCTTCCCTTTTTATACACGTCAGTCATCCCTATGGAAGGCCCAAGGTACCCCCCTGGGCAGGGTGCAGTGTATGTAAAAGGTAGAGCATGTACTAGTGCAGGTATCATGCTCTGGTAGTGAACAGCGGCCATTTTGTGTGTTCACTGCTGCAAGGTTATCTTGCTCCATAGGCTAACATGGGGGAGGCTGGTGCCAATGGCTATCCGCCTATCTTCTCATAGGAACAAGATAAGACATGAGTGTTTGATATCCCTGAGCTCAGCATTTAATAACACATCTTTTAGGAGAGGTTGTTTTTAAATCCTGAGTTGGAGAATAGTACTTTTTAGAGTAGCTGTTCTCTTGTCTGACCCTTCTGTGTGCCTGGGCATGCTTGTGGATTGACTGTCTGGCTTGAGAGTGACAGGGGCTGGGGATCCCCCAGGAGGTTTGCTGAATGGCGACATTTGCAAGTAGAGTGGAGGGAGGAGATAGCACCTGGGAGTGAATAGGGCTGTGCCTGCCTGCCACACTGCTGGCTCCACCTCCTGCTGGGTGGCTGACGACTCTGCCCCTCACTCTGAAAAGAAAGCAGAAGCCAGGAAAACAAAGTGCTCCAGCAACACCCAGAACTGGATCAGACCGGGCTCAGGACCCACTTGCACAAAGACTTAAAAGACTTTTAGGGGTACAAGTACAAGACCCCTGACAACAGATTTTCAGATTCTACCATCAAGCTGTGTGCTGTGACCCTACCTACTTGACCTAACAAGACTTTGCTGTGTGCTGTGTCTTCAACTCTGAATCTCCAAGGGCCTGAGAAGAGCTGGCCTCCTGTTTGCAACCCAGGGATAGAAAGGTTGCCAAGACTTTAAAGACTCTGCTGTGTCCCATCTGCACTGCTGTGTGCTGCGAGGACCGTGGACTGTTCTACCAAGCTTCTAAACATCTGCCCCGGGAAGTGCGCTGGCTGCTCTCTGTTTTGCTGGAGAGCGCCGCGCTGATGCTGGCCTGACACCGGTTGCCGCATTGTGAAGACCGACGTGCTCATCGGCACGTGTATTGCTGTGGCCACAGGATTGAGGGCGCCCCCGTGCTAACTAGGCCGCTGTACAGCTTGACGGCGTCACGATCGACCCGCTGACATGGGGCGCCGTGAAATATTCTACCCGCGATACACCGCCGCGGCCCGGGGGCCTGAAACTGATCAAGAGCTGCACTTCCCCGCTCTGCGAAGCCGCGGAGAAGAGAACGAGGAGGCTGCGACCTGATTGGTTGCTGACCGGAGGCTTGGCTGGAGATGCCGCGCTGCGAGTGGCTGACTCCGGTGACGTCGACATCATCACTGGGGGCTCGTCGAGGGAGCCGCGACCGGATTGGTCCATCGCTCGGGAGCTGTGAAAGCCCTGCACCACGCAGCCTGAGAGGAGCGCTTTAGTTCTAAGCGCAAGAGGCACCGCTGAAGGAACGTGGGTATTTAACTACTGGAAGCCTACGAACGTATTCCTTTCCTTTGAATACGAAGTCCCACGAGAGACTAGAGATTATCTTTTCACGCTCCTAACAACCTAAGAAAAAGATTGATGTGCAACGCTATGATAATTGATTTCCACTGCTGAAACTAGATAAAGTTATATTTTTGATATACTTACCTGTGTGGTCTACGTTTGTGGTGTACTAGGGGGGTCATTGTAGTTAAGTGTGAATACCTTACACATTGCCTTGGGGATAAGCCTGTCTGCTCGAGCCAAGCTACCTAGAGGGTGAGCAGGGGTTATCTACCGTGTGTGTCCCTGTACCCTGACTAGAAGCAAGGGTCCCTATTTGGTCTAAGGTGCTTACCTCTGCCAACTAGAGACCCCCAGATCTAACAATGAGTGTGTGCTTTTGTCAATGATTCTAATAGAGCATAAAAATTTGATACTATTTTTGTGAGCAAGGGAACTTGAGTGTGTATAACTGCATAGGTGAGTAAATGGCAGTGTGATTATTTGTATGAATGACTAGGTGTGAGAGTACCTCTATGGATGATTGGTAGTGTGTGAGTGTCTATATAGGTGTGTGTATAAATTCATATGATACTTTTTTATGGAGTGACTGTAACTATGAGTGACTTTACAGGTGAGTGTGTGGAGGTGTATGAAGACCTAAAAGTTAATATGTTTGTATGCAGTTATTGGTATTGCATTATTTATGAATATGAGAATGGAAATCTGTAATTTTGAGTTGGTATATCAAAGGTTTTATAAGGGTGTGAGAAGATGTGGTAATTTATCACATTGATGACGTAATCAGTGATGTCATCAGTGATGTCATTTGAGATGTCATGAGTGATGTCACTGACCATGTCATGAGTGATGTAATATGTGACGTCATCAGCAGTGGATTGCGGGTGCGCGAGTTATAGTTAGCTGAACTAACTATAACGGGGTAATTTCAATGGTTTTTTACGAGAGAAATGTCCAGCTAACTATAACGTGTGTGAAACCTATGGTTTTTTCAGTGAATTTGCAAGGTTTTTTAAATGCTAATTCCTAACTATAACGTGTGTGAAACCTATGGTTTTTTCAGTGAATTTGCAAGGTTTTTTAAATGCTAATTCCTAAATATAATGTGTGTGAAACCTATGGTTTTTTCAGTGAATTTGCAAGGTTTTTTAAATGCTAATTCCTAAATGTAATGTGTGTGAAACCTATGGTTTTTTCTGTGAATTTCCATGGTTTTTTAAATTCTAATTCCTACCTATAATGTGTGTGAAACCTAGGGTTTTTTCATAGAATTTGCTTGTTTTTTTACATCATTTTTTTTCTTTTTCTTTTTTTCCTTTAAACACTATGCTACCTATGTATATATTCATGGATTTAATGCATTCTTCAATATAGTATGATTCACCTTTTTTAAATAAATGGTTAGATATAGTTGTATAACATAGTTAATATCTTCAACAAACCTTTTTTTTTGTTTTTAAATTTTTGTTTTGTAAATTTTTTTACCGTGCGCGTACGGTAAGCTTACCGTAAGCGCACGCTTTGCTTTATGTACGGTGAGCGTACGTAATATTTATACTCCGTGTGCGCATGCTTACGCAATTTGTGGACGCGTCCGTACTTCCTACGCGACGCGTAAGCGCATGCCTCATACGCGCACGTTACGCAGAAGTGTACGAGTGTGCCTGTAATGCGCATGCGCGCGTGCGTGTGTCTTTCGTACGTGCATGCGTACTTTTACCGTACGCGCTCGGTAAGCTTAACGTGCGCGTACGGTTGGTCATGTGATCAAGAAACAACACTTTTGATTGGTTTAAACTACTTTCAGTTCCAGAATCTTCCTACACCACACCCATTCCCCTCATTACTGCTTGTGATTTCTTAGGAGAAGGAGCTGAATTGTCTTTGGGATACAATGGCAGAGCAGCAGTCCTCTTCTGAGAGTGAGCAGGGCAGCAGCATCATCGGACAGAGAAGGAGGAAACAGAAGAGTTCTTTTATTTGGGAGTATTTTACATTTCCTGAGGGGCAGAAAAAGGTAAATGCTCCTTTAGTTACCTGCTCACTTTGTGAGCGTGTGTTATCTAGAGGTAATCCAAGGAAGAAGTATTCCTTTGGTAATCACACTATGTTGAGACACCTTAGGGATGTTCATCCAAGGACTTTTGCTCGACATACTGAAGCAAACCCTTCAGTAAGTCACCCGAGCACATCCGCAGAAGCTCAGCCGAGTACATCTTCGGCAGCTCAGCCGAGCACTTCCTCTGCGGTGGGAGCATCACCCTCTTCTGCTCCTGTGGAAAGGAACCCTCGATTTCAGAGGGTACAAATGAGGTGCACCAGATGTTATGGTCTAATTGTTCATGGGAAGACCAGTATTTCCCTAATAAACAATAAGATAGACCAGCACATCTGTGGTCCTTGTTAATATTTCCATTCTTTCTTTCCTCTGTCCCTGTATTAACACAACGGCTCTTTTAAGAGCCAACCTTACCTCACAACTTTCTTTTTTTTTTTTTTTTTTGTTTTTTTTTTTAAACCGTTTATTGCAGTTTGAAAAGTTACAGGTAGGGGCCTACAACCACACGGCCGGCCGCTAGAGCATCAAAAACATATTACATGCATACAGCAAAAAGTCTCACAGCGGTGCAAAGTAGGAAAACAGGAGTAATCAATGGTGCAGGCCTCACGGCTCCAGGCCCACAGTACGGTTCCATTTTCTTAAAGCAAAACAACATAAACAAACCACAACCGCAAGGCAACCCTCGATCCAAAGTGACAACACGTGCTCCACAAGTGGGGGATCCAAACCAGCAGCAAAACTCTGAAGAGGGGGACGGGAGTAGATCAGGAACTGGGGGACCCCGCGGCCAAGGGAGGGGGGGCCATCTAGGGAGACGGAGCCGGCGAGGCAGTCGGTAGCAGCGGCGGCTCACAAATACCCCCGCGGTAGGCGTTCCAGGGGCCCCAGAGTTTCATCCACGCCCCAGGCTTACCCCTCGCCACATACACCACCTTTTCACGAAACATACACCAATCCATATGCTCTTTCCAGGCCGACACCGCAGGGGGCCTCTGGGATCCCCACAATTGAGCAATATCACGCTTAGCTATCATGTATCCCAGAGTCACCCACCGCGTCTGCGGTACCGAGTAGTCATTAGGTTCCCAGACATTCAGCAAGCATCTCCTCGCTTCAGGCAGTAGCGTGACACGCGTAACCACTCGCAGAACCCCATGCACACCACGCCAGAATCGCTCCACCTTCGGGCACTCCCACAGTATATGCATGAAAGTCGCCAACGCGCCACAGCCACGCTTACACATTCCGTCACCGGCAAAACCCATACGTAGAAGCCTTGGCCCCGTCACGTAGACCCGGTGAAGGATCTTGAGCTGGACGAAACGAAGGCGAGCCGGGATGGCCACCTCTTTCGGAGAGGCCACCGCGGAAATCCAATCCTCGTCGTCCAGCTCCAGCCCGTCGGCAACCCAAGCCTCGCGGAGACTAGTCAGCAGGCACGATCTATCGTTAATCAATTTTTTGTATATGAGGGAGATCGTGCTGTCCGGGACATGGCCATCTAGCACTCTGTCCTCCAGGGGGGAAGACTCCGGAATGGATGCAACATCCGGGAAGACGGAGCCCAGCGCATGGCGGACCTGTAGGTACCGAAAGTACTCACTGCCCTGCAGCTGAAACTCCGCCTGCAGCGTCTCAAAAGTTTTGAATCCCCCCCTCGTCCAGAGATCTCCCACCGTGCTGATTCCGATCGTGTCCCACTTCTCGAAGCCCTTCGACGTCCACAGGGAGCCCAACCTCTCAGATGCATACAGCGGAGACGCCCGGGTCAAACGGTCCTTCCACCCCATAGCTGCATTAGCCGCGTGCCAGACACGCACCATGACACGCGTCGGTCCCGTCAGACGGGAGTCGGGCGCGCCAGAGTAGAGCGCGCGATTGTAATCGCCACCGGGTAGGAGCATCTTGTCCATCTCAAATGCCGGATTCAGGGCGGGCCCGTAAAGGCCATGATTAATTGCAGCTAGTTGGGAGGCCCAGTAATACCGTTTAATGTCCGGAAGGGCGACCCCTCCATCGTACCACGGGAGCGTCAGTTTAGCCAGAGCAATACGCGGCCTCCCGTCCCAGAACAGGCGCCGCTGGAGGCCCTCCACCTCATGAAAGTAACGTGCCGGGACCAAGTCCATGGTATTCTGGAGGGCGTAGAGGAAGCGCGGCAGGGACATCATTTTAAATAAGGCCGCTCGGCCGAGCGGCGAGAGCGGCAGACGCCGCCAGCGCACCACGTCCTCCCTCAAACGCTGGAGGGGGGGCAGCAAGTTCCGCTCATAGCGGGCCTCCGGGTCAAGAGTAATATATATACCCAGGTACCGGAAACCCTGGGAGGCAATCTGGATCGGACAGTCCCGTGGCAGGACCGGAGCCTCCCCGGAAAGCACATAGACACAGGATTTCGCCCAGTTGATGACCAGGCCTGAGTTACGACCGAAGGAGCGCAAAACATCAACCAGGACGATCAATGATTTGCGCGGGGAGGCGAGATACAAAAGGATATCGTCAGCATAGAGGGACACGCGGTCCTCATGCTCGGGGGTCCAGCGGAGGCCACGGATAGAAGGGTGCCACCGCAGCCACTCCGCCAGGGGCTCCAGGGCCAGGGCGAACAGAAGAGGCGACAGGGGACAACCCTGTCGCGTGCCCCGCCCCAGCGCGAATGGGGCCGATACTCGCCCATTCACCACCACCTGCGCCAACGGGCCCGAATATAGCAATTTAACCCAGCTGACGAAACCCGGGCCGAACCCAAACTTCGCCAGCATCGCCCAAATATATGGCCATTCAAGCGTATCAAACGCCATGGTGGCGTCCAAGGACGCCAAGATGGCCGGCTCCCGCAAAAATGGGACACGCGCGAGCACCCCGTGTAAGCGCCGCAGATTGAGCGCCGTGTTGCGGTGTGGTATAAAGCCCGATTGGTCTTGGTGGACCAAATCGCCCACCACTCCAACCAACCGGTTGGCCAACACCTTGGCAAGGATTTTGGGCTCCGCGTTCAAAAGCGAAATCGGCCTATAGGATGTGACTCGTTCACGGGGCTTCCCCTCCTTGTGGATCACCACAATTGTAGCCAGACGCTGGTCCAGCGGGAGGGAGCCCTGCGAGTGGGCCGCAAGGAACATCGCGCGCAGGTGGGGCGCCAACACATCCGGGCGTAGCTTGTATAGCTCAATGGGAATACCATTGGGGCCCATGGCCTTGCCGGATGCAACCGAGCGAATAGCCGAGGCAATTTCGTCCGAGGTGGGAGGGGCGTCCAGCGAGTCCCTATCCTCCACCGTAAGGGAGGGCAGTGCGATGTCCCGAAGCAAGGCATGGGAATCTTCCTCCGAGCAGGGAGAAACCGGGGAGTAAACTTCGCGGAAGTAATCCGCGAAGCAGGAGACAATGGCTTCCGGCTCGGTGACACACACGCCATCCACGCTCTCAATCAAAGGCACCACGCGGCTCGCTCTCTCCCTCTTATCCAACCACGCAATCAATTTGCCAGCCTTGTCACCCACATCATACAATCGCCCCTGCTGCTCTCTACTGAGGCCCCTGGCCGCCTCCGTGACGAGGGCCCGATAGGCCGCCTGCTTTAAATGCAACACATGCAACTTGGCGTCTGTTACCCCGCTCCCCAGGTCACCCTCCAGTTCTGCAATCTCGGCCTCGACCCGGGTCACCTCCTCCTGCTCGCGCCGCCGGGCATTGGAAATAAAGGAGAGGGCCTCCCCTCTAAGAACCACCTTGAAAGCCTCCCACAGGGAGATGGCAGACGGGACCGACCCCACATTCTCATCGAAATAGCGCTGTAAGGATTTGATCAGGTCGGCACGAATGGTGGGGTCGCGCAAATACCATGCATTAATCGGGGCCACCCTGCCATCCCCCCTCGGGAAGACATCGAAATGCAACAACAATGGGGAGTGGTCTGAGATACCCCGTGCCAAATGGCGCACCTCCCCCACCCTCCCTGCATGGGCCGCCGGGACAAGGATGTAATCAAGCCACGAGAGGCTACCATGGGCCCCCGAGTGGAAAGTGTACTGTTGCAATACAGGATGCTTCAGGCGCCAGCAATCTACCAGGCCCAGCGTGTCTAAAAGGCCGGGCAGCCACGCCTGCGCCCGGGGGAGGTCCCTAGGGGGATGGCGATCCATAGACCCAGAGGCAACCGCATTAAAGTCCCCTCCAACCACCAACAGGCCACTCGGAAGGTCCAGAAGGAGGCGCCCTAGATCCGCAAATGTAGTGGCTTGTAACCCAGGCGGGACATAGACTGATATGAAGATAAACACTCTACCCTCCATGCGTCCCACCAGAACAGTGTAGCGTCCCCTCTCATCATGGCGCACCTCGTCAATCTCAAACGGGAGCGAGTTCTTGACCATAATACCCACCCCCCGCGAGCCCGAAGTGAAGCCGGAGTGGGCCGCCAAACGATATCCCCGCCGATTCATTGCATGAAAGGTGTTACCTATAAGGTGCGTCTCCTGCAGGAAGACAACATCCGGTGAAATGCGTTTTAAATACTGCAGGACCACACCACGCTTAATCCTATCCCCCAGGCCGTTAACATTCCATGACAACACAGTCAAATCCCTACCCCCCATCATACGTCGAAACAATCGGTCGTCCCCCACCGAGCATCTTAAGAAGAACAAGACAGTTGCGGGTTTGCCCTGCGGTGCTAACAAACACACCCCCCCCACCCCCCGGTCCCAACAGAACTCCCCCCTCCCTGCACCCCTGCATGAGCCCAGACAGCCCCCCCAAAGTGCAGTGTGCCTGTCGCCCCATAGCTAAGTACTAACTAGTCCCCCAGAGGAGGAGGGAAGCCCCCAGCAGACCCCACCCGACCTCCATGGGAGGGGAACATACGAAAGCAATATGTGGTAAAGGAATAACATCCCGAGCAAGGCCTATACAGTCACCCCTCAATTCTGATCCGGCGGGCCCTCCCCGCCAGCCGTGCCCCCCCCGCCCCGATCTCCAGGCAAAGTGTCTAACCAGTCCCCAGCCGCCTCGGGCCGGTCGAAGAAGTGCGTACGGCCATCCACCTCCACCCTCAGCTTAGCCGGAAAGAGCATTGAGTACTTGAGGTTTAGGTCCCTTAGGCGACGTTTAATACCAAGAAAGCTCTGTCGCTGCTTCTGGACCGCCGGAGTAAAGTCTGGGTAGAAGTGTACATCCATGTTGTCCAGCCTGACTGGTCCCTGTTGCCTGGAGGTCTGGAGGATGGCATCTCTGTCCCGAAAATTAAAAATCCGGGCAATAAGAGGCAGCGGCGGGGCACCGGTCTTAGGGCGGCCCCCGGGGACCCGGTGGGCACGCTCCACCGCAAAAAGCTTACTCAGCCCCCGGGGCTGGAGATGGGTCAGGATCAATTCTTCCACGAAGAGATCCGCCGCCTCCGCCTCTCGGCCCTCCGGCACACCAATAATACGGACATTATTCCTCCGGGCCCGACCCTCGGAATCCTCCAGTCGCCGGTCCATCAGGGCGCTCACCTGGCCAAGCCGGCGCACCTCCTTCTGGAGGGCCACCACGTCCGTCGTGAGGCTCGTTGTGGTGTGGGCCAGGGAGTCGACTCGGTCGTTTGTTTTTGACAAGTCTGCCCTCACAAGGCCCACATCCACCAGGACCGAGTCAATTTTTTGCGCCAAGGTATCGAAACGCTGGTCCACTGAGGCCTTCATCTCTGCGATGGCGCCCATGACGTCCCGGAGGGTCAGATCCACTGGATGGGCAGATGCCTCCGTCGGGCCCACCGGGGGTGACCGCGATGTCTCCGGAGAACCCTTTTGGAGCGTGTAGCGATCCATACTATTGGCCTGGTGCGCCGTGCCACGGCGGGTTGTCTTCATCTTCGCCCGGTCGCCATCTTGTTTGGTGGACATGCTGGCCCTTCCACCGTCGTGCCAAGATCTCCAAACAGGCCGCTATACCAATTCACGGGCTCCGGGGGGGGGCGGGGGCGACCACCGATCCGCAGGGCGACCCACAGCCGGCGGGTCAGCCGGGCACTTGGACAAGACCGCACCACCGCACCCCGCTCCGCAGCCCGACCCCGCTAGAAGCAAGGAGGGCGCAAAAGCGAAAGTGAAAGTGCGGGGCACGCGAGTCGCCCAGCCCCGCTCGCCGCTGTTGTTCACTTTGTCCCCGGATCGCCCCACCACTCCAATCCGGGGGGCCGGCGAGGAGAAGGCCGCAACCTTCGATCGACGCTCCCAGCGGTGTTCGGGGTCCGATTCGAGCCCAAAAAACGGGTGGCGCCTCCGCTCGGGTTCCCAAACACAGTCCCCTCAACAAGGACAGGATATCGCCAGGATTAATTCAGGAGGTCGCGGAGGTCCTCGGGAGCCTCGCACCTACGCGGCCATCTTGGTTGCGCGCTAGGCTCCTCCTCCACAACTTTCTTTTTAATTTTTTTTTTTTACCGTGCGCATTAAAAAAAAAAATCACCCTACAAGGTCCTTGAGGGAGTACAACGGAAATGAGAAAAGCAGAGAGAGGAGAACACAGCAGATTATCAGAGTCAGAATCTCAGAGCTGTACACCTCTCTCCTCTCACCAGAACCAGTAAATGGCAATGTTTCCCTCTCTTTTTTCACACATACATTTTTTTTTTTTTTTTTTTTTGAAAAACCTTTATTGACATTTCAAGCAATAACAAGTATGGGCCTACAACCCCCCGGGGCCGGCCGCTAAGCAATCAGAGCAATAAGGATCAAATGTGAACACAGGCGGCACCTCGGAGAGCAGAATGTTCATGCTAATATAGTCCGGCCATTGAGCAGCGCAGGTAGGACACCAGGAGAAAAAAGGTTTTTCATTTTATAATGGAACAAGACAGTAGGATCAGGTGCCAAACAATTTCCCGACAGCGATAGGAGGCAGGCAGAATAATGGACGTAAGCAATAAACAGCAATCTATTGGATCAATGGCGCAAACACAGGAAATTCAGGATGGGGAAGAATATCATAAACAGTTGCGCCTGCAGGCCCCCGCCATAACGCCCAAGAACACCCCGGAAACTGTGGCACACATGAAAAGGCAACGATTCACAACAAAGGAGGTGTACCACGCTGATCCCAGAAAAGAAAAAACAAGAAGAAGCGAAGAAGAAAAAGGAGGCCAAGGAAAAAGAGATGAGAGACTAAAGAATCCCCTCCCCCAACCCCCCACCCTGCACCTCTGCAAATGAGTACGGCCCCCCCCCCCAGCAGTGTGCCTGTCGCCCTGGAACTAGACCCGAAATATAGAAGAAACAGGGAAAAAGAAGTAAGAAAAGAACCCCACCAGACGGGGGGGTAGAGAAAGTATAATAAACTGGAGGAGGGCCTTCAAAACATACCCCCGGCTTCTCCCTCCCGCACGGTGAGGTCTCCCCACAACAAACAGTAAGCAGCACAAAATCGACCATATCAAAAAGGGAAGGGGAGCATTATGCACCTAATATGCTAATAGCTATGTCATGAGAGTACGCAACCCCTGAGTCAGCCCGTCTACTAGATGACCACCCCCGAAGGATCAGCCTTATCCTTGACCACTCTTTGCAATTCTGCCCATGCCTACCCCTCGACCCAGCGCCATGTCCGATGTTCCAGGGTAAAGGAGTGTCCAAAAACGACCGGGAAGCGACGCACACAGGTGGGGTGGAAGTCTCTGAATACCAACACAGTCCGCATCATGGAGGGACGTCTTTCCCGGTGCTGCCCCAGGATCTGCTCTGCACACAAGGTCCAGGAAGGCGGAATCAGCCAAAGCAGACAACTGTTGCTGAAATTGTCCCTGGGTCGCCGGAGGCCGTGCACGGGACGAGGCCACCACCTTCCACTCAGGTCCAATACCTCCGGAACAGATCAAACCCTCAGCTAGCCGATCACACGGTAGCATACTGTCCGGAGTGTCCAGCTGTGCACTAATCGCAGGGGTGGCCGCGACATTGTCCTCCTGTGTGCAGTGTGGGAAATCCCTGTGTACCTGTGGACAGGCAGGCCGCCACTGTCCCAACGCTGATGCCACACCATCGAGCTTACTCCCCAAGACCCCGACGCCCCGAGCCAAGGAGAAATGAAGGGCACCAAGGGCCTCTAGGAGGTCGCCGTACCCCAGCACAGCTCTCTGCGATCGCTCCGCCACACTCCCAAAAGTCACACACTCCCAATCCTGCTGCGACCCAGTGGACAGGATGGTAGGCTGCATCGCAACAAGATGGCCGCCGGGGAGGCCCGACCCGTATTGGGGCCGGGACCCAGGGACAAGCGCCTCGAGGTCCACGTCGCTGGAGACAGGGTTCCGGGGGCAGGCAAAGATTTATCCGTTGCGTGGTCACGGGCAACAGTCGTCCCCACCACGGACCAGCTCCCGCGAAAATCCGGGAGCAGCCCGCAAGGATCAGGGCGAGCCACGGGCGGCGTCCGGGCAGCTCACAGTCAAAGGCAGGGGCAAACACCGGAGAATCTGAGAATTGCACCCCCGGGCATGCCCTCAGTCCGTTACGCTTAGCAGTGGGAGCGACCACGGCGAAATGCAGGCCGAGGTTAGCACCGCCCCGGTGGACCGACTCCACCCAGTCACCACAGGCCGCTGTTGTTGAACTGCCACCCGGCCAAGGCGTCCACTCGAGGTCCCGGCTCCAGGGCTGCACGGGCCGCAAAGTTCAAATGCACATTTCTCCGGCGGTACCGCAGCCAGAAACCTCGGAGTCACACGTTCGGTTGCCACTCTCATTCACAAACACGATCGCATAGCGCAGGCTAAGGATCTCGTGCAGGATATCCGTGCGGGATGCGGAGGTTCACGAAACCGGGAGTCTACGCTGCCGTCCCGGTCGCCATCTTCACACATATACATGTTAATTCCAAATCTCAGTGCTTCCCACATTTTTTCAAATGAAATCACACATTTCTATTGGTTGAAAACTTCAACCCTTTTCCAAATGAACCCTTCCCCCAACTTGACTTCTGCCTGCTACCATAGCAACAGCTCATGGAACACTGGTGTGAGCAGAGAGGTCAGAAGTTCAGCACACAATGTTTCTATTCCAAAGAGCAAGAGTGCTTCACCTGTGAAACCTAACAGCAAATCCAAATTAATCTTCTGTGGGAACACAATTTTCTGTACCAATACAAAACATGCTTCTAAAAATGTACACATACAGCCTAGTTTTAACTGTAAAATGGTTTGAATCAGCCAATGAGTTCTTTTTATTAAAAAAAATATGTATGCCTCCATTTTACAACTGTCTTTCATTTCATATTGCCATTCTACTGAAAGACACCTCCTGAGTGCATCCAGATCTCCTTGAAAGATGTTCACAGTGTGGATTGTAGGTCACAGCTATGTCTTCTGGAGTGAAAAGTATGCAGAAAAAAGAGGTATGGTGAGAGACCTTGCTTTGCCAAATGTAGACATTAAATGGATTGGTCAGAGAGGGTTAAAGTGGCACCAATTAATGCCTTTGGTGAAATCTTTTCTACACCTCCAACAGCCTAACCTTATTAGTGTGCACTGTGGTGGAAATGACCTAGGCACTTTAACTGGGGTAGGTCTGGAAATGCTTGTTAAGGACACCTTTGTGCAATTAATGTCGCTTTTTCCTCAATCTGCCTTTGTATATTCTAATATATGCCAAAGGCAAAAGTGGAACTGGTCCAACCAATTTTGTCCACAGATTGACAAAGCAAGAAAGCACGTCAACAAATCTATTTATGCTTTCCTCAGAGACTATGGTATGGGTTCTATATACCACAACAACTTGCGTTACAACATGCAAGGCATTTATAGAGGAGACGGTGTACATTTCACTGATGAAGGCAACAGAGTCTTCCTCTTGAACTTTAGACTCTGCATCGGTACTTACTTGTAGGTACCACAAAAAAAACACTTCATAAACACAACGGCTCTTTTTAGAGCCCCCTAATATCTAAACACTTAAATTTGATTTTTACTTCTATTTTTTTAATTGTTTTTTTTCTGCCGTGCGCGTATGGTAAGCTTACCGTACGCGCACCCCGCGATTTTTTAAAAAAAATTTAAAATGTATTTTTCATACTTTTGAGACCTTCTTGGACCCCCTGACAAACGCTAGGGAGTCTGCAACTCTCTTTGTTGCCCCCTTTTCACGTTCTCCACCTTTGTTTATCAGTGTGAGACACACAAAATGGCGGCCGACACTTCCTGATTTCGACCGATTCGAATGTTTACAGTCATGTAACCACCAATCAGAATTAAGCTCGCGCACGGCAGTGTGCGCGTACGGTAAGCTTACCGTACGCGCTCGGAGCGCGCTTATAGATATATATATTGATTTAAATGCTATTTTCTCAGGAAATACTGAACAGATTTACACCAGACCTGCAAAAGGCACATCCCTGACCTGAGGACTACCTCTCTGCCAAATTTCTAGCAATTCTGTTCAGCCGTTCGGGCTGTAGCTTGGACTAAAGGTCCTATGGAAAAATGCATGGGGAAAACGTGTTTTGGGACCCCCCCTTTTTCTCAGCCCCCGCTTGACGAATCCCCCCGAGACTTTCAGGGTAGGAGCTGAGCGGAGCGCCCCACCTATTTTGAAAATTTCGCAAGGATTCGTCAATTGGCGCCAAAGTTAATCAAAATAGAATGTTGCGGATTTCCTATGGAAACACGGTCCTAACTATAACTATCTACTGGCGACCGCCAGTAGATAATATATATATATATATATATACACACAAACATATCTATGTTTAAGTTAATAAAACTCAGCACACAGAAAGAAGACAAGGCAAGAAGTCCTGCACCAGTCAAAGTACCTTATTTAGGCTATATTTACTGTCATGGGATTGGTGCAAAGGGCCTGGGACATGACCTCCATATGCCCCAAAAAAGTGACATACAAATCACTTTACCCAATTAAACAGAAGTTGGCCCAGCCCTCAAATAAGTGAAGATACAAGTGATGTGTGTGGATAAACCTTATACACAAAAGCGTAAGCAAAGGATTCAATCATCAATTCTTTTTTTGGAACCTGATGACCTCAAAGCCGCATGGGAGATACATTTCCCATACTATAGATTGTTGAAGGACCACACTTGTCAATCGGGTCTTTTCTTGAGATAACACTCTGACTCATTGAACTGAAAGGGTCATATTATATTGACTTATTCAGCAATTTTGATCTGATTGAATCCTTTTAAAAAAAAAACACGCCATATCAAGGGATTCTAAACTACAACAAGCCCTGAAGAAGTCTGCATGAGGACAAAACGCGTCTGCGATCATGAATTTTAAGAAATTTGCATTCCAATACAGAATAAAATAAATTTTGTACCTACAATCAAAATGTACAAGTGTCTTTCTTTGAATGGGAAGATTTTGAATGACTGTTTGCTTTCGCTTATGTGTATAAGCTTTATCCACACACATCACTTGTATGTTTAAGTTAATACGTACAGAATAAATCTAAAGGGAAATACAAAAGTTGGTAAAATTAAAACATACTTATTTTATTAGGAACCATATACAACTGTCATAAGGATGTTTACATAAGCACATGTAAAATAAGCAACAGGAGATTAGACTTGAAGAGATACTTCAACAGCGTTCAAAAACTTTGTACAGATCAGACAAGTTTGCAAGCTGTAAAATGTTTCCATCTTCTGTGAAGTGCTTAGGAGGGAGTAAATGTGTCCGAAAAGCTTTATACAGAACATGTTCAACCTTCCATTTCCACGAATTCCAGTTTGATCCAACTTCTGCATCCTGAAAGAGAGGGAGTGTAGGTAAACCTTGCAATAAAATTCGGTCATCACTGGTCGTACATATATTATTCATCATAAAAGCACCATAGAAGCTGCGTTACCTCCACAAGCAATGCAGGATGTATCTGATAATGTAATGCATATGAAAAATGACAGAATAAAACCGATTTACGGCGGTTCCCTGCCCACATTACTGGCTACCTTGCTTCCTCCTGCTGGGGTAGGATTTCATCCCCCAACCTGCAAAATGCCCGAGGCGGGCCCAGAGTCTCCCAGTAGTGCTCTTAAGTGCATCAGCTTTCCGTAGCATGGGTGTGGCTTACGGCGA
Organism: Triturus cristatus; assembly: GCF_964204655.1. Taxonomy (NCBI): domain Eukaryota; kingdom Metazoa; phylum Chordata; class Amphibia; order Caudata; family Salamandridae; genus Triturus; species Triturus cristatus. Next base: position 514,477,983 of record NC_140588.1, read on the forward strand.
TTTCCTGGCCGCATTACTTCCTTTCTTTTATCTGCAGCACTGCTGACCCTACTTTTGTTGACCTGAGTGTCCTGGCTGCACAATTTCTTGGTGGTCGCTGGTTCTGGTGAGCGTAGCACGTTTATTTTGTTATTTAAAATGTATTTGTGGGCACTGCACATCAGGGAAGAATAATGGGCAAACAAAAAATCATTTGGATTGGGGGTATTGGTCAGGGCACCTCGACTAGTGACTATCACGCAGATCCCAGGCTCTAAACCCCCCCCCCCCCCCACCATCCCCTCATCCTCAGTCCCGATTGAACCTCCCCGGTAAGGCGGGTGGGTCCATCTCCCAAAAATATAAGAGGGGACTGTGTGGTTATTAAATGTAGGTGCCCTGGTCTGGCCCAGCTGTTGGTCAAAAGTGGGGCTTGGGCCCGTTTGGTGAGAGACAATAATTTTGAACCCGTCACCCTCACCCCGCCCCCTGTTTTTTTTTTTGTTTTTTTACAAGGACTTGGCACCCATGATAAGGGTGGGATCTAGGTCCCTGCCCCTCGGGGTTGAAGCTGGTGGTGGGTTTTCGGCCTCGACCACCAATAGATTTTTTTTACCCTATGTGACTTGTATGGTTTAGACTGGCGCCCAGCTCAGCTAATTTGCAATAGTCATATTCCGGCTACTGGGCTTGTGCCTTCTAATCTACTCCTCACCAAGGCGAGGGCATCCCCCACTAACCCCAATATCCCCTCATGTTCTGACCCTACTTCTTCTGAAGAGTAAACCTCCCTTCATAGTCATGTTAGGACTTGTTTTGCATCCCATATAACATCGGAGTCTCACAATTTGGGTGACTCTGCCTCACATTTGCCCTCAAAAACAAAGATAGTCTTCTGGAATGTTGCTGGTTTAGTGTCTAAACAGGAGTGCCCTAATTGGGGCCATTTCATAGATTCGTTTGATATCTGCCTGTCCCAGGACACTTGGTCAGTCGCGCCCAACCGCACCGAGCAGGGTTTGTTAATTTTTCCCTGGATGCTTCCACCTCAGGGAGGGGCAGACCTTCGGGAGGGTTGTCAGTTTGGTTCAAAACCACTCTCTGCTGTACATCTAAGGAGATTGCATTGGGTAGTGCTGACTTACAGTGTGTTTCCCTTTCCTTCCCATCACTTAGGGTATACTACTTTTATAATATGTAACTGCAGGCATAGGGACAATGGTGTTGAGTTATAGTTAACTGATTTGATTGGTACATGTAGGATGCTGGCTCTTTATATAATATATCAAAATAATATATATTGTGAAAGAGTCCAGTGGTTCACTTATAAGCGGACAGGGGCTTGCTCTAGCGATCCCAAGATGCTCTTCTAGGGGGTAGTGTGGTCAAGCAGCCTTAGACTTATCAGAGAGGAGTGAAAGACATCTGCAAATACACGCAATAGTCAATAAAATATGCACATGACTCAATAAGGAGATACACACCAATTTATAAAATATATATATATATAATACATACACCAGACCAGTTCATGTTAAATGGGCTCCCCAACGTCACATGCAGAGGCTGCAGGCGATGTCAGAGCCCATGAGAGGGGAAACCAAAGTGTACTCGGTCTCTGGAGGGCTGGGGGAGCTAGCTTGCACCATTGGCCCATTTCAGCTTGGTCTTGGAGTGACGGGTGCAGTGGTGTCCTTAGGCGTCAGGTTTCCGTGGCCTTTAAGTCCTCTCTGGTCTTTTTGGGATCCTGCTAGATGACGGAAAGCAGGTCCACTGCTTCTTAGGAGTTATTGGTTCCTGGGTGTTGTGCTGGAAGGTTTCCCAGGCTTTGGAGACACAGCAGCTGCAGTACAAGTCATCTTTTGGCACAACTGTCAAAGTTAGCAGGCAGGGCTGGCGCCGATTCAGTTGTTGGGTCTTTAGTTCTTGCTCTTTACCACTCTTCACGTCCCGTCTTCTTCATTCAGGTTGGTGGGTTCTGATTTTCTGGTGCCAGGGGATCCCCTAAAAACTGAATTTAGGTGAGTGTAGGGTAGTAGCCAATGGGATATCTACCCCTGGGGTCCCTACGCCCCCTATATGACCACTTCCTGTGAGAAGTGGGCATAACCCTGTCCCAGAGTTCCTAAGTGTGCCAACACAAAGAGGGCCACTTTTCAAAACTCATACCCACATCAGGTTTGGCCATCTTAGGGGTGGAAGTAGCCTGGGGGTGGGCATGCCTATCTGACTAGCTAATTTTCCTGCCTGTCCAGGTGCCAAATGGCTCTGTACAAAGGGGGTTGGCTTCCTCTCCTGTGAGGGTAGCCAGATTTGCATTTCAAAGGTGGTGCCTTCTTTGAAGCTTACCTGCCTTGGAATGCTAATCAGCAGGCCATCCTGTGGGAGGGTGTGTGAACAACCTCTTCCCAAGCAGGCTTTGTTTCTGACCTCCTGAGATCAAAGGCCCTCGCCCTTGAGGGTCAGAAACTCATCTCGGGCGGCAGGCTGGCAAGAACCAGTCATTCAACACATCAGAGTCTGGTACGATTTCCGGGGGCACCTATAAGGTACCCTCTGTGTGCATGTATTAATCAATCCAACACTGGCATCAGTCAACACACCAGAGTCTGGTAGTATTTCGGGGGGCACCTAAAAGGTGCCCTCTGTGTGCATATATTGATTAATCCAATATTGGCCTCAGTGTATGTTCAGTAATAAGAGATGTTTGATACCAAACATCCCTATATTCAGTGACACAATCATGTAGCTGGGGAACTTGTTTTCACCAGTGTCCAGCACATGTACTCAAAAATGGCTTCCCTGTTCACTTGTACTGGCAGCAATAGGGTTGACCAGCACAGGGGCATATCTGTTCATGCAGTTATGCCCTCACATGTAGTATAGTGAACCCTGCCTTAGGCCTGTAGGGTCTGCAATAGGTGTGACTTACCTGTACTCCATGCAGTGTCAGTGGGCATGGCACAGAGGGTTGTCTGTCATGTCGTGTTTTCCCTTTTGTCTGAACCAAGACACACAGCCTGCAGTGGCAGTCTGTATGTGTTTGGTGAGGGGTCCTTTAGAGTGTCACAATTCGTGCTGCAGCCCTTAAGGACCCTCTTTGGCCTCCATGCCCTACCTAGGGGTACAACTTAGAGGGTGTGTCAAAAGTATTGACAATTGCGGTACATTTGCACAGTTATGGGAATGAGATCTGGCACTGGGGACCTGGTTAGTAGGGACCCAGTGCACTTCCAATAAAAATCACATCAAATACCAGCCACAAAGTGGGAGTGACAATGTCAAAAAAGGTGCACTTTCCTACAGTACCCTTATTGACTGACCTGCCAGCAGATACTTTTAAAATAATGGCAGGCGATTTTAATTGTAAATGTGAGCCACTGTCAGTCCTCCAAGAGAATCCTATTGGTGATCAAGAGTGGGAAGTTCCTGGTCTCACACTTCCCCTGATCAAGAGGTGGTCTGCTGATGTGCTTCAGCTAAATGCTTTTACATAAAGCAATGCTCTCCAGGCATGTAATGGGAGAACCAAATCCGACCAAGATGAGTATCAAACAAATCATTGCCCACAGTGTACTAGCCTTATTGTTTATATGATATTAAGTTTTGGCAATCCTTGGAAGACGGGGCAGTAGTCTCCAGGCAGGATAGTGATCATAATGCCTTGGGGGAATGTCTGACAAAATATCGACGGACAGAAAATCGACCTACAAAAATATCAACACAAAAATATCGAAGTCCAATCTACATATTGGGAAGTACAAAAATATCGGTTAAAAAAATCGGTTTTTTAAATGCTTTAATAATAATGTAAAATTAAGTAAATAATACATATAATTAAAAGAAATATAGTTAAAAATATTAAAACATATTTAAAAATAATAACTAATACATATAATGTTAAAATAAATTAAACGCATACATATAAATTTATATAATTACTTACTCCACTTAGTGCAACAGTAGGGAAAGCGTTGGATAGCGTAGGTAGTAAAAATTACTATTCCCACTCCAGAGAGTGCAACAGTAGGGAAAGCGCTGGATAGCGTATGGGTAAAAATTACTATTGTATCTCACAAAAAGTGATGAAATGCTTATGTCCTAAGAGGGAGACATGTGTGTATGAGGAAGGGAGGCCAAGAAAATAATTCTTTTAAAGACGAGAACCCTCACTCACCCGAGGGTGACATGCTTCATCATTGGGTCCCCTCTTGCACACTGTAACCGCAAGGTATACAGTGTGAGCTACAACTCTCAAAAAAGGGACAAGAGAGGAGCGTGAGGTGTTTTAATGGGGATATCCAAAGTGACAGGGGGAGTAAGGGGCAGAGTGTGAAAAGAAACAGTGTGTAGGTAAGTAAAACTAGCTACAGGGTAACAAAATCAATTTTAATAGTAGTTCCCATCACTCGGTTTTCAGACGCAAGGAGGACGCAAGGAGGAGGGGCCGCGGGAGCTACAGGAGACGCGGAGAATTTGAGTATAAGCCAAAACCGGCCGAAAACAAGCTGAAATTTGGCTAAAAACCGAGCCGTGGCAGCCCATCATGCCCCGGGTCTGCAGGTCTCCAGGGCGCCAAGTGCTAGCCAGAGTACGCTTTCTGCCGCCCCAACCCCGACTGCCAGGGAGAAGCGTGGCACATTGTGTGGTGAATTGCGGACATCGTGAACAGCAATCTGTGCTCTTTAGCACCATTCGTCGCAAGGTAGAGGTAAATTAATATTACCCCTAGAGACATTGTACCGGACTGCAGCTGGTCCTTTTGTCATTTATTACCTACCAACGAGTATGGTCTGTAACTCATTAATTTTGATTATACGAGCAGAGTGATATATTGAGAGGTCCTGATGAATGCCGCGAACAATTAAGTCATCTGGCAGAAACATGTCGACCACCAATTACTAGGATATTTTGTTAATCCTAGATCACCTCATTTTAATCCTAGCTGATGGGAACTACTATTAAAATTGATTTTGTTACCCTGTAGCTAGTTTTACTTACCTACACACTGTTTCTTTTCACACTCTGCCCCTTACTCCCCCTGTCACTTTGGATATCCCCATTAAAACACCTCACGCTCCTCTCTTGTCCCTTTTTTGAGAGTTGTAGCTCACACTGTATACCTTGCGGTTACAGTGTGCAAGAGGGGACCCAATGATGAAGCATGTCACCCTCGGGTGAGTGAGGGTTCTCGTCTTTAAAAGAATTATTTTCTTGGCCTCCCTTCCTCATACACACGTCTCCCTCTTAGGACATAAGCATTTCATCACTTTTTGTGAGATACATTCATTTGGAGTCAGTGATGTCTGATGCTTTATTTTTCTCCATTATTCGTACCCCTTAGTGTGATATAAAAATTACTATTCCCACTCCAGAGTGCACCAGTAGGGGAGAGGAGTTGGCCTAACGGCCCGGGCGCTCAACCTCGGACCTGGTGAACTGGGTTCGAGTCTCGGTAATGACGCTGAACAACCTGTGATTCTGGGCAAATCACTTAATCTCCCCGTGCCTAAGAAAGAAGGAATGTGTGTCCTCATGTAACGTAACTGGTGCTATGTAAAGCGCTCTGATACCTGATTGGATTCGGGTCAAGTTCCCGCTATATAAAACTCTGCAAAAAAACAGTAGAGAAAGCGTAGAGGTTAAAATTACTATTCCCACTCCAGAGAGTGCAACAGTAGAGAAAGCATTGGATAGCGTAGGGGTAAAAATTACTATTCCCACTCCAGAAAGGGCAACAGTAGGGAAAGCGTTGTATAGCATAGGGGTACAAATTACTATTCCCACTCCAAAGAGGGCAACAGTAGGGAAAGCGTTGTATAGCGTAGGTGTTAAAAATAACACTTATAAATCAAATAAATATTGTAATTAAATAATGATTTATTAATAACTTAATAAAATAAAAACTACAAATACATCAAAATTATTATTTGCTTTAATATGATTAAATACTTCCCACCCTATTCCCCAATCAATACACTCCACATAAAATTTCACACAATTAATCAATTAATGAACATTAATTTGCAATTAATTCACAGTAAATTAACTATCAATACCAATAAATAATATTTAATAAGTTAATAACCAATTATTAATTAACAAAGAAAGTAATTATCAATACCAATAAATATCATGTAAACATTAATAACCAATTAATCATTAAAAAATAAGTATAAATACCGAGAAATAATATTTAATAAAAATGAATACCTAATTAATTACCCAAAAATGTAATTATCAATACCCAATTTTTTTTATTAATTACAAATAATTTCTTCCCACCCTATTCCCCTATAAACCCACAACCCACTCCAATCATAAATACAAATATATGTATCAATTAATAATATTAAATTACCAATGCATAATTGACAATAAATGTATTAATACCAATAATTAAAAAATAATAATTACTTAATTAAAATTAAATTACTTCCCACCCTATTCCCCTGTAAACTCCCAACCCGCTACAGAAGTAAAACACAAAATGTAATTAAAAATAATTAATAATTCCTAAAAATTATATAATTTACCCTAATTAAATTATTTCCCACCCTATTCCCCTATTAACCCACAACCCGCTATGGTACTAAAACGCATAATGTACTTTAAAAAACATTACTAATTTAAAAAAAAAAATGATACATATTTAAAAAACAGTACAATACTTAACAAAAAATATAGAACACATACATATAAAATTCATACTAAAATACATAACTAATATAAATATCGATATTGACATCGATAATTTTACTATCGATATTACTAACATCGATATTTGCAACATCGATATTTCTTACCTTAAGTTCGATATTCTGGTGGTCGATATTCTTGGTCGATATTCTGTCCCTACGATATTTAAAACTCAAAATAAATGGACATCGATATTTTGACTGTTCACCGCCTTTGGGATGATGTTACTCTGAGTAACACCCTCTTGAATACTCTGTATGAGCCACTTGACAGAAGGTTGGTCCCAATCAAAAACCAGAATAGGCTTAAGTGGAGCTCTCTTGCAACATCAGAAGTACCTTTGAGAAAAGTGTTCGAGGTTGTGTCTGTCGGCTTGGATGCTGTAGTTTCAGAAATTAGGACTTCGGACGACAAAGCCTTATTTCTATGACTGAGAAAAATCCACAACCATATGTTTGCCTCACTAAGGAACACATTATTAGTGAATCCAACTCCACTCCCAAGGTAAAGCAAGAGGCCCACTGGTCAACCAAATCCTGCCGATTGGCTAGGCGTGCCCTTTACCAATTCATTAAATCTAGAGCCGCCATTTGGATGGCCCGGTCACTTATAAAGATTCAATTATTAATGTGAAAAGGAATTAGGAACACTCTAAATGGGACTCAATGTTGAGTGCCATCCAATGCAAGGATTATCGTTCCTTTTGGCGTATTATCACCAATAAGGACTCAGGCATTCTTGCTCCACTGGAGAGTTACATCCCTGATGCTGCATGGGATGAGCATTTCTCCCAGTTATATTTGGGAGATGTTGATCAGGTATTGTCTCCAGCTGCCCTTAATGTTCAGCCTGCGGGGGTGATATGTATTAACTCCTCCCATGACCTATGGCTGAGCATTCCACTGAGTCGGCGACGCAGCCTACAGTATTTCCGGCCTTGAGATCTCTAAAGCTTTAGACTGAACTATACCAAATAAAGGCCCTGGGTTGGAGGAGGAGCCTGGTGACCTTTTAAAATCTTATAGAGATGTATGGAGTTACTTTTTCCCCCCGCAGTTTTTTAGTGCTATAATGAGTGGTGAACCTAGTCCTCCCACCTAGGCAGGGGCTGAGATTATCCCTGCCCTCAAACTAAAGACCGATCAGCCTCACGGACAGTTCACAAAAGCTGTTTAGTCGGATACTTTTGAATAGGTTGAGTGAGTGGCTGTCCCACACAATTGTGCTAACTCCCCTGCAGGCTGGTTTCAGGGATGGCATAGGAACTATGGACCAGGTGTTCTGCTTGTAACTGTTATATTGAAAATATTTAACAATACCAATGGGTGGCTTAATATTCATGAAAGATAGCTTGGACGACAAACCCTGATCATAAAAGGATCTGGTGCCCCCATATTGTATGACTTTAGTGGCTGCATGGGAAAGTGCTGCAAACATATTTCACAGGATACGCCTGATCCAAACTCTCCAAACTCAAAGTGCATACAGGAGACAGATACAGTAAACGGAGCCAAGGGACCTTCTCCTCACCAATCACTCGGACTCACTAGAGACCAACTAAGAAGACATTGATGGAAAATGTAACATTATTTGAAATTCTGTAACAGCCCAATGTCTGACATCCAATAAGCCCTGGTAAGATGCATCAGGACTACATCCTACACAAGAAAAGAACTTGATAACGATGTCTCGCCTCACATGTGGAACACTGAACTTTACTTATACTACTGGGACCAGCGGTAATCAACCCATTGAGGCCTGATGTTTCTTTTCTGGATAATTGTTTTGTTTACTACATTGTTTTTGTTTTCAAACCTTTATTTTCATTTTTACAAAGTTAGGCAATCATTCATGATACACATAGCCTATCTTTTACATATAGGTAAGGTCACAACATGGGCAACAGTAGTTGCAGTGACAATCCTATTTTGTCTTTCAGGGTACATTTGTTAGTACAGCATACAGGCCAAGACCTCACATAAAAGTCCAATGTCCGCATAGTATACTTATCACCAATCCAATTTAGTCATCGACTACTTTCGAGCCCGGTGAGATATGTGCTTGTATATCTCTCGGCCGGGAGGAAGTAATACACCACATATGTCTGCATTTTCAGCATAGGTATTGTTTACTACATTGTTAAAACCTGTGTTGGGGACTCTACATTCTTTCACTACCTCCCACATTATAGGAAGAATTGCAAATATGTATTTTAAACGTCATGAAGACATTTGGGAGGTTGGTGAGGAGAGGGGAATACTTGGTTGCTTATACCTTTTAACACCACTTGACTCAAACCTGGCAAATTCAAGGTCCTTTCATTGAATGTCAAGTGGCTTAATCCCCAGTCCAAAATAAAGAAAATCCACACTTTCCTCGTATCACAAAGCAGAAGTTATGATGCTTCAAGAAACTCAACTGATGCTGGGCAAATCATACTATTTCCTTTCTAAATATGACACGTGCCAAGCCATTCCAATGCATGCAACAAAACCAGCAGCACCACCAGATTATTAGCAACACACTTTACCATGATGATCACAGACCCCCTCATAGATAAAGAAGGGAGTTATGCAAAGATACAAGAAACCTTGAAAGGAGAAATTATTTCAATTGCGTCACTATACGCACCAAACCACGCCTAGGATAGATTTCTGGAAAAGACCCTCAGAAGACTTAAGGGATTTAAAGAGGGACTGCCAATACTCAGTGGACTTCAATACAGTCCAATCTAGATAGATTAACAGGCCACTTGGCCGCTACTTGAGAAATGACGAAAGACCCATAGGACCCATTAAAGAATTGGGGCTAGTCGATGCAAGGAGGCAATGCATCACAAGATAAGAATTACATATTTTACTAAATCACCCAGATCCTATTTAAGAATCAACATAATTCTATCTCAAGCACAGCAATGTCCTCAGTGACGGATACAAAGATTGGATACATATCGGTCTCAGACCATGCCCACAATTGGTTAACGAAACACCCGGAGCTCCAACAATGGAGAGAAATATGCTGGAGACTTGGGAAATACCTATTTCAAGACTTTGTAGCAGAGAAGAAATAGTATAAGCAATAGATGACTGCATGAACACTAAACAAATGACAGACACATCACTGGGTACTTACTGGGATGGCGTTAAAGCAGTTCGTAGATGAAAGATGATCAGTAAGGCCAAGCAAGGAAAATCGCTAGTGCAAGATAAACTGAAAAATAACCTAAAACAAGCAGAGGTTAAGCATAAAAAAAATCTGGTCCTAACGCAGATCTCAAAATACTCGCTAATATAAGAGTTCAACTACATACCCTCCAGATGAACAAGGCAGGAAGGATGTTGCTATTGCTTAAACGTAGGATTTATAATGTGGGCAGCAAGGCACATCAAATATTAGCAAACAAACTTAAAGCCAGAAAAAAACAAAGACGAACCCCACATAGCAATATTACGTATGACCCAAGAAGGAAAGCTAATCTATTCAAACACTACTAAAGCCAATTCCGCATTCAAGAGGAAATCATACCTCAGAATATACAACACCACCTGCAGATTCTTCATCTCCCTAGCATAACAGCATCCTAGCTTCAGGATCTGGAAGCTCCCAACTATGAGCTAGAAATCAAGAATGCAATAAAAAACCTTAAGTGAAACAAAACACCGGGGCCAGATTGTTTTGGAGTAGAATTCTATAAACTATAGGCATATAAACTTGGACCAATTCTGAAAGATACATCCAACTCAGTTCACACTACCTACAGGGCTACCCTCCTGATGGAAGAAGCTAATATAGTGGTGATCTCCAGGCAAGGCAATGATCACTCGGAGGGTTCGTCCTATAGACCAATCACACTGTACGTATTAAGATCTATATGAAAATTCTAGCACTGCTACTGACCCTCTTCTACCCCAGATGATCCATGAGGACCCATCAGGTTTTGTAATCAGAAGGCAAGTACACTTTTAATACTATATGCCGAGTAGGCCACTTTGTCAAAAAGACCAAATGTAAAGCTATAGAAGGTGATCTACCTGCACATGACGCAAAACAAACCTTCAACGAGGAGTGTGCAAGCAATTTAGGAAAGCAATATAACAAACGTTTGGTTTTGGGGATACTTTCATACGTATGATTTTTCCTGTAAATCAAATACCTAAGGCTTTAGTACTAGCCGATGGGTCGCTTTCTGATACTCTATAGATGCAAAAAGGCACTAGACAAGAGTGCCTCCTGTCCCCTCTGCTTTATGTAATGGTTACAGAACCATTGGTGATGGAAATACATCAGGACCCTAATATTCAGGGTGTACAGTTTGGTGTGTGTGTTGCAGGAGGTGTGTGTGTGGGGGGGATCATACAATATTATTTGCAGATGATGTACTCATCCCTATGCTGACGGCTATATGTCTTCCAGACACGGCCTTTGTATATAGCCAAATCCTCAATAGATGACCTAGAAATATATTTGTTTACATCTTTACGGCATGCTAAAGCTCAGAGACTAGCTGGGGAAATACTACTTGCACTAAGAGGAAAAGGGGGTCTGTGTGGGTTTTCTCCATATCTATAACTGTGTTAGAGCAGCACAACTGACAATAGGGGAATGGTCAACAAGCGAATGCTGTAAACACTGGTTCCATTATTGGGAGATTCCTGTGGGACATTATATATATATATATTTTTTTCCCCACTGAAAAAAAAACATAGGTTTCAGGGACATTATAGTTAAATGGAAATTTTACTCGGACAAAACCATAGAAATTCGGCCGTTATAGTTAGTTCAGCTAACTATAACTTGCGGCCCGCAATGCACTGCTGATGACGTCACATATTACATTATTCATGACATGGTCAGTGACATCACTGATTTTTTTTTGGGGTAAATATTTTTATTTGCATTTAAACACTCAAAAAGCAGTACAATCAACAACTATTCCTTGCCTGGGCATGTCAATATACAACTCCCATCACATAAACGTCCCATTTATGAGTCCGCAATATATGGTGTAAAGCGTTGCCCCCCCAGCAACCTTGCAGGATAATCCTTAGAAGCCCGCCACCCGGCGTCCACCCATAGGCATACCATATACTCGCAGAATGCGGAGTCCCCATGCAGGAGGTACCCCTGTGTAATTGGAGCAACCAAACAAGATTCAAACAACTACCCCATGCTACAACCCTCCCCCCGACCACCCCCCCTACACCCACCCCCCCCACCGGAATGACTGCTTGACAGGATACATGGCAAGACACTCAAGTCTTGGACTCTACATCCCTGACCTTCCCAACCCAGGACCACCGACCACCCAGTTGTGCTAGTCAGTGACATCACTGATGGCATAATCCAGTGACTGTGTTTCTGTAAAGTTTAAATATGTTTTACATATATGCCAAGGTGTATTAAAGAATGAGTGCGTGTATGAGTGTCTGAATGGATGATCTAGTAGGTGCGTAACTGACTGTATAAGTGAGTGATTAAACGTGTCTTAGTGAATGCATGGGTTAGTGACAAAACTGTGTAGATGTCTGTATCAGTCTGTCAGTTGGTGTGTAAGCGGCTCCATGGGGTGGTGAGTAGCTACATGAGTGTCTATATGGGTTATTGAATGATTGTCCAAGTATCTGAATGGGTGCCTGAGTGTCTGTGTGGGTGGGTGGGGGGGGGGGGGGGGGGGTGTATGACTCCCTGTGTGAGTGGGTGATTCACTGGGTGTATGGGTTCAAGAGTGCGTCTGTGAGGGGCTGTATGGGTGGGTGAGTGTGTATGGCTGTGTTGGTGAGTGAATGGATGGATGTCTCAGTGGTTTATGTGAGCATCTACATATGTGAAAGGCAGTATATGTGAGTGTTGGAGTATATAAATGACTATATGTGAGAGTGGGTGATTGTGAGAATGGCTGTATGGATGAATATGTGCTTGTATCAGTGGTTGTATAAGAGAGTAAGTATGTGTTAGTATATGTATGAATAAGTGAGGTGGTGTGTGTATAACTGTATAGGTGAGTAAATGGTAGTGTGATTGATTCTTTGCATGACTGACTAGGTGTGTGAGTAACTATGGGTGAATGGCGGTACGAGAGTGTCTCTATAGGTGTACAAGTGCATATGATAGTGCTGTATTGATGAGTGACTGCATGTATGAGTGACTGTATAGGTGAATAAGTGGATGTGTGTATAGACCTAGGAATCAGTGAGTGGGTATGTAGTAACTAGTATTGGTGTGTGTATAGTTTTGAAAATGGTAGTCTGTATTTTAGAGTAGGTGTATTTAAGGTTATATTAGGTTGTGAGGATGTGCATTTAATTATCACCTGAATGATGTCATCAGTGATGTCACTGATCATGTCATGAATGATGTAATATTTATTTATTTATATGTGACGTCATCAGCAGTGCATTGTGGGGGCGCGAGTTATAGTTAGCTGAACTAACTATAACGGACGAATTTCACTGGTTTTGTAGGAGTGAAATGTCCAACTATCTATAATGTCCCTGGAACCTATGGTTTCTTCAGTGAATTTCAAAGGTTTTTTAAATGCTAATTTCTAACTATAACGTCTTGAAACCTATGTTTTTTTCAGTGAATTTCTAAGGTTTTTTAAATGTTAATTTCTAACTATGCCCACAGAGGTAGGACATGTGCAGAAAGAGGAAGAAAGGCGCAGAAAGAATCAAGAGAATGCAGAAAGAGGCAACAGAAGTCCAGAAAGACAAAGAAAGGTGCAGAAAGAAGCAAAAGATATGCAGAAAGAGGCCTTGTTGCAAAGTCATCCTGTGCCCCCAACGTTTTGCTGACGAGTACTGGTGGTAACTGACTGACTAACCAGGCCTAAGGCCAGTGCTATGCTAAAAGACACTTAGAATACAGTGAAAACACCTACATACACTAGGGTACACTATGGGTTGGGGTACGCATGTGAATGGCATGACCTCCACTGTAATACATAATAGGGCAGGGGGATTAAAACTACCTCTAAGTCAGAGGTGCAGAAACATGCTACTTTAACTAGTAGTCACATTTGCAGAGTGGTAGAGAAAGGGCCTCCGACCAACGTTCAAGAATTACGCTGTACAGGAGGTACCAAGAGGGCTTCTTGGCCCCCAAAGTCCCTCAGGAGGTAAAGTGGACTTCATCCCCCATCCCGTAGTCTGCCAGGAGGCGCGTTTGCAGAGTGGTGGAGAAAGTGGAGCATGGTCTCCTAAGACATCTTAGCAATCCTACTGTGTGGAACTTACAGGAGGTAACAAGAGGGGTACTTGGCCCCCAAGGACATCCTTGGGGGCCAACTACCACTCCTAATACCTCCAGTAAGTACCACACAGCAGGATTGCTAAGGTCTCCTTACAGGCCACGCCCCCTTTGTCCACCACTCTGCAAACGTGCTTCCTGGCGCACGCCTCGATGGGGATTGAAGTCTCCTTCACTGCTGGGGGTCCTTACGGGCCAACTAGCCTACCTCTTACCTCTAGTAAGCCCCACACAGTGGGATTGCTGAGAGGTGGACACGGGCCATGCCCGCTTTCTCCACCACTCTGCAAACACGCCTCCTGGTGCGCTCTTGGTTGGGGGATGAAGTCCCCTTTGCTCATGTGGGTCCCTGGGGGCCAAACAGCCCACCAGGTACCTCCAGTAAGCCCCACACAGCTGGACTGCTGAGAGTGCTCCGAGGCCACACCACCTTTTTACACCACTCTGCAAACGCTGCCCCTGGCGCACTGCTGCTGGGGGATGAGGTCCTCTTGTGCCCGGAGGTCCTCAGGTCCTCTGGTGTCCTGAGGTCCTCGGGGCAAAAGAGGACCTCATCGCCCCACCAGCAGTGCGCCAAGAGGAGCATTTGCTGAGTGGTGTAAAAAGGGGCGTGGCCTCAGACCACGTCTCTGCAATCCAGCTGTGTGGCACTTACTGGAGGTACCTGGTGGGCTAGATGGCCCACAGGGACCCTCAGTATTCAAGGGGACTTAATTACCCAAATTAGAACGTGCCAGGGGGAGCATTTGCAGAGTGGTGCAGGGAGGGGGCGGGGCTATTTTTTATATCATTTTAGAAGAGGGCACCCTTTCTCTGCCACTCTGCAAATGTGACTACTAGTTAAAGTAGCATGTTTCTGCACCTCTGACTTAGAGGTAGTTTTAATCCCCCTGCCCTATTATGTATTACAGTGGAGGTCATGCCATTCACATGGGTACCCCAACCCATAGTGTACCCTAGTGTATGTAGGTGTTTTCACTGTATTCAAAGTGTCTTTTAGCATAGCACTGGCCTTAGGCCTGGTTAGTCAGTCAGTTACCACCAGTACTCGTCAGCAAAACGTTGGGGGCACAGGATGACTTTGCAACAAGGCCTCTTTCTGCATATCTTTTGCTTCTTTCTGCACCTTTCTTTGTCTTTCTGGACTTCTGTTGCCTCTTTCTGCATTCTCTTGATTCTTTCTGCGCCTTTCTTCCTCTTTCTGCACATGTCCTACCTCTGTGGGCATAGTTAGAAATTAACATTTAAAAAACCTTAGAAATTCACTGAAAAAAACATAGGTTTCAAGACGTTATAGTTAGAAATTAGCATTTAAAAAACCTATGAAATTTACTGTGGCCCCCCCTCCATCCCGTCTTTTTGGGGTCCTAGGGACCCCATCCCCAGGGCCTGCCACATTAAAAAAAAAAAAAAAAAACGGGAAGGGGCGGCGCGGTCCCCCTCGCGGGTCAATTTCAGCCCGGGACTCCATCCCCCGGGGCATGGCCACAAATACATTTATTTTACTTTTTAATGGAGGTGGCCTCCCTCCTGAGGCATTTATCTGCCCCGGGGACCCCCATCCCCGGGGCATTGCCTCTTTTTTTATATATATTTTTTTTATTCTGAAGGGGGGGGATGCGTGGCCCGCCTCTCCTGGGTAAGTTTTGGCCCCGGGGACCCCATCCCTCGGGCATGCCCAATTCTTTATTGTATTTTGTAGAGGGAGGGGGGCCGCGTGTCCCCCCTCCCGGGCAATTTTTGGCCTCAGAACCCCATCCCCAGGGCATGGCCCCTCGTTTGGGACCGTGAGGGGAGCCCCAATGCCCCCACGGTCCCTGCCGGCTCCCCACCTCCTGCAGTAGCCGGCATTGCTTTTGGGCAAGGAGAGCTGCTGACATGCAGCTCCCCTTGCCCAAAAGCAATCTGCTTTGCTTCGTTGAAGCGAAACCTGCTCTCGCTTCAACAAAGCAAAGCTGGAGTTTGCTATGGCAAGGCGGGAGCCGTGGTCCCGCCCTGCCATAGCAAGCAGCAATGTCCCAGGGGTGGGCACCCCGGGACATTGCAGGAGCTGGCCCTGGGGGGTGGATGTCTCCAGAGCCATCGAGGGCGCCAGGAGGGGGGGGGGGGGTCGCACAGCCCCCCTCCTAGCATTTCAAAGCCTGGGGGGGGGGGGGGGGGTGGTGGTCCCTCAGGCAGTGTGGGGGAGCAAGAGCCCCCCACACTTTATTTTAATTTAAGCCCCAGGGTGGTAGGGGCACCGGGGCTTGGGGGGGCTCGCAAGGTCCTCCACCCATATTGATGATTGTCCAGTGGAGGTGGCGGTCCCCGGGGCAGCGTGGGTGGGGGGGGCAGGAGCCCCCCCCAAAGCCCTGTGGAGGTGGCGGTCCCCAAGGCTGCGTGCCACCCGCACATAATGAATAAAGCCCTGTGGAGGTGGCAGTCCCCGGGGATGCGGGGGCCCCCGTGGGCCCCCATTAATTAACTTTGCATTACCCCCGGGACCTGGCCCACCAGTGTCCTTATACAAAATGAAGTGCGGGAGTCTGTGCTTCGTTTTGTTTGTGTTTCTCGGCCGGATTTGCACACCCAGCGCGAATTTTGCCGATTTAAAAAATACTTTTTGGGGGCCCTGGGTGTTCCTGTGGGACCCCCTGAGCTGGCCTAGGCTGTCAGGGTGTTTCTACCCTGCCCCCTTTTCTTGTTTTTTTAACCTTTTTCCCACTGTTTTCTTGTGACTCGGTTACAGAGTCACAAGATGGCTTCCAACACTTCCTGGTTTGGAGTGTTGGCAGCCAATCAGAGTGAAGCTCATGCCCGGGAGGGCTTGCGAACCCTCCTCGGTGCTCAGATAGATACATATATATATTTTTTAATTTCTCAGCAACTACTGTAAGGATTTACACCATTTAAAAAAAAAAAAAGAAAAAGCACGCTTTCTAGATCGAGACCTACCGTTTTGCAAATATGGTGTTATTGCATTCAGCAGTTCGAGCTGTAGCTTTGTCTAAAGTTTCCTATGGAAATGAACATGGAGAAAATGTGTTTTGGGATTCCTCTTTTTTCTCGGCCCCTGCTTGACGAATTACCCCGAAACTTTCAAGACAGGAGCTGACCGGAACGCCCCATTGATTTTGAACATTTTGCGAAGATTCGTCAAACGGCGCCAAAGATATTGGCAAAAGAAAAAAAGCTTTTTGAATAGAAACAAGGTCCTAAATATAACTTCCGGGGAGTCATCTCTCTCTCCGTCTCTCTCTCAGCTATGAAAGTACATAAAAAAATCATGATTTGATTAAAATTTGGTACAATTGATTAAATTATCGGACATAATATGGATGCCTCGGAAACATAGACTGCAAAATCATACTGCAGCCAGATCACCAGTACAGTGCTTATGGTATGGGATACAGTTGCCCTCAAATATGCCATCACATCACCCTTAATCCCTATTCTTGATAACCCAGACTTTCCACCAGCACTAGGATTTAACTCCCATCCAAAGTGGATAGCAGGTGACTGTCAAATGATAGCAGACATTTTCTTAAATGGAGAAATTAAAACCTTCATGGACTGTAAAAAACCATACAACCCCCAGGAACAATAAAGATTATGATACCACTGACACACTGCTGTGTTCATAGCAAGAAAACAAAAGGGGGGAGTGAAGAGGTAGCACTTTATCAGCATAAGAGGTGGATATGTCCTCCTCTTGTAGATTTGTAAGAAACACAGGGATCCACCCTTGTAACATATGGCAAAAGAGTTCTTCCAAAAAAAGGTGTGGCTCCTAAGTTCTGGGAAAGCACACAGCTTTGTTAAAATACCCCTCACCCACCAAAAGGACCCTGGGTAGCATGCTTCATCATCGGGGTCTTCCCGCCCCGCTGAGGGACGGGGCGTGCTGCGACCTACGGCTACGCAGGAGCACTGAATTTAACAACACTATGTGTGTAGGAGTGCGAGTGGAAGGGTCAGGAGTGACTAAGTGAAGTGATGAATTAATTAAACGGTAACTGGCTAGGCGGAACACTTTAATGTTCCTAAAAGCTGGTATCGTTAAAAGTGGGGAATAAGTGGAGGCATTATGCTTTGATGTGCAGTACTTCGTTTGTTGACATGTTTCGAAGTCCTCCCCTGGCTTCTCATCGGGACCTAGACACATCCCTTCTACACTCAAAATACTAATGGTAAAAAGCGGATTCTTTACAAGATAATCACTATGTGGTGCATACTCTAATCAACAGTCACTTTATACTGTACCCTAATAGGTATTTATCTTGTATTGGGTCTGGAAGAACAAGAACACGATTAAAATATTACATAACACAGTCCCCCTACACCCTCTGTGGTGGCAACCTGTAAAAAAAGGTGATATATTTTTGCAGGCATGATATATTTTTCTTGTGCCTTTCCGAGTTGTGAAAAGGTGCTGTGCTGTGCCAGGGATGTGGATAATACATGCCCAAACAAACATATAACATAAACCACACACTCTATAGTTGGGGACCGAATTATTAGCGAGCCCACAGTAAATGCATTCATGCAACTCTTCTTAGGTGCAGCCTCTATGTGAAATATCAGTTGTCATTAGGCTTTTTCACGTACTTTTAATTAGCCCATCTAGTGCTCCATGAGCCTGTAGAGTCGTAAAAACATCCGTTTTCTGCTGTTGTGCGGCTATGCCGTACTTAAGTCATCAAGGTTACTTGCTCGCCTGGCTACTACCTCACCGCGGCTCCGTGGAACATTTAGCCATGCTGAGGAGTTCCATTTTAAGCATTGCTAATTAGGCGTTTGTGCACAGAAAACTTGATTGAAGGTAACACTAGTCCGTTAAAAATCAAGATAGCTCCCGTGATGCGGAACAGCGGAGGCAGGGGGCTTACCACTCCTTACTGTCTCATCAAGTTCTAGTTGTTAAAAAGACTCGTACGCGTATGTCCCCAAAATAGCCATCAGATAAGGTGCACTCCCAGAGGGAAAAGTAATGCACTTCCGGTCTTATTGCAAAAATGGTATATAGATACCCAAGATGTGATGTTAAGTATGAGCGCCCATACACTAGAAAGATTCTGATTTTAATACACAAGGCTTCCGTAATGCAGATTCATAGCGAGGTGATTGGCAAAGCGAGGTTACGATCCCAGAGGGGAAAGTAGCGCATTTCCTGGTAACTTCCAAGACGGTGTACAAATACCCAAAACGTGCGGGATGGAATACGTGGGAATAACAACACGACCAGTCAAAACCCGGATAGTGGAACACAGGAGCAATGTGTGCTGCAAGAAAAGTACCACGAAAATGGCCACCCACTATCTATTGTCCCAACACACAATGGAGGAGTTACAGTGGACTGTCATCGAACAACTGAACAACGAGAATGGTCTCTTTGAGAAGGAACAACGGTGGGTGTTCCGCCTGGGAAAACACCTCACAGGATTAAACGATGACATACCATGGAGCCAACTAGGTTAGGCACATCCACCTGTGTAACTACAGAGGACATACACCTACCTAGGAAACAGTATTCACCTTTGTATACATAGGGTTGTACTTTTTACAAGACACTGTTTTCATAACTACCCCCATCCATATATACAGCAGACCTTATGGACCCAGAATTGCCCATATAGCCCCTCTACGTACCCGTAGAAGGCCATCTGTAACATATCGGTTTTTGCTCTTAGACAAGTAATGGTAATATTACATTGACCTACGGTGAAGTGTCCATCACTAGGGGACACCAATATATATAACATTTCCACGTTTGTATGCTTCCCCATTGTATGGAGGCATGACCATTTTACCCCATCGAATACCTGCACATTTTTATTATTTCACATCTGTACAGTAAGTGTAGAAACCGAAGTAAAAGCCAAGTAGAGGCTGTCAATTACTCCATGGTTCCGCATCGCAGAAGCCGGATGGGTTAACATCAGAGTGTCTCTAGTGAAGGGCGCTCGTACATAGATCACCAGCAATCTACTAATACAACGTTTAGGGTATTTGTACACTGTCTCGCTAATTACCAGGAAATGTGTAGCGTTCCCCTCGGGGATCGTAACCTCGCTTTGCCAATCACCTTGCAATGAATCTGCATTAAGGAAGCCTTGTGTATTAAACTCCGAATCTCTCTAGTGTATGGGCGCTCATACTGAACACCACATCTCGGGTATCTATATACCATTTTTGCAATAAAACCGGAAGTGTATTACTTTTCCCTCTGGGAGTGGACCTTATCTTGGGGGCCATTTAGGGTACATATGCGTACGAGACTTTAACAACTGGAACTTGATGAGACAGGAAGGAGTGGTAAGCCCCCTCCCTCCGCTGTTTTGCATCACGGGAGCCATCTTGATTTTTAACTCCTGGCCCTTACACTCGCACTCATACACACACATAGTATTGTCAAAATCAGTGCTATCACGTAGTCGTAGGTCGCAGCACGCCCTGTCCCGCAGCAGGGCGGGAAGACCCCGATGATGAAGCATGCCACAAAGGGTCCTTTTGGTGGGTGAGGGGTATTTCAACAAAGCTGTGTGCTTTCCCAGAACTTAGGAGCCACACCTTTTTTTGGGGAAGCACACTTTTGCCATATGTTACAAGGGTGGATCCCTGTGTTTATTACACACTGCTGGGTCCTACAGCCACAAATAAATGAGGCTGCAAAACAACCGCTCACACAAGGGGCCAGCTTCTTACTATATATCACAGAACCAAGGGATGGATATTGGGCATCTAGCTCCTCACCAACATATGACCCCTGGACCTACATGTGCAGATGGTCCAATGCATTGCAGAGTGACATCCCTATTAGACGCTGGGCGATGCTTTGGGGAGATCTATATAAATACAATCCATCTGTGAGTCAAAGGAAGTTGGCAATAGAGGTTGGTAACTTGCCCGACAAATTACAGAAAATGCTCCAATACAAAACCACAAATGAAAATTGGAGGGGATGTGGCCTGGAAGGTACCCCTGCTGCATGTCTGGTGGAGTTGCTCCAAGATGCATTGTTTTTGGAAGGAAGCTCTGGCAGCTATAAAGGAAACAACACCTGTTCCAATACCAGCTAAACCGGAAGTAACAGTACTGGGGTTGCACCCAACAGCTTGAGAGGGGGAATCCTATCTAATTAGCAATTGACTTGCCAACTTTTGCTGATAGCGACAATGACCATTACCAAATATTGGAAGCAGCCTGTAAACTCAACCTGCCCACATGGTGTTGGCACATTTGGGAAACCATGGACTTAGAAAAACTACTTGCCCACATGGACAAGAACAGAGACCAGTGCTGTTGTATATGGAGAATTAGCATGAATTAGCATCCCCGCCGAGATTGCAAGTGCTAAGATTGTGCAATGGCCAAATCCACAAAAATGACTAGAGGTCGTCTGGAGAAAGACAGGACTGCAAATATATTTCTAAAACCATTCTTTTTCTTCTTACCGTGTAACATCTGAAGTACAGGACTAGAGGTGTCGACGGTGAGGGTGATATTATCGGTTGTATGAACAGCAACTTTATTGTGACTGTGTTAACACTTATAAAATTAATCAAATGTATTTAAAAAAAATATTACAGAGTCCACTCTAAATTGTCAAACATTTCTCCCTTAAAATCTCAAAAACTCTATTCAACCCAATTTCATACTATTGTTTAGCGCTTCCTTCTACCGAAATGCCATTCTCAAAGCTAGGACACCCAGCAAATCTCTTAAAAGCTGGTGCAACATTCTCTAAATTCTGATGCAGTAACCAAGGGCCAAATGGCAACATGCAGAAACTGAACAATATTTTGATTGCGAAGGTAGTCGGATCCCTAGACTCATGATGCAGTCCTACCTGATAAGGTGAGAAAAAGTCCAGCATGGTAAAGGTACCTGCATTCCCCAAAATAATGGCCATTTCACCTACATTAGATAACTGATATCTATTTTCTAGCTCACACTATAGTTTAAAAAAATGTCTATTTTATACAGATTATCCATCTTTTTAAAAACTGCAACCATAAATTTCACAAAGTTGCTTATTAGAATGCCTTCTGTACAATTAAAACTAGAAGAAATTGCAGCTTTAAAAGATTGTGTATTCAGTCATCAAAAAACTGGCGCTAGACACATTTTAATTTTCTAATTAGTCTGGACAGTAGCATGTAATGCTAGCTAATTTCTAGTTTTTGCTTTTGCAAACTCTGCAGGTGGTATTTTGCCTTGTGTCTTCAGAATTGCATGACCTCTCTTACTTCAAATAGTCAAATGGATTCTGGTCTACCACAAAATAGCAATTTTATGGTGTAATGGAATTTAAGGTCTTTTGTTTCTTCTAAATAGATAGATGATTACCTTTCTCAGTATTTGCTTACAGTTTTGTATGAGATTTGCTCCCATGGAGGTGCCATCTTAAACTCTTGTAGGAGAGGTTCAATAGGAGTAGTGTTTGAGTAGTTTGGCAAATCAAATTCCTTCCAAAGAATGTTCTGAATGAATTTTAATAGGTACATTTGAATTTAAACCAACACTTTAATAAAGCCTCATTTTGGTAACACGTCCAATAACATTAGATGGCTTTCATGTCATGGAACAGGAATTACTGCGCTACCCACAAGTGACATGCCTCAAATTAAGCCTCAAGAAGGCCTCTGATTCCCAGTGCTGGGATTACCTTTTCGACATCTTACGAACGGCAGGGTTGGGCCAACACCTCTTAGCGACCACAAAACGTCTATACACTAACTCGATTTCTTGCCGTTTAATCTCACCCCCCCCTTCCCAATCAGTCGGGGGACACGTCAGGCCTGCCCCCTCTCCCCAATCCTTCTTCGCCTTTGAGGGTAGGCAATGCCCCTTGGCGGAACCATACACGCAGTATCTTTCTATGCGGACGACGTACTATTATACCGCATGCAATGCGGCAGCAGATGTGGCTTAAATCTCAGCAACCTTCCGGGTTTTTGAGGAGGTAGCCACCCTCCAAGTAAACTGGGGGAACTTGTGCGTCTTCCCATTCCGCGGCACCGGGTTGCCAAAAGGCATAGCTAGGCGGTTCGCCACTAACGTGGAAGACCGCATCAGTGCACTACTTGGGAGTCAGATTATACCACTCAACAGGATCTGTTCGAAGGGAGCCTACAACGGGCTTTCACAGCCCTTAAGTTCCAAATGCACTTTTGGCAAAGTAGCCCTTTCCAAAATTATACTTCCCCAGCTACTATATTACTTTCTACGCCAGTGATTCTTCTGAGACATGGACCAGCTGCTGGGGGACCTGATGTGGGAGGCGACGAGTGGCCCTCAACAACCTCTAGCACCATCATTTGAATCCTATTACCTCGCAGCACAACTCCAATGGGTGTCCCAACGGCTGACAGGCGCTAACCTGTACAAAAAAGTTTGGGGGAAGGCTCCCTTCCCCAGCACATTACACCAGCTTCTACACCCTACCATGAAAAGGCATCCATCCTTGTCCCGCCATTCGTGGGTCGATAGGAAGTGTCTGACCAGGGTTTCCGCCTTGACGAAACACATACTACCCTACAATTCCCCTCCATGGCCTTCCGTGACCCTTGGGTCGTTCACAGCAGTCTAACTGGCAGAATGAC
Organism: Triturus cristatus; assembly: GCF_964204655.1. NCBI lineage: Eukaryota > Metazoa > Chordata > Amphibia > Caudata > Salamandridae > Triturus > Triturus cristatus. Next base: position 514,501,493 of record NC_140588.1, read on the forward strand.
ACAACGGTTCCCTGGACTCGGTAGGTAGCCTCCTTCATGACACCCAGCTTATCCCATTTGACAAACTTCAGAAAGATCATGACATTCCACAAGGCCAATTTCTCCTGGATGTACAACTTCTGGCGACATTTTGGTCACAGTGAAACACGATAGTTAATGAACCCCCTACCCACGCAGTGATACACGCATTATATATCAAGGGAGTATGGCACTACATAATATCATGTCTATACAGGACATCAGGGAGCATACTGGGATCACACTTACACACATCTGCCACCTTTGGGAGGAAGATTTGGCAAGCCCACCCACAAAACACTGAATGGTTCAGAGCATTAGAATCCTCCCAGATCATTTCTAGAAATGCAGGATTCAAAAACAATCCATTCATGATCCTACATAGGGCATATCTTACACCTTCCTGGCTAAACCGTATGTTCCCACCAGCCTATCTCACCTGCCCCAGATGCCACGCTCAGATGGCCGACCTTTACACAAGCTCTGGTTGTGCCCTACCATCACCAGTTACTGGCAGGCTGTACACACTACACTAGCCACTGTCACCAAACTAATAACATTAAATACCTGGGAGGCTACAGTCCTAAGTATCTTCCACAGAGGGGAAAACCACAAGGTGTAGGCATGCTTTGCCAACCTTGGCCTCCTTTTGGCTACAAACCTACTGACCCTTCAGTGCAATACCCCCACCCTATCCCAATGGCACAAGGCATTTCTTCGATGGGGAGAAGCGGAATGTTCTACATTGCACAGGGAGGAGGCTAGGCAAATCTGCAGCCAACCCACAGCAGCCACCTGGGACACCATGCTCACACAGTTCAAGGAACTAGTGGACAGAGACCACCTTCCCGCCCCCACATGCTTAGCCCTCTCATTTCTTCAGCTTTCAGAGACACAGTTAACGCCAGGAGATTCCCCTGACACGGATCCCGTGAAACCTCCCAGGTCCCCCCACACCTGTAGGACACCCTTCCTATGCCTCCCGCGCCTTCTGGCTTCCTGGGCTAGAGCGGGCTGAAGGATGAAACGCCAAGTGACCGACTCCTCATTCAACTCCCTTTCCCTTCGTGTCCTCTAATCTACATATATGGTCCCATCTCTTCGACATTATTTTAACACTCCCGCTCGTGTTTGCTCCCGTTACTTCCTTAACCCCAAATTTCTCCCTGATGCCCTGTTCTCCCCCATAATTTGAAAGAGGTTTCCTCTACCCCATTTTACCAACTTTATTTTGCCTTAGCAGGACCCTCAAATTAATTGTGTTTGACTAGGGCACAAAAACAACCACACACGACACACAATGTAGCACATACCTCATATTGAGCCATCACGACCTCATTTGGTTTAAAATACTACCTTTTCACCTAGTTTTGTCAGGAGACTACTCCATTGTTGTGTAGCCGACTCTGAATGCTTTAGGTATATAGTAACCTGCTTGTAACCATACTGTTGGTCGCTGTTTGCTCCTCCTTTAATTGCATTATACCCATACCCGTAAGGGTTGTAAACCATAAAAACCTCAATAAAAATTATTTACCCAAAAAAACAAAAGCCTCATTTTGTGCAAATGATTGATCAATTATATTACATTTTAGTCGAAATTGATCCTGGCTGGTTGATTGAGGATGCAGAAAGACTGATCTATACAGCTTGCTCTGGGGCTTATTTAGAGGGACATGCCAGTACGACGCAACAAGATGGGTTGCAAATCCACTTAAAATGAAGTGAGGGGTGCAGAAAGGAGGCAGACCCCACGCAGAACACTCCTGGACAACCCCAGGATCGGCAAGCAGAGTCAGAACAGCGACTTCCCAGGCCTAACACTGAGAGAAGCAGGTAACACAAGGAAAGAGTGGTCAAAGAGAATGCAACGGGGATCCAAATACAAGGGATCTCATCCACCTGCACATATAAAAGACAACTAAGTGTGGTGCTGGGGTGGAAGAAAGTGAATGCCATTGATTCTAAACCATGCACGATGATGTGGTGAATCCATCGTGTCAGTCAATGAAAAATCACCAACTGGGGCCTGGCGCCTTCCCAGAATTTTGGAATCCATGGAAATCGGATAATGGCTGAACAGACTTTGACCTCGTCCAGGGAAGAGAGGGAACAAGCTTCTCGACAGGTTAAGGTGACCGTAGCAGAACCCCTTAGAAGAGAGGAATAGAAGGCATTCATACCTGGACAAGAAGGACAAATGCATTGAAAAGTAGGAAGTAAGGAGCCAGGTCTTACTAGCGGTAAGACTCGCTGGAATCTGTCCTCATGTATCCATAGTTAGGTGAATAAAGTATCTCAGTACGTCTCTTGGTCTGACCAGATCTAATGGGACCAGCCTGGTCTCCTGGCCTGAATGGAGCAGTGAATTGGTGACTCCACACTCCTACATAAGGAATTTACAGATAAAGGACACTGTACACCACGGCAACTACACAAATAGGATGGAGCGGGGTGACATCGGTACCCGATATCTGAGGGGCCAGGAGCTGCCTGCACTCAAAAGCAGAATCCCGCTGATGTGATACACAAAGGAGGATCCTCTCAATGCGAAAAGAACCAAAGAGATGTCCCCGAAAAGGTGATAACTTATGCACTGCAGAGTAAATAGAAAGTGGCAAGGAGGAAGGGACACAGGAACAGAGGGGTCACACTGCCCTGGCATTAGACAGAGGCAAGAGCAGGTCTAAAATGGGGGAAGGACAGACTCCCAAAGAGCATCACGCATTGATAACTACACTGGAGGAGCAAGAACAGACAAGGAAATTAGAGTAAAGGTGTCACCCAGGAACCAGCACACTCCGATGACCCAATGGGCCAACAAATATTGGCTGCAACAGAACAATCGAAACAGGCAATGGAACAGAAAATGTACACTATTGCTGTGGAGGTGAATCCACTCGTAGCAGTTGTCTGAAAGCTCAAGCAATGTTCATGTGAAACAGAGAATGCAGTAAAACACCTGTTAAGACGGCAGACCTCCGGCTCATGCTTCACTCGGTCTCAGATCTGGCCAGAATCATGGAGGATAAAGCCGAAGGCAGGTCATAACAGAATAATCTCAGTTCTGAAAGACTCCCTGAGACAGTAGAGGGCGAGAACACATCTTTTTATAGGGAAATGTATAAACGACACACTCAGGCCAGAAACACTGTCTTCTATTTTCATAGTAGAGAAGGCACATAGAGCCCTTGCTCCACCACCACTGCCGGAAACCTCTTCAAGCAGTCTCGTAACTAAATTCCTCAATTACCATGACCAAGAAGTCATACTGCGCACGACGAGGAAGAAGGGCGACCCGGTGTATGACTTCCAACCATCAGAGTATTCCCAGACTATATCCAAAAGGTCAAGAAACCAAGGATATCATTTGTGCAGGTGAGACAGAAATTAGGAGAGATGAAATTAAAGTATATAATCTTATTCCCAGCCAAACTGAGTCCTCCTCTATGGCAAGTCACACTTCTTCACCACACCCAAAGAGGTCTGAGAATGGCTGAAAATGGACAATGCCTCCAGGGGAGCACCCAAGAACAGGGACACAGGGATCTTGCAGCAATCTAGCAGATCTACAAACAACCAACAGAGGAAGATGCTCTTGACGGGGAAGGTTCCATGAGTAGTGGTACAATACAACAGCACCCTCGGCTTAGAAGGATAATCAGACTGGGGATACACAGGAAGTCAGGGTCAATCTTGCAGAAGGGTCTCCTGAACAATGAGGAACTCAACGTGGTCTAAAGAGTGAATTACATCCAAGACTAATCAAGTCACCAGCGACATGGCAGCCGAGCTAGATATGTGCAAGCTGTTGGACATAGTGCCTCATGTCCGATAAGCATTGTAAACGAACTGGTTCTGAAGGATTATGCAACAAAGGGGACTCTGAATATGAAAATACATAGTTTTTTTTTCTTTGAAAAAAATCTGCACTCTTTAAGACACTACGCAAGGGTAATGCTAGTTAACTGGAATAGTATCAAGTGAAAAATAAGGGGCTGTGTTACAGGGCACTAGAAAGGATAAGAGTTCTCCAATGTAGAGTCACACAAGAGAGAAAATGGCAGAGACTGTAACAGTCCTAGAGACACAGTATTAAAAAAAAGAAAAATGCTGTAGGGTGGTTTCTTCACCATGGTAAGCAGCACTATTCCAGCTGACTTGGTGTGAGGGACTGCATAGTGTACGAAAGTTAGCATAGGATAGGGTGTCTCACACGCACAAATGAACAAAAGGAGTTTTAAAAACTTCTTTGTTATCACTCAGGGGCTAGAGGATGGGAAGACACCATGTATTTTCTTTTTAGAGTGTTTACCCAGAGGCAGAGAGGTAAGAGAAGAGCTTTCATGTAAGCACAGTAGCGGACGCAGGCACTCTATTGACAGAATAATTTGGTGGGGGTACACGTCATACCAGGAGGATAAAAAAGGTGGCAAGAGTAAAAGAATGACCCCCCCCCCCCCGGGAGGGCAGTCCTTGCAAGAATATTTGTACTATACATGCACATAATGACAGCCAGGACTGTTCCCAAGGCTAAAACAATAAAAATGGCCAACTGGACTCTGAGGGGGATTAACAGATATGTACAGAATTATCATACACAGTCACAACTGAGGAGATATGTGGTGGAAATTGCTTTTCTTCAAGAGACACACCTAACAGATGCAGAAGAGAGCGAGGCAAAGATAAAATAGAGGGGACAATTGCACTCCTCAACATATTCTGCATACTCATGGGGCGTATCAATATGGATTGCACCTGGGATACTCCTCAGGCTTGGCTACTCCCAGGCTGATATAGAAAGTAAATATATAATAGTGCACAGATGAGGTTGAAATATGCCTGCTAAACTCAAATGTCCCCAATACAAATGACAAGATGACTTTTGTTCTATTGCTTCCCTACATTGATATACTAATAGCTAGGGTGGGCCACTTCAACTGTCTTGGACTGTGACCTGTGCCGACACCTACCAAGACTTCATACAAAACCTGTGATGTCTTGTGCCCTCTCTGAAATTATGGACAGGGCAGGTTACTTTGATATGTGTCAGAATACTTATGTTATTCCACAACTCACCAAATATTCAGTAGGTTAGACAGATTTTTAGTGTCACAAGACTTTACTACATGTGTAAATGCGGCATATTACCTTAATCAGTTTCTCTCCGATTATTCACAAATACTTACAGAATATAAAGGAGACAAGCAAAATGGTAGAGCAGAGTTATGGAGAATAAACAGCGAAGCTCCAAAGGATATGGTCTTTCTCCCATAGAGGCGGCAAGCGAACGAGTCCTACATGCAGTTAATTGGGACAGGTAATCCATCAGAGCTAATGAAAGGGATGTCCTAAAGTCTGTGATTATGGGAGAGTGTACATGTAAAGTATGTGGGAGAAGGAGAAGTCTACACCTGACTGCGTAGCAATGGAAGGGAAAGCTAGCGGCTCAGCAAAAACAAGAATCAGGAGGATGCTCTGCTTCTGACAAATTTATAAAAAAATCCATGGCAAACAGATCATTGGCCAGCTAAAATGTATTTAGATGTATTGAGATTGCCAAGGTTGACCCCAGAATATGTGACTCGGCTGCAAATCGGGCTCATAAGATCCCACACGCAGACGGGCCCCCGTCAGAGTTTTATCAAGAATATATTAATATACTACTGGAAAAACTCATGGAAGTCTATGAAGAGGCTAAGTGTGGGGAACACGCTAAGACAATATGAGAGAGGCTATATTGGTAATGGCACTGAAACTAGACAAAGTGCTGTCAGTAAGGCCACGGTCTGTACTGAACATAGATACCAAACTGTTAGCTAAAATGTCAGCTAAAAGGCTGTAGCAGATATTTGGGACATTGGTCAATGGGGGCTCATACTGGCGGCAAAATGCCTATGAAACTCAAAACGCTCAGCCACACCATGCATGAAACTCAGGGTACTGATATGGAGGGCTCATCAGTACCCTTCGATATCAAAAAGGCATCTGATACTCTCAGATAGGACTACATGTCCTGTATGTACATGTACAAGTATGGGCGTTGGTCATAATTACTTACAGTGGGTGAGATTACTAAATCAGCACTCAACAGCAAGAAATAGGTCAGCGCATAGTGTTGAGGCCTTTGCCTTCATTAAGACAGAGGCACAAGACAGGGCTGCCTGCTTTGTCTGCCATATGCGGTGGCGCAGGATCCCAAGCGATTAGACTACGAGAGATGTTCTGGCCATGAGTAGTGAGGATGGGGGAGACCATTCATATTGTGTCTTTGTATGTGGACGCACTGGTATACCTGACCCAACCACTACTCTTAGTCCCCCATTTGCAAAAGGAATCGGATGAATTTACAAATGCCTCAGGACTGTCTATTTACAGAAGTAAGACAGTACTTTGTACCCCCTTGCCACTCTGATGGAGGTGCCCCATGGGGACCTCCAGATCCTGGTACTAACATGGGAGACAGATGCTTTCCGCTACCTTGGACTCCAAATAAATATTGTGGTCAAAAACTAAATACAAGTATAACCTGGGACGAGCCTTACAGACCTCAACCCAATTCTGGAATACTCGACCATTGTGTATCACAGGGAGTGTGGCTCTCTAATATGTTTCTGCTCCCCAGATGCCTGTACATACTATAACAAATGTGCCTGATCCCGAAATTCACATTTAAGAAACAAGATAGACTCATGGGGTGGGGAAGAGAAGCAGAGCGCTTAGATATATTGATTCTGGACAAGGAAAAAGGTAGGCTTGGCTTGTCCGTCTTAAACTTGTATTACACGGAAGCGCAGCCAAAATACTCAAGTGTAGATTGGGGGAATGAGAAGAAGGGGGAAGCTATACAGCAGAAAGTCCCTCATGTGGTTTGCCAAGTGGCGATGGCATGGAGAGCCTCCGCAAAAAAACAAAGAACTAAGACGACCTCTTTTCAGTAGAGCACTTCTGACCTGGTGGTTGGGGGCCTTTAGGCAGGCAGTCAAGACAATGACCATAGCAAAATGGAGAGAGTGAGCCTCCATTTATACCTGGACGAGAGGTTCATCATCTTTGGGGAAGCAAGGGAGGATTTTGGCGTTAGGCCGGGTCAGTTTCTGCAATTTGCAAAGCTAACGCAAGTAATGGGAGAGGTCTGGACTAAATTCCCAGATACACCGAAGGTGGAGAAAATTCTGGAAGGGATACTGGAAAAGGGGGGATGCCTTTGGGGGTGAGGCTAAACATGTGTGGTCTCTCCCAGATACAATGCTTTAAAAGCAGCTAAGCAAACCCCCGCCTCAGAAAATAATATGGAATAATGGTTTACAGAAGCAGCTGACAGACACAGATTGGAAAGTACATGAGCAGAAGTACAACACATTGCTAGCAATCACAGATTTATGTTGACGCATTTGATTGTTAAATTGCCTGCAATGTGGGGAAAGAGGGGCTACGTATATACGTATGGTGTGGAATTGTGGTGGGAGTGGCTGAATACTAGCAAAAGAGGCCACATTGCTTCTCAGGGTCGCAGGTGTAAGAACAGAGATATTTATCAGGGAGTCTCCTCAAGCTTCTCCCAGAAAATAAACAAAATCCAGCAAATATTTGTGGCATTGGCTGTGTTTGTAGCCAAGTGTCAAATAGCAATACAGTAGATCTCCCTTAGACGTTTCACAAAAAACAGATGGGAAACATACATGCCGGAATGATCCCTAGCAGAAGAGTTAGGAATGAGAGAGGTACCCAGAGACGAAAAAGTAGAGGAGTAACTATTGTGTTTGGCAGAAATGTTGAATGCACTGAAACATCAGCAAGGCTCACCCAGATGCAGCTTGTACTATAAGTAATGAATAGGTATATGGGACTGCCATGTGCCAAAGAAGCATAATATTTCAAATATGAGCAAGAAAGGGGTGAAACAAGGTACAGAAGTACTGAATAGATTTAAATGTGACCTACCTATAGATAATTTATGAACTGATAAAAAGATAGAATCTGTGTTGGAATTCTGCTCCGGTGACCAAGCCGGAAAAATGTGTCAGAGAATGTAACGGCTGTGTTACATGTTGGTTTTGGTGTATGTTAAGGCAAAACGGACAATATATAAAGTTGTCAAAAGAAGGAGTAACCTTGATCTTGTGCTCTATGAATGAAGACATGGTAACTACTTGGAGCTAATGTATTACACTTTATTGCAGGGAGATGCAGCTACAGCATGTGTTACAAGATCAGAGAGGAAGCTCTCTCTTCATCGATGTTCCCATTTTGGACTGCACAAATAAAAGTTTAATAAACTGAAAAAAAAAAAAAGATTGCTGCGGTTAGTCCATTTGGGCATGGTGCCATGACCTTACTAGTTTTGTTTATTGTTGTCAGAACATGTTCTATTGTTGTCCAGTGCTACAGTGACAAATCAGTCGTTTGAGTTTAATTTGTGCTTTCTGTGAGTTGGCTTTTAACTGAGCTTGCACTTTGATTGTGGCTGGTGTTGGGAATATAAACCAAGAGTGAACCATCTTCCAAATTCCGGTATATATATTTATATGAATTTTACATAGCTAGTTCAAGTGGAAAAGTTGATATCATTCCCCACAGGATTACACTTGGACTGATGACCCCATTCACCCACAGCAAGTAACCACTTGAGTTTCATCAGAGCCTAGCTATAACGAGTGCCAACTACTATTTTCCTTTGGTGGTTGTTTTAGATTCCCAGATAAGGAAAATGCTACTTACCAGTATGCGTCTGTTCTTGGCATGTAGAGCTGCAGATTCACACACTGTGCATAGATCGCCGTCTGGTGTTGGGCCCGGATGTTTGTACTTTGTTGTTGTATTGGAATAAGTCTTTGGAAGTCACGAGATAGGTGACTCCTCCTTTGGTCAATAGTGCACATGGGCATCGACTCCATCTTCAGATTGCTTTTTCGCCAAAAAGGGACATGATGGAGTTTTGTGAGAAACAGAAATAGATGTACATGTATGTTGTATCTAATTAAGATAATACTGGAACAGATAAAGGTAGCCGGGGAGGTGGGTGGACGCGTGTGAATCTGCAGCTCTACATGCCAAGAACAGATGCATACTGGTAAGTAGCATTTTCTGTTCGAGGCATATGAGCTGCAGATCACACACTGTGCATAGATTGCATAGCAGTACTCCTGTTTAGCGGCGACCACCAGTATCTGTTGCACTACTTTGAAATAGTGTTTTGAGTACAGCCTGGCCCACACTAGCTTGTTGCTTTGCCGGCACATCTACACAATAGTGTTTTGTGAATGTGTGCGGTGTAGACCATGTAGCTGCTTTGCAGATATTATCTAGGGGAATGTTCCCTAAAAATGCCACTGAAGCCCCTATTTTGAGGGTAGAGTGGGCTTTAGGGGGAATAGACAGTGTACGTTTTGCTTTGTGATAGCAAATTTGTATACATTTGACAATCCACCTTGCAATCCCAGTTTTTGATATGGGATTGCCTTTATGTGGTGGTGAGAAGGGTACAAAAAGTTGTTTTGTTTTGCAAAATGGTTTTGTTCTGTCACTATAGTAAAGGAGTGCTCTTTTTACGTCTAGTGTATGAAGAACTCTTTCTGCTACTGTTTGTAGTTGCGAGAAGAACACTGGCAACTCAACAGATTGGTTGAGATGGAAGGGAGAAATAACCTTAGGGAGGAATTTGGGATTTGTTCTGAGAACCACTTTGTTATGATGGAGTTGTAAAAATGGTTCTTGAATAATTAGTGCCTGTAGCTCACTGACTCTTCTGAGAGATGTAATGGCCACAAGGAAAGCGACTTTCCATGTAAGAAATTGTAGCTCGCATTTATGTAGAGGTTCGAATGGAGGACCCATTAATCTAGTGAGGAAGATGTTTGGATTCCACACTGGCGAGGGTGGTACCCTGGGAGGAATTATTCTTTTGAGGCCTTCCATAAATGCTTTAATGGCAGGTACCTTGAATAATGACAAATGTTGTCTTTTTTGTAGGTAAGCTGCTATGACAGCGAGATGTAATTAATGGATGTGTAGGATAGGTTACTTCTTTGAAGATACAGCAGGTAACATATGATGTGTTGAATGGATGCATCTAGAGGATTGATGGTGTTGTTGTTACAGTATAAAACAAATCTTTTCCACTTGGCTGCATAGCAGGCTCTAGTGGTGGGGCACCTAGCCTCTTTGATAACGTTCATAAAATCAGGTGGAAGATTGAGGTAACCAAATTCTAGGACTTCAGGAGACTGATCGCTAGGTTCAGCTGTGCTGGATCTGGATGTCTGATCTCTCCATGGTTCTGTGTTAAGAGCTGTGGAGAGAGGTGTAGTTTTTGGTGCGGGACTACTGATAGTTCCAGCAATGTTGTGTACCATGGTTGTCTGGTCCATGTTGGAGCAACTAGGATCAGTGTTAGCGATGGTTGTTGCAGCTTGGCACCACTAATGGAATGAGTGGGAGAGGCAGAAAAGCGTACGTAAATCTGCTTGACCAATTCATCCATATTGCATTGCCTTCGGACAATGGGTGTGGATATCTGGCGGCGAAACTTGGGCATTTTGTGTGTAATGTGTGGCGAAGAGATCTATCTCTGGCTGCCCCCACATTTGGAAAAACGGTGGAAGAACTTGTGGATGAAGTTCCCACTTGTGAATCTGTTGTGTCTGACGACTTCATAGATCTGCTATGTGATTCTGAATTCCTGGAAGATGTTGGGCTAAAAGGAATATGTTTTGAGGAATAGCCCACCTTCATATGCTCTGTGCTAGTTGAGAGAGCTGCAGAGAGTGCGGCCCTCCCGGTTTTTGTAAATAGTACATTGCTGTCATATTGTCGGTGCGGACTAAGACAGCTTTGCCGGATATCTGTTTCTGGAATGATTTAAATGGCAGAAAGATTGCTAGTAACTCCAAATGATTGATGTGGAGTAGCTTGTGCTGAGGTGTCCATGCGCCCTGTATGATGTGATGTAGTAGATGAGCTCCCCAGCCAGTGAGCGATGCGTCTGCTGTTAGCACAGTCTGTGGAACCGGCTCTAGAAACGATCGCCCTTTGGAAAGGTTTTGGGTGTTCCACCACTACAGAGAGCGATGTGTGCGGCCGTCCACCAACACCAGATCTGTTAGCGGACCTTGAGCTTGGTCTGCTAAGCATTCCTGTAAGAGGCGCATCTGGAGTCTTGCATGAGGTACTATGAATATACAAGAGGTCATCATCCCAATTAGTTGCATGAACACGCGAGCTGGAAGTGAGTATTACGGCTGGAATTTTGTTATAAGGGTTTGCATGCTTGCTATCCTGGCTGGACTGGGATATGCAAGGCCTTTTGAAGTGTTTATTGTGGCACCTAGATATTGTTGGCTGTGGGACGGTTGGAGGTGAGACTTTATGGTAAATCCTAAGTCGTGAAGTAGTTGGATTGTGGTGTGTGTGTGATTTACACACTGGGTATGCGACTTGGCTTTTATGAGCCAGTCGTCCAAATATGGGAAGACATAAATTTGTTGCCTTAAGTGGGCTGCTACCACTGCCAGACATTTTGTGAAGACTCTGGGTGCTGAGGTGACTCCGATTGGGAGAACCTTGAACTGGTAATGCTGGCCGTCTAACACAAACCGAAGATATTTCCTGTGAGCAGGGTGAATGGGAATGTGGAAGTAGTCGTCCTTGAGATCTAATGTGGCAAGGAAGTCGCCCTGTTTGAGCGACGGGAGGACCTGCTGAAGAGTGACCATATAGAAATGGTCTGATTGTATGTAGAGGTTTAATGGTCTGACGTCCAAGATGGGTCTCAGGGTTCCGTCCTTCTTTGGAATGAGAAAGTACAGGCAGGAAACCTCTGTGTTTTGGTGATGCAGGGGAACTGGTTCTTTTGCATGTTTTTGTAGGAGGAAAAGCACCTCTTGTTTTAGAAGCGTTAAATGCTCTGTTGACATTGGACGCTGTTTGGGTGGTATGTTTGGGGGAGTTGAAGTGAGTTCTTGGCAATAGCCGGATTGGATGATTTGTCTCACCCACCTGTCCGTGGTAATGGTGTTCCAGACAGGTAGGAAGTGTAGCAATTTTCCCCCGACCGGAGTAGAGTGGTCCGGGGGGAGTGGAGGGAAGTCATTGTTTGGGGGTGGAGGCGGTGCGAGTATTGGTAGTTTTGCCTCTACCCTTGTTGTTATTGCCCCAGTAGCCTCCTCTGTAATAGCCTCTGGTAGATGAGGTCTGGGTGGGACTTTTGTAGGAAGTGGAGGGGTCATCAGTGGTAAAACCTCTAGAGGCGCCCCTATAACAGGTGCGACGAAAGTAACTTCTGGGAGCTTGCGATTGCAAAGCTCCCATTGATTTGGCAGTATCAGTATCTTTTTTCATCTTCTCCAAAGATGAATCTACACTAGGCCCAAATAAGTGTTCCTGGTCAAACGGTTGGTTTAGTATGGTAGTTTGAACCTCGGGTTTGAACCCCGAAATGCGTAGCCACGCATGTCTGCGCAAAAGGACACTGGTATTAATAGCTCGGGAGGCTGTGTCTGCAGCATCCAGACCACATCGAATGGAGGTATTAGTTATAAGTTTGCCTTCCTGGATGAGATCATTGGCTCTTGTTTTATATTCATCTGGAAGGTGTTTTAGTAGGGTCTCTAGCTCGTCATAGTGTGCCCTATCGTACCTAGCCAGGAAAGCCTGTGTGTTGGCAATTCTCCATATGTTGGCTGCTTGGGACGCTGTTCTTTTACCAGATGCACCAACAGTTTTGACTCCTTATCAGGAGGTGGAGCATCGCCTGAGGTTTGTGAGTAAGCCCTTTTCCTGGCGTTGGAGACTACCAAGGAATCCAAGGGAAGCTGCCCTTTAATGTAAACAGGGTCAGCTGGGGCAGACTTGTATTTTTTTTGTACCCTGGGGTTAATGACTCTAGACCTTACAGGTTCCTTAAAAACTTCAGCAGGGTGTTTGATTACCCCTTTTAACATTGGGAGAATGGAAGTGGACCTTTGAGATGGTGCAAAAGTGTCCATGAGGAAATCTTCTTCTACAGGGTCTGTGTGCAAATTCACACCGTGGTATTCTGCAGCTCTGTGTATGAGCTGAGTAAAATCCTATAGTGGCCTCTGGAGGGGATGGTCTAGATGGGTAGATATCATCTTGTGGTGTATTAGAAACATCTTGTGTGCCATAATCATCCCACAGGTCCTCTGGGGTATTAGGATGACTAGGTTCCCCTAAAGGTTAATCATCCCCTTCCTCCCCAGAGGTGTCCTCATCGTTCTGAGGTGGAGGAGATTGTGAGGGTACTGGAGATGGGATAGGAGAGATGTGGTGTGGAGGAGGAGATGGAGAAGGAATTCTTAAAGGAGAAGTGGCAATGTCTCTCTTCTTTAAAGGGCGTGGAGCTGGTACAGGTTTGTCCATTTTCCTTTTCCAGGAAGGAATAAGTATAAGTTGACCTGTCTTGGGGTCTATTTGGAGAGTTTTTTTTGGGTTGGATCAGGTTGAAAAAGCTCCTGGATCAGGTCGAAAAAGCTCCTTCTCTGGAGTGTGTTGTTTCAGTGCCGATTTTTTCGGGTCCGATTGTTTGTGTGGCACATGTTTTGGAGTCGTTTTATGCTCCTTAGGTTTGGAATCGGGAGTTTTCCTGGGTTCTGTTGGGGTCTTTGGAACCGGTTGATTCTTTGGTTCCGATGATTTTTTGGGATCCGAAGGCTGAGCGCCAGTGGTCTTTGGAACCGGTTGTTTGGTTCTGATGGTTTTTTCGGAGACGAAAAGTCAGTGCCCGTGGATTTCGGTGCCGAATGCGCCGATGTGGAACCAGGCGTCGGTGCGGACGAAGACAGTGGTTTCTTTTTTGGTCCCGGGGATGGGGTTTCGGTGCCGGGGATGGGGTTTCGGCACCGACGGTAGGCTGGCTCAATCCAGAGTGGCCTGAAGGCTTAAATAGTGACTTATTTGCTGAGCCCGAAGGCGGGGCGTGGGAAGTTTTGTCCCAGTGTGCACCTAGGCACGAAGGTGTTACCGAAGCCTTTTTTGTGAATGGGTGGGGGGGAGGGGTCGACGTCAGTACTTATGAACCACTGCCCTGGAGTGATGTCTTCGATGTTGGAGACGTTGGCTTCGGAGGCGCTAATGTTGCCCTCTTCGATCTGCTCCTGCTCCAGTATATTGACGCCTTCTTGGAAGATATCGTCCAATATCGATGTTGATGATCGAGCCATGCTTCTTCGAGCTCAACGATTCCGTATTGTTTTCTTGGAGCAAAAAGAGGCACAAGCTGGACAGTCTTTGGCCTTGTGTTCGGGCGAAAGGCAGAGGTTACACACCTCGTGAAGATCGGCGTGTGGAAACTTGGATCCACATTGAGGACACTTTTTGAAAGGAGTCCTTTCCATGAGCCAAAGGCCTAATAGTGCAGCTAGGCCCGAAGGCCTGTGTCGACGACCAGAATTGAAGAATTCAAGTTTGTAGAGACGCGCGTCAAATGGGAAACGCGATCCAAACAATACCGAAGAATGGCTGAAGGATTGCGTGTTGAAAGGTAGAACCGTAACGACACCGAACTGGAGCACGACAAACACATCCGAACCCGAAAAAAACAATCTGAAGATGGAGTCGATGCCCATGCGCACTGTTGTCCAAAGGAGGAGTCACCTATCTCGTGACTTTCAAAGACTTATTCCAATACAACAACAAAGTGAAAACATTTGGGCCCAACACCAGATGGCGATCTATGCACACTGTGTGATCTGCAGCTCATATGCCTCGAACATTTATTTTTAGATTGGCAGTTTTGTCTCTTAATTCCCTGCACAAGATCATCCCTTCTACTAGTTATTGTTGCCAGTCCAACCTTCCTAGCTAGTTTTACTTTTTCTTGTCACAACTGTATGGTAAACCATGAGATGAAGTTCTTAAAGTTGTTAAATGAGGGCTGATGTGTTTTTGCTAGTAAACTTTATCCTATTATGTTAATTAGCTGTCTATGTGTTGAGATTATGTGGTTCCATGTTTTAGAAAAAGTTATTAAAAACCTGGAATGAGGTTTAGAGGTAGGCCCCGCCGACAGAGACGACCCAGGCGGAGCAAGAGAGAAAGAAAAAGAGAAGGAACATCATCAGATACGAACCATCACAGCCAAGAAAGACAAATCCAAGAAAGGAGTGCAACAGATGACTTAGTGATAAACATTTCCGATTATCATTTCTTCGAAATGGAACTAAAAACTCTACAAAAGGGGACTTCTTTTGTGTCCACTAGTCTTACAAACACCTTAGAATTATAAATTAGTTTTTTTAAGCTAATGAGAAAATTTGACACTTCTTTGAAAACATTCTCACAAATCAATATGATACAGAGATCAATTGATGGGCTTGAAGACAAGGAGTACATTCATGGCCCCCATAAGCTATAAAATCCTGGAAATGTTTGAATCGCTTGTCAAACAGGACTTTTCTAAACTGAACTTCAAGCAAATATCAAAACGAAATAACCCCACTCAAAAGGAGTATGGGATTCTAAGATCTATAGCTCAAAATTCAACCAAAACATGCCAGAAAGCAGATAAGGGTGGAGCACTGGTAGTGTTAAACACAAGTTACTACAATGATCAAGTGGAAAGACACCTTTTAGACCAAAACACATAACATGAAGCTACACATGAACCCCACGGATTTATTTTCGGAAGTTTTAAAAACCATCGTACAAAATGCATTTGAACAAGGCACAATAAATGAGAAGACAAAAAGATTCCCAATACCAACTAATCCCAAACGTCCAGTAATATACATGGTGCCAAAAATCAGTAAAGATCCAGTCAACCCGCCCTTTCGCCCCATAGTTTCCACCAGAAGAAGCTTACATGAGCCAGTAGGAAATTTTTGGACCGTTACCGTTACTTACAGCCCACAGTAATGAAAATGAGAACTTTCATAAAAGACACGACTGATTTCTTGAATAAAATCAATCAGGTTACTGTAACCAAAGAGGAGAACATACCGATGTGTACTATTGACTTCAAGTCTTTATACACCTCAATACGACACCAATTGGGAATTAAGGCAATAGAACAATCGCTGCTACACACCGACTATGATGAAGAGCTAAACATATTCTTGATGGAGCTACTACAATTTACCCTAATGCATAGTTATTTCAAATGGGAAAACGACTGGTTCTTACAAAAGACCAGAACGTCAATGGGCAATTGTGCCGCCCCTTCGTACGCAAATATCTTTATGAACCAGTTTGAGGAAGAGCATATCTTGTCAACACCCGCATGGAAAAATCATACTAAATTATTCCTAAGGTTCATAGATGATATTTTCATTCTTTGGAACGGCTCAGCCATAGAGCTCGACAATGAACTTAACAGATTGAATCAAATTGACGGTAGAATACAGTTCACCATTGAAGTTCAGAAAGAGTCAATAACATACCTAGAAGTCAGGATCACCAAAAAAGACACAGGCTTTGAAACAGACCTGTTTAGAAAAGAGACGGATAGAAAGAACACATTGCACTATGGAAGTTTTCACCAACCCTCATTGAAACAGCATTTGCCTTTTACACAATTATTGAGAGTGAAGAGGATTATTTCGGACCCCATGACAAGAGCTAAACGTACAGGGGCGATGCTACAACGGTTTAAAACACGGGCGTATCCAGATCCAATATTGAAACAAGCGGAAAGGCGTTGCCAACTCATATCTAGGGAATAGGCATTGACCTTCAAAGATAAACCCACACAAGATCGTATAACAGTGGTGTCAACATTTTCGACAATGAGTGGTACATAAAAGAAGATTAAAAAACATTGGCCTATACTTAAACTCGAACCGGATTTCAACCACAAATTTGATCAAGAGCCTATTTTCGCATACACCCGAGGAAAGAACATAGGAGAAATCATTAAACAATCTAAGAGTCAGCCCGCCCCAAGAGCATATAAAGGAACCGTTCCTTGCTGGAATTGCAATAATTGCCACAATGTCATTTCAGGCCCAAAAATATCACATCCCATGAAAGGACAAAACATCAAATTAAAAGTAAGTGCCACATGCGATTCAACTAACGTTATTTACCTATTGAAGTGGTCCTGCGGGAAGGTTTACGTTGGCTAAACAGAAAGGAAATTAAAGACTCGAGTAAATGAACACAAAAGTAACATAAGAACAAAACAACTCAAGTCAACAGTAGCAAACCACTTTATTGGGGCAAATCATAAAATTTGGCAATTAAAATTGTGTGTACTGGAAACCATTGAGGTGCGAAGGTAGAGACAACCACATCTGATTGATTGATTGATTGATTGATTGGTGTACTTATAGAGCGCAGCTATCACCCTACGGGCATCTTGGCGCTTGTATTGGGAACCCGTCCTGGTTTTTCCCTGTAA
Organism: Triturus cristatus; assembly: GCF_964204655.1. NCBI lineage: Eukaryota > Metazoa > Chordata > Amphibia > Caudata > Salamandridae > Triturus > Triturus cristatus. Next base: position 514,518,867 of record NC_140588.1, read on the forward strand.
GATAACCCGTACTGGGCATCCCCAAGGTGAAAGCCAGGCATCCCGCCGCGGGGGGCCGTTGTGGAGATTAAGCAGGCTTGTTGCCCAGAGCTGCATAGTGTGAACTCGTGCTTAGAGTGGGCACCGAAGCGAGAATTATCGAGTCCGTGGACAATTGGGCTCTGGACCCTGCCGCGTCGGGAATCGAACCCAGGTCCCGGGTCTGATCTCTGCTTCAGGGTATGCCTCCTCTAACCAGTGAGCTACACTTCTCCACTACCTTTTGCAACGTGAGAACTATTGGATACAGACAGCTCCTGAACTCACTTAAACCCAATAGGTTAAACGACCGGATGGAATTTCAATGTTATTTGTAAATTACTACTGTTTAAATCGGCATTGAAAGTATCTGCTTTGTACTCTCTGATTCATCCTTGTAAATACACACACCTAAATTAGTACAGTCAACCTGTTTGCGCCAGCACTTTTTTTCTTACTCATTCACACACCCACATTCTGATTTTATTTATTTATCAGACTGGAATCACAGCACTTCGATTAACCAACTAGTCTGATTTCTATGTTTATTGTTAATCGGACGGAGCATGAGTTTGGTCCGTAATAGATTTCAGTTAGCTTTAACACTCAGGTGAATATGCACGTAATCCACAGAATTCAACAACCGGAGGGGCGCTTCACGCGTCTTGACCTTTGAGATTCAGCTATACTAACACACTGGTAAGTGTAGCAAACTGCACCGTAAGCTTCACGATATCAGCAATCACGATAATGATAATGGCATGCTCACGCATTCAAGAATTATTAAAATACTGTTTTCTTTAGTCACTACGTTTAGTGTAACGGATTCACACATTCATGTATCGTTAAGGCACTGTTTCTTTTAGTCATTGCGCTTAGTGTAACCAGCACATTTTAGCACAAATGTACACAGATTAAAAAAAACCCTGATTTACACATGTTTTTAACCGACGTCGGTTTTTCAGTTTGTGGAGCACGCTTGAATAACCGCACGTTCTATCCGGCACATCTTCCACATTTTCATAATCACAACACAGACTGTTGCTTTTTAAGAGCACGTTTCTCTTCTTAATAATATGAGGTTTCTCGAGGTGGTTTTCTCCCAGTATATTGAGCGGTGGCTCTTTTCATTATTTTCAGATTGTCCCCAGATGAAAGCCTGGATGGCCGAAATGCATTGGGACCAGTGAAGTGTTTTGACAATGCATGTTGGGATATGTAGTTCTCAAACTACCAACTTCAAATGAATTTATGATGTGATGTAACAATACTAAGGATGGAAATAAATTATCCTCAGTGAAAATTTGCGTTTAATTTATAATTTGGGATTTAATGGACTAACCGCATCGAGAGGACATAATACCAGTGCCCTGTGGACATACCCCACATCCGCGGGGATGCAGCTAAACTAAAAACCTGGAATGGCCAGGAGCAGTGTTTGTCATCCACTTGTCAAATTGTGTCTTCATGTTACTAGTTCATTTATTCTTTTTAATTTTTTTTTTTATTTCATCTTCATACCCTCATTCCCTATAGCTTTGGCGCATGGTGTCAGATAATATTTTATTATCAAAATCACTGTTTGTGGGTAAGATTCAGTCTTAAATGTATGGAAAAGGTTCGCCAGCTTGATTGAGCATAAGATATAATCCAACAAAGCCTTTCTTTTTCTTGCAATATGAGTGATCATGGTTGACTTTATGTTGCACTGAGTCAGTTAAGTGCCCCACAACCTCATATAGTGGGAAATCAATTAAATAGGTCACCCAATGGGCTCCTTCTTTGAAGAAAGAAAGATTGTTCTGGGATGTTCCATATTTTGTCTTCTTGTGTTGATTCATTCTTTGGAGCGGTGATTTATGGGGGTTTGCTGCTGATGCTCTAGCAACTCTCAGAAACGCAATGACCCCATGGATGAGAAAATTAGCATCTCCCTAAAGCGTTCTTTTTTAGGTAAATTTTCTAAATTCGATATTTGAAACCATGCACTACGTGACAAATTAGTATTAATTGATATACATTTCCTTTTACATAGGCCAACAAAAATGTTGAGAATATAGGGGTTAATATTGCTACCTCAGAGATCTATAGGACATTAACTATCTCAGATGTTGTGGTTTCATAAAGCTGAACCTCAACGAAGGTGGGCGTAATCAATTTAGTGACATTAACATTTTGCCCCTGGTTTTAAGCACCTTACATGTGGAGCCAAAGTATATTCCCAGAATGAATTGACAATGCTTCCAAGAAGTGAAGGCAGTTCTTGTCAAGATCTACTACACAACAGCTATATTAACAAATAACAATCTTGAATAACAAATAGAGTTAAAGCATAGCTAATAATAGGCAATGAATAATTGTGGTGTGCCATGCAGAGTAAAATTAGGGGCAGAGAAGGAACACCTACAGGAGTAAAAACAGATGGCTCAAGAAAAAGAAAGAAGGGTGCGCTGTGGGAGCTAAAGCCATTATTGAACCTCTTATGACTGTCAAAGGATCCTGCACTTTCAGAAGAATTAACCTTGAAGACGCTAAGGCCGGCAGTCCACACTTCGAGTCCACCCTGAGAAGAATGCCTTGCAAATATCACTGCCTTCCCAGGAGGAATCCACATGTTGAACGTCCTAATGCAAGGTTTGAGAAGCCACAGTGTTGGCTATGTGGGTGCTTTTTTCAGATGCTTCACTTAACGGCCCAGTGTAGCCTAATGGAGGGTCCTCCCGACACTTTTTGATTTGGACGCAGCAGCAGAAGACAGCTGACACCAGTATCGGCTGCTACCGGACCCGGGTTGGGAGGTGGCGGGAGACGAATAAATAAATAAATAAATAAATAAACCACTCACTGTAACGGCCGGCCACCGCCTTTCCTCCGTCTTCTGTCATCTTCTTTCTTCCTGCAGTCCTGGCCGGCAGCAGGAAGCACCCGGGCTTCCATGCTCTCCTGAGCAGCATTGTGATTGGTCTGAGTGCCGTGGTTCGGCACTCAGATGGGGACTGGGCATGTTACTCACCAGGCTGTGTAATGCAGCCTGGTGGGGAAGATGCAAAGTGCGCATGACTGTTTGGCCGGCCAAGCAGTTGTGCGCACTTAGGGAGTGTAAACCATTGCTCCCCCTGCTCTGGCCAGCCCCACCCGAGAGCCACTGACTGCAATAGAAAAACTAAAATGATAATAACGCTAGTTATCATTTTATTTTTCCTTTTGTTTAGTGGGGCGCTGCTCCTCCACCTCAGCAGAGGAGCCGTGACTGTCTGACGCCTTGACCAAACCCAGCAAGCCTCTATTATGGCCCTCTATAAAATCCCTTTAATTTTTCTCAGAGTTCTCAAACACAACTCAGCACAATGTCACATTCTTATGAGGACGGAGAGAGTTTGAAAATAACAATGCTTACAGTATATCTGTATGTATTCAATGGAAAAACCCTTTAAAAGACATTGCAGCACCTTAAATCGTGTATTTTGGATCTAAAAGATAATATCATTATAGTGGCTTGTGATAGCACGTTATTGAGGAGGGACAGGAGGAAACTATGCAAACCTGCTGTGGAGTCCTAGTTGATCCACCTCTTACTTATCTCTTAACAACTAAATTTGATGATTTAGGACACTTTTAAAGAACTGCACTTTCATGGATCTTTGATCATCTTGCTCCTCTACAGGAAGAGATGGCTTTTGTAAAGACCAAACCCTAACAAATGTGGCTCTTTTGTCCACTGCATCAAATAGATGAAGTAAAACAAAGTCTGATGCCAATAAGGCAACAATAGTCTCCTTCTGCAAAATAAAATAAACAAAATGGGTAAATACTGAAAATACTCAAATGTATTGCTTCTACCACCACAGGCTTGAGGTGAGGAACTGCTCAGAAGAGCTGTTTAGCATTCTCAGAGAAGTCCCTTCAGAAAGATGTATTAAAGGTACAGCAGAGCCACACCAGGGGTAGTGTGAGCCCACATAATAAAGAAGTTTATTCTCAAGAACATCTTAAAAAATTGTGAAAATGTTAACACAGTAATTACTGGTTTGTGAGCATCCGTCAGAAATCAGCCAAAATAGAGGAGAGGGGCAGGGATTACCTCCCTGTTCAGACTTTTTCTTTTCTGAAGCAACCCCAGAACAGAGAGAGGTTCTCATTAATTCTATAAATATTAATCCATGCAAAGGGGATCCTTGTCCTTCCTTTTTAGGTCTCACGCCTAGCGTTGCAGTGCACAACACTGCTTGCGCAGCGCGAGACCTAATATAGGGACTTCTGAAAGCTGACTACACGCTCGTGCGTGTGGTTTGGTTTTCGTCAGCTGCTATTGGCTTTTGGTTGCGTTTAAAAAAAAAAGACATCACGTCATTGGTGAAAGGCGTGTGCATGTCCCAGCTTCTTTAGGAATGTACCTGCCCACGTCTCATTGGTGTCTGTTACGCGTAGCAGCGGAATCTGGTTGTAATTGTAAACATGTGTTTATAATTAGTACGCGTTAGCTTTGCTGCCTTGCTCCCTTGCCCCCGCTCTTCTGTGGTGCCCGCGCACCACAGGTTCAGATTCCGTGCATTTTTGTTTTCTTTCCACCGCTCCTCACCCCTCGTGGGTACACGGGGCTGCCTCCAGACACAGTCCCTTAATGTCCCCTCCGGGCATGGCTGCTCGTCGTTTTTTTACTTTCATAGTGAACGTATGCGGTTACTATTCGCTTTAAACTATGTATTTGGCTGGTGTTTTCTGGAATTTATGAAAGCGGCAGCTTGGTGGTGAACGGAAACATATCACTGGATTACCAGCGCGCTCCCACTGCCCTGCTTTTCATTTAATTAGGGTCATTTGTACCCGTTTGCCCACCGAGCGTGCAACTGTCTTAACCGAATGTCTCTCCTCTGCATCAACGGACAAGAGCTGTTTTCCGAGGGTGGGTGCCGCTCACAGGATGTTAACAGATGCGTTTCATCACTGATGTACAGCAGTGATTGTTGCAGGGAATAGTTGCAGTGCTGCTGAAGTGGGTAGGACGGTGGTTTATGTGAGGTCATGCTGGCTGTGGTTGGTATTTTCAGCAGTCGCCATAACTCGTTTAGATGGACCGCTCAGAGTCCCTCGGAGCTCTGCCCACCACGCAGTATTTCATGCTCATTTGGAATCTGGCGTACAGCCGTAGGAATGCCTAATGGGCCTGGCGAGACACCTCCTTCACAGACGCATTTTTCATCACCTGCATTTGCATGACAATGATAAAGGTTAGCCGTCTAGCTCCCTGACTGCCTTTAAGTGTGAACATCCCTGTTGGAGAAAGTGGCGTGACGCAAAATGATGTGTCCCTCTGCTTAAGAGCTAAACATTGGCCTTGAGCTAGTGACTGGACTCCTATAGCGGTGGGGTCCCTCCGTGCTACACCTCTATTTGGAAGCATAACGTTCCTTGTGGCAGCACTACGCCTCGTCAGGGGCAGTAAGCGCTATAAATTACTAGAGGAGACACCCCCCTCCTTGCAGCAATGCAACATGAGATGGTGGGGATCTGGAGGACGATAAGTGACCTACTATCAACATTTTCATGCATTGTGTCTATTTGAGAAATTTCCCCTTTGTAGAAATAACCAACCGTTAATTTACAGGACTGTTTCCTGGTATCTCGGACTGCAACGTGGGGCTCTGGTGCCACCCTGTATTATATTAATCTCAATCTGTGGTCACGTTTGATTTTTCTTGGGTATGTTTTTTTTTAATCAGCCACAAACAGTTCACATTCACTGCAGAACAGTAGGTGCATGACGGTAAACTGCACACTTCGCTCCAAAATGGATATCTTGAAAGCACCCAGACCTTACTATGTGTAGATCGACGTTGCCATCATTTGGTTAACACTGATTTAGTTGCCCAATCCTGTAATCCGAATTCGCCCGTATCCCTCCTTCCATGCCCTAAAAAGAAGGTAGCCATTATGGTATGTTACAGACAGATGAGTGCAAGTGCTTTGAGATTTAGGGGCAGTTAGTTGTATCTGAGCCCAGTGAACCTCTCACCTTAGCAGCCTCTGTCTGGTGCGGCAGCAGGTGGTGGATGAACACCTACGGCTACGTGAACCAGAACAAACAAACACCCAGTGCATATTTAACTCGCTTGCCCAAAAGCCCTGTGTGACTTAATCTCACAAGTCCACGTGTTGCAGTCGTGAGCTTGTTTACCACCCACTGCCATCCAGGGCCGCGTTCCTTGTCTCTTCCCCTTCTTGTACCTAAGAAAGGTGGGGATTTCTAGCAGGTGACGCTCTAGCCGACTGTCAACACCTGACTAGATGTGGCTGCTGTATGTTATAGGCCACCAGTAAATTGTGGTAAGAATTATGATAGATTACTCAGTGCGATAAATAGCCCATCTCTTTCACCTAGTGTCAAAGAAATCTAGTTGCCTCGCAAACCTGCAATCAAGTGAAACAACCATTTGCAATGCAATAGTTATCACATTTACGAGAGTTTGAGCTATTGACATTGTAAATGACAATGCCTTTTATTTATGTTTTGGTTGTTAAATCACATATCAAAAGCATTGCCATTTACAATGCCCATAGCTTAAAGTCTCACAAATGCGTGACCTATTGCATTGCAAATGCTTGTTAGTGAAGAGGTTGCTCTGCCCCATCTCTTGTATTTACTGCTATCTGTAGTAACTCTTTAGTGTATGTGGCATTCCAATCCTGCTTAAAGAGTGCACATGATTATCCCTTTGAATAAAAAAACACATTGGAATCCTGCACATCCAACAAGGTTTGAAACCAATAGTGGAGACACAGTTTGTCATGAATAATTTTCAGACAGTTGTGAAAAGCAGTTCTAGAGAAAAAATGCTATTGTGGGAGACCTATAATTGGTATTTTGGTATGGCCTACGACCAGAGACTTTCAGCCAAAACACCCGCACATCGCTGTAGAACGCTCTCATTGAAGGGGGACGATCACGAGGGTTGGAAGCCTAAGCATAGCGCTTTTTTAACTTTAACCTGCTGCTAATTAAACTTTTTTAAATTGTTGTGTCAGGAGAACCTTGTTTTAAATACCTGTTTTAAAGCTTGCACAGTCCACTTACCCGCACCTTAAAACATATTATATACTCGCTCTTAGCGAGACTCCTCCTCCTCCGATCAGGCCAATCAACAGGCGCCATCTTTGTTTGGGCTTGAGTGGCTGGGACTATTTTAACCAGGGGAATGCAAGCGCGCTAGCCTACGAACAGAGACTTTCAGCCAAAACACCCGCACATCGCTGTAGAACGCTCTCATTGAAGGGGGACGATCACGAGGGTTGGAAGCCTAAGCATAGCGCTTTTTTAACTTTAACCTGCTGCTAATTAAACTTTATTAAATTGTTGTGTCAGGAGAACCTTGTTTTAAATACCTGTTTTAAAGCTTGCACAGTCCACTTACCCGCACCTTAAAACAGATTATTCACTCGCTTTTAGCGAGACTCCTCCTCCTCCGATCAGGCCAATCAACAGGCGCCATCTTTGTTTGGGCTCGAGTGGCTGGGACTGTTTTAACCAGGGGAATGCAAGCGCGCAGCGGGCGCGCCGGAGGCGCGCCAGAGGCAAGCCCGTCTGCACCCGTCCGCGCTCTGGCCGCGCCGAGCGCAGCAAATGCTGCCCCATTTGATTCAGCCCGTCTCCACTACTCCAGGGACACCTTACTTAATATCGGTAAGGGGAAGTCAGGGGCCCCCCTGCAGGGGCTAATCTGTGGGTTGGTCAACAGCAGGTCAATGATAAAACACTATCAGGAGATTCATGACCTGCTGGAGGACCGAGACCTGGATTTACTATTTGATCACGGAAACCTGGATTACCCCTGACTCCTCGGTGGAGCTGGGACTTGCATGCCCAGCAGGCTATAAAATTCTCCAAAAACCACGACTGATGGGGAGAGGAGGAGGGGTGGGGATAATCTTTAAAGACAAATGGGACTGCGTCCCTTTGACGATAAACGCCATAGCAGGGTTTGAACTCCTGGGTTTCTCCCTACAGGAGCCCAGGGGGAAGGTACTGTCAGGTATGGTCTGCTATAGGCCCCCGGGCACGGATTGTCATTATCAGACCCTGCTAGACACCATCACCACCTTGGCTCTCTCACACTCTAGACTGCTGCTCCTCGGAGACTTCAATCTGTGGAACACAGGGAATCTAGGGAGTCATCTGGAAGCCCTGAGTCAAACTTGCGAGAACTGTGGTCTGCAGCAGATTATTCAAAGGCCTACTCACAAGGGAGGTAACACCCTGGATTTAGTCTTTGCTAAACAGTCTGAAACAGAGGTTCTTAGCATAGTGCCAATGAACTGGACTGACCATTTTTTAATTCAGTTCAGGATAACCTTGCCAAACAATAAGCCGACGGGCAATAACTCAACCACCTATCGGTGGGGGAGAGACTGGGTAAAACTCTCCAAACTAAGCCCCTCCCCCCTATCTTACTATCAGTCCATACTTAAACCCGGGGAGGCTGTTGAGGAAAGTTACACTAGATACAGTAACTCTATTAACATTATTCTAGAAGAGCATTTCCCCAGCTTAAGATCAGAAGTACACCCTCGGCTCCCTGGTTTAACGAGGAGCTGAGAGGGCTGCGTCTAGCCCGCCGGCAGTCTGAGCGAAGGTGGCGTAGGGCATACCAAGAATCTGACAAAATAGCTTTAAAATCAATCCAAGCCCAATACAAACAAGCAATTAAGGAGGCCAAGGCACAATTCTACGCAAGTTCCATCTTACAGGCATCCAATAGCTCCAAGGCTCTCTTCAGCATTGTCAGAGATCTTGGCAACCCTGGCTGCATGGTTAATAGAATCCAGCCATCGCAGAATTTGTGCAACGAGGTCGCCTCCTTCTTTACTGACAAGGTTACCAAAATCGTTGGCGGACTTGACTACAGCTTAATGGATATGATGCCTACCAGTGAGGTTGTTAGGACAGACACCTCTCTGATCTGCTTCCCACCCCCCACAGAGGAGGCCTTTGGTATCATAGCTCAGCAAATTTCATCTGGCTCGCCTCTTGACCCCCTTCCTCATAAAATCTGGAAGGAGTCTGGCCGCAGCCTTTTTCCTGACCTCTGGCATATCTGTTGCCAATCTTTGAATGAGGGAACAGTACCAGACTGCTGGAAACGGGCAATAGTCACTCCCCTGTTGAAAAAGCCCTCTCTCGACCCCAAGCTACCCGTTAATTTCCGTCCCATTTCTCTACTGCCTTTTCCAATTAAAATTCTGGAAAAGGTGGTTAGTAAATCCCTGTCTAACTATCTGGAAGCGAATCTACTGCTGGACAGTGATCAGTTCGGCTTCCGACCGGGACATGGAACGGAAACTGCCTTGACAACGGTAATGGACGAACTCCGTATGCGAGCCGACAAAGGAAAGTCTTCAGTACTAGTGCTGTTAGACATGTCGGCCGCGTTGGATACGGTCAGCCATGCTGTACTGTTGTCAAGACTGACAGAGCTAGAGGTCAAGGGAAGCGCCCTGGATTGGATGCGCTCCTATCTAGAGGGCCGGCAGCAGGCAGTCATGATCACTCCCTTCACCTCCCCCTGGTCCCCGGTCCGCTACGGTGTACCTCAGGGATCGGCAATTAGCCCGATCCTTTTCAATGTATACCTTAGTCCACTGATCCCCATTATAAAATCTTTCGGGATCAAAGTGGTGAACTATGCGGATGACATTCAATTGTTGTTCTCCCTTGAAGGGGAAGACTCGGTCTCCATAAGATCTTTCCAGGATTGCATGGGGCGGGTCACAGACTGGCTGAAGGCCAACTCACTGCAGCTGAACGCCGAGAAAACGGAGCTGCTGCTATGTCATGCTGCTAGAATACCTAATCCTATTCTGGGTGAGTTCAGGCTCCGACCAGAGGACATCCCCATAGTAGCTGCTAAAACGGTCCGCAAACTGGGGGTTATGGTAGATGAGAACCTCCAGATGCTTACTCAGGCCAACAAAACTATTAGCACCTGTCTCTCCTTGCTGAGAGCCCTTCGCCAAATTCTTCCACTCTTACCCAGCGAGGCAAGGCCTTTAGTGGTCCAGAGCGTAATCCTGAGCAGACTGGATTATTGTAACTCCTTGTATCTGGGTGCTCCCCAATACATTGTGCAAGGGCTACAACGAATCCAGTCTATGGCAGCTAAACTGGCACTGAATCTACAGCGCGATTCCTCTGTGCAACAGGCCCTGAGGGATCTGCATTGGCTGCCTGTAAAAGACAGAATTAATTTTAAATCTTTGGTTTTGGTCTACAAGGCTCTACACAATACTGGGCCGCTTCCTCTGCGAGAGCGTTTCTTATGGTATGAACCCAAAAGACCTCTTCGATCATCCAATCAAGGCCTAGCCTCTACCGCTAAAATCAAACTAGCCAGGATGGGAGGCAGGGCCTTCAGCACGGCAGCCACACGTCTCTGGAATAAGATTCCCCAGGACTTAAGGCTGGCCGGATCCTTGATGGGGTTTAGAAGAGGCCTCAAAGACCTGGTTATTCGCCTTGAACATACAGCAACCCCTTGTTTATCTGAATCGTTTACCCTTTACGATTTTTTTCCACCTTGTCTCTGAGCGCCAGGATACCCGTTGGGTGACGGTTGCGCTATACAAATGCACTATACAATACAATACAATACAATACAATTTCTTCCCAGCTGCAGTGCAGAGGACTGCTTTAATTTAACATTTCAGAGCAAGAAAAGGCAGTAATGTTGTTCCCTACACCACAGTAGTGACCGACGAAGGGCTCCCTGCTGGGCAATTCCTCCTGCATCGTTCACTGATAGCTACGCTCTCTGAGAAATGGGGAGATCTCACCACTGAACCGCAAATACACCTCACTGTGCAATATATACATGTCATGCAGCACGGCAGGCATTTGACGCAGTGGTTCGCAGCGTCACTGCCGCAACATGCAGCGAAAAGTCTAGGTCCCCTCCGTCATAAATGGTAGCACGATCTGGACCGACAATTCGTGGATAAAGAATGGGAGCGGGTGCTGGCCAGCCCGGTGCAGATTCCCAGGAACGCTAGATTTCTACAAATCCAGTACTACATAACACAAAGGGCGTACCTCACACCAGCTAACATCAACAGATATTTTCACCGCGCTGACTCAGCCTGCCCCAGGTGTGCTGCTGTATATGTAGACTTGGTGCACATGCTCTGGGGCTCTGTCGGGCTGAGCGAATATTGGGAGGCGGTAGCATCCACACTCCGCGCCTACACCGATGGAAAGATACCCTTTGATTGGCCAACCTACCTGCTGCACATATTCCGTAGGACACGAAAAACTAGAACCACCTCTAGATTTCTAGACCTGGGTATTGCGACAGCCAAGAGGCTCATCACAAAAAGGTGGAAGGCACCCGATCCCACGCACATACAGGCATGGAGGCACTCTACCCTTGCGTGAGCCAGGGTTGAGGGAATAGCGATCCGACGAGAGGAAACCATGGGCCTCAGGAAAATACCAATCTCCGCAAGCTGGGAGGCGATCCTGGCGACACTACAAAACTGTGCGGATCAATCAGATCAACCCTCTCAAACACCTGAATTAGTAGGGTAACACCGTGCATGCGTCCAATAACCCTAAACCACTTGTGGACACCAGAACAGCTGTCACTCTACTATGCTACGGCGGACTGGAGCGCACGCACACCAGGTACCATCTTCTAAGGCTATTCAAGGGGGCACACAAAACGAAGCGTGCATACACAAACATCAGCGAGCACATGGGGTTGTTTCAGCTCTCTTCCAAGTTCAGTACCCCATTTCCCTTGTTTTCTTTCTTCTTCGCATGTATAAAATGTCTGTGGAACTCAAACTGCACTTGATCCGACAAGACAATCATAATGATAAAACTCTGTACAGTACGCATGTTATAATGTGCAGCGCATATAGTGGCCGGACAAATGTAAAGCGTGCATATCTATGTAACATCACGCCCATGGCAGGAATGTACGGAGGGCTTGATGTCATGATTACGTAAGACTCTGAGGTTGTCGCTACGTGTTGAAAAGAACTGTTCCAGTGCTCAGACACGGACATGTGTAAAGGCAGTAATGTTAGCAATGGTGCTTAATACTTGCTTATTTATCTGCATTGTGCATCTGGTATTTACCATGATTTTCTTGAGTGGTTTAAATTATTTCTTGCAAAGGACTTCATGTTTTTGCTGATGAAATCTTGCTGGTTCTTCCCATTAGTGGAGTTGCTGAGGTGGAACTTGCCACGCTCTTTAGTTTGATGGAAGTAATATATTCCTGAATGCAAGACAACTGGCTTGCTCTTGATGGCAACAAAAGAGGTCATGTTGATTGGTTCTAAAGCTATTGTCAAAAAAGATGAAGTGAATATCTAATGGGATCAGATAATCCCTCATTAAAATTCTTGGGTTCCATCTCAAGCTAAAAAATATATCTAGTATCTATGTCTATGAAGTAAAATTGTCTATGGCTACAATGTCTCTAGAGAAATGTCCTTTCAGCAAATCTGGTATTTACCCCTGGAATGAGGAGATTCAAGCCAAATACTTCTTCATTAAGTAATAGACACATTTGCTGCTTCAGCGGCAAGGGGAGAGGTCATCCTTCAATGTCTTCGCTGAATTAAAAGAGCTAGTGGGCTGAGCGGAGTTTCTAAGTATTCACAAGTCTGCCACTGGCGGGTGACCAGATTCATCCTTTAAAAAAGTTTCACATACAGTGAACATGAATTTAATGTAAATATTCTTCCAAGTATAGATAGTAAGCAGGGATTGCAAAATGAATACAACCATTTCCATAATAGTTATACCCATGCATGAAGACTGGTAAGATGATTAAGATGGTAAATTTCATCAAAGAAAACTACAGCAAGATTTTGTAGAGTGTCTTCTCCCCTGCGCCTGCCACCTCTCACAAAACAGAAATTGCCTATTTGGAGATAGCATGTATTACCCGAGAAGATTCCACTAAGGGAGCTTCTCTGAGTTCAGGCGTTTCAAAAAAGGGTCACTCGGTCAGGCACTGACTGGTGGCTCTCTGTGTAAGCGCGTGATTCAAGGAACCTTGTTAGGCTTACCTGTGCAGAACTACTGACTCGAATTGTAGATTTGCTGAAGCTCGTGCTGCTGATGTAATCTATGCTCTGAAGCCCTACACTACAGCCCTACCTGCCCAAGACCTAGTGTGAAACTGGACATCAGAGATTCTTGTCACCCCACAATATCTCACTCATCACAGTTTGGGGGTGTGATCAGCGAGCATTGCTGACACCACCCCCCATTAAATAACAAGATGGGAAAGGATGGGGTCAAAGAGTTCTGTCAGTGTGTGACGTAGTGCCACCTGAGTGAGCCACCTCTGTAGATTCTCAGGGTCCCATGCTGTTTTGAGATGTCCAAAACTTTGCAGCTGTAGACATTGAAGGGATTAAAACGATAAAGTTATGTAAACACACACACAAAGGGAACACACATTGTGAGAGAGAGAGTGTGTGAGTGAGAGAGAGAGAGAGAGAGAGAGAGAGAGAGAGAGAGAGAGAGAGAGAGAGAGAGAGAGAGAGAGAGAGAGAGAGAGAGAGAGAGAGAGAGAGAGAGAGAGAGAGAGAGAGAGTGAGAGAGTGTGTGTGTGTGTGTGTGTGTCTGTCTGTCTGTCTGTCTGTCTCCTCCCCCCGACCCCCACACAGGTGGAGCAGGATACAATATTTGGACACCGATATATCCGAACCCTCATGGCATCATATGCATAGAGTGATCAGTCTTCTGCCATGATTCCACCCTCATGGTAGTTCTTTATCTGATCCATTTTGCATACCACTTTAGTAACTTATGTATCTTGAGAAGGCAGTGTCAAGAGGTAAGTATTTTCTGATTCGCGCACATCCTTGCTCCTGTATCTTGCGCTGGCTCTTTCACATTTACAACATTGTACCTCTGTTCTGGTGTGAGCAGCCACAACCTCTTTTAAGTGCTTCATTATTAACATATGTTCGCAATTGTTTTCAAGGCATACTTATATGTATAGTTGGTTTTATAATGCTCGAGAATTTTGAACGCGTGACATCCCTACATTTTTACTGCCCAAGTTATAAAGAGGTATCATCCATTCCAAACTGGCCTGATAGAAGGCATGAATGCAACAACGGATACGACGTTGCATCTCGGAGAAAGGTACAGTAGCGCTCACATGATGCTCGGTCGGCAAGCAAAGCACGTCTAGACCCCACTTCCACTGTGGTGAGGGGTCATTTTATTCAAGACGTGCATTTTAAAATAAGTTTGGCTTTAGGTTAGTGCATGCAAATAGAAACCCAAACTATTCACGCACACAAACAGAGCAAGTGCATAGGCCAACGCACATGCTTGCATACAAACAGGGACCAATACACAAACGTTGACACTTAAAAGGCATCAATTCCAGTTATCCTAAATAAAACTGTGCAGCACGGAGCATACAGTGATCTGCAACAGGGAAGCACAGATGTCCACACTAGTTGAGCAGGAGGTTACTGGTCCCAGGGGATGGTGCACAGTTCATAGGTACAGCCATGCTGCAGGGATGGTTGTTATTGCTTGCCACACCATTTAAGTACTGCCATATTTGATGAGTGAACTGCCTACACAGCCTGTCTTTAAAGCAAAAACGGAGCCGCACGAAGCGCAAAATGGCAGCATTTTAAAAATATTTCTCAAGGAGAAAGCCTGTCCCATTTTTAAATAAAAATGCTGAATCAAATCTTAATTTCTACAGTACCTGCAACACAGGTGATGCATTTTCCTCCAAAATATAATGTTTCCGAATGGAGTAGAACGTTGCACATTCTTTACTCAAGCTTTCAAAACACTCTTTTTCATCATCCCAGTTTACCTAAAAGAGAATTAGTGTGTAATCATTGCATGAACATTCACAAATCAGTTGTTAATACAAACATGGTAATAAGAAATTTGCTAAAAGCGTGATAATATGGAAACTGCGTGCTGGCTTGGAGCGGTGGATGTAGAGTACCCATACCTTAATGAATGCCACTACGGCATCATAGTTTAGATTTGCTTTTAAACCACTAAACAAGCCAAAACATACATTTCAAGGTGCTCCGGAAAAAAAATCTAATAAGTAAAAAAAAAAGGTAGTGAAAAATGCAATGTTATCTCAAAGCACCGAAAAATAATCGGTAACATTTTGACCGATCCCTCATCTTAAGAAGCACACCATTAATGAAAGAAAGCACACGTGAGATATCTGAAACCTCCTAAAAGTGTGCTGTCGTCTTCATTTTAGCCCGCTCATGGAGAGCAAAAACCAAAAAAAATTGAGATCTGTAAAGTATGCAGTGGAAGGATACAACCAGGGGCAGCTCCTCTACTAAGGCGGAGGAGCGTCGCACCACTGCTTTTAAGCAGTGTGAAGAAGAGAAACATAAAATGATAATAAATCGAAGTTATTATCATTTTTGCTTTGTGACGTGTCCTGCTGCTTTGGGGGCAGGCGGGTGGGTCTGCTCTGCTCACGGACAGGGGCGTGACACAGGCCCCCAAGCTCCAGGGGCCCCCCTCAGCACAGTACTTTGGCCGGAGAGCTCTGGATTGAGCCCCTCCATGTACCTTGCATGGGAGCCCCCTCAAGTTTTGTTACGCCACTGCTCCCGGAGCAGGGAAGGGGAGGAGTGGTTGGCCCACTCCTAAGTGCTCAATGCTCACAATTCCCCCTTCGCAACTCTCGCGCTGGCCCCCCTCACACGCAAGCCATGCCGCCGCCGTGGATACAACTCATCCAGACCAAAAACCTCTTGGGCAGGGCAAACTGAAGAATATGGAGAGAAGCATCAAATCAAGACCAGACAACTGAGACAGACAACAAAGACATCCAATGATGAGCAAATGACTGACCCAAAGCCCACTCTATGTATAGGTTATGTACCAGAGACAATAGGTCTGCCTACTGACAGCTGAAGCAGTTTAAAGCTGAGACCTAAAACATAGAAAAAACACAGCAGTAGATGCATTAGAGATAAGGTTTTTTTTAGACCCAATGACATACAAAAAATATACTCAACTTGCAAAGAAAATGTAAACCATTTTCATCCAGGTACTGAATATGTCTAAACTCACCTCTGTGGCCAAACGTAGGATGAACATAGGTAACCCTTCCAAAGGAGGAACATAATTGTCGATTACCAGCGGTAATCCGGTAAGGCTTCCTCCCTGTCAAAAATGTACATGTTAATTAATAAGGTAAAGAATATAGTACAGCAGCTAGTCTGTCAGTACATCCCCATGATCATCAAATGAAGAGCTTAAAAAGAAACAGTGTTGAGCGGGGAAAGTACTTGAACTATAATCTGCTATGCGTGTACCCTACATGGATCCATAACTCAACACTAATTTTTACTTTCAACTCAATTAACTTGCTATGTAAAAGGTTTTGTATTATGTTTTACTTAATCTATCAACACAGCAGCAATATATATCACAAGTGCTAGATTTCTCATGAGAACTATGTAAATACTGTAACACAGAATTTAAAAAAACAATACAATATAACCACCTTGTCTAGGTTACTTCTCTTTTCTTTGGGGCTCAGCAGGAAAAGTACTACTTTGTGTTTGCCTCTGGACTGCCAGTTCATTTTAATGAGGGCTTTATGTGTGTGTTTGTTTCTCCTGAGGTTCTCTTAAGTCTATAGTCTTAGATCAATTAAAGGAATTGCTAGAATACAGTATTCTGTGTTGTTTGAATTTCTCTTGCCACCATTTTGGGCCTATTCCTAGCTCACTGTACAGCCTTGAAGTCCACAATGTAGACTTGTGCAAAAAGCAAGGGATTCTTTGATATTTCATCAACAGGTCTTAGCTTGGAGGGGGGCTTTTACTACTCCAGAGAAAGTTCTCTGGAGATGAGAGAGGTATTCTGAGGGTAAGCTTGCTCAATTCCACTACATGAAAAGGTCTATGCACTGCAACTGTTCAACATTTTTTTATTTATTTATATTTATAAATAGTACTTTCTTCAGTTTGCCATAGACATAACATAGTCAAATAGGTAACCAGTAACAAATTCATCTGCTCTTTCCCAACTCACCCACTCACTCACTCAGGGTCACATCTTCCGCTTATAACACAATGTACCAAGGCAGTATCAGTGTCACTGTTCCACCTTTGGTGGCTTCTTGTCCATAGGGCAGATCATGGTTTATCTGTGTGTGGGTCGGGCTTTCGCCGATCCCAGTCGCTCCTTCTCCTCCAGTTATGCCTCTAACCCTACACAGAACATCTTCCCCATAGTTTGTTAAATTTCTAGGTGCATCCTCTACCCTTATATATCTTTTTAGGTCGCGCCTGGCCAGCGCATGCGCTGCGCTGCGGCATGCTGTATTTGAGTACGGACATGAAGCTCCGCCCACTATTCGTTCATATTTTTCATTGGCTTGTGTTACTGTCCTTTGTAAATGCTGGCTTCTGATTCGTTAATAGGCTTGTTAGTCCCTCCTTAGTACAGCCATGTCTTCAATTGTAACCTCCCATGAGGACTGGCCCTTTTACTTCTGTTGTTACATGATATGTCTTATTTAGTCTGTAAGCACTATTTTCTTTAATGAGTTTCTCCTACTGCAGGCACAGCATGCTTTCCTGCATCATTCAGCACGTCATGCGAGCCTTCACTTTCCAAGCAGCCCGGGACAATGACGGCCGCTTCTTTGAAATCAAATAAGTCTTGCATTTGACAATGAGTTTGAATGAGAGGCAATATAAAAGCAAGTATAATCAAATTATACATTAATATGTCAACAAAAAAAATTTGGCGTATTAGTCAGATGACGACTGAAAGCAAATTCTAATGCACAATGATGTCGCTCAAGGTGGAGCAAAGGTCGGTAGGTATATATGCTGGCGATTCTATTAGATGTCGGTATTAGCCGCATCGGAAAAGATTCAAATCTGTGTCTGTTGGTCAGCATCCTGGGGCCGGCCTTCGTGCTATTCTCCCTATTCCCAACAATACCAGAGGTGCCAACACTCCCAGAACTTTTGGAGTTTGGGCATTTGCATAATGTATTGAGGAAGGTACCCCTCTGTCCACAAGTGTGAGGGCACAACTCATCACTGATTCTGCCCATTTTATACAGGAGGACTCTGGTGTGGTATACTCTGTGCAGTATTTCCAGTTGGATCAGGCAATATTGTGCTTTTAACATCACCTCTCTGTGAATTGCAGTACCTGCCTCCGGTCGCCCTCATCAAGTTCTCCCATTTCTGTTTGCCAGCGTACCTTTAGCTGTTAGAGTTCACCTTGGGTGTTTCTCATCAGTGTGTGGTATGTGAGGGAGATTGCCTTTGTGGACATGGGGCCATCCAAAAATCTACAATCCAAGGGGGAGTTTTTCTTGGTCTCCTTTCCAGTGGGATTGTTGCTTGTACTGCACCGTGCAGTAGGAGAAATTTAAATATTTGTGAGGGCACTATATTATATTCCTTCCTGGCACACTAGCATGTTTGAACTACGCAGCAGGTGCAATTAAATAACCTGACAGAGGAAAGCTGGACTTGAGGGTTGCAGTTTTTAGAGGAAGTACTGGACCTGCAAATCCACTGCCCTAGACATATCGAGTCACTGTTAGGAGAACAGTCTACAACTACAAGCGAAGGCTACTATAGGATTTGTGCCCCCCAAATCAAACTATTATCAAGCCGCCGGGGAATGCTTCAGGCCCAGGTGGATAGAATACTTTGCAAACATCCCTCTACCGAACTTGTTAGATCTTTTTATGGCAGGGTTCAAAATCCTTCTACAGATCCTAATTTTCTGTGGAACATTTCATATTAGTTAAATCCAAACATGGACTCATGGTGGCCACCATGCTCATTGTTGAAATTGAGTGTTGTACAATAGGGTGGCAGATTACCTAAAACAGGACATCTGCTGATGACTGGAATAAAGAGGCCACAGGCCATCTAAAGGCCAAACACCCGAGAGCTAATATTAAAGGTAAGGGGGTGTATGCATGTAATTTCTTTTCATCAAATACATCAAAAAAATAAGGATGGAACATTCCTGGTGATCAAGTGAGAACAAGTTACCAAACGTGTCCAGGCAACTGACAGCTTCTGGCGATCAACATGTGGTCAAACTAATAATGAACCACTGGAACTGCAAATGGAGTGGTTTTCCTTCTTAGTAACGACAATAGCATTATCTCTACAGAACAACACTAATGATCACCTTAAATGTTGTAGGACTGGTGCAAGAATTGTTAGCACCTTAGGCAGGAAATGTGACATTTGGCCTTGCTGCATCCTTCTAATGGGACTATATTTCTTTCACAAGCACTTAGCTACCGGTCTGCCAATGGTGCCTCCGTGTTGCAGAGAATGAAACACAGCTATGGAGTTGATGTCACACTGAGCATTATTAGTAGTGAGCAATTTGTCTAGAATAATACAAATTATTAGCATACATAAACAAGCCAGTTTCAAAAGCCAATACATAATGATACGTTTGAGGAAACAAAAATTATTCAAGTAATTAGAATATCTGATTACAGTTTTTAAGAGAGGCACTCCAATTCATAACTCCAATTCATACAGTCTATCCAAAAATGTAAAGCCGATACTTACAAAAAGGTAACTATCAGCCAATTGCAACCGATAAGCAATGCAACAATAAGCACAGCAATAACCTTATTTCGGCATCTAAATTGGGTAAGGAGTTACACGTCTTGCTCATTACTTAAAGATGGTAAGTTTAGTGCAATTAAATGGCTGACAATATACTAAACAGACACTTCAGCATGTGTCTGAGTGATTGTCATGTCTCAAAAGTATTTGGTATCAAAAACCTTCAACTGGACTGCCCACCAACCGAAGGGTTGCTCCTTTAGAAACAGGCAGATCCGTATGCCACACTTAGCTAATCGACAATTCGTGAATCTGAGGCTCCAGCCCTCTTTCTCTCGAAAATTATTTCTTCACAAATACACAAGAAGTGGGCAATTTTTTCCCGTGTAGTTCCACAGAGACAGCAATACTGCCAATTCATAGTCTGATTCTCCCAGTGTTTACTCTACAGTTCCTGACAGCCGAAGCCTAAGGCAAAGATATTTGCGCCTGGAGGATTGTGTCAGGGGAGAGTTCAAATAAAGTTGCAATCTCATACTATCAAATGTGCCCATTGTAGGTTGGCTTCTTTAGAGTTCACAAACAGCAGTAAATCAGTTACTTGTGATAACATAAGTTTCCCTTAGTAAAAGTTGTTAAATGGTTATAAATTGGAGGAGGAGCCAAGACGGTAGAATGAACTGACTCGCCTGCCGACATTACCCACCCACAAAATATTCTGTATCAACGAGATGCCCTACTGAACATGAAGGTTATAAAGAGGGGACTTAGGAGCACCTGCTCAAGAATAGAACAGGCAACAAAACAAACCAGATACAGCTGGATAAAACACAAACACCTGTGGCAATGTGGCTCATACTCAAGATGGCGGCTGCTGTCTACTGTGAAGAGTGACTCCCACAGCAGTATCTCGAGTGTGGCACACCTTCACTGTTGATCGAGGGGGGAGGTGGGGAGGGGGGTGACGATGGGCTGTGCACCACACCCTTCTTACCCTACCGAGACTGCTGAAGAGAGAAGGAATCTAAGGTGGGATGACGGGGCTGGGGAGCGGGTATGGCATGATAAAGACCCAGACACAGGTCTTTGCTCCTCTTGCAGTCAGGGTAGCCCGTAGCCCCTGTGTCAACCAATGATATCCTGTGTAGTAAAGAGAAAGATATAGAAACAGTGCTATCCTAAGGCCTCACCTGCTTTCAGATCCACAGCCGAAGTGGGAGACTGTCTGTTGTGGAAGAAGACAGATGGGCAGAAACAACAGCCCTGGCTAAAATGGGGAGAGGTAAAGATCCACCCACCACGTGGTGAGAGCACCAAAGAGGCATTGCAGGCTCAATAAATTAACAAGCATTTGTAATGCAATAGGTCTCGCATTTGCGAGAGTTTAAGCTTTTTGCATTGTAAATGACAATTGCTTTTATTTATCTGTTTTTTGATAATTAACACATAAATAAAAGGCATTGTCATTTACAATGCCAATAGCTCAAACTCATGAAAATGTGAGACCTCGGCCTCCATTGTCCCGGGCTGCTTGGAAAGAAAAGTGCACATTGTGCGCTGAAAGTTGCAGGAAAGTATGTCATGCCTGCCTTAGGAGAAACGCTTTCAAGAAAATAGGGCTTACAGACTAAATAATACATACCGTGTATCAACTGAAGTAAATGGGCCAGTCCTTCGGGACAAAAGGTATGTTTTACAGACACACAAGAGGAGGTCGGGCAATAGTATATAAGTAAGTAAATAGACAACTACTTAAGTACAAGTCAAAATAAGTTTATATTAGGTTGAGACAATCGTGCACCTCATGGTTTTTCAGTATGCCTGCAGCTTTGAGCAAATGTGCAGGTTTTTTTGTGGTATTTCATATGATAATAATCTATGTGTATGGTTACTGCACTGGGTTGTCCAGTCTGCTATTTTTTCATGGTCCTAAGCAGGCATGTTTGGTGAGAGAAATGATCTGCTCGGATAGACATTGTGAGATGTAAAGCACCACGCATAGGATGCAGCTAATTGGGCCCTGCAGTGCTTGACTAGAGTGCAGTCCTCAGAATGACCAGCTTTATGTGTAGATCCCTTCAGCTATTCCAGGTCTGTTCAGCTGGTGATGACTGGTTTAGGGGCTGGTATAGTACTGAATGATGGATAAGACCCACAGTGGAGAGGTCTTGTGTGAGGGTAAGAGCATTAAGCAGGAAAAGGGAGTAATTAACCAGACTGCATGAGCTATAATTGGCTGCACACTGCTGAGTGTTATGGTATTATTGTGGGGCAGAGCAGTTAGACAGGAGTTGACATTACTATATCATGCCCTGGCTAGCCATATATCAGCCCATCTTATTTTACCTGTATACTGGAAACCGTATACTGCTTGGGCCGTTTCATTTCTGTGAGCTTTAAACTGCAGATTCTCATTGATGCACAGAAGTGTGTTACTAATTAGAAACTGTATACACTGTTAAGGCATTATTGTAGAGCATAAGGAGGCACTGTCTTTCACATAAAAAACATTTTCTATTGAAATGGAAGCAAAATGCCATCATGCAGTTTTACTGATAAATCTATATAGCGCACAAATACAAATGTGGTTTCAGCTAATATGTATCATTTGAACATCGCTAAGTAAATTTTCTTGATTGTTTTGATCCTATTAAAACTCTGTTTCCAGCACACTTCTGAATTACAAACAAGTGGTCCATTTATGGTTTCCCAACTGCTGATATGTTTTGAAACATTTGCACCATTTATTTACAGATATTTAAAAGTTGTTGAGTGTTACAAACAAACTGACAGCTTACAGCCTTTGTTTTTGCACTCCCAAGAAAATTTGGGAAACATGGTGCATTCTACAATAAATTTGTCATTATATATCACTTGTATTAGCTTCTAAAGCATAGTAAATAATGACTTTACTGTGCACTAGGATACAACAATCTTTGATGGGGCTCTTCAATGATTCCCTCACTATTACCAACAGTGCCTCATCTCCCCACAGCCCCTCTCTCACATGTATTTAATTTGTTTTATAGCCCTTCTCGTACCAGTATAAGATGTTGGAGCACTTTACATTACACACACATACAGAGAAAATGAATTATACGTGTGTAAAGCAGTGTACAGAACATGTAACATAATGCAAAGGGCACTACAAGGTGTAGGATGCACATGTCACCTATACTGGTAGGCATTTTGTAAGAGTGCTTGGTCTGAAGAAGCACATACTAAAGATTCAGAACATAACACTGTGGTTAGGGTTAACTTTAATGATAAGATTTTATTCCTAACCTAACAAACATTTTTTAGCAACATCAGGACAATGAAACACTGGTAAGATGGCAGTTCATATCTCACTGTGCTAGATTACATGTGTAACTTATGAACTGTACAGTAACAAAAGAATCTCAGTGACAAAAGTAGTAACCCACTAAGATCTGCACATAAAATACTAATCTTTGATATGCATGGTGCACATTCTTTACAGCAGGCATATTAACCCCTTTTGCTACCTTAGATCATTCAAAACTCCTATCTAGCTTCAGCAGGTACATTAGTCACCAGACAATGGTGAACAACACCTGAATATAAGTGAGGCCACTTTTATTGTTGCATGGAAACTGCTGGATATACAAGGAACTTCGCAGTGCCAGCCCCCAGTAACAACCACCCCCCCCTTCTTTCCAGCCTCCCAGGGAAACACCCAATGCCCGGTTATGCCAGTCCTGTGTATTTAATTGCTTTTATAGTGTTACTCATCACAAGTATGTAGGGCAGGGTGTCGGAGTGCGTTACATCACACACATATTATATAGAGACAATAACTCTTATAAATGAGAAAGTCAATGTATAGGAAATGTTACTTAAGATAATGGGGGCTACAAGGTATAATCATTCAGTCTTTCGCCATTCATTCTGTCCTTCCATCTCTGTGCTCATCGATATCCAAACATATTCAACCATTTGTCCACCTATCCATCATGTATCCTTCCATCCATCATTTCACTCATCCATCCATTATCCATGCATCCATCCATCCTTTCACCCCATCCATCCGTACACTCCTCCATCCACTCTTCCAGCCATCCATCCATCCATTCACTCATCCATCCAGCTATTTACCCTTTCACCACCGATCTAGCCATCCTTTCACTTACTCATCCATCCACCCAATCCCTTATCCTTCCACCCATTCACCCTTTCAGTCATCCATCCATCCAGCCTCCGCTTCTCTTTCCATCCCCCTTTCACTTATCCATCCATCCTTCCACCCACCCATCCATCTACTCATCCACTCATGAAACCATCCATTGACCCTATCAATCATCCATCCATCCTTTCTCTTATCCATCCACCCTATCACTTCTTCACTCATCTATCTATCCTTTTGTCCAGCTACCCTCCCTTTCACTAACTAATCCATCCTTTCATCTACCCTTTCACTCATCCATTCACCATTTCACTTATCAATTCATCAAGCCATTCACTCGCCCTTCATCCACCTTTTCACTCATCCATCCACCCTTTCACTCATCCATCCACCCTTTTACCTATCAGTCTACCCTTCTACCCACACATCCATCTATTTACCTTCTGTCATCCATCCTTCCACTCACTCACTCATCCATACATCCTTTCTTTCATTATCTATCCATTCACCCTTTCATCTATCCATTCATTCTTTCACTAATCCATCCAGCCATTCACCCATTCCTTCACTTACTTACTCACCCACCCACCTTTTCACATTATGATCTAAGCCGTTGTCTGCAGAGTTGCAGACAGAAGAGGTCCATCCTTTTATTTCACTCACTCATCCATCCTTTCATCCACCCTTTCACTCATCCATCCATTCACTTCTCAATTCATCAAGCCATCCATCATTTCACTCATCCATTTACCCATTCACTCGCCTATGATCCACCCTTTTACTCATCCATCCACCCTTTCACTCATCCATCCACCCTTTTACCTATCAGTCTACCCTTCCACCCATACATCCATCCATTTACCTTTTCTCTCATCCATCCTTCCACTCAGCCACTCATCCATCCATCCATCCATCCTTTCATTATCTATCCATTCACCCTTTCCTTCATCCATTCATTCACTAATCCATCCAGCCATTCACCCATCCCTTCACTTACTTACCCACCTTTTCACATTATGAGCTGAGCCTTTGTCTGCAGAGTTGCAGACAGAAGAGGTCCATCAAGAGCTGCACTCTCGCTGTAGTTCCTAAAAAAAGAGGTGGGGGAGGATTCACTGTGCCCCTGCACATAGGCAATCTGAAAAAGTGGAAGTCATGCATGAGGCACAGTGCCAGGACGTGAGGTGACTGTGACATGGTGTTGTTTCCAGGACTTTAAGAGGGATTAAAAAAGTGTGAGGTCTCTTAAAAGGGGTTGTTTAATGTAATTTAGGGCATGGCTTAAAACACCAAAGCTAAAAATCTGTGCTTAGTATAGTGTGCCCCCACCGACTGGTATTTTGCTGTTTCTGTCACTGCATTCAGATATATAATACAACAAGTAAAGTTACTCTTCCAACAAGCTAGAACTATTGGCTTTGTCAATGGTTGTTAGTTGCATAAAATAAAACAGCAGCATCCATGGCTTTGTTGAATATAATATTGAAAATGCGTCAGTACTAAAAAGATGAGACTGTGAAAGAACTCCAACGCCTTCTTTTTATCTTCTTTAACCGGCTTCTTTACATGAACTGGATTCTCACATAGCAGCATGGGCGTTTTTGTACGTTTCTTCCATCTGACAGAATGCCCTGCCCTACACCGAGGCAGGAGGAGGCCAACCACATGCAGTAACAGCCCAGACTGACCCATTGTCATTCTGTATGTGACAATCAGCCGCATACAGAAGGACACTGTGCGGGGTGGGGCTGCTCTTGTGCTCAGAGGAGGAGTGCGAGGCGGCACCATCAGGGAGTTGAGGCTTCTCGTAGGGGAAAAGCGATGCACCCTGCAAATCCCAAAATTATGGACAAAAGGCTTCCATAAAAGAGATCATCACAGACGTGAGATCCTAATCACGGACGGTTGGTCACCCTAGTTCTAAGAAAGGACTATAAAGCCTATTAACGAATCAGAAGCCAGCATTTACAAAGGACAATGACACAAGCCAATGAAAAATATGGGTGGACAGTGGGCGAAGCTTCAAGTCCAAACTCGAATACAGCATGCCTTGCCCAGACTCGACCTAAAAAACTGATGAGAGGGACGCCTCCTGCTACAGGGAGATATCCACTAAGAGAAAGAGCCGGGGGATGGAGTCCCATGCCCATATATGAAATGATGAAAAGCTTAGATGAGACACTAATGCACAGAATGGCCGAGGAGAAAATGTGCTTTAAATCTTTGCTTCAGGATTGTAAGCAACAGGGCATGCTTAGTAAGACAAAAAGCTCCGGAAGTGTCCCCCACACACTTCCGGTGACAATGGAGGTTAGCAGTCTAGCAGCTGACCTACCACACCATAAAACCCGCATGCCATCGCAGCGCGCAGTGGATGTAATTTCACTCGAAGGTAACTGAAGCAGCGCGCTCGCTACTGCAGTCTGAAGCGCCTGGTAAAGGGCTTCTAAATTGTTTTACTTGTCACTTGCACTTTAAAAAGAAAAGCATTTTAAATCTCTGTGTGCTCACCATTCTGTCTCCTGTCCCCCAGTGTGTTCCCCGGTCCACCGCTGATGGTTCAGTTTGAGTGGAGGGATTGA
Organism: Triturus cristatus; assembly: GCF_964204655.1. Taxonomy (NCBI): domain Eukaryota; kingdom Metazoa; phylum Chordata; class Amphibia; order Caudata; family Salamandridae; genus Triturus; species Triturus cristatus. The sequence goes on from NC_140588.1 coordinate 514,545,213, forward strand.
TCGCAAGCTCCGAAGTGTCTCCCACACACTTACAGTGTCAACGGAGGTTAGCAGTCTAGCAGCTGACCTACCGCACCATAAAATCCGCATGCCATCGCAGCGCGCAGTGGATGTAATTTCACTCGAAGGTAACTGAAGCAGCACGCTCGCTACTGCCGTCTGAAGCGCCTGGTAAAGGGCTTCCAAATTGTTTTACTTGTCATTTGCACTTTTTAAAAAAAAGCATTTTAAATCTCTGTGTTCTCACCATTCTGTTTCCTGTGCCCCTGCGTGTTGCCCGGTCCACCACTGATGGTTCAGTTTGAGTGGAGGGATTGATCGCAAGCTCCGGAAGTGTCCCCCACACACTTCCGGTGACAACGGAGGTTAGCAGTCTAGCAGCCGACCTACCGCACCATAAAACCCACATACCTTTCTCAACACGCAGCGGACGCGCCGCCGGCGCGCCAAAGGCAAGCCCGTCCACGCCGGGCCCAGGGCCATGCCCCCTGGCCCTCCAATACCAACAACAGGCATAAAGGTATTATCCTATACAGGTTCCCAGCTCATGGACATCAACTACACCACTAACACCCATCACTGCCCCCATTTCAGCCTGGACTCATTTACCAATAAACCATCCACTCGCTGCCCTAACTGTTCCTTCAAGCTGGTTCTACCCACTCTACCCTCACCCTCCAGCTCTTACCACCGCCCTTCAAACCCTGAACACATTTATTTCGCCCTCAAAAATGCACGTTCCCTCCCTAAGCATAAATTTGAAATCTCCGAACTACTAACCAACCACAACCTAGACCTCCTATTCATAACAGAAACTTGGGAGCATTGACCTTTTCTATTATGCTCTCAAACACCCAGTCGTTCAAAATAACCCTCCTCTACTGCCCACCCGGCTCTCAAGCTGATTTCCTTACAGCCTTGGGTAGCTTGATAGAGCCAGTAGCAGGAGCTCCCGACTATACCATCCTGGGAGACTTCAATTTTAACTTAGAATCTCTCGATGACAAGGTTTCTTCCTCCCTTACAACAGACCTACTGTCAGCTAGTCTACGACAGCTAGTGACTAAACCCACCCACCTGGCGTGTCACACACTTGATGGTCTTTTCACTAACAATTGCCACATCTCCCTATCCACTGTTATCCCCTTGACTTGGACAGACCACTCTGCAGTAATGTTTACTATTTAGATTAGGAAAACCAACCTCCCATACGCCAGCTCCCGCTCTCCCAAACAGTTTCGAGCGTGGAGGAACATTGACACCCATCTTCTAAAAATAAACCTTTCCTCCACTCAACACGACTTCACACCAGACCCCGATCTAGCTTCCAATAATTACTCAGAAACCTGCAGAAATCTAGAAAGGCGTTGGCGCAAATACTATGACAACAATGACAAAACGCTATATAAGGATGCAATAGCTAAATATAAACATCTCATCGTCGCAGAGAAAAGCAAATTTTACCTTTTGCAAATGGAATCTGCCCAAAACTCTACCAAACAGTTGTTCCAGGTGGTAACCAAACTATCTAGCTACCCATAGCTATCTAACTACCCATAGATGCCTCTCAAGCCCTCTGCAACTTCCTTGATAACTTCTTTGAAGACAAGGTCAATCAAATTTACTCCTACTTCTCAACCCAGGTCAATTCTGACCATCCTAATTGCAACATCCTCACCAACGCCTCGGCCACTGTGTTCTCCGAATTCAGTAAGGTCTCACCCGAGCAGATAACAGAGCTAATCTTCTCCATTAAATCAGGATCCCCCCTCAACATCTGCAACTCAATGTTCCACACAGGCTCCTACCCTTCAGTTTGGAAAAAGGCCATTATCAAAACCCTACTAAAAAATCCAATCTCGATCCCTCAGAATCTAAAAATTACAGACCTATTGCACGACTCCCATTCCCATAAAAAAAAAGGAAAAATCATGATCATTTTATTATCACACTTCATCGACCACAACAACCTTTTGGATGACACCCAATTCGGTTTTAGGAAGGGCCACGGTCCGAGACGGCCCTCATTAAGGCATCTGACGAAATCAGGATGATCCTAGACCAGGACGGCGCTGCAGTCCTGGTACTACTGGATCTGTCAGCTGCCTTTGACACGGTCGATCATGCCTTCTTGATCGACCGTGTCTCCTCCATCGGCATTCTTTACAGGGCCAGAGCCCTTCTAACCTCCTTCCTCTACAACCGCACCCAGTCAGTTAAACTTGGCGACTTCTACTCCCCTTCCCTGTGGTGTGCCCCAAGGATCCTCCCCAAGTCCGACCTTATTTAACATCTATGTGTCGGACTTAGTCAGAGTCCTCAAAGAACACGGAATGAGACTAACTTCATACGCCGATGACACCCAACTGGTGCTGGCAGTACACAACGATAGAGGAGCAGTTGCTGCTAGCTTCCAAGAGGGAATGCTAGCCATCAGCTCCTGGATGGCAAACAATTGCCTAAAACTGAACTCCGATAAAACGGAAGTAATGATCTTTGGCAACCTAGCCCCTGGCTGGTCCCCCACCTAGAGGCCAACCGATTTGGGATCTCCTCCTGTACCGGTCACAAAGGTCAGGAATCTGGGTGTAATGTTTGACGACAAGCTGTCGTTCATCCACCACGTGAACGCGGTCGTCTCATCATCCTTCTACACCCTTAAAATGATAAGGAAACTTCTACCATTCCTCCCTCCCAGCGCCGGTAAGAGTCTCATGAGCACATTGGTGATGTCAAAGTGTGACTATTGCAACAGACTCCTCCTAAACGCTAGATCTGTCGGGCTCGGAGCTTACTTCTGCAAGCTCGGTTTATTTTACCACTAGTGCGGTTAGCTTACGGCAGTGCTCGGGTCACGTAACCTGCACATTTCTGGATGGGTGTGCCCGTGTACAGCATGTACAGCCCTTTGTGATTATTAGTTAAGTCACAGTTTCTACGTTGTGATTGGTGCACTGTGAGCCATCTGATTATATTTTCCTAGACCATTCCAATACCTCCTCCCTCCAACAGTCGGGTGATCGGTTTTAAACCTGTATTGAGGGTGACATAAGCTCAGTCTCTAGGGACAGGTTGAAAGGCCTTTATCATTATTAATAGTACAAAAAGGCTCCATGCAAAGAAGGAATCTGGATTCTCTGATGGAAGAGGGGAAAATGCATCCAATGGGATGGTAGTTTTTTCGAGGTGGTGGAGGCACAAATACAGGGGACTATGAGCACGGCCCACAAGCCTTTTGGGAAGCAGCTTCTACTGATGGTGAATGATAAACCACCTCGAACCCTTCCAGGGGAGGGAGGTCTTGGTTGCCTCAAGAGGAAGCAATCACCCCCTTAACTAGACTACCATCAGGATGCACCAGCGAATCAACCAATCCCACTGATTATATATATATATATATATATATATATTCACTGAAAAAACCATAGGTTTCACACATGTTATAGTTAGCGGAAATTTTACTGATAAAAAACCAATGAAATTCCCCCGTTATAGTTAGTGCAGGAAACTATAACTCACGCGACCGCAATCTTCTGCTGATGCTAATACTGTATTTAGACACTTAGTTGCCCATGTCTTCTTCCATAAATTTTTAGCTGTACATATATTACAAATATTTTTTTTTCATAAAGACACATATGTCATCAGCAGAAGATTGCGGTCGCGTGAGTTATAGTTTCCTGCACTAACTATAACGGAGGAATTTCATTGGTTTTTTATCAGTAAAATTTCCGCTAACTATAACATGTGTGAAACCTATGGTTTTTTCAGTGAATTTGCAAGGTTTTTTAAATGCTAATTCCTAACTATAACGTGTGTGAAACCTATGGTTTTTTCAGTGAATTTGTACGTTTTTTAAAATGCTAAGTTACTTTACGCCATTCGTGGCGTGCGCGCCCACTTAACGCAGTTCGTTCCGTGCGCGCACAGTGAGCACGCGGTGCGCTTCGCGCACCGCGCGCCCACTTTACGCAGTTAGTGCCGTGCACGCACGGTGGGCACGCGGTGCGCTACGCGCACCGCGTGCCCACGTTACGCTAGATGGGCCATGTACGCACGATGCGCTTCGCGCACCGTGCGCACATGGAGGACATATTATGCGCTTCCTTGTGATAGGTAATCTGTTGAAATTTTTTTTGGTAATGCTGTGCTCTTACATGCCATGCACAAATGGTGGCCTTCGGCCACCATTTGCACACGGGGTGGATAGAGTGTGTATTTTTTTTTGAAAATTTTTTTTACCGTACGCGTACGGTAAGCGTACGGTAAGCGTAATCGGCGAAATTTTCGAAAAATAAAAAATTACCGTTTTTTGCCTTGGGGGATCTTTGAAGACTCAATCAACATGGTTATGTGCATGGGTGCTGTCTAAACAGCCCCTTTATATGTTTTTGGCATTTGTTTATCAGCTCCCCCCTCAGAGTGCGAGAGAGAAAATGGCGGCCGCCACTTCCTGGTTTCGACCGATTCGAATGTTTACTAAGATCTAAGGGCCAATCAGAATCGCGCTCGCGCACACCACCGTACGCGTACGGTAAGCGCACCGTAAGCTGGCTCAGATATATATATTGATTTAAAGGCTATTTTCTCAGAATCTACTGAACAGATTTACACCAAACCTACAAAAGGCACTTCCTTGACCTGAGGACTACCTCTGTGCCAAATTTCAAGTAATTCTGTTCAGCCGTTCGGGCTGTAGCTGTGTCTAAAGGTCCTATGAAAAAATGCATGGGAAAAACGCGTTTTGGGACCCCCCTTTTATCTCAGCCCCCGCTTGACGAATCCCCCCGAGACTTTCAGGGCAGGAGCGGAGCAGAGCGCCCCACCTATTTTGAAAAATTCGCAAGGATTCGTCAACCGGCGCAAAAGTTATTCAAAATAGAATGTTGCGGATTTCCTATGGAAACGTGGTCCTAACTATAACTACCTACTGGCGACCGCCAGTAGTATGTGTGTGTATATATATATATATATATATATATATATATATATATATATATATATATATGCTGTTTTCTGAATAGACCCCAGCTCAAAAGACAGTGCACTACCTGGCCAGTTATCTAAGAAAACTCTGAAATAAGGCAGATAGAGGACCTCTTTTGGTGGAATGCCCTCGTACAAACGTTGAATGACAAGTTAGCATCAACCTAAGATATGGATGGGGGTATGGTAACATTTCTAGCAAAGTTTGCCAACAACCTGTAGAAGGGCATTGACAAGTCCCGGCAAGCTTGCAAGGGCACACTTTTAGACATCTTGGGCCCCAAACAAAATTTCTGGACATCGTAGACAAAGCCAAGAAGTCGGGGTCACTCATATCCCCAGATACTGTACTGGGCCCAGAGGGCCAACATATTCCCGTGCAACACAAACTTCTCCATCTCTATGGCAAAGCCCAGATCACTCCTAATCAAAGTGAATCTGTGGTTGGGTGATCTAGCCACATCAAAGGCACGCCTAGCAAACCATGGGGTACATATTCAGGGAGCATTCCTTAAAAGAGTTAGGAAATGTGTGCACATTTGCATCATTCAATAAAGCACAAGCCTCAGTTAAGAAGATTTTTGGTCAGAAGGCACTTGGAAGGGGGTTGGAAGAGACAAAGGGCGCTCTGACAGCCGCTTCTCAAACGAAGGACCTCAAGATGGGGGTTCAATCGAGCCAAGACCAATGCAAGACCAGAGTCCTTTTGGCAGTTTTTTCTCATCCAGCTGGTCTAACAGAGGACATGAAGCCAGGGGCTCCATCAGAGGAACCTGCAATTCAGCTGGCTCTTTTGTTGGTATCAATAATCTCTAGTTTCCATGTAATATAGGGGGGCGGTTGGCTACGTGTGCACATAAATGGAGAGAACTAACCGGCAGTGCTTGTGAACTTCAAACAATCAAGGGACTCTAGTTGGCATTCTAAAAACCGCCCAGGCCGATTACCTTCTCAGGCTTGGACTCTGAACTGAAAGACCAGGTGACAGCACTGGAGATGAAAGGGGCAATGTCCAATCCATGGAACACCCACTGGGATTTCACTGAAAAATATTTTTAGGGGGAAAGAAGGACAAGAGCCAATGATCTAGCATAAACCGCAGGGTGAAGAGTTGCTGGTTTTCAATAATTTCAGCCACATGGTATTTTATGAAAGTCTTACATCAGGCGACTGATTTTTTCAGATCCAGAGAGAATAATCGTCCACCTGGATGACATCCAGATCATGGACCAATGCCTGAGGAGCCCTCCGGATCAATTGACAGCAGTAGCGATACCACAGAGTGTAGGGTTCATCATCCATTGGGGAGGGCGGGAGCTGGCAAGTGGTGGGAAAGAGGGTGTTGGAATGGGCGCTCACTTCCAGTTGGAGGATGACATTTCTAGGGTTCGTCATAGATTCAATACAAGCACCTTTGACGATTCTGAAAAAGAAAGTATTGTGAAATAGAAAGGAACTCAAAACAGCACTGAAAATTTCTCTGAGGCAGTTAGCTGAATTCATGGGCCTATTAGCATCCTAAGATCAAGCCATCTTCCCAGGACCACTTCACAAATAAGGCTTTACAGTGAATGATGGCCTCCCACTTGAGGAAGTTTGACATATTGGGAAAAGGTTTTCCAGTCGGAAGACACCTGGGAAGAGATCAGTTTGTGGCTGGACCATATGGAAGCATGAAACATCAGCAATCTTTGGATCAACCCCATACCTGGCAATAAAGTCAGATGCTGTCACACTCTGCTGGGGTGCCAGATGCAGAGAGCTGTCTACTGGCAGAAGGTGGTCAGAAGAGGAACTGACCATGCATAAGTACTGCTTGGAACTCCACGGTAGATCTTTCACAGTGAAGCGCTAGGCAAAAGAGAGGGCAAGATCAAAGTACTGTTGAAGATGGACATGTCTCAGCAGTACGTTGTACAAACCATTTCAGAGGAACGTAAGAAACACTTACAGAACTGTGCAAAAGGTTTTGTCATTTCTGCCTATAAAATCAGGTGGCAGTGATAGCAGACTATTTACCAGGTTGTCTGAACAGAGTAACCAAGACACTCTGCAACACAAAAATTTAAAAATTAAGGGCAGACATCTTCCAGGCACTAATGAGAAGATGGGTCCCGTTTACAGTACATCTGTTTGCAACCTGCCTGGATCACCAGCTTCCTGAATACCTTAGATGGAGGCCAGACCAGACAGGGAAAGAACAGGTTTGCCTTTCTTCAGAAATAGTAGACAAAGCTAGAATATGTATTCTCACCATTTGCCATGATTAAGTATGTGGCAGCTCTAGTAAGAAGGCAGGGAGCAGACCCAAATTTGATTTCAGCAATCTGGTTATCAAGTTTGGTTCCCAATTTTGACTAAACTTTCTTTTGATTTACCGATCTATCTCCCAGAGTAGCCAAACTTTCCACCGGATCGACAAAGATTCTGCCATCGCCTGGTGGAGGAAGGATCACTCCATCTCATGGCTTTGGAAATCCCAAGACTTTCTAGACACTCTGTGGATTTCATTAAACAGGCCTGGTCAGAGAGCCCACTAAAAAGGTACAGATTGGCTTTATGGTGATGGACTAGTTGGTGTTTGGAACGGGATTTGGATCCTGTGGTGTCCAAACTTGTGCATATCCAGAACTTCCAATCAGAGATGGCTAAGGAGGGCCGAGCTTAAAGGTCAGTAAATATATTTTGATTTGCAACTTCAGCAGGTCTCTTGTTTATAGAATATATGGCAGTAGGGGAGGTGGGTACATCCCATGATTCAGAAGTTACTGAGAGGGGGTGAGACTCTCAGCTTCTTCAGACCCGAGATATTCAATTGTGTGGGATGTTAACAGAGTGTTGAATTTATTAGAAGCTGTCAGGTAAGTTGGCTATGCTATTTTGCCTGTCTTGCAGAAGAGTGTCAAATGTTTGCAAGACATATCTGGTAGAATGTTTACACCACAAGAAACACCTTTTGTCATTTCTAGTGCTACCAAAATAAACACTGAAGTGATTTTGTATCCTGAGTTTGCCCAGATTTATGCGTGATACAATCCATCAAGGCTTTTGATGATGTGACAGAGGAAGGTAGACCACCAGAAGTTAATCAGTTATAGTTTTCTTTCAGAAATCCTTTTTTGGCTTTCTCATCTCCCACTATCCATAGATGAGTGAGATGGATTATGAAAAAGGCTAGCATTGATGTGCAAAGGTTGGTGTTCTTTCAGTGAGAAGAGATAAGAATTCTAAGGATTTTGTATTAGGAGCTGGGCTGGAGGACCTAAGGAGTGTGGCTGACTCGTCTTCTGTGTCCACATTCAAGCATTTTTATCCCAGGCCAGTAGTGGATGTGGCCTAGCTGACTGTGAACAAGCTTTGAACTAGCAAAATTCTTACCTGTGGTCTATACATAAAATACAGATTCCTAGCTAGTGTGATTTAAAGTTTTCAATATATTTAAGTACGTGGAGATGATGACCATTTCGCCCAGCAGAAAACATTGGCAATTGGATGTTTTTCTGCAATGATACCCTCCCAGTACTGTTTTTAAGAGTAAGTTATGTGTTTCTGGAATTGCTGTACTTTCTGTTAAAAAATGTGAATTGCATTGTTATGATAGATTGTGGATAAAGTAATGAAGTTGAAATAATGACATCAAGATTGTTGTGACTAGGTCTGAAATAAATTCTTTATTTATTTACTATGGTCTTTTTAGATTCAGGTGCTGAATAGACCAGGAATACAAATTATCTGGATATGAAGATAGGTTGAGGTGGCATGAAGAAAGAGGGGCAAGGAGATGTTACACTGGAATGTGGTGAAGTTGTTGAATTGCCATTGGTTGTTTTTTGGACTAATGTTTTCCCAAATGGGACTAGTGTTGCACTTTTGTTTTTCTGGATGCTGATGGAGAAGTTAAGTTAGAGGCATAATCCTCCCTTCTGTGCCCTTAATAGAGTAGGAAACTATCCTTTCTTCTTTAATTTCCCTGAAAGTATCTTTTTAAATCAAAGCTCAATGCTAATACACGCAATACAGACTTTTGAATAATTTCTCTGGCCTCATCATCCAGTGAACTTTAATCCTTGTGAAGGAATATTATAACTTCATCAATCTCAACCTCAATCTGGAATGAAGGATCCAATAGGGCTTCTCGCCACAGCCTCCACAATGTTCTCATATTTGCTTCCATAAGGCTTTCTCATATGCAAGATTTGAGCTGACTGACCAGAAACGGAATTTAGGACGTATGCCAGAGAGGAGAGTTCAAGGGGACCGCGGCCGATCGGTAACTTGATAATAAAGACCTCGTAGGAAAACTACAAACCGACACTGAGCTCTATTTCTAAGACAACACTGGAAATGTAGAGTCAGCAGCCACCCTTTGGGAAGCCTACAAAACAGTCGTGAGGGGACTAGCCATGTTAATAAGGGGGGTTAATAAGGCAACAAACACCTGTTTGACAAAGCTGGAAACTGAGATACTCTATTTAGGATTGCTCACACAACAGAGGGGTAAGGATATGCAACATAGGCTAGCACTGAAACAAAGGGAATACAGACATTTAGTGGAGGGCAACACTAGAGCTGCCCATATATCCTCACAACGTAGACTCGAAGTGGGGGACAAATCGGGGAAACTTCTAGTCTGGCTTGACTGTACAGATCGGCAGAGAAATTGGGTCCAAGAAATAAAGAACTTAGGTGGAGTAAAAGTGAGGGAGAACCTGGAAATTGTGGAAGCATTTTCAGTACATTACAATAGGGTGTATACCTCTGCAGTCACCAAATTTCTTGAAGATATACGGGGCTTCCTCGCAGATTTGCAGCTCCCCGGCCTCTCGCCTGAGAACAGAGAGTTTCTAGACACTCAGCCAGAAGTAACCAAAATCACGACCACCATTGTGACTATGCAATTTCAGAAGGCTGCAGGACCTAATGGTCTACCCATAGAACTCCATAAGGGTCTGGCTTCCTGACTGGCCCTACATAAGGTCCAGATGTTCTTAGAGGTAGATAGGGCAGTTGTCCTTCCACCTGATCAACAGGGTAAGCCCCCAGATGAAGGCATTTCATAAAGGCCCATCTCCCTGCTAAATGTCGAGGCCAAACTGCAAGCAAAGCCAGACTCAAGCGGGTCATCCTGACACTAAAATACCCTGATTAATCAGGATTTATGCCCAATAGGGAGACCAGGCTTCAACTGAAGGAGTCTTTTGGACAGACAACACTGTTGGTGGAGTGGGACGCCTTCAAGGTGGTTATAAGAGGACATTGCCTGGGAGCGCAAGCCGGTACGCGAGTACAGTTAGAAAAAGAACTCACCACAGTAGAGAGGAGATTGGCACGAGGAGAGCGTGAGGCAGCCCAAGGATCTGCTGGCCAACTGACGCAGGATCGAGTGGAACACGCACAACTTCTAGAGAGGCTTCGATGTCTCAACTATGCAGCACATTCCGCTCGGACTCATCAACGGGGGGACAAAGCAGGCAAACTATTAACATGGCTAATACGTCAAAATGATACGACCCCGCCAGTGACATCCCTCCACATCACCATGGGCACCACCGTCTATACACAGAGAGATATCCACCACGAGTTCACGACACACTACACTGCATTATACAAATCCCAATCACGAGCCGACTATGCAGATATACAAGCCTATCTTGTAGGCTTTGCCTTACCACAACTCACTGAAGAACAGCAAGTGGAACTTAATGGGCCCATCCTTCTAGAGGAGGTAAAAGATAGTGTGTTCTCACTATCCAACGGCAAGGCCCCAGGGTCGGACGGCCTGCCAGTAGAGTTTTATAAGGCATATATTCATATCCTGGCACCGCAGCTCCTAACGTTGTATGAAACCGCACTCAATGAATCGACCCTCACTGATACACAGAACGAGGCGTTGTTGGTTTCTCTCCCCAAGCCCGGTAGAGACCCGGAATACCTCGGATCCTACCGCCCATTGGCTTTGTTGAACACAGACTATAAAGATTTTGCGTCCATATTGGCTAAACGCCTGGCCCCGTTAGTAAGGAATCTGGTCCATCCTGACCAAAATGGATTTGTCCCCACCAGAAGTACGTCTCTCAATATCCGCAGGCTCTTTAGGGTCCAACAATATGCACTAGAGAGGTGGCCACGATCTAGCTGCCTGGTATTAGACTTGGAGAAAGCCTTCGACTCTCTGGAGTGGCCATATTTAGCGGCTGTGCTACGCAAATTGGAATTAGGCGATCAATACCTAAGTATGATCCAGTTACTATACCAACACCCCACAGTTCGAGTCCGGACGGGCAGACTTGTCTCAAACGCTATCCGAGTGAGGCGGGGAACAAGGCAGGGGTGCCCCTTGTCCCCTTTGCTATACTCCCTTGCCATGGAGCCTTTGGCGGTGATGCTTCGGGGGGGGGGGTGGAGAGGAGTGGGGCATACCACTGGGAGATGGAACGCATGCTGTCTCGCTGTACGCAGACGATCTGTTATATATACACGAGACCTACATGCCATCCCCAGATCCATAGCGGACACTTTCAGAGAGTTTGAAACACTATCAGGTCTCCGAGTCAACTGGAATAAATCAGGGGTCTATGCATTCAGCGAACACACGGCTGAGGTTAATGTACACATACATGGTGATACTCTTGCCTGGTATCATACCACATTTCAATATCTGGGAATTTACATTTATCGGTCCCCTACGGATATATTCGATGGAAATCTAACTAGAGCCATCTCCGCAATTAGAGCACAGGTGCGCTTCTGGAAGACCCTCCCACTGAATGTAATGAGCCATATAGCGCTGATAAAAATGATAATCCTACCAAAACTGTTGTATTACTTTTCAAATATACCAGTCTATGTCCCGGCTAGCACGTTTCGTGACCTGGAAGGCCTATTCCGTGACCTAATCTGGAATAAGGAACGGCCCAGGGTGGCTTTATGGAAGCTATTTGCCCCTACCAACAAGGGCGGACTAGCAGTCCCGAACACGGACCTTTATTATCTAGCAGCCCAGCTACAGTGGGTGACGAAATGGCTCGGCGGTACTGGTCTAGACGACACAGCAACAGCGCAGCAGCCATGGTCCCGGACCCAAATCTATTACTCATTTCATCCAATTGCACAGCCCCCCCCGACCAACCCAGATATACTTGGAGTTAGCCTATAGATGTTACCGGAGAAGCCTTTTCCTTTCTCGAGACATGATCCCTTATGCTCCATTGATTCCACTTGTGGGAATGCCCTGGGGAGGGATTAACATCTCTGAAGGAGAACTCGCAAGTTGTCATGAAGTAGGACTATAAACATTGGGTGACCTTTACTAAGATAGTGCCCTATTACCTTTTGAGACACTAACCGCGGACCATGATTTACCGGCAGGACAATTCCTTTCACATAATGCCGTCACAAGATCCCTGACGGCAAAATGGGGAGACATAACCACAGAACCATCCACACACTTATTGTTAGAATACTTGCACATCATGGGAGCGGGCACGCACATAGTGCATTGGCTAGTTGAAGCCCTACTTAAACATACGCTGAAACCCATGTCCAGTGTCCGAGCGCGTTGGACAGAAGATAGAGGGCAATCATGGTTCTAAAAGGAATGGAATAAGATTCTCGCTAACCCCGCCTTCATACCGAGAAGCGCAAAGTTTAGGCTCATACACACGTACATAATACAGAGAGCATATCTCTCACCGGATAAAATAAATAAATACTTTAGCATTAACACCTCAGCCTGCCCCCACTGTCAACAAATAGGCGCAGACCTCTTACATATGCTGTGTTCTTGTGCCTCCCTCAATACGTACTGGCACGAAGTAATGGAAGCCCTCACGAAATGCACTAAGGTACAACTGGCGCACACATGGGAGGTCTGCATTTTAGGATTATATGTTAGAACGAAGAAAACCAGAGTCATCTCCAGGTTCAGAGATTTAGGCTTGATAGTGGCAAAACGCCTCAGAACCCAAAGATGGAAGCATGCCATCCCCTCAACAATACACAGCTGTTCGGGGTCTGTTGGGGGCTTCCCTCCTCCTCTGGGGGACTAGTTAGTTTTCATCTATGGGGCGACAGGCACACTGCACTTTGGGGGGGCTGTCTGGGCTCATGCAGGGGTGCAGGGAGGGGGGAGTTCTGTTGGGATGGGGGGGTGGGGGGGGGGGGTGTGTTGTTTGTTTGCACCGCAAGGCAAACCCGCTACTGTATTGTTGCTCTCAAGATGCTCTGTGGGGGACGACTGATTGTTTCTACGTACGATGGGGGGTAGGGATTTGACTGTGTTGTCATGGAATGTTAACGGCCTGGGGGATAGGATTAAGCGTGGTGTGGTCCTGCAGTACTTGAAACGTATTTCACCAGATGTTGTCTTCCTGCAGGAGACACACCTTATAGGTAACTCCTTTCATGCTATGAATCGGCGGGGCTATCGTTTGGTGGCCCATTCGGGCTTCACTTCGGGCTCGCGGGGGGTGGGTATCATGATCAAGAACTCGCTCCCGTTGGAGATTGATGAGGTGCGCCATGATGAGAGGGGACGCTACACTGTCCTGGTGGGTAGAATGGAGGGTAGAGTGTTTATTTTTATATCAGTGTACGTCCCGCCTGGGTTACAAGCTACTACATTTGCGGACCTGGGGCGCCTCCTCCTGGACCTTCCGGGTGGCCTGCTGGTGGTTGGGGGGGGACTTTAATGCGGTAGCTTCTGGGTCTATGGATCGTCATCCCCCTAGGGACCTCCCCCGGGCACAGGCGTGGCTGTCCGGCCTTTTAGACACACTGGGCCTGGTGGATTGCTGGCGACTAAAGCATCCCGCACAGCTGCAATACACCTTCCACTCGGGTGCCCATGGTAGCCTCTCGCGGCTTGATTACATCCTTGTCCCGGCGGCCTATGCTGGGAGGGTGGGGGAGGTGTGCCATCTGGCGCGGGGTATTTCAGATCACTCCCCATTGCTGTTACATTTCGATGTCTTCCCGAGGGGGGAGGGCAGGGTGGCTCCAATCAATGCATGGTATTTGCGCGACCCCACCATTCGTGCCGACTTGATCAAATCCTTACAGCGATATTTTGACGAGAATGTGGGGTCTGTCCCTTCGGCCATCTCCCTGTGGGAGGCTTTTAAGGTAGTTCTCAGAGGGGAGGCCCTCTCCTTTATCTCCCATGCCCGGAGGCGCGAGCGGGAGGAAGTGACCCGGGTGGAGGCCGAGATTGCGGAACTGGAGGGTGACCTGGGGAGCGGGGTAACGGATGCCAAGCTGCATGTTCTACACCTCAAGCAGGCGGCCTATAGGGCCCTCGTCACGGAGGCGGCCAGGGGCCTCAGTAGAGAGCAGCAGGGGCGATTGTATGATGTGGGTGATAAGGCTGGCAAATTGATTGCGTGGTTGGATAAGAGGGAGAGAGCGAGTCGTGTGGTTCCTTTGATTGAGAGGATGGATGGTGCGTGTGTCACCGAGCCGGAAGCCATTGTCTCCTGCTTCGCGGATTACTTCCGCGAGGTGTACTCCCCGGTTTCCCCCTGCTCGGAGGAAGATTCCCATGCCCTGCTTCGGGACATCGCGCTGCCCTCCCTTACGGTGGAGGACAGGGATTTGCTGGACGCTCCTCCCACCTCGGACGAAATTGCCCTGGCTATTTGCTCGGTTGCATCCGGCAAGGCCATGGGCCCCAATGGTATCCCCATCGAGCTTTACAAGCTACGCCCGGATGTACTAGCGCCCCACCTGCGCGCGATGTTCCTGGCGGCCCACTCGCAGGGTTCCCTCCCGCCGGACCAGCGTCTGGCCACAATCGTGGTGATCCACAAGGAGGGGAGACCCCGTGAGCGGGTCACATCCTATAGGCCGATCTCGCTCTTGAACGCGGAGCCCAAAATCCTCGCCAAGGTGTTGGCCAACCGGTTGGTCGGCGTGGTGGGCGATTTGGTCCACCAAGACCAATCTGGCTTTATACCCCACCGCAACACGGCTCTTAATCTGCGACGCTTGCACGGGGTGCTCGCGCGTGTCCCGTTCGTGCGGGAGCCGGCCATCTTGGCGTCCTTAGACGCCACCATGGCGTTTGACACGCTTGAATGGCCATACATCTGGGCGATGCTGGCGAAATTTGGATTTGGACCGGGATTCATTAGCTGGGTCAAATTGTTGTATTCGGGCCCATTGGCGCAGGTGGTGGTGAATGGGCGAGTCTCGGCCCCATTCGCGCTGGGGCGGGGCACGCGTCAGGGTTGCCCCTTGTCGCCGCTCCTGTTTGCACTGGCCTTGGAGCCCTTGGCGGAGTGGCTACGGTGGCACCCTTCTATCCGTGGTCTCCGCTGGACCCCCGAGCATGAGGACCGCGTGTCCCTCTACGCCGATGATATCCTTTTGTATCTCGCCTCCCCGCGTAAATCGCTGATCGTCCTGGTTGACGTTTTGCGCTCCTTCGGTCGTAACTCAGGCCTCGTCATCAACTGGGCGAAATCCTGCGTATATGTGCTTTCCGGGGAGGCTCCGGCCCTACCACGGGACTGCCCGATCCAGATTGCCTCCCAGGGGTTCCGGTACCTGGGTATATATATTACTCTAGACCCGGAGGCCCGCTATGAGCGGAACTTGCTACCCCCCCTCCAGCGCTTGAAGGAGGACGTTGCGCGTTGGCGGCGTCTTCCGCTTTCGCCGCTTGGCCGAGCGGCCTTGTTTAAGATGATGTCCTTGCCGCGCTTTCTGTACGCCCTCCAGAACACTATGGACTTGGTTCCGGCGCGCTACTTCCGTGAGGTGGAGAGCCTCCAGCGGCGCCTGTTCTGGGACGGGAGGCCGCGCATTGCTCTGGCTAAATTGACGCTCCCGTGGTACGATGGGGGGGTCGCCCTCCCGGACATTAAACGGTATTACTGGGCCTCCCAACTAGCTGCAATTAATCATGGCCTTTACGGGCCCGCCTTGAACCCGGCATTTGAAATGGACAAGATGCTCCTGCCCGGTGGCGATTACAATCGAGCGCTCTACTCTGGCGCGCCCGACTCCCGTCTGACGGGACCGACGCGTGTCATGGTGCGTGTCTGGCACGCGGCTAATGCAGCTATGGGGTGGAAGGACCGTTTGACCCGGGCGTCACCGCTATATGCGTCTGAGAGGTTGGGCTCCCTGTGGACATCGAAGGGCTTCGAGAAGTGGGACACGATCGGAATCAGCACGGTGGGAGATCTCTGGACGAGGGGGGGATTCAAAACTTTTGAGACGCTGCAGACGGAGTTTCAGCTGCAAGGCAGTGAGTACTTTCGGTACCTACAAGTCCGCCACGCGCTGGGCTCCGTCTTTCCGGATGTCGCGTCCATTCCGGAGTCTTCCCCCCTGGAGGACAGAGTGCTGGATGGCCATGTCCCAGACAGCACAATCTCCCTTATATATAAAAAACTGATCAACGACAGATCGTGCCTGCTGACTAGTCTCCGCGAGGCCTGGGTTGCCGACGGGCTGGAACTGGACGACGAGGATTGGATTTCCGCGGTGGCCTCTCCGAAGGAGGTGGCCATCCCGGCTCGCCTTCGCTTCGTCCAGCTTAAGATCCTTCACCGGGTTTACGTGACGGGGCCAAGGCTTCTACGTATGGGCTTTGCTGGTGACGGATTGTGTAAGCGTGGCTGTGGTGCTTTGGCAACTTTCATGCATATACTGTGGGAGTGCCCAAAGGTGGAGCGATTCTGGCGTGGTGTGCATGAGGTTCTGCGTGTGGTTACGCGTGTCGCGCTGTTGCCTGAAGCGAGGAGATGCTTGCTGAATGTGTGGGAACCAAATGACTATTCGGTCCCGCAGACGCGGTGGGTGACTCTGGGATACATGATAGCTAAGCGTGACATTGCTCAATTGTGGGGATCCCAGAGGCCCCCGGCGGTGTTGGCCTGGAAAGAACATATGGATTGGTGTATGTTTCGTGAAAAGGTGGTGTATGTGGCGAGGGGTAAGCCTGGGGCGGGGGTGAAAATCTGGGGCCCCTGGAACGCCTACCGCGGGGGTATTTGTGAGCCGCCACTGCTACCGGCTGCCTCGCCAGCTCCGTCCCCCTAGCCGACCCCCCTCCCTCAGCCGTGGGCACGTGGTTCCCCAGTCCCTGATCTACTCCCATTCCCCTCTTCAGAGTTTTGCTGCTGGTTGGGATCCCCCACTTACGGAGCACGTGCCGTCACTTTGGATTGCGGGTTGCCTTGCGGGTGTGGTTTTTTGTGTTGTTCTGTTTTGATAAAAGGAAACCGTATTGTGGGCTTGGAGTTATGCGGCCTGCGCTATTGATGTTTCCTGCTTTACCAATCTGCACCGCCAAGAGACTCTTACTGTATGTATGTCATATGCTTTTGTCACTCTAGCGGCCGGCCGGGTGGTTGTAGGCCCATACCTGTAACTTTTTCAAAATGCAATAAACGGTTTCAAAAAAAAAAAAAAAAAAAAAAAAAACAATACACAGCTGGGTGTGGTCCCTTACGGTGTGGGCACAGGCCGAAAGCACAGTATTGCATAGGGAGGAAACTGCAGGGGCTGCGAAAATACCTGATCGCACAATCTTGGGATGATCTCCTCAGGACACTCTCGGGGGGGAAACGGCTGAGACGCTGACACCGACTCACAGGAACCCGCAGCGCCTGGGGCGGCTGCTGACACGTAAAGGCATTGCACAACGCAATGCTATTTTGTGATGGCAGCCGCTGGAGGCGGATATCTCCGCATACAATCTGCCTGAGATTATAGCTGCGCACTAGCAGATGCGAGACCCTAACATCATACATCACCAGCTTACGACGGTTTATCGAACTACCAGACACGGGATACGCTAGCTATACCCCCCCCACCTAAAAATATTATACTCTCGATGGCAGTTCCTATGTTTAAGTTCAGTTTATATAATCAATAAAAATATCTTTCAGCACAATATGGCCAGCAGACTTCCAGCTAGTTGGCAGAGGCAAACCAATGCAAGGTGCATCCCACGAGATAAGTAACTATAAATCATAAGTTACAACGTAGCATTAATCCACTTCAGTGGAGACATGTACTAACAAAGAGATAACAACTGTAATGCACAGAGGTGTAATGTAATATGATGGATATGGACAAAGTCTGCCCATGATATGCTGTTGCACAATTCGCTACTGTAACTGAACTGCTCTGGCCTTGGAGTCTCTAACTGCGTGGGTCAGACAATACCCACTCATTTGGGGCCTACGATGGACAGGAGCCTGGAAAGAGTTAATCTCCCTATACATGGATGATATCCTGCTCAATGTGGTGAACTCTGACAACACAATGCCACGGCTTCTACAGATATTCTGAAATTTCGGTCAACACTGAGGATATAAGAAAACTGGGGGAAATCCTTGATATACCCACGAGGAGGAGGGAACCCAAGACTCCCAAGACTGGATTGCTCCCCAGCACTAGCGTGATTCGGCTTTAGGTACCTTGTCATTAATGTAACTAAGAGTAGCACTCGCATTCTAGAGATAAATCTCTACAGCCTCTTGGGGAGGTTTAAAGAGGATATTAGGCACTGCTGAGCTTTAGAGCACTGTCATTGCTGGGTAGAGCGGCCGTCTTTAATATCCTAATATTGACAAGCCTTCTCTATACCCTTCGAAATATGGCATCTCCAGTATCGGCAGATTTGTTTCGTAATATCAAAGCCAAACTGTGTCTCCTGCTATGGAATGGGGGTCCACCACGCATAGCGATGCAGAAACTAACCAGGGGGTATATGATGGGGGCATTGCACTGCCGAACATCAAACATTACTACTGGGTGGACCAACTAGGGACAGTAAATAATTGGGTGTTTGGCGCTTTAGAGGAACCAGCTGACAGACACATGAGGGGAGAAAGAGGTTACCCCACACCACTATATCAAAGTAGAGTAGACACTAGAGGCCACTTCTGGCCCATTCAGCAGCAGTAGTGGGGATCTGGAAAGAAGCAGCAGTGGGATGGAAGGGTACCCCAACAGAGCAGGTCCCATTATCAGGCAGTGATATCTTTACAAGCAGTGGGAGTCTTGAAGGGGTTTATAAAGTGAAACTGCATAAGAATTTCCAAGCTGATCTGTGGCAAAGGGAGAGGTTGTCATTTTGAAACTCTTGAGGCCGAAAACCAGCTAGCAACATCAGAGTACTTCAAATATATCCATGTCAGACACGCCCTGCTCTCATACATCCCAAAGGGTACTGAGTTGATTGAAGCAGCCCCTCTGGCAGACCCCTTGGCTAAAAGGGCTACATCACTCATATTTAAAACACTGCTTAATAATTCCCTGGATGTCCCCCAAAAACTAAAAGCGACCCGAGAGTCGTATGTAGGGGAATTAGAGGAGGAGGTGTGGGACAAGGCACTCGGGGGCCCAAGAGACATCACTATCAAGCCAGAGTTTAGGCGTATACAACTCTGTATCCTCCACAAAGCCTATTACTCTAGATCCAAACTCTATAAAATGTGGAGGAGTACCTCACAAATGTGCACCAGGAACTGTGGTCAGACTAGCTCTTTCTTTCATGTGGTATGGGAAGGCATGAAACTGTAGGGATAATGGGTAGAGCTGGCTGAATATACTTCAAATGTGATGGGTCTTCCCATTACAAAAATCAGCCAAGACATTGGTACTGAGTATTTGGGGGATGACACAATATAAAAACACCTACAATTGTGGATTACACTGGGGTCTCCTAGTAACGAAGAGAAACCTAGCCAGACGATGGGGGCCCGGGCAGTCCCGGAGGTGGTAGAATGGATATGGCTCGGTGTATGCAAGGGGAGAAGGTGGTCTATAAGGGAAGGAGCTGGCCAAGCAATAGGAGACAATCTGGTCGGCATGGAAGTCTTATTGAGAGCTTTAAATAGGGACTGCGCCAAGAAGCATTGTTAACGTAATACTGCTGGGTCGACAGAAATCTCAGCTGTGTAACTGGTGACAGATTGTTACTGTTTTGTTTACCAAAATCAATAAAAACACTTGATAAAAATGTAGTGAACAGCCATTGGAGACCAGTGAACCTTATTATTAACTCTGTAAAACACATACTCTAAAACATATAAAAAATATCCCTTTTGCAGGATATTGTGGGATTCAAACTTCTGGAGGAGTTGGCGAGAAACACAACTCTTAACAGAGACACAGTTTAGGAAAGTGCCTCTTTGTGCATGGTTACCTCCCACTTTTTGCCTGACATCTGATGCATTTTGACTTGGTGTGCCCTGGGTCCTTGCCAATCAGGTTCCCAGGGCCTGTGTTCTTTCTCAAAGCTGTACCTTTGGACCCACAATTGGCACCTCTCTGGCCACAGGTAAGCCCCTTGTAAAAGGTACAATGGGTAACAAGGGAAGGCCTCTAAGGGCTGCATCACTTATTGTGCCACCCTTAGAGGCTCTCTACCTCAACACCCACACACTGCCACTGGAGACTGCATGTTTTGGTGCAGAGAAAAGTGAAGAGTCGACATGGCACACATCCCTGTGTGTCATGCCTGCAAACCACTGCCTGTGGCCTAGGTAAACCACCCCTCTAGCCGGGTGCACTAGAACACAGGTGAGAGTACAGTTGCATGAGCACTGTACCCCTACAGTGCCTAAGTCCATTCTTAGACATTGCAAGTGCAGCAGAGACATAAAGAGTACATGGTCTGGGAGTTGGTCATTACGAACTCCACAGCTCCATAATGGTTTTGCTGAAAACAGGGAAATTTGGTAGCATACTTCTCAGCACATTAAGCCCACACTGATTCCAGTGTGGGATTTAATGTAAAATGCACACAGAGGGCATCTTAGAGATGCCCCCTGAAAAACGACCAGCCCTGGCGTGGTTCCTGAATGGCTGCCCTCCATTTGCCACCACCAGACAGGTTTCTGGACCCGTGCCTAGAAAGCCTCAGCTCTCTGGGTCCAGAGACAAAGCCCATCCTTGGCAGAGATGTCATGCCTCCTCCGCCAGGATGGGCGGAGTCCACGAAGGGGAAGCTTCAAAGGCCTGCCGCCTTTGTAAGTTGTCCCTGCCTTTTGTTGCCCCCAACAACTGCTTTCCACCGGTTTTGACCCCCACTCTGGGCAGAAGAATCGTAGGGAAAACAAAGTTAGGAAGAGAAGTGTGTTCACTTTTGCCAACCCCACCCCTCGGTTGAGGTGGAGTACACATCTCAGTCCCTCCCATCATGGAGAAGAGGGAACCCAGTCAATTAGGGAGAGACTTATGCCCCCCTCCCACTGGAGGGCGGTATAATAGGGGGTGTACTCACTCCAAGGAAGGGACTCATTGGTCTCAACCTGCACACCCCTGTACCGCCCCTACATTTTGTATTTAGAGGCGACCCTGAACCTTGCATCCTCATATTCGACGAAGAAAGAAGAAGGAACGAAGAGCCGTGCCGACCCAGAAAAAGGGGACTCCAACTGCTTTGGCCCCAGCCCTACCGGCCTGTCCAGACTCCGACCTGACTACAGCTGAAACCCCGGAGTGTCTAGCAGCTAACAGCCCTCCAGAGCCAGGAGGACCGGCCTTGCACCCATCTTAAAGACTGCATCCTGTGAGCACCAGCCTTGCTCAAGCAAAGATTTCTAACACAGAACGGGGATCCAGGCGGCTCCGCAGTTCTGCACCTGATGCCCACGGCCTGAGTTTGAATGGCCCAACACCACAAGGAGGTCTCCCTTGCGATCCTGAACTGGGATCTGGTGAACCCCGACCTACATCAAGCTTCAAGACGATGCCTGCAGCCTCAACCTGAAGGGTCTCCCCGGACACCAAAAGACACCCCTGCACCCGACACCCAATGGCCTTGGGTGGCCCAACCGACTGTGTCCAGGCATCTCCCAAGAACCCAACTTACCTTTCCAGCCGGTGGTGGCCTTCAGGAAGCCTCCCTGACCGAGCCTGCAGCATCTTCTCTAAATTGGAGATCTTCATTGAAATCCACAGGGTCCACGACGCGTCTTTGGCACTCTGCACCCGGCCGCCCCGTGCCACTGGTGGTGCAGCTCCTGCACTGACTGTTGGTGCCTGCAGTGCTGATCCTAACCCCAGGAGCCTTGCTCCCAAAGCCAAGTGGCCCGCTCGCCAGCAGTCCCTGATGAAAGGCCCCCTTGGCTAACATTAAGCCCCTGCACTCTGCACTCGGCCACCCCAGTGACGCTGGTGGTGCAATTTGAGTGACTCTTGACCTTGGGGAAACTTGGTTCTAACCCCAAAAAGTCATACCCACATGTCGTTTACTTAACTGTGAACCGCTATCCTTCTTTTCCCCATAGGAACCAATGTTACAAATTTTTGTTCCTAAAATGTTCTCTGTTAACTGATTTTGTATGAGGAGAAAAGTAACTGTGTTAAATCCGAAAAAGTCTTACTTACCTGTGTATTGTAGGTTCCATGGTGTGATATCTAGGCATATCATCCTGAGTAGTCGATGTAATCTAAAAGTATTGCAAAAGTAATCAGAAGTAATTTCTAACTAATTTAAAATGTTTTCAAAGCACATACAAACCCGTAACTATTGCAAATTCATTCCCAAATGCATTTCTGTGTAAAGTTTTACATGTGAAAGTACATTTTATATACCAGTACCAAGTCTTTTTTGGTTCTACAAAATAAACGATAAGTATACCTTTTTATACTTACCTAATTGGTCTGGATTCAGTCTCCGAGTGTGTGCCATCAGTTCTTGATTGAGCGAATACAATAAATGCTTACCACAACCTCCTGATAAGCCTAACTGCTCGACCACACTACCACAAATAGAGCTGTGAGTGATTATCTAATTTAGCCTCTGCTATACCTCTGGGGATCCACTTGACTCTGTGCACACTATACCTTACTTTGGTAGAGTATATACAGAGCCAGCTTTCTACACACTGCATTCTTTGTTACAGTAGAATTAATGTAATACTGCTGTGCTGTAAGGAATTTAGAACATAAGCAGCACAACCAATGAATTTTCAGTTCTGCATATACAATGATGAGGCCCAAAATGTGCAAGCCATTGTGTAAATGTTGGAGTGTAAAAGATTTAGAAAGAATGTATCTGCCTGCAAGCAAGCAACAGAAAAATGTACAAAAGTGTGAGTCTACAAACAAGAGGGTGCAATGCAAGAAAGATGTGGTTTAGAAGGAATAGCGGAGGGACGGCAAGGGTAGGTGGAGGTTACATTGAGATGTAAATGGGATGGAGAAAGGTGAAGCTGACTGGAAGGGATTAGCAAATACAAAGTATACCAGTAAACGGTGATTGTTAAAATCTAAACATCCTTTTAAAAGTTACTGTTTCTTTCAAACATTTGTTTACAATTAACTGCAATGTTCGAGAACACCACACAACCAGCACTGTAGTCAAAAGACAAAGTTATCTCAGAGAAGAGCAAGACACATTTTGAGTTCAAATTAGACTGGACAGCAGCATATAATGCGAGCTAATTTCTAATTTTTGTATTTGCAAAATCTGCAGGTGATAAAGGGAGATCAAACACCGAAACAGCATTTGGAACCTGAACCTAAAGACATGTTCTTGAATTCTAAAAATCGATAACCTGTCAGCTAAGTAAGTTGAAACTAGAGACATGCTAGAATTTGCTCCTCCTACCTCAAGTTTACAAAATCTGAATCCTTCTTTAATTTGATTGAGCCATATATTTAACTCTATAAGGTACAACATAGTCAGTCAAAGCAGCAGAGAGCCAAGCACTGGTAGAAATTACCTCATCAATTTCTAAAGAGAAATAATCTTTCATCAGCTCTGCTTTCTTCTTTAGAAACTGGACAATGTATTCTGCGAGGCCTTCCTTAGGACCATCTTCTTCTGTCCATCCGCTTTCCGGACTCTCCAAGGCTAGCATAGCTAGATCATAGAGAGGTGCTGGCTCCTACCAAACAGGATCAAGGGTTTTTATTATCTTCTTCCCACAACAAAGTATCCCAACTGGGGACGTTTGCATATACATTACTAATGTACAAGTTTACATATACATCTCAGTATTGCAATATTTACTACACTGCACAACAAAATTGCAACCCTGTCTTAAAACAAACTATTCAATTTCTCAAACACAAACAGGGTGGAAATCTCTGCACCTCACAGGCGTACCAGCATAATCATTTTTAAAAAAAGAGGGTGGTATGATTTCATGTTTAAAGACACTATAGAGATGTGAACAACAATGTCCTTACAGGGTGATAACGCTGAAGAAAGGATTTTATGTTACTTTGCAAATCAGATACTGTTATGGTACCGAGGTAACTGCAGTCATTTCAGAAAATGTATTTGCGAAACAGTTTCTGGATGTTTGCAGGGCACCTCATCTCTGGGGGCCTCTCAAATTGCAGATGGGTGCTTCTCAGGGACACCATTAGTCTGCCCTGAGCATGGAGAAAATATCTTTTGGTTCTGAATGTGTAGTGTAAAGTAGGTAACCTTTGAACGGCTCTGCACAAGCCTTGGTTTGTGGCAGCAGATTGGTATGAGGGACATAGGTGCATTTGGGGCAGTTGCCTACTGACCATGTCATGTTAAGTTTAAGTCCCGAGACCTAGGTATTACAGTGGCCACTTCTGTGCTAATTTTGTTAGACAGAATTACAGTTTTTTGACAAATAAACAAACCTGAAATAGTAGAAACCTGGCTCATTGACATGGACTTTGACAGCTTCAAACTCCAATTGAATGCCAAGCCAATTGGGTTCAACCTGGACACCAACCTTCCCCTCAAGGAACACACTTCAAAAAACACAAAGGCAGCCTGGTACCTGCTCTCTCTTCTAAAGATTGTGAAATCAATCCTTCCAGAAAGTGACTTCAGAGCTGCAGTTCAAGCTTTATACTCTTGCATCTCAATAGTGGTAACACTTTAAGCCATGGCCTCCAAGACTCCACTTTGGACCCCTAAGGGTATCCTACATGCAGCAGCACATCTCATCCAGGGTCAGAAGAAATAGGATCACATCACTTCCATTCTGATGGAAGTAATTTGGTTCCACTTGCCGGTCAGTACCATCTTTAAAACTAGCTGGTTTATTTACAATCAGTAAACTGTTGGATTGGGATGCAGCTCAAGTGACTGCCAGTGGCTGAGATTAATTCAAGCATTCCATCAATCACCTAGTTGTTTTTGCATCATTTACAAAGCTATCAAAATTAGCATCTCCTCTTATCTTCCATACACGCACACCATCTCTGGTGGCTCACTGTACACCCTCAGCCAGGACACCTTCAGACTGGATACTAATAAGTGCACAAAAGACAAAACAAGGCATCAGCCTTGTTCCACCCAGTTTCTCGAACAACATATCTGTACCCATCAGAACCACTCCAACACTGCTCCAATTTAAGAAAGAGCTGAAGACGCACCTCTATAAAGAACGCTACATCACAATGCAGTAAGAATAGACTTCTGCTCCCACAATCAAGCTACCTCTCCTACCACTCTTTGACTGCATGCTTGCCTTTCATCCTGAACAAGGCTTCACTGCATTGTGGCTGGGTTTGAGCTATACAAATACTACATACATATAGCCATTGCTGATGTGACCATACACAAACAGTGTAAAGAATAACAGTGCAGCTGTTAATGTGTGCAAACATTTTCTTTTTCTGTAAGAATGGCTTTATTCAAAATTGAAGGGGACGATCCACAGAGGGCAACCACTCCCTCACCCTGCCCTTTTCTTCCTGTGTTCCAGCTAGCATGGAGAGAATAGCTTTAAACCACAAAAGATCCCGGGTGGTTTACTTGAGCTCCTGCGTTTCGGATGAAGTACTCTGAAATGGAGGGTAAACCTAACCCAAAACCTGGTTTGCTGGACCTTGGAAATTGTTATATACACTGAACACTGACTGACAGTATGGCTTCAGCCAACTGCCTACTTTTAGGTATAAAAAACAGGAGCCGTCCAGCAGCACACTTATTTTTGTACTTTGACTCTTACTGCTAGAGAGCATCCAAAGAGCATCCAAAGTGTGCTGCAAGTATATTGCTTACTGCATCCTAGATAGGACTATGCCTGTGTCCCTGCTGAAGCTCTGCTTGCTAGCCTGCCCTCTGCTGACCCTGCCCTGCGCTGAACTTCCCAGCCTGCACACAACGTTGTGAGAGCCGGTTATTGTCTTTTTTGTTTTCTTTATACCTTCCTTTTCATATGTCTTGTGCGGTGATCCAGCACCCAGTTGGGTAGCTGGATCCAGGGAAATGTTGTGGTCCGATTTGAGCCATGCATGCTCCTATACGCTTGCTTGTTTCCCAACCAAGCATACCACCAAGCTCTGGCGAGAATGGTATGAGAAAGAGAGGACCAATGATTCCAGGCAGGTAAGCTGATGCAGCACAATTCAGTGGCAATCTCAGTTCTCTAATTGCAGGATACATAGATCACATACAAGGCCAAAAAACCCTTATGCACTGGTGAATTACAAACCCATTACTAATTTACCAGTTCTGGCAAAGAAG
Organism: Triturus cristatus; assembly: GCF_964204655.1. Classification (NCBI taxonomy): domain Eukaryota; kingdom Metazoa; phylum Chordata; class Amphibia; order Caudata; family Salamandridae; genus Triturus; species Triturus cristatus. The sequence goes on from NC_140588.1 coordinate 514,571,635, forward strand.
ATCATGATGACAGCAACAGGAAAATCTCGATACATAATTTCCTTTGCCACATGCAATAAGTCTTCCGACTCTGTGAAGGAACAGAAATTGCACTCCGATTTCAGGGACGATGCCTTGTGCTTTATCAAAGGTGTCGGTTTACCTTAAGGGGATGCTTCACCTATGTAGCCTTCAACAAGATTATTATCCCAATGTTCTTGGAGTCTCATTTAAACTCCGTGTTTCCCCGAGAGGTATCTCCACCCTGTCGTTCTCCACAAGACTCCAATTTGTCATCTGGTATCTTTAATGTATATTTGCAGCGACATTATTCAACATTGCGGAAAACACCAAAGCAGGTATACAGTCCTGCATTGATGATATGCTGTTTAGTCAAAACCTACTTGTTTCTACAATGGTAAAAAATATTCTGTTTTTATCCAATGCTTTGATAGCTGATGCTCTGAATGGAGCAGTAGTTGTAGGAGAGTAGGATCTGCTTTTTAAAGTTACATTCACTTTTTGCTGTTGTATCACTGTTTTCGACTTAGACTGACTGGGATCTTGCAGCTTTCTCCTCTAAATTGATTGCATGCACTTTAGGTACACTCCAGATTGGATACTGGGGTACCCTTATCAGTCCCTAGTATATGGTATACTTTGTACCCAGGGCATAGGTACCCCAGAGGCCACCCAGGGGCTGCAGCATGTATTATGCCACCCCTGAGAGACTATTCAAACTGACACCACAGGTCTGCTACTGCAGCCTGTGTAAGGTGGTGCATGCACCCCTTACTTAGATATAGGTTCACTATATCTATTCTAAATCACTGCACATATAAACCTATCAGTCACCCCTATGGCAGACCTTATCAATCCTGAAGGCAGGGTGCTGGGTTTTAGCCTTCGGAACCTATTTTCCGGGGTTGTTTGTGATGTAGCTAACCATATATATTAAAGTGCATTATAACCTCGCGGTAAATGCTAACTTTAAAACGGCGCTTAGAAACAGGTCGTGTTTGGTGTCAAACACCTTGGAATCACACCTCCACACCAGTAACTGGTGTGGGAGGCATGATTCCACCCTTCTAGAGGGACTTATGTGAAACACCGGTACCAGCTCTCTCGACCTGGGCATCACAAAATGGATGCTGCCAGTCACAGACACGTGTCTGCCCTCCTGCTGCTGAGCCGAGCAGGGGAAGGCTTGACAATAGGTTTCCTGTCACAGGACGGTGTGACCACATACCAGACCGGTGTGACCACATACCAGACAGGATTTAGTGTATTGGGGCTGGGTGGGTGCACTCTAAGAGTGCTTGAAAGTCTGCACTGGGGGCACATGTGGTGTCCCTGTGCATGGTGCAGTTCAAACCGGTTGCAGGAGCCATTTGCTCCTGCTCTGGCGCGAAACTGGACAAAGGAAATGGGTGCAGCCACCCCTCTGTCCTGACCCTCCCATAGGTGGGTCCCCAGAGTTTGTCCCACCCCTTCCTTGGGTATAAAGTAGGAACCCTGACTACAGGACTTTAGGTTTTACCTGGACTAAACTCTGCTACAGAAACCAAGTATTTCGATGATCTACACTTCGCTGGAAGACTGAAGAATCGCCCTTGGAGTAAAGGAGTTACTCCCCTGCAGCAGCAGTCACCTAAACGCATCTGACCGGTTTGCATCTCCCGAGCTCCTGAGGACTCCGAAGATTTCTGCAACACAGGAGGTGGGTTTCCGAGGTCTCTGAGGTCGATCTGCTCTCTCAGCAATTCTGAGACCAGTAGCCCTCGTGGGGACCGTGCAACCCGAACCCCTGTGCACTTTTGCAGCAGCATATGCTTTTTGGCGATCCCTGAGGCTGTGCTTTGGGCTACGTGTAGTCCTGACCCCAAGCAGTATTTCCACCGAGGATTTCTGGACTACACTCCACGAGTGTTCCGTGGACTGGTATTTCGTGATTCATCTCGAGGTCCCTTCGCGATCCCTGGTCTGTTGGCCTGTGGGTCCCTGTGAAGGTAACTTTGACTTTCATTGGGCTTTCCTGGTTGCTCCAGACGTTCCCGCACTCTCCACTGCTTGGAGAGTCCCCAGGACCTTGCTGGTCCTCACCGTAGCTTGTTTCCTCTGCCCGCATGGGTTGCAGTTGCCAAGGCTTGTTGGTGTTTGATCCGGACACTGACCCTCCAGCACTCGACATCCTTCGTGGGACAGCTCACCTCCGGACTTTGGTCGTCATCTTCTGGTTCCCGTGGCTGCAGAGTCAAGAATCCTATCTTCTCACCTGAAGCACCGGATATTGGTGGGCATTCGTCTACTGAGCCCCTGGTCACCCTAAAGTGACCCAGACTCTGTCCCCTCTGCTTTCAGGTTCTTCTCACCTCGGATCCAGGCTTGGATTCCACCGGACACTTTTAATCTTCCCAGCAGCAGCACTTCTTCGCATCACGCCAATGAAAACGACGAGGGTTTCCGACACCACTTGACCACTATGCACCCGGCTCCTCTGGGATAGGTACCACGGGTACCTCGGTACTCACAAGGGTGCTGGCCTTAGAACCTTCTATGTTCTGGAGGGTTTGCTTGAAGTCCTCTCCGATGTGTCCTTACACTGTAATTTTCCAACCTCGACTTTTGCATACGGTTGTACGGAGCACTCGCCTGTGTTCACACACTGCACCCGTCATCCGTAGGTCCCGTGTCACTACTTTGGGTGGTTCCTTGGGGTGCCAGCGATTCTACGTGCTCTAGGCACTGTGTCTAGTTGAGTCGTGGTTGTTATACCACTTTCTTAGTATATGGTTCGGTCTCCCCCTGGAGCCTGCTGTGTATTGTGCTATTTACTGTTGTTCTAGAGATTTAATATTGTGTGCTTTGTGCTCTAATCTCATAAAGAGGTTAGTAGAGAGTGTTTAGTAATAAATACATAAATTTCATATATCTCTTGTGTGGTTCTCCATTCATTTGGTCATTCACGAGGTTCTGATCTGGTAAAAAAGCTGCTTTACATTCCTTCGAGACTTAGCCTGAAGGCTTCTCTCCACAGCTTCCACTAGGATCGCTTTTTATAAAGGTTGTCTTTAACCTAATCATCAATAAGGGCCGTTTGGACTGGTGAAAGGTACCCACTTTAATTAGTGGACAGCATATACCAGGCCAACTTCTCACAGTAGTTGGCAGGTGTTACCTGCAGACAGTCAAGCGAAAGCCTATCTTGCCTTTTCTTTCAGCTACACATAAGGCCTTAGTGGTGGAAGCCACTGTAAATTTCGGGCTAGATGATGTCAACAGCCTCTATTATGGCCTCCCTTTGTTCCAACGACAACACTTAAAAAGAGTGCAGAATGCTGTGGGAGGGACTTTGCAGAGTAGAGATCATCTATCTCTCTTGCCAGGACATCCAGTCACTGGCCTCGAGTGAATCAAGCTTTGACACCCAGCCATTATATGAGGAGCTCAGATGTCTAGGGTCAAGAGCTGGTTATTATTGGCTATATATTTTTCTATGAGAGGTGGGTACACGTAATAACAGCCAGGCATGAAGTAACCACAACCTAGGTTTAACAAGAGTCAGTAATGTTCATTTCTGGCCTTCCCTGCCACAGGGTATCATCTCAGGTGAGGTGACGCTCGCTTTTTACAATTGATTTCAATGGATATCTCGGTCTTTGACTAAACATTTAATTATAACGCTTGAACCTTATGTGGCAACCTTATTTCACTCATGTCTTTTTACGTTTTGTTTAACCTGCGCTAGATTGATTGCACGATTGCCCTGAAACCTCCTGTAATCCGCATTGACTCATTTTACATATGCGTGTTTCCTTGTATAATCTTGCTCTCATGCTAAATGCAAACATCTTTCTCTCTCTCCTGAATGACCGCCTGTCTTTTAAATTGACTTCTATAATGTTTTTCTATGATTTTGTTGCATCTTGTTGCACCTCGTATACTTTCAATTGACTTCAACCTATCTCGCCTACGCACGCTCTCCTCATGTCGGGCCCTAATTACATTTAACATTATTTTGTTTTCGTTCCTTATCTGGTGCTATTATGTTTTAAAATGACCATCCTCGTATTGTCGTGTTTTCAAAATTGTACTGTATGACATTGATTTATGTAATGCCGACCTTCTCTGAATAATTTCTCTCACTTCTAATATGTTACTTTCTATATATCTATTCCCCATCACTTATTGATACTTCTGATTAACATACCACGCATTCTAACTGGTACAATTATAAACTAAACTAACAATACCCATACTTCCTTACGACTAATACCCAATGCACTCCCCCTGTCTTTTCCTTGTTACCCGACACAATTTAACTTTTGTTCTAACACACTTCTTCTCATTTCCACTTTACTTCTCGCGAATCCCTCACCCATATACTCCCCTTTCTTAATCACATTAACCTCCTGTAATAATATTTCTTTCATCTCTCGCACCTCAACTCTGTCCTTCTCATTTTTCTTCTTCCTCCACTTTTTAAATAACCTATGTTGTAACATTGCCTATGTACAGCCCTGAGGAAGCCCCAGGCCCGATGGCCTGTTAGGGGGCGAAACACGTGTTGGCTGTGCCATCTCTCTTCCTTTTTCCTACTTGATGAATAAAGCACGAATATATGACTAATTTCATCGGATCTATCTACATTGATTTGGATATTTCATCCTAAGAAACTCAAAACTTAAACTCTTGCCCAGATACACCTTTCATGTCTTACTTGGTTCTGGGTTTGGGCCTGGGTAGAAGTGCTGACTGACCAGTAAGGCAACAAGGGAAGCTGGAGAGATAGATATACAACAAAGTTCAAGGAGGTTACTGAGATGGGCAAGTCTTGCACGATCTCAGACCTTCATGTTCTCATGAATCTTCAGATCATGAGAGACTTGGTCCAGCAGCCGGCAGGTGTACCTTCACTGCTGCTGTCCATGACCTCTGGTTGTCACATGCCCTTGGAGCTGGAGAGCTCTGACAACAAAGGATACCCCCTACCTGCGTTACCATGACACATTAGAGGTCTGTGAATGTTTTTATTCCATATCAGTACTGCATGTTGTGGGTCTTTTCAGTTCCATGTAAGTTCCAAGCAAGGCTGATGCCCGAGATTTGTGTTAGATCTCTGCTAACACTGTATACTACGTTTAGACAGGGGCTCTGATTTTATGACTGAATAGTGTTTAACACCTATTGTGTTAAATCCTGTGTACATTAGAGTACCATTCTCAAAGTGGGATTACCAGCTCATTGTATCATGCTGTGTAGTATTGGTGAATTTTGTTTGGTATTATGTGCGATACACTTTCCATTGGGTAAGTTCTGTTTATACTGTACATATAGGTTTGTGATATCATTAATGTAGAGGGAAATGCAATCCTTAGCTGGACATTAATGCTTCATTGTGGTTGTTGGAACTGTACCTTAATTCTCTCCTCAAACTATGCTGCCTCCCTCTAGATGGGCTTTGCCTAGAGACAAAGAGGTAGTACTTACAGTGCTCTTGCAGAGGAGAGAAAATGCTCTCTGAATTTCCAACACCGCTGAAGGAACAGATTTGGAGTGAGGCCAGTTCCAAAGTCAGGCTGGTGTTCTGCTTACACCATATAAGGAAATGTAGAGGCTTTCACACCAAATAATGTCTTGTTATGTGTAGTTGCAAAGCGCACTATCACTCGCGAGGGTATCCTGCGGCTAAGCAGGTGTGTGTGCCTAGCCCTACCTATGGTAGGCTGGTTAATAGAAAAGCCAGGTGTTCAGCACCTAGCGGAACTCAAGAAGAGAGGAAGCTCTGATGTGGAGAGGGAGGCCGTTCCACGCCTTAGGAGCGTTGTAAGAGAATGTTCGTACTCCTGATCTAATTAAGTGTATGCATGGGTTGTAACCAAGTAGGATTCCTGCAGAGCGGAGGTGTCTGGATGGTTGGTGAAAGGAGATGAGACTGTTCAGGTAGGGGGGGCATGAGTTGTGGAATGCCTGGAATGTGTGTTTTAGGAGTTTGAATTGAGAGCGTTTGTGTATTGGAAGCCAGTGTATTTCCCTGCGGTATGGTGTAATGTGAGTTCTGTGTGGGAGGTTAAGGACGATTCTGTTTGCAGAGTTCTGGATGGTCTTGTTGTTAAAAAGCGCGGCCATCTAGCATGCTTATCCATTCACTGGGAAGCCAGACCACACCTTCCTAGGTGTGCACATGCGATCTTTGAACACGTAGGCAAAAGATCCTTAATTAGGGGTAGGAATAAATGATCTACCAGAGCGGTATAAAGCTAGTAGTGGCAGGGACATAGAAGCACAACTTTCCTGCCCATGTTTAATTTTTTCCAAAATTCCTTGATTCAGGAGTTCAATGTACGACAGAAGGAAATGTGTTCTCTGGGGCAGAGTGAGTGCTGAGGGATTTGGGTCTGAACATTCTGGCAACTGCCGCATCACAGAATGTATCCGCACTGTAGGAACTAGATGAAGGCAACACACAAGGATTTGTTGCTAGTTGACAATAAGCTAATATCTTAGAAAGGAGATTTGATTAGTTTTTCCATGGTCAGAAACTACAAGTTGATGATCTCATCAACAATGCATATTCCGGGGAGGAGCCTAGCGCGCAACCAAGATGGACGCGTAGGCACAGGGCTCCCGGGACCCTCGCGGCCTCCCACATCTATCCTGGCTGTAATCCTGTTAATTTGAAGGAATATTCCTGGTGAACCGAAGCGGAGGTGATTCCCGTTTTCGGAACTTAAATCGGACTTTGGGAACTCGACTTATCCTGTACTCCGGAGAGAGGCCTGTACCGTGGCGCCACCCCGGACTTGGGTTGGCCCTGTCCCCGAGCTCCAATCGAACAACAACGGCTCTGGGGTCTTGGGCGGGCCCGTCCCCCCCTGGTTTCACTTTCGCTTTTGACTTTCCTCTACGAGTCTGGTGGCGGGCGCTCGCAGTCGCTCTGCGTTGGGACCGATCTGTAGCGATCGAGTGACATTGATAAAGGGGGCTGTCCATCAGTCAGGTGGACTCCCCAGGGTGATTGCTGCACCTCACAGGTATACTAGATCTGCTCTCCCTGCTGAGTGATGACGACCCGGCTGGACGGTGACAAGCACAAGTCTAGAGCTCCCCGGAGGGGTAGCTACGTGCAAGCTAACAACATGGACCGCTACGCCCAGCAGAAGGGATCTCCTGGATCGAGTGGGCTTTCAGATGCAGCCAAGGAGGGCCCGTCACCCTCGACGGAATTGTCACTACAAGATGTCATGGGTGCCATCGATGCCATGAAGGCCTCGGTCGGCCAGCAATTCGACTCGCTGACCCACAAGCTTGACACCGTGTTGATCGATATCAACTTACTTAAGGCAGATCTGTCAAAAACTAGTGAGAAGGTCAAATCGCTCGATCTCACGTCATCTGGCCTCAAGACGGATGTCTCTGAATTGCAGACGGAGATCCGTAGTTTGCGGACCCTCAGCGACCTCTCTGCTAAGAGACTGGAGGATTTTGAAAGCAGGGCCCGGCGGAATAATGTACGCATCATCGGTGTACCGGAGAGGTCGGAGGATGGGCCGGTCGATCTCTTTGTGGAAGATCTGATCCTGACCAAACTAGCGCCGAAAGGCCTCAGCAACTTCTTTACGGTGGAGCGGGCACACAGAGTTCCGGGGGGCCGGCCGAGGCCTGGGGCCCCACCACCACCTATCATTGCCAGGATATTCAACTTTCGGGACCGTGACGCAATCCTGCAGGCCTCCCGTGTGCATGGCCCGACGAAATATGACAATGCGGATATCAGTTTCTATCCTGACTTTACACAATCGGTGCAGAAACAGCGAATGGGCTTTATGACTGTCAAGCGGCGGCTGAGGGACATGGGCTTGAAGTACTCTATGCTTTTCCCGGCCAAGCTACGTATTGAACTGGAAGAACGGACTCATTTTTTTGACCGGCCCGAGGCGGTTGAGGATTGGCTTGACACTTTGCACCGTCGGCACGGCGGGGTGGAACGAGCTGCGGATGAGGGTGGTGGATCAGCGGAACAAGGGTGAACGAATGACTTGTGGTTCCTTGACGATCTTGTGTTCACCCCCGACTTGGGTTTGATGTACTGGGGTTTTTCTTTTCTAGGACTGCATTACCCTTCCTTCATCATGGGGAGGCCGCGGGGTATCTGGTGAGATTCTTCCTCTTCGGGGGGGGGGGTTTCCTTCTTTCTTTCCGTAGAGTAGGTTTATGGGGGGGCGACAGGCACACTGCGAGTTGGGGTGGCTTAATGGTCCTGTGCAGGGGTGCAGGGTGGGGGGGTGTGTAGCGGGAGTTGGGGGGGTGGCGGTAGGGGTGTTGTTTTTGTGTGGTGTTCGTTTTATACCAGGCAATCAGTGTGCTGTTTTTAACTCTCAACGTGGGTGGGGTGTCCGTTGCTGTGGAAATGGGGGGTAGGGGGTTGCGCATTTTAACATGGAATGTCAATGGTTTGGGGGACCGATTGAAGCGAGGGGTGGTGCTACAGTATCTGAAACGTCTCTCTCCTGATGTGGTTCTGTTGCAGGAGATGCATTTGGTGGGACACTCATGCCATGCTATGAATAGAAAGGGCTACCGTTTGGTGGCCCACTCTGGTTTTACTACCGGCTCCAGAGGGGTGGGCATTTTGGTTCGATCCTCTCTCCCGCTGGAAATTGATGAGGTGATACATGACGACCTGGGGCGCTACGTGGTGTTGGTGGGCCGGTGGGAAGGACGGACTTTGTGTTTGGTTTCAGTTTATGTCCCCCCGGGGTTGCAAACCACTACCTTTGCGGACTTGGGAGGGTTGCTGCTTGGGCTCCCGGAGGGCCTCTTGCTGGTGGGTGGTGACTTCAATTCTGTGGTGTCGGGTAGAGTGGATCGGCACCCTCCCAGAGACCTCCCCGGGGCGCATTCCTGGCTGGGTGGCTTTATCGACACTATGGGGCTTGTGGACTGTTGGAGATCAATGCATCCGGGGCTCGCCCAATTTACATTTCACTCTGGCGTCCACGGCTCCTTATCTAGATTGGACTATATGCTGATGCCGGCCGCCCAAGCCCAAATGATCGGGGAGGTCAGACATCTGGCCCGTGGCATCTCTGATCATTCCCCGGTCCTGCTCCACTTAGATGTGGCCATGGGGGTAGAGGGGAGGGTGGCCCCGATTAATCCCTGGTATTTGCATGACCCCACGACTCGTGCCCTTTTGGTTAAGTCTCTGGACCGTTATTTTGAGGAAAATCAGGGTTCAGTCTCATCGGCCGTAACGTTGTGGGAGGCTTTCAAGGTGGTCATCCGTGGGCAGGCCCTGTCCTTGATCTCCCATGCTAAGAGGCGTAAAACTGAGGAGGTGGTACGCCTGGAGTCGGACATAACTGACTTGGAAGAAGATCTCGGGCGAGGGGTCACGCGTGACAAACTCCATGCCCTTTGCCTGAGACATGCGGATGACAGGGCGTTGGTTACGGATGCTGCCAAGCTCGCTAGTAGGGAGCAACAGGGGCGCTTGTATGATGTTGGCGACAAGGCTGGAAGGTTGATTGCATGGCTGGAGAAGAGAGAGCGAGCGAGTCGTGTGGTCCCGGTGATTGTGCGTGCTGATGTTGTGAGTGTTACGGATCCGGGGGAGATTGTGAGCTGCTTTGCGGACCATTTGCGGGACGTCTACTCTCCGGTTTCGGAGAGGCCAGAAGACGACTCTCGTCAATTGCTGCGAGATATTGCATTGCCGTGCCTTTCGGTCGATGATAAAGAACTGCTGGACGCGGCGCTTACAAACTATGAGATAGCATCGGCGATTCGCTCGGTCCGTTCAGGAAAGGCTCTCGGCCCCAACGGCCTTCCGATCGAGCTCTACAAGCTTCGTCCAGATAGGTTGGCACCTCATCTCCGCGAGATGCTTATTGCATCCCGAGAGGCCGGCGCCCTGCCGCGTGATCAACGTCTAGCGACCATTGTGGTGCTCCATAAAGAGGGCAAACCGCGTGATTGCTGTGCGTCTTATAGGCCCATCTCCCTTCTAAACGCTGAACCCAAGATTCTCGCTAAAGTGCTCGCTAATCGTCTGATTAAAGTCATCGGTGACCTGGTACACCCGGACCAGTCTGGTTTTATTCCGCACCACAACACCGCGCTGAACCTGCGGCGCCTCCATGGAGTCCTCGCGAGAGTTGACTCTATTCGGGAGCCTGACATTTTGGCATCTCTTGACGCCACGATGGCGTTTGACACGCTGGAATGGTCATATCTCTGGGCGGCGCTGGCTAGGTTTGGTTTTGGACCTGGATTCATTGGATGGGTGAAGTTGCTATACGTGGAACCACTGCCGCAGGTGGTGGTGAATGGTAGAGTTTCTGCCCCCTTTTTGCTTGGCAGGGGAACGCGGCAGGGTTGCCCCCTGTCCACGCTTCTTTTTGCTCTTGCGTTGGAGCCCCTGGCGGCGTGGCTCCGGTGGGAACCCTCCATGACGGGTATTCGGTGGACACCGACGTTTGAGGATCGCGTGTCACTCTACGCAGATGATATTTTGCTCTATCTCACCTCTCCGCGGAAATCGTTGATAGTCTTATTTGATGTATTGAACTCCTTTGGTCGCAATTCAGGGCTTGTCATTAATTGGGTGAAATCCTGTGTCTATGTGCTGGTTGGCGACCCCCCTCTCCTCCCGCGTGGCTGTCCAATTCAGATTTCACATTCTGGATTCAAATATCTAGGTATCCACGTATCCCTCGATCCGGCGGTCCGTTATGCTCTGAATCTGTTGCCCCCGCTCCAGCGGCTGCGGGCCGATGTAGCTCGTTGGCGTAAGCTCCCGCTATCACCGCTTGGCCGGGCAGCCTTATTCAAAATGATGTCTCTTCCACGCTTTCTGTATGCATTGCAGAATACGCTGGACGTGGTGCCCGCCCGATATTTTAGTGAGGTAGAGAGCTTACAGAGGCAGTTAGTTTGGGATGGGAGACCGCGCATTGCTCTCGCTAAATTGACCCTACCGTGGTACGACGGTGGCATAGCTCTCCCTGATATTAGACGATATTATTGGGCGTCCCAGTTGGTGGCGGTGAATCATGGGACATACGGCCCTGCGGTGAACCCCGCGTACGAGATGGATAAGCTACTGTTGCCGGGCAGAGATTTCAATAGGGCGCTTTATTCTACGAAGGGAAGTACTAAATTGACCGGTCCTACTAAAAATGCGGTGCGCGCCTGGCGTTGTGCCACCGCTGCTACGGGATGGACGGGCCGTCTGTCTCGTGCGACTCCACTGTATGCGTCGGACGCGTTGGGAGGTTTATGGCGTTCGAAAGGCTTTGAGAAGTGGGACTTGATCGGAATTAGTCGTGTGGGGGATCTTTGGACGAAGGGCGCTTTTAAATCGTTTGAAGCTCTTCAGACGGAATATGAGCTGAGCGATAGGGAGTTCTTTCGTTATGCGCAGATGCGCCATGCGTTACTCTCAGCTTTCCCGAATCCTGCAGTTATCCCCGAGGCCTCCCCGTTGGAAGATCGTCTGCTTGATGGTTACCTGCCAGACAGTACTATTTCCCTGATCTACAAAAAACTGATTAATACTCGAGCGGACCTTCTCACACATTTGCGAGAGGTCTGGGTCGCTGATGGCCTAGAGTTGGATGACAAGGACTGGGTCGCGGCCGTAGCCTCACCGAGGGAGGTTGCTATACCGGCTCGCCTTCGATTTGTGCAGTTGAAGATACTACATAGGGTCTATGTCACCGGTCCCCGCTTGCTTCACATGGGTTACACAAGTGATGGTTTATGTCGGCGCGGTTGTGGCTTTCTTGGTACTTTTCTTCATATTCTGTGGGAGTGCCCGAAGGTGATACGTTTCTGGACTGGTGTACATGCAGTGATGGAGGAGGTTACGGGTGTGGCGCTGCTCCCTGAGGCTCGGCGATGTGTGTTGAATGTGTGGGAACCGACTGACTGCGATGTGGCACAAGAACGTTGGGTGACTTTGGGCAACATGATCGCTAAAAGGGACATTGCGCAGCTCTGGGGGTCCGGCCGGCCCCCCACAGTTACGAAATGGAAAGAAAACATGGATTGGTGCATGTTCCGAGAGAAGACGGTTTATGTGGCCAGAGGCAAGCCTAGGGCATGGAGTAAGATGTGGGGTCCCTGGAATTCCTATCGGGGGGATATATGCGCCCCCCCCTTGGTGGTCGCACCAGACGTAACGATGTCCCCTTGACTTTGATGTTCCTGGTCGCTTTGCGGGAGGGATGACCGAGCCTCTTCCTGCCCCCCGTGCCCTTTTTCACGCAAATAAATGTGTAATTGGCTTCGTTGTCGCTGTTGTCCCCCGCCCATGAGAGAGCAAGTCCCTGTTAATGGAGTTCTTTTGCCTGGTGTAAGTTTCTTTTTGTTGTTTTATTTGTAAAAAGTTTATAAGAAACCTTTCTGAAATACTATGTTCAGTTGTGGGCGGCTGCAGCCGTTAGGTGTGCGGTTCGCTTCGGCTCTTCTAAACTGCTGTATTGTTGTTTTCTCTACATTAGCGGCCGGCCCGGGCGGTTGTAGGCCCATGACTGTCAATATTCGAAGTGTAAATAAAGGTTTTTAAAAAAACAAAAAAAAAAACAATGCATATTCCTTCTTTGCAGGCAAGTAAATATAGTTCTGGACATTTCTCTTTTGGTAAAGTGCCTGCCCCAGTCATTTTATGAAGGATGTCCACCTCTGAGTTGACATAAAGCTGTAGGGTTCTGACATGCAGGCCGGTGTGAGACAGGGGCCTTCAACCCCCAGGGAACTTGGATGAAACCTACTATCCTGTAATAAAAGGATGGGAAAACTATACATTTTGGAGAAAAATCAAAGTGCAAAAATGTTCTGGAGTGTTCTGGCGCCAAGTGCCTGTGGTGCAAGGAAAAAATAAACTGATGTCAACCACAGCTGCTGGTAACTTTAACCAACGATGTCACTTCCAGTTGGTGATTCAAAGGTCAACACTGCTTGGTCACAACCTAGGGGTGTTCTGTGGTATAAAATTCAGATCGAGTGTGACGCCTGAGGATACTTCAAAAATGTGGAATCTATTGTAAGATATAGCTATTAGAGGACTTTTATCATGTGACATAAATATTGCTGTATATGATGTTTGTAATTCACTTAAATATTTAACTATAAGTTTTGTCTCACACTACATCATCTTGACCACTGAAAAGTGTAAGAAAAAAACAGAATTAACAGAGTAACACTGAAGAGAATATTAGAAGCCAACTAGATCAGAGAATTCGTCGAGATCAGAAACATGAATCAAATACATGTTATTGTGTACTTGCCTTTCTAGAGGGGGCATATGGGGCATCAGCTTAGCACCATTTTGCTGACTTAGCTTGATTTTTTCTTCTAGCATACCCATTCTTCCAACTTATGCAAAGGAGCATTGTGCGATGGTGGTAGCCACCTGCATTGAAGGCCTGTTTCTCTCTTCTTCGGGCAAGGGGAGTATTGTGATGCAGGGCAGTCTAGGGGAGCAGAACCACTGGTAAGCAGTAAGTGGCAGTTTTAAATTGCTTATGAGCTTTTCATTGGGCACGAGTGAGGGTATGTGGCTAGTGCTGGCTAGGCATGTGGTAGTTTACCTGGGTTTACCTGAATCTATTTGAGCCCTTTGTTTATCTCTATTCGGATCTGGAATGACTGAGTTCTCAAGGCTTCCCACCTTTAACCTGGCTGGTCCTTGCTGGGACTGGTAGGCTGCAGTTTCTGCATACAATTTTGCCAGAATAACCTGAGAGAGTGGTTCTAAGGCATAAACCTGGATACCTCAGCTTCTAACCACCCCAGGATACGTCACAGAAAACAAAACTGCTAGCTTTTACACAGAAATGAATCATTTACTTGTGAAGATGTAGGATGAATTTTAAGCCCAGAAAAAGCCCCCCAAAAATATAGATAAAAGCACAGACCCATTTTGGACCGGAAGTCTCTCAGACCCTCATCTCATAGTAAAGTACGCAAAACACAATGTATTTAGGTCTAGCGGAAAGACAACTTTAGCGGTCTGCCAGCGCTAAAGTAGTGAAGAAGAAACAATAATATAAGCAGAGAAGAGCTTTGATTATTAATTGCTCTTTAGGAAGGTTATTGACGTTTTGGATCCGTGCACAGAACAGCAAACACGGACGGGCAATGGGTCAGTCCCCGTCAGCTACTGCTTTCCTGGAAGAGTAGTTCAGGTTTTAGGTAATCCAAAGAGAAGCCATTCGGTGTTGGAAGCAGGGCCGCCTTTAGCCTGGGCGAGCTGGGCCCAGGACGCCAATTTTTTGGGGGGGCGCGGAGAGGTGTGTGCAGTAATGTCATGCCAACAGCAGCCCCCTCTCATCTTGCTCTAGCCTTGTCCTTGTTCCCGCCTCTTCGTTTCTGTCTGAGTTCCCAGTTTAAAGTGGTTTTAGCCCTTCATAATCATACTGCGGATAATGTTTTTAACACCCTTTTAGCCCCTTTCCTTGCCCTGCCTTCACCCTCTCACCCCTGCTGGCACACATCAACAAAACCATCATCTGTGAGGCACTTAAGCTATTGGTGACTTAGGTGAGCTGGGGGAGGTCCGGGGGTGTTTGAGGTCAGGTGCCAGTCCCCGTTAATCCAGGTACTGACCTGAGAACACAAAACCACCCCAAAGCTGCCCCGTTTTATTCACCATCATCAGCAAGGGCGCCAAATTTCTCTCCACCCAGGCGCTATCTTAGCAAAGACCGGCTCTGGTTGGAAGCATTAGTTATCATGATTTATAGTTTTTTCCTTTTATAACGATAACAAACATTAAAAGAAATCATGCTCAGTACTGGCTGAAGCCACGGAAGAAGCGTCAAAGAGGTCAAGGGGTGCAAACGTATGCTTGCTCTGGGCAACAGATCAACGTTACGCCCTACCGCTCTCACAGCACAGGGCCACTCCACGCGGAACGGAAAGCTCTACTTTGCCGACTGTGGCAGGGCACCCTCAGCTGCAGATGAGGGCCCAGAGACTGGAGTCGCCTGCTGTCCACTGTGAGCAGTGCACCTCAACAAGTTCCTAATTAATGGCGCACAGCCGAGCACTTACTCCTGTGTCATACACCCACCTGCTAACTCTCGTACTAATACACTCGTTCACTACACAATCAAGAAACACTTTCACTTTTATGTCACACCTACTGACTTTGTCAATGCTTGTTTTGCATTTATTCCTAACGATTCACAACTTTATTTGGGAAGACTTTTAGGGTGCAAAGGTGTGAACCATTTCTTGCAAAACTACGTTTTGTTTACAATGAAAAGTTGGATACGTGCCGATTCAAAAATGTTGCCTATACCCCCCACCCCAAAAAAGCAATACCTTATTAAAAGAAAGTAACCTTGATTTTTTTTTTTTTTTTTACACAGGCTGACCACAGCAGGACACAAGGATGAGTTTATGTGCTCCTACTAGTTCTATAAACATGGAGAGACCCCACATACCTCAGTTCCCCCGATGACTGCCCTTACGCCTTGCTTTCTTTAAACCGGAGTTGTTAACAGCATGAACTAGGACTTTACCCTTATTTTTTGCTGCACTTCATTTTAATAAGCTTGATCCTGGTGGATATGTGTGGCTCAATGATTGGAGCGGCAGACACTGATGCAGAGGTCTAGCCCGGGACCAGGGTTCAATTCCCTGCCTCGGCGGGTCTTGGGCTCAGAAATTCCACGGACCTGATAATTCTCGCCTCGGTGCCTATTCCAATCATGGAGTCCCACTCTGCAACTCTGGGCAATAGCTTGCTTAATCTCCACAACGGCCCCCACAACGCTAAGGATGCCTGGCCTCCACCTTGGGGGTGCCCAGGAGTGGACCCCTCACAGGGAAAGCCAGGATGGGTTCCACAGCGGTATTCGTACAAGCGCCTTGAGACCCTTACGGGTGAGTAGTGCGCTATACAAGTATCAAATTTACATTTACCTTTATATCAAATAGGCACAATCTGCCCTGAAAAACAGTGAGTGGCCACAAACGGAGCGCCCTACAAATACTCAATAAACACATCTCTGTAAAAGTAAAATAAATGTATTAATATACATACTTACAGATAATCTTAAAATTCCAAAGTTCCCAAAGTCATAAATAAATATCTGGTAGAAAAGTTCTTGGCTGAAAGAAAGATTGCATTTAGATAAATCATTTAGGAAAAAGGAATTTTATTTCCTCCCTTAACATTTTTTCACACTTTCTTAGATTAAAACAAAAAAGAAGTACTGCATGAGGACAAGTAGCACAGTGTGTGTGTGGTGCTCTTGCAAAGTTTACTTCAGGATAGGTGTTCTTTCCTACAGTCGGACGCTGGGCTCGCGTAAACATGGTAGAACCGCACAACTTCGAGTAGCAAAAGCGTCCTGGGCAGTAGGGCAGCTTGGAAGGCGCAGGGGGCAAAACAGAATTGAAGTTAATGCAACTTTCTGACCTGACACCTCACCTTCCTTGTGTATTGTCATGGCTACATAATCCTTTCTGTGGCTCGAGCTCCACTTCATTCAGATCGGCCTGGCTAAAATGATGTGCATGCACGAGACGTGACAGGGGAGGGGAGGGTGACATTTGCAGGGTGAATAGGTCGTGAGGGGTACAACGTATAACGGCTCATTTAGTAATTTTTAGCCTTCAAATCGTAAAAAAATTCATGGTGTATGCTATTATACTGCATTTGAATAATGTTACCCCACACAAAGACCACAGAGCGTGTGCAACAGAATGGCTCTCCTGAATAGAGATGAGTAGGGTTTGCAAGTTGGGTAAACTGTAGTTTATTCTCCATGAGAAATGTCCAAGCCATCCGATTGTTTCCAGCTCCTCAGCCTCTCTCCAGCCTCCAACGCCAGCCGCCCCACCAACATTCTCCCATCAACATGCCATTCCATGCAGCTGACCCCTAAGACGCCACAGAGGGATGAACATTGACATTGCAGGATTTCCAGTCACATGCCAAGCTAATGAGAATAAAGCTCCACACATCATACAGGCCGGTCCATTACACACAAAATACATTGCATAATAAGTTGAATTTTTATGATAAACTGATTATGTGGTTGTTGAATATTGTGCTAATCACAGTTTTACATAAACAGTAATTTGTATGCGAACACAGAATGTTTCAATAACTTGCTCCACAACTGAATTACACATTTTTATATACGAACCAAGTAATTAAAATCGTACTATGTTAGAAGGTTGTATCAAGTGTGCGTTTGTCACAAATGGCCATGTTTCCAGCTTCCATTAGACATTATCCCAAGTTGTCATTGTGCGAGTACTGGTACAGAGTTGGGTCACCTGAACTGAGAAGCCCTATCTTCTATTACGACCAACCACACTGACCGGGGTGGGGTCAAGGGAGACTTTTTGGGACTGTGTTATTAAGGTCCCGATTACTTAGGCAGGCAATCGCAGCATGATCAAAGAGAGCCTCTAGGCAGATCTCCTTCAGTCTGTCCGGTACGATATCTAGTGTCCGTTGAGGTAGCGCTTATTTATGGAAAATCAACAAACGGGTAAGTAAATACAGAGCAAACTGAAGGCAGTACAGACAAGAAAAAACAATGCCTCATAACACCAGCAAAGTGGGTCTGCTGCGGAAAACTGGCTTTGCCATTTGACTTGTAAGTAAAAGCATGAAATGTACAAGGTAAACACTACTAACAACTGACAGAGGTACAATATTTGAATAGTATTTTTTTATGTTTTAAAAAAAATGGAATTGCATTAATTCCTGAACAAGCACTTTCAAAGTCAATAAGTCTGGTGTGGGCTGCCAGTCTTTTGGCTTTTCCAATGCTAGTTTTATTTTTATATGGTTTCTGAAAAACGTTATAGTTGAAGGAGCTGCTGGCCCTCGTGAATATAAACAAAAACACTAAAAGAAAAAATCATTTGTGGTCTCAGAAAACACACGTTGTCATAGTAGTTGTCCCAGGCATCAAAGGGAACTACTTTGTGTGCATATAGGCTCCTTTTGAAAGGGCTAAGTACCACCACACAGTGAAGTCAGCCAATGATATAATTTCAGATACTATCAGTTAACTGCGCCCAAGCACCATGGCAAGCCAAACTCCAACAGTGCACAGTTCTTTTTTCATTTTTTTGTGGTTTTTTTTATTTTTTATTATTTGTTCGATCCCGTGGGGCTCTCACAAGGGTCTCGTAGGAGGCTGTGCTCCATCGAGACTCTCTCTGGAGCATAGGGGATCACGTTAGCTCCTGAGAGGCCCACGTGATCACAGCGTTCACATTAGTTTTAAATTTTTTTACCCCTGGGTGGGTGGTGGCAGGGAGTTTGGGTCCCTCATGGTCCTCAACTACAGGAGCTTAGGGGTCAGGGTATCCATACCCTTCCCCCAGTCCCTGAGTCCTGTCACGGCAGCTGCAACATTTCTGTTTGTGTTGCAGCCAACCTCTTGCTCCTGTGAGATGTCTCACGGTCAACAGATCTCTTCATTATTTGAGGTTATGTGTCCATGGGAATCTTGCAAGACTCTCTTCCAGATATCTATTCATTTTCAACTTTAATTTCTTAAAAACACTGAGAGGATGTACACCAAATCGCAAAAAGCATGCTTTGTGTTTGAAGATATAGCAATCTGCCAAATGAGACGCAATTCTGTTCAGCTGTTTTTTTTCCTCCAATATTGTTGCCTAATTTCCCTGTAGGAAATGCAAGGGGATAAAAGTGTTTTGGGACAATTCTCCCCCCGCCCTCCCCTTTTTTCCCCCCCACCTTCCGCTAGACGGATTACCCATAAACTTTCCAGAAAAGAGTAGAGGTGGATAAACTTTTTATTGTGAAAGTTCCGTGAAGATTCGTCAATGGCAACAAAGTTATTAGCAAAACAAAAATAGCTCTTCCTAAGGAAAATGTCTCACGTTTAAATGCACAGCGGCGACTGTGTATTAATTTAGGAAAATCCAAAGATCTTCGAGAATGTCACACAAAAAAGAAAAAAAAAGGAATAGGAAATGCCGAACAGGAAGCCTAACAGCTAAAACCGAAAATGACCATTCATAAGAGGAAAGTGCAGAGCGGATCCCGATGGAACCTTAGGTTGTGAAAACAGGACCTGAAACAGCTGTTGGGTCATGCACCAGCTAATACCCGGTTTGGTAATATTAATGGGAGTTCCCAACTAACCGATATGGGAAGGAGAGTACACAAAACATAGCACAATTCCAGGGTTAAAAATGAAATTGACAGGGCATCTACTATCACCCAGAATAGAAAATATACTTTCTATGATCAAACACAACTGCTTTGCCCCCCTGCAAACCATTTACCACGATCATCAAGATGTAGATGTTATTTGCACTGTAAAAAAGCAGAGAGGTACTCTATCATAGTTAAGGTTGTTACCATTCTATCTTCGAACACCTGGTTGTCCATGGTGTTGAAGGCAGCTGATAGGTCAAGTAGTTTCAGTGCACAAGGGTGGCCTTGGTGGCAGGCCAAATGTAGCTCTTCTCCGATGTTTAATAGGGTGGCCTTAATCCAGACAGAAGTCAATGAGGAAACCACTGAACTACAGATGGGTGGAGAGTGGACGCGAGACAATTTTGAGTACCTTAGTAACCCAGCAGAGGCCTGGGATTGTCCATATTTGGCTAGGATAACAGGATACGCTGTAGCCTTCTTTAACGTGGGACTAACTATAGAATGCTTAAAGGACTAGTGGCTTTCCACACTTGCAAAGGAACGGCTAATAAAATTATTGATGATAGGTGATTGTGTCAGGAGGCTAGGATTGATGACTCTGGTGTTGGCAATGTCCAAGGACACAAAGTTTTTTTTTTTTAAAGGAGATGAGGGTGTTGCTGACTTCAGATTCCATGTCAGGCACAAACTCTCACAGGGTGCAATATCTAGGAGGGGTAGAGAGATGGATGACTATATGACTATAGAGCGGAAAGATGGGGCTCTCAGGTATTTAATTTTGATGGTCAAGAATAACATGAGGTTATCACAGAAGTCAGAAATGGGAGCAGACAAGCTTTTGGGAGCAATACCACTTTCTTGAAAGTGTGGAACAGTTCCTCTGTGCTGGGAAGATTTAGGGATGCTGGAGTGGTAGTATTCTTTTTTCTTCTGCCTTGTATATCCCTATTTGTAGGCGCTGGCATGGATATAGCATTCTGTACAATCAGAGAGAAATAACGTTCTACCTTGCTTTTCACTTGGCACAAGTTGTCTGCATACCAATAATTCGATTTTGAGGTACAACTGTTTCTGACAGAGGAGGGAACAAAAGAACCAAGGGCCTTGATTAACTTGAAGATCAAATTGGTTAAGAATATCCTCAGGATTATTGCCTGAATTTAGGTTTCCGTTGTATTTTATTCAGGGTGGACGCAAGGGTAGAGGGGACCCAAGAAGAACAAATCCTGGCTCACTGTCTAGCAAGGTGTCTAGATAATTTTATTAGTAAATGGTCTGACCCCACTATAGCTCATGGTTATCAAGACACTTGCCATTTTGGTTCTGTTGTAAACAGAAGGTTAAGGTAGCAGTCTCCATCATGCGTAGGTTCTTTGACCAGTTGTTAGAAGCCAAGGCAATTCATATCTTCAACTAAGATTGGATAGGCTTTTGAAGGCATGTCATATGTGTGAGGCATGTATCACTCACACATATGACATGATAGGAGTGCACAAACACATATTGGGCAACTAACAGATCTGGGTTGGAAGGTATGTCTTGGGTGGTTAGTAGCCAACTGCACAGAACAGGAAGGTGACTGGAGAGGTGATAGCCTTAGCTATAAAGTATACTAATGAGGTGAATGTTGAGCCATCCTGTATGGTAAAGGAGAGAGAGTAAAGATTGACCAAAGCCACATCACCTCAACGTCTCTGGCTTACTTTTGTAAGCAGTATATTGTGAATTGGTGGAACAAGGCTGGCAATAACAACCACAAAGTAGCCATTGAGCCACATCTCTTTGATGGCAAGGAAGTGAAAATCATGAGATGAGATGAGGCCCGCACACTGAAGGTATTTTTGGCTACATATCTTGCATCCATGAGGGCTCCTATTACGGCGTTTGGAAGCGGTGGTGAGACAATCATCAAGAGAAATATTGGAGGGAGAAAAAGTGCATGGTGGGTAGGGACTAACTGGGGGAATCAGTTGCCAGTAAGTGAAGCTGAGAGAACTATACCTCATATAGGGTGCAGACAGTAGTTTTCACTTCTAACCAAATAAAAATCTGGTTGAAGCACTCTAGATTATAATGGGTAGCCTGGATCATTATCTATGCATTACTGTAGATATTGATGGTTGCGGGAGAAGAATTAGATGGAGAGGATAAAATAATCTCCCATTCTACAGGTATCACTGATATTACAGGGGATGAGAGGTACTTTTCTTGGCAGAAGTGTCTGGTACCTAGAACAGAAGATCTGTAGATGTGTCAATTTTTACTGGGTTGAGATAGGAGTTGGCAATTTAAGTCTTGGTAATCTATGAGAATGTTAGATGTGAATTTTAATGAAAAGAGTTAATATAATCTCATCAAGGCAAATGAGAGAACGAGGTGCAGTGTTCAAGAGGGTTTGTTTATTTGAAGGTAATGGCTCAGCCAGTAAAGAAATAAAGAAATGTGAACAGCAGATTATTACTAACATGGACAGAGTGCTTATGAGGCATAGAGGCGGGAGCACTTCAGTTGGTGGGTCGATGGAGGACACTGAAACTTTTTAATGCAGGGTTAAATGTGTATGCCACACAAGTTACCTCACCAAATAGCTACTGCATCTACTTGATGGGAAGGTAGTTACGCAAGTGTTCAATATCTCCAGTGAAAAGGGCAAGAAACATGGTGTCTGTTGGCTTTGTCTGACTGTGGCAAATTGGCGCCACAGTCCCTCCTACTCCAGACAGCAGACTGGCCAGCTCCTCGCCTGGAGACAGAGAAAACTGTGCATTCCTGACAACATCTACCAGAAACAACCTCAAACTAGGGGCAAGGCAAATTGCAAACCAGATGTGCTCCACAGAAAAAAATCTGATGTCTGCAGGAGAAACCCCTTCACCTTCAGTGATGTTTAACTGAGAGCACTGACCAAATTGCCAATGAGACTGGATGCAAACACCATCAGGGGCCAAACAGCCCACTCTGATCTGCCTTCCATTGGCAAACCCCAGACACCATGGAAGCAGCCCCATAGCTTCCCAAGACATCAGCTGCCAGTCGTGACTGCCCTAGGGCTGCCAGAAGAAAGTACAAACAAGACCGTGACGCTACCAGAACCCAACCGTCGGTGTAAAGCAGTCCTGCCCCAAAACTTCTGATCATCATGATCCACCAGTATCAGGGTGGACCTGCGGCATCAGTGCCCAAGCTGAGAGTACAATCCACAGGCACTCCTGGGACCAGTGCGTGGCACCCTGATCACCAATGAAAGTGCATCAGACCAGCATGCAGAGACCCATAGCCACATCAGCAGACATCAACTGTGCACACCGAAGGGACAACCTGATGCTGCAGAGGACTGAGCTCCACGGAGCACTTCCTGCTCCTTTTCCATCTTGGCAACACCTTTCATATTATTTACACTGCAAATAGATCCGTCACAGTTAAAAATCTTTGCCATTGAAATGTGGTCTAGTGGTTGAATTGCTAACCTTGGTTCCTGAAACCCTGGAGTCTAACAACACCAATTAACATTTAAACTCTTTAGAATCTAAGCAAATCACCATCTCCCTGTACCCCAAACATGGGCAGGATAGCGAAGTGTGACTGTGTAATGGAGATAAGTAAAGTTTGAATGCAAGGTTTTGTCTAGTACTGTACTGTCTCCACTGCATGTTCACACTTCCTCTCACCATTTCATTCTAGTTTCTGTAACCCTGTGTAGGACGGACTGGAATTCCTGCTCCGCAAACACACAATACTAGTCTATGCATAGGACATCATGTTCATGTGATGTTCTCTCCAGCACTCTGCTGCTCCTTAAGGTTAGGTCCACTCTATTTCCATAACATAAAAAAAATACTTAAAAGACCAGACCGAACTCTCTCAAAGTCATGTTTAAATTAACTGCCTATCGACAGCTCAACATCGGGAGGTTATGTAAAAGTACTCAGGAAGTGGGAAAACCTAATGGCACGTTTGCGGATAAAGTGGCCGGACAGCACGGCTGCTTTTTTGATTGAAAAAAGTAAAGCCTTATTACAACAATCCCTAGAGTCACATACCCACGTAGACAGTGGCTGGACTTCCCTTATAAACCAACTACTCAAAGAAATGCCACTTAGGCGGAGCCCGAGAAAACAAATCTTTTAATTCCGCATTTCAAAAGCTACAAGGAAATTAAAAACTGACAGAAACCGAGCGCTTCAATTGTCAAGGAAGAACCCCAGTAATAAAAACAACTTTAACAACTATAAGCAAACCCAAGCAGCTTTTAGGATCTCAACATGAAGGGAAAAACAAGCGTCCTCGGATCAATGATGGCTGTAGCTCATTTATGAAAGTGAAAACCCTAACTCGAAACAATTTTGGTCCCTCGTAAATAGGAGCACACAAAGTACAAGTGGTTACGGTAGTGCAAATATCAGCGGAGCCGTATGGAGTGAGTTTTTATCACTTCACTTTGGGGACTTCAACACAAAAGATGCTTACACCAAATCCCTCAGTCCGGTTAACTTTTTGATCTCACCTCTGGGACAGGAGAGCCAGAGATGAGCTCATCCCGCAAAAAAACTGACAGAAGAACCAACACATAAGGAATCAGCAAAAAAGAACTACATAATGTGACACCAGAGGACCTAAAAAATAAGATCTCACGCTTTATAACGAAAGCAAGAGTTGAAGGAGCCCCAGGCCCAAATGGTCTCCCCCAGGCACAGGTTAAATCCCAGACAGCTTGCGAGTTAGTCAGAGGTATCGACGGACAGAGCGGTGCCTCCTTCTCCGAGCAGTCAGCCGGGTGAGGTGAGGCTGTTCTCCCACACAAAGCTGGGAATGAAGACATCGTTCTTACGCTCTAGTTTGAGCCTTTTGTGGTAGGGTGGCAATTGCCACACCGGTATCCCACACTCACATTTGGTGTATGGGCTTAGTTTTATCACTTTACAATTAGTTTTGCAGTAGCTCTTTCTTTCGGTCCTGATGAAAGCCGGGTTAAGTCACCGTAACGGCTGAAACATGTCGACCACACTTTCACATGAACCAAAGACTAGCCTGTAAAAATATATAACAGACTATAGGTTCTTTTAGACATGAAACTTGGTTGATCCACATTAAATATATTTTTTGACCAAGTATTCATTTTTAACTCCACTTCACTTTCTTGCACTGCACACCACTGGAGCCCACAACTACTTGGGTACACACCCTGGCAGGAGTTTATTCCCTTTCTGGGTATCACTGGTCGGTGCACCTAGGCAGAGTCCCTGGGGATCTGCGTTTATGGGCCTAGACAGTGATTCCCAGGAGTACCAGATGACGATGCTCCGCCAATAAGGGTGGGCTGATGGACTCCTACCTCCTGTGAGGGGTTGCCCCGATTATTTGTAGGATCTCTTGCATTTCTCTACATTAACTATTGTTTTGCTATTTTGTTCTGCCACGGACTGTGCACCTTCTACTGGTTTCATTAAATCCGATGTCAACCTATCATCAGAATACCTGACCCCCGGTTTCTCTACTGTAGGCTAAATAACACCGTTCCAGAGTCCTGGAGAGGTGCTATCATTCACCCAATCTACAAAAGTGGGAAGAGAAACGAGCCTAAAAATTATCGAATGATTGCACTTCTCGACGTGGAGTCTGTATTATGCAAGCATTATATTGGTAAAGCTACAGGCCTGGGCCGAAACAACAGCGCGCCTTCCTTTTAACCAGATGGGCTTCGTGGCTAACTCTGGTACCACAACCAACTTGTTAACATTAACAGTCCGGATGGAGAAAGCGACAGTCCAACAAACCCAGCTGCACTGATGCTTTGTAGACTTTAAAGCGGCCTTCGACCGCGTGCCCAGGGGTCTATTATGGCAGAAATTAAAATCGTGGGGTACCCAAATTAAGGTGTTTCTAGTGGGTGTGAAAGAATTGTGTAGGGGGAGCACCCTTCGCATTCTCCTTTGTTTTTCACTGCATGAGGTTGGAGCAGTTCTACCCCTCGGCTCCTTCACCGCACACATACCTTCAAAACTAATGACTAAAAAGTACAACTACAACTCCTGCTAATAGGTACAGTGATCTGGATTTCTTTTAATTCACGTGCACTGTCAGAAGGAGCTGTCCCCTTTGCTCCGTCTTACTCTACTGATGCCTATGTTTGTGGAAGTGTTTCTGGTGGGAAACGACCATCAAAAGGAAGTGGTGGTATATCAGAAGGATATCACCTAAGTTACAATTAGAAATTATAATTGTGTTATAATTATGTTTCTTATCCACTCACCTGAGTTTTGTTGTGTTCAAAAGGTAAAGTTTTGTCTGATATTGTGCCAAGGCCCACTGTGGACTTACACAACCAACAAATGAATGGTTGCTCAGCATATCCTGAAGACCTGCAAAGTGGAAAATAAACAAATTAAGTATGTCTGCTGATGTGCCACTTGTTTGTAAAGATGGACTCATATTAATTTGGAAGTTAGCAAAAACTAGTTCTGTATGATTTTCTCTGCCCACTAGCAACAAACACACTCAGTTAAATTACAGTGAGTGAAAACATAAGTGACTAAAACCACATTTCAGTTACACGTTCCACTGTTCCAACTTTTACCACATTACCAGCAAAGCTAAATGGCCAACATGTCCAAAAAGCATTGCGTGTTACAGGATGTTCACAGACCTCTGAATATGAAGTCGAGCATTTAGCTGTTGCCTATTGCTTTACAAGCATTATGAAATATAAATCTAGCAACAAGTTTACTTTTTGTCAGATACCACAGAATAGGTCTGTGTTGAGTAGCTGCAGTTAAGGGACATCAACTGTAGCTACGTCACATTTGTTGGGTTGGCGCCCCTGCTAAATACACTCCTCCAAAAATCATCTGTTCCTACGGCTTTCTATTTTTGGCTTTATGATCTCTGTTCCAAACTCCTAATAAGATAAACCTTGTAAGACGACTTCTAAAGAGAAGATGATGTTTTTCCCTTCAAGGAGAAGCACTATTTCCTTCAACTCATCATTCTTCTTAAAACCTCCCAAAAATAAATCTGGAAAAGACCACTGAAAAAAATCTACACCAGTCAGTACAGCCAACTCCCTCACTAAGATAAAAACCAAAGCTGGGATTTTATGGTCTGAGAATCGAAAAGAAAATGTAATAACTGCTCAACCCCAGTAAGACCCACGATCACATTTTTCCTATACCTGTAACAAAGGCAGCTTTGTGCACAAATGTCCTTTGGATTTTACAAACAGGCCTCAATTTTCAAACTCATATTCACATTTCCAGAAACAAATACAAATGGATAATCATCTCATTTCAAATTATTGGTTAAAACCTAATGAAGCAAGACAAACTGCTTACCAAACGTCCATCCATGTCCTAAAACTTTTCAAAGGCAAAATAAACCACATTATAGGCCAAATAAATGTCTCTGTAAATCTCTTTGATATGGTTTTCTGGCCTTTTACCTAAATACGCCACGTCTCAAAAATCTACATTGGATCCCACTGAAAGCCAGGATACTAGAACTGGGAAAACAAGTTCAGCCTGCTGCGGTTCTGAAAAAAGATTTTGGCTATCAGAGAGATGCTTCCTGTGGCCTCAGTCCTTGATACCTGCCTGATAGGAGGGCCATGCTTCAACTCTGACAATGACAATCTCAAGCCTCTTGTCCATCTGGTGAGAGACTGGCTTTGGAAGCTCTGGACCTCTAGAGTGTACTGGGGAAAGACACTAGGAGCTGTAGGAAGACCAAAACCCACTTGTGAAACACACTCATGAAGAGCCGGTTGCTTGCACCTGTAGAGTGTGGCATGTTTGGCAAGAACAATCTATATTTACTCCCTGGCATGTATTTGTTCTGCCCAGCACACATGGCAGTATAATTTTACACCTGTCAGATTGTGGTTTGGTCCTCATTTGCCACACCCATCCTGACTGTGACCCCCTTGGACAGAGTACGCCCTGACAGTAGAATGCATTCCAACAACACTCCTGTCCCTTGGTACTTGAAGTCCAGGGATTCCAATGTGTTCCCTCAGGAACATGTTTTCTGCTGTGTTAGCATTCGGGAGCAAAGGTGAAGAAGTGAAAAACAAAGGAGAAGTTCTCCAGACCTTGTGTAGCAGCACGTAACAAATGGAACAAGGAGATGGCCGAGATTACCAGAGGGGAGAGAAGCCTGCTAAATTCTATCCACGCACTCCATTCGGATCTCAAATTTTAAAATGAGAACACAGATGCTTCAATTAAGCATGGAGAATAGAAGATATAAGGCATGAACACTATAATGCCTGGACTGGAACAGGACCTGGCAAAACCCGCGTAGAGAGTCATAGCACTGGACTGTCAGCAGCTGGGTGTGGCTAAAGAGGTGGAAGAATTAGGTTTGCGTCTAGTCAATAGTCCCATCTGACTCCCCCACTGCTAAGATAGAGGGAATTTGACTGATCTGATGGGATAAGCAGGACATGGCGGCGCAGTTGAAAGGTCTTACAGATGGCCCATAAAAAACTTGACGTGTGACAGCTTTGGGAGGCATTGTGATGGTGGTGCTTAAGACAGGAATCCACAGAATGGGTCGCTAAGATTTATGCTGCATGCTGTAGACTAACAGGAACTACTGGGAACTGTCATCAGTTGGAGGTATTGCAAACAGATGGGCAGGCCACCCTTACGGGTCTGACACATGCATTGGAGGTGCAGCAACGGTTAGGCGAAATTTAAGATGGACTTGACTGCTTCACACATCAGGAATATAGACAAAGGCTACACGCAGACGGAGGTAAGACTGGTAGGTTGTTAGCATGGCTACTCCGGCCAGAGCACCCACCCCCGATATTGGCCTTAAACACAGCAAATGGCACAAACATCTCCACGCAGTACATAATTAATAGATAGGTCTGGTTCCACCTACACAACTATATTGAGGGCCTCCCTCTACCCCTATGGCCCAGGTACTGACCATTTTAGACTCGTTGATCCTGTCTAGGACAACAGACAACCATTTTGAGGAGCTGGAGGCCTACGTGGGAGGGCAGGAACTGGCAGACGCAATCAAGGATCTCATGCACTGCAAGATGCCAGGCTGCTAGCAGAATGTTACCAATGCTACTCAGTACACCTTGTACTGAAGCTGCTGGAGATGCTATGCTCCAAGAGGCCAACCGTATAGGTACCACGCCGCCCTCCATGCGAGAAACCATCATAATAATGATTCCCATGCCTGATAAAGACCCCAGGGAGCTGGGATCATATAATCCACAATCCATAATCAGTGTGCTACTAAGGGCTTCTCAAAGACTCTGGTAACACACTTGCGCCACATGGTGGCTTAACTGGTAGGAGACAATCAGTGTCTGTTTTATGCCCGGTAGAGGCACCCACATGAATCTGCATAGATTGGGGCATGTCCTCCACACTACCCAAAATATGGCAATTAAAGGGGCCGTAGAGGCTTTAGACATTGAGATCGAATTTGGCACACCAAACTGGGACTACAAGTGGATGGTGCTACAGCGGATGGGGTTTGACCCTCGGTCCATGCAGTAGGTAAAACTGTTATACACCAGCCTAGTGGTGGGGAAATGCATGGGAGATAGCGTATTAGCAGAGATCCACATTACAGTAATGTCAAGGCAGGGCTTCCCCCATTTGCCCCTGCTGTTCGCTCCAGCTATGGAGCCACTGGCGGTGAGCCTGCACACAGAAATGACTGAATGGGGCACACAAGTGTGTCACCCCACCCAAGTCATCTCTGTGTATGCAGATGATACCCTTGTGCACTCGAGACAGCTGGCCCCGTCTATATCTCTCTGCTACTACAGGAACTGACAAACTTTGGTGCAGTATTAGAATTCAGAGATAACAGATCAAGTCTCTTTGATGTAAAGGGGGCTGTGTCAATGCCTCCTTTTCCTGCACAGTTCTTAAAATTAGCATTATGCCTTTAATTTAAGTATACAGTACGTGCCTTTGAATATGTTGATTTTTCAATGTGAAGGCACGTTTTTCACTTGGTAAAAGTCTCCTCTTTCACAACCTGGGGTTAAATAAATTGAACCCAAAACTTTATTAAAAGTGACTCTTTATAGTCAGTTCCTCCCTGTTAAGATGGCCGCCGTTTTTGAAGGAGTCGCCCACTGATCACATGGGGCGCATTGGTTTAGCCAGGGCGGGGCCAGCTACGTACTTATGCCGCGCGGGTGTGTGAGCTCCATAAAGGAGCTTTACACACGCCGGTGGGAAGCGGCAGGGGTAAGACTTGTGTACGCGGGGTGTGTTTTATG
This sequence comes from Triturus cristatus, assembly GCF_964204655.1. Classification (NCBI taxonomy): domain Eukaryota; kingdom Metazoa; phylum Chordata; class Amphibia; order Caudata; family Salamandridae; genus Triturus; species Triturus cristatus. Next base: position 514,601,043 of record NC_140588.1, read on the forward strand.
TTTCTACCGTGCAGTTTTGTGGGCCATAATATGCAGGGCCACAGTTGTTGGAGGTGCGCGGGAATGACTTGAGGTGTACGTGCGGACCTGGGCTTTCCTCTGTGTTAAATAAACGCGGAATGCACGGTTCATTTCCGGCGGTTGTTTTTATCCTGCCCCACCTATTATGAACATATATCGCGGTCCAGCGCTTAATGTAATTATGATGTTGAGGCGTGAACGCACAGACATAGTTGCAACAGGACTGTGCCTTGAAGGGTGCTCAGTGGAAGTTTGGGTGCCCGCATTGTGATATGCTAAAGCAAATGAGGTTGTGATGCAATATTAATATTGAAGGAGGTTAGAAAAACACCTTGATAGGAAAACGCTATAGTGCTACTTAGGGTGAGAGGAATTGATATGAGGTGTAATGTCTTGTTATATATATTTGTAGTGGACTAGACATTGGGCAGTCACCCCGGGGGCACATGATCGGAGAACGCGTGTGCCAGTCTAAGAGGGTTGCAGGTACGAGGAGAGTTCGCAACCAATTGGTAAAGTTTGGTTTGTTTGTTTATACTCCTCAGAGCAAGCTTTGATTACAGCATGTCCACCTAGAAGGCAGATGGCTTTTACATATGGCATTCTCTGTGTTCTTTGTCATACCATCATAGGTTTGATGTGAATCTCACGTGAAGTTTATATTTGGAACCCCAACAGCCCTGAAGAAGTTGCATGACGGTTCAACAACGAAACATGTTGGCTTTAGAAAATTGATTATGTTTTGACTGAAACCATTTTTAATTGGGGAAGCTTACAGCACCTAATAAAGTTACTTTGAGCTAGTAAGCTTCACCGGTTTTTAATGGTGAGAATTATATTTGTATATTCTCACAGGGGTCCAATGGGCACTTGCAAAGACATTAGGCACTGATAGTTCATTTACACTTGAGTTTTACTATCTTTCCTTACTTCACTGGGTTTGAGATTTTTTCAAGAGAATACACACACTTTCTTTTTCTGTATGGAGAGAAAGCAACCTATGATGATAAGTGGGTATGCAGGCGAGTACTAGCCAGCAACTCCATTGGTGTTACTACCGTGAGGTGCTTTCTCTCCTTTCCCACACTTTTCCTGGTCACTCCTGAGTGGGATTTGCGTTATGATGGTATGATGACATTTTCAATTTGATACACCACGACACTCTGAGTAGTGATAGGGAACACACTCCAGAGGGAATTGGAAAGTATTGGAAACCCGTCAAGTGTCGCATTCTCAGTATCAGGTGTACTCTAGGTCAGGCTAGTTGTTGTTTATAATGCGTTGAATGGGGGGCGGCCTGGCCTTTCTTTCCCCCTGTAGCTCCTATTGCGTTGTTGTGGCCTCGACTCCCAGACATGCAGCTCAACCACATAGCAGGGCTCCTACAATAAGCAGTACGGTGGAGCAAGGATGAGAAAAACAGTGAAGCAACACTGAGGCAACGGTGCTTCATCGGCACCTTATGAGTGGGTCACGGGTGCCAGCTGCTTGCCCTTATGTGGTCAGGCAGCAGGCACTGGTGTGGAAAACAGCAGTTAAATGCACAATGCATAGAGTCCGATATGCTATCAATACGGTGGATGCGTACCTTTCGCCAGATACACATGGGCAAGGATATGCAGCAGTGGATGGAAGGGGAATGGTGATGTATGGGAGATCTCTACCAAGGGGGCCATGAATTCCTTGACTTTGCCGAAACATGCTGAATATTCAACATGGGTACAGGACAATTCTTCCAGTTTGTAAGGCTGTCCTGCACGGTCCAAGAAATATGGACGGACTTCCATAAGGAACCACCAGAGTCACAGGTGCTTCTGTCTCTCATTGATCAGGGGATGAGGTAGCGGCTTGATATCACGCCTCAATTCCGCTCTGACGGAAGAACGATGGCAAGATCCACTAGTGGAGTGACAACAGTGGGTGGCGGCTCTACCTGAACCGCTTTCGCATTGAGAATGGCTGAGGGCATAAGCACAGAATCAGGAGGTCACTAATAATGGCAGATTCAAACTAACGCAATTCTATTATCTTCACAGGTGTACATTATACCACAAAGGCTCCATAGAATCTTCCCCGTAAAACCTGAGCCTGCTCAACATTACAACACTACTGGAAAATGGTAGAGGACAGCCATACTACAGTAATGACAACAAGCGTGGCACAGGCACAGACACCGAAGACATGTCTACTTTGACAAGACGGACAGATGGAAGGCAGATCTGCAAGAGTGGGCAGAAGCGGAGGATTCCGGGTTACACAAAGTGCACCGAGACGACGATGCAGAAAGGGGCCTAAACCTATGGGCTGGGATGACTGACTGACTACTGGAGCCCACTGGGGCTGGGTGTTCCTCACACAGTGAGACAGATGGAGAGCTTGCCCTGGTGGCTGAACCGCTGCTGGAGGCACAACCTCACAGAGAGGAGATAGAGGATCTGGATGAAGTAGAAACCTGCATGGGTGTTTTTTTTTTTTGTAAGTCGGTAACGGAGTGTTGTCGGGCGGGGCTCCACTTTCAACATCTGCGACCCTCCCTTATCCCTAGGATGCATATTGCATTTTTACCATCATGAATTGCCTGTTGATTACAATCAAATATTGTCTTTGAGGTAATGGGACCCAAGACATCTTAGGTCAGGACAGTCCGTCGTCTTAAGACAAGGATGGTCGGCCTTACTTGTCCATCTGCTTTTGCTATTTTCAAGTTGCTTGATGTGACGATTGTGGAGCTTGGAAACGTCATTCGCCACCTTGGTCAGTTGGATTTGGGAGGGTTTGGTCTAGGTCCGGGGGCTGTGGTTGCTACGAGGAAGATAAGTTCATGATCTCTCTCGCTTCGTATAAGTCTCTTATCATGTAGTGTGTGTCATTTTATGTGAAGAAGAGACGTAAGGGGAAGCCCCTGCAATATAGTATCTTTTCCTTTTGTAGATATTTTTTTTGTTTGTTTTTTGTTTTATTGAGAGGCAAGAGCTTGTCGCATTAATTAAAGTACCATGAAAAAAAAACAGCTAACATAGGAAAATATAGACATAGATAGATACATGCAGGAGTACCGTTAGGGAATGAAAGCATCAAACATAATTAACTAATATTTATACAGTTTCTTAGACCAGAGAAAATAAGGAATAAAGTGAGAGATCAACCAAGAAGTGGAAAAATTCGACATATTATTTATCAGTAGTGGATCATTGCTTTGACCATTCCTCTAAGGGGAGCCAGATCTTACTAGCAACCTCCCGCCTCCTTCTTCCCCTTAATAAGGACTCTGCTGACTCCAAATTGAACAGAGCCAGAATCCTGGCTCTCCAATTAAAGAACGTGGGGGCTTCAGGCCTTAGCCATTGAGAGGTAATGTACAACCGAATCATAGACATGGCTACAAACAAAAATGAAGAGAAATAAGTCGTTCTTTCAGATAGCTCAATGTCTACACACCCCATTATTACCAACTCTGGAGAAATATTGACTTGGATATTGAGCACCGAATTTAAAAAACACTCGACATCATGGAGAAATTCCCTCAAATTCAGACAGGAATGGAACATATGTATAGCATCTGCAGCCTGAAGGCCACACCTAGAACAGGACTCACCCTTCCGTGCCCCCCACTTTGCAATTTTTGCCGGTGTAATATATAGGTCAAAGATTACCATAAAGCTTTGAGTCCGTAAGCTACCAGAAACTAAGACATAGCTTGCAAGATCTAATGCTGACCTTATGTCAACCCCGGTCTTGCCGGGTTTAGTCTACCACTTAGAATTTTGAAAATCAATGTCATCTGGTAAACCGGATAACATATGTTGATATATTATCCCGATTCTAGCCCTCCTTTGTATTAGCTCAAATATAATGACCCTTTGAAACACTGCAGGTGTTTCATGTAAGCGTTTATCAATAAAGCTTCTGATCTGGAGGTATTTGAAAAAGTCATGAGTATTCAGATGAAACTTGTCCTTTAAGAGAGAAAAAGAGGCCCTTTGCACTCCAGAACTTAAATCATCTATACAGTTCATGCCTAGTAACTGCCACCTAAAAATAGCCTGGTCTTGAAAAATAGAGGGTAGAAGCCGGGCAGCTTTAAAAGGCGTATAAAAATTGATATTCAAAATTGACCATTTATGGCGAATTTTCTGTCAAACTGAGAACATGGTAAAACTTTAAACCTAGTTCTCTTAAAATAACTTGGCTCCAAAATACAAGTTCGTATACCCTTAGCGGCCGCACCCAAACCTATCTCATAGATTGTCGGTCTATTAGAGAGCGGAACCTCTGCCCTATCTCCCAGCAGCGGTAAACCTAGATGTTGCAGCATAGCAGACCAATAAGAGATTAGGGACCGCCCACCCTCCACGATCCCTAGGAAGACACATCCACTTGGCTGCCCTTCGTAAGCAACGATACCCCCAGAGAAACCTATAGCAGATCCTTTCGGCCTTAGCGATACTCTTTTGCGATAGCTCTAGGGAGATAGTTCTAAAGAGTTCTAAAGAGATAGAGAAATTTTGGGAGAACCAACACCTTGAGTACGTTGCAACGGCCGTATAAAGAAAGGTGCAGATGGTCTAACCTTTCGAGTTTAGTGTTGATCGACTATCACTGGAAGAATATTCAGGTCGGGGATGTTATCAACAGAAGTGGTAATTTTAACCCCTAAATATATTGCTTCTGAAACCGCAGTTTTTAAAACGTTCAACTTGTAACCTGATAAATGGCCAAATTGTTCAGCAAGACTTTTTAAAGCTGGAAAGGCCGAGCTAACATCACTAGTTAAGACAACTATGTTGTAAGCATAGGCTAATGTCTTGTATTCAGTAGTTTCGATCTTAATCGGCCAAATATTTGGATCCCTTTCAATTTTACTGAGAAAAGGGTCGATATACAAAGCAAAGAGCAGGGGTGAACAAGGACACCCCTGCCTTGTACCCCTACTAATATCAAAAGACCCTGATTGCTGACCAGAGATGCGAAGTATGGCAGCTGGAGAAATATACAATGACTTGACAGCCTGAATAAATTCGGTACTGAAGCCTTTCCAGCGAAGCACTGCCCATAAAAAACCCCAGGAGACCCTGTCGAACGCCTTCTCGGCGTCTAACAGGATCACCCCGAGGGGAGCACAGGTGGCCTTGGCCCAATCCAATAGGGCAATGACTCGGCGAACGTGATCGACCGTATCGCTGCCCAGGATGAACCCATGCTGACGTATAGAGAGACTAGCTGGGTATTAACCACTGCCAGTCTGGAAGATAACATTTTTGTATAGATTTTACTGTCAGTATTGATCAAAGAAATAGGTCGATAAGATGAAGGGTTTAGTTGAGGCTTGTCTTTTTTCTGAACCAAGAATTCGGGATGGTACCCATCTGTGCTCCCCTAAAAATTGACAAAATGTCCTGGGTGATCTCGGCGCCAAATACCCTGTAAAATTCTAAAGGGATAGCGTCCGGGCTGGCAGTCTTCCCATTAGCCAAAGATTTTATTGCCAACTCGACCTCCTCCCAGGTGATTGGGGCGGAAAGAACCTCATTTTGACCCATTGTATCTTTTGAGGTGTCAATATTCTGAAAAAAGCCTTCAAACATAGATTGAGTTGGAGAATTGACCTTATCGTCCATATAAAAGCGAGGTATAGAACTTCTGGAACATATCAATGACAGCCTCTTGGGTGTCCTGAATATTGCCCTGTGGATCCTGGATTCTACTGATACGCTTTGACACGCTTTTCTGTTGGAGCCTTTTGGCAAGAATTCTGCCCGAATTTTCACCAAACTCATACATGCCAGATATTGAGCGAACTTAGCAGCCAGGTCCTGCCCAAAGAACTCCAAGAGTTTAGCCTTAATTATAGCAACCTTCTGCTGACTTTGCTCTATGTTGCAGCCTTCAATGATATTACGTATTAGTTCCATCTCTGCCGAACTAAGCTCCTCAACAAGTCGCTTAATCTGCTCCTGGATGATCTTACGTTGGAAGGCTGCAAAACTCTTGGTCTTGCCGCGCACTGCAGCCTTTACACAATCGGAGGCCGTACTCCTAATAATGTTTAAAAATTTGGGTAACTACTTTCTCATGTGTTCCAAGTGAGCCTGGTTCGATAAGAATTTTCTTTCAAATGTCCACGTCCTGGGGGGTCTGGCCAAGCGAGGCAGCGGATATATGGCAATGAGTGGGTTATGATCAGATAAAGTTCTTGGATAAACAGAGATAGAGGATGCCTCTACCACCTGATCGGACATGAAAAAATAGTCCAACCGGACCATTTTATTGTGGGGAGCAGAGAAATATGTATACCCGTCTTCATCTTTATTATGCCTATACCAGACATCAATCAGTCCATGTTCTTGACCTAGAGTGTGAAGGGCCTTAAATACCTTAGGTTTCCTACCCGATTATTTTTGAACCCCTGTTAAATCAAAGTTTCAGGGCAAACAGATATTCATATCCCCACACAAGATCATTGGTTGAGACCATGCTGCTAATTCTAAATTTAGGTATCTCAAAACTTCAGAGTCGTCCATATTAGAACCATATATTGTACAGATGGTTAGAGGTCTGTTTTCGAGCACTAATTCTACTATAACCCATCTGCCTAGACTATCCTCTAGGACCTTTTTACAAACCCCAACCTCTCGTTTCAATAAAATGGCCACCCCTCTAACCATGGACGTCTGGCGAGAACAGGCAATTAGATCGTAACCAGGAACTTTCAAGCTATCCCATTTCCCCCACGGTATGTGTGTCTCTTGTAGACATAGAACATCCAATTGCATAGGGTAAATGATTTTAGCAAAGAGGGCCCGTTGTTTACCGTCATTTAGACCACATATATTCCATGAACTTAATCGCAGTTTATTTACCCCCATTTGACCTCAAAAGTAGAGCTAATCTCCGATGCAAACCATTATTCCTTTTAATGACAATCGTAATTGCAAATTTTAACATAGCCCAAAACCTACAAAAAACAGTACCACAGCTATAGCATTGTAAAAAACCTTTAGTCCCCCCCAACAGTGCCCCCCCTTAGCCCCACCACTAGCTCTAACCCCTCCATTAATCCCCAAAAAAACTCAACTGACCCCACCCCCCAACCCCTGAATCCCCCTTATAGGGCAACAGGACCTAAGTCCTTGTGATGGGATCAGCTGGTTATGTCGGCTCCCCCCGTGGATCCTTTACCCCACCTTTTCCAACACACAAGGTGCTTAAGCCGATTGTATATCCAGCAATCAGAAATGGCAATTTAATAAGAGGAGCAAGTGCTCCAAACAATAGGCCAAGCACCCCTCTTTTAAATCTAGAACCCCCCATGAACGGTGAAAGAATAACATGCTTAACTATACAGAGTTCAAAAACTCCTTGCCTGAATTTCGGAGAAAAAGAATTTAGTCTGGCCCTGATAGATTACCTTCAATTTTGAGGGAAAAAGCAAAAAAGCCTGAGCACCCTTCATTTGAAACAGAGCTATTAGTTGGCGAAGCTGCCACCTCCGCTCAACAGTTGCAGGGCAAAAATCTGGTCTAGCGAAAAAAAAAAATAATGTTCTCCCTAGCCAAAAAATTACACAAACAAATTAAGATTGCACAAGACTTATCCTCAGCCTGACCACATTTTTGTCTTTGTTTAAAAGGAAAGCAATGCGCCCGCTGTATTTCCAGCTGCCAGTCCTACTGCTTTACATCTGGGAAAGCTTCGGAGAAAAGTTCCACGATGAACTGCCTGGTGTCTGACCCTTCCATGCCTTCAGGAATCCCTAGGATCCTCAGATTGTTCTGTCTAGCCCTATTTTCGAGGTCAGTTAACTTCCAAAGCATATCGTCTTTCTGTGCTTTAATAAGGTCGGTAAGACCCTTCTGGGTTGCCACCTCGTCCTCCAGGGTGGAGATTCTTTCCTCTGCTTCGACAGTTCTGGCAACGATGTCAGAGCAAGTTTTGGCTGTTCTGCGTATTGAATTTTGTATCCGACGACATGCCCCTTGAGTGCGAGCGCTCTCCTGACGAGTTTCTTCGCGGTGAGCCATGATGGACTGATAAATGGTTGACAGTGTTATCTCGCCAGGAGGAGTCGGAAGAGGATCAGCCAATGTACCACTCAAAGCTAAGGCACCATCCACTAGACCAGGCTGGGTAGAGAAAGAATAGCCCCAAGCCATTGATCCAAGTGATCCCGGGTCCTTACTTGACAGAAAAATCCCTTGATCTTTCGATTTAGAGGCCTTGCGGACTGTGCGAGGGCCTTGGGGTAAAGTTTCATCTTTGGGTGCTTCGTTAAAGTGCCAATCGGCAGGATCACTATCATCATCTGTCAGCTCCCTAATGATCCTGTATGTTCTGATAGGGAGTAAAATTTATCAGCCCCTTCAGGCTCACGTATAGATTTGTTAGGATTAGATTGGTTAGGCCTGACAGAGACCACTTGGTCTGATGTATTGACAACAGTAGCAGTTAGAACAGTTTCAGACATATGTTGAGAGGGAAAAGGAGTGATTATGTCCTGTGGGACTACAATTTCCATAATTCCATTTCCTGGGAGAGTAATTTTTTCCTGGATCTCGCTGACCCCTACCCCAGGGATCATAGCAGTTCCCCCGTTGCGGCCCACCGGGAGTACACTACTGGCAGCACCATGGTCGAAAAGTGGTGGGCCTGATGGACTGTGCTCATGGGATTGAACACCCGAGGAAAGAAGGGCCAGAATGTCATTACTGCACGCAGCATGGGCAGCCCCCCCCCTCCCCCCGACTGTAAGGCTGGATCACCCACCTCGTCCACCGTGCCCGATAGCTTCGCGCTCCCTGCGCTCACCGCACCAGCAGGTGTCTTTAATCTAGCCGACTGCAGATTGAACAATGCCGGTAGAGTCTGTTTCAGTTTTTATTGCCGGTAACAACGAACGCCGCCCGATTGCCATCAGCTTCTCCTGCCGCCATAGCATCGCAGCGGGATGCCTGCAACTCCTTGCCGAGGGCAGAAATCTCCACGGGACTAACAGACCGCGCTGCCGCTGATGCTCGCGTCTTGGCTGGGGGATTCTTCGCCGGTATTCTTGGAGCCATTGTCACAACCGAATACCCCCGCACGAAGGGAGGACAGGATACACGAAGAGAAAATCCGGAGCAATGGGAGGAGGAACCACACAACAGCAACTTGCCGGTAAGGATATTTTGCACTTGAAACAGCCCCCTAAGCATGGCAATCGTAATTTTTAAAGCTCACCAATGCTTCAAGCAATATTCCACTTTTTTTCATTTTTCTCCGTATTACGTTTTTGTCATTCCCCAAACATCCCGGGGGGGATTATAGTCTCAGAAAAGGAAGATTACTCCAGGAGGGAGAGGACGCACCACCAGCTCATACAGCCGAGCGACCGGCCGCCATCTTGCCCCGGCATGGGTGTTTGATGTGTACTTTCTGTGTGTGCTGAAAGCTGACAGGGACTCCACGGGAGAAAGGGCCACTCCAACTGTTGCAGTTGTATTGCTTTATACATCTACTAAAAACTGGATATTTAAGAATATGCATCAGTACTACTAAGGAATGCCAAATTTAACATAAAGCTGTTGTAGCTATGTTATGATATTAACTTGTGTTATCTGTAAAAGCCAAATGAATAAACATACAAAAAAGGTCAACTGTACGAATCTTCCGCCGAAAGTGTCCAATCGGAAAAAAAGACTTGGATTGGTGCAGTAGAGCTGAGAAAGTTGTGTACCAAAGCCAGGGCTGTCCTAAAAAGTGGGAAAAATATGGGGCATGTGGGAGACTTATTAATTAAGTAGTGGTTACACTGGGGTGCAATGTGAAAAGACCCTTTGAGGTTATTTGCAATGTGTCATAAACAAATCCAGAATTTTGGACCAGGGGCGAACCCAAACACCGGAAACTCAGGATGGGTGGGTGGGCGAAGTACCAGGGGGTTCACAACTGTGACATGGCTATATTGATGAATATGTGTACTTTGACTGAGCAGATGTTGACTAAATAGAATTTGAATTAAGTCCCCTGAATGTGTGGGAAAAAGACTCTATAACCGTTTATTGGGAGTAAAGGTGATAGTGGGCAATGATCAGCTACTTTTCTCCACTGGCTTGAGCTCAGTCATCAACTAAAAAAAAGAAAAAGCATTACCCTGGCTACTGAAAGAGTTGGGTAAGAGTGGATAAGTGGTACTAGACACAAGGTGGAATTTTGTGTTAAATATTTTTTGCAAAATGAAGCCACGATGTGTTTCTTGTACAATATGAATGGAGATAAGAGGTGACCCTGGATGGGACATAAACTGCATGATAAGTAAGAGGTGGACCTTGGACTGTGGTCATAGGTAAGCAGCACTAAGGATTTCCTCTCTTTGGGGAGGGGGTTGTGAGGTCTAAGAGAGAGTTCTACAGTTGCGGTTGTTTGCAATCCTTCCTTTCTTTGTTTATTTTCTGCCACTCAGCCAACTATATCTACATGTTCTAACGCAGTGCCGATTCAGACGGTCTGGTTCATCTGTTAATGTGATGCAGTGGTATATTGGTTATATCGTTTTCTGAAAGCCAGGGCATTACTAGTTTGAAAATTGTTTTCTAGGTTTTGAGAAGATGCTCAATAAAAAAAAACTAAAGCTGTGCAACTGTGCACTGCATCTTAATTTTACTACAACTTCATACCTCATTGTAAAACAACATACCAACAGTACTAGCCCAATCCTAGTTTACACTGTAATGTACAGTTTTCTATAATACATGTTTTTGTACCTCACGTTACTGGTCACAAATGCTTGATGAATACACTATCAAGATACTTCGTTGGTTATAAAATCTAGACGTATTTATGGTCTCCAAATTAGTTAACAATCTAAAAGGAATTCACAGTCGAGGTTTTTGCCTTGTGCAAAAACATTCTGATCACTCCAAGGCCAGCTTACCAAAACATATCTTTTCGATTAGACCGAAGACCAATGGTTTGAGTCTTACTTTCCCCTGTTTCTCATACCGCAAATACAGATCTGTGGTTCACTGTAGCATCGTACCATATTCAAATTGTGATTAAAAAACACGTGTAAATGTCATCTATCAATTCACAGCTGTTTGGGAAGCAGATACACAGCTGTCATACTATATAAACAAGGTGACAGGTTAGTAAGAAATACAAAACTATAGATGTAGCCTACCTTTTTGTGCACGGGCAACAATGTCTTCTCTCAAACTAATTATGCTGGTTAGATTTATAATTCTTCTCTTTGGAGTGCAGGCAGCAGTCATATTCTTTTCAGAAACATCTTCTACCATTTCCTCATCCGAATCTGTCCGTAGCCGTTTTCTGAAAATTAGAATATAAAGAGGGCATTATCAAGTAATGAACACTGCACTATATTCAGCAATCATAAAAGTGTAAAACCTAGATCACTGTAAAACCTGCAGTTACACACCATATTAAAGTACTATATCAGACATAGCCTAAACAGAACATTACTTATTTATTCCAGAAAGTTTAGAGAACTGTTCTGAAATTGTAATTCTACTGGTACACACAGCCCAGAAGGTGAGCTTGAAGTAAAGAGCGATGTATTAGAAAGTTTGAGGTATGATCATTTTGTCTTGATACATGTAATGCGTGTAGATTCGATGGTGGGTCATTATTACCAATGAGGATTCACCCACTACCAGTTTTGCTGACTTTATTTATCGCCCAAACTCAATTTCTGTTATCAATGCCTTCTAGGATTTGAGTGTAGTTGGGGTGTCTCTGATACCTCCTGAATCAGGCGCTAACTGTTTCCTTTACAACCATCAAGATTCTGTAGTAGTAGAGGAGTAGGAAAATGGGGAGAGGGGTTGTTTGTGGACTATTCATACATCCGCAGACAGCATAATGCTTTATCTTGTGCACCTGGTGAACTAAGGCAAGAATGGAGGAGTCGTTGGTGAAAGCCTCTGCCAGTGAGTCAAGCGATGACTTTACCTTAATGGCACAAGTCCACTGGTAAGAGACATTTACCTGCATCTTCTTATTACGATTAGAGAACAGATTTTGTCACCATCGATTCAACAGGAATGAAATGCAATGTTTTTACCACATTATCTATTCGGCTCAGAACTTCAGTAACATTTTTTATATCGTATTTAGTCATAAAGAGCAAAAGTCTCCTCCATATTCTAGTGCCTTGATTAGAAAGAACGGAATGTGCAATCGGCAATATGGCATGTATGATTTTGGAAAAGAAGTGAACAGCACCCAGCAATGGAATCTAAATACTAAAATAGATGGAAACACAGGGAGGTATCAGTTAAGGCAAATTTGGTTTGGTTCTCACATATCTAAAGCGGTGGTTCCCAACCGTTTGACCTCTGGGGATCCCCAATTAATCATTACTGGAATCCGGGTATGCCCCCAACCCCCACTAAGTCAAGACTGCTAGCAGACGGCCCCAGCCTAAGCATTGTCGATGATTTGAACTGAAGACAATACACAAAAAATACAGAAAAAAGCATTCAAACATATACACAAATAATGACAAGTTCTATTTAATTTTGCTAACACATAAATAAAAAATAAAAAAGTTTTCAATTTTAATATAAAGGTTTGAGCTTATCTAATTTCAATTGAGGCCACTCATCATCCATACTATATCCTTCTGGATTCACTTTTACTGCTCCACAAATCAATCTGAAGATACTAATGACATTTTTAGTCTCTAATTTCAAATTCCTTCACATTTACAGTATATTTTAACATTTTCAATTGCACATTTAGCTTCTTTATTTATATACACTTTACTATTCTGTTATTATTATTATTACATTTTCTAAGTAGTCGCGGACCCCCTGAGGAGACTTTGTGGACCCCCAGGGGTCCATGGACCACAGGTTGGGAACCACTGATCTAAAGCAACCAAAAAAACTAAATGTGTGATAATCCATCATCGGTGGATTCAAATCACCGAAAGGGGTGTAGAATGGAGGCGTTGGTTGAGATGGCTGGAAATGGAGAAACCAGAGGACAGGAAATAATTTGTGGCACAGAGTGCAGCTACACAACCACATCTCCCAGTTAGGCAATCATGATTTTGGTGGCAATACATGTCTCAAACGCACTCAAGGATTATTTATCAACTAGTGACAGACCTGCAACCCAAACCAAGCGAATGAATGGTGGGGCTAGCAAGTAGGGTCATAACCAAGGCACAATGAAGGCGATTACGTGACCAACATAAGAAGCACTGGTAAGGATTGCAAGTAGGGTAGCAGCTGGAGTGAAGGCTGAAGCAGAAAATGATATTGTATTGTGGTGGGACCAAGTTTCAAAGCATCAGCAATTGTCTACAGAATTAATTTCTCTTGTGTATCCAAACTCTGCAAGGTACTAGGACTCATTCCACTGAAAGCTTAGGACTATGGAAGTCTGCATCTTTTAGGTTCCAATTTCTAGTAATCAATTCTTCATTTTTTTTTAAGGGCAGAGAGACCCCGTAAAAACTATGCTGTTAGAGCACAGAGGACCAGAACAAATGAGTCGTGGAGCAGGAGGAAGCTTACTTGGAATTGATCTTTCCAAGATGTTGTGATGTAAAGCATTGCTTAGTGTATCAGCCTCAAAATCCATCATCAGAAATTGTTACTCTAAGCCTGTTGTAAACAATGGATTGGAACGGATGGTTATTTTATTTTTCCCTTTTTTAATATTAGACATTTACACACGTTTGAAGTTAAACTCATACAGTGATGAAGAGTTACTGTTTATTTGTAGAAGCATCACACAAAATACAAAAACATTCCATGAGAAACTGACGAATCTGGCATCTGAAATGGGAATTGACATAGGGAGGTCAAAGGTGTTGTAGAAACCCTATATGCAGACTTTTCTGATAAAGATTTGGAAAACATGAATGTGTCTGGAAGAAAACTACAGGTCAGGGAGTTATTATTTCTATTACAAAAATGGGGAGATCTTGACAAATGGAAAGTTAGGTGGACAAAGAAAAAGGAAGAAGCACAGGTAAATCGAACGACATCTGAATATGCAATGAGAGAAACAGAAAAAGCTGAGAGATTGTATCCGATGAAGAAAGTACCCGGAGGGGGGTACGTACATGTACCATGGATTACACAGGATATTAGGTCGTTTACAACTGATTTTCCTAAACTGAGAGAAAAACCAGTGGAGTGGTACAGACTAGCTGAGAGGTTTGTGAAAGTTTCAAAGGTTTTGTTAAAAGATCTGGATGGTCTGTTTGACATAGCAGTACAAGCAGATTTGTGGACAGAGTGTAAAACTATTGTAGATTGGCCTAGTGAAGAATATCCAAGAGATTCGAAGACAGGGGACCCGTCAGAAGATGTAATGAAACAATATCACCAGGTGATCACTTTTCTGAAGAGTAAAATTCCCCCGAAAGAAACTGATTGGGTAAAAATAGACAGAACAACCCAAGAGAAAGAAGAGTCTGTACATACATACTACGAACGCCTTTCACAGGTGTTCAAACAGTATAGTGGTTTTGAAAGTATAGATAACAAGGACAGGACTCATTTTGTGTATCGATTTGTGACAGGATTAAGATTGGATATATCCCAAATGATTAAGCAGCACATGTTATGTTGGCAATCAAAGCCCATAGACGAAATTTTGAAATATGCCAAATATTGTGGGGATGAAATCGATAACAGACGAAGAAGCCTTAGAAGAAAAAGTAATGTGAGCTCAAGTAAAATTAGCTGAACAGCAAGAGCTTCAAATGAATAAACAGTCAGAAAATCAAGGAAGGGCAGAAGGTCAAAGTGACAATAAATGCGGGAAAACCACGGGGAAGGTTGAATCGGGAAGAAACAAAGAAAAGGTTTCCCTGTCACGGGTGCGGGAAGTTGGGGCATTGGAAGAACGAGTGTAAATTCATTCAAGTTAATAATGGCCCAAATCAAAATTTAAATTCACAGCCGCAGAATGAGGTGTTAATGAGTCAATCGCAACAGGGTATAGATCTTCAGTCAATTGCCACCTGCCCCTAAGCCAAATTTTGTGAGTCAAGCTAAGTACAGTGTGGACACCGGATTCTCAGAAGGAAGTGGTAAGAAACATTTTGTAATATCACAGTTTCTTTTGCAGGACCCACTACTCAATTATGAGCAGGAATGACGGTGCCTGAGGGGGGAGGAAGGGGTGTGCGTACATGTTGCATCCCTACCGGTAGATCAGTCAGGTCCATAAGTAGAAGGTAAAGTAGAAGGAAATGATATCACTTTCTTGTTGGACACTGTGAGAACAGCAGACATTCCTAACCTGCCCCTCTCGGGTGAAGCCATCCAAGTAGTAGGTGTCTCAAATAAACAGATTAGAACCCGATCACAGAACCCATGGAGGTGCAAATCGGTAATTTTAAAGAAATGCATAAATTCGTAGTTTGTGACTCAAGTCCTGTAAACTTGCTAGGAAGGGACTTATTGTGCAAAATGAATTGCACCATATTTTGCACACCGAATGGTGTCGTAATACAAACCCCAGATGAAGATGGAGTTTACAAGTTCATATTAGCTAAACAAGGGACAGAAGTAAATGAAATGTATTCAATGATAACCAAAAATGAATTACCTGCTGAAGTCAAATTGACTGTAAATGCAGAGATATGGTATTTTACTGGAAAAGAAATAGGATTAATGGCAAATGTATATCCCGTAAAAGTGACAGTGAAAGAAGGTGCGGTTTATCCGAATACTCGACAATACAAAATGAGTGCTCAAATAAAGGCAGGCGTTGCGGAAAAAATTGAACGATTAGTCGAACAAGACATTTTGAAAGAAATAATGAGTAGCCCTTGTAACACCTATAATTGGCAATAAGAAACCTAACAGGAAGTATAGGGTGGTTCAAGATCTGAGAAAAATGTATAAAATTATTGTACCATGTTGTCCAGTAGTGCCCAACCCAGCTGTGATTCTTTACCAGATACCATGGAAAGCAGGTTGGTTC
This sequence comes from Triturus cristatus, assembly GCF_964204655.1. NCBI lineage: Eukaryota > Metazoa > Chordata > Amphibia > Caudata > Salamandridae > Triturus > Triturus cristatus. The sequence continues at coordinate 514,617,012 of NC_140588.1, forward strand.
ACAGTAATTGATTTATGCCATGCATCCTTTTCTATTCCATTGCATCCAGATAGTCAGTTTTTATTTTCATTTAAATTTGAGGAGCATGTTTACGTGTGGAATCGTGTGCCTCAAAGGTACACTGAAAGTCATTCAATCTTTAATCAGATTCTCAAAAGAAGTCTTGAATCTCTTGTGTTGCCCAGAGAATCAGTCCTGGTGCAATACATTGACGACCTATTGGTTGCGTCGAACACTCGAGATGACTGTGTCACTGATTCAATTGCATTGCTAAATCACTTGGCAAAAGGTGGACACAAAGTGTCCCCCGAGAAACTACAGTTTTGTAAAAACTCAATCAAATACCTGGGACATTAAATAGAGAGAGGGATTAGAAAGGTGACCTCAGAAAAAATCAGAATAATAAGACAAATGCAGTTGCCACGAACCCAAAAAGAAATAAGAATGATTCTTGGGGTCGTAGGATATTGTAGGCAGTGGATTGTAAGGTTTGCTTTACTGGCTAAACCCCTGATACAGATGACCAAAAAGAGAGAAAAGGACCCTATAGAATGGGATGATGAAAGCATAGAATCATTTATAAAATTACGAAATTGTTTGTGCGAAGCACCTGCTTTCGCTATGCCAGACTACTCAAAAGAATTTGCATTGTTCTGCTATGAGAGAGGTAATTGTGCACTCTCATTTTTGACACAGAGACATGGATTAATGTGAAGACCAGTGGCATATTTTTCTGGTACATTGGACCCTGTGGCATGTGCATTGCCAGGTTGTCTGAAAGCTGTAGCCGCAACTTGTGTGAGCATAGGACAAAGTGAGTCAATTGTGATAGGACACCCTGTAAAGGTGTACGTTCCTCATTCAGTTGTGATTTTGCTGGCCAAAACACGAACGCAGTACCTTACTACCAGTAGGCTAACAAAATATAAAAGAATAATACTGGGGGGTGAAAACGTGACTATAGTGAGGTTTACTGTTCTTAACCCAACCACTTTACTACCTGATCCATACCAAGAAGAGGTGAAAGATGAGGTCGAACATGAATGTCTTGATGTGACTGAACTTAGCACCAAACCGCGTCCTCACATACAAGAGGAACCCTTGAAAAATGCAGATCATGAGCTATTTGTAGATGGTTCATGCATGCCATACGAGGAGGGAAGATTAAGTGCTGCTTACGCTGTGTGTACATTGGCTGGAATAGTCGAAGCATCCTATTTACCAGAAGTCAGATTTGCACAAGTAGCCGAATTAATTGCTTAAATTAAAGCATGTAAAATTGGGGAAAATTGGAGAATAACCATATTTACTGACAGCCAATATAGTTATGGGGTTGTGCATGATTTTGGCCAGCTGTGGATGCAGAGGGATTTCCTGACTTCCTCAGGAACTCCCATTAAAAATGGAAATTTTGTAAGAGAATTAATTGAAGCAATTCAATTACAAAAAGAGGTAGACGTGGTTAAGTGTGCTGCTCACCAATCAGGAGATGACTATGTCTGACAGCCGGTAACCGATATGCTGACCAGGTTGCCCAGCACTGTGCAAGACATAAAATTGCACTAAATAAGAAAATAAAAACTTGTGGAATCAGCTGCCAACTTATGCTACTTGCAGTAGTGGGGACCTGGGAGGAGCAAAAAGATCTGCAGGATGCAGTAGAAATGAGAGAAAAGGAAGAGTGGGTGAAAATAGGATGTCAGAGAAGGGCAGAAGATGGTGTGTGGGGTTGTTATGATGGCAGACCAGTAATGCCAGACAGTATGCTTTCACCTATGGCTAGTATGTATCATGGAGACACACTTGTAGGCAGAGATGCTATGATTCGACTTTTCAGACAAGATTGGTTTAACGCAAAATTCAGAAATGTAGCAGACAGTCTTTGCCAAAGATGCTTAACATGCCAACAAATGAATCCAGGCAGGAAAACCATGGTTAGTATGGGAAAGATTGGAAAGGCAGAAGGTCCCTTTGTAAGACTTCAACTAGACTTTATTCAACTGCCTGCTTGTCGAGGGTTGAAATATGTACTTGTCATAGTTTGTTTATTCTCAAAGTGGGTGGAAGCATACCCGACCCGAAGAAATGACAGCTTGACAGTGGCCAAACTCTTATTAAGAGAACTCATCCCTAGATTTGGTTTTCCAGTATCGATTGAATCAGATAGAGGGTCTCATTTTAATAATGAAATAATTTGACTAATTTGTGAAGCATTCAAAGTCGAACAAAAATTGCACTGTGCTTACCGCCCAGAGGCTTCTGGGGTGGTAGAACAATTGAATGGCACAATCAAGTCAAGACTCGGAAAGGTGTGTGCATTCTTCCCACTGGAATGGCCTGATGCTTTACCTCTTGTTCTAATGGCAATGGCCATTGCCAATGTTCAATGTGCGGCAAGTGTGGCGAACGAAGCGCCTAGTAAAGGGCTTCTAGCGACTTTTGCTTCTGTTTAAACTGCAATTATCTGTGCACTCGTTCTTACTTTTAAAACATCACTGTTTTTATCAACTGTTTTTAACAAAGTCTAAAAATCGCGCATTTACCTGAGCACACTGTGTATTCACAGCCGGTCACCAAGCGCCTTTCCCCGGTCCACCACGGATTTTTCCGATTGAGTGGAGGGAATTAATGGCGCAAACCGGAAGTTTAGCACTGTAGATCATCTCCTACCGAGGTCAGCAGTCTAGTCTATTGATAGACATAAATTTGGATGCTCGCCTAATCGCGCAGCGGGCGCGCCTAAGGCAAGCCCGTCTGCACCCGTCCACGCCTGGATCGGGCCCAGGGCCACAAATTCTGTCTCTCCCTTATTAACCACTCCCAATGCGCCGACAGTCTACACCAGCACCCAGCTAAAAAACATCAATCTCGCCAGCAAAACATATTCATGCCCTCGCTTGAACCCGAGCTCTTTATCCTGTATTACTCCTCTCAGCTGCCCTAAGTGCACCTTCACGCTGAACACTCATCCCAATATTGCAGCTCGAACATCCCAAGCCTCGCATAATAACCACGAGCATATTCATCTAGCACTCAAACTCCCGCTCACTCCCCAAACACAAATACGAGATAGCGGACTTCATACTCAACCAAAAACTAGACATCCTATTTATCACTGAAACCTGGGGAGACCCGTCCGCTGGCCCTGACTTTCGCAAGGCCACGCCCGAAGTGTATGGCACATTCAGACAAGACAGAACTTCAACGAAAGGAGGAGGACTAGCAATCATGTACCGAGATAAATACATACTAAGGACAGAAACTATCCCCATACTACTTGTGAAGCTATCACATTCTCCATAACGCTCCATCACTCACTATCCTTCAAAGGAACTCTTCTGTATCGCCCCCCAGGGCCCGAGCCAATTTTTTGTCTGCCTTGAACACTTTTCTAGAACCTCTAGCGGGAGAACCGGATTTCACTTTTCTGGGTGATTTTAATTTTCACCTAGAAACCCTAGACGACAACGACACCTCAGCTCTCATCACTGAACTGAACGCAGTCAACCTACGCCAACTAGTGGTCGGCCCTACCCACACAGCTGGTCACACGCTGGATGGCATCTTCACCAGCAATACCCAAATATCAGAGATAGAAACCTTACCTCTCACATGGTCTGACCACCGTGCAGTCAGGTTCACTATCCAGGCAAAATCTACTAAACATCATCACAACACAACAGCCCCCCCCATCACAATTCAAAGCCTGGGGCCATCTGAACCAGCTTCTCTTAAAAACACACCTAGACTCAACCAACTACAATCCCACTACAGACCCTTCTCTTGCCTCAGCAAACTACTCTGAATGGCTCAATGATGCCTTCAACCTCCTAGTACCACTAAAAAACATCTCTAAAAACAGATCCACTTCTTCAGCCCCCTGGTTTTCCGAAACTCTCAGGCTTGAAAAACAACGCTGTAGGAACCTAGAGAGACATTGGCGTAAAAACTGTAATACCTTGGACAAATTGCGTTACAAGGAAGCACTGTCAAAATATAAAAACCTCATTATTCAGGTAAAAAAGCAAATTCTATCTCAATCAGATTGAATCAGTGCAAAATTCTACTTAACAACTTTTCCAAGTGGTCACCAAACTATCAGGATCTGCGATAAATCCCCCGATCGCCCCCACCCAACAGCTCTGCAACGATCTGGCACTATCCTTCCAAGAAAAAGTCAACAACATATATGCCAAATTCTCCGCCCAATCCAAATCTGAAAAGTCATCAGTAACGCCTGATTCCAAAGAAAACACTCCGTCGTTCTCAACTTTTTGCCAAGTATCATCAACCCAAATTAAGGACCTCATATTAACCATCAAATCTGGCTCCCCCAGTGATCCATGCCCACCATCTGTCTTGAAACTTATCCCTGACACTCTAGCTCCAAACCTGACCGACATATACAATGCCATGTTCATCACTGGCCATTACCCCACCACCTGGAAAAATTCTATTATCAAACCACTACTAAAAAAGCAACACAAGACCCACTAGACACTAGACACTAAAAACTACAGGCCCATCACAAGTTTGCCATTCCCGGCCAAAATATTTGAGAAACTAATGAATAGCCCAATACATCGACGATAACAATCTCCTGGACTAAACTCAATTCGGTTTCAGAAAAGGCCATGGCACGGAGACAGCTCTCATTAAAGCAGCAGATGAAATTAGATCCATCCTAGATCAAGGTGGCACAGCAGTACTAGTACTGTTGGATTTGTCAGCAGCCTTCGACATGGTCGATCATTCCACTCTGATCGACCGTGTCTCGAATATCGGCATCAAACAGAAAGCTAAAAAACTACTGACCTCATTCCTCTCAAATCGTACACAATTAGTCAAATTCGGCAACTACCAATCGGCCCCTTTTACCCTCCCGTGCGGTGTGCCACAAGGCTCATCCTTGAGTCCGACACTCTTCAATATCTATGTGTCGGACCTGGCCAAAGTCATCAAAACTCACGGGATGGGTATTACCTCCTACGCCGATGACACACAATTGGTGTTAGCAATCCATAACGACGGAGAAACAGTTGCCGAAAAATTCCAATCAGGCATGGTCGCAATCAGCACCTGGATGGCCACAAACTGCCTAAAACTAAATTCCGACAAAACTGAGGTACTGATATTTGGCAAGCTCCACCCTATCTGGTCGCCCACCTGGTGGCCCTCAGACCAGGGCCCTCCACCGCCGCCCCGGCCTCTAAAGTTAGAAACCTAGGAGTCATATTTGATGATAAACTCACTTTCACCTCACACGCCAACGCTATTGTCTCATCATCCTTTTACAGTCTAAATATGATTAAAAAACTATTACCTTTTCTTCCACCTAATGCCAGCAAAACCCTCATCAACACACTAATTATGTCAAAAATCGACTACTGTAATGGCCTCTTAATCAATGCTCAGAAAAAAGTCACCAATAGACTACAGATGGTACAAAACGCAGCCGCCAGACAATTTCATCAGTAGTACGAAACCTTCACTGGCTACCTATCATAAGCCGTATTAAGTTCAAAGCCCTCTGCCTTGCTTTCAAGGCCATCCACAAAAACGGTCCGGACTTTCTGAAAAAAGCTCTATGTGGATACATCCCCAATAGAACCCTCCGGTCCTCAACTGCTGACCTTCTGCACATCCCCGTACAAGGAAAGTAGCCTGGGGTGACGGAAGATTCACAGTTGCCACCGCTAAACTCTGGAACTCCCTTCCCCAACATATTAAATCATGCCCAACCCTGCTACCCTTTAGGAAGCTAATCAAGACTTGGCTCTTTAACCAATAGGCACATCATTTCTGGTCTCCGTCCTCTACTAGTCCGTAGTGCCAAGACGCCCCAGGGTATTTGCGCGCTCTATAAATTGCTTAAATAAAATAGATAAAATAAAATAAATGGGACTCAGAAGTATTCCTGACAAAAATACTGGATTGAGTCCTCATGAAATTCTCATGGGAAGAGCAATGAGACAAGCATGTGTACCAGGACCCACCTGTTGAATATAACTGATGACTTGGTTTTGGAGTATTGTAAAGAGTTGGCTGACAGAGTGCGTTCTAGCTCTCATCAGGTTAGGGAAGATGCATTCAACAGACAGCTGAGCCAAGCGCATGATCTGAATCCCGGTGACTGGGTAGTTGTGAAGAATCACACTTGAGAATCGTGCTTAGCACCAAGGTGGGAAAAACCACATCAGGTTATACTAACTACTTCAACAGCTGTAAAGTGTGCAGGATTGCCTAATTGGATTCATGCCAGTCATACCAAAAGGGTACCAGCTCCTGAAGAAGAAGGTTATCAATTGACTCGAGCAGTTGAAGTTGCTGAAGGTTGTGCAGCTGAAGAACTTCCCATAGAAGATCCTGAAGTAGCTGCCCAAGAACAACCAAGCACCCATCAGGACGACTGGATCCCAGTGGAGGACATACCTGAAGCAATTGTAAGGACTAGAAGTCAAACACAGTTAGATAGACAGGAAAAGAGTGAGGATCAGTCAGGTGTAGAAGAACTCTCTCAGGAGAATAGGGATAAAACTATTAGGGAACCTGAGCAGGAACAGTTAAGGAAAGAACAATATGCTCAAACAGAAGAAAAATGCCCTATTTCTGAGTCTGAAGAGGGACAGGTAGGTTTTAGAGAAAATGTTCAGGCAGAAGAAACTCAAAGGGTAAAAAGATCTGAAGAGGACCAGATAGGCATAGAAACACAGGTTCAGGATACCGAAGAAAAACTAAACATCACTGATCCTGAACAGGGTAAGATAGAGATAGATGAAAACATCCAGGCAGAACAGGCCAAAACAATAAGCCCTGGACAAGTCAGATAGAGAGGAAATGTGAAGATGAAGATGATCAAATTGTGCCACAAATAAAATAAAATAAAAGAAGCCTTGAAGAAACGGACAGTGCAGTTAAAGTTAAGAAAAGCTGGAAAGGTGATAATTGGCCAAGGATTATCAAGAGACTAAAATACCGCCTTAAGACAATCAGTGAAGAACCTGATCAAGTAAACAAAGTATCCAGTCAATCTGGACCTTCCACAAACTCCAAAACAAGCATTGGCATAGCCAATAGGTCTCGCCTTTGGGACCTTATAAGTGTTTAGTCATGCAACGGTTGCATAGCTAAATACTTATAAGGTCCCAAAAGCGAGACCTATTGGCTATGCACAGCGGCCGTGCGGCCGCGAAAGTGATCGCAATCGTGATCACGATCAAACATCAAAGCGGCCGTGCGGCCGCGAAATTGAAAGTAATCACGGTAAAGCGTGGCGCGCGTGCCCGCGCACATGCACTGTAGCTCTAGGCTGGCCTGGTAGCACTTTTTGGAGCCCTCTCAATAAGTCTCGCTAGACCAGCGCATGCGCTGGGTCAGGCGAGACCTAAAAAAGGACCCAAAGACTGAAAACATTGAATAACATGTTCAAGGGTCCTGAATGGACATATGTCATTCTTGAAGATTTTGAAAATCTTGAATTAAATGAAGAAAGTGACGAAGAACTGAATGTTGAATGAATTGATGAAGAAGTGAGACCAACTTGAAAGAGAGAAGACTCTTAAGGTGTTATCTAATACCAAGTTTCTAAATTAAAGAAGAGTCAATCTTCTTCTTTAATACGTCTGAAAATAAAGTTACTGGAAAACCAAAACAAAGCTGTATAAAGAAGTGCTGTAGGATCGGTATATGTAGTCTATTATTAGTCTTTATAATGTGGGTAATATTAGCAATTATGTAGAAACAATGGAAGTTAGTGATTGTTATGTTTGTATGAAATTACCAACCTCAGTAGCTGAAGGGGTAACTTATCATCACTTACCTTTGACATATGGTATTTCATGTAGTGTATTAACAAGTTTATTTTTTAGAGCTGGAAAGCTACAGTATTATTATTCAGCTGTAGATGTAATATTTTCAGAGGTCCCTACGTGAAAGAGCATGAACCCCGTCCTTTGTACTAGAGATTCACAATTCATGGTGAATATTTTTTAACAATGAAAACAATAGATATAGCTGACGCACACAAACGCAATTTAACATTGAAATTACATGAAGAAGAAAAGATACTTTTGAATTTAGTAGAGCAGAGGAGACAGGATTTCCAAAGAAGGGCCTCTGAACCAAAACCTCAGATACCTAAATGGGCTGAGAAGGAAGACATTTTGGTAACTGGCAAGACGCATGCTGCTATGACCCTGGATTTTGAAAAGAAAGGGAAAATCTGTCTCCATAGATTAAAAACATAATATAACAATGCATTTATTGGTTCCAGTGAGTGTGAACATAACTTCTTAGTAATTGAGAGTTGGGGACTAAAAGGAGGAACTGATCCAGTATTTCCTGGAATTTATTATATTTGTGGAAACAAAGCCTACTTTAGGCTGCCTCATCATTGGTACGGGAGTTGCTATGTCGGAATAGTATTCCCTAAAGTCTATCATGTTAAAGAATCACTGGAAGCAATAGTGACAGTAATGGACTAACCCGATATAAAAGAGCTAGTGTTTCGGAAATAGTAGGTGATATATTTGGTAATTGATACCTTCAGTGGGTGTTCTGCGGAATTCTCGCAAAATTGGTCATTTGTCGACAGTAGTTGATCGGTTATCTACTGACACTGCTGGAGGGTTCTTATTGATCAATACAGAATTAGTTGCTGTTACATCTATGGTTTTGCAAAATCGACTTGCCCTTGACAGCTTAATAGCAAAAGAGGGTGGAGTCTGTAAAATGTTGAAAGCGCAACATTGTTGCACTTGTATACCTGATAAAAGTGTAGAAATTGAAGGGTATATTAAAAATATTACACATTTGGAAGAAGAAATGAAACCACTGGAGGCTGACAGTGTATGGGAGAAAATAAATAGTTTTTCCACTATCGGTGGTTGGTTTTCTAACATAGGTAAAAGTATCTTAGTTCAAATATTATTGCCGATCATGGGCATAACTTTGTTAGTTCTGATGATAATGTGTTGCCACAAATGCAGTGGGAAGAGAAAGAGGTACGAAGTGGATGACAAGTGTAGAAAAAGAAAACTAGATGAAATACGACTTGAAGAATTGAAAGGGAATATCTACAAGAGAATGAAGGGATCACAATTTAAAAAGGATAAAGGAAGGAATGAAAGATTTGAACAAATCGAAATGGTAGAATGCTAAAGTTGGCATCTGATTTAAAGATAGACGCTAGTGATGGCATAAAATGCCATCAGAGAGGGGCTTGATGGAGCAAGGTTTCGTAAAAGAGACTTGCTCGTATGCAATCCTCTCGAATAACATGTAATAATGTAACCAACATGTTTGTGAGTACTACCTTTGCACCACATTTTACATATTGTATCTAAGGGAAGCTTTACTATGTATTTTACTGACCAGTAACCCGGGTGTCCTTAAAATGGCTGCCAAAAAACGCGGGAACTCTTCTGCGCATGCGTCTACTACATCCACGTAGTATGACGTTTTCTGTCGCTTGGTGGGAAATCTTTTCAGCTGCGCAATAGCTTTTAACATAGCTGCTTGAAACTCTCACATTAACGCACATGCTCTGCTGAAACTAACCTGTGCAAGTTTCACTAAGCTATTAATGCAAAAGAAATATTAAGTAAATGGGGTTAGAGTAGAAGTGGTATACAGTGAATTCATTTAATTTCGTATTCTAACATGTTTTCCTATGACTTTATTATTGGTTTGTATTTGGGCCTTGGAGGGTGACTGACGTCCCTACCCCTTGCGACAACTACTCATGCGTGCTGCATCCTTGTCCTGAGACCAATGAAGTAATTGAACGGCTGCCAAAATGTGCCCAGCAAGGACATGGGAAGCTAAACTCTTGAACCTGCAAAAGGAAGAAGCCAAAACATTGTACTTCAAAATTATCGATCCACATATGAAATGCTTGTGGGAATAAAGCTTGTGGGCATTAAATTTTAGGGGCGGGGAATTAGACAATAGAACTAAAGAAAGTTATTGCACTTAGTGTGGTGTGATGTCCTCACCTCACTGCCTGGCCCAATCAAATTGAGGGGTACACATAGAATTTAAACATTTGGGGGTGGATCATACACTCGATTTGGTATAACAGAGGAAAGTTTAGTTAGTTAGACACACCTGATGCTGATGCTATGCTGAGATGCTGCCCGATTTGCTGCAGGCTATTTGAAGAATCCAACACTAGGGAAGAATTGCGGAACAACCGAGGAGGCACATCTAGGAAGGGGTCCGGACGAGCCAGAGCCGGAGAGAGTAGCACCAGAGAGGGGGGTAACACTGGCGTTGCACTAGAAGAGGTCACCTTCCGGTCCTGAACCTGTCCTGAATCCTTGATACTCTGATGTCTAGGTCCTCACACCATTCTAGGTAAATATAGATCTGTGGGGTTATACTTCGTATTTGCTCTCTGTTCTTTCTCTCCTCAGGTACTGTCATCACAAAGATTCTTGCTATAAATTGATCTAAGTTAACTGTATTTTCTTTCCTGATGGCGAATTTTGGTGTATCTACGTGTATTCTGATTTGACTCACAAATGATTAATTCAAATAAAACTTTAAAACTCCTACTGAGTCCGTGGTTCTTAAGACTAAGGCTAAATGTGTTATCATTTCCTTCCTATTCTAATCTACAACTAGATCTATCGAAAAAAGTACATTTTACTTAAGAGACAGGGATGGTAAGAGTACTGGTGTAAAGGGTTCTCTAAGGTAAAACAAAATTGATGACCAGCGGATATTTGCTAGCTCATTGAATGTATGAATGTATATGGGCCCAAAGTAAGTGTGTGTACAGAGCTGGAAAACTCCGCTGCATCAGGACCACTGCCTGCTCTTAAAAAATGTTTTTACAAACATTCACAAAGGAAAAGGGGTTTGCGGGCCCCTTCCCATTTGCACATGGGTTACCACCTAATTGAAGTAGATGGTAAAATGTGAATGTTTTGCCCCTGGATGTGATATCAGTGGGATAGTTAAGTGGGGAAGGGATAAAGTGTGGCAGGACACAACGTGTATTGATTACATAGCTGCTGTAGATCATAGGTCACACTTATGTTTATTTTTAAACTTTGCAGCTACCCCTGAGGAAGGGCTGTTTGCAAGCCCGAAATGCATTGGGTATTTTAATGAGGCTGCTTGGGGCTGCAGAACCCCACATGCTGATGATTAAGGGTTGGATTGGCATGTCACCGGCATAAGAAAAATAAGGGATTCACGTTGTCTTAAACTGAAGAATGAAAACGTTGTGACAAACTTGTGAAATAAAATTTGGATGAACAATGGCATTAAATTGGATATTTGATGAACAATAGATTTCTCTGCGTTTTGCTTGCTGTGCGACATGTAAATGGAGCGCATTTGCGCTCCATGTTTAGAAATTATCATCAAAGTGCTGTTGCGGCAGAGCACAAACATGTCAGCACGCAAACCTTTGCTCTAGAGCATGGTTCTAAAGGATTGACTAACAACATGTTGGTGCGCATTCCATCATTGTAATGAATACAAAAAAAAGTGTCTTTGTCATGGGAGAAAACCTATTTCATGTATCAATAATTCACTTCAAAGTGTGTATTGTAAGCTCACAAGGCAAGGTGCCCAATATATAGTGCCACATTACATATTTAAAAAGTGTGCCCTTGCAGTGCCTGAAGGCCAAAACACCATTTCTGCTGTGTTGGTCGAGCTGCATTTCCTTTAAAAGAGGTCAAAGTGTAATTACATTATTTATTGATAATCTTCGCTTGGGAAACTGCTTCAGAAATAATTCAAAGTTATTTTCCACTTAATTTTCAAAATGTGATTTAATGGTGAAGTCAGGGTTTGATAACTTTACTGGAAAAGTAACTTAATAAAAATGTAATTTAGGCTGCCTGAGCCAGAACTGGCATAAAACCAGTTGTGCCACTAATCACACCTCAAGAGCTAGAGTACACAGTCATGGCTAGGAGAGTTAACAACTTTGACTTACAAGCCAATAGGCTGCTTCTGCGCTCAGGAATAATGGGGTTGTGATGAGTGCTAGCCACTTTAGCGGGTATTTTCCATCTGGGAAGGGAGCATGAACTGGCAAAACAAAAGGCAGACTGAAAGATTCTTCTTTTGGGGAGCTGATCCCGAATGGGGCAGACAGGATCTGCTCTAATTCATTTCCAGAGCAGGACCAGTTCTGGCCCCATCAGGTAGGAGAAGAGGTCATCTAAATAGTGGAGTTTCTAAGGATCTACATTAAGGCCTTCTTGGAAGCAGAAGTGTCCAGTTATCTTGCAACAGGAGCTCCTGGGTAATTTGAGAGTAAGGAGAAAAGGAAGGGCTGCAAAAGGACGTGGGCTAAGGATAAAAAGTAGCCAGGACTGGAGGAATGAAACACTTTCTAATCATATGATAAGATAGGCACCACACCACCACTTCCTCAGAATGTTTCCCCGACCTGGGAAGACTACACTTGAAGAAGGCCATGCTGGAAGAGAGAGGAATCCTGATGGAAGAAAAGGGCTCAAGGACTCATGCTGGCACCAAGGGACTTTAACTGATTTCCAGGGGTCAAGCAGCTCTCTTCCTGCTTACCTGTTCCAGGGACACAAAAAACAGAAGCACTTATTTCTCTAAAAGGTCCCAGATGGGGCATGTCCAAGATGGCGCCAGAGCAGACGCGCCTTCATGGAGCTCCTCCGCCCGCTTTGATAAAATAGCGGCTGCGGCATCCCCTAGGCCCACTCCCATCAATAAACCTGGGGAAGACGAGTGGTGACCAAACAGCAACATTCTTGGGCATTTGGAAGCAGTGGAGGCACCCATCGGAGCGACACCGAGCCAGCAGGAGACCTTGCCAATGCTCTCAAAATGGCAGCCATGGCAGAGCCCTGCCTGTAACTACACCGGCGGGTTGAGATGCGCAGATCCCACCCCTTCCACCATGACCGAGGGCCATTAGAGTAATGCCAGTAAGGCCTGCAGCCAAAATTAATTACCCGCAATAAGTAACTGGCAAGAGGCAAGGAGTGCAGGCACGGTGCAGAGGCTGACACTAGGTCCGGCGGGTGAAGATTGCATCGGAGGATCAAAGGGGGCACCGTCACGGTCTCACCCGCGTTCTATGCACATAGACCTGCCAGAAAGAACTAGATCCATGGCGCACAGTCTTGGGCCATGCTTTACTCCTGAGGGATATGGGGGCATGGGGCACAGGAGGCTCTTAACGATGAGGCCCATGAGTGGACACTGCAAAGTCTGCTGCATACACAGTATGCCTAGTACATAAACTCCCCCAAGGATGAATATATGGGCCAGGTGACAGCGGCAATGGTGGTGCCTGGTAACGGAGGCACCCCTCCATCGAGGGAACTTTGGCATGCACTTCTGGTGCCAAGGTGCTGCACTTTCAATTGCCACCCATGAAGGGATGACTGCTGCCTCAAGGAGCAAGGTAGTTTCGAGACGCCCACAGGCACTATAGATTGTCCAGATGTGTGCCCTTCACTTTGAGTCAAGGCTGCAGTGGGGGAGACAGGCCATACAGCAGCCATCCACACTAATAGAGAGCCCGAAAGCAACAGCAATGCCCGCCTAAACAACCAAAGCAGCAAATCCAACTGCCACAGGCCTCAGGACTCTCCCAGGTAGCAGGTATGGCCATCCACCACAATAAAAATGACACTACCTTAAAGAACATGCTTAGTAAATGCCCCACTACAAAACCTGATCAGCCTCGGTTTGACGTGCCTGCAGCTGCTCCACACGTGGCAGTGATCACAGCAGATCTGTCGGTCGAAGGGGCGCCGGTCACCCGTGCCTTCTTACAGTCGTTAATTGGAGTCCTGAGAGATTACATTGTGACCCTCAAACAAGAAATGGAGGCAGATGTCAAAGATATTAAGAGAGATTTGGGATAATCATGGTGGAACAATCCAACAACTAATGGGAACAGGAACTGTATGAACACTGACGTGAATTACTGGAGCTGTGGGACAAAAACTGAGTAACTGCAATAAACGCTGAAGGACCTTGACAATAGATCGTGATGCTCCAACATCAGAATCAAAGGGGCTCCACTGCAAGCAGACTACAGGAAACTGCAGGACTATGTCACCAGCCTATTCCGATAGGTAGAGCCTGAGCTGGTAGACAAGGACATCTCACTAGATTGTACCCACAGGGTGGGTCGTCCCACTATATCACCAGGCCTGCAGCAAGATATCCTGACCTGCTTACACTCCTAACGGCAGAAATAAATCACCATGTCAGCCGTAAAAGACACAAAGGTGTGGTTATATCACGATCTTTCCCCTACAGCGGCGCAGGGCCCTTCGACCCACCACGATAATAATACGGGAGAAAGGTATGTGGTATAAGTGGGTGTAATGCTACAGAAAGTTGTACATTGTGAGATCGTGTATTGACCATTGACTCTATTTCACTCTAACTACATTTTGTGAGCCTGACTTTTTGCTGTGAACGCTGGTAGGCCCAGGTTACTTGCGCACACAGACTGTTTGCTTCTCACTTCACCGAGTGAGAGAGATAAGCTGCTAGAACAGACCGTGTGGGATGCGTACAGTTTCCAAAGATGAGAAAGTGAAGAATTCTTCCTCAGCTTCTCAGCTTTGAGTGACCTAGACACAGAGAGTGCAGCCAGCACCTACAGTACAGATGAAGGGAGGGGGAGCTTCTAGAAATCTCTATCCACGTTAGTAAAAAGACAGAGACTTTGTGCTGCTTTGACAGGAACTCTACTGGGAGTGGACGCGCTGGCCAGGGCTTTTGTGCCCAGTTGAGACCTCCTGCCTGAGACTGTCAACGGGGTACCCAGTCGTAATGGCAAGGATGATGCCAAACAGACTGCCGGTGAAGCAGTTCAAGTTCAAAATACTTACTCTTGTGTACATACAGTTACTTTTCTATACATTTATCCTTGTGTATTATTACCATTTGATATATGGGAACTTGCTGCAATAAATATTCCCCTTTATTTGGCAAATGAGTGTTGAGCTTTGTTCACGTTGCTTTTTGGTTTTCTAAAGTGAATAGAGTCCTATTTTAAGGAGTGTTCACGTTGTGTTCTGGTATTTTAGGTTTAAATCTTTTTTATTGAAGCTGTGCTAAAAGCGAGAATGTGTCATGATGAGCTACGCAGAGCCCAGGAGCATACATTGGCACTTTCATTCACGAAAAAAGCAAACAACGGATAACTAGAACAATCCCACCCCCCTCCCAAAGAAAAAGGGGGAAACAGGAGAGAAAAAGAATAACAGAAAACGGCCCTGCCCCCACCCTCCCACCGTCCGAAACCAATATAGCGTAGCACAACGTTAAATGACTTCCCTTAGGATTGTCCCGCTGGGTAGAGGGATCTAATGAGGTGAGTCGCAGGAGTGAAGATATTTGGGACATGTCAGCTCCCGGAAATCTTGAGCGAGAATGGTCAGAAATGGCTGCCAAAGCTCACCAAATGACGAACCTTTCCCGGCTACGGTAAGTGAGATCTTTTCCATACCCAGTATCTGCCGCCACCGCTGAAGCCACCTTGTGTGAGCAGGAATTCAGGGGGGACCTCCAGTGTGACAGTAATATTCTGAGAGGCGGTGCCGAGTGCTATTGCTATTTGCTTTCCTCTTCTGGACTTCAAGGGGTAAAGTAAGGGGGTTCGGAACACCCAGGAGGACATATGCTGGGAGACGGGGAAGCTCCGTATCAAGATACTTGTCAATTTTGTCTAGGATTTGCATCCAGTAGGGTTGTATGTGTTCACATTCCCATTAAAGGTGAACTAGGATTCCTGTCTTCCAACACTCTCTCCAACAGTCCGGGCTATGTGTAGGGTCGGCTTGGTGAAGCCTCTCAGGAGTGAAGTACCAATAGTACACTAGCTTGGTAAAGGTTTCGGTGAGGCCTATATGGCTCGCAGTATGACACGCCCTGTAGCATGCTCCCTCCCACTCCTTGCTGTTAAGATCGCGGTCAAGATCTTTCTCCCAATGCGCACGGCCTGCATAATATGTGTGTGAGTAACGGGACAGAAGCATTTTGTATGGGTCCGAGGTCAATTTCTTGTCTGAGGGCCGCGTGATTAGTCATCGTTCGTACCCAGTGAGATGTCTGTGCGCTTGGGATTTATTATCGGGGTGCATGGCCCAATGCTGCAATTGTAAATAATGCAGGTGTTCAGATTCAGGAAGGCCATAGTCGGCTCGGAGATGGGGGAAAGAAATTATGCCCTCTGTATTGAATAGAAGCCAGCAGCTCTCCACAGTGGGAAGGATGTCGCGCCCATCCCAGGGCCGAAGTCTTTTGTTGTCGAAGAGTGGTGTGAGAGGAGAGGGGAAGGTCGTCAACCCATGGTGTCTGCTGGTCTGATCCCAGACCAAAAGAGTGGTGCGTGTCACTTGTGTGGCATAGAGATCGAGCGGTCATTGGGCTTTCCTAAGGAAGGGGATTTTCATAAGGGAGGTGCCTGCTACCGCACAATCTTGGAAAAGCCAATGCTTCTCAGATTCAGCGCGACTCCACTCGACCAAGTGTCAGAGCTGTGCGGCTTTGTAATATAGCGTGAGGTCTGGGATTCCGAGTCCCCCTTCGTTAGGCAGCAGGAAGCTAACAGTCCTTTTTATCCTCGGCTTGCGCCCTTGCCATATGAAGAGAAAAGGCTCCGACTGTACCCGATGCAGCCAGCCGGTGGAAGGCTGCAAAGGGAGAATTTTAGGGAGGATCGTCATTTCAATAGCCGCACTATGCCCTAGCCACGAAATTGGGTAGTGTTTCCATCGTAGCAGATCCATGCAGATTTGGGTATGTAGCTTGGAATAGTTGACCATTCTCATGGCCTGTAGGGTGGGGGCCAGATGAATTCCAAATATGGGACTGTCTCATCGGACCATTGCAGGGGGTGCCGATCCTGGAGATCTGCCAGCATCTGTGGCAACAGCGAGAGAATCCGAGTCGTGGATTTTGTGATATTAACTTTAAACCCAGAGGCCTTTGCGAAGGAGTCGGGCTCCCCCAAAAAGGATCGCAGAGCAGTTGTCGGGTCCGCCAAAGTGACCAGAACGTCATCCGCGTACAAGCTTATGGTGTGCGTATCGCCACCAAAGCGGATTCCCGTGATGCGAGGGTTGTCCCTGACTCCGTGCGCCATTGGTTCCATGTATAGGGTAAAGAGCAGGAGCGACAGAGGGCACCCCTGCCTCGTGCCTCTGCTAATAGGAAATGGGGCGGAGGTATGCCCATTTACCCTCACTGCAGCTGAGGGGGAGCGATAACAATTGAGGATGTGTGTCCTCATCTTTTCCTCCAGGCCAATGTGTATCATTGTTTGTTCTAGGTAGGGCCAGTGGACACGATCGGAAGCCTTTTCGGCACCTATTATGAGAAGCATATAATCCCCTTGGATACAGGATGCCTTCTCTATGAGGTGCATAACTCTCTTCGTGTTATCGCTAGTCTGCCTTTGAGGGATAAAACCGTCTTGATCGGGGTCCATGATCCCCGGCATGTAAGGTGCTAGCCGTGCAGCCAGGATTCCGGTATACAGCTTCAGGTCTACGTTCAAAAGAGAGATAGGCCTATAAGCCCCGCAGCTCGTCTTGTCTTTCCCGGGTTTAGGAATGGATGTAATTGCAGCCTCTAACATAGATGGAGACGCGAAAGAGTTAAAAAGCAGAGTGAGAAGGGGAGCAAGCGTGGAGCAGAATTGTTTGTAAAAAGCTGCCATGTAGCCGTCTGGTCCGGGGGATTTGGCTGGTTTCAAGCGGGCAATGGCTGCTATGACTTCTTCTGGATGCATCTCCTTCTCTATGTGTTCCGCCTGCTCTGGGGTCAACGTGGGAAGGTGAACCTGAGTCAGATATGAGTCTATGTCCTCTATCTCCAGGGTTTGCTCGGCGTATAGATGAGCGTAAAAAGTAAAGCAATAGCCGCATTGTCCACGAGCACAGTCCCCATCTGATCTTTAATTTCCTGGACACCCACGTCCTGCCGCGCCTTCCTACGTTTCTGTGCTAGCAGCCGCCCGCATTTGTACCCCCCATATAAAAGGAGTGGCGCAAGCGCAACAAAGCATATTCAGCCTTGTCACAGTCGATGGCAGCCAGATGCGACCGAACCGCAGTCGGTTGACTCCAGATGCATGGGGCCCCAGTACGATGATGCATTTGTTCTAATTTGCGCACTTTTTGTGAGGTCCTCTCGCTCTCGCTTACGCTCAGCATTGACTGCAGAGGATATGGCAATTATTTCACCCCTAACGACCGCCTTTAGGGCTTACCGCCTAGTGGACATGGGTGTAGCAGGGTTGTCAATGTACAGTAAGTAGTCGTACAGTGTGCGCTGTATCTGAGTGACTGAGTCCGCGCGGTGGAGGAGGAGGGTGTCACGCAGGCATCACTGCTGTGACGGCAGTTGGGTCGGTGGAAGTTCCAGGGTAGCTACTACTGGGGCGTGGTCAGACAATGCTGCGGCCAGAATATCTGTGGACGTTGTGATGTCTTGGAGTGTCATAGAACCCAGGAAATAATCCAAACAGGCATAGGTTTTATGGACATTGGAGTAGTAAGAGAAGTCCCGGAGCTGGGGATGTTGGTGTCTCCATAGGTCCACTAGGCCTAGGTCGTCCAGTCTGGAGAGCCCTGTGCACGAAAGAGCACCTACCTGGCCTGTGCACTGATCTGTCTAGTTCATTGTCGAAAACTATGTTGAGATTGCCCCCCAGCAGTATCTTACGCTCTGGGGTCGCCGTGGCATCACTAAGGGCTTTATGTAGAAAGCGTTCCTGGCCGTCGTTAGGTGCGTAAATAGACCCTATGATTATTGTGTTACCCCCTATCAGGAATTGGTAAGTAAACAATCTGCCCTTTATTTCGGCCTCCTTCTGTATTACCTTCCCCTTAAAAGTCCTAGAGACGAATATACCCACCCCTGCAGTTTTGAAGAGACCAGAGGAAAAAAGCTGTGTCGGAAAAGCGCAGGACCTAAGCCTGTGACAGTCTCTCGGGAGCAAATGCATCTCCTGTAGGAGGCCAATGTCAGCGTCAGTACTAGTTAGATAGGAGAAAATCGCCCTGCGCTTGATAGGGTTATTGAACCCTCTCACATAAGTGTGAGGACTTTAAGGGGGGTAGGCAACATCTAGGTCAAGGGACCGGGTGCGTCATGAAATATGCTGAACTGGGAGCCATGTACGTGATAATGACTAATACTCAGATGCAGGGTCTAAGCAACGCTTAATAGGCTCCTCAAACAATGTTGGCATTCCCAGAGTTCTGGCAAACCTGGTTGCACTGCCGTTACCTAGTTAGCGTATTCCACTTTTTCGGCAGAGTCCTGAACCCACCTTACGAAGATGAGCCACCACCAACGACATTAACCCCTTTCACATTGTTACTGTGCTCCCAGGAGAGCGAATGTTCTGGTTGTAGTTCTTTGTCCACCCCCTACCCCTTCCCTGCTCGGCGATTTATACATAGGGATAAACACTGCAGGCGATCTAGATTATAGAGATATACTGGTACAATGGTACAGCTACACGCCTGGTCCCCATGCAGTTGGCCTAAGAACTCCGCTAACCCATGATTAAAGTAATTAGTTTAAAACGTTCGGGGCCTTAACTCCCTGTTAAAGCATTTGGTACTTCTCTCCATGCTTAAAGATTCTAAAAGAGATGTCTGCCTCATCCGGGAAACCCACCATCATAAAGCTGACTTGAAATGCATATGTTTATGTTTATGAGATTTATAAAGCGCTCAAATACCCATGGGTGTCTCGGCGCTAAAGACGTCAGCTTGAAAATTATACCAAGGAGACTTATTGTGTGAACAGCCATGTTTTCGTCATTTTCCTGAAGGTTAATAAGTATTGGGATGATCTGATGTGTAATGGGAGCGAGTTCCAGAGTTTAGCAGTCGCAACAATGAAACGTTTATCGCCCCAAAAGGCAGTTTTAGTGCGTGGCACTGTGAACAGGGAACCCGTAGATGAGCGAAGAGCCCGGGCTGGAATATAGGCTGCTAAATCTCTAATCAGAAATTAAGGCCCTGTGTTGCGGGATGTCTTGTATGCAATACACAAGGCCTTAAACATTATACGACTCTTCACAGGGAGCCAGTGGAATTTCTGAATAACATGTGATATAGGCTTATATTTAGGGGTTCCTGGCAGCTGCATTCTGAATAGTTTGCAGCTTATGAATATCCTTATTTTGGGCATTCAAGAGAAGCCCATTGCAGTAATCAGTGGTAGACATGAATAGAGTGCTAACCAGAGTTTTTCCTGATGTCAGGGGAAGAAATGGTAGTATTTTTTTTATCATGCGTAGTTTGTAAAATGCAGCTGAGACTACCGAATTGGCATGAGGAAGAAAAGTTAGTCTATCGTCAAATATGACGCCTAGATTCCTAACCTTAGTGACAGGGGGGCGGCGGAGGATCCGATGACAATGGCCACCAGGTTGAAGACCAGGCAGGGGATAGTTTACCGAAGATCATGACTTCTGTTTTATCAGAGTTTAATTTAAGGCAATTGCTGGTCATCCAATCACTGATGGCCAGCATGCCTCCTTGAAATTTTGCTGCTACTTCCTCTCCATCATTGTGTATTGTCAGCACCAACTGAGTGTCGTCGGCATATGAAGTAAGGCCCAACCCATGTCTCTTGATAACACTAGCCAAGTCTGCCACGTAGATATTGAAAAGTGTCAGACTTAGGGATGAGCCTTGCGGGACACCGCACGGGAGGCTCAATCGGGTGGACTGAAAGGTACCAAAATTTACCGACTGAGTACGGTTGGCAAGGAAAGAAGCCAGCAGCTCTCTGGCTTTTTTCTGGATACCTAGTTCAGTAACCCGGTCGATCAGGATGGCATGATCGACCGTGTCAAAGGCTGCTGAGAGATCCAGCAACACAAGAACCGCCGTGCCTCCCTGGTCTAAGATAACTCTGATGTCTTTGGTCGCTTTAATGAGTGCGGTCTCTGGTCCGTGGCCTTTACGGAAGCTGAATTGTGTGGCATCTAACAGCTGGTGGTCTTCAATATATTTGGAAAGTTGGGTGTTCATTACCTTTTCAAAGATTTTTGCCGGAAAGGGCAGGCTAGCTATAGGCCTGTAGTTTTCAGTTTCGGTGGGATTCAGGTTTGCTTTTTTTAAGAGTGGTTTTATGATCGTTTTCTTCCAAATCGTGGGGTAGATACCTGAGGCGAACATGGAATTACAGATAGATAAGACAGGTGCCACTTGATCTAAGACTGGTATAAGTATGGCCGGGGGGCAAGGATCATTAGCGGAGCCTGATTTTACGGAGGATATTATACTAGCAATCTGATCGGAAGTGGTATTGTCGAATTTCACTAAGGAAAATTCAAAGGAGTCCCTTATTATTGGTTGAGCCTTAGTGTTGGTTACCGACGCAAACTTTGAGTAAATATTGTTTACTTTCTCGACATAAAAATTCGCTAAAGAGTCACATAGTGACTGAGTAGGGGCCACGCTGCTAACGGATGTTTGGCCTGACAATTTGGCAACTACTTGAAATAGGTGTTTATTAGAATCTTGCGCAGCTTCGATCTGAGCAGTAGAGTATCTCCGTTTTTCCTGCGCGATCAGGTGTTTGTAGTTAGTAAGTGCTGCTTTGTACACTAGTTTTTCCTGAAGGTTGTAGGATCTACACCATTTTCTTTCACAGTTCCTTCACAATTATTTTTGTTCTCTAAGGAGTTCAGAGAACCAAGGAGCTGATGGCACGCTCCGATTTTTTGAGACAATTTTGTTAGGCACCAGCCGGTCAAAAGCATCATTTAACCAGTTGGTGTAGCTTGCTGAAGCCACATTGGGATCTGACGAGACTATTGGTTGAGTTGAGGATAAGTGTATTTTTAAAAGCTGGGGGTCTAAGCACTTCCACGCTCTCCGTGGACCCGACTTGATCGATAAGGTGCTGGGGGGGTGCTTGACGTTGGTCTAAATATCAAAAATGATTGCATGATGATCAGACCAAACTAAAGGGAGAATACTCTGTAAATGAATGGCTTGGGAGTTTGAGAAGAGGCCATCCAAAGTGTGGCTGGCTTGATGCGTAGCGTTTGAGACTCGCTGAGATAAGCCTATCGCTTCCAGATCTAAAAGTAGATTATTGGTGTTGTTGTCCAGATGGTTTTCTAAATGAAAATTAAAATCCCCTAAAATCGTAAAGGTAGATTCGACTGCTAAAGGCTCTAGCAGAGTGCTTAAAATTGAAAGAAACTCTCTCCTGGGTCCTGGTGGGCGATAGAGTAGAATGCCTTTAAAGGTTTGAGATGCGGTGAGCTGGATAGAAAAATATAGGGCTTCACAGGTTAGCAAGGGGATATGTTCGGTTTTAGCTGTGAGGCTATTGTGAAAAATTATCGCGAGCCCACCACCTTTTTGGTTTACTCTGTCTTGCCTTAAAGTGGTATAACCCTCTGGGGTAGCATCTATGAGATCCGGTCCTGATGAAGGATCTGTCCAGGTTTCCGTTACGAAGAGAACATCAAGTTTATGATCCATTATCAAGTCTGCGATTTCGTGTTTGTGTTTAACTAAGGAATGCGCATTGATAAGCGTTGCGCTAATATTTCCACTGTCAGGATTCAGGGAGTGTGTTGTACCGGCCTGCTGATTAAGTCGTGGAGAGGGTAAGTAGTTATAATGAGGGCAGGCTTCAGGAGACCCATTATTGCCGTCTGGTATCATGCGCATGCAACCCTTAATAGGTGCAGGGCGTAAGTTAAGTAGATCCATGAATGAGTAGCTAAGTATCTTGTACTCTAAGGGCTCAGGACCAGGGGAAGTGGCCCTGGGCCCCGTCCAGGTGCGGACGGGCGCAGACAGGCTTGCCTTAGGCGCGCCTTCGGCACGCCCAATGCGCGCGTCCGCAGCGCATGCGCATTCAGGGGCCTTAAATGCTGGTGGGGCGCCAAAAAACAACTGGTGCGCTGACCCCAGCAGGGAGTGAAGTCTGCTCCCAATGGCCCTCCGCGCAATGGCACTTGCCGCGTCGGGCCGGGGAGAGATAAGCAGATAAGCTTTCACACGCTATGCCACAAATGTAATTTACACAAGTTTCACAAATTATAACACAAGTGTTAAAAACCTGAACGGTGAGCTAGTAGCAGCAGAGTGAGGTTAAAATAATCAGGCGATTTAAAAGCGCGAATATGCACACAATACAACTAGCAGCGTCCCAAACGATCAGTGACCGCTGCGCGCGCGCATTCAGGGGCCTTAAATGCTGGTGGGGCGCCAAAAAACAACTGGTGCGCTGACCCCAGCAGGAAGTGAAGTCTGCTCCCAATGGCCCTCCGCGCAACGGCACTTGCCGCGTCGGACCGGGGCCGGGGAGAGATAAGCAGATAAGCTTTCACTCATTATGCCACAAATGTAATTTACACAAGTTTCACAAATTATAACACAAGTGTTAAAAACCTGAATGGTGAGCTAGTAGCAGGAGAGTGAGGTTAAAAATAATCAGGCGATTTAAAAGCACGAATATGCACACAATACAACTAGCAGCGTCCCAAGCGATCAGTGACTGCTGCGTCCGCTGCGCGCGCGCAGTCAGAGGCCTTAAATGCTGGTGGGGCGCCACAAAGCAACTGCTGCGTTGACCCCAGCAGGAAGTGAAGTCTGCTCCCAATTGCCCTCCGCGCAACGGCACTTGCCGCGTCGGACCGGGGCTGGGGAGAGATAAGCAGGTAAGCTTTCACACGTTATGCCACAAATGCAATTTACACAAGTTTCACAAATTATAACACAAGTGTTAAAAACCTGAACGGTGAGCTAGTAGCAGCAGAGTATGAATATGCAGTTGGTTTGATCGCCAATACTTCTCCTCGGGCATGGGAAAACAGGCACGAGAAGCAGTCCATTTGGCCACCATTTCCAAGCTGTGTCATCCAGACACACACAGAGACACCGGATAGGCTGCTAGCTTTACGCATTGCAATCAACACTTATACATTTACATTAAGTAACATTTATGCCCTAAATGACCATCAAGAGGCCTTTCTCCTGGATACTTAGGGACAGGTAATGACCACCCCGACGCTGACAATCTGCTGGGGGGAGATTTTAACCTGGTACAGGATACACTCATGTACATGTCAGCACAGAGGATTGGGCAGACTGAGGCATTCACTGCTGCGGGCATTCAATGGGCGAGTGACATGTGACTGGGGGATGTATTGTGCTTGAGACATCGCATAGCGAAGAACTACACATTTGTTTCGGCAGCTCACCAAACATATGCCAGAATAGACCTTCCTTACTTCGCCTTGCTTCATAGCGATTGCCACGGTGGTAGACATAGGCATTGCCACTCTCTCTGATCACTCACCCATCACCATCAAACTTCGGGTCCCAGATAATGAAGCCCTGACGGGCAATTGGTGCCTCAATCATAAATTGCTGGCATATGATTAAAAAATCACTGAAATTACTGGCACAATTCGCCCCTTCCTTGATACCAACAACACACCTGACATACCCATAGATCTATTGTGGAACACATTGAAAGCAGTAGTGCGGGGCAAACTCATAGCCATCACTGCTAAACTGAATAAGGATAGGAATGACAAACGACACAAACTAGGATAGGTAAGGGACTTCGAGGAGGCCCATCAACAATCAGACTCCCACAAAGTGCGGCAAACACTCACACTGGCCGAAAAAAGAGCTCAAGGCCCTAGACATGGACAAAGCAGAATACACACTTCTAAATACTTACCAAAATACTATGCTGGGGGAAATAAAGCAGAAAGCATTTTAGCACACAGACTTCATGCGTAGGTGCTCCTGCAGAGACTTGCTGAGATTGAAAGGTCACAGGGGAACAGGGTGTATCAAGACACGCAATTTGTACAAGAATTTGAGCACTTCTACTCAATACTTTACACTGCAGAGACATTAGCTCTAGAAGTTGAAACATATTTAGCCCAATCTCCTAAGGGATATATATACCCACTGAAGAGGCTTCTCAATTGGATAGAGACACCCACCCAGATGAAGTGACCAAGGCAATAACCCACCTGCAATCTGGCAAGGCACCTGGCCAAGATGGATACAGCTCAGATTTCTACAAAACATTTGCAGGTATCCTGGCTCCTATATTGCCCCGCCTTTATAATTCCTTTAGCACCTCGACCACTCTGACGGACACAATGAAATAAGAGGTTATCAAAGTTCTCCCCAAATCTGGGAATGATCCAACATACTGCACGTCTTAATGTCCCTTCTAATTGCTGAATGTAGACCCTAAAACCTTTACTAGAATATTGGCGCCCCGGCTTGCCCCTTTCATGCAAGGCTTAGTGGATCCCGACCAGGCCAGGTTCAATCCTGAAAGAGGTGTGTTGTTACAACATAAAACGTCTTTGCCCTCTTATTGATAAAATCCACTGTTCCCACAAACCCACGCTCCTGCAATCTGTTGATGCAGAGAAGGCCTGTGACCAAGTACATTGGCCATATCTTCAGCTAGTGCTGGCTAATATGGTGCAGCTACACGAACCCCCACAGCCAAGGTCAGGGCCAACGGATGGCTGTGGCAAACATTTAATGTAGAGTGCGGCAACATACAGGGTCGCCCCTTACCGCCACTCTTCTTTGCTCTTTACATGGAGTCATTTGCAAACAGAGTGCATACGAAGCCCCACATAGCGAGAATTCATATGGGAGTTAGAGATCATAACCTAGCCATATGTGCGGATGACATTACGATAGTGGTTACGAAACCCTCCATGTCCCTTCCCCTACTGATGCAGGAACTAGAGGCCTTTGAGAAAGCCTCAAGCTTTAAGGTTAACTTTTAAAAATCGTAGGCTCTTAGCCTCACCCTCTCACAGACTGATAAATCCCAACTGGAAAGACTCTTCCTTTTCGCATAGGCTTGCCAAGGGGTCACGTATTTAGGCATACAAATACACCATTCCCTAGAGCGCACAGTGAGACGCAACTACGCCATTTAGCTCTCCACAGGTAGATCGGACTCGCACACCTGGCAGGGAAGCTCTCTCTCGTAGCTGGAAGACTGGCTGCTGTCAAAATGACCCTACTGCTCAAGAAACTATATGTAATGCTGGCACAGCTTCCACCCTAGGTCCTTAATAAGCTACAACACTTAATTGAAGACTACATATGGGGTGGGTAAAAAAGCATGCATGGCCCGAAAACAGGCATATTTGGCTGTTGCGGACAGGGAGTTAGGGGTTCCCCATCTGACGCGCTACTACCCAGCAGCGCAGCTCTGTTATCTAGTAGAGTGGTCCGGACCTAGCACAGAGAAGCATTGGTGTTTTATAGATCAGGCAATAGCGGGGATCCACATTTGGAAAATTCCCTGGCTGCCCAAGGTACACTGCCCACCAGGGTCTCCATCTCTCCTATAGTTAGGGCGAAAGTGGGCACATGAGACAAGGTACAAATGACGCGGAACCTCTCCACCAGTATTTCGCCACAAACACAGATTATGGGGAATCTTAACTTCCCACCGGCCGTTCAGGGGACAGCATTCTCGCACTGGTGAAATGCAAACTGTACAAGAATAGGGGACCTATTTGACACAGACGACCTTATGGAATATTTCAGGGTTCAGTCTAATTATGGAATTTCTTCCACTGCATACTGGCAATACATCGCAATAAAACCTTGTGTTACACAGCCACACATAAAACCTCAAGCAAACCGACCACTCACTTCTTTTGAGAAGTGGATCCTCACCTGCAACACAGACAAGAGGCTGTTCTCTGACATTTACGCTTTCCTTAAAGCCTCACCATCCAACATCAAATCTATGGAACAACAACGCTGGGATTTAGAATGTGCACCCTCCTTCACTCCTAAGGAATGGACAGACATTTTACATCGCGCACGCACATCTGCTTGTAGCGCCTCTGGCAAAGAAACTCTACTTAAAATTGTGCATTACTGGTATTATACACCTGCTAGAACAATTAAATGAAAACCGGGTGGTGAGGATGGATGTTGGCGGCAGTGCTGACACCTGGGTACATTGAGCCACATCCTTTCACAGTGGCCCAAACTTCAACAATAATGGACGAACGTCCTGGCAGACATTAGTGAGATGTATGACACTGACATACCTAGGTTCCCTAGTTACATCTTGTTGGGTCTACCCAATGCACTAACCTAACCCTTGCAATGTACGAGGGGCCATACCATTACCCCTTGCTCTTTGAGCAGCGGACCAGGTTATACTGTCCACATGGGAACTGATAGTATCCTGACAAATCTGGACTGGCAGCATAAACTCTGGGGGCTTGTTGGCATGGAGAAGTTGGCGGCAGTAGTGGAATGCAAACTGCCACAGTGACAAAACATTGGGAACTTGTATACGATTCCTTTCTCAGGAATTCCAGGAACTCAAGCGACACCTGGCGCGGATTCAGGAGACACGGCAACACACTAGCAAGTGCCAATCCCTCATAAGCTGCGCGCATGCCATCTTTAGCCACTAGATCCCGTCGAACTCCCCCTTCCCCTCCCATTATACTCCCCCCTTCCTATACCTTTACTGAAGCGGCACCTGGCGCGGATTCAGGAGACACGGCAACACACTAGCAAGTGCAAGTGCCAATCCCTCAAAAGCTGCGCGCATGCCATCTTTTGCCACTAGATACCGTCAAACTCCCCCCTCCCCTCCCATTATACTCCCCCTCCCTCTTCCTATACCCTTACTGATGCCCCTGCCTCTATCTCTCTCACTTGACTACTCATTTCTCTCATTGTACCTCACCGGCCTATGGATGCAGGGGGGGGCGGTGTTTTTTGTAAAGGGGCCTCTGAAAAACTCAATAAAAATGTTTTTAACCTAAAAGGTCCCAGACGACCACAAAGGACTGGACCACATAAGAATTATTTATCTAGCAGTTTCCAAAGCAAAGATTGGAAATAAATAATTCAATCCCAGCCGTACAGAGATCTAGTGCCTAGAAGCCTGCCCTGAGGACTTGAGGGGTGACAGGAAAGAACTTTTCTAACAGCTAGAGAAAAGTAAGACAGCAATTTGTTTCCATCTACGGAGGACTGAGACAAGGCACTGAGGCATGGCTAGGGACGTCACACCCAAGGCAGCCAAGAAAATCTGGTTTGTCTCGCTCTGAGCATTTTGCCACAGAGAAAATAGGTTCAGCTGGACTCCATGGTAAAGGTATGCATACTTGCGGATTCCTGTCCAGCTACAGCTTCCAGTCTTATCTCACTGAGGGATTGAGAGAGCCAAAAAAGTGACTACATCCAAAGAATAAAGCTTGGACGGGGGTGAGGAAGCAAATCTATCCAAACCATTAAGCAACCTCAGTGGCTACGAAATCTAGCTCTGTTCCGCTTGGAGGTTTGGATGTCAAAACTAACTGCTTCAGCGTAAGCTTGACGGCAAACTTTATAACTTCATAAGACTCTTGTCTGCCACAGCCTTGAATCGTGCACTGATGAAGAATTTTGATTTCCATTTCAGAGACTGAGTCAGAAAGTAACATCTTTGATCAGGACAACCTGCTTGGTGTATTTGACCTCTGCTAAATCATGGTCAGCTTGAAATCACACCTAGCTTTTAGTCAATCAACTGCAACCTGTTGTAGTTCTAAATCTCTTTACTTTTTCTAGATGCTTTTTGCCTTGAAACCTAACAAACAAATCATACTTCCTGCATACCCTACCCAATTTTATCATCTTAGTTTTTTTTTAATCATTAAACTTCCCTCTATTTTCCTAAATTGAATTAGGAATTTTGTCTGTGCTGTTGGATTAAATTTAAAATTGGTAGTACTGGGGGGAGGAGCCTAGCGCGCAACCAAGATGGCCGCGTAGGCTTACGGCTCTCGAGGGCCTCCGCAACCTCCCACGTCTATCCTGACTAAATCCTGGTAAACTTGATGGGCTTTTGCTGATGCACCCGCGCTGAGGTGCCACACGTTTTCCAAATTCAGATCGGACGCCGGGAGCCCGAATGGTCGCCCTCCGAAGATTGCGGCCTGCTGTTGCCTAGGTCCCGATCTCGAGTTGGTGGGGTGCCCGGGTACGAAGTGAACAACAGCGGCATGCTGAGCCTGACTTGCCGCGTACCCCGCACTTTCACTTTCGTTTTCGAGTCTGTCCTTTTGAGATCGGCTGAGAGACCTCGGTGTTTCAGAGGAGAGCGGACGGCGGAGTGTCTGGCCTGACTTTCGGGCTACACATGGACTTCCTGCCCGCGACTGCAGTGTTCGCCTGACTTGGCCAACTGGTTCCTGTCCCCGGCTTCGACGAGTACCAACTTTGGTGGCCTCCGGACGATGGCGACTAGACTAGACGGTGACAAGTCGAAACCCAAGTCAACCCGGAGGGGATCCTATGCACAGGCCAACAATATGGATCGGTATGCGCAGCTGAAGGGGTCCCCCAGTGGCTTGCATAAATCGCCTGAGAGGGCTAAAGAGGTTTCGGGCCCATCGTCAGAATTGACCCTGCAAGACGTTATGGGCGCCATTGAGGAGATGAAGGCTGCGGTGGGTCAGCGGTTTGATACCCTGGCGCATAAATTGGACGCGGTCCTTATTGATGTGAATTTGGTCAGGGCAGACCTGTCCAAAACCAACAATCGGGTCGACTCTTTGTCTCAAGCGGCGTCGAGCCTAACTGTGGATGTGGCAGCCCTGCAGACGGAGGTCCGCCGGCTGCGGCTGGCCAGTGACCAGACGGATCGTCGACTTGAGGACTCTGAAAGCAGGGCTAGACGGAATAACGTTCGTATCGTCGGAGTGCCGGAAAGATCGGAGGAATCTGCCGCGGATCTATTTGTGGAGGATCTGGTGATCAATCATCTCGCGCCCAAGGGATTGAGCAAGTTTTTTGCGGTGGAGCGGGCCCATAGGATTCCGGGTGGTGCGCCCAAAGTGGCCTATAATTGCCCAACTTTTCAACTTTCGAGATAGAGATGCTATCCTTCAGGCGTCGAGGGTGGCAGGGCCGCTGAAGTTTGAGAACTCCAATGTCAGCTTCTATCCGGACTTCACGCAAGCGGTCCAGAAACAGCGGCTGGGATTTTTGGGTGTGAAACGGCGCTTGAGAGACATGGAGTTGAAATACGCGATGTTGTTCCCGGCGAGGTTGCGGGTTGAGTTCCAGGGTCGTTCCCACTTTTTTGACCGGCCGGAGGCAGTTGGAGACTGGTTGGATGCTCTGCCGCGGGGACAGGACCGAGACAGTCGGACGGCGGAAAACGAACGGGATGTGGTGGAGCGGGACTAGAACTTGGTTCCTGGCGATTGACTAGACTGGCGAGGTTTTGTACCTTGGCTCAATTGTACTTTAATCTGGTACATCATGCCCTTCAAGTGCCTGGGGGTTGTGGGGAGCTTATTGGGGTCCTTTCCTCCTTCTGGGGTTCTTTTTGTGGTATAGGTTAGGGCGACAGGCACACTGCAAGTTGGGGGGGCTGTCTGGGCTCAAGCAGGGGTGCAGGGAGGGGGGAGTTGTTGTTCGGGGATTGTGGGGGAGGGGGGTTGTTGGGGATGGTTGTTTTCTTGTTTTGCAAGGCAATGTGAAGTTTTCTGCTGAACTCTCTGGGTTGTGCTCTCCGGGATGTGGGTATTATGTGCGGGAGTGGGATGGGGGGGTAGGGGATTGAGAATCCTTTCGTGGAATGTGTACGGTCTGGGGGACAGGATCAAGCGCGGGGTGGTGTTGCAGTTCTTGAAACGAGCCTCACCCGACATTGTTTTCCTGCAGGAGACACATTTGATTGGGAACTCCTTCCAGGCCCTAAATAGGAGGGGCTATCACCTTGCCGCTCACTCTGGTTTTACTTCTGGCTCTAGGGGATTTGGCATTCTGGTTAGGGCCTCTCTCCCATTGGAAGTGGACGAGGTGCTTCATGATGATAGGGGGCGATATGTGGCGCTGGTGGGGAGATGGGAGGGCAGGACTGTGTCGCTCGTGGCTGTATATGTACCTCCGGGGTTACAAACTGCTACGTTTGCTGATTTGGGGCGTTTGGTCCTGGGACTCCCTGGGGGGGTTTTGGTGTTGGGTGGTGATTTTAATGCCGTTGTCTCCGGATTGGAGGACCGCCACCCTCCCAGGGATCTCCCTAGGGCTCAGGCCTGGTTGGGTGGTTTTTTGGACACTTTGGGACTTGTAGATTGCTGGAGATTGATGCATCCGGGACAGGCGCAGTACACCTTTCACTCGGGGGCCCATGGGAGTCTCTCGAGACTTGACTATATGCTTATGCCGGCGACCCAAGCTGGAATGATTGGGGAGGTGCGTCATTTAGCCCGAGGTATCTCTGACCATTCCCCTCTATGGTTGCAGCTGAGGGTAGTCTCTGGGGCAGAGGGGAGAGTGGCACCCATTAACACCTGGTATCTTCGTAACCCTAAGATCCGCGCGGAGTTGGTCAAGTCCACTGATCACTACTTCACTGATAACGTGGGGTCTGTGTCGTCGGCCGTCTCCCTATGAGAGGCTTATAAGGTAGTGGTCAGGGGGCAGGCCTTGTCCCTTATCTCCCATACTAAGAAGTGCGAGAGGGCGGAGGTGGTCCGCCTGGAAGCGGAAATAGCTGTAATGGAGGAGGACTTGGAGAGTGGGGTTACCGAGGAGAAATTGCATGTTCTCAGCCTCAAACAGTCAGATTACAGAGCGTTAGTCACGGAAGCGGCTAAAGAGATGAGTAGAGAGCAGCAAGGGCGGTTGTATGATGTGGGGGATAAGGCCGGCAAACTGATCACTTGGTTGGATAGGAAGGAGAGAGCTAGCAGGGTGGTGCCCGTTGTGGAGAGGAGTGATGGAGTGCGTGTGACTGACCCGGTTGAGATCGTTGACTGCTTCGCGGTTCATTTCCGCGGAGTATACTCTCCGGTCTCGTTGCGATCGGAGGAGGATTCCCATAGCCTGCTTAGAGACATCACATTGCCAGCCCTATCGGAGGCAGACGCGGTGTTGATGGAGGCGAAGTTGTCGGCAGATGAGATCGCTTTGGCCATTCGTTCGATTGCTTCGGGTAAAGCGGTGGGTCCCAATGGTCTTCCCATCGAACTCTACAAGTTGCGTCCCGATAAGATAGCACCATATCTTCGAGACATGTTTTTGGCGGCCCGTGCGGCGGGCTTCCTCCCCCCTGACCAACGCCTCGCCAGCATAGTTGTGATACGCAAAGAGGGGAAGCCGCGAGATCGCTGCGCCTCCTATAGGCCCATTTCTCTGTTGAACGCAGAACCCAAAATTCTGGCTAAAGTGTTGGCTAACCGACTGGTTCGGGTCGTGGGCGACTTGATTCATCAGGATCAGTCTGGTTTTATACTCCATCGGAATACCGCTCTAAATCTGAGGCGGGTACACGGCGTGCTTGCTAGAGCGGAATTCATACGTGAGCCGGCCATCTTGGCATCTTTGGATGCTACTATGGCATTCGACACTTTGGAGTGGCCATATATTTGGGCCGTGTTGGCGAAATTTGGGTTTGGCCCGGAGTTTATTGGTTGGGTAAAATTACTATACGCTGACCCACTGGCTCAGGTGGTAGTGAATGGTAGGGTGTCGGCTCCCTTCGCACTGGGGAGAGGTACGCGGCAGGGGTGTCCGCTATCACCCCTTCTCTTTGCACTTTCTTTGGAGCCTCTTGCCGCCTGGTTGCGTTGGGAGCCGTCGTTGCGAGGCATTAGATGGACGCCGGAATTCGAAGACCGTGTCTCCCTTTACGCGGATGATATCCTTCTGTATCTCACGTCTCCCCGGCAGTCGCTAATTGTATTGGTGGACGTGCTGAATTCTTTTGGCCGCAACTCTGGCCTGGTCATCAACTGGGCCAAGTCGTGCGTCTACGTCCTCTCGGGGGATGCCCCCCTGCTGCCGCGGGGTTGCCCAGCTCAGATTGTTACCCTGGGGTTCAAATATTTGGGAATCTTTATCTCACTGGACCCCGCGGTTCGCTATGAGCGAAACCTTCTACCTCCCCTCCAGCGATTGAAGGCCGACATAGCGAGATGGCGACGACTTCCGCTCTCGCCGCTCGGTAGGGCTGCATGGTTTAAAATGATGTCGCTGCCTCGTTTCTTGTATGCCTTGCAAAATACTCTTGATGTCGTGCCGGCCCGTTATTTCCGGGAGGTGGAGGGTCTTCAGCGCCAACTGTTTTGGGACGGGCGGCCGCGGATTGCTCTCGCTAAGTTGACGCTCCCTTGGTATGATGGGGGGGTCGCCCTCCCCGATATTAACGATACTATTGGGCATCTCAGTTGGCGGCGGTGAACCACGGGATATATGGTCCTGCCTTAAACCCGGCCTTTGAGATGGATAAACTCCTGCTTCCGGGTGGAGACTATAATAGGGCGCTGTACTCGGTGACCCAGGACATGCGGTTGACGGGACCCACGCGGGTGGCGGTGCACGTGTGGCACGCGGCGAATGCTGCGATGGGGTGGAGGGATCGCTTGACTCGGGCGACGCCGTTGTATGCTTCTGGGCGGTTGGGCTGTTTGTGGAGATCGAAAGGCTTTGAGAAATGGGATATGATTGGTATATGTAAGGTGGGTGATCTGTGGGCGAAGGGAGCTTTAAAAACGTTCGAAATGCTTAAAATTGAATATAAATTAAACGATAGAGAGTACTTCCGGTATGCTCAAGTCTACCATGCACTTTGTTCGGTCTTTCCGGATGCTACTGCTATCCCCGAGTATTCCCCACTGGAGGATAGAGTGTTGGATGGCTATGTGCCCGACAGCACTATTTCCCTGATTTATAAGAAACTCGTTAACGATCGTGCGGACTTGCTGCTCCGTTTGAGGTAGGCGTGGACGGGCGATGGCTTGGAATTGGATGATGAGGACTGGGTATCGGCGGTGGCCTCCCCGAAAGAGGTGGCGATCCCGGCCCGCCTACGGTTTGTACAGCTGAAGATCCTCCATAGAGTGTATGTCACAGGGCCCGGTTTGCTGCGTATGGGTTATTCGATGGATGGATTGTGTAAGCGTGGATGTGGCCTGCCGGGCACGTTTCTTCATATCTTGTGGGAATGCTCGGAGGTTGTGCGATTCTGGAACGGTATCCACACCGTAATGGAGGGGGTCACGCATGTGGCCCTGTTGCCAGAGGCTAGGAGGTGTTTGTTGAATGTCTGGGAACCGAATGATTGTAATGCGGCACAGACGCAGTGGGTGACCTTGGGGTACATGGTGGCGAAGCGTAACACTGCACAGCTAAGGGGCTCCCCGAGGCCGCCCACGATTGACGTATGGAAGGAGAATATGGACTGGTGTATGTTTAGGGAAAAGACGGCATAAATGGCGAGAGGTAAGCCAGGGAAATGGACTAGGGTATGGGGTCCGTGGAATCTATATCGGGGACGTATCTGCACCCCGCCTCTGCCATTAGAGGTCGATATTGCTCTGACCCCCTAGCCGCGCGTTCCGCGGGAGGGCTTGAGGTGTGCTTCATGCTTTGTTTTCCCATTGCCCCCCTCTACAGCTTCCGGACAGGAACTGCTTTGGACACTATATGTTATTCCCCGTCCCGGGAAGAGCACGCTGCTACTTCGGACTCTCATTGCCTTGAGTGTGTTTTATATTTAATACAAAATGAAACTGTTGTTTTCAATTGCTCCTGGCCTGCGGCCACGGCCTGTTATATGTGCTTACGAACTGCCGGGCGCCTTGCCTATGGTTCGACGGACTGTGTGGCGTTACATTGCGGGCCCTCGGGCTCTATAGCGGCCGGCCCTGGTGGTTGTAGGCCCTTGTTTGTATTTTATTGTGTGCCAACGGTTTCGAATAAAAAATTTAAAAAAAATAAATAAATTGGTAGTACTGCTTGAACTTAACAGATACTTCTCTAGGAATTGCTTGCTGCTTTTGATATAGTTATATCTACCAGGGGTTAGAGCAGAGATTAAATGGCCTAACTAAATTGCGTTTATGAAATTGGTAGGAGTCACCCACTCCAAAATTAATAACCCAATTTCTGACAGCGTGCATTTATAAATGTGTGTTTGAAACTTGTGTAATAAGAACCTAGCTGAAGAACATTGGAGAGCTCAACAGCAGGTTAGGGCCCAGGCCACCATTTAAAATCTATTTCAATTATTAACAGCTTACTAAATAGAATTTGTTCTCCAGTGGCCTTAATAGAATCACACTTGAACGCCTCACATGATGCACAATTTACAGTCAAGAGACAGATATGCATTATAACGCACCTTCAGCCAAGCTGTATAGAGAATCCATCAGCAGACTGGCAAAATACACTGAATATTCAAACTTCAAAGAGCAGATATGAATACAACCTTTAGAGTCATTGTTAAAACCACACTGAGTTATACCATTTCTAAGTGGCTCAACCCTACACTGTACATTATTTCACAAGGTGCAAATGACTCAATATCATCAAGGAAGTTATGCAGATAAATGTACACACATTATAAATCTTCAGTTCAGATACAATCTGTCTATAGCAGTGCATGACATATTTAACATGGATATGGGCCCAAACATCCACAGGTAAATAATTATTTGTGAACAGAAGCCTTTGCTTTTCTCACAGATTATTGGAAGCCACCTTTGTGTTCAATCCACAACCTACTTTAAAACTTGACTCTGTAACCCACATCAGGTGTGCTCATCATTTACCTTCTTTAAGATGCGATTATTCATTACACCCGGAACTTTAGTTGTAGGTAAACTGTGCTCCTGATAACTTTCGCCATGGAGAACTAGACGTCACTCCAGGTTCTGCACTATTTCCATTCTATACACACAGTCATTTTATGCTGTATAGAACTACAGGCCCTGTCCTACTAACATAATTTTGTTTAAATGATGTTAAGGTCTTTTGAGAAATGAATATAGCACTGATTTGATGAGGCCACAAATGAGGCAAACACAAGGAGGTGATGGACGGAACACTGAAACTTTTCAGACACTTACCCCCAGTCACTATTAGATCGGAGTTGAATCCATCATTGTTATTTAGCTCACTTCGCAACCTCAAGTCAGACCCAGCCATATGCAAATCAGTCTGGACCCTGTTATTCATGAGAATAGTCCAGCCTGAACTGTCAAGCCAGGTCTTTCCTGGACCGGAAACATGCATCCTGGGACCGGTTTCGGGGTAAAACTCCTCATCCGCCAGGGAGACATGGCTGGGTCCCGGGTGATGGGGTGCCCGGTGCCGAACTAGGTCACAAATAGGCCAGTTGTTAAATGCCAAATAAAATCATTCATTTAATCAGTGCTCCAAATATTTTTGGGTGGGGGCATTCTAGGGACAAGATTATAAGGCTGGGCTAAACCCGGCTTTGGGAAACCATTGACAGTCTGTACCCACATTAGACTCGATGGGGTTGTCTTGCGCTTGTGACCTTTTCTCCTACCTCCCTAGAGCTCACTGCAGATTACAGCTCTCCTAAGGCTATGCCGGTAGAAAATAACGCTGGTGGTAAGCAGTGCCGGCTTTAAACCTACAACACACAGCTGTTATCTTTAGCATCTAAACAAATAGTGCCAGGGCCAGACTTTAGCTTCGATGTTGAAAAAATGGCACCAGACCCAAAAGTGTAAATGCTGTGGCAGCGACGGACACCATGCAAATAAAAAAAATATTGCTGCCTTGGTGTTAGGTGACCCCTAACCCCCCCCCCCCTCCCCCCCCCCGCCCCAATAAGCCTACACCAAAGGAAAAAAAATCGCCAGCTATGGGTTTTGTCATTGATGTCATGAGTGATGCAATATGTGAGAAAAAGAGAATACCTGCCACAAATCAATCAAGAACGAGGCCCTAAAAGGGCTGCCCATTTGCTGTGCTCCCTAGAGACCCGTATCCTGAGCCCGCTCTGCCGCCGTGGTGATTCGAATATCAGTGTGATTGTCCCCATTGGCCGCATTTTAAAAATCGCCGACTTTGCCCAGCTGATAGAGATTCTGCTTGAATGTTGATCCGACCGAAGTTACACCTTCGTTCATCCCTACCCGTCGAGGACTAATCTTTCCAACCCCCCCCGCCTCCATGTGGATTGTTTCTCAGCGGAACCACGGACACCCTGCCGCCCAGGGCCTCCTCCCATTACCAGAAACCTGCTATTTTTTTGAAGCAATGATCGAATTGTTGGTTGGCGCTACATCCCGTGACCATTAGGTGTGCCTGTCCCACAATTCCTGTTCTCCTTCGCCCTGATGAAGGTGCAGCCCCTGCTGGGGCTTGTACACCGAAACGCGCGTTGGCATTCTCTAGCCTAACTTGACATTCTCCAGCCTAACCTTGGCTATCTAAAACGTGCTTATTGGCGTTTCTTAGCCCTCTTGGGCTGTTCAAAGTCCATTTAATTGAATATGAAATGTAGAACGATCATTCAATTGTGTATTTGTTTTTTTTAGTGTGCATTAATGTAATATGTTGTATGATGTCGTTGTTGAATGAGAGTTAGTACGATTGTGTTGTTTTGAAGGAGCTTTGTGGGACTGTCAGCTATCTGTTATATAGGAATTGTATTATTGTGTTATCTACCTTGGTTGTTGCTGTCAACAAACATTTTTAAACCTTTGAAAAAGTTTAGTTAAACAAAAATGATGAAATAAAAAATAAGATAATTAAAAGATTCCTTATTCATTTGATATTCCGTTCTGTGCTTTTCTCCGTTTTGGTTTGCCTATCGGTTGTGGTTAGTAATTATCCGGACCCTTTTAGGGCCTCGTTCTTGATTGATTTGTGGCAGGTATTCTCTTTTTCTTTTGGTATTCCTTATTTCCCCTGGCATACCTGCCTGCATCTTATTTCAGGGGTCCCCCTTCTTAGTGGATGATGTAATATGTGAGGTCACAAGAAGTGCATTGCGGGGCCGTAAGTTATAGTTAGCTCAGGTAACTATAACTGCTGAATTTGTATGGTTTTTGTTTGAGGGAAATCTGAGTTGGTCTCTCTCTTTTGGCAGGAAATAAGTTTTTGCCATTACATGCTCATGTCTAATAAAGCACCTTTTGATGCTACACCGTTGAGGCGCACAGCGCCTTCTTTGAAAGGAGAAGTTGTTGGTGTATTAAGCAAAGGTGCTCCGCCCGCCATGCCGGGGCCACCCTGACAGGGACGATAGCTCCTTTCTCTGGAGAACTGTGTTGTTGGAATAATTAAAAAGGAGCGACACCCGCCTGCATCCACTTGTTATCAAAGGAGGTGTGGGATTTCCCAACCAGGAACACAGTGGAAGAATGCAAGGGAGGTGAATGGAGGATATTTCATTCCCTTTTACTTGTTGGTGTCATTGAGCGCTGCAGAGGATATGGATACACTGCAGTAAATAAAGTATGAAGCAGTACAATATTTTAAAAGCATTGAGACTGACACTAATTTTAAAATGTAACTGCAAAGAGATTTTTGAATGAAACGAACACTTTAAAGTCACTGATGTTAACAAATAAGGATACTTGCAATGGGTTCCTTAATGTGCTATAAAACAAGGTACAACTTTAAGATATGTCATACTAAGGTGATCTTAAAAGAACACGTGGTCACCTTTGAAAGTAACCGACTGCCTACCTGTGAAAAAGGCTCACTACTCGAGCCGAAACACAGCAGGAAATAAGATTTTGCCGCAGCATGCTTATGTTTCATACAACCTCATTCTTTCTCTCTCTCTCTCGATATATATATATATATATATATATATATATATATATATATGCTGGTTACGCTATATAGATGACCTATTCATTATATGGCAGGGAACCCAGGATAAAGCCATTGAATTTGTCAAATCGTTAAATATCAATGATGTAAATTTACAGTTCACCTCCAATATAAGCAACACTAGTATAACCTTCCTAGATGTTCAGGTCAACATAGCGAACAATTGCATGAACACTTCACTGCATCGCAAGGAAACGGCAGGTAACACTCTGTTACATGCTTCGAGTGCACATCCTCCGCACTTGATATATAGCATTCTGTTTGGGGAAATGCTTCGAATTCGCAGAATATGTAGTGAGGATGGGGACTGTAACAATAAACAGCAAGAATGCAGACAGCGATTCCTTGACAGGGGTTATACAAATGCATCCATCCAGAGTGCGATTGACAAATCAAAAAGGCTTCTAAGACATGAGCTTATAAATGATGTGACAAAGAGAAAGGACAAGGGAGAAACTCTAGTTGAGCCCACTAGACTTATCCTTACATATTCCAAGCAGGAACAACAGATAAGAACTATAATAAGAAGGAATTGGCCAATAGTTCATGATGACCCTATAATTGGTACATTTTTGCCCAAACAACCTGCCATTACATACAGAAGAGCGGCCACAATGGCAAAAGCTCTAGTAAAGAAAAACCCTGAGGAAAGTAAGAAAGTGGGTTGGCTGGTGGCTAGGAAAGGTTTTTTCAAATGCTCTGTCTGTAAAGCTTGTAACTATGCTTCAAACAGAACCACTTACCAGACAGCGTTCAATGGTACGACACGAGAAATCAAACATCATCTGACTTGTCGCACTGACTTTGCTATATATGTGTTACAGTGCTCCTGTAACTTATTGTATATAGGCAGCACCAAGTTACAAGTACACAAGCGCATATTGCAGCACATTAGAGCCATTACCAACAGCGACCCAACCTATCCTGTAGCAAGGCATTTCAAGACACAACATGACAATAATTTAAAACATCTTCAGTATTATGTCATTGATACGATACCTCCACTAGACAGAGGGGGAGATCGGGAACAAAAACTTAGGCGCCTTGAAACACGCTACATTTTAGAGCTAGACACCAAGAATCCAGGAGGTCTTAATACTAGCGAGAATCTGTACACATACCTTGACTAGACATACTTTTATCAGCTGTACAATGGCATCTGGTTCCTTTCCTTTATTTCCTAATTACTGCCAGGGATGAATAGAACTCAATTGGATGATGATATGATATGCTAGGATTGTATATTTATGTGGAAGAATATTTTAATATTGTATATACCAACATCCAAGTACAATAATTCTTCTTTTAACATGTTTTATATTGTATGCTTGTCACACCTCATTATCATTTTATGAATTAATACTCTCCTTTCATAAAAGATGTTCAATTGTCCT
The DNA here is from genome assembly GCF_964204655.1 of Triturus cristatus. Taxonomy (NCBI): domain Eukaryota; kingdom Metazoa; phylum Chordata; class Amphibia; order Caudata; family Salamandridae; genus Triturus; species Triturus cristatus. The sequence goes on from NC_140588.1 coordinate 514,657,063, forward strand.
ATGATTCAAGACCTTGTAATGAATTTACCTTTGCACAGACAATAATGATGTGTTACAATGTTGGTATTCTAGCCTACTTTGTTAGGGGAGGTTTTTACAAACATTATATGTGGATGTTTTAAGAATTTATCTATCTATATTTATATTTATATATTTATGTATTTAATACATTTTATACAAGTATTTATGAAGGTCTGCCAGAGCTAGGAAAGACCAGCAATTATCTAAGCCCCCCCCAACATATATTTGGTCTGTCCATGAGGTAAAAGTTGACATTATAATTGAGCATATGGCATATAGGTGACTTCGGTCGGCGATATATATTTCTTTAGAACTTATAGCTCAGACATTACAGTCTGTGACACTAGATAGCATCCTTGTAGTTATTATATTTGCACATACGGGGAGGTTATATATCAGCAACCAATCCCCTCGCACACTGTTTTATTATTTTTTAAGCACTTACACTTTATGGAAATTTCAACACCGGTTCTCTTGCTAATTTTTATAAAATTTCTTTTTTAAATATTTAATGGATACACGGGTATAATCATTTTTTATCACATAGGTCCTATGCAAAACAATCAGTCAACAAACGGAAAAACACAAAGGCTTTTGGCATTTAGGCCATTATTCTAACCCTTGAAGTGACATGTTGGGTATAAAATATTGAAATATCATATCAACAGCAGTCATGACAATCAAGTCTTGTTACAATGAGAGGCATTTAGCGATAAAATAGCAATGCCTGATGCCTTTCTTTTAAATTACACACTTGTAATCTTATAGTATGTTTTCTATGTTGATTGTATTGATTGTACCATGTGACCTTGCACTAGCACTTTAAAAATGAATGTCTCCCGTGTAAGCGCTGTCATGTGATCAAGGCAGAGAAGCTGCCAAAACGCGTCATGGTGGAGAGTGGCTTGTAAATAAAATCTATCAAGCACCTATCTGGGTCCTATCTCGCTTTGTTCCAGCGGAGCGGCATGGAGTTATAGAGCGAGCAATCGTTGATATATATATATATATATATATATATATATATATATATATATTGTGGAAAGAAAATGACCAATGATTGGTTCATTAAAGAGTTTCAAAAGCGGAGTACATAATGGATTGAGACAGAACTAAGAAGCTACGTAAGCCTGAGCCTACAATATATAGGACATTCCATCTTTGGCAAAAGTTGGAGCCTTTCAGTCTGTCCTCAGTGATGTGATCCACCATATCCCATATGCGTCCTGGAGGTAGATCTGATACAGGGAGATAGGAATATGTTTTGCTTGTTTTGACAAGAGCAATAATAGCTGAAGTTGGCAATACATAGTCACGTCCTTGGCTACCTTTAAAGAGGTTCCCTGTTTATATGAGGCGATCAAGGCAGACATGATGCAACTCCTAAACTCCTTAAGGTCTAGATAGGAAGAAGACTTGGGAGTGCCAAAACCAGAAGGCAACTTTGCTAGAACAGACCCCCAGAAACAATGCTTTAAATTAATTAATTTCCATGTTTTACACAGGGCATACCTCACTCCAGGGAGAGGAAATAGATACTTTAATATAGCTGGTGCAGCCTGCCCGAGATGCAGGATAGTTGGAGCGGAATTCTTCTATAAGCTATGCACTTGCCCATCCTTGGCAGATTATTGGGAAGAGAACGATCGATCTCAATATATATATATATATATTTATCTCTCTCTCTCTCTCCCTCTCTCCCTCCCGCTTATTAAGTTAGTTCCCACATACCACTAAAACTGAGGTCACCAGCAGTTTCCAAGTCTTGGCCTTCATATTAGCAAAGAAGGAAATTACTAGAAATTGGAAAGCTACTAGGGAACCTTGGATCGCAGCTTGGCGCAAAGAACTTGAGAGATGGGCTGGATATGAAAGTGGTGTGTTGCTACAAGAGGACGCAGATGTTGTGGTTTAATAGAGGTTGCCAGAGCTTGGGAAGCATTGGTGGACAGTTTGAAAAATACGGTTCCCACGTCACAGGTGGCATCTCCCGGCTGTACGGTGGCCCTGGTCATTGACTAAGCCTACTGATGAGCTTCGGACCTTTCCTGTATGTGTGTCCTCCCCAAGTACAGCCTTAGCGGCACTGAACGTGGCTGTGCCATGCTCCTGGTTTTATGGGATAGGACAGATAAGAATGAGACACTAAATTTGCTTTACAAGTTGGAGGACGTGACTTCGGTGGGGGGTATGGAAGACCTAGGTGGGGAGTTGAGGGAGGTTGATTTGGATCTGTACTGTTAATACCATTGCTGTGCTACTACTCTGTGGCTGTTGTTCGTTCCTACCTTGAAAGCCAATAAAATCTATATAAAAAAAAAAACAATAATAGCTGTAGAGAACAATTGGTGTTTAGAGCTATAATTTTAGAAATGGCTTTTATCACTGTGAGGCAATACTACCGGAGAGGTGGTAAACAAACAGAATGTGTTCCAAAGTGGTATTTTAAGTGTTCCTATGAGGCACAAGGTCAAGATATGGTTGGGGCCAAACTAGGGGGGCATGGTGAGCAAATGAACGATGGATTTAACCCATATCTCTTAACTGGGGGTTAATATTTGATTTGCTCTGCATTCCGTCCAACGTCTGTGTGTCTTTTGCTTCCTCGCCCCAAGTGCGCAGGATATGTCCAGACGTGGGTCCCGGGCTCACTGTGTCACTAAATTCAAGCTAGTCTGACTGATGAGGGGTGATGACCCGAAACCGGTCCCAGGATGCTTGTTTCCTGTCCAGGGAGGACCTGGCTTGGCAGTAAAGCTGGACTGTTCCCATGAGGCACAGGGTCAAGACTGATTTGCATATGGCTGGGTCCAAACTGTGGTGGCTTGGTGAGCAAAGGAACGATGAATTTAACCCAGATCTCTAGACTGGGGGTGAATGTTTGATTTGCTCTGCATTCCGTCCATCATGTGTGTGTCTTTTGATTTCTCGCCCTAAGTACACCGGATATGCCCAGATATGGGCTCTAGGCTCACTGTGTCACTGGACTCAAGCTAGCCTGGCTGATGATGGGTGATTCCCCCAAACCGGTCCCAGGATGCTTATTTCCGGTCCAGGGAGAACCTGGCTTGGCATTGAAGGCTGGACTGTTCCCACAAAGCACAGGGTCAAGACTGATTTTCATATGGGTGGGTCCAAACTGGGGTGGCATGGTGAGCAAAAGAACAATGGATTCAACCCAGATCTCTTGACTGGGTTTAATGTTTGATTTGCTCTGCATTCCGTCCATTATCTGTGTGTATATTTTGCTTTCCCACACGGGGTATACGATTGAAATTGGTTCACTGCACCAGGGTTGAATGTGACAGACAGGTGACTGTAGCCTCGCAAATCACTATCCAATGCATGATTGGGATAGAAACATTGCTTTTGGGTTACTAACAATCCCATAAAGGGATCAGGGGCACCATGGAAATAAAAATAAAGTTTATTTTGTTATTCACAATATCTCTCACACACTCACACAAACAGTATCACACACACAGTATCACACACAAAACAACTAAGATGAATGGACGCTTAAGTGAAGGTATTTCTTACTACAGGAAAAACCTGTTTCTCAGTACATTCAAAATGGTTACAAAGAATATTAAAAAAGACACCAAGAATGAACATTTCTAATATGGTTCAAATGTCATCTAGTTCCTAACACCCTAACATCTACTTTTATGAGCTATACTGGGAAACCATAGAAGGCAGAGCAACTTGCAGTCGAATTTCTTAAGGAGGCGAGACGCCCTAAATATCTTGTGACAGCAAATGCTACCTTTATCATTGGAGGCGTGTGTAGTCAGTGTTCTCTGCGAAGGGCAAACACGCACTGCGGTAACAGTCTTTTCTTCATCCAGTGGAAAGAAGTAGGTTTCTGTTGCAGTAACCCTCCCCACTTTTTGCCTGATAACTGATGCACTTTTCCTTGTTGGGCCCTGGGCTCCTGCCAATCAGGTGCCCAGGGCTTGTGTTCCTTCCCTAAAAACTGCCTAACAGACAAAAATCAGTTGGCATCTCTGGTCACATGTCAGCCCCCGGTAAATGGTACCCTATGTACCCAGGGCCTTGTGACCAGAGAAGGCCCCTAAGGGCAGCAACACTTATTGTGCCACCCTTAGAGGCGCTTTACCATGAGACACACACACACACTGCTTTTGCAGGCTGAGTGTCTTGGTGCAGAACAAAACAAAGTCGACATAGCACACATTCCTGTGTGCCATGCCCACAACACACACTGCATTGGCATACCTCAGTCACCCCTCTAGCTGGGTGCCCTATGCCAGTGGTGTGGGCACAGGTGCATGAGCCCTGTGCCCCTACAATACCCAGGTCCATTCCTGGGCACTGTAAGTGAAGTGCTGCCATTAAGAGTATATGGTGCTGGGAGGTCGTCAACATAAACTCCACAGCACCATGATGGCTACACTGAAGACTGAGAAGTTTGGTATCAAACTTCTCAGCACAGTAAACCCACACGGATGCCAGTGTGGGATTTACTGTAAAATGCACAACAGAGGGCATCTTAGAGATGCCCCCTGAACCTAACCTACAATCCACGTCTTGTCTGAGGGGCTGGCTAGGCTGCCACACAGCAGACATGTTGCTGGACCCCTGGGTAGAGAGCCACCTGCTCTCCTGGGCCTGCAACAATGCACATCCTGGGTGAGGTGCTAAGTCTCCTCCCCCAGGTTGGGCAGTGGAAGCTCCAAAGGCATTCCGCCTTTGTGAGCTTCTCCAGGCCACTCAGCAACTGGCCCGTACCGGTTCTGACCCCCACTCTGGCAGGAAGACTGCCGGAAACCCCAAGGAAGGAAAGGGGGTGTACCAGCCTCTGCCAACCCCACCCCTCAGGTGGGGGAGGCGAGGTGAAGCACATCTCCGGGCTCTCGCCATCTTGAAGATGGGAAGCCCTGCCCAATCAGGACTAGGCTATTGCCCCCCTCCCACAGGAGAGTGGCAGGATAGGGGGTGTACCCACCCCAGGGCAGGGACCCATTGGTCCCTGCCCTTTACCTACCTGTAACGCCCCAAAATCTAGTATTTAGGGGCACCCTGAACCTTCTTTCCTTAGACCCAGATTACGAAACAGCAAAGAAGATCAGGAAGCAAGAAGACCTGCTGTGCAGCTGCTAGCAAGAGGAAGACACCAACTGCTTTGGCCCCAGCCTTACCGGCCTGTCGACCCTCTAACCTGCTCCTGCTAAATCCCGGCATCTACCGTGGCCAGCAACCTCACAAACCACGGAGGACCTGGCTACCTTGTGACTCTAACCATCTGGGACTCCCACGAGCAGTGGTACTGCTCAAAGCAAGTAACTGACCCCTGGCAGCAGCCAGGAACCGTGAACCCTGCACACTCTGCACCCGCCAGGCCTGGCCTGTGCTGGAGTGGACAAAGACCCCGAGGACGTCCCCCTGGCAACTGTGACCCCGAATCCAGCACCTAAGGACCCACCTCGATGCTTCGGACGACGCCTGCAGCCTCAGAACCAGGGACCCATCCAACCGCGACCAGCCGAGCGTAAGATTTCCCGACACCAAAAGGCACCCCGGCGCCCTGCGGCCCCCTGTGCCCAACTCCTGGGTGCCTACCTATACTCCAACTACCCAACTTACCCATCGAAGTGTTGGTCACACCTGAAGAATCTTCGTCCCCAAGCTTGCCGCCTTTGTTCGTTTTTGAGCTTCTCCATTGCAATCCATTGAGCGCCCAACGGCTCAAAAGCACCCTGCACTCAGCCCCCGAGTGCCCCTGGCAGTGCAATCTCTACTCTACTCTACTTCCCCATTTGCCCTGAGCAAGTGACCAGGAGCCCAGCTGACACAGCCGCGTGGACTGCTAGCCAGCAGCCACCAACCACGTGCCCCCTTCATCCCATAGGATAACATTGGGCCTACCTCACTCTGCACCCGGCTGCCCCTGTGCCGCTGAGGGTGTAACAACTGTACTTACCTGACCCTGGGAGACCCCGGAGTCTATGCCCAGAACCTTAACTCCGCCAGTCGAGTACTTACCCAAAAGTCGATAACTCACTTTTCTTCCATAGGGTAACATTGACTGGTTTCACTTGAAAATTCCTCCAAGTGTGGAGTTTCTAAACTTTAAAATATTCACCTAAAATCAACCGAGTAACGAAATCGAAAATACTCACCTGCTATTAGAGGAGATCTCAGTGCTGGATCTTGGTGCCCAGCACTGACACTGAAAAGTAATTACAACCATACTTACCGCTAACTCAATTTTCTTCCATAGGATACCATTGACTGCTTTTCTGTGAAATTTCTTTTAAGTGTCGATTTTTGCAAGCTACAAATATTCTTTACAAATCGTACCAACTGTGAAAATGTAATTACTTACCTGTTTCAGATAGATGTCCCAGTACTGAGCCTAGATTACAAAAGTAACAAGAACATACTTTACCTACAACTTGAATTTCCTTCCATAGGATAACATTGCTTGGTTTTTGCTGAAAAAGTTTCTAAGTGTCGATTTTGCAAACTTACAAATATTCGTTAAAGATCGCCTGTATAACCTATACGCATTCGCTCAACTGCTTACAGGTGATACACTAGTGCGGGATCCAGGATCCAACACTAAGCTAAAAAAAGTAACCATAACCCCACTTACCTGCAAAGTGAATTTCCTCCCATAGGATAACATTGGTGATTTTATTAGAGAAAGTTTCTAAGTGTCAACTTTTAAAATATCAAAATATTGCTTAAAAATCACAACAGTAACTAAAACGTATTTACTCACCTGTTTCGAGGAACTGTCCCAGGACTGAATCTAGGATCCAGTCCTAGAGGTAGAAAAGTAATCCTAAAAGTAATCAATTGCATTTACTTAGAATTTCCCATTGAGCTCAAAGTATAATTGTGTTTGAATTGTGTTGCCAATTGCAACAAACTAACTATTGCATTCAAAAGACTATTGCTTATTGGAAAAGTATTTAACTAAAGCATCTCATTCTGAGAAAGTATATTTTGATACCTTTGTTGGTTCTAAAATAAAACAACCATATATTTTTATATACAAACCATTGGCCTAGAGTTCAGTTCTTGAGTGTGTGAGACCGTTTGCTGACTGAGTGTGTACAACAAATGCTTTACACTGTCCTCTGATACTGCCTTACTGCTCGACCAAGCTACCACTTTAGAGAGTAAGGTTATATCTAACTTTAGCCGCTGCCAAACCTCTGGGGACTGTGGACTCTGTGCACACTGTACCTATTTGTGAACAGTATATACAGACACTTTCTCACATCCAGGACTCCGCTTTGGTGAGATGAAGCATCTGAGAAATGTGAAGTGTGGTGGCAGTAGGTGAGACCATCTGTGGCTGAATCTCGAGCGATAATCTAGGGTGAAAGACCTCTTCTGACAAGTGGTCAAGTGGTAGTCCTTATATATCTTATAAGAAACTGGAATTTCTGACATAAGTTTAGAAATGACTGACATAGATTATGCGCATTAAGACATATGACCCATACGAATGTTGCATTAAGATTAAGTGTTGTATTTACGTCAATCGAATGGTTTAGCGCTTTCACAGTTCTTAGGTCAGACGACATCTGCGTCTAACTGCAGACATGACAATGATTTTGTATAAATCTGAAAAGATGGCAACTTCCATTGTTTAGGAGTGAGAAGATGGCGACCTCTATTAGCCAAGATGGAGTCAGGGCCTTCATGAGTTGGATCTTAGAGGTTTTACATCATTGCAAATCTATGCCGGCTGTAGAATTTCCAGCAAAGAAAGTTTCTGTGTGAGGTCTGTTCTGCAGAAAAATTTGTCTTTTGGATCTAGTAAATCCTCCTACCTTTGGCAGGATTTTTAATGTTCTTTTTTGAAAATACAATTTACAATGGTGCAAACCCCAAAAAAAAGCCTTCACACTGTTAACGAAAAGTAACTTTTACACACCCCTTACTTAAACATATTTGTACAGCTGTTATAAAAAAACCTATGTGAATAAAGATCATTTACTAACACATTTTCACATTACATTTGATGATCCCTGCACTTATTTACCTTGGTGGGGGCGGGTTGGCAGAGGCGGTCTTGGTTTCTATTGGTAGTACTGGTGCTTTTTCAGTGTTCTCCAAAACATCAAAGTCTTTCATAGCCTCAAAGATATCAGAGTCATCGAGCTCCATCATTTCTGCATCTTTATGGGTAGCTCTGCTGCTAGATAGTCCTGTGTTGGTTCCTGGTGCCGCACTGTTTGTTGTAACTTCCTTAGGTTTATTGATTGGCTGCAGAAAAGCATCCAGTTTCTGTTCACGAAAGTCTGTGCGAACCAACTGATGTGCATATACCTTATCACTGGTCCCATGAGAAGAAGTAGAAGAACTAGCCGCTGATTTCACAATATCATTTGATGGAATAGAAGACCCAGGAAGCAAAGTCTATATCGCAAGGCATAAAAAAGAGAGGAGTGAAGGACAACGCATCATAATTAATAAAAAGGGAAAAACAACCAGTCGCTTTTTAGAATAAATTACACAAACGCTTTAATACTTTATACTTCTGAGTGCCCAAAAGAAATTGAATGCAATTTATAACATGAAAACAAGTTCTTCACTCACTCAAGTGTAACAATGAAAAATGTGAAACGTTTATAACTGGGGAAATGTAACACATGAAACCAAGTAGAAGACATTGTGACATGAACAGTGAAATATAGGGTACATGAACACTAAAAAGCACAATTGTTCCTTTTCAAACTTCTGCCATCTCCAGTCGCCAAAAGCCTTACTGTGCAAGTTACAATTCTTTCTGAATTATTATCATGCTGTTTCACCTCACTTTTCATGAATACAATGTACATTAGGGACCTACTGAGAAGGGCTTCAGTAATCCAAATGATGGATTAAGAGGCTTTCCTACTGAGAATCCGAATGAATACAACCAATGTCCACAAGCTTCTTTCTTGAAAGCAAATTCAGACAGCTCTGCACAAAATCCTTGCCAGCAGTACACCACATTCCACCCTCCCCTACCCAAAAAGTATTTTCTGCAAGAAGCCAACCGAGCTAATCAAATTAAGTTCGCAGACAATTTCTTAACAGCATAAGGTGGAGCCAATGTGCATTGCCTCGTTCACACATGACCTAAAATTTCAAGGTCTGCGTCAGCAGAACTAGGGAACGATGTAATAGGCTATTCCCCAGGCAAGTTCAAGCTCATTTGCCTTGGCTAACTTAACATATAATGCAGAAGAGACCTCAACAACTACTGTGAAACACAGGTAAGCATACAAACGAAGAGAATACCTTTCAAACAGTGCAGTAGTTATCTAGGCAGCCATATGGTCGCAAGGGGAGCAGAGAACGTTCTTAAACCACACAGAGGATAAGTAAGGGGATTTAAGACTTTGTTCAGGTATATAGGGGAGAGTGAGACTCAACTGAGTACAAAGTTTGGCCACATGTCTGTTACACACAATGGCAGTCTACTGGGAGCTCACAATAAAGAGATGGGAACAATAACTCATCAGTGAAACATGGGGAGATGAAGCATACAAAACCCCTATTACCAACTTAATTGGTACCAAAGTCAAATAAATGAGGGGTCATTAAGATAAAGACTTGTCTCCGTCCTGTATATATAGAATAACACAAACATACTCTTACACAAGTCTTAAACTAAAGATTATTAGGCACGCTCACAGGAAAGGGAGGTTAAATGCTATTTACATTCCAAGTGAACAGTGCTATTCAAGCCTGAAGCACTTTAAGCTTAGGCACGTTTTAACAGTAGTATTAAGAAGCATCAACTTTTATATTTTTACTTCACTTTTCTATCTATTTTCACTACTCCCTCCTTGACATTGCCTTCATTCAATGACAATTCATGGTTGGTTATTTTTATATATTGATTAGTGTAGGGTTACTTTATTATTTTGACTATTTTTACTTTGTACTTCATTTAATTAATGATAGCCCATTTTATTTCCGCTTAGTTTTATTTATAGTACATGTAACCAGTGGGAGATTCTGGGATCTACGTTTTGCCCAGGGTGCTACACTCTGTTTCTAATTTCAAATATGCTCCTCCTCTCATAAAGTTACCAATGTAACATCACTCCCTAATACATACCACAGTGATGCTGCTGTGCAGTGGCCAAACTCAAGGCACAACAAACACGTCTCCTGCTTTAAGGTCCCAGAACAAGTACGGTTTATTTGACTACTTGTGGTGGTACCAACTGCTGGACAACTGGTTTGCAAAACACCCTGATGCCCCAAATCAGTTGTAGCCATGGACCCTTCCTTCGGTTTGGTCTCTCTGTCCTCCGAAACTCTTATTTAGCACAAGGACTTTTACTACCTAGGCACTTGTTACCAACAGTTTGGAAATGAGTCCAAGCTCTCAGCCAGGTGGGAGGACTAAAAGACAAACTGTACCAAGTTTGGTTTCTGTGTGATGCCTTAATGTGTATTCCGTGTCTAAACAGTATCCAGATCTTTGAGTTGATGATTAAGTTAATCTTGATCAACATAGAGCTAACTAAAATCTGGCACTGTCCATCCTCTGGGCTCAATATTACACTTGAAGCTCCACCTGGGAACATTATTTGACTTAACTGCTGTATGGAATTGCAGAAGTTATCCTTGTATTAAGTGATAGTTTCTCTGTCTCAACATTTCACTTACCTTCCTGTGATAAAGCACAAATGTTAAAAGTTCAAAATAAGATATCACCCTCCTGTAATGTTGTCAAGGATACTAGAATAATATCCTTCTGGCATATCCTTTTTGACACCTCTCCAACATAAGTAAATCATTAGCCAATATTATTGCTTCCTTAAGGGTTATACTTAAAGCCACCATGAAGGTTGTCTTAAGAGATTTGAATGTAGTAGCTGACTGCATAGAGTGTAATCATAACTTGCTTTGTGTAATGTTTTAGGTCTTAATCAATTTGTCACCAGCTCCATCTGGGAGGCGATACGTTAGATCTCATGTTTTCTAATACCTAATCAGACGTTCTTCTGCTACCCAACAGCAATCCATCATCTAGTTGTTTTTTAAGCAATGTCCCCAGACATGATGTAACATGTACTAATAATATTACCTTTAACTAATAGCTGTAGTATTAAATTCCGATCACGCTATCAAATTAAACTTTTCATACTTCTTGTGAGCATTCCTCTGATCTGGTTTAAATGTTCTGAACTATGGGTGATTGAATAAAACCACAGACAATTTGCTGCCTATGTTAAATATTTTAACTCTTGCTGCGGAGGCACTTCCTCTGACGGATTCACTTGTGACCTGGTAATGCTGGAGTGCTCTTGTAAGTGAGCTGAGAGTGCCTTTCAGAAAGATTACAATCCTTTATTGAAAGCAGATTACCTGTTTAGAGAATACTAATCAGCTGTTTGTCAGGCTTGTATGGTCCATTATAAACAAAGTAAACCCACCAACAAAAGATCTTTTTTGCAATAGGAGCACTTCCTAGCCTTACCTGCTTCCTACCAATAAAACACATTACTTACCTTCAGTAACACTGTTTCTGGTGGACACTTGAACAGAATTTCAACCCAGGAACCATATTTAATTTGGAAATACTGCAATAGCTCCCGCACACCAACAGGTGGTGCCATCAGACGCCAGATCAGCTCCACGCCGCCTCAGCAATTGATAAATCGCAGCCATGTACAGGTGCCACCCCTGAACGTTGATGTCAGTTTGTATCGTTAATTTACGATACATTAGAAGTGGAGCAACTGACAATTCAGGTAAACAGTGTGCCAAACCTAATTTGGAACCTTATGAACCTCACAAGTCTACTCTAAAGAAGGAGAGGTGGATGGATGGGAGTATACCACAAGGAACAGCGTTATTGAAAGTAAGTAACTAGTCCCCTAGTTGGATACTTATATTAGTAGATTACTCACCTTTTAAATCGATAATGCATAACGATCCAAAAAGTGGTGGCTCTGGGGAGTGGACTTTACACATAGAACATATGCAGGACAAAATTAGCAAAATGACCCTCCCTGCAGACAAAGACAATAAGGCCCGCTGAAAATGTGAATAGACGCCCATGTGGCCGCTTGGCGAATGTCCAATGCAATATCACTCCTGCCTTTGCGTCGAGGAGAGACCTTTAAGGCCCTGTAGGGGCTCTTTTTTCGGCACAGGACAACCTAATGTCTAATACAAAAACACTCCTGGCCAAGGCCTTATTAGCGCATTTGAATCTAGGAGTAACCTTTAAAGCACTCCGGGGACTCCTTTTCCGGCACAGGACAATCCACGTAGACCTGCTCTGTTTTTAGACTGCCCTCACTTTCTTCACTGGTGAACCCAAGAAAAGGTTGGGTGTCCCTAATCCAAACAATATAGAAACGTATGGTCAATTTTAGGTCCAACTGATATTTGGTGCAAGACGTTGCCTGCCTGCTGGTTCAGTAGGCTCTCCTGAACAGGAAGTGGAGGGCATCAACTCATGTTTAGCAGGTCAGAACAGACTCTCAGAGTCCAGTCCTGTGCGATCATAACAAGTCTCGCACAGAGCATCTTGGCCTTTTTCAGGACACACAGAATAAGAGGCAGAAATGTATACAGGAGTATGGAGTCCCACCAAAAGAGGAATGCATCACTCAGAGAATCTTGAAGAGGACACTCCAGGGCACAAAAGGCTGGATAATGCACATTCTTGGTAGTACCGAAAAGATCTACCACTGGCATGCCCCAGTGGCTCAAGATGCCTTGTGCCACCTTTTGGTGGGGATGCCACTTGTGGTCAGCAAGATGATGCTGACTGAGTTTGTCCACCCTGATGTTCAAGATCCTACCAAGTGACTGACCAACAGGGAAAGTTGATGTGGAGCTCCCAGATATATATCTTGAGACGTGATGCTGCCCTGTTTGTTGCAGCCCCACATGGCTATCATGTGGTCTATCAGGTATTGGATCTGCACCTGCGCGCCATGAGAGGTACTTGACCTGTTTTAATTACATTTTGGCAGTCCACGCGGCACCCCTTTACACTGACCTTCTCCCTGCTGACGAGAGGCAACTACCTCGAAACACGTGTCCACGGATGGCTAATGCAACACATACTGTTCTTTATACATTGTGGCATAGGCGTACCCGCCGTCGCCACTACATTTACCACAGTCCCTTGGGGCAACTTGCTGGTGTGACGAGCAGTGTGCGACCAACCTTTGCATAATTTATTACGGCTCCCTTGAGCCAACGGGCTGACGAGCCTTGGATCTGCACCTGCGCGCCATGAGAGGTACTTGACCTGTTTTAATTACATTTTGGCAGTCCACGCGGCACCCCTTTACACTGACCTGCTCCCTGCTTACGAGAGGCAACTACCTCGAAACACGTGTCCAGGGATGGCTAATGCAACACATACTGTTCTTTATACATTGTGGCATAGGCGTACCCGCCGTCGCCACTACATTTACCACAGTCCCTTGGGGCAACTTGCTGGTGTGACGAGCAGTGTGCGACCAACCTTTGCATAATTTATTACGGCTCCCTTGAGCCAACGGGCTGACGAGCCTTGGATCTGCACCTGCGCGCCATGAGAGGTACTTGACCTGTTTTAATTACATTTTGGCAGTCCACGCGGCACCCCTTTACACTGACCTGCTCCCTGCTGACGAGAGGCAACTACCTCGAAACACGTGTCCACGGATGGCTAATGCAACACATACTGTTCTTTATACATTGTGGCATAGGCGTACCCGCCGTCGCCACTACATTTACCACAGTCCCTTGGGGCAACTTGCTGGTGTGACGAGCAGTGTGCGACCAACCTTTGCATAATTTATTACGGCTCCCTTGAGCCAACGGGCTGACGAGCCTTGGATCTGCACCTGCGCGCCATGAGAGGTACTTGACCTGTTTTAATTACATTTTGGCAGTCCACGCGGCACCCCTTTACACTGACCTGCTCCCTGCTTACGAGAGGCAACTACCTCGAAACACGTGTCCAGGGATGGCTAATGCAACACATACTGTTCTTTATACATTGTGGCATAGGCGTACCCGCCGTCGCCACTACATTTACCACAGTCCCTTGGGGCAACTTGCTGGTGTGACGAGCAGTGTGCGACCAACCTTTGCATAATTTATTACGGCTCCCTTGAGCCAACGGGCTGACGAGCCTTGGATCTGCACCTGCGCGCCATGAGAGGTACTTGACCTGTTTTAATTACATTTTGGCAGTCCACGCGGCACCCCTTTACACTGACCTGCTCCCTGCTGACGAGAGGCAACTACCTCGAAACACGTGTCCAGGGATGGCTAATGCAACACATACTGTTCTTTATACATTGTGGCATAGGCGTACCCGCCGTCGCCACTACATTTACCACAGTCCCTTGGGGCAACTTGCTGGTGTGACGAGCAGTGTGCGACCAACCTTTGCATTATTTATTACGGCTCCCTTGAGCCAACGGGCTGATGAGCCTTGGATCTGCACCTGCGCGCCATGAGAGGTACTTGACCTGTTTTAATTACATTTTGGCAGTCCACGCGGCACCCCTTTACACTGACCTGCTCCCTGCTGACGAGAGGCAACTACCTCGAAACACGTGTCCAGGGATGGCTAATGCAACACATACTGTTCTTTATACATTGTGGCATAGGCGTACCCGCCGTCGCCACTACATTTACCACAGTCCCTTGGGGCAACTTGCTGGTGTGATGAGCAGTGTGCGACCAACCTTTGCATAATTTATTACGGCTCCCTTGAGCCAACGGGCTGACGAGCCTTGGATCTGCACCTGCGCGCCATGAGAGGTACTTGACCTGTTTTAATTACATTTTGGCAGTCCACGCGGCACCCCTTTACACTGACCTGCTCCCTGCTGACGAGAGGCAACTACCTCGAAACACGTGTCCAGGGATGGCTAATGCAACACATACTGTTCTTTATACATTGTGGCATAGGCGTACCCGCCGTCGCCACTACATTTACCACAGTCCCTTGGGGCAACTTGCTGGTGTGACGAGCAGTGTGCGACCAACCTTTGCATAATGTTGTCTATCAGGAACTGGACAGACCTGTCTCAGATGGAAGACAGAAAGACCTTGAGGGAAAGGGGAATCACCTACAGCCGCAAAAGATTGATACGATTCCGCTGATCTATTGAGGATTGGAGCTCTGATCTCCCATTATTCAAATGAGCCCAGAAATGATGCATCTGTCACAACCGTGAGCTCTACTGGAGGTGCAGAGAATGGTTTATCGCATGTCTGGTTGGTCTCTGTCACCCACCACTGAGGTCTTGGGTCGCTTTGTCTGAGATAGGAATGCATTCCAACAACCAGCTCCAATGGTGCACCCGCAGTAGGCAAAGATTCCACTGCAGAGCTTGGATGAGCCAGTGTGCCTGGATCGCGCCAAGCGCCAGACCCCCTGGCCCCCGCGAGCGCTACGACCGTAGACGCCGCTACAACATCAACCTCCTCCACGCACTCAACTCCGGCATATCCACCACCTGCTTCCAGGCCACCCCGAAGCCCACCCACGGACCTTTCACCTGCCAAAACTGCAGCTTCAGCAGCCAGCGCACACCAGCACGTCCTGCCCCCCTCCCCCCCACCAAGGCAGGCCACAACCATCTCAGATGCATACTGCTCAACACCCGCTCCATCCACAGGCACTCCGTCTTACTCTGGGACCTGCTTGACTCATCCTCCTCGGACGTCGCTTTCCTGACCTGGATGAACACCTCATCGGACCTGACGTTGCCATAGCCATCACGGATGGCTACAAGATTACCTGCAGAGACCGCACCAACAGACCGGGAGGAGGAATCGCCATCGTCCACAGAAATACCCTCAGAATCTCAACCAACACCGAAGACACCCTCAGCACCGCCGAAAACCTACACTTACAGATCAACATCGATCCCAACACCACCCCCAGAAGAACCCTTATTTACAGACCCCCCGGACCCCAGCCACAGTTCAGCGACTCCATCACAGACACTGTCAGCCCGCATGCTCTGGCCTCCACAGGAGGCCTGAACTTCCACCTCGAGAACACAGATGACAGCAATTCGACCACACTGCTGGACAACCTCGCCAACCTCTGCCTCAAACAGCTCATCACGGCACCCACCCACTCTGCCGGACACACGCTCGACCCCATCTTCTCCGCCAGCAGCCATGTCACCTTCAGCCACACCACCAAACTCCACTGGAACGACCACCACTGCATCCACTTCTCCTTCGAGAAAAACACCGCACATAACCACCAGCAAAGAATCCCCCACCGCAGCTGGAACAAGGTCACCTAATACCAGCTTATCACCACCCTCGCCCGAGACACACCAACCGACCACACCGACACAGCCGCCCGCAACCTCAGGCAATGGATCAACGATTGCGCCAACAATCTCACCCCGATCAAGAAACCCTCAAACAGACGCACTGACAGAAGGGCCACCTGGTTCACCGCCGTCCTCCAGGCATCCAAGCAGGCCTGCCGAAGACTAGAGAAAAAATTGTGCCACGAGCAACACCGGACAACCATGCAGCCCTCAAGAACGCCAGCCGCAGGCACCACCAACTCATCCAAACCACCAAAAGGACCTCCTTCAAGGAACGCATTGACAACAACGCACACAACAGCGAAGAGCTCTTCAACATCATGAAGGAACTCGCTTACCCCCTCTCCAGCTCAAACGACATCCCGCCGTCACAAGACCTCTGCGACTCTCTAGCCACCTTCTTCCACCGCAAGATCATAGACATCCACGGCAGCTTCAACACCCAAACCCCCCCCCCCCTCCCCCCCCCCCCGACAGCCACCGACACCCTAGTCTCAGCGCCTCCCAGTAACACCGACCGCATTCATTCGAGACCGCCACTTTCCCGGAAAGCTTGAAACACACAGAGATCAACGCCCTACTCAAGAAACCCAAGGCAGACCCAAAGGACCTCAAGAACTTCCGGCCCATCTCCCTGCTCCCGTTCCCGGCGAAAGTCATCGAGAAGATCGTCAACAGACAACTGACCCGATTCCTCGAATAGAACAACACCTTGGATTCGTCCCAATTCGAATTCCGCAGCAACCACAGCACCGAAACCACCTTAATCGCCGCCACCGACATCAGGGCCCTGCTGGACAGTGGCGAAAACGTGGCCCTTATCCTCCTGGACCTCTCGGACGCCTTCGACACCGTCTGCCACCACACCCTACGCACACGCCTCTACAACGCAGGGATCCGTGACAGTGGCCTGGACTGGACCACCTCCTTCCTCACTGACAGAACCCAGAGAGTCCGCCTCCCTCCATTCAGATCCGAAGCCACCAAGATCACCTGCGGCGTACCCCAAGGATCATCCCTCAGCCCGACCTTCTTCAACGTCTACATGACACCGTTCGCCAACATCGTCCGATCACACAACCCCAACAACATCTCATATGCCGACAACACCCAGCTGATCCTCTCCCTCACCAAAGACACTGCCACCGCCAAAACCAACTTCCACGAAGGAATGAAGGCCGTCGCCGAATGGATGAAGAGCAGTCGCCTGAAACTGAACTCGGACAAGACGGAGGTCATCATCCTCAGCTCCACCCCCTCCGCCTGGGCCGACTCCTGGTGGCCGGCCTCGCTGGGAACCGCGCTGACACCCACCGACCACGCACGCAACCTGGGGTTCATCCTGGTCTCATCTCTGGCAATGACCCAGCAAGTCAACATCGTCTCCTCCTCCTGCTTCACCACCCTCCATATGCTTCCCAAGATCTACAGATGGATCCCCACCGGAACCAGAAGGACGGTCACCCAGGCCCTCGTCACCAGCAGGCTGGACTACGGCAAAGCAGGAACCACAGCCAAATTCCAGAATAGACTCCAACGCATGCAGAACGCCTCCGCAAGCCTCATCCTTGACATCTCCAGCCACATCACTGCCCACCTGAGGGACCTGCACTGGCTCCATTCAACAAGAGGATCACCTTCAAGCTCTTCACCCATGCTCACAAAGCACTCCACGACGCCGGACCAGCATACCTCAACAAGCGACTCACCTTCTACACCCCCAACCGCCAGCTCCGCTCCGCTGACTTTGCTGCCGTTCCACAAATCCACCGAACAACCACCGGCGGCAGATCCTTTTCCCACCTCGCCACCAAGACATGGAACACCCTCTCTATCCACCTGAGACAGACCCAGGACCTGCTGACCTTCAGGAGACTTCTCAAGACCTGGTTGTTCGAACAGTAGCAGCTCTTGCCCCACCCCCCCTCAGCACCTTTAGACCCTCACGGTGAGTAGCGCGCTCTATAAATGTTTGATTGATTGATTATTTGATTGAGCACAAGGCACTAAAAGGCTGCATAAGGCCAGATAACCAAGAAGCCTTACAGCCATTGAGGATTCGAGCCCAAAACATTGGGTTCATAGTACAAATGTCCTGGACTCACCACTGAGGTGCAAATGTCCTTTAAACCACGGTGTCAAGGATGATCCTCATGATGTTTATAGACTGTATGGACTGTAAGCGAGACTTCAGTACATTGATAAAAATGCCCCGGGTGGACAGCAATAACACTGTGGCCTGCAGGCATTGTGAGAGTGGCTGCTGGACTGGTGCATTTCGGGGCCATCTAGTCTCCAGGGTATAAGGCTGACAGGTCCTGGGCCAACATCAGCATTTTGAACCTGTCCTTCCTCAGTAAGGTGTTTAGCAGCATGCAGTCAAAGACAGAATTCAAATCCCTGTCCTTCCTTGAAACTAGGATATAACAGGAGTAACACCGGTGCTGCTCTCTGCTTTGGGTACCACGTTCATCACATGCTTGGTGATGAAAGGCTGAACCTCTGATCACAGGATAGTGGCATCACCCAACAACACCTGAGACACAATTGGGAGAATTATCAGGTGAGTGGATTACAGAGGAAGACCAACTTGAACAAATTGAAGAACACATTGTTCCAACATAAAGGCGTCCATAGCGGATAAACAAAAACTCTTCCCCTAACTGTCCCTTGTGACTGGAAAAGGGTAAACTAAAGCAGCTTGGCAGCACCTGCAACGGGATAGGACATAGAGAAATTCTGTCCCTGCTGCTAGTTGTAGTCTCCGACACTACTCCTATTCTTGTATTGGGGAAAGGACCTTGCAGGCAAGAAAGGTACACTCTTCTTAATGAACTTGCTCCCAACACTGGTATACTGTCTGATTGTCACCACTTTCTTTGGTCCAAAATATTTGAGAAAGACATTTATGCTCATAATAAAATATTAATCTATGGACAATACAAAAGATACCTTCACCACTCCCAGCCTAAGTGCACCTCTTGATATCAACATGCAGGATGTCATAGCCCATTGATGATGGCAGCCTTAAACACAAACAGAAGATCTCCCAATGTCAGAACCTTGGTTGAAGCTAGCCGAACGATGTATAGTAGTGTGGAATACTCCTGATATCTGAGCCCTGGACTGGATCACCTCCAGTTGGTAAAGCAGAATATTGCAGTACAGATTAGTTTACTGTTGAAAATCGTAAAATATGGTCACTGAGCTTTAACAAGTGCACTAGGAAGTTGAGGACAGTTTTGCCAGTAGGAGTAGTATTGAGGAAATAAATATATAGGCTAAAGTTAACAAGATTAAGTGAGGAAGGAAAAGACTAACATGATTAATGGAGTACAAAAAATAAATAAAATGAAAGCAGCAAGAACAAAGATTTCTGCAAACGCTGATCCACTGGCGAGACGAGTGAGAGCTTCCACCATGCAAGAGTTGTGCAGTATTTGTTCGATGGAGTTCTCCTTTTATAGTCTCCAGAGATCTGAACATGTGCACAAAAAAGAATGAGTAGAGTTAATCCTGAGGAGCAGGCATAGTGTTTTTCTGCATCAAGTGATCTGTGACAGGTTGAACACTATATGGACACACATGTGCATTGAGACAATTCTTTTGGAGAGAATACCGTATTCTCTGCCATGATCCTTGTGTTGACACAGTATAGTGTAAGCCAGCCATTCAAACAACTACTAGGGAAACACTAACTGGTCACAAATTGAGAGAAAATGCATCCATTGATCTTGCTGAAAATCAGGCGCAATTAAGATGTCATGGAGTTTATCAAAATGTTACTGATGCCGTGTCCAGGCTGCCTATATGAAAGTCTAGCCAGGAGCGGATTGGACCCAGGCAATGGGACTCAATGAGAGCCCCTCACAAAGTCAATGATGTGATCTGGACTACAGGAAAAAAGAGCGGTTTGTGAGTCAGAGCACCCTGACAATGCCTTTTATGCTGACGCGAGCTGTTTCACAGAGGTCAGCTAGGAAGGAGGCAAACGGGGCTTGTGAAATCCACTGCCTAAATACGCATTCTAACAGGAATAACCACGGAATAACTGTTGGCTAGGTGGTTCTGTGATGCCCAAGCACAAAGTAGTTAAGATAACCATTACACTTCCAATACATAGTGAACTCTCCAACACAGAGCCTCCAAAGGATGGCAAAGGGATGAATCAGAGGACTTTCCTCTCTTCACAATTGAGGCCACAGCAACAGATAGACAAGACGCAACAGAGAAAGAACACTAACGCCAAAATGGATGCCCATCTCAGAAGGAATATCTAAATTTACAGGCTCTGCAAGAAAACTAACAATTTCCAGCTTAGAAGAAAAAGTGACTTCTATTGACGAAGCAACAATTTCACTGGATAGATACGTGATTGAGATAGAGGGTGATCTGCAAGTAGTTCTAACAAGAGTTTCTAAACTGTAATCTTCAGTAACAGACATTAAATAAGCTAAGAATGCATTTGGGGAGTTCAAGCCTTGCACAATTTCAAGTCTGATACATATTGAATTCCAAAGAGAACACATGGAGAATGCTTTATGAATCGCTAATGTCTGCTTTTTGGGCGTACTGTTTCTATATGAAAGTGAAGAATTTCCCACTACGGTGATTCAGAGAACTAGAAAAGGGACTGTCCCAAGAGATCCTGCATCCCACAATGAGGATTTAAATGAATAGAGGCTGTAAACCAGAGGTCTGACTGAGGACAACGAGGTGTACCGTAACAGAGCTAGACAGTTTCATGTTAAAGAGAATCCTTAGAGAAGCCAGTAAATGTTGTTAAACAATTATAAATAGTCCAAAGGACCTGGTTTCTCCTGACTTTACCCAGCTGACAGAAACAGAGGCAGAAGCTACAGCGCGCTAACATGGGGGTGGCAGCCTAACAATGCCACACCCAAACGTATTTCACCATAACCTGCAATAACCGGTACACCAAAATGGTGCTCAAGACTGAACCTTGCAGCCTTTGTTGGGATATATAAACTTTCCATTTTTTTAACAACACAATTAGACTGCCATAACATGTGTCAGAGAGTTGACGTCCATAAAGCTAATTCAACCATTTATATCTTTACTCGCATAACAAGATAAGAGACCCTAGCATCCTCAAACAAATTGAAAAGGTAAACGTGGTCATACAGTTTGGTTAGCAATTGTGTTTTTAAATATTAGATTGAAAGATGTTGGGACATGGGGTTTTACTGCCGTGCTGATCTTTGATGGTCTGTTTAATCTCAGCAATTCTGAAATATTTACTTTTGAAAAATTCCTTTAGTATTGTGCCCTTCAACAATGTCTTACTATAGGAGGTGGTGGGGGGGGGTTGGGGGAGAGGTATTAGGATGGCACCCAGCATGTGAATCTAGCATCCCTGCCAATTAACCTCCAAAATCTGCGTAATATCCAACATACCTGCAGCCATCGACCTGATGCTTTGAGACAATAGAGTTTGGTGGATGCCAGAGAGCCAGCAGCAGAGGCTACCAGCGTTCGTCACAGGAGCCACACATGAATTCAAAGGCTCCTTTTAGGAACAGACACTGGGCACACTAACTACAGGGCGAGGGAGCACTCTGGAAGTGCGAAGGATCTGCCTGAACCAGTGATCCCCTGTCCTGTCCTGCTAGTGGCGCAAAGCTCCAGAGCAGCCTGCGTACTGTGAGCAACGGAGGGGGCAGCCTCAGGAGTGGGGAAAAGATCAGAGGGAATATGACCGCCAATAACTCACTACAGAACAAAGGTAAGTACGGGTAACCCCAGAGAGATGAAGGAAGCATGAATGGGAGAGTCACAGGGCACCCCTAGAAAGTAGGAAACAGACGCAGAAACCTTTGTGCCACTGGAGATCTACAGATCTGAGAGTCTTGTGTGACACAACTATGGTAACAGGGGCCCCCTCTCCAACCCCTGAGACATAACAGACTTGAAGGTCCCGAAATCTGGCTCCAATGCAGCTGCAACACCGGAGAGTCGAGTTTGACCCCGCCCCAATCTAAGCTTTAGGAATGGCCTATGTACAGACCATCAGGAACCTACAGGAAACTGGACCGGAGACTTCCCCCAGTGCTGACTAATCTGGAGAAAAGCAGAGGATGCAAGAGAGCTCAGAAGTGAAAGCAAGAGAAGGAGAGGCTGAACCCAGAAGGAACTGAAGTATATTAACGACAGACGTTCCACCAAGGAGGCAAGACAGCAGAAAGAGGATGTGGCGCAAAGGGCAGAGCTGTTGACTTTGAAACTGGGAAAGCAGATTCGAGTCTTGGCATCGTCTCAACATCCTGTGATTTTGGGTACATCATTTTGTATCCCCATGCCTACAAGAAATGTGTGATTGTGTAATGTAACTGGTGCTCTTATTCACCTCTTCAGCACCTTTTCGTATATAAAATTGCACAAAAAGAAGAAGAAAACAAATCAGGGGATCATCGCATATCCGCCCCTTCCTATACCCAGCCGCTAAGCTTTCATGCTACACTACATGCCTGGAGCCTGGTGGTAGGTTTTGGGTTATGCTTTGGGTTAAGGGGTTGGCAGAAGGTGTTGTGGGCAAGTTTAAATAAGTGGAGGAGAGAAACCAGACAGGCTGCCATGGGGGCTCTGGCGGACACTCGGTGAAACTCAATGAAGTGCCATCACTGACGAAAAACTCCACACCAACCAAATCCGATCTGGAAACAATTGCCACTGTGAGATAGTACCTGGCCAACACAATCGGTGGGGTTAGGGCAGACTTCAAACACACTTCAACTCTGGAAATTAATTTTAGAAGTCTTCACGTAAAGCTACCAAAATCTCGCTTGCCATGTCCCAGAGGGAGATGATATAAGTGAAGAAACAAATTCTATTTAAGAATTGGAGTGGCAGATAAGCCAATGAGAAAAAAACAGTTTTGTCCATAATTGTCTATCGTCTTTGATTCACTGCTCAATGGAGCAATGAACATGAATTTGGATTGACTTTGCTCATTTAGGCCTTCTGGTATATCAGAGAGCATCTGTCTCACAATTTTGAGACACCACAGGCTTGCCAGAGTTGCAACACGACTTGAAACCTGTACTTTGCAACAGTTTCCAGATCCAGTCTGGTGCTTGGAAAGATTCACAAAGTGTGTTATCTGCAGTGAGAGGTATTTATCAGAAGCATCTTTTTTTCCATGACTGACCCTCATGCTAACTGACACCTCAGCGCCCTGCAAAACATGATTATAGAGCACACTACACTAACTTTAAACAGCAATTTCTCACCTGAGTGAAATACATGCGGGAGGAGTTGGAGCCAAGCAGTTTGCTCTCAATGTGCTGCTGTACATGTTCTATGACGCTGTCTTCATGAAGGAAGTGCACTTCATGTTTTGTAGGGTGCACATTCACATCTACATTATGAGGGGCAATTTCAAGGCTGGAAAGAATTAGAAAGGAAATTCTTAATTGGCAAAGTCAAAATTATAATATAAGACGCTTCAAACATATGCAGCATAGGGTATAGTCACCTCAGATATAAGAATGGATGGGTGTTCTTTGGCAGATAAGCAGCATACACAGTTTCAATAGCTTTACGCAGGGCACTGGACTCAACCAATCTACCTGCAAAGAGATTTATTAACAGAGGGTCACACGGCATATCATTTAATATGAATAAAACGTTGATGAAAAACAGGCTACTGGTACCACAAATCTGTGCACTGCTTTGGGTTCACATTTTAATATATTAATTTGTAAAGTGAAAAGGCAGAGCTCAGAAGTTTCATGGCAAGATTACTAGCAGCAGTTCTCACCAAGCTAACATTTGGCCCAAAGTTTTTAGGGTGGGTAAAACTGTTATACACTGGGCCAGTGGCTCGGGTTCAGTACAGTGGGTATATTTTGGAGTACCAGACAAGGATGCCCCCTCTTGGCTCTCTTATTTGCATTGCCATGGAGCCTTTGGCGTATCATTTGCACATTACGTTGAGAGAGTGGGAGGTCCAGATAGGAGCCACAGTGCAAACAGTCTCACTCTACGCAGATGACGCACTCCTGGATTTACGGCGGCCTGAGATGGGGGGGGCCATGAATGCTGCACGAGCTAGGAAAATTTGAAAGTATTTCTGGCTTGAAGGTGAACCCTGACAAGTCATCGGCCTTTCCACTGGCCGATTTGGCTGACAACTTGTAAGAAACACTACCAGTGATGAGGCTGAGATGGAAAAAGGACAGGTTCGCTATCTGGGCATACAAGTTTTGAACTCGACAGACAGCAATATAAACAAGCATTGGCATAGCCAATAGGTCTCGCCTTTGGGACCTTATAAGTGTTTAGTCATGCAACAGTTGCATAACTAAATACTTATAAGGTCCCAAAAGCTAGACCTATTGGCTATGCCCCGCGAAAGTGAAAATGATCGCAATCAAACATCAAAGCAGCCGTGCGGATGCGAAAGTGAAAGTAATCGCGGTCAAGCGCACGCGCCCGCGCACATGCACTGTAGCTCTAGGCTGGCCTGGTGGCACTTTTTGGAGCACTCTCAATAAGTCTCGCTTGACCAGCGCATGCGCTGGGTCAGGCCAGACCTAAAAAGGGGGTTTCCCAAAAGCTTTACCTTTTCTGACCACCAGAGGTTTCAGCCATAGTTGGCCAACTTTTACACGCTCAACCTCCAGCCCTTTTCAGGACATGAGCATTTGCCCCGGTGTGCAGCGTAGACCATCAGCTGATCCGTGAAAACGAATCCAGCATGGGGCACTGATATGTGAGGCTGAGATGCCGGACTCTGCCTCACAGAATTATTTTTGCCCTGTCGGGTTCATCTTCCAGTCATTGCCAACACAGTTACCTCTACACCTTTGAACATTTGTGACAGGTTGAGAGCAGTTTAAGCATGCTTTAGGGGGGGGGAGGGGTGTGTGTGTGTGTGTGTGTCTGTCTGTCTGTCTGTCTGTCTGTCTGTCTGTCTGTCTGTCTGTCTGTGCGTGAGAGAAGGTTTGCACTAATTTACCAGTACTCTGCATGTTTAGTGTGCGAAGGAAAGTTTGGGGACTGCCAGGAGCTCAGTATCTATTCAGTGTGTGCAGGCAAAGGATGCACTGCTACTCCAAGTCAATGTATGAGTGGCATAGCTGGTCCAGGTGTATTACATTCTTGAATTTGTCGAACTATTTGTCCAATTATAAAAACAGGGCAACAAGTCCAGAGTGCAAAGAAACGTGAGAGCTCTGGCCTGTGCTTTACCCGAGTATGCGTGAGGGTGGTGGGCAGCATGTGCTGCTGTTGCTGCCTGCACCCGTTCAGTGTGTGGGGAGCTTGCAATTCTCCTGTATGCCCCTTTAAAACACAAAGTGAGAAGGAAACTTGACCCAGCAAAAGTGGCGGCTGACATCTAAGGGGAGGAGAGGAGGGCATGCGCACAAACAAAATTAAACATTAAAAACTTACCTCACAAGTCCTCTGCTCTGGACCTCTTCTAACGACTGCAGTGCGGGCACCAGCAAACTCCCCCGCCAATCCTGGTGCTGCTCACATGCAGCATGAAAGCAGCGCCCTGGTTGGTGGGAGCGACGTATCTCGGTGCTCTGCAGCACCAGGGCTTGAGGCGGGGGTACACGCAGGTACACACCATCCCCCCCACTCTTTTCACAGGGAGGACGCTGTCCCCCCTGCTAAAAAGTTGGGCCCCAGAGAAATATGCTTAACTTGTCCCGGTGTTTACAGACACCGGGACACGTTCAGCAGCACCTGCACGTTTCCTGCTTTCCATTCCCAGCAGCAACGTGCAGGCAGCGAGGGAGCAATTTTTCACCTCCTGCTGGGCCGAAGTTAAGGGGACATCCTGCCTCCTTTTGTATATGCTGATTGGGGGATGCCTGGAACCTTACATTTAAATGTAAATGCCAAAAAGGGAAATAAAGGCACACAACTTGCCTTCTCTTCACAGGTACTCAAGAGAGGCATGCTTTTGCCTTTGTTCTGTCCCTGTATATAAATGCAGACACTATAGGACTGTCAGATGGGTTAGTCTGTCCCAGTATTTACACAAATAATTTAAATAGCACTATTTTATTTATTTGATAGTGCTACGTCGTAGCGTCATGAGGTCATTTGCATATTGTCTTACTTGGTCGGTCCCCCCACTTATTTTTTTGGGACTTGTGCCCTGCGCAGCACGCAGGAGACCTGCACTTGTTCTCAACCCAGCTGCCTTAAGCCAGCTGGGTTGTGAGGCTTAAAGTGTGCATATTTGGCTGGCCGTCGCAAGAGGGCCGGCCAAAGAGACATGAGCACTTTAAACAGTGCACAGGCAGCCCTCTTCCCACCACTCCTCCCTGCTGCCGCTCAGCAGGCCCTGCCCCGTCCTGACACTGCAACGCTCCTCCACTCAAACGGAGGAGCCGCCCCTGCCCTGCGATATATTTGTTCTTTGTGTATGTCAAGGACCTCTATATCTGTGAAAGAATGCTTCACCTCTGCCCAAACTATGCCGCTCTCTCTCACGCTTCTTCATCCTTCACATTGCTAAGCGCTGCATCCCATAACACGTTACCTGCACCTCGGTGGTCATCACACACGATATGGAAACACTTCCTACATAGGATCAAATCAGGAACTACACACCTTACACAGCGTAGCATGCCATCCATGAAGGCAAGCGCTTCAACGCCCACATATATAATAATGTTGCATAACAATACACCTGTACCCTGGTCTACGAGCTATAGAAGCTTGCACTGCTGCTGCCTGGGCTCTACCTATGGTTCTGTGTGCTTGAGGGAAGCTTGCACTGCTGCTGCCTGGGCTCTACCTACGGTTATGTACACTTGAGGGAAGCTTGCACTGCTTCTGCCTGGGCTCTATCTATGGTTCTGTGCGCTTGAGGGCAGCTTGCACTGCTGCTGCCTGGGCTCTACCTATGGTTCTGTGCGCTTGAGGGAAGCTTGCAATCCTGCCGACTGGGCTCTACCCATGGTGCTGTGCGCTTGAGAGAAGCTTGCACTGCTGCTGCCTGGGCTCTACCTATGGTTCTGTGCGCTTGAGGGAAGCTTGCGCTGCTGCTGCCTGGGCTCTACCTATGGTTCTGTGTGCTTGAGGGAAGCTTGCACTGCTGCTGCCTGGGCTCTACCTATGGTTCTGTACGCTTGAGGGAAGCTTGCACTGCTTCTGCCTGGGCTCTACCTATGGTTCTGTGCGCTTGAGGGAAGCTTGCACTGCTGCTGCCTGGGCTCTTCCTATGGTTCTGTGCGCTTGAGGGAAGCTTGCAATCCTGCCGCCTGGGCTCTACCTATGGTTCTGTGCGCTTGAGAGAAGCTTGCACTGCTGCCGCCTGGGCTCTACCTATGGTTCTGTGCGCTTGAGGGAAGCTTGCACTGCTTCTGCCTTGGCTCTACCTATGGTTCTGTGCGCTTGAGGGAAGCTTGCACTGCTGCCGCCTGGGCTCTACCTATGGTTCTGTGCGCTTGAGGGAAGCTTGCATTGCTGCTGCCTAGGCTCTACCTATGGTTCTGTGCGCTTAAGAGAAGCTTGCACTGCTGCTGCCTGGGCTCTACCTATGGTTCTGTGTGCTTGAGGGAAGCTTGCAATCCTGCCGCCCTGCACCGCCTCTGTGTGAACACAAGAATGACACAATCTCCCAGAACCCCCTCCCTTCCTAAAAAACACCGCATCACCATATGTGTGAGGCTCCTGTTTTCAGTGAATGTTGAATAACAACATGCCCGATATTTGCTTAGACAACCTCCCCGCGGAGGGCGTTCTTTTCAAAGCAGCTGCTCCGTGATGTCGCCATTTGTTCCGCGCGCTTTTTAATAATCTTTTCCTGTTGTTAAAATGTCACTTAATGAGCGCTTTATCTTCTGAGGCAGAGGGAAAGGTGAGCTTCCTTTGTGATGCGACGCTGGCAGGCCCCCCTCCACACTGCCTCCATCCAGCCACCTCTCATACACCACCCGAGCCCAACCCCCTCTCCCCACCCCCCACCCCTCGTCCGGCTCATGGATTCCTTCCGAGGGCCGCATACAGCGCCACCTTCAAAGGCAGCGGGCCTCTCTGCTCTTCCCGGGCTAAAATGGGAATCAAACGCTTCTGTGAAAAAGCAAAATGTGAGCGCAAAGGGGGGTGAGCAGGGAAAGGTATTAGAAGAGGTGAGAGAAGGAGGAAGGAGAGGATAAACGAGGGGGAGACGCGAGAAACGGAGCGAAAGAGAGTAAGGGAGAGAAACAGGAGGTATGGGGTGGTAGAAAGAGAGAGGGGGTGATAAAAGAACAGGCGCCAGGTATGTGGGAGGCGAGAGAAGAGGCGCGAGGGAGAGAAAGGAGCAGTGAGAGGTTAAATAAATGGCTTAAGGCGAATTGATGGGAAGAGGGAGGGAGAGAACGCAGGAAATTAGGTGAGAGAAATAGTGGTGGAAGAAAGGAGGAATTACAAAGGAAGAAAACGAGGGTAAGCTAAGGTAAGACTGGTAGACGTTTGGGGAAAGGAGGGCCTATGGGAGGAAATGTAGGAGGGTATGACAAGAGGGAGAGAACGCGGGAAGCATTGGGGGAAAAGAAAGACGTGGAAGGAGGTTAAGCAATGGGGAGAGAAGACGGGAATGTAATCTAGGGAGCAGGTGTACAAGGGATGGAGAGGCGTGGAAGGGCAAATAGGGCTAGGGTGAAGAGGGGACAGGTAGGAGATGAGGTGAGGGGAAAAGAAGGAGAGCAGGAGACGGAGAGAACGAAAATAAACAAGGTGCAGACATACATGGATAGGAGAAGAAGATGAAAGAGGATCAAAGGGAGGGAGACGCTTAACAACATGGAGACAAGTTGAAGACCACCAGAGAGAGCGGAAAGAGATGTTCCGTTATGAAAAAGGAGAAGCGGAAGGGAGAGGAAATGCAAAGAACAGACGGACAGAAAAAGTGACGAAGAAAGAAGAGAGAAAGGTAGGGGAGGAAAGAAGGAAGAGAAAATAGGCGTGAATGGGCACCTAGCTGAGAATGCAGTTAGACGAATGGGTGAAGGAGGGAGAACGGGGAGGACAAGGTCTGAGGGGCAAAGGGTGTGTGTGAGGAATGAACATTTAGGTTGAAGCAAGCATTGGCATTGTTAATAGGTCTCGCCCCATTAGAAAAAGAAATTAAATGTTTATTGCCAATGCTAAACAGCATTGGCAACAAAAAAAATTGTTGCAGTGCATTTTGTAATAATGTATACACATGCATACATCATTACGCAGCAGCCATTTTCTTTAAACTTACCGCTTCAAGCTGGCGCATGCCAATCTTGCAGTTGTAAAATACAAAAAAATAAAAGGTACAAAAAGAACAGCCTTTAGAGAAATAAATGTTTTAATAGTAAAATGCGATTGCAGGCCCTCATAATATTACACTCTAAAAAATACATGGGACATGGAGGGGCGAAGGAACAAGGAAGAATGGGGGTGTGAGTTGGGTTAGAAAGTCAGTGCCCTTGACAGACGGTGATGAGAGTGAAGGGGTTAGCAGAGCAATAGAGGAGCCTGTTGAGGTGGGGTGGTTAATAAAAAAAAAACAGTGAAGGGTAGCAGCAGAGGAGATGGTGGCAAAAGAAACAAGCATTGGCCGCGCGGCCGTGAAAGTAACGGCCGCGCGGCCGTGAAAGCGAAAGTAATACGATCGCGATCAAAGCGAAAGTGATCGCGATCGCTAGGACGGGACGGCATGCGAGTGATGCGCGCGCATCAGTGATTGCCGGCTGCGCGCGTGCACGCTCGCGTGCACTCAAGCTTTAGGCCACAGGCAGCACTTGAAAATTCCCAGATACAAAATGTCTCTCCGAGCCAGCGCAAGCGCTGGGGCTCAGCGAGACCTAACTAGGGTGGGTGATGCACTTTCACGGTTTGGTGGCTTTTTGGAACAAACTTGCGCTGTCGGTAGAATAGTAATTGCTAAAAAGGTTGTTCCCCGATGTCTGTACGCATTGCAAAATGAACAATGCAAGATACCCAGGAACACTTAAGCGGCTAAATAGTCTTTTGATCGCTTTGTCCTGGACAGGCAAGAGAAGTAGTGTGGGACAGCATATCTTGAAAAGAGATTTTGATGGAGGACGGCTGGAACTTCCAGACCTGGAATTATATTGTCTAGCATCACAAATTCAACATGCCGCCATCTGGTGAGCAGAGGGCAATAATTGGGAAAAGGGCCTGCTGGCGGGTGCTTTCAAAGAGGAACATTTGCCGATCTGTTTAATGGCAGGTCCACAACTAGATAAACAGAGCCTACATGTGGTTCGACTGGTAGTGAGGGCATGAGAGAGGATGATTAAAGTGCTACTGCGCAGACCCCCCTTACCCTCTGCAACTGTTGATATGGTGGCTAGGGCCCTTCAAGGACATCTGCAGGAAAATGACGATGGCGCGGTGGAGAGAGGGAGGGTGTGATACACTGGGAGATCTATACCCAGGAGATCAGTGCATTACATTCCAGGAAGCGCAAGAATATTTTCCAATAGGCCAGGGCAGTTTCTACAATTTGCCAAATTGCCGGAAACTTCCTGAATACTCCAAAGGTGTCCCACACGCTTGAGGTAGTTCTGGATATGGGCTCTCCCAGACACTTGGTATCCTGACTGTACGAGGCCCTCAAGCTGGCTGAAGATTTCATGGAAATTCCAAAAGGTAGCCCGGTCTCCATACTCCTCTATTCAGTGTCTGGGTCTCCATGCTGCAGCCACTGGATTGTAGGTAATATACTTCCACTGTCTGAGGAGCTATCCTTATCCTGTGCCATGCTGCAACCACAAAAATTGATGGACAGAATGCAGGATAGCTTGATTCCAGTGGCATGGAGAGCACGGGACCCACGTCTAGGCATACCCGTCCCACTCGGGTTGACAAATGAAAAAACAACAATTGAAGAACGGAATGCAGAACAATGTCATACATTCACCACAGTACAGAGATCTGGGCCTAAATCCATCGGTTTTTTGCTCCCCATGACATTCTAGCCAATCACTGGCTCTCACACAAGGAGGCCTACTACCATTCACGTGTCTCAGGCTCACCGCACATACTCACTTTGATATGTACAGACAGATATCTGCACCAGGGTTTGGGCCTCAACTGATAGCAGAACTTTATACAAGGAGTCAGTAGACTGTCTGACACAGTAAAAGTTCTGGTCAGACTAGAAAAATAAAAACACAATATGCTGCTACCACTGCTTTACATGATGCCCCCGTGACATGAACAGTAGTAAGCTGTCTTATATGATAGAACGTTTGGACAATGTCAAAGATCTAAGTTTCCCCTGCTTTATATGTTTGGTCATGTTGGTCATTCGAATCACTACCTGTTGACCCAGAATAAATGTGAGTAAATGTCTTCATATGCAGAGCTCAATCTGATGTTCAAATAGAGCCTTCTGCTATCAACTCTCTCAGATGTGTCCCAACAGATGCAGCAATCCCTACTTGTTCTTCTAATTTATTTATTTTTTGGGAAAATCATGGCTGTTATGACAGTCCCTCGTGTGATTCACCAACTCAATGAATCCTGAACCCTTTTTGTGATGACAACCCTGTCCTTCCAGATGACTGCTGCATGGTGACAATAAGATTTACTACACTTGAACAACATCCTCATGTGCAGCCTGTTAATAGGAACTAGAATAATAGAGGTTTCCCCTGCTCCCAACACAGTCAAACACTGCCTCTTGCGGACAGGGTAAATTTTCAATATCAGAAAAAAACATATCCTCTACATAAACTTGTTCCTTGTATTCGAGTACAAATTGACTTTAGAAATGATACTCTTCTTTTTTTTATAAATCTTTTTCAATAATTTCTTATTGGGCATTTGTGCAGTTAGTCAACATTATTGGGCATCACAGATCACAAAGAAGAATATAAGGTGAATGCCATTTACAAAGTTAACAGTTTGACAAGCGGCAGTATTACAGGACAGGTTTACCCACAATCAAGTGTGAGAGTCTAAACCCTTTGGGCGCGGCTGGAATTCCCCCGCTGTGCGGGCGAATTCCACGCATGTGCAAATCGGACGGCCCC
Organism: Triturus cristatus; assembly: GCF_964204655.1. Taxonomy (NCBI): domain Eukaryota; kingdom Metazoa; phylum Chordata; class Amphibia; order Caudata; family Salamandridae; genus Triturus; species Triturus cristatus. The sequence continues at coordinate 514,689,392 of NC_140588.1, forward strand.
TGGCCGTCCTCCGCACACGCTCACCGTGACGTCGGAGGCTGTCCGACGCATGCAACAGGTTAAACAGTGCAAGTTCGACTATGCATTTGCGTTGCAGTCTATCCGTTAACATAGATCGTCATTCCCTTTCCATTTAAAAAAAAAAAAGGTTTGTGAAAGATTTTCTCTAATCACTTATAGTTATTTAGTGACTATTTTATTTAATTCGATTTTCTTAACTATGAAAATTCAATGACATTTTTGGCCTTTTTATAGGCTGTAAACATGTGAACCGTAATTATTATGGCACACCTTTGTACAGAGAATTATTGCGCAGGTTAATACAGTGGCGGTTCCTCCACTTAGGCGGAGGAGCATCGCCCGACAGCTTTTTTGCAGTGAAACAAAGGGAAAATAAAATTGTATTCTCTCCTTACGCTGCTTTGCATGAGGGGTCGGGGGCAGGGGCATGGGAGGAGTGGTAGGCAGCATCCTCCTAAGTGCACAATGACTGCTTGTCCGGCCCTCTCGCAACACTTCGCATGTTCTCCATGCAGACTACATCGCAGCCTATGTGGAGAACATACCCAGGGCTCCAGTCAGCGAGCGCTAAAACACAGCGCTCAGACAAATCACAACGCTGCTGGCCGACAGAGCCTGGGTGTGCTTCCTGTGGCCGAGCGAGGGAGGGCTATGGAGGAGAGATGCAGCGAGGAAGTGGCGAAAATTTACATTTTTATTTTACTTTCTCATACCTGCTTTTCCCCGCATCCTCCTCCCCTCCAGCCCCCGCACCCTCTACCTCTGATCCATGCCGGCCGCCACTGGGTGTACATATAAACATGTTTATATATATATTTTGCTGACGTGCTACAGGATTCGGCGCATGTGCAGGTCTAGTCAGTGTTTATACGTATTGAGGAGGATCCTCTGGAAGACAGCAAGAGATTATAACAGCTGAAAATTTTCAAGCACAATGAAGTAAGCATGACCAAGACCCTGTCCATAGTTAAGTAACTAAAACTGAAATGCAGATTTTTTACATGTAACTCTGCATCAATTGCTTCACCGAAATGGAACAAGTGTCAGAACTTGTATGTGAATGTGTGGTATTTCTACTGGTTTGCGCACCGTTACGTTTGGGTCAGTCTTGATAGATACAGGGATGCTGTTCTAGTCTTAAAGACTACCACCTTATTCCACTTTTAAAGACTCACACCATGAATCACAAACTCAAGTTGTAGTGAAGACTGCGGTTTATATACGTACAATGCTAAGTTAGCACAATCGCATTAGATGTTGGAAAGCCATCTTGCCGCTTTTGCTGCTTTTGCACACGACACTGTAGTTACATGTTATTAATTGAGAAATGCTTGCTCGCCTTTGCTTCACATGAGAACTGTCTGTTGTTCACATCCCTAACAGTGAGCAGCGACCTTGGACTGAACATTGTGTAAAGAAACAGTCTGGGTCGCTAGACGGTGCATGTTGCTGGGTTCAGGTTGATCGGCCCACTATTTAGCCATAACACGCACGCAGCTGCAAATACCTGAAAGTCGAGTGCTTTTAATATTGCAGTGCTGCATGTTTTGCACACATTCGGAAGAAGAGCTTTCCCAGGAGCAGAGTCTAGCTGATCCTGTGATGTGATTCCACTAAGCTGATCTTTACGGTATGGGGTTCCCCATTCAAGCCTAGAGACCTTTTATTAGTCTAATAATAATAATATTAGTTTACTAGCGAAAGGAAGGTGGCTGACAGCCACTGTCATTTTAGTATGATTACTCCTTTCATTTTCTATGGTATTGTAACTATGCTGATGGTTTTGATCTTAATCATTTGTCTGCTTATGTTAGCCAAAGTACTGCATCTTAGGACACGAGGTTTATAAAATAAACTCTTTAAACTTTACCGTGTCTCTGTTTATTCTGTTGTGGACTGATATGAGAATAATTACGAACAGGTATTTCTGATTCCCACCATTCCTGAGAATACCCTAAGTCGCTTGTTCTGGGTTGTCTATACATTGGGACCGCCGAGATAAAACTCGGATAACGAATGGGACACGGATGCTGGTCGGATAAGGGGTTCTGGGTTCTGAGGTGAGTTTTTGGTACACCCCAATTCACTGAGGTCCTGGTTTCCTGTGCATAGTTCTGTGCATAAGCAGAATCCCTGCAACAAAGTTTCAATACGAATGGAACATTGGGAAGGAATCAAACAAAAACAAGACCACCTAGAAAACATCATAAAGATCTAACCTTCACCTAGAAGGCATACCAGGGGACAAAGACGATATCTACAAGAGAACTACTTAAATTGATTATTAGACATCATTGTTAACATGGCAGTTGGCAGTCTAGGGCCCGCCCCAACCACCACCTCCTGTGCTCAGGCAAAATCCTTGCCCTTGGTAGCAGCCTTACAGTACTGCCATAAGAGTATAGAGCAGGGTTTCCCTTGTGGTAAAATCCATGTACACCCAGTTGGCGTGCTGGTGATCATGCTGCATGAAATCCCAGTGTTAGAATGTGCATGCTTAATTGCCCTTGTATTTGCAGTGTTATTAAGGCGTGCATGCTTAACTGCCCTTAGTTTTCTTTGTAGCCATGGTGTTGGCCTTGTTTTCCTACAGAAACTTCAAGTCCCAGAAGCTGAAGGTTGCGGTCATCTTGGGTAGGGCACGAGTCTATAAGAGGAGGCTCCGCCCAAGCTCACATGCTCACTATTCAGGAAACTTCCTGGGAAGCTGGTCTGATCCTCGTCCGCTGTATTCTTGACAATGTGACGTCGACGCATACATCTAGTGATTTCTCCTGCTTTGTTGTCGGGAAACCAGGTTCGAGCTTTGTAAGACCGGATTGGTCTTGAGCGATAAGCCAATTCTGCCTGCACTGATACATTGATGGCGCTCAGGCTTACGGGCGCGCTCGCTCCTCGCAGTTGAATTAAGCCGAGTGTCATTTCTTTGATTTAGTGGTTTTGTGACGCACATCATACAAAAAGGTGAGTGTGATTGTGACGCACATGATACAAATAGGCGAAGTGATTGTACGCTAATTGAAATATGACTCTTGCAAGAGATGACGAATCGTAGCACCATATTCTCTGGTGCAAGTAAACCAGGAGAGGGTGTTCTTTAGGGTAAACCTGTGTTCCTTGCAGAATCGCTTAAACTAGAGGGTAACAACTGTTAGGCATATGCTCATGTATAACGCAAGAGATGCATAAGCAGAGTTTTGTTGTATGACTGAGTAGAAAGGTACTAGGCTCTTACTTTACAGAGCTCCCTCCTCGCAGTTCCTTTCCTAACCTTCCCTCACCTGAACTCCAACGCTTAAACAGCGTCTGAGTGTCAGCTGCCTTGGGGTGAAACAAGCAATCTTTGAGAAGATCCTGAGGAAGGTGCTCAGTCAACAATCATGTTCTGGCAGATTTCGAAGGTGACTTGAACAGAGCTCTGGTTCAAAGAATCCCATTTCAGCAAACCAAATAAGTCTTTGAACCACATACAATTCTGGTACATTTTGAAGAAGTTACAATAAAATAATCTATATTAACTAAAGTAATCAAATCAAAGAGGTTCTACACTAATAAGGAATTCCACTTCAGAATATACACGGACGTCTTTGAGACTTCAAAGAAAAGATGAGAATTGAAACACAAATGTACCTTTTCCCAAGAGTTGGCGTCAAAGCAATATTAAATCAGCAAGCCGTACTGAAGGTGCTATCTTTCAGAACAGACCAAGGTGGAAGTGGCTTGTGAATTGCTAAATGCGCTTAGCAAAACCCAACCATAAGTAACTTACAGACTGCTGTGATGCAAGTTAAAACTTCAATAAGTTGTGTAATCATGTTCACATATCCTAATACCGTGTGGTGAAGGTAGGCCCGAGGTCAGCGTTCGTTCATTAACCATGATGAGAAGTTGAGTTGCAATGGTTACTAGGTCCAGTTGACGGTCGATGTTGCTCTACACAGAGGTGATATTACAGAGGAATTCTGAAAGTTTGTTTGCAAAGGTTTTGTGAGAAGGTGATATTGCTGGAGGTACAGTGAAATCTTTGATGATGGCAAAGATTTCCTTGCTGCTGTCAGTGCTAGTATCGATGCGATTTGTAAGAGCTATGCGCTTGGTGTTTCATATCTGCTAGTGTCAGCATCTTAACCCTGATTGGAAGTGGTCTTCATCTGCGGTGTCTTTACTTGTTCTCAATTTGCTTGCAGTGATGTTTTGTCAGCCTGAGTTCCCCTTTATGGTTGGGAGTTTGCAGTTCGGTTGCGCTTGAGGGGAGCCAGGGTGCCAGCGCATACGATGAACCAGCTGTTGAGGTTCTTAATGGGTTTTGGCGAGTTGCTGGTGTGCTAGGCGAGGGTGGAAGCCCACTCCTCTTCTAAGATGCTTTTTCAGCTGTGGCGGGCGATTCCTGTGGTGGTAGTTTTGTGGTAGTGCGAACGAGTATACAAAAACTAATGAGGGCATGGACTGTCCAGGGCATAGTGGCTGGTTTGTCACTGTGATTGTTAGAAATGAGGGTTTCTAGTTGGCAATGGTTTGCACCTTTGTCCAAATAGGGACCCTTGCTTCTAGTCAGGGAAAGAGGGGTACACTCCCAAAATAACCCCTGCTCACCCCCTTGGTAGCTTGGCACGAGCAGACAGGCTTATCTCAGAGGCAGTGTGTAAAGCATTTGTGAACACATACAGTAATACAGTGAAAACACTACAAATGGATACCACAACAGTTTAGAAAAATAAGTAATCTTTACTAGACTTAACACAAGACCAAACGACAAAAGTCCACAATACAATATCAAGAATATGACTTTAAAATGGTAGAAATAGCTTAGTTCAATGTAGATGGTAAATATGACACTTCACTCTCAAAGTACCTTGGATGCGTCACGCAAAACAAACAAAAGGGTCGCAGGGAAGGTGAAGCGTCGGTTCCTTGCTTTGGGGGAGGTGATGCGTCGGTTCCTTACTGCAGCGCAGGGGAGGTGATGCGTTGGTTGCTTATTGGAGAGGAGGTGATGCGTCTGTTTCTTACTGAGTTCCAGTTACGATGCGACAAGATGGCGCCTCGATGCGATGATCCAGTGCAATGCGACAAAATGGAGTCTTTGATGCGATGCGACAACTTGGATGCGATGCATGCACGCCCGACGGCCGTGCGGTGAACTCAGTAAACTTTTGAGACGCGACAGGCCCTGTGACACGCTTATTCGGTGATGCGACACGCTTCTTCGGCGATGGCAACAGCTGCGGCGGCCACACGCTTCTTCCTAGTTGCATCCCACTTCCAGCTCCCAGCGACACGCAGTCTCTAGAGGTCCCACAAACAGCAGCAGGTACCTCTCTGCAGGTAGAATTCCCAGCAAAGAAATTCAGGAGAGCTGGTGGTAAAGTCTTTGTGTCCCTGAGACTTCAGAACAGGAGGTAAGCTCAGCTTCAAGCCCTTGGAGATCTTTCTCAAGATGACAAAGTATACACAAAGTTCCTTTTCTCCTTTCCTTGGCAATAAGTAACCACTGCAGGCCAACCCCAAGACAGCACACAGCACAGGGGTAGTCTCCTCCTTAAGCTTTCTTGCTTTCTCTCCTTGGCAAAGGTTCGTCTTGATTTCCCAGAAATGTTCTAAAGTTCTGGGCCCCAATATTTATACTACTAAATCCTTTGTTCTTTGAAGGCAGAGAGTGTCTGTACCCAGCCAAAACCAGTTCTGTCCTCCCTTGATGCAGCTTCCTGGGAGGAGGTGGAGACAGCATTGTTGAAAGCAGACCCGGCCCAGGTAGCTGAAAGGAATTCTTCTCCCCCTACTCTCTATTTTATGAAGGTTCAGGCAAGTGAAAGGAAATCTCCTCCCCCTACTCTCTATTCAATGCAGGTCCTATTCAGCCCAGCCCTGACCCATCAGACTGCTGGAGCCAAGGCCCTCTCCAGCCCCCTGTCACCCACAAACCAGACATGGAATACACATCCTAGCAGAGGCATACTGGATGGTTAGGCAAGAAAATACCTACTTTCTAAAAGGGGTATTTTCAAACACAGAATGTAGAAATTACCTACACTAAAAGATGTATTTTAACATTCTGAGTTCAGGCATACTAAACTCATTTTTCTACCTTGTTCCCGGGGTTAGTTAGGTTATAAGATGTTATAATCAAACTGTCCATTCTGGCCCATGGGAACAGATAGCCTTGCAATAGTTAAAAACAAAATTGGCTGTAATTCACTATCAGGACATGCCACACACATCAGGGAATGTCCTACCTTTCACATACAATGCAGCCTGCCCACAGGGGTACCTTGGGCCTACCTTAGGGGTGACTAACATGCAGAAAAGGGAAGGTTTAGGGAATGGCAAGTGGGTGCACTTGCCAAGTCGACATGGCAGTTCCAGACTGCACACAGGCTCTGCAATGGCAGGCCTGAGACATATTTTACAAGCTGCTTCTGTGGGTGGCACAACCAGTGCTGCAAGCCCACAAGCAGCATTTGATTTACAGGCCCTGGGCACACATGGTGCACTGTACTAGGGTCTGACAAGGAAATCAAAGAGCCCATCATGGAGTCACTAATCCATTACAACAATTTACAACAGGGAGCACTTGCACTTTGGCACTGATTAGCAGTGGCAACGTGCCCAAAGCATCTAGACCAGCCAAAACACAGGAGGCAACAGCAAAAAATGGAAGGGAGACCCACGCCAATGGAGCCAGGTCTAACAGTGATATTGCTGATTGAGGAGAAAACCAGGTACTATAGGTGTCTGGCATTGTGGGTGGGTTTGGTAATGTGCTGGGTGAGACCAAGGTTTTAGAGTTTTTCCAAAAGGGCCATAGAGTTTGAGTTGGTGGGGTCTTATAGGTGACGGTTGAAGTCTAAGAGGAGGATGAAGGTGCTGGCAGTGATGATGAGGGCTGCAACGAAGTCTGTGATGTCACTGGTGAAATCAGTGCATGGTCCTGTTGGTCTGTACAAGATGATTCCACCCAGGGAGAAGTGGACTGTGATGCATATCCCGAAAGTGAGGTGTTCTATGTTGCTGGTGGGGGTGTACGTATAAGTGGTGCAGCTGATATCTTTGAATATGATGGCGACTTCACCTCAGGGCTTGTGCTGACTGTCATTCCTAGGAACCTTATAGCTGGTGGGGATTGCTGTAGCGATGTCTGGTACCAAGGTTGGGTTCATCCAAGTTTCATGTGAGAAAGAGCAGGTCTGAAGCATGGTAGTGCAGTAGGTCACATATCTCCGTAGCATGTTTGGTGAGCGGGGGGGGGGGGCGGTTTATTGAGGAGCATGCAAGCGACTGTGGTGTGTTTGGTCTGTGTACGAGGGTGGCTGTTTGCGTGAGCAAGTGAGTTGCTGTTGGTGCAGGAGTGGTGGGTATAGGGTGTGGGAGAGTTCATTTGAACCTGCAGGAGGCGCATGTAAATGCTCCTTCTGTGTTGAGCATGAGTGCAGCACAAGTGGCGGCCAGTGTTAAGTGCATGGAGAAGCGCTGCAGGGTATGGGGGAGAGCCAGGGTTCCTGGTTCTGTGCGCAGACAGGCTTGCCTGTTACACGCCAGCAGTATGTCTGCACTGCAGCCACCATTTAATCAGTCCAGAGAGGAGGGAGGAGTGCAGGGTACCATGGGTGGGAAATTAGTGAACTCCACATATACATTTTCCTGTGCAGATGGACAATGGGAAAACGGTATTTAGCTTACCTGAGAAAAAAAAATGTCTCACTCTTAAACTCTACTTATCAACCGAACAGAGGGGCCAAAGCAGACCAGCAAAACATAGCAAAAACACAGGAGGCAACAGCAAGAAAATGGAAGGGAGACCCACGCCAATGGTGCCAGGTCTAACAGTGATATTGCTGATTGAGGAGAAAATCAGGTACAATAGGTGTCCGGCAGTGTGGGTGGGTTTGGTAATGTGCTCTTCCCAATTTCCAGATGTGTTATATGGTGAAACAGCAAAAGATCTTAAATATTTTTGAAGTATGAGATTATGGTATAGTTACACAGCAGTTTTAGCAATGTTACTCGGTTGCTGCCAGTACATCTCTTGGCTGTGGATGATAATAAAACGAGTGATAGAAGCAAAAAATAGAATCAATAATTTGAGTGTGCTAGGGTGTACCTCAGATAGTGGAAACACATGTTATTAGAACACAGGCTAACAAATTGGTTTTGCTATACAGTAGACTAAAGGTGATGTTAAATATAGGAACAAAGGTCTTTTTCACTTCTGATCAATACTTACTGTTGATGAATAGTAAAAATATACACCTCTTTACTGAGTAGTTGGCATTTGATATATAGCCTTTCATTTTAAAGGCAAGTTTTGAATCCTCACAGCCCACTTCTATCAACTCCCTAATGGAAGACAGAAAAAACAAAATAGAAACATATTATTAATGTAAAATACAGTTGTTCACAAACCTCCAACCAATCACTGCAAACAAGATTTAAATGCTGACACTAGCCACCTTACAAACAGAATACACTTGGCTGTCAGGTTCAGCAGGTACCATGCACAGAAATTGCTGCACGATGTTGGGAATTCTAGAGATCTATGTTTTACAGACTTACAAGCTCACTGAGTATTAACTGACAAGCATGTTGCGCATTTCCATTGGTCATTAAAGTGCATCTACAGTCTGTACTTTAAGCCAGCAGTTCCTAACCTGTGGTCTATTACTCCTTCCCAGGGGTCACCAACTGTTTAGAAAATGTAGTAATTAAGTATATTAAAAAAGCCTTTTTACCTAAAAAGCAAAATCGAAAGTTTTATAATGCTAAACAAATGGGAAGGAATTTTAAACTCAAGTCTAAACATTTAGTTGGTATCCTTTTCTAGATTCGTGGGAGCAACACAAGTATAGCAAACAGAATCTAGTGTAGACGATTGATAGTCTCAATAGAAGCACTGGTAAGCGCACACAAAAACAGAATATGCATTGATATGCTAGAGTGTAGCATATCACGTCTTCTTTTAGAAATAAAACACATTTTTTAAACGCTCCAACCTTCCAATTACAACTTCAATTTTTGCACAGGTTATGTTAGTAAATTAAACATTTCATAATTTGTTTGTTTGTATTTTTGTGCATTATTATTAGGTTCGAACCGTAGACATTGCTTAAGTTGGGTCCCCAGCTTCCAGGAGTGACTGTCAGGTTCCACAGAAGTCAAAAGGTTAAGAACCGCTATGTTAAGCAACTGCTCATCAATTGCCAAGGGTGTGCTATGAAGCTATTCTGGTTTCTTCTTGCACTCCCCCACCTTCTGGCTCTCTCCATTATAACGTACATTAGTCCCTTTTCCCAATCCGAGCACCACTACCAGGAATAGATAACCTATAACCGTCCCATCCCTGTACCCTCGAGTGGCTGTTCCGTATGGTGAACATGTTTTCCTAAAAGGGTTTCCAGGCTCTGGTTGATGCTGTACGAAGGTCACTATGTGCCTCATTGCGATTCTGCATCTAAATGTTGACTGTGCTCCTAAAAGCATATCCCAACACCCGCTATTGTTGTATCAAGGGTGCTTTTGCACCTCGATGTGATGTCACAGTACTGCTTACTCTACACTAACGGCGACTTCGCTCCTAAAAGTAATGTGATACCACACTCCTGCTAATTTTTCACGAAGGTTGATGGCGCAACTAACAGTGATTGTGCATTTAAAAGTAATTTTAGGTCCTGATTAAGTTTTTGAAGAAAACAGTCATTTATGTTGCCACCAAAACATGACTTTGTTCCTTCAAGTGCTTTCACACACCTGTTAATACTACACCAAGTGTGATTTTACACTGAAATGTGTTTTTGCTTGTGAATGTATTTTGTGTTGATAAAAGTGTTTCAACGCTCATGTTGATGTTGCACCAAGAACGACCTTGCATCTTAAACTGATTTTGCACATAAATGTAATTTATACTCTTAAATAGTTTCTGCATTCAACTCTAGAGAATTCTATATTAATTCAGACTCAAGGATGCATGTAATAATATCTAAGAGATCCTACAGCACTGGCCAATAGAAAACGGCCTTTAAATTCCCCAAAAGCTGATCTCATGTCCAACACTGAATCGTTTCTCAGTGATAAATTCAATGTGGTTCAGATTGTACTCATTAAAACAAACCTATTTTTTTCCTGGACTGATACACTAAGCTTTTTCTACTTAGTTTTAAAGAACCCAAAAATCGTTTAGGGTGGAAAGGATATTACCTCAGGTTACCACAACAAAAATATGCACTACAAATAACCATGTATGAACATGAGAAGGCCATAATCCAAGGAATGGATGTCAACCTTTAGTTCTTCACCACATTTTTGACACCCTGCTGGTCCTAAACATTCAAGCATGGCCGAGGACATTAACATGAATACCATTTCTATACGTTATACTTACTACAGCATTGGTTCACTCTCTGAAAATAAAACTAGATAGCACTATGGTGGTGTAAATTTAGTGAGGACCATAACCTAGAAGAAGGTTTAGTCTTCCATAAAACTACCTTTCCATATAAAGAGACAATGACACACACACTGTAGTGACTTATCACCATTTATATGACCTATGATTTGTAATTCCTGTTCCCTAGAAGCACAAAATTACATGTTTATGTACTAATTACTTTATTTATTACTCTATACTGTTTTTGTCAGTTCATAAATATTTTTTGACTCTAGCACATATACAAGATATCTATATAAATTAATCCAATTAACGTTTGCCACGGCTAATATTAAGCAAAAATATGCAAAATCTGCAACTATGCCTCGTAACTTGTACAGTTTTTGCACTGTTTTTCTCATTACCTCTTACACGCTGTGGCTTGATGTCTGGTGAGGGAGGTAACTAGGGGAATTTGTAAATTATTTTAGGGTAAATGTGTATAAAAATCCAACCTTTTAGTTTTTCAAGGATTACCTATCCCTTTTCAGGGCACACTATGGGGTCAGCTGAGCAATTTGCCTATGAATTGTCAACTCCCATCTCAAATGGGTTGCACACCATCCCTGATTGAACAAGAGGTATGAGGGTTTTACATTTCTCACAGATAAGCAGTAAATCAAGTGCACACTTGTGTTAGATTTTGCTAGCGTCAAAAAAAGGCCATCATTTTTCCAGCAGTGAGGATCAACAAGCTAGCTACAAACCTCCAAAGGCAAGGGTTAAATCTAACCCCTTCTTCACTCTTTTTAAAATGCTGACCATCACACACCCTTCTCATGCTAGATCTGAGATGGCAACAGTAAAATGTATACAGCTCAAACACAGTGACTCTAAATACTAGGAAAGCCAACAGGCCTGGCTTTTATCTGCTAACACATACAAACATAGTTGTGAACAAATATACACAGACTATGTGTGTTGTGCCTCTCTGCTATCAAGGAAAACAATGGTTCCTACTGATGTATAGCATATTTAAATAGTCAGTTAAGCCACTGCATACAATCCATGCAAATCAAAGATCCTGCAACACACCAACAATAAAGCTACCTAGAATAAATCTTTTAAACTTTAAATTGCAAAACAACCACAACAAACCCACAGTGAAAACAAATAAGTGCAATGTCATGAATCTTTGTTCGTTTCTTTACAACACACAAATTGAACAGATTATACTGTTCCAACGGATCAAAAGAAGTTTGCTTGCTGTTCAATAGTCAAAAACATTTAGAACCTCAACCGGGTAAAAGGGTTCGCCAGGACAATAACGGTGTAGAGACATCTCGAGGCCAGTCATCCCAAGGAATCCAACCATCGTGTAAATGAAGGGCAATACTCACTCAGGGGTGGAGTTGAACCCCTGTATGTGGAGCACTTAAACAATGTTAAGCATCTCAGTGAATGGATAGCCTAGCGAGGCAGGAACCAACAGTGGGCTTTGATATGTACCAAAATCGGAATTGAGTGGGAGAATCCCCAGCTGGCAAACACTGTGGTCTCAATCACCATCACTATCATCTGCAAATGTGCCTCTCTATAAAATCTCTTTTTGCATTCTTGTATTCTTCCATCACTGGTTGCAACCATTTCACATAGAATAACAATATCTGATTCTGTTTATATTTAAGATAGTAGACCTTTACCATACACGGAGAACGTTTTTGGAATTGTGAGTATTATGGGGAAGGACTTGCCCATTGAAATTTGCTTGATGCAACTACATGTGCTTAGCTGCGCTTGACCCTTGTTATCTGCACGAAGGTTGCCAATAAATTGGAATTGGCACATATCTGTCTGAGACCAGGGATTTGATTGAACATAACCGCCACCAGCTTCTGGAATTGTGAAAAATGTCAACTGTGCTTACAATTTTTCTCTTGCCCTGAAGAAGCCCTGTTAGGGGTGAAACACGTTGGCTGTACGCACTTTGTACGAAGAACATAAGAAATAAAAAGATTTGCAAGGCACAATCAAGAGAATTTGAATAAGAATTATTTTAGTCTATGCAACTAAACTTTGTGTTTTTTTTTGTATTGCCTCTCATCACTCTGCTCCAATTGTATTGTATTTATGGCCATGTGGCATCTGGTCATTTGAGGTGGGCATTACACATGTGATTAGATATCAGTGACCAGACCAGGTAGTGCAGTGGGAATTAACCTTGCTGCTTCTTTCTGTCTGAACATTTACATTTAAGATACTTACCTTTGAACATATCATCAAACTGGTGCAGCAGCATAGTAGCTATGTATTTCCTATGTTGAATCTTGAACTGCATAAACAACAACAGGACCTGATCTGCTCAGGCGAAAATCAAATACGCTTCATGAGTGGGTAGTGGGAGTATATTTTCTTCCTACACAACAACCCTTCATTTTTTATATAGGTGTTGTCCCTACTCAAATTCGCCCAATATCTTATTACTTAAAAGAACCAACTTACGAGTCATCAGTCACTGTGTTCAAGCAAAATACCCTACAAATTAACAGGTGTATATAACACACAAATGTGCACCAATGTGCAAAAAAATGTGAACAGACGAGGTAGCACCTTGAACTGCAACAGTTTAAAGTCTGACTTTAAAGGGTGCTTTTTTCAAGTGTGCAAATTGTCTCTTAATTCTTTTTCAGAATTTTTTTTATCACATTATTTCTACATTTGAAATCTGGCACCAACTATGGGTTCCATCGTATCAGTTTTCAATGCTCTAGTTCAGTGTGGGAATACGTTTCCCACCAGACGCCAGTACCTACATGTTGCTTAATTATTTACTCTGTCTCAGAAGGAGATTCAAGTATTTGCAGCTGCAGTTTCCAATCTCTGGTAGCGCAGGGACTGGGCAGTAGTTATGTTGAATCCTTAGCATCTCAATAACAATGTCAATTGCTTCTCATTCCCTCTGACATGTCATAACAATTTCAGCCACTCTGATTGAACAGTCTATGTCACAAGAGGTCTACCAGAACACCTGTTCTATCAATTAAAGGGTCCCCTATTTGATTCATGGATACATATCCATAAACGTCTTGTCAGGTAATGGAGCAAGTTAAAAAGCAGTGCGTCCAGGGTTCTATCCCTATACATCCCATCTACTACCATCTTATCTGTAATTATTCCTTCTTCCATCCAGAACACTACATACTGGAGCATAAATGCAAGATAGTAGCATTCAAAGTCAGGTAGGCATAGACCCATAATTTCACTTCATAACCTCCTCCTTTACTCTTCTTTGGAGACTACTACACTAGCCAAGTCAGTATGCTGATTAGTTTCCTAAATATTTCTTTAGGGTAACTGCACACACACCATGCACAAACAGCCCTTACAAAAGGAAGGGAAGAGGGAATTGGAGACAAGTTTGAACCATGCACATTTGCACTCTCCCTGCTAAATATCACTATCACATTAGAGCAAACGTGTCCCATGTGGGGTTTAAAAGAGAAACCCCTGAATCCTCTATGTGGGGCAATACCTTTTTCCTGATGATACTTTTCACTGTGTTTGTAAATTGGTGTGAACGTGGTCACACACATGAGCCTCTCTGACTGTTCCTTAGGATGTGTTTCCAAGAGCACTTTCCTACTTTTATTCATTGCTCGTTTCTTGGCTCGTTTTATGATTCTTGCAGGGTACTCACAGGTTGTCAGCTTGTAAGAAAGTCCACCCGCCTGTTCTTTGAATGTATCATCGTCCCAGCAATTCCGTCTAAAGCGTAAAAACTGTCCAAATGATAGGTTTTCCCAAGTACTCTTGGATGATGGCTATCAAATCTAAGTAGACTATTTTTTATCAGTAGATTTCTCATAAACGTTTATTACAAACATACATGATTTGGCACAGCATGTTTACCAGGGAAACCAACCCCGCTGGTCCTTCTTGTTATGTGTCGTCACTACATAAGTGGAACTGGCAAACGGTGGGCTATCAGTGATAGCAGCCCACAAAGTGGGCAATTTGTCTGAGAGACACCAAAACCTTTGATTTCACCCAGCTTTCTGGGAATTGCATCTGAGGGTTTCGCAGGCACACTAAAATATCTTCAGCAAATAGAGAAGTAATGTTTGTTTGCTGCGTCAGCTTACCTTGGTACCCAGTATTTATCATGCAGATACAGGAACCATCAGTCTCTGGATGGCATGGAAGTCAGTCCCTGAGAGAGTGAGAGGTAACAAAGTGGATCGTGGCTGTGTGATCCTGTGACCTGCTTCTTAGCGTTGCATGGGCACATTTTGGAAGCCTTACCTCATCTGCCCAGTGTAACACCAACAGTCAATAATATGCCGTAACAAGGCCTCCACCGAGGGACCTGGCACTGTGCAGCCAGATGGCTTTCAGAGTGAGGAGAAATGGCCCGCACTGGAGAGGTGACAGGCAACAGATGTTTTACGCCCACTATGAGTGGAGGCACTGGAACACACCCATTAAAAGGGAGATCTGTTGCAATTGAGTCTTTTGCTACCAGAGTGGTGATAGAAGGTGGGTGATGGGTACTAGAGTATGGGGTGAGTGTTCTAACGCCAGCTGCAGCGAAGATTGAAAGTTCCTCTCCTATCTGCTTAGTGTACCACAGTAGGGGTGGCAGGATGTGGCCCCTGTGATGCCAGTTCCCCAAAGGACCAATGAAGACTTTGCCAAACGGCTCTGGAAAAGCATCCAGCATAGGTCTTGAGCAAGTCAGGTGTTGAGCTACTACAGAGGATTCGCTTCCTGGAGTTTCAAGCAGGAGAAACTGAACGGCATGCTAGGCCGAGTAACAGCAGGGTAGTGAACCTCCCGGACAAGACAGAGGGGCACTGTGTGAAGTTCTTTTTTGATGACTTGCTTTGTAAGATAGTGGGAAAAGGGTTCAGAAAAATTAATTCCAGATGAGAGGGTCACTTGTCCTCCTCCACCTACTGGGTCATCTCATAGACCACTCATTGAGACACTGCTCAATTATAAGGGCCATACATTTCAAAGAATAATACAGCACAATCTGTTACGAATTAAAGGAGCATAACTGCTGATCGGTCTGGAATTCACCTTAGCAGTGCAACATCAATCATTCACGTCAGTTAAAAGGAATCCAAGAGACCTGCAACTTGAGTGAATATTGTTCTTCCTCGCCAAATTAAGGTGTGGGGGAGGGCAAATGAATCTTCTTCACCGAATCATCGGTTGCCTGGAGATGGGCTGAAACATGGGCGGCACAATATGATTGTCAGTCTTGTAATTCATCTGGGTAGGAAAGCAGATATCTGGGTGACACAGTTATGATTTAGGACTAATAGTTGGGATGTAAGAGCAGCAGACACCTCATTATTGAGTAGTCAGCGGTTCGCTCACTGTGGTTTGGGGTAGAAGTCGAGAATAGGACTATGGTTTTGCATCTTGATACGTGTCTTTTCATGTCTGCTAGGGTTTGGGTTCCCACCCTGGAGTGACATATATATACACTGGTATGATGGGGGATGAGAATGGGTTGGATGTTAAGTTCTCAAACTGTTATGCCATGAAAAATTTTAATGGCCTGCAAGATCAAATTAAATGAGGTCTCATCATCTGCTGCTCCACAATCTTAAATCCGCAATTGCTTTGCTCGAGGAAACCTATTTTCTAGGTAATGAGTTCCAATTCATAAGCAGGCCTAAATATACACTTCTGGTATTTTCTGTAAAAAACTAACTGACGTAGGATTGCAGTAAGCTCACAATCAGAACATTAGTGTGGCAGCCTGTATAAGAAACTTTGAATTCATCATTACACGGGTTATTAAACTTACTAACATTTTTTTTAAATAATGGCATAGTTAATATGAGAAATATGTAAACACTTAAGACGTATGCAGGTTCAGTAATCCCATCAGGACATTGTGAACATTTGCATTTTGTGCTCAGTCTACCGCCTTAAACTGATTACATTTCAAATTAATTGGTATTTTTATAAAACAACAAGGTGTGTGCAACTTCTGAAGAGAAGAAAATCGTTTGCATCTAGATGTTCTCAACATTATGAATAACCCTTGAATAAATTTGTGAAGTGATATGACTACCTGATGAAGACAATGAGCAGAAGTCATCATACAATCAATTAAAAAACTTTTGATTTGAACTTTTGGAACTTTTATGGTTATCTTATGAATCTATGAATTTTGCATCATTAGCAGTGCGCACAGAGGGACACTTCCCGACAAGGGAGGTGCAACTTAAGTGATATTGTTACGCCTTGGTTTAGAGGACGATACCTCTACGCACGCCCACTAAATTGACATATCGATTAACACTGGTCAAACAGTATACCTAGGTGTGCATGATTCATTAACTTTGTGACATTCTCTTTCGCTAAACCAGAATCACAGCACCCTTTTTCACCATGTCCTATCAAGACATCTCTAATCTCACAGACAAAAGAGCAGACACTTTTGCTTTTGGAGAGGATGAAGCCCAAAGGATTACCTCTTTGATAGGCAAAATTGAGACGACCGCCACGGGATCCGGAACAGTACAAAGCAATATCAAGCAGTTAATTTATCTGACGAAACGAGAAATCAGTCAACGCCTTCATGCCAGTACGCTTATAAAATATCACAACGCATTCCAAGAGGCCTAAGAATTTCACTCAAACTGTCGTTATGCAAAAATGATCCAAAATTTGTAGAACGATGGTATGGCATTCTGAACAAATGTTCATTAGATTTAATTCTATTAATCATAGAAGAACTATCAAAAATCTTGGGAGGAATTAAACATTGAAATCACTCAACTCAAAAGTGAATTGTCTACTAAACTAAGCACAGATGAATGGTCACAGGTACTGATGGATATTAATGAACAACTATCTCGACACACCCAAGAAATCAATGAACGAAAAGTCCACAAATTTCACAGGGACACTATTGATTATAAACTGGGAGAGGTATACAATTGGTCTGAAGTGTATGCCAGAAGAAGGCAAAACAGGTCTCCCAACAAGTCATCTGAAGCGGACACATCGCCTGCTAGTAGTGATTCGGAAACCAACAAACGCAGGCATAGAACTGCGAGTCGGAAAGAACATCCCAGTTCGGACATTGCATTGATCACAGCCACACCATCCACCTCGACTACCACATCTTCATCTGTGGTTCCTTTTTTAGGAACAGGACACCTAGGCAACGAAGAACCAGGAGGGGCAAAAGGAGGGGCACCTTCCGAGTCTCTGATGGAGAAACGTGTAACCCGGAGTCAAAAATAACCAACAAGGAAAGCTTAGTAATTAACATTTCCTCCACTCCGCTGAATAGCCATGAGATCGGGGTATTAGAAAAAGGAACTTCATTTGTGCCAACATACACATCAAACATCCTAGAGGCGGAAGTGAGTGTATACAAATTCATGTTTACATTGAGATTGACACTTTTTCGATAAAATCATGACAGAACCTTTTGAAAAGAAGGAAAACACCCTGCAAGGGTTAAAAGTCAAAAGTACATACATGGCACCTATACCATAAAGTGTTGGATACTTTCGAAACGCTAGTTAAGAATGACCTACAACAAGTATTTAAACACAACAAAACCAGATACTCCAACCTTACCATGAAGGATAAGAACACCTTAAAACGTTGTTAAGAACACCTTGCCCAGTGTTGGTCTCAACCCCGAAGACTGGAAGAGTAAGTTGTGTACTTACCTGTTAATGTATAGATCGGTTTTCACTCCATACAATTGCATTTCTCCTTTTGCATTGAAACTATCTTTTACAACTGCTAAGTTCTGTTTCTGATTGACAATACAAAAATATTTCTATTACTGCAAAGCATTTATACTGCCTTGCAAAACAATTCCCGTTGCATTCTGAGAAGTATCACTACTTCTGAAACGGTTACTTACCTGCAACTGAGTTCCTCTTAAATCTAAAAAAAATAATAATAACAAAGTAATAACTTTTTATACAAAACAACTGATCTTGGATTCAGTCTTTGAGGGTGTGTAATCATTTTTTGCCTGATTGTGTACAATAAATGCTTAACACAGGCCTCAGATTTTTTGTTTAAATCTGTTTATTGAGTAACATTTTCCTGCTTTTAAGATGAATTACATCATAGTTCTACTTACAGACCTATATAAGCAAAGGTTAACTGTATCATACAACGTATATTACTGCATAGAAAGACATGACATAAAAAACAGACACGACAAGATTAAGAAAGGCACTCAGGACTGCATATTTGTGGCGACTGATGTTCTACCCAATGGGAACATGTGGGCAAGTGAACAAAGATGAGTGCATGAGTTGAATTGTAAGTTGACATGTGTGGAAACAAGGAGGTAGAGAAGATGTGGGAGTGGCTAGTCCCAGTATATGTAGTGCAGTACCAAAACATTGTTCAGATTTTTATTTTACGGCAAACAATGGACTGTAACAATATAACATATAACAAAATAGACCTCAGCCTCTGTTGACTCCATGGCTGTTGTGGAGCATCATGTAAACATATTGGATTATGCCCTATAGCAGTGATATTTGATCTAGAGAAAGAAGTGTGGCGGGTAGATGTGTAGGTGTAGGCGGTAGTGTGTTGACACAAGAGTGACGAGGGTGGAGAGTCTCAGTTCTGCACAAAAGTAGTGACAACGGTGTTCTCAGGCGTGGCATCCGTTGCCTTAGACGCCACCTCTTTTTTGGCGGACTGAAAGGTAAGTAGGATAGTATCCCAGTGTGTGGCAATGGGATATTTACGCAGTCAGAGTGTGTCCTCTATGTGTAGCGACCCACTTTTGGCCTGAGCCCAATTGCACCTTGAGCACTGCCAGGCCACAAATGTCAGGACAGTAGGGGATTGCGAACATTTGGTTATAAGGCGTTTGGCTACAATAAACCCCAAATCTAGAAAACGGGAGGTCGCCTTATGTTTTTTTGCTTCTGTGAAATAGCCCAAGCAGACATTTCTCTCAGTGGTGTAAATCTGGGTGCTCAGTGTAAGCAGCCAAGCTGCAGTGATAGCCTTTCAGTAAGCATGTAGGGATGGGCATGTGCACAGCTTGTGGAGCAAGTCAGCATCTATACACATGCATCGCGGGCATGCAGCATCAATTCTTCCGAAATATCTATTAATCTAAGCAGGGGGAGGTAAGCTCCATGTAGTAATGTAGGAGTTTAAATTGGGCATTGCGCTGGACATATTGTGGACCTTCAAGAAGCGAAGCCTATTCATGGTCAGTGCAAGGGCGAGACATGTCTGCTTCCCAGTGACATCTCAGGGTATGGAGTTTTGGGGTAGTGTGGAAACGCATAGACTCAACAAGCCAGCGTGTGATATGTGTGCCTTCACCCATATCTTGTCAATATTGCATCATGAGGTGTGTCGGATCTTCCAGGGTTAAATCTTCCCAATGATGTTGAAGTGTAGCAAGTAGGGATTGGTGGATTAAAAATTGCCCTGGGGGCAGGCCCTCGTCATCTATCAATATATAGTATGCTGCTAATGTGCCATCCTTGAATAGGTCGCCTAGCGTGTGTAAGCCTGCAGCGTGTGAGGTCGTCAGCTCTACTGATGTGATTGAACCCGTGGTCCCAGGAGTGCCAAGTAATGCCAGTCTTGGTGTATAAGGCAGAATGTGTCGGGTAATGTGCGAACACCTACGATAACATTTGTGTGCTACATGCAATAATAGCGGTTCCGGTGAATGCAGTTTCGTGCAAGGATGAAATATGTGTGTTTTTTCGCATAAGGACCAACCAGTGCGGACTGTGGTTGAGTCAGATAAGTAATGACCCAACAACCATTGCGCAATCCATTGCATTTGGGCGGCCAAATAATAAGTGTTCAAATTGTACGACTGCTAGGCATCCAGTGGTGGGGGGGTTGCAAAGTTTAGCTCGGGCCACTCTACATCTAGATGAGTTCCAGATAAAGTCTCGGGTCTGTTATTCAAATTTCTGAAGAAAGTGGCTGAAATATAAAGGGGAAGGTTAGTAAAAAAATTAAGGAGGAGAGATAATACCACTATTTTAAGTAAAGACGCTCTTCCCATGACAGGTAAAGGCAGTGTGCGCAAAATAGTCATCTGTGCATTCAGTGTCGTCAGCGCTCTCGTAATGTTACCATCAAACAAATCAGCTGCAGTATGGTATATCTGTATGCCTAGATACCTAAAGATGTGCTGCTGCCAGTCCAGTCGCGCACCTCTCATCTCTAAGAAGGGGAATATGCACGATTTAGCCCATTTGAGTCCGAGGCCTGAGATATCAGAGAACTGCGTTAGTATGGAATCGATTATTCTGGGAACATTGCAGACATCTCACAGGTATAATAAAATGTCATTGGCGTATAAGGATACAATATGTAGGCCATCGCCGACCGAAACTGCCCATAGGGCCCCTTAATGACCTAGCATTAACACCAATGGCCCAATGACTAGCGAGAACAGTATTGGGGACAGTGGGCAGCCTTGGCATGTGCCTCCATGAATAGGGATATCTGCCGATAAGAGGGGTCCTGTTTTGACTCTAATTGATGAATTAATGTATAACAACTTTACCAGCCCAAGGAAACGATTGCCAATTCTGTTTCGGGCCAATGCAGCAAATAAATAATCCCATTCTAGGGAGTCAAAGGCCTTCTCGAGGTGTAGTACTAGACAGCCAGATTGTGGCCAGTTAGTGGGGGGCATATTTCCTGATCCTGAAGAAACAGAGATTTAAGGTAGTGTTACGTGTGAGGACAAAGTCATTTTGGTCCGGGTGCACCAAGGTCTAGCCAGGCGATCTGCAAGAATGTTTTCTAAAATGTTTTAATTGGTGTTAAGAGGCATGGCCTATATGAGCCATCAAGTTGAGGTTTTTTATTGGGCTTAGGCAGAGATATGACAGTTGCTGCTCTCAGAGTCTGAAAGAGTTCCCAAAGAATGTGATTCGCCATACAATTTGAGCAGTAGCGGGGCGTGCTGAGCGATGTACGCCTTGCAAAATTCAGCCAGCAAACTGTCTGGTCCCGGGGTTTTCCATTTGCCAGTGCCTTAATTGCGTTCTGGATTTCAGCCAAGGTTATTGGTTCATCCAATACCAGTCGCACTGTGGCTGGAATGGTGGGAACAGTGAGATTAGCAAAGAATTATCTGTATTTGTCAGGGTTGGAGTCAGTGACTGACTGATTGACTCAGGTGTAGTGTTGGGGCAGCTCTTCATGTATGTCGGTTTGGGTGTATAGAGGTGTGCCTGTGCTGGATCGCAATGCTGTAATGGGCCTGCGGGGTTGATCTTGGCAGATAAACCATGCTAACAATCGTCCTGTCTTGTCCGCAGTGGCATGCATACGTGCTGAGTGTGCCGCCTAGTTTAGACTGTGCAGAAGCTCCAGTAAGGCTGCATGGTACCGCCGTGCATCAGTAAGGGTAATCAGGTTTTCCGGGTTGTCTACAGCATGGGTTTCCTGATTTAAAAGTTTGCGTTCTAGACTAGTCATGTCGTGATCAAGTCTGCGCCTCGTGTTACACTGTGCGCTCAAACAATGTCCCCTCAGCATCACCTTAAATGCATCCCATTCAACCAAGCTAGTGGAAGCCGTATCTGCATTGTGTTGAAAATAGTCATCAGTCATCATGCCCACTTAGTCTCGAAAGGTAGGGTCTTCTAATAGCATTGGCTGAGACCTCCAAATAGAAACGAGGGGGGATTATGGTTTCCCATTGCAAACATAGTAGCTGGGAATTGTGATCAGAGTTTGTGCGCCCTAAATATTCAATTTATGATATGGAGGGGAATAGTGACTGGGTGGCTTCAGTCCAGTCAATATGGACATGTAACTTGTGTGGAGTACGGTAAAAGAAATAGACTTGTACTACCGGGTTGCGGTGGCGCCACGTGTCCACTAAGTGCCATTGCTGGAGCCAATCAGTTAACATAAGGGCATTAGTGGTGGCCGATGTGTTAGGTAGTGGAGGAAAGGATCAATCCAGAGTAGTGTCCAAAATGCTATTAAAGTCTCTGCCAAGTAACCATGGTAGGTCTTTCCACTGAGAGCGAGTGTGTGAAAGTGCATGATAAAAGGCTACCTAGTCCGTATTTGGTGCATAGATGGAAACCAGCAGCACAGGCCGGCTGTCTAGTCGTCCCTGCACTATCACATAGCAGCCCTCAGGGTCTATAATCGTGTCGTCTGTTGTAAATGGGATACTGGGTCTGAGTAGTTTTCGACGGGCGCAACTAAAGAAATTGGTGGCATAGACCTGACCCCTCCATCAAAGCTGTAGTCAATTGGTTTCTATTTGTGTGAGGTGTGTTTCCTGCAATAGTGCCACGTGTACTGAATGTCTTTTCAAGTAAGCATATACTGAGTAGCAACGGAATGGTGTTTGTATGCATCTGACATTCCACGTCATTATGATAAAGTGTGCCACGAGTAGCTGGTGAAGTCGGTCATCCCCCCGGTGCCAGTGTATCGTCAGTAGGGACGATGAGTCTCGGGCAAGAAACATGAGTTATGCAATGTGTTAAGTAGAGCCTGGTGAGGGCACGGGTCATAGCGCACAAATAAACACAATTTAACAATCATCAATTTTGTAAAAAGCAAAAAAGCAGAGACACACTACGAGTCCACCCAAACAAGTAACAACTTCAATCGAGAAACAGCAATTAGGCAGTAACCTATCGGAGAATAGCAAAGGTGCCAGCAGGCGGTCTCACCGCTACAGTAAAACAATATGTCCGAGGACCCACACAGCATATAGGTATACGAGGTTTGTCCCATCCCCCAAGCACGGTCAGAGGCGATAACGGCTACCAGAAGTTGTATTCTCAATTAACAGAATAATTTAGATAATACCTGCAAGGTACAACAAACCTAATGGATACAGACAAGGATGACAGTTTAGGGGATAGGTAGGAGTAGCAGTAAGACTGCAGAATGTGATCGGCATTAATAGTAGGTGTCAAACAATGTTATCGGCTGTCTGAGAGGTAATGTCCATGGGGGGCGGGGGGAGGGGGCTGAGTCAGTCCTGCAAGGGCACGTCATCGAAGAGCCATCATCACTGAGTGTTCGGTCAGTCATCATCCATCCCGGAGTGCCTATCATGTTCACCCATTGCCGCTGCAGACTGTGGTGCCTGTCTGCATTCCATAAGCATTTGTTCCAAGGTAGGGACAGCCATTAGGGTAGGACGCTTTGTTTTGGGACATCGTTATTGGCACCAAATCCCGCTCCATCTGAATTGGGGGTGCCCATGTGTGTAGATTTGCCATTTGTGGAGCATCCTGTGCAGTCCAGCCAGTCCAAAAGAAATCGGTCTTCCCTTCCATCGCAACTCGCAGAAACAGCAGAGAGTACTTAATGTCAAGTTCCTGTTTTCCAGTTACATGGGTCTCAGTCAGCCCAAATGGAGCCGCTTTCCCTGGGCTCTGCAGTCCATGCCCCCGGGCTGCTTTTAATATAAAGAAACTATTCTGGCAAGACGTGTGTCCCAGTTGGGGTGCAGAAGTCACGGCAGCGAAAATCAGCAGCCGCCGCCGTCCACACCTCAAGGCAGCTCCACTTCCGAGCCAGGCAATCGATCCTCACCCATATCCCGCTCCTCACCGCTGTGGTGATACGGATGCCATGGCTCACTCCCCTGCACTTTGGCCTCACTTCAACCGGGCAGCAACCTTTACCGCAGTCAGCACGCCCTGTCCCTCAGTTCACTCAGGCGTAAGGGCAGCGCATACGGCCATGTAGTAGTCTGCAGTGTGGTCGCAGGCCCAGACCATCAACCAGGGCAGCAACCCTCCGCCTGGCAAGGAGGTCAGGTTAGTGCGCAGAGTCGGTGGCAGGGGGTTGCGGGAATCCAATCCTCTCTGGTCACGGCAGATCCCCGGCAGGAGAAGTGTTGATTGAGCGGGGCGATCTACAGAGCTCACTCAGACTGTGTCCGCCATAATGGCTTCGCTAGCCTTGCCCCCTAACACAACCCTCTGATAAGCCCAGCAGCTTGACCACACAACCACAAATAGAGCTTTTAGTGTGATCTATTTAAGCTTCTCTAAGCCTTTGGGGATCCACTGGACTCTGTGCACATTATACCTTATTTTGGTATAGTATATACAGAGCCAGCTTCTTACAACTGGTAAAATGAACACCATGTGCAATTTTGAGACAAAAGCCAATGAATTCTAATGCCAATATATAAATTACAAACAACTGTATCACATCTTATAAACAATAAAACTAAGTAAAGCCGAATAGAAATTTGTGATTTATTCAAGCATGATGTAATGAATTATATTTAATATAAAATGTTGACCTGATTTCCCGTATCACTAATCTCTTGCATTCATACGAACTTTAAATTACAAATTATCAGTGCGTGCGAGTGTCTGAGAGTGTGCGTGAGAGAGAGCGTATGTATGTGTCTGAGTGTGTGTGTTTATGTTCCTCATGCTGTACTTGGACAGTTATCCTCTTTGCCACAATACCCTCTTTTCTATGGTCTGAAAAATAAAAAAGCTGTTTATTTTGCTATTTTTGTTTATTATAGGGATATGTGATACTGTCTGAGTTTTTTTTTCTTTCAATCAAGAATTGTGGAATGTTATACTACCTGGGACTGATGTTGGTGAGACAGGATATAGGAAAGATATGAGGATAGAAAAGGCACTGGATGAAAGAAGAGGATGTCCTAAGAAATGAGTAGGGTTCTGGTCTGCACAAAGGAATGTTTAAATCCACTTGTAGAGGATGCTGAGGAACCATGCATTACGTTATTTGATAATAATGCCTCTATACGATCAAAAGGTTCATTTTGGGAAGACTGGAACTGGATGGACACAGGTCGGAATAGGAAGATGAGAAGTTCCAATGTGAATTACATGGAGGGGTTACTAAACTTAGGCAATATATTGGGTAACTGTATATTTAATGCACTTTAATCTTTGAAAATAAATGAAGATAATAACAAAAGCATTGCACACAGTTAGGCCTATACCCTTCATGTTCATGGTTCCACCAGCAGTGCAAACAACAGAGGTAAGAGGATCAATATCTATCATGCCTTTCCCAAGTTCCCATTCCCTGAACGCAATCTTCCCATTATTACTTGGAGTATTTAGAATGCAGGAGTTTCATCCAGCCCACAAGTCTATCTCTCATGTTCATGTGCCATAATACAGCACAGTAAACCATTTCAAATTATTTTCCATGCTCAATGATGAAAACCTTAAAGTACAGCTTTCTTAGGTAGGGTTCTTGCCATATTCATTGTATGCAAAGTGAAAAAGTTACTTATCTACGGTAATGCTCTTTCTGGTGACTATTTTGTTTAATTGCAGATTTCTCACCTTGTAAATGTACGCATATGCCAGACTGGATCTGGAAATTCAAAATCCTCCTGCGTGTAGGTAAGTGGTGTCATACAACTACGCATCGAACTTCACTCTGGAAGGTGCGAGCGGAGCCATACATAAGTGCCACCCATACACGCAGACATAATTTTATTTTGTAAGCTTGTCTGCAACCTCAGATCTCAGATAGCGAGCTCATCAGGAAACTGGAATAGCGATTGTGCAGACTCCTAAACGTAGACTTTTTAAAATGGAAAGTAGGCCATTCCACAGAACGGGGAAGCGTAGGTGGGTGAGTTGCAGGAGGCTAGCACACCAAGAAAGCTCAGAGCCGTCCACACTGAGTCCCAGGACAGAGACTGAAACATCGGGATCAAAATCCTGAATGTCCTGGACTCGTTGGTCCAAAGAAAAGGGCAGAAAGTGCACTGTATCTAGGATGACTCTGCGAAGGAAACTTTGCAAAGAAGCCCGGTGTGACTTTGGCAGGTTAGCTGAAAACCCAATTGATGTCATGAGGCTCACAGTCACCTGGAGGTGGTCTGCATATGACTGTGGCAAGCCCACCTTCAACATCCAGTCATTCAGGTAAAAGAAAAGTTATAAGCCCAATCTGTGAAGATGGGCAGCAACCACTGGCAATACTTTTGTGGACATCCAAGGGGTACTATGAACCTGAAAGAGAGCATAACATACTAAAAGTGCACTTATTCCACCTTGAATTGCAGGTTGCGCCTCTGGGCCTGCAGTACATGGATATGAAAATAGCCATTCAACACCACCATCCAGTCTCTGGGATTCAGGGAAGAAAGGCCCTGAGCTTCCGTTATTATTCGACACAAGGAAGTAGCAGGTATAACACCCAGTACCCACTTCCGAGGCTGGTACCCTTTCTATGCCTTCGTTAGCCAAAATAGACTGCACTCCTGGCGTAAAACAGACAGAAGGTATGCCAAAAGCTGCTCTGCTGTAGCTGGCAGGAGCGGTGGGTCAAAAAGGAATAGCAGGTCATTGCCACGTTGGACAATTTGAAGAACTCACCTGTTGGATGTGATGTTCTGACACCACTGAAGGATGCCGTCTGCTTCGAAGGGCACACAAGAGAGGTTTGAAAGTCGTTGCCCGAGGGGCTGGCCACTGCCCGTGATGGTCAGGTCATTGTCTAGTGTGCCACAGCCTGATCTCAAAGGAAATGGGAGGTCTGCAGTATGTGGTTGGGGCCTGAACTGGTGATATGCCAAGCCCCTAGCATATCCTACAAAAGGGCAAAACTGCTGGGTGAATTGCCAGACTGGTGCCGAAAGCCCACACGGGTGTGCTGGTACTGGGAGGAAGTGGTCAAGGATTTCAGAATCCAGCCGACCAACAGTTGCAAAAGTAGTACTTTCTTCCTCTGCTGGCCCAGGGGAGAAACTAACCCAGTGCTGGGCGAGGTATCCAACCCAGAAGCATCTTGTTGATCCATATACCAATTGTCTTCATGATAAGTTGGGGAACCTCTTCTTCATCCCCTTCATTGTCGTCTCCATATAGTTGTGGTGCCAGCACAGATGTCAGAGGAACCTGTGCAGATTTCGGCACCACATCTGAAGTCTGCACCAATGCCGAAAGCAGGTTCAACAGGCACAGGCAGCGCTGAGGACAGATATGCCAGTAGTAACCAGACTATAGGTCTCTGCAGCTTCCTGTGCTCAAAAGTACGTCAGAGGGAGCCAAAAGCATGCCAAATACACACATCGTGGTCTCTCGAAAGGCTTCAAAGAGGTGCTGCGGCGTCGCTGACAGACCTGGGAACTCGTCGTGCATTGGGACCAAAGTTGGAATCTGTTCCTCGCTGAAATGGGGGCAAGACCGGGACACATGGTGATGCCCTCGTGCTTTCTGTCGAGAACAAGAGTGGCGGGAAGGAGCTCAGTCCTGCTTAGACTTCTTATGTTTCTTCTTAGACTTACCCAAAACTTTTACTGGAAAGAAAATCCGCCACGGATTCGACTTCGAGAGCTGCAGCAGGTCCGCACTCTCGACTTCAACTTGGAGTGGGAATTGTAATGAGTCTTTCGGTGTTTCGCCACACAGAGTTCGCTTTACGTTCTTGGATGGCCTTCAGATTTATCTGGGTACAGTGGTTGCAGGCTTGGGGTTATGCACCAAACCCAACACTAGAAGCACAACTCCTCAAGTTCTGTCAAAGATATCGGTTTGTAACAGGCCCTACAAGGTTTAAACCATATTCCCTTAGAGGGTGACGTCTTCCCTTGCAAACTGGTAGAAGTTAGGGGGAAAAGTTTCTTCACTAAGTGAAGAGGAGGAGGAGAGTTCCTGATCTGCATCTGAAAGAGTGGAAAGAATGGACCCGACGTCACTGCACATGGGTGGCACTTGTATGTGGCTCCACTTATTACTTCCGGAGTGAAGTGGAGTTATACGAGGAGTCATACAGCATCACTTACCGGGGCATAGAAGCACTACTTTTTGAGCTGTGGGATTCTGTCTGGTGACTGGGGATATTCACAAAATGAGTAATCTGAGGATAGAAGTATCCATCCGCTGTGCAGCATGGTGATTCACCAAATCCAATAACCAACGTCTAAGCTACAAATACAGCTGTTTTTCCCAAAAAGAAAGAAGTTAAGATAGCCACAATCCGTAGGCCAAAGAAGTTAAGCATAAAACAAGCACAACATTTATACCACTCTGAAACTGAAGTGTCGGATGCCTTATATGAGGAAATGTACATATGTTTTGCAAAGGTTTTAATGATATTAGACTCTTCCACCTTCCTTCCCCTACCTCCTCCCCTTCTCTAGTTTCTCCGCCTCACCTTACACTTCACTTGTCTTCTATTTCCGTGCATCACCCACAAATGTACTCATGGCTTTGTCCTGCCCTAGCTCTCTTCTTGGTCAAGATTAGAGTAAAATATCATAAACACGTTATGAGTACAAAAATAGCGAGGCCACAACAAAACTATCTAAACCCAGTGTAACAGATCAATCGGAACTTCTGCAGGGTCCTTAAAATCAGTACCAAGAGAGTATGCATAGAGGAGTTATGATTAGGACTTGTTTTTGTAAAGCTCGCAGCTTCCCCAACTGGGATGTCCTGTTGCTGAGGAATCAACTGGATAATGACAGACTAGGCAGAGAACAGAGACGAAGACAGATACACTAGCACTGAAACAACCAGGTTTTCAGTTGCTGTCTCAAAAATATTTCAGCTGAGCAGAGGCAAACAGACAATGGCAGACTGTTCCAAGGGCCCATGTCTGGAAAATCTGATGGGAGGGGGGGAACTTAAGCAACATGAAGCTCGGTAGAGTGCAGACCACAAGTAGGGAGTTACAGGTGAATGAGCTTGTGCATGTAAATAGGATCTCTGTTGTTGAGGGCCCTATCAGTGTTACACATAACTTTGAATGTAATGAGCTTGGCCTAGGTGGAAAGATTAGGTGCTTGAGATGAACCGCAACTGACTGGTGGCATGGAATATTAGTTAAGAGTCATTCAGCAGTGTTTTGGGCCATCTGTAGTTGTTGCATCAGATATTTTGAGAGACCGATGTTAAAGGGGGTTGCCATAGTATAGTTGTGCTGTGATTAACACCTGGAAGATTGTTTTACATTTGTTAGTAAGTAACAAGGGGAGTATTTGTCAGACCATTCCACAGTAGTGCTTCCCAAACTTTTTAGAACCGTGACCATATTTTTAGAACAAACTTTAATGACCCACCTACCTTTAATGGACATGAGGCAGAGCAATTTTTGAATGTAACTAAAGCAGTTTGTGGTAGTGCTTGCCATTTACAAACAGCACACGTTCCATTGAAAATGCAACTAAACCTGCACAGAAATATATAGCACACAATTGGCAATGTGTGGAAATGGGGTTTCTGTGAATATATATAATTTTCCAGCAGCAAGTAAAGTATCTGGATTTGTTTTGATCCTATTAAAATCTCAGTTTCCAGTACACTTCGGAGTTACAAAACAATGTGATTCATTTTTGCGTTCCTAACGGCTGAATGCCTACAGTTAATTTGCAGGTATCTACATTTTTGTGTGTGTTGTAAACAAATACATCCCACAGTATTTCCTTTCACACTCCCGGTACTCCAGCAAGGTTGTCACATTATTAAAATTACAAACTCCTCTCACTTTGTAGTCAGAGAAATAAAAGTAAACACCACTACCCAATGTTAAAAGAATAATGCAGATTTTCCACAGCCTCGATGTGCAGAAAATCTGGATTTTATTAAAGACACAGGCTAATATTATGCAATATTCCTTTATTGCCACCACCACAACAGCATATTCAAAGCTTCTAGAACCTAAGAACTTAGAACACACAAAACATTCCAAAAGGCATAAAACCCCCCAAGCAACCAGTCCACTTCCTTCTTAATGAGCTGCGAACATAGGAAGTAAGAAATAGTCAATTTAAAATGTCCTTAAGCGGTGCAAAATCATCTTGAAATCCACAAGAACAACTACGAAAACATCCAACGACGATCAGAAAATCTCCTTAGACTTGTCCAGCTGTGAAAAGATAAAACAACATCAGGGCAGGGTAATAACTCTGGGTGGGATAACATTAGCCTCTGTGTCTTTAATAAAATCCAAATTTTCTGCCCATCAAGGCTGTGGAAAATCTACATTTTATGGCAAGACCGGAAGCTAATATTATGCAAGTTTAAAGCATATTAATCAAACCAGTATCAGCATTATCAATCGGTTTGAAATAAAAACGTCTAAACACAGTATCAAAAGACCAATCAGCAAAACGTAAGATGTTCTGAAGACTACCCCCAACCATACACACCTTTGAAGTAGCATCTCTCACAGAAAGTGCACCAAACATACTCACATCCACCCCACACTTAACCAACATTCCTTCACCCATCTAGCCAAGGTGAGAGAAGAGACCGCTTTGTGGGGATGCCTAAAAGAGATCAACAACTGATCAACACCAGAGGACCTAACAAGCAAAGTTCTCTTTTCATACTCCTTAACACAACGAACCACGCACAGCTTCCTTCTCTCCTCAAAATAAGGATAGAACATTGTAGATGAATTCCTCTTAGTCCTCCGTCTAATACTAAAACAAATCCGCTCAGGGTTATAATATCTAAAAGAAACCTCCAAAGCCTTAACATCATAAACCCTGCGGTAAGAAATCAGACATAACAAAGTAGACAATTTAAACGATAAATCTCTTAGACTCAAATCACAATTATCACTCCAAGAACAACAAAACACTTGAAACATCCCATAGAACCGAATACCTTGTCCCAGGGGGTTTAGCAATTCTAATGCTACTCATCAACCTCTTTACCAAAATATCTTGACCTACTGAAAAACCACTAACTAGAACATGACCTGCAGAAATTGCAGACCTATACAAATTCACTGTCTTGTAAGCTAGACCGTTTAGAAAATAACTCAGAAAAAAAATTAAAAACTGGAACTAAATCCGCTGAAACGGGATCAAAACCCCTCTCAGTACGCCAGCGATTCCACTTTCCCCAGGATAATCTATAAGCTTTCCTAGTTCCTGGGGCCCATGACTCCTCAATAAGTCTTGAAGCTTCTTTTGAAAGTCCTGGTTTTTCCCAAACTCTCCTCAAAGTTTCCAAGCCACTAACTGAAGCTGGCCTGCTTCCACAAGACTGTAAACCTCCCCTTGAGGTCCATGAAGAATCCCTTGAAAAACGGGCAACAAAATTGGAAGATCTACACACATCTCCAACATGATCAGGTACCAACCTCGCGAGGTCCACAACGGAGACACAACAGCCCCCGTTTCCTTACATTTGCGAATCATTCCTGAAATTCTGTTTACCATGGCAAAAGGAGGAAACGCGTAAGCCTGAAGATTCCTCCAATCCTGTAGGAAAGCATCTATCCCTGCCGCATCCGGATCCGGTCGCACACTGAAAAATATATCCACCTGACGGTTCACCCTGTTCGCAAAAAAGTCCACCTGTAACTTACCCCACAAACAATTCAACCTCTTGAACACACCTCTGTCCAGCATCCATTCGCTCAAATCCCTAAAATTCCTCAAGAACCAATCCGCAACAGAGTTAGACAAACGCGGAATATGTTCGGCCTGAACAGAGACCACTCTTCAAAAAATACTCCCAAAAGATTTTTGCAGCCTCCGCCAGTCCCTCTGAATGAGGTCCACCCAACCTGTTGACATAACAAACTGCTGACTCATTGTCCATCTTTAAAATCACTGAACATTTCACACTCTTCTCTGCAAAATATCTTGTAACAAAAGATCCTGCCAACAATTCCAAACAATTTATATGCAAGCTCTTTCCCTGATCGGTCCAACGACCACCAGTTCTCAACTAACCACAACTTGCACCCCAGCCTTCCATCCGATTCTATAACAAGATCTGCATTCTCTCAAAAATTGCACGCCCATTCCAGGCCTCCATATTTCTCAACCACCAATCCAATTCCTGTCTCGCTTCCAAGGAATGACAAATCTTCTCTGAGTACCTCAAACCATTCCTTAAGTGAAACGCTTTCAACCTTTGTAAGGCCCGATAGTGTAAAGGGCCCTGAAAAATAGCCTGAATAGTAGAAGAAAGTAGTCCAACAATACGGGCTAACATTCTCAATGAAACACAATCTAACTTCAGAGTATTCTTTAACTCCCTCCTTATCCTCTTCAACTTCTTCTTTGGTAAACTCAAAAAACCTTCCACAGTGTATCACAAAATCCAAGAACTGCGTTTGCTGATTTGGCACAAATTGAGACTTCGTTTTGTTCACAACAAATCCCAAAAATTCCAACAGATTTACAGCCAGATCCGTGTGACAAATCAAAACAGATTTGTCTTGATTCATAATCAATATGTCGTCAAGATAAATAATCAGACATACGCCCCTCTGTCTCAAATAAGCTGCCACTGGGCGAAGAACCTTTGTAATGCACCATGGTGCAGAGGATAGGCCGAAAGGTAGAAACACAAACTTCCACAAGCTCTCTTTCCACTGGAATCTCAAAAACTTCTGATGTTCCTTCCAAATCAGAATTCTCAGATACGCATCCTTCAAGTCTAGACGAGTCATCCAATCGCCCTTCTGCAGCACATCCTTTAATAAATGCATCCCTTCCATCTTGAAGTGATGGTACACCACCCAATCGTTCAGCTCCCTCACATTTATGACATGACGCATACCCTTGAGTTTCTTCTCTCCCAGAAATATATTGCTCAAACCCAACTCTCTCACAACAGCTCCTTTTGCGATCAACTCTTGAATCTCTAAATCTATCAACTTTACTTGATCCCTCTGAAATACCAACCTCTTGGGCCACAACCCTGGACAGTTTCCAACACCCAAGGATCCCTTGTAATCACCAACCAATTTTGCTGGAATTGGGCAAGTCTGCGGCCCAATTTTAAGGGGAAATTCGAAAGGCTTTGACTTACTAACTGAGCCTCTACCTCTTCTTTCCCCACGAAAGTTTCTTACTCGAAACGTATTCCTCTGCGGAAAGGATCTACCTCCACGGTAGGATTGTTGTCCTTGAAAACCTTTAAATCCATGAGTAAAGCAGCCTCTAGTGATGCCCTCACCAGAACAGGGGAACCGCCTCCACCTTCTCCGGCCTGACCAAAAACACGCTCTTGAAAAACTCTTAATATCCTTCTGGGACTTTTGGAGGGAACTAAGAGCACCAACATATCTTGAAAGATCTTTAATAAAAGCAGCTCTTCCTTCCCTGCCAATTTAGGGTCAATCTTCAATAAAATACCCTTTCTTCTCTCAATGGATGGGGGTTTATGGGAATTACCCTGAAGACAAATAGCCCTCTGGATCCATTAGCGTAATTCCTCAACATCCACATTTTCCTTATTTAAATAGGCTTACTCAGCCAAATCAAAGACCTTAGACAAAGGACCCACAACATCCAAGAGTCTGTCTTGATAAGACCTCAAACCTTTATCTAGACCCTTCCTAGGGTCGTGCCCACTTTGGCAATAAAAGCAATCATTTTTGCGTCCAAATCGGTGTGGCAACCTCCTTATTATCAAGAGAGGGTCTAGGACATTCAGATCTTAATCTAACTCACACCTCTTTGGGAATTTCTCTACTAATGCAGTACTTAATATATTGGGCCACATGCTCAGAGGGGGACTATTCGGGCGACAAAGGATGTTTTATCAGGAGAGGGTCAAACATAGAGTGACCAAAAGGATCCAAAATTGATTCATCATCCTTTTCCAAATTACTCTCCTTTGCCAAAGCCACATCTACATAAACCTCCTCCGAAGAAACAAAATCTGAGGAGCAACTGAGTTTCACCTCAGCACTACCAGAGGACTCGTCACAAACCACCACTTTGTGTTTAAGTCCTTTCAATTTCTTAGTAGCACCACTTTGAGAGCCTTCATTTCGCCCCTCATGGATGCCCTCAGCATAAATTTGAATACAAACACTCTAGGCAGTCTGAATATTACACTAAATCATTGTGTGAGACAACAGCAACAAATTCAAATGGGAACTCAGTGTACACAGTATTTATAAAACCAGATTTGAATTTTATTTAATTAGAGTTATAAAAGATATATCTTAAATCATACCAATGATGCAATATGATTTCAATTAATAATGCAAAATTACATTACATAACAAATAAAGACAAAAGTTAATAAAAATCATTGTGTGATGCAACAAACATGATTACACATAGACAGCATCATCCATATGGCTGTCTCCACAGCAAACATGTTCTACCTTCGTAGACTTCATTCTTTTAGACAAGCCACCATTGCTTGTAACATGCTTCCTTTTGCGTGAAGCTTTTCTGGCTGATCTTTTGGCCACCTCAGCCTCAGTAGCTGACCAGAACTGTGCCTCATCAGGAACACTAGATTTCTTGGCAAGTAATTCCAACTTCTTCTCCATTCTAAAAGATACCTCACAAGTAATGTTTTCAATTGCTCTATTCAGTTTCTCTTCCGGTGAAATCTCAGCTGAGTTCCTTTCTTGATCCAGTTCCACAAAAATAACTAACACCAATATAAATAGGACTCTTCACGAACTCTAATCACCACAGAACAACCAAATAAAATTTTACAAAATCTGACAATTCAAAAGAAATTAATTAAAGGCGAAAAACAAAGCCACAACAAAATACCTATTTAAAGAAATGAGATCACCCACAATAAATATCAATCAGAACTTAAAATCCTTTAAAATAAACAGTAGGCGCAGAAAGGAGTGACCAAAAGAAGAACGCTCTGGCAATGAAACTGAACAGCAGCGATATGCGCTGAGTAAATTCCTTCAGGACCGAACATTCTAAAGGAAGCGCCCGCTAAGAAACCCCAGACGCTCAAAAGCCCTCAAGCACAATAGTGTGCACCGCCACGAGCACAAGCTCGTTAAAAAGACAAGTGCCACCATGGAAAAATACGTCAGCACCCGCTACAAAAACACAACCCGCTCATAAAGCCTGAATCACAAAAGTGTGCACCGTCACGAGCACACGCTCGCAAAGGTCAAACAGAAGGATCACACGTGCCAGGGAGCCGCGTGGAGGACAGAGCAAAAAACACGGTGAACGTCTCCATAGAAACATCTCCGCGAGCCACACCGTTAGAAAGAAACGGTTACAGCTCTCGTAGACGAGACAACAAGGGTGAATTAATTTAACATTGATCCACAACCACACGGGCACAGGAAAAACGTGGCAGATTAACAAAAAAACAAAGAAGTGTCCGAAAAGTCGAACGAACCTAAAACAATAGGAGTATCCGAAAACTACCCCAATAAAAATCAATTCAACAGCACAAAAACACACAAAACCATACAATCCCAAGCAGAGTACAAACCACAAGCCTCCAAAGGACGCAAAACAAAGATCATTCACCGAAAAGCATTAAAATAATAATGAACTGTACTCATCTCTGTGAGCAGCAGCAATAAAAGAAGGAAGAGGACTGGTTGCTGGGGGGGGGGGGGTTATGTTTTTTGGAATGTTTTGTGTGTTCTAAGTTCTTCAGTTCTAGAAGCTTCAAATATGCTGCTGTGGTGGTGGCAATAAAGGAATATTGCATAATATTAGCCTCCCGCCTTGCCATAAAATCAGCAATTTGATCGGAAGACATAGCATGACATGTAACCTCTGTCTTTGGAACACTGGCAAATCTGACAAGATAATCACAGAATTTAAATTAAAGGAATCTTTATTTTTTGCTCGGACTTTGCCGCCACACCAACAATCGGCTCACTACCCACCAGCAGGTCGTGACCCAGATTTTGTGAAACACCACTGTTGCAGAGCATGCTGAAGCATGTGGTAGCCACCTTTGTGACATGGCTTTTTTTTAACAGAAGATTTAGAGCCTAGTGTCGACCCCAAAGTCATTAGCCCATCACCAATGAGGAGGCCATAATGCAGGCTGCCAGTGGGCAAATTCTCAGTTTGGTCTCTGTTAAGCTTGAGGCAACTTGCATTCATCCATTTACAGACTGCTGGCATTCAATCCTGGAACTGAGTAGAAGTAGAAGAGGAGTTGCCAGATACTGTAAGGCTGAGCTGCGAGCTATTCACAGAAGAAAATATAGAGACATGGAAGAATTAGACAATAGCAGCAAGAGACGGCATATGCATATTACACAACGTGGGCACAATGGGGATCCTTGAGGCACACTGCAATACACAATGCATCGGGAGACTGAAAGGGCTTTAACAGCTAAGGATCTATCACATAAAAAAGGAGAATCATTCTAACTCATAAAGGCAACTGATCAGAGTAAAGTGTGAACAAACGTTCGTATTGGGGCCAAGAAGGAGATAGACAAGGGCCCTGGAAAAGGAGAAGGTAGGGGTAATTTAGCTGTTTGTTGTTCATTGAGTAGTTACCCGACTTTCTCAACTGTCATCAACCGTGATATCCATACTTTATAAATACATCCATTAAGGACATCTTAAGGATTTTGGGGGCCCTGGGCAGAATTTATTTTAGGGGCCTCTGTTCTCAGCAACTTTGAATTTATGATCCAATTTCAGCTCCTTCATGCCCTCTTTAGCCAGGTCAGAGACAGTGCACAGGGACACTAGTCCAAATTCTAAATGTGTTTACTTCAAATATTCATGGATAGTGAGGAGCGTTTTTAATATTTTAACACAGCAGCAGCTCACTGATATTACTGCAAATAATCTCTGTGACACCCTCACTGTTCTCATATGTGTGGCCCTGCTTTCATCTAAAGTAACTGTTTGTATGGATGTTGCATGAAGCATAAACATTATTTCTATGCAAAATGTCCGTAATAGACTTGCACACATCACCCACATTAAAATTAAATTAAAGGAAAAAGATAATTAAAGCAATATGTTTATTATTTAAGGTCATCAGGGCACGATTGCAGAATAGAGCTGGATCTGTCATGGGCCACCGTGAAAAGCTGGGGCTCTGGGCAGAGCCCACACTGCCCATGCTTAAAACGTCTGACATCCATGCACGCGTCCCCACTTCTCCAGGTGAATGGTTGCTTGATGCCATTCCCGAAAGAGAACTAGGGTGTCATGCTAACTACCAAATAAATCAGTTATTCCCATTTAAACACACCATGACTATCTTGAGATGATATCTTGAATAGCTTCTTGTGAATGTGACCTTCCAAAGTTCAATACCAACAGGTGATCAGCTGCAATTGGGAGAAGATAAAATTCATACAATAGAGTTCAGTAATGTTATAGAGGCTCTCTCTCTCTCTCTCTCTCTCTCTCTCTCTCTCTCTCTCTCTCTCTCTCTCTCAAACTGAAGACCAAACAAAACATGCTATACATATGAGCAGAATGAAACAGAAAAGCATGGTCAGAAAATTGACAGTACCTACTAACAGCACTCCCAAAGATGGAACGTATATTGTCCACAGTTGTTGCATTTGCTAGGGTACGAACATCTGCCACAGTCTCACCTTGCTGAAATGAAAAACATGTTATATTTTGAAAGCAGCAGGTCACAAATTAGTGAAGAACCTCTACAGGTGAGCTAAACATTGCAGAGAATCTATATAAACACTGCTTGGAATCAGAATATTCAAAGTTTGGGATACTAAGAGATCGGACAATGAGAAAGAGAAAACAGGTAACACTGCACTATTGAACAGATATCTGCAATTAATTCAAGAGCTTTTTTATGGATTTGCATCATTAGTCAACAATTAAATTGGGCAAAACAAAAAAGGACCTCAAAATCTTCACAGGATTAGAAAAGGGTTAGACAGGCAAAAATACCTTGTTGGAAAAAGATTTGCAAGCTACAGTAAGTGTAAACTTTGGGCTGAACAAAAATGCCAGCAGCAGCTGGAATGGAGTGGCTCGATTTCAAGACGTGGGAGCCTGAAAGAACTTGTATTAGTGAGGCATGGAGTCAACCCAGAAACTGAGGAGAGCAGGGACTAGTTCAAGAACAGGCAAGATACTCTCCTCCTTTAGGAGTGCATATGTCTGTGGTAGGATGTTAGTGTATGTCTGCATGCTCTAGGGTATCACGTGCGTCGTTGCTGCAATAGCGGTTTCTCACAGCAAACTTGGGCAACTGGAACCACCAATTGCATGGGTTAATTTCTGGCACAATTGTGACCATTCATGGCATAAAGCTTGGTATGCTGTAATGGTGATGCAACATGGCATAATTTCAGCAACCCAGATCTAATTGTTGCTGACCTTAAAATAATGATGTCCAAAGCAACATATTGTGAGTATTCTTGATCTAGCCATGACCAACTATACCATAGCAAGGGTCAGGCATTGCATAATAGTGGTCAACCCTCACATACCGTGAGCATCCTTTTTCTAACACAATGGTGGCCATATGTGGCATATTACCAGTGATGGCCATTCTTGGCATACGGTGGGCATCATGGTCATTACAGTGTCTGCCCTAGCTTAACGGTGGCCTAGGGATTACAGTGGCCATTCTTGGCATTATGGTGTGCATTCGTGGCATATTGCTGGCCCTTAATTAGTTAGTTGCTTGACTGCACTCATCTAAACTATACTGAACTTTTAACCAAATTAATGTTTTATGGGGGTGCGGACTAGGTTTGTGCTCTGTCAATGAACATACGGACTATTCACAGTGATTGGTGGTGGCCAACAGTATGTCCAGTCCCAAGACGTACTACCAAAAAAAGCCTGCGGGCTTTTGTTATCATTAATTACTAAATAAATTATCATTAAAACCAAAAGTCGTGTTGCATTTCTCAAACCTCACTTTTTTAATTATTGAGTAAATGAATCAATCTTCATTATGTTCAATCAATGTATTCAAACATCAATTTCATTGAACATTCTTATGTGTCAATAAACACCTATCTCCATTAATACCCAATGTATTTCAGGTGTAAAACCCTTCATCAGGGGTGACTGTAAACAAATTTACAAATATGGTATCAAAATCGGATAGCGGAACCCTATCTCATTCACCTAAGGCATATAGGGACCAAATGTGGATAACCACATGGACTGCAGGCTTCCTATTGTAGAAAATGAAGTGAAGTTGTCATAACCAATAATAATGCATTAATAATGTGCTTGTGACGGCGTGCTAACGAATGGACAAAAACATAACATAAAATGTGCCCTTCAATCCTAGCCCTGACATATTGGAGGGCATTCTTTTTATAGTTTGGGAGTCCTCCGATTTTTGATAGCCATTCATAGCATTTAACTGTAATACATGGGCCTACGTCATAAAATGTGCCCATGTGAGGCAGTTGTACATGTAACTGATGAAAGTGGCAAGATGATATTTGAAGACCAAATATGTAATTAAGAATATAAGTGGTATTTTGAGCCACAAATAGCCTATTTCCAAAACATTTTTATAATAGAAAACATGTATGTACTTATTAGCTGATGTTTGGAGACAAGATGGTGTCTTAAATATATTTAAAGTCGATATTTGAAGGGTAACTCGTAGATTTGAGCAGATTGATTAGGTTACTTCCTTTCTGCCACAGGACGTCTTGCTTCTACAGCAGTTATTTAATTACTCATACAGAGGCATTTTCTATTGATAAAGTATTTTGATGACATTACTGTCCATAACTTCTCCTGGTGCACTGATGTGGCACTTCTGAAAAACCTGCATGAGCTGGTCACTATTATAAATTTGCGATACGGTCGCTCTTTTTTTTTTTTTTAAATCAACAAACTTTATTGAATTTATGTATTGTACTCGTGTATTAATTATACAGTACAGTATCTTTGATAGCATATAGCACCAACATGACAGATAGATGAAATCCACAGAGAAACCTGCTTTCCATGTGTGGTCGTCAGCTTTCCTCCACCAGTCCTCCCTAGTAATCAAATAAACCTCAAGCAGATTCTGACTTGGGCAACGATGGAACAACAGTAGATGCTAGACTTAAGTGCAGCGTTTGATACAGTTTGGCACAGTTTGCTGCTAAAACTAGTCCTACCCTGTTTAACCTGTATCTCCATCCCTTGATGAACGTAATTGAACACCATGGCGTGAGGATTGTGTTGTATGCGGACGACACTCAGCTAATCATCAAACTGGCACAAGATGACGGCAGAACCGCAGTGAACTTCAAATCTTGTCTGGTAGACCTTGAGGCATGGATGGAAAATGTTGCTTGAATTTAAATGCAGACAAGACAGAGGTCCTGGTGATCTTTAACAGGTGGCCTTGCGAACTGGGCCCCACTCCGATCCCTAAACCTAAAGTAAAAAATCTGGGCATCATTGATGCGCAGTTGTCTTTTGAGAGTTAGATCAAGGCCACGGAGTGTTAAGGTTTTTGACGAAGATTCTACGGCTTGTACCAGACTCAGCAAAAAAAGACAGTAATACAAGCGCTTTTAGTGACCCGGCTCGATTACTGTGATGTACTCCCTCTGGGGGTCTCCAAAGGCAGGTTGGGAATGCTTCAAAGAGTACACAATGCGGCAGCCCAGCTGCTACTAAAGATTCCAAAATGGCTTGCCATAAGCCAGTGTCTTGCTAAACTACATTGGCTCCCCATCAAGCACAGAGTCGCTTTTAAAGCACTCTGTTTTATGCATAGGATACTGAATCAGAGTGGTCCAAGTAACTTGTATTCTCTGATTCAAGCCTATATCCCCTCCAGACATCTTAGGTCTTGTGAAGCAGCTCTGACTGTGATCCCTAGAGTGCACAGAAAGCACCTGGGGGTGAGTTCTTTTGGACTTTTATCAGCCAAACTCTGGAACTCAAAGCCACTGGACACAAGACTCAAATCATCAGAAGCAAGAGTGCGCAAAAATCTCAAGATCTGCCTTTTTTTAGGCAATGTTAGTAGAACTTAGTCGAGTCTGACTGTACCTGACAAACGATATACCTCTGTAGCACGGGGACACTCCTTGGAGTAACCATGCGCTTTATAAATCCTTTAACATAACATAATATAGATGAGGGTGAGAAGGAAAGCAGGACAAAGTACTATAAGAAGGAGGTGCTTGAAGAGGTAGCTGAGCATTTGCAGAAAAACATGGAAACTGAGCACACCCCTTCTCTTCATCAAAAAGAAAATCTAGACATTCTTTCCAGCAAACTACAGGTCCAATATGCTGTATGGATGGTGCTTGACAAAGATAAAAGTATTTTTGCCTAAAGAATGCTTTAGATTCCTTATGACCACACAACACATATATGCCATATCTGCCCGGGCCTTCACCACACTGCTTTTGTATGTTGATTAGGGGGATGTCTGACCGCGAGTCTGCACATTAGAGAATTAAAATCTCCTGTCCAGATCACAGGGACAGAGGGATACAGAGTCATTAGCTCCAGAATTGTTGGGAAAACAATTTTATCATCGATACCGGGGGCATAAGTATTTATTAGGCATATGTGTCTCCCGCTAAGCAAGCAATAAACCAGGTTGAACCTGCTCTCTACCTCAAAAGCCGAGTATCGGAGCCTAAAGGGGATCCCCGGGGATATCCAAATTGAGATACCCTTGGCATAAACCACTTGCAACATTATTGCGAAACAAACCCTCTGCTTTCCAAGGAGGACCTCCAGTGTGGTCTTGACAATTTTAAGAAGGACCCAGCCATGGCCTTTGTGGACAGGCTTGGCAAACTAATGTCAGACTTCGTATTAGACCTAGCAGAGGTCACCCAGTTCTGCAGGCCTGAATTCAAGAATTTCGTCCACAGAGCAATCAATACAAGCCCCTTCTCTGGCATGAGCCAGGATGTACCATGTCAAAAGTTAATCCGGACACCCAGGTCAAACAACTCATGGATAAATGTGAAGAACTAGAAAATTGGTCCAGATGGATCAATCTAAAAATCCATAATATGAAAGAGGGAGAAGAAGGAGAAGACAGAGTGGAGTGCCTAAAATTTCTCTTTAGACAGATCTTAGAGGAAGGACAATACTTCCCTATAGGCATTGAAGGAGGCCATAGAGTGAGGAGAAAAGCTTGGATGCTAAAGCTAGACCTTAGGCCATTGTGGCGAAGATGTCTATGTACCATGTAAAATAAATCGTTCTCACAGGGGGAAGCAAACAAAGGACCATTTGAATGTAGGAACACTAAAGTGATCATTTTCCAAGGCTAGTCTCCTACAACTCTTGCAAAAAGGAGATCCTGCAAACCGGTGGTAGACTTCCTCAAAACAAAGTGAATGAGATACCACTGGACATTCCCTGCAGGGGTGTTGAATTCCTATAGCGAGATGCCCAGGACATATTGTTTAGGGTCAAGGACAACAAGTTTTCATGTGTATTTTGTCCTTGGGACAAGTAGGCAGAACCCCTTACAGCACAAACCCTTTGGCTGCCAGTTTACAGTACCACATTATGGATCAGAGAAGGGCACTGTCTGCAGTTAAGGTGATATTTGTGTTCATAGGCTTAAGCCTTTGAATTTGTATTTATGGTTCATTAATGCAAAGCCTTTATTATTAGGGTGAGCGTTCTAAGGAAATGTTGTAAGCTCGAACTGCACTACTGACAGCAATTCCAGTATAAACATGTGTAAGCACGTTTTCAAAGTTAAGCAGTATGAGGCTATGTATAATGCTCGCAGAAACCTCTCTGATTAGATGCAAATATTGGAAGAAGCTTCAAAGCAAGATGGATGATTCTTTGCTTTTAAAATAAAATGTTCACAAAACTACAATTTCTTTGCAGCATCATTTATAAAATGAGTTGATGCATGCTAGTATTTCCCAAAAAATATTCCTAATAGGAAATAGGTGTAACCTGTTTCAACACGAAACATAAGCATTGGCAAAGTCAGTAGGTCTCAAATTGGTGGTAAGCATTTTGGTTTTGTCAATGCGTGTATTGTTTTGGCATGGTTTTTGTAAAACCTTATTGGATTAGGAGCGGTCGGGCCCTCACCATCATAACAAGCAATGACACAAAGCAAGAAAAAAGTTAGGTCTCAAAAAGCACACATTGCCACATTAGTTCCTGGCACTGAACAAAACTACTTTGCGTGCCAATTTGCTCCTTGTGAAAGATAAGAATGCTGTCACAGTTATTCTTGTTATTACAGTCATAACCACATCATTCTACTAAAAATGATTGATACAATTGGATCGAGCGGTCTCTTCTATCCTCAGTCTTATTTCCTCCTTTATAGACCCCGATATGTCTGCCATGCCCCCCATATTTTCTCTACTTTCTTGGGGCAACCTCTTAGGGTCCCACTTATTAAAGAAATCTCAAAAGTGCACCCATGGAATATGTCCTTGCATTAATGCAGATTTACACAGTGTCCATGAATTCACAAGAATTTAGAGAAGTAGGTCAAGGAATCGTAGTCCTAGAAAATATTTGTGAAGTGCATTTTAGCACTAGCAAACATGCATGTGTAGATTTACTCATGTAAAAATCTGTTGATCATTTGGAAGTTCGCTTTCCCTTGTCAGGAGTAAATTTCCAACCTTTCTCAGTATTGGAAAAGATTAGAGAAGAGCTGGTGGAAAACCTTAAAACATGGAAGTTAGTAGGTTTGCACAGACTCAATAGGGCATTCCAATCCTGGAACTATTGCTTACCACTACCTTCAGCCCCAGTATGCAGATCTGTGGAAAGGTGGCAAAATAAGGGCAACTCTACAAACCGTACTATGGTATGAGCCCTGGCATAATCAGAGAGGCTATATCAGAGCTCTTATATAATGACATTACTGCCATAATTTGTCACTGTACTACATGGCACGAAAGGGACAAGAGGATTTTGTAACAGTGCAAGTAGATTTATGAAGTAACCTGTCCCATGGATAAGTGTATATTTCATTAAATTCCACACAACTGTCCCTGAAGGGATTATCTTTCACTGGGAAGATATGGAAAGGACTACAAGAACTGTACAAGAAGCACATACTATACTCACCCTGTAGGAAGAGGAGATGATCACGTAGCCTGAATATAAGCAAAACTTGACTAACAGGTCGGATGGTGGCTGACATAGCCCACGTACGTAGCCGTTTGCGCTCCAGCTCTCCTCCCACCCGTCTCCTCTTTCGCGGCCTAGACGTCAGGCGCGATACATAGCTGATGCTGCTGCTGAAGAATGATCGGTGAGGCAGGCAACGTACTCCACATGCTCGGAGCAACTTAATAAGGCAGTACAAGGAAAAGCTGAAGATTGACAAGGGAAGTAAACGGCATCATCAACTTCCACAGCTTTAGGGAGACCCCACCTGCAGAGGCTCCCAGCCCTCAGCTCCTTTACCTTCTCTCAGAAGGAAGCCGGCAGTGAGACAGTGAGACAGAGAAAGCGGGCAGACCTCCTTGGTGCCAGAGCCAGGGCCATATGAAATCTATGGCATCAGA
The DNA here is from genome assembly GCF_964204655.1 of Triturus cristatus. Taxonomy (NCBI): domain Eukaryota; kingdom Metazoa; phylum Chordata; class Amphibia; order Caudata; family Salamandridae; genus Triturus; species Triturus cristatus. The sequence goes on from NC_140588.1 coordinate 514,733,931, forward strand.
GAGCTATCAGTTATTGAATGTCTGTTTAAAGACCAATAAAGTCTGGTTCAAAAAAAAAAAATTAAAAAAAAAAAATCAGAGAGCTAGCAAAGGACATCGCTGATGTAATAGAAGGGGAGTGCTCACTGCCATAAAGAGCGATCAAAGAGGAGTGAGTCCTCAAAAAGCATCTGGGGAAGGGCTCATGTTACTTTTTTTTTTTTTACTTTCGAGCCTTTAGGTCTAATGGAGCTTGTGGAGCCCCTCTGAGGCTGCTCCAGGGGCAGTCAGGACTTTGCCTACAAGTCATTGGATTGGTTGAAGGAGTCAGAACTGTATAATGCGCACAAAACAGTCGAAAAGGACTAGAAAAAATAATAACTAAATGCCGGATCAGTCTACTCCCTCACCAGCTCCTATAACAAAATGTATGGGACCGAGAACCGCACAACACGGAATGGAGCTCAAAGCTAACGCGCTGTTTGAAACAGAAAGACAAACTGATTTGGATGACACCTCAGACACTAAGAAAATGTCGGAGACGGAAAACATGGGAGTGGCTCCTGGCACACAGCTTGATACGACACAATGCAGAACGTGGGACTAGGAGACCAGAGGCGCAAAGGACAAAATTTGAGAGCAACAGCCCTACCCCCCCCTAGACAGTATCCACTTTTTCAAAAACAGAAGACGGTCGATGAGCCTCCAGTCTCATTCTTACCAAATGAAGGCACATGTGCTCTATATCAGGTTAGCTCTCAGTTCAACTGCAAATGACTACCCAGCCTGAGTCGCCATAAAGCTCCCCCAATGGTACATCAACATCTCTCCAGGATACTCAATCATCAACTAGGTCCACTAGGGAGACAAACAGCAAAATTAAAGAGAGAGATGCAACCCTAAGTGGAATTAATATGACGGAAGACAGCTCGAAACAGCCATCAAGAAAAAAGTGGTAAGATGGAGAGGGGGAGACAGTTCAATTCAAAGTACGTTGATCACTATACTAGGCGAGATTAGAGATCTGAAGACTTCCCTGGCCCAAGAGATCGCTACACTACACAAGAGGCTGTCTAAGTTGGAAGAAAATATGTCCAACACACCAAAAAGAATGAATGAGGCAGAGAATCGCATCTCAGGACTGGAGGACCAATTGTCCACCATTTAGCAAGGACTATCAGAAATGGGAAAAAGCAAGAGTCAGGTGGAGCTTAAGCTCCAGGATTAGGAGAATTATAATAAACGCTCCAACGTTCTCCTGGTGGGTGTCACGGAAGGATGCGAAGACGCCCAAGTCACCAAATGGCCCAATTCATTGCTAAAGAAAGTCATGCCAGAGCAGGAAGGGGACCTAAAGATTACAAGGGCTCACAGAGTTCCTGCACAGAGACAGCCAAATGCTAAATTTCCCCGTACAATACTACTCAATTTTGCAGACTATCGAGTCAAGGAATGAATATTAAGAACTGCAATTACTAAGTGAACTTTCTCCACCATGGAAATTCCGCAATTTAAGATATTTTTGGAGTTGTCAGCGGTAAGAGCACGGCAAAGAAAAGAGTTTGTTAAAATGATGGACTTGTTTAAGGGGAGGGGGGCGTAGGCCTGGATAGTACAACAATCAAAGCCTACAGTATTCGCTAAAGGGCAATTTTATTTATTTACGGATATTCAGGAAGCTCAATCTATGTTAACGAACCTGTCTTATGGGAACGAATGAGGGGCTGAAGGTATCTAACGGAGGAGCAACCCATTTAGCTAGCCGCACAGTAAAATATTTGTTTCCCTCTTTTATTTCAGGGCGGGAGGAGGGGCGTCAGGAACCAGAGTTCCTGATGGGGGTAGGAGGAGCGCAGAAAGGATGCACTACAATGGCATCCAGAGGTAGACGGGGGTGGGGGGGAAGAAGAGGGAGCAGTGGGCAGATCCGTCTTCCCAGGAGGGCATGGGGGGAATGTGGTGGAGGAGGTGGTGGGGGTGAGACAAAATAAAAAAAGGAGAGTTGAAAGTTGAGGGCATAGATTTCCTTAGGGACAAAATAGGAATAGGACATAAGAGACTATCAGGTACATGCATCAGCCATTTTTGCGAGCGCAAACGGTGCGATTTGCAAAAATCGGCTGTTTGCGACGGCAAAAAGGGCATTTGCGATGCATCAAGGTTCAAGGCACTCGCAATTTGAGAATTCGCAATTAATTGCGATTTCTCAAATTGCGATTGCATTTAAGGAATCGCATTTTGTGATTCCTTAAATGCAATGCAAGAACCACTTTAAAATAGCGATTTTGCTACTAGGGTGCGCAAATTACCATGAAGTTGAACTTGATGGTAATTTGCAAAAACTTTGAAAAATGCACTAAGGTGCATTTTTCAAAGTTGTAGGTTACACACACACATGCTCTTGGGGCATGTGTGTGCGCAACATGTGTGCACACAGCAATTTCAGGGGGTAACAGGGTGTCCTTGGGACACCCTTGCGCCCTTGAAATTGCATGCACAATTTGCGAGTACCTATTCCCCATTCATTCCTATGGGCCTGTAGTCCCATAGGAACTAATGGGACGGCATTCCTTATTTGCGACTCGCAATTGCGAGTCTCAATTAAGGAATGTTTGGGAATCGCTCATTTTATAGCGATTCCTACATGCAAAGACTTTTGCAATTCCTTAATTGCGATTCATTAATAATCGCAATTAAGGAATCGCAAAAGACAACATTGATCCAGGTACCTGAAAGTTATGGAACATTCAGAAGGGAGGATAGAAGGTCTCAGAACTCCACAAACCGCACTTGATACTTTATATAGGATGGGGCATGGGATGTATCTATATCACATTTAAAGCAGCTATCCTATCAGTACAATTGCATGTGGCGCTAGACTACGGAAAGGTTCTTGTGCCTTTCTTGGAGTACGGGATGTATTCAGATCATTTATAGTGCATATTATATTCGATCCGCTGCAATGGAATTGCATTTTGGAACATTACACACACCACCTTCTGGGGAATTCAATTTGTTTATAATAGCGAAAAGCACTAGTCACTTTATGCTGGATATTAACAATGTTACATAAAGAGGCTTTGGAAGTAATTTCTTTTAATGCCAATGGGCTCAACAACAGACGCAAAGCCCAGGCTATAGCAAGCTTGTAAAGGGGTCACAGCCCGGATATCAGACTCGTACAGGAAACTCATTTTAGGAACATGAACAGTGTGAATAGGATTTTTCAACAATGGGTTTGGTTTCATTGTCTATCAAATGCTAGTTCCGCTCAGAAGGAAGTAGGTATATATGTGGGTAATGTCCCATATCAAATTAAAGCCATGCAGACAGACTGGGGAGGAAGGTGGGCATTCATATATGGGAAACCTAATCACGCTATCATGACCATAGCAACAATCTATGAGCCAAATTTAGATAATCCACTTTCTTTGTTACAACTAAAACAGGCCTTAACTAATATCCCGGGTCAGATTATTTTGGGTGGAGATTTTAATTTCCTCCAAGGCCCATCACTCAATTAATCTACTATAACTCAAACACAAAATAAGCCACAAATGGCCATAGCCCTAGCTAATTGTAAAAAGGAATTAGACCTGGATGACCTATGGTGCTTACAACACCCCAGGGAACAGGTTTTTTCATGCTTCTCAGCAAAGTACAATACTGCCTCCAGAATAGATTATTTCTTAGTAGCACATGGGCTGAAACTTATCATTTACGAATACATCCCAAATGCTTTTTCAGACCACACACTGGTTAAAATGGAAATAGAAGGGTTGGGGCTTGAAAAGGCACCCAGAAGATAGCTTTTTAATAAAGTTAATCTGGAGAGTGAAGAATGGTGAACAGAGGTAGCAACTGAGATCAAAAACATGTTCCTGATCAATACAGGCACCACCCGTTTGGGACGCCTTCAAGCCCATTCTTCGAGGCTTCATTACCTGTAAAGAAATTAAACAACAGAGAGAGATAAGGGAAAAAAGAGGTGAGCTGGAAAGCAGACTAGCACAAGCTAATAGAACCTACTCTCAAACTAAGAACACAGCTGCAAAGCAGGAGTTATCACAGGCTAAATCTGAAATGTAGGATTATTATTACGCTCAGGGTAGTACAGCCAATACGGCTTATCTTCAGAGGGTATATGAGGAAAGTGAGTATACAGGGAGACTAGCATGGCAGGCTAAAGATAGTCAGGTTCAAAACAGGATCTTATCAATGACAGACGCAGTCTTAAAGACACAGATCACCATCCCCTTAGAGATTGGAAATGCTTTTTTAAAACATTATGAGAAAATCTATCAGACAGATCAGCAAATGACGGCCGACGATCTTTTGAGATTTTTAGATAAACTCCCAATCCCGTCTCTAACAGAGGAACAAAGTCAAATGATAACGTCTGAGTTTTCCCTGGAGGAAATAGGCACAGTAGTGAACTCGATTGCTAATGGCAAATCAGCTGGGGAGGATGGTCTACCAGCTGAAATATATAAGAAATTTGCACACATTTTAAATATACAATTATTGAAGCTCGCCAATCAAATTTTAAAAATGGTGGAAAACCCCCAACATCATTTCATATGGCCGTAGTAGTCAGCATTTTAAAGAAAAACAAGAATAAGGAGAGGCCCATAAGACTACTTAATATGGATTATAAAATCTTCACAAAACTGTTGGCGAATATGTTAAATAAAATTGAAGGATCAATTATACATCCCAATCAATGCGGATTAGTGGCCGGACAAAAACTCTTAATAGAGGCACTAGATTATCTGACCCAAAATAAAATAGGGGCACAGATGCTATTTTTAGATGCTGAGAAAGCTTTCAACCTGGTGTCCTGGGAAAGTCTTTGTAATCCTTGATAGATCTGGATTCCAAAAAACGTTTACACAAATAGTGCAGCAGTTGTACAATAATTCCTCGGCACGAATTATGATCAATTCTAGAAATGCAGGTAGCGGCAGAGTAAACAGGCATATGCCAGGGGTGTCCTTTATCCCCGATACTTTTTGCACTTTTTATAAAACCCCTGGCAATAGCCATTAGATAAAAAGCACCTTCATCAGCACCAATGCAAAGCATGTCTAATATAAAATGATAGGCCGATTGCATTGTCCTTTATCTTAAACCTGGGGAGAACATTCAAAAGGAAATCTTTGCAATTTTTATGGAATTTCAGGCACTAGGTGGATACAAAATAAATAATACTAAGACGGAAATTTTACTTCGTAATTGTTCCCAGGACACATTAATCCCGGAACTCCAGTCATTAACAATATAAGGAATCAAAATCAAGTATCTCAACTTGACCTCCATGCACTGTACCCTTAAAGCATGTGTTTTGTTGGTGTTAGCTGCTCAGGGCACTGTGCCACTGCTAATCAGTGCCACAGTGCAAGTGCTCCCTATGGTAAAATGTATACATTGATTGGTGTACATGTTTGGCTTATTTGGTTTACTATCAGCCCCTAGTAAAGTGCACCAGGAGTGCCAGGGCTTGTAAATGCAAATGCTGCTGGTGGGCTTGCAGCACTGGTTGTGCCACCCACAGAAGCGGCCTAGCAAAATATGTCTAAGGGTCTGCCACTGCAGAACCTGCGTGCAGTCTGGTACTGTCACGCTGATTGCGCAAGTGCACCTCTTGCCAGTCCCTAAACCTTCCCTTAACTACATATTAGTCACCCCTCTGGTAGGCCCATGGGCAGGGTGCATTGTAGGCATAAGGTAGCACATGCCCTGGTGTGTGTGGCATGTCCTAATAGTGAATTACAGCCATTTTCGTTTTTCACTATTGAAGACTACTTGCTCTCCATAGGCCAGAATGGGCTGCTGGAATTACTACACGCGGTAATCCCAGCGGACTCAGAGAGCATGATAGAAAGTCAAGTTTAGTATGCCTGAACTCAGAATAATAAAATACTTCTTTTAGTAAAGTTTATTTTAATATCATGTGTTTGTAAATACTACTTTTAGAAAGTTAGTCTTTACTTGCTTAGCCATTTCAGTCCGCCTCTGCTTTGTGTGTGTGTGCTGCCTAGTTTCAGTGAGGGGCAGGGCTGGGGAATTCCAGGAGACAGGCTGGCTGCCAGGTGGTGGGTAGAGAGATTACACCAGGATGGGTGGGAGGAGTACACCTTGACTCTGAATAGACCTGTGCTCTGCCATCACAATGCTGGCTCCGCCCCCCTGTGGAGCAGATGATGTCTCTGCCCTCTGCGCTGAAAGGAAAGAGCAGAGTCACCACAACAAAGTGCTCCAGAACCGGACTGAGCCAGGCACAGACACCCTGGCGACAAAGAACAAAAGAAACTTGCTATAAAAGAAGAAGGAGCCCTGCTCCTAAGAAATCAGATCCTGTTTATGCCAAGAAGAACCTCTGCCCGAAGAGAAGGACCTGGGAAAGCTGCATGGAGGAGTACTGTCTCTAAGCCTGAGAGACTGGCCTGTGGTGGGTGCCTTGCTGCTGAAGGAGAGGAGGAAAAGACTGAGAAAGACTTTGAATTCAACTTGGGCTTTTAAAACAATCTCCAAGGGCTTGCTTGTGAACTTGCCCCCTGAACTGCGCCCCAGGAACAGTGGGCGCTACCCCTCCCTGGAAGAAGAGGAAGCTGCTGTGGGTGGATTGCTAACGCTGACCCCAGACAACCTGTGTGCCCCCATTTCGCTGAGCGACGCGACTCCTGAATCGACTGTGCTGCTGTGAGCACCGTGAAGGCCTGCCCTGTGCAAAGTGAACAACTGCCCCCTCGAGCCGGAGCTCGCAACGTAAGGAGAGACTGCCTGTGTCCAAGCGCCGAGCCTCTGCGACCCCAGGCCGTAGAGACCACTGTGAGGACCGGCGGCGCACTGGTTCACAGATTCTGGACGAAGCCGACAGCGCGCCGCGCTGAAAAATCCCCTCCGAGCTGCCCCTCCTGCTTCCAACATCGAGGTGTGCTGAGACGTCCTGAGGCGCCCCTTGAAGCATCGCCGACCACTGACCAGCGGGACTGCAACGCGACGCGGGACGCCCCTGCCAAGGACTGCGGAGGCCGCCACGAACTTTGCCCCCAAGAAGAAGGTACTGTGAGCCCCAAGCGCCCCTGTACGACGCGTACTTTGCTGTGTACGGTCCGTACGGTGCTGTTGTCCCGCTACGCTACTCATGCGGGAACCGTGAGTCTTGGTGCGGTTCGCTCCAAGCCCATATGGCGCGTCCCTGCACCTGTACGGGCCGTACCGCTTTAAAGAACTAGACGCTGCTCACGCGGGAAGCGGGAGGAGTGGCAAGAGGCGTACCGGACTCGTATGACGCGTACCTACGAAGGTACGGCCCGTACGGCTTGAGTCCAAGTACGCGTGCTCACGCGGGAAGCGTGAGAAACGGCACGAAGCGTTCTAACACTGGTACAAAGCGTACGGAGGGCCCTACGAAGCGCACAGACCCCCCCCAAAGAGTGCAGATTGCACCAAAAGTGACCATTTTAAGAACTGTGGACTCCTGAAAAGTGATAACAAGTAACTGGAACCTCATTTTAAAGTGAAAGACTGTATTTGAAGCCTGCCTAAAGAGTTTTATATAAAGAACTTTATATTTTTACAGAATACAGTCTGGTGTCTCTGTGTGGTGGGGTGGTGGTTATTGTGGGACGCCTTGAATGCTTAACCTAATGCCCTCGGGAATCTAGCCTGACTGCTCGCGCCACGTTACCTAGAGGGTGAGCAGGGGTTATTTTCTTAGAGTAATCCTTTGCCCTGACTTAGAGGAAAGGGTCCCTGCTTGTCGCAAGTGCATACCTGCGCCAACCAGAGACCCCAGATTCTAACATTGGTGGCAGCGGTGAGGATCTACGGATTTGCATTTTTGGTGTCTGCGCAGTGATTACTAGCCATTGCACAGTGAGGACAGTCCAGTAGCTTAAGCCACAGAACTTTTAAATTTAATTTTGCTTGCCAAGAAAGAAGATCCCTTGTGTTTGGAGTCATGCCGGGCCCAAACAGCATCGAGAAAACGACCTCTGAAGCTTCTGAAGTAGGAAAAATTGAATGGGATGAATCAAAACTGGACAGCTACACCAGAGCCCAACTCAAGTCCTTTTGCAAGAAGTTCAAGGTTCCACATGTAGGATGCAGGCTCAAAGGAGAGCTCTACAAGGCATTGAAAGCCTGGATCGAATCAAGGGGTACAGTTGAGGAAACTGTACCAATGGAACTAGCGGAGAGCATCCATAGTTTTGGCAGAGGCCTGTCGCCAGAGGAGCTGGCAGACAGACAGGCCACCAGGGATCATGAGATAACATTGTCAAAGCTGAAATAAAATGGCCAATTGGAGCTAGAAACCAAGAAGATGGCTTGTGAGAAGTTGGCTCACTAGTTAAAGTGATCACCTTGTACCATGCCAAGCAACCCTTATGGTGTGGTTGTAAGTCAACCTTTTCGGACTAGCTGCCCTAGTGGTAGCGTAGGCTAAGCAGTCTTTGAGGCTAAACTCGTGAAGCGTGTTAAGCCAGCTGTTTTACCAAATGCAACCCCCTTTTATACCAATGAAAGGACACCACACAGATATATATTCAAAATATATATGTATTTATTTCTCAAAGTAGCCCCTAGTCTCTTTATGAGCACAGGAGCACAAATCGTCAAACAAGATTACAGTAGAATACACAGAAGTTGCAATTTATATGGATAGGCCCTGGTGGCCGCTCGAACCATATACTAAAATAGTAGTATAAGTACCACGAACAGAAAAGGGAAAAGGCCTAGGGCCTCTAGAATCGCTGGGCCTACAAGGAGCTAACTTCAGTTAGTGACCAGGAGGTCCACGGGTGGCGTGTGCAGAGCAAATAGTCACACGCGTGCTCCCATAGGTTTCAAATGGGTGCGTAAAAAGTACAAAGTTACTGCAAAGAGGATCTTCCGGATGGACTAGGAACTCAAGATTTGTAACACAGGCACTAGAGATGTAATACTACACTTGGGCACAGGAGTGCCAGCTTTACCTCACCCACAGGAAGCGGGTGCATAGGCCTCGAAGTGCGTCGAGTTTCTTCTATCTGTTACGTGGAGCCTGAAGACAAAGATGCTGCAGGCGGTCGGTCCGGGAGAGATGCGGTGGATCCAGGAGTGGATCGGAGATGTTGAAGACCTGTAAGCAGAGGGGACAGTGTTCACAGTCACTAGCCAGTGACCAGCGTGGCACCAGGTGGGTACCAGGCAATGTCGGGTGCAAACAGGAAGAAAGGTGTAGCTTGTCTCTGCAGCCACGTGGTCCCTGGAGGTCGACGACGTCCAGGAGTCGGTTCACGAGCTGTCCCACGCAGGCTCTCGCTGTCGGCGGCTTGATCGAAGCAAACAAGCCTTGGCAAAAGCAATTGTTGTAGGAGATGAAATAAGCTGATGGTTCTGACCAGCAAGGTCAGAAGGACTGCTCCTTTGGAGGGGAGCAAGGGCCAGTCTGGAGCAACCAGACCAGCGGTGTATTTCGTGAAGTCCGTCGCCAAGATGGCTACTAGCCAGCGGGCCAGCAACCGGTTAGGCGCGTCGAGTGGCAAAATGCAGAAGGGCCCCACGCAGATCGTGGAGATGCTGGAGGGCTCACCTTTGGTGCAGATGCTGCTCGAGGGTTGGGCTTCTCAGATCCCAAAGCACAACTTGGAGGGAGCCTCGGTTGTTGCACTTGTCAGCTTGTCGTGGTCGTTTCAAGATGGCTGGCTCCACGTGTCTCGGTGCCTCCACGGGTCTCCTCTTTTCAGGGACTGTGGATCGGGCGGTGAGAGGTCTGGAGGTCCAGGTCTTGTCAGTCTCTGGGCTCGGGCTCCGGCGGGAGGCGGCGGCAAAGCAGATGTTGATTCGCTGGATGGTGCTTGCGTTAGCAAGGTGGTCACTCCCTGACCACAGGGGAGATTTCCTTCAGTCTTCTGTGCAGCAGAATGTCGAAGTTCCCGTCTTCTTCTTAGTTTCAAGTTGATTCCAGGATGTCTGAAGTCTTAGGACACAGCTCCTACCTTTAAGCGGATTCTAGGGGCCGGACTACCTGCTAGGTCCCTCCCTATGGGTGGGACCAGGAAGGGGGGTGGTTACACCCCCAATCCTTTGTCCAGCTCGCCCCAGGCCCGGGACTGGTGTGCCCCAGGACCGGTTTGAACTGGCATATGCACCGAGGCTCCTTGTGAGCCACAGGCATGTCTGGTTTCTTTCAAGCCCTACCTGACCAATACACAAAATCCTGTCTGGGGTGGTGCATGCACCTCCCCTGGCAGGAAACCCTTTGTCCACACCTCCCAAGCTGGAAGGACTCCCAGCAGCAGGAGGGCAGACTTGTGTCTGTGGTGGCAGCATCCATTTTGTGGAGCTGAGGCTATGTCTGATTTTACCCGGGTTTCAGGTACTGTACATGTCGTGTCCCTCTAGAAGGGTGGAATGCTAACCCCGTCGCCAGAATTGGCGAGGGGTTAGTATTCCAATTCGTATGACACCTTACTCGACATGTTTTGATAAAGCCAAACCAAAGATAGCATTTAACCGCGAGGTTCATAATGCACTTAAGAGTATATGGTATGACGATATCTGGAAACAGTAGAAGGAAGTTGTTCCGACCACTGCAGACAGGCTCAGCTCATGCCAGAGCACCATCTCACATGGAACCAAGCACTCTGCCTTCAGGATTGTTAAGGCCTGCCATAGGAGTGACTTATAGGTTACCAGGTGTCCTATTTAAGGTTAGGTATAGGTATACTACACCTAAGTAAGAGGTGGTTACACCAACTTACCCCAGCTGAGTGATCAGCCAGTTGTGTCAAATTGTTAGGCCAAGCCTGGGGTGGCATAATACATGCTTCAGCCCCTGGCAGGCCTTGGGTACACCAATGCCCTGGGTACCTAGTGTACACTGGTACAGGGGCTGACAGGGTGATCCAACCAATTGGGTATGTACCTAGGGTACATGGAGTCCATTTTAAAGAGAACAGCCAGGCTGAGATCCTGAATAGCAGGATCTCAGGCCAACTAAGTCGAAAAACCAGCTAGACACTAGGCAAAAATTTGGGGGTAACCATAGTCAGATATCCACCTTCCTACATGGCTCTTGAAGAAAGAAAGATTCAGATGGAGCACGAAATGAAAATGAGGGAGTTGGAGATAAAAGCCAAAAGTTTGGAGAACCCTCCCTCTGGTGGCAGCGCAACGCCGGTGCAGGTAGAGTCAAGGGTGTACATGCCAAAAGATGTAGTTAAGGAATACTTTAAGAATGAGGACATAGGGCAATGGTTCAAGGCCTATGAGGTAGCCAAGTCTTCCCACCGGGTCCCTGAGAGAGATTGGGGGGCGGGGTTGTGGGGACGGTTCCTCAGTGAGGGGCGGGACACACTCTTAGATTTGCCCTCTGACATGTATAATTCTTACCCCCACATGAAGGAAGCTTTAATGACCAGCTATGGGCTAACTCCTGAATTATATAGACAGAGGTTCAGGGGGTGTACCAAGATTGCGGGGAGTACGTATGTGGAGTATGCAACCTTTTTCTGCAGAGCACTGGATGGCTGGGTGAAGGGTAGCAAAGTGGATGATTACCAAGGGCTCTTTGATTTAATTGCATGGGAGCACTTGTCGCTTAATTGTTTTCCTGAGCTACGCCAACACCTGATAGATAGCATGCTGACTAACCCTAGGAAGCTTGCTGAAGAGGCGGACCGCTGGGTCAGCACCAGGGTCCACAAGGGTCAAGTGGGAGACTCCGCCAAGGGTGGGCAGGGTCCCCAGCAGAAGAGTGGGGGGACAGGGGAAAACAGAAAGGGTTCCCAAAAGGCCCCCAAAGTAATACCCAAGGGAACCAGCAGAAAGGTTCTCAGCCTCCCCCACCCCGAAGCAGACAGGGGCCCGACAGTTAAACCTGTTCCCAAGGGGCCCCCTCAATGTTATAAATGTGGTGAACTGGGTCACTTTGCCAGTGATCCCAAGTGTCGCCAGTATGTGAAACCAGCACCCACCGGTGCTCAACCGAAGCAGATGGCTACAGTAACCTTTGGGGAGGAGGTAGAGGTCCAAGGTGGGTGGGACCCCGTCCAGCTGACCCTAGTCTCATTGGGAGACAGTGAAATGGTCCCTGAAACCTACTTGCCCTCCAGCACTAAGAAATATGGACAAGTGGTGACCGTCAATGGGAGGAAGGTAGAGGCTCTTCAAGACACAGGCGCCAGTGTGACTGCAGTGCGGCAGCACCTGGTATCTCAAGAGCAGGTTGTACCCCATGCCTATTGTTGGGTTGGCAATGCTGACAACACAGAGAGCCATTGTCCAATGGCTCAAGTTCCCTTTGAGGGGGGGGGGGGGGGGGGGGGGGTCTCTGGTACTCTGAAAGTCGCTGTGAGAAATGCCATGCTTGTAGACTGTCTCCTAGGGAATGATTTGGAGAGCTCCCCTTGGGAAAAGGAGGAGAAGACAGCTCACCTGCGGATGGTGGGTTTACCCGATTGGGCGTGCGTGACCACCCGGTCAATGGCAGCCAGTAAGGGTGTTCAAGAGATCCTGGAGCCTGAGGTAGAGGCCCAGGAACCGGCCTTAGGGAGAGGGCGCAGGAGGCGTGGGAAACCGGCCCCTAAAGTTCCCACGGCCCAGGAGGAAGCAGACCTTGAGGGGGATGCCCTGGAGCCTACCGGGGAACAGATAGCTGAACTGGGGGACCTGCCTGAGCTGACCCATTGGCAGCAAGAAGGAGGCCCCTCCAGGGAGGAATTCTGCAGGGAGCAGAAAGAGTGCCCCTCTCTCGTGGGTATGCGGCAGCAGGCTGCAGCCCAGGCCAATGGTGATCAGTCCGGTACACACTTAATCTACTGGGAGAATGACCTCCTATACTCAGAGCCTAAGGTTGCTGAACCTGGGTCAGCCCGTGCACTGGTGGTACCCCAGAAGTTCAGAGCCTTCCTACTGGGGCTGGCTCACGATGTGCCATTAGCAGGGCATTTGGGGCAGGACAAGACCTATGAGAGGCTTGTCACCCACTTTTATTGGCCTCAAATGCACAAGAGCTCAGATGCTCATTGTAGGACCTGCCAGACTTGCCAGGCAAGTGGTAAGAGTGGAAGGAAGCAAAAGGCTCCACTCCAACCTTTCCCTGTGGTCAGTACCCCATTCCAGCGAGTGGGGATTGACATTGTGGGGACACTGGACCCCAAGACAGCCATGGGCAACAGGTTCATCCTGGTCTTGGTGGACCATGCCACCCGGTACCCTGAAGCCATCCCTCTGAGGACAGAGACGACCCCCGTGGTGGGACGGGCACTGATGGGAATTTTCTCACGAGTAGGATTCCCTCTAGAGGTGGTGTCTGACAGGGGCACCAATTTCATATCGAAATATATGAAATCCCTTTGGCAAGAGTGTGGTGTAACATACAAGTTCACCACCCCTTACCATCCCCAAGGAAACGGGTTGGTTGAGAGATTCAACCGAGTCCTAAAGGGCATGATTATGGGTCTTGAGGAACCCATGAGGCGTAAGTGGGACGTCCTCTTACCGTGCCTTCTCTTTGCGTACCGTGAGGTGCCACAGAAGTCTCTAGGGTTCAGTCCCTTTGAGCTTCTGTATGGCCACCCGGTACGAGGACCTATTAGTCTGGTCAAGGAAGGCTGGGAGCAATCTCCCAGGAAACCTCCCCAGAATGTATACAGTTACATGCTGGCCTTCAGGAACCAGACTAGGCGTTTCAGGCATCTGGAAGCCAGCCAGGAGGAAATGAAGCGGTGGTACGACCAGAATGCCACTCTGGTTGAGCTTCAACCTGGACAAAAGGTATGGGTCCTGGCCCCTGTGGAGCCTTGTGCACTCCAGGACAAGTGGACAGGACCCTTTGAGATTGTGGAGCGCAAGAGTTCTGTCACCTATTTGGTGAACTTGCAGTCTCCCAGGAACCCCTTGAGGGTCCTACATGTCAACAGACTAAAGCCCCACTTGGAGAGGTCCGAAGTGGGCATGCTCTTGGCCACAGATGATGGGACGGAGGAGGAGTCTGAGCCTCTTCCTGACCTCCTGGTAGCATCAGAGCGAGACGGGTCAGTGGATGGAGTTAACCTCTCACCCACCCTGACCCCTGAGCAACAGGATGACTGCCGCCAGCTGCTGGGGCAGTTTCCTGACCTGTTCTCCCTGGTTCCTGGTGTCACAGATTGGTGCGTCCATGATGTGGACACAGGAGACAGCTTGCCTGTGAAGCACAAAGCTTACAGAGTAACTGACCGGGTCAGAGCCTGCATCAAAGAGGAGGTCTCAAAGATGCTTGCTCTAGGGGTGGTTGAGTCCTCCAGCAGTCCTTGGGCCAGCCCAGTGGTCTTGGTCCCAAAGGCTGCAGCGCCGGGTGCCACACCCGAACTCCGGTTCTGTGTGGACTACAGAGGACTCAATTCAGTCACGAAGACTGACGCGCACCCCATCCCCAGAGCTGATGAGCTCATCAATCGGTTAGGGGCTGCCCGGCACCTCAGCACGTTTGATTTGACATCTGGGTACTGGCAGATCGCCTTAACAGATGGGGCCAAAGAGAGGTCAGCATTTTCCACACCAGATGGGCATTTCCAGTTCCGGGTTATGCCATTTGGGATGAAGAATGCCCCTGCCACCTTCCAGAGGTTGGTCAACCAGGTGCTGGCTGGGCTGACCGAGTTCAGCGCCGCCTACCTGGATGACATCGCCGTGTTCAGTGGCACATGGAAAGAACACCTGCACCACCTCTGGGAAGTGTTGATGGCACTGCGCAAGGCAGGCCTCACGATCAAGGCAAGCAAGTGTCAGATCGGGCAGGGATCCGTGGTGTACTTGGGACACCAAGTGGGGAGCAGCCAGGTGGCGCCCCTACAACCCAAGATAGAGACCATCCTGGCTTGGGAGCCCCCAAAGACCCAGACAGAGGTGAGGGACTTTTTAGGACTCACAGGGTACTACAGGAGGTTTGTCAAGGGGTATGGCAGCATTGTTGCTCCCTTGACAGAGCTGACTTCGAAGAAGCAGCCCAGGAAAGTGATCTGGACTGACACCTGTCAGAAGGCTTTTGACACCCTGAAGACTGCCATGTGCACGGCGCCCGTGCTCTTGGCTCCTGACTTCTCCAAAGAATTCCTAGTGCAGACACAGGCTGTAATGGCAAGCCTGAGACCGGTTTAAAGGGCTTAAGTGAGTGGCACAATCAATGCTGCAGGCCCAATAGTAACATTTAACTTACAGGCCCTGTGTACATATATAGTACCACCTTACTAGGGACTTTCAAGTACATTAAATGTGCCCATTGGGTGTAAGCCAATGTCACCATGTTTAAAGGAAAGAACACAAGCGCTTTAGCTCTGACTAGCAGTGCTAAAGTGCACAAAGTCCTACGGGCACATAAACGAATTCAGCAAAAACAGGAAGAGTAAGACAAATGGTTTGTGGGGGTGGGAAGGCTACTCTATGGCTAACAGGTCATACATGTGTGTGCCTAGCTAAAAGTGGAAAAAACTACCCAACCTCCATGGAGTTCTAATCATTAAGGCGGAAGAACCTGGAGAGGCCATCAGCATTAGAATGGTCTGACCCAGGACGATGTTCCACCATAAAGTCCATTGCCTATAGTGAGATTGACCACCTCAACACTTTGGGATTCTCACCCCTTACTTGCATGAGTCATTGGAGGGGCCTGTGGTCTGTCTGAACCTAGAAGTGAGACCCAAACAGGTATGGTCTCAGCTTCTTCAGTTCCGAGACCACAGCAAAGGCCTCCCTCTCAATAGCATTCTATCTCTGTTCCCAGGGGAGTCAATCAATCAATCAATCAGTAATCTTAAAAAGCGGGACTACTCACTATGAGGGTAGGCATGTTGGCCAGATTTGATAGATAAGTCTTATTATTGTAAAGTCCGATACAGTCTTTAAATTGAAATACCCTTTCTTTTTAACCCCAAAAAGCCAAGGTTTTCATAAACTACTTTTTCAGGTTCCAATGGTCAGACAGGTTTTCCTTCAGCTGTACTCTCCCACCAGTGGAATGATCCTCTCAGGAAAGAAACAGTGAACATTAGAAACGAATGAAGAGAAAGCAAGAAAAAGAACACAAACATTTTCGGACTATGCGGTCTCTCAAGTCTGCTCATGCTTGTTTTACAAATACATTTTCTCAAGTCACATTTTTCCTTGCATGTTTATTTCCTTGCTTTCTTTTGTCTGTGTTTCGTTCCTTTCGCCTTATCTTTATTTAGACTCTAGAAACTCAAACCATTCTCCATCTCTTAAACCCCTTGGTTCTTTAAAGGGCCTTGTTGTAAGCAAAATTGTAATTCTATTGTACCATAAATGTTAATTATTTGTGTCAAAATCCTTAAGTACCACTATGATCTCCTCTTTAATATTTATTTATGAGGACATCAGGAAAAACACGAAAAGTTGGGCAAAAGAAATAAAGTTTCTGTCTTCCCCTGTTTAATCTGCTCTTTTCTGGTTCCCAGTCACTCCGTTCTCCAGCACGCACATGGTCTGATCTTGATGGGACTACAAGCAGCACCTGGTGGAAGCCACCCTTCCTCTGTCCAGAAGTCCTCTGGCTCACCTTAGATATCAGAACTCAGGGCCCTTTGTTTGGCGTACTAGTTACCAGGCTGACAATCGGATTCCTCCTCTTTTTTGATTTGGGTAAGCGTTCATCATGGCCTTTCAGGTGGCAGTTGCGCTCTTTTCTGATGGTCCCCTTTAGGTCCCCTCTAGCGCATCTAGATTTATAGGATGTCCTCCTTCTTCTTGCCAATAAGTCCAGAGCATCCACAATTATACCTTCTTCCTTCATGTCCCTATCTTGATTGTCTTCTCGGTTTAGTTTTTGTTTCTCTAGTCATTTATCTGTCCTCCTGGTACTGACTCTTTTTTCCCTTTCCACAGACTGCGTTGTTATTTGCAGCTGCCTGGAAAACTGAGAACATGATTGTTTTATGAATGTTCTCCCTTTACCCTTTATAGCCCCTCACTTTTCGTATATTGCCTCAGGATAAAAAAAACTATTTTTGTGATATCACTTAGGTAACACGATTTCTGCCAAAACGATTACCTAAAATGTAGTTGAAACAGAGTTAAGGTTGATTAATACATAAATATGTTAACAGTGAATTTACCATAAAAACTAAAAAAAAAGTCATCAAAGTCTAGCCATAAGATGTTACCCTCACCTTGTTTCACAATTCACTGTACTAAGTTAACCTCAACTCATACCCTACATGCAATCTTTGCAACGTCATGCACCTTGCCAAACTGAAGGTAACACGACACAAACAAACCTTAAGTACATTATACGTCAAAATAGCCACCATGACATGTCCATCTTCTAATGTGTGCATACACACCATCCTATTGAAACACACCAACCATCATATAGCCATCCATTCAACATCATATATGATGGCACACCCGTTACATGTCAGAATACTTCATAATATATACCACACACCCAGACAATCACACAACCATGCCTATATCGCTGCACCAACAAGAATACTTCCACATCATCAAGTGTCCCTACCAACCACAACGACCAGATACACACTATTATGCCTGCATAACCAGGAGTATTAGCTCAAACACCAGGTTTTTGCGACAGCATCCCCAACACATATACTTACACTCAATATCAAATGCCCACAGACCACACACATACATGAACATATCCAGAATTATACACCCATCATCATAAGTTGACACACCAATCATCATGCACCCACACACCCAGCATTTACCAATGTTCTACAGTGCAGTGTCAATCCAAGAATTTAGTCACACCAACATGCATTTTTTACAAACTTATGAACATATCCTCCCAAAAGCATCTCAATCAACCTTTCCCACGTAATAACAGATGTTACGGTTGACTTATTAGTATAGCGTGTGGAAAAAATGAATGCAGCAACTTATCTCATGAATTTTAGTTTTACACCACTGCAAATATTTTAGGCACACTTATCTTTCTTTACATATACATACACACACACATATGGGTAGATAAAGATAAGAATAAAATGTACAAGGAAACATCCAGGATACTGGAGCTACAGTTACTTTGCTTTTATTGCATGCCCAGCCACTTTGCTATGTCATCCTTTTAATGGACGTTCAGATTCTATACGGACAGCTATATATTGGCCCCCCTCACGAGCCCTCCCTGGACTCAGGCCCTTCGTCCTTGATGCTTGTGCTCCAGGAGGACTTCACATCATGCCTTATTTTGACTCACCATGTTTGGTGGTGGGGGTCACTTTGATGGGTAGAATTATGCCCCTCTAACACACTGTCCAACTTAATCTGTGATGCTCCCTCATCGTTCTCACTAAAGCGACATGTATGTATTATTTGCTGAATTTCAATAAACAGACTTTAAACAAAAATGTACCAGAAAGCCATACAAGGTGAAAGGGAAAAACAAAATGCCAATGCTGAAAATCACAGAATAAACATCAAGAAACGGGTGTTACCCGAAAGTAAATGTAACATTTATATGCACTAACCTTATATCAAATGTTTTTATTTTTTAAACGCTCCATTTGATTATTTTATTAATGTTTCTCTATGTAAACATGCAATACATTTATGAATAAAACAATATTTTTGTGCCTCATTGGTGATAATGGAGTACATGCACAGATCCATGATAGATTTCTGGAATACTCACGCAATATAATTCCAGCAAGCACTTAAGTTTTAAAAGGAACTCATTACAGGGTCTCTGTTTATATTTAAACCTGGCACGTACCACTCGCACAGTTATGCCTAAAATTATTACAAACATCGAAACTTTTATGCAGTGAACAAACTGGAAGAAACTGTATGAGTTAAGGCCATTGAAAGGCTTTTTGTGATTAAGTGCTGTAATGATACCCTTGCCGCCCGGGGACGCCCCCCCCCCCCATCCGCCCCCTCCAGCCCGGGGTTTTGGAAGGTCACGGCTCCCACGAATCCTGATACTCTGACCATAACACCCAATGGATCGCATCCCTCCTTTCACACCGGCCAGGTGCGCCCCCTAGCGCGGAGGCGGAGAGTAATCTCACCAGGTTAGACACAGCAGGATTGCATGAGCAACGACGTCCCCGACACGCCCCCAGTTTTCATCCCCACGGCGTATACTAACACGCCCTACCTCGGCGCACGTACCCTGGCACACACTTCACGGTTTGTGGTTTCCCCCTCCCTAGTTCTGTCTCTGTTAAATGATTATTTCAGAAGAAAAACCTAATAAAAACGAGATCTAAGTCACCCTGTGTCGTTACCGCTGCCCCCCCCTGACGCGGCCGGCCCCACATGGGGTTGTAGGCGGCTTGCTGTGTATTTGCCCCGCCCCCCCCCCCCTACATGCCACCTAGCACTGTTACTTTGGCCCTGCCGGCCCGAAGGGATGTAGGCAGTGGTTGAGCTGTACGACTGATGATACCAATAAAGATCTTGTTTGTTAAAAAAAAAAGTGCTGTAATGATACCCTAGTATACTCTCAAAATTCGTTGTACTCAGTTTCGCAAGAGCTTTCACAAAAGAGTTGCATAGGGGTTGTTTGTTCTGGAAGCCTAAAAAAATCATTGCCAGTTAAATACAGTGTTTATCAGAGAAGCCTCCTACAATTCCCAATATAAACACTCTTTTGTTCTTTATTGAAAAAATAAGGAGACATGACCTTGGAAGTAAGACACGTGCTCTCAGTTTTAAAACATCACATGTTTCCTTCATGGAAAGAATAGAAAATATTATTTCCATTCCTTTGTAGGTCTTCCTGCGCTAGTGGTATACTACCTACCTTCAGGGCTGCAGGGCAAAAAAAGCAAGAGCCCATCTTCTGCAGGTTGGTCTTCCTAGGTTACAAAACTAGACATATAAAGCTCTGAGGCAGCCGTGTCAATCTGACTTGCTGTAGAATGACCAATCAGGGTGGGTAATCACCAAGCCATTCTGAGTAGCTGTCATGATACGCGTCCTGCTCTCACCTGTGTATACCATGCAGACACAGAGATGTGCTCCTCCAAACTTCATAGGTGCTTGAGTCTGTAGAGGAGGTCAACAGAGTGTGGGCATCATTTGGTGGGAGCATTTTCAGCTACACAGCATGCACTATGCAAAACATGCAACCCGAGACAAACTATATGTCCCAGTGCACCACAAGACTCTCACGAGACTCGCAATTAATGCAGCCATCTTAGATCCAAAGGGGATAATTCCTCGTGTTTCCGAGCAGGTCTGAAACACGAAGAACTTAGCAGAATACTTAGTTGGTGCTGCTAGAACATGGTTACCAGGAGATTGAAACTCTTAATATTTTCAACAATATTTAACCCTTAAGATCAAAGATTAGGACTTTGATTTACACATTGGTACTGGAGTCATCCTTCAAAGGATGACTTCGGAACCAAAGAGAAGCTAGAGGAATCCTGAACATGTACAGGTTTTGTTTAGGTTACTCGAGTCACATATAATATTAAGGTATTGCCATTGGTGGAAAATCAATGCATCCACATAGTAGAGATCAACAACACAAGAAAAAAGGAAAGGAACTAGGAGAGGAAAAATGGATAAAGAACACTAGTGCAGAAACTGGACATAAATCAAAGCCCAGAAAAATCTCTGGGTTCCCAAATCGTCTACAAACTGCATTCCGTGAAGACCCACAATTAAGTACTCCTTGGTCTGACCACTGTAGCCACAGTGAACTAGGCTAGATGAAAGGGCAGGGTGTTAGTACACTTTGCCCAACAGGAATATCGGATTCCTGCTCACTGAAACCAGTTGCTTTGCATGTTATGAAGCCCCACAATAGAGAGATGTTTGTGTATGTAGTTTAATTGAATGCGTTTCTCTCTGCTATTTTTACAGACCATAAAATGAGAGCACACCTCTATCCATTACTATGATATGCATCATATATAATATGAATTTTGGTTTGGTCTAATTTAAATGCATTGATGATGCTGCCAGCTGTCATATATTGAAACAATATTTAACATCTACTGTATTATAGCTTCACAAGGAACTTTATGTGTGAATTTCATGGGAATGTTAAACCATTTCTCTACTTCTAAAGGTCTTACATCTTATCTGTACTAAAATTGCTCATTAAGAAGCTAAATAATGCAATAGTTAATAACAATTAGCATATACCACTAAGGCAGTTTAATTAATGTATGTTCGCTTACCTTCTTAACTGAAAAACTTATTCCGGAGTTATGAATTGCATACCTATCAAAATAAAAAATATAAAACTCACGTATTCGGTATTAAAAGCAATTAAAATAGTACTACTTTTAACAAAAATAGCAAAACACTTTTGCCACTGTTTTCATTTAGAAATAGCTTCTCTGTTAAACAAAGGTGAAAGAATAAAACATTCAATGGCTGGAGAGATGGTAAAACTTCGGAAACCTGCAAATAAAGACTACATCCTGATTAACATGACACTATGGTTTGAGCCTTACCTCGATATGGTGACCAACACATGGGATAAGTTGCAACCGATTTGATTTAGGTTTGGAACTATTAGATGTAAGCTCTGCTTTCCCCTGGGCCAGTTTGATTCTTCTGCTGTCTTTAACTGTCCTTGTGATGAGCGCTTCCTACAAGTCCTGGCACATTTCGTCTTTTTTTGTAGATTTAATCGCATTTATACCAAAAGGTTTTTAATCCTGCTACTCCAGAGCACTGCACTGACCAGATGTATTCCTGTATTGTTATATTTACAGATTCTTCGCTATTCAAAAGTCAAGAACAAAAGCAATGTTAGTCCTCACACTCCGCGGAACCATGAGGAGCCGCCGGTGGAAAAGAGAGGGATGGGGGGATGGGCACAGAAGGGAGTTGCAACTGTGTTTTAGTTTTAAATGTAAGATACAACTATCCTGCAAGGTAACGAGAAGTAATATATGAGTTATATCTGGAAAATAGGTATGGTAATTATGATCGCCAATGTATGCGTCTGATTATTACGAGAGATGATTCATGTGGGAAAAATACGCTGTCTGGACCCGGCTATTCGAATTCTAAATAACATCTATACCATTACCTATTGTAGTATGTATTTGAGAAATGCCGATGAAATATATTTACAGATACTTTGTTCCTGGCGGTTTGTGCATGTGTCTTAACATTTCTTAAATTTGTTTTGTGTCATAGACAGTCCTTAATGTTTTAACTGTTGGACATGTATTTTAGATTATTTATCATGTGTACTATTTTACTATGGGTCTGTATGAATTTTATAGATTGCTCATGCTGTGCTTTTAGGATCATTCTTTTAAATGATCAAATAAAGATTATATTGATTAGTGATACAAAAAGCAATTAAAACAGTACTACCTTTATCAAAAATAGTAAACCACTTTTGCCACTGTTTTAATGTAGAAGTAGTTTTACTGTTAAACAATGGTGAAAGAATAAAACAAGCAATGGTTGCTAGTTTCCCAAGAGCCACCAAGTAGTTTATTATAATTCTTCGGTAGAAGAATTTGTGCCTAATTTAGAATTTGGCAGATGAGTACTCCGTCACAAACATGACGGATATCCCGTACACCTAATCACAAGTCATTATATCCCAATTTCACATATTTAGGCGTACGGGATAGTGAAACTCTAAATAAGTCCCACTGACTTGGTGGGAAGATGTGGAGAGAGCATTTGAATGACATGCCAAACAAAACTCTTAGTTTTCATAATGAAATATACAGAGCTAATTAGGTTTTCGGCACTGCATCGCATATCTGCTTTGGATTTTGACAATATTAACTAATTTACTGTAAACTGATCAACCAATGCCAAAATGTGGGTGGTAACTATCCAAGACCATTTAATTCCATATTACACTTTATTTGTGAATGTGTGTTCAGGGCCATCTAAAGGATTTTGGGGCCCTGGGCCAAACTTATTTTGGGAGCCCCTGTTTGGAACAGTTTTGCATTTATGATCTAACTTCAGCTCTTTCATGCCCTCTTTGGCCAGGTCACCAACAGTGTACAGGCACACTCTTCCAAACTCTAAATGTGTTTACATTTAATATTCAGGGATAGTGATGTGTGTTTTCAATATTGTAACACAGCAGCAATTCACTATTATTACTGCAAATAATCTCTGTGACTCCCTCCCACTTCTCATATGTGTGGATCTAAAATAAACTTTATGCATAATGAATGAAACGTAAACACAAAATTTCTCTGCAAAATGTCTGCAATAGACTCTCCCACATCACCCACAACATAAATTAAAAGAAAACGGTATTTAAAACAATGTGTTTAACAATTATTCAAGGTCATCAGGGCCCGACTCTGTAGAAAAGAGATGGCTCTATCAGGGGCCCCCTGAAAGGCTAAGACCCTGTGCCAGAGACCACTTCGCCCATGCCTTAAAACGTCTGTGTGTGTTACACATTGAAGTTCTGCTACGGCATAAATTAAATAAATAAAAATAAAAGTGCATGGCTGCCCTACAATAGTATATAACATCCTAAAAGTTTCTACTTCCAAGCACCAGCACGCTTGTAACAAGAGTAAAGACAAAAATCCAAGAAAGAGGGCAAATGTGAATTAGGGGAGTGGTCAGCAGTGGGCAAGGTAAGGAATCACCTAGTTGGCTCCATTCAAGCCCAAGGCCTCCCATCACCACTCCTGGGGTATGTTCCAGCCTGACAATGCAAGGTACTCAAGAGGGGACTACATCAAGTGTCTTATGGAGACTGACTCTCAGCGTCTGGTGGGTGTGCGAGAGGGGGGGTTGAAGGTCTAGGGGATAGAAAAGGAAATGTGAAGCCATAGGCTCATGCGGGCGGGGTATCTTCGCGTATCCGTTATCCAAACTGAGTGAGCATGGTGCCCAAGCCACAGCTATGGGTTGTTTACGG
The DNA here is from genome assembly GCF_964204655.1 of Triturus cristatus. Lineage (NCBI taxonomy): Eukaryota > Metazoa > Chordata > Amphibia > Caudata > Salamandridae > Triturus > Triturus cristatus. The sequence continues at coordinate 514,757,755 of NC_140588.1, forward strand.
GGACCACGGGCGTCCTCCCAATGTAGGATGGTACTCTCCGCTTACTCTCCCCCATCAGAGAAGCAAACTCTCCCATTGTGAGACTACCGGGAGTTGGGTGGCCCTCCAGTGAAGCGTGCAGGCCGCTTGGCTATAAGCAAGGCCAGGTCTGCGAATCGTGCTCACACTTTTTGATTCCTCTCTCGTTCTCCTAAGTTCAGTAACGGAACCCAGGGCATCATGCACTGCGCTTCAATAGTGGGATATGGTGGGGCATGACCATAGCATGTTTTGGAGGTCTACTGCTGGGTATTGACATCTAGGACACACAAGGTGTACCATGGGAAATATGCAGTTTAGTCTGGGCAGTGTGAGATAGGTTCTGTGGAGTATTTTGTATTGAATACTTTTAAAGCACAGGTTGCAAGTGATGCTTTGTAGGGATTCAAGGGCCTTATTCCATTCAGAATCATGCAGGGGGCACGCATTGTTGTACTTCCACATTTGATGAAGAGGTGTCAGGTAGATCCCCACGTGCTCCCTGGTGGCCTTATAAAGCCATGCTATCAGATGACGTCCAGCACCCATGGTGTATAGGGTGTGTACAACGTGATGGGTGGGGGCCTCTTCGTCTAGTATACCATGTGCCAGCACGCTGCTAACAATTGTTCATGGAGAAGGAACTGGCCTGGGGGTATGTCATAGTCTTGAAGCAGCTGTTCAAATGTGAGTAGCTGGTGGTTTTAGAATAAGCTGTCCACAGTCTCTAAACTGAGCATGCCAGGGAAAAAGGTCCTCATATGTAAAGGACCAGTGAAATCTCGGTAGCCCTTGGAGGGGAACATCAGTTGTAAGATCTGGGCGAGGCACCTCCAAGCCACCCATAAGTGTACGGACCAGGAACAATGCAGTTTAGCAACGGGGAGTAGGAACTGATGAAGGATGTCAGGGGTCTGTCCTCTGTGCTGGTTTCAAATAGATTCTCACCCGCAAGCCAGTGGAATACCCATTGGAGTTGGGCCACAAAATAGTATGATTCAAATGAGGGAGCGCCCAATCAGCCGTGGCCCACCGGTAGTTGTAAATTGCTTAGGCTATCCGATGCCGTTTGTCATCTCAAATCAGTTCCCCGAGCATAGAATCTAGTTCCCAGAAAAATTGCCTGGGCGGATAGATTAGCACATTGACAAAATAGTACAGTGATCAGGGAATGACTACCATTTTAGAGACGGTTCTTTTGCCCATGAGGGTGAGGGGTAGGTGCCTCCAGAACCAAACCTGGGACTTTAGAGCCAAGAGGGCTGGCTTCAGGTAACCCTCAATTAGAGCTTGCTGCGAGTGGTATAAGAGGACGCCTAAGTAATGAACCACTGTATCTGTCCATTCCAGTTGTACCCCTCTGAGCCAGACCTCTTGCGGAGGCACGTTGAAACGCAGGAGAAAGATGCATGATATTGTCTAACCTCAGAGTGGCGAGTATCACCGCAATGTAGTGGTGGCGTCTCGAAGATAGAACAACAGATTGTCTGTGTACAGCGGCACCGCATGCGTGGTGCCATCCAAGGGGATATCCCAATGCACACCCTCTGATCAGAGGAGGTGAGCCAAACGCTCCATGGCAATGGTGAAAAGTATAGGGTGTAGAGGGCAGCCCTGACAGGTGCCGCAGCCTATCGGGAATGAAGCAGAGATAAAGAACCAAATTAGAGAGAGGGGTCCCACTCACCAAAGGGACAGGACGCCAGAAACAGACTCATTATAAACATAAGCCAGAATTTTCACTGCTTGTCCTTTCTTAAAACCTCTGTCAAGGCGTGGCCACTGGAGCTATGGAGCGATCGGTGATCGTGGAAAAAAGGAGCACGCCAGGAGGATTTTAAAGACCCGGCAAATAGACTTAGAAGCTCACCTGATTGGCAAAGAGGTTTGCGAGTTTTTGAGAGAAAAAAAAAAAAAAAAAAAAAAAGCACACGAACCGTGAATGTGTCGTTTTATGCCATAGCTCCAGTGGCCATGTCTTGACAGAGATTTTAAGAAAGGACAAGTAGTGAAAATTCTGGCTGCTGTTTATATACATGATTGATCCACTTCTACAAATCAGCGATAGAAGAATATAATAAGATGAATATGTTGGGAGATGCTGCACTGTACATTTAAGCCTGAAGAAGGTGGACTATCAAACTATTCCACTGAAACGCGTCGCTTGCTTTTGTTATGTGGGGAACGCACCCAAATTCTATCCGAGTTCAATAAGGATGAAAAAACATTAGGCATTCAACCTGGGTCACTAATTGTAGTGTTCAATTAATTTTGGGGTGCTTACTGGGCTTATCAGGTTGTTGATGTTTTTATTGCTTGTTTTTAACTCTCCCAGATGTCTATGTATGACATTATTTTACTCTATGTGTTTATATGATGCTTATGTTTTTTAACTCGGTTTATACATTTTGAACTGCTATAGATTTTGATAATAAAAATACATCACAGCATTTATACTACATTTTTTGGTTTCCATTCAATATTGGTGATTGGGTTGTAAGTGCATGCTGGAATTGTGTGTTGGTATGCTTTAAGGAGCCCAAAGGGATCTTATTTTTTTTTTTTTTTTTTTTTTTTTGAAACCGTTTATTGCAATCTCAAATATATACAAGTATGGGCCTACAACCTTCCGGCCGGCCGCTAAAGTGATTAAAGCACATGACATACATACTAATAAGGCACTTGGCTTTGCATAGACGATAAAGCAGGAGGTATCAACAACGTGGGCCACATAACTCTGAACCCACAATACGGTTTCGTTTTCTACAACACAACAACATAAAACCACACCCGCAAGGCAACCCACGATCGAAAATGACGACATGTGCTCCTCAAGTGGGGAACCCCAACCATCTAAAGAAATCCAGAGGGGGGGGGGGGAAACTGATCCAGGACTGGGAGAACAATGTGCCCAGGGCTGAAGGAGGGGGTCAACTATGGGGATGGAGCTGGTGACGCGGGAGGCAACAACGGCGGCTCGCAAATACCCCCGCGGTAGGCGTTCCAGGGGCCCCATATCTTCACCCATGCCCCAGGCTTACCCCGCGCCACATATACCACCTTTTCTCGGAACATGCACCAATCCATATGTTCTTTCCAAGCCGACACCGCCGGGGGCCTCTGAGATCCCCACAGCTGAGCAATGTCACGTTTAGCTATCATATATCCCAGAGTCACCCATCGCGTCTGCGGAACCGAGTAATCAGTCGGTTCCCACACATTCAGCAGGCATCTCCTCGCTTCAGGCAACAGCGCGACATGTGTAACCGCTCGCAGGACCTCATGCACACCACGCCAGAATCGCTCCACCCTCGGACATTCCCACAGAATGTGTAAAAAAGTCGCCAAAGCACCACACCCACGCTTACACAATCCGTCCTCGGCATAGCCCATACGCTGAAGCCTCGGCCCCGTCATATACACCCGGTGGAGTATCTTAAGCTGGACGAAGCGAAGGCGAGCCGGGATGGCCACCTCCTTCGGAGAGGCCACCGCGGAAATCCAGTCCTCGTCGTCCAACTCCAGCCCATCGGCAACCCAAGCCTCACGGAGGCCAGTCAGTAAGCCCGAGCGGTCATTTATCAATTTCTTATAAATGAGGGAGATCGTGCTGTCCGGAACGTGGCCATCTAGCACTCTATCCTCCAGGGGGGAGGACTCCGGGATGGAGGCCACGTCTGGGAAGACGGAACCCAGTGCGTGACGGACCTGCAGGTAGCGAAAGTATTCACTGCCCTGCAGCTGAAACTCCGCCTGCAGCGTCTCGAATGTCTTGAATCCTCCCCTCGTCCAGAGATCTCCCACTGTACTGATGCCTATCATGTCCCACCTCTCGAAGCCCTTCGAGGTCCACAAAGAGCCAAGCCTCTCCGACGCATACAACGGTGACGCCCGGGTCAAACGGTCCTTCCATCCCATAGCTGCATTAGCCGCGTGCCATACTCGCACCATGACACGCGTGGGTCCCGTCAAGCGGGAATCGGGCACGCTAGTGTAGAGCGCTCGATTGTAGTCGCCACCGGGCAGGAGCATTTTGTCCATTTCAAATGCCGGGTTTAGGGCGGGCCCATAGAAGCCGTGATTAATTGCAGCTAACTGGGAGGCCCAGTAATACCGCTTAATATCCGGGAGGGCAATCCCTCCGTCGTACCACGGGAGCGTCAATTTTGCCAGGGCTATGCGCGGCCTCCCGTCCCAAAACAGACGGCGCTGCAAGCTTTCCACCTCACGGAAGTAGCGCGCCGGGACCAAGTCCATAGTGTTCTGGAGAGCGTACAAAAAGCGCGGCAATGACATCATCTTGAACAATGCCGCCCGGCCGAGCGGCGAAAGCGGCAAGCGCCGCCAGCGCGCGACGTCCTCCTTCAAGCGCTGGAGGGGGGGAAGCAAGTTTCGCTCGTAGCGGGCCACCGGGTCCAGCGTGATATAGACCCCCAGGTATCGAAATCCCTGCGAGGCAATCTGGATCGGACAGCCCCGAGGGAGGACAGGAGCCTCCCCGGAAAGCACATAGACACAGGATTTAGCCCAGTTGATGACAAGGCCAGAATTGCGGCCAAAGGAGCGCAGAACATCGACCAGGACAATCAGTGATTTGCGCGGGGAGGCTAGGTACAAAAGGATATCGTCAGCGTAGAGGGACACGCGGTCCTCATACTCGGGGGTCCAACGGAGACCTCGGATAGAAGGGTGCCACCGCAGCCACTCCGCCAGGGGTTCCAGGGCCAATGCAAAAAGGAGCGGCGACAGGGGACAACCCTGTCGTGTGCCCCGTCCCAGCACGAAGGGGGCCGAGACTCGACCATTCACCACCACCTGTGCCAATGGGTCCGAGTACAACAATTTGACCCAACTGATGAATCCTGGGCCAAATCCGAATTTCGCCAACATCGCCCAGATGTAGGGCCACTCGAGCGTGTCGAACGCCATGGTGGCGTCCAGGGATGCCAAGATGGCCGGCTCCCGCACGAACGGAACACGCGCGAGCACCCCGTGCAAGCGCCGCAGATTAAGGGCCGTATTGCGATGGGGAATGAAGCCGGACTGGTCTTGGTGGACCAAATCGCCCACCACGCCGACCAGCCGGTTAGCGAGCACCTTGGCGAGGATTTTAGGCTCCGCGTTTAAAAGCGAGATAGGCCGGTAGGATGTAACCCGGTCCCGCGGTCTGCCCTCCTTGTGGAGAACCACGATGGTAGCCAGACGCTGGTCCGGCGGGAGGGAGCCCCGCGAGTGAGCCGCAAGGAACATAGCGCGGAGGTGGGGTGCCAGTACGTCCGGTCGCAATTTATACAGCTCGATAGGAATGCCGTTCGGGCCCATGGCCTTGCCAGAAGCGACCGAGCGGATGGCGAGGGCAATTTCGTCCGAGGTGGGGGCGACATCCATCAATTCCCTGTCCTCCATTGAGAGGGAGGGCAGCGCGATGTCACGCAGCAGGGCATGGGAATCCTCCTCCGGGCAGGGAGAAACCGGGGAATATACCTCGCGGAAATAATCCGCGAAGCAGGAGACAATGCCTTCCGGCTCAGTGACACGTACACCATCCATTCTTTCAATCAGCGGGACCACACGACTAGCTCTCTCCTTCTTATCCAACCACGCAATCAACTTACCAGCCTTATCACCCACATCATACAATCGCCCCTGTTGCTCTCTGCTGAGGCCCCTGGCCGCCTCCGTGACGAGGGACCTATAGGCCGCCTGCTTAAGGTGTAAAACGTGCAGCGCAGCGTCAGTCACCCCACTCCCCAGACCACCCTCCAGTTCAGTGATTTCGGCCTCCACTCGGGTCACCTCCTCCTGTGCGCGCCTCCGGGCATGGGAAATAAGGGAGAGGGCCTCCCCTCTAAGCACAGTCTTGAAAGCCTCCCACAGGGAAATGGCAGACGGGACAGACCCCACATTCTCCTCAAAGTACCGTTGCAAGGATTTAATCAAATCAGCACGAATAGTGGGATCGCGCAGGTACCAGGCATTGATTGGAGCTACCCTGCCCTCCCCCCTCGGGAAGACATCAAAGTGCAACAGGAGTGGGGAATGATCTGAAATACCCCGCGCCAGGTGGCGCACCTCCCCCACTCTCCCAGCATAGGCCGCAGGAACAAGGACATAATCAAGCCGCGAAAGGCTACCATGGGCCCCCGAATGGAAGGTGTACTGCAGCTGAGCGGGATGCTTTAGACGCCAGCAGTCCACCAATCCCAGCGTGTCCAAAAGGCCAGACAGCCACGCTTGTGCCCGGGGGAGGTCCCTAGGGGGATAACGATCCAGAGTCCCAGAAGCCACCGCATTGAGGTCCCCCCCAACCACCAGAAGCCCCCCCGGAAGGTCAAGCAGGAGGCGTCCCAGGTCCGCAAAGGTGGTGGACTGTAACCCCGGTGGGACGTACACTGAGACAAAGACGACTACCCTGCCCTCCATTCTCCCCACCAAGACAGTGTAGCGTCCCCTCTCATCATGGCGCACCTCGTCTATTTCTAGCGGGAGCGAGGTCTTGACCATAATGCCCACCCCTCGCGAGCCCGATGTGAAGCCCGAGTGGGCCACCAAACGATAACCACGTCTATTCATGGCACAATAGGAGTTACCAATGAGGTGTGTCTCCTGCAAAAAGACCACATCAGGCGAAATCCGTTTCAGATATTGCAGGACCACACCCCGCTTAATCCTATCACCCAGTCCGTTAACGTTCCAGGACAGCAAAGTCAGGTCCCTACCCCCCATCACGTACAGAAGCCATCATTAGTCCCCCCGAGAGCATCTCAAAAAAACCAATACAATAAAGGGTTTGCCTTGCGGTAGAAACGAACCACACCCCACCCCAACCCACCCATCCCAACAGAACTCCCCGCACCCTGCACCCCTGCATGAGCCCAAACAGCCCCCCCTAAGTGCAGTGTGCCTGTCGCCCCATGGAAAGAAAACTAACTAGTCCCCCAGAGGAGGAGGGAGATCCCCCGAGAGACTCCACACGACCTCCGCAGGAGGGGAACTTACCTTAACAGTAAATGGTGACAATAACACAGTCCAGAGCAAGGCCTACCATTAGTCCCTCAGTCCTGATCCGGCGGGCCCTCCCCACCAACCGCTCCCCCCCCACCTCCCCGGCCCCGATCTCCGGGCAGAGTGTCCAGCCAGTCCCCGGCCGCCTCGGGACGATCAAAAAAGTGCGTGCGGCCATCCACCTCCACCCTCAGCTTAGCCGGAAAAAGCATCGCATATTTGATATTCAGGTCCCGTAGGCGACGTTTGACACCGAGAAAACTCAGTCGCTGCTTTTGGACCGCCGGAGTAAAGTCAGGATAGAAATTGATATCCATATTGTCAAGTCTAACCGGCCCTTGTAGCCTGGAGGTCTGCAGGATAGCGTCCCTGTCCCGAAAATTGAAAATCCGGGCGATGAGAGGCCTCGGAGGGGCTCCGACCTTAGGCCTACCCCCGGGGACCCTGTGGGCACGTTCCACTGCAAAAAATTTACTCAGCCCCCGAGGCTGGAGATGGGTGAGGACCAATTCCTCCACGAACAGATCCGCTGCCTCTGCCTCGCGTCCCTCCGGCACCCCGATAATGCGGACATTATTCCTCCGGGCCCGACCCTCAGAATCCTCCAGTCTACGATGCATCATGGCGCTCGCCTGGCCAAGCCTGCGCACCTCCTGTTGGAGGGCCGCCACGTCGGATGTGAGGCCCGAAGTAGAGTGGGCCAAAGAATCGACCCGGTCATTTGTTTTGGAGAGATCGGCTCTCACGAGGCCCACGTCCACGAGGACCGAGTCGATCTTCTGCGCCAGAGTGTCAAAGCGCTGGTCCACCGAGGCCTTCATCTCGGCGATGGCGCCCATGACATCTCGGAGGGTCAGGTCCGTGGGCAGAGCAGGAGCGTCAGCCGGGCCCATAGGGGATCTACGCAGCGCCTCTGGAGATCCCTTCTGGAGGGTGTAGCGGTCCATATTGTTGGATTGATGGGCCGCGCCACGACGGGTCGACTTCACCTTAGCCCGGTCGCCATCTTGTTTGGTGGCCATGGTCGCGGTCCCAAATCGAGCCAAGCTCCTCAAGAAGGGGGTAGACAATCCCGTTCAAGGGCTCCGGGGGGGGGGGCGACCACCGCTCCACAGGACGGACCGCAGCCGGCGGGCCGGCAGGGCACCCCAACCAGGCCACACCACCGCACACCGCCTCGCGACCCTACCTCGCCTGGCAGCAAGGAGGGCGCAAAAGCGAAAGTGAAAGTGCGGGGTGCGCGAGTCGCCCAGCCTTGCCCGCCGCTGTTATTCACTTTGTCGCCGGATCGCCCCACAACTCCAGTACGGGGGGCCGGCGTGGAGAAGGCCGCAAACCTTAATCGGTGCTCCCGCCGGTGTCCGAGGTCCGAATTGAAAACGGAAAACGGGCGTCACCTCAGCTCGAGTTCAGAAACACAGTCCCCTCATCTAGGACAGGATTCGGTCAGGATTTATGCAGGAGGTCGCGGAGGTCCTCGGGAGCCTCGCACCTACGCGGCCATCTTGGGTGCGCGCTAGGCTCCTCCTCTCAGGGATCTTATTTTTGACAGCAGAGATAAAGAAGCCAATCTGTACGAGTGAGGGCGGGGTACCATATAGCAGTTTTGTATAGCCTAGGAGACGCCTAACAATTCCAATCACAGTCAGCACCGCAAAGAGGCAGCCTGAAACTGATGGCAGGTTCCTTCCCAGTGAAATGCTGGATCAAAGACAGAGCCCAATGCTGCGTCTTCCTAAAAATAGACAACGTAGTGGTAGTCCACTACATCAACCGCCTAATGCAAAAACAACAGTTGATGGAAAGAATGTAGAACAATGTCATACATTCACCCCAGTACAGAGATCTGGGCCTAAATCCATAGTTTTTTTGCTCACCATGCCATCCCAGTTTAAACCCAGCCATATGCAAATCAGTCTTGACCCTATGCCTCATGGGAACAGTCCAGCCCGAACTGCCAAGCCAGGTCCTCCCTGGACTGGAAACAAGCATCCTGGAAGACAATATATCGTCCATCATTTGTTTGCTGTAACACTTTTCGCCCTAAGTGGGGTGGGTATGCCCCGACGTGGGTCCCTTGCTCATTGTGCCACTGGATTCAAGCTACCCTGGCTGAAGAAGGGGGACATACACTGAAACCGGTCCCAGGATGCTTCATTCCGGTCCAGGGAGGCCCTGGCCTGGCAGTTCGGTCTGGACTGTTCCCATGGGGCACAGGGTCAAGACTGATTTGCATATGGCTGGGTCCAAACTGGGGTGGCGTAGTGGGCAAAAGAACGATGGATTTAACCCAGATCTTTTGACTGGGGGAGAATGTTTGTACTGTCAGCATTCTGTCCATCATTTGTTTGCTGTAACATCAACCGCCTAGGCAGTACATCGATCTCTCACAAATCTTGCCCATGGCCTTTGGCAATACTGTTTGACCAACCAAATACCCACCTCGGCAGAACACCTCCTGGGAACCTTCAATCAAGTAGCGGATTGGTACTCTCAAAGGTGTTCCAGGAGATCCAGGACCGTTGCGGGCCATTCACGATCGATCTCTTTGCCTCACGACTGGAACATCAGCTGGCGAGGTATTGAAACTGGTGTCCGGATCCCAGTGCAATAGCAACCAATGCCTTTCTGCAAGAGTGGAGTGCAGAGAAAGAGTATGCCTTCCCTCAGTTTGCAATGATTATGAGACTCTGCGCTCAGAGGCAATGTCAGCGGGCGGACCTAGTGGTAATTACACCGATATGGAGGTCGCAAGTATGGTTTCCAGTTCTGATGGAACTTTCTTGGGTTTTCCAATCCATCTACCCCTCTTTCCAGATATGCATCACCTGGTGAGGTCAGGCTGTCTTCACCTTATGGCAGAGAGGATTACAGGGAACATGTGAAAGTCCCATGAATTTCTGAGGAAGCTGCCACGTTAGCTTGGGCGGATAACACAAGTGAAAGATACCGATCTGCCTGGTAATGATGGTGGAGTCAGTGTCATCAACTGCAGATGGATCCAGTGGGGGCGAACGTTGTCATAGCCTGAATTTTCTGGCAGCCCCGTCATCAGAAGACTTGGCTCATAGACCAAGTAATACCTTTTGCTCCGCCATTTTGGCAGGACATGTACCAGTAGATGGCACTCCGGTAGGCGAACACCCTCTAGTATGTAAGCTCCTCAGGGGCATTTGAATGTACATTCTCCCGGAATCCCGCTATTCTATACCTTGGGACGTTAATAAGGTTTTAAACCTATTTAAATCATGGCCATGCAATAAATACCTAACCAGGAAGCAAATGTTGGAAAAATTGGCCACTCTGTTGTGCTTGATTTCCTGTCGCAGAATAATCGGATGTGACAGCCTTGGATTTGACAGGTACAGTATTATCTCCGGACGGAGTGACTCCATATTTCAAGAAGAACAAAATGTAATTCCAAAACGGTATCTTATACAGCTTTTCCAGATGTTCCTAAATTATGTGTGGTTAGGGCACTGAAAGCTTATGAAGCTATGACCAGGGATATATGCCCCCACGGGAAATTTCAGTTACGTATTGCCCTCACGAAACCACACAAACCTTCTTCTCCCACCATTGCACAATGAGTCAGATGAGCCATGCAAGAGGCAGGGATTGATATCTCTTAGTTTGGAACCCACTCAGTAAGAGAGGGGCGATGGCCTCTAGACATTTTTTAACTGGGAGATCGTTTGAAAGACATTCTAAACACAGCTAACTCGTCCTCCGTTTAATAGGTTTTATTTTTAACCGGTTGCGAATCTGTTATCGTTGGTGGTGGAGTCTTTAAACTAGCCTATTCCTCGCTTCTAGAGTCCTGACATAGAATAAAAAATGTCCTAGCTATCGTAACAGAAAGTTACAACTCTATTAAGGAATCGGAGACGAGGATTAGCCCACCCTTCGTTGATGTAGGTAATCCCACCCAATTTAAATTACAACTCTTATACATGAGGTTTACAGATTATTGGATGATTTGTTTTTCAGATCAGATTATTGATATTGCTATGCCACTGGTTAAAGCTGTTGTATGTAAATATTATGAGTAGGTTATTTGGAAGGAGTTTTCAATCACTCCTTTGGTTCATTAAACACATACGAACAAACAGGAATTACATGCCCGTGACTCAACAGGGTTCGCAGGAGGAAAGAGGAGGATAGAACCTCCTCCGGGAATATGAAGAGGACGTGATGGCCGTTGATTCGATGAACTGTTTACTTTGTTCTGTGTACCAAGGCCTCATGGGAAATGTAGTTTATTGTTGAAATACTTGATTTTAATGGCTGCTGTGAAATAAAATGAAAGAAGTAGAAGCCTAATCCTCGCCTCCGAATCCTTAATATAATTGAAACTTTCTGTTATGATAGCTAGAACATTTTTCATTATACAGTGTTGCAGAAGTCTCAGACCAGAATTTTGATAAGCTGTGCACGCTATGGCTTTCATCTCATGTGGTACAAAGTTGACGATTGTCTCTATTTTTGTAAAATTAACCTGACTGTTTCTTTAGCTTGTGGTACATTTCTTCTGAACAATCTGTTAAACTGTATGGTAATCAATGGCCTGTTTCCATATTTTCTGGATACCCAAAAATGAATGTAATGTCCTTACATCCTAAACTTGATGCTGGAGTGAATAATTGAATTTTTAACGGCGGATGCTGCATTATCTTCATTATATCAAGGTGTTAGAAAACAATAAGAAATCCCAAAGAGGCTTGTTTACACATTTTTGTTCACCATTCTCGGTCAAATATGCTCATTTCATGCTAGCTCGAAGCATGCGGAGAGGCTTATATGAACCATGAGTCCAACACTAACTTTACATTTTGACCTGCACACGTTTTATGAGTGTTTGCATTTGCATGTCGGCAGGCATCAAGAGCCTGGCTGGTGTCGAGGAAACATTTCGCAAGGAGCTCCGGGTGTCAGGAACGATGAGGCGTGACTGGTCTTTTCACATAATGGGAAGCAATTACCAGCAAAGCTGCCAGGTCCTGCACCACGGTCTTAAAGCAGCAAGACTGTAACTATGCTTCAAAATAAATATAGAGATGCACTGAAATGTCTGTAACAGAAACAGGTATGTTTTTTTCCTCAACCGCAGGCGGCTGCATCAAGTAGCATGTACATCATGTGTGCAAGACCTATAGCAGGGCTGTGGGACATAAATATGTGCTACTCCGCCTCCGTTAACAGCACCAATAGCTGTGAGAGTGGGAAATCAGAAGACAGCTAGGAGACGGGTGCTGGACTGTAAAAAGAAAAAGAAAAAACAAACAAAAAAAAAAAACCTTTGGTCAGAGATGAATGTACCCCCATTCAAACTCTGAAACGTTCGAGTGCAAGTCTTCATACCATAGCATCTCTAACAAGCAGAAATGGCATGAGAAGCAGCGACTGACCAAAAGCAACAATTACAAAAGAGGTCTCCCAAAACAACAGATAAATAACAACAGCCTAAGGAAACTGTACTTGGTCGGTGCTCCTCAGCCTTAAAAGGAAGTGAGGTATTGGCTGCACAAACGAGTTTGAAGCTACCAAAGAAGAGTAACGGTGGAGTGAACCTATGGTATGGAGCAGGTGGGAATATAGTCATTTTGTTTGATTACAGCAGGTCTTGTAGACAATGCATGCGCGCTGTCTAGGCTCGATCGGAAAAAAAGAAAAAACAGAAAACAGAGAATTCCGGACCAATCACTAGATTATTGCACAGTCTGAGAATCCAGAAAGATTCATACTGCAAAACGTTCCAGTGAAGTCTTTATCAAATCTACTATTTCCCGTTGAGTTCAGTTACTGGTCTTTTAGGTTTTAGATCGCTTTTATCCGTTTATATGAAAGAGAGTGTTACAATAAAATCCACCACCTACATCCACTGGCCAGTAGTGAAATATTAAGTAACGTAATATACATGCATTACAATAGGAGAGAAGAAAGGAGGGACTGGAGTGGGTTAGGTGGGGGGGAGCAGCGTGGGGTTAGACCAAGCTATGTCGATCCTGAGCTGGTTGTTCAGTGTGTCAAATTAGTCTCAGTTGCCTTAGTGTTTGTTGGGGTCTCCTGTTGAGGTGAGGTTGAGTATCCGGAGGTAGCATGGGCAGGAGAGCTCTCTGAACACAGACAAGGTTGCTACATCTTGTCAAAGAGGGGAAAGCACTGTGTGGCCACAGCAGTTAGTTTTTCCATTCCCAATAATTCCCACAATTTGTATAACCAGTCGGTATGTGTAGGGATGGTAGCAGTGCCCCATCTGGCAAGTATTATCTGTTTGGCTGCGCCTAATGCCAAGGTGATCGCGCAACTTCTACTGGACCTCAACATGTATGTGAGTGGGTTAGGGAGACCCAGAAGAACATAACTTGGAAATCTAAGGATATACGTATCATACATGGAATTCACGGCATTACAAGACTCCTTCCCAAAAGGACTCTAGTCGGGGGCACTGCCATAGTAGGTTTGTAAGGGGGCCCTGCGGGCCACATAAGTGCCAGCAGCAGCCAGTGCAGGTGGGGTTCCAAGAGGCAATCCTCGCCTGGGTGAGATACCAATAATTGTGCAATTTTTTAAAACATTTCCTTACTAGTGGTGTTGAGTTCTGCTGTCCGTGCGCGGTGTAAAATATTGTTACATTCGCTGTCAATAAAGGGGCGCCCACACTCCCTCCTACCATCTGGCCCATGCGGGTGATTGTTGGGGACTCCAGGGTATAACAAGAAAGGCATTAATGTCAGATAAGAACTTTTTATCAGAGGTACGGGTGAGTAGCCACTTCTCAAACGGCATGAGCAACCGACTGGCGTGCGGTTGGAGTCAGGGCTATGTCACCCAGTGTGCCACTGTCAAGAACTGCCACCTTAACCGTGGCGGGGAGGTTACAGATCAATTGTAATGTTGAGAAGTCCATGAGATGTTAAGTATCAAACAGGTCCCTGACTCACTTGCAGGTGGCCTCATGCAAGGCCTGAAATGCTGTTCCCTTGGTTGTGGAGAAGAAGTCCGGGTTGCCAGTGTTTGTGGAGACAGGGGTGTCGAAAGACAATATCTCAACTGCACAGTGTCCCACACCCCAACTGTGGCCCTCACCACAGGTGACACATAGACACCAGTCGGCCTATGGGGTCTTGGGAGCGAGGAAACCTTCCAGATATCGTTGCCCGCAATTGCCTGATCTATAAAGCACCATTGTTTCTCTGTGTATGCCCGGGACTACTTCACCATACAGCGCAGTTGTGTGGCTTGGTAGTAGAAGCATAAATGCGGTATCCCCAGCCCTCCTGCTGATAATGGGAGATGGGTAGGGGTTCTAGCCATCCTGTCACGTCTACCCTCCCAGATAAAGTCCCAAATAATGGATTGCAGCTTGTCTAGCATATGTGGAGGAGACTGAAGAGGGTGGGTTTGCTTCACATACAGGATTTTAGGTAGAAGCGTCATCTTGACTGCTGCTATAAGCCCAAGCTAGGATGGCCCATGGCTCTTCCACTTGGTGAGATGTGTGTGTGTAATGCCAGGAGGCTGTCATAGATGTGTGCCGCCGTGGCTGCAGGCGTGGTGTGAATCTGTAGCCCCAAGTATTGAAGACTCTGGTCGGTCCACTGGAAGAGGAACTGTGTGCTAAGCCGATCCCTCCCCGACTCAGGGACAGTCAGGTTGAGGACGTAAGATTTTTGTAGATTAGTCTTGAATCCAGAGGCACCACTGAAAGCAGCTAATTCCGTCATCACTGCTTCTATGGTGGTATCTGGGTCTGTGAGGGCCAGGAGAAAGTCGTCGGCTTATAACATAGTTTTGTGTTCCAGTCCACCCATGATAATAAGATGGATGGCACACTGGAGCGCTGGACTTTATCTAGCAGGTAACACCGTCGTTTCAGGACATCACTGCCCCAAGTTCGAGAATAAACCAGGCCTGATCAGGATCCACCAACACTTGAACGTAGGGCGCAAGTCTAAAGGCTAACACACTCGTACAAATCTTAGCATCAACATTCAAGAGGGAGATTGGCCGGTAGGATGCACAGCTTGTGGGGTCTTTGCCAGGTTTAGCGATGAAGGTGATACTGGCCAAGCGCATTGAGTCTGGGAGTTCCCCATCCATGCTAAGTGCATTGTAGAGCAATGCCAGAACGGGGAATAGCTGCTCCCCAAAGGCTTTATAAAAATCGGCACCATAGCCGTCTGGACTCGGAGCTTTGTCTGGTGGCAAGCATTGAATGGTGTCAATGACCTCTTGTGGTGTGATGTTGGTGTCCAGAGCGGTGTACGTGTCGGGTGCGGCAGCAAGGGCCGACCTGAACAGGTAGGCCCTTGTGTCTGCCTCCGATAAGCGGTCCGCTGGGTAAAGGTCTGCATAGAAGGACTCAAATACAGAAGCAATGTCCTCATTCCAGTTCCTCTGGAAGCTATCCGCTCCCCGCATTCAGTGACCCTACTGTCAGTTGCTTCCGCTCTGAGGCAATGCACCAACATGCATCCTGCCTTATTACCCCCAGCGTAATATTTCAGACGAATGTGGAGCAAGGCGTACTCCGCTCTACCCATGTCCAGAGCCTGTAGGTGTTTCCGCGCCATCCGCTGACGGCGAGCAGCCACTGAACCTGAGTTAATGTTAATCGCCTCCGACTCCTTGACCTGCGTTTTCAATTGGAATTGCTTGGTTCACCTGTCTCTATTGTAGCCTGTGGAGATGGAAATAAAGTCCCCCTAATCACAACTTTCAGTGTCTCCCACAAAATGGTGACCGGGGTAGTGAGTGTGTCTTGAAAATGCAGAAAGGTTGTAGTAGCAGTTAAGATGTCGGCTAGGATATGGTGGTAGGTGAGGAGCCTCACGTTAAAGTGCCCAACAGTAGGGGTCCAAGAGCATTTCCCTGGGTTATATCGCATAATGATGGGGGAGTGATCAGACAGTGCTGCTGCGCCAATGTCCACCGAGTCCGTGTTAGAGGTGATGTGCGGAGATGTAAAGAAATATTCAATACGAGTATAGGTTTGGTGTGCCGCAGAAAAGAAAGTGTTTTCAGTGGATGTAGGGTGCATGTGTCTCCAGATATTCGTCAGCCCCGCCTCCACCAACCAGTGTCTAGTGCCTGATGTAAGGCCCCCCCAACCTTACCGGCCGCATAGTAGTCTATTGCTGTATTAAAGTCCCCACCCATTATTATGTCTTTGTCCTGGGAGGTCAATAACCGACCTAGGGAGTCCCTAATAAAACACCTCCCGGTGGTCATTGGGTGCGTATACTGTAGGTATAGTGTGCCTAACACCCTGTTTCATAACATGAAAGGCTAAGAGTCTCCCAGGAATCTCATCGAAGACCCGCTCCACTAGCCCAGGGAAGTGCATGGTGAGCAGGATCGCTACCCCAGCCTTCTTGCTCATCCCGACGAGAAGTACTGGCGATCGAACGAGCAAGAGCGCAGTCATCGCCAGTCACTTTGGATTAGGTGGGTTTCCTGCAGCATGCAAATGTCGCAACTTGAGTCTTTCAAGAGTGAAAGGAGAGCTAAGCATTTGGCCCCTGCATTCAGGCCTCGGACACTGAGGTTAAGTATAGAAATCACCATTGAGACTCAGAGGAGAGAGTAGTGTATCAGTCAATGGCCGTACTAAGGCATCAGGCCAACTAATATATGTCCGCATGGGGGAGGAAAAGGAGAGACAGGGAACAGGGAAACCAGAGCGAGAGATGGAGAGAGAGAGAGGTAAAACAAGAGTTAAAAAACGTCCCCCGCCCAGAGACCAGTAGAATCCTGGAAGAGAGGTCCATGTCGTAGGCGATTGCAGCTAAAACACAATGCCGCTATAGAGGAACTCCACCAGTGAGGCTGTAAATCTGGTGCCGGAGGAGGGTATTTGTGGGGTAGCCAAGGGCGTCAGTTATCCATTGGTTTGGTGAGGGCTCACTACTATTAGGCACAGCGGCATCAGCCGACAGCACTTAGTGATCACTCTCTGCGCCAACCGGGTTCCATTCACGTTGTAGTTGCTGAAGCAGTTGGGCACGCTCCTCACGACTATCTGCTTTGGACGGTATATTAAGCAACTTCTTCTTATGTCTGGAGGAGCGTCGGGACTCAGCCGACGGTCAAGGTGTCCCGGGATGGCGAAGCCATATGTTCGGCAGGGTGTAGGGCCGGCATACCAGGGAGTGCTCCGGCCTCCTCAAGGCTGTGAACCGCACGGACCTCCTCCTGCTATACAAACTGAAGGCGGAAAGGTTGGTCCAATTTATATCTAATGCCCTGCTCCTGGAGGTAGACAGTGAATTGTTCGGAGGGCCCTCCGACTCTGTAGCTTGAGTGGAGAGAGATCCTGGTAGAGCCACGGCCGGTGACCCTCAGATTCTATGAACTTCATGTCTCGTGCAGCTGCCATAATGATTTCTTTCTGGCAAAAGTAATAAAGGCAAGCAAGAATGTCTTTGGGTTGGCCCAGAGGAGTGGCCGGTCGCCCGGCGTGGTGTGCATGATCCAGGACAATGTCCTGGTCCATCAAGGTGGGTGCCAAGTACTTGAGTAGATGGACAACAAAATCTTCAAGATTTCCTGAGATAGCCTGCAGGGGAGCGCCTTTAATACGAATGTTGGAGGACGCAATCCATTTTCAAGGTTTTCAAGTTGGCATTGCAGCTCCAGTAGGTCAAGAAGTTTTCGCAATGACTATCTAATTCCTCTTCTCGAGCATCCTGACCCTTGCTCCAAGGACGCCACTCTCTGATCCACAGCCTCCACCTCCCTGTGGATCTCCCTGATCTCATCGGCTATGTCCAGCTTAAGCTCTGCGAAACCGCTCTTCAGGGTCCCAAACAACTGCTCCAGGAAGATTTTAGTATTAGGCGCCTCACCCTTATCCTCTTCGTCGGCACAGGTGTCATCCAGGAGCACCCCAAGGCAGATGGACCTGGAGGCAAGTCTGCTTTCTTTGCAACATTTTTCGTTATCATATCCTTCAAGGTGGGGTCCCTCTTCCCTGAGCGATGTGAGGACAAGGCTGCTTCTCGCCTAAGATCAGGGCCTCACAAGGCCCCCGACCAGAAGACCGGTGCCCTCCAAGTCCCGAGGGGGGATTGCAAATCAGACGCGTATTGTCCGTCGAGCAGGCAGATAATCCAGTGTTGGCTGCCGCTGGTATCAACAGGATGCGACCACCTCTGCGACAGGAACTAATCACCTCGTAACCCAGCTTGTGTTGTCAACTGCTCGAAAGAGCCCGAATTGCTCGAGGGGCTCCACGGTGTGTCTGACTCCGCACCAACCCCCACAGAGGGGCCCGCAGGCAACCACACCAGGGAAACAGCCAGCCAGGGTGGGGTGCTGGCTCCCAGTGGTAGCGCTCAGACGGTAAAAGGCCTCAGGTGGTGAGAGGAGGGACTACCCAGCGAGACGGGCCAACTCACGGACAGTGGGCTGCAGACGTTCACAGATTGAGGACCCTTGTCTCATGCTCTACCTTCCCACCCCGTGGCGAGAAGGAGCTAGCACCCGCGTGGTGTCTCTGTTGTGGGAGCCACCTGGCCTAAGAACCCCGCAGTGCAAGCAGGTCAGCCCCAACACGCAGCAGTCTGTGCCTGCCGGCGTCCGCCACACCGCTGCTATGGGCGACAGTGGCCGCAATCAGGCACAAAGCTTTAAATGGAGGGCAGACAGTTCCAGGCACCACAATCCAGAGCCTCAGCAGCAGGGCACAGCAGCACGAGGGAGAGTAAGGAATCGCTATGGCCGGCCATGCGCCATCCGCCACTCCGCGTGCACAGAGGGGAAGGCCGCTGCCGCCTCCTCAACATGTGTTCAGCACAAACACCCCTCACTCACCAGTAAGAGGAGTCGAGGTGGGAAATCCCACCATCACCAGGGTACGGCACCGTGACCAGCTAGAAGGGGCCCCCCATCCATACAATGCCCTGCTTCAGTCTGCTTCTGGCTTCTCTGCAGAGTGGCCTCAGAGTGCGCCCCGGCCACTGAGGTCGATGAGCCGCAGTGTCTCTGCATCTGCCAGTGCCCCCGCACTGCAGCAGCAAGGCCCTGCAGGGCGGGGGGGCCACAGTAGCCGTGAGGCGTTCCTCCTGCAGACGTTATGTGGCAGCTATGCTCGGTAGCGGCTGAGCTCCAGACAATGCTACTTACTCGGTCATCTTGGACACACCCCCTTTACTGGAACAAGCATTGGTAATTGCATTAGGTTTCGCCTATGTGATTAATAACAAGCTGTTTTAGATGCAAGTTGTAGCTTGGTGAGCAGTGCAATATAAGTCAGTGAAAGTCTGTTAAAGTGTTATGACATGTTTATTGAGAAAGGCTCAACTGTGTTCATATAATCACAAATTTGCCATAATGATGTTACTATAGCTGCGTTCCATGCTACATAAGCAATTAGGTCCAATGTTTACATGGAGATGGCTAAAAGAACAATTTGCTGAACAGTTAAAGGAATAAAGGAGTTTTCAATGGGTTCGTGTCATGCTCGTGACTCGGCCCGAGCGGTTGATTATAGCGCAAGCAGTGTGCAGGGGAGATTAAGTGGACAAGTACAGTATCTACTGCCGTTCGAAAAGCCGAAATAACGTGTCCACAGAATCCAGCGAGTTGTAGACATCAAACATGTGTTTAACATAACAGATGTCCATGTGACTGCAATACCCAGCATGCATCTTGTTTTAAAGTGCGCATTGTACTTACACCACGCGCTTTTATTTAAGGAAGAAACAGAAGAATCTGCCTAGGCTCAACTGCATAAACCAAGCGCTGTCAGTAACGAACCTTAAAAAATAAAACCCAAGATTGATTAAGCTGCACCCCCATGCTACCACTTAAACCACCCACCAACATGTGCTGTGCAAGAAAACCAATACCTGCTACGGTTGGTCAAAACCCACTAATGTTGAAAAGCAATGGCAGTGGAGATCGTATCACCAGCTAACCAGCAAAATGACAGTGAAGCATAAACCAAATATCAAATACTTTATTACCAAATTGTCCCATGCTGAAAGCCCATAAAATTAATAAGTGTAAAGTGAGAATGGATTACCTGAACGCGATGTGACCCGGAATGGAGAGCTGCTGCAACAGTACAAGCAATGTGACTAAATTTGCATGTGTTTAAATAAATGAGACACACCCAAGCGAAAGACATCGCCGTGATAAGCATAAGAGACAGACCAGACACCCGACACCCCGTCCCTTAAGAAGCAAGGGAATTTACATTCAAAGTATTTATTTTGCAGTTTTACATATAGCGCAAACTCATTGGAGCGCTTTATATGAGCTCCAGTTACATTACGCAGTCATTTTTTGTAGGCATATAGGGAGATAAAATTGATTTGCCAAGAATCACAGGATGTTGAGCCGACCCCGAGACTCAAACCAGGTTCCCCAGCTCCAAAGTCACCAGCTCTGGCAATTACACCACAAAAGTAACACTACAAATAACAACTTGAAGATAAAGTGAATAAAATATCCGTTGTTCACATTAAAACTCACTTGGTAAGAAACCCATAACAGTTACAACGGGTTTTGACTGTTGATGCAAACACGTAAACAATAAGATGAATAACTTCGCTATGAAAGTGATAAAATGTTCTAAGAGCGACCACATAACACTAGATACCTGCCATAAACTGTCTAAGAAGCGTATGTGTAAAATGAAACATTTATGTGAAAAAGCCCTTAAACGAAAAACAAATGCTAATTGACCGCATTTAAGTGCTTGATGGCAAAATGGACTTGTTGAACTAGAGTAGTGTATTACAATGTGGGTCGTCCACACAAAAAAAGCCACCTCACCTGTACAGTGAAGGACTTCAGCCCTGCAGTATCCATGGTGCAAGATTAAAATTTAAAACTCTTTTACAGTTATTTTGTGGCTGTGCAAGTCATCAACCTTAACAGAACGTTTTGTTAACAAACGCATATTTTGGAGTCATGATTGCACTCTTAACAGCTGCTGTTCAAGATAGCCATTAGAAGAACAACCACAAATGCTATGCAGTTATCACGTGACACCTACATCATTGTGACTTCCTGAATGTATGCAGGATATCTTTCACCATTTCTTTTTATAAAAATAAAATTCAGGGAAGAAATAAATCACACAACTGAACATTAAGAGCTGAATATTAATTGTTTGCTTAAAAGGGTTCGGGGGGAGGAGTGCTAAGGAATCGGTGACATTCAAGTAAGGAGATGACACTTCACAGCCAGCGTTATTAATATTGTGCCAAAGCCCTCGAAAGCAATGGCAAGCCCACTCTTTTGTGATATGCACAGTTTCATGAGCCACAGGGTACCCGGGATAGGAATGGGGAAAACAACTGGGTGAAGAGGGGCTAAGCAGCACTGGGAGGAAGGTGATGGTAGGAACGGGAGCTGGTGCATGCGAAAGACTGCAGACACATGTACTCTCAGTGCATGTTCAATAGAAATAATAAAAACAAGTGCTGTGCATGCTTAACCTTAAAAGAAATGTTCCACAAAAGCGAATGGAAACAGTACTTGGTTGTCAGGAAACTGATAATAGGAGCACACCAGGAAAACTCTAGGAACAACAGGAAACAGTATGCTACAGCCAATCGAAATGGAGGAAAAGTAAGTGGCAAGCACAAGAACCAATGAAAAGCAAGAAAAACAAGGGGGTGTAAGCCCCTTCTAAGATTTATATTGAATACAATAGATTTCACAAGCACAGCACAAGCAAAACCTAAAAAGGACTTCACCAATATCAGCACTATGACAATAGTGATAAAATATTAATCTGGTCAACATTCAATACCCAAACAAATCAGCCTCATCTCCACCCTCTCATGGGAGCGCACTGAACGTTTGCTTTTCATATAAAAGGCCACTAGAAGAAGGTGTAATTAGAGTAATGCTGTACAATTCAATATTTTCTTGAGATTCTTGCTTGATGAATCCATCTATATTGTTTCAACAAATCTCTACTCCTCTAGGACCATTATCACCTAGAGGTTGTTGATAATTACTCAGCAAAATCAACTCATTCCATTGTTTCGATAACTTGTTCACCTTTGTCGGTGAACATCTTGCATTACCTTACCTACTGACCACTTCAACTATTTTCGCATATTCTTCACTTGGACTCTTCAAAGCTTTCCTCCTTGTTGCAACATTATAAAAGAGATCTTCTACCTGGAAAGTATATTAAATAAATTAGGTTTATATTTATAATAATTTAGAGTGTTATAACAACTAAAGGTTAGTAATAACCGAAAGATTTCTGTTGTTGCTCTATGGACACAGGATACTTTAAGTATGTTTATGAAACTTAACTGAAGGTTTTACCGGGGAACATGAATAACATTTTTCATAGAATGAGGGCCAAACGCTTGACCAAACGCCCTTTGATAAAGCAAATTAAGAATTTCAAAAGGTAAATATTAGGTGGGTCAAAGTAAAATATACACTACTTTTTTCTCCTCTCTCACTTTCTTTGTTCGAACATTTACAAAGGATTAAATTGTCAAAGAAAGTGTTTGCACCATACTGCTAAGGGACACAATGGTATAGCAGTAAATTGCAAATAAGCATGTAGCTGGTGAGCCGAGGACTGGGAAAAGATCAAAATTCGCCTGAGCACCTGGCCTTCCACTGGATACAGCCGGCTTTCCACTCTCTGCATCTCTCTGCATCTCTCCCCATCCGTTATTCCTCCAAAGAGGAAGGAAGAGACAAGAACAGAAATAGGCCACATATTCAGCAAGAAGTGTGGAGTCTACAACAGATATTCAGGGACAATAGATACACAAAAAGAACTTTGATGAAACACTGGATTTAGACTGCAGTATGAAGCAAGAGGAGGAAGAAAAGGTTATGTTATACAGATCTGTAGAGCACACAATATATCGGGAGGGTATCCTGGCGCTGAGCAGGTGTGAGGATAGCCACCCCTAGGGCCTTGTGGGACTACTTGAAAAGACAGGTCTTCAGCTTCTATCAGATTTCAAGAAGTGAATAAGAGGCGATTATGTGCAGCAGGACGTTGTTCAACGCTTTAGGAGAGATTTAGAAGACGGCTTGCCACTAGATTTGATATTCAGTAAGAGTGGGATTTGTGCAAGTAGAAGTCCGGCCGAACTGAGGTGTCGGGAAGGTTTGTGAAAGCAGATGCGTTTGTTGAGGTATGCTGGGACAGTGCTATGTAGTGCCTTGAAAGTGGGTGTGAGGTTTTGAATTGTGCTTGTTTGTGAATGGAGAGCCAGTGGAGCTCTCTTCAAGTGTGGGGTAAAGCGAGTGAATAGTCTGCAGCCTTCTGGGGAGTTTTTGTTGATCACGGCATAGAGGGCGGTTCTGTAGTTTAGCTTGCTTGTGACCAGGGCATGTAAAACAGTTTGCTGGATGCTGAGTGGGAGTCATTTGAAAATCTTCCTCAGCATCTTCAGGGTACGGAAGCAAGAGGCGGTGACAGGATTGACTTTGGTGTTCATGTCCAGTTTGCAATTGATGATGATCCGGAGGTTCTTGGCGAGGGTGGTGAATTGAGTGTTGGCCCCAGCTCTGTTGACCACCAACTGGAGTCACACTGTGATATGCTCTTCCTGAAGATCATGATTTCGGTCTTATTGGTGTTCAGCTTTAGACAGTTGGTCTTCATCCAGTGGGAGATTTCAGTCATGCAGGCATTGAACTTAATCCGGTTACTGGGTGTCTTGTTTGTGAGGGAGAGAAGGAGTTGCACATCCTCGGCATAGGAGAGGACATTGATGTAGTGAGAGCAGATGAGGCTGGCTTGATGGATCATGTATACACTAAAGAGGGAACGCTCGGGGGATCCTTGCAGAACTCCACAGATGAGGTTGCATGCATGCAAGGTGTACTGTGCCTGGCTGACTGGGTCCTTCCACTCGGGAAGGAGCAGATCCATTACAGTGCTTGTCCTTGGATTATGATGTCATATAGGGACTGAATGAGGATGGGGGTGGGGGACCGTGTCAAATGTTTCAAAGAGGTCCAGGAGGATGAGGGTGCCATATCTCCTCTGTCCAGTCATGCAGATGTAATTCATGGCAGCGATGAGGGCAGTTGTCATGCTCTGGTTGGGTCGCATATAAGACTGAGTGGTGTCAAGAAGTTGGTGGTCGTGGGTGTATTCAGTGAGGTGCTTGCTAATGATTTTCTCTAGGACCATGGCAGGGATGGTAGCAGGGAGCTCGGCTGTAGTTGGTGAGCGCTGAAGGATCAGCAGAGGGTTTCTTCAACAGTGGGAGAAAATGTAAGTGTTTTCAAGCATTTGGGAAAGCTGTGGAAAAGTTGGAGGTATTCAGAATGGGTGTGAGCATGGAGCTGATTGGTTGCAGTCTTCTGGAGTAGGTATGGTGGGGGCAGGAGTCCAATGGAGCCCCTGATTGGAAGGAATTTATGGTGGGGACGGTTTCTTCTGAGTTGACAATGTTGATGTGGTTAGCATTGGTTTTCTGGAGAAGACTGGAAGGTGTATGGAGAGGCCTGCCGGGTCCGGTTGTGGGCTGAAGTTGCTATAAATGGTGGTGATTTTGTTGCTTTTGAGAATAGGTGGCGCAGGGTGGAAGCAAAGAGAGAATTTTAAAGGCAGAGGAGGATGATGAAGGGAGGAGAGAAGAGGCTGAGGAAAGCAGAAGCGAGGACACAACATCAGAGACTGAGACAAAAGGAGGTGCAATGACAACAAAGGAAATGGAGAGAGCCAGCTAGAAGAGGAATAAACAATCTTGTATCTGCTACTGCCAAGGTACCATGGGGAAGTCGTGGCCTCAGGCAAGTTTTCATGGCATTTTCATTCAGGGTCTGGGGAGGTACTGGTAAGCAGAAGCATCAAAATAGCACCATAGCAGAAGGAGAGCACACAGGGACCATAGGTGAGGGTGAACCACTGATAGTGTTGAGAGCAGGACATCATCGCCACTTTTTTTTTTTTTTTTTACAATTTCATATATATTTCAAGGGTTTCCTCACCAGTAACAATTGCTTAATTTTTTTCTCATGAAGAGTGAAGATCCTAGAGGGGCTACAAAGTGTCAGAAGATTAATTAGAAAGAGGAGCCCTAGAAGGGGGAAGGTCCCTAATTCCAGTACTGCCTGTGTATCTTCCCATAACTGAATTTGAAAGCATACATCAAGGCTGACCTGTATTTCCGGACGCGCAGCTTATTATCGCTGCATTCCTTTATGCATGATTTCAATCTTTAGCATGTAAATATGTTTTCAATCTTCATCATACAATTTCAAATTCTTATTCCATTTTTAGCTTGTGCAATTATTCAGTTTACACAAGTGGTTAAAACATGCATACAAATATGCCCCTGTGACCCAATGTATTTCATGGATAACACTTGATCAGGGTTATCATTTAAGACCGTGGTTTGGGTAGCCAACATGGGGTTGCCGAAGTCAAGAGCCCCCTGCTCACAGCTCCTTCATCCAGCGGCTCAGTGCATCATCAGGCGACCCCTCAGCTGCACAGCATTGGGGAGTGGCCAGAGGACTCACCTGAACCCTGCTGAGTCCGTTCAAAAACAAGCGTCGTCATAGGAGAGTCATTCCTCTTGGCATCGCGGCCCGATCTAACTCCCTGGCTCTAAGGTCACTCGTGAAGGGCTGCCTTCCAGCGGCCACGCGTCAACTGAACAGTGAGGGCCACACCTTGCTGTACTGGTGAAAATTGGTGCCGGGTTAAAGGCGCACCTCTCCTCGCCATGCCTGGAGCGCCACTTATCTGGCAGACTCAGGAGAGCTCTTTTGGATGTGGCCTACCAGGTACTGCCAGGAGGGAGGAGAGCTTGGCCTGTGACTGAACTTGACAGGGCCTTGATGGTGGAACCCAGCTGGAGCAGACATCTAAGCCCTATCCCCCTTTACTGGCACAGACAGCAGGTTCCCACCCACCGGGGAGACACTGCAGCATCTACACCCGGGGGATCCTTTTGGCGAGCCCCAGCAGATGACTACTGACCACGTGGAGGATTTGTCCCCCCTCCCTCCCGATGCCTGATGAGCCACCTGGGCCTCTAGTGCTCCAGCTAGATTTTTTTGCTTCCCACATTAAAGGGTCTGACTGGCAGACAGCTACCAAACTGCTTGTGCTGCCCTGCCCCCCGGAACCACATGGGTTGTGGCAGAGGCAAGCAGGCCCAAATATTCAACTACATTATGTGGGCACCTGGATACCTTTGGCTGTCATAATGAGACAGACAAAACATCTGAAGTCAGGGGCCTCACTATCGTCAGTTACCATGGACTTCACTCGCCTCAATACTTCCAAGAAGAACCCAAATTTGCTTGATGCCATTCTGCAGGCAATCAAGGCTTCCTGTCCGAAGATATTACCTTCCTGCACGACGACTAGCGTAAACTCAGAGTGGGACACCCAGTCAGAGAAGACTCTCGCTAAACTCCAGCCCCACACACTTGACCTTCAAAAGCAACTCAGGGACCTCAAGGAACACATTCATTTTCTTGAAGACTATGCAGATGCGACCGAAGGATGAGCCAGACACAGTAATATTAGGGTTGTTGGCCTCCCAGTGGGCAAAAAAGGCCACAGCATGGTGCATTACTTGGAGACTTGGTTCTCAGGACCTCACACCGTTCTTCTCCACTGAGAGGGGTGATCGAGTGCCAGCTATGTGCCCCTTGCAGGGGCACCCCATGCCCAATAGTAGAAAAAAATTCTTTACTTTAAGGACCGATATCCATCCTTGAAAAAGTGAGTCAATCTGACTCTCTTCAGAAAGATAATCAGCGAATACTTATCTTCCGGGACTACACACTGGCAGTTCAAAGTCAACGTGCATCATTCCTGGGAATTAAGCAAAAACTGTGAGCTGGGTATCAAATGAGCTCTCCTCTTCCTGGCTTTATCTTGGAGAAAAAGGCTCACACATTTACTGATGTCTCTGATGCTCGAGAATGGGTGGAGACTCTGGCGCCTCCCCCAAGGCGAAAAGAAAGCAAGGGTTTATCCATCCAGTGGGGTTCGGTCGGTCTTCCTTGGTGGCTGCTGCCCCTCTTCCCCAGCTTGAACTAGATCCGTTCAGGCCCCTATCTGCTCTGGATGAGGCAATCGCTTTCCGGAATCCTCCCAGAGACTGAAAGAGCACCTTAATGGGGACTCAGATGCTAGGTCTCCACCTCGATCCGACTATGCAACCATGTCTCGCCTTCTCAAGTGACAACCCCCCACCCCAGACAGAAGACGTTCTTTCGTAGCACAATCCTCATTGCGCTGGCTACTCTAAGACCGGACGCATGATGATACTTTATGAACTCAGAGGTGACACTGCCACAATGTAAGCCGGGGGTGCCTGGAGGGGGTCCACGGCCCAGCTCCTGGAGCCTTCTCTGTCCCATCTGGAGCAGCTAGAACTTCCTTTTCTTTGGCTAAATACGGGATGCCCTGTCCCACATCCTTCTGTCATTGAGGCCTGCACACCCTCATGTCTTTGGAAGTACCTCACCAGCCCCTGTCCCTCTGAGGACTGATGTTTGTATGGTTTGGGCACCTGGACTCGCACCTCCTGCCCATAGTATTTTAATTGATTGTTTCGTTGTTTGGACTTTCTTTTTTCCCTCTTGTTGAGACTTCACCCCTCTCTAGCCCCTGCCTTTCTTCTAAGAACCCTACCCCGTGCCCTTTGTACATCCATACTGTCACCTCTCCGTGGGAGCACCTGTAGGGGGTACCCTCTGTGAGATGACTGGCAGGCAGTATAATTTCCTGGAATATTCAGGGCCTGCATAGGCCCTCTAAACACTATAAAATCCACAATTACCTTAAGCCTAAGGGGGTCTAGATAGCCTTACTCCAGAAGGCTTACATCACTCGGGCTGAAGAAAACAGACCCTAGAATCGATAGAGAGGCCAGATCGTTACCATCAACTTCTCCACATATATCCGGGATACACCGATTTGGGTGTGGGTAAGTGTCCCCTCTACTGTGGTATCCCAAGATGTAGATCCAGAACGGAGATATGAACTCCTGGAATTCAGACTGGATGGTTACCCCCCTACTCCTAGCCAGCGTTTCGGTCGTTAGCACAGAACAACTGCAGTTTTTCATCGTCTGTCCTCTCACTTGCCCACATTTACCTTTTCTACTTGGTGGTCGTGTAGGGGAGAGCTGGGTGGGGGGAGGGGGAAGGGGGACAGGCAGGGGGGGGCACATCAATTGTGTATTAGACTCTGCCTTGGGCCACTCCCACCCTCACCTCCCGAAAACTCTCACAATTACTAACTCAGCATTTGAGGACATGGCTCCAACAGCGGTCCATGGCAGACATTTGCCATCATCCTAATCTGAGGATAAACTCTACTAATACTATTCCCCAGTACATGACATATGTGCACACTTGGGCAGGATGGTCTGCTCCTCCGAACTATGCCCCTTAGTTTCCTCAACAGACTACCTCAATCTGGAGTGATTAGATCACAGCCCTCTACTCATGGACATGAATTGGGGGAGATTCCCTTACCCGATTCCCACATGGCACTTGCAACCCTCCACCCTCAAAGAACCTATGTTTAAGGAAACTATCTCTGATCATAAGAGAGTATGGTGGTCAGGGGCTTCTGTACACAAGCTAGCTCAGTGGAATGGAAATGATGTTTCAAGCACTAAATACAGCTGAACAACAGTCCATAGTGCAAGAACGGTGTGCTGATGAGGAATCTCCCTCTTGCCAGATTCTTTGGCTCCAGAAAAACGAGGTTCCTCTTACACTACCCTCACACACTTGGAGGGTGGTAAATCAGGCCACCTCCTAAAAGGATTGATGAATAGAGAAAACAGGCAACCCCAGAATGTTTTCGTCTGCAACCCCACGGGCACTTTACAAACAAACAGATATACATGGTGCTTTTATCACGTCCAATTTATCGGTTTACTCTACACAAACCTGATAATCAGGGTGTAATATGGAAGACAGTTATCAGATTCCATCCCGGTTATAAGGGCACCAGACATATATGCCCCCTTTCTCTTGTGACTGGCAATGAAGCCCCTGGCTGAGTGGCAGGGACCTGTGCGTATACACCTTCCAAACCACACACACACACCATTTCACCCAACATCTACGATGCACGTTTGGATATGTGGGATATATTCCCACATCACAGGGCTTTTAGAAGACTTTGGTGACCTTTTGGGCTAATGGGTCGATTGGCATATTCCTTTGTCTCTGGCAATGAGGTCGATTAATCTGGGAGGGGGCCCGGTCTGCTGGGAGCCCACCTACTTCAGATAACTGGGGATTCCAATCTTCCAATCTGTCCCTGACTTGCTTGATGACAAACAGAAGGTGGTGGTGTTGTAACTGTGCTCACAAGTGACGTTCTGGTGCTCTATCCCTTTGTTGGTGATCAGCAGAATAACCGTCTCTAAGATGGTGATGCTTCTCCTTCTTTATTACTTTGTGAACCTTCCCATCATTCTTCCTCATGCATTTTTGGGGGGATTGCATGCCCTCATTGGAGACCTCATATGGCACAACTCTAGCAGACAAGTGGCCCTTGTGAGACTGCAACACATCCCCACCCCTCCAATACCAGAAGGGCCTTGGGTCCCAATTTTGAATACTATTATGTGGCTCCCAATTAAAATGGGCCTTATACTGGTTCTTGGGTCGTTTTCTAGAGGACACATGCACGGTTAATCGCCCATTCTCTCAGGCATCACTCCCAATGCTAGTATTCTAAGGGACCCAGCCCAGACTCTCCACATGTACTTCGGTGACACTTACCTGCCTTGGCAGGGCTTTACATCTTACTCGTCAAATGCTCCCTTATGAACCCGATATCCCTTTACTGGGCCTGCGGTAGCGCAGCGTTGCATTACTGGCCATGACCACACCCTTTGGACCAGTGCTGGAATCAGCACTCTGGGGGAGCTTTTGTCCTTCTCGGCCCTGGTAGATCAATTTAGCCTCTCTGAAGACCAATTCCTATCATATGCCACATTGACAGACTAGCTTGGTAACATTTAGAGGGTTCAGGACGAGGAGCCAGCCATCCACCAACTTCTCCAGGCCTTGAATACTTTAGGTGACAGTCGTAGATTGATCAGCTGACTTGCTGGCACTTTATAAACACAAACCCAGGGGCATGGCCTGACTGGAAATGGAGTGAGACGCAACTCATCTGGGCTTCAGGTTCCTGTGGGCCCTTAACACATTTAAAGGCTACTATGGCAGGGCTCTGGTGATGCTTTTAAAATGTGGATTTGGGCTCGAGCGTGAATGACCATCCAGAGCGCCCACAACACAGACTCAAGCTTGCCTGACCCTCCACGTGGCCCCGCTCCAGAGGGGAGGCACCATCTTGTCTAACTGCTGTAGCGTCACTGCTCGGCTGATCCAAGTGGGGAAGCCTCCTCCAGAGCATCTACGGCCTCAGGGCAGTCGCGGACTGGGCAGAGCAGCCCCCATGAAAAACACTTAGCCGCCGTGAGTTTTTACTTGGCCCCTCCCCCCTTAGAGTGGACTTTTGCTGCTGACTGGCCTGCAGTGTCTGGAGGAGGCCCAGGCCCGTTCACTCCTTCATGAGGCTTGAGGTTGACCTACTGACATGGCTTCGCCCTGGCGCCTGAAATCACCCTTGCAACTGCTCGAGCCCAGGGGCCCTTAAAAACTGTACAGCATCACGCTCGGCGGAGTGGTGTGGAGGCCTTAAACGCTGGTGAGAAGAAAAGCCCTTCCCCTTTGCCTGGGTTTGCCTGGGGCCGGCACTGAGCTACCCTGTTGCAGGCCTTGTCCTGGTGGGCATTGCTGCGGCCGACCTCTGCTGGAGCGGGCCCCTGACTGCCCATACCTGCATGAGGGCGCTGCCTGGTCGAAGGCGAGAGAGAAGGAGACCCGGCTCCCTTAACATTGTGGACTATCCTAATCACCACACACCCACCTACTACAGCTGCCACATGAGCTCCGGGTGGACATTAAGCTACGACGCTGGAGAAACCTTGAGCATAGCTAATACTGGGCCCCACTTTCCCTGCCGTGCATGGGGGCTATCTCGCCTAATCTTTTGTGGGCATGTGGCAGTCCTGTGCACCCCAGTGGCGTGATCTGCCAAAGACCATCCTGGGCCCACCCTGAACATGAGGTTCCTCACCATGAAGCCCTAGATGGACTTTTCCAGGTGGCGCTTTTCTCCCTCTGGTGACCGTCTCTACATCAAACTTTAGCCCGCCCACTGCAGCAACACCCCTGTCTGTCCCAAGACCGGGCTAACTGGACTGACTGAGGCTGATCATTCCCCTACTACGCCCCAGGGCAAGACCGCCAAAGATATTTTGTTTGGCAATCTCTCTCTGGTTCAAGCCAACTGCAACAACCATGAGCAATAAAATGTAGCCACCCCCGCAGGCTGCAGCACCATCCCTCAACTCTACTATCATTCAGTACTACATGGAATGATTTCTTAGTGAAATCGGCCCAGAAGTTAGTTTAAAGGTTGTCTCAACGACTTGCGTAGGGACATCACACCTGTGGGAGACAGAGTGGATGACAATGAGCGCACCATGGACTCCCAAGCAGAAGACCAGGAAGCGCTGTGAAAATGTGTGGATGCCCTAGAGGAACAAAACATAGACCTCTAGGCGAAACAGGAGGACATAAGGACTTAAAAATCACAGACGTTGCAATAACATTCGTATAAGGGGGATCCCACGCGGTGCTGAGGGTGATGACATTCACCTGAGACCTCATCACCGCCATGCGGGGTGGGGGGGGAGGGGGAGCACGCAAAGAAGGCCATCCCTTAATCCTGGACAGAGCACACCAGGTGGCACCTTCGGACATCCACCCGGACGCCGTCCCTCAATATCCTGACCCGAGTTCACTTCTTTCAGGAAAAGGAGGCCATCCTCAGGGTGGCACGGGTTAAGGCCGACCTTGTATTCTGCAGCCACACAATGCAAATATATCAAGACCTTTCCCCATTGACACTCAAAAAATGTGAGATTTCAAAACAATGGAACAAGGCATCAATTATCAGTGGACTCAGCCCTTTGGCCTACATTTCCAGTGGGCTGGCAAGAAACCGACAATTCGCTCACTACAGGAAGCAAAATGCAAACTCAACTTGCCGGAAGATGCTCCTGGCGAGGGCCTTCCTCCTGCCCAATCCAATCAAGAAACTCCAGCAACTGGAGGCCCACCTCGAGGACTGTCTGGGGGAAATCCTCTAGCCGTGGCACTGTGGCCACAGCCTCCTGCTCCGCCCAAAAAGATATCATCGCCCATCTCCGCAACATGACACAGGAACCCTCGAACGCGACAGATGACCAATGACCCCACTGGTCTCCGCTAAAGGCCCGGCTCATCCATGCTGACGTGCCATACAAATTACACGACGGCCTTTCTGATTCACGGCTGGGCCCACAGACTGGAGCTGGACCCAACTTGTCTGGAGTATTATTTTTTCTAACCAAACATTCTTTTCTCCTACAGGTTGTTTTTTTACTGGTGAACTGACAGGTACGCTTCCCCTTTTCCTGGGTCATTATCCATTGAGGGTTACACCTCTGAGAGGATTGGGGTGGTCCCTCCTACTCATCTCTGGATGAAGTGGTCCCCATGGTTGGACCCGGTTGGCCTCTTAGTTTTTCAAACACTTCTTCCCTCCCTTGTAAGTCTCGCAACTATCCCCCTGCCCAGGAAGGCAACTCATTGTGGGGTTTTTATTCACTAGCTGCAGAGCCAGGACCTAGGTAGATGTTCACACTCACACAGCTTCGCTATACTCCCACACACACTCACCGCTGCCATTAAACTCCTCTCTCTAAACGTTCGGGGGCTCAACTCTCCCAATAAGCACTGCCAGGTATGGAGATATCTGCTACAGCAGGATACTGATGTAATCTATTTACAGGAGACACATCGTCTCAGGGAAGACTGACACCACATACTTCACTCTAAATACCACGATCAACACTGGGCTGTCACGAAGACATTGGAGGTTGCTATTTCTCTTCAAACGGGGCTTCTACTCCAGAGTAGTGAAACTCTCTAGGGCCCCAGATGGGCGATACCTAGCACTAACAGTTGAGAGAAACAGAGACACCTTGACAATCCTTAATATCTACGCCCTTAATCAGGCACAAGATGCACTCCTCCCATAAGTACTCAACAACCAATTGGGCAGTGTGGAAGGGGCCCTCATGGTGGGGGGTGATTTTAATCTGTTATAGGATCCTGACCTCAGCATATGCACAACACAAATCCAAGGAGCAGGAGCCATGTCAGGACTGCTCAGAAGGGAGTTAATTGAAGCGGGACTAATTAACGCTACCGCCACCCCGACGTGATAGATTACTCTTTTTACTCCCATGTACACCTATCTTATTCCAGCATCAGCTAGCTCTTCATTTCTCACTCCAATGTGAGAGGCTTGGAATCTGCCCGAATATCAGACATCTCAGTATCAGACCACGCACATATAGAACTCACTTGGACACGATGCTCTGATGGCCACCTTGCCCCTCCACGTTGGCACCTCCCTCCCCATCTCCTTCGGGATCCAGGAGACAGGGCTTCCGTTAAAGAAGCCATTGATAAATACTTTACACTCAAGGGGCTCCCGGATACTCCCGTTCACACACTGTGGGACAGCTTCAAAGCCACCATCCGCTGAGTCCTATCCTCAATTTCCAAAGCCAGGGCCCGTGAAACCTGCTTAATACAGGCCAACCTCACCAAGATCAGCTCCCTTGAACATACAGACAAGAAACTTCCCACGAAACACACGCTGTGAGGCAGCCTGACAACAAGCAGGAGGCCATCCAAACATTCTATCAAAACCTATATACGGGGATGGGGAGGGGGGGGTGGGGAGGGGGGGGCGGAGGGGAGATCAAACCGCCATGGATTCATAATAGGCAGACTGCCTGTGGCCTCTTTTGCCCCCAATATCATTCGCGATCTGGAGGAACCATCCTCTTTGGACGAACTCTGGAGAGCCCTCAGAGAGCTCCCGAAAAGGAAAACACCAGGCCCGGGCAGCCTGACTCCAGTTTTTTTACACAATGTTCTTCCTCCGGCTGCAAGACCATCTTCTCAAGCTCTATAACTCGCTCTCAAACCACCTGCCTCACAACCATTATGTCTGCTGCCAAAATATTCCTCATACAGAAACCTGGTAGAGATTAGACTCTTAGTTCTTCCTTTTGCTCCTCAACACAGAAGATGCAGAAATCTACACAAATAAGCTATCAAACCGTCTTGAGGCACTGCTGCCCGTCCTGAAAGACCTAGACCAGGTGGGCTTCATTAAATATGGACAGGGCTTGTACAACATTCGTTGGCGCGTAGATCTGGTCATGAAGGCACACAGGCATGATATTCCAGCACTCCCGTTGTCCCCAGATGGCAAGAAGGCTTACGAGAGGGTGAGCTAGAAGTTGTTATGAGCAGTCCTCCTGCACAAACTAGGAGTAGGCCCCAATATGATGAATAAGATAATGGCCTCTTGCACAACGCCAACAACGACCATTAAGCTATAAGGCCAGTTGACGCGGCTCTTCCCTATTGCTAGAGGCACTTGACAGGGTTGTTCCTTGTCCCCCATTCTTTTTGCCCTGGCCTTTGAGCCTCTAGTCATTTGTCTCTGGCAAAACAGTGAAATTACAGGCATCTCGTTTGGTGGGAAGACCCACAAAGTCTTATTGATCGCCGAAGATTTACTCCTCACCTTGTCTAAGCCACAGTCCTCCCTTCCTGCAGTTGTATGGACCCTTTAGGCCTTTGAATTGGTATTGGGTTATAGAAATCAATATATTCAAATCCCAGGCACTCAACCTCACTGTCCCACTGGACCATCTCTCCCACCTCCAGACCCTTCCCCCATTCCAGTGGGCCACATGCTCCATCAAATACCTAGACTTTACCATTACTGGCACCCTTAACATGTGGACGAAAGCCAATTGGCCTCACTGCAGCAGAGCAATCCTTGAAGACATCTGACGGTGACGCCCTCTCCACATTTCCTGGCTAGACCTCCTCAATGTGGTTAAGTTGAATATTCTTCCCCGGTTTTTATACTTATTACACTCCCTACTCACATCCATCCCCACAGAAGAGTTTAAAGCATTAGAAGGGGACCAACTACAGTACAACACCTAGTTATCCGCAGGTTATCACGCAGTAGCATTTAATATCGAAGGTCCTGAGGAAGGCTGAGACACTTTTTAGGTCAAATGGCCGAAACATGTAGACCGGATACATGGACAGATGCAGTTATTATTTTCAAGCCGCATATGCACTAATCCAGACACCAAGAGTTAACTAATAAAGCCTTTTTTCTCTTGGTAGTTAGTTTTAACACACATTTCACATTCTGCCCTGCGCCCGTTACTCAAACATCACGTGCTTTACATCTCCTGGATTTTAGTAGATCCTATACAAAAAAAGCATCTCAAAACATCCCTGAGCTCCTCCCTCACAGTGAGGGGGCTGTAGCCCTTGGCTGCACTAGGCGTTGCAGCCGAGAGGAGAAATCCCAGATGATGAAGCATGACACCTCGTGGGTGATGGGATTCCGTCCTTTTTTAAGGACTCCCCCTAATGAATGATTGAGATCTCTTTTGCCTGTGTCATAGCTCTTAAAGGTTTCGGTGAAGCCTGCGAGACCTGCAGATAACTAGGTGTTGTACTATAGGTGTTCTGGGGAAACTATTTGTGCAGGTCTTTAAACTTCCCTTGGGCCCTCCATTCCTGTTTTTGTGTCATTACAAGGGGACCATCGCACCTTTATTTGGAGGGGGAAACAACTTCGAATCTTCAATGCCCTTCTTATGCTCCCCAGACACCGGAGCAGCTTCCCAACCTTCAAGACTATTAATGGGCCCACCTTCGCTTTATTTCAGGATGGGTGGTGAGAAAGAACGAAAAACATTGGGTGCAAATGGACAGATCTATGGCATGTAGACCACTTTGGGACCTGGCCTAGCTCCCCGAGAAACTTCAGCCCACCTAGTGCATATTTTGCTACTCCGATGCGAACGGTCTTGGAGGTATGGGACAGACTGGCATTACGAAGGAACTTCTCCAACTTTCCCTCTCCAAATACAGCCATCGCACGCAATCCGGATGTTACACCCACGCTCCCCCGAGATTCCTTCCCAGGATGGGTGAAGGGTGAATGCAGAATATTGCAAGATCTTTTTCAGGGCAAATACATCAATTCTTTTGAGCACTGCCAGACTGAGTTACAATTCCCTGACGCCACCAGACACCAATACTTCCACTTACGCCACTGGGCATTACACCCCCCCAACACTTTAGCAGCAACACGCACCCAACCTCCTTTAAAATCTCTTGTCTGCAATTTCGCGGGCACCCACGGACTAGTGTCCAAGACCTATCAGTGTTAGAACAGTCCTGTCCTCTTACCTAGCCATTTATATCAACGGACGTGGGAATCAGACTGCGCCCAAGAGATCATGGGTAAACAGTAGGAAATCTTATGGCATGTCATTCCAAAGATTTATTGGAGCATTCCCCAGCAAGATAGGTTCTTTTAGGTCATGGTCCAGTGGTACTATACCCGGCCCACTTACACTATCTACCCGAATGCATTGCCAACTTGTTGGCGTTGTGGGGAGCAGAAGGAAGACTTTCAACACATCTGGTGGGCATGCCCACCTAACGCTCTTTTCTGGAAAAAAAATCATAAGCCACATAAGAAACACTTTGGGCTATCTAATTCTGGCCGACTACAGCACTGTTATCTTAGGGCTGCGTCCCTCAGCACTTAAAGCAATGACACATACACTGGTCCCCGACACAAAATGATGGTTACAGCCAAACAGCTGATTGCGCTGGCCTGGAAGTCCCCTAACGCTCCTCCAATAGCACACCTTCGCACTGGAACAATCGACCCACAAATTAGCTAACTCCAACAAGAAAGGTATGTGCCTTTGGCAGCGCCTTACTGTTTTCATGTCTAGGCTTGAACATCTATGCTTCCAACCGCTCCGACTTTCCATCTATTTGACTAAGTGAAAGAGTGGAAGGAGCCCACCCTCTAGCCTTTTCCGTCAGCTTAGGTGATGGAGGACACTCACGCCCTTGGGTGGGTCTCTCTTCTTGATGCCCCCCTTCCTTTCCCCACAGTGCTGCCTCCTCTGCACTCAAATTCAATGACTTGCTCCTGCAGCTTTCCTTCCCGTCCCTTGCCCCTTCCATAGATTTCTATGTAAAGTTCGTTGTCCTCTCTCCGAAACCCTCACCCCTCCCCCCAGATCTGGAGGTCTGTTGCCCTCCTCTCCCCAGACCCCCACTCCAGTCCCAGCTACTTCCTTGGGTTCACCTGCTTTTTTTCTAAGTTCAGGGCAGCGTTAGGGACACCCCCATCCCCTTCCTTGGGGAGGGATCCCTCTTTGGAGGGCAACATCTCAACATCCTCCTCCTAGTCTCTTAGGCAGTACACATCAACACACAACATGTTTTTGCTTTGCCGACCAGTACTCATGTTTCTGCTTTGCCGACCACTACTCATGTTTCATGATAATGCCACTGATTCTTATGCTGAATATCTCTCTGCAGATCTAGTCTTGCTCTGGTTTTTTATTTTACCTGCTTCAACTGCAATGGGAACACTTACAATGTATTTTTTATGTCATTGCATTACTTTATGAAAAATTTCAAAAAACAGATTAGGAGTAAAAAGAAAAAAAAAAAACAATCTCCCTGCAACCACTGGTGGATGCATGGGAGGAAGACTTTGGCAGAGCTCTACACAAGAAGGAGCAGGCTAAGGCACAGGCTTACCTGAGGAAGGTTTCCAGGAACGCCAGCCTAAAGCTGACCCAGTTCTATGTTTTGCATAGAGTCTCTCTCTTCTCTCCCCCCAGCAGATCTTTAGAATTTTTCTGAGATCCCCAGACACATGTACAAGGGGCAACACCCCAGTGGCGGGGCTAGGGCATATGCTATGAGCCTGCACACGGATCCATCCTTTTTGGGAGGCAGTATTGCAATGTCTTGCAGAAGTCACAGGCTTATTGAGAATTAACTCCTGGGAGATATGCACCCTAGATATTCTTAAACCTCCTCAAATATAGTGACCCACTTTTTGGATCTCACCCTTATTTTGACCAAATGATCCATTACTATAAGATGGAAACGCCATTCACCCGAATCCCGAGAAGATTGGGTTCACACCCATATCAAATGGGTGATGGCCAAGGTGACAGCAATTCATCGAGAGGAAGCAAGCGGCCTGTGTCGCCGTCCTATAGCCCATGAATGGGAACGTTTGTTGTCCTGGTGCCTGATCCTCTGGATTCCGCTGACTCCTCATTCACAGCTATTAGTCCTGACCCACCCCCTCTGTGGACACCACAGCTTTGCCCTGATAGGAGTGCGCTGGGGACAATGATAATCCGATTGAGACCCTCGCCCTCAGGTAGTAATTTTTCTCTCCTGTGTACCTCCCAAGCGATAGAAGACATTGGGGACTCAACTTTCCAGCTACCCTGTCTTCTCCTCTCATTCCCATCCCCGATTTCCCCTCTTATTGTTAGCATCCCGATTCTACTTTGTTTGGCAGTTGTACTACGTTAGGGTCCCAAATACTCAGCCTAGACCACTTTACTTCTGCTGATGTAGCTCCACTACCACTACATATATCAGTCTTACATCATTGGCCCCTCCAAAGTGGACCATTACATCACCACCTTCACTTGACTCCTCAACACGTATTATTTACAAGGGCCAATAATATTCCACACTTAGGGGATTTTATGATTCATTGTTGGGATAATGATTGACCTGTATTGCCTCTTTCTTCTCATTTGTACATTGAAAAATGCAATAAAAATATTAAACTGAAAAAATCAGGGTTATTATTTACATTTCTTAGTTCTTCAGTTTCTTCTGACAAGCGCACTTCAGCATCTCAGTCCTGAATGACTAGTAAAAATCCCAGACTGATCCCGAGGTGGCAGAGCACCTATTGAATAGAGGAGTCGCAGAAAGAGTAAGTTACCCTAATCCAGTTCTTTCTAAGTGGGTATCTTCACCTCATAAAAAATCCAGAAATCACCAATACAGTACTGCTGACCCATCCTACACCCACACAGAGCCCTCTTAGAGGTTACACCTTTTCAAGTGCTCTCTAAATGTAGGCTGAGCAGTAACTAGTCTTTGTCCTTGCAGAAGGAGACCTTCACCCACTGTGAAATGCTTGAAGATACCTGAAACTAAATAACACATTATTCTAACAGTGTAACACATCTCAGAGAGAGAGAAAGAAGGAAACCGAGACACAGAGAGAGCATGAACGTGGCAGGAAAGAGAGAGAGGTGCAGAGTGAAAGAGA
The DNA here is from genome assembly GCF_964204655.1 of Triturus cristatus. Taxonomy (NCBI): domain Eukaryota; kingdom Metazoa; phylum Chordata; class Amphibia; order Caudata; family Salamandridae; genus Triturus; species Triturus cristatus. Next base: position 514,797,083 of record NC_140588.1, read on the forward strand.
GGGGAATAAAGAGAAAAATGTCAAGAAGAACAAGGGAGGAAGAGGGAAAGAGAGAAAGAGTCGCTTGCAACTCAAAACTAAGTAGATAAGTGGTGGCACCAACACCTGCCCATGGGTACTGGACAATGCAAGGTCATTCTCAGCTGCAGCAGCGGGAAGGAGGCACCAGGAATAGACCATGGAGCATTCGAAATTATAAAAAGGTCGTAACTTTACCCGGCAACTTAAACGCATAGGCCTTAAACACTGGTTCTGCAAGGAAGCATTGAGTGGAAAGAGGGTGCAGAGGGAAGTAACCAAGCAGATCAGTAGCTAAAAATTTCATTTACAGTTGTCTGCAATGATTATCTGAAGGTCAGTGTAATGAGCCTTGCCTTTTGGTCCCAACCCAATAATCGTAAAAATCTACTTCAGACATTCACACATGCCTGATGCTTATCCGCACCCTCCACCAAAAATCTTTGACTAAAATGACGACAAGCCATTAAAACAAATAGAAAGAGAACCAAACACACAGAAATAGGGACATCTTCACAATCTTACAGTTATCTGAGTTCCTTGATTTCCCGCACAAGGTTTGGGCGGGCCTTTTAGTTTTCCATCGGAGTAACTTGCTCTAACAGGGAATTAATGAAAAATAGCATTAAGTACACAAAATGATTCAATGTCATATTTCCAGAATAATAAAATAGAGCCATTATTGTACCTTTAAAACGCACTCATTCATAAAATCATTGGAAGATTTAAGGATCTTTAATTAAATGATCAAATTAGTATAGTGTTTCCAACATACAAATATCTTGTTGCTGGAAATCCAGTTTTTGGTCAATGGGGACTAAGACATGCCATACTGCACCACACCCCAACATTATATAAAGCAGACTATTTTAAATGGAGCTTTAAATTTAAGTAGATCGTATGTCTGATTGTATCTAGTAGGGACATTCAAGCATCTGGAGGACAACCCTACTTTCTGCTGTTGGCACCCTACTATTAAACATTTTGTGTGCTTAAACTCAGTGACCTGGAATGAGCCAATGTGAGATTCTGGAGATCAAGGAGCCCATTTAGAGCTTTTTGGGTGGTTTGCCAATGCAATAGAGGCTTCAGTCATCCTCACCTAGGACTGGCCATCGGATTTAGAGTTAACCGATATGTCATTGGAGATCGTTATGTAAAATTACTGATTCGTACAGGGAGTGCACTTCAAAGCTTCAATGCCGCCTGCCACAACATCGCAGCCAGTCAGCATTATTTTTTGTTTTGCAGAAACACTCTAAAGCGAGAATTTATTTCTGCAAAATAAATAGGTGTGGCCCTGACATGCAAGGGAGTTGACTCCCTGTTGCCTTTAAAGTAATGGTTTCTGTTCATGCCTGGGACTACCACTACTTGCATGTCAGGCCTGGGGAGGAAAAATATGTATCAAAAGACCTGGCATTAAAGGACAGCAGTGCTAGCCGAGAGTTTGCTGCTAGAAATCTATGTTCTCCTGCCTCCGATAAACCTGCCAGTCTGGGGGAAATTATTTTGAAAAATAATGGAAGTGGGGCTCTTGTTACTGGTGGGCATACCCTTTTTTCTATCTCAGAGGTAACTAAAACTGTTAAGGACTTGGTTTCCTCGCATTTGCGTGGCGGTGGCGGCGGCGGCGGCGGCGGTGGCGGCGGCGGCGGCGGCGGCGGTGGTGGTGGTGCTGAATGATACTCAGGTCTTACTGAGTGATGATTATGTGGTGGTGTACTAGTGCAAAGGTGATGCTGAGTGATGCTGTGGTGGCACTGACTTTGTTACACTGTGCTTAAAAACTGTTGTGTAAGGGGAGCTGATTTCCGTGTGAAGCGCTATAATGCCCTTGGCTCAAGTTTGCGCTATAATTATGCGGGACATGCAAGCGGGTGTGGCCTAATGTAATGTAATCAGAAAATATCAGGTGAAAGCACTACGTATTCACAGCTCAGGGAGTGCTTCCTCTTATGACAAATCTACTAATATCACACCCGTTGTGGCTAGGGCTGCGGATGTTAGAACTGGGTAACTAGGTTAGAATCTCGGCTCAGGCGCAGCTACTTGTGATTCCGCGCAAATCGCTTTGTTACACTGTGCTTAAAAACTGTTGTGTAAGGGGAGCTGATTTCCGTGTGAAGCGCTATAGTGCCCTTGGTTCAAGTTTGCGCTATAATTATGCAGGACAGGCAGGTGGGTGTGGCCTAATGTAATGTAATCGGACAAGATCAGGTGAAAGCAGTAAGCCCGGGAGTTGTGTGTGCGCGCGCACGTGCTAAAAGGAAATAACAAGCGCGTGCGCCTCAAGTGGGGGGAGTGCGGCCGAGAGCAGGGATGTGTAGAGTTTCCCCTGCGAGAGCGAGCGTGATAATTGCTACCATATGGCGCCGCTCACTCCCGCAAGGGAATCGCCAAACGTGCACGCGTTGCCATTCAAAGCAATGCAACTCGTGCACGTTTTTGCCTGAAAAGGGGAATCGATGGCTAAAGGCCTTTTTCCTATGCAGCGCATGCGCGCTGCGTAGGCGAGACCTAAAAACGTAAAATTTCTCTCTAAATCAGCTCTGCATAAAAATGTAAGCGTTATGTTGTATGGAACTTTACTGCAGTGGATATGGCCTCGCAGAAAGTTCGGTTTGCTTGACCTAGTATTTTCCCTTCGACTGAGTTTGCAAAAGAAATGTCCAATGAAAGAATCTTAAAACCTTGCTCTTTAAAAAACTAGCTCTTCCTCAGCTTTCTGCCACCTGCCCGCCTCATTGCGCCAGGACACTCTAGTTTGAGCAGCTGTGCGCTATATCAAATGCGATCATTTCATTTAATTTCTATGGGTTTGAGAGCAAGGTTGAATACAGATGTTCATTGCTCAGTCTGTTACACATAACCTGGTTCAACTGTAGGCCATTATATGCTGGAGAGCAAAACCTTGCATTTGTAGGACAATTAGAGATGATGTGGTTGAGTGAATGATTCATGTTGGTGCATATAGGAAATGTTGTATTGGTGTGTACAGACTGATTAGTTGCAGTGTTGTGGCTTCCATTTTAGTTTGCTGGTTATTTAGTTCTCATTTGTGTAAAATCATTTATTTAGTGCCTAAGTAACCAGAGGTGCATTTAAATGCTGCAAAATACAAGTCTGACCGGTTCTTAAAAAGCAACATGAGCGGACCATACGATTCCTCCTGCTTAATTCGTTAAGAAATCCCAGTGCTCCATGTTTTGATACAGAGTTCTGGACTAACTGGTAAAAAGTGATCAAGGTGGTAGATTCAAGACCTCATAGCCCACTCCAATTCATGGTACTAAAAAATACCTAGAACAGCAGTGGAAGGCTTCAATTCAGCACAACGGTGGTGGACTCAGCGTATGCTTCTCAGTGCTGTTAGCACCAATGTAAACTTTTTTACGCAAGTGGAAAAACACAAAAATCTTTCCAACTTGGTGACTTCAATCATTAAACACTGGGAGGGTTTAGATTAACATAAGCTACATCCCTCACAAGAGAAACAAGACAGTTAAGCGTGTAACGAAGAGGCCTTGTTACATGCTTAACTGAACCACTTTTGGCTCCTGTGCAGCAAGAATACACCCAAAAAGATTAGCAAAACCAAGATTTTAAAAAGGAACTTTTCACTGTACATCCACTTTGAAATATTTTTTATGTTTAGTCTACAACACCTAAACATTGCTTAGAAAACGAAGATAATAGCAATGAAGTTAAATGAGAACTTGAAAACCAACAGTAATGAATTAACTTTAAACCACCTTTCAGATCTCTACTAAAGGAATAGGTGTGGACTACTTTTAAAATTCAAGTCATTTTACTGGCTTCATGCTTAGATTTACATTTTAATTGGGAAAAACAGGCAATACATAGAAACTGCACAACAGTGTTGTAAGAAAAGCATACCTGTATGCACACTTTCCATCAGCTGTTTTAGTGGTAATGGTTACATGGGCCACGTGACTAATGCTAGCAAGTGCCTAGGAAACAGAAAACATCTTCTAAAAAATGCTGAACAATACAAAGACATCGATTTACAAAGTGAGAATCGTTTCAGAAAGTGAGAATTCTGAAGGTATCAGAGGTAATATTGAAAGAGTTTGGAAATACAAACTAATAAGGCATGCAAATCGGGGTTTATACTGGGTGTCCTTATTATCTATACGTCTGAGCTGGCATATGAAATGCTGAGAGTAAATGGTGTAATAGAATGTGGGCATGTGGTGAGGCGTGGAAGGTATGGTACAGGGACAGCTGGAGAGAGGAAGAAGCCATTACTCGACCAACCTGCAGTTGCTGTTACCCAAGGGCCTTACATGTAATGAAGAGCATTATCTCCTACCCATGTAGCGCCAGACCCTTGTATAAAGAATCTGCTCTCGAGCTACAATATTTAGGCAATGACTTCTTACAGGACCTGCGTGAAAATGCAGGAGGTCACTGGCTGCCGTTAGGAGCTAGGGGAGCAAGCCTGCAGTGAGAAGGAAGATGGCTCTGTGATCATGGGGACAGGAAACATTATTTACTACACAGTCTTTACAACTACTAGCCTTTACAACAAGGTTGGTATCCCACATGCGATGTTACCATGCGTTACTTCAGCAAGCAAGTTGTTACGACTTGCTGTAGGGGGCACGTTGTTGGACTGGTCTCGGATTTTAAGTCCAACACCTTCCCTACTGTTGTGCAGACAGGAGCTGGAATAGTAGTTTATACATTTCCAAAGTCCAACACCCCCTAAAGCAAGTCGTTGTGACAACTTGCGTGCTAATGTAATCTGTGGTAACGTCACCCGGGGGTACTAACTGCACGGTAAAGGCATGCAGTGTAAATGCCTGCGAGGTCCATCATATATTCCATTGGGATTAGTGTGGGCCAACCACTCTCAAATCAACCGGCAAGTGCTGTCAGTTCAAGCTGCTAGGCAGGAGGGGATGTGCTTCAGTAATAGCCCTAAGCTTAAAGACAATGCTATGGAGACATTGTTATAAGGACAGCACTGTGCAGAAAATGCTGTGGAGACCGAGAGAAGAGGCAGGAAATCGCCTTTAAAGTAAGGACAATTCTACTCTAATATGACCCACAGAACTTCAGGCAGTAATACATTCAATAGTGACAGTGACATAAGCAGAACCGCTGGTGAGCATACAGTATGATTTCTTAATTAAGCAGACTGTGGTATAGGCTAATCCATGCCTTTCAAGGGTCCTATGTGCCCTTCTTGGCTTTAATGTACTGAAACAGTTGCACACTTTCATTTGAATTCAAGCACCACATTTGCTGGGCTCTTGTGTCACACAAGACCTGGTCACTACTCTCTTGAGGGGCACAAGCTTAAAGTCTGGGGAACATAAGACCTGGCCAGGTTTCAGGAGGACAGTGCAAGGTCACGGACAGCGCATTCCACACATTTTATGTCACCCAGCACAAAGTGTGCAGCAAAGGAGATGGCCAATATCTTGCTAGTACTGTGGTCAAGACTATGGACAAAGGTATTGTGACTATGCACAGCACCTGGTGAATAGGAACTTTCTCTCTAGTATGAGTCAGTCAGCACTGGAAGAAAAGGGTATGGTATTTGTGGCCACAGCAACGCAACTTGCTCACAAGAGAGCCCCACTAATGTATCACATCCAGACATGGGGTCCAGTGGAGCTGTTGCTAAGTAGACTTTTTTTTTTTGTATTAGACAACAGGAGTAAAATCTGTCAGCGCAACTGATGGCGCATCCCTCATGTGGTTCATAAGAAATTGTTTTCAAATTGTCTAAAAAGATTGTGAATTATTGATTTCAACCACCATATTCACTGTACATACTTTCACTCTTACACTTTGCGTCGTTCCTTGATGATATCACAGTCACTTGCTTCGCCACCCGTTGTGTCACGTACACAATTGAGCACCATTCAGGTTGTTCAGGCAAATTTTTTTGACTACAGTGCTGTTACAACTGTACTTCTCCTTTTCTCCTTATATCTGAATTTGCTTCAAAATATATGATGCCATGTGCACATGCCTAACAAATACCTACCGAGCGTCTCCTTTTTTTTCATGTAATGTTTTGCACATGCTTGCCTAACTGTCCTGCCTAATGATACCAGTTGAGAAATTGTTGTTTGCTAAGTAGACTTTGACATTGTGAAGGAGGGTAGTGAGCTAATGTCTGATTGAGATGGGTCTTGGAAAGTTGAAGAAATACTACCCAAGGCCTCCTGGTTAATTAACAAAGACTTAGGCTGATGTCCCAAGAACTCGAGAAAGGTATGAGAGTTTTTGACTAAGGCTACCCTCTGTCCTGAAGTCATGGAAAGTCGAAACATGGTCTGTCTGGCATCTCTCCAATTGCTATTTTTTTTTTTTTTTTTTTTTTTTAAACCGTTTATTACAAAACTCAAAAAATATACAAAGATGGGCCTACAACCTTCCGGCCGGCCGCTAGTAAACAAAAGGAGCATATGATACACATTGTAGAGCGCGCGTTGCGGCTAAGGAAGATGCACAGGAGTTAGCAGCGTTGATAGCCACACCATCCGGACCCCACTGTACGGTTTCATTTTAAACTGAAATAACAACCAGAAAAAACAAAAAACCACAAGGCAATCTACAATCAGAAATAGCAGCATGTGCTCCCCTGAGAGGGGGGCCCTACCAATCCATAGGAGTATCTTATCCATTTCGAATGACGGGTTTAAAGCGGGCCCATACAGGTCGTGATTAATCGCAGCCAGCTGGGAGGCCCAATAGTATCGTTTGATATCCGGGAGGGCAATCCCGCCATCATACCATGGGAGCGTCAGCTTCGCCAGGGCGATACGCGGCCTCCCGTCCCAGAACAGGCGGCGCTGCAAACTCTCCACCTCACGGAAGTAGCGCGCTGGGACGGGGTCCATAGTATTCTGCAAAGCGTAGAGGAAGCGCGGCAGAGACATCATCTTAAACAATGCCGCCCGGCCGAGCGGCGAGAGCGGCAAGCGCCGCCAGCGCGTGACATCTTCCTTCAGGCGCTGGACGGGGGGAAGCAAGTTCCGATCATACCGGGCCTCCGGGTCCAGAGTAATGAAGACACCCAGGTACCGAAATCCCTGCGGGGCGATCTGGATCGGACAGCCCCGCGGGAGAATGGGCGCCTCCCCAGAGAGAACATACACGCACGATTTAGCCCAGTTGATGACAAGGCCGGAGTTACGACCAAATGAATGCAAAACATCAACCAGTACTATAAGTGAGTTACGTGAGGAAGCTAGGTACAAGAGGATGTCATCAGCGTATAGGGATACGCGGTCCTCATGCTCGGGGGTCCAACGGAGACCACGGATGGAAGGCTCCCACCACAGCCACTCTGCCAGGGGCTCCAAGGCAAGCGCAAAAAGGAGCGGCGATAAGGGGCAACCCTGCCGCGTGCCCCGGCCCAGCTCGAACAGAGCCGATACTCTACCGTTCACCACCACCTGCGGCAATGGGCCCGAATACAGCAATTTGACCCAACTGATGAACCCTGCGCCAAAGCCAAACTTCGCAAGCATCGCCCAGATGTATGGCCATTCAAGCGTATCAAACGCCATGGTGGCGTCCAGGGATGCCAAAATGGCCGGCTCCCGTATGTACTGAACACGTGCAAGCACCCCATGCAAACGCCGCAAGTTAAGAGCTGTGTTACGATGGGGAATAAAGCCGGACTGATCCTGGTGAACCAGTCCGCCCACCACGCCGACCAGCCGATTGGCCAGGACCTTGGCAAGAATTTTAGGCTCCGCGTTCAGTAGCGAAATGGGCCGATAGGATGTAACCCGGTCCCGAGGTCTCCCCTCCTTGTGGATAACCACGATTGTAGCCAGACACTGGTCCAGCGGGAGGGAGCCCACCGAATGGGCCTCCAGGAACATCGATCGGAGATGTGATAACAGCGTATCCGGTCTCAATTTGTACAACTCGATGGGGAGACCATTAGGACCCATGGCCTTGCCGGAAGCGATCGAACGTATGGCGAGGGCGATTTCGTCGGAGGTTGGGGCGGCGTCCAACGACACTCTGTCCTCCTCCGAAAGGGAAGGCAGCGCGATATCCCTGAGCAGGGTACGGGAATCCTCTTCAGAGCAGGAAGACACCGGGGAATACACCCCACGGAAATAATCCGCGAAGCAGGAGACAATTTCTTCCGGCTCAGTAACACACACACCGTCTGTTTTTTCAATCAGCGGGACTACACGACTCGCTCTCTCCTTTTTGTCCAGCCACGCAATCAATTTACCAGCCTTATCACCCACATCATACAATCTCCCCTGTTGCTCTCTACTGAGGCCCCTGGCTGCCTCCGTGACGAGGGCCCTATAGGCCGCTTGCTAGAGTTGGAGGACATGCAATACGGCATCCGTCACCCCACTTTCTAGATTACCCTCCAACTCGGCTATCTCAGCTTCCACCCGGGTCACCTCCTCCCGCTCGCGCCTCCGGGTGTGGGAAATGAGGGACAGGGCCTCTCCTCGTAGTACTGTCTTGAATGCCTCCCACAGTGAGACAGCCGAAGGCACGGACCCCACATTCTCGTCAAAGTAGCGCTGGAGGGATTTAATCAATTCAGCGCGAATAGTGGGGTCGCGCAAGTACCAGGGATTGATCGGGACCACCCTACCCTCACCCCTCGGAAAAAGGTCCAGGTGTAACAGGAGCGGGGAATGGTCCGAGATACCCCGTGCCAAATGGCGCACCTCTCCCACCCTCCCAACATAGGCCGCCGGGACCAGGACATAATCTAGTCGTGAGAGACTACCATGGGCCCCCGAATGGAAGGTATACTGTAACTGCGTGGGATGTTTTAAGCGCCAGCAATCCACCAATCCCAAAGTGTCCAATAGACCAGAGAGCCACGCTTGGGCCCGGGGGAGGTCCCTAGGGGGGTGACGATCCACAGTCCCGGAAACCACCGCATTGAAATCCCCCCCCACCACCAGAATCCCCCCCGGAAGGCCAAGGAGGAGGCGCCCCAGGTCCGCAAAGGTAGTCGACTGCAGCCCCGGTGGGACGTATACTGACACAAAAACCACCACTTTGCCCTCCATCCTTCCCACCAAGACCGCGTAACGTCCCCTGTCGTCATGGAGCACCTCATCAATCTCCAGCGGAAGCGAGTTCTTAACCATGATGCCCACACCCCTTGAGCCAGACGTAAAGCCCGAATGGGCCACTAGGCGATAGCCACGCCGATTCATGGCGCAGAAGGAGTTGCAATGAGGTGTGTCTCCTGCAGAAAAACTACATCGGGCGAGATTCGCTTCAAGAACTGCAGGACCACCCCACGTTTAATCCTGTCCCCCAGTCCATTCACGTTCCAGGACAACAGAGTTAGTTCCCTACCCCCCATCATAGACAAGAGCCACCATTCGTCCCCCCGAGAGCACTATAGAGCTAGCGCAATGATACTTTTGCCTTGTGGTGAAAACGAACAACACCCCCCCATCCCTACCCACCCACCCCAACAAAACTCCCCCCTCCCTGCACCCCTGCATGAGCCCGAACAGCCCCCCCCAACGTGCAGCGTGCCTGTCGCCCCATATATATAGTAAAAACTAGCTAAGCCCCCTAGAGGAGGAGGGAGAACCCCCAAGAGACCCCACACAACCTCCATAGGAGGGGAAATTATACAGACAGATGCTTAATCGAGAGTGGCAACATTTTTGTCCAGAGTGAAGCCCAACATCACCCCCTCAGTCCCGATCCAGTGTGCTGTCTCCCCCCGCCGCCCCCCCCCCGCCCCCCAGGTCACGATCCCCAGACAGAGTGTCCAGCCAGTCTCCGGCCGCTTCGGGGCGATCAAAAAAGTGCGTGCGACCCTCTACCTCCACTCGCAGCTTGGCTGGGAAGAGCATTGCGTATTTAAGGTTCAAGTCCCGAAGACGGCGCTTGACGTCTTGGAAGCTCAGTCTCTGCTTCTGGACCGCTGGGGTGAAATCCGGATAAAAGTTCACCTCCATGTTGTCAAGCTTAACCGGCCCCAACAGTCTGGAGGCTTGCAGGATAGCGTCTCTGTCCCGAAAGTTGAAAATCCGGGCAATGAGGGGCCGCGGAGGGGCTCCGACCTTCGGCCTTCCCCCGGGAACTCTGTGGGCCCGCTCCACCGCGAAGAATTTACTCAGCCCCCGTGGCTGGAGATGGGTAGCGATCAGGTCCTCCACAAATAGGTCCGCGGCCGCTTCCTCCCGTCCCTCGGGTACTCCGATGATGCGGATGTTGTTTCTCCGGGCTCGACTCACGGAGTCCTCCAGGCACCGATCCATAAGCGCGCTCGCCTGACTAAGCCGGCGCACCTCCGTTTGTAGCGCCGCCACATCAGTAGTAAGGCCCGATGCGGTGTAGGCCAAAGAATCAACTCGGTCGTTGGTCTTGGAAAGATCGGCCCTCACCAGGCCAACATCCACGAGGACCGAGTCGATCTTCTGTGCCAGTGTGTCGAACCGCTGGCCTACCGAGGCCTTCATCTCGGCAATGGCGCCCATGACATCCCGCAGAGTCAGATCCGTGGGCAGGTCCGGGGCATCAGGAGGGTCCTCAGGGGATTTGTGCGGTCCGCCGGGAGATCCCTTCTGGAGAGTATAGCGGTCCATACTGTTGGCCTGATGGGTGGTGCCACGCCGGGTCGGCTTGGTCTTTGCCCGGTCTCCATCTTGTTTGGTGGCCATGGCCACTAGTCTCCCGGTCGCACCAGTCACGTCGTGAAGGGCAGGCAATCAGGGCCACAAGCTCCGGGGGGGGCCACCCCCGATCGGCGGGGTGGGTCACAGCCGGCGGGCAGGCCAAGTCTCCCAGCGAGACCACACCAACACAAAGAGCCCCGCGACCCAACCCTGCAGTGATTGCAAGGGGGTGCGAAAGCGCGGGGTGCGCGACTCGCCAGGCCCGGCCCGCCGCTGTTGTTCACTTTGTCACTGGGTCACCCCTCAGCGCAAATCCGGGGTCTGGCGAGGAGAAGGCCGCAGACTTCAATCGGTGCTCACTCCGGTGTCCGAGGTCCGATTTGACAACGGGAAACGGGTGCCACCTCAGCTCAGGCTCACCAACACATTCCCCTCATCCGAGACAGGATAAATTCAGGATAGTCGTGGGAGGTTGCGGAGGTCCTCGGGAGCCTCGCACCTACGCGGCCATCTTGGTTGCGCGCTAGGCTCCTCCTCCTCCAATTGCTATTTTTAAAGATGACATTCAGTTAATTAATAAGCGGGATTATTTGGAATTCATGGAGTTTGTATTTTTTCTATGTGCTTCTGTTACAATTTGTGCATTTTTCCTACTAAACATGGGGTTTATTAGGTTGGGGAACAGTTTAGTTAGATTTTTTTTGCATAATTATGTGAATGATGTGCCATATACAAGTTATTGGTACCTAATGAGTCGGGTGAGTAAATTTCTGTGTAAGTGGACTGCTGTTGTTCTGGAAATTGCAATTTATGTTAATGGCTGTAGTTTGCTGTTGGGAAGTTTAAATTATCCACCTGTAGGTTGTTTTGGTAATTCTGTATGAGCATTTTCTTTCAACTCCATAGGTCTAATCTAGCTAGCAATTTGGGAGAAGGGGTGCAGTGCTCATCTGCGTTTTGCTGTGTAGATACGTGCTGGGTGCGTATGTTCAAGTATAACGGATGTGGGGAACGGTAGTATCCCTCTGCGAGAGATCCAAGTGCAGTACACTTGTGTGTACACGTTGGGACGAACTGGGGAAAAAGCAGTACCTTATTCATGTTGTAGGTGTCACATGCCTGGATGTCTTTCAGCTTTCATTGTGGTTTTGTTGTGTAAACTACGACTGTGGCATAGTTATACAAGGTTTGATTTCCCACCCAGGGATGACAAGGGTGACTTTGTTCAATACACCAACGATGAATGTGAAAGACAGGTTATTGTAGCCTCACAGGACACTAATCAATGCATTATTGAAATAGAGTTAATGCTTTTGGTTTACTAACAATCCCATAAAGAGATCAGGGGCACCATAGCAGCAATAAACCTATTTTGCTATTCACGATATAACAAACACACACACTGCACTAAGAAGATGGAACACTTTTAAATAAAAAGTATTTCTCATTTATCTCTAACAAATGTTACTTGTTATTGGTTGGAACCCGGCCCGCCATACCAGATAACAGTTACAGAAACAACAGTGTTGTGAAAGGACTTAGTACCTACCACCTCGAAATATCATTAGGAACATCCCATGTCCTAGTATAAATATGAAATCGATGTGTTTTGACAATCTAAACAAGCTATTGTGTGTTCTATTACAAAAAGAAGTCCCGTCGATTTCAGCAGCTGAAACATATAATATGCAGACAGCCAGGACTGCTTCAGATTCAGAAACAGTTATACACACACAACCAGTGCATCTTTTCAAGATTTCATTTTAACTTATTTTCTCTCTCTCTCCCTCTCTCTCCCTCTCTCTCTCTCTCTCTTGCTCGCTCTCTCTCCTCTACTCTTCTATATCTATATCTCTCTCTCTCTCTCTCTCTCTCACTCTCCCCTCCGCTCGCCCCCCAATTGGAGTTTGTAGAGAGACACTTTGGATCTAGGTCCACCCCATATTAGATCTGTCGTACAGTATCTATTTCAGTCAACCGGCATTTCAGCATGTACACTGGGGATGCTGATTCATAGGTCCTTGAAAGCATTTATCAGAGCCTAATTTGTATGGTAAATCTAGATCAAGGAAGAGAAAAATCCTATTGCCCAGGACACAGTGTTGGGGGTTAAGGACAACAAGTTTTAGTGTTTATTTTGTCCACCGAACAAGTAGGCACAACTCCCTGCAGAACCAAACCTTTGGCTGCCAGATTACAGTACCACAATATGGATCAATGAAGGAGAATGGTCTGCCACTAAGGTACAGTTTGTATCCGTGTGTATAAGCTGATCAAGCTTGCTTATGCAGAATTCTTTTACGCAAGAGCCTTTACTATTATAGTGAGCGATCTAAGAAAATACATTGTGCTCAGCTTGCATTACCGGCAATGGTTCGGATATATGATTGCGAAGTCATTTAGTAAATGTAAAAATCTGAGACTCCTCATAATGCTTCCCGAATGCTCCCTGATTACATGCAAATACATACCTAAGCATGAACAAAAGATTGGCAATTGTTGGCTTTTAAAATAAAATGTACACAAAAATATTTGCAAGTTGAGGAACAAGGTCCTGCTATGGTTTCATCTTATCAAACCATAGTACAACAAACCATTACTTTGAAGCATCCTTTTGTAAAAAGTGGTTGATATATGCCAATATATATATATTTTTTAAAAAGAACAGATTAATAATGAAGAATTGGCGTAAAACCACTCTGGACAACATGAAAATTGACTATAGGCTCAGTTCTTTAAAACAGTCACAAAAAGTATATGTGCTTGCACTGGTTCAGATTCACAGCAATCAGAAATCAACAGGAGTTCACTGAGGTAGGCCTGGAACCTGTACTCCAGCAAACGTTTTTGATTTCCATGTTCGCATCAGCAAATATACATGCATTTATCGGTTCTTGTGAAAATCTGCTAAGCAATTGCAAATTCACTTTACCTACATTCCCTTTTTTACCCATTATGGAAAAGGTTTTAAGGTCTGCCCTTGTCAAGAGTAATTTTTCAACTGTTTCCAATATGGACAGAGGTCAGAGAGAGTTATTGAATTATTTGAACTTGTAAGTTAATGGGTATGCAAAGACTCGCATGCTATTCTCACATTGTCACTTCCTTCATACTTCCAGCCCCTTAGAGTAGATTTGAAGAAAGATGGAAAAATCACAGTCATGTAAGATTCCAAACCTTGATATAACATGAGCCTTGGCATTATCAAAGTAGCCATTATCAGACTGTGAAAGAATAAGAATGCTGCCATATTTTGTCACCTATGCATGGCACCAAAAAGGGACAAGTGCATTTTTTACAAAATATTTTTACAGGACCAGTAGGTTTCTCAAGCACCCGTCCCCTGGACAAGAAAATATTTTATTAAATTCTTCACCACTGCTAGATGCCCAAGTATTTGAGGTTAGGGGTGCCCATTTTGGGGGTAGATAAGAGAGGCTGCGTACATCTAATTCTAGTGGGGATTTCAGTGGCAATCGGCACAACTCACCTTCAGCCCAGATATCTCTCTAAAGCAATCCAGTTGCATTAAAATCACCTGCATTCCCTTGTTGCATTGTTAAAACAGAACAGCACATTGTCCACATTCAAAGATACGATGTGTAAAATTGGGAAGTTTTAACCCCCCCTATTTTGTGTCCTTTTGTCTACGCGTTTCCGATAGTAGCTCCATTACCTGAGCAACATAGAATGAGCAAACCCAACAAGATGATGGACGGAGTGCTGAAACATTTCAACCACTCACCCCCAGTCAAGAGATCTGGGTTTAAGCTATCGTTCTTTTGCTCACGATGCCACCCCAGTTTGGATCCAGCCATATGCAAATCAGTCTTAACCGTGCTCGTCATGTGAACAGTCCAGTCCAAACTGCCAGGCCAGAACCTCCCTGGACTGGAAACAAGCATCCTGGGACCAGTTTCAGGGTATCACCCCTCATCATCCAGGCCAGGTTGAATCTAGTGGCACAGCGAGCAAAATAGAATGAGGAGAGGATTCCTGGAATGTGCCTGGCTCTACAGGGAAAGACTCTGGCACGACCCTTCCGGTTTTTAGGTCTCACCTGCTAGACAGGCCATGCACGGTCTGTTGCTAGATATATTGTGAGTTTACCAAAAACATACAGGGTTTTGAAGCCCTTCGTTTGATAACCTTTGGTTGGCTTCCCTGTCACTCATTTACCTGCTTCTTATTCATGTCCCGCTGTAATATCTATTTTGATTGGATGGCTTCTATATATTCACTGCTTGTTTTTCAAGCACTACATTTTTCTTTTGGGTTAAGCACTGTATGGGAGGGCATATGATTTACAGCTGTCTTTCTCATGTACTTCTCCCACCCTATCCTCTGTGTTGCTCTCTTTCACCAGTGTGCTTTTCCCTACCACCTCTGGGTTGCACTCGTCCTCGTGCATTAATCCCAGGTTGCTTTCTCACCCTTGTGCTTCTCCCCGTCCGCTCCACACTGCTCTTTCGCCGATTTGTTTGTCCAAGTTCTCTACTTTGCTCTCTTTCATCTGCTTCCCCAAACCTCGTGCTCTATGTTGATTGCACCCCCATTGCTCCCCCCCTAGTGTCGATTCCCCCACCTGCATTAAAAAAATGCTTTTGTGCAGTTTTCTTTTATTTGTAGTTACTGATCCAATCAAGGATCGGTAAATGTAAAGAAACAGAAAGTGGCTGCATCATTTTGTAGGTGCAGGTGTGGTGATCATGCCTACAAAATTACATGGCTGGCTGCGTCAAATGCTTTTTTTTCGTGTTTTTTTTAATTTTATTTTTTTAGGTGGACCGCCATGAAAAGGCAGTCTGAAAGGGACATCCTAATTCCTACGGCGGTGTCTGAGCAGGCACCACTTCCATTGACAGGATAGGATTCCGACTGCCACCCGGGTGGGATCTTTGATCCAGTCCGAGGTGGCAGTCTTCCCCCTCAACCGCTGCGGTCCGACCCTCTGCATTGTAAAGCAGCAGTCTGACCGATGGCCTGGATGTCAGTATTGGTCCTCTCGATATGGTAATGAGGCCCTATGTTCTCTGCAGGGCAACAAAGGGACGATTTACTCAAAGACAATCTTTGGATACACTATTCCGCACCCCTCTGGAATATCATGGGGAGTGTAAGGAGAAACAAGGATACATAGGGAAAAAGTAACTTATAAGGTATATGACACTATTGTGCACTTGGTAGCCTCCGATACTGTGAAACCCGGTTGTATGATGGAACAAGGCATTCCATTGCAATGCATTTTTTTACAACTAATATGCCTTTACCACACATGCCTTTACAACGAATTTCGCTGTAAAAGCATGAATGTTAAAGGCATACGCGTGGTAAAAGTTTTCCCTGAGCCCTAAAATGTAAGGAGACTGCATAGTATCATCACGCGCAAACCCACTGCTGAAGAAGACGCAGTCAGCCTATCACTAGACGCACGCATGGCGTTCGACCTTGTCGAATGGCCATTCCTATTTGCAGTCCTCCAATGCATGGGCTTCGGTACGGCTACTATACACACAGCCCTTAGCACATGTTGCTGTAAACGGCCATATTTCAACTGACTTCCCGCTGGGCAGTGTGACGAGACAGGGCTGGCCCTTGTCCCCGCTCCTTTTTGCGCTGGTACTAGAGCCATTAGTGGCGTGGGTATGCCAGGATCTACTTATTCGTGGCATGAGATAGACGCATGGATGGGAAGACCGCATCTCCCTCTATGCAGATGATATATTGTTGTACCTCACATTCCCGGCGCACTCCATTAGCTGTTTGCTAGATATTTTTACCTCATATGGGCAAGTATCTGGGTACACCATAAATTGGGGGAAGTCACTCCTCTATTTACTGCACGGTCCCCCACCACGGCTCCCAGGGGGCTGCGAAATTCAAATTACAAGCACAGGCTTCAAATATTTGGGAATTTACGTAACGCACAACACCACACAGTTCACAGCTGAGAATCTCACACAGCCACTATTGCGATTTAAACGTGACGTCAAATACTGGCGCTCCCTACCACTTACATTGCTGGGAAGAGCGGCCCTCTTCAAAATGATGGCGCTCCCCAGATTCCTCTACGCTTTCCAGAATACACCATTCCCGGTCCCCTTGTCATACTTCACGGCAATAAACGCGGAAGTGACCGCTCTACTGTGGGACGGAAAGGCGACCCGGATTGCGACAAATAAACTAATGCAGAATTGGAATGATGGAGGTATCACCCTCCCCAATATAAAAATCTACTATTGGGCCTCCCAGCTAACAGTCATTAATCAATGGCTACATGCACCTCAAGACGATCCTGCCTACCGCATGGATAGACACATGTTGGAGCCCGTTGGGATCATGGGAACACTCTATAATAAGGCCAAAGGGCCCACTCTCATGGGCCCAACGGCGCACACGGTACAGGTGTGGTTCGAGGCGCAGAAGGCACTGGGCTGGGAGGGGGTCATTACACGAGCCACTCCACTATGGGACATAAAGAAGCTAGGCATGCTACGAAACACTAAAGGTTTTAAACAGTGGGATCTGATAGACATCTCAAAAGTGGGAGACCTGTGGAAAAAAGGCAAAGTAATTCCATTTGACCAACTGCAGCGCACTTACAGTCTAGCGCACACGGCAATGTTCTGCTACATGCAGATAAGGCATGCACTCACTGAGAAAGTCCCACTAGGCACACAGCTGGCGGAGGCGTTACCTTTAGAGGATAGACTCCTGACTGAACATCTGACAAAAAAGGCCATCTCCCTCACCTACCGAAAAATAATTAATAATCAACCAGACATCGTCATAGCCCTAAAGACGAAGTGAGAATCGGAGCTAGGTGACCTAGATGATTCGGACTGGCGGGAGGCGCTCGCATCCCCCAAGGAGGTTGCAATATCCTCCAAATTCAAAATTAGTACAATTGAAAATTTTACATCGTACGTACTACACGCACACTCTCCTACATAAGACTGGTAGATGTGATACGCCACTCTGCCTCCGTCAATGTGGCGAAACAGGCACATTTTTACATACGATCTGGCATTGTCCGAAGATAGTAAGATATTGGGAGGCGGTTATGCGTACAATCTCACAAGTTACAGAAGTCACGGTTCCCCCGGAACCAAAGAGATGCATTCTCAATATTTGGGAACCCACAGACCTCAACCGCGTGACTCAGGAATGGGTGACACTCGGTATAACCGTGGTGAAGCGAGATATAGCACTACACTGGGGATCCCGACAGATCACTGCCCTTTCTCAGTGGTGTCGTG
The DNA here is from genome assembly GCF_964204655.1 of Triturus cristatus. Lineage (NCBI taxonomy): Eukaryota > Metazoa > Chordata > Amphibia > Caudata > Salamandridae > Triturus > Triturus cristatus. Next base: position 514,814,982 of record NC_140588.1, read on the forward strand.
ACATGGACGGTATAATGGTTGTTGAAAAATCAGTGTACATCCACAGAGGTTGCCCCAAAGAATTGACTCGAATATGGGGCAGGTGGAATGCTTACTGTGGGCATATCTGTGAACCCCCACGATCAGACTCGCACACGGAGACAAGTGATTGATGTAGTCAACAAAACAATATGTACAAGAGGTGGGATCTCCTGCTGTCATCCAGGGATATTCACTAAATATTGTATTTACTGTATTGACTGTATCGTGCTGAAAAGTACTGTAAAGAAACAGGATGTATGTACACATGTTAACCAGATCAATAAAAAAAAAAATTTTACAAAGAAAATTAGCTTTTCAATAACTACTTCTGACTGATATATTATTGTAACACTGCCTTCTTCTGAACAAAAGTCTGATGTACCCTGTGGTACTAGCCAAAACATTTATGGTACAATAATTACCGGCATGCAAAAATCAGGTGCAAATTGCAACCTGATAATTTACACAAAGTGTGCAAACTAGCAGGAGGCAATTTGATCCTGAGCACAATGATCACCTCATGGAAAGGGAATACCATGCTATTAGCATGTGCTCTTCCCCACTCCAAAGTATGCAAAGAGCACATGTGCAATATTCGCACTTGCAAATTGTGCTTGTTTTTATCTGTCTTGAGTCACGAGAGCACACACCTACCACAATCCTGTTTTGAGTGTAAACTTTTCTTTGAGTCCAATAAGGGGTTTCCAGGCCCACTGTAATCTGGGTTTTACTGCCAAGACAAACATCACCTCTTGTTGCTGTGTGGGTACAGCAGCATTATGCTCTACCACTGAGCGTATGGGTGTACATAATTTCCATCTTACCTCTCCTCTAAAACCATAGGTGGAAATGCTTGAAAGATCCTCAAATGTTTGTAGTTTACTTGTTGTGAATCTTTCACACACTATATCCATATCTTCTTTCTGAAAAAAAGGGAAGATAGGCATTAGTATTTCAACAAATGAAGATCAATGAAGTCAACATTATAGTCTCGTGTAAAACTAAATTCAAAGAAATGCCAAATGACATCAGACAAGCTTTTAATGTTACAACTCTGAAGGAAAACTTTCACCTGTGTGATGCCAGGCAGGTTAGCTTATCCAAACTCTCCCACTTTTCATCAAACTCCTATTTCTAACTACTGCCCTTTGAAAAAAACATGCAAATTAAATTACAGAAAGAGCAAGGTTCTGGTCAGAATCGCACTTGTTGATAAAAATAGTCATGTAGCAATTGTCAGTTAGTAACAGTTTTTATAGAACTAAAATGAAGAGATAGTGCTCAAATTTTGATTTTTAGGATAATCTAGGAGGGGAGGTTGGCAAAGAAAAACACAAATAAAACTAGGAGTAGGAAACTCTAATCTTAAAACGAAGTCTGCAATCTGACGGATTCAGCCATACATGATCTTTGACAATACCAATCCGAATTGTGCATGGATGGCAGGTGTATGTAGCTTGAATGTTTGTGGAATATCAAATGTGGACTTTAGCTGATGACCGCCACATTCAAACCTTATTCCAACAGCAATAGGGATGCAGAGGTATTAAAAATGCCATTGAGAGAAATATAGATTTATCAAACATATTCATGGCCAATTGCGCACAATGAAGAAGAGAGTCAGCACCTATGTCCAACTACATAGAGCTATTTACATGGGAGGAAAGGTGAAATATAACCCTAATAAAGAAGTTAAATATACAGAATACTTAGTTAAATAATTGCCCAAACTATTTCACCAAAGACACTGTTTAGTTAACTGTCTTACCCGAATTCCACTGCCGTTATCTTGGATCTGAATTAATTTTAATCCTCCTTCTTTTACGGTTACTTGAATGCTTGTTGATTTTGCATCTAAACTGCAATAAAAAAAAGAGAAAAAAAGATTTCTAGTTCCTTCAATTACCAATTTTTCTAGATTGTATTATTTGATTGCCAAACACTCCAGATTTTTTCTAAAATATTAAGCAAATACGAACCCAACAAGCAGCAGTCCCAGAAGGAATATGCTACTTACCAGTATGCATCTGTCCTTGGCATGTAGAGCTGCAGAGCCACACACTTAGGATAAGATCGCCATCTGGTGTTGGGCTCGGATGATTGCAGGTTGTTGTTGTCTTCGGAAGAAGCCTTTGGTCACGAGATAGGTGACTCCTCCTCTGGACAACAGTGCGCATGGGCATCCACTCCATCCTCAGATTGTTTTTCGCCATGATGGGAAATGATGGAGTGTATAAGAAATAAAAGAGAAAGGATGTCCATGTGTAGTGTCTAATTAAGACAATGCTGGAACAGATACAGGTCCCGGGGAGGCGGGTGGGCGTGTGTGGCTCTGCAGCTCTACATGCCAAGAACAGATGCATACTGGTAAGGAGCATATTCCGTTCGAGGCATATGAGCTGCAGATCACACACTTAGGATAGACTATATAGCAGTGTCTCCCCTAGCGGTGGTCCCCTGTATCCGTTGCAGCAGTTTGGAATAGAGTTTTTAGGAGAGCTTGGCCTACTGAAGCTTGTTGTTTGAATTGCACATCAACACAGTAATGTTTAGTGAAGGTGTGTGTGGTAGACCATGTGGCTGCTTTGCAAATATCTAAGGGAATGTTCCCTAAGAATGCCATGGAAGCCCCTATTTTACGCGTGGAGTGCGCTCTAGGGGGAACTGTAAGAGTGCGTTTAGCTTTTTGGTAACATATTTGGATACATTTAACTATCCACCTGGCTATACCTGATTTGGAAATGGGGTTGCCTTTATGCGGTGGAGCGAAAGCAACAAACAGCTGTTTTGTTTTGCGAAAAGGTTTGGTTCTGTCGATGTAATAAAGCAAGGCTCTTTTAACATCTAAGGTATGAAGGACCCTCTCAGCTACTGAGTCTGTATTCGGGAAGAAGACGGGTAGCTCGACTGATTGGTTAAGATGGAAAGGGGAAATGACTTTAGGGAGGAATTTCGGGTTTGTCCTAAGAACCACTTTGTTACGATGTAGTTGTAAGAATGGTTCTTCAAGAGTTAAGGCTTGTATCTCACTTACTCTCCGTAGGGATGTGATTGCGATAAGGAAAGCCACTTTCCATGTTAGGAACTGCAGTTCGCATTTATGCATAGGTTCAAATGGAAGACCCATGAGCCTTGTGAGAACAATATTGAGATTCCACACTGGGGAAGGTGGTAATCTTGGAGGAATAATCCTTTTAAGACCCTCCATAAATGCTTTGATGGCTGGCACCTTAAAGAGGGACAGGTGTTGTCTATTTTGGAAGTAGGCTGCTAAGGCCGCTAGGTGTAGACGTATGGAGGAATACGCTAAATTGCATCTTTGCAAGTGTAGTAAATAGCAAATAATGTTTTGGAGGGAAGCATCTAGGGAACGTATGTCATTGTTAGTGCAGTAAATGGTGAATCTTTTCCATTTTGCTGCATAACACGCCCTAGTAGTAGGTCTTCTAGCTTCTTTTATGATATTCATACAGTCTGGTGGGAGGTTGAGGTAACCGAACTCTAAGACTTCAGGAGCCAGATTGCCAAGTTCAGTGTCTGAGGATCTGGGTGTCTGATTTCTCCATGGTTCTGGGTTAATAGAGCCGGGGAGAGGCGCAATTTTTGATGTGGAACTAGCGATAGTTCCAGAAGTGTGGTGAACCAGGGTTGACGTGCCCAAGTAGGAGCTACAAGGATGAGCGTTAGCGACTGTTGTTTCAGCTTGCGTACCACAAATGGAATGAGTGGGAGAGGCGGAAAAGCGTACGCAAATCTGCCTGACCAGTTCATCCATATTGCATTGCCCTTCAACTGTGGGTGTGGAAACCTGGCGGCGAAGGTTGGGCATTTTGTGTTTTCGTGAGTGGCGAACAGATCTATGTCTGGTTGGCCCCATTTTTGGAAGAATGGGAATAGGACTTTGGGGTGTAATTCCCATTCGTGGATTTGCTGTGTCTGGCGACTTAGGAGATCAGCAACCTGGTTGTGAACGCCTGGAAGGTGTTGCGCTAGCAGGTAGATGTTTTGGGGGATTGCCCATCTCCAGATTTGCTGTGTAAGTCGGGACAGTTGGAGAGAATGTGTCCCCCCCTGTTTCTGTATGTAATACATTGTCGTCATATTGTCTGTGCGGATGAGGACAGTTTTGTTCTTTACATGTACTTGAAAGGATTTTAGTGCTAGGAATACCGCTAGAAGTTCGAGGTGATTGATATGGAGCAGTTTGTGTTGAGTGGTCCATCTGCCCCGAGTGGTGTATTGAAGGAGGTGGGCTCCCCACTCCGTGAGAGATGCGTCGGTGGTCAGCACTACTTGTGGAAGAGGCTCTAAGAACGGCCGCCCTTTGGACAGGTTGATGGTGTTCCACCATTTTAGTGAACAAAGTGAGCGACTGTCCACCAACACCAGATCGGTAAGTTGTCCGTGAGCCTGGTTCCACTGTTGTGCTAGACCTTCTTGCAAGGGCCGCATTTGAAGTCGTGCGTGTGGTACGATGGAGATGCATGACGCTATCATGCCTAACAGTTGCATAAACACTCTTGCTGGAAGAGAGCGTTGCGTTTGAAATTTTGAGATGAGATTTTGTATGTTGGCTATCCTGGCTGTGCTGGGATAAGCTATGGCCTTGGATGTATTTATGGTGGCTCCCAGATACTGATGTATGTGGGAGGGTTGCAGTTGAGATTTGGGATAGTTGATGGTAAATCCCAAGTCGTGTAGGGTTTGAATAGTGCGGTGAGGGTGGAGAACGCATTTGTCGAGAGTATTGGCTTTTATGAGCCAATCGTCGAGATTGGGGAAGACATGGATTTGTGGTCTCCTGAGATGCGCTGCCACAACTGCTAAGCATTTGGTGAATACCCTGGGTGCGGTTGTCACTCCGAATGGTAGAACTGTGAACTGATAGTGTTGCCCGTCTACCACAAATCGTAGATATTTCCTGTGAGCGGGATGCATAGGGATGTGAAAGTATGCGTCCTTGAGGGCCAATGGGGCAAGGAAGTCGCCCTGTTGAAGTAGTGGGAGGACTTGTTGGAGAGTGATCATATGGAAGTGATCTGATTGTATGTATTGGTTTAGTAGCCTGAGGTCCAGTATGGGTCTTAAGGTCCCGTCCTTTTTGGGAATGAGGAAATATAGAGAATATACTCCTGTACCCTGATGTTGGAGTGGAACTGGTTCTATTGCGTGTTTTTGAAGCAAAGACCGAATTTCCTGTTTGAGGAGCGTGAGATGGTGTGGTGACATTGGACGATGTTTGGGTGGTATGTTTGGGGGGGTGTTTGTGAGTTTGAGGCAGTAGCCAAACTGGATAATTTGTCTTACCCACTGGTCTGTTTGTGATGGAATCCCAGACAGGTAGGAACTGTTGGAGTCTTCCCCCGACCGGAGTGGAAATGTCTGGGGGAGTGGAGGCAAGTCACTGTTTAGTGGCTGGAGAGGTGCGGGTGTTGGTGTTGCCCCGTCCTCGGCCTTTGGTATTGTTTCCCCTATATCCTCCTCTAAAATATCCTCTGTTAGGGGATGTTTGACCGGAGGTTTTGAAAGTGGAAGTGGTGTCTGTTACCACATTTTTGGAGGCTCCCCTGTAAAAGAAGCGTCGAAAGGAGCCTCGGGGTTGTGTAGACTGTAATGCTTCCATTGATTTGGCAGTCTCATTATCTTTCTTCATCTTTTCTAGTGCAGTGTCGACTGCGGGTCCAAATAGTTGCTCCTGATTAAAGGGTTGAGCAAGAATGGTTGATTGTACTTCCGGCTTAAAGCCGGAAATACGTAGCCATGCGTGGCGTCTAAGTAACACGCTCGTGTTGAATGCCCTAGAGGCGGTGTCCACTGCGTCTAGTGCACATTTGATTGAGGCATTTGATATTAGCTTTCCCTCTTGAATGAGGTCATTGGCCTGGGATTTGTACTGATCAGGCAGGTGTTGCAAAAGATCCTCTAGCTGGTCATAATGAGCCCTATCATATCGAGCCAATAGGGCTTGCGTGTTGGTGATACGCCAGTGGCTAGCAGCTTGCGCGGCAACCCTTTTTCCCCGAGGCCTCTAAGAGCTTAGACTCTTTGTCTGGGGGCGGTGTGTCTCCTGTTGTTTGGGAGTTAGCCCGCTTCCTTGCATTTGACACGACTAAAGAGTCTAGAGGGAGCTGCGCTTTGATGTAAGTGGGATCCTGTGGGGTTAAGAACCCTAGCTCTAACAGGGTCCTTAAAAATCTCAGTGGCGTGCTTTATCACTCCCTTAATCATAGGCAAGATTTGAACAGATTTTTGCGACTGCTCAAATGTGTCCTCTTCGGGTGTAGCTGTGTGCATGGTAACGCCATGGAACAGTGCCGCCCTGTTTATGAGTTGTCCAAACCCTAAATGGTCATCAGGAGGGGAGGGTTTGGAAGGGTATGTAGTGGGATCAGGAAGGTCAGGTAAAGGGAAAGCCCAGTCGTCTAAGGGCGCCGTGTCCGGGAGTGTAAAAGGATCATGAGGATCAGTAGGATCATCTGGGTCACCCCCTCCCCCTAAATCATCATCATCATCATCCTGTGGAGGTGGTGTATGTGAAGGAGATGGTAGAGGGGAAGGAGGTGGGGCGGGGGGGTGGGATGGGAGGTAATATAGGAGAGGAAGGACGAATAGGTGAGGTGGCAAAGTCCTTCTTCTTTACGGGAGCTGGAGGAGGTGTTGTGTCCAGCTTCCTTTTCTTGTATGGCACAGCTGTGACATGTCCGGTTTTTGGATTGATGTAAATCCTTTTTTGCGTGGGATCCGGACGAAAAAGTTCCTCATTGTCCGAAAGTGGCTTTGGCGCCGACTTTTTCGGCTCCGATCTGTGTTTTGGGAGATCGGTAGAGTCTTTGTGGACTTTTTTCGGCACCGAGGATGAGTTTGGTGCCGAAGAACTTTTCGGTGCCGGCGGAGATTTAGGCGCCGAGGAACCTTTCGGTGCCGTTGGAGACTTCGGTGCCGAAGAACGTTTTGGTGCCGATGGAGATTTCAGCCTCGGAGCCTGCTTCGGTGCCGACAGGGAAGTCTTCGGTGCCGAGGGTATTGTGGGCACAGTAATATGAGGTGTGCTCGAGCCCGAGCCACCTGCAGGCTTATATTTCTTCGGAGCCGGGCCCGAGGGCGGGGCCTCTGAAGATGATTTTTGGTCACGACTGGGGCCAGCTGGCAGAGTCTTGACCAATGTCTTTTTTGGTGGGGTTGGGGTAGGGGCACTGGTACTCACACGCTGCCCCGGAGTGATGAGGTCATCAGAATCGTCGGCCTCGGATACGATTTGGAGGTCTTCGAAGTCGTCGTCAGGGACATCCTGGGCAAAGATGTCGTCTGGTTCTGGAGCCGGCTTGGCCATGATATGGCGTCGAGCTCTTCGGTCCCGGATGGTTTTCTTCGAACGGAATGCGGCGCAGGCTGGACAGCTGGATTCGTTGTGGTCCGGCGAGAGGCACAGGTTACAGACCTCGTGGTGGTCACTGTGGGGGAACTTTGCTCCACATTGGGGGCATTTTTTAAATGGTGTCCTTTCCATGAGCCGCGTCCAGAACCGGTCCAAGTGTATTTCGACGTCGAGTTGTAAAATTTTTGAAGGTTGTTCGATTGTGAGAAGTTTTCTGCTGGAGCGGAAAAAAGTTCATCCGAACCCAATGACGGAAAAAAACAATCTGAGGATGGAGTGGATGCCCATGCGCACTGTTGTCCAGAGGAGGAGTCACCTATCTCGTGACCAAAGGCTTCTTCCGAAGACAACAACAACCTGCAATCATCCGAGCCCAACACCAGATGGCGATCTTATCCTAAGTGTGTGATCTGCAGCTCATATGCCTCGAACAATGTGTTATGAATTCCATGATTACTTACCGGTATTCCTGTGACTCCAACTGGGTCTTCCTCCTCCCACTCCTTACTTGGGAACATGCCCAAACCATCGACCGGAGGAAGATAGCACTTCCTATTAGCTAGGTTTGTGCTATACATATATCACTTCACAAACATACAATATGCACAATAGAGCAGTAGCCACTGGGCCAGTACAGAATCAAACTTTGAATACATCAAATGGACAGCAAAGCTAGGGCTGCTTAGAAGGTTTAGCTAGGCCACGGAGCAACACCTCCCTGACACAGTGAAGGGCTGCTTGTTGTTACAAAGGCCTTTAGGACATCCGTTGGCACTCAACTCTGATGAAGTGGCTGAACAAATGAAATATGAAGAGTAGGAACATAGAGACTTGGAGATGGAAGGGAATCCCAAATATGGTCACACATGCTTATTATCTTTCAATCGCTAATCTCATCCAGCAGAAGACCAAAGAGTGTAAGACTTACAAATGTTAATTTCAATAAGATACTTTTGTCCTACAATCCAATCCCTCATCCTTAGTTGTCAATATCCAGTGACAGAGGATTCAAAGGTCATGGCGGCTGTCCTATCTTTATCACACTTCACAAAGAAACCAGGTTTGAAGCACTATATTTTCCAAACATTTAAAAACATCCACACCCTCCTCAAGTGCCAGTGATTGAGCTTTACAACCTTCTGTACCAAGAGTGTTGGGTTATAGAAGGAGTAGGTGCCCACTCTCCGAGTGGTGATATTTCATATAGCACAGAGTTACGCCACTTCATTTACAAATGCAAGTAACAAACATTGATTTAAGAATGTCCCCTCCGTTGCATCCCTACTCATGAAACAACATTCTTCCATCTTGTCATATTGTTTGGTCACTTTTAGGTAATCTCAAGTAAAAACCTCATGCTCATTCCAGGGATGGCATTTACAGTGGTTTGATCAGCATAGAATGCATGGACTGTTTTGAATTTGCAGATTACCAATTTATATACAAAAGCCACTGACTGAAGTAGTAAGCTACATTATCAATCGCTTCACACTTGGTCTTATAAGCAAATCACTAAAAAGACAGATGATTTTGAGGGAAAAAAATACTTGGAGAGAGGGTAATTCCCATATTATCAACAAAGCTAAAGCCAAGCCAGACTCAATAGCCACATATATTTTAATAAAAGAAAAGCCTAAAAGGAAATCTAAGAGACGAGTTTTAGTCACAAAATATTCTGGACAAAAAAAGGAGATAAAAAAAGATCATAGTAAAGCATTAGACACTGATTGAAGCAGACTCGAAGAAAAAAATGTTTTTTAAGGGTATGCTTATTTTGGATTCACAAGATGCAAAAACATCAAGGAAATCATTACTTCCAAAAACAAACAAGCATTTACAATGCAATGGTCTCGGCATTGGTAAAGTTAGAGCTATTGGCATTGCTTACGGCATTCTTTTAGTTTATGTTTTTGTTTTCAAAACATTTAAATAAACGGCATTGTTAACCCCTTCGGTGCCCGCCCCTTTCCCCGCCCTGTGCCTGCCGTTGCATTAGCGGGCGGGGTTTGTGACGAGCTGGACTCGTCATGGGCACAGCGCCACCGCGGCCCATGACGAGTCCAGCTCGTCACGGGCACCGAAGAGGTTAAAAACAAAAACAAACAAAAATAATGTCATGAGCAATACCAATAGCTCTAACTTTAACAATGCCGAGACCGTTGCAAACGTTAGCTGACGAAGCAGATCGGAGAAAGCATAGGGCAACATGTTATGTGCCCCGAAGCATTAAGAGAGACAGAGACCTGTCAGAGGCGGTGAATTGGATATTTAACAAGTGTATGAGACATGGACACAGAACGTATGGCAAATACGTGATATTATTAGGTAATTGTATTTCTTTTGATCCTTTAGCCGCAGAGTAAACCACTATCTCGTTACTGTTCTAAATATATTTGGCTACGCAGGTTTTATAGACACCACTGCTTGTAAATATTGCTGGTGAAAGTAAGACCCCCCCCAATTTAAAGCCAGAAATGTATTTTACATAAATGTTAGTTTTCTTTTATGACGATCGCAAATGTCCCGGTTGTAGTTTTCAAAATATGATGGTGGACTAATTTGCATACACAATTCACCAAGACGTCAAAGGCAAATACCACGGTGATGTCAATTTCCTTATAAAATTCCTGAGGGCCTATTTTATTAAGAAATAAATTAAATGAATAGACACCAAGAATTGTGTTAATGATCGCACGGTTCTTTTTCCAGATTCACAGTAGAAACATGCTTTGCACGTGCAGCTCGTTAGGCAACAGAAGAGATGGACCGGGACCACTGGTGATCTCCAATGGTCAGTCAGCTTTTTTTGTTTTAGGTAATATGTAGTATCATTTTCAATTCTGGGAGTAATAGTTTTGCGGTTATTATTATATGAATTTGTTTAAAAGGCTTACACGAGAAAGGGAAGGGAGGCGGGGGGGGGGCACGGCAGCTTGTTGCGCAGACGTACTCAAGAGTTGTCAATCGAATCCACCTTCTAGAACATTCAAGAGATGATGAAAAAGATATGATTATTCAAATTACCGGATCGGATTTTTAATTATGAAGCTATTAAAACAATCGCAAAGTGAAGATGTTCAAATGGAGAGCTTGGTTCCAGACTCTAGGCGCTGGATGCATCGGTTTGCAGTTCATTCCTTTTCTACACACAAAATACTCGTGGTGGCAGGGAAACCCCGCGGATCCTTCATGCGGGAAACTGGACCACAGAAACACCGGGCTGGAAGCCACGAGCAGGGGGGCGTGAAGCCAGACCGTACCGAAGGGTGTGGCAGGAGCCCGCATTAGGTAACCCGAAAAATAACCTATCTACCTGCGTGACCAAATGGAGTAAGCGCCAACATCTTTTAAAGAAAGACGGTATTTCTGCAACAAAAATAAAACTACTCGATAGTGGGTGGGCAACATAATCAATCGAAAACATGCTTTTAACATGTTTACAAAAGAAATTTAGGTTAACGTATTTTACCCAAACACGGACTTATATTGTATGTATACAAATAGCGTTAACGAGTTGTTCTTGTGACGCAGGAAATGAACATTATACGCGCGCTTCCTTCCTATTAGACGAGCGCACAACTATGCACTTCAAACATGAACCAATCACTGTTAGAATTCAGTTGGGTTTTTTGTGTGTGCAGATAAACATGATTAAAAACAGAACTGATCTTTAGCACTGACTGCATTCATATTACCCGGAATGTCGCATGGCCAGTCCACCTTCAGCCCAGTGGATGAACCCCTTTCCCAAGTCCTGTGACCCACCACGTCACAAGCGACCTCTCTGGCTGCCATACAAACAAGCCGAGGGCACCGGAAGACACCACCGCCTTTCTCCGAGGCAGAGCAGAAATGCCTTGGAGAAAGGCAGCGTCGTTTTCGGATTCGGGGGCGTGTTTTGCTGTTGTCTCCTCCTTGAGACTTCTTGCAAAAAACACGCCCCCCGATCCGAAAAGGACGGGGCCTGTTTGGAATGACTGACCTCTTCTCCAATGGCTGGCCAGCATTCAAGAGGCCAGCCAATGGAGAACAGGGGAGAAGAGGGGCGGGTTCAAGCCCCTCTTCTCCAAGTCATTAAATCTCGGAGCGAGACTGCGCAAGCGCAGCCTTCGCAGCCGAGACCTAAAAACGCCATCTGATGCTTACTATGATGGGACACCAGACACGTATCTCAGAGGCAGACTGGGAGAAGAAGGTGTGCTCCCACGTGAGAGAGACATCAAGTAAAGCTCAATTCAAATTAATCCACTTTGATGTACTGCACACAATGTACCTGGACTCTGCTAAGCTTCACAAGATATAGCCTTAAACTGCCCACATTGCAGAGCCGCTAATGCAACCTTATCCCACATAACTCGGACCCGTAGAAAAGTGGTACAGTAGTGGAAGTAGGTTATGCAGAGTAAATCTATGGGAGGTCACAGCTTTTCCCCATGAATGTATACCTGAAAGACATTTCGGCCCCTTGGCATACTTCCTCCTTAAAAAAAGAGGCCAAGCGTGGCTGTAAGAAATTTAAAAGTACTTGGTGCCTGGACTATTCCAATTCCTCCGAATTGGAGCTTAAAAAGCCCCAAAACGTTTGTTAGTTACAGCCAGGGCTGACTAATATGCAAATAAAAGCTTAACAGCAGAGAATTCCTCTAAAGAAATGCTTACTGTTGTTCGATTTTTGTCAACTCCAAAATATACATCATCGGCTGTAGAGAATTCACAGGGTCGAGCACATAAAATAAAATTGTCAACATCTGTAACTCACTAGCACCTCTTACCCAGAACCTGCAGTCAGACACAAATGTCCCACTTAATCATCTTCCACAGTGAGCCCCCAGCTGGCGCCTAGAACCTCGGTCAGGTCGATGTTGCATGAGTCTCAACCGCACCTCTGCAAGAGTAGCAGCGGCGAAAGAGGTGACATCAGACCAGGCAGCTGCTTCTCATCGACTGCATCGACCGCAGCCTCGCAGTTTTGTGCTCAGCGGCGGACAGCTAGAGAGGAGAATGCAGCTGCCCTGGCACCTGCAGGGTGCCCAAGTAGGGTGGGCCTCTAGTGCCAGCAAGGCACCAGCCCACCCCCCTTCCTCTAATTATGGGGACCCCTCGGGGAGCCCCGTTAGTCCTTCGGGCGGTTGTGGGCCTGAACAACCGGGGGCTTGCCTTGCTACGCTCAGCCCTGAAAGGGGCGTGAGTAATAAGGGACCGTGATCCGGGAAGAGGATCACCAAAGGGGCAGCACAGATGGGGTTCGCCCCAGTGCTGCTTGGCTCATCAGGCAGGCAGGCGGCCCAGATGGTTGCCTGCCCTTGGATCGCCCGTAAGATAACCCACCATATTACATAACTGTGTATGTAATAAACCTGCAGCAGTTTCTTACCCAAACAAAATTTGTGTGGTGTGTTTTATTTATGCGTAGAACATGCATGCTATTGTGGGGGGTTTCCTCCTGCTGGAGCTACGCTTGCCGCTCGACCTTTTTTTGACTGCCGCACTTTGGGTCGGCTCCCGGCTTTGGCCTCTGCTCCGGTTGAGTGCAGGTCTCCGGTCAGCATCGGGGGAGCTGCGGGTGGCATGCCAGAGTTAGAGTGGTGTTCGGAGCGGCAAGCAGAGTAGAGCGAAATTAACGGGGTGCTCACTGAGATCAGCCCCTCAATGGGGTCGTAGGTCCCGACGGAGCAAGCAGGGCAGCAGCGAAGTGGAAACACGGAGCGAGGACGGCAAGTACCAGCGGAACTTGCGGCCCCCGGGACCCCTGGGGAGGAAGTAGCCGTGAGTGTTGTGATGCGCCATGAGAAGCCTGCCTATTTGTTTAAGTCCTCAAGAGTCTCCAGTTGGAGAACAGCACTCCAGCGCTCCTTTCATCCCTCCTTTCACCCCCAGGCAACGAGGCCAGTCGGTTTTAACAGCTACTGAAGAAATTAAGGGGGAGAAGCACTTAGCAGCACTCAAGCAGCAACCAGCAGCAACTAGTAGTAACCAGCTATCAGAGGCAGGAGCAGGGACAAGGAAAGCGAGCGTGGTCACCGCTAGGGGTGGCTGCAAAGTGCGTGCCCAGTGAGTCTGCATAAGCGGCCCAGCTAGACTGGGTGCGACTTGCAGCTCACCAGTGAGCCCTGCTCTCTTCCACCTGCCTCCTAGCCTGCTTGTGCAGCTTAATTTGGACAGTCAAGTTCGCAGGCCAAAAGCAGGTGCCTTAGACCTCCAGTAATTTATCGGGATACAGTGAAGCATACAATCGGAAAAGCAGAAGGGTCCGGCGGCCCCATCAAGGAAAAAAGCAGAGGGCGGCTCATGGGACACCTACTGAAGACTTCAACCAGATACTCGATCGGTCACAAAACTTACCGGCAAGTACTACAGTCAACACCCTCCACCCTCTTATACTGGAAGCTAGAACTGAAGGCTAGAAGACAACTGGCATGCAACCAAAAATAAAGTCCAAATTTGCCTTCCTGTAAGATGCAGGCTGTGCCGTTTTCTCTAGTAACATGAGAATCAAGGGCTTACCCGTTCCTTTGAGCCCCGTTGTGACCATCTGTAAAGGGACTGCGGACGCTAACATTCAGCTTGGCAAATCGGCAACCAGTCCGCCAACCACAAGTAATCTTGTGGAGTCTGATACGCTCCTCGGGGAATTTTCTAGTACCACGGTGGGCAGTCTTGGGTGACCTGATAGCTGCCCAGGCTTGGGAAGGGTGCCAAAAAACTGGGATCACATTAAACCCCCAACAGACAACAATCACTCAAACAGTCATTTCTCATGTCAGCTCGGACCGGATGTCTGAGCTTATTAACTCATCAACAAAGATTGGTACACAGGGCCAACGTAGTGTAACGCAAGAAGGAGGTATTGTCCACCATAGCCCTTCCAGTCCGGACAAGGAGACAAGGGAGGCGGCTGAGGGAGAAAAGTGTCAGTCACCTTTCAAAAAAGGAAGCGTGGTAATTTCAGCCAACACACCCCATGAATTGAAAGAGCATCCACCACAACATGGGGATGGAGCAAGTGTGCCCGCCCGTGCGCACCTCAGGGGCAGGGTTGGATTCTGTCAAACCCCTATGTTGAGGATGCTTGCGACCCGGAAAGAGACCTCTCCTATATTCAATCAAAAGAGTGGGAAAATATGCTTTCATCATACGGGGAAGATGCTCCCAACCATCCTGTGACCTCACAGATTCCAAATGGGGGGGGGGAAGGAGGAATTTGAACAGGAATCGACATGGGCCACAGCCCTGGATATCCTACAAAGGTCAGCGGACGCCATGACATACCAAGCTAATAAAATGGACATACAAATCAGCCTACTAAATACACTGGCGGTGTATGTCGCTAATATAGATGACAAAATCACAAACCTAAATAATCTGATTAGACGAGCTCAAGCGTATGCTAACCATCCGCGACAGGGCTGCGACTGCTCACCAATAATAGGCAAATTAAGCATGTTCCCAGAGGTGATGGCAAAGCTTGTGGCGGACTTAAAAGAATTCACCAATGCAAAGTCTCTTTCTCCAAGCAAAGGAGTCAGCGCCAAAATCCCCTATAACAACGTCCAAGAGGTGGTAAACCCAGGGGCTAGGAGGGGCAAGGCAATGGACACGCCAAAGCCTCCGGTTACACTGGCCACAAAGGGCGAAAGGAATAACCAACAAGAGCCCTCAGCTGCTGATAACGCAGTGCCCACTGCGATACTTCCATTGGACCAGGATGTGGAGGACTTCAACTGTAAGGGGAAACGGCATAAAAAAAAAACGAAAGGGCCGTAACAAGATCCGCCGTATTACACATGACTCGAGCCTTTATCCACTGTTCAACACTCGCACACAAGCAGCTTTGTCCGGACCCAAGAATCCACACAGAACAGATGAGGCGGTTAAGGAAGTGAAGAAACAAATTACTTCACCGGCGACGTAAAAAAGAAACAGACCGGTTCTCAACCTCTTAAAGAGGTAAAGGATATTGCCGGAGAAGACTTTGTGCCTAGAGGTGAAAGAGAAACAACAAGGCCCGCTGAGAATATTCAATTGCAACCCTTGGTCACTACATCCTTGGCTTCGGCAGAGGGTTCAAAGCACACCTGGCAAATAGAACAGTTTGGCAACACCAAATCACCGAAGCAGGCTCAAGCTAGCGGAACACAAATCGGCACTGGAGCAGCCCGAAAGAGCTCAAGAAAACCTAGCAGTTCGGTTCCCCCATCCGATCCATTAGCAAATAAGGATGCAGCCCCCAGAACCTCCGCAGGAAACTTTTCAACGCACTGCATGCTTGGGGTAGGCCTACTGGAGGGGTACGCTGAGGCCGCCTCTGGGCAGGGAACTCTTTATAGGGAACTAAGCAAAGGAAACCATACTAGCTGTGACTCAGAGAATATCCATTCAGCAAATAAATCTGAAGGCCACCAGACCACTAGGACAGCTCAAGTAATCCAAAAACATACTCTATTCCATCCAGAGTATAAGTCCAAAGGCAGCTTTGACATCTTAAACCAGGGGAATATCATGAAACTGATAGAAGCCATAGGCCTGTCAAACAAAGTTACAACACAGGATATCACCTTTATAGAATTTATCGCACCTGGCCAGGGTCAGTCAAACAAACTCACTAAGGTCACCGTGCGCTCTGCGAAGGCATCAAATAAGACCATGAGGCATAAGGAAACCTTCAAAGAGTGGGGTATTACCATAACCCCCGGAAAGGAACCAGGCTACCCACATGCCCTTCATAACAGCCAGGCCGAGGAGCGCCCATGCGCAGGACCAAAACTGGTCTACTCGGTCCTGAGGAGTGCCCTGGATAAAAACCCCACCTCTAGTTAAAAAAACTCAAGTAAAAGGTCAGCAGATACAAACTACGAGATCAGAGCAGGCTAACCCATGGTCATGGTTGGCGGGGTCTCTTACTTCCTTCCACAAAAGGAGCTCAAGAGGGATATATCGCAGGTCGCCCTCCACTCACAATATATCTCAAAAACACAGACCTGCTCTAAACCGGGACGTATACTGTGAGCATACCCCAAGCCATGTCTTGGCTATAATCAGACACCAGCTATTCAAATGCAGTACACAATGGGTGCTCCAATCCCTTTAACCCCTTTGATGCTCATGACGGAATTATAATTAGGGGTGGGGCCATTGGCATGCCCATTTTGGCATTCCTGCCGCAAAGATACAGTCTTTCTGCCCCCCGGGGGGCAGATGGGGGCAGCAGCCCCCAATCTGCTCCCCCAGGGGGGCAGAAAGCCCACTAGATACCAGGGATTTTTTTATAAATTATAATTAGTGGTGGGGGCGGCCCAATATGGGCATGCCCATGCCCCCACCCCACCTTCGCAAAAATGACAGCCTTTCTGCCCCCCTGGGGGGGGGGGGGCAAAAACCCCACTAGATGCCAGGGATTTTTTGGGGCAAATCGGAATTAGGTTGGGGGCTGCCCAAAATGGGCATGCCAAGGCCCCCACCACTCCCCCACAAAAATTACAGCCTTTCTGCCCCCCCCTGGGTGGCCGATGGGGGCACTAGCTCCCAATCTGCCCCCCGGGGGCAAAAATCCCAGTAGACGCCGGGGATTTTTTGGGGCAAATTTCAATTAGGGTGAGGGCATTGGCATGCCCGTTTTGGGCAGCCCCCACCCTAATTAAATTTCCCCAAAATAATCCCTGGCGTCTAGTGGACTTTCTGCCACCCCTGCGGGGCAGATGGGGGCAGTAGCCCCTAATCTGCCCCCCTGAGGGGGCAAAAAGCCCACTGGACGCCAGGGATTTTTTGGGGCAAATCTGAATTAGGGTGGGGGCTGCCCAAAATGGGCATGTCCATGCCCCCATCCCCTTCCCCGCAAAAAATACAGCCTTCCTGCCCCCCCGGGGGGAAAATGGGGCAGTAGCCCCTAATCTGCCCCCCCCAGGGGGGGCAAAAAGCCCACTAGACACCAGGGATTTTTTTGGGCAAATTTTAATTACGGTGGGGGCATTGGCATGCCCGTTTTGGGCAGCCCCCATCCTAATTAAAATTTGCCCAACAAATCCCTGGCGTCTAGTAGGCTTTCTGCCCCCCTGGGGGGGCAGATGGAGGCATTAGCCCCCAATCTGCCCCAACCAGGGGGGGGGGGCAGAAAGCCCAGTAGACGCTAGGGATTTTTTTGTGCAAATTTAGGGTGAGGGCATTGACATGCCCGTTTTGGGCAGCACCCACCCTAATTAAATTTGCTCCAAAAAATCCCTGGCTTCTAGTGGACTTTCTGCCCCCCCCGGGTGCAGATGGGGACACAAGCCCCTAATCTGCCCCGCGAGGGGCAAAAAGCCCACTAGACACCAAGGATTTTTTGGGGGCAAATTTGAATTAGGGTGGGGGCTGCCCAAAACAGGCATGCCCATGCCTCCACACCCACCCCCGCAAAAATTACAGCCTACCTGCCCCCCCAGGGGGCAGATGGGGCAGTAGCCCCCAATATGCCCCCTCGGGGGGGCAAAAAGCCCACTAGACACCAGGGATTTTTTGGAGCAAATTTTAATTAGTGTGGAGCTGCCCAAAATGGGCATGCCAATGCCCCCATCCCCCACCCGCAAAAATTACAGCCTTTCTGCCCACGGGTGGGGGGGGGGGGAAGATGGGTGCAGTAGCCCCCAATCTGCCCACCGGGGGTGGGGGGGCAAAAAGCCCACTAGACACCAACGATTACGCTGGCTTTTTTTATGCGTGGGGGTGGGGGCTGCCCAGATTGGGCATACCAATGCCCCCACCCCCCAAAACAATAGCCACAGTGTTTATGCCCCCCTTGGGGGCATATCGGGGCAACCCCACCCCCCGATATCCCCCCTCCAGGGCAGCACAAAGCCGACTAGGCACAGATTTGTATTTAGCAATATGCCACCTGTGGATTTTGGGCCAGAGTGCAGCTGGCACGTAGGGAAACATAGCAAACCTATACATTTTTGGAAACTAGACACCCAGGGGAATCTAGGATGGGGTTACTTGACTGGCTCTCACCAAGTTCTGTTACCCAAAATCCCTTGCAAACCTAAACATTTGTCGAAAAAAACCCACATTTTCGTCACATTTCTGTGGTGAAAAGTTCTGGAATCTGCGTGGATCAACAAAATTCCAGCCAAACCACATTCCCCAAAGCCTCCTGAGAAAAATGGTACCTCACTTGTGTGGGTAGTGCATAGTGCCCGCAAGGGCCCAAAACCTATTGAGGCGACATCAAAATTACCTATCACAAAACAACCTGGTTTTGCAAGGGGGGTCCCCATGAGTTTGAAACAGTGGATCCACGTAGATTTTAGAACTTTCCCACACAGAAATTAGAGAAAAAAGTGATTTTTTTTTCACCTAAATTTGAGCTTTGCAGGGGATTCTCTGTAAGGAAACGTTGGGGAATCCACTCAAGCCATACCTCCCTGGAAGCCCCCGGGTGTCTAGTTTTCAGAAATGTGTGGGTTTGGTAGGTTTCCCTAGATGGCCACTGTGCACGGGGCCAAAATCCCAGGTGACCCCCTTGCAAATCCAGGTGGTTTTGAGATAGGCAATTTTGATGTCGCCTCACTACGTTTTGGGCCCTTGACTGTTGCGGGTACTTGGGCCTCCAACACAAGTGAGGCACCATTTTTATCGGGAGACCTGGGGGAAAGCTGGGTGGTAGGAAATTTATGTGAGCCCGGTGATGGCACACTTTCCCACACAAAAATGTGTGAAAAAAGTGATTTTTTTCAGCTAAAATTTAGGTTTGCCGGGAATTCTGTGAAAGCAAACGATGTGGGATCCACGCAAACCATACCTCCTTGGAAGCCCCCGGATGTCTAGTTTTAAAAAAATGTATAGGTTTGCTACGTTTCCCTAGGTGCCGACAGAGCTAGGGTTAAAAAACTACAGCTAGGCACTTTGCCAAAAAAGGGTCATTTTTCACTGCGAAATTGAGGTGTGACCACGTTGCGTTTTGCGCCATTTCCTGTCGCGGACACTAGGCCGAACCACACAAGTGAGGTACCATTTTTCTCGGAAGACTTTGGGGAACGCGGGGTGGGTGGAAATATATGGATCCATGCAGATTCCAGAACTTTCCACCACAGAAATGTGGGGAAAATGTGTTTTTTTGGACAATTGTTTAGGTTTGCAAAGGATTCTGGGTAACAGATCCTGGTGGGAGGCAGTCAAGTCACCCCATCCTGGATTCCCCTGGATGTCTAGTTTTCTAAAATGTATAGGTTTGCTAGGTTTCCCTAGGTCCCGGCAGACCTAGAGTTCAAAAACTACAGCTAGGCACTTTGCCAAAAAAGGGTAATTTTTCACTGCGAAATTGAGGTGTGACCACGTTGCGTTTTGCGCCGTTTCCTGTCACGGGCACTAGGCCGAACCACACAAATGGGGTACCATTTTTATTGGGACACTTAGGGTAATTCAGATTTGTAAAGCAATTGTTATTACCTATTGATTTTTGATGTATTTCTGCCTTCCAAATGAAAGACATTGTGTAAAAAAGAAGTCATTTTGAAAAATGACCGATAATTCTCATGCTAGTATGAGTATTCCCAATTTCGAAAATGTGTAAATATGTACTGTTTCTAAACTCTATAATTTGTTCTCATTTCAGAAATACATAGGTGTCTTTCATACTGATTTTTCCATGTATACATTTTCCCACAATAATTGCTATATACCCGTAACATAATAAAAAACCATTTCAAATTGCTGCTCAGTTTTTGACTCTAGGTTCGTCGGGTTCTTGGTGAACCTACAAGTTCTATATATCCCCACAACCAGGAAGTTCCAGCGGATGTAACGGTATATTGCTAGAGCTGTCATAATTAGAAGAAGTTACAGGTGAAAACGTTGACACAAAAGGCTGTTTTTTTCAACTAATCTTCAATTTTTACTTTATTTCACTGTTAGTTTCTATAAAGAAACCTTGATGGATCTACACAAATGACCCCTTGCTGAATTCAGAATTTGTTCTACTTCTCAAAAATGCATAGCTTTCCAGGATCCATTATTACTTTCACACCCATTTCCACCATTAACTGGAAGGAGGTTGAAAGCACACAAAAAAAGAGCAAAAATAGGCTATGTCCCAGAAAAATGCCAAAACTGTGTAAGAAATGTTGGTTTTCTGACAAAAGTCTGTCATTCCCTAAAAGCTGGTAAATGGTGATTTCAGCCCCACAAACCCTTTTTTGATAACATTTGCAGGGAAAAACCCAGATGCTTTCATTTGCAGCTCATTTTTCCAATTTTTCCCCCAAAAAACATAATTTTGCTGTATCTTGGCTAATTTCTGGGATCCCTCCAGGGGAATCCACAAACCCTGGGTACCTTAAGAATCCCCATGATGTTGGAAGACAAAGGCGCAAATTTGGCGCGGATACCTTATATGGTCAAAAAGTTACAGGGGCCTAAGCGCGCTCTACCCCAAATAGCCAAAAAAAGGCTTAGCACGGGGTGTCACTCACACTCCAAATTTTTGCACAAAACAAAAAATGTGTGAGGGAAATGAAGGCGCCTTACGGAAACACCCCATGGGAGCTACTGATCGGTTCTCATCAGTGTGCTCCGATTTTCATCATTGGCAGCCTTCACACCCGAAAACATTACATGGGAAAAAATGTGCCCGAAAAAATTAAAAGGTAAAACACGCACTTCAAAGGACATTAGCGTGCCAACCAATCATGACCACTTACTATTGAGGCAAAAATACGTTTTTACCTCTGTTAATTCAACAAGACTAATACAATGACATAACGGCCCAAAGGCTCATGAAGATAGCTTACTAAAGATATGTTCCTGGAATGTAAATGGGCTAGCAAAGAAACTGGGGGATGAGGCCACAGTCTCCTATTTACAGACTTTCAAGATTATTCTATTGCAAGAGAAATGGCTCATGGAACAGCAGCACCTAGAAGGGTTCAAAATCCATCACTTGCCAGCAACTAAACTGAAGGCCACCGGACGACGTAGCGGCAGTCTAGCAATTTATAGATCAGCGAATAGTGCAATTACTTCATGGGACCTAGCATGTAGCTCCCAGGATCTCCAGCCAGTGGGAATTCCATTCAGAACCTTTAAAGGCCAGCTTAGGACCGTAATCATATTGAACGATAACATCCGTCCCAACTCAGCGTCTAGGACATCCCTATCTGACGAGGCGACAGCGACAGTACTAAATAAGAGATCTGGGTTTCCGAACGCAGATATCGTACTATCTGGAGATTTCAATATGTGGCGGATGTCTGATCTGCAGAAGAACGAGGTAAAGTCGTATGAAGGCGATTGGGTCATTCCACCGCAGGATCGTCCTGGGTGGAGGAAGGAGGACCCAAAGGGCCGAGCTCTCCAGGGCAATTTGGAACATCTTGGACTTAGATCCCTTAACGGGAGTTTTCTTCCTGACAAGCCGCCTGGGCTTTCATTTCTATCTAAAACCGGTGCGTCTTTGATCGATTACTCCTTGGTCAGCCTCTCTCTCTTGAACCATGTCTCTGGGTTTGGGTTTGGCAATAAATTGGACAGTGATCACAGCCCCCAAGAAATTACCCTCAGCATTAGGCTGATGCAACATGATCAAGCAGCGGCTCAAGCCTCGAAACCTTCAAAATCAACTTAAAACGCATCAAGAGCTCAGTCAATAAACTACAGCTCCTGGTGACAGAAGCAAAGAACATAATCGGGAACACTTTCAGGCCAATGGAGGATCCAATCACAAACTGGACAAGATTCTCAGACAACTTGGTAGCCAGGCACGCAAAACCGATAAAGTACACAAAAGTGTCTGGGTCCAAACAGCCGACTCCCTGGGATCCTGTGATACGGTCCGCCAAATGCAGCTTGAATCGGCTACGGCGGGAACTTAAAAGGCAGCCAGTGGACCCACCAACTATAACTAAATTAGGAGAGGCCCAAAGCTATTTGAAGTCTGCCAAACGGGAACAACAAAGGATCTATTGGAATTCCTTCTGGGCCAGACTACAACATGATATAAGGTCCAGCAACTCTGCAAGGTTCTGCCGCACCATATATAGCTTAGGGGGCAGAGCCCCGAGAGTTGCCTCGTCTAACATACTGGAATCCGAGTGGTACCTTTTCCTGCATAGTCATTTTAATGATCTACAAGAACATAACTATAATCAGGTTATTGGATCAGAGGGCCGCAAAGCCCGAGAGGTTCAACCGTGGTTTGAGGGCAACTCACCACTGGTCCATTCACAAGAAAACATTTGGCCCAACTTTTGCTCCAACCCTTCAAGTGGCCCAGGCAAAGGTCATTCCAACCTTAACCTACGGAAGTGAGGTGCTAAAAGGGCTAGATAGCGGCCAATTGGACAAATTAGTCGCAAACATTTTCAGAACGACTTTCCAGCTACCTTGCTACATTACACCAGCACAAATTAGGCCGGAATTCGGCATCTGCAGACAGTCAATGGGCCGAATGGCGACGTTTCTAATAAGCTGTCATAAGCTGAGGGCGTCAAAGGAGGGTAGCTTGGCTCACCACTTATGGGCCCAGCTGAACACAAGACGATGGCCAGCTGGGCACCGCTATCTGTCCTGTGGGCTCAGCACTCTCGGCCTGAGCGGGTTCTGGGACTTACATGTAAGCCAAAACAAATTTAAGAAGCTAACAAAACTCAGTGCGAAAAGACTTTCCTCAGTCGAAGATAGGGCCAGCCTTTCCATTAGAAGCCATGGCTGGATGACTCTTAGCACTTATGCACAGCTGAAACTTCAGAGTTATCCAACTCTCACCATCAGTGCACGTACTAAGCTCCACTTTTTAAAACTGAGAATGGGGGTGATTCCTACAGTCTGTTATCTCCCCAAATGGAAAAGAGACTGTGCCTTGGAAACATGCCGGCCTTGCGGCCAACATAGGGAAGATCTTTTGCACATACTGTGTTTGTGCCCCAACCTCTTGAAGGAAAGAAAGGCCCCATTACGAAGGGGTTGGATTGATAAGGAGGTCAGATCATGTAGAGGTGCAGTGTCGGCCTGCTTCGATCCCCGGAATACCACCTTAAATTGCGCATTGGTTAGGTTCATGGATTGCTTTGCAAAAAAAAATAAGTGAAAGTGAGATGGGCAACGTTTCCTCGGCCTGAGACCTAGACCTCCAGCTTATCTGTATCAGTTGATGAACTATCTCTATTTGCAGAGCGGACTGGCATACGAACAGTTTTGGACAATAAAACAAAACAAAATTGACACCAAAACAGGGGGTAGCTTACAGGCTAGCTGACCCGGGTCTCAAATGCTATTATAAACTAGGACTGCCGTCTTCTCATGGGAACATTACTACAGGAGATATGGGTAGTGCGCTGACAACAGTTTTATATGTTATGATGTTGGGTTCTTTTATTCTTACCGGAACCTGGGATTTATTATTAATTTTACATATTGCAACAATTTTTTTGTTAGGAAAAGGGTTGCAAGGGTTTTAACAAATCATGCAATAACATTTTTCTTCAAAAAAAAAAAAAAAAAAAAAAAGGTGACATTAGAACTCTTTGCTCCCCTTTACTTTGAACAATTCACTGGAATTGCCTGCTCGATTTCATCTCATTAGTGGAAAGCAGTGTATTTCGCACTGGCAAACCCTTTGTTGGACATCTGCAATAGCTTTTTAGCAGCAACCTCGGTACTGCCTTCCTAGAAAAAGGCACTCATAGTCCCTTTACTAAAGAAACCTAACGCAGATCAACCAGTTGCTTCCCATTTTAGGCAGATCGTTCTGCTGCCCTTGGCTATTAAAATCCTGGAGAAACACTTGAATAGTTCCATCCTTACCTAAGTAAATCCTCCTACGGATCACCTCCTGTGAGCCTGTTGTACTACACAACGGTCGGCACAATCCTCATGGAGCCACTTTGAAGGGTGGCCACCTGTGACTGCACAACTCTGTACTGGTCTTTTACAGGCGCGAGATCAAAGTGTTTGGGGGCCTCCACAAGACGTCGCGTGATCAGGTCAGATATTACACTCCACTGACTCTGTAACTTACCAACTATTGCAGCGTGACTCTCACTACCTCTCTCGGCCACTGAATCGGTGTGGCCAGGGGTCGTATTTACTACAGTTGCTGAGACACGCATCAGGGGCAGCCGAAGGAAAATCTAACCTGCCTCCCACCTCCCAAATGGCCTCTGCCTTGCAGCCTAAGGAGGCCAATTACCTTGCATGCAGTAATCAAAGGGAATCGCGCCTTGATGAAAACAACAACGATGATCTGCAAAAGACATCTTGGGTGTGCTGTTGAATATTGATTCACCAGGCTGCGCTGCGCTCCAGTTCACCATAAGTTCCTGACACAATCAGACACATGCACACTTTCCATAGCACAGTGAGCTCGCTGTTGCAGCTCCTTGTTACAGCATGCCTGGGGGCGGCTGGTCGGGGGTTCCCAATTATGCGTAACTAATGCATTTAGTGCGGTGATGCGGGCACCAGCACTGAAATGCGTTTGAGTCACGCCTGATACGTGATACTTGGCAGGGCTGCCTGCCTGGAACAATATCAGACCCTGGAACCTATACAATCTGGG
This sequence comes from Triturus cristatus, assembly GCF_964204655.1. Classification (NCBI taxonomy): domain Eukaryota; kingdom Metazoa; phylum Chordata; class Amphibia; order Caudata; family Salamandridae; genus Triturus; species Triturus cristatus. Next base: position 514,839,902 of record NC_140588.1, read on the forward strand.
TTCAGACCAGCACACAGCACAGAAACAGATTTGCTATCGGTCCTGGATGACGTGCATGCGCTGCCACACCAGGCTTATCAGGTGGCCTTAATGCCTCTGGTTCTGTCGGCTGCTTTCAACAGTCATATTCCTCTCTCCTCTCCGGACTGTCCGAGGCAGGCATTGGTGGTTCAGCACTCAAGTGGTGCAAATCCTATCTAAAAATGATAGGTGTCACGCTGTGTTCCTTACACCTTTTATGTCAAAATATAAAACTTTGCATCAAAGAGTTCCACAGGGGTTAGGACTAAGTTCCACACTGTTAAACATTTGTATTCGCCCTCAGGTGAAATTAATTAGATCTTTTGGGCTTAGTTGCATGAATTACGCAAATAATATGCAATAAATTATTGCTACTGGCCTCCTTTTTAGTTGCAATCCAAGCGTGGAGATGCTCCATTTGGAGTAACCATGCGCTTTATAAATGTCATTTATCTATTAAGGATCACTCTGGGTCTGCTACCATTGACATCTTCCATCTGTATATGTCTGCAGTAATATCTCGGTTGTGCTACAATGCTTTAAAGTTCAATTTTGACAAAACTGAGATGACTTGAATTATTCACGGTCAACCTATTTAAACCCCTTCCCCCAATTGTAGGCTTCCATCATGGGCTAAGTCTTCAGAGTCAGTGAAGTCATTGAAAAATGTAGACTTCTATCTGGGGTCTTATTTACCCTGTCAAAGACAACTCAACCATCTATCGTCCAAATGCTTTTTGCTTTTTAAGGATGTTAAAGACCATTCTGACACTCCTCCCACAAGTGGCACATCGTGTGTTCGTTTAGACAACCATATTGAGTCGGCAGGACTACTGTAATTTTGTCTTTCTGGATGTGTGTTTAGGCTTGCTGAAAAAACTCACGTATACAAAATGCTGCAACCAAATTGGCTCTTAACTTTTCCGACATGCTTCATCATCTACTGCACTGGATTTTTTGCACTTGCTCCTAGTGAGGAAAAAGAAGTGCTTTTAAATCTCTGTGCCATGTTCGCAGAGCCTTACATATTAATAATCCTATTTATCTCAGGAACAAGTTTGACTGCTATGTGTCGGGTCACACTCTTCGTTCCATTAATGCCTCTTCTTCTGGTACCCAGATTCAGGCAGATTAATTCCAGTGGTAGGGCTTCCTCGATGGCAGCAGCTGTACTGTGGAACACTCTCCAAGTTACTCTACGCAAGATGCAGGGCACGTTGCAATTTAGGATAGCCTTGTAGATCTGGCTTTATGAAGAGTAGGTTTGCCCTTTTTGACACATTAGCTCTGTTTCTTAGCACCAGGACACCAGAATAGGTATCAGTGTGCTTAATAATGCGCTTAACATATTTGAGTGCGATTCCGAAAGGGAAAAATAAGGGTATTCAACTTAGATTTGCATGCCTGGGAATGTTGTTGGCTAAGCACTGACTTGCCATACCAGGGCTACCATGGGAGGCACCAGAGTAGATAAATGGAAGTCTGATATGCAGGAATGGGCAACAGCAGAAGACATTCGCTTAAAAGCAGTCAGGAGAGCCCCTAAGGAAGGGTCAGATATACTAGATTAACGGATTATGTTGAATGTGGATGAAGTGGATTCATGATCAATTGTTTTGTTGTTATCTGCATGTTATGGATAATACCACCTGAGACTGACGTACTGTGAAGAGGCCTAGAGTGTGAAATTATATACTATCACTAAGACACCCTCTATTCCTCTAGGGGCACGGCACTACATTTAATTATTTCACAATAACTGCAGTAGAGCATCCTCGTAATGTCAACTGTATACCGTTTCATATGCCAACGAAATTTGAAAAGCAACAGTGATTCTTTTTTTGCTAAATGTTTGTATTGTTCCACTCGGAACACATGCCCAAACCTAAATAAAGTTAAAATAAATATATATAGATGGACACTAAAATATCTTTACTATGGACATCGCCATTAAGGGATTCACAGTATGTGATCTCAGTACAGAGAAGGAAAATAAATATATACCTGTAACTGACAAACAAAAACAGATGTTTATCAGAGGACCTCACTTTCAGCTGTGTTTGCATCAATTATGCATTGAAAGTTTCCATGTTCTTTTTTTCTCTTAATCATTTTTATTACTTTAAACTCATCACAGAAAGAGGTTACTACCCACTAATATTGGAATATTGAGTACCACTTAAAAGTAACACACTGTGTGCAAGAGTGACGTATGCAAGTTACTAGTGCGTAAACCAAGTTACTTGAAGTATTTTTTTTAATTTTAGGTACACAGTAGAGTAGAATTATGCGCCAAAAAGACTACGAACTGTGGTACTTGATCTAACAGAGTGAGTCAGATTCAGTGAACTGTAACATTATACTTATGGGGTCTAAGCATTTTGAAGCAATTGGTTATTGTGAAATACTGTAATGCGAAACATTTCGCCTAAGTATTATGAATTCATTTCTACAAACCCACTAGTTTAATAAAATAGTATGCGTGCACTATGTTCATCTCACTTTGCATTATTGTTTACATAAGCCTTTGTTCTACGTATGCACTGATCTAATGTCAACTCATGATGACTTATGCAGCTCGAAATGCAGACACGCCCGCACTTTAACGAAAGCAATACCTTTGTTCAATTAATTAAAATTGTTATAAAGGAGACATCACGTAGTCTAAAACACAGATTAAAATTCCAAAACATATCAGTGCGAGATTTAAACGTTATAACATATGACGATAAAATATACTGTTACATGAAAATCAAAAGATAAAAATGCCATGAGTATACAAAAAATAAAAGGAACAATTGAGCACCAAACATATGAGCATTTTCTTATTAATTCCAGCAGCAATAATTCGTAATACACAGTGACTTCTTACGAACTGAACTGATATTTCCGCCATTGGTCTGCTTATCCTACCTTTGCGATGTCCTTCCTGACTTGTGTGGAACCACACTACTTCTTAGGCTTTTGGGGCATCCACCATATTGCAAGAGCCCGTCCACTGGGTGCCCCCGTGTTGTATGGGGGCATAATTGCAGCAGGGTCTAAAAGTGCTAAGTGCTGATTGTGGGAACGGAGTTACTGGTGCAAAAGGTAAGTTTATGAGCAGGCACGTTTTGCATCCACTACTATAAGAGCACATTGAAGAAACCGGGAGTTGTTAGTACAATATCTGTGTCTTAATTGTTACAGAAGATTGGCCTTTTAACAAACCTTGGATTGAAGCAATATATTTGCCAAATTTTAACGGTTCTGCCGAAGTCTCCAAGCGATGAAGTAACTCTTAAGCTTTCCTGCAGCTGCACGCCCCATATGCTAGGAAAGCTGGTTTTAATAAAGTGCAGCGTGCATTGAGAAGAGCCAGACAAATGCATATTACATGTTCCAAAGTGTCCATGCCATGGTGAGTGACTTCTTCTTCCATTTAGGTCTTTAATCGAGAGAGCCATGAGTCTTGCAGAGAGAATATGCTTTAGTGTGGTCTTCTTTAGAGCACTGTTCAAATAAGGCTGCATGGACTTTTCTCTACAGTCGACTTTATGATTGCCTTGATGTTGGATTTGGACACTTCTATGGTATTAATGTCTTCCTGTCTGGAAAGAAGCCCGACTTGCATTTTCAGTGTGATTTTTTAATGATGTCAGGGAGGGATTGAGTGGTTACACCAGACTTGGTTTAATTTGGAGTGAGCCACTGACAGATAATCTGACCAGGGATTCCTCCTGGCTGTAAATACGGCCTCCACAGCCTCTTTTATTGTGTGAACTGTCGATGACTTGAAAGTGAATTATTGAAATAAATAATAGCATATGGATATACAAAAATACAAAACCTAAGGATCACATGACCCTTGACTATCAACTTTTTAAACACATTTTTTTAAAAAATATTTAAAACTAGACAACCCAGTCGTGTCCTGACGTACACTATTCACACAACAGAGGTCACAGAGATAGCAAGCAAAGAGAGTTGGACAACCTCCTCCAAGCTGGCTTGAGTGGGACCAAAGACCACAAACTTGTTGAATTAATGGTTTCTCTGAACCTCCATCAACATCACTAGTGATGCACAAGAGGACACTCAATGAAACTAATTTGGACACACAATTGTGGACTTACTAAACATAAATATAAAACCATGCATTTGGTTTTGAACACTTTCTGCTTCACGTTGGTATTACCATAAGTGCTCAAAATCAGACAAAAAATATGAAATAAAACCCATACATAAGAGGTGCCAAATAAATACAGAAGCTTTGTTATCTACACTTCAGCAACCCTTACCCATCATGAGAAATGCAGTAGCACGAGCAGAGAAGGAATGCTCTCATTGGTTAAGGCAAAATGGGGATTCACATGCCCCGTTGGTTAAACACTGAGTAGAACACTGCACCAAGCCAGCACTCAGGTAGAAACTATGAGGAGAGTAAAGCCAAATTTAGAACTGGCTTGATAGAATACAAAGCTAAATTGACTCATAAAATCAGCCTACTATTGCAATACAGTCTTGGAAGAAATTAATAAACAAAAAGATTTTTAATATCTTGCAGGAGCTTACTTCAATGGAGAAAATTACTGGAAGTGTAATCCTAATGCATGAATTTGGTGATAAGCTAAACTATTTCTTCGCAGACAAAATACAGTTAATGAAAGATAGTAAAAATATCTATACCATAAGCAGGTTTGAGGCCAAAGCAGACAACCCTTCATTTTAAGAGGTAAATAAAAAGTGGCCTCAAGAATAAATAATGAAGGTTAAATCTGGGTCACCATTAGACACCTGTGCCCAACAATTCCAATATTACTGGTTACTGAAACATCTTTTGCAGAGCCTCCTAAATAATTCTCTATCTCAAGGTACAGTACCAGATTCATTCAAGAGCACTGTGGCCATTCCCCTAAAAGAAAAATTAGGGAGGATGATCCCTCTGAGCTCAAAAATTATAGGCCTATATCTCTGCTTCATTACTTGGCTAAAAAACTTTGGAAGCGTGAGCAACCCAAGAAATTTGCAAACATCCACAGGCATCCGATTTCCTCCACCCCTCCAAGTGGGGTTCTGTCCTATGCATTGTACTGAATCTGTAATTCTGTCGGTATCTGACGACTTGAGATGGGATGAGAACCAAGGATTAGTATCAGCCCTAGTGTTATTCGATTTGTCTGCTGCTTTTGACACGGTCAACCATAAGATCCTGGTCAACTGTGTGAAGGTGGCTGGCCTTCATGGATCCAACTTAAATTGGATTAAATCCCTTTTGGCAGACGTTACTCAGGCAGTTCATCTGTCTCTGCAAAAGCTCTTGCAATATGGTCCCTCAACGTTCCTCATTATTACCCCCCCCCCACCCCATTTATCAGACTTTGACAAATCTAATCCCCCTCTCGCTATGGTGAATGGGGAGTCAGATTTGATCAGGAGGAGCTATATTTAGGGCCTACTCACCTCTTCTGATGAGCTGACAAACAACAGGTGTTCTGTTAACTCACAAAGTGAAGGAGCATTAAAAATGTCTTTAAACCTTGCTTTCATCTGGTCACATTTATTCTGTGTTCAGAGACAGATGTCAAAAGTCACTTTAACATGCTGTATAAAACGTGTGAAATGAAAGGCTGTAGGGGGTCATGTTTTATTCTAATACACATTTAGATAGCTAAAAGGTCAACTTTACAAACATTTCAAAATAAATTTCAGTAGTTACAAACTCCCTTATTTTTTAATTGTGTGATGAAAGAACATTTTAATAGGATGAAAACAAATCAGAACACTTTACTTGGTGATGTGCAAGTGATAAATATGTTTGCTGAAACCCAATCTCCACAAATTATTGTTTTTACACATGATGGTTTTCGAACCAAAACTGCATGCTAGTGGGTACGTTGGGTACGCGGATTGCCATTTTATCCTGCCTTAGTGGTATATGTATTAAAAATCAGTTTTCAAAGATGAACAGAGAAACATTCCTGCCCACGCCCTGATGGCAATACTATTAGTGAACTAAGAGGCAAGTCAGGGGTCATGGGTACCCTATATGTGGGCTAGATTCTTTTTATGCTTGAAGCAAACGTTTAGTCTATTAAATGAAACCAATTAGGTTTTCTGTACAGCAGGAAGGCTGAACTCACATATTGGAAGGTCCTCTCATATGTGACAATGAAGGAAAAAGTGGATCAGCAAAAATAAATATTTGCCTAAGATAACATAATAAGACCAGCTTATGGGCCAAGTATATTATAGTTAGGAAGAGTAAATTATTCAAGTTACTAGGCCTGCAGGTCTAGTAACATTTTTATGATTTGTCGAGACCTGGTAATTCAGTTTATATGTCAAGCCACTAATCCAAGAATTTGTATTAAGAAGTTGTAGACTCCAATTACACAGATGATTCTCAATAATTGCTCCATTTAGATGGCACATCAGCGGCCATCCTAGGGGGAGCGCCCGAGGGAGTGTCGCCTACAGCCCCCTCTGAGTGGTCTGCCTGCCGATCCCCCGCCGCACCTGCCCAGCTGATCGGAACGGGTGGAGTGGCGCTCTGCCTACCGTTGCTGTTGGATGCCTAGGACTCTGCGGTGCCGGGTAGGAGTGACTCTGGTTATGAATCTCTGCCGCACCTAGGGCCCGCTCTGCCGCTTCACCTCTGGACCGGCGGCTCTGCATACGCCTGAGGTTGGGGAACTCTGTATGCGGGCGGAGCCTGTCTATGATACTTCTCCCTGCCATTCCTTGACTGCCTGCAGCGGCGATATTGAGGGGAGCGCCCAGGGGAGTGTTGCCTGCAGCCCATCTGCTTATTAGCGATCGCTGGATGACTGTTGCGTGCAGGCCATGCAGGTGGGTGCTGGCGTGCCGGACTGCCCCCCGCATCATCTTGTTGAACGCTGGGAATGACATTGGACCCTGTGGTTACTGGAGGGAATACGCCTGGATCTGATTGGGGGAGACGATCCTGTGGGGACCTGGCCCTGCTGAGCAGTCTGGTGTAAAGTGGAAGGTGAGATATCCTGCCTTGGGCCTGTGGCACCCCTCTTCACTTACTGTGGCTCATCGCGCACATCTCGACCGCACGCAATACCTGTCCCTCCTCGAGCGAGTGCCCATAACGACTGTGGGGGATCGCAGCAACCTCTATAACGGCTTGCTTCGGCCTGCAGCCCGCGCCAGCTCATCGTCCACAATGGGCCGCCGGAGGGCCAGGGGGACGGACACTGGCGCTGTTGATAGTCAGCAGATCGACAACTCTACACCCGCCACGCAGCTGCCTACCGGCACTCCGCCCTCTGACTTGGGGACCCCCCCGGACAAGCTGGACCTTATCCTAAAGGGGGTGCGCTATTCCCGGTAGGCCATTGAGAAGCAGCTTGGGACTTTGACAACTGGGTTCACCCTCCTTAAGGCTGATCACGACAAACTAGCCGCAGTTGTCAAGGATAACAAACTTACTCTACTAAAGTTTGCGCCTCAACACAAGGAACACGATGCACAGATTGCACTGCTCCAAAAACAGGTTGCGGGACTGCAGGAGAGGGCAGACGATGCGGAGGGACATGCCCAGCGCAACAACATCCACGTCATAGGCCTGCCGGAGCGATGTGAGGGTTTAGACGCTACTAGGTTCATGGAACAGTGGTTCAAGGAACACGTGGCCCCAGAGGGTCTCTCTGATCTTTTCTGTGTGGAAAGGGTGCATAGGGTGCCGACGGGTAGACCAGTGGCGGGTGCCCGCCCCCGGCCCTTGATCATCAAAGTTCTGAATTTCAGAGATCGTGACGTCCTGTTACAAAGGGAGCTGTCCCACATACAATATGAGAATCAGCGGATATCCCTGTACCCGGACTACACCGCTCTGGTCCAACGCCAACGATCCCACTATCAAGACGTGAAGATCAAACTCAGGGCACTGAATGTTAAATATGCACTACTGTTCCCTGCCAAGTTGAAAGTGATCCATGATCACAAGACACAGTTCTTTAAATCCCCGGACAAAGTGGCAGAATGGCTCGAAATCATGTTCCCCCCCAGCGGATCTGGGCCCTCTTCCCAGGCTGTCTCCGCCTCTACGAAACCGAGGCGAGTTCGCCAATCAAAACGCTCCGGGGCGGGGGGGGATTGGGGGGGGTTCGGGGGGGTTGGGGGGAGCTCACCGCAAAACCCGTGATTCCTGCTCCGGAGCAGGCCTTGTGGGATCAAGCTGAGGCACTGGAAACAGCCACCAGATTCAGGGATGAAGCACATCCGATTCTGTCGGAGTGCTCAGATGAGGCACCGAACCACTCGGACTCAGGATCTAGCCTTAATTTATTTAACAACATTACACCTCAGACTGCTGATGGTTATTTAGGTTGATGATTGTTTACGGTCTATGATGGGGCAAGTTATCTGTTAACTCTGCCCTTCATGTTTTGTACTTAGCAGAATGATGCCATACTTCTAGTACCGAAACTGCGTAATGTGTAGGCAACAATAGCGAGTGAAGCTCAAAACGCTCTAACTTAGCTGAACTGGTTGTAGGCATGCACCACCCTATAGCGAAAGCAACATACACAAAGTTCTTACTTTACACCGTTGTGCATGGGGTTTGGGCTGGTCCGAGTATTGTAGATGTGGGAGTTCTGTAACCTTTAGACTCTGGCCCACCACCTGCACCCACCAATGTGCTGCTGCTCCCACGCTAACGCGCAGGCGTTACATGGTAATATACATTAGATATCAATACAGGATACCTACAATGTGATTACTTGGAATGTACGGGGAATGGGGTCAATCCACAATCGGTTCAGAGTACACGCACAGTTGAGTAGGCGACGCACGCACATAATATTTATACAAGAGTCCCATCTGACTACAACCGAAGTGGCTAAACTCCGCAAAAAATGGAGAGGCCAGATTTTTTCCACGTCATATTCGGCATTTGCGAGGAGCGCGTCCATATGTGTCAGGAATGGGGTCCCCTTTGAAGCGCTGGAACAACGGGTGGACCCATTGGGCAGATATATCTCAGTGAGGGGCACGCTGGATGGCGCACTATTTGTCCTCGGCAGCATATATTTGCCCAACTTTGAGCAGGATACATACCTCTTAAGTCTGAATCCAGACTTGGCGCCTTGGGCTGGATGTCCGTGGATACTGGGGGGGGCTATAACGCTGTAATGGACCCCTCTATTGAAAGATCTCATCCCCCCATTGGAGGAGCCAACACTGTCCATCAAGCGGAGGCACTATGCAGTTGGGCCGACGGATGGGGCCTGGGAGATGTCTGGCGTTTGAAATACCCCATCAGTAGAGAATATTCATTCTTCTCCCACCCGCACCAACTCCATACCCGCATAGACAGGATCCTCTCCTCCAATCACATTACAACCCAGGTGACACATGCAACATACTTGGGCAAGATTCTTTCCGACCATAACCTATTGGAGGTCTCCTTCGGCTGGGGTAGAATCCCAACTCCAGGTCCTACCTGGAAACTATGGCCCTTGATGCTTGAGGACTCTTCCAGGAGGCATTGGTCGACCGGCATAGATAATTACTTTGTTGAAAACGCTGGAAGCGCAGCCACACCTCAGCTGGAGTGGGATGCATTCAAGACTGTGATCAGGGGGATAGCTATCAGCACCACGGCAGGGGCGCGACAGGAACAACATAAGAACCTGAAAGAGGTCGAAAACTCTCTAAATAGTTTAGAGCAGGCTGCAGCGAATGACCCCACAAAGAGAACGCTTTTACAAGATGTCCGAATCAAACATGCAGAGCTGTTGGACACACTTTAGGCACATAGATTATACCGCCTACACGCACGCGAAACACGCTGACAAGGCAGGCCCGCTATTAGCACGCATACTCAGGGATGATCCCCCACACTCCCCGATCCATGGGATTATCACTAACAGCGGGGACACAGTTAATACGCAACAGGACATAAACGCGGCCTTCTGTGATTACTACCAGCCATTATATCGGGCACCCCCCCATTGGTGGAAGAGGCCTTTGACGCCTTTTTAGCTGATGTACAGTTCCCACAATTGGACAAATTGGCGCAGGACGCTCTCTCTGGCCCTATTACAAGGACCGAAATCAAGGCGGCCATCAGGGCCCTGCCCCGGAACAAGGCCCCAGGCTTGGATAGCCTCCCGGCCGAATTCTTTGCCACGTTCGCGGACACTCTTGTGCTGCAACTAGAGAGATTGTATAATACCGCGCTGTCCTCGGGGTCCCTGCCCCACTCCACTAGACAGGCACTGGTAGTATCTCTTCCAAAACCAGTACGCCCGGCGACAGATCTGTCCGGGTACAGACCATTGTCCCTACTCACCACCGAATATAAAATATTGAGTAAGGTGCTTGCGGGCCGCCTGCTTCCATATGTGCATAAGCTAATTCACCCAGACCAATGCGGCTTTGTACCAGCGCGGTGCACCTCGCTTAGCATCAGGAGGTTGTATTATGTCATGGCAGCCACCCCCCAGGAGAGAGCTAACGCAGGATGTGTCACCCTGGATTTGAGACAGGCATTTGACACGCTCCGATGGGATTACATGTTCAGAGCGCTCGAACGATTTGGTATACCCCTTGACTATTTAAAGTGGGTGAGGTTCTTACACACGGACCCCACAGCGCGGGCCCGCACAGGACGGCACATCTCAAAGGAGTACCCGGTTGGTAAAGGCACCCGTCAGGGATGCCCTTTATCCCCCCTGCTATTTGTGCTGGCCCTGGAACCGTTGGCCCTTAGGGTGCGGCTATCGGCAACGCAACAGTGTATCCGCCTGGGGCAAACGACACGTAATTTCCGCATATGCGGACGACATTATTCTATACGCTGACGACCTCGCCTCTCTCTCACCCATCCATAGCATTTTTGATTCTTTTGCACAGCTCTCGGGCCTTAGAATTAATGACAGTAAGTCTTATGCCTTCTTTTTCCAGCAGGGGGATCGCCCAGAGACGATTCAGTTCGGCCCCCATTCCTTAACTGTTGCCGCACACACTTTTCGACATCTAGGCATACAGATTTATCAATCAGTGCCAGACCTCATTGAGGGTAATCTGGGCAAGGCTATACGTTCGCTTCGCTCCCAGGTCACCTTCTGGTCCTCCCTACCGCTCTCGGTGATGGGGCGAGTAGCGATTTCGAAAATGGTAGTCCAGCCCGACTCTTATATTTTTTCACTAATCTACCGGTTGTGATCCCGAACCCGATGCTCGACTCCCTAAACACTACACTCTCCGCTTTGATCTGGGGTAATGGCAGCCGTAGGGTAGGGCTGTCCAAGTTACAATTAGATACTGATAAGGGTGGGTTGGGTGCTCCCGACTTCCGGGCATACTGTTACGCAAGCCAACTGCAATGGCTATCTAATTGGCTGGCAGGTTGCAACATACACAAGATAGATTTTCCTCCTGCTGATGTAGACTGAGGGCGGCTTCATACACTGCTGCTACCGCAGGCTAAGATCCGACCGATGCTCCGCTGCTCTTGCGCACGGCGCTCACCTATAGGAAGAAAGCCACGCACTACACACGTAGCTGTCTTCCCTACTCTGACATCACACCACTTCTTGGGATCCCTACCCCCACTGGCCTCCTCACTAAAGGCGACTGCTCCCTTGGGCAGAGGGTGGTGTGACCACAGTAGGTGACTTATTTGACAACGGAATACTCATGGACCATGGTAATTTTGTTCGGCGTCAGGGAGTCACGGATACATTGTACTTATTGCATGCTGCACTCGTGCAATATGTAAAGAAACAATGGGTCCCACACAGGGAGGAACCCCCACGCCACGAAATGGTCTTTATGACATACCTGATGGGAGACGGCCGCCATCTCACCAAGTTGCTGTACATAGGCATTACTACCCACACGAGAATACCGCTAACAGACCTATGCAATAAATGGTCCAGAGACCTGGGGACAGTCCTGACAAAAAGGGACTGGGACAGCTTTGGCATACCCTAGGAGAATTCCACAGAACGCCAAATTTAAATTCATCCAATATATGGTTTTACACAGAGCATAACTTACCCCGCACCGACTACAATATATTTTTAAGGCCACACAACACTGCTGTCCTAGATGCAAACTAGAGGACGCTGACTTGCTACATATGCTATGGCAGTGCCCCGTGCTTACACCTTATTGGACAGAGGTACTGTCCTTGCTTACAGTTGCGGTTGTCATCTCCGTCCCAGATACGCCTGCATTGTGTCTTTTGGGACTGATACGACGCCCTAAGGCGCAGAAAGTGCAACTTTGCTTTGTAGACCTGACTTTGCTCCTGGCTAAACGCTCCATTACAATGCAGTGGAAATCGGCCGCACCCCCACAGCTTTATGGCTGGCATGGGGAAGTGGTGAGATGGGGTGGAGCGGAGAGTGCTGCTATCCACCAGGAGGAAGCAAGAAATCCCCCATATATTATTTTGACACAAGGAAATGGCGGCTCCCTGAGCACGGCTGAGATGCAATAAGTGATGCAGTCTAAATCCCAGCTGATTGTCGCCCAGGGCCTGAATCTGAGTCCGAGCCCGTCTCACCCGTCCCTTGCCCCTCCGGGTTCAACCAGGTTGCCAGCACTTCCCTCCACTGACCTGCAATGGGGACCTTCCGCATAACTTTAGATTCCTCCCAGCTAAGTGCTCAACCTTCCGCCCCAGCCCATACAATTACATCTCTGTGCCAGGTCTCGAATTGTGGTCCCCTATTAGATTTCCATTCCATAGAAATGTGGCGTTTTGATAAGCCCAGCGCCAGGTCTATAAGCCTATTCCCTACCTTACCTGGGAAACAGACCCAGAATACATGTCTGTAGTGTGAAAGATAATTCTCTGCCCAGCACTGCTGTTAGCTTACTAAGCACCGCCTCCCAAAAAGGCAGCAGAACTCCACAATCCCAGACACATGGCCGAAGTCCACGTGGGAGCATCTGGGACAGGAACGAACCTCCCCCCCCCCCCCCCCCCAATATGTCACATTAAGACGATGGAGGGTCATGTAAGCCATATGTGTGTAGTTAAACTGTATATATTTAAGACATGAGTTACAAGAAATTTTCTTGGGGTAGTGCAAAACCCTCCGCCATTCCGCATCTGTTAAAACCCTGTCCCCAAACGTATCCTATTTGGCACGCAGCTGAACCAGGGGGATGCACAAATGCCTCCTGAAGGGCCACATAAAACCACTTCACTAGGTGCCCCGCTGTCCCAAGCGTGAACAAGGCATGGAGCACCGGGTGCGTCTCCTGCTCGTTTCTACCGGCACCACATAACTGCTCAAAAGTGCAGGAATTGGCCCGGAGGCAGACCGAAATCCTCCAGAAGTTTGTCAAATGCGAGTAGGGACTTGTCTAGGAAACAGTTCCCAACAGTATCCAGTCCTGCGTCCGATCAGGAGGCCAGCTGCTCAGCTGTGAAGACAAACTGTGGGTTGCCATGGGGAAGACCCACAAGAGGCAGCACAGGGGTGTATCTAGCAGCCTGCCGTCCTCTGACCTGGCATCTCTGCCAGGCTTGAAAGGCTGTACGCTACAGCAATGAACGGTACGGGGTGGGCGTCTTTGGTATCAATAATTGTGCCGTTACTAAGCGAGGGCGGGAGTCCGGGAATGACAAGGACGTACCGTCCTCGTTCACCTCCTCTATCCATTGCGCCAGCCACTGCAGTTGACCAGCCAACATGTAATATTCTAAGTTCGGCACTCCCAACCCACCCTCAGGAAGGCGACGCTGCAACTTTGTAAGGAACTACCTAGGGCATCCACCATCCCACACCAGATCCCGTCAACAGAGCATTCAGGGGGCCAAACCAACCGCTAGGCAGAAGGGTGGGGATAAACCATTCTGATCTGGGTGTTTTAACGCCTTCATATGCGGGACCAACCTACCGGCCAACACCTTGCTCAGGATCTTAAAATCCAGTTTAAGCATGGAGAGGGGCCGATAATCCTTATCCCCCTCCATTAGCGACTTGATTTTCGGGAGGGGGATTACAAAGGCGCTCCGAGTGGAGCCAGGCAATTACCCAGCCTCATAGTTGTCCACGTATAACCGGACCAGATGTGGCGCAACGAGGTCAGAGAAACAATAGCAAAATTCAGCTGAGAGGCCGTACGGCCCGGGCGTCTTAGCAGGTGCCAACGCATGGATGGCGGCATTAATTTCCTGCAGAGTGATAGGGTCCCCCAATTCCTCTCGGTCCTCGTCTTCCAACACCCACAGAGGCAATGGTTCCAAAAACTCCCTCACCGCTGAACAAGGGGCCACCGTCGGGCCACGTAGAGGCATTCGTAAAATGTTAGGAAGGAGTCGTAAATCGCCTCAGGGCTATACAATACCTCCCCAGAATCCAATCCAAGCTGGGTGATGGGGGAGCCACCCAGTTTAGGCTTAATTATCTTAGCTAAAAGACGGCCCACCTTCCCTTACTCTCTCTGCACCTATCGAAATACTCGTTGTAGTTGTAACAACACAACCGCCCAAGGGCCTCATCATACTTTGCTTGCGCCTCCTCTAGTGCCAAGCGAGCTGTGTCTCGCATACCCTGAATGTTATCTAACCTGCGGATGTTCCCTTCTAAGTCAAGTAATTCCTGACGGAGCTCCCTATAATCACCGGTCACCTGTCCCCCCCACTACCACCTTGAACGCCTCCTATTCCACTCGGACAGAGGATGCAGTATTGTTATTAAGGGGAAATATGTTTCTAAAAGAGTATGCAACAAGGCACAAAAAGGGTCGTCATCAAGCATTGCCGGGTTAAGCCTCCAAGTGGGGACTGGGGGAAACCAACCTAAGGGTTTATGGGTCATCACTAACGGGCTATGATCCAATAGTGTACAGCCCAGGTACTCCGTATGCGCAATGGTGCTATTAAAAGCAGGTGAACACAAGAACATATCTAGGCGCCTATGCACTTGGTGCACCGATGAAAAGAACGAGAATTCCCTGCGGCCATCATGTTGCAGTCTCCAGGTGTCTTCGAGTCCCCAATGTGCAATCCAAGTGCGAAACCCCAGAGCAGTGCGGCATCTCGGGGACCCCATGAGAGGGGGGATGTGACCGATCTGCAGCACCATCCGCAACACAAACAAAGTCGCCCCCCCCTCCAAAGGACCAGATTACCCCGCAGGCCACTCGCCAGGAGAGCAGAAAACAAATTCAAAAATCCAACCTGGTCCTGGTTGGGGGCATAATATTACCAAACGTAGCCTCATGCTCCGCCAATCTCCCAGTAAATAGAACATATCGGCCCCCCTCGTCCAGCCACGATCTCTCAACTGCAAAAGGGACCCCTGGCCTCACCCAGATCAAAACCCCCTTGGCAAAGGCTGAACAGGTAGTCGCGAAAACCAGGCCCCACCAGCGTGGTTTAACTTTCCCTGCTTCCACACTGTTCAAGTGGGTTTTCTGCAAAAAACGCTATATGGGTGTCCCTGCGCCACAAGTAGGAGTAGATGCTGTGACGTTTAGCCATGGATCCCATCCCTCATACGGTTCCTAACGTGAAACATTTAACACCCTGAGCCACTGACATTCCTGCTGGATTATACTAGGTAGCATTCCTAAAAACAGGCCCACCACCACACCCTCCCTTTGCACAGCACGTCCCACCCCTCTGCAAATATACCACGTCATAAAATCAACAACAGAAGGACCCTTACGGTGGTCAACTTCCCTACCCCAGGGCAGTCCAACAACGGTCAGCCGCCCAAACATGCACTGAAACAGTACGCACTAAGTGAGGCCGCAACCCATTTTGGCACTCAACGGGGGTTGGCTAGGCAAGGAGCAAAAGAAAAAGAAGGGGAACGCTCCTGCTAGAGAGAGCACACCAGCCCCCCATAGGGAGAAGCAGCTCAGGGCCAAGAACGGGAAACATTCAGATGGCGGCCCTCCGAACGGCTCAACAGCACCCGCTCACCAGTCACATCAAATGATATTGTCCACAGTGTTCGGAGTTACCATCGGCAACTTCACGCTATCACTGTGAGAGGTGTCCATTTTGTTGCCATCTGTCTCTCTGGTAGAACTGGCCACCACCTCCGGAGCCGAATTCTGACTCCGCATTAGGTCTGCCACTGCTTATAACGCCTTGGCTCTCTGCCGTTCAGTCTGTGATGGGGATGGTTTCTTGGAGGACCCTCAACAGGGGCGCCGTCTCGATCGCTTTCCAAGTTCCATTGGCCTCTGCCCAGTACTCTCAGAGCCACCGGCCCCATGAGTCCCGCCTTTGTAGGCCTCCAGCCAGTCCCACGCGTCTCTAGGGCAATCAAAATAATGAGTGGTCCCCTCCAGCAGGACACGGAGCCGGGCCGGAAACATCAGAGAGTATTGGAGGCCCTCATCTCTCAAAGCCCTCTTGACCGCCAAGTAAGATTCCCGTTTCCTCTGTACCTCCAGCGTGTAGTCTGGAAAGAGAGAGACCTTACTATTATCCACAGTGAAGGGGCCATCCGCTCTCGCCCTCTGCAGAAGGAGGTCTTTGTCACGGAAGTGGAGCAGACGAGCCACCACTGGACGCGGAGGTCTCCCAGGGGCCAACGGCCTGGCCGGCACTCTATGGGCTCTTTCTAGCGTGTAAATGGAAGAGAGGCCCACCGGCACTACTACAGTCCTAAGCCAGTTCTCAAGGAAGGACACCATGCCGCTAACCTCCGTCCCTTCCGGAAGGCCCAGGATACGAACGTTGTTCCTCGCATTGCGCCAGTCGGCATTCTCTGCTCTGCGCTCCAACTGGCTCACTCTATCCGTGAGAGCCCCCATCTGCTGCTCTAACACCTTCTGGGCCGGCGCCAGCTCCGCTACATTGGATTCATCCTCCTGGACACTCTCCGACAACTTTTTATGTTCCTCCCGCAGCAAGCCAAGCCCCACCACAACAGTGCTGATATCTTGGTGGAGAGTTGCTTTCGTATACGCTATGGCATCCAAGATTTTATTGAGTTGCTGCTGGACTGGGTTGTCTGGGCCAGATTGTGGCTGCTCCTGAGCACCGTCCTCCGGCTCCGTAGGGGTACCAGTCTGGTGATTTCTAGGCTTGCCCTTGACGACAAGAAACCCCTAGGCAGGAGCAGGGCTTCCCACTGGCTACGGTTGTGAAAATCCGGGATAGCAAGGGCAGCCCCCCGCAGCGGATCCTGCACCTCAGACAACAGAGCCAGCTCACTCTGCTCCCCCTGCTCACATGAGCCGCCAGCAGGATCTCGTCGTGTGTGGATAAAGTCCCCAGGTCACCAGGCTATCGAAAGAATTGTGCCACGTGTCTCGGGTCCAGTCCGACATCCACCCACCAGGCCTATAGACCCAGGAATCGGCCTCTCAAGTGACCTAGGCCAGACAAAGTCCAGGCTGTCCAACCCCACAAGCTCACAATCCAGGGAGGTTTTGCCAGGGCGACTGGCCCACCACCAAGGGGGTTGTCCGTACACTCGCTGGTATTGGACAGGTGCGTCAGTCCTGAGTGCCGAAAACCTCAGGGGTCATCCACCATTCAGGCACATCCCCGACGTACTCCCAGTCCAGTCCACATTGGCAATGCAGCGCCTCGCTAAGCAGATCACCCCCGCACACAGTGTTCCAGCAGGGGGCAAAACTGCAATAGGCCAGGGGGTACGGCTATTCTTGCCGCACCGGGGTGGGGCACTGCTACAACCACGTCTGGGTCCTCAACAGTTGTGCCACTCGACGTTGCTCCCCAATACCAGCACACAAAGGGCACTCCACGGCCTCCCCGCAACAGCCACCTTTCGTGAAGTTCCACTGCTCCAAGCCTCACCGGCGGATCAGCCGTTCCGACTTCAGGCCCCGTGGCTGGGGAGCACCACCCGCTAGGCCAGTATTGTGACCGAATACATGTATGGAGCCTTTAAACCATCCTGCACAGGCTCCCCGGCGCAGACCGCTCCGTTAACGGGCGTCGCTCCAGCCAGAGGCCAGCAGGAAGAAACCACGGCCCCCGCAGTACAAGCCCACTCCAGCGCAGACCACAGGATCAGCCCGCACACCTCAGGAAATGTCAATGCACCCCCAGCACAGGCTGCTTCACCAATGCAGGACCCGGAAGGCCCACTGACTCACTTCACACTATGCAGCCGATGCCGTCGCCTGGGAGCAGAAGTGCGCACACCCAAGGGCCAGCCAGTGAGCTTTCAAGACTGGCAACGGCCCAGGTTCTCTGCCGTACTCTGCCACTCATCTGCGCTGCCTTTCACCTGACCCCTTCCGGTGGCACCGCAGCTCCTCTGCCTCGCCTCAAGCGGGCCGCAATCTCCTCCGGTAGAGCTCCCTCCTCGGCTGTAGGAAGCCCCCCTCCAAGCCGCAATCACGAAGCAGGTTGCGGGGGCTCATGCACCCGCTCAACCCAGGGAACGAGGAGACCAGGTCCGCAGGGAGTCACGCAGCCTCCACGACACCAGCCATGTCCGTGCACCTAAGTGGCTGGCGAGCTGTCGTGTTGATCGACCGCGTCGTCAGGCCCCAGACCTCTTCACAGGGTGCCCCACAGCACTCGAGCCCCCCAGGGACCAGCAAAGTCCTGTGCTCTGGCCCTACAATCCCAGCGGATAAAAGGCAAATTGGTGCGGAGCTCCCAGCTCACGTGTCCGCCATGTTCCGCTTTCAAGCCACGCCCCCATTGTGGATAGTAATTTAACAATAAACACCATAGTTTGGATCAGTGGTGACCAAACGTATGTTTATTTTGAAGATGCCTGTCAAAGGCATATTCCCAGCAAGGTGTCACTGCTGTGCATTTAAACACCAGCCTAGTCAGAGCACAGTGGTGCTTTTGGTAGAAATATATTTGTGGCTGATATTTAGGTAGTGTCAATACACACTGAAGCCCAAATTAGACATTTCACTTTCCATGCTGTAGGTGCACTTGGCAAAAGACACACAATTGATGGACGGAATGCAGAACAAATCAAAACATTCACCCCCAGCAGGGTCAATACTGATTGGCATGGCTAGGTCCAAACTGGGGTTGCATGGTGAGAAAAAAAAAAATGATGGATTGGGATGCATTCTGAGCGATTGCCACTGGCAGAGATTAATTTGAGCATTCCATCCATCACTGTGTTTGCCTAGTGCCCATAAAGGCAGGGTACATTGTATTTCAAAGTAGGATATGCAAAACATTTATGTTCCATATGGCCTTACAATGAAAACACCTAAAAACTTTTTTAAAAGTAGCAAGACTGACTACTTACATAGAGAAACACTGGATTGCTCATAACACAAAGCAAAGCAAATTACGGGTTGGTAACAGCTAGAAAAATATTTCAAGGACTCTTTTTTTAACAGGTAGACAAAATTCAAAGTAATGGCAAAGTAGAACGGTATCCAACTATTAAGGAAAAGGTATTTTAGAGCAATCACCTTTTCCCAAGCCTCTAAGGCCTTTCTGTAAGTATTCCAACTGTCACCGGAAAGCTCCCCTGTAGTGAAGGTTTAAATTGCTCCCCAGACTGAGACAAAGGAACTTGGATGTGGGGAGTTTTTTTTCCCCTTGATAGGATAGCCTGGAAGCTGTGCCCAGGCATATAGTGGGCTTCAAAGGAGGCCTTACCCTGCCACAGGCAAATGTAGCTCACACCTAGACCTGCTCTGTGTATTGTCCCTCTAGTCAGACTGGCACCAATCTTTGCGGGATGGGAAGCTGCTCCAGGACTGGTTTAGAGTGACCACAGGGAAGGAGGTCCCATGTCCATAGCCACAAAAATGGGAGGGCACAAGGAGCTCTGACCAATAAAGATTCTGTCATCGTAGATTTAGGGAGACTGGGGTACTTTGGGATTTTTTGTAGAAGAGGACAAAGGTAATTATGGAAAAGTGGGTTGGGGCATTATTATTATTATTATATTTGGGTTTGTAAAGCGCCCAGATACCCGGGGGTTTCCCGGCGCTGACAGAGGAAAAAGAAGCAGGGAGACGAGATGGAAGAGGGGTTTAAGCAGAGAAAAGCCAGGTTTTTAGGCCCTTCCTGAATTTCAGGTAGCAAGTTTCAAAGCGCAGAGAAATGGGGAGTGTGTTCCAGAGTGATGGCGCCAGATAGGAAAAGGAGCGACCACCAACTCTGGTGCGTTTGAAACGTGGCACGGAGAAGGTGCCAAGAGAGGAGGATCTGAGGGTACGCACAGGACAGTACGGTTGAACCAGAGTGGAGAGGTAGGGGGGGGGGGGGGGGGGAGTTGCCTGTTTTAACCCGGTGCATGTAACAGAGAGCTTTGAACTTAGCTCTAGATTCGATGCGCAGCCAGTGAAGGCTGCGCAGGGAAACAGCAGCAGAGGCAGTTCTGGGCAAATTGCAGAGCAGGCGAGCTGCCATGTTTTGCACCACCTGTAATTTACGTGTTACTTCCTTGTTAGCCCCAAGGAGGAGCACGTTACCGTAGTGTAACCTGGAGGTTACTAAAGCCTGGACCACAGTTCTTAGGGTATCTGGCGGCAGCATCCATGCTATTTTTCTCAGCCATCGCATGATATTAGTACAGATGGCTGAGACTTTCACAGCATGCTGCTTCATGGACAATTGGTTGTCAAATGTAACTCCCAGGTTACGAGCCTTGGTGGATGGAACCGGCAGGGGACCCATTTGCAGAGGCCAATACTTAGGGCCCCAGAGAGAGGTGTCAGGACCGAATAGAAGAAGTTCGGTTTTGTCGCCGTTTAGTTTTAATTTATTGGTCTGCATCCAGTTGGCAATATTGATGAGCCCAGATCGGAGAGATGAAGTAGGGGCGTGTTTATTAGAAGAAAGAGAGAAAATAATTTGGGTGTCGTCCGCATATGAAAATATAGAGAGACCAGATTGTTCTGCCAGAGAGGCGAGAGGACTGACATAAATATTGAAAAAGAGGGGGCTCAAGATAGAGCCCTGGGGTACACCGTGAGGGGACGGGAGAACGGTGGAGACAGAAGTGGGGGAAAAGACCTGAAAAGTGCGTGCGGACAGAAAACTGGCAATCCAGGCTAAAGCCATGCCATGGATACCAGCGGCCTTTAGGGTGGAGAGGAGGATGTCATGAGAGACGGTGTCGAACGCAGCGCTTAAATCCAACAGGATAAGCGCCACCGTCTCTCCTCTGTCCACCTGTTGTCTAATGGCCTCTGTGACACCTAAGAGGGTGGATTCGGTGGAGAATCCAGCCCTAAAACCAGACTGGGATGGGTGTAGGAATTTGGTGGCCTCAATGTGAGAGGAGAGGCAGAGGTTAATGTGTTTTTCTAAAACCTTGGACAGACAAGGGAGTAGAGATATGGGTCGGAAATTGGAAGGATTATTGGGATCGGCGTTGGTTTTTTTAAGAAGGGGAACCACCATGCCGTGTTTCCAAACTGCAGGAACGGTGGCTTCCGACAAAGATGCGTTCAGGAGGGCTAAGATGGGTAAGAGAGCGGGAATGTCAAGGGTGCTTAAAATTTGAGGAGGCATGGCATCAAGTGGGGAGCCAGATTTGATTTTAGCCATGAGTTTGAAAAAGAGTTCCAGAGAGATCGAATCCCATTTGTCAATAGAAGTGTGAGGAACAAGGGTAGTAGTATCCTGAGAGATGGTGTTGTCAGGATCTGTACTGGGAGGGATGTCTAATGCTCGTGGGGAGGCATCAAAACCGGCATAGATACGGTCTATTTTTTCCGTAAAAAATTCGGCAAGAGTATTACATTGGACTGTGTCCAAACAGAGGGCTTTTGGCGAGTTTGATTGTCCAGAAAGTTCTTGGACTGCTCTAAAAAGAGCTTTTGGGCGGTTTTGGGCTGATAGAATAAAGGTGTTTACATAGTTTGCCCTGGCAGATTTGCACAGGGAGTGGTAGTTTCGAAGTTCCATTTTATAAATGTCTTTATCGTTGGGGGAATACGCAGATCTCCATATGCGTTCAAGTTTCTTACACTTGGATTTGGCGCATTTGAGTTGGTCATTAAACCAGGGGGCAGGGGGGTGAGTGAAGTTTTGTTTTCCATTACGGGCCGGAAGACAGATATCAATGGCTGAAGAAAGCCATGTGTTAATTAAACTTTCATCTTTGATAGTGATATTGTTGGGTAGAGAGGGTAGGGTTAAGGCAAGCTGGTGATTCAGTTGTGACAACTTGAGTTTTTTCCAATTTCTATTCGGTCTTAGAGTCTGAATATGCACTGATGGACCGGCAATAACACTCGTCAGGATGTTAAATTCGATAATGTAGTGGTCGGACCAGGTAATAGGTTTGGAAGGGAGGCAGGTAATGACGTCAAGGTTTGAAAAGATGGGGTCAAGTAGATTACCTGCCTTGTGTGTAGGGCCCATGTTGTGAAGATGTAGATTAAGAGCGGCCAAATCTTGAAGAAGGTGTGTACGGATAGGACAGAGTGTGTTGTTAAAGTGGATATTAAAATCGCCAAGGAGAAGAAAGTTTGAAGTTTGTAGCAGTAGAGGAGCTATATTTTCCGATAAAGAAGAAGCCCATGCGCCAGCAGCGCCCGGGGGACGATAGAGTAAAACGCCCGACAGGGTGTAGTTAGGATTCAATAATAGTTTGAAGTAGCCAGCTTCGCAGTTGGGTATGGCTAAATCTTCCCACTTACATGAGTAGGTCCGTTTATATATGATGGCAATGCCACCTCCCTCCTTGCCCTGTCTATTACGGCACACATAGGTGTAGTTGTTAGGGAGAGCTGTAGCAAAGTCAGGTCCCGTGCAGTCGTTCAGCGAGGTTTCTGTTAAAAACAGAGCCGCTGGACTGTCAGAAACCAAAAGATCAAAAATGTCCCTCTTATGCTTAGGCATCCCTGGGAATTTTGTAACGTATTGATTAGGGAATGGTCAGGAGTTTTCCCCACCAGTAGGCTGGTGCCACGAATAAATACGGTGTTCACAGAACCCACCTTAGATCACTTCCTAACCTGTGGAAGAACAGAAAACTCCTGGACCTACTGCCAGTGACCTAAGATTAGACTTACTCTGCCTCTTGTACTCAGGACTAAGAAGTGGACTCAAAGGGTCATAAGGCTGACCTCTTGTTTGGGATACAAGTACACAACAAGCTTCAAGAGGCCTTTTACTGCATTCCCAGCTGCCACTGGACCTGCCCTGGACCCAATTGCTGGCTCCCTACTGGAGTCAGTCTCAACCCCAAGTGCTGTTCATAAGGTTATGGACTTTTGGCTGGTATCAAGGTGTACTCCTCCCAAAGATTCTTGAAACCTGGGATTTAGAAATGTATTGCCAACCCGGAAAAGGAGCGTGGGACCGGAACCACCTGCCAAGCCGATCCGCTGAAGGTGCAATACCACTGGGATTGAGTTTGCTGCATCTTCCACAAAGTTCTTCTCCATAACAGCAAAATTCAGTGGGATCGCTGTTGAAACCATCCAATGACATTGAGCCCTTTCGGCCACAGCCAGCAGCCTTGCCCCGCTAAGGAAATCCGAGCTCTAGAAAGGTATCAATGTCCAAAAATAGAAAACTTCATTGGACCAGGCCACAGCCTGTATCCGATGAATGTTGAGGACCATTTGGGCGTGAAACCTGATCTGATCCTGATTGATGTTGAGAAGTGTTTAGGCGCAAAACCTGAACTTCTCGCACTCTGGGCTTTTCCCCCCTTACTCAACGTCTTCACCGAGACCTCAGACTTAGGTCAACTTCAGACACCGCCTGCTGCACTGCACAAGTGAAGACATTTTTCTCTAGAAGAAAATTCCACGGTTAAAGGCAACTTTTTTACCGATCAAGGGCAACCAGATGACTGTGGCTGGCACTTAATCCTTTTAAGTATGGCTGATAGAGTGAGGTTTCCGAAATGACAAATCTCCATGTGACTAGCTAAATAGAGACTGGAGACAGGTGTGATGTTGTAAATCCCACAGGCTGTCACCGAGCGCACTTGTGTGTGTTTGGTCTCACCATTTATTTGGTTAGCTACCACTGTAAGGGTCAATAGAACTGTAGTGCTGCCTTCTTCAATATGGTTAACCCATATGAATTATGTGCTGTGCTGTTTTTGAACTTTTCAGAGTGCTGCCTCAGGGTACTAGTGAGCTACTACCTTAAATAGCATACAGTTCTCATTTCAGACAGCCCTTCCACCATGCCACACATTCCAAGAGTCTAAAGTAACATCAAAAAGAAGCGAACTGATGAGAAAAGATGTGTGAAAAAGAAAAAGAGACATAAATCCCGGAAAGGATTATTTTAAAATGAAAGTAAGGGGTGGACTACATTCAGCACACAAAAAGAGCCAAAAATATATATTTTTTAAATTTAAAGTACAAAACCTCAAATCTGCAGTACTTATATGAAATGCATTAGTGCGGAGCTTTAAGTGGGCTGGGTCCCTCCAGATCTAAAACCCAGTAGGAGTTTAAAAAAGGACACTAAAACAAATCCCTACCAGGCTCTATGTTCATGCCCTTACAGTTACTGCCAAATAACACTGATCAATTTCTGAACAATTAATGTAAATACCGTTAATGTAGTCTGTCAGTGATGTAGCTAGTATTTATATTTAACATGTTTTACTTAATTTAGACATCCCTAAGAATGTTAGCTATTTCCAGGATGTTGCGTTTCTGTGTTTTTTTCATGCAGCACATGACTCCTGTGTAGTTCATACTTTGAACTGAGTCAGCCTCACGTGTTTAGAACAGCACGTACGCAAGGCCTGGAGTAGAAGCTACAGGAGTGCGAGGTTCTCAAAGTGCCTGTCAGTGGGTCAAAAAGGTGTTCAGAATACAGTGCCATTCAATACTTGCAGCACACAAAGCAATGCCCATGTATGCCAAATGCAATTGTGATGCTGTGTGAAGGAAGCACGCAATTGTCAAAATATTGACAAGGTGGAAGCAAAATAAAAACATGCATACATGTCCAACAGTAAATACATCAGGAGTGATTGGGACACTCTGAAGACTGAGAACTCTTCCACAGATCTCAGTAACGTTTAATTCACAGTCTCACTAACTCAGAATTTAAACATTTCCAATATTATTAACAACAAAGCCACTTGCTACTCATTTATCTTACACAGCTAACAGCCATTGACAAAGCCAAAAGTAATTTGCTGTGTTATATTTAATGCAATAACAATGTAATCAAAGAAAGCTCAGAGGAACCAAAATACCGGTAATGGGGCACACTATAGGAAACAAAGAATGTTTGTTTAGTTGCGGAAGTCACGCCCCTTTTAGAGCCCCATTCCCTCTCACACGCATACTTTTTTCATCCCGTTTAATGCCCTACATTAGTGGGAATTAAAACAAACATATATGTCCTGATGAGGAGGTGCTTTAACTTTGATTAGGAGCTAAAAACGCCCTTTGTCGATGTTGATTTGTAGACATTTCTATTAACTGAACTGGTGCCATAATCCTACTATTGTCATCACACACTGCATAGGAGTTGTGACCGTCAGAAGCGGTGTAAAGGTGTTGTAAATGTATGTAAACAATAGTTGTAGAATAATACTAAAAGAATGCCCCCACCCATTAATTCAGTAGGTAGATTTCATCAGCACTTCTCATTCACATAGTTTAATAGTAGGTGCCTGCTTCGAGTGAAAACAACTTTAGCTTCATCGCTAACACCATTTAGAACTTCTCACTCTTATTTAACTACACGTATAAAACGATTAACAATTTCCACAAGAACTACAGTTCCCCATCTCCAGGGGCCAAGATAAGTATCCAACTTTCTACGTACACACAGAATTAGCACAATGCGCTATAGACACACGCGCGTAGCAAAATCCAGCCACAATGATCATGTTTCCATAATCTGACAGGAACACAGAGAAAATCGACCCCCACCTACTGTTCCTATTGTGAAGCGCTCTGACACCTTCGGGTAAAGTCCGCGCTATATAAAAAAGCATTAAATAAATAAAAATAAATGCAGCACGTGTATTGTAATGGGATTTATACGGCCTCTTCAAGGATTGCCTTGACCCACAACTCCCCACGTTCTCGCACCAGTTCTCCAGCATCTCCTTAATGGCGTTGGCTGGTCTCTGGATCACTTCTCCAGCGGCGATGCGGTTCACCACTGTCTCATCCAGCCGTCGGATAACCCCAGCCATGAGTGCCATGGCCCCGTAGAGCGCAACAAGGACGCCTCGCCTGCTAACCGCCTCACAGCGACAGCACAAGCCTTTAACCAGCGCGGGATGTATACAGCGACGTCACCACAAATGGTATACCGCCATTGGATAGAAAGAGGAAACATAAAAAAGAGGTGTGGACCATCGCTGTCAAGTGCAGCCTATTTAGGTGGACATAAAAAAAGGACCAACGGTTCTTCGAGCCTCGTCCTGAAAGTAGAAAACAAGCACTGGCATAGCCAATAAATAGGTCTCGCTTTTTGGACCTTATTGAGTGTTTAGTCAGAGCTATTGGCTTTGCCAATGTCTCTAAGCTATGTTGTAGAGCCCCGTGGGTGGTGTGCACCATGTTGAAAAGTTATCATAAAAAAGTGTTACAAGCATTTTTGTTACCATATATACACATACATTTCCAATAAACCCGTTGCAGGCGACATTGCCTCTACTACAACAGAAGGCAATGGGGGAAATACATTCTTCCGATTATTTTATTCTCAAATGTTGGCATGTATGTATATATAACCAATAAGATATTATTGTGTAGGCGAGACCTAAAAAATGAAGTGCTGCATGTTTTTTCAAAGCCTGCAAACAGATAAAAAATTACTAAAAATGCAGCAACATGCGCTGCTGCACAGTGGAAGGCCCTTCCCAAAGGTTGACTGGTCACCTTTCAGTAGTTTATTGTTGTATTTGAATGTTAAAGAGTTAGAGTTACTAATAGGGTGAAACCTTTGATAAAACAGCATTAACATGGGTGAAAATGACAACATAATGTAGTAATACTGTTACAAAACCGGCCGTAAAATTTGCCTCTTATTGCTGTAGAATTTTGTTAACTCTGCCACATAATTTGGTCCTCTCAAGCCAGAGAATTCCAGTGGACCTTGCTATAACAAAATGCCACTGCAATTATGAGAGAATGCTACTACAGTGGTTTCTAAATAATAATGGATTAACCCCACTTGGCACATAGCACCTGCCTTATCATTTGCAGTATCCATTATAACCTATGGGATTTATATTTCGGCGACGGGATATTCGTCACCGTTGTGACGGAGTAACCCATCTGTCAAGATCTAAATCAGGCCCAATGTCTTAAAATCACACAGTATTCCAAAATAGTAAAAAAGGGAGGAAGATAGCACCCAAATCTCAAATCCTTCTAACAGAAGTAACAGTCAATAGACAAGCTACTTTCAATTTAAAACATTTAAGTTCAACTGATGGTAACATTTCAAGGGAAAGCCCTGAAAAATCTTTCACAGTAAAGGAACATCTCAGAGAGGAACCTAAGGTCTTTTAGAGGGTCTAGAAATCTAAAACTCTAAAAATCTTAATAGCAAGGGATTATCCTTTCTAGAACCTCCCAGTCTTCCCAGAAAGCCTGGATAGCAGACCATTGACATTTTAAGATATATACTGGCAAATGTTTACAGAAACCATCTAGTACGAATTGGAGTAGCAAGGAAATTTCACAAGCGAAGGGGGAAAGAGAAAAGGATTCACGCCATCATTTAAAAATCCCTCAATGCTACAAATAAGTTGTAGAAGTAGCAGGGATTTGTGTAAAATCTGGGATAAATGTTCAGGAATGCCTTTGTTTGGCAGTCCCACCATTTTAACCTTCACGCCGAGAAAGCCTTGCCAGAGGAAAGTATGAAAGTGGGATTTTTCAATAAGGTGCTATGGCCATAGACTTTAGAAGAGAAAACCAGAAGCAGTGAGGCCAAAAATGAAGCACTATTATCACCTTTGCTGCTTCTTTCTGAATATTTGTAAGTATATGTGGGGATAAGAGGAAAAGGTGGGAAAGCATAGAGGAGTTGAGGAGGCCGTGGTAGAGCTGGAGCAACCACTCCCATTGTTTCTGGTACAGGAAAGCGAGAGAAGAACTTCAGTAGTTGAGTGTCTTCTTAAGAACCTAAACAGATTGATTGTTCAGAATTGCCTATCTCGTGATTGGGCTAATTATATCCTGTGGCTAAGGCACATTGAAAGCAATGTGGTAGGCTGAAGCAGCCGCAGTTATTTGAAGATCCAACCACTATGGAGGAGGTAGAGTGGGTGGATCTAAAGTGATTCTGGCACATGCATCAACATAGGGTTTTGCGATTCCTTAATTGCGATTATTAAGGAATCGCAATTAAGGAATAGCAAAACCCTATGCATGTAGGAATCGCTAAAGAAATAGCGATTCCCACAAATT
The DNA here is from genome assembly GCF_964204655.1 of Triturus cristatus. NCBI lineage: Eukaryota > Metazoa > Chordata > Amphibia > Caudata > Salamandridae > Triturus > Triturus cristatus. Next base: position 514,868,201 of record NC_140588.1, read on the forward strand.
CCTTAATTGCGACTCGCAAATTGAGAGTCGCAATTAAGGAATGTCTTCCCATTCATTCCTATGGGCCTCCAGGCCCATAGGAATGAATTGGAGATTGCGGGAGCAATTTGCGAGTACCAGTAGGTACTCGCAAATTGCTCCCGCAATTTCTATGGTGCAAGGGTGTCAAAATGACACCCTATTGCACCCATGTATGTGAACTCTGCTCAAATGTTGCATACACACATGCTCTAAGGGCATGTGTGTGTGCAATATGAAACTTAGAAGAAAAAAAAATTTGCTTTTTTCTAAGTTTTAGCAAATTACCATGAAGTCCAGCTTCATGGTAATTTGCTCCCGCTAATAGCGAAATCGCTATTTTTTACACTTTAATGCATTGCATTTAAGGAATCTCAATTTGAGATTCCTGAAATGCAATCGCAATTTAAGGAATCGCTATTTTGAGATTCCTTAAATTGCGATTTTTGCATTTGGGATGATGCATCCCAAATGCAAAAATACCGGTCGCAAAGGGGCAGATTCTGAGAATCTACCCGTTTGCGACCGGTTTTGGCTTTCATGCATGTGCCTGATTGTGTCTACAGTAATTTTTAAAGAGGATATATTCTTATTAGATAGACAAAAAACGAATTATGTCATTATTCTACCCTCTCAGTAGATGTTGGCTAACAGTTTTATCTGGCCTGTATAGCAGACACTCATGATCGTTAGCAACCTGCTTTCATGCTTCAGATTGAATGTGGTGTAACACATAGTCACATTTCCACGCCGAAAGAGAGGTCAAAAGCCCTAGATAAATGTCTACCCAAGGGATGTTACATTTTATGCTCTTTTGTCGATTTTACAATGTGCTAAGAAACAGTTTCATTAAACCAGTGTTAGTCAAATATCACTTAGGACAGTGCAGCATGGCACCGACCTTTAAAAAAAATCTGCACTCATTGGATGTTTGTGTTATTGTTATGACTTATATTTGTCATGCCATACATTTAAGGAAGACTTTTGATAGCTAGGGCATAGATTGAACTGAGGTTTAATCATTTGTATCGTATTTCGGTGAAGTTAACTATTCTGTATATATGACTGTGGTGTTATCTAACGTGAATTGATTATGATAAGAATTGTTTTTGTAATGATGTAGTTTTATGATATAAAATTGTATGAAGTAAATATTGATTGATATGAATCATCTTTAGAGTTAGCAGACAAATCTTCACCCAATCTACACTCTGTTCAGCCACCATGTTTAGAGAAAGAGATCTCATTCCCCCTGCCTGTTTAAATATATGACATAGCCACTGTATTGTCCTTGATGAGAGCGTGAAGATTGTGAATGATCTCCTGAAAGTGCCTCAGAGCTCTGAGAATGGCAGACAGTGCCCTCTAATCCAAAGACGTGTGGCTCTCCAGACCTCACCATCTTCCATGAATCCTCTTGAAGCCACAAACTGGACCCCATCCACCATGCTGGCAACTATAGTTATCAGCATGGGAGAGGGAGGATGTAAAGGGAACACTTTCATAAGGGACTAAGGATTCAGCCACTTTTCCATCTGTTGTCTTATCTGAGGAGTTAATGGAATTATGTTTCTCCCTGTCAGTATTGTGAATAAAGATGCAAATTTGCATATTGTAGCTGTCACAGGAAATAATCACACTAAATGGTTAATACGTTGTCTATGTAAAAATAACAGAGGTGTTGTGACATTTGACAAAATTAAAGTTGATTTCGTTAATAACTTGGCGGGGGCGTGCCCAAGCTGCTGATGGGAGTGAGATGTGTCTTCGCTCTTCCGCAGCCTGCTAAAGCTGATCCCTCCACATTGGGGCCCGCCAACTCGCCACCATGAATGCCCTGAGCCCTGAAACACTGCCTGCTGCCGGGGTGATGAGCTGGACATCCAACACAGAACGATAGGTCTGCTGACCGGGACTGGGACGGACCCGCGGCCGGAGCCACCATCTTGAGGCCTGCAGCAGAGCCGTCAATTGGCCTCCGACTGCCTTGCTGAGCCTGTTCCCTCGACTCCAGGGCCTTTGGTGACGGCCTGTCCCCGTTGCTGCGATTGAGACGGGCCAGCTATCCCCTACTCTCCCTGTACACCGCCTATGACCACCGCTGTATGGGCCCAGATTGAGCGGCCCGCTATCTTGAGACGCTGCAACAAACCGTGGCGGGAGACGCAGCCGGGACCATGTCCTGCACCGTTGCTCACCTGGGGCCTCCCATCTGGGCCTGAGGAGCCCCTTGCTGGGGCCCAGGGTGGACCGAAAAGGCTGGCAGTGTCCCCATAGAGCAACAGTACAGCTGTGGAAGACGGAATTTCCCATGTTGCCTGCACCCATGGTCTGAGGTCCCCATAGAGGAACAGTACAGCTGTGGAAGACAGAGTTTCCCGTGCTGCCTGCACCCATGGTCTGAGACCTGTGTGGGCCCTACAGATCATCCTCGAGGGCACCAGGGAGCCAGCCCATCCCCCACCAATGAGTCACCCAGCAGCCTGGCCCTCCCTGACGCGCCTACCTGCAATTTGCTTTAATCTCTGGGGCCCCCTTGGGTGCCAGGGGAAGAGGGGCCTACTGAATCCGGCTGTCTCACGGCCTGTGTCTCCCTAGCGGGCTGCGTCTGTGGGTCCTGCGCTGCTCGCGTACTACGACAAGACCTCCTGGAGGCCTACATAAGCAGCACTGGGATGCGGTGCTCAGGGCCTGGTTGAGAGCCAATTGCAGCCGCGGGACCAATTCCATCTCAGCCCCCAGACTGACCTGACACTACTAGACACTACTGGACACCGAGTCCCTATATTTGAGGTGAGGAGCGATTGGCGGCGGGATCACGCAGTGGGTTTCTTTCACGGCCCTTTCCTCTGGGTCACCACTCTGGGCAGGCCGTTGAGTCTCCTCTGTGCCCCTGGTGCCCTGACCGCTGAAGACACTGGTGCTCCCTCTTCTCACTGCAGGAGCCCCCTACCTCCACGACTGGTCAGGGGTGCTGCCAGGTTCCACCAGCTCTGCGTCCTCACTCCATTCTGGCGTGGCCAGGGGAGAGGCTCCTTACTATCAAACTATCCCCTGGACTCCTCCAGGCAATTGAGGCTTGCTGCTGGGACCTGCCTTGAGCCCTATGTGCCCCCAGCCCCCCTGAGGGGTTGATGAGACTCAGTAAATCCCTAACAGGGCTGGGATTGAGGTCACCCCTTCTACTCGGGACTCTCATTCTCCTCTACACAGCACCTGGGCTTACAAGCACACAGAGGAGTTCTGAAGCGTGCCTTGAAGGGGCTCTATGAAGTCAGTGCAGCCTGGGGGGTGGGGGGGGGGGTAGTACTAACCTGTCTTTCTGACTTTCCAAACCACCCACCTTCTCGTAATAGACTGCACCTGGTTCAAGTGAGCCCCTAGCTGATACAGGACCCCTGCAGCGCAGCCTCAGACTATAGCTGTGGCCCACCTGGCCCGACCAACAACCTCACCTCGACGCCCCTTCAAGTCTTCCACAGCTGATGATAATCTCCCACGAACATGCCATGCACTAAATTCGGTAAAGAAACTCCGACTCTCCTCCCCAGGGACAACCCAATTGCCTCCACATGGCTTAAATCAGGCACACAAACCCCAGCACCCATGGACCCTCCTCAAACAGCAGCACTTGCCGAGCCCACGGAGGCCCCCCTCACAAAGGCCTACATGAACAATTTCCTTCAGGGAATAGAAAGCAAAATTGTCTCCCCCAAGACCGAATTCAAAGCCTGTCTTCATTACCTCAAACATGATATTACTGGGTTGGGTTGACGACCTGGAACGCACGATAGATGCATGCTCAGAGGATCAGGAGAATCTATGGCGTAGAATGGCCACGCTTGACGAACAGCACATGGACCTCCAACTGAAACAGAAGGATTTGGAAAACAGAAGCAGGAGAAACAACCTCCGCATCAGGGGGATACCCAAAAGGGCCGAGGGCTTGGACATCATGACATTCATGGCTGACTTACTCCAGACAATTAGAGATGACGACGATGCCTCCTCCCCAACCCCAAACTGAGCTCATCACAATGTCACGGCCCAGGGCTGCTCAGACTTTGTACCCGACATACTCACAAGAGTGTATTTCTTCACTGAAAAGGAAGCCACGCAACGCAAGGAGGAACTGGTCTACAATGGGCACCCTATCCAAGTGTTTTATGGTATAGCGCCTTTCATTGCCATTCTCCAACTACAGGCAAAACATCACCCTGGACCATACACGCTTGGCAGGGCCAACCTGATGGCAAGTAAACCTTGGGACCACTGACCCCAAACTGGAACACCCTTCCCTCAGCGATCCCTCCACAGCCGGTAGTTTCAAACTTTACGGTAGACCGCTACCAGGATCCCTCAGCCATAGAATTCAGCTTCACAGAGGGAGGATCCCTCACTCTATGACCACCAGCTGCGGAGGCCGGAGACTGAAAAGATGCACTGAACTTTCTTTCATGCCCCCCCTGCTCAATTCACTCTCTTGGAGAGTGACTTCTCCAGAATGGCCCTCGCCCAGGCTCATGGGCCATTCGAGGACCTGAATAGAGTTTTCTGGCCCGGTTAGCCTTTTAATGTTTACATTACCCCCTATCTAACCTCCCTTCCTTGTTTCCTATCGCCGGGGAACCTAGGGCTTGGAATGGGGGTGCATGGGGTTCCTTCCAACATTCACTCACAACTAGGGGAGGACTACTCCATACAACAAGCTTTGTCACAGAACTCTGATCTCTCCCTTCTACACTCCTACATCCTTCTTCCGGGACTGGCAGCACCCCTTCAAACCACCACTCTTGCCATCTGAGGCATTAGAGCCTGGGCTCACTTACACCCGGGATGGCCACTCCTCCACACTTCCTATATCACAGTGGCTGAACCTTTTGCTTTACAGAATGGTTGATACACCGTGCATCAAATTTCTCTCCCTCAACTTAAGGGGACTCAATGCCCCCAACAAGCGACATCAGATATGGCGATACCTACTTATACTCGACCCTGACATCATTTTCCTGCAAGAAACCTACCTTTTGCACTCTGACATACACCCCATGGCCCATTCAAAATACCCGAACCAATACTGGGCACCCTTTCCAACTAAGATGGCAGAGGTTGCAATCCTGTGTAAAGCACCGTTTTGCACATAAGGAGAGTGGATAGTACAGGACAGGGAAGGCCTATTCATTAAAATCAGGATCCAACACAATGCTCAACCCCTCATTCTCCTCAATGTGTACGCGCCCAACCAATCACAGGACACATATCTTAGAACTCTATTGAAAGAACAGGTATCGCAGGAGGGTGACCGCTTGATCATGGGAGGGGACTTTAATTTGGTTTAGGATCCCCGAACTAGACCGCAGCGCTACCTCTTCAAGGGCACCGGGGCGATGTCCGCTGCGTTGAAGAGGGAACTTACAGACCTAGGCCTCACAGACGCCTGTCACTACAAATTCCAAGATACTCGGGACTATTCCTTCTTTTCACACGTACACCGCTCATTCTCGCGTATCGATTACTTTTTTCTCTCACATAAGTTAATCTGGGCCTTGGAGTCGGCCCACATTTCCGACATCTCCATTTCTGACCATGCTCATCTGGAGATGGTGCTGCAATACCAAACCGCTACACCCTCACCCACCCCCCCGCTGACGGCTCCCCCCCACATCTTGCAGGACCCGGTTAATGTTGACGAAATACGATGAGAGATCTCAGCACATTTCGAATCAAACACGCTACCTGAGACCTAAGGCTCTAGTCTGCGGGATGCCTTGAACCCGGAGAATTATCACCTCCATAATAATTGCCCGCACTTGAGAAGCTTGGTTAGTAGAAAACGGTTTGACCTGAGACAACAAGGTCTTAGAAAAGCTTAACCACTCAATGCCCTCTAGATAGCATAAGCAGCTTGCTCTGGTTCGTGGCCAACTGAGAGTCCACCGTACGAATAAAGCAGAGTGATCACTGCTGGCACTAAAGCAGAGATATTACGAGGGGGAGACAAAGTGGGATCCATTCTGGCCCACCGACTCCGCTGTTGGGCAGCACAAGCCCACATATCAAAGATTAAATCTGCAGACGGCCCCTGCGCGACCTCAGAGTGCGACAAGCAACATGCATTCCACTCATTCTACACTACACCCTATGGGAAGGAACCCCCCCCACAGGATGACATTTAATCTTTCTTAGCCTCCTGTCGGTGGAAGCCCATTGGCGCTCACCATACACAATTGTTAGCGTCTCCAATCACCCTGAACGAACTGTAGTGTGCACTCAAAGGCCTGCCGGTGGGCAAGACCCTTGGCCCGGATGGCTTTTCGGTCTCATTTTATCACATTTGCCTGCCTTAACTGCAAGAACACTTTCTACACCTCTTTAACTTATTCTCTGAAGCTACGGTCCTCACCCCCACCGTGTCTATGGTGGAAATAGTTCTTATCCCTAAAGCAGGAAAGGACCCTACCTTGTGCGCATCAAATCGCCCTATCGCCTAAACACTGATGCCAAAATTTATACGAAAATCTTGGCATACCATCTGGAGCCATATTTACCCGGCCTGATCGACCCAGATCAGGTTGGCGTTATACGCCAGCGCCAGGGCGCAGACAACATACATTGAGTAGACCATCTCGTAGAGAAGGTCCACCGCGAGGACATTCCAGCATGCTTACTCTCTCTAGACGTGGAGAAAGCCTTCAACCGTGTCAGATGGGTTTTTCTACGCGCAGTCCTACAGAAAATCGGCCCGGGCCCGACCATGCTATCCCAGATTATGGCATCTTACGCTGCCCCTTTGGCCCAGATTCGAGTTAACGGCCAACTCTCCCCACCCATACACATACAGAGGGGCACCAGACAAGGCTGAGCGCTTTCTCCTCTACTTTTTGTCCAGGCGGTGGAACCACTGGTGATAACCTTATGCAAAACCACAGATATCAACGGCATCCCCTTTGGTGGCTTAGAACATAAGGTCGCATTATTTGCAGATGACCTTTTAGTCACACTAACCGCTCCCAAGACCTTACTGCCTACAATAGTATCTCTCCTCCACTCCATCGTGGGGCTCTCAGGATTTAAAATCAACATGGCCAAATCTCAGGTGCTGAACCTATTGATCCCTCCACAGGAATGAGCTGATCTGCAATCACTTACCCCCTTTCAGTGGGCATCGCACTCACTTTGTTACCTAGGCTTGAATTTAACACGCCTCTGTCATTGTAGTCTCAGGCCAACTGGTCAGAATGTAGACGCTCAGTTCTTGAAGACCTATGAACCTGGAGACCCCTGCCCCTGTCCTGGCTCGGCAATCTCAACGAGTTCAAGATGTCCATCCCTCCAAAATTCTTATACTTATTATAAACTTTGCTTACTCCTATACCACAAGCTAATATACTACGCCTTCAATGCGACGTGACCTCCTTCATCTGGGAAAAGAAGCACCCGAGATTCTCCAACAAAATTCTCATGCTGCCTAGGGATCGGGGGCCTTGCGTGCCCCAATCTCCTGTAATGTTACTGAGCATCACACCTTCAATACATTTCGGAATGGGTTGTTTGTGAAAGCGAAAAACACTGGTTCCACATGGACCACGCGGTCGCTTGCAGACCCCTTTGGGACCTGGCCTGGCTCTCAAGACATGCGCGACCCCAGAGTGCTTATATAGCCACCCCCATGAAAACAGTCCTCGAAATCTGGGACAAGATTGCAATCCCTAAGGGGTCTCACCTCCTTCCCTTCCTCCAACACCCCGTTGGCCCGTAACACTAATTTCCCTTCAGCTTTACAGGTGCAATCATTCTTAGCCTGGGGCGAGACTGCTGCACAAGACCTCTTCTAAAGGGAAGTATTCAAAACTTTCGACCAATGCAAGAGAGACTTTCACCTACCAGACACGTCTCGACTGCAATACTACCAGTTTTGGCACTGGCTGCTCACACCACTGAACAAACAGCGGGCAACCCGGCAACTTTCTCCCTTTGAAACAATGGTACGCTCTTTTGCTGGCACACGAGCCTGATATCTCGTAAATGCCATGTCCTACAACACTCCACCCCTACCCAAACTCACACTTACTAAACACAATGGCAGGCAGACTCTACAGAGGAAATCTCCTCGAAACAATGAAAACAATGTTGGTGTGCCATCCCTAGAATATTCAGGAGCATACCCCAACGTGAAAACGCCTATAAAATCATGACCCGCTGGTATTACACTCCAACGTGATTACAGAAAATTTTCTCCACCTCCTCCCCTCTCTGCTGGCGCTGTCACTCGGCGACTGGTGAGTTTACTCACATCTGGTGGTCCTGCCCACTTCTCACCCTTTTCTGGAAGAAAGTCCTGAGCCACATTAAAGACGCCGTACGCTTCCTCATACTGCACTCACACACTATGGCCATCCTGGGGACCCGGCCCCAGTCGTATACCGCTATGACACATTCCAAATGGCACCTTATCGCACACATGTTGGGGGCAGGCAAACAAGTCCTCGCACTTCACTGGAAAAAGCCCTCTGCCCCACCTATCGCTGTGTGGTTCACACGCCTCTGGCACGTCATGACGATGGAACTCTTGACATGCCGAATCACACACACAGAAGCTAAATTTACATGCACTTGGCAACCACTGATTGATCAGTTCTCCAAAATGGAACATTCTTGCTTCACCTCCCCTCCTACGAGCCCTCCAACTCTTTGAAGACGTTCTCTTAACTCAGGGAGCCGATACTCTTGTGCGAGAGGCATGGCCCAAACCATTGGTCACCAGACACTCTCCCCCTACCCCTCTTCAAAGACTTTGATGGTTTTATCCTGGGATGCTTCATACCCCGCCCCTCCTCCCCACGTCCTCTCCACCCCTCATCTTCCTCCTCATCACTCGCCTCCACCTTCTCCTTCCCCCATCTGTCCCTCTGCTTATCCCTTCTCTTGTCTTCCCAGGTCCTTTTCTCCCCGTCATCACCATCCCCATCCACATAGCTAGTCCGCAGGTGCTCAGACAACTGCACTTATTCCGCTCTCTCCTCCCCCCTACCAGCCCCGTTCTACTGTTATTGTTCTCCCCCGAGACTAGGGGAATGTTCCCATTCCCTCCTATTGCCACAGCTATCGCTTTTCTGGCCGTGGCTTCGATCCTAGCTCTTCCACTGTTAAATATGTGATGTAAGATGTCATTAACCTCTGATGATTTTCTTTCATATTCATGTAAACATTTCTACCAGAACCTGACTGATGCATGTTCAGCATTGTGGTATGTGATTATGCTCTTTAATAAAAAAAGAAGTGACATGAAATAACGTGGCAGAGAATACTTCCAACATGGCGCCCAAAAGTTGACGAAGTGGTGGTACAAGACACAAGTTTTTCAGAAAGTCACATTTGTCTCACGAGATGTTGGAGGAAGTAGTCCCTTTGAAAGTTATAATAAGATGGGAATTCACCAGCTGCTTGCTTCCCATACCAGTTAATCTCTTTTTTTGGACTGCTGTCTCCGTCTGTGTGTTGTGAACTATCAAGTAGAAGATATCATTTTGTGTTATCTTAGTTTGTAACCTTGGCCGAGACGCATGGTAGGATTGTTTTGAATTCTTTTTGGCAAGGAGTTATATTTGTGAACCTTCAGCAATTTCATCAAGACACTTAAACCGAAGATTTCTGTTTTCGTGCAGCCGTTGTTTGAAATATAAAGTGTTTGAACTAAGCTGTCCCAAAGTGAACGACACTGGACAAAGCATTCCGGAGCACCTAAAACCTCATCTTCTGTATTATTAAGTTTGATAAGGAACTAAAAGTGTATGTTTGTTTTATGAACATTATTTAGTTTGGAGTTAGTTTTAGGAGGTGCCAAAGGACGTAAAGCTTGACATCTGGAGAAAGACTGTGTGAATGTGCACATGAATTTTGTTTAATTTGTGAAAGGATTGTAAGCCATAAATCAAAACATTTGGAAGGACACTGAATGAACTTGAAGTCTTTAGAGAATTATTTAGAAATATTCTGTGATGACTCTTTACAATTTCAGTGTGAGGAGAGAATTCTTTGTTTTACAGATTTTGTGTTATGCACCTATTTTTTTCTCTCAAGTATCCTTGGCATAGAGGTGGGTGTGAACACACTTATTGATAATTTGAGTGATTTCAATATATTCACACAGGGAAACAGCCACTACAACAAAACTTTCACAATGCATGCTATTACAAAGCATGCCATTACAACGCAAGTGCCATTACAACGTACTGCTATCACAACGCATGCCATTACTGTGCATATGCTTTTACCATGCATACCTTTACAACAAATTTAGTTGTAAAGGAATGAATGGTGAAGGCATATGTGTTTTACATGTAAGTATACGGTAAGTATGTATATATACACACACACATATAGGGTAATTTTAGGGTTTAGGGTGGATTTGGGTTATTGGGTAGGAAGGGTAATTTTAGGGTTTGGGGTGGGTTTGGGTTTTGGGTGGGAAGGGTAATTTTAGGGTTTAGAGTGGGTTTGGGTTTTTGGGTGGGATGGGGGTTTAAAAAATATCATCATCATCATCTTTATTTCGACATAAGTCATAGAAGTAAGCATACAATTGACAATAAAAAAAAGAATATAATAAGTAAAATTATAAAAGACCATATACATTGCAACTAAATAATAGCCACACCCATAGATCAAATCCATAACAATAGACAATGCAGTGTATCTCCATACAATCTATATTATACTGTAGAGGAGCTTTTCGTACAAATGTGACACTCTTGCAGGAGGATATAGTATCAAGCAAGGTTGTCACAAATCCTTCTTTTCCTCCACATGGCTGTGAGAAATGATGACACAGCAAAGACTCTTACAATAGTTAGATCTATTTTAAAAATTCGATAAGCGTGCACACAGTGGGTGAACCCCACATTTTTGCAGACGGGAACAATCCAACGCTTTCTAATCTTTTTATAGGCAGGACAGAAAAATAGTATATGCAGTTCATTTTCCTGGTCAGCATCACAACCAGGACAATTTTTTGGGGAGAACGGAAGCCATTTAGTCGTGAAGGCTCTTATAGGTAAGGTGCCGTATCTCCACTGCAGATACAATTTTCGTGTGAAATGTGGTCTAATATCGTTTAAAACATCCTCAAGGTGATAAAAATCTTTGAACATTAAAAAAGATTGTGTTAAAATAGATGATTGAGATTTCTGTATAAAAGCAGATAATTTAGATTCATAATACAAATTAGCCAAGTGCTTTCGTGAAACACTATTACAAGCTGTCGCCAGATCAAACCATAACTGTGGTAACCCTATTTTCCCCAGCTCCTCTTTCACCTATCTCAGCCAAGGATGTTTCCCTACATTGGGTAACCCCAGGACTTCCATAAGTTCTTTTCTATAAGCCTGAAGCTCTGGGGTAATCCAGATCCTCCGCCAAAATGTTAAAGGTTTGAGACCCAATTCCTCATCTATAGATCTGAGTCCCAGATCGAGTCTCATTGGCAGTAAGGGGGTCCTGGGGGGGAGGGCCAACAGATGCCTTAGAAATTTGTTTTCTGTAAGTGTGATCTCCGGGCGGCAATAAAAACCCCAGAGTTCACCGCCATAGGTTACTCCACCCCTTGCCTGTAGTTTGTAAATTTCAAGGGGAGGGCCAATTGGTTTGGCACATGATTTATTTAAAAGTCTTGTGATCCCCCCAGCTGCTTGGGCTAGTTTTAATTGGGCTTTAATTTGGTGTGGAGCCCATGTCATAGATTCATTTAGAGTGATCCCCAAGTACTCGAAGGTCTGGACCCTTTCTAGGGTAGTTCTCCCTATGCTCGGGTTAGGGCGTGTCGTTACTGGTGGATTAAAAATCATATTTTATGTTTTGAGAGCGTTAATTTCTAAGCCCCGTTCGAGGCAGAATTTCTCAAAACCGTCCAACACTCGTTGTATACCCATCGGGGACTTCGAGAGTAGTAAGGTATCATCTGCGAACATAATCGCAGGAACCCGAAGTCCAGCTAATTTGGGAGCGTCTCTATTTATGACCTCGGTCAGATGAGAAAATACAACATTGACATAGAGGCAGAACAGGGTGGGAGCCAGAACACATCCCTGTCTGACTCCCTTGTCAACGGAAAATCTAGATGTTAAAGTGCCATTTTTCCCACACCTGACTTGTGCGAAATTTCCCTTATGCAGTTGGATTATCATATTCAATAAGGGTACAGGGATGCCAAGTTGTAAAAGAACAGACCATAGTTTGACCCTGGGGACCAGGTCGAAAGCCGCACGAAGGTCCACGAAAACAGTGTATAATGAACCACCCTCAATTTTAACAATTTTCCAGAATAGCAAAGTCAGTCGGAAAATCTGGTCCGTAGTGGAGACGTTCTTCCTAAACCCTGCCTGGTAGGGGCTCAAAATGGATGACTCTTCGATCCAGTCCCTGAGGCGATCTAAGATCAGCCTCGCAAAGATTTTTTGAGGTACATCTATAAGGCTGATAGGCCTGTAGTTGGCTGGGAGGAGAGGTGAGCCCTTCTTAAAAATTGGGACTATCTCAGCTCCCAGCCAAGTACTAGGAATCGCCATACCCTTCTGGACTGCATTGAATACAGTCGTTAAATAGGGAGCCCAAACCTTGGGTTGGTGTTTGAAGAGGTCACAAGGAAGTTTATCCAAGCCAGGCGCCTTGCCAGCTGGGAGGTTAGATAATATAGCAAGGACCTCCTGTTCTCTAAACTCGTCCTGATCTAAATCAGAAGTACAGTTAAGCAGTGCTAGCCCCTGCTCTAAATCATGAGTAGAATTATCACTTCCATAGAGGGAGGAGGAGTGGTCTTCCCAGACGTTAGCGGCAATGTTAGGTACGATCACTGATAGAGGATCAGACGACCCTGTATTAACAATTTGCCAAAACTTCCGGGGATCTTTTACTTTTAATGCAAGGGTTAGATTAGCCCAATTATCACTATCCCACTCCATCTTGGCATGATAGATTAGTTGCTTATATTCTAATCGTTTTTGCCTTATAAGCGCCTTATTGCTGTTAAGCTTCACAGCCTTGAGAAGTTCTGTTTTTGACTTCCTACAGGCGGCATTATACCAGGTAGGTCTAGTGCCGCCCCTTCTGTCTGTAGGCGCTATGGGATTAAGAATATCCTCCAGAATAGAAGTTAACTCATGATTTAAATCCTCAATTTTTTTATATATATCGGGAGTAGAAAAATATACATTTTAAATAAATACTAAATAAATAAATATATATACATATATATATATCCAGACGAAAGCTACACCAACAATTGAGGCACCACACATGTGCGTCTTCAACCTTTTTATTTCGGCAAGTTGCAGGGAAATCAGGCTCAGCATCACAGCGTAAGTTACCAAACATGTTTCGGGCTTCCTTAGCCCTTGCTCACTGGTATTCCTCGGGAGGCACAGCACAAAAGTTTCCCGCCGCATTTGCAGCATTTGATAGTGTAGTCCCGCCCTGTGGGCGTGCCTCGCAACGGCATGCTGGTCTCGGTAGTTTTGGGCTGATTCTCATCACTCGTGGATATCGCTGTGTCTCCCAAACGTTTCTTAAACCCCAAGTGGGTAACTGAAAATGTCAAGTCTGGGTCCCTGCTCGTGATCTTGCCAAAAATGGTCACGCCATTCCATTATGCGCCAATACAATCAAAAGCGCACTGGAGCTGCTCGTCCGCAGCGGGGTGTCTCGCGACCTGGGCAAGGCCGCTAATATATCCAGACGAAAGCTGCACCAACAATTGAGGCACCACACATGTGCGTCTTCAACCTTTTTATTTCAGCAAGTTGCAGGGAAATCAGGCTCAGCATCACAGTGTAAGTTACCAAACATGTTTCGGGCTTCCTTAGCCCTTGCTCACTGGTATTTCTCGGGAGGCACAGCACAAAAGTTTCCCGCCGCATTTGCAGCATTTGATAGTGTAGTCCCGCCTTGTGGGCGTGCCTCGCAACGGCATGCTGGTCTCGGTAGTTTTGGGCTGATTCTCATCACTCGTGGATATCGCTGTGTCTCCCAAACGTTTCTTAAACCCCAAGTGGGTAACTGAAAATGTCAAGTCTGGGTCCCTGCTCGTGATCTTGCCAAAAATGGTCACGCCATTCCATTATGCGCCAATACAATCAAAAGCGCACTGGAGCTGCTCGTCCGCAGCGGGGTGTCTCGCAACCTGGGCAAGGCCGCTAATATATCCAGACGAAAGCTGCACCAACAATTGAGGCACCACACATGTGCGTCTTCAACCTTTTTATTTCGGCAAGTTGCAGGGAAATCAGTCTCAGCATCACAGCGTAAGTTACCAAACATGTTTCGGGCTTCCTTAGCCCTTGCTCACTGGTATTCCTCGGGAGGCACAGCACAAAAGTTTCCCGCCGCATTTGCAGCATTTGATAGTGTAGTCCCGCCCTGTGGGCGTGCCTCGCAACGGCATGCTGGTCTCGGTAGTTTTGGGCTGATTCTCATCACTCGTGGATATCGCTGTGTCTCCCAAACGTTTCTTAAACCCCAAGTGGGTAACTGAAAATGTCAAGTCTGGGTCCCTGCTCGTGATCTTGCCAAAAATGGTCACGCCATTCCATTATGCGCCAATACAATCAAAAGCGCACTGGAGCTGCTCGTCCGCAGCGGGGTGTCTCGCGACCTGGGCAAGGCCGCTAATATATCCAGACGAAAGCTGCACCAACAATTGAGGCACCACACATGTGCGTCTTCAACCTTTTTATTTCGGCAAGTTGCAGGGAAATCAGGCTCAGCATCACAGCGTAAGTTACCAAACATGTTTCGGGCTTCCTTAGCCCTTGCTCACTGGTATTCCTCGGGAGGCACAGCACAAAAGTTTCCCGCCGCATTTGCAGCATTGGATACATATATATATATGCCGAAAATGAAGAGCCCACAGAAGCGACATCCTCTCAAGCTGACACTTTATTAGGTCTGAATGTGGCAGTGCAACTCTTGACCTTACGCGTTTCGGCGCGCATGCGCATTGTTCACAGGTGAGTTGAATGAAGTCCCAGTGGTCAGTGGCCCATCGATAAGACCACATTACCCAAAATGCACCAATATTCAAATTCAGGAAAATCCTCTGTATTTCACGATGCACTTGGTTGAAAAAGTAAAAAGCACAGTGCTGTTTGCTGCCACACACAAAGATTGCTTGCTTGAGATTGAAAATCGCAATCTGTCAGAAAGAGGGAACACCTCCTTCTTCTCCCTTTCTCTTAGCCAACACCAAATCATCACGGAATTCCATTTTCGTAGGTGTGGTTAACAAGCGAGTCATGCCCCTCCATTGAATAAACGCCAACTTTCTCCATTTTACCGGGGCCACCAACTCTGCAGGGCAGGCTCTGAAAGCAGGAACGGAGAATCCTGTTAGAAACAATGCCGAAAATGAAGAGCCCACAGAAGCGACATCCTCTCAAGCTGACACTTTATTAGGTCTGAATGTGGCAGTGCAACTCTTGACCTTACGCCGAAACGCGTAAGGTCAAGAGTTGCACTGCCACATTCAGACCTAATAAAGTGTCAGCTTGAGAGGATGTCGCTTCTGTGGGCTCTTCATTTTCGGCATTGTTTCTAACAGGATTCTCCGTTCCTGCTTTTCAATCTCAAGCAAGCAATCTTTGTGTGTGGCAGCAAACAGCACTGTGCTTTTTACTTTTTCAACCAAGTGCATCGTGAAATACAGAGGATTTTCCTGAATTTGAATATTGGTGCATTTTGGGTAATGTGGTCTTATCGATGGGCCACTGACCACTGGGACTTCATTCAACTCACCTGTGAACAAGGCGCATGCGCGCCGAAACGCGTAAGGTCAAGAGTTGCACTGCCACATTCAGACCTAATAAAGTGTCAGCTTGAGAGGATGTCGCTTCTGTGGGCTCTTCATTTTCGGCATTGTTTCTAACAGGATTCTCCGTTCCTGCTTTCAGAGCCTGCCCTGCAGAGTTGGTGGCCCCGGTAAAATGGAGAAAGTTGGCGTTTATTCAATGGAGGGGCATGACTCGCTTGTTAACCACACCTACGAAAATGGACTTCCGTGATGATTTGGTGTTGGCTAAGAGAAAGGGAGAAGAAGGAGGTGTTCCCTCTTTCTGACAGATTGCGATTTTCAATCTCAAGCAAGCAATCTTTGTGTGTGGCAGCAAACAGCACTGTGCTTTTTACTTTTTCAACCAAGTGCATCGTGAAATACAGAGGATTTTCCTGAATTTGAATATTGGTGCATTTTGGGTAATGTGGTCTTATCGATGGGCCACTGACCACTGGGACTTCATTCAACTCACCTGTGAACAAGGCGCATGCGCGCCGAAACGCGTAAGGTCAAGAGTTTCACTGCCACATTCAGACCTAATAAAGTGTCAGCTTGAGAGGATGTCGCTTCTGTGGGCTCTTTAATTTCGGCATTGTTTCTAACAGGATTCTCCGTTCCTGCTTTCAGAGCCTGCCCTGCAGAGTTGGTGGCCCCGGTAAAATGGAGAAAGTTGGCGTTTACATATATATATATATATATATATTACCTACTGGCGGTCGCCAGTAGGTAGTTATAGTTAGGACCCCTTTTCCATAGGAAATCCGCAACATTCTATTTTGAATAACTTTGGCGCCGGTTGACGAATCCTCGCGAATTTCTCAAAATAGGTGGGGCGCTACGCTCCGCTCCTACCCTGAAAGTCTCGGGGGGATTCGTCAAGCGGGGGCTGAGATAAAAGGGGGGTCCCAAAACGCGTTTTTCCCATGCATTTTTCCATAGGACCTTTAGACAGGGCTACAGCCCGAACGGCTGAACAGAATTACTAGAAATTTGGCAGAGAGGTAGTCCCTAGGTCAAGGAAGTGCCTTTTGTAGGTTTGGTGTAAATCTGTTCAGTAGATTCTGAGAAAATAGCCTTTAAATCAATATATATATCTGAGCCAGCTTACGGTACGCTTACCGTAAGCTTACCGTACGCGTACGGTGGCGTGCGCGAGCGCGATTCTGATTGGCTGTTACATCTAAGTAAACATTCGAATCGGTCGAAACCAGGAAGCGGCGGCCGCCATTTTCTCTCTCGCACTCTGAGGGGGGGCTGTAAACAAAGGCAAAAAACATATAAAGGGGCTGTTTAGACAGCGCCCATGCACATAGCCATGTTAGTTGAGTCCTCAAAGATCCCCTAAGGCCAAAAACGGTAAATTTTTATTTGTTGAAAATTTCGCCGATTACGCTTACCGTACGCGTACGGTGCGCTTACGCTAAAATTTTTAATAAAAAAAAAAAAAGACTCTCTGTGCATGGCGTATTATTGTCATCAATTAAAAATTAAATTTAACAGATTACCTATCACAAGGAAGCGCATAATATGTCCTCCATGTGCGCACGGTGCGCTACGCGCACCGCGTGCCCACCTTGCGTGTACGGCACTAACTGCGTAAAGTGGGCGCGCGGTGCGCAAAGCGCACCGCGTGCTCACTGTGCGCGCACGGTGCGCGAAGCGCACCGTGCGCGCACGGAACGAACTGCGTTAAGTGGGCGTGCACGCCAAGAATGGCGTAAAGTAACTTAGCATTTAAAAAACCGTACAAATTCACTGAAAAAACCATAGGTTTCACACACGTTATAGTTAGGAATTAGCATTTAAAAAACCTTGCAAATTCACTGAAAAAACCATAGGTTTCACACATGTTATAGTTAGCGGAAATTTTACTGATAAAAAACCAATGAAATTCCCCCGTTATAGTTAGTGCAGGCAACTATAACTCACGCGACCGCAATCTTCTGCTGATGACATATGTGTCTTTATGAAAAAAAAATATTTGTAATATATGTATAGCTAAAAATGTATGGAAGAAGACATGGGCAAATAAGTGTCTAAATACAGTATTAGCATCAGCAGAGGATTGCGGTCGCGTGAGTTATAGTTGCCTGCACTAACTATAACGGGGGAATTTCATTGGTTTTTTATCAGTAAAATTTCCGCTAACTATAACATGTGTGAAACCTATGGTTTTTTCAGTGAATATATATATATATACACATATTTCAAAGGAAACCTTTGTATTCACAAGTATAAATAGAAAGAAAACTCTCACTCCAGGATCGTGGTCACAGATATAGATGTATTAATTTAAACGGCAACGCGTTTCACCCACAGAGGTCTTTTTCCAAAGCCGAATTACACAACGCAAAATCACCATTTATCATGAAACAAAAGTGACATAGAAGACAGACAATCCATTTCCGGCTGTTCGCATGGACAAAAAGAACAGACTATTTTGTCATCCTTCATTTCCTCAAGCATAGTAATCGTTTACATGTTTGTTAATTCATAAGACATGTATATGGCTCCCAATTAAAATACATAATTGTAATATCAAGACTTTAAAATTTCAAGGCTATATTATGTATTCACTGCTACTGATATTCCATCATATCAGTGCATGCAAAGTCACAATTATATTATCCTGAAACCTTGGCTATCATATTAAGCCTCCGTGGGTTTATGGTTTAAGTCTAGAGTGAAAAAGACTCAAAAGACCCTGCACACATTGTCCCTGTTTCACTTATTGCCTTACCATCCGGACAGCTGATACCAGGCAAATGTGCAGTATTGGTCTAACAAAATCGTTATGCAAGTGCATGCACCTTCACTATAACATTCGATCTCGGCCAAGTGGCTGTAGACTAGATGCCTCAACACCAAAAATCCGTCGGTTAATGTCCATAGCTACCAGCCAATCACATATAGCTCATTTTAAAAGAAGAGGGAGGGAAGAATTTATTATGTGAGTGGTGGGTACCATGAAAAATTATTTAAAAAAAAATGAAAATGGGGAATTTAAAAGGTGGACACCAGGAGGAAGCTTCCTGTAACTCCTTGGTCTCGCTAAACCACTATTCAAGTAAACTGCCTAGAGGCCAGAGCCCTGGTATACTAGGCTACTTGTGAAGTTCTTCTGAACTGTCAATACTGCACACCGGCTGGGAGACCCCACCGACATCCAGTAAACACAGGAAAAACCATGATCGCAAATGAAGCAAGTCAAATACTAAGGAACGTAATCAATTACCCATCCAATGTGAGAAAAAAGTTCCTCGTCTTCATTTATCCTAAAGGGAGACTTGCTGCCAAGAAGCAGAATGTAACTGGATTCCAGGATTCTCAATCGCTTCTCTCTGTCTGCCCTTCTCGGGCTCGCTGCCACCCTGTCAATACCAAAGATTTTTTTTTACGATTCTGATTGGGAAATTTTAACAAGTGTCTGGCCGTAGAATACTTTAGATCGCCATTCCTGATTGCCCTTTGATGCACCAATATCCTCTTTTACAGAGGAAAAATTGTGCTGCCCACATACATTCTTTCACAAGGACACACCACCACGTATACACAATAGTCAGAGTTGCAATTGATGAATTACTTGATCTCTCCTGTTCGGCCTGTGGTTAAGGGGAATGTCTTCCTATTTCTGCTGCCCACACAGGCTTTACACTTGCCACATTTGAAGAAGCCCTTCTGTTGCTGTAACCAGCTTTGTTCCTTTACATTGACCATGTAGCTAATTATTAGCATATACTTAAGGGATGGAGATTTTCTATACGTGACCATCGGATATGTAGACACATGTGAGCCCACTACCGGGTCGCCTTTGACTATGTGCCAATGTTTATTCAGAATATTCCGGACAGCTGCTGACTCTGTGGTATATGTTGTAATCAGTCTAACTTGGTTCTTTTCTTGAGTGTCCTTCAATCTTTTAGCTAGTAAAGTGGGTCTGTTCAAATTCGCTGCCTTTCATATCTCATGCTTGCAATTCTTTCATCGCGTAGCCTCTCCTTCTGAACCTGCCAATTATTTTCCACTTCACCTCCTCATAAGTCTGGGTTGTAATACAGTTTTATTTGGCCCTGATGAACTCCCCAAAATGGGATTCCCCACTTGAGCTTAGGCAGATGGTGACTCCCTGCATGTAAGAGGCTTTGGCCTGCGGAAGTCTTCCTATGCAGTGTGGTGAAGATAGGACTATTCTCTATTTTAACACATACATCCAGGACCTCCATTTGCAATTGATCGCTCTTGTGTGTGAATTGTAAATTGATTTCATTGTCAGCTATCATCACATAAAACCTATCCAGTTCTACTTTGGTACCACTCCATATCAAAAAAATATCATCAATAAATCTTGTCCAAAAGACAATATGCATTGTCAGTGATTAATTTTTCTCTATCCACACCATTTGTTCCTCCCACCACCCCATGAATATACAGGCATAGCTCAATGCGAAGCAACTTCCCATGGCAGTTCTGACCACCTGCTTGTACCACTTGTCTTCAAACAAGAAGAAGTTGTTCACTGGACAGAATGTTAAAATGCTTATCAACATCATTGAATGATCATAAAGGAAGATAGATTTGTCTCTGAAGAAATGTTTACATGCTGCAATATCTATAGTATGTTCAATACACGTGTATAGTGCAACTAGATCAATTGTAGTCAATCAGTATTTGTCCTGCCAATGGATACCTTCAATCTTGTTGATAAAATCTGTACTATCCTTACAGTATGAAGGGAGGCTTAGAACGTAAGGGATTAGAAATTAATCTAAAAACACAGAAGTGTTTTCCAAGAGACTTCCATTGGCTGATACAATGGGTCTACCTGGTGGGTTGATGTTATCCTTGTGAATTTTTGGCAGCATGTAAAAACATGGTGCCATAGGTCTTTTTACATAGAGAAAGCGAAATTCATCCTCCCCTATGAGTTCATGTTCTCACCACCCAGATAATGCAGCATAAAATCTGCTGGTTGCCTCATCATATGCCTCTTTGTTAGAGTTTATGTAGCTCCCTGATGATATGAGCTGTCTGTTTGCCTCTTGTTTATATTTATCTACGTCCCATAGGACAACGTTGCCCCCTTTGTCTGATGGTTTAATGACAAAACTCTGGTCTTTATTCAATGTGCCCAATGCTGATCTCTGATCTGGTGTAAGGTTATGTGCATGTTCATTTTTAGTACTGGTCCAAATCTTCATTAATTCTTGTGTTATGATCTCATGGTGCGTGTATAAACTGTCATGTGGTAGGTTCGGGCTAAAGGTGGATTTAGGTTTACATTTAGTGGTTGCAGCCCCTCCTGTCTCTAGGCCCAATATACCTGCCAGGGTCTCAATGTCTTTTAGGCATAAACAGTCATAAGTTCGATCACGATTCGGCATGTCAACACCATTACCAGGTTGACTCCCCTTCTTTCTTTTCAACAAATACATTTTAATTAACTTAAGTTTACGCACATATAAGAAAATATCAATGCGGCCCCTGCTATAATCAAAGTTAGCTGTGGGGCAGAATGTCAAACCCAGTTCCAAGAGTGATTGTTCTGCCACTGTTATTTCATGTGCGATACCCTTCCGAGTGCGGCAACTTCAAGAGGGCGACTTTTGTGTATGTGATAGATTATCTACTGGCGATCGCCAGTAGATAGTTATAGTTAGGACCCTCTTACCATAGGAAATCCGCAACATTCTATTTTGAATAACTTTGGCGCCGGTCGACGAATCCTCGCAAATTTTTCAAGATAGGTGGCGCGTTGAGCTCCGCTCCTACCCTGAAAGTCTCGGGGGGATTCATCAAGCGGGGGCTGAGATAAAAGGGGGTCCCAAAACGCGTTTTTCCCATGCATTTTTCCATAGGACCTTTAGACAGAGCTACAGCCCGAACGGCTGAACAGAATTTAATGAAATTTGGCAGAGAGGTAGTCCTCAGGTGTAAATCTGTTCAGTAGATTCTGAGAAAATAGCCTTTAAATCAATATATATATCTGAGCCAGCTTACGGTGCGCTTACGGTGCGCTTACCGTACGCGTACGGTGACGTGCGCGAGCGCGATTCTGATTGGCCGTTAGATCTTAGTAAACATTCGAATCGGTCGAAACCAGGAAGCGGCGGCCGCCATTTTCTCTCTCGCACTCTGACAGGGGGTTGAAAAACAAAGTGCAAAAACATGTAAAGGGGCTGTTTAGACAGCTCCCAAGCACCTAGCCATGTCGAGGGAGTCCCCAACGATCCCCCAAGTGAAAAAAGGCAATTTTAATTTTTTCGAAAATTTCGCCGTTTACGCTTACCGTACGCGTACGGTAATAAATAATAAAAAAATATATATATATCCCCATTCTCCCCACCCCGGGTGCAAATGGGGCCCGAAGTGCACCATGTGTGCATGGCTTATTACTGCAAAACAAAACATATATTTTACCTGTCACAACGATGCTCATCATATGTCCTCCATGTGCGCACGGTGCGCGAAGCGCATCGTGCGTTCATGGCCCATCTAGCGTAACGTGGGCACGCGGTGCGGAACGAACTGCGTTAAGTGGGCGCGCACGCCACAAATGGCGTAAAGTAACTTAGCATTTAAAAAACCGTACAAATTCACTGAAAAAACCATAGGTTTCACACACGTTATAGTTAGGAATTAGCATTTAAAAAAGCTTGCAAATTCACTGAAAAAACCATAGGTTTCACACATGTTATAGTTAGCTGGACATTTTACTGATAAAAAACCAATGAAATTCCCCCGTTATAGTTACTGTAGGCAACTATAACTCACGCGACCGTAATCCTCTGCTGATGACATATGTGTCTTTATGAAAAAAAAATATTTGTAATATATGTATAGCTAAAATTTAATGGAAGAAGACATGGGCAAATAAGTGTCTAAATACAGTATTAGCATCAGCAGAGGATTACGGTCGCGTGAGTTATAGTTGCCTACAGTAACTATAACGGGGGAATTTCATTGTTTTTTTATCAGTAAAATGTCCAGCTAACTATAACATGTGTGAAACCTATGGTTTTTTCAGTGAATATATATATATATATATATATCAGCGCTACCAACAAAGTCCACACTTTCGGACAAAGTACAGCACTCAGGGAATATTCCGTAGGTTTGTTTATTCAGCAACAAACAAAAGACAGACGCGTTTCAGGTTATCCTTCTTCAGTGTCTATTTGTGCTAGCCGCGCGAGAGCATTTTGAAATCAAAAGCCATTGACGTCACTTCCCCCACCGGTATAGCTAATGCAATATTCATCTATCACATGGCGGCCATCTTAACAGGGTGAAGTCAACGTACCAACTTATATGGATAAACCCTTATTCTTGTTTATCGCTCGACATTCAAGGGTAAAATCATAATCATCAAGACTACACAATTGTTACAAATCCAGCTATAAAAGGCATGAATGCAATCAAGATGTGATTATCTAAACATATTGTGAATATCGCTTCACAATTGTGTGTCATGAAAAGCTACACATGTTCATAAAATTAAGCCGTGGATCGGCGTACATATTGTAGCAAAAAACCTCATATCGTCCAATTGATCTAATAGATATACTTATGGATTAAATAATTCATTAAACATTCAAAGCCGTGTATCGGCCTAAGCTTATTATGCATGATTGAAAGTATCTATTGAACTATAAACTCACTACTGTTAGAAAGAGTCATAACATGCTCAGTAGAAACAAATATTAATGACAAGAAAAGAAATGAAATGTTCTTACATCTTATAATCCCTGAGCTTCCTGAATAACAAAGAAGGAAAAGGAGAAAAGAAGAAGAAGAAGAAGAGATTATGTATCGGAATCTCCCTGATTACCTCCCCAAATGCACAGCTAATTCCTCTCCGCTGTTCAGCCCAAAAGGTGTTTTGGTGTGTAAATCAATTATGTAGCGGGATTCAAGTCCACGGCTTAATTTTATGAACATGTGTAGCTTTTCATGACACACAATTGTGAAGCGATATTCACAATATGTTTAGATAATCACATCTTGATTGCATTCATGCCTTTTATAGCTGGATTTGTAACAATTGTGTAGTCTTGATGATTATGATTTTACCCTTGAATGTCGAGCGATAAACAAGAATAAGGGTTTATCCATATAAGTTGGTACGTTGACTTCACCCTGTTAAGATGGCCGCCATGTGATTGATGAATATTGCATTAGCTATACCGGTGGGGGAAGTGACGTCAATGGCTTTTGATTTCAAAATGCTCTCGCGCGGCTAGCGCAAATAGACACTGAAGAAGGATAACCTGAAACGCGTCTGTCTTTTGTTTGTTGCTGAATAAACAAACCTACGGAATATTCCCTGAGTGCTGTACTTTGTCCGAAAGTGTGGACTTTGTTGGTAGCGCTGATTTTGAACGCGGGGCACCACCGCGTTACAGCACCCGCCTACGAGTGCCTTGGCTTCTGGTGCAACTTGGTAGCGATAATTGTTTCCAGGGCACCACGTGAGGACACTGCAGCTGTGCATCTACACAGGAGTGAGGACTGCAACTGCAGGAGCAGAATGAGCACGGACCGTCCCTTCCAGTGAAAGCAACGGGATCGGGTAAGGCGTGCTCCTATCTATATTACAATCCTCCTCAATTACTGCATTACGAGTCCCACGTCAGGCGTATGGGAGCCCGTTAGAAGGAAGAGTATACTCTCTCTTCCTTATATTCAAGCAAACCACAAGCAATGTTTGACGAAGCAGATCGTCGCGAGGCAGCTCATGACATCTTCAAGAAAACCACAACATCGTCATCAGTGAACCCACAGGCTGTATCTAATGAGTCAAACACTCGCAAAACCTTGCGCACACTTTTCACCAAACTCGAGAGACTCTATGAAAGGGAGGTAAGAAAGTGGTGGGAAGCCACCTCCCTCCAAAGTTACATGGATGTCGACAGAGTGCCTAGGGGCCTACGGATTTACACTGTGCCCGCTTATGTAAACCCGGATCCTTGTCTCCTGGAAGAATGGGCTGAATACACAGCAGCGTCATGCAAAGGCATGCTCGCAATCCTGGTTAAATTCGCGTGGAGCGACAGAGAAAAGGCATTGGTGGAAATTGCAAATCTGGAGATAGAAATTGCTAACGATGATGACAAAGCCAAACAGGAAGAGTTGAAGGAAGAAATGAAGAAACGTTTACAAAAATACGAATTGAAAATACGACAACGCAAGCAGGACAAATTTGAGCGTGATGAACGCGATTACGCCCAAGGTAGGATTCTGACCTTCGCAAGAAAATTTGACGAACCACGTAAAGCCATCCACAAGAAGAAATCACCGGTACCGTCTGATAGAATAGAAACTTCCGAATCTGAGGTCACGGAAAGTGAACTATCGGGAGAAGACACGACTGCCCCTCAGAGTGACAAAACGAAAAATCCTTTTCACTTGGAATTCGATCTTATACGGCAAACGTGGCTGAGAGGCGGAAAGAGCAAGCCTCCGGAAAACGCAGACGGACAAGGAGAGGTGGCTGGTGGCGCACGAAGCAGAGGAAGAGGCAGGGGCGCATCTCGAGCGAAGCGCAGCAACAGGGGAAAACGGTGGTAGAAGAAATAAATGATCTGACCATCATTAACCTCACGCCACGTGTATTAAGCGAAGCCGAAGAGGCAGCCTTGAAACTAGGACTATCATTCTGCCCGAGCGACCGCTTAGAATACACGCAGACGCGCATCGACTTATTCAAATTTATCCGCAAAATCAAATTGCAGAAATATTTCAAATTAAAACCTTCTATAACTGAAACGAGGAGACTGAAGCAAAAACCTAGGCATAAGGTAACAGATGTCCTAACGGTCCAGGATCTGAACACAATTGAATTGCTGGAAGAATTACGAGCAGAAGAAGCAATCGCAACCACACAGAGTGAAGATTTAGTCCTGAGAGTACACCGGGCGGGGATTGAACAAGAAACACCTTTAACCACCTTCAAGCCTCCCTCTATTTTCAATCCACAAATGCCATACGACGCCATAGACTCGTTTTCCGATGCAGTACTTCATGATCTTCAGAAATTCAGAATCAAGACTGCTTCCTGCACACCAAAACAACAGAGGAATTTAACCCATGAACAAGAAATGATCCTTAAAAATTTGGCTATGGATGAAAATATAATCTGTAAACCTTCGGACAAAGGTGGCAACGTAGTGTTACTTACAAGAGAACAATATTGTCGAGAATCTTACCGACAGCTGAATGACATCAGGTTCTATGAAAAAACTAACAAAGAACTGTATCAAACTAGCATCACCCAGTATCATACCTTGATTTCTAAATGGCATAATCTAGGGTTGCTTGATATCAATGAATTTCTCTTCCTACGTAACAATGATCCAGTCACACCTACGTTCTACCAATTACCGAAAATCCACAAAGACAAAGTTGATCCACCTGGGAGACCGATAGTCTCTTCAAAGGGCAGTTTGGCAGAGAATATGTCCATTTATATAGACAGTTTTCTTCATCCATTTGTCATACAACTTAAGTCATATGTCAAGGACACCAACGATTTTATTTTTCATCTGATGGACATTCACTGGGAACCTACTTTTAAACTAATTGCCATGGATATCACTAGCCTATACACCTGTATTGATCACCACCAGGGTATAATGGCAATACAATACTTCCTCAATAAAAGGCCCCTAAAATTCGCAGAACACAGTATCATGCTGCTTGAATTCATTGAATTCTGTCTCCACAACAATATTTTCCTATTTCAGGGTCAATTATTTAAACAAATCTCTGGAACAGCTATGGGCACCTGCTTCACCCCCAGCTATGCGAATCTTTTCGTAGGCTGGTGGGAGGAGCAGGTGGCCCTTAGTGATGAAAGACAAAAATGGGCCGAACACATAGTTGTGTGGCACCGTTACATCGACGATCTTTTTATAGTTTGGAGAGGTTCAATTAAACAGGCGAAGGATTTCATTTCTGAACTCAATGATAATAACCTCAATCTTGGGTTCACATATGAAATCAGCACCACGGAAGTCAACTATTTAGACCTGAAGGTGCAGGTGAGGGATGGCAACCTTGGAACCGAATTATATCGGAAACCAACTGCTGGTAACTCAATCTTACATGGCAGCAGCAATCAACCCCCCCAAGCTGATAAACAGTATACCCTATGGGGAACTTCTCCGGCTGAAACGAAATTGTTCCAGAGAGGCTGATTTTGTGTCTGCTGCCTCAAATTGTATGGCAAGATTTTTAACTAGGGGCTATAGTCAGGAAGTTCTAAACGCAGCATTGGTGAAAGTCAACAATATCCAGAGGAAGGATCTGTTAATCCGGACTGACATCCAGACTAACAGTAAAAAAAGAACAAATGTAGAAGGTAGCAAACTTCGGATGATAACAACTTTCTCAGATGATGCTAATACTTTGAGGAGAATAATGAAAAGGAATTGGCACATCTTGCAAACTGATTCCCTAATGGGTAAAGATATCCCAGCAGTGCCATTGATTACTTTCCGCAAATCACGGTCTTTGAGGGATAAACTGGTTCAGAGCTACCTACCACCTGTAAGTCAATCTAAAGGTGTTCTGAAAGACATGAAAGGTTTTTTCCCATGTGGGAAATGTAAAGCTTGTTGCAACAGTAAAAGAACCCTGAGCTACACTATTGATGGGATGAAAAGACCTAAACTCATAGATAAATTTATCACCTGTACCACCACTCATGTAGTTTACTGCCTCTTGTGTCCCTGTGGACTAAAGTACATTGGCAGCACTATTCATAGTGTAAAAATGCGCATCTTGGAACATCAGCGTGCAATTATGAATAATGACAGCAACTACCCAGTAGCCAGACATTTCGCCCTCAAACATAACAGCAACAGGGAACTGTTACAGTATTTTGGTTTGGACTGTGTATTTACTAATCCAAGGGGTGGGGATAGAGTGCAACGCTTGCGGAGACTTGAATCCCGCTACATAATTGATTTACACACCAAAACACCTTTTGGGCTGAACAGCGGAGAGGAATTAGCTGTGCATTTGGGGAGGTAATCAGGGAGATTCCGATACATAACCTCTTCTTCTTCTTCTTCTTTTCTCCTTTTCCTTCTTTGTTATTCAGGAAGCTCAGGGATTATAAGATGTAAGAACATTTCATTTCTTTTCTTGTCATTAATATTTGTTTCTACTGAGCATGTTATGACTCTTTCTAACAGTAGTGAGTTTATAGTTCAATAGATTCTATTTGTTTTTTTCAATCATGCATAATAAGCTTAGGCCGATACACGGCTTTGAATGTTTAATGAATTATTTAATCCATAAGTATATCTATTAGATCAATTGGACGATATGAGGTTTTTTGCTACAATATGTACGCCGATCCACGGCTTAATTTTATGAACATGTGTAGCTTTTCATGACACACAATTGTGAGGCGATATTCACAATATGTTTAGATAATCACATCTTGATTGCATTCATGCCTTTTATAGCTGGATTTGTAACAATTGTGTAGTCTTGATGATTATGATTTTACCCTTGAATGTCGAGCGATAAACAAGAATAAGGGTTTATCCATATAAGTTGGTACGTTGACTTCACCCTGTTAAGATGGCCGCCATGTGATAGATGAATATTGCATTAGCTATACCGGTGGGGGAAGTGACGTCAATGGCTTTTGATTTCAAAATGCTCTCGCGCGGCTAGCGCAAATAGACACTGAAGAAGGATAACCTGAAACGCGTCTGTCTTTTGTTTGTTGCTGAATAAACAAACCTACGGAATATTCCCTGAGTGCTGTACTTTGTCCGAAAGTGTGGACTTTGTTGGTAGCGCTGATTTTGAACGCGGGGCACCACCGCGTTACAGCACCCGCCTACGAGTGCCTTGGCTTCTGGTGCAACTTGGTAGCGATAATATATATATATATATATATATATATATATATATATATATATATATATATATATATATATATATATATATATATATATATATAAATATATATATATATAAATATAATATTCACTGAAAAAACCATAGGTTTCACACACGTTATAGTTAGGAATTAGCATTTAAAAAACCTTGCAAATTCACTGAAAAAACCATAGGTTTCACACATGTTATAGTTAGCTGGACATTTTACTGATAAAAAACCAATGAAATTCCCCCGTTATAGTTACTGTAGGCAACTATAACTCACGCGACCGTAATCCTCTGCTGATGCTAATACTGTATTTAGACACTTATTTGCCCATGTCTTCTTCCATTAAATTTTAGCTATACATATATTACAAATATTTTTTTTTCATAAAGACACATATGTCATCAGCAGAGGATTACGTTCGCGTGAGTTATAGTTGCCTACAGTAACTATAACGGGGGAATTTCATTGGTTTTTTATCAGTAAAATGTCTAGCTAACTATAACATGTGTGAAACCTATGGTTTTTTCAGTGAATTTGCAAGGTTTTTTAAATGCTAATTCCTAACTATAACGTGTGAAACCTATGGTTTTTTCAGTGAATTTGTACGTTTTTTTAAATGCTAAGTTACTTTACGCCATTAGTGGCGTGCGCGCCCACTTAACGTAGTTCGTTCCGTGCGCGCACGGTGCGCTTCGCGTACAACTTTAAACAGCAACAAAGGACTGTATCAAATCATTTGGACACTGATTTGATACAGTCCTTTGTTGCTGTTTAAAGTTGTATTCTCCAATGAAAATACTCGAATCACGCAATTTAAACCAACTGAAATTGTGGTGCAAATGTAGCTGAGCACTGAAGAAGGCATTGCGCCGAAATGCATTTGCTCATTAAAACTGCTCATTTAAATGTGTCCCGTGAGTGCTCCATGCTTGAGCCTTCATATATATATATATATATATATATTCACTAAAAAAACATAGGTTTCATGGGCGTTATAGTTAGCTGGACATTTCCCTCGTACAAAACCCTAGAAATTCCCCTGTTATAGTTAGTTCAGCTAACTATAACTCGCGCCCCCGCAATGCACTGCTGATGACGTCACATATTACATCACTCATGACATGGTCAGTGACATCACTGATGACATCTCAAATGACATCACTGATGACATCACTGATGACATCATCCAGTGAATGTGTGTTTTTCTGAAAAGTTTAAATATGTTTTATATATTTATAGTGAAAGGCCTATGGAAGAATGAGTGGGTGTATAAGTGTGTGAATGGGTGATTTTCTAGGTGCGTAACTGACTCTATAAGTGAGTCATTAAATGTATCTTACTGCAGACTGGTGACTAAACTGTGTGAATGTCTGTATGTGTCTCTGTGTTGGTATATAAGTGGCTGCATGGTTTTGTGAATAGCTATATCAGTGTCTATATGAGTTATTGATTGGTTGTCTGAGTATCTGTATGGGTGCCTGAGTGTTTGTGTGGGTAGGGTGTGTGTGACTCTGTGCATAGATGTGTAAGTGGGTGATTCAGTGGGTGCATGGTTTTAAGAGTGCATCTGTGATGGACTGTATGGTTGGGTGACTGTATGTAAGGGCGTGTTAGTGATTGAATGTATATCTCAGTTGTACATGTGTCAGTAACTACATATGTGAAACACAGTGTATATGTGTGTAAGAGTATATAACTAATTATATGTGAGAGTGTGTGATTTTGGGAGTGGCTGTATGGATGAGTGTGTGCTTGTATCAGTAATTGGATAAGAGTGTCAGAATATGTTAGTATTTTTATGAGTAAGTGAACTTGAGTGTGTTTAACTGTATAGGTGAGTAAATTGGATTGTAATTAATTATTTGCATGACTGAATAGGTGTGTCAGTACCTCAATGGATGATTGGCGGTGTGTGAGTGTCTATATAGGTGTATAAATGCATATGATTGTCCTGTACTGAGTGACTGTAAGTATGAGTGACTGTACAGGTGAGTGAGTGGAGGTGTATGTAGACCTAAGAGTCAATGAGTGGGTATGTAGTTATTGGTATTGGAGTATCTATGGTTTTCAAAGTGGCCGTCTGAAATTTTGAGTCGGTGTATCAAAGGTTATATTAGGGTGTGAGAAGATGCACTAATTTATCACATGGATGACATCATCAGTGATGTCATCAGTGATGTCATTTGAGATGTCATCAGTGATGTCATCAGTGATGTCACTGACCGTGTCATGAGTGATGTAATATGTGACGTCATCAGCAGTGCATTGCGGGGGTGCGAGTTATAGTTAGCTGAACTAACTATAACAGGGGAATTTCTAGGGTTTTGTACGAGGGAAATGTCCAGCTAACTATAACGCCCCTGAAACCTATGGTTTTTTTAGTGAATTTCTAAGGTTTTTTAAATGCCAATTCCTAACTATAACGTGCATGAAACCTATGGTTTTTTCAGTGAATTTCAAAGGCTTTTTAAATGCTAATTCCTATCCATAACTTATCTCTAAAGATATCATGTTTAATGATTTTCATTGGATTTCTATATTTTTCAAATCCAGTGAATCAATTTCATTAATTATGTTTTTTTGAAATTCTTTTTTATCACCATTTTTTAAATTAATTTTTTTAATTAATTCTTTTAAAAATTAAAAAATGTTATTTGTTTTTATTGGGTTTTTCAAACTTTTTTTATATTTTTAAAAATATTTCTTTAACTATATGTTCAAAACTTTATTTTATATATTTTTTTCCCATGTTTTTGGATCCGCGCACCCTATGCGCACCGTTCTCGATCCCTACGTGTTAGCATCCGCGCATGGTTTGCGTTGGGTACGTGTTTAGTGCGCGATCGCAATGCGACAGGTACGTGACTCCCAGCCTATACGCGACACTTTTGATGTACGTAACGCGACATTTACACGCTTCCGCGATGGGTCATCTGCGTCTATGACGTGGTAGGTGCGCGGATCCCGCAAAATATTTAACATTTAAAAAAACATATATATATGTATTTCATGGGAATATTAATTGAAGACAAACTCTAAACTAGTCTTAAAACTAATATATTTTTACATCTAATCCTATAATTGTTTGTAATTCAGCGCGCTGGGTGTGTGCTGCCTATGCGCAGGGTGCGCGGATCCCATGTGACCTGCAAAAAAAGAGATTTGATTGGTTCATTACACTTCCTCTTCTAACTATTAAAGACCCCACCCAATTCAATCATTCTTCTTTGACCTTCTTTGGAGGAGCATCTCTTTGCAGGGAAGAAGTTTTTTTAGACTAAGTTTACACTTAGCTCTAACTTTTTTCTATTAAAAATGGCTTCAGGGCAGCAGGCATCACCTGCATCTCCTCATACATCTGAGGATGAAATTTTGGGGGAGGAACCACGCAAAGAACGTTTTTCTTCAGTGGTGTAGAAATTTTGTACTTTTCCCGAGGGGCAGAATAAGACCAATGCCACCTTGGTCACATGCAAGATTTGCAAAAGAGTGCTGTCGCGAGGGGATCCTAACAAGAAATACTCGTGCGGCACGGCTAGTATGATGAAGCACCTAAGGACCCTTCATCCAAACAAACTTGCACAAGAAGAATGCCGACGGATGAGAGACACTCCTGCTCCTGGCCTTCCACCTCATCGCATCCGAGCACTTCAAG
The DNA here is from genome assembly GCF_964204655.1 of Triturus cristatus. Taxonomy (NCBI): domain Eukaryota; kingdom Metazoa; phylum Chordata; class Amphibia; order Caudata; family Salamandridae; genus Triturus; species Triturus cristatus. The sequence continues at coordinate 514,900,601 of NC_140588.1, forward strand.
AGTGCATTCATCAGCCCAAAATTTGGACATCCGTCCTCAATTTCAATTCTTAAAAGTGCTCTGCACTAAGTGCAATGCGACTTTGTGCTACGATGAGCAGTCAATCGATTTGATCTACCACCGGCAAGAAAGTCACATTTGCTAATTTTGTTTTTTTTTATTGTTCCCTGAAGTTCATTGTTTGGTTCCTCCTGTTTTGTTTTTTGTTTTTATTGTCAGAAAAGCCACAAAAAAAAATAATTGTTCAGAAAACCCCCCCAAAAAATATAAAAGAAGAACAAAAAAAGTTCTTGTAAGAACTAACTTTCCTGGTTTAAAAAAAGAGCTAAATTTCTTTGTTAGTGTGTGAAAGTTTTTTAGATGAATGTATGTGTAGTACGTAATTGACTGAATGAATGCATTAGTAGCGTATGGTGAATGTATAAGTGCAGAACTATGAGGAAGTGCTGCAGCATCACACAGTAACCTCTTTAACTACAGTGTGCTGTAGTACTTCCGAAGCACAGGGATGCAACATATGTACATAAATATGTTGCAAATCTATGCTTCTCTCTGCACGGCTGCTTAAACTGCAGCCATGTGGTGACACATACACCCTTGCACCATAGTGCAAGGATATCTGTGTCATGTGCTGTTTGTTTTTGTGCAGGAAGACACACCTTCCTGCACAAAAACAATCAGTAAAGGCATTTTTCTCCTTCAATGTATGCTGAGCATTGTAGCATGCATTGAAGATATAAAAATGTGGAGAAATAAAAACAATTCTCCTTGTTGTGCTTTCCTACACCAATTTTAGAATGATGCAGCATTCACACACATATCGAGATTTATGATTTCTGACAAACCTAGACATGTGTCTTGTTCTATGAGTATTCAGTGCAATCATGCACAACAACACTTATAGAACACCCTTTCAACGCAAACTGGTGTGCATAATGAGGTTGTATTTACATGGAGTATAAAAAGTGCACAGAGTGCCTTTTCCTCTCTTTGTAAATATGAAAGCGTGTCTTGCGCAATAACTATGTTACAAAAAGTGACATATTTCCAGTCTTAAAATTCCTTGCGAATGACAGAAGGTAAGCACAGAGTTTTGTCTGCAAAGAAGTTCAAAGAAGAATTATTGAAATGATTGCGGTCCTTCAATAGCTACAATGGGAAATATTATGAACCCCTCAAATCTCTTTTTTTGCAGGTCACATGATATCTGATTATGGTCAGATTTCACAACTACATAGGTATAAACAGAGTGTTTTTAGAAACGTGTTTCAACTTTGTAGCTTCTTGCAGACCTCATCATTCTGCATATTGAGACTTAGTTAAACTTACCTTCACAGTAATAGCAATAAAAAATGGTATACATTTTTTTCAGATTTTCATTGCAATCTAAATTCATATAAATTGCTTATTTTTAAATTTGGATCTGTGAAAGAAAAGGGAAAAAAATATATAACATGTAATAATACATTTTTTACAACACAGCATAATTTCCACACAGTAATTTGTTTGCCTTTTTTGCTGTTCTCACAATATATTGAATTTCACTAAAAATAGTGATTTCAATCGTACTCATCACTTAACAGCGGGCAAAAAAAAAACAATCAGAAAGATTGTGAAAAAAAACCCGACATGCTATTCTCAGCAAAATACCACAAGATACAAATCACAGATATATAAAATGCTTGCGGCTAACAAAATTTTATAAGTTTAACTTACAAAAACTGTAAATGTTGTCGCTTTAAAATATTCACCAAATCTAAGGATGAATTTTTGGAGGAGGCACCACGCCCACAACGTTTTTCTTCAGTGGTGTGGAAATGTTTTACTTTTCCCGAGGGGCAAACAAAGATCAATGCCACCTTGGTCACATGCAAGATTTGCAAAAGTGTTCTGTTGCGAGGGGATCCTAACAAGAAATACTCGTACGGCACGGCAAGTATGATGAAACACCTAAGGTCCCTTCATCCAAACAATCTTGCACTAGAAGAATGCAAACGGATGAGAAACACTCCTGCTCCTGCGCCTTCCTGAGTTTCTTTTCTGGCATGATTTCTCTATTTTTACGTTGAAAAACAGTATCTGTAAAAAAGAATCACAAATAAATGTATATTAATAACTTTCAAATTTATACTATTCCATTACTGTACAAACACATTTTATATTTTTTCTTTTTTTTTTTCATTTTTTCTCACAAAGGACGCCGCACTCTGGAAACAATGCTTTTCAAAGATTTATTTTACATGAAGCCCAGTCTGTCTATCCGACGCGTTTCGGCCATGACGGCCTTTCTCACGGTAGGTGACATTACTATCAGCTGATGTTATATGTCATTTCCTGTAGGGTCATGGCTCCCATTGAATTCTGGGAGTTGTAGTTAAAAAAAGATTACCAATCACCTAATGACAGTAAAACTTAATATAAATAGTTGTTATACTTTTCTAGTATATCATAACAACCGTGATTGTAATGCTGTTAGATACAAATTAATTATTTTCAAAAAAACATGTTATACAGAAAAAATACCGGTCTTCATTTCTGTAAAGCCACATGTCAAATGGTAGTATGTGCAACTATGCCAATTTGAATTATTATCAGGGTAATCGTATAGTACGAGGGCATACAGACTGATAATGTATTTAAGTTGAAGTGGCTTATGTTAATTGCATATTGAAGATATGTATCTACATTCTGTATATCGCAGGATACTTTGAAAATAAAAGTACATGTCTAGTACAAAACTTCAAACAATTATTGTTACAGTCTCTTGTAAGTTACTATAGGTGAACATAAAATTCCTCATCAGTGTTCATTCCTTTCGGATTTTTTGTCCGCAATCTGATGATATACTTAGATTCTAGCTGTCGGAGCGTTTTCTTACGATCTCCCAAGCGTTCACTTTCTTCTACTGTATCTATGGCAAAGAAATTCATATTTCGCCACTCTCCATTCTGACATGTGAGAAGATGTTTGGCGGTTGCATATAATAGATCTCGATTTTTTACAGCTCTAATATGTTCGAGAATCCTCTTTTTCAACATGCAGATCATGCTCCCTATGTATCTCATCCCGCAGTTGCATTCAATACAATACACTACAAACGTGGTGGTACAGGTTATTCTCTTTGTAATGTCAATTATTCTACCATTCGGATCTCTGATGTTTTTCTTATTTATACCAATTTTGCATGCCTTGCAGTTGTTGCATTTCCTAAATCCGATTTGTTGTTGTGTCAGCCAATTCATTGTAATGTTTTTTGATTGAAAATGGCTCTTTACTACAGTGTCCTTGATTGAAGGTGCTTTGCGGAAGGTGATGAGAGGTCTAGGTCCAATAATTTTATCCAAATCGCGATCTTGTTGGAGTAGTGGCCAGTATTTTTGCACGCTCTGTCTGATTGTGTGTGCTTCTTTGCTATAGGTCAAGATTAATCGCGGACATGATTGTGTCTCCTTAGAATCTTCTCGTGGTTTGTTAATCAAAATTTGAGTCCGTGTTAATTTATCAATCTTGTTCTTGCTTTTATTTAAATCACGTTGTTTGTATCCTCTGTTGCTGAGTCTTTGTGCACTTTTTTCAATTTCCTTGGATGCGTCCTCATTTTTTGAACAGTTTCTTTTCAATCTCATGAACTCCCCGAAAGGGATGCTTCTAATGAGTGCATGTGGATGGAAGCTGTCAGCGTGAAGAATGCTGTTAGTTGCTGTTTTCTTACGATATAGGGTGGTATGCAATTGGCCTTCATCTATGCAGACTGTAATGTCCAAAAAGTCGATTGTGTGTCGATTGATGTTACATGTAAATGATAGACCAATGTCGTTGTTGTTCAAGATAGCAAAGTATTCCATGAATTCCTCTTTGCTCCCATTCCCAATTAAAAAGAGGTCGTCGACATACCTCGACCAAAGGACGATCTTTTCCAAGGCGTTTTGATTGTGGGGGCCCCAGGCTATTTCTTTCTCGCACCATCCCATAGTGAGATTAGCGTAGTTGGGTGAAAAAGAGACACCCATGGCACAGCCGCAGAGTTGATGGTATATTTGGTGATTGAAAAGAAAGATATTATTGTTGAGACACAACTGTATCATAGTAAGTAACATTGCGGAATGCTCAAGTTCACCTATGTGTCTTTGTTTGAGGAAGTATGCGCACGCATTGAGTCCTACCTTATGTTGGATAGAGGTACACATTTTATCTAAAAACTGACTAAGAAACTATAGCCCTGAACCACAAGTGTGACGATGGTTAAAACACTACATGCATAGTGCATACTACTTTGAAGCAGTTCATGCCCTAAAGCCTACCTCACTAAAAGACTACATGCTAACTGACTGAATGATTACAGTACTATAAGGAGACACACTGGGTGAGTAACAGGGTGTTTGCTAGAAGTGTATGAATACTGACTGGTGAATTGAAGGTGTGAAAGACAACTGTGTAGTTGGTTAGAGGCCTGCATGCATAGTGAATAGGCATTTGTAGCAGTCTATGTGCTAAGGCCTGGCTCACTGCATGAGTACTTGGGAACTGACAGAATGATTAGAGTACAGCAAAGAGAGTGCCTGGGTGAATTTATACGTGGTTGGCTTTTGACACAGTGAATGGATTAGTACTTGGTACTGAATGGGTCACTAGAGGAGTGCAAAGGGAGTGACAGGGTGTTTGCTGGACTGTATGGATACTGACTAGGGAATTGAAGAAGTGAAAGACAAGTGTATAGTATGTTAGAAGACTGCATGCATACTGCATAGACATTTGAAGCAGTCTATGTGGTAATGTATGGTTCACAACATGAGTACTTGGAAACTGACTAAATCATCAGACTACTGCTAGGACAGTGCCTGGGTAAAACTTTTAAATTTTCAGTTCTGGCACAGTGAAGAGAATAGTACATGGTACTGCACTTTAGTGTCAAACCCTGACTCATTTTATCAATGCATAAGCAAAGAATAGCTTCTAAAGCTACTAAAACTTGACAAAATGACTGGTTTTAAAATACACAATGTTACCAAATGCTTCTATCACAATCCTTACCCAAATGCACACAGACTCACAGTGTGATTTTAGACAAGCAACACTATCCTAGGAGTTTACCAAAACTCATTCACTAATCTAGAAGAGGTAAGGGTACTGCACACAATCTACATATTTAAGTACAGCACATTAGTGTCAAAGCATGACTCATTTAATCAACGCATAAGCAAAGACTGGCTTCTAATGCTACTAAAACTTGGCAACATGACAGGTTTTAAAACAGTTATCTGTCAGCAAATACACGATGTTACCAAATGCTTCTCTCACAGTGGTTCCCAGATGCACACATACTCACTGTGTGATTCTAGACAAACAACACTATTCCTTGCACTATACCAAAACACATTTCTTCATCTAGAAGGAGTACTACATTTTAGTATAGAAACATAACTCATTTCTTAAATTCATAAACAATGACTGGTTTCTAATTCTACCAAAATATAAAAACAGCACAGTTATTTGTCTGCAAACACATGAAAAACACAAATGCTTATCACAGAATGGTTTCTACGTGCACACACACTGTCAATAAGATTGTAGAGAAAAAAAGTACTCCCTACACTTTAGCAGGAGAAATACATTAGTCTGATTAAAATCAAAATAGTCTACATACATCCCCTCACAATTAAATAACTCACCTTTCAAGTTGTTTTGTAGATTAAGAAGTATATCAGTCACACACCAGATTTTCTTTTACAGAATCTCTGCACTGTGCACCTCTCAGCAAAAACAAAGAATGGCAAAGTTTCCCTTTCATTTTCCACATATATACATGTAAACATCAAATCACAATCCTTCACACATAAATTCAAAAGCAAACACACATTCCTATTGGTTAAAAATGTAAACCCTTTCCAAATGAAATACATTTCAACCCTTCCCCCAATCTGCCTTCTGCCTGTTACCATAGAAACAGGTCATGGAACACTGCACTGAGCACACAGGTCACAAGTTCAGCACACAATGTTGCTAAACAAGACAGCAAGTGTGCTTGACTTTTCAACATATCAGCTTATCATATATAATGTTCCTTACAATCAGTTTTTGTTAACCAATAAGAATAATGCCTTTAAAAAACAGAAATATACACCCTACCTTTGAGTGTAGAAAGTTGTCATACAACCAATGATTTCTTGTCTTTTTTCATTTTTTTTTCCTTGGATCTGCGCACCCAACGCGAGAGGATCCGTGCACCAAACGCGATAGAATGCGCGCACCCTACGCGCATTTCGCCATTTTTTTTAAAGGGGGCCCCAGGGGGTCCTTCTGGGACCCCCTAAGCACCTCTAGAGGGTCAGAGTATTTCCACTCTTCCCCCTTTATATGTTTTACACACTTATTCCCCTTGCTTCTTCAGCCTCGTTTCTACCGAGGCAGAAAATGGCCGCCAACAGTTTTCCTAGTTTCGAATGTAGACAGACACTCGACAGCCAATTAGCATTCAGCGCGCGATCGGGAGGGTGCGCGCTCGGTTCGGGGAGGGTGCGCTTACGGTGTGGGTAGGGTCCGCGGATCCTCCCTGGCCATAGACATCACTAACTTTTTTACCCTAATTTTCTCAGGAACTACTGAACAGATTCACACCATTTATGCACAAGGCACGAGTCTGAACTGAGGACTACCTCTTTGCCAAATTTGATGTCATTCCATTCAGCGGTTCGGGCTGTAGCTGCGACAACAGATCCTATGGAAAATTGCATGGGGAAAACGCGTTTTGGGACCCCCCTTTTTTCTCGGCCCCCGCTTCACGAATCACCACGAAACTTTCAGGGTAGGAGCGGAGCGGAGCTGGCCAAAAGTTTCGAAAATTTCGCGAGGATTCATCAACCAGCACCAGACTTATTGGGAATAGAATGTTGCGGATTTCCTATGGAAAATAGGTCCTAACTATAACTATCTACTGGCGACCGCCAGTAGATAATATATATATATATAGTTATTTACCTACCTTCACCACTTTTACCAAATGTATGCCTTTACCACGCATGCCTTTGCGTTCTAATGGCATATATGTGGTAAGAATTTGCGTTGTGATGGTAGTTTGTTGTCTGGCCAAAGGCAGCAGGAAGAGCGAGATTTCCAATATCTCAATCTTCGAGTGTAATCATTAAATAACCCCGCCACTAATAGTATGGACGTTTGATTGTCAACAGAGAGAGGTAAGGACGTAACTTCTACATCAGTCCAATAACATGTTAAACCGTTAATGACTTTAAAACAGTCAATAAAGCGTGTTTTGTAAGAGTTAAAGAGTTTTATTTTTCAATCTGTCGGGGTTTATAATCTTATTCAAATAATATTTAGTCTTTAAAGCATTAGTATTAGAAATGCACATAATCCAATAATATATATTTTAATATAAGGTACAATAATACATTGTCAAAACAATAGTAATTATTGCTATAATGCAGCAAGCAAGTTCCATAAAGGAAGTTCCCTAATTTAAATATTTAAATGATGAGAATAAGGTGTCAGTTCAGATACGCAATAGAGAATTCTGATGAGAGATATCTATGCATAAGCATAAAGCTTCTGCATGTCAAGCCACAAAGTATTCTCAGCTCAAAATCAGCAATCAATGAAAAAGAATTATTAGAAACTCAAAAATGAGTTCTCTCAGAAAGTCGGGGAAGGATCAAGAATCCTCATCTGGCTTCTCCCTAGGAACACACACTAATATAAAACATACAATATTCTACATTGCAACATTATTTTCTTTTGTCTTCTATGTCCCCAATAGAATTTCAGTAACTCCTGGGAACTGGCAAACTCCCCATCTTCGCACACTTGCACAATAGTCTTTAGACATTAGCAGGGTCGGCTTTAGCTCTGGTGGCGCCCTGTGCAACATTCTTTGTTGGCACCCTCTCACCAAAAAAAAGTATTTTCCATGAATTCCCTTACTACCATGCTACGCCAGCACCTATCATCTCTCACAAAATATCTAAAGCTAATCGATCTTGCAAATACATTGACCTGCTGGCCACTAATTCTGTGTTAACAGCCAGCAAAGCACCAGATGTACTAGTAGCCAGTTTATCTACTACTGTTCATAACTTTCAAATTATCTCAATATTTATAACTACTCCTACTGGTGGCATGATTGCTCCAAAAAGGTCTCCCACTAATTATGTCCCATCATCAGTACCACATGAATTTCTATGAGCTGGAGTCATGGGTAAAGCTTCTATACTATTTACATGATACTTTTTGGGAAACAATAAAGCTAAATAGCAAACACCTTCCCAATCAGCTGGTAACTGAAAATAGGCATCTTGTCCACACACAAAATAAACTCCAGGAGTAAAGGCCTCTTCCCCTATTAAAATTTGAACAGGTCTTCCCAACATTTTAAATGTGTGTTCACAATTGCTTAAACCAATGTGTCTCTTTCTAAACTGGTTTACCCTTCTGTAAACACATAATTCCCCTTTTTGTCGTCTGTCTAGTTTTAATCTTGGTTATATTATTATCTTCTTGTATTCCTCATTCTCTTTCTTCTAAACATTCTTTTAAACATCTTTTTTTTCAGTTGCAGTTTGAAAATTGTGAGCCCTTCTTTCCTCTAATGTCAAAATAAACGTATTATCTAAAGGTCTCATTAATCAGGTTAGATTCTTCTCGAATGCCTTAACAGTGTCTATAACTGTGGAAAATCTAAAGAAATACCAAGCCCTTTCCATGTCTTTTGCTTGTTGATCATGATTCATTCTTTACTGAAGGGTAACTTTAGAAAGGTTCATGTCATAATTGGAAAAATAATATTCAAAACGCTCCTGTTTATAAAATAAACTAAGTAAAATACTACATGTAATTGCTTATGAAAGTGAGATGTGATGGTAGGTCACATATTCAGCAGCTGAAGAAGGTAAGTGTGCGCAGACATAACAATCCTTATTGTCTAAAGCTTGCATGTACTCCTGAACTAATCTAGAATAAACAGTAGTCAAAAACTCTTTTTTTGCGTACTCATCTATTGTGTGCGCAGGCGTTGTAGATGTGGGTGCAGACCTAAGTGTTTCTATTGCTGCTGTAAAACTCAATCCAACCAAAAGGACTATAATTGCTGCACATATACACAGACTTGCCGCGGCGCAATACTACCCTGGGGCCTTTTGGATCACTCCCCACTGCAGCTGGACTTGCGACTAGACACCAAAGGCCCTCCCTTCCACTGCCGCCTATCACCATGGCGTCTACAGGATGACAAATATTGGTCACATATACATAATGCCCTCACAAAATATTTCTCTCACAACACCGGGTCGGTTGAATCGCCTGCAGTTATGTGGGAGGCAATGAAGTCCACACTGTTGGGGGTGGACATTGCATACTACACAGCGTAGGCTGCATCTGGAAAAAGTGATACCACTGGAAGCCCAGCTACTGGTCGCAGAGCGTGCAGGTAGGGAGGAGAACGGACACGCCGCACGTAGACAACAGCTCCACACTCAGCAGATGTATGCCAGTGAGCTTATGGATGAGGCTCAGGTGGCCTGGCTAGCTACCCGCAGCAGGGTATACCAGTGGGGCGACAAGTCGAGCGCTCTATTGCACCATCTGTGCCAAAGAGCTCTCTGCCCCCTCTCCGTCCCGACTCTGCGCTACCCCGCTGGGAGGGTTCTTACACATCCCGTACAAATTGCAGCAAGCTTCACAGATTATTATGTAGAGCCATATGCCCCCGGAAGACTATGCTATCACGTTTAGTCCACAAGTTTATAGACGACATGCCTCTGTGCCTCCCTCACAGACCCTGTACGGGAAGAATTAGATGCCCCAATAACAGCTGAGGATATTCAAGAGGCGCTGTCTGGGATGCGCCCGGGTAGGGCGCCCAGCCCGAATGGCTTTCCATGTGAATTCCATAAGAAGTATCAATCCATACTCACAGCCCCTTACCTAGCCACACTTCATGCCGCTCTAGACGTCTGGTGTCTCCCAGTAGACTGGCGACATGCTGAGATAATGGTGTTCCTAGAACCAGGCCGGCCCCATGAACTTCATTCTTCATATCGCCTGATATCACTCCTCAACTTTGAGGCTAAGCTCCTTGCCAAAATTATAGCCGATCACATAGTCCCATACATCTCAGATCTGGTTCACTTGAACCAGGCGGACTTCATGCCTGGCCGAGCCACACGACATAACATCCGACGCGCCCACAATGCCATTGCATCGGCAGTCCGTCTGGGTGAACCGGTTGCTTTACTGCCTGCGGATATGGATAGGGCCTTCAACTCCCTTAGCTAGAAATACCTCTTTGCGCTCCTCAGTCACCTCAATTTTGGTCCTTGCCTCCTCAAATATATCCAACTTCTCTACACAGATATCACTGCCTCCGTACGTGTGGCGGACACTGTCTCACAAACCTTTCCTATAGGGCGTGGTACCCGTCAGTGCTGTCCTCTCTCTCCATATCTCTTCACACTCGCTATGGAGCCTCTCGCAGCTTGGGTATGGGTAGATGCAGAGATTTGTGGGTTTGAGTGATCCGGGGAGACATCTGACCGCATAGCTCTGTACACGGACAACGTATTATTCTTCCTCACGAGATCAGACAGGTCGGGACCCAGACTGCTCAGGATCATGCAGTTCTTTGGCAACACACATGGGCTCTATATAAACCCCGTAAGTCTTACCTATGGCCCATGTGCAATGCATGCCCTTTGGGCCCATGGTCAGATGAGGTGACGGTGCTGCGCGATGGCTTTAAATATCTGGGGGGTTTCTGGCTGTCTCGCAGTCCCTGTCCTAGGAAAGAAAACTAGCTCCACTATGGGCGCAAATTAAGGAACAGACTCGCTCCTGGTCACACCTACCACTTGTTTTTTTCGGCAGATTCGCCATTTTCAAGATGGTCTCCCTGCCCGCTTATTGTGCCAACTCCAAAATCACCCATATCTGATACCACCTAGTTAGTTCATGCAACTAAACTCTACTCTCCAGCATTTTCTCTGGGGGCGGCGTGGCTCTGCCCAAGTGGCATTGAAGACATGTTTTCAATCAACCTACTGCGGTGGACTAGCAACACCGGATGTCCAGACATACCATGCGGCCTCGCACCTCCTCATACTAAATGAATGGTGGTACGGGGATAGGTCAGACCCTGCATATGCTGTCGAGCGGTGGCTGATGGGCAACACCCCCTACATACAATCCTTTATGCATGCCTGACCCTAAAAGTCCTACCGCCCGTGACCGCCACAGTCTTTCAATTATGGAGGCACACACTTCGTCAATAGGGATGATGGGGCAGAAAATAACAAAAGAGGCTCCCTCTGGCACAATGGACTCTTACCGCAGCTCGCTGGGCGGCCTGGCTTCTCGGGATGGGAGGCTATAGGAATTTCTACCGTAGGTGACGTTCTTCATGGTCAGACTCTGAAGTCCTTTCAGGAATTACAGCAAGAATATGCGATGCCTCTATCGCAATTTTACAAATATTCTCAATTCCGCCATGCCTTCTCCTCATACCTCACACTCCAGGAGACCATACCAGATGTTAGCCCTCTTGAGGCAAAAGAATTCATGAGAGAACTGGGGGAACATAAGATCACCAAAATCTATCTTACATTTATCACGAACAGCCCTACTATGCTATCTGAAACACGGGAGGCCTGGCAGACAGACTTGGGCCCCTTGGAAGATGAGGCTGGACCGAGGCGCTAGAATCCCCATGAGGCGCCGCCATAGCGAGTCGATTACGGTACATACAGTTCAAGTACCTACATAGGGTATACTATACTAGGTATCGGCTCTGGCGGGCCGGACTCATTGCATCTCCACTCTGCCTACGATGCCACGCAGCCGAGGGAACCCTCATACACACTCTATGGCACTGCACATCACTCTCAGGATTCTGGCACAGGGTTATTGCCTGTATGTTGCAGGTTTTGGGGTGGGACATCCCATATTCACCTAGATTAACGCTTCTGCAATTAATTGATGAAATTGGGGTCAACATATATAAACGTCACCTACATTTATTAGGCCTTACACAGGCACAGTGAGACATTGCGAAGGCCTGGAAGGACGCCTCCCTGCCCTCCTTTGGGGCTTGGAAGAAGGGCCATGATTTCTGTATGGGGCTGGAGATACCTATATTTTCTGTGAGGGGCTGCCCCCAGAAGCATCCCAAGATCTGGAATAGATGGGCGGACTTCTGAGGGATCTACTTAGAACCCATCCAAGATCGCTCGATAGATTAACATTAGTCACGACTAACACAGGGCGGGGTGAACACGGGATTAGCGACTTAACTTTTCACTCTAGGGACGACTTGACATGCACTGTATTATATATTGGATATATGACACTTCAGTTGATCATTAATATGATATGTTGCTATGCATATGATCCTTGTTTATTTAGCTACAATATGTCGACATCACTATGGCTATTATGTATATTATACTGTCATTGTACCTGGCCTTAACAGGCATAACTAGGCTGTTGACAATAAAATTTTGTTTTGAAAAAATAAAAAAAGGAGTATAATTGCTAGTATAACAACTATTATTGTGACAATAATCATTATTTTACTCTTAGCCTTGGTAAGGACACTAATGTTTGTCTATGGTCATGTTTGTCTAGTATACTATAGCAACAGACAGATTCCGTATTCTGCGTTGACTTCTTCTAGAGCAAACAAGCAAAACCTTTGATGATCAACTTGCAGTTATTTCATTCAGCTTATATACAAAAATATTCATGAGACATCCCTCGCCCTACTCCATCTTATTCTAAAGGTGTTATCCCTACTCTTCTACTGCAACCTTGGGCCTAGGTGATTTTTCTTAATTCTTTCTATTTACCTTTGTCAGTTGTTTATTGTCAAGTTCATTTATTTCAGTCTTAATCTTTTTTTGCTTTAAACACAGTTCATCAATATTTGTTCCATAAACATATTTAATCAAGGCTGTTTTAGTGTTGCTTATCATGGAGGTTAAAATGTCCTTGATCTCAGTTCATTAGGATTTTGACGTGATGCATTTAGCACATTCTCTGAGTAATAAGTCCATTCAGGTGCAGAATACCTGGGACAAGGTACTCTCGCTTTATTGGATCTCCTTGGTGTCTGTTGGTCTTCTTCTGTCTCACTTATACAAAAAGATTTTGTTTATTCTATAATGGCCTGCAGTATACTTTCAGCTGACACACTAGATCTCAATTGCCTCCTACTATTTGGCCATTCCGATCTCCATAGAGGTCCTTCTCTTCTCACACTTGTTCCTTCACCTGTACCATTTGATTGCTCTTGTGATGCTTCAACAGTTCATTTATACTCAGCTCTCAATTCTTCTTCTTCACTGGGTGTTTCCACAGCACTTTGCGAGATTTCAGGAACTTGTACGGGAGAGAGATATTGCTGTACTTCACCCCTCTCTGGTTCTTCTGGACATACGGACACAGATGCTCTTGGATTTGGCTCAAAGAATATTATTTCTTAATACAGACACCTCACTCTCTGGGTGTACGAGGTGTGCACCCAATGTGGTATTCCAGGGCATTCGACAGACGTTTTGGTAATAAAGATGACCTGGTTTGGGCCTTTACACCTCAGCTCCAAGCATGACTTTTGCACAATCTTTTTCACCAAAACCCAGACACCTGGGTTAAGGTCATGACACTGCTCCTGGTTTGGACTGGCAGTGGCAGCTCCAACTGGTGAGAAATAGAATGCACCACATCAGCTAATTCTTTGCAGTAATGGACTATCATTTTTTATCTGTGATGTTTAGAAGGGCATTCGCAGGCACAGCAGGCAGTCTCATAACACGATCAATGAGAATTTTGTGTGGCTATACTCCAGTTGTCCTGGCAGGCGAGCTACAAAGACTCATCAAAACCAGTGGTAAATCATCTGGCTATTTCAGAGAGGTAGATGCACAGACTGACCAATCGAGATGTTAATGTGCCATTCAACTGCTGACTATCCCCAAAGCCTTGGGCAGTAGCTTCAGTGTAATCTCTGCTCCATTGAAGAGCCAAACACAGCATTCTAAGGACCTAATTATTAAAATGGGTCCCTGAGTTTGCCTAACAGCAGTTTAGCTACAGTGAAACTATCATTTCTCTGTGTTGGGTAGGCTTACATCCATCAAGAGAAAATGCACACTAAAACCAGGACATTCCTCAGCACACTCAAAATAGTCCAACTCAATTCTATTAAAGAGTCCTTCTGATCTTTCAATGTGACTTAGTGTTACAAGGGTTCTCCTCCCTACACTCACCTGCTGACATGTAACATTGGCATAGCTCTTCAGCTAAAACTCTGAATCGGGGATTAAACCAGTTCTGCCTAAACAATTTAACCATTGCGTCCTTTTCAATGTTTGCAGGGCCATGGAAATGTTGTATTATGGGAAACAACAGACTATCTGCATTTTTAACACATCCTGCTCTGAATGATCTACCCTTGCTGTTCTGCCTCTGAAACCTCTTCCTGTAATATTTTGATTTCTTCCTGCATCTCAGCTACTGACAACAGCATGGAGAAGGATTCATTTGTATATTCACCATTAAATGTGCATGCTACAATTGCACAAAAACATGCAACTTTATCATCATACAAACCTCTAAGAAACTTTGATGTGTGGTGCTGTCATTAGTTGTAGGTCTCAGCAAAACAGCGCATGCACTGTCTCTTCAAGACATGTTGGTTTCAATTAGTGGGCTTCCAGCCCACCCATAAGCTTACCATTGGTAAGTTTCAGCGTCGCTCTCATTAGCTTCGTAATGGCATTAGGGCGCTTAAAGAGTAGTGCTATGAAAGAGTAGCGCTATGATGCAGCCAGCGCTGGCAGCATCAGAAAGGTTTTTTTTCATGACTTTCAGCCATGCTGAACAGCAGCCGTGCTGCTATTCAACATGGCTAAAAGACATTGACATTAACAACGCCAATAGTTCTCGGATTGTCTAGACCTACTAGCTTTACGACTGCTTGTTATAAATGACAATGACAGCTGCCTACTAATTCTTCCAGACCCATCATCTGCCTTTGACAAAGTTACCCATAAAATCTTCTTATAAATCCTTACTGAGAGATTCAGGAAACTCGGCTCTGCATCAAAATGGTTGTAATACTATACTTGCATATAGGAACCAATGTGTTAAAACTGGAGAGTATATCTCTCACATGACATTAGTTACCTTTAGTATGTCAATGGGAGTCCATTTTGCCCCCCCCTTTACTCTTCAACATTTAGTTTGAATAACTTGGGTCAATTCTAACTGAAATAGGGATTCAATGAGAGCTATACTTATGAGTCTGCAAATTCTGAAAATACAATTCTACCATCTTGGTTAACCAACTTCCAAAAAATAGCTACAAAGTTGGTGCCTAAAACTAAAAGAGCTAAAAATTTGAATTCCTTCTCTCACTCAGACATGGTTTTTACTTAAAGAAACCTAGATAAGTGCAATTCAGTCTGCAGGTCTTTGCGTACAAATTGTTGATTCAAAACAAAGAAGTAAGGGTGCGAATAATCCAGCGATGCAGACTTAATAGAGACCTCTTCATCCATCAAAATTGAAACAAAGCAATTAGGGGGCAAAACCAAAGGTTGCATGTGTACATGCAACGCCACTGACAATGATTGCCGCATCTGCAGCTACTGTGTTGCCGAGGCCCACGCTATGAACCAATGTTCTGCCCAGGCAAAATCATGCTTGAACTGTGAAAACCCCAATCAATACACCAAAGTGTGCCGAAGTGTGCACTGGCAGCTTATCTTCCACAGGATCAATGCAAAATCTTCAACTGTTCAGACAATGGTGCAAGAATATGAAGACACTCAGAAGAGAATGATTCCTAAACCTGCCCCAGCCAGAGGAAGTAAGCCTCATCTCCTTCACTACCCATGCTGGAAAGGGGAAACTACTGAGAGACACCTGCTGGTTATTGGTGCAGGGCTTGATACTCCTGCCCCTATTGCCACAGGCATCAGTAAACGTCATGAGGGTGAATCATTTTTAACAGCTATGACCATGCCTGAGCATGATGGACACCAAAACCTCCATCTATATCTTTGGAAGTACAGAACACATCCTGTTGACGGGAATATTCACAATGAAGATGTCACACGACTTGGCAACAACCCTAGTGTAAATATTTGCCACCAAAACAGGCACTAGCATTCTTATCAACTGTATGTCAGTGGAAGAGCTGAAAGAGCCTTCACACATAAAGTACATGGGGGACATTGAAAGTCTACTGACAGACTTCCAACCTGTATTTCAAGGCATGTAGTACGTCATGGCACCATCTTTTCGGCTACATATTGATAAACTGTCAAACCAACGGCCCTGAGACACCATAGAATCCCTTTTCCCTTCCATCCACTGGTGGAACATGAGCTATGGAAACGAGAAGTCGATATAATTAAAACAAGCATTGGCATAGCCAATAGGTCTCGCCTTTTGGACCTTGTAAGTGTTTAGCCATGCAACAGTTGTTGTTGCACCAAAGAAATTGTGCTGCATAAATAAATGCTTATAAGGTCCCAAAAGCGAGACCTATTGGCTATGCCAATGCTTGTTGTTTGTAAAGAAATAGATGCTTGTTTCTATTTCTTTACTTTTGCTATAATCGCGGCACAGGCGCTTTATTTTTAACATTAAAAGTAAAGCGACGGTGCCGCGATTATACCAAAGGTAAAGAAATAGAAACAAGCATCTATTTCTTTACTTTTGCTATAATCGCGGCACCGGCGCTTTATTTTTAACATTAAAAGTAAAGCGCCGGAGCCGCGATTATACCAAAAGTAAAGAAATAGAAACAAGCATCTATTTCTTTACTTTCACTATAATCGCGGCACCGGCGCTTTATTTTTAACATTAAAAGTAAAGCGCCGGTGCCCGATTATACCAAAGATAAAGAAATAGAAACAAGCATCTATTTCTTTACTTTCGCTATATTCGCGGCACCCACGCTTTACTTTTAACACTAAAAGTAAAGCGCCGGTGCCCGATTATAGCAAAAGCACCTTCATGAAGTACAGTAACCGTGACAGAGACATATGGCGGCTGCGCGCGTTCACGCGCACATGCACGCAGGCTTTAGGCCAGCGGCTGCAGCACTTTGAAAATTCCCTTACAAAAATTCGAGCAACAGCGCTGTTCTAGGCTCGACCTAAAAAGTGAAGACCCTGGGATTCATATCTGATACAAACCTTACCTGTTAAATCAATGTTATGGTCAAAGTCAATCAACAAGAGCCTCAAATCAATACAATCGTCAAAGGTTATCAACGTGCACCACTATGTGCCACTTAAAATACGCCAGCAAGTGTGACCTGCTCTCTGTGAATGGAGCTGATAAAATGCTTGGTTTTGTGGTGCCTAGATTATTGTCATGTGATTTATAAAGGCTACCTAAGAAGCTTACAGACATTTTGCAGACATTTCAAAACTATGCTGTCAGGATGCCAATAAATCTGCAGAAGGACAACCTCATAAAATTTGCCTTGAAAGCTCTCCACTAGTTTCCGAAGGAGTTTAGGATTGCCTTTAGTGTGTGCTGCTTTGCTCACAATGCCTCCGGATTTATGAAACCTCCTGGTTTGTTCAACAAGTTGTGATTGCCAAAAGCAAGTGTTTCGTAATGATCATGATGAATCTGTCAAACATTGCAGCTGACAGTGACGCATATTGCCCTCTTCAATGTGACTAAGTGCATGCCCATGTTTTTGACCTTATGTGATTTAAATTAATGAACATGATCACATTTTGGGCAGTTTTAAAGTGTCATTCAATCATGAAAGCATATTATTTCTATGCCAGGTCTGGTGGCTTAGTTAACTAATGTCTCCACTGTAGGTCCCTATGTTCGACCTCCTGGTCACAGGCTCAAATCCTGGCGGGTCTACTCCGCCTTTCACCCTTTTGAGGACGATAAAAAGAGTACCATTGAGTTGGGTACCAATAAACATCTGTTAATCAGCACCAAGATTCCCTTCTGGGTAGACGTACACTTTACAAATACACTTTATGCCTATTAACGAACAGTTAGGCCAATAGGTTAGAACCAGTATTTAGCAAGCATTTGTTTGTGATGCGCCACCATTAAATCAGAACTCTGGAAACACATCAACATTTGTAGTGAGTGTCCCTGCTCATTCAGACTGGGACGCAAAGGAGTCAGTCAGACACCAATCATGAGACTGTGCTTGTATAATATTAAGTGAGTCTTACCTCACTTAATTTATCATTATGGGTAGGGCCTATTCAAGATAGAAACTTGTTTTACTTCATGAGACCTAACTGCTCAGAATGTTGTTGTGCTAGAACAAAGGCCCCATATACCTGTTAAAATGGTGTCGTAAAAGACATCAATAATTTTCAGGTACTTAAAGCGGGGTTTAAAAAAAGCGATTTGTCTAATTAATCAGTAAATGGATGGAGTGGTTTTACACAATTGAATGGAGGGTGTGAAACGTGTTTTAGAGCGGTCTGATTTATATATGATTTACTCAATTACACATGAAATAAAAAGTGTAAGTTGGTGTCTTCTAACTAAGTGGCATTGATGATTTGAAAGGAAATTGTATAGATTTTGTAACTGGTTTCTTTATTGCCTGAAGACGCATTGTTTACGCAAAACACATGGGCAAGTGGTCTAGACATTTTTAATGTTTTAAAATTTATATTGTGAAATATTTACTATAAATACATAATAATTTTCTTTTGTATGATGATAAAACGTGCCTGTAGCATAGGAACTGTGATGGATGACAAGGGGCACCGACAAAACTGCAAATCTAAAAATGCGCAAACACTCTGAGAGGGTATCTGGCGTGATGACGTACACTAATACAAGCGCTTGAATATTTCCCAAGTAAACACAGTTGAATAAGAAGTATCAAAGATGTCACGCACTGCACCCCGGCCATGCGTTTCATTCGGATAAACCACCTCACATCGATGCTAAACACCCCTGGCCTTAAGATAGGAATGGGAGAGGGTGTGGTCTGGCGGCTAGACTGCCGACTTTGGTGCTGGAAACCAGGGTTCGAGCCTCGGGGTCGCGTCCACATTCTGTGATGCTCAGTAAATCACTGAAACTGTCCTTGTGTAACGTAACCGGTGCTCATGTAAACCGCTCCTATACCTACGGGTGGAGTTCAAGCTATATAAATCTGCATTATATAAAAAATAAATCACCAAGGCATGTCACTGCGAATAAAGGGTGCGAAATGCTAAACTCTTCAAAGTAGTTAGAATTCCGGGAACTCTGCAAAGCTGAAATGTTCAGATAACAACTCAACTGAAAGTATGACTTTTGGGAAGCTTCCGAAATATACTTTTAGTTGAGTTGCTATCTGAACATTTCAGCTTTGCAGGTAATAGAATAAATACATTATAAATTCACCCCCAATTTAATCTACTGAAATTACTTTTTTTTTCAAACACTGGATATTGATATTAAATGTCGTTACCCAAATTTAGTATTTTCTGCAGTTTTGTAAATCTGATTTTTCTCAATGTGTAAATATTTATTTGGGAAAATCCGGCGCACTGATGTGTTCGCATTTGATCTTTTACTGTTGCTCTCAATCATCTAATTCCAACCATTGGTCACACTTTATTAATGTGTTTGCGGTCCGGGGTATCGGGTGGCAAATGTGAAGAGAAGAACAAAACAAGCAGTAATCTGCTCCGCACACACGCTTTGAGAAACATGCGTACACGAGAAGAGAGCATTGGAATGTTTGTATTTTTTTTTTTACTCCGATTTAAGCACAATAATTGGTCGGGTCCAACCTTTACAATAATTGGATAAATCATGTATTTCATCAGTATGGCAATATCGGGAGTACAAACCGCTACAATTCGTTCACAAAGGAAAATGGACACTGAAATCGCATCCAAATCATATTCCCTTTCCTACCCACTTGAGAATTTCCTAGGGAAACTCACTCATCGGTTTATAAAAAGCATAAGATCGGGCAACCGAAGGGATATTATTTATGTACTTTACTTTCGCTATAATCGCGGCACCGGCGCTTTATTTTTAACACTAAAAGTAAAGCGCCGGTGCCCAATTATAGCAAAAGCGCCTTCATTAAGTACAGTACCCGTGATGGAGACATATGGCGGCTGCGCGCGTTCACGCGCACATGCACGCAGGCTTTAGGCCAGCGGCTGCAGCACTTTGAAAATCCCCTTACAAAAATCGAGCAACAGCGTATGCGCTGTTCTAGGCTCGACCTAAAAAAGTGTCAGGAACAACCCCTTAGGTGTCAACGATGGTTGTAAGCATGACACCAAAACAACCTGAAGTCGTATGGATACATACTGGCATATGATTGCCAAACAAGGCCATGAAGAGAAAGAGTCACCTTACTCCCAAAGAGAAAGAGTCGCCTTACCCCCATGATTTATGATAGCCTCAACAACCTCAATGGTGCGCAAAGGGTTCCAAGAGTTGAACTTGGGATACCACCAATTAAAATTGGATGAGGTCAGTCATTACATAGCCGCATTCTTCACCCATGTGAGTCTGTACCGGTACAGGCATCTGCACGTTGGTATATCGTCAGCAGGAGTAGGTGTTCGAAAACCCCATCAGGGAGACCCTGTCAGTAGTAGACGGGTCCTGATTGTCAGTGATGACATTCTAAATCATGAAAAATCCATCCTCGAATATCACCCATTACCAGAGGCTGAGGGCAACATTGTAGATATTCTCCAATAGTGGCTTCATGCTGCAGCAGCAGAAGTGTGCCTCCTTCATGGAAAAAAATAATCTTCCATGGAAATCTCTTTTCTCACTAGGACATATGTGGAGTCCCTCAGAAGGTGGCTGATATTAAAAAACTGAAAGCCACCCTCCCCCTTTAAAATGCATCATAGGTGAGAGTCCCCCTCCCCTTTAAAATGTATCATAAGTGAGAATCCCCCCTCTTCTTTAACATGTATCATAAGTGAGAATCCCCCTGCCCTTTAAAATGTATCATAAGTGAGAATCACCCCTCTTCTTTAAACTGTATCATAAGTGAGAGTCCCCCCTCCCTTTTAAAATGTATCATAAGTGAGAATCCCCCCTCTTCTTTAAAATGTATCATAGGTGAGAGTCCTCCCTCCGTTTTAAAATGTATCATAAGTGAGAGTCCCCCCTCCCTTTTAAAATGTGTCATAAGTGAGAGTCCCCCTCCCTTTTAAAAAGTATAATACGTGAGAATTCCCCCTCCCCTTTAAAATGTATCATAAGTGAGAATCCCCCCTCTTCTTTAAACTGTATCATAGGAGAGATTACCCCCTCCCTTTTAAAATGTATCATAAGTGAGAGTCCCCCTCCCTTTTAAAATGTATCATAAGTGAGAATCCCCCCTCCCTTTAAAATGTATCATAAGTGAGAGACCCCCTCCCTTTTAAAATGTATCATAGGTGAGGATCCTCCCTCCCCTTTAAAATGTATCATAAGTGAGAGTCCCCCCCTTTTTAAAAGGTACCCGAAGTGAGAGTTTTCCTCAGGATAGCCACATATTGTGGGTCGTTCATCCGTTACTTCGCCACCCTCACAGAACCCCATAGTCAACTAACTAAAATGAAAAACCTTAGGATGTGGAGAAAGGAACACCAAGTGGTATTCTCACAAGTCTTGGATGACCTCTTCAGTGACACTGTAATGAAGTACTTCAACCCAAAATACTGAACGGAACTTGTGATCAAGGCAAGCCCAGTGGGTCTGGGAGCAGTCTTGCTACCAGGGAACACCTGGGCCTCAGATACTTTAGAAAGCCAAGAACAACCAGACACAGAAATATTTGCTATTCGCAAATAGAAAAGAATCACTGAAACTTATTTGGGACTGCGCCCATTCTCATCTCTACCTGGAAGGATATGTATTCAAAGTCATCATTGACCACAAACCACTGATACATCTATTTGCAGGGAGAGCTGCACACTCCCTGCTGAGAATAGAAAATGGATTCTATGATTACAAAATGTTGATTACAGGTAGCATACAAGCCAAGGTGCAACAAACCTGCTGATTTTCTCTCCCTATACTCGAGACTCCGTCGACCACTCCAGCAAGAAGACACCAATGGACACATCAAAATAACAGCCTAGGCGGTTTGTCCTTAAGTCTCACTCTGCAAAACCTGATTGATGTGATGATAGCAGATGTGTATCTTCAACCACTGATCACTGCAACCACAGACAACATTTGGGGATATTTCATATCCAAAGTGAAAGGCAGAGAGCCAGCAAGTCAGAAGACTCTCACAATACTATGGAGGATCCAGGGTGAAGTCATCACAGTCAGCAAAGGCTTCCAGCTTTGAGGATCAAGACTCACATTCATGGCCTCTCTTTAAGAACACTCCTACAAGATGACACTGGGAGACACAGCAATATGGTAGCCCAGTTGGCTTGCCCTCAAGCTGTACCTTTCAAAACCTGATTGATGCGCTGGTATCAGATGTGTACCTTCAACTAGTGATCATTGCAACCACAGACAACATGTGGCCATCTTTCCTGTCCAATGTGAAAGGCAGACACTGAGCAAGCCAGAAGACTGTCACAGCACTATGGAGGATCAGGTGTGAAATCAGCAAAACCAGCAAAGGTTTCCTGATGAGAGGCTCCAGAATCATAGTCCTGGCCTCTATGAAAGGACACTTGACTTAACTAGACCATAAAGGCCACCAGAGCATCATTAAAACCAAGGCCTAACTCAGGGAAACTGTGGTACCCTGACATGTGCGTGCTGAGAGCTAGTTACCAACAGTCACTGTGTCAAGCAAAGAATAGCATAGAACAGCATGCTACAGTCATCATGGAAGATACCTGTGAGGTCTCTTGCTTGATGCCCAGTGCCTATTTCTGGGCCCTCCCGCATGGGAAACAACTTTGAGTAGTTATAGGCAACCACAACAAAAACCTTGTAGCAGAAATTGTGGATATCACAACGTTCAAGTATGTGTAGACCAAACTGGAAATTATCTTCCCCGCCTAAGGCGTTTCCTATACAGTGAAAACGAACAACAGGACTCCATTTCAAGGGGCAGTCCTAAACGTTTACTTAAACGAACCATGCGTTACCCATCAGAAAATATCCCCAAAGTGGCCCCATGCAAATAGGGTGGTCAAAAGGTTCATGTGAACCTTCCTGAGAACATGTTGGCCTACCTTCCACTGTACCACCAAATGTCCCAGCTAGCATGTTATTTGGAAGACCAAAGGGGTTGTTATTCAAGTAGGTCTACAGTGGGACCGCAAACACCGGACCTACAGCTGAGATTGGAACAACAGACAGTTCATTTCAAGCCAGTTGAACAAGGAGTGATGGACCGAGCCTCATACCAATTGAGGACCTCGTAATGGTAGATGACAATCACCAAGAAAGCAAATTTAGGACTCTGTTCGAATTTGTCCTGTGGAAGATGAAGGGGATAAAAGTAACTATGGTCACACCTCAGTGGGAAATGAAACAGCGACGAGGAACGTTTACATGTTCGAATGAATCTCCCAGACAAGCACGGGGGGCTCACCCTGATGGGCGCGTGGGGAGAAGAAATGCTGAACTGGGAAGGGCCGACAACCAAACCGACAGCCCAGGCCCCCGGCCACCAATAATCCGGTGGAACCAGCACAAAGCGATGTTTTGCTACATCACCCTCAAGGCCTCAGAATGCCCCTCCAAACAGAAGGGGAGCCCAATATGATCTAAAGCGAAACTCACTGCCGTCGCAGACGCTAGTTATGCTAGGACTGAATTATCAAAGATGATTTTCTCCATACATCTGACTTTTATTTTGAGTAAATGAGGGATGCAATTTGAGTGACACCCAGCCGTGGTGTTTCATGCACATCGTAGGATTGCCAATGCGGGCAATCGGGCATGGACCGATGGGACAGTGCTAAAGTGCCAGCAGGGGGCTGCTTTTTTGGGGCCTCTGTCAACTTTCCACAGTGTGAGAAGAGGCCAGGTGTTGTTGTGGCCTTTGGGTCATTCTCACCTAGTTGTCAGTTTTCACGGCCCCTGTCCAAGAAGTGAAGCTATGTCATTCACCTTTTACCCACCCCCTCCTTCACTAGGACTTCACATTTGCAGCACCAAGTGTAAAGTACCGAGCAGGGAGATAGTCTGTAGGTTCTGGACAACAATAGCTGAAGGAACACCCCACCGAGGCCTGAAGGCGATGACCACAGCAGCTGCAAAGGAAGCAGTGAAGGAAAACCGGCCCCGCCAGCTCTGCCTGCACCAGAATACCAGGGAGATGTTTTGGGGGACTATAGGTCAGGATGAATTATCTTCAGACACCAGCCTTTTCACATTGTGTATAAATATTGAGCAAATACTTGATGTTTACATTCTAACCGTACTTCGGGAAAATACTTAAGGCTTGAAGTATCATTGGGCAGGTCGCAAACCTGTATGTGCAAATTGCAAACCAACTGGTTGTGACCTGCCCAGCTATTTCCGAAATGACTGATGTACCTGTCGGTCACGTATGAAAATGGATATTCGCAGAGATTGAAAATCTTCCCGCTTCATGAATATTATTAATGAGTGCACAAAGGCTGAAAGTCCTGGAAGGCCAGGCCGGTCAGGTGTTCTGGCCATTTTCACCTCAACCTGGCCAGTTCACATTTCATCAAGTAATCTACCCAGCACATACCCGGTTTATTTTTTGTACTTGTAGCATCTACTTGCTGGAGAGATCCATGTTTTGTCTAGTCAGGTTTAACTGATCAATAATTTAACAGAGAGGTTTTCTATGTCTGCTGCAAACACAACCTGTAGCTTACAGATCAAAGATTTGTATTGTATGTACAAAGGTCAGTGGGTTACTGCTCAGACATCCTTTTGTTACTTGCAGCTTATAAATTATAATCACTGCCATTGAAATTCTGTGGTAGGGAGGACCACATTATTCGGCAATTGACTAAATTTTGGCGCAAGAAAAGACAAATTATGCAACTTTTCTGATGCTATTATTTCATTATTTTGTCACTTTATATCATTATCATCCCAGTCTGGGAAAACGTTTCACCTCGTTAGTATCACTTTAACCATCAAATACTGCAATAAAAAACTGAACGATGACCAGTCATGGTGTGAGAAGGGCCTTCACACGTGTCCCCAAGTTTTTTGTAACTTTTAAACTGACTGAGCCAGAAATATTTTTTATTTAAAATCTCCATATTATGCAGTAGACGAATCATTAAGTGGCAAATCCATAATTACACAGAAAATGCAGTGGTTGCTGAATCACATATTTCCAATGCCCCTAATTTGAATCCTTTCACTGCAGCACAGTGCACTAAGAACCAACATCAAGGAGCTGCATGCAAACTGTAAAGCATAGAAACTTATTTCATTTTTAATCAACCTTTCTTTATTTTGATATTGCTAAAAAAAAAGCTTCTTTGGGAAGTAATAAACTCTCATTAGTGAAGACAACCCCAACCACTGTGTTCTGTTTTAATTCTTGTCTGTGTTTCACCAGACCAAGCACTCTTAACATATCATACCGACCAATATGGAAGATATGCTACCTTTACACCTTGTAACCATAATTGTCTTATGTAACATTTCCTACAAATTGATTTACACACTTGTATGATTCATTATCTGGGTACAATATGTGAGTGTGGTGTAAATCTCTTTGTCACCCTACACTGGGACACACAGCGCTATAATAGAAATCAAATAAGAAAAGAAATGATGTTTGTCCCCTACATACAGGGGTTGACCAAAGTCAACAATCTGCTTTGAAAGAGCAGTGGTGTAATACTTGCTCTGCATTCCTATCTTGCCTCTCAAACTGCACTTACTAAATACTGAAGTACTTTAAAGGTGTGCCAAGTCAATGAAAACGTTTGACCCCATTTAATTCAAAATGTGCAGTGGGTGCCCCTATATGTTAATAAGTATCTCCATGCATCAGAGCTAGCTAGAATTATTTTGGTAAGGATGGGTCCCATATGCCATGGGCACTCTGTTAATGCCAAGAATTACATACAGTATGCCAGTGGCACAATGTTGCCATTGACTGTATCAATATATATGTGATGAATGACCCAAAGGTCAAAAATACCATTAGACTATGTCAAGGCCAGAATTTTGTTGTGGTTGCCTGTGTCCCCTGTCTAACATGCCATGGTTGTCCTCCATAATGCCCAGAATTATCTTGAGTATGGTAGCACCAGCATTTTGCTATAGGTGTCCCATATGCCAAGAATAATCTCCAATATGTCAGTGGCAGCATTTTACCACTGGTGTCCAATAGACAACAAATTACCTCTAGTGTGCCAGCACCAGCATTTTGCCATGGGTGGCGCATCCCATATACCAAGAACAACCTCCAATATATCAGTGCCAGCGTTTTACTACTGGCGTCCAATAGACAACAAATTACCTCTAGTGTGCCAGCACCAGCATTTTGCCTTGGTTGCTGCATCCCATATGCCAAGAATTGCCTCTAATATGCTAATACCTGCATTTATGCCATAGGTTTCCCTTGTACCAAGAATTATGCCCAGTATGTCAGCACCAGCATTTTGCCACGGCTGTTCCATATGCCAGGAATTACAGCTTGTGTGCCTGCAATTTCCTAAGTACATCACATAGCAAGTATTACTTCCTTCACTCTTCTTCATTCTCACTCAATCAGTCACTCTAGCACACACTCACTGTAACTTCGCTCTCTAATTCTAACTTAGTCTCACTAATTCCTACTCCCTCTGACTCACTCAATCTCACTTAGTTACACTATCACTCATATACACAGCACACATACACTCTCACACGGGCATTTCACAGGTTTATTTTACTTACTTACCTTCAGCTACCTGACCTGTTGGACTTCAGATAATGGTATTGGATAGACTCTCAGGGCAGGTACACAGCTTCTTCCAGCCTTGAGGACTGAAGCACAAAGTTGGAGTCTGCACCGTGATGCATAGGATCCAGCAGTCAGTTTCTTGCTTTTTCACCTCATCTAGTCATAAGGTAGGGTGCGGTGAATAACATTCTTGTCAACCCCTCTCCCCCATGATGAGATGGGAGAGGATGAGCTGACAGAATGACTGATGGGTAGCCCTGGGCACGGTAGGGATTACCACAAAAGCACCCTGGGCTACCTGTACCAGTGACACTACAGCATGCCAATAATTGGGAGGTCTTGCGGTCTGGCAGGATCAGAGGCCAAGGCTAGGACTTTTCTAGTCCTGGTCAATCTCGCTGATGACTGTTGCCGGAGCCTCTATGCGCCTTTGCCAGCCATGATGTACTGCCTCAGGCCGCAGCAAAGGTGAGCATATTTTTTTTATTATAACAGTGAATAATAGGTTATTATTTATTACTGGTATTAAAAAGGTGGTTGTTGGAAAGTGGGTTATTGGTAGGGGCAAATATAGGTCTGCCACTCGCAATAAGGCCACTAACACATGGTAGGGCTCAGCATAGGTCTTAGAAAATTATTCCTATGCTCAACCCTTGGTAACGTGGCTGCGAGCAGACAGGCTTAACTTCAAAGACAGGTATGTAAAGCATTTAAAAACACCACTTCAGTTAATAATTAAGACACAACACATAATAAAAATCCAACATAACACATAAACACATAAACAAAATCTATTGGACGCCTGTAGTAAAATGCTGGCACTTATATATTGGAGGTAGTTCTTGGCATATGGGATGCGCCACCCATGGCAAAATGCTGGTGCTGGCACACTAGAGGTAATTTGTTGTCTATTGGACACCAGTGGTAAAATCCAACACCAATTCATACAAATAGGAAATATTTGTATCTTTAAAATGACACCAAAACGACTAAAATCCAATGTAGGGAACCGGAGATATGAATTTTCAAAGATTTTATAAAATATAGCACTTAGAAGATTATAGCACCACATTGTGATATCTGCTCGCGATAGACCGGGCCAAAGTCAAAGTTTCAGGCCAGGTGCGATGGAACCCTGAGCGGCTACAGCTCCCGGCAGGTCCCGGTCTCAGTTTCTACCTTCACACTTAGAAACTTTTCCGGAGCTTTTCTTCCCGAGGACCCTCAAAGCTCCCAGCCAGTCCGGATCCGGTGAGGGTTCGCCGGCTTGACTTGTGAAAAGGTCCTGGTCAACTTCCCTGGAGCTGACTTGAAAAGTTTCTCAAGATCGCTTCAGCGTGGCAACCCAGGAATCCAGGCCGGCACGCGATGGAAGGCAGGCGGCGTGGCTCTCGCGGTTGCTCCCAGTCACCTTTTCTGCGAGCGGACTTAGAAACTTTCTGGAGCTTTTTCTTGCGGGGTCCCTAGATGCTCCTCATGTAGCCGGATCCGGTGAGGGTTCGCCGGCTTCAGTTTTCTTCTAGTCCCGGTCAAACTCTGGAAGCTGGACCCATGGAGATTTTAGCGGTACAAACTTGGTTGGCTTGGTCGTCTCGTGGTTGAAGGCAGGCAGCCTGGCTGGCCAGGTTGAGTCGGTCCCTTTATGGAGCTATTTTTCAAAGTTGCTCCAAAGTTCCTCAGACTTCTTGAACTTCTTCCTGAAGTTCCCCAAGGGGTCCCAAAGTGTTTCAAACTTACTCCAAGGGTCTGGAAGCTCCAAGATGGTCCTTGAAAGTTGAGAACATCAGTTCCCACAATCCACTGGTACAAAACCCTTACAAATCCACTGATGGTTCTCCAAGGTGTAGAATTAGTTGGTGATGTTCCAGATGAGCTCTTTTAACCTGTAGCTTTCAGGGAGTCCACTCTTTAGTTCTTTTTCAGCAAGATAATCCACAGGGCTGTAGTTTCAGATGGTGCAGTCTCCAGAGGTCAGGTCTTAGAAATCTTTGCACAACAAAACTTCTCAACAGGGCACTTCTTGCTTCAGTAAGTTTCAAGCAGCAGATCTGAGAGGCTCTGCCCCTCTCAGATACTTATTCCAAGTTCTCTGGGTCAGGCAGGAGGTCACTTCTGACCAATGGGAGCAGGGTAACTCCTCCAATATATGACCACATCCTGTGGTGTGTGGCATTAGTTTGTCCCAGAGTGCATCAAATGATTTTCCAGCAAGGGGGTAAGAGCTGACTAAACACACCCCTAGGATGGCTAATTTACTTAGACTCTCCCACCTGCATCTGCTCATACCTTCCTTAATCCTACCATCTGCCTAAGGTGGGAAATTCAGAGTTGTAAATGACAATGGTCTCTACTCTCCTCTTTAGAGAACATAGTTTACGACTCCTCCCCCTGGCCTAGCATTCCTATGGAACAGCACACTGCCCTGCCAGCAGAGTTGGTTAACCCCAGGGGCTCTTTACCACCTCTTCAAGGCAGCCTGGCTAATCCACTTAACTCTGACCAATCAGGGCAGACCACTGGAAGGCTGAATTTGGACTTACAAACAAGAAAGTCTTATACCTCCTTCTATGTACACTTTAGGAGAAATTCAACAATATGATATTGTTGGATTTATTAACACTATTCTGGGAAGTCTTTGAATGGCATTTCTAGCCCTCTCCTATCAAGAGTTATTAATCAATAACTTCCTACCATGTTAACCTATGTAACAGGGGATTTGCACTGGGAAAAATGAATTGGGTCACTTTTCCAGCACCAGGACTTACAAAAACATATTTTATAAGTACTTGTCTTATATCTACAGGAACCCCACCCCATGTGCAACTAGGGGAGACTTTCGAAGTTCTGAATCTGTAGAAATATTGCAGATCCTCCCTCCATAGTGCTCCTAGCATTAAAGTCGAATTTGAGCAGCACTTTACCACAATGTGGGGTGTGAAATGGGAAATTTCACTTTACTCAGGCATATAAAAACTCATTTTATAAGGGTGTACCTTATAAATACCCGACCACCCACCCCTGGGATACCTAGGGGAGACCCTGGGGATCCCTAATATGATATGCCAAAACATTGTAGGTTATCCATTTTAAGTGCCCCAAACACCAAAGTCGAGTTTGGGCACAATTTACCTTTTAAAAGCAGTCCTGGCACCCAGGGCTATTTTTAAACTGACCTCAGGCTGCATCAGTGCACACATGCAAGTGCAGAAAAAGGCTGCTGGCCTCTAAACTGCCATGCCCCAGGGTACTAGGGACTTCTAGGTAGTTTCAATCCCCCTGCCCTATTATATACCCGGGGCCTATAGGGTAGGTTATGCCAATCACAGGGGTACCCCACCATACCATTGTGTACCCTAGTGTATGTAGGTGTTTTAACTGTATTCTAATGTGTCTCTTTCAGCATAGCACTGGCCCTGGGCCTGGTTAGACAGAGCCCAGGGTCAGTCAGAGTCAGTTACCACCAGTACCAGTCAGCAAAACGTTGGGGCGTGCCCAGGGCACAGGATGACTTTGCAACAGGGGTCAAAACAAGGGAAAGCACTACTGAAAATAACAGGTTTTATTCTATGAAACCTGTATGTAGTGAATCAAGAGGAGACATTTCAAAGCCGCTTTTTCTCTTTCACTTGTTATTGTAGTTTCTTTTCCCCGGGATCCTGACCTAACCCCTTTCGCCCCTTGGATTTGTACTAGATTTCTGATTGATGAAATAATCAGAGTCAAGGACTGTTAGAACTGGGGATCTCTAGTTGGCTAAAGTAGGTACCTTAGGCCAAATAGGTACCCTTGCTTCTAACTCAGGGAAAGGAAGGACACCTTCTCAGATAGCCCCTGCTCACCCCCTCGGTAGCTTGGCACGAGCAGTCAAGCTGATCTCCAAGGCAAATGTGTGAAGTATTTGCAACCCCACTCACAGTAACCCAATGATGACACCACAAATGGAGTCCACACAAGCTTCATAAAAATACAATTATATGTTTATATAAAAAGATATACGATGAGACCACACGATAAAAATCTTTACATATGCGTATTATGTAATATGTGTTATTAGGCCAGCAAACCCTTGTAGGTTCTTGCAGTATTAATGAGCAAATTCTAGATGATCCAGTGCAGTCCTAATGCAATCCTATGCAGTTTGTAATGCAAGAATCAGGCACTTTGTGATGTAAAAATAATGCAGTTCGCTATGCAACAATCAGGCAGTTTGTAACGCCAAAATAATGCAATGCGTAATGCAACAATCAGGCAGTCCGTTATGCAAAAATAATGCAATGCGTAAGGCAACAATCAGGCAGTTCGTAATACCAAAATGATGTAATGCGTAATGCAACAATCAAGCAGTTCGTAATGCCAAAATAATGTACTCCGGCACCGATCGCAGTGCTCTGGACGGTCTCTATGCCACTCTTACTGACTCACGGTCAGCTACTGCCAAAATATGCCCCAAACATGGTTTATGATGGAAAACAAAGTGTAGCTCCACACTCTGGCCCTGGTACTGCCACTCCTCGGCAAGTACGGACCGCAATACGGACTTCAGCAGAGGCTCGCGCTGCAAAGTGAGGAAAGGCCAAGAGCATTTCTCTCGTAGCCCGCACCACGCCCCAGGCGCGACATACGCACGCACGAGCGTTACCTGGGGGGGTGCGATCTCACTCTCCTCTCCTTGCGACTTCGTTGATCTTGGGCAGTGGAACACAGGCCCCCACCCCGACTGGGATGGTTCGAGGTCCCTCCTTGGCAAAGGCAGGCTCGGACCGGCGGCACAGCTCCTCTGGGGATGCTGTTCCAGGCCAATGGCAATGACGAAGGTCTCAGGCTGCAACAGGGCACACGCACACAGCGTCGCTGAGACTCACTTAAGCTCCGGGTGCCCACGATCACAGGGCAATCCTCAAGAAGGTCTCAGGCTGCACAAAGCACACGCACACAGCGTCGCTGAGACTCACTTGATCTTCGGATGTACACGATCACAGGGCAATCCTCACAAAGGTCTCAGGCTGAACAAAGCACACACACACAGAGTTGCTGAGACGCACTTGGATTTCGGGTGCCCGCGATCACAGGGCAATCCTCACGAAGGTCTCAGGCTGCACGAAGCACACACACACATCGTCGCTGAGATTCACTAGGACTCCGGGTGCACACGATCATGGGGCAGTTCTTACGAAGGTCTCAGGCTGCAAAAAGCACACGCACACAGCGTTGCTGAGACACCCCTGGAAACTTTTATGTTCCTGAGTTTCCACATAGTCAATCCACAACCAGGCAGAGGCACACAGAATTGTTAGAACAAGAAAACCAGCCACTTCTAAAAGCGCGGTTTCTAAACACAGAATGCAAAAACCACCTTCACAAAAAGATGTGTTATTAAATTGTGAGTTCAGGCAAACTAAACTTCACCTCTCCATCTTAAGCCTATGGGAAGATAGGCTGGAAACATATTACACAACCTTCCCCATTCTGTCCTATGGGCAAGATGGCCATGCACCAGTGAAAAACGAAACAGAGAGTATTTCACTGTCAGGGCATGGTACACACCTTAGCACTTGTCCTACCTTTCACATATACTGCACCCTGCCCGGAGGGGGGGTTACCTTGGACCTACCATAGGCATGTCTGATATGCATAAAAAGGAAAGGGTAAGGCCTGGCAAGTGGGTGCAATTGTCAGGACAACATGGCAGTTTAACAAACTGCGCACAGGCACTGCAGTGGCAGGCCTGAGTTCTCTCTTTAGGGCTACATGTGTGGGTGGCACAATTAGTGCTGCAGGCCCACTAGTAGAATTTGCATTACCAGCCCTGGTACACATAGTGCACTTTACTAGGGACCTTACTAGTAAGGCAAACATACCAATCATGGACAACCAATTACCATTACACTTTACAAAGGGAGCACTTGCACTTTGACACTGATCAGCAGTGGCAAAGTGCCCAAAGCATCTAAGTTGGCAAAACCATATCAGAAAAAATGTCTAGGGGGAAGGCAAAAAGTTTAGGGAACTTTAGCCAAAAAGGGCCAAGTCCAACAAGGACCTAATGATTGAGAACAGGATTTTTGCAACCTCGTACAAGGCATTGACACTAGAATAAACATTCAGTTATTACAGCTATATTGTATTCCAGTCTTCACCAATGCCACTGACCCTTCATGCTTAAAAATGCTTAATGTACCACAAATATTGCCACAAATGAGCCTCCTGATGCTAACAAAGCAATGTTTTGTGAAAGGTCACACTCCACAAATGTGGGCCACTTTTTTGAGGCTGCCCGGGCCTATTATTTGTCCCAATCCGGCCCTGTTCATACACCCGGGGCTGCAGGCTGCTTGTGTCCTTCCCCCCCTTCCTCCAGTCCAGAGTGTGCCGGTGTGGTGGTCTGCAGTGCAGGTCGTTCCAGTAGACCAAAGCAGTACTTAATTGATAAAAGAAAAAGAAAAATGCCCAAAGTTTTGCCCAGACACCCGCGACAGGCTCTACTGTATGTTGACATGCTGAATATACCAAGGCTGAGTGGTCTTAATTCCACCTCAAGCCTTTTTAATCCACTACAATACACTCCCTGACTGTTAGCCTCACTCTTGCAAGTACCTGCTTTCTCACTTTGTCCCGTACTTTTATTTTTACGTATTTCTCTTCCTCCTTCTTTCCCTTTTGTGTGCTTTTCTCGCTCTCTGGGTCAATGTCTGATGAGGGAAAATAAGTAACCATCCCCAAAAATGATGTCAGTGTCCATTTAGGACTGAAAATTAACCTTCTCGGAAATTATTTGCCAGCTGTTATCAGGCCCGGTTCTAGGAATTTTCATCTGAATGGGCCAAGGGTTCGTTTTGGTGGGAAAGTGCGGGCCCAATTTTTATCAATTGTGTAGGAAGTCTACAAAGCAGAGATTGTCATTATATCTTCTTCCGAATAGGCATACAGTGTGCCTAGAAAGTTATTTGAGAGTAAGAGCTGATGTCTATACTCAACAGCCCAAGTGTTATAATTTCCAGCAGGCTAGGCTTTGGCACCAGCACCAGGATTCCAAGCAGAGTTTAATAGTAGTTCAAGTTTAAGGAGGTCTCTGTTATGACACTGAACCCTTGATGTTTTGCACTAGAAAGACTGGCACTGAACGCTTGATCTGGGCTTGAGGCTGAAGCCTGGCTCTGGCTCAGATTTAGGTCCTGTTGGAACTTCAACCCACAATGAGCCAAGCTATCATGTACCTTCTGCCTACCACTCTCAATCTACCCAGGATGTAGCTTACGGCGAGAGCGTCCAACTTTGGACCTGAGCAAGCTAGGTTCGAATCTCAGCTCTGGCTCAATATCCTGTGATTCTGGGCAAAATCTCCAGTGCCCAAAAGAAATGAATGTGACCTTGTATAATGTAACTGGTGTTCATGTAAAGAGCTTCAATAGCTCCAGCAGAAAACTGCACAACGTAGTAAAAACAAAGCACTAACATAAAAAGGAAAGACAGATAGAAAGCCTTTTAGTGGTTGATTTGTACAAAGTGAAAAAATAAAACCTGGATAAATTGGAGCCTCCCCACTTAAATTGTGTGAGCTTGGGCAAATATTTTATTTCACCAGAACTCGTTTTTCTTCATATTTGCGCATTAAAGCACATTCAAATAGATGAATCAGAAAACCAACTATACAAAAACCTATTGTGTTTGATTTCATAGACTAATGTTGCTCTATTATAACCTGGGCCACATACAAGGTACACATGACACCTGTCTTGCCTCTTGGTTCACTAATGGCACTTCCACCAGGGTGAGGACGGGGTAGGAATGACTGTAAGCTCATGTTTAAAAACTATGGGGCATATTCTCAAGAACGTGTGATAATCATCGCAAAAGTAACTTAACGCAACCTACAACAACGCAGTCTATCGCGGGAAATGTACGCCTTGTTAACCAAGTATTCACAACACGGCGGTACCATACCATAGTCACCAGACAACGCGTCAAATGGCCGCGTCAAAATCAACGCCACGCCACAAAAATTCGAAACAAGAATGCCCAAAACGTTGCGATGCCCCAAAGCACGATACCAAAATCAGCGAAAACCAGCAACAGGCCTGCAATTCCCACACGTCATGCGTGAAAATGCACTATAAAAGCAACAGTAAAACAATACGAACTGCGTAGCACCATGGATGCACCCGGAACGAGTTTAGAGGACAACCCGAACACCACAAGCCCCATAGAGGACCAGCCTGGAACCCCGTGTTCGGGGAAGGGCAAGGAGAAGAGGAAGAGGAAGATGGGGTTCAGTCCACAGGAAGACCGGATCATCGTCACGGAGGTGATAAAACACCATCAACAACTGTTCATCACCTCCACTGTAGCACTGGCAACCCCAACGGAAATATGGCAGTCCATCGTCACCAACGTCAATGCAGTCGGAGTGTTGAGTAGGTCAATGGAGGAGGTCAAGAGGAGCTGGCATGAAGTGCTCAGCAAAACCAAGGAGAAGCTCGCCACCAAGGCAGCAAGGGCGACTGGAGGTGGGAGTCTTGTGCCACAGGAGGAGCTGGATGAGCTGGAGGAAATGGTGGCTATCCACTCACGTTTACGTAAGGGACCCTATGCCGTGAGGTGCTCGGACGAGCCCCCGGATACACTGCCCTCAGAAGTGCGGAAGCAACTGCCCGTACTCCGGATGAGGTGCACAAATTTGATTTCTTGGAAATAGACAGATAAGGAAATACAGAAGAGCAGATCTTCAAACCCAGATCTCAAAATTAAAAATAGAGATAACTACCCATCCTACCATTTGGATGTAAAAACTGTGAATATTAAACCGTTGAGCCTTGAATCCATCACCACGCTGTATGAGCGTTTTTTGACCTATCACAGTATTGAACTTTATAAGGTTTCATATGGTACATGGCTACCTGATGAAGGCGTCAAGCCGAAACGTGCGTAGGATTCAACCCTAGCCATGGCATATATGAATGCCCTCACTCATCGCATATATTCTGAAATGCTAACAAGTGTGACAATGTGTTGAAATTAGTATACTGTCTGTACTTATATATATAAAAAAATCATTTATATTTAAAAAAAACAATCAAATACAGTTATATCAAACATCTTGATTTAAAATGTGCTGATGAAATCAATATCATTAGACAGACAAGTATGAATGTATAAGTATGCCTGGCACACACGCAGTTAGCATCAGGGTAGAAAACTATGTGATGGGTACATATGTGAAAGTATAAATTGGAATTCTGTATTAACTACCTTTCGAAAAAACTTTTTATATATTTGAAGAAAATCATAATAAAAGAATGAAAGATAAAATAATAAAAATTACTTTTTGATACAGAATAATCTCTTTTGGGTGATTGCATATTTTTACATTAGTGAGTCCACTTTTCTATGATGTTTCCTAAATGTTTTTTCATATATACTATGTAGACCCTAATTTAGGAAACGTGATTAGGGGTACCCCTTTTTGTGCAAATGGAAATGGTGGCCACAGTCATCAGCGTGGAGACGGTGGCAGGAGTTGGGGGCATGGACACAGCTCGATATGACCTGACCCAACAGCAACAGGGTGAGTAACGACCAGGGACTAGGGGGACGGGGGGAGATGGGCACAATGGCATACATGCACAATCATAGGTAGCACACTGCACATGTACAGTGACTGTGGAACATGTCCCTCATCCCAGTGGCACACTGCAGCACACACACATAGCAATAACAGCACATCCGACGACAATGTGGTACAAAGTGCAACACCTACACTGCAGAACAGAGGACACAACAGGTTCCGCATGTGCGTAGTAACTGTTCACTCACATCTGGCATTGCCTGTCACTGTGTGATGATAATGTACGGGTACTACCACACATCCATCATGTAGCCGAAAATCCCACTGTCTGCTATCAAATAGCCAGCTCCACCAAAACAGTCACAATGTGCCTTGTCATGCAGTCTGTAAGTCAACATCTGCTAAGCGTCAAAGATGGGAAACTCTGTTAACCTGCATCTACCCTTAACATTGCAGAGGGACAATCAACACTTACTGCAGAGCAGACCACAAACCCCATCATTGATGATGAAGAAGACAACCTGCACATATGTCAAGACACCCTCCAATGGATAATGGACAGCCTCTGCACCCCACCCCCAGGAGCAGGGCAGGCCAGCTGCCTCAAGGTGACCCCACCACCTGCACAGACCGCACATCAGGAAACACACACCACCACGGCTGTCTCCCAGAACCCCCACGAACAATACATGGAATTTCAAATCCATGTGTTGGGTTGCCAGGTGGAGGTGGCGGATCAGCTGCGGGTGGGTTTCGAGCTCATGGCAGCCAAACTCGATGCCATACGTAGGTGTCTGAGTCCCATCAGGGACCACATACAGTCCCTAACGGACACCCCCTGTCCGCACCATGCTTACCGACAATCCTTAACTGACCTCGCTGGGGCCATTACTCGGATACAGGAACTGTCTAGTCAGACAGGCAACAGCAATGACAGCACAGAGTTGGCACAGATGTGGAGGACAATGGAGACCATGGAGCAGATGCAGGCTGGAAGTATGTCTGCCATGGCTGAACACCAGCGAGATGTAGCTGGGATCTTCCAAGCCCTGCAGTTCATCATCTTGCCATTGCTGCAACTGAGCCAGTCCCAGATAACTACAGCGGGAACTTCGATACACACATCTCCGACCCCTGATGTGTCAGTGGCATACAGTGATGCAGCCCGATCACCTTCACACCCTGATGTGTCAGTGCCACTCAGTGATTCAGCCATTACACCGCCACACACACCGGACACACCGGACACAGAAGAAGTATCAGAGGAGTAACACGTGGATGGTAATTGCTGTGTGAGGAAGGAGGTAGTAGCATCCATCACCGCCAGATGGCCTGTCCCTGCCTGGTTCTGCCCTATGCATTATGCCCTGGGACAACACCATCCACTGACCCCCGCAACATCCAGCCGGACCCCGACATGGACTGCCACTTCTTCACTGCTTAACAATTACACAGCAATCCTGCTGCCGACTGCACTCTCCCTCTTCCAAATCACCTTTCAATCCCCAAAGGACTCTGGTTGGCCCACCACTGGGCTTCCATGTTATGTGGGCTTGGATGGCCATGTACAGCTCCAGCTCCGTCATTCACCAGAATGTGAATAAAACATTCGAAATCACACAGATGTGTCATGACTATGTTCACTCATGTATGAAAGTATGGCTGGATGTAGGGACAATGATTTCACAAGAAGGTACACCCTGGTGAATGACATCTATGCGTATGTTTATCCCTGAGACACATGGCCAATTGGATGACTGTGAAGTTGAGTACTAGCTGTGTCCCCATTGCACATTAACAACAATCTCACAACCCCCCAACGTAGGCCACGTCCATGAATTGAATAAGGCTGTGTGTAGGAATGACCAAATCGGTACCAGGCCAGGAGTGGTGTCCTACATCACATGTGACAACGGAACTTCATGTTGCATACATACGCACACACATCTGTGTGGACACATTCTGTCATGATTTATGACATTGCTCCACATGGTCAGAGGTTGGACACCATACTCACATTGCTGAAGACACATAAGTGCACATGTCTGCCAGCAACTACCCCAAAACAATGTCTGGCTCACAGAGGTGGAGCTGTCAAAAGGGACCCACCCCCATTGTTCATATGTCAGTCAGACCCTCCCTGTGTAGGGACGATGCTCATTGTGGCACACAAGTGGTCAATGTAATCAACACTCATCACAGTTAGACACCAGTGAAGTTGCGTAGACTTTATTGGCATGTGCGTGTCAGTGAGGACAAGGCAACTGCCACAACATGCAGGGACATGCTTAAGACACTTACACGCAGCATGGGAACATGTCGAGGTGCAGGAGATGGGGAGGCAGAATTGAACACCATTCATTACGGATGGCAACGGTCTCAGCCCACCTTGCCTTGCTGGACGAGTCATGTGTTTGGCGTCTGCCCATTTCCCATGGGGTCTGCATAGTGCTCTGCCACAGGACTGCGCCGACTGTCTGTTCTGCTGACAGTGATCAGGTGAAAGGGTCCGACACGTTCACATGTCGTGCTCTGTTGCCATGTGTGTGCTCTACTCCCAGCAGTGTGTCCGCATTGGTAACGTTGCCAAACGACGCTGTGCTGCTCCAACCATGGAACTGCATTACAAGCGTAGTTTACACGCACATGCATTCAGAGTCCAGACGAAGGCAGACATGTCCTCTGTTGTGGTAAATTATGTGAGTATTCCCCACGATGCAACAAGGTGTTGGGACCTGTGCTATGGGTGGCAATCCGATGTGGCTGCCGGAACGTAGTTAGTTACTCGTCCATGAATGCCAGCGCAGCTTCATGTGCAATGTGTTCCAATAGTACGTTGTTGTCGGGTTCTAGGAACACCAGGGTCAGAAATCCATTAACTGGTCTGGGCAGATGCGCTCAGTCCACGCTGTTTGCCCAATCCGCAACACAGCCTAATAGGGGAGCGCCTCAATGTGGTCACTACACACGAGGAGTTGTGCAATCTCCCATGCACAACTGCCAGCACATAGGCCAAAGATCAGTGCATCCCATGCACGGCTATCCCGGTGACACTCCTGGTCGTGGGCCAACAGGGGGTGCACTGTCTGGTCATAATCCAATTCAGCTACCGTTGCATTGGATAGGCAGACCTCCATGGGGCACTTGAACGTGCATGATCGACAGTGGAACCAGGGCTGGACGCAAGTGACGTAGGCAAGACGGAAACTCAGACGGGAAATGATTTGCAACACTGCCAGTTGGAGTGATCCCAACAGATGCAGCATTTGTGCACGGTACAGTTCCACATAACAGAGGTTGTGCATGTGCCCGGGAATGCCTGCCATAGCGTTTGTTGGGCTCGTGGCACCGGCACTCCTCAGACCAGCGGAAGGTCGGTGGACGATGTGCAAGAGCTCAGGGCAATGAGTCGTATGTGTGTGCAACGTGTGGATGTATGGGTAGTTTTTAGCCAATGTGTCAAGGGCATCCCTTGAAGATATAGGACGTGCAGGGACGAGTGTGTGTGGGGTGTTGGCACATTAGTGTTTCATTAGCGCAGTCCATGGTGTGGGAGTCGTCGGAGGCTGGTATGGTATCTCACGCAGGGTGTGCCAGCCGCATTCAGGACTAAAGTCAAGGGGTTAGGTTGGCCTTCAGCCTTGTGTGTTGAGACAAAGGGGTTTTCATTCCTGATTTCAGTCTGGGTACTGCTTGCATTTCCTAAATGTGATGTGGAATTTGCGCTGACTTTGATGCCAGGCCTGTGATCTGGGGTGCACAGATTTCGGGACACATGCAGCTGTTGGCATGTTTGCATGGGTCAAGGGCCTGATTGGCCTTGAGCACCTTGTTCAGTTTCTCTCTTTCTCTCTCTCCCTGTCCTTTGATGAGTGCCTAACACACCTTCTTATCTTGGATATTGTCTTGCAGGCTGTGAGTCACAGATTGTCCAGGGATGCCCTGCCAAATAGTTGTTTGGTGACAAATTAGGATGTGACATTTGGTTTGGTCTTTCAATAGGGAAGGTGAGAATTAGGGTTTCAGTGCTCACATGTATGTTGATTGTTGCAATTGTGCGACATCAGGCGGGTGCTTTTGTTCATGTTTTCGTGCCGTTGATGTGTGGTGTCTTGCTCCGGGGAGTTGGGGGGTGCCCGAGGCGGGGCCCGGGGGGCGGGTGTGGTCCTGGGGGTGGTGGCGGTGGGTGTTGTGGCCCTCTTGGGTGTACGGCACGCATGTTCAGTGGCTCCATGGCATCTGTTGTTCTTCAGGTGTGGCTCTGGGCTGTGCTCACTTTTGAGGTGCAGGCTGTCGCCCGACTTTGCACCAGGTCAGAGCAGGTGTTCAATTTCTGCTGCTAATGAGCCTTATCGCATGTTTTGTGGTCTTTTCGACGATCTGGCTGGTCATTGAGAATGTTGCAGAGTGGTGTTGTCGCTGCTTTTTGCTCGGGAACGCCTACTCTGCATCTCATTAGCGATAGTTGCCAGGGTCATCTGTGCGGTGTTTTTTGCAGGTGTTTTCGCAGGTAAACTTGTTATATGGGCTGTTAGCACCAGCTTGTGAATGGGGTGATATATTTATCGCGACTTTGGCTGCGATAAAGTGCCGTTAACTCAGCGATAGCTCCTTGAGACTATGGCCCTATCACTTTTAATAAGTACTTCTCAGTGCAGCGCGATATTGTGAGATTAATGTCAAAGCTTCCATGTGTAAAAGAAATACAATTTTCTTTTAAATTCTGAAGAGACTGTATCATATTTGACATGATGTTTATTGTATATTTCATATAGCAAACATTTTCAGGGCTCAACTGGTGCATGGGCTCAAAGGGCCAAGCTAGCGCTAGTTCCGCTCTCCTTGTTAATTTGCTTTCTACCCACCTCTATCCCAAAACCACACTACTCAATTTCAGTTTTAAAGAGAGTGGAAAAACATTTCGACGTTCCGAAGTTGAAATTGAGGAAGCACCTAAGAGGTGTCTTCTCCATGGCCTCTTCTGCCGGGACTTGGTGGGCCAAAGGTCATGTTTGGGTGGGCCTGGCCCGCTCGGCCCCCCTGCTAGAATCGGGCCTGGTTGTTATTCTTTCCTTCTCTACTCTTGATGCATCGAAGGTCTCTTAAAAATATGTCCTCGAGATCTTAGAACTACTCTGAACACGCAACTCTATCTACCCGACTGTGTTTTAGGCCTTTATTGATCATAAGTACTCATTTTGTATTTTTCATACTATTGTATATGTACTCCGTTGTATATAAATGGCTTTCTTATTCTTAGGTGTATATCGTGAGACACCTTGACGACCTCCGGGGTCTTCTTGTGCGCGTCACTTTCAACAGCCAAATAAGTAAAAAAACAAGTACAACTTGAAAACATTTTTTACTTTAAAAGAATTTAGAACAAAAAGTAAACTGGTATACTATCATAGAATGACCTCAATGTCGTTTATTTCTGTCCAATGAACTCGCAGAGAGCGGGTTCGAGCTGCGGAAGAAACCTCGTTTCAATTCTGAAACCGAAGAGGGAGGCGGCTTAGTCCTGTGGCGATCAGGAAAGGGTTTACTTTCCGCTGTTCTGAAACCGAAACTGAAGCAGGGACGACTTCTTCAGACTGACGTCACAGGGACCAGTCGGTGTCAAGAGACGGGAGGAAAGAAGGTGAGAAAAAAAACAGACCAGGAAGGTGGCTATGTGTTTACGAGCTGCGGACGAGCAGATGCCCTCGGCTGTTGCGCACTTCTCTTTCCGAGCTGGCTGTGGGGGGCGCCGCGTGGATGCAGGTATTGTTTCAGCCTCACATTCTGTATTAAGTGCACACAAGAGCGGGGATGTGGAAGCTCTGAATGGATACAGTGAGTGTTTTCTATTTCCTTTTTAAGCGTCGCAAGGGAATATGCAAAAGTCATCGGGCTATTTACTCTCTTCATGTTGTTGTGATCGATGTTAAGACATACAAATATTAGTGTTCGCTTAAATATCTTTATCAACGTCCACTAGTGGGATTTGAGGTCAGGGTTTGAACCAAAGTACATGTTTTCATAGAGAAGTTATGCTTCTCAAATTTGAGGAGCTTAAAAAAAACACCTTTTATTGTTTCACAGTGTAAACATATTGAGCAACACGATACTTATTTTCTTGTCGTTGCAGGGAATGTGTACTCTTACATATGTTGCACACGCCCGACTTTTGGGATTACAAGAGTATTGTTATTGTTTTCAACTTTCATGCAACAGACACGCGATTCGGCATAGGAGTACCCCTCCCTCTACCATGCTCCACCTATTCTCGAGCCATCAACTTTACTTAAGTGTTCTGGTCGTTGAGTTTGCCTCGATCATCGTCAATCTATTCCTCTCCTTAATTTATAGTCTTAACACCTCATTCCACATGTCACACAATTGCCCACAAGTCTTTTGGTATTTCCATGTGTGGGACAACGGGTCTCCTTAGAAGTTGTAATGTGCGAGCCTCACGCGCAACGAGCAATGAATTCTAAGACTGGAGAATGGGACAAGTTAACATTCTTTATTCCACTACCTTAACCACGAGTCTTTTCCGAGACAACTAGAATCTGGACCATATGATTGTTTAGTTGCAATGAGATATTCGCGTGATAGTAAATTATGGAAAATGCATTGACAGAAAACAGCTAGTGGAAGTGTATAAAGTTCCCCTGTCAATAGAGCTGAATGACAATAATAAGGAATCACCAATCTGATTGGACAAGTTATTAGTTTTCAGAAAGAGCCAT
Organism: Triturus cristatus; assembly: GCF_964204655.1. NCBI lineage: Eukaryota > Metazoa > Chordata > Amphibia > Caudata > Salamandridae > Triturus > Triturus cristatus. The sequence goes on from NC_140588.1 coordinate 514,943,730, forward strand.
AACTCTGATTGGACAAGTAATTAGTTTTTAGACAAAGGAAAGAAAAAATAGAGTTTTGTTTTTTGTATCAGCCGTGGCAACAGGTGCATGTGGGTCTGGTTTTTAATGTGTACAGACACTTAGAAGGAACCCGGGCCTGGAAAGGCGAAGCCGGACCCGATGGGGGCCCGGAACAAATGCCGCCCAAGGTGGGAAACACGCCCCCTCCCCCGTAGGGAGCCCACGAAAAAGGGGCGACCAGGATCTGTAACCACTGGGGCAAGCTAGGTCACCAGGTCGCTCCCAATCAGGGGGTGAAATTACTAGCGGCGGGGGGGGGGTAAAAGAGGGGCAGGGGGCCAGAGAAATATACTCATTCCCCCCCAGCAGCACGAAGAACTGAAGCCCACCCACCCACACCAAGGAGGAAGTGGGCATCGCAGCAGCAGGGAAGGAGGTTAGGTGGAAGAATCTTAGCAAAATTAGTAAAAAGAGAGATAAAAATGCTAGAGGTAGATGGAAGGCTCACATAGTGTTCGCAGGATGCCTCCCGGCAGGGGCACTGAGGGAGTTAAGGATGGCCCAAAGCCGATGGCAGAATAGATGTGATGCTCCACAGGACCCTTGGGATGCCTCACGGCAGGGGACCGAGGGAACGGAATGTCAGAGTGCAGCTCCGGCAGAATAGAGGATAGACTCACACGGGGTCCTTGGGATGCTACACGGCAGGGCCCCCCGAAGGAGCAGGAAGGGGCCAGCAAAGGGTCCAGGGCAAAGTGGAACGGCACTTGCAGACCGGGCAGGTCCTGATGGACACCCACCCATTCGGTAATAATTTGAAGCCTGGAAGCCGTAAACAAAGGGGCCCGTGGCTCTTAGGCCCTCCCACCAATAGACTGTTGGGAGCCACAGCAACAATGAATGGACAGACACGTAGAAGTGCATTTGCATGCAGTAGCTCATTAAAGCCATGGCTATTGGCTTTGCAAATGCTTTGACGTAAAGGTGTAGGTGGTATTGGTGGTGGTTTTTCAGGTGGTATTATTGGTTGTGGTATTGGTTGCAGCAGGGGCGCAAATAGGCCTTAACTTGGGGGCGCAACATGGCAAATTAAGGAGCGTGGCTAACGTTAATCAATGGGGGTAGGGCTAGAATTGCAGGCAATGAGGATCAGGTAATGCTCAGGCCAAACTGAGAAAAAAAAGTGGCGAATTCTGCATTTGAAACTCCACTTTGGTATTCATCATGCACCATATGGAGATGCTTTACACGAGGCTCAAAGCAAAGACAACACTCTTTCAACCACACACCCACAAGCTTTAACCTGCTACCCGCATGGACAAGTGCTTTAGCATCGCACTTAAGTGCTCTATAAATACAATACACCCTGCAATGTGGGTCTCTCTTGGAACACAATGACTATGTGAATACTGTCTGCCTGCCCTCTGCATTAACACATCTCAACTCTTGATGATAAGTGTCAGAATTGGTTGAACTGATATGTCCCATCGTAGGAGAATTCCAAACAGGCTATGGCTGAAGGATGCACTGGTTGACACTACAGGTTGGGTCACAAAGCAGAAGATGGAAACACTTATGGCGCAGATTAGGTAGAGCACTGGTTATGGGAGCACATCCAGAAAAGGAGGAGCAGAGATAGAATAAGAGGCACAGTCCCCTGAGTATTCTCACTCTGTGATGCTCTATCACATGTTTGTGTCACTACAGTTTTATTTTGTACATGTTCTACTACCATCCGCCTCCAAGAGTAAGCACTGCCCCTTCGACTTTGCTAATCATGCAAGAGGAGGTATTTGACAATTGTGCGAGCTGGCAGTACAATCTGGTTCGGATGGTTTCAAGGACAGCTGTTAGAAATGGGGGTCTCTAGTTGGCAAGGGCTTGCACCTTTGTCCAAGTAGGGACCCTTCTTGCTAGTCAGGATAAGGGAGTTACACTCCTAAAATAACCCCTGCTCATGCCCTTGGTAGCTTGGCACAAGCAGTCAGGCTTATCTTAGAGGCAGTGTGTAAAGCATTTGCACATAACCAACAGTAATACAGTGTAAGCACTACAAAAGGACATCACACCAGTTTAGAAAAATATCCAATATTTTTATATACTTAAGACAAGACCAAAACAATAAAAATCCACAATACAGTACTTAAAAATCTTTAGTTAGCAAAATATCCTTGAAAAACAGTTCCTTGATGTCGATAGCTCCGTCCGGGGCTATCACAGCGTCGTGAGCAAACAAATCCAAACAGTTCTGGCTGACCGCGGCGTCGCAGGCCAGCTACGGTGACAGGAAGACCCGCAAACAGTACCTTTCAGAAATGCAGGGTGTGGATGACCTCTCGTTGAGCTTCCGAAACACGACGTCCGCAGGCGTCGGTTCCGGAGGTCGGTGCAGGAGTCGTCAGGGCCCTCAAAGTCAAACACGTTGCAGATCGAACTCCTCTTTGTTGAAGTCAGGAGCGCTGGCATCGGCAGGCATCGGGTGCTGAGGTGCGAAGTGCAGCGGTGCGGCGTGTGGTACCCTCAGGACGCGGTGTGAGCAGCGGCTCGGTAGCGGCATCAGATGGCGTCGTCGGTGAGACCAGGGTCGCAGTGTGAGATGAAGGCGGTGCTCGTCACGGTGCTGGCAGGTCACGATGCAGCAGCGGCGTCATTGCTGAAGCGCTGTCGTCGGCTGACGAACTGGAGGCGATGGCACCAGCGTCGGTAGGCCAAGGCTGCGGGGCGGGATGAGGGCAGTGCGTCGTGTAACTTTATGAGCGGTGCCCTCGAACCACGGTTCATGCGGCGGCGTTGAGTCCGGCGTGGAGCGACGTCGTCCTGGATACCAAGGCGTCGTTGTGAAGCGAGGCGTTGCGGAGTGCGGTGCCCACAGGTCGCTTTGCGAGCAGCGGCTCGGTGGCATCATCGGTGAGACCAGGGTCACGTTGCGGTGGTGCCCTCTGCGGTGCCTTCAGGACACGGAGTCGGCAGCGTCGTCGTAGACGGCGTCGGGTTTGAAGTCTTTGCTGTTCCTGAGATTTCTTGAACAGGGGGCAAGCTCTACCTCAAGCCCTTGGAGAAACTCACAAAAGTAGATTGCAGAAAGTTCAGTCCAGTCCTTTCACTGCCCAAGACAGAAGCAGCCACTGCAGGCCAACACAGTAAAGTAAACAGCAAAGTGGTAGTTCCTCCTCACAGCTTCTCCAGCTCGTCTTCTTGGCAGACTTCTTGATCCCAAAAGAGTTCTAAAGTCTTAGGGTTTGGGTCCCAATATTTATACCAGTAATTCATTTGTACTCTGAAGGCAGAGGGGCCTGTACCTTGTTCAAACCAGTTTTGGGTGCATCCTGCCAGTGTGCACCTTCTTCCTTTGTCAGTGTGGGCCAGGGTCATCAGACACACCACAGGAGGTGGAGCCAGCATTGTGGAAGGCAGGCACAGCCCTATTAAAACCCAGGTGCTACTCCTCCCACCCATCTATGTGCAGATAGGTCTATTCAGCCCTGTACTGACTCACCCTGTCTCCTGGAGTCTCCCACAGTCCCTGTCACTCACAAACCAGACAGACAATACACAAGCTAGCAGAGGCAGGTGGATGATCAGGCCAGAAAGTACTTACTTTCTAAAAGTGGTATTTTCAAACACAGAATGTTAAAACCAACTTCGCTAAAAGATGTATTTTATCATCCTGAGTTCAGGCATACTAAACTCAAATTTCTACAATGTTCCCTGGGTCAGTTAGGATTATAGGATGTTATAATCAAACTGCCCATTCTGGCCTATGAGGAACAGGTAGCCATGCAATAGTGAAAAACGAAGTAGGCTGTAATTCACTATCAGGACATGCCACACACACCAGGGCATGTCCTACCTTTCACATACAATGCACCCTGCCCACAGGGGTACCTTGGGCCTACATTAGGGGTGACTAACATGTAGAAAAGGGAAGGTTTGGGGACTTGGAAGTGTGTGCATTTGCCAAGTCGACATGGCAGCCCCAGGCTGCACACAGGCTCTGCAATGGCAGGCCAGAGTTACACTTTATGGGCTGTTTGCGTGGGTGGCACAATCCTTTGCTTCAGCCCACCAACAGCATTTGATTTATAGGCCCTGGCACTCGCAGTGCACTTTACTAAGGACTGACACATAAATCAAATTGGCCAATCATGGAAACACCAATCCATAACACATTTTATAACAGGAGCACTTGCACTTTACCCCTGGACAGCAGCGATGAAAGTGCGCAGAATCATTACACCAGCAAAAACAGAGTCAAAACCAGGTCAGAAAGCAAAAACTCAGGGGAAACACGCAAAAAGATGCCAAGTCTAACAACAGTGAAAATACTTGCTATACGGATTGCTTGCTGCCCTGAGCACAAGGGCCTGAGTGAACTGGGCTGACCTAAATATAGGCTATTCCCAAAGAAATTCGACCCACACAAAGGACCAAACCTTTGACCTGCATGTTGGATACAGTTGTTTTCAGCATATAGATGAATCTTCATAGCTATGATTTAAATGTAAGATCAATTGAAACTAGTATGATTTTTAAATATGCCTAATTTCTCTTGATCTACCGGCAAATTAACAAGTGAATGAAAGTCAATCTGTGGCCAGTTTAAATTTCACATAGGAAAAGTTTGTGCTGCACTTTTGCCAGACTAGCACAGGTACGTGTAGAGGAATAAAGTGCATTGAAGCTAGCATATACCAGGTAAGGGGAAACCAGAAGGTAACAACCTCAGACTGAGCTCACAGTCCCTTTTATGCAGAGAGTGGGTGAGTCCTTGACCCAAAGGCAAAGCTTTTTTCATGCATTCTAGGCTTCCCAGGAGTATTTACTACCCCGGTTGCATACACTGGTCTCTAGAATACTCAGGATTTTTAGGGAAGGCCCTTCATCTTAGAACTGCCCTTCCACCTAGGTCTACCACAAGATGAATCCTCACCTGGTTTATCCGCCATCCGTGTAGTCTCCGCACAGTGTGTCGCTCTGCAGGTTGAGTGCGTGCTGCTTCGATGTCATGTGTAGCCTCCACATCACAAGCTTGAATCCCAGCGCAGCCACTCATCCTTTTATCCTCCCAACAACAAAATGAGAAGCACAGACTCTAAAGACTCTCCAAGTACAGACTGGATACAAGTAACGACGGCTCCTGGGAAAAATTCGGTTTAGGCGTTCCTAAAAAAACTGTGTCAAAAATTCCCAGGGTAGGCAGGGCCTTACTTCAGAGGTCAGTCATAGAACCCAAGCTCACACAACACGACTCTTGCGCAGTATGTCACAACCATCCACTCCCCGAAAAAGGTGCCCCTGGTCCTCACATAGAAGGAAAACAGGCTCTTGGAAACTTGTTGCCTGCTCTTCTGATACTATTCTCTGGAGTCGGGCTGATCAGCAGCCCTGTCGTCCTGGCATCCAGCCCCTCCCGAAGGTCTTGCTGTGTAGATAGATGAGGGTCAAATGTCTCCTGGTTTCTCCATGCATAGGCCTCCTCTGCTTCTTCGCTATTGCTCTTGGATGCAAAAAAAGGCAGATCCATGGCATTGTTCACCATTTATCTTGTGAGCAGCGCTGTGGATGTGTATTCCATACAAGTGCACAGACAGCAAATCCTGGGCTAGGACGCCAGCAGGAATTCCTTTACAAAGTAAAAGTGTCAGCTGCACTGGCCATCCCTTTGCCCCTGCTGTGCACATCTTCCTACTCCCATCCCATGCTGCACAGCACATCAAAAGTGCTTAGGTGAAATCCCTGCATTCATGCAAGGGTATCACCTCGGTGGCAGTCATCTCAAATAAAATGAGGTGGGGCCAGGGAGGGTTGCTGAAACCTTTCAGAGGCTGGCTGGCTCTGGCTGGTTCTGGGCTTTTCAGAAGTGTATCATTAAAATCACATTCCCAAATGCTTAAAGATCCGATGCTATGTGCAGCCTTAATAGAAATTTAACTGGGTTTGCATGTTTTAATTATTTTAGTGCGTGTCAAGAAAGTGTCATGCTGTCATCTTAGCCCGGGCTGTAGAAGCCTCGGGGGAGGGTGGGTGAGGATGAGGGCTGAAGCCCATTTAGCACAATGGGCGTTGCATGCCTGGGTAGCAGCAATGGTACTTGTGGTGGTAGTGGTATACCATTAATAGTAATGGGGTGATCCAGTATCCCTCAGAACCTGGGAAATCTAGTAGTTTGCGACAACAATTGGTTCTGTGGGGAGTTATATTTCTTTAACAAGAACATTAATTCATTCACAAATACTTTATGTAGGTCTGGTAACTCAATCACACCTTGGTACTGATCACATATTATAGGACACCAACACACAAGAGTTTGGAAATGCGGTATATTATTAATCATTTATTGTAAAATGATAGACTGAATAATAAATCATAACAAATCGCAAAATCGCACAGGACTGTTAAGAGACATAAACATTGATAAACACAGACTGGAAACAAGGGATTGATAGATTTCCACCTTTTCCTTCCTTCCTTCCTCTCCTTGTCTCTGCATTCAGGCGAGAATTATTGGTTCCTTTGTGGACTATCCGACACCTCATCTAAAGTGCAATACAGTTAAGAACTGTAGAGGCTACTACTAACTAACGATACAGTTGAGGCATACATTGAGTAATAGTTAAACTCCTTTTTAGGTCTTGCGTGGCGTTGCAGGGCAGAGCCCTGCTCCGCCTCCGCGAGAGATTTTGTAAGAGAGGACTTTCAGAAGAGGGCTTTAAGCCCCGCCCCTCATTTCCATTGGCCGGTGTCACCGTTTATGCTAAACGGTGGCCTGCCATTGGAAATGAGGGCTTTCTGGAGACGCCCTTTCTCTCCAAGCCGGACTGGCTCACCTGGTTTGCGTCTGTCGTGAAGACATTTCTTATCAGCTTGTTTATTTAACAAGCTGATAAGAAATGTCTTCACGAGAGAGCAATGAAGGAGCATGCACCAGGCGTCCTGCAACCACGCTGGCTTCACCCCTGGAGCATGCGCCAGTCAGCTCTCTCATTGGTCTGTCGGTGTCCAGCTGCCAGAGGGACCCACACAAGGAATGCTCTGAGAAGGCGGGGCAGAGAACGCCGTGGAGTGGAGCTGGGGGTCTGTGCTGAGTAGAGGATTTTATATAGATTGCAGCTTCAGGTGCCCACAATTGTATACGTTCTGAATATATTTTCTGTCTTTGTATAGCACTCCGAGTCACGACTTCTCTCTGTGTCTTCTCAGCCCTATATAAACAGTCACCTTCCAAATGAGAAGAGGTCCCCTTCAACCACGAGGCCATCTCTCGCCTCTGTGCGCAGCAGCCTCCCACAGGCAGGCAGGCAGGCGGGCGGGAGGGGGGTGACGGCGCTTTGTGTTCACACCCTGCCTGTGCGGCTCCCGTGCTGTCAGCCTTGCGCTTCCCTCACTCTAAAAATACACCACATTCTTCGAGAAGAAAGCAAAGTCCTTGCGTCTTCTGATTTTCCGCGGACACCTACGCCAACGCCACCCGCCACGACAAGGATGGGTTCACCCACACCACAGACCTGAGGTGCGCAAACAATGCCGCCTTACGCAGGGTAACCTTTGAAACAATTACACAAATTTAAACACTGTGCGTCAGGAAAATAAGACACACTGCAGAACATTTTCTGTTGACCATTTTCATAAAATTAAACCGAATATAGAACACTAAATTCCAGCATCAATGTGTTCATTCTGTGGATATAAAATGCGTTTTACAGACCGTGCTCCAATTATATATGCAGTATAAAAAGTATATGAATAGCATATATTTTACGCCTCGCAGATTTGTACTCATTCATTCATTCTTCTGATGTTGATAAAACAAATGGCACTGAGTTAGGTAGCAGCAATAAACACATACGTTACAATAAACAATTGATTGTATTGTCTTATATAATATAAGTGGTGTTATAGCACACCTTACAAATAGTTAAAGTTTGAGGAATGAAACCACTCTTTTAGCTCCATGCTGACTTTTGAAGCGACACGAGAGGTTTGTAGTGTCTGTCGGCAAGGTGTAAGCAAGCAACGGGGCTCCACTGGAAATGTGACACCTCCCTCCTGCAATGACGTCTTCCCACCCGCCGTCCCTCACCTCCCCCATGTAGTGACACACACTACTCGAACAAAAGGATGCAGTGCTTATCCTCGCAACTGCGTGCCGGATAAACATGGCTGCACACTGGATGATTCACAAGGCGGACCCGGGATACGACTCTGCCATGAAGTTACTGTCGGGATCTAGATGTTCCCACCAGGACTGTGTGTGCCAGTTTCTAAGGAGACACTACATCATACGAGGGCTCCAGTGCGCCTCATTCGCTGATCCCCTAAATATTGGTTTCAGCCTCCATTAAGATCTGGTCTGTCATTATGTAATAGTTTGGGCTTTTTTTTTTGCAACTCACGCAGGAAATACACGTCTTGCGCATCTCCAAGCTTAATCTTCCTCTGCCGCAGCTCTCTAGGTGTCACCAACCTCCACAGTAGGCACATCAACCACCCCCGTTATCTGCCTAGGATGTAAACCTCTGATGGTTCGCCCATATTTGCAGAAGGCATATATCCACTGAACTGTCCCATGGCAATTGAACATGTGACCTGACTTGCGACCTGACTTGCGGGTGGCTATAACTGGATCTCTGCAGCAGGAACATTAACCTGCTGAGCTATGTTAGTGGAGTTTGCTGCCATGATCCTGTTCAGGAAGGTGCTATTTGATTTTAACATGGTTGTGGATCAGCTGCTCAATCACGAAGGACCATTCTACCATTGTGTCTGGAGAACTTGCTCTGTGAAAAACACTTTTGAAATGGCGGCAGACTTTTACCAACCGGATTCTTTATGCTCTTGTCTATTGCGGGGCTTATCGTAGGACTGCAGGTTTTCTGTTGTCCTGGTGATGAGTGTATGTGCAATGGCCCTTACTTATGCCTTCTTGCAGATGTGGACATTCATGCTAATTAGCATCGGCGAGCAACATTTTGGGACATCTACAGGCTTTGAAGTATGTGACTCTCACATAGCCGAGATTGAAAGCTGTACGTTTTGCAAGGCTCCTCTTGGCACAACTCCAGCCCAATGAACGAAACTTTAAAATATGTGCTCTCAATTCCACAGGAGGGGGGCCACAGTTCTTTGGCAGAGCCTTGCCCCCAGCAGACAAACTCTACCTATTCAGGAGCAAACTGGATGACAAAAGTTCAAGACAAAGCTGAAAACATATCAACAATTCGGCAGCCAGGAGCTTTTCAGTTAAGGCATGGAGACTTCTCATCTCTTAAGTTTGTGATAAATTTGCCCAATGCAGTTGGTCAAGTAGGGTATTTTGGATGGTAAGCTAAGTAGTCAGTCGTGACCTGAGCCAATCCTATTAAAATGACCAGACTTACTGCTCCTCCTCTCTTGCCCCTCCCAGTTCAATCCTTTGAGCTCCTAATAAAATCTCTAGGGAGCGATCATCTGGGTTAGGGATTCTGCAGACCCATGGGAGGCGGCGAGAGCCATAAAAGGATGGAGATGGAGCCGGAAAGAGAGGAGGGAGGAGTACTGTGGGAGAGAGAGGGCCGAGAAAAAGAGTAAGAGGAGGTGAGTGTAGCATGGAAAGAGATAAAAAACTGAAAAGAAGGGAGAGTGATAGAGGAAGAGCGGGAGGACGACTGGAAAGGGAGAGAAGTGGTGGAGGGAAAGAACGGAAGAGGATAGGATGTGAAAGAAGGAGCAGTGAGATAATGATGAAAGAGAGATGGATGAGAGGAGGAGAAGGTCCGGAAATGGAGAGTGGACGGGCTCATAGTAAACAAGTATTTGCAATGCAATAGGTCTCACATTTTCAACAGTTTGAGCTCTTGGCATTGTAAATGACAATGTCTTTTATGTATGTGTTGGTTTTTAAAACATAAATAAAATGCATTATCATGTACAATGCCAATAACTTAAACTCTCGCAAATGCGAGACCTATTGCATTGCAAATGCTTGTTTAATTAGTTTTTCCACTACTTGACACCTACACGTATTCTCTAAAACACTGGCTGTTTTCTTTGCCCAGTCCTGATGAAGACCCGACGTGATGATTGTGAATTACACATATAATGGTCAAAACATCGACGATAATTTCTGATATTCCCGTAACCTGCCTAGCTATTTCCACTTGCAAATATAGAAAGGACATCTGCTTGGACAGGCATCTGTTTGAATTGTTTATGTAACCATTGTATTTGTGCATATGTCAACTGTGTTTTAAGTCCACAATTTTTATGTACTTCTATTTTTGTATATGTTTCCAGTCCGTGTTTATCAATGTTTATGTCTCTTAATAGTCCTTTGTGATTTTGCGATTCGTTATGATTTATTATTCAGTCTATCATTTTACGATAAATGATTAATAATATACCTTATTTTCAAACTCTTGTGTTTTGGTGTCCTATAATATGTGGTCCGTACCAAGGCGTGAATGAGTTACGAGACCTATATAAAGTATTTATGAATGAATTAATGTTCTTGTTAAAGAAATATAACTCCCCACAGAACCAATTGGTATTGGTATACCGGCAACATTTGAGGTGTACTGTTGGTTTCATATTGGTGGTGGTGTGGTATCGGTAGTGGTGTGGTATTGTAAGTAGTGTTATGTTATTAGTTTTTTGCATAATGCATCGTTTATCCTAGGGTTTCTTGGCGCTCTAGTGGAAACAAGTTTTAACTTGAAAGTGTTATTTACTGACAGGTAAAAGGTTGCTTTTTTTCTAGATGCCAGGTGCAAAGTTATGCCTCTTAGATCAAAACATAGATCAGTCCAGGTGCTTGGGCCAAGACAGGAGAAGAAACATCCACCCATAGTGGATTTGCAAATTTGCAGCTCCTGGAGCAGGTGCTGATTAAAAAGAATGTAACATTATAGATGAGGTGTACTGTCAAATACACAAAGATAGAAAATGTGGCTAGGGAACTGTATGGTTAAAATGTAAACTGTAAAAGGGAAAGGCTTAAGGAGAGCATGGGGCGCTGAGGACCAACCTGACAGCAGGGTTTTCAATACATTGTAAGAAAAGAATTTGGGTTTTGTTAAGACTTTAGTAGACTGCATTGCAGTAATTCACTCTGGATCCAATAAGTGCACTGACTGCAGTACAGCAGGCGATCTCTGACAGAAGGGGAGTGATTTTCCATAGTTGCAGTGGTGGAAATTCAATGCTGTGGCAACTGCATATCTGGATGGACACATTTAGGTTTTTGTCCACTTTCACACCTTGGCTTTTTGCAATGTGAGAGGTGGCAGGGATAGTGCTAAATTCAACTGTCCAGAAACAGTTAGCCCAGAGCAAGGAAGAGCCACCTACTACCATCTTGTGGAATTGAGCTTAATCTAATTTTGGTCCACCCAGGATTTGAATTTACAGAGGCAGTGTCTGAGATGAATGCCAGAAGAGCTCGGAAGGAGGCATTTCATGAAAAATAAGCTGAGTATCATCAGTGTGGGCATAACATTTTAAGCCAAATCCTGGAATTAGAGAGGTCAGTGGTTGGACATAAATGTTGAATAGGGAGGGGAACAGGGCAGTTTTGTTGAGATTAATATGTTTTAAATTTGTTATAGAGTTCCTTGTTCTAATTCTTTCACCAAGCTAGCTCTGCTGTTCTGGTAACTTGTTTGAGCAAATTGAGTGATTCTGAGACCAGGGAGCAGTATGAGGTTTGTTTATGATCTTTTTCAGCATTTTGGGAGCGATCTTACCCAGTGCTGTGCTAATCCAGGTCCAAAATTTGGAGTATCCTGTCTTGAAATTGGAGAGATAAAGAACTGCATTTTCTAAGGTTACAAAAGAGAGCTTGGAGATCCTTTTCTAATTATGAACCACTGTTTTATTATTAGAAATATTATCAGATAGATGATTTGGGTTGGGACAGAGATGTTCTGATTTTGTTCAATTGGTAGTGGGCTGGTATTGGTGATGGTGGTGTACTGGTGGCATTGTATTATAGCGGTGGGGTGCTATTGGTGGTAGTACTGGTATTCATTGTGGTACGGTTGTGCTTGTGGTATTGGATGGTGTTAATATAGATGGTATTGGTGATGGGATTGGTAGTATTAATGCTGGTGGTATTATTTTAGTAACAAGAATTGGCAAAGCTAATAGGTCGCAAAATATATGAGATTTGTTGGTGTTGACAGTGTGTTAGCCATTTTGTGCAGCAACGCAGCTGCTGTGCGGCATTACTGAAAGTAAAAAAAATAACGATAAAAGCATTATCAACGGTGGCCGCGTCATAGTGTTTTTATTTTTACCTCCAACCATGCTGCACAGCAGCCGTTGTATTACATGGCTTAAAAAACATTGACAAAGCCAAAAAGTAAAGCTATTTGGCTTTTTCAACTTTTTTTCCATGTTTTACAGTAAGGTGATGGATTGAGTTATCGGGCTATGAGAAGTGATCTCCCCTGACACATGTAGCCGCACCAATAAAGTTGGCGTCATTGACACCAGATAAGCTGCATGATATAAACATCAAAGTGCCATAGATTACGGTGTGATGCAGCTGAGCCAGCGATTCTTTCAGTCGGTGGTGGAACCCTTTACAAAGTTTAATTGTCCTCCTGACATAGTGTCGGAGAGGATCAACAAGACACTGCAGGTGTTGGCGGAGGCCCATTACAAGCTCGCCGGTCACAGTAGGGGCCAAAGAGGAGGAATGAAAAACTTTGCATGCTGGGAAACAGGTAGGCTCAATCTCGACTCAATGCTGCTCAGATCCTGATTGGGAGCAGGGCTGCGCTACAAAGTTCCTGACATTGATGTCCCACTGACCATACTTACTTGGTATTGAGTTCTCCTCTTCCTCTGCTGAGCCTATAAATAGGACTGTATTAAGTACCATTTACACACTCAAAGGGGTCTTGAGCAGTCTGTTTGCAGCCCTTTTGAATAACTAACATTGCCTAGCTACAACTGCTGGGGAGACTACCGTGCATGGCTTTACCTTACTATGAGCTGCTATTGCTGATTCTCCTAGAGGGCATTGATCTTGAATGGCCACTAATTCATGGTCATGGTGAAGGTAAAAACAAAGGGGATAAGGCCCTATCGATAAAAGAATGACACTAACTCATCCGATGTGAAGAAAGTGTGGACTAATTTGTGAACCAGGCATTGATTGCCCACACTGCACGATGGCCAAACTTGAGGCAACAAATAGTACAGAAGATAACCAGGTGATGATATCGGAGCTCTTGAAAAACCTCACTGCTTTGTGATAAGACATTAATAAGTCCTTAGCAGACCAAGATCATTCTCTTCATCAGGCCAAACCCAGGCTTGACCATGTTGCAACAAATTTCGTTCATGGAACAGACTCACAATCAATATCAACTGATGGCTAGGGTGACTAATCTGGAACAACAGTACATGACGATGTGCTCACCAAGAGGAATGATTATGAAAATTGCTGAGCCGGAACAACACAGAAGTTGCCAATCCTTAATTGGGGAGGTATGTGCAGACGCTGTTCTGACATTTCCCAAAGGAAAATCAGAAGACTGTGAAATCATCCTTGATTGGACGCACTGTGTGTACTCATCTTTCCAGACTAAAAAGAAACTAGGCCCAGACGTCCTAACGCGAGTTAATTTTTTTCTCATCAAGAAATGTTGGCAGTTCAGGATCCTAAGCAATGCCTTTTGGGAATACTCCCGGTGCGTAAAAAGAGAAGCCTAAGTAGGAATGTCCTGATACTGGGCTTAGTCCTGGTAAAACGAAGAGTGGCTATACATATTCTTTCATCGTCTCCCCCTCAAGTGCAGAAGTGGGAGAGACATATGGCTGAGTGGGCGGTGGCTAAGGAACGGCGTACACACAAATGTAGGAAGGATAATAAATTGGAAGAAGATCTGCGGATGTGGGCGGCAATTTTAGTGGACATGTTGTATCCACCAGATACCAGACCACCATAGATTGTTGATACGTTTGGGCAACCATTGTGAAACTACGCCTAAGATTTGGATTTTATGTAAACTGAATTAATTTACTATGTTGGACACCCCGACCCTTTAGACATACCCAAATGTCTATATATATATGCATGAACTCAAACTTCAATGACCTCCCAGAGACTTAACATTTCTCCATGAATCATTTCGAGCACTGATAGGTAGAGGGAGGGTGGGGATGCAGGGGTTATTTGCACTGTTATTATTGTGACTGCTGAGTAGGAATGTTTTATGCAACTATGCCAATAAAGATTATATGAAAAAAAGAAATGTTGGCAGCTGCCCACACGCAAGATACAGGAGAGTTCAGAGTTGGCAGGATCACTATTTTTAGGAAGTAGCTGCTCTCACATTAGCCAAGAGAGGAGAAATTAATACAGCTACAGAATTCTTGAGATTTTTTTTAAAACTTGTTTATCACAGATTAGATTAGAACAATGCTAGAAATTGACTGCAGGTTGACTGGGGTATAAGCCCTAGTCAAGCGGCAACCAAAATCCTAGTCAGGGAAAGAAGCAGGCAACCATTAAATTAACCTGTGCTCACCCTCTGGTAGGTGGGCACAGAGCAGTCAGGCTTAATTTAGAGGCAATGTGTCAACATTCCACTCACCTGGGACCTGGAATCTGCAAGAGGGAAGATAGTACTCCCAGTACCTCCTTGGAACAAACCCCAACACCTGATAGGAAGTAGATGTCAGTGGTTTGTGCCCGGGGGAACAGAGAGTAGGGAATGAGAAGGGTGAAGTGGAGGAAAAGACAAAACCCCTAGTGTTGGCATCACAGCAAGCACTTCACTCAGTATCAGTGGCGGCTCGCAGAGGGACTGCTGCAGGGCGGCGGGGTGGGTGAAGGCCCCGTCCTACCGCCCCGCTGCAATCCCTCTGCAAGCCGCCACTGCTCAGCATGATGACCCAGTCTCTCTGTTTTTTCTATAAAATACAGAGGCACAATCAGTATTTGGCAAACAGAAAAAAAGCATAGAATTCTGGTCCTAATTTCCCCTTCAGCAATCGCTCACCAATTGATAAATAAACGGTTGTATACACAAGAAGCCTTCACCCTCTTAAGGTAAAAATAATTGGAAATTATTGCACAGAAATTCAAAAAAGTCACATCCACATATCCATACATGACAATATCCAGAGGTTTGCGGAAAGGGTAAATAACAGAGTCAACAGTTTCTTATAATTGCCACAATCTCTGAGAATGAGTAGGGATTGTTATTTGAATATCATTAGTCAAGTCACAGGTTCAGTACACTGACCTGTTTTCAGGAAGTTAATATTAGTTCTGATTTTTTTGGAGAGTCCATAGTATCCAGTAATATGCTGCAGGTGACCAGGCAAATCCAGGTACTTGGTTAAGAGAGGAGCTGAGCTGGCAGAGAGACTGTAGGAGATAAGTGACTCTAGGTAGGTTTTATATGAATTAGAAATGGGATACGGGGAACGACGCACCAAGAAAACAGGATGCAGGGAGTGGGGCAAAACGAATGGAACTCATGAAATAGCTGCGCAGCAAGAAGAGCTTCTGCAACAATACTTGGAGCCAAGCGCAGCTTCTGACTCAGATGCAGCTTCTGAACTTTGCCACTTCTTCAGTTCAAAAGATTTTTATTGGATAAGTAAAGGTGTCAGTACATAAGAAAAAATAAAAACATAACTTCATATGAAAGAAATAGGAATACATGGCGAGGAAAATATACAATGAATCAGATGGTAACAAAGATTTGAGGCCATATGCCAAAAAGCAGCGCTGAAAATAAAGAGCAATGAAATAGAATGTAAAAACAGAAAAATGCGAATGAACAACAAGGTCAATCAGGGTGGCTTAGAGACCTCTTGCTGAAAAGGAGACACATGAGAGGAACGTTTAGCACAAATATCTAGATACAAGGTTACAGGAAGCCATAGATCATGTCGTTTAACAGCTAAACTAAGGGGGTGCACAAAAACAGTATCTAGCCTGTGATTATGGCAAACATTGTACCACCATGCTCTGAAAGAAATGTTAGTAAAATTCTTCCAATTAACAGTGATTTGCTGGAATGCGACAGCTAGCAACAAATCAACAATCTGCGTATTAAGGTCATTGTCATCCCAGCAGGGAGAGAGGCTCCCTAAAAAAATATTTACATAGGAGAAGGGGGATGTAGTGTGGAATATGGTGTTGATTTGGGCCCAAACTTGTTTCCAGAAGGTGTGCGCGAGAGTGCAAGAAAAAAGCATGTAAAAAAGAGTGGCCTTAGGTGCCGAACAGGACCAACAGAGATCCGGGACAGAAGGAAACCTCTTATTCAACATCTGGGGTGAGAAGAGAAGTCTGTTATAAATAAAGAAAAGGGTTTGTGTGAGAGAAGCAGCCCTAGATGTCTTACGAAGTTTGGTCCAAAGTTTATCCCAAAGGGAGACGGGCCAGGAGATGTCAAAATCAGATTCCCATTGTTCCTCAACCTTGGATTTTGGTCTAGGAGTGAGGAGCGTGTGAAATGAGTGGTATATTGAGGAGGCTGTGGGATGGGTGCGCAGCAAGGAATGAAGCTGCAAAGTAGGATTGGGAGAGTGAGGCCGGATGGGGGACTTAGAAAGAAGGGCATAAGTGGACATAACTGCGTTCTTAAGCATAAGATATTTGCAAGCAAAGGAATGGGGGAGATGAAAATTTTGGCTAAGAACAGAAAAGGATAAGAAATCAGACTTAGAAAAGAGTTGAGATACCCAGATCAAACCTCTTTGTCTCCAGGTTTTCCAATAGAAGGGCTTGCGGTTGATGGAGATATTATTATTATACCAAATAGTGGAATTGAGAAATTCGGCTACAGAGGAAGGGGGGCTTGGGTGAGTGGAAAGAAGCAATTTGGTAGTAAACTTGTGAATAGGGATGGAGGTAAACTGGGGCTTACGAGAAAATGAGAGGTATTCAGCAAAAGAAAAAGGGGATAAAGAAAGACGTTCAATGGCAGCCCATAAGGGGGATGACTCACCAGGATCTTGCAACCAAAGAGAGGCTTGTCGCAAAATGAATGCCTTGTGGTAAGCGGGAAAATCCGGAAAATTAACCCCACCCTCCGATTTGGGGAGTTGCAATCTGAGTAAGGACATACGAGCTTTTTTGCGGGACCAAAGGAATAGAGAAAGAATAGTGTTGATTTTCCTAAAAAACTTAGCAGGGGTAGGAACTGGAATGTTGGAAACGGTGTAGAGGACTAGCGGAGAGAGCATCATTTTAATCGTGTCAAGACGCCCCCACCAGGAAAGGTATAGCGGGTGCCATCTAGAAGTGAGGTCAGATAATTTCTGGATACATTTGTTAAGACACAACGAAACAGTGTCGGGAAGGGAGGGGGTAATGTGCAGACCAAGGTATTTGATGTGTGAAGGGCTCCAAGTAAAATTGGACGCCGCAAAATCCGGTTTAAAAGTAAATTTAGTAAGGGGTAAAATTTCACATTGTTCAGCTTATAACCAGAGATCTGGGAGTAATCATGAACTTCAGCCAGGAATGCAGGAATAGAAGTGGCGGGATTTGACATGAAGAGTAGAATATCATCTGCATAAGCAGCAAGTTTAATAGTTGTTTGGGAAATTTGGAAACCATGAATGTTAGGGTTCTGACGGAGTTTTGAAAGAAAAGGTTCCAAGGCCAGATTAAAAAGGAAAGGGGAGAGAGGGCAACCCTGACGAACACCTCTGCCTAAATTGAAAAAGGGAGAGACTAGACCGTTAGCACAAACCGCCGCTCTGGGACTTGAATAAAGAAAGGAGATAAAGGAAATGAAATTCGGACCGAACCCAAACCACTTTAGGGCGGAGAAAAGGAAAGTCCACTCTACTCTATCAAACGCTTTTTCCGCGTCTAGGGCGATTGCTGCTAGCGAGTCTTGGAACTGTGGGGATTTGGAGAGGATATTAAACAAAAGTCTGGTGTTATCTGTGATGAAACGACCTTTAACGAAACCAGACTGTTCAGGGCCTAGCAGTTCAGGAAGAAAGGGGTCCAGTCTTATGGCGAGAGATTTGGCGTATAATTTGTAATCGATGTTAACCAAAGAGATTGGTCTATAATTCTTACAATACTGGGTATCTTTCCCTTCTTTGGGTATAACACAGATGTGAGCGTCTGAAAATGTACCCGAGGAAGAGCCACTAATTATGAAGGAGTCGATAAGGGAATACAGCCTGGGTAATAGCAATTTAGAAAAATGCAAATAAAATTCAACTATGAATCCGTCTGGACCAGGGGCTTTGTCCTTCTTGAGCGACTGAAGTGCGGTAAGCAATTCGCAACTAGAAATGGGTGATTCAAGGGCAGACAAATTGACAGGAAAATTGAGAGGTGCCTGAATGCTGGAAAAGAAAGTAGCAAGAGACTGAGCAGTGGGGTGTGTTTCAGAGGAGTAGAGTATGGATTAGAACTGAGAAAATTGCTCCAAAAACAGAATTAACATCATAGACAGACTCAATATTCAACTTGTTTTGCTTGACTTTTAAATAGTTTGCTAAAATCTTTCCCGCTTTATTCCTACCCCCATAAAACTTTGAACTGGATTTCAACAAATACAATGAAGCATCTTCGGTGGAATGTTTATTGAATTGCATCTTGGCTTCAATGAGAGCAGTCAAACTTTCCTGCGAATGAGACGTGTAGAAAGAATGCTCTAATTTTTTAATCGTAGAGAGGAGATTGCTGGTGAGTTTGCGAGCATTCTTGCGTTTACTAGCCACAAAGCTAATGATGAAGCCCCTGGCTGCCGCTTTATAGGCGTCCCAAATAACATGTGAGGGCATGGTGGGAGAATCATTAATAGTAAAAAATTCTGTGGTGAAATCAACAAAGGAGGCGGTGAATTTGGGATCAAGAAGTAAAGCATTATTAAAACGCCATCTTTTTGGTCCAGTGGATTTGGGTAGGATGTCGATGTTAATCAAAACGTGGGCATGGTCAGAGAGTAAGATGGGGCCAATGTCAGCATGGGTGAGGGATTGAGACATGTGATGAGAAAGAAAAATGTAATCGATGCGTGATTGCGAATGATGAGTCGGGGAATAAAAGGTAAACTCTTTAGAAGTAGGATTGCAGAGACGCCAAGCATCAATGAGCTTGTGTTGGGATATCGCTTGAGCAAAGAGCTTATGAGACTTATTAGGGACAAAAGAGGCTTTGGAGTGTCTGTCTAGAAACGGGTCAAAGGGTAAATTGCAGTCTCCTGCCAAGATAAAATTATCATCAATTAATTCAGTAATACGAGAGGTCATTGTGTGCCAAAAGGCGGGATCACCACCAGTAGGGGCGTAAATATTAAGAAGGGAGATGGGAACGCCCTTCGAGGAAAGTTTGACATACAACCATCTACCGTCAGGATCTGACTCAGAAACCAAAAGAAAATGAGCGAGAGACTTGCGAACTAATACAGCCACACCGTTCCTCTTACCATCACCAGGAGACGAAAACACAGCGCCTACCCTTCCTCTTTTGAGTTTAGCAGCTTCAATATCAGATAAATGAGTTTCTTGTAAAAAGGCGATGTCTACATTTAATTTGGCTAAGTAAGAGATAATTTTTTGTCTCTTGATAGGAGAATGAAGACCTTTAACATTCCAAGAAACAATTCGGACAGACATCAACGGTTAATAGAAGAGTGAACTAGATAGAGAAGAGGACAGGAGAAAAGAGCCTCACAGCAAGTAAGGGCACATGGAAAAGAGAAAATGAAGTAAGGATAAAGATAATGCAGCGCGAGCAAAAGAAAAAGAAGTGGGAGAAGAACCAGAAAAGCCATGTAAGTAGAAAAAGACCCAGAAAATACTAAGAAAAATAAGAAAATAAGGCAGAATTCAGAAATAATGGTAAAGAAGGGCCAAGGGGAACTGAGATATGTAAGAAGAAATAAGCATGGCCAAGAGATCCAATATATAATGAGAAGAGGAAAGGCAAGGAGAAGAAAAGAGAAGGGGGGCAATGAAGAAGGTAATGACACCCATAAACCTGAGAGTATTGAGGGAAAGGGCAGAATAGGAAAATATAGAACAAAAAGAAACACGATAAAAAAGGGTTGAAGGGTACTTACGGGGGGTATCATGAGAGAAATACAACCAGGAACTAGGACAAGCGAAAACGTACGTAGAGGCGAGGGGAGGGAGGTAGGGCCAACTGGGAGAGGCAGGGCACTCGGGATGAATGGGACGTCCAACCAGAGAGACAAGACGGAACGCAAAAAAAAAATCATCTGTGGAGGGAGAAAAATAACAAGGGTAGGTGACCACAAACAATAAAGGCATACAACAAACAAACGACCAACTGAAGAACCAAGAACGCAATGTCAGAGGCTAAAATATAAAATGTAAGCTTAAACAGAAAAACGTGTAAGCTGAAGAACCTGTGAAAATGGAAAGCAGCAGAGCATAACAAACTAGGGAATCAAAAATGCAACTACAGATAAAGTCATGGTGGAATAGAAGATGAAGGACCAGACAGCTCCATATCAGCATGACCGCAGGAATTCAGGAAGCTCCGAAGTCACACCGGGTCTTCATATGTTGTAGTCTTGTTATTGTGAGTGACTTTAAATAGGCAGGGATGAAAAAGACCATATCTTGCACCAATGGAGCGAAGGTCAGGTCTCATCTCTAGGAAGGCCTTGCGGCGGTTTGCGGTGGTTCTGGCATAATTCTGTGCAAAGAACAAAGTGGAGCCCGACCATGTAAGACGAGGAGAGGCTCTGGCAGCTGAAAGAACTTTCAGCAGGTCTGTGTATTCTAGAAAATACATTATTACACCTCTAGGCTTCTTTGGCACGGAAAGAGAGGAGGACGCTCGACCAAGCCTGTGGGCACGCTGAATATTGAGTAAGGTACCATCAGGTAAGTGCAGAAGCTTAGGAAGAAAGGACTTGAAAAAATTGATTGGGTCATTCCCCTCACAACCTTCCACCAGGCCGTAAAGACGGAGGTTATTGCGTCTGTTACGATTTTCAAGGTCCTCCACCTGCTTCTGAAGAGAAGAAATCTGCACCTGCATATGAGAGACTTTGGTCACAGAGTCCTGAAGAGATGAGACGTCTCGCTCTACTGACGACACTCTCTCATCCATCGAAACCCAGTTGTCAGTGAGAATCTGTAATTTAGCATTAGTCTCTTCCATGTAAGGGCGCAAGGCCCGAATCTCTTCAAGGAGTAGTTCCATAGAAATGATCGAAGAGGACTTAGGAGGTGAAGGTGGGTCTTTTTTTAACCTCTTAGAATTTGCTTTTACTGAGGGTTGTAAGGAAGGTTCCATATTTGACGTCATGTCAGTTGGAGGGAGAGATTGAGATGCTTCTAAGTGTGCCAATGCCGTGAATAATTTGGAATTTTTTATGTAATTGCGCTTCTGAACTTTACTTGAACAGTCCGCCATCAGCAGGTCTGTGGGGCTTAAGGTGGTTAATGATTCAGTGCGCGACTAAACCAAAAACAAGAAAAAACTCCAAAAATCAGATTAAGTTAGAGGTGTGCCAGGTAAAAAATTGGAATCATGAATATCAGAAGCTAAAATCACAAAATGGCCGCCGTGTGTGAGGAGATTCAAAAATTCCATTCAGATCCATGAAGAAAAAGAAGAAAAGTCACCTTAGAACATTGGTCATCAACATCTGTGCTTCAAGGGCTGCTGGAGTCACTTCCATATGACGAGGTATCCAGAGATCCCAAACGCGGTAAATCGCGCTGGTGCGGCAGTTGCGGGCAAAAATAAACAAAATGGCGGTCGCGGCCGATGACGAGCCGCGACCGGAGGTGAAATGGGCTGCAAAACCTAAAATAACGAAGCCTCAGCGCCGGAAAAGGAACAGGAGTGAGCCCGTCATGTTCCTACACAAGGAGCTTCCCTCCGTTGCTCAGAAGAGGTGCGCGGACCGCCGGTACACTCTGGGGTGGACGGAGCCTCTATCCGAACGCCGCCATCTCCCGCGGGCGCCTAGCCACGCCCCAACTTTGCCACTTCTGAGATGGTTGCCAGGCAGGAGCAAGCTGTGCAGGAAAGAGCGGTGGGGTGGGGGGCTGACTCGACAAACGGCGACAAGGGAAAATTAAAGAAATAATTAATTTGCCCTTGTCACCGTCTGTCCAGTCCCACCCACCCCGCATCACCGCTCTTACCTACATGGGCTCTACTGCTGCCAGATCTCGCGTGAGTGCATACTTTCATGATGGCTCACACGTGATCTTGGCACCCAACACAGGAAGGGGGGAATTTTGTCCCACATAGCGGTAAGGGACCGGGGATGTGGCCCAAACTAAACTAATCAGAAGCGGTGGTGGGTTGGGCCCAGAGGGACAGACAATTGAACGCCTCCCCCACACAATGCTATGACCACAGGCCTTGCACCATACTGGCGCAGGTCGCACAAGTCCTAACAGTTCTCCCCCCAAAGTCTGACCCACTGGTCGTGGTTTGTGAGGGTGGAGAGCATGGAATCTTCGAATCAGGGAAGGGGCATGTACTTGAACTGTAGGTTCCCAGGATCTGTCCTTTGGAGGGTAACCCACCCAATCCACTAAATATTAAAGTTTACCTTTTAACCTCTTAGCATCAAGGATTTGATGAATCTCATCTTCTATATTACCTTTCACAACAATTGGTGGTGGAGGGGGTTCAGCATGAAAGGCAGGGTGGAATGATTTCTAAAGCTATGTGTAGGATACAGGATGCATTTGGATTTCTTTAGGCAGTTCCAATTTTATGGCCAGAGGATTGATGATTTTATGACTTTATAACGTGGTTGTAATTTTCGTGGCACTGATAATCGTAGGTTCTTTGAGGCCAACCAAACCTGATCACCAATTGTGTACAATGGGGCCGAACGTCTTTGCCTATCCACCTGGGTTTTCATGTGTTATATATATATTGCTGCAACTCAATATTTACAATAGTCCAGATACTTTAAAAAAAAAAAAATCTTTTGATTGAAGTTCAAAATTATATATGCATCAGTACTACCGTGCAAGGCAGCTTAAACTTTGAATAATCATACAAACAACATGCGATTGACCATTACTGTGTATCAGTAATGCTAGACAATTGAGCATATGCATTAATAAAGTCCGCAATATAAAGGTCACTTGCATATATTTACATCAGTCTGCTGTGGGCTGGGAGCTGGTTTGTGCTTGCTGTTGGAGATATTGGTGTAGTGGTTCCCAAATGTCTTTTGGTTTAGATTATGTTGGAAGTTCTTCCACATATAATTTGAGGTTCTCCTTACAATACACCATATCTTTAACCCAGTGTGTGGTTTTCGGGGCAAGTCAGCTCTCCCAAGTCAGAGCCACCCGGCGTTTGGCCATCAATAATGCAATTCGCACAAATTTGCCCAGAATTCCCTTCAGCTGAGGCACATAGCATAGTAGACAAATCAACGGTGTACACTGCAATTCAACCCCCACCATTTCCTGTGTCTGTTTCACCACTTCTTCCCAAACAAGCATTGGCATAGCCAATAGGTCTCGCCTTTGGGATCTTATAAGTGTTTAGCCATGCAACAGTTGATGTTGTTGCACCAAGGATATTGTGCTGCATAACTAAATACTTATAAGGTCCCAAAAGCGAGACCCATTGGCTATGCCAATGCTTGTTTTTCGTTGCATTCAGCCCGCCGCTGTTATTACTTGCTTTCAACTCGTCGCTGCTTGATTTACATTGTAACCCCAATTTGTGTGGCCATATAATTTGGTAACATTATATGGCATGGGAGTATAATCCCAGCATGTTACCTCTCAGTGTTGTGCGGCCGGAGTGTGAGGGGCACTGCAAGGGGGCAGACGAGCTGTGTTTTTATACACTATATGCTCTTTAGCAGCCGGTTTATAATTGTGGAGCGTTAGAAGAAAATGGCAAGACTGAAGAGAAATTGTATTAAGTCTTATTGAGTTTGCTGTATGCACACACGCTTTGGAGCAGCGTGTTTATGGGCTGGCAATTCAAACGTACATCATCGCCGTGCCTTTTCCTATCTCCATTTTAGTATTAAAAGGTTAGTCACTGCTCAAATGTTTTCATAAGGCTGTTTTTTGGACCCGCTGTCCACAATGTGGAATTTCTTTTTGACGTCAGACGTCACCATAATTCCATCCATCTTCCATGTTAAACATTTTGCCTAAATAAGTGAATCAGGGTAATAAATCGGATTATGATGGGTGCAGGGAGAAAGTCAATATCTTCAGACCCCTGTTTGTAGTACGATAATGGAAAGCTTTGTGCTTGCTCTGCCCCACTGCTTGCTTACCAGTGAAATTGTTATGCCTTATATCTGCCGGCTCTAAATGCTGCTGTATAATCTGAAAACAAACTGCCACGAGATACCCTCCAGTAATCTCCCTTGCTGGTGCTGAAAAGCCTGTACCAGCTCAAAGCAATGCAACCAATAGGAAGTTAAAGATGCACTTAAAGTGCCTGCTGACTATAGTGAGACAGGGGCCTTTGTTCAACTTTGCATAGGTACCCAGGTCTAAAATTAATC
This sequence comes from Triturus cristatus, assembly GCF_964204655.1. Lineage (NCBI taxonomy): Eukaryota > Metazoa > Chordata > Amphibia > Caudata > Salamandridae > Triturus > Triturus cristatus. The sequence continues at coordinate 514,968,197 of NC_140588.1, forward strand.
GTTAAAACAGAATCAGTATCTGGGTACGCAACGAACAACCACAAAGTTTTCATTAATAAAAAGGTACACGATTTCTGAAAAACTGTCTATTGCCAGGAATTGGCTGTACAGTAATGGTCTGGGGTTGATTGAACATTAAAGGGCCATTTGACAGGGCTAGCTGCTTTTGGAAAGCTGGTCATCATTTCCTACTCACAGGGTAATGCTCAATGACAGGATGTTCTCTGGTTAGTCATGCGCAGTGCAGTTAGTTGTGCTGCTTTCGGTGATATTGTATTTTGTGTTTGACTTTCATCTGAAATTGCAGGTACTGCAACTCTTGCTGCCAGCGTATGATTTAACCGCCAGTTATAAGAGCTTCTATAGCATTCACTGTATCACTAATACATATGTCAACAATGTAAAAGGACTTTAATTGGAGCCTGGTTTTAATTCTTTTTTTATTGGTGTCATTCATTTCCCACCTCCCCTCCCTCGTAACCTATTTCCCATTTCCTATTTTTCCAGCACCGCGAGGTCTTACGAATGGCAATAGCGCTATGCAAATATGAGCACTCCACTGCAAACAAACAAACAAAAGTAAAAAACATTGTCATTTGCAACTCCAATAGCTCTAACTTTCACAAATGCAAGACCGATTGCACTGCAAATGCTTGGTTGTGCTATACATAGGCTCCTAACCAGCACTTTGATGGATGGAACTGTAAACATGAAATACGTTATAAGTACTGCGTTTAGGTCTCACCTTAGGAACCTCTTGGGTCGGGCACTGGCTACCTTAAGGCTCTTTAGGTACTTCTGCAACACATTTTCGTTCTGCAGCACTGCCATCCTTCAGAAACAGAAACCCACATGTGAAGCAATGGAGAGACTCTGGCGTGGAGTTGTGCATATCCGGTCCGGCCGGAAACACGGAACTCAGAAGATAGTTCCGCAATGAGCAGAAGTTGGTAATGAACAGACCGCTCACTATTTCAATAAGGGACAAGAGTATTGACGAACTTGCTGTACTCTTAAAAAAAAAAGTGAAAACCGTTGAACACTATGCTACTAGATTGGCACAGCAGCAGTAAAAAGTGTCGAGATTTTGCATGCAGCGGCTAGCCGGAAAACACATACATTACTTATCATAAATTCATTTGGGGGAACTTTCCATTAATATACAAACAGATTCAAAAGGGGAGACTTCGTATGTAAATCAATTCAATGCCGCGTCAGTGGTAGTAAGCGCAATATAAGTAAAAATATGTAGAGACATTGGACTGATTGAAGAAAACTGGCAGCCGTCCTAAAATTAACAAACTCATTCTCCGTTTAACATTAGCTTCCAAGCGGAATTTCTGCTATGTTTGAAAATAAATGCGCTCCATCATACGAAGTAGAGGACATTATGGTTTATTGCATAGACCTATGGAATGCATTATGTTGACGGTAAAATAAACCCAAACCTGATCGGTAGTCCCAGACAAAAACAAGCACAGGCTAAAGAAAACAAACACGCGCGCACGACTCGCGTTAAAGGAGGAGGCAGCAGGGGGAGGGGAGACAGGAGGGGGCCTGCGCCTGTTTCCCTTCCGGGAACGAGCAGAGGCACCATATGTTTGCAAGTTAATTACAAACATATGGTGTTAACGCTCGCTTCCGCAAGGGAATCGCCACACGTGCACGCGTTGCCATTAAAAGCAATGCAAGGCGTGCACGTTTTTGGCAGAAAAGGCGCATCGATGGCTAAAGGTCTTCTCCTATGCAGCGCATGCGCGCTGCGTAGGCGAAACCTAAAAAGGAACACTAGCCTAAAGTCCCAAGCTAAGTGCCAGAAGTCAGTGTCCAGTTGGCCGCATCGTTTACATTTGCTAGTGTCACGTAGGCCGTACCTGTGCAATCTGGAGGGCGTGTGATAGACCTGATAAATATATTTAAAATGTATTATGTGCAGGTTACCGTTTGGTGTGAGGATACTAGTGAGGTTGCATACGTGTTCCCACTCTAATGGCGTCGGGGGGGGCATCATTCTGTGAGTCCAGCGGGCAAGACTTCCGTCCGAATCCACAGCTCTCTCATCCCGCACAGCCCTGTAGAGTTTGGTAACCATCTTTTTCCGTGTGGGCGCAACCAATAGTAATTGTAGAGCATGCAGGGTTGGTGGTTCGGCTGGATATGTAGTGTAATGTGCTCAGATTGCTTGCCTAAGTCTATGCACAGTAAATTGAAATAATGGTGTAGGGTTAGTGATATATTGGAGCCCCTCAGGGGTAATGAAACTCCCATTAGGGTAAAGGTCTTGCAAGGTATCAATACCCGCCTCCTTCAGTGACCTTAATGGGCCCTCCTCTTGTCTTACCGAAAGCGCAGCATGAAGTGTCAGTGGCAGTGCCGGGGCGTAAATATGTGTGATGATGCCGGGTAATGGAACCGGACTAGCATCACCGTCTTCTACCACCACATGTGGGGTATACACGTGGCGGCGGAACCAATAGTATGCATACTATGCTTGAGCACAAAGATGATATATGTACAGATCAGGAGCGCTGAATCACCCTTGGGCATAATCGAGCGTAAGTGTAGCCCAGACCACTCTAGCATGCTTGCCTCCCCAGATCAGTCTAAGCAGAGAAGTCTGCAATTGCTGTGTTAGTTTTATAGGAATATTGCAGAATAAGTATAAAAAACGTAGGAGAATGACCATTTTGATAACCGCAATGCAGTCGGCTAAGGATAGTGGCAGTGCAATGCACCTGTCAACTTGTTGCTCTAGAGAAACACACGCTCTGCCATAGTTTTCTTTTACGACAGTCTCGGGAGCCCTGTGCACCCAGACGCCCAGGTATTTAACTGGTTCTGTGGTCCAGACCAGAGGTTACTCCATACATGGTGGATCAGTAATGGATGTCAGTGGTATTATTAGCGATTTGTCCCAGTTAATAGTGAGACCGGAGAGCAGTCCAAATCTGATGTACTCTCTTAGCACCTGAGCCAGGTAGCGCCGGGGGTCTGTAATAAAAATCACCATGCCGTCGGCATAGAGGGATATACCGACAGGGCGGTGCTTGAAATTGAGGGCCGTGTCTCTGTGACGCTGCCAGATCATGCAGGCCAAGGGCTCGAGCACAATGGCAAACAGCAGCGGTGACACAGGGCAACCCCGGGTGTCTCTGCCAATCGGGAATGGCTCTGATGTCAGTCCTCCCACACATACCCGCACTGAGGGGTCAGAGTATAATTGTGGCACCCATTCAAGGAAAATTGAAGGAAATCCCATGCGACGAAGCATTTGGAACAAGTAACTCCACTCTATGGAGTCAAACGCTCTAGCCGCATCTAGCATTACTGCAGCTGCGTGCAATTCAGGATCGAGGATGTGAAACATCGCAAATATAGTTCGGAGATTGTGGGACGTGGATCTCTCTGGAATAAATCCAGATTGGTCTGGGAGAACCAGACAAGGCATTAGAGGCTGGAGCCTGGTTGCCAGAATTTTGGCGAGTATTTTGGCATTGAGATCAATCAGAGATAAGGGCCGATATGATTCGCAATGTATGGATGATTTGGCAGCAATATACCAGTTTCATGTGCCTCTGCGCACATTTCCAGTAAGTGGGGTGTGACCAAATCAACATATATGCTTTATAAAATTTGGCCATGAGGCCGTCGGGCCCCGGCACTCTTTTGTTTGGTAAGGCACGTATCGTTGCTTTTATGTCCGATTCGTCGATTGGCTGATTTAGGTAGTCGCGGTGATCATCCAACAGCCATGCGCAAGCAATGTCTGACAGATATTCCGCAAGATCCGAAGAAGACATTGTTCCCTGCAATGTATACATGGTGGCGTAATAGGTACAAACTTGGTCCACTATCTTCTGAGGGGTGTAGTGATCCCCACCCTGCGTGTCCAGTATTTTATCTATGTGATGATGTTCGGCACAAAATTTGCATCTGAAAAAAAAAAAAAAAAAAAAAAAAGAGACAGGTTCGTGTGTTCGTCATTTTTTGATTATTGTTGCTGATCCTGTGTGTCAGACTTGACGCGGTCATCATTGGGATGACCCACTGCCAGATGGGGTTGTATAGGGCAGGTAAATAAGTTATTGATTATAAGCCTGACAAATTAAGCAGGCCAGAATGTTCGCATCTGAGCTGTAGGTACTGTAATTACGCATCGCTGCTCATTTATATATGTTAGTGTAATTATCTATGCTTTCTGTGCCCGGTATACTGATGGCTTGGCACAATTACTAAATTTCACAGACATGATATTACCATTATCATGCTGTCAAAATAGCAGACAACACGTTATCAGTGTATGTCTAATTGGTGTTGGAGATGAATGAAACAAAAGAAAAAGGCTATGCAAGACTAAAATATTTTTCACATAACTGCCTTTCTCTTATAGACAGGCAGCCTCGGTCATATGTTTCCAGATTGGACATTAAGGAACAATTATGATCTGTGCACTTGCATCTTAACTCTTGAAGGCCTGTTTTAAATAAGGACTGCCACCACAGAGTGACAAATGAGGCCCGGTATTTAGGGTAATGAGAAAATATCTGACAGGATTTCCTTTTTAAAGTTTGCTTTAGTAAGCTCATTCTTGTGAGTGGTGGCCCCAAAAGTTGACTTGTTTTTGAATTAGGCTATTTATTGTATAGGTGGAAATTATTGCACTTTGACTGATTTCTTTAGCAGATAAATTATTAATTATCAACATTAACAACTGTTCTTAAACTTGGTTTTCCGAATATTTAGGTAATTTAGCATTCCTATTAGGGCCTCCTAGCATTAATATTGACTTCAGGTTGGTGTAGGTTCATGTACTAGGGACATTTGCATATGAGATGTCATTTGGCTAGCTTATGAGCTAACACAATGAGGTTTGTACATTAATTTGAAGGATTTCTCGCCGTTTCACATACGCTGTGTATCTCCTATAATTTTGCTTACGCCCAGTAGCTACACACAGGGATTAATAGTGTTGACAAGACACAGGGTTTGATAGTGTTTGACAGCAGTGAAATCTGTTTCAGATTTCCTCCTGTCAAAAAGGGGGGGAAGGAGGAGAATATTGGCTTTCTGCTGGCCCCTGAGGAGGTTCGCTTCCCGCTAGCCTCTTAAGAAATTAAGCCCCCTAGAAATTAGCCCCCTTAGAAATTAAGCCGAGGAAATAGGTATGGTGCTTTCCCCTTTTTCTCATGTTTTATTGTGATCTTTCAGGGGAATTAGTTGTGGGCACCGGAACGTATTCAATTGATTTCTGGTTTTTCACAGCCCAAGACACAAAAAGACTAAAGTCCTCAAGAACACACTGTGGCATTTGAAGAATTAAAGAGAGCTTTATGCCAAGCACCAGTTTTAGCAAACCCTGATTACAACAAATCGTTTATGCTTTTTGTGACAGAGCGGGATGGAACAGCACTATCTGTCCTAACACAAGATCATGCAGGAAAACACGAGCCCTGTGCTTATCTTTCTAGTACATTAGACCCAGTAGCACAGGCTTTGCCTGCGTGCCTAAATCAGTTGCAGTAACGGCCTTAGCCATAAGACAAAGTGACTCGATAGTGCTGGGCCACCCTCTGACAGTACAAGTACCACACGCAGTAGAGGTTCTCTTGAACCGGACACAAACACAACACCTGACTGTAGCTAGACTGACGGATTATGAGCCAACGTTATTTCAACCACACACAGAGATCAGACGATGCAACATACTGAATCCTGCTACCCTTTTTCCCTCCAGTACAGAAAGCGTTTCACCACACAACTGTGTTGAAGTAATACATACCGTGACTAAACCAAGACAAGACTTGACAGATGTTGCACTCCCAGACCCCGAGCTAACACTATATGTTGACGGCTCATGCATGAGGACAGGGGCGGGAGAATTAGTGGCAGCATATGCAGTGACTGCTGATACTGTAATAATAGAGACTAAAAGAATAGACATATTGTCAGCACAAGCAGCAGAGCTCATCGCCCTGACACAAGCGTGCATAAGAGCTAAGCACCTGAGAGTAAACATTTACACCGATTCTCTGGCGAGAAAGAGGTTTCTTGACCTCTCATGGGGCCAAGATACAGCATGGCCCCCATATTCAAGCCCTTCTGGAAGCGATACATTTACTAACAGCCATAGCTATCCTAAAATGTAAAGCACATACTAGAGCCACAGATCCCATTTCCCAAGGCAATGATCTGGCAGACCGAACTGCTAAACAGACAGCTCAGACCCCACTAGACATGACAAAATCACAGATACTATCACTGTCCAAAGCCATGACAGTTAGGGATCCTTCCAGGGATGTACAAGACATTCAGACACATGCTACTCTAGACGAATTAAAGAAATGGTCGGAACAAGGAGGGGTGCTGACTGATCAGGGTTGGATGAATAAGGGCAAATCCACATAGTTTCTTTCTGATTCAAGGGTACAAGTGATTATAAATACCACACATAGTCCTGCACACTTAGGAGAGAAAGCAATGATAGATAGCTTACAGAATGTATGGTTCAACAAGCACCTGCGTGCAGCAGTGAAACAAAAGGTCAGAACATGTATGATCTGTTGCCAATTCAATCCAGGTAAAGGCATTCCGATGGAACAAGGTGGATTCCATCCACCTGACCACCCTTTTGAAGTGCTCCAAATGGATTATATCCAAATAAACAGATGTAGAGGTTACAAATATGTCCTGGTACTAATGAAGCAGGTGTCCCTTCTGTTAGGGTATACCTGGAAATTCCATTGTGTGCGACATCCTGAAGCAGCAGGCCTTGTAGAAAGACATAATCAGACATTAAAATTTTGCGCAGACAAAGGTATAGACTGGATGGTAGCCCTGCCGGTTGCCCTCTTTTACATGCGAATGGTAGCTCATTCTAGAACAGGCTTATCTCCCTATGAAGTGGTCTTTGGTAGACCACCAAAATATGTGGGCACTACAATGCCTAAAAGATTACTTATGTTGACAGTAACATGCTGACAGATTACCTGGCTTCCTTGATGTCTGCACTACTCTCTTGTTGTTCGCAGGTTGCTGCCGCCTTCCCTGACAACACCCAGGTCAAAGAATACTCCATCGCTCCTGGATGGAAGGCGCCAAAGTCAGTGCTCTGGACCACGGGGACGGCCGTTAAAGTCAAAAGGCGGAAAGGATGATTGCACCTTCACCACTCTTTTACAAAGGAAAAAAAACTTTGAACTTGGATTTTGGATTTTGAACAACATTTTCTAGAGGAGAATGCCCAGAAGTTTCCACAAAGCTAAATTGTGATCCAAGAAGTCAGAACCCGTTTGATCAATTAAGTCCACTAGGTGGTGAAGCGGTTGAACATGTATTCTGGCTCGCATAAGATCTTGGACAATAACATAAAGCAAAAATAAGAGAGCTAGATAAGAAGCAAATAGATGTATAGTGACTGTAATTTTTCAATCTCTTATGTACATCACGATAATATGTATCAGCTTAATACTACATGCTATTTTTCCTCCTATTGCCTCACTCTTATACTCCTCCACTAATGATACCATAAAGCACACATTTAGTGCCTTACGCAACAATACCTTTATTCAGATGCTGCACCATTCACATCAGACTAGCAATGCTACAGACTGCTGGGTCTGTGGCCGACTCCCCCCCTATCAGAACTATAAGGGAGTTTTTGCCCCTTTTTCTCTATCCGTTCACACACAATGGCTCCTGTGGAGCATGGTTTAGTTTACTAAATTCCATAGACTCAGACACAGCAGTTTATCAACACCATTGGATATGGGGAAATCTGAATCTAGTTTTATTCAAAGTCTGTTACCCTGATAAGGAGGGTCACCCCAGTAGAATAGGAACTGATCTAGAAAATGAAGTGTATGGATTAGGTAATTTTACACCTAATCTTATGATTCTGAATGTCGAATCCGAAGTTGAACTAATTCTGCCCACTATGTCAGTATTTCCAGTTAAGGGTGAATTATGTATAAGAAAGAATGGCTCCATACACATGGGCCATAGTAAATGCACCACTGTAATAAAATTCAGTGATCAAGGCAAGTCTACATTTAGAGCTTCTCGTCATTCCTACTTTATATGTGGCCAGACCGCATATATACGCCTACCTCTAGATTGGGATGGTACCTGTTACATAACATTCCTCCTACCACCTGTTTTCCTAGCTCCTCCTGATTCTCATAGAAATACTCATTTAGTACACAATAGACAGCAGAGAGATCTCCCAATTGTCGATTACACTGAAACAGCATGGGAAAAATACACAGATTTCAATAAAGGTTTCTTTCCCTATATAGGTACAGTTACCAATAGTAAGCTGATACGTAGATTAACCAGAACCCTTGAAGCAGTAGTGAACGAAACTATTTCCGCCTTAGGCAATTTAACAGAAGAGCAGTCTGCTATGCGGATTGTTGTGCTTCAAAATAGTCTTGTCCTTGACGTTATCCTGGCCGATAGGGGCGGAGCTTGTAGGGTCATCAAATCAAGCTGTTGCATTTTTCATACCAGAAAATTCGCCATCTGTATATAAAGCCATAACTCGCCTTCATAAGATTGTAAACCAGATACACCAGAACCCAGGCACTTGGACTTGGTCCAGTTGGTTTTGGAGTGTGATATCAGCCTGGGGATGGAGAGTTTTATCCTTCCTGGGTATTGGCCTTCTCATACTATTCAGTTGCTGTCTATGTCTACAATGTGGACCAGCGATCTGTGGTCTGTGTGCCACATCGTGTATTCCACCACCAAGATTTCATTCAAGATCACGGAAGAAGAAAGAAGAACAAATGATGCTATATGAACAGATCAATGGATTGATGAAGATTGATATCTCTTGAAGGGCAAGTAGGGGACAAGGAGGGAATGTGGAAATGTGGATTTTCCTGGTCAGTTATGTCCCCTATCTTGGACCCCAACGGTTCTATGTGCATGTCACAAGTACATGTATGTTCCCTCCAGTTACAGTTTTGATGACGCAAACACATGTGCGTCCACCGTCAACATGTCCTCTGTCAGATCCGCCATGAATGGGCTGGATATTCGCTTCCTAAGTATGAAAAGCCACCGACTTTATATGGCTCAGTTACTCCATTTTTACAGTTCAGGCGAGTAGGCCCGATTCTGTCCTCAAGCCTTTCCCTGCTCTCTGCCTCTGACAGCTTCAGCTTGAGCTGCATCTGTGACCATGAACTTTGTCTCATTCTCTGCGCGGCTCACGAAGCCTGACATCAGCCTATTCTCTGCCAAGAACTGTATTTCACCTTCGAATTATCTGCTTCCCCCTCAGCCGATGCATTCCTGCCTAGTAGTTTAAGTAAACATTCTTCCAGTTACCAAGCAAAAGGCCCGGCTTCTCTGTCCTCATGCAAGTAATTCATAGCCCCGTTACCATGGAATATTCCTACCCCCTCGCATTTAGTGTAGACACTTAGACGCTTGTACATGCACGCACAGTCAGTATAGAATAGATTTTGTCCGAGAGCCCTTCCCTTGTGGATAACACAGTTCTTTAAACATAGGATATTAGATATGATTTGGGATTAGGTTGACATAACCCCAGACTTTCGTCTCCACATGTAGAGCTAAATGTCAAGTCCCTTTCTCCCTCTAGTTGCACGTCTATCACACGTCATGCTGCTGCGCGCGCATCTCTGCCAAGTATTTCTGCTGACATTGCGAAATCATCTCCAGGTATCCACCCACACATGACAATTTACCCATTATCATCAAGTGGACGCCCACCTTCACGCCTACTTACACGCCCACATGCTCTTATCTCATTCTCTCTTGCTCTCTTGCTTACGTACAATTGAGAAATGTATATATACTGTACTCTGTGAATAATGTTTTGAGAATATTGAGAATACTTTTCAGCCCCGTCCAGATCCAATTTTGGTGATGGAAATATTCTCCCTTTGACTCGAGTTATTGGAATAAAGCCCTTTATGAATCTGATACCACAGACTCAGCCTCTTGCTTTATGCATGATCTTATTGATATCTGAAAAATTATGACAGCGTGATATTTTATTTACCACAGATTGGCTGATTTAGGTAGTCGCGGTGATCATCCAACAGCCATGCGCAAGCAATGTCTGACAGATATTCCGCAAGATCCGAAGAAGACATTGTTCCCTGCAATGTATACATGGTGGCGTAATAGGTACAAACTTGGTCCACTATCTTCTGAGGGGTGTAGTGATCCCCACCCTGCGTGTCCAGTATTTTATCTATGTGATGATGTTCGGCACAAAATTTGAGTTTACCAGCTAAAGTGCGGCCAGGTCACTCGCCCTCCCCGTACGCTCGGGCTACATGTGTACTTGATAGATAGCGTACCTCAGACTCCTCCATGGCATCATATCTAAGAACCAATTCATGTATGCGAGTGTGGTGGCGCATGGTTTGGCAGTGTAGTCGTGCTCGAGGTCTGCCAACATAGCTTCTATCTTTTCAAGCTGCCTCTTAAGATCTTTTAAAATACCTGCTATGGTGCTAATGCAGACCCCTCTTATGCTCACTTTAAAGGCTTCCCAGAGAGTGGAACCACTCTCCACGGTGCCTACATTAATCTCGAAGTATTGTTCTACGGCTTTTCTGATGGTGTCGTTGTATATGGGGTCTAAGAGGGCCTCCGAGCGGAAACTCCAGGTGAATGGGCGACGAACGTTAGTTAGGAGTGTGAGAACAAGCCGCACAGGATTGTGATGTGAAAGCGTGCATGGGAGCGCAGCAATATCAATGACCCATTTATTTGCCCCTTCGCTTAGCAGCCTGTAGTCCAAACAGGACCAACTGCGATGCGCTGGCATAGCGTGTGTACCTTCTCTCACTGTGTGATTACGAAGCCTCCAAACATCTACCAGCCCAAATTCTAGCATAGCATTTGTAATACTTTGGGCCACTTTAGGTGTGTGGATGCCTTGCGGGCTAGATTTATCCATACTGGGATCCAGGTAAGTGTTCAGAACCCCCCATATAATAGCCACCTCAGGCCAGCTTCACAATATATTATAGATTCGCGCAAAGACCTCTGGTTCATCCACTATGAGCTCGTATACATTAATAAAAGTAATCAGGGAGATCCCCAGTTTACCGTGAACCATAGCACAACGTCCCTCATTGTCTACATAGGTTTAGATTGGTGTCAATGGGATACCTCGTTTAAACAATATGACCACCCCCCTGGCATAGGAAAAATAAGAGGAGGCCAGTTTGTACACAGCCCATTTAGTGGCGATCTTGGCCTCAGATATCTTGGTCGGATGCGTCTCCTGTAGGAGAGCAATCTGAATCCCGTGACGATCCAGATAGGCAAATACCTGTCGAATTTTTTGGGGGGTAATTTAGCCCCCGGACATTCCACATCAAATAGGGGCATTTATTACCCATCAGCAATTTGAAGACAAAAAACTAACAGCAGAATGACCAATCTGCGGCAGGAATAGTAGGCTAAGAGTATATGTCATAGTTTGCGTAACAGTGCAATCACAGTGAGCAATCCCCAAATCAACAACATTTGATCCCCCCACGCACTTTAGCAACCCCAATTTGCAAAAGCCATTCCCTTGAGTCAAAAAAAAAAACAACATGTGAAAACATATACAAGAAGTGATGTGGGATACACCCATTGGGGGACGCCGTGGCACATCCAAATCCCGGATGTACAAGGGAGGTGGCCGCAAACAATGGGCATGTGCTCCCTAGATCATTAGCTCTGCGCCAACGTCATAGGATGACAGCGCCCGCTTTGCAGTATAAGACGTCATTACCCTCATAGCGGCACCAAAGGCGGTATACAAAAAAGGATAGCAGTGCCCACATGCAGCTAGCAACATCAATACACTACGGCGGTACAGCTAACAGAAATCAGCTTGTCAGAGGCGCTATGCCATGGTGGGTAGTCTAATATTGAGCACAATGTCCCTGGGTGCGCCCGGGCTATGGGGCAGCCAGTGAGTCCAGGAGCAGAGGGGCGAGTTCGGTGCCTCAATCATTGCTGTCCGATGCATCCGGAAGAGCTTGTTTTTTGCGACAAAGAGACTTGGCAAAATCCATAGCTTGCTTGGGGCTAGTGAAGATCCTGGCTTTATCATCAGTACCTATCAGAAGGCGAGCCGGATAGAACATGGCATATTGAATATTCTAAGCAATCAAAATCTTTTTTAGTTGTTGAAATTATTTTCTTGCCGCTTGTACTGTCGCCGTGAAGTCAGGATAAAATAATAGGTTATTACCCTGATATGTGATTGTACCCTTCTGTCGGGAAATGCGGAGCACCGCATCCCGGTCCCTAAAGTTCAGCAAGCGGGCGATGATTGGTCTGGGTGGTGTGCCCGGAGGCGGACGGACCGCCAAGGAGCGATGAGCCCATTCCACAATTAGCAGGCTTGAAAGGTTTTCGGTGCCACAAATGTCTCGGAACATGTTTTCCACATAGGTTTCCAATTTTCCCACATTTGTGGATTCTGGCAGACCCAAAATGCGTATATTTTTGCGCCGTGATCACACTTCAAGGTCCTCGTTTTTAGCCTGGATGATCGCCAGTATTTTCTCCCTGTCATTCGTTTTTGTCGTGACTTGCTGTAGGTTATCCTACACATTCGAAATGCGTTGCTCCGCCTCCCCTATCCTAGCTGTATGTTTGTCGAGTTTAGTGGACATGTGGTCCATACGTCCATTAAGGGCCTCAATTTTTCCGTCTATGGACTGCAGACTAGCCTGGACAGCTGCAAGTGTCTTCTCTAGGGCAGACGGGGATTCAGCCACATTATCCAGTTCTGAGCCAGAAGCGGCAGTTTGCTGTGACTTCCTTGATCTGCGCAAGTCAAAGTTGAGGCGTGGTTGAGTTTTTGTCCGGTTTGCCCATGGTAGCAGCGACGCATAGTAACCAGCGCCCGTTACTTAACCTTCTTTTCCTCAAGCACTGGAACTGCACGGTCTCTCCAGTAGGCACTCTGCACGCTAAGGGATAGTAGGCACCAGGGCAGAATACTATGTGCAACCAAAGACGCAGTTGCTAGTGCCCTCTCAATTTTCTATCCACGTGGTGCCAGGCAATGTATACTAGTAAGTATCAATGAGGGCCTATGCACGGGGCATTGTGCTGGGCTCTGATTCTGGATGTAGGAGAGCGATGAGGTCTGCCCACAGGCATGAGTAGGCCTCCCCAGTTAGGCATTAAACATGGTCACACAGCTCTGATTTCCGCTGATGTTCCGGTGTACCCACATCAAGCTCCAGCACAGAGGCCATATGGAAGTTGTGGGATATTGTGGGTAGTGGAGAGATCACCACACAGCTGTCCACCAGAAGCACCCTCGCGGCACTTAGTTAGGCCCACGCATGCATATCAAGCGTGGGAATCACACGGCGCACCAGTGGGGGGGGCGCGATATCAATTAGGCCAGGATTTAGCCCTCAAGGCGCAGCAATGAACAGACAGGCGACTCCAGTCTGCCAAAGCCCCCCGCAACAGCACGCCTCGAAGTCTGACCGCAAGTGTGCCCTTGATGCAGCTGACACAGTCTCTAGGTCCATTAACACTAGTGTGCTACTCAGACGACATGCCTGGCTACGTATTTCAGGCTTTAAACAGGAGGTACAGACAACCATCCTCAACCAGCCGTTCAATCAGGAACAACGTTATGGACCGACTGTAGACACCACTCTAGAGAAGATGACAAAGGACATGGAGTCTGCTAAATCCATGGGAGCATTACAGTCTCCATCCACACGTGGTTCCTTTCGTCGTGCCTTTTATAGAGGAGCATCCAAAAACATTGGAACAGAGACCGCCTCCTCTTCCTACAAAAACACCACGCAAACATTCCCCAACAGAGGATGTTTTAGAGGCGGATAAAGGGGAAATACCAACAAAGGGAGAGGCCGAGGTAACAACAACACACGTGCCTCCCCCACTAATAAACAGTGACTTCCATCGACTCCCTCCAGACCATTCCACTCCTATCGGGGGAAGCCTTTCACAGTTCCTACCTGTCTGGGACTCCATCACAACAGACAAGTGGGTAAGACAAATTATCCAGTATGGTTACTGCCTGGAACTTAGAGCAACCCCACCCACCATACCACCCAAACAGCGTCCAATGTCCACGGAACACCTTACACTCTTAAAACAAGAGGTTCTCTCACTGCTTCAAATGCACACAATAAAGCCAGTTCCCTTACAGCATCAACGAACAGGGGTTTACTCACTATATTTCCTAATCCCCAAGAAGGACCGGACTCTAAGACCAATACTCGACCTCAGGCCCCTCAATCTTTATATGCAGTCAGATCATTTTCATATGATCACTCTCCAACAGGTCCTCCCACTGCTGCAACAAGGCGACTTCCTTGCCACATTAGATCTCAAGGATGCCTACTTCCACATTCCCATACATCCTGCTCACAGGAAGTATCTAAGGTTCATACTGGACAGACAACACTATTGTCATGTTCCCTGTTCCTTGACTGGCTGGCGCGCGATGTCTTGTGTGCACGCCAGCTCCCTTCTGCCAAAATCAGCCTCAGCAGGTCAGCCATCTAGCCTTCCTAGACGGGACCTGCCTTGAACAAGAGCTGACCGGCACTTCCGGGGAGGACCTATATCTGAATCGAAGCCGCTGCAATCGGCGCTTTGTATTTCAGTACTGAGCTTCGCAGGAGCGAATGCTCTATCAGTAACCGGAATTCCTCTGGACCGCGCAAGGGCACCTACTGAACCGCTGAATACGCGACTCGTGCAAGGCACGGAGCCGCGTTTACTTTGTATTTCCCCCAAGCGCAGGAGCGCTATCACCGGCATTACGCGACCCGTGCAAGGGCACGGAGTCGCTTTTTTGGGGGGGGATTTCTCTGAAGCGCAGGAGCGCTCTCAAAGGTTACACGCGACTCGTGCAAAGGCACGGAGTCGCATTTACTTTCATTTTTACCGGCAAGCGCAGGAGCACTCTCAAAGGTTACACGCGACTTGTGCAAAGGCACAGAGTCGCGTTTACTTTCATTTTTACTGGCAAGCGCAGGAGCGCCTTTTCTTTGGCACCCCGCGACTCATGCAGAAGCACGCAGTCGCGTTTCCTTTGTGAAATACCTGCCAGCGCAGGAGCGCTTTTGCTTTCCTTGACATAGTAATCCATGCAGGGGCATGAAGTTGCTTTCCCTGGATAATCACACCAGCGCAGGAGCGCTTTCTAGTTACCTCTGCAACAAGCGCAATCGCACAAAGTCCTATACTATTATTATTTGGCAACCAGTGCAGTAGCGCAAACTCTTTCTTTTCAACAGCAACCGTGCAGGGGCATGAAGTTGCCGTTTGGCTGCTTACCGGATCAGTGGTGTTCGCAACGCTGCTTCTTTGGGGACTCAGAACACTACTAACTGGTCTACTCCGCTCTCTAAGCGCTGCATCTCAGGTGACTACGCTTTTTCTTCTGTTCTGTGTTGATTCTCCTTGTTATCTGTGTCTGGCGTAAGTGCTAACCATCTGTTCCATCCCTTAGGCGGTGTCCACCACGAGACCCCAAGAGAATCCGAGGGCAGATCACTCCTAGCTTCCTTCTACGCTGTTTACACCCTATCTTGGCTGCCTCCCCCAGTCCCCTCTCCAGCCCGGATAGTATTCCGTCCTTTCTAGGAGACGGAGGGAGCCGGAGGGGGTTATCCACATCGTCCCTGCGGGATCACTCCACAAGCAGACGGTGAGTGTTGTGGGGTCCTGACAACTATCAGTTCAAAGTCCTTCCATTCGGGGTGACCACCGCACCCAGAGTGTTCACAAAATGCCTTGCAATGGTAGTAGCACACTTGAGAAGACAACAAATCCATGTCTTTCCATATCTCGACGACTGGCTAATAAAAGCTAAGTCATTCAACCAGTGTGTTCATCACACTCATCAAACCATCCAGCTGCTACACGACTTGGGATTCACAGTACACTATACCAAGTCACATCTTCAGCCCTCTCATATACATCAGTATCTGGGAGCCACAGTAGACAGAGCTCTGGCATATCCCAATCCAGCCAGGATAGCCAGTATACAAGCCCTAATCACCAAACTTCAACCACAGCACTCCCTTCCAGCAAGGGTATTCATGCAACTCATAGGAAAGATGGCCTCTTGCATCTTTATCGTACCTCATGCAAGACTTCAGATGCACCCCTTACAGGAATGCCTAGCACATCAGTGGAAACAGGCTCAGGGACAACTTACAGATCTGGTGTTGGTGGACAGCCGCACACATCGCTCTCTGCAGTGGTGAAACACACAAAACCAAAGGGCACCGATAGTGCTAACAGCAGACGCATCACTCACCGGTTGGGGAGCCCATCTTCTAAAACATACAATTAAAGGAAAATGGACCACTCAACAGAAAGTGCTCCATATCAATCACCTAGAATTACTAGCAATATTTCTAGCATTATAATCATTCCAAGTACATCTACAGCACAAGACTGTCCTAGTCCGGACGGACAACATGACAGCCATGTATTACATAGAGAAAAAAAAGGAGGCACACATTCTTTGCAGCTGTCCCAGCTTGCACAAAACATTTGGAGATGGGCCATTCCACAAAACATATACCTGCTTGCAGAACATCTTCCAGGAGTTCACAATCAGACTGTGGATCTGCTAAATCGGCAGACACAGCAGATACACGAATGGGAACTTCATCCCCAAGTTCTTCAACCATTCTTCCAACTGTGGGATCAACCAGACATAGATCTGTTCGCCACACACGAAGATGCAAAATGTCCAACCTTCGCTGCCAGGTTTCCACACCCGTTGTCCAAAGGCAATGCGATATGGATGAACTGGTCAGGCAGATTTGAATACGCTTTTCCGCAACTCCCACTGATTCCTCTAGTAGTACGCAAGCTCAGGCAACAGTCTCTCAAGATGATCCTAGTGGCTCCCACATGGGCATGCCAACCGTGGTTCCATGGTTCACAACACTGCTGGAACTTTCAGTAGTTCCACACCAAAAACTATGCCTCCCCCTAACATTGCTAATGCAGAACCATGGAGAGATAAGGCACCCCGATCCAGTTCAACTGAATCTAGCAATCTGGCTCCTGAATCCTAGAGTTCGGTTATCTTAACCTTCCGCCAGACTGTATGAACATCATTAAAGAAGCCAGACGCCCTACTACTAGAGCTTGATATGCTGCAAAATGGAAAAGATTTGTCATCTACTGCAGTAACAATCATATTGATCCGCTGGGTGCTTCCATCCAGGACATCATTTGCTATTTGCTTCACTTGCAAAGATGTAATTTGGCATATTCATCCATTCGATTACATCTAGCAGCACTTGCTGCTTATTTACAAAATAGACAAAACCTGTCACTATTTAGAGTACCTGCAATTAAAGCCTTTATGGAGGGCCTTAAAATAATTATTCCTCCCAGATTGCCACCCTCTCCGGTGTGGAATTTAAATATTGTTCTTACCAGGCTCATGGGTCCCTCATTTGAACCTCTTCATAAATGTGAACTTCAGTTCCTCACATGGAAAGTAGCTTTCCTTGTCGCAATCACCTCTCTCAGAGGAATAAGTGAGATCCAGGCTTTAACCATACAAGAACCATTCTTACAAATACACCGTAACAAAATGGTTCTCAGAACAAATCCAAAATTCCTTCCCATAGTCATCTCTGCTTTTCATCTTAACCAATCAGTTGAGATACCGGTGTTTTTTCAAAACCCAGACTCCGTAGCAGAGAGAGCTCTTCACACACTTGACATCAAAAGGGCACTACTTTATTACATTGACAGGACTAAACCCTTTAGAAAAACCAAACAACTGTTTGTAGCCTTCTCCCCATCTCATAAATGTAACCCCATCTCCAAAGCTGGGTTCGCGAGGTGGATAGTAAAATGCATTCAAATATGCTACCAAAAGGCTAAACGCACATTAACAATTCCCTCTAGAGCGCATTCAACCTGCAAACTAGGGGCTTCCATGGCATTCTTAGGGAACATCCCCTTAGATGACATATGTAAAGCAGGATCATGGTCTACACCACACACCTTCACCAAACACTTTTGTGTTGATGTGCAGGCTAAGCAACAGGCTTCTGTAGGCCAAGCTGTTCTTAAAACACTTTTTCAAACTACTGCAACTGATACAGGTGACCACCACTAAGGGAGAGAGACACTGCTGTACAGTCTATGCACAGTGTACGATCTGCAGCTCATATGCCTCAAACGGAAAATGCTACTTACCAGTATGCATCTGTTCTTGGAATGTAGAGCTGCAGATCCGTTCACGCCCACCCACCTCCTCGGAACCTGTAACTGTTCCAGTATTATCTTAATTAGATACATTCACATGGACATCTCTTCTATTTCTTACTGACTCCATCATTTCCCATCATGGCAAAAAACAGTCTGAGGATGGAGTCGATGCCCATGCACAAGGGAGGAGTCAACTATCTTGTGACTACAAAAGACTTCTTCCAAGACAACAACAAGGTGCAAGCATCCGAGCCCAACACCAGATGGCGATCTATGCACAGTGTACGGCTCTGCAGCTCTACATGCCAAGAGCAGATGCGTACTGGTAAGTAGCATTTTTCTTCCTGAATGCGTGTTATTGTTATAGGCAAATTCTGCTATAGGTAACACCTGAACCCAATCACTGGTACTCGTATTCAGCAGACAGTGTGGGTTTTGTTCCAATGATTGATTGTTACGTTCCATTTGTCCCTCAGTTTTTGGGTGGTCTGCAGAAGGTAAATGGTGATCAATCTGTAAAGCAGAACAAATGCCTTGCCAGAACCTAGAAACAAATTGCTCGTCCCGGTCAGAAGTTACAACTGTAGTTAAACCATGCAGGCAGATGACCTGATTATTGCAAAGTTCAGATAATTCCTTAGCATTAGGTATGTATTTAAGGGGAATGAAGTGAGCCATTTTTGGATAGCAAATTCACCACCACTAAAATAGTGGTTAAACCATTGACCCAGGGAGATCAGTAATAAAATCCATGCTGTTGGGTGTGCCTAGGGGTAGGTGATATATCCAATGCCTGTAACAATCCAGTTGGTGAGGAATGTGAAGCCTTTTGATAAGCATAGGTGGAACATGTTTGAACCAAGTTTTGTACATCCTTTGCCATGACTTTCTACCAAAACCAACATATGCACATCTGTTTTGTTTTTTCCTCCCTCAGGTGTCTGGCTAAAAGAGCAAAGTAACACCAATGTAATACCTTTTGTTTTAAGGCAGGAGTCGAGATATATAACTTATCGGCATGATAATAGAGATCCCCTTCTATGCTGTTAGAAGTATCTGCCAGCAATTCCAAAGGTTTCGAAGGTTAGAAATGGGATCGTAGATCACCAAGAAAAGAATCAGCGTCATCAACCATGCTTTTACATACCCCAACTATCTGTTCCTGGGGGATAGTCAAAGTCTATGTCTGTGGTGGATGCATGCACCTTACCTAGATAAGAGAGAGCGCATCTGCCTTGCCTTGTTTTTCCCCGGGAAAATACATGATCACAAAATCATATTCACTAAAAAAGAGAACCCAAACCATCGGACGTGCTGTGAGTGCACAAGCAGGTCTGAAAAGCTGTATGTTTTGGTGATCAAAGTAGATGGTCACAGTATGCTGGGAACCCAAGAGGTAATGTCTCCATTCCTGAAAGGCCAGTTTGATTGCCAATAGTTCTCGCTCAGCAATGGTATAGTTTTGCTCTGCTGGCAACACTTTTTTGGAATGGTAGGCAATCGGATGCATTTTACCTGATGTCACGTCTCGTTGAGACAAAACCTCGCCCACAGCGTGTTGGGAAGGATCAGTGTCAACAAAATGCGGTTGGGATGGGTCTGCATGTTTTAATATGGGAGCCGTGTTAAACTCTTCTTTTAAGAAAAGGATTGCCTTTTTAGCATCTCTGGACCAGGTAAAGGCAAGTCCTTTGTGTAGCAGTTTAGTTATTGGTGTTAAAATGTCTGATAAACAACTGATGAAATACGTATAAACATTGTCAAAACTGAGAAAAGATTGAGCCTCCCTAACCAAAGTGGGACTTAGCTACTGCAGAATAGCCTCAATTTAATTGGGGTCCATATGAATGCCCAATGGAGAGAGAATGAACCCAAGGAAATCTACTTGTGTAGTATGATAAACACTTTTGTCCAATTTGGCAAACAAGTGATACAAGTGTTGCAGCTCCTGTTTGACATGGATAACATTTTCTTCCTCGGTTTCTGAAAAATCAGTATATCATCGATATACACGCTGACTAATAGTTCTACGAGGCCCTTTGATACCTTGTTAATAAACAATTGGAAGGCCACCAGGGCATTACATAATCTGAACGGCATTACGCACTATTCGAACAGGCCATATGTAGTACGGAAGCCATTTTTCCATTCGTCTCCTTCTCGTATCCTTATCAAATGATAAGCCTCTCTGAGATCTAGTTTTGTGTATATGGTAGAACTCTTCACCTGATCAAGTAGTATTGGGATATGGGGTAATGGGTATATATTTTTCACGGTGGCTTTGTTTAATACCCTGTAATCGATACCGACCCACAATTCCCCATTCTTTTTCAGGACAAACAACAGATGTGATGAAATAGGATATGAGGAATGGTGGATGAACGCAAAGGCCAATAGCTTGTCAATATATTTAGTCAAATGACTTACCACAGATTCAAAAGAGAAAGGACAGGGGAACCCTACTCACTAACGGAACCAGGGTAATGGTTATATAAAGGGAAACAACGGTTCCTGTGGACTCGTAAAAAATGATTCAAGCAATATAATTTGCACAATCGCAATAAAAAGAGGGTAGAATAATGTCAGAGAGCAAGGAACCACCAACACATTTGTACAATTATGACTTGTTTTATAAACACAACAGACTTATTATATACATTGTTTAAATTTACAATAGAACAGATATTTGTGCACTGTGTCCCAAGGTGAAAAATGGAACCTAATCGGAAGTGACAGGGTATATATTTATATACAAGGTTTCCATAAATCTTAAAAGGAGACCATTCTTTTTTTTTTTTTTTTTTTGAAAACCTTTATTGACATTTCAATCAAGAACAAATATGGGCCTACAACCCCCCGGGGCCGGCCGCTAAGCAATCAGAGCAATAACGATCAAATGTAAACACAGGCAGCATTTCGGGGAGCAGAATCCTCATGCTAATACTGTGAACAAGGCAGGTAGGGCAACAGAAAAAAAGGTTTTCATTTTATAATAGAACAAGACAGAAGGATCAGGTGCCAGACAATTTCCCAACAACGATAAAAGGTATGCAGAGTAATAGATGTAAGCAATATACCGCAATCTATTGGATCAATGGCGCAGACACAAAAACGTCAGGATGGGGAAGAATATCATAAACAGTTGCGCCTGCAGTCCCCCGCCCAAACTCCCAGAGAACACCCCGGAAATTGTGGCACACATGGAATGGCAACGAGTCATAACAAAGGAGGCGTATCACACTGATCCCAGAAAAGGAAAAACAAGAAGAATCAGAGAAGAAAAAGGAGGCCATGGAAAAAGAGATGAAAGACTAGAGAATCCCCTCCCCCAACCCCCCACCCTGCACCTCTGCAGATGAGTACGGCCCCCCCCCCCCCAGCAGTGTGCCTGTCGCCCTGGAACCAGACCCGAAATATAGGAGAATAGGGAAAAAGAAGCAGGAAAAGAACCCCACCAGACGGGGGGGTAGAGAAAGTATTAATAAACTGGAGGAGGGCCTTCAAAACATACCCCCGGCTTCTCCCTCCCGCACGGTAAGTATCCCCCAAAGTGAACAATAAGCAGCACAAAATCGATCGTATCAAAGAAAGAGGGGGAGCATTATGCACCTATCATGCTATTAGCTATTCCAGGGGAGCACGCAACCCCTGAGCCCGCCCATCCACTAGATAACCACCCCTGAAGGATCAGCCTTATCCCTGACCACTCTTTGTAATTCTGCCCATGCCTACCCCTCGACCCAGCACCATAACCGATGTTTCAAGGTAGAGGAGTGTCCAAAAACGACCGAGAAGCGACGCACACAGGTGGGGTGGAAGTCTCTGAGCACAAACACAGTCCGCAGCATGGAGGGACAGGCTTCCCAGTGCTGCCCCAGGATCTGCACAGCACTCAAGGTCCAGGAAAGCAGAAGCAGCCAAAGCTGACAATTGTTGCTGGAATTGTCCCTGGGTCGCCGGAGGCCATGTACGGGACGAGGCCACCACCTCCCACTCAGGTCCAATGCCTCCGGGACAGATCAGGCCCTCAGCTGGCCGAGCACACGGTAGCATACTGTCCGGAGCGTCCAGCTGTGCACTATCCTCGGGGGTGGCCGCCACCGTGTCCTCCTGTGCGCCGTGTGTGTAGTCCCTGTGTACGTGAGGACAGGCGGGCCGCCACTGTCCCAACGCTGACGCCACACCGTCGAGCTTACTCCCCAAGACCCCGACACCATGAACCAAGGAGAAGTGAAGAGCACCAAGGGCCTCGAGGAGGTCGCCGTACCCCAGCCCAGCTCTCTGCGATCGCTCCGCCACACTCCCAAAAGTCACACACTCACAAACCCGCTGCGACACAGCGGACAGGATGGTAGGCTTCATCGCAACAAGATGGCCGCCAAGTATGCCCGACCCGCACCGGGGCCGGGACCCAGGGACAAGCGCCTCGAGGTCCACGTCGCTGGGGACCGGGTTCCGGGGGCAGGCGAAAAGTTATCCGTTGCGTGGTCACGGGCAACAGTCGTCCCCACCACGGACCAGCTCCCGCGAAAAACCGGGAGCGGCCCGCAAGGATCAGGGCAAGATACGGGCGGCGTCTGGGCAGCTCACCATCAAAGGCAGGGGCAGTCACCGGAGGATCTGAGAGTTGCACCCCCGGGCGTGCACTCGGTCCGCTACGCTTGACAGTAGAAACGACCACGACGAAATGTAGGTCAAATTTGGCACCGCTCCGGTGGACCGACTCCCCCCAGTCACCACAGGCCGCTGTTGTCGAACTTCCACCCGGCCACGGCGTCCACTCGAGGTCCCGGCTCCAGGGCCGCAAGGGCCGCTAAGTTCAAATGCACATTTCTCCGGCGATACCGCAGCCAGAGACCTCGGAGTCACACGATCGGGTGCCACTCTCCTTCAGAAACACAACCGCGTAGCACAGGCTGAGGATCTCGTACAGGATATCCGTGCGGGATGCGGAGGTTCACGGAGCCGGGAGTCTACGCTGCCGTCCCGGTCGCCATCTTGGCTCCTCCCTCAAGGAGACCATTCTTGTATAATTTCTTTGTAAACAGCAACTGTATATAATAATACGCCATGGGCAATTGTTCGCTCTTTCAGCTTGTCGACGGCGTTTCGACCCTCTATCAGTACGGGGTCTCCTCAGGACTAGTGATGCAGGGACATCTGGATTGCTTAATGCGCAGCCTTGTGAACTAGTGATGTGCCACAAGTGAGAAGTTTACAAAGAAATTATACAAGAATGGTCGCCTTTTAAGATTTATGGAAACCTTGCATATAAATATACACCCTGTCACTTACGATTAGGTTCAATTTTTCACTTTGGGACACAGTGCACACATATCTGTTCTATTGTAACTTTAAACAATGTATATAGTAAGTCTGTTGTGTTTATAAAACAAGTCATAATTGTACAAATGTGTTGGAGGTTCCTTGCCCTCTGACATTATTCTACCCTCTTTTTATTGCGATTGTGCAAATTATATTGCTTGAATCATTTTTTACGAGTCCACAGGAACCGTTGTTTCCCTTTATATTACCACAGATTCAGTCAGGGCATAAATACCACTTGTAGTTAATTCAGCTCCTGGGAGCAAGTCTATTTTACAATTGAAACTACGATTAGGGGGTAGTACAGTGGCTTTTGTTTGATCATAAACATAATTGATTTCTGTGTATTGAAAGGCAAAACTGAGTTCTCCATTGCAGCGGAAACTGCACAGAAGAGTGGGGTTTTCTATTCCGCTACTTCTTGGTAGCAGTGTAACAGACGCTATTTTTCTTTTTTTATAAATCTTTTTATTTTAATCATTCTCGACATTACAGATACAAATTGCTGAATAAAATTACGGGTTACAGTGAAATCAAGATAGTATCATAAAGTCATTCAATTACATTGGAAGTTGCAGGGATGGGGAGTCATCATCCTCGGCCATTTTGTGGGGGGGGTACATATCTCGCCCCGGTATGAATTGCAAGGGGACCAGGTCTTTGACCATTTCCGTGGACAACCCCGGGCGATGTATACTGTCTTTTCCCTTAGCATGCACCAGTCCAAATCTCTCTCCCAAGCTGTGACCGTAGGTGGCTGTGGGGCACCCCAGAGTTGGGCAATATTTCTCTTGGCTATTGTGCAGCCGAGCGTTACCCAGTTTTGAGTATACGTGGTGAGGTAGGTGGGCTCCCATATGTTTAGGAGGCATCTAGGTGCCTCCGGCATGATCTCCACCCCCAGCACTTCACTCATGACCTTGTGGCTATTGTGCCAGTATTCCTGTATCTGCTCACAGTGCCATAATATATGTATGAATGTGCCTTTGTGCATGCATTCCCTTCTACATGTGCCATCTGTGAGGCCCCCCATTCGGACCAGCTGCGGTCCCGTTACATAGATTCTGTGGAGGATCTTCAGCTGCACTAATCGGAGTCGAGTTGAGATAGCAACTGTTTTGGGAGACAAGATCGCTTCCTGCCAGGTTTCATCGTCCAGTTCTATCCCATCCGCAGCCCATGTGTCTCTCAGTTTTAATAATGGGTCCTCAACATTATTAATCAGTTTACGGTATGTCAGGGAGATGGCTCTGTCAGGAAGATACCCGTCAAGCAACCTATTTTCTAGTGGGGAGGTATCCGGTGGAGTCGTACCTTCAGGAATTGATGCTAGTAGTGCGTGTCTAATTTGAAGATATCAATAGTATTCAGTATCTGCTAGGGCATAGTGCGTTCGGAGAGTGTCGAAAGTTTTAACACTCCCGCCAATCCAGAGGTCTTTGACCTGAGATATACCTATTAAGTCCAATTTGTCAAATCCTTTTGTGTTTCCCATATAACCCAACCGCTGCGAATCCCACAGTGGTGTGGCCAGCGTGATCTTATTTTGCCAGCATAGTGATTTATTAGCCGAATGCCAGATACGTATCGTGTGGCCAGTAGGGCCTGTAAGTGGATATTTAGTGGGGTCTGAATACAGTGCCCTCGAGAAGGTCCCGGTGGGCAGAAGCCAACGATCCATTAGGTACCCTAGGTTATCGAAGCGACCATATGTGCAATGGTTGATGGCAGTAAGGTGGGCAGCCCAGTAGTATCTTTGTATGTCTGGCAAGCCTATTCCTCCAACATACCAGCCAAGCGTCAGCTTTTTTAGGGCGATACGAGGTCTTCCTCCCCATAAGAGGTCCCTGAGGAGTCCTTCTACTTCTTTAAAATAGGAAGTTGGGACAAGGTCTGCCGAGTTCTGCAGTGCATATGAGAACCGGGGTAGTGACATCATTTCAGACACTATTTTTTTAATCTAGTGTCAATATGTAGATTATGTTTCTTGAGCTAGCGAACCCCAAGGATAGCATCAAATATTAATCTATTAATTAGATCAAAACGAACAGTTTCCGAATGACCGTTGGCACAAATCATGATAATGTCATTGGAGTGGTAGGTAATGTGTCCTGAGTATAGCTCGGACCCATCTACTGTTCTAACGGGTTCAGGATGTTTTTTTAGGAAGGAAGGAAATACCTATTGCCCTAGCCAGGGTTAGATCAAGAAAATTACCCATTGCTCCAGAGTCCAGCGAGGTGGGTGATTAGAAATCACTAGTGTCATAGTTATAGTAAAATGTTTAGGAACATGCTCCAGAGCACTGGCCAGATAGTGTGAGATCGCTCTACAAGAAACACCCAAAGGGTCGATCCTATTCCCCTTCAAGTATTTTAGTTTTCTGCTACAGTGCTGTGTGTGTCCCGAAGAGCCACAGCCTACCTGGGAATATTAGGTTTAACTGGCCATTCCCCTCCCTTCTCACAATATAGATACAGATTAAGCTGACGTCACCTTTCTTTTTCGTCATTGGAGAGGGATCTACGGATCCCTCCAATCTGCATGGACTCACTAGTATCTGAGGACCGCTTTAGTGGTGTCTCTTTACAATATAGAAAGACTCACAGCATGTCTTTCTTGGCCGTTCCCCACTTTAGTTCTCCCAATCTGTGGTCAGATTTGACCACTAGAGAACTCCAAGCGACTACTGGTAGATATCACACTCCCCACCCTCTCGGCGGAGGAGTTCAAACAGCTAGAAAGTGACCTAACCAACGATGAAGTATCTCAAGCTATTAGATGTCTGCGGTCGGGTAAGGTCGCGGGCCCAAATGCCCTGCCCATTGAGCTGTACAAACTGCGGCCAGACAATCTAGCCCCTTCAGCAGGGCGATGCTGGAAGAGTGCAGGGACCAGGGGGAACTCCCCCATGACCAAAGAGTTGCTACGTTAGTCACAATCCATAAGGAAGGGAAGCCCAGAACAGACTGTGCTTCGTATAGGCCGATCTCCCTGTTAAACTCTGAACCCAAAATTCTAGTGAAGCTCCTCGCTAATAGACTGGTGAAGGTCATCAGCGGCTTGGTTCACCCCGGCCAGTCGGGCTTCATGCCGCACCAAAACACAGCGTTAAACCTGCAAAGAGTCCACGGGGTACTGACCAGGGCCAAAACGATTCAGGAGGAGGCGATCATAGTATCCCTGGATGCCACAATGGCCTTTGAGACACTCTGTGGTAAATAAAATCTTCTTTACCGGACTGAATTTCATACTGAATCTTAAAATAAAGTAAAATAGCTCAAAATAACAAGAGGCAGAATCCGTGGTATAAGAGGTTTTCTAAATGGGCTTTATTCCATTCAAAATGGCCGACTCGAGTCGCGGCCTTCAGGTTCCGTCACCACGAGGGTTCAGGAAGTGAAGTACAATACTTTATTGACAGACATGCATTTTTATAATAAGTACATTACAATGAAACGAATGTAGAAGGCGTAACATTTGATAAGAAGAGTGACATGACAGGTACGTGATCGAAACTAGGCGTAATAAGGAGTAAAAGAAACATGATTGGTTAGGATTATCAGACATAGGTGGATCTATAAGATAATACTTGGCATAGATGCGCGCGCAGCAGCATGACGTGTGATAGACGTGCAACTAGGGGTGAAGGGGACTTGACATTTAGCTCTACATGTGGAGACGAGAAGTCTGGGGGTCAAGTCAACCTAATCCCAAATCATATCTAACATCCTATGTTTAAAGAACTATGTTATCCACAAGGAAGGACTCTCGGACAGAATCTAGTCTATACTGACTGTGTGCGTGCACAAACGTCTAAGTGTCTATATGAGATGCGAGGGATAGAAAACTTTCCATGGCAGCAGGGCTATGAATCACTTGCAGGAGGACGGAAAGGCTGAGTCCTTGCTTGTGAGCTAAGGGAAATGTTTACCTAAATCACTAGACAGGAATGCATCGGCTGAAGAGCAAAATAGATAATTCGAAGGTGAAATACAACTTCTTGGCAGGCAGGCGAAAACTGGCCGAGGCAGGCACCGTTAGCTGCACAGGGAGTAGGACAAAGTTCATGGATACAGATGCGAGCTCAAGCTGAAGCTGTCAGAGACAGAGAGCAGGGAAAGGCTTTGAGGACAGAATCGGGCCTACTTGCCTGAACTGTAAAAATGTAGTAACTTAGCCATATAAAGTCGGTGGCCTTTCATACCTAGGAATCGAATATCCAGCCCATCAATGGCGGATCTGACAGAGAACATGTCGACGGTAGACACACATATGTTTGCGTCTTAGAAACTGGAACTGGAGGGAACATACATGTACTTGTAACATGCATATAGAACCGTTGGGGTCCAAGATAGGGGACATAACTGATCAGGAAAATCCACATTTCCACATTCCCTCCTTGTCCCCTTCTTGCCCTTCAAGAGACATCAATCTTCATTATTCCATCGATTTGCTCATGGAGCATCATTTCTTCTTCCTTCTTCTTCCGGCATTCTGAACGAGACCTGTCATATGGGATGCATGATGTGGCACACAGACCACAAATCGCTGGTCCACATTGTAGGCATAAACAACAACTGAAAAGCATAAGAAGGCCAATACCTAGGAAGGATAAAACTCTCCATCCCCAGGCTGATATCATACTCCAAAACCACCCGGACCACGTCCAAGTGCCTGGATTTTCGTGTATCTGGCTTACAATCTTATGAAGGCGTGTTATAGCTTTATATACAGATGGCGAATTTTCTGGTATGAATATGCAGCAGCTGGATCCGATGACCCTGCAAGCTCCGCCCCTATCGGCCAGGATGACGTCAAGGACAAGACGATTCTGGAGAACAACAATTCTCATCACTGATTGTTCCTCTGTCAGATTGCCTAGGGCGGCTATAGTCTCGTTTACTACAGCTTCAAGAGTCTTGGTGAGTCTGCGTATCAGCTTACTATTTGATATTGTACCTATATAGGGAAAGATACCTTTATTGAAATCTACATATTTGTCCCATGCCGTTTCAGTATAATCGACAACTGGGAGATCTCTTCGCTCTCTATTGTGTACTAAATGAACATTTCGATAATAATCAGGGGGAGCTAGAAAAACAGGTGGCAAAAGGAATGCTATGTAACAGGTACCATCCCAATCTAGAGGCAGACGCATATATGCCGTCTGACCACATATAAAGTAAGAATGGCGAGAAGCTCTAAATGAAGATTTACCTTGATCACTATATTCTACTATAGTAACGCATTGGCTATGGCCCATATGTATGGAACCAACTTTTCTCACACATAATTCACCCTTAACTGGAAATACAGACATAGTAGGCAGAATTAGTTCAACTTCGGATTTGACATTCAAAATCATAAGATTAGGCGTAAAATTACCTAATTTATACACTTCATTTTCTAAATCAGTTCCTGTTCTACTGGGGTGACCCTCCTTATTAGGGTGACAGACTTTGAATAAAACTAGATTCAGATTTCCCCATATCCAATGTTGTTGATAAACTGCTGTGTCTGGGTCTATGGAATTTAATAAACTAAACCATGCTCCACAGGAGCCATTGTGTGTGAACGGATGTGGAAAGAAAGGCAGAACTCCTTTGTTATTCTGATAGGGAGGAAGTCGGCCACACACCCAACAATTGGTGGCATTACTAGTCTGATGGGAATGATGTAACATACTAATGAATGTGTTATTGCGCAGCGCAAGTCTATAGGACAACTCATGTGGGGGTAGGTCACTAAAAGAATGTTCTCCAGTTATATTGAAAGCACGTTTAGAAACAGGATAATACATATGCAACAATATACTTGCAGTAACTATTAAAAAACTCAAGAAAAACAAAATTAATAAAGTCACAATACAGTGGCTACGCAGTGATTTACAATAAGCATGTCGTTTCACTATGATTCTGGACTCTACATGATTCAGACCTAAGGGATACATGTCGGGACAGATTCAACCGCTTCACCTTGGAGAGGACTTAAACAATCAAATCGTCCGACAGTTTAGATCTGGACCTGAGTTTCTGTTTATAGAGTTCGGTGCTACTGGCCTCAGCCAAAGGTAGCTTTGAGTCAATGGGGGAAGACACACGGGGAGTACTGTTTGTGTCAGGAGGAAGTCCATGAAATTTTTTTATATGGCTGGAATGCACCCAGCCTTTCCTCCCTTCGATCTTCACAGCTGTTCTGGTCGTCAGCAGGACCAACTTAGGAAGCTTCCACCTTGGCTCCAGTTGGGTTTTCCGATCAAAATTCCTGACGAGAACATAATCGCCGGGAATTACATCATGAGGTTTCACCTCGGTGTTGTCGGGAAAAGCTGCGACTACCTGTGAACGACAAGATTGTAGTGCAGACATCAAAGAAGCCAGGTAATCTGTCAGCATATTACAGTCAACATCAGTTATTTTACGGGGTATAGGCGTCCCCCACATATTCGGTGGTCTACCAAAGATCACCTCATAAGGGGATAACCCTGTTCGAGAGTGTGCTACCATCCTCATGTAAAATAGCGCAACTGGTAAGGCTACTATCCAGTCCACACCTTTTTCCTGACATATTTTAGACAATCTGATTTTTAAAAGTTGATTATGTCGTTCCACGAGACCTGCTGCCTCGGGGTGTCGGACACAGTGGAATTTCCACTGATATCCCAACAAAAGTGAGACATGTTTCATTAATTCGGATGAGAAAGGCTGACCGTTATCTGAATATACAACACGTGGTAAACCGTACCGTGGGAAGAATTCTCGAACTAGCTGCTTGGCAGTAGTCGGGGCAGTGTAATCTGATACGGGATACGCCTCTGTCCAACGGGAGAGAGCGCAGACAACTACGAGAACATATTTGAATCCTCGACAACGTTCCATCTGAATATAATCCATCTGGAGGACTTCAAAAGGATGGTCAGGAGGCTGAAATCCACCCTGCTCTACGGGAACACTCTTTCCTGGATTAAACTGACAACATATCATACAGGTACGAACTTTATGTTTAGCTGCTGCTCGTAAATGTTTATTGAACCAAATGTGCTGAATGCTGTCTAGCATAGCCTTCTCTCCTAAATGTGCTGGACTGTGAACTGTAGCTATAATGGCTTGAACCATGGAATCAGGGAGAAACCATACAGATTTCTCCTTCGTCATCCATCCTTGATCTGTCTGGATCCCTCCTAGTTCAGTCCACTTCTTTATTTCTTCTGCTGTGGCATGTGTCTGTATGTCAATTACGTCAAGTGCGGGATCCTTAATTGTCATACACTGTGTTGGTGTCTGAACTATTGGCTTTGTCATGTCTAATGTGCGATTCTGAGCAGTCTGTTTAGCTGTTTTGTCAGCTAAATCATTGCCTTGAGAAATGGTATCAGTAACCTTCGTGTGTGCTTTACATTTCATAATCGATATAGCAGTGGGTAGATGTATTGCGTCTAACAAAGCATGAATGAGGGGTCCGTGCTGAATGTGGGCACCATGGGAGGTTAAATAACCTCTCTCTCGCCACAGCACGCCGAAGTCGTGTACAACTCCGAATGCATAACGTGAGTCAGTGTATACATTAACTTTCTTATTTGTGGCTTGAATACAGGCTTGTGTTAGAGCAATAAGTTCTGCTGCTTGGGCTGACAAAGTATCTATACAATTTGTCTCAATAACTTCAGTGTCTGTTGTGACTGCATACGCGGCCACTAAGTCTCCTGTACTTGCTCTCATGCACGATCCGTCTACATACAACGTCAGGTCTGGATCTAACAATGGAACGTCTGTCAAGTCTTGTCTAGGTTTCGTCTTTATTTCAATGATTTCAACACAATCATGAGCTAGTGGGTCTGTTCCAATTACAGGTAATAGTGTAGCAGGATTCAATGTATTACACCGTCGGATCTCTATGTGTGGTTGAAACAATGTTAGTTCATAACCGGTAAGTCTTGCTATGGTCAAGTGTTGTGTTTGTGTTCGGTTCACAAGAACCTCTACTGCATGTGGTACTTGTACTGTCAATGGGTGTCCTAATACTATGGCATCGCTTTGTCTGATAGCTAAAGCTGTCGCTGCCACTGATTTCAGGCATGCAGGCAAAGCCTGAGCTACGGGATCTAATGTACTGGAAAAATAAGCACATGGCTTGCGTGATCCTGCTTGATCCTGAGTGAGTACTGACAAGGCAGTACCTTCGCGTTCTGTAACAAAGAGTGTAAAATGTTTGCTATAACATGGTGTTGCTAAAACAGGTGCTTGACATAAAGCTTCCTTTAGGCTTTCAAAAGCTTGTGTATGTTCCTGAGTCCAAGGGAGAACAGTCGATGTGGCTGCCTCCTGTGTGGTTAACTGAATGAGTGGTTTTGCTAGAAATGCGTACTGAGGGATCCACTGCCTACAATATGAAGTGAGGCCTATGAAAGCTCGCACCTCCTTTTGTGTCTGGGGTATTGACATGTTAGCAATTAACTGGATGCGATCTGGTGTAAGCTGCCTTCCCTCCTTGGACAGCGAGTGACCAAGATAAATAACTCGCTGAACACAGAATTGCAGCTTAGAAGGGGACACCTTGTGCCCCTTGTCGGCTAGGAAATGTAAAACTGTCAGAGAAGCCTTTTCACATTCTGGCTCGCTTCTTGCGGTGATCAGCAGATCATCGACATATTGAAGCAGTGCAGTATTGACTGGCATGTGGATACTGTCAAGTTCTCGTTTCAGTGCTTGGCTGTAGATGCTGGGGCTTTCTGTGAATCCTTGGGGAGCGCGTGAGAATTTAAAGCTGCGCCCATTTAAACTGAATCCGAACAAGTATTGGCTTTCCGGATCTATTGGGACGCTGAAAAAGGCATTCTTGAGATCGATTACAGTAAAGAATGTTGCTTCGGAATCAATTGCTGTTAACAATGATGATATATCAGGGACCACAGGGAATTGTGGTACAATACACTTGTTTAGTTCACGCAAATCAATAACCAATCGGTATACTGGTGGGGCAGTAGGGTCAGTTCGTTTAAGAATCGGAATTATCGGTGAATTACATATATTGGAGTCTGTTTCTATAACTACTCCCTGGGCAATCAGCTCATCAATGATTTTCAGCAAAGCCACTACAGCATCATGCGGTAACTTGTATTGTCGCATTCGTGGTAGTACCACTCCTGCTTTCAATGTAACTCGATAGGGTGTAATGTTCATGCAGCCAACATCCGTAGGGCCTTGTGCCCATAGATGTACTGGTAAAGTCTGTAGTCGGGGATCCATGTCTCTAGACACATAGTGACCTTTAAAATCACGCAAAAACAACCTTACTCCTTCCGGAGAACAACATATTATGGCTCCTAGTGCTTTCAGAGTTTTAATTCCTAACAGATTTTCTGGGCATGATCTAGTAAGCAATAAATCTGTAGTTCGTGTCAAAGGTCCTATCGTAAGTGGTAGAGGCTGTGATACTTCATTAACAATAGGTTTTCCCGAAAAACCAAGGGAAACATTTTGAGAGCCTGAGAGGGGTGCCCCTGGAACTTCACTACGTTTTATTGTTGTTCGACTTGCCCCTGTATCGAGTAAGAATTTTCTATTTTGACCTAATAATTCACTATGTACATAAGGTCCTTCTTGATCTACAGGAATCTCGATGAGCGGTAAGTCAACTTCCCTCTCTAGGCTGGTTCATGCGTAATGCTGATATTCAGGGTATTCATACTGTGCAGTCTGATACATTTGTCGTGTCGTTGTTTGTGTGGCAGTAGCAGGCAACGGTGGTGCAGCTGGCACAAATTGTATGGGTTGCTGTGAGGCTGGCATGGACTGTTGCTGAACTGGCATGGACTGTCCATGCTGCATAGCTCCTTGTTCATTCTGATCTTGTCTAACTAATCGTGGTCTCTCTTTTGCAATACCTGTAGCTATATTACGTTTCAGGACTGGACAATCATGTACATAATGGCCTAGTTGTTTACAGTAATTGCAGGTTCCTTTTACAGGAACTGCAGAATCACCAGAATGTGTCACACCCTTTTTGTGACCATCTGCTGGTACTGTCTGAGAAACTAGCATTTTCATTTTTGTATCCTTCATGCGTCTATGCTCGTGTTCTTGTTCATCCCTAATTCTATTGTGATGATACTGTAACATTTGTAGCATTTGCGACGGAGTGTTACTTTGCCAGGTACTCTCGAATTTCAATATTCTATTCTTCACTGGGGGCAATGCATTTTCCACTAATTTTGTCACAAATAGATGTGGATATGAGTCACTACTTGCTTTTATACCACTATTTATACCAAAACATTTTTCAAATCGAGCATAATAATCGCTTGTGTCTTCATCTTGCACCCCAATCTTCCTTTTTTGTAGTTAATAAACGTGGCAGTACCTGTACTAGTAAACCTGGTAACAGTTTAACTTTATCCCCGAGCCCCGAACCTGCAGTTCGGCCCCTTTCTTCCTCTGCTAATGCTGTCCAGTCTATCTTTTGGTCTCCTACTTCCCACTCTTTTTCTTTCAGTTTTTCATAAATGCCAGCAGGCAAAAGCACCTTTAATATCGTCATAATATCAGGAAAGGTGTACTCTCCCATCAGTAACATGTCTTTAATTTCTCGGTGGAAACCCGCTGGGTCCTTGTCGTGACTAGGTACTACTTTCTTCATTTCTAATAATTCCATTTTTGATATGGGTGTGTAAACAAATACACGGTGAAACTCATTGTCTTCGCCTTTTATTGGGTGCACTTCTCGTAAAGGATTTTGTCTATCCATATAGTACGGTGCTCTTTCTCTGCGGGGCAGGGAGAGAGAATCTGGATTTACAAAAAGGACATATTGTTTACGTGACACTAATATTTCTTTAATTAGCTTGTTACTAGAACCTCTCCATCTGTTTGTGAGTAGTTCCGTTAATATATCAGGTAAAGGACCGGGGTCAGCATGTTGGCTCTTATATAATATGAGGAGTTGCTGAATCATATAGATTCCAGCTAAGCGTTGTTCATCTGTACTGAGATTAAAAAACGTGTGTGCTACGGTCTCATCACCGTATTTTTCAGGACTGTCAATCCAGTGAACGGCTGATCTGGCTAATTCTTGCTCATCCATGGAATCGAGGAGGTGGTAACCCCTTCGTTCTCGTAGTATCTTATCTGCGGCTTGAAACGAATGTTCAGGAGATTTCAGATTTATTACAGGCGTCGGATACGTTCTGCTATTATTTGGACATACAGAGTGTATGGGATCAGAAAAACATCTAGTATTTTCACAGGATCTTCCTCTGCCTACATAGGCTATGGTCTCTGACTGTCTTGCGGAATTCCCTGATTCGGACACTTCATCTTGCTCAAACTCGTCTGTTCCTAATCTTTCTTCATGAATACGCTCTATTTCTTTACGGATTTTTCGGCACATGGCTATTATACAATTTTGCTTATCGTGTCTCCCTTCTGATATATTCTGACTCCATCTTGTAAGAATAAGCATTGCATTCGGGTCTACCCCCGGACGATCTTGATTTCTGATCACACAGTTTATGAGGAAACGTAACAGTTCCCCCTGTATCTCTACTTTCTGGAATTCCATAGCTCTGTTAATACATCCTGGATCTCGTCCTGTTTGAACAAAATGATATATGTTATCTAGATGCGTAGTCATCCCTGGTAACCTCGCTAAATACTCTGCGGCTCGCCTGATACGTAATGATGCCAGGACCATTTCGTCCTCTTTACCAACCACCGGGTCATATCTACAATTTACAAGGAGTTCCTTAAGCGTACGTTCACTTACGAAGTTAGGTGTACGTGAATGTGCTGACTCTTGAAAGACAAGTTTATTTATTCTAGGTGGTGTGAAGGTATTGCTAGCCCCTCCCGTGGCCCCATCTGGGGCGTCGGGTGTGAATGGGTTCGTTGAACGTGACACAGCAACTATGGGTGTCGATACCCCTGTAGAGTCGACTGCGGAGACAGATGCGGAAACAGATGTGCTTGCCGAAGCTTGTGTCGGGACTTGCTGTTGCACGGAGACAGATACCTGATCCTGACGTTGAACCCCTCCGCCAGACGGTCTATGTGGTGTGGCGTTAGCATACTCGGGAGCTGCGTCATCTAGATATGAGGAAAGAAAAACATCTTCTGCGGTTCTGGGAAGCCCCTTTGGATGTACCTTAATTGGAAATAATGGGGGTGGCAAGTCTTTTGGTATTTCTGTAACAGCTTTAGGTAGTCCTTCGGCTAGAAGGGGATACATACCATTCATAAGAGCATTTCTTTGTCTATTCACTTGTTCTGATTTCACTCGGATACCTTCCTTAATTAATAGATTTTCTTGAACTTTATTTGAACTTTCTTTACTCCTCTCTTCTTGTCTACGTGCTTTTTCTGTTCGTCTATGAGATTCTTTACGCCATAACTCAACAGCGTCTTTCTGTGACTGTCTGACCTTTCTTTTCCATAACTCTTCCTCCACTTTCATGATGCATTCTGCATCCCAGGTTCCCGCTACGGGCCACCTTTGACTTTCCGGCAATCCCTTGGTATAATCTACCCATAGATCAAGAAACAATATGGCATCTAAGCCATGTTTATGGTACATAAAATGCCCTGGAGTGTCCCTAGGAGGAATAGGAACTGCTTCTTCAAGCACCCCTTTTCTGGTAGTAATCTGTCTTAACTTCGAGAAGAGCGGCATATTTACAACTGATCCGATACTTACTCTTGAATTTTCTTAATACGAAAAACACAATAAATGAACAGTGAACAATGAACAGTCATTCATACTACAATATTTTGAACACTTTAAACATTAAACATTAAACATTGTAACAATGATCGACAATGATGACAGTCTGCCTAACTAATCACCACGCTGAATTCTTGACAATAACTGAATTCTTCGGAATACTTGATATACTGCTAAACAGTACATATACACTGCTAAACAGTGCAGACCGGATTTGTGTACCCAAATCCGTCGTGACCGGCACAACCTATGTGCGCGTCAACACGCCTCCCCGGCGATGGTACTCACCGAGTAGCTCCTTGAAACGGAAGGCCTCAGAGAATGGACAGGACTCGATAACTGCGGACAGCGGACCCTCTGGACATCGGGATTTCGAAAGACCTGGTGGGCCTCTGTATACCTCGGATCTTGCTCTCTCAGCTAGGCTCTGGTCGGGATACTTCGCTCTTCTCACCGCCTCGTCTGGGTTGATCGCAGCCTCAGTCGCCCCCGCTTGACCGGAGAGAGCTTACAGGAAATCCTGCTGGTACGCGTTTATGGTCCGTCCAGCTGTGGCAGGAGACCGGGCCTGCAACACACCGCCGGCGCGTGAGATGAGAAAGTGTCCCTGTTCGGGCGCCATTATGTGGTAAATAAAATCTTCTTTACCGGACTGAATTTCATACTGAATCTTAAAATAAAGTAAAATAGCTCAAAATAACAAGAGGCAGAATCCGTGGTATAAGAGGTTTTCTAAATGGGCTTTATTCCATTCAAAATGGCCGACTCGAGTCGCGGCCTTCAGGTTCCGTCACCACGAGGGTTCAGGAAGTGAAGTACAATACTTTATTGACAGACATGCATTTTTATAATAAGTACATTACAATGAAACGAATGTAGAAGGCGTAACATTTGATAAGAAGAGTGACATGACAGGTACGTGATCGAAACTAGGCGTAATAAGGAGTAAAAGAAACATGATTGGTTAGGATTATCAGACATAGGTGGATCTATAAGATAATACTTGGCATAGATGCGCGCGCAGCAGCATGACGTGTGATAGACGTGCAACTAGGGGTGAAGGGGACTTGACATTTAGCTCTACATGTGGAGACGAGAAGTCTGGGGGTCAAGTCAACCTAATCCCAAATCATATCTAACATCCTATGTTTAAAGAACTATGTTATCCACAAGGAAGGACTCTCGGACAGAATCTAGTCTATACTGACTGTGTGCGTGCACAAACGTCTAAGTGTCTATATGAGATGCGAGGGATAGAAAACTTTCCATGGCAGCAGGGCTATGAATCACTTGCAGGAGGACGGAAAGGCTGAGTCCTTGCTTGTGAGCTAAGGGAAATGTTTACCTAAATCACTAGACAGGAATGCATCGGCTGAAGAGCAAAATAGATAATTCGAAGGTGAAATACAACTTCTTGGCAGGCAGGCGAAAACTGGCCGAGGCAGGCACCGTTAGCTGCACAGGGAGTAGGACAAAGTTCATGGATACAGATGCGAGCTCAAGCTGAAGCTGTCAGAGACAGAGAGCAGGGAAAGGCTTTGAGGACAGAATCGGGCCTACTTGCCTGAACTGTAAAAATGTAGTAACTTAGCCATATAAAGTCGGTGGCCTTTCATACCTAGGAATCGAATATCCAGCCCATCAATGGCGGATCTGACAGAGAACATGTCGACGGTAGACACACATATGTTTGCGTCTTAGAAACTGGAACTGGAGGGAACATACATGTACTTGTAACATGCATATAGAACCGTTGGGGTCCAAGATAGGGGACATAACTGATCAGGAAAATCCACATTTCCACAACTCGAATGACCGTATCTCTTCGCAGTCCTCAAGAAGATGGGCTTTCAGCCGCAATTCATTAAATGGGTGCAGCTCCTCTATTCAGCCCGACTGGCCCAAGTTGTAGTGAACAATAAGAAGTCGGAGACCTTGCAGCTTGGGAGAAGGACCCGGCAGGGCTGCCCGCTCGCCCGCTGTTGTTTGCGCTTGCCCTGGAGCCGCTGGCCGCATGGATCCGCCGTGACCCTGTGCTACGGAGCCTGCAGTGCGCGGAGGGCAGGAAAGACTACATCTCTTTGTATGCGGACGATATTCTCCTCTTCCTGGCCTCCCCAAAGTCGTCCCTAAACGTAGTGCTTGACATATTCACCTCCTGTGGCCGCCATTCTGGTTACTCAATCAACTGGCAGAAATCTATGCTCTATGTCCTCAGGGGACCCCAGCCAGCCCTCCCGAGGGGCTGCCCAATCCAGGTCACTACAACGGGGTTTCAATACCTAGGTATATATATCACAGCAGATCCTAAAAGTAGGTTCAGATGAAATCTCCTTCCTCCCCTCCAGCGCCTCAAAAGAGACGTTACTGGCTGGGGCGCCCTTCCGCTCTCAATGCTAGGTAGAGCAGCATTGTTTAAAATGATGGCGTTGCCCAGATTTTTATATGTATTGCAAA
Source organism: Triturus cristatus (assembly GCF_964204655.1). Classification (NCBI taxonomy): domain Eukaryota; kingdom Metazoa; phylum Chordata; class Amphibia; order Caudata; family Salamandridae; genus Triturus; species Triturus cristatus. The sequence goes on from NC_140588.1 coordinate 515,006,933, forward strand.
ATACCCTTGATCCAGTCCCAGCAAGCTACTTCCGAGAAATAGAAAGTTTGCAGAGAAGCCTGCTGTGGAAGGGTAGGGCCCACATAGCCTTCGCGAAGCTCACTCTCTCCTGGTATGACGGGGGAATCGGCCTGCCAGACCTTAACGCTACTACTGGGCGGCTCATCTAGCAGCAATAAAGCATGGTACTTACAGATGGGTGGACGACCCCGGATACGCCATGGATCGATGGCTGCTTCCCGGCGGTAAATACAATAGGGCGCCATACTCCAAGAGCGGCATAAAGTTGGTGATGGGTCCGACCAGACACTCGGTCCAGGTGTGGCTGGCGGCTACCCGTAGCCTTGGCTGGGACCACAAACTCACACTAGCAACTCCTCTATGGGACTCAGAAGTACTGGGTAATTTATGGAAGTCCAAGGGTTTTGATCGCTGGGACCTCATCGGAATCTCTAGAATAGGCGACCTCTGGGTGAAGAGAGAAGTTAAAACCTTGGCAACCCTCCAACAGGACTTTGAGCTGGCAAACACCGAGTATTTCCGCTACCTGCAGGTTCGCCATGCGTTGCAGGCCCACATACCACACGGCGACTCGCCCCCGGACTCCTCCCCCTTGGAGAATAGGCTGCTAGACGGCTACCTACCCACAAAAACAATCTCATTAACATATAATAAACTTACCAATCATACCGGGGATCCACTCCGTCCTACAAGAGTTAAATGGGGATAGGACGGGATAATCTTGGATGACGAAGACTGGACAGAGGCAGTGGCTTCCCCACGTGAGGTGGCCATTTCAGCTAGGCTGCGCCTCGTCCAGCTCAAGATACTCCATAGAGTGTATATAAAAGGACCCTGCCTGGTGAAAATGGGAAGAGCGGTGGATGGTGAATGTAGGAGGGGGTGTGGCCAAACGGGTACGTTTTTACATATATTATGGGAATGTAACCTCATACAGCGATACTGGGGCAGGATCCACACAGTTATGAGTGATGCACTGACAAGGGTAATCCGTCTAGAGGCAAAGAGATGTCTGCTAAATGTATGGGAACCCACGGATCTCACAGGGGCTCAGATGTCATGGGTGACACTAGGCCTCATGATAACCAAACGAAACATAGCACAACTCTGGGGAGCCGATCACGTCCCAACCGAGGAGGCCTGGATAAGGGACATGGATTGGTGTATGTTTCGAGAGAAAACCGTGTATGTGGCTAGAGGTTGTCCCCGTAAATGGGTTTCCATCTGGAATGTTTATAGATGATCTATCTGTACCCCCCCAATTGCCAGAAATAGACGTCCATGAATCACCATAAATGCTATAAGGTAACAATGTACCAATCATGATTGTATTAACCCACGTGTGTAACCATGAATACATTAAGACTCGATGTACCGCAGTGATAGACTTTAAACTGTTAATAAAAAGAAATAAAAAATTAAAAAAATTGACCACTAGATGAATAAAAGCAGAACACTCATCTGGAAGATCCACAATCTGGGAAAGGATATCTTTTAGGTTGTCACGTAATCCCTGATAGAAGAGTGATGTTCTTGTCTCTCCCCGGGCCAATGGGTCGCAGCGAACTATCTAGTAAAGTTTGTCACGTAGGATAGTAGGGAGCTAGAACCCTGCTTCAGATTAAGTAATTTCTTATCACTTGCCCGCATAAAGGTGTGCTTGGTGAACAAACTGTGCATCCTTTCCTTGAACAAGGTGAAATGATACAAAATAAGATCATCCTCCTCAGCCAGAGGGACGGTCCAAGTGGCTGCATTGCCTACTAAATAAGAGATAACAAAAGCCACTTGGGCTGCATCATCTGGGAAACTGTAAATGACAATGATTCATAAAAACACTGTATTAAGTACTATTACCATTCAAACGTTCAGGAACTGCTAGCGGCACTAGACTTGAGGTCAGGACAGCGAGATTAACAGGCTGTTTACCCAAAACACCTGGGATAGATGTGCCAGCAGAAGGAACAAACTAGTGACCCATCTTTATGTATGATGTTTGGGTTTTAGGGATTGTTCCTGGAGCTCTACCCCATGGATCCCCCCAGCGTTTATACCGAGTTAATTCTGCCTTCAGGTGCTGTTTTTCTGTAATGATTGGACCTCGGCTTGCATACTAGTCAAAGCTCTGGCTAACTTTTCCATGGTAGGTGTAGGGGACACTTCTGCTGAATCTCCAAAAGGGTCTGGCTCTCTAGATTGAATGGGACTTCCCTGATCCATTCTTCACTCAGGCAGATATATGATTTCTGGGTTTGGTGTTCTGTCAAAACTCCATTCACCTGGGACGTAGAGTCTACAGGAGTGAAGATAGTCCTTCCAATACCTCTAGGAAACTCCCCCAACACCTGATAGAAAATAGGTGCCCATAGTTTGTACCCGGGGGGGAGTTGGGGATGCGGGATGAAAAAGGTGAAGGGGGAGGAGAAGACAAAACACCAGGGATCGGCAGCACAGCAAACACGACCCTCAGTTTACTGACCCAGACACCCAGTATCTGTTTTTCCTATAAAACACAGAGGCACAATCAGGGTTTGGCAAAAAGAAAAGAATGCATTCAATTCTGGTCCTGAGTTTCCCTCCAATAATTATACACAAATTGATAAATAAACGGTGTATCCACAAGAACTCTTCACCCCATTAAGGTGAAAATAATAGGAAATTATTGCATAGAGATTCAGACAGTCAAAATCCAGACGTGACAATGTCCAGAGGTTTGCGGAAGGGGTAAATAACAGAGTCAACAATTCCTTATAAAGCCACTGTCCCTGAGAATGAGTAGAGATTGTTATTTGAATGTCATTGGTTGAGCCACAGACTCGGTGCACTAATCTGCCTTCAGGAAGTTAATATTGGTTCTGTTTTGTTTTAGAGGCCATACTATCCAGTGATATGCTGCAGGTGACCAGGAGAATCCAGGCACTGGGTTGAGAGAGGAGCTGAGCTGGCAGAGAGACCCTAGGAAGAAAGTGACTCCAGGTAGGTTTCATATGCATTAGAAACGGGATACGGGGAAGGAGGTAAGAAGAAAACAGGGTGCGGGGAACAGGGCCAGAAATAACAGGATGTGTGGAGAGGGCCAAATTAACGGGACTTGGGAAATAGCTGTGCGGCAAGAAAAGATTCCACAACAATATTAGAAGCCAAGCGTGGCTTCTGACTCGAATGCGACTTGTGAACTATGCCACTTCCGATTTGGTTGCCAGGTCACGCATGAGTGCATACTCTTGCGATGACTCGCATGTGATCTCGGCACCGACTCAGGAAGGAGCAGAATTCCGTCCCACACAGCGGGAAGGGACTGGAGGTGTGGCTAGCACTAAATTATTCAGAAGTGAGCGGTGGTGAGGGAGGAGATGATTTAACGCCGCCCCCACACAATGCTGTAACCACGGGCAGTACACTGGTCTGGTGCAGGACGTGCGAGCCCTACCACAATGTGTAAAGTATTTGTGCAACACTTCAGACAGCAAAACAGTGAAAACAACATAAAAAAAAATTCACATCAGGTTAGAAACATAGAACTCTAATAAACAAAACAAGACCATAATGACAAAAATCCAGTAAGTAGAACTGGAGATACTGAATATCAAGGTTTTAGGTAAAAAAAATACCGCCTAGAAGCAAAAAGTGCTATTTGGGATATCTGGTCGCGCCGGACCGGTACAAAGTCAAAAGTTCAGGCTGACCGCGATGGCACCCGGGCCGGATACAGGGACCCAGTTTGGGCCACTGAACAAATGTACTTTAATCTTGAGTGCATTGAGGATGCGTGGTACAGTGGTGGTGATCCACGCATTAGCGACCATGCACCAGTCCTGATCCTCGCAGCATTGGCGATGTGTTGGCTCCGATGAGAGGTAAGCTGCGATGTGGAGGTTCGTCGTCGTCGAGCCTGCCATCGACAGAGATGCGAGGTCCTTGCGCCGGGAAGAGTGATGGTATTAAAGGTGATGCGTCGCGATTGATCCATGCAGCAGCAGCGATGGCGTGGTTCGGATCCACGCAGCATAAGCAATGCATTGATTCTGATCTACACGGCAGAGGCGATGCATCGGTTCTGAACCGCGCAGCAGTGATAATGCATCAGTTATGTCGGTTCTGCCGGAACGAAAACCTTAGGCCCACTTCCAAGGGTCCATGACTGGGGTGACACCACTTGGCAGGGCAGATTCACAGATGGCAGAGTATAGATGCAGAAGCAAGGTGGTTGGAAGTCTTTTATGTCCCTGAGACTTCAGATCAGGAAGCCAACCATCTAGCCCTTGGAGTCACTATGGGTTCAAGTGATGCAGTTCCAGTCCTTCCCATCCAGGCAGGGGAACAACAGGCAGCAGGGCTGCACAGCAAGGCAGGAGTTCAGCAGCACAGCAGTCCTCCTTCCTGGCAGAGGCTTCACAGCAGAGCTTTCTTTGACATATCCAGGAATCACCACAAGTGGTGTTGCAGGTAAAGTGAGGTCAGTCATGTGAGCTACCACCTAAAGCACATTTAAGTCAATAGGTAGCCCCGCCAAGGCGTACCAATGCTAAGTGAAGGAAGTCACTGCTTAAGGCATCCTCTCTGTGCCTCAGCTTAAGCGTGGGTTTTGGTGTATATTATATTCTTTGTAACTTTTCCGCAAGTTTTTTCTGATCTTTGAACAGTAAGCTCCATCCAAGTACCACAACATTTATCTCTATTGGCAGGTGGCCTTAATAGCATTAAGTATGAAGTCCATCTTGTCTGTCTGCGTGTTTCTTTATTGCCCCCCTGGGTCTCACTCAGTCAAGTCCAACCATTATCTGGTTACAGGTAGGGTTTTGCTAGCGGGTTACAATGTCATAGTAACGTCTTTAAGAGTTTTATTGTGACTCCAGTACTCATTTGAGTACAATAGCAGTGTTTTTTAGTTAGTTTGTCCTTGTGGGTGGGGCTCTCTTTTTGTTGCCTTGTGGCTTCCTGTTGCTGCCAAGAGTAACTTAACAGTCTAATAGGAGGTTGGAAAGACAGCCCTCTACAGCCGCTGCTTGTGCATATGTCCTTTTTCATCTGGGACCCGATGGAGCAAAGTCCCCTTGTTGCTTTTCAGATGTAGAGTGATCCTGTGTCTCCTTCCAGTGCACCTTGTTTTTTGTGTTGGTCAAGGCCCGAGGGTCCAATTGTCTCTTTGTTCTTACCTGCTCCCTTTAACTGTTACAATCAGTATGGGTCTCGCAGCCCACATGGTGGCCTATGTGTGTCATCACATATGCTTATTAAACATTATACATTGGTGTTTAAATAGATGGTTCAGTTTTTACAGTTGATATAAACAGGGTTATATTGGGCTCTTTATGAATACTTTTTTCTAGCAAGGAAGGCCATTTCATGGGCATACTGACAAGGAGCTGGTACATGTCCTTGAGGGGGTTTGGGCGGGGGGTGCTGTTACTTCAAGATCTTCCACCATTCTAGGTGAGCACCGACTTTCTGGGTGCAACGTGCTTCTGAGCGCTTGCGCCTGCCTCTAGGCCTTTCTTTACTCACTGCGCACTCTTCTGCATTGCAGCTTCTTTCCATCTCGAAGGAGCCTTTGGCCCCCCATAGCCGCCCGCTGTTTGCTCAGGGATTTCAGTGCACAAGGAGGCCTTTCATGCTCTCCTACCTCTCAGGGGGCTGCACCGCCCTAGGCACTATTTTGGTGCATCTCCATTGATTCCCAGCTGCACTCCGGTTGTTGCCCTCGATCCACCATTGGGGTCAGCTGGAGTGCTAGACTATGCTCCTGGAGCACTGGTCTAGATTTGCCCTTGTTTAAGGTGGTATTGTAATGCAGTTTAATCTGTGAGTTACAGCCGGCCTGGCCGAAGCTTGGAAGTAGATGTCTTATTCCATATGTGCCATCCTTCATGAGCCCATTCAATCTAATGTGTGCAAAGTCCGCTGGTATAAAAGCCTCACCCACTCCATAGAGCCTGCACAGAAACCTATGTGCCTCAATACCTTGAAAAGATACTGCCATTCCAGTGAATCAATAGCATTGGTAGAGTTTAGTAGCAGCCAACAGGCCAATACAGGGGGGCGTTCATCTTCAGAAGTTGTGACCCTTGAGACAAGTGCAGGCAGATGCTATTCATCAGCAGATGCAACCTTAGAGGCCGATTCGAATGAGTACTTGTCTTCAGCAGCTGTGACTCAGGAGGCTGATGCAGGTGAACACTCATCTTTGGTAGTTGCAGCCTTGGAGGCATACGAAGCAGCTTCTATATGGTGGGCATATTGAGTGGCAGCGGCAACACTAAGCCCTCTGAGATGACAGTGGAAACTCCAGGCCACACTGTGGCACCTTGGTGAATACTTTTTTATGCAGGTCATGAGGGGAGCTGCAGCGGAGACCGGGGAACCCTTCAGAGTTTGGGCCATGACATAATTGGCTCCATTTCAGCAGTCAGGTACCTCTGGATGCCCCACACCTCATGAACAGACTGGGCTTTCTCCTCTTGGACAGTCTCTCCTCCTTCAGGGACAGGTACTCTCCTTCCCTCTTTGAGCTGCCTGGCCAGCCTCTAAGTGCTTAGGAAGACCCGCATTTATTCTAGCAGTTTGCAGAATTCAGGTGATGTCCCCTCGCCCCTTGGAGACTGGTTGTCATACAGACCACCAGCCCTGGACATGCAGCAGCACTTTGAGTAGTCTAAGTACCATTGGCAGGCTAAAAAACAGGTTAGGGCAAAAGTAACCCTGGAAGCTGGGAACATGGAGAAGTGGCCAACAAGGCAATGTAAAATACTGAACAGTACCAACAGGTGTGCAGCCCCAGCCACTGTAAGACTATAACCTGCAAGTACACTTCTGCGTCAATAGAGGCACACAAGGTATTTAATACCAGCCTGTGCAGGGCTTTCTTGTATGGTAACATGGGTTGTTGTGATTCCTTGCTTATTGTTCTAGTTTGTACCCGGCTTGTTCTGTCCCTTAACCGTTGTCTTTTCTCCCTATCCTCACCGCTCCCTAGTTTTCAGTCTTTGCTAAGTTTGTTGCTGTCCTGTTCCCTTCCTTAATTACCCTTTATGAGTTTGTGTCCCTTTCCCAGGCTCCCCCTTTCCCAGTGATAGAGTGGCTTTCCATATTAGTTAATTTCCTAGGCGGGACACGCTGTACACTTAGAGGTTAGTTACAGCCTCCCAACTGTTTACACAAGGTAAGTTCCAATTTACCTCAACTGTTATATGTTTACAGTCTCACCTGTATTATGTGAGTCTCTCACTAATTTCATGTTCTCCCACCAAAAGTTGAAGCTTTGACCAACCCTACTTGAACTTGTGATGCTGTTACTCACATAATCTTGGCTAAATTGCCCAAATACCAACCTGCAGTACTGAGTTTCTATTTCAGTATCTCCTCACACCCTTGTCACCTTTTTTTATCAACCTTGACCTATTTCCAAGGAGGGGAGTAGACTCTTAGGTGGAAAAATAGGGATTGGACACGACATCATTACATTCACAGCACTGTGGTTGTAACAAGCACTCTCTTCCTTGGACAAGAAAAACTTTGAATTGGAACATAGTTGGTTGGCTTGGATCTCACTTTTATACATAATTCTAAGACATGGAATGTGTATCCAATATCTCAGGCTTCAGAACCAGTTTGAGTAGATTCTCTTTAAAATTTAATTTCCACTTTGGGGTGTCGGGCGCCATGGGGGTGCGGGGGCGGCCTGGGTGTGCCGGGTCTCTACCAGGGTGGATGGGTCGGGGTCCTTACTGCTTTGCTGTGGTTACCGGGCGCGGGTGGGAGAGCGGTTTTCAGTGAGCGAAGCGCAACTTGGGGGGGGTGGTGGGTGGGGGGGCGGAGATCCGATGTTATATTTTAGATCAAAGAATGTAATGGCTTGTTTTGTATCTGGTGTTCTGTTTCTTCTTTTTTCAAAAACACAAAACGAAAATTGTCCTTTGCAATGTCTCTCTCTGTAATTCTGTGCGGTAGTGGCGTCTGGGGTCACAGAGCCCTGCCTCTTATATGCAAATGATGAATAAAATCTGTTGTTTAAAAAAAAAAAAAAAAAAAAATTCCAGGCTGCACTCCAGACACGGGTCTCTGTGCAAAGTGATGTCTTTAAAAGCTGGTAGCAAAGGGGCAGGCTCCGAGCAGCGGAATCCCAAACTTGTGTACAATGAAGTGTGCGTTCTCTGAACCTGCCTGGTATCAATTTTGTGAAGCAGTCTTCAGCAACAGATAAAAGGGAATACCCTGCCTAGAAACTTCCTCACCTTGAAGAACATAAAGTGCAGTTGCACACCTCCCCTCTACCATCTACCAAATTGGACTACTTTGGAAGAACTAATCAGCAGCCTTTTACTAACAATGCAATGGAGTGGGATGCAGCGTTCACAACCTTAGTCATCTTGGCGCTAGGTACATCGGGAAAGAGAGAGTTGTAAACAAGAGAAACAAGTTGTGATTAACCCCTTCCATGCTCATGACGGAATGGTTCCGTCATGAGCACAAGTTCTAGTGTGCTCGTGACTGAACCATTTCGTCATGAGCACATGCTCAGGAAATCCCTCTGCTGCAGACAGCAGAGGGATTTCCCTTTTTTTTGCCTGGGGAGGTGCTGAAGAGGTTCCCCAACCTCCCCAGGCATATTTTTGTATTTCATTGCAAGGACGATCGCGCGCATCCACCCACTAGAACCAGGGCCTTTGCGCCCCCATATTTGTTTGGTTGCAACAGCCCCCAATCTGCCCACTAGAAACCAGGGATTGTTTCTTTTTATTGACATTGGGGTGGGGCTGCCTGAAAAGGGCATGGCAATGCCCCCACCCCAAAACAATTACCACAGTCTTTCTGCCCCTCCCCAGAGGCATATTGGGGCAATAGCCCCTTATCGACCCCCCGGGAGGGGGCGAAAGCCCTCTAGGACTTTTTTTTTTTTTTTTTAATTCAGGGTTGAGGTCAGCCCGGAAAAGGCATGCCAATGCCACACCTCCCCCCAAAAATGCCAAAGTCTTTCTGTCCCCCCTGAGGGGAGGGGCAGAAAGCCCACTAGGTGCCAGCAATTACGCTGGCTTTTGTCATGCGTGGGGGCTTCTCAGGATGGGCATACCAATGCCCTAACCCCCCCAAAACATAGCCATAGTCTTTCTGCCGCCCTTGGGGGCATATCGGGGCAACCCCACCCTATTCCTCCCCAAGGTGGCAGAAAGCCCACTAGGCACAGACTGGTTTTTAGCAATGTGCCTACCTGTGGATTTTGGGCCCTAGCGCAGCCGGCACATAGGGAAACATAGCAAACCTGTACATTTTTAGGTCTCGCTGAGCCCAGCGCATGTGCTGGCTCGGAGAGACATTTTGTATGTGAGTTTTCAAAGTGCTGCTGGCTGGCCTAGCGCATGCGTTCACGCGACCGTGCACACGTGAACTGCTAGCCTTCAGCAGCACTTTGAAAACTTGTGCGTCATCGCGATGCCGCGCGCTTTCAATGCTTGTTGAGTATTGTTCAAAGTCTGAGCTTAACCCAGAGCAAGCGAGCGTGGATGGAAGCCATGAAAACACGACGAATAGCTTGATTTAATTCTGCCACCATTTTATGCATTTTGTGAACGTGCGTGCACGACCTGACCCGTTCTTCAGCCTTCTCCCAGTTTCTACAAACTAGCAAACCCTATGGTACTATGTTTAGCGAGTCTTGCCCAATCTGCTTCTATGCTGAAAATGGTTAACCCATCCTGCATTCATGGTGCCAGAGTGTTGTTTTATATAATCGTGCACTCCGCGGGCCTTCTCCTTTTGGGTGTCTTTGCCTTGGCAGTTGTCCGCACCCTGTCCATTATCTTCCCGTAGCGCCATTGTACATCTCGAGCGCGCGACTACACTAAGAAGAGGGGGTGCTACGCTTGCTGTTCTGTGCTTCATGACTCTTTTCCTGGCATCCTAGTGCCAAAGCAGGGGTTCTGCTTCATTTGAGCTCACACTTGCTAGGGTTGACAGGATGGGTCTGGTTTTAGCCTCGCAGCGCAGGTCAGTGAACATGACCAAACAAGACAGGCTGGAAATATGGGCTCTGAAGCGCCCCAGATAACAGACAGACCCGTGTCTTTGTATGTCACATTCTTTTTGCAGAACAAGAATAATGGCAGAGTAACGTGACGCATGAGATAATAGATCTTAACGTTTCTTGGTAGCTCATCAATGAATGCATTCACGCACGTGTATGTGTGTTGATCAATTGAGTTGACTATTAATCTATTTCAGTGGCAAGAGTAAGCAATATATTTAGGAGCCTTGAATACCTACACAAAACCTCTCGGAGTTTCGTACTGTCTATTTCTGGGATTGCACCTGAACAGTAATAAGAAAAACAGCCTCTCTATTTTATTGTAATTAATAACCGAATTTGAGTTATGACATCACAATGTCTCATGCCAAAGTGAGCAAAGAGAGCGAAAGGCAGGCCACTGAGCAGATTTACAGCTTGTAAGCATGAAATGTATAACTAGTTTAAAATCTTTTTTGTCTGAGCTGCATTGCACTGAAAAAGGAATTGAATGGTATTATGGACTTCTGTTCACCATTACATCAGTGGTAGCTGAAGATCCCACCAATGGCATCTGCAGGGCTGAACGACTGTCCCATCCATGGCTCCCACAGCAGCCTTCTATTTGCAAAAGAGAGACTAGAGGATGGGCAAACAGTGAAACTCATAACAAAAAAGCAGTGGCAAGGCCAGTAGGTCATTTCTTATATGATCTCATTGTTTTTGAAAAACATTACTATTGACAGACCTACTAGGCCCTCTCAGATGTAAAAAATTAAAACATTGGCTTAAAGCTATTTTTTGGGGGTCCAATAAGTATGCATTGCCATAATAGCCCCTGCTATTGCATCACTCATAGTATGTTAGCTATTGGCTGAAGAGGGTTTATCCATTGACCCATACCGTATGCTGTAGTGGAGCAGCAGTACCCATGTGAGCAGGTAGGTGGTGCGCCTGGCTCCACACCAACATCATTGCACTCTGAAAATGACATGCAGAGCCTATCTAGGCACCACTCCTGTGTGCTAACATCAGTTCCTGTCTTTCTCCACCTTTTGACACAGATCTAGAGGTCTCTCTCATCTTATAGACACTTTACCTGAATATTATTTCACATTTCCAACAGTGCAAAGGATGGCTCCCCCTAAAGCAACAGGTTTTAAGCCCTGTCGGGACTATCTCAAACAAATGTCTGTGTCAGATCCCCATCAAGTGCGACTTTGGTGTCTAGGGTCAAGCCAAGACTCCAAGGCCTGACGTGAATGTGCTTCAATAAACCCTACGGCTGTTCGGGACCAGAAGGTGAAACTTATCCTGCAGAGCATAGGAAGACCCCTTGGCGATACCGGTCTACGTTGCGGTCCAAATTTCCATCCTAGTCCCTTTCCCAGAGTCTCAGAAGCTGCTTGCGAGGCCTGTCTTCATCACAATCCAAATCGCCCGGAAAGTCTGAATAAACATAATGAATCAAAGCGGGACCCGGACCCTCTTCCCACTCACATTTTCCTGAATAGGCATGGGAGTAGCACCACAAATCTAGATCTCGCTCCCAGAGTCGTCCAACTTCGGAGCCGATCCCGCGACTGGTTCCTGTATGACCCAAGTTCCCTGGGCAGTCTGCCACTCTGCAACAAATTGAAGAGTTTTGCACAACCATGCTCAAGGCTCTTCATCTCCTTGCAAAATTTCTTCTGGCATGCTTTCTGACCCTAAGGAGCAGAGAGGTCCTCTACCTTAAGTACCACCGATGAGTCCGCCCTCTGCGCCAGCTGGTCCATCCGAGCCAGTTACGACGCCTCTGGCCCAGTCTTGGCCCCGTCCCATGGTGGTTTCTGTAACTTCGATGCCTGTGCCTAATCCATCGGTACCAGGTGATGAGCTCTCCATAATCATGTCTGACTCCAAGATGGCACTGATCCAACCTTACCCAACACCACACCTGACAACAGTTGTGGTGCCACTTCCTCTGTGGCTGAAGCTCTTGGCCTTCAGCTCCCCACCTTGGAGGTAAAAACTAATGTATTGACAGTAGTTCTACAGAAAGGGGAAACATCTTCAGAGCCACTCCTGCCATTTAATGAGGGTTTAACAGACTCCTTATTGGGGCATGGGCTAAACTTTGCTTCATTCACCAGTCAGACCCAAATTGCGCAACGCCATCACACTGCCCCGGCGATCCCACTTTTCTATCTCAGTCGCTATCAGAAGAGCAAGTCATTTACCTTTGGTACCACTGTTACTGGCATAGGCTGTTTCTAGCGACAGAGCTCTCATCAACTCTCCCATCCTTCCTCTTTTGTTATTGGACTCCACCCATTAATAAGATCCCAAGTCTAGGAATCTGCACATTGGGCACACCAATTGATTTTATGGCTCTGCGTCTGGGGGCGCGGACAGTCTCAAAAGCAACTGATGTCAGTATGTGGGAGGGGCACCCATATAGACCCCGCAGTCAATTCTGAAGCAGCATAGAGCATGGTGGAGCCTTGCTGCACCACCTACAGGTGCACAAGGTACTGCTGAAAAGTTTCCGGCTCCAGTCCAACGCCTGGGGAATATTCAAAAGATGAGGAATCTACAGCTAGATATTTTCTTTTAGAAAGAGAGTTACAAAAGGAAAGTAACTTGTTCTTTATTTACTTTTCATCCCAAAAATTCCACATATGAAATTTGTAATGAGTGAAAATCAGTTTTCAATAACATCACAATCTAATGAGAAGAACCTTAAAAGCCTCCAGCATATTAGTTTCAGATACCAGTAGATTTGGGAAATGTTTGGGCTTGAAACACAAAATTATTTGCACTAATCCGAAAAATGGCAAAATACCCCATAAAACGTCACTTTGAAAGCTTCAGTAAATCCAGCTGATAGGGCACCCAGGACAGGGCTAAACAGCCAAGGTTTGTAGCATGGGCGTTCTTGTCCCTATTCTTCACTCTTCCAGCTGTATTTAGTCTCCAGCAACAGCTTTACCAATACTTCTCCCTTCCTCCCCCCAATGGGACCCATTTACAAATGTCATTTTAATAGTCAATTTTGCTCATCATAAGTTTGCTCCTCTGATTTCAGAAATTTAACAAATATATAGTATTAACAAACATCTGTGTAGTAGCCTTAGAAATATATGCTCTTTACTTAAGTGCAAATGCCAGTGGATCCTGATTCAATGAATTAGGATCTGTGGAGTAGAGCCACTGATGGCATTTTTTGTATGTTGTGAGCTTAGATACATAAAATTCGTTTGAATCATGTCCTTGCATCACTCTTGTCGTTAGAGCTTGACATTTAGTTATTTCCAATCCATTAGTATCGCTACCATATCTATTTCACTGTACAATACAGTTTTGAGTCTCGCCACCCATTAACTGTGGCTCCAACTCTCAGAATCATATCTGGGCTGTTTCCTGTATATATCCAATAATTTTATCAGGAGCTGAATCCTTTCACAAGTTGGAGTCCAACTATTACTGCAAAGAAATTACAGCATTTAATAATTTTGGTCAGTGCAGATCACAGTATATTTTGTTAAAAATATATTCTTTTTTGAGAGACGCGTGTGGCATTATATCTAACCTGAGTGTGCACTTCAGTTGACCCCTTAAGCCCTTCAGAAGTCATAATTCTGTAGTGTTGTTTTTGACCAATGCAGCACATGCAGTTTTCTTTACGCAAACAGCTTTAATGGTTTTTCTTTAATCCCCATTTAAGAAAAAAACAAACTATTGTGATCATGTCTCCTGTATGGTTTTTGGGGAAATGGAGCAGAAGCAGAAGGCATCACCAATTCCAGTATGCGGCAGTGCATTAATACACCCATATTAAAGCTGATAATGCGGTAGCCAGCTTCAAGCATATTTCCATCAGATCGGCTACACTTTGGCTCCTATATTTAACTTAGCAGCAATCTAGTAAATTGCAGAAGCTGAGTTCATTTTAAAGCTACATTGAGTGCTCCAAACATGAATTGATTAAATAGATTCTTGTTGGCAGAGTCAGTTTTTCTAACCTTAAGGCAGAGGTAAAGCTACCATTGATGGAGAAGGTGCAGCGGCACCGAGGCTCATTGAACCCTGATAATTGTTGTATTTTACCACCCCAGCAGCTGTGAAAGGCACTTATTGCTTCACTAGAGCCCCTGGCATCGTTACTACAATACTGCCTGAAAGGTTATTTTGTGCAATCATTCAATTATTTTTTTATTTTTAAATGTCTCACAACACTTGCAGAACAGTTGGGAAACAAGTGCTGTGTTTCACTTTAGGGGTGCATAAGGTTTGCTGAGTAAACTTTTGCTGACTATATAAAATCTTTAAAGATTAGCAGTTGCATAAACTAGCCGTGCTGGGAGGAAACTCCCATAAAAACACATCTTTCAGAGAAAGGAAATTACCCAACAAAAACTTTATTTGTGGGGAAAAAAATCTTACCGCTGTAAAACGTACACGGCTGAAGACATGCTCATTCAACCCAGGATTTGCTTGAAGGAAGCACTAGTGACTTTGTTAAGATACAATGACGACAGCTTCTCCTGGCACTTTCATTATGTAGAGTTTTAGAAAATCATTATCGAGGAAATATGCTCTGTAGAAGCCCAGCAGCACTTTAGCAAAGAGATAAAATGATTGAATAAATGGGGGACCGTTGTTGCAGCAGATTTGCACCATGCAGGTTGTTGGTGCAAACTCAAATACAGGCTTCACTCAAGCGGATGGACCTTCAGTCCAGGACTGAGGCTTGACACAACAAATAAATTACAATGGATTACAGTGAATCGCATTAGGCCCCATTATAATGACAGAGAGTAGTAGATTTGCAAACCATGAAGATTTATTCAAAGATTAGTAAAGTTACAAACTCAATTTATTCAAATTAGTCATAAATCAATGATCATCATATAAGTGTGGTGATCAGTATAATTCAAACTAATTGAAAATAACAAAGACAAACTGTTTAAAGATTTCATAAGCAAGTCAAGCAAATTCAGTTTCCCGTGAAAGGAAGATTGCCTAAAATGCTAAACTAGAAGAAATCAAGAAGAAGCATTGGCATAGCCAATAGGTCTTGCCTTTGGGACCTTATAAGTGTTTAGCCATGCAACACTTGATGTTGTTGCGCCAAGGATATTGTGCTGGACAACTAAACACTTATAAGGTCCCAAAGGCGAGACCTATTGGCTATTCCAATGCTTGTTTAAACATGTGGGTATATTTTATGGGAAATCAGTAAGACCGGAAAAGAAAAGCTTCCAGAAGTAAGAGAGAAGTGTAAACTTCTTACTGCTTGGGAAACACAATTCTTCTCCCTTGATAGGGAGATCATTAGCCTACATGTGCTTTTTAAACGAGGAGACGAAGGAAGGTGCAACCAACCTTGAACAGTCGAGCTTCCTGTATCACGTAAAAAAGAAAAGGAGGAGGGGGCTCCATTCTTTAACAGCATGAGCAAACTTCCTGCACCTTTGCATGTATGCATAATGATTGACCAGTGCCGCTTGGAATGTGGTATTTTATTATTGTATTTATATACAACCCTTACAAGGCAATGAAGCACTTTAAAAATGTGTTGCTTGAGTGCATTGCTTGAGAGTTGCAAAGGGTGTTTATGCTCCAATAGCCTTCCGGTCGAGTTTGCACTATATTTTGAAAAGTGCACTAAGATAAAAGCAAACCTTAGCTGAAGGAAAGACACATTGATACCCATTTATTGCCTGATTTGTACAAAGTGAAGCCAGAAAACATGGCGCATTGTGGCGTCCTTGCCTAAGTTGTATTTCACTCTTTTTTCTTCATTATCGCATATGAAAGCACTTCCAGATATGTGAGTTCAGACTACCAGTTGTACAAAAATAACACTTTAAGTACTTCTCAGTGCAGTGCCTATTAGTGTCAAAGCTTACACATTAAAGAACAGTAGATGTTGTAGCACCCGGGATAATGTGCTGCATGGCTAAATATTTATAAGGTCCCAAAGGCGAGACCTATTGGATATGCCAATGCTTGTTTTAAACTAGACACCAAGGGAAATCCAGGATGGGGTGACTCTTGTGCCTCTCACCAGGTTCTGTTACTCAGAATCCCGTGCAAACCTCAAACCTAGTTAAAAAAACACATTTGCCTCACATTTCTGTGGTGGCAAGTTCAGGAATCTGCGTGGATCCACAAAATTCCACCCACCCCGCATTCCCCAAAGTCATCCGAGAAAAATGGTACGTCACTTGTGTGGGTAGGCCTATACCTCACGACAGGAAACGGCCCAAAACACAACGTGGACACAACACATTTTCACAGTGAAAACGGACCCTTTTTTTGCAAAGTGCCTAGCTGTAGATTTTTTAACCCTAGCTCTGGCGGCACCTAGGGAAACCTAGCAAACCTATACATTTTTAAATACCTAGACACCCAGGGGAATCCAGGATGGCGTGACTTGTCTGGCTGTCACCAGGTTCTGTTACCCAGAATCCCTTGCAAACCACAAAATTTGTCAGAAAACACATTTTCGTCATATTTCTGTAGTGAAAAGTTCTGGAATCTGTGTGGATCCACAAAACTCCACGCAGCCCGCATTCCCCAAAGTCTTCCGAGAAAAATTGTACCTCACCTGTGTGGGTGAGTCAAGTACCCGCAACAGGCAAGGGCCCAAAACCTAGTCAGGCGACTTCAAAATTACCTATCACAAAACAACCTGGTTTTGCAAGGGGGGGGTCCCATGAGTTTTTTGCCTTTGGCTCGGCAGCCATCTAGGGAAACCTACAAAAACTCACATATTTCTGAAAACTAGACTCCCTGGGGAGTCCCGCAAGATATGGCTTGCGTGGGTCCCCCAAAATTTCCCTACCGAGAATCCACTGCAAACCAATTTAGCTGAAAAAAACACTTTTTTCTCATATTTCCGTGTGGGAAAGTTCTGGAATCTGCGTGGATCCACAAATTTCCTTCTACATAGCATTCCCTCAGGTGTCCTGATAAAAATGGTACCTCACTCGCATGGGTGGGTCAAGTACCCACGACAGGCAAGGGCACAAAACCTATTGAGGCAACATCAAAATTACCTATCACAAACGACCTGGTTTTGCAAGGGGGGTCAAATGACTTTTTGGTCCCGGGCTCGGTGGCCACCTAGGGAAATCTACCAAACCCACACATTTCTCAAAACTAGACACCTGGGGGAGTCCAATCAGGTATGGCTTGCGTGGTTCCCCCAAAGTTTCCCTTCCCAGAATCCCCTGCAAACCTCAAATTTTGATGAAAAAATCACTTTTTTCTCACATTTCTGTGTGGGTAAGTTCTGGAATCTACGTGGCTCCACAAATTTCCTACCATCGAGCATTCCCCCAGATCTCCCAATAAAAATGTTACCTCACTCCTGTGGGTGGGTCAAGTACCCGCAACAGGCAAGGGCCCAATACATATTGAGGAGACATCAAAATGACCCACCCACGGGGGTCACCTGGGTTTTTGGCCCCGGGCTCGGCGGCCTTCTTGGGAAACCTACCAAACCCACACATTTCTGAAAACTAGACTGCTGGATACCTTTAGAATCCCCATGATGTTGGAAAAAAGGACACAAATTTGGCGTGGATAACTTATGTGGTCAAGAAGTTATAGGGGCCTAAGTGTGAACTAACCCAAATAGCCAAAAAAAAGGCTTAGCACAGGGGGGAAAAAGGCCTAGCAGCGAAGGGGTTAACAGAACAAAAAGGTTTTCAAAGCCTTCTAAAATCATAGGTGGGTTGTAATAAATTTTAATATCTAATGATAGCTCATTCAAAGCTGAGGACTAGACAAAAAAAGAGCATGACTACCAGACCTTTATCTTTTAAAGCATGGAATAGAAAGCACTCGTTGACAGAACTGAAAAGATGAATGTCCATACAAGCAGGCCGTTTTCCAAGAAGCGTTTATTGTAAAAGTAAAAGAGAGCCGCCCCAGCACCTGAGCCAAACACAAGACAATCTCCAACTGCCACACAGCCCAGACACAGCTAGGCAAATGTCAACATTCCAGATGACATATAACAATTCTACAGCATGCTCTAACAGAATGACATCATCACACACTTCCCTTCTTTTATTAAAATAACATTTAAAACACAGAATAAAATATTGAGCAGTTTACAAGAATACAAAATCTACAATCGTTACACAACATACGACAAACAATCCCATTCACACATACTCTCGTAACCAACTCGGTTTGGCACGATCCCTGGAGCTTCTCCTGACACCACCATCCCCTCCTAAAACTCTTTCATCATTTCGCACCTTTCCTTGTGAAAAGACAGGATCTCTAGCTACACGAGACGTATTCCACCAATTACCATTGCTCAACTTAACAGCATTTCTCCTGACTTCAACAACCTGTTGAGGATCCAAAAACTTTGACAAACCTTTCCTAACAGACACAGGATTCTTTATTCTCACCCAGTCTCCAACCTTAATGTTGTGATCTTCATTCCAAACAGTAAATTCACTTCTTTTCTTACTAATCTCATAAGACTTCTTATTCGCAGAATCCCAAATACTCCTCATGTCACATCCCTGATGAAAAGACTTCACCATCCAAAAAGGATAAACCTGTGAAGAAGCTTTCCTGCCTCTCATGAGTTCGAATGGACTGAAATTGGTAGACACATGAGGAGAAGTGCGGTAAGACCACACAAGATCCTTAACTGCCTGAAACACACACATATTAGATCTGTAGGCAGCTTGAACACACTCCACAATAACCCTATTAAACCTTTCAGTTTTGCCATTGCTCTGTGGATGATAAAGGGGAGTTCTCGTGTGCTTGATGCCAGAAGAATGCAAAAAATGATTCATTTCTTGCGAAATAAATTGGACACCATTGTCCGTGAGGATTTCCTCAGGAAAACCTTCTCTGAGAAAAATCTTTTTAAGACAGTTGATAACACTCTTTGAATTAGGTACACCAATAGGTTCAACCTCAACCCATCTGGATAGGTGGTCCACAAGAACAAGAAAATATTTTGAATTTGTAGGAAGAACATGAAATGGGCCAAGAAAATCCATGCCCAACTTTTGCCAAGGCCTCGCAGGAGGAGAAACAGGATGTTCGACAGAACCTTCTAGAACAAGAACCTTATCACTAGCACTACATCGTGCACACTGTCTAACCAAATCGTCCACCTGAATATCCATTCTAGGCCACCAAAAATCTGACCTAACTTTTCTCTTGGTGATGGTAGAACCCAGATGACCTGAATGAGCGTTCAATATGATTTTTTCACGATAACAAGTGGGAGGTACCAATTTGTCACCCCTGACAACCTTTCCACTCTCAAGAGAGAGTTCACTATTAACTTTCCAGAACATTTGAAGATCTGGAGAAAGACACTTCTCTTTTGGCCAACCTCTTTCAATCAATGAAACAACTTCACTGAGGATGGTATCTTTTTCAATTTCAGAAACCCAATCATCCTCCGCAAAAGACAAAATTTCACGATTCACACAAGCTACAAAACACTCTTCTACATCATTTTCCCACTCTTGTTCACTCTCATCTGTTATAGGCAACCTAGAAAGACAATCTGTTCTACTATTTTTCCCCCCTGCAATATACTCCACAGTGAAAGAGAACTCTAACAATTTAGTTGACAACCTAGCCAGATGAGCAGTAGTGCGTTTTGGATTTTTCCCTGATAGAATATCAACTAAAGGCCGGTGATCAGTCCTTAGAACAAAAGATCTTCCCCATAAATATGACTTGAATTTTTCCACACTCCAAGTGCAAGCTAGTAACTCTTTTTCAATCACGGAATACTTCCGTTCAACTGGACGAAGAGTCCTAGAGGCAAACCCTACTGTGTGCTCTCTACCCTCAGCAAACTGCGAAAGAACAGCACCCAAACCGTACTCGCAAGCATCAACCGTAACCACAGTTTCTCTACCTTCTACGAAAGCTTGCAAAGCTGGAGCTCGTACAATGTGACTCTTTATACTCTGAAACCCCTTCTGACACTCTTCTGACCAAATGAAAGTTGCCCCCTTTTTGAGTAAAGCTCTAAAACACTCAGTTGTTTTTGCAAAATCCTTCATAAATTTAGCATAAAATTCACAGAGACCCAAGAAAGACATAAGTTGTTCCTTATTCTGTGGAGCAGGCGCTTCAACGATACTCTTGATCAACCCTGGTCTGGGCTTGATGCCTTGTTCAGAAATTATGTGACCCAAATATTCGATCTCCTTTACCTTAAAGGAACACTTGCTTCTTTGTAGGGTCACTCCTCTACTTTCTAGTATTTTAAAAACATGTTCAAGAACTACATCATGTTCAGCCTCATTCTTAGTAAAAATAAGAATGTCGTCCTGAAACACTACAACATTGGAAATGTCTGTGAACATTTCTGTCATAAGTCTCTGAAAGACGGCAGCCGCAGAAGCTAGGCCAAAAGGTAATCTACAAAACTGGAAAACCCCGTCAGGAGTTACAAATGCTGTGAGATGTCGGGACTGAGGATGAAGTTCGACCTGATGATAAGCCGCCTTAAGATCCAACTTAGTGAAAAATGAGGAAGACCCAACTTTGGCGATAAGGTCTTCAATACGCGGAAGGGGAAAACCATCGACCCAGATAGCCTCGTTGAGACTCCTCAAGTCCACACACATCCTCAGGTCCCCAGATCTCTTTTTCGCCAAAACAATGGGAGAAAGCCATAGAGTGGACTCGACTTTCTCAATAATTCCTTGTTCACACAATGTCTGAAGATGTTTTGAAAGATCATTTCTAATACTCAATGGAACATTGCGCAATTTGTGTTTGATTGGAACTGCATTTTCCTTTAGTTTGATGAAATGCTGAAAATTTGTAATTCTACCTAATCTATTTTGAAAAACCTTACTAAATTTAATTTCCAAATTATCAACGGATAGAGTGCTAGAAAGAGAAAACGTGTCCTGTGTGGAATGACTACAATTATGATCTGTCTTTCGTTTTTCAATAAAAACAGGATTTTCTAACCCAGGTTTAATCGTTAAGCCAATTTCAGCTTGATGAATGAGACCAAGGACATTAATTCCTTTCCTGGCCACATAAACTTTGCCTTTGATACTCTCACCTAAAACATTAATGGTAGCCCAAAAATATCCTAACAAATCAATATGGCTGCCTTCAAAAGCTATTGTGAAAACATCAGGGGGCAATAAACAGTTTTTAAACCAAAACTTCTGATACTTTTCTTGAGAAACAATTGTAATTCTAGCTCCTGTATCAACTAATAGTTGAATTATGTTGTTCTCTATGGTGACGTCAACCTCAGGATCTGGAATATGTCGTAACGCATTCTCATGACAATTTTTTACCACTACAACATATTCTTGGTTGATAACATCCTCTTCATGTAGATTATCAAATTCATTGATTACACATCTAACATTCCTTCTTCTGCCACTCAAACAAACTTTCGCAAAATGTCCCATTTTCCCACATTGCCCACATTGTTGGTTTGCCGCTGGACAATTTCTAAACGATGAGACATGCGCTGATGACCCACATCGATAACAGTACATACTGGAACTCGGTTGTCTGTTCGGCATAAATGCTCTCCCTCCTCTAAAGTTACTTAATCTTCTGGTGTTGTTGCGAAAAGAATTACCCCTGAACGTATTTTCTTGAGCAAACATGTAAGGCTTCACAGAAGATGACTCAGAGTGTCTGGTTGAAGTAGCACCTGAAGATGATTCAGAATGCTTTGTAGAGACAGCACCTGAAATAGAAGAATTCGCTAAAGCTGACTCAAGCTGTTTGGCATCATCAATGGAAGTTTCTATACTTTTAGCGATGTCGACCGCTTCGTCTAACGTAGGATCCTTACATGTGAGAAGCCTTTGTTGAACTTTTTTGCAGTGACAACGTGCAACCAGCTGATCCCTTATTAATTGAGAAGTAAAATTTTCAAATTCACATTTGGAAGCTAACACCTTTAAAGCTGTGATAAAGGTGTCGATACTTTCTTCTGCTCTTTGTACTCTGGTAAAAAATTTGTATCTGTGCACTACAACATTTTTTGTTTTTGTGAAGTGTTTATCCAGTTGTGCCACAGCTATCTCAAATTCATCAAGATTTTCGTCTTCAGGTGGAACATATGGAGGTAGGTGATCAAATACATTCTGTCCTTCAACCCCCAGGTGATGGTACATTAAGTTCTTTTTCCTATCTGGTCTGTATCTCTGACCATCAATTGCTCCTAAATAAGCTTTAAATGATCTGAACCATAGTTTCCATTCTAAAACAGGATCTCCTGGATCTTGTAAAAAGGGCGCTGGCGCAATAACACTTTGCATGTTGATATTGAGTTTCTGTTAAAAAAAAAAAAAAAAATTAATCAAGAATGAGGAAAGAGAAAAGTAAAGTAAAAAAAAAATGAGAGAAAAGGGATTGAGAACAACTGATAGGAAGATATTACACTGCATTGTAATATTTCCTCAGGTCACTAGATGGCAGCATTGTTCTCTTTCGTGGGATAAAAACGAGAATAATGTGAATAAATAAGCTGTGCGTGTCAGCGATAATGCAAATGATATGAAGAAATGACACGCAAATGCTGAGCGTGTCAGCGATGATTTTCCAACGTTGAATTGCCTGAATTAGCCAAAAACATGCTAATGCGCTTCATCCGTACACGTCGATGCGCTCCATGCGTGAACGTCGAGAAGCGATGCGTTCCAAGTACAGGAAGACAGAAGGATGCGTTCCAGGTGCGTAGAAGACAGAAGGATGCGTTCCAGGTGCGTAGAACAGTCGTTCGACAATGAAGAATGCACGAGGAACTTTCGAAGCGCGAGCAAGTAGCGCAGTTCAGAAACGGTGAGAAAATTAAATACGGAAACTTTTTCCCATTACTGGTAAATGTCCTTACTGCCAAAGTCTTGTATGCCACGTAGCTCGTAATGACAGAGCAGAAGAAGAGAAAAACAAAACGGGTGCGGCTCTCTGATTGCTTGTAAGCGAATAAAAAAAAAATAATGCCTAAACGCTCAGATAGGCAACGCTTTGGCGCTTGAATAAGTAAAGAAAAAGAAAATGTACTCACAATAGAGTCGTGGGTTCAATCTTGCTGCGATGCAGGCATACCTTGGCTTTGTTCGTAAAAAAAAAATCTTGATTGGCAGGACATCACTGGGTGGATTCGTATCCCATCTTCTGTCGCCAATTGAAAAGATGAATGTCCATACAAGCAGGCCGTTTTCCAAGAAGTGTTTATTGTAAAAGTAAAAGAGAGCCGCCCCAGCACCTGAGCCAAACACAAGACAATCTCCAACTGCCACACAGCCCAGACACAGCTAGGCAAATGTCAACATTCCAGATGACATATAACAATTCTACAGCATGCTCTAACAGAATGACATCATCACAAGAACATAAGCTTCTCATCTAATTATAGAGGGGGAAAGAGTGCAAGTTGTTATTTCTCAGTGTCATAGAAGAGTCTGTGCATTTGACAGAGTCTTGAACACAAATCTCTGTTTTACCCGAAGCCAATGTGGACAAATCCGTGCCTGGGTTGGGTGGCATGATCTGATTTCATTAACCTTCTTACTACTTGGACAGCCAGGGTTTGTATTCTTTGCAACTGGTTCAAGGAAAGTTCTGGTAGGCCTAGGTAAAGAATATCACATTATTTGATCCTGGAGAGGATACTGGTGGAAAATACTTGTGCATGAAGATGGCTTAGCAGAAAAGGAGGATTTCTTAATTACTATTTTGAGATACGAGAATGAGGATCAAATAGGTTTCATCTGTGCCTGCATGCATAGAGAAGGGTCCAGGGGTTTGACCTTAGCTACAGGTGTTGGAGTGGTACCCAAAGCTGTATGCCAAGGAAAATCTTGCCATTCTGTGTTATTACCAATTAGCAGCAGAACAAGGTTCTCATGGAATTCTTAAAGGTAGCCTCTTCACTTCACTGTCTGGTCTTCTGAGTTTCAACCTATCAGGCACAGGAATGCAGGTGATGTACTTCCACTGTCTGTGAAAGCTATACTCACCCTCAGTCTTGTGCCTTGCTAAACCAGTGGGAGATCCAAAATGGATCCCACTGGCCCCAGTTCTCCAACTCATACAACACACAAAGTCATACTAAGATACATGTGCTATACACATATGGCACATACACCCAACATACACCCAGAATGCCAGTGTAAAGTTCTGTGTTTCACATAAATGCCCCTTTCAGATGTAACTACCTGGAACCATTAGAAAAGTAAAGTCGCCAGATCGTAAAAACTAGTGGAAAAGTCCATGTGCATTCCCATGACTCATTCTAGCTTTGTTCACTTCACTGTTTAATCTGAACTTGTAACAAGATAGGAGTGATGGTTGTCTCAATACAGGAGCAGTATCAAGGAGCATACACTGTTAATTCTTCAGATAAAACCCAAAGAAATTAATTGCTGCTGGATCGCTAGTTAGTATTCTTTATGGTCAGAACTACAACAGTATCCGGTCGTCTTTGGTCCTCTGACTTTTTTTCTTGATTAATGAAAACATTCTTAGCAAATGTTTTTGCTTTCATTCGTCTTGCACAGCTCTAATAATATCACCTTCAGCGGCACAGTATGAATGCATCCTGTCGTCCCTTTTAATCATGGCCCTTGTTCCTAAGACAGACAAAATAGAATTGGGGTTCTATTCCATTTTTCCTAGCTAAAGTATTTTGGTGACCAGCCTGCTTTGAACACTCTAGTTTTTTTTTTTAAGTAAATGCTTCAGACCCCAAGGTCACAAAGTCATGAGCATCAATGGGTCGCCAAGACGCAGGGGCTAGGACAGGCAGTAGCTCACCTCTCTACAGACTTCCAACCTAAATGCAGATTCAACTATGAACTTTTTCATTGCAGCAACTTTCATGTATGCTATTGGAGCTGGAATTACCACAGCTGCTGACTTCAGACTTGACCTCAAATGGAGCCTCGTAAAAACATTTAAGGATAACTCATTCCCAATGAAAGGGTCATAAAAGAGTCCTACATTGCTATTTTATATCTCTACCTCTAGGGTATTTGAGCAGCTGCTGCATTCCTTGGCTATGATAGCCATTTCACAGGCTCCCTCTCCGGAGTTAACTCATTTCCCTGTTACGCTTGGCCACCATGGTAGGGATAGAAAGTATTATCAAAAGTTGATAGGGCAGATATCCAAAAGCATCATCGTTGTCACAGGGATCTGCGATTGGCCGAGGTTATCTAGAGACACCAAAGCAGCTGGACAAGCCTAGATTGGTCTTGGTTTGCTTAATGCACGCTTCGTAGGATATCAGTACTCACCTGCATTTATTAGCTCTAGAATTACCACAGTTAACAAAGTAATCAACAGAGTGATTAAAGAAACCATGACTGATTTAATTAGCCATTTACAGTTTCACTGTCCCAGCCATGTGTACTGACATGTGCATGGCTTAATCGTTGAAACAAGCATGTGCTACTGGCAGGATCAAGGTCGCATGGGCACTGGTGGGCCCAGATTGCTCCATTACTACAGAAGGGAGAGGCAGACTGATGCACAGCATGAGTGCGACAGAGGGTTGCCGGCCTGGACAGCAGGGACAACCAGCAGAAAGGTTGTTCCAAAGTGCTGCATGGGGAGGGCCTCTGTGATAGACAGATCCTCAAGTTGGATGGTCCCAGGTGGGGTGGAAGCTCTTTACTTAAAAGAACATCTGAGGCTGGGAAAGCAGTCCATCTCTAAATAGAGTAAGTGTGCTCAATCGATCAGAGTATGGTGCTGGCTCAACCGTCTCTGAGCAGGTTGCCATGCAAGGGGATGTCAGCTTCTCATCCTTCCCTGCTTACTAGGAAGGAAGGCTTGGAGGAAAGGCCCATCCTACAAGTCTGAAAGGCAGCCGCAGGCACAGGATAGGCTGTCCTGGGCCCTCGCAGCACCTGAGAGGAATAACCCGATTACAAGAGGGTCCCTAGTATCTTGTACCTAATAATCCAGAGGTAGGCTACCTGCCTTTCTTATAATCCATGCATAGTGAGTGACAGAAGGAGACATGTGAGGAAATGTATCTGACTTCCTGGAGCCCTAGCTGGACTCAAAAAGTCAAATGAGCTCTCATTGGGACTTCCAGGGCAGAAGGACTATCTGGTCACGCCTTGAATTCGTATGGCATACACAACCAGATGACCGAGCTAAGAGCGGCCAGATGGCTAGGCTTGAAGGACAGCCATCAAGTTGCACCATGTCTTATGAATATGATTCCACTGGCCCTTAGTGAGGCGAGAGGCTCACAGGGCCAGGTCCTTGAGCACGAGCTAGGACTCCGGCACGGGGCTGTGGGAGGTCTCACAGAGCTCTGTGAACACTTTTTCACCTGGCCTGTAGGACTCCGTCCCGGGCTTTAAGTCACATGGCAGGCCTGGGAAGGGAGCCTAGGGTCTTCCATCCTCACGGAAGGATTGAGGGGGCATTCAAAAGACTGTATCCGGCCATCTGGAGTCCTGACTGAAGCTTCAAATGGGCATTCATTGGGGCCTACAGGGCAGCTGGGAATACTGAACACTGAGTCATGTGAAAGATATGAAGTTTTTTGTTTATTTGTTCTAAGTACAAAATGTCACCAGTGATGTTGGCATGGCACATTTTGCCCCACCCATGTTGGAATGGTAAATGTCGCTGGTGTAATTTCTCACATCCCTAATTATAATTTCACGCAGCCCAGTAGTTTCACGATTGCTAATAAAAAAAAGTCAGGGGAACAGGATTAACAAAGAGGAGGGACAAGATGCAAACTGTTTAGAGGACACAAGCATTCTGTACCGTCCGCACATTTGATGAGAAGTGAGCAGAGGTGTGGAAGGATTAGGCACATAACAACAGCGAAAGCAAATCTTGCCCAATGACACCTAGATTATTCAGACTAATTTGGATTCAGGTGGAGCACTGAAGGGCACTACTTGGTGTTTGGATGTGCTCCTTGTCAAAGGGCAGAAGTTAGCCGATGGTTGAAGTGGTTTGATCCACTGCCCCATGCTGTATGATGAAGTGGGCGGAAGAAAATTGATAATGACACAATAATAGGCAAATAGAAGAAGAGGGATGGCTGAAAGCCCCTATAGGTAAGAATATTATACACAT
The DNA here is from genome assembly GCF_964204655.1 of Triturus cristatus. Classification (NCBI taxonomy): domain Eukaryota; kingdom Metazoa; phylum Chordata; class Amphibia; order Caudata; family Salamandridae; genus Triturus; species Triturus cristatus. The sequence continues at coordinate 515,034,045 of NC_140588.1, forward strand.
AATTTTAGTAAAACTAAAAAGTCTTGGCGAATGCAAACCTAAAAATTAGTGCACGTCAGTAGAACTAATGACAATCAAAAACAAACAACGGTGGACCAGAAAGACCGCACCTCAATCAAAGTTCCAAATATATAGTCCTGTGCACTGCTTATCTGGTACCTGCCGTTGCTCAGTACCACTGTCCAGCAGACTTGAAATGACAACAAATGTAAAGGTGCACCATGAAAAAATTGCAATCCATCACAGTCCAATCTGTATTTTTTAAGTATGATTTTAGTCCTTTTTATATCCATATAAAAACATCCAGTCAAACCATACCAGCCGATGTGTTTTGTTCAAATTACTTATTGAACTTCACCAGAGCTCCTATGTGTGTCATTCATAGACCTCGCTCCATATTATAGTGGTATCCGTATGAATCCATTCCACAGATGTTTGGGATGTACGAGTTAAGTCTCTTTCTTACATCGACTGTTACGATTTCACATATGTTTTGTGGTTGTGGCCAAAATAGAAAAGACCCGGAGAGATTACTGTCTGGCTGAGGACTCCCATTCAAGCTGAGTCAGCAGTTGAGGCGACCTTATGGGACGCTGCGAAAGCGGTCTTCTGGGGGGGAACTTATTTCCCATATGGCCGCATTTGAACAAGCGTCCAAGCTCTGAAAACAGGAATTGTAAACACAGATACAAAAGGCCAGGGCGAGACCAGAGAGGGATGCTCCCAAAGAACTCTGCTGGATTTACGTCAACTTAGGGGTGAATTTGAGCATATTTTGATGAACGAAGCAGCTAAGAAGCTTCTCTACATTAATTAAAACTACTACAAATGGGGGGATAAGGCTGATAGGCTTTCTGCCCACAAATTATGCATCCGCTCCACACGTAATCAGGGAGATCGAAGACGTTAAGGGCCGTCTTCAACAGAGACAAATGATATAATTAGAGTTTTTCATCACTACTATTCCGCTCTCTACCAGTCCCAGTACTCAATTTCCAACATCAGGGTGACTACCTTCTTACACACTCCCTGGACAGAGCTGAGAAGTTGCGCCTCCTTCAAGAAGACATCACCCCAGATGAGGTCTGAGTAGCGATTAGTAATCTTCCCTCACAAAAGGCTCCAGGCCCAGACGGGTACTCGGCCTAATTTTATACCGCTTATGCCTCCCTCTTGATAGAACCCCTGGTAAAACTGTTCAGTTCTTTTTTGGTTTCAGGAGTTGTTGCTTATACCATGTTGGAATCCTATATTACGCTTCTCCTTAAACCGGGTAAATCAGCTACTCAATGCTCCTCTTACAGGCCCATTGCACTATTAATTTGTGACGTGAAATTGTTTGCTTCGATCCTAGTGGACCGCTTACACCACATCTGGCCTTCTATTATCGTACCAACCCAATCTGGCTTCAGCTGCAATCGACAGGCAAACAACAACACACGACTAGCGGTGGCACTCATGGAGGTAGTCGAACGCCAGCAGCAACCAATGGCTCTCCTGTCCCTTGATGCCAAAAAGGCGTTTGACAAGGTCGACTAGGTATACTTAGCCAAGGCTCTTCATAAGGCCCACTTAGGGCCCAAGATGAAAGCCTTCATTCATGCCAATTTTCAGAAGCCGCTGACAAACTCAAAATCAATGTCTCCTTCTCCCCACTGATTATACTTACCTGGGGCACTTGGCAGGGATATCCATCCCCCCCTAGTCTTCACTCTCATAATGGAACCAATGGTGACCAGGTTCCAATCCAACCCTGCAATACATGGCATGATTATAGATGGGAGAAAGCATAAGTTGGCTCTCTTTTCTGACAATATACTCTGCTTCATCACCGGCCCGGACACCACCATCCTGGCACTGATGAGGGAGTTAGATTCCTTCTAGCAAGCATGGGGTTTCAAAATACATTTTTCAAAATCACGGGGCATGGGAGTGGCAGACCCCCTAAGCAGCCTTAGGGACCACATCCAGAGAGGCGGCTTCCAGTGGGAAATATCAGCTATCACTTATCTGGGGCTCTGACTCCCACTCTGTATGAGAGACATATATATCATCAACATCACTCCTCTTCTTACTTCAATTTTTCAAGGACCTTATCACTGGAGTAAGGTAGAGATCTCCAGGCTGGGCAGGCTTAACAGCCTGAAAATGTACTTCATGCCCGCTTCCTGTATGTTCTCCAAAGCCTCCCTCTAGTCATTTCCAAAGCAACTTGCGTATAAAATTGTGTAGAGTAGCGAAAGTCTCACTGTGTATATCTCTTCAAGAGGGAGGCATGTATTTTCTGGACATCCTTACATATATCTTATCTGCACAACTCTGCCCCTCCCTAGATTGGAACTATGACCCAGACGGTAAACCTTGGGTTCAGGTGGAACAAGCTTTCTCCCCAATTCCTCTGTCGGGGCTTTTATGGCTCCCCTTGTCAGCTTGGACGGGGGCTCCCCAACCACTACCATTGACATCTACACTTTTGGGACACTGGAGGGAGGTGCAGCAGCACTGGACATTCCTGACTTATCCCATTCCGCTTACCCCTTGACACACAACCCTGACATTCCCTCCAGGCATGGTCAATCCTGGCTCCTTTAGTTGGGTGCAGTGGTGACCACCTGCTTTACGAGACTTTTATGATGACAGGGACTTGCGGTCACAGGAGGATTTGGTTATCAAATTTGCACTGACCAGACAGGACACTTATAGGTTGGGTCAGGCCCTCCAATGGGCAGGTAGACCCTCAGCACGCATAGACCTCCAGCGAGACGATGCTCCCATGAGTCCCTTTACCTCAATAACACACGCTGCAGAGGCATATCATGGTTGTACCAATATATCCTAAACCTTGCTCCCCCTAAAAAAACATGCCTATGTTCAGCAATAGGAGAGGGAATTGGACCCACAGATTTCTGATGACACATGAGGTGCCTTTTGGCAGAGAGCTGCTGAAACTTCAATATGTATTCACTATAAAGAGAACACCTTTTAAAATACTGATATTGCAAAGATGTTTGGGGGTTCTGATTTGTATTGGAAAGGGTGTGGCGAAAGAGGTACATTTCTGCACACTTGGTGGTCCTGTTCTGTAAAGCAAACATTCTGGGTTGAAGTTCTCCGCACGATACAAGCCATTACAAATGTCTTGCTGTGAGAAAGTGGCTCTGTGTATACTGTTCCCAAATAGGTACAGTGTGTACAGAGTCCAAAGTCCCCAGAGGTTTGGCAGAAGTTAAAGTTAGATATAACCTTACTCTCTAAAGTGGTAGCTTGGTCGAGCAGTAAGGCAGTATCTGAGGACAGTGTAAAGCATGTGTTGTACACACTCAGTCAGCAAATGGTCTCACACACTCAAGAACTGAACTCTAGGCCAATGGTTTATATAAAAAATTTATTTTAGAACCAACAATAGGTATTAAAATATACTTTCTCAGAATGAGATGCTTTAGTTAAATACTTTTGCAATATGCAATTGACTTTTGCAGGTAATAGATACAGGTTGTTGCAATAGGCAACAAAATTTCAAACACAATAATACATTGAGCTCAATGGGAGTTTTAAGTTTTTTGCAATAGATTACTTTCAGGATTACTTTTCTAACTCCATGTCTGGATCCTAGATTCAGTCCTGAGACAGTTCTTGGAAACAAGTGAGTACATTCGTTTTAGTTACTGTTGTGATTTTTAGGCAATATTTTGCTATTTTAAAAGTTGACAGAAGAAATTTCATAGAAAAACAGTAAATGATTCCCTATGGGAGAAAATTCAAGTTACGGGTAAAGTATGTTCTCGTTACTTTTGTAATCCAGGGCTGGTCTCCTAGGCTCAATACTGGGACCTCTATCTAAAACAGGTAAGTAATTACGTTTTCACAGTTGGTACGATTTTTAAAGAATATTTGTAGTTTGCAAAAAATCGACACTTAGAAGAAATTTCACAGAAAAACAGTCAATGATTTCCTGTGGAAGAAAATTGGGTTAGTGGTAAGTACGGTTGTGAGTACTTTTCAGGGTCAGTGCTGGGTACCAAGATCCAGCATTGGGATCTCTCCCAATAGCAGGTGAGTATTTCCGTTTTCGTTACTCGGTTGATTTTAGGTGAATATTTTAAGTTTTAGAAACTCCACACTTAGAAGAAATTTCAGAAGAAACCAGTCAATGTTACCCTATGGAAGAAAAGTGGGTTATCGGCTTTTGGGTACTCGACTGGCAGAGTGAGTTAGGCCCAATGTTATCCTATGGGAGGCAGGGGGGCCTTGGTTGGTGGCTGCTAACTAGCAGGCCACGCGGCTGTGGGAGCTGGGCTCCTGATCACTTGCTCAGGGCAAATGGGGAAGTAGGTAGGAGTAGAAGTTACACTGCCAGGGCCACTCGGGCAGCTGGGTGCAGTCTGCTTCTGAGCCTTCGGGCGCTCAATGGTTTTCAATGGGAAAGCTCCAGGGCGAACAAAGGCTGCAAGCTCGGGGACAAAGATTCTTCAGGTGCCACCACCACTTCGAGAGGTAAGTTGGGTAGTTGGAGGATAGGTAGGTACCCAGGAGTCGGGCACAGGGGGCCGCAGGGCGCCAGGTGCAGGGGTGCCTTTTGATGTCGGGAAATCTTACCCTCTGTTGATCGCGGTGGGGGGGGTCCCTGGTTCTGAGGCTGCAGGCGTCGTCAGGAGCGTCGAGGTGAGACCTTGGGTGCCGGATTCGGGGTCACAGTCGCCGGGGGGACGTCCTCGGGGTCTTTGTCCACTCTGGCACAGGCCAGGCTTGGCGGGTGCAGAGTGTGCAGGGTTCGCAGTTCCGGGCTGATGCCAGGGGTTAGAAACTTGCTTTGAGCAGAGCCACTGCTCATGGGAGTCCCAGATGCTCAGAGTCACAGGTCCTCTGGGGTTTGTGAGGTTGCTGGCCACAAGAGGTGCCGGGATTTAGCAGGAGCAGGATCGAGGGTCGACAGGCCGGTAGGGCTGGGGCCAAAGCAGTTGGTGTCTTCCTCTTCTCAGCAGCTGCACGGCAGGTCTTCTTTCTTCTTGCTCTTCTTTGCTTTTTCGGACTCTGGAATCTCGAGAAGGAAGGTTCAGGGTAAATACTAGATTTAGGGGCGTTACAGGTAGGTAAAGGGCAGGGTCCCTGCCCTGGGGTGGGCACACCCCCTATCCTGCCACTCTCCTGTGGGAGGGAGGCAGTAGCCTAGTCCTGATTGAGCAGGGCCTCCCATCTTCAAGATGGCGAGCGCCCGGAGATGTGCTTCACCTCGCCTCCCCCACCTAAGGGGTGGGGTTGGTAGGCTGGCACATCCCCTGTCCTTTCTTGGGGTTTCCGGACAGTCTTCCCGCCAGAGTGGGAGTCAGAACCGGTGGGGGCAGTTTGCTGGGTACAGCAAGTGGCCTGGAGAAGCTCACAGAGGCGGCATGCCTTTGAAGCTTCCCCCTGCTCATCCTGGGGGAGGAGACCTATCACCTCGCCCATGATGTGCATTGTTGCAGGCCCAGGAGAGCGGGGACTCTCCACCCAGGAGTCCAGCAACATGTCTGCTGTGTGGTAGCCTAGGCAGCCTCCCAGACCAGACGTGGATTGTAGGTTAGGTTTTAGGGGGCATCTCGAAGATTCCCTCTGTAGTGCTTTGTACATTAAATCCCACACTGGCATCAGTGCGGGTTTAATGTGCTGAGAAGTTTGATACCAAACTTCTCAGTCTTCAGTGTTTCCATTATGGTGCTGTGGAGTTTGTGTTTGACAAGCTCTCAGCACCATATACTCTTAAATGGCAGCACTGCACTTACAGTGCCCAGGAATGAACCCGGGTACTGTAGGGGCACAGGGCTCATGCTCCTGTGCCCACACCACTGGCATAGGGCACCCAGCTAGAGGGGTGGCTGATGTATGCCAGGGCAGTGTAGATAGTGGGCATGGCACACAGGGATGTGTGCCATGTCGACTCTTTGTTTTGCCTTGTACCCAGACACTCAGCCTGCGAGGGCAGTGTGGTCGTGTTAGGGTACAGGGCCTCTAAAGGTGGCACAATAAGTGCTGCAGCCCTTAGAGGCCTTCCCTGGTCACAAGGCCCTGGGTACCTAGGGTACCATTTACCAGGGGCTGACATGTGGCCAGGGTTTGCCAATTTGGGATTTTAGGTTTTAGGGAAGGAACATAGGCCCTGGGCACCTGATTGGCAGGAGTCCAGGGCACACTCAGTCAAAGTACATTCAGCAATTCAGCAAAAAGTGGGGGCATACCATGCAAGAAAGATGGCACTTTCTTACACTCGCTGCCACTTGAACCACTCATGATCCTCCTGGGAAACCCGAAGGTGGATATACTCATCCCCACGACCACCCCACAGGGGTGCTTGTTTTCCCACTTCTTTATTAGCAGCACTATTGTGTGTGGTCCAGATGTGGAAACAGCTGCAACCCCTTTCCTTGAACATGTGGTGGGGAAAGATCTGGTCTCTATGTGCCATGGAAAAACGAATGGAAATTGTTTGTGATCGAGTAGCCAAATTTGATGTAACATGGTACCCTTTCACTACTTACATAGGTTACAAAGGGCGTGGGGGCTTCACAAGGAGCATTTATGACCGAACACCCAATTTGATCGATATGGCTAAATGGGGTCATCTGGAGGGGTCTCGAGGTTTTCATATGAACTTATTGAATGAGGTTATATTAAGAATGCAACTATGGCCTTTGGCGTGAGTTTGAGAGTTATGTCTCCCATATTGTCCTTTGCACACTGCTTCATCCAGTAATGTACTGTATGGCATGTTATTTGGGATATATCATGCACCCAAGTGTTTGGTCACAAGAGTGTCAGGGATAATTTGAGATGCTGCCGCTGCCTGGTACTGAAGACTGGTTTCTTACACCTAGTAGAGAGCCGTGTGGACATGTAGAGATACTGAACCGAGCTGTGTGGTCATGGAGGGATACTGAACCAAAGTGTTTTAATCACTGTTCCTCATGATGGGACTGTATGTGCACAAACCCACAATAAAGGCTTTCCTGGGCTATGTCAAAAATATACCAGCAGCAATATGGAAATAGACTACACTTGTTTTACTGCTGGCAGAGGGGAGGCTGACTATGACTTGGCTTTCAGACCCTGAACACCAGGATTGGATAAGGGACCTAATATACATCTGCTCAGTGAGGGTCAGGATGGTCTTTATTGGAGAGTGTAAAGTTGGGAACTGACAAATGTGGGCCATTGCTGACAGCTAGCTATGTTCACCACCTATTGAACTTATGATGGGGAATTGTCCGAGATGCACCAGCAATACTACAATTATGATTGTGCCATACAATGCCATGAGATGTACTGTTAATATGATGAGCATGTAATGATTAAAACACAATAAATAAAAAACAAAATGCAAGTCTGTGGATCGTAGCTTGGGAACTAACACTACCTGACTTGGCCAAGGATTAAAGGAAGGCTCAGTCACCCCAAATCCATCATCATGGCAATTTTTTGCCTTGAATCACTTCTGGACTTGGTTAGACATCCTGTTACCTTGCTTTTCACTGGCAAGCTACTCCCTGTATCTCGGTTATGGACCCAGACGTGTGTCAACCCTGGAGTCATCCATAAAAGATAAGATAAATCATCCAAGCACCTCTACAATTTATATACTGCTTGGGCGTCATTTCAGGGGCAAGTTGTATTGCATCCAAAGAAAATGTGTTCACATTGCTATGCAGAAGGTCAGGAAGTGGCACACTATTTTCTTCCTCTGTCATTGCTATGAGGCTTACTGTGAAATCTTTCTGAAGTCAACTCTTGGATTGCCTGAGGATTTATTTTCAACTGGCTCATACACTGCACCATCAACTTCCTGAGGGAAATCAAATAGTGCACCACATTCTTTTGACCTATTCCTTTTCTCTCTTCTGTTACTAGGGTGAGTGGACCATGCACTGGGTACCCAAAAAAGGGTTATTTCGAACTCTTTTCTGTGCAATTTATCTGTAAGTTACTAAGAGACATAGCAGAAAATCCCACTTCCTCCTGAATTTCTCTGGCAATGTTCCCATCATGCTTTGAAGGGTCTGCTTACACCTTTCTGCCAACCTATTGCATTGCGGATGGTGTGCCATGGAGAAGTTGTACACACACCATTGTGCTCCCAAATCTCTCTCATGTCTGAAAAGATAAAAGTTTGCTCCCCACTTGAATTGCACCTTGAAAAGATCCTTAGGTATTACCTTTGCTCTTTAACTCCTCAGAAGTGTTGCCTCTAGATTCCTGGTGGCATGATCCACCACAATCAAGCTATACTAGTTACATAAGTCTGGGTTAAAATGACCCAACAATGCCAATGCCTATCTGCCTGAAGTGAATTTCTACCACTGGAAGTGCTGCTTCATGCACTCTTTATACAGCTCATGGTGGGGGCTGTAATAGGAGACCTTAAACCCTGCGGACTTCAGGTCAGGACAGCCTTCGTTTGCTCTCAACGGGTGGCTACTTCTACCTGCCCAACACCCTGGAAACAGTCTATACTCCTGCAGGACCAGGCACTCTTCTTCCCTCTCTGAGGAGGGAGGGAAGCTTTTATGTGCTTAGGCAGAGCGTCTGCTTCTCCTCCAAGTTTTAGAGCTCAAGTGATGTACCCTCACCTCTGAGAGACTGGCTGTTATGTGTACACCAGCCCTGGTCACACAGCAGTCCTCTCTGGATAATGAAAAATTTGGAACTGGAGCAAAGTGGGGTGGTTTGAATGGCTCTTTATTATGAATTTTCCAGACATGAGTTGTAGGTCCAGTATCCAAGGCTTCAGAATCAGTTTGAGGCGTCCAAACCTGTTTAAGTTGGTTCTCTTTCAAATGTAATGCCCTGGCTGCTATCCAAACACAGCAGCTTGTGAAAAGTAATGGTCCTCATAGCAAGTAGAAAAGGAACCACATTTCAGCATCACTAGGGAAAGTGACGTTTTGCCACTGCTTCCAGTGCTAAAAAAGAATGGCTTGTGGTACATTTTATCGAATTTAAGGGGATTAGCAATGGGCAACATATCAAAAGATTTAAAGCAGCTACGACCAGTCGTTAAGGGTAGAGGGACCCCGACCCTCCATGTTTTTCCGACTCAGGAATAGTGCCTGCCAGAGTGAACAAAAAGGTCAGCCTGACAACACTCTTCAAGGTCTGAGTAGGTAGCCATTTGCCTTGCATGCAATAAATACGCAGTTGCCAGGCAACCTGAGCAGAAATTTGCCAGACTGAAGATTTCATAGCCTGGTGGGAGTGACTTTCTCAGCCCCGCAAAGTCTTCTCTGAGTCTCCTCATCATGGCAAGAGGGAGCGTCACTGATAGACTTAGACCAGGGCACTCCAGTTTTAAGCCCTGAATTGACACTAGTCACAGACTGGTGGTGGGGTCAGCAACTCTCAGTAACCCCATTCTACTCTGTGATGAGGTAAAGAAGGTCCTCCTCTCATAAGGTCAGCCAATGAGAGGAGACAGCAAAATCTTCTTCGGAAGCCTCCAGAGAACAACAGAGGATTCCCTCCCACCGCCCAAAATTACCACCACAGGCTGGCAATTCTTTTTTTTTTTTATGTTGGGTGCATGCATGTATGTACGTATGAATGTGTGTGTATTTCGTGCGTGCTTTGAGTAGATGTGTTCGTGTGTATGTTCTGGGTGTGAGTTTGTGTGTGCACGTGTGAAAGAGTGCATGTGTGTGCGCCCCCTAACCCCTGATGCATATTACTGGCCACCATATGTTTTAAGACAACTTTACATTGATGATTGGAGTTTTGCCTATGAGTTTATAAGCTCTATAGCTAAGATTACTAAGTTGAACCTCAAATGCAAATCTTCATCCTGGATGTGGTGACTGCACCCTTGGAAATTTTCAAACTTGTGTAGTGGTTAAGTGATGGCACAGGTGCGTGCAGCACCAGAAAGACCAAATATTGATTTGGAAATGGAGATGGATCCCACGGCACACAGCAGTTTGAAGCATTATATCTCTCTGCGTCCCTGAAAGACTGCACCTGTTTGGCCACTGCCTTGAATAGGACACAGCCAGCCTGCTATATGCAAAAAGGTGTTTTAGAGGAATTGGACTGTTAGCTACGGTGATAAAGAGTTGAAGCTAGGGCTCTCTTAGACTCTCTCCATTGGTGGCAGGGTGAAAATTAGATGTGGTGCTGTTGATACATCAGCTAGGGTGGCTATGTATGGTGTTGCTGGTGCCTGGTGAAGAAGAAAGTATGTAGGTCATGCTGCCTTAAGCGCTTGTGAGTGCAAAGACCTGTTCTACAGGTAGAAAACATGCATCCTCCGAAATTAATTGATTTTTATAATAGCAGACACAATTGTCTGTGTGGTGACTGCTATGAGAAGTAAAGGAGCAGTGGCACCATTGTCCATGTTAGTCACTTTCTCAGAGACTTTTTGTCTCTGCTGGAAATCCTACTAAATACACCTCCTCTGCTGAGGTAGCCTACGCTGCTATGGGGCTGATCAGTGAGGTAAATAAAGAAAAGCCATCTAACTGCATAAATGTAAATATATTTATTCTTCAACATAAGGGGCAGCCTCAAGGAGAATCTAGATACAACAATCATCCTTCAATTCTCCAAACTGTCTCCAGCATTCTTCTTTCTAGAACACTATTCCCCGTTGCCAACCTCACAATCCTGATCAGTTCTTCTGGTCCAACTTGCATTTTTGCTGTCAGCCACACCTGAAGTGAGTCAAAATCCTGAAGTCAAATTTGTAGCATGGAATGTCGCAGGGCTACAGACTAAACAAAATGACTTGAAAGGGGGGGGGGGGGATTTATGGATAGCCACCATATTATTCTGCACAGGAAACATGGGCTTCTGGGCCAATGCCATCCCAGCTACAACCGGGAGAGCCTCGGGAGGCTTAATAAACTGACTATAAATCTCCAACAACTTCAAGGTGGAACTATTAGAGTCTGGGTCAAGGGGGATCTTGGGCATTAACCTGACATTTAACAGTTCTGCTGCACTAAAACACCTAGTTATGATTAACATCTACATATGCTCAGTCCAGGATGGTGCGGAATCCTTAACCATACACACACTCCAGGCATTAGTAGAGTGCAGTATACACATTTTCTGGCCCTTGATAATAACAGTAGACTGTAACATTAAATTTTAATCCTTTGAACCTATGGGAGCACTAGATTTGATAATCATCCTCGTTTTACCTTTTAGAGAGGCATGTACATTAATCACACAGATTATATCCTGCTTGACCTGAGACTATGGCACAATATGACTGATATGGAAGTTGTCATCTGTGGGGACAGTGATCATAATGTGTTTGTCGCTGCTTTTAAACTTCACCTGTTTTGCAAAGCCCCTGAGCAACCTAACGGTATCTCCATAACGCCACTGCCTCTTACTAACAATCGCAGGAATATTAAGTGGGCCCACATCACCATGGATACTTGCGTTGTTGCAAAGATCTACCAATCATTTGCATACCACTCTGGAACTTATAATCCCCTTGCCTTGGATGCTACCGTGTTTAACAGTAAGCACGAGGAGTTCTTTAGCACCCTTAAATATTATATCATGAAGCACAGCACAAAAGGACATGTTGCCTCCGCGAGTTACCCTTGGTTTACCAAGGAGTGTAGTATGGCAAAAGGGGATTAATCAAGGCCATCAAAGAAGGCTCAAACAAAGATATATGGAAGGCTAGTATCGCCAATTCCAAGGGTCACTGAGAAGAAGGGCAATGGAGCAAAATCCTAGAAGCTCTGAGGAAACGTTAATATAGATCATTTTGTAAATTAGTGGCATCAAACATCAACGGTGGCTCCACTTTTCCCAACATGCACGTCCCAGTGGATCTATGGGTTGATCATTTTAAAGCCCTATACAGTTTGAGTGTGACTGTGAGCAAAGGAAACCACCCGAGCGGGGTGGGACACAGGCGACAATATAGTGGCAGTGACATCTGTCCCCTTTGCCTCTAGCACCCCTTCTTCTGATTTTCCAATTGAGGAATCTTTGGTTGTCCTCTCTCATATGAGAAAGGAGAAAGCCCCTAGCCCATATACTCCCCAATGGACTCATTACCCTCTGAGCCTGAAATGTAGTTACTCTACCTGAACAAGCTAAACAATGCTGTGCTGAATGTGAACGGAATCCCAGAGACATGGCGTAGTACCATCATTGTCCCAATCCCCAAAAATGGCCAAGAAGACACTCCCGCAAACTACAGGCCGATTAGCCTTATTGATAATACCCAGAAAATCTTCTTCAGGCAGGTTTGTTTTTGCTTTCAGGAGTAGATGGAAGAACATCAGGTCCTGTCACGCCAGCGGGCGATCTTTCGCAAGAATAGGTACTACAGATCAGATTTTTCGTTTATTGACCATCTGCTGGAAGTACATTACCATCAGCAGGAACCACCTGTATGTGGCTTTTATCGACATGAGGGCATCTTCCACCTAGTACCAGGGCACACTCTCTTTTTTTTTTTAATCTTTATTTTCAAATTTTCTCTCACAGCAATAACGTACAATGATTGGTACACTGTCTAAGAACATATCATGTAGTAATTCTCACAAATACACAATATAGCATGTGGAACTTAGCACAACGATAGGCATGAAAACAATGATATCTGCACAGTCTGTCACATTTCCCTCGGTTCGTCTCTGTCTGTTCTTCAAACTACAACAGTCAGTCACCTCATCTTCCGCTCCTATGCTATTCAACACATTTAAAACACTCAATGTCATTTTGGGCCAGTATTGTGTATGTATGTCCAATAAGAAGGTAGTTTCCTATCTGTGGGATATGTCCCATCACCCCACACCCTCCGGAACTATGCCGCTTTCTAGTTGTGTGTTGGAGGACTGTCGCATGGTTGTAAAATGCGCCCTATATGGGCCCCATATGTCCTTAGGGCGTGACGAACTAGGCATAAGGTTAGCGTAGATCTCGCTGTTGATATTGCAGTATGCCAAGCTACGTAGCCATCCCTGTAGGGTAGGGGCAGCTCGTCGGCCCCACAATAGAGCTATTTCCCGCTTGGCCAGCAGCAACCCAAGGTACGCAAATCTCCTGATTTTTTTAGGGAAGTTAACTGTGTAGCCTAAAAGTGTTATCTCTTGAGTGGGAACAAGCGTTATGGCAGTCATGGCACCTAGCGTGATATGTATTTGCTCCCAATACGTCTGTAACTTGGGACAGGTCCATGTGAGATGTGCAAAGTCTGCGTAGGGTGCGGAGCATTTCAGGCAGTTGTGGGGTCTGGACGGGTCTATTTTGTGTGCTTTGGCGGTGGTGTGGTAAATTCGGCTGAGGAATTTAAAATGTATGAGCTTATGCCTACTATTAAGGGAAATTTCCCTCGTCACCACGCAGCACTTTGCACATTGTTCGTCCGTGATTGGTCGACCTAGGTCACGTTCCCATGTGTTGCGAACCTCATCGTCCTTCACTGGTCTCAGACTAGCGCATGATTTGTATAGTTTGGAAATTAGGTGAGTACCAGTCTCACTCTCAATTATCAATGTGAGTAGGGCAAAGGGTTCGGGTGCAATTGGGTAAGTAGTTAATGTGGCACTTAGGGCCGAACGGATCCGCCTCAGAACAAAATTATCCTTAAAGGAGATATCTTGGAACCGGGTGTCTTCAGTCACCGAGAAGATATGCTCTTCTGGATACAAATCCCCTATTTTTGTAATGTTGAATTTGGCTAATGTGCGCTGCACAAGCTTTTCCCCAGTAATTGGCAGCCAGTGGGTTGAGGAGGGGTAGGGCTGGGGAATATAATGTGGCGGCGCCAACTAATCTCCACTGTTTGTCCCATGCCCAACTGGTAGTGGAGACAGTTTGTATGTCATGTGGGTCTCTAGGAACGCCCCTTGGTAGTACAGTGGACAGTTCTCCGGGCAACACAAGATCTGCCTCCGGTCTCAGAAATGGAATTCCCGCATCTAGGTGAAACCAAGCATATGCATAGCAACTCTGGGCCACTAAATAATATAACTGGAGAGCAGGAACTCCATAACCCCCCCTATCGCACGGAAGAGTAAGCACCTGCCAGCGGACGCGCGCCCTTTCCCCCCATACCAATCTGATGAGGTGCGTATGTAGTGTTAAAAAGAAACCCTTGGTGAGGGGTATGGGGATATTATTAAAAAGATACAAAAATTTGGGGAGCACTACCATCTTAAGTATTGCGACTCTGCCCGCTATAGATAACGGCAGACGTAGCCAGCGTTCCACTTGGGCTTCTATGGCGCTAACAGCTCTTCCATAATTTAAGATGATAATGTGTGCAGTGTCTAAGTGAATATGGATACCTAAATATTTAACCGATTTGTCACACCATTCAAGGGGAAATCCGCAATCCCAGGGAGTCATGCTAGTTGTTAACGGAAAGATCACTGATTTGTGCCGATTAATGCCCAATCCAGAAAAGCAGCCAAACCTAAGTATTTCTCTGATGATTGGTTCTAGGTTTTCCTGCGGGTGTCGTACATAAAGAATGGTGTCGTCTGCAAATAGCGAGACCAATAGGGGGCCCGTGTTAAATTGTAAGCCTCCGTGTAAATGTCGTTCCTGAAAATGACGGATCAGAGGATCCATAGCCAATATAAATAAAAGGGGGGACAGCGGGCATCCCTGTCGTGTGCCACGTGTCGACAAAAAGGGTTGGGATAGTGTGCCGTTCAGTCGGAGTCTCGCTGTGGGTCGACTGCATAATAGTGTTGTGGTGGCAATAAAGCCCACTGGCATGCCCATACGGCGCTTAACCGAGAGGAAGAAAGGCCATTCCAAGGAATCTAAAGCCCTTTTCGGCATCCAGCAGAATAGCCGCGGCCGGTACTTTTGGGTCTATTCTATGTATGACAGCGAATAGCGTTCTAAGATTCAGTGAAGTGGAATGATGCAGAACGAAGCCAGATTGTGCTGGGGAAATAATAAATTCCATCAATTGAGATAGCCGGTTGGCAATAATCCTAGCCAAAATTTTATAGTCTAGGTTTAATAGCGAGAGGGGTCTATAGGAGCTACAAAGGGATGGGTCTTTGCCAGGTTTAGGGAGGAGAATAATGACTGCTTCTCAGAGTGTGGGGTGCAATATCTGCCTCTCAAGCGCCTCTGCATAAACCTCTATCAGTTGCGGTGCCAGGATATCTTTGTAAGCCTTATAAAAGTCCCCGGTAAAGCCATCCAGTCCAGGGGCCGAGGAGCCTCGGAGGGCATCGTTCGCACCAAGGATATCTGCTTCAGATATGGGTTCTGCTAAAGGTATCACAAATCTCTGGGGTAGAAGAGAGCAGCTGATTAGTGGGTGAGCGCAGCTCGGTGATGTAGGCCCTGCTATATGGGGGACGGAGCATCTGTGCCAGCACACTACCAGGCCTCTCGCCTTCTCCGTACCATCTGGCAGACTGGTATTTGCCCAAATACAGTAACTCCCAGTCTGCCGTCTCACGCAATTCGACCAGTAGGGCTAACCGTCGTCCCTCAGTTTCTGTGTTAGCATTGTGGAGCACTTCAGCATCTAAAGCCGCCAGGTCACATTCGATACGTGCAAGTGTTGTACGTAGGTCTTTCAGCACTCCGGCACGCTTGGAAATGCAAATGCCCTGTATGAACCGCCACTGTCGTTCAAATCCTTCTGGGCGGGGGGGCATTCAGATGGAGCGTCACTGGGGCGTGATCGGAATATGTTCGTGGCAGTGTCTCCAGGTCCCGGAACCAGCCAGCAACTCCCAGGGAGACTAGCCAGAAATCAATCCTGGACCAAGTGTGGTGGTGGCCCGAGTAATGTGTATATTCAGTGAAAGCAGGGTTGCGTTTCTGCCAAATATCTAACAACGAGAGTTGCCCACATATATCTAGCAGAGCGCGGCGAGCATGTCGCTTGGTGTCAGGGGAAGCGAAGGTGCTATCCAGACTTGGATCAAGGAGCAGATTGAAGTCTCCCCCCATTAAAATCAGGCTAGGTTCAAACTTCACTAAATGTGTATGTAAGGAGTGGAAAAAGTCGGGGTAGTCGACGTTCGGACCATAAACACATATCAAAGCCATGTAATGACCCATGAGTGTGCCAGTGATGATGATGAAGCGACCCCGACTGTCCCCCACCACCGAGCTGGGACTGAAGGGAACTCTCTTGTGAATAAGGATGGCCACGCCCCTAGCGTAACTGCTATAATTAGCGAAATATCTATGTGCTCCCCCACATACCGCAGCCAAGCGGTCTGTTTTAGACAAATGCGTTTCCTGCAAACAGGCAATGTCGACATTGTGGCGCATTAGATAATTAATAACCTGTCGCCGCTTGCGGGTGTTGTTTTTCAGGACATTAAAGACAAACCAGAGGGTCCAGCATTATTACCTAATTGTGCCATAACAAGTATACATCAGCAAGTCGTGATGAGGTTGCAGACTAAAAAAGTGCATTGTGACAGTGACCATTTCCGTACAGAACTGAAAACATTTAAACAGTGTAAAGTTACCTCCCACCTCCCCCCACCCAGCCTCAACCTTACCTAAGGTAAGGCAATACCAGAATGAAACATTCAACCTGAAGTACCAAATGACTTTACGAATAAATGAAGAACCCCCAGAATGACACTACCAAGGCACACACTCTGGGTTGTATTAGTGCAAATGGGGATTCCACACGATCAATCTCCTTATCAGACTTCACACAAATATATTTTCCCAGGTTAGGTGGATCACCCAGGGCGACCTTTCCCCCAGGATCCCTGTTAATCGTGGGGTGAGAGGGCTGCATCCTGGCCCCCACTTTGTTGTCCTTGTTCATGAATGGTGTTGTGGAAACCCTGGGAAAATGCCAGCACGATGCTCCCAGGATAGCTGGTGAACACATCCCTGGTCTCCATTTGCAGATGATACTATGTTGCTCTCACATACCTCTATGGGATTGCAGGAATCGCTAAACTACTTTGTGGGATTCGGCAGGGACCGAGGGCTTGAGATCAATACAAGCAAATCTTAAATTTATGGCCATCAACCCTCATCATACTTTTAGAAATAAAATGACTGTGGAGCGTTCGGCATAGGCCAGGTCAGGATCTTTGACTATCTGGTAGTTAGGCTCACTGACAAGCTCTCCTGGGACCTTCAGCTGGCAAAAGGCAATTCCATATTAACACATAGAGCAGCGGCTAACGTCAGGAGATATAAAGCATTGACTATCAGGGCTGGAGATACATAGATCGATGGGTTTTGGAGGTGCCCTGTAAGGGAAGAAATGTTGGTGTTTGGGGGATAACTCACAACTAAAAATAACAGAAAAACATTTATAAGATCAGTTCTGAGTATCCCTAACAGCACCCCACTCACACATTTAAGACGGGATTTGTGCCTCAAAAGAGTTGATCAAATTGCTCATTTAAAAATCCTGACTTACTGGCGTGGAATCTGGACAACGCAGGAGCTAATCCGTTTTAAAGCTGCATTACAGGAGCTACTGCTAATTGATAAGCAAAGCACCACGCAATGGATCAAAGCTGTGAAAACCTTATGCAGTAAGCTAAAGCTTTTGGGCATTTGGGAAGCACCAAGCAAGCTGAGGGCGAACCCGGACAACTGGCTCAAAAACATTTATTGAGAGAAGGTTCTACAAAATATGTGGCGCGAAGCACGGCCAGATGGCCTAATGGATAAATTCTTAAGCCACAAATGCTCACCGCAGTTCGAGCAGTTTCTCGATAGAATTACTCCTCTATAGCAAAATCACTGTATATTCGCTTCCGGGCTGGCAAACCGCTAGTCAGGGGTTTCACCTCGAGATAGTTTAAAGAAGGGGAATAGGAATGTGATTGCTCGTTTTGCCCTAATACGCTGGAAACCGAGGTGGATTCTGAACTGGTCAACTGTAAGTGTAACAAACCGAGATCGACGTGGATTCTGACCCTCTGCTGTAACTTAGGCGTAAAATAGTGCTTGGGTGCTTTATGTATATCAAAATCTGACACCTCTAAACCAATAGTATTTGCAACTGCAAGATATTTAAGATGGGCCTGGTCTCTCAGAACAGCTGTGCTGCAGGCCCAAGTAGCAGAAGCCACTAACATTGGGACAGTACAGTGAACTAGTCCACATCAACCTTCTTGCATTGGTTTGGGGTTTGTTGTTTAATTGTATTACGTTTTGGCTGTGAATAACATCTAGAACCTCGTTCCATACTATTATTGTAGTCTCCTTGGGAATGACTAGTTATGCACACTGGTCAGACTGCTGATATGCAAAGTCTTTATCTACTGTGAGTTGTCTAAACCATCTTATTGCATCTTTGAACTCTCTTGAGAAATTGGTTTATTGACTTTGACATGTATTATTCTTTTATATTCTTACAGTTTGTAAGCTTCTGTTTGATTGAATTTTATATCTTGATTACTTATGTATATTGTTCTTCACAAACGTTTTACTGTGATATTATTCCTTGTGCTTTTATGGTCTTAATTGACGAAATAAATAATTTGATGATGATGATGAGACAGGAGCAATATTTTTCATTTACAAATTAGAGACAGCTTCCTCAGAGAGATGCCCTGCTGAACGGAGTGAGATTTGGGGGCTTGCTTTATTTTTTTGTATCTTTTAAAGGGTCATTATTGCCACTAGTGCGCCAAGTGCAGTGGCACTGGAACCAGGAGTGCGAGGATCCACTGCATCCCATTTATTGCTTTTGTACTATAAAAAAGTTAAATGGGGACCATTTTTTATAGCAGTAGGGCCCAAGTCACCCTTGCTGTGCAGAGAAAAGCGGACTGAAACCAACACTGGAGGTAGGCTGGAGGCAGTAAAGCTGAGCCTCTATTAGATTGATCAATATCGCTGCTAGTACGGCGCTAAGTCTTCGAACTCAATTTCTTTTATGAGGACACATCTTGAAGGTGAAACAAAAAGTGTCAAAGACTTCTCTTTTGCTTGAATTAATCAGTATTTTTAATTATTTTCTTTTTTAAATTTTTAGCCTTCCAATTGCCGAAGCAATTTATTAGGGGGTCAAAATAAACAAAAAATGACAAATAGTTTGTGATAATTTCACCACACCATTCATTCATTCACAACTTACATACTGTTCTCGCATACCAAACAATCTTATCCATTCATACATTCGCATACATGCTTTTCAATCAGGAAGTTTTTACATGAAGAAACGTATTTAGCAATCTTTCTATTTGGACCACAGAAAGAACATTCTAAAACATGGATATCTGTAAATGTTTCTTGTTTAGAAAGTTACGAAATTCTTGTGGTCTTTTCACAAGGTCTACGTGTTTCGAGACCCCTTGTTAGCCGGGCCTCTCATCAGGACCTGTGGGGTTAAGAAGAAAAGCCTGTTTGAGTAAAAAAGGGGCCCCTAAACCTCTTTGAGAGCAAAGTGCTAACTTCTGTATTAACAAAATTACCTTAAGTAAAATGGAGTCGAGCGTGTTGGAGAAAGAAGAAGAAACTTGGGTGAAGAAAAGTGAAAAAGGAGGTGTAGTAGCATACATCAATGTTTCAAACATGAATAAAATCGTATTGTGGATTGATGGCTTACTTTTATAGTCACGTTCTTGGTGTGGAAAGGGAAGATACACAATTGTATCTGGTTTTGTCTGGTTGAAGCAGTCCTTGCTTTGATGCTGGAAAGAGAGCGTAATAGCCCTTTGAGTATTTTAATAGAACACGTAGTGGATGGAAACGTCATTGCTCTGTAAAGATTAAAGTTTTACCTTAATGGGCGGCTGATCGGAAGCGCGTCATTCCTGTACGCTGTATTTAAGTAGAACTGTAACCAATTTGAATTCTCATCAGAGCTGAAACTAATTATAGCTCGAATCAGCTTTCAAGAAGGAAACCGCGTCACTTAATTAAAGCGTATTGCATCGGGACATACCTGAATCTGTCGGTCGCTTTCGCCTAAGTTTCCAAACTCGCTGGTGCTGACGTGAGTTACGTAGGCGTGCGTGGTTCTGTATTTGTTAGTTTCGTGGTTTGAACATAGAAGAAAGACTTCTTTCTATCGTGTATGACGGAACTTTAACGAATTCGTGTTTATCAAATTAACAGAAATTCGCTTAGTTAAGAATTTATTTACAGCAGATTATTTCTGGTGAGTGAGGAATTCTGTAGACCAGAGCAGTTGTTAATCTGGTGTAATACTTAAAGGTAAACATGCGAATATACAGTGATTTTGCTATAGAGGAGTAACTCTATCGAGACCTAGTGGTGTGAGAGGCCAACTAAATCCTAATTATGGCTGTGCTGCTTTCCTTTCTTGCTTGCCTTGGGGCCAAGTGCACGCTTGCTGTGCCAGTGTTGCTTTGTACCTCAGAGCAATGACCCAAAGAAGGGGAAGACTGAAGCAGAGGAGACACCTTAGCTTGGACTCAGATAGATGGTGGGGAGCCGGGGGAGGGAGGGGGAAGAGACAGCCCACTTTGTAAGGTAGTAGCTATCACTATTGAATCAGGTGCAGTGGCACTGGGGTTCAAATGTGAGTGGCCTACTACATCAAAGTTATGACTCTTTTCTTTGCTTGCAGTGAAGCTTAGGGCATCTTTGCTGCACAGAGGGGGCAACACATGTGCGACCGGATTTCTTTTTTAAAGGACAGACAGCTTGCTTCAAGATGGGGGTGATGACCAGACAGGGTGGGAAAAGAATGAAAGAGGGACAGGACACAGCCTGCTACTCAAAGCCTCTGATATCATTAGTGCACCAGGTGCAGATGCATTGGAACCGAGGAAAGTGAGGAGCTCACATTACCCAATTGTGTGGACCCGCATTTTTTTTCTCCAGCTTCTGTTTTGTTTGATGTGTTTGTTCTTTTATAAGTCTCACATTTAATAAGACCTATGAGCTGTAGAAAAATTGCCCCATAAATACTCTCATTCGCACTCAGCCCTGCTCATCCACTTCCCCCCAATCCTTGCCATTACGTTTTAAAAGTAGAAACAAGATAGCCCTGCACTCTTAATAGTTAAATCAACATCCAAATCATTTTTTGCAGTATATATCCATAACATGAGCAATTCTCGTTAGGTAGTCATTTTCCCAAATGAAAGCAGTCGATCCAATCTTGTAATTGTTAAAAATTATTCTTTATTCATGTTCTTTAAAAGAGTTCAGAACAGCCAACGCGTTTCGTCCTCAATCGGTCTTCTTCCGGGCTTAAAATTGTAAAGAGTATTAATTCATTCAGGTTGTCATCCTTAAACAGAACACAAATTGATTTGAATTTTATGTTTTCAATTTTAAGATTTGAGTCAATTCAATGGGTCACGGAAGTAGAAAAAGTGTAATCCTTAATTCACTGGTTTTCCTGACTGTGGCATCTCTCGCCGAGTCGCTCACGTTTTGCAGGCCTGCCTTTAAAAAATTGTGTTCAGGGGTTTGGAGCAACAGCAAAAAAGTTTAAGCCCTCTGGCCAATAGACAGCTGGAAGCTGTCTGGCAGGTGAGACCTAAAAATGGGTTTCCTGCAGTTATCTCTTGTTGCCTCATTCCAAGCTAGTTTGGGGAAAGAAGATACACGTTCATAGAAATTAAAACACGTGTAATATATGGAAAATATTTATTTTCAAAATAAAAATAAAGTAGAATTAAGGATCAGTGTAATTTAAAATGCATCACATGCCGTCTTCATTTTGCACATCAGGTGGATTATGTGCCATATAAATTCAAGGACTGACCTGCTACAATCTAATGCACCTTTATTGCAAATAAAGTCATCTAAGAAGGGAAAACTTCGATTTCTTTTCTGGCTTCAGTTGTTAAATGCTTTAATTTTTTTTTGGGGGGGGGGTTGTTTTTCCCGCCTAAAATATCCCGCATGCCGGACAGCTCCTGAATGGTGTTCATTTTTAAAAAAAATCGGGACGTGACATATTTGTTTTGGCTCCCGATAAAACAAATGTGACAGGAGTAACTATCATATCACTAAATCCTACCATATGAACATGTTCTGCTTCTGACATTGTTTACTTTGTGTAATTATTTGCCTGTGAGCAGCATTCTGCCCTTTGGATGAATGGCATGTTCAGTGGGAGCTGGCTTTTTGTCTCGTTGTTGAAGAGGGGAAGTTATCTCTCGCTCCTGTGCATGGGGAGGCGCTTGTCGAACGGCTGCGCCTGCGCGGTGGAGAAAGCAGGAACCAGAAGCAGCAGAGAGGTGGCGGCTAAGGCCAGCAGCAGCCACGATGAGCCGCTATGGCTGGATGGAAGACCTGGACCCCTGCGACCTGTGAGCCTCTTGAGTGCATGTGAATGCTGGCATGAGGTGGCACATGCCGGCGCTGTTATTCCTGCTCTGTTCCCACATGTAACTTTTGTAGTTCGGCGTAAAGCCCTAGCGCCAGTATGTGCCTGGTCCTGGGGTCAGGAGAGATGCCGAGGCATCGTCAGAAGGGCTCTGGTCGGGAGCCGCATTTCTTAATGTGCTAGCCACGAGCCCTATCCTTTTACGTGTTCGTGTTTTTGGAAATAAGCTAACCCTCTTGTCAGTGCCCTCTGGCACACGACGATTATATATATTTTTTTAAACGTGTTCTGGACACGTCTTAATAAGCTCCGTTCGGATCTTCCTACTTTTGAATATTACTGCCTAACACGCAGACGTGGGGTTGTGTGTTTGTTGTGAAGGCTGGCTCCTCCCCCGGATCTAAGGTGGTGCGTGTGTCCCGGCCCACGGCTATGTCTGCTATAACCCCCACCCCTAGGTGGGCGTTTAATTTGGATTTGTTTGCTGCCCAACCTCGGTTTGCAGATCGGGGCCTTACATCTTTGTCGTGTTTTCGAGTGCAGAATTGCTTTTAATGTTCAGTTATGATTCTTTTAAATCCGCCGTGCCCCCATTTTATGTCCCTTGATGTTTCAGTTTAGGATTGAATTGTATACATTAAACAACAATTCTCAATAAATGTGGAAGGTAAACACGGGTGTGATAACGGTTTTAAACAACAATAAAACTTCTAAAATGCCATTGGTCTTGAATAGACTGACTCAAGACAGGTTAAAAAGTAAGTACAAGTTTAAGAAATACGAATGAATGTTATCAGCCTCGAATGCTGTAAAAGATTTCAACAATACTACATAAATCACTAGGTATCATTCCGGATATCAGATGAGGAAAATCCCAACCTCTATAATTTCACTTTTAGTTTAAATAATAATTTATCTGTAATTTGCTCAGGGCGACTGTTAAAGTCTGTATTTTTCTTTAACAGAATTACTGAAAACAAAATGCCAGTTTATCCTTTTTCACCTATCAGTCACTTGCAATCTGTTCTTCATTTTTAATGGCTCAACAATGTGGTGCATACCTCCTCAAGAACCGGATACTTGAGGAACGTGTTTGTTTCCCTCACTTGTCTAAATCACACATAGCTTATCACACGTTCTAGATAACTACTACATTGTGCCCAGATCTGAAGGACAGTTAACTTGGGGAGACATAAGATGTGTTTTTTTGCAAGGGTCTCAGGCCAGAGAAGAGCTGGGCAAAGACTGAATATAATGACAACTGTGTGTCATGCTGCTGTCTTAGCCAATCCGATGAAAGCATGATAAGTCTCCTTTCACCACATTGTCTCTCTTTTTTTCTCTGCAATGTCATTCACTACTAATAATGAAGCTTTAAGTTATCTGGGAGTACATTCTTGGTAGACACTTCCTAAGGTAAACTAGAAAGCACAATGGTCTCTGGGATCCAATACAAATATTAGGCTGTCGTGGAAGAGAACAGAAGGGTTGCATAAGGCATATTAAATTAATTTGTGCTGGGAAGACAGTAACCAACCAAGTGCTTTGTCTTTCACCCTCATACATGCAGGATGCTGTTCTGGCTAGGGTCTGATCCAGGACCTAACTTGGGTTTGTCTGCTTTTGAGAACCTTCTGGAGCTTAAGAGGCCTTAGGCAGGTACCTCTGCTCGTAATTTCAGCTTCACTTGGCCTGGCAGAAGTAGGTGGAATATGGGGCTTATAAAGATTGTGTAGTTTCATGCCTCGAAAAATCATGAACATTTTACCAGATCTGCAGATCTAGTGACTAGAATGATCTACTTGATCTAACTGTAATGCACATGACCTATAAACTGGTCTCAAATTGTGTGATTTTAGGTAAATATATTATTTCACTGAGTCGCCTTTTTCTTCATTATCACATATGAGAGCACCTTCAATTGTGTGAGTTTAATATGTCTGCTGTACAAAAAACTCTTTTGTTTCATTTAATAGACTAAACGTTACCTCCATGAATAATAAGAATCCAACCCACGTATAGGGTACACATAAGCCCTGACTTGCCTCTAATAGCATTGTCATCAGGAGCACTTTTGTGGCGTCTAGTAAAGCAGCAACAGCGGCCAAGTTGGGTTCCATGCTATGAAGCAGAGAAAATAGCGTGCATAAGTTGTGGGCAGTGGACCATCCCAGTATGAGTCCCAACTGGTCTGGGCATATAATATCAGGTAGGAGCGCTAGGAGGCGGTTGGCAATACTTTTGGCGAGTATTTTGTTATTGACATTTAACATTGAGTGCGGCTGGTACAAATCGCATCGGTTTGTCTGTTTTAAGTATGGTTACAATGTCCGCCTCTGGAAGCGAAGGGGGTAGTTCCCCAGAGGACAGCGGTCTCAAACATGGCTTGTATATGTGGAATCAGTAGGGTGGCATCTTCTTTATAGAAAGATTGAAAAGCCCATCGATACTCGGTGCTTTGTCGCCCAGGTGGCTTTTTTTTTTCTTGAAATATTTTTTCGTTTGTGAAGGGGGAGTCTGGAAATGATCGATTAGAATGGTCAAGCCAGAGGAACTATATCGTGTCCAGGTAAGCCGTGAGCTCCTCCTGGCCCAGGGCTACCTCAGCTTGAAAGAGATGGGCGTAGAAGGAGGTCATTGTGTGTAACAGGTCTGTAGGGGTGGATTGGCATCTCAGTTGGTCGTCAAGTAGTCCTACTACTATTCCGAGGCCCATGGCCTGAGGAGCATGTTTGCAAACGTTTTGCCGGGTCGGTCGCCCTCTCCATATCAGCGCGCCACTGCTTCACGAGTTAGAAAGCTGAGTTCTTGTTGTGCCTCCTCATTCTATTCAGTGAATGTTTCCTTAAATGTCGCCATGGTGGTTAGTGATTCAGTGGCACACTACTCTGCCTCCAATGCCCGCAGTTGGCGTTTTAGCACTGCTAGGCGCTCTCTGATGGGCTTAAGGATGCCGGTCTGTTTCACAATGCACACCCCACGGATCACAGCTTTAAAGGCTTTCCACAGTACAGATGGAGAGGAGACCAAGCCTTGATTGAGGTTAAAATAATCTATTATAGCAAGTCTAACCTCCGCTTGAAAGATAAAGTCCCGAAGGGCCCCGGATGGCAGTCGCCATGTTAATGCTTGTGGAGCCGCCATTTGCGGGGAGAGCTCCAGGACCACTGGTGCATGTTCTGAGAGTGTTCAAGGTAGATGAGAGACCTCAGTGGTTCACATGAGGACATCTCGCGTAGTAAGCCAGTAGTCTATACATGGCCATGTGTCGATATAATGCATGAACCCTCCTCACTCTGCCCATGGAATTTTCTCCAGACATTGGGAAGGCAATAGTCATTTATTAGTGTAGTAGGGGTTATGAGCCGGTGTTCCTCCTTTCCAGCGTAATATTCATATTAAAAGGATAATTCCTTGCTTGAAATCAACACAATAATCCTGGTTGGTTTGAGTGAAAAAGATTCTTTTTATTCACCACATTGTTATGTCCGTTTCACTCATTTGTGATTTTTCATAAGTAAAATGTGAGGGAAAATGAACAGCCGACATGATCAAGGATTTACCTGAGGACCCTACGCGAGCCTTTCTCCTAAACGATCGCCAAAAATTGGATGTTTAATACACTGTTCTATTACAAACCTGAAAATTCACAGACTAATCGTTGATACTATGATGTTTTATTGTAACAACTAGCCTTGAGAAAGCCCTGGCCCTACCTGCCATATAGGGCGAAACACGTGTCGGCTGTTCATTTTCCCTCACATTTTACTTTATGAAAAATCACAAATGAGTGAAATGGACATAACAATGTGGTGAATGAAAAGAATCTTTTTCACTCAAACCAACCTGGATTATTGTGTTGATTTAAAGCAAGGAATTATGCTTTTAATACAAATATTACGTTGGAAAGGAGGAACACCTGCTCATAACCCCTCCTACAACTGTTTATTCAAGGCTGTCAAGGTCTTGAGCCTTGAGCAAAGTTCCTCCACTTACGTTAGGGATTCATATCCAGTATCGGGATCTCTGAACCGTTCACCCTTCCTTTAGTCATTTATTAGTGTGTGAACCTGTGCCGCCGGCCGGGGTGGGGACTTCGGGGGGCGCTCGAGCGTTCCGCCACCAGGTCCAGTATCACGTTAAAGTCTCCCGCCCAAATAACTGCGCTTTGCCCCATATTAGCAATTTTGTACCACAGATCTGCAAAAAATTCCGGGCAGTCAGTAGTTGGACCCTAAATGGAAACAAATCTAACCGGATGTCTGTGTAATTTGCCAGCTAGAAAGACAAATCTACCTTCTGTGTCACTGACTGTTTGGTTTGGGTACCGTGGTAAGCTCTTGCGTATGAGTATAGCCATCTTTCATGCATAATAGGAGCAGAGAGCCTTGTGCATTTGCACGCACCATCCCACTTTAAGTTGGGAGAATGTCTACAAAGTGAGGTGGAGTTCATGAAGGAAACATGTATCGATCCGGTGTTTGACTATTTAGGCCTGTACTAACCTGGCCTTGCGCTGCTGGCTATTGAGACCCCTCACATTCCAGGTTAGACATCTAATTGTGGTCGTCTTGTTATCTGGGGAGTTTGAGATAAGACTGGATTAACAGGCGTGTGTTGGCCCCGAGTAAAGAAACCCCAGGGAGCGACGATGCAAAGTTTAACAGAAGTATGAAGAATGGTGGTATATAACAGGAATGCAACACGAGGCCAGTTTGGAAACTAGTGTATTGTCATGTGTTGTGTGTAAGGCTTGGCACAGGGAGAGACCAAAATATCAAACAAAAACAGTGAAGTAACTTCCCACCCCATGCAGCTTTAGCCCCCAAACATGGCAGGATGTAAATTCCCCACCCACCACCCCAAACCCATTACCATGAAGAAAAATAGTATATGGGAGTCAACCCTGAGGGTGATGATGAGCCAGGCTAACTACCCAGTCAGGATACGACTGGGCGGCCGAAGGGGCGCAAGTACCACAATTTGTTGTCCTGGTGCTTCAAGTATGGCTTGAGAGAGCGCTGTAGTTTTCAACTGTTGAGATAGCAATGTCTGATCATGTGGTCGATTCTTTGGGACACTTGTTTATTGTCTCTTTATATGAGGGGAATTCTAAACCCCGGTGGCGAACCAATGAGTCCATGTAGTCAATCATTGTCGTCCATGACATTTTCTCTCTCTTTTCACGGGGACACCTAGGGCGATTTAGCATCTGCTTTGATGCTTTTGGCAAATTTGATGGCGGCCTTTAGGTCAGTAAAGTAGGAAGGATTCTGCTCGTGTGGGATGCCTATCTTGGTGGGGTAGAGAAGTGCATAAGTAATGTTTGCTTCTTGCAGGATTTTCTTGGCAGGCATGTACTCCCTTAGTGCCGCCTGCACCGTGGGGTTGAAATCCGGTTAACAGGATAGTGTGTTTCCTTGATACTGTCCTCTCGAAGTTCACAAACTTGGTAAAGGACCGCGTCTCGGTCCTTATAGTTGAGCAGCCGGGCAACTATTGAGTGGGGTGAGGTGTCCGGCAGCGCCAGCGAGCGGTGGATTCACTCCACGATCAACACCGGCGTCAGGGCCACTCCAAAGAGTTCTCGGAGAATGGTTTCAATGTAGACTTCCATTTTGTCTGTTTGTGGATTCAGGAACTTCTGTTATTTGCAGATTGTTGCACTGTGAGAGCGCCTCTAGATCTTCATTTTTTTGCTTTGATAAGTTCAACAACGTTGTCCATTTGCAAAAGATGTTCGCTGGTTGTAGCGTGTGCGTCCTCCTCATCAGATACTCTGGCTTCGAGGTGGTCTATCCTGTCCTCATGTTTCTCTACCCTTTCTTTGATGGGGTCCAGATGCCTGGCCATGAGATCTAGCTTGGAGTCTAGCACTCATGGGCTATACATGACATCCACTAAGATTTCTTTAAGGTCCTCATCATGCCCAGTAGCCTCTCTGGATGTGTCAGATTGTTCCTCCTGTAAGGGGTCCAGATGTACTTAACGTGTGTACCACCTGCCTTCGAACTAAGGCTTCTATTTGACGTGTGTGTTGCTTGCCCATTACAATGTCAGGCTAGGTGCAGGTTTCTGATCAGTAGAAACAGTAAAGGCAGGAATCAAATCTTTTTGCGCGTTTTAGCTGGTCTGGGAGCCTCAGGGCAAGCTATGCAGTGCTGCCCGGCCTGGCGTTAAGGGCTTTTAGCAATGGTCTCGTAAACCAGGGTCCTGCTACAGTAGGCACGAGCAGACTCTAGTTCTGATGGTGCACTGCAGAGGTCCAACCCCATGGGGCCCAATCCGTGCACAGGCCACCAATAGGGCTTAGGGCCACTCCAATTGTCTGGTTCAAGGGGCGCCCGCACCTGCGCCCACTTGTGCGGGCACCCCAACACCATCGGCGGGGTGGGTCAGGCCAGTTAACCAGTGACAGGTCTGGTGTTGCAGTTCTTATAAATGGCCCGCCACTGAGCAGGCCTCACAGGATGAACCAGAGAGTGGGCACAGTCAATAGTGAGTTCACAGTCAATAAACAGCAGCTAGGGCAGGCACCATTGTAGGGAGGTCCCCTGTTAATGGCAAGAGAAATCTACTTCAGCGCCAAGGCTCTTAACGCTGTAGCCATAGAAGCCAGGTCAAGACCTACTTCCAGCATTAAAGCTCATGGTATGGATGGCAAGTAGTTCAGGCAGCACAGTGTAATGCAATGGTATGGATGGCAAGTAGTTCAGGCAGCACAATGTAATGTAATGTCCCCTTATAACAGTTGGCAGCATTGTAACGGGAGCGCTGCCGCTGAGCGCACCTCTGCTGCAGTAGCAACCGGGCCCAGCCACAATGTCGGCAGGCTCGGCCCCCACGTGTGGCAAGCCAACAATCCAACCCCCACCTCTGCCGATAGTAATGAGGGCAATGACTCGCTGCCAGGTTCAGCCTCTCTAGGCAATACTGTCCTCTGCGTGTCCCCACAGGAATTGCGGTCCCGGCCTCTCACCTTGGCCCTTCTCAGAGGTCCGCTGTTGCCGGAAGTATTGCCTGCAGAATCTTCACTCACAGCTCCTCTCGTCAGAGAGGGTGGGTCCCAGCCGGGGGTAGCCCTGCAGCACCCGCACATGAATGTACCAACAGGCCGTCTCAGCAGGCTTGTTGCTTTATGGGCAGTACAGGCTGCAGCGAATGCCAGTTGCCTCATAATCGCTTCCAGCATCGCTGGAGCCCACAAAAGGCACGCATGGGCCCCCACAGCTTAAGCCAGCCAGGTGGAGAGCATTGTAACGTGGATGATCCTGTAGGTGAAGGATAATTGCCAGATATTTATTTTGGCCAGCAGAGCCTCTTTAAAGAGTGGCCATCTTGCTTCCTGGCTAGGCCCTGCCCCCGTACTTACAACAATTGAATGCAATGCACATATATGATGATTTATTAATATTTGCGTGCCACGTGTTTTGAGTACATTTGTTCTCACTGACACTTTCCCAAATAAACTTTGAGTTTGCTCTATTGTTATTTCTTTTATTATTTTTATAATTTATTTGTTGTTATGCTGACACTTTCCGATACACTTTTGGTTAGTGATCCCTGTCCTCATTTAAATGAGTTGCAACCTACAACAGCTAGGCCAAGAAATATTTGAGGGCCATTCAGGGATAACTTTCTTAAATGAGGTGGGGTCTTGGCTTAACACCCTGTTGTTGAATAGACAAATATGTGCACCACCATATGTCCAGGGTAACAAATAACACTGAGAAAAGAGAGCATGCAGCTTCACTGACCACTAATTCAAAGAGATTAGTATACATTGCAGTGCAGGCCCTGACTGTATGATCCCAAGACTGGATGAAGTGCATGCTATATAAAACAACAATTTAATAAATAAATCAAAGTGACCACAGTTCTTAGATTTTGGGAGCTAATGATCAACTTCCAAATCGTATCTGTTCGTTTTAAGTCAAGCAGATGCAGGGTGAGATAAACCACTCCTCCCACCAGTGCCTGTAGAGATTCAATCTCAGAACTCATCACAGTAGCACCCCAAACCCTCTAAAGAACTCTGCCCATGACAGCTCCTGGAGTTACGTTTGACAAATTGCTAAATTTTTCAATAAAACCTAGTTAAGGTATTGAAATTGTAGTACAGAATAATCATAAAGCGATCAGTTGCTGTGACCATAAGCCTTGTGGAACAGGTCAATTAATGTAAAAAATACCATTTACCGGGCTTAGCTTGCTAATCCCATGCTGTAACTGATCAGACCCTCTCCTTTTGTCGAACTGCTAGGCAAGGGTTATACAAGTACAGTGTCACTTTAAAAAATAAAATGTAATTAACTTTAAACTTTATGTAACAGTTATGTTGACAAATTTTATATCAATTACCAGACCTTGGCCCTACTCATGCAGGGTTTTGGAGCGCTTTAGACCAGGTGGGCACGAAAACACCAGGCAGAAGTCAACCATGGGCTGACTGGAGATGTAACAATGTAAGTATTACTTACAATACAGCAAGCCTTGAGGGTTATAAGAACACATGGTGTTTGGTTCAGCAATATAAATAGTTGATAAGGAGACATTAGGTTAGTTGAATGGAGTGATTGGATAATAATTAGGTACTTGTACACTAGTAGACTTGACAAAGCAGATAACACTTAGCAGTTCAAGATCTAGTCAAATGAGGTAGAGCAAGGGATTTTGCATGGATTACCAAGTACCAACACCAAGAAATAAATATATGATTAAGATAAAGTAGTGATTTGCATGGCACACAATTGGTTGCAAAGTGGGGCGTATAAGCAAAAGAGGATTGGGTTTCAAATAGTCAAGAGTACAGGTACAAAAGCACTGGAAAATGTATGACGGAGGAAGGCAAAACAATATTGCATAAGGCACCCTTGGACAAAATAGTCCTTAGGGGCTAGAGAGAAATGGTTTAACGACTGTCAGTGGGAGATCATTGAACCTAGAAATTGGTGAGGTTCAAGGACATCATGCATCACCAAGAGTTAGGAAGGTAAATGAATTGATAGATTTATTGAAGAATTTATGTAGCACTTAATACCTCTGTGTGAGGGGCTGAAGCGCTTACCGACATCGATCGCAACATCGTGTAGGCCAGGGGCCATCAAATTGCAGGCGTGTTCTTCTGGGCGGGTGTGAAGAGATGTAAGTGGGAGCAAGACTCTGGCCAAGAGAGGCACTTAATGTGGGTTGTGAAAACATGCTCCTCACAGATACACAATGCTATGATTAAGTAACAGAAATTAGAATGACTTGGAACCACTCTTATCGGTTAGCATGTCTTTGTTTTTTGTTATCCTGGCGTGGAGTATGTGTCATGGAGGCGTCCTAAACCCTTCGCACCTCCCCCCCTTTAATTCCAATAAAAAAAATCACACTATATATATTTTAGGGTGATAAGTGGACCAAAAGCATGTTACAGATGTATTTGCGGGTGCTATTAAAAGGTATAATTGCAGTACTTGTATTGTTTTTTTTTTTTTTTTTTTTTATAAAAACCTTTATTTTGGTAAATGCACAATACACAGCGTCTGCCTACAACCCCTCGGGGCCGGCCGCTATGACATTGTAGAACATAGAACAATAATGTCAGGATAAGAAAAGGTTTAATTTTATGATTTTGTCGAGTACAATGTAGTAAACTACGAAAAGAGTCGAAGCTGATCACTGACCAGGAGAGACATCACCGTTCACGGAGCACCCAGAAGGAGGCGTTATATAGGAAGGCATTTTTAAGGAAACAGGTGGCCACCATCCAGGAACTAAGAGCAAACGCTATACCACAGAATGATAGAACACAATAAACTCCCTACTAACACTGAACCCCGACCCCGAAGAAACAAAGAAACATAGAAGAGAAAGAAACCGAAGAAGAAGAGAGAAAGAAAGAGAAAGAGGGCCATAGAGACAAAGAAAAGACATAGAACACATCCCATCCCCCCACCCTGCATACCAGCGGAAGGCCACGGCCCACCCCCCCCCAATAGGCATGCCTGTCGCCCCAAATGAACCCCAAGTGAGAAAGAGAGTCTGGAGAGTGGGAAAGAACATCCCAGTCTCCGACTCCCAGAGAAGGCAGGAGGAGGAAATTTTACATACTCCCGGTCACCATCAGCCCCATAAGCATCCCCCACCCTGAATATCATCAGCACAACTGAAGTAGCAAGCAAAGCAGCAGGTGGGGAGACTCCATTCCAAATGTGCGAATAAATCAGATAATTAGCAGTCCCATCCTAGTCCCCGCCCGCCAATACGTACAGCAAACTAAAGGAAATCGCCCAGCCCTGGCCCGATCCTAAGTGGCCCCACAGCTCCACCCCCGCAATCAACAATAGCAAATTACACACATGCGGCACATCAGATACATAGACAAATATTCTAGTCCGGGTCATGCCAGGCGGTCAGGCAGGATCATCAAGGGAGGCAACATCAGCCCTGGCCAGAACGCTGAAACCCCACCAAGCATGGCCACCGCTGGGAGTGTACCTCAGGCAGAACAAAGGAGCAAGATGGCCGCTCCCGGCATAGAAGACGCAGAGGAAGAGGAAGCGAGAGTTCCCAATCATAGACCATCACCACATCGATAGTGACCAACACAGTTTTCCCCACAGAACGGCACACACTCCGGCGATGTTGAGGAAGCCGTGGCAACACTTGCAGAGGCAGAGTCTCAGCTTGTAAAGTGGAAGGGAGCTTTGTATCTGCAACTTTGTCATTAAAAGAACACTCGACACTGTAGCCAGGGAGAGGACGTTCCACAGTATCCCCCTGTCGCCACATTGTATCCGCCTCGAAGGGAATGAGAGGCATTGGGGGGGTCAGACAACCGCAGTAGTTCCCTGGATGGCATAGCGACATCGATCTTCCGCTCCAGTTCTCGAGTGTTTTGCCACCATGTCGCCCTCAAGTCTTCCAGGGCTAGAAGGATATCACCATAGGTCAGGTCTGCTCCCCGCTTCAGCGTGTCGGCAGTATGCAAAGGCGCCACCGGGACACCCTCCAGCTCGACAGTAGGCAGGGCAGCTTGCGTCAGGGATATGGAGGCTTCCGTCTTTCCGGCGAGGTAGACCGGCCCCGCCACCATTTTTGCAGTCAGCCCACATCGGAGGGGTGAGGGTGACTCCATAGGACGGAGGAATAGCATTTAAGGCAAGAAGAGTTACTGCTCGCTATACGGGGCTCACACGATGTGAGAGCCCTCGGCTGTATAGCAATGCGGGTGGTGGGCGCTCTAAAACGGATACCGCTCTGACCGCTGGTAGCATGACAAAGGAAGGTTCGCCAGCCCGGACCCAATCATACAGGAATTCTCTCCGTCGCGAAGAAGGCTCCGCCAAGCCGCCCACTCCACAGCCGGTCACATTTCCCCAGGCGCCGGTCCGGCCCCAGGTCGTCTCACCGTACGTGATAAGCGGTGTCCGGTGGCGGTGGTCGGGCCAGAGTGCGTGGGCAAAGTCCAAAGTCGGCAAACTCTATGAATCCTCGACCAAAAAAGCCGGCGGGGACATCGGAGGAATGCGGAAAGTGTCAGCGCATTCGTGGTTACATTTGCTCGCGCCGTAGGCAGGATTAAAGATCAGGATGTCATGTAAACAGCAGACGGGCTGCGGAGCCGGGAGCTCAGACGTCCTGTCCGTCCGCCATCTTGGCTCCTCCTCTGAGTACTTGTATTGTTAAAAATGTTAGTAGGTGCCAACCGGCCTCATCATATGCTAACTGTAGCATTTTAGGAAGTCTAGTTTAGCTTTAAAAATTAAGTGTTGGTTTGAAAAAACACCATGCACAGTACTTTATGCTAAAAAGCCAGTGGCAGTGCAATATATGGTTTTGGGTCTACAATCCGTAGCTTAACTGTAGTAGTATAAAAACTGCAATTTGACATGTCAAAATAAACCCTTCGACAAGTCGAAACTTTTCTTTTAAATATTAATAATTCACCCTTTTGCACAAGACAGGGTGCATGGTATTTAAAAATAGGACATGTAGAAATTTCAAGTTAACATGCCTTTACAGCGACTAGCACCTCAAAGCTAATTTCACTGCAATGTAATTATATATATATATATATATATATATATATATATATATATATATATATATATTAATCTATAACTATTTGGGTTTGTAAATAGGTTGACAGCATTTCGATCCCTTAATGTAGAATCATCATCCGGACTCTGGATAGAATGAACCCGACAGCCTACTAGAAGGAAGAAAAGAAAAATACAAGAATAAGATAAAAATGTATGTGCAAGTAAATAGGTTTATTGTATTTATAAAATCATTTTGTTACAAATTACAAAAGCTTTTAACATTAAATGAAAAAGAAAAGTAAATTACACATAGCTTCCATTCTTTTGGTACACATTATAGCAGTGTATCATAACTATCAATAAAATAAAGAATGTTTTAAAGAACTATGTCAGATTAAGTAAATTAATAGTTAAAAACCCAGGCTGCTATAAGCCAGATATAAAAATCTCATTAAAGCCGTAATAAAAGATGTAAATGTATTGTTAAAACAATAGTTGATTGCGTCTCTGGTGGATTGAATATTTGCCTAGTTAAAAAATCTTTGAAGATCTTGTTGGTGCAGACCTAGTAGATTGAGGCAGATACAAATAATATGTTCTATAGTCCCCGACTCAAAACCGCATAAACATGAACCATTGCCCTTTATGTGTGGGTTCCGAGTCCCTTCGAATTGATGCAAAGGAATATGTAAAAGCCTGAATCTTAAATTTTTTTCTTAGTTGCATCTAGGTTAAAATCAAGATATGGTTGTTTTCGGAAGGGGTATGAATTTAATGTTAAGTCGCTATGATGGTAATTCGAAAACCTGTAGACACTATGGCATCCGTGAGGTGTGATTGCATAACATGCTATACTTGCATGGTGTCTCAAAGTAATGGGTGGGGAGAGAAGACAAGAAAATTGGAGGACGTGGAGACCTGGGATGATGATTCTGCGCATCACTTGGGAGGTAGACATGTATGCACTCACCACAGGTGTGAGGAAGCCATGCTCGGAGGTTGAGTTGAGTAGCTCCCAGGCCAGAATGACAGGGTGGCTTGGTAAAAAATAAATGAAAGAGTCACCGCTAGTCAGCTGGGTTTTGGGGTGAATAAAAATGCTTGATAAGTCAGAGGTCATCGGTGACTCTGGGAACTCCCAGAAGACTGATTGCTTTATTACCTGATATTTCTTATGCGAGACCGTAGTAAGACCTTGCAGGATTGATCCTGGTCCAAAGGAACGGGTTATAAAATTGTAATCAGGTAGGAAAAACAGGCAAGCAAGAGACCAATAATGTACCAGGATTCAGATGCAGTGATTGTGAGCGTTCATCTGTGTGTGCAGTGAGGAGGAGGTAGCGGCCAAGAAATAGAGCTGTGCACATTGGGAAAAAACGGTCTGAAAGAAGGCACCTGCTGGGATAAAATTAGTGGCATTCTTTGAATGGTGTAATAGGGAGCGGCCCATCTTAAAAGAGTGAGGGCAATTCACCTGATACTCTTAAGGGACAAAATAGGAATATAATAAGGGAAAAACACTAGAAAGAAGGCATGAATACAAAGCATAAATGCAAAACATAAATACAAAGGCCATAATTATGCAACAATGCCAGTACATAATTGGAGTTCCAAAATTTAATAACATTAGTGGTAAAAATGAATGAAAGTTCATGATTGGAGTATTCTTAACAATGTGTGCCAATCCTGCATGCTGTTGAGGGCAGAATTCAGTGTGGCATCTTAGAATCAATTTCAACTCCTCTTTATTTAATAGATGCAAAATGTCTACTCCTCTGCTGGGAACAAACCTCACAGTAATGACTTGTTATCAGAAATAGTCTTCTGAGGGATTGCTTTCAATGAAACAGTAAACTAGCGAGGCAGAGAGGACCGTGCACCTCAGTTTGCTTCTGTGCTGGCAGATACAAATTCTAATTTTCTGGGTGGTCTGGCTGATGTAAAGGAGCTTACAGGGGCAGTAAATAGCCTGGATAATGTGTTACAGTTTCAAAAATATCTAGGTGAGGACATTGATTTTGGAGTGATTAAAGTCCTTAGTCTCAATAAAATTAATCAGAGATGGTGTGTGGTTGATTTGGCTGGAAAGCAGCTCAGACCAGATTGTTTTAAAGATTCTTTTTTACTTTTTTGACGGCGAACATGGGAGGCTCAAGTTTAAGGTCCTCTGCTGTTAAAATATGCCAGTGCTTTTTCATACATTTTCATCACAACATTTGAAACGGAGGAGAATGTAGTGACGGAAACCATCCTGTTAAGTGATTTTCTTTGTTTAGGTATCAGAAGAGCCACCATGGGACAGTACCAGACTCTTCATAGACAACTTGACAAGTCGTTTTGAACGTTCTCTCAGTAATAACATAGTAGACAGTACTTGGGTTTCTTTGAAGAAGTCAACTTTGTGGTTTCAGTTGTACCTAAACCAAAGGAATTGGCTGTAAGGAAGTGTGGCTCGAAGTGATCTCATATGAAAACTAGATTATGAGAGCAAAGCAAAGAACGACTGTCAACTCTGCTTAATATCCAGGCAAGCAACCTGCTGGGCTTATCTGCTTCCCTATCCAGGTGCTGCTTGTAGTCCCTTTTTGTCAACGTATCTAATCTGTACAATATCTCTCCCAGGGATCTTCGTGACTCTGTTAGCTCCATCCTCACTTCCTCTCCTCCCACTTACCTCCGCTGTAAGTAGACTAGCAGGGTTTCCTGTGTAGTGAGGTACTTATGTAAATGTTGCTTAAGTCCGTATACCTTCCGCAGCATATCGCACGTGCCACCGCTTTCTGTGCCACCCACTCCTTCTCCCTGGTGGTAGTGGATCCCCAGTTGATCTGCAAGACGGCTTCCAACTGTACCATGATCTTCCCGACACTCCAGGTCCAGCAAGACACTGGTGACATTCTCCATGTGGGGGATTCCACCCTTCTGTTGCCCCTAGTCAATGCCAACCCTCAGTGGGGAATGGTCTGATAAATACCTCACCAAATATTGTGCCTCCTGGACGTGGGTGAGAATACTGCCCATCCCCAGTACCTGGCCTAGTCTGCTAAAAGTGTGAGTCATAGAGTGACATGAATATTTTCTGTCCTGCAGGTGTAAATCTCTCCATACATCTGTACTGCCCGTATTGGAGATTACCTGGCACAGTGCATCCACCATGTGAGGCTTCTTGGCATGTCCTAGTGGATAGACTGTGAAGCACCCCATCAAGATCACAGTTAAAATCTCCAGCACTGGGACATCAAAGCAGTCTGTCAATATATCTTTTTTTTAATTTTTTTATTTTTAAATATGTTTATTGGCATTTTTGGTGTACAGCTACACACAAAGAAAAACAACCAAACAGACAGGTCAGTATTGAGCACCACCCCCACCTCGCCCGCCCTCCACCCCCACCCTTCTCTCATCACACCGGAAGTCTGTTTCGGACCTATGCCGCGGCTGACATCAGCGTCTTCAATATATACCATTGTCTGTGCCCTAGGGCTGTGGACGTCATCCATAAACCATGCCGGCACACTCCATTTCACCACCCCACTAGAGTCCCCCCTCCAGGCCGTGATACCTCCGCCATCTGGACCACACCCTGGTGAATTTTTTGGGGCAGCCTCTCGCCTTGTACGTGACCCTTTCTGCCGCCATGTAGATGTCAAGACCCCTCCTCCACTCCTCCAAGCGGGGAGGCGAGGGCGCCCCCCAGTATTTTGCTACGTCTCTCTTCGCCACCACCAGAGCCAGCACAAGGAAAATCAGCAGCGGGCGGGGGAGGTCCACATCATGTATTGTATTATATTGTATTGTATGGCATATTTGTATAGCGCATACTGTCACCCGAAGGGTATCCTGGCGCTTTAGACAATTATACCAACACCACACATAGCAATCAGGTGAAATTAAGCAGACCTAGGAAAGAGAAACGTTTTTAGTTCTTTCTTAAAAGAGGGAAACTCCCCAGAGCTTCTCAACAGCAGAGGGAGAGAATTCCAATGTTTGGCCGCCACGAAACCAAAGGCTCGGCCGCCCATCCGAGCCCTCAATACCTTTGGGACTACCACAAGATGTGCTGACAGTGACCTAAGGGAGCGAGTGGGCACATACCACTGGAACAGCTCCTGCAATGGAGCAGGTCCTTGCCCATGGAGTCCCTTAAACACCAAACAAAGCGCCTTAAAGATGACTCGCTGTGAAACTGGTAGCCAGTGAAGATCGGCTAGCGCCATAGATGAAGAATCAGATCGACGACGGGACAGGGCTAACTTGGCTGCCATATTCTGCACGCGTTGTAGCTTGGCCAGCAATTTATTTGGAGCTCCCAGAAGTAGTGCGTTGCAGTAGTCTAACCTACTCAAAATGGTACCGCGAACCACTTCTGGGCGAACATGGGCCGGCAGCAGCGGAAGAATCTTCCACAGCATGCGTAACAACATCATGCAGGTGGACACAGTTTTATTTACAAAAAGATCCAGTTGGAGATCAGGCCCAAACACAACGCCCAGGTTCCTGGCAGATACTGCTGCAGAAGGAACTTCCTGAAAAGAGGCAGGCCAAAAATCAGGAGGCAGTGGCCGAGGGATGTGGTCCAGCGAGCAGTGTAGAACCTCTGTTTTAGAGCTGTTAAACTGCAGAGAATTCTGCCTCAACCAGTCCGCAGTTGACGCCATACATTGATGGAAAGTCTCCAGCGACACCGCATCTTTGCCCTCGATGGAAAAGATGAGCTGCGTATCATCGGCATTGTTAATAACCGAGATGCCAAATGATTTAACCAAGCTCACCAGAGGGCGAAGATAAAGATTAAACCGTATAGGGCTGATGGCAGACCCTTGCGGTACGCCCTGCTCAACTGTTTTAATCTCTGACTGGAATGGTGGCAAGGCCACTACCTGGCGTCTGTCTCCCA
Source organism: Triturus cristatus (assembly GCF_964204655.1). Lineage (NCBI taxonomy): Eukaryota > Metazoa > Chordata > Amphibia > Caudata > Salamandridae > Triturus > Triturus cristatus. The sequence goes on from NC_140588.1 coordinate 515,073,193, forward strand.
AATAGGAAAACAGCCAATCGCGAGCCGAACCCTTCACCCCTGCATCCTCAAGTCTTCTGACCAAGATGTCATGGTTGACCGTGTCAAAAGCGGCCGACATGTCGAGCAGCACTAAAAAGGCCGCTCGCCCAATGTCGGCCCGCGAACGAAGATCGTCCAACACGGTCACCAGGGCCAATTCCGTGCCATCTGCTGGTCTGAAGCCAAATTGAGACGCGTCCAAGCAGCAGTTGGTCTCCAGGAAACTGGACAGATGTTTAGTAACCAGTTTCTCTAGGATCTTAATGGGAAAAGGAAGCAGCGATATAGGTCTATAATTCGCTGGACAGGTGGGATCCAAAGTTTCCTTCTTCAACAAAGGTGAGACCACTGCTAATTTCCAACACTTTGGAACACGTGCCAAAGAGAGAGACTGGCAACAGATAGCATACAGCGGAGGAAAAAGCTCCGTCTGGAATACTTTCCAATATTTGTGAGCCAATGGATCTAAAGGAGAACCAGAGGATATACTGTTAGCCAGCAGGCAAAACTCCTCAAAAGACGGAAGGGGAAAACTATCCAGCTGTACCTGACTACCAACTACCCTTACTGCCTCCCTTTCGGCCGCTAAAGTGGAGCCAAGTACGGGCTGAGTAACAATTGTAGTTGTAGGAGCAAGCTTACTTAGGATCAAAGCGATCTTATCTTCGAACGCCTGCGCTAAGGAGGAGCATAAAGCTTGGGAGGCAGGAATGTCGTTAGCCACAGAAGCAGGGCGAGAAAGATCCCCAACAATTTTGAACAAGGCCTGCGTTTTGTTCGGTGCATTCAAGAGCGATTCCTCCAAGAAACGTGCTTTGGCGCCTTTAATCTGCATTTTATAGGTCAGCAAGGCCTGCTTAAAAAGGGCTTTATCGGGTTCTAAGTAGTGTTTCCTCCAAGCTCGCTCCGCGCGTTTACAGCAGAGCTTCAAATGCGATAACTCCGCAGTGAACCACGGCATGGCAATCTTGGATCTATTCCTAATTTTGCGCAGAGGAGCCAGCACCTCTAAGGAGTTAACAATTTTCTGACTAAGGCTCTCGTAGCTTGCGTCCACAGAAACTCCTAAAGGGGGGGTATGTGTCATACCCAGTAACACTAACTTGGGGTCCTCCTGTAGTGGCACCTCCAGCACCTTACTCAGCTCCCCTAGGATCCCCCGCCAGTACCCCTGAATCTGCGGGCAGAGCCAAAGTATATGAAAGAAAGTCCCTCCCTCCCGCCCGCATCTCAGACACGACGTGTCCCCCACCCGTCCCATTTTGAACAGTCGTCGTCTATCGAAGTATGTTCTATGCAGAATATTGAATTGGATCAACCGTAGCCGGGACTTAATCGCCACCTCTCGTGGGTGCATGAGAACTGTATCCCAGTCCACCTCGTCCATCTCACCCACGTCCGCCTCCCAGGTCGCCCTAAGCGCCCCCAGATTATCAGGCATATTGTTCATGAGGGTCCGATATGTGTGGGACACCGCCCTTTCCACCATGTGTTCCTGCAGCAATCTTCCCTCTAGAGGTGCATATTCGGGAAGAGAAGCCGTCTGTATCCCTTCGGCCTGCCAAGCATGTTTCAGTTGCGCGTACTTATAGTACTGCGTGGGGAGCAATCCAAATTCCCTGCGGAGCACCGAGAAGGATTTCAACTCCCCCCTCACTAGCACGTCTCCCAGTGTCGACACCCCGATGTTATCCCATTGCGTGAACCCCCTCAACTTGTTTAGTTCCGGTAGCCACGCGCAGTGCCATAAGGGCGTCTGTCTACTTAGTTTCCTGTCCCAGCCAATCTCCCAGGTCGCCCTTTTCCAAATCGCCAGGGTGATTTTAGTGGCCAGCAGTAGCCGTCCCGTACCCTTGCCACCATATAGGTAATAATGACACGAGTGGGCGCCCATGACATGTCTTTCCAAAGCAAACGTCGGGTGCATTGCCCGTCAATATATCTTTGATCGTGCAAATAAAAGTGTCATCCGTGTTTGGTGCTTGGTGCATAAAGGTTGATGATGCCTAGCTATCTCCCATCTAGAGTCCACTACAAGAGGATATACCTCCCCTCAGTGTACCCCTGAAGCCATGCACATGGATGCCCCTCCCCCAGCATTTGTAGAGTATGTGAACGAGTACAATTGTCCCCTCCATTTCTTTTTACATTTCTCAGCCTCTGAGTCAAATAAGTGTGTCTCCTTAAGACAAGCTATATGTATTTTATGTCTATTGAGAAATGTCATAACCCTGTGCTGTGTCATTTCATGTATGTGCCCAACCCACCATCATTCCAGGTGAGTAAATTATACGTATCCGTTGTCATGGGTCCATGGATTCCAAATCACTGGGTAGCAGTCCTCCCCACCTTTTTCCCCATGAGACCTGCAACTTCCCTGCTGCAAAGCATTGAGAGAGACTCCGAAATTGAGCAGGTTGAAGAGCTGTTTGAAACATTGAACATCCAACCCCACCCCTGCCCTCTCCGGGTAAACACTTGGGAACATTTCAACAGCGTGTCTGCCCAACTCACCCTTCCCCCCCCCCCCCCGCTCCAACGGTCATAACAAAATACCTACTGGAGTAATGTAACACTTATACTACTAGATAATATATGCTGCTGGAAATCCCTCTATGTATGCCTCCAAACCAGCAGTGATCAAGGCGTTTTGGAGAAGGGTCTCCTCATTTGCCCTAATCCTCCCTAAGCAGTGCACCACAGACATATAGTCTCACAGTATTGCCATGTGCCATATGGATCTTTTACCTGAATCACAATTGATGCCATAATTTTTTTTGTCCCACTGCTGTTTCGGTCTACATTCCCCCAAGAGACAATGAGCTGTAAATGTAGAATCATTTCCCAGAATAGACTTTGAATCATGGTCTCCCCGCCCTCCCTCCCCCAGACCTCAGAAAAGCACAGTTCAACCAGCGGAGGTTGTTAGTCACTGTAGAGTCCTCCATCCGATCCAGAGACTCTTCAGCTCGATTCCCCCCAGACCCTGGCACTTTCTCTAGCGCCAGTGTGCCATCCCCCTGTACCATTACTTGCGATATCTGTTGGTTTCTCTTGTCTTGGGGCCGGATGGGTCTTGATCAGCCCCCAATCCTGCAGCCTCGCCTCTGTTCCCACCGGTTGCGTGTACAGAGAGTCTTGCATTCTTATCTGGGCCCCTCATCCAAGAGTTCCAGCCAGGACCTACTCCGTGCGCTCAAAGAAATGTTTTATCTTGCGCCAGCACTCTGGAAAATTTGGGTACATTAGCATGTATGGGAGGTTCAGAGACCAGAGTTTCTGCTTCACATCAATGAGCATTTTTTTCTAGTCTGATCCTTTGTAATGTAGTTGGTCTCGCCACGGGAAACATTGTTGACAATCCCTAAGGCTTAAGTGTGAGTCGAATCCACTGCTGCAGGAAGCACTCTGGCACTGCGTGCTCCACTCACTCCAGAAAGCCCAAGAATCCCAAATGATTAGAGCTTGAACACCCCCAGCATCCTCTACCCTGTCCTCCAGTATCTTTGTTACCACCATCATCTTGGACATGTGATCTTTGAGAGAATTTGTTTCCTGCTGCAGTTTTCCTATCGATTGAGTTGCTGATTTTACCTTGTCAGATACCATATGTAAGTCAGTATAAGCAGGTTGACCTTGATGGAGACCGGGTCAATCTTCCGCTCCTACCTCGTCCCTGTGTGGCTGCCAGCGGATTGGCCCTCTTGAGCTTCCCTGTGGTTCCCCAGTGCTCCTAGAGATTTTAGCACCCTCCCAGCACGTGTTGCGTTGGGCAGTACCCTGTTTGTACTATGTGATGGTGTTCCCCTGGGTAGTTTTATGCTGTCATGTCTTTAACCTATGGCCTGGGGTCCATGTGGCATTTCCATGTCATGCAGTTCAAGCTTTCAGCCCCTGAATACAAGTGGCCCTTCTCAGAGGGCCTTTATGTCCAGCACAGAGAGGCCCAGGGACAATCGGCTGCACACACCACAGGTCCTGGTAGATCTGCACTCCCTAACGATGAATTACCTCCGTGTGAATCCACCACTGCAGTAATTCCTTTTCCTGGACATGCACCCCAATGAGAGCAGCAGCAGCAGTGGGCTTAGGTGTAGTGGCCCATCCTGTGGCCAGTTCTCTGCGCAGCCTTCAGCACATTGGCCCCATGTTCCCCGCAGCGCCTGTGTTATGACCTCTCACCCACCTGTGTCTGGGGCTCAGTTTATCCTGAGCACCACTCCATATATATAAATCACAGTCCAATCCGTCCTTGTTCCAACTGCGTTGTTTTTTATTCCATCAATGTTTTTTTTTTTTTATAGCAATCATTTTTATTGATTTTCATAACAACAGTATCATTGCACATGTGTAATCATACAATAACAAGTAACTGCCGGGTGTCCCCTGGCCATAGGTATCTGCAGAATGCCCCATAGGTGGTTCAGATGCTCCATGTGCGGCCCATGGGAACCCCTCCGGTACCCCGTCCCACTCCATCAATGTTTTTAAACGTCTTCTCCAGATGCACTTCTTTCCACACCTTCTCCAAATGCACATATTGCCAACACGTGTTTCGTCAGGTAGGATGCGTTTGCATCTCTGACTTCATCTGGGCTATAAATAAACCAATAGCATTTGTCTTGGTTATATAGAAGTTACTTACTGTATGTATCCTGCACCATAACACCCATGTGCTCATTGTACATCTGATATTGCATAGATTGAGACAATTCCACCACAGGTGGACACAATAGTTATTAATATGATGTGCTAAATTTTATCACAAATGAATACATCATAAAATTATACTTTCCTTATTTCTTATTTGTATATAAAAGTGATCAAACTATTATCTATGATCACACCCAATATAAGATCCACCAACTAACCTGTGCTCAGCAACGTTTAAACTAAAATATCCATTTGTTTTTGATTGTTCAGGAAGAGAGCTCACCTTAACCACATTTTTCCGTTATAAAAGCAAAACACTTGTCGGAGAGTAGGCTGCAATCTACCATCTCCCAGCTACTTATCGGCGAATATATAGATCAAAAAGTCATTACTCAGACCTGAAAATAAAATAAATAGAGAATCTCTCTGACCATTACATATCCTTATAAGCTATAACTGTATCGAAGAGAATTCCACCCATATAAAACTACCTATGAAAGCCCAAGGAATACATTGCTAAACTATTATTTGCCCAAAAACAATATCCTTACTAACTGTTCTTAAATATAAGCAATCGTATACCTAGACCAGTACTATCGATTTCTTACGTCAATTTCCAAATTCACACAATACTATTGTGATAGGCAATATATCTAGAGCAAATAATGTCTCAAGCGCTCCCATTACACGTGATTTACACGTTTTTAGGTCTCGCTGGCTATCGCGTAAGCGATCGCTCAGCGAGACTCTAGTAAAGGGGCTCCCAAAAGTGCTCCCAAAAGCGGATTGCATGGCAAGCACGCGCACAATCATGTGCATCGTGCTGCCATGCAATCCGTTTGGCATCCTACTTCAAAGGGTCCGCTCCCCCGCCTGAAATGGGCTCCCCCCGCCCCCGCCAAGCGCGCGCGCGCCGCCCTCCGCCGGGCTTGTTCTTCCTGTGTCTGGAAACCTCTGCAAGCTTGCCTGTCTTCCTGTCTCTATCTGCGGAGGATCATATGTTGGATGCTTTAATTTCACCTCAGTTTCTAACATATGGAAATAATGTGTTTGGGGCCTTCAGAGTTTCTTATGCAATCCATCCTTCAGTGCTGCTATATTCGTGTTATCCTTCCTGTATATAATGCCTGGGTTTTCCTTTCAGATTCTACTAAACTCCTCAGTCAGTCCTTTCGTTCACCTTTCCGACTCTTTCCCAATGTAGCCCGTGCCCAGTATCTTGCACTGCCTTTACATTTTCAGTGTGTCTTGCTCTGCTTGATAGTTACATTTACAGATTCTCACATTTTCAATCTGTTTTGTCTTGTTAGCAGTGTTGGCACGGTTGGGTTCGTTGAAATGAACGAAAACTACAACTCCCAGAATGCACAAGGTTATTAAAGGAAAGTCCAACGTGGGTGTACCTGGCGAGACTGAGTCATATAATATACATGTACAAGCGGACACAAGACTATATTGAAGTTTGATCGCTTTTCGTTAAATGCGCAGAAAGAAAAAAAATCACATTTATAACGCAGGACTTTTTGACATACTGTCAACTCCCTTGGATTATTTCGAATATCACCAAATTCAAATTTTTTCCTTCATGTCTTCAGACCTCGCGACCATCTGCTAACACCTAGCACACACGTCATACTATATAAAACATCTTTTCAACAGCACAACTCCAAAAGAGCGCTAAGTAAAGCGCTTTAGCTTTGTCAGGGGTTTGAAGCGCTGTATAAATTCTGCTACAACATACAATACAATGGGGATTACAACATCAATTTAAGCCTGTACAAAATACGTCTCAGCTGTCCCCCTCCTCCACCCCGCACTCCTTGCCCTAACCGCGCCCCCCCCCACTCCTTGCTCTAACCGTGCCCCCCCCTCCATGCTCTAACCGCGCCCCCCCTCCCCCTCGAATTGCCCCTCCCCCTCGAATTGCCGGATAGTTGGCTTAAACATTTCCACTCTGCTGCTTCAAGCGCCTCTCCGTTTACACTACAAACAGAGCGCCCTCTTGGGCCGGCAGACACACCCAGCTCCTTATCGGCCCGCACCGTGCCAGCCCCGCCTTCTTGGCCTCAGGGGCACCTGGGTGTAACGCTGAACGGGTGAATGGTCGCCAGGGTTTGAGGGCGGAGCCAAAACAACAGTTTCACGAGCAGCTGATGTGTGCACTTGTGACACCCAGTGGGTGTTTTTACAAGGGAGTGTGAGAAAGTGCTTGGTTTTATAAATAAATAATATATGTAATAAACAAGCACTGGCCATGCCAATGGGCCTGGTTCATAAGCGAAATACCTCTCCAGTCACTTGGACTTTAGGCGCTCCGTATTTTAGCATGCATGCACTGTATCATTCAGCCTTGCATTTGTGCATCCGTCTACCCACTCACTGACTTATTTTTGCATTAATCCAATCACATGGCCACAATAACAAGCACACAGAGTCAACACGCATATGCAAGATAATTTTTAAAGAACAAAAAAAAGAAAAAAGTTTAAAAAATAAATAAATAGAGCAGTGGGTGGTCATCTTGGAATGGTACTGTGCACAAAATATGAGTGCAATCTCAATCCACCAAAAAAACCTATTGTCTTTAACACACCAGCCATAGGGCCTTTGTCGTAACTTTCCAGAACAAATAGTTCAGGTCTATGGCTTCGGACATAACTTTTCCTAAAAGAACCAGTCTGGCCTATAGCCTTTATCACTGGCGTAGCACTATAACCAATCGCCAAATGCAACTTTGTATACAGTTGTAATAGCTTCAAGCAGCCAGCCATAACAGTACAAATATATACAAAGTTGCATTTGGCAGAAATCTATAGATCTCATCATGAAAGGACCAAACATTTTCTACCCCCAGAGTTTGGCACAAAGGGTAACAAACACGTAAGAGTTTATCTAGTACGGTAACCTGTGAGAGTCAATGTAATGAAATACCTGTGTCCGGCTTTAGGGCGGTGTGTTAACAATACACCATTAAAAACTTAGTGTCTTTAACAGATGCTTTTCACAACAAATACATCAGACCTACTGCCTTTATCATAACATTTGGTAGTAATTAGATCGGCCTGGAGCAATGGCTTGCTGCCATAAATAACTTGTATGCGCAATGCAAATGGAGCGAGGTTGTGGCGTAACAACCATAGCTGCCAGCTTTAGAACTGGCGAGTCCGGAATCGAGTCTCGGCATTGGTTCAACAACCTGTGATTCTGGGCAAATCACTTAATCTCCCTGTGCCTACCAAAAATGAATGTATCCTTGTGTAGCGTAACTGGTGCTCATGTAAAGCGCTCCAATACCTTCGAGTCGAGTTCGCGCTATATAAATCTGCAAAAAATAAAAATGCAGTATGGGGTAAACCCGTTTTCCCTAAAACATGGATCTATTTGTATAATGTATCTGAATTCAAGGGAGTCAGTAAACAAACAATCTTCCCATCTGCCCAACTGAGGCGGTAATACACATATACACATACACATACACAACCACAAACATTGGATCTCATACAATCTTATATTGTCTCAAAGTAGTTCATTTCGCTTAAGAAAAAACTTAACATGAAAAAGGTGCTCTGTGCGCAATGTGCAAAGGTGCTCGTGCAGTAAAGTGCGCGTGAAATATAAATGCAAAAAGTGACCAGCTTCAGATGACAGTCTGTTCGCTGAATGCTTCAGCCACATGTACAGCCTTTCAATGCAGGCCCATGGACATGGTACAGACAATCAAGACTGTCACAGTTTTGCCCCAATAAAATAGTGTGACACTGATTCATCAAAACGGGGTCTTCCTGGGGATGGTGAGTAGGGGCACCCTGAATTCACGGGTGAAAGTGTTCAAGAGTTCCATTAGGTCCTCTTGGGGCTGCCACAGAAATGACCTGTAGGGCTATTCAGAAGGGAAAAACTCCACTGAGAATTCTCTATTCAGTAGTGATAATGGAGAGTTTAATATAGTCATAAATTCTTTGCATCCACCCTGGTGATCCAAGAACGCGGCACTTTGAATGAATGCATGAATGAATGAATGTCCCGTTTTGATAAATATAATCAAATACGGTTAACCTTTTTAGGTCTCGCCTGACCCAGTGCATGCGCTGGTCTGGCGAGACTTATTGAGAGGGCTCCAAAAAGTGCTACCAGGCCAGAGCTACAGTGCATGTGCATGGGAGCATGCACCGCGCTTGACCACGATTACTTTCACTTTTGCGGCCGCGCGGCATAGCCAATAGGTCTCGCTTTTGGGACCTTATAAGTATTTAGTTATGCAACTGTTGCCTGGCTAAACACTTATAAGGTCCCAAAGGCGAGACCTATTGGCTATGCCAATGCTTGTTACATAGGGCATTAAACCTTATCCAGATCTGAATTACGCGCACACGAGTTATCTTGATTGCGCTTCCACAACAATTTTGTCTCATATCTTCATCTCCTACTCCAACTTCGACACTATCTAATCTCATCTCTCTGCCAATATGTACATCAGATCTAGTTTACACTCCAAATGCAGGAATCTGTGTCTGGGGCTCCTCTCCATTCTCACCTTCCGATATGTTATCCATTGCATTAGGCCACCACGCAGTATAATCTTCGCTTTGGAGACCAGGTGTGCCCTAACCCCATGCGGTTTCAGCCGACCACATGGCCCCCATGGGTGCCCCTGCAGGTCAGAGCTAGTGTGCAGGGTTCCGCAGGGGACTCGGTCAAGGGATACCCCCTGGGTTTGTTGGGAGAGAGGCTTCCAATAGCCGGTTCACCAGTCATTGAATGTGCCCTCGAGGAGCAGCGTTGAAGCCCCTGAAATGTGAGGCCTCTCCTCTCTGGCCTGCAAGCTCTCGGCGAGGGAGCACAACAAAAACTGAACACCACTGCTCTCCTCCGGTTCTTGCAGCCACTGTGTGTTTCTACTGGCCTCCACTTGGGTAGCCACCACTAAGCTACTCTGTCACGGGCCTCGGCAAGGGACCCCAGGGAACGAGCCAGAGCCTGCGACGGTCACTCAGAATGCACCCACTTCTCCCTCTGAGACTTTGGGCCCACCTCGGGGTCTTGTTGCTGCACTGTTCCCTGGAGATTCTGACTAGATCGCAGCCCCCAACGACTCCTCGTTTGGCTGGGCGTGTCTAGCCTCATTGTTGAGCAGCCTTATTGGTTTCCCAGGCAGGATTCCGTAGGACTATTGTTTAGGATAACAGAGTGCACTAGGTTTGAGTCCTTTCAGCTGTCTTTCTTGGCTACTCCCCAAAATAAGTTCATAGCAAGTGCAGCAGACCAGCCACTTTCATTGACTTCAAACATGACGAACAGAAGCTGCGATATGACCCAGAATTAATCTAGTGTGTGTTGCTTTCAGCAGGTCCAATAGAAGTTCTCCCATTCTTTCCTCCCCTCTGCCCCCAATACACTCCTACCTTCCAAAAATGCACTGCAAAGATTTGTGCGGGAGTCCGATGCTTGCTGTTTTGAGTGGCTGGGAATATGCTGTTAAGGTTGCTGTGGACCTATGACTTTATGCTCCACCGAATCCTTTGAAATGAAGTGTGCATCTTTTTTTTGCAGGATTTGTTAAGACCTGCAAAATAAAACGCCGATAGTACACATGAGGGGGAAATCGGCAAAAGGGCACAATAACGAATTTAACTCCTAATTCTTTTCCATGGTAACCTTAAATCTGGAGGTAATGTCCAGTGATGGTGTTACTACTGCTTCTGGTTGTCTGAACTTTGTGCACGATTCTGAAGAAACTCAAGAGTGGAAACTGTTGCCAAATATTTACTCTTTACATTAGTACAATGGTGAATCCAGGACAGGCACATGTTCCATTATCATCCTAACCTAGATGTGTGTTTGTTGTTCCTGTGGGTCTGTGTCTCGGTTGGTGTTCGGCAGTAAATAACCAGTTTATAATGGATGTACATTGATTTATGTGTCACTCTTTGGCTCTTTCGCTTTTCCCATTTTCCTGTTTGTAATATTTTACTGTTTCCAGTACAGGACATGGTTAGGATTGCGTGGGCTGAAGTCTATTAACACCTACTTTGCTTCATTAAGCAGCTGTAATGCACACTGGTGGGAAGTGTGAGAACCTACAAACACCTTTAAGTAGAGACACTGCATCTGAGGGGCACAGTACCTGCTCTTTCAGCAGAAGATTCATTTGAGATCACGTTTCAAAAGTTGAAAGCTAAATCTGTGGTTTCAAAATTACTTTAGAAAAATGCAAACCCATCAATTTTAGCATAACATCCAACATAATTAATGCAACTTTCTAACATTCTTTGTGTTAATGTTGCCTGCTCAATGTCTGCTTCTATGTTATCCATTGCGCTCTGATACCCTTGGATAATTTGCTAGTACACAATTAACTCTTTCCATATAAACAATCATTGAGTGGCTAACGTTGAAGTATTAATTAACATATGTCACTACATTTAAAAAGAAGCATGTGATAAACAGTCTTAAATATATTATTGAACAATAGCAAGGCTGATAGTGTCTTCAGAAACTGAACAAAGTTGTCAAGAATGTCTCTTGAAATTCCAAACTATGCAGTGGTTAATGTATTTGTTGATGCACTGAGTTTTTGTCTCTTTCCTTTGTTTTGAAAGCATGGACCCGTTTTCATATGCAGAGATTCTTAAAGCCGCTGGGAATCAGGATTTCAAAAGTTGTCGCTATGCTCCCGCCATTAGAAAGTATGAAGAGGCCATCGGGGTTCTGATTCAAGTTCAAGAATTAAGGTAACTATGAACCTTATTGCTCACTTTTTTCAATGCACTACATGATTTTCACTATGGATTAGCACCCCACATACAATTGTAGGGATCCTCTCAGCCAGTCAGAATGCTTAGCTTCTGTTCCAAATATGCTTAGTGAGTCTGCAAGCTCAGTAGCTAGCAGATGAAAGCAGTGCTGTAAATCTTCCCTCTTACTTGCTTCCACATGTCCCTTGATCACTCTTCTCCTAGCTCTCCATTGGGGAGGGGCTTGGGAGTTTCAAGGTTAAAATGTCAGGTGTGATCAGCTTGGGCTGTGAAGAGTGATAGGAGGGAAATATATGAAGAAAGGCTGGTATTTATGATTACAGGAGGGACCGTTGGTAAGCAGAAGGGTGGAATAGGGATTGTGTGACCCAGCGCACAGCTGAAAGCGAAAAACTAGGAATAGCCTAGGCAGCAAAGGTGTCAGCTGGGAAAGAGAAAAGGCTGCGGCACTTGGCCTTTCTCTAATCTGCCATGCAGATTAGAGAAAGGCCAAGTGCCACAACAACTCATTTTTTTGGAGCTTTCTGAAAGTTTGTATGGAATGTTTGGCTGACATATAACTCATTTTCATGACCCAATTACGTGTCTTGGGCTCAGAAATGGAATGTTGGGTCAGGTAATTAACACATTTTATTGCCTAACCACAAATTGTATGATGCTACATCATAATTTTGTTATCGTCGAAAAGAAATCTCCTGTTTGAAATGTTTTGTTTTGTCAGACAATCCTTTGACAATGTTACTTGTACACCTGTCTCTGTATTCTCAACACTGACATTTTACTTTCTTCATTCCTCTCCAGGATAGCAGTAGTTGTAGAGCAAATGTATCTAATCAGTCTCCCTTAGCCTGTTTTTGTAGGACTTTCTACAGATGTTAATTGGTTGGATGCATTTCCGGTCACGCTAGACCATAGATTACTTGCAGAGTCATCACTTTTAATATTTATTCTCTGGGACTTAAAACCCACAGAATTTGTGGGTATCCCTAAAGAATAAGCAGAATTTAGAACTCTAGCAGTAGTCAAAGGTGTAGTGCAAATGTTCCAGACACTATCTAAAGACAATAGATGGTCTGCCAAACACAAGGTTCAGTACTAAACTAAAGGATAAAGTAAGAATCCTTCTCATAAGATGACTATTTCATAAATGTGAATTTGTTAGATTTGGACTGCTCCTCGACCCGATTTTTACGTCTAAATTGCGTTGAGATATCCTCTGCCGACAGCTAGCCACTGACTGCTCATGCTGCCCTGTGGCAAGCGAGTCGGTGACAATATCTTCCGCCTTTCCTGGTTGCCTGTGCTCACCTTGGTGGGACCGTGCGTACCGGCGGACAATCTTTTGACCGCAGTGGAGCAGGCTGCTTGTGCTGCCTTGGGACGAGCAGGCGGCTACTTGGCATCCTTCCATTCCACTGTGGCTGACACCTCGCAGCTGGAGATGGGACGTGACAGACCCCCACAGTCTAAAGCAACCCGAACTAAGATAGACCAGTACACCTCTTCGGTGTCCGACAGGGGCGCTTTGGGGAGGGGGGGGGAGGGGTACCGGCCTGATGCTCTGGCCACACCCCATGTAGACCTGGCACCCATCCTTAAAGCGATGTAGGACTCCAGGCTCCAGGAAGGTGGTTCAGTCCAAAGTAGGTGGCATCCGAATAGACCTCTCCCTCTTACGGCAAGATTTTTGCAAAGTGGCGATTTGATTTACTGAAGCCGAGATGCAAATATCAACTACTGAGGAGGACGTGGGGACTCTCAAACAGTAGTTCTCCCGACTCTTGTCCATAGTGGCGGCTCTGGACGAGTGGGTGGAGGTGCTGAGAATCGAGCGAGGAGAAACAACCTGCACCTAATTGACTTGCCGGAGGGGGTGGATGGCTCCAGAATGGACGATCTTCTAGAGGAGTGGTTCCATTGCTGGACTTTAGATGAGAAGTTATCCCACTGTTTTGTTGTGGAGCGTGTGCACCGAGCACTGACCTTGAAGCCTCCCCTAGGGGCCCAACCTGGCCAGTGGTGGCACGCATCCTCAACCACCGAGACCAGGATTCCATCATCCAAGAGACCCAAATGGGACCAGACCTGTGGCACTCCAACGCAAACATTCTGATCTTTCTGGACTATACTAAAGCGGTCCAGCAGTGCTGCCACTCATTCGAGGAGGTCAAATAGAAACTATGGGCACTTATCATCCGCTGCATGCTGCTCTACAGGCCTACCTCAGTCATCTTTGCTTCCACCACCTATTTCTGCGATACTCCAAAGCAGGCTTGGGATTGGGCGATGGAGCAGCGACCACTGCGTTTGCTGGGCTTGCGGGGGGGGGGGGGCTGGGAGACTCTGACACGAGGGAGTGCAGACAGCCGCTATGGGCCCGGGACCCCGGAAACGACGCACCAGATCCCAGTAGACCGGACCGTCTTGGAGCTGGATGCAAGCCTTTATGAGCCCACTTCCAGCAGCCAGAGCACTGTCCAGCGGACCAGGACGCATCTTTTTTTGACACTCCGGTGCTCTTCAAATCCACAGAGAGCCTGCTGTGCTCACTAACCTGATGGCCCTGCGAGCACCAGCAGAGACCTTAAGAAGGCCTCGCTCTGAGATGATGGAACATATGTGGTCCACCGCAGTTGATAACGTATAACTAATGAACTGTCCGCCAAACTGGTTGGCGGTGGAAAGTTGTTCTTTCACTGGGCGCTGTGTTCTTTTGGCTCCTCTCTAGCTTGTCAAATATTGCTGTCAGGGAAGATTATCCTCCATGGGCTAATGGGGTTCTTGACCATGTGTTTTCTCCTCTTCCCCCCCCCCCCCAAACTTAGTTGTAAATGTTCTTAATATGTGCACCAGAAGCTTCCAGGGTGGATGTGTGGGGTGGTGAGGGGGGGATATGTTGTTTCAAAAGGGAATGTTGTTTTGAATTGTTTTCCTTTTAGGTTTTCAACACACAAGCTCTTCACTGCACTGGTTCTGATGGTGGGGCAGAGCCTCGAACCGTTGTATAGTGTCCTACCCCCGTTCTTGGGAAGTCTGGACCTGCCTTGTCATTTTCTAGTCCTTCTCCCTAGGAGTCCTCTCTTGGAATATGAATGGTCTTATAGACCGTATAAAGAGTTCTGCGGTCCTCCGCTATGTTAAGAGGTATAGGTTTAACGTAATTCTGAAGCGGGGTTGGGCATGAGAACTCTGGTGCTGGGCTGCTAGGTTGAATTGGGCCCCAGAGAAGGTGCTCCTGGGTCTCTTTGAGAGAGTGATGAGTCCCACTCTGAAATGATTTTTATCGCGGTGGCATCCCTGGTGGCCAAGTGAGAGATTGCTCGACTATGGAAGCATCCTAAACCCCCTAACTGGTGGCCTGGTGGAGAGGCGGCGACTAGCGTACACGCCAGGAGCAGCCATTTTACGATGCCCGAGAGTGTCCCCGCAAACATGATACATTTTGGGGAATATGATGTGCTTACTATTAACTGCCAGTGTAAAATTCAAACTATTCTGGGTGACTGCGTAGGTTCGAGGCTACACTCCAAATTTAAGGTGTCATTTGTGTGTCTATTTCAGTGGATGATCCTTTCTTCTGATAAACCCAATAAAACATGTTTATAACAAAAAAGAATGTTAGATTTGTTTTTATTGGTTAATTTTATTGGTTTTATATACCTACTTCCAAAACAGCTGCTGTTAATTAACACAAGGTATTATAGGGTTGAAAGCACAGAGATCAAGTCAGTTAAAAAAAGAAGTGCAGATACTCACAGAAAACGACACATTAGAATGGAATCAGTATAGAGAATCATCTAAAAGCAGCAGATTTTAACTTGAAATTGTGTCCCTGGGCCTGGTAGATCAATTGATCAACAACACCAATAGCCTGCTATGCCATTCAAATTGTCGCCTCATCCAAAACATTTAAATCCCTCTGAGTGCCACCTGGCTTGACAACTCATCCAGTAACTTCTTTATTGAAGAGTAACATATCCCTTCTCACATTCCACCGTAGATGATGTCTGCTGTTCCTCCATTGAGGGTAAAACCGTTTTTTGCAAATTTCCATAGAATGTGCCAAAAGTTTACTCCTTTAGTTTCCATAGAATGTGCCAAAAGTTTACTCCTTTAGTTTCCCACTCGATATTAAATCTCCTGCCTACTTGAGCCCCTTCACCCTCAAGGTATTGTCCCTTCATCAAGGGGGACGGACACTAGTTTGGTGCCCACAGTATGTGGATTATCTGCATGCTCAGTTTCCCGTCTAAAGAGGTAATAGAAATTGTTTATAAGGTATATATGTACATCATAAGTCACTTTTAAATGGGGAATCCAACAGACCAACAATTGAAACTTGAAAAACAAAAGTAAACGTATCGCCAAATACACTTAACATATGTAAAATTTCATACTGCATATCTTCTAATAAATATTGAAATGTATTGTTGTGCATGTATGTTTTTTCGTTTCCAATGTTTCAACTTTTGCGAATAGTCTACTCCTTAACTACTGTCTAAACTATGGTAACCATCAACCCTCATAAATCTTTATTTTCACTATCCATGCCAAGATAAGTGTTAGTGATCAAAATATTACAAATGAGATAGGAAATAAGAGGGAGCGAAAATTGGAGAGAAGCAGTGGACATGGTGATGAGGCTGGGTTGGGGATAAAGATGGGGAGACACAAAGGAGGGTGAGAGGGAAATTATGTGGTGAGAGCAAATGCAGTGAGTAGGGCAATGGTGGAGTAGTAGCAAGACCTTGATGGTGAGGCAGGTTGAGCCTGTTATGTAGTTTTTGACTGAAGGGAGGGAGAAAGAGGTAATTGGGGAGCTTGTTTTTCACATGCGAGCAGAAGTAAAGAGTGGTAGTGAGTCGTGTTTTGGCAAAGGATGGGCAGAGTGAGGGGAGTAGTATGAAAGTGATATGGTGGAGGGAGAAGCCATAGCCGCAGGGAATTGGGAGAGTTTTAACAAGATAATGTGGATGAGGTGTAGGGATCCTCGGTTGGTAGTCAATTTGATGTTGGAGGGAATGGCCAAAACCCGGGCTACCAACTTGGCCTCTTAGTGTTCGTCATAGTCTACATTTAAAGCCCCGGAGGATCAAAGACCTCCAAGTGTGTCTGGTGCATTCAAAGCCAGGAATTTGAATACTTTTGAAAATCCCCTTACTTCTCAAGGGTTCCATTAATAATTTTATTTCTAATGGGTTTAAAGTCCTGGACAGCCCCTACTCTGCACTTGTATGTCGAAATGTGGTGGAATTGTGAGTATAAAACTAGGACTTGAGGAGGCGTGGCGTGATCCGGACCCCCTCCGTCATCTGCCTGGCATCCGCCGCCATCAGCTGCCTGTCCTTTTATCACATTGCACTTACCGCCTCCCGGACCTCTTGGGCGTTTCGGCGGTGTTCTGGTATCCTGAGGATCCGGCTCTGTCCGGGCATTTATGGCGCGATAGCGTGGTGATCTGCTGCTGGGCCGCTCCGGAGCTGTGTAGGCCCGGCTGCCTTACCCCCCGTGGTGCCTTTCCTGTCTGGCCTTGCAGAGGACCGGTGGTGTGGAGAGAGCTGCGGCGGGTTGCGGAGCCCCGGCGGTGAGTCTGAGCCGGGGCCGCCCTGATGCCAGGGAGGCGGCCCCGGACACGGCTGCCTCTCGTCCTTGGTGAGTAGCTGAAGGAGGGGGAGTGCTGGGATCGGCTGCCTCGGCCGGGCAGCGGCGTGAGGCGGCGGGTGGTGCGCCTGTGGTGGAATCTGGGGCCTTGCTCGGCTGCCTGGTCGGGCGGCGCCCTGCCACGGAGAAATCAAGCCTTTGACTTGCCGGTGCTGCCAGCGGCGCAAACCCACCCAGCGGGTGTGGGCCTGCAAGGGGGCAAGCCCCTACCTCCTGCGAGGCCTTCTATGCCCCTGGCTCCTCCCGCTTAACAATCGCAGCTGTGCCTGGGCCCTTGCTCGGCCGCCAGGTCGGGCGGCGGCGCTCTGCCATGGGGATCTCAGGAATTTGAATTGCTGGTGCTGCCGGCGGCGCGAACCCGCTCAGCGGGTTTTGGCTTGCAAGGGTGCGAGCCCCTACCTCCCGCGCGTCCTTCTAGGCCCCTGGCTCCTCCCGCCTAAAATCATGGCCGCGGCGGGCTCTCCCTGACTGGGCCTGCGGTGCTGGGGCGGCCTGGCGCCGAGTGCACACCAGGTGACTGGGGCATCATCGGCGCGGAGGGACCTGGGGCGCTGGCGCTATGCTCCTTCTTGGCCACTAAGTCGGGTTGCGGTGTGCTGTGGGGGGTAAGGCCCTGGGCCCTGGTCTGGGGCTCGGTGCTGGGGTCGCCCGTGGCGGGACTTCCTGGTGGGTGTGGACACTCTGGGGAGGCGCTTTCTCCCCTGAACCGTGTCTAGCTTGGGGCCCTTCCTCCGGTGGTGTAGTGCCAGCAACAGACTTCACCTGGTGGAGGGTGCCGTGGTGGGACGGTACGACCTTATCGACCTGCTGCAGCCGCGCTTTGACCTGTGGTCTGGGACCAGCGGGGGGGGTGGGTGCCCACTGACGGTCCGCGGAGACTGTGCACCCCCCTTTTTCTTTCTGTGACGGTGGTGGGGGGAGCCGACCATCATCGCGGGGCGGGGTGGTAGCTGGCTGCCCTCGCCCCCCCCTCCCCGCCGACACTATAGTGTCTTCTACCGTCGCTGGCCCGTGGCTGACACGCTGAATGTGGCTGTTGGTGGTGTATAAGCTGGCTTCTGGAATGGTGGAGTCCCCTTAAGGTGCCTGTCCCAGTGGCAGTTGTTTGAAGTGGCCCGGTTCCTACTGGTCGGCCCAGACCTGACATTGCACGTGGGACGGGATCGGCCATCGTTTCGGGTGGCGGTGCTGGGGGCTGGCGCTTCTGCTCCCCCCGCCTCTCGGTGTGCGGGCCGCGCTGGAGGGCTACTACTGTGCCAGACACTTTCGCTGCTTCCCCTGCCTAGTTCGGCACTAACCGCGCTGGCCTGTGTTTTGCTGGCCTGGGTGTCGGAGGTCCCCCTCCCTCTCGTTCCCCTCGCAGTCCCACAGCTACTAATTGACTCCTAACTGGGGCGTGATGGGCAAGACCCGCGCCCCTTCGACCTCAGTCCCCCCGACTCAAACCAAAATGGATCAGTTCACCACGGTGGAGTGGGATTCAGGCGGGGGTGCTTCTGCAGCGCCTGGGGGCGACCTCTCCACCATTCTCCAGGCGATCAGCACTTCCCAGGCCTCTGTTGAAAGTAAGATCGGCGAAGTGAGGGTGGACGTGTCCCTCATCCGCCAGGACCTGTGCAACGCTACGGCGTGCATCTCGGAGGCGGAATCTCGTATTTCTACCGTAGAAGATGACATCAGCCAACTCAAGACTCAGGTGGCCCGCCTCCAAACCCAAGCCTCCGAGCGCCACCGACGGGGGGAGAATGCTGAAAATAGATCGCGGAGGAACAACCTGCGCCTTATTGGATTTCCCGAGGGCGCAGAGCAGGGTCCCGCCGACACGTTTTTAGAGACCTGGGTGCGTTCATGGATGCCCATGGCGGACCTTTCGCCCTGGTTCGCAGTGGAGCGGGCTCACCGATCCTTGGCTCCCAAACCCCCGCCCGGAGCTCCTGCCCGCCCCATAATTTTGAGGGTAGTGAACTTTCGTGACCGGGATGCTATCCTCAAGGCGGCCAGGGAAAACGGTCCCCCTCAGTTCCAAAACCATCAAATTATGGTGTTCCCCGACTATTCCAAAGGGGTCCAGTCCCAACGCCGTTCCTATGATGATGTCAAACTGAAGCTCCGATCCATGGGAATACGGTGTGGTCTCCTCTTACTCACCCGGTTCAAGGTTATTTTCCAGGACAAGACCCTTTTCTTTGACACTCCCCAAGCGGCCTGGAGCTGGATCACGGAGAAGCGACCTCTTCGGCAGGGGCCGGAACCCTCCCCGGTTCGGCGGGGTCCCTCGCGGCCCTGCTTGGTCCGGCCAGGGCCCCAGAGACGCCGGACCAGGTCCCGTAAGAAAAATGATCGTCGGGGGGGCATCGTCCCGATCACCGGGCGCGGCCTCGCCGCACATCTTGTCCCAAGTCCCGCTTTGGGGTTCTACCTCCCCTGGCCCGGCTGATCCTCCGATCGCCCTGAGCAGCTTCCCTGGGCCTTCGGACGCAGTGCGGCACATTGTGTCGGACTCTGACTTGTCCCGGAGCCCCAAGATCCGCAGATCCAGTACCGATGAGAATGATTGAGGTGGCCACACATTAGGAACTTTGTTCACGCCTCCTGACTGCTTCTATAGAGACACTGGCCTCGGCACCTTTGTAGTGAGGAGGTTCTGTTTCATGTTGGTTGGTCCGGGTGGCATATGCTCTACTTTCTGGGTCCTATTGGTGGTTTTCCGGTTGCAGGAATACTCTCCTGATATTAGCAGCTGTTGATGAGTATCTATCCGACTCTATGGTAGGGGTCCATCTCCGCTTTGTCCATGTTCAGCTAACCGTTTTAGCTTAGCATTTAGATTCATTGGTGGGTTGTTGTTACAAGTTGTTTTTCTTTCCAGGGCGACAGATGCTTTTTCTTTGGAAGTGTAGGGAGGGGAGTGTTGGGGGGCAAGTGGGGGGGGGCTAGACCGTTGTCTCCCGTTTGTTGTTTTCCGCCGCCCACGGGCCGCTGTTTTTAGTTTTTCTTGGCAGAGACCTATGCATGCCCTCTCCTGGCGATGCCCTAGGACTTAATACGTTGCACTGCTTTCACCCACTGACACTGACCATTGCCCGATACCACCCTTGGGACTCGGGTCCACCCGCGCTCGCGGCCCCTTCACCGCACACTTTCCACCAGAATGGCGTCCACCTTCCATAGAACCCTCCATGTCCTGTCATGGAATGTCAATGGCCTCCTGGACTGCATAAAACGCACTGCCGTCCTTCGAAGCGCTCAGCGAAACGCGCCTGACATCCTGTTCCTACAGGAAACGCACCTTCTGGGTTTACAATGCAATTTCCTTGCCCGGTATGGGTTTGATAGGGTTTGGCACTCCGGTTTTATACGGGGGTCGCCATACTGCTCCGGAAGGGACTCCCCTTTACCCTGGCACAGGCTGAGATAGACGCCCACGGCCAATATGTGGCGCTGACAGTCAAAGTTGAGGGGCACCCCCTTAACCTCTTATGCGTGTATGTTCCCCCTGCCGCTATGGCCCCGCCCTTCGCGGTCTTACCCTTGCCATTTCCTCGCTTCCCCAGGGTCTGACGGTCATTGGCGGCGATTTCAGCGCCGTTCTGCAACCCTCCCGCGACACGTCGGGTGTTCCCTCAGCACCCCGCATTGCCTCTGCTAGGCGCTTGTCCGATTGGTCTTGTGCCCTGGGTCTCTGTGATGCTTGGAGGGTGTGGATCCCCCGTCGCGAACAATACACTCACACTTCGGCGGCCCACCGCATCCACTCGCGCATTGACTTATTCCTGCTATCAGCCCCAGACTGCCAATTGATGTCCGGGGCTACTATTCTCCCCCGAGTCATCTCAGCCCACTCCCCCGTCTCCCTCCGTCTCGGGAACTCTCCTGGAGGCACCCGCACAGTGTGGAGGTTGAATGCCTGGTTCTTACAAGATCCCGACTATGTCGAGGCCCTCAGGCAGGAACTGGGGCATTATTTCTCGACCAACACAGGTTCGGTCCCCTCGCTGGGTACGCTTTCGGAGGCTGGTAAGGCTACAATACGGGGAGTGGCTAGAGGCCTGGTCCATGCGAAACGCGGGGAACGGACCGCCTGACTTGTGCAGCTAGTGGCTCACGCAGCACAGCTGGAAAGGGCCCAGGCTAGCCCGAAAGCGAAGGTGCCGCTCGGCAACTTGCTCTGATCCGTGAAGAGATTTGTCAGATCTCCCTGGAATCAGCTAATATGCAATGGAGGTCTTCCGTGGCACGCGTATACGGCTGGGGTGATAAAAACAGCAAATTGCTCCATAACTTGGTGTCCTACCCCAAAGCCAACCGTATTATTCCCGTGATACACGATGAGACCGGCGGTCACCACGTCACTTCTCGAGCGATTGCCCAAACCTTTGCAAGATACTACGCTGCCCTTTATGCGGCCCCACCCCCCGGTACTTCTCTCACTACCCTGCTGTCCGGGACCCGGCTGCCCCGCCTCACTCAGGCGGTATCGGAGACGTTGGATCTTCCCTTCACCCCGGAGGTGATACAAGGGGCCATGTCGCTTGTACATTCGGGCAAGACACCAGGGCCGGACGGTTTAAGAGTACTATGCCACCTACCGCAACACATTGGTTCCCCCCCCTATTGGACTTGGTCAATCATGTGGTGGACACGGGATCCTTCCCTCCCGAGACGGACATGGCCACCATCGTGGCCCTCCTGAAGACGCAGCCACCCTCCCTGGCATGTGCGGATTACCGCCCCATCTCCCTCATCAATACCGAGGTAAAAATATTCGCCACTGCCATAGCCCAGAGTCTCTGGCCCCACTTGCATGATTTGGTCCACCCAGACCAGTGTGGCTTTATGCCGGCCCGGGGCACCAGGCACTGCATACGCCGTCTTCATCTCGCCCTAGCACACCGCCACCAGCTTACCCCGTTTCTGGCCCTGCTTCTCATTGACTTTGAAAAAGCTTTCGATACGGTGGACTGTAGCTATCTGGGGACGTATTGGAGGTGATGGGTTTTGGGCTCCCATTTCGGCGCCTGATCCGGGTACTGTACTCCAGTCCCAAGGCGAGGGTCCTGATTAATAGCGTGCTTTCTGAGACGTTTCCAATTCACAGGGGCACTCGCCAGGGCTGCCCGCTCCCGCCGCTCTTATTTGCGTTAGCAATGGAGCCGCTGGCTTCCCTTATCCGGCAGGACTCCGGTATCCGTGGCTGGGCTTGGGATCCGTCTCAGATTGACAAGATCGCCTTATATGCTGACGACGTTCTTCTTTTTCTGGCGGACCCTGGGAGTTCGGGACCACGTTGCCTGGTCGCCCTTTCCCCCGACTCTCTGGGCTCCGGCTCAATCCAGCGAAATCCACACTGGTTCCCTTGCGCCCATCCTAGGCTTGCTTTGACTGGCAAACGTCCATTCCCTTGCGCAGGCAGTCGTTCAAATACTTAGGGGTGTGGGTTGCTCTACTTCTGGAACTCGAATGGGCCCTTAACATTGCACCCCTGGTCTCCAAAGCCAAAGCGGACCTCCGGAAATGGCAATCCCTTCCCCTTAACCCGCTTGGCAGAAGTGCCCTCTACAAAATGATGATACATCTCTAAAATATTGTCAAAATACCATCATTTAGCACGGTAGGGTTGGGGGCTTGTGGTCCAAGCTCAATGGTGTGGGCGTCGACGTTTTGACCCGAATTTGGGGCACAGAGGGGATATTTGGGCCTCAGCCTACGGGTCTTCCTCAGGACAGGGATGGGCAACCATTTCACGATATTTGGTTTCCGTGTTCCACACCTGCAAGGTATTGCGGAGCGAAGGGGTCCTCTTAATGGTCCATGGTATCACTGGAGGCGTGGGTCCTCATCCGGATTATTATGGCAGTGTAAATCGATCGAATGAATTTCATGGCATTCAGTGCAGCAGCTTAATTGTCTGGTAACAGTCTCCTCTTGCAGGCAATCCGCGCTGGAATCCGCGCAATACCTTGTGTGAACCAGCCTTAGCCATCACTCCTCCACAAGACCCCATTTACACAAGTCTGCCCTCCATTTGTCTAGAGTGGATGGGGGAGGGGAGGGCTTGCACAAGTTCAGTGGACCACGACGTTTCGCTAGCACCAGTCCCAACAGTACTAATTTCTGTTCTCTGTATTTTGGGATTGGCAATGCTCCCAGCAGGCAGTGTTTGACCGAGGACTCGATCTGGACTCTTGTGACCCTGTAGGAGAGTAGGGTCTGCTATCCTATGGTCACCCCAAATTTTTACTTTTTGCTTCACTGGTTTTTGACATATTGAGGCTGTGGGCCTGCTAATCAGACCCCCAGCCTGCTGTTCTCTCTACTAAATTGACACTATGCACTATAGGTGCATAACCAATTGGAATTGGATCCCCCTGTGAGCCCCTGTACCAGTGTACACTAGGTACCCAGGGCATTGGTGTATCTAAGGCCTACCAGGGGCTGAAGCATGTATTGTGCCACCCCTGGCCTGGCCTAGCATTTTGACACAACTGGCTGATCACTCAGCTGGGGTAAGCTGGTGTAACCACCTCTTACTTAGGTGTAGTATACCTATACCTAACCTAAATGGGACACATGTTAACCTATAAGTCACTCCTATGGCAGGCCTTAACAATCCTGAAGGCAGAGTGCTTGGTTCCATGTGAGATGATGCTCTGGCATGAGCTGAGCCTGTCTGCAGTGGTCGGAACAATTTCCTTCTACCGTTTCCAGATATCGTCATACCATATACTCTTAAGTGCATTATGAACCTCGCGGTTAAATGCTATCTTTGGTTTGGCTTTATCAAAACATGTCGAGTAAGGTGTCCTACGAATTGGAATACTAACCCCTCGCCAATTCTGGCGACGGGGTTAGCATTCCACCCTTCTAGAGGGACACGACATGTACAGTACCTGAAACCCGGGTAAAATCAGACATAGCCTCAGCTCCACAAAATGGACGCTGCCACCACAGACACAAGTCTGCCCTCCTGCTGCTGGGAGTCCTTCCAGCTTGGGAGACGTGGACAAAGGGTTTCCTGCCAGGGGAGGTGCGTGCACCACCCCAGACAGGATTTTGTGTATTGGTCAGGTAGGGCTTGAATGGAATCAGACATGCCTGAGGCTCACAAGGAGCCTCGGTGCATATGCCAGTTCAAACCGGTCCTGGGGCACACCAGCCCCGGACCTGGGGCGAGCTGGACAAAGGATTGGGGGTGTAACCACCCCCCTTCCTGGTCCCACCCTTAGGGAGGGACCTAGCAGGTAGTCCGGCCCCTGGAATCCGCTTAAAGGTAGGAGCTGTGTCCTAAGACTTCAGACATCCTGGAATCAACTTACTACAAAGAAGAAGACGGGAACTTCGACGCTCTGCTGCACAGAGGACAGAAGGAAATCTCCCCTATGGTCAGGGAGTGACCATCTTGATAACGCAAGCACCAACCAGCTACTCGACGTCTGCTTTGCCGCCGCCTCCTGCCGGAGCCCGAGCCCAGAGCCCGACAAGAACTGGACCTCCAGACCTCTCACAGCCCGATCCACAGTCCCTGCAAAGAAGGAACCCGTGGAGGCACCGAGACACGTGGAGCCAGCCATCTTGAAAGACCCACGACAAGCTGCAAGCGCGACAACAGAGGCTCCCTCCAGGTTGTGCTTTGGGTCCTGAGAAGCCCAACATCCGAGCAGCATCTGCACCAAAGGTGAGCCCTCCAGCATCTCCACGATCTGCGTGTGGCCCCTCTGCACTTTGCATCTCGACGCGCCTGCCCGGTCCCTAGCCCGTTGGCTAGTGGCCATTTTGGCTACTAACTTTGAAAACTACGACGCTGGTCTGGTTGCTCCAGACTGGCCCCTGCTGCCCTCCAAAGGAGCAGCCCCTCTGACCTTGCTGGTCAGAACCATCAGCTTTCTTCATTTTCCACGACTCCTGCTTTTGCCAAGGCTTGCTTGCTTCCTTCGAGTCGCCGACACCGCTGACAGCGAGAGCCTGCGTGGGACAGCTCGTGAACCGACTCCTGGACGTCGTCGACCTTCAGGGACCACGTGGCTGCGGAGACAAGCTACACCTCTTTGCCTGTTTGCACCCGACATCGCCTGGTACCTACCTGGTGCCACGCCGGTCACTGGCTAGTGACTGTGAACACTGTCCCCTCTGCTTTCAGGTCTTCTACAACTCCGATCCACTCTTGGATCCACCGCATCTCTTCTGGACCGGCCGCCTGCAGCATCTTTGTCATCAGGCTCCATTGAACAGATAGACGAAACCCGACGCACTTCGAGACCTATGCACCCGCTTCCTGTGGGTGAGGTAAAGCTGGCACTCCGGTGCCCAAGTGTAGAGAAACATCTCTAGTGTCTGTGTTTTAAGTCTTAAGTTCGTAGTCCATCCAGAAGACCCTTCTAGCAGTAACATTTGAACTTTTACGCACCCATTGAAAACCTATGGGAGCCCGCGTGTAACTTTCCTAACTGCACACGCGACCCGTGGACCTCCTGGTCACTAACTAACGTTAGCTCCTTGTAGGCCCAGCGATTCTAGAGGCCCTAGGCCTTTTCCCTTTCCTAGTCGTGGTACTTATACCACTATTTTAGTATATGGTTTGAGTGGCCACCAGGGCCCATCCATATAAAGTGCAACTTCTGTATATTGTGATACTTTCTTGTTTAACGATTTATGCTCCTGTGCTCATAAATAGTCTAGGGGATACTTTGAGTAATAAATACATATATATTTTGAATATATATCTGTGTGGTGTCCTTTCATTGGTATAAAGGGGGGGTTACATATGGTAAAACGGCTTGCTTAACACGCTTTAACGAGTTTAGCCTCAAAGACTGCTTAGCCTACGCTACCACTAGGACAGCTAGTCCGAAAAGGTTGACTTACAACCACACCATAAGGGTTGCTTGGCATGGTACAAGGTGGTCACTTTGACTAGTGAACAGCATATACCAGGCCAACTTCTCACAGACCCCTTGCAGGTCTTGTAGTATCCTGTTCCAATAAGCGTGCAGTTTGCGCAGTCCTAAGTCATATGTAGGAACGTTGTTGGCTCCACTCTGCAGCGAGGGCAGATGGGAGATCACGTTACATTACATCTATGGAGTCGTCTAGGTGTCGGGTAGGTGCAGTGCAGGTAGTGGAACTGCTTGAGGTTGAAGCTGGTGTTGCTGGCAACCTCGCAGACCTGAGCGAATGCACATTGCCACTCACCGTCTGTGAGTGCCACAGGCAGGTCGACTGACCACCTTTTGCAAATCCCTGTTATGTGCACCCTACGGTCAACATTCAGGGCTTTGCATATGCGGGAGATCATCACTCTGGTGCAGCCCGAGTCTAGTATTAACTGTAATGTCGGCGACTCCTCTGGTTGGGGCAGGAAACCAGCACAGACTTTGCGGGCCAGCACGCAATATCTTGGCATATTGTAGGAATTGCCCAGGGTGTAGCTGGAAGCAATCCTGGGCTTCCTCCAACGTGAGGAATATGCCATTGAGATATAGGTCTCCAGCCGTGGAGCATGCCCATCGTACCACTGCGTTAGTTAGATCCATCACCGATTGTATATGCCAGAAACGGGGAAGCCACTGCTGGGCAGCAGTCCACTGTATGGGGCACTATGAAGCATCAGAGTGACCGCCTGCTCCCTGACCTGACGGATGGTACACGGGCATTTGGCTGGCACCCTCCATCACCCCCCTCATCAGATACCCCGGCAGGTCCACCCATTCAACCCACCCAGCCAATAGGGCCTTTTCACCCTTTGAGTACCATTGCACAGCGTTCTGCAGTAGTCCCGCAAAGTAATATAGGCACAGGTCTGGTAGACCCAGGCCCACCCGAGTTCCACATCCAGCTTCAGCACCTCCAACTTCACCCTGTTCTGCCTGCCGGTCCATACTAGGGAGGACAGTAGACTGTTCAGCCTGTCAAAGGTAGCTTTCGGCAGAGGGAGTTCTGCAATACATATGGGCATCATGGGAGTAAAACCATCCTGCTCAACCCCACTCTACCCATGATATAAAGGGGAAAGTGATTCCAGATGCAGATCGAAGCCTCTAGACAAGTGATGAACGCCCCCATGTTTAGGTTATAGTTATCTTCAGCAGTGTGGGCCACTTGTATGCTCAGGAAGCTGAAATGTCCGCACTCCCAGCTGAGCTTAGTCACAGGGAGGGCAGCTGCATCCACCCCAGCCAGGCCCGCCAGTAGGAAGAGGTCTACCTCCTGGCAGTTAACACATAGGCCAGAGGCCTCTCCACAGGCTGTCATTAGCTCTAATAACGGGACGACCGACCATTCTGGGTGGTTGATGTGTATTAGCGCGTCGTCTGCCTGAAGGGAGACAACATGGATTCAACCTCCCTCTGTGATACCCCACCAGGACTTATTGCTTCGTAGCCATATCGTGAGGGGTTACATTGCCAAGGCAAAGCTGAGCGATGAAAATGGACAACCCTGCCTCATACCTCTCTCTATGGGTATAAAGTCAGAGACTACAGTCCCATTGCGGATACATGCCACTGGTTGGGTGTAAAGCAGTCAGATCCATTAAATGAATACCAGGCCTAGATTCATCCTCCGTAACATCTCCCAGAGGTAGTCCCATCCAAGGGTGTCAAAGGTCTTTTCCATATACAGTACCACTGCCGCTGCTCAGGACTGAGACTGTCGCAGAGTAGCGCACATGGGAGCCTCCGTAAATTCTTCCGCTTCCCCTTAAAGCCACATTGATCCTCGTGAATAAGGTGGGTCACCACACGTCTCTGGCGCATTGCCATGGCCAGGACTTTTAATGTCCACTCCCAGCATGGACAAGGGACAGTAGGAACCGGGATGCACTGGATCCTTACCGAGTTTTGGGAGCATGACAATTTCGGCCTCCCGCATAGATTGTGGTAGGGAACCAGTATATCTGGATTCCAGTAGGGTCTCCAGCAAACGGGGCAGCAAAAGATCAGCGAATGCCTGATACAATTCCGAGAGCTTTCTGCAGTTCCTCTAACTGGAAGTCTTAGGGTCGCACTGTTGGGACCCCGGGCGAAGGATAAAATTGACGACCCTCTAATTTGCATGTGACATCACCAGAAGTAACATCACGGAAAGTGACATCACAGAAGTGCTAATCTTCTTTGGCATCGGTGAAGTGACGTAGTCACTTCATTTGAATCTTGTACTCCTGCATCTATGGTTGAAAATTAAAAAGCAAGTTCTAGAATGCAAGCCAATAACAGCAGAATGAGCTACTTACATGTGGTACAAAGAAGCAACTTGAGACTGTCTCCAGTTGACGTCTGCTAGTGAAAGTTAGTTTGCGTAGAAATGCCTTTTACTGCAACGGAAGAGAAAGTTTGATGATATGTTTGTTTTGGAACATTAATAGACCCAGTTGTGAGAATAAGGCAGTGGACAGCTTTGGTTAGTGTGCTCACGTAACTGTGTGTTAGTTACAGCAGTACCAGTGCAGTTTATTCTTGTCGCTGCTATAAGACAAACGTTTAGGCCTTTGTATCCTCTAGGCAGAGAAACATTATTAGCAATTAGGTTTTGCCTCAAGACTACTGGAGAACAGCGCTGTTTTTTAGCTGGAGACTGGAAGCTGACGCCTTACTCATCCCCAGAGAGTTGGTCTTATATACTCTTGTAGTCATTAAGAAGTTCTTGCATCGCGTTGCTGCAGGGATGTTACTAAAGCGCTCTTGCTTTGGTGGTGGACTAAGGAGGGGGGGATTGCTGTGAAGGACCCACTATGAGGAACACATTGTGGGTGCGTCAGCAAGAGGGACTTAAACTAGGGAGTCCGACTTTGTTTATAGGTGCTTTTCAGCGAGCTTCACTGGCTGACAGGAGTCACAAAGGTGTCTTTCCCTGCAGCTTCTTAAAGACGGCACAGGGGATACACTATTACACAGTTTATTGTGGGCACTTTGCTTATTGTTACAAACACAATATACAACTCAAGCACAGCTTTTGGCACTATACAGCTCGCTCTAGACCCTTACACTTGAAAGAAAATATGCTAAAGTTTACAGTTACGAATGGTTTAGAGATGTCACAGGTAAACACACAACAAATACAAAAATGTCCCGCATAGGCAAGGAAGGAGCCAGAAAACGAAAACACGCCCCCACTTTGAACCAAAGCTCTTATGGCACCAAGCAAGTGAAGTAAGTCATCGAGGCCCTCCCCATCCATCCGTCCATCCACCATTTCACTTTTACATTCTGTCATCCATTCATTCTATCATCCATCAATAAGTCTTTCACCATTCAGTCCATCCATCAATTTACTCATCCATCCCTCCACCCTTTTACTCATCCATGCATCCTTTCAATCATTCATTCATCCATCCTTGCATCCATCCATCATTCATCCATCTATCCTCCCATCCATCCATCATTCATCCATCTATCCTCCCTTTCACTCCATCATCCATCCTTTCACTGACCCATCCAACCTTCCACCCATCCATCCATCCATCCATTCACTCATCCATTCATTTACCCTTTCTCCCATCCAGCCATCCTTTCACTTACTCAACCTTTCCCCCCCATTCACTCATCTGGCTATCCATTCACACTTTCACTCATTCATACATTATTTCTTCCAACTCCCCACCCCCC
The DNA here is from genome assembly GCF_964204655.1 of Triturus cristatus. Classification (NCBI taxonomy): domain Eukaryota; kingdom Metazoa; phylum Chordata; class Amphibia; order Caudata; family Salamandridae; genus Triturus; species Triturus cristatus. The sequence goes on from NC_140588.1 coordinate 515,102,882, forward strand.
CTTTCACTCATCTATCCATACTTTCACTCATCCACCCTTACATCCATCATTTCACTCAACCTTCCACCCATCCATCCTGTCAATCATCCATCTCCCTTTCATTCATCTATCACTCAGCCATCCATCCTTTCACTCAGCCATCCATCCTTTCACTAATCCATTCACCCTTCCACCCATCTACCCTTTTAGTCATCCATCCTTTACCTTATCATCCATCCTTTCTCTCATCATCCATCCACACTTTAATCTTTCTATCAGTTCACTCTTTCACTCATCCATCATCTTTGCTGGGTTGCTCACCATTCACCCTTTCACTCATCCATTCATTGGTCCTGTTGCTCATCCATCATTTCATGTATCCTTTTACTCCGTCCCTCCATCCACCCTTTCACTTCATCCATCTATCCATGCATCCATCCTGCCTTTCACTCATATGTTATCCACCCTTTCACCCAACCATCCACCCATCCATTCATCTGTCCATCCAGTTACCATTGCACTCATCTATCCTTCCAGTCGCCCATCCATCCTTTCTCTCATCCATCCTATCACTCATCCATCCACACACTCAGCCACCCACCCACTCACCCACCCACCCTTTCTTGTCAATTATGAGCAGAAGAGCCCATTAAGAACGTATTCAAGCTGTAGTTTCTAAAGTTGAGGGAGGGTGAAACTAGGCGATCTAAAAACTAGGAAGACATGTATGATGCACAGTGCTGGGACGTGAGGTGACTGTGACATGGCGTTTCTTTTTTTCTCTATTTTATATAGCACAAAATCGGCATAATGGCATTGGAGCTCTTTACACTAGTACCAATTACATTACAAATTATCAGCTTTGTTTTAAGACATGAGGAGATGACTCCAGGACGTGTACCAGATTACCCAGGTCCATTAAGCTACTCCATATGGTGTGAGGACCAGAGGAGGAAATTTTGTGTCTTGGGCTTCATAGCCATAGTGTAGCACCACAAAGCCAATGAAAACTTGGCACCTGCCCATGGCCTTACAGCCCAGGATAAGGGCTCCAAGACCTAGAGATGGGTGCCACCCTCCTGGATCTTGCAGCCTGATACAGCACTGTTCACAGCTTGGCTTGCAAATTAGTTGCAGCCTGTGAAAGCAACCCAGCAAAGAGACAAAACGTAGACTGAGTACATATTCTAACTGTGGTATAGTTTTGCATAGTAAAAATGCTGTCACAATATTTGCAAGCGCACACACACAGGTTAGTTCCGTTTGACCACTAGTGGTACAAAGAGGAATAAACAATAAGGTGCTTATGGTAGCACATGTGTAAACTTAAATTACACATAGATAACGTGCAGCATGATTAGAGTGTCCTGTGTAAAATAAAAAAGTAAAAAAAAAAAAATAACAGAAACCGGGACATGGCACAAACATCGAAGTATGTCTAAAAATTCTATAATGTTTTGGCACGGACTGATTCATTTAACCACATGGCCTTTTGCTAAACACTGCTGCCATGCCAGTCTGATCTGGATGTTGCCTCATTCCCCGACTCACCTCTCCTCACCTGATAACGTGCGGCTGGTCTTTGAAACAAAGGAGCCCCCTGTTGCCTGGCAACCCAAAACAGAAAGAGTAGACAAGGCTTCAGGGAAGGTTTTTAAGGGAGGCGCTTTCACAGAACATTGTGAACAAATACCCCTGAACCCATACATTTATGATGTGATCACATGGGGGAGGCGGCCCTCTGGGAGCATGCTGATAGATGGTGTGGCCTTTCACTAGAAAGTGGGGCCCAATGTTTTCCACCTGAGCACAAGGCCCGGTGCAGCTGCCCATGCCTAGCTCCAGGCTTGGGAGGTCTTCTTCGTGACCCCGTCCCTGCGCCTCAGTGAGGGGTGGGAGTTCCAGATCATCTAGAAATCTCCCGGTCACATCTGGGCAAATCTGTGAACCCCTCCTCCCCATAAACCGTAAAACGTTGCCAGGTGATCCCACAGGAGCAAATTGATGCCGGCCTGTGTATTGGTCATTGTTCCGTCTGAGTGTCGCGGCGAGAGTTTAAGCCAAGGTGGGTGCTCCCTTCTCAATAACCAGGTCAGTAGTCTCCCCGATTTATCTCCCTCCCGGTGCAGCAGCTGCCGGTACTCGCGCCTGTTTAAGCATTCTAGACTGTCCCAGACATCCCTAACTGGACACTATGCAGTCAGGAAAGGCTCGCGATGTATCTGGCTCCAAGGGTCTGCATGCTGTCAGCTCCTGCTCTTGGCTTCGTCTTGTACAGCCAAACCTCAAAAAGCACTCTCCTCATACTACCAGTTTCAGAGCATCCCATTTCAGCCCTCTCGGTTATAGACTTCCAGTTTGTATTGAAATACAGAGCAGTTACTTCCCGGAGCTCCTCCCAGACCAGGGTGTCGCGCAGCATCTCTGGCTGGAGATGCCAGATGGGAACCTGTGGTCTAGTTCAGCCTCACCCCATTCTAGCAGCAACGGAGAGTGGTCTGAAATTAAGTGACCCAGGATTTAGAACAGTGATGCGGCGCTTGCCGCGATACCAGAGACCAAGAGCCTGTCAAGCCGACTATAAGTCTCCTGTGTAGGTAATAGCAGGTATATATTCCTGCGTCCCGGGTGGGTCTCGGGTCACACATTGAAGTAGTGCAAGCGTTTCATCAGTGTGCATAATTTGTCCGTTATGTGCGGCTTAGTGCGTAGCCTCAAAGGGTACCTTGCTAAGTGGCCATAAAGCACGCAATTGAAATCTGCGGCCCACAGCAGAGATGAACAAACATAGGGGTCTAATTCCCTTTACAACTCCAGGTAAAAAACAAGCATTTCCAATGCAATAGGTCTCACATTTACGCGAGACCTATTGCATTGGAAATGGTTGGCATCATGGACAACGAGAGGAGGGAGGGAGGGCGGGCGGGCGAGGGGGGCAGAAGGCACGGACAACTGGAAGGAGGATGGGAGGGGGGAAGAAGGCACAGACAACAGGAGGAAGGGCGGGGGGGTAAAGAAGGCACCAAAGCATGTCTTGCGTGCAGTAGGAGAACATCATAAAAGAAAACAGTGCTCAAAGATGTAATAACACTTACCCTGTAACAACCAAAGTAAAGGGGCCAGGGAAGGTGACAAATGAAGAGGAGGCGGTACTAAGGAGGGACTAACAAGCCTATTTACGGATCAGAAGCCAGCATTTAGGACAGACAATGACACAAGCCAATGGTAAATATGGGCGGAGAGTGGGCGGGGCTTCTATTCAGTATTCTACCACAACAAGTCTTGCAGCGCATGCACGCTGTCTCTAAGCTTGACCTAAAAAATAAAGTCTTCGACATTCAGAGCATTGATGTTTAGCAGGCACACTTCCAAGCCATGGAACAGGCTGTGCACAAGTAGATACCTTCCCTTGATATCTTCTTCAAAACCTCTAACCCGTAACGGAACCTGCAGGGCTGCCCATATAACCACCTCACATGCCTAGTTGGAAGATGTGAAAGAGTACAACAGTCCCCTCTGTTTCTTGTGGACCTCATCCTCCATTTAGTGTATCTCTTGCAACATCGCTATATGCACACCTTGCTTGTGAAGATACGTCTGCACCTGGATCTCTTCACATAGGAGTTGAGCCTATGAACACTCCATGTTCCAAATTTGAAGTATGCCATAAACTTGCTTTATTCCACTCCTCCCCTCACCCCCCCCGAGCCGATCCTGCCCGGAAAAACACCAGTCAGTGCTGCTGCCAAATCTACAAATAAACTGTGAACATAGCCCTTCCTCCCCCGGGTAAATACAGGAAACCAACAGCTTGTGCCTTCTCAATCATTGCAGAACCCCTGAAGTATGCCCTATTTAACAATCAGCCCACAATCCATGACTGCCCACACCAAGAGAGGGTGGGTAGCAAATGGAAGAGAAAGAAATGTAAGCTAATAAAGAAAATAAAAGAATAGAGATCACCGTTGTACACGTCCACACTCATTAAACACACTCAACCTCCCACACACCCAGCTAATTATCCAGTGGTGTGGGTTTGGGCTGGCACCAGTCGCAACTGCAGCAGCACCCGACCACATAACAACCCACCCGGCTGCATACTCACAGCGACTCCCACCAGCATGCAGAAGTGACGTTACTGTAAAACGGCGTTAACCAAAGCGTCTATCACTCAATCCACGATACATACATTCTCGCATGTCAACTGTCCCAATCACCATGGGGTGGGCCATGCCAGAGTGTCTCAAACCCATCAGTCACTCTTTAACCAATCGCCCATTGCCAATACAGTGAGAGGGTCTAAAATTGGAGTCGCAAGTTTCTGGACTTTGTTCTTGCCCCACAGCTCCAGGCGACTCCCGTCATCAGTATCTCAGCAGTCCACCCACACCAAAGTGTCCACAGGCATTCCCAGCCGCCTTTGGAGTCCCTAGCTGCCGGAGTCTCCTCCACGATATCGGCGCCTCTATCGTCGGAGTTGGAGGGAGTTACCACCTCCACAAGTGCCTTCGCATTCAGATTTCTGTTGTTCAAGGTCCACACTGAAGGTCTAGGGTACCATCACTGCGGACCCCCCACCCATTCTGAAGATCGGGAGGCCTGCCCTCCTCACTCTCTGCATCTCCTCGCCGGTCTTGATATGAGTTTCCAGGGCCCAGTACCTTGCAGTGTGTGAGGCCGGGGCTGGGATCTGACCTTCTCGCACCTCAAGCCAGTCCCAGTAAGTCTCCGGAGTGGCGAAGAAATGAGCACGATCTGCATGGATCACTTTCAGCTTGGCTGGGTAGAGAAGCATATAACGGAAACTCATTGCCTTCAGTTTTTGCTTCACTCACCCGAAGGATAGCTGTTGCACCAGGTGGTTGTAGCCCGGAAAGATAAAGATCACTTGGTTCTTAAACATGGCGTCTTCTTCTTGGCGGACAGCTTGAGAACTGCTTCCTTGTAGTTGATGATTTTCGCAATCATGGTGCATGGTGGGGCCCCCACCGGCGGCATGGGAGAAGAGCATGGTGTGCTCTTTGTATGATGAACAGGGAATACAAGGCTGCAGTCGGGAAAGTGTCGTTAATCCACCATTCAAGGTAGAGTTCGGGCGATTGGTCCCCCACCCCCTACGGAAATCCAACAAGGCGGAGATTGCAATGCCGAGATAGGTCCGCCGCATCTTCGGCCCTGTGTTCTAGGGCTGCAGTTTTGGCTGAGATATCAGTCAGCTTAACCTTCAAGACGTAGATCTCTCCTTGCATTTCGGACACATGTTGATCCTTGGCTAAGGATCAGTCTGCCACCTCATGCAGATCATCCCCCAGGTGCCCAACATCCTAGGAGTTGACGTCCATCTTGGCCTGTACGGCTGCGCTGGATGCCTCAATAGCAGCCAGTATTTTTGCACCAATGGGATTCTGTGGCGCCTCACGGACCCCCAGCTGCTCCTCGCAGGGGCTCGAGGAGCTGTGAACTGATCCATCTTAGTCTGTTGCACTCCCCTATGCGGGATGTCCTTCCCCATGATAGTGGCGTGCCAGGCAAGGAAAAGCAGAAGAGGTGTGGGGGTCACAGGAAATTACAGTCAACTACTCCTGTGGGTGTAACCAGGCAGACTCCAAAATCACTATGGTTCCCACCTCCAATGAAATCTCAAGCAGACGAGTAGAACAAATGGAGTCCCTGACTGAATGTCCACAATGGCAGGACAGGTACCCAGTGATGAACTTTCTATTTCAGCTCAGTATCCAGAGCAACCAGGTGGAGGATGAAGGCTCCAGGGCGCCCCAGGGACCCGAGCGCAGCTGGTATCCCCGTCTGCCGCCTCTCAGCCAGAGCCTGAGCGTATTCAGTCATCTTGTGTAATCTGGGGAACGATGCGCTCGAGGCATATGAGCTGTAGATCACATGCTTATGCATAGATCGCCATCTAGTGTTGGGCCCCTATGTTTGCACTTTGTTTTTCTTAGAAGAAGTCTTCCTAGTCACAAGGTAGGTGACGCCTCTTTTCGGTTATAGTGTGCATGGTCATCAAATCCATCTTCAGATTTTTTTCCACCTTTGGGTTCGGATGTTACTCGCTGCGCTCTGGTTCGACGCCGATCCTTCAGTTTCCCTCGGTGCGTAGAGCACTCACCCCCGACGGTATTGTTTCCGATTGCGTGTTCCATTCTTCGCTTATCGTGTTTATTGATAAAAACCCCATTTTGATCGGAGAGCTCGTGGTAGGCCATTGGGCATAGCCCCCGGTTCGAGTCGCAGTCGATGGAACAAACTCCCTTTAAATTCTGTCCTCGGTGCCATGCGAAATACCTGCGCACTGACTCGCATGAAGTGTGCAACCTGTGTTTGTCACCAAAACACAGTGAACAGGACTGCAATGTGTGCTAAGCTTTCCGCTCCAAAAAGACTTTCGCGACCGTCTGGCTCGAAGACACGACACACAGGCTCCATTCCGGACCTCTTCGGACCTGAATCTAATGAAGAAGTCGGCGACGCTATCGGAGCCGAGGAGGAACCGGAACAGATCTCCCTGTCCAACGACGGCTCTGACCAGGATGAAGACATCCCGCATGGACAACATACTGTAAGTACAGTCCCTACCTCGCCTCGAATCCCAAGTCAACTGAAAAATTAAGCTCCGGACCAACCTGCGCCCTTGGACCCCGGTCGGCACCGAGACCACGCTTCCGCGCCCCGCCTTCTGACTCTGCACCGAAGCTTACCAAAAAGCCTTCCGGAACTGAAAAACCCCACGCAAAGTCAGGTACCGAGCCAAAGCCTTCAGGGTCGAAGCCAAAGTCCGGCTCTGAACTGCACCACTCGGCACCGAAAACCACCTCTGATCCATAAATACCAACCACGAAGCCGTCGGCACCGAAACCTTCGGTGCCGAAACAGACTGGTGCTCCAAACTCACCTAAAAAGCACAGTTTCGGTGATCCGCTCCAAAAACCGTGCCCAAAACAGAAAATATTGGTCATACATCCAATCCGAAAACTGGACCATTACCACTAAAGTGATTCTAAAGAGAGGGACTAATACCGAGGAGGAATATCATATTCCATTGAAGTAGAGAAATATTGGAACAAACCCTTCCCCTCCTCCTCTTCCATCACCACCTTCGCCTCAGTATCTACCTGTGCCAACTTCACTTGAGCACTCACCACCACATACACCTGACAGTCAGGGTGATGGGGATAATGATGATGGTCAGCCAGGACCTATAGATAAGTGGGATGACTACAACACTGACTCGCCCACAGGCAATGATCCTGACCTATATCCTACCAGGCCCTCTCCACCAGACGACAGTGTAGGCTATGTTGAATTGCTAGGCAGTGCTGCCAATTACCATGGGGTCCAACTCCATAAAGAAACCCTTGAAGAGGATTTCCTTTTTGAAACATTTAACAGCACACAAAAGTCAACACATATGTTACCCATGCTAAGAGGAATGACCAGGCATGTAGACAGCATATTTAAGGATCCTGTCAGGGCACGTATCCTTACCCCTAGGGTGTATAAAAAATACTAGCCTGCACCATCTGATCTAGTCTACACAAAAGGACAATTACCCTTAGACTCATTAGTAGTTTCCAAAGCACGCAAAATGGCAAACTCCCAAACTACTGGAGACGCTCCACCCCCAGATAAGGAGTCCAAGCTTTTCAATGCTTCGGGGAAAAGGGTAGCCTCCTTATCAGCTAACGTCTGGCGAATATCTAATACACAAGCATTGCTGGCCAGATAGGACCGTGCGCATTGGGATGAAATAGAACAACTCATCCAATTTCTACCCCAAGAAGAGAAATCTAAAACAACCAAATTAGGTGCTCCCTAGATGCTGGTGACACATCTGCCAGAGTGATAAACTCTAGTATCCTTTTAAGAAGACACGCCTTGCTACGCATGTCAGGGTTCAAACCTGAGGTTCAGGCCTCCATATTGAACACGCCTTTTGATAAAGAACACCTTTTTGGGCCAGTGGTAGATTCTTCACTTGAGAAGATGAAAAACAATACTGGAGTGGCTAAATCTATGGGATCCCTTCAGTCTACACAAAACCGTGGTTCCTTTCGGTGCTCTTTCTATCGGGCAGGGTCCAAAAATCATTCCTCAGAAACTGTAACCACCTATAAGGGCAATAACCAACCCTCAGGCTATAAAAATGACTTCAGAGGAGCTTACAGAGGGAACAAAGGCAGCGGTAGAGGATCTAACACAAGTACCTCCCTCTCCAATACAAAGCAGTGACTTGCCCATAGTTCCTCCCGAGCACTTAACACCTGTCGGGGGAAGACTGTCACATTTCCTACCGAAGTGGCAGTCAATAACAGACAAATGGGTTATACAAATTATCCATTCTGGTTACTGCCTAGAGTTCATAAACACTCCTCCAAACATTCCCCCAAAGTCACCCAAACTTTCACCGGATCACCTACACCTCCTCAAACAAGAGGTACAGTCCCTATTTCTAAAAGGAGCTATATAGCCCGTACCACCACAACATCAAGGGTCGGGCGTGTATTCCTTTTACTTCCTAGTTACCAAAAAGGACGGCTCTCTCAGACCAATATTAGATCTCGGAGAAATACATTTTTAAATACAGTCAGACCATTTCCACATGTAACACTTCAACAGGTACTACCTCTCTTGCAAAAAGGCGACTTTCTGTCTACACTAAAGGACGCCTACTTTCATATTCCAATCCACACGGATCACCGCAAATTTCTCAGGTTTGTAATAGCAGGTCAACATTACCAATTCAGGGTACTCCCATTTGGAGTCGCCACTGCCCCAGAGTCTTCACAAAGTGCCTGGCGGTAGTAGCTGCTCATCTGAGGAAGACAAATCATCCTAGTCTTCCCATACCTGGACGATTGGCTCATCAAAACTGGCACGTATCAACAATGCTGCAAACATACTTCCGCAACCATTCAGTTACTTCTCCAACTGGGGTGTACAGTCAATGTGTTAAAATCACATCTTCAGCCAGCCAAAACTCTGAACTACCTAGGATCCACTTTGGATGCTCAAAGGGCTCTGACGTTTCCGAACGCAGCCAGAATTTGAAACATTCAGGCGTTAATTCTCCAGTTTCAAGCCAATCAGTCACTTCCACCTCAAGTTTTTATTCAGCTGTTGGGAATGATGGTGTCTTGGATCATGATCTTTCCCCATGCCAGGCTGAACTTGCGTCCATTTAAAGACTGCTTAGCCAGTCAGTGGAACCAGTCACAAGGTCTATTAACCGATCTAGTGTTGGTAAGCGGCCGTACTCCTCGCTCTCTGCAGTGGTGGAACACACAAAATTTGTCAAAAGGACGGCTGTTCATAGACCCGGTTCCACAGACAGTATTAACAGCGGACGCGTCCCTCACTGGCTGGGGAGCTCATCTTCAACAACACACAGTGCAAGGTCTGTGGAGCCACCAGCAAAGGTTACTCACATCAATCATTTAGAGCTGATGGCAATCTTTCTAGCTCTCAAAGCCTTTAAAGATCACCTGTCTGGCAAGACTGTCTTGGTTAAAACGACAACATGACAGCTATGTTGTACATACAGAAACAGGGGGGACACACTCTCTCCAGCTGTCCCACTTAGCCCAAGACATCTGGAGGTGGGCCATTCACCACAATATCTATCTCCTAGTGGAACACCTCCCAGGAGTCAACAACCAGATTGCGGACCTCCTCAGCAGGCAGAGGTACCAAATGCATGAATTGGAACTTCACCCTTAAGTTCTCCTCCCATACTTCCAAGCTTGGGAAGTCTCTCACATAGATCTGTTTGCAACACCCCAAAACGCAAAATGCCAAAGCTTCGCCTCCAGGTATCCACACCCGTTATCCAAAGGCAATGCGCTATGGATGAAATGGTCAGGGATATTTGCTTACGCTTTTCCACCTCTCCCACTCATTCCATCAGTGATTCGGAAACTCAGGCAAACATCTCTCACACTAATCCTAGTAGCTCCAACATGGGCACGCCAACCCTGGTTTACAACCCTGTTGGAACTCTCTCTGGGCGAACAAAGCAAAACCAAAGGGGATGATGGACGGAGTGTTGAACATTGCAAGCACTCACCCCCAGTCAACTGATCTGGGTTTAACCCATCATCATTCTTTAGCTCACTCCGCCACCCCAGTTCAAACATGGCCATATGCAAATCAGTCTGACCCTGTGCCTCATGGGAACAGTCCAGCCCGAACTGTCAAGCCATGTCTTCCCTGGCCTGGAAACAAGCATCCTGGGACTGGTTTCTGGCTAATCAACCGTCCTCTGCCAGGCTAGCTTGAATCCAGTGGCAAGGTTAGCAAGGGACCCACGTCTGGGCATACCCTGCCAACTTAGGGCGAACAAAGCAAAACCAAAGGGGATAATGGACGGAGTGTTGAACATTGCAAGCACTCACCCCAGTCAACTGATCTGGGTTTAATCCATCATTCTTTCTCACTCCGCCACCCCAGTTCAGACATGGCTATATGCAAATCAGTCTGACCCTGTGCCTCATGGGAACAGTCCAGCCCCAACTGCCAAGCCATGTCTTCCCTGGACTGGACTGGAAACAAGCATCTCTGGTACCGCATCAAAAATAACATTTAACTCCCACTCTCCTCACACAGAGCCATGGAGAAATCAAACACCCAGATCTCAAACAATTGAACTTCGCGATCTGGCTCCTGAACTCATAAGGTTTGGTTACCTGAACCTTCCGCCAGACTATGAACATTATTAAGGAAGCCAGAAGGCCTACCACAAGAGCCTGCTACGCAGCCAAATAAAATCCATGTGTTATCTTTTGCAATAACAATAACATCAAGCCTCTTGATGCTTCCATACAAAACATTTTCTGCTACCTGTTACATTTTCAACAGTCATCATTGGCCTATACATCCATCAAACTGCATTTCGCTGCAGTTGCATCCTATCTTAAAAATAGGCAACAGTATCGCTCTTTAGAGGGCCAGTAATCAAAGCATTTATGGAAGGACTAAAAAGAGGTGTACCACCAAGACTTCCACCTTCCTCAATGTGTAATCTTAATATAGTCTTCACAAGGTTAATGGGCCCACCATTTGAACCCATGAACAAATGTGAACTACAGTGCCTTACTTGGAAAACAGCTTTTCTCATTGCAATCATTTCATTGAGGAGAGTGGGTGAACTTCAGGCACTAACCATAGAAGAACCTTTTTTCCAGCTACACAAAGATAAAGTGGTTCTTCGTACAAATCCCAAATTCCTACCTAAGGTAGTATCTGCATTTCATTTAAATCAGTTGGTTGAATTACCTGTTTTCTTCCCTCAACCTTTCATCTACACACCTTAGATGTTAGAAGAGCACTGTTGTATTACACTGAAAGAACGAAATCTTTTTGTAAGACCAAACAACTCTTTGTCGCTTTTGCACCACCTCACAGGGGCAATCCTATATCCAAATCGGGTATTGCTAGGTGGATTGTTAAATGTATTCAGATTTGCTATGTAAAACCAAAAGTACTCTAACAGTACCCCCTAGAGCACATTCCACTCGTAAGCTAAGGGCTACTATGGCTTTCTTAGGGAACATCCCGATTACTGACATCTGCAAAGCTGCAACATGGTCCACACCACACACATTCACCAACCATTATTGTGTAGATGTGTTAGCCAGACAACAATCTAATGTGGACCAAGCAGTACTTGAAACGCTGTTTCAGACAACTCCATCAGTTACAGGATAGCCACCGCTTAGGGGAGACTGCTGTATATTCTATGCATAAGCTTGTGATCTAGAGCTCACATGTCTTGAACGGAAAATGCTACTTATCCAGTTTGCATCTGTTCTTGGCATGTAGAGGTATAGAATCTCATGCACCCTCCCACCTCCCCGGGTACCTGCGGCTGCTGTAGTTCTCTTGCTACTATTCATACATACACATGGACAGCTCTGTTCTTTACTACAACTCCATTCTCTCACCCTCTGCTGGAAAGCAATCTGAAGATGGAGTCGATGACCATGCGCACTATCACTAAAAGGAGGAGTCACCTACCTCATAACTAGGAAGACTTCTTCGAAGAAAAACAAGGTGCAAACATCCGGGCCCAACACTAGATGGCGATCTATGCATAAGCATGAGATTCTACAGCTTTACATGCCAAGAACAGATGCATACTGGGTAAGTAGCATTTTCCTTTTGGGGAGCAGGTTAAAACAAGGCAGGCCAGGTGAAAAACGAACCGGTCACTAGGTGCAAGTGGATCGGAAAGCATGAGACGTGTCCCAGAAGAGGGCACCAAGACAATGCGTTGTACCACTGAGGGACCTCCCACCATTCCCGGAGAGTGGGCTACCCAGCGTCCTTTCAGTCATACACTGCCGATGGGCGGGAGAAACATATCTCTAGGTGTGGGCACCCGGACGGTGGACTAGGCCTTGGCACCTGTAGGTGCTCAGTCCGGTTCCAACTGAGGCCTCAGTAGGGCCACCCAACCTCACTGCCAGCCGCCCAAGTCTGGGCTGGTGCCAGCATCCGATGTCTCCCAAGGCTCAGCGGTCGGGTCTCCTGGTCCCAGAACTGTGGGGCCGCGACACAGCACTGCGTTGCATGGGAATGCAGGGATGGGTGTTGCCAGGTGGCAGAGGGGCCTCATAGGAGACCAGGGAACGCCAGCATGCCCGCAATGCCGACTCGGCTCCGGGATGCACGCTCCAATGCCAGGGTTCACAGTGCAGTAGCCCGCTCACCAGGCCACGTTCTCACTGGGGGAGAAGTGTTGCAGACGCCAGGCACCTTTGGCGGGTACCGGGGGTACATCCACCCAGCCCGCAGATCATGTCGTTGGCGATAACGCCATGTAGTTCCCACAAGACAGTTGTGTCACACTGTCTCAAATCCCCTGTTGGCTGCAGCTCCAATCGCTGCTCCGACTCCAGCTGCCAGCTGGCGGGGTCAGCACTCAATTTGCAGGGCCATTCATAATCCCACTCGACCCACCAAACAGGGCTGGCTGGTGTTGTTGGATGAGTGGTGGTGGAATGGGACGGATTTTAGCAGGATTATGCTTAGGCTGGCCTAGAGCAGATCCTCTGCAGCCTCCATCTTGACCACTCTCCAGATGCTGATGGGTTGAGCAGGAAGGTGATTGAAAGGAGGGAAGAACCTAAGGTGGAGCAGCTAGGAGTTTTTTGAGATGTCTTGGAAGTACTTATGTGGTGGTAGATGTGCTTTATTTAAGAAGTCTTATTTGCTAGTGGGTAGAAGGCGATTCTGTGTCGATTGGTTCCAGAGGGGTAAGTAGTGGGTATATTTGGTCAATGTGAGAAGAAAAGGTTTAGGAAATTGTGTCAGTTCCTAGTTATCCACATTACATTAAGAAGTAGGATTAAAAGCCAGGATTTCAATTCTTTACCAAACGTCAATTGGTTGCATGATGCCTGTAGTCTAGCGGGGATGTCGGTCTATTAGTAGGATGGATAAGCATGTTGTTGGGTCGGGAATACCCCCAACGTGGTGTAAAATTTGTGTTCCTCTGCTCAGAGTGCCCGACTGCGTGTATCTGGTGTCATGGTTTGTTATTTTGACCAGAGCCTCACCAGATCTATTGTGCGCGCGCAAAAGCCTAAGACTGTCCCTTGACATTAATTATTACGGTCTTGTATCTGAAGGAGTATGCCCTCCTGCCATCTGTGTCCTATGGTTAGCATGTAAGGCGGTGATAGCAGTGTTCCCTGTTTTGGGAATCTGTGGCTCTGACCAGATGTTTGTACTGTGTCACTGGAGTTCTGCATCTATGTGCTAACCCTGGTACTAGTACTAATATCCCAGTGCATGTTCTGCATGTGAGTAGGTGTGTAGCCTGTGATGCACGCATTGGGTATATGAATGAACTAGAGTAATTGATGTCTGTTCCTTGTAGGTTCAATTTTGGAGATGTTATTATGGTCCCGGACAGCAGAAGTGTATGTTCGAGGCATATGAGCTGTAGATTGTGCACTTGAGCATAGAACGCCATCTGGTGTTGGGCTCAGATGTTTGCACTTTGTTTTTGTCGAAGAAGTCTTTGTAGTCACGGGATAGGTGACTCCTCCTTATGGTGATGGTGCGCATAGGCATCAACTCCATCTTCAGATTGTTTTTTCCGCTATCGGTTTCGGATGTAAACTGCTGCGCTCCGGGTCGGTGTTGTATTCGATTCCCCTTCGACGCGCAATTCTTCACTGTTCAACAATATTGTTTCTCGATTGTGCTCCTTGATGCGCATCCAACAATTCCCTCAACACCTTTGATTCCAGTCGTCGGCTGGGGCCGTTGGGCCTACCTGCGCCATCAGGCCCTACAGCTAATGGAGAGAACTCCATTCAAAAAATGCCCCCTGTGTGGTGCTAAATTCCCACACACTGATCTCCACGAGGTCTGTAACCTTTGCCTCTCTCCAGAACACGAGGACAAAGATTGCCCGGCCTGCGCTTCCTTCCGATCGAAGAAAACCATACGTGATCGCCGGGCTCGACGTCACGTATTGTCTTGATCCACTACCTCTGTGACGGACGACATCTTCGATGCGGGCCCTGATGTTCCCGAGGAACAAGAACCGGACAATGAAGACACCAGCATCTCCGAAGCTGACGAATCAGATGCCGAAGATCAGACCGTTACTCCAGGTCAACGGATTGTGAGTACCGACATCGAAACCCCTACCCCTTCCTAAAAACATATGGCTCCGGTAACACCTTTGCCTTCCGGCTCAGGTTGACACCGTGATAATCCCGCCTTCAGGCCCGGCTCCGAAGTCCAAAGGCAAGCCTTTAGGCGACTCGGGATAGAGCCAGCCACACATCGGTACCAAAATACCACCCCCGGTACCAAAATCCAAACATTCGGCACCGAAACACCATCAGGATAAACCATCAGAGCCGAAATCAGACCATAAATCTTCGGAGCTGAAGAAGGACCATAAATCTTCTGAACTGAAGAAGGACCATAAATCTTCTGAACTGAAGAAGGACCATAAATCTTCTGAACTGAAGAAGGACCATAAATCTTCTGAACTGAAGAAGGACCATAAATCTTCTGAACTGAAGAAGGACCATAAATCTTCTGAACTGAAGAAGGACCATAAATCTTCTGAACTAAAGGACCATAAATCTTCGGAACTGAAGAAGGACCATAAATCTTCTGAACCGAAAAAAGACAGTAAATCCTCAGAGCCGAAAAAAGGCCATAAGTCAAAAAATCCTCGAACTCCACAACTCCTCCAAAGCATAAGGACACCAAGACCCCTCCTAAAGCTTCGGAGTCTAAACCAAAACAGTCAAAATCCTCGGTGCCGAAGAAAGATACTGGATTAAAAGACCTATTTCAACCAGATCCAGTGGATCCTAAACAAAAAACCTTTCACATTGACCCTAAAACTGGTCATATCAAGACAACTCCATCTAAAAAGAGACCTTTGGACTCCACAGAGGAACCTAAGGTACCAACAAAGAAAAGAGACATGGGAACCTCGCCAGACAGACCCTTCTCTCCTACAAATATTCCTACTACACCACTTTCTCCAGTACACTCTCCAATACTTCCATATTCACCTACACGACAAGATGATGATGATCACCTTGGGGGTGGGGGTGGGAATGAAAACCCACAAGAGGATAATGACGATGACTACTCTCCCACCACCTGATCCTTCGGAAGATTATGATAATCCTCCAGATGTCCCTGATCCAGCCCATCTAGGCCATCCCTCCCCAGAAGACAACATAGGTTTTGCGCAGCTCATAATGGGGCTGCACAATAACATGGAGTAGAATTACTCTCTGACCCACTGGAGGAAGATATTTTATTAGAGACTTTCACACAGTCACAAAAATCAACAAGCATTCTACCTATGTTAAAAGTTATGATCAAGCATGCACCTGATGTGTTTAAAGACCCTGTCAGGGGTAGAGTTCTCAAGCCCAGGATTGAGAAGAAATATAAACCAGCTCCCAACGATCCAGCTTATATTGAAGCACAACTCCCTCTAGATTCCTTGGTTGTCTCAAATGCACGTAAATGAGCAAATTCCCAAACATCAGGAGATGCCTCACCTCCAGATAAGGAATCAAAATTACTGGACGCATCTGGTAAGTGAATTGCGTCGCAAGCAGCGAATCACTGACGCATTGCCAATACCCAAGCTTTACTGGCCAGGTATGATAGAACTCATTACGATGAGCTTGAAAAACTCTTACAACATCTTCCCGATCAGAAGAAGTCCAAGGCTAATGACTTCATACAAGAGGGAAAGTTTTTTATTTATTTATTTATTTTAATTGTATTTTATTAAAGTTTATTAGATATACAGTCAAAACGATACATTTTGATGATTTACAAAACAAGAAAAAGAGAAATCATAGACAAATTAAACATACAAGCTAACATACTCATGCTACACATATTGTCGAGCTGTGGGTGGGACACAGTAATGCAATATAGTGGTCCTTACGTTACGTACACATGCACAATTCAGAACACGACATATCATATACCAAGGGAGAATCAATCAATCAGATGGGACTGTAGGTAGAGCGTTAATGGTTGCCCATAGTCTCTCGGTTTCGATCCTGATGGAAGCTCTTCTTCATAAGTTTTCAATGTGTCTTTATAGTATACCATATCTTGTAACCATTGCTTTCATGTGGGGTATTTCTTGCCATTCCAGTACATAGCCAACCTTTGTTTAGCCAATAGCAAGGCAACTACACAGAGTTTGCGGTTAGTGGATTTCAAATTGGACACCAGGCCTAGCAGGTATATACGGATCGTGCAGTTGATGGTGATTCCTAACATAGCACTTAACGTCTTTATTACAGATTCCCAATATGTACTAACATGTGGTCACTGCCATGCTAGATGTACAAAATCCGCCTCATCGGCACCGCATCATTTGCAGCATGCATCTGTGCGGAGAGCGCATTTCTTTACTTTGGCCGGTGTACGATGTGTTTGGTGCAGATATTTAAAATGAATAATTCTTAAATTACCATTTGGTGTGAGTAGTTCAGTCAGTGTACAACATTGGGACCATTTGTCTTCCAGTAAAAGTGTATCTAAGATTATCGACCATCTGTTTCGTGCTTTGCATGTGGTTTCTGCTATGTCAGTTTGTAGCAGCACATATAGCTTCTTCACTAAGTGTATATTTTGCGGAGTGGTGATGATCATTTGTAAGGCTTGAACAGGCGGTTCCACTGGGAACATGGGATATGAATCTTTGATTGCTCCACGCACCTATGATAGGTGAATCTAAAGAGGAGTGTTGGGTTGCTAATATAGTGAAGTTCGGCAGGTTCTATAAATGTTACATCCCGATATAAGTCACCCATTTTGTCTATTCCGACCTGCTGCAGCAATGTTACAAGAGGGAAAGTTAATTCCAAACACTTCTATAAAGTGTGCTCTTGATGCAGTCGACACAGCGTCTCATACGGTTAACAAAAGCGTTCTACTTCGCAGACACGCATGGCTACGCATATATGGGTTTAAACAGGACGTGCAGTCTATAATTCTTAATCAACCCTTTCATCAAGAACACTTATTTGGACCCACTGTAGACACATCTTTGGAAAAAATTAAAAAGGACTCAAACTACTCAGTCCATGGGAGCCCTACAGGCAACAACCACTAGAGGGTCTTTTCGCCCCTCCTTTTATAGGGGCGCCTCTAAAACTAGTGGGACGGACAACACCCCATCCGTCTACAAAACCACTACTCAAACCTACCCTAACAGGATATTTCAGTGGGGGTTATAGAGGGAACAAGAACAAAGGTAGAGGCCGCGGTAATAACACCCGCACCTCTCCTACTAAAGAACAGTGACTTCCCTCCACTTCCCCCCGAACATTCCACTTCAGTCGGGGGAAAACTATCACAGTTCCTACCTGTCTGGAATTCCATCACCACAGACCAGTGGGTAAGACAAATTATCCAGTATAGTTACTGCCTGGAACTCACTTCAACTCCACCATTCATACCCCCCAAACAACGTCACATTAACGTGTTTCCTTATCTCGACGACTGGCTCCTAAAAGCCAAGTCACACACACGCACTGTGTGCACAATACACACAAAACAATCCGGCTGCTCCACAACTTAGGGTTCACAATAAACCTACCCAAGTCACATCTTCAACTGTCCCACCTACTTCAGTATCTAGGTGCCACCATCGATACCTCAAAAGCCCTTGCATACCCCAATCCAGTCGGGATAGCCAGCATGCAAGCTCTCATATCAAGATTTCAAGCTCGACACTCCCTTCCAGCTCGCGTGTTCATGCAACTAATAGGGGTGATTGCCTCTTGCATCCTCATCATTCCTTATGCAAGACTTCAGAGGCACATCAGTGGAACCAAGCTCAAGGTCAGTTAACAGGTCTGGTGTTGGTGGAGAGCCGCACGCATCGCTCTCTGCAGTGGTGGAACACACAAAACCTATCCAAAGGGCGGCCGTTCCTCGACCCGGTTCCACACATAGTGCTAAGCACAGATGCATCACTAACTGGCTGAGGAGCTCATCTCCAAAACCAAACCTTTCAGGGGTGTGGACCCATCAACAAAAACAACTCCACATAAATCACCTGGAGTTACTGGCAATCTTTCTAGCACTAAAGTCTTTTCAACTTTTGCTAGTAGGCAAAGTGGTCTTGATCCGTACAGACAACATGACGGCAATGTATTAGATACACAAGCAGAGGGGGACACATACTCTTCAGCTCTCGCAACTAGCACAAAGCATATGGAGATGGACCATTCCTCAAAACATTTACTTCCTCACGGAACATCTACCAGGAGTACACAATCAGATCGTGGATCTGCTCAGTCGTCAAACACAGCAGATCCACAAATTGGAACTTCATCCTCAAGTTCTTGTTCCATTCTTTCATATGTGGGGTCATCCAGACATAGATCTGTTCGCCACCCGCCAAAACGCAAAATGCCCAAGCTTTGCCTCCAGATATCCACACCCATTGTCCGAAGGCATTGCGCTATGGATGGATTGGCCTGGCAGATTTGCATATGCTTGACCGCCTCTCCCGCTCATTCCGTTACTGGTTCGGAAGCTCAAACAACACTGCCTCACAATGATCCTAGTTGCTCCAACATGGGCATGCCAACCATGGTTCACAACCCTGTTGGGAACTTTCAGTAGTGCCTCATTAAAAGCTCCACCTCTCCCCCAAGTTCCTCACTCAGAACCATGGAGAGATAAGGCACCCAGATCCCAGTCAACTCAATCTTGCGATCTGGCTCCTGAAGTCCTAGAGTTTGGCTACCTTAATCTCCCGCCAGACTGCACGAACATCATTAAAGAGGCTGGACGTCCTACTACTAGAGCATGCTATGCAGAAAAGTGGAAGCGATTTGTCATTTATTTTACAAATAACAAAATCGATCCGCTAGATGCTTCCATCCAAAATATTATCTGTTATCTTTTGCATCTACAACAATGTAACCTAGCATATACATCTTGCTGCAATTGCTGCTTACCTCCAAAACAGACATTTGTTGTTGTTTCGAGTACCCGCTATCAAAGCGTTCATGGAAGGACTTAAAAGAATAATTCCACTTAGAGTTCCACCTTTTCCTGTATGGAATCTCAATATAGTCCTTACCAGACTCATGGATCCCCCATTTGAACCTCTGCACAAATGCGAGTTACAGTTCCTTACTTGGAAAGTAGCCTTACTCGTAGCTATCACATCACTTAGGAGAGTTAGTGAACTCCAGGCATTAACCATGCAAGAACCATTTCTACAAATACACCATAGTAAAGTGGTTCTTGGGCCTAATCCGAAATGTCTACCTAAAGTGGTACCTGCCTGTCAGCTTATTCAGTCGGTTGAACTTCCAGTATTTTTCCCTCAACGAGACTCGCTCTTCACACGCTAGACGTTAAAACAGTGATACTCTACTACATTGAAAGAACTAAAGAGCAATACTCTACTACATCGAAAGAACTAGAAGTTTTATAAAAACAAAACAACTTTTTGTAGCTTTCTCCCCACCTCACAAAGGCAATTCCATTTCAAAAACAGGAATTGCAAGGTGGATTGTTAAGTGCATCCAAATATGCTATCTTAAAGCTAAACGCACATTAACTATTCCCCCTAGATCTCATTCCACACGCAAATTAGGGGCTTCTATGGCATTCTTAGGGAACATTCCCCTAGATGACCTCTGCAATGCAGCAACTTTGTCTACACTGCATACTTTCACTAAACACTATTGTGTAGATGTGCAAGCAAAGCAACAAGCTACTGTGGGCCAGGCTGTATTAAGAACACTTTTTCAAACTATTGCAACGGATACAGGTTGCCACCGCTAGGAAGGAAAAATTGCTCTATAGCCTATGCTAAAGTATACAATCTGCAGCTCATATGCCTCGAACGGAAAATGCTACTTACCAGTATGCATCTGTTCTTGGCATGTAGAGCTTATTTATTTGAAAAGTTTTATAAAGCGCGAACAAGACCCAGATCGTGTATCGCAGCACTGTACAAAGAGGACAATTAACGTTGCCGTGAGGAGACAGTAATAGTACAATACAAAAGGGTAACATAGGAGGAACCAGGTGAAGGCCCTACTAGACGAGTCTGTGCAGTTTAAGCAGCGCACTACACCCCAAGAACGATACAGTATATATCGAAGCGAGTACATATTTCAAAACACACAGAGAAAATTGTCAGGCATAAATTACAATACACAAAGTAAAAATGTTTGTCAAGCACTCGAGGGAAGTGATTATCACATGACATAGAAGCTATTGCTGCTGAAGTTCTTCCAAAAGTAGCCATTTGACTTGTTTCATGAATGAAGCAGTTGATGGGGCATTCCAGATTCTTGGAGCCAGCCCTGAGAAAAGTGCGATGGTAAGTTTTTTTTTTGTTGTTTAATTTGGTTGGTTTCAGGAGTAAGGTATTGGAGCTTCTTAAGTTTCGACTGGAACCAGAGAGCTCGAGTTTCTTGGGCAGGTAAACGGGGCTATTGCGGTGTATAGCTTTGTGTCAGACATGCTATCTTGAAGCGGATCCTTTCTTCAATGGGGAGCCAGTTAAGTTGAATTGGGTCAGGTGTAATATGATCATGTTTTCTGGAGCCTGTGATTAGTCTGGCAGAAGTGTTCAGAGTAGCTCTTAGCGGAGCTAACCTCACTTTAGGAAGCCCTGCTAGGGTTATCAAGCCATATTCTACTCGTGAGCTAACAAGGGATTGGACCGCTGACCGGATGTCCTCGGGAGGTAGGAAAGGTTTGATTTTCCTGAGAGTGTTGAGCTGATGGTTGGCACTGATGTGTCCTTGCATGTTTACATATTTGTCCAGGGTGACTCCTAAAGAGCGAGCGGAGTCCACTACGTGTGGGGTGCAGTTGAGTGCAGAGATATTTTTGATCCAATTTTGCATTGGGGTCTCTTGGTTGCGGGGGTGTAATCAGGAGAAATTCTGTTTTGATGGCGTTTAATAACAGATGGTTATGTGTTCGCCATTGTTGAGTTTTTTGGAGTGCTCCATTAAGAGTTTTAATGTCATCTGGAGAGGAGATCTTCAAATACAGTTGAGTAAAGTCCAAGTACATATGGTATTGAATGTTTGACCCGTTCAGAATATCAGTTAGCGGTTTCATGAAGGGATTGAAGAGCGTGGGTGAGAGTGCAGATCCCTGAGGTACCCCAATAATGACTGGGGTGCTTGCAGCCAAAGATTGGTTGACTATGATTCTCTGTGTTCGGTTGTGCAGGAAAGAGAAGAACCAGTTTAAGACGGGGTCAGATAGTCCCATCCTATATTGCAGAAGGTTAATCAAGTTATCATGGTTAATAGTGTCAAAAGCAGAGGACAAGTCCAGAAAAATTAGAAGACAAGGCGCATCTTGGTCCAGAGCTCTCAAGGCGTCATCCACAATGTGCGTTAGGGCTGTTTCTGTACTACGACCTGGTCTAAAGCTTGATTGATGTCGGTCTAGCAGCTGAAATTTCTCGATGTGTTTGCATAGCTGTGTGTGAAAGCATTTCTCGAGCAACTTTGCTAAAGACATGATGCTGGTGATCGGCCGGTAGTTATTGGGGTCTGTTAGGTCTGCATTGGGCTTCTTGGAGATAGGTGTGACTTGCCCCATCTTAAGGCAGTCAGGAATCCTCCCCTGTAAGAGAGATTGTTGGATGATTTTGGACCAGAGGGGCAGAATGGTTGAGGTCTTCGAGTAGCATAGCGGGGAGTGGATCACTGAAATGGTTGGATGGTTTAAGAGATGCCAATGAATGTGATACCTCCTCAAAGTCTGGGAGAATGAAGGTGTTCCAGAAGGCATTGTTTTGGGATGTGTACTCTGTGGGGTAAGGCAGAGCACTCACTGCTGCAGGTACTGTCAAACCCAGGAGGCTCATCGACAGCAGGTTAGCAGCCGCACATTGCAGTTCCTGATCAATACTCCTAGACTTTTATGAAAAGTGCGCTGAGAAGTCTTCTTCACTTGGACCAGTGGTTTTGATTGCAGGAGTAGAATTAGCCTGTTGTTTGATGATATAAAGTTTTTAGGACGGTTTTTAGCGCTGTCAAGCTGAGCTCTGAAATGATCTGATTTAGCAAAGCGAATGTGTTTGTTATCAGAGCTTCTCTTCTTCCTTAACTGTTTGAGACTAGAAGTGGAGGGGGCATTTCTCCAATGTCTCTCAGAGAGCCTTAAATTGCATCTTTCATCATTGAGGACACCATTGAACCAAGGTTTGGATTGTTTGCAAGGAATCCTGTTGAGTTGCTTCCGGGCTGCAGAGTCTAGAATGTTTGTCATGGTGTTGATGTAGTGATCAGTCAACTTTTCCAAATTATTCAAGTTAGTGGGAGGTTCTAGAAGATTTTTGCTCAAGTGGGTGAGGTTAGGGATGTTGATGTCTCTCAGGTTACGAGACAGTTGCTCGTTTTTGAGCGGTTGACCTTGTCTGAGCAATACCTTCTCCTGGATGTGAAAGTAGATTTGGTGGTGATCCGGCCAATCGCATGGAACTATGTCATCCAGTTGGATGATGTGATCTCTAGCTATAATAAGGTTGAGGGTAGCGCCCTTGGAGTGAGTGGGTCCGTTGCAAGCTTGTATATAGTTGAGGTCGGACAGGAACGACTTAAGAGGGCAAACTAGTGGATCATTAGTGTCATTCCAGTGAAGATTGCAGTCACCTAGGAAGATATGGTTGGGGTGGAGGGCTAAGCTGGCAGAGATGGATTCCATCAGTTGCTCTACAAAGCGTAGGTTATCCCCAGGAGGATGATAGATCGAGAGAAGCACACAGACCATCTTGCCCTTGTTCCCGATTTCGGTGACTAGGACCTCACAAGAGGACATCATATCATTATGGGTCTGCTTCAGAACGAGGCTAGACTGATGGATGCAGGCAATGCCCCCCTCCTGGTTTTAATAGGTCTCGCATCTGATAATGTCATAGCTAGGCGGTATTAAGATGTCAAGTATAGGGGAGCAGGAGTCATTAAGCCACGTTTCCGTAAGAATCAAGAGATCTAATTCTTGTGATAAGATGAGTTCGGAGATATCCGCCACATGTTTCAATGCTGATCTGCAGTTTAGCAGCATCGATTTGATATGAGAGTTGGTAGTTTCTTCCCTTCGGTGTGAAGTGGCGATCTGAAGTCAGTTATCCTTATTCATGTATCTAAAGTTAACGCTAGGTTCTCTATCTGGATCAGAAGTGATAGTGGGTATGATGCTTTCAGGGTCCTCAAAGTTATCATATGAAAGTGAGAGAGCGAGTGGGTCTTCCTCAGACATCCGAGGCTGGCATCTAAGGGGTCTAGCAAGGAGGTTGGGACGAGGGCGAGAGGGCTATCGTGGGTTACTAGGATAAGTCTGAGAGGACCTTTCCAATCCACCAATTAAAGTGGATGCTAGGGCCTTAGGGAGATCAGACCTAGGGTGTAGATAGGGTTTTCATAACTTCTCATTCTTCCAAGAGCTGTGTAGGAGTAAACTTGTAAACTTGGGGATTTGTAAAGCGCAATTGTTGCCCGAAGGCGTCCAAGCGCTAGGGTAATCATACCCTACAGAGAGCAGGGAAGGGGAGAGGAAGAGAAGAAAACAACAGTTTAGCAAGCAGAAGTAAAGAGGTGGGTCTTCAGTTGCTTACGAAACATAGTTAGGTTCTGGGTGGCTCTAAGATAAAGAGGTAGAGCATTCCAGGCCTTAGCTGCGTTGTACCTGAACGTCCTTCCGCCGGTTCTTGATCTTTTTATTCTTGGGACTACTGCTAAGAGAGTCTGGCTGGAACGGAGATTACGATTTGGGGTATAGTGCGTGATTAGATCACGAGTAATGATAGGTCCCATGTCCCAGAAGGCTTGATGGGCTATGCATAGCGCCTTGAACAGAACTCTCTGCCGGACCGGTAACCAATGGAGGCTAGTCAGTCCGGTCCTCACTGAGTGTCTGTGCGGGATTTTGAGTAGAAGGCGAGCTGCGCTGTTCTGTACAGTTTGCAGCCTCCGAAGGGTGTATTCTGGTGCACCCAGGTAAAGTGCATTGTTAAAATCAAGGCGGGAGTGAATGAGCCCTTGAATGGCCGCCTGTTTGGCTTCCAGGGGTAGGAGAGGGAATATTTTGTTTAGCACTCTCAGAATGCCAAAACATGTGGCTGACAGTTTTGTGGCATGGACATTGAAAGAAAGTGAGCTGTCCAACCATACCCCAAGACTTTTGATGGTATTTTTTGGGGTAGGGGGGGGTCCTAGGCATGGGGGCCATAGGGAAGGGAGAGGTGCCGGCTCTGAAGATCCTAGGAGCATCAGCTCAGTTTTTTCTCCGTTCAATTTCAGGGAAGATGACGACATCCAGTTCCTCACTTCCTCCAGGCATTCTCTGAGCCCGCCTGGCGTAGTTCGAGATGCCTCCTGCGTCAGTGAGACCACCAGCTGCGTGTCGTCCGCATATGAAATGATTTTAACTCGAAAATGGGCGGACGACACTGGCCAGTGGTCTCATATATAGGTTGAATAAAGCAGGGCTCAGAGAGGAGCCCTGAGGAACTGGAGTGTCTGGAGGTTATCCTTTACAGTAAGGAGGTCCAGCTTCAGTCCAGCTAATTTTTCTTCAATCCGGCGCAGGTTGTCACCGTCATATACTCGCCCAGAATAAGATGAAGAGAGAGGCCCATTCTTCTCACAGTGCCTGCACAGGGAGATGGCTGCCTGCTTGAGCTCATTTATGGGCTCCAATTGTGGTGTAGTATTGGCATGGGAGGTGTTGGGTATCTGAGTATGGGGTTGAGGAGGACACCTTTGAGTGTGTAAGTGGGGGGCCCAGTGGCTGTATCCTGTGCTGTGAAGGTAGCGATATATGAGGAGGGTTCAAAGTAAGCGCGGGCCCTTATGCAGTGTCCAGTGTAGTAGGTTAAGCGGTCGAGGGGAAGGGAGAACGTGAAGCGGTAGAAGAGGCGGGCGGACGTACAGGATTAGAATGAAGGGTGCTGGGAGTTAAAGTTGTGCGCGGGGCAGGAGAGGCAGTCCTATTAGAGTTACTAGTACTAGGAGACGTAGTAGTAAGATTAGAGTTACTGGGACTGGGACTAGGAGACATAGTCAAAATAGGGTTACTGGTAGTAGAAGATGGGAAGCATGTATTGTCGGTGTTGGTATTGGTAACGTTAAGCTCAAACATGTTGCTGACGGCATCAGAGCGGGCCAGCATGTAAGAAGTGGAGGGAGTGCTCTCCGAGTGATTGGTAGCATGTGGTTCCGTAGTGGTGGTCTGGTAAGTTTGAGTTTGTTGTTCGGGATGTTTGGAGGGGGCATAGGAAGGGAGGACGTAGTAGGTTTTGCCGTGATGGTGAGATTGGGCTGATTTATAAAAATACTGTCAAACCGATTCAAGTAATCGTCCGAGGCTTGAATAGGGATGTTGCCGTTATTGTAGAGTGAGATGGTCAGTTCCGTATTGAGTAAACAAGACGGCATTATG
This sequence comes from Triturus cristatus, assembly GCF_964204655.1. NCBI lineage: Eukaryota > Metazoa > Chordata > Amphibia > Caudata > Salamandridae > Triturus > Triturus cristatus. The sequence continues at coordinate 515,128,832 of NC_140588.1, forward strand.
TTAATCCGGAAACCGTGAGGGGCTTTGCATAGAGATTTGAAGCGAAGCGTATCAGTAAACACTCTTCTCCATTGGGCTCTTCTGATAGTGTAGAAGATAAGGTCTGCCACTACTATACCCTTGGAAGCACAACTGTAGGTATCAGAGATGAGGGTTTCAGGATAGTGTTTGAGTAGATTGTGGTTAAATGTCTTACCTTCCTTCTTCGAGAGGTTGGGAGGGTAAATAATCTTGTAAACATTAGTGCCTACCCTTGTCAAGCTCTTAGGGGAACGAGAAGAAGGTTGTGCCATGGTGGTTAGTGGGGTCTTTACATCCAGAAGCGGCTTAGAACTTTGTACCGGACAGGTAGAGTTGTATATGCCCACCCACCTCCCCGGGTACCTTTATCTGTTGCAGTATTATCTTATTTAGATACATTACAAGGACATCTTTTTCTATTCTCTTGCTAACTCCAACATCACCCTTTATGGCGAAAAACAATCTGAAGATTGAGTCGATGCCCATGCGCACTATCACCATAAGGAGGAGTCACCTATCCCGTGACTACAAAGACTTCTTAGACAAAAACAAAGTGCAAACATCCAAGCCCAACCCCAGACAGCTATCTATGCTAGAGTATACAACTCTACATGCCAAGAACAGATGCATACTGGTAAGTAGAATTTTCCTTCTAACATTCATGAAACTGCTCCTTTACAAATTTTGTTATGTTTCATGTTGATAGAGGCTTTTGATTAGTACTCCTGATCACTGCTCTTAGACCCAATGGTTTCTGGCTGGCTGGGACGCGCCGAAGCCAGACAGAATCCACTATTCTAGATGGGATGAGTACGATACACTTGTCAGATAACTTGTGCTCACCCCTTTGGTGGCTTGGCACAGATCAGTCAGGGTTATCCTCCGGATCAAAGTGTAAAGTATTTGCTCAGCACTGCCCTTGCAACACACTGAGTACACTACACTGGTCTTTGTATTACACACACATTGAAATCAAAACGACACAAGCATTGGATATAGGCTTTACAGTTCTGTGTGATTGTCGAACTCTCCCATTAGCAGCAGAATGGCATGAACATATATGTACCCGTCATAGGAATCCACCTGCTCCATTATCCCCTCAGCCTCGAAAGTGACATAACCCCATGTGCATACTTGCCTGAGGTGTTCACAGTTCAAGCTATCCCTCCCACATCGACAGAACATATGTGCATGCTTATTCACAGGTATTCTACTTTCCGACTATCACATTAGTATCAAACCTTACATACCCAAATGTTGAATACCCCGTACAGCTTAAATGGTCAAGAAATCACAGGTTTTGACTATGCCTTGTGACAAAGCCCCTCAGTCACTCAAAATACACCAGCCAGCGATACACGTTGCACCCTCTAGAGACACTTTGATTAGCTTGCATGACCACCTAAAGTGAAAGTAAGCAATTACTTGGTTTCATCCATCTAGATTAGGCCGTGTAGGGCACCCAGCGGCAGCTTCACACAAGTGCAGGATCAGTTCTCCCATCCACCCCATCCCCACCCCTGGCAAAAGTCTGTGACGCTGGAAACTGGGTACCATGTGGCGTGGGTCCGGGAAGAGGGATCCGGCAACCTCTTATTATGAGCCCCAATGTACCCCAATATAGGCCTAGGTAGCTGCACTACCTTTTACCTACATTTGTCCTACCTTACCCTACATTTTTTTAATTTAAATGCTGTTTATTGATTTTCATGTATTTGAACATCAATCCTTGACAGTATAAATTGTGCATATTGTCTTGGATATGGTTACAGATAGGACATAGATGGTGAAAAGGCTACAGACATCAGTATGCTTAACAATATCACAGTAATGCTGTGTTAGTGTCTATTCGGGATCTTAGGGTGACTTATGTTATTCAGGTACATATAATTGTTTACAATTCTCACATGATATATCTTATATGTACGGTAACTGCTAACCTTGGGCGCATCTCCAATTACAACCTGGTGTTTTATGCTCATCTAGTGTCTTTGGGTTTAGGGTGGATCTGCTATTCGTATGATATGGTATGTGGCTGTGTAGGTTTTATTTGATGATGTGTCCGGGACCAGGGGCCTGTGTGATTACTAGCAATCATGCTGAGTGGATGGTGGTGTGGCAGGGCAGGACTACTCCCGATATTATGATGCTGTGTTGACAATACATCTGTGACAACTACGTCGCGGCCCTGAAACCTACCTTCCCCTTTATAACGTTTCTGGCACTGCCCTTTTACCAAATTGTGTGCCGAATAAATGTTGTGTGGTTTTCTTCAAAAACTAGCCTAATTTATTATGCATGAGGATTCTTAGTATCATTTCTCAATCCCCTGCCTAGGACATGCACAGCAGGATTACCATCTTCTGTATAATAACTCTGTATAAAAGTCACAGCTATCGTCATCCCTGAACGATAGACCCAAATAACCATTACATATCTAGCTGGAACTCCTGAGGGTACCTTTAGTCTATAAAAGAACCACATCTTCACTGGGCAACCAGAGGAGAAGCTTCCACCCTGACACTAGACGCTGAAATCCCTGCATGCAGAAACTCCAGCCCGCAGTACTCCGACATCCCTTGCGGGGTGTCCAACTTCGGACCAAGACGGGGTCCTTCTTTTTCTCCCATCAGGTAATCGGGTTGGCTTTTTCCTAGGGGGAGTCTTGGCTTTACACCCACATACATGCTAGGTACATGTTGGTACATTTAGATAGGGTTTGCATCGTAGGAGAATGCTCTATTAGTGCCATGTTTCAATATGCCTGCATATAGTTACTGTTTTAGCACCATGGTAGAATTCTACCTTTTATTTACTCTGTTGGTGCTTGTAATCTTATATAGCTGTTTCTGTCTAACGATTGTCGCAGCAAACATGTTTTATGCTAGTATGACGCTGGTTCAATAAATGCTTATTGAAAATGTCCCCATCGTTTATTCTGTGTATCTCTATAAGACCAAGTGAACACGAGTGACTTAGCGAAAAGTAGTGCACTGTTTCCACGATCCCTGAAGGATCAATGGTTGTCATGTTCAATAGTTGCCAGAAACTATTTGCTCCTTGGTAAGGTTAGGGGGCTTATAGTGACACTGTGAGCTAGCTGGTCTAAAGGCTAACATATCCTTTGAGGGTGTCTGGAATCAGTCTGGGCACCAATCCCTTAGTTTATGTTGTCTAAACGCGCAGATCCTATGTATTATTAGGAACTACACAACATGACACTGCCAACATTGGTTTGGTTCTTATTTAATGGTAAAATCTGAGAAGTTCAGTGGTCCTTTCTCAGAGACCCCTACTTACATTTACCCAGAGATGTCTGGGGTGGGAAGGAAAACATTATTTAAAAACGCTGCAGCTGAGAAGGTATATCCTGACTGTAGGTTTGTTCAAGCTTGAAAGATTATAGGTCCCTACATTGTGCATAAACCTCATCTTTTTTTTGTTGTAAATACTTACTCTCATAATGTCTCAGAATGGAGACGCTGGTATGAATGGTACTAGTGCGGAGGAAGCGGAGCTTGAAGGAGCTCTTAACATTTCAGAAAATTGCAGAAAGGCCCTTAGTATAAAATTAGCAAATGATGGTCTCTCATCAATAGATGGGACAGTTACCTTTGTGATTGAAACACACAAGGCATACAGGACAGAGGTGCTCTATATTTGGGTGAGATTCCCACCTGCAGATGCATGCAATCAAGTATTCCATAGTTTCATCCCAGATGAAATACTGGATGAATATTCTCCGTAGGAGGACATAGAAGTCCTGTTAACTTACCAAGAACATATAAATTGGTTTAAAGGCACCCTCCCCATACCACAGAAAAAGTGAGACTTGGTCTGCTCAGCAGAGACGGAGTGACTTGGCCAGTCCTAGCTGCTTATACATCGCATCCAGAAATGTATACATTGCCAGCAGCAGACTTACGTCCACATTACAAAGAAATAATAAAACTATATAGAAACCTTATACAGTTCATAATGCAAACACTTACAATTCAACCTACAAGGATCACTCGGGCTGGACAAATACAAGAGACTACAACAAAAATAAGCCCACAAACGCTGAACGCAGTTTTGTGACGGATGCCCACTAAACGTGAGCAAATGCCATTCTGGATAGCACAGAAAATAGCACCGCTTGAGGCAGTTTTTTCACACACAGGCTCGCAAGATAACCACAGAATACTGACAATTTACTTGCCAATGGGGATAGGTCTCCCAATAGAGGATTGTACCACTTGAAGTACAGTTTTCGCTGCCGTTTAAACTAGGACACTTGGTATCTCTTCAATAGCAGTCATACCAGAAGTATTGAAACAAATACAGAACGAGTACGGCGCAGAACATGTCCTGGACTTGATAGGCAGTTTTGCCCAGGTATCCACAATTATGTTAGCCAACATAAAAGGGGAGGCAGCAGTGGTAGCTATATGCCAACGCCTGAGGGAATTTACTCCTGCATAGCAGGAGTGAGAACTACGTAAAATTATCGAACATACCTATGCTTCGCTGCGTAGAGATTGCTTGGGAGCTAGATCTGTGAAACCACAATTAACGAGTTATCCTGAAAAAAACAACCAAAAGCAAGGGGCAGATTCTTTAAAAAAAAAAAAAGGGATAATAATTTTCTTTGAAAAAGCAGAATGCATCAGGATCGCAGGGTGGGTCTCCTCAACAGGAGCCCTTTGAAAAACTATATAACCTTAAAAAACTTGACCACTTTAAAAAACCTGTCGGGTATCAGGATACTGATACACGTTCCTCTCGTTCCTTTAAGGGCTCATCCAAAAACTCAGAGAGGGAAGTATGGTCAGAACACAGATCAGGAGAGTGAGTAAAGCCAGGAGAGACTCATCGCACTTCAGAATATATTATCAAACACGAAGATAAATCCAAAGACAAACCTCAATTTAAAAAGAAGAAAGTAGCTGGCCGTAAAATAAGAAACGCCCACGCTACTGATGACTCAAATAATGAACCGTTAATGGGCTCTGACAATGCTAGATAGCGCAGCAGAAGTAGCAATAGCTCGACAGAACCCGATGGAATTTCTGTTGACAACAGCGTTGAATGAACATATCACGGTGGAAACACCTGATATGAGGCTAAGTGTCCTTCATCGTTTATACGAAATTACACTCCAAATACAGAGGGACATACCCAGAAAAGTGAAAGGTCTCTTTTGGGAGAATCTGACTTTCGGACACATTATCCTTTTGGCGGAAAGAGTTTGGCCGCTTGAGTTCGTCATGTATTGCCCAAAGGGGGAAGTGATAATTTTACCGGCTTTCTCCGACTTTGTTCAAAAATCACTAAAACACAAATGTGCGCTGGAGTGAGCGGTAGTGCTAGCTCCTGGATTATACTGCAACCATATAGGGTGGGATGCTGAGTCACCTCACCATGAAAGTCCATTTAAAACTACTACTACACCACAGAGGCAGTACCCAATAAGATATGATGCAAAGAAACGGGTCAGGGAGATCTTAGATCAACTTGAAAACCAAGGTGTGATTGAGAATTGCACCTCCTGAATGAATATCCTCTCCCGAATGCAATAATACCTCTATATCAGTATGAATACATGATTTACACTGACGGATCTGCTCAGCCGGCCGTAGAAAGTAAACTGCAATACAGCGCAGCATGTGCGATTGTGAAGGTCCTGATACTGGCACTAAAAAATATGGATCGGGAATTCACCACACCTATTGTGTGCGATTCAATTTGTGTCCGGTCATACAACGATTATCTTCACTATTGGGGCCTGAAGGGATTTGGAGATTCCAAAGGTTGCACAATAAAGCACAAGTTGCTTTGGGAACAAGTGGCAGAACTGGAAAAAAGACTTGTCACTGGCTCATGCAATTCACACATTGAGTCATCAACGTGTTGGCTTGCACGTTGAAGGGAATTTATTGGCTGATCAAGGCGACAATGAGAACTGCTGCCGATGCTGCAATCACGCGTCCTAGTACAAGTATAGACGGACAGATAATGATAGCTGTGAATGCTACGCACACCAACAACTCCGCTTTGCTAAAAGGTTTTCCACTGAAGTGCTCATACAAGCTAGATGCACAAAACATTCTGTATGCTCAAATTCCAAGAGTGGGGGGATAGAGTAATACCAAACATATGTCGCAGATTAGGTTTATTCTAGCTGTACACAAGGTTCTGGGTTCAGCACACGCAGGTATTACTGCAACGGTTTCACTACCAAAACAACATTATTGGTGGCTAGGTCTTACCAAACAGACTTAAGGCTTTGTCCTTAAATGCGACATCTGTTAGCAGATGAAGGGTTCCATCACAGCACGTCCGCCACAAACACTCCTTCTGATATCTGACAGACCTCTAGCATGTGTCTACTTGGCCCACGGTGGCCCCTTACAATCGGACGGGGCTTACAGGTACATCCTGGTGGCAGTGGATTCATGCTCTAGATTCCTGTGGGTTTGGCCCCAGCGCTCAACTGATGCTCGAACTGTTATAAAGGATTTGTGAATCTTTATATGGACATACGCTATTGGCACATTACATTGTGACTGCGGCCCTGCGTTTAGCTCACGGGCTTACGAAGAAGCCATTGGAAGTTTGGGTGTGGTCTTGCTGTCTCCTCTCCATATCATCCTAAGGGAAATTCGATTGTGGAGCAGAAAAGCCGGGCCTTAAAGCAGTCCTTAACAGCAAGGTTATTAGGCTCGGGTGGCAGTTGAGTTACTTACCTATATGGGTTCCAGATGGTACTTAATAACATCCCAAGAAGTTCCCTGGGGGGGCCGTACTTTATTTGAAGTCCTGTTTGGCACTAGAATGTGGGTACCAGACCTAGATTGTGGCAGCGCAGTGGCAGATGGAAAACCATTTGACATCAGTGATTGTTTGGCTATTTTACAGGAACTCAATACATTTTGGGCATTAAAAGCAACGTCCAAGTAAAACGCACCGCCACTGGGGAAGTGAAAGCTGTTTCGCCAACACCTGCCTGGGTCCCGAAGATTGGGGACCTGGTCAGAGAAAAGATTGAGGCCAAGAAAGAATTTGGGCCATCTTACAGAGCACCTGTTCCTGTCCTGGCTGTCGAAGGAACATAAACAGTACTTCTTCTGGCTCTGTCCGGCAAGAAAGAAAAAAGATTTGTCTCAATTGATCTGATCAATTCACACTATGTGGTCAGTACTAAAATAGTGGGCCGTGAGGGCTCCTGGGTAGCCGCATCTCCTCTCACTACCTACAGAAAGTTCAGACAGATTAATACCGTTTGAAGATTCTACTCTACAAAGTGAAGGAGTTACCAACAATGTAATGGAACTCGTGCCTGTTGAAATGAACAGCTACAAAATACAAATGAAACACAGATCTCTACTTGGCCTAATACCGACATCTATGTGAATATGTTTTGACACAAGTCATCTGCCAGTTCTGAAAATACTGCTGAGCTACGAAAGATAGATCGAACGTCTGGCTACTTCCTCAATTTTCTCTCTGGATCCATGTGAACCTGAGTTACCCCCACCGCCTGTTTCCCACAAACAAAAAAATTGATGATTTCTGCCTTTGGCTAAAAAAGACTTACCTTGTTACTCCCTTTCTATAGCTCTGGATTACTAAAGGTCTACTGTTCCTAATCCTTTGGATAGGTGTAGTGTCTGTCTTTTTCCTGCTCCTGAACAGACATTACCTCCCAGAACACTCCGCAGTACAAAATGTGAACTTGGTCCTGAAACCGCATGAATCGTCACACCATGAACAAAGAGACCTGTCCTTAGTGAACATTACAACAGTTCCAGTTCCTGAAGGAATAATTTGTGACAGTGTTTCAAATGATGTACATGGTCCAACTAAATTTTTAAAAAATACTACTTTTATTTAAAATTTGATCAACTCCAGAACTTTGTCAGATGATTGGGACTTTGAAACTGTAAATACTATGCTGTCTAATTTAGAACAATCTGCTGCAGTTCCTAGCGATGAATTTTATGATGATACTTCTGATTTTGACACCATGTATTGTTACCAACACTATGGTCATCATTTCTTGCACAAAGCTTTTATCCCACGTAATGTTTTCTCTTACCATCAGTGCGAACATTGTCCAACACCGCCAAAAGTTTGCACATTTATCTGGGTTTAACACTTCAAACGCTTGCGCCTACACCTGCAAAGAAAAATATGCTCACCAATACGAAACGGATATATTCTGCTGCCTTTATTCCCTAACTGTCTTTACAGGGTTTCGACTTTTGGAAGGACACCATAGACACAAAATCAGTCTGAGGGGACTAAAGATTGGCAAGTAACTGAGGCCTTATTTAGATCATGCCTCATCCCACAGCAAATTATCTTCCTGAATGACACAGTGCAACATACTTCCTGTCTTGGTCCAGCCAAGATCAAGGACTTGAACACACCTCAGATTCCCTCGTTTTGACACTTTGAGGGTTAGCAAAATTATATACAACATAGGGAGGATACATTGGATGCCGTACTACGCAACGATTCTTACAATTCATCAGACCCCGATTGGAAGGGATGGTTGGTTTAGCCTATCCACACGAATAGGTGTCAGTCAAGATTCAGGGGTACCACCAAAGGGTTTAGTGTCCATAGGCCTGACCAGCGCTACGTACAACGAGAACACTCGGTATGGTGACATCCTATAGTGTTGGGAAGCTATGCCTAGAGTGGCTGAAGACTTCAACACTGTCCCAGGTGTAACAACACTTGTCCTTACTCTCAGATGAAAGCTATGCCTAGAGTGGCTTAAGACCTTAACACTGTCCCAGGTGTAACAACACTTGTCCTTACTCTCAGATGAAATGGATCTTGTTCTTTTTTTACCAGGTCCCCATAAGCCACGTCAGAAGCGCTTCCTTTACGCTATTTACGAGTTATGGAAAATCTCCCACCAGGAGGCTGCGGAGAGAGTGCATGAGATTGACAGGGTTAACCTAGAAATGGATATGGCAGTGGTTGACAATGGCATGACGACACTGACATCCAGGATTTATTCACTGGGCAACATTGTGTCTTCTGCAATAGATATAAAAGAACAGGATTTTTGTATTCTTCATCATGGCCAAATTGGAATTCAAAATCACTGTTTTTGTTTTATTTCTCTCTCCTGCTCTCACTGAGCACTATGGCTTTCGATGTACTCAGTTGGTCTAACTGTATTTTAACTATTTAGAGGACTTATAGAGTTTTTGAACTTTGTTAACAAATATCATGGTTTTAGATGTTTTTATACACTTGTATTTTAGCAATATTTTTATGCTTTTTTTATACAGGTATATCTTAGCATTATTTAATATTGTCATCCAGTCAGATGAGAAGTGGGTGTTATGATCCCCAATGAACCCCAATATAGGACTAGTTAGCTGCACAACCTTTTACCTACATTTGTCCTACCTTGCCCTATTTAAAGGTTCTGATGCTGACCTTTTTACCTAGTTATATGCTGAATAAATGTGTGATTTTCTTCGAAAACTAGCCTCATTTATTATGCATGAGGATTCTTGCTATCATATCTTAATCCCTTGCCTATGACATACATAGCAGGATTACCATCTTCTGTATAATAACTCTGCAAAAGTCACTGCTATCGTCATCCTTGAATGACGAGACTCACAGTGCCATTACATATCTAGGTAGAACCCCTGAGGGTATCTTTTGGGTATAAAAGAAACACAACTTCACTGGGCAACCAGAGGAGAAGCTTCCACGAGACGCTGAAATCCCTTCACACAGAAACTCCTACACGCAGTGGTATGATATCCCTTGCAGTGTGTCCAACTTGAGACCTAGATGGGGTCCTTTGTTCTCTCCCATCAGGTAATAGGGTTGGCTCTTTCCTAGGGGGGATCTTGGCTTTACACCCACATACATGCTAGGTACACGTAGGTACACTTAGATAGGATTTGCATCGTAGGAGTACGCTCGATTACTGCCATGTATTGATATGCCTGCATATATATATATATATATTGACTGTTTTAGCACCATGGTAGAATTCTACCTTTTATTTACTCCGTCGGTGCTTGCAAGCTTATATAACTGTTTCTGTCTAATGATTGTCGCAGGAAACATGTTTTATACTAGAATTACGCTGGTTTAATAAATGCTGATTGAAAACGTCCCCATCATTTATTCTGTGTATCTCTCTGAGACCAAGTGTGCACGAGTGACTGAGCGAAAAGTAGTGCACTGTTTCCACGATCCCTGAAGGATCAAGGTTTGTCATGTTCGAAGTTGCCAGAAACTATTCGCTCCTTGGTAAGGTTAAGGGGCTTATAGTGGCACTGTGAGCTAGCTGGTCTAAAGGCTAATATATCCTGTGGGGGTGTCTGAAATCAGTCTGGACACCAATCCCTTAGTTTATGTTGTCTAAACTTGCAGATCCTATGCATTATTAGGAACTACACGACACTCTTACTGAGGCCACAAGGTCAGGCACTGTGCTCCCAATCTGGAGATCGGAGACAGTCTAGGATTCCGACTCGGGTACTGCGGACTCTGCAAACGTCCCCAACATCCAAAGCTACGCAGTGCATGCTAGCACAGGTTTCCCGTTGCACGTGCCGGTCCCTCGGATTCGGCAAGCTTCCCCAGCACTCCTCAAACACCTCATGTTACGGCACCCCAGGTGGACCGCGACACTTTATAAGCATACTCCTCCGCACAGTGTAATATCTGCATACGTCAGGAAGGTCCTTGTCCCAACAGACGATAACTTCCACCTGTGTCGGCCGCACCCTGCGCAGTCCTTCTGATCAGTGGAATTGGGGAGATCCTTTTTGTCCCTGGGATCTCGTGGACACCAGGCCAGCCAACTAGCCCATGAAGAGCAGTTAGGGCCCTGGGCCATGACAGAAGGAAATAAACTGCAGGCCAGCAACATCCAGACAAAAACCCACCAAGTGATAGTCTCCTTCCTGGAGCACGACCAGCCCCAGGCCACCACAACTTTGTGGGTAATCCTGTTGCAGTCCCTCCTTCCCCAGTGGTTTCTCTTGTCAATGTCCCAGCGTTGAACCAGCGTAGAATGGTTTCAGTCCCAAAACCGTCTTCAAACTCTTGAGGACAGAGCCCCAGTAGTTATAACCACAATGGCCCTAGAAGATGAGATCGGGTCAGAAGGCCGCCTTTGAAATGCACAGGCCTCCTCTAAATTGTGTCCTGTCTGCCATCCTACCCTGGGAGGTTTGATCAATAGTGTGGTCAGTACCCTGCCCCTTAGAATGCAGGGGGCAGTTCCACCCCCTCTTATCCATCCCAGGAAGGCTTCTCAGAGTCAGAGATGTGCAGTTTTCCTTGAGCCCCTAGTTTATTGCCGTCTACGAGGAATACGCAGATGTAGCTGTCCCCCAGAATCCAGATGTGGATTGGAGACGGGCTGACAGGCACAGACCGAGCCACAAGCGTAGAAATGTCATCTTTCCCAAAGTGGCATTTCCACAAAAGTAATGTCATCCACTCTCATTATCGGAGAGGATTTGCCATTACTAATCCATCAATACTAAACACCATACCGCTACTCTTCTGCAATTAGGAAATACATCTCTGTAGCCTTTCCACAGATCCCCCCATGTTAGTCAATGTGAGAAGCAGGCCTCACTGTACTGAACTCTCTATCCAGTACCAATCACTATTAGGGCATGTCGAGCACATGTGCAAATGCCCTACCTTTTCCCTACACCACACCCTGACCCCAGGGAGTACTCGTATGTATCGAGAGACATGCAGAACTTGGGCAAGTCGTTTTCAAATGCCATGCTAAGTAACAGTAACCTGCACACACAGGCCACGCCATAGCATACCTGTGGTGTTTGAAGAGCTACCTCCGTGGGTGGCACAACCAGTGCTGCAGGACCACGGAGAAAGCTAACACAAGGAGATGATGGATGGAGTCCTGAAACTTTTCAGACACTCACCCCCAGTCACAGATCTAGGTTGAATCCATCATCATTCTTTAGCTCACTTCGCCACCTCAGTTCAGACCCAGCTATATGCAAATCAGTCTTGACCCTGTGCCTCATGGGAACAGTCCAGCCCGAACTGCCAAGCTAGGTCTTCTCTGAACCGGAAACACGCATCTTGGGACCGGTTTCTGGGTAACACCCTTCATCAGCCAGGCTAGCTTGAATCCAATAGCAAAGTGAGCAAGGGACCCACGCCTGGGCATACCCTGCCTACTTAGGGCGAACAAAGCAAACACAAGGAGATGATGGACCGAGTGGTGAAACTTGTCAGACACTCACCCCAGTCACAGATCTGGGTTGAATCCATCATCATTCTTTAGCTCACTTCGCCACCTCCGTTCAGACCCAGCTATAGGCAAATCAGTCTTGACCCTGTGCCTCATGCCTCATGTGGTATGTTTGAAGAGCTACCTCCGTGGGTGGCACAACCAGTGCTGCAGGCCCACGGAGGAGCATTTGAGTTACATGCCCTAGGTATTTGTCTTACCACTGGACAAGGGACATACAGCTAACTCAAATCAGCCAATCATGTATACACCAGTCACCAGTATGTACATGACAAGCACAGCGCTTTGGCACTGAATGGCAGTGTCAAAGCGCTCAATGTTCTACGTCATCAAAACAGGGTCCAAACAGAAGGTTGGAAGAGATCACTCCAGAAGATGCCAGGTTTAACAACCGCCATTCAAATGATGTAAAGAGGGGATCTGCTGTCTCCGTTGTTCAGAGTGTGAAGGGTCCTTTAGTTAAGACCAACCTTTTATTTATTTTCTGATCATTGTTCAGTGTGATTGGTGATAGCCAGGTGCAGAAAGCGCACAACTCTGCGTTCCTCTGTTGTGGATCTTCTAAACTGAAGATGACCTCACTGCAAGGACCATCACTCTACACAAAGGCTGTGTCTGGAGATCAGCCTAGAGAGAACCGTCCCAAAGCTGTTGGGAGTACAGAGAATTCACGTGTCTGGTCTGCTTCGACTGTATAAAACTGGGAGCTACTGACCCAACTGTCCCAGTCCCAGATTCACCTTTTCCAAGCCAGGGAAAGCTCTGGGGAGCACTCTGATGACTACTTTGCAACCAGAGGTGGTGTCTGCCTAACTGTCAGCTTCCCAGAGGTAAAGGGACATCACCTGGTGTCTGACCTGGGATGTAAAGCTGGCTCCCTCTCCTGGAGTACCAGGTGGCTAATATGTCTACTGGGAGAGGTAAGGAGCACGCCAACCTTCCAGGTGTGATTATCTTGGACAAACCAGAAATACCGGACCCTGAAGACTTAGACCCTCCGACCCAGAGAGACTTAGGAAAGTAATCCGTGTGCTCCCAGATCAGAGCTCAATCTCTCCTGCCGAGCAACCTACAGCGTGGCACTGTCCTAAAGTTGTGCGTGAGTGGACTGTACTGTGGCATTGTCCTAAAGTTATTGCTGGGTGGACTGTACTGCTGCAAACCTTATATTGGTCTGAGTAGCGTGCACGTTGGAACTATCCTGGATTCGTTCTTAAGCAGACTGTGCCTCTGCAGTAGCCTGGAGTGTACCTGAGCAGACCGAGCCACTATGACAGCTGACTAAACCTGAGCGTACTTCACCACTAACCTAGCACAGTGCCCTGGTCCGAGGTCCTGCGCCCTGTAAATGAGTGGCTTAAGGCGGTCCTGTAACATCGGACTGCACAGCTCACCACTAAACTCACCCAAGGCCCAGAAGTCAGCTTGAGGCCAGCCAGAGACCCACGATGATGCTGGAGCCTGCAGAGACCCGGCTGCTGACTTCCACTGCTGCTCCTAACGAACTTAACCTGAGCGCCAGAGCACTTGCAGCCAGTGCATCTCCTCCTGGAAGCAGGAGGGAGAACCAGGGGCCTGCTACAATGATGAAACAAGCAAACTGTTTGGATTATTAAGAATAAAGGAGCGCACAGACTTTAGAGAGGAGGATAGCAGTCACCTGTGCCCACTCCAGTGAGCAGACAGAGTCAAACCTTGGTAGATGAGTGCGGAGAAGGAGGTCCCTGGGTACAATGGCCTCACACGGGTGAAATGCTTGTATCTATTTGCTGTACTATGTAGTATTACCTTTCTATACTTCCTTCAAATGATGGTGCTGCTGAGTGTTTGAGTACTGACTTTGAAGCACCTTACACTACCTCCCTGAGAAGCCTGTGTCTGCTGACCATCCCTACCACTGAGTGTTAAGTACTGAAATGGTTGTACATTTACCCAATTTGTAAAGCGACAGTAGGAAAGATCCTGGGACATCTAAGCCAAATGACCTTATCCCCTTCGGCTGAGTTGCAGTAGCCTCTGGGTCCCCTGAACAGGCTCTGATACGTGTCTTTTATTTGTTTCTTCTAAAATTAAATGATCGAGGCATATGAGCTGTAGATCACACACTGTGCATAGATCGCCATCTGGTGTTGGGCCCGGATTTTTGCACTTTGTTGTTGTCCTCGAAAGTCTTTGGAAGTCACGGGATAGGTGGCTCCTCCTTTGGACAATAGAGCACATGGGCATCGACTCCATTGTCAGATTTTTTTTTTTCCCGCCATCAGGCTCGGATGTGTTTATCGCGCTCCAGTTCAGTGTCGTTGCCGATCATCTTTTATCTTTTCGACGCAAAATCCTCACCCATACTTCGGTATTGTTTCCATCGTCTTCCCCTTAGACGCGCATCTCTCCAGATCTTCAAATCTTCCATTCCGGTCGTCGACGCAGGCCTTCGGGCCTACCTGCGCCATTGGGCCTTCGGCTCATGGAAAGGACTCCCTTTAAATAGTGTCCTAATGTGGATCCAAGTTTCAACAAGCAGATCTTCATTTGTGTGTAACCTCTGCCTTTCACCCGAGCACGAGGCCAAAGACTGTCCAGCTTGTGCCTCTTTCCGCTCCAATAAGACGATCCAGGACCGTTGAGCTCGAAGAACAATGGCTCGATCATCGACATCCATTCCCGACGGCATCTTCCAGGAAGGCATCAATGTACCGGAGCAGGAGCAGATCCAACACAGTGCCGTCAGCTCCTCCGAAGCCGACGATTCCGACGTCGAAGACATCACTCCGGGGCAGCGGGTCGTAAGTACTGACGTCGACCCCTCCCCACCCCCCCTTCCCAAAAAGGCTTCGGTCACACCTTCACCTTTGGGCCTAGGTGCACACCGGGACAAAACTGCTCACGCGCTGCCTTCGGGCTCGGCAAAGAAGCCAATACAAATGCCTTCAGGCCACTCGGGAGCCAGCCAGCCTGCCGTCGGTACCGAAACTCCATCCCCGGCACCGAAAAAGAAACCAATGCCTTCCTCTGAGCCAACGCTTACCTCCTCATCGACTCCTTCGGCGCCGAAATCCACTGGCACGGACGCCCCGGCTCTTCAATTTTTTTTATTTAGGAACCGAGCAAACCCCCGGCTCCAAAAACCTCGGGTTTTCAGCCTTTGGAGCACAGGCTTACGGATCCGAAAAGACCACCGGAATTGAAAAAACAGTCGGTATCAAAATCTATCGGAATCGAGGAAAAGTCCCGATTTCAGGCCTAAAGAGCACAAAACGACTCCAAAACCCCTGACACACACACACAATCGGTCCCCAAAAAGACGGCACTGAAAGAACACACTTCTGTGGAGGAGCTTTATTGACCGGCTCCGACCCAAAAAACACTTCAAAAAGACCCTAAAACAGGTCAACTCATATAGCCCTTCAAAGAAACGGAAAATGGACAAACCTGTACCAGCTCCACTTCCTTTGAAAAAGAGAGACATTGCTACTTCTACCTTAAGGATTCCTTCTCCTCCTCCCCCTCAACACCACTCTCCTATCCCATATTTACCTCCCTCACCATCTTCTCCACCTCCAGATGATGATGACACCTCTGACGACATGGGGGATGTTTACCCTTAAGGGGAACCCAGTCCCCATTATGACACACCAGATGTCCCAAACACACCTCCAGGACGACATCTACCCATCTAGGCCATCCCCTCCTGAGGACACTATAGGGTTCACTCAACTTATACACAGGGCAGCAGAATATCATGGAGTAAACCTACATACAGACCCTATAGAGGAAGATTTCCTCATGGATCCTTTCGAACCATCCCAAAGGTCCAGTGCCATTCTCCCCATGTTAAAAGGGGTAATCAAACACGCTCCTGAAGTGTTTAAGGATCCTGTAAGGGCCAGAGTCATTAACCCCAGGGTAGAACAAAAGTACAAAGCTGCTCCATCTGACCCTGTTTATATTAAAGGGCAAATACCCTTAGATTCCTTAGTGGTCTCCAATGCCAGGAAAAGGGCCAATCCGCAAACCACAGGAGATGCCCCACCTCCTGATAAAGAATCAAAACTGCTGGACACGTCGGGTAAAAGAACAGTATCCCAAGCAGTGAACATGTGGAGGATTGCCAACACACAGGCTTTGCTCGCAAGATATGATAGGGCACACTACGACGAACTAGAGACCCTACTACAACACCTTCCAGATCAATACAAGACACAAGCTAATGATCTCATTCAGGAAGGCAAGGTCATAACAAATACCTCCATTCGTTGTGTTCTCGATGCTGCACACACAGCATCCCGGGCTATTAACACCAGCATCTTTTTACGCACACATGCATGGCTACGTATATCTGGCTTCAAGACGGAGGTCCAAACCACTATATTAAACCAACCATTTGATCAAGAACACCTGTTTGCACTCAATGTAGGTTCATCTTTAGAACAGATGAAAAAGGACACCGACACTGACAAATCAATGGGAGCCTTGGAATCGCCAGCTCCCAGAAGTTCTTTTCGTCGCTCCTCTTACAGAGGCGCCTCTAGAGGTTTTTCCACCTAAAACCCCTCCACTTCGTACAAGAGTCCAACACAGACCTCATCTAACAGAGGCTATTACAGAGGAGGCTTCAGGGGCCTTAACAATAAGGGTAGAGGCAAAACTACCAACACTCGTACCGCCTCCACCCCTAAACAATGACTTCCCTCCACTCCCCCCCTGGACCACTCTACTCCGGTCGGGGGAAGTTTGCTACAGTTCCTACCTGTCTGGGACAACATTACTACAACAGGTGGGTGAGACAAATCATCCAATCCGTTTATTGCCTGGAGCTCACTTCAACTCCCCCACACATTCCACCCAGACAGCGTCCAATGTCGGCTGAACACTTAACGCTTCTAAAACAGGAGGTACTTTCCCTCCTACAAAAACATGCCATAGAACCAGTTCCCCTTCATCACCAAAACACAGGGGTTTACTAACCCTGTATTTCCTCATTCCAAAGAAGGACGGAATCCAAGACCCATCTTGGACCTTAGACCATTAAACCTCTACATACAATCAGACCATTTCTATATGGTCACTCTTCAGCAGGCCCTCCCGTTACTCAAACAGGGCGACTTCCTTGCCACAATAGATCTCAAGGCGACTACTTTCACATTCCCATTCACCCTGCTCACAGGAAATACCTTCGGTTTGTGGTAGACGGCCAGCATTACCAGTTCAAGGTCCTCCCGTTCGGAGTCACCACAGCACCCTGGGTCTTCACAAAATGTCTGGCAGTGGTGGCAGCCCACTTAAGAAGACAACAGATTCACGTCTTCCCATATTTGGACAACTGGCTCATAAAAGCCAAGTCACATATCCAGTGTGTAAATTACACACGCGCCACAATAAAACTACTTCACGACTTGGGGTTTACCATAAACCTCGCAAAGTCTCACCTCCAACCAGCCCACATCCAACAATATCTGGGTGCCACAATAGACTCCTCAAAACGCCTTGTTCATGCAACTAGTAGCGATGATGGCCTCTTGCATATTCATAGTACCTCATGCAAGACTCCAGATGCGCCCTTTACAGGAATGCTTAGCACGTCCGTGGAACCAAACTCAAGGTCAGCTGACAGATCTGGTCTTGGTGGATGGCCGCACACATCACTTTCTGCAGTGGTGGAACATCCAAAACCTTTCCAAAGGGTGACCGTTCATAGAGCCGTTTCCACAGACTGTGCGAACAGCAGACGCATCGCTCACCGGCTGGGAAGCTCATCTACTTCATCACACCATACAGGGCACATGGACACCTAAGCAAAGTCTACTCCACATCAACCACTTGGAGTTGCTAGCAATCTTTCTGGCACTAAAATCATTCCAAAAACACTTAATACGCAAAGCTGTCTTAGTCCGCACGGACAATATGACAGCAATGTACTATTTGCAAAAGCAAGGGGGGGACGCACTCTCTCCAGCTCTCTCAATTAGCACAGAGCATATGGAGATGGGTCATTCCTCAGAATATTTTCCTGTTAGCTCAACATCTCTCAGGAATTGAAAATCACATGGCAGATCTGTTAAGTCGACAGACACAACAGATTCACGAGTGGGAACTTCATCCACAGGTTTTCTAACCGTTCTTCCAAATGTGGGGGCAGCCAGAGATAGATCTCTTCGCCACACATTACAACACAAAATGCCCAAGCTTCTCCGCCAGATATCCACACCCATTGTCCAAAGGAAATGCGATATTGATGTATTGGTCAGGCAGATTTGCGTACGCTTTGCCGCCTCTCCCACTCATTCCATTAGTGGTGCGCAAGCTGCAACAACAGTCACTCACACTGATCCTAGTTGCTCCAACGTGGGCCAGACAACCCTGGTACACAACATTGCTGGAACTATCAGTAGTCCCGCATCAAAAACTACACCTCTCCCCACAGCTCTTAACACAGAATCACGGAGAGATTAGAGACCCAGATCCAGCACATCTCAACCTAGCGATCTGGCTCCTGAAGTCCTAGAGTTTGGTTATCTCAATCTTCCCCCTGATTGCATGAACGCTATCAAGGAGGCTAGGCGCCTCACCACTAGAGCCTGCTATGCAGCCAAGTGGAAAAGAATTGTCATATACTGTAACAATAACATCAACCATCTGGATGCCTCCACTCAGCACATCATATGTTATCTACTGCATCTTCAGAGATGTAATCTAGCATACACATCAATTAGGTTACTTCTCGCTGCCATAGCAGCTTACCTACAAAATAGACAGCACCTGTCACTGTTCAGGGTGCCCGCCATTAAGGCATTCATAAAAGGCCTCAAAAGAATAATTCCTCCCAGGGTACCTCCTTCCCCAGTGTGGAATCTAAACTTCGTCCTCACAAGGTTAATGGGTCCTCCATTTGAACCTCTGCATAAATGCGAGCTACAATTTCTCACATGGAAAGTCGCTTTCCTTGTGGCCATTACATCTCTTAGAAGAGTCAGTGAGCTACAGGCACTAACCATTCAAGAACCATTTTTACAACTCCATCATAACAAAGTGGTTCTCAGAACAAATCCCAAATTCCTTCCTAAAGTTATTTCTCCTTTCGATCTCAACCAATCTGTTGAGTTGCCAGTGTTCTTCTCGCAACCACAAACAGTAGCAGAAAGAGCTCTTCATACACTCGACGTAAAGAGAGCACTCCTTTATTATATAGACAGAACAAAACCCTTTCGTAAAACAAAACCACTTTTTGTATCCTTCTCAGCACCACATAAAGGCAATCCCATTTCAAAATCTGTAATTGCAAGGTGGATTGTCAAATGTATACAAATTTGCTATCGCAAAGCAAAACGTACACTATCTGTTCCCCCTAAAGCCCACTCTACCCGAAAAATAAGGGCTTCAATGGCATTTTTAGGGAACATTTCCCTAGATGACATTTGCAGAGCAGCTACATGGTCTACACCGCACACATTCACAAAACACTATTGTGTAGATGTGCAGGCAAAACAACAAGCTATTGTGGGCCAAGCTGTACTCAAAACTCTATTTCAAACTACTGCCTGCAACAGATACTGGTGGTCGCCACTAAGGAGGAGTACTGCTATGCAATCTATGCACAGTGTGTGATCTACAGCTCGCATGCCTCGAACGGAAAATGCTACTTGCCAGTATGCATCTGTTCTTGGCATGTAGAGCTGTAGATCCACACACGCCCACCCACCTCCCCGGCTACTTTTATCTGTTCCGGTATTATCTTATTTAGATACAACATACATGGACATCTATTTCTATTTCTCACAAAACTCCATCATTTCCCTTCTTGGCGAAATAACAATCTGACGATGGTGTCGATGCCCATGTGCACTATTGTCCAAAGGAGGAGCCACCTATCCCGTGACTTCCAAAGACTTTCCAGGACAACAACAAAGTGCAAACATTGGAGCCCAACACCAGATGGCGATCTATGCACAGTGTGTGGATCTACAGCTCTACATGCCAAGAACAGATGCATACTGGTAAGTAGCATTTTCCTTTTGTAAATAGGAGGGCATTGTTAGATTTACTAGCCTGAAAAGGCGGATATTTGGGAAGCTTGGTTTAGAGGAATTCTGTCCCTGTGTGAAGTTGTACATTAACCGTATCACTGTGGTACATCCAATTTGTTCCTACTTAATTGGGGTGCAAAGCTCTGTGATATGATATATATGGTGTTCCGTTTTATGCCTACTGTAACTTTGCAACTTAAATGTATAGCCTCACTAACTGTATCTTTGAGATGTCTGACACATCATTGAAAGATCTACCTTTAGAAAAGACCCATTGTCATGATTTTCCCAGTATCTATTGTTTATTACTGTGCTTTTTGCTGTCTTTCGTTTTACTGTACTATGGTAGTTTGATCACATGGTTAAAAAAGAGAATGATTTAATAGTTGTCTTGAGAATTTCTTCATAGTACAGTGTGGTCTCCTAGCATTACATTTAAACAAAAAGGCAGTATTGTGATTACTTGTTTTTTCCTTTTGTAGTAATGCAGTGTATCCTTTATTTTGCTTTAGTTTTTTTGTTTTAAAAGCATCTGTATTTTTGTTTCCTTTATTAGAGATTCCCGTAAAGATTTGGCAGTGCTGTTCTGCAACCGATCAAATGCTTTTTACAACCTTGAAAAATGGCCTGAAGCGCTTTGTTCTGCTGAGCAGAGTATTGCGCATGATCCCACCTACATCAAGGTACTGTGCACTGTCTAAATACTATAGCACCTACTGACATAGCAAACATGTATTCTGAGTAAGAAGTGTTAATTCACACTCATGCCACGGATTTGTTTCTCGATCAGCTGATGCTACTGCATTAACGTTTTGGTACGTAGCTAACAGATTTGGCCTACCCTAGAGAGCCCCATGAAATAGTCAGCTTTGCATCTGCCTTTGGTTTGTGTATTCAAATTGATACAGCACTCTTATTCTCTACCACATGATATGTCCTCTTCCTGATATGTTGCTTTTTTCCACAAAAATATATTACTTCTCACATACCTGTTCGAGTTCCGGGTTCTATTTTTTTTTCTTGACAATGATAGCTTGGCTCTTAATTTAATCTTGTAAAATGTCTCTCTTTTCTGGTTCTTTCTACTTCCTTCCACTCCTCGAGATCACTTGATCACATTGTCAGACTTGTGCCCTTTTTTTGTTCAATCTTTTCCAATTCACATTTACTTCTTGTACACATATTTAAGGTCTACCATCATCTAGACCTTTTGCACTGTAAACACTTCTAAACGACATTAAAAAACCTTGTACATTGAAAACATTTATGGTGACCCCATCACCTTTTGCTGCTACAAACCACCCAGATGCCTAAATAGAATATCCTGAAACCAGTAGCCATTGAAGTGACCCTTTGAATGGAGATCAATGCTTCAGGCTCTAAAATTCCATTCTACTACACCTTGAGCTCAAACAATACTTTCCGAAGTACCTACGTGATTAAAGACACACTTCTTTGTTGCTGCATATTACCCATGTGTGCGATGAGCTGAAAGAACTGACATCTAAGAATGTTTTTATGATTGAACTACCTTAAAGAGCTGGTTTCTTGGTTGTGCAATAACCATATATAGATACATTAAACCTTCAATTAGGCAAAGGAAACTTCTATAACTTAAGAATGTATACCTCTTCAACACAAATGCTAACATTTGGAGTTGCCATCCAGTATAGAGAAACTACCTTCCGTTTTATCCAATCCTACTAACAATCTCCACCAATAGTAATTATAGAATATTCTTGCGTTTGATATCTGGTTACTTTTTAAGAGTTTTTGTGATATCATTCACCACATGGCCCCTTACATAATAATATTGTACAGCACTGGAAATTTCATAATGTCCCATGCTAGGATTTCTTTCAGACAGAATATCCTTGGTACATCAAGAAATCAGTGCTAAAGTAAATAGTTTAACACAGTAGCCTAATACCAGCATAGTGTACAAGGATCAGACATATCAATTTACCTTTATGGAAAAGATGCCATTGAAATCTTGCAGTGCTTCCTTCCTCCTCCCCCTAACAAATTACTGAGTTGAAACACCAGAAAACAAAAAATACCTGAAAATGAAAATGCTTGGATATTCATAACCACAAAATAAAATTGATCAAACTGGCACCGTACCAACTTCACTCACTATAGAAGATAATCTCATGTTGACTGACAGAGACTACAAGTTGTGTACAGCCTGCTCGCATTGTGCATAGATAACGTTTCTCAGAGGCCTCCCAAATCAACAAGTCTCATTAAACTTAAACACTGTGGCTAGATTGGTAATGGGAGGCCTGGAGAGCAATTGTATACATTTTCTACTCACGGATCTGTATCCACTGTCTCCTCTTTCTAAACGATTAATTTTATTCCATGCCCTGCTTCTAAACAAACCAACAGTCTGCTTTGGTCGTTCTGCTAACACCAATTTAGTTAACTCTAACTGAATCATCAAAGCAACTGAGATGCACCGCCTCAGGAGATAAGGCGGAGCGGCGATATATTGCCCTGGACATGAGACACAGTTCGATATTTAGGCATCCGGCTGTACCATTTACAGCGCGACCTGTTTGAGGTAAACTTGAGACGGGAGCTCACGGCCCTAAAGGCCCAGGTTAAATTCTGGAACTATCTACCCCTTGCCATTATGAGCAAAATAGCTCTCTCAAAAATGATTGTCCTTCCTTGGTTATGGTACTATTTTGTAAATGTGCTGGATTATCCAACCAGACACTTCTTCCGGGAGTTGGATTCGATGTTTAGGGAATTGATCTCGAATGACAGATAGCATAGAATAGCTGTAACAAATTACAACTACCAGTGGGAAGGAGCGGCTTTGGACCTCCCTCTTTTGAATCGTACTGCCTCGCAGCCCAACTCCAGTGGGTAAGCCACAGGCTTTCAGTTGGGAATCTATATGAAACCAACTGTGGAGACCGGGCCCTATCCCCTGATATTCTCCAGCAATTCCTGCTACTCTCAGGCAAACTACAGTGCTCGTGGTCGCTGCATGTATGGATAGCTCGAAAGTGCTTAGCCCAGTTCTTCCAACTAACACACCATATCAAGTCATACCCTCCCATGATTCCCCTTGAGGGCCTGCCGAGATTCCTTGGATTCATTACAGCTGAGGAATTATCTTCCTGGCACAATAAATCCATAGACATTGTGGGCATTCCATTTCAGGAACGCTACTTATGAACATTTGAGCAACTTTTGCAAGATTATGGCATCCCGCCGGGTCAATTCCTTCTCCATGGCCAGCTGCTGGCCTCGTGCCACCTCTTCTGGCGTACAGTAGATGAAGAACCCCCGCCGTCATACGATCCCAATATGTCATGGGCACCGGGCACTGAGTTACATGGCTATACAGGTCCCTCAGAGAGCATGTGTAGATCTCCTTGACCCTCCTCAGAACCCTGTGGGAAGACTACACTGCACGCCCTATATACAATTCAGAATGGAACACAGCGCTAGAGTCCCTACAGGGGTCTCCTGTAAGGGTAGATTTAAGAACATCCAATTTATAATACTCCACAGAGCCTATTTCATACCAAGCAAGCTGAATCACATTGTCCTTGCGGTGAATCTCACATGCCTCAGATGCCACTCCAGTGCCGCAGATCTACAACACATATTCTGGTCATGCCTCACCCTAGTGCACTACTGGCACACCATACATAACACTCTTGCCACTGTCATGGAAATCACCAACCTGAACACTTGGGCAGCGGCTGGCCTGGGTAGCTTCAAGCGGGGCAAAGATAACAAAGTACGATTTGCGAATCTGGCCTTGTGGTTAGCCTAGCGGATCCTCGCACTACACTGGAGAGATGACCAGTGTCCTGCAATCACACTATGGCATAAGGCACTCCTCAGCTGGGGAGAGGCAGAGAGCATCACCCTGCACCAGGAGGAAGCTCAACCTCATCAAGTGACCTATAGCAGCGGCCTGGGATACCATGTTCACACATTTTTAAAAGCTGGTGCATATACACACCTCTCTCCATGAAAGCCTGGTGGTGGACCGTCCTGTCGTCCTGCGGTTGGTCCCCTGACCTAGAACCCGAACCCGGGAGGGGTACACTGCTGCAGGTCCTTAACTCTTACCGTTTACCACTATTAGAAATTACCAAACAAGTTGCAGGCCTAGTGAGCCAAGTGTATGCCACTGGTGGCACCGCCCTTTCCCACCACTTGTCTTGGAGGTTCATATCGCTATTCACCTCAATTTCAGTCCCGGTCCATACGGATAACACAAAACACATTCCAACCGTGTACTAATATTGCCTGGCCGTTTTGTTGTTTTGACCCGACACCAGTCATGTCCCGGTGTGTCAGACGCATATCGAGATCCAACAAGTTGTACCCATTTCTTGAAAGCTGTTTTTCATTTATCTATGTAGAAATGTGACCGCTATACGGTCTCTGTATACCTTGTGAAAACCAAAAAGTATTAAAAAAAAAAAACAACTCAATAAAAAGAGTTTCAAATAGTGGTGCTTAAAAGTCAAGGTTGCTGTGTGTGTGACAGGGCTCATCTTCTCCAATATCTCACTGCGGGCCAGAAGGTGAAGACCATTTGAAAAATGGAAAGTCTTGCTAAAGAGAATATAATTATTGTTTCCATGGTTGCATCAAGCACTGGTTTCTGACATCTATGAAAATGGGGCAGTCTTTAGGTGACTGAGATTGCTTTGAAACACCACCTTGCATGAGGTTCAAATCAATATAAGGCGGAGCTCTTCTTCTACAAGCCCTTTAACTTATCAATTCTGATTCTGTGATTGCTAGGTCACTGTGCTCTTTTCAAGTAATGGGGGGGCGGGCATGATTGCAGGCAATAGTAAAGCTCCGCATTTACCACCACTACTGCTACCAAATCTAGACATTATACACATGGTACCAACAAAGAAACAGACTGTTGCTGTGTGCCGCTTCACGAATAGCTGGTTTACCCTTTTACTGAAGGCATTCTTTTCCGAGGATGATTGACTCCATCTTTTCCTCAATGTGCATTGAAAGGCACATTGAGGAAAAGTGGAAGGAGGGAGGATTTCCAGGCAGATTGAAGCCTCGAAATCCATAATAACCAACAAGTTGGCGGTATCTATTTTATCATCTGGCCATACCTTGGAATTCATCAAACGTCCATTGGAGACTGGGGGATCTAGTTGGCGGTTGTAGGGTAAGAGTAATTTGGTGCTTTTTCTCTCTCATGATCTGGACTACCTTACTTTTGGACCCAACGGAGAACCCCGCCAGCCCTGAACCTTTAGAGTATCTGAGCAGAATG
The DNA here is from genome assembly GCF_964204655.1 of Triturus cristatus. Classification (NCBI taxonomy): domain Eukaryota; kingdom Metazoa; phylum Chordata; class Amphibia; order Caudata; family Salamandridae; genus Triturus; species Triturus cristatus. The sequence goes on from NC_140588.1 coordinate 515,154,432, forward strand.
ATCCAAGGCTTACCCAGGAAGCTCATGTAGACTAAAAATCCAGCTCTCAATGTGCGTGTTTCTAACTGTTTATTACATTGAGGTCCAGCCAGTGCTTTGATTTAAGCAAAAATACTTTAATCCCTGTACACATAACAAAAACTACTATACAGACACTTTATAACCGCTTATGCTGAATGGTTTTGTTATATTATTACTACCTTGGTATTTATGCACTGAAGTCTTATGAAACGTGTAACGGGGTCTTTTTGGAATGTTTTCTGTACTTAATAGGTGCCCCTTTGTGGCTGGCTCACCTCAACCTCCTTTGGTTAAGCCATACCCACAGATTAGTCCCAAAATGGATTCCTCCTATACACAAGAAAACACCTCATAGCACTCGATGCTCACTGTGCCTCATTCATTAAGAACAAATATATCTGCACCATCCATGTGCCTTTTTGTCATAAGATGAGCGAAAGACTTGGTTGACAGGAACTGGCAGAATATTTTGAACAGAAGGAGACAGCAGTACACTCTCTCACTGTAGGCAACATATTAAAAGGCCTGCTTCTTCTACCATAATCGGCGGCTGCCACCACTGTCAGTTCATCCCAGTGAAATGACAGTAGTCACTCAGAAAATGAGGGGCACATTTGTGTGTTCCATTTAACCACAGAGGCCTGCTCTGGGTCTATCACCCTTCACAGAATACTCCCAATCCATGTGTGATTGTTGCGCGTTCCAAGTGAACCTCACATGCCCCAGATGTCACTCCAGTGCCGCAGATCTACAACACATACTCTGGTCATGCCTCACCCTAGTGCACTACTGGCACACCATACATAACACCCTTGCCACTGTCGAGGAAATCACCAACCTGAACACTTGGGCAGTGGCTGGCCTGGGTAGCTTCAAGGGGGCAAATATCACAAAGTGCGAGAACGATTTGCGAACCTGTCCTTGTAGTTTGCCAAGCGAACCCTCTCATTACACTGGAGAGATGACCAGCGTCCTGCAATCACACAAAGGAATTAGATTGTTAGATTGTTTTTTTCCGCCATCGGGTTCAGATGTGAATTGCTGCGCTCCGGTTCGACACCCTTTCTCGGCTTCCCTTCGACGAGCAATCCACTACCCTCGATGGTATTGTTTCTCGATCGCATTTCCCATTCTCCCCATATTGTTTCGACTCAAAGACCTACCCTCGCCGAGCTCGCTATCAGCCGAGGGAACGGACTCCATTCAAACTCTGTCCTGAGTGTTGCGCCACGTTTCCGCGCACCGACCTACACGAAGTGTGCAAACTCTGTCTATCCCCGGAACACGACGAGAAAGACTGCGAACGCGTGCCGATCGTATCGATCGAAGAAGACGCTTCGTGACTGTTGAGCTCAACGTCACGAGATGCAACATCAAGGCGGCTCTGTGAGAAGTTGGCCTGATGTATGATGTCACTAGTTATAGTGTACACCTTATATCAGTCCAAATACCCTTATGGTGATTGGTTGTAAAGTCAACCTTATAGACCAGCTATCCTAGTGGTAGCATGGACAAGAGCAGTCTTAGGCTAAACTCTGAATGGCATGTGAAGCCAGCTGTGATACCATATATAATCCCTTGAATACCAAATGAAAGGACACCACAACAGATATATATATATAAAATAAAGTGTATTTATTCTAAGCAAACCCTCAGCACTCTTTATGAGTTTAGAGGTAAGTACAACACAGTCTTATTAATGCATACAGTAAGTCACACAGGTAAGTAATACAGTTAGGCCCTAGGGGCCACGCAAACCATATACTAAATAAGTGGTATAAGAACCACTGTCACGGAAATAGAATAGGCCTAGGCCATCGCTGGGGCTACACTACACTAGCGTTAGTTAGGAAGTGGGAGGCCCACGGGATTCGTGTGCAGAGTGGAAACACTCACGCGTAATGCGTAAAAGTCAATAGCAATGTTACAGTTTAGAAATAGATAGATTTAGGACACTTCCGGAGTAGCTAGGAAGTTGAGACTTGAAAACTAGACACTAGGATAGTCACTATCCTGATGAGCACCGGAGTACCCAAGTTACCTAGCCCACAGGCTGCGGGTGCATAGGGGTGAAGATGCGTCGTTTTCGTCGTCGACTCCTATGGATGCCTGAAGAAAGATGCTGACAGGCAGTCAGGGGAGAGTGTCCGGTGGATCCCAAGGCTGGGATCAAGAAGAGAAGAAACCTGCAAGCAGAGGGGACAGAGTCAAGGTCACTAGCCAGTGACCACGTGGAACCAGGAAGGAACCAGGCGATGTCGTGAAGAGTTGCAGGTGAAGGTGAAGCTTGTCGCTGCAGCCAGGAGGACCAGGAAGCGTCGAGGACGACCAGGACCAGGAGGCGAGCTGTCCCACGAAGGCTCTTGCTGTCGGCGGCGTCGAAGTTGGACTAGGACTCACCAAGCCTTGGCAAGCGGAACCCACGAAGAACAAGGGACTTGCTTCTGGTGCAGACCAGGAAGGTCTGGGGTGCTTCTTCTTTGCAGAGAAGCGGGAGCCAGTCTGGAGGAGCCAAACCAGCGCAGAAGATTTCAGGGAGCGTCGTCACAAAGGCCACTAGCCAGCGGGCAAGCAACCGGACAGACGCGGCAAGCAGGAAAATGCTGAAGGGCCCCACGCAGGACTCGTGGAGTGTGGGGGGCTGGTCTTCGGTGCAGATGGTGCTTGGGGTTGGGGCTTCTCAATCCCCGGTGCACAACTTCGAGGGTACCTCAGAAGCTGCGCTGTAAGTTACTAGCCACTTTTCCCAGGTAGCCGGTCCCACGTCGCTCGTCGCCTCCACGGATCTCAGCTCTGCTGCAGATGTGGATGAGGGTCGGAGAAGTCTGGAAATCAAGGCTCTGGTCGGGCTCTGCAGTCGGTTCCTCGTCGAACGTTTCACAAAGCAAAGGGTAGTCTCTTGATGGTGCCTGTTTGCACAGGGTAGCCACTCCTTGGCTACAAGGGAGATTCTTCAGTCTTCTTCTTTCGTCGAATGTCGAAGGTCCCGAGTTTCTGTTCAGTTTTGCAGGTTCAGGAAAATCTAAAGTCTTGAGGCCCAACTCCCACTCTTATACTAATCTGGGGGGCTGGGATACCTGCTAGGTCACGCCTTATGGGTGGGACCTGGGAGGGGGTGGTTACACCCACTTCCCTTTGTCCAGTTTCGCGCCAGAGCTGGGGCTGGAGTGCCCCAGCGCCGGTTTGAACTGGACTATGCAAGGAACACCTTGTGTGCCCCAGGCATGTCTCATTCCTTTCAGCCCACCCTGCCCCAATACACTAAAGGCTGTCTGGGGAGGTGCTAGCACCTCCCCAAGCAGGAAACCTATTGTCCAGGCCTCCCTGGCTGGGATCACTCCCAGCTGCAGGAGGTCAGACTTGTGTCGTGGCAGCAGCATCCATTTTGTGATGCTGAGGCTTTGGTCAGAGGCTAACAGTTGAAGTATGATTTTAACATGTCTTTCCCTCTAGAAGGGGGGAATAATATTCTCATGTCCAGAAATGGCATGGGGGTATTATTCCCGAGTGATAGACACCTTACACGACATGTTTTGATAAAGCCAGACCATAGTTACCATAACCGTTTAAGATTATAAGGCACTTTAAGAGTATATGGTAGGCTATATCATAGAACAGCTATAAGGACAAGGTTCCGAAAGCTGCAGACAGGCTCAGCTCATGCTAGAGCACCATCTCACATGTTACCAAGCACTCTGCCTCCAGGATTGTCAAGGCCTGCCATAGGAGTGACTGATAGGTACACATGTGTCTATATGTAAGTTAGGTATAGGAATACTACACCTAAGCAAGGGGTGATTACACGACCTTGCCCCAGCTGAGTGATCAGCCAGTTGTGTCAAAAATGGAAGGCCAGGCCAGGGGTGGCACAATACATGCTGCAGCCCCTGGTAGGCCTAGGGTACACCTATGCCCTGGGTACCTAGGGTACACTGTACAGGGGCCAATAAGGTGATCCTATCCAAATGGGTTATGCACCTAAAGTACATAGTATTAATTTAGAGAGAGAACAGCAGGGCTGTGGGTCTGATTAGCAGGCCCACAGCCACATCTAAGTCGAAAACCAGTAAAGCAAAAGCAAAAAGTGGGGGTGAACATAGAAAGCAGACCCTACTCTCCTACAGGCTCCGTACCGGACATCTTCTCAAGGAGCCGGGGAAGCAGAACACTTCTCCGTGTCTGAGGCCGACTCTGACATGGAAGAAGAGGAACAAGTTTCACTGGGTCAGCGTACCGTGAGTACAGAAGCCCACTTGCCCCAACAACACAAGACCAAAAAGGCTCCGGTCCTTACTCTGCCTTCAGACCAAGGTCGGCACCGAGAAAAAGTTTTGAGCGCCCCACCTACAGGCCCGGCGCCGAAACACAAGCCTTCCGGCTCGGGCTCGAGTCTGCCCCATGCCGCGCCGAACCGAAATCCTCCGTGTCGGAATCAAAGCGTGTCGTGGTCCACATCCCACCTTTATTGAAGACCAAATCTTAGGAACCAAAAGGTTCGGAGCCGAAACCTTTGACGCCGAAAATGACAAGCAAAGACAAAAAGACTCCGCCAAAGGAGCCTCGGTCCAACGTTCCAGCTTCGGATCCGTAACAGAAAGAGCTGGTTATAAACCCAGACACTGGACATATTCATTCCAAATTGCCTGAAAAAAGGAAGATGGGCCAACAAGAGGAGTACCACATTCCTTTGAAGAGAAAAAATGTGGATACTAACCCTTTACCACCTCATATTCTACCTCCTCCGCCCTCTGATCCTAACTTACTCATCACACCCACAAATTCACCACCACCACTTAACCCACAGGATGAAGGGGATGGGGATCAGGATAGGCCACAGGATACTGACCCATGGGGGGACTATGACTCTGACACGGATAAGGACCCTGAATTATATCCCTCCAGACCCTCACCACTGACGACAATATAGGTTACATTGAGCTACTCAACAGGGCTGCTCATTACCTTGGGGTGGAACTACAGAAAGAGGCTTTAGAGGAGGATTTCTTATTTGAGACCCTAAGTTCCTCTCAAAGAACTACCCATACACTGCCAATGCTTAAGGGGATGCTTAAACATACAGATGAGGTTTTTAAAGATCCTTTAAAGGCAAGAATCACCACGCCTAGGGTTGAAAAAAAAATATAAACCTGCACCTACTGACCCTGCCTACATCAAAGGTTAGCGGCCCTTAGACTCTTGTGGTTTCCAATGCTTGCAAGAGAGTTAACTCACAGACCACAGGTGAGGCCCCTCCTCCTGATTAGGAGTCAAAATTAATTGATGCCTCTGGCAAAAGGGTAGTGTCACAAGCGGCTAATCATTGGCACATTGCTAATGCTCAGGCTTTGTTACTCAGATATGATAGGGCTCATTATGATGAGAGAGAAAAGCTCATGCAATTTGTGCCTGATGAACATAAATCTAAGGCTAACAATCTTATTCAGGAGGGCAAACTAATCACCAATACCTCCATCAGGTGTGCCCTAGACGTAGCAGATACAGTAGCGCTAGCAGTAAACACCAGCGTACTGCTATGCAGGCATGCTTGGTTGAGGATTTCAGGTTTCAAACCTGAGGTGCAAGCCTCTATTCTCAACCAGCCATTTGACAAAGAACACCTGTTTGGTCCAGCAGTTGACACCGTGCTGGAAAAAATGAATAAAGATACAGAGGTCGCAAAGTCCATGGGGCCTTGCAGTTACCTACAAATAGGGTTCCTTCCATCGCTCCTTATACAGGGGTGGCTCCAAGAATATTTCCACCGAGAATCCTTCATCCTTTTACAAGGTCAACAACCAATTGCCCTCATCAAGAGGCTATTTCAGAGGAGGTTTTAGAGGAAACATTGGTAAGGGAAGAGGCAGAGGCAGCTCCACACGTACTGCCCCTGCAAATAACAAGCAGTGACTTCCTTCCACTACCCTCGATCATTCCACTCCTGCCGGGGGATATCTCTCCCAATTTCTCCCTGTGTGGAACACAATCACCTCAGACAAATGGGTTCTACAAATTATCCAGTATGGTTACTGCCTGGAACTTACAGTCACTCCCCCAAACATTCTTCCGCGATCACGCGCAATGTCACAAGAACATCTTACCCTTCTAAAGCAAGAAGTACTGTCTCTGTTAGAGAAAGGAGCTATGGAACCAGTCCCATTAAAATATCAAGGGGCCGGGGTATACTCCCTGTACTTCTTAATTCCCAAGAATTACGGCTTCACGCCTTTACTAGACCTCAGAGATCTAAATCTATACATTCAGTCAGACCATTTTCACATGGTCACACTCCAACATGTGCTCCGCTCCTTCAGCAAGGCGACTTTCTGTTCACTCTGGACTTAAAGGACGCCTACTTCCATATCCCAATACATCCTGCTCACCGCAAATACCTCAGGTTCATAATAGCAGGTCAGCATTATCAGTTCAAGGTGCTTGCATTCAGAGTAACTACAGCACCCAGGGGTTTCACCAGATGCCTATCAGTAGTCGCAGCTCATCTACGAAGACAACACACTCACGTCTTTCCATATTAGGACGACTGGCTCATAAAAGCCAACTCGCAAGAAAGCTGTCTATGTCACACTAACAAAATAGTGCAGTTGCTCCAGGATCTTGGATTCACAGTAAATCTGTCCAAGTCCCATCTCCAACCATCCAACACACAGGCGTATCTTGTAGCCACAATAGATACACAAAAGGCTTTGGCCTACCCCAATCCGGACAGAATCTGCAACATGCAGACTCTACTCCGTCAGTTTCAGCCTCAACACTCATTGCTCGCTCGAGTGTTCATGCAGTTACTGGAGATGATGGCGTCTAGCATCCTAATAGTTCCTTACGCAAGTCTTCATATGCATCCCCTTCAAGAGTGCTTAGCACGTCAGTGGAACCAGGCTCAGGGTCTGTTATCAGACCTAGTGTTGGTGGATGGCCGCACCCGTCGCTCTCTGCAGTGGTGGAATCCACAAAACCTTTCAAAAGGGCGTCCTTCCATCGACCCGGTTCTACAGATAGAGCTAACAGCAGACACATTGCTTACTGGTTGGGAAACTCATTTCCAGACGCATACAATTCAGGGCATGTGGAGCCTGCAGCAAAAGCAGCTACACATAAATCATCGGGGCTGCTAGCGATTTTTCTAGCGCTCAAAGCGTTTCAAGTTAATCTAGTAGGCAACGCTGTCCTCATCCGTACAGACATGACAGCAGTGTACTATATACAAAGACAGGGGGGGACACACACTCTCCAGAACTGGCACATACTATCTGGATCATAGTATGTTTATGAGCTGCAAAATTCCTAGAAGAGTTGGCATCTTTTTACCACAGGTCTTATGAAAACAATCAATAATATTGGGATTAACAAGTCCCCGCAATAGTTTTTTTCATTTTATGGTTGCCCGTGTGTTGCCCACATTATCGGAAATCTACCAAAGAAAGGACCCATTAGAGCGAGCATGTAGTTACAGACGCATTTTATTCACTACAATCGGGTAACGTACCCCTGTTTGTTTGTTGCTCCAATTGGGTATAGTACCCTTGTTTGTATCCGTTTCTCTGAAAGTCCTAGTTGACTCGACATATTCTACGACTTCAAAACAACACAACTTTATCAAGGGCAACTTCCTCAGTACATTTGAGATAACTTTTTCGAGTGTCTTTGCTCAGGACACTCTTAGAAATAGAGCTACTTTATTGAGTATGTTCTAAACATTATTGACATCTCTTGACACATTCCGCTATAGATAGGGGGTATAGTACAGTGGGAAAAGCTAATCATGAACCAAAGTTCAACATTTGATATATATATATCTCCAAGGTTATATAGACTAATACACTTATGGAATACAAAGCCTCTGTCACACAAGGATAGTAACGAAAGTGTCTATCTTTTCTGCCAGGAACTAATATTCTGTGCTTGCCAAGAGTAAATTCTACTGAAGTTTGTCTTAAAAGTGTGTTTAGTTTATAGTATTTCAGAGCATTGTAGTATTTGGCTAGTTAGGACTCTTTTTCTGGGGGATTGTAGGAAGCTGGCTCTTTATGTTATATATCAATACTTTGCTATACTGTGAAAAGAGTCCAGGTGTTCCCTTACTAGTAGAGCACTTTGGGATTGCATAGCAAGCCCGTGTCCATTAGGGGGTGGTCGAGCAGCCTTAGGCATAACATAGAGGAGTGCACGACAGTTACAAAATATACACAATGGTTAATAATTGGTAACGCGACTCAAGAAGGAGATCCACACCAATTTATAAAAATAGCAAGTATCTTTAGATATGTTTCGGCATCAGATAACCCGTTCAGGCAAATACATTTTTAAATATAAATTTTCACTTTAAAAAGTGAACACAATACAATGTCTGAGTTCTGCAATGTTATCTCATGGAAGTAAACAAAAGTTCTGAAAACAGGTATAGTACATCGACTTACAGGACAAATTTCCAGTCGTTAAGGTGAGTGGTGCGCAAGGTCCAAGGCAGCACCAACCGTACACCTCCAGCAGCATGAAGGCAGCCAGATGCAAAACAGCGTTGGGTGCCCAATACGTTTCATTGGGGATCGGTCTCTGCAAATGAGGCTGCAGGCCCAGGCTAGGAAGTCAGTCAGACTGAACCAGCAAGTGAGCTCAGGCCTTGACAATGCTCAGGATGGGGGGGGGCAACTTTGGTCCTCTTCTCCAAGGCCCAGGGGCGATGTGTGCAGACATGCCTTTAGGCGTTGGGTTTTTCCTTACTTGAGCAGTCTGCGTAAAAGGGGTCTGCATGCAGAGGGTGCAGGCGATGTCTGGGAGTCCAGGAGGGGTGAAGCCCTGATCGACTCGAAATCTGAAGGGCTGGATCGGATTTTGGAGGTTCCGGAGGTCTCAGAGTCTACTTTTTAGAGTTTCTGCTGAACAGGTCTGCTGTTCATGGGTAGTCTTGAGTCTTTTTCGAAGGCAGGCAGTCCTCCCAAGTTTCTGGAGTCGCAGCTGAAGGACGAGTCAATTTTGGCACAATTTTCAATGAGGGCTGCAAACAGGCCGGCATGGCTGGGGACAAATCGGGTGCTCTCTACAGTCTTCTCTGCTTTTGCGGCTCTTCTGTATCCTCTCTGGTTCGAGGCATGTGGGCTGCTGAATTCATATCTGTGCATAGATCGCCGCCTAGTGTTGGGTCCGGATGTTTGCACGTTGTTGTCCTGGAAGAGTCTTCGAAGTATCCTTGGATAGGTGACTCCTCCCCTGGACTACAGTGCGCATGGGCATCCTCTCCATCCTCAGATTGTTTTTTTCCGTCTCCGCCATTGGGTTCGGATGTGCTATCTTAACTCCAGTTAGGAAAAACTTTGAATCGAGGCCAAAAGGCCTTTAGTTCGCGTCGGTACTGTTCACTCGATCGGTTTCGACTCTACCTGTTAGCTTAATAACTTTGGAAACAACTTTTCGCTTTTTACCTGACCATCGACGACACCGACGATGGAGTCGAGGACACCATTCAAGAGGTGCCCGGTATGCAATGCGAAATATCCCCATATCGACGTCCACCCGGTGTGCAACAAATGCTTGTCGCCGGACCACGACGAATCGACATGCATGGCCTGTGCCCGGTTCCGTTCCAAGAAGACTCTACGGAATCGACGAGCGGCGAGACTCGAAGCGCAGCACGCGGCACCGGCCCCGGCAGACATCTTCAACGCCGAAGATGTCGAGGAATTGGAAATCCTACCCTCCAATCCCGGTTCCGAACATGACTCCGGTTCGGACGACGTCGACGAATCACTCTTTCGCAGAGATGAAGACAACACCGAGGTAGGAGACGGCGATGAGGCCTTAGGGGCCGAAGAGAGTAGCTCCAATGACGAGCAAGGCCTACCCGTTCAGACTAACGAGAGCCCAGTGCCACAGTCTATGGCTCCGGTCGAGGGATCGCCTTCGGGCCTTACCCGAGACCTATCCCGCAGTTCTTCGGCCCCGCCCTCGGGCCCGGCCTCGGACGTTTAGCGGCAGCCATCATTACCTAAACCGGCTGGTTTCCCTTCTACCAAACCGAAACCGAAAGCTGCACTGGTACAAATGAAACCGAAACCGAAAGTGGCGCTAGTCGGATCGAGGCCTTCCACACCTTCGCCAGCGACACGCATCGGCACCGAGCGCAACAAACGAGACTTCGGTGCCGAACTTGAAGCGGCCGATGTCGGAGTCGGCATACGGAAAAAGGCCCTCGGTGCCATCAAACCTGCTCGGCTCGCGGCGCCGACGCCATCGACTCCTAAACCAAAGGTCATACTGCCTGCTGCGTCTCACGTCGCTTCCACGGCAACACCAAAGCCTCCTGCATCGAAAACGTCGACGGCCATTTCCGCCCCTCGACCCGATGACCCACCGGCGCCGAAAAAGTCCACGGCCGCCTCTACAAACCTGGTCGGCGCTAAGGCCTCGAAAGCGCTTCAAGTGCGAACCGTTGCAGCACAAGGCAGCAAAACCCAAACGGTCCTCCAGGACACGTCGGGCTCCGGCCCACTAAAAGCTCAAGCAGCCTCTTCGGCGCCAGCCAACATAACTTTTGGCCTGCCGCCATCCACGACCCCTAAAATTTTCCAACTCAGGACACGGGTCACCCACACCACGGTTACACCTGCTGAGACGTCTCCGTCACATTACATCGACGCCAACACCGGCAGGATGATTATCCATGACCGGAGGATAACTTCTGAGCCACCCTTGGACCCTTTCAGGATCCCACTAAAAAGAAAGCTGCCTGTGGACTCAGAGCCTGTGCTTTGCGAATCTTTCGACTCGCCCTACCAGGATCCTCTATCATTCTCTCCCACACACTCCGACACGGATGCGTTGGCAGACTATATGGATGACCAAGTCCCTTACCACGGAGACATGGACCCTGATGACCAACAGGACCCTGATCAAACTTGGGGCGACCCTGCAGACCCCAGTGCACCTCTAGATGCACAGGACCCACAACTCTATGGAGCGAAAACATCTCCCACAGAGGACACTGCAGCGTTCAACGCTCTTATTGAACGTGCTGCAAATAATCATGGAGTGCAGCTTCACTCTGACACCGTGGAAGACGACTTCCTTATGGACACTTTCGCTTCCTCAGAAAGGCATGTAAAGACTCTGCCCATGTTGAAAGGGGTCCTCAAACCAGCCAAGGACATCTTCAAGGAACCCACCAGGGCAAGGGTGATAAACCCCAGTATCGACAAAAAGTACAGATCAGCACCTGGGGACCCTACTTACATCAGAGGCCAATTACCTCTCGACTCCATTGTCGTTGCGAATGCTCGCAAGAGGGCACACTCGCAAACGACAAGTGACGCTCCTCCCCCAGACAAAGAGTCCAAGGTGTTAGAGACCTCTGGCAAGCGAGTTGCCGCCCAGGCTGCCAACATATGGCGCATAGCCAACACTCAAGCGCTCCTCGCTCGCTACGATAGAGCGCACTATGACACATTGGAGCAACTACTCCAACATCTCCCTGACCAGTTCAAAGAAGGTGCAGAAATTCTTATCAGAGAGGGACAGCTACTCACAAATGCTTCCATCAAGTGTGCACTAGATGTTGCAGACACGGCTGCCAGGGCCATAAACACAAGCGTCATGCTGCGACGACATGCCTGGTTGCGAATCTCCGGGTTCAAACCTGAGGTGCAAAATAATATACTAAACCAACCTGTCAACCCCGGGCCGGAGGTTGACACAGCCCTTGAGAAAATAAAAAAGGACACGGACACTGCAAAGTCCATGGGGGCTCTCCAGACTCAGTCCTTTCGGAGCAGCTCCTTTCGTCGCCCCGGAAATAGAGGAGCAGGTAGAGGACAGGGGTCACAGCAGACATACAACAAGGGCAATACCCAAACCACCTACGATAAAAACACCCGGGGTGGATATCGTGGCTCCAGTACAAAGGGCAGAGGACGCGGCTACGGCAACACCAGGTCCTCCCCCAAGAACAAGCAGTGACGCCCTCTCCCTTCCTCCCGACCACATAACACCTGTCGGGGGAAGGCTACAAAGGTTCCTGTCCACGTGGAACTCCATCACCACGGACAGGTGGGTCAAAGATATTGTCAAATACGGTTACTGTCTAGAGCTAACCTCCACTCCACCCACAATACCTCCAAGAAACCGTCCTATGTCCTCAGAGCACTTAACGCTCTTACAGCAAGAGGTGCAAAGTATGCTTCTAAAAGGTGCTATAGAGGTCGTACCCGTCCACGAGCAAGGTACGGGAGTGTACTCCCTCTACTTTTTAATACCGAAAAAGGACGGGTCACTCAGACCTATACTAGACCTAAGACCCCTGAACCGGTACATTCTTTCCGAGCACTTTCACATGCTCACTCTCCAGCAAGTCCTTCCGCTTCTCAAGCAGGGAGACTTCCTGGCCACACTGGACCTCAAGGATGCGTATTTCCACATACCCATTCACCCCTCACACAAAAAATACCTCAGGTTCACTGTTCAGGGACAGCACTATCAATTCAAAGTCCTGCCCTTCGGCGTGACAACAGCACCCAGGGTTTTCACAAAGTGCCTAGCTACTGTGGCGGCACATCTACGGAGGCAGCACATACACGTCTACCCCTACCTGGACGACTGGCTCGTTCAAGCGAAGTCAGCCCGGCAATGTGCCAGCCACATGTCCCGCACCATTCACCTCCTTCACAGTCTGGGATTCTCACTAAATTACCCAAAATCCCATCTCCAGCCCGCACACGTACAACAGTACCTGGGTGCGACTATAGACACTCTGGCGGCCACAGCTCAGCCAAATTTAGTGAGGATCAACAGCATGCAAATGCTGATTTCCAAGTTCAAACCCCAACACTCCCTTCCTGCGCGAGTGTTCATGCAGTTGATAGGCATGATGGCCTCCTGCATTTTCATAGTCCCGCACGCGAGATTACATATGCGCCCGCTTCAGGAGTGCTTAGCACGTCAGTGGAATCAGGCTCAAGGACAGTTGAAAGACCTAGTGTTGGTGAGAGGTCGGGCATACAACTCTCTGCATTGGTGGAATCCACAAAACCTTTGCAAGGGCCGACCGTTCCAAGAGCCTGTTCCACAAATAGTACTGACAGCGGACGCGTCTCTCCAGGGATGGGGAGCTCATGTACTCCACTACACAGTGCAGGGACTATGGACGACACAACAGAAGAAAATGCACATCAACCTTCTGGAACTGATGGCAATCTTCCTGGCCATGAAGGCATTCAAAGTACATCTGTGCAACAAGGTCGTATTGATCCGGACGGACAACATGACCGCAATGTACTACATACAGAAGCAGGGAGGAACGCACTCTCCACAGTTGTCTCATCTGGCTCAGAGCATGTAGAAGTGGGCCATTCAGAGGAACATGTTCCTCATGGCGGAGCACCTCCCCGGCAAGGACAACCAGATGGCGGATCTGCTCAGCAGACACAGCCACCAGATGCACGAGTGGGAGTTACACCCATCAGTACTCCAGCCGTACTTCCAGCAGTGGGGTCATCCAGAGATAGACCTGTTCGCCACAAGCGAAAACGCAAAATGCCAAAGCTTTGCCGCCAGGTTCCCACATCCGCAGTCGCAGGGCAATGCGATATGGATGAACTGGTCCGGCAGATTTGCGTACGCTTTTCCCCCAGCGCCGTTAATACCGCTGGTGCCTCGCAAACTCAGACAACACTCCCTGACACTCATCCTAGTTGCTCCTACGTGGGCACGCCAGCCATGGTACACCACCTTCCTCGAACTTTCCGTGGTGCCGCATCAAAGGCTGCGGATCAAACCCGCGCATTTGACGCAGAACCATGGAGAGATTCAGCACCCAGATCCGCAACAGCTGAACCTGGCGATCTGGCTCCTGAAGTCCTAGAGTTTGGCTACCTCAACCTGCCACCTGACTGTATGGACATCATCAAGGAGGCCAGGAGACCCACTACAAGAGCTTGCTATGCAGCCAAATGGAAAAGGTTCATCATTTATTGCGGTAATAATGACATTAACCCGCTGGACGCATCCATCCAAAACATCATTTGTTACCTCCTACACCTATACCGATGCAATCTGGCGTACACCTCTATACGTGTCCATTTGACCGCAATATCAGCCTATCTACAAACCAGGCAGCACCTCTCTCTATTCAGAGTGCCTGCCATCAAAGCATTCTTGGAAGGACTCAAACGAGTCATTCCACCAAGCCACCCACCGGCTCCAATGTGGAACCTCAACCTGGTCCTCACACGCCTGATGGGTCCACCCTTTGAACCTCTCCACTCATGCGAGATTCAATTCCTCACCTGGAAAGTAGCTTTCCTGGTAGCGATCACTTCTTTAAGAAGAGTTAGTGAACTCCAGGCACTAACAGTTCAAGAGCCATTTATACAGGTTCATGTCAACAGGGTCGTACTACGCAGCAACCCCAAATTCATGCACAATGTAATATCGCAGTTCCACATGAATCAAACTATTGAACTGCCCGTTTTCTTCCAAAACCCACAAACTGTCGCGGAAAGGGCACTCCACACACTAGATGTCAAAAGGGCCCTCATGTATTACATCGACAGGACCAAACCCTTTAGGAAGACCAAACAACTGTTCGTTGCCTTTGCCCCACACCACAAAGGTAACGCCATCTCCAAAGCAGGGATAGCCAGATGGATAGTTAAGTCTATCCAAATTTGTTATCAAAAGGCAAAACGCACATTAACTATTCCCCCACGAGCCCACTCAACACGTAAGTTAGGGGCCTCCATGGCTTTTCTAGGAAATATTCCCCTGCATGATATATGTAGAGCAGCCACCTGGTCCACTACACACACATTTACCAAACACTATTGTGTAGATGTGCAATCAAAACAGCAGGCAGCTGTAGGACAGGCTGTTCTCAAAACCCTTTTTCAGACCGCTGCAGCTGGCACTGGTAGCCGCCGCTAATAGAGGGCACTGCTATATATTCTATGCACAGATATGAATTCAGCAGCCCACATGCCTCGAATTGAATATGTTACTTACCAGTATGCATCTGTTCTTGGCATGTAGGGCTGCTGACATTCATATCGCCCTCCCTCCTCCCCGGCGCCTGTAGCAGCTGCAGCTCTCAGAATTACTGTAAGCATGGCCATCACTTTTCTGTATCTACTCCATCACTGCCACAATGGCGAAAAACAACCTGAGGATGGAGAGGATGCCCATGCGCACTGTAGTCCAGGGGAGGAGTCACCTATCCAAGGATACTTCAAAGACTCTTCCAGGACAACAACGTGCAAACATCCGGACCCAACACTAGGCGGCGATCTATGCACAGATATGAATGTCAGCAGCCCTACATGCCAAGAACAGATGCATACTGGTAAGTAGCATTTTCATTCTTAGGTTGTCAGGATCAGCATCCATGGTGCATTAGGAATGACAGGTAGTAGCCAATGGGCTACTTACTTTAGGGTGACTACACTCTCATATGATTACTTCCGTTGGGAAGTGGGCATAACCCTAGCCCTGGTTGCTTAATTCTCTCCAAGGCAAGATGAAGGAATCTGAATAGAGGGGTCCATATCACCTGTTCTACCCTAGGGGTGGTGCTGGCTGAATGTGGGCACCCCTACTAATCTAACTAATTTTCCCACCTGTCCTCCCACCTAAAGTGGAGCAGGACAGGGTTGTTGGCATCCCCTCCAAGGAGAGAAACCAGAGTCTCATACCAAAGGCAGAGGGGCTGCTTAGAAGCTCTTACCTTGGCAGGCAAATCTGCATGTCATATCGTGGGAGGGGGAAGACACCCCCTGCCTGAGCTGGTCTGGTTTCTGGCCTCCAGAGAGCAAAGGCCCTCAACCTTGGTGGTCAGGAATTCTCTTTTGGTGTCAGGCAGGCTAAAACCAGTCAGTCAGCCCCTGAGCAGTTGGTATAGTTTAAAGGGGCACCTCTGAGGTGCTCTTTGGGTGCATGTATTAATAAATCCAACACTGGAATCCATGTGGGTTCCTCAATAGAAGATGCTTGATATCAACCATCCCTATTTTTAGTGAAGCCATCATGTAGCTGGGGAACTCATTTTCACCAGTGCCTAGCACATGTTTTAAAAATGGCTTCCCTCTTCACTTGCACTGGCAGTAATTGAACTAACCAGCACAGGGGCATATCTGCTCATGCAGGTATGGCCACAAATATAATATCAAGCATCATGCCTTAGGGCTGTCAGGCCTGCTGTAGGGGTGACTTACAAATATCATATGCAGTGGTAGGGGACATGGCTCACAGGAATGGGTGACGTGATATTTTCACTTTTGTTTGCACCAAGATACGCAGCCTGCAATGGCAGTCGTGCATATGCTTGTGAGGGGTCCCATAGTGTGGCACATTTCGTGATGCTGCCTTTAGGGACCCTCTATAGCACCTCAGGCCCATGGTACCAGGGTACCATTTACTAGGGACGTACACAGGGGGCTAAAGGATTTGCCAATTAGGGGAACAATTGTACAGTTTTGGGAAAGCGCTCTGGCACAGGGGACCTGGTTAGCAGGAACCCAGTGCACTCTCAGTCGAAATCACATCATGTACCAGGCAACAAGTGGGGGTGGCCATGTAAAAAATGGCACTTCCTACAGGGATCCTTTCACGTTATTTGGGGATCTTCCCATTTGCACTTGACTCTTTATCCTTATGTTTGAAGCTGCAAGGTCAGCTGTGATTTTTATTCTCCCGAGCCTTGCAGGAAGAATCTGGTTATCCAGGCCATTATCCATGGAGGTTCTCCACTGTGTGCTTTAAATCTGCTGCTGTCTAGTTCTAATGACTTACAATGAGTTACCCACCTCACACAGAATATTAAAATAGATCAACAGGGCTCTATTCGTGTGGGCAGCGTTAAAAAGGAAATCCTGTCTGCGCCCATCTACACCTGGACAGGGCACAGGCCCAGGGATGCAGATGGGATGAATTCAGAGGTAAGGCTACATTTTACACACCCAGACCTCGAAGATATTTGGCCTAGATATCACTTCTTGAAACGTAATTGAGTTTTCACATGTGCTCTGGCTACAACCACACCAAATAAGAGCTTTGGGAAAACTAAATAATGGGGCGTGGGGTACTCGGACAGTATCCCATTGGAGTTGTGCTCTGCTCAACACCAGATCAATTGTATAACACTTTATGAATATACATGAATTAATTAAGCTCTATAATTTGGTTGCATATTTGTCATGGAAGCCTGGCTGGTTTAAATGGCAAAGCTCATGCCTGATTTTCATCCTTTATAAAAGATACCACTCGATCTGTTGCTTTAGCCAAGATTAGATCAGCCCCTAAAGTGATTATCCAGCTATCGGATTTGAGCCCCACCCACTTTTTCATCTATGTTCCCCCTCCACAAGCCCGATTGAATAATTCGCATTAGTTTTCATTCCCATACTGATAATATACAAATAATTATCAGACTGGATGACAACTCAAGAAAGGCGGCTAGGAATTTCAGGAAATATCTACACAGTCACAGGGTGGATGAGTTTCAACTCTTTGTGCTTAACAGTGGAAAAAAAACCAAATAGCGCCGGAGTGAAGGCAGCTGATTCAGGTGAGTTCACTGCACATGGCCCACGGGGGCTACACTCGGTGATCCCAGAGTTCCTCACATGTGTTCATGCTCCCGCAGTGATCAGAGGTTCCTTGCGGCTCCTCCTGGCAGGGTAAGTGTTTTAGGCCATCCTTTGATGGAAAGAAGGTGATGCATAGTTCCTGATGCTAGTCCCGTGAACACGTGTAGGGGCGTGGGGATCCCATGACTGGCTCACTCCTATAGCGATGTTCTTGATCTGCTTGCGCTTCTTGCTAGTTCCTGTGACCACCTCTGTCATACGGTATCACATTACCTCTACTATATACGGGCACCAACCCATTTGGCACAGCAGATGCCTGTACGGGGTCACCAAATCCTTACTGCACATGGACTCCGGTCTGATCTGCATAGCGAAACGGATAGATCACTTTGTGGCGGCACCATCTGGCATACTGGGTCTCCAAAGGCTCACTGCACATGGGCACATCCCCGATCGGTTCTGCGACATCCACAGCTCACTTCATAGCTGCCCTCCCCTGCAGAGAAGTGTAGCCTACTTCCACCTGCATTTTGGCAATGACCAGATTGGTACAGTAGCTGTTCCTCACACCTCGATCAGGGAATCCACTTCACAGGATTCCCCACTGGACCTCGCTCTCTCCAAAGCTCTCCCCTTCCTCACAGGGCACACTGGTCTTTTTTTAATTTTTTTTTTAATTAAAAACAAAAATCAGAGCAGAGCAGTAATAATGACACCTAATTAACCCCATCCCTGGCGGAGTGTACATTCGGGTATTGGAGACTACAAACCATATATTCAGGGCGGCATGCAACCAGTCAAACCAATTAGCAAGGCAGCCTAAAGATGGTTCTGTGCTCCCACAGGGATCGGTGAACCCCCCCGCCCACAGCATATGTCCGGTGGCCTGGAGGCTTCAGGTCACCTCGCTTGCCCCAGCCTTGTCCAATGCAGCCAGTCTCTCCCTCCTCAGTTCCACAGTAGGAGAAATACAGATGTCCCCCCGATATTTGTTCCAACGTCCCCACTTATGATCCCATTTCCGGGGGCATCCACGACTTTTATATACTGTTTTATCTGAAAGAAACACGTTAGATTCCTCACCTTAGAATATCCCCAGGCGTCGGACTGGATCCGGAAGATTTTTGTAGCAATACCCCTTGCGCGTCGCTAGGCGTCGTCTGCGGCTCCGCGTCCGTCGTTGGCGTCGTGCGCCGGAATGACGTCGTCGGAGTACTTAGACGCCGCCCTCGCGCGCTGACGTCAGTTCTTCTTTTTTCCGCGCCAGTAAGCGCCGATCCGGGAGAGCTACCCCTTTAGTCAATTTTTGACTAACTTTTTTTACTCTTTTTGGTCCTTTTCTCGACTCTGGTGCCGGTAGGATGCCTGGTTTCAAGGCCTGTGACGACTGTCACCGACTGATGTCGGTGACCGATCATCACTGCCGGTGCCTGTACTGCTTGGGCCTCGAACACGACGCGGAGTCGTGCTCCGATTGTATGGCCCTGACCTCGAAAGCTAGGCGGGAGCGGTCCCGCAAGCTTCTCGAGCTTCGCCACTCGGCTCCGCGCCAACCTCGATCCCGGTCCAGGAGGAGGTCCAAGGATCGGTCGCGGAGCCGCCCTCGACATCGTCGCTCGTCTGGCTCGAAGTCTTCGGGTAAGTCGAAGCACTCCAAGAAGTCCAAGAGGTGACACCGCTCTTCGCACTCCCCTCGCCGGTCGCGCGACTCGGCCGAGGGTCAGGGTGGTTCCTTCCCCGCGGCGCCACAGGCGCCACGCACGTCCCCATACCCGCCGGTCCCTGGGACTGACTCGACGCCGGCGGAGGTCAGTGCCTTCCTCTCGGCCATGAGGAGCCTGGCCCCGCCGTCGACGCCCGCTGGCGTGCCTTCGGGCCCCGCGGACTCGACTGGGCGACCTTGCGTGCCGGCGGCTCCGGCCCCGGCGCCGTTGGAGGCTCCGGCCCCGATGCCGCAGGTCCCCGAGGGGCCCGTGCCTGGGGCCCCGTCGACGCCGGTCGACCTCGTCATGCCTCCTCTGCCGGTGTCGACACCGGTGCCACCTCTGACGCCGACTCCGGTCGAGGTCGATCCCCGGTTCAGTCCCTGTCCGGTCCAGACGCCTTTGCGGCGCCGCCCGACGCCGCATCCGACGCCCTAGAGACACATTATGTCTATCGACCGGCTCCGATCATTCCTCCTGTTTACCAGGAATCGGATGACGGGGGTGACTGGGAGGGGTCCGAGGGCCCTTTGGCCCTTGAGGGCCAACTTGCACAGGACTGGGCAGCTGAACTGGAGGAGGCCAGTGGTTTGGATACCTCACCGGACACTGGATTCATCTCTCCTCCGACTGTGGCTTCGGAGGAAGGTGCAGCTTTTTCTGTGGTGCTGCGCAAGGCGGCCGCGGCCCTTGGTCTTGAGCTGCCTGCCGTGGCTGTGAGACTAACATCCTCACTGAGGTGCTTCAGTCTGCCGCATGCTCCACTGAGCCTCTGCTGCAGTTCAATGAGGCCCTCATTGACGTTCTGCAGGGCACCTGGTCCAAGCCCTCCACAGTCCCTCCTGTGGATAGGAACGTTGCCAGGCGCCACCGCCCTGCTCCGGGCGACCCCAGTTTTCTGTCCCAACACCCCACCCCCCAGAGTCTGGTTATCCAGGCCTCTACCTCCCAATCCTCCTTCCCGTCCGCTCCACCGGACCGGGATTCCAAGAGACTGGAACAGTTCGGTAAAAAGCTGTTCTCCTCACTCAGTTTGGGCCTGCGGTCTTTGAACACCGCCTGTCTCTTGGACCGTTATTCCCACTCTCTGTGGGATACGGTGGAGGAAGTTCTGCCCCTGTGCCCGGAGGAGGCCCGGGCACGGCTTTCCTCGGCTCTGGCCGATGGGAGAGATGCAGCGCGACATGCCATCCGATGTGGACTCGACACTACGGACTCGCTGGGTAGGGCGATTTCTACTACGGTGGCGCTTCGACATCACGCCTGGCTGCGGTCCACGTCCTTTTCAGGGGATGTCCAGAGCACTCTCATGGACATACCTTTTGATGGCGCTCGCCTTTTTGGTGAGAAAGCGGACAGTGCGCTGGCTCGCTTCAAGGACTCCCGGGCTACGGCTAAGTCCTTGGGCCTCTCGGCCCCGCGGCCACAAACTTCCGCTTTTCGCTCCTTTCGTGGCCAAGAAAGGGGCACCTCCTCACGTCCGCCTAGCCACCGGCCGCAGAACCAGCCTGCACGCGGTCGCGGACGTGGTTTCCGCCGAGGCGGTACTGGAGAACAACGCGGTGAGTCCACATCCACCCCGGCAGCATCCGCCTCAAAGCCTTCCTAGTCCGAGCTTTCAGGCCTGCTCCACTGGCGTACCATCAAAGACAGGTGGGTGCTGCAAATCGTCCGAAGGGGCTTCTCCCTCCCTTTCGAGACGACCCCTCCAGCCATGCCACCGCAGCACCTCCGTATCTCGGAGGATCATTTGAATCTTCTGCGAGAGGAAGTTTCGACCCTCTTGGCCAAAGGGGCCGTCGAGCGCGTTCCGAGCCCAGAAGTAGGTCGTGGTTGTTATTCCCACTACTTTCTGGTTCCCAAGAAGAGCAAAGGGGGCCTGCACCCTATCTTGGACCTCCGGAACGTCAATGCCTTCCTCCGGCAGGAACGGTTCAAAATGTTGACTTAGGCTCAGGTTCTAGCTGCCCTCGACCCTGGAGACTGGATGGTAGCGTTGGACTTGCAGGACGCCTATTCCCACATCCCCGTCCTGCCGGCCCACCGGCGTTACCTGCGGTTCACGGTGGGTCAGGAGCACTTGCAGTTCACCGTGCTCCCCTTCGGCCTTACCAGTGCCCCTCGGGTGTTCACGAAAGTGATGGCGGTGGTCGCAGCTCATCTGCGCAGATCAGGGGTTCCAGTCTTCCCCTATCTCGACGACTGGTTGTTGAAGGCGGGCTCGCTCCAGGCAGTCTTCTCCCACCTCCAGACTACGGCGGATCTCCTGCATTTGCTGGGGTTTTCCATCAACGTGCCGAAGACACACCTGAGCCCCTCTCAGAAGCTCTTTTTCATCGGAGCGGTTCTCGATTCGGCGCGGTTCCGGGTTTATCCACCGGAACAGCGGGTCCGGGATATACAGGCCCTGATTCCCATCTTTCGGCCTCTATCCTGGGTTTCGGTCAGGCTAGTGTTGCGGCTTCTGGGGCTGATGGCCTCCTGCATCCTACTAGTGCATCACGCCAGGCGGTGCATGCGGGCTCTGCAGTGGGACCTGAAGTTTCAGTGGGCCCAGCATCACGGCAACCTGTCCGACCATGTCTTGATCTCGGAGGGCACTGCCCAGCAGTTGCAGTGGTGGCTCACGGACCGCGATTGGGTCACGGGCAAGAGCCTCTCCCTACCCCTACCGGAGCATGTCGTAGTGACGGATGCGTCCCTCCTGGGATGGGGTGGCCATATGGGAGAGGCGGAGATCAGAGGCCTCTGGTCTCCGGCGGAGTCTCGCCTCCACATCAACTTGTTGGAGCTGAGAGCGATCCGGCTTGCACTGAAAGCCTTCCTTCCCTCTGTCCGGGGAAGTGTCGTGCAGGTGTTCACGGACAACACCACCGCCATGTGGTATTGCAACACACAGGGCGGGGTGGGGTCGTGGACCCTTTGTCAGGAGGCTCTGCGCCTCTGGACATGGCTGGAACACCAGGGCGTCACCCTGGTGGTTCAACATCTGGCGGGCTCTCTGAACGCCAGAGCAGACGAACTCAGCCGCCGGTGCATGATGGATCACGAATGGCGTCTGAACTCCGAGGTGGCGCAAGGTCTCTTTCAGCAGTGGGGAGAGCCTTGGTTAGATCTATTAGCCACCGATGAGAACGCGCAATGTCAGCAGTTCTGCGCGTTGGAATTTCCAAGGCGGCACTCGCTCGGCGACGCTTTTCGTCTCAAGTGGAGTTGCGGTCTGTTTTACGCCTTTCCGCCTATACCACCTTTGCCCAGAGTGCTGAAGAAGATCAGGCGCGACCGGGCCCAAGTCATCTTGGTGGCTCTGGATTGGGCACGAAGGTACTGGTATCCCGAGCTACTCAGTATGTTGACCGATCCTCCGATACGTCTGCCCCTTCGGGAGGATCTTATGTCGCAGCAGCAGGGGACGGTCCACCACCCGAACCTGTCCAGCCTCCACCTCCATGCTTGGAGATTGAGCGGCGGCAGTTGATGCCATTTGACTTGCCTCCTGAAGTCTGTGATATCATTCTGGCAGCCAGGCGTCCCTCCACAAAGACGGTATACGCCTGCCGGTGGAACAAATTTGTGGCATGGTGCACTGAAAAGGCTGTGGATCCCCTTTCCACCCCTCTTTCTGAGGTTCTCCTCTTTCTTCTTTCTTTGGCCCAGCAGGGCTCTGCCCTGGGCACCTTGAAAGGTTATCTTGCTGCCATCTCTGCCTTCTTACGGCTTCCTGATCAGCCCTCTCTTTTCAAGTCCCCTGTAGTGTCACGTTTTCTTAAAGGCATTACTCACACGTTCCCTCCTGTCCCTTTCGTAATGCCTCAGTGGGACTTGAGTCTTGTCTTAACATTTCTGATGTGCGCTCCCTTTGAACCTCTTCACAATTGTCCTCTTCGTCTTCTGACTCTTAAGACTGCTTTCCTGGTAGCCATCACCTCGGTTAGACGGGTGAGTGAGCTCCAGGCTCTATCGTCCAAGCCTCCTTTTCTATCTGTTCATCCGGACAAGGTTGTCCTTCGGCCTCGTCCTTCCTTTCTACCAAAAGTGGTGACCCCTTTTCATCTAGGGCAATCTGTCACCTTGCCCACCTTCTTTCCGCCTCCGCATCCTTCCAAAGAGGAAGAGCGGCTCCACCGTCTGGACCCAAAACGTGCGCTCTCCTTTTATTTGGACCGCACAAAGCAGTTCCGGGTGGACGACCAGCTTTTCGTTGGCTACGTGGGTGCTAAGAAGGGTAAAGCTGTGCACAAACGGACCATCTCCCGGTGGGCCGTTTTGTGTATAAAAAAAAGGCAAAAAAAGGTCCCTCCTGTTGGGCTGCGCGCCCATTCTACTCGGGCCACAGCGGCTACTACTGCTTTGGGACGGGGAGTCCCTTTGCAGGACATCTGTCAGGCGGCGACGTGGGCTTCGCTGCACACGTTTGCCAGGCACTATTGCTTAGACAGCCAAGTCCGGAGGGATGGCTTCTTTGGCCATTCTGTCCTCCAGGAATTTCTGGTGTGATATTGGTTCGCAGACCCACCACCGGGGTTGGTATTGCTTGGGTATCTATTCTAAGGTGAGGAATCTAACTAACGTGTTTCTTTCAGATGAACAAGTTACTTACCTTCGGTAACAATGTATCTGTAAGAAACATTAGTTAGTTAGATTCCTCACCGACCCACCCATCCTCCCCGTTCTGCGAACTGATATCTAGGGTTAAGGCTATCCTTTTCAGGGCCCTAGATTTTCTGGCACCAGTGTCGGTCTCTTGCATGGCTCTGCGTTCCTGGCGCGGAAAGCTATGTACAAGAACTGACGTCAGCGCGCGAGGGCGGCGTCTAAGTACTCCGACTTCATTCCGGCGCACGACGCCAACGACGGACCCGGAGCCGCAGACGACGCCTAGCGACGCGCAAGGGGTATTGCTACAAAAATCTTCCGGATCCAGTCTGACGCCTGGGGATATTCTAAGGTGAGGAATCTAACTAACTAATGTTTCTTACAGATACATCGTTACCGAAGGTAAGTAACTTGTTCCTCCGCCCCCATGGCCTGATCCATATCAGTGGCCCATGCACGCAATTGCGGCACGGTATCCACCCCCCATTTCTGGGCAATGTTCCTTTTTGCGATGGCCCACCCCATGGCCGACCACTCTTGCTCAGCCTGAGTCAGGTCTGTAGCTTCCCAAATGTTGAGGAGGCAGAGCTGGGGAGAGGGGGTTAAGGGCTTATCTATGGACCTCGCCATCTGACGGGCGACGTCTATCCAGTATTGCTGAATGTGAGGGCATGCCCATAGAATGTGTAGGGCACACTGGTCTTGTCAAGAAGGCAGGCGGTGGTGCTCCAGGGGCAGGTGGTCTTGGATTCTCTAATTGATCTCCCCTCACCCAGCAGGGAGACTCTGAGGCCTAGGCTCCCAGGCCTGGTCACAGGCTGAAGTCTTGCAGAGCTTCTCCTCCTTGTACAATCCAACTGGCTGCTTGACAGTTGACAAGTTTTGGAGTCTCAAGCTCCCCTTATAGTCCATTTTAGTCACCAAATGTGATTTAGAGTCCGATTGTTCAAAGGTAATGTTGGGGGTCTGCCTCCTTTTGAAATGCCCACTCCTCTGCTTTCTCTTCCTCCAGAAAGCAGTCGCATCAGGATTAACTCCAAAGCTGATAGCCCCACAACACAATTCATGATAGTGACTAGAGTTCACAGCTGGATGTAAGCCACAGTGATGTGTGTATCAAAAAGTTAGCTCGGGACCTCAGCCCTACTCTTCATTATTCTCTTACCAGCCCCACCTCCTTTCTGAGATGGGCCCAGGCCCCTTCCCTGTGACCTCTCTTGGAATCAAAGAGCACCAATTGAAGTGTATGTGGGAAGTCTCTTATTTCTCCAGTGTGTCCCACCCAGCTTTCAGGAATGTAGCAATACACAAATATGTCTGAGGGGATTTCTTTACCCAAAGCAAAGCCAGGTGGGTTACTGTGTTCCTAATAGTGAGTTGTAGACGGATAGGAGGGTTCAGTCGACAAGGTTGTTTCTTGTTGCTCTCTCACATCCCTAGGGATGTCATGCTTCATCATCGGGCAGGTGCTACTCGTCGTGCTGGCGCTGCAATACCCTACGGGCCCCCGAAGGGTCACTTTGGCGGCGATCTTTTGATTTTGTTGCTGTCAGATGAGTTCAAGGGTGTCCAAAGTGGAGTGTGGAGTGTGGAGAGGGTGGGGTAAAACTGGCTAGGAGATGTCATATACATGTTTATCGCGTAGACTCCCCTGTCAGTTTAAAAAACAAGTGTTAGTGCCACTTGTAGGGTCAGTAATGTACCCAAGTGATTAGTGAAGTTGAGTGCGGGTGGACCTCTTTTGCGCCTGTTTAGTCTATAAAAGAACAATTGAGTGTAAGTTAGCGCACACCGAGTGTAGACAAAAAGTCACATTTCATACAAGTAAACAAATGAGGCGTGCAACTCAGAGTCGAGGAAGCCCACCTTTAGTCTATAAAAGATCCACAGAGCTACTTCAGGTCCAAAGGCAAGGGTGAATTGGCTGCCCCACTCTTAGTTCACATGCTAGGTCCCCCTTATTTTTAAGTTCCGGGGCTACCTGCGTGTGGTGATAAAAAAGGATCGTCCCACCTAAAAATAAAAGAACGTTTGAGAGAGAACAAAGTAATCATCCTAATAAGCAGATTTCATTTTTAGTCATATTGTGTCTGATATGGTTATCCTTGAATACCAGAAAGTGTCCCCATGGGTGGACTCATGTGTGCCCAGGGTTTTGGCCCCTGGCGATTAAAATATCCAGCATCCCTAGAAAATCTTCATATAGTGCTAATATTTCCAGCATGGTTGACTGTCGGCATTAATTACATTGTATTGGTTAGAGAATGTAGACCATATTAAGACCACTTGCATTGATAATAAATTATAACAAAAGCAGCCACATAAGGACAATGGTGTACAAAATCACTTTACATCTTCACATTCACTGTCAGAACGTAGCCGTACTAGTTGCCCTTGCTGACTATATAGTGAATTTGTGACATGGAACATGCAGCAAACGTTAAGAAATGCATTCATTCATGCTCGCCTGAGTTGCACCGTGATCCGAAATGCATAACCTTACCAGAAAGGTGGTCCGCTATGCCCAAACGGTTGGTGCAGGGGCTGCGCACTGTTTGCCGGCTGCATATGAGGGCTATCTGGAGCAAGAGAGAAAAGGTTAGCAGAAAGTTTGTAGCAGTTGCTGCTGTCTATGTGCTGTCCATGTGGGTTTGTTTAGTACTCAAAACTTTTGGAGTGCTTCTTCTCTGATACACCTACCCTGTCCCACTGCTCGCCTGGGTCAAGGGCAAGGGAAGGGTGGGGTGTTGTTTATCTAGGCGTTTCCGGTAGTGTCCTCACCAAGAAGCCTGCACATGTCTGGCGGCCATATTGTAATGGTCTATTGAGTAAACTGTTGTCCTCATATTATTTACAATATATCTGTGATACTATATTATGATATATTGTTGTAAGTAAGTGTAACGCTCGTTTAGGATGGTGTATATAGTCTCCTGGTGTAATCAGTTCTCCGAGTCGGTCGCACAAAGTTGAATGATGTCGTAGGTATTTAATGTGTGTATGTTGTTTCCTTATTATATCTGCGGCATTGCTTTTGCGATCTACTGTTGATAAATCTTCTCGGATGTGACCACATCTATCAAATGGATTTGGAACTTTTATCCAAATTATGTGATCCAGGGTTTTATAACTGAAGAGGAGACACAGCTTGTCGTATCTGTGTACAGATTGCCCCTCACAGCCATAATTGGTCTCGCATGTATAGGGATAGGTGTGCAATGGTATGTGCCGTGTTACCCAGGTGTTGTCAGGTCAATTTCAAGTTCTGTGTTATTGTTGTATTAGCTAATTTCAAGTAGTGTAGAAGAGTTACTCATCCGCGGTGTCCAAAGTGAGTGTCTACACTCATATTTCTGAGGTCTGTCAAATGTTCGTAAGAGAGTACATGGTCACAGTTCGACCCAAGGTATCTCATCATTTAGACCTTGTTTACGTGTCCGGAGGCAAAACACCCAGTGTTGTTGTTGTATTCGTGGGTATGACTTTAAGAAGTTATAGATGATGTATTTGAAATTCTGTTTTGGAGTGTTCTTTGTGTAATAATGTAATGGGGTTCCTGAGAAAGTCAGTTGACTGCTGGCTGGAAAGGGAGCACCACCTACAATTGTTATCTTTATTAAATCCCTACACTTATTAAGGTCTACGTGACTTATTTTACAAAATTTGGCGACGTTCCCAGCCTTGAAGACTGTGCCCTAGGTGGTGTGTGAACTCATGCTAGAAACCCGAGAAACAGCGTTATCCGTGAGGAACCTTTTGGTGAGAGCAGAGTACTATCGGTGAGGATCTCTGTGGTGAGAGCGCAGTACTATCTGCGAGAATCCCTGTGGTGAAGCGACATTAGCGCTGAGTATCTTCAACCTCAATATGCATTTTATGTATATTGGATGAAAGATAACAAGTGAGTTATTTTTTTACCTCTGTGGAACCGTTGAAATTGAGTCGCGTGCATCAAGTTGGACCACGCGCTCACCCTGGAAGGTTACTGTGGAGTCCATTCTCATTGGACTCTGCTGAGGCACAACATTCTACATCACGCAAGCAGCAAGCTCCATAATTACGTCACTACTCACGCATCCAGCGGCCATTTTACATAGTTGGGAATATACGTGTACTATGTAATCATATTCACGCTGTATATATATTTTTTTGGGGGGAGTATGCCTCAAATTTTGTCTTTTCATTGGTGCCAGCATCTACGTTTGATACACAAAGGGTAAGTGACTCAACTTTTCGAGAGTTCATTGCTGCTCTTCGGGAGTACGGGCTGATTTATGGATCAACCATTACAGGTACTTTGTTAAATGTTGAACATTTATGCAGTGATGGGCACACTGTGATTGTATAGTGATAGGCACATCAAAGTTATTTTGTGCCTTCACGTTCACCAGTGATAGGCGCACTTTAAGGAAATATCTGTGTTCGAGGCATATGAGCTGTAGTTTACACACTATGCATAGATCGACATCTTGTGTTGGGCCCGGATGTTTGCACTTGTTTTTGTCCTGGAAAGTCTTTGGAAGTCACAAGATAGGTGACTCCTCCTTATGATGCTAGTGCGCATGGGCATCGGCTCCATCCTCGGATTGTTTTTTTTCCGTCATCGGGCTCGGATGTGTTTCTCGCGCTCCAGTCCGGAACCGTTACCGATTCCATTTCGACGCGCAATCCTTCATCCTTTCTACGGTATTGTCTTGATCGCGAACCCTACTCGTCGCGCATCTCTCCAAGTCGAAGTCTTCGATTCCGGTCATCGACAAAGGCCTTCGGGCCTATCTGGGCCTTAGCATCTGGCTCATGGAAAGGACGCCATTCAAAGTGTCCTCGATGTGGGTCAAAGTTTCCCCACACCGATCTGCATGAGGTGTGTAACCTCTGCTTGTCACTGGAGCACGAGGCCAGAGACTTTCCAGCTTGTGCCTCTTTTCGCTCCAAGAAGACCATTCGGGATCGGCGAGCTCGGAGGACCATGGCTCGCTCGTCGACAGCAATCCCCCACGACATCTTCCAAGAGGGCATTGACGTGCCGGAGCGGATTGAAGAAGGCTTTGTCAGCGCTTCCGAAGCCGATGACTCCGACGTCGCAGAAATCACTCCAGCGCAGAGGGTCGTAAGTAAAGACGTCGACCCCAACCACCTCCATGAAAAAAAGGCTTCAGTCACACCTTCGGCCCAGGTGCACACCGACACACCGCTTCCCACACCCCGCCCTCGGGCCCGGCAAAGAAGCCCACCAAGCCTTCAGGCGACTCTGGCTCGAGCCAGCATACGAAAAAGAAACCGCCCTCCTCCTCCGTGCCTACTGCTGCTTCCACCTCAATGCCCTCGACACCGAAAACAACAAGCATCAGCTCGCCGGCACCGAGAAAACACCCGGAGCTGACCAAGAAGCCACTCCCCAAGAGTTCGGACACACACTTTTCGGAGCCGAAAAAATCATCGGGACCCAAAAAACATTCAGAGACTGCAAAACACGGGTCCAAACCCAAAGACACTCCGGAGTCGATGCCTAAGACGTCCTCGGAACCGAAACACTCCGCGCCGTAAAACCAAGATTCATCAGAAGCGCTTTTTCGACCAGATCCTGCACAAAAAACTCTGGTTAAAGGCCCTAAAACTGGTCATTGGACACTAAGCTCCAGGAAAAGACAACTGGACAAGCCTACAACTGCTCCACCACCTAAAAAGAGGGACATTGCCACATCCCCTCTTAGAGTCCCTTCTCCACCTCCTCCTCCTCCACCCCCTCCTCCCCCTCCCCCACCACCTCACTCTCCTACACCATCTCCTACACCAGTAGACCATGATGACACCTCTGATGACACGGGGGGTGCGGATGATATGCCACTAGGGAATCCCAGCCCACCTGGTTCCCCTGACCCTTGGGATGACTATAATACACCTGATGTCCCAAATCTCCTGCAAGATGCATCTACCCCTCTAGGCCTTCCCCACCAGAGGACACCATGGGTTTTAATCAGCTCGTACAACGAGCTGCCCAGTACCACGGGGTCGACCTACACACAGACCCCGTCGAGGAGGATCTCTTGTTGGACATTTTTGACACCACACAAAGGTCAACATCTACTTTACCCATGCTCAAAGGGTTTATTAAGCATGCTCCTGATATATTCAAAGATTCTGTTAGGGCTCGAGTCATCAACCCTCGCATAGAAAAGAAACACAAAGCTGCCACTACAGACCCAGCTTACATTAAGGGCCCTGTTCCATTAGACTCCATGGTGGTATCCAATGCCAGGAAGAGAGCTAACTCTCAAACATCAGGTGACACAGCCCCACCCGATTAAGAGTCTAAACTCTTGGACGCCTCCGGCAAGAGGACAGCCTCACAAGCGGCTAACATATGGCGCATCGCAAACACTCAGGCCCTGCTAGCCAGATACGATAGGGCACATTACGACTTGAGTCCCTATTGCAACACCTCCCGGACAAATATAAAAACAAAGCCAACGACCTCATACAGGAGGGTATACTAATCACCAATACCTACATTTGTTGCGCTCTCGATGTGGCAGATACCGCCTCCAGAGCTGTAAATACCAGTGTGCTTTTGCGTAGGCACGCTGGGCTACGCATTTCAGGCTTTAAGCCTGAGGTACAAAGTTCGATCCTGAACCAGCCATTCGCACCTCTTTGGCCCTGATGTAGACTCCTCCCTGGAGAAAATGAAAAAGGACACCGACACAGCCAAGTCAATGGGAGCCTTGCAATCGCAAGCTCCCACACGTTCTTTTCGTCGCTCCTCCTACAGAGGCAACTCCAGAGGATACTCATCAGACAACCCTTTCACCTCTTACAAGGCTTCCACCCAGTCAACCTTCGCCAGAGGTTACCACAGAGGAGGGTACAGAGGCAACAATAACAAGGGCAGAGGCAAGACTAACAACACCCGCTCTGCAACACCCGCTCTGCCTCTACTCCTACCCAATGACTTCCCTCCGCTTCCCCCAGACCATTCCACTCCTGTCGGGGGAAGACTACAACAGTTCCTTCCTGTCTGGACCAACATCACCACAGACCGGTGGGTGCAACAGATAGTTCAATCAGGTTACTGTCTCGAACTCACCTCTACCCCCCCAAACATACCACCCAAACAGCGTCCAATGTCACAAAAACATGTGTTCGAGGCATGTGGGCTGCTGAATTCATATCTGTGCATAGATCGCCGCCTAGTGTTGGGTCCGGATGTTTGCACGTTGTTGTCCTGGAAGAGCCTTCGAAGTATCCTGGGATAGGTGACTCCTCCCCTGGACTACAGTGCGCATGGGCATCCTCTCCATCCTCAGATTGTTTTTTTCCGCCATTGGGTTCGGATGTGCTTATCTTGACTCAAGTTAGGAAAAACTTTTTCTAGGCCAAAAGGCCTTTAGTTCGCGTCGGTACTGTTCCCGATCGGTATCGATATTATCTTGTTAGTTTACTAACTTCCAGAACCAACTTTTTCGCATCTTACCCGACCATCGACCCGTCATCGACGATGGAATCGAGGACACCATTCAAGCGGTGTCCTGTATGTAATGCGAAATATCCCCACATCGACGTCCATCCGGTGTGCAACAAATGCCTTTCACCGGATCACGACGAATCTACATGTATGGCCTGTGCCCGATTTCGATCCAAGAAGACTCTCCGGAATCGACGAGCAGCGAGACTCGAGGCGCAGCAAGCGGCACCGGCCCCGGCCGACATCTTCAGCGCCGAGACCGAAGATGTCGAAGAAGTGGAGAACCTACCATCCAGTCCCGCTTCCGAACCTGACTCCGGATCGGAAGACGTCGAGGAAAGACTCTTTCGCAGAGATGAAGACGACACCGAGGTAGGAGACTACAATGAGGCCTTAGGGGCCGAAGAGAGTAGCTCCGGTGACGAGCAAGGCCTACCCATACAGACTGAGGATATCCCAGTGCGACAGTCTATGGCTCCGGTCGAGGGATCGCCTTCGGGCCTTACCCAAGACCTATCCCGCAGTTCTTCGGCCCCGCCCTCTGGCCCGGCCTCGGACATTCAGCGGCAGCATTGAACCCCAAACCGGCTGGTTTCCCTTCTTCGAAACCGAAAGCTGTATTGGTTCAAATGAAACCGAAACCGAAAGTGGCGCTGGTAGGATCGAGGCCCACCACACCTTCGACGCCAGCAAAACCCGTCGGCACCGGCCGCAACAAACGAGACTTCGGTGCCGAGCTTGAAGCGGCCGACGTCGGAGTCGACGTACGGAAAAAGACCTTCGGTGCCACCAAACCTACTCGGCTCCCGGCACCGACGCAATCGGCTCCGACCCCAAAGGTCAAACTGCCTGCTGCGTCTCCCACCGCTTCGACGGCACCACCAAAGCCACACTCATCGAAGACGTCGACGGCCATTACCGCCCCTCGACTCGATGACTCACCGGCGCCGAAGAATTCCACGCCCGCCTCTACGGAACCGGTCGGTGCAAGGGAATCGATGGCGCTCCAGGTGCGACCCGTTGCTGCGCAACGCACCAAAAGCAAAACGGTCCTCCAGGACACGTCGGGCTCCGAGCCGATAAAAGCTCCAACAGCCTCTTCGGCACCGGCCAACATTACTTTCGGCCTGCCACCATCCACGGCCCCGAAACTGTTCCAAATCAGGACACGGGTCACCCACACCACGATCACGCCTGCCGAACGCTCTGCGGAGACGTCTCCATCACATCTCATCGACGCCGACACTGGCAGGATGATTATCCACAAACGGAGAATAACTTCTGAGCCAGCTTTGGACTCCTTCCGGATCCCGCTTAAGAGAAAGCTGCCAGTGGCTTCGGAACCAGTTCTTTACGAACCTTTCCATTCACCCTACCAGGATCCACAGTCCTTCTCTCCCACACACTCCGACACGGATGCGTTGGAGGACTACATGGGTGACCAAGTCCCCTACCCCGGAGAGATGGACCCTGAAGGCCAACAGGACCCTGATCAAGCTTGGGATGACCCTGTAGACCCAGGTGCACCTATGGATGCACAGGACCCGCAACTCTATGGAGCAAAAACATCTCCCACAGAGGACACTGCCGCGTTCAACGCTCAAATTGAACGTGCTGCGGCCAATCATGGGGTGCAACTTCACTCTGACACCGTCGAGGACGACTTTCTCATGGATACTTTTGCATCCTCAGAAAGGAATATAAAGACTCTGCCCATGTTGAAGGGGGTCCTCAAACCAGCAAAGGACATCTTCAAGGAACCCACCAGGGCAAGAGTGATAAACCCCAGGATCGACAAGAAATACAGATCAGCGCCTGGGGACCCTACTTACATTAGAGGCCAGTTACCTCTGGATTCCATTGTCGTTGCGAATGCTCGCAAGAGGGCACACTCGCAAACAACAGGTGATGCTCCTCCCCCGGACAAAGAGTCCAAGGTGCTAGAGACCTCTGGCAAACGGGTTGCCGCCCAGGCAGCTAACATATGGCGCATTGCCAATACTCAAGCGCTCCTCGCTCGCTACGATCGAGCGCACTACGACACATTAGAGCAACTACTCCAACATCTCCCTGACCAATTCAAAGAAGGTGCAGAGATCCTCATCAGGGAGGGACAACTGCTCACAAATGCATCCATTAAGTATGCACTGGATGCCGCGGATACAGCTGCCAGAGCCATAAACACTAGCGTCATGCTGCGACGACACGCCTGGTTGCGAATCTCCGGATTCAAACCGGAGGTACAAAATAACATTCTCAACCAACCTGTCAACCCCGACTACTTATTCGGGCCGGAGGTTGACACCACCCTAGAGAAAATAAAAAAGGACACAGACACTGCAAAGTCCATGGGGGCCCCTACAGACGCAGTCCTTTCGGAGCGGCTCCTTTCGTCGCCCCGGAAATAGAGGAGCAGGTAGAGGACAGGGGTCACAGCAAACATACAACAAGGGCAACACACAAAACACCTACGATAAAAACACCCGGGGTGGATATCGTGGCTCCAGCACAAAGGGCAGAGGACGCGGCTACGGCAACACCAGGTCCTCCCCCAAGAACAAGCAGTGACGCCCTCTCCCTTCCTCCCGACCACATAACACCTGTCGGGGGAAGGCTACAAAGGTTCCTGTCCACGTGGAACTCCATCACCACGGACAGGTGGGTCAAAGATATTGTCAAATACGGTTACTGCCTAGAACTAACCTCAACTCCACCCACAATACCTCCAAAAAACCGTCCTATGTCCTCAGAGCACTTAACGCTCTTTCAGCAGGAGGTGCAAAGTATGCTACTAAAAGGCGCAATAGAGGTCGTACCCGTCCACGAGCAAGGTACGGGGGTGTACTCCCTGTACTTTTTAATATCGAAAAAGGACGGGCACTCAGACCTATATTAGACCTGAGACCCCTAAACCAGTACATTCTTTCCGAGCATTTTCACATGCTCACTTTACAGCAAGTCCTCCCGCTGCTCAAGCAGGGAGACTTCCTGGCCACACTGGACCTCAAAGATGCGTATTTCCACATACCCATTCACCCCTCACACAAGAAATACCTCAGGTTCACTGTTCAGGGGCAGCACTACCAATTCAAAGTCCTCCCCTTCGGCGTAACAACAGCACCCAGGGTGTTCACAAAGTGCCTAGCTACTGTAGCGGCACATCTACGGAGGCAGCACATACACGTCTACCCTTACCTGGACGACTGGCTCGTTCAAGCGAAGTCAGCCCAGCAATGTGCCAGCCACATGTCCCGCACCATTCACCTCCTTCACAGTCTGGGTTTCTCACTAAATTACCCAAAATCCCATCTACAGCCCGCACACGTACAACAGTACCTAGGTGCGACTATAGACACTCTGGCGGCCACAGCTCAGCCAAATTTAGTGAGAATCAACAGCATGCAAATGCTGATTTCCAAGTTCAAACCACAACACTCCCTTCCCGCGCGAGTGTTCATGCAGTTGATAGGCATGATGGCCTCCTGCATTTTCATAGTCCCACACGCGAGACTACATATGCGCCCGCTTCAGGAGTGCTTAGCACGTCAGTGGAATCAGGCTCAAGGACAGTTGAAAGACCTAGTGTTGGTGAGCGGTCGGGCATACAACTCTCTGCATTGGTGGAATCCACAAAACCTTTGCAAGGGCCGACCGTTCCAAGAGCCTGTCCCACAGATAATACTGACGGCGGACGCGTTTCTCCAGGGATGGGGAGCTCATGTACTCCATTACACAGTGCAGGGACTATGGACAACACAACAAAAGAA
The DNA here is from genome assembly GCF_964204655.1 of Triturus cristatus. NCBI lineage: Eukaryota > Metazoa > Chordata > Amphibia > Caudata > Salamandridae > Triturus > Triturus cristatus. The sequence goes on from NC_140588.1 coordinate 515,189,566, forward strand.
GATGCACATCAACCTTCTGAAACTGATGGCAATCTTCCTGGCTATGAAAGCATTCAAAGTACACTTGTGCAACAAAGTCGTGTTGATCCGGACGGACAACATGACTGCCATGTACTACATACAGAAGCAGGGAGGAACACACTCTCCACAGTTGTCTCATCTGGCTCAGAGCATGTGGAAGTGGGCCATTCAGAGGAACATGTTCCTCATGGCAGAACACCTCCCCGGCAAGGACAACCAGATGGCGGATCTGCTCAGCAGACACAGCCACCAGATGCACGAGTGGGAGTTACACCCATCAGTACTCCAACCGTACTTCCAGCAGTGGGGTCATCCAGAGATAGACCTATTCGCCACAAGCGAAAACGCAAAATGCCAAAGCTTTGCCGCCAGGTTCCCACATCCGCAGTCGCAGGGCAATGCGATATGGATGAACTGGTCCGGCAGATTTGCGTACGCTTTTCCCCCAGCACCACTGATACCGCTGGTGGCACGCAAACTCAGACAACACTCACTGACACTCGTCCTGGTTGCTCCAACTTGGGCACGTCAGCCGTGGTACACCACCTTTCTCGAACTTTCCGTGGTGCCGCATCAGAGGCTGCGGGTCAAACCCGAGCATTTGACGCAGAACCATGGAGAGATTCAGCACCCAGATCCGCAACAGCTGAACCTGGCAATCTGGCTCCTGAAGTCCTAGAGTTTGGCTACCTAAACCTGCCACCTGACTGTATGGACATCATTAAGGAGGCCAGGAGACCCACTACCAGAGCTTGCTATGCAGCCAAATGGAAAAGGTTCGTCATTTACTGCAATAATAATGACATTAACCCGCTAGACGCATCCATCCAAAACATTATTTGTTACCTATTACACCTATACCGATGCAATCTGGCGTACACCTCTATACGTGTCCATTTGACCGCAATATCAGCCTATCTACAAACCAGGCAGCACCTCTCTCTATTCAGAGTGCCTGCCATCAAAGCATTCTTGGAAGGACTCAAAAGAGTCATTCCACCTAGCCACCCACCAGCTCCAATGTGGAACCTCAACTTGGTCCTCACACGCCTGATGGGTCCACCCTTTGAACCTCTACACTCATGCGAGATTCAATTCCTTACCTGGAAAGTAGCTTTCCTAGTAGCGATAACTTCTTTACGAAGAGTTAGTGAACTCCAGGCACTAACTGTTCAAGAGCCATTTATACAGGTTCACGCCAACAGGGTCGTACTACGTACCAACCCCAAATTCATGCCTAAGGTAATATCGCAGTTCCACATGAATCAAACTATTGAACTGCCTGTTTTCTTTCAAAACCCACAAACTGTCGCAGAAAGGGCACTCCATACACTAGATGTGAAAAGGGCCCTCATGTATTATATCGACAGGACCAAACCCTTTAGGAAAACAAAACAACTTTTCGTTGCCTTTGCCCCACACCACAAAGGTAACGCTATCTCCAAAGCAGGTATAGCCAGATGGATCGTTAAATGTATTCAAATTTGCTATCAAAAGGCTAAACGCACATTAACAATTCCCCCACGAGCCCACTCAACACGTAAGTTAGGGGCCTCCATGGCTTTCCTAGGAAACATTCCTTTGCATGATATATGTAGAGCAGCCACCTGGTCCACTACACATACATTTACCAAACACTATTGTGTAGATGTGCAATCAAAACAGCAGGCAGCTGTAGGACAGGCTGTTCTCAAAACTCTGTTTCAGACCGCTGCAGCTGGCACTGGTAGCCGCCGCTAATAAGAGGGCACTGCTGTATATTCTATGCACAGATATGAATTCAGCAGCCCACATGCCTCGAACTGAATATGCTACTTACCAGTATGCATCTGTTCTTGGCATGTAGGGCTGCTGACATTCATATCGCCCTCCCTCCTCCCCGGCGCCTGTAGCAGCTGCAGCTCTCAGAATTACTGTAAGCATGGTCATCACTTTCTGTATCTACTCCATCACTGCCACAATGGCGAAAAACAATCTGAGGATGTAGAGGATGTCCATGCGCACTGTAGTCCAGGGGAGGAGTCACCTATCACAGGATACTTCGAAGACTCTTCCAGGACAACAACGTGCAAACATCCGGACCCAACACTAGGCGGCGATCTATGCACAGATAAGAATGTCAGCAGCCCTACATGCCAAGAACAGATGCATACTGGTAAGTAGCATATTCAATCTCTGCTAAAGCAGGAGGTAATCTCCCTTCTACAAAAAAAATGCAATTGAACTGGTTCCCCTGCGCCAACAAAACACGGGAGTATACTCCCTGTATTTTCGAATACCAAAGAAGGACGGCTCTCTGAGACCTATTTTAGACCTCAGACCCCTAAACCTATACATGCACTCAGACCATTTCCACATGGTCACACTACAGCAGGTCCTTCCTCTTCTTTCACAAGGCGACTTCCTTGCTACCATAGATCTCAAGGATGCTTCTTCCATATTCCCATTCACACAGCTCACAGGCAGTATCTCAGGTTTGTAGTGGACGGGCAGCACTATCAATTCAAAGTACTCCCGTTCGGAGTCACAACAGCACCAAGGGTATTCACCAAGTGCCTAGCGGTAGTAGCAGCTCACTTAAGACAACAAATTCACGTCTTCCCATATCTCGACGACTGGCTTATAAAAGCCAGCTCATAGAACCAGTGTGTACACCTCACTCACGCGACTATCCAACTACTCCACGGCCTGGGGTTCACAGTAAACGGCGCCAAATCTCCTCTTCAACCATCCCACACACAATACCTCGGTGCCACCATAGACACCTCAAAAGCGCTAGCCTATCCCACTCCAGCCAGGATAGCAAGCATGCAGGCTCTCCTCCCCAAATTTCAACCTCATTACTCCCTTCCAGCTCGAGTGTTCATGCAACTCATAGGGATGATGGCCTCTTGCATATTTATAGTGCCTCACGCAAGACTCCAGATGCGTCCGCTACAAGAGTGAATAGCACGCCAATGGAACCAGGCTCCAGGTCCGCTAACAGATCTGGTGTTGGTGGACGGTCGCACTCATCGCTCTCTGCAGTGGTGGAACACCAAGGTTCGAGGCATGTGGGCTGCTGAATTCATATCTGTGCATAGATCGCCGCCTAGTGTTGGGTCCGGATGTTTGCACGTTGTTGTCCTGGAAGAGTCTTCGAAGTATCCTTGGATAGGTGACTCCTCCCCTGGACTACAGTGCGCATGGGCATCCTCTCCATCCTCAGATTGTTTTTTTCCGCCATTGGGTTCGGATGTGCTATCTTAGCTCAAGTTAGGAAAATATTTTGTCGAGGCCAAAAGGCCTTTAGTTCGCGTCGGTACTGTTTATCGATCGGTTTTCGATACAACCTTGTTAGTTTACTAACTTTCAGCACCGACTTTTTTCGCATTTACCTGTTCATCGACTCCTTCGACGATGGAATCGAGGACGCCATTCAAGAGGTGTCCGGTATGCAATGCGAAGTACCCACACATCGACGTCCATCCGGTGTGCAACAAATGCCTTTCGCCGGACCACGACGAATCGACATGCATGGCCTGTGCCCGGTTCCGTTCAAAAAAGACTCTACGGAATCGACGAGCGGCGAGACTCGAGGCGCAGCACGCGGCACCGGCCCCAGCAGACATCTTCAACGAGGCCGAAGACGTCGAAGAATTGGAAGTCTTACCCTCCAGTCCCGTTTCCGAACACGGATCCGGATCGGACGAAGTCGACGAATCACTCTTCCACAGAGGTGAAGACGACACCGAGGTAGGAGACGACGAGGAGGCCTTAGGGGCCGAAGAGAGTAGCTCCAATGATGAACAAGGCCTACCTGTTCAGACCGAAGAAGGCCCAGTTCCACGGCCTATGGCTCCGGTCGAGGGATCGCCTTCGGGCCTTACCCGAGACCCATCCCGCAGTTCTTCGGCCCCGCCCTCGGGCCCGGCCTCAGACATCCAGCGGCAGCCATTACCGCTTAAACCAGCTGGTTTCCCTTCCATAAAACCGAAACCGAAAGCTGCTCCGGTTCCAACGAAACCGAAACCGAAAGTGACGCTGGTCGGATCGAGGCCTTCGACGCCAGCGCGACGCGTCGACACCGACCGCACCAAGAGAGACTTCGGTGCCGAACTTGAAGCGGGCGACGTCGGAGTCGATAAACGGAAAAAGGCCTTCGGCGCCGACAAACCTACTCGGCTCCCGGCACCGACGCCACTGACACCGAGGGCTGCGCCGCCTGCTGCGTCTCGCATCGCTCCCTCGACGACACCAAAGCCTCACGCATCGAAGACGTCGACGGTCATCTCCGCACCTCGACTCGATGAACCACCGGCGCCGAAAAAGTCCACGGCCGCCTCTACGAACCTGGTCGGTGCCAAAGCCTCAAAGGCGCTCCAAGGACGACCTGGTGCGACACAAAGCAGCAAAACCAAGGCTGCCCTCCAGGACCCGTCGGGTTCCGGTCCGATCGAAGCTCCGGCAGCCTCTTCGGTGCCAGCCAACATTACCTTTGGCTTGCCTCCGTCAACAATCCCGAAATTGTTCCAACTCAGGACACGGGTCACCCAGACTACGATTACACCTGCTGAGACGTCTCCGTCACGTGTCATCGACGCCAACACTGGCAGGATGATTCTCCACGAGCGAAGGATAACTTCGGAACCGCCGTTGGACCCTTTCAGGATCCCACTAAAAAGGAAGCTGCCTGTAGAATCAGAACCTCTCCTTTATGAACCTTTCCACTCATCCTACCGGGATCCACAACTATTCTCCCCCACACGTTCCGACACGGATGCGTTGGAGGATTACATGGATGACCAAGTCCCCTACCATGGAGACACAGACCCTGATGACCAGCAGGACCCTGATCACACTTGGGGCGACCCTGTAGACCCAGGTGCACCTCTCGATGCACAGGACCCACAACTCTATGGGGCAAAAACATCTCCCACAGAGGATACTGCAGCCTTCAACGCTCTTATTGAACGTGCTGCCAATAACCATGGGGTGCAGCTTCACTCTGACACCATCGAAGATGACTTTCTTATGGACACTTTCGCATCCTCAGAACGGCATGTAAAGACTCTGCCCATGTTGAAAGGAGTCCTCAAACCAGCCAAGGACATTTTCAAGGAACCCACCAGGGCACGAGTGATAAACCCCAGGATTGATAAGAAATACCGATCAGCACCTGGGGACCCTACTTACATCAGAGGACAATTACCACTAGACTCCATTGTCGTAGCGAATGCTCGCAAGAGGGCACACTCGCAAACGACAGGTGATGCTCCTCCCCCGGACAAAGAGTCCAAGGTGTTAGAGACCTCTGGCAAGAGAGTTGCCGCCCAAGCAGCCAACATATGGCGCATAGCCAACACTCAAGCGCTCCTTGCTCGCTATGATAGAGCGCACTATGACACACTCGAGCAAATATTCCAACATCTCCCTGACCAGTTCAAGGAAGGCGCAGAAATGCTCATCAGAGAAGGACAGCTACTCACGAACGCTTCCATCAAGTGTGCACTAGATGCTGCAGACACGGCTGCCAGGGCCATAAACACAAGCGTCATGCTGCGACGACATGCCTGGTTACGAATCTCAGGATTCAAGCCTGAGGTACAAAACAATATACTCAACCAGCCTGTCAACCCCGACTATCTATTCGGGCCAGAGGTTGACACCACCCTTGAGAAGATAAAAAAGGACACGGACACTGCAAAGTCCATGGGCGCTCTCCAAACTCAGTCCTTTCGGAGCGGCTCCTTTCGTCGCCCCGGAAACAAGGGAGCAGGTAGAGGACAGGGGTCACAACAAACATATAACAAAGGCAATACACAGACCACCTACGATAAAAACACCCGGGGTGGATATCGTGGCTCCAGTACAAAGGGCAGAGGACGCGGCTACGGCAACACCAGGTCCTCCCCCAAGAACAAGCAGTGACGCCCTCTCCCTTCCTCCCGACCACATAACACCTGTCGGGGGAAGGCTACAAAGGTTCCTGTCCACGTGGAACTCCATCACCACGGACAGGTGGGTCAAAGATCTTGTAAAATACGGTTACTGTCTGGAGTTAACCTCCACTCCACCCACAATACCACCAAGAAACCGTCCTATGTCCTCAGAGCACTTAACGCTCTTACAGAAAGAGGTGCAAAGTATGCTTCTAAAAGGCGCTATAGAGGTCGTACCCATCCACGAGCAGGGTACGGGGGTGTACTCCCTCTACTTCCTAATTCCAAAAAAGGACGGGTCACTCAGACCTATATTAGACCTGAGACCCCTGAACCAGTACATTCTTTCAGAGCACTTTCAAATGCTCACTCTACAGCAAGTCCTTCCGCTTCTCAAGCAGGGAGACTTCCTAGCCACACTGGACCTCAAAGATGCGTATTTCCACATACCCATCCACCCCTCACACAAAAAATACCTCAGGTTCACTGTTCAGGGGCAGCACTATCAATTCAAAGTCCTTCCCTTCGGCGTGACAACAGCGCCCAGGGTTTTCACGAAGTGCCTAGCTACGGTGGCAGCACACCTACGGAGGCAGCATATACACGTCTACCCCTACCTAGACGACTGGCTCGTTCAAGCGAAGTCAGCCCAGCAATGTGCCAGCCACATGTCCCGCACCATTCACCTTCTCCACAGTCTGGGATTCTCACTAAATTACCCAAAGTCCCATCTCCAGCCCGCACACGTACAACAGTACCTAGGTGCGACTATAGACACTCTGGCGGCCACAGCTCAGCCAAATTTAGTGAGGATCAACAGCATACAACTGCTGATCTCCAAGTTCAAACCCAATCACTCACTTCCAGCGCGAGTGTTTATGCAGTTGATAGGCATGATGGCCTCCTGCATCTTCATAGTCCCGCACGCGAGATTACATATGCGCCCGCTTCAGGAGTGCCTAGCACGTCAGTGGAATCAGGCTCAAGGACAGTTGAAAGACCTAGTGTTGGTGAGCGGTCGGGCATACAACTCTCTGCATTGGTGGAATCCACAAAACCTTTGCAAGGGCCGACCATTCCAAGAGCCTGTCCCACAGATAGTACTGACAGCGGACGCGTCTCTCCAGGGATGGGGAGCTCATGTACTCCACTACACAGTGCAGGGACTATGGACGACACAACAAAAGAAGATGCACATCAACCTTCTGGAACTGATGGCAATCTTCCTGGCCATGAAGGCATTCAAAGTACATCTATGCAACAGGGTCGTGTTGATCCGGACGGACAACATGACCGCAATGTACTACATACAGAAGCAGGGAGGAACACACTCTCCACAGTTGTCTCATCTGGCTCAGAGCATGTAGAAGTGGGCCATTCAGAGGAACATGTTCCTCATGGCGGAACACCTCCCTGGCAAGGACAACCAGATGGCGGATCTGCTCAGCAGACACAGCCACCAGATGCACGAGTGGGAGTTACACCCATCAGTACTCCAACCGTACTTCCAGCAGTGGGGTCATCCGGAGATAGACCTATTCGCCACAAGCGAAAACGCAAAATGCCAAAGCTTCGCCGCCAGGTTCCCACATCCGCAGTCGCAGGGCAATGCGATATGGATGAACTGGTCCGGCAGATTTGCGTACGCTTTTCCCCCAGCGCCGTTAATACCGCTGGTGGCCCGCAAACTCAGACAACACTCCCTGACACTCGTCCTAGTTGCTCCCACGTGGGCACGCCAACCGTGGTACACCACCTTCCTCGAACTTTCCGTGGTGCCGCATCAAAGGCTGCGGATCAAACCCGCGCATTTGACGCAGAACCATGGAGAGATTCAGCACCCAGATCCGCAACAGCTGAACCTGGCGATCTGGCTCCTGAAGTCCTAGAGTTTGGCTATCTCAACCTGCCACCTGACTGTATGGACATCATCAAGGAGGCCAGGAGACCCACTACAAGGGCTTGCTCTGCAGCCAAATGGAAAAGGTTCGTCATTTATTGCGGTAATAATGACATTAACCCGCTGGACGCATCCATCCAAAACATCATCTGTTACCTCTTACACCTATACCGATGCAATCTGGCGTACACCTCTATACGTGTCCATTTGACCGCAATATCAGCCTATCTGCAGACCAGGCAGCACCTCTCACTATTCAGAGTGCCTGCCATCAAAGCATTCTTGGAGGGACTCAAGCGAGTCATTCCACCAAGCCACCCTCCGGCTCCAATGTGGAACCTCAACTTGGTCCTCACACGCCTGATGGGTCCACCCTTTGAACCTCTACACTCATGCGAGATTCAATTCCTTACCTGGAAAGTAGCCTTCCTGGTAGCGATCACTTCCTTAAGAAGAGTTAGTGAACTCCAGGCACTAACAGTTCAAGAGCCATTTATACAGGTTCACGCCAACAGGGTCGTACTACGTACCAACCCCAAATTCATGCCCAAAGTAATATCGCAGTTCCACGTGAATCAAACTATTGAACTGCCCGTTTTCTTCCAAAACCCACAAACTGTCGCAGAAAGGGCACTACATACACTAGATGTACGGAGGGCCCTCATGTACTACATCGACAGGACTAAACCCTTCAGGAAGACAAAACAACTGTTCGTTGCCTTTGCCCCACACCACAAAGGTAACGCCATCTCCAAAGCAGGGATAGCCAGATGGATAGTTAAGTGTATTCAAATCTGTTATCAAAAGGCAAAACGCACATTAACTATTCCACCACGAGCCCACTCAACACGCAAGTTGGGGGCTTCCATGGCTTTTCTAGGAAATATTCCCCTGCATGATATATGCAGAGCAGCCACATGGTCCACTACACACACATTTACAAAACACTATTGTGTAGCCGTGCAGTCAAAACAGCAGGCAGCTGTAGGACAGGCTGTTCTCAAAACACTTTTTCAGACCGCTGCAGCTGGCACTGGTAGCCGCCACTAATAGAGGGCACTGCTATGTATTCTATGCACAGATATGAATTCAGCAGCCCACATGCCTCGAACTGAATATGCTACTTACCAGTATGCATCTGTTCTTGGCATGTAGGGCTGCTGACATTCATATCGCCCTCCCTCCTCCCCGGCGCCTGTAGCAGCTGCAGCTCTCAGAATTTCTGTATAGCATGGTCATCACTTTCTGTATCTACTCCATCACTGCCACAATGGCGAAAAACAATCTGAGGATGGAGAGGATGCCCATGCGCACTGTAGTCCAGGGGAGGAGTCACCTATCCAAGGATACTTCGAAGACTCTTCCAGGACAACAACGTGCAAACATCCGGACCCAACACTAGGCGGCGATCTATGCACAGATATGAATGTCAGCAGCCCTACATGCCAAGAACAGATGCATACTGGTAAGTAGCATATTCAAACCTTTCCAAAGGGCGACCGTTCCTAGAGCCAGTTCCCCAAATTGTCATGACAGCGGACGCATCGCTCTCCGGATGGGGAGCTCACCTATCACATCACACCATGCAGGACAGATGGACACCTCAACAAAAGTTACTCCACATCAACCACCTGGAGTTACTAGCCCTATTCTTAGCCTTAAAAGCATTCCAAAAGCAAATATCAGGCAAAGCTGTTTTAGTCCGCACAGACAACATGACAGCCATGTACTAGATACAGAAACAAGGCGGGACACACTCTCTGCAGCTCTCTCAGCTAGCACAGAGCATATGGAGATGGGCTATACCACAGAATATATTTCTCCTAGCCCAATATGTCCCGAGAGTCCAAAACACCATCGCCGATCTGTTAAGTTGTCAAACACAACAGATCCACGAGTGGGAACTTCATCCGCAAGTTCAGCCATTCTTTCAAATGTGGGGGCAACCACAGATAGACCTCTTCGCTGTGAGAAGTTGGCCTGATGTATGATGTCACTAGTTCTAGTGTACACCTTATATCAGTCCAAACAACCCTTATGGTGATTGGTTGTAAAGTCAACCTTATAGACCAGCTATCCTAGTGGCAGCATGGACAAGAGCAGTCTTAGGCTAAACTCTGAATGGCATGTGAAGCCAGCTGTGATACCATATATAATCCCTTGAATACCAAATGAAAGGACAACACAACAGATATATATATATAAAATAAAGTGTATTTATTCTAGTCAAACCCTCAGCACTCTTTGAGATTAGAGGTAAGTACAACACAGTCTTATTTAAGCATACATTGTCTCACAGGTAAGTAATACAGTTAGGCCCTAGGGGCCACGCAAACCATATACTAAAGAAGTGGTATAAGGACCACTTTCACGGAAATAGGATAGGCCTAGGCCTAGGGAATCGCTGGGGCTACACTACACTAGCAACAGTTAGGAAGTGGGAGGCCCACGGGATTCAGGTGCAGAGTGGAAACACTCACGCGTAATGCGTAAAAGTCGATAGAAATACTAGCAGTTAGAAATTAATAGTTTAAGGACACTTCTGAAGCAGCTAGAGAGTCGAGACTCGGAAACTAGACCCTAGGATAGTCACTACCCTTGTGAGCACCGAAGTACCCAAGTTACCTAGCCCACAGGCTGCGGGTGCATAGGTGTGAACTTGCGTCGGGTTTCGTCGTGGACTTCTATGGATGCCTGAAGGAAAGTTGCTGACAGGCAGTCAGTGAAGAGTGTCTGGTGGACCCCAAGGCTGGGATCAAGAAGAGAGGATACCTGCAAGCAGAAGGGACAGAGTCAAGGTCACTAGCCAGTGACCACGTGGAACCAGGAAGGAACCAGGCGATGTCGTGAAGATTGCAGGTGAAGGTTGAAGCTTGTCGTTGCAGCCACGGGTACCAGGAGACGTCGAGGACGATCAGGACCAGGAGGCGAGCTGTCCCACGAAGGCTCTTGCTGTTGGCGGCGTCGAAGTCGAACTAGGACTCACCAAGCCTTGGCAAGCAGAATCCACGAAGAACGGAGGACTTGCTTCTGGTGCAGACCAGGAAGGTCTGGGGTGCTTCTCTTTTGCAAAGAAGCGGGAGCCAGTCTGGAGGAGCCAAACCAGCGGTGAAGATTTCAAGGTGTGTCGTCACAAAGGCCGCTAGCCAACGGGCAAGCAACCGGACAGACGCGGCAAGCAGGAAAATGCAGAAGGGCCCCACGCCGGACTCGTGGAGTGTGGGGGGCTGATCTTCGGTGCAGATGGTGCTTGGGGTTGGGGCTTCTCAATCCCCGGTGCACAAGTTCGAGGGTACCTCAGAAGCTGCGCTGGAAGATACTCGCCACTTTTCCCAGGTAGCCGGTCCCACGTCTCTCGTCGCCTCCACGGATCTCAGCTCGGCTGTGGATGTGGATCAGGGTCGGAGAAGTCTGGAAGTCAAGGCTCTGGTCGGGCTCTGCAGTCGGTCCCTCGTAGAACTTCAGCAAAGCAAAGGGTAGTCTCTTGATGGTGCCTGTTTGCACAGGGTAGCCACTCCTTGGCCACAAGGGAGATTCTTCAGTCTTCTTCTTTCGTCGAATGTCGAAGGTCCAGAGTTTCTGTTCAAGTTGCAGGTTCAGGATAATCTAATCTCCTTGGGCCCAGCTACCACTCTTATACTAATCTGCGGGGGCTGGGTTGCCTGCTAGGTCACGCCTTATGGGTGGGACCTGGGAGGGGGGTGGTTACACCCCCTTCCCTTTGTCCAGTTTCGCGCCAGGACTGGGGCTGGTGTGCCCCAGCACCGGTTTGAACTGGACTATGCATGGGACACCTTGTGTGCCCCAGGCATGTCTCATTCCTTTCAGCCTTCCCTGCCCCAATACACTAAAGTCTGTCTGGGGAGGTGCTAGCACCTCCCCAAGCAGGAAACCTATTGTCCAAGCCTCCCTTGCCGGGATCACTCCCAGCAGCAGGAGGTCAGACTCGTGTCTGTGGCAGCAGCATCCATTTTGTGATGCTGAGGCTTTGGTTAGAGTTAAACAGCAAAGTAGGATTTTAACATGTCTCTCCCTCTAGAAGGGGGGAATAATATCCTCATCACCAGAAATGGTATGGGGGTATTATTCCAAAGTGTTAGACACCTTACACGACATGTTTTGATAAAGCCAAACCATAGTTACCATAACCGTTTAAGATTATAAGGCACTTTAAGAGTATATGGTAGGCTATATCATAGAACAGCTATAAGGACATGGTTCCGAAAGCTGCAGACAGGCTCAGCTCATGCTAGAGCACCATCTCACATGTTACCAAGCACTCTGCCTCCAGGATTGTTAAGGCCTGCCATAGGAGTGGCTGATAGGTACACATGTGTCTATATTAAGGGTAGATATAGGTATACTATATCTAAGCAAGGGGTGATTACACGACCTTGCCCCAGCTGAGTGATCCGCCAGTTGTGTCTGATTGGAAGGCCAGACCAGGGGTGGCATAATACATGCTGCAGCCCCTGGGAGACCTAGGGTACACCTATGCCCTGGGTACCTAGGGTACACTGTACAGGGTCCAATAAGGTGATCCTTACAAATTGTGTATGTACCTAGGGTACATGGAGTCCATTTTAAAGAGAGAGCAAACAGCCTGACACCCTGAATGGCAGGATCTCAGGCCAACTAAGTCGAAAAACCAGCTAGACACTAGACAAAAAGTTGGGGGTAACCCTAGGGAAAAGATCAGCATCAATATTGAGCGTTCTGTTAACCTACATCCGGCATAACAGTAGGCATGAGCTTAAGGTGTCATCCTATGCATCCTCCTGTGGCCATAAGAGCATTAGGCCTAGAACGAAAACAGGACATTAGCATGAGACATTATCATGAGGCATCCAAGCAGGCCTAAACCATGAGTATACACCGGGGAGCATACTTTGCATTAGGCGTATATCACATTTAGCGTGGGGCCCTTCTTTAGGCGCAAAAGCACCTTATGCGGTTCATCATTACGCATGAATCACGAGTGTAACTGATGAGTACATGAATGGTGATGAGGTGTAAGGTCCTTCAACCACCGTGCAACATCCTGCGGCAGAAACCCCTTGTGCCTCGACCCAAAGTCGCTAACCTCAGGGAGACGTGGAGCATAAGATACAGCCCCTGTTGTCGTAGCCGTGTCCCAGGAAATAAAAATGGGCCACGGTGGAGCCCCCTTCTGGGCCCCAAAGTACCACAGTGCCCACCGTTGCAGCGGCCCACTTCGGCAGTGCCGCTGGGAAGCGTAGAAGTCCCTGGCGCTGGGGCGGGCACCGGCAACGTGCCCCGACACCCCCCCCCCCCCCACCAAGTAAAGCCCAAGCCCCACTCACCAGCTCCCTGGGCAGGCTTCGGGCCTCTCTCGCAGCAGGTGCGGCATGCGGGGCTCTCCTCAGCCCCGGGAGGCCCCGACCACAGCAGCGCGCCTTCCGGCTTCACCCGGGTCCCCCCTTGGGACCCGGGACTTCGGTCTTGAGCCTGCGCGGCTCCGTGCGGCGCAGGCTCCCGGGAGCAAAGGAGAGCCCCGCCGATGCCAGGTTCTCACTGGGCTTCACCCGGGCCCCCCCCCCCCCTCCGGGGACCCGGGACTTCGTAGGGAGCCGGCGGCCTCCGCGCTCCTCCCCTCACCACCGCGGGGCTCTCCCAGACTCCCGGGAGCCCCGCTCGTCCACGAGGCCACTTCCTGCTTCGGCTCCGCCCCCGCCCGGCAATCAGCAGACCTTCCGGGTCGCCGCAGGCAGCGCGGCGGCCCTCAACGGCACCTTGGGTCGCGGCGGTGATTTTTCAGAAGAGGTCGGCGGTGCAATGCGGGGTGGGCTCCCGCTAATAAAGTAGGCCCACAAAGCGCCGCCATGACTCTGGGTAGGCTCCCGCCATAGTTTCCAGCACACACGCGGGGTGGGCACCCGCTTACCTTGGAAATACGCACCGCGCCGCCATGACGCGGGGTGGGCTCCCGCTACGATGTAGATAATCCTGAAGGTGCCAGAACCATGGGGTGGGCTTCCGTGGGCCTCAATCTGCCCAAAACATCGCTACTGCACGGGGGAAGCGGAATGCAGCGCCCACCAGGCACTAGGGAGCAGGCAGCTGGGATTGCAGCATTCACCAGCAGAGCACAGTCAATTCAAATGTAGCGCCCACCGAATATAGCGCTTTCCCTCCGCAGGCAGCTTGAACGTAGCGCTCTCTTTCCGCTGGGGCTGCAGTCAGGGTCCCACGAGGCGCTTGCTGGTTCCTGCGCCCTTGGTTGAGGGTTTCTTGAGGGGGGGAGTTGAGTTGGTGGCTGAAGGCGGACTAATTAGTCTCTGTAGGTCGTCCCTGGGTTCTCCTCCTGCCGGGCCAGATCAGTGGGTTAGTTCAGGATCCCTCACTCAACTTAAAAGGCAGCGCCTAAGCCCTGTCACTTCCAGCAGCATAGGTCTCTGATTAGGCCCTACCGCCTAAAACTCCTGCGTAGGTTCCTCCAGGTTAGCATCGCCCCAACTTTAGTTTCCCCTCGCCCTGTGGACAGTAGGGGGGGGTGTAGGTAAGCTCAGGGCCCAGCACACAAGACCCATGTGGCGGTAACCCCTGGCAGCAGGTCCCCTCTCTCTCAGGTCCACCCTCTGACTGAGCACATGGCAGCCCAGCTCCGCCCTTTATATGCCCCTCACCCCACCTACCAGACAGTGCCAGAAGCTTCTAGAAGCGTCTGGGGAAACTGGTTCTAACTGGCCTAGGGGGAGGGGTACAGCACCCTGGGTGCCAGGCTTCCCTCCAAAAGCTGGGGTTGCTGGGAAATAACCACTAGACTGTTAACCCAGCTCAGTCAGACGGCACAACCACACAGCTATGTCATCCATTTTAAAAGTTACATGTTTAAAATGGGGAAACTCAGTCTGCGTACACCATCACACAGCTTTCAATCTTCGCATTTATTTAACATGGAGTTTCCCATCAAAAGCGAAAAAATTCCGGGAAAAGGGCTAAGTCCAACATAACCCCCTTCCAGCCAAAAGCCAGGGTAGACGATCAATGCCTTGATGGGCTTCCCTGCTTGGGACGCAGGCCCGCAACTGCAGGAGCACCCGCAGGTTCTCCTCCACTCTAGAACCCGATGGTTCCCTCTTTCAAACCTTCCTCGACCGACTAAGCCACCACCCGGGGGTTCCCTAGCTGGTTGTGGCCAGGACTGGCCCCTGGGCCATCCAGATGTCTCTTGCCCTTGCGGTCTCAAAGAGTGGGGGGCAGTAACCCCAGGCCCGTAGTACCCGTTGACCACTCCCCTCCTCCTCCTTGCAGTTCCAAACTGCCACTGGTCCTCACACCTGGGGTCCGCACCCTCAGGCTGACCAGCCATCAGGGGAGAGGCTCTCCTCCCCCTACCTCTCCTTCTGGGGTTCCTCACCCTACTCCCATGCGAGGCACCCTCAGACCACCACTCTCTCCCCAGTCCAGTCCAGGGCCTTGACCCTGCAACTGGTTCCCCAACCTAGGGTGTAAACCCTTAAGCTGGACCGGTGCCAGGGGCGAGTCCTCCCTCCCCCTGCACCCCCTCCCAGAGTTCCGCACCCTCCCAACGGGAGAAGTACCCCTGGAAGACACTTCTGGGGGGACACTGCTACTCGTTACTTGTGTAATCCAGTACTGGGCTCCTAGACTAAGTACTGGGACCTCGATCTAAAACAGGTAAATAATTACGTTTTCACAGTTGGTATGATTTTTAAAGAATATTTGAAGTTTGCAAAAATCGACACTGAAGAAATTTCACAGAAAAACAGTAAATGATTCCCTATGGAAGAAAATTGGGTTACTGGTAAGTACGGTTGTGAATATTTTTCAGGGTCAGTGCTGGGCACCAAGATCCAGCACTGGGATCTCTTCTAATAGCAGGTGAGTATTTTCGTTTTCATTACTCGGTTGATTTTTGGTGATTATTTTAAGTTTTAGAAACTCCATACTTAAAAGAAATTTCAGAAGAAACCAGTCAATGTTACCCTATGGAGGAAAATTGGGTTATCGGCTTTTGGGTAAGTACTCGACTGGCAGAGTTAAGGTTCTGGGCACAGACTCTGGGGTCTCCCAGGGTCAGGTAGGTATAGTGGTTACACCCTCAGCGGCACAGGGGCAGCCGGGTGCAGAGTGAGTTAGGCCCAATGTTATCCTATTGGAGACAGGGGGGCCTTGGTTGGTGGCTGCTGACTAGCATGCCACGCGGCTGTGGGAGCTGGGCTCCTGGTCACTTGCTCAGGACAAATGGGGAAGTAGATAGGTGTAGAGGTTAGACTGCCAGAGCCACTCGGGCACCTGTGTGCAGGGTGCTTTTGAGCCTTCGGGCGCTCAATAGGTTTCAGTGGGAAAGCTCCTGGTTGAACAAAGGCTGCAAGCTCGGGGACGAAGATTCTTCAGGTGCCACCACCACTACGAGAGGTAAGTTGGGTAGTTGGAGGATAGGTAGGCACCCAGGAGTTGGCCACAGGGGGCCGCAGGCCGCCGGATGCTGGGGTGCCTTTTGGTGTCGGGAAATCTTACCCTCTGTTGATCGCGGTTGGGGGGGTACCTGGTTCTGAGGCTGCAGGCGTCATTCGGAGCGTCGAGGTGAGTCCTTGGGTGCCGGATTCGTGGCTACAGTCGCCGTGGGGGACGTCCTCGGGGTCTTTGTTCACTCCGGCACAGGTCAGGCTTGGCGGGTGCAGAGTGGGCAGGATTCGCGGTTCCTGGCTGATGCCAGGGGTTAGAAGCTGGTTTTGAGCAGAGCCTCTGCTCATGGGAGTCCCAGGTGCTTAGAGCCAAAAGGTAGCCAGGTCCTCCGGGGTTTGTGAGTTTGCTGGCCACAAGAGGTGCTGGGTTGGAGCAGGTTCGAGGGTCAACAGGCCGGTAGGGCTGGGGCCTAAGCTTGGTGTCTTCCTCTTCTTAGCAGCTGCACGGCAGGTCTTCTTTCTTCTTGCTCTTCTTTGTTTTTCGGAATCTGAGGAAGGAAGGTTCAGGGTGCCCCTAAATAGTAGATTTAGGGGCATTACAGGTAGGTAAAGGTCAGGGACCAATGGGTCCCTGCTCTGGGGTGGGTACACCCCCTATCCTGCCACTCTCCCGTGGGAGGGGGGCAATAGCCTAGTCCTTATTGGGTAGGGCCTCCCATCTTCAAGATGGCGAGCGCCCGGAGATGTACTTCACCTCGCCTCCCCCACCTGACGGGTGGGGTTGGCAGGCTGGCACATCCCCTATCCTTATATGGGGTTTCCGGCCAGGCTTCCCGCCAGAGTGGTGGCAGCAAGTGGCCTGGGGAAGCTCACAGAGGCGGCATGCCTTTGAAGCTTCCCCCTGTCCATCCTGGGGGAGGAGACCTAGCACCTCGCCCAGGATGTGCATTGTTGCAGGCCCAGGAGAGCAGGGGCTCTCCTACCCGGGGTCCAGCAACATGTCTGCTGTGTGGCAGCTTTGGCAGCCTCCCAGACCAGACGTGGATTGTAGGTTAGGTTTCAGGGGGCATCTCTAAGATGCCCTCTGGGGTGCTTGGTACAATAAATCCCACACTGGCATCAGTGTGGGTTTAATGTGCTGAGAAGTTTGATACCAAACTTCTCAGTCTTCAGTGTTGCCATTATGGTGCTGTGGAGTTCGTGTTTGACGAGCTCTCAGCAGCATGTACTCTTAAATGGCAGCACTGCACTTACAGTGCCCAGGAATGGACCTGGGTTCTGTAGGGGCACAGGGCTCATACTCCTGTGCCCACACCACTGGCATAGGGCACCCAGCTAGAGGGGTGGCTGATGAATGCCAGGGCAGTGTAGGTGGTGGGCATGGCACACAGGGATGTGTGCCATGTCGACTCTTTGTTTTGTCTTGTACCCAGACACTCATCCTGCAAGCGCAGTGTGTGTGTGTTAGGGTACAGGGCCTCTAAGGGTGGCACAATGAGTGCTGCAGCCTTTAGAGGCCTTCTCTGGTCACAAGGCCCTGGGTACCTAGGGTACCATTTACTAGGGGCTGACATGTGGCCAGGGTTTACCAATTTGGGTTTGAGGTTTTTTTAGGGAAGGAACATAGGCCCTGGGCACCTGATTGTCAGGAGTCCAGGGCACACTCAGTCAAAGTACATTCAGCAATCCAGCAAAAAGTGGGGCATACCATCCAAGAAAGATGGTACTTTCTCACAGTCGCAGAAAGAGCTCTTCATACTTTAGATGTTAAAAGAGCATTGCTATATTATATCGAGAGAACACAACCCTTTTGTAAGACAAAACAACTGTCTTTCTCACCACCATTCAAAGGCAACCTCATATCAAAATCGGGGATAGCTAGATGGATTGTTAAATGTATACAAATTTGCTACCACAAAGCAAAACGTACTTTAACTTTTCCTCCTAAAGCCCATTCTACACGAAAGATAGGGGCTTCAATGGCATTTTTAGGGTGCATTCCCTTAGATGACATCTGCAGAGCAGCTACATGGTCTACACCGCACACATTCACAAAACACTATTGTCTAGATGTGCAAATGAAACAACAAGCTACTGTGGGACAGGCTGTACTCCAAACACTATTTCAAACTACTGCAACAGATACTGGTGGTCGCTGCTAAGGAGGGGTACTGCTAAACAATCTATGCATAGTGTGTAATCTGCAGCTCATATGCCTCGAACGGAATATGCTACTTACCAGAATGCATCTGTTCTTGGCATGTAGAGCTGCTGAGCTACACACGCCCACCCGCCTCCCCGGCTACCTTTATCTGTTCCAGCAAGATCTTATTTAGATAACCATACATGGGCATATTTCCTGTTTCTTACTAAGCGCCATCATTTCTCTGCTGGGGATAAACAATCTGAGGATGGAGCCGATGCCCATGCGCACTAGCATCCTAAGGCGGAGTCACCGATCTCGTGACTTCCAAAGACTTTCCAGGACAAAAACACGTGCAAACATCCGGGCCCAACACCAGATGGCGATCTATGCATAGTGTGTAGATCTGCAGCTCTACATGCCAAGAACAGATGCATACTGGTGAGTGGCATATTCCTTACTCATTATTCAGTTTTAGAAAGTGCAAAGCGGGTGGGGGTTGCTAGTAGATACAACCATGGAAGCTGCAATCATTCCACCGTCTGTTTTCCCCGCAAAAGCGGGGACCCCACCCATTGAATAGGATGAGTGGATTGAAATTTTCGAAAAATTAAACTGAGGCATTGGATTGTAGTGAATTCAGCAAAGCAAGGAAAAACGCATTACTTTTAAGCACTTTAGGAAAGGAAGGTCAACACATATTTACCTGTAGCTATAGGTAATAAGGGTGTATTTAGAAGCAAAGGTCAGATTGGAAAGAAGATTTGCTGAAGTAATATAGTAATGTGTAGGTATAAGTTTTATACCCAACCGCAAAAAAATGGAGGAAACAGTAGATCAATTTGTGTCTAGGCTGCGTGAACTGTCTGGTAAATGTCAATTTGGGGTCATGAGGGAAGAAATGATTCGTGATCAACTAATTGTACAGTGCAGAAATAAGAAAATGCAAGTGGGAATCTAAAAAGCCATCTTTACATGATGCCATAAAAATTGTGAAAATTTGAGAACAGTCTGACCTATGTATGAAGGATATGGAAAGTAGAAAAACCGATGGTGAAGTAACTTGTTTTGATAGTGAGGATGTTGGTGTGTGAAGTACAGGAAAGTCAGGAGTAAAGGAAGCGAAGAAAAGTGCCTATGTCAAATGGAGTGGTACTGTTACACCATCCAAGGTTTTGTATGGTAGCAAACAGCAGGGAAGAATGTTTTCGGTGTGGGAGCAATTTTCATACTGCTGATTTTAAAAATTGTTACGCCTTAGTAAAGGAGTGTAGACGGAAAGGACACTTTGCTCGCATGTGCAAATCTAACAGTAGAGCTAATGTGGCGATGGTGCAAGAGAATGGTTCAGGAAGTGGTGATGAAATTACACCAGAAAGAATCTTGAGTGTTGATGATAATGATAGTCAATACAGAAAGTCTAGACCCAAGGCAACATTTATTGTTGAGAAAGTGTCAGTTGAACTCAAGGTGGATTCTGGGTCTTTGTACTCTATTTTACCTAAAAAGATGTTTGTTGAGCATTGGCCAAAGGTAAAGTTAATGGCAAAAGATGTAATCCCTGGGGGCTACCAAGGTCAGAATATGGATATAGAAGGGTACATGCTCACAGAAATAAGCTTTCAAGGGAGATCAGTCAAAGGAAAGGTTTACATGGCTAAATGTGGTCCTTCAATTTTAGGGTGGCAGCACCAGTATGATTTAGGTATTATCATAAATCCTTGTGCACCTAATCAAGTGTTGGTTGTGGAAGAATTGACTGTGGAAGATATCATTGAGGCGGCGAGTAAGGTGTTTTCACATAACATTGGTGTACTAAAGAAGTATGTGCATTAAATAATGTTGAAGCCAGGTGCGATACCTGTCCAACATAAGGCTCTGAAAGGTCCCATAGTGGCTAGGCAGGAAGTGAAACGCATGTTGGAAGAGATTGTGACTCAAGGCATTATTGAACCGATTGAGACATCAAGTTTGATTTCTCCAGTGGTGGTCACAGGCAAATCTGATGGCAGTTTCCGTCTGAGGGTGGATTTGCCCAGGTCAATCAACATATTGTTATGGATAATTTTCCTCTTTCAAACATTGGAGAGTTGGTACTATCTCTGAAGGGGGCAAAAACATTTTGGAAACTGGTCTTAAAGTGCATACTATCAAATAAAATTGCATGCGGATTCCAAAAATCTTACGGCCTTTATCACTACTGAAGGAGTATTTCAATTCAAGAGAATGCCGTTTGGACTTTCTTCAGCGGCTAGTATATTTCAGATGATGACGGATCAAGTATTGAAGGACATTGATGGTGTATTTTATTATTAATATGATGTCCTAATCTTTGGTGAGTCAATTGGTAGTTACAACTTGGTACTTAAGAGGGTTTTAGATAAAATTGCTGAGGTAGGATTGACCCTCAGGAAAGAAACATGTAAATTCTGTTTTTGAGGAGGTGGAGTACCTTGAATATACCTTGTTGTTTTCTGGAGTCAAATCTAAAAGAGATTTGTTAGAAGCTATAAGAAAAGCTCCAGCACCTCAAGATAAAGATCAACTTAGGTCTTTTCTTGGGTTAGTGGATTATGATGCGAAGTTTGTGAAGAAATTCGCTGAAAAAACTGAACAGATAAAGAAACTTTTGAGAAAGGGTTGCACGTTTGTGTGGAATGAAGATCAGCAAAAATCATTTGATGAATTCAAACGAGATTTGTGATGTAAAGGTGTTAACTCCTTTTGACACAAGATTATTATCAATTCTTACTGTTCATGCTAGCGCTGTAGGAGTGGGGCAGTGTTCTCACAAATGCACAAGGAGGGTGAGTGCACTGTAGCTTTTGCTTCTCATTCTTTAACAAATGCAAAGAATTCTTTGGTGGTGGAAATAGAAGGATTGGCTGCAGCATTGGCAGCGGAATACTTTAGAATGTATGTATGGGGATTTCCAATAGTACTGCAAATTTTAATGCCATGTGGAGCGGGAAAAGTTTCTGCAAGGTTAGCTCGATTGGCTGAACGATTACAAGAATTTCAGTGTAGAGTGGAATATGTCCTGGGGTGAAGGAATAACCAAGCCAGTGGTCTATCCAGGTTTCCTTTGCCCTGGCAAGAAGTGGACAAGGAAGGGGTAGAAGCATATGATGATGGTGCGGTGGCCTATGTTTTGTGAAGCGGTAGAAATAACTCAAGGAGCAGTTGGGAAAGAACGTTGGTTTTAGTGTATGAAAGAGGACAGAGTGCTGGCTGAGGTTATTGAAATGATTAATAAAGGTTTCAGACGAGAGAGTGCGGTATCGGTTTCTGTTTGTCCTTTCGTGAAGATTATTGATGAACTGTCTGTATGTAGTGAACATTTGATCTCTAGAGGAGATACGTTTGTTCCTCCTCAAGGAGTACGTGTGGAACTTATCAAGCTGGCACACGAAAGTCACTTAGGTCAAACGATTACAAAGAAAAGGTTACGTGAAAACTTCTGCTGGCCAAGTATGGATCAAGATGTCATGGATTGGGTGACTTAGTGTGTGGACTGTAAAGAAGGGGAAAAGAGATTGAAAGTTGGTAATCAATTTGTCATAGGTGAGATTGGTGATCCTGGTAAACCATGGCACACAGTCTGTATTGACTTCATTGGACCAATGAGATTTGTAACGCAGGAGTGTAAGTTTGCCCTTGTGATGGTTGATGTACATTCAAAATGGCTGGTAGTGAAGTTCATGCGTGAAATCACGACCAAGAAGACAATTGAGGTTCTGGAGGAAGTGTTTAGAGAAGAAGGTTATCCAGTCAACCTCAACTCATCACTGATTATGGCACTCAGTTGACTTCTAGTGAGATGAAGATGTTTATGGAGGTTTGTTATTTTCCATTCTCGTACTTCACTTTACAACCCACAGGCAAATGGTGTTGTTCAGAGGGCGAACCGCTTGATAAAAGGTGTGATTCAATTGGCATGTGTCAATAGAAGTAATGTCAGGAGGATGGTGGAGGATCTAGTATATCGCTCTAATGAAAATGGGGTCACCAAGGAAATTCCAGTTCGAGGCATATGAGCTGCAGATCACACACTGAGGATAAGATCACCATCTGGTGTTGGGCTCGGATGATTGCAGGTTGTTGTTGTCTTCGGAAGAAGTCTTTGGTCACGAGATTGGTGACGCCTCCCCTGGACAACAGTGCGCATGGGCATCCACTCCATCCTCAGATTGTTTTTTTCCGCCATTGGGTTCGGATGAACTTTTTTCCGCTCCAGCAGAAAACTTATAGCAATCACTACAACTCTCAAAATTTGAAAACTCGACGTCGAAATCCATATCGGACCGACTCCGGACGCGGCTGATGGAAAGGACACCTTTTAAAAAATGCCCCCAATGTGGAGCAAAGTTCCCTCATAGCGATCACCACGAGGTCTGTAATTTGTGCCTTTCACCAGACCACAACGAATCCAGCTGTCCAGCCTGCGCCGCATTCCGTTTGAAGAAAACTATCCGGTACCGAAGAGCTCTACGCCATATCATGGCCAAGCCGGTTCCGGAACCAGAAGACATCTTTGCACAGGATGTCCCTGACAATGACTCCGAAGATCTCCAGATCGTGTCAGAGGCCGACGATTCTGATCCGGGGCAGCCTGTGAGTACCAGCCCCCCTACCCCAACACCACCCAAAAAGACATTGGTCAAGACTCTGCCACCTGGGCCCAGTCGCGATCCAAAAACATCTTCAGAAGCCCCGCCCTCGGGCCCGGCTCCGAAGAAAAGTAAGCCTGCAGGTGGCTCGGGCTCGAGCAAACCTCATGTCATTGTGCCTATAATACCTTCGGCACCGAAGCAGGCTCCCAGACCCAAATCTCCATCGTCCCTGAAACGTCACTCGGCGCCGACATCTCCACCGGCACCGAAACGTTCTTCGGCGCCGAGGTCTCCACTGACACCAAAAGGCTCGTCGGCACTGAAAGGTTCTTCGGCACCAAAAACATCCTCAGTGCCAAAACAAGTCCATAAAGAACAAAAATCGAAATCAGAACCAAAAAAGTCGGCGCCAAAGCCGCCTTCGGACAGTGAGGACTCTTTCGGCCTGATCCAAGGCAAAAACGGATTTACATAAATCCCAAAACTGGACATGTGACAGCGGTGCCCTACAAGAAACGGAAGCTGGACACACCTCCTCCAGCACCTCCAAAGAAGAAGGACTGTGCCAATTCACCCATACGTCCTTCCTCTCCTACATTACCTCCTATTCCATCCCCCCCACCCCCAGCGCCTTCACCTATACCATCTCCTTCTCACACACCACCTCCACAGGATGATGATGATTTAGGGGGAGGGGGAGACCCAGATTTCTTTACTTATCCCACTGATCCTACTGATCCCTTTACACTCCCGGACACAGCACCAGTAGATGACTGGACTTACCCTATGCTTGATATGCCTGACCCCACTCCATACCCCTCGAAACCCTCCCCTCCTGATGACCATTTAGGGTTCGGTCAGCTTATAAACAGAGCAGCATCGTTTCATGGTGTCACCATGCACACCGACACTCCTGAAGAGGATTTTCTACTCAACACCTTTGAGCAGTCGCAGAAAACAGTTCACATTCTACCCATGATTAAGGGAGTGATAAAGCATGCCAATGAGGTTTTTAAAGACCCTGTCAGAGCCAGGGTTCACAACCCCAGAATAGAAAAAAAATATAGACCGGCGCCCCAAGATCCTGCGTACATCAAGGCGCAACTCCCCCTAGACTCACTAGTCGTATCAAATGCCAGAAGACGGGCGAACTCCCAAACAACCGGAGACACGCCACCCCCAGACAAAGAGTCTAAACTCCTGGAGGCTTCCGGCAAAAGGGTTGCCGCTCAAGCTGCTAACCACTGGCGTATTGCAAATACACAAGCCCTATCGGCCCGTTATGATAGAGCCCATTATGATCAATTAGAGGATCTCTTGCAACACCTGCCTGAACCGTTCAAAACGCAGGCTACTGACCTCATCCAAGAGGGCAAACTAATATCCAATGCCTCCATTAAATGTGCATTAGACGCAGCGGACACCGCCTCTAGGGCAGTCAACACAAGCGTATTGCTTAGACGCCACGCATGGCTGTGCATTTCCTGCTTCAAGCCGGAAGTCCAAACCACCATTCTTGCTCAACCCTTTAATCAGGAGCAACTGTTCGGCCCTGCAGTAGACACTGCCCTAGAAAAAATAAAGAAAGATAATGAGACTGCTAAATCTATGGGAGCATTGCAGTCTACTCAACCCAGAGGCTCCTTTCGTCGCTCCTTTTATAGAGGAGCTTCCAAAAATGTCGGAACAGACAACTCTTCCACCTTCAAAGCATCAGGTCAAACATCCCCTAACAGAGGATATTTTAGAGGAGGTTATCAGGGAAACAATACTAAAGGCCGAGGACGGGGCAACAACAACACCCGCACCTCTACAGCCACCAAACAGTGACTCGCCACTACTCCCCCCAGACCATTCCACTCCGGTCGGGGGAAGACTTCAACAGTTCCTACCTGTCTGGAATACCACCACTACAGACAGATGGGTAAGACAAATTATCCAGTCTGGCTACTGCCTCGAACTCATAAACCCACCCCCAAACATACCACCCAGGCACCGTCCCATGACGTCTCACCACCTCACGCTCCTCAAACAAGAAATACAGTCTTTGCTTCAAAAACACGCAATAGAACCTGTTCTGCTACAACATCAGGGCACAGGAGTATATTCCCTATACTTCCTCATTCCCAAAAAGGACAAAACCTTAAGACCCATACTGGACCTCAGACTACTAAACCAATACATACAATCTGATCATTTCCACATGATCACTCTCCAACAGGTCCTTCCATTACTTCAACAAGGAGACTTCCTTGCCACATTAGACCTCAAGGACGCATATTTTCACATCCCTATGCATCCCGCTCACAGGAAGTATCTACGATTCGTGGTTGACGGTCAACACCCTCAGTTTACAGTTCTCCCATTCGGAGTAACAACTGCACCCAGGGTGTTCACCAAATGCTTGACAGTTGTGGCAGCATACCTCAGGAGACAAGAAATCCATGTCTTCCCATATCTGGACGATTGGCTCATAAAAGCCAACACTCTAGACAAATGCGTTCTCCACACTCACCGCACTATTCACACCCTACACAACTTGGGATTTACCATCAACTATCCCAAGTCTCCACTACAACCCTCCCAAGTACAACAATACCTGGGAGCCACCATAGACACAGCCAAAGCCGTAGCTTATCCCAGCATAGCCAGGATAGCCAACATACAGAGTCTCATCAAAACATTTCAAACACAACACTCTCTCCCCGCAAGAGTGTTCATGCAACTCTTAGGCATGATGGCGTCATGCATCGCCATAGTACCCTACGCACGCCTTCAAATGCGTCCCTTACAGGAATGTCTAGCACAACAGTGGAACCAGGCCCACGGACAACTTACCGATCTGGTGTTGGTGGACAGCCGCTCACTCCGCTCGCTGAAGTGGTGGAACACCATCAACCTGTCCAAAGGGCGGCCGTTCTTGGACCCTCTTCCACAAGTTGTGCTGACCACCGACGCATCTCTCACGGGGTGGGGAGCCCACCTCCTTCAACACACCACTCAGGGAAGGTGGACCACTCAACAAAAACGGCTCCACATCAATCACCTAGAACTTCTAGCGGTGTTCCTAGCACTGAAATCCTTCCAAGTGCATCTACAAAACAAAACTGTCCTCATACGCACGGACAACATGACCACAATGTATTGCATACAGAAACAAGGAGGCACACAGTCGCTACAACTGTCCCAACTGGTGCAGCAAATTTGGAGATGGGCGATTCCCCCAAAACATCTACCTGCTAGCAGAACACCTCCCAGGGGTTCAGAACCAGGTGGCCGACCTCTTAAGTCGCCACACACAGCAGATACACGAATGGGAACTACACCCCAAAGTCTTACTCCCATTCTTCCAAAAGTGGGGACAACCAGACATAGACCTGTTCGCCACACAAGAAAACGCAAAATGCCCAACCTTCGCCGCCAGGTTCCCACACCCACGGTCAAAGGGCAATGCAATATGGATGAACTGGTCAGGCAGATTTGCGTACGCTTTTCCGCCTCTCCCACTCATTCCATTTGTGGTACGCAAACTGAAACAACAGTCGCTAACCCTCATCCTAGTGGCTCCCACTTGGGCACGTCAACCCTGGTTCACCACACTTTTGGAACTATCGCTAGTTCCACATCAAAAACTGCATCTCTCCCCGGAACTTCTAACCCAGAACCATGGAGAAATCAGACACCCAGATCCTCAAACACTGAACTTGGCAATCTGGCTCCTGAAGTCTTAGAGTTTGGGTACCTCAACCTTCCTCCAGACTGTATGCATATCATTAAAGAAGCCAGGAGACCTACTACTAGGGCATGCTATGCTGCAAAATGGAAACGATTTGCAGCTAACCATGACATCCAACCACTGAATGCTTCCATCCAAAACATCATTTGTTATTTATTACACCTGCAAAGATGCAATTTAGCGTATTCCTCTATACGTCTTCACCTAGCGGCATTAGCAGCCTATTTGCAAAATAGACAACACCTGTCCCTCTTTAAGGTACCAGCCATTAAAGCATTTATGGAGGGTCTTAAAAGAATTATTCCTCCAAGGTTACCACCTTCCCCGGTGTGGAACCTTAATATTGTTCTAACAAGGCTCATGGGTCCCCCATTTGAACCAATGCACAAATGCGAACTGCAGTTCCTAACATGGAAAGTGGCTTTCCTCATTGCAATCACATCCCTACGAAGAGTAAGTGAAAAACAAGCCTTAACTCTCGAAGAACCCTTCCTCCAACTACATCGGAACAAAGTGGTTCTCAGGACGAATCCAAAATTCCTCCCTAAAGTCATTTCCCCTTTCCATCTAAACCAGTCAGTCGAACTGCCAGTCTTCTTCCCTAATCCAGACTCAGTAGCTGAGAGGGCACTTCACACCTTAGATGTTAAAAGAGCCTTACTGTGTTACATCGACGGAACCAAACCTTTTCGGAAAACCAAGCAACTGTTTGTTGCTTTCGCGCCACCACATAAAGGCAACCCTATTTCCAAATCGGGTATCGCCAGATGGATAGTCAAATGTATCCAAATATGTTACCAAAAAGCTAAACGTACTCTTACCGTTCCCCCTAGGGCGCACTCCACGCGTAAAATAGGGGCTTCTATGGCATTCTTCGGGAATATCCCCTTAGAAGACATTTGCAAAGCAGCCACATAGTCTACTACACACACCTTCACTAAGCATTACTGTGTGGATGTGCAATCCAAACAACAAGCTTCAGTAGGCCAAGCTGTCCTAAAAACTCTATTCCAAACTGCTGCAACTGATACAGGTGACCACCGCTAGGGGAGACACTGCTATATAGTCTATCCTCAGTGTGTGATCTGCAGCTCATGTGCCTCGAACGGAATATGCTACTTACCAGTATGCATCTGTTCTTGGCATGTAGAGCTGCAGAGCCACACACGCCCACCCGCCTCCCCGGGACCTGTATCCATTCCAGCATTGTCTTAATTAGACACTACACATGGACATCCTTTCTCTTTACTTCTTATACACTCCATCATTTCCCATCATGGCGAAAAACAATCTGAGGATGGAGTGGATGCCCATGCGCACTGTTGTCCAGGGGAGGAGTCACCAATCTTGTGACCAAAGACTTCTTCCGAAGACAACAACAACCTGCAATCATCCGAGCCCAACACCAGATGGCGATCTTATCCTCAGTGTGTGGCTCTGCAGCTCTACATGCCAAGAACAGATGCATACTGGTAAGTAGCATATTCCTTTAAGGTCATAAGAGGACGTGATGTGAACACCAAAATGTCTCCTGTGTGGATGAAAATTGTGTTGAAGTAGTGATGGTCAAGGCAACAATGCACAAGAACTTGAGACAGGTGGAAAGCTGAAACCACGTGATTTAGTCAAAGACAAAAGTAGAAGATTGGAAGTAAGCTACATGAAGTTTCGAGGCCCCTTTAAGGTGAATGAGGTGCATGAAATGTATATTGTATTAGAAAATGGAGAACGGTGGAACAAGCGGAGAGTTGAATTGTATGAGAAGGATGTAAGTGGCAAATTGTAGAAGGATGAGATGAGGGATTAAATGGTCTCGGAAGGTGGTAGTCGATTTATGATGATGAATGATGGTGAAGTGTTAGGAAATAAAGTACAACAAGCAAGAGTAGAAAGAAACGAAGAGAGTCACAGACACAGAAATCCGCCCAGATCTGTGAGGGATTATGTCTGTGAGTAATCTTTTATTTATGCCATGTATTTCTCTATAGACTTAGTTGTTTAAAAAAAAAACAACAAAAAAACTGTTAATGCTGTGAATATTAAAGGGGAGAGGATGTGTTGTATTTGTGGGTATGGCTTTCAGAAGGTATAGTTGATGTATTAGATATTCTGTTTTGGAGTGTTCTTTGTGTAATGGGGTTCCTGGGTAAGTCAGTTGACTGCTGGCTGGAAAGGGAGCACCACCCACAGTCATTTATCAAATCCCTAAACTTATTAAGGTTTACACGAGTTACTTTACAAAAGTGTTTTTTTAAAAATACTTTATTTTTGCAGTTTTCATTACATATACAACCAAAAAATAAAAGCATTGACTTATCGGTGGGAGCTTTACAAAAGTTGTTCCCTTTTAAACAGCGATGTTGCCCTTCATGATGGATCGGTTTCCAGGATTGTCCGCCTGAGATCATCTGGTGTGTATTAACTCGTTAAAATGATAACACATCCTGGTTGCGCCGCGTGCTCATTGAATAGTACTTCTATGTTCCCCAATCCTGGTCTAAATGTCCCTAATTGTCACCCCTACATAGGGGAGGTTGCAAAGGCAGGTGAAAAGTTACACACAGTTTTTAGGTCTCGCTGAGACAGCGAAAGCTGTCTCTTTGAGACGTTTTGTAAGTGGGTTTTTAAAAGTGCTTCCCCTGGCATAGAGCTACAGTGCACGAGGCGTGCACGCGCGCAAAGCAGCCATATGGCTTTAAGTCGCTCTCCCTCGTAGCCCCTCTCCGCTCCCTTCCCTGCTGCTATTTCACACCAGTTTATCAGAACTCGCGCTTCTCTCCCCCACCCCCCCACCATCGCGTCTTGCGCGTCCAATGCTTGTTCATTCTCCCCGCCCCCCCATCGCGTTTTGCGCGGCCAATGCTTGTCTTATATGTAGAAAGCGCCCAACATGGCCAGTGGTGACATGAAGGTGTATGCAAATCACAGCAGCGCTTGCCTCTAAACTGCAACGTTCAATCACAAACTTTTCAAGCCTTTTACCGCCTTTGATTTTCTTTAATTTTGCTGAGCCTTGATTCATACGCACTTGTTCCGATTTCGAGGGAAGTCTTACCCATCTTCAATTAACAGCATGCAGCCAAGCGTGAAGGATTATCGCTTGTACTTTCATTGTGTCCTGCGTGTCCTCTAACGCATGTAAATAAATGTAAAGGCGCGATCAGACCAACGGTAAGGATAATCGCTTGTGCTTCCATTCAACTTTGTCTTCAGCACGTGTGTTTGTCAGCACGCAGCAGATTTTCATGTTTCCTCGCTCATGACTATACATCGATGCATGCACTTACTTTCATCAAGTTATCGTCACTTGTTTTTTGTTGTAGTTCCTTTGAAACCCGTAACCTCTTTGAAGTGCAGCGATCAATTAGCAGCGGCCCTTTTTGACAAACACCTCCTCCCCTGCCCCGTGTAAAGAAGCACCTGCTGGGCGGCTGAAAGCTGAGCCCGTAGCCGCCTGGGCTGCGGCTGAAGCACTTTCAACCCACGTGAGCCAACTCCGCCGGGTGAAGGCTCCTGATACACAGCAGAGTGGATTTACATCCACTCCTACAGCCTTTGTTTCCGGCCCTGAAGAAAGGGCTGCGGCTTACATGAACGCCCTAAACACTGCACTGTCTTGGGACACAGCACGCGCTCCCTACGTTCAGACAGCCAATAACATCCATAACACGCCCATAGCATCCATAAACTACGTGTTGCCCGGGACAGGGTGGCGAGCTAGAGTGCTGGGGCCCGCTCAGGGAAATGTGGTGGCAGTAGTTTTCATTAGGAACAACACCGCGGGAAGAGTGGGTTAGATAGTGTTTTGCTAGTCCCTGGGCAGCAAAGACTGGTTGGGGTGAATTCTTTGAAGCAGTGACTGGGGTTAAGATGAGTTTTTCAGTCCTGGACTCCCTTTAACATCTTGGTGCAGTCAGGGTATTTTTTAAATTCTTTTTCGTCATGTATCACTAGCTGCCAGCAATATTGTTACACCAGGCTGCTGATATGTAATGCTTCTTACTGGGTGATTAAAAAAATGCTCCTAGAACATATTACTAACAACAGCCATAGAGCAATACACTGACATTAGGAGGCAACACCACAGAAGCGCCTCACTCATTGCTAGCAGCTAATGTTAGGGACATTACCGAGACGGCATCTGCACTTTGTAAAGTGATAGATCCAATTCCCCATCTTGGTGTAGTTGTACTTATAGCATCCATAGTCCGTGGTAGCACTCATCGAGCAACATTGGCTTGATAACTCTACGTACGGAGCAGAAACACCATAATACTGCAGCCCCGAAATGGTTCTGGGAGCCCTTATCATGCAGCCGCAACCATCTGATGTTTTTGACAGCACCCCAATGTTTCCCGGTAAACATACTTAGCCTTTATATTTCTGAAAACACACATTCAACAACACCTAATGTTTCTCGAGGCATCTATTGAGTGGCATCGTAATGTTTCTATAGTTCTTATTAAGCAGGGCTTCCTGATGTTAAGGAAGACGCAACACACCTGATCCCAGTGAAGGCAGATATCTTACCAAGAGCACCCATTATACAGTTTGATGATATTACTGGCAGATGCACTTGCCTCATCCTTGTGGTAATGGCAAAATAAACATTTTAGTGTAGCGATAACGGTAATAGAACATTAACACTTTGGTGTTTAAGGTATCACTGTTGTAGAGCAGCATTTTAAGCTCTTTTTAAGCTCCAGCAAGTTTTGATATGCATGTATTTGGATGGTGGTAATGCCGACCCTGCATCCTTGTAGATTCCACACATGCAGCAGCATACCCCATCAAGGACTTGAAGAAATATGACCACATCACACCACCTCGTATGCCCGTGCCACCCTGAACCAGCTCTAAAACCAGCTGCATCATATAGATACAAAGTATTCACAAACATACCCCTTCCCAACTGACTGATAAGTTCACAATCTCTGGTGGCTCTCCGCATACCGAAGCCAGGACACCATCAGACTGTTTATGAAGAAAAGCAAAAAATGTTACCGGCCTTCTGCATCTCTGTAGCCATCCGAGATGCCCAAATCCTGACGTAATTTAGGAAAGAGTTGTCAATACATTTCTTTTAAAGATTACTACATAATGCTGCACTAACAGTTCAGAAACCAGCTACGCTAAAATCACATGTTGACTGCATCTTTACCTGCATCTTTACCTTGGCCTCTGTCTTTTGGGTAAGTTTGTGCTATATAAAAATTACATACACACATATAAAGCTATATACATATTAACCATTAGCTCCAGGAGTAATTTTATATTAACTAATGTAGAATTCTTGCCCATGGCATTGAGGTGATCGTTAGGATAATTATTTTGTCTTGGTTATCGACCCAGTGTGATTTATTGCAATGTAATCTTTGTTAATGTTTGATATTTTTCCCTTAATTTGGACACTCCTTTTCCATTTAATGTACGTTATTGTATTTTGTGAGGCTACACTTTCTGTGATGTTATTTCTCTCTATGGGTATTTGACAGGGCTGATGCTATTGATTGTGCTAATTGGGAGTTTTCGCTGCTATAACATTTGGAGCATGGAGGTGAAAAAAAAGTCAACTACCAACTCGCGATAAGTAGGGTCCTCTATTGCCAATGAATTTTCTTCTCCAAAGCGAGTGGATCGCATTTAAAGTGCTGGTGGTGTGGTTGGTTTCTTTAAATCATACAGTTTAGCTGCTTGAATTTGTAACATCTTGAGCCTGTTATCCCAGAGGTGCCCTGACTTAGATACTGTAGTAATCCAGTCAGGAAAGATTAAAGTCACAGTGACTTAAATAAAGCGGCTCCTCTGCCAGAGAGAAGGATTGTTCCTTTCTCATCAACTCGAGTTGGAAAGCGCTATGTGGCTGTGATCCGATTGCAAAGTAAAGCTCTGTTAAACTAACCTTCCATGTTTTTTGATTTCTGTACTGGAGAGTAGTGCACTCACAAATCCTGCACTTGAAAGCAGGGGAGAGTGACCTTGGTGTGATTGCCAATTGAAAGAATCCTGGTTTAGATATGTTTAGGCGCCTTCTGTTGTCCTTCATCCAGTATGATAACAACTCATCCTATAAAGTAGGTAGCAGAGTGTCCTTCACAGATATTTGGGAGTCGCAATTAGTGTTGAGTAATTAAGCGTGGCAGGTAAAGAGAGAAATGAAAGCCATGGTGAAGACTGCAGATATTCACATTCTAGCGACTCCTGCAGACTCCTTTCTGCATCAGGAACTGTGACTATTACCTAGCAAACTGCACCTCTGCTTGATCTGTGCCTATGACCATGTTCAAAGTGCTATAAAAACAGTATACCAACTGTTAGAACAGTGCATAGACGTCAAATAACCTAGACTTCAATATCCGAGTTGACTCCTCTCTTTCTTGGCATTAACCACCTTTTTTTAGGTCTCGCTGAGCCCCAGCGCTTGCGCTGGCTCGAAGAGACATTTTGTATGTGGGATTTTCAAAGTGCTGCTGGCTGGCCTAACGCTTGCGTTCACGCGATCGTGCACGTGCACAGCCGGCCGCCAGCAGCACTTTGAAAACTCGTGTGCGTCATCGCGATCACTTTTGCTTTCAGAGCGATCGCGATGACGCACGCGCACACACAACTCCCGCTTCTCCCCCTCCCCCACCACATTTTGCATCTCCGGCCGCTCGCGCGCCGCCAACGCTTGTCAGGCCCTACCCTGTCTCTGCCCCCACTGTAAACTATTTACACACAAATGCATTCGAAGATTTTGCTATTTTTGTTTCTTTTCAAACAGCAGCCAAGGATTCTCCAAGCAAGCCTTTCTTCCTAACTAACTGACCCCACCAAGGCCCCTTTTGTGATCTGCTTTTCAAAGCGTAAGACACAACAACACACCTTGAATAACTTTAGACCTCTGCTAGCTACAGGGCATGTAATTGGTGCATGCAAGTTAAACGACTAAAAACCTATGCTCCATTAAACCCCATTAGCATCCAAGAGTAATAATCTCGACTGGTTCGCCCAAATGAGCTTTTCTATACTGTGGGAGCTATAATTCTGGAACCATTTAGAAAGGCAGCCTTTTTGTATTGCTTTATTTCAGTGTATTAAAATTTAGGCCGCCTTTTCATTAATCATATTGTTTTTTTACACGTGCCTATTTTATACTGTTTAGTTTGGCAGTTTAGAAAATCAACAGACGGATTGCGTTTCAGCGGCATTACACCCTAATCCCCAGGCAAATGATTTGTCCGAAGTTAACATGAAGCACTTAGGATGTATTGTTTGATGTAAACACTAGTTTAAATAAAATGGCGCCTGAGGACTCGTTCTCCAATTTGCAGCACCTATTTGTGTTGGCCTGCTCTGGACGGACTTGAATCCAGTGTGATAAAACACATCCTCCGTAGGCTGACACAAAAATGAAAAAAAATCGCAGTGTCGAAATTGACGGAACAGCGTGTGCTGTAACACTAAACATTTACCGTAAAACAAATTCAAAGAGCCATGGAGTGCTATGGGGCCAAATGAATGGGCGCTATATAAATAGCCACAGTATAAAATAACATTACAGCGGTGGACATTTGCTCTACGTTGCTTAAGAGCTGCCTAGCCAGTCTTCAAACATATGTATTTTACAATACATTGAATAGTAAATATTTTCTGCTTTAAGTTTCACAAAATATGTTTGTACTCTTTAAGTTTAAGTATGGCCTTAAGGGATAGATGCATTTTCCCACAGTTTTTCAGTCACACTAGCATACAAGCATTTGCAATGCAATAGGTTTCGCATTTACATGAGTTTGAGCTATTGACATTGCAAATGACAATGCCTTTTATATTTGTTTTCGTTTTTAACACATAAATAGAAGGCATTGTCATTTACAATGCCAATAGCTTAAACTTGTGTAAATGCGCGACCTATTGCATTGCAAATGCTTGTTTATATTACAGTTGGTGTTTTGTTTTTACGTCCATACAAAGTTATTAGCCAAAACTCCGTTCTTTTGAGTGTGTGGTGATGGGGCAGACACTGCTGGATCCGCATGTGTAGTATCCAGTTACAGGGAATAGGGCCCTTAAGGTAGATTATGTAGGGTTTCTATTGGTTTCAGGTCTTGTGTGTACCAGTTGGTCTCTCAGATTCTGGGTTCTTTTGAATGCGAATCCTGGGCGTGCCAAATTTATACCGCCTGTATTTAAAATGTTCCAGTGTTACATAATGATGTTTTTGATTTTGTTTGATAGGAATGTAAAGGTTGTCACACACGTCATAATATCTTCCGTGGGTCTGATGGTGGTTTCTAAAAGGGCTTCGCGGGCCCTTTTCTATACTCCCTAGATCACTTTAGGTGGATAGTTCCTGACCAAGAGGTTGTTACTCAAAGTTTCAGCTTGCGGGTCATAATCTCTCATGCTGCTGTAATTCCTGCGTATGTGTAAGAACTTGCCGAACATCCGATTTTCACACAGTTCTTTTGGATGGTGGCTATCAAATGTTAGGAGACTATTGCAGTCAGTTTCCTTCTTGTAGGTTTTGGTGTGAAGTGCCCCGTGTTTGATAGAGATGAGGAGGTCCAGAAAAGCTAGTTGTTTGTCAGAGTAGGTCTTGGTGAATCTAAGGAAAGGATCAAGGGTGTTGATCCATTCACTCGAATTAATGCATTTCTTAACATTTGAGGCATGTTACATGTCACAAATTTACTATACAGTCAGCACGGGCAACTAGTGCGGCTGTGTCCTGACGCTGAATGTGAAGATGTAAAGTGATTTTATACACTGTTGTCTTTATGGGCTACTTTCGTTATCACTGATTTTCATTGCAAGTGGTTTTTCTGTATATGGATTACATTCTTTAACCATTACAATGTAATTAATGCTGACAACCATGCTGGAAATATTAGCACTATATTAATATTTTCTAGAGATGCTGGATATTTTAATCGCCAGGGGCCAAAACACTGGGCACTGATAAGTTCACCGACGGGGACACCTTCTGGTATGCAAGGATACCCATACCAGACATAATATGCCTAAAATTGAAACACAATTATTATGATGATTACTATCCTCTCTCAAACTTTCTTTAATTTTTAGGTTGGACGATCCTTTTTTATCACCACAAACAGGTACCACCTGTACTTAAAAATAAGGGGGATCTAGCATGTCAACTTAGAGTGGGTTCGCCATTTAACCAATGCATTTGGGCCTGAAGAAGCGTTGCGGATCTTGTATAGACCAAAGAGGCGCGAAACATGTCGACCCGCACTTATCTTCCCTAGCCACTTGGGTACATTACTGGCTATGCAAGTGGCACTAACCCTTGTTGTGTTTTAATCTGACAGGGGAGTCTACAGAATAAAGATGTTTATGACATCTCCTAGCCAGTTTTAATCCACCATCAACACAATCTACTCTGCACTCCACTTTGGACAACCTCAAACTCATCTGACGGCAATTAAATCAAAAGATCTCTGCTAAAGTGACCCTTCAGTGGATCCGTACGGCATTGCAGCACCGGCCCAACGAGGAGCACCCACCGATGATGAAGCATGAAATCCCTAGGGATGTGCAAGGGCTACAAGAAAAAGTCTTGTTGACTGTCTCCTCTGATCCATGTTCACCTGACAAATAGGAACAGTGACCACCTAGGCCTTGACTTGATTATAGTTTTTGAGAACGG
Source organism: Triturus cristatus (assembly GCF_964204655.1). Classification (NCBI taxonomy): domain Eukaryota; kingdom Metazoa; phylum Chordata; class Amphibia; order Caudata; family Salamandridae; genus Triturus; species Triturus cristatus. The sequence continues at coordinate 515,225,945 of NC_140588.1, forward strand.
GCATTGGAACTTCATCTGCTCCTACTCCCCTCTCTCTTTGATACTATGATTTCCTTTACCTCCTCATATTTCAAAATTTAGGCCTGGGTCTCCTAAATTGGAACACATAGTCTGCCATGTATTGTACCATTTATAGGTAAACACATACCCAGTACATTCATTTAATATACACATACTGCACAGCACTGTATAAATCATGTACTGTACAATGCACTGGCATACATACATCCAGCTATTTCATTTAACATGCACGCACTACCCAGTGCTGCATTATCCCCTCCACCGCAGATACACTACTCGCGTAACAGCAACCCAATGTCGGCCAAGTGGTGAGTTAAGTACACAGCAGCAGAACATTGAATGAGGGAGCCTGTAGGCTTCACTTAGTAACACAGATTAAAGAAGACCTTTTCACTCCTACTGATTACTACACGGTAAGCGGCCACCACAATGCTTGTGTTGCTTAACTCCTAGTTAAAAGCAGTATCCTTCCACTGAGGGTAGTGCTTTGAGTGCCACAGTCCATGAGACAGGCCTATGTCATGGCGCGCACGCATGATCCATGTTTGCCTATGGCACCAGAAATCAGCATTCGGTATCCAGACATCAGTACAGTTGGGGCACTCAGGACAGAGATGCACGTCCATTGCCATGTGGAGGACTTTTCTTTTCCAACAGTGGGTCTTATCTGCTACCGGAGTGGTTTTTACTAGCTCCCTGACACTTCTTTCCTGAATTATCTGTTTGTGCTTAACAAATTTCCTCTCTCGTGTATTTACTCCGCATTATTGCTTTGACAGGCAAGTGGTGCTGGAGAATGTTCTTAAATAAGGCTACTTTCTCTAAATCTATGAAAGATCGACTGCTGGAGAATAAAATTCTCTGTAACCATGGTTCTGTAGTAGGGGATCTCTGTGTATAGTCATAATCTAGTGAATAGTCCCGCCCATGTGCGTGGACCCCGGAGCAATAAAAAATAATCTCTAAAGGTGACAAATCATGCAGACCTGCATACACCTTTAAGAGAGAATTTAATTTAAAGACAGATAATGCAGCCTATACCCACAGGCTACACTGTCCAGTACTTCAACTAGAATTCCACCAACATCCACAAACAGCACTGCCTGTCCAGCTTTTCTCCACATAGGAAAAAATCCTGCCTCTACCAGCAAAAGCCTCTGGAATGATAGAGAGGAAGGAGTGGACAGACAAGCCCCAGAGGCTGCCATTATGTGGCTTAGAACAGGATACTGTGCCTTTAAGAAAACTTTCCAGATTTCCAGAACTTTCCCCAGTATCCCAGAATGCCCAGCAGGTCCCATTTACTTCCAGTTCTTTTTTCCGGCTCCTGCTAGCAGGACCCTGGAGCATTGAGCTCTCCCCTTTTCAAGGGTTTATTGTAGTTTTTGTCAAATTTTGTCACTTTTTCAAGTGCTTAGTGGCTGGTACTGTCAACATGCCTGGCTTGTTCGACAAGTGCCCGGAATGTGGTAGAAAAAAGGCTAAAACAGATCCACACGAGGTGTGTATAGGTTGCCTTCCCCAGTCCCACGTGCCTGAAGACTGTGATATCTGCCACTCGTTCTCAGCCAGGACCCTGAGGGACAGAATGAAGATCAGGCTTCAAGTCCTGGAGGAGAGAAGGCTGAAGGCACCAGGTGGGTCTGGAGGGGCTGATTTGGCCCATACTGAGGCCCCTGGGGGGCTCCCCAGGGGCAGGAAGACCAGTAAGCGTCCCCACTCCCCGTCGACGTTGAGGGCGTCGACGGCGGCGTCGAGGAGGATGACTACCATCTGTTCGCCGTCTCCTCAGGGCTCTGGGGAGAAGCGGCGTCGACGGTCGTCGTCGAGGGACCTGAACAGGCCGCCGTCGACTACATCGGCATCTTCGGCGACGTCGCCGTCCAGCAGTCGGCGTCGAGATCGGACCCGGCGTCGGCGCTCGCCGTCGAGGGGAGATCGCCGTTTGCCGTCGGTGAAGAGGAGACGGTCGCCGTCGAAGAGACGGTCGCCGTCGAAGAGACGGTCGCCGTCGAAGAGACGATCGACGTCGAGACGCTCGACGTCGAGACGCTCGACGTCAAGAAGATCGCCGTCGAGGCACAGATTGCCGTCGAGGCACAGATTGCCGTCGAGGCGAAGATTGCCGTCGAGGCGAAGATTGCCGTCGAGGCGAAGATTGCCGTCGAGGCGAAGATCGCCGTCGAGACGAAGGTCGACGTCGAGGCGAAGATCGACGTCGAGGAAGAGAGAGTCATCGGGATCGGTGTACTCTGTGGTGTATACGCCTCCTCGGATGCCTACGTCACCGCCTCCTCCCCCACCACCTCCGACTCCGCCTCCACCACCACCACCACCACCTCCACCGCCACCACCGCCTCCACATCCGCAGCCACTGCCTCCGCCGCCCCCACCTCGGTCGTTACCACGCACTCCATTGGGGCTGCCGGCGGTTCCCCCGCGGTCGGTTTCCCTTCCGAAGTACCCGACTCCGCCGCAGGGGACTCCGAAGTAGCGACGCCCGCGGTCGCCGGGACCGGCTAGACCGGCGGGCAGACCGAAGCTCTCTCAGGAGGAGAAGATCACGGAGCCATGGACGATCATCGTCGGACTCAGGACGACGCCGTAGGAGGCACAGGTCCAGGTCGCACACGCGATCCTCGACCAGAGACTTTTCCCCGACGCTGTCGGACTCGCCGGGGACTAGGGTGTCTCCGGTGGACGATTTGGTCTCTTTCCAAGAGGTGCTGTTGAGAGGGGCAGCAAAGTTGGGTATCACGGTGACGGTTCCAACACCCACGACGTCCGTGATATTCGAGACACTTCATAAGAAACATCTGTCTCGCCCTGTACTGCCCCTTGTACCAGGACTGGTGGAACCCGCGTTGGAGCTGTTCCTCACTCCCGCGGTGACGAAGGCCGCCCACTCCAGGCTCATGAAAAAGTATAGGGCCCCGGAGTCGGACCCTACCTTTTTGAGGGTGGACCCGAAGCCGGATTCGGTCATCGTGACGGCGGCGAGGAAACAACATGCGACCGCCCCTTCATCGACGGTCCCGCCTGACAAAGAAAGCCGCTGGCTGGATTCTGCGGGCAGGAAGGTGTGTGGGACCGCCGCCACCACCATGAAGGCGGCGAGTGCAGGGGCTTTGTTGGGCCGTTACGACCGGGCCTTGTGGGAGTCCCTGCAGCAGTATGCGGACCTGCTGCCCCGGGACAGGAAGGAGGACTTCTTGGAAACAGTGCGCGAAGGCATGCTGGTTTCTAATCAGGTGATCGGCGCGGCGGCGGATGTCTCCTTGTTGGCCGCCCACGCCTACTGTCATGGCGTCCACCAGAGGCGGCATTCGTGGCTGCGCCTGACGTCCCTCAAACCAGAGGCGCAGCACAGAGTGGCCAACCTGCCCTTCTCGGGGGAAACCCTGTTCGGAAAACATGCGGATGATGAGATGGCCCGCATGAAGGCGGAGGCGGAAACCCTGACGGCCGTCGGGTTGGAGAAGGCCGAGAAGAAGAAGCGCCCGTTCCAGAGGCGGTTCGGGTCTTCGGGCAGAGGGCGTGGGCAGGGTTCGGGACAGCAGCAGCACCAACAGCAACAGTTCCGGAAGCCCTTCCAGAAACGCCAGAGGGGTAGAGGAGGCCAGCAGGCGACTACCACTACCAAGGGTCCGGCCGGGTCTCGGCCCTGAGCCGCTACTTCCCCCTCAACCGTTACCCACTCCAGTGGGGGGAAGCATTCAACTTTTTCCGGCAGAGTGGAGAAAAATTACTCAGGACAAGTGGGTGCTGAATATTGTTTGCAATGGATACAGTCTTCGGTTTATCAGCCCGCCTCCAGCGATTCCGCCGGTCAGCTCTCAGTTCCAGCTGAGAGAGCTCCAGGCGGAGGCAGACATCTTGTTGAGAAAAAAGGCGGTAGAAGAGGTACCTCTGTCTCATAGGGGAAGAGGTCTGTACTCTTGGTTCTTCCTCGTTCGCAAGAAGGACAAGAACGAGTTCAGGCCCATTCTGGATTTGCGACAGGCAAACAAATGGATTCGCAGAGAGAAGTTTCGCATGCTATCGTTGCACCAGATTTACCCTCAGCTGCAACGGGGAGACTGGCTCTGTGCCATAGATCTACAGGATGCGTACTTCCATGTGCCCATAGCACGGAAGCACAGGAAGTTCCTGCGATTCCAAGTCGGCGCCAATCACTATCAATACACAGTACTGCCATTCGGGCTAAAGTCTGCGCCCAGGACCTTCTCGAAGTGCATGGCGGTGGTGGCGGCACATCTGCGAAGGAACAAGGTGTTTGTCTACCCGTATCTGGACGATTGGCTGATCAAGGCTTCATCCTTCTCGGAAGCGCAAGATCACTTCCGATGGACGTGCGCTCTCTTGCACAAGCTGGGGTTACACGTCAACATGTCCAAATCGGTCCCGACTCCGGTCCAGTGCATACAGTACCTGGGAGCCTCCATCGATACGCGGTCAGCAAGCGTGTCTCCTTCGGAGAAGAGACGGTTATCACTCCTTCGGAAGGCTCAGGACCTCAGGACTGCTCCATCGACGACAGTGAGGAAGGTGTCTTCTCTACTGGGATCGATGGCCTCCTGTATCTTCCTCACGCCTCACGCACGGCTACACATGAGACCACTGCAGGAGTGCTTGGAGGATCAGTGGGATCAGAGGACAGGCTCTTGGGACGACAAGATACGACTGTCTCTACATGCTCTTCAGTCTCTGAAGTGGTGGTGTTCGGCGGAAAACCTCCTCAAGGGGGTTCCCTTCCACAAGGACATTCCCACGACGAGTGTCATGACGGATGCGTCTCTCCATGGCTGGGGAGCGCACTCCGGGGACTTGCAGATTCAAGGAAAGTGGTCTCCTTTGGAATCGACGTACCACATCAATTTCCTGGAACTCAGATCTGTCTTCCTGGCACTGAAGGCCTTCCTTCCGTCCTTCCAGACCAACTCGCTGCTGATACAGACGGACAATACAACCACGATGTATTACCTCAACAAGCAGGGGGGGGGGTCGAGATCGCGCACTCTGTCGCAGGAGGCGCAGGCGATCTGGCACTGGCTGCTGGCCCGAGGACTGACTATTACGGCCACGCATCTGCCAGGGGTGCAGAATGCTCAGGCGGACGCCTTGAGCAGGCTGATTCAGGAAAACCACGAATGGGTCATAAACGACGAAGTACTAGGAGAAGTCTTCGCAAGGTGGGGGACTCCAGACGTAGATCTGTTCGCCACCGCCGAAAACAGCAAATGCCGAGACTTCGCATTCAGGTACTACCAGCGGGGGACGCTGGGGAATGCGCTATGGATCGATTGGTCGAACAGCTTTCTGTACGCTTTTCCACCCATTCCCCTGATTCCGGCAGTGCTCATCAAGCTGTCCCAGTCAGGGCGCGGATGATCCTGATCGCCCCGGAGTGGCCCAGGCAGTGGTGGTTCATGGACCTACTTCACCGGTCTCTCCTTCCTCACATGCGGTTGCCGTGCAGGCCGGACCTTCTCAGGAAGTTCAGGGGGCGGATGGTGCACCCCAACCTCTCGTCTTTGAGTTTGGCGGCATGGCTCCTGAAATAGTGCAATATGGCCATCTGAATCTACCAGACGATTGTATGGACATACTGAAGGAGTCTAAACGACCTTCCACTAGGACATCTTATGCTTACAAGTGGAAGAGGTTCTGTATCTGGTGTAAGTCCAAGAACTTTGATCCGACGACATGTAAGGAAGATGTCCTTCCGTACCTTTTACATCTGGCGCAGTCTGGCCTTAATTTCCATTACATTAAGGTTCATCTGGCTGCTTTGACTGCTTACAGGAAATGCCCTTCACAGACTTCCTTCTTTCAGATCCCTGTGGTCAAGGATTTTTTGGAAGGCTTGAAGAAAGTGTTTCCTCCCGTCAGACTTCCCTCGCCTTCCTGGGACTTGAATGTGGTGCTGTCCAGACTGATGAAGGAGCCTTTTGAACCCATTCACAAGGCTTCATTGCAGCACCTATCCTGGAAGGCGGCGTTCCTAGTGGCCATTACATCGGCCCGCAGGGTGAGTGAACTTCAGGCATTATGTTGTCAAGAACCTTATACTGTATTTCATGCTGCTAAGCTTGTGAAGCGTACTCACCCTAAATTTCTTCCTAAGGTTATCTCTGACTTTCATGTCAACCAGACCATAACTTTACCTACGTTCTTTCAGAATCCCTCTTCGCCAGCGGAAAGGTCTCTCCATTCCCTGGATGTTCGGAGGGTGTTGAAATTTTATCTGGATAAGACCAAGGATATTCGTAGGTCTGACCAATTGTTTGTTAATTATGGATCAGTCAGGACTGGTCTTGCGACCTCTAAGCAGTCCATTTCTCGGTGGATTGTGTCCTGCATACAATTGTGTTATCAAAAGGCTAATAACACCTTAGGGGGTAAACCTAAGGCTCATTCCACCAGGGGCAAAGCTGCCACGACGGCTTTGCTGCGTAATGTTCCTATTGCGGAAATCTGCAAGGCGGCCACTTGGAAGTCGGTCCATACCTTTGCTGCGCATTACTGTCTGGACTCGGATGCCAGGGCAGATGCTCAGGTTGGGCAGGCTTCGCTGCGAAATTTGTTCGCACAGTAGTGGTTTTGTCTTGTTGTTCTCCACCGCTGTTGTTGTGTGGGGATGGGCTTGCCATTCTATTCACTAGATTATGACTATACACAGAGATCCCCTACTACAGAAGGAGTAGTTTCTTTTCTGTAACTCCAGTTCTGTAGTAGGGGTATCTCTGTTATAGTCATAAGCGCCCGCCCTCCTCCCCGGTGGAGAGATAATTATTCATATGTAGAATGCTACAGGTCTGGCGTGCTACGCCTTCAAAAAGAACTGAAAGTAAATGGGACCTGCTGGGCATTCTGGGATACTGGGGAAAGTTCTGGAAATCTGGAAAGTTTTCTTAAAGGCACAGTATCCTGTTCTAAGCCACATAATGGCAGCCTATGGGGCTTGTCTGTCCACTCCTTCCTCTCTATCATTCCAGAGGCTTTTGCTGGTAGAGGCAGGATTTTTTCCTATGTGGAGAAAAGCTGGACAGGCAGTGCTGTTTGTGGATGTTGGTGGAATTCTAGTTGAAGTACTGGACAGTGTAGCCTGTGGGTATAGGCTGCATTATCTGTCTTTAAATTAAATTCTCTCTTAAAGGTGTATGCAGGTCTGCATGATTTGTCACCTTTAGAGATTATTTTTTATTGCTCCGGGGTCCACGCACATGGGCGGGACTATTCACTAGATTATGACTATAACAGAGATACCCCTACTACAGAACTGGAGTTACAGAAAAGAAACTACTCCCTCTCTTGCATTGGTGTCATTCATTGATTTGTGTGGGAATCTCATCCCGCTGATTTGATATATTTTGCATTGCTTTTGTTATTGGAAATCCGAAAGATGGTCTGCACGATAAGGAGTTCAAACCTATATATCTTATGGGACAATAAAAGGGCTCAAATAACGTGATGGATGGGCCACCTATACAGGTGTTGTAAAATTAAGTATTTATGATAGATGTGTTTAAAATATTGAGAATTCTAGCCCTGGCTACTGGAAAAAAATTAATTAATATAAAGAAAATAATTAAAGCTACGAATCCCGGAGTACTGACGTTACAGGTAAGCTTTTATTTTGACATTTGTCTAAGAAAGAAAATTTTAATCCAAACACTGTCTAGTGGTGCTAAAAACTTTTAAAACAGCTGCCTCCAACCAGTCCATAGCAAGCTACCAATAGCTCCGAGACACCTTCAGAGTACCTTGCTCCCCGGGGTTCATTATTTAATAAGCACAGGGACACGTTTGCTTTTAAAGTTACAGGAAGGCTGTATTTATATTACATTATTATCACCAGTCTGCAGATAGCATTGCCAGATACTGAATAGTGCTCAGTCAGATTTATGAACCAGGCAGGGGCGCAGAGGTGAAGACCTGAAGCACTGAGCAATTTAACTCTTCCGTACAAGACCTTCTCAACGCAATATTGGAGCATTAGAACAAGATTTTGCTTCTGTATGCTTTTAAATGGGAGAACATTAAAATGAAGATTTACCTTAATAATGAAGGTAACTCTTCATTTTGATTTTCTCCCATTTCAAAGTGTCAGGCCTCAGGTCCCTATGGCCAGTAGATAATGCCATATTTATAACTGAAAAGTAGTCATTTAAGTGAAGAAAAATAATATTTGAAACATTATGGGGCCGATTCCGACTCCGGTCGGAAGGGCTCCGAACGATGGTCGGAGCCCTTCCGACCGAATCGGAACGTGTCAGCCGAATTCCTTTCCGACAGAGCCATTCTGATGGGGTTGGTCGGAAAGGAATCCGACACGGATATCAGGATTGCGGACGACAGGCTCGGAGAGCCCGTCTGCCGTCCGGAAATCCCTCCGTACTCCCCTGGCCACCTCTTTGCGACCGAGGGAATACAATGGCCGTTTTTCACTGCCTTTTCGTGCCGGTCTTTCTGGCACGAAAAGGCAGTCGGAAACTGTCTTTGGGGGCCCCCAGTAGGGCCTCCATGGGTGCGAGGCTGCCGAATGGCGGCCTGAGGGCACCTAAGGTGCCCCTCTGTGGATCGCTGAACCCGGTGGCAGGCACCTTGGGGTGCCACCCACAGGGTGCAGGGATGAACTGCACCCCTGCTTTTCACGATGCAAGCATGTATTCCGCTCAGAATGCATGCTTGCATTGTGAAGTATACGAGTGCGACCGAACATACTTGCAGGGCCGTAACTGACGACTGCAGGTCGGTCGGTTACGGCTCCTGACCGATGTCGGACGGACTGGAGTCCGTCCGACATCGGAATCAGCCCCCAAGTCTTAATAATTTTCTCAGTTTCAATTAATACAATTGCATCCTAATTTTAATGAGTTATGTTTTTTCACTTTAACTACCTCCCATTTAAATAAATGGCTGCATTATCTGTTATAAATATGGCACAGTGTCTACGGGCCATTGGTAGCAAGATGCCTGCTGTTTGTAAATATGACACTTCGAAAATAGTGAAAATTAAAATGGAGAGCTTTACGAAATCCATTGAAACAAAGTTAACTCTTCAGTTTAATTTTCTCCCATTTCAAAGTGTTGCATTTAGATACAGCTGGCATCTCGGTCACACATGCTGGTAGACACTCTATCATATATATAACTGGAAAATACAGCCATCATTTTAAATGGGAGAAAGTTAAAGTGCAGAAAAATGTTCAATACCATGAACATTTGTGCGGAACGTTTTTCTGCACTTTAAATTTCTCCCATTAAAAACAAATGGTTGTATGTCTGTGATATTCATATAACAGTGCCACATATGGCAAAAGTTATGTCCTGTGCCACAAGTACATACGACACAGGTTGTCAGTCACCCATAAATCCCATTCATATTCACACATGTTCATGCATACCCAAAGACCACGCTCTCACTGACACACATTTTGCATGGCCATGTCTGAACTGGGGTGGCGTAGTGGGCAAAAGAACGATGGATTTAACCCAGATCTATTGACTGGGGGAGAATGTCTGCATTGTCAGCATTCCGTCCATCATTTGTTTGTTGTAACGCTTTTCGCCCTAAGTGGGATGGGTATTTCCAGACGTGGGACCTGTGCTCACTACGCCACTGGAGTCAAGCTATCCTGGCTGATGACGGCTGATAGCCAGAAACCGGTCCTAGGATGCTTGATTGCGGTCCAGGGAAGACATGGCTTGGCAGTTCGGGCTGGACTGTTCCCATGAGGCACAGGGTCAAGACTGATTTGCATATGGCCATGTCTGAACTGGGTGGCGTAGTGGGCAAAAGACCGATGGATTTAACCCAGATCTCTTGACTGGGGGAGAATATATGCATTATCAGCATTCCGTCCATCATTTGTTTGTTGTAACGCTCACTGACACACATGGCAGCCCTGTTATAGTCTCCCTAGTCACTATGATTTTGTTCATATCATAGTATGTAACTCTATGGACAGTAGGCTTAAAATCAATGAAGCTGGGCATGGGAGTGTCTGGTAACCATGCATGAGCTGCTTGGCATTCAGTAGCTCACAATGATTTCACAGATCAGAAGTAGCCCTCACTTCAGAAGAAGTTGGAGACCCATGGTTTAAAACCATCCCGAAATGTGTATCTTCAATCACATCCGGAAATGTGAAACAATGTTATAAAATGTCTACAGTGAACTCTTGTATTTCTAGAACTTGATGTCCTGTAATATATTGGTTATTTAATTTAACCTTCTTTAGTCTACATACTTTGCAGTAGGGTGTGCGCTGTACTTTTGCATGGATCTTTTGGCCACATATTTTACATTGTTTATATTGAGATATGCTTTTTCTGTCATTTTTTTTAGGGCTACTACAGATTTGCATATTCCTTGCTACAACTGGGTGACACCGATACTGCACTTATGATATTTCATAGGGGCTTGCTGCTGCTTCGGAACTCCACAGATACATTACAAATAGTGGATTTTCTTGTTGGAATCCTTGGAAGCGTCAACAGTGAGCACACATTTTTTTAAAATTATTGTGTTAAGTTATAAAGAATCTTGTCTTTTAAATTGGTGTTTTTATACTGTCCAAGCACTTGTGTTTTAAGCTAGAGTAGAAAAAGTATTTAACTGAAAAGTAAAATGTTAAGATAATCACATTTGAGGTTCTTTATCGGGAAAATATTGTAACTATAGAGTGCATTGAAGAGAGAGGTCGATTAGGAACAAGCTTGGTTTATCGCTTGCTTTCTAATCTTAACCCCAAGAGTGACTTGTTGATTGATTCTGGACCCAAATCACCCTTGATTTTGTTTGTATTTTTTGTTTTGTTAAGATAAAGTAAAGAGTAAAATGCTCAAAAGCAAACTCTATACTGATATATAAACGTACATGACCATGAGTAGTTAAGACCATTAAGTGGTCAGGGTGTATGTGGCAAGGCCATTAATAGTTTGAAGGACATGGAAGGTAGAAGATTATTAATACGTTAACATCTAGTGCCAGATATATCAATATTGGGAATAGAGATTACCTAATTGCGATTCTCTGTGAATTGCAATTAGGTAATCGCTATTCCTTATGTATGACATTGATAAAGTTTCAATAGGCGATTCCTAGTGGGTCGTATCTCTACCTACCTCATGAATATTAATGAGATAGGTTGCAATTTGCAAACCCTTAGGAATCACTAAAATCATAGGAATGGTGGCCTGCTGCTCAGCAGACCACCATGTCTGTGATTGCTTTTGAATCAAGCAATCATTTTTTTAATTTTTTAAATGCAACCCATTTTCCTTACTTCTGCTCCTTACTGTCAAGTCTGTGTTCCTTATTGCCGTCACCATGGCACAGCGTGAGATTGAACTTGAGGCTTTCTTTGTCAATATGCCATACACTTTCTTTTCAGACATACTGTTTCTGCAGATATGGGCATCCTTAAATGCCGAAATTTGTGACGCCGTTCCACGTTGCTCAAACCATCACCCTGCTGGCATTCAAAGCTCGGCCTTACTTCTCCCACCCCCCACCCTGCCCCCCCCCCCCATCCCCTGCAAAGCCTTTTTTTGGGGCTATTTGGGGTAGTTTGCTCTTAGGACCCATCATTTTTTTGTCCACATAAGGTATCCACGCCAGATTTGCACTCTGTTTTTCCCAACATCTTGGGGATTTAACAGGTACCTAGGGTGTGTGGATTCTCCTGGAGGGAATTAAGAAATTAGCCAAAATACAGCAGAATATTTGTTTCGGGGGGGAAACATGAGAAAAAAAACCTGCAAATGGCATCAATAAAAGAATTGCAGTGCTAAAATCACCATCTTTCCTGCTTTCAGGAACAAGCAACACCTTTTTGGCATTTTACTGGCCAATTTATAGCCCATTTTTCCTATTTTATGTGCTTTCATCCTCCTTCCAGTTAGTGGTAGACATGGGTGTGAAACCAATGGTGGATCTTGGAAAGCTACACATTCCTGAAAAGTAGACAACATTCTGAATTCAGCAAGGGACATTTGTGTAGATCCTTTATAGGTTTTCCTATAATAAGTAACAGTTGAAATAAAAAATATAGAAATTGAGTTGAAAAAACAGCCATTGGTGTCTATTTTTTCATCTGTAACTTTGAACTGTGGCAGATTTTTAAAGGCAATATACATTTCGACCGCTTGACCCTTGCGGTTGTGGGGATATATAAGGCTTTTAGGTTAACCAACAACCCGAGGTACCCAGAGGCAATAACTGAGCTGCACCTTGTAGTGGTCTTTCACTGCGTTCCGAGTATACAGCAATTCATTTGGTAAAATATAAAGAGTGAAAAATAGGTATCTAGGAAACATTTGAATTTCTGAAATGGGCACAAGATCTGGAGTTTAGAAGCAGCGGTTATTTGCACATCTCTGAATTTGTGGGTACCCGTACTAGCATGTGAATTAGAGGGCATTTCTTAAAATGGTTTCTCTCTTAAACACTGTCTTACATTTGGAAGGCACAAATGCAGAGAAAGATAATGGGTAATAACACTTGTTCTACTATTACGTGGTCCCTTAAGATCCCCGCTAAAAATGGTACCTCACTTATGTGGATAGGCCTAGTACCTGCAACAGGAAACGGTCCAAAACCCAACATAGAAACAACACATTTTTCCATTGAAAACTGATCCTTTTTTTCAGTGTGCCTAGCTGTGTATTTTGGGCCCTACTCAGCTGGCACCTAGGGAAACAAAACATACCTGTACATTTTTTAAAACTAGACACCTAGGTTGGGGTGACTTGCGTGGCTCTCACCATGTTTTTTTTTATCCAGAATCCCTTGCAAACCTCAAACTTAAACAAAAAAACAAACACATTTTCCTCACATTTCTCTGATGGAAAGTTCTAGAATCTGCGGGGAGCCACAAACTTCCCTCCACCCATTGTTCCCCCAAGTCTCCCGATAACAATGGTACCTCAGTTGTGTTGGTAGGCCTAGTGCCCGTAATGGGAAACTGCCTAAAACGCAACATGGATGCATCGTATTTTTACACCGAAAACGTAGTCTGTTTTTTCCCAATGTGGCACAAATTTCCTACCACCTATTGTTTCCCTCGGTCTCCTGATAAAAATGATACCTCAGTTGTGTGGGTGTCCCAGCAGAGTCAGCCTAAAAACTTATATATAAAATGAAAAACGGAGAGGGAACAGAAGTGGGTCTAAAAGGGCAATCTCTATTAATTTTTGGCCATTCCTTGTCGCAAGCACTTAGCCCGCACACACAAGTGCACAGAAATGCAAGGAAAATATGTGGTTTTAGCTTAGGGCATTGTGGGTAAGAAAACTTGTTGGGATCCACAATAGGCACGCCACCCTGTACTCCCCTGGGTATCTAGTTTACGAAACTTTTTAGAGTTGGTAGATTTTCCCTACAGACAATGTACACCCAGGGAGACAGAAGAGACCAATATTACTTCACAGCCATCTATTCCTCAAGTACACACACCCATACTGGTTGAATTTGGCATGAGGGTGAGAGAAAGGTTCAAAATGTAAATTTTATTAACCAGAGGTTTCACAAAATGAAATGCACTGTTAATAATTGAAAGTTCAAAAAATTGAAACAAAGGCTCCCAACTCGTGAGCGGTGAAGCCGAGTCAAGGCACCACCTGTTTTACAGGGCATTCACACACCTTTCATGCATGACACACACACACAAGACCATTCACAGCGCAGGTCCATCACATTACAGCACTCACATCAAAAGACAACACCATTAAAGGGCCCATCACGCAACACAACATTCTCGGCTGGCGGAATGTGTGAACCTGCATTTGGCTAGCATTGTGTGTAGTGATCAGCAGCAAGTTACTACTCCCACACTGCCAGCCAAATGCCAGCTTACGCATACTGCCAGTCAATCACCAGTCCACCCACACTGGCAGCCAAGTGCCTGGCCGTGCACACCGCCAGCCAAGCGCCAGTCCATGCACACCGCCAGGCAAGCGCCAGTCCATGCACACCGCCAGGCAAGCGCCAGTCCATGTACACCGCCAGCCAAGCGCCGGCCCAAGCAGACCGCCAGCCAAGCGCCAGTCCATGAACACCGCCAGCCAAGCACAAGTCCAAGCACACTGCCAGCCAAGTGCCAGCCACCATCGCATTTTTATTTTTTTTACAAAATAGAAAACACAAACCAATTGGAAGTACATGCAAAACTATAACTACAAAAATAGCAGCTCCAAATAAATCCATCACACTAATGCCAACCTTGAAATCTGAACAAAAAATATAAAATGAAACAGACCATTCTTTTCATTTTTATGCTCACAGTTGCTCATAATTATTCCGTTGTGTGTGGTGCAATTTAAAACATGCGGGCACACATAGCCTAGGATTAGAAGGACACTCTGGGCAGTACATACGACTATTCTTCCGCATGCCTCTTTGGTCACTCTCTGCATGTCATATTGGGAAAGTTTTGTTTGAGGCATGTGTGCTGTAGATGCACATGCTTTGTTAAGTCTGCCATCTAGTGTTGGGCTCGGATGTTTACAAGTTGTTTTTGTTCCAAGAAGTTTTCTTTGAGTCACAAGGCTGTGTAACTTCTCCTCTTGGTAATACTGGGCATGATCGACGCCATCTGCATTTTGTTGTTTTTCACTGACTGATTCGGATGTAGTATTTCGTGCTCTGGTTCGATACTCCTTTGGCCTCCCTTTGGTTCCTTTATATCTTTCGACTGTATTGTTCAGATCGGTATTACTATTGCGCTTCATACGTCCTTTCCGTAGCAGGGCTTTGGCTCTCTTTCTCGGCCCACGGGCCGCACACGGACGGGCTAAAGCTTCTCTATTTCCATCGCTCTCAGAGAATGACATACTGATGGAACACACTCCGTTCCGTTTCTGTCCGAAGTGTCACACCAAATACCCTCACTTCGACCAACATCCAGTTTGTAACTTATGCCTCTCGCCAGAGCATTGAGAAGACACGTGATGCCTGCAAATCCTTTCGGTCCAAAAAGACTCTTCGGGACAGACGTGCAAGACGACAGGAAATGCAGCGCAAACAAGTTAATGATGTCCCGGACATCTTCGGTCAACAAGAAGAAGAGGAAGAAACTTCGGCGACACAGGAGGAATCACTTTCCATCCATGATTCCGAGTCTCAATCCGAGGATAACCTGGCCATTCTTTAGCCAGCGCAGAAGCAACGGACAGTGAGTACTTATACTACTGATCCTAAACCCAAACCATCGGTTTCCCCTGAAAAACCTGCTCACAGGCCGCCACTGCAGACAAGCCATGGTGCGCACCGAAAACATTACTCGGAAGCCCCTCCCTCCAGCTCGGCTCCGAAAGTTCGGTCTACAGCAGGGGCCTCCACCTCCTTTACATCCGAGGCTACAACACCTCTATCTAAGGTCTCTGCACCGAAACAGGGACTACATATTTCAGAACCGAATAGTCTCTCGTTGAAAACAACGCTTCCCCCACCAAAATGCTCCGTTTTCAGTCCGAAATCTCCTCAGAGCCAATTCTCTAGCAATTTCATCATAAGCTCAATCCAAAATAAAAAACGCTGCAAATTCAGCCTGGAATTAAGAAAATAATGATCCAACTTCCAAAACAACAAACTTCTAAGAAGCAGTTGAATTTTGAAGCAGCATTGAACATTCCTGTTCAACCTGTAAAGAAGAAGAGAAAAGATGCTGTCCATTGCACATTCCCATTCCCACTTCATCACCTCCTCCACCACCTCACTCACCACATATGGCTGAGGCAGTAACATCTCCTGAATCTATAGTAGAGGACGATCAAGGCATCCCAGATAATACACAACCAGGGGATCCTTGGGATGATTATGATATTGAGCCTCAAGCAGACACTGACCCTGACTTACATCCCACTCGCCCATCACCACCTGATGATGCTTATCAGGACCTCATAGCATCAAATTCCTCTATATAAAGACTCAATAGAGGAGCATTTTCTGTTTGAGACTTTATCTACTGCACAGATAGGGGCACAATACTTAAAATTACTAAATGTATGACACATCATTCAGACGAAATTTTTAAAGATCGAGTCAAAGTGTGGATTACTCCACGCATTGACCAAAAGTATAAAGCAGTACCATCAGCCCCATTTTTATTAAAGGTCAGCTAACCCTGGACTCGCTAGTAGTGTCAAACGCTAGAAAAAGAACTAACACCCAAAAAACTGGAGATGCACCACCTCCAGAAAAAGAGTTCATTCTCATAGATGCCTCTGGTAAAAGAGTTGTGGCACAAGCTGCTAATCATTGGTGTACAGCCAGAAGCCAAGCTTTTTTTTAGCCAGATATGACAGGGCCCACTGGGACGAAAATGGAGGGGCTCCTTCAACGCCTCCCAGAGGAGCATAGAATAAGGGTTCAAGAAATAGTAACTTAAGGTAAACTTATTACCAATGATTCTTTTAAATGTGCACTAGATGCAGCCGACACCGCTGCTAGGGGTATTAACACCAGTATCCTATTATGTAGGCAGGCATGGTTAAGGGTGTCAGGATTTAAACATGAAGTATAACAGGCCATATTAAATCTCCAGTTCGATAAAGAACAGCTTTTCTGACTTCAAGTGGACACAGCCCATGAAAAAATGAAAAAGGACACAGAGGTAGCAAAATAAATAGGAGCTCTGCAAACTAGCACCAACCTTGGTTGTTTTTGTAGGTCCAATTACAAACAATGTGCCAAAACAGCTACCACAGATACCTCGGGGTCACATTTTAAAATCAGGGACAAACCTTGAAATCTAGAACCTTCTACAGGTGTTCTTATGGAGGAAACAATTTAAAGGAAGAGACAGAGGTAACAATACCTGTTCCTCAAATGCTAATAACAAGCAGTTACTTCCTTACCATTCCCCCACAACACCCAACACCTGTCGGTGTCGTCTTCAACAGTTTCTCAACAATTTGAAATCAATCACAACAGATCCGTGCGTCTTGGACATTATCAAACATGGTTATTATCTGGAACTCATAACATCTCCTCCAAATATCCTACCTCGCAAACACAAACTATCTACCCAACATCAAATCCTTCTGCAGAAAGAGATAACCTCTCTGTTGCAAAATGGAACAATAGAACTAGTTCCACAACAATTTAATGGATCAGGAGTATATTCACTCTACTTCCTTATCCCGAAAAAGATGGATGCCTACGACCCATTCTTGATTTCAGACCATTAAATCATTATATCATATCGGAACACTTCCATATGGTCACTATTCAGGAGGTAATTCCAATATTACAACAAGCATTGGCATAGCCAATAGGTCTCGCCTTTGGGACATTATAAGTATTTAGTTATACAGCACAATATCCTTGGTGCAACAACATCAACTGTTGCATGGCTAAACATTTATAAGGTCCCAAAGGCGAGACCTGTTGGCTATGTCAATGCTTGTTTCTTTTCATTCTGGTGTTTTTAGTCCTGATTTTTTGTAATAGTATAAAAATGAACTACAAGTCCCACGATACAACCCAAAATTCGAGACTGGATGAGTTACCCACGCTTGTACCCGAGAAATTTGAAAGCTCAGACCTCGTTGCTGTGTGGATTTACTGTGCATACTTAACTACTCCCAAAAACAAAGGATGTTCCACGTCTGTATTGTAGATCTGCACCCGAATGTATGGCCATGCGAACGGGTGCAATATTATATATTTAGTAGCTTTACATACCCACGTCCAAGGCAGTTAAGTACTGGAACATTTAAATGTGATTTAAAACCGAACACGATTTTTGTACTAGCTATTTTCCAATCCCTCAGATGACCCTGGCTCATGCTACACCCACCTTTGCCCCACCAGGCTTCAGTCGAAGTTTGCACAATGAGTGAGCTGCTGTGGTCCCAGTGTCTGCTCACAATCACTGGCAACCCCAAGGAATTTAGACACGTCCCTACAGCAGGGTCAGTGTGCACTGCCCTGGAGCAGTGTGTATGTGTCTTGAAAAGTGAAAACACTACTGCGTTCTAAGGGTTTGGCCGAAGCCGTCCTAAGCACTCACTTTCAGACAAGTCTCTGTAGTCGAGCTTGCCATTCTATGGTTTGATCGGAGCATTACACTGAATTAAAACTGTCTGTGTATGGACTAGGGAAAGGCTGTGCCTTGATCAGGAATGGTATGCGCGCGCTCCGGTTCCATGAGGCGTCCGGTGAAGAGGCCGTGGATTAGCAGGTGCACAGAGCGCTCTGTACGGGACAGGATCGTCTTACTGCACCAGCCATGCAAGGAGAGGCAAGACGTTTCACAGCTCACTGCTTTATGCCAGGACACCGGCTCCCTGCTTTCTTTAAGTCATACATAGCCACAACTGCCGAGACTCTGATTTAATACACACTTCCACATACTACACAAATCCATGGAGTGATTATATATTGCATACCGTCTCTGGTATACCCAGCGCCGCCGCAAACCCCATGTCTGCAGGACCCCAGACCTCGACTTTCATGCAGGTTACTACCAGGTGTGCTACATCAACGAAAGCTGAGAAAGAACACCGCTCTCAGAATGCACTGGGATCGGGAACATAGCGACATGCCTAGGTGGTATACTGTGTTGTGGCATCATCAGATAGAGAATTTAATGAATTTCTGCATTGCTATCACTGTTGGCTGCTGGAAGCATGAAAGAGGGGTTTCTGCAGCGTGTGGATGAAGCAGACAGGGGAGCGGGTGGGGACGCGGGGAAATGGATAATGACGTCAACAGCCTGTGGTCTGGCCCTCCCTAGCCCCCACAGTTATGGAACACGGAGCACTTGTGTTGCCATTCACGTCGTCGTTTCTGGGCTGAAATGCACAGGCCCCAAACTTCGGTAACCAGCAGGGGTGTAGCTCCCATTGACGCATCAGGTCTGTGGCACCGGAGCCCATAGGCCTAATGCTTAATTTGTAAAACAATGCCAGGGTGCCATGGGCTGGCAATCGTCGGGAGGCTACAGCAGCTTGCACCACACATTGCCCCTGTCATGCTGCCAGTGATAGTAAAAGGCACAACCACTGCATGTCCCCACGCGACGCTCCCTCCTCCTCCCCGCAGAACACCCCACTCTTTCCTCTTAGACTAGTAGCTTGTCCTCCAGGGCGGTGCGGAAGTACTCTTCCATGTTAAGACGTGCCATGGTGCTGGTTGAGGGTCCAGGCCGAGGGTACAGAAGGGCCACGTGTGGGATTTGAGCCGTACAAGGCAGAAGCGCGCTCTGCTTTAACAACCATGGAGCCGCCGGGCTGTATTCTGTTACCAGGGCGATGCGTCCTGGATGTGAAGGCGGGGCTAGCGAGGAGAATGGAGGGAAGGCAGAAAGGGTGTTGAACCAAAAAGTGAAGACACAAAAAGAAAATAAAGGAGAGAGTCTGAGAAAGGCGAACAACAAGAGGAAGGAAACGATGGGAGAAAAAAAGATGAAAGAAGGCAAGCGGGGGCAGAGGGAATAAAACAAAGAAAGGTAGAAGCGAGTGAATTGAGTTAAAATAATGGCAGCCTATGGAATGAGAACGTCAAACAAGCACGCGAGTGGTGTGCGCGCGCGCCACAGCAAGACATCTGGTTTGAATTATCTCGCACACGTCTGGGCACGATATTTCAAACCAAATGGTGCCTGTGCGGGTAACCGCACGCAATAGGCCGTGGGCGTGGGCGGAGCAAAGGCAGGACATGCACGCGCCTTTGCTCACTTGCGTGCTGTCTTTGTTAAAAAGATGCACGCAAAGGCCAGTAGCCTGGGACTAAACCAAAAGCACACGCACAAGCATGTGCGAGCGTGTGGTGAGATTTCTAAAGCCCTTACATAAAATCGAGCAGAGCAGAGCAGTGCAGCGCATGCGCGCTGCGCTAGGTTCGACCTAAAAAGGGGACTTAATGGCGGCTTTAGATCTAAAAATCGCCAATTTAATATACCGATTCATCCTGCACACAGAAAATACCTCAGATTTCTATGTCAACGAAAACCATATCAAGTTAAAGTTCAAATACCATTATTTCGGTCTGTAAGACCTTAAAAGTTTGTATACAATATAATCGAAGTTGTGACAATATAATCCAAATCGTAACAGTGTATGGTTAAAACACATCAAACAGATATAAAAATCAAGGTGCTACATCTTCGGGTGCGGAGAAGATTTAGCTGCACTGGCCAGTAAGCAAGCCTGTTAGTTAGAAAAAAGTGCAAGTGCAATAATGACAAAAATTAAAAAGCACAGGCATAAATACAATAACAAACAAGTCAATTGCAAATACCAACCAATGCGCAGAAAAATTGATTAAATCAGTACAATTAATGATATGTCTGGAGAGGGTTATACATAAAATATCTCAATTAAAATAATCTAAAATATTTAAAGGAATAAAATAAATTTTTCCTCTCTCCTTATTATACGCAGTAGAATGGTCTATACGCTAGCAGCAGGGGTGGTTAGTATTATCCTTTTTTTCTTTTTCTAAGAAAGCCCAACGCCTGCGCCGCATTACTTTTAAAAAACGGAAAACAGCAAAGACAATGGGCTTAGAGGTATCGTACTTCAAAACTCTAAACGCCTCCTGACAACGCACGAACCCCATGTTCCTACACATCTGAATAAGCCAACACTGTCTTGCCGATTTATAGCCAGGGCAAAAAAATAAAACATGCAGCTCGGTCTCCTCCTGATGGTTACAAGCGGGGCACCCACCATGGCCCGATACAGACCATTAGGAAGTGAAGGCCCGCAAAGTGAGGGTACTAAATCTAAACTGTTCAGAGTTCTTCCCTTTGGGAGTACCACTGCACAAAGAGTATTCACAAAATGTCTAGCAGTCGTAGCCGCACATTTACGCAGACAAAATATTATGTCTTCCCATATCTAGACTAGCTAATCAAAGCAAACAACTTCAATGTTTGAAAACAAAACACAAAAAAAAACTACATTTGCTACATCATGTAGGGTTTACCATCAATCTACAAAAGTCTCCTCTACAGCCAGCTGCTACTCAGTCGTACCTAGGGGCTATGCTCAGCACACACTTGGTGTTCGCATACCCAAACACAGACGGAGGCAAAACATAGAAACAATAGTTTTAACCCCTTCGCTGCGGCGCTAATTCCGCCGCAGTGCTGGGGGGGTTTGGGGGCTTGACGGCGCTGCTGTGCTCATGACGGAACCACGCCGTCATGAGTCACGGGTGAGCTGTGCTCTGGACGGCGTGGTTCCGTCATGACTCCACCCACTGCGCTAATCTCCCGCACAGGCGGGGAATTAGCGCCGCGTGGGAGGAGCGGCCGCCAACGGCCGCAGCATGACGGAACCACTCCGTCATGAGCACACGGCGCCCGTGGCTCATGACGGAGTGGTTCCGTCATGAGCGGGGAACGGGTTAAACAGGTCAACTTCCTGCCAAAACATTTCTCAGACTTCTTGGCATGATGGCATCCTGTATTCACATAGTTCCACATGTCAGACTAAATATGAGACGTCTAGAACAATGTCTCTCAACAATGGACTCAATCATTGGGTCAACTTCAAGATTTAGTATTGGTAGACAGCTGCACGCATCACGCTCTGCAATGGTGGAATCCACAGAATCTATTCAAGGGGTGGCCGTTTCCAGACCCAGTTCCCCACATAATTCTAACAACAGATGCTTCTCTAACAGGGTGGGGGGCACATCTCCACAACCTCACTATTCAGGGTATGTGGGATCAATCACCTAGAGCTACAAGCTTTTCACTTCCTACCTCACCTACAATGTAAAGTTGTCCTAATTCGAACAGACAATATGACAACTACGTATTATTTACAAAAACGGGGGGGCACACTTGATCCAGCGCCAATACACATTCACCCAGTGTCCCTGATGCGCTGGGGTCAATTTGTTTGTCTCATCAAATATTTCTTTTTTTTGATAAATCCCTTTGGATATCCATTAAATAACTAATCTTGATATCAACTTTCCTTCTACTTGGTCGATGGACCAATTATTTGAATAGTTGATGGCAATGATAATTAATAAATAACCATTTAGTAAATTAATTACAGACTCTCATTAAGGTTAATAATGAAAACCTTTCACAATTTAAAGGCAAATGCTCATCTGCATCAGCTCACAATTACAAACATCAAATCTCATGACAGGAGAAATTATGCATTTTATACAGACTCATTATGCAATGACATTATGCAGTGAAGGAGTGGATAGGGTAAGAGACACAAGTTAAGCAAATAATTATGCCTGAGAATAATATACCTAACAGAGGGATAGATGAAGAGACAATTGGTTCATCTAAATATTGCATTCAATATATTGTTGACGTAGTCGATAGGTGGAGAGACAAAAGATTCAGAGACAAATACATTATTGCTGAGATTCTGAGAATGATATAGGCTAAATACAAACCTATCGGTCTGTAGGAGGTTCCCCATAAGGGATTCGGGGAACAAAAGATATAAGGACAGGATCCGGAC
Source organism: Triturus cristatus (assembly GCF_964204655.1). Classification (NCBI taxonomy): domain Eukaryota; kingdom Metazoa; phylum Chordata; class Amphibia; order Caudata; family Salamandridae; genus Triturus; species Triturus cristatus. Next base: position 515,248,421 of record NC_140588.1, read on the forward strand.
AGGACAGGAACAACTAGGCCTCTCTGCAAACCGACAGACAGCGACGCAGCTCTCCTCTTCTCTCTTGTCAGCCTAAGCTTCACCAGACCACACCCCAAAAGGCACCCTAATTATAGTCTAAAATTGACATGTCCATCCCTCAAATGTTTCATTTTACCCTCTAACTCGCACAGGGATTGGCGGGCTTCACCTTTATTCAATAATTGCATTGTAAAAGAAAGTTCCCATGGTCTGAATCTCAGCTTATTCACATGTTTCCCACAAAAGTTACAAATGCACATTCTTCTTCTTATGAATTAATTATTAGCAGAAAACCTCTCCAGTCCCACGCTCGGGTACAGTAGTTGGCAGGCGACTGACACACTGGCCTTCACTCCATGTCATCTGCAGTGCACAGCACATCTTTTTCTCCTCATGGCAGAATGAACTCGCTCCTAACAGCTCCCCCCTCCCACCATAGCCAAGTTAAAAAGAATGGCGTCTTCATTCAGCACACTAAAGTAAAAAGAAATGAACATTTATTAATTGTGTGATAATGAAACCATCACTGTTTACCTCCCACCATCCACTACTTCACAATAATGTTACCTAGCAAAAGCTTAGTGTGAAAAGCAGCAGAAATCATTATTTTATAACATGTTGCAATAGGCAAAATACGGGAGCACATGCAGCCTATTCATGCAGTTTCTTTTAAACCACAAATGTATTACATTATTGTTCATTTACGTGTTAGTTCGGGCATGCGCAACACAGTTTACCCATGTTTATGTTGGTTGTACGTTAATTTTACTATGTCTACTTATTGTTAGTACATATTATGGGGGTACTCGATTGCAGCAGGTTTCATTTTCGCGAAACCCTGCTCCATCAAGTCCCCCTTCTGATGGCTTTTACGAGACATCATAAAATACCCACCATACCAAGTGCCATCTTTATTCAGTTTTAAAACTCTGTGCTCTTTTTATGGCACCCTCATCTAAATCTTTCATTAAGTCATAGTATTCTCCTTTCATCTCGTCTAACTCAATTTCATCTCTTTTTCTCTTTCTTGCTCTTCTTTTACTCTTAAATTCTGTTATTTTCTTTGTTTCAAATTTCCACTTACAACATTTATATGTTGTTATTATTACTAGGCCTATGATTGCTATTGAGACTATTGGCATTATTATTTTTCCCAGTAAACTTCTTCCAAAGGCCGAAAACCATTTGCCTATTGAGGAGAAACTCTTACCAAGTCTCTCCCAAACACAGACAACCTCCAGTTAGCTCAAATCCTCATGTAATTTTGTAATATTCTTTATATATCCCTCGATTCCTTTACTCTTATCAGGGATATAAGTGCAGCAATGTTGGACTTTCAACATATCACCTCTTTTGCCAATAAGCTATCAAGGGCAAATCGATTTTGGAAAACCATTGATCTGATTGCAACCATTTCTGTGTCAATCATCAAGAACCCACCAGCCATTTCCGTAGATAAACGAGTAGCCACTGTGGACAGTTTTCAATTTTTTTGCAAATTCAGAATGACTCCAACTGAGGGTATCCATGCACCAAAAATATCTCCAAATATTTCTGAGAAACTTGCTCTTTTGTTACGGGTTAGTCCTTGCTTTATTTCGTTCAGTTCATGATTGCTTCGGTCCATATGATACACTTTAGGAAAGACGATAGCAATATAGCAACTTCCATACCAATGTGCAGGCAACCTATAATAGGCTTTCTTGCCACGCACATAATACATTCCTGGAACTACAGCATCAATTCCACCCTTCAATCCCCAACCTCCAGTAATTTGGAAGGTATGCTCACATTCACTAGAACCAATAAAGTAATTATTATAGTTAGTCTTGGTTCTAAGCAGACACATTTTCCCTTTCTGTGACCAGTCCAGAGACATTGCAGCGTATTTTTCGCCCTTTTCATAATTTCCTTCTCTAAAGTCCCATAGTGGTATTCGGGACTTCTGTTCAGCAGCTTTCTTTTGGAAATTTTCTCTTCTATGTTCTACCATTTCTACGAAAATTTTCTCTTCAACCCTTAAACTACAGGTTAAATTATTCTTGTAAGTATAGTTTGTCTAAAGTTTTAGTAATATGTTAAAATTCCCCCATATATCATGCATTCTTACCACTTAACACCTTATTTAACTCTTTAATAACAGGAATTTTGAAAAATACTAAATCTATATTGGAGAAGTGACCCTCAAGTTTCCTCGTTACATTGAACACGCTGGTAAATATACTACAAGACATACCATAGGTTAATGGAAGGTGGTGATAAGTCACCCCTTCAGAACAGACAAAGGTAATTGCATGCACACATAACAATCACTCACATTCATCGTTTCAACATACTCATAGAGTAACTTGGTAAAGACGCTTAACAAGAAATCACTAATTGATTTATCATGATGGAGTATGCTTCCATCGAAGGGTAATATTTTAGTGTTCGAGGCATTTGGGCTGCTGAATTCATATCTGTGCATAGATCGCCGCCTAGTGTTGGGTCCGGATGTTTGCACGTTGTTGTCCTGGAAGAGTCTTCGAAGTATCCTGGGATAGGTGACTCCTGCCCTGGACTACAGTGCGCATGGGCATCCTCTCCATCCTCAGATTGTTTTTTTCCGCCATTGGGTTCGGATGTGCTTATCTTGACTCAAGTTAGGAAAAACTTTTTCTAGGCCAAAAGGCCTTTAGTTCGCGTCGGTACTGTTCCCGATCGGTATCGATATTATCTTGTTAGTTTACTAACTTCCAGATCCAACTTTTTCGCATCTTACCCGACCATCGACCCGTCATCGACGATGGAATCGAGGACACCATTCAAGCGGTGTCCTGTATGTAATGCGAAATATCCCCACATCGACGTCCATCCGGTGTGCAACAAATGCCTTTCACCGGATCACGACGAATCTACATGTATGGCCTGTGCCCGATTTCGTTCCAAGAAGACTCTCCGGAATCGACGAGCAGCGAGACTCGAGGCGCAGCAAGCGGCACCGGCCCCGGCCGACCTCTTCAGCGCCGAGACCGAAGATGTCGAAGAAGTGGAGAACCTACCCTCCAGTCCCGCTTACGAACATGACTCCGGATCGAAAGACGTCGAAGAAAGACTCTTTCGCAGAGATGAAGACGACACCGAGGTAGGAGACTACAATGAGGCCTTAGGGGCCGAAGAGAGTAGCTCCGGTGACGAGCAAGGCCTACCCATACAGACTGAGGATATCCCAGTGCGACAGTCTATGGCTCCGGTCGAGGGATCGCCTTCGGGCCTTACCCAAGACCTATCCCGCAGTTCTTCGGCCCCGCCCTCTGGCCCGGCCTCGGACATTCAGCGGCAGCCATTACTGCCCAAACCGGCTGGTTTCCCTTCTCCGAAACCGAAAGCTGTATTGGTTCAACTGAAACCGAAACCGAAAGTGGCGCTGGTCGGATTGAGGCCCACCACACCTTCGACGCCAGCAAAACCCGTCGGCACCGAGCGCAACAAACGAGACTTCGGTGCCGAGCTTGAAGCGGCCGACGTCGGAGTCGACATACGGAAAAAGACCTTCGGTGCCACCAAACCTACTCGGCTCCCGGCACCGACGCAATCGGCTCCGACCCCAAGGGTCAAACTGCCTGCTGCGTCTCCCACCGCTTCGACGGCACCACCAAAGCCACACTCATCGAAGACGTCGACGGCCATTACCGCCCCTCGACTCGATAACTCACCGGCGCCGAAGAAGTCCACGCCCGCCTCTACAGACCCGGTCGGCGCAAAGGAATCGATGGCGCTCCAGGTGCGACCCGTTGCTGCGCAACGCACCAAAACCAAAACGGTCCTCCAGGACACGTCGGGCTCCGAGCCGATAAAAGCTCCAACAGCCTCTTCGGCACCGGCCAACATTACTTTTGGCCTGCCACCATCCACGGCCCCGAAACTGTTCCAAATCAGGACACGGGTCACCCACACCACGATCACGCCTGCCGAACGCTCTGCGGAGACGTCTCCATCACATCTCATCGACGCCGACACTGGCAGGATGATTATCCACAAAAGGAGAATAACTTCTGAGCCAGCTTTGGACTCCTTCCGGATCCCGCTTAAGAGAAAGCAGCCAGTGGCTTCGGAACCATTTCTTTACGAACCTTTCCATTCACCCTACCAGGATCCACAGTCCTTCTCTCCCACACACTCCGACACGGATGCGTTGGAGGACTACATGGGTGACCAAGTCCCCTACCCCGGAGACATGGACCCTGAAGGCCAACAGGACCCTGATCAAGCTTGGGATGACCCTGTAGACCCAGGTGCACCTATGGATGCACAGGACCCGCAACTCTATGGAGCAAAAACATCTCCCACAGAGGACACTGCCGCGTTCAACGCTCTAATTGAACGGGCTGCGGCCAATCATGGGGTGCAACTTCACTCTGACACCGTCGAGGACGACTTTCTCATGGATACTTTTGCATCCTCAGAAAGGAATATAAAGACTCTGCCCATGTTAAAGGGGGTCCTCAAACCAGCAAAGGACATCTTCAAGGAACCCACCAGGGCAAGAGTGATAAACCCCAGGATCGACAAGAAATACAGATCAGCGCCTGGGGACCCTACTTACATTAGAGGCCAGTTACCTCTGGATTCCATTGTCGTTGCGAATGCTTGCAAGAGGGCACACTCGCAAACAACAGGTGATGCTCCTCCCCCGGACAAAGAGTCCAAGGTGCTAGAGACCTCTGGCAAACGGGTTGCCGCCCAGGCAGCTAACATATGGCGCATTGCCAATACTCAAGCGCTCCTCGCTCGCTACGATCGAGCGCACTACGACACATTAGAGCAACTACTCCAACATCTCCCTGACCAATTCAAAGAAGGTGCAGAGATCCTCATCAGGGAGGGACAACTGCTCACAAATGCATCCATTAAGTGTGCACTGGATGCCGCTGATACAGCTGCCAGAGCCATAAACACTAGCGTCATGTTGCGAGGACACGCCTGGTTGCGAATCTCCGGATTCAAACCGGAGGTACAAAATAACATCCTCAACCAACCTGTCAACCCCGACTACTTATTCGGGCCGGAGGTTGACACCACCCTAGAGAAAATAAAAAAGGACACAGACACTGCAAAGTCCATGGGGGCCCTACAGACGCAGTCCTTTCGGAGCGGCTCCTTTCGTCGCCCCGGAAATAGAGGAGCAGGTAGAGGACAGGGGTCACAACATACAACAAGGGCAACACACAAAACACCTACGATAAAAACACCCGGGGTGGATATCGTGGCTCCAGCACAAAGGGCAGAGGACGCGGCTACGGCAACACCAGGTCCTCCCCCAAGAACAAGCAGTGACGCCCTCTCCCTTCCTCCCGACCACATAACACCTGTCGGGGGAAGGCTCCAAAGGTTCCTGTCCACGTGGAACTCCATCACCACGGACAGGTGGGTCAAAGATATTGTCAAGTTCGGTTACTGCCTAGAACTAACCTCAACTCCACCCACAATACCTCCAAAAAACCGTCCTATGTCCTCAGAGCACTTAACGCTCTTACAGCAGGAGGTGCAAAGTATGCTATTAAAAGGCGCAATAGAGGTCGTACCCGTCCACGAGCAAGGTACGGGGGTGTACTCCCTGTATTTTTTAATACCGAAAAAGGACGGGTCACTCAGACCTATATTAGACCTGAGACCCCTAAACCAGTACATTCTTTCCGAGCATTTTCACATGCTCACTTTACAGCAAGTCCTCCCGCTGCTCAAGCAGGGAGACTTCCTGGCCACACTGGACCTCAAAGATGCGTATTTCCACATACCCATTCACCCCTCACACAAAAAATACCTCAGGTTCACTGTTCAGGGGCAGCACTACCAATTCAAAGTCCTCCCCTTCGGCGTAACAACAGCACCCAGGGTGTTCACAAAGTGCCTAGCTACTGTAGCGGCACATCTACGGAGGCAGCACATACACGTCTACCCTTACCTGGACGACTGGCTCGTTCAAGCGAAGTCACCCCAGCAATGTGCCAGCCACATGTCCCGCACCATTCACCTCCTTCACAGTCTGGGTTTCTCACTAAATTACCCAAAATCCCATCTACAGCCCGCACACGTACAACAGTACCTAGGTGCGACTATAGACACTCTGGCGGCCACAGCTCAGCCAAATTTAGTGAGAATCAACAGCATGCAAATGCTGATTTCCAAGTTCAAACCACAACACTCCCTTCCCGCGCGAGTGTTCATGCAGCTGATAGGCATGATGGCCTCCTGCATTTTCATAGTCCCACACGCGAGACTACATATGCGCCCGCTTCAGGAGTGCTTAGCACGTCAGTGGAATCAGGCTCAAGGACAGTTGAAAGACCTAGTGTTGGTGAGCGTTCGGGCATACAACTCTCTGCATTGGTGGAATCCACAAAACCTTTGCAAGGGCCGACCGTTCCAAGAGCCTGTCCCACAAATAATACTGACGGCGGACGCGTCTCTCCAGGGATGGGGAGCTCATGTACTCCATTACACAGTGCAGGGACTATGGACAACACAACAAAAGAAGATGCACATCAACCTTCTAGAACTGATGGCAATCTTCCTGGCTATGAAAGCATTCAAAGTACACTTGTGCAACAAAGTCGTGTCAAGACTGCCATGTACTACATACAGAAGCAGGGAGGAACACACTCTCCACAGTTGTCTCATCTGGCTCAGAGCATGTGGAAGTGGGCCATTCAGAGGAACATGTTCCTCATGGCAGAACACCTCCCCGGCAAGGACAACCAGATGGCGGATCTGCTCAGCAGACACAGCCACCAGATGCACGAGTGGGAGTTACACCCATCAGTACTCCAACCGTACTTCCAGCAGTGGGATCATCCAGAGATAGACCTATTCGCCACAAGCGAAAACTCAAAATGCCAAAGCTTTGCCGCCAGGTTCCCACATCCGCAGTCGCAGGGCAATGCGATATGGATGAACTGGTCCGGCAGATTTGCGTACGCTTTTCCCCCAGCACCACTGATACCGCTGGTGGCACGCAAACTCAGACAACACTCACTGACACTCGTCCTGGTTGCTCCAACGTGGGCACGTCAGCCGTGGTACACCACCTTTCTCGAACTTTCCGTGGTGCCGCATCAAAGGCTGCGGGTCAAACCCGAGCATTTGACGCAGAACCATGGAGAGATTCAGCACCCAGATCCGCAACAGCTGAACCTGGCAATCTGGCTCCTGAAGTCCTAGAATTTGGCTACCTAAACCTGCCACCTGACTGTATGGACATCATTAAGGAGGCCAGGAGACCCACTACCAGAGCTTGCTATGCAGCCAAATGGAAAAGGTTCGTCATTTACTGCAATAATAATGACATTAACCCGCTAGACGCATCCATCCAAAACATTATTTGTTACCTATTACACCTATACCGATGCAATCTGGCGTACACCTCTATACGTGTCCATTTAACCGCAATATCAGCCTATCTACAAACCAGGCAGCACCTCTCTCTATTCAGAGTGCCTGCCATCAAAGCATTCTTGGAAGGACTCAAACGAGTCATTCCACCTAGCCACCCACCGGCTCCAATGTGGAACCTCAACTTGGTCCTCACACGCCTGATGGGTCCACCCTTTGAACCTCTACACTCATGCGAGATTCAATTCCTTACCTGGAAAGTAGCTTTCTTAGTAGCAATAACTTCTTTACGAAGAGTTAGTGAACTCCAGGCACTAACTGTTCAAGAGCCATTTATACAGGTTCACGCCAACAGGGTCGTACTACGTACCAACCCCAAATTCATGCCTAAGGTAATATCGCAGTTCCACATGAATCAAACTATTGAACTGCCTGTTTTCTTTCAAAACCCACAAACTGTCGCAGAAAGGGCACTCCATACACTAGATGTGAAAAGAGCCCTCATGTATTATATCGACAAGACCAAACCCTTTAGGAAAACAAAACAACTTTTCGTTGCCTTTGCCCCACACCACAAAGGTAACGCTATCTCCAAAGCAGGTATAGCCAGATGGATCGTTAAATGTATACAAATTTGCTATCAAAAGGCTAAACGCACTTTAACGATTCCCCCACGAGCCCACTCAACACGTAAGTTAGGGGCCTCCATGGCTTTCCTAGGAAACATTCCTTTGCATGATATATGTAGAGCAGCCACCTGGTCCACTACACATACATTTACCAAACACTATTGTGTAGATGTGCAATCAAAACAGCAGGCAGCTGTAGGACAGGCTGTTCTCAAAACTCTTTTTCAGACCGCTGCAGCTGGCACTGGTAGCCGCCGCTAATAAGAGGGCACTGCTGTATATTCTATGCACAGATATGAATTCAGCAGCCCACATGCCTCGAACTGAATATGCTACTTACCAGTATGCATCTGTTCTTGGCATGTAGGGCTGCTGACATTCATATCGCCCTCCCTCCTCCCCGGCGCCTGTAGCAGCTGCAGCTCTCAGAATTACTGTAAGCATGGTCATCACTTTCTGTATCTACTCCATCACTACCACAATGGCGAAAAACAATCTGAGGATGGAGAGGATGCCAATGCGCACTGTAGTCCAGGGGAGGAGTCACCTATCCCAGGATACTTCGAAGACTCTTCCAGGACAACAACGTGCAAACATCCCGACCCAACACTAGGCGGCGATCTATGCACAGATATGAATGTCAGCAGCCCTACATGCCAAGAACAGATGCATACTGGTAAGTAGCATATTCAATTTGGGGTTTCGTTAGGGACATTATTCAGTCTTTCACTTGTTACTTCATTAGTATTGTTTCTTTTGTCAGTTACCATTAGAATAGGCATAAGAACAGTTAGTAGTATCCACATAAATGTTAATAACAAAACACTACATAAGCAAGCTTTAATACACCTACGTTTTAGACTAGGTTTTGGAAGTTCAGTCACTTCTGCTTCAGATATATATATATAGCTAAATTTAAAAATAAAATATATATAGGTTATTTTGCTTGCCCTTTCTTCCAGCTGGTTTTATTCTTGATTTTCTGTTTCTTCTGTTCCTACAGTAACTTCTCTTTCAACTGTGAACTCACTTCCTTCTGGTTCAAATACAGTTTCACCTGTTTCAGGTTCAGCTGGATGTTCACTTTCTTCTGGATCATCCGTGATCTCACTTCCTTCTGGTTCAACGACAGTCTTCGGAATCCTAGAATCTCTTGTCCACTCTACTCGACTTGTGCTTGGCTGTTCACCATCTGTTGGTTCGTTAGAATCTGTCACTCTAGATTCATCAGCTTCACACACTTCAGCCACTGACCTTTGATTTTGATTCACCAGTTGTGGCTCTTTCGGTCTTTCAGGTGGATGTAGGGTTCGTTTGGTGTGGCTCGCGTGAATCCAATATGGTAAGCCAGCACACTTCACTGCCATTGTCGTCACCAGGACGATCTGATAAGGTCAGTGCCACCTGGGGTCTTGACCTGATTTTCTTACGTGTTTCTTGACGTAAACCCATTCACCAGGACTCCGATCATGAGCTTGATTTCGATGTGTTGTTGTGGCATCTTCTCCAATCTGGTGAAACACAGAATGTACCAGTTCAGCCAATTCTCTGCAATAGTCAAGCACCAGACCATCAGATATACTCATCAGTTTGTTCGCTGGTATATATGCCTGTCTCATTGCTCTTCCGATGAGGATTTCATGGGGATTCAATCCAGTCTTTTTATCAGGAATGCTAGGACAGGTATACTTCCATTTACTTCAAGAATGTATGAACATTCTTAAAGAGGCTCATAACCCAACTACAAGGCAATGTTCTGAAGCTAAATGGAAACAACATGTAATTTTTTGCCACAAACAAAATGTCAACCCTCGTCATGCAAAAGTACAAACACTTATTTTATACCTATTGCATTTACAAACTGTAGGGTTAGCATACACTTCTATGCAATTAAATCTTGCAGCTATTGCAGTATATCTGCAAAATAGACAACACATATCTGTGTTTACAATTCCGGTTATAAAATCCTTAATGGAGGGACTCAAAAAAGATACTTCCTCCTAGACTTCCACCTGCCCCAGCATGGAACTTAAACATTGCCCCAACATAATGAATGGGTCTTCCTTTTGAACCATTAAACTCTTGTCAATTGCAGTACTTTTCATGTAAACTTGCCTTTTTAATCGCTATAACTTCTCTTAGAGGAGTCAGTGAAATTCAGGCATTAACTCTCGAAGAGCCTTTCTTTCAACTACATAGGGGTAGAGTAGTGCTTAGAACAAACCCTAAATTCCTACCAAAAGTAGTTTCCACTTTTCATATTAATCGATTGATTTGCCCGTTTTTTCCCCCGCAACCAGACACAGCTGCAGAATGGGCACTGCACACTTTAAATGACAAAAAAGCATTGATGTATTACGTCAACAGGACTAAATCAATTAAAAAACGAAACAATTGTTTGTTGCCTTTGCACCGCCTTGTTTGGGAAAAACAATTTCAAAATCAGACATGGCAAGATGGATAGTTAAATGCATCCAAACATGCTACGCAAAAGCTAAACAACTTTCACCTGTTCCCCCCCCAAAAGCCCTCTCCACTAGAAAGATTGGAGCTTCTATGGCTCTCTTAGGTTGCATTCCTATTGCTGATATTTGTAAAGCAGCAATATTGGCTACTCCCCACACTTTCACAAAACATGGTGTGGATGTATTTGCACAACAAGCCATTGTTGGTCAGTCAGTACTTGAGAGACTTTTTCAAACAACTGCAACCCCCACAAGTTAACCACTGCCTAGGGAGAGGGACTACTTTACAGTCTATGCAAAGCATGTGTATCTACAGCACACATGACTTAAATGTATTATGTTGCTTACCCTGTAAGCATCTGTTCTTGGCATGTAGTGCTGTATATTCACATGTGCCGACCCTCCTCCACAACAAATCTTGTGTAGGTTGCAGTTCATACTTTTTCATACCAATGCATGGATATCTCATTACTTGCATATGCAGCATTGTTAATTTCTCACCTACCCACAGCAAAACTATCTGAAGATGGCGTCGATGGCCAGGCACAGTATTACCAAGAGGAGGAGTCACACAGCCTCGTGACTCGAAGAAAACGTCTTGGAACAAAAACAGCTTGTAATCATACAAGCCCAACACTAGATGGCGGACTAATGCAAAGCATGCAAATCTACAGCACTACATGGCAAGAACAGATGCTTACAGGGTAAGTAACATAATCCTTTTGGATATGGGAGGAATGTAATCAGGAAAGTGGCGATTTTCAATCTAACTACATCCTCCACTACTACAACTCTAGCAACACTTGCCTGTTCTAATACAACAAGGTTGCCTATCGCAGACTGCTGAAACTGAACAAAGGTAATCTTTGAAACTGGAGAACAATCAATGATCACAATAAAAGCATTGAAGGTTGCTAGATTGAACAAATGGATAGCCAACTTCTTATACCAAATGAAGCCTTACGAACAGCAGTGTAAGGCTCCACCTCTGCTCTACTCTAGCAACACCACCCATGTGCTTATTGTAGTTTAAAATGCACACAGAACCCTGACCCCAAACAGTCACTGACAGGTGGGTGAAGTACTTTCATCATGAATGGTTGTCTGCATGTGGATATCTCTTTTGTCTGCAAATTTCACAGCTAGAAGTTCACCACTACACAAGGCCCTGCACTGTTACCTATGAAGCTTTTTACATACAAGCTCTTTAGGGTAACCTTTACGGTTGGAGTGGTTTATGCCACAAGCAACAGTGTTCACTTTGAACAATTCCCTTAACAATTGCACACCATGGTAGAAGTCATCTATGTATAAATGGTGACCTTTGTTAAAAAGTCCTCGACCCACACAATTTTCTCACTAACTTTGAAAGTGGATGGACAACCGGGGGAGGGGGGGGGGGATCAATAGTGGAATCCCTACCAGTGTACACCCTGAAATTATAGACCTATCTAGTACTTCTCTCAGATATACATCTGAATTCCATAACGTGCCCTCTTGCTAGGATTGTACTGCCTAAAAACCGAACACCCTTGAACAGGACCAAAGACTCATCCACAGATATTTCTTTCGCTGGAACGTAGTTCTCTGAAAATCGATCTGCAAAGTGATCAAGGACAGGCCAAATCTTAAGAATACTGTCACAATCAGGGTGATCTCATGGCAACACTGAAGCATTATTAACAAAATGTATCATCTGAAGCATAAGCAAATACCGATCACTATTTATGGTTGCAGGAAATTTAGTCGTTGCCATCATGGGATTAGTAGAGCAATGTGAAGACAGCGATTGCTTCCTTCTCAAGCCCATCAAAAAAGTTTAACCCAAGAGCAACTTCAACTCATCCAGATTTGTGGAAGTACACTGGCTAACTAGAGTGGGGCTTAAATCTGTTACTGTTGTCCCTCGAATACTTTTCAGCATACAAATTAGTCGGGTCAACAATCTCATCAAAAGATACACCGTCCATAAACGACTGAACGAAATTTATAGGCAGAAAGGTTTTTCGTCTTTATGCTACACCCTACAACACCTGTAAACATAGGCAACACAGGCTGCACCATGTGTGGGTCAACCCCGAGGTCAGCACTTCTAATTGGAAGCCTTTCAGTCCTAGGCTGCAATCCAGATGCCTCTAGCTTCACTATCATATACCAGTGTCCTCCTCTAAAGAGACACCTTCTCCGCACTGAGAGTAGGTTAATCATCAGATGATTCCTCTCAGACAGAAAATTCACTGCCGGAATCCTGGACTTTTCACTCTGCCTCAGATGCAGTCAGTCTGATAATAATGGTCTGAGGAAGATTCAAAAAGCATACCAACAACCTGCTGAGCGGTAATCCTGCGGCTAGCCATAACCCTTACTAATAAAAGTAGCTTGACAAAATAAGTCTGCAGTAAACAACACTGTGTAAAATAAGTAAGAAACAGCGTGGCTTTATCAAACTGAAAGTAAAACTACTGGTACTCTGGAAAGAAAAGTCAATCAATACAAAGCACACAAAGACCTATATACACCCACTAGCCAGAGATAGCTAGACTCACCAGCACCTACTCTGCACAGACACAGCAAGCACAAACGATATCTCACTCGAAAGGAAAAACTAAAGAAAATTACTAACAAGACCACACAATACACATCCTGCACAAATCCAATGAGAATTTCATACACAATAAAACAGAAGCTAAATATGCTGCTATTATAATGCCATTGACTAAAAACACATTCATGAAGGGAAATAATACTCATTTAGAGTTAACAGTACAAAATGAAATTCTTACCAAACACATGCAACTACACAAACTACAGATCTACCAGTGCCGAAACCACAGGCAGGAGCCACAGCAAAAGAAATCAAAAGCTTTGCTCTAGAATAACAAGCCTTTGCAATGCAATAGGTCTTGCATTTACAAAACTCTTGTAAATGCAAAACCTATTACATTGCAAATGCTTGTTTGAAACAGCGCCCATGCGGCGCTTTCACTTTAATGTCAGCCGCGCCCCTTTTCTTAGACGAACCACATCTAAAGAAAGGGGCACGGACCCCATTAGGATGAAAGCGCGGTATGGGGTGCTTTTACAAAAAAAGCATTTGTTTGTGAACTTGACAAACAGATGCTTTTTTTTGTAAAAGCGCCCCATGCTGCGGTTTCACTTTAATGGTGGCCGCACCCCTTTTTTTAGATGTGGCTCGACTAAAGAAAGGGGTGCGGTCTCCATTAACGTGACAGCGTGGCATGGAGGACAAAAAAGATATAGTAAAAAAAATGCGCTGCGATCGATGCCTCAAATAAACCAAATGCACGGCCGCCACTGTATGAGCATGGCGTGCCGCGCCATGAATAAAAAATATCCAAGCCATGGGAAAGAGCATGTCCTGTCTGCAAAAGCATCCAGGGAAAAGCATTTCAGCAAATCGTGCTCGGAAGCTGTAATTAAAGCCTACAGAGTAGCAACACATGTAACGGGTATGTCCTCATGGGAGGTTACAAAATGAGACAAGGCGGTACTAAGGAGAGACTGCTAAGCCTATTGACCAATGAAAAGCCACAGTTTCCAAAGGGCAATGACACAAACCAATGAAAAACATGGGCGGAGAGTGGGCGGAGCTTCAAGTCCATACTTTTTTATTTTTATTTTTTTTAAAAATATTTTATTGATTTTTCCACACAATTTAAAACTTGATCCACTTGTTGCATTTTACAGCATATTACTTGAGGGCATTTCCTTCGTAGCATACAGTTTACATTCTTTCTATGTCGCATCTGCGTGATCCTAGACCTCCCCCTTGCTTTATTCAAGTCCATACTTGAATACAACGTGCCTCGCAGAGCAGATCATGTGCTTCCCAGGCTCGACCTAAAAAGGTGAACTAAAACATTACAATCGGACATGCAAATTATGACCAGAAGTAAGTCAACATTATAAAACGCTATGTCTGCCCATCACCACCCAAATGCTAGCCGCACACATCGCCAGCATGAAGCTCGTCAACACACACCGCCAGCAAAATCCCCAGTTCAAACACTGCTGGCAAGTGCCAGTCCACACACACTGCCAGTCAAGTCCCAGTCCACACACACTGCCAGGCAAGTCCCAGTCTACACACACTGCCAGGCAAGTGCCAGTCCCCTCACACCAACAGGCAAGCCCTAGTCCACACACACTACCAGCCAAGCACCAGTACATGCAGACCATTAGCCGAACTACAGTTCTCACACACTGAAACTTTCCCTGGTATCTAGTGGGCCTACAGATATCATCAATCTGCTATCAAGGTCAGAAAAGGCTGAAATATGTGCCCAAAGACCTAAGGGGCCACTACCCGAATGCCGCTAATTATGCAAAATCCCTGGTAACTAGTGGATTCTGCCTCTCCCCCCTCTCAGCCATCCCCAGGGCAGTTTGGCCTGAAGATGGCCGGTCTGCTCTCTGAAGGGGGGTAGTGGGGTTAATATAATAAACAGTGCGACCCTTGTCCCCCAACAACAAAATCCCTGGTGCTTCAGTGTGTGCCCTAACCCCCCCCCCACTCCCCTCCCCCACCCCCGAGGGCCGATCAGCCTAAAAGCGGCAAATCTTCCCTCTGGTGGTGGAGGGAGGGTGGAAAAACTAAATACATTCTCTCTCAAGGAGAGCGACCCTTGCCCAAAGGGGTTTCTCCCCATAATTTATGCATATCAAAATATCCTTGATTTTCTAGTGGGTTTCGAGGGGCAGATCGACTGAAAAACACAGCCGATCTACGTCTAAGGGGGCCTAAACTTGGATATATTTATTGCCCCTTTGGTAAGTGACCCTTGTCCAGGGGGCTGCTCCCCCACGCACAAAAAATCCCTGAAGGTCCAATGGGTGGATTCCTGATCCATGATCGTGGCCCTCACTGCAATCGTGGAGCAGGAATCCACTCCAAACAGGCACATGGGGAAGGGAAAAAGTATGTTCGAGGCATATGAGCTGCAGATTACACACTTGTGCATAGATCGCCATCTGGTGTTGGGCCCGGATGTTTGCAGTTTGTTTTTCCTCTTGGAAAGTCTTTGGAAGTCACGAGTTCGGTGACTCCTCCCTTGGATCGTATTGCGCATGGGCTTCGGCTCCATCCTCAGATTGTTTTTTTCTGCCATCGGGCTCGAATGTAATCTTCGTGCTCCGGTTCCGAACAGCTTCCAGTTCAACGATCGACGCGCAATCCTCACCCCAATTCGTGGTATTGTTTCAAACGCGATCTCCCCACTCAACGCGACTTCTCATCGGCACAGACCTTCGGTTCTAGTCGTCGACGGCAGCCTTCGGGCCTACCCAAGCTCCGGTCCTGGAAAGGACTCCATTTAAAAAGTGCCCTCGATATGGGTCCAAATTCCCCCACACCGATCTCTACGAGGTATGCAATCTCTGCCTCTCCCCTGAACACGAGGCTCGAGACTGCCCGGCGAGCAAATCCTTCCGGTCCAAAAAGACTATTCGAGACCGAAGAGCCAGAAGAACCATGGCACACTCCTCGACAACGATTCCAGACGACATCTTCGGATAAGGCGTCGACGCTCCAGAACAGCCTCACACCGACGAGGGACTCGTCAGCGCCTCCGAAGCAGACGACTCAGATGTGGAGGACATCACTCCGGCACAGAGGGTCATTAGTACTAATCTACCCCTCCCCCACACACCCTCACCGGCACCGAAAAAGGCTTCGGTCACGCCTTCGCCTCCGGGCCTAGGCAAGACCAGAGACACTGCTTCACACACCGCACCCTCTGGCCCGGTAAAGAAGCCAAGTAAGCCTTCCGGCGGCTCGGGCTCGAGCCAGCCCACAGTCGGTGCCGATAAACACTCTTCGGCACCGAAAAAGAAACCGGCCTCCATCTCCACACCGAGCCCCGCAACGAAACACTCGGGGTCGAAACTCAGCTCTTCGGTACCGACACCACCTTCGGTACTGACCAAAGTACACAAGGCCACCGACACTTCGAAGCCGAAACCCATCTCTGCGCCGACCAAACAACCGGAATTTCATAAGCATGGTTCCAAACAGCGAACCGGCACAGAAAAACATAAGAAACCAACGGCCCCGACGTCTTCGACGCCGACGGATCAACCAGCCTCACCAGAACTTTTTACAGCGGATCCCTTACAAAAAACTTTAACCAAGGATCCCAAAACTGGACATTTAATGCTCTCTATCAAAAAGAGACAATTGGAGAAACCGGCTTGGCCTCCACCTCCAAATAGGAAGGACTCTGCTACCTCCCCTTTCAGACTACCTTCCCCACCTCCTCCACCCCCTCCACCTTCTCCTCCTCCACCTCCACCGCCCTCTCCACCCCCACCTCATCATTCCCCAACTCCATTTCCGGATGATGATGATCAGGGGGATCCATATGACGACATAGGGGATGCACCTCAAGATCTACCTACATGGGACCCCACCCCCACAGGATCCCCAGACCCATGGGACGATTATAATATCCCTGATGTCCCTAACGTCCCACAGGACGATCTTTACCCTACCAGACCTTCTCCACCAGAAGACTCATTGGGGTTCAACCACCTATTGCAAAGGGCGGCACACTATCACGGGGTAGATCTACACACCGACCCCGTGGAGGAGGATTTCCTCCTCGATACATTCGACACCACACATAGGACCACCTCCATATTGCCTATGCTCAAAGGAGTTATAAAGCATGCGCCAGAGGTCTTTAAGGACCCAGTCAGAGCCAGGGTCATTAACCCGCGCATCGAGAAGAAATATAAATCTGCCCCTACAGATCCCTCCTACATTAGAGGGCCTGCACCACTAGATTCTCTGGTAGTCTCCACCGCACGTAAAAGGGCCAACTCCCAGGCATCAGACGAAGCACCACCACCTGACAAAGAGTCTAAGCTCTTGGACGCATCTGGCAAGCGTACTGCATCCCAAGCTGCCAACATATGGCGTATCGCCAATACACAGGCGCTACTCGCCAGATATGGCAGGGCCCATTATGACGAATTGGAAGCCATAATCAACCATCTCCCTGATAAATATAAAGCTAGGGCCAACGAACTCATTCAGGAGGGCAAAACCATTACTAATACCTCCATAAGTTGTGCCCTAGACGCAGCAGACACAGCCTCTAGGGCTATTAATACTAGTGTCCTTCTCCGCTGCCATGCCTGGCTAAGGATATCAGGTTTTAAACCAGAGGTACAAGCCTCCATCCTTAACCATCCCTTTGACCAGGAACACCTGTTTGGCCCCAAAGTGGATGACTCCCTGGAGAAAATGAAAAAGGACACTGACCCCGCAAAATCCATGGGAGCCTTACAATCTCACCCTCCCAGACGCTCCTTTTGCCGCTCCTCCTTTCGGAGCACATCCAGAGGCTACTCCTCAGACTCCGCTTCCACGGCATACAAATCCCCTACTCAGTCCACGTTTACAAGGGGTTACCAAAGAGGCGGCTACAGGGGCAACAATAGCCGAGGCAAAACAAATACCGCCCGCTCTGCCACTGCGCCTCCCCAATGACTTCCCTCCACTTCCCCCAGACCATCACTCTCCGGTCGGGGGCAGACTCCAAAATTTCCTTACAGTCTGGACTACCATCACCTCAAACAAATGGGTAACACAAATAATTTGGTCAGGATACTGCCTAGAACTAACATCTACCCCCCAAACATTCTACCCAGACAATGCCCGATGTCACCAGAACATCTACGGCTACTCAAGCAGGAGGTAATCTCTCTCCTACACAAGGAGGCAATAGAACATGTTCCAACCAACCAACAAAACATGGGGGTCTACTCCCTGTATTTTCTCATTCCAAAAAGGGACGAAACTCTACGGCTCATCCTAGACCTTCGCCCCCTAAACACATACATACACTCAGACCACTTTCATATGGTAACGCTTCAGCAGGTACTTCCGCTACTTTCCCAAAACAACTTCCTCACCACTTTGGACCTAAAAGATGCTTACTTCCACATTCCAGTGCACAAGGCCCACAGGAAGTACCTCAGATTCGTAGTGGACGGCCACCACTACCAATTCAAAGTGCTCCTGCACCACGAGTATTCACCAAGTGCCTAGCAGTGGTGGCAGCACATCTGCGAAGACAACACATTCACGTCTTCCCTTACCTAGACGACTGGCTAATAAAAACGGTAAACCACGAAAAGTCCCATCTCCACCCATCCCACATAAAACAATATCTAGGTGCCACTATAGACACCTCAAAAGCGCTCGCCTACCCCAATCCTGCCAGGATTGCAAGCATCCAGGCTCTGCGCGCAAAATGTATAGCACAACACCCCCTTCCAGCTCGGGTGTTCATGCAACTAATAGGGATGATGGCCTCTTGCATCTTCATAGTACCTCACGCAAGACTCCAGATCCGTCCTCTCCAAGAGTGCTTGGTGCACCAATGGAACCAGGCCCAGGGTCAGTTAACAGATCTGGTGTTGGTAGACGGTCGTACCCATCGCTCTCTGCAGTGGTGGACTACCACAAACCTTTCCAAAGGTCGACCGTTCCTGGACCCAGTTCCACAGGTAGTACTAACAACAGACGCATCGCTCTCCGGCTGGGGAGCTCATCTATTACATCTCACTGTGCAAGGCAGGTGGTCACCTCAACAGAAGCTACTCCATATCAATCATCTGGAGTTACTAGCGATCTTCCTAGCCCTAAAATCCTTTCAGACACACATTTTGGGCAAAGCAGTCCTGATCCGCACAGACAACATGACAGCTATGTATTATATTCAAAAACAAGGCGGGACACACTCTCCACAGCTCTCTCAATTAGCACAGAGCATATGGAGATGGGCCATAGCCAGGAAAACCTTTCTCCTAGCCCAGCATGTCCCAGGAGTACAACACACTATAGCAGATCTACTCAGCAGACAAACACAACAACTCCATGAGTGGGAACTTCACCCGCAAGTTCTTCACCCATACTTTCAAATGTGGGGGCATCCACAGATAGACCTCTTCGCCACCCACGAAAACAAAAAATGCCCAAGCTTCGCCGCTAGATACCCACACCCATTGTCCAAAGGCAATGCGATATGGATGAACTGGTTAGGCAGATTTGCGCACTCTTTTCCGCCTCTCCCACTAATTCCATTAGTAGTGCGCAAACTACAACAGCACTCCCTCACACTAATATTAGTAGCGCCAACTTGGGCCAGACAACCGTGGTACACCACACTACTGGAACTATCGGTAGTACCACATCAAAAATTACACCTCTCTCTACACCTCTTAACCCAGAACCATGGAGAGATCAGACACCCGGACCGAGCTCAGCTCAACCTTGCGATCTGGCTCCTGAAATCCTAGAATTCGGATACCTAAATCTTCCTCCTGACTGTATGAACGTCATCAAGGAAGCTAGGCGCCCTACCACTAGAGCGTGCTATGCCGCCAAGTGGAAACGTTTTGTTATCTATTGTCATAACACCATCAATCCACTAGATGTGTCCATTCAACACATCATAGGCTACTTACTCCACCTACAAAGGTGCAATCTAGCCTATACGTCCATTCGACTACACCTCGCAGCCATAGCAGCTTATCTACAAAACAGGCAACATCTCTCACTCTTTCGAGTACCTGCCATTAAAGCCTTCATGGAGGGCTTTAAAAGAATAATTCCCCCCAGAGTGCCACCCTCACCTGTGTGGAACTTAAATATTGTTCTCACCAGACTAATGGGACCTCCTTTTGAACCCCTACACAAATGTGAACTTCAATTCCTAACATGGAAAACCGCTTTTCTTGTAGCCATCACTTCCCTCAGAAGGGTCAGTGAGATACAAGCATTTACTATTCAAGAACCTTTTCTACAAATGCATCATAATAAGGTGGTTCTCCGTACCAACCCAAAATTCCTCCCCAAAGTCGTTTCTCCTTTTCACCTAAACCAATCTGTGGAACTACCAGTATTCTTCTCGCAACCACAAACTGTTGCAGAAAGAGCTCTTCACACACTAGATGTCAAACGAGCCTTACTCTACTACATCGAGAGAACGCAAGCCTTCCGTAAGACCAAACAACTGTTTGTCTCTTTCTCTCCAACACACAAGGGCAACCCCATCTCCAAATCAGGGATAGCTAGGTGGATTGTCAAATGTATTCAAATTTGCTACCATAAGGCAAAACGAACACTATCCGTTCCCTCTAAAGCCCACTCTACACGTAAAATAGGGGCTTCAATGGGTTTTCTAGGGAACATCCCATTAGATGATATCTGCAAAGCCGCTACATGGTCAACACCGCACACTTTCACCAAACACTATTGTGTAGATGTGCAAACTAAGCAACAAGCTAGTGTGGGCCAGGCTGTACTCAAAACATTATTTCAAACCACTGCAACAGATGCGGGTGGTCGCCACTAACGGTGGGTACTGCTATATAATCTATGCACAAGTGTGTAATCTGCAGCTCATATGCCTCGAACGGAATATACTACTTACCAGTATGCATCTGTCCTTGGCATGTAGAGCTGCAGATTTACACACGCCCACCCTCCTCCCCGGCTACCTGCATCTGTTCCAGCTTATCTTATTTAGATACAACACACATGGGTTTCTTCACTGTTACTACTACGCTCCATCTTTCCCTGCTGGCGAAAAACAATCTGAGGATGGAGCCGAAGCCCATGCGCAATACGATCCAAGGGAGGAGTCACCGAACTCGTGACTTCCAAAGACTTTCCAAGAGGAAAAACAAACTGCAAACATCCGGGCCCAACACCAGATGGCGATCTATGCACAAGTGTGTTGATCTGCAGCTCTACATGCCAAGAACAGATGCATACTGGTAAGTAGCATATTCTTTCCCTGCCCCCCTGTGTCTATTGGCCACCCCTCCCCCCGGACAAGGGCATACCCAAATTAAGTCCTCTCCCGAAGACGCACTGGAAGACAATGGCTTCCAGCGTGTCGCAGCTGCATTTTAGGACATCAGTGCGCTGCGTGTGCACCAATGTCATCAGATCACAGAGAGGGGGGTGCAGTGGAAGCAGAATCACTTCTGCTGCCATCCCTGGTGAGGGTGCGTAGATGGACGGACACGGGGGTAGGGCCCGCACTTCTCAGTTTTTGGTATGAGGATGGCACGGTTCCGTCCTCAGGACACACCCACCGTGGATGAGGACGGAACCATTCCATCATCAGCATGAAACCGGTTACAAGATGGAGCTATATGGTTTGCTCCAAAGAGATGGTGCTAGGGTTATGGGCAAAGACTTTTCATTTCCTGTGCTTTACACTAATCGGCTTGGGCATGCTAATTTATGCCCCTCTCCACTAGTAGCTGAAATGTTTTGCTTGATTTCTCCAACCACTGTGAAAGTCCAGAATCAGAATCTTTTTGCTTTGTTGGCAAACTTGAATTCAGGGCTGTTGAATCCTAAATCGGAAGACTTCCCTTTCCCAGTGCTCCATTTTCTCTCTGCATTTCTCCAATACCTGCATTTTCAAGAAAAATAGGCTTTCTTGGGGAGTGGCTTTTTTGCGTGCTCTACGAGGGCCATGGCGGCTTCTTCTGCTAGCAATTTGGGGCTTCCGGTGGCTGTTGTTTTCCTGGCAGCCGCTTGATCTTCATTACATACCTTTGTCAAACATTACATTCTGGTAGCTCAAGTGCACAGTGATACATTTTTTGCTTAGGCGTTGTTGCATTATTTCTGTAATCCGCACCCAATGGTGGATGTTGCTTTGTAACTCATTCATAAAGTGAAGAATCTGCAAGAAATGTGCTTCAGTGTCAGAAGACGAGTCAGAGTTGTTACTTAACTCCACTGTCATTCCCAGTGCTCCCCTTGAAACAGTTCCAAGGTGCTGAAAAGAGCCTCAGAGTTCCAGGATTTCACAGTGCTCAGATCAGAGATGATGTTGCGCTGCATAGACAAGCTTCAGAGATATGGTAAGAACACAAAGAAGTACTCCATAACCATCATTTAGAACAATAATGAATGTGGCGTTCCAGTACATGGCTCTAATGGTACTGTTACTGGAGCCTGCACTACCAGAAATCATTCCCAAAAACCAAAATGATGCCTCAATAGAGGCAACTCACCAAGCAGTTCAGAGACACTTGGGAACAGAGGATAAACAAGACAGCTGAGGCAGATAAATACCCAGTGTGAATCTCAGATGATTGAGTAACAAGATGAGTTAAATGACACTGGCTTCCTTTCGAGGCAATGGAACTGGGGAAACCAGCAGGAGAAAAAAACCTTTTGGAGCAAAAGACCAGTATGAAATGCACAACATAGGAAAAAAGCCCTCCAGCCCCTATTGCTAAGTGCTGTGTGGGCATTTCATTCATTGCTTGTGATTATTTCACCTGAAGCACATCACCAACCTGCTCCTGTCGTTCGGTGCCCCAAAAGGGTACACCTTGCTTTTCTTGGAGGCCCTGCTTAACTTCTGGGGCTGAACTCCCTTGCACTACATCAACACTGAGTCCACTCTGTATTCTTGATTGGCGCTGTGCATAATAAGCAAGATCTTTTTCCCTAAGGGACTCCTAGCGTGCTTTCACTTCTATTGCCCTTTATATGCCTTACAATCAGAAGAAAAAGTTACTTCCATTCGGTAACAATATGTTCGTTGGAAGTGTGGCTCTAGATGCACATGCTCTGCAATTCTCCTGGCACCCTTGGTTCCACCCCAGATTGTTTTTTTCCACCATCAGGCTTGTATGTTAAGGAACGCTGATCCGAGGTTGACTTGTTACTACGCACTGGGTCTTCTTTATCAGTTCCTCCTTCAATTCAGCAGCATCCCTCTTTCAACCCTGTGACGAAAGCAACACATTGCACGGGTCAAAGCTACAGAATATGATCTGACAGGCAGCGGTCGAGGCACTTCAACACATTATGGCTTTGAGCTGCTCGTTTCTCGAGTCCGCACCACGGCTCCTTGGAGAATACACCTAGGGCAGTGACGTGGAGCGGACTCACTTAGTCCTCTGTCCTAGTTGTATCACAAACTTTTCATGGAAAAGCCATCACAAGGTATGTAATCACTTCCTCTCCTGCAAGCAAGTGGGGAACTCTTATGAAGCCTGCCTCATCTTCCGCTGCACAAAAACTCCTGGGTACCAGAGGAAAGAAGTCGAGTCTATCACAAGATGCAAACTCCAACCTAGTTTGGCATTTTTGATGCTGAAGACACTCCAGGCACTGAAGAAGAAGCCAGGCATCTGGCATTCCTGCACACAAAGGAGAAGCAAGTCCAGAGGTTATCTTCTCCGAGTTCCCCAACATCAAGGAGGAGGCAGAGTGCTTCGAGCCATGCGAGTCTTAGTTAACACCCAAAAAAGCCCCCAACCAAGAGGACCCCTGTGTAAAACCGGGTGCATGACTTACTACCTCCCAGTGTTGAAGAGCATGCTCAGATCAGCTTCTGATAATTTCAAAGAATCCGTGTAAGTCAGGCTGGTTAGTCCATATGTACAAAAGTAGAAGCCTGCCCCAGATGTCCCATCTCATATACGTGGACATTTTGTGCACACTACCTGTAAAAGGGCTTCTGCACAGGCCCTTGTTATGCCCCTCCTCCTCAAAAGGAGTCTAAATGGATCGATGCTGCAGGAAAGCAGCTAAAATGTGGTACAACTATGCAGTAGCGCAACACCAATTTGATGGGCCTCCTCTCCAGTTACAACTGGTACCACTGGGAGGACATGGATGGGTTGGTAAAACACCTGCAAGAGGCCCATTGTAAAAACACCGGAAATCCCAAGAGCAATTGATGTACACTTGATGCAGCAGGTATGGCCTCAAGGCTTAGGGCGTTGGGCTTTAGGCTTGAGTTATAACAGCATCTCCTAAACATCATTTTTGATGGGAAACATCTGTTTGGTGTTCTCTCAGAAATCAAAAAGGACACTGATATTGATAGATTCTTGGCCACCCTACAGTCTCCCATTCCCAAATCTGCTTTTTGTAAGAACCTGCCCATGGGAGGAGCCAATCCAAGGGGGTTCAGCCCAGAGGCTTCCATAGCAACAGTTATGTAAGTACTCCCAGCATCATAGTGGCTCTAAAAGGGGGACTACTGAAGAAATGGAGGTGGCAAGGGGAGATTTGCCCCTACCAGGTGTGCTTCTGATGCAAAGCAGTAACTACCCCTACTTTCCCCACTGACCACAATAAACCTTTCACTGGAAGATTGAGGCATTTCCTTGCTGAGTCGGAAAATATCACCTCTGACTTAAGGGTCCTCTCCATTGTGATGGAAGGGTACTGCCTTGAATTACACAAACCTCAATCAACATCCCACCCAGCCATTGCATATTAAGTTTAGACTGACATAACGTTTTGGAGGCAGAGATACAAGCTCTCATTCCAAGTGGCCCCATAGAACCAGTACCTCTACACCAAAGCGGAGCAGAGGTGTACTCCCTCTACATTTTGATTGCCAAATAGGACAGCTCCCTCCAGCTGATCCTTGACCTTCAATGATTGAACAAGCTCAAGCTCATACTCTTTAAATGCTTTCACATGGTCACCTTCCAGGACGTCATCCTGCTGTTACCCCAAGCCAATTTCATGTCAGAGGAGGTTTGGGAAGATGTGTACTTTTACATTCCGATCCACCCAGCACATCACCAGTATGGACAGTACCTGTGATGTGTGATAAGTTGACAACACTACCAGTTTAAGGTCTTCCCCTTTGCAGTCCCTACAGCCTCAAGGGTCTTTACAAAGTTCCTAACGGTAGCGACGGCGCACCTGTGCTGAATCGCTATACATGTGCTTCCTTACTTAGATGATTGGCTGATCAAGCTGAGTAGCAAATTTCCAATTTTAACTATTTGTATAGCGCACAGCTGCCTCAAATGAGGCACCCTTGTGCTACAGTGACATGCAAGATTAGAGGGCAAAATTAAACCAACACACAATGTTCATCACTGGAATAAGATTTTCAGCCTCTTTTTAAAAATATATTCTGAAGACGTGTTAGGGGCATGTGTGCTGTTGATACACATGCTTTGCATAAGTTCACCATCTGGTATTTGGCTCAGATGACTGCAAGTTGTTTTTGTTCCAAGAAGATTTCTTCAAGTCACAAGGCTGTGTGACTCCTCCTCTTGGAAATACTTCTCACGGTCATCGACGCCATCTTCAGATTGTTTTTTTCTGCCGACGGGTTCGGATGTAGTATTTCACGCTCCGGTTTTAGTCTCCTTTGGTCCAGTATATATATCTCAACGGTATTGTTTTGATTGGTATGTTATACATCTTATACTATATTTCGTAGCAGACTTTTGACTTGTCTCTTAGGCATTCCAACACTTCTCAATTTTGAACGAGATCGAGAATGACCTGCTAATGGAATGCAATCTGTTTCGTTTCTGTCTGAAGTGCCACTCCAAATATCCTCACACCGACCAATATCCTGTTTGCAACTTATGTCTCTCGCCCAAACATCGAGAGGACACCTGTGAGGCCTGTAAGTATTTTCGGTCTAAAAAGACTCTTCGAGATCAAAGGACTAGAGGACGAGATGAAGCGCAAGCAATCAACGTACAGTATGTACTTCTATCCCTTCTGCGAAGTCCAAATCCTCAGCCTCCACTGAGAAAGCTGCTCACAGGCTGCCACTGCACACAAGCCATGGCGTGCACCGAAAACATGATTCGGATCCCTCGCCCTGCGGCTCCGCGTCGAAAGTTCGGCCTACAGCAGGAACCTCTCTAGCCCTTACATTTGAGACTAAAACATCCCACTCTTCGGTCTCGGCACGAAAAAAGACTTGTTCTTTTGGAATTGAACCGCCCTCCAGCAAAGACAAAACTTCCTCCACCAAAATGCTTTGTTTTCGGTCCAAAATCTCCCCCGGAGCCTATTTTCAAGCAATTTCACCAAAAGCTCGATCCGAAAGAGAAAACACTTCAAATTCAGCCTAGATCAAAGTATTAAGTTTTAAGGAGGCTTTGGACATTCCTGTTCAACCCCTAAAGAAGAAAAGAAACGATGCTGCAACTAGTCCATTGCACATTCTCATTTTTTCTTCACCTCACTCATCACAATTGTCTTGAGTCTGGTAACATGTCTCCTCAGTCAACAATAGATGAGGATCAAGACATCCCTGATGGCACACAACCAGGGGATCCTTGGGAGGATTATAATATTGATTCTCATGTGGACATTGATCCAGATGTATACCCTAGCCGTTCATCACCACCTGATAACACATCTGCTTATAAGGATCTCATAGTCAGAGCAGCCACTTTTCATCCGGGACCTTTATATAAGGATTCAATAGAGGAGGATTTCCTCTTTGAAACTTTATCTAATACACAAAGAGGGGCACAATACTTACCACTTCTAAAAGGTATGCCACTTCATGCTTTTGACATTTTCAAACAACCAGTCAAAGCAAGAATAATTTCTCCTCCCATTGATAAAAAAAAAAAATACAAACCACCACCTTCAGAACCCATTTTTATTGAAGGTCAATTAACAGGAGTCATTAGTAGTATCCAGTGCTAGGAAAAGGGCTACAGGGATGTGGAATTCCTATAGCCCAACACCCCAGACATATTGTTTGCGATCAAGGGCAACAAGTTTTAATGTGTATTTTGTCCTTTGGGCAAGTAGACCGAACCCCCTACAGCACAAACCCTTTGACTGCCAGTTTACAGTAACACATTATGGACCAGGGAAGGGCATTGTCTGTAGTTAAGGTAACGTTTGTGTCCATCTGTTAATGCTGTTCAAACTTGAATTTATTGTTCATTAATGCAAAGTATTTATTATTAGAGTGAGTGCCCTTATCAAATGTCGGACTGCACCACTTAAAGTGGATCCAGTATAAAAATATGTAAACACGTTTTCAATGTTTAGCAATAAGAGGCTATGTATAATGGTCCTAAAATGCTCTCTAATTAGGTGCAAATATTTGCAGAAGCATCAAAGCAAGATTCATGATTCTTTGCTTTCAAAATAAAATGTTCACAAAAAAATGCAAGTAGGAAAAAAAATAATTCAGCTAAACTACTATAAAATTCTAGGTACTATTTATTTGAGGCATCATTTGATAAAATGTGTTGATGTATGCTAAACCATTTTGGAATGTACGCAACGAGCTGTCTATAGCAGGAGAGTATCTCCACAAGGCGGGCAGGATAGTCCCCCCTGAGGGGTTAAGGAAACAGATCATAGACCTAACCCACGAGGGACACCTGGGTAGGAGTCTATGCAAGGCAAGGATGAGAGCTGAATATTGGTTCCCAGCCATGGATTCAAGCATGGAAGAGAAAGTAAAGGAGTGTTACGCGTGTGGGGTTAGCGACAAATCCAAAAGTACAAGGCGACCCCCGCTCAGTCCTGTGGAAATTCCAAAGTCTCCGTGGGATAAATTAGGATTCGACATCACAGGCCCGATTAAGGCAAAAGGGCCACAGCAATGGTACTTGTTAGTACTCATCGACTATTACTCTAATTGGGTTACCCACAAATTTGTGTATAACATCAACACCAAAACCATAGTAGAATTCCTAAGTGACGTTTTCTCAAAGGAGGGCATACCATCCACGTTGATCACGGACAACGGCGTACAATTGGTGTCAGAGGAAATGAGAGAATTCCTAAGAGATATGTCCATAAAACACATACGCACCCCATTGTACTGTCCTAGAGCCAACGGCAAGGTGGAGAGAGCTAACCGGATGTTGAAGGAATGTATCCAACTGGCGGTCAGGTCTGGAGGGAACATAGAAGTGGCACTGAGAGACATGCTCTGGTCCTACCACACAACACCCAGCCTTTCAACGGGTCACACCCCCTTTGAACTGTTGAGAGGAAGAAAGGCGGGTTCTAAGTTATCTCCAAATTGGTTGAAACCCAAGGATCCGGTGTGGGTCAATCCGGACGAGTACAGAGGGAAAGTTGATGCCAGGCAAAGAAGGTACAAAGAGAGATATGACAGCAAATGGGGTGCGAAGGAGAGGTCCTTTAGCAAAGGGCAAAGTGTTTGTATTCGGAAACCAGTGAGTCTGGGGGGCAAAGGGGATAAATACTATGCTCCTGAAAGAATAAGAGAGGTGAAGAGAAATGTGGTCATCTTGGAAGACGGGAGAAAGTGGAGCATGGATCGGGTTGCCACAGGCTCGAGAGAGACCGATGTAGAGGAGCAAAGGGGTAATCAGGACCTCAGGACCAGAGTAAGGGTGACCCAAGAGGGAAGGGGGCTCAGACAAACCAACCCCCCTAGTTGGCACAAGGATTATAGAATGGTATGATAGGTTGGGGCCCCGCCCGGCCTGCGTTGGGCGGCCCCTGCCACCTGTAGGATCTAGCCAGTTACTGTTCCTCCTCATGGCAGTTATTTAAGGGGGAAGATGTGTTGTAAGTTGCCACTTGGTATGTTCCGCACTCCCCCCTCCCTCACTGCTTCTGTAATGGTATGTCTTAGAATGTTGCTGTGAAGGCAGCTTTGGAATGTTGACGGGCTGCCTTCACCTGAGAGTTTGTTTACCAGCAAGCTAGGGGTGCTACCACTCTTCAACTTAATAAAGGAGTTTCACTTACCTGAGTTGCTTCATCACTTCACTAGTATTTCCCAAAGATATTCAATAATGGAAAATCAATGTAATCAGTTTCAATAGAATTATGGGAAACATAAAAATAAACAAGCATTGGCAAAGTGGGCTGGTCTGAAATTGGTGGTCAGACTTTTGGTTTTGTCAATGTGTGACTTGTTTTGGCATGGTTTTCGTAAATCCTCAATGGCCAACGCAAATATACTAAGCGCCAAGAGACCCGCTGGTGTTTACGCGCTATATAAATACCAATTAACATGACATAACCAATATTGGCAAAAGCAGAAAGTGTTTTGGGTCTCAAAGTACACATTACTCAAGTAGTTTCTGGCATTGAGCAAAACTACTTTGTGTGTCGATATGCTCCTTGTAAAAAACCTGAATGCTTTAATTAAAAGTGAAGCCAGCCGATGGAGAGAGAGAGACAGAATTTTAATAAACACAAAAGGTCATGGTTAACGCCCGATATACAACTTTCGTGAATTAAGAAGAATTTATAAAAATAGGTCAAGAAATAGTACTCCTAGAAAATATTTGTGAACTGCATTTTAGCATGAACAAATATGCATGTGTCAATTTGCTCATACGAGTGTTTGCAAATTCACTTTCCCTCCAACCACTTTTTTCTCAAACCTGGAAGAAGTTTCACATCTGCCATTGTCAGGAGTAAAGTTTCAACCTTTCTCAGTAAGGGGAAAGATTAGAGAAGAGTTGGTGAAAACCCTTCACACATGCAAGTTAGTAGGTTTGCACAGACTCAATAGGGCATTCCAACCGTGAAACTATTGCTTAACGCTGCCATAAGTCCCAGTATGTCGATCTGCGGAAACGTGGCACCATAAGGGAATGGTTAGTATTAAAACCCTACAATGGTTTTAGCTCTGGCATAATCAGAGAGGCTATGTCAGAGCTCTTATATAACAAGATTACAGCCATAATTTTTCGCTGCATTACATGGCACAAAAGGGACATGTGGATTTTGTTGCAGGACAGGTAGATTTATGAAGCAACCTCCCTCATGGACAAGTAGATATTTGATTAAATTCCACTCCCCTGGGCTAAGTGCCAAACAACTGGAGAAGCACCACCACCAGAAAAGGAATCCAAACTTATTGATGCCTCTAGTAAAAAAAAGTCTGGTTCAAGCAGCTAATCCTTGGCGTAATAGCC
Organism: Triturus cristatus; assembly: GCF_964204655.1. Lineage (NCBI taxonomy): Eukaryota > Metazoa > Chordata > Amphibia > Caudata > Salamandridae > Triturus > Triturus cristatus. The sequence continues at coordinate 515,278,626 of NC_140588.1, forward strand.
AAGCATTACTAGCAAGGTACAACAGGACCACTGGGTTGGAATGAAGGGCTTTCTCCAACATCACCCAGCGGAGCACAGAAAAAGAGGTCAAGAGATTGTTAATAAAGGCAAACTAGATGCAGCCGGAGTATAAATACTAGTGTCCTAATAAGAAGACATGCATGGTTAAGGGTGTCGATTCTCAAACCTGAGGTACAACAGACCATATTGAACCTCTCATTTGACAAGGAACATCTCTTTTAGCCCAAGGTGGACACAGTTCTTGACAAAATGAAAAAAGACAGAGAGGTAGCAAATTCAATGGGAGCTCTACAAACAAACACCTATAGAGGTTCCTTTTGTAGGCCCAGTTATAAACAAGGGGCAAGGACAGGTTCCACAGATACCTCTGGTTCACAATATAAAACTCAAGGACAAAGCTTAACAACTAAAACCTTCTACAAAGGTTCTAACTGGGTAATAATTTTACCCCACAACACAAACACCAGTTGGGGGTCGTCTTCAACAATCGCCACAAAACTGGAAGTCAATTACAACAGACCAATGGGTCTTAGACATTATCCAACATGGTTATTGTCTGGAACTCATACCAACTCTTCCAAATATTCCACCTCACAAGCACAAACTTTCCATGCAACACCAAATCCTTCTGCAACAAGAAATAACAGCTTTGTTGCAAAAGGAGCAATAGAACCAGTTGAACCACAATTTTGACAGGAGTGTATTCACTATACTTTCTTATTTCCAGAAAAGATGGATCTCTCAGGCCCATTCTAGATCTCAGACCACTAAATCATTACGTAATATCAGAACATTTCCATATGGTCACTCTTCAAAAGAACATTCCTTTATTACAAAAAGGAGACTTCGTGACAAACCTTAGATCTAAAGGACACCTAATTCATATACCAATTTCAGGGTAATCATTATCAGTTCAAAGGTATTACCTTTGGAAAAACTATAGCACCGAGAGCATTCACAAAGTGCTTAGCATTTGTGGCAGCACATTTGCGCAGGGAAAACATTCATGTCTTCCGTTATCTAGATGACTGGCTAATCAAAGGAAATACATTCATACTACAAAAATCGAATCTACAGCCAGCTACTACTCAAGCATTTCTAGTGGCCACGCTCAACATAAATCTAGCATTAGCATCCCCAAACACAGACAAAATATACAATATACTAACGTTAATTCAACAATTTCAAACAAACTCACATTCCAGCCAAAATATTTCTCTGACTTTTGGGCATGATGACATCTTGTATTTACATAGTCTCACATGCCAGACTCAACATGAGATCTCTACATCAATGTCTCTCCCAGTAATGGATCCAGTCATTGGGTCAACTTCACGATCTAGTGTTGGTAAACAACCGCACTTCTCACTCTCTACAATGGAGGAATCCACAAAATCTATCCAAAGGGTGGCCATTTCAAGACCCAGTTCCACGAATCACTTGAACAGATGCATCAGGATGAGGAGCACATCTCCACAACCTTACTAGTCAGGGAATATGGGATTCCAAACACAAGAATTTCCATATCAATGACTTAGAGCTGCCAGTTCCTCATCTAGCAATCCAATCATTTCTAATTGACCTACAGCACAAATGTGTCCTTATTCGAACATACAACATGACAACAATTTATTATTTACAAAAATGGTGGGGGGGGGGGGACATGCTCTCTCCAATTATCCCACTTTTCTCAGAAAATATGGAAGTTAGCAATACAGCATTCATCTGTTAGCAGAACATGTCCCAGGCACAAGCAATCAAATTGCGGACTTTCTGAGCAGATCACAGCAACCAGTCCACTAATGGGAAATTCACCCCAATAATCTTCAACCATACTTTCGCAAATGGGGATTCCCAGAGATAGACCTGTTTGCAACAAAAGAAAACCTGAAATGCTCTCACTTCACAAGCAGATATAACCACCATCAGTCCAAAGGCAATGGTCTATGGATGAACTAGTCAGGGATATTTGCATACGCTTTTTCACCTCTCCCACCACTTCCATTAGCGGTCAGGAAACTCAGCCAAACATCACTCACCATGATACTAATAGCTCCCACATTGGCTTTACAACCGTCTGTTAGTATAGGGGTTCTCTAGTTGGCAATGGTTTGCACCTTTGTCCAAATAAGGACACTTCCTTCTAGTCAGGATAAGGAGGATACACTACTGAAATAACCCCTGCTCACTCCCTTGGTACAAGCATTCAGGCTTACCTCCGACGCAGCGTGTAAAACATGTGCACATAACCAACAGTAATGCAGTGAAAACACTACAAAAGGACACCACACCAGTTTAGAAAAATGTCCAATATTTTTATATATTTAAATCAAGACCAATACAATAAATAGCCAACATACAGTACTTAAAAATATGCACTTTGCAAGAATTACCTATAAAATGCAGTTCCTTGACGTTGGTAGCTCTGTCCGGTGCTACCGTGGTGCTGAGAACAACCGAATCAACAGTTCCGTCTGACCATGTCGGTCGGAGTGTCGGCATACTCGTAAACGGTACCTTTTTGTTGCGGGCGATCATGTTGGTATGGGCCGTTCGTGGCAACAGTCGTGGTTGCAATGCAAAACGTAGCAGTGGGGCGTGTGGTGCAGGCAGCAGCTCAGTGATGGTAGACCAGGGCTGCAGTGCGGAATAAAGGTGGTGCTGACAGATCATGGTGCAGGTGACAGCCGTTTGTGGGACGCTTGCGTCGGTCAGTCGGTCTGGACTACGGTGTGGGACAAGGTGGTGCGTCGTGAAACTTACGAGCGGTGCCCCCAAGCCACGGTGCAGTCCTGGCTGTCCAAGTCAGCAGGCAGCGACGGCGTCGGTGAGACCAGGCCGGCAAGGCGAAGCAGAGTGGAGTGCGGTGCCCACAGGTCATGGTGGAAGCAGCGGCTCTGTGGTAGCAGCGTCGGTCATCATCTGTGAGACCAGGGTTGCAGTGAGAGATACGGCAGTTCCTTCAAGACACAGAGCCAGCAGTTGAGTTGGTTGCTTGTCCCCCCACCATTCTATCCTATGGGACAGATAGCCTTTCCATAGTGAAAAACGAAGTATACCGTTATTCACTACCAGGACATGTTACACACACCAGTACATGTTCTACCTTCACTATACACAGCACTTTGCTCTCAGGGGTACCATGGTGTGAGAAAGTGCCCTCTTTCTGCATGGTTACCCCACATTTTGCTGGCTTATGTGTTTGACTGAGTGTGTCCTGGACTCCTGCCAATCAGGTACCCAGGGCCTATGTTCTTTCCCTAAAGCTGCTAAGCTGCATTGAAAACAAAACCCAATTGTCGTCTCTGGCCACAGGTCAGCCCCTGGTAAATGGTACCACAGGTGCCCAGGGCACTGTGACCAGGGAAGGCCTCTATGGGCTGCAGTACTTATTGTGCCACCCTTAGAGGTCCTATACCTTTACACTCACACACTGCCTTGCTCTCTTTCATTTAATACAGCGGAGGTTGGGCGCCCCTTAGTTTCTGGCAGACTGGTTCGCGGCGGTCAGGAGTCCGGGCAGTATCACACGCTATCCAAAGAAGTGAAAATAACAACAGTTAAACAATAATAATGGACCCTGCATAACCGCGAAATTTGACCATACTACAAATGAGACGTCCAACCAAATAAAGGATAATAAAGTGAATAGAAGTGACCACAATAGTTGGAGCACTACTGACCAAAGGACAGTCCATGAACAATTGGAAACAAAAGATAGAGTTATGGATGTGCCAGTGTGAAAAGGAAGTCAGCCAGATACAGACTAAATGATCCCCCACTCAACCTCTGCTGTATTAAATGAAAGAGAGCAAGCGGTCCTGAAGAAGGTGGACTGAATCATATGTATCCACTGACACGTGCGTCGCCCTGACTTTTTCCAGCTGGCGGCATAACCATGGACATTAATGAACAATTTTCACCATGAGTTTTTAGTAGCAAGCTATTTTTAGCTGAAAAACAATGAATGTGATGTGTGTATGAGTATGTTTGGTCTGCAATGACTGTATGTGAGGTTAGTGTAAATGTGATTATGGTTTGGGGATATATTTAAGATTGTTGTTTTGTGTATATTTATTGCACTAATCAGGTCAAATTTGTATATCCAATAGAATTATAACAATGTTTCATCACTTTTGATTTGTATTGTACATATGGACACAGGAAAAATTATGGTGTGTTTACCATTCAAAAAAAGCAATTGAAAAATAGACTGGAGAAAATAATAAATAAAAAAGAAATGTATGTATTTTTGTAAGATTTTTTAAAAACTCAACAATCAAGGGATAGCCCAATAGAGCTCATTGTGGCCGGAATATAATTAGTGTTGGTCGAGTGGGATATGTATGTACATGTATACTTCTGTTTTCCCCTTTTCTCCCAGACCACATACCTAACATTTAAGGGGTACCTGTGTCTTGTGTGTGACTTGTCTGGCTCCCACCAGGTTCTGTTACCCAGAATCCCTTGCAAACCTCGAACTTTGCCAAAATAAAATACATTTTCCTCACATTTCTGTGGTGCAAAATTCTGGAATCTGCAAGGATCCACACAATTCCACCCACCCCGCATTCACCAAAGTCTTCCGAGACAAATGGTACCTCACTTGTGTGTGTGGGTCAAATACCCGAGACAGGCAAGGGCCCAAAACCTAATGAGGCAACATCAAAATGACCTATCACAAAACAATCTGGTTTTGCAAAATGGGTCCCATGAGTTTTTGGCCCCGGGCCCGGTGGCCATCTTGGAAAACTACCAAACCCACACATTTCTGAAAAGTAGACACCCAGGGGAGTCCAGCGAGGTATGGCTTGCGTGGATCCCTCAACGCTTTCCTACCCACAATGCCCTGCAAACCTCAAATTTTGCTGGAAAAAAATCACACTTTTCTCAAATTTCTTAGTGGGAAACTTCTGGAATCTACGCGGATCCACACATTTCCTACTACCAAGCGTTCCCCCAGATCTCCCGATAAAAATTATACCTTACTCGCGTGGGTGGGTCAAGTACCCGAGACAGGCAAGGGCCCAAAACGTATTGAGGAGATATCAAAATTACCTATCACAAAACAACCTGGTTTTGCAAGGGGGGGGGGGGTCACCTGGGTTTTTGACCCCGGGCGCAGTGGCCATCTTTGAAAACTACCAAACCCACACATTTCTGAAAAGTAGACACCCGGGGGAGTCCGGCGAGGTATGGCTTGCATGCATCCCCCAATGTTTTCCTACCCAGAATGCCCTGCAATCCTCAAATTTAGCCCAAAAACACATTTTCCACATATTTGTGGGTGGAATCACGGTGCTGGCACAAATGTCCTACTCCACAGCGTTCCCCTCAGTCTCCCGAGTAAAATGATACCTCACTTGTGTGGGTGGTGCAAGGGCCTGTGACTGGGAAGAGCCCAAAACATAGGGAATAAGGGTATAGCACAGAGAATTCAAAGCGCTACATTTTTAAAAAAAATACGTTTTTAGCCAATTCTGCATTGGACACCCACACAAATGAGGTATCATTTCACTCGGGACACTCGGAAGAACGCTGTGGGGTAGGACATTTGTGCCGCCATGGTGATGCCACACAAAAATATGTGGAACATGTGTTTTTTTCAGCTAAATGTAAGGTTTGCAGGGGATTCTGGGTAGAGAAACATTGGGGGATCAACGCATGCCGTACCTCATTGGACTCCCCATGGTGATTAGTTTTCAGAAATGTGTGAGTTTTGGAGGTCTCCCTAGATGGCGGCGAGCCCTGGGACAAACCCCCAGGTGCCCCCCTCCCCCCAAAACCAGGTAGTTTTGGTAGAGGTAGTTTTGAAGTCTGCACAGTACGATTTGTGCCATTTCCTGTTGCAGCCACTATGCCTACCCACACAAGTGAGGTACCATTGTTATCCGGGGGAATGCTGGGTGGTAGGAAATGTCTCAGCCCGGTGATCCTACAACTTTCCCACCAAGAAATGTGAGAGAAAAATGATTTTTTCAACAAAATTTGAGATTTGCAGGGTATTCTGGGTAGGGAAATGTTGGGGGACCCACGCAAGCCATCCTTGCTAGACTCCCCCGGATGTCTAATTTTCAGAAATGTGTGGGTTTGGTAGCTTTCCCTAGATGGCTGCAGAGCCTGGGCCAAATACTCATTGGACCCCCCCTTGCAAAACCAGGTTGTTTTGTGACAGGTAATTTTGATGTCGCCTCAATAGGTTTTGGGTCCTTGCCTGTCCCAGGTACTTGACCCACCCACACATGTGAGGTACCATTTGTCTCGGAAGACTTTGGGGAATGCGGGGTGGGTGGAATTGTGTGGATCCACACAGATTCCAGAACTTCCCACCACAGAAATGAGGAAAATGTGTTTTTAGACAATTTTTTAGGTTTGCAAAGGATTCTGGGTAACAGAACCTGGTGAGAGCCAGACTAGTCACCTTATCCTAGGCTCCCCTGGGTGTCTAGTTTTCAAAAATGTAAATGTTTGCTAGGTTTCCCTGAGTGCTGGCAGAGTTAGGGTTCAAAATCTACAGACAGGCACTTTGCAAAAAAAGGGTCCGTTATCACTGTGAAAATTTGGTGTGTCCAAGTTGTGTTTTGGGACGTTTCCTGTTGCGGGCACTAGGCCTCCCCACACAAGTGAGGTACCATTTTTCTCTGAAGACTTTGGGGAATGCGGGGTGGGTGAAATTTTGTGGATCCACGCAGATCCCAGAACTTTCCATCACAGAAATGTGAGGAAAATGTTTTTTTTTTTTTTTACAGAGTTTGAGGTTTGCAAGGGATTCTGGGTAACCGAACCTGGTGAGAGACACACAAGTTACTGCATCCTGGATTCCCCTTGGTGTCTAGCTTTAAAAAATGTACAGGTTTGCTAGGTTTCCCTATGTGCCAGCTGCGCCACGGCCCAAAATCCACAGGTAGGCACATTGCTAAAAACAAGTCTATGCCTAGTGGGCTTTCTGCCGCCCTGAGGGGAAGCGCGGGTGTGGGGTTGCCCCGATATGCCCCCAAGGGGGGCAGAAAGAGTGTTGGTATGTTTTTGGGGGGTGGTAGCATCGGTATGCCCATTCTGGGCAGCCCCCACCCCCCCGGTATGCCCATTCTGGGCAGCCCCCATGCATCAAAAAAGCCAGCGTAATCGCTGGCGCCTAGTGGGGCTACTGCCCCCATCCGCCCCTTGGGAGGGAGGGCAGAAAGACTGTGGCATTTTTTTGTGGAGGTATGGGCATTGGCATGCCCATTGTGGGCTGACCTTAACCCTGAATAAAAAATAGAAAAAATCCTGAGGCCTAGTTGGCTTTCTGCCCCACCCCCGGGGGGCAGATAAGGCGCTATTGCCCCAATATGCCTCCAGGGAGGGGCAGAAAGACTGTGGTAATTGTTTTTGGGGTGGGTGCATTATTATGCCCCCACAGCTACATTATAAAAAAAAAATCCCTGATTTCTAATGGGCTTTCTGCTCTTCCCCACCTCCCCAGGAAAAAAAAGGGAAATCCCTCTGCTGTCTGCAGCAGAGGGATTTTCTGAGCATGTGCTCATGACAGAATGGTTCCGTCATGATCATGGAAGGGGTTAAGAAGACTCGCCTGGCTACGCATATCAGGGTTCAAACCGGATATACAGACTTCCATATTAAACTCACCCTTTGACAAGGGACACCTTGTTGGACCGGTGGTAGACACTTCACTGGATAAGATGAAGGAGGATACTGAAGTGGCTAAATCCATGGGAGCCCTTCAGTCTCCACAAGGGCGTGGTTTTCTTCGTCGCTCCTTCTATCGAGCAGGATCTAAAAATACTTCCTCTGACACTGCGTCCACCTATGAGGGCAATAACCAGCCCTCTGGTTCCAAGGGTTTCTTTCGAGGCGATTACAGGGCTAATAACGGCAAGGGCAGAGTTAAAGGTTCCAATACAGGTACCTCGCCCTCCAGTACAAAACAGTGACTTGCCCATAGTTCCCCCCGACCACTTAACACCTGTAGGGGGATGACTGTCACAATTTCGACCAAAGTGGCATTCAATAACAACCGACAAATGAGTTCTCCAAATTATCCATTCTGGTTACTGCCTGAAGTTCATAAACACTCCTCCAAAAATTCCCCCAAAATCGCACAGACTTTCACAGGATCACCTAGACCTTCTCAAAGAAGAAATACAATCCCTGTTACTCAAACAAGCCATAGAGCCCTTACCACCAAAACATCAAGGGTCGGGTGTGTGCTCCTTTTACTTTTTTAAATCCAAAAAAGGATGGCTTTCTCAGACCCATATTGGATCTCAGAGAACCCAATCTTTACATACAGTCAAACCACTTCCACATGGTAACACTACAACAGATACTGCCTCTTTTGCAAAAAAGGCGATTTTCTTTCTATTCTGGATTTAAAAGACGCCTACTTTCATATTCCAAACCATCCGGATCACCGCAAATTTCTCAGGTTTGTGTTAGCAGGTCAACACTACCAATTTAAGGTGCACCCATTCGGAGTCACCACTGACCCCAGAGTCTTCACAAAATGTCTGGCTGTAGTAGCTGCACATCTCAGGAGACAAAGCATACATATATTTCCCTATCTGGACGACTGGCTCATAAAAGCCTGCATATATCAGCAATGTCACAAGCACACTTCAATAACCATTCAGCTGCTTCAACAGCTAGGGTTCTCAATCAATGTGTTAAAATCACATCTTCAGCCAAAGAAAGTTCAGGATTACCTAGGAGCCACTCTAGACACTCAAAAGGCTCTAGCGTATCCCAATGCAGCCAGAATTCGAAACATTCAGGCGCTCAGTCCAAATTTTCAATCGACTCAGTCACTTCCAGCTCAAGTATTTATGCAACTGCTGGGAAGATGACATCTTGCATGATGATTGTTTCCCATGCCAGGTAACATATGCTTCCACTTCGAGAGTGTTTAGCCAGTCAGTAGAATCAGTCACAAGGTCTATTAACCGATCTGGTGTTGGTAAGCAGCCATACTCCACACTCTCTGCAGTCCTGGAACACACAAAACCTGTCAAAAGGGCAGTTGTTCATAGACCCGATTTCACAGACTGTGTGTCACGGGGTCAACGGGACAGACGGAACCAGATTGGGAGGTGATTGTCGTTCACGTCCACAGGGATGGGACGGGCCCTTTAAGGACGATCCGGACCCGTCGGAGGTGGAGTTCGCCCCCGTGACGTCAGCCTTCGCCATCCTATCCCACGCATCGGCGGTGGAGAAAAGGGTGGATGCGGAAGACGCCGGCGCGAAAGCCTGGAGTGAAGACGGAGAAGCGGAGAGACGGAGAGAAACAGAGAGAAGAAGTGGTTGTCGGCCAGAGGAGGTATCGACTGGCAAAGAGCGTAGTGGGAGCCCTATGGAGGAAGAGCCAGGAGGCCAACGACAACACTCATTGCCCAGCCACGCTTCAGGAGAAGCGTGGCTAAAACAGGTACGGAGGAAACTCTGGGGACTTCTATACACCACGGGAGGGAACGGGTAGCTGCAAGCGGGTGGTCACGTTGTGTTGCGGTGACCTTAACTCTCCCTATTGACTGGGGTACGAGGGTTGCCGTCTTTCCTACATCTTTTGGTTTACACATGGTGACGGCCGGTGCATTTTTGCAATACCCACACTCCCCTTCCCCTTAACGGTAATTAGACCGGAGGACACTCGACTAAATTCCGTTCTCATCTTTCTTTTTGGGCTGAGTCTGATGACCAAGACGAAGAGCCTGGGACTCTGGGGAGAAGATGAACGTCGGAGCCGTTACGCACGATCATCCCTTCATCGTACTCATCATGGTGTTTTCTGCCTGCCCTTATACCTGTAATTAAAGGACGTAAACGCAGTAGTCCTTGAGTCCGCTTTCTTGCTCAGGCCTACCCTCCTTGTATGCCTTGCAAGGCTACACTGTGTTAACAGCGGACGGATCCCTTACTGGCTGGGGAGCTCATCTTCAACAACACACAGTGCAAGGATAGTGGAGCCGACAGCAAAGGTTGCTTCACATCAATCATTTGGAACACATGGCAATCTTTCGAGCGCTCAAAGCCTTTCAAGATCACCTGTCTGGCAAAGCTGTACTAGTCCGAACCGACAACATGACAGCTATGGGGGGAACACACTCTCTCCAACTGTCCCACTTAGCCCAAGACATCTGGAGGTGGGCGATACACCACAACATTTATCTCCTAGCAGAACATTTCCCAGGAGTCAAATTGCGGATCTCCTCAGCAGGCAAAGTTATCAGATACTCGAGTGGGAAATTCACCCTCAAGTTCTCAAACCATACTTTCAAACCTGGGGAGTCCCTCACATAGACCTGTTCGCAACACCAGAAAACGCAAAATGCCAAAGTTTCGCCTCCAGGTATTCCCACCCGTTGTCCAAAGGCAATGCTCTATGGATGAACTGGTCAGGGATATTTGCCTACGCTTTTCTGCCTCTCCCACTCATTCCATCAGTGGTTGGGAAACTCAGGCAAACATCACTCATGCTAATACTAATTGCTCCAACATGGGCACGTCAACCCTGGTTCACTACCCTGTTGGAACTCTCTCTGGTACCACACCAAACATTACATTTAACTCCCAGTCTCCTCACACAGAACCATGGAGAAATCAAACACCCAGACCTCAATCAGCAGAACCTTGCGATCTGGCTGCTGAAGTCATAGAGTTTGGTTAGCTCAACCTTCTACTAGACTGTATGAACATTATTAGAAAGGCCAGAAAGCCTACCACAAGAGCCTGCTACGCATTAAAATGGAAGCAAAAGGCACACAATTGATGGACGGAATGCAGAACAAATCAAAACATTCACCCCCAGTCAAAAGATCTGGGTTAAATCCATCATTCATTTGCTCACCATGCCACCCTAGTTTAGACCTGACCATATGCAAATCAGTCTTGACCCTGTGCCTCATGGGAACAGTCCAGCCCGAACTGCCAAGCCAGGTCCTCCCTGGACCGTAAACAAACATCCTAGGACCGGTTTCGGGGTTTCACCCCTCTTCAGCCAGGATAGCTTGATTCCAGTGGCACAGTGAGCCCAGGACCCACATCTGGGCATACCTGGCGTACTTAGGGCGAGAAAACAAAAGACACACAATTGATAGTCGAATGCAGAATAAATCAAAACATTCTTCCCCAGTCAAAAGATATGGGTTCTTTGGCAGAACCATGGAACATTAAGACATTACAATCCCAAAGAAATAAATCTTGTGATTTGGCTCCTCGAATCTTAGAGTTTGGATACTTAAATTTGCCTCTAGACCGTATGAACATTCTTAAAGAAGCTCGTAAACCAACTACAAGGCAATATTATGTAGCAAAATGGAAACGTTTTGTTATATTCTGTCACAAACAAAACGTTATTCTTCAAGGAATGGTGCAAACATTTATTTTATACCAATTGCATTTACAAACTGCTATATTAGCTTATACTTCCATAAGATTACATCTTACAGCTATTGCCGCATATCTCCAGAATAGACAACACATATCCGTGTTTAAAATTCATGTCATAAAAGCTTTCATGGGGGGACTCAAAAGAATAATTCCCCCTAGACTTCCACCTGCCCCAGCATGGAATTTAAACATTGTCCTAACAAAATTAATGGGTACTCCTTTTGAAGCATTACATTCTTGCCCGTGGCAATATCTTTTTTTGTTTTTGTTTAAATCTGTTTTATTGAATTTGACGGGCACATGAAAGGAATCGTATTCTTTGCACTGTCTATGCATGGTGACACTGAATTGCAAGAGAAAGATATTTTCATTACGTGAAGGCTGAGCCTTGTAATCATACATAGCGTGTCTGCTGCACCGGATTACATACAAGGACAACATTCGGCTCCTTTCATTTATGCGATGCATCACAGTTTGGTGACTGCATAGTTTCGGCAGTCCAATAAGTAAAGTCTTTCAGCTGGTTCAGCGTGGACTTCAGAACTGACGTAGTAAAATGAAAAAGGTTAACATCTAACAATCCCAACGCAGACCGGCATTGGTACCAATTTTCCCCCCCTCCCTTCCCCCCGGCCTCCTCAGCAACATATCACAGCATTTCAGATTGACTGTTACTCCCCAGCAATGGCATCTATTGCTCTCTTCTTCAATGACAATGCTAATAAACTCCCACATGGAACACCACAGTCGCACCCCGCCATAGACTCAGACACCTGCCCTGGATCCCCGTCCCTCCTCTCAGGTTGTCCCCCTGAGCATTCTTCCTCAACCCTCTGAAGTGCCTGGAGCAGACCCTCCAATTGAGCAGCTATGGGCTCCTTCCTCAACCCCAACGTTTCCTCCCTTCTGATGGCGGTTCCCTCTGCTCTTGCCCATGCGGAGAGCGAATGTCTCTATGCTCGCGTGTGAGGTGGGTCTTATGCCTTCCATCTCTTAGTGAGCAATCGTTTAGCAACTACTATTCCCAGCTCCAAAAACTGGGATGTTACCTTTGTGGCTGAGGTTCTGCGGAACTGGTGCAACAGATATACAGTCATTTCAAAAGGCAGGTTACGGCCGGTGCTTACATGTAGCAGCTCACTGATCGTGTGCCAGTACGTGTGTAGTCTGTGGCAGCGCCATAGCATGTGGACCAGACCCACCCCAGGTTCGGTACATCTAGGACACACTGCATCCGTGCGGTGAAAATACCTATTGACCGCCTCCGGTATAAGGTACTCCCTGTGTATAATGAACAACTGAATCTGTCGAAACCTCATATTTCTGGGTATGTGCACTGGACTCTTCAATACCTGTTCCCATTCCTTGTCTTCTAATGGTCTCCCCAGGTCAACTTCCCATTTGTGTCGGAGAGGTTCCAGTGTACTCGCCGCATGGGTACGCAGTGACGCTGCAAACCAGCGTACCAGATGTCTGCCTCGCCCCATAACGTATGGTAAGGTGTTGGTTGGGCTCTGTGGACATGTCTCTCCATTTAGTGATCAGGGTTGCAACCAGTGAGCGGTGCATAAGGAATTGGCCTGGTGGCAATCCCTCCTCTGCTACTAGAGTCATATGGTGTAAGTGTGCCATCTTGATACAAATCTCCTAGGGTCTGTATGACAGCGTCTCCCCAGTGCGTCAGTGTAAGAGAGGTGAGTGCTTGTGTCCCGCTGGGGAAGCCCTCTAGTGGTAACGCCGGAGCGTATGGGGTCAGAGCTCTGGTGAGAAATAGGCTTCTGCAATAGCATTTGTAGCCACCTTCAGGAGGAGTGGTGTTGGTGCTGCGGGCTTAACAGCTGGGTGGAAGAGTGTAAGGAGCTGCTCCAGAGAGTATGGGGGTAACGTAGATGCTGTGTCTTCCCGGCCTTTATCTGCAAACCAGCGGGCAATCCATTGCAGCTGTGCAGCCAGATAGTAGTGTTCTAAGCAAGGCGCTGCCAGTCCTCCGTGATCCGTAGGAAGATACAATTTTGCTGGTGACAGCCTGTGCCGACTGCTCCCCCAGATGAAGTCCCGGAGCAATTTAGAGAATGTGGCAAAAAATGGCACAGGTATGTATAATGGTAGGTTGGCAAAGTAATGCAATAACCTGGGGAGAATCACCATTTTGGATAATGCCACCCTGCCCGTCAGCGGTAATGTGCCCCAGAAACGCATCTGCGACTTGACGGCTGTGAGAGCCCTGCCCAAGTTTCCGTCAAAGAGGTCCAACGGCTGACGGTATATCTGTATTCCCAGGTATCGGAAGGTGTCTCCTTTCCACACTACCCTCGTTCCATTGAGGGTGTATCCCGGGTCCTGTCTCCCCTCCCAAACGCATAAAGACAGGATTTACTGGCATTTACCCGCAGACCTGATACAGCGACGAAATCCTGCGCGCTTCTCCTGTACCACCCTTTGTCAAGTCGTTGGGTGTCCTTCGCGTCGTGCAGAGTACAGGTGCACTAGCGGGAGTTTTCCCCGATTGCCTCCGCTTCGTCCCAACGTCACTCACATTTACTTGCGCAGCACTCAGCCTGAAGGATGCTGCCCTCGCACACAATCAACGCTGTCTAGGCCTCACCCGTTGTTGCTGCATAGGCTACTGTTAGACCTGGCATCTTTTGCGTGGTTTCCCCAGACTTTTTGCCTCTACCTCCTGTATTTTTGACGCTGTGCTGGATTTCGTTTTTGCTGGTTTAGATGCTTTGGGCACTTTGCCACTGCTGATCAGTGTCAAAGTGCAAGTGCTCCGTAGGTAAATTGTTATATTGATTGGTTATCCATGACTGGTATATTTGTTTCACCTGTTAGCCCCTAGTAACGTGCACTGAGTGTGCCAGGGCTGGTGATTCAAATGCTACTAGTGGGCCTGCAGCACTGATTGTGCCACCCACAGGAGTAGCCCTAAAATGTTGTCACAGGCCTGCCACCGCAGTGCCGGGGTGCAGTTGCTAACTGCCATGCTGACCTGACCAGTGTCCACACTGGCCAGGCCTAACCCTTCCCTTTCCGTACACATTGGACACCCCTGTGGAAGGCCCTAGGTACCCCCCTGGGCAGGGTGCAGTGTATGTGAAAGGTAGAGCATGTATTGGTGTAGGTGACATGCTCTGGTAGTGAATTACAGCCATTTTTATTTTTTCACTATTGAAAGGCTATCTTACCCATAGGCTATAATGGGGAATGCTGAGTATAATGTTTACCTGCATATCTTCCCATAGGAACAAGATAGAAAACTAAAGTGTGGTATCCCTGAACTCAGGATTTAATAACATATCTTTTAGGAAGGATGTTTTTTAAATCCTGTGTGTGAAAACAGCACTTTTAGAAGGCGGCTGTTTTCCTTTTCTGCCCTTTCTGTGTGCCTTGGCCTGTTTATGAATTGACTGTCTGGTTTGTGAGTGACAGGAACAGGGGTGGCTCCCAGAGGCTGAATGAGTCAGCCCAGGGCTGAATTGGTGAATTCCCCTGTAGATGGGTGGGAGGAGTAGCACCTGGGCCTGAATAGGGCTGTACCTGCCTTCCACAATGCTGGCTTCACCCCCTGCTGGGCGGCTGATGACCTTGCTCCTCTCTCTCATAGGAAAGAAGAAACCAAGTAAACAGAGTGCTCCAGGACTGGCCAGAACTGGTTCTGACTAGGCCAAGGCTCCTCTGCCTTCAGAGGACAAAGGATTCTAGGGTATAAGTATTGGGACCCAGACTACAGAAAATTAGATCATCCTGGAATCAAGAAGGAACCTCTGCCGGGGAGAAAGCTGTAAGACTGAAGAAGGACTGACCTGCTGTAAGGCTGACCTGCAGATGCTTTGCTACCAAAGAGAGGGGAAGGACTTTGCTGTGTGCTGTGTCCCCTTGCTTGAAGGAATCTCCAAGGGCCTGAGTAGAGCTGGCCTCCTGTTAAGAAGTCCCAGGAACAAAAGGACTTCACCCTCAGCTTCCCCCTGAGCTCTACTGTGGGAGTTCTGCCCTTCCTAGAGTGCTTGATCCAATTGTGGGGCCTCCGGAAGTTGTGCCTGCTGTTGGGAAGCTGACCAAGAGAAAAGAAGTAAAAGATCTCCACTTTTTCACGCAACGCCGGCTTACAGACAAAATTTCCATTGCCGCGAAGATCGTCGCAGCGCCTGTTGCCGCTGCAAAATCAACGCCGCGTTCGTCTTCGGAGCGCATCGCCCCCGGAGCGAGAAGATTCCCTTCGCTGCGAGTATCATCGCAGAGCCTGCCGCCGCTGAGTGAGATCGTCGCACCGCTGGTTAGCGGGCCGCATTTTGTCGCTGCGAACATCGTCGCAGAGCCTGCGAAGATAATCGCACCGCTCGTTAGCGAGCCGAATTTTGTCGCTGCGAACATAGTTGCAGAGCCAGCGAAGATCGTCTCATCGTGCCTTTCTACCGGAGAAGCTACGCCTTGGAATCCATACAAGTATCGCCTCACTCCCCATACAGGCCGGATTCGTCGCACATGCCCGCTGCGTGCAGCGGGGTTGTCGCATCGCCTCCCCAGGGTGTTTTTCGACGCCTGAGCGCCGCTAGGAACTTTTATCGCATCACCAGGTACTGTTGGCTAAAATCGACGCTAATGTGGATTAATTTGTCATTAAGCTAAGAACTCTTTTTGAAACCATATTCTTGAACTGTGTATGTTGGATTTTTGTCGTTTTGGTCTTGTGTAGTTTATATAAAAGTACTTATTTATCTACATTGGTGTGGAGTCAATTTGTTGTGTTTTCACTGTGTTACTGTGAGTGTTGGTACACATACTTTACACATTGCCTTTGATAAGCCTGTCTGCTCGTGCCAAGGTACCAAGGGGGTGAGCAGGGGTTATCCAAAGAGTGTATCCCCCTTACCCTGACTAGAAATAAAGGTCCCTACTTGGACAGTGGTACCTACCTCTGCCAAATGGAGACCCCCAGATCTAACAGCTACCATTCACATTGTCTTCAAAGTGCACTTCAGAGCGCCTGGGCCTTGGATCGCATCTGTGTATTTCTCCATTCACCTCCGTGCCCGTGGCCTGTCAGATCGAGCCTCCCTGAGCACCGCCTCCACAGTGCGGGCCGTCCACTTCGCCGGCGCTGCTGTCGCAGTGACCTTTTGGTTTTAGCACACAGTCGCCGGTTCCGTTCAATGACGGCGTGCACCGGCCATCTTCAGTGGCGGCGCCCGATGGAATGCCGCTGGGAGGGCTATATGTGGGAGTCTCCCCGGTGTGTGGGGCTCAGCCGTGTCTTGAGCTGATGCTCCCTGCTACCGCCGTCATCCCAATACCGCGTTCCCTGGAGGCCTCCTCTGGGCAGGGGCGAAACTTGTGGGGTCGCGCGGCCCTCCGGCTGGTCAGCCACCCCGTTCCCACTTGGACCCTGACTAGGGGTAGAACCGCTCCCGCCTTGGGGGTCGCCCGCTCTCCTCACCGGTTGAATCGCACCGGGCCTCAGTTCCTCAGGCGGCGGCAATCAATAGGCCGCACCTCCCTGCACTACTGGTCCGCGGGCCGCTCCACCGGGCGCCTTACCGCTCGCAGCAGTGCTGCACGCAAATCCACTCCACGGAGCGGGGCAGGGAACCACGGGCTTCGCCCGCACTGTACTTCCAGCGTCAATCGTCGTAGCAGCACTAGCGGCTGCTGCCCAGCAGGGGCCTTCGCCGCGCGGTCTCACCTCACGGAGGCCGCGACTGCCTTCTTGTCTGCAACCGCGTCCTCAGCTGTGGAAACTGCACAATAAAGAGTCTCCTCGCTTCCACTTCACTTCAGCCATCTGGTGCCACAAGCTACAGGCGTGGATGGCGCACTTAGAGGAGAATTTTGTCGTATTACAGGGGATATCGGTTGGAGCACTACAAGCTCACGTCCGCCATGTTGGCTGGCTAGCCATGCCCCCTTGTCCGTGGCAATATCTTTCATGGAAACATGCTTTTTTAATTTCTATTACTTCAATTAGAAGAGTCCGTGAGATCCAGGCATTACGATAGGGTAGTCCTTAGAACTAACCCTAAATTTCTACCAAAAGCAGTTTCCATTTTTCATATTAATCAATTCATTGATTTACCTGTGTTTTTCCTACAACATGACACAGTTGCAGAAAGGGTATTATACACTTTAGATGTCAAAGGGACATTAATGTATTACATTGACAGAACTCAATTGTTTAGGAAAACTGCCTTTGCACCTCCTCATGTAAGGAAAGGAATATCTGAATCCGGCATTTCAAGATAGATAGATAGTTAAATGCATATAGACATGTTATGCAAAGGCTAAATGACTTTTACCTGTTACACTAAAAGCATACTCCACTTGAAAAATTGGAGTTTCTACGGCTTTTTTAGGCAACATTCCTATTGCTGATATTTGCAAAGCAGCAACATGGTCTACACCACACATAAAACATCATTGTGTGGCTGTATTTGCATGCAACAAACCAATGTTGGTCAGGCAGTACTTAAAACTCTTTTTCAGACAACTGCAGCACCCACAAGTTAACCACTACATGGGGAGAGGGACTGCTTTACAGTCTATGCAAAGCATGTGTATCTATGGCACACATTCCTCGAACGGATTATGTTACTTAATCTGTAAGCATCTGTTCTTGGCATTTTGATTCAGATGCGCTATCCCTCCTCCTCAGATTCTGGTGTAGGTTTCTGTTTATACACTTTATCTCATACGAAAGCATAGCCATCTCAATGCATGCTTACGCTGCATTCTTTACATTCTCACCTAACCACGGCAAAACAATCTGAAGATGGCATCGATGACCATGCGCAGTATGGCCAAGAGGAGTCACACAGCCTCGTGACTCGAAGAAAACTTCCTGAAACTGAAACAATTTGTAATCATCCGAGCCCAGCAGTAGATGGCGGACTTGTGCAAAGCATGCACATCTACAGCAGTACATACCAAGAACAGATGCTTACAGGAAAAGTAATATATTCCTTCTTAGGGCCATGGGAAGATCCCAATTCCTAGCACACATTAAAATAGCAGCATTTCATAGCTTATGCTTCATCATAAATGTGAAAAAGTTGGATCTTCTGTCGCAACAGATTCAATCTTTCCACTACTCCATTCCAAATTAGGTAGCCTGCAAAGCAACGAACACTTGTAGCATTCGGACAGGTGCTGACAGTTTGTCAGACGCACTATCCATTGACTGTTCGAACCGTAATTAAGCTGTTGGGAATGATGGTTTAATGTATAGTGACTGCACCATAGGCCAGATTACACATGCACCCATTAAAGGAGTGCCTCTCAAGGCAGTATGCACAAGCGGAAGGGCATTTGGAAGATCTAGTGTAACAACCAGGATCCATCACTCTCTGCTTTGGTGGAACAGCAACAAAATATTGCTTGGCAGGCCCTTTCTAAACCCCTTCCGCAGGTCACCATCATCACTGATAGGTCTTTCATAGGGTGGAGAGCTCACCTCTGCGAGATGACTGTACAAGGCAACTGGACCCCTTAGCTCCAAGGCTGCCACATAAACTGCCTGGAACTTCTAGCCATCAGAATAGCCCTACAACCATTAAGGGGAAAACTGTAATAATAAAAACAGACAAAATGGCGGCCATATTTTACATCAGAAGCAGGGGTGCACTCACTGACCCCAACTCTCTGCACTTGCTCATGAAATTCGACATTGGGCAACCTGCAACAACACCCACCTACTGGTGTAAGATTTGCTAGGAGTTCAGAACGACATTGTGGACCTGCTCAACAAGTCCATGAGTGGGAACTCTAACCACATGTTGTTCAAACTTACTTTCAGAGGTTGAGAGTAGTCCTACAATAGACTTATTTACTACTCTAAAAAGGCAAAATGCCGAAACTTTGCCTCCAGGTACCTGCACACCTAGTCCATGGGCAATGCATTCTTGATGAACTGGTATTGATATTTGCTCGTCATTTTTTGCCTCTCCCCCCCCCAATCATCCCATATGTTGTGAGAAAAATAAGCCCTTTATCCATAATCCTCATCCTAGCTGGCTCAACCATGACAAGACAGCCCTGGTATTCAGTACTCCTGGAGATGTCACTTAGTCCCCACAATAAGCTCCTGTTGAGACCGGACCTTCTCTTCCAGCATCTGGGTCAGCACAGACACCAAGATGCCATACAGCTGAACCTTGCAATCTTCCACCTGAGTTTTTAGAGTTTGGCTACCTCAACAACAGGAATGCATGGCTATCCTACGGTAAGCGTGAAAATCCACTGTGCGTGCACTGTTATGGGCTAAGTGAAAAAGGTTCATATGTTACTACAACCCCAAACACCTGGTTCCAATACAAGTATCTGTGCAGGCGCATGTTTCTTACCTCGTACACCCTTACAATGCAGGCCTTGAATACACTTACATACACTTGAACTTATACAAGTGAGAAGGTGTTACAGCATTTCAAGAGAATACTTCATTACATACCCAGGTATATTAAGAGCATAGCAACATTTCAAAAAGGCTGTTAGTTGTTAAAAAGGAAAGGGGAGTAGCGTGGCAATGGTAGAGGCATGAATGGAGGTGCTACTCCTGATCTCTAGGCCATGCTCAAGGGAAATGAGTACTCAGCTACATCTAATTGTGAAAAAGCCACTCACTTTTGTGACCGTGTGAAGGGATCCAGAGTCTGACGAAGAAGACTTTGCTCGAATTCGGAGCCGCAGATTGGAGTTTTGCGTGTCCCAGGGACGCAATCACCTGGCAAAATGGTGACTGCATCAACAAAAGATTAGAAAGTAGGGGCCTTGGCCTCAATGACTCATTGGATTGTGGCGTTGAGGTCATAGTGGAGGTGCACGGATCCCTCCCTGAACAGCATCCAGGATTGAGAGAGCTGTGGACTGCGTGGGCCTCCTGTGGGTCAGTGCCTGTGAAAGACTGTCATTTTGGCATCCAGGGAACCCTGGTGGGGTTTGCGGCTTAACCCCTAGGTTGGCAGTCTGCCTGGCAGGGCATCCTCAATATGGACTAGGTACCTCTCTTCCTGAGCTTATGATTGCGAGGACAGATGCTGGAGGAGGAGGCAAGTCCCTGATATGCAAGACTTGGTGGTGGCCTGTGCATGCTCAAGGGACAACCTCCATTGTTGTGAAGATGGGGGGGGTGGGGGGTCGGCGGCTGGGTGGGTAAGTGTGAAGAGGAACCCATATCAATTACCTTGGAGAGACGAACTTGCAATCCTAAAGTGGATAATCCACTGCAAACAGGGAGGGCAGCATGGCAGCCCTTCCTGGAACAAATGATAGGAAACTGACAATGAATGAACCCAAAGGACAATTTGTGAAGTCTCCTCTTAGCGTCATTACATAGTCACGTCATTATTGCCATAGAGAAACACAGCTACATATTGCACAACACACATCTCAGTAGTGTGATACCAACTGAAAGTTCTGGATTGAGAGTTTGGAGGTGCGGCTGAGGGGCAATGGTGTGGCCCTACCCGTGACAAATCGGTCTCCTTGGGCCCATTCTTACAATGCCACCTAAAAATTAGACAAAGCAGGAGGAGCTGTTGGATTTCACATGGAGAACTACGTCAAATCAGGAACCCGAAGTACCTGGGGGAAAGGGGGAGGAGGTGAAGCGGGGAGGAGGTGAAGCAGGGAGGTCACCTGTGCTCACATGTTACACCCCAGGACAGAAATGGCAGTACGAAAGGTGATCTTTTTGAGAGCCTTCATTCATTGAAATGAGCTGAGGGAGGAACCTAATACTGATATTGAGAAAAATTTCACTGATCTATGTGCTAACCTCTGAAGTAAAATTAGCCATCTATGTAGAGACATGGAATCTGCAGAGGCTAGGGTGGTAGAGATGGAAATCTGGGTAGAAACGCTTGAGGCCTTCAGAATGAACATAGACCAAATTCAGCAATCTCTTGTAAAGAAACCTGCAAGGGCCTTCAGAAGAATAGACTAACTAATAAATCTATCCAGACATAACAAAGTAAGAATAATATGTTTAACAGAGAACGTGGAAGGCCCAACCCTGAAGCATTTATTATGGGCATGTTGTCAACCCTCGTGGGAGATGAGCACCCTACAGTACACGTTGATAGAGAGCTTGTTGATAAAGTGCGTTAAGTGGGCACCAGACGAACAAAACACACTCTTAGAACGAGAGAAATCTTAGTAAAATTCCTATACTATACTTTGAAGGAAGAAGTTATGAAAGCAATGAGGGCCTGAGAAGTGAGTTTTCAAGAATGCTCCTGTTCAGTGTTTCGGGATGTTTTGCAGCCCACCCTTCAAATACAACTTATTTTCCAGCCAATCACTGAGAAGTTAAGACCAGAAAAAATCTGATATAGATGGACATGGCTGTTTGGCATTTACGCAGGAGGGAACACAAAATCAGTTTACAGAAACACTGTTGTCCGCAAAACATCTAAAGTTAGACCTGACTGAGGAACAGGCCCAACGGAAGGGCCTGCCGCAGGGCAGTGACACATCAGACTGGGTCAGTGAGAGCTAGATTGGGCATGCACATAGACCTCTACAATGCAACAACACAATTTTATAAGACACTGGAAATAAGTGACTCAAAGGCTGAAAATGCCTTGAAAAAGAAGGTTCTGTTCTCTGGTCCCATTACATAACGCTGAACAAACATATCTACTCTATTCTTACCTTTTGAGTGCAAAGATTGGTTACTTTGTTGAATAAGTTGACACCAAGGAGCCAAAGATGTGTAGGAGTAAAATATCTTCACTAGCGGCTATGCTGATAAATGGAACCATGCTGTTCAGACTATGCTATGTTTTTGCGATGTGTTTATGATCTTCATCTGCATAGGGGAGAATTCCTAGAGACCGTAGGGGGGGGTTGGCTAAGTGGGAAGTAATAGTAAAGACAGAATGTATTGCTGTATAGAACCACCAACAAGATAGACTAAGAAAGGTCCCGGTCATACTGGAGCATTTTCTAATGGCTGACCTAGGTTTACGAGAGATTTGTAGAGAGCAACATAAAATAGACCGTGAGAATAGATTAAATTATGGTGAGTAATTTACTTGCTTTCTGGATCATTGATGTTGAAATTGGCATCATATCAATGTTGGGCCATGCAACTGTCTATCAAATTACAGTTGGGACATAGCACCAGAAATAAATGTGGGCCCCTACTTCCCTCATTACTAAGACATCGTACTCCAAGAACAGATTGGACAACAAATGAAGGAATACTTTTAACTAAATAGAGGACCGAAGGTTTAAGTGATCCAGGGAAATGTATAGCACTGATGACACGACTTAGACGTCAAGAAATCCCAAAATTTGAAACAAATATAAAAAGAAGATGGAGTTGGAATTTATAGTTCCCTGGAGCTTCACCGGAAATGAAAGGCAGCAAGAAGACAAGTTAGACTTGTATACTCAAGCATGTCAGAACTATCACTGCTATATTTTAGGGAGGGAGGCATCTGGTGATGGCTGATAGGATGGGCTATTTTTTTGTTAAACAAGTCTGAGGTAAAATAGTGAGGGATTCCATTAGAGAAATTAAATCCAACACAGGACTTCTTGCAGAAGGAGAAAATACACTGGAAGAATTCCATACATGTTGTACCAATCTCTACTCAAAAGAAACTTGCCTTCAAGTGGAGCAGAAACTTTATCTCACATAGGCGAATCTACCCCACCTCCTCAATGAACAAAAAGCATATCTGGTAGCACCCATAATTGAGAATCTTCAATCCAAACCAAAGTACTGCAGCACACATTAGTGCAGATACCCGCTGTTCATAGACTTCTTTTAGACCGGAAGGTATCGCTTCTTTCATAATTATTTCCCTTTTTTCTTTGAATGTGATTTTTGACAAATGTGGTAACTGCTGAGAATATACTGTATGGTTATTCTGGAAGATGGTACCGTACAGGGACTTTTGACATAATTGTGCTGTTTTAAAGAGTTTGGATGATTTAAACCCTCAATAAAAATTAATAAAAAAAGAAAACCATCGCAAAATCTGAAAGCACTCATTGGTGACAAGGCTGTAGAAACTGCAATAAACTCGTAAATTGTAATATGGCCCCTGGTCTGGATGAATAAAATGGAGTATTCTATAGAACATGTGGCAATAGGTAATTGACTTATTTCATCACAGCTCTGAGACTTGAGCCATCTCCAAATCAATGGGCGAGGTCATCATCACAGTAGCTTCAAAGTCTGGGCAGAGGAACAGAAGATTTCCTGCTCTCTCTAACTGCATCTCTCCCCGTGATCTGCCACCATTTAAAACTATTTGAAGAAATATCAGGCTTTAAAATAAATGTTGACAAATCACAAATATTTAACCTGTGCTTCAGCACTGAGCTCATACACTGATTGCAGGGACTATAACCTTTTGACATGCCCGTAGCCTCTGGAGATGTCTGAGAATAAAGATCTCAACAAAAATAGCAGCCTTGTTTTGCTTAAACTATCCTCATCTTATAGCTGAAATGTAATTTGACCATGGAGCCTGGTCTAAACTTATCTTGTCCTGGTCTCTGAAAATGTATGCGTTAAAAATGAATATATTAGCACATTTACTCTACTTGTTCCAAGCACTTTCTTACTATTGAGTAATCCTTTATTACATAAACACAGAAAATGATTCTTGATTACATCTGGGGTCAGGCTAAGCCTTATACCAGTCCAGAACTCAGGAGGGCATGGGTCTACCTGATTTCCACTGATCTTGTGCAGCGATCCAGCTGCGAGCAGCAATAGAATGATTCACAGCAGAGAACAAAAGACATGGGTTCAAATGAGCCATGTTATAGTGAGTAGGCCCCAATGGCATGTGGTATGGCTGGGGAGGAAACACAGGCCTATAAACACACTGCTAAGTAGACCGGTTTATACCTCATTACGTTTATGGGACGAAGTCATGCTAAAAAGAGGTCTTTCTATTTTCCCCTCCCCCACATACACCAATTCACTTTAACTGATTTTTCTCTGGTGATGCAAGAATTGGCTTTTGACTAGTGGCTGGAGGAGGAGTGCATAATGAGCTCAGACATGTTCAGTCGGCACCAGTTAAATCACATCTAGAATGCAAACCTGAATTTCGCTTGGATGGAAGGGAGAGAATAAGGTACACCCTAATTAGACACTGGTTCTTTCAACTCCACTTGAAACAGGCTGGTATCAAAGATAAGACACTGATTAAATCACTATTCCCCAGTATAATAAGCATATAGAGTATAGTACATGGAGTTAATCACAGATGCGCGCCCAATGTAGCCATACATGTCAGAGTGGAAAAAGAGCACTTCAGAAATGTTTATTTAGGAAACGGTGGGAGCGGATGAGAAAATGCATCAAAGCTCAACGTACTTTTTTTTTTTTTAGAATTTGTTTATTTTGATTTCACAATTGTTGACATGAACAGTGCTATATCGTACAGCCGTTTCAAACATGAAATAAACGTTATAGCCATTCCACCCTTTCCCCGTGCAGTGTCCAATGATATATTACCTAGTTTTTTTTTTATTTCTCTCTCTCTCCCCCCCCCCCCCCCCCTCCCCCTTTAGAGGACTATAATAATACAGTACTTGTGCTACTTGCGGGCCCTAGGGGAGGTTCCTTCATCATTGGGTTCATGACTTTTCATAGGCGAATCCCCTCCCTCCACCACAGAGCCTGAATTCTCTGTATCCTGCCCCGTTGCTGTTGTTGCTTTAAAGACCTCAACAGCCTCTCTCCATAATGCTAGCTCCTCTTCTGCATGCTCATCTACTCTACATCTGCGTAGCCCGAGTTCCACTGCTACTGCCCATTCTTTCACATCGTTACCCCTCTTTACCACAGTGGGTCCCCTCGTGCCCATCCATGTCATGGCTACTCTGCCGTTTCGCAAGCAATAGCGCCAATTGTGCAAATCGCCATTGCATTTTTCCTCCCTTATGTTGTTTGAGCATGCCCAAAAAACAAGCTGTAGGTTCTGGCTTTAGTGTCACTCCCCCTACACTCTGTAGTGTCTCAATTACCAGGCCCCAATAAGCATGTAGTGAAGTACACTCCCAGGCCAAGTGTAGAAATGACGCTGGAGCAGTGTGGCATCGTGGGCACGTGTTCGGTTTCGTGTGGTCTATGCGGTGTAGTAGCACCAGGGTAATATATGTACGGTGTAGAAAATTGAAGTGAGCTAGTTTAAATCACACGTTGCATGAGCCCTTTTTTACTAATTTACAGGCCTCCTTCCACTCAGCGTCCGGGAATGGCGCCCCCAGTTCCTCCTCCCATGCCAGTATCGCCCTCGTCTTGGTGTGGGTGTGTCCGTTATCATCGCATTGTATAAGTGGGATATCAAGTTTCTCTGCCCCCTCCCCCAAACTCCAGCAGCGTTCTAAACAAGACTCAGACTCCAGGGTGACCAGGCACGTAGGCCAGATGTCCCGTGTTACATTAGTGATGCTGGCGTAGAGAAGGAATTGCCCCTGTCCCACTCCAAAACTGTTTTGTGCTGCCTCAAAAGAGATCAGTGTGTCGTTGGGGAAAAGGTCTGCCTACGTCAGGCATCCACCGTCTTTCCAGCCCATTACATCCACCTCTGATGCCAAGTGCATAAACGCCCGGGAGGTCCCAAAAGATGAAATCCCTTTCAAAGGGGGCCCGCCTCAGTACCACCTAAAGCTCGACATACTTACCTAGATTCAGAAAAATTCTCTTCACCCATCCAGTCTCACCTCTATTATATGTACCGTAATATTACCCCGAACTATTGAAGGAGGTGAGGAGACATAGGAGAGCTGCTGCCGATTTTTAATTTTTAGCTTTTATAAATCTGTTTAATAAGATTACACAACACATGATAGCTTGTGGAATTCCCAGTCTACTGTAAAGAGGCCCACTTACACATTTCAGTTCATCCCTCACGGCCTAGTGTTAACTTCAAGAACAAATGAGGAATCGCCTGGCAAATCCGGCTTCCCCCAGTTACACTCCAGACTGGCTTTTCAGCTTGGCCTTAGTGGCTCCGTCCTTGCTAGTGTGGCAGTACCTCAGTGTGGTTTCAGCCCCATCTCATTCTAATACATTTTCTGCAGTTTTCCAGGGACCCCACACCTTATCAAATTTACGGGTGTAGCCGCGAACTCTGTAGACCTGCTCCTCAGACCTCATACACCTGTTTAGATTTGATTCCCTCTCGGCCAATGATTAGATCGATTTCATCTTTCTTAACCTAGTTCTTGTGAAGCACTCCCAGTAGAGTAATTTTAGTTGGGAGGCCTCCCCAACCCGCGTTGGCTTCTAATCTCCCTAAGTCCTGCTCCCGTTTACTCTTTAGGTGTGACAAAGGGTGGTAGTCTGTTGGTAAGTAGTGTGGTGTAGATCTGCAAAACTGCATGTTTGTGCAGTGGAGCCTCCAGTACTCTGAATTCCAGCGGTGTTCCTCTGCTGTGTCTTGAAGTCGATTCACAATGCACTTCAGGACATGCCTCACCTGCATATACCGAAGAAATTGACTCCCCACCAGTACAAGAGCTGCTGCAGATTTGGTGGGGACGCCTCAGATTTGAATACTTTAGGGAGGAGTTGATCAACTGAAACAGTGTCCTGGGTTACCCACTACCAGTGAAAGACCTAGTGATGATCCTGGTCATCAGACTGGAGGGATATGACGACAGCTAAACAGGAGTGGTGTGTGGTTTTGCCGTGTCCGGAAACCATGGAACAATTCCATTGTGTTAACTGGAAAAAAGCATACCCACCCCAGTCTCCCAATGACATCAGAAAATACAGGCAATGTTAATGATGGACAGGCAGTCGCACAATGGTAACAACACTCATACAAATTTTGACAGGTTATGGACGCCCCTGTTGGAACTCCTGATCCAGGTTGATCCTTATGAAAGGTGCCCACTGCAATGAAGAACTACGGGCCTGTTCCAGTAGAACTCTAGCCCCGGGATGTTCTTACTTAGGAACCCCACTTATGATGCCAACACAGTTCCCGAGTTCTACTATGATCAGAAATAAATTATCTGACAGAACTTTGATCATGGGGGCTTGGGAGGGTAAGGTAAGGAAAATGCTACTTACCAGCATGCATCTGTTCTTGGCATGTAGAGCTGCAGATCCTCACACTTGCATTAGATCGCCATCTGGTGTTTGGCTCGGATGCATGCACCTTGCTGTTGTCTTGGAAGAAGTCTTTGTAGTCAAGAGATAGGTGACTCCTCCCTTGGACGATGGTGCGCATGGGCATCGACTCCATGCTTAGATTGTTTTTCGCCATGATGGGAAATGATGTAGTTAGTAGAAAGAAAAAGATGTCCATGTGTGTATATCTAAGTAAGATAGAACTGAAAAAGATACAGGTCCCGGGGAGGTGGGTGGGTGTGTGAGGATCTGCAGCTCTACATGCCAAGAACAGATGCATACTGGTAAGTAGCATTTTCCGTTCGAGGCATATGAGCTGCAGATCTCATCTCACACTTGCATAGACTGTAAAGCAGTATCTCCCCTAGCGGTGGTCACCTGTATCGGTTGCAGTAGTTTGAGAGTTTCAAGAACAGCTTGGCCCACAGAAGCTTGCTGCTTGGCTTGCACGTTAACACAATAGTGTTTAGTGAAGATGTGTGTTGTAGACCATGTTGCTGCCTTACAAATGTCTTCTACTGGAATGTTTCCTAAGAATGCCATAGAGGCCCCTAGTTTACACGTGGAATGCGCCCTAGGGGGAATTGTTAATGTGTGTTTCGCTTGTTGGTAGCATATTTGGATATATTTAACAATCCACCTTGCAATCCCAGCCTTAGAGATAGGATTACCCTTATGCGGCGGGGAGAAATCTACGGACAGTTGTTTTGTTTTGCTAAATGATTTGGTTCTGTCAATGTAATAAAGCAGGGCTCTTTTTACATCTAGGGTGTGTAGAGCTCTCTCCGCTAAGGAGTCCGGGTTTGGAAAAAACACTGGTAACTCCACTGATTTATTAAGATGAAATGGAGAGATGACTTTAGGAAGGAACTTTGGGTTTGTCCTGAGAACCACCTTGTTACGATGTAATTGTAAGAATGGTTCTTGTATGGTTAAAGCCTGGATCTCACTTACTCTTCGAAGAGAGGTGATGGCAATAAGGAAAGCCATTTTCCATGTGAGGAACTGCAGTTCGCATTTATGTAAAGGTTCAAATGGGGGTCCCATGAGCCTAGTAAGAACAATTTTTAGATTCCACACTGGAGAGGGTGGTAACCTAGGAGGAATGATTCTTTTGAGGCCCTCCATGAAGGCTTTAATTGCAGGGACTCTAAAAAGTGACAAGTGTTGTCTGTTTTGCAGATAAGCAGCAAGTGCTGCAAGATGTAAACGTATGGATGAATATGCTAGGTTACATCTTTGCAAGTGCAGTAGGTAGCAAATGTTATTTTGGATGGAGACATCCAGTGGATCAATATGGTTGTTGGTGCAGTAAATGGCAAATCTTTTCCATTTTGCAGCATAGCAAGCTCTAGTAGTAGGACGTCTGGCTTCTTTAATGATGTTCATACATTTCGGTGGTAGGTTAAGGTAACCGAACTCTAGGACTTCAGGAGCCAGATCGCCAGATTCAGCTGACCTGGATCTGTATGTCTGATCTCTCCAGGGGTCTGCGTTAGCAGGGATGGGGACCGGCGTAGTTTTAGTTGTGGAACTAGTGAGAGTTCCAACAGTGTTGTGAACCACTGTTGGCGTGCCCATGTGGGAGCTACTAAGATTAGTTTGAGAGACTGTTGTCGGAGCTTGCGTACCACTAGTGGAATCAGTTGGAGTGGCGGAGAAGCGTACGCAAATCTGCTTGACCAGTTCATCCATATGGCATTGCCCTTGGGACAATGGGTGTGGTAACCTTGTGGTGAAGGTTGGGCATTTTGCTTTTTCGTGTGTGACGAACAGATCTATGTCTGGTTGGCCCCACATGTGGAAAATGGTAGAAGAACCTGGGAATGTAGTGTCTGTCGACTTAACAGATCCAAGATCTGATTGTGAACTCCTGGAAGGTGTTCGGCGAGCAGATATATATTTTGTGGGATGGCCCATCTCCATACGTTTTGTGCGAGCTGGGACAGCTGCAGAGTGTTTGTGCCACCTTGTTTTTGTATGTAGTACATGGCTGTCATGTTGTCCGTTCGGATCAGGACAGCTTTGTTTTGTACATGTACTTGGAATGTTTTTAAAGCTAGAAATATTGCTAGTAGTTCCAGGTGATTGATGTGGAGCAGTTTTTGTTGAGTGGTCCACTTGCTTTGGGTTGTATGCCCGAGGAGATGGGCTCCCCATCCTGTGAGTTATACGTCTGTCGTGAGTACTATCTGTGGAATAGGTTCGAGGAACAGCCGCCCTTTGGACAAGTTTTTTGTGTTCCACCACAGCAGAGAGCGATGTGTGCGGCTGTATACCAACACCAGATCTGTAAGTTGTCCTTGAGCCTGATTCCACTGATGTGCTAGACATTCCTGTAAGGGTCGCATTTGAAGTCTTGCATAAGGTACAATAAAAATGCAAGATGCCATCATGCCTATGAGTTGCATGAACACTCTGGCTGGGAGAGAGTGTTGGGCTTGAAATTTAGTGATGAGAGTTTGTATGCTGGCTATCCTGGTTGGACTGGGATATGCTAGAGCTGTGGAGGTGTTTATTGTGGCCCCCAGATATTGGTGTATATGAGAGGGCTGGAGATGCGACTTGGTGTAGTTGACCGTGAACCCCAAGTTGTGTATTGTTTGGATGGTTTGGTGAGTGTGTTGAACACATTGGTTGAAGGACTTGGCTTTTATTAGCCAGTCATCCAGATATGGGAAGACATGGATGTGTTGTCTGTTCAGGTGTGCTGCTACTACCGCAAGACATTTCGTGAATACCCTTGGTGCGGTGGTGACTCCGAAGGGAAGGACTTTGAACTGATAGTGTTGTCTGTCCACTACAAGCCTTAGATACTTCCTGTGAGCAGGATGTATGGGAATGTGGAAGTAAGCGCCCTTGAGATCTAGTGTGGCTAGGAAATCGCCTTGTTGTAGCAGCAGGAGCTGTTGTTGGAGAGTGATCATATGAAAATGATCTGAGTGTAAATATAGATCTGAAAGAAACACGTTAGTTAGATTCCTTACCTTAGAATATCCCCAGGCGTCAGGCTGGATCCGGAAAGATTTTTCGGCAGCATTACCCCTGCGCATTGGTAGGTGTCGTCTGCGGCTCCTCGTTCGTCATCGGCGTCGTGATCGCCGGGATGACGTCATCGGAGTACTTAGACGCCGCCCTCGCTCGCTGACGTCAGTTCTTTTTTCGGAGCCAGCAAGCGCAGATCTGGGAAGAGCTTACCCTTAGTAAATTTTTTTACTAAATTTTTGGACATTTTGGCTATCTTTTTCGAGTCGACTTCGACTCCTGGTGCCGGTAGGGATGCCCGGGTTCAAGCCGTGTGACGTCTGTCACCGACTGATGCCGGTTACCGACCCTCACCATCGGTGTCTCTACTGTCTTGGGGCCGACCACGATGACAAGTCGAGCCCCGACTGCCGGGCCTTGACGTCGAAAGCTTGGCGGGAGCGGTCCCGCAAGCTCCTCGAGATCTGGCAGTTTGCTCCGCGCTGCTCGAGGTCCCGGTGGAGGAGGAAGTAGAGGGACCGGTCGCGGAGCTGCAGTCATCACCGCTCGTCGGGATCCAAGTTCTCATACTCAGGTAGGTCGAGGCATGGCAAAAAGAAGTCGAAGAAGCAACATCGCTCTTCTGACTCCCCTCGCCGGTCACGTAACTCGGCCGAGGGTTCGGGTGGCACCACCCGTGCGGCTCCGCCAGAGCCGCAGGAGTCGCATCCGGCCCCAATCCCTCCGGTCCCTGGGCTTCATGCGACTCCGGACGAGATTCGAGACTTCCTTGTGGCCATGAAGACTCTCTTCCCGCCGTCGAGGCCTGCCGGCGCACCTCCGGGCACCGCAGGTCCGACTGGGGGTC
The DNA here is from genome assembly GCF_964204655.1 of Triturus cristatus. NCBI lineage: Eukaryota > Metazoa > Chordata > Amphibia > Caudata > Salamandridae > Triturus > Triturus cristatus. The sequence goes on from NC_140588.1 coordinate 515,309,972, forward strand.
CTAGCGAGCCAGCGGCTTCGGCGCCGTCGTCGACTTCGGTCCCTACACCGCATGCCCCCGTGGGATCCAGGCCTGGATCCCGGTTGACGCCAGTCGACCTCACAACTCCTCCGCTGGTGCCGACCCCCATGGTGTCGCTCCCGGCGTTGTCCTCGGACCACACAGTCCCTAGTTTCAGCCCCGGTCTGGCATCGATGGGTGAGCCTTTTGCCTATGACCCGGCTCCCGTCATTTCTGCCTGTTTACCAGGACACGGATGAAGGGGGGGACTGGGAAAGGGGTCTGAGGGCCCTCTGGCACAGCAGTGCCAGTTAAGTCAGGACTGGTTAGATGAGCTGGGGGACGCCAGTGGTCTAGACACTTCGCCTGACACTGGTTTCATCTCTCTTCCTTCCGTGGCTACGGAGGAGGGTGCTACTTATGCTGTGGTGCTGCACAGTGCGGCCCAGGCCTTGCGCCTGGAGCTCCCTGCAGCGGCCGTGGAACTAACCTCCTCACTGAGGTGCATCAGCCGCCAGTAATCTCTTCGGCGTCTCTGCTGCAGTTTAATGAGGCCCTCACCGACGTTCTGATGGGCACTTGGTCCAAGCCCTCCACAGTCTCCCCTGTGGATCGGAATGTGGCCCGGCACCACCACCCAGCTCCGGGCGACCCCAGCTTTTTGTCCTTACACCCCACCCCTGAGAGTCTGGTTATCCAGGACTCCACGTCCTAAACCGCTTTTCCGTCTGCGCCTGAGGATTGGGAATGCAAAAGGATGGAACAGTTTGGCAAAAAAATGTTTTCCTCCCTCAGTCTTGGGTTGCGGTCCATTAATACCGCGTGCCTTTTGGACCGTTACACCCGCTCTCTGTGGGATACGGTGGCGGACGTGTTGCCTCAGTGTTCAGAGGAGGCCAGGACACGGCTCGCCCAGGCTCTTGCTGAGGGGCGTGATGCAGCACGGTATTCCATCAGATGTGGACTTGACACCACAGACTCGCTGGGTAGAGCGATTGCAACAACGGTGGCGATACGTCGTCATGCCTGGCTGAGGTCCACAAACTTTTCAGGGGATGTCCAGAGCACTCTCATGGACATGCCCTTTGATGACTGTCGCCTTTTTGGCAACAAAGCAGATAGCGCGCTGGAGAGCTTTAAGGACTCCAGGGCTACGGCCAAGTCCTTGAGCCTGTCGGCCAAGCGCCAGCAACCTTCTGCTTTTTGCCCCTTTCGTGGCCAAGGAAGGGGCGCCCCCGCACGTTCGTCCAGCCACAGGCTGCAGAACCAGCCTCAACTCGGTCACGGACGTGGATTCCGCCTTGGTGGAGCAGGGGGACAGAGAGCCGGTCAGTCAACATCCGCTCCCGCAGCATCTGCCTCAAAGCCTTCCTAGTCCAACCTTTCAGGCCCATTCCACGCCAGTGGGATGCAGAGTTCGCCATCCCCTGCTCCACTGGCGTACCATCACTTCGGAAAGGTGGGTGCTGCAAATCGTCCGAAGGGGCTACTCCCTCCCCTTCGAGGCGACCCCTCCAGCCATGCCACCGCAGTACCACCGCATGTTAGGGGATCACTTGCAACTTCTGGAGGAGGAAGTTACGGCCCTCTTGGCCAAGGGGGCCATCGAGTGCGTTTCTGGCCCAGAAGTAGGATGGGGTTATTACTCCCACTACTTTCTGGTTCCCAAGAAGGGCAAAGGGGGCCTACGTCCTATCTTGGACCTCAGGAGCATCAACGCCTTTCTCCGGAAGGAGAAGTTCAAGATGCTTACTTTGGCTCAGGTTTAGCTGCCCTAGACCCTGGAGACTGGATGGTAGCAGTGGACATGCTTTATGCTTATTTCCACATCCCCGTCCTGCCGGCCCAAGACAGTTGCAGTTGTGGCTCACGGAGGGCGATTGGGTCAGTGGCAGATCACTCTCCCTACCCCAACCGGAGCACGTAGTGGTGACGAATGCGTCTCTCCTGGGATTGGGGGGGCCACATGGGAGAGGCGGAGATCAGAGGCCTCTGGTCTCCGGCGGAGTCCCGGCTCCATATCAACCTATTGGAGCTGCGGGCGATCCGGCTTGCACTGAAGGCATTCCTTCCCTCGTCCGGGGAAGTGTAGTGCAGGTGTTCACGGACAACACCACCGCCATGTGGTATTGCAACAAACAGTGCGGGGTGGGGCCGTGGACCCTTTGTCAGGAGGCTCTGCGCCTCTGGACATGGCTGGAACTTCAGGGCATCACACTGGTGGTTCAACACCTGGCAGGTTCTCTGAACGCCAGGGCGGACGAACTCAGCCGCCGGTGCATGATGGATCACAAGTGGCGTCTGAACTTGGACGTGGTGCAAGGTCTGTTTCAGCAGTAGGGAGAGCCTTGGTTAGATCTATTCGCCACCGAATAGAAAGCCCAATGTCATCAGTTCTTCGTATTGGAATTTCCAAGGCGGCACTCGCTCGGAGACGCTTTTCGTCGCGAGTGGAGTTGCAGTCTGTTATACGCCTATACCACTTCTGCCCAGAGTGCTGAAGAAGATCAGGCGCGACCGGGCCCAAGTCATCTTTGTGGCTCCAGATTGGGCACGAAGATACTGGTATCCCTAGCTACTCAGTCTGTCAATCGATCCCCCGATTCGACTGCCTCTTCAGGAGGACCTTCTGTCGCAGCAGCAGGGGACGGTCCTCCACCTGAACCTGTCCAGCCTCCACCTCCATGCGTGGAGATTGAGTGGCGGCAGTTGATGTCTTGCCTCCTGAAGTCTGTGATGTCATTCTGGCAGCCAGGCGTCCCTCCACTTAAACGGTATACGCCTGCAGGTGGTACAAATTTGTGCATGGTGCACAGCAAAGGCTGTGGATCCCCTTTCCGCCCCTCTTTCTGAGGTTCTCCTCATTCTTCTTTCCCTGGCTCAGCAGGGTTCTGCTCTAGGCACCATCAAGGGATATCTTTCAGCTGATCAGCCTTCTCTTTTCAAGTCCCCTGTTAATAGATTCTTGAAAGGCATTACTCACATGTTCCCTCCTGTTCCCTTTGTAATGCCTCAGTGGGACTTGAATCTGGTGTTGACTTATCTGATGTGCGCTCCATTTCAACCACTTCACAACTGTCCTCTTCGTCTTCTGACTCTCAAGACTGCTTGCATGGTTGCTATCACCTCTGCCAGAAGAGTGAGTGAGCTCCAGGCTCTTTCTTCTACACCTCCTTTCCTCTCTGTCCATCTGGACAAGGTTGTTCTGAGGACTCGCCCTTCTTTTCTTCCTAAGTTGGTACTGCATTTCACATCGGGCAGGCCATTTACCTTACCCACCTTCTTTCCGCCTCCGCATCCCTTCGAAAGAGGAAGAGAGGCTCCACTGTCTGGACCCAAAACATGCCCTCTCCTTTTATGTGGATCGCACAAAACAGTTCCGGGTGGACGACCAACTCTTCGTTGGCTACGTGGGCGCTAAGAAGGGGTGGGCAGTGCACAAGCGAACCATCTCTCGGTGGGTCGTTTTGTGCATTAAGTTCTGTTATTCCTTGGCTAAGAAGGATCCTCCTGTGGGACTGAGGGCCCATTCCACTCGGGCCACAGCGGCTACTACTTCCTTGGGACGGGGAGTCCCTCTGTTGGACATTTGTCAGGCAGCAACGTGGGCCTTGCTGCACACGTTTGCCAAGCATTACTGCCTGGACAGCCAAGTCCGAAGAGATGGCTTCTTTGGCCGTTCCGTTCTCCAGGACTTCCTGGTGTGATCTTGGTTCGCAGACCCACCACTGGGGTTTGTATTGCTGGGGTATCTATTATAAGGTAAGGAATCTAACTAACGTGTTTCTTTTGGATACACAAGTTGCTTACCTTCGGTAACGATATATCTGTAAGAAACATAATTTAGTTAGATTCCTTACCGCCCCACCCATCCTCCCCGTTCTGCGAACTGATATCTAGAGGGCAACGTCTAAGTACTCCGACTACGTCATCCCGGCGATCGCGACGCCGATGACGAACACAGAGCTGCAGACGACGCCTACCGACTCTCAGGGGTACTGCTGACGATAAATCTTTCCGAATCCAGCCTGACGCTTGGGGATATTCTAAGGTAAGGAATCTAACTAACTAATGTTTCTTACAGATATATCATTACCGAAGGTAAGTTACTTGTGCGTTGAGGGGTCTGAGGTCGAGTATCGGTCTTAGAGTCCTGTCCTTTTTGGGGATTAGGAAGTACAGCGAGTAAACCCCTGTTACTTGATGTTGTAAGGGAACAGGTTCTATTGCGTGCTTTTGAAGCAGTGAGAGAACCTCCTGTTTTAGGAGCGTGAGATGCTCTGTGGACATTGGACGCTGCTTGAGTGGTATGTGTGGGGGGTAGCTGTAAGTTTCAGGCAGTAACCATACTGGATAATCTGTCTTACCCACTTGTCTGTTGTGATGGAATTCCAGACCGGTATGAACTGCGATAATCTTCCCCCGACTGGAGTGGAATGGTCTGAGGGAAGCGGAGGGAAGTCACTGTTTTGTAGATGGGAAGGTGTGAGTGTTATTACCTCAGCCTCTTCCTTTGTTATTCCCTCTGTATCCGCCTCTAAAATATCCTTTACTGGGGGATGTCTGTGTGGTGGTTTTAAACAAAGATGTGTTGTCTGCTCCCATGTTTTTAGAGGCTCCTCTATAGAAGGAGCAACGAAAGCAGCCTCGTGTTTGTGGAGACTGTAACGCTCCCATGGACTTAGCAGTCTCAGTGTCTTTCTTCATTTTTTTCGAGTGCAGTGTCTAATGCCGGGCCAAAAAGTTGTTCTTGGTTGAAAGGCTGGTTGAGGATGGTAGTCTGGACCTCCTGCTTAAAGCCTGAAATGGGCGGCCAGGCATGGCGTCTAAGGAGTACCCTAGTATTGATGGATCTAGAGGCAGTGTCTGCAGCGTCAAGTGCGCATTTTATTGACGCGTTTGAAATTAGTTTGCCTTCTTGGATGAGATCATTTGCTTGGGTTTTATATTGGTCAGGCAAATGTTGTAATAGGGTTTCCAGTTGGTCATAGTGGGACCTATCCTATCTAGCCAACAGTGCTTGCGTGTTGGCTATGCGCCAGTGATTGGCTGCCTGCGCAGCTACCCTTTTGCCAGAAGCGTCCAGTAATTTGGATTCATTATCGGGGGTGGCGCATCCCCGGAGGTTTGTGAGGTGGTGCGCTTCCTAGCGTTGGATACTACTAGAGAATCCAAAGGCAGCTGTCCCCTAATGTAAGCAAGGTCTTCAGGGGCAGGTCGATATTTTTTATCGATTCTAGGGTTAAGAATCCTGGCACGTACGGGAACTTTGAACACTTCAGGGGCATGCTTAATGACTCCCTTGATCATTGACAATAATTGCACTGTCTTTTGGGACGGTTCGAATGTATCCAAAAGGAAGTCCTCCTCTGCTGTGTCTGAGTGCATTGTGACGCAGTGGTAAACGGCAGCCCTATTAAGTAACTGTCCAAAACCAAGATTATTGTCTGGGGGGAGATGGTTTTGAGGGGTGTGGCTGGGGGCTTGGGAGGTCTGGTAGATCTGTTAGGACAGGGTGGTGGATCGTCTGAATCTGTGAACGGGTCAGTTGGGTAACCCCCCACCCCTAGGTCATCACCATCATCATCATCTGGAGGTGGTGTATGTGGTAGAGAAGTTACAGGCAGAGGTGGTGTAATAGATTTAGGGAGAGGAGGTGGGTTAGAAGGAAGTACAGGAGAAGAAGGAGGCATAGGTGATGTACCAGAGTCCTCCTTCACAGGCACTGGAGGGGCAGGTGCTGTGACTTCCTCTTCTTACATGGCACAGCTGTGACATGTCCTGTTTCAGGGTTAATATAAATCTTTTTCTGTCTAGGATCGACAGGATCCGGATGAAAAAGCTCCTTTTCCTCGGGAACCGCCTCCGGTGCTGATTTTTTCGGTTCCGAGCAGAGCTGGTGTTGAGTTTTATGGTCTTTGGCCTTAGGAGGCGTGGTAGAGTCCTTAGGCTTGTCTTTTGTTTCCGAGGATCTTGATTTTGGAGCCAAAGTTGGATCTTTAGGCTTGGAAGTGTTCGACGCCGTCTTATCCACGGACCTCAAGGTTTTCGGGGCGATTAGTCTTTGGAGGTGGAAGGCGTCGGGACCGACTTCGGATCCGAGTGTTCTTTGGCTTTGGTGCCGAAGGCTTCGGCGGGACGATTACATGAGGTTTGCTCTGTCCCGAGCTACCGAAAGGCTTGTCTTTTTTCTTCGGAGCCGGGCCCGGAGGCGGGGCTTCTGAAGTGTTTTCGATCGTGACTGGGGCCAACAGGCGAAGTCTTGATCAGTGCCTTCGGTTTTGGTGGTGGGGTTGAGGCAGAGGCAGTAGTACTCACTCGTTGACCAGTAGTGATGGGGTCGTCTAAGTCGTCTGCCTCTGACACGATTTCGAGATCTTCGGAATCTTCATCCGGGCCTTCGTTGAAGATGTCCTCTGGTTCCGGAGCTGATTTCTGCGCCATGATGTGACGTCGAGCCCTTCGATCTCGAATAGTCTTCTTCGATCGAAAGGATGCGCAGGCTGGACAGCTGGACTCGTCGTGTTCAGGTGATAGGCACAGGTTGCAGACTTTGTGATGGTCACTGTGTGGGAACTTTGCTCCACACTGGGGGCATTTTTTGAATGGTATCCTTTCCATGAGCCATAGGCCTCACGGCGTGGAATGGCCCAGCGGACCTCGTCGACGACCGGAATCGAGCTGATGAAAGGCGCATCGAAGATGTTCCATGTGAATCCGAAGAGTTTCTGGAAGTTATGCGCGGCGAAAAAGTTTGAAATGAAGATTTCGAACTGTAGCGCAAAAGTTGCATCCGAACCCAATGGCGGACAAAAACTATCTGAGGATGAAGTCGATGCCCATGCGCACTATCGTCCAAGGGAGGAATCACCTATCTCGTGACTACAAAGACTCTTCCAAGACAACAAGGTGCAAGCATCCGAGTCCAACACCAGATGGCGATCTAATGCAAGTTTGAGATCTGCAGCTCATATGCCTTGAACGTTTTATTTTATGTTACGCTTTTTCGCTTTTGTCTCTGGATGCTCTTGTTATCTTTTTTTCATTGATGATCTTAAAAAATTATAAAATAGAATTAAAACAATAGATTGAGACAATGCGCCGGTGATGTGCTTTGGCCATTTATTCACTGACACCGTTCCAATGAACCTTTTGGCAGATACACCTCTCTCTGATGGGCATTTCTGTAGCCAATGAACTGTTTATGCCTCTGTGAATAGTATGTTGTTTGTGTCTTTCTTTTCCAAGAAAATGTTGCCTCCTAAAATGTATATTTTTATGACCCAGTGCTGAAAATATGCAATTTTGTATACAATAGATGAAATCGGACTTCCGGCCGCATTTTACGAGGTCTTTGAGAATATTTTACGACATGGATTTGGAGCAAAAGTTTGGCAGATGGTCCTTGAAAAGTTGGCGAAGAAAGACTTCTGGGGGGTAAGATTTATTATCAGGTGGACTTTTGGGGTAATCCAAAGACTACTTTATCCATTCTTTTGCAGCTCTTTCAGAGATGAAAGAATATTTGTTTGCCTAAAAAGATATAAATGAATTCAGAAATGCAATTCAAAAAAGTTTGTTAGACTTTGTTCTTTGCCAGTACTCTTTTCCTCGCAATTAATGTACTTTGTTGATCATTTCCCCACATCTCTCCTTATTAGTAAAATAAACTGTCAAATATTACTCGTATATATTTAGGAACATACGGTGGACACTTTGTCTGGTTAACACTTCCATTTCATTACAAATGCACCTCTTATATGAAAAACCTGAGAACTAATCGTGTTCTACAAAAGAGGGAAGCATTTCGGAATATGATGGTGTAGTTAGGACCTTCGCTAAGTAAGCCACAATTACAAACTAGAACTGGGCAACATTTTTGTTATGCAATCAAAATCTTGCATTATTCCATTTTTTTATTTCATATCCTTTCAATTGTGCTTTTTTACAGCATTGTAACCCGCATGAGACTACTTTGCAGCAATGTCTTTTGGAACTGTAAAATCGATGTGTACTGCTGCCTCAAGACATTTTATGCTCCAACTTTCCAGGCAGATACAGGCTTCCCCGCCTGTATCTCAATTAATTATTGTATGCTAGGTACGCGCCAAACCGCATTTCTCGCAATACGTGCTTTTTTTATGTAAAGTACATGTAAAGCCCAAGTGGGGAAAAAAACGTCAATTTCATTAACACCTAATGTCAGACGTGATAGAACCTTCATTTGCATTACAAATTCTTGGTTGGGTGACCTATTTCATTAATATATTGACCCCGCTAGTACCAGTGTGGCTCTAAACATTTTTAACATGATATCAAAAAGCCAATTTTTTACCTTCTTTGGTTCTAATCTCTGCGCACTTTATTTGCTTTCTTTTATGGAACTTAGTTATGTTTTGCATGAATTTTGATGAAGTATATTACAGTCCAAAAGAAGAGAAGCCTAGGTTTTCTAGTTTGATAGTGTACGTTTTAGTTTTCTAATGTCCCAGTGTCTATCTTGCCTAATTTTAGTCAGACCCTGCATTCATTTTGATAGATATTTCCCATACGGAAAGGGCGACTGTGTCCAAGTCGGAACAACCTTCCCATCCTAGTCCACCGTCCCATGTTACTGGAAGATGGAATCACCATCATCTCAAGGCTGTAATGAATTAACTCTTTCTGAAGTTGCGTAGTACACAAATATAGAAAGCAGGAGAGGACCATGTCTCATCCCTGGCCTTCGCCAAAATAAATTTGTTTTTCAATCTTTTACTTTGACTAGATTGCAAAAATCTATAAACAGTTATTAGTGTATGAACCTTCGTCATTTTCAGGTCTCCCCTGAGATACAGCGCATGCACTGTTGCTTGCGACGATCTAATATTTTTTTTTTTTTAAATCCTGCCACTATCAGACTTGGCATCCTTGGTGTGGTTTCCCCTGACTTTTTGCCTCTGCCTCCTGTATTTTTGATGCTGTGCTGGATTTCGTTTTAGCTGGCTTAGATGCTTTGGGAACATTGCCACTGCTAATAAGTGTCAAAGTGCAAGTACTCCCTAGGGAAATGGTTATTATGATAGATTATCCATGATTGGCCAATTTGATTTACTGATATGCCGCTAGTAAAGTGCACTGATTGGACCAGGGCCTGTACATCACATTCTACTAGTGGGCCTGCAGCACTGATTGTGCCATCCACACAAGTAGCCCCTTCAAATCAGTCTCAGACCTACCCCTGTAGTGTCTATGCATGCAGTTTGTAACTGCCATGTCGATCTGGCAAGTGCACCCATTTCCAGGCCCACACCTTCCCTTTTCTTACATGTGAGGCAACCCTCTGGTAGGCCCAAGGTACCCCCATGGGCAGGATGCAGTGTATGTAAAAGGTAAGACATGTGCTGGTGTACTTACATGTCCTGATAGTGAAATACTGCCACTTTCGTTGTTCACTATTGAACGGCTATCTGTCCCATAGGTAACATGGGAGTTAATTTGTAACATCTTACACGTATAACTTTCTATTGGGACCAGATGTAGAAATGGAGTTTAGGCTCTCTAAACTCGGAATTTACTAGCACATCTTTTAAGGAAGATGGTTTTAAAATTGTGTTTTTGAAAATGCCATTTTTTAGAAAGTAATTAAAACACATTATCTAGCCATCACATTCATCACTGTCTATTACTTGAACAGACACAGCCATATACCAATTTCTTTGGTCTGTAGAATTTATTTACTTCTTTTTCATGATTTTGAAAAAATAGTCATTGTTATTTTACAATCAGAACACGGGGAACACATGATTCTTCCCACTTTGAACATACAATCAACTCAGATTATGAAAAACGAAATAATCTAACTGTTACAAAAAACACACAATACAAATAACAGTAATGATTTACATGAAAAAAAGAAAGTTGTGTACTCTTAGACCTGTCATGATTTTAGAAAAGAAGCAACCATTGTAGAAATCCATTAACCAATGTGTACATTCATTGTCCGGTCCCTACCAGACGGAACACTATTATTGCTCATAGGGATCGTTTTATTCAAATTGACAGCTAATCCCTAGGAGTGGATTTAAATCTGTGAGATGTGACCCCTGGTTGAGATGTGCTGACGCGTTTCGAGCCCCAATACTATTCTTGGGGTTGTCTACAGGGCCGTGACTAGGTACAATCTGCTAATTACGATCTGGGGGATGGACACCTGTGTCGTTACTTGATATAATCGTTGCTTGTAATTGTTCCCATTTTGTCAATGATTCGGACTTCAATAAGAAGGAGGACTGTGCCTTTGATGTGTGTGCTTTGCTGGGTTGGGCTGCAGTTACTGCTTCTGCCAAGGAGAGAACAAAGGCGTTGCTGTGAACCTGCTTGAAGAAGAATCTCCAAGGGCTTGTGTGTACTAGCCTCCTGTTATGAGGTCTCAGGGACACAAAGACTTCACCTGCAACCTACTGACTAGCACCTGGACTCCTGCATTCGGAGTGGAGTGGAGTGGAGTGGAGCACAGCTGGAGTGGAGCACAGCTGGATGGAGCGGAGTGGAGCACAGCTGGATGGAGCGGAGTGGAGCACAGCTGGATGGAGCGGAGTTGTATGCATTGTGTTGGCCTAGAGTGGCACTGCATTGAGTGGCATAAATGGAGCAGCATAGAGTATTATGGAGTGGCTTAGAGGAGAGTGGACTGGTGTAGAGTGCAGTGGGTAGAGAGAGTTGTACGGAGTAGAGTGCAGAGGCATAGAGGTATGTAGTGTATAGTGCACTGGGGTACAGAGGTGTAGGGCAGAGTGCTGTGGTATAGAGAGCAGTGCCATATAGAAGAGTTGTGCAAATTAGAGTGGAGTGCAGTGGAGTAAAGTGGCATAGAGTGCAGTGGTGCACCGTAGAGTGCAGTACCATAGAACACAGTGGTGCAGAGTACAGTACAACAGAGTAGGTTGCAGTGGCATAGAGTGCCGTGGTACAGAGTACAATGCAGTTATGTAGAGTACAGTGGTAGAGTAGCGGGTAAACCACTTTTACAATGCATCATTTACCAAACAATCACTCACCACAAATCATTTACTAAGCATCTCCTTTACCATGCATTGCCTTTACCATACCTTTACCACACATTTCCTTTACCATGCAGACCTTTACCATGTATATGCCTTTACCAGGCATTCCTTTACAACAAAATGGTAAGTATATATCAGGTAAGCATGTGTGTGTGTGTGTGTGGGTGTGTGTGTGTGTGTGTGTGTGGGGGGGGGTGTATATGTATGTATATATATCAATCTTCACTCACTACTACAAACACTTGTCATCTGAGAGAGAGTTGTCAACGGAGAGGCCAGTCTCTCAACACACCCTACTATGCATAACTGTGATCTGAGTGAAATCTGACAGGAGAGGCACTTCCTTCCCCACACACTACTAAGTGCACCCGTCGCCTGAGAGAAAGGTCTGAAAGGAAAGGATAGTCCCTCCCTTCACACTAGTATGCATTCCCATCATTACAGAGAGTGGTCTGAGCAGAATGGACAGTCCCTCTACACACCCTACTACGCATACCTGTCATTTGAGTGCGGTGTTAAAGGAGAGGCCCGTTCCTCCCCACACACTACTACCTACACCAGTTACCTGAGAAAGAGAGGGGTCTGAAAGGTGAGGATAGTCTCCGCCCTGTACACTACTACTCACATCCATCATCTGACAGAGAGGTCTCAGCGGAAAGGCAAGCCTCTTTCCATACACCATACCACACACTCCACACACTACGAAACACATCCACCATCTGAGAGAGAGGTCTGATAGGAGAGGGCAGTCCCTCCCCACACACTACTACGTATGCCTGTCATCTGAGGGAGAGAGGTGTGAAAGGAGAGGCCAGTCCTGCCACACACCCTACTACACACATTCGTCATCTGAGAGATTGGTCCGACAGGTGAGGCCAGTCCATGTACACACTCTAATATGCACACCTGTCACCTGAGAGAGAGGTCTGAGCTGAAAGGGCAGTCCCTCTCCACTCAGTACTACTATGCACACCTATGATCTGAGTGAGAGATATCTCAGCAGAGAGGCATGTATGTGTTGCTACATCCTAGTACACTATATCGTCTGCGACAGAGGTCTTAGGGGAGTGGTTAATGTCTCTCCACACACCCCACTACTCACACCTGTCATTTGAGAGAGAAGTTTGTTAAGAAAGGCCAGTCCCTTTTCACAACCCTTCTATGCACACTCATCATCTGAGAGAGAGCTCTGACAGGAGAGGCCAGTCCCGTCCTACTCACTACCATGCACACTCGTTATCAAAGAGAGAAGTCTCAAAGGATAGGCCAGCCCCTGTACACCTGTTATGTAAGAGAGAGGTCTCAGCAAAAAGGCCAGTCCCTGCACACACCCTATTATGCAAAGGTCTCATTTGAGAGACCGGTTTGAAAGTAGAGGGTAGTCCCTCCTCATACTCGTTTTTGCGATCCAGCGATAGTCACAGGAGAGGAGAGCGCAAACTTCAGTGAGTGAGGCTTGCCGCGCGAGGGTAGTGCAATCCTGCGAGAACCGGATGGAAATTGCTGATCCTGCCACAAGGTGTTTTATGATCCCACGAGTCTTGCAAGATCGTATTGGGGAAGGGGGGGGGGAGGAGGGGGGGTGGCGAAATGAGAAAAAAAGGGGGCCAAGTCTCAACCAATAGTTACCAATCTTATTACATGGTTGAAAAAATGCTGTGAAGTGATTGGCCGCATAACCAGGGATAGCTCAGGTTGTCCATGTTGCTTTGAAGGAAAATGAAGTCTCTTTCAGTTGTGATCAATAGATGTGACTTAATTTCGAGATGAAAGAGACTTATGTCTTCATCTGCCTTTAAGAAAGAGGTCCAAGTTCAGCTATTTAGAATATATGTTCGAGTCATATGAGCTGCAGATTACACACTATGCATAGATCGCCATCTGGTGTTGGGCCCGGATGTTTGCACTTGTTTTTGTCTTGGAAAGTCTTTGGAAGTCACGAGGTAGTTGACTCCTCCTTTGGATCATAGTGCGCATGGGCATCGGCTCCATCCTCAGATTGTTTTTTTCTGCCATCGGATTCCCAATTCACGCGGCTCAACAACTTTGAAGTCTCCGATTCCGGTCGTCGACGAAGACCTTCGGGCCTACCTGGGCCTCATCGTCTGGCTCATGGAAAGGACGCCATTCAAAAAGTGTCCTCGATGTGGGTCGAAGTTTCCCCACACCGCCCTCCATGAGGTGTGCAACCTCTGCCTCTCACCGGAGCACGAGGCCAGAGACTGTCCAGCTTGCGCCTCCTTGCGCTCCAAGAAGACGATCCGGGACCGACGAGCTAGAAGAACAATGGCTCGCTCTTCATCTTCGATCCCCGACATAATCTTCCAAGAATGCGTGGATATGCCAGAGCAGAGGCGGTTTGGAGAAGGCCTTATCAGCGCCTCCGAAGCAGATGACTTCGACGTCGTAGACATCACTCCAGCTCAGTACAGACGTCGACCTCGACCCTGACCCCAACCCCCCCTCGACACTATCAAAAAAGGCTTCGGTCCCTCCTTCACCTTAGGGCCCACGTGCACACCGAGAGACTGCTTCCCATGCCCCGCCTTCGGGCCCGGTAAAGGCAAAGCCTGCAGGTGACTCGGGCTCGAGTCAACCTACCCTCGGTGCCGAAAAACATACACAGGCACCGATAAAGAAGTCGTCCTCTTCCTCATCCACGCCGACCGCTGCTTCGACATCTAAGCACTCGGCGCCGAAGACTAGCACCGGCTCTTCGACCCTGACAACACACTCAGAGCCGAGCAAAAAACTGCCCCCAAAGGGCCCTGACTCCCATGCTTCGAAGCCGAAAAAGACCTCGGAACCGAAGAAACAACAGGTTCCATCGGACAAAGACACTGCAAAACTGCACGGTTCCAAACCCAGAACCGCTACGGAGTCTGCGCCGAAAAAGCCTACGGCACCAAAACCGTCTGCTCCGAAGGATCTGCCTCCCACAGAAGAACTGTTTCGCCCAGATCCTACCCAAAAAACTCTTGTGAAGGATCCACTTAATGCTTAGCATCAAGAAAAGACCCCTAGATACGACTGCACCGGCTCAACCACTGAAAAAGAGACTTTGCTACCTCTCCATTAAGGATCCCTTCTCTGCCACCTCCTCCTCCTCCTCCACCACACCGCTCTCCTACACCATCACCTACTCCAGTAGATGATAATGATAACAACACCTCAGATAATGCAGGGGGAGGTGCGGACGATCAACCCCTAGCGAACCCTACCCCTACTGGCTCCCCAGAACCCTGGGATGATTATAGTGTCCCAGACGTCCCTTACACCCCACAAGATGACATCTACCCCTCCAGGCCTTCCCCTCCAGAGGACAATATCGGCTTCAACAAGCTCCTCCACAGAGCTGCCCAGTACCACGGGGTTGCCCTTCATACAGACCCCGTGGAGGAAGATTTTCTCATGGACACTTTTGACACCACACACAGGTCCACCTCAATTTTACCCATGCTTAAAGGGGTCATTAAGCATGCACCAGAGGTCTTTAAAGACCCAGTCAGGGCTTGAGTCATCAACCCAAGAATGGAGAAAAAGTTTAAAGCTGCCCTAGCATACATTAAAGGCCCCGCACCTCTAGACTCCCCTTGTAGTCTCCACTGCCAGGAAGAGAGCCAATTCCCAAACATCAGGTGACACACCACCACCAGATAAGGAATCGAAACTCCTGGATGCCTCCTGGCAAACGAACGGCGTCACAGGCAGCAAACATATGGTGCATTGCCAATACCCACTCGCTGTTAGCCAGGTATGACAAGGCACATTATGATGAGCTTGAGTCTATAATGCAGCCCCTCCCTGACAGGTATAAAAACAGGGCCAATGAACTCATACAAGAAGGTAAAACCATCACTAACACCTCCATCCGTGTGGCTTGGTTGTGGGAGATACCGCCTCAAGGGCAATAAACACCAGTGTCCTTCTGCGCAGACATGCCTGGTTATGCATCTCAGGTTTTAAACCTGAAGTCAAAAGTTCCATACTAAATCAGCCATTTGATGAGCAACACCTATTTGGCCCTAATGTGGATGTATCACTAGAAAAAATTAAAAAGGATACAGACGCAGCCAAATCTATGGGAGCCTTGCAGTCGCAAGCTCCCAGACGTTCTTTTCGTCGCTCATCCTTCAGAAGCACCCACAGAGGCTACTCCTCTGATAGCCCCTCCACTTCTTACATAGCTCCCACCCAATCCACCTTTACTAGAGGTTACCAAAGAGGTGGTTACAGGGGGAACAACAACAAAGGCAGAGGCAAAAACAACAACTCCCGCTCTGCCTCCACTCCCACACCATGACTTCCCTCCACTTCCCCCAGACCATTTCACTCCAGTCGGGGGAAGACTCCACCAATTCCTCCCTGCCTGGGCAAACATCACTTCAGACAGGTGGGTGCAACAAATAATTAAATCAGGCTATTGTCTCGAACTAACATCTACCCCCCCAAACATACCACCCAAACAGCGTCCAATGTCACAAGAACATCTGTTACTGCTAAAGCAGGAGGTAATTTCCCTCCTACAAAAAAGTGCAATAGAACCAGTTCCCCTGAACCAACAAAACAAGGGAGTTTACTCCCTCTATTTTCTCATACCAAAAAAGGACGGCTCTCTAAGGCCTATTCTAGACCTCAGACCGCTAAACCTATACATACACTCAGACCATTTCCACATGGTCACACTTCAGCAGGTCCTTCCTCTGCTTTCCCAGGGCGACTTCCTTGCTACCCTAGACCTCAAGGATGCCTATGTTCGAGGCATATGAGCTGCAGATTGTACACTTTGCATAGATCGCCATCTGGTGTTGGGCCCGGATGTTTGCAGTTTGTTTTTGTTCTTTGGACAGTCTTTGGAAGTCACGAGTTCGGTGACTCCTCCTTCGGTCCGTACTGCGCATGGGCTTCGGCTCCATCCTCAGATTGTTTTTTTCCACCATCGGGCTCGGATGTGATACTTCGTGCTCCGGCTTCGAACTTTTCCGGTTCCAGCCTCGACGGAAAATCCTCGTTCATCGAGATTCTTCATCTTCTTCATCTCTCGTAGAGGCACTTTCTCGATTCCATACATCGGCACCGGCCTTCGGGCCCTCCTCGACTCCGGTCCCGGCCGATGGAAAGGACTCCGTTCAAAAAGTGCCCAAAATGTGGGTCTAAATTTCCCCACACCGACCTCCATCAGGTGTGTAACCTTTGCCTCTCTCCCGAACTCGAGGCCAGAGACTGCCCCGCCTGCAAGTCTTTTCGATCAAAAAAGACCATTCGGGATCGAAGAGCTTGACGCACCATGGCGCACTCATCGACCTCGGCTCCACCGGACATCTTCGGAGACGACACCGGAGCTTCGGGGCAACAACACACCGAGCAGGAGGAAGACATCGTCAGCGCTTCCGAGGCCGACGACTCCGACCTGGAGGACATCACACCGGCGCAGAGGGTCGTGAGTACTCTATCCCCTCCCACCCCCGCGCCCATATCCAAAGAGACTCAGGTTACACCTTCGGGCCTAGGGAAAACCAAACATGCAGCTTCTATCACCCCACCTTCGGGCCCGGTGTCGAAGCATCACAAGTCTCACGGCAGCTCGGGCTCGAGCCAGCCTACCCCTGGTGCCGATAAGCACCGTTCGGCACCGAAGAAAGTGACGCCCAGCTCGACTCCGAAGCCACCGGTGCCGAAGCCTGGACTCTCTGTGCCGACGAAACACAAGCATAAATCCCTCGGCACCGACGCTCCCGCGTCGAAGCCTACCTCGACGCCGAAAAAACCGGAGGTTCCAAAAAAGCCTGGCGCAGAGAAACCACCCAAGTCCTCGGCTCCGAAAAAAATCGGCGCCAGCGGACGATTCGGTGCCAACGGAACTTTTTACTCCTGATCCTTCTCAAAAAACCTTATCAAAGGATCCAAAGACTGGGCTATTGATTTTGTCTGTCAAGAAAAGACGTCTTGACACACCAGCTCCTCCTCCACCGCCCAAACGGAAGGACTCTGCTACATCTCCTCTCAGAGTGCCCTCCCCACCACCTCCTACACCTCCTCCACCTCTTCCACCTCCTCTCCCTCCCAGGTCTCCGCCACCCTTGCCTCATCACTCCCCAACCCCATCCCCAGAACCGGATTACGGGGATCCAGATTATGATCCAGCGGACGCCCCGTTGGACCCCACACCCCCAGGGACCCCAGACCCATGGGAGGATTACCAAAACCCTGACATACCAGATGTGCCCCAAGATGACCTCTACCCATCCAGGCCATCTCCCCCGGAGGACTCACTAGGTTTTCACCACTTAGTGCAGCGGGCAGCACACTATCATGGGGTGGAACTACATAGCGAACCAGTGGAAGACGACTTCTTACTGGATACATTTGATATTCAGGATAAATCCACAGCCATCTTGCCCATGCTTAAGGGTGTCACCAAACATGCTGCAGAGGTGTTCTAAGACCCTGTCAGGGCCAGGATCCTAAACCCCAGAATAGAAAAAAAGTACAAAGCAGCACCCACAGATCCTGCATACATTAAAGGCCCTGCTCCTTTAGATTCCCTGGTTGTGTCCACAGCTAGAAAGCGGTCCAACTCCCAGTCCTCAGGTGAGGCTCCACCGCCAGATAAGGAATCAAAACTTTTAGATGCGTCTGGTAAACGCACTGCCTCGCAAGCCGCAAACATCTGGCGCATTGCGAATACACAGGCGCTACTTGCGCGTTATGACAGAGCACACTACGATGAGCTTGAGGCTCTTATGCAACACCTCCCGGAGAAACACAAACGTAAAGCTCATGACCTAATACAAGAGGGAAAACTCATTACTAACACCTCCATTAAATGTGCCCTCGATGCAGCGGACACTGCTTCTAGAGCTATAAATACTAGTGTCCTGCTTCGTCGTCATGCTTGGCTCAGGATCTCAGGGTTTAAGCCAGAAGTCCAGGCATCCATACTAAATCACCCCTTTGACCAACAACATCTATTTGGGCCAAAGGTGGACGAAGCATTAGAAAAAATGAAAAAGGACACGGACACAGCAAAGTCTATGGGGGCATTACAATCCCAAACCCCTAGACGCTCCTTTCGACGTTCGTCCTTTCGTAGCACAGGCAGAGGTTACTCCACCGATAGCGCCTCTACCTCCTACAAGTCCCCTCCTCAAAATACCTTCTCAAAGGGCTACCAAAGAGGTGGATACAGGGGCAACAACAATAAGGGCAGGGGCAAAACCAACACCACCCGTTCTGCCACACCGCCCGCACAATGACTTCCCCTCGCTCCTCCCAGACCATCCCACTCCGGTCGGGGGCAGACTGCAACACTTTATTCACGCTTGGGAGTCCATAACATCGGACAAATGGGTGACCCAAATTATTCGGTCAGGGTACTGTCTCGAGCTAACATCTACCCCACCCAATATCCCACCAAGGCACCGTCCAATGTCACAGGAACATTCCACACTGCTCAAACAGGAGGTGATCTCCCCCCTCCAAAAACACGCTATCGAGCAGGTCCCCGTCAATCAGCAAAATCTAGGGGTCTACTCCCTGTATTTTCTAATACCGAAAAAAGACGGGACCCTGCGGCCCATTGTGGACCTCCGGCCTCTAAATGCATACATACATTCAGACCATTTCCACATGGTCACCCTACAACAAGTCCTCCCACTCCTCTGTCAGGGAGACTTTCTCACTACCTTGGATCTGAAAGACGCATACTTTCATATTCCAATACACCCTTCTCACAGGAAGTACCTCAGGTTTGTGGTGGACGCTCAGCATTACCAATTCACGGTTCTCCCCTTCGGGGTCACCACCGCACCACGGGTGTTTACCAAATGCCTAGCGGTAGTAGCAGCACACCTCAGACGTCAACATATTCACGTCTTCCCTTACTTAGACGACTGGCTGATAAAAGCCGCGTCCTACGACCAATGTGTGCAACATACAAACAGCACCATCCAACTGCTCCACCAGCTAGGCTTCACGGTGAACTACCAAAAGTCCCACCTCATACCATCTCACACAAAGCAATATCTCGGGGCCACTATAGACACCTCCAAAGGTATAGCCTATCCCAATTCAGCCAGGATCTCAAGCATACAAGCCTTGCGCCAAACGTTCATTGCTCAGCACTCGCTCCCAGCAAGAGTGTTCATGAAGCTAATAGGGATGATGGCATCTTGCATTTTCATAGTGCCCCATGCAAGACTCCACATGCGTCCACTCCAAGAGTGCCTAGCACGACAGTGGAACCAGGCCCAGGGACAGCTTACGGATCTGGTGTTGGTGGACGGCCGCACCCATCACTCTCTGCAGTGGTGGAACACCACAAACCTTTCCAAAGGGCGGCCGTTCCTGGACCCGGTTCCTCAGGTGATTCTAACAGCGGACGCATCGCTCTCCGGCTGGGGAGGGCACCTCCTACACCTCACAATGCAAGGTCTATGGACGCCACAGCAAAAATCGCTCCACATCAACCATCTGGAGCTATTGGCGATCTTTCTAGCCCTAAAATCCTTTCAGAAACAGATTTCAGCCAAAACAGTCCTCATTCGCACAGACAATATGACTGCAATGTATTATATTCAAAAACAGGGGGGACACACTCTCCCCAGCTCTCCCGCTTAGCACAGAGCATATGGAGATGGGCAATTCCACAAAACATCTTTCTCCTGGCACAGCACGTCCCAGGCATACAAAACACCATGGCAGATCTGCTCAGCAGACAAACGCAACAAATACACGAATGGGAACTGCATCCACAAGTCCTTCGCCCATTCTTCTGCAAGTGAGGGCATCCTCAGATAGACCTCTTCGCCACCCACGAAAACAAAAAATGCCCAAGCTTCGCCGCCAGATACCCACACCCATTGTCCAAAGGCAATGCGACATGGATGAACTGGTCAGGCAGATTTGCATACGCCTTTCCACCTCTCCCACTAATTCCATTAGTGGTCAGGAAACTACAACGGCACTCCCTCACGCTCATTCTGGTAGCCCCAACATGGGCCAGGCAGCCGTGGTACACCACACTATTACAGCTATCAGTGGTACCACATCACAAACTGCACCTGTCCCCATGCCTCCTAACTCAGAACCATGGTGAAATCAGACACCCGGACCCAGCTCAGCTCAACCTTGCGATCTGGCTCCTGAAATCTTAGAATTTGGGTACCTTAACCTTCCCCCTGACTGCATGAATATTATCAAGGAAGCCAGACGTCCTACCACTCGAGCATGCTATGCCGCAAAGTGGAAGAGATTTGTTGTTTACTGCCGTAACAATACAATCAACCCTTTAGATGCATCCATACAACACATTATATGCTATCTACTCCATCTTCAAAGGTGTAACCTGGCATATTCTTCCATACGCCTACACCTAGCAGCGATTGCTGCTTACCTGCAAAACAGACAGCATTTATCACTGTTCAGAGTGCCCGCTATTAAAGCCTTTATGGAAGGCCTTAAACGCATAATTCCACCCAGGGCACCACCTTCTCCTGTATGGAATCTAAATGTAGTTCTTACAAGGCTAATGGGTCCGCCCTTCGAACCACTGCATAAATGTGAGCTACAGTTCCTCACCTGGAAAACTGCTTTTCTCGTAGCTATCACTTCCCTTAGGAGGGTTAGTGAAATACAAGCGTTCACTATACAGGAACCCTTCTTACAAATACATCACAGCAAAGTGATACTTCGTACAAATCCAAAATTTCTGCCCAAGGTCATTTCCCCCTTCCATCTCAATCAATCGGTGGAATTACCTGTTTTTTTCTCGCAACCTCAATCTGTTGCGGAAAGGGCTCTACATACACTTGATGTTAAGAGGGCTATACTGTACTACATACAAAGAACGCAACCCTTCAGAAAGACTAAACAATTGTTTGTCTCCTTCTCTCCACCGCACAAAGGCAACCCCATCTCTAAATCAGGGATAGCTAGGTGGATTGTAAAGTGCATACAAATTTGCTATCAAAAGGCAAAAAGAACATTATCTGTTCCACCTAAAGCCCACTCTACAAGAAAGTTAGGGGCTTCTATGGCTTTTCTAGGGAACATACCCTTAGATGACATCTGCAAAGCAGCCACATGGTCAACACCGCACACCTTCACAAAACATTACTGTGTAGACGTGCACTCCAAGCAACAAGCTAGTGTGTGCCAGGCTGTACTAAAGACACTATTTCAAACCGCTGCAACGGATACCTGTGGTCGCCGCTAAGGTTGGGTACTGCTATATAATCTATGCAAAGTGTACAATCTGCAGCTCATATGCCTCGAACGGAATATGCTACTTACCAGTATGCATCTGTTCTTGGCATGTAGAGCTGCAGAGTTGTACACGCCCACCCGCCTCCCCGGCTACCTGTATCCGTTCCAGTCTATCTTATTTAGATACAACACACATGGGTTTCTCACTGTTATCACTACGCTCCATCATTTCCCTGCTGGCGAAAAACAATCTGAGGATGGAGCCGAAGCCCATGCGCAGTACGGACCGAAGGAGGAGTCACCAAACTCGTGACTTCCAAAGACTGTCCAAAGAACAAAAACAAACTGCAAACATCCGGGCCCAACACCAGATGGCGATCTATGCAAAGTGTACAACTCTGCAGCTCTACATGCCAAGAACAGATGCATACTGGTAAGTAGCATATTCCTTCCACATTCCCATTCACAACGCTCACAGAAAATATCTCAGATTCATAGTGGACGGTCAGCACTATCAATTCAAAGTACTCTCATTCGGAGTCACCACAGCACTGAGTGTTTACCAAGTGCCTAGCGGTGGTGGCAGCACACTTAAGAAGACAGCTAATCCACGTCTTCCCATATCTAGACGACTGGCTCATAAAAGCCAGCTCATACAATCGGTGTGTACAACACGCTCACGCCACTATTCAACAACTTCACGACTTGGGGTTCACGGTAAACCACGCCAACTCACAGCTGCAACCGTCCCACACGCAACAATACCTCGGTGCCACAATAGACACCTCAAGGGCGCTAGCCTATCCCAGCCCAGCCCGGATAGCAAGCAAACAGGCTCTTCTTACCAAATTCTAACCGCAACACTCTTCCAGCTCGAGTGTTCATGCAACTCATAGGGATGATGGCCTCTTGCATATTCATAGTGCCTCATGCAAGACTCCAGATGCGTCCTCTCCAAGAGTGCTTAGCACGCCAATGGAGCCAGGCTCAAGGTCAGCTAACAGATCTGGTGTTGGTAGACGGTCGTACCCATCGCTCTCTGCAGTGGTGGAACACCAAGAACTTTTCCAAAGGGTGACCGTTCCTAGAGCCGATTCCTCAAATAGTTATGACGACGGACGCATCACTCTCTGGCTGGGGAGCTCACCTACTACATCACACCATGCAGGGCAGGTGGACACCTCAACAAAAGTTACTCCACATCAACCATCTGGAGCTACTAGCCATATTCCTAGCCCTAAAAGCCTTTCAAAAACACAGGCAAAGCTGTCTTAGTCCGCACAGACAACATGACAACCATATATTATATACAAAAACAAGGTGGGACACACTCTCTGCAGCTCTCTCAGCTAGCACAGAACATATGAAGGTGGGCTATACTTCAGAACATTTTTCTCCTAGCCCAACATGTCCCAGGAGTCCAAAACACAATAGTCGATCTGTTTGGCCGTCAAACACAACAAATCCATGAGTGGGAACTTCATCTGCAAGTTCTTCAACTGTTTTTTCAAATGTGGGGGCAATCACAGATAGACCTCTTCGCCACGCAAGAAAACGCCAAATGTCCAAGCTTCGCCGCCAGATATCGTCACCCATTGTCCAAAGGCAATGCGATATGGAAAAACTGGTCCGGCAGATTTGCGTACGCTTTTCCGCATCTCCCACTCGTTCCATAAGTGATGCGCAAACTACAGCAACACTCCTTAACACTCATCCTAGTTGCTCCAACTTGGGCTAGACAACCATGGTACACCACATTGCTGGAACTCTCTGTAGTTCCGCACCAAAAATTACACCTCTCTCCACGCCTTTTAACCCAAAACCATGGAGAGATCCAACACCCGGACCCTGTTTAGCTCAACCTAGCGATCTAGCTCCTGAGGTCCTAGAATTCGGTTACCTTAACCTTCCTCCTGACTGTATGAACGTCATTCGAGAAGCTAGACGGCCTACCACTAGACCATGCTGTGCAGCCAAGTGGAAATGATTTGTAATATACTGTCATAACAACACATCATAGGCTACTTACTACACCTCCAAAGATGCAACGTAACCTACACATTTATCAGACTGCATCTTGCTGCCATAGCAGCATATCTACAAAATAGACAACATCTATCACGTTTCAGAGTACCTGCCATAAAGGCCTTTATGGAGGGACTCAAAAGAATAATTCCCCCCAGAGTACCACCTTCACCTGTGTGGAATTTAAACATCGTTCCACAAGACTAATGGGGCCTCCTTTTGAGCCTCTACATATATGTAAGCTACAATTCTTAACATGGAAAGCTGCTTTCCTAGTAGCCATTACTTCTCTATGAAGAGTTAGCGAGCTACAAGCACTAACCATTCAGGAACCCTTTCTGCAGATGCATCATATTAAAGTTGTTCTCCGAACTAATACTAAATTCCTCCCTAAAGTCACTTCTCCCTTCCACCTCAACCAATCTGTGGAGCTGCCCGTATTCTTCTCGCAGCCACAAACAGTCGCAGAAAGAGCTCTTCACACCTTAGATGTCAAAAGAGCACTGCTGTACTACATAGAGAGAACACAACCTTTTCGTAACCTGTTCCCGCCAGAGTTGACCCTTGAGCACCTCTGCACCCGCCTTACTGCCATTCCCTTTTTACTCACCACTCCAGATTCCGGGCTTTCCCGCCCTCCAGCTAAGACAGCGGCCGCCGTCAACTCCAGCATAGAAATCGGACCCCCGACTGCGCTGGCATCGATACCCCCACAAGCCCGCCGCCACCCTTCAGGCTAAGACAGCGCCTGCGGCGATCTCCGGCGGCGAAGTCAGATCCCGACTGTTTCCGGAGAGCTCCTGGTTGAAGCAGTCGCGGCGTCCGTTTCTCGGTCCCACGGTGTCGAATCGTAGGTGGAGGCACTGAGCCAAGCAGCAGAATCAAGCCGAGGGTCGGCAGTCGACGCCCGGAGCTCGGAACTTGGACCGCGAGCTCGGTGTGCCAGCAGTGTGTGCGTGCGTGTCTCCTGCCATCCACACGCACGTCCGGTGCACCGGGTATCCCAAGCAAGCTCAGCAAGCTCGACAGCAGCAGCGGTGGAGGGCCAGGGTGTCCACGGAGGCACGGCCAAATCGAGTGTTTTTCCCAGATCTTCTCAGGTGCCTCCACTTGCCTGTCAGCAACATTGGCCCCCCCAGCTCCTGCCCAGCGCCTGCATTCCTGCAACCCGGCGGTTGCATTGAAGACGGGCCTCAGCCAGCTCAGTGATTCCCCCACCGTTTCCACCATTGACAGCACTTGTGAATATCGGACTGACTGCGATCTCTACACGCCCACGACCTCTACTGTCCTCTGTTGGAGTTGCGACTGCGCAGGAACTCTCCAGAGACCGCCGAGGGTGGTGGTGCGGTGCCTTTTGCCTGCCCTTCTGTTTGTGCACCTTTGTTCTTGTTTTGCCTGGCGGACCTGAGCGGATTTGCACATTTTTATTTTTATTTTAACATCTACTTAAGCCATCGCCTTGACATCACCTTGCCTTGATTTACTGCCCGATACATCTGTAGGGCATTCCTTCTCTTACCCTCCAATAGCTAGCCCCACAGACCGGGTTGGCGGTGGCCCAGGGGGGACAGGGGAAAGGTGCAGAGGCGCACAGGCGTGCCAGCGGACACAGCCATACAGCACTCATCTTTCTTAGGACTTAATCGCTGTTCTCGTCCTGTCTCCCAGCGAGGGAAGCCACATTTTCTATGTGTATGCTCCTGGAAATCACCTGCTTCCGAAACCCTCTATTCATCTGTTTGTCACTAAGAGCCATAGAGGTCCACGCAGAAGCTGCGACTCCGGTGCTGATCCAGTCCGAGTTTTTCGAGTCTTAAATCACCTAGACTTGAGAGTATGAGATCAGGGCGCGTCCGTGGGGTGCCCAAATCTGCCAGCAGAGCAGGCAATGTCGGCAGCAACTCAAGCAATTCAGCTAAGCGGAAAAGGAAGCTGTAATACTTGGATTGTACAGAAGGAAAGCCGCAGGTTAAGACCAGACCGGCAATGCAAGTAGAGGGCACCATAATTTAATTAACATCAGACACAAGGAGGCTCAGCTACTTGACGCCAGAGTCTAAAACGCCAAAACATCGCCTTCTTCAGCCAAAAATTGACACCAAATTCTGTTTTTTTTAAAATGCAGGCGGCACCCTGCTTTCTCGCCCCACAGTACCCGCGGGACTTCAAACACCACTCCTCCCCTTTCTAGAGGACAAAGTAAAGGTGGAAGGGGACGAAGGGCCTACAGCTCAAGGAGGAAGGGGGGACAGCTCAATGACATCGCCACACGACCCAGCACCCGCCGCAAGCTGGAACCCCAAAATCCTGGAGAAGACCTCAGAGATAAAGCTTAATGAACTGTACCCAGAGGTGCCACAAAACCTGCCTCAAGTTGGGGGGGGGGGGCTAAGACCAAGCCCAACAGTGCAAGGGAGGAGTGGGCCAGAAATACAGCTGTCCTAGGCAATTACAACCCTGCATATACCCACAACATTCCTGTGTCCACATCATCCAGGTCCCCCAACCAACACAACAAGCATTTGCAATGCAATAGGTCTCGCATTACTAAACGTTTGAGCTATTGGCGTTGCTAACAATAATGGAACTATTATTAGCAACACCAATAGCTCAAACTTTCAGTAATACGAGACACATTACATTGCAAATGCTTCTGTGATTCCTGTGATTCTGGGCAAATCACTTAATCTCCACGTGCCTACCAAAAATGAATGTGTCCTTGTGTAATGTAACTATCCCTCATGTAAAGCACCCCAGTATCTTGGGGTTGATTTCGCGCTATAAAAAACTGCATAAAAAAAATAAAATTATATACAAACTCCCCGGAGCTACATTTGGACATGAAGTTGCAGAGATGCCAATGTTTCTTAGAAGTCCTCGTGAACATAAACACTGCAGAAGGTAAAAGATAGCATTCCTCAGAACACATACAAAGCAGCTCAGACATACCATTTTGTACATAATCACGGAGTTCACAAAAGTACCAACCAAGATGGAAAACATTTAAATTCATGCTGAAAAGAAATGCTCCTATTTAATTACTAAGTCACTTACTTGTAGCATGTAGCTGTCGCCCTTCACACATACAGCTCGACATGGCTGCTGCCATCTTACGATACATCCCCTGCATGATATATGTAGAGCAGCCACCTGGTCCACTACACACACATTTACCAAACACTATTGTGTAGATGTGCAATCAAAACAGCAGGCAGCTGTAGGACAGGCTGTTCTCAAAACCCTTTTTCAGACCGCTGCAGCTGGCACTGGTAGCCGCCGCTAATAGAGGGCACTGCTATATATTCTATGCACAGATATGAATTCAGCAGCCCACATGCCTCGAACTGAATATGCTACTTACCAGTATGCATCTGTTCTTGGCATGTAGGGCTGCTGACATTCATATCGCCCTCCCTCCTCCCCGGCGCCTGTAGCAGCTGCAGCTCTCAGAATTACTGCATAGCATGGTCATCACTTTCTATATCTACTCCATCACTGCCACAATGGCGAAAAACAATCTGAGGATGGAGTGGATGCCCATGCGCACTGTAGTCCAGGGGAGGAGTCACCTATCCAAGGATACTTCGAAGACTCTTCCAGGACAACAACGTGCAAACATCCGGACCCAACACTAGGCGGCGATCTATGCACAGATATGAATGTCAGCAGCCCTACATGCCAAGAACAGATGCATACTGGTAAGTAGCATATTCATTTTCCTTACAGTTTACAGTCTCCTGGTGTTCTTCCACATCCTAATTTTCGATTACATGCTTATCCTAACCATCATCTTCAGTCCCTGAAAATAAAGCCCCCCCCCCCCCTTTTTTTGGCTGATCTCCACACCCTTACCTGCAGAGCAGAAGATGAACCTTTCATTTCTTTGGTCAGTCTCCCCCATTTGTCTTCTCCCATTGTTGTTTTTGTTTGTCCTTGTTATTCTTACTCTTTGCCTGTGTTCTCTCTGCCAATAAAACTTTCCAACTCTTTCCCATTGAATGCCTGATGAATAGGTCTCCTTCCTGGTTTTTCCATTGAGTTTCTTGATTAGTAGTGTCAGTGCTTACTCTTTTTGCTTGCTTCTTCTTCCTCCATTGATTGGCATAGTCTGGTCTGTCAGCTACACAGGCCACACAATCCTTCTGTTCTGCTCTTTACACTATTCCTAGCAATTCCCATATGCTCTGGTGGAGCCAACCCTTTAGGCCCATTTCACACTTAATTTACTTCACGATGCACCACTATGGTGGCCACTGCAAGGCATCGCCAATGTGATACTCTTCTCCTACCAAAGCCCGGCTCTCCAATCCTGCCACCTCACTACCTGATGCACCAGAGTGTTTGCCAGCCTCCCAACTGCCAGTGACTTCTTACTCCCAACCATGGTGAGTCTGCATCATCACACTACCTTAGTAAAAATACTTTTGCAAGCACTTGTATATGGTTGGCTCACCTGGTTCGCCTTCCTGCTGCTCCTCTTACTTTCCTGTGTTTTAATGTTTCAGCATTTTGAAAGTAAAAGTGTTGGACGTACAAGTGAGAATGTAATCTCAGTACTAACTTCTGTACTTATATCCCATGCACCTCTGATTTACTATGACCTCAATATCCAACCCATTTATGCTTTCTTATAACTGATCATTATTTGTTAATAACTACGTGTTCATCCACAGATTCAATCATATGAGGTTTTGTTGAGGATTTCTTTATCATATGTAAATCATGTGTCCACTTTGTGGAGAGGCTTAAGGCTGTCATCTTTACATTATTTTCTAGAAATATGTATTTGTAGCATGTGTTGGCTACAGATACCCATGCTATGCATTCTCCTGCCATCTAGTGTTGGGCCTGGACTCAGCAAGTTGTTTTACCTCGGACGTTTTATGATGGGCGTTGTGCGTTTTGTCCTACCCCCTCGAGGCATTGCGCATGTTCAACGGCTCTTTTGTTATAAAGTTTTTTTCTGCCATCGGGCTCAGACAGAGTGCATCGGAGCAGTGCAGCATTTGCGCCAGCACGACACCTACAGTCAAGAAAAGACTTGACTGGATATCCAGTAGGCAATACCCATGGATCCTAGGAGCCGTGGACCGATTATGCGGCACCCAATACACACACCTCTCAAGAATGACCGTCTGCGGGTGATGGAGACAAAAAAGGACCTCTTCTGACTGTGCCCTTGGTGCGGGGCCAAATACACACACTCTTCCCCGCACAAGGTGTGTAATTTGTGCATATCTCTGGAGCACAAAGAGGATGAGTGCGTGGCTTGTGCATTGTTCAAAAACAAAAAGCCACTTTGGACCCATAGGGATCGACGCCTAGCATACACCATGGAACTGGGGGGCTTAGCGGATTTTTCGCACGACAGCGACATGGAAAGCGAAGGAAGTGCTCCGGTAGTAAGTGAAGTGGTCATCGCCAGCCTCCACTACATCGCTTCCGATCCAACCTCTGGGAAAGAACACGCTCGGCTGCATGAAGAAGGGGCCCACATCGCCAAGGCTGATCCCTGTAAATGGGTAGAAAACCAAGACCAAGCCACGTACCGTGAGTGCTGTCGAGCCCCATGTAATGAAGATCTTACACTCAACTCCACCACCCCTGCCACACCATGGTACGCTACAGCCCTTGGGCTCAGGCCTCACACCGTGAGCACGCCTCTGAGCCGAGAAGGACGAGAACGTTCTCGATCCCAATGAGATAACCAGGTCAAAGCATGGGGACTGCTTTGGCATTACGCTGCCACTGAAGCACAAGTCGGCACTGACTGAGCCACCGGCACTGAAGCTTAACGGGGCACCTAAGGATGCCAAGAAGGCTGTGACCTCAAGAAAGTCATTGGATCCGAAGAAATGCTCGGGCTTTAGCACTTTGAAATTGAAACAGCCCTTGGTTCCAAGGACTGAAAAACAACATGGACACTCTTCTAGCCAGAAGACTCCTCTCACCTCTGGGGTTCCCAAGCCACATATAGTTTCTGAGGACTCACCACTGGCTCCAAAGAAACACAAGACTCATACACAAAGAGTGAGTGGAGAACAAGGCGTTGTCTTTGAAGGACTGCAACAATTTATGCAGTAAACATGTAATGAAAATGTTAAGATACAGGCGCATGATCAATCTTGCCACACCCTCAACCAAAAATAGTGCCACAGTAACACAGACCACAGGCCCAATGACTTTTTGCCCCCCCAGAGTCACCACAAACACACTTGCCCTCTCTTCAAGAGTAGGAAGAGGGGTGGATACAAGACATTGATTCCCAAGGAACACAGTATACCCACCATACCCCTGACCCATGGGATGATTATGATGTGGTCTTGCCTGACCCAGACATGGAGCTGCCAGTGCCTACTAAGGCGTCCCCTCCAGATGACACCACAGTGTCATCCAAGAGCGGCAGAGTACCACAAGCTCCCCATGCACACTACAGAGGAGGCAAATGACCTCCTAGTTGAAACACTTTTGCGCACAGAGCGCACAATTCAGTATCTGCCAATAATGGATCCATCCTTAACGTATCCAAAGCCATCCCAACTGACCCTATGTACATACAAGGACATCTCCTAGCTGATTCCCTTGTCACCACAGCCAGGAAAAGAACTGCAGCACAGGGCACTGGTGAGGCACCTCCTACAGAGAAAGAAAGTAAAAGAATTGATTCAGCAGGCAAAAGAGTACTGAGAGGGAATGCAAACCACTGGAAGATTGCCAGTTCATTTGGCCTACTCTCCCGATACAGTAGGGCTACCTGGGATGCGATGCAAGATCTGATAAAACGTTTCCCAGATGAATACATAAAACGAGGGGAAGACCTGGTAAACAAGGGGAGGCAGATAGCAAATGCTACAATCAAATGTGCATTAGACGGAGCTATGGGGCATCAATACATCAATCATGCTCCGTGGACATGTGTTGCTACGAAAATCTGGGTTCAAACCTGAGGTGCAGTAGCACATTCATAATGTTCCATTTGATGGGGAAAACCAATTTGGGCCCGCTTTGGACACCCATCTAGAGAGAATAAAGAAGGACACCAGCACAGCCAAATCCATGGGTGCCATATAGACAACGCCTCAATTGCAACAGCCCTGTTGGCAGGGCCGTACTGGCTACCGGGCATTTTGGCATGCTGCTGAGCTGGGGGCTGATGTCACTGCGGTGGGGGCTAATTTTGTTGATGGAGACCTGCGTGTGCTTCGAAATAAACAAAGCAAAATGAATTTCGTTCAGCACACGCAGGTCCTCATCAACGAAATCAGCCCCCAGCTCGGCAGCATGTCAAAACGCCCGGTAGCCAGTCCGGCCCTGCCAGTTGGCGATACCAGGTGCGAGGGGCAGCAAAAGCCTCTACCCCAAAAAACAACACATCAGCGGCAGCAACATCAATATCACCAGCAAGGACGTGAATATTATCTAGAAGGCTAAGAAAACGGGCCAAGTTAGAGGAACCCCCATCAAGGGCACATCACCACACCCAAGTAAATGACTTGCCCTCAGGCCCCCCCGCCCCACCCACCCCACGAGCACAAAAACCTCTGTCAAGGGAACGCTTCAATTCCACCAGTTGTGGCCAAACATCACATCAGGCCAATGGTTACTACAAATAATCAGACAGGAATATTGTCTCGAACTAACTCAACAGGCACCCAATATCCCCCAAAACGGCAGATGTTATATTTACAACACCTACATCTGCTAAAAGGAGAAGTAAAGGCGTTACTACAAAAAGGGGACATAGAACTAGTCCCACTCAAACATCAAAACAAAGGAGAAAGGGGTGGGAGCACACTGCTTCACCTCCCAGCACTGTTCGCCCCTTAGCATTATGCTAAATGCAGTTGATGGTACATGCTTACTTGAATATTTACTAGAGTGTTCCACCAAAGTTGGTGCAGGTTAGTGCTGTAAATCTCTAGACACGTGTTTCTGAATATCATCCGTCATCAGTAGAGATAAAAACAAATTTAATCTGGGGTTGCTGTCAGGCTGC
The DNA here is from genome assembly GCF_964204655.1 of Triturus cristatus. Taxonomy (NCBI): domain Eukaryota; kingdom Metazoa; phylum Chordata; class Amphibia; order Caudata; family Salamandridae; genus Triturus; species Triturus cristatus. The sequence goes on from NC_140588.1 coordinate 515,341,247, forward strand.
CACAAGCCTTTCAGGTGTCCGTACCTCTCACAGGTGCATCTCCACAAGCTTGTCAGTTCAATGGCTCAAAGGAGCCTTTTCAAACAGAAAGGGGTGGGAGCACACTGCTTCAACTCCTGAGCAGGCTGCCACAATCCTTTCAGGTCTCAGTACCTCTCACAGGCGCACAGGTGCAGGAGACACGACGCCGATCATAAAAGTTCCTGGAGGAAAAACAACTTGCAAAGTCCGGGCCCAACACTAGATGACAGGAGTATGCATAGCATGTGAATCTGCAGCACTACACGCTACAAACAGATACAGGGTAAGTAACATACTCCTTTCTTATTTTGGTAATGTTTTTACTTTTTGTACAATATGTAAATTCATAAAAGATTTGTCTCTTTCAGTCTTGTTTGCTGTTAGCAGCACAAAGAAAGAGATTGCCAAAGGAACTTCACGTCACACAGTTCTCATTGAAAGTCCTTTTTGAGGTACAGTGATGCTTGTTTTCTTGTTTTTTTTATATGCTATCTTGAACCTTGTCCATGATATCGCTGGTTACTAGCAAGTTAGAAGCAGTGTTAAAAATGTGTTTAAGTCATTAAATGGGACTGTGGGCTGCAGGCAGCCTTGCAAAGTGCCAAATGTCAAATAACGTTGTTTTGCAGTGTGAACGCATCAGGGCTAAAAAAATCATAAAAATGTTACTAGGCCTAAAGGTCTAGTAACTTGAATAATCTACTCGACCTAACTGTAATGTACTTGACCTGTGAACTGGTCTCAAATTGTGTGATCCTAGGCAAATATGTTGTTGCCTTTTTCTTCATTATCACATAAGAGAGCACATTCAAATATGTAAGATCACTATTTCTGCTGTACAAAAGAACTCAGCCCACATATAGGGTACACATGTTCCTTGACTTTCCTCTTAGTTCACTAATAGCACTGAACTCTGTGCAGGAGTGGGAATATTTCCCAGGACATGGTTAAAAACTCACTTTTCATAAATATTACTAAAGCAGGATGTGGTAGTGCACTGTCATTTACAGATAGCACATTTTCCATTAAAATGGCCACAAAATGTTCCAACTAATGAAATATATTTGAAATGTTTGAACTGTTCATTTCTTAACTATTTCAGTTCTGTGTTAGAAATAAAGCCTGACATTTTGCATCCTTTCATTTCACATGCATTGTACAGCACAATTGTCACGCAGTTCACTGTCCAAAATCCTGTAGCGTCAGTCACAGGAAAAAAATGTAAATGTAGGAAGACAAACTAACTTTTGACCTCAGTCTCTAAAAGCCAGCAAATGTGACAAGATAACAAGATTTAAATGCATCTGTTCGAGGCATATGAGCTGCAGATCACACACTTAGGATAGTAGATCGCCATCTGGTGTTGGGCTCGGATGCTTGCAGGTTGTTGTTGTCTACGGAAGAATTCTTTGTGGTCACAAGATAGGTGACTCCTCCCTTGGACGACAGTGCGCATGGGCATCAACTCTATCGTTAGATTGGTTTTTTCCGCCATTGGGTTCGGATGCAACTTTTCCGCTCCGGTTGGAAATATCTATTCCAAGCTTTTCGAAGCGCAAAACTTCACACAAACATCGAAGCACCTTCATTCTCGACATCGATTTCATCGGCTCGATTCCGGACGTCGACTCGGGCCGCTGGGCCTATCCACGCCGTGAGGCCTACAGCTCATGGAAAGGACGCCTTTCAAAAAATGCCCCCAGTGTGGAGCAAAATTTCCGCACAGTGACCACCACAAAGTCTGCAACCTGTGCCTATCACCTGAACACGACGAGTCCAGTTGTCCAGCCTGCGCATCCTTTCGATCCAAAAAGACCATTCGAGATCGAAGGGCTCGAAGACACATCATGGCACAGAGAACAGCTCCGGAACTAGAGGACATCTTTGATGAAGGCCCCGATGTCCCAGAAGATTCCGAAGATCTACACATCATCTCTGAAGCAGATGACTCAGACGACCCCATCACTCCTGGGCAACGTGTGAGTACTACTGCCCCTGCCTCAACCCCTCTAAAACCAAAGGCATTGGTCAAGACTTCACCTGCTGGCCCCAGTCGAGACCGAAAACATTCTTCAGAAGCCCCGCCTCCAGGCTAGGCTCCGAAGAAATATAAGCCTTCCGGTAGCTCGGGACCGAGCAAACCGCATGTCATTGTCGAACCAGCACCTACGGCACCGAAGACAAAAGACCACTCGGCACTGAAATCGGCTCCAACGCCTTCGGCCCCGAAAACACCGAGGCCAATATATAAACCGGCACTGAATGTTCCCAAGCCTACAGATACAACTTTGGCTCTGAAACCATCATCGGTACCGAAACCAACGGCTAAGGACTCTCATACACCTCCTAAGGCCAAACACTCCACCGATCAACCAAAACCTCGATCGGAACCGAAAAAAACGGCACCAAAGACGGTTCCTGAGGAACCAGAACTTTTTCATCCAGATCCCATCGACCCAAGGCAGAAAAAGATTTATATAAATCCAAAGACTGGACATGTCACCGCGGTGCCATGTAAAAAACGGAAACTGGACACACCACCTGCCCCAGTTCTTATAAACAGGAAGGACTCTGCAACATTGCCTATGCCCTCTTCCTCTCCTATACTGCCTTCTAACCCACCCCTCTGCCTACACCACCCTTACCTATACCCTCTCCATCACATACACCACCTCCACAGGATGATGATGATGACCTAGGGGGTGGGGGTGACACTAATAATCCGTTCACGGATCCAGATACCTCACCACTGGATGACTAGGCATTCCCTCTACCAGACATGCCTGACCCTCAGCCATATCCCTCCAAACCATTGCCTCCAGACGATCACCTGAGGTTTGGCCAATTATTAAATAGAGCGGCACTTTACCACAGCGTCACAATGCACTCCGACGCACCAGAGGAAGACTTCCTATTAGACACTTTTGAACAATCTCAAAAGTCTGTAGAAATTCTACCCATGAGTCATAAAACACGCCCCCGAAGTATTTAAAGACCCCTTCCGTGCCAGGGTTCTTAACCCAAGGATAGAAAATAAATATAGGCCTGCCCCTGAAGATCCTAATTACATCAAAGGGCAGCTCCCTTTGGATTCTTTGGTCATTTCCAATGCTAGGAAACGCGCCAACTCCCAAACCACAGGAGATACACCACCCCCAGAGAAAGAATCCAAACTGGTAGAAGCCTCTGGCAAAAGAGTAGCAGCACAAGCCACTAATCATTGGCGTATTGCCAACACCCAAGCCCTACTGGCACGCTCTGACAGGGCCCACTACGACCAATTAGAGACATTTGCCAGAGCAATATAAAACCCAGGCAAATGACCTTATCCAGGAGGGAAAACGTATTTCAAATGCGGCAATTAAATGTGCGCTTGACGCCGCAGACACCGCCTCTAGAGCAATTAACACAAGTGTGCTCCTTCGACGACATGCCTGGCTACGCTTTTCACTCTACTTCCTAATCCCCAAGAAGGACGGGACTCTAAGACCAATACTCGACCTCAGACCCCTAAATCTGTATATAAACTCAGAGCATTTTCATATGATCACTCTTGAACAAGTGCTCCCACTACTGCAACAAGACGATTTCCTTGCCACACTAGGGGCCTTATGTAGGTGGCCTGGCATTTACCACTTCATAAATACCGAATCATACCGATTCGGTATTTATGAAGTGGTAAATGCTATGTAGGTATTCCTGCGGTAAAAATTACCGATTCGTAGAAATTCGGTAATTACCGAATCGGTATTTACCGATTCGGTAATGAGGCATACCTTCCCATTGATTGAATCAATGGGAAGGTATGCCTCATTACCGAATCGGTAAATACCGATTCGGTAATGGGGGGAACACAATCAAGGGTGGCAGGGTGTCACATTGAAACCCTGTTGCACCCCTGATTCCTGCATGTGTGCACATGTGGCACACATACATGCCCTAAGGGCATGTATGTCTGCCACATTGCACACTTCTAAGCGCTTGAAAATGCATTTACAGAGCCATTCTTCATTTACCACCAACTATTAATTGGTGGTAAATACCGACTCCACACGACACCCACACACTCCCCCTACATATCATTACAGGATTCGGTATTTACCGAATCGGTAAAATTACCGATTCGGTAATTTTACCGATTCGGTAAATTACCGAATCCTGTAATGTGCCCCCTACATTGCAAAAGCCTAAATACCGGTCGGTAACGGTATAATTACCGAAAATCGGCCGTTACCGACCGGTATTGGGCTACCTACATGAGGCCCTAGATCTCAAGAACGCCTACTTCCACATTCCCATACATCCAGCCCACAGGAAGTATGTAAGGTTTGTGGTGGACGGACAACACTACTAGTTTACAGTCCTTCCATTCGAGGTAACAACCGCACCCAGAGTATTCACCAAATGTCTGGCAGTACTAGCAGCACATCTCAGAAGACAACAAATTCATGTCTTCCCGTATCTAGACGACTGACGTTATTCAACAAATGTGTTCTACACGCTCACCAAACCATCCAAATCTTACACAACTTGGGATTCACAATAAACTATCCCAAATCTCATCTCCAACCCTCTCACATACATCAGTATCTGGGAGCCACCATAAATACCTCCGCAGCCCTAGCATATCCCAGCCCAGCCAGGATAGCCAATGTACAAGCTCTTATCACAAAATTTCAAATCCAACACTCTCTTCCAGCAAGAGTGTTCAAGCAACTCATAGGCATGATGGCATCATGCATCTTCATTGTGCCTTATGCAAGACTTCAAATGCGTCCCTTGCAAGAATGTCTAGCACGTCAGTGGAAACAGGCTCACGGACAACTTACAGATCTGGTGTTGGTGGACAGCCGCACACATCGCTCTCTGAAATGGTGGAACATGACAAACCTGTCCAACGGGCAGCCGTTCCTAGAGCCTCTTCCACAGATAGTGATGACAACGGACGCATCACTCACAGGATGGGGAGCCCATCTCCTCGGACACACCACTCAGGGCAAATGGACCACTCAACAGAAAGTGCTCCATATCAATTACCTGGAAATGCTAGCAGTGTTCCTAGCACTGAAATCATTCCAACTACATCTCCAGAACAAAACTGTCATCATCCGGACAGACAACATGACAGCCATGTATTACATACAAAAACAAGGAGGTACACATTCCCTCCAGCTGTCTCAGGTCGCACAGAACATTTGGAAATGGGCCATTCCCCAAAGCATATACCTACTTGCAGAACACCTTCCAGGGGTTCATAATCAAATTCCCGATCTGTTAAGTGGACAAACTCAACAGATCCACGAATGGGAACTACATCCCCAAGTCCTACTGCCCTTTTTCCAACAATGGGGCCAACCAGACCTAAATCTGTTCGCCACACACGAAAACGCAAAATGCCCATCCTTCGCCGCCAGGTTTCTCCACCCAGAGTCAAAGGGCAATGCGATATGGATGAACTGGTCAGGCAGATTTGCGTACGCTTTTCCGCCTCTCCCACTCATTCCATTAGTGGTACGCAAGCTCAGGCAACAGTCTCTCAAACTGATACTAGTAGCTCCCACATGGGCACGCCAGCCGTGGTTCCCAACACTACTGGAACTCCACTAGTTCCACACCAAAAACTACATCTCTCCTTGTCCTTATTAACCCAGAACCATGGAGAAATCAGACACCCAGATCCAGGTCAACTGAATCTGACGATCTGGCTCCTGAAGTCCTAGAGTTCGGTTACCTCAACCTGCCACCAGACTGCATGAATATTATAAAGGAGGCCAGAAGACCTACCACTAGAGCTTGCTATGCTGCAAAATGGAAAAGATTTACCATTTACTGCACTGACAATCATATAAACCCACTGGATGCATCCATCCAGGACATCATTTGCTACTTACTGCACTTGCAAAGATGGAATTTGGCATACTCATCTACTTACAAAATCGACAACACTTGTCACTATTTAGAGTACCTGCGATCAAAGCCTTCATGTAAGGACTTAAAAGGATTATTCCTCCCAGATTACCACCCTCTTCAGTGTGGAATCTAAACATTGTTCTGACCAGGCTCATGGGACCCCCATTTGAACCTCTGCATAAATGCGAACTACAGTTCCTCACATGGAAAGAAGCTTTCCTTATCTCTATCACATCCCTTAGAAGGGTAAGTGAAATCCAGGCTTTAACCATACAAGAACCATTTTTACAATTACACCGTAACAAAGTGGTTCTTAGAACAAATCCGTAATTCCTCCCAAAAGTCATATCTCCGTTCTATCTTAACCAATCAGTAGAGTTACCAGTGTTCTTCCCAAATCCAGACTCGGTAGCTGAAAGAGCTCTTCATAACTTAGACGTTAAAAGAGCCCTTCTTTACTACATTGACAGAACCAAATCATTCCGCAAAACAAAACAATTGTTTGTAGCTTTCTCTCCAACACATAAAGGCAACCCCATTTCCAAGTCTGGGATAGCTTGTTGGATAGTTAAATGTATCCAAATATGCTACCACAATGCTAAACGCAAACTAACGGTTTTCCCTAGAGCGCATTCCACAAGCAGAATAGGGGCTTCCATGGCATTCTTAGGAAACATTCCCTTAGAAGATATTTGTAAGGCAGCCACATGGTCTACAACACACACCTTCACTAAACACTATTGTGTTGAAGTGGAAGCAAAGCAACAATCTTCTGTGGGTCAGGCTGTCCTTAAAACTTTATTTCAAACTGCTGCAACCGATACAGGTGACCACCGCTAGGGGAGATACTGCTATATAGTCTATCCTAAGTGTGTGATCTGCAGCTCATATGCCTCGAACGGAATATGCTACTTACCAGTATGCATCTGTTCTTGGCATGTAGAGCTGCAGAGCCACACACGCCCACCCACCTCCCCGGGACCTGTATCTATTCCAGCATTGTCATACTTCGACATCACACATGGGCATTTCTCTCTTTTCTACAAACTCCATCATTTCCCATCATGGCGAAAAACAATCTAGCGATGGAGTTGATGCCCATGCGCACTGTCGTCCAAGGGAGGAGTCACCTATCTCGTGACCACAAAGACTTCTTCCGAACACAACAACAACCTGCAAGCATCCGAGCCCAACACCAGATGGCGATCTACTATCCTAAGTGTGTGGCTCTGCAGCTCTACATGCCAAGAACAGATGCATACTGGTAAGTATCATATTCCTTATTCACTTTGTGAGCAGGCAGGACACTTGTCAGCTCGCCAAAATGGGCGAGTAGGCTTTAAAAATAGCTCATCTTGATTAAATCGGACTCCTCATAGCGAGTGGATTTTTCGAGCTCTGCCCATTTTGGTTACAAATGCTGTGCATTATTCCACATTCCTAGTGGTTCAGGCAGGAAACCTGTTAATCTGGAAAGTTTAAACTTTTGGATGTCGATCAAGGCGGATTCAGTATAATTTCCTGGACTTTCATAAGCCCACATTGAGATCCTTTTCTGCGTCTGATTTGACTGTGCAACTGTCTGCATGACTTACTGTTCAAGTTCTTTATTTCCTGGAGCTCTCTTCTCTTGTGTAGTGGATCTGCAGTCCTGGAACACCAAGTTGTTGCATTCTCTGAGATTCATCTCTATATTTTTAGTGGCCTCCATCGTTGCAGCTATGCATTTTATCTGGGTTCAAGCCTCAACCAGCACAGTCCCCAGTGTAGGTGTTTTCTTGTTTAGTCCACACGTAGGTAGGCGTAGTAAATTATGGGCATGTGACACCACCGAATTGTTTCTACCCGGCAACTCTGTCCATGAAAAGTGGAGTTTTGGTGCCGCCTTGATTTTATTTTAGGGTTCAGAGCTACCTCTAAAATCTTGAACTTTTGTACATGACTTGTGTTGTCCATCAGGTCTACCTTTTGTTTGAAGCACTCTAGTTAGTAACTGCACAATCTTTAAAATTATTTTGTTGTGGATCATCTTCATGGTTATTTAGTTGATGCTCTAATTTAGACAATGTTGGTCTCCCACTTTGAACAGGTCAGTGAACAGTTTCAGAAGTAGTGATTTTGATTGGGCAGGGTCTTGGGATTTCTATCTGTCATAGTGATGCCAGGGAGAAGGTGGCCACTGTAAGAGAAAAGCTGTCTGTTTGAGGCATGTGTAGATACCCATGCTTTGCATACCCCTACCATCCAGTGTTTGCTCCAGATGTGTGGTTTTTTTTTTCTTCAGAGAAGTCTTTCACATCACGAGGTCAGGTGACTCCTTCTCTTTTTTTTTTTTTTTTTTTTGAAAAAGTTTTTATTGAACAATAATTCGGTTACAAGTATGGGCCTACAACCACCCGGGCCGGCCGCTAGGTACATAAGGAAATATATACATATCAAGGCTGCAGTCCGTTCCCAGGGCACTGCCCCGCAGTGGCTCAAGATAGTTCTCGAAGAGCAGCAAGCGTCAGTCCAACAGTAACAGAAACAAAAGGAAAAACAATAAAAACAAAAGGCGAGTTACGAGGGATACCAGTGCGGTTCAGGCTCCCCCCGGGAAACTCCAGTCAGAACATTTGAGCAATCCGCTAAGGAGAGGAGTACCGGGAGGCCGGGGACGGAGGGGGGGGGGAAGGGGATCAAGGGAGATGAACGTCCATATGGAGTTGTTACAAAAAGCGCCAGGAGCCGTCAAGGGTCAGGGGGACATGGCGATATCAGTGTCTACCAGGGGGGGCGTACAGATGCCTCCGCGATACGCATTCCACTGACCCCAAATTCTACCCCATGCCCCCGGCTTGCCACGGGCCACATACACTGTCTTCTCCCGAAACATACACCAGTCCATGTTCTCCTTCCATACTGACACGGTGGGCGGCCGTTGAGCGCCCCAAAGTTGCGCTATATCCCTCTTGGCAATCATGTTCCCTAGGGCCGCCCACCGAGTCTGAGCCGCGTTGTAGTCATTGGGCTCCCACACATTCAGGACACAGCGACGCACCTCCGGCAGCAGCACAACCCCGGTGACCTGTCCCATAACCGTGTGGACCCGGCGCCAGTAGTCCGCCACCTCGCGACATTCCCAAAGGATATGAAGAAAGGTGGCGCTGAGCCCGCAGCCTCGCTTACAGAGCCCGTCGTCGGAAAATCCCATCGCGACCAAGCGCGGACCCGTAACATACACCCGGTGGAGAATCTTGAGCTGTACCAACCGGAGACGAGCCGGAATGGCAACCTCCTTGGGGGACGACAGTGCAGACTGCCAGTCTTCGTCATCCAATTCGACCCCATCCCCAGTCCAAGCCTCCCGAAGGCGCACCAGGAGATCCGCCCGGTGATTAATCAATTTTTTATAAATTAAAGAAATAGTACTATCAGGGACATGTCCGTCAAGTACGCGGTCCTCGAGGGGCGAGGAAACAGGGATCTTGGTCCCCTCCCCGAAGACCGAGAGCAGGGCGTGTCGAACCTGGGCGTAGCGGAAGAACTCCCTGTCGGTCAGCTCGTATTCGGCCTGGAGCACCGCGAAAGTCTTGACCGTGCCCTTGTGCCACAGGTCTCCCACTTTGCTGATACCAATCGTGTCCCACTGGTCAAACCCCTTGGTGGTCCACAAGCTGCCCAGGCGGTCGGAGGCAAACAAGGGAGTAGCACATGTCATTCGCTCACTCCAGCCCATGGCCGCAGTGGCAGCCCTCCAGGTCCGCACAGCAATCTTAGTAGGACCCGTAAGGGTCCGGTCAGCCAGGCGGGAATAAAGTGCCCTGTTGTAGTTCCCGCCGGGAAGCAGGAACTTGTCCATCTCATACGCCGGATTCAAGCCGGGCGCATACGTGGCGTGGTTAATGGCAGATAGCTGCGAGGCCCAATAGTACCTGCGAATGTCAGGAAGCGCGATGCCCCCGTCATACCAGGGGAGAGTGAGCTTGGCAAGAGCAATACGCGCCCGGCCGTTCCACACCAGTCTCCTCTGCAGGCTCTCCACCTCCCGAAAGTAGGCCACTGGGATAACGTCGAAGGAGTTCTGGAGTGCATAGAGGAACCTGGGAAGGGACATCATTTTAAACAGCGCGGACCGACCCAGCGGGGACAGGGGCAGCCTGCACCACCGGGCCGTGTCCTCACGCAGCCGCCGAAGTGGACGCAGAAGATTCTGCTCGTAGCGAGCCGCCGGGTCCAGCGAAACGTATATCCCCAGGTACTTAAAGCCGCTCAGAGATATTTGAATCGGGAGCCGAGGCGGCAAGAGAGGAGGACCACCAGCGATGGGATAAACGCAGGATTTAGACCAATTGATCGTGAGACCCGAATTGTTCCCAAAGGAGGTAAGAACGTCAAAGAGGACGTTGAGTGACTGCCGCGGTGAGGTGAGATACAGGAGAATGTCGTCCGCATACAGCGAGACCCGATCTTCAAAGCCCGGGCCCCACCGGATCCCTCCAAGCGAGGGCTCCCAACGGAGCCAGGCAGCGAGTGGCTCCAGGGCGAGAGCAAAAAGCAACGGGGACAACGGGCACCCCTGCCTCGTGCCCCTGCCGAGGGCAAAGGGCCGAGAGACCCGCCCATTCACCACCACTTGAGCCATGGGTCCCGTGTAAAGGAGCCTCACCCATCCAATAAATCCCTCTCCAAAGCCGAATTTATCCAAGACGGCCCAGAGGAATGGCCACTCAATAGTGTCAAATGCCATCGTGGCATCCAAAGAAACCAGCACGGCCGGTTCGGTGAGGAGCTCCGCCCTGGCGAGGACCCCATGCAGACGCCGCAAGTTAAGAGCGGTGTTGCGGTGCGGGATAAAGCCGCATTGGTCCGGATGAATAAGGTCGCACACGACACTCAGCAATCGATTGGCCAGGACTTTCGCCAGGATTTTAGGCTCCGCATTGAGCAGTGAAATAGGCCGGTAAGAGGTACAGCGGTCACGCGGCTTGCCCTCCTTGGGGAGAACGACTATAGTGGCCAAGCGCTGGTCGGCCGGAAGGGAACCCGCCGCAAGAGAGTCGCGGAACATGCGGCTGAGGAAGGGCGCAAGCTTATCAGGACGCAATTTGTATAGTTCAATGGGCAGACCGTTAGGACCCATAGCCTTGCCCGAGCGAAGGGAACGAATCGCGGTCGCTATTTCATCCGACGATAAGGGGGCGTCCAGCCGCTCCCGGTCCTCAACGGACAGGCCGGGCAGAGCAATATCTCTCAGTAGGAGGCGAGAGTCATCCTCGTCCCTGTCAGTCACCGGGGAGTACACCGCCCGGAGGTGGTCAGCGAAGCATTCCACAATCTCATCCGGCTCAGTCACACACACACCATCCGCAGCACGCAACTCGGGGACCACACGATTCACTCTCTCCTTTTTGTCCAGCCACGCAATCAACTTTCCCGCCTTGTCCCCCGCGTCATACAATCGGCCCTGCTGTTCCCTATACATAGTTTTGGCCGTGTCAGTGACCAGGGACCTATATTCGAACTGTTTCAGGCTAAGGGCATGTAGCCCGTCCGGAGTAACATTCGCCTCCAAGGCCGACTCCAGCCCCGAGACGTCAGTCTCCAGCTTCACCACCGCCTCGCTCCTAACCTTCTTGGCCACCACTATCTGGGCGAGGGCGTGTCCGCGTATAACAGTTTTAAAGGCTTCCCAAAGGGACAATGCAGACGACACCGACCCCTCGTTTTCACTGAAGTATTGGTCCATGGCCTTAACCAGGCTGTCACGAGTCACAGGGTCCCGCAGGTACCAGGGGTTAATGGGAGCTATCCGCCCTGCGGACCGCGACCCGGTGTCAAAGAGAAGCCACAGCGGAGAATGGTCGGAGATACCACGCGCCAGGTGTCTGACCTCTCGAATCCGACCAGTCTGCGCCGCGGGCATAAGGAAGTAGTCTAACCTGGAGAGACTCCCATGCGCCCCCGAATGAAAGGTGAACTGGCACTGGGTCGGATGCATTAGTCTCCAACTATCCACCAAGCCGAAGGTCTCCAACATCCCACCCAGCCATGACTGGGCAGCGGGGAGGGTCCTCGGTGGGTGACGATCCAGTTCACCCGAAACCACAGAATTAAAGTCCCCGCCCATGAGCAGGAGGCCGTCCGGGAGGTCAAGCAGCATTCGACCCAAATCAGTAAAGGTGGAGTTCTGGAGGCCCGGGGGGACGTAGACTGAAACCAGGATAAGGGGCTGCCCCTCCCACCTCCCAATCAGACACACATAGCGCCCTCTGTCATCCGAGACTATCCTCGTGATCTCCACCGGAAGGGAGGTTCGCAGGAGAATGCCCACCCCCCTGGAGCCAGTTGTGAAACCAGAATGGGCTACGAGGCGGTATCCCCCCCTGTTCATCGCATGGCAGACATTGCCGACCAAATGCGTCTCCTGGAGAAACACCACATCAGGAGTCAAACGACGCAAATATTGCAGTACAACACCCCGCTTAATACGGTCCCCCAACCCATTGACGTTCCACGACATAAGCCTCAACCCGTCTCCCCCCATCCCCTCCAATAGAGCAAGAGGCCCCCAGCCCGCAGCACCGCTCCCAAATATAGATAAAAATCAATACCTCGCCCTGTAAACAAAAAACACACAACTAAACAACCCCTCTTCCCCCCCAACCCCACCCCAAGTCCAACGCCCCCCACCCTGCACCCCTGCGGGCCAAAGACCCCCCCCAACTTGCAGTGTGCCTGTCGCCCCACTAACCCCATTCTACAAAAAGACCCCGGAGGAGGAAAGGGACCCGAACCCGCCCGCACCCCTCACGGGTCCTGGTAAAACACAGTATGCAAAAGAAGTAAGACCCAACTGTACAGTGCAAAACCGCAAAAGCAAGGACCAAAAGTCAGTCTAAGGGGACCCGTCACCTGCGGTGCCCCCAGAGGGCCCGGGCCGGCCACCCCCGTCCGGCAGCGAGTCCAGCCAGTCACTTGCGGCCACAGGAGTGTCAAAAAAGACTGTCCGCTCTCCATGCTCCACTCGAAGTTTCGCCGGGTAGAGCATCGAATACTTCAGGCCTAGCTCGCGGAGACGGCGCTTCACCCCTTGGAATCCCATCCGCTGTTTCTGGACCAGTTGCGTGAAGTCCGGGTAAAAGTTGATGGTCGAGTTCTCGTAGCGGACCGGGCCACGGGTCCGTGAAGCCTGCAGAATAGCATCGCGGTCCCTGTAGTGGAACAGTTTAGCCACGATAGGCCTCGGGGGGGCCCCTGGCCGCGGCCGGCCGCCAGGAACTCGATGGGCCCGCTCCACAGCGAAGAATTTGCTCAGGCCAACCGGGGACAGCTGCTGCAGGATAAGTTCCTCGACCACGAGGTCCACCGGGCGGCTGTCGGAGGACTCCGGTACCCCAATGATGCGGATATTGTTGCGTCGGGCCCGTCCCTCGAAGTCCTCAAGCCGCCGGGCCATATGGTCGTTGACCACTCTAATGTCTCCAAGCGCGGCCCGCAGATCCGACACCTCCGCACCCAGGGTGGAGGTCCGTGTGTCAAGGGCCTGGACCTTCTCGTTGGTTTTAGAGAGGTCGGCCCGAATCAGGGTGACGTCGATCGCGACAGTGTCGATCTTACGGGCCAGGGCCTCATATTGCGTCGCGATAGTTTCCCTGATGCCCTCGATGGCGCCCATAATGTCCTGTAGGGAAGGTTCCGCAGTGACGGTCGTGCCTCCCCCCGCAGCATCCGGGGAGAGGCCAGCAGCGCCAGGGGACCCCCTGCCCTGGGTATAGCGGTCCATGTTGTTGCTCTGGACCGCTCCCCCGCGTAGTGAAGTCTTGGTCTTGCGCCCCTCCGGACCCCCTTTGCCCGCCATGTGAGCGCAGTCACTCAATGGGACCTCCGATCAAGGGGTGCGCGGGTGCCAGCGAAAGGACCACAAACTGTCGGTGTAGGGGTCGGAGGCGTCAGACCCGCCCGTAGCAGGTGGAAGCAAACCCCGGGCAGAGGCCCAGGAGGCACCTCGCCACCTTAAGCACGCACGCCAGCTGATCTCCTGAAGGCCAAAACCGAAACCGAAAGTGCTGAATCGGTAACTGGCACCGCGCTGAGGCCGCTGTTGTTCAACTGCAGCCCGGCCCCACGGGTCACCTTCACCCCGGCCACCTCCGTCGGGTGGGTCCCAAAAGTTCCGGCGACGATAACTCAGGATTCCCAGGTCCGATTAGAGTTTGGAAAAGAGATCTATGATCAGCTGGTCTTCATCTCCCAGATTCCATACACCAAATCAGGATAGTCTCAGGATTTATTCCGAGGAGCAGAAAGGGTCCGGGGAGCCCTGTGCTCACGCGACCATCTTGGATGCGCGCTAGGCTCCTCCCTCTGTGACTCCTTCTCTTGGTGATAATGTGCATGGGCATCGACTCCATTGTTTTAAAAAAAATATTTTTATTATTTTAAATAACATATCAGTCACATACATATCAGCATATATTACATCACAGAGCATATACTAGTACAAGGTCAACAAATAATTCTTTCCTGTTAAGCCACCTATATTTGTTCATTCCATCGTCTCTTCTTTAGCTCCAAATCACTCGTAGGGGACGTGCACAGCTCACCTCGGTATGTGTTCCAATTGCCCCACTTTCTAGCCCATCTAACCCTCTAGATTTGAATACTTCTTTTTCCGCAATCATGCATTTATCTAGTTACTTTGCCCAACCCCGGGAGGACAGGCACCTCAGCTGCTCCCCAGTACATCACTATTGTGCGTTTCACCAATGTATAGCCCAAGGTGACCCATTGTTGTTCCAACCCTGTGAGGTCTGTAGCCTTCCATATGTTAAGGAGCCCCAGTTGTGGTGTCACTTTGATTTCTTTGCCAATGGCTCTATACATGTGTTGTGTGGCCTCTTCCCATAAGGCCTGTATGTCGACTCCATTGTTAGATTGTTTTCTTTCTGCCATCGGGTTCAGTCGTGCATTACTGCGCTCCGTTTTCAGGATCTTTTCGGTGTGTAATGTTATGTTATGTTAATTGTATAGCGTTCAACTCACCCTGGGGCATCTCGGTGCTAACTAGAAGATTAGAATTCTGCATGGGAAGCATTGGAGAAACTGTAGTGAAGATTCTGAACAAAAAGGCTTTCAGGTGTTTTTTAAAAAGGCCATAATTGAGGATTGATCGCAAAGACTGGGGGAGCCGGTTCCAATATTTTGGAGCAAGATATGAAAAGGCTCTGCCGCCAGTCCGAGTTTGATGAAAACGAGGAACCTGAAAGAGGCCCAGCAAACTAGATCTAGATCTGAGGCTTCTAGAGGGGGACAGTATTTGGAAAGTATTCTTTGTTGGGAAGGAGGACCTCTGCTGTTCAAAGCGTTATAAGTGAGACAACATATCTTGAAAAAGGATCTCTTTTTCACAGATAGCCAATGTAGTTCTCTGAGCAACGGAAATGAAGGGGAGCCTGCCGGTCGGTTGAGAATCATTCTCGCTGCTGTATTCTGAACCACTTGCAGTTTTGCCAGGTGAGTCTCCCCTACTTCTGCCAGCAACGCATTGCCGTAATCCAAGCGGCTAGTTACCATAGCTTGCACTAATGTCCTACGATGACAGGTAGGCATATATGGGAGTATTTTCCGCAGTAGACGGAGGCTATAGTAGCATGAACTGGCCGTGGCCGCAATATGGTCCTTCATGGACAGCGTCCGATCTACTTTTATACCCAAGTTTTTTACTGAAAGTTTGGGAATGGGAGCAGGGCCCAATTGGACGGGCCACCAATCATCTGACCAGATATCAGTTGCTTTTCCCAACAACATGATCTCTGTTTTTCCTGGATTCAGTTCAAGGCAATTTCCCATCATCCAGTCATAGATCGCCTTCATGCCAATGGCAAAACAGATTTTCTCTTTCTCTGGGTTTTCTCCAATATTGAACATAAGCTGCGTGTCATCTGCATATGAGATGATCTCGAAGCCCAACTGTTCAACTATCCTCGCCAAAGGGGCCATATAAATGTTAAAGAGGGTAGGGCTTTAAAGAGCCCTGCGGAACACCCCTCTCCAGAGGCATTTTGGCCGAGGAGTAGGGGCCCAAGATGACTGTTTGAGTTCTGTCAGACAGAAAATGTTGTAACCACTTCAGGGCTGTCCCTTTGATACCACAGGCGGATAGTCTCTCCGCCAGCTTTGTATGAGAAATGGTATCAAAAGCTGCGGAGAGATCTAGGAGGATCAGTATCGTCGAGCCCCCTGAATCTATTGTCGGTCTGAGCGAATCTGTCACCGCTAGTACGGCAGTTTCCGTACTGAAACCTGGTCGAAAGCCCGATTGCGATGGGTCCAGGATTCCATTTTGTTCCAAATACGAGCTAAGTTGTCTATTTATCGTGCTTTCCAACAATTTCCCCAGGAGTGGTAATAGGGAGATAGGCCGATAGTTGCCAAGGATTCATGGATCCGCCGTAGGCTTCTTCAATATAGAGCGAACAGATGCCTCTTTCCATGCCATGGGAATGGTGCCCGTTGTTTTAGAGCAGTTAAAGATGTCGCTGATTGCAGGAGCACAGCTCGTGGCTAGGAGAGCCATAATTTTTGGAGGGCACAAGTCATTTGGTGACCCAGATTTTGCTTTGGAGAGGCCTTTTAATGGTGGTCAGTTCAAAGCGCTCCAGGGAATTAATAGTGGCCTTATCCCTGTCCTCCAGTTTGGACAGAGTTTCCAAGACTGAGGGGGCTACCAGAGGAAAGTTATCATAAATTTTGGATACCTTATCCTGAAAATAAGTCACCAGGGAGGTACATAAATTCTGGGAGTCGATAGGAGACTGGATACAAGCTTTAGGGGATGAGAAATCTTTGACTATAGTAAACAAGGCTTTCGAAGAGTTACTGGCTTGTTCTATCTGCTTGATGATGAACGTACTTCTCGCTGCTTTTAGGTTTAGATGATATGTGGCCAGAGACTGTCTATACAGTAGTCTGTTTTGATGGGCCTTACTTGCCCGCCAAGTTCTTTCCAGGGGCCTACATTTAGCTTTTTCCATCTTAAGCTCCTCAGTATATCAAGGAGTCGAGATTCGTTGTTGTGCGTAGTCAATTTTTTGGGGTATGGTCTCATCAAAAGCTGATTCTAGTGCAGCGTTAAAAGCCTCCAACTTTTTGGAAGCCTCGGTTAGGTTATTTACTAAATCCAGGGAGTAAACCTCATTGAGAGTTTCTAAGGTGAGATTACGCCATGACCTGCGTTGTTTTGGTGTATAGTTCCCCATGTTTTTGCTGCGTCTGGTGGATGAAGAAGGTGATCATCGAATGATCAGTCCATGTCAGGGGGTCAGGGAGGTCACAACTCAGTTGGTCATAGTTGGTGAACACTAGATCTAATAAGTGACCAGCTCGGTGTGTGAAATCTTCCACTCTTTGTGTGAGTCCTGTTGATTTCAAAGAGGAAAAGAGTTTGTCAACCTCCGGATTTGAGGTGTTTTCCCCATGGAAATTAAAATCCCCTAGCAGGAGAAACTTATTTGCCGCGAAAGCATGTAAAGCTATGTGTTCGACCAGAAGGTCAGTAAAATTGGCTTTAGATTCGGGGGGCCGATAGTGTAAGGCCCCATGCCAGCAATCCATAGAAGATATAGTGACCTTAAATATTCCCAATTCCAAACATTCATTTTTTACCGTGGACACCCAGTTCACTGTAAGATGATTCTGGGAGGCAATGGCTATGCCGCCACCTGTTTTCCCCCTCCCTATCCAGATGAATAAATTTATAGTTATCTGGGATTGCTAAGTTTATCATGGGATGATTTGAGGGATTTAGCCAAGTTTCCGTGAAAAAACATAGTGCGGGGAGTGAGAAACAATCATGTCCCAGATTTCAAACGGATGTCTTGCAAGGGACCTTACATTACACAATATATTTTTTAATTCTATAGTAACTAAGTCTGGGGCCTTTCTTGTTGAGAAGGGTTCCTCTGCATGTATAACCATAAGAAATTGGCAATGTTTACATGTAACTGGTCCTTCTAGCACAATGGGGAACTTCTGAGTACAATTACTGTGGCTTTGCTCCTTAGTAAGTTCAAACGCTCTAATAGCCCGCAGGGGTTCAGCTGAGTAACATAACGGGGTATGGTGCTTATTTTTATCCTGGGTGGGGGCAGCATCTCTGGCCCCTGGGCTCGGCTGGGCGCAGACGGGCTTGCCTTTGGCACGCCACCGGCACGCCCGCTGCGCGCACTCGTTGTCATCCTCTTAAAATTACCGAGGAGTAACGACTAGCGCGCTACCCGTGCTGCCTGCCCAATATGTCTGCCCAATCCGCTCTTTACCCTCATTGGTATTGTTTCAAACACTTTTCAATTTTTGCGTATTGAAGTTTGTAAGACTCTCATTCGTCAGAGCAACACGTTCCGATCACGGCCTTTGGGCCTTGCCTGTTCTGGCCATACCTTTACCCTCACTCTACTCCATTGATGATACTCTGCAGATGAAACTGGCTCTGTTTCGAGTCTGCCCCCAGTGCCTCTCGAAGTACCCAAGGACTGACCTTCGCCAGGTCTGCAATCTGTGCCTATCCACAGAGTACAGGGAAGAAGACTTTGAAGACTGCTGATCATTTCGATCGAAAAAGACCCTGGGGTACCGACAGGCATGGCGCAGAGAAGTGCAGAGATGTGAAATCGAGGAGACTCCCAATATCTTCGGACAGGAAGATATCGAACAGGAAGAGGAAGGGCTCAAACTCTTGTCAACCGAAAAAAAGGGAACCTTTTCAGTACAAGATTCAGACTCTGAGTTAAAGATCGATCTTGAGATGCACGATCTGTCACCAGGTCAAGGTCCTGTGAGTATTCAAACCCCTCACCGGCCCACACCAAAACTTTCAGTTCTCACCAAATAAAATGCTTCCGAGCCACCACTGCCATCTGCCCATGGTTGGTACCAAACTGTAGATTTGGCTGCCCTGCCCTCGGCACCAAAAGCATGACCAAAGCCCTGCGGTTCCGCACTTAGCTGAGACTCCACCTCGTTGGTTCCGACCATTCTGGTTCTGAAAGCCAAAATCCGTTCGAGTCCGAAACCTTCGGTATAAAAAATAGAAAATAGTCTCCCACTATGATCCCTGAGCTTATTTTGGAAACAATGCAGAAGAGACTGGATCCCAAACAGAAACAGATCCATATCCATCCTGATACTGGCCACATTATTCGAAAGGCATTCTCAGTGCCTTCTGCTTCAATTCGGCAATCTTCTTTTCAAGAAACCATTGATTTGCCACTGCCTATGAAGAAAAAGAAAAAAGACCAGGCTAACAGTCCCCTGTACCCTATATTTTTCCATCTCCCATACCACCACCTGTACCTTCTACACCTCACTCACCACAGGATCCCTTAAATATTACACCTCTGGGATCTCTACATGCAGAACCAGGTGGGAATGGAGGGGATGATGACACTTATGTCCCACCACAACCACCAGACCCCTGGCAGGATTACAACATGGACCCCTCCAGGGAGATCCAGATCCAGATCTATACCCTGCCAAACTAACCTCCTGATGATACTATGTCATATCAAGAGCTTATTGGTAGGACAGCAGCATACCATGGGGTTACACTGCATAAAGAATCCATGGAGAAGTATCTTTTGTCTGGGACATTGTGCACCACACACAGAGCTTCTCAATCTCTTCCAATGCTTAAAGGTATGATGGGTCATGCAGATGATATCTTTAAGGATCCTGCACAGGCTTTCATTTCCACCCCTAGGGTAGATAAAAAATATAAGGCCATACCATCTCGCCCAACTTTTTATTATCGGCCAGCTCCCACCTGACTGCCTAGTTCTCTCAAATATCTGTAAACCAGCTAATTCACAGACTACAGTCACTGCACTGTCTCGTGGTGAGGAATCTAAACTCATAGATGCGTTATGGAAAGGTCATTTATTGCTGCACAGTCCGCTAATCATTGGTGGGTTGCAAGCACACAAGGGTTATTGGCTAGATACGATAGAGCTCTCTGGGATGAAATAGAGGAACTCCTCCAATATCTCCCAGAGGAACATAAGACGAAAGGGCAGGACTAGTTCAGGAAGGGAAGTTAATTTCCAATTCTTCCATTTGATGCACACCGACTCTACGGATACTGCTTTGTAGAGGCATAAATACTAGTGTCCTTGTACACAGGCATGGCTGGCTGCGTATCCATGGGTTTAAACAAATGTCCAGCAGACTTTACTTAATGCCCCTATTGATAAAAAGCACCTTTTTGGCCCACAGGTATATGAGGCTTTAGAAAAAATGAAAAAGGAAACTGAGGTTGCCAAATCCATGGGGGGGACTTTAAATACCCGCTTCTCGTGGTTCCTTTCGTCATTCCTCTTATAAAGCAGATTCCAAAGTGGCACCTACAGATGCCTCTGCATCCTCCTACAGATGGAAAACTCACACCTCTCCTTCTAGAGGGTTTTTCAGAGGCAATTACAGAGGGAACAACTTCAAAGGTCGGGGCAAAAGTACACCAACCGTTAATGCCCCATCCAGCAACAAACCGTGACTTACTTCTCCTTCTCCCCAATCATTCTACACTTGTTGGGGGTCGATTGCAGCAATTTCTTCCCACCTGGTAGTCCATAACATCGGATCGATAACTGCTGGACATTATCGAACATTGTTATTGCCTGGAGCTCATCACCACTCTTCCCAGTATTCCAGCTTGCACCCACAGACTCTTTCTGGAACATCAACAACTGCTCAAACAAGAAGTGCAATCTCTCTTACTAAAAGGTGCTATAGAGTCAGTTCCTTTACAACATTACGGGTCACGGGTTTACTCCCTCTACTTTCTTATTCCCAAAAAGGACAGCTTCATACAGCTGATTTTAGATCTACGACCTCTAAATCACTATATACTATCAGATCACTTCCATAAGTTACACTTCAACAGGTGCTTCCACTCCTAAACCAAGGCGACTTCATGTGAGCACTAGACTTAACGGACGCTTACTTTCACCACCCCATTCACCCAGCACATCGTAAATACTTCCGGTTTGTGATAACAGGAAAACACTACCAATTCAAGGTCCATCCATTTGGACCCAGGCTGTTCACTAAATGCTTAGCAGTGGTAGCAGTGTATCTACACAGACAAAACATTGTCTTCCCGTATCTAGACGACTGACATATCAAAGCCAGTTCACACCATCTGTGTCGTCAGCGCACTCTGATTACCATAAACCTCCTATCGATGTCCAAAAGTCCTATCTTCAGCCTTCACAGCTGCAGCCATTTTTACGGCTATGCTCAGCACTCCATTAGGTTTAGCCTATCCAAATGCAGTCAGAATTCAAAATTTTCGAACACTGCTACCACAATTTCAAATCAATACTTGACAGTCAAATCTTTCATGCGACTTTTGGGAATGATGGCATCATGCATCACCATAGTGCCTTCATGCAAAACTGAACATGCGTCCCCTACAAGAATGTTTAGAACAACAATGGACTCAGCCACAGGGTCAACTGGACGGTCTAGTGTTAGTAGACAATGCACTCATCACTCTCTGTAGTCGTGGAACGCACTAAACCTGTTAAAAGGGCAGCTGTTCATCGATCCTATTCCACAGATTATGCAGACAGATGCATCCCTCACAGGATGGGGTGCTCACCTACGAGATCTCACAGTACAGGATCTCTGGGACATCAAACATAAGGATCTCCATATCAACTGCCTACAGCTCCAAGCTGTTCACCTAGTATTGAAAGCATTTCTACCTCACCTTATAGACAAGGTCGTCTTAGTCTGGACAGACAAAATGACAGCCATGTCCCATGTACAAAAACAGGGGTGGGGACACACTCTCTACAGTTATCTCACCTCTCTGATATTGGTATTGGTATTGGACAATACATGACAACACAAAATTAATCTGTTAGCGGAACATCTGTCGGGTACAGAGAGCGATTTAGCCGACCTCAGAAGGATGTGGCAACAAGTCCACGAGTGGGAACTCCACCCCCTAGTCCTTCTCCTATACTTTCACAAAAAGGGGTTTCCACAAATAGACCTCTTTGCAACCGAACAGAACCCAAAATACCCAAACTTTACCTCCAGGTTCCCACATCCCCTATCCAAAGGCAATGCACTATTGATGAGTTGGTAAGGGATATTTGCCTACTCTTTTCTGCCTTTCCCTCTTCTTTTGTTCATGGTTCGGAAGCTCAGGCAAACATCTCACCCTCATTCTGGTGGCACCCACATGGGCTTGTCAAGCTTGGTTCACTACACTACTCAAATTCTCAGTAGTTCCATACAAGAAGCTTCACCTCAACCCGGATCTTCTCTCTCAGAACTGTGGTGAAATGAGATTTCCAGACCTAAAGGAGCTAAACCGTGCGATTTTGGCTCCTGAAGTCATAGAATAAGTTTGCCACCAGAATGTATGACTATTATTAAGGAAGCATGTAAGCCTACTACTAGAGCATGTCTTGCCGCCAATTGAAAAAGTTTAGTTTTTTACCTTTGTAACCAAAATATTGATCTATTCAGTGCATCTGTACAAAACATTATTTGTTACCCTTTGCATTTTCATCACGCTGGCCTTGCTTATACTTTCATACGTTTACATCTTGCAGCAGTAGTAGCCTAACTACAAAACTGGCAACACTTATTATTGTTCAAAATGCCAGTTATTAAGGCTTTCATGGAAGGCCTTAAAAGAGTAATACCACACAGTGTCCCACTTGCAACTGCGTGGAATCTCAATATTGTTCACATAAGACTTATGGGTCCGCCTTTGAACCATTGCACAATTTCTACCTCCAATTTCTATCTTGGAGGTTGCTTTCTTAATTCCCATCACTTCACTAAGACGTGTCAGTGAAGTCCAGGCACCAACTTTAGAAGACTTTTTTCCCAACTACATAGGGATAGGATGGTTCTTCTTACCAGCCCAAAATTCTTTCCATAGGTAGTGCCCCCTTTCCACCATAAACAATCTGTTGAACTATCTGTTTTCTTCCCTCAACCTGATTCTGTGGCAGATAGAACTCTTCATACACTAGATGCCAAAAGAATTTCTCAAAACTAAACAACTCTGTTTCTTTTGCACCCCCTCATAATGGAAAGCCCATTTCTAAATCCGGTATTTCCAGTTAGGTCGTTAAATGTATTAAAACATGGTATAGCAAAGCTAAAAGAACTTTGACTAAACCTCCTAGAGCACACTCTACTTGCAAAATAGGGGCATCTATGGCTCTCTTGGGCAACATCCACATAGCTGACATTTATAAAGCAGTTACATGGTTTACCCCACACACTTTTACTAAGCACTATTGTGTGGATGCACTAGCATACCAACAAGCTAATGTAGGACAGGCGGTGCTACGTACACTTTTTCAAACAACTGCAATACTCGCAGATTAACCACTGCTTTCAGAGGGCACTGCTATACAGTCTATGCAAAGCATGTGTATCTACAGCCAGACATGCCTCAAACGGATTATGTTTCCCTGTAGGCATCTGTTCTTGGCATCTAGTGCTGTAGATTTATATGCCCCACCCTCCTCCCTGGACACCTACACTTTAATATGCATGGGCATCTCTTTACTCATACTTACTTATATCATTCTCAGCAATCTAACAATGGAGTGCATGTTCTCCAAGAGGAGGAGTCCCCTTACCTTGTGACTCAAAAGACTTCATAGAAGAAAAACAGCTTGCACACACCCGGGCCCAACACTAGATGGCAGGAATATACAAAGCATGTGAATCTGCAGCACTACATGCCAAGAACAGATGCCTAGAGGGTAAGTAACATAATACTCTCACAGGCAGCCTTTTTTAAAACTCTTTAGTAACATGATACAACAAGTAATTAAGTTTCAAAAAGCCCTGTAGATCAATTGTTCAAATGATCATGTCCGATCAGGAGAAAAAAACATAGCTTGGCCAAAACCTTAATTGACATCCTTTAGAGCAGAGTCACATAGGCTTTGAACCCAGGCCAGGTCCCATACTGGTTCTCCAGTCAGTTTTGCCACCACACATAATTGCAGTATTAGACTGGCTGTACAGTTGGGCTCCCAAAGGATTCAAATCGTCTTGGGCTCCAGGGCCGGTTTCTGCAATGTGCTACAACTTTGCCCCCTAATGCAGGATCCTATAGGGAGAAACAGCCTATACAACTCAATCTTTACCATGCATTACCTTTACCATGCAGGTAAGTATTTATTTGTGGCTGTAGATACACATGCTGTGCATACTTCCTCCATCTAGTGTTGGGTTTGGACGCATACAACTTTTTTTTTTTTTTTCCGAAGTAAGTATTTTTGAGGCACAGGACCTAGTGACTCGACCTATTAGTAGTATTGCGCATGGTCATTGGTTTCATTGTTAGATTGTTTTTCTCCGCCATTGGTTTCAGACATGTTGAGGTGAGCACCAGTTCGATACCATGTGGTGTTCTTGCCAAGCCTTCGGATCCGTTCCTCGTCGGTTCTCTAAAACCATCACGCTCTTCGTCAGTCTCCACTGTTATGTATCCTCCACTCCGTGTCGGTCACCTGTCTCTCGACTTTGTCGTTCTGAGTGAAGAATGTCCTCGTAATGGAAAGTACTCCATTTCGGTTCAGCCCCACTTACCACTCCAAGCACCTAAAAACCGCTCACCACGAGGTTTGCAACCTTTGCTTGTCTCCCGATCATTGTGAAGAATCCTGTTCTGCATGTTTTGCATTCCGAAACAAGAAGACCGTTTGGAACTGGCTTGCTCATTGAATTGCCTCGGCCTCTGTGGCACACCGACAAGAGGAAGAAGATTCCCAAAAACTCGTCGGTGATCAAAAGGAGTCAGATTTCGAGTAACTGGATGCCCCAGGTGCCGAAGTCGAGGCAGCCTTTTCGCTGGAAAGTGTGGACTCCAAGGCAGACATAGAAAGGGAAGAGCCTCCGCCGTCCCAGCATCCTCCGTAGATCACAGTGAGTACTGGCACTCTTAAGCTCACCAAATGGAGGCACCAGCCTCGAGCTTCTGTACTGCCTCTGAGGCCTCCGGTGCACTACTGCCTTCCAGCCATTGTCGACATCTCCATTCCGAACCGACCCAAAGCCTGTTACACACTCAGCGACAAAGTCCTCCTCGAAAGACTCGAGCATCGACATCAATAACTGCTTCAGCATTATACTCGAAGGCGTAGTCTTGCCCGCCTTTGAACTCGAAACGGGTGGAACCAAAGCTGAGACACGCCACCCGAAACATATTGAAGGACATTGACTCGAAGCATTTGGAGCTGAGGCTTTTGGAGTAGAGATCTTGCTTGGCGCCGTCTGGGCATAAACCCTGTTCTACTTCTTCCAGACTGCATTCTACTGCTCTGACTGTTGCTACCACTGAGGACCCGATCAACCAACCCTTCCATGACTGCAGGAATATCTTGATGCCAAGCAGCAGCGAATCCACATCTAGCTGGGTCCTGGGTGGATCCTGGCAAAGCCTCCATAGCTGCCAAAGGACTTGGAGTAAATTGACTTTTGAGGAGGCCCTTTACTCTCATTTGCCTCCCACAATTGGTGGCAGAGGTAAAAACTATTTTGAACAACAATATCTGTTGTGTTCTGGCTACCTCTGACACAGGCGCTCACTGCATTAATACCAGCATCTCCTTGTGTTGCCATGCATGGCTGGTTTTAAACCGGAGATCCAGCTGCACCTCTTAAATGTACCCTTCGATGGCCAGCATCTCCTCGACACTCAGGTCGATGAGATACTAGAAAAAAATCGAGAAAGACACTGACACATCCAAAGCGTTGGGTGCCCTATAGATACCCACTCCCGTGGCTCCTTTCGATGCTCCTGATACCGCGGAGCAGCAAAAGCTCCCACAATAGAAACCCCCTCAGCCTTCCCAACGAAGCATATGAATTCTTGGGGCTACTACAGGGGTGGCTACATAGGCAATAATGGCAAGGGTCGAGGAAAGGGGCTGCCCCCTCAAAACACTGTCTTGCCCCACCCCTCCAAAACATCATTACACCAGTCCTGGAAAGGTTGCACGGGTTTCTGCCCAGTTAGTCAGAATTCACCTTCCACCGTTGGGTTAGTGACATTGTACAGGAAGGGTACTGTCTAGAACTCACTTAAACACCACCAAAGAGGGATATAGCCACATCACCTCTTGGGGTACCTTCACCACCACCACCTCCCCGACCTCCGTCTCCTACGCCATCCCCTCCACCAGTAGATGACGATGACACATATGATGACACAGGGGACGGTGACAACATACCACTAGATGACCCCAGTCCTCCAAGCTCCCCTGACCCCTGGGATGACTATAATACGCCTGATGTCCCTAATGTCCCACAAGAGGACATCTACCCCTCTAGGCCTTCCCCACCAGAAGATACCATGGGGTTTAATCAGCTAATACACCGGGCTGCCCAGTACCACGGGGTCGACCTCCATACAGATCCAGTATAAGATGATTTTTAATGGACACTTTCGACACCACCCAAAGGTCCACATCCACTTTGCCCATGCTCAAAGGGGTGATTAAACACGCTACAGAAGTATTTAAAGACCCTGTGTGAGAAAGTGCCATCTTTCTTGCATGGTATGCCCCCACTTTTTGCTGAATTGCTGAATGTACTTTGACTGAGTGTGCCCTGGACTCCTGCCAATCAGGTGCCCAGGGCCTATGTTCCTTCCCTAAAACACACACAACCCAAATTGGCAAACCCTGGCCACATGTCAGCCCCTGGTAAATGGTACCCTAGGTACCCAGGGCCTTGTGACCAGGGAAGGCCTCTAAGGGCTGCAGCACTCATTGTGCCACCCTTAGAGGCCCTGTACCCTTACACACACACACACACTGCCCTTGCAGGCTGGGTGTCTGGGTGCAAGACAAAACAAAGAGTTGACATGGCACACATCCCTGTGTGCCATGCCCTTCACCTACACTGCCATGACATATATCAGCCACCCCTCTGGCTGGGTGCCTTGTGCCAATGGTGTGGGCACAGGAGCAGGAGCCCTGGGCCCCTACAGTACCCAGGTCCATTCCTGGGCACTGTAAGTGCAGTGCTGCCATTTAAGAGTACATGGTGCTGAGAGCTCGTCAAACACGAACTCCACAGCACCATGGCAACACTGAAGACTGAGAAGTTTGGTATAAAACTTTTCAGCACATTAAACCCACACTGATGCCAGTGTGGGATTTAATGTACCAAGCACCCCAGAGGGCATCTTAGAGATGCCCCCTTAAACCTAACCTACAATCCACGTCTGCTCTGAGGCTGCCTAGGCTGCCACACAGCAGACATGTTGCTGGACCCCTGGGTGGGAGAGCCCCTGCTCTCCTGGGCCTGCAACAATGCACATCCTGGGCGAGGTGCTAAATCTCCTCCCCCAGGATGGGCAGGGGGAAGCTTCAAAGGCATGCCGCCACTGTAAGCTTCCCCAGGCCACTGCAACCCCCCACTCTGGCGGGAAGCTTGGCCGTAAACCCCAAATAAGGACAGGGGATGTGCCAGCCTGCCAAGCCCACCCCTCAGGTGGGGGAGGCGAGGTGAAGCACATCTCCGGGCTCTCGCCATCTTGAAGATGGGAAGCCCTAACCTATCAGGACTAGGCTACTGCCCTCCTCCCACAGGAGAGAGGCAGGATAGGGGGTGTACCCACCCCAGGACAGGGACCCATTGGTCCCTGCCCTTCACCTCCCTGTAACGCCCCTAAATCTAGTATTTAGGGACACCCTGAACCCTGCCTCCCCAGATTCCAGATTCCGAAATACAAAGAAGAGCAAGAAGAAAGAAGACGCTTTATTGATGTTATATTTGACAAATTAAAAAAGAATTTGAAGGGAAAAAAAAAAAAAGAAGAAGACAGACCTGCCCTGCAGCTGCTAAGAAGAGGAAGACACCAACTGCTTTGGCCCCAGCCCTACCGGCCTGTCGACCCTCGAACCTGCTCCTGCTCCAACCCGGCATCTCTTGTGGCCTGCAACCTCACAAACCCCGGAGGATCTGGCTATCTTTTGGCTCTAAGCCCCTGGGACTCCCATGAGTAGAGGCTCTACTCAAAACCTACTTCTAATCCCTGGCAGCAGCCCGGAACCACGAACCCAGCACACTCTGCACCAGCCAAGCCTGGTCAGTGCCGGAGTGAACAAAGACCACGAGGACGACCCCACGGCGACTGTGACCCCGAGTCCGGCACCCAAGGACCTCCCTCGACACTCATGAAGAAGCCTGCAGCCTCAGAACAAGGTGCCCCCCCCTACCGCGATCAACAGAGGGTTGGATTTCCCGACACTAAAAGGCACCCCTGCACGCGGCGCCCTGCGGCCCCCTGTGCCCAATCCCGGGGTACCTACCTATCCTCCAACTACCCAACTTACCTCTCGAAGTGGTGGTGGCACCTGAAGAATCCTCGTCCCCGAGCTTGCAGTCTTTTTCTAAACCAGAGATTTCCCATTGAAATCAATTGAGCGCCCGAAGGCTCAAAAGCACCCTGCACCCAGCCGCCCGAGTGGCCCTGGCAGTGCAACCTCTACACCTACCTACTTCCCCACTTGCCCTGAGTAAGTGACCAGGAGCCCAGCTCCCACAGTCGCGTGGCTTGCTAGTCAGCAGCCACCAACCAAGGCCCCCCTATCCCTTATAAGATAACATTGGGCCTAACTCCCTCTGCACCCGGCCGCCCTAGAGTCGCTGAGGGTGAACCAACTATACCTACCTGAGCCTGGGGGACCCCTGAGTCTATGCCCAGAACCTCAACTCTGCCAGTCGAGTACTTACCTTTAAACCGATAACTCTATTTTCTTCATAGGGTAACATTGACTGGCTTTTTCCTGAAATTTCTTCTAAGTGTGGACTTTTCAAATCTTAAAATATTCACCAAAAATCAGCCGAGTAACGAAAACGAAAATACTCACCTGCTCTTAGGTGAGCTCCCAGTGCTGGATCTTGGTTCAAACTGGAACGGCATGGTGAGCAAAAAAACGATGGATTTAGGCCCAGATCTCTGTACTGGGGTGAATGTATGACATTGTTCTGCATTCTGTCCATCAATTGTTGTTTTTGGATCTTGGTGCCCAGCACTGACTCTGAAAAATACTTACAACTGTACTTACCAGTATCCCAATTTTCTCCCATAGGAAATCATTGACTGTTTTTCTGTGAAATTTCTTCTGTCAATTTCTGCAATCTTTAAATATTCTTTAAAAATCGTATAATATCTGAAAACGTAATTACCTGTTTTGGATAAAGGTCCCAGTACTGAGTCTAGGTACCCAGTACTGGATTACAAAAGTAACAATAACATACTGTACTTGCAACTTGAATTTTCTTCCATAGGGAATCATTGACTGTTTTCTCTGAAATATTTTCTAAGTGTCAACTTTTAAAATAGCTAAATATTGTTTAAAAATCATCACAGTAATTAAGTCGACTTTCATCACTTGATTCTAAGTACTGACCCAGGACTGAATCTAGGATCCAGTCCTGGAATTCCAAAAGTATTCCTAAAAGTAATTTGTTGCAAATAACTTGAACTTTCCATTGAGCCCAATGCATTGTTGTGTTTAAAATAGTGTTGCCTATTGCAACCACTTGTAACTGTTTACAAAAGTCAATTGCATATTGCAAAAGTATTTATATAAAGCATCTCATTCTGAGAAAGTCTATTTTAATGCCAAGTGTTGGTTCTAAAATGAAACTAGCATATATTTTTTTTATATATAAACCATTGGCCTAGAGTTCAGTTATTGAGTGTGTGAGACCATTTGCTGACTGAGTGTGTACAACAAATGCTTTACACTGTCCTCTGATACTGCCTTACTGCGCGACCAAGCTACCACTTTAGAGAGTAAGGTTATACCTAACTTTAGCCTCTGTCAAACCCTTGGGGACTGTGAACTCTGTACACCCTGTACCTATTAGGGAACAGTATATACAGAGCCACTTTCTCACACCCTGTCAGTACTAGAGTCATCAATCCTAGAATTGAGAAGAAATACAAAGCTGCCCCTACAGACCCAGCTTACATCAGGGGCCCTGTTCCATTAGACTCCATGGTCGTCTCAAATGCTAGGAAACGGGCTAATTCGCCGTCAACCGGTGATGCAGCTCCTCCTGACAATGAGTCTAAACTCCTGGATGCCTCTGGCCAAAGAACCGCGTCCCAGGCAGCTAATGTTTGGCGCATCACAAATACTCAAGCCCTGTTAGCCAGATACAATAGGGCTCACTACGATGAGTTAGAGTCCCTGCTCCAACACCTCCCCGACAAATACAAACATAAGGCCAACGACCTAATACAAGAGGGTAAACTTATCACAAACACCTCTATCTGCTCTTGACGTAGCAGATACTGCGTCCAGAGCAGTGAACACAAGTGTCCTCCTTCGTAGGCACCCATGGCTACGCATTTCCGGGTTTAAACCTGAGGTGCAAAGCGCTATACTTAGTCAGCCATTCGACCAGCAACACCTCTTTGGCCCTAATGTTGATGCGTCCCTTGAGAAGATGAAAAAGGACACAGATACAGCCAAATCAATGGGAGCCTTGCAATCGCAAGCTCCCAGACGTTCTTTTCGTCGCTCATCCTACAGGGGCAACTCCAGGGGATACTCGTCTGATACCCCATCCACCTCCTACAAGTCTCCCACCCAATCCACCTTCACAAGAGGTTACCACAGAGGAGGATACCGAGGCAACAATAACAAAGGCAGAGGCAAAACAAACAATACCAGCTCTGCCTCCACCCCTGCCCAATGACTTCCCTCTGCTTCCCCCGGACCATTCCACTCCTGTCGGAGGAAGACTACAGCAGTTCCTTCCTGTCTGTACCAACATCACCACAGACAGGTGGGTGCGACAAATCGTGCAATCAGGTTACTGTCTCGAACTTACCTCTAAACCCACAAACATTCCACCCAACCAGCGTCCAATGTCAGCAGACCATTTGTCACTCCTCAAACAAGAGGTGTTTTCCTTACTACAAAAAAGTGCAATAGAACTAGTTCCCCTGCACCAACAAAACAAGGGAGTTTACTCCCTGTATTTTCTCATACCAAAGAAGGATGGCTCTCTGAGACCTATTCTAGACCTCAGGCCACTAAACAGGTACATACAATCAGACCACTTCCACATGGTCACACTTCAGCAAGTCCTCCCTCTACTTTCACAGGGCGACTTCCTGGCCACCTTAGATCTCAAAGACGCCTTTTTTCATATTCCCATACACGCTACTCACAGAAAATATCTCAGGTTTTTAGTGGATGGGCAGCACTATCAATTTAAAGTACTCCCTTTCGGAGTTACAACAGCAGCAAGGGTATTCACCAAGTGCCTAGCAGTAGTCGCAGCCCATTTAAGAAGACAACACATTCACGTCTTCCCATACCTCGATGACTGGCTCATAAAAGCCAACTCGTACAACCAGTGTGTTCATCACACTCGCGCGACTATCTAATTACTCCACGACCTGGGGTTCACAGTAAACCACACCAAGTCTCATCTGCACCCCTCTCACATACAACAATACCTCGGCGCCACAAAAAACACCTCAAAAGCATTAGCCTATCTCAGTCCACCAAGGACAGCGAGCATTCTCGCTCTCCTACCTAAATTTCAGCCACACCACTCTCTCCCAGCTCGAGTGTTCATG
Organism: Triturus cristatus; assembly: GCF_964204655.1. Classification (NCBI taxonomy): domain Eukaryota; kingdom Metazoa; phylum Chordata; class Amphibia; order Caudata; family Salamandridae; genus Triturus; species Triturus cristatus. Next base: position 515,372,817 of record NC_140588.1, read on the forward strand.
CAGCTCATAGGGATGATGGCCTCTTGCATTTTCATTGTGCCTCACGCAAGACTCCCGATGCGTCCCATACTAGAGTGCTTAGCACGACAATGGAACCAGGCTCAAGGTCAGATAACAGATCTGGTGTTGGTAGACGGTCGCACTCACTGCTCTCTGCAGTGGTGAAACACCAAAAACCTTTCCAAAGGGCGACCGTTCCTAGAGCCAGTTCCTCAGATTGTCATGACAACGGACGCATCGCTCTCCGGCTGCGGAGCTCTCCTAGTACATCACACCATACAAGGCAAGTGGACACCTCAACAAAAGTTATTCCACATCAATTACCTGGAATTACTGGCCATATTCCTAGCATTAAAAGCATTCCAAAAACAAATATCGGGCAAGGCTGTCTTAGTCCGCACGGACAACATGACAGCCATGTACTACATCCAAAAACAAGGCGGGACACACTCTCTGCAGCTCTCCCAGCTAGCACAAAACATATGGAGGTGGTCTATACCTCACAATATATTTCTCTTAGCCCAACATGTCCCAGGAGTCCAAAACACCATAGCAGATCTGTTAAGTCGTCAAACACAACAGATTCACGAGTGGGAACTCCATCCACAAGTTCTCCAACCATACTTTCAGATATGGGGGCAACCACAGATAGACCTTTTCGCCACCCACGAAAACGCCAAATGCCCCAGCTTTGCCGCCAGATACCCACACCCATTGTCCAAAGGCAATGCGATATGGATGAACTGGTCAGGCAGATTTGCCTACGCTTTTACGCCTCTCCCACTCATACCACTGATGGTGCACAAACTACAGCAACACTCACTGACTCTAATTCTAGTTGCTCCAACTTGGGCCAGACAACCGTGGTACACCACATTGTTGGAACTGTCAATAGTCCCGCACCAAAGATTACACCTCTCACCAAGCCTCTTAACCCAGAACCGTGGAGAGATCAGACACCCAGACCCAGCTCAGCTGAACCTTGCGATCTGACTCCTGAAATCTTAGAGTTCGGTTACCTTAACCTTCCTCCTGACTGTATAAACGTCATTAAGGAGGCTAGACGCCCTACCACTAGAGCCTGCTATGCAGCCAAGTGGAAACGATTTGTGATATATTACCATAACAATACCATCAATCCTCTAGATGTATCTATCCAACACATCATAACCTACCTTCTACACCTACAAAGGTGCAACTTATCCTACACGTCTATTCGGCTGCACCTTGCTGCTATAGCAGCATACCTACAAAATAGACAACATTTATCGCTATTTAGAGTGCCCGCCATCAAAGCCTTTATGGAAGGCCTCAAGAGGATAATTCCTCCCAGAGTTCCACCCTCACCTGTGTGGAATTTAAATATCGTGCTCACACGACTAATGGGGCCTCCGTTTGAACCTCTACATAAATGTGAGCTACAATTCTTAACATGGAAAGTTGCTTTCCTAGTAGCCATAACTTCTCTAAGAAGAGTTAGTGAACTACATGCCATAACTATTCAAGAACCATTCTTACAAATGCATCATAATAAGGTGGTTCTCCGCACTAATCCTAAATTCCTCCCTAAAGTCATTTCCCCCTTCCACCTTAATCAATCTGTGGAGTTGCCCGTTTTCTACTCGCAACCACACAGTCGCAGAAAGAGCTCTCCATACTTTAGATGTTAAAAGAGCATTACTTTATTACATTGAAAGAACGCAACCTTTTCGGAAAACTAAACAACTTTTCGTTTCGTTCACATCACCACACAAAGGCAATCCCATATCCAAGTCCGGGATAGCCAGATGGATTGTTAAATGCATACAAATTTGCTACCACAAAGCAAAACGCACTTTAACTGTTCCTCCTAGAGCCCACTCTACAAGGAAAATAGGGGCTTCTATGGCATTCTTAGGCAATATTCCATTAGATGATATCTGCAAAGCAGCTACATGGTCTACACCACATGCGTTCACTAAATACTACTGTGTAGATGTGCAAACGAAACAACAAGCCAGTGTGGGCCAAGCTGTGCTCAAAACCTTATTTCAGACTTCTCCAACAGATAATGGGAACCGCCGCTTGACGTGGGACTGCTATACAATCTATGCAAAAGTGTGTACTCTGCAGCTCGTATGCCTCGAACGGAATATGCTACTTACCAGTATGCATCTGTTCTTGGCATGTAGAGCTTCAGATCTATACAGGCCCACCCGCCTCCCCGGCTTCCTTTATCTGTTTCAGTATTATCTTATTTAGATACACTATACAAGGGCATCTTCCTGTTTCTTACAAAGCTCCATCATTTCCCTGCTGGCGAAAAACAATCTGAGGATGGAGCCGATGCCATGCGCACTATGGTCCTAAGGAGGAGTCACATACCTTGTGACTTCCAAAGACTTTCCAGGCAAAAACAAGTGCAAATATCCGGACCCAACACCAGATGGCGATCTATGCAAAAGTGTGTAGATCTGCAGCTCTACATGCCAAGAACAGATGCATACTGCTAAGTAGCATATTCCTTACCGTATACTGCTTCTTTTTTTCAACATTTTTTTTATTCAGTTTATGACAACACCAGTTACAAAGAAACATTACAATTCTATCATAGGAGGGTCCTCAATACATAGTAGTGAAAAAGGAATATAGATGTAAACAGAGATCATAATCATATAGGTGTTCATAATTGCGGGGTAAGAGGGGAGAGAGGGCAATTGTAAGGTGAAAAGGCTTATGACCAAGGAGACCCAGTCTCACCTTCAAGGAGTCTGTAAGGCTTTTTATGCTTTTCTTGGAGATAGTCTTGTACCTTTTCATCGGTTTTCACCATTGTAATCCAATTTTTTCAGCTTCTAACTATTCCCTGGAACCTTTATACCTCATCTGCACTGAAGGCCCCCCTCCCCAGCTGAATCCAATGAATCATTATCCTGCGCTTTGCCTATAATATTCCTAGGGAAGCATATTTCTAGCAAAATGTTGCCCTTTTTAGGTTTTGTGTACAGGCCACATGCACAATGTGCATAAGAATATATATATATTTTTTTTTTATTTAATAAACCTTTATTGACATCATAAAGATCTGACACAGCTGGGTGCCTACATCCCAAGGGGCCGGCACTGCGGTACATAACATTCTTTGCTGAGGACAGTGGGGAAATAAACACAGCAAGCCGCCTACAATCCCAAAGGGCCGGCCGCGTCAGGTGGGCAAGCATATCGGGTGATAATCAACTCGGGTTCCCAAACAGGTACCCCCCCCAAAACATCAAATTCAATAAGTCACAGTGTTAACACCGTCTTTCGCCTGTTATACCAAAGCATTGTCAATTCAGTCTCCACTCCTCATTCACCCCCATAGTTCCGTTACCCCGCAATTCCTTCCCCAGCCCTGCTCCACAATAAAGTGATCACTGCCTCTCCATGTCCGGGAGACACACATTGCCACCCCGTCGCCCCAAGTCCCCCTGCCCCCCCCCCCCCCCTGCCTCCCTCGGTCTCCCCTCGGCCGGGAGCAGGGTCGGGGTCCCCCGTGTCAGTGTGTGCCAAGAGATAAGTTTGAAGAGGGTCCCAGATATCTCTCGGGCGTGAGGAGGGTGGCATTAGTTCAGCATATGTGTGTAACTGGTCCTGGCAATATGTGAGATCGTTTATCCAGTCCTTGAACTTGGGAGCACGATCTCGCTCCTATCGACAGGCTATTCGTCGCTTCGCCAACAGGAGGGCCAGGGAAACATATCTCTGTATCTTGATTGGAACTTGTTCCGTGTACCCCAATAGCACAGTGAGAGGGTCGTCAGGCACATGCACTTCAGACATTTCATCAAGCGCATGCAGTACTTCTCTCCAGTATTCCCGAACCGGCGGGCAGCCCCAAGCCAAGTGTCCGAAGTCAGCCTCTCCCGCCTCGCATCTATCACAGCAGTCAGTGTCACGCAATTGCAATCGGTGTAGCCTAGCCGGCGTGTAGTATAGGCGGTGAACATATCTATAATGTATAAGGCGTAATCTGCTATTGGTGGATATGGCGCCCGTTTGGCGACAGCAATAGGACCATTGGTCCTTCGTGATGGAAGTTCCCAATTCCGCCTCACATTTACCCTTGGCTGGGGCCCAATGTGCTAAAGAATATTTAAACGTTACCACCGGAACCACTTTCAAAGCATGTATCCCCTGTCCCCAGTAGTCACCAATCAGGGGGCAGGACCACATCATCTGTACAGAAAAAAAATGCTGCAGCTTGGTGGCATCATGGGCACTATGCAGTCTGTGCTGGGTATACATCTTTCTATGGTTTCGAGGGGTCAGGAAGGCCCAGTGTAATATTTTGAGTGAACTAGGGGAAACCTGGTATTACTTGACACCCATTTGTGGTACAGCAACGCTTTTCCCCACTCTTGAGTTGCTAACGGGCTGGGCTGTTCTCATCCTGTTCTTTTCATCAGGGAGCTATGTACCCGGTTCTGCAACATTACTTTTAAATTGAGGAGAAACGTCTGCCTCCACTTTTGAGTCCTGCAATTGCATTCATCCTGAAATATTCCGAGAGAGGGGGCATCCTGGGAAACTTGCCCAGCATCGCTGTGGCACAGCAGTCTTTTTGGCGAATGTTAAAAACTGTCCCGGACCATTATGGGATTTGTGTCCAGCTTCTTCACATGCAATAAATGTCACCTCTACATATTAAATAACTCCGCTATGGGCATCCTTCCTCTGTCCAATCAGTTGTTTGTTTCCGTTTACAAAAATCCAGGTGGGACCATGTTTCTGTGGTGGATCTAAAATGAGTTCCCAACACACCACATTTACAGAATCGTTCCCAGATATGACATTAAAGCCCCAGATATGGCACCACCTAGGTTTCTCACCGTGGACCAAGCGGTGCTGTACCAGCTTTATCGAGTGGATAACAGCCCATTGTAAAGTTTGTTCTGGGTTAGAGGTTTCAACCATCCATAATGGGAGGTGCTGCACCTGACAGCTAAGTAACAAAAGGGAAAGTTTTCAAGTGCCAGAACATGCCCACCCACACACACACCCCGCTGATACGAAAGTTTGAGTATGCAGTGTTTAATTCTGGATCGTGCGCCATTCCGCAAAACAATGCGATACGTATATTTTGAGTTCTACAGAAAATAGATCTGGACAGGGGGCACAACATACCCTGGATTAACATTTAAACATCTGTGAACTATAATCCTTTCACTAAGGTCTACCCTTTCCATCACAAACAGTGACTTTTTCCATCGAAGAGCACAAGGGAACGCTCCACTCCCTGAAGTACTCTTTCAGTATTCAAGTTTCTATGCTCAGCCCTTGTATGCAAAGGATGGATTCTCAAGTATAGGCTGCCACGTTAGTCCCAAATCTAGAGGCACCTCCTCCCCATGGTCCACGGGCCAGAGTACCCATAGGAAATCCTGTGAACTTTTCCCAATTAGTAGCAACAGCAGGGATTTGTTACAACTCCTATTGCTATAGCAGATGTGTAATTGAACCCACCGGGTCCACCTGCTCACTCATGTAGACAAGAGTATTGTCCGTATATAGCGACATCACTTGGGTCTTGCGACTTATTTGAATCCTCCTGTCTGCCATTTCCAGCCGCAACGTATTTGCCTTTTGCCATATTTGTCATTAAATTCTGAGTGTCTTCTATGGGGAGCAACTGTCCATTTCACTTCTGCTCACTATATACTGCTGTAATCGCTAGGCCATAATTGACCTTTATGTATACTTATCAAAGGTCATGTCACCGTGCAGGCAATGTTTGATTTTATTCTAGGAAAGTAAGACCCAGTCTCTAAAACAAGGCTCCGTACTGGGCTTCTCATCATCCTGTAAGATAGGGGAGCATTCTGTACAGAAACGTTTCCCTTTACTTTATGAAGTATACCCACTTGAGTCAAATGCAGTAATTCTTAGTAACATTTGAGGGGAGGACAAGCCCAAAATACGACTCATTGAAAACTCCACCCAATAACGAACAACTTGTTCCAGCCAGATCCTGTCTCTTAAAATCTGAGGCAGTAGCAATATTTATGCAGGAGTTGAAGGGCTTTCGGGAGCTGAGCTTTCACTGACCAATGCTCTGATATGTTGTTCCATTGAGTAAAGGTCTATCTTTTCCTAGTCTGCATTTGCATTGTGGGCTTGGGAATCATTCTCTTTGCACCAAGAGCTGTAGCAATCCTAGGTGTTTTGCCGCTGTTGAAGTCTATCTCTGCTTCAGTAATTCAGGAGCTGCACTGTAAAGGTTTGTCTCTGAAGATGAAACTTTCGCATCCCATTCGGAGTCGATTTGTATGGTTCTAGTCTCCTACCAAACTAGAGTCCTACTCCTGTTGACTGCAGTCCCTTAGCTTATGTGCTAAGTAAGCAAATAATTGCAGTGCAAGAAAGACCACAGTACTACCGTCTCACCATTAATAAAGACGCTCAAGAATAAGCCTAGGCAAAAGCTCCAACAGAAGCTGAGACAACACTCATGGCTGCCTAACTTGACCAGTTCTGCTGAGGGGTACCCTAGTCCAAAGTTTCTAGAGGAAAGCTGAAAAGTGTGGCCCGGTCCATCTACACAAACTTCGATCAAGCAGGTGTTCCATTTTTCCATGGTAACTTGACTTTTCTGGCGAATATTTATACTGCGCCAAAATGTCAACTTGAAGAATAGGTATGTTAGGATCTGACATTGTTAGCTGTTATATTATGGACCTAGCTCCAAGGAGTAGTGCAGTACTTTGCAGACAACCTTATTATTGTGTGTTCTGCAACAAAAATCAGAGCTGTGTGGGGCAAGACAGGATTATTGTAACTGTGATGCTTTTAAAGGTGGTGACAACAGGCATAGCATACTTCGGCGTTACTGGGCTGAATAGGGCACTTATATACAGCACACTGTATATTTGAATTTTTTATTGCATGTAATGTGAGATGCAGAGAGGTAGGGATTCAATTTTTTTTGCCAACTACCTAACTGAGACTAAATCCCAGGTTGCCAAGTTCCACAGTGAACAACATAGCCTCTAGATCACATATATTACCTTTATATTATAAACATATGCACATTTTGCACTAAGTCATAAACAGAAATTGGAGCGTTCAGAACATCACAGAGCTTGTCACAGATGTGTGCTTATACCAAAGCAGGCTTCAATAGGGCCCACTAACATATATATAGTTCTTTCATTCCTTTTTGATTCTTCATTCTAGAATATAGGTTAGTTTTCAGCAAAGTAATATATTTTCGTTTACATAGCTCATTTCAATTTTCACTCGGGTGATCTGATGTCTTGACTTTACAATTTCATTAAAGCTCTCCAGAGGCACTTGACCTTGTAGGTGGTGCTCACTTTGAATACAAATGGTAAAATGCCCAAATATCTCTTTCCGCAAGAGTGCAACCCTTCGTTGCAGACCCCTGGCTCTTGAATCACAATCTTCCAACACAAAGGTTCATTGTTGCACCCACAGTATCGCTGAGCTTTTCACGGGTATATGTTTTCCTTGCTGCAACAGGTACTTAGGATTTTGCTATACTATGCTCTAGGTCAGTGTACTGGTTTTAAATGCATGATCATCTGTAATGTCACTTGCTATAATATTAATATTTGGTCACGGTAGATGAGGTCAATCTGGGCCACAAAAGATGCATTTACAAGCATTCTGCATACCCAACCGTTTTTGTGACATTTATGTTTTTTATTCATCGCCAGAAATATGTTGACTTGGGGCAGTATGAGAGAATGGAAGGCGTTCCATCGCTAGTACAATGGCTGATTTGCATTGGTGCTGATGCTGAGAGCATCGGGCCAGATCCTCTTCATTCCATCATGAGACTTTGCATCAAAGCAAGTAAGTGTGATACAGCGAAACATTCAAATGCAGTCCTGTATAGACGACTAGGCACAAGTATTATAACCAAGCCTTGTTAAGCTTTGGTAGTCAATTAAGCTACACTTTGCGGAGATTGATCACCTGCAGCTAAAGTGTTTATTATCTGTGAATATATTCTTCCACAAATATTTGGGCTCGTAGTTGGAAATTTGTGCAGACCCATGTATCCTGAAATGAAGTTCAAGCCTAAAAACCCAATTGTGCCACTTAAGCATTATTCAAAACATATGACTCCATGCTAAATTAAATCTCAGTCATCCCTCTCCTCAGGGGCCACTTCTACCTCCTATAACTTTTCAACAGTTTTGTCTCATACTTGCCACTCTAGATAGAGCAGCTTCTGTCTCTTATGTGCCCTTTCCTACATGCCAGCCCTCTTTTGCAGCCTTACCTCCTTTAGCACAACATACCATTGTGAAATCCCCCCTATATTTAAAATCCTGTTACTTCTTTGATCATTTATGACCTCTAGCACTCTGGCTGACCACTAACTGTCCTCCTCAGTAGCTTTTTCTTCAATAACCTACTTTATCACCCTTAATCTTGTTTAACTGCCATTCATTCTCTAACAAGCCAATTATTTTAATTGTATCGCCTTTGTACTTCACTTTGCCGTACATCTGTCCTCCTCTTTCTTGACCTGTTTGTGCTTTCTCACTCTGTCCACAACACGGTCTTTTTCAATGCTCTAGTCTTGCCTGGCTTTGCGGGCAGCTCTTTAATGGTTTTCCTTATAGCACTCTCAGTGCTCCTTTTCATATTCTTTCTCCTCGGATCAGTTGTCATTCACCTTTCTTAATGTGGGTGCATCGCCAGCTTCTGTCCAGGTCACTCAGTGCGTCTTGCTCTATATCTGTTCTCTCAGTGCTATCAATGCTTAATTGCCGTTGTCCTCATTTCATTTACTCCCTTACTGCTATTTGCTAACAGATGACTTTATATTCTCATATGGTACACTATCTTTTATTTTCTAGTCAAGTCTACATCTCTTTTTCCAATTATTTTTTTCTTTCCTTATATCTTCAACTGTTCCCCCATGTGCCAGAATTTTGGGATGCTAATTGAGTCGAGGATGCACCAAGGCTCCATTATGTTTACACTGAGCACAGCTGTTGGATTCCTACACATCATTGAAAGTTTGACACTTATCACCTCTTCCATACCCCAAGTACACTCACTGATAAACTTGTCATGCAAAAGTGATAAATGGAATGCTTGTGAATGTTTCAGTCATTAACAATCGTTCGGGGTCATATCCCAGTCTATTTTCTTTTTTGCCCACTATTTCTTATCTGCCTGAGACCAGTCATATGCAATTCAGCTTTGGCTCGGCTCCAATAAGAACCGTCCCCTGTGAACTGCCAGACCCATTCCCTTCAGAAAGAACACTTGAGCACTTTAGGCTAGTTGAATTTTCCATTATGCCACTTAAGACAGAGAGTAGCTCTATGCAACTTATTCACAGTTCTTCTCCATTAGGAAGAGTCCAGCCCGAACCACCAGTTGAGATCCCTTCTGAACCGTTGTATTACTGCAGTAGGTTCCTTTTGGGTCTCCGAAAGTAGAATTCTCTCCCACCTCATCGACAAAGTTACTAACTTTTTGAAAAAAACAAAGGATCCCACAGCCGACTTATGTCGTGCAAATCTGTATCAAAGTCCCAACAATATCAATGTTCCTGTTCCAGACGTCTCCAAGACCTGCTGCGGAGAGATCTCACTTGGAAACCCAAAGAACAACATTTGAAGAAAAAATGGAGGCAGCACCAGGAAAGAAGTCACGAGCCAACAGGCGTAAGCTTATTCGTAAACAGTCCTTTTAATTTCTTCCTTTTCAAAATACGGGAACACACAGAATAGCCAACGCGTTTCGTTCCCCTTAGTGGAACTTCATCAGGGCTGCAAGTAACAAATACAACATATAAATATTTACATAGATATCACATAAAAATCAACAAATACAAACATTTAAATAACATCACATAGATGACACTAACCTAACAAATCATATATACTTGGTTGCTGTAAAGAGATAGTACTGAAAACCATATATGTCATACTCATTAAAGCATATAGACACACCAGTACAATGTTATAAAGAAGAGATAAAACAAGAGAAAAAACAAAACAGAGGGAAAAGAAGAGGGACAAAAAGGAGAGAGAGAGGGGGGGGGGAAAGAAAAACACCCCACAGTCACATAATACATGTATACATACAAAAGACTTAAGATAACACATGTTGTACGCACATTCACCCAAGTGCCCATAGATAATGCACTTAGATTAAATAAATCGATAAAAAGTGACTTATATGAACTCTCACCATAATATGGTATCGATTGGACTTTTAACTGATAATAACCAGCGTGAGGGTCATCCGATAGTAACCAACGAGTCGACGAGTATAATTCAATGTATCTAAAGATAAGTCATAGACATTTATTACAATCTCACTTCGTATCCAATTATATACTCATTCCATAACACATCTAGATAGATGTATTGTAGACACAGAATGGCCCAGACACATATGTTTAGGAACCTAATTATAAGGTAATCTAATGGCATATGTTATCTCCTTTTAACAGATCACAAAACGACACCTAGATAATAATAAAAATCATTTCTACAAAATATGGGACCAAAGGTTTCTAACAAGCTACAATCCCCATTTATTATATGGCAAGATATATCACGACAAAGACTTGTTTATACCTATTATCATCCTACACTGAGGTGAGGCTCTAAATGCAATTCAACATAAATATCACAAAGTTCCTTGTGTATAATTCGAAAACTGTTCATACCTAATATTTTATAGTTAAAACTCAACATGTGTTAAGCAGGCATATAATACTGTGGTCCAATATGAACCTTGATAAGCCATAGGTGCTAGTCTCTTGTTAAAATTCAACATGTTTAAGTAGGTATAAAATACTATGGTCCAAAATGGAACTTGATAAGCCATAAGTACTAGTCTTATATTAAGAAATTTTCACAGACATGGACAGTATGTTAACCAAATCAACTCCCCTAAAAACAGCACTACAATCACTACTAGCGTTATAGTCAATCCAAATCTCATAAAACTTCGTGCCTACAGTCCGGAAAATAAGGTCGTGACCAAAGGTCACATAACGGGCCATTTTAATCGTGTGTCCCTTAAAATAGCATTACGATCTCCCTATATTATAGCATCCCACATATCGTATCTCGCAATTACAAATCACCATGTTATTTGGCAATACTTAAGCGCCTTTTCTAAAAGTTAAGCAAACAATTGTATACATAAATAATATGCCGGTTTCAACAACTTACTTAGAAAGAGCGTTATGGTCAACGCAACTCTCATAAAATTTCGTGCCCACAGTCCGGGAAATAAGATCGCAACCGAACGCTACATAACGGGCCATTTTTATCGTGTGTCTCGGCAAAACTTAACCGCGTCTCACGTCATGCGTAGGGAACTGTTTGTAATTCAGAAAATACACGCAATGTCAGCACCATTTTACAATGTCTGTAGTCAATGTATGCAATACTCATGTGGCGCTATTCTGAGACTTGTGCATATAGTTGGATGACACCCCTCGAAGGGTATAGTTAATAATCCTATAAAGACATTTTATATATATTGATGGATCGGATATCGATCGCCTTCAATTTGTTTGGGTAAACGTTATAGTCGATCCATATATTGTAAGATAACGTGCCCAAGATAAGGGAGGGAAAATGCGGCCAAACCGCCCGAAAGATACACAATGATAGTCGCATACTATCGTCTGGATGTACAAATTGTATACAATGTCATACAAATTGTCCATTCTCTATTAGGTACAGACCCGTACGATACAGCGCCGTCTTAGAATGTGGGCAGTACAAGGTAATCTCTTACTTACAATGTATATTTTTTCTCAAAATGTTGCCCCGCAGGTATTAATATCAAAAGGAAAATGCCAACAGGTCAAACATACGATATCCTACTGTAATTATATGGACACTTAAAAGACCAAAGGAGACGTGGTCAGGATATACAATATATTCCATTATGAAGCCATACATACCCCAAGTTTTTTAAATGGAGATGTTTCATAATAATGGTTACCAGACTATAAACCATATATTTCTAAATTTCAGAAAATATAGTGCGTGGTGTAAACCGCATACCTTCATATATACCGCACTCACATCCATAAACCATGTGAGACATGAAGGTGATCTAAGCACATATTATATATTACCAAACAGTCGTGAGGAAAACAATTGTCATTCAATCACCAGGAACGAGGCACGTTTCAAAGGAAGTAATGCATCTCAGCATCGGTGTTGTGTCCACATAGGGTCGACTGTAAGCGACATATCCATTTGGCTTCCGCCAACTCAGTTGGTGTTAGGTTCATTACTCAATACACTGTACATAGTGATAAGATCTTCAATGTATTTCGTAAAAATTGGCATCTTTTGACCACTATTCCTGGATTAGAACATCTGGTCAATCGACCATCAATAACATATAGGAAAGGCTTATCTATACGGAACCATCTATGCCCTAGTTATATAACATCTATGCCCAGTGGTGGCACATGGTTACCTCCTAAACCTAAAGGTTTTTTCAGGTGCGGGACATGTATAATTTGTCCGATGGGAAGGAACAAAACAATCTCATTTTCCTATAATACTGATCGTACGTATTCCATCAATCACTTTTGCAATTGTAATTCCACATATACTGTTTACATTTTGGGCTGCCCATGTGATAAAATCTACGTAGGTAGTTCTATTCGACCCCTCAAATTACGCATACAGGAACATCGGAGGGCCATTCGGGGCAGAGACACAAGGTACCCAATTACTGAACATTATAATGTGGTACATGCAGGAGATAATACCTTTTGGTTCCATGCTATTGAGCATATCCCAAAGTATAGGAGAGGTGGCAATAGGGAACTCTTGCTTAGAAGGGCGGAAGCCAAATGGATATGTCGCTTACAGTCGACCCTATCTGGACACTACACCGATACTGAGATGCATTACTTCCTTTGAAACGTGCCTCGTTCCTGGTGATTGAATGACTATTGTTTTCCTCACGACTCTTTGGCAATATATAATATGTGCTTAGATCACCTTCATGTCTCACATGGTTTATGGATTTGAGTGCGGTATATATGAAGGTATGCGGTTTACACCACGCACTATAATTTCTGAAATTTAGAAATATATGGTTTATAGTCTGGTAACCATTATTATGAAACATCTCCATTTAAAAAAACTTGGGGTATGTATGGCTTCATAATGGAATATATTGTATATCCTGACCACGTCTCCTTTGGTCTTGTAAGTGAGTATCTTAAACAACATTTTCAGGTCCATATAATTACAGTAGGATATCGTATGATTGACCTGTTGGCATTTTCCTTTTGATATTAATACCCGCGGGGCAACATTTTGAGAAAAAATATACATTGTAAGTAAGAGATTACCTTGTACTGCCCACTTTCTAAGATGGCGCTGTATCGTACGGGTCTGTACCTAATAGGGAATGGACAATTTGTATGACATTGTATACAATTTGTACATCCAGACGATAGTATGCGACTATCATTGTGTATCTTTCGGGCGGTCTGGCCGCGTTTTTCCCTCCCTTATCTTGGGCACGTTATCTTACAATATATGGATCGACTATAACGTTTACCCAAACAAATTGAAGGCGATCGATATCCGATCCATCAATATATATAAAATGTCTTTATAGGATTATTAACTATACCCTTCGAGGGGTGTCATCCAACTATATGCACAAGTCTCAGAATAACGCCACATGAGTATTACATACATTGACTACATAGACATTGTAAACTGGCGCTGACATTGCGTGTATTTTCTGAATTACAAACAGTTCCCTACGCATGACGTCAGACGTTGTTACGTTTTGTCGGGACACACGATAAAAATGGCCCGTTATGTGGCGTTCGGTTGCAATCTTATTTCCCGGGTTGTGGGCACGAAGTTTTATGAGAGTTGCGTTGACCATAACGCTCTTTCTAAGTAAGTTGTTGAAACCGGCATATTATTTATGTATACAATTGTTTGCTTAACGTTTAGCAAAGGCGCTTAAGTATTGTCAAATAACATGGTGATTTGTAATTGCGAGATACGATATGTGGGATGCTATAATATATAGGGAGATCGTAATGCTATTTTAAGGGACACACGATTAAAATGGCCCGTTATGTGACGTTTGGTCACGACCTTATTTTCCGGACTGTAGGCACGAAGTTTTATGAGATTTGGATTGACTATAACGCTAGTAGTGATTGTAGTGCTGTTTTTAGGGGGGTTGATTTGGTTAACATACTGTCCTCGTCTGTGAAAATTTCTTAATATAAGACTAGTACTTATGGCTCATCAAGGTCCATTTTGGACCATAGGATTTTATACTTACTTAAACATGTTGAATTTTAACAAGAGACTAGCACCTATGGCTTATCAAGGTTCATATTGGACCACAGTATTATATGCCTGCTTAACACATGTTGAGTTTTAACTATGAAATATTAGGTATGAACAGTTTTCGAATTATATACAAGGAACTTTGTGATATTTATGTTGAATTGCATTTAGAGCCTCACCTCAGTGTAGGATGATACTAGGTATAAACAAGTCTTTGTCGTGATATATCTTGCCATATAATAAATGGGGATTGTAGCTTGTTAGAAACCTTTGGTCCCATATTTTGTAGAAATGATTTTTATTATTATCTAGGTGTCGTTTTGTGATCTGTTAAAAGGAGATAACATATGCCATTAGATTACCTTATAATTAGGTTCCTAAACATATGTGTCTGGGCCATTCTGTGTCTACAATACATCTATCTAGATGTGTTATGGAATGAGTATATAATTGGATACGAAGTGAGATTGTAACAAATGTCTATGACTTATCTTTAGATACATTGAATTATACTCGTCGACTCGTTGGTTACTATCGGATGACCCTCACGCTGGTTATTATCAGTTAAAAGTCCAATCGATACCATATTATGGTGAGAGTTCATATAAGTCATTTTATCGATTTATTTAATCTAAGTGCATTATCTATGGGCACTTGGGTGAATGTGCGTACAACATGTGTTATCTTAAGTCTTTTGTATGTATACATGTATTATGTGACTGTGGGGTGTTTTTCTTTCCCCCTCGCCCCCCTCTCTCTCCTTTTTGTCCCTCTTCTTTTCCCTCTGTTTTGTTTTTTCTCTTGTTTTATCTCTTCTTTATAACATTGTACTGGTGTGTCTATATGCTTTAATGAGTATGACATATATGGTTTTCAGTACTATCTCTTTACAGCAAGTAAGTATATATGATTTGTTAGGTTAGTGTCATCTATGTGATGTTATTCAAATGTTTTTATTTGTTGATTTTTATGTGATATCTATGTAAATATTTATATGTTGTATTTGTTACTTGTAGCCCTGATGATGTTCCACTAAGGGGAACGAAACGCGTTGGCTGTTGTTCTGTGTGTTTCCGTATTTTGAAAAGGAAGAAATTAAAAGGACTGTTTACGAATAAGCTTACGCCTCTTGGCTCGTGACTTCTTTCCTGGTGCTGCCTCCATTTGTTCTTCAAAAGTTACTAACTTTGCAAAATTAGTAATATTTAATTTACAATGCTACCAATTCTTCTCCATGATGAAAACAAGAACGCTGGCTTTCTTCCAACCACAAAGCCCTGTTCAAATTTCTAGCATTGGTTTTAAACGACATTAATGCGATACCCTCACTTAATACTAATAATTGTCATCTGGTAACTGTATCAAATTCTACCCCGTTCTCCATCCTGTTCTTTATAACTCTGATTTCGGATGGGTCCTTCTAATTGCAGATTCTTCACCTTTAGAATATTCTTCTGCCACCAGACTGGATCTGGAAGGTTTCACCATAGTGCTCCCGCATGTGTCTAGATGGCACCGTGCAGCACCGTGTTTACCTTGTTTTGCCCTGGAAGAAATGGAGCGGAGCGGCATATAAGTGCCATCCCAGCATGTGAACTTCCTTTGCATTATTTCGGCACTTTCGAGCATGTATGTGGAGCTCTGTTCCCTTTTTTTTTTTTTTGGTTGACGATTTTCTCCACATTAAGCTCCATTGTGCAAGGGAATGATGTCACCACCGAAACCAGTCTGTTGGAGTTGCGAGCCATTCACCTAGCATTGAAGGCTTTTCTGCCATCCATCAAGGGAAGGCTTGTGCAGGTTCTCACAGACATACGTCACCACTTCTGTGTGATACTGCAACAAGCAGAGCACAATAGGGCCCTGGGACCTGCGCTAACAGGTGCTTAGTCTCAGGAGTTGGCTTGAAAATTACGGCATCTCCCTCATCTTGAACCACCTAGCAGGAGGATCTTATAACACCAAGACGGATGAGCTTTATCAGTGGGACCTTGCGGATTATTGATGGTGGTTGCACCACGAAGCGGCACAAGGCATTTTCTGACTCCCGACTTCTTGAAGAGCCCTGTTTTGACCTTTTCGCCACTATCAAAAATGTGCAGTGTCAAAACTTCTGTGCATTGGAGTTCCAAAGAAAGCTCTCTTTAGGACACACATTCTGGCTAGAGTGGAGCATGGGACTTGTATGCACATTTCCACCTCTGCCTCTCCTACCTCAGGTTCTGACGAATGTCAGGAACGACTGGGCCCAAGTTATCCTAGTGACTCCGGATTGGGCAGGAGTGTGTGGTACCCATACCTGAGCATGAGCACCTGTCCAATCAAGCTTCTGCTTTGGGAGGACCTTCTGTCATTGCAGCAAGGCAGGGTTTGGCATTCCAACCTCTGCAATCTACACCTCCATTTGTGGCTATTGAGCGGTGGCAGTTGACTACATTCTATCTACATCCTGGAGGTTGTGTACGTTATACTCAATGCCAGGCATCCCACTACAGAGCCTATTTGCACTAGGTGCTGGAACTGATGTGTGTCCCGGTGTACTGTCAACAAGACAGACCCCTTACAAGCCACACTGTTACACATTTTATTGTTTGTTTTTGGCTTTGGCTCCGCAAAGTCTTGGAGTGGGCACAATTTAATGTTATTTATCATTCCTTTAAAGGTTTCACATGCATATGAACCCCCCAAAAAACGTTTGTGATGTCACAGTGGCATTCTAATTTAATCCTGATTAAATGATTTTATGATCACTGTTTTGAGTGAGCGCCAGCCTCTCTTGGTGCACCCTCTCTCGGTGCACCCTCTCTCCACCACCTTTTTCCCCTGACAAATGATTCTTGTGGACTCCTTTTCATGTTGGACTATCTATCCCCCTTCCAACTTTCTCTAATGTATGGGTCTTATCTGAGGTGGCAATGTGGGGGAAAAAAATGATGGACTGTGATGCAGCCCCAAGAAATTACTAGTGGCTGAAATTAATTCAAGCACCCCACCCATCACTTTTTTTGGTCACAAATGGTTTAAGCATCAATCCATCCTTACCATTATAGTCCAAACATAAATTCTACCGCTATAATGTTCAGAATCACCAACAGCACTCTCATGTTACTGAACTAATGGTGTGAGTGATGGACCATTGTTAAATATAAATCTAAAATAAGTGTATTTTTTAATTAACGGCTAAACATCTGGTCTCTCATCTACCTGACCTGAATCTTCGCACCAGGTGACATTGTTAGTGCACATATTAGCCTGATCGGGTCAGAAAAACCAACCCCCCCTTCTACACTTACACTTCTTCACACACTGAACGTGATCCTTTTGGAATCGCTACAGACTATGTAAATTGCTAAGTGTTGTACTGTACTGTTTATTTTAGCCCAGAACATGCCACAAAGTATAGATGGTAACCTAAATATCATAATTGTTCTGTGTACCTTGTCTGATTGCTATGTACTATCTTTCTGTTAGAAATACGTTTTTTCCAACAAATGTGTAAATTGACCGATGCACGTTGATGCCCTTACCAATTATTACAACCATATTTTATGGCGGCTATCTTTTAAACTTTACTTCTTGGCAGTGTTTTTAGGTGTTTCACTGCAAACTTTTTCTATTTTACTATTGTTTACCACTCTGTGGTTTTTCTTGAAACTTGCACGTAATCTTTATTTTCCTGATGCACCTTGTCACTTAAGGCAATAGATGACATGGCTGATTCAGTGGGATACCTTGGTATAAAAATATGGAGAGCTGTCTTATCCCTTTAGTAGCTTGCTATCAATATGATACAGTGCTCATCTACAGGAGAATTAATATTTTTCTCCAATAAAAAAATCAAATATTTCTATTCAATGAATTGTACTGTCCAACACTGGGGAGGTTACTTTCACTAGTGTGACTGAGCTGTACCACACCACGTGCACCAGATGTCCTTCAACAGAACACCCACAACTCCTCTAGGTCCAGCCTTGTCCCCTGTGATTTCTGGAGTGAAGCAGCATCTATCTTTCAGCAACATCTGCCGAAGAGCAGTGTGGAATCTGAGTTCAGCTCTTATCTAGCACTGTGCCTGAATCCCTTTTGGTTTTTGAGTAGGTACTGTTTATCTCTCAATTAATGAATGACAGAATGGATGTTTTAATTTCTCTGACACCAATCATAAATTTGCATAACTGCTAGGGTGTGCGGGGCAGGCTGCATTAAATTATCCCCTGTGTGATGGGCCATTTGACACCTCTTTGTACAGTACTGTTTCGTGTGGAGTGTGGTAGAGTGGAGTAGAATAGGGTAGAGTAAGGGAGAATGGAATGGAATAGTGTAGAGTAAGAGAGAGTGGAATGTAATCGGGTAGAGTGGGGGAGAGTGGAATGTAATAGGGTAGAGTGGGGGAGAGTGGAATGTAATAGGGTAGAGTGGAATGTAATAGGGTAGAGTGGAATGTAATAGGGTAGAGTGGGGGAGAGTGGAATGGTATAGGGTAGAGTAGGTGAGTGGAATGGCATAGGGTAGAGTGGATGAGAGTGGAATGGAATAGGGTAGAGTAGGTTAGTGGAATGGAATAGGGTAGAGTAGGGGAGTGTGGAATGGAATAGGGTAGAGTGGAATAGACTGAAATAGGGTATAGTGGAATGAAATAGCGTAGAGTGGATTAGAATAGGGTGGAGTGGAATAGGGAAGGGTGGCGTACAGTGGAATAGGGTAGTGTGGAGTGGTGTGCAATGGAATGGGGGTAGAGTGGACTGGCGTAGGTTGGAATAGGGTAGAGTGGACTGGCGTACAATGGCGTGTCGTGGCATGGCGCACAGTGGAATAGAGTAGAAAGGAGTGTTGTAGAGTTGCTTCAGTCACAGAAATTGATGATTGAAGTCAAATCGGGATCCCCCTTTAACCCTTGCCCCCATTTAATTTGTTTTGTTTAGCCCCCATTTTAAGTCACTATCTGAATCAGATTTTTTATTCCTATCTGTCGAACGGAGAGTATCCCGACACCTGGGAGCATGCTTTAATCTTCCACCTAGTTTAAAAGCTGGATTAGATGCCTCAATTTTTTCAAATTACTGTCCCATTTCACTGCTTCCATTTATGTCAAAAGTCCTGGAAAGACGGATCAACAGTCAGAGACCATAATCTTTGGACCCTTCTCAGATTGGATTCACAGCGTTGAATGGAACTGAATCCACTCTATTGGCTGTCATGGACAGTAAAAGACTAGAAGTAGATGAAGGCAAAGCTGTTGCCCTGCTTCTGCTTGATCTTTCCCGGACATTTGACACTGTTGTGCATTGTCAATTGATATATAAACTCCATGAGGCAGGGCTTCATTCTTCTGCCCTATGATGGTTCGTGCTTATCCTTAATTAAGGGTCCCAGGTTGTCCAGCTGAACACAGTCAAAAGTCCTCACAACTCTAAATGTGGGGTACCGCAAGATTCTTCTCTGAGCCCTACTCTATTTAACGTGTATGCTTCAAACCTTGCGAAGGTGGTTCGCAAGTGGGGAGTCTGGATATGCTCATATGCTGATGACATTAGATTAGTCATCTCCGTAGGGGAGAAACAAGATGACACTCAACAGAATCTTTCTCGATGCCTTACTGAGGTCACTAGCTGGATAAGAAGACATTGCTTAAAGTTAAATGTGGATAAATCTGAAATTGTATTATTTGAAGGTGCCCATCTGATCTGGGAGTCATGGTGGTGGCCAGCATTTTTGGGACCCACACCTGAGCCAAAAGAAGCTGCCAAAAATCTGAGTGTCTTGATTGAGTCCTTGACCATGCAGGAGCAAGTTATTGCCACATGCGGCTAATGTTATGGCCTGCTCAAACTCCTTAAAAACCTCTTCCACTGGACCCATTAGGTTGACACAGGACCATAGTCCAAGCCTATGTAATCAATAGATTGGACTATGTTAATGCCCTTTAAATGGGACTGGCCGATTACCTTTTCACCCGCCTACAGGTGATTCAAAATATGGCGGGAAAGCTCATAAGTAATAAAGGCAGATATAGTTCTGTCTCAGCCTGCCTAAAATCCTTTCATTGGCTTCTCATCCATAAAAGGGCAACATTTTAACTTCTTTGCCATGCTGACAGGGCTTTATATAACTCTAGCCATGTGAGACTTTGTGCCAAAATGGAGTTCAATACCCCCTCAAGAAACCTGAGATCCACCAACTTAGCCTTGGCTAAATCTAAAAATATCCAAAAAGTAAGAGGCGGAGGTCGATCTTTCACTCCTCTTGTGGCAGCCCATTAAAATCTGCTACCCCAGGACCTCCACCACACAGCTGATTGCCTTCTCTTTAGAAAGAGGCTTAACATCTGACTTTCTCCTGACTAATAGCCCATTTTTGGACTCTTCCCCAGTGTCTGTAATGCAATATGTGGCACTGATAGCGCCATCGTAGCCCCTTGGGCATGATTGTTTGTGATTTTATAAACACTGCAAAATAAATAAATAAAATAAACTTGTCTTGCTGTAGCATTCTGAATCTGTTGTAATTCGTTAATTAGGCTACAGGTGAGTTAAATGTTAATCCCCTTGTCAGAGTCTATATGTGACAAAGCTAGCGGTGTAGAGGCCAGAACATTCTGAGAAAGTGGCAAGTGATGGGAAATCCCACAAAGTAGTCTCTTTATGAAGAATACATTATTGGGTCAGTTGGTTGGAGAGAGAGAAGGTGCAGTCCATGACATCTGCTAGATTATTTACTTGTATATAGGTGATTAAGATAGTTAAATGTCCTTGGGCAGGTGGGGGTGGTATCCTATTTCTGCCATGCTCCCAAGTTACAATCTTGATTTTTGAGGAGCTGCGCTCCAGGGGATTTTGTCGCATCCACACCTATATTGGCTTCCCAGGAACGCCTTGATCCATTTAAAAACAGTGCTTTAGATTCCTATGTTAATCCATTGCGTGTTTTCCCTTTCTACCCCAGTCCTGAGTCACATGGATCGGATATCTAACCCTCTGATGCAGTGACTTTGTTCAATGTACCAATACAAATAAGAATTCCACTTGGACTGCGATCCAGACTCAACGCACTGGGCAGTATTGTGTAGGAAATGTTTCCTGGTAATAATCAGTCCCACAAGATTAGTTCAGAGAGATATTGAAACTACACAAACCCTCCCTCATTTATGAGACCTACACTCAAGAATCACTAGAAATGGAATCTGTAATTTAAAAAGTGTATTTTAAAATTCTTTATCTAGTGCACATGATGTGGATGGTAGATTTAAAGAAGATAAACATTAAAGAAACAAAGCAGTTCGGGGGAGTGGCTTCTCGTAAGCAAATGATGATGGCTGTTTTGTAAACTCCCATAAGCCTTCCTCGCCATATCGATGAGAGACGACGGCGGAGACTGGCTTGACCCTGATTAGTTGTGGGGCATGGAGCTGGTCTCAAGGATGCTGTTTGGACCCTTAACCAGAGCAAAGCACCCCTCGGAGCGAAGATTTCCTGCCAGGCCTACATCTTCCCTGCACACACTGTAGATGTCTGGTGTCTCTGTTGCTCTCAGCGCAGCGCCCATCAACTGGACCCCATTTACTGGGCCCTTCTGTTGGGGCATTCACCAGTCACTCCCACTCTGATACCGACCTCCATGTCCACTGCTTACGTCCTGGTCTATGATCAGTCTTACAACAATGCTGGTGATCCGGTGCACTCAGCCCTTATGCAGTGTTGTCCCTGGGTAAGCCAATTCTTGCCACACTCTGATTTCAACTTGGTTCCACCCTATACTTTTTCATCCTACTTCGAACTCAGTCTAACATGTCTTGGCTCCACTATGTTCACTGCAAGCGACGCATGTGTTTTTTCTGTGCGATTCTGGTTCAAGTGATGCTGAGTGAATATCCTTTTCCTTGACGTTCTGGTGACTTGAAATGGCGGATTCGAAAGACCACAAAAAAAGGAGGTGGAAGGGCAACCTTGAAAGATAAAAACAAGAACCCCATCTCCCCCATTCTCCTATAAAAGAAAAGCATGACAATTCTCCTACACTTGAGGTGATCCTAAATAAACTTAATGATGTGCATGATATAGCCCAGAGCACCAAATCAAAGAGAGATCGCTTACAGGTGGAAGTATCTGGAATTCGCAAGGACCTTAAGGATCTTAATCTCATGGTGTCCAATGCAGAGGCCAGAATTGGGATGTGGGAAGACCGTATCTCTGCTCAACACAAGAGTCCTGCTAGAACCGATACGATGACAACTTCGCTCAAACTGGAAATAACTGACTCGGCTTTGTGCTCGGATAGCGCTCTGCCTGTCTTGTCCATGTATCTACTCGCATGATGCATGGAGACCTTGTTCTACTGTTAAATGTTTCTCTCCACTCTGATTTAGATACCCCTGTGACGTTAGACACTTGAATTTCCTGGAGTTTAGCAATTTGGTACTGTTCTGCTATCTTTACACCCAACATACTTTTTGTTGTTACAGATTTAGAGGACCAGGGTATACCTGTCCCCCACCAGACACTATTGGCTGTTTTTGAAACTGTTTTTCTTGCCTCACTGATATTGTTTTTTAATTGCATTGTCAGCCCTCTGGCCTAATATCCTATTTTAATATTGTATATGGTTGGTTGTTCTATACTGATTCAGTGAGGTCTGGCTTCATTCTGTGGACGTGGACCTTCACTTGTGAGCATTTTTTCTTGTGGCAAACTCAAGTACCAGTCCACATTTCCGTTTAACAGATGATCCTAGTTGTTTCTGTTATTGTTACTCATTGCCTCATAGTAACATTTAATACTGTGTCCTTGTACTACCAGCTCTCAAGTTTGTCTACCCCTTATTAATGAGTATATAGTACATTGTTCAACAGTGCTTCCCTGGGGGCTGGCATCACTTGTTGGCTGGCCTGCAATGCCTATTGTCTTGGGAGGTCGCATCATGATATCCTGGGTTGGCATAGCAACGTGAACATGGTGGTTAGTTTGTCCTTTTTCCAGGCTGTTTGCTGTATGAGCAAGTGGCTTACTGCACTACTGTTTCTGCCTGTTGGTGTTGTATGCAGATTGATAATTATAGTTGTTGGTGTCCCTTAGGTTTTCCTTAGCATTGGGTCATGTCCTATATCATATATGTTGATCAACTACTCTATTTTATCCACATACATCCCAATCATCTAGCTAGTTAATTTGTTTGTTTTGCTCTGCATGTGATGGTGTGGAGTGCTCCCACTCCCTCCTTGCTCATGTGCCCCACTGCCTTGTTCACACTTTTCTGCCTCCTTGAGGTGCTTCTCCCATAGTCTCGGGAGTCTTCATGTTTTATGGTTTAACCCTTTCCTTCTCATCTCTATATTTTCAATCCTTTTCTTCTTCATAGTCCTGCTTCTCCCTACGTGTATCAAAACCTCTGGTCGTTAGGTGGACCACGATTACCTCTTACAGCAAATAGATTGTCATGTCTGTCATATGTCTACACTGAAATTAATTTCTCTAAACACAAAAGGGCTTAGTCAACCAGTGAAGCGCAGGAAGGTGTCGGATTACTGCCACAGTCGGAATGGGGATATAGTGTTTTTACAAGAAACAAAGATCAGTCACAGAGAAGCACTCTCAATACCCAATGGCTGGGATGACTGGTCCTGCTCCCTGACAATGTCTAAGAAAAATTAGGTGGTTAACCTTATATCCACAAAATCATTACTTAGGAGCAGGATGAATGGCCGATTATACGACTCCAAGTTGGAGACTTAGTTGTTTCCAATAAATATATATACTCCACACATTGAGGGCCCTGTCTTTTGGTCTGAGTTGGCTGCCAAAAGGGCACTGCTTCTCATGAAGGCCTGTATCATTCTGGGAGTGACTTCAATTTTCCAATGAACACTATCTTGGCTAGGCATTCAACCTTTAAATACAGTACTCCCAAAAGCCCATGAAGCGATGCGCTCACTTTGTATTTTCCATGGCCCAGTAGATGAGTGGAGATTACCTAATCCCACTGGAAATTTCTTTACCTCCCCCTCTTCCCCCCCCCCCACAATAATTTCTCTAGAATTGATTACATATTAGTCAACAGTACACTGTTAAAAGATACCTTAACTTTTTCCATTGTGCCCATCACCATTTCTGATAATGCAATCATCTCAGTTTCCTTTAGGCTCCTGCCTCCTCCAACCAAAACCTTCCATAACGAATGAACACTTATATTCTGGAGAACTAATTTGATGTATGGAAATTAAGTAAGGAGTAAACATTTTCCAAAAGACAACACATCTGCCGGCTCCTCTCCATTTACTCTTTGGAGCCCCTTGTAATGTAATGTTTTTTTCAGGGGCAGTGTTAGATTTGGGGGTCTCTAGTTGGCAATGGTATACACCTTTGTCCAAATAAGAACCCTTTCTTCTAGTCAGGGTAAGGGGCTACACTCCTAAAATAACCCCTGCTGACCACCTTAGTAGCTTGGCACAAGCAGGCAGGTTTATCTCAGAGGCAGGGTGCAATGCATTTGTGAATACATACAGTGAAAACACTACAGATGGACACCGCGCAGGTTCAGAAAAATAAGTATTCTTTATATAGACTTACCACAAGACCAACAACAAAAATCCACAATACTGTAATCAAAACAAGTCTTTAAAATGGTAGAAATAGCTTAGTTCACTTTAGATTGTAAATGCAACACTTTACTCTCAAAGTACCTGGGATGCATAACGCAAAACAAACAAAAGGGTCGCAGGGAAGGTGATGCGCTGTTCCTTACATTTAGGGTAGTGGATGCGTTGGTACCTTTTTTTGATAAACAAGTTTTTATTGTTTTTAGCAGTACAACAAAAAGAACGTCTGGCCCTCCAAGTCCCCACCCCGCATCACCTTGCCACCCTCTCCCCAAACCTTCCCCCCCCACCCCAACCCACTCCGCTAAGGTATATTGCCTAACCATTTCCCCCACACCTTCCGGTATTTCTTGGGACAGCCGCGTGCCTGATAGAGAGTCCGCTCCTGCGCCGCACACCAGTCCACCCCGGCGCCCCATTTAGCTACGGTTGGCGGCTGTGGCTGCTTCCATGCCGCTGCAATGTCTCGTTTAGCCACCATCAAGGCCGTCATGAGGAACCGGTGTTCTGAGCGCGTGCCATCCAATCCATCCGTGATGCCCAATAGGGAATGTCTAGGTTCATGTGGCACCTCCCACCCCAGGACCTCCGTAAGCTCGGACTCAATGCCCCTCCAGAACCCCTCCAGCTCCGGGCAGGACCACACCACATGAAGAAAATCAGCCGGCTCGAAGCCACAGCGGGGGCAAGCCGCATCCCCGGAGAGGCCCGCGCCGTGTAGGCGGGCCGGCGTGAGATAAGCAGTGTGCAAGTAATAAATTTGGACAAGCCGTAGCCGAGCTGAGGCCGTCACCAAGCGGGGGGCCATAAGGGCGTCCCGCCAGTCGGCCTCATCCAGGGGACCCACCCAGCCCTCCCAGCGCTCCTTAAGGCCCTCAAGGGACGTAGGGGTGCAGTTGACGAGGGAGCGGTAAATCCTGGAGACGCCCCCCCTCCCCAAGTTGCCCATCATAACGTGAGCCTCCGGGGGGCTGTGGTCCGGCAGCCGGACGTCCAGCGGGGTGTGGATGCGTATAGCATGGCGCAGCTGGAGGTATCTAAAGAATTGGGAGGAGTGGAGGGAGAAGCGCGCCTGCAGCTCTGAAAAGGAACACATTCGCCCGCCCCGCCAGATGTCCCCCAGCTGGGAAATGCCAATTGAGTCCCACGATCTAAACCCTTCCAGCGCCGCGACCTCACGCAGCCATGTCCCGTGCCACAGGGGTGTGACCCGGGTCAGCCTCCCCGTCCAGCGGGTATGACGGAGCGCCGCTCGCCAGGACAAGAAGACGGCCCTGGTGATATCCGGGCAAGAGGCGGGGACGGACGCGCCATACAGTCGATCCTGGATACCGGAGAAGCCCAACTCACCGAGTTCCACCCTATAGGCGGGGTCAGACCAACCCCCCCCAAACCAGTCATGTACGACCAGCAGGCGAGTGGCAAGATAATAAAGGTAGAGGTCAGACATGCCCAGGCCCCCATCAAAGGTGGGTATGCGGCACGTCGATAATGCCAGCCGGTGCCTCCCGCTGCCCCAGAGGAATCTCGTCACCATCGCGTCTAACTCGCGGAACCAAGGGCGCGGAAAGGAGAGGGGGGTGTTTTGCAGCACATAGAGAAACCGGGGAAGAATCATCATTTTATAGAGGGCCACTCTTCCTAGCGGATTGAGAGGCAGCTGGTGCCAACGCACCAAGTCCGCCTTGGCTTTCTTCACCAGGGGGGTGACATTGAGTGCCCAGCTCAGCTCCGGGAGGAGGGAGACCCAAATACCCAGGTACTGGAACGATAGCCGGCGGAGAGGGATGGTCTCCTGCCAGTCAAAACACTCCCTGGATGAGTGCAGCGGGACCAGCACCGATTTCCGCGAGTTGAGGGATAGGCCAGACGCCCGGCCGAAACGGCTCAGGATGGAGAGGGCACGGGGTCCGGAGTGCGCCGGGTCACTCAGATACAGCAGGACGTCGTCCGCGTAAAGTGCGATTTTGTCGGCCTCCAGGCCAGGCCACTCCCAGCCCCGAAGGACGGGATCAGATCTAATCAGGGCGGCTAGGGGTTCCATCACAAGGGCAAAAAGAAGGGGCGACAGTGGGCAGCCCTGCCGCGTCCCCCGGCCGATCCGAAATGGCCTCGATAGCACGCCATTGACCAAGACCCTGGCCCGGGGATGTGCATATAGGACTCGCACCATCCCCACGAATCGAGGGCCAAAACCCATGCAGGCCAGGACCTCAAACAGGTAGGCCCATCCCACTGAGTCAAATGCCTTCTCGAAATCAGCGAGGAGGAGAGCGAGGTACGGGGACAGCCGATGGCGGTGGGCCAGGGCCACATGGAGACGGCGGAGACAGTGGCGGGTGCCCCGAGCGGGCATGAAGCCACATTGGTCCGGGTGGACCAAGGTCGACAGCAAGGGCCTAAGCCGTTGAGCCAGGATCGCCGCATAGAGCTTCACGTCCGTGTTAATAAGCGAAATGGGACGGTAGGCCGCCCTGTCGGTGGATGGTGGCGTGGATTTAGGCAAGACCACGATCGTGGCCATATCCGCCTCCGGGGGAAAGGAACCCTTCTCAATCACCTCCGCATAGTGAGCGCACAACCGCGGGACAAGGGTGTCTCTGTATGCGGCGTAGAATTCCTGGGGGAACCCGTCGGGTCCCGGCGTCTTCCCCGGATGCGTTGGTACCTTAATGCTGCGCAGGGGATTTGAGGCTTGCTTCCTTACTGTGTGGGGAGTTGACGTTCCGGTTTCACGGTGCGACAACGTATATGCCATGCGTGCACATCCGACGGCCATGGGGCAACTCTGTGAACTTCTGAACCGTGACAGGCACTGTGACATGCTTCTCCGGTGATGCGACGACGGTACGCTTATCCGGTGATGCGACGCGCCTCGGTGATGCTATGGCGGCAGCGGCGGCATGCCTACTCGGCGATGCGACGACAATTGCGGCGGCGACACGTTTCTTCTTCGGTGTGTCACGCTTCCAGCTCCCAGCGACACGCAGTCTCTTAGAAGGCCCAGCACAATAGCAGGCACTTCAATTCCCAGCAAGGGAATTCAGTGGGGAGCTGGTGATGAAGTCTTGTATCTCTGAGACTTCAGGCAGGAGGCAAGCACAGTTCAAGCCCTTGGAGATTCTTCTTCAAGATGATGAACGCACACTCAGTCCTTTTTCTCCTTTCTTTGGCAATGAAGCAACCACTGCAGGCCAACCCCCAAACAGCACAGGGGTAGTCTCCTCCTTCAGTTTCCTGCTTCTTCTCCTCAGCAAAGGGTTGTCTTGATTCCTAGAAGTGATCTAAGGTTCTGGGTTCTGGGTCCCCCTTTTTATACACACAAATCCTTTGTCTCTGAAGGCAGAGGGTGTCTGTACCTAGTCCAAACCAGTTATGGGTGCATTCTGCCAGTGCACAACTTCTTCCTTTGTCAATGTGGGCCAGGGTCATCAGACGCACCACAGGAGGTGGAACCAGCATTGTGGAAGGCAGGCACACCCCTATTCAGGCCCAGGTGCTACTCCTCCCACCACTCCAAATGCAGATAGGTCTATTCAGCCTAGTGCTGACTCACCCTGTTTCCTGGAGCCACCCCAGCCCCTGCAACTCGCAAGCCAGACATTCAATACACAACCTAGCAGAGGCAGGCTGGATGGTTGGGTAAGAAAATACCTACTTTCTAAAAGTGGCATTTTCAAACACAGAATGTTAAAACCAACTTTACAAAAAGATGTATTTTGTCATTCTGAGTTCAGGCATACTGAATTATTTTTTCTACCATATTCCCTGGGTCAGTTAAGATTATAAGAGGTTATAATCAAACTGCCCATTCTGGCCTATGGGGATAGGTAGCCTTGCAATAGTGAAAAACGAAAATGGCTGTAATTCACTATTAGGACATGCCACACACATTAGGGCATGTCCTACCTTTTACATACAATGCACCCTGCCCTTGGGCCTACCTAAGGGGTGGCTAACATGTAGAAAAGAGAAGGTTTAGGGACTGGTAAGTGGGCGCATAGTTTACAAGCAGCTCCGGTGGGTGGCACAATCAGTGCTGCAAGCCCACCAGCAGCATTTGATTTACAGGCCCTGGGCACACGTGGTGCACTGGACTGGGGTCTGACCAGTAAATCAAATAAGCCAATCATGGAGTCACTAATCCATTACATTACTTTAACATAGGGAGCACTTGCACTGTGGCACTGAATAGCAGTGGCACAGTGCCAAAAGCATCTAAACCAGCAAAACCTATATCAAAAACACAGGAGGCAACAGCAAAAAATGGAAGGGAGACCCACACCGATGGTGCCAGGTCTAACAGGCAGGTAATAAGCCATATCGCTAAGTAAAACGAAGAAATTATAACTTTCCTGGACAAATAATCGGCTGATCTCAAGTCTCAAGAAATTCTGTTCAGAGGTTCAAAAGACCTTTCCGCTCTGAAAGCAATAAAAAAAGAAAAGAAATATGAACATAATAAAATTGTGAGCAAACGCACACACTTGTGGTTCTAGTCACAAAGTGGTAAAAAATTGTTTTATCTAAATAAAGCTGGGTGAACATTAGCTGCTTACTTAAAATTTAGGGGAACTTCAAATTGATTTCTAATATAAAATACCCTTTTGGCTCCATCAAAACAATAACGTTGGATATTCTCAAAATCTTTCAGAAATCCTATACTCTCCCTTGGTCTCCACTCCCAAAGACACCTGCCCACAATTTCTTAAGTCTTTACCTAATAAACCCCTTTCTTATGACTATAGTATGTGACTGAATAAGCTGATAGAGCATAGCGAGATCTGGGTGGCAATTAAGCTCATTCCGTCTAGAAAGGCCCCAGGTCCGGATGACCCCTCCATAAGCTTCTACAAAACCTTTGAGTTTTCAGTTATACTCGCCATTTGCGAGTGGGCATGCTAAACAACTTTGCGTCCTCTGGGGAAGTCTGTGGTACTGCTGCAGAGGCCATTATTGTAGAGATTTCACAAGAGGATACGGATCCCTTCGCTCCCCAAAACTTAAGCCTGATTTCCTTAATAAACATGGAAACAAATGCAAAAAGAACAAGTGATGGACAGAATGCTGCACAATGTCCTCCCTGGACTGCAAACAAGCATCCTGGGACCAGTTTCGGAGCATCACCCTTCTTCAGCCAGGCTAGCTTGACTCCAGAGCACTGGACCCACATTTGGGCATACCTGTCCCACTAGGGGTGACAAATGCAAAAAGAACATTTGATGGACACAATGCTGCAAAATGTCAAACATTCCCACCAGTACAGAGATCTGGGCCTAAATCTATCGTTTTTTTGCTCCCCATGCCTTTCCAGTTCAGACCCAACCATATGCAAATCTGTCTTGACCCTGTTCCCCAATGGAAAAGTCTAGCCCGATCTGAGGTGGCGAAGTGAGCTAAAGAACGATGATGGATTCAACCCAGATCTGCGGTTGAGTTGAGATAGGGTTGAGTGTCTGAAAGGTGCTCCGTCCATCATCTCCTTATGTTTGCTTTGTTCGCCCAGAGTTGGCAGGGTATGCTCAGACGTGGGTCCCTTGCTCACTTTGCCACTGGATTCAAGCTAGCCTGGCTGATGAGGGGTGTTATCCCGAAACTGGTCCCAGTTTCCAGAAGATCTGGCTTGACAGTTCGGGCTGGACTGTTCTCATGAGACACAGGGTCAAGACTGATTTGCATATAGCTGGGCCTGAACTGAGGTGGTGAAGTGAGCTAAAGAATTATGATGGCTTCAACCCAGATCTGTGACTGGGGGTGAGTGTCTGAAAAGTTTCAGCGCTCCGTCCATCATCTTCTTGTGTTTACTTTGTTCGCTTTAAGATGGCAGGGTATGCCCAGACGTGGGTCCCTTGCTCACTTTACCACTGGATTCAAGCTAGCCTGGCTGATGAAGGGTGTTACCCAGAAACCGGTCACAGGATGCTTGTTTCGGTTCAGGGAAGACCAGGCTTGGCAGTTAGGGCTGGTCTGCTCCCATGAGGCACAGGGAAAAGACTGATTTGCATATAGCTGGGTCTGAACTGAGGTGGTGAAGTGAGCTAAAGAATTATGATGGCTTCAACACAGATCTGTGACTGGGGGTGAGTGTCTGAAAAGTTTCAGCGCTCCGTCCATCATCTCCTTATCTTTGCTGTAAACATGGAAACAAATATTTTTGCTAAAGTCTTAGCGTTCCGACTAACTCCTCTAATTACAAAGTGAATTCACCCCTCTCAGACTGACTTTATTATTTGACTGTTATGCCATGATATAGAAAAAGCATCCCTTTCACAAGCTCTCACAGCAGCAGCTGTAGCTCTGGACGCGGAGAACGCCTTCGATAAGGTGTCTTGGCTCATTCTTGAGGCCATTCTAACAAAGTGCAGCCTGGGGAACTGTTGTATCAAAATGGTTGTTACCAAGGTCAAACAGGCCTTATCAGGCGTCGGGCGTTTCCCCTTGAGGCTGGACGGATGGGTGGCTGGTTTTGTTAATGGGGGGCAATTTGTAGCAATGCAGCAGTTTAAAAAGCACTGCAAAGTTCCTTGTATATCGAGCAGTTTTCGGCAACAATAAAAGCATCAACGTAACTGGTTATTTATGAATCTGCTGGAGATCGAAGGGAGTTTTGTCTAGTGGCAGTTTTGACTCACTTAAGGTAGAGCAGAGGGATAATATGCCCGCTGCAAAGAAAGTGTACCGTGCATATTAAAGAATAATATTTTATGTGCATAGCTCAGTGGGGGACTGCTTTTGTCACAGAGATTATTTTTTTAACTGTGCAGTTCATATTTTACAAGCCAGCAAAGAACTGCATGGTACAGGTTAGAAAGTCCTGGTCTTAAAACATAATTCTGATGTTGTTAAAAAAGGTTTGTTTGGTAGAAATACATTCTTATTAATAAAGTCAATCCTAACCACTGTGTTATGTTCTGCATTCTGAGTTTGTGCTTCTCCAGGCTAAACACTCTTCTAAAATATAGATGACATGTGAATCCTACACCTTATAGTCCCCTTTGCCTTATGTAACATTTTCTCTTCACAGATTTACTTGTATGATTCATTGTTTCTGTATGAGTGTGTGATGTAAAGTTCTCTGAAACTCTACACTCACGTGACAAGTGCTATAAAACAGATGAAATACACGGGAGAGAGGGGCTATTGAGAGATGAGAGGCATGTTTGGAGGGTGATAGTGAGGGAATCATTGAAGAGCACCAACAAAGATTGTCGCATCTTGATGCACAGTAAGGTCACCATTTACTATGATTTAAAAACAAATAAAATTGAATATATAATAACAAATGTGTTGTATAATGCACCATTTTCCCCCAAATTTTCTTGGTGGCAGGGGGAGATTCCCCCCAAATGCCCCCTTTTGTAGTGGTCAGGCTCACTTGCTGCGCTCGCTAATTGGCATACAGGGGCTGGTCTTACAAAATTTGCCAGAGCTGCTTTGGGTTCCCAGTCTGGCCCTAGTCATGTCCCTGCATGCCAAGTCTACTGTAAGAACCAGAGTCAGTGGTTAACTATCCTCCCCGTTACCTCGCAAACTGGACATCCATCAAGGCCGCCCACTCTCACCACTTCAATCGACCCCTTGATACTGATGCTGAATATATCCACAGATATTGAGGTGATGAAGTTTGGTGAAAAGGTTTATAAAACAACGGCTTATGCGGATGATATCTTAATTTTCTCAGGTAAACCAGACATGGCTATATCTACTATACTGGATATAATAAACAAGTTCTCCCTTTTATCAGGATAATATTTGAATAGGGACAAGACAAAGGTTAAGCCTCTCAGTTTCCATTGTATCCCCTCTTGTTTAGGGAACTCTCAGTTCCAGTGGCAATCTAAATTCATTAAATATTTGGGTATTTGTTTTTGTAACAACCTGTCCGAATCTATATCCCAGAAAGAAAGCAAGACAATCAATAAAATTAAAAGACCTGTTGTCGCTTGGTCCCCCAAATTTATATCCTGATGGGGCAGGTTGGACACTCTAAAGATGATAGTGACTCCTTAAATTAACTTCCTATACAGTAGATCCCCATTCCTCCTATCCACTTTTTTCTTCTCAGTGATAGACAACATTTGCTTGGGTTTCTTTGGAGTAACACAAGGGCCAAAATGAGTTTCAAGGAACCCTGGTCTCCTTTTAGTATAGGTGGCAACAATTTTCCAGATTGGTTCAACTACCAAATAGCTTTCCTAGCGGCTCAGGGTATATGCCTGATGGAGCTGAACCCCGTTGATGTCCCGCTTTGGCATAGGATTGAAAAACAAATTATCTACCCGTTAACTGCAAATTTGACTGTCCCACTACAGTTTTGGCACACTCCCATGTCATTCTAAAAGACACAATTAAAACTCTATGGTAATAGATATACTTGTAGCCTCCAACATTAATAAATTATCTTCCATCTTTTTATGGAATAATACTAAGATCCTGATGTCTGACCCCATAGCTTCGGGCATGGAATGGGCCAGAAAGGCAAAGCCTTTGTCTCCGATTTCTAGATGGATAAGGAGCCCCTGTCATTTGCTGCTTTACAGGTGAAGTACGTGTTACCCAACTTGGATTTTTATGATTTTCTGAAGCTCAAGGCTAGAATATCAAACCTGGGCCCACTGGATTCCACTCCCTTTTTCTTTGCCATCAAACAAGTCCAGTAAGGTGGAAATGTGGCCTGCAAGATTTCTAAATTATTACATGAGGGTTCTCGGCACTCCAAATTACACCCTGTGTAAAGAGTGGCATATACTTCAATGTTAAGGGTGTCACTTGGGGCAAGATTGGTTCCCACCTGCTCCATGGTAACCATGTCCCCTTGTTACTACAAACAAAATTCTTTGTTGTGCACTCACTCTACCGGACCCCTAGTACATTTTTTAAACTGAAACTGAAGGGTACTGATATCTGTTGGTGCCGCGGAACGACACATGGTGACTTGGAACTCATGTTCTTCTCATGCCTGTACCTCACCCCATATTGAAATGACATAGTGATTAAAGTATTAAATACAATTATCTTGTTAGATTTTCAAACTATCGCACTTGAACCACATGCTGCTGGCAAGTCAATCCTGTTAACAGACAACTACCTTGTTCTTTTTGATTTGCTGACCCCCATTGATCTGAAAGTTTTTCTACTTGATTGGAAAGACTTCAAACATGTCTCTTAACACACTCGGTGGGTGTGGGTCAAGTACTTTAGAAGAGCACACATTTTCCAATCACATCACAGTAGCAACTCAGTCCTTTCTATACACTTTTGGGGAACCTTAGATTTCCTTATAAATAAGATACAGTAACGGGTCCCTGGCATCTTTCTACACCCAGTGCCAGTTATCCTGCTCAGATGATGACCTAATTGTGGCCCTAGCGACCTACTACTTGGCTTTGTTTCTCCTTTCCTGTGCCTCTTCTAGAATTCCCCTCTCTTATTCTATCTTACGTGTAGGAAACTGGAAGTTTCTGACCCCATTACAATTACTAGGTGCTGGATTTCGACTCTGACAGTGCACTGAAGCTTGCAAACCAGGCTCCTGTGCAAGTGCTTTTTCTCTAAAATATGGTAAAATTATCTAATTGTGGTACAACTGGCGCACACGTCAGCCCTGTAAGTCTCTAGTAAGTGGTACTCTTGGTACCTAGGGCATGGGTACTAAAGAGTCCTTTAGGGCAGCAGCATGTATTATGTCACCCTAAGGGACCCCCATAGAAATTGCACGCAGGTTGCCATTGTAGTCTGCGAGATATGGTGCAAACCAATGTGTTGAAAACAGGACATGGCACACTCACTGTTTGCCATGCCAAAGTCACTGCATTTAATATTTGTAAGTCACCCCTACAGCAGACCTTGAGGCAGGGTGCATGATATTACATGTAAGGGCATATCTCCATGAGCAGCTATGCCAGTGCTGTCTAGTTCAATTACTAGATGGTACAAGTAAACAAGGAAGTCATCCTAAATGCATGTAGTGGGCCGGAGGCAAGTGGATGTTCGGCTGAGTAGGATGCCTGTTGATGTTCAGATGTTCTTATGTTAAGCTTAGTACTGTCGGATGACTGGTAATGTGGATAGTAACTATGCACTATTTTATAACCTTGCACTCTGACATGGATCTCCCCCAACTAAACATTTTCCTTACAATCTCTGCCTCGATTGGTTTTACTGTTTGTAAATGTACTGGGTTCTGGTCATTATCAGTTCCCTAGCTGCATTATGGCTTTACTGGAACATATGGTGTTTGGTATCAAACACCTTGTCTTAATACAATTGCACTGTTGCTAGCACTAGATTTATTATAACCTGTACCAGAGGGCACCTTAGAGGTTCCCCCTGAAAAACCTACCAGTATCTAGTGTGCTGGCTGACTGGTATCATCCAGCCTGCCACCACAGACATGTTTCTGACCTCCTATAGGTGAGTAAGAGCCCACGCTCTCTGAGGCCAGAAACCATGCCTGCGCCGGAGGAAGGCATTCACACGTTCTCTAGCAGGGTGACTAGTGATTTAGCATATAAAGGCCATAAGCTTCAAAGCCCCTACTTCCTTTGGTATGCAACCCCAGCTTCCCCCAGAACTGGGAGATGCCATCCCCTGCCCTGAGGCCCATTTGGCACCAGGACAGTCAGGAAATTAGCTAGGCATGTTGCACCATCAAGATAGTCACACCCTCAGGTGGGCTCCCTGATGTGCTCTATGAAAGAAGGATTCCACCATCTAGGTTTTGGTGGAATTAGGAACTCTGGGACAAGGTTATGCCCATTCTGCACAGGAAGTGGTCATATATGAGTTGTAGTGGCCCCATGGGTAAGAGTAGCCCATTGGCTACCACTCTTCACTCCCCTAAATTTAGTATTTAGGTAGATCGCCTGACACCAGGAACTCAGGTCTGTCTGGCTGAAGAAGGAAGACAAAGAAGAGCCGAAGACATGAGAACTGGCGACCAGCATCAACTTAGGCACAAAACCCCACCACATTGCTGCTCTTGTGACAGTCGCTGCCACCAATTCATTTAGAAGCGTAACAGCCTCCCGAAACCCTTGGAGGTCTGCCCAGCACTTGCTCTACCCCTCAGCATCTCCCATGGAGTGGAGGAGCCCCTCCCCTGCACCAGCAGGCACTGACTGCAGCTGCCTGGCACAGCATTCTGTTTACCCACGGGCCCACTGAGGTAGCAGCACCACAGCGAGAAGTCTTTGTGCTGCCATGAGATCAGATCTGTCTCCCTGCTAGGTTTGGAGATGCCAGGACCCCCCCAGGAACGACTTGCACCAATACCTGAGGTACTGGAGCCATTTAAAAGCACTAAGGCTTGTTTCTGTCCACTCGGAAAACCACTGCCACCACAACTTACCTTCATGTCGAGAGACTAGGATCGAGGCAGCTCCAAACCGAGAGTGGCCCTGTTGTGTTTCTTTTACCTCTTCTGCAGGAACACCAAGAACCGTGAGAGCCTCTAACTCACCGACCCGCCAGACAAAGCATCTTTGCACCTGGGTTTCTCAAACCAGGCTCACGTAAACTGACTGTGTCTCTGTGATCCTGAGACCCTCAAGAGCTGAGCCCCCCTTGGTTCTTCCAGACTGGTCCCCCAGTCCCCTCTTGCAGCCTTCTTCTTACAGGTACTTTTCCCATTGACTTTAATAGGTAGCATTCGAGGCTACCACCGTGTAAAGTACATCTGTACCTGGACACCCCAGGGCAGGTTAACTTGAATTCTTGGTGCTTTCTTGGACCTTTGCCCCTTCTTGCATTAAGTTCAGAAAAACTGTCCTGAAAGTCGTCTGTAAGTGTACATATGCAGTGTATGTTTCTCCCATAGGATAACATTACCGCTATTGAGGCTTATGCCTCAAATCTGACAGCTGTCATTTTCTACTGTTTTTCTTGTGAATTGAGATAACATCTGAAGTACTTCCTTTTTTTTTTAAAAACCAACATTATTGAGTTTACCGTATCCGCACAAACTTGCATTGTGTCAAAGTTCTTTACATAGTACTTACCATCCGGTAAATATCCCAATCATACATTGTAGGACCCGATAAATTGTAGTCTACACTACATATCTGTAGCCCATCCTCTCACTGCTCAAGATAAAAGTGAAGAAATACTAAGAACGGTCCCCGCCAACTAGTACCTTCTCAGGGTGAGAGTTTCAATACAACTTCAAATCTTTAATCTGAAGTACTTACCTGATCTCGATAATCTTTTTGTCTAAAATGATATAAAAAGATACGTTATTTTTCTAAATTGGTCTCAAGTTTCTTCTTGAGTGTGTACAACAAATGCTAAACACTACCCTCTGATAAGCCTAAACTGATCACCCACACTCTCACAAAGAGAGCATTTGTGAGTATTAATTTAAGCCCTTGTAATTCAATGAAGGTCGTCTTGACATTCTACATAGTCTACCTCATTTTGGTACGCTCCATAAAAAGGCAGCTTCCTACACTACTTGTGTGTTCTATCTCGTAGCCCTCGAATCTCGTTGTACATTTTTCTTAGTCCAGTTTGGTTGTTTGAGAATACTTGCCATAGTCTAAACCATTGGAAAAATAGTAATAGATGCATATACATTTTCCATTTATTTTATTCGGATTATATAGTTTGATTTTCCAGCTATTTTGAGATAGGTTTACAAAAATGTCATTTTCTCGTTGCTTATCTGATAACAATGTGGTTGCCATCGTATTTATGTACTTGAACACTGGACATCAATATGTTTCACTGTAATTTGCTTAGCGAGCGCTTTCCTTTTTTGTATTGTGCTTAAAAAAGCTTTTGGAAGAGGGGGCGTGGCATGAGGTGTAAAGATGGCGGACTCACTCGAAGAGTTCTCCGGACCCCTCCGTCATCTGCCTGGCATCCGCCCGTTACCAGCTGCTGCTCACCTCCTATGCATACCCGCTGAGCTTCCCAACACCGCCGGCTCTCTTTTGATCCTTCTTGTGGTCGGACTGGCGTCCTCGCAGTGGAGGGCCACCGCCTTCTTCAACCAGCCTTGTGTCGTTAAAATGGGGGCCCCGGCAGACCTTCCTCCCTAGGCTCGGTGCCTTTTGGGGGTCCGGCTCCCTTGGCTGCACTGGTGGTTGAGCCTGCCTGCCCTCTGGGTCAGTCCGCTCTGCGGACACTTCTGGTGTGGGGGCACCCCGGTGCTGGAGGTGGTGTGCGGCGGCTGCCGGGAGCGTCCCAGCTTTCTTGACATCGAGGCCCGGCCTGCGGCTTTTGGGGGCCTACACTTGTGTCTCACCAGGTGGGCTTGCGGCGGTGCACAGATAATAGAGCCTCGACTGCCGGTGTCGGGCAGTGGTGTGGGGAACGGGCTCTTCCCCGATTACTTCTGATGCTCTCCCCTGGCCCGGCGCTGACTGCACAGTCTGACGTGCCTGTGGGGGTGAGGCCTTCCCTGGCGGACGTCGGAGGCCCGGACATCACCCAGCGCTGTATCCCGTGGGGGGTGTAGCCCTGTGCTCCCCTGAGGCCCTCCGGGGCTGTAAACGTCCTTCCTTTGGCCGGACCCGCTCCCAGCCTGCCGCGCCGGATCTGCAGAGGTGCCCTCGCCTCGGGGGAACTGTTGGCCTTGCAGGGCCCTTCCTGAACCCTGCCGGAGCTGCGGACGTTCTTCTCCTCATCTGCCCTGGTCTCTGCCGAGCCGGATCTGTGGAGGCGCCCGCGTCTTGTGTTATCTGCAGGCCTCGGACCACCGGTGAGTGGGGCTGGGGCCTCGGCCACTGTGTCGGGTGGCAGGCGACGAGGGGACGTAGGTGTTCTCTACCCCGCGCCGCATTTCCTCCCCTGTGCTTGATGACCAGTGGGGGGGCTCTGATTCCGGCTGCTTCGCCATACCTCCCCTGCTGATTCAGACTTGCGTTGGAGTGGTGACCTCTTCTTGCTGTGGGCCCTCTGGAGGCCTTGTGCCCCGGACTGTGTGGAGGGGGCGGTGGTGATCGGCCACTGTGTCGGGTGGCGGGCAGAGTGATGGTATCTCTGCTCCAGGTCCCCCCCTGTAATGCGCCTCACCTCGGGGGTGCCCCTGTGCCTGCTGCCCCGTGGGGGGCCGTGGACCTGCCTGGCCTCGCTCTCATCGATCTCCAATCACCCATCACTGACTGCTCTGGTCTGGTCGGGGCGACCGGCCTTTGGGGGCATCTGGTCTAGCTAGTGTCTTTGGAGGCTGCCTGCCGGTGTGTGGGGCTGGGTTTGGCCATCATAATTGGGTGGCAGGTGGTGTGGTGGTGGCACCATCCCGTCCCCCCTCCTTCTTGCTGTCTCCCTCGTCTTCTGGTGCCGCAGTTTCCTAGAAGGTGCCTCTCCATGTTTGC
The DNA here is from genome assembly GCF_964204655.1 of Triturus cristatus. Lineage (NCBI taxonomy): Eukaryota > Metazoa > Chordata > Amphibia > Caudata > Salamandridae > Triturus > Triturus cristatus. Next base: position 515,412,047 of record NC_140588.1, read on the forward strand.
CGGCTGTGGGGTGTGTTGGCCCTCTTGCCTCTCCGGCCTGGCGACCTCCGTCCTGTGTCTCCCTGTCCTTCCAGCTGTCCCGGGCTGCGGCTCTGGGCGAGGGGCCGGCTCAGGCCTTACCAGGGGGCATCCGGACCTGAGTATTTACGGTCTGGGTGCCGGTCTCCTCCTGCTGCTGGACTCCTGGCCGTGCCACATCTCCTGGCCTGCACCGACGACTTTATTCACCGGTGAAGATGGGTAGAGTCCGTAACACGCAGGCGTCTGCCCTGCCAACCCAAACCACGATGGACCGGTATACTACCAGCAACCGGGACCCTGGAGGGGGGACTGCAGCACCCCCCACTCCTGCTGGGCGTGACCTGGACACCATTCTGCAGGCTATTGGAGCCTCCAAGGCCTCAGTCGAAGGCAAGATTGGTGAGGTACGGGTGGACGTGGCCCTCATTCGTCAGCATCTCCGCAACGCCACGGCCTGGATTACGGAAGCTGAGTCGCGTATTTCCACAGCGGAGGACGACATAACCCAACTTAAGACCCAGGTACAGCTTCAGAACCGGACTTCCGAGCTCCACCGCCGGGCTGAGGATGCCGAAAACAGATCACGGAGGAACAACCTACGCCTGGTTGGATTTCCTGAACAGGGCCAAGCAGAAACACTCATGGAAACCTGGGTGTGATTCTGGATGCCCAAGGAGCTCCCCTCCCCTTGGTTTGCGGTTGAGCGCGCCCACCGCTCCCTGGCTCCTCGTCCCCCGCCCGGGGCCCCGCCGCGGTCCATCATCAAGAGGATCTTTAATTTTCGAGACCGGGACGCTATCCTTAAGGCGGTGAGGTTGCAGGGGCCACTGATCTTTCAAAATAACAAAATTATGGTGTTCCCCGACTATACCAGGGAGGTGTAGGCCCAACGGCGCACCTATGACTATGTTAAACAGAAACTTCGTGGCCTGGGTCTCCGGTATGGTCTCCTCTTCCCGGCCCGCCTCCGGGTTGTCTTCCAGGACAAGACTTTCTTCTTCGATACCCCCCAAGAGGCCTGGACCTGGCTCACGGAGGAGCGTCCTCTTCAGGCACGTCCGTCCCTCTCTCCACGCGGCAGCGGCCCATGACACTCCCAGCCATCTCTTCCTAAACCTCCGAGACGCCACATTTCCTCCCGCAAGAACAACGGCCGGCAGGGAAGGGCTTCGCTGTCCCCGGTGGTGAGGTCTCAGATGTCCCCCCTCCTACACCTCCTCGGAGCCATGATCCTCTTAGCCTGCCTGGTCCTTTGGGGGGGTTCAGGCCCAATTCCGATCCCATCTGCCACGCTGCGGCCCTCCCTGTCTGACTCGAACCTATCCTGGAGCCGACGATGATGCTGACTGACTCCTGCGGCCCAGCTGAGTGGGGTCCAAATCTGATCCCTATCGTTCCTTGCAGCTGTTAAAGTTGATGTATCTGTATGTATGGAGGGGTCCACCTTCGCCAAGACTCTGCTTGACTTGCTGGTTTGCTGGATATCCTGAGTAACTTGTGCTCGCTTCTTGGGGCCCTCACTGATACGCTCACGTTCTGCTAAGCGTTTTAGCTTAATATCTTGAGTTTCGTATTGTTGTTTTAGGTGCTGTTTCAGGGCGACAGATGCTTCATGTTTGGGGGAGGTGAGGGGCGAGGGAGGGTGAGTAGACCGTTGTCTCCCACAGGTTTATTGTTTTCGGCCGCTCACGAGCCGCCGATGTTTGTTTTTCTTGGTAGCTTACTAAGCATACACGCCACCGACATTGACGCGAGCTTTGGCAGACCACGCGGACCTCACTCTCAGGCCCCGTATACAATGGGGGGGGAAGGGGAGGGGTCGTGGGTAGAGGGACATCATGCTTGCATGTTTGTTTTCGGCCGCCATTCCTGGTCCCCCATGGCGCCTCCCTGAGTACCCGGGAGTCCGGTGGGTACATGGGCCTTGCCCGGCCGTATGGTTTTTCCCCCATGCTCCAACCTGGGATTGTCAACTCCAGTGGAGCCCGGTCATCCACCGCACGGCCCTGTACTCACACTGTCCATCCTAATGCGGTCTGTCCTTGGTAGACCCCTCCACATCCTGTCCTGGAACGTCAATGGCCTCTTAGACCGCATTAAGCACACTGCTGTCCTCCGTAGCGCCCACTGTCAAGGCCCTGAAATCCTATTCCTGCAAGACACGCGCCTGATGGGCACCCACTGTACCTTCCTCGCCCGCTATGGGTTCGCCAGGGTTTGGCATTCCAGCTTCTCGCGGGCTCCAAGGGTGTGGCCATACTAATCCGCAAAGGTCTTCCCTTTTCCTTGACACGGCCGAGACGGATACACAAGGCCACTACATGGCCCTGTCCGGCAAGATCGAGGGGCACCTTATTAATGTCCTGAGTGTATATTTTCCTCCCGCCACACTGCCATTCACCCTCTGACACCTCACAAGCGTTTTTTCCTCTTTCCCGCCTGGGTTGGCGGTTGTCGGGGCGATTTTAACGCTGTCATGCATCCACCGCGCGACAAATCCGGTGCTCCCTCTGTGTTCCGTCTATCCTTTTTAAGTGACTCTCTGATTAGTCCTCTGCCCTGGGTCTCTGCGACGCTTGGAGGAAGTGGAATCCTCGCCGGGACCAGTACACCCACACCGCGGCAGCCCATCGCACCCACTCTCATATTGATCTGTACTTGGTGCCAGCCACCGACTGCCAATTGGTGTCTGGCGCGGATATTCTACCACGCGGCATCTCTGATCATTCCCCGGTCTCCCTTCAACTCGGGACTCAACCTAGAGGCAGCTGTACGACCTGGCGTATAAACGCTTGGTTCTTGCAGGACGAGGACTTCGTCGAATCCCTCGAACAGGAGCTGCAGCAATACTTCCTGATTAAGATAGGATCGGTCGCCTCACCGGCCGCGTTGTGGGAGGCTGGCAAGGTGACGATGCGGGGAGTGGCTAGAGGCTTGGTTTATGCACGTCGCGCTGGAGGCCCGTGTTGCGCCGATGGAGGTGGCCCAGGCCACTGCTGATACTCCTGACCCCTCCCGGCACCTTGCTTTAATGCGCAAGGAAATTAGTCATGTTTCCTTGGACACCGCCAAAATGCTTTGGTGTTCATCGGTTGCACGCGTGTATGGCTGGGGTGATAAAAACGGCAAATTACTCCCTAACTTAATTTCATACCCCAAGGCAGACCGCGTCATCCCGGAGGTCTGCGATGCAGCCGGCCGTCACCATTCCACCTTGAGGGCCATTGCTCAGGCCTTTGCAGGGTACTACGCCAAGCTGTATGCTGCCGGGCCTCCTGCGGACTCTCTGTGCTGTCGGAGACCGGGACCCGGCTGCCCGCCTCCCCCAGTAGGTCTCAGAGACCCTAGATCTCCCCCTTTCCCCGGAGGAGATCCATGGGGCCATTTCACTCCCTACACTCGGGCAGGACGCCTGGGCCCGATGGGTACCGCAAGAATACTTCGCAACCTATCAAGACCTTCTGGTCCCACAACTGATGGCGCTGTTCCAGCACATGGTGGACACGAGGTCTTTTCCCCCTGAAACGGATGTGGCCACCATAGTGGGTCTCTCGAAGACACGACTGCCCTCCCTTGCCTGTGCGGACTACCGCCCCATTTCCCTCATCAATACCGTGCTGAAAGTCTTTGCTACCATTCTGGCTCAGCGGGTCTGCCCCAATTTACACATCCTGGTCCACCCGGATCAGGGTGGTTTTATGCACGCCCGAAGCATTCAGCACTGCATACGTCGCCTCCATCTCGCTCTTGCGCACCGCCACCTCCTTCCCCCGTATCTGGCCTTGCTTCTCATTGATTTTGAGAAAGCGTTTGACACTTTTGGGGATATTTGGAGGACGTGCTGGAGTTGATGGGGTTCGGCCTTCCGTTCCGGCGCCTAGTCCGTGTCCTTTACTCCAGTCCCTCGGCGTGGGTCCTGATCAACGGGGTGCTCTCGGAGAAATTTCCCATCCGGAGGGGCACTCGCCAGGGATGCCCACTCTCGCCGCTCTTGTTCGCACTGGCGATGGAGCCTTTTGCGTCTCTTGTACGCCAAGACTCCGGCATCCGTGGGTGGGCTTGGGAACCTTATCGGGTTGACAAGATCGCTCTCTACGCGGACGACGTTCTCCTTTTTCTGGTGGAGCCGGAGCGCTCTGGCCCGCGTTGTCTGGCGGTCCTCTCTGCATTTAAGCGGGTCTTGGGCCTGAGGCTCAATCCGGCGAAATCCACCCTGGTGCCTCTCCACCCATCGCGGGACTGCTTTGATTGGTAGACTAACATCCCTCTGCGCAGGCTGTCCTTCAAATATTTGGGTGTGTGGATCGCCCTGCTCCCGGAACTCGAATGGGTCTTAAACATTACGCCCCTGATCAACAAGACAAAAGCGGACCTTCGGAAGTGGCAGTCCCTCCTGCTCAATCCCGTGGGCAGGAGCGCCCTCTTTAAAATGATGGCACTTCCCCGATTCTTGTATATTTTACAAAACGTCTCCCTTCATCTTCCGGGGAGCTGGTTCCGTGAAATTGACGGTATCCTCACCTGGTTTCTCTGGGGGGTGGAAGACCGCGAATGTCCCTGGCGCATTGCCGTATACCTCCCTAAGACGGGGACATGGGAGTCGCCAATCTCCACATTTACTGTCTGGCCACGAGACTCATCGTGATCCATGATTGGTTCGCGGGCGGCTGGTCCGACCCGGCGTACCAGGTGTAACTTCGCTCGATGGAGTTCCCTCAACTCCAGGCTTACTTATATGGAGCCCCTATACCCCAAGATCTCCCCCTAGTCACCAGGACAGTTTTCTTGGCTTGGCGCACGGCGTTGCGTCACACGAAGTGGGACCGGACACTTACTAGACAGACACCTCTGTGGTGTGGTACGTGGCTGCGGGAGGCCTCGTCTCTTTCGGACTTTATCCGATGGGACAGCATCGGGATCACGCTTCTCGGCTACCTCTGGGTGGGGGACCACATCAGATCCTTTGCGGACTTGCAGCAGCGCTTCTCCCTCCACCCCTCTCAATTATACAAATACTTGCAACTTAGACATACGCTCCGCGTACACATTCCGTCTCCCATCTCCCTCCCGGAATTCAGTCCTCTAGAAGCCCAGGTGATGATGGGGAATTTGGGTAGAGGAGGGGTGTCTGGGTAATACCGCTCCTTGGTGAACAATGGTGCCGCATCTTTAGACTAACTGCGTGCCCGCTGGGAGGGGTGGCTGGGCCCCTTGGAGGACGCAGACAGGAGGGACGCCCTTATGGCCCCTAAAACGCTGACGACCTCCTCTAAGCTAAGGTTAGTCCAACTCTACTACTTGCACGTGGCATACTTCACCCCTGCGCGTCTTTACAGTGCCCGCCTGCGATCACGCTCCTGAAGACCTCTACCACATGGTCTGACTATGTCCGGTCCTGGTGGCGTTTTGGGCAGGGGTGGAGCTGGAACTTACACTGACCCTGGAGTGGGAGGTCCACATGACCCGGTGCGCTTGCTCCTGGGGGTGGTTGACGGCTTAGACGGTTCCCGAGCAGATAAGCATTTCCTCGGAACAGCGGTGGCAAAGCGAGACATTATGGCACTCTGGTCCCAGGCCAAGCCTCCTAGCGTCAGGCGGTGGAAACAGGGGGTTGACTGGTGTGGGACCCAAGTGGAATCCCTCTTTGAAGCCCGTGGTTGTCCTAAACTTTTTCAGAAGGTGTGGGGCAAATGGTTCAACCTAGTCCCCTAAAGGGGTTGCGGATGTGTAGGCTCCATGTCCCTTACGGACATTTCTTTACCCTGCAGATGCTTTATGCTCCCTTGTCCCCAGTTGTGTGGCTGTAGACACTTGTCATAATGTATTTGATTTTGCTACCAATGTATTGTTTTGGTTTGATTTTAACTCAATAAAATTGATTATCAAAAAAGCTTTTGGAAGAAAAAATAAGCAACCAAGCATTTCATTAACAGTTAAAACATGGGCATTAGATTTTGTAGCCCTAACACCCTCACTGTGCTGTCTCTAGGTGCTATTCTAGCTCTAGCAGAATGAGTTATAAGCTTGTTCTTCAAATTTCAGAGTTGGTACCCATGCCTGGTTTGGGACAAGAACGTCTGCTGCCTAGAATAGCATGCTCTCAATTACTGGCACAAGGGAAAGGGCATTGTGTTCTTTCGAGAACAAATACAGCCCCTGCATCAGTCATCGAAGCTGGAGCCTTGCATGAATCCTGCCGGTGCGATCTTTGGTTGAGGTGGAATCTGGAGCCGTGCCCATCTTGATCTTGTTCGCTCGCGTGAAGTCTTCTCCTAACTAAGGTTGAAAACCTTCCTGATCGTCAATGTTATCTTATATTTTGAAAACAGAGATGCAACTAGGAGACACCTTAGCAGCAAAAGCCAAAACATCATGACAGCAGTGTGTCCTCTCGATTCCATAACTATAAACAATAAAAGCCTGTCCGCTTACATCATGAGTAAACATGATGCCAGCATTTCTGTGCATGTCTGAAAGTCACAGAAAAAAAAGAATCTGAAATAAAAATGTAAGCATCTCTGCCCATAGTATAAATAAAATAAAATCATTTAAAAAAGTGTTTCTGATCATTTCTCACTTTTGATGAAAGAGATTAGAAAAGTTTGAAAAGATAAGTGATGAAAAACAAAGAGTCGTGATAGAGAAATGATGGAAATAATAGAATCTGAAAGGGAGCGGTCATGGTGTGTATCACCTCCCTGGAATAACTTCTAAGGTATATAATAATGATAGCACATCCAAGTGCTCCTGCAGCTACTTGTTGAGCATTTCTAAACGAACAATTACGCAGATATTTAGCTATTATGAACTTGTTTTGCAGAAGTTTGATTAACACCACTTCATGGCACATTTGCAGACCAGAAGAATATGCCAGAAATGTGCATTTTATGGAATCGCAGTTAATCACTGCATGTTAAATAACACATTTTCATATCCCAATAAAAAAGAACCCTACATTGAAAAACACGGTGATTATGACAAATAAGCTTTGGTGGTAATAGCTAAGTTCGAGGCATGTGGGCTGCTGAATTCATATCTGTGCATAGATCGCCGCCTAGTGTTGGGTCCGGATGTTTGCACGTTGTTGTCCTGGAAGAGTCTTCGAAGTATCCTGGGATAGGTGACTCCTCCCCTGGACTACAGTGCGCATGGGCATCCTCTCCATCCTCAGATTGTTTTTTTCCACCATTGGGTTCGGATGTGCTTATCTTGACTCAAGTTAGGAAAAACTTTTTCTAGGCTAAAAGGCCTTTAGTTCGCGTCGGTACTGTTCCCGATCGGTATCGATAGTATCTTGTTAGTTTACTAACTTCCAGAACCAACTTTTTCGCCTCTTACACGACCATCGACCCGTTGCATCGACGATGGAGTCGAGGACACCATTCAAGCGGTGTCCTGTATGTAATGCGAAATATCCCCACATCGACGTCCATCCGGTGTGCAACAAATGCCTTTCACCGGATCACGACGAATCTACATGTATGGCCTGTGCCCGATTCCGATCCAAGAAGACTCTCCGGAATCGACGAGCGGCGAGGCTCGAGGCGCAGCAAGCGGCACCGGCCCCGGCCGACATCTTCAGCGCCGAAAACGAAGATATCGAAGACGTGGAGAACCTACCCTCCAGCCCCGCTTCCGAACACGACTCCGGATCGGAAGACGTCGACGAAACACTCTTTCGCAGAGATGAAGACGACACCGAGGTAGGAGACTACAATGAGGCCTTAGGGGCCGAAGAGAGTAGCTCCGGTGACGAGCAAGGCCTACCCGTAACTGAGGATATCCCAGTACGCCAATCTATGGCTCCGGTCGAGGGATCGCCTTCGGGCCTTACCCAAGACCTATCCCGCAGTTCTTCGGCCCCGCCCTCTGGCCCGGCCTCGGACATTCAGCGGCAGCCATTAATGCCCAAAACGGCTGGTTTCCCTTCTTCGAAACCGAAACCGAAAGCTGTATTGGTTCAACTGAAACCGAAACCGAAAGTGACGCTGGTCGGATCGAGGCCCACCACACCTTCGACGCCAGCAAAAGCCGTCGGCACCGAGCGCACCAAAAGAGACTTCGGTGCCGAGCTTGCAGCAGCCGACGTCGGCGTCGATATAAGGAAAAAGACCTTCGGTGCCAACAAACCTACTCGGCTTCCGGCACCGACGCCATCGGCTCCGACCCCAAAGGTCAAACTGCCTGCTGCGTCTCTCACCGCTTCGACAGCACCACCAAAGGCACACTCATCGAAGACGTTGACGGCCATTACCGCCCCTCGACTCGATGCCTCATCGGCGCCGAAGAAGTCCACGCCCGCCTCTACGGAACCGGTCGGCGCCAAGGACTCGATGGCGCTCCAGGTGCGGCCCGTTGCTGCGCAACGCACCAAACACAAAACAGGCCTCCAGGACACGTCGGGCTCCGAGCAGCCCATAAAAGCACCGACAGCCTCTTCGGCACCGGCCAACATTACTTTTGGCCTGCCGCCGTCCACGGCCCCGAAAATGTTCCAGATCAGGACACGGGTCACACACACCACGATCACGCCTGCCGAGCGCTCTCCTGCGGAGACGTCTCCATCACATCTCATCGACGCCGACACCGGCAAGATGATGCTCCACAAGAGGAAAATAACTTCTGAGACAGCTTTGGACTCCTTCCGGATCCCACTTAAGAGAAAGCTGCCAGTGGCTTTGGAACCAGTTCTTTACGAACCTCTCCATTCCCCCTACCAGGATCCACAGTCCTTCTCTCCAACACACTCCGACACAGATGTCTTGGAGGACTACATGGGTGACCACGTCCCCTACCCCGGAGAGATGGACCCTGAAGGACAACAGGACCCCGATCAAGCTTGGGATGACCCTGTAGACTCAGGTGCACCTATGGATGCACAGGACCCACAACTCTATGGAGCAAAAACATCTCCCACAAAGGACACTGCCGCGTTCAATGCCCTAATTGAACGTGCTGCGGCCAATCATGGGGTGCAACTCCACTCTGACACCGTGGAGGACGACTTTCTCATGGATACTTTCGCATCCTCAGAAAGGAACATAAAAACTCTACCCATGTTGAAGGGTGTCCTCAAACCAGCAAAGGACATCTTCAAGGAGCCCACCAGGGCAAGAGTGATAAACCCCAGGATCGACAAAAAATACAGATCGGCGCCTGGGGACCCTACCTACATTAGAGGCCAGTTACCTCTGGATTCCATTGTAGTTGCGAATGCTCGCAAGAGGGCACACTCGCAAACAACAGGTGATACCCCTCCCCCGGACAAAGAGTCCAAGGTGCTAGAGACCTCCGGCAAACGGGTTGCCGCACAGGCAGCTAATATATGGCGCATTGCCAATACTCAGGCGCTCCTCGCTCGCTACTATCGAGCACACTACGATACACTAGAACAACTACTCCAACATCTCCCTGACCAATTCAAAGAAGGTGCAGAGATCCTCATCAGGGAGGGACAGCTCCTCACGAACGCATCCATCAAGTGTGCGCTGGATGCCGCAGACACAGCTGCCAGGGCCATAAACACTAGCGTCATGCTGCGACGACACGCCTGGTTGCGAATCTCCGGATTCAAACCTGAGGTGCAAAATAACATACTCAACCAGCCTGTCAACCCCGACTATTTATTCGGGACGGAGGTTGACACCACCCTAGAGAAAATAAAAAAGGACACGGACACTGCAAAGTCCATGGGGGCTCTCCAAACTCAGTCCTTTCGGAGCGGCTCCTTTCGGAGCCCCGGAAATAGAGGAGCAGGTAGAGGACAGGGGTCACAACAAACATACAACAAGGGCAACACACAAACCACCTACGATAAAAACACCCGGGGTGGAAATCGTGGCTCCAGCACAAAGGGCAGAGGACGCGGCTACGGCAACACCAGGTCCTCCCCCAAGAACAAGCAGTGACGCCCTCTCCCTTCCTCCCGACCACATAACACCTGTCGGGGGAAGGCTACAAAGGTTCCTGTCCACGTGGAACTCCATCACCACGGACAGGTGGGTCAAAGATATTGTCAAACACGGTTACTGCCTAGAATTAACCTCAACCCCACCCACAATACCTCCAAAAAACCGTCCTATGTCCTCAGAGCACTTAACGCTCTTACAGCAGGAGGTGCAAAGTATGCTTCTAAAAGGCGCAATAGAGGTCGTACCCGTCCACGAGCAAGGTACGGGGGTGTACTCCCTATACTTTATAATACCAAAAAAGGACGGGTCGCTCAGACCTATATTAGACCTGAGACCCCTGAACCGGTACATTCTTTCCGAGCATTTTCACATGCTCACTTTACAGCAAGTCCTCCCGCTTCTCAAGCAGGGAGACTTCCTGGCCACACTGGACCTCAAAGATGCGTATTTCCACATACCCATTCACCCCTCACACAAAAAATACCTCAGGTTCACTGTTCAGGGACAGCACTACCAATTCAAAGTCCTTCCCTTCGGCGTGACAACAGCACCCAGGGTTTTCACAAAGTGCCTAGCTACTGTGGCAGCACATCTACGGAGGCAGCACATACACGTCTACCCCTACCTGGACGACTGGCTCGTTCAAGCAAAGTCAGCCCAGCAATGTGCCAGCCACATGTCCCGCACCATTCACCTCCTTCACAGTCTGGGATTCTCACTAAATTACCCAAAATCCCATCTCCAGCCCGCACACGTACAACAGTACCTAGGTGCGACTATAGACACTCTGGCGGCCACAGCTCAGCCAAATTTAGTGAGGATCAACAGCATGCAAATGCTGATTTCCAAGTTCAAACCCCAACACTCCCTTCCTGCGCGAGTGTTCATGCAGTTGATAGGCATGATGGCCTCCTGCATTTTCATAGTCCCGCACGCGAGATTACATATGCGCCCGCTTCAGGAGTGCTTAGCACGTCAGTGGAATCAGGCTCACGGACAGCTGAAAGACCTAGTGTTGGTGAGCGGTCGGGCATACAACTCTCTGCATTGGTGGAATCCACAAAACCTTTGCAAGGGCCGACCGTTCCAAGAGCCTGTTCCACAAATAGTAGTGACAGCGGACGCGTCTCTACAGGGATGGGGAGCTCATGTACTCCACTACACAGTGCAGGGACTATGGACAACACAACAGAAGAAGATGCACATCAACCTTCTGGAACTGATGGCAATCTTCCTAGCTATGAAAGCATTCAAAGTACATCTGTGCAACAAGGTCGTGTTGATCCGGACGGACAACATGACCGCAATTTACTACATACAGAAGCAGGGAGGAACACACTCTCCACAGTTGTCTCATCTGGCTCAGAGCATGTGGAAGTGGGCCATTCAGAGGAACATGTTCCTCATGGCAGAACACCTCCCCGGCAAGGACAACCAGATGGCGGATCTGCTCAGCAGACACAGCCACCAGATGCACGAGTGGGAGTTACACCCATCAGTACTCCAGCCGTACTTCCAGCAGTGGGGTCACCCAGACATAGACCTATTCGCCACAAGCGAAAACGCAAAATGCCAAAGCTTTGTCGCCAGGTTCCCACATCCGCAGTCGCAGGGCAATGCGATATGGATGAACTGGTCAGGCAGATTTGCGTACGCTTTTCCCCCAGCACCACTGATACCGCTGGTGGCACGCAAACTCAGACAACACTCACTGACACTCGTCCTGGTTGCTCCAACGTGGGCACGCCAGCCGTGGTACACCACCTTTCTCGAACTTTCCGTGGTGCCGCATCAAAGGCTGCGGATCAAACCCGCGCATTTGACGCAGAACCATGGAGAGATTCAGCACCCAGATCCGCAACAGCTGAACCTGGCAATCTGGCTCCTGAAGTCCTAGAGTTTGGCTACCTAAACCTGCCACCTGACTGTATGGACATCATTAAGGAGGCCAGGAGACCCACTACCAGAGCTTGCTATGCAGCCAAATGGAAGAGGTTCGTCATTTATTGCAATAATAATGACATTAACCCGCTAGACGCATCCATACAAAACATAATTTGTTACCTCTTACACCTATACCGATGCAATCTGGCGTACACCTCTATACGTGTCCATTTGACCGCCATATCAGCCTATCTGCAGACCAGGCAGCACCTCTCTCTATTCAGAGTGCCTGCCATCAAAGCATTCTTGGAAGGACTCAAACGAGTCATTCCTCCAAGCCACCCACCGGCTCCAATGTGGAACCTCAACTTGGTCCTCACACGCCTGATGGGTCCACCCTTTGAACCTCTACACTCATGCGAGCTTCAATTCCTTACCTGGAAAGTAGCTTTCCTAGTAGCGATCACTTCTTTAAGAAGAGTTAGTGAACTCCAGGCACTAACCGTTCAAGAGCCATTTATACAGGTTCACGCCAACAGGGTCGTACTACGTACCAACCCCAAATTCATGCCCAAGGTAATATCGCAGTTCCACATGAATCAAACTATTGAACTGCCCGTTTTCTTCCAAAACCCACAAACTGTCGCAGAAAGAGCACTCCATACACTAGATGTAAAGAGGGCCCTCATGTACTATATCGACAGGACTAAAGTCTTTAGGAAGACAAAACAACTTTTCGTTGCCTTTGCCCCACACCACAAAGGTAACGCTATCTCCAAAGCAGGTATAGCCAGATGGATAGTTAAATGCATTCAAATTTGCTATCAAAATGCTAAACGCACATTAACGATTCCCCCACGAGCCCACTCAACACGTAAGTTAGGGGCCTCCATGGCTTTTCTTGGAAACATTCCCCTGCATGATATATGTAGAGCAGCCACCTGGTCCACTACACACACATTTACCAAACACTATTGTGTAGATGTGCAATCAAAACAGCCGGCAGCTGTAGGACAGGCTGTTCTCAAAACTCTTTTTCAGACCGCTGCAGCTGGCACTGGTAGCCGCCGCTAATAGAGGGCACTGCTATATATTCTATGCACAGATATGAATTCAGCAGCCCACATGCCTCGAACTGAATATGCTACTTACCAGTATGCATCTGTTCTTGGCATGTAGGGCTGCTGACATTCATATCGCCCTCCCTCCTCCCCGGCGCCTGTAGCAGCTGCAGCTCTCAGAATTACTGTAAGCATGGTCATCACTTTCCGTATCTACTCCATCACTGCCACAATGGCGAAAAACAATCTGAGGATGGAGAGGATGCCCATGCGCACTGTAGTCCAGGGGAGGAGTCACCTATCCCAGGATACTTAGAAGACTCTTCCAGGACAACAACGTGCAAACATCCGGACCCAACACTAGGCGGCGATCTATGCACAGATATGAATGTCAGCAGCCCTACATGCCAAGAACAGATGCATACTGGTAAGTAGCATATTCATTGTCACCAGGGTTGAAAACTAAAGATGTGTCAATAAGGAGAATGGTGGCAACGGTGTAGGAATCTACCATATTTTTGGGGTTGTTCCATTAGTAAATAATTATTGATTCTCTGGATCTTGCAGGTCAAAAGCCAAATTTGTTTTTGTCAGAGAGGAATGTGTTTTGCTTGAGGAAGTCAGATTTGAGCACAGACTAGTTATTCATTGAGCTTCCTTAGCGTGGTATGTTTCCAATTGCTTATAGTTAGCTACTATTGCTTATAGTTAAGTAGTACTCCTTTCTTTTGACTTAATGTGGTTTTAGTTAACTAGGCAACTCTCTGAACCATGGAGCTTGGGCAGGGGGACGCGCTGGCAGTGGAATCATTGACTTTCCGCCTTCGGAGGTCCTTGGGACTGTGGGGCATCTTGATTGCGAATGCCGTTCATGTAGTTTCAGTGTGCTGCTTTATCTCCGGGATCCGGAGCACTCCGTGCCATTGATGGTGCTGCATTACTTCACAGTGGTGTCCGGGCTGTGGACCAACAGAGAGAAATCTAAACTATTCCCACTGGATGGACTGGTACGCGATGTTGCGTTGCTGCTGGAAGGGCTGGGAGAGTGACACATTTAAGAACCTGGGGATATGGGTGATTCAAGGCCAGCTGGAATAATACGATTTGAACCTAGAAAGGGTGATAGATGGACTGAGAAGGTCTCTTGAGTTCTGGAAAAAGCTACCACTGTCTATGATGGGGAGGGTTGCCCCGGCAAAAATTTTATTTTTGCCATGGTGCTTGTATGTTCTGCAAAATGTTATGTCCCTGGTGCCATTGTCGACATTTGTCCAATTGGATAAACTGCTAACTGATCTGGTTGGAGCATGTAAGAGAAGTCAGGTGTGCTTATCCATGCTGAAACTCTCACTGTTAGAAGGTGGGTTGGGTTTGCCTTGTATGTTCCTTAATTATGCGGCATCGCAGTTGCAGCACGCAGTGCATTGGCTAGACGAGGGTCCGAAATGGGAGGAAAATACTCCTGGAGGGCACGCATGACCATTACACGCTCCCTGAGGCGCTCCTAATGGGAGAGAGTGTACCCAGAGTCTTCCCATATCCGATCAGGCGAGTGGCGGTGCTGTGGAGCGGTGTGGTTCACAGTCTTTCGAAGGGCCCCTTTTGCAGAGGATCTCCCTCTGTGGGCACTACAGTTATTTTATGATAGAAACAAAGAAACATTGTGCACTGTATGGCTCGAGGGGGGCTTTCGGATGGTTGGGGACCTCTATTTTAATGACCGCTTTGTGACCTTTGCCCAGGCCGAAGAGCAGTCTAATGTGGAACCGGGACAATTCCTGCTGTTTGCTAGGATTTCGCACTCTGCGCAAGGGGTCTGGCCCTGTTATCCCACCAAACCACTAGAAAATGTCAGAGTGAGGCTAATGTTGGAACTGGTTGTAGGTTGAGAATTGAAAACCCACCTATATGCTGCATTAGTGGTAGACGAGGTGTGGGAGAGTCACGGACAGAGCCTGGGAGCGATGGGACGTGGATAGTCCGGGCGATACGACGTCGGCGAATTGGAAAAAAGCCTACGTGGAAGTCAAACAGTGTCAACCAATACTTGATTTACATTTATACATTTTGATTATTAACACAGGAGCTACATGACCCCATTGACACTTACTAAGATATATCTGGAGTGGCCAGCAGCCGATGTGGCCTAGTCTTGGTGGACTTCCTACACATGACTTGGGGGTGTCCCTTTATATTGAAATTATGGAGAGATGTACTGTTGCAGATCACGGTGTCAGTGTTGGAGGGCTCGGTCAAACTGTCTCTTAGGAATTGTCCCACGACAGCAGCAGATGAAAATGGAGGCTACGATGCTTGCACTGGCAAGGTGACGAATTGCTATACATTGGGTGGCTGCACGACCCCCCCGATAGTGGTACAGTGGAAGAGGGATTTGGTGGAATGGGTAATAACCGACGAAATACATAATAAACTTACAAGGCTAGATAAGGTAGTTAAGGACGACCTTGTGACGTGGGAAGAAATGATTAACAGGATCCCAGAGTCCCCAGATGATAGACCTCCTTGAGATAATGTTGGGGGGAAGAGGGAGGGAGGGAGGAACTGGAGGTTGGGAGGAGATGAGGCGCTGAAAGTACAAGATCTGCATTCGTTATGTTCAGTGTGATGGGAAAGATGTTTGATACACGCATCATAACTATTCCTATATCACCCACTAGAGTGATGTGTTGCTCTTCTGTTTTTGGTTGTTTACAAATGTAAAACTTTCAATAAACAAGATTTGAAAAAATAACAAAAAAGTAGGCGACTCTCAATTTGAGATGGATGAGTTAACTGCTCAGACCAGCATTCCTGTGAGGTTACCGATGATGGCAGTTGATAAAGTATTTTTTATTAGCCACTGCTTTCCATACAACCATTGTGGTGCTTTGATATTTTTGATTGCTTGTTATGGGGTTAAGTATCATTAATAGATTACCTCATGTATAATTTGTAGGGCATCATTATCCAGCCATGTTTTCATGAGCAATAAAAGGTCCAGTTTGAAATTCAGTGGTAGCACATGTGTCTGGATTCTGTTCTTGCTTGCATATCTCACATTTAATTGGGGCGCAGAAAAGGTGGTGGAATGCTGGTTCAGTACATAATCCGAAGATATGAAATTAGTTGGTGACTTTGTTGATTTTGTAGAATACTTTAGTTGAATTGGCTGCAGGAGTTGGTGAAAGCATTGTTTTGGATTTCCTTTTAGAAGTCTTGCCTTTCAAGGCAACACATTTATTCAGGGTTTGTAAACTATGCCCAGGTCAGCTGGGCCAGTTTTTAAGTATGTGGAGCACATGCTTGTTTCTAACTCAATAGCTATTGCAATTGAGGTAGCAAAGGGTGTAATGTTGTAGTGTTTTTTGCTGAGGGAGGCAGCATGTTTGAGGAAGGTTGGGTTATGCATGTCTTGGATGGTGATGTAGTTTATTTATGGCTTTATTTTCTGTTTGGATCATTGTTCTTGTTCGGATGGTTTCTCAGGCCAGAATGGCTGCAGAGGCTGGGCACAAGGTAGGAGACTTGGTTCACGGTGTTGGTCAAGGAGGCATTATAGTGATTTAACAGGGTTGGGATTAATAGG
Source organism: Triturus cristatus (assembly GCF_964204655.1). Lineage (NCBI taxonomy): Eukaryota > Metazoa > Chordata > Amphibia > Caudata > Salamandridae > Triturus > Triturus cristatus. Next base: position 515,428,510 of record NC_140588.1, read on the forward strand.
AGAAGGTTTAGAAGAGAGAGGGCATGGTGAAGTTATGTAGAAGTTCATTGATAGATTGGTAAAGTGTAGGAAAGTGTCTCTGTATATACTGTTCCCAAATAGGTACAGTGTGTACAGAGTCCACAGTCCCCAGAGGTTTGGCAGAGGCTAAAGTTAGATCTAACCTTACTCTCTAAAGTGGTAGGTTGGTTGAGCAGTAAGGCAGTATCAGAGGACAGTGTAAAGCATTTGTTGTACACACTTAGTCAGAAAATGGTCTCACACACTCAAGAACTGAACTCTAGGCCAATGGTTTGTATATAAAAATATAGGTTTGTTTTATTTTAGAACCAACAATAGGTATCAAAATATACTTTCTCAAAATGAGAGGCTTTAGTTAAATACTTTGCAAAGGCAATTGATTTGGAATGTAATAGTTACAGTTTGTTGCAATAGGCAACACAATTTCGAACACAATAATACATTGAGCTCAATGGGAATTTTAAGTTATATGCAGTTGGTTACGTTTTAGTTACTGTTGTGATTTTTAAACATTATGTTCGAGGCATATGAGCTGCAGATTACACACTTTTGCATAGATCGCCATCTGGTGTTGGGCCCGGATGTTTGCAGTTTGTTTTTCCTCTTGGAAAGTCTTTGGAAGTCACGAGGTCGGTGACTCCTCATTTGGATCGTATTGCGCATGGGCTTCGGCTCCATCCTCAGATTGTTTTTTTCCGCCATCGGGCTCGGATGTAATCTTCGCACTCCGGTTCCGAACATTTTCGCGTTCGACGATCGAAGCGGAATCCTCACCTCACATCGCGGTATTGTTTCATTCGCGATCTCCCCAATCAACGCACCTTCTCATCGACAAATCTTCGGTTTTAGTCGTCGACGGCGGCCTTCGGGCCTACCCAAGCTCCGGTCCCGGCTGATGGAAAGAACTCCATTCAAGAAGTGCCCTCGATGTGGGTCCAAATTCCCCCACACCGATGTTCATGAGGTATGCAACCTGTGCCTCTCCCCTGAACACGAGGCTCGAGACTGTCCGGCCTGTAAGTCTTTCAGATCGAAAAAGACTATTTGGGACCGAAGAGCCAGACGAGACATGGCACACTCCTCGACCTCCGTTCCAGTCGATATCTTCGGAGACGACATCGAAGATTCGGGACAGCAGCGCACCGAAGAGGACCTTGTCAGTGCTTCCGAGGCCGACGACTCAGATGTGGAGGACATCACTCCGGCGCAGAGGGTCGTGAGTAATATTCCCCCCCCCCCCCCCCAACACCCGCGCCAACACCCAAAAAGGCTTTGGTCACGCCTTCGCCTCCGGGCCTAGGCAAGACCAGAGACACACACCCCACCTTAGGGCCCGGTGAAGAAGCCAAATAAGCCTTCCGGTGGCTCGGGCTCGAGCCGGCCTGCCAGCGGTGCCGAGAAACACACTTAGGCACCGAAAAAGAAACCGGCCTCTACCTCGACACCGAGCTCTGCACCGAAGCCCTCGGGGTCGAAACCCAGCACTTCCGTACCGACGCCATCTTCGGCACCGACCAAACCCCATAAGGCCCTCGGCACTGACACTTCCAAGCCGAAGCCCACCTCGGCGCCGACCAAGAAATCGGAGGTTCCCAAGCCCAGTGCTAAACAAACTGGCACGGACAAGCCTAAAAAGTCATCGGCCCGAAGACTTCGGCGCCAACGGACCAAACACTGTCACAGGAACTATTTACACCGGATCCCTTACAAAAAAACTCTCACCAGGGACCCAAAAACTGGACATTTGGCACTCTCTTCCAAAAAGAGACATTTGGACAAACCGGCTCCGCCTCCACCTCCACCTCCAAAGAGGAAGGACTCTGCTACCTCCCCTTTCAGAATACCTTCCCCACCTCCTCCACCCTCTCCACCTCCGCCCCCTCTGCCTTCTCCACCCCCACCTCATCGCTCTCCGACCCCGTCTCCAGACGATGATGATCAGGGGGACCCATATCACGATACAGGGGGATGTGCCCCAAGACCCCACCCCTACAGGATCCCCAGACCCATGGGACGACTACAATAACCCAGATATTCCCGACGTCCCACAAGATGACCTTTACCCTTCCAGGCCATCTCCACCGGAAGACTCATTAGGTTTCCACCATCTACTTCAAAGGGCGGCACACTATCACGGGGTAGAGTTGCACACTGACCCAGTGGAGGAGGATTTCCTCCTCAACACATTTGATACCACACATAGGTCTACCTCCATACTACCTATGCTTAAGGGGGGTGGTAAAGCATGCGCCAGAGGTTTTTAAGGACCCAGTCAGGGCCAGGGTCATTAACCCACGCATAGAGAAAAAATACAAAGCTGCCCCCACAGATCCTGCCTATATCAAAGGGCCAACGCCACTAGATTCCCTAGTGGTTTCCACTGCACGAAAAAGATCAAATTCCCAGGCGTCCGGCGAAGCACCACCACCTGACAAAGAGTCAAAGCTACTGGACGCATCAGGAAAGCGCACTGCGTCACAGGCAGCCAATATATGGCGTATCGCCAACACCCAAGCGCTATTGGCCAGATACGATAGGGCACATTATGATGAATTAGAAAACATAATGCACCACCTCCCTGAAAGATATAAAACAAGGGCCAATGAATTAATTCAAGAGCGTAAGACAATAACTAACACCTCTATACGCTGTGCCTTAGATGCAGCAGACACAGCCTCCAGGGCCATTAATACTAGCGTCCACCTCCGTCGCCATGCTTGGCTAAGAATATCAGGATTTAAACCAGAGGTACAAGTCTCCACCCTGAATCATCCCTTTGACCAAGAACACCTATTCGGCCTAAGGTAGATGAGGCCCTCGGAAAAATGAAGGACACCGATACGGCGAAGTCCATGGGAGCCCTGCAGTCACACCCTCCTAGGCGCTCTTTTCGCCGCTCTTCCTTTCGGAGTACATCTAGAGGCTACTCCTCAGATAATGCGTCCACTTCCTACAAATCCCCCACTCAGTCCACCTTCACAAGGGGTTACCAAAGAGGCGGCTATAGGGGCAATAATAACAAAGGCAGAGGCAAAACAAATACCGCCCGCTCTGCCACACCACCTACCCAATGACTTCCCCTCGCTCCCTCCAGACCATCCCACTCCGGTCGGGGGCAGACTTCAAAATTTCCTTCATGTCTGGGAGACCATCACCTCAGACAAGTGGGTGACCTAAATTATTCGGTCCGGATACTGCCTGGAATTAACATCTACCCCCCCAAACATTCCACCCAGGCAACGCCCAATGTCACAAGAACATTCCACATTACTAAAGCAGGAGGTAATCTCCCTCCTACAAAAACAGGCAATAGAATACGTTCCTGTCAACCAGCAAAATTTAGGGGTCCACTCCCTATATTTTCTTAACCAAAAAGGGACGAGACTCTATGACCTATTCTAGATCTCCGGCCCCTAAACACATACATACATTCAGACCATTTTCACATGGTAACGCTTCAGCAGGTGCTTTCGCTCCTCTCCCAGAACGACTTTCTCACCACACTGGACTTGAAAGACTCATACTTCCACATTCCAGTACACCATGCTCACAGAAAGTACCTCAGATTTGTAGTGGACAGACAACACTACCAGTTCAAGGTGCTCCCATTCGGACTCACAACAGCACCACGGGTATTCACCAAGTGCCTAGCGGTAGTGGCGGCACACCTCAGAAGACAGCACATTCACGTCTTCCCATACTTGGACGACTGGCTGATAGAAGCCACCTCATACAACCAATGTGTACACCACACCGCCACTACAATCCAACTATTTCACCAAGTAGGCTTCACGGTGAACCACCAAAAGTCCCAGCTAACACCATCCCAGATAAAACAATACCTCGGTGCCACCATAGACACCTCAAAAGCAATAGCTTACCCCAATCCGACCAGGATTGCAATCATTCAGGCTTTGCGACAAAAATTCGTACTTCAACACTCCCTCCCAGCAAGAGTGTTTATGCAACTGATAGGGATGATTGCCTCTTGCATTTTCATAGTGCCTCACGCAAGACTCCAGATGCGTCCACTCCAAGAGTGCTTAGCGCGTCAATGGAACCAGGCCCAGGGGCAACTGACAGATCTGGTCTTGGTAGACGGTCGCACCCATCGCTCTCTGCAGTGGTGGAACACCACAAACCTTTCCAAAGGTCGACCGTTCCTGCACCCGGTTCCACAAATAATACTAACAGACTCATCGCTCTCCGGCTGGGGAGCTCACCTATTATATCTCACTATGCAGGGCACGTGGACGACTCAGCAAAAGTTACTCCATATCAACCATTTGGAGTTACTAGCAATCTTTCTAGCCCTAAAGTCCTTTCAACCACGGATTTCAGGCAAGGCAGTCCTCATTCGCACAGACAACATGACGGCCATGTATTATATTCAAAAACAAGGCGGCACACACTCTCCACAGCTCTCTCAATTAGCACAAAGCATATGGAGATGGGCAATTCCAGACAAAATCTTTCTCCTAGCCCAACATGTCCCAGGAGTCCAAAACACCGTGGCAGATCTGCTCAGCAGACAGACACAACAGATCCACGAGTGGGAACTTCACCCACAGGTTCTTCATCCGTTCTTTCAAATGTGGGGGCATCCACAGATAGACCTCTTCGCCACCCACGAAAACAAAAAATGCCCAAGCTTCGCCGCCAGATACCCACACCCATTGTCCAAAGGAAATGCGATATGGATGAATTGGTCAGGCAAATTTGCGTACCCTTTTCCACCTCTCCCACTCATTCCATTAGTGGTGCGAAAGCTACAACAGCATTCCCTCACGCTGATCCTTGTAGCTCCAACATGGGCCAGACAACCGTGGTACACCACGCTGCTGGAACTTTCGGTAGTACCACACCAAAAGCTACACCTCTCACCATGCCTCCTAACCCAGAACCATGGAGAGATCAGGCACCCGGACCCAGCTCAGCTCAACCTTGCGATCTGGCTCCTGAAATCCTAGAAGTCGGATACCTAAACCTTCCCCCTGACTGTATGAACGTCATCAGAGAAGCTAGACGCCCTACCACTAGAGCCTGCTACGCTGCCAAGTGGAAAAGATTTGTTGTTTATTGCCATAACAACACAATCAATCCTCTAGACGTGTCTACACAACACATCATATGCTACTTACTCCACCTACAAAGGTGTAATCTAGCATATACCTGGCAGCTATTGCAGCTTACCTACAAAACAGGCAACATCTATCGCTCTTTAGAGTACCTGCCATTAAAGTCTTCATGGAAGGCCTAAAAGGAGTATTTCCCCCCCAGAGTACCACCCTCACCTGTGTGGAACTTAAATATCGTTCTCACAAGGCTAATGGGGCCTCCCTTCGAACCTTTGCATAAATGCGAACTGCAATTTCTCACATGGAAAACAGCTTTCCTTGTAGCCATCACTTCCCTTAGAAGGGTCAGTAAGATACAAGCACTTACCATACAAGAACCTTTCCTTCAAATGCACCAGAACAAGGTTGTTCTCCGTACCAACCTAAAATTCCTACCTAAAGTCATTTCCCCTTTTCACCTAAACCAATCTGTAGAATTATCAGTATTTTTCTCGCAACCTCAGACTGTTGCAGAAAGGGCTCTACACACGCTAGATGTCAAACGAGCCTTACTTTACTATATCCAAAGAACACAACCTTTCAGAAAGACCAAACAACTGTTTGTCTCTTTCTCTCCACCACACAAGGACAACCCCATCTCAAAATCAGGGATAGCTAGGTGGATTGTAAAATGCATCCAGATTTGCTACCACAAAGCAAAACGAACGCTATCCCTTCCCCCTAAAGCCCATTCTACACGGAAGATAGGGGCTTCTATGGCTTTTCTAGGGAACATCCCATTAGATGATATCTGCAAAGCAGCTACATGGTCCACACCGCACGCTTTCACTAAACACTACTGTGTAGATGTGCAAACCAAGCAACAAGCTAGTGTGGGCCAGGCTGTACTAACTGACACTATTTCAAACAACTGCAACAGATACCGGTGGTCGCCGCTAAGGTTGGAACCTGCTATATAGTCTATGCAAAAGTGTGTAATCTGCAGCTCATATGCCTCGAACGGAATATGCTACTTACCAGTATGCATCTGTTCTTGCCATGTAGAGCTGCAGATCTACACACGCCCACCCGCCTCCCCGGCTACCTGTATCTGTTCCAGTCTATCTTATTTAGATACAACACACATGGGTTTCTTCACTGTTACTACCACGCTCCATCTTTCCCTGCTGGCGAAAAACAATCTGAGGATGGAGCCGAAGCCCATGCGCAATACGATCCAAAGGAGGAGTCACCGACCTCGTGACTTCCAAAGACTTTCCTAGAGGAAAAACAAACTGCAAACATCCGGGCCCAACACCAGATGGCGATCTATGCAAAAGTGTGTAGATCTGCAGCTCTACATGCCAAAAACAGATGCATACTTGTAAGTAGCATATTCCTTTGCTATTTTAAAAATTGACACTTAGAAACTTTTTATCAAATTACCAATGTTATCCTGTGGGAGGAAATTCACATAGCAGGTAAGTGGGGTTATGGTTACTGTTTTCTAGGTCAGTGTTGGATCCTGGATCCAGCACTAGTGTACCACCTGTAAGCAGTTGAGAAACTGCGTTTAAGTTGTACAGGCGATTTCTAACGAATATTTATAAGTTTGCAAAATCGAAATTTCACAGAAAAACAGTCAATGGTTTCCTATGGAAGAAAATTGAGTTAGTGGCAAGTACGGTTGTAAGTACTTTTCAGGGTCAGTGCTGGGCACCAAGATCCAGCACTGGGATCTCTCCTAATAGCAGGTGAGTATTTCAGTTTTCGTTACACGGTTGATTTTAGGTGAATATTTTAAAGTTTCGAAACTCCACACTTAGAAGAAATTTCAAGAGAAACCAGTCAATGTTACCCTATGGAAGAAAAGTGAGTTATCGGCTTTTGGATAAGAACTCGACTGGCAGAGTTAAGGTTCTGGGCACAGACTCCGGGCTCTGCCAGGGTCAGGTAAGCACAGTTGTTACACCCTCAGCGGCACAGGGTCAACCGGGTGCAGAGTGAGTTAGGCCCAGTGTTATCCTATGGGAGGCAGGGTGCCCTTGGTTGGTGGCTGCTGACTGCTGACTAGCAGGCCACACGGCTCTGGGAGCTGGGCTCCTGGTCACTTGCTCAGGGCAGGGAAGTAGATAGAAGTAGAAGTTGCACTGCCAGGGCCCCTCGGGCGGATGGGTGCAGGGTGCTTTTGAGCTGTTGGGCGCTCAATGGATTGCAATGGAAAAGCTCAAGAACGAATAAAGGCTTCAAGCTCGGGGACGAAGATTCTTCAGGTGCGACCACCACTTCGAGAGGTAAGTTGGGTAGTTGGAGGATCGGTAGGTACCCAGGAGTTGGACACAGGGGGGTGCCGGGTGCAGGGGTGCCTTTTGGTGTTGGGAAATCTTACCCTCTGTTGATCGCTGTTGGGGTGGGGGGGGGGGGTCCCTGGTTCTGAGGCTGCAGGCGTCAGGAGCGTCAAGGTGGGTCCTTGGGTGCCGGATTTGGGGTCACAGTCGCCGGGGGAACGTCCTTGGGGTCTTTGTCTACTCCGGCACAGGCCAGGCTTGGCGGGTGCAGAGTGTGCAGGGTTCGCGGTTCTTGGCTGATGCCATGGGTCAGTTACTTGCTGTGAGCAGAGCCACTGCTCGTGGGAGTCCCAGATGCTCAGAGTCACAAGGTAGTCGGGTCCTCTGGGGATTTGTGAGGTTGCTGGCCATGGGAGATGCCGGGATTTAGCAGGAGCAGGTGTGAGGGTCGACAGGCTGGTAGAGCTGGGGCCAAAGCAGTTGGTATCTTCCTCTTCTTAGCAGCTGCACGACAGGTCTTCTTTCTTCTTGATCTTCTTTGCTGTTTTGGAATCTGGATCTAAGGAAGGAAGGTTCAGGGTGCCCCTAAATACTAAATTTAGGGGCGTTACAGGTAGGTAAAGGGCAGGGACCACTGGGTCCCTGCCCTGGGGTGGGTACACCCCTTATCCTGCCACTCTCCTGTGGGAGGGGGGCAGTGGCCTAGTCCTGATTGGGCAGGGCTTGCCATCTTCAAGATAGTGAGAGCCCGGGGGGTGTGCTACACCTCACCATCCCCATCTGAGGGATGGGGTTGGCAGAGGCTGGCACACCCCCTGTCCTTCCTTGGGGTTTCCGGCCAGTCTTCCCGCCAGAGTGGGGGTTTAGAACCGGTAGGGGCCAGTTGCTGAGTACAGCAAGAGGCCTGGAGAAGCTCACAAAGGCGGCATGCCTTTGAAGCTTCCCCTTCTCATCATGGGGGAGGAGACCTAGCACCTCGCCCAGGATGTACATTGTTGCAGGCCCAGGAGAGCGGATGGTTCTCTACCCAGGGGTCTAGCAACATGTCTGCTGTGTGGCAGCCTAGGCAGCCCCTCAGACTAGATGTGGATTGTAGGTTAGGTTCAGGGGGCATCTCTAAGATGCCCTCTGTCGTGCAATGTACATTAAATCCTGCACTGGCATGACTCCTCCCTCTCGATGACCAGACAAGTCAACGCCGTCTCCTCATCATGCTTCAACACCCTGCGCATGCTCCGCAAGATCTTCAGATGGATTCCGTTGGAAGACCGTTACCCAGGCACTCGTCACCAGCCGACTGGACTACGGGAACACCCTCTACGCCGGAACCACAGCCAAACTTCAAAAAAGACTCCCAACGCATCCAGAACGCCTCCGCACGACTCATCCTGGACATCCCCCGACAAAGCCACATCACCGGACACCTAAGAGACCTGCACTGGCTCCCCGTCAGCACGTTCAGACTCCTCACCCACGCACAAAAGGCTCTCCACGACCTGGGCCCCAAGTACCTTAACGACCGCATGACCTTCTACACGCCCACCTGCCAGCTACGATCGACCAGCCACGCCCTCGCCACCGTACCACGCATCCGCAGAGCCACCGCCGGAGGAAGATCCTTCTCCTACCTGGCAGCCAAGACTTGGAACTCCCTCCCCATCCACTTTCGGCTAACCCAAGACCATCTCTCCTTCAGGAAGCAGCTCAAGACCTGGCTGTTCGAGCAGTAACGTACCCCTCCCCCCCAGCGCCTTGAGACCCTTCCGGGTGAGTAGCGCACTTTACAAATGTCGTGATTGATTGATTGATTGAGTGCGAGTTTAATGTACTGAGAAGTTTGATATCAAACGTCTCAGTCTTCAGTGGAGCCATCATGGTGCTGTGGAGTTCATGTTTGACGATCTCCCAGCACCATATCATCTTAAATGGCAGTACTGCACTTACAGTGCCCAGGAATGGACCTGGGTACTGTAGGGGCACAGGGCTCATGCTCCTGTGCCCACTCCACTGGCATAGGGCACCCAGCTAGAGGGGTGGATGATATCTGCCAGGGCAGTGTATGTTGTGGGCATGGCACACAGAGATGTGTGCCATGGCGACTCTCTGTTTTGTCCTGTACCCAGACACTCCGCCTGCAAGGGCAGTGTGTTTGTGTTAGGGTACAGGGCCTCTAAGGGTGGCACAATAAGTGCTGCAGTCCTTAGGTCCCTTCCCTGGTAACCATTCCCTGGGTACCTAGGGTACCATTTACCAGGGGCTGACATGTGGCCAGGGTTTGCCAATTTGGGTTTTAGGTTTCAGCATAGTTTTTAGGGAAGGAACATAGGCCCTGGGCACCTGATTGGCAGGAGTCCAGGGCACACTCAGTCAAAGTACATTCAGCAAAAAGTGGGGGCATACCATGCAAGAAAGATGGCACTTTCTCACATAAAGTGAATGTGCTTTTTCCTGATTTTGAAGCAGTTTGCATGTTAGTTGAACGTTTGAGAGATAAGCATGCATGGTGTATAGAATGTGGGGGTTCTGCCAAAAGAGAATTGATGTTGAAAGGTCTGTTTAATAGGGGACTGACATAGCAACATAGGGCACACATGAGAAGCGGTTGAGGAAAATTCATAGATAGTGGATTATATGGTAGGTGGGTGAGAGGTTGAAGTGAATGTTCAGTGGTTGAAGCAAAGGAATTGGAGGATAGACGTGGGAGTGGGACAGTTTGAGATGAAGAAATGAAGAAACAGAGTAAGAGAGAGAGTCCTAAGTGAAAGAAGGGGAGGGGAAGAGGAATGGGGTATAGGGAGAGGTGAGGAGGGAGGTAAGTGGGTACAGTAGAGATTTCCATGACCACTTGAATATTTCCTGGCACAGGGTCTGAAGTAGAAGATAGGCTGCCAGGATTATGCAATGGTGCAAGAAATTAACACAAAAAAATTAATTCATCCGGATCTTGGTTGCTCTTTTATAGAAGCCCAAGAGAAAGATTTCTGTGAGGTGGCTAGAGAAGGGTTATGGAGCAGAGGAAGCTTGACTGCCTCGATTATTAAAATAATGGTGCCGCAGGGGCTAGACAAGTCGACAGTGAGCACATGAATACTTCTTGGATTAAGTGGTTGGGACATGAATTTGGTGTGTTCTGGTGCATACATGTAGGCTACAAGGAACACTTGGTTGTTTCTTGGTGTAAGTTTACAAGAGGTTAACCGATTTTCGATAGAGAAGGAACACTTGTTTTATTAGTACATGGCTAGCTTGCAGTTTGCATAATATTCAGATCCATGCTATTTTTGCTGATTGTAATTATTCAGTCGCTAAGAACAACTTAAATGAAAATTTCACATGTTTTTGTTTTTCCTCTGTAGAAGAAAACAGCCTTTTGAAATGGTTACTAATGAATAAACCGAAAATGAAAGAGAAGATCAACCATCAAGATAAAGATGGCAGTACAATTCTACATGTTGTTGCTGCTTTTCCTACAACTCCGTCCAGTGGCTATAACTTGAAACGTATGTATGACAACCACATAAATGTAGTTATAAAACATTTTGACTGATAAGATACAGTTATGTGCCTCTGAGGTGAATCTGCAAAAACAAGTGAAGTGGGAATACACAGGAGGAAGAGTCAGGAGAGAAGCTAGCAGAGATGTTGGGATCATAATAAACATAGTCATTCAGTGATCAGAAGACATCTATTTTGAGTTTATCATACAGTGTTGATTTCCTACTGACTGAATGTTGCACCTAAGAATCCCAAATATAGGAACATCTTTTTCTGTTAAGTTTCAAGAATTTTGCATTCCAGCAATTGACGTTTTAACCACCTCATAGCAGCCAAGGTTTCAGAATGCTATGTGTGACATTTTCATAATTTAAGTGTAATTATGTGTGACGTTTCAATGAGTATGAGTGACACTTTCTCGCAATCAAATTATAGCAATGAATACAAGGGAAACATATAAATATCAGAAATGACACCCATATGAGCAATGAAAAACTCTAAGGAGATCTTGAATATTGCTTCAAAGCACCAGAAATGGAAGGGCACTAACTGGGGATAACTCCTTGCAATCCAGCTGCACAGACTAGCAACACCAATTTAATTTACTAATCTGAAAGTAATCTAAACTTTATGGACAAAACAATATTTCATAAAGTAAACCGCTTCAGTTATGGTCCACAGCAGAACTCATTCCAAGAACTTTATTATCGTTTCTGCTACACTCATATTTTGTTAATACTCCACAGTCTTGCAGCGAACCAACTCATGGGGTCTGGAGGTCACACAGACTCTCGGACTGCACCTCAATACTAAATATATTTGTAGATAAGCAAACCTTTATAGGATCAGGAGTACCACTGTTAAAAACAGATTTGCCTGTAGAATATACTAACTGGAAGAAAATATCACAGGCCCAAACTGTAATCTTGACACCATATGGAATAAAATTGTGTTTTTTTCCAGCATAGACTCCATCTCTGGGCATATTAAAAGGAACTACACTAACTCTGCATATCTGGTACATTTGGCTTGAAAAAATAGTTTTAGGGGGACTACACAATTTAGGTTACTTCCAGAGAAGCATTGTTTAAGTTTTTAGTAATAAACTGAAACAAACATGTTAGTGCTACCAAAAGAGGTGCACGTTCACATAGACAGTTCTGCTTGCAGATACACTTCAGCAGTTTGATTCGAACAAAAATTGACTCGTACTTGTGCTCCTTTTATCAGCACAGGAACTTTTAATTTTTCTAATAGCACTACACTTGTTTTACATTTTGGTGCCTATATTACCACAAACAACATGGATGCACCTGACTCCAGCACTCAATTGTTTCGGGTGATATGAGCAGCACTGTACTCACCACACAGCACGCCCGTGATGAAATACTGCCTGGGGACAGGGATAGGAGGGCCGTGTTAGCAACACACACAGTGCATGAATCTTTTGATGCCTAGTGACCTGGTGACCAGTACGTGGGAATAGGAGGCCGGGCAAGCCCTAGCTCCAAACCGGGACAGGCCCCGGCTCACAGAAGATGACATCTGGAAGAAAGGCGCTGCTTTGACCCCTGCGTGTGCGGCAAGGAAAGACAAAACTGCCGCCCACCTGTTTCTGCTGCTGGCTAATCAGACTCTGCATGGTCACACGCAGACAAGGCGTCACTCCAGTGTTCACTTGAGGCAGAGAGGGAGTGCTCAGCCTCAGTGTTTGCCAGCAGGAAGGATTGGAAGAAAAGAATGGGTGACTGGATTGGCGAATAACTAGTTTCATATAGTAGATCCGCGCCAGTCGACGTTCATCCCTCACCACTGCTGATATATATACACGTGTCCCTTGGAGGTGACACAGGCGCTAGGCTAGCACTATAAAACTGATAATTAAGCAGAGTGGTAAATCTCACATGCACTCACTTTAAATGCACCAATCTTGCTGCAGCAACAGTACTAGAATAATACGTCACACACAATCCTAACATTACATTAATTTGATTGTGTTAATTTGACTAGTGGCTGCTTAACTTACAGCGTTCGTTCTGGCCTTCTTCTGCCCCCATGTTGAGGAAGCGTGACTCTGCACCGGTGATGACTGGCCCTCAGCCTCTCACGGCGGTCAGTTGACTGACTGCATGTTGTCTTGTGTCGGCCCTCCCGGGCTGCCGGAAATAATTGGCCGGTGGGCAGCGTGACCATTTAGTTCCTGGCCTGGTCCCTCAGCACGATGGGCCCAGCTGGGTAGGGCAGGTCTTAGTGAGGTGTGAATAGCAATGTGCTGCGGGGCGAGCACCAGATTTCCCGGCCGCCTGCAAACCAGTGAGTGAGACTAAGCAGCCGGACCAGTCCGCACCAGAGTAAGTCCGAAGTCCCCGCAAACATTTAATTACTACCTGCGCTCTCTGGAAGCAGGACGTGACATCAGGTGTCCTCCTGAGGCGCTTCGGCCGGGCCAGTCTGAGACTGTGTCAATCACTGCACCTGTGCTGGCCTATGACATGATCACTCAGGCTGTCTAGTGACTGGGAGCACCACTGCGTGCCCCGCGGGTTATCACAAAAGATACATTGTAGCAGACAGCACTGGCTGCCAGCTGCAACAGACTGTTTGTAGTGTGCTTTCTGTGACCGCTCCAAGACTATGCATTATGCGTGACAATGCATTTCAGTTCGGTGATGCGGAGGTTATCTAGAGTCACCAAAGCGGCCGGGCCAGCCCGGATTGGTCTTGGTCTGATAAATGCACGCATCCCGGGAGGTCAGCGTTCGTCGGCATGTACTAGCTCTAGAATTACCACAGTTATCCAAGTAACAGATGGAGCGATCAAACGAACCAAAACTGATTCAATGAGCCATTCGCAGTTTCACTGTACCGACCGTGTGTACTTACACGTGCATGGCTTAATCTTTGAGACACGCATATGCTACTGGCAAGATCAACCAGGTAGCCGCACCTGCTGATGGGGTGGATTCGGGGGGCCGTGTGCCCATCTCTCCGACCGGACAACCTTCACGCACCCCTCCCTCTCGGGGGCCTGCTAGGGGAACGAGCCCACTCGCTGGAGGGGTGGAGAGGTGCGGTCGCATGGGCATCTGCAGGCCCAGCCGTCTCCCCCGGAAGGGAGAGGCGGGCCGAGGCGCAGCCTGAGCGAGACGCAGGGGTGCCGGAGCCTGGCGGCGGCGACACCCCTCGGAACAATCCGAGCTGCTGTGGAAATGTGCTGGGCGGAGAGGGGTGACGGTGTGGCGCACGGGCCTGCGAACCTGCTGGGCAGCAGTATCCACGGGCCTGGCGCCACCCGACCCCTTCCGCTTGGGTCAGACCCCTGGGGGACACGAGCTGCCGGGGCCACTCGGCCTTCGCTCTGCTGGGTAGGGTGAAGGGCCACCCACCAGGCGGCAGGCCCTCTAGTCAGACAGTCCATGCGGGGAGGAAGCTCCTTACTTGAAACAGCCGTGGCTGGCCAAGCAGTCCATCCCTAAACAGACCGAGAGTGCCCAATCGATCAGAGTACGGCCAAGGCATCCCCTGGCAGGCCGCCCTGCGCGGGGGGGATGCCAGCTTCACATCCCTGCCTGCTTCTGGGGCGAGCAGGCTCACAGGAAAGGCCCATCGGGAAGGGGCCGAGAGGCAAGAGCAGACCTGGGCCCCTGGGGGCCCCAGCGGGCAGGCCTGGGTGCTGCCTTCCACTGTCTGAGAATCGCCGGACCTCACGGAGGTCTGACTGAGCAAACTGGGGGAAAAAAGGACCATCGGGAAGGGGCTGAGAGGCAGGTGCGTACCTGGGCCCCTGGGGGCCCCGGCACGCGGGCCCGGGTGCTGCCTTCCCTGTCTCAAGATCGCCGGACCTCGCAGAGGTCTGATCCAGCAAACTCGGGGGGGGAAAAGGACCATCGGGAAGGGGCTGAGAGGCAGGTGCGTACCTTCCCCTGTTTCTGAATCACTGGACCTCACGGAGGTCTGACTGACCCTCTCTCTAGTAATCTGGAGGAAAAATTACCCCCCTTTCTTGTGATCCGTGCTTACGAGGTGACAGAGGGCACCCAAGGCGCGAATGTACCCGACCTCCTGGACCCCTCATCGGGACTTTCAGGCAAGCCCGGCCATCTGATCGCCCCACTGGAATGCATTGCGCGCGACCAGATGGCCGAGGGGATAGGCGCGACCAGATGGCCGAGACCAGATGGCCGAGGGGATAGGCGCGACCAGATGGCCGAGGGGATAGGCGCGACCAGATGGCCGAGGGGATAGGCGCGACCAGATGGCCGAGGGGATAGGCGCGACCAGATGGCCGAGGGGAATAGGCGCGACCAGATGGCCGAGGGGAATAGGCGCGACCAGATGGCCGAAGGGAATAGGCGCGACCAGATGGCCGAAGGGAATAGGCGCGACCAGATGGCCGAGGGGATAGGCGCGACCAGATGGCCGAGGGGATAGGCGCGACCAGATGGCCGAGGGGAATAGGCGCGACCAGATGGCCGAAGGGAATAGGCGCGACCAGATGGCCGAAGGGAATAGGCGCGACCAGATGGCCGAAGGGAATAGGCGCGACCAGATGGCCGAAAGGAATAGGCGCGACCAGATGGCCGAAGGGAATAGGTGCGACCAGATGGCCGAAGGGAATAGGTGCGACCAGATGGCCGAAGGGAATAGGTGCGACCAGATGACCGAAGGGAATAGGCGCGACCAGATGGCCGAAGGGAAAGGCGAGACCAGATGGCCAGGCTCGAAAGGTCGCTCTGTGCTCCAACGAAAGAGTGAGCGGGCGCCGGGGTATGGGGGACCAGAGGCCCAGGGCCCCAGCTGGGCCCCAGCTATGGAGGCTGCGAGTGGGACCCAACGGTTCCTCCGACCCTGGGCCTGCAGACACCTTGACAAGCAGGGGAGTGGGACCGATCGACCTCTGTCCTGGCTAGAGGACGGGGCCCAGGGGCCGGAGCACCCGACCCAGGGCCCGTCAGGGCCCCTGGACCCAGCCGGGGCTCCTAGGCCCAGAGGCGCAGGAGAAGCCTCCCCGGGCCCGCCGGACCCTGTCCCGGGCACCCTGCCACGCAGCAGGACCCTGGACGGAGCCCGGGGTGGGAAAGAGGACCTCAGGGGCCCAGGCCGGAGCTCCTGAACCCAGCCAAGCAAGGGTACGCTCACCGGGCACAACGGAACCTCGTCCCGAGCCTTTGGCAGTGCCGCAGGCCCGGGGACGGGGCCCAGGGCCTGAGCCCCAGACCCGGGGCCCGGCGGGGCCCCTGGACCCAGGCAGGACTCCCAGGCCTGGAGGCAAAGGGGAAGCCTCCTTGGCAGGACCCAGGACGAAGCCCGGGGTGGGGAGGCCATACTCCAAGGGGCTGCAGGGAGCTCCTGAACCCAGCAGAGCAAGGGAAGGCTCACTGGGCACGATGGAACCCTGTCCCGGGCCTTTGGCAGGGCAGCAGGCCGGGGGACGGAGCCCAGGGCCAGAGCACACGAACTGGGACCCGAAGGGGCCCCTGGACCCAGCCGGGGCGCCTGGACCCGTAGGCAAAGGGGAAGCCTCCCTGGGCCCGCGGGACCTCAATCGGGCACTCTGCCATGCAGCAGGACTGAGGTTGGAGCCTGGGGTGGTGAGACCACCCTCCCCGGGGCCCCATGACCCAGTCCAGCAGGGGGAGGCCTGCCGGACCCCATCTGGGGCAGCCTGCCACGCGGCAGGCCCCGGGACACACCCAGGGCTGGGGCGGCATCCTGGCCTGTCCAGCTGACGGCTGAGGACCGCTAGGCCGAGAGGGGTCCCAGAGTACCCTGTCCCTAGTAATCCGGAGGAAGGCTACCCCCCTTTCTGGTAACCCGCACGCACCGCGAGGCTCAGGGGACCCTAGGTGCGAACGTGCCTGACCTCCTGGAGCCCTGGCTGGGATCTGGGAGGCAAATGAGTCCTCATCTGGACTTCCAGGCCGGCCAAGGCCATATGGTCGCCCCAATGGAAAGCATTGCGCGCGACCAGGTGGCCGAGGGGAGAGGTGCGACCAGATGGCCGGGACCGAAAGGACTCCCATCTGCCCACCCCGAGCCTTCGCGGTAGGGATCCCGGCTGGGACTCAAGCCCGGGGAAGGACCATCGAAGTTCTCCGGCAGGACGCCTGGGAATGGCTGCTCGGGAACCATGGAGCCTGTCCCAGGAACTTTGCCAAGCCGCGTGCCGGAGGAGGGAGCCCCGGACGCCTAGGGAAGTGTTGCCCAGGCATAGCCCATCTGGTCCCCGGCAGACAACCGCCAGCCCAGGAGGGGTGTTCCGGCATACCCTGCCTCTAGTAATCCAGAGGAAGGCTACCCCTCTTTCTGGGAACCTGTGCGCACCGCGAGGCTCAGGGGACTCTAGGCGCGAATGTGCCCGACCTCCTGGAGCCCTGACTGGGATCCGGGAGGCAAATGAGCCCTCAACGGGACTTCCAGGCCGGCCCGGCCATCTGGTCGCCCCATTGGAAAGCATTGTGTGCAACCAGATGGGCGAGGTGCGACCAGATGGCCGGGACCGAAAAGACTCCCATCTGCCCACCCCGAGCCTTCGCGGTAGGGTTCCCGCCTGCCCACGCAGGGCTCGGGGGTCTCTGCTTCCCAGGGACTCGGGGACCACGGCTGGGACTCAAGCCTGGGGAAGGACCACCGGAGCTCTCGGGCCCGGACGCCCGGGGGATGACTGCCCGGGAACCATGGAGCCCGTCCCGGGCACTTTGCCACGCCGCGGGCCGGAGGAGGGAGCCCCGGGACGCCTAGGGAGGTGTTGCCCGGGCATAGCCCATCAGGTCCCCGGCAGAGAACCGCCAGCCCGGGAGGGGTGTCCTAGCATACCCTGCCCCTTGCAGGGCTCGGGGGGCTGCAGGGCTCGAGGGGGCTGCAGGGCTCGAGGGGGCTGCAGGGCTCGAGGGGGCTGCAGGGCTCGAGGGGGCTGCAGGGCTCGAGGGGGCTGCAGGGCTCGAGGGGGCTGCAGGGCTCGAGGGGGCTGCAGGGCTCGAGGGGGCTGCAGGGCTCGAGGGGGCTGCAGGGCTCAGGGTGCTGCAGGGCTCTGGGTGCTGCAGGGCTCAGCGGGCTTTAGGGCCCGGGGGGCTTTAGGGCTCGGGGGCTGCAGGGCTCGGGGGCTGCAGGGCTCCGAGGCTGCAGGGCTCACGCTGGGCCTCAGGCATGGGGAGGCCCGCAGGCGCTCCTGGGGCCCAGCCGCCCGGGGGAGGACTGCCTGGGACCCATGGAGCCTTGCAGGTCTCCGGGGCTCTGCACCAGGGACCCTTGTCCTGGGCAGATGGACACTTTGCAGGCTGCAGGATGGGAGCCCCCAAACCCCAGGCCCTGACCAAAACCCAGGCCCCGGGGCCGGTCCCTGCTTCTCAACCGAGCCAGGCCGGGGAGCCTGCCCAGGCACGAGGGACCCCTGTCCCGGGCACACGGAACCTCAGGACGTGCGCTCGTTTTCAACACATTTTTTGCAAAATTCTGCGTAGTGGCGCTACGCCAACTACAACAAAAATAAATTTTGAATGGGGGTCAAAGGGAAAATTATTTACCGACCCTATGGTTACCAATCCCTTTACCTTAATGCAATATCAACAAAAGGAAACCAGGGTCAAGATTTAGGAGCCAATACTTTCTATATAAGCATCTCCAAAGTCAGGAAAAAAGCACAAACGTGAACAGTATAATTGATATTGAATCCCATCAGCCACTAAAAGTAGCGCACATCATCATTTAGGATTCAACCATACACTCAACTCCAGTTCAGGAGAACCATGTGGTGTATGAACACAGAGGAAGCAATGAAATTCACAACCCCAGATCTACTATGATGTCGCTAAGATGCAATTAGATGTGGTTGATGGTGTTGAAGCAGTGCAGAAAAACAAAATTAGTGAGTGTAAATGTTAAAAACAACTACTGGGTCAGTACAACCATTTTATTCATAACTGACCAAGGGATGCGACTAAAAACAGTGCAAAAGCAGTTTGAAAGAATAACTGCTAGTGTCCTAGAGTTGGTCTACATGTTTCAGCCTATCGATTGAGTGCCAATCAGGCTTTCGTCAGGACCAGATTAAACATGCTACTGCTATATGGTGCAAGTATCCAAAAAAGAAGGGAAAATACTTGAGTGCAGGTTCTGAAGCACTCCCGAGTATTCGTGGAGTAATACTCAAATCCTAAAAATAACAATAAAGATAATTACAATAGAAATATCAATGTTGTTCACAGGCTTTTTTTCCCAACATTATCTCAGAAAAAATATAGGCGCTTATAAGGCTCCACTAGGTTAATGATAATGTCTTTCATTTAACTTAAATAGACAAATCTGTAGCAAATCATGCTGAATTCAAAAATTATTTCACCAAAATGAAAACTTATTTGGTAGAATGCTTACCCCTCAATGTAGGGGGTCTCGCCTCACCCCACCTGGCATCCGCTCAGATGAATGAGGCCCCGCTCTGTATTAAAATAAACGGGTGTGACAATTTGTATGCCAAGTAAAGTTTGCTGTCAATATTAAAATCACTACGCGCTTGTCCTAAAAACAGGAACATGGAGAACAGAACAACGAACCATCCACGAGCTTGCCTTCTCAAATATTGTCTCAGGTATGGATATAACGACAGAGACAGGCTAGAAACAATAGCATTGCTGATGTTATCTGGATGGCTAACTATGAGGCTGCTGCCGTAACGAACCAGTCTACCTAACTTGGGATTATAGATGTAAACGGAGCATTGTCTAGAGACGCTCACCTATCCGTCGGTACCTCCGGCTGTGTAGAGCTGGACGGGGAGGCACCGATGCGTACAACTAACGCGTATAAATAAACACGCGTCTTCGTAACGGGTGCGTCAGCAGCGAAGGAGACTTCTGGGAGTTGAAGTCTTTCAGCAAAGGCTTAAACAATATCAAGTACCGAGTTGTACTCGAAAAAGGTAACAAACACATAGCATGGAGTAATACCCATATGGAAGCAATGTGGGTCGATAACACAACGTTGTTGAAATGTTGCTTGATGTTAAAATTTAGCTTGATGTTAAAATTTAAATGAGCAAACATACAGTCGTTTCAAGAGTGGTGTAAGAAGCTGCTCATAAAAGTGAGGCAGTATAGTGATAGCGTAAAGGAAACATCAGTACCCAATTTGGCTAAATATCCTCCGCTGACACCAAGGTGAGAAAGGACTAAAAGATTGTATTAGTCATATAGCCTTGGGGCGATATACAACATGAACTTAGAGGCTAGTCCACGGTATATCGTCGTTTAACCCTTGTGTGTCGCTATGGAGCAAATAAATCCATTTCTGTTCCTTTTTGAATAGGAAGCGGGTAATGTCACCAACATGTGGCGGAATGAACGGTTGTTCTAATACCGTCCATTGTAATTCCTCTGCCTTATGTTGAAAGATGAGGAAGTGCTGAGTCAATTTAGTCGCCTGTTTCTTGCAACGGATGGTACTTTTGTGTTCATTGATGCGCAGCTTGTTAGAGGTCGTGCTCCTGTACTCATTTTATCTGCAAAACACAGGAAAACTCCAAGTCCCATAATGCTTTGACAGGGGGAGTACCTTGTATGCCTTCCCATGCTGCCTTACACTAGATCACGTGACTGCTGCCGGCATATAGGCTGCAAGATTACACCCACAAGTGCTTGGCCTCACTTCCTGTATTTGGACCACGCCCCTGTTTCCTGTTTGGATCCTTCCTGGACCGGTTTCTCGTTTGCCTCCGTTTTCCAAGTGTTTGTGGAGCCAAAACCAACGGAATTTGCAGCGTAAGACTGTTCGAACCTTTGTTTACTAACACGCGCTAGAAACGCGTGCGTGTGGAGTTTCTTGCCCTCTAGCGCGAGGAAGCGCTGTTTTACATATTGCCGTTTTCCTTGTTTCTGCCATAAGCGCTTGCATCGTGCGGATTTGCCCTTTGCCCTTTGCCCTCTAGCGCGAGGAAGCGCTGTTCAGACAGTGGTCGTCTCTTCCGCCTCTGCCTTTAGCGCTTGCTTCGCGCTGGTTTAACCGTTTGCCCTCTAGCGCGAGGATGCGCTTATCGACCTATGCCGTCAGCGCTTGCTTCGCGCTGATTTGCCCTTTGCCCTCCAGAGCCGGGAAGCGCTGTGGAACTCACGGGGGCATAAAAACTGGTAAGCGTTGTTCTTGGCGGACCCGCTCGAACGCCCCCATCTGGATAGACAGTCCTGTGGCTTTGTTTAACCGCTAAAGGTATCATCAAGGAGAAAGGACTATCAATAGACATAGAGGCTTCTCTTGGTGATGGACATTCAACACAGCGCATTGTAAGTCGCTGTATGTATACTTTGTTATGTACACCTGAGACATCCAACGTCGCCCATACTGTTCACCGCCTGCCCTCGTTCTCCTGGTGCCACAGAGAGGAGCAGGGAGCTGAGTGAGCCGATGCAGATCGGGGGGGTCAGAGGCCCCTTAACTGCGGAAGAACGAGACAAACGACGATGTTTGAATTTATGCCTTTACTGTGGTAAGGGAGGGCATTTTGCCCGAGAATGCCCCGTGAAGCCTAAAAAGTTAGGTAATATTATCGTAAACAAACCTGGGGCAGTTCCTGTTTCGGAAAACAGAAAGACTTGGTAAGTTTAGAGATCGATTTCCCAAGTCCTTCTGTGTCTCAGATCCCGCAGTCTGTCTCTACCCACGTGCCTCCTGTGCCCAAACATTTTATCATTTCGGTGGTCTTTATTTTGCCCTCTCAACATAGACAGTCCATGGCTATTTTGCTAGATTCTGGGGCTACTGGGAATTTCTTAGATATAACGGTAGCTAAAGCTTTGGGACTGCAATTTATCACAAAACCCCATCCCGAAAGGGTTCGGCAGTGGACGGGTCGGAATTATCATCAGGGTTGATTAAACATCAAACCCCTGACCTTATTATGGTGTGTGACAATGGGCATTCAGAGTTGATTTCTTTCGATCTCATAGACACTCCCACGTTTGGGGCCATATTAGGAGTACCATGGCTACAACAACATAATCCCCACATTGACTGGGTCTCTAGAACAGTAACGTTAAGGTCTTCTTTTTGCACACTGCACTGTTACAGAGAATCTGCGCTTTGGCAAACGCCTTTATGTTGCGCTACGGCGTCCTCTTACGCCACGAGTCTGCCTGCTGAATACCAAGATTTTGCTAGTGTGTTTGATGAAGTGAAAGCGACAGCTCTACCACCTCATCGAGCATATGACTGCAGGATTGATTTAATCCCTGGAGCTGAACTGCCTATCAGTCGAGTATATGCATTAACGGAACCAGAGACTAAATATCTTTATGACTACTTGCAGGAGATGTTGGAGAAAGGTTTTATTAGACATTCCACCTCCCCTGTATCCTCGCCTCTTTTCTTCATCCCCAAACGAGAGGTAGGACTGAGAGCATGCCTGGATTACCGCGCTTTAAATAAAGCTACGGTAAAAAACAAATACCCTCTTCCACTCATTTCCACTCTCCTGGATCAAGTACGTAAGGCGAAAATATTCACCAAACTAGATCTCAGAGGTGCGTACCATTTGATTAGAGTAAGAGAGGGAGATGAGTGGAAGACGGCATTCCGTACCAAATTCGGTTTATACGAATACTGCGTTATGCCGTTTGGCCTCTGTAATGCTCCAGCAGCATTCCAATTTTTTGTGAATGAAATCTTATGTGATTATTTAGATATCTGTGTCATCGTCTACGCGTTAGTTGTACGCGTCGGTGCCTCCCCGTCCAGCTCTACACAGCCGGAGGTACCGACGGATAGGTGAGCGTCTCTAGACAATGCTCCGTTTACATCTATAATCCCAAGTTAGGTAGACTGGTTCGTTACGGCAGCAGCCTCATAGTTAGCCATCCAGATAACATCAGCAATGCTATTGTTTCTAGCCTGTCTCTGTCGTTATATCCATACCTGAGACAATATTTGAGAAGGCAAGCTCGTGGATGGTTCGTTGTTCTGTTCTCCATGTTCCTGTTTTTAGCACAAGCGCGTAGTGATTTTAATATTGACGGCAAACTTTGCTTGGCATACAAATTGTCACACCCGTTTATTTTAATACAGAGCGGGGCCTCATTCATCTGAGCGGATGCCAGGTGGGGTGAGGCGAGACCCCCTACATTGAGGGGTAAGCATTCTACCAAATAAGTTTTCATTTTGGTGAAATAATTTTTGAATTCAGCATGATTTGCTACAGATTTGTCTATTTAAGTTAAATGAAAGACATTATCATTAACCTAGTGGAGCCTTATAAGCGCCTATATTTTTTCTGAGATAATGTTGGGAAAAAAAGCCTGTGAACAACATTGATATTTCTATTGTAATTTTCTTTATTGTTATTTTTAGGATGTGAGTATTACTCCACGAATACTCGGGAGTGCTTCAGAACCTGCACTCAAGTAGTTTCCTTTCTTTTTACTTGCACCATATAGCAGTAGCATGTTTAATCTGGTCCTGACGAAAGCCTGATTGGCACTCAATCGATAGGCTGAAACATGTAGACCAACTCTAGGACACTAGCAGTTATTCTTTCAAACTGCTTTTGCACTGTTTTTAGTCGCATCACTTGGTCAGTTATGAATAAAATGGTTGTACTGACCCAGTAGTTGTTTTTAACATTTGCACTCACTAATTTTGTTTTTCTGCACTGCTTCAACACCATCAACCACATCTAATTGCATCTTAGCGACATCATAGTAGATCTGGGGTTGTGAATTTCATTGCTTCCTCTGTGTTCATACACCACATGGTTCTCCTGAACTGGAGTTGAGTGTATGGTTGAATCCTAAATAATGATGTGCGCTACTTTTAGTGGCTGATGGGATTCAATATCAATTATACTGTTCACGTTTGTGCTTTTTTCCTGACTTTGGAGATGCTTATATAGAAATTATTGGCTCCTAAATCTTGACCCTGGTTTCCGTTTGTTGATATTGCTACGCCAACTACTTCCTGCCCTAGCTACGACCCAGGTTCAGCCAAGATTAATCTTCCTGTACTAGTGTACCTATGACTTGGGGCAACCTGTCGGCAGTGCCTTGGTTAGTATGTTGACATTTAAATCCATCATGAAAAGGGTCCTATAGGATTATGGACGCATAGGATCATTATCTGGCTTTAACAGTATAGTTATCACAGCCTCTACCATTCAGTTAGGTAGTGTGCCTAATCTCTAGGTCTGTGTATATATTTCTAAAAGTTTTCAGAAAACAGTGATTAAAAACCCGATAAATGATCTGGAGTCTTTCCCTTCCTCATTTTGAATCACTTCTTTTAGTTCTTTTTTTTTTTGGAGTTCCTGCTCCATATTATGTTTTAGCATGCACGTAACAAGAAATCCAAACCTCCCTCACCGTGTGGTCAGTACGCTGTGAACTCAATAAGCTGTATCTTCCTGCTTAGGGAAAGCATACCACCCTCTCTTTCTTCAAGACCTCATATTCTGCATTAAATCTTAACCATCTAAGCTTAAAACTTGGTGTTCTAATGTTTAAATGCAAGGGCTACCTCTCCCTGAATCTGGTCTGCGCCCGGTAATGTCTGCAGAATGATGCCTCTACAGAGAAGCAATCTCAGCTGTCATATTTATCTTGTTCACCCCCAACCTTTGGGATGTGTGTCGACAGTTGTTTATTCGTGTAATGTTACATTATCATCAAACTGATCCCCACCACATCCTTTTGTCTCCTTTGACACCACAGAACCCCTATTTTCCAAGAAAATGTAATCTCTCCCTTCTCCCACTTTAACAAACCTCCACCAACTAGGGGCTCTTGCCCGCTGCACTCACCTATATATTTGAGATACAATCTGATTCAGTACTTTTTCTGTCAGATATGGTCTCTTATCTGTTATCCAGAAGAGCCTGTTGAGGCCTTGGAAGTTGCCTCCTTACATCTCTCGTTCATTGCCAATTTGCAAAGAGAGATTATCTGCTCCCATTCCTCTCCAGATGAACGATATGGGCCCTCTGCTGTTGCACAGTCCATATGTTCCAAGCCTGCTTGTGTTTCCAGACCAGTTGTGCCATTATGCTGTACTAATTCCCTTGTGCCATCTTGGATGAACCATCCAGATTGGGAGCATCTCCCCGTCTTCTTATATGGTGATTGGCATTTCCTGTGTAGGTCTCTCTTTCCTGCTTGCAGCCCCTTACTTCCAGGCATTCCCTTTTTTTTGATAACCAATTTATATTGATTTTTTTAGAGAAAAACAAAGACCAGCAGTATGCGTAGCTTGCGGCACGTATCAAAAACATGGTGTCCTTACAACATCCTACATGACCCTGAAAATTAAGGAAAAGGCAGGGTAACACCCACCAAAGCACACAGTTATACAATGAAAACTTCAGTCTTCTATCACCTCTACCCATTTGGCCCACATTTTGTGATATTTTTTCGGGTATCACCTGGCCTCATACAAGGGCCGTTCTTGCGCAGCGCACCAATCCACCTCCCTGCACCATCGGGTCATGGTGGGAGCCGTCGAGCCCAGCCAGGTCGCCGCAATGTGTCTCTTGGCCACCATCATGGCCGTGTTCAGAAAGAGTTTGTCCGCTCTGGCGCCGTCCATCCCCTCTGTGATTCCCAGGAGCACATTCGTTGGGTTGAGAGGGACTTCCCATTCAAAGACCTCAGTGAGCTCCCCCACCAATTCCCAAAAGTGCGTGACTACGGGGCAAAGCCATACCATGTGATAAAAGTCAGCTTTTGGATGGGTTGCAGCGGGGACAAGATGCATCGGGTCTGAGCCCAGCGCGGTGGAGGCGCAGCGGAGTGAGATGGGCAGCGTGTAAGTAGTATATTTGGACTAAGTGAAGTCTCGCCGAGGCTGTGACCGTCTTGGGGGCCATCAGCGCGTCCCTCCAGTTGGCAACCTCTAAGGACCCAAGCCATCCCTCCCATCTGTCTCTGTGTTGGGGGTGTTGTTTGTGAGGGAGCGAGCGAGAGATACGGGCTGTATTCAGGTAGGGAGGTGCCCGCCGATATTTGAGAGTGAAGGGCGTGGCGCATCTGCAGGGAGTGGTAAAACTGATTTGTGGAGGGAGCATTTGTTTTGCAAGTCCTGAAAGGTGCGCACGTAGTCCCCTCCCCAAACGTCCCCCAGTTGTGAAATCCCAATGAGGTCCCATGCTTGAAAGCCAGATAGGTTGACTACCTCGCAGAGCCAGGCGCCCTGCCAAAGCGGGGTATATTGAGTCAGTTTGCCAGACCAGCGGGTGTGGGGCAGAGAGACCCGTCAGGCCAGAATCACCCTACGGGTGATCTCGGACAGGGTTCTGGTGACGGTGGTCCTGTACAACATCCCTTGTATGTTGGGCAATCCAAGGGTGTGCAGCTCCAGTCAGTAAGCCGGATCCGACCAGCCACTGTGGAACCAGTCGTGCTATGTGAGGAGCGGAGTAGCTAGATAATAGAGATACAAATTTGTTATCCCCAGGCCGCCATCAAAGGGTGGGATCTGGCACCGGGTGAGTGCCAAGCGGGCCCTCCGACCCTCCCCCCCACCCCCCACAGGAAGTTGGCGGCCAAGCTGTCCATTTCCCTAAACCACGCTCGGAGGAAGGATAGGGGCGTATTCTGAAGCATGTAGAGGAACCGGGGCAGAATCATCATTTTAAATAAGGCTATTCTGCCCATAGGGTTCAGCGGCAGCGCCTGCCATTTGAGATCAGCTCGGGCCTTCTTCACTATCTGGGTTACGTTGAGCGCCCAGGCGAGGTCTGGGAGAAGGGTGACCCAAATCTCGAAGTATTTAAAGGGCTGTCGCCGAAAAGGTATCGTGGCTTGCCACTCAAAGCACTCCCTCGAGAGATGAAGGGGGTCCAGTAGGACTTAGAAGGGTTCAGTCGGAGGCCCGAGGTCTGGTCGAAGAGACACAAAGGCCGGAGACACCTGGGTCCCGATTGCGCCAGGTCCGCCAGGAATAGCAGTACGTCATCCGCGTAAAGAGCGATTTTGTCCTCCTCCAGGCCTTGCCATTTCCATCCTGTGATTAGTTAATCTGATCGTACAAGGCAGGCAAAGGGCTCCGTGGCCAAGGCGAAAAGGAGGGGTAGAGGGGGCATCCCTGTCTCGTGCCCCTCCTGATGAGTAGGGCCGTGACAGTGCTCTGTTAAACAGCACCTGGGCCCGCGGTTGACAGTGTGTGGTGGGATGCCGAGGTGTGGGTGTATCGTCAGGTGCTAAAACCTCCAGGCATCAGAGACCCCCAGGGCAACAGCCCAGTTTGATAAGAGATTAGAATAGGTGATTCTAGAGTTCGAGGGGTTGTTAGCGCTGTCGAGGTCAGGGTTCATTAATGCGTTGAAGACTTCCCACAATGATGGTCATACTTGGGGGCAGGGCGGCAACCAGTGCAGCAACTTTGTTAAGTGTGGGGGCCATCAGCGAAGGTGGGGAGTAGACAGACAGCAGATTCAGGGCTTGGTCCCCTACGGTGCCTTCCAAGGCAACAAAACTACCCTGAGGATCGTTAGTGACCTTGCGTAAAACAAATGGAAGGGCTAGGCGTACAAGTATAGCGACACCTCTCGACCGAAGCCGGAGTGCGAAACACTGCCATAGGCATATCTCGCCAGGAAGGGGCAATTATTGCCTTCAAGGTGGGTTTCTTGGAGCAGCAGTATGTCAATAGTGTGGCGTTGTGCATAGCGCAAGACCGCTGTTCGCTTGATCCTATCTAGGAGCCCATTAACATTCCAGGACATTATATGGAGCGATCTGCTCACGCTGTGGCTGTCAGTCATGGGGGTCGTGAGAGCAGGATGAAAGACCAAGAGCGGGTGCTAGGCGCGGGTACAGAGATACCAAACTAATGGGAATGGGGAATCGTGGAGGACCCCTCCTCATAGCAGGATGATTAGTGGTGATGTACATCGAGAGAGATGAGTGATGGTAGACATAAGTGCAGTACTGTGGGTCACCGACTTGGTTGCTGCTTGTGGGCTATTGCGGCCTCAGGGTGGGCCCCGTGAGAAGGGCTGGGCTCCGGGATAGGTCTGTGCCCGCTAGTTCCGGCAGAGATGGCCGGGGTGAAGTACATCCTGGGTCTTAGTGGTTAGAGGAGCCGGATCAACGTAAGGTGAGAAGGTCACTCGGGACTGGTCCAAATGATGAAGCCGGGAGGGACCCAGCAACGAGTCCTATCTGGCCCATCTGGGACCTCTCCTCCTGCGTGAAGGGTTGCAGTCCGGGCGCTGATCCAGGCGGGCCCGAAGGGCACCTCCATCGCGGTCCCCGAGGGGTGGGCTTCAGGCGCGGAGTCGCAGCGAGTGCTCCTCAGTCAGCCATGTCCAAGCCTCCTCCGGAGTACAGAAAAACAGGGTTTTGGTTTGGAACACCACCCGGAGGCGGGCCGGGAAAAGAAGCCTGTACTGGAGGTTGAGGGCACGCAGCTTTTGTTTGATTTCTGCATAAGAGCGTCGCCGGCCTTGGACCTCTCGGGTGTCGTCTGGGAAGATCACGATTGTCTGGTTTTGGTAGCGGAGGTGTTGCTGCTTGCGTGCCTTGGACAAGATGGAGTCCCGATGTCTGAAGTTAAGGATCCGCACTATTATCGGCCTGTGGGGCACACCCGGCAGCGGCCTGGGGCCGAGGGATCGATGGGCCTGTTCGATTGCAAACCATGGGGAGAGGGAACCTTCAGGCATCCATGTATGCAGCCAGCGGTCAATAAAGTCGGGTGTCCGGCTCTGCTCTGAACCCACCAGGTGGAGTTTATTGCGTCTTGACCTGTTCTTGGCATCTTCGGCCCGCCTGTGGAGCTCCTGGGTATGTGTCTGAAGGCAGGTGACCTGGGTTTTAAGTTGCTGAACATCATCCTCCACCATGAATATGTGTGACTCTGTCTCTTTGATCCAGGCCGTAGCATTACAGAGGACTTGACGGATAAGTCATGTCAACCCGGACCTCCCCAATCTTGCCCTCCACCGAGGATTGGGAGGTGTGTATGGTTTGGAGGATAGTGGCCAGATCAGGAGCGGTCGGGTGTTGTTCTCCGCGGTACCCCCGGACTCTGTGGTTGTATATTGGTCCATCTTGGTTTGCATGGCGGGGGTTTTGGATGCCCGGTCTCTCCCCATGATTGCCGCTCAGCTCGGCCAAGGACGGAGATCGCTCGGGTCAGCAACCACTGTCTGCTCCGAGAAAGGAGGAGAGGAGGGATCGGGTGAGTGGCCGCAGAGTCCCCCCTCCACCGATCCAGATGGTCGAAGGAGGCACCGGGTCTCAGGATCATGCGGATCTGTAGGCCACAACCAAACAAGGCTCTCAGCAGTCCCGGCCACGACTCCGCCCCGTCGCCATTGCACCCGTCGCCCACAGTAGGGCGCAGTGGGTCAAGTGGTCATCCAAGAGGTCGGGCGGCGCTGACCGGACCCTGCCTCGCATCATCAAGGTTCAAAGATGGCAGCTGGTGCGATTGCCCAGAGCATGGACGCAGAGGCAGTGGCCCCCCTCAGCCTCGAGGCGTCCTCGTACTGTCCCCAAAGAAGAGAGAGAAGAGGTGGAGGAGGAACAGTCCACCAAGCCCCCGCCTCCCGGTCCGACGGCCGATACCCTGTCTCAGTGTCTCCCCACGCGCCGTCAGGCCAAGAATCAGGCGCGGAGATCGTGTAGCAATGCCGGGGCGTGGGGTCCAGACAACGGTAAAATGGATGTGGTCACCTCAGTTGGAAGAGGCAGGGGCAGGCTAACAGAAGGGGGGAGAAGGAAGGAAGGCCTCGACCACCCCGCCGCCTGATGCGACAGCCGGTTTTCCCCGAGGAGCTAGCGCCAGTCCCAGGGCCGCAGCTGAACACGGCAGGGCCCCGCGATGCTGCTGTCGGTGGGGAAAAGAGGGGACAACACCACCCAGCCCCTCCACCGCTCTCCGGAATGGCAGCCGAGGTGCCCCGGTTCTCCGCCGCAGCCCACAGAACAGCATAGAGGCCAAGGAGTGCACTCCGCACTGGCAGAAGGCCCAGAACGCCCGGTCCGGTACTCAGCCGGGGTGCAGGAGGCAGCCCCGGTGCCGGTGGGCCCTCAGTCGCAGAGGATTGAAGGGGAGGGGGGTGGAGATGGATAGGAGTCTAGTCCCTCTGCCGCCCGAAGCGACGGCCGAACACTTGCGCCAACCCTCCATCCAGCCGGGGACCCACGGCTGAGCGTGGTAGATGGGTCTGTCCCGGCTACTCCCAGTGCTTCTCACCTCCAGGGGTCTAGATCATCAGGCAGACCCTCGGGCCGCAGGGAACCAGCGCAGGCAGCTCAACAGGTTCGCTCCTCATCACTCTGCAGCCAGGACCGCCAGGTCTCACGGGGCTTCTTGGCAGGCCGGGGATCGACTCTTGTGAGGGCCGCCATCTTAGGCCGGAGTTCTACAGTAGGGTCTGCTCGTGCCGTCCAGATGACCGCAGCGCCGCTCCCAAGGCAACGTCGGGGACACCGGGCAGCCCGACAGCCTGGCTGCACCTCTCAACACCGCAGCCAGGACCGCCAGATCTCACGGGGCCTCCATCACAAGCCGGGAACCGACTCCGGTGAGGGCAGCCATCTTAGGCCCGTGACGAGCCAGAGTGCCGCAGTATGGTCTGCCCGCAGTGTCTAGATGGCCGCAGCGCCACTCCCAAGGTAATGTCAGGGGTCCTGGGCAGCCCAAGAGCAGGATTGCGGGATAATCTCTCGTCGATGGTGGCGGATTAGGGAGCGGATGACGGAGGGGTCCGGAGCACTTCTAAAGTGCGACCGCCATCTTGACGCTCCTAGCCACGCCCCCCATTACAGGCATTCTCATACCTCTTCTAGCCTGTGAAAGAAGTAGGGTTTGCCATAATATAAAACTTGCTGCTTAGCAGGAAACCACAACATGTACTTAATGCTCATTTTCATATGTTTGTGCTTTGTTCCTTCAAAGGTATTTTGCAGTTTTTGGACATTTTGTGTGAAATCTAAGAAAATTCAAATGATCTGATACTCTTATGTTTGAGGCATGTGTGCTGTAGATACACATACTTTGCATACTCCTGCTATCTAGTGTTGGGTCCGGATGTTTGCAAGTTGTTTTTCTGCGAAGAAGTCTTTCCTAGTCACAAGGTAAGGTGACTCCTCCTTTCGGTAATAGTGCGCATGGTCATCGACTCTATTGTTAGATTGTTTTTTTCGCCATCGGGTTTGGACGTATATTGCTAGGCTCCGGTTAGAAACCATTCTTTGGGTTCCCTTCGGCGCGCAATTCTGTCTGCCCCCAATGGTATTGTTTCTGCACGTGTTTCCCACTTCACCGTGCATCATTTTGACATCGGAATCTACTTTCGATCAGAAAGTTTCGTAGGCGACCTTCAAGGCCTAACTGTGCCCGGTCAGCTCTCCGTCGAAAGATCGGACTCTGTTTAAATTCTGTTCTCTGTGCCACGTGAAGTATCCCCGCACCGACTCACAAGAAGTGTGCAACTTGTGCTTGTCTCCGGAGCACAAGGAAGAAGACTGCGAAGCTTGCAAATAGTTCTGATCAAAGAAGAATCTTTGCGATCATCGGGCTCGACATCGTGAGATGCAGCGTCAAAGCATCGAAGACACGCCGGACATCTTCTACAGCTTAACATGCCAAGAACAGATACTTACTGGGTAAGTAACATTATCCTTTTGGTCCCCTCTTTTCTAGCATTCTCCAGAATAATATTTCTGCGTTTGTAATTTAAAATTCGGGCAGTCAGTGCTCTTGCTGTGCTCCTGGGGGCGGCAGCATCAGGACCAAGGTGCATGTGCTCTTTCCATAACAAATAATTTTGTAACTCCTGGCGGCTACATGGTCTCCCATTGCCTTCTTTCAATAAATTGCTCTGTTGTGCTACCCTCCACTCTCTCTGAGAACCCAACAAATCATAGATTGCTGCGGTAGGATCTGCCCGCATCAGCTTTGAAAGAGTCCATAGTGTGGATTTAAGGCTGTCGACCACTGTCCTGAGAATTACCACTGTTTACTCTCTTTCTAGTGTTTTGACTTTGCAAAGATCA
Organism: Triturus cristatus; assembly: GCF_964204655.1. NCBI lineage: Eukaryota > Metazoa > Chordata > Amphibia > Caudata > Salamandridae > Triturus > Triturus cristatus. The sequence continues at coordinate 515,460,349 of NC_140588.1, forward strand.
GCCAAGAGAATGTTTACCTCAGATGAGATAGTCTATTTTGCATTTGATGGTTTGTCAGGATAGTTCTATGGCTCCCTGGATCTGAGCTCTTGTTGGGTCGTTTCCTTTTCTTTGCAACTTTGTCTAGTATATTGATCGATCTCGTTGATATTTTAGGGGCTCTGTCTCTACCCATGAACAGCCTCCTAAGGTCACTTTCTTTTGCCATTATCAAAGGGAATTCTTTCTCGAATTTCTTGCTCTAAGAGTTCTTTGCCCCTCTGTTAGTACGCAGTTACCACCACCTCCCGGGGCCAGCTCAGATACCCAGTGTGTTGGCAGTATTCCTTCATCCTGTCAATGCTGATAATTTTGATGCCACACAAGATGAGATCTTTACTGCCTGACTGAATTATGAGTATGAGTGCTTGCTTGAGGCCTCTGTGGCCTGCACCACAGAGCCCGGTCTAGGATCCTGTGCCATGATCAAGACCTTCTTATGGGAAAACGTTGTGTTTCTTTCGTTCTCCTACGTTTTTGCATTTGATCCATCTCCCATGTGCCTCCGTAGTATGAAGTCCTCAGGGTGGCAGGCTTCCAACACTGAGCTGTGTTCCTCCAACCTTTGCCTAACCAATATCCTATTGGGCCAATTGCCCCCTTCTCTTCCTGTGCTGACTCAGTTCACTTTGTCCCTAGCCTGGCTCATCACCTTCTCCATTGCTGGCCAATACACCAATGACCGTGTCACACAGGGCTGCACTATCCTTTCAGTCCTCTTTGCTCTTCTCTTCAGTGTACCAGTATTCTACCAACTAAGAGAAGCTGCCTGTAAGCGGCTCAGCCCGGTCCTCTGACCTCACTCAGGCTGCCTTATTGGTCTGCAAGCTCCAGCTCACTTCACCATTCCACAGGGTGAGCTGATCGGGAAACACAGAACTCAGAAGTGGGGCTACCACCAACCCAGAAGGGGGGCTACCACCAACCCACCCCACTTTCCAGCTCTGGTAATGCTTGGAGGCACAGGTCAATGACATTTCGGTATTCTGTGGTTCAGGCACATGCTCTGGGGTCACTTGGTGCCTGCATCTCTTCCATTGTTTTACTGCAGAAGGGCTTCTGAGCCCCTTCCCCAAATCTTGGATTTCTACAGAAACGGCCAGTCACTGAGCTCGCCCCACCACCCTCCGTCCCCACTAGCCACTCCAGTTTCCCGCCAAAGATTGTTCTCACATTCTTGTCGAGAGCAATTCAGCCTAATTGGTCACAGAATTCTTAAATACTACTGTAAGCACCATAAGAGCACTGCGTTAAGGCATGGTGTTGGTGATATTGCCAGATAACTCCCCCGTGGAGAGCGATTTTTTTTTAACATAACTAGCTAAATTTTAATCATGGTAGTTTTTCTTCTACTCCTCATCCTTTGTTCCCCTACATATTCACAACCCAATCGAAAGGCATTCGCTTTCGTTGTAATATGCTGTTATCAGAGAGAGTAGAATGGCGTATGGGACCTGTTGGTCCCTGTATTGGCACAGACTGAGTTGTATGTGCGTTGGGAGCCAAGTACAATGTGTTCTGATTCTCTAGACACCTTTACACCAGCCATCTCATGCATGTTTAGGAAGGTGGATGAGACTACACTTCAAACTTCACTGATTTGTACGTAAGAATACAGAGACTGGAAAATAATTGTCAGCCTCATCTGGATTACATTCAGGGTTGTTTTAACTTTGGTTTTGTACATTCTGCATTTGACACATCACATACTGCAAGAAAATCTATATTTTGTTGTAGCATCGCTTTATTTGATTCTTTTTTAAATCCTAGGTCAGTCGGATGATGTGCAGATGCTCCTAAACTACGGAGTTGATCCTTGTTTAAAAGATGTCCAATACAGGGTTGCTGCTGATTTACTGAGGAAGAACAAAAATTTCAAAGCTGAGGACCTAATAAAGAAGCATTTGGCCAGACAAGACATCTCTTCCCCTGTTGCTGTTAAGATGCCAGGTACATTAGGCTGACATTTATGTTACAACCTAGGTTCCTAAATTATTTTTGTTAATAATTTTCTTGTATCAAGCCTTGAAAAATCATTAAAATATTACTAGAATTGCAAGTCTAGTAACTAGAATAATCTACTTGATCTAACTGTAATGTACTTGACCCATAAACTGATTTCAAATTGTGTGATCCTAGACAAGTATTTTATTTTTTGGAGCCTCCTTTTTCTTCATTATCACATAAAAGAACACCTTCAAAAATGCGAGTTAAAAAACATTTTTTTAAAAGGTGTATTTAATAGCTAAAGTGTTTGCTCCACGTATAATAAGAATCAACCCCCACAATCCGAGTACACATGACCCATGGCTTGCCTCTTAGTTCACTAATAGCATTGTCATCAAAGTGGGTGCAGGAATATTTCTCAGGTCATGTTTAAAAACTCACTGTTAATAAATATATTACTAAAGCATGATGTGGTAGTGCAGTAGTTTACAGACGGCACATTTCCATTGAAATGGCCACAAACTTTTATTACTAACATGCAGTTTTACTTCTAAAACTATATAGCGTAAATTTTTGGGAAATTGACAATCACCAAAAATATTGATCTTTGGCACATCACCCAGCAAAGCATTTTCATCCTATAAAAATCTTCTTTCACCATACAGAAATACAAAAATATGCCTTCATAACTACTGAAATATATTTTGAAATGTGTGTACAGTTCACTTATTAGCTATTTCAATGTTGTATTAGAAAAAAGGCCTGACATCTTCATCCTTTCAATTCACACACCGCACAGTACGATTGTCACTCTACAAAACCCTTTAACTTTATAGTCTGAGAAAGAAAAGTAAATGTCGGAAGACAAACTACATTTTGACCTCTCTCTCTGAATGCAGAGCAAATGTGACATGATAAAAAATAACATTTAAAGGCATCTTTATTGCTCATTCACTTTGTGAGGGGACAGACCAGCTGTTTTTTGTGAGCTCGCCAGAACGGGCAAGTAGGTGCTAAAAATAGCTTGCCCTGATGAAATCTGACTCGCCATAGCGAGTGAGCAAATAGATGTCTCAAGGCCTGCGTATTTGTAGCTCATGTTGATTTTTTTTTTTTCATTTAAATCATTAAGATTTTTCTAGTTTGCCTTTTCTTGGGGTCCTAGGGTTGTCAGTGATCATTGGGAAGTAACCTGCTTAGATGCCGTTTGTCATCTTTGCCAATCGGTCACAAAACTAATGCTCTTCAATTAGATAGCCGTGCTTCTCACTTGGAGAGTTGACTCTCGAGTTGGAGACTAGGAGTAGTCAAAGCTTACTTCATGAAATAGAGCGGGTTAGATGCTCAGGTTTGCAGCATGTGCTGTAGATCACGTTTTGCACTCACAACCTAAACTTTCTTAGATGTTTCATTCATGTACACAATCAACCTTTTTCCGATGAGGCAAAAATGACAATCTGATAGAGACTGCAGATTCCTTCACGTAGAATTATCCCCAGGCGTCAGACTGGATCTGGAAACTTTTTTGCCACAGCATCCTTGCGTACTGGGGGCGGGGCGACATCACGCGACTCCGCCCAGGCATCGTCCGCGCACGTGACGACAGCCAAGTCACATAAGACCCGCCCCGGCGCGCCTACGTCACTTTTTTTCCTTTTCCTTGTGCAACACTGATCCGTTCCTTGCTACGGGCCTGTTTAGGGCCCCCCTTTCTTCCATTCTTTTTGGTGGACCAGTGTGCGAATGCCTTCGGGCTTTAAAACTTGCACGTTTTGTGGGCGTCTGATGTCTGCGATGGACCCTCACCTCATTTGCATGTGGTGTTTGGGGGAGGATCACGGCACCTCAGATTGTGCGGCGTGCCAAAAGTTTGCAGGCCTCGCTTGCGTCTCTGTGTCGCCTGGGCACGGAGTCGCGTGATGTCGCCCCGCTCCCGGTGCACAGGGATGCTGTGGCAAAAAAGTTTCCGGATCCAGTCTGACGCCTGGGGATAATTCAACATGAAGGAATCTGTGGCTAGATTCGTCGTTACATCGTTACCGAAGGTAAGTAAATCGTACATCTGGGGTTGCTTCTGTGAACTGATGCATAGTGGATATTTTGAAAAATAACTTGTAACATTCCGGACCCAACACTAGATGGTGGGAGAGTGTACAGTAGGTGAATCTACAATACTGTAAATATGAAACCAAGAGTTACAGCTAAGTAACGTTTTCCATTTCCTAGGAGAGAGTAAATTACACTCCGCAACTTATTGTCATTTTGGCAATTTAACTTTTGAAAATTAAAATGACTTTACCTAACTAGGTAAATTGAACAGGTAACAGTGGATATTACCCCAAACCATCTTTGAGCTCTTACATACATAGGGCCCAATTATGAGTTACCAAGAGCAATATCCCCGGGGAAGTGGGAGGAACACTGCTCTGGAGGGAGTCGTAGGTTGCAGACAGGCACAGCCTGGCCCTGGCCAGACCCTACGGCACCATATGGAGAGCAGGCAATTCTTTGTCAGTTAAACCACAACCTGACATGGCAATCGACAGTCAAGAAATTCCATCTTCCAACGCACACCACCCAACTCTATTCCCACCTTACTGCCTTTTTCCACCAGGGCAGAGCTGGCAGAAGATGGCAGTAGTAAACTTCCCAGAATCTGGCAAAACCTGCCTGAAAAGACCTGGAACTTTCTGTCTGCTAGGTTTTCCCTATTACGGAGAGTCAAACTTGTGATTGCTGTTAACTCATGGGTAGATACCAACCACAATTGTTTATTTAGGCCCCAGTATTTCTCAACAGAATTAACAGGGAACTCATAATGGGGCCCTCAATGTAAATCTACTCATAACATTGTCACTGCAGCAAATGTTAGCCTATTGGTCCAGGTTCTCGTTGACTCTGGGATGTTGGGGAGCGCACAAATATATACTTCCACAAAGGGGGGTATTGTGGGATTAAGGGACAAATATATTGGAATTCTAAATTCAGTTCTGTTCCTATACCAACCTTCGGTATGACACTAGAAAATGTAGCTGTTTACTTTGCAGCTGAGTTCCGGTATCCAATCCAAATATAAAAGGTGTCCCACCCAAAACTTCCTCCAGCTCCGGGAACAGTGACTCCTGATACTGGGGTCCCACAACAAGTTACGAGTACAACAGGTTGTTATTGTGTGTCATGAGACATATTTAGCTATGTATGATTACCCATAATGCTGTTCCAGTAGCCTGTCAAGGGCCTGTATATCCGGAAACACTAGTCTTAATTAAGATGACAGTAGCATCTTTGCAGTTACTGAGGGCACCATTCCTAACTGGGAACAGGTTAAGGCTTGCTAGCCACCCTAATAAAAGAACTACAGAACAGTTTAGATTAAAAAGATTGTTAAAATGGTTCAGGAATTAGGGAGCATCTTATGCTGTGACAACCAGCTCCTTCATCGTCTTTCTTTGGCTGGGAAGGTGGGCGAAGGCACCCTACAAGGACAAAGTGGGCCGGTGATGTTCTAGGTTCACTCTCACTATGATGACCAGCTATGTGAAGCATCATGACCCATATGATGCATCGACTTCCCTAGCCAACTGTGCTGCAGGGCCTTCTAGCTCCTGGGGAACCTTATTCCTTCACACCTTATCGCAAGCAGATTTTCTAGACAGCTGGGCCTTGTGCTGACCTTCCTGCTATCATGTCGACTCCCACTGGCATTTGCAGTCCAGCGCCTCCTCCAGTAAAACTCTCATTCTCATCCCAGATTACAGAAACAAAGTGTCTGCAAGCTTCTCAGATTGAAACTCAGACTGACATGGCCTCGGACAGTTCTGAGTGGAGCGAGAATGGCAACATTGCAAATGTTCCTGTCTTGATCCTGTTATCTTTTTTCTCTGCAGGGCTCCTAGGCATTCAGACAAAGATGATAAACTAAGGCTAAATTGAGGAGGCAGGTAACATGTTTGTTTTTTCTTTAATGAAGCTGGATCTAATCCGATGGTCTGCTACATTAAAAAGTCCAGATCTCCTCTTGTTCTGGATCTGTATGTATTCCTGCTGTCCAGATTTTGCAAGCTTATGAGCAAGAGTCTCCACTTTGACTGGTTTGGACTGGTTCCTGGTGAACTGTTAATTGCACTAAAAAATGCCAAGCATCTGTTTTTGTTGCCAAGGTAAATGGTCACAGCACTGGAAATGGGTAGATTGGTGCAGTTCACTCAGGGCAGGCGTAAATGACTCCAGACAACAGAATGGGCTGGTGATCTCCCTTTGTACGGTCAAAAGTCCCTGGTGCTGTGTCTAAGTGACATCCTGCTGCTCAAGTGAATATTCTGGCAGACCTAGTATGTTTTCTTGTGCCAGAAACCTGTATCACGCTTCTGACAAACTCGCCCAGTCCAGCCAAAGTGGTATTCCTTATATGTGGATGTGAGAAAGTGCCCTATTTCTGCATGGTTGCCCCCACTTTTTGCTGAATTGCTGATGTACTTTGACTGAGTGTGCCCTGGGCTCCTGTTAATCAGGTACCTAGGACCTATGTTCTTTCCCTAAAACTGCATTAAAGGCGAAACCCAATTGGCATCTCTGGCCACAGGTCAGCCCCTGGTAACCAGTAAGTATGTATTTAACTTTTGCTCCACAATTAGAACAAAATATAAGAGGGTTCCAGTGATCTAGGAAGTCCCATGGTTCTAATTGTGGAGCAAAAGTTAAATACATACTTAAAGCTCTGGCTACAAAAGATTACTTCACCACAAGACACACACCATTAATATTGGGGATCATTTATTTCGAAAATTTCTATGCATGTGGGATTTCGTCACATGGCATTGTTTCTTTCGCTTGCCATAAAGATTTGAATTTGCCTTGAAGAAGTTCCTGTGTGGAACGAAACGCGTTGGCTGAGTCTTTTAAAGAAAATAAAAGGGAATACTTAAAGATACCCATTTGGATTTGAACTTCTTTTGACTGGTGCACCTTCCTCTTTTGTTCTTCTCATCTTCATCTGACCCTCAGTGGAGTTGCCCTACGACACACTCCTGAAGAATTGTGCACAGGATTTGAATACTAACTATGAGACTTTGGGATTTTAAGTGCTAAACTAGTAGTCAGTCGTAGTAGTCTTTGCACAGTAATTCAAACTATAACCATTTCAAAGTACATTTACAATTGCATTTCAAACTGTATATTTACTGCAAAGTATTTTTTAATTTACCTGTGCCAGGTTTCTTGGTTCTAGAAAATAAAATAACTAAAAGAATATTTTAGACAAAAACAATTGGTCTGAAGTCCAGTCTTTGAGTGTGTGAATTCATTTGCTGACTGAGTGTGTACAACAAATGCTTAACACTGCCCTCTGATACTCCCTTACTGCTCGACCACACTACCACAAATAGAGAGTGAGGTGCTATCTAACTTTACCTCTGCCTACCTTTGGGGATCCACTGGACTCTGTGCACACTATACCTCACTTTGATATAGTATATACAGAGCCAGCTTCCTACAGGGGATGACTGCTGTTCCGAAGAACAGGCTGTGACTTCCAAACAGCTGGTATTTAGTGGTTATTATAGTGGGATACAGGCCTTTTTGCTTGAGCCCCACTGCTTGTCTTGACTGGGCATCCTTATTTCAGCTGGTTGTGTGTATGTGAGATGCGCATGAGTGTATTTAGGTCCAAGTGAGGTGAAGTACCGATGTTGGGATCTCCCCAGATGTATGTTGCTTTGGAGTTTGTATGGTGATCCATAGGGTTTAATAGAAGTGGCAACTGTTGTTTTCTGTCTTTAACTGCACTGCTCTTCTAATAGTTGACCACTCTTTGAATTCTGTGTAAAGCAAAGTTCAACTTAGATGTAATCCTTTAGAAAGGGGAAGTAAGAGTCGCTTGCTGTACTGGACCTGGATCTAGCACTTCCGGTATGTCAGCCTGTGTCCCAGCCAGAGTAACATCTGAAAAAACAAAATGGCCAAAGGCATGCGAAGATTACACACCTCTAGCTCAGAAGTTGGAATGTCTTCCTGTCCCCTGCATCCCCTGCTTTAAGTTGTTGAAGAAAAATTGTCTGGAAACACTGCACTGAAAGGGAGTGAACATTTCACTTGAAACAAGATGCTATGGATTTGTGACATACTGAAAGCAAAATATACTCTACAGTAAGTGATTATAGCCGTAGGTTTGTGGTTTACCACAGTTATCTTTGGCACCCAAAAATGGCACTTCCATCAGCAACAACTTTACAGGCTTAAGGCCATATTGCATGCCCCTTCACTGTTGTGAGCTCCTGCAATCAGAGCTTGAAGATCAACCCACCTTGACTTCCCTTCTGAGGGTTTGGGTGAGGCCGGTGTACATGACCCCTATATGTAACCCTCGTGTTGTGAGCCCATATCAGTAACCAAAATTGCTGCCTGTGATTTGGTATTGTGTTGAGACAATGAGAAGATATTGGGTTCATCTGCCACTTTACGCTCACTGGAAGGTTACAAAGGACTTGCACACATACACTTGTAAAAGATATCTAAGACTGTAAAACACTTCTGCAACCAGAATCCCATGCTCTATGAGCAGTTACTGCACTTTGTTAAAGGTACTGTATGATTGTGTATGCATGCATGATTCCATGGACATTTTCCACTGTTGATAATCAGACTAGATAAGTAATTTACTATATGATGCAGAAGTAATTTAAATGTAAAAAAACATATTAAACTTATAAATTAGATAATATTTCAAAACCGTTTAGTAACAAGGAACATTTGTAGTAACTGAAATTACACCAAAAATGTCAGAAAACGGTGAAGATCAGGATCTAGGTTCTGTCCATGGAGCTAGGGTCTGATAAAGTGTAGTTGTACATCTTTGTCAATAGCTTTAGTTTTTAACTTAGAAACCTCTTCAGAGCTAAGAATTCTTAAGTAGGACTAAATTGGATGAGATGAGCATCTTATTTTTATGGTCCTGCAATAGCCTTAGGATGTGTTCTCAAAAGGTCTTAAGCGGGATGAACCTGAATATTTGAGTCAAGCTTACATCCTTTTCAGCACCTCATCAAAAGTTGAATCACTTCTTAGTGGGTAATCCACTGTTCACACCTTTAATTTTAGGACCAGTTCTGGTAGTACCAAGCCATGGATGTCCAGGGCTGCTCAACCGCTTTCTTTAGGAACACAGTCAGATATCCTGTCCCTCCTGTATTTTTCCAGAGCAGTACAGCACACTGTTCCCAGGAAGCCCTACCAGCCTTCAGGTGAGTGGATCAGAAGCAGTGGGCCTCCTGGAAAATCCAATAGTCACCTCTTCTTGTTGGATGCAAGAGCCTGGCCCTCCTAGCTCTAGAATAGAAATTTGAAGGTAGAGCTGAAGTTCTTTCTTGATTATAGTGAATCCCATCTCTCCTGGTCACATATCCTCCCTCCCCCCCCAATTCCCCCCCCCGGGAGTCTGTTACAGTCTTCCTTTTCAAAGATATTCCCTGCAAAAATATCCTTTCTCGTGGACTTGTCGTACGAGAAGTGCCTTTGAGTAGCTAACCTGGCCAACTTCTTCATTCCTTTACCAAGTGTATGTAAATACACAGGGTTGGGCTGCACATTGTGGGTGCCTGTGTGTCAGAAGACTCTTGTTTGTGGCATGTGTGGCTGCAGATACACATGCTAAACATAGTCCTGCCATCTAGTTTTGGGTTAGGATGTGTGCAAGTTTTTTTTTTTTTTTTTTTAACTCTTTTGAGTCACAAGGTAGTGTGACTCCTCCTTTTGCTGGTAACGCGCTTGGTCATCGACTCCATTGGTAGATTGATTTTTTCCACCATCTGGTTTGGGCATGTGCTCTTCTGCTCCGGTTTGACACCATTGTGATGTGCTTTTTCTTGGTTCATACCTGCTTTCCATTGGTATTTTATCGATTGCGGTCCACTCTCTCTCTTCTGTTTGGTTCAACAATGTAATTTTCGTCAGGGCGACTCATCGACTGCAGCTCCGTGTGGGTCCTCGTCCTTCGGGGCATTACTTCGATCTTTAGGCGTTCCTTCCACACCATGCTCACTCCATGATGGAATGGATTTCCTTTTGTTTCTGTCCTCTGTCACTGCAAGTATCCTCGCAAAGACAACCATGAAGAACATCAAACACAGGCATCGGCTGCTGATGAAGGGACCACCTCCTCCAACGACGGCTCCGGCTCTGAAATGGAGATACAAGATCTACCCACCCTGCTCAACCAGCCGTGAGTACTGTGCCCCCACCATGTCGACATCGACCCTAGCAGACCTCCACAAAGGGTCGACCTCCCATTCAAGACAGACCTAAACACATTGCCGGGCCACCACTGCCTAGGGCCATGGTTGGCACTGACCGTTGTCTTCAGGCACACCCAGCCCAAAGAAACCCTTAACCGCCTGCTTTGAAGCCTACCACTACAGCTTCGGTGCCAACATTTTGGCATTGAAACAACGGTCACTGTCGCAACCGAAATCTGCCCCATCTGATTTTTAGCCGAAAATATCTGCATCTGAGACGAGAATATTGGTGCCTAGCAAAACTGTCCATGGATCGAGGTCTGTAGAATCCCTGCTTTGAGGACTGCAGGAAGAAATAGATGTTCCATCCAGACACAGGTCAGATAATTACTCTACCTCAACACACTGATGCTCAACCCTCCAAAGGCCGCAAGTCTTCTACACATTAGCCCTCCACATATACCGGTTCCACACCACTCACCCTCACCATCTGCTTCACCAGCTGCCCTTGTACCATATTCACTAAAAGGGTCAACTCATTTTTATATAGGGGGAAGAAAGACGAGGGGGACACTTTTATTATCCTACCAGAGGATGGCCCATGGGATGCTTATGACATTGACCCACCAGCTGATGTAGACCCTGATCTGTACCCTGCAAAACCATCCACTCAGATGACACTACTACATATCATGACTTGATAGGCAGTACTGCAACCTTCCATATGGTGCAACTACACAATGAGCCCCTAGAGGAAGACTCCCTATTTGGGACACTTTCCTCTACTCTGTGTTCCCCACTATACCTACCAATGGTAAATGGTATACTCAGTCAGGACCCATACATATTCAGAGACCCTGAATATTGAGCGCCCCCTTATAAACTCTATATATACAAGAGGCCAGATTATTTAGTCCGGCAAACTGGACGCAAAAGAACCAATTCTCAAATATCTGGTGAAGTCCCTCCACCACATAAGGACAGCAAGAAAATAGATGCCTCTGAAAAGAGGGTAGCCGTACAATCCGGCAATCACTGGTGTATCGCAAATTCTATCGACCTTCAATCTAGGTATGATAGAGCTGATTAGGACGAAATGGAGGAACTTCTTAAATACTAGCAGATAAACCCCCAAAAATGAGCATATCAAATAGTGTTAAAACTGGCAGTGTCTGGTTGGCTGAAGGGATGCCCCCTTCCAGGCACAAACTATTGCTCACGTCAAGGGCAGGTGATTACACTAATTTTACAACCTGTAGCTTGGCACTGAGCAGTCATATGTCAGGGGCATTGTATAAACAAAGGCAAAGCAGCCACACACGATAAATACTCTGAGCGCCACAAAAGAGACTTCATACAGGTTGTATGTAAAAACCTTTATATTTAACACACATATTCAATCCTTATAATATTAACATCATATACTTTTGAACATAAAACACATTTGGAAATATTACTAGCAGTACTAGGGCCACATTCGTATTGTTATGATATCAATAGTATGCTCACTGTGCATAATTGTGGACAATTTGTAAACTGAGTGAGGGCATCCTTATGCGGTGCATGCTATCAATAATATGTACATATGTGAAAGTAGAACACTTTTTAGCAGCACCGTGGGCAGGGTTCACGCTGGAAAACCCAATGTCCAATGTATTGTGCTTTTGGCACACAATCAACGTATGAAGTGCCACTGCCCGCCAGCGTTGTGAATCACGGGTGGTTAGCACACGATCACCCCCACTCGCACACACTCACTCTGCACCACAACGCAGTGCTTCAGGTATCAGCCAGTCTGTTCACTTTTACAGACATACACACTCAGCACCCTAATGCGGTGCCACTGGTACCCAGTGGGTCAATGGTTCACCTTCTGCAGACTCTGTGGAACAAGCCTCCACCCTCTAGTTCAGCCTAATTGTCCTTTACCCCCGGATGGAAGATAACCAACATTGTCTCCAAGAAACTGGACTTCAAGCGGCTGAAGTCACACTTACTCTGAGTCTCCGGGAAGCAGGTGGGAATATGTAGCAGTTTTAATTAAGAGGTAGATGTAAAGAAGGGAAGGTTAGCAGCCACTCTGGAAGTTCACCCACAGTTCTCAAAACACAAAGGAGTAACATAGTCTGAACTGTCTCGGTAGCGTTCCTTCAACCCAGTCAATCTCTCTCGCTGCTACCTGGTGCAAAGATGTCTTTGGGAGGGGCCTGGTGTGGAGGGGGAAGTTGGTCCACTACGGAGGGTCAACAAAGGAACAACCGATGAATGGGGAGTAACACTGGGGAGCCTCTCGGTAGGATGATTTGGGTCGTGCCCAGACAATCCGGGCACAGCACCCGATGCATGTTGGTACGAGTTGTGCCAGGTTCTTCAGTTTCCAAGCACGATGAGTTGCAAATTCCGCACTTCCCTGGAAAGGAGGCAGAATGACCGGTGCACGTTGAAATGGGTTGCACCAGTCAATTCCAGTCACAAACAGTGAAGAGATGCAGTTCCGTACCTCCCTGGAAATGAGGCACAACGTTTGGTGTCCGAGGATATAGGTTGCACCAGACCTAGCCCAATGCTGGCAAGGTGGGTGTATGCACCTTCGCCCTGCAGTACAATGCAAAGGTGCCCAGATTTCTAAGGTTGGGCGGAGACAGTCTGCAAAGACTAGGAGGAAAAAACGAAAGGTTTTGGGGTAATTTCCACTAAGAAGGCCTTGTTCAAAAAATAGTTTCTGAGGGAATTGTAATTTCCAGCACAACTATACAGCCCCCCGACGCTGCGGATCCTGCAACTAGGGGAATAAACTCTAGTGTTTTACTGCGCAGACATGCTTGGTTTCCTGTCTCCGGGTTAAAATCCAAGGAACATCATCATCAACTGGCCCTCCCATTGGATGAGGAACATTTGTTTGGCCCACAAGATGACACACTATTAGAACAAAATCAAAAAAGACACTGAAACCGCCAAAGCCATGGCAGAGCTCTAGACACCCTCCCCTTGTGGCTCCTATCACTGCTCATCCTACTGTGGAGAGTCCAGAACTACGTCACCCGAGATTTACACCTCATTCCAGCGGCAACAACCCAAAACCATCTTGCTTAGAAAATACAAGGATACTACCAAGGCTCATATATGGGTAACAACTCCAAAGACGGAGGCAAGGGAAGATTCACCACAACCACCTAACCCTGACTTACCTCTCATTCCCCCCGATCACGTAACACCCGTCGGGGGTCATCTACAAGGGTTCTTTCCCACCTGCCGGAACATCAGCTCCGACCAGTGGGTGTTGGATATTATCCATCATGGTTATTGTCTGGAGCTCACTTCCACACCTCCCAACATTCCACCTTGCAAACACAGACTTTCCCCACAACATCAAAAGTTGATCAGGAAAGAAGTACAAGCACTCCTTCAAGAAAGGAGCTATTGAACCCGTTCCACTCCATCAACAGGGCATGGGATCTATTCACTATACTTCCTCATTCCCAAAAAGGACGGGTCCTTAAGACCAATATTGGATCTCAGACCCCTAAAACAGTACATTATCTCAGATGGTTACTCTTTAAGATGTCATCCCATTATTACAACAAGGCAACTTCATGTACGCACTCAACCTCAAAGACGCCTACTTTCATATTCCTATTCAACCGGCATATCGCCAATATCTCAGGTTTGTAATAAATGCTCAGCATTACCAGTTCAAAGTGCCTAACAAAAATTAATGTATCCTTGTGTAATGACACTGGTGCTCATGTAAAGTGCTCTGATAACTTCGGGTCAAGTTTGCGGGATTTTAGTCGCTGTGGCGGTGGAATAAAGCCTCTGCGCTGTGAGCGGGTCAGGGACGAATGAAGTGTCCGGGCTAATTCATTTGTCCCTGACCTGCTCGCAGCGCAGAGGGCTTTATTCCTCCGCTACAGCGACTACAATCCTGCTCGGCCCTCGTGCCACCCGTCCCCGGATTATCTGCCTACCGAATTCATCATATTTGCCCAATTACCGGTTGCGGTTTGCCTAGATTGACACGGCTTTCCCCAGGTTCCTCTTACCTTGTTCATACCCACCAGGACCCCCTCTGCATCTACAAGTTTGCTTGATGCTCCGCTGTTCTTGAATAACCTTGGATCATTCCTCTCTTTGTTAGAGCACTACCCTTAACTGTATGACCATTGTCCTGATGATGACCTGCAATCATTCAGGTTGAAACGCCGTCGACTACCCAGCCTAGAACTCAGGCACTGTTGTGGTCAATCTATTTACCTGATTATCTTGTAAAAAAACACTGTCTATAACTTGCAATTTTGACCACTTTAACTTTATTTTTTTCGCCGTTCACGCAGTCCTTCACACCTTTGTATCACTGTGTCGCCCACTCTCTCTCACTTAAAAGCCCAGTGATGTCCCTGTGTGTTATGGTCATTATATAATTATGTACTGTAGTGCTTCTTAACCACTTATGAAATTATAGTTTATTTCACTTCACCCTACCATTACATTGTGGTCTCCCTCTTCCTTTGTTCCCCTTCCGATTTTTGATTTACATCGCTATTTTCAATTGTCTTGCTTTTAAATATTGTCCAGTTGAGACACTGTTTTTTACTATGTACTGCCCCCAGTCTCATCTGAGTTAACGGGCCTTACTCCTGTTATTGACAATCTGCAGAGGGGCAACACCAACAACCTCTTGAAAAGACGGCCTTTCCTAGACCCAGTTCCACAGAGAACCTAAACAGACACCTCCCTTACGGAATGGGGAGCAAATTTGCAAGATCTAACTGTCCAGGGCCACTGGACACCCATTCAGTGACAATTCCACATAAATCACCTAGAGTTACAAGCTGTTCAGCTAGCGGTGAAAGCCTTCCTTCCTCACCTGATTAGCGAGTTAGCCCTCATCAAGACGGACAACATGACAGCCATGTATTCTCTCCAAAAGAAAGGGGGCACTAAGTCCCCTCAGCTTTCTCAATTTAACCCAGACCATTTGGAGGTGGGCTCTCGATACAACATTCACCTGTTAGCGGAGTAACTACCGAAAGTGGACAACGACTTTGCATATCTCCTCAGCAGGAGGCGCCAACAAATCCACGAGTGGGAACTTCCCTCGCAGGTCCTCCTCCAATACTTCTAGCGTTGTGGACAACCACAAATAGACCTCTTTGCCACAGCAGAAAACGTCAAATGTCCAAACTTTGCCTTTAGGTTTCCACACCCACAGTCCAAGGGCCACACACTATGGATGGGTTGGTCAGGAATATTTGCTTACGCTTTTCCACCTCTGCTACTGCTCAGTTTGTGGCTTGCATACTACGGCAGACCACTCTCACCTTCATCTTTGTGGCTCCTACATGGGTATGACAGTCATGGTTCACCAAACGACTCAAACTCAGGAGTTCCCCACAAAGTACTGACAAATAGGCAGGCTGTGTGCAGAACCATGGCAAAATGAGATACCCTGACCCCAGATCCCTCAATCTTGCAATGTGGGTCCTGAAGTCCTAGAATTTGGTTACCTCTATCTCCCACAACAATGTATGGACATTTTCGAAGAGTCGTGCAGCCCTACTACTCGGGCTTGTTACGCTGATAAATGAAAAAGATTTGTTCTCTATTGTCATTCCAAACACATTGATTCCTTAGTAGCCAAGGTATAAGACATTGTTTGCTATTTATTTCATTTGCACACCTCTGGTTTAGTGTTTACATCTGTAAGCTACATTTAGCAGTGGTAGCCACATACCCTCAAATTCGGCAATATATTTCCCTATTCAGAATTCCAGTTATCTATGCCTTCTAGGAAGGTCTTAAGAATCCTTCTTCCTAGGATGCCACCAGCTCCCACATGGAATCTCAATATTGTATTAATAAGATTAATGCCCCCTCCATTTGAGCCCGTCCACTCCTGCCCCCTCCAGTTTTTATACTGGAATATAAGATTCATGGTCGCTATTACTTAGCTGTGTCAGGGAGTTTCAGGCACTAACTTTCTATACATAGGGACAGGGCACAAACCCCAAAATTCTTCCAATGTCGAGCTCCCAATTCCATCTTAGTCTATTGAACTTCCTGTCTTTTTTACCCAACTTGACTCAGTTGCAGAAAGGACATTGCACACGTTAGTCGTAAAAGAAGCTCTCATATACTACAGGACTAAACCATTGGGAAGACACAAGAACTATTTGTTGCTTTCTGGAAACCTCACAAGGGAAGGGCAATTTCTATAGCAGACATTAAAGGATGGATTGTTAAATGCTTCCAAACATGCTATGCTAAAGCTAAAAGAAGTTTACCCACGTCTCCTAGAGCTCACGCCACTCGTAAAAATAAGCTTCAGTGGCCTTTCTAGAAAATATAACTATAGCTGAAATATGTAAAGCAGCTACATGGTCTACACCGCATACATTTTCAAAACAACGGTGTAGATGTACTGGCCCGTCGTCAAGCCAATGTGGGGCAAGCAGTTCTACGTACACTATTTCAACCAGCTGTAACTCTCACAGGCTAGCCACTGTTTATTAAGGAGGACTGTGTTATAGTCTGTGTCTACAGCCACACATGCCTCAAACAGAAAATATCTCTTACCAGTAAGCATCTGCCCCTTGGCATGTAGTGCTGTAGATTCACACACGCCCACCCTCCTCCCCGGACACCTGTGCTTGTTACACTTACTTTCACTATTTTCTCACAAACTCTTTTCACATGGACATCTCTATATACTACTCTTTGCTTCACATTTCATCCTCACCCATCATCCGGGAAAAAAATCTAACAGTGGAGTTGATGACCATGCGCATTTCCAGCTAGAGGAGCAGTCACACTACCTCGTGACTTGCAATACTTTCTTCAAAGATAAACAACTGCACACATTCGAGCCCAACACTAGATGGCACGATTATGCTAAACTTGTGAATCTACAGCACTACATGCCATGAACAGATGCTTCCTCTAGAAGCGCACCTGTTTAAAAAAAAATCTTTTTAATTTAGCTTATTCGATTTTCAAAACAAACACAGTGCACCGTACATTCAGAGAGAAATCACATCATGGCGGAGTAATGACAAAGAAAGTATGAAATATCATAATAAAACTATGCTATGCATGCATCATGTAGAGTCCAAGACATTACGATTGTGGAGCAGTAATTGTAATAAAAGCATCAAATACGAACAGCTATGTAAACTGTTGGGGGCGGCAAGGTAACTCAGATGGTATGTCATTGTAGCTTGTATTAGAGGGTGTGGGTCGCTGGACAAGGGGGGGAGGTGAGTTAAATGAGGCGATGGCAATGGGCTAACTCTACTATCAAATGCGCTTTCGCTAAATATGACGATTTTATGTATCTATGTGGCGCGTGACTGCAGGTAACTCATACAGCATTAGTGATGGGTGGTAGCGCCTTGCCAGCTGTCACACCTCTGTGAGGTAGGCCATTTGGGGTGCTCAGGGAGGTTGCACAGCCATGTCAGTAGCTAACATCCCCAGCGGAGACAGCCCTAGGGTGAACGCTACGAGGGGAGAGTGACGTTGTTCCAGGAGAGCACCTGTTATGTGAGTTTCACACATTAACCAGCTCTCTGAAGTTGGAAAGATACTAATTAAAATTCCTTGTAAGAAGTTGCAGTAAATAACCAATCAAGCAGGGGTTTATAGAGCGCAAACTACTCAACCGGGTCAGGTCTCAAGGCGCTGAGGGAAAGGGGGCGGGGGGAGATATTCTGCCGCTTCTGGAGGTCACTGAGTTCCATCGAAAAGCCAGGTCTTGAGGTCCTTTAGGAACTTAGGGAGCAATGCAGTCTGTCGGAGGTGGAGCGGTATGGAGTTCCATGCCTTGGCCGCGAGGAGGGAGAAGGAAAACCCTCCTGTTATTCTTTTCTTGATCCGAGGAACCATTGCGAGCGAGAGCTGGTTCGAGTGGAGAGAAGGCTGGGGAGCGTGGAAGGTGATGCTGTGGTTCAGGTTGGCTGGTCCGGTGTTGTGAAGGGCCTTGTGTGCGTAGGTGAGAAGTTTGAAGGTGATTCTCTTCTCGACAGGGAGCCTGTGTAGGGTTCGGAGGTGTTGGTTGATGTGGCTGTGACGCGTAAGGTTGAGTACTAGTCTGGCGGCGGCGTTCTGGAGTTTGCGGGTGAGGCTCTTGTTGATCCCGGCGTAGAGTGCGTTGCCGTAGTCCAATCTGCTGCTGATGATGGCGTGTGTGTCAGTTTTCCTGTGTTCAGGGGGGACCCACTTGAAGGTCTTACGGAGGAGGCAGAGGGTGTGGTAGCAGAAGGAGGTGATGGAGTTGATCTGGCGCTCCATTTTGAGTTCGAAGTCTAGAATGATGCCGAGGTTGTGTGCATGGTCCGTGGGGGCGGGGGGTGTGAGAAAGTTTCTTGCATGGTATGCCCCAACTTTTTGCTGAATTGCTGAATGTACTTTGACTGAGTGCGCCCTGGGCTCCTGCCAATCAGGTGCCCAGGGCCTATGTTCCTTCCCTAAAAACTGTGCTGAAACCTAAAACCCGAATTGGCAAACCCTGGCCACATGTCAGCCCCTGGTAAATTGTACCCAAGGTACCAAGGGCCTTGTTACCAGGGAAGGCCTCTAAGGGCTGCAGCACTTATTGTGCCACCCTTAGAGGCCCTATACCCTGACACAATGACACAAACACACTGCCCTTGCAGGCTGAGTGACTAGGTATAGGACAAAACAGAGAGTCGACATGGCACACATACCTGTGTGCCATGCCCACAACATACACAGCCCTGGCATACATCAGCCACCCCTCTAGCTGGGTGCCCTATGCCAGTGGTGTGGGTACAGGAGCATGAGCCCTGTGCCCCTACAGTAGCCAGGTCCATTCCTGGGCACTGTAAGTGCAGTGCTGCCATTTAAGAGTATATGGAGCTGGGAGATAGTCAACACGAACTCCACAGCACCATGATGGCTCCACTGAAGACTGAGAAGTTTGGTATCAAACTTCTCAGCACATTAAACCTGCACTGATGCCAGTGCAGGATTTAATGTACAATGCACGACCGAGGGCATCTTAGAGATCCCCTTGAACCTAACCTACAATCCACGTCTGGTCTGCCTAGGCTGCCACACAGCAGACCTGTTGCTGGACCCCTGGGTAGAGAGCCATCCACTCTCCTGGGCCTGCAACAATGCACATCCTGGGCGAGGTGCTAGGTCTCCTCCCCGAGGATGGGCATGGGAAGCTTCAAAGGCATGCCGCCTTTGTGAGCTTCTCCAGGCCACTTGCTGTACTCAGCAACTGGCTCCTACCGGTTCTAAACCCCCACTCTGGCGGGAAGACTGTCCGGAAACCCCAAGTAAGGACAGGGGGTGTGCCAGCCGATGCCAACCCTACCCCTCAGGTGGGGGAGGCGAGATGAAGCACATCTCCGGGCTCTCGTCATCTTGAAGATGGAGAGCCCTGCCCAATCAGGACTAGGCCACTGCCCCCTCCCACAGGAGAGTGGTAGGATAGGGGGTGTGCCCACCCCAGGGCAGGGACCCAGTGGTCCCTGCCCTTTACCTACCTGTAACGCCCCTAAATTTTAGTATTTAGGGGCACCCTGAACCTTCCTTCCTGAGATCCAGATTCAGAAACAGCAAAGAAGATCAAGAAGAAAGAAGACCTGCCGTGCAGCTGCTAACAAGAGGGAGACACCAACTGCTTTGACCCCAGCCCTACCGGCCTGTTGACCCTCGAACCTGCTCCTGCTAAATCCCGGCATCTCCCGTAGCCAGCAACCTCACAAACCCCGGAGGACCTGGCTACCTTGTGACTCTGAGCATCTGGGACTCCCACGAGCAGTGGTACTGCTCAAAGCAAGTAACTGACCTCTGGCATCAGCCAGGAACCGCGAACCCTGCACACACTGCACCTGCCAAGCCTGGCCTGCGCTGGAGTGGACCAAGACCATGAGGACGTCCCCCCGGCGACTGTGACCCCGAATCCGGCACCCAAGGACCCACCTCGACGCTCCTGAAGATGCCTGCAGCCTCAGAACCAGGGACCCCCCAACGGCGATCAACAGAGGGTAAGATTTCCCGACACCAAAAGGCACCCCTGCACCTGGCGCCCTACGGCTCACTATGCCCCACTACTGGGAACCGACCTATCCTCCAACTACCCAACTTACCTCTCGAAGTGGTGGTTGCACCTGAAGAATCTTCGGCCCGAGCTTGCAGCCTTTGTTCGTTCTTGAGCTTCTCCATTGCAATTCATTGAGCGCCCGAAGGCTCAAAAGCACCCTGCACCCAGCCGCACGAGTGCCCCTGGCTGTGCAACCTCTACTCCTACCTACTTCCCCATTTGCCCTGAGCAAGTGACCAGGAGCCCAGCTCCCACAACCGCGTGGCCTGCTTGCCAGTTGCCACCAACCAAGGGCCCCCTGCCTTCCATAGGATAACATTGGGCCTGACTCACTCTGCACCCGGCTGCCCCTGGGCCGCTGAGAGTGTAACTACTGTACTTACCTGACCCTGGGAGACCCCTGAGTCTATGCCCAGAACCTTAACTCTGCCAGCCGAGTACTTAGCCAAAAGCCTGATTTTTCTTCCATAGGATAACATTGATTGGTTTCACTTGAAATTTCTTCTTTAAGTGTGGAGTTTCTAAACTTTGATATATTCACCTAAAATTAACCGAGTAACGATAACTGAAATACTCACCTGCTATTAGGAGAGATCCCAGTGCTGGATCTTGGTGCCCAGCACTTACCCCGAAAAGTAATTACAAACCATACTTAACGCTAACTCAATTTTATTCCATAGGAAACCATTGACTGTTGTTCTGTGAAATTTCTTCTGTCGATTTTTGCAAACTACAAATATTCTTTAAAATCGTACCAACTGTGCAAACGTAATTACTTACCTGTTTTAGATAGATGTCCCAGTACTGAGCCTAGGAGCCCAGCACTGGATTACAAAAGTAACGAGAACATACTTTACCGGTAACTTGAACTTTCTCCCATAGGAAACCATTGACTGTTTTTCTGGGAAGTGTCGATTTTGCAAACTTACAAATATTTGTTAAAAATCGCCTGTATAACCTAAACGCATTCTATCAACTGCTTACAGGTGGTATACTAGTGCTGGATCCAGGATCCAACACTGAACCCGAAAAAGTAACCATAACCCCACTTACCTGCTAAGTGAATTTCCTCCCATAGGATAACATTGGTAATTTGATTAGAAAAAGTTTCTAAGTGTCAACTTTTAAAATACCAAAATATTGCTTAAAAATCACAACAGTAACTAAAACGTATTAACTCACTTGTTTCCAAGAACTGTCCCTGGACTGAATCTAGGATCCAGTCCTGGAGTTAGAAAAGTAATCCTGAAAGTAATCAATTGCATTTAACTTAAAATTCCCATTGAGCTCAATGTATGATTGTGTTTGAAATTGTGTTGCCTATTGCAACAAACTGTAACTATTGCATTCAAAAGTCAATTGCCTATTGCAAAGTATTTAACTAAAGCATCTCATTCTGAGAAAGTATATTTTGATACCTATTGTTGGTTCTAAAATAAAACAACCATATATTTTTATATACAAACCATTGGCCTAGAGTTCAGTTCTTGAGTGTGTGAGACCGTTTGCTGACTGAGTGTGTACAACAAGTGCTTTACACTGTCCTCTGATACTGCCTTACTGCTCGACCAAGCTACCACTTTAGAGAGTAAGGTTATATCTAACTTTAGCCTCTGCCAAACCTCTGGGGACTGTGGACTCTGTACACACTGTACCTATTTGGGAACAGTATATACAGAGCCACTTTCCTACAGGGGGTCCCCGAGGGTGGGGGGCCACCAGGTGTCGTTCCAGGCGTCGGGGTGTGGACCCATGATGTTTACCTCGGTTTTGACCATGAAGAGTTGATGGCAACTGTTATTCATTCATCTGGCGACTGCTTCTGTTCCGTCTTGAAAGTTGCGTTTGGTGATGTTGGGTTCGTTGGAGAGGATGAGTTAGGTGTCATATGCATACGATGTGATGTTTGCTCTGACGATGGACGTGAGTGGAGCCATGTAGATGTTGAACAGGGTTGGGCTGATGGAGGATCCTTGTGGAACTCCGCAGGTGGTTGGAGTCGGCTCTGAGAGAAAAGGAGGGAGTCTGACTTGTTGCGTTCTGCCGAAGAGGAAAGAGAGGATCCAGTCGAGGGCCTTATTCCGGATTCCTGCATCATGGAGTCTGCTGGCTTGGGTGCAGTGAGACAGTGTTGAAGGCCGCGTGGAGGTCTAGGAGGATGAGGGCTCCCTTCTCTCCTCTGTCAAGGAGGGTACGGATGTCGTCCGTTGCTGCGAGACGTATGGTTTCGGTGCTGTGGTTCTTACCAAATCCTGATTGGGAGGACTTGAGGATGTTTTTTTCTTCAATGAACGCGGCAAGTTGGCTGTTGACGTCTTTTTCCATGACTGGTCGGATACGGGAGAAGGGTCTGAAATTCTTGGTCGGTTGTGTCCGCTGAAGGTTTTTTTAGGAGAGGGTTGATCTTGGCTTGTTTCCAGTCGTCGGGGGAGGAAGCGGTCTCGAAAGAGCGGTTGATGATGCGTTGAAGCTCAGGGGCGATGTCTGCGGCTTTGCGGTAGATGTGGCGGGGGCAGGGGTCAGTGGGGGCCCCAGAGTGGGGGACTTCATTATTCTCAGAGTGTCTTTGATGCTGAGGGCGGACCAGCTGTCTAGTGTCGGCTGCATGCTGCTGGGAGCGGGTTCCTCGTGGCGGTTGTTGTCCTCGAAGTTGTCATAGATGGTCTTGATTTTGTGATGAAAGAAAGCGCTGAGTCTGTTGCAGAGGTCCTGGGAGGGAGTGATGTCTGTGGACTTGCTGTTGGGTTGAGCGAACCCTTTGACGATGCCAAAGAGTTCCTTGCTGTTGTGTGCATTGGTGGAGATTCTGTCCTGAAGTGCTTTCTTCCTGGAGAGTCGGACAGGGGTAGCTGTTTTGAAGTTGTCGAGGTCTGTCGGGGTTTGGGAGGTCCTCCACAGGTTTTCGAGACGTCTGCAGGTGCGTCTTGAGTCTCGGAGATTGGTGGAAAACCAGATTTCTTGGCGTGGGGCTTGGAGGCTTTCTTGAGGGGCGATGGTGTTAGTACAGTCGGTGATCCAGTTGTGTAGAGTGCGGGCGGCGGTGGTGGGGACATCGTCTGTGGTGGTGGGACCAGAGCTGCTGAGGGCGGCAGCGAGCTGGTCAACGGAGATCTTGTTCCAGTTCCTGCGTTGGAGATGATGCGGGCGTCTGCCAGGGATGTTGGATTTGAAGGTGAAGTGAACACAGCGGTGGTCTGTCCATGGGAGTTTAAAGGTGTGGCTGAAGGTGATGGAGTTCCCTGCTTTGAAAACGGGATCGAAGATGTGCCCAGCTGTTTGCGTTGGTTCTGGTACTATTTGCTGGAGTCCTATGGTCTGGAGGTTGTCCACGAGGGAGGCGGAGTTGGGGTCCTGGCGGTTGTCGAGATGGAAGTTGAGGTCTCCTAGCAGCGTGAAATCAGTGGAGGTGATGGCATGCGGCATGATGATGTTGGTGATGGAGTCGGAAAAAGGAGTGCTGGGTCCAGGGGGTGGGTCTGTAGATGAGGGTGCCTTGGAGGGTGGAGGACGGGTTGGTCTGGATCTTGAAATGGAGATGTTCCATCAGGTCTGTGGGCCCGTCGGAATAGGTGCTCCACCAGAGATTGACCTTGTGGGTGATGGCGATGCCTCCTCCGGGGGGGTTGGGGCGATCCTTTCGGGTGAACTTGTATCCTTCAGAGATTGCGATCGTGATGTCTGGTCCGGAGACGGCATTCATCCAGGTGAGGAAGGGCCGGGTGGTGCTGTCGAGGAGGTCCCAGATTTCTGCGGCATGTCTGTGGAGGGAGCAGACGTTGAGTATGCATCTCAGGGTTTGGGGTGCGACGGGTTTGTGAGTGGAGGGAGGTGTAGGGTCCTGGGTTTCGGCGAAGGTGAAGGAGTGGCGGCAGGTGAAGGGTCCGTGGGTGTCGAGAGGTGAGGAGATCTTGCAGCTGTAGTTCTTGACGGCGTTGAGTTTGTGGAGTGCTGAGGAGCTGTACAATTGGCAGGCCAGAGGACCAGGGGTCCTGGCGCTGGTCGCGGTCAGGTCACGGACGGGCGCAGACGGGCTTGCCTTTGGTGCACTGGCGGCGCCGCTGCGCATGGCCGTGCAGCGGCCTTCATTAAGTAGAGGTCAGGGGAGGGTGGGAGAGATAGGGGGGCGGAAGTGCCGTGGGGGCAGCAGCGGCGGGGACCAGCAAAGAAGAGAGAAGGGTGGAAAAGGAGATAAGGGGCTGAGCGAAGAAAAAACAGGGGTGATGAAAGCAGAAATGGAAAACAGAACAAGTCACCACACGGAAAAAAAAGTAACCAGAGATAATAAATTACGCAAGAGCAGACCAGTGCGAGGCACGGGGGCTCGAACCGTGGTCTTGGCGGCTAAAAAGCAGAGCACTGCCAGGGGGAGCTGCGGGGCTGTGCGCAGGGAGAGCCGGTCCCCAGGGGTTAACCACAATAAGGAAGAGGACAGGTTGCTTCCCCCCATCATACTGAAGATTTATTGTATGTTGACTTGTAAAACCCCAGTGAGCTGGATATATATCCTGAGCTGGAGCTAGACCTGCCACCAGTAAATAAAAGTGCCTCATTTTCAGTGGGAGGCCAGCTGAAGTATAAGAATTTAATCTGCAGACTACTCTAGCTTGTACCACTGCAACCAACCAAGTCTTTTTGTGATCGCCTATGTGGCACCAACAGGAACCGTTCAGTCCAGTAGAAACAGCAATTCTTCCCATGTTTTGGCGGCTACAGAGCCACTTCAGTTTTGTTGCATGGATTCTGTACATACACAGAACTATGCGCAGGAAAACAGGACCTCGGTGTGTTGAGGCTGAGCCTTCCTACCGCCTCAGTACCCAAAATCCCAGAACCGACTAGCTATAGTGTCTCATTCGCTCTCCTACATAATCACTAAGCTACAAATTATTAGACAACCCAGAACACAACACTCCCGACTCTCTCGGGAATCGCGGTAGCAAGATATACCCTTTCGTTCACTCACTTATGCTTGTCCACAATAAGAATTGACAGAGTCACTCTTATAGTTCAAAATTTTTAGTTTAAGTATAGTGCTCTATAATGCAGTATACGAGCCACTACCAGCAGCAAAACGCATAAATCTATAACAGTTAGCATTGTTGCAATTCCATATATTATAAAGAGGGATGTCATCACATACAGACAGTGGATAAAGGACTTTAAGGCCTAGCCACCCTCCCCTTGGCTAGAAGTTTTATTATATAAAAGAAGATCTCTGGGCTTTGTCAGCAGACCCCATACCTTAGTGCCTAGATGGTATTTCTACATCATAGGAACAGCATAGCTCTTCTCCCTGGAAAGGTCTCTCTCCGAGCGTGTTTTAGACTTCATGCTTTCCCATAATATGAATGCATGAGTTTCCAGCAATAGCAGCTGTGTTAGCATGTTTTCTCTAGATGCTAGGGACTGACCAGAACAGAATAACAAGGGGCATTGTTTATCGACCTTGCACACTGTCTAAAGACTAAAATCCAGGAACAGGCAGAGACTGCAGGAAGCAGACAGTTCTCATGTGAAAGGCATAAACAGAGTCATGTAGTAACATGCGCAAAAGCAGCATCATGGCAGCAGAGCTCATGTTAACTTAAGCAATGTCGACTATGACCCCAATGGCCATATGACAGTTTGACCTCTCAGGTTAGTACCTGGCTGGTTAGAGGCAGAATACGTCATTACCTCCCCAGCTGGAAATCCATCCCGTCAGACAGCTATATATTACTGATTTTTCAAAGGAGCTATGCCTTGCTCCCCCTGCCCACAACGCCTCCTTCTCCACTCCTCCTTCCTCCCACATTGAATTGAGTTTCAGAGGAGTACTCTGCAATCCTTAAGGAGGAAGTCAGCGTTTTGTTGCCCAAAGCTGCTGGGCGTGGTGAGGATATTACTCGTGTTACTTCTCATTCGAAATACGCTCTGAACACCTATCTTAGGATGGACAGGTTCAAAATGCTTACTCAAGCCTAGATCCTGTCATCTCTTCACCTTGGAGACTGAATGATGTCTGTGGACTTGCAAGGTGCTTATTTCCTTATACCCATCATCCAATTCCACAGGCATTACTTGCAGTGCAAGATAGGCCAGGGACATTTTCCATTACCATACTTACTTTCCGCGGTCCCATGGGTATTCATGAAAGTGATGGCGGTGGTGCTGCCCAACTTTGGTGCTCCAGAGTACAATCATTCCTGTACCTCAATGACTGGTTACTGATGGCAGACTTGCTGCAGTGCAACGTAGATCACCTCCCAATGATGCTGGAACTATTAACATTATTGGGTTTCACTATAAATGAGCCAAAGTCCCACCTGATTCCCTCAAGGATGCTTCCATTCATTGGGCAAATCTGGACTTGGTCGTGCTCAAGGCCTTTTCTGTGCCACAGTGAGTCTGGGACATTTAGGATATGAGACCTATGTTTTAGAGGTCGGATCAACGTTTTGCTAGAATCGCTCTGAGGCATCTTGGGCTCCTGGCCTTGTGTATCATTCTCATCCCAATTGCCAGGTGACACTTGCAATCTTTGCAGTCGAAAGTCAGATGCCTGTGGGCCCAGCATCATGAATTTCTCTTCGATTCCTTCAGATCTCCTTGGAGTCTGATCTTCTATAGTGGCAAACACCACGCTGACCCGCAGCAGGCTTCACTCTCTCCACCAATGAGTTAGCTATGCTGACAGACATGTCACAGCTGGTTTGTGGGGGGGGGGGGGGGGGACATTTAAGATATGCTTCCTAATGGAAAATCGACTCCATATTAAAGGCACATATAGCTTGCGAGCTTTTGTCCTCCAATTAGACTGCCACTTCAGGAGGACTTCCTTTCCCAGCAACAGAGCAGGGCCCAGTATCCGAGTTTTCACAACCTACACCCTCCTATTCATGGAGATTGAACGGCAAAAACTAAATGCATTTGACTTGCCGGCTAAGGTGATGGATGTCACCTGCCAGGAGCTCTTCGACAAAGTTGATCTATGATGGGCTCTGGTACAAATTTGTTTCCTGTTGTGGTGCCTGAAACACTGACCACTTGCTAGCTAGACTCTGATGTTCTTTTGTCTGTTTATTAGCCCAGCAAGGCCCTGCAGTGGGCACACTAAAGGTGTGTCAGGCCTTTCGGCCTTTCTTTGTTTACTTGACCAACCGTCTTTGTCACATGTCATGATGTGGTTTATAAAACATTTGACTCACATTTTAACCTTCCCTAAAACCCGTTTTAATGCAGCAATGGGATCTGAATGCGTTCTTGAGATATATATATATATGTATCTTAGAGCATTTGCATGCCATTGCTAAGGAAGATCAAGCCTACCCTGTGGCTAGGCATTTTGTCAGCATGGATCAAAGCATCGGGGATCTGTTGATGTTCTTTGGTCTTGACCATGTTCTGGTTAACATAAGAGGAGGGGATAGGATTCAAAGGCTACGGAGACTAGAGTCTCGTTTCATTATTGATTTACAGACCAAAGCCCTGAAAGAGCTTAACACCGGGGAAGAATTGGTAGAGCATTTAGGGGAATAGCCTCTACTTAGGAGTATGCTGTGTGTTTGTTTAGGATGTCTACAGATAACTTGATTGAAGACGACTGCTAATTACCTATTCGTTTTTTTAGGCACTATTGGGTTTTGAGCCGTTATACGGCATTCTAACAATTTTCTATGTGTTTTTTTCTTAAAATACATTTTAAAATGTTTATTTAGCCATATAACAGGCATTTGTCATAAATTGAGATCATGCCCTATGATGGGGCACTTGGCCGATACACGGCGGAATTGTGTGTTTTTTTACAGCAGAGTCATATTTTTATCTGCAATTGCCTACTAATAACAAATCAATTGTTAAAGTAACATGGGAGATAACGTATTTTTTATAAATGTATGGCCGATACACGGCAGCATAACGTTAACCAGCCTCATTTCAATATTGCCTAATGTGACATTGTCCATGTAATATCAGGACATTTAAAGATGGCGCTCGAAGTAAAGCAAGATAATGTCCTTCTTTCATGTTTATTGATACCATGGAAACAAGTAAAAAATGGGCACTGCCGCCGCGTCAGTAACACCGACGATGGCCAGCCTTCGACACAGGGCCAGCTGATGATCCCTGTGGAGCCTGCAATGTTGACTCCCCAAAAGATCCTGATTTTGGGCACTCTTCAATTAGGGCATCCTGGCCGGGTGCCACCACGGCCTAACATGAGGTCATTCAGAGGGCCGCTAGACACCATAAAATGGAGATGCGTGTGATAAAAGATTTCCTTATGGAGATTCTTTCCAAGCCTGAACGCATGGTCCAATTTCTACCCATTCCTAAAGGCCCAAGTAAATCTGTTGGTATAGCGTAAGTTGCATTAGGGGTCAATTCCCCCTCTGCTCATAGGCAGTCTGTAATGTCCTGTCCAGCTCCCATGCCTATATTTACTTTTATTACTGATTCCACGCTGCACAATAGGCATGGTGCACCACGTTACGCTTAGTTGACACTCCGTTTACAAACTCACCTGCTGTGCGAAAAACAATCTAACATGGACTTAGTGCCCATGCGCATTGAGCACTATAGAAGGAGTCACATGACATCTGGTAACTAAAAGGAACTTAAAAACAAGTTGCAATCATCGGAGTCCAACATTAGATGACAGGAGATTGCAGAGCATTCAAATCTTCAACACTACATGGTAAAAGCAGATGGCTTACAAGGCATCTAAAAAGGTCTCAAGTTAAAACTCTGCACACTGTCCCAGACAATTTGTTTTGCTCTCTGCGTATGAGGACACGGAAGAAGAGAGAGGCAAGAAACTGATGTTAGCACACAAGGGTGCCTCTTCATTTGCATCTCTTCTCCACCAGTTCCAGGGTTGTACAGAGCAACTGCAAACCCCCACAGCACCACTTATGGCAGTGCAAAATTCTCCGGATCCGGTAGTTTCCCTTCAAGTGTACAGGTAAAAAGAGCTATGCCCTTGGGATATTAAGCCACTGCTTCCACCACCGGCATAACCTAGACTGAAGGTGCAGTGGCCATCCTCTTTCAAAGTGTACACTTTGGGTGTTCTCTCATTCGTGCACAACGCCAAGAACAGATAGAGCGCCTATACTGGATTTCCATCGTTATCAAGTCCCCTGTAAGAAAATCAGAAAAATATTACAGAACAGGGCGGTACTGATTTACAAAGCCATACAGTGGACTTCAATCCCAACACCTCTAACTCGATGCTTGACATCAAAGGAACACTTATGTAACCTTTAATTTTCTAATGGATGTATTTACATGTATATCTGTCAGCAGTGACTTTCATTGGCTTCTTTAGTGTCTCTCTGAAACATACTTTGAGCGCCATATTCATCATTGGCATTTTTTTTTTTTTTTTTTTTTTTGAAACCGTTTATTGCAGTTTATAGAAGTTACAGGTATGGGCCTACAACCACACGGCCGGCCGCTAGAGCATCAAAAGCATATTACATACATACAGCAAAAAACTTTCTCAGCGGTGCCCAGTAGGAAGACAGGAGTGATCAATGGTGCAGGCCTCACAGCTCCATGCCCACAGTACGGTTCCATTTTCTTAAAGCAAAACAACGTAAACAAACCACAACCGCAAGGCAACCCTCGATCCAAAGTGACAACACGTGCTCCATAAGTGGGGGATCCAAACCAGCAGCAAAATTCTGAAGAGGGGGACGGGAGTAGATCAGGGACTGGGGGACCGCGCGCCCGCGGCCAAGGGAGGGGCGCCATCTAGGGAGACGGAGCCGGCGAAGCCGCCGGTAGCAGCGGCGGCTCACAAATACCCCCGCGGTAGGCGTTCCAGGGGCCCCAGAGTTTCATCCACGCCCCAGGCTTACCCCTCGCCACATACACCACCTTTTCACGAAACATACACCAATCCATATGCTCTTTCCAGGCCGACACCGCAGGGGGCCTCTGGGATCCCCACAATTGGGCAATATCACGCTTGGCTATCATGTATCCCAAAGTCACCCACCGCGCCTGCGGGACCGAGTAGTCATTTGGTTCCCAGACATTCAGCAAGCATCTCCTCGCTTCAGGCAGCAGCGCGACACGCGTAACCATTCGTAGAACCTCATGCACACCACGCCAGAATCGCTCCACCCTCGGGCACTCCCACAGTATATGCATGAAAGTCGCCAACGCACCACAGCCACGCTTACACATTCCATCACCGGCAAAACCCATACGTAAAAGCCTTGGCCCCGTCACGTAGACCCGGTGAAGGATCTTGAGCTGGACGAAACGAAGGCGAGCCGGGATGGCCACCTCTTTCGGAGAGGCCACCGCGGAGATCCAATCCTCGTCGTCCAGCTCCAGCCCGTCGGCAACCCAAGCCTCGCGGAGACTAGTCAGCAGACACGATCTATCGTTAATCAATTTTTTGTATATGAGGGAGATCGTGCTGTCCGGGACATGGCCATCTAGCACTCTGTCCTCCAGGGGGGAAAACTCCGGAATGGATGCACATCATTGGCATTTTTGATATCGTACACCAACTTTGTTCGGTTATCATTTATGCTGTTTTATCAATAGCTGTATGCAGGCACGTTTTCGATCCTTTGAGGGTTTGTAGACCACCTGCAATATTTGTCTTGTGGAGGGTATGAGCAGAGTGGCAACTGAACTGCAGAATCCTTTGTACTTTGATTGGATTCTAATTATTGTAAACAAATCAAAGTTTCTTTTAATTAAATACAATACTTTATTTGCACTTAAGGATATACAAGTAGACATTACATTATCAATAGTTTTTTAATTGCTATGTCCATCAGTTTTCTTATTTTAAAGAATCGTCACTCATCAGATGACACCCAGATCGTGTTTCCTTGCAGTTCACGTATTTAGTGCTGTTTGGCAGTAGATAGATCTCTGCTATGGTGTCACGAGCTGAAACAACACTATCTCTACATAAAGGCACCATTAACTCTATTAATGTTAGTTCCTAATGTACCTACATGACATGTACAAAACTTTCACCATACCAATGTTCTTGGGCTTCCTTTGACTTTTGTTTTCTAGAACTTACTTGAGATCTTTGGTTTATGGTTTCTTGCCTGCTAGCAAGATATAAGCATGCTTCTTTTCTCTCCCTTAGATAAACTTGAAGCTGCACCTCCGGTGGACCTGAATTCTGTGCTACTTGTTGCCATCGAGCAGTTCACAGCATACCTAAGGCACAAAAAACGACTCAAGGAAAAGACTGAAACTCTTCTTGAGAACGAGAGGGTCAAGACATTTCTGCAACTACTTTCTCTAGTGCAAGGTGCAGTAGCGATATATTTTATATGAAGGCATTAGCACCTTCCTTAGAGGTACTGTTTGTTTTTCACTTTGTTAAATTAGAACTATAATTCCACGCAAATAAGCATGTTTTAAAGCACCTTGTTTCCGGGTGAGGACAGATAGTCTTAATAGGAAGTTGTGAACAGGTACTAGTGTGTCCTGTTTGTCTCTGTTGCACAGAAAAGGAATCCGGCTTTTCTTATTGCTTTGCCTAGGACAGACTAATTTCTTCTTAACAGCTCAGTTGTCAGTAGTTTCCTGACCGTTGGATACACCTAAATAGGTGGACTTGCAAACTACTAGTCAGTGTTCCAGAATTCCTTATGCTCGGTACCAAAGTCCTCATTTTGACGTAGAGAGAATTACTGGATAGTAATTTTATTGCAGAATACATCCAATACCGCTCCTTATGTTTTACCCTTGGACTAAAATGTCTCCCCATTGTGAGTTTTCAAGGCCATAACAAGGGATAATGTGAGGAATCCGAGTTACTGCCTCAAATTTCTGCTCAGTTTATTCTTTCTCCCATGCATATTTGCTAAGTACTACCAGGCAAAATTACCAGTGATTTGTTTAGCTCCACTCCGGCACTCTGTTTAAATGAGAGAGAGAAACCTGAAGACCACAAATTGGTTCTTTTGCTGTAGTTTTTATTGGGATTTGTGCTAGTCCTATGTAAAAAATAAATATGTACTAGTATACCCCACAGTAGCTTGTCGTCAAGGACCCATCCTGATGGAATCAGCAGAAGAAAGAGTGTGAAATAGTCCTGGAAATGGCTGTGAAGGGAGAAATTGCAGCGTGCTGAATATGTAGGGCTATGTCTGACTAGATTACGCTTCAGGCCTGGGTTAGTGAGTGGCCTCCGAAGCCTTGTGGTGACTATCCTACCGGGATGCCACCGCACATGTTCTGTTGTGCCAGACTTTCTTTATCACACACTGTTTTGAGATGCTGCTTGGTTACTGGGGATGAGATGGCGACTATTGTGGTTGAACACGTGTGTATCACTTAAACAGTCCCTTATGGATAGGTTTTGTGTTCTTGGGACTGGGTATGTGCACTGAAAGTTATGACAGTTAGTGTGGGGGTGTGAGATTATGAGGAGTTCCAGGGAAGTTGAATGTCAAACAGGCAAACAGTGTTGTAGCATACAACACGTTTGTGGGTGGCATGTTGGCAATAGCTCTGGATAGAGTGGGAAGGATATGGCATATTGAAAAAAAAATGTGCTGAGCTATGGCCTGTGCTGTTGTGTTTAGGTCCTGGAACATCAACGGGCTGAATAGTGCCAAAAAGAAATGCTTGGTCATGGCATATCTTGAAAAACATGGCTTTGAAGTCTCACCCCTGCAGCATACGCACGTGAAACCGAGTGTGGCACCCCCATTTGTATTTAAATGTGAGCCAAATACATATTTTACAACATATAGAGGGGTACCATGTTGACACGGAAATCCGTCCACATCATAATATATTTTATTCACACAGACTCCCCTGGGACATATATTTCTTTGTAGCGGGGATGGAGACTCTAACCTCACAGTGGACCCCACTGCAGAGAGTACAAATTCATACAGAACTGGCCAGTCAGATGCAGCAAAAACATTACATAAAGAGAGGTGCTGAAAGAGTGTATTAATGAAGCTCCTCAGTCCATGATTGTCACTCTCACATTGGGATATGGTTAATGTCAAGGGATGTTGTTGCATGACTAATGGACAATGAATACCTCTCCCACACATTATTTGACCACTCACCAGTGATGTTGAGGATAAAACTTCCAGACCAGAATGCATCTCAGGAAGAATTCCTGCACTTGGGCTGGGCACACTACCCTTCTATCAAAACATACTGGCGTGCAGTTGCTGATTCTATAGCTGAAATAGTTGTGAAGTCAGTCGAGTGCTCCCCACTGGTAATGCTGTTGGCAGTAGCATAGTTAATATGCTATTGGCCCTACTGCAAGCAAAGTAACTGCCCCCCCTCACTGGTATGACATCTCAAACTGTCAGGTGCTCCTGACTCTCCGCAATCCCCTTCAACATAGTCTGTA
This sequence comes from Triturus cristatus, assembly GCF_964204655.1. Lineage (NCBI taxonomy): Eukaryota > Metazoa > Chordata > Amphibia > Caudata > Salamandridae > Triturus > Triturus cristatus. Next base: position 515,493,986 of record NC_140588.1, read on the forward strand.
TCTGCTATATCAAAACACCCTCACCTACTAATACGAACACTAGTATTTCCACTCCCTGCATTGCATGGACAAAACATGGTGGCTACCCTACTCTCACACAAGCACACGCCTCACACACACACAGGTACACTGCTCACTAGGAAGGAGCAGATTTAGGACAGATGGTGGCATAAGAGGCACAGGTTAAGTGCCTGGTGCATCGGTCAAGTAGTGCAATTAAAAGTTGTTGAGGTTACCTACACTGAAACCTCAATGCCCACTGAGGTTATCTATCATCAGCCGTACTTGGACCAGCACTGTGGACTATGTGAGCCTGCACTTTATGGACGTTTGCGTGGAAGAGTGCTGTAGAGAGATATATTCTTTTAGCTAGCCCAACCCTTATCCTAACCCACAGCCATACCTCTGTTTTACTGGGGGGAAAAATAAACATGTCATTTTAACATTTTAAAGGAAAAAGGTTTTGAAATAAGTTGGTAATGAATTACAATTATGTTATTACTTTTATTTATAGTGACTTTTATCCTACTGCAAACAGAAATAAATCTATACCTCTCAAATAGCACCTGCCACATATCTTGCTCTAAACATTATGTCCGAGGCATATGAGCTGCAGATTACACACTTTTGCATAGATCGCCATCTGGTGTTGGGCCCGGATGTTTGCAGTTTGTTTTTCCTCTTGGAAAGTCTTTGGAAGTCACGAGGTCGGTGACTCCTCCCTTGGTTCGTATTGCGCATGGGCTTCGGCTCCATCCTCAGATTGTTTTTTCCCGCCGGGCTCGGATGTAATACTTCGCGCTCCGGTTCCGAACATTCCAGTTCGACGATCGAAGCGGAATCCTCGCTCTCCCCGGTATTGTTTAGATACTGATCTCCTCAATCACCTTCTTCTTCGACGCACCTTCGATTCCAGTCATCGACGGCGGCCTTCGGGCCTATCCAGGCTCCGGTCCCGGCTGATGGAAAGAACTCCATTCAAGAAGTGCCCTCGATGTGGGTCCATATTCCCCCACACCGATCTTCTTGAGGTGTGCAACCTCTGCCTCTCCCCTGAACACGAGGCTCGAGACTGTCCCGCCTGCAAGTCTTTTAGATCTAAAAAGACTATTCGAGATCGAAGGGCCAGACGAAAAATGGCGCACTCCTCGGCCTCCATTCCAGTCGACATCTTCAGGGAAGACGTCGAAGCTCCGGGACACCAGCACACCGAAGAGGACCTCGTCAGTGCTTCCGAAGCTGACGACTCGGATGTGGAGGACATCACCCCGGCGCAGAGGGTCGTGAGTAAAATTCCCCCTCCCACACCCGCGCCGACACCCAAAAAGGCTTCGGTCACGCCTTCGGGCCTAGGCAAGACAAAAGACACTGCTTCGAACACCCCACCTTCGGGCCCGGTGACGAAGCCAAGTAAGCCTTCCGGCGGCTCGGGCTCGAGCCAGCCTGCCAGCGGTGCCGAAAAACACCCTTCGGCACCGAAGAAAAGATCGGCCTCAACACCGAGCTCCACACCAAAACCCTCGGTGTCCAAACCCAGCCTCTCGGTGCCGACCAAACATCATAAGGCCCTCGGCACCGACACTCCCGCGCCGAAGCCTGTCTCGGCACCGAACAAAAAATTGGAGGTTCCCAAAAAGCACGGCACAGACAAGCCTAAGAAGCCGTCGGCCCCGAAAACGTCGGCGCCGACGGAACAACCAGTGTCGCAAGAACTTTTTACACCGGATCTTTTGCAAAAGACACTTACCAAGGATCCAAAAACGGGACATTTGGCACTGTCTTCTAAAAAGAGACATTTGGACAAACCAGCTCCACCTCCACCTCCAAAGAGGAAGGACTGTGCTACCTCCCCTTTCAGAGTTCCTTCCCAACCTCCTCCACCTCCTCCACCCTCTCCACCTCCACCCCCTCCACCTTCTCCACCCCTGCCTCATCGCTCTCCGACCCCGTCTCCAGATCATGATGATCAGGGGGACCCATACTACGACCTAGCAGATGTGCCACAAGACCCCACCCCTACAGGATCCCCAGACCCCTGGGATGATTATAATAATCCAGACATTCCAGATGTCCCACAAGATGACCTCTATCCATCCAGGCCATCTCCACCAGAAGACTCACTAGGTTTTCACCACCTACTTCAGAGGGCGGCACATTATCACGGGGTAGAGCTACACACTGACCGAGTAGAGGAAGATTTCCTCCTAGACACCTTTGATACTGCGCATAGGTCTACTGCTATACTACCTATGCTCAAAGGGGTAATAAAACATGCGCCAGAGGTTTTTAAAGACCCAGTCAGGGCTAGGGTCCTAAACCCACGCATAGAAAAAAAGTATAAAGCTGCCCCTACAGATCCTGCCTACATCAAAGGGCAAGCGCCACTGGATTCCCTAGTGGTATCCACCGCAAGAAAGAGATCAAATTCCCAGGCGTCAGGCGAAGCACCACCACATGACAAAGAATCAAAGCTCCTGGACGCGTCAGGAAAACGCACTGCGTCACAGGCAGCTAATAGATGGCGTATCGCCAACACTCAAGCGCTATTGGCCAGATACGACCGAGCGCATTATGATGAACTAGAAACCATCATGCACCATCCATCAGAAAATTATAAAAATAGGGCCAATGAATTAATCCAAGAGGGTAAGACCCTAACTAATACCTCTATACGCTGTGCCTTAGACGCAGCAGACACAGCCTCCAGGGCCATTAACACCAGTGTCCTACTCCGTCGACACGCTTGGCTGAGAGTTTCAGGCTTTAAACCAGAGGTACAAGCCTCCATATTAAACCATCCGTTCGATCAGGAACATTTATTCGGTCCAAAGATAGATGAAGCCCTCGAGAAGATGAAAAAGACACAGATACGGCGAAATCTATGGGAGCCCTACAGTCACACCCTCCTAGACGCTCCTTTCGCCGCTCTTCCTTTCGGGGCACAGGCAGAGACTACTCCTCAGACAGCGCGTCCACGTCCTACAAATCCCCTCCTCAGTCCACCTTCACAAAAGGTTATCAAAGAGGCGGCTATAGAGGAAATAACAATAAAGGCAGAGGCAAAACAAATACCGCCCGCTCTGCCACACCGCCTACCCAATGACTTTCCCCTGCTCCCCCCAGACCATCCCACTCCGGTCGGGGGCAGACTACAAAATTTCCTTCATGTCTGGGAGTCCATCACATCAGACAAGTGGGTGACCCAAATTATTCGTTCAGGGTACTGCCTGGAACTCACATCAACCCCCCCCCCCCAACATTCCACCCAGGCAACGCCCAATGTCACAAGAACATTCCACGTTACTAAAACAGGAGGTAATCTCCCTCCTACAAAAACACGCAATCGAACAGGTCCCCCACGATCAGCAAAATGTAGGGGTCTACTCCCTATATTTTCTGATACCAAAAAGAGACAAGACTCTACGACCTATCTTAGATCTCCGGCCTCTAAACACATACATACATTCGGACCATTTTCATATGGTAACACTTCAGCAGGTACTTCCGCTCCTCTCCCAGAACGACTTTCTCACCACACTGGACTTGAAAGACGCGTACTTTCACATTCCGGTACACCATGCCCACAGAAAGTACCTCAGATTCGTACTGGACGGGCAACAGTACCAGTTCAAGGTGCTCCCATTCGGGGTCACAACAGCACCACGGGTATTTACCAAGTGCCTAGCGGTAGTGGCAGCACACCTCAGAAGACAGCACATTCACGTCTTCCCGTATCTGGACGACTGGCTCATAAAAGCCGCGTCCTACAACCCATGTGTACACCACACCGCCACTACAATCCAGCTACTTCACCAACTAGGCTTCACGGTGAACCACCAAAAGTCCCAGCTAACACCATCCCACATAAAGCAATACCTCGGTGCCACCATAGACACCTCAAAAGCCATTGCCTACCCCGATCCGGCAAGGATCGCAAGCATTCAGGCTTTGCGTCAAAAATTCATACTTAAACACTCACTCCCAGCAAGAGTGTTTATGCAACTGATAGGGATGATGGCCTCTTCCATTTTCATAGTACCTCATGCAAGACTCCAGATGCGTCCACTCCAAGAGTGCTTAGCGCACCAATGGAACCAGGCCCAGGGGCAACTGACAGATCTGGTGTTGATAGACGGTCGCACCCATTGCTCTCTGCAGTGGTGGTACATCACAAATCTTTCCAGAGGTCGACCGTTCCTGGACCCGGTTCCACAAATAATCCTGACAACAGACGCATCGCTCTCCGGCTGGGGAGCTCATCTACTACACCTCACAGTGCAGGGCACATGGACGCCGCAACAGAAGTTACTCCACATCAATCATCTGGAGTTACTGGTAATCGTTCTAGCCCTAAAATCCTTTCACACACAGATTTTAGGCAAAGCAGTCCTTATCCGCACAGACAACATGACTGCCATGTACTACATCCAGAAACAAGGCGGCACACACACTCCACAGCTCTCTCAACTAGCACAGAGCATATGGAGATGGGAAATCCCACACAAAATCTTTCTCCTGGCCCAGCACGTCCCAGGAGTCCAAAACACCTTGGCAGATCTGCTCAGCAGACAGACGCAACAGATCCACGAGTGGGAACTTCACCCACAGGTTCTTCACCCATTCTTTCAGATGTGGGGGCATCCACAGATAGACCTATTCGCCACCCACGAAAACAAAAAATGCCCAAGCTTCGCCGCCAGATACCCACACCCATTGTCCAAAGGCAATGCGATATGGATGAACTGGTCAGGCAAATTTGCATACGCCTTTCCACCTCTCCCACTAATTCCATTAGTGGTGCCAAAGCTACAACAGCACTCCCTCACACTGATTCTAGTAGCTCCAACATGGGCCAGACAACCGTGGTACACCACGCTGCTGGAACTCTCAGTAGTGCCACACCAAAAATGACACCTCTCACCATGCCTCCTAACCCAGAACCATGGAGAGATCAGACACCCGGACCCAGCTCAGCTCAACCTTGCGATCTGGCTCCTGAGATCCTAGAATTCGGATACCTTAACCTTCCCCCCGACTGTATGAATGTTATCAGAGAAGCTAGACGTCCTACCACTAGAGCCTGCTACGCTGCCAGGTGGAAAAGATTTGTTGTTTATTGCCATAACAACACAATCAACCCTCTAGACGCATCCATACAGCACATCATATGCTACTTACTACATCTACAAAGATGTAACCTAGCATATACATCCATTCGGCTACACCTCGCAGCAATTGCCGCTTACCTACAAAACAGACAGCACCTATCACTTTTCAGAGTGCCTGCCATTAAAGCCTTCATGGAAGGCCTAAAACGAATAATTCCCCCCAGAGTGCCACCCTCACCTGTGTGGAACTTAAATATAGTGCTCACAAGGCTAATGGGTCCGCCTATTGAACCCTTGCATAAATGCGAACTGCAATTCCTCACATGGAAAACAGCTTTCCTTGTAGCTATCACCTCCCTTAGAAGGGTCAGTGAAATACAAGCACTTACTATACAAGAACCTTTTCTCCAAATGCACCCGAACAAGGTTGTCCTACGTACCAACCCAAAATTCCTACCCAAAGTCATCTCACCCTTTTCTCGCAACCTCAAACGGTTGCAGAAAAGGCTCTACACACACTGGATTTTAAAAGGGCCTTGCTTTACTACATCCAGAGATAACAACCTTTCAGGAAGACAAAGCAACTGTTTGTCTCTTTCTCTCCACCTCATAAAGGCAACCCCATCTCTAAATCGGGGATAGCTAGGTGGATTGTAAAATGCATACAGATTTGCTACCACAAAGCAAAACGCACGCTATCTGTTCCCCCTAAAGCCCACTCTACAAGAAAGATAGGAGCTTCTATGGCATTTCTAGGGAACATCCCATTAGATGATATCTGCAAGGCAGCTACATGGTCAACACCGCACACTTTCACTAAACATTACTGTGTAGATGTGCAAACCAAGCAACAAGCTAATGTGGGCCAGGCTGTACTAAAAACACTATTTCAAACCACTGCAACAGATACCGGTGGTCGCCGCTAAGGTTGGGAACTGCTATATAGTCTATGCAAAAGTGTGTAATCTGCAGCTCATATGCCTCGAACGGAATATGCTACTTACCAGTATGCATCTGTTCTTGGCATGCAGAGCTGCAGATCTACACACGCCCACCCGCCTCCCCGGCTACCTGTATGTGTTCCAGTCTATCTTATTTAGATACAACACACATGGTTTCTTCACTGTTACTACTACGCTGCATCTTTCCCTGCTGGCGAAAAATAATCTGAGGATGGAGCCGAAGCCCATGCGCAATACGAACCAAGGGAGGAGTCACCGACCTCGTGACTTCCGAAGACTTTCCAAGAGGAAAAACTATCTGCAAACATCCGGGCCCAACACCAGATGGCGATCTATGCAAAAGTGTGTAGATCTGCAGCTCTACATGCCAAGAACAGATGCATACTGGTAAGTAGCATATTCCTTTTATGTTAAATCAATTGAAAAGGAAATTCTGACTTTTTAATCTTTGAGATCTGCAGATCAAAATGTTAGAGAAATTCACCGCTGACAGTGGCTCCCCCTCCTCATGGTACATACACACAATATATAATCTAGTGGTGGACCAAGTCAGCCAAGACATGTATGGACGAATGGTCGGGGTTGGTACCTGAACTGTTAGTGATTTAATATATACTGATATTATGGTAGGAGGGGTGGTCGAGTGGAGAAGCTGTGTGGTGTTGCCGTCTAAGTTGCGCAGGATTGTGGTTAAATACCGTACTGCAGATATATTTTGCAGTTGGATGTCTTACTGTTGCTACTGTTTATTTTAAACATGAAAATCAATAAAGAAATGTTAGCTAACATTTTTTGGGAGAAATTAATACTGCTTGTGCAACTTTCTTTGGTATCAGGGCCTTCAAAGACTTAAAGATAGTCAAAGTTTTAAATTGTATCGTTATCTGTTGAATTGCCTTTTTTACACATATAAAGATGAAAGTCTCCTGCAACTTGTGCAGTCGGCATCCACACCAATTTTTATGGTCTAGCTTGACAGCAGAGCTTTTTGCCAAACAATTATGGGAACAACTAGGAGAGGGGCTTTGGGTCTGTCCACATGTTGGGGAGTCAGGAGTACATGTTTTGATTAGGTAGAGGTTGTATGCTTCCACGACAAAGTGCTTGCCCTCCACGTAACTGTGATCATTTTGTTTATTTATCCACCTACCCGAGGTTGAACTTTCAAGGGAATACACACATTACATTGTAATGCTGTTAAAGTGTCTTGGATAACTAGATAAATTGTGGTGGTTTTCTCTGACAGCAGCACAGGTGGGTGGACGGAAGTCATAATCCTACATGGAATTTTAGGCCTGGTTTGACAGTGCATTTATAAACCAGACCTATTGGCATTCCCAATGTGTTGTTTTGTCGGGGGAGTTTCCCTTGTTTTTCGGTTTTGACAACAGTCTCCGTGATCCCTAACCTCTTTGAGGCATGAGAGGTGAAACACTTTTGGCCTGCCATCCTTTAGTACTAATTGAGTATTGCAACTTCAGACCAAACTGGTTTCTAGTTTTTGGTGTGCCTAGAAGAACCCATGCAGTTCAGAGGCCCATTCATATGTTTATTTTAGTATTAAATGGTAATGGATTTTGTGTTTTTGAGGTTACCTGTAACTGTTGGCGAACATTTATGATAAAGTACTATGGGTATTTGCTAGACGGAAAATGAGTATGTCCCTAGGCGGACCAGCCTCTAGCCCCGCCTTCTCCCTCATTTTGTGTTTTAGTGTCCTATTGCCCGACCCCAGGACTTGTTATTTGTGGTTAAGGAAAGTTTCATGCTTATATTGGCAACTGGACAAATAGACACAACCCCCTATTTCATAAACCCGTCATCTGCCAGTTGGCATACTACAGTAGGAATCTTTTTTTAGGAGGCTCCTCTGCCACTATCGGAAGGATTTGACTCCTTACCTAAAGTTATTCCAACTTGTATGTACAATTCATTAATGTTAAAACGTTTACTATTGGCGCGATCCCTTAGACGTTTGTTCTGCGGAGAGAGAGAAAATGATTTGGGTGTCATCAGCGTAAGAGAAAATAGACAACCCAGCATCTTCAGCAATGACAGCCAGACGCCTAACATAGACATTAAATAGTAGGGGGCTAAGAATGGAGCCCTGCGGTTCTCCATAAGGTAATACATGGGTTTTGGAGCTTGCCTTAGAGGAGAATACCTGGATCGTGCGATCTTTCAGAAAATCCGCAATCCAATTTAGTGCAGAGCCAATGACCCCCATTGATTGTAGAGCTTTCAATAACACAGCACTCAAATCAAGTAACATGAGTGCCACAGTTTCTCCAGCATCCAGACAGCTTTGCATCATCTCTGTTACTCCAAGAAGAGTGGTTTCTGTCGAGAAACCGGATCTAAAGCCGGACTGTGAAGGGTGTAGAAACTTTGGAGCATCAATGAAGTGAGTCAATTGTAAATTAATGTGTTTTTCCAGAATTTTGTAAAAGATCTGGAGTAATGAAATAGGCCGAAAGTTGGACAGTTGCATCGAGTCTGCTTAGCTGTTTTTAAAAGTGGTAGGACCATAGCATGCTTCCATGCGGGCGGAACAATTGCTTCCTGTAAGGAAGCATTGAGTAACTTCATGATTAACTTCAGAGATAGCAACTCCAGCTTCTGCAGTACAGTTACAGGAAGAGGATCTCTGGGAGAGCCAGATTTGAGACTGTCAAGAATCATTTTAAAGGATGTTACATCAAGGAGTGACCAAATTTCCAATTTATAAGTGGGCTCCGTGGTCAGACCTTCCAGCTGTTACATATTTCTCTGCGTGGCAGGAGAAGTCTCAGTTTGCTGTGTAGTGTTCACTGACTTGGCATTTAATGCTGAATACATTTTTTCTACTTTGCCAAGAAAGAATTTAGCAAGATCTTCGCATTGTAGGTCAGTCAGCACAGGAGAGGTGGATTGACTTAGAGCCCCAGATAATTCTTTATCTAATTTAAACAAAGTTTTAGAACTATTTTGCAGATTTAGGATCGTAGAACTCACATAATCCGCTCGAGCAGTTTTTCAGAGCGAGTGAAAATCTCTTTTGGCCAGTTTATATGTGATTCTTGATTCAGGTGCAAAGATTTTCCTCCAACGTCTTTCTAACACTTTACATTTGCTTTTCTCTATCTTTAGCCTCTCGGTGAACCAGAGGGCAGGAGGATGATGATTGTTCACCTGTTTAATAGAAGGTGGGAGGCACGCACCAATAGACTTTAAAATCCAATTATGGATGGTATCTAAATATGCCATAGAAACTTGATTAATGGCAGGAGCATTATCAAGTAGGAGTTTATTAAAAGTGCCAATATTCAGTTTTCCCCAGTTTCTAGATTTAGATTTAGTGTCCAAAAAGGCCGATGATAGGCTCAACATTTCTTTCCCGACTTAAATGTCTCCACTATCTGTGCGTCTGAGTATACTTCTTCGCCAGTAGGCCGCTTTACTGATGTGATTGCAGTCGCCATCGTCTTGGCCCTAGGACTTTCTGCAAACAGTCTGCCACAGCAGTCGCTGCTTGAAAAAAAAAAAGTTGCCTGTGTCTGAGGAAGGCATACTCCGTTGAAGGAAACTGGCTCTATATATACTACACCAAAATGAGGTATAATGTGTATAGAGTCCAAGTTACCCCAGAAGTAGCCAGAGGTTAAACTTAGATAGAACCTTACTCTCTATTTGTGGTAGAGTGAGCGAGCAGTAAGGCAGTATCAGAGGACAGTGTTAAGCATTTGATGTAAACACTCTGTCAGCAAATGAATTCACACACTCAAGAACTGAACTCTAGGCCAATTGTTTTTGTATAAAAAATATACTGTTGTTTATTTTTCGAACCAAGCAAGCCTGGCACAGGTAAGCATAAAATTATTTTCAGTAATAAGGTGCTGAATATAGAACAGTTTGAAAATGCATTAGAACTTGTGTACAGGGGATGCAGCAGGTTGCAACACTTAGCAAATACAGTACATTGGAATGAATAGACTTTTTCCGTAAATTACAGGTAAGTTACTTTTTACGTTACTTTTCTAACTCAGTGCTGGATACCTAGATTCATCACTGGGATATAACCTGTAAACAGATCAGTAATTACGTTTTGGTTATTCGCATTATTTTTAAAGAATATCTTTAGATTTCAAAACTCCACACTTAGAAACTTTTTGGAAGAAAATTGTCAATGTTATCCTATGGAGGGAAAACAGGTTATCGGTTCACAGGTAAATAATCGACTGTGTTAGTTAATGTTGTGGGGTTAGACACAGGGGTCCCCCAGGGTCAGTGATGCACTGTTGTTGCACCCTCAGCGGCACTAGGGAGGCCGGGTGCAGAGTGTTGAGGCTCAATGTTATCCAATGGGGGATGGCTGCTGGCAAGCAGGCCACTGGATTGTGGGAGCAAAGCTCCTAGGGTGAAGGTCAGGGCAAATGGGGAAACAAAGTAGCACAAAGGTGCACCCTCAGCAGCACAGGGGCGGCCAGGTGCAGAGTGCTGTTTCGACGTCGGGCGTCCTGTTTTTTTCTATGGAGAACCTCTGGTTTGCAAAAGCACTGCAGGCAGGGAGACGAAGGACTTCTGGGTGCGACTACCACTTGGAGAGGTAAGTTGGGAAGTTAAGGGTTGGTTAGGCACCGTCGGTTTTTGCACACAAGGCCGTGGGGCGTTGGGTGCAGGGGTGCCTTTTGGGGTCGGATCTTCTTACCAGCTCCTGGTCGCGGTTAGGGGGGCCTTCTGGATTTAGACTGCAGGCATGGGCTGGAGGCTTGAGGCAGGTCAGGGGTCGCCGGATCTCAGGTCAGGATCACCGGGGTGACGTCCTCGTGGTGTTTTTCCACTTGAGATTAGGCCGGGTTCCGCGGGTGCAGAGTGGGCTGGATTCGCGGTCTCTGGCTGCTGCCAGAGGTTGGAGTTGAACAAATCTGGTGTTCACGGGAGAAGCAATCTTTGGAAGTAAAGGCAGGCAGGTCCTCCTGGGTTTTTGAGGTTGCTGGCTGCAGGACACACCGGGATTTCGCAGGAGCAGGTTGGAGGGGAGACAGGCCAGTAGGGCTGGGGACAAGTCAGTGGGCGTCTTCCTCTTGTTAGCTGGCTGCCCTGCTCTTCGGTCCTTCTTCTTTTCTTCTTGTTGTTAGGCTGGATCTGTGGAAGCATGGTTCAGGGTGCCCTCTATATACTAGATTTAGGGGCGTTATAGGGAGGTAAGGGCAAGGACCAATGAGTCCCTTCTCTGGGGTGGGTAAACCCCCTATCGTGCCACCCTCCAGTGGGAGGGGGGCAGGAGCCTGTCCTTGGTTGGCCAGGTCCCCCCCATCCTCAAGATGGCGGGGACTCTTGTGCCTCACCTCACCTGCCCAACCTGAGGGGTGGAGTTGGCAGAGGTGGGCACACCTCTTTCGCTCACTTGTTTTTCCCGCCGGTTCTCCCACCCAAAGTGGGGGGTAGTACCAGTGGGGACCAGTTGCTGACAGCAGCAAATGGTCTGGGGAGGCTCACAAAGGCGCCATTCCCCTTCGTGAACCCTGCCCATCCTGGGGGAGGAGACTTGGCACCTCATCCTAGAATGTGCATTGTTTCAGGCCCTTGAGAGCAGCAGGCTCCCGACCCAGGGGTCCAGAAACATGTCTGTGTGTGGCAGCCTAAGGAGCCACTCAGCCAGGTCACTAGAAGTTGGTCGAGTTTCAGGGGGCATCTCTAAGATGCCCTCTGTTGTGCATCTTACATTAAATCCCACACTGGCATCAGTGTGGGCTTAATGTGCTGAGAAGTTTGATACCAAACTTCCCTGTCTTCAGTGGAGCCATTATGGTGTTGTGGAGTTCGTAATGACAAACTCCCAGCACCTTATACTCTTAATGGCAGCACTGCACTTACAGTGCCCAGGAATGGACTTGGGCACTGTAGGGGTACAGTGCTCATGCACCTGTCCCTTACCACTGGCATAGGGCACACAGCTAGAGGGGTGACTGATGTATGCCAGGGCAGTGGTTTGTGGGCATGGCACACAGGGATGCGTGCCATCTCGACTCTTCACTTTGTTCTGCACCAAGACGCGCAGCCTGCAAAGGCAGTGTGTGAGTGTCGGGGTATAGGACCTCTAAGGGTGGCGCAATAAGTGCTGCAGCCCTTGGAGCCTTCTCTGGTCACAGTGCCCTGGGTACCTGTGGTACCATTTACCAGGGGCTGACATGTGGCCAAAGATGCCAGTTGGGTTTAGGCTTCAATGCAGTTCATCAGCAATTCAGCAAAATGTGAGGGCATACCATGCACGAAAGAGGGCATTTTCTCACATCTGCTCTATCCAGATCCAGGCCTTTCAGCAGGAGTGTCTTCTTTTCCAGCTCCCTCCACACTCTTGGCGCCCCGGTTCGTTTGTGGATAGATTCTATCTCTGCCACTTCTTGTTCCAAACCCTGCCTTTTCTCCCTGTTCTTTGCTGTCGATACAGCAATAAATTCCTCTCTTACCACCAGTTTCAAAGCTTCTCAGACTGCGGCCAGGGATGTATCTCCCACATAATTTACCTGTAGGTATTCTAAAAGATTTACACGTGTTTCTGTGAAAAACCGTTGGGGATTGTAGGAGGCTCTCTCTGTTTCCATCTGGAGGGCACAGTGTCTGGCATCCGCCTATATCGTGGTTGTGATCAATGCGTGATCCGATAGGGATCTCGGCTCTATGGTGGTGTTTTTCAGTCTAGAGGAAAGAGCAGCAGACGCTAAAAAGTGGTCTAGGCGCACGTATGTTTTGTGGGCCGCTGAGTAATATGTGTAGTGACGGGACTCCGTGTATTGTCGTCGCCAAGTGTTGTGTAGGCCATGATCCGCCAGCCAGCGCTTGCTTTCAGATGAAAATGCCCAGGACCTATCTAGATCCATGCCGATTATCAAATTGAAGTCCCCTCTTACCTGGATGGCTGAATCAGGGGATACCAGAATGTCTGAAAGGGCTTTTATGATAAAGGGATCTTGTTGAGTGTTCGGAGCGTAAATATTAGCTAAAGTGAAATGTAGGGTCTCCCATTGGATTCGTATCGCAAGCACCCACCACCTTACTTCTAGCAACGTTGAAACTACTTTGCCCGTGAATTTCGCTCCCAAGAGGATTGCAGCCCCGTTATTTTTAGAAGGGCTTGAGGACCAAAATTGGCGTGGAAAGCACCGGGATCGCATGCAAGCCGAATCCCTTGACAACAGGTGTGTTTCTTGGAGAATACATATATCTCCCCCAGAGTTCTCAAGAATGGAAAGAATCGCAGCACGTTTCACTGGGTGATTAAGGCCTCGGACTTTGAGGCTAACAATCTTTAGGTTCTTACCTATACTGTATCTGTGTATGGGAAGATGCCATAGTGATGCCTGGCCCATCTGAAATCACAAAGAGGGGGCTGGTATGACGTATTGTTATCTTGTCCTTTCCAGGTGCTGACAGGGACTGGCATGGTGGAAAGGGAACATACCATCTAGCTTTCGGTCCAGGAAAACCCCACCCACCCCAAAAAACCCCAACTAAATTCTTTAAAAAAACGATTAACACACAAACGTTGACAACAGTTTGTCAGGGAAGGAGAGTCCTTTGGGGACACCGCCTCGTGGTCATCTGGATGTCTGTCTGCGGGGATTCATCCACATGGGAACCTTCATCTAGTCTCACTTTGGAGGTGTGGTGGAAACAGAGGCATCTCCCAATCCGGTCCAGGATTAAGCCTTGCCCCCCCCCCCCCCTCCCCCCTCCCCCAATAACATAAATCCATTTAGGTTGAGGCTGTCTACTTCGCTGCCCATGTTAGAGAGCGAATGACCTCCTCCCTCTCCTTAGTTATTGTCTCCGGATATGGTTTATGGTGGGAGGACGTCTTCCCCCATTTTTTTCCATCAAGGTTGTCTGTTGCGGGAGCCCCCCGGGCGGTGTCGACCGCTTTCCTGAGCCTTGGATTCCGTCAGGCCCAGGAGGTCATAAGCCTCTTTCAAAGAGCGGAGCGGTCTCGTCTAATCCTCGTACTGAAAGATGATCTGGAAGGGGTGTCCCCATGAATAAGCAATTCCTTTCTGTCTGAGGTGGGTCGTGACTGTATGGAATTCCCTTCTTTTGAAAACTTTGGTCATGGAAAGGTCCTGGAAGAGGGTCAGTGAGTGTCCTTGAAACTGTACCGTGTGTGCCTCCCTGGCCCGGTGTATGATCAGCTCTTTGACTTGAAAGTCGTGGACACATGCCAGTATGTCTGCAGGAGTAGCCTTGCCACTCCTTGGTTGTCCTGCGCAGTGCACCCGGTCAATCTGGATGTCGGGGTTGTTGTTGTCACCCAAGAGGTGACGGACAAGCGCCAAGACGTAGGCTTGGATGCCTTCACCCTCCACGATGGTTGGTGTTGCATTTTCATAGTGCCTCATGCAAGACTCCAGATGCGTCCACTTCAAGAGTGCTTAGCGTGCCAATGGAACCAGGCCCAGGGGCAACTGACAGATCTGGTGTTGGTTGACGGTCGCACCCATCGCTCTCTGCAGTGGTGGAACACCACAAATCTTTCCAGAGGTCGACCGGTCCTGTACCCGGTTCCACAAATAATCCTAACAGAGGCATCGCTCTCCGTCTGGGGAGCTCATCTACTATACCTCACAGTGCAGGGCACATGGACGCCGCAACAAAAGTTACTCCACATCAACCATCTGGAGTTACTGGCAATCTTTGTAGCCCTGAAATCCTTTCAGACACAGATTTTAGGCAAGGCAGTCCTTATTCGCACAGACAACATGACAGCCATGTACTACATTCAAAAACAAGGCGGCACACACTCTCCACAGCTCTCTCAACTAGCACAGAGCATATGGAGATGGGCAATTCCACACAAAATCTTTCTCCTAGCCCAACATGTCCCAGGAGTCCAAAACACCATGGCAGATCTGCTCAGCAGACAGACGCAGCAGATCCACGAGTCGGAACTTCACCCGTAGGTTCTTCACCCCTTCTTTCAGATGTGGGGGCATCCACACATAGACCTCTTCGCCACCCACGAAAACAAAAAATGCCCAAGCTTCGCCGCCAGATACCCACACCCATTGTCCAAAGGCAATGCGATGTGGATGAACTGGTCAGGCAAATTTGCGTACGCCTTTCCACCTCTCCCACTAAATCCATTAGTGGTGCCAAAGCTACAACAGCACTCCCTCACACTGATTCTAGTAGCTCCAACATGGGCCAGACAACCGTGGTACACCACGCTGCTGGAACTCTCGGTAGTGCCACACCAAAAGTTACACCTCTCACCATGGCTCCTAACCCAGAACAATGGAGAGATCAGACACCCAGACCCAGCTCAGCTCAACCTTGCGATCTGGCTCCTGAGATCCTAGAATTCGGATACCTTAACCTTCCCCCGACTGTATGAACGTCATCAGAGAAGCTAGACGCCCTACTACTAGAGCCTGCTACGCTGCAAAGTGGAAAAGATTTGTTGTTTATTGCCATAACAACACAATCAATCCTCTAGACGCATCTATACAGCACATCATATGCCACTTACTCCATCTACAAAGGTGTAACCTAGCATATACATCCATTCGGCTACACCTCGCAGCAATTGCCCCTTACCTACAAAACAGACAGCACCTATCACTTTTCAGAGTGCCTGCCATTAAAGCCTTCATGGAAGGCCTCAAACGAATAATTCCCCCCAGAGTACCACCCTCACCTGTGTGAAACTTAAATATAGTTCTCACAAGGCTAATGGGACCGCCTTCCGAACCTTTGCATAAATGTGAACTGCAATTTCTCACATGGAAAACAGCTTTCCTTGTAGCCATCACTTCCCTTAGAAAGGTTAGTGAGATACAAGCACTTACTATACAAGAACCTTTTCTCCAAATGCACCCGAACAAGGTTGTCCTCCGTACCAACCCAAAATTCCTACCCAAAGTCATTTCCCCCTTTCATCTAAACCAATCGGTAGAATTACCATTTTTTTTCTCGCAACCTCAAACTGTTGCAGAAAGGGCTCTACACACACTGGATGTTAAAAGGGCCTTGCTTTACTATATCCAAAGAACACAACCTTTCAGAAAGACAAAACAACTGTTTGTCTCTTTCTCTCCACCACATAAAGGCAACCCCATCTCTAAATCAGGGATAGCTAGGTGGATTGTAAAATGCATACAGATTTGCTACCACAAAGTAAAACACACGCTATCTGTTCCCCCTAAAGCCCACTCTACAAGAAAGATAGGGGCTTATATGGCTTTTCTAGGGAACATCCCATTAGATGATATCTGCAAAGCAGCTACATGGTAAACACCGCACACTTTCACTAAACATTACTGTGTAGATGTGCAAACCAAGCAACAAGCTAGTGTGGGCCAGGCTGTACTAAAAACACTTTTCAAACTACTGCAATAGATACCGGTGGTCGCCGCTAGGGTTGGGAACTGCTATATAGTCTATGCAAAAGTGTGTAATCTGCAGCTCATATGCCTCGAACGGAATATGCTACTTACCAGTATGCATCTGTTCTTGGCATGTAGAGCTGCAGATCTACACACGCCCACCCGCCTCCCCGGCTACCTGTATCTGTTCCAGTCTATCTTATTTAGATACAACACACATGGGTTTCTTCACTATTATTACTACGCTCCATCTTTCCCTGTTGGCGAAAAACAATCTGAGGATGGAGCCGAAGCCCATGCGCAATACGAACCAAGGGAGGAGTCACCGACCTCGTGACTTCCAAAGACTTTCCAAGAGGAAAAACAAACTGCAAACATCCGGGCCCAACACCAGATGGCGATCTATGCAAAAGTGTGTAGATCTGCAGCTCTACATGCCAAGAACAGATGCATACTGGTAAGTAGCATATTCCTTTACTATCCAGGGCTTGCAGCTTCCCATTATTACTATCCTATTTTCCATATAGATACCTATGGTGATCTCCTTGCAAGAGTGCATTTGGGAAGGAAGCCTTGCTATCTCATTGACAAAAAAGGTGCTTAGTACAAGTTGTTGTTTAAGAGTAGTTGTACTTTACCTCAGAACTCCTGCCAGATAAAATGAATGGATGCTAGCCACCTTTACTCCGCATACCTGACAGACTAAGTAGAAACATGTTTACCAGAATATTGGCCAAGAGAACTAATGCTTGAACCGTTCTCCAGACAGAACACAGAGTGGTTATGCAAGTCAGCTGCTGCAAACTTCTTGTGGCACTTCATGCAAAGCTTGACAATGGAGCAACATAGATTAACCAAGCTAACAAAAAGAAAAGCATCTTGGAAAGTGAAGAAAATCCTCATGTACATTGAATTGCTGAAATTAAGAAAGGGTGGTTTCATGTAAACGCTCCACAGGACTGAATTACTGCGTGTGAGAAAAGATAGTTTCAATCGACAGCTGCCGGCAGTAAATGATTAACTTGTGGAATCCACACCTGCACAGGTAGCAGGTGCATGCAAGAATGCATATATGCCACGACACAAGCATTGGTGACCACCACTTAAACTTCTGAATTGAGGTCTGGTGAGATTTCAGCAGACCTTAGGCCAAATGACGGCTTTAAGCAAGGATGTTCCTGGCATCCCTCCTTGAACTTGAAATATGGCAAATATTATCCTAATAGGGATTCTTTTTCCCCACAAAGGTGAAAAAGAAATAGAAGTACACCATTTTGCCAATGCACAACTCACTGGATAGGAATGTTCAAGGGCTCAGATTATCTGAGAGGAATAACTAATACATTTAAGAAAACATGGTTTGTCTTAAACAAGATAAAACAAAGAATGCCTGCTATGACTAGAACTTGAGTTGAAGCCATGCATGGAGAATGATGTGGCTATGGAAACTGAACACAACACGTATATTAGGTACCATCTCAGTAAAGAACACATTCCTTTACAAACCCTGAGAACGGCTTTACTAGTGATCAAACCCTCTAACAAGGGGGCAGGGGCTGTAATTGTGAATATAGCAGATTACCATTGCAATATTTTTTACCAATTTGCACTGCAGTGTCACACCATCTGCTTGACTTTATTGTGAGGTATAAATTGATACGCAGATATTTAGCAGTCTACCATTGTATTTATTACTTATTTATATTTTTTACATCTGTTTGTTTTTCCCCTGCCCCGAGTGAACAGTTTATTTGATGCATTGAATTTACCCTGGTTCTGAAGGTTATGGTGTTTACCCTGTCAAATGTTACTCTTTGCTTCAAAGCATACCTGTATGAAAGCTGATCAGACATGAGTAGATAACCTCATAATTGTCTTCTTTCTGTGGAAGGAAAGGTGTTCCGTTTGTCTGGAGGCAGGACTGTAGGCGCTGTTTACTGGCAAGTCTGGTCCGAGTGCAGGAAGGCCATCTGCGCTGAGGGTCTTTTAGTGATGGAAAAGTTGGCGCTAACAGGATTCAGGCTGAGTGTGTGCATAGAGAATGTGCTGTGAGGCAGAGCACCAGCAATAAAAAACTTTTCCCACAAGGCCATGCTTGTTCCAGAGCGAGGAAGCAGCCATCTTGGGTCTTCAGGTATAACCTTATTCGTGATGAACAGAGTCTTTACTTGGCAGACCTGCTCTAATGTTACTGTGACCAGGACCTCGCTACATGGATGATGATAGATTTTGAGTGTCAAGCCTCTTGCTTCCTAAAGAAATGTACTATGAACATTTTGCATTACAGAGAAGTATCCTAAAATTGTGTGACACTGGAAAGAAAAGTTTGAACTTTTTCGTGCTTATTTATTTTTGAACTCCGAAGACTAGTTGTAATCGTTTGCACTTTTTTTAATAACACATTTTATTTGATTTTTATGGCATAGAAGGAGCCTAGGCTCCCTGTATAGATTACAGACACCGTTCTGAGCTCAAATGCCAATAATTCCACACAAATAAATGACCTGCAAAACCGGCATGCTAACCAACTGGAACATCGGAAACATGACATGGGCAACTGTAATTCTCGCTGGACGCTGGATGTTGAAATATACACGCATACCGACAACAGTAATATGTGGATTGAGCAATATAGTGGTCAGGTAAGTGTAAAAAGCAAATCTCATAGCGGATCTGTTTGTGATAAAGGGGGCAGGTCTATGCCACGGTATGTAGCCCAACTGGACCATATTTTCCTATGTTTCTGAGGGCAGCCTCGGACCTGAAACAACACAATCTCTGCACCGATGATAATCTCCACACTTAAGTCTATGGTTGACTGTTCTATCTGAAAGAAACAGTTAGTTATAGATTCCTTACCTTAGAATTACCCCCAGGCGTCAGACTGGATCCAGAAAGTTTTTCATCAGCAGTACCCCTGTGCATCGGAAGGTGGCGTCGGTCAACTCTGTGTTCATCGTTAGCGTTGTGGTCGCCAGGATGACGTCGTAGCCACATAGACGCCGCCCTTGCGCGCTGAGTCAGTTCTTTATTTTTCCGCACCAGCAAGTGCAGATCCGGAGAGCGCGGAACCCCCAGTCACCCTGACTGATTTTTTTTTCTTGACTTTTGTCGACTTCGTTTTTTGAGTATCAACTCCTGGTCCATGAGGGATTCCCGACAAAGCCTGCAGTTCCTGTAACCGACTGATGTCGGTGACAAATCCACATCGCGTGTGCCTCTACTGCCTGTAGTGCGACCACGACCCCAAGTCGTGTTTCGATGCGGAGCCCGTAGGGCCGACACCGGGTCCCCTCTCTTTCCGGGACCAGGAGCAACCCCGTCAATTTTACGAAGCGATGCACGTCATCTTTGGGCGGCACGTCGAGGTAGACACGGAGCCGAATCCGCCACCAACTGGTACTTTTGTGCCCCTGTTCTACCCTGGCTCTTTGAGACCAGATAGGCAGCCAGAGGAGGGTGAGAAGGACTGGGAGGGGTCTGGGGACCCTTTGACTGACAAGTTAGTGTGTGAACAGGACTAGAGAGAGGAACTGGGGGGAAGCCAGTGGTCTGGATACCTCACCAGACCTTGGCATGATGTCTTCTCCTACCGTGGCTATGGAGGAGGTAGCGTCATAAGCAGTGGTGTAGCATAGGGCAGCCGAGGCTCTCAGCCTCGAGGTTTCTATGATGGCAGTCAGGATTAACCTCCTGACAGAGGTGCTTCAACCGGCAGCAAGCTCTTCGGAGCCCCTGCTGCCATTTAATGAAGCCCTGACAGACATCCTATTAGGCACCTGGTCCAGGCCTAACACAGGGGTCCTGTAGACAGGATGATTGCCCGACGCAACCGCCCGGCCCCGGGCAACCCCATTTTCCTCTCCCAACAGCCCACCCCTGAGAGCTTGGTAGTCCAAGCCTTCACGTCCAAGGGCGCATAACCTACCTCTCCCCGGACAGGGAATCCAAAAATCTAAATTATCTTGGGAAGAAGATGTTTTCTTCCTCCAGCTTGAGATTGCGGTTGGTAAATACTGCATGTCTATTGGGCCGTTACACCCACTCCATGTGGGGCACGGTTGCGCACGTACTGCCTCTGTGCCCGGAGGAGGCCCAGGCCGTGCTCTATCGAGCGGTTGCCGAATGGGAGAGAGGCAGCGAAGTTTACCATCCACTGTGGGCTGGATACCGCTGACTCACTTGGCAGAACAATTTTTATGTCAGTAGCCCTTCGACGCTGCGCCTGGTTGCGTTGAACTGGTTTTTCCGGGAATGTCCAATCCACACTTTTGGACATGCCCTTTGATGACCGTCGCCTTTTCGGCGAGATGGCAGACAACGTGCTAGAGCGCTTTAAGGACTCTCGGGCTACGGCCAAGTCCTTGGGCCTCTCCATCACCTACCCTGCGCAGTCTACCTTTAAACTCTTTCGTGGCTACGGAAGGGGTGCCCCGCTACGTCACGCCCAGAACCCCAGGCCGGTGCAAGCTGTTCAGCCCCAGCGTGGCCGGGGACGTGGGAACCACCGCCGTGGTTCTGGGGGCTAGCAGGCGGGCCAGCCCACCACAGCCCCCTCTTCAGCAGCTTCAAACCTAACTAGTCCGACCTTTTAGGGCCTCCAAACTTCAGTGGGCGGCAGGATCCGCTATCACCTACCCACTGGTGCACCATCACGTCAGATAGGTGGGTTGTGCAAATAGTCCGAAGGGGCTACTCCCTCCCCTTCGAGACTACCCCTCCATCCATGCCACCATAGAACCTTCACATGTCGGAGGATCACCTGGCCCTTCTCCAGCAGGAAGTTTCGGCACTCTTGCCCAAGGGAGCCATCAAGCGTGTTCCTGACCCTGAAGTAGGTCGTGGTTGCTATTCCCACTACTTGCCCAAGAAGGACAAAGGCCTGCGTCCTATCTTGGATCTCAGGCACGTCTACCCCTTCCTCCGGAAGGAGAAGTTAAAAATGTTGATGCTCGCTCAGGTCTTGTCTGCCCTCGACCCTGGAGACTGGATGGTAGCGTTGGACTTGCAGGACGCTTATTTCCACATCCCCGTCCTGCCAGCCCACAGGCGTTACCTATGGTTTACGGTAGGCCACGAGCATTTTAAGTTTACCGTGCTCCCCTTTGGCCTTACCTGCGCCCCTCAGGTGTTCACGAAAGTGATGGCGGTGGTCGCAGCTTATCTGCGCAGATCAGGAGGTTCCAGTCTTCCCCTATATCGACGACTGACTGTGGAAGGCGGGCTCGCCCCAGTCTGTCGTCTCCCACCTCCAGACTATGGCCCACCTCCTGCATTCGCTTGGGTTCTCCATCAACGTGCCGAAGTCACACCTGAACCCCCTCTCTGAAGCTCCTCTTCATCGGAGCGGTTCTGGACACAACGTAGTTTCGGGTTTATCCTCCCGAACAGCAAGTCCAGGATATTCGCGCTATGATTCTGATCTTTCAGCCTCTATCCCGGGTTTCGGTCAGGATGACCCTCAGGCTGCTGGGTCTGATGGCCTCTTGCATCCTGCTGGTGAATCATGCAAGATGGCATATGCGGGCTCTGCAGTGGGACCTGAAGTTCCAGGGGGCCCAACATCCAGGGAATCTGTCTGATTGCATTCAGATCTCGGAGGGCACTGCAGGACAATTGCAGTGGTGGCTAACAAACCAGGACTGGGTCAACGGCAGATCCCTCTCCCAGCCAGAGTTTACAGTGGTGACTGATGCATCACTTCTGGGATGGGGTGGCTACACGGGGGAGGCGGAGATCAGGGGCCTGTGGTCCACGGCGGAGTCTGGGCTTCACATCAACCTTCTGGAGCTTCAGGCGATTCGTCTTGCACTCGGAGCATTCCTTCTTTCTGTTCGGGGAAGAGTAGTGCAGGTGTCCACGGACAGCACCACCGCCATGTGGTACCTCAACTAAGAAGGCGGGGTGGGGTCGTGGACCCTATGACAGGAGGCCCTCCGCCTCTGGACATGGCTGGAACATTAGTGTATATCCCTGGTGGTTCAACACCTGGCAGGCTTCCTGAATGCCAGGGCGGACAAACTCAGCCGCAGGTGCATGATGGATCACGAATGGCGTCTTCACTCGGAGGTGGTGCAAGGTCTCTTTCGACTGTGGGGAGAGCCTTGGTTAGATCTATTCGTCACCGAAGAGAACGTGCAATGTCAGCAATTCTGCGTGTTGGAATTTCCTAGGCGGCACTTGCTAGGCGACGCTTTTCGTCGCGAGTTGAGTTGCGGTCTTCTATATACCTTTCCGCCTATACCACTTCTGCCCAAAGTGCTGAAGAAGATCAAGCACAACCAGGCCCAAGTCATCTTGTGGCTTCGGAATGGACATGAAGAGTCTGGCCATCAATCCTCCAATCATCCTGCCTCTTCGGGAGGATCTTCTGTTGCAGCAGCAGGGGACAGTCCTCCACCCGAACCTGTCCAGTCTCCACCTCCGTGCTTAGAGATTGAGCGGCGGCAGTTGACGTCGTTTGACCTGCCTCCCAAAGTCTGTGATGTTATCTTGCCAGCCAGGCATCCCTCCACTAAGGCGGTATACGCCTGCATAAGGAACAAATTTGTGTGCTTTGGGATGAGGAGTCCCCCTAAATGATAACTGTCAGGCAGCTACTTGGGCATCGTTGCACACGTTAACTAAATAGTACTGCCTGGACAGCCATGTTCTGAGAGACAGCTTCTTTGGCCACTCTGTTATCCAGGACTTTCTGGTGTGAACTTAGTTTGCAGACCCACCACCGGGATTGGTATTACTGGGGTATCTATTCTAAGGTAAGGAATCTATAATTAACTTTTTCTTTTAGATGAAAAAGTTACTTAGCTTTGGTAACGACATATCTGTAAGAAACATAGGTTAGTTATAGATTCCTTACTGCCCCACCCATCCTCCCCGTTCTGCAAACTGACTTCTAGGGTTGAGGACCTCCTTTCTGGGCCGTAGTTTGGTGCACCAGTGGTCAGTGTCTTGCATGGCTCCGCGCTTCTGGCGAAGAAAGTCGTGTACAGAACTGACGTCAGCGCGAGAGGGCGGCATCTATGTAGCTACCGTAACATCATCCTGGTGACCACGACGACGGATGCCACCTACTGCCATGCAAGGGTACTTCTGACAAAAAACTTTCCGGATCCAGTCTGAAAACTGGGGGTAATTCTAAGGTGAGGAATCTATAACTAATCTATATCTCTTACAGATACATTGTTACTTAAGGTAAGTAACTTGTTCTACAGTATCAAAAACAAATGTGTGAGGGGGCTAATTGTCCCATCAACCCACCCATTACACGGAGAACTCCTGAGGCGGAAAGCCGGGAGCAACGATCTTTTTAAAACTTGTCTTTTAACAGCGTATCTTGTGTTTTTAATACCTGTTGTGCACTGAATACCCTGGCATTTCAGCGATAGCGCTCAGCAGCAGACAGCTGTTGTTGTTGCCCTAGTCCCGCGTCTTGCCGCCACTTCCTGGTCGAGGGACCCGCCAGACACGCCTACCGCGGCTGGCCACGCACCCCCCTCCCAGGCTCATAAAAAAGCGCGCTAATTGAGCGTCGCCACCCATTACACGGAGAACTCCTGAGGCGGAAAGCCGGGAGCAACGATCTTTTTAAAACTTGTCTTTTAACAGCGTATCTTGTGTTTTTAATACCTGTTGTGCACTGAATACCCTGGCATTTCAGCGATAGCGCTCAGCAGCAGACAGCTGTTGTTGTTGCCCTAGTCCCGCGTCTTGCCGCCACTTCCTGGTCGAGGGACCCGCCAGACACGCCCACCGCGGCTGGCCACGCACCCCCCTCCCAGGCTCATAAAAAAGCGCGCTAATCGAGCGTCGCCACCCATTACACGGAGAACTCCTGAGGCGGAAAGCCGGGAGCAACGATCTTTTTAAAACTTGTCTTTTAACAGCGTATCTTGTGTTTTTAATACCTGTTGTGCACTGAATACCCTGGCATTTCAGCGATAGCGCTCAGCAGCAGACAGCTGTTGCTGTTGCCCTAGTCCCGCGTCTTGCCGCCACTTCCTGGTCGAGGGACCCGCCAGACACGCCCACCGCGGCTGGCCACGCACCCCCCTCCCAGGCTCATAAAAAAGCGCGCTAATCGAGCGTCGCCACCCATTACACGGAGAACTCCTGAGGCGGAAAGCCGGGAGCAACGATCTTTTTAAAACTTGTCTTTTAACAGCGTATCTTGTGTTTTTAATACCTGTTGTGCACTGAATACCCTGGCATTTCAGCGATAGCGCTCAGCAGCAGACAGCTGTTGTTGTTGCCCTAGTCCCGCGTCTTGCCGCCACTTCCTGGTCGAGGGACCCGCCAGACACGCCCACCGCGGCTGGCCACGCACCCCCCTCCCAGGCTCATAAAAAAGCGCGCTAATCGAGCGTCGCCACCCATTACACGGAGAACTCCTGAGGCGGAAAGCCGGGAGCAACGATCTTTTTAAAACTTGTCTTTTAACAGCGTATCTTGTGTTTTTAATACCTGTTGTGCACTGAATACCCTGGCATTTCAGCGATAGCGCTCAGCAGCAGACAGCTGTTGTTGTTGCCCTAGTCCCGCGTCTTGCCGCCACTTCCTGGTCGAGGGACCCGCCAGACACGCCCACCGCGGCTGGCCACGCACCCTCCTCCCAGGCTCATAAAAAAGCGTGCTAATCGAGCGTCGCCACCCATTACACGGAGAACTCCTGAGGCGGAAAGCCGGGAGCAACGATCTTTTTAAAACTTGCTCCGAGCTCCCCGTCCACCATTAGCTCTCCGCACTTGACGCGTGAGGCTCTACTCCTCCTTAGAGACTTCGCTCATGAAGGTCAACTGTCCTTCCAGGACACCGCCTATCCTCTGCACGATTTTGCGCGCAAAGGCTTATTTACAGGTGGCCTGCTGAATGTCAGGTCCCTGCCCAAACACGCTCACGAAATCGCCCAGCTCATAGATAATCACCATCTTGATGCTTTATTCCTGACGGAAACATGGACCCACTCTGACTGCAATATAGAACTGGATTGGGCCTGCCCACAAGACTTCAAAATCCTGCATCTCCCACGACCTAAGGGGCGGGGCGGTGGAGTCGGTTTAATCTATAGAGCGTCTTGGTCAGTAAAAACTATTGTTATGGACCCAGTGGTCGGGACCGAAATACTTGGCCTCTCTATCGACTGTCATCTTGGTACTACGTTTACGGCTGTGATTTGCTACCGCCCGCCGGGAGCTTTCAATTCCACTCAGCAGCAGTCGCTCCTCACCACCCTTACTAATATGGCTACCTCTCACAACAACCTGATTGTCTTGGGCGATTTCAACCTTTGGCCCAACGGCAGCCTAGATTCTGCCCTTAACAATCTCCTACTTTCCTGTGAAGGAATGGGACTTTCCCAGCTAGTGAACAAACCCACACACTCAGCGGGGCACCAGCTCGATTTAATCTTCTCCTCCCCCCAGCTAGCACTTCTGAGCGATATTTTGCCGATGTGCTGGACCGACCATGCACTCATCAAATTTCATATAGCAGGCAGCAGGTCTTGCAGACCGGCACTCCGCCACGGCCCTGAACCCCCGTACAGAGACTGGAAGGCTCTGGACAAACTCAGACTGAATGGCCCAGTATTTGAAGTGGAAGACAGTTTTTCCATTACTCAACCAGTAGAGGCTAATTATCTATCCCTCTGCACAAGGATTTCCAACACCTCGGAACGCCTCGTCCCTCAGAAAAAGGGCAAACCACAGAGACGAGTACCGGCCCCATGGTTCGACGACTCTTTAAGAGCTCTCAAACTAGCATGCAGACAAGCAGAGAGAAAATGGAGGCAAGGTTATTCTGACACTCACAAAACTCTTTGGAAAGAAAACCTCCGGGAGTACAAAACTGCCATCGCCCAAAATAAGGCTAAACATTACTGCTCCATCATTACCAACGCCACCAACAGCTCAAAGAGTATTTTTCAGATACTCAAAAACTTAACCAATCCAGACTGTGCCATCTCTACACAGCCTCCCACCCAAGCCCTCTGCGACAATCTTGCAGTGTTTTTCATTAATAAAATAAACACCATTATTCAAAACCTGAAAACACCTCCCTCTTCGGGAACTTCCAACACGCAGGGACCAGACACCAGCTCTCGAAACTTGTCGTCTCCAGGCTCTGTCCTTTTGGCTAGACTACGGGAATTTCCCCCAATCCCGGCCTCCGAGTTTGAAAGACTGGCGCTTGGTATCACCTCGGGTTCTCCACTCGACCCCCTACCTCCAAAAGTTTGGAAAAATTTTGGAAATGATCTTTTTGGCACCATGCGCCTAATATGTAACCAGTCTTTGCACAGTGGCTTTGTCCCAACCCCGTGGAAACAGGCGCTAATCACCCCTCTCTTGAAGAAACCCTCCCTGAGCCCAGATTGTCTTTCAAACTACCGACCCATCTCCCTGCTGCCTTTCCCAGCGAAGGTCGCCGAACGATGGGTCAGTTCGTGCCTGTCCGCCCACCTAGAACAAAACAACCTTCTTGACGATCACCAGTTCGGGTTCCGTCCTGCCCACGGCACCGAAACAGCAGTCTTAACAGCCATGGAGGATCTTCGCTTGCGTGCAGACAGGGGCCAACCAGTGGCGCTGATACTGCTGGACCTGTCTGCCGCATTCGATACGGTCAACCATGGTATGCTGCTGCAGAGACTTGGTGAAGTGGGAGTGGAAGGCACTGCACTGCTCTGGTTTCACTCCTACCTTCGGGACAGAAGACAGGCTGTCTCCCTTCCCCCATTCCAATCCACCTTTGCACCAGTACCCCAGGGAGTCCCTCAGGGCTCCTCCATCAGCCCCATCCTTTTTAACGTGTACCTCATCCCGCTAATCAAGCTAATCCAATCCTTTGGGATCAAAACAATAAATTACGCTGATGACACGCAGCTCATCCTCTCTTGGGAAGGTGAAGATGCCATTCCTTTTTCCACCTTCCACGACTGCCTAAGAGAGACGGCTGGATGGCTACACAGAAACTCCCTCCAGTTTAATTCCTCTAAAACGGAGGTCCTGTTTTGTTCAGGCACCAAGATACCCCGCCAGTTTCCGAATGAATTCTGGCCCCCAGAGATTAGAGACAAACCTCTGCCAGTTGCCTCGGTTCGCAACCTGGGAGCCATGCTTGACAACAATTTAAGTATGGAAACCCAGGTAACGAAAACTGTGGGGATCTGCACAGCCCTGCTTCGCTCACTGCGGAAAATCATGCCTCTTCTCCCGGCACAAGCCAGGGCGTCGATAGTCAGGTGTACGATACTCAGTCGCCTCGACTATTGTAACGCCCTGCTCCTGGAGTCTCCAGTCACGTTGATGGATCGACTACAGCGAATTCAATCTGCCGCCGCCAAGCTGGCTCTGGGCTGGACGAGGAGGGCTTCGGCCACAGCAGCTCTGGCTGAGCTACACTGGCTACCCTTAAAACAACGTGTGGCCTTCAAGTCCCTCTGCATTGTCTTTAAGGCTCTGCACGGACTTGGACCCAAACCTCTGCAAGCCCTGTTTCGGTGGTACACTCCTGCCAGAGATTTACGATCATCCTCGGCCTGTCTGGTAAAGGTACCCAGATTCAATAAAACCAGAACAGGGGGCAGATCCTTCAGGGTTGCAGCGGCCAAGCGGTGGAACAGCTTGCCCACTGACATACGTCAGATTTCACAGCTCCTTCCATTCAGGAGACGTATCAAGACCTGGCTTTTCCCCCAATAAATGTCCGTCTGACTGTTCCCCCGGTTATCCGTCAGCAGAGTACTCTCCAGCGCCAGGAAGCCTGCAAGGTATCAGTCGCGCTTTACAAATTCTCAAAATAAATAATAATAACCCCCTTTGATTACTCAGGTGACTTCATTAATTTAGGTGACAATCAGAATGGGACCCCTGGGTGAATACATATTCACCACCAGGTAAATCAGGGGAATGCTATTAAGAGAACATCCATACAAATTTCAAATGTTTATACCTTTGTCTCCAGTGCCTCAGTGCTTCCAGTGACGGTGCCACATTGCTCCGACCTGGCTCTCTGGTATTTGACCCTGCAGCCCTTGAAGCAATGGATGGTGCCGCTGCCGTGTCCACCACCACCTCCAGAAATGGTGCGTCTGATGTTGCAGCCCTATTTCGCTCTGCTTATCAGATCTCGCCAGGATGCTCAACATCTCCAGGAGGAAGAGAAGCATAGAAATCGCATCTGTGATATTTTTGCTACAGACTCAGACACTCCTTACTGGCCTGTACCCTAATGGGGATCAGTGTCATGAATTTCAAGGTTAATATTCTGCCATTGCTCTAGACTCCTGTACAGAGCTAACTGTGGACTTCCCCACTGTTTCACCAGTACCTGAAGTTGTCACCCTTCACAAAGGTTTTCACAAGGTTTCTAAAGTGTTGGACTTAACAGGTTCCAACTACGGAACCCAAAATCAACGTCCAGACAGAGGCCCTCTTTCTATTTACTTCTGTGGCTGAACCTCTACTCCGTTTTAACGAGGCCATTCTAGAGCCTGTCTTGGCAGTGTTGGAGAGAAGCCCTGTTCCGCCCCAGTGGTCAACAGGCTCGTTGTCTGTCATTATCACCGTGCTCCAGGGATCCGCCTTCCTCTCGACCCACCCTTTGAAGGAGTGTATAGTCATACAAGCTTTCTCCTCTGCAGGCAGTTAGGTGGAGCTTCCATATTAGCACCCCCTGGCAGGAAACCTCAGTGCCTAGAAGCCTAGGGCAAAAAGTAATTCTCTACAGAAGCATGGCCCTGAAGGCCAACTGCCTCCTAGCATGTTAATGCTATGTCTTATGGGATATGGCTCTGATGGTGCGACCTCATGTCTCAGAGGACTTGAGGTAACGTTTTCAAGAGGTAATTCACAACAGCCAAAATGTCTCTTGGAACATCATTAAATCAGGACTGGGCACTGCTGATACAGTGACTTGGGCAAACTTGTCAGCAGACATCCAGGAGAATCTTATGGACTTGTAACATCTTTTTGTCAACCAGGCTGATTCCGCTTGGGAGCGTTTTAAGATCAGTTTTAAGACTACAGCTCGCTTCCTTGGTCTCCAACTGCTTCTTCCCCCAAGAGACTATTGCCACTTTCAACACTTTTGTGGCTTCTCGAGATGATCTTCCTTTTGTCACCGGCAGAAATATAATGCATTGGTCAGATGGTTTGGAGGTGGATGCAGAGGAAAGGGCTGTCTATCCACCTTGAACTTTGCTTCTCTTCCTTCTCCTCCTCTCCCGCACCGTCAGGAAAGCAGACTAAGTTTGTTTCCCCAAACCCACTCTGAGCCTGTTGGAGGTGGTTATCCAGCTTTTTCCTAACCTTGTAGGTTAATACTTCAGGCCAGTGGGTCCTCCAAATTGTGGAAAGGGGGAACACCCTTCCTTCGTGCTCCACCCCCATTCCTCCCCTGCACACACCCCCCTCCCAGACCATACTGCAACAGGAGGTGGCAGCACTCTTGCAGATAGGAACAGTGGAGATAGGCAAGAGCAGGAAAAGGGCTGGAAATGTCACTACATTGTCCATCTTGAGGAGGGGGCCCTAACTGGGCTTTGTCCTTGGTCCAACATCTCACTGCAAATGAATCAACCATTAAATCCAGGCAGTTTAAATAAAGAGATTTTTCTGCGGAAGACCGTTTTACTCCTGTGGAGAAGTCCCCGCAGCATGCTTTCCAACCCAAGCTGCTGGTAGCTGATTCTTTATCCGTTCGGGTTGAGAGCCAAAGATGGCCTCCTTTAAGGGGAGAATCGCCTGAGAGTAGGTGAGACCCTTTTGAAGATGGGAAGTCTTGAGGTGTTGTTGGGCACGATAATGTTGAGGTCCTGGAAATATGGCCTGTCTGGACGGTGATAGAAGACCCACTATACAGGCAAGTTGTTGCTGTAAGGCGTTGGGTCTGGCCAGAGCCTTCCTGGGTTTGTGCTTTATCATGGTGAGTTTCCAGTATAGGCGACTTAGCATAGCCTTGATTGAATCCACCATAAACCCCAGAAACTGCAAGGTCTAGACTGGTATAAGTGAGGACTTCTTCTCATTGACGACAAAGCCAGAAGATTGATGGTCAGCTGGAGGTGACTTAACAGTCTCTTCAGATATTGAGCCAAAAGAAGGATATCTTTCAGATAAACGAGTCTGAGGCCTTGGGATCTCAAGGGTCCCACCATGGGTTTCAATACCTCGGTGTAACCCAATGGAGTGAATGAAATACTGAAAGGAAGGGAGATAAACTTTAAGATCTGTGACCATTATTGAAATTGTAGGAAACGCCTGTGGGGAGGTGAGATGGTAATCATGAGGTAGAAGTCCTTCAAGTCCAGGTGCATCATCCAATCCCGCAGTAAGTCTCTGATAAGATGGATACCATCCACCTTGAAGTGGCAAAATACTAGCCACTCGTTAAATTCCCCCAGATTGATACATAGACGTAGACCGCACCCCCATCTCTCTTCTCCAGCAGGAAGAGGTTTCAGAAAAAACCATTGGGATGTAGTTGCGTTAAGTTGAATAATCTCGGTATCCACGAAATCGGCTTGAGCCGGGGGAGAAAAAAAGGGGTCTCGGTCTCTGTGGTTTGACCTGTGAACCGTAGCGTTCTATTTGGAAGCCCCTTACTATTTGTAGAACCCAGATGTCTGATGTAAGAGCCTCCCAGTTATGAACAAATTCTGACTATCTAGCACCAAGATTGCCGGGTGGGATTGCACACTCGCCTTGAGGGGTGTTGTAGGAGCCATTCTTGGTGGTGTTCCCTCTCGAGCCTCGCTGGCGGGGATACCTTCTAGTGGGATAGATGTTGCCAAAACGTAATGATTCTTGCCACTGTGAAAAAGGTGATTAGCAAGCAGTAGTACTTTACAATGTTAAATTGGCAGCATATAAACAAAGCAACGCTCACAAGTAATAAGCCATGAAAGCCTAATTCGTTCAGACACACAAAATCTACACAAGGGCACTTAACAGAAGTTTGCTGGAGCAGCGAAGAAAGGAAAGAAGGAGAGACTGCAGAGAGTCTTGAAGGGCTTTACTGTTTGCGGATTGAATGAACTGTATTGATGCTTTTTCCCCAATGCCTCTTTGTGAGAAAGTGGCTCTGTATATACTGTTCCCAAATAGGTACAGGGTGTACAGAGTCCACAGTCCCCAGAGGTTTGGCAGAGGCTAAAGTTAGATAGAACCTTACTCTCTAAAGTAGTAGCTTGGTCGAGCAGTAAGGCAGTATCAGAGGACAGTGTAAAGCATTTGTTGCACGCACTCAGTCAGCAAATGGTCTCACACACTCAATAACTGAACTCTAGGCCAATGGTTTATATATAAAAAATATATGCTTGTTTTATTTTAGAACCAACAATAGGTATTAAAATATACTTTCTCAGAATGAGATGCTTTATATAAATACTTTTGCAATATGCAATTGACTTTTGTAAAAAGT
Source organism: Triturus cristatus (assembly GCF_964204655.1). Lineage (NCBI taxonomy): Eukaryota > Metazoa > Chordata > Amphibia > Caudata > Salamandridae > Triturus > Triturus cristatus. The sequence goes on from NC_140588.1 coordinate 515,525,837, forward strand.
TACAAGTGGTTGCAATAGGCAACACGATTTTAAACACAATAATGCATTGAGTTCAATGGGAGTTTCAAGTTATTTGCAACAGATTACTGTTAGGATTACTTTTGGAATTCCAGGACTGGATCCTAGATTCAGTCCTGGGTCAGTACTTGGAATCAAGTGATAAGTCGACTTAATTACTGTTATGATTTTTAGACAATATTTTGCTATTTTAAAAGTTGACAGAAAATATTTCATAGAAAACAGTCAATGATTCCCTATGGAAGAAAATTCAAAGTTGCAGGTATAGTATGTTCTTGTTACGTTTGTAATCCAGTACTGGGTACCTAGACTCAGTCCTGGGACCTTTATCCAAAACAGGTAAGTAATTACGTTTTCAGAAGTTATACGATTTTTAAAGAATATTTAAAGTTTGCAGAAATTGACACTTAGAAGAAATTTCACAGAAAAACAGTCAATGATTTCCTATTGGAGAAAATTGAGTTACTGGTAGGTACAGTTGTAAGTATTTTTCAGAGTCAGTGCTCGGCACCAAGATCCAGCACTGGGAGCTCACCTAATAGCAGGTGAGTGTTTTTGTTACTCGGCTGATTTTTGGTGAATATTTTAAGTTTTGAAAACTCCACACTTAAAAGAAATTTCAGAAGAAACCAGTCAACGTTACCCTATGGAGAAAATTGAGTTATCGGTTTAAAGGTACGTACTCGACTGGCAGAGTTAAGGTTCTGGGCATAGACTCGGAGGTCTCCCAGTGTCAGGTAGGTACAGTTGGTTCACCCTCAGCGGCACAGGGGCAGCCAGGTGCAGAGAGAGTTAGGCCCAATGTTATCCTATGAGAGGTAGGGGGGGCCTGGGTTGGTGACTGCTGACTAGCAGGCCACGCGGCTGTGGGAGCTGGGCTCCTGGTCACTTGCTCAGGGCAAATGGGGAAGTAGATAGGTGTAGAGGTTACACTGCCAGGGCCACTTGGGCTGCTGGTTGCAGGGTGCTTTTGAGCCTTCGGGCGCTCAATTGATTTCAGTGGGAAAGCTCCGGTTTAGAAAAAGACTGCAAGCTCGGGGACGAAGATTCTTCAGGTGCCACCACCACTTCGAGAGGTAAGTTGGGGGATAGGTAGGTACCCCGGAGTTGGGCACAGGGGGCCGCGGGGCGCCGGTTGCAGGGGTGCCTTTTGGTGTTGGGAAATCTTAACCTCTGTTGATCGCGGTTGGGGGGAGGGGGGCACTTGGTCTGAGGCTGCAGGTGTCTTCAGGAGCATCGAGGGAAGTCCTTGGGTGCCGGACTCGGGGTCACAGTCGCCGTGGGGTCATCTTCGTGATCTTTGTTCACTTCGGCACAGGCCAGGCTTGGCGGGTGCAGAGTGTGAAGGGTTCACGGTTCCGGGTTGATGCCAGGGATTAGAAGTAGATTTTGAGTAGAGCCTCTACTCATGGGAGTCCCAGGGGCTTAGAGCCAAAATGTAGCCAGGTCCTCCGTGGGTTTGTGAGGTTGCTGGTCACAAGAGATGCTGGGTTGGAGCAAGAGCAGGTTCGAGGGTCGACAGGTTGGTAGGGCTGGGGCCAAAGCAGTTGGTATCCTACTCTTCTTAGCAGCTGCAGGGCAGGTCTTCTTTTTTCTTGCTCTTCTTTGGATTTCGGAATCTGGAATCTGGGGTAGGAAGGTTCCAGGGGCCCCTAAATACTAGATTTAGGGGTGTTATAGGTAGGTGAAGGGCAGGGACCAATGGGTCCCTGTCCTGGGATGGGTACACCCCCTATCCTGCCTCTCTCCTATGGTAGGGGGGCAGTAGCCTAGTCCTGATTGGGCAGGGCTCCCCATCTTCAAGATGGCGAGAGCCCAGAGATGTGCTGCACCTCGCCTCCCCCACCTGGGGGGTGGGGTTGGCAGGCTGGCACATTCCCTGTCCTTATTTGGGGTTTCCGGCCAAGCTTCCCGCCAGAGTGGGGGGATGCAGTGGCCTGGGGAAGCTCTTAGAGGCGGCATGCCCTTGAAGCTTCCCCCTGCCCATCCTGGGGGAGGAGATCTAGCACCTCGCCCAGGATGTGCATTGTTGCAGGCCCAGGAGAGTAGGGGCTCTCATACCCAGGGGTCCTGCAACATGTCTGCTGTGTGGCAGCCTAGGCAGCCTCTCAGACCAGACGTGGATTGTAGGTTAGGTTTCAGCGGGCATCTCTAAGATGCCCTCTGGGGTGCTTGGTACATTAAATCCCACACTGGCATCAGTGCGGGTTTAATGTGCTGAGAAGTTTGATACCAAACTTCTCAGTCTTCAGTGTTGCCATTATGGTGCTGTGGAGTTCGTGTTTGATAAGCTCTCAGCACCATGTACTCTTAAATGGCAGCACTGCACTTACAGTGCCCAGGAATGGACTGGGGTACTGTAGGGGCCCCGGGCTCATGCTCCTGGGCCCACACCGCTGGCATAGGGCACCCAGCTAGAGGGGTGGCTGATGTATGCCAGGGCAGTGTAGGTGGTGGGCATGGCACTCAGGGATGGGTGCCATGTCGACTCTTTGTTTTGTCTTGTACCCAGACACTCAGCCTGCAAGGGAAGTGTGTGTGTGTGTGTGTTAGGGTACAGGGCCTCTAAGGGTGGCACAATGAGTGCTGCAGCCCTTAGAGGCCTTCCCTGTTTACAAGGCCCTGGGTACCTAGGGTACCATTTACCAGGGGCTGACACGTGGCCAGGGTTTGCAAATTTGTGTTTTAGGTTTTTAGGGAAGGAACATAGGCCCTGGGCACCTGATTGGCAGGAGTCCAGGGCTCACTCAGTCAAAGTACATTCAGCAAAAAGTGGGGGCATACCATGCAAGAAAGATGGCACTTTCTCACACTTTTGGTAAATGACGTTTTGATATTATTCTGCTTGCATAAAGCTTTGATGGCTGCTGGATAATAACGAGTGAAGAAAGAACAGTCTAATCCTTGCCTCCGGACATAGAATTATAGTACTCTCCTTCAATGTCAGTTTTCTTGATTACATCACTTTTCAAAGGCTCATTCTTGGAGCTGCTGAATACCTCAGCATCAATAAACAAAAAAATGTGCATGTACCAAACACCATTTATTTTGTCTTATTTTTACTATTTTGTGGCACCGTTTTCTTGAAAACCTGAAAAGATATTGCCCAAATTAAAGATGCGAAAACAGTAGTATGCTTTACAGAAATAATATTTTTGTTTGTGGTGGTGCAATGCCACATTGATCTGGATTTAGGCCTTTATCTTTTTATGGTCTAGCTCGACAGTGCTACTGTTGCCAGAGTGAGCTTTACTAGAGAGAGATTTCGGCTCTGCCCACATACTGGTGGCCAAGACCAAGTATTTTGATTGGCCAGAGGTTGAAATTCAACAACAAAGTGATTGCCTTCTAAACAGCTGTGTTCATTTTGTTTATTTCGCTGCTTGAACTCGAACTTTCAGGGTCACATTTATGACATTGTAATGCTATTAGAGTGTCTGAGGTAACTGGATAACTTATGGTGTTTTTCTCTGGGAGCAGCACAGATGGGAGGAGGGCAGTCATTAACCTACCTGGACATTTAGGTTTGGCTTGAAAGTGAAACTTTCACCTGACCTTTTAACCTACTCCAGTATTATACTACAGTTCTTTGCTTCCACACAATTATTTATCCATTCCTATGCTATGTACTTGTAGTGCTTCACAGTACATTACAATACAATCATTCTTTTGAAGCTTGACCGACTGACATTGCCAAAGCTTATTTAATTGTTTAGCATTAGTGCACAGCAATCCTGTTTTTACATTTCTTCTTGTATTAAATTAGTATGGTTAATTTTTATAACTCTTTTGTCTTCCTTTGCAGAAATTCCACCCGAAATGACCTGTGACATCGCAGAAAGCTATGCTAAAATGATAGTAGTTTATTTATTATTTACGCAAAAGTGGCACGAGGTCTTACTGCTGCTCACAGGGAAAGTCAGTGGGGATGAACTGGAAAAAGGAGGGCTGTTTAAAAACTGCTGCCTTTCAGACTTCAATATTGGTGTTGTTGTGAAAGACCTTAGACCGTACAAGCAACGAGTACAACTATTGAGATGCCTGCTGGAAAGGGGAGGTGAGCATTCACATGTATTTGCTCTATTTTTAGCAGTTCTGTTATTTTGCTCTTGTCAATGTGCATGTTTGTGTGTGTGCACGGATATATGTTTAATGAAAAGTTTTTAAAAACAAGCAATGGAAATGCAATAGGTCTCGCGTTTTCCGTTTCTACAGATTTTTACAGATAAATACAGACTGAAAACCATTTATTGTCTTGTCTGTATTTAGTTTTAAGTGTGGAAAAAACAGAAATTGGGTGCTTTGTGACTGATTCTGAATACACTTTGCCATGACTACCAGGCCAATAACTGTTTGAATTGATACGTAAGGGAGTTAAAAAAGAAAGGAATTTTAGTAAAGAGGCTTAAACAGCAGTAGATATGCACAAGGTTGATGCCGAAATGTGCATATTTTCATATAAGTACATTGATTTATCTTCTGCGGGTGATCATATCACTGAAACCTGGCAGGAATTCAAGCATGACTGCATATTTATTAGTTAAACTAATGTGGAAATATACCAGTTTGAGCTTAAAAATATGGATAAATACAGATTAAGTTGACAAAAAATAAATATGGATAAATACAGATGGAAATGTAGATAAAATACATACCATAAAACCGGGAGCCCTAATGATAATGTATTTTACCTATGTGTTATGGAGTGTATGTATGTGGTGGCGAGGGAGGGGAGAGGAGGTAAGTGGGTGTGTAGATCGCAAATTCTGAAGAGTGAAGGAGGATGCCAGGAGATCCTTGGTGTTAAGAGTCCAAGTGCAAAGAGCCCCAGGTTCACACCTCCCCCTGGGCAGGGAGTATTTGCACTTCAAACCAGGGCCGGACTGGGAATGCAAATCAGCCCTGGCAATTGAGTCGGACTGGCCAGGGAGGTGGGGGCTGGGGGGATGGGGGGGGGGAGATGCTTTGTTGGAAAAGGCAAACACTGCACCTGGTTTTGTTACAGGGGGTGATAAAACCGGCCCCCGGTAACAAAAACGCCCCCACCGTGGCGGCCCACCAGGGAAACACTCAGTGCCCTCTACTTCCAGTCCGGCCCTGCTTCAAACCAAACCATATCACACAAAACACATAAGGGAGGCGGAGACTAGGGCTCTGAGATGTAAACCACAGAGTGCCTTGGTGCACTACCTGCTTACTCCAAAGGCGTGCACGCAGGCAGACTGCAGCACTAGGGTGGGACACATGTATACATATGTGCACGTTCATCCAGAAGTACCCAGAGGCCATATCCCCATGTTACTCCCCAGGAACATCACCTCAACTAAAAAAGCTTCAAGGACAAGACCTTAATTTTATTACTGTGGAAATGGAATTGAATATCCTCTCCCAATGCAGTGTCGTAAACAGCTACACTGCAATTCTTCTGGTAAAGAAGTAGGTTTGATTTAGTGGAAATCTGTCTCCATCCAAAGGAACCAAGAGGAAAACATACCATAGAGGTGTACAATAAAGCCTGCCATAGAGAATGAGGATTAAATGGTAGCCATTCAAGTGCTGGTGAACCCAAATCCCCCTGGAAAGTAGGCGAGCCACCAGAGGAGCCAGTAGATTTGTGAACACCCTAGGAGATTATTTTAGTGCAAAGGGGACAGGTAGGGTAGTCTCTAAAACTCAAGGCAAATCCACAATCCAACTTAATGGGGAGAGACAACATGGAGAAAACAGGCCGGCACCCACAGCCTTAAGACTGCACACCACTGCTGTTGTACCCCAATTGAGCTCTATTGCCGAGTCCACACCTGAACCTGAATTGCAGGGCATAGTGAGAACGTTACGGAAACCTTCAGTAAACACGAAAGAGGGATAACATGACAATTGCAAGAACATACATGCAGGTACTTGCAACGCCTATCTGTTGGGACTACAAAATAATAGAAACCGTTTGGGCCAGTCCTGATCTTTTATAGTACGGGCTCCTGAGTTTTAAAAGTATTTTTTCTTATGGTTGCAAGATTCCCATCTCTGGGATGGTACAGCCTCGTGGCAAGGAAAAGAGATGCACAGTTAAGGTTAATTCTACATTGACCTCTTCGGAGTCGTCACCACGGTAATATGTTATTTGTCACAAAAATCTAAAATGATGAAAGTTAGCCTGACAAAAACAAGCCAACAATTTAATTTTAGAGAATGGTTAAAATGACTAAATGCATTCTTCACAAAAATATATTTTCATGGAAAAGATAAAGGTAGCAATAACGAGAGAAGGAGGGCAGCACAGGGAAAGGCATATCCTGCTCACAGCAAGAACCAGAATTTTTTACCTCTTGCTCGAGGCGGCTTGTCAGAAATGAAGAGGAGCCCATGCATCCTGCTGCAGACACCAGTCCTGTACTGTAGTGGATGTGGCTTCACGGCCAGAGTTGCTGACTTTGGAGTTGAGGGACCAGGTTCAAGTCTCGACAGCAGCTCACCATTCTGTGATTCTGGGCAAATTACAATATTATTGTTTTAAAAAAGGCAATTACTGAAATATTTGAGTGGGAGTTGAGAATGAATTCCCTCATCTGATTCCGAACTTAAAATGCCTACATCTGCTAAAAGCAGCACAACGGTGGACGGAACACCATAGGGCGTAACAGCCAGAGCTGCTCCCTTCGGAACTAAAGAACAGGGTTTGAGTCTCTACGTCGTCTCAACATCTGATTCAGGGTGAATCGCTTGATTTGCTGTGTCAAATGTAAACAAGTAGCGCAAGTGGCGCTCATGTAAAGCACAATACTATGAGCCACTGTAAAAATAAAGTGTTGGTGGGAGTAGAAAGCGCCGTACAAGCAGCAAGGAGAGCGTCGACCAATCACAGAACGATGACACTGCTCAGAACCTGAGAGAGACAAGAGGTGTTCTTGGAAAAGGGTGGGGGGTGGGAGATTAAGTGAATTGTGAGCCTCGAGGAGAGATCGGAAAAAACAAAGCCACACTAGCTGACTGTCATTTTTTTAAATAGCCACAAGGGAGTCAGCAGTACATTTGTTTTTGGCACTCAAAGCGGTGCCCCCAAGGAGTAGTTTTAAAATGTAATAATTTGTAGGCAAATATTATACTTCATAAACACATTTCCACTCAATTGCCACAGCAAATTGCCTGCTTTAAGTAGTCTAGTGACAGCACATTTTCAAAACTTGTATGAATAGTTCTGTAGCTTCTTTTCTGGTATCCCAAATGTCCACAATTCTTCAGGAACTGCTCCTTGGCCACCGGGACACAGGTGCAAGAGGGAAAAAAATTTCCCTACCACTAGTCAGGACCACAGCCAAAAATAAATTCTCTACTGGCCTTGCTGGTTTTCCTCCAGTAGGGCGCAGTTCTCTATCCCTCGGATGTTCCTCACTCCCTCAGCCCCTGGGAATGAGGTTCCAAAGCAGACAGTGTCCTTTTGGATAGTGTTAAACCCCTTTCCACCTTTGTGGAGTCAGCAGGGGACCAGCTTCCCTGGTCTTCTAAGAGTCTCCTCAAGTCCTGAGATTCATGGAAAGCTGGAGTTAGTAACTCCACTGTCATTCCCAGAGAGAGCAATTTTTCCACATAGTTCATACCATTGATTCTGTCATGGGATACTCTCTGATACCCACAAACAATTTGCATATCTCTGTGCATCAGACCTGGAACACCATTTTGAAAATATTTTTTTTTAAAAGTGAAAATGGGCCTATAAGACGCAACCTTTTCTATCACCTTTTTATCAACTTTAAACAGTTGTCCCAGTTTTCCAAGTTAAAACGTATATTTGGCTGAAAACACAACTGTACTACCCCTTTTCAAAATCCCCAAACTAGGGAAAACATGGCATTTAATAGGCTGGGCACACACAGTGCCAAATTAAGATATTAAACTCTTAAGAAGTTCACAGCCAGGGAGCTTTCCCATCATGCATTGCATGGTCTCGGAAACTGTTCGTTTTTGCAGTTCCCTAGAAAGGCTTCTTGAACACTGCTGCCAAGTCAAAAGTCAAAAAGTTTTTATTTTTGTTACGGTACTCTTTCGAGGACCACAAAATAAAATATACATAATACTTTCCATTTAATACATTTTCAATGAGATTTTCAAAAACTTAAAAATTCTGTAACAGACGAATTCATTAGGAGGGCTTTTGCATAATGATAAAAAGTCTTTTGAGTTAACGATCCTACAGGACCGATAGATGAACTTAAGACATGTTAACCTTGCGTTTACAATTTCTGCATTTGGACATATAAAAAGTAAGTGTTCCAAATTCTGGTTGCCCCCTTGACAGAGGGTACAAAAGGCAGAACTGTCAGGCCTCCAGGAGGAGGTAAAGGTTTGTACAGGAAGTGTTCCCAGGCGCAACATCATAATTGCACGCCTTGCACCGTGTTGAAGTGTATACTCTAAATAAGGCTGGCATTGTTTGTATTCCTGGGAGGCTGCATAGATCTTATATGACGATGGTCTATTACAATGTAAGTGGTCTATCTCGTAGCTCAGTTTGGGAGTAAAGTTTTTTAGAAAAAGTTTGAGCTGGGCTGGTGACCACGTAGACAAAATTTCCACACTAACTTTTGCAAGCTGTAGGGCCTCTCGCATATTTTTTAAAAAGGTAATATGAGTAGAGCTGGTCTCGAATGTCTCTATTTTTAGTAAACTTCTTAGAGTGCCTTCTTTTGAATGAAGAAGGTTATAAGCCCACCTTATAATACTAGCTATGGCTGTAGCATATGCACTCGTGATGGTACATTCCAGTCTCAATGCCTGTACTGGGGTAGATGTAGAAATCTTCAGTAGTTTTTTCAATATTTTACCTTCTACTGAGTCCATATAGGTCCATTGTTTAAAAGGAATATATTCCGAGGCGTAAGACAGGACGGGTGAGATTTTGGCTCGATAGACTTGAATTAGTGCAGAGAAATGCCTTTGTCCAGTGGCCGAGTATAAGCGGGACAAAGCCCCAGCATGTAGGTCACTTTTCCTTTTCAGGTGATTGATTTGGTTGATGTTACTCATGTTTTGTGAGAAAATTCTGCCCAGATATGTATACTCCTTTACTTGTTCTAGCTTCTCACCTCCCAACTTCCATTCGTACCTTACCCTTTTATTCAGGTTTGAAAAAGCAACCACTTTGGTTTTGTTTGTATTTGGGGTTAAAAATTTTTTTATAGAATACTTGTATAAAATATCTAAAAGATTTTGTAGTCCGAAAGGTGTTAGGTCAAACATGACTATATCGTCTGCGTACAGCAGGGAATGAATATATTCAGTGGCTATCTTAGGAGGAGTGCATATCCCTTGCTGCAGTTGGGAAGGTAGGTCACTTAAATACAGTGAGAATAAAATTGGAGCCAAGAGGCACCCTTGTTTCAGGCCATTTGATGTTCGTATTATCTTCGATAGGCCCTTGTCACTCCCCATTTGGACACGGCACCAGGTGTCACTGTGTAGGTTCACTATCAAATGTAATAGCTGCTCCGGAATGCCCATTCTTCTTAACTTTGACCACAGGGTCGGTCTGTCCACTCGATCGAAAGCTGTCGAGTAATCGATGAACGCTGCGTAAATAGTTTGTTTTTTCCCTGTTGCGTACTTGTCTAAAATGGTTTGGAAGATTGCTACATTGTCAGTGACTGAGTGGTTTGAGCGAAATCCGGACTGAAACTTAGGGATTAGACCCAATGAGAAGGCCCAATTTTTCAGCCTATCCAGGATTTCTGCTGCAAAAATCTTCCCGGCAGCATCCATGAGGGCAATTTGCCTATAGTTTCCCGGTATGTTTCTTTTTCCTTTTTTGTAAATCGGGATTATAATACTTCCTTTCCAGGAGTTTGGCATTTGACCACTGTCGAATATATAGTTAAATAGCGGCGAGAGCACCAGTCCCCACTCTTTATGTTCAGTTTGGTAGACCTTGATAGGTATCTGATCGGGGCCAGATGCACCCGTGCTCCTTGCCTTCCTGATATTCGTAGAGACTGACACTGCCGACGTTTTATTGATCTTAGTATCTTTAGTTTCCACAATTTGTTCTCCCGCCTCTTCATTTTTAATAGACTTATTCTGTTTATATAGCTCACGAAGGTAAATATCCCAGTTTTCTTCTGAAACAGGAGTTGCCTCCAGCTTTTTTTTGGATCCCGTCATTATTGCAATCAGTGTCCAATATTTGCGCTGGTTGTTTTGTTTAGCTGCTTGTTGGATTTCAGTCCAATTGAAGTCCTGTTTCAGTTTTTTCTGTTTAGTTTTTTCTCGTCGTATTTGATTCTTTAATCTATTGATTACCTTTTTGTTTGCTGACGAGAAGTTCAGATACTGGGCGCGTATCAGCCTATTGAGTTGTTTTACGACTGGTTGGTTCCAGTTTTTATTCTTATTTCTCCATTTACTTTTTACTGATCTGTTGTGTTCTAACTTACTTTGCAGAGCTTGTTTGAGATTATTCGTTAATTGTTCGAAATTCTTTATAGGGTCATCTGAATATATGTTAGTCAATATATTGGTTTCGGAAATTAATAGCCTCAGATAGTCCAGATTTTCTGTCCCCCAATAACTGCGACGCCTTGTTATGTTTACTTCCGTTTTTGTTGTAAGAAATATTGGCTGGTTATAAGAAGAGGACTGTGCAATCCAATGGGTTGAAAGGTTTAGAAGAGCATGATCACTTTCTTCATTGAATATTATTGAAAGTTGAATCATTTGTTCTTTTTCTTCGATCCCGCATATAAAATAATCCAGGGTAGAGGGAGATCCATTTCCTTGCCGTGTGTATGTTGCTGGTATGTCACCGTTGATGTTACCGTTTAATATAGTCCCATTAATGCTGGAGAGAAAAGATAATAGTGCGCGTCCTCTCTTATCTGATTTAGATCCTTTTGGGAATTCAGGGAGTGATGTTTCCAAAGATTCCTCTTTGAAAAGACGAGCCCATTTCTTTATCTCACAGTTTGAAATTTTAGCGTTCAAATCCCCCATTATAAGATATGGCAAGTGAGATTGATCTTCAATGATATGGGTGATAATCTCTATTAGGCGGTCAAACAGCAAATCATTATTATTACTGGGAGGTGCGTAGATATTGAAAAGTAATATTTTTTCAAGTTTGGCTGACGCTTGAGTTCTAAGGGATACTTTTAAACATTGTAGATTGTCTATGTTTGTATCGATTATTTCCTGTGACCAAGAGTGATCTTCTTTTAATAATATTGCCAGACCACCCTTGGCGTGTCCCCTTCTAGATCTTTTTGCCAACGTTTCATATACATAGTATCCTTTTTGAGTAAAGGTATTAATTAACCATGTTTCCTGGAGGGCAATGATATCAGGGGAGTTTTTGATTGCATGTTTCATTTTTAAATCAGTTTTCCCTGCCAAGTTCCAGGACAATAACGTCAGACCTTTGCTAAACTTGGTGTTGTTGTGAATTTACCGTTTTTTTGCTGTTTAAGGTTTCTGATAACCATGCCCACGATTTTATTGAGTTCTCAGTGTTACTAGAGCTTGAATTCCGGGACCATACTGACCTCTCACCTTGTATTACTTGTATTTTGAGTGAATCTTTCCTCATAATATTTGATGCTGAATCTCCCCAATTAAAACTATTGTTTTCTTTTCTTCTATTAGTTTGTCCTAATGTACCTTTGTTTAGGTTGTTGATTTTAAGATCTTCCACCGAGATTACATCATAGCCATTTTTGTGAAGAATTTCCTTCTCACTGATTATTATTCCAGGCAAAACTGGGGAATAAAAGGATACCTGTACTAGTTTGTTATTTTCTTTTATTGGAAAGAGTACTAGGTCGATTTCTTTACTTGTCAGAGAGTTCAGGGATGGTATTTCTTGTAAGAGATTAATTATTCTACCACGATTAAACGGCTCCTTATCTGAGGGAAATAGCTCTTCGATAGTTATGTGTTTAGATGGAATTACTTCCCATGATTGAGATTTATTATCCTGTAGTTCTTTTATATCCATGATATTTTGCGTTGTTGATCTGTTTTCTATCGGAGGACAAAATTCGTCTGCTTTTGGGTTTAAGGGTTTTTCTGATGGTATTTTTTGAGTTTCTGGAGAGTTCACCAAGTTTACGGGAGTGAATTTTTGGAATTTAAGCTTATTCCCTTTTTTCCTCTGTATTCTCCTCAAGGGTTTTCTCTTCTTCTTCCCCCTTACTTTTTCCCTAGTGTTACTTTTTTCAGACTGTCCTCCTTGGCTGAAATCCTGTTCGGCAGTAACTCCCGATAACTCTGCTTTATTTTCCCCGATAATCTGATCACGATTATTATCGGATACTTTATTTGAAAAGATAGGATAATGTTTAGTTTTGTTTTCGGTGATGGTTTCCGATTCTTCTTTGAACAGTTTTTTAAGTGAATATGTGATAAGAGGTTTTTCCTTATTTCTTAGTCCCTTAGTTTTAGTCTTAATTATTAGTACGTCGTTCGTTTGCGTGCTTGCTTCCTGTTGTTTTGGGGTCGCACTTCCATTTTTATGAAAATCATCTATTTGTTGTAATTCGACTGCTCCGGGTTGTTTTGGTGAGACTTTAGTTAGATCTTTTTTCTTTTTTTCTTCAACCAGGAATTTAAGTATTCCTATTTGTACGTCTAAAGTATCGTCCGAGTTAGCTAAAATTTGACCAAGATGAGTTAGTACTGATTCCAAAATTTCTTGCAATGAAAAAAGTGCTTTTGACAGGGGAGAGGCAGTATTTTCAGAATTTGGATTTATAAAATTAGGGTCTGATAGGTTGGCCAGATTAGAATAAAGGTTAGGCGATTTTTCTGGTGAACTGGTTAGTGGATGTTTTTGACTTAGCAATATTTCTGTTTTTTCTTCTTCGGTCTTCATGTTATGATTTACAGATACATCGAAGAATAAATCGTTGTCCTGGTTTTTTATAGGTGTTATAGATGTTATTTGAGACGTATCTGGGAATGATTTTTGACATTCTTCCGAGAGAGAGAAATTTGCCAAATTACTTTCAGTTGTTATTTGACCTTGTTTATTGGGTTTCTGATCTGAGAAATGTAACGAATCATGTTCAACCTTATTTATTGAAGGATCCAGCTTATTTTGATCATCAGTTAAATATGGAGAAAGATACTTTTTCTTGGAGAGGGTAGAGAAGTATTGACTTATAGCTGGAGTACTTGATATTTGACCAGGTTTTAGTGATTTGTCAACAGATTTTCTTACAGCTGCGTCTGTCCCCATACGCCTCATGTAGATTGTCCGTGAGCGTAGTTTTTTTAGAGCCCTCATACTTGGGACCGGAAATCTACTTTATAGCTTATAGTAGTCGCAGCAGGTTTTGTGTATTTGTAATAACTTTATCTTTATCTCACAATCTCAGTTGATCAGTAAGAAATGGGGGGTTTTTTTCACGTCGGTTTCAGAATTTGGTTAAGTAGTGTCCTCGTGTGCTGAATGTTAGTGGGGTGGCCCGTCCCGTCCTCGGTCGTCCCCGGACGGCCTCAGACGGCCCGCTCTTTGTCCGGTCTTCGTTCCGCGCTTGGTCCCGCGCGCGTCCCGCGTTGCGGAAGGCTAATTGGTTTTTCTACGTTTCGTCAGTGGGCGTGTCCGTGGGCGTGTCGCCTGGGGGAAGAGGAACCAGCTGATCCCAGCTTGGGATTCTGGTCCTCGCAGTCCCCCAGGTTAGGCGCGCTGTAGTTTTTCGCCCAGCCTCAACCCTTCTGACTCCAGCTGGGAGCGACAGGCAGAGCGTGCGGATTGCAGCTCACGCTCACACCAGCGAGTCAAGGGGAGGGGCGCCACGGAGCAACAAACAGAGACAGCGTCAGCTCAGGCACAGCAGCTCAGGACACAATCGGTGACCAGAGGTAGAGATCCCTCGCCAGGCACGAGTAGCAGCAGTTCACAGAAACCAGATAGCGGTGAGTGGCACACTGCTGCCTTTTTCATGTTTTTTTTTTCTGGCTGAAAACCTGTGTTTTTTTTTTTTTTTTTTTTTAGCTTCTCTCAACATCTTTCGATGGTTATTTTGTCAGAAATTGGCTTTTTTTTCCATCTACGTTTCCCTGTGGTGTTACTCTCCACAACTTTTCTCTGAGTATTATGCTAACTAATTCGACAGATGTCCTGCATGCGAAGATGAGAAGTCCTGAAAAGATGAACTCAGTGGTTGTTTCTCCTGTCTACTGAAATCTCATTCAGTCACAAAGTGTAGGATCTGCTTAGAGATGCCCTACAGGCGTCCTAAGGATGGGGAGGGAGTTCGATTGAAGGCAAAATAGGGAGAGATATGCCACTCTTCTTCGCGGTTCTCTGCTTCCAGAGAGGTGAGGGATTGCTCAATCGCCACTTCTGCACTTGGTGTAACTGTGTCTGATTCCCCTTTAGGACCCTCAGGCCAATCCTCAAGTCACCAGTACCCCCTGTTGAGGCATTGGAGTTCAAAATGGTAGTCGTCAAGGCGCTCGAGATAGGAGGATTTCTGGTTCCTCTCTTGTCAGCGTCTGGTGGTTCCCCCTCACTGAGATCTGTTCTCTGCATTGGGAGGGATCACAATTTCAGTGTGGGATATTCCTATAACTACTTTGGCGCTGACAGGTGAGAAACCAAGAAGAAGTGAAGAGCTGGAGACTCATCCTAAATGTTTCATCTACGGATCCTCTTCCTGGCTCATCTGTGGATGAGACCAATCATCCCTGCGCCTCAATGACCAACTCATTGGTGGGGACATAATCCTCCTACGCCGCCCCCTGCTGCTCTATATGACCATAACATTTCTCCTCAGGATGAACCCTGCCAGAAAAGGAGAAGAAAAGTTTGCCATCCCAAACACTCGAAGAACAGAAGTTAAAGTTCTTCCAGGTGTATATTTATGAGTCCTCATAGAAGACCTTCAGCTCTAACAGGCTCTGTTCTCCGTGGGCTTTCTGTAAGTTCTCCAGACTCGCCTTCTTTTAGAGTCTCCCCAATGGATGATGTGGGTTTTTATGAAGTGCTGAACCTAGCAGATCAGATGGTTTATGTTCCAACTGCCACTGCTGTCTATAAGAAACTCACAATTTTTGAACTTTACTTCGGAAGTCTTAAGCAACACCTATGGTGGCCCTGGTCCCCAGCCCCTGATTCCTTATTGGTTCCTATGGCCAAAAAGTGTTATATTGCTTCAGGTTTTACCTTGTCTTCTCTGCTGGGAAGAGAAAGCAAGAAGATCAACTAGTTTGGATAATGGTATGCTCCGCTACCTCCACAGTGCTGAAAGTAGCCCGTTCAACCTCACTACTTAGTTTAATAGGGGGCGATGGAATTCAATAAGCTATTTCCTCAACAAAGTTCCTGAGGGAATAAAAAAGGCTATCAGGTGATAAAGAAGGCTATAAGACTATACTTCTGGAAGGAATGATTACTTCTAACCAGCACTTCACAAGTAGATTAGTGTGCCACAGGGAACAGTTCGAAATGCCACACCTTTGTCTCCAGAGGAGTGCCCATTTGACCCAGCAGTCAAAGACATTCACCTGCTTTTCTCCACCGATACCATTACTTCCGAAATTCATCACAAAAATGATGCAGTGCAAAATGAAGTTGATACTCGTAGCACCAGACTGGTCGAGTCAATGGTGGTTAACTTGCTTCACTTATTGCTTCAATGTCACAGGAGACTTTTGCTCAAATGAACCTACTTTCCTGGATATTAAGCTGGATCTTCCACCCCAGCCTTCAATTGTAGAACTAGATGGCCTACAATATGGAACTCAAGAGGAAGTTGCGTACCTTGCATAAGTCACTATCACGCTTCTCAAGTCGAGGGCAAGGACCTGCCTCTGATGTCGCTTCTGCAAGGTGTTGTCAGGACTTAATCCGGGACACTGGCATGTGTCAGGGACTCTGGCAATGACTGGTGCCGGGGAAGACAAAGTAGGCAGAACACTGGGTATAGAGCTTCCCAAGATCACACAGCGAGTCAAAGGAGAAAGGGAATCCAAAGAGGAAGCTCTGTACAAGAGAATAGGAGAGGTAAGGCTCAGAAAGGACAGGCCCTCAGAGGTTATTTAGCATTCAGAAAAATTACACACAGGACAGATATGCAAGACATACATATATAAAACAACGTTGACAATAAAGGGAATTTGGGATAAAGCACTCAGGAGCTCCACACAGTAAGACTGAAGCTCAGTAAGTTCCTCACCCACATTTTGCTGTTACAGATACTGACTGCAAATACCCACGTATAGGAAATGCATGCAAAGGCAGGGTCTGTGTAGCTGATACCTGTTGTGATGTTATAAATGTAACTCAAAAACAATACTCACAGTGAACAAGAAACACCACCTAGGTTGTCAGCTGTGCCCACGGATCCTGGCGATCAAACAGGAACACACAAGGCAGTAACAGCAAGGGGGTGGAACTACACACAAGCACAATAGACAAGGACCTAGCAAGGAGGAGTGCTCAATAAGGAAGGAAATCACAGGACAGACTTGACAGAAAGCAAGTAACAAACATACAAGGTAATAAGCAAGACAGCAGGAATAGCAAGACAGCAAACTAGGAACTGGAACCAAGGAAATGGGAAGAAAGGAAGGGACTGGAAAAGGATATACAGAAGGGGAGGCTCCATGGGTATACTAGAATAGTGCAGGTTCAGGAATCAAGAAAATGAAGTAGCATTGAAGGCAGTGCTGGAGCAGGAACAAGAATTGAGCAAAGGCTCAAGAGTCAAGGTAGCACCTCTGGCCAGTGCTAGTTCAGGAACAGGGAATTACTAATGCTCAGGAGTCAAGGTGGTACTGCAGACAGTGCTAATTAAGGAACAAGGATAGCTTTAGTTAAGGGATAAAAAAATAACTAAAGCTCAGGAAACACTAGCAACAAGGGTCGGTCTCGCCGGTACACAGCTACAATGACCAACCCTGGGCTGAAGGGAGCTGGGGCTTTAAAGAGCTCTCAGTAGTCATGCACATCAGGTGTGAGCAGGCTAGCAGCAGCCAGCCACAGGTGAGCTGAATTCCTCCACCCATCCTTGGCCTGCTGGGGTGGAGACAAAGCAGTGAGCAGGGGATTATAGGTAATTGAGTTTGCAGCATGAGCAGACTGGCTTCCACAAAACCCGGCATGGATTTGGAATGGATGTCAATTCCCAAATAGTGTCCAAATGCCTGGAAGTCAGAATTTGCATGCCGGGGAGTGTCTGGAAGCATATTAGAACACAGGAAAGTCACACTATGCAGCCCTCTGGTGGTGGGCACGAGAGTGCAGGGAGCGAATCGTGACAGGTGTTAAATTTGCTGTCAAAGTCCTCTGGTAAGTTGAAGTCCATACATAAATGCAAGAAGGCAAAGCAAGAGACTACTCCATCCCACCGTTCTTGATCTAAAGAAAATGCATGAAGATGCCAGTTGGTGCCCTTCAGGATGTCCAATTGCATAGCTGATTCCCCAGTTAATCTCAGTGGTACCAAAATTCCCAAGGCCATCGGCGTCACTGCAACAAATTGACAACTTTTAGAGCTCATGTTGGGTGCATTTGGCACTCTTCTGGCTCTCTTGGCACACCTTAAAGCCTCAAGTATCCGCAAGGGCCATCAGTCAGGTGACCACTGGCAGATCTGTCCTTGGTTTCGACAGACCCCCTACAACTCAAAGTTCCACCCTGACACCACGACCTGTGTCCCTCCCTCCCTTGTTGATGTTGGTACTGATGTTACCAGCACTAGTGGACAATCTGGCACTGGTTCCGATGTCTAACCCCAAACCTACTTCAGCACGATCTTGACTGATGGAGCCTGATTAAAATCCTATTCCTTTTCTAGAATGGACACATCCTCAGATGCTGCATCGTGTTTGTATCTCTGATCAAAGCTTGCCGCCACCCAGAGAATGATGATAGTGTTGGAGATGGGAATGACACTGACTACTGAAAATATTGTTTTCCAGAATTCAGCCAGCAAGGTGAACCCAAACTCATTCCCATAAATAGAACGTGAAAGAGAATTGCCATGTTCAGAAAACAAATCTTCTCTTCGGTCAGTTTGTCATTGCAATCAGTAAAAACAGTTTGTTTGTTCGGCAAATCTATTCATGCCCTCTGTGGCCTCATGGCTGGCAGTTCTTAAAGACCTTAGGGCAGTACTAGCTCAGATGATTCAGAAGGGTCAAGAAACTGTCAAATATGTGATTTGTGTTGGAACTGATACTACTGATTGTCTCGGAAGGGTGCTGGGCACTACTTTGGTGCTTCGCTGCCATGTGTTGATGTGCTCCACATAATTCACTCGAGACATGCAGTCCTCGCTCATGGACATGCTTTTCGATTTCTCACGCCTGTTTGGTGAAAAAGCAGAGTCAAACAGTGCCCTCACCTGTTTGGAAAGTTCAGAGACTGATCTAAGGTGCTGGCGCATAGGCAGCGTCAGTTTATCCATTTTCTGCTGCACACACCCCTATCCGTTTGAGGCAGGAGGTGAGGTTGAAACAGACAAACGTGCTGGCCATCAAGGGCAACAGTCTTTTCAGTCTTCTTCCTCTGCCAAGCTGCTTTAGCTTGCAATTAGTGGTGCATATCCACCTGGTGGGAGGCAGAATCCAGCATTTTCTTCCAGGGTGGTTATCCATGGCATCCTCCAAATTATTCAGCATGGCTATACCCTGTTCTTCATTTCTACCCTGCTGAATTCCTCCCCCAAACTCCCCAATCTACAGAGTAGGTGTTACGGGCAACAAAGAGCAACAGTGATGACTTGGATACCATTATTGTGGAGCTTCATGATGCCAGCAAAGGGCTGACTTTTTTTTAAACCCCCAAAATCGAATTTGCACATGCACAAAATAATTAAATCTCTCTATGGATTTGAGCCTTCAGACCGTTCAGAAAAATGGGACTTGAAGAAATTAGCAATTTCCTTCGGGATGTGGCATTCTCTGCCTCAGTCTGGCATTCTACCAGACTGAGGATCCAGCATGAAAGGTTTCTTTTTCCTTCCAATTAGGAGCAACCAGGGAATTCTTTGAGCATTTCAAGGAGATTCTTCACCCTAAAGTGTGCGTCTTTGCTTTGGTCTGCCCTGTTTATTATGGAGTCCCCCTTTTGACATACGGCTTACCCTTTTTCAAGTAAAACTGTGCGTTTGTTGAACAGTATAACCATCAGAACTGTACAAGACTGATTCCATGCACACAGACGGATATGTTGGCCTTAGACCTGCTAGCTCACAGTGCATCATATGTACCTCTAACCCTACAGAGTAACACATGGATGTGCAAACTCAGAACTTGACAACCCTGACTCCCCAAGGAAATGATGGTAACACATCTAGAACCCTTTCGTCCAGTTAATTATGCATACCCAAAGAGATACACAAGAAATACCCATTAAAGCATTTGTATATTTATAAAGCATTGTGATTCTTGAGTAAAATAGTTGCGCTGTAATAATCAATAGAAGGAAGCAGAATAATGTGATTAGCATTATGAGAATGGTGAAAAAGATAAACAGTCCACCCATTTTGCTTATTACAGAGAATATATGCTTGCATACAAGTACTGTAATATATTGTAATCCTACCTAACTCATCCTAACTTACCATGTCTGGGGTGAGGGAATATGCCAATTTCCTGTAGGGTGATCTAACTCTGCAGTATCTGTGGGTTAGTTTCATCAAGCTGCCTGTCTTGGTGTAGAGCTGGACAACATCCCTCGCATGAGGTAAACCGTAACCAGCTGAGCTGGAATTCCGGCATGGATCGACCTCTCAGTGCCAGCGAAATGCTCCTCTGTCTAAATAAAGGCTTAATGTCATATATAATAACATCCTCCATGTTACCATGCCAAAGCCTCAGCCAGGCACTATTGTTTATTCTATTGTGATAGCTCTGTCACCGAGCGGCCAAAACAAATAACATCTTGCGTGATGAACTTAGCCCTTTTACAGAATGTTCAGGGTGTTCTGATTGAGTGCCTACGAGGTGGTAGTGTAAGCAAAACTGAGTTAGAAAAATATTATCCCGTAGGTGCACGCAAATGAAAGTGTGTCATATGTCATCGTGTTTAGGGAGAGAAGGCAACTCAAGAACTTGAGCATGTAAAAAGGTGTTATTTTACCAGGCCTACTGTACCCACGTTATCACCGTTACTTAGACACGAGACGACTAAAAACAAAGCTATCTAAATTCAATGTTAAACCTGTATGTAAAAGCATAAAATCCTAAAAATATAAAAAGGCACTATAATAGTTTGAAGGTAAAAGCATTCAGAAAGCCACATTTTTAAAATGTAAAAGCCAATTTAAAAGTCAGTTTAAAAGGCAGTACAAATTTTGAAACAATTTGGGATGTTAAAAACATGTCTGAATTAAAAGTTTCCACAACTCGAAACTGCCAGATTGTTGTGGTGCACAAGCCTCCCAAAATGATGTTGGAAATTAGCGCTGAGCAGTTACTGTATCTCAAAAGAGGACCTTGCAATTTGAAGATCAAACATCTCCCTTGCAGATGTTAAGGCCACATCTTTCTGTAACAATATGGCTTTCAGTCCCCTTAAAGCTTCAAAGCGCACATTTGTATGCTTTATTGAAGGCCAAAGGATTGCGTCCCTGACTATGATAGCAGGTTGAAACAGCACTTGTGTGCAACAGGTCAACACCATAGAGACCGTTACCAGGTAGACAGTGCCCTGTCTCATCCAACAACAGCCTCGATCACTCAGCATCAAGAAACTACCATTCGAGAGTAATCTGAAAGTCAGACAGATCACAGCAGCTGGAGAACCCTTCAAATAAGTTTGCATTAGACGCATTACATGCTCCATGAAGCAAAACGTACCTTTGCACTAAGGAATGGTACTCTCAGTCCTGCTAAGAAAAACCTCAGTCTTCCTGTTCTGACATTGTAATATGAAAGGTAAGATTGATGACACGTAAATACCCCTCTCCCAGCGCCTCATATCTGCCCACTTGATGGTGTTGTAAGCCGTATTGGAAGTGAAATGTCGAAATTGGCAGAGAAATAATCCAGTTGATTATCCAGTCCGCAGAAGGTGTTTCAGCAACATTGAATGGTAATTTCTCTAGCTTTTCTATGTGTAAATTGGTGTTCGAGGCATGTGTGCTGTAGTTACACATGCTTTGCATACTCCTGCCATCTAGTGTTGGATGTGGTTTGTGGCGCTCCGGTTTCGAGACCATTATTCTGGAATTTATATATATATATTTTTATATATATATAATAACATTCTTTTTATTAAACGTGCTCAATAATCAACACTTCAGTCTCATATCATATTTTTGTACAATCTTTGCAAGTTACATACTTTTAATTTAGTACATCAATTAGGCATTTTACAATGTAGGTTGCTCAGTACCCCCCTGCCCTACCTCTACTCTCTTCACTTCCCCACTACACACCACTATATACTCTCCAGTTCCCCCATATTTTATCCCACTTCTTCGGGCACACTCTGCTTGAATAAAAAAACATCGTTCAAGTTTGGCACCAAAACCTTTGGCACCGAAAGAGACCGAAAAACCTCTGGAACTAATTCTGGACATAATGAAAGAGAAGTTGGACCCTAAATAAAAATGCTACAAGCCCTATCTATCCTCTACCTCAGTCCTCTCTACCACTTGTACCATCACCAGGTCCAAATTTCCTGCAAATCACTCCACAGGGTTCTCTACACACACAACCTGATGTAGATGAAGGAGGTGATAATAGTCCTCCACCCACAGATTCATGGATTGATTATGATCAACCAGTAGATAATGATCCTGATCTCTACCCTACAAGACCTTCACCTCCTGATGATAATATAGTTTACCAAGAGTTGATTTCAAGAGCAGCATCTTATCATGGTGTTACTCGATATAAAGAATATCTAGAGCAAGATTTCTTATTTGAGACATTAGGTTCCACACATAGGCCCACACAAAGCTTACCTATGTTAAAGGGTATCTTGAGACATACCAATGACATTTTTAAGGACCCAGTACGCTCCCGCGTTTTAACACATAGGGTGGATTAAAATACAAAATGCAATCCTCCACCATCTGACCCAATTTTTATCAAAGGGCAGCTGCCTCTAGATTCTCTTGTTGTTTCAAATGCTTGCAAAAGAGCTAATTCACAACCAGCAGCAGATGCACCTCCTCCAGATAAGGAGTCGTAATTAAATGATGCATCTGGCAAGGGAAATTAATAACAAATTATACTATTTGATTTGTACTAGATGCTGGTGACACTGTAACAAGACGGATTTGAACCAGCATTCTCCTCCGTAGGCATGCATGGCTTAGGATCTTTGGTTTTAGGCCTGAGGTTCAACAATCTATTTTAAATAATTTTTTTTGATAAGGAACACCTTTTTGGACCTCCAGTAGATGTGTCACTTGAGAAAACGAAAAAAAAAAATCCAACAGCGGCTCCTTTCGTCGCTCATGTTATAGAGGAGGAACCAAAAGTAATACCTCAGATTCCAATACTTCCTCTTATAAAGCAAACCCGCAGGGGTTTCTATAGGGGAGATTACAGAGGGAACAACTTCAAAAGCAGAGGAAGAGGTACTTCAACACGTACCTCTCCATCTCCCAATAAGCAGTGACTTGCCTACCATTCCCCCGATCATCTTACTTCTGTCGGGGGAAGACTACAGTAGTTTCTTCCCATTTGGTAAGCAATAACCACGGCCAAATGGGTATTAGACATTATCCAACATGGTTATTGCCTTGAACTCACCACCGACCCACCCAATATTCCACCTCGCAATCATCAGCTGTCATTAGAACACTCACAGCGACTCAAACACGAGGGTCAAGCCCTATTAGCAAAAGGAGCTATAGAACCTGTTCCAATACAATATCAAGGGTTAGGGGTATATTCACTGTATTTCCTGATTGCCAAAAAGGACAGGTCTCTACGAACAATATTAGATCTAAGGCCCCTAAATCTGTACATGCTATCAGGGCACTTTCATATGGTCACCCTTCAACAAATGTGTCCACTGATACAGCAAGGCAACTTCATGTCTACACTAGACCTAAAGGGCGCATACTTTCATATTCCCATTCATCCAGCGCATTGCAAATATCTCAGGTTTGTAATAGCAGGAGAGCCTTATCTATTCAAGGTACTTCCATTCGGAGTGACTACTGCACCCAAAGTATTCACAAAATGTCTGGCGATAGTAGCAGCTCATTTGAGAAGACAGCAAATCCATGCCTTCCGATACCTAGATGATAGGCTCATTAAAGCCAAAACACAGGGAAAGTGTTACCAACACACTCCATCTACAATAAACTTTCTTCATCAATTAGAATTCACAGTCAATGCGCAAAAATCCCATCTTCAGCCCTCGCAACTACAAATATAGCTGGGAGCAATGCTCAACACTCATACAGCTCCGGCTTCCCCCAATGCAACCAAGATTTAAAATTTTCAGAGTATCTTACCGTGATTTCAGTTAAACCCTCACCTACCAGTGAAACTGTTCATGAACTTGTTAGGAATGATGGCATCATGCCTTCACATTGTGCCTCATGCGAGGTTACACATGCGTCCCCTTCAAGAATGTCTAGCCCAACAGGGGAATCAAGCACAGGGTCAATTAACAGAACGCACTCAGTGGTGGAACACAGAAAACCTATTAAAAGGGCGGCAGTTCGTCAACCCTGTACCACAAGTCGTACTAACAGCAGATGCATCGCTCACAGGCTTGGTGCCCATCTCCAGCAAATGACAATTCACAGTTTATGGGACACGAAACACAAAAGTCTCCACACCAGTTACTTGGAACGTCTAGCAGTTCAACTAGCACTAAAAGTGTTTCAGCCTCACCTAGTAGGGAAAGTTGTCTTTGTCTGGGCGGACAATATGACAGCAATGTATTATGTACAAAAACAGGAGGACACACGCACTGTAGAATTTTCAAGCCTCTCTCAGAACATTTGGCGTTGGGCGATACATCACAAATTTCATCTTCTGGCAGAGCACCTTCCAGGAATAAACGAACACTTTGCCGACCTTCCCAGCAGGATGCAGCAACAAATAAACAAATGGGTTCTCCTCCCATACTTCTAGAAATGGGGATTCCCACAAATAGACCTCATTGCCACAGCACAAAATTCAAAATGCCCAAACTTCACCTCCAGATTCCCACACCATCTAGCCAAAGGCAATGCCTTATGGATGAACTGGTCAGGGATATTTACCATCACTTCACTCGGGCCTGTTGGTGAGTTACAGGCATTAGCCTTTCAAGAACCCTTCGTTCAGCTTCACAAAGATAGTGGTTCTTCGTACAAATCCTAAATTCCTCCCAAAAGTAGTTTCTGCTTTTCATATCAATCAATCAATTGAGTTACCTTTGTTCTTTCCTCTGCCTGATTCAGTAGCAGAAAGGGCTCTACACACTCTTGATGTTAGAAGAGCACTACTATACTATTTTGACAGGACAAGAAGTTTTCGTAAAACAAAACAACTTTTTGTTGTGTTTGCTCCAACTTACAGGATAAGTAACATCCATATATTGCGTCCTTTATGACCATGATGGTTTGTTGTTTTGTAAAGGTTATATGGCAGAAACAAGCTAGTGGCATTAAGGTAGTCTGAAAAGTTCAACTCAGTAACCTTATAGCCCTAAGATGCGACAGCACATGTTGTAAAGAAGACATGTCAATCTATACAGTGTAAATCCTGGTTAATAGAGTAGTAATACCATTATCTACTACTGCCAGAGCCCTTTCTAAATTCTCCTTGTCAATTTTGCACAATCTCTCAGCAGCTTCCTTCAGTGAAATCTTCCACACATCATTGTATGTTGCATACAGAAAGTGCTTTTGACGTGATCTTCGAGTACCTAGTAAAAAGTCCTGTAATCCTAGGTCATCAGAAAAAGGCACAAGTTTTGTTTCACCTGAGGCACTGTTGAGATTTTTATCAAATTTAGTCATAGCTTCCCAACACTAAGTTGTTACCACCCTGAGTTTTATGTCTGCGCGCATCGTGTGTCGGGTCTACAAATCTTAATCCCGTAGGTGTCACCCAGAAAATGAGCCTGACACCCGTTAGTGTCTTACGGCCACACTAACCACTCCTTTTGATTGGTACCTAAAGAATTGTATGAGCCATTGCGAAGCATGGTGTCTAATTTTTCCACCATGTAATTTGTTAATTGTTGGGAATGTTTGGTGCATTTAAAGCTTTTATCTTGGCCAGGCCAAGACAGGAAGCTTGCTGCACAGTCTTGTTCACTAAAACCATATGTTGTAGTATTAGGCATGGTTAAGTAAAGCCTAATTCCCCTGAACCTGCCAATCTTTAGCTCCCCAAATGGATTTTAAATGAACATTGCTTTTCCAAAAGTCAAACCTTTGTACAGACAGCTGGGAAATGAAAGATACAGAATAAATCAGCTTAGTGTTATTGAGCATAGTTTTCGGAGCCTGTGAGGGTGTGAGTTTATAATAATAAGACTCTGGGTCAGCTGTATTATGACCTGAAAAATATGCAAACTTTTGTGGCAATGCTTTTGAGCTACCCCATGGTGGTGTCGGGTAGTGTTTGCTCCCATTGTGTGTGATTAAATACTGCTTGTGGAGTACTCGCTTTATGCAACAAATGGTGACCATGATGGTGAAAGCAGAAAATGTAATCATAATTAGCTGTGCCTTCATAGATTTCATTATGAGTCTCCTAACGGGGAGTGATTCTGTTCAGGACTGAGGAGGTTGGAATCAAAACATAACATACCTTGCAGAATACTTCCCGGACCATGAATTTGATTGTTTTTTACATATAGGGATCTACTCGAGTATTCCTATAAAGGTTCATGTAATGAACTTGATACCTTCTAATAATTTGCCCAGATATAAGTACTTTCCCGTATTCTTATTCTTACATGAGTCATATGCTGCAGCCTTTTCTGGTTTGTAAGTTGCAAAAAAGATTTTTTTAATTTCATACTTTTATATATTATGTTACCTCCATCACACGGAACAAAAAATATTATTTACAACATGTACCCACACATAACAAAAAAAACTAGAAGAACTGTATCATCACTTGTGGCAATGTAAGACACTTCACATTATAAAAATTACAAACATGACATGTAGTTACAACACATATTTACAATTATTACATAATCTCATATTCATCTAAAACAATCCTACTGATGATTGCATATTCGGTGTTGGACTAGTATCCTATTACTTAAAGTCCTGAGGACCTTCTTTCGTTAGGTCCTTCCTGTGATTTACAAAACAGTTTATTTCTGTTGGTCCATGGTGTGTCAGAGCTTCTTGCTAAGAGGTGGGTTTAACGTCCAATGCTGCGTTGCACCTTAGTGCCTCCTGTGCACTATCCCTAGCTTCGACTGGTGGCTCTTGACCTCTTATTACATGCGCCAACGTGTTTTTGACCTTCATAGGTGGACCTGGGTGTAGTCTGGAAAGTCTTCTTCTGGGCAATCAGTTTTAATGGGACACGTAACCTTGTGCAGGCGTTTTATTCCTTCTGGGTTTGTGAGTTATTCCTTCTGTGGTATGGAACCTTCCATGCCTGGTGATATGAACTGTGTGCCTTGTCCTGGCTATCACTGTGATCTTAGGTCGACTGACTGGCGATCCTACGTTCGGAGTCTGCGGGGCCTTTGCTTTGTTTCTGTTAACTCCGAGGAGCTGTCAATTACTTTCCTTTATTTAGTGGAATCCAGTTCCTGTATGTGGGACCTTTCCTCGTACTCATGGCAGGTTCTAAATTGGCATTAAAAACAGTTGAATGCTGTAAATCTAGGATTTCATGCACTGTATCAATGTCCCAATCATCAGAGATAGTACAAGGAGTAATAGTCATCTAAAGAAATTTTATTGTAAATTCTGTTTATTGAATATATAACAGCCAACAAAAATCAGATAGACGGAGGACCCGTGTCCCATAAAGAAATTTTAAAAACATATGGAATTTGAATGACTTCTGTAGGTTCAACTATATCATAAGATACCTTACCCAAAACAATTCCAACCGTAATAGCAGATATGTTCACCAGGAAAAGGTGTCTTTTCACTTTGTGTGATGAAGAATGGGGTGTTAAAACCAAGTTCACAAGTTGGTCTGGGAGATCGTGTCTGTTCTGGATCAAGAAAAATACTGTCATAAAACCAATCCAATTGGAGAAGAAAAGTAATGAAATTGTAATACAAATATATATCCAAGGAGGGATAAAGTATGTCTTGTTCAGTTAAAAGTCAAATTCATGCAGTCTACCATGGGGCAGTAGTGGTGGTGGGTCAGATGAATCCGAATAGAAGTCATCATAGTCAATGAACTAGCCAGAAGCTGTTCAATCGATTTTTAGCAACTGTGTGGAACTGAGAGTAGACTCCTGTGGTGTTACGTTGCAGTAGACATCTTCTTTGTCTGTTTGCCAAATTGAAAAATCTGAGACAGAAGTGATACTTCAGTGTTAGCTGTCCCCTTGAGGGGAGAAGCTACATCGCTTATCAAAGCTCCCATAGGGACGTCCTTTAGAGTAGTAAGAGGAAGCAGGTAACTACCTAGGAGCCTTCTTAGTCTACAGTGTAGAACTGGACACATAGTGTGGTTTGATGAGATCTATTGACACAAATCTCTTGTTTTTACAACCAGCAAGGGGTGGTAGAAGTACATTTCTCCTACCTTCAACGGCCAGGCCTGGTACAGTGTAAGATGGTCCAAATTCCTTCTCATCCACTATCTTCTCTCTGACTAGTTGACCAATCTTGGGGATCCAACCAGGAGTTGCTGGTTCTTCCTTCACTTCTTCTGTGGTGTAATATTTCTGCTGTACGTTGCTCTGAGCTCTTCGAAAGTTGTTCAGATCCTGTAAAAAATCCAGATGTTCGTTTGTATCAAGTCGTGTTTATGCCGCCGCTGTACTGGGGTTTTCGAGGTCCTGAACCCACATCTTAATCCCAAACAAGATCTCATAGGGAGTCTGACCACCCAAGGATTTTCTAGACAGATTGTTTATGGCACTCCCCCATACACGACTCATTTTGAACCCAACTGCGACCTGAACCTAATACCCTGGCTGTGAAAGACTAATTTAAGTCCTGGTTCTTTCTCTCAACTACCGTATTTCCCTCTGGATGACAGGGGGAGGAATACCACCCAGTCACACCCAATTTTCCCATGTTGTCTTTGTAAACCCTGGAGGCAAACGCTGGACCCTGGTCTGAGTGGAATGTTGCTACTGCATATGTCCCGATAAAGGCATTGCAGATCTTTTATAACAGTTTGGGTGTCAGCTGATCGCTGTGACCAAACCCATAGGAATCAAAAGCAGCAATCCACTGCCACCAAGACATATTTATAAGCTCCATCAGATTGAAAAGAGTAGCAGGGGTCCAGGTAAACACAAGCAAGAGGTTTGTCTGATATCAATAGAGGTGCCTGTGGTGGACACACTGTGGTGGAAACCTTAATCTTCTGGCAGATGTTGTATTTGAGGACAAAGTCCTTGACTGGTTTGTATAGACCGGGATACCAATAATGTTTCTGCATTAGTCAAATTGTAGCTTCCACCCCACCGTGAGCAGATAATAGACCCTCGTGCTGCTAGGATTAAACCTACTCAGCAATCAGAATTAGGTATCGCTCGATCCCCACACTCCGGGAATCTGATAAATGGAATGTTTTGTGCACTGAACTGGTGGGAGTATTTTGTTGTAAAGCGTTTTGGCAGGTTGGTGCCATCACACACAGCATTGACAGCCACCATGATGTCTCGATCTATCCTCGTACTAGAATGAGTCATCATTGCGACTGCAGCAGCTTGCCCTGTTGCTTTTGTGGCTTCTTCAGCCATGGAATTCTCTACAATGTGTATTCCTACACGCTGATGACTCAAGTGTGTGTATTACATGACTCTGTGGCAAACATTCTTTGAGTTTTGCCACCTATCCTTAAAGCATTTTGTGCTTTATAGTGTACCCTTTGAAATCTCTGAATACATTTTGGCTCCAGTAGTGTAAGTTCTCATAAGTCTAGACACAATAATACGAATCACACACTTTTGAGAGTAGGGAATCCGGAATCCATATTCTCGAGTGCCAGAATAGAGCTCGGATTTTGCCAGATGTGCTGTGCAATTACCTAGTCACTGTGTGAAGGTCTTGTGAGGGCGGAATTCACCATCCTCCATTCTACCCTTAACAGCAGTGCACAGTGCAGAGTATTGGTGTTTTGCCCCCACGACAGGCAGTGCAGAACAGTCAGTGTAGATGATGTCATCATACTGATTAAGAGGCATGACTTCATTAGGGCGAGGATATTCATTTTCGTATTTCAGGTATGCTTGTGTTTGTAGTGTCGAGTCAAATCTGTAGTCTACATCTGTTGCGGTGAGAGAGTTTGCCCACTGTATCCATCTTGGATGTATAGTCTTAGCTTTAGGAACGCTGGCCATCCTCAAGGCCTGGGACTGGAGTCACGACAATGATGCGTTATTCCTGAGCCAAAGATCTTTCCCTCACTACAGCAGTCATTACCGCCGTCGGAATATTTTCTGTCGGTGCAAAAACACATTGCAGCGTTGGTGTATAAATGAGTCATATGCAACTGGTACAGTGCCCCCTTCATTGAATATAAGGTAGGTTTACCCTGATGCACCCACAATTATACAGATCACTAGGTTGGTGGTGTTTACGTGTGTGTGTGTAAGTGTTTGTAAGCTAGCATGTCAGCTTATTCTGAATGTAGTATTTGTTTGTGTTCAGTTGTCCAATGTATGCTTAAAAAGTCTAGACTTGTCAAGTTGTAGAATGGTTTTACCCACTCAGCGTAATCTGGAACACTTCTTGAGGAAACGTGTCGCTAGGCTTCTGCCATCACTTGACAACTCATGTCCTAAAAATAGGACATTGAGGTGGGCTATTTCTGTTTTTTTAATTTTAATTTATAGCCCATGTGATCAAATCCCAAAACTATGCGATCTGCTCTGTCCAAGTCAGTTAAAAGGTTATCATCCATCCAGTATGTGTCATCGATTTAGGATAATGCCTGGTCATCATCATCTTTCAAATGTTCTGTGTCCCGGGCTGAGAACAACCCTGGGCTGGTCTTGTATCCCAGGGTTAGCTAACAGAACTACTTTTGAGACCCAATTGTCTTAAATGCAGTCAGGTACCTGGTTTCAGGCTCAATGTTTTGGCAGAAAAATCCATTGGAAAAGTCTAAAGTGGTTTTGTATTTTTTCCGCAATGTTTTTCATAAGTGCTGTGCTGTGCGTGTTCTGTACTGCGAATGTGCATGTAGTTGTGTTCAGATGTCTGTAATCTAATACTCGTCGATATGAATAGTCATGTTCATTACTAGTAACAAGGGATTATTTATAGGGGAGGTGCAATTTTCTATTATACCTTGGTATTCAAGTTGTGTGAGTATCTCTCTAACTTGTTTTTTAGCTTTGTTTTGAATTGGGTATTGTCTTTGAGGTTATGGGGTTGACCTCACTGGTATAACGTGAGAAGGGGAACCATCATCTCACCCCGCATGGTTGTGGTATAGCGCAGGAGGTCGGGCTAAAGCCAACTCCCTAGTATATGAATTTTTAACTGTTTCTGGGACAAGGTCAGAGAAAGTAGGTAAAATTACAGTTTCTCCCTCAGGGCAATTCATCACAAATTCTGGTGCCCAATCCATTTCTGCGAAGAGATTATCGTAGCGAGCGGAATGACAAGTTCTCCCAAAGGAGAACATTAAGGCATCTTTGTATGTTCCTTTCTCGTTGGAGCTGTATCTCGAATAGTCAATGAGGGAAACTCACTCTTGTGTCTGGGTTTTCCACCTGGACATATTCACTCAACACAACTGCCACCAGACAATCCATCAGGCTCCAGCGAGCTATTTGTGACTTCTGCTGCACTGACCAGCATGGGTAGCACCGACTCCCCGCTCGGAAGCAGTGTCCTCAATTTCTGTGGTATGCTTTACTTTAATGCCAGCCACCTTATCTTTTTGAATCGAGGCTTGGATTATTTAAGTTTATCTTCCTTTTTTAAAATTATTTATTCAGAAGAGAGTTTTGAGTCCTTCTTCTGTTTGGCATACTCCTCTGATCTGCGCTTTGATCTTCCACCTCTCTCCAAGCGTTTTTCAGATGATTCCTGAAACGAACGATATCATGGTTATGCAGTTTATAGCGCTTTTTGGTGGCCTCCTGTTGGGGAGATCTGCCCCCCCCCCCCATTCAGTCTTTTCTTTGTATATTATTGTTCCACTTCTTCTTAGAAGAGTATGATGCCTGCTTTGAGTTAGCCTTTTCAGAACTACTCTTAATTTGTGGTTTACTAGGTCTGACTCCCAAATTATCTCTACCTATTGTTGCATAGGTTTCCTCCATTTTTTAATTAATTGGTGCTCTTGTTCTCAAGTTTGTGAGTCGGTTGCGTACTGCCAACGCTGCTGCTTCCCCATTAATGTTACTCAACATTGTCCGATACTGTAGCAAAGTCTTCCATCAGTTACATCCCCAAGTCCAGGGCAGAGCCTGCCCCGTACTCATCTTGTATCTGTTTAGCACCTCTGGCAAAACAGCTTATGAGGGTGTTCCGTGTGTTCTGGTATATACTGCAGCAAAGGCTGTACCCCCAGTGGTGTTGTCTTTCACTGGGGGAGCCATCCCCATTTGGAAGCATATTGTGAGAATTCTGTGTTTTTTCTGAGGTCCTGTATGGGGAAACACTGCTTCAAGATTTTTTTATTTTTTTTGTGGTATACAAATTTCCTGCCACCCAATGGGAATTTTACCCATGACTGTATTGATGATTTGTGGATTAATTCCAGATGTAGCCAATTGTAATTGTGCATCTTGAGCAGCCCTTGCTGGATTTATTGTCATTGTTTGCATGACAAATTGTGTTAAACATCTATATTTTAACCAGATCTTGATATGTAAATGTAAATCTGTATTTGTAAAGCGCGAACTACTCACCCTTATGGGTCTCAAGGTGTTGGGGGCTGTCTTGGAAATTGTGAGCTATTGCCCAGAGTCACATGGTGCTGAGCTGAGCTGCCACCGTAGCCGGGGATCGAATTATGAGCCCTGTGCTCCGAAGTCAGCTACCCTGGCCGCTGCACCACACCATATAAGACATATGTAGGTCAGATTGTCTATATCTGGATAAGGTGTATAACTGGCTAAGACTGGCCATGTTGCTCCCTCATTGCTAAGGGGACCTAGTCTGACATTGTTTGTATGTGGTACGGCGCCTTCAAACCAATTTTGATGTTCTTGGTAAGCTAGTGATATTTCTAGTACTTCATAGGCTGTATAGTTGTTAGGAACTGTATTTTCAGTGTATGTGTGAAACAGTCTTGTATTTGTATGAGCTGCTGGGAATGTGACCTGTGAATAGGATACCTCTGTCGGAATGCTTTGTGGGCCTCAACCACAAAGGTAATTTCTCCACCTGTCTGGGCAAACCAGGTTGTGTAACTGCATGTCTGCAGTTAGCTGACATGTTAATTTCTAGTTCTGCCTCAGACTTCTAAATATTTGGAATCAGAGGGTACCTCTATGGGGCGATCCTTTGAAACGTTCAAGCTTGAGCAACCTACAGCCAATACATAGGGTGCGACGTCTCTTGTTAGTTGGTGAGTAGGGGTCTTTGGTTAAACAAAAGAAAGCTACTCGGGCGATCCATTAAATAAGAAGCCAAGCTAGAACATTGGCAGGACCATGTCGTATGGCTTATAGTGTCCCAAGTAAAACCGTGCATTTGTTGGACAACATAACTATCAGAACTGTGCGAGACGGATTCCAAGCACACAGTCCTGATATATTGGCCTAAATCCTGCTAGCTCACAGTGTACCACCTGGACCTTTAACCTTACAGGGTAACAAATGGATGTGCAACCTCGGAACATTACAACCCTGACTTCCCAAGCTAATTGTGGTAACGGATGTAGAACCCTTTCGCTTAGTTACTTATGCATACGTAAAGAGATACACAAGAAATCCACAGTAAAGCGTTTTAATATTTATTGAAGCACTGTGATTTTTTTTTTTAAAGATATTTTTATTGGATGTATAGCAAACAAAATGGCGGTGACAAATATCATATATCGTAGTGTTAAAACACAGATATACAGTAACAATCTCCCATCTGATCTTAGGAACCCATTGACACCCAGTCTCCCTCCCAGCAAATCACGGGTCATCCGCAAAGTCCAGGTACCCTTGATACAAAACATCTTGATTGGTACCCACGGTTAGAGCACACAGTTCCCCCCCGATATGCATTCCATTTCCACCATATTTTGGTCCATTTGTTCGGACAACTCCTGCTTTCATAGACCACTCTCGCCTGCATACACCATTCCATGTCTCTCATCCAGTCGTTCAGGTGCCGTACTAATTCAGTCCTCCAGATTCGGACTATATAATGTTTAGCCACCATCAACCCCAGTGTCTGCCAGAGCCGGTCCATATGAGCTAGGTTAGTTTCACCCCGGATATTTAGGAGGCACCATTTGTTTCACTGATATCCTCATGTCGCTTCCACAGACCCTGTTGAGACCGGTAACCACAGCCCTCCAATGTTGCCGGAGTACTGGGTAGCCCCATATCATGTGAAAATGATTTTCCCTCCTGACCACATTTCTTTGGACTCTCCCCATCTTACCCATAGTTGTATGTGTATAATGTCTATGTAGGATTTTATGTTGCGCTAGCAAAATCTTGTGTTCGAGGCATATGAGCTGCAGATTATACACTGTGCATAGATCGCCATCTGGTGTTTGGCCCGGATGTTTGCAGTTTGTTTTTCCTGTTGGAAAGTCTTTGGAAGTCACGAGTTCGGTGACTCCTCCTCTGGTTCGTATTGCGCATGGGCTTCGGCTCCACCCTCAGATTGTTTTTTTCCGCCATTGGGCTCGGATGTAATACTTCGCGCTCCGGTTCCGAACTTCCCAGTTCACCGATCGACGCACAAATCCTCGCTCATCGAGCTTCTTCAAAGATATAAATCATCTTACTCATCTTCTCTTCGGCACTTCTTCGATTCCGGTGGTCGACTGCGGCCTTCGGGCCTATTACGGCTCCGGTCTCGGCTGATGGTAAGAACTCCCTTCAAGAAGTGCCCTCGATGTGGGTCCAAGTTTCCCCACACCGATCTCCATGAGGTGTGCAACCTCTGCCTCTCCCCAGAACACGAGGCCCGAGACTGTCCCGCCTGCAAGTCTTTTCGCTCAAAGAAGACCATTCGAGATCGCCGCGCTAGACGCAACATGGCGCACTCCTCGACCTCTGCTCCAGTCGACATCTTCGGGCACGACGTGGAAGCTCCGGGACAGCAGGATATCGAACAGGACGACGACGACCTCGTCGGCGCTTCCGAGGCCGATGACTCAGATGTGGAGGACATCACCCCGGCGCAGCGGGTCGTGAGTACAATTCCCCCTCCCACGCCGATACCGAAAAAGGCTTCGGTCACACCTTCGCCTCCGGGCCTAGGCAAGACCAAGGACACTGCTTCTCACACCCCACCTTCGGGCCCGGTAAAGAAGCCTATTAAGCCTTCCGGCAGCTTGGGCTCGAGCCAGCCGACCACCGGTGCCGAGAAACACCCTTCGGCACCAAAGAAAAAATCGGCCTCCACCTCCACACCGAACCCGGCACCGAAGCCTTCGGGGTCGAAACCTGCCCCTCCGGCGCCGACCAAACATCACAAGACCCTCGGCACCGACACTCCCGTGCCGAGACCTTCTTCGGCACCGACCAAAAAAACAGAGGTTCCAAGGAAGCACGGCTTCGACAAACCTAAAAAGCTGTCGGCCCCGAAACCCTCGGCGCCGACCGAACAACCAGTGTCACAGGAGCTTTTCACACCGGATCCTTTGCAAAAAACCCTCACCAAGGATCCAAAGACTGGACACTTGACATTGTCTTCAAAAAAGAGACACTTGGACAAGCCAGCTCCACCTCCACCTCCAAAGAGAAAAGACATTGCTAACTCTCCTTTCAGGGTGCCTTCCCCACCTCCTCCTCCTCCTCCACCCTCTCCACCTCCACCCCCTCCACCTCATCGTTCCCCCACCTTGTCTCCTGTCCCAGACGATTTGGGGGACCCTTACTATGATCCAGCAGATGTGCCACAAGATCCCACCCCTACTGGATCTCCAGACCCATGGGATGATTATAACAATCCGGACATCCCCGATGTCCCACAAGATGACCTTTATCCATCTAGGCCATCCCCTCCTGAAGATTCCTTGGGTTTTCACCATTTGTTACAACGGGCGGCACACTACCACGGGATGGAGTTACATACCGACCCAGTGGAAAAGGATTTTCTCCTGGACACCTTTGACGATACACATAGGTCCACTGCCATTCTACCTATGTTAAAGGGCGTAATTAAACATGCCCCTGTGGTTTTTAAAGACCCAGTCAGGGCCAGGGTCCTAAACCCTCGGATAGAGAAGAAATACAAAGCCGCCCCCACAGACCCTTCTTACATTAAAGGCCCTGCACCATTAGACTCCCTAGTGGTATCTACAGCTAGGAAGCGCTCAAATTCTCAGGTGTCAGGCGAGGCGCCCCCACCTGACAAAGAGTCCAAGCTCCTAGATGCGTCAGGGAAGCGCACTGCGTCACAAGCGGCCAATATCTGGCGTATTGCCAATACGCAAGCACTGTTGGCCCGATACGACAGGGCGCATTATGATGAGCTAGAGACCATCATGCATCATCTCCCTGAAAAGTACAAGACTAGGGCTAACAAACTTATTCAAGAGGGAAAAAAATAACCAATACCTCGATACGATGTGCCCTAGATGCAGCAGATACAGCCTCCAGGGCCATAAACACCAGTGTCCTTCTCCGTCGCCATGCCTGGCTCAGGGTTTCAGGGTTTAAACCAGAGGTACAAGCCTCTATATTAAATCACCCTTTCGACCAAGATCATCTAATTGGCCCTAAAGTAGACGAAGCCCTCGAAAAAATGAAAAAAGATACAGACACGGCGAAATCTATGGGAGCCCTACAAACACAGACTCCCAGGCGCTCCTTTCGCCGTTCTTCCTTTCGGGGCACGGGCAGAGGCTACTCCTCGGACAGTGCATCCACGTCCTATAAATCCCCTCCTCAATCTACCTTCACGAAGGGTTATCAAAGAGGCGGATACAGAGGCAATAATAATAAGGGCAGAGGCAAAACAAATACCGCCCGCTCTGCCACACCTCCTGCCTAATGACTTTCCCCCGCTCCCTCCAGACCATTCCACTCCGGTCGGAGGCAGACTACAACATTTCCTTCACGTCTGGGAGACAATCACCTCAGACAGATGGGTGACACAAATTATTCAGTCAGGGTATTGCCTAGAATTAACATCTACCCCCCCAAACATTCCACCCAGGCACCGCCCTATGCCTCAAGAACATACTGCGTTACTAACACAAGAGGTGATCTCCCTCCTGCAAAAAGGAGCCATAGAGCAGGTCCCCATAAATCAACAAAATGTAGGGGTCTACTCCCTGTACTTTCTAATTCCAAAGACGGACGAGACCCTACGACCTATCTTAGATCTCAGACCTCTAAACACCTACATTAATTTAGACCATTTTCACATGGTAACCCTTCAACAGGTTCTTCCACTTCTCTCCCAGAACGATTTTCTCACCACTCTGGACTTGAAAGACGCATACTTTCACATCCCAGTACACCAGTCTCACAGAAAGTACCTCAGGTTTGTGGTGGACGGACAACACTACCAGTTCAAGGTGCTTCCGTTCGGGGTAACAACAGCACCAAGGGTTTTCACCAAGTGCCTGGCAGTAGTGGCTGCACACCTCAGAAGACAGCACATTCACGTCTTCCCCTATCTGGACGATTGGCTGATAAAAGCCGCATCCTACCAA
Organism: Triturus cristatus; assembly: GCF_964204655.1. NCBI lineage: Eukaryota > Metazoa > Chordata > Amphibia > Caudata > Salamandridae > Triturus > Triturus cristatus. The sequence goes on from NC_140588.1 coordinate 515,562,722, forward strand.
CAATGTGTGCAACATACCGCCGCTACGGTCCAACTACTTAACCAGCTAGGTTTCACGGTGAACCATCAAAAATCCCACCTGGTACCATCACACACAAAACAATATCTCGGAGCCACCATAGACACCTCAAAAGCTATAGCCTATCCCAATCCTGTCAGGAATGCAAAAATACAGGCTCTGTGTCAAAAATTCCTATGTCAACACTCTCTCCCAGCTAGAGTGTTTATGCAGCTCATAGGGATGATGGCCTCTTGCATCTTTATAGTGCCTCATGCAAGACTCCAAATGCTTCCACTCCAAGAGTGCCTGGCGCGCCAGTGGAACCAGGCCCAGGGACAACTGACAGATCTGGTGTTGGTAGACAGTCGCACACATCGCTCTCTGCAGTGGTGGAACACCACAAACCTTTCCAGAGGTCGACCGTTCCTGGACCCGGTCCCACAAATAATCCTAACAGCAGATGCATCGCTCTCCGGCTGGGGAGCTCATCTGTTACATCTCACAGCACAGGGCACATGGACACCGCAACAGAAGTTACTCCACATCAACCATCTGGAGTTACTGGCGATCTTCCTCGCCCTAAAATCCTTCCAAGCGCAGATTTCAGGCAAGGCAGTCTTCATTCGCACAAACAACATGACTGCCATGTACTATATTCAAAAACAGGGGGGCACACACTCTCCACAGCTCTCTCAGTTAGCACAGAGCATATGGAGATGGGCAATTCCACAAAAGATTTTTCTCCTAGCCCAACACGTCCCACGCGTACAAAACACCGTGGCAGATCTGCTCAGCAGACAGACACAGCAGATCCACAAGTGGGAACTTCACCCACAAGTTCTTCACCCGTTCTTTCAGAAGTGGGGGCATCCGCACATAGACCTATTCGCCACCTACGAAAACAAAAAATGCCCAAGCTTCGCCGCCAGATATCCACACCCATTGTCCAAAGGCAATGCGATATGGATGAACTGGTCAAACAAATTTGCATACGCTTTTCTACCTCTCCCACTAATTCCATTAGTGGTGCGAAAGCTACAACAGCATTCCCTAACTCTGATCCTAGTCCAACATGGGCCAGACAACCGTGGTTCACCACACTCCTGGAACTCTCAGTAGTACCACACCAAAAGCTACGCCTCTCACCATGCCTCCTAACCCAGAACCATGGAGAGATCAGGCACCCGGACCCAGCTCAACTCAACCTTGCGATCTGGCTCCTGAGGTCCTAGAATTTGGATACCTAAACCTTCCCCCTGATTGCATGAACATTTTCAGGGAAGCTAGACGCCCTACCACTAGGGCGTGCTATGCAGCAAAGTGGAAAAGATTTGTTGTTTACTGCCACAACAACGCAATCAATCCTTTAAATGTATCCATACAGCACATTATATGCTATTTACTCCATTTACAAAAGTGTAACCTAGCATATACTTCCATTCGGTTACACCTCGCTGCAATTGCTGCTTATTTACAGGATAGGCAGCACCTCTCACTTTTCAAAGTGCCTGCCATCAAAGCCTTTATGGAAGGCCTCAAAAGGGTAATTCCACCCAGAGTGCCACCCTCACCGGTTTGGAACTTGAATATAGTCCTCACGCGGTTAATGGGACCCCCTTTCGAACCATTACATAAATGCGAGCTGCAATTTCTCACATGGAAAACAGCTTTCCTAGTGGCCATCACTTCCCTCAGAAGAGTTAGTGAAATACAGGCACTCACTATACAGGAACCTTTTCTTCAGATGCATCACAACAAGGTTGTACTCGGCACCAATCCCAAATTTCTACCCAAGGTCATTTCTCCATTCCATCTAAACCAGTCGGTAGAATTATCAGTCTTTTTCTCGCAACCCCAAACAGTTGCGGAAAGAGCCTTACACACTCTGGATGTTAAAAGGGCTTTACTTTACTACATCCAAAGAACACAACCTTTCAGGAAAACCAAACAGCTATTTGTCTCCTTCTCCCCACCACACAAAGGCAACCCTATTTCTAAATCAGGGATAGCTAGGTGGATTGTAAAATGCATACAGATTTGCTACCACAAAGCAAAACGAACGCTATCTGTTCCCCCTAAAGCCCACTCTACAAGGAAGATAGGGGCTTCTATGGCTTTCCTAGGGAACATACCACTAGATGACATCTGCAAAGCAGCGACATGGTCAACACCGCACACCTTCACAAAACATTACTGTGTAGATGTGCAAACCAAGCAACAAGCTAGTGTGGGCCAAGCTGTACTAAAGACACTGTTTCAAACAACTGCAACGGATGCCGGTGGTCGCCGCTAGGGTTGGGTACTGCTATATAATCTATGCACAGTGTATAATCTGTAGCTCATATGCCTCGAATGGAATATGCTACTTACCAGTAGGCTTCTGTTCTTGGCATGTAGAGCTGCAGATCTATACACGCCCACCTGCCTCCCCGGCTACCAGTATCCGTTCCAGTCTTATCTTATTTAGATACAATACACATGGGTTTCTTTACTGTTACTACTACGCTCCATCTTTCCCTACTGGCGAAAAACAATCTGAGGATGGAGCTGAAGCCCATGCGCAATACGAACCAGAGGAGGAGTCACCGAACTCGTGACTTCCAAAGACTTTCCAACAGGAAAAACAAACTGCAAACATTCGGGCCCAACACCAGATGGCGATCTATGCACAGTGTATACAGTGTATAGATCTGCAGCTCTACATGCCAAGAACAGATGCCTACTGGTAAGTAGCATATTCCTTTTTTTGCCACCTCCGTGGGGGATGCCAATGCCTCAGGCCACTCACGGCAGTTATATAACATTTTGCTGTAGGTAAGCAAAATTGCCTTTCTGCACATGTAATTATCTAGCTATCTCTCTTCAATTTGGGAGAAATTAGGGAGGTCTTCGCCCCTTGGTAGTGCTTTTTGTAGGTATTGAAGTATTAATAAATATCAGTAGGTTCACTGGGTGCAATTGGTATTCTCTTTATAATTCTGCGTATGACATCCCACCCTGTGTCCACAGATCTCCCACCTTAGACTGGCCAATTAGATTCCACTTATTGAAGTCCTTTTGTGTGGCCAGGGTGCCTAACCTCGTAGTGTCCCACATGGAAGTGGCTTGTGTACTTATGTCTTTCCAACCCAGAACATTAGGTACGGTGTGCCAAAGGGTAAGTGTGACCGTGGTAGGTCTGGGGAAGGACGTAATGCGTGGTCCCCCATAGATGGCTTTAATAGTAGCCCCCGGGCCACATGGCCATCCTATCCATCCTGTACGCTGGTGCATCCTCCGGAAGATGGATTCAGTAGTTAATGATGACAAGTTGTGCTGCCCAGTAATACTTTTGTACATCGGGGATTGCTAGCTTGCCGACATACCAGTCAATTTCTGAAGGGCTATTTGATGGGAGTGCCCATCCCAGAGAAGCGTATGAGTTTTGTTGTCTATTGCTTGGAAGTAGGATAACGGGATAGGGTTAGGAGTGTTCTGAAGTGTATACAGAAAACTGGGCAGAGGCATCATTTTTAAATAGTGTAACTTTCCCTAAAAGGGACAGAGGCAAGGCCCTCCAATGTTGAACATCCCCTTGCAAGCATGTGAGCGGTGGTTCAGGATTGCACGTGTAGAAGCTGTCTGTGACGAAGATCCCCAGGTAGCGGAAACTCTCTGTAACTACACGAGCCCCACAGTCGCCAGGTAGGTGCGGTGTACTTCCAGGAAGGAGTTAGAGCAGAGACTTTTTCCGGTTAATGGTGTAACCAGAATATCTATATATCAAAAAAGAGTGGATCACTTGAACCTGTTATCCAGGGTTTGGTGGTTATCCGACCGTTCCTTAAAAAACCCTCATTCACGTTTTTAGGTGGATTATATGGCGGTATATCTTGGTTCTCCGCCTTTGTAACGTGATTGCATCATCATCGGGTTTAGTGTTGTGCTACCTCCACCTGGAGGAAAACCACTGGATATTACAGTAGCGATCAGAAATCAAAAAAGGACAAGGTGCTCATGTGTCGTGAAACAGTGAAAGTTAAAAAGGGGGATGTTTTCTCATGCTACCTGGACTTTAGACTTTATTGTTGTCTGGTGCGTGGAAAAAGAATAAAAATAGAGGAGATTGTGCAGCTCGGACAGATAATGTGTCCGCTGTACAGTCAGTCCAATGAGTGGGTCGACATGTTTCAGCTCTTTACGTGCCCAGGAGGGTCAGGTGAGCTTTCATCAGGACCAGGGGGTGTTGTCTTAAAGAAGGATGTTGTCCACTTTAAGGGTGAGGAGTTCGGAATATTTTCCAATGATCTCCTATTAGAAGGTTTAGTACCTATGGTGAAGAAGGAGGACGAATAACAAATGATAGTGAAAATATTTCAAGAGATTCTTATTTTAAAAACAGTGGGGGTTTTTTCATACCCAGAGTACATGACGAGAAACATGCAACATGGCAATTCTTTATATATACAGTAAGGTCTGCAAGGTGAGTTCGAACACGCCGCTGGTTACATAGCAAGTATAAATGGCAAATCTTTGTGATGATATCTGTACGTGTTGTCTAATAGGAATAAAGTGTTTATACAGAAGGTTGTTTCTGAGATACTGTTTGAGTCCTCATCGTGAGTCACAGAATCCCATGCGATATTTATGTTGAGGATCATTGTGCAATGTGTAGCGGATAGCAGGTTGTGCGGGGAAATATTTGGGTATTTACACCACGGTAGTGATCACTATGATTTGTCATGTGTACAGATGTTGAATGCTTGGTAGGGTCTATTATCCATCATGTACCACTCACATCGATTTTTAACATGAAATATGGCGGCATTGTTAACGTGATCATTCATACATTCACTCGATCTGTAAAGGAAAAGCGACCGTAGTGGTACTTCTGAGAGCCACTGTTATACTACATGTTTAGGCAGTACTTATAGGCTCAATTAGGAACACAGAAAGAAAGATAGCACACATCATGCGTAGATTAAATAAACAGGCATTGCTCGGGTGGCCTTCGTACCTTAAAAGCTCGGATTTCGGGCTTCTTAGGAAGAATGGCAGCGTAGTGAGGCTGTTAGAAGAGGTCAGAGGAGAGGGGGGGGAAAGAACAAGGTGAGATTTAGAACCAAAGAAATCTTGGGTTAACGTTACGTGTCTCCGTCTCCAAAGTCTTCTCCATACCGGAAGTCCCGCTCTGCACGACTTGTGCTGACGCTGTCTTCCTGCTTGGTGGAGATTGCCCGGACTCGAACATTTTTATACAGTTAAAAGTGAAAAAAGACTGTCAATTAGGGCAGTAGCATATACGGCTGTAGTTTTTCACTGACTTTACTTGTGTAGGACACTAAAAGCAGTGTAAAAAGTGTCGCAAGTATAGATTACCATTACACCTGTTTTGAAAAGACGAAGTCTTAGGCAAGGCGTGATTAATGGAAGGGTTAACAAGTTCATCAAGAGAATAGTGTTGGCTTGGGGATTATTTAAGAAATTGTCAATCATTAGGATGCTAATAAAGTTTGATTGAGAGATCGTTTTGGTCTCATCATGTGGGACAATGTGTTCCGGCCATAGGGTAAAGTAGTCTTTGACATGTTAACGATAGACATATTGAGAAATGTGTTCGCTTGGGGTTTTATAGGAAATTGTCAATCTTTAAGCTGCCAGAAAGGTTTATTTGAGAAATCGTTTAGGTATCATTATGCGGAGCTTCATATTCCGGCCATGGGGTGAAGTAGTCTTAAACATGTTCACGATACACTTAACCAGGGGACATCATCGTTCAAACCTGTTATATTCGTTTTGAGACGGTGTACCCATCTTTGTTCTTGTATAAAGAGACGTTTCTCGACATTTTGAGACCCAGCCACCATAGACTCTATGACTATCCATTTGAGGTCATCAAGCGTATGTGGGTGGTCGATAAAGTGACTGCTCATTTTGGTAGTGTGACGTTTACATCTGACGTTGCTTCTATGTTCGCAGATTCGCTGTTTTACCTTGCGACACGTCATTCCAATGTATCTCAGATTACATGGGCAGGTAATCATGTAGATTACATGGGTGGTGTTGCAATTGGTATGTTGTCTCATCTTCCACATTAAGTCTGGTGTCAATTCAATGGATTTCGTTGTTTCTGTTAAATGACAGACGGAGCAGTGTCCACATGGGAAATGGCCTACCACTGGTGGCAGGTTCCATAAAGTACTTGTGGTTGTAAGTGTCTTTTTTTCTAAAGGACGAGTGTGTACTAGCATGTCCTTAAAATTCTGAGTTCTCCTGTTTGCGAAGCGTGGTTTTGGCCAATTTAGATGTCCAGAGGTCAGAATGCGCCAGTTTTTGTTGATTATTTTCTTGATGGTGTTACTGGCTGTGTTATATGTTGTGACACATGTTACTTGGTCAGGTGGTAGTGTTTTAGGTATCACTTCTAGCAAGCTCTCTCTGTGTTGATTTCTTGCTCTTTTTTGACATTTGTTCACAATTTTCATGGGATAATCGCGTTTGAGTAGTTTTATGCGTAAGTCTTCAGCTTGTTGTTTGTATTCACTCAGCTCGCTGCAGTTCCTGAGTTGGCCAAAACCACGCCCATGTAATCTGAGATACATTGGAATGACGTGTCGCAAGGTAAAACAGCGAATCTGCGAACATAGAAGCAACGTCAGATGTAAACGTCACACTACCAAAATGAGCAGTCACTTTATCGACCACCCACATACGCTTGATGACCTCAAATGGATAGTCATAGAGTCTATGGTGGCTGGGTCTCAAAATGTCGAGAAACGTCTCTTTATACAAGAACAAAGATGGGTACACCGTCTCAAAACGAATATAACAGGTTTGAACGATGATGTCCCCTGGTTAAGTGTATCGTGAACATGTTTAAGACTACTTCACCCCATGGCCGGAATATGAAGCTCCGCATAATGATACCTAAACGATTTCTCAAATAAACCTTTCTGGCAGCTTAAAGATTGACAATTTCCTATAAAACCCCAAGCGAACACATTTCTCAATATGTCTATCGTTAACATGTCAAAGACTACTTTACCCTATGGCCGGAACACATTGTCCCACATGATGAGACCAAAACGATCTCTCAATCAAACTTCATTAGCATCCTAATGATTGACAATTTCTTAAATAATCCCCAAGCCAACACTATTCTCTTGATGAACTTGTTAACCCTTCCATTAATCACGCCTTGCCTAAGACTTCGTCTTTTCAAAACAGGTGTAATGGTAATCTATACTTGCGACACTTTTTACACTGCTTTTAGTGTCCTACACAAGTAAAGTCAGTGAAAAACTACAGCCGTATATGCTACTGCCCTAATTTTTTTTTATTTTTTTGAAACCGTTTATTGCAATCTCAAATATATACAGGTAGGGGCCTACAACCTTCTGGCCGGCCGCTAAAGTGACGATAACAAATGACATACATACAGTGAGGCACTTAGCTTTACATAGACACTAAGGCAGGAGGTATCCACAACGCGGGCCATGTGGCTCTGAGCCCACAATACGGTTTCATTTTATACAACACAACAACATAAATAAACACACACCCGCAAGGCAACCCACGATCGAAAGTGGCAGCACGTGCTCCTCAAATGGGGGACCCCAATCCAACCACTGAAAACCCCCGAGAGGGGAAGGGAAACAGGTCTGGGACCGGGAGAATACTGTGCTCGGAACTGAGGGAGGGAGCAAACTAGGGGGATGGAGCTGGTGAAGCGGGAGGCAACAACGGCGGCTCGCAGATATCCCCGCGGTAGGCGTTCCAGGGGCCCCATATCTTCACCCATGCCCCAGGCTTACCCCGCGCCACATACACCACCTTTTCTCGGAACATGCACCAATCCATGTGTTCTTTCCAGGCCGACACCGCCGGGGACCTCTGGTATCCCCACAGCTGTGCAACGTCCCGTTTAGCCACCATATAGCCCAGAGTCACCCATCGCGTCTGCGGAACCGAGTAATCGGTCGGTTCCCACACATTCAGCAAACATCTCCTCGCTTCAGGCAACAGCGCGACATGCGTAACCGCTCGCAGGACCTCATGCACACCACGCCAGAATCGCTCCACCCTCGGGCATTCCCACAAAATGTGCAAAAAGGTCGCTGAAGCACCACACCCACGCTTACACAATCCGTCCTCGGCATAGCCCATACGCAGAAGCCTTGGCCCCGTCATGTACACCCGGTGGAGTATCTTAAGCTGGACGAAACGAAGGCGAGCCGGGATGGCCACCTCCTTCGGAGAGGCCACCGCGGAAATCCAGTCCTCGTCGTCCAACTCCAGCCCATCGGCAACCCAGGCCTCGCGGAGGCCAGTCAGTAAGCCCAAACGATCATTTATCAATTTCTTGTAAATGAGGGAGATCGTGCTGTCCGGAACATGGCCATCTAGCACTCGATCCTCCAGGGGGGAGGACTCCGGGATGGAGGCCACGTCTGGGAAGACGGAGCCCAGCGCGTGACGGACCTGCAGGTACCGAAAGTATTCACTGCCCCGCAGCTGAAACTCCGCCTGCAACGTCTCGAATGTTTTAAATCCTCCCCTCGTCCAGAGATCCCCCACTGTACTGATGCCTATAGTGTCCCACTGCTCAAAGCCCTTCGAGGTCCACAGAGAGCCCAACCTCTCAGATGCATACAGCGGTGACGCCCGGGTCAAACGGTCCTTCCAACCCATAGCTGCATTAGCCGCGTGCCATACTCGCACCATGACCCGCGTGGGTCCCGTCAAGCGGGAATCGGGCACACTAGCGTAGAGCGCTCGATTGTAGTCGCCACCGGGTAGGAGCATCTTGTCCATTTCAAATGCCGGGTTTAGGGCGGGCCCATAGAGGCCCTGATTAATTGCAGCTAACTGGGAGGCCCAGTAATACCGTTTAATATCCGGGAGGGCAATCCCTCCGTCGTACCACGGGAGCGTCAACTTTGCCAAGGCTATACGCGGCCTCCCATCCCAGAACAGGCGGCGCTGTAAACCTTCCACTTCACGGAAGTAGCGCGCTGGGACCAAGTCCATAGTGTTCTGGAGAGCGTACAGGAAGCGCGGCAGTGACATCATCTTGAACAACGCCGCCCGGCCGAGCGGCGAGAGTGGCAAGCGCCTCCAGCGCGCGACATCCTCCTTCAAGCGCCGGAGGGGGGGAAGCAAATTTCGCTCGTAGCGGGCCACCGGGTCCAGCGTAATGTAGACACCCAAGTATCGAAATCCCTCCGAGGCAATCTGGATCGGACAGCCCCGCGGGAGGACAGGAGCCTCCCCGGAAAGCACATAGACACAGGATTTGGCCCAGTTGATGACAAGGCCTGAATTGCGGCCAAAAGAGTGCAGAACATCAACCAGGACAATCAGTGATTTGCGCGGGGAGGCCAAGTACAAAAGGATGTCGTCTGCATAGAGAGACACTCGGTCCTCTTACTCAGGGGTCCAACGGAGACCTCGGATAGAAGGGTGCCACCGCAGCCACTCCGCCAGGGGCTCCAAGGCTAGTGCGAACAGGAGCGGCGACAGGGGGCAACCCTGTCGCGTGCCCCGTCCCAGCCCGAATGGGGCCGAGACTCGACCATTTACCACCACCTGTGCAAGTGGGTCCGAGTACAACAATTTGACCCAGCTGATGAAACCCGGCCCAAAGCCAAATTTCGCCAGCATCGCCCAGATGTACGGCCACTCGAGTGTGTCGAACGCCATAGTGGCGTCCAAAGACGCCAAGATGGCCGGCTCCCGCACGAACGGAACACGCGCTAGCACGCCGTGCAGGCGTCGCAGATTAAGAGCCGTATTGCGGTGGGGGATAAAGCCGGACTGGTCTTGGTGGACCAGGTCGCCCACCACGCCGACCAGCCGGTTGGCGAGCACCTTGGCGAGGATTTTAGGTTCCGCATTCAAGAGCGAGATAGGCCGATAGGATGTGACCCGATCTCGAGGTCTCCCCTCCTTGTGGATGACCACGATGGTAGCCAGACGCTGGTCCGGTGGGAGGGAGCCCCGCGAGTGGGCCGCAAGGAACATTGCGCGGAGGTGGGGTGCCAGTACATCCGGTCGCAGCTTGTATAACTCGATGGGAATGCCGTTCGGGCCCATGGCCTTGCCAGAAGCGACCGAGCGGATGGCGAGGGCGATTTCGTCCGAGGTGGGGGCGGCATCCAGCAACTCCCTGTCCTCCACAGAAAGGGAGGGGAGCGCGATGTCACGCAGCAGGGCATGGGAATCCTCCTCCGAGCAGGGAGAAACCGGGGAATATACCTCGCGAAAATAATCCGCGAAGCAAGAAACAATGCCTTCCGGCTCAATGACACGCACACCATCCGTCTTCTCAATCAGCGGGACCACACGACTCGCTCTCTCCTTCTTATCCAGCCACGCAATCAACTTGCCCGCCTTATCACCCACATCATACAATCGCCCCTGTTGCTCTCTGCTGAGGCCCCTGGCCGCCTCCGTGACGAGGGCCCTATAGGCCGCCTGCTTAAGGTGCAGAACGTGGAGCGCAGCGTCAGTCACCCCACTCCCCAAATCACCCTCCAATTCAGTAATTTCGGCCTCCATCCGGGTCACCTCCTCCTGTGCGCGCCTCCGGGCATGGGAAATGAAGGAGAGGGCCTCCCCTCTCAGCACTGTCTTGAAAGCCTCCCACAGGGAGATAGCCGATAGGACTGACCCCACATTCTCCTCGAAATACCGTTGCAAGGATTTAATCAAGTCAGCGCGAATAGTGGGGTCGCGCAGGTACCAAGCGTTGATTGGAGCTACCCTGCCCTCCCCCCTCGGGAAGACATCAAAGTGCAACAGGAGCGGGGAGTGATCTGAAATGCCCCTCGCCAAATGGCGCACCTCCCCCACCCTCCCGGCATAGGCCGCAGGGACAAGGATATGATCAAGCCGCGAAAGGCTACCATGGGCACCCGAATGGAAGGTGTACTGCAGCTGAGTGGGATGCTTTAAACGCCAGCAGTCCACCAATCCCAGTGTGTCCAAAAGGCCCGACAGCCACGCCTGTGCCCGGGGGAGGTCCCTAGGGGGATAACGATCCATAGTCCCAGAAACCACCGCGTTGAAGTCCCCCCCGACCACCAGAAGCCCCCCCGGAAGGTCAAGAAGGAGGCGTCCCAGGTCCGCAAAGGTGGTGGACTGTAACCCCGGTGGGACGTACACTGAGACAAAGACGACTACTTTGCCCTCCATTCTCCCCACCAAAACAGTGTAGCGTCCCCTCTCATCATGGCGCACCTCATCTATTTCTAGCGGGAGCGAGGTCTTGACCATAATGCCCACCCCTCGTGAGCCTGACGTAAAGCCCGAGTGGGCCACCAAACGATAACCACGTCGATTCATGGCACAAAAGGAGTTACCAATAAGGTGTGTCTCCTGCAGAAAGACCACATCAGGCGAAATCCGTTTCAGATATTGCAGGACCACACCCCGCTTAATCCTATCCCCCAGCCCGTTAACGTTCCAGGACAGCAAAGTCAGGTCCCTACCCCCCATCACATACAGATGCCATCATTTGTCCCCCCGAGAGCAACTCAAAAACACCAGTACAATAAAGGGCTTGCCTTGCGGTAGAAACGAACCACACCCCACCCCAACCCACCCATCCCAACAGAACTCCCCCCACCCTGCACCCCTGCATGAGCCCAAACAGCCCCCCCAAAGTGCAGTGTGCCTGTCGCCCCATAGAAAGAAAACTAACTAGTCCCCCAGAGGAGGAGGGAGATCCCCCAACAGACCCCGCACGACCTCCACAGGAGGGGAACTTACCCTAATAGTCAATGGTGACAATAACACAGCCCGGAGCAAGGCCTACCATTAGTCCCTTAGGCCTGACCCGGCGGGCCCTCCCCACCAACCGCACCCCCCCCGCCCCCCCGGCCCCCATCCCCGGGCAAAGTGTCCAGCCAGTCCCCGGCCGCCTCGGGACGATCAAAAAAGTGCGTGCGGCCATCTACCTCCACCCTCAGCTTAGCTGGAAAAAGCATCGAATATTTGAGATTCAGGTCTCGTAGGCGACGTTTGACACCCAGAAAGCTTAGTCTCTGCTTTTGGACCGCCGGGGTAAAGTCAGGATAGAAATTAATATCCATGTTGTCAAGTCTGACTGGCCCTTGGAGCCTAGAAGTCTGCAGGATAGCGTCTCTGTCCCTAAAATTGAAGATCCGGGCGATGAGAGGCCTCGGAGGGGCGCCGATCTTAGGCCTACCCCCGGGGACCCTATGGGCCCGCTCCACTGCAAAGAATTTGCTCAGCCCCCGAGGCTGTAGGTGGGTGAGGACCAGGTCCTCCACGAACAGATCCGCTGCCTCCGCCTCTCGTCCCTCTGGCACCCCGATAATGCGGACGTTGTTTCTCCGGGCCCGACCCTCGGAATCCTCCAGTCGACGATTCATCAGGGCGCTCGCCTGGCCAAGACTGCGCACCTCCTGTTGGAGGGCCGCCACGTCAGTTGTGAGGCCCGAGGTAGAGTGGGCCAAAGAATCGACCCGGTCATTCGTTTTAGACAGATCGGCTCTCACGAGGCCCACGTCCACGAGGACCGAGTCGATCTTCTGCGCCAGAGTGTCAAAGCGCTGGTCCACCGAGGCCTTCATCTCGGCGATGGCGCCCATGACGTCCCGGAGGGTCAGGTCCGTGGGCGGGACAGGAGCATCAGTCGGGCCCGTGGGGGACCTACGCAGCACCTCTGGAGATCCCTTCTGGAGGGTGTAGCGGTCCATGTTATTGGATTGTTGGGCCGTGCCACGACGGGTCGACTTCACCTTGGCCCGGTCGCCATCTTGTTTTGTGGCCATGGTCGCAATCCCCAAATCGAGCCAATCTCCTCAAAAAGGGGGCAGACAATCCCGTTCAAGGGCGCCGGGGGGGGGGCGACCACCGCTCCTCAGGACGGTTCGCAGCCGGCGGGCCGGCAGGGCAGCCCAACGAGGCCACAGCACCGCACACCGCCCCGCAACCCAACCTCGCCTGGCAGCGAGGAGGGCGCAAAAGCGAAAGTGAAAGTGCGGGGCACGCGAGCCACCCAGCCTCGCTCGCCGCTGTTGTTCACTTTGTGTCCGGATCGCCCCACAACTCCAATACGGGGGGCCGGCGTGGAGAAGGCCGCAAACCTCAATCGATGCTCCTGCCGGTGTCCGAGGTCCGATTTAAAAACGGAAAACGGGCGTCACCTCTGCTCGGGCTCACAAATACAGTCCCCTCATCTGGGACAGGATTCTGTCAGGATTTATGCAGGAGGTCGCGGAGGTCCTCGGGAGCCTCGCACCTACGCGGCCATCTTGGTTGCGCGCTAGGCTCCTCCTCGCTACTGCCCTAATTGACAGTCTTTTTTCACTTTTAACTGTATAAAAATGTTCGAGTCCGGGCAATCTCCACCAAGCAGGAAGACAGCGTCAGCACAAGTCGTGCAGAGCGGGACTTCCGGTATGGAGAAGACTTTGGAGACGGAGACACGTAACGTTAACCCAAGATTTCTTTGGTTCTAAATCTCACCTTGTTCTTTCCCCCCCCTCTCCTCTGACCTCTTCTAACAGCCTCACTACGCTGCCATTCTTCCTAAGAAGCCCGAAATCCGAGCTTTTAAGGTACGAAGGCCACCCGAGCAATGCCTGTTTATTTAATCTACGCATGATGTGTGCTATCTTTCTTTCTGTGTTCCTAATTGAGCCTATAAGTACTGCCTAAACATGTAGTATAACAGTGGCTCTCAGAAGTACCACTACGGTCGCTTTTCCTTTACAGATCGAGTGAATGTATGAATGATCACGTTAACAATGCCGCCATATTTCATGTTAAAAATCGATGTGAGTGGTACATGATGGATAATAGACCCTACCAAGCATTCAACATCTGTACACATGACAAATCATAGTGATCACTACCGTGGTGTAAATACCCAAATATTTCCCCGCACAACCTGCTATCCGCTACACATTGCACAATGATCCTCAACATAAATATCGCATGGGATTCTGTGACTCACGATGAGGACTCAAACAGTATCTCAGAAACAACCTTCTGTATAAACACTTTATTCCTATTAGACAACACGTACAGATATCATCACAAAGATTTGCCATTTATACTTGCTATGTAACCAGCGGCGTGTTCGAACTCACCTTGCAGACCTTACTGTATATATAAAGAATTGCCATGTTGCATGTTTCTCGTCATGTACTCTGGGTATGAAAAAACCCCCACTGTTTTTTAAAATAAGAATCTCTTGAAATATTTTCACTATCATTTGTTATTCGTCCTCCTTCTTCACCATAGGTACTAAACCTTCTAATAGGAGATCATTGGAAAATATTCCGAACTCCTCACCCTTAAAGTGGACAACATCCTTCTTTAAGACAACACCCCCTGGTCCTGATGAAAGCTCACCTGACCCTCCTGGGCACGTAAAGAGCTGAAACATGTCGACCCACTCATTGGACTGACTGTACAGCGGACACATTATCTGTCCGAGCTGCATAATCTCCTCTATTTTTATTCTTTTTCCACGCACCAGACAACAATAAAGTCTAAAGTCCAGGTAGCATGAGAAAACATCCCCCTTTTTAACTTTCACTGTTTCACGACACATGAGCACCTTGTCCTTTTTTGATTTCTGATCGCTACTGTAATATCCAGTGGTTTTCCTCCAGGTGGAGGTAGCACAACACTAAACCCGATGATGATGCAATCACGTTACAAAGGCGGAGAACCAAGATATACCGCCATATAATCCACCTAAAAACGTGAATGAGGGTTTTTTAAGGAACGGTCGGATAACCACCAAACCCTGGATAACAGGTTCAAGTGATCCACTCTTTTTTGATATATAACTACCAATTGGAAGGCGACTGGATCACGTATCCTTCTTATTCCCTACCAACTGATTAGCCATACGTAACCAGAATATCTACAGAACACCGTGAATATGTGTATTACTCTGTTGAGAGTAAACCTCAGGTGAGTAACTGAGACCAGGATGTCGTCTGCATAAAGGGAGATCCTGTCCTCCCAGTCTGCAGTTAATCTCAGCCCTCTGATCAGGGGGTCGCCTCTAATCCAGGCCGTGAGTCACAGCAAAAATTAAAGGGGAGAGCAGACAGCCCTGTCTTGTACCATGCCAAAGCTGGAACATTGTGGACGTGCCCGCATTCACTGTCACCTGAGCCAGGGGGTTAGAATAAAAGAGCCTTAACCAGGAGATGAAGCTGGGAAAAACCCCAATTTCTCCAAAACTGATATAGTAGAGTGGTTCTTTATGTATGCAAAGGCCATCCGTGCGTCAAGAGACAACACAAGGGTATCTTCTCAGAGTTCCGTCGCACGTCCCAGCACTTCATGTGATCTCCACAAATTTAGAGTGGCGCTCCTCCCCTGCATGAAGCTGAATTGATCTGAATGAATCAGCGATCAAACTACCTGAACCAGTCATGTAGCCAAAGGTTTCACTATAGTTTCACTATAATTTTGACCTCTGTATTTAACAACGAGATAGGCCTGTAAGACACAGGAAGTATTGTGATTTTTGAGGAAAATACCTGGGCTGCAATAATCAACAGAAGGAAACAGAATAATGTGCTTAGCATTACGAGAATGGTGAAAAAGTTAAACGTTCAACCATTTTGCTTATTAGAGAGACTATATGATTGCACACAACTACTGTAATATATTGTACTCCAGCCTAACGCATCCTAACCGATCATGTCTAGGGTGAGTAAATCTGCCAGATACCTGTATGGTGATCTAACTCCCCATTACCTGTGGGTTAGTGTCATCAAGCTGCCCGTGTTGTTGTAGAGCTGGACAGCGTCCCTCTCGTGAGGTAAACGGTAATCAGCTGATCTATAATTCCGGCATGGATCAACCTCTCAGTGCCTGTGAAATGCTCCTCTGTCTAAACAAGGCTTGATGTCATATATGTATAACATCATACTTATTACCATGCCAAAGCCCTAGCCAGGCCTCTATTGTTTATTCTATTGTGAAAGCTCTGTCTCTGAGCGGCCAAAATAAATAGCATCTTGCATGATGAACTTATCCCGTGTATAGAATGTTCAAGGTGTTCTGTTAGAGTTCCTACGAAGTGGTAGTCTAAGCAAAACTGAGTTAGAAGAATATTGTCCTGTATGTGCACTCAAATTAATGTGGGTCAAATGTGATTGGGATTAGGGAGAGAAGACACCTTAAGAAGGTGAGCATGTAAATGGGCGTTACTTAACCAGACCTAGTGTACCCACGTGACACTTTATTATCCATCACCCTGTTACCCAATGATCTCCAGAAGAGAGTTAATTTAATTCTACATTATTCTGGTATTATGCTGGCTGGAGTTCTGTAATTCCTACCCCGTACACGGTGGCCAACTATAAATGCTGATGCCCTTTGGGTTGGTTAGAGTTTCTCTAAAATGTTAAGTGTCTGTTTAGTGTGCTCCTTTGCTAATACTTAATTTTCAATAATGGAAAAAATATAACTAAAAGGCTTTGGATTTTAATCTCCATTAGGCACTGGATTTATATGTTGCTACCGTTCTCCAGAATGAACTAAGAGCTGTACTCTGGATCATGTTGCAGTGTGTCATCACGAAGATGCTGATCATCTAATAAGTGTTGTCAATATGGGGAACACGTTGTGCATTTTGAAACCGAAGAACAGCTTTGTCTACTTACAGACATCTGACATTGATCAATTCTTAATCTTAGTCAGTAGTTTAAGAGAACGTTGATGGTCCGTAGGCTGCCACTGAGGGGTTAGAGATATGCAGTGTAGAAGTAAATTTTATTAATGTGACTCTTCTGTCTCTGACATTTGTCCACGACAGAGATGTATCTGTCCACTGGCCATACACACATTAATAGGTTGACCCTTAAATGGTTGATGTATACGGTCACTTTTTCTACTTGATAGTTCTATTTAAAATGTTCCATGTTAGTAAAGGGAATTGTGGGATGTCTCTTTGTAATAATCTTTTGATACATATGCATGTACCGGGAAACAACAAGTATTTTTGTAATTGTTCTTGCACAGTTATAAAACTGTCAAGCACTAGGCCATTGGGTATTTTAAGGTTAGGACATGATCTCATTGACTCTTGTTTTCCTCTGTTCAGTGTGCAAAACCTTAGGGTAGTTTAGCAGATGATAAAATATTTTCTTCATACACCTCTTTCTGGCCCACCGCCAATCACGTAATGTAAATATTGCTTCTCTATGCGTGACTTTCAAGGTTTTCTTTTTCTGCCACATTGAGGTTTTGCTTGCTATGCTAGAATAACTGCTTGCTATGCTAGAATAACGGTTGTGTGGTGAGTTAGCCCAAATGAATTTAAATGTTATGCACAAATTGCAACAACAGTAAGATATGCCCCCAAACCAGTGAATGATTATCCCTAATCTGCTGTGACACACATTTCTCTTATGTTTATTGGCCAAATATTTTGGCTTTCTCTTGTTTTTCCAGTTTGTATTAAAAACAAAGTACCACCAGAGGCTAGTATCTGCACATGGCACTCAAGCTCAGCCTTTAGGATGCAGATGTCCACTACTCGATGACAAGCAGTGTTTATTTAGAAGCAGTCCTCCACTGTAGAGCACAGCCTAAAACTGGCACAGTGTGGTTAACTGATACTTTTTGCTACCTTAAGCCCCACTATTTAAATGGAGACTGCTGGCACATGGATCCTTCAGGAGTTGATGCATGATGGGTTAGTTCACGAGGATTCTGTGCAGGCGGTACTACTGGTACTAGTAAGAACAGTAGAACATGTGTATCCTACAGTCAGAGTGGAAGTTCCCTGAGCCTCTGGACAGACTTTGCTAGGGAGGCTGTATTATTCTATTTGGATGCCACCCTCACTGGTTCTGTGTAAGTGGTGGGGCGACGCTTTTTTGAAGGTGGAAATTCTTGAGCGTAGCCTTTTGCTCTGTAACAAGACAGCTTGCTCTAACCTGGTCCTGCAGGTAAGACCAATGCAATGATTTTGAAGCTCCTGGGACCTGGAGGGCTTTTCAAGCATCAAAAGCTCAGCTGTTCTGGGCATTCCAGTGCAACATCTAGTTCGGTCTGAAGCTTGCCTAAGAGAGGAGGTCCCAAAGTTTCCATTGTATCAAAGGGTTTAAACAGTCTCTCCTGTGTGCACTGCTCCATGCCAGTTGCACTAAGAAACCAAGCCAGTTTCCTTCCTCAGAAGCAGGTCAGAGAAGCAAGTCTCCGTTCGCTCCAGCCAGCAATTCTGTAAACTTGCACTTGGGAGTGGACTCCAGGCTTTCTCAGAGCTTTGGCTGGATGCAGAGGCCAGTCAAATGCCTTGTGATTCTGTCTATCTCTGGTTCCAACCTTGGAGGTATGATCCTTTGTTCTATAACTCTCAGTAAGATGCCTCTTCTGTCTGTCCTAGCTGCAACATGTTATCACTTGGACTCCTAAGAGTATGGGTAGAGGACACATTTCAGGGAATACTTCACCTTTTCAAATCATATACATCCCAATGCATATAAACATGTTTGATCAGAAGCCAGTTAAGCACGGAAGGCCTCCTTAGTGGGAGATCCAGATTGGTAGTGATCCACACAGACATCACAGCTTTTTTCTGTGTCACGAAATATGGGGACACCCACTCTCACCAGCACTGCTTACTATCATTGGCTTTGTAGGATTGAATGTTCCTTCAGTCTGCCACCTTGTGAGGATCAGCACCTTTAGCAGGATCATTTTGTCACTACAGAAACATAGTGCCATGATTACTTTGTGCTGGAGTTTCTACCTCAAGGTTCTGTGGGAGAAGTGTTCCACCTCCAGTGGGACTCCACTCTTCGGTACTCTTTCTTATCCCTGCCACTCCTGCCATGGGTTCTGAAGAAGATCATGAATGACTGGGACCTGGTCATGCTGATAGACCCATTTTGGACCAGGAGAGTGTGGTACTGTGTCCTGCTGACTCTGAGCATGTGCCCTATGATCTGCCTACCTTTTTGGGAGGGCTCCCTGTTTCAGCAACAAGGTATAGTTCTCCATCTAAATCTCCACAATCAACACTGCCAAGATGATCCTCTTCAGGCCAAGCTATCTTATGCTTTGATTTTTGTTTTATATCTGGACCAGCAGGATTTTGCAGTGTTCTTTATTATACATAATTGGACCTTAATTTGGGCCTCCTATTCTTGATGTGCTTTTCCCTCGAGCCTTTGCACAGATGCTTCTTGCAATTTCTGACAAGATGGTATACCTCATTGCAATTACTTCTGTGTGCTGTGTCTGGGCTACTAACGCTTTCTGTTCAACTTCCATACAACTTTTTTTCACACAAGTTGGTGCTACCAACTTGTGCTTCCTTCTTGAAGGTGGTGTTGCTCACCACATGGAATAGTCTTTCACTCACCCTGCCTTTTCACTACTCTTCACCCCTCTGAGGAGTAAAGGCTTAATTTGCTGGACTCAAAAAGAGTTTTTACATTGATGACTCAAAGGAGCACTGAGTGGATGATCAGCTGTTTTTTTCCAACTGCTTTGCTGATGCGAAGTGCATAAAAGTGGTCCACAAACTAACTTTGTCCCAGTTGATCACCCAGTGCATAAACCATGCTACACTCTGTTCCAAAAGGAGCCTCCTCATCGCCTTTGAGCTCATTCCATCAGAGCCAAGGCCACCACGATGACACTGACAAGAGGTATTCCAGTGTTGGGCACCTGCCAGCCAGCTACATGAGCATCAGTACACACGTTCATTACTGTCTCAGCAATCATTTCCTCAGGGGGAGCCCCATTTACCTCCTCGATATTGCACGACTTCCTTTTGTAAGTCCACTCTTCAGACCCTCTACTTTTTGGTAAGTACTATTTTGGTATCTATTCAAACAGTGAAAAATATGTGGTTTGCCTTATCTATCAGTAGAAAAAGTAACTTTCCTTCTCTAATACTCTTTATAGTGCATACTGTGTCTAAACGCATAGTCCTCATTACCTTTCCTCATTTGCGTTCTTTGTAATAGAATTTTCGGGTTCTGCGAAGGTTCCACGTTAGATGTTTTACACTGTCAAAATATCATAGTCAATGCAGGTCTGGGATTGCAGGAGAGTTTGTAAGAAAAACTGACGTCCACGCTCAGGGGTAGGTCTTTAAACAACCCTGTTTAACTTTCAGAGGTACCTTTATATTAGTTCTGTATGAGGGGCGTGACCAAGATGGCGCCCGTTCAGTAACTTAACTACGGAGCTCTGCCACACTGGGCGGTGCAACAGCGGTTCCTGGGGGAGTGGCAACCCCAACTTTGCAGCACCTGGTGCGGAATGTGTGTGGATCCGCCTGGTGACTTTTGCTGAACTTTACAGCGCCTGCTGTGACCGGGCCGCACGCTGGAAGATGGGAGGTGGCTGGTCAGCAGCCTCCCAAAATGGCGCTGAAGTGGAAGGCACAGCACGGCGCCCTAACGAGAAGCTGTGCTTGGGAACGGGAGCCCCAGTCTGTCAGCGCAGCTACAAGAAGTGGTGCGGAGCTACCTTGAGTTTGGTGGTGTCTACCGCGGCCGCCCCAAGTTTGCCTCATTGAACACGACCGGCTTCCTGACAGGGAAATGACGCGGAGGTGAAGTCAGTAGGGCATCGAAGGCCGGCAGGGCGGACTCGGAGCGTGGCTGCCCCAGGCCGCCAGCATTGAGCAAGGAAGAGAAAAGAAATAGCTCAGGACCCCTCATGGCCTTTCATAGCGCCCACCGCAGCAGCAGCGAGTACCTGCAGACGAAGTGGGACCGGCTGGCGGTAAGAAGGGACGTCAACGGAAGGGAGGTAGCGGTGCCGAGCTGCATGGAGGGGCTGCCTTGGAAGAGTGCGTCAGCAGCAGCAAAATCTAGCGACCCTCGCTCCCCCGCCTCGCCTCTTCTGCATTGCCCCATATTGCCGCGGGTGCGTGCAGCAGCAGACAATGCCTGATATCCCTGCCGTAAGCACGCTTACTGGGGAGAGGTGCGGCTTAGGAGGGCCCCAGCTGCGATCAACGAGGCAGGGGAGGACAGCAGAAGTAACTCGGGCTGTCTGGACGCTCGGGCCACACTGGGTGCTGAGTTACCGCAGAGGACAAGGTTCCCCGGATGGTTTCCAGTGGCATTTTTTATTAGGAGGCCTGACTGTCCACATCAGGATTGCTACTGTGATTGTAGATGCCTGGTGTCCATGAAACAGTCTGGAAGTCCACTAGAGAACTTAGGCACTCAGGTGGTGGTAAAGGAGTGAGTCGCTCACGCTGCACAGTGAGGGGGCCCTTTGTGACAGCGCTACCGCGTCAGCAGGAATAAGGCACCAGATGGTCATAAAAGACTCAGAGACTACTGCAACCGGACTGTCTGGCTTCGCCTCGTACCACAACCTCCGAGACCACGCGGCCTGGTTGGCGAGCGCCAAGCTACCATAATGACCAGCGCTAGGTCTAAGAAGGAAACGCCCAGCATCAAAGACCTTCTGGCCAAGGGCACTGCTTAGAAAGCGGAGACTACTTCGACCTCTCCAAACAAGGTGGAAGCAAGCGCATCAACACAGCAGGAGATAAATGAGGAGGCACCCATTACACGAGGCTTTATGGAGGCACTCTTTGGCACACTGAGAGACGATGTGAGAAAGTGCCCACTTTCTTGCATGGTATGCCCCCACTTTTTGCTGAATTGCTGATGTTCTTTGACTGAGTGTGCCCTGGGCCCCCTGCTAATCAGGTACCCAGGGCCTATGTTCCTTCCCTAAATCTGCATTGAAGCTTAACCCAATTGGCATCTCTGGCCACACGTCAGCCCCGGGTAAATGGTACCACAGGTACCCAGGGCACTGTGACTAGAAAAGGCCTCTAAGGGCTGCAGCACTTATTGTGCCACCCTCAGAGGCCCGGTACCCTGACACTCACGCACTGCCTTTGCAGACTGTGTGCTTTGGTGCAGAACAAAGTGAAGAGTCGACATGGCACACATCCCTGTGTGCCATGCCCACAAACAACTGCCCTGGCATACATCAGTCACCCCTCTAGCTGGGTGCCCTATGCCAGTGGTGAGGGTACAGGAGCATGAGCCCTGTACCCCTACAGTACCCAAGCCCATTCCTGGGCACTGTACGTGCAGTGCTGCAAGAATATATGGTGCTGGGAGTTTGTCATTACGAACTCCACAACACCATAATTAATGGCTACACTGAAGACTGGGAAGTTTGGTATCAAGCTTCTCAGCACATTAAACACACACTGATGCCAGTTTGGAATTTAATGTAAAATGCACAGCAGAGGGCATCTTAGAGATGCCCCCTGAAACTCGACCAACTTCTAGTGACCTGACTGAGTGGCTGCCTAGGCTGCCACCACCAGACATGTTTCTGGACCCCTGGGTCGAGAGCTCCTGCTATCGGGGGCCTGAAACAATGAACATCCTGGGATGAGGTGTCAAGCCTCCTCCCCCAGGATGGGCAGGATTCACGAAGAAGCTTCAAAGGCC
Organism: Triturus cristatus; assembly: GCF_964204655.1. NCBI lineage: Eukaryota > Metazoa > Chordata > Amphibia > Caudata > Salamandridae > Triturus > Triturus cristatus. The sequence continues at coordinate 515,585,158 of NC_140588.1, forward strand.
TGCCGCCTTTGTGAGCCTCTCCAGACAACTGGTCCCCACTGGTTCTACCCCCCACTTTGGGTAGGAGAACCGGCGGAAAAAACAAGTGAGGAAGAGAGGAGTGCCAACCTCTGCCAACTCCACCCCTAAGTTGGGGGAGGCGAGGTGAAGCACAACCTTGAGTCCCCGCCATCTTGAGGATGGGGGAACCCAGGCAACCAGGGACAGGCTCCTGCCCCCTCCCACTGGAGAGTGGCAGAAAAGGGTGGTGTACCCACCCCAGGGAAGGAACCCATTGGTCCCTGCCCTTTACCTACCTGTAACACCCCTAAATTTAGTATTTAGGGGGCACCCTGAACCTTCCTTCCTCAGATCCAGCCTACCTACAAGAAGAAAAGAAGGACGAAGAGCCGTGTGGAGCTAACAAGAGGACGACACCCACTAACTTGGCCCCAGCCCTACAGGCCTGTCTCTCCCTCAAACCTGCTCCTGCAAAATCCCGGCGTGTCCAGCAGCCAGCAACCTCACAAACCTCGAAGGACCTGCACGTATGAGTGGCACATGTCATGCACTTTTAAAATACGCGCGCTAAGCAGTGTGGTACTGGATGGTCTCTTGTAAGTGACCAGTGAACAACTACATGTCATGTTTGTGTTTTTTTCTTTTTCATTTCTCCTACAGGCTAGACTTGGAGTCCCATACCAGTGTGGAGTGATAGACACCCCACCAAGTGGTTAATCTTTAATATTCATTTATAAAGACGGAGCCCACTGTAAGACAGGTCCTGATGAATGTCGTGTACCCTGAGGGGACGTAAGGTAGAAACATGTTGAACATACATATCATGGTGAGGGGAAAATTAATTCCCTAGGTCACCGTACACTTCTTGTAATACCATACAGTTGCATTGTTTATTAAAAGTAATTTTTGTGACAACTGTAAGGGTTTTTAAATCGCATTCACCAATCACGGGCCCCCACTTAGTTAAGAAGTGCATCTCTGTCGTCAGGTGTATGCCCACCCTCTATCAAACCAAGTTTTTAGGGGGAGAGGACGGCCAATGATGAAGCATGACACCAGGTGGTGTGTGAGGCCAGTCCTTCACTTTTTGTGAGATGTCCACATTGACTACTAATTTCTAAGCACCTGTAGGTCACTTCACTAGGAGCAGCCCCACTTGTGTTTAACATTATGTGTTGGAGGCTGGCTAGCTCCTAGCGCCCTGTGCCTCTAGTTATACACTGGGGCTAGTGTGTTTTATCTGTCTCCCCTCAAACCTGCTCCTGCAAAATACCGGCGTGTCCAGCAGCCAGCAACCTCACAAACTCCGGAGGACCTGCCTGCCTTCACTTCCCAGACTGTTTCTCCCGTGAACACAGAACCTGTTTAAACTGCAGCTTCTGGTGCCAGCCAGAGACTGCAAATCCAGCCCACTCTGCACCCGCCAAACCCGTCCCGAGCTCGAGTGGAAAAACACTACGAGGAGGTTCCCCCAGCGATCTTGACCTGAGATCCAGGGACCCCTGACCTGCCTTAAGCCTCCAGACGACACCTGCAGCATCAATCCAGAGAACCCCTCCCTACCGTGACCAGAGCGGGTAAGAAAATCAGACGTTGCAAGGCACCCCTGCACCTGACGCCCCACTGCCTTGTGTGCCCAAACCAATGGTGCCTAACCAACTCACGACATCCCAACTTTCCCCGCGAAGTGGTGGTCGCACCTAGAAGATCCTCATCCCCGAGCCTGCAGTGTTTTTGTCCTGGAGAATCTCCATTGAAAACAGGGCGCTCAACCTCAAAATAGCCCCCTGCACCCGGCCGCCCTAGTGCAGCTGAGGGTGCACCTTTGGTGCTACTCTGGTCCCCAACTTGCCTTGAGCTTAACCCTAGGAGCTTTGCTCCCACAACCCAGTTGCCTGCTTGCCAGCAGCAACCAACCGGAGGCCCCCTACCCCCCATTGGATAACATTGGTCCTCAACACTCTGCACCAGGCCGGCCCTAGTGCCGCTGAGGGTGCAACAGCAGTGCATCACTGACCCTGGGAGACCTCCGAGTCTAACTCCGGAACCTTAACTCCCACAGTCGATTACTACCTGTGAACCGTTAACCTGTTTTTCTTCCATAGGATAACATTGACACTTTTTCTCCAAAAAGTTTCTAATGTGGAGTTTTGAAACCTAAAAATATTCTTTAAAAATCGCACAAATAACCAAAACGTGTTTACTCACCTGTTTGCAGGAAATGTCCCAGTGCTGAATCTAGGTATCCAGCACTGAGTTAGAAAAGTAACGTGAAAAGTAACTTGCATGCAATTTATTGTCGAAGCAAATTCATTTCAATGTACTGCTCCAAAAAGTTTTTAAGTGTGGAGTTTTGAAAACTGACAATGTTCTTTAAACATCATGCGAATAGCCAAAACGTAATTGCTTACCTGTTTGTAGGAAATGTCCCAGTGCTGAATCTAGGTATCCAGCACTGAGTTAGAAAAGTAACGTAAAACGTAACTTACCTGCAATTTACTGAAAAAACCTATTCATTCCAATGTACTGTATTTGCTAAGTGTTGCATACTACTGCTCCTCTGTAAATCAAACAAAGTACAATTCCTATTGCATTTTTCAACTGTCCTATATCCTGTAACTTGTTACTAAAAAGTGTTTAATGCTTACCAGTACCAGGCTTGCTTGGTTCTAAAAATAAACAGTATTTTCTTATACAATACCAATTGGCCTAGAGTTCAGTTCTTGATTGTGTGAATTCATTTGCTGACTGAGAGGGTACATCAAATGCTTAACACTGTCCACTGACACTGCCTTACTGCTCAATCAAGCTACCACTATTAGAGAGTAAGGTTCTAACTAACTTTAACCTCTGCCTACCTTTGGGGACTCTTGGACTCTATGCACACTGTACCTCATTTTGGTGCAGTATTTATAGAGCCAGTCTCTTACAGACGACATTGCGGCCCTCCGTACAGAAGTAACCGCAGAGGTCAAGGAACTGCGCCATGATATGGGGGAATTGGAACAGAGAGTGGACTCTGTGGAACGAGCTGGGGACGCCAGAGAAGAGGAACTAGAAGCATACCGCCGAGAGTTCACGGAACTTAGGGACTGCAACGCTGATCTCAATTTCCATCTTGAAGACTTGGAAAACAGTTCCCGCAGATCAAACATTCGTATCAAAGGAGTGCCATTCCAGGCAGATGCGGGGCTTTTGGAGGAATATGTGTTGTGCCTCTTCTGCCAAATAGTGCTGAATTTGGAGAGGAGAGACCTCTTACTGCATCGTACCCGCAGGGCAGGCCGTCCCTCAGCGTCTCCAGGAGCCCCTCAAGCCATTCTTAAGTGCTTTCACACCTATAAGCACAAAGAAACATTAATGGCGGCAGTGCGCGACCAACTCCATGTCCTTTTCGAGGGTAATAAAATCCGACTATCTGGATCCCTCAGACATCACACTCCAGAGGCGACGAGCAATGAAACCGGTGACAGAATTCCTGAGGGAAAAAGGGGTGTAGTATAAGTGGGGCCATCCATTCCGCCTGTATGTGAGGTGAGACGCAAAGCAGTACGCACACCCCTGTAAGCAGCAGACATACTGGGTATAGATATCGATGGGGAATCCTTGTCCCAATGTCCACTAGCACAGCTGCCTACTCAAAGCTCGAGACGAGGACGGCATTTAAAAAAATGCCCGCAACAGAAAGAAAGTAGGCCAACAAAAACCAAAACATCAAGGAGCGCTCAGCCCTGCTACAACAGCTAACAGAGCAGCAACGATCTCCGGAAAGAGAAACCAATTGACGGCACCGTGAATCGCCCTTGAATCCACTTGCAGGGGCCTGGCTAGCTCCCCATGGGATGCATACATATCTCTATGACTGCTAACCGGTTGTGGCGGGAGCTGTGGACTCCCTCACTATTTTCTGTATGCTGCGACGGACGACAGCCGACATGGACCCTCAATACAGAAAAGTTGTGCACCGATTGGTGTATTTGTTTTATTATTTGTTAGTGTTATTATGTTATTTATATGCACTCATGCTCAGCGCTCCTTCCTGTGGTCACTCTCTACATACAGGTCCAAGTAGGTGGTTATGGGTGGCAGAGTGGGGATGTGGTCAGCAGTAAAATTCCCACAAGGACATGGTACGTATAGTTAGCTTAAATGTAAGGGGTCTTCACTCGCCAACTCAAAGAATAGCACTCTTATGTCAGCTATGGGCAACCCAGTGTGACATATGTTTGTTACAGGATACCCATCTTATGAAAAAAAGATTGGAACAGAATGCACTCCAGATGGTTCGACCGTCAGTTTTGGTCCTCTGGTCAAGGGAAGAAGGCAGGAGTGGCAATCCTGGTAGCTATACACTTTCTTATTTTTTTTTTCGTCCTCATTTGTTAAATCAGTTTGTATTGGAGATAAAGGAATATTCCGACTTTCTCGCGTACAATTGGGAAAGGTAAGATACTCGATCACTCCGATATGGAGGATGTTTAACATCTCGGGATCTCCCAACCTTGTCGTCCTTCCTTTTACTCCAGGTCTACAGGTACTTGCGGATTTGCCTCACCGGAAGTGCCAATCCGTCTTGCACACTCAAGTGTAAAGTCAAACAACCTGTATTTCTGATTGTTGATAATCATTGGACTGATTACAAACCATAATAATATGCATTGAAAGGAGAAAAGAGAAACAGAAGGTTAAAGAAAAAAGAAAATGGATACAAAAGTTAAAGAGGCTATCTTGTTTAAGGATATACTATCTTGAACCAATTATCCAACAAGCTCCAAAATTTTGTTCTATTCGTATTCTGAGTTGCCCTATCCATTTTAGCTATTCTTTGTATCGAGTTAACCCACTCACATTCAAGAGGAGGAACAGGTAAAATCCATTTAATGCACAGCTCTCTATGCGCCAAAAGAACTAAGGTGAAAATAAGTGCTTTAGATAAACTGATGATGGACTCCTCAACCGGGATTATCCCAAAAATAACTATTGCAAGACTCACCTTTACTTCTTGACCCACAATACCCGACAGCGTTATGCCCACTTTCTCCCAGAATGTTTGGATGGAAGGATACCGCCAGAACATATGTGCTTCGTCTGCATTTATTTCACCACACTTTGGGCATTTCCTCCTATCTTGCGAGCCCATCTTTGCCAATCTTTGGGGGGTCCAGTATGCCTTGTGGATAGTGAAGAGGTGGTTTGTTCTTAGAGGTGCAGATTTCACACAGTACCATAAAAGAGATAAAGATACTTGCCATAGTGCATCGAAATCGTACTCCGGCAGTTCCTTCCTCCAAGTCATTTTAAACCAAGCATGTGGGTCTTCTAGAGGTTGTATCAAAATACAATACCATAGTGAAACCTCCTTTTGTCCCGGAGGGTGCAGGGCTATTTTAGATTAATAAACATAATTTCCCTTTCCTCATTTTCTTAACTTTTTAACCCAGCTTGATAGTTGGTAGTATTTGAATTTGGAGACAGAGCCATCTGAAATCTCTTGGATTTTTTGCCAAGAAATTAAATCCACACCCTCCAACTACTGACCCCACCTAAAAATTCCTTTTTCTTTTATAAGAGCCGCAAGAGAGTCTTGTAGGCAGGCTGGCGTTCCAGGAGATCTCCAGATATGGGCATAATAGCTATAATATGGGATCTGTAATACTACCCTGATTTGATACCATACTTTACATGCCACCTGTAGAGTCCTTAGTCTCACTTTTTTTTTTTAATTGGGGTCTCCAAATTGAAAAAGAAAAAAAAAATAGATAGATCCGGAGGGCCAACCGTAAGTGCTCTGAAAAGTGGTGAAAGGTCGGGGGTATCTTTCAGCAATTGCCTGAAGATTTTTAAGTGAAAAGCTCTTTGATATTGCAGAAGATCTGGGCTTGCTATACCACCATTTTCTTTTTTCTCCCTAAATTTCTGCCAGGCTATTCTGGGTCTTTTATTCCCCCATATGAAGCTGGAGAAGAGTCCTTGTACTTTCTTTATCCAATCCTTCTTAAATTTTAAGGAAATTGAATAAGAAGGTATATTTAGGTAGGATGGACATTTTTAAAAGGTTAGACTTGCCTAAAAAAGGTAAGGAGTTCCACCTCTGAAATAGTTTCTTGACTTTGGAAGTAACCTTGTCAAAGTTCGCTTTTGCTAATAACTCCAACTTTTGGACCACTTCAATCCATAAATATCTGATATTTTGTCTAACTAAATCACTCTGGTAGTTTGTATTCGATTGCATGATCTCAGTTTCAGTTTTCAATGGATTGACAGCATAACCTGATAGCTTACCAAAATGCTCTCACGTTTCCCATATAGCTGATATTGACAGGTGTAAGTGGCCCGTAAAGATGATCAAGTCATCAGCAAAGAGCCCTATCTTCTTTTCCCACCCATTGCAAGAGAATGGTAAAATATTCCTGCATGCGCTTAATTTAATAGCCAACGGCTCAATATATAAATTGAATAACAAAGGAGAAAGGGGGCATTCCTGTCTGGAGCCCCTTCCAATCTTGACTTGTTTGGAAAGATTCCCGTTTACTAGCACTTGGGCGGATGGGTTTTTGTAAAAGGCCTTAATTGCTGACACAAAAGTTTGCCCCAAATTAAAACGCTGTATCACCTCTTGGAGAAAAGGCCAGTTGACCCTTTCAAACGCTTTAGCTGCGTCATTTGTCATCACCGTTAGGGGTCTACCCTATTCTGTTGCTAGGTCTATTGTGCCTATTAACTCATGATTCAAATTGTTTAGATGCCTCCGATTTATAAAACCCTTTTGATTGCTATGAATTAATAGACCTACCATCCGATCTAACCTTTTAGTAAGAATCTGTGTATGTAGTTTATAATCGCTATTAAGAAGGGAGATCGGCATATACGATTCACAAGCCCTTGAGTTCTTATTGGGCTTAAGTAGAAGGATTATAGTGGCTAAGTCCCAAGAAGTAGGAAGCTCTTGTTTTAGAATATAAGCTGTATTAAAAAGTTTGAGCAATACAGGAGACAGCTGTTCTTTCAAGAGGTAATAGATTTTGTTCGGGAGAGCGTCCGGCCCTGCAGCTTTACCCTTTTTTAAGCTATTTATTGCGCTATAAATTTCTGCTAATCTAAAGGGGACAGACAGTTCATCTCTAGTTTCTTCACTCAGGAGTGGGAGATCCAAATCGCAAAAAAACGCTGTCATATGATCCTTATTCGGATCTATATCTTCTGTATATAATTCCTGAAAAAAATGAACAAATGCCTGTTCGATCACCCATTTCTCAGAGATATTACCAGTGGATTGGCATTTTAGTTCTTTAATAAAGCTTCTGGCCTGGTTAGCTTTAACCTTTCAGGCCAAAAGTTTTCCACATCCTTCCCTGTATTCATAATTAGCAAGTTTACTTACTTCCCATTTTTGTTTCACCCTAACTTCCAAGTAGTCAGCTAAATTGGTCTTTGCCTTTGCTAACTCGTTTTCTAAGTGCACTCTACTAGATAAATTTGAAATGCGTCCTATATTTCCTTGTATTATTTTGATTGATTCTTCTAAAGATGTAATCTCATTCTTGACCTTTCTATTTTGCGATGCATTTAAGCTGGCTAGGATGCCTCTAAGATAGGCGTTCTATGTGTCCCATACCTTATTTAATGGTGCAGAGTCAAGATTAAAGAAAAAAAACTCCTTTGTTGACTTTTTCAAGTTGTCAATTACTGAAACATCTAAAAGTATGGATCGTTTCAAAGTCCAGTGCCGTTCCAGTGCCTTATGTTTGAACATAAGTTGAAGAAAAACTGCTGAATGATCGGATAGATGTTCCGGAATATGAGTAACACTTTTAGTATGATTACTGATTGCAGAGGTTAACAGGAAAAAATCAATCTTGGATCGGTGACCGTGTTTTTTATTATGAAAGGTAAATTTACCCAACTCTGCCCAGCTCTTCACACCCTTAAGTGTCCAAATATCGACAAGGCCCGGGTCCTGGATTATGTGTTTCAGGGCTGTTCTCATTTTAGGTACAGCTACGGCTGCCCTCCTAGAGGTTGTGTCATGGGCTAGGTCAAGAACAAGATTAAAATAATCCCCCATGATCATAGGTTCATTTAGCTCCACTAAGTGCAAGAATAAAGGGCGTAGGGGGGTTGGATTTTCCAGATTTGGACGATCCTAACCTACAAAGGCTAGCCATATGCCTTGGATCCTTGCCTTGGCAATTACCCATCTACCTAATGGATCTACAAGGGTTTCACCGATGATGCTTTGAGAAGATTTTTTTAAAAGAATGGCTACCCCCTTTACTGTGGCAGATTGCGTAGTGCAAATACAGCGCTCTATCCATGGTTGATTTTTTAACATTTTCAACCATTCTTCTTTTAAAAGATGGGTTTCCTGAATAAGAATAACCTCTGAATCACTCAACTTCAGATATTCCAATATCCTCCTCCTTCTTGGTGCCACCCTCAGCCCATTAACATTCCATGCTAAGATTTTTAGAGGTCTAGGATTATCAAAACCTGCCAAAAAAGGGAGTGGTAAACCGATGATAACCTGGGTAACTCGGCCGCTCGTAAGGGAGAGGCTTCCATAACACAAAAAAATGAAAGTGACATACGAGGATCTTTTTTTTTTTTTTTGTTGATTTTCTCCCACGTGCTCCCCCACCCCTTGGGACTCTATTTTTTGTATTTTTCTAAACTTAAATGTTTTGCCTGTGACCCTCCCCACCCTCCCTGGAGAACCCTCCCTACCAACAAGAGGTATACTATAGACACCTCATATGAATTCTCCTACGTCTTGATGGTCGAATTTACATGACTGTTATAACGCTTGTGCCTTGATCTGCTCTATAAAAGCTTTCACCTCACTAGGGTCCCTGAAGTTGTGCATCTTACTATTCCTCATAGCCCTCAAGGATGCTGGGAACCGAATGTTTGCAGTGGCGCCTAAATCTCTTAGCTCCTGGATATATTTACCAAGCTCCCACTGCCTATCCAAAGTGGTACGAGAAATATCAGACCTTATACGGAAAGACCAGTCACTTTTCTTATATGATCCAACCTTTAATGCTCCAGATAGGATACTTTCTTTTAGTGAATAAGTCTTAAAATTCACTAAAATCCTTCTTGCTGTTTTCGTTCCTGGGCGAGGCACAAAAGGGTCTCGGTGAACTCTTTGAACATCCTCTTCTAGTTTGTTTTTATCGAGATCCATGTTATGCTCCTTTAGAAGAGTGATTACAAAGGCCTTAATATCCCCTTCCTTCAAGTCCCTCGGCAACATTTAAAATTCTTATATTGTTCCTTCTTGCATTGTTTTCAAGGGTTTCTAATTTGTCTCTAAGTTTCGTTCACTTTTCTTCAGCTTCTGGATCTCTTCCTGATTAAAATCCACTTTTATAGAGACGTCCTTATATGCAGATTCCATAGCCCCTACTCTTATCTACCAGACTATTAATTTTCTCTTCCATTGCTTCACAATGCCCTTGTATTTTCTGTTGGTTAAGCTCGGATGTGGCGAATCTCTCCCTAACTTCACTCAGCAAAGCCAACTTTGTATTTTCCAAATCAGAGGGACTGGTTGGAGCCGTGACCCTTAACGGTTCACTGGAGATGCCCTGATGTTGAGGTTCTGTAGATGGCAGAATGGCGGTAGAGCTCTGTTTAGCCATAGGTCCTACATTATCTGAGACTAAGGCTAGACTTTCGTCCATGTTTGCTAGTGGGTCGAATCTATTTTCTAATAGAATCTGATTTACCATTGATTTTTTGGCATCAGTTGCCATACTTTCTTCCTCTTGCTTTTGCCTGGGTGAAATGTCCTTGAGAAGAACAGGACCAGAATGAGGGTCTGCTGTAACGGGGGATCCCTGAACCTGTGCTTTGATATAAGAGTGTAGGGAGGGAGTGATTTTCATTTTTTCAGGGTTTTTCTTTGTCTTTTCTTGTTTGGATTATGGCCTGTATTTTCTGCAGGCGCCTTACTCAGTTTTAATGTAGTCAAGTTACTTGCAGATTGGTGAGTTTGCTTAGGTGGAGAAACCACCTGTATCTTCGGGATGGTGCTCCCCTGTAGTGAGTGCAACCAAATCCTCCTTGCCCCAAACCCCTCTGCTCCTTAAAGTGTATCTGTTTACTGCACTCGTAGATTTAACTGCGGAGTTTACCCTCCCTCTTTTTTCTTTGCTTACAGAAGTAGTGACTTTATGCTGGTTGTTTTCTGCCCTATTTTCGAAGTCGCTGCAATCCTCCGGCAAGTCCCGCTCCCTCCTCCTTACCGGAGTCATCCGGGGTTTCCTGTTGGCATCTCCCCGGTCCCGCAGACTTGGAGAAACGCGTTCCAGAATGCACTTCCCGTCGTTTGTAGTGCCGAAGACCTGAGGTTTGGGACTGCCTCTCCGCGGAAAACCAACCCTGGCGGCAACGCTGCGGCTTCGACTGAGCCGCGCTGCAGCCTCCGCCCACACTCCTCTCAGCGTTCCCCCAACAGCGTTTCTACTGTGTAACCGCGGATTGGCGAAAGAACCCGAAACAACTTGAAAAACGAAAAGAAATCAGTCGTCCGAACTCCCGCGACACCACTGCACTGTATTCATGCTCAGGAAATCCATTTGTCTGGCATAATTAACTTCCTACGAATCCTCCACTACCACCGGCGTAGGAGAACTCGCGACCCGCACTAGCTAGCGGCTGCCATGTTCCCCCCCCCAGCTACACACTTTCGGGGGAAAATGACTACTGTACAGTCCGAAATCGCGGGATGTCTGCTGTCCCTAAGGGTGTCTATCGTCCACCAGACACTCACAATAGCCTCCATAAATGCACCTGATGAACAGCAAGAGCACTTTATGCTTCAGGCGCTAGGTGAAGTGCTTGCATCTCCAGACTCAAACATTGTAATTGGGGTTGACTTTAATTTGGTAATGGATGCCGTGACAGACCAAACTCCCCCACGGCCAGGGAACACAGAGATGTTTACCCCGCAGGGAACATGCTGGCTTGCGGAGGCTGGGTTGGCTGACATTTGGCGGACATTGCATCCGACCACATGCTCTTACTCTTTTTTTTCTCAGCTTCTTATGATGGAATCGACTTTTCTCATTTCGACCCCATTGGTCCCAAGAGTATTACAAGCCACCATTGATGTGGCATCCCTGTCGGATCACGCTCCCATCCAGCGAGACCAGCACCTACCGACTTCATGTCGGAATGGTGGATCGTGGCGTCTCAACCCCAAAATGCTATCCTATGACGCTGCAAATAAGGAAGTGTGGAAAGCGATTGTGGACTATCTCGCCATCAGCGATACACCACACACGGCAATAGCGACACTCTGGGAGGCTCTTAAGGCGGTAATAGAGGCACGTATATAGCAATAGCAGCCAGTCTTAATAAAGAGCGAGCATTGAAACGTGCCAGCCTAGAGGGCACCTTTAAAGAGTTAGAGGAGGCTCATCGGCACACAGGCTCACACAAAACCAAGCGACAAGTTACTATAGCGCGCAAACAGCTTGGAGCGCTGGACATGGATGCTGCAGAGTATGCGTTACTAAGAACGCGGCAGAAATACTACGCCGGGGGAAACAAAGCAGGGAAGCTGTTGGCACACAGGTTGCGAACGCTGGTACACTCAAGGCGCGTGCAGGGCCTCAAAGACAGTAGCGATAAGCTTATCACAAGGGATGAGGACATAGCGGCGGAATTTGGACGCATTTACGTGGACCTTTACAGGGCGGAGGGGAGGTCTCCAGAGGACTGCATGACTTATATCGCAGAGGGCCCAATACCAAAGCTACAGGCCACCAACGTTACATTTCTGGAGAAGGACATAACAGAACGGGAAGTGCTAGAGGCGATAAAGAGACTCCAACTTGAAAAGGCTCCAGGACAGGTTTATATCAGCTTCTTACAAACAATATGCCTCGCCTCGCTCTTGTCCCCAATATTAGCCCGGCTGCACATCTCATTCAGTGAGACTGGGAACCTTACGGAATCCATGCGCATGGCAATAATAACAGGGTTGTCCAAACCAGGCAAAGATCCTCAACTCTGCACATCCTATCATCCCTTATCCCTTTTAAACATAGACGCAAAGATATTTACAGGGATACTAGCGGACAGACTGGGCGGATATATGCTGGGGCTGATTGAGCCTTATCAGTCCGGCTTCATACCAGGTCGCTCCTGTGGGGACAACACCAAAAGGATTTTCCACCTACTTGATAAGAAGCGGCACTCTCAAAAACCAACCTTGTTTTTGTCGATAGACGCCAAAAAGGCCTTTGATCGCGTTCATTGCCCATTCTTGCAGACTGTACTGGAGACGGTGGGCATTGGCCCTAGATTTCGGCGCTGGATCTGGGCTGGGTACGCAGGGCCTAAAGCTTTGGTTAAGGTAAACAACACACAGTCCCCGACCTTTGCTATCTCTAGGGGGACCTGTCAGGGATGTCCACTCTCACCACTCCTATTCACGCTCTACATTGAGCCATTGGCGGAACATATTCGCCACCACTCACAGATAAGAGGGAGCCTGGATGGGAGGCCAATCCCACAAAATAGCGTTATACACTGATGACATGCTGCTGGCCATCACAAACCCGCGCCACTCACTGCCTCCCCTCATGGAGGAACTTAATGCATTTGGTAAAGTCTCAGGTTTTAAGGTGAATACTATCAAGACCCAAGCACTCAATATCACTATCCCGCACGACAAGCACCAACAGTTGGTATCAGAGTTCCCTTTCCAGTGGTTGCAATGAGGAATTCAATATTTGGGCATTCAGATTCTCCCTTCCATAGAAGACACGGTCACACATAATTACTCAGATCTCTTAGAGACAGTGAGGTCTCTCATTCAGTCCTGCCATGGTGGTCCTATTTCCTGGATGGGTCGTATAGTAGCTGTCAAAATGACCCTGCTGCCAAAAATTCTGTACCTCATGCAGGTGATGCCGCTGGCGCCACCTGCGCCTATTTTGTAAAAACTGCTGATGTCACTCGAGTCCTTCATATGGGCTTGTAAGCAGGCCCGAATGGCGATGGAGCGGGCCTACCTGCCAATAGCCAAGGGTGGCTTAGGTATCCCAAATCGACAAAGTATTACCAGGCTGCGCAATTACGCTATATGGTCGAATGGCAGCACCCAAAGACTGAGAAACATTGGTGTTTCCTATACCAGGCGGTGGCGGGAGTCCATATCTGGAAGATCCCATGGCTCCAGCGCAAACACCGACCACCCGGGGTCTACATATCACCGATGGTTAGAGCCACGATGGGGGTTTGGGACAGGGTGTACTCCTCTAAGCAGCTCTCTACGCAGATTTCCCTACTCACACCAGTCATAGGGAACCAAGACTTTTCGCAGGCCACACAAGAGAAAGCCTTCACACATTGGCAGGAGGCAAATTGCAAACAAATTGGGGATCTATTTGATGTGAAAGCCCTGTTGAATTTTAAAGTAGTCCAGCATGACTTTGGGCTCCCAGACTCAGAATATTGGCACTACTTGGCAAACAGACACTGAGTGACATGTCCCAATATTAGGCCACATGCCAGCAGGCGACTGACGCTGTTTGAACGTTGGCTTTTATCCAGAAAAGATGACTCCCGCATTTTGTCCGACATATATTCCTTTTTAAATACACAGACTACCCCTTTGCATACGCTGGCCAGGAAAAGATGGGAGCTTGGGTGTGAGAGCAGTTTTATGGACAAAGAATGGAGAGACGTCCTACATCACGCGCGTACTTCCGCTACCAGTGCCTCCGTCACGCTGTTAAAATTAGCACACTACTGGTACTACACCCCAGCTAGCCTAGCTCAGTGGCAAAAAGGACGAGGGGACACATGCTGGAGGCATTGCGCGTAATCAGGCACGCTCACCCACCTGTTATGGCTTTGCCCCAAGCTGCATAGGTATTGGAGGGAGGTGCTGTCTAACATTGATCAGATGTTTGATACTGAAATACCCTGTTTTCCCAACTATGTCCTGTTGGGACTACCCAACACACAAACATATCCACTACACACTAACAAAGGCAAGGCCATCACTTTAAGCGCTATGTGCAGCGAAGCAAGTCCTGCTATCAAAGTGGGGTACCGATGTAGTCCCAACGCATGCAGATTGGCTCCAAAAGCTGAGGGATTTACGGGGGATGGAAAAATTAACAGCTGTTGTCAACCACACCCTTCCCAAGTTTGGAAAAAGATGGGGAACATGCATAAAGCATCTCTCAGGAGTGTACCAGGAGCTCACGTGCCCCATATATTTGCGTATACTGCAGATTACACCCACCACCCCAACTACAGATTTGGGGACAAAGATGGAGTGACGAGTCCTATTAAGTGATATGAACATGTATTGTTTGTCTTTATTTACTGTTCATTGATGATGTCTGATTCAGTTTCCCTTTTTTCCCTCCATCCCTACCTTCCGATCTTTGCTAACTCGCCGGCCAATGGATGTAGGTGAAGGGTTTTGTAAACTTGATAAAAAACTGTTACAATCTTATATTAGCTCTGTATTACTAGGTGACATCTGCCAATGCCTGGGAGCAGTTCCTATGAAAAAAATGCAAATCCAGCTTGACTCCTGGAGAACATTTTTAAAAAAATGAATTAAAATGCAGTTAGATAGTGACCACCAGAATGATATTTATCAACGGTTAAGTAACATTTTGATTACCATAAATCAGCCTGGTGCTTATGCAGGTTACATCCACTTTGCTTCTTTGAGGTTTTCACTATGGTCCTTAAGTACAGGATGGCTCTTTCGTTTCCTTGTACCTAAAGTATTACCAAACTTTCATCTGTGCTTGGGTTCACCTTTCCTCGGTGCCTCCCCGACAGAGGATCCTTTGATCATAGTTAACATCAAGAACTCCTTGTCCTCCTGCTTGTTTAGAACCAGGGATCTGTGCTCATCAGGCAAGCTTTTTGCGACATTTTGAAGGCTCAGCGGCTGTTAAGGGCAACGGTGTCATGTGTGTTACTTCATGGATAACTCATTGCTTCAATCTGAAAGGGCCCATTCTCCATCCGGTGTTGGGACACATTCAACTGGGAAAAAGATTACAGTGTACCTTTTAGAGACAACTACATCAGCAACGCAATTTACATTGTGCCTCCACTACTCTCCTGAGGATTCTTCGCCGAGCAATGCAAGATTTGACCATTACGTTTGCCTGTGCTAAAGTTGCTCGATGCTGTCTTTTCACCCTCACTTTCTGATTCTAATTTTATGTAAAATCTACTGTAAAATTGAGTATAGAAAAGAGCCAAAACATAAGACAAGGCTATATTTACCTCTAAGTTGACTGTTACTCTTAGTCTATAGGCTCATTCCCATTAGCCACACCCTTTGACTGACCCCATATCCATGGTTTAGGCGATTCACATGCATGAGTTTTTATAATGATGGAAATTGGCAAGGCAGTGTATCACCAGAGGCATGGGGCATGTTGAATGTGATGCAAACAAGCTTGCGCCTTACTGCTGCACATAGCTCTCGATTAACAACTAAGAATGCTGGTTCCAACTCCTTTAATAGTCAGCCGGTAAAAACCCACAAGGTTATAATGCAGATATAAAATAAGCACTTGGAATAACCGAGTCACCATAAAGTTAACTTTTTCATTTCATATTGATTCGGATGTAATCATTAGTAAGACATCTGTGGTGGAACTGTTTTAATTATTTTAAGATGATGGAAGAAGTCCTCACCCATGTTACATAAATCACTGCTATCAAATATTACAACCAGGTTTGAGACATGCTATAAACTTCAATTTCATATTGTTTTAAACTTGTATTTGAAGAGCGCATGTTATCTAAAAGTTTCTCTTTCTGTCGACAGCCTCTCCTGACGGTTATGGAGCTAATGCTGAAAAACCTCTCCGTACTTCTTTAAAAAGGGGGGATTTTCAATCTGCTTATTTTCTACTGTTGAAAGGAGCAGATCCTCAGAGTATTTCTGTCGTGGAAGGTGACACACCACTACATGCTTCAGTTTCCATCCTTTTAAATGCAAACACTGAAATAGGTAAGCCTTCTAGTTTTGATATGCTTTTTCTGGTTGTTTATGCTTGGTACTCCATTACCTAATGTTTTACAACCTTCTCTCCATCCGAGCACCTAGAAGCAGAGTCGGCATTCTCTTTAAACATGATATTAAATCAGATATATTTTTCACTGCTTGAAGGTTATTTCAAAATGCTGTTGTCATTGAGGTCCTTTCTTTGATTTGACCGTCGGATATTTCAATTGTTAAAACTTAAAGTCTGAAGTAAAGGATTACTCTTAAGACCATTTGCTTCATACTCAAAGGCTGTCTTGGTTGCAGGTCAGAGTTTAAATATCTTTTGCAAAATTGAACAAAAAAAATGCAAGGGATCCTACGGAGTAAAAGTTTTGCAGACCTGATCTAAGTGCCAGTTGTCTCTTCTCGACTCTTTTTTTTTTTGTTGCCATTTGGGACTGCATGTCGTTTGCACAATGTGGAGTCCTGGCTTGACTTCCCATTCAACACATACCTCTCAGGACTTTCTTCATGCTGTGACGAAAATGACATAATGCCAATGTCTGGTGCTGTAGCATTCCTGGCCAGATTGTGCAAATTGGTAGGTGATGCATTTCACTGATTATTCTCCTTAAACATGCTATAAACATGATACCTCCTTCTGTGCTCATTAAAGAGATGGCTCAGTGCTGCAGAATGAATCTGTGGTCCAGTGAGTCCACTTCAGGTGTTTCGCACTGTTTCTTGCACCCTTCAATGAAAGATGCATTCAGGGGTATCTGTTCTGCTCATAATTCCCTAGCATCCACTGACTAAGGGGGCGGTGTTGGGCAACTCTGGGACCTTAAGTAACTGATGGATGCACTGCAGCTTTTTTAAAGCAAGGGTTAGTGTACGACTCCAGAGACATTTTGTAACAGCTTAAGATGAAGATTTTTACTGCGGACAGTATTTGTTCTGAATTGAATCAAGGAGTTTTCTTACTCTAGAGACCTCTGATAACAATATGTTAGGAAGATCTTCTATACATAAACACATCCTTAACCGAAAAGTCTGTATACCTCTTTGCAGCAATCAGCCCAGTAAATGGTGGTGACATCTACCTGGACAGAGGCATAGTTTCTGTCTCCTCACCTTCAGCAGTCACTAATTTTCGCTAGTAGAGGGAATCAAACAACTCTCTTATTGTTGTTTGCCCTTGGGTGAGCTTGACACAGTGGCCATAGGTATGAATCTTTATGTACACATGAGCTACTAGGCCATGCTTATCTTGAAGGAGAAAGTTGTTCGGATGATCAGTTTCATTATAATATATTTTATTTTAAACATGACGTATCTTAGGCTAGAATAACAGGCCATTACACAGGCTCATCAACTGTGATTTCAGCCCACCCACGACGAAGTTTGCAACATATGCCATTTTCAGTGTACCCTGTAACAAGAATATAACCCATAACAATACCTCACATCCCATTCATTCATTAAAGAACACTGAAAAAAAGAACTCCAAGAACACTGTCAATTGAACAGTAACATTGCATGTTAATGTGTTGTAGCCTGATAAGGTCTAAATATCTTCTATAGTTTCATTGGCATTCAGTCTCCACTGGGGTCAAAGCTAACCGGGTCACTTATGGGCAGCCTTCATCTGATCATCCTCAGTCAGATCAGGTCAACTACCAAGTATTTATTTCATGTAGAACCATCATTTTAAATTTGCATACTCTTTATTTACAGCTCCTGTTGGTGTCGAACACTTGATCCCAGAGACCACAGTCCCATTGACGATCAGAAAAATGTTGGTCAGACCAGGACTGATTTACATACGGCTGGGTCCAAACTGAGGTGGCATGATGGGCAAAAGAACGATGGGTTAGAATGCTATCCTAAGTGATTGCCAATAGTTAGCCTGATTTCAAACATTCCAAAAATTGCCTTTTGTGTGTTTGATTTAAAGCTGGACATGACAAGGCTATGTCCGGATGTCGGTCACAATGCTCACTGTGCCACTAGAACCAAGTTACACCAGACTGAAGAGCTACAATCCGGGTTTAACTGGTTTTGGGTTCAATCAGTGAAGCCACCAACAGAAGCAGAACGCTTTTCAATTTATTCAAGCACTGGATCAACTCCCTGACAGGTCCGCTTATTTGTACGCTACAGAAAAGTACAATGCTATCAACCTCCTTCGTGAAAAAAATACAGAAGAACCAATGGCACATTGACAACACCAAGCCTGTTTGATCCATTACGTCCATCCCTTCCTGTAGAGTTCCACTATGGTCAGATCGTGCTCATGTACTCCATTCTTGTAAACCACTTCTTATGAAGATGTCTTACCCTTGTCTTTCATAGAAGCTCTAACTCTGCTCCAAGTCTTGGAACGACTTTTCCCTCTACCTCCGAACACCATCCTCTCTCCCGGAATTCAGAAAGGGCCTCAATAACTGGCTCTTTGACAGATTCCCAGCAAAATCACAGTGCCTGGATACCCTCACGGGTGATTAGCCACTCTCTACAAATCCAGACTGATTGATTAGCTCTCACTGGGAACGCTCTTTGCTGTCTGCACTCCAGTTTTGATTCAGCATGCCTGCTTGGATCCAGACCCTAGCTGAATTTATTAACTTAGCTCTAAATGTGTTATTTTTCTACTTTAGGCCCATGTTATGGCCGAAATCTTTGCCCTTCCAATAATTCTAACAGAGCAGATGAAAAATGATTTAGGACAACCACAGCTCAATATGCAATGCCATAATCCCAACCAAGATTCCATCTCTTGCGAGACTTGCCACTCTGTGCCCCTGAAGACTATTTTCAATATCAAGGCAAAGGATTTCCTGGTTCTCGAACATCGAGAGAGGTTCATGGCTGTGTTGCCTCTTGCAGAGATGAGATAAGAGGTTGACTGCGCCCATTTTCCTCCATATTCTGATGAAGCTTTCCTGTTGTAGCACATGCGCTATAGGAGCATGCCTGACTGATTGTTATATGTAGTTGCCTTAAGCAACTTTGAGGGCCACCATCCTGCTTGTCTCAGCCAGTGTTGTGCCTCCATGAAGCATTTTTACTGATGTAGCTCATTCCCAAATCGGATACTTGTCATTTCTTTTGTTTATAATGAAGATGGTGCTCTGCAAATCTGGGCATGTTTCTTGTCGAAGTCCACAGTGGCTGATTTGGCCCCAGGCCCCTGCGAGTCAACACCAGACTGTTCAAAGACACAAGGGCTGTCTTTGACATTTTCATTGGATGGTATCTTTTGATCAACAAACATGCCAACATTTCACCTCTTTACAAATATATCTTGTGGATTGTGGAAAATAGTCTAGATGCAGGTCCTTTGGGAGGGGGAAACACCTGCAACTAATACTGCAGGAGATATTTTTTAGATGGTTTAAAGTACTCTGTATAACAGAATCTAAACGTATGACCTCTCAGGCGAATACTGTGGCTTCAGACCCCATACTCCTCCTTTCACCTAGGGCAAGAAACTTAGTCTACCAGAGTAGGCTGCTTTGAAATAAATTTTCTCATATGTTTATCCAGCATCCACTCAATATCTTTTCGATAAATGGTAACATCTGACATATGTTTTGATTCATTGTGGTTGCCACAAGCCTGTACTGTCACAAGAAGAGTTTCTTGAGACACTGGAGTAGGTGGCTCCCATCAATCAATCATTCAGGGTTTTGTGGAGCGCCCTACTCACCTGTGAGGGCTCAAGGCGCTGAGGGGAGGGAGGTCAGCAGTTTCGTTGGGGTCATTCGAAGAGCCAGGTCTTGAGGTCCTTTCTGAATTGGTGCAGTGACGGGCTTCGTCGTAGGTGAAGGGGGAGTTCGTTCCAGGTTTTGGCTGCGAGGTAGGAGAAGGATCTTTCACCTGCTCTTGTTCTGTAGAAAAAAGGGATGGTGGCTAGGGCAAAGTCGACTGAGCCGAGGTCTCTCTTGGGAGTGTGCAAGGAGATTCGGTCATTAAGGTATTGGGGTCCTGTGCTGTGGTGAGATTTGTAGATGTGTGTGAGCAGCTTGAAGGTTACTCTTCTTTCGACTGGGGGGCCAGTGGATGTTGCGGAGGTGTTGTGTGATGTGGTCATGTCGTGGGACATCGAGGATAAGTCTGGCTGCAGCTTCTGGACTATCTGGAGTTTGCGGATGAGCCTTTTGTTGATTATAGCGTAGAGGGCATTGCCGTAGTCCAGTCTTCTGGTGATGAGTGCATGGATGATGGTTTTCCTGGAGTCTGGTGGGGGGGAGGGATCCACTTGAACGTCTTGACAAGTATGCGGAGGGTGTTGAAGCATGCGGCGGATACAGCGTTGGTCTGTCGATTCATGGTGAGTGAACAGTCGAGTATGATGCCGAGGTTGCGTGCATGGTCCGTTGGGGTGGGTGGGTTACCGAGGGAGGGGGAGAACAGGTGTCATCCCATGTAGAGGGGGTACAGCTAAGGATGAGGACTTGTGTTTTCTCCGAGTTGAGCTTCAGGCAGCTGTTGCTCATCCAGGTCACAACGGCTTTCATCCCTTCTTGGAAGTTGCGCTTGGTGATGTCTAGTTCCTTGGTGAGGGATAGGATGAGCTCCTATGATAACCAGAGGACTGTAACAATGAAGTGTGCTTCATGAACCATTTTGTAGGTCAAGGTGAGGATTTAGTGTCTTAAAATCGTCTCCTTCATAAGGAAAAGACCATCAAGATGGTCTCACTATTTGAGATGGCACCCCAGATATGATGCATCTCTGGTTTCTCTGCCAAGAAGGTTCTTCATCTTTGGAGCTTGCTGGAGCGTCTGGGCATTTCCCTGTTGATGAGCCACCTGGCTTGATCTTTAAGCACCAGGGTGGGCAGACTCAACTGGCAGCACCTCACGGATCACGAATGGCCGTTACGCCCCAAGGTGGCATAAAGGATCTTCCAGCATTGGGAAATTATGGCTATATCTTTTTGATGCTACGAGAAAGCGCTGCGTCAAAACTTGTGTGTGCTGGAATTTCCAAGGAGGTGGTCTCTCAGAAATGGTTTCCAGCTAGTCTGCTAGACTGTCTCTCCTGCACCTGGTTCTGAACAAGATCAGGAAAAACTAGGTCCAAGTAATCCTAGTGGCTCCTGACTGGGTCAGGAGAGTTTGGTACCCAGAATCTCTGGGCATAAGCATCTTTCTTCCCCAATCAGGTTACCACTTCGGGCGTATCTCTTGTTGCAGTAACAGAGAATGGTCCTGTACCCGAACCTGAACAAAATACATCTTCATGTTTGGTAATTGAGTGGCAGCATTTTACTGTGTTAGATCTTCCTTCTGAAGCTGTGAACGTCATCCTTGTTGCTAGGCATCCCTCGATAAAGTCTGTATATGCCAGGCACTGAGACAGGCTTGTGGCCTGGTGAGCAACCTGTAATATGGGCCCTTTACAGGCCAAACTGTTGGATGTATTGTTTGTTTTGTCTGAGCTGGCCAGTACTTGCAGTGTGCACCAGTAGAGTTTATCTGTGAGCCCTTCTAGCCTTTTTGTGTACGCCCGACCAGCTGTCCTTGTTTAAATTGCCTGTTTTGATGATAGTTGTAAAAGGTTTGATATGCATGTTCTCCCCTCTAGCTTTTATGACGCCACTGTAGCATCTCAATTTGGTCTTCACTTTACTCATGTACATTCCCTTCGAGCTGATGCACTCATGTCCATTACGTCTCCTAACTCTGAATACTGTATTGCTGGTTGTGATAACTTCATCTCATCATGGGAGTGAGCTCCAGGGTCACTTGATGCACCCACCTTACATCACCTTTTCCCCAGGTATACTGGTGTTAAGAACCAGGTTGGCCATTTTTTTGCCAAAAGTCGTGACTCCTTTTCACATTGGGTAATACATCACGCTCCCAACATTCTTTTCTTTGCCTCAACCCTTGAAAGAGAAGGAGAGACTCAATCAGTTGGACACTAAAAGAGCTATTAACCTTCACTTTGTTTGCACCAAAGTCCATCAGGTGGGCATCAGGGCCTTTTGTCCATTCAGTCCTGCAGACCACAGACCCACCACCTTGGGAGGTATTGCTGTGGTATCTATTCTAAAGGTGGGGAATCTGCAGTGAGAAGTATCATTCAGAAGAACAAGTTACTTACCTTTGGTAATGCTTTTCTGGTTGATACATTAACGGCAGATTCCTCACTGCCCTTCCTCTCCCGTTCCATGCAATTGTCTCTTTTCCAATCTAAAAGGACTCAAATTGATAATCTGCACACTGGTACCACTGATTATTATCAGGCTCCGCATCCAAGGGTGCAGACAGAGTCAATAAAGGAACTGATGTCGGCATGCAGGGGTGGTGCTTATTGTGCGGCTCCTTTCATCACTTTCGGGGCAGAATGAAGTCAACACAGAGCTGCACAGTGCCACCTCCCTGTGCCCATGAGCAATGCTGTTTAAATCTGATAGATCTAGTCTGGCATCGAGGAATATTCTAAAAGTGAGGAATTTGTAGTTAGAGTATCCACCAGAAAGAGTATTAATGAAGTGAGTAACTTGTTCACCTAGCTCTTTGGTTCAAGGGGCAGTGGTCTCACATATAGTGTTGCGTGCAGCATTCAGGTTCAAATGGGCACAGACAGGATTGCCTATGGCACACCTATGATGTGCCTGCTGCGCAAACGCACACCAGTCTGCTCTTAGTATCACCTGTAAGACTGGCATATATTAGAACCAGCACTCAGACCCCTAAAGTTGGAAGAAACTTCAAGTAAGATAGTCGTGGTTAGGCAAATAAAATCTACAAATAAAAAAAGTGATTTCCAAAGTGAGTACCAACACAGCGGTAAACACCCTTGCCAGCAGGAAAATACCTTGCCACATTTAAGACCTCCCTCCTCCCCCAGGTAATTAAAAAAAACATGTCTAAAACAAATTTCCAGTTTCAGCAGAGCAACGAATAGCATAGAGATATGAGACTTTCAATTGTGCGTGAGTCCCATGCATTATCCCTGTTCATTCATTTTTACATTTAAATTACCAGAGATGATGCATGAGTGTATTTCCTCTGTTTTTCTCTAAACGATTGTTAGGGGGTTTTTGAAGCCCTTGGCTAGTAAGAAGAGATGTTAGTTATCTTGAATTATGAGAGTAGAATTAATTGAATGAGGTGTGTGGCTCTGAGTGTTTGAGAAACTCCTGCACTGTTCCAGGATATGAAGCTTGCTTCTGCTTTTCTTTTTGTTATGTCTTGTAGCTCTTAAGGTATTTCTGATGTAATTGTTTGGTCTCCGGCATCAAGTTTGTTCTGTGATAGAATTGATTCTGATCTGCATTCACATTTGTGTGTGGATCCTTCTTCCAGCAGATTTCTCGCCCGATGAATGGATCAGGGACTAGACTGAAACTGGCAACATTGAGAAGGAGTAACTTCACAGTGCCACATAGATCCAGTTATGGATCTGCCTGCTCCAGAACATGACAACGGTGGCGGCCTATATTTGACACCACCTGGTGCACTGTCATCAGTTCTTGTATTTCTGCTCCTCACAGACCCAGTCTGAAGCTCCTTCGTTTTTTCAGAATTTTCTTCAATATTTGATTTATTGTGTCAGCAGTTAGGTCAAAGGTCTAGTCCTTCAAGCTTTGCCGCAAGTGCTGCTATCAGATCACTCTATCTGTTTCCCGCGACATCTGCACATGGTGTGTGGGGCTCAAGTATGATCAGTTGTCCTGAGAATTTGCGCTTCCGTGCATCTACACATTATAGTAGAGTGGAGGTCAAGAAGAGCTTGGCCTTTAGGAGACTCTTCTACTGTCCATTTCTATTCTCTCAGATAAATCAACTATTCAGAGCGGACCTCCGTTATGTCTTCACACAAAAAACAAGAAGAGACACAGCTGGGACAAGTCTTTCTCATTTACAAAAATATTCTGCTTCCATTACTGTGTGGAGATTCATTAATGTAGTCTGCCTACTCTGGCTTTCAAGCCCTGTTTACAGTCTGTTCTGGTCCTACAGAATTGCTAACTGGACTTTACGACTCCCTTGGCTGACTCCTCTCTGCCGTAGGCCATTCTCCAAGCCATATTCTGTTTCTTTAGGGCTCTCGGTGTCTTCTGTAATTTTCAAGGGCATGATATGTTCTTTAGAGTGCACTCTCTCGACTGCTTCAGCAATGGTGCCTCCTAATGTCACATGTCTCCAGGCCCTCATATTAACTGTTCTTATCCTGCCCCAGCTCTGATGCACACTCTTCAGATGCAATCTTTCTGTCGTGCCGAACAGCAACCTCCGCAAAGCAGTAGTGCGTGCTTTGATAAAAATCCTTACCAACAGAGGAGATAGCTATTAATAGGATGCAGGCCTCTTTTGAGAATGAGCCATAGAGCCACAGGTTGAGTGTCTGCCTTGGGTTCAGACATGTGCCCAGCTTCAGTAACTCTTTGCTTTGGACTCTGATGCCTTAAACCCACTCAACGTAGACTTCCAGCGCACTGAGGAGATTATTTTAGAGGCAGATAAATTCCCACCTCAGTACCCTAAAACCAGTCTATATTCGAACATTGAGAACACCGGAAGCTTGAATATTTTACCTTAGAGAGACATTCCTTATTTTCGGGACCTTCCTCTTAGAAAGTTTGTTCCTTCACTTCTTTAGTGCATAAGGCCGTGAAGTTGCTTAAGTTCTCTCTTCTTACTTTAGAGCCATGCTTTAACCTCCTTACTGGGATTCTACAGCTGTTTGAAGCATGTTAAGCATCTTCACTCTTTCAGTGAGGCTTAACTCAAACGTCTTTTGGCAGCATGAGAGAATCCCTTCTCAGCTGTAGCAGTTCATATGCTACTTGTGCGAAGACACCTGCATGTGCTGGCTACCGGGAAGCATGTGCCAACCATTCGTTCACCGGGGAGACTTAAAGAGCCTTCCCCACCACTACTCCTGATTGTGAATCAAAGCACCTGGCTGGCTTGACACACAACATCTTCCCATCCGCTAGTCTTGCTATGTGCCGTGCTAATGCCACTTGCCTCTTAGCATGGCATGCCCATGATCTCTAGGAGATGGCCAGATTGACTACTGTTAGTCTACCTGAACACATGCAGCCCCCTTTCCCAAAATAACACAGGATGGGCTGAACACTTCATAGCAGTTTTTGAAATATGGCATAGAGTTGGCTGCCACCGTATCGCTTTTCGTATCCACAGGATTTTATATGAGCGGGCACACCTGAATGTGGTCTGTGGCATTCTCCAGAGTTGTCCAGGCTGCCCTCAAGGATATGCATTTTGATAGGAAAGATTCTTTGGGTAGCAGACTGACTCGGAGCACATTCAATGAAGTAGGACACAGCATTCGTTTTGATGATGGCATCTATAGCTAGACAATTTCACCAGCAGCATCCCCATCTGCGGTTTCTCCAGGATACACGACCAATGCAAACCCCTTATTTATTTAAATTTTTACCAATACTGTTGGCTGATGGGGTGCCGGGTGGTTTCAAAGGCAGACAGCAATGGCAGTCTTCCCCATCTGTCTCTGGCTGTGCCATCCCAAAACTGCCTTAGTCCTCCCTTGATGATCATCTTGTGCCCTTTATCCTGGATCAGTGGAGATGGTTCATAACAAATCCGTATTCAAGAAACTAGGTTATGTAATGATCATGGAGCGCATGCTTTGTTTTACATGTTTCTCAGGGGTGTACCCTCTCATTTGTGACTGCTTTACGTCAGTTAATTCTCATCTGCCTTTTTCTTGTACAATGGCTCCTGGTTCGTGCCTCTTGCTGGGTGTCAGATGGTTGAATTGTTGCCGGCTGCCTTACGTCTTCTAGCATGTAGCTCTTTATCACAAAATGTTACCACTGGTATTCGGATTGATGACATCCTTCCATAATGAGTAGACTCATTGCGTAGTCTTCTGAAAAGTTGCTGAATTCACTGTTTTGAACTAATCTTTGCAGCAGGGTAATAAAGTAATCAATTGTCACTCCTCATTCTTCTGGCACAAGATTGAAGTTGTATCTCCTATAGTCCACTTTATTTTTGGGAAGAAACTTTGCATTCAGTACCTCACGCATGCATTAAAACATAACTGCTTTGACTGAAGAAAGAGTTTTGACTATTTTACAAATGCCTCCGCCTGCCAAGTTCCTTAAGGGTAAATAACATTATCTTTCATCATTTTCAGTGGTGTCCTTTACAATGTTTTCAAGCCTTTCCTTCCATTTGGGGCCTAGACTACTGGTGGGCATTATAATGAATGGTTCTGTGGCTTGAAGTTACATTGCTGAACATTTTTTTCCCCTTCATTTTACATGGTCCTCGCTTGTTGTTTAGTAAATTGTTTTAACATTTTTTATCTGCTTATACAGCTGTTTGTTTGTTCACCATATTTGCTGTTTGGCTACTTGTTAACTTATTTATGTATGTACCTTGTTGACTGTTGGCCACAGCTCACTTACCTTGCATGTCTTTGATATGGCGCCTGATGTTAAAATGACACTGTCGGTCTCACTTGATCCTAAAATTGTGGCATTTCACAAGATTCGATTTCTATCTGTTTTTCTTTCCCATATGCTCGCACTCTATGCAATTGTTTAATGTTTACTGCACCAAAACATTTTCACCTGGAGATAACAGCATGGGAAAGACTGCTTTTTCTTTGGGTGCCTCCCAGTGCTTGCATTGGCACGTTGATGCACTTTTTTTTATTACGCATCTGTTACAGTCGGGCTTCATATTCACCCCTTCCTCACTGCAGTCACACAGTAGTTCACGCTTCAGGCTGATGAGTCGGTACTTGTTTTGTCCACTTGTGCTTGTTTGTTAGCAACAATTTAGCTAGTGATTATGATCACATTGCCAAGGGCTACCCTTCCAGGATAATGAGACTGTGTTGTGGGCTCTGCCCAGCTGTAGACTAGAGACTTTATTTTCAGCTTATTTAAGTGATGTGGTAACAATGAGATTAGGTATCAAGTATTCTAGTTGCATTGCTAAAATGTACCCACTGAACCAGGTGTGTGAAAATAGGTAGTTGCGGGGTAGTATGTATGGTAGATAGTGTTATTTACCAGTGGTGTTTTAAGGCTAAAGACTATTGTTCCATTTGGATACCAGAGTTGCTCAGTTTCTAAACTTGTCTCTCAAAATTGCAATAGCAGGCAGCCAAAGCTTACTCCAGGAGGTGGTAAAGGGATTAGAACTCAGATATAGTATGAATAGTAATAAACTCAATCTTTGGCCAAGTTATATTTGATAGCCTCATTTAGAGAAGGGGAATTGAGAATGAAGCCCCAAAATATGCTATGTAATTCATCGTCCACTACACCCCAACAAACGTCTTCTGATGTCTCTGTGGTCCCCAAATGCCCCGCAAAGTAATGATGCTAGGTTGGCCACTCTATTTGTTACAAACCGTACTTATACGAGGTGACCTCCATTCAGTTTACTGCCTGGTTGATCAATTCTTCACTGCGCCACTCAAACTTGACCTGAGTCCCATCTCCCTCGAGATCGGCTCAGACGTGACATCCGATGCAGCCTGGGGTGCCTCAACCGACAGCTCGAGCCCAAGTCTCAACGCCGTCACCACATTAGAAATGGAGCATATACTGTTATCAGACTTACAAGGTCCCAAACAGCACGCCATTACACCTACTAGGATCCATAGACATTCCGCCATTTGATGACAATGGAGATGACAATGCCCCTTATGAGGATGGCAATATATTTGATGACTTAAAGGATGTCCGTGACCTGGACACCTCTCCATACCTTGGTCAGCCTTCCCAAAATCCAGCTATGGCAACAGATGAATTGATCTCCTTCACTACGGTGATCAAGGGGGCGGTGGATGTTTAGGACCTTACTCTGCCCACAGCACAAGATAATACAAATGCCCTCATTGAGGTCCTCAACCCCAGACTAACCAACCAAGAACCTCTACTTCCATTCAGCAAGGTATGTACTGATGGGCAGGCACCTAAACAAAGCTAGGATCTTGCCTCCTAGTTAATCGGCATTTGGAATGGTGGCATAGTCCAGCTCCCGGGGATCTGGATTTTTGATTGCTACACCCTACTCTGGAGGGCGTGGTAGTACAAGTCACCTCAACCCTAATACCTTCCCTCCATCCTCCCAGCCAGGACAAATGGAGACATTCTGCAGGCCTTGCCCTAAGATCTGTTAACATGCCAATCTTCCTGGGTAGGTAAATGCATACACTATGGGACAGAGTGGAAGACATCTTGCCAGCTGTCTCCGATGACATTTTACAACCCTACAGTGCCTTGTCATGGATGGTCAGGGCACAGGAAAGTACTTAATTCGCTTGGGCTTAGACATAGCCGACTGTCTGGGGAGGGGAGTTGGGACGAGCGTAGTGCTTCCATTCAGATGCCAAAAATGCTTGATGGATATGCCCTTTGATGGCTCTAGGTTGTTTGGAGCGAAGGCAAACTCAGCCTTATAAAGGTTCAAAGAGAGTAAGGCTACTGCTTGCTCTCTAGGCCTAACTCCACTGGTTCTGCAGATCCTTCTGCAGCTTTGCCCCTTTCGAGATTTTGGTAGGGAATACCAGCAGAGGCGATGCCAATACAGGCCTTAGTAGCAACAGGAATCCGTTGTTTTGGGGTAGAAGCTGAAGATTAAGCCAACAGCAGTCTGCCCCCCATAATCAAATACCTACCCAAACCCTAGTCCCTGCTCCCACAGCTGCAACAAAGCTGTTTTAATTCACCCTCAGTATCTCACAATTACTTGGTGGGAAGTATCATCTTTTACTTGCTTTGATGGGGAAGCATCACATTGGACCAATGGATGTCCAGTTCATGTAACACTGTTGTTCCTTACCCTTCCCATCATATCACTGGGAAATGCAACTGGGACTATACCACAACCCACCTGGAGGGCCACTTGTCCCTACTTGGTGCTGAGGTTCAGGCTCTTGGGCGAAGGAGCAATAGTGAGGGTCCTGGCTTCAGAGTTTAGGATTGGCTGTTACACCCATTATTTTCTGGTGTTGAAGAAGGATGTAGGCCTTTTCCCCATCCTGGAACTGTGCCTTCTGAACTACTTCTTCTGGAATAACAAGTTTAAAATGTTCAACCTGGCCCAAGTTCTGTCTTCCCTGGAGCCAAGAGACTTGGATGGTGATGTTGTATTTGCAGGAGGACCTCTATTTTCACATTTCCTTTCTGCAATCCCACAGGTGTTTCAGGTAGGCCAGGAACATTTTCAGCTCTCTGTGCTCCACTTTGGCCTTAGATGTACACCTTGAGTGTTCACAAAGGTGATTGTGGTGGTTCCAACACATCTGCAGAGGTTAGGAATACCAGTATTGCTATATTTCGACGAGTGGCTACTGAAGGTGGGCTTACCTCAAGCAGTTGTAACCTATCTCCTGATGACAGCCGACCTGTTGACATCATTGGACTTTTCCATCAATGCGCCAAAGTTACACCAGACTCCTTCACAGCGTCTCCCTTCATTGGAGCCATCCTGGACGCTGTGCATTTCAGGGCCTTTCTTCCACCTCAACTAGGCCAGGCCATTTAGGATGTGACTCTGATGTTTCAACCCTTGACCTAGGTCTCGTTGAGAAGATCTCTAAGGCTTCTGGGCCTCTTGGCTGCCTTAATCCTGCTCGTGGACCACATTGGCTCTGGAGTGGGTTCTGAAGCCTCAGTGGGCTCAGCACCGAGAGGACCTATCAGAGCTAGTGGAGACTGCTAAATACCTCTCCCTATCTCACCCAGAACGGTTGCTGGTTGCCAGTGCATCACTTCTTGGTTGGGGAGATCAGCTGGGAGAGGTGGCGATCGGAGGACTCTTGTGAAAACTCACCTCTACATAAACCTGCTAGAGTTGCGAGCTATTCGCCCGGTACGCAAAGATCTCCTGCCTGCCATCAAGGGGGTTGCAGGCTCTCATGCATAATGTAACTGCCATCTGGTATTATTTGCGGGTCCTATGCTATGAAGCTCTACATCTCTGTAAGTGGCTGAACCCTCGTTTCCCTGATTGGCCAGCACCTGGCGGGTTCTTTGAACGCAAAGGCAAACAAACACACCCACTTTTGCCTAGCGGACCACAAATGGCAGTTACATTTTGAGGTGGCACAGGGCCTCTTTCAGCAATGGGGAGAAGCTTAGCTCAATCTATTCGCCACCGCAGAGAACACGCAGTCACCACAAGTTTGTGCGTTGGAGTTACCAAAGCAGTTCTCTCTTGGATACACTTTCTATCAGTTGGGCTCGGGACTCCTGTATGCCTTTCTGCCCCTATCTCTCCTATCCAGAGTGCTAAAAAAAGATCAAGAAAGACCAGACCCAAGTCATCCTAGTGGCTGTGGAGTGGGTGAGGAGAATGTGGTATTTGGAGCTCCTGGCCATGAGCACTTGTCCTCCGATCAGGCTGCTCCTTTGGAAATATCTCCTGTCACAGCAGCAGGGTCAGGCTGGGTCCTACACATGAACCTGCAAAATCTACACTTCCATGCATGGAGATTGAGCGGCCACAGTTGATGACCTTCAACCTTCTTCCTGAAGTGGTTGGTATTATCATGGCAGTCAGGCATCCATCCACAAAAACTGTTTACACAGGACCTTGGTAGAAGTTTGTTGTTCTTATTTTGTCTATCTTTAGCTCAGCAAGGCTTTGCTATGGCAACATTTAAAGGATATCTTTTGGCCCTTTCGGTCTTCCTACATTTATCAGATCAAGCATCCCTTTTCAAATCAACTGTTGTGATTTGGATGGCTGATCCACATGTTCCACCATCTCCTTTTGTGATGCAGCAGCTAGACTGTAGCTTTGTTCCTACTTACTTGATGTGCACTTCCTTTGAATCGATGCACAGCTGTCCCCTCCATCTCCTGACTAGCAAGACTGCATTCTGCAGTGCCAGAAGTCATCCAAGCTTTGGCCATACAACAGCCGTAAACTTCTTTCTATCCAGATGTATTGGTCCTCGGGATGAAAGTGGCATTTCTCACAATAATAATTATGTCCTTTCCAACTAAGTAATCCATCACTTTGCCAGCTTTTTACCCCCCTCCCCACACCCACCCCATGGATGGGGAACAGCTCCACCATCTGAACCCAAAGAAGGCTCCAAGTTTCTATATCGATCAGACCAGGGATTACTGCCTGGATGATCAACTTTTTGACCGTTTTTCTGGAGCCAAAAAGGGCAAAGCGGTGCAGAAGAGAACCATCTCTTGATGGATTGTGTTATAAGTAAAGATTTGTTATGGGCTAGACAGGAAGCTGCCTCAGAAGACTTGTGCGCTCATTGTACCAGAGCAATGGCGACTACCCCTGCACTGGTGCGCGGTGTGCCAGTCCTGGGCATCTACCTGGCTGCTATGTCGGTGTCACTCCACACTTTCATGAAGCACTATTGCTTGGACCGCTAGGGCAGGCGAGACAGTCATTTTGAAGATCACAAGCCTCAGATCTGCTCAATGCTATTCTGATTTCTGTTGGCTCCAAGTCAGATGGTGGGGACAGAGATCATAAAAGAAATTGATGTCAGCACGCAGAGGTTGCACACAATTAAGGGCCCAGACAACACATCGAGGGTAGAATGGATCTGAGGTAGAGTTTAACGACACCCCCCTTATTGATGCGTAGAGGAATTTCTTTGAACATTTCCTGATCGAATCTGGCTCCTGTGGAAATTCACAGGGAGAGCAATCTGTGGTTAGGTAGAGCCACTACCAGAAAAAGCATTACCTCAGGTAAGTAAGTTGCTCATTAAGACTATTTTGTGTCAGATAATAACTGATTTGCTTATTGATCATTTGTTTCTCATTTTTTTAAATCCATGTATGAACTCATCAAATAAACACACACTTGAGGCCAAAAGGGCTATTGCTGGTCAGTAAAAAGCTGGTTATGGGGAAAATTGTAACGTATTACATTTATTGGAAATTATGTATTGAAGTTTTTTTTCTAGCCCGACTATCCTCAACAAGCGTCTTCTATCAAATTCTTTGAGATACTTGCCTGGTGACTGTATATTGAGGATTATAGCTGCATTAGAGAATAAGGAATGCAGTCTTTGCTGCTATCCTATGCTAATCTGATGATAGTTATCTTGCTTGCGTGTGTTTAGTTCTGTAGGTCACCTCAGCACTCTCTTGGTTGCTATCTCATGGCTCCTAGTTTCCCGCTACTTTATCGAAATGTTAGACTAAGGAAGAGCTTTTATCGACTTTACATCAAGAGGTTTACATTGGATTGTTCCACAAGTACCAATAAGTTTGGCTCATAATTCCATGTACTCTCAGCTCCTGACCTTGATAAGACTGTCAAACGTTATACACTGATGAAACTAAGTATTGCTGTTAGGGTCCTCTCCAACTAGAAGAGTTACAAAAAATAGCAAACCTGCTTATTTTGTTAAATCATTCTGTACTGATATTTGCTTACATTTAATTTGTGGTGAAGTGATTGTCTTCAGTAAGAGGTCCTCTATCTCAGAGAGATTGTGAAAATGCAATCCTAGAACTCTGAATTCCGTTCTTGGATTGAAAACCTCTTCACCATTTTCATGATTTAAAGATTAGTATTCTCTTTATGTAGCTTTCTCCCTAAGTTGTTTTGTATACAATTCACCTGGCTGCCTGCTTCAGTAATGTTGCTTGTTCAAATAGTTTGCTGCTGATTTGGAGCATGTGTAAATTAAGAACATGAACTTTCTTTTTATTGGAGTTTTGTAATTTTTTATATAGTTTTACTATACTCTGTTTGAACCCCGCTAACCTCCAAGCAAGGCTTAAACTTAATCGTTGAAATTGTTTTTTCTTTTGTTAATTTTAGGTGACATTGGAGTTAACTTCCTGAATCATCTTCTGGACTTGTACAGTTCAACGCCTTCCGAGTTTCCATATCTTGACCCCAATTCCCAAGATAAACAAGGAAACACTATAATGCACATTTTGTTCCAGAATGGAAGTGCCAAGAATTTTAAGAGGGCTATAGATTTGTTATCCAGGTTTGAAATCAATTTAAATCTAACCAACCAGCTGGGCAAAGATGTAAGGCACAGGATAAAAAAGAATGATCAGCGTCTCATTACATGGGAGAAGGCGGTCCGTGAAGCCAGAAAGAAATACCCAGTAATTCAGTCTGTGAAGTCTGCAAAGTCAGTTCCCGCTGTTAATATTCCATCCTCAAAATCACACCAAGCCTCCTTGCTGGCAGCACACAGTTTGAAATTGGAGACAAAAGCGCATCATGATCAATCACATATTGCTAGGGCTGTTGATGGCCTGGTGAACGCACAAAAGTGTCCCACTAAAAATCCTCAGTTTATAGAAGAAATCAAACCATTGACAATACGAGAAAACCTGGCACAAAAAATCACTGTCTTGATCAAGCAGCTTGATTTTTGTAAACCAGAGATGGAGACATTGCAGGTAGCAAAGCTTTCTCCGGTCATAGCTGGGACTTCAGGTATGTTAAATATACCATCAAAAGCTATTGAAACTGAAACTTCAGGCGCTAAATATAAATGTCCTGATGCTCCTTTTCTGGCTGCTGAGAGTGTACAATGTGAACCTGGAATATCCGCTTCCGATGAAAGAGAAGATGAGGATGCGAGTGAATTAGCCAACTTGCAGGATTTTGATAACATGACATGGGAGATAGAGTGTACATCAGAAGCACTGAAGAAGTTGGGCAGCAAATCGATACCACACTACATGAAAAAGAAAATCATCTTCGCAGTACAGCAACTTGGAAATGGAGATTGGGTACAAAGCCTTCAGAAACGCTTGAAATATTTAAACAGCGACATACAGTTATATGAAGCCAAATTGGACAAAGGCGGCAGGATGTTATGGGAGCTTGCCATTGATTTCTCACCACGTTGTAGTGAGGACCCAGAAAAGATTATAGAAACTGAACAATCCCTGTATTCTGTGGAAAAATCTGGCAGGGTGTACACAGAAATCATAAGAATATGGGACATTGTTCTTGACCATAACAAACTCAACCATGCCATAGACAATATATGTAGTGCATACAACCGTGGCTTGTCCTGCATCCTGCGGAAGAAGCTCAAGGGCATAAGTAAATCTCAGAAGTCCTCTAGCACGCACGTACAAAAACGCATTCCTCAATGTTATGTTGAAGATGTTGAGGTGGAAAAATCCAAAGACTTGTTCATACCAGATTATTTCCCACCGGCTAGTGCAGTGGAAACAGAATATAACATAATGAAATTCCATAGCTTCAGTACCAACATGGCACTTAATATAATAAGTGAGATGAATTCTAGTGTTGAATATCCCTTCAGAGTTGGTGAGTTGGAGTATGCAGTGATTGACCTCAATCCTAAACCAATGGAAGCAATCATTTTAATTGGCCGTAGTGGAACAGGGAAGACTACTTGTTGTCTGTATAGACTATGGAAGAAGTTTTATTCATACTGGGAGAAAGCAGAATCAGTAGGTGGCCCTTGGTTGGTAAAGAACACTTGGCATAGGCGGAAACAAAGCATTTGTGAAGGTGAGGGCACAGAAGAGGAAGATACCATTGATGTTTCAGACTCTAGTGATGAATCTGAGACAAGTGATTGCTCAGATGATGAAGCTAACCAAGAAATTAAAGGTGAAAGACATTGTCCTGATGCAGATGAAGATGAAAACAGTAACATGGAAGAGAAATTGGAACATTTTCATCAGATTTTTATAACTAAAAACCATGTTTTGTGTCAAGAAGTTCAAAGGAATTTTACTGAGCTTAGCAGGTCTGCTAAAGCCACCAGTCATTTCAAGCCAGTTGAACCTACAGTGTACAGGCTGCAGGACCTCAACGATGAGAACTTTCCTCTGTTTGCCACCTCAAAGCAGTTGTTGCTTTTACTTGATGCATCAATGCCAGATCCATTTTTTCTCAGGAATGAGGATGGTAGTCTTAAAAGGAACATCACTGGCTGGTCCTCACATGATGAATTACTGCTACCTGATTTGTTAGATGATGATGATGAAGGTGAAAACGAAGGCGATTATGAGGAAGAGGATAAGACCTCGGAAACCCTATCAAAAGAAACTGACCCTCGTGTTTTTGTGACGTTTGATGTTTTTGCAAATGAACTATGGCCAAAGATGGTGAAGGGCAAACCTCTCTATAACGCTGCATTGGTTTGGAAAGAGATCAAGTCGTTCCTCAAAGGGTCTTTTGAAGCTCTCAGCTGCCCCCATGGAAGGCTTTCAGAAGAACAGTACAATAAGTTGGGACGGAAGAGAGCACCAAACTTTCAAGAAGATAGAAAGGAAATCTATCGCCTGTTTTGTCTGTATCAGCAAGTTAAATCTCAGAGAGGTTACTTTGATGAAGAAGATTTTCTGTTTAATTTGTCTCAAAGGCTGCAGAAGCTTGAGGAGCTTCCTTGGTCCATCCATGAACTTTATGGTGATGAGATTCAGGACTTCACACAGGCTGAGCTAGCTCTTCTAATGAGATGCATCAATGATCCTAATTCAATGTTCCTTACTGGTGACACAGCACAGAGCATAATGAAAGGTGTTTCCTTTAGATTTAGTGACCTCCGCTCTTTATTTCACTATGCCAGCATTCTTTGCACCAAAGACAAGCACTCCTCTGTTCGGAAGCCAAAACGGATTTATCAGCTATATCAAAACTACAGATCTCACTCAGGTATGGCAATATACATGTAATACTTTCATGGTACTCTTATCATACTTATGAGGTGTTTCTACACATGCATTGTTTTATTTAAATGTTTTCTTTCACTTCTCGCCAATACTTTGAAATTACTTTAAGCAGCACAAGCCTCTTGCTACTGTACCCTTTACATTGTTAACCACTTGAAGTATTAAACAACCCTTAGATGTGGTGAAGAGTGTTTTGGGAGATTGTTATGCAGGTATTTACACACTTCCCCTGCAAACGATATTAGGACCGCTAGTTCACATTATAGGCTCTAAATGGGATTTAAGCCCGATTCCGGCATTGCACCCAGAGTAGTAAAACTGAGTGGCACTCACCACTTGTCTTTATGAGTGGCTCCGGGTCTGAAATTACTGGGTCTGTAAACTCTAGACCTGATAATTCTGGGCACAGGGACACCGGGCCTGGTCCACTGTGTGTGGATACACATTGTAAGATACCTCTGCAGGGGCTGAGCGCAGGAGCACAGTGCTGCTCCCTCATCGCCCTGCCACCCCTGCAGCACCACAGGGGAACATACAAAGCTTAGAGATACCCTGGATCTCCCACCCAGGGGCTAGAGATACCCTGGATCTCCCACCCACTCACTTTTCCCTTAGCACCCTCCCCCAGACACATCCCCTGGCCCAACCCCTGCCCTAAACCTTCAAATCTACCCCCCCCCCATCCCACTCCCCAGACTCCTGCCTACATTTTCCACGTGTGCTGGCGTTTGTCTGGTCTGAAAATGTAGAAAATATCAGCAAGATATCCCAAGGAATAGGGGCAAAATACATATAAATTGTTGGCTGAGATCCTATGTGCTCTAGATCCGGGAGACTGATTGGTGTCCTTGGACTTGCGGGATGCATATTTTCATACACACGGCCTGCAGTCCCAAAGGCATTACCTGCAGTTCATTGTGGTGGTTGCTACACATGTAAATAGTTACAGTGCTGCCGTCTTCCTGAAACCACCACCACCTTTGAATACCTCCAAAAAGCAAAATATTGGCGATAGATGGCTTGTTTGGATAGAGACATTTAAAGATTTAATTGATGCACTTGAAGAGACTGATAACAAAAAGATGATCAAATACCTTACAAAATCTTGCTGGTGATGGTGTAGAAGTCATAAGGAAGATTCAGTGAATTATGAGGAAATCACATACCATCAGATTAAAGAAACTTTAAATCTCAAATTCAATCCAATGCCCAATGTAGATTACGAAAGATACATTTTCAGTCTAGAACGACAAAGTTGGTGAAACCATCAATGAATTTGTGGAAAGACTTGACTCATTCATCAAATTCTGTAAGTTTAATTAATGTTATGACAAAGAAGCTATACAACTTAGAGTTATTGATGGATGCTCGTCAGATTCATTGACGATGAATGCTAAGAGAAACTCTTCGTTTGGAGTGAGTGTTAGTGGCTGCCAGAGTTGAAGAGCATGCCGATAAACAACCTGCTGACATGGAGGTCAGAGGTGCCCAGAATAAATCAGTCCTGAGTATGAAAAATAACCCAAAGCAAAAGACTGAAGGACACAAGGTGATGTCTACACATAAAATAAGTTGTGTTTTAGATGTGGATTTTGGTTTCCACACAAAGGTAAATGTCCATTCCATTGGACAGATATGCAAAGGCTGTGGGAAGGAGAACAATTTTGTGACTATTTGCAAAGGAAAAAACAAGTGCATCACAGGGCAAATACAAAATTGTCTTGGGAACGTGTCAGATGCAACTTTCAATTTTCACCCACAAGGCCAAGCGCCCACATCAATAAAGACAAATTGACACTAAACGAAGTCGATTGTCATCTAAATCTTCATCATACGGGTTCTTCTACATCAGTGTCCAGTGAAAGTGAAGAAGATGATTGTGCAATGTTGATGTTTACCTCAGAAGAGCATGCACGTGTTGGACTGGCCGCATGTGAAGAAAAATGTCAGTCAAAGAAAAGTTGACATTCCAAAGCACCAGTCATTCAAACGTTGTCCGAAGATTGCACTGAAAGTAAATGGTTGTTCGCTACCTTTTATCGACAGTGGTGCATCAATAAATATTATGCCAGAGGAGAACTATGATGAATTGTCTCAATTACCGCAACTTACACCACGAAAACCAAAGTGTATACCTGGACTGCATCATCGCCTTTTAAAAGTCAAGGTTCATTTGTAGCAGCGATGAGACACAAGAAAACGAAGGTCAAGCAACCATCCATGTGCTTCAAGGTACAGCGTCAAGTGCCTATTGTGAGAAAGTGGCTCTGTATATACTGGTTCGAGGCATGTGGGCTGCTGAATTCATATCTGTGCATAGATCGCCGCCTAGTGTTGGATCCGGATGATTGCACATTGTTGTCCTGGAAGAGTCTTTGAAGTATCACGAGATAGGTGGCTCCTCCCCTGGACTACAGTGCGCATGGGCATCCTCTCCATCCTCTGATTGTTTTTTTCCGCCATTGGGTTCGGATGTGCTTATCTTAGCTCAAGTTAGGAAAACTTTATTTAAGGCCAAAAGCCTTTAGATATCGTCGGTATCGTTTGCGTTCGTGCCGATAGATTATTATACTTGTTTTCGAACTTATTCACCTTTATCGGATCGAGTTTCGGTCCGAACATCGATCGACGTTCGAAGATTGAATCGAGGACTCCCTTCAAAAGATGCCCTCTATGTCACACAAAATATCCACACGTCGATGTCCATCCGGTGTGTAACAAATGTTTATCACCGGATCATGATGAGACCAAATGTATGGCCTGCGCCCGGTTCCGGTCGAAGAAGACCCTTCGGAAACGACGAGCGGCTCGATTGGAGGCCAAGAAATCGGCGCCTAACCCGGTTAACATATTCAGTACCGAGGACGAAGAAGCCGAGAGCGTCGAAGAGGTAGAAGAGCAGGATGTTCAAGACCAATCGGACCCTGCTTCAGAGCATGACTCCCAATATGACGACGACGAAGATGAGGAGGTCTTCCGGGAAGAAGACGTCGTGGACGAGGTAGGAGACGACGAGGAGGCCCTTGGCGGAGGCCGAGGGAGATAGTCTTGATAAGGCTCAGGTCGAGGGATCGCCTGCGGGCCTTACCCAAGATCGGTTGGATCATTCTACAGCCCCGCATAAAGGCCCGGCTTCGAACATTTCAAAAGAGCCAGAAATATCAAACAAGACTGGAGTCGATTCCGTGAAATCGAAACCAAAACCTGCACCGGTCAAATCGAAACCGAAAGTGCAACTGGTTCAGATCGGCTCGAAGGCATCGAAACCTTCCAATCCGTCGACACTAAAGAAGGACATCGGAGCCGACAAACCAAGGAAGGACTTCGGTACCGAGAAACCAAAAAAGGACTTCGGCACCGAGAAACAAAAGACGGCCCTCGGTCCCGAGAAGCCGCAGAGGCCTATGGCACCGAAGGTTGGGGCACCAAAGACCAAGGTCAAGGTGGTCGATTCGACTACATCAACACCGAGGAGTGCTGAGCAGATCGAAGCCCCGAAGACAGGAAAGAAACCGGAGACCGCGTCGAGGCCTGTCTCCAAAGAGCCTGTCGGATCGAAAGCACCGTCAACATTCACGTTGCAACTGGTATCTGAGTCCCTAAAGCGCATCAGGGAACGGGACACTCTCGAACCGAAAACGGGTCCCGAACCGAAGAAGGTCGCCAAGGCTCACTCGGCGCCCGCACCGATCAAGTTTGGATTGCCACCACCGGGGACACCTAAGATGTTCGAACTTAGGAAGAGTATCGAACAACCACAAACAGTGTCGACAGGAAGGACAGATGTCGAAGACTCACAGGACCAGTTTATCGACGTATACACTGGTAGACTGTTGTTCCGCAAGCGGAAAATTGTCCCAGAAAAGACTTTGGAATCATACAAAATTCCACTGAAAAATAAAATAGCGTCCGGTTCGACACCAGTGCTTGTGGAACCTTACCAAACATATCATCAGGAACCACAATCCTTTTCTCCCGCACACTCGGAGGCGGATGCAGGAGAGGGCTATCATGAGGATACCAATTATCCTGGGGATATTGACCCTGATGAACAACAGCAAGACCAGGATCAAGCATGGGAAGACCCTAATGACCCAGGAGACCCACAAAATGCTCCTGACACTCATATTTATAATATAAAAACATCTCCCACTGAAGATACTTCTGCTTTTAACGCCCTCATTGAAAGAGCGGCGGCCAATCACGGAGTGGAACTTCATTCTGACTCGGTGGAAGAGGATTTCTTGGTGGACACGTTCTCAACATCAGAAAGAACAGTCAAGACTCTACCAATGCTAAAAGGGGTTATTAAACATGCTAAGGACATCTTTAAGGAGACAACCAGAGCACGGGTATTGAACCCAAGAATAGAAAAAAAATACAAACCAGCCCCAGGAGACCCAATGTACATTAAGGGTCAATTGCCGTTGGACTCAATGGTAGTTTCTAATGCTTTCAAAAGAGCTAACTCGCAAACTACCGGTGATGCTCCTCCTCCGGACAAGGAGTCCAAAGTGCTAGAAACATCGGGAAAAAGGATAGCAGCACAAGCAGCAAACATCTGGCGCATTGCCAACACTCAGGCACTCCTGGCCAGATACGACAGGTCACACTATGATACCCTAGAAACACTAATAGAACACCTACCAGATGACTACAAAGATGGAGCGGAGCTCCTCATCAGAGAGGGAAAACTCATTACAAATGCGTCCATCAAATGCGCACTAGATGCAGCTGACACTGCAGCTAGGGCAATCAACACTAGTGTGATGTTAAGGAGGCACGCATGGTTGAGAATATCAGGTTTCAAACCTGAAATTCAAACTAATATCTTGAATCAACCAGTCAACCCAGACTTTTTATTTGGCCCCGAGATTGATACTACACTAGAAAAGATTAAAAAGGACGCTGAAACTGCAAAATCTATGGGGGCTCTACAGTCGCAGCAGTTTCGGAGTGGCTCCTTTCGTCGCCCCGGGAATAGAGGAGCAGCTAGAGGTCAGGGGTCCCAGCAGCAGTACAATAAAGGAGGTACCCAGAGTACCTATAATAAGATCAATAGGGGTGGACATCGTGGATCCAGCACCAAAGGCAGAGGACGAGGAAACAACAACACCAGGTCCTCCGCCAATAACAAACAGTGACGTCTTGTCACTGCCCCCTGACCACACAACACCAGTCGGGGGGAGACTCCAACAGTTCCTGCCAGTCTGGAGATCCATCACCACAGACAGGTGGGTCAGAAAAATTGTCCAGTACGGTTATTGTCTGGAATTAACATCCAATCCACCCAACATACCACCAAGACACCGTCCTATGTCCGCAGAGCACTTAACATTATTGCAGCAGGCAGTACTAAGTATGCTGCAGAAAGGAGCCATAGAGCTCGTGCCTGTAGAACAACGTGGGTCAGGGGTGTACTCTCTGTACTTCTTAATCCCAAAAAAGGACGGGTCTTTGAGACCTATACTGGACCTAAAACCTCTCAACCAATACATTATGTCAGAGCATTTTCATATGCTCACCCTCCAGCAGGTTCTGCCGTTACTCAGTCAGGGAGACTTCCTAGCAACACTAGATTTGAAAGATGCGTATTTCCACATACCCATGCACCCATCACACAGAAAATATCTCCGGTTCACTATTCAGGATCAACATTATCAGTTCAAAGTCCTCCCTTTCGGAGTAAAAACAGCGCCCAGGGTCTTTACCAAGTGCCTAGCGACAGTGGCTGCACACTTCCGGAGACAGCACATTCACGTCTTCCCTTACCTGGACGACTGGCTTATTCAGGCAAAGTCAGCCCAGCAGTGTGCCAGCCACATATCCCACACCATTCACCTTCTTCACAGTCTGGGATTCTCAATGAATTATCCAAAATCACATCTTCAACCCGCCCATGTACGGCAGTACCTGGGCGCGACCATAGACACTCTGGCAG
The DNA here is from genome assembly GCF_964204655.1 of Triturus cristatus. Lineage (NCBI taxonomy): Eukaryota > Metazoa > Chordata > Amphibia > Caudata > Salamandridae > Triturus > Triturus cristatus. The sequence goes on from NC_140588.1 coordinate 515,626,744, forward strand.
CCACTGCTCAGCCAAATTTAGTGAGGATCAACAGCATGCAACTGCTGATAACAAAGTTCAGACCTCAACACTCCCTTCCAGCGCGAGTGTTCATGCAGTTGATAGGCATGATGGCCTCCTGCATCTTCATAGTCCCGCACGCGAGACTACATATGCGCCCGCTTCAGGAGTGCTTGGCACGTCAATGGAATCAGACTCAAGGACAGTTGAAAGACTTAGTGTTGGTGAGCGGTCGGGCACAGACCTCAACACTCCCTTCCAGCGCGAGTGTTCATGCAGTTGATAGGCATTTTGGCCTCCTGCATCTTCATAGTCCTGCACGCGAGACTACATATGCGCCCACTTCAGGAGTGCTTGGCACGTCAATGGAATCAGGCTCACGGGCAACTAAAAGACCTAGTGTTGGTGAGCGGTCAGGCATACAACTCTCTGCATTGGTGGAATCCACAAAACCTTTGCAAGGGCCGACCGTTCCAAGAGCCTGTTCCTCAAATAATACTGACAGCGGACGCGTCTCTCCAGGGATGGGGAGCTCATGTACTCAATTACACAGTGCAGGGACTATGGACAACACAGCAAAAGAAGATGCACATCAACCTTCTGGAACTGATGGCAATCTTCCTGGCAATGAAGGCATTCAAAGTACACTTGTGCAACAAAGTCGTGTTGATCCGGACGGACAACATGACTGCCATCATACAGAAGCAGGGAGGAACACACTCTCCACAGTTGTCTCATCTGGCTCAGAGCATGTGGAAGTGGGCCATTCAGAGGAATATGTTCCTCATGGCGGAACACCTCCCGGGCAAGGACAACCAGATGGCGGATCTGCTCAGCAGACACAGCCACCAAATGCACGAGTGGGAGCTACATCCGTCAGTACTCCAACCGTACTTCCAGCAGTGGGGTCATCCAGAGATAGACCTATTCGCCACAAGGGAGAACGCAAAATGCCAAAGCTTTGCCGCCAGGTTCCCCCATCCACAGTCGCAGGGCAATGCGATATGGATGAACTGGTCAGGCAGATTTGCGTACGCTTTTCCCCCAGCGCCATTAATACCGCTAGTGGCACGCAAACAAAGGCAACACTCAATAACACTCATCCTGGTTGCTCCAACGTGGGCACGCCAGCCATGGTACACCACGTTTCTAGAACTTTCCGTGTTACCGCATCAAAGACTGCGGCTAACACCCAAACTTTTAACGCGGAACAATGGCGAAATTCAGCACCCAGATCCGCAACAGCGAAACCTGGCGATCTGGCTCCTGAAGTCTTAGAGTTTGGCTACCTAAACCTGCCTCCAGAATGTATGAATATCATCAAGGAGGCCAGGAAACCCACGACCAGAGCTTGCTATGCGGCTAAATGGAAAATATTTGTCATTTACTGTAAAAACAATGACATTAATCCGCTGGATGCATCCATTCAGAACATCATCTGTTACCTGTTACACTTATACCGATGCAATCTGGCATACAGCTCCATACGTATACATCTAACCGCAATAGCAGCCTATCTTCAGAACAGGCAGCACCTCTCTTTATTCATAGTGCCTGCCATCAAAGCCTTCTTAGAGGGACTCAAAAGAGTGATTCCTCCAAGACACCCACCGGCACCAGTGTGGAACCTAAATATGGTCCTCACCAGATTGATGGGTCCACCTTTTGAACCTCTACATTCATGTGAGATTCAATTCCTCACCTGGAAAGTAGCTTTCTTAGTGGCAATCACTTCGTTGAGAAGAGTTAGTGAACTCCAGGCACTAACCATTCAAGAGCCATTCATACAGGTTCACGCAAACAGGGTCGTACTACGTACCAACCCCACATTCATGCCTAAAGTGATATCGCAGTTCCACATGAATCAGAGTATTGAACTGCCTGTTTTCTTTCCAAATCCAGAAAATGTCAGAGAGAATGCTCCATACATTAGATGTAAAGAGGGCCCTCATGTACTATATAGACAGAACAAAGGATTTTAGGAAAACAAAACAATTGTTGGTTGCCTTTTCTCCACAACACAAGGGCAACGCCATTTCCAAAGCAGGGATAGCCAGATGGATCGTTACATGTATTCAAATTTGCTATAAAAAAGCTAAACGCACATTAACGATTCCTCCAAGAGCCCACTCAACACGAAAGTTAGGGCGTCCATGGCTTTCCTAGGGAACATTCCTTTAGAGGACATATGTAGAGCAGTACATACATTTACCAAACACTACTGTGTAGATGTACATTCAAAACAGCAGGCAGCTGTAGGACAGGCTGTTCTCAAGACCCTTTTTCAGACTGCTGCAGCTGGCACAGGTAGCCGCCGCTAATGGAGGGACTGCTATGTAATCTATGCACAGATATGAATTCAGCAGCCCACATGCCTCGAACCGAATATGCTACTTACCAGTATGCATCTGTTCTTGGCATGTAGGGCTGCTGACATTCATATCGCCCACCCTCCTCCCCGGCGCCTGTGGCGGCTGCAGCACTCAGAATTACTGTATAGCATGGTCATCACTTACTGTATCTACTCCATCACTGCCACAATGGCGAAAAACAATCTGAGGATGGAGAGGATGCCCATGCGCACTGTAGTCCAGGGGAGGAGCCACCTATCTCGTGATACTTCAAAGACTCTTCCAGGACAACAATGTGCAATCATCCGGACCCAACACTAGGCGGCGATCTATGCACAGATATGAATGTCAGCGGCCCTACATGCCAAGAACAGATGCATACTGGTAAGTAGCATATTCGTTCCTTAATAGGTACAGGGTGTACAGAGTCCACAGTCCCCAAGGGTTTGACAGAGGCTAAAGTTAGATATAACCTTACTCTCTAAAGTGGTAGCTTGGTCGAGCAGTAAGGCAGTATCAGAGGACAGTGTAAAGCATTTGTTGTACACACTCAGTCAGCAAATGGTCTCACACTCTCAATAACTGAACTCTAAGCCAATGGTTTATATATAAAAAAATATATGCTTGTTTTATTTTAGAACCAACACTTGGATCTAAAATATACTTTCTCAGAATGAGATGTTTCATATAAATACTTTTGCAATATGCAATTGACTTTTGTAAACCGTTACAAGTGGTTGTAATAGGCAACTCTATTTTAAACACAACAATGCATTGAGCTCAATGGAAATTTCAAGTTATTTGCAACAGATTACGTTTTGGATTACTTTTGGAATTCCAGGACTGGATCCTAGATTCAGTCCTAGGTCAGTACTCAGAATCAAGTGATGAAAGTCGACTTAATTATTGTAATGATTTTTAAACAATATTTAGGTATTTTAAAAGTTGACACTTACAAAATATTTCAAAGAAAACAGTCAATGATTCCCTATGGAAGAAAATTCAAGTTGCAGGTATAGTATGTTCTTGCTACGTTTGTAATCCAGTACTGGGTACCTAGACTCAGTACTGGGACCTTTATCCAAAACAGGTAAGTAATTGCATTTTCAGAAGTTATACGATTTTTAAAGAATATTTAAAGTTTGCAGAAATTGACACTTAGAAGAAATTTCACAGAAAAACAGTCAATGATTTCCTATTGGAGAAAATTGAGTTACTGGTAAGTACAGTTGTAAGTATTTTTCAGAGTCAGTGCTCGGCACCAAGATCCAGCACTGGGAGCTCACCTAATAGCAGGTGAGTGTTTTTGTTACTCGGCTGATTTTTGGTGAATATTGTAAGTTTTGAAAACTCCACACTTAGAAGAAATTTCAGAAGAAACCAGTCAATGTTACCCTATGGAGAAAATTGAGTTATCGGTTTAAGGGTAAGTACTCGACTGGCAGAGTTGAGGTTCTGGGCATACACTCAGGGGTCCCCCAGGGTCAGGTAGGTAAAGTTGGTTCACCCTCAGCGACTCTAGGGCGGCCGGGTGCAGAGAGAGTTAGGCCCAATGTTATCCTATGAGAGATAGGGGGGCCTTGGTTGGTGGCTGCTGACTGGCAAGCCACACGGCTGTGGGAGCTGGGCTCCTGGTCACTTACTCAGGGCAAGTGGGGAAGTAGGTAGGTGTAGAGGTTTCATTGCCAGGGCCACTCGGGCGGCTGGGTGCAGGGTGCTTTTAAGCCTTCGGGCGCTCAATTGATTTCAATGGGAAATCTCCGGTTTGGAAAAAGACTGCAAGCTCAGGGATGAGGATTCTTCAGGTGCCACCACCACTTCGAGAGGTAAGTCGGGTAGTTGGAGGATAGGTAGGTACTCCGGGATTGGGCACAGGGGGCTGCGGGGCGCCGCGTGCAGGGGTGCCTTTTGGTGTCGGGAAATCTTACCCTCTGTTGATCGTGGTTGGGGGGGCACCTTGTTCTGAAGCTGCAGGCTCCTTCAGAAGTGTCGAGGGAGGTCCTTGGGTGCCGGACTCGGGGTCACAGTCGCCGTGGGGTCGTCCTCGTGGTCTTTGTCCACTCCGGCACTGGCCAGGCTTGGCTGGTGCAGAGTGTGCTGGGTTTGCGGTTCCGCGCTGCTGCCAGGGATTAGAGGTAGGTTTTGAGTAGAGCCTCTACTCATGGGAGTCCTAGGGGCTTAGAGCCAAAAGGTAGCCAGGTCCTCCGGGGTTTGTGAGGTTGCTGGCCACAAAAGATGCCGGGTTGGAGCAGGAGCAGGTTCGAGGGTCGACAGGCCGGTAGGGCTGGGGCCAAAGCAGTTGGTGTCTCCCTCTTTTTAGCAGCTGCAGGGCAGGTCTTCTTTCTTCTTGCTCTTCTTTGTAGTTTTGAATCTGGAATCTGGAGAAGGAAGGTTCAGGGTGCCCCTAAATACTAGATTTAGGGGCGTTACAGGTAGGTGAAGGGCAGGGACCAATGGGTCCCTGTCCTGGGGTGGGTACACCCCCTATCCTGCTTCTCTCCTGTGGGATTGGGGCAGTAGCCTAGTCCTGATAGGGTAGGGCTCCCCATCTTCAAGATGGCGAGACCCGGAGATGTGCTTCACCTCGCCTCCCCCACCTGAGGGGTGGGGTTGGCAGGCTGGCACATCCCCTGTCCTTATTTGGGGTTTCTGGCCAAAGCTTTCCGCCAGACTGGGGGGTTGCAGTGGCCTGGGGAAGCTCACAGAGGCGGCATGACTTTGAAGCTTCCCCTTGCCCATCCTGGGGGAGGATATTTAGCACCTCGCCCAGGATGTGCATTGTTGCAGGCCCAGGAGAGCAGGGGCTCTCCTACCCAGGGGTCCAGCAACATGTCTGCTGTGTGGCAGCCTAGGCAGCCTCAGAGCAGACGTGGATTGTAGGTTAGGTTTAAGGGGGCATCTCTAAGATGCCCTCTGGGGTGCTTGGTACATTAAATCCCACACTGGCATCAGTGTGGGTTTAATGTGCTGTGAAGATCTGAAAGAAACACGTTAGTTAGATTCCTCACTTTAGAATATCCCCAGGCGTCAGACTGGATCCGGAAGATTTTTCGTCAGCAATACCCCTTGCGCGTCGCTAGGCGTCGTCTGCGGCTCCGCGCCGGCGTCGTGCGCCGGAATGACGTCGTCGGAGTACTTAGACGCCGCCCTCGCGCGCTGACGTCAGTTCTTCTTTTTTCCACGCCAGTAAGCGCAGATCTGGGAGAGCTACCCCTTTAGTCAATTTTGGACTACCTTTTTTGATCCTTTTTGATCGTGTCTCGACACCGGTGCCGGTAGGATGCCTGGGTTTAAAGCCTGTACGGAGTGTAACCGATTGATGTCGGTTACGGACCATCACCGCCGGTGCCTTTACTGCTTGGGCCTCGATCACGACGCGGAGTCGTGTTCGGACTGCAAGGCCCTGACCTCGAAGGCTATACGGGAGCAGTCCCGTAAGCTTCTCGAGATTCGCCACTCGGCTCCGCGCGCCTGTCGATCCCGGTCCAGGAGGAGGTCCAAGGATCGGTCGCGGAGCCGCAGCCGACGTCACCATCGGTCGTCGGGATCCAAGTCTTCGGGTAAGTCGAAGCATTCCAAGAAGTCCAAGAGGCGACACCGCTCTTCGGACTCCCCTCGCAGGTCGCGCGACTCGGCCGAGGGTCAGGGTGGTTCCACCCCCGCGGCTCCGGCGGAGCCGCAGGCGCCGCGCACGTCCCCATACCCTCCGGTCCCTGGGACTAACGCGACGCCGGCGGAAGTCAGTGCCTTCCTCTCGGCCATGAGGAACCTGGCTCCGCCGTCGGCGCCCGCTGGTGCGCCTTCGGGCCCCGCGGACCCGACTGGGCTGCCTTGCCTGCCGGTGGCTCCGGCCCCGGCGCCGTTGACGGCTCCGGCCTCGACGCCGCAAGCGCCCGAGGGACCCGTTCTCGAGTCCCCGTCGACGCCGGTCGACCTCGTCACGCCTCCTCCACCGGCGTTGACACCGGTACCACCCCCGACGCCGACGTCGACTCCGCTCGACGTCGGGCCCCAGTTCAGTCCCACTCCGGGCCCGGCGCCGGTCCGGCGTCGATGGACGCCGAGAACGGCGCCGCTAGAGACACATTATGTCTACCACCCGGCTCCGTTACTTTCTCCTCTATACCAGGAGTCGGATGATGGGGACAACTGGGAGGGATCCGAGGATCCTATGGCCGCTCAGGCTCAACTGTTACAGGACTGGGCAGATGAACTGGGGGAGGCCAGTGGCCTGGATACCTCTCCAGACACTGGATTTGTCTCTCCTCCGACTGTGGCTTCGGAGGAGGGCGCTGCTTTCTCTGTGGTGCTGCGCAAGGCGGCCGCAGCCCTTGGGCTCGAGCTGCCTGCTGTGGCTCCGAGGACTAACGTCCTTACTGAGGTGCTTCAGTCTGCAGCAAGCTCCACTGAGCCTCTGCTGCAATTCAATGAGGCCCTCATTGACGTTCTGCAGGGCACCTGGTCCAAGCCCTCCACAGTTCCTCCTGTGGACAGGAACGTCGCCAGGCGCCACCGCCCTGCTCCGGGCGACCCCAGTTTTCTGTCCCAACACCCTACCCCTGAGAGCCTGGTTATCCAGGCCTCCACCTCCCAATCCTCTTTCCCGACCGCCCCGCTGGACCGGGATTCCAAGAGACTAGAACAGTTTGGCAAGAAGCTGTTCTCTTCCCTTAGTTTGGGCCTGCGGTCTTTGAACACCGCTTGTCTCTTGGACCGTTATTCCCACTCCCTGTGGGATGCGGTGGAGGACTCGCTGCCCCTGTGTCCGGAGGAGGTCCGGACTCGACTTACCCAGGCTCTGGCCGATGGGAGGGATGCCGCGCGACATGCTATACGTTGTGGGCTTGACACCACGGACTCGCTGGGTAGGGCCATTTCTACCACAGTGGCGCTTAGACGTCACGCCTGGCTGCGGTCCACGTCATTTTCGGGCGATGTCCAGAGCACTCTCATGGACATGCCGTTTGATGGCACTCGCCTGTTTGGCGAGAAAGCGGACAGTGCGCTGAACCGCTTTAAGGACTCCCGGGCTACGGCCAAGTCCTTGGGCCTCTCGGCCCCGAGGTCGCAATCTTCCGCTTTTCGCCCCTTTCGTGGCCAAGGAAGGGGTGACTTCTCACGTGCGCCTAGCCACCAGCCGCAGAACCAACCTGCGCGCGGTCGCGGACGTGGTTTCCGCCGAGGCGGTTCTGGAGGACGACGAGGTCAGCCCACATCCACCCCGGCAGCATCCGCCTCAAAGCCTTCCTAGTCCGAGCTTTCAGGCCCATTCCACGCCAGTGGGCGGCAGAGTTCGCCATCACCTGCTCCACTGGCGGTCCATCACATCGGACAGGTGGGTGCTGCAAATCGTCCGAAGGGGCTACTCCCTCCCCTTCGAGACGACCCCTCCAGCCATGCCACCGCAGCACCACCGTATCTCGGGGGATCATTTGAATCTTCTCCACGAGGAAGTTTCGGCCCTCTTGGCCAAGGGGGCCGTCGAGCGCGTTCCGAGTCCAGAAGTGGGTCGTGGTTGTTATTCCCACTACTTTCTGGTTCCCAAGAAGGGCAAAGGGGGCCTACGCCCTATCTTGGACCTTCGGAACGTCAATGCCTTCCTCCGGAAGGAAAGGTTCAAGATGTTGACTTTGGCTCAGGTTCTAGCTGCCCTAGACCCCGGAGACTGGATGGTAGCGTTGGACTTGCAGGACGCATATTTCCACATCCCCGTCCTGCCGGCCCACCGGCGTTACCTGCGGTTCACGGTGGGCCAAGAGCACTTTCAGTTTACCGTGCTCCCCTTCGGCCTCACCAGTGCCCCTCGGGTGTTCACGAAAGTGATGGCGGTGGTCGCAGCTCATCTGCGCAGATCAAGGGTTCCCGTCTTCCCCTATCTCGACGACTGGTTGTTGAAGGCGGGCTCGCCCCAGGCAGTCGTCTCCCACCTCCAGACTACGGCGGATCTCCTGCATTTGCTGGGGTTTTCCATCAATGTGCCGAAGTCGCACCTGAGTCCCTTTCAGAAGCTCCTTTTCATCGGAGCGGTTCTCGATTCGGCGCAGTTCCGGGTCTATCCACCGGAACAGCGGGTCCGGGATATACAGGCCCTGATTCCCATCTTTCGGCCTCTATCCTGGGTTTCGGTCAGGCTAGTGTTGCGGCTTCTGGGGCTGATGGCCTCCTGCATCCTACTAGTGCATCACGCCAGGCGGGCTCTGCTGTGCGACCTGAAGTTTCAGTGGGCCCAGCATCACGGCAACCTGTCCGACCATGTCTTGATCTCGGAGGGCACTGCACAGCAGTTGCAGTGGTGGCTCACGGACCGCGATTGGGTCATGGGCAGAAGCCTCTCCCTTCCCCAACCGGAGCATGTCGTAGTGACGGATGCGTCCCTCCTGGGATGGGGTGGCCACATGGGAGAGGCGGAGATCAGAGGCCTCTGGTCTCCGGCGGAGTCTCGTCTCCACATCAACCTGTTGGAGTTGAGAGCGATCCGGCTTGCACTGAAAGCCTTCCTTCCCTCTGTCAGGGGCAGTGTCGTGCAGGTGTTCACGGACAACACCACCGCCATGTGGTATTGCAACAAACAGGGCGGGGTGGGGTCGTGGACCCTTTGTCAGGAGGCTCTGCGCCTCTGGACGTGGCTGGAACACCAGGGCGTCACCCTAGTGGTTCAACATCTGGCGGGCTCTCTGAACGCCAGAGCAGACGAACTCAGCCGCCGGTGCATGATGGATCACGAATGGCGTCTGAACTCCGAAGTGGCGCAAGGTCTCTTTCAGCAGTGGGGAGAGCCTTGGTTAGATCTATTCGCCACCGAAGAGAACGCGCAATGTCAGCAGTTCTGCGCGTTGGAATTTCCAAGGCGGCACTCGCTCGGCGACGCTTTTCGTCACGAGTGGAGTTGCGGTCTGTTGTACGCCTTTCCGCCTATACCACTTCTGCCCAGAGTGCTGAAGAAGATCAGGCACGACCGGGCCCAAGTCATCTTGGTGGCTCCGGATTGGGCACGAAGGTACTGGTATCCCGAGCTACTCAGTATGTTGACCGATCCTCCGATACGTCTGCCCCTTCGGGAGGATCTTCTGTCGCAGCAGCAGGGGACGGTCCTCCACCCGAACCTGTCCAGCCTCCACCTCCATGCGTGGAGATTGAGCGGCGACAGTTGATGCCATTTGACTTGCCTCCTGAAGTCTGTGATATCATTCTGGCAGCCAGGCGTCCCTCCACAAAGTCGGTATACGCCTGCCGGTGGAACAAATTTGTGGCATGGTGCACAGCAAAGGCTGTGGATCCCCTTTCCGCCCCTCTTTCTGAGGTTCTCCTCTTTCTTCTTTCTTTGGCCCGGCAGGGCTCTGCCCTGGGCACCCTGAAAGGTTATCTTGCTGCCATCTCTGCCTTCTTGCGGCTTCCTGATCAGCCCTCTCTTTTCAAGTCCCCTGTGGTTACACGCTTTCTAAAAGGCATTACTCACACGTTCCCTCCTGTCCCTTTTGTAATGCCTCAGTGGGACTTGAATCTTGTTCTCACATTTCTGATGTGCGCTCCCTTTGAGCCTCTTCATAATTGTCCTCTTCGTCTGCTGACGCTTAAGACTGCTTTTCTGGTAGCCATCACCTCGGCTAGACGGGTGAGTGAGCTCCAGGCTTTATCTTCAATGCCTCCTTTTCTCTCTGTTCATCCGGACAAGGTTGTCCTTCGGCCTCGTCCCTCCTTTCTTCCGAAAGTGGTGACTCCATTTCATCTTGGGCAGTCTGTCACCTTGCCCACCTTCTTTCCGCCTCCGCATCCTTCCAAAGAGGAAGAGAGGCTCCACCGTCTGGACCCAAAACGTGCGCTCTCCTTTTATTTGGACCGCACGAAGCAGTTCCGGGTGGACGACCAACTTTTCGTTGGATACGTGGGTGCTAAGAAGGGGAAAGCGGTGCACAAACGGACCATCTCTCGGTGGGTCGTTTTGTGCATCAAAATTTGTTATTCCTTGGCAAAAAAGGACCCTCCTGTTGGGCTGCGCGCCCATTCCACTCGGGCCACTGCGGCTACTACTGCTTTGGGACGGGGTGTCCCTTTGCAGGACATCTGTCAGGCGGCAACGTGGGCTTCGCTACACACGTTTGCCAGGCATTACTGCCTTGACAGCCAAGTCCGGAGGGATGGCTTCTTTGGCCGTTCTGTCCTCCAGGACTTTCTGGTGTGATCTTGGTTCGCAGACCCACCACCGGGGATGGTATTGCTTGGGTATCTATTCTAAGGTGAGGAATCTAACTAACGTGTTTCTTTCAGATGAACAAGTTACTTACCTTCGGTAACGATGTATCTGTAAGAAACATTAGTTAGTTAGATTCCTCACCGACCCACCCATCCTCCCCGTTCTGCGAACTGACATCTAGGGTTAAGGTTATCCTTTTCAGGCCCCTAGATTTTATTTTTGGCACCAGTGTCGGTCTTTGCATGGCTCTGCGTTCCTGGCGCGGAAGGCTATGTACAAGAACTGACGTCAGCGCGCGAGGGCGGCGTCTAAGTACTCAGACGACGTCATTCCGGCGCACGACGGACGCGGATCCGCAGACGACGCCTAGCGACGCGCAAGGGGTATTGCTGACGAAAAATCTTCCGGATCCAGTCTGACGCCTGGGGATATTCTAAGGTGAGGAATCTAACTAACTAATGTTTCTTACAGATACATCGTTACCGAAGGTAAGTAACTTGTTCTTTGATACCAAACTTCTCTGTCTTCAGTGTTGCCATTATGGTGCTGTGGAGCTCGTGTTTGACGAGCTCTCAGCACCATGTACTCTTAAATGGCAGCACTGCACTTACAGTGCTCAGGAATGGACCTGGGTACTGTAGGGGCACAGGGCTCCTGCTCCTGTGCCCACACCATTGTTATAAGGCACCCAGCTAGAGGGGTGGCTGATGTATGCCGTGGCAGTGTAGGTGATGGGCATGGCACACAGGGATGTGTGTCATGGCGACTTTGTTTTTGTCTTGCACCCAAACACACAGCCTGCAAAGGCAGTGTGTGTGTGTAAGGGTACAGGGCCTCTAAGGGTGGCACAATGCGTGCTGCAGCCCTTAGAGGCATTCCCTGGTCACAAGGCCCTGGGTACCTAGGGTACCATTTACCAGGGGCTGACATGTGGCCAGGGTTTGCCAGATTGGGTTTTGTTTGTTTTAGGGAAGGAACATAGGCCCTGGGCACCTGATTGGCAGGAGTCCAGGGCACACTCAGTCAAAGTACATATAGCAATTCAGCAAAATGTGGGGGCATACCATGCAAGAAAGATGGCACTTTCTCACACCTATCTACTGAGTTTCAGCACAGCTGCTTATATGGGACTGATTTCTGTAAACTACAACATGAATTCTCACCACGAAACAGTAAATCAAATCCCTTAATTGTTTCTTGGTTTAGGAAAGCTAAAGACTATGAAAGTAAAGCCGCATATTAATGAGGACAACCGTCCTGTTGCTCAAAGACATAGACAACTTGCTTCTTATTTGTAAGATGCTGTTGAAAAGGAACTTGAATTGTTACCTAAGCATGATATCAATGAGCATTCTACTGGTCCCACACCAGGGGTTTCTCCCATCGTGATATTGCCCAAAAAGGACAGTGAAGGATAACTTTCTTCCCTACTCCCTCACTTCTCCTCTGAGACACCTTCAATTCCTCTCTAAGCCTATAAATTATGTGCTTCTAACCTCCATCCTTCACTCGCTCTAACGTCCCCCATAATTTATTACTCCCAACGCATAACATTCACACCAACCACTTACGTCAGACCAGCTTCATCTTCGTGGGTGTTTTATCTCTATCGCATGATCAACCAAAAAACGTAGACATTGATTTAATGACCACTGTAATCAATGAACATGCTTTGATCAGGGAAAAAAGCATAACATTTAAGATGCCTTCTTCCAGGTGTACTAAAGAACTCAAATAAGAAAAAAAATTACTTGGTAAAGAAGAATTTGCATGGCGCAGAGACCCTTCCAAGTCACATCTGGAACACTTCCACACTGCCGGAAGTCAGAGGAACTTACAAACCCATACTTCTAACCGCAGATTCCTCACAAATCCCTCCAGGTGCCACACTGAATCCAGGGACTTTTCTTAGCATTTCTCCTGCGTGCCAATGTGTGGTATCATGCCACTGCAAGTCTGCTTCGGCAGGCCCTGGAAGTGATGCTGGAGCCACCTATATGCACCATCCTAGAGTGTTTGTCCATTCCTTTCTATCTGTACCTTCAAATGGGGATCCGGAGCTCACTCTCTCAACTTTTTCTGTCATATTGAAGAGTTTTTGTCAAAGAGTTTTTCCACAGTGTGCAAGGAACTTTCTCTCCTCCAAAGACTACAGAGTATAAACTTTGTAAAGACATTCACAAACAGAGAGCTTGTGACTGTCACTAACTGTAACAGACCCTTACCAGGTATGTCTCTGGTGCCTGGAGTCTTTGCATGACTGCAAGGTTTGCAGGCACTGCACCAGGATTAACCTCAAGGCGATCTCGTATCGTGAAGGCAAGCTCTACACTGCTGATCATCAGTCAAGGAAGCAGACTTGTTCCCCTGGCTTTTTCCGCAAAAGATCATCTTCCCATTCCAAGTCGTGTGGTAAGCCCAGATCAAAAAGCAGAAAATAAGAGTTCGAGGCATATGAGCTGCAGATTACACACTTGTGCATAGATCGCCATCTGGTGTTGGGCCCGGATGTTTGCAGTTTGTTTTTCCTCTTGGAAAGTCTTTGGAAGTCACAAGGTCGGTGACTCCTCCTTTGGATCGTATTGCACATGGGCTTGGGCTCCATCCTCAGATTGTTTTTTTCCGCCATCTGGCTCGGATATAATCTTCACGCTCCGGTTCCGAACAGCTTCCAGTTCGACGATCGACGCGCAATCCTCGCCCCAAACCGTGGGATTGTTTCGATTGCGATCTCCCCACTCGACACACCTTCTCATCGGCACAGACCTTCGGTTCCAGTCGTCGACGGCGGCCTTCGGGCCTCTCCAAGCTCCGATCCTGGCTAATGGAAAGGACTCCATTTAAAAAGTGCCCTCGATTTGGGTCCAAATTGCCCCACACCGATCTCCACGAGGTATGCAATCTCTGCCTCTCCCCTGAACACGAGGCTCGAGACTGTCCAGCGTGTAAGTCCTTCCGGTCCAAAAAGACTATTCGGGACCGAAGAGCCAGAAGAACTATGGCGCACTCCTCGACAACTATTCCGGACGACATCTTCGGAGAAGGCATCGACGCTCCAGAGCGTTACACCGACGAGGGCCTCGTCAGCGCTTCCGAAGCCGACGACTCAGATGTGGAGGACATCACCCCGGCGCAGAGGGTCGTGAGTACTGATCCCCTCCCCACACCCCTGCCGGCACCGAAAAAAGCTCCGGTCACACCTTCGCCTCCGGGCTTAGGCAAGGCCAAGGACACTGCTTCCAACACCGCACCTTCGGGCCCGGTAAAGAAGCCAAGCAAGCCTTCCGACGGCTCGGGCTTGAGCCAGCCTACCGTCGGTGCCGATAAACACGCTTCGGCACCGAAAAAGAAGCCGACCTCCATCTCGACACCGAGCCCTGCACCGAAGCACTCGGGGTCGAAACCCAGCTCTTCGGCTCCGACACCACCTTCGGTGCCGACCAAAGCACACAAGGCCACTGGCACCGACACTTCGAAGCCGAAACCCATCTTGGCGCCGACCAAGCGTCCGGAGGTTCCCAAACCGGGTTCCAAACAACGAACCGGCACAGAAAAGCCTAAAATGCCAAACGGACCCGACGCCTCCGGCGCCGACGCACCGACCAGCCTCACCAGACCTATTTACACCGGATCCCTTGCAAAAAACACTCACCAAGGATCCAAAAACTGGACATTTGACACTCTCTACCAAAAAGAGACATTTGGAGAAGCCTGCTCCACCTCCAAAGAGGAAGGACTCTGCTACCTCTCCGTTCAGAATACCTTCCCCACCTCTTCCACCTTCCCCACCTCCACCGCCTTCTCCACCCCAACCTCATCGTTGTCCGACCCCTTCTCCACACGATGATGATCACGGGGACCCATAAGATGATATTGGGGATGTGCCCCAGGACCAACCCACAGGGGACCCCACCCCTACAGGATCCCCAGACCCATGGGACGATTACAATATCCCTGATATCCCCAACGTCCCACAAGATGAACTTTACCCCTCCAGACCATCTCCACCGGAAGACTCATTGGGGTTCCACCATCTACTTGAAAGGGCGGCACACTATCACGGGGTAGACTTGCATACCGGCCCCGTGGAGGAAGATTTCCTCCTCGACACATTCAACACCACACATAGGTCCACCTCCATATTGCCTATGCTCAAAGGAGTGGTAAAGCATGCGCCAAAAGTTTTTAAGGACCCAGTTAGGGCCAGGGTCATCAACCCATGCATCGAGAAAAAATACAAAGCTGCCCCCACAGATCCCTCCTACATCAGATGGCCAGTGCCACTAGATTCTCTAGTGGTATCCACTGCACGTAAAAGGGCAAACTCCCAGGCGTCAGGCGAAGCACCACCACCTGACAAAGAGTCAAAACTACTGGCCGCATCAGGAAAGCGTACTGCATCACAAGCAGCTAATATATGGCGTATCGCCAATACTCAAGCGCTATTGGCCAGATATGACCGGGCACATTATGATGAGTTAGAAAGCATAATGCACCACCTCCCAGAAAAATATAAAGCTAGGGCCAACAAACTAATTCAGGAGGGTAAGACTATTACTAACACCTCCATACGTTGTGCCCGAGATGCAGCAGACACAGCTTCCAGGGCCATCAATACCAGCGTCCTACTCCGTTGCCATGCTTGGCTAAGAATATCAGGGTTTAAACCGGAGGTACAAGCCTCCATCCTTAACCATCCCTTTGACCAAGAACACCTATTTGGCCCAAAAGTGGATGAGGCCCTAGAAAAAATGAAGAAGGATACGGATACGCCAAAATCCATGGGAGCCTTACAGTCACACCCTCCTAGACGCTCCTTTCGCCGCTCTTCCTTTCGAAGTACGTCTAGAGGCTACTCCTCAGACACCGCGTCCACTTCATACAAATCCCCTACTCAGTCCACCTTCACAAGGGGTTATCAAAGAGGCGGCTATAGGGGTAACAATAATAAAGGCAGAGGCAAAACAAAAAACGTCCGCTCTGCCACACCGCCTACACAATGACTTCCCTCCGCTCCCCCCAGACCATTCCACTCCGGTCGGGGGCAGACTCCAACATTTCCTTCCTGTCTGGGCTACCATCACCTCAGACAAATATGTAACACAGATAATTCGGTCAGGCTACTGCCTAGAACTAATATCTACCCCACCAAACATTCCACCCAGACAGCGCCCAATGTCACAAGAACATCTAATACTCCTAAAGCAGGAGGTAATCTCCATCCTACAGAAACAGGCAATAGAACCCGTTCCTATCAACCAACAAAATATGGGAGTCTACTCCCTATATTTCCTCATACCAAAAAGGGACGAGACTCTTCGACCCATCCTAGATCTCCGTCCCCTAAACACATGCATACACTCAGACCATTTTCATATGGTGACGCTTCAACAGGTACATCCGCTCCTCTCCCAAAATGACGTTTTGACCACTTTAGACCTAAAAGACGCTTATTTCCACATTCCAGTGCACAAAGCTCACCAGAAGTACCACAGATTTGTAGTGGACGGACAACACTACCAATTCAAAGTGCTCCCGTTCGGAGTCACAACAGCGCCATGGGTATTCACCAAGTGTCTAGCAGTGGTGGCAGCACATTTGCGAAGACAACACATTCACGTCTTCCCATACTTAGACCACTGGCTGATAAAAGCCAGGTCATACAATCAGTGTGTATAACACACGTCCACCACTATTCAGCTACTCCACCAACTGGGCTTCACAGTAAACCACCAGAAGTCCCATCTACAACCATCCCACATAAAACAATACCTCGGTGCCACCATAGACACCTCAAGAGCGCTAGCCTACCCCAATCCTGCCAGGATTGCAAGCATTCAGGCTCTACGCACAAAGTTCGTAGCACAACACTCCCTTCCAGCTCGAGTGTTTATGCAACTAATAGGGATGATGGCCTCTTGCATCTTCATAGTACCTCACGCAAGACTCCAGATGCGTCCTCTCCAAGAGTGCTTAGCGCAACAATGGAACCAGGCCCAGGGTCAATTAACAGATCTGGTGTTGGTAGACGGTCGCACCCATCGCTCTCTGCTGTGGTGGAACACCACAAACCTTTCCAAAGGTCGACCGTTCCTGGACCCGGTTCCTCAAATAGTACTGACAACGGACACATCGCTCTCCGGCTGGGGAGCTCATCTACTACATCTCACCATATAGGGCAAGTGGACACCTCAACAAGAGTTACTCCATATCGACCATCTGGAGTTACTAGCAATCTTCTTAGCCCTAAAATCTTTTCAAACCCAAATTTCAGGCAAGGCAGTCCTGATCCGCTCAGACAACATGACAACCATGTATTATATTCAAAAACAAGGCGGCACACACTCTCCACAGCTCTCTCAACTAGCACAGAGCATATGGAGATGGGCAATACCCCAGAAAATCTTTCTCCTAGCTCAGCATGTCCCAGGAGTCCAAAACACAGTGGCCGATCTGCTCAGCAGGCAGACACAACAGATCCACGAGGGGGAGCTTCACCCGCAAGTTCTTCACCCGTACTTTCAAATGTGGGGGCATCCACATATAGACCTCTTCGCCACCCACGAAAACGCCAAATGCCCAAGCTTCGCCGCCAGATAGCCACACCCATTCTCCAAAGGAAATGCGATATGGATGAACTGGTCAGGCAGATTTGCGTACGCTTTTCCGCCTCTCCCACTAGTGGTGCGCAAACTACAACAACACTCCCTCACACTAATCCTAGTAGCTCCAACATGGGCCAGACAACCGTGGTATACCACACTGCTGGAACTATCTGTAGTACCGCACCAAAAACTACACCTCTCTCCACACCTCTTAACCCAGAACCATGGAGAGATCATATGCCTCGAACGGAATATGCTGCTTACCAGTATGCATCTGTTCTTGGCATGTAGAGCTGCAGATCTACACACGCCCACCCGCCTCCCCGGCTACCTGTATCTGTCCCAGTTTATCTTATTTAGATAGCACACACATGGGCATCTTCACTGTTATTACTACGCTCCATCTTTCCCTGCTGGCGAAAAACAATCTGAGGATGGAGCCCAAGCCCATGCGCAATACGATCCAAAGGAGGAGTCACCGACCTCGTGACTTCCAAAGACTTTCCAAGAGGAAAAACAAACTGCAAACATCCGGGCCCGACACCAGATGGCGATCTATGCACAAGTGTGTAGATCTGCAGCTCTACATGCCAAGAACAGATGCATACTGGTAAGCAGCATATTCCATCTGAAACTTAACTCTCCCTCTTTCTGCAGATTTCCACAGAACCACTTCTTCCTTTCAATGAAGTCCGGACACACTAATGGTCACTTGGGCCAAGCTTCACTCTTGCCCACCAGTCCACAGACAAGTTACCACAAGAGACAAATCTGCTCCTGGCAAATCCACCTTTCCTTCTGTATAACCCTACGCCTTAAAGCTTGGTAATCCATGCGTCGACAAGCAGATCCAACCCCATCTCATTCCCTACCACGTCTCCTGATAGAGAATCCTAATGTATGTAGGCATTCTGAAAGAGAATGTTCTTTTCAGCTAGCCTTTCCCTCTGCTCAGTGAATGCTAGTTGGCACCAGTGTCACTATTTGCATGCGTTTTGGGATATAATCTGCAAAATCTTACAATAGTCTCCGAAGAATTTTGCACAGAATATACAAAATAGACAAAATGCACTGAAATACTTAATGCGCTCTGGCTGGAATCCACTGACTACTTGGGCAGGGCAGTTGGTACCAGTGTAGTGCTTCAGCACCTTGCTTGTATGAGAGTTATAGGCTTTTCAAGTGATATTCAGGCATAACAAAAGGCAGACTCAGCCGTGGAGCACTTCAAAGAAATCAGGGCCACAACGTACTCGCTCAGCCTTTCTGAATCCGTTCAGCATTATTGCCAGTGATTTCACATCTTTTGAGATTTCGGAAGAGGTTTGACACCAATGCAACACACAAGTCCACCTCCACAACAACGGATCTCCCAGTCCCTTCGAGGCCGGGGTCAGAAATCCAGCGGACAACTTGCAGACCCCCGGGGCAGCGTACTGCTCAGTCCCCTGCCCCTCCTGCCACCATAGTATTTGATCTTGCCCTGAGTGGTATATGGCCATTTATTTGAAGGCAGGGCCTTACATCTAACAGACAGGAGCAGCTCCTCCGCTATGGCGAAGGAGCGTCGCCCCACTGCTTTTAAGCAGTGCAAGGAAGAAGAAACATAAAATGATAATAACTTAAAGTTATTTTCATTTAAAGTGTCCTGCCTCTATGCGGTCAGGTGGGTGGGGCTGCTCTGCTCTCGAAGCAGGGCAGGGGAGGAATGGTTTGCCCACTCCTACGTGCACAATGACTGTTTGGTCTGCCTTTTCGGGCCACCCAAACCAGTCATGCGCACTTTCCCCGTTCTCCATGCAGGCTGCATTACAGAACAACCCCAGGCCCCCATTCCCTGGTTGAGCTTCGAACAAAGAAGCTCAAATCCAATCACAACGCAGCGTTGTGATTGGTCAGGGGAGGGAGCCCGGCTGTTCTTTCTGTGCTTGTCTGATAAGGAGAGCAGGGACGCGGGACCCAGCACTGCAAGGAAAGTGATATATATATCCCCTCTCCACCTCTGCTCGCTCCCTGCCACCGGCGAACCATGCCGGCAGCCACTGCTGACAGATCGGTGCTTCAGATAGTCCTGCGAGGCCGCCCTTGACAGGGTTCTAGCATTGGAAATCAGGACTGGATGTTATTCACATAATTTCCTGGCACCAATGAAGGAGGGATGAATCTGTCCTAATTTAGATCTCCACCATGTCAATTTATTCCGGAAGAAAGGGCAAATTCAAGATGGCCCAAGGTCTGTCTGTCGTAGATCTAAGAGACTGGATGGTAGCACTGTACCTGCAGGACACATTTTCTTACATTCCCGTCATGTAGTCTCACAGAGGTTACCTGTGGTACAAGGCGTCCAGGAGCATTTTCAGTCTTCTGTGTTTCCCTTCAGCCTAACCAGTGCCTCTTTAGTGTTCACGAAAGTGATGGTGGTGTTTGCATCACAACTTCAGTGGTTAGGGATACCACTCTTCCCCTTCCTTGATGACTAGGTATTCAATGTAGTTTTCCCACAGTGAGCATTAGATCATCTTCAGATGGCAGCAAACCTAACATCTTTGGGATTTTCAATCAGTTTGTCAAAGTCACACTTGACTCCTTCGCAGAGGCTCTCATTCATTGGAGCCATCCTTGATGCAGTGCCGTTCTGAGCCTTCGCTCCTGCTCAGCAAGTTCAGGAGATTCGGGCTGTGAGCCTGATGTTTCAGTGATGGTCCTGGGACTCATTGAGAGTGGCTCTGAGACATTGGCCTTTTGGCCTCCTACATCCTGCTGGTGGACTATGCCAGAAGACTCAAACAAGCTCTGCAATGGGACCTGGAATCTCAGTGTCTGACTGGTGTTCTGGACTAAAGCGTCTTTTATGCAGAAAATTGTGAATCGCATTCTCGTCAGATGATCACCTTTCTGACATTTTATACTCCACCTTGCCCCTCGAAAGAGGAGGAGAGGATCCACCATTTGGAACCCAATAGAGCCTTGAGCTTTTTCATCAATCGTAGCACGAACCATCGGGTGAATGATCCACTTCTTGTGAGGTTTGCTCGGGCAAAGAAGGGTGTTTTCTGGGGCAAAAAAGGGTAAAGCGATCTGGAAAATTTGGAGACAACAAAAATAATAGGTGACCAGGTGTAAAGCTCCCTTGACAAGTGTGACTTCAAGGTGTTCCACACGTACCATCCTCCACAGAGCCTTGCAATAACTATGATTAGGAAACTCCTCAAGAGTACTCGACCACTGAAACGTGTATTGTTTGTATAGCACATGAATGTGTGTGCTAGTATAATGTGCGTGAGCCAATACCTCTTTTGAATTGCCAGGATATGGGACCTTCGCTTTCCATATTATAAATTGGGATCCAGGTCCTTAAGAAAAACTGAGACCCTGAACTGTCCAGCAACACGGCTGAAACAAGTCGAGCAGAGGAATGCCTCACAATAGTTATCCCTAACATTCCTGTATTCACTTGGTGTTTAATAGATTTCTAAAATCCCTCAATAAAAAAATAAATAAATAAAAAAAAGCACTCCACCCCCCTAAGAATTTCAGATGGATGAAGTACACCCAATGATGAAGCATGCCACCTATGTTCATGACAGAGGGTTTGACTTAATTTTTTATATTTTTTCATGAAAGCCACATGGGAGTCATTAGATTACTCACTTACTGAGGCACATTGTCTGGTAGTACCCTTACATCATGTTTGGAATTATTTAGTGCATAGCCATGAGGAAGCAATCATGGGTGGCCCAGTCCTCTCGTTCTAATCTTTTGGGTGATGAGTGGTGCAGAAAAGGACCATATCATGGTACATAGTCCTCTGCGTTAAGATCTGCTAGTTATTGGCCCAGAAGCAGCCTCTGGACGGTCTGAGGGCTCATTCGACCAGAGCCAGGGCTGCTACCACCTCTGTGGCCCCCGAGCGACCTTTCTGACATCTGCCAGGCTGCAATGTGAGTATCAATCTTGGGTTCACAAAGCGCTACTGCATTGATAGCCAGGGTCTGTGGAAGGGGCACTTTGTCCATTTGGTCCTGCAGAATTTTCTGGTCTGAGACTTTCCTCAGACCAGCCACATTCGAAGGTACTGCTTTGGTATCTATTCACAAAGTGCAGATTCTGGGGTTAGAAGTATCCATCAGAA
Organism: Triturus cristatus; assembly: GCF_964204655.1. Taxonomy (NCBI): domain Eukaryota; kingdom Metazoa; phylum Chordata; class Amphibia; order Caudata; family Salamandridae; genus Triturus; species Triturus cristatus. Next base: position 515,648,023 of record NC_140588.1, read on the forward strand.
GAACAAGTTACTTACCTTTGGTAACACTTTTTCTGATGGATACTCCATTTAACTGCGGATTCCTCACTGTCTTCTCTCCTTTCTGTTCTGTGAAGTGTACTCCTTTCACCATCCATAAAAAGATTCCATTTTCGAAATCTACACACTGTCATATCCAATCAGTTAATAAGCACCGTGTCAGACGGCGTGAACAGAAAATAAATTATGTCAGCACTTGAGGGTGGTGCTTGTTCATGGATCTGACATTACTTCCGGGGTAGGTCAAAGCTGACGCTACGCTGAACGATGGCACCTATTAGTGCACAGAAGCAGTGCTAAGAAAAATCTCCGAATCCAGTCTGGATGGCGCCTGGGGGTGTTCACAAAGGTAGGAATCTGCAGTAGAGGTCCATCAGAAAGGGCATTGCTGAAGGTAAGTAATTTGTTATTCAGAGCCTAAGCACTTTCTTTCAGTCACAAATTGATTTGGCTAAAGAAAAAAAAAAAAACCTCTATGAAATTGTTGATTCCAGACATTAACACTTTACCACCCACTACCATAGATGATCCAGGTAAGAAATGGGAAGAATGTAGTCGCTTTTCGAAGCTAATATCGAAGCGAATGAGATTTTACTGACCCACACTAGCACTTCTTTAACTACCATTAAAAAAATGCTGTAGTCGACTGGCAGGTTTGTTTTTATTGAGGTTTCCCAGATGCAATTGTGAAACACTTGGCTCTAAAAATGAAACCCTCCCATTGACCCACTATCACCTACTCAAGCCAGAGAGATAGGCACAAACCTTATGCCTCATTGACAGGAGTGTATTCATCTCTCTCTTTCTCAAGCAGCGTTAACTGATTGTTTAGAAGTGGGCCAAGTTTCTCCTCTCAAAAACACAAAACACAAAAGCCTTCAGCTGACCCAAGTGACCTGCGTACCTTCAGCCCGATCAAAATATAACTGAATTCATGCTCATTTCATCTCAATTCTGTGATAAGCCGGGACAGAAATGTCAGGACTCCTCCATAATCCTTCATTGTACCTCTTTGATACCTGTAAGTGCTGAATCGCTAGGTTTCACGTGCGATCCTAAACTTAATCTGAAGAAGAGCATCAATTTCATGGGTACGTGTGCTTGTCAACCAAGACTGATCAAGGGTTTTAAACTTTTCTTTCTGGACAGAAACTCAAGAATGTGAGCTAAGCCTTGTTTTGGTTTAGACTCATCTAAGGGTACAAGATTCTCGCCAGTATTCTAAAACCTTTCCCCACTAAAAGCTTCACTATGTGCCATTCCACAGCTGGCCTCAGTAACTGGCCACTTTTAGCGGTTATTGCCTGTTCTGCATGCTTAGTTTGCTCCCAGTTGAAAGTCAAACTGGCCCGCTGAGAATAAAAACTTTTAGGTCATGTCTACCCCCATTACCAGACAAAAAAACTCCCTGTCTCGGGAGCTCTTGCCAGTTCTGCAGCTTAGGCACCTTTTTCCTTAAACATGTGTTTTCAAATAAAACCTCTGCTGGCCCAATCGTTCTCTGACTGTGCACCTACATTTTGAAATGCTATACCACCTGCTGTTGCAACTTGTAAGGAAACTCCTTTGCTTCTGTAATACGTTTCCAAATGAGATCACTGCACTGTTGCATCATTTGCTGTCATTTCCATGCCTCTCCCACTTTGGGGACAGAAAAAAAGCAGACCTGGAACAGACATCAGGGTTGATGGGTTAGGTGCTATATGGCTCTAGTGATGTCACCATGACCTTTCTTCCAGCGGCGTAAGATGAAGTCAGCTTCCCCCTACTTGTGAGGGAAAGCAATGTCAGAAGGTTCCGTAATCAGTCAAGATCAGGGAAAGTTGAAAAGCGAGTAATCTACAGGAGTATCCAAATTGAGGATTGCTACTTGGTGCAAGTACCATTTCTTCTGTCTACTTTCCAGGTTAGCATTTGACCACATCTACTTTTGCTCAGATCCTAGCACAATTTTTTTTGGGATAAACCTATTTTATTAATTTTTTTACAGATGAAGAATAAGAGCATAAGACGCACAGTGAGCACGTATGAGCTAATTACATTGCAGTCACTCAGGCCATTGGCATTCATTTGATACGTTGGGATAATGCAAAACACCAGCAACCTCAGTACTTCTGTTTTCAGTCAAGACCACCAGCCCCTTGGCCCAACCATTTCCCCCACACTCGACTGTGTTTAAGGGGACACCCTCTGGCCTCATTGACAGGTCTTTCTTGCTGAGAACACCAATCCAACGCCAAAGTGAAAGGGCGGGAGGAGAAGAGGATTTTCAGCACGCAGCGATGTCACCCTTGCTGACCAATAGGCCCATTCCCAGAAAGGAGCAATCCGCTCTCCTGCTTCCAGAGCCCTCCAGGACACCCAACAAAATCACAAGAGGGGTGAGGGGAACCTCCCATCCAAGCACTGCAGTGGGCTCCCCCACCACCGCAACCCAGAAGTTTTGAGTCGTAGGACACAACCAAACCAGACAGGCACAGAGAGGAGTCCCACTGGTTGTAACCGAGCTGGGGAAAGGTAGGCAGTATAGAGATATGTTTGAATCAACTGCAGTTTAGAGGAGATTGTGATAACCCTTGGTGCCATGAGTGCATCGTGCCAGTCATAATCCTAGAGGGGTCCCACCCAGCCCTCAAATTGGGCCCTGAGGTGATCTAAATTGCCATGGGTATTAACCATCAGGGTGCAGTAGGTTTGTGAAATTCCTCCCTTGTCCAAATTGCCCATGAGGATTTTGGCCTCTTCTGCTTCGTGGAGAGGAGGCCAGAGATGGTTAGGTGAGAACCCTTTGGTTGGCGTCCGTGGCAGCGCAGAAAATCCAGACAAGAGTATCTCCTACAGTAGGGCAATAGAGGACCAGAAGGGCCTTGTCAAGTGCGGCAAGAGGTTCAGTCCCAATTGTAAGCTTCTCCGGCTATATGTCAGAAGGGCCCACTCAAGACTGGGTCTCACAGAGGCAGTCCAGTGGTGGACACCATCACCTGCCACTGCCGGAGGTTATGGAGAGCGTGGGTGCAGTCATTCTTCTCCGGGCACAGAAGTGTGGATAGATGCCTGCAGATCGCAGATGGGGAGGCATGACACGTCCCGGTGTTGGAAGGGGCGTAGACGTCCCTCCCAAAACCCAGGTCTCTCACCGACCAGCACTACCCGAGGTCGCTCTGGGGACAAAGGGTTGCGATGAAGAGGGCTCCAGGGCTCTACGCTTCTATCGAGGGTTGAATTGCAAGCCTGTGTGTTCGGCTAGCGCATCTCACAGTCCCATTACTAATGGGGTCCCATCATCACCAGCGAAAAGGCCAGTGCTCGACTCATAGTCACAGGGCCCTGGGCTGTTCCAATACTTAGTCCTGCTCAGCAGAGGCACCCTGAGCCTCTGGCCCCTTGTGATGCAGGCTGTGGCGAGCAGAGCAGGAGCAGGAGTCCTCGACTCACTCCGTCATGTAGGAGGCCAAGGCGCACCCTTCTCAGGGCCTGATGTCATTGTGGTCATGCCAGCTCCCTCCCCATATCGGTTTCCCAACCGACACCCCCTCTGGGCAGCACTCAAACAACCCCAGAGCTTCAGGGGGTAGTAGGGGGGTCTCCATGGCCCAGCACGGTCAGTCAGGCAGCAGGGGAGGGAGGGCTGAGCAGAGCCGGGCCGTTTGTAGTGTCTGGCGCCAGCCGTTGGTGCCTCTTCACACTTGTCGGGCTGCTAACATCAGCAGATGTGGGTGGCTGTTAAGCGTTGCATGGGCATCAGGAGAGAGGCAAGTGAGCAACACCCTTGGTGCCCTGTTCTTTTGGAGCGTGGTCTTCCCTGCTACGGTAGGCCCCAGCCAAAGATCAGCCACTCTCCCAGCCCATGCGGCTCGACACCCCTGCAGGCCATAACTCGCCACCGCAAGGCACCTCTGGCATCCTGTTTTGCCTCCTCCGCTGCGTCCCTTGGTGCAAGGCACAGGGATCGTAGAGGGGGCTCTTGATGACCGATTTGATGGCAGATAATTCCAGTATTATTCAGGGTCCATGCGGAGCTCTGTTAAGGAACGTCCGCCATGTTGACTTTGGAAGCCATGCCCCCAGCACAAAATGTAAAATGCTCAAGTCGATACTTGCATCAATTCTCAGAATTTCATATCTTGTGAAACAAGCCAACTTATCAGTCAATTTACATCTTCATTGGCAGCAGGTAAGGCCGTAAATGTACGTGATCTTATCACCTCCGATTTAATTCCACAGGGGTATGATAATCTTTGCCTCTGTGTCCTTTTCAGAAGTAATTTAAAGTAACTTTTTTTCTGATCGTTCTAACAGCAGATTTGTCACCTTTTGAATTCCCCCAGGTGCCTGACTGGAGCTGAAACTTTTGCTACAATTGTTCCTGTGCACGGATAGGTGGTGCAGTAGGCCTTGCCAGAGTTGTAATTGGGCCTTTAGAAGTGATTGATGCCATGCATCCATCAGTTCCTTTTTCCTGCGCCTTGTGACGCAGATCCGGAGTTCCACTTCTGAACCTTATTTCAGTGCTTTACTGCCCTCAAAAATAATTTTGCTGACAATGAGCTAAATAAGTCTACCCTATAAACTAAAGTATTAAAGCCATGTCTCAATGTAAGCAGATGTTTGTCAAGGACCAATGCGATGTCCGTTTTTGGTGTCTCGGATCCAAACATGATTCGAAGACATGCAATAAATGCTTCCTGATGGATTTGAAGGCCATTAGGGAGTGGGAGGTGAAGCTTTGTCACCAAAAATGAGTAGCAGGACTTTACGCTCAAGATTGTGGGCCTGTTCCTGCTCTGATCCAGATCCCCATCCTCTGGTAAGGTTACGACAAAGTCCAAGGACATGTCTCAGCACAAGAAATCGAGTTGTTGGTGGTCCTCTTGTCGGTCCAACTCCAGAGAGGGGTTGTGCAGTCAGCACTCTAAGGCCCTGAATCTGCATTCGTCTGATTTCGACCCCATTCTGTGGTGGAGCCGTTGCACCCTGATTTACCCGGACAATATGTGACTCCAGAGCAGGTAAGAGCCTTAAAGCAAGAATTTCTCAAGCTCTGCCAGTATCAGGCCACACCACCTCTACCTTGCTGAATGCCTGTGTGTCCAGACCAGACCAATGCTTGCCCCTTCCTTAGAGACACTGGTTTCAGATTCGGAGCAGAGATCTCCTTTAATCTTGGCTGGTGTCTTACTTTGAGAACTCTAAGGCTCAGCCAGTAGCATTGGAAGGTACTGCAGCAGTGACTCTGCCTCTGCACTAGCATCTTCAGTGCTTACAAACCTTGCATGGCTCAGAACCTAGATATAAAATAATTTCAAGATGCCCTACATGGTGGGTGTGATGAGGAAGGGGCTAACAATTTGCCCCCTCTCTGTACTGAGTATGGACTTAATCTAGACCTCAAGAATCGAAGTAGTCTTGATATCGTGACAGACAACTGACATGCTGTGGAGTACCTGAGTTTTGGCTGGTGCTGCCGGTAGGCTGCCCCATATCTAGGTACCACAGAGTATCTCCCCCATTTTAAATCCGTACACTTTGCGGAAAATCATTTTGCCAACAAATTGAACTTTAATCCCTTTCCTACCAATAAGTGTATATATCTTAACCACAGACGTTGGTGCTTTTTTTGATGTAAAAATGTGGATGACTATAACCAGTTCCTTAGCAAATAGCTTGCCAAAAGGCTTCCCCAGGGCATTTGACTAAGACTCAGGAGAAGTTAGCTGCGCTAGTTTAGGATCCACTCAAATCAAAATGGAACGGCCTCTATCTGCTGAGATGGTACAGATCTTTGGGCCAACCACAAGAAAATCTTGGGAGCTATTAGCCTTATTCTTTGCCAACCCAGCTGTCTCCGACAAATCCAGTAGATTGTCCTTGAAGGCCCATGAATGTCTGACCTCTCCCTTCATGGGGTCCTTGGTAAAATTCCCCATTAATGATGATCGTAGCATGATTTGGCCCGGACATAGGTAATACCATGTTCTCCTTCTGTCACCTCACACACAAGCAGTTCTGAGATTATCCAAGGGTTTGTAGAGCCTCATTCGGCATAGGTGGCTATTTGAAGTGCCAGAGGGTTACAATTATCAGCGAGGTTGAAGATTTCCTCTATCTTTTTTATTTTGTGCTCCTACTACCAAAGTCATGGTCAAACCTTCGCTTCTTGTCACCCACACAGGACAGACCTTTTCGGGGTCTGCAAAATAAACATTTTCAAATCCTATTTCTTCTTTTATGAGTTTGAAACCACCTCAGTCTTGAGCCTGGATTGACATTGAGACAAGGCATCTGACTTGGACTGGCATTTTCACAGTCAGAGGGATGTATTGGATTCTGAATGTGCTTTTGTCATTAAAGCCTGTTTGAGTTTCTGAAACGGACTCAGATGTCTCGGCTGTATCGGTGCTTTGGAGGGGTCAGTTCTATCGAGTCTTTGGATAAGATTGTCAAGATAGCGATGTCTAATAAAGTTCATTTTGTATGAGACCACCAGCCATATGAATGGAGTGTTTAGTTGTCTGTGTGAATCCAGTGTTTAGTGTGTGCGAGATCTCCTCCTCTTCAACGTACTCTGCTTAAACGAAAATAAGCAATATAGCCAGTGGCCACCATGTGGACTGAAAGTACTATACCACTTACTTTACTTAAGTAAAAGGCCTGTCGGGGGACTAAAAAGGCACAACTGCTGTGCCAGTTAACCGCTCAGGACCTCTGAAGACACCCCCGAGGAGCACTTCAAAAGAAAGCCATGGGCAATGTGGGAACATCTCTGCAGCTCTCCAAGCAATCTTCTGTGCATGTGTGGACCCTCGTGTCAACTAACCAGCTCAGTCAGCAGCGCAAGGACCACGCAGTTCAATCTCTAGTTGGGAAAGCAGTGACCACCGTTCCTGAAAGACCAAGCCACGTTAGCAATGTGAAGTAAAAGTAAAAAGCGGACTGCTGATTCCTTTTTTCTGTGTGTCTCCGTGAGCCATGGGCTGTAGGATCCAGTATCTAACCTGTCCTTAAAAACTCCATTGAATGGCAGTTGTAGGTGTCTGAGTCTAGCCTAGCATTGTTGAAAAAGCCTCATCAGGCCTGTTAAGCCTGTTCCCAAAATACACAACATGTAGTGATGAGAACATGAGGCAGTTACACATCCCAACTCATTCAAGTGGCTATAGGTTTATTTTTCCGCACGCCTCACTTGAATCTTTTGACACATGAATAAGCCCCCCTTTTTAAAAAGCCTTGTAATACTTATCATTGATAATAACTTTACTGTAGCCACTGTTGTACTATAATGTCGCTTGGTACCAGAACAAAGCAGCATGTGTAATAGTCCTGGTGCAATTTTTAATTTCATATGGCCAATAGCCTGCTAGTTGCTTCTTTCAGGATTACTTTTAAAAATGTATTCATAATGAATGTGTCTGTTTAAAAAAAATTATTTCATAAACAATTTTTAAAAATCTTTTTATAGGGATACTGCGTCTGGCATCTGGGGTTGTTGATTTGCTGCAGCACTATTTTCCAGAGTCCTTTGATAGGCTACCTCGGGACTGTGGTTTGTTTGATGGTCCAAAATCAACATTCTTGGAGTCCTGCAGTGTTAGTGACCTTGCCATACTTCTACGAGGCAATAAAAGAAGAACGCAACCAATAGAATTTGGAGCTCATCAGGTTGGTAAATTTGATATATGATTAAGTGGTTTGCATCGATCTAATGGTGAGTTATTGACCACACAACCCTAACAATTCCCAGTAGCTACTGTTTAGGTAATTGTGAAAGTTCTAATTTCTGCACATCTGCCCAAGTGGCAACATCTGGTCCTAATTGAGATTCAGACATTAGCAAACTTCTATAATTTTCTCTCCCTTTACCCCTCCTCTCCCTGTCTTTATATAAATTAACTTTAGCTCTATGCTCTAATATGATCAATAAATTGGTCAGCAAAGAATAGCAACAAAGTTGATGTGCCTCAAGCAAACCAGTGGCAAAGTATTGACAGTTTGTACTCCTGAGATGTCTAAGTAAACCGTTTCACTGCGAGTGATTTCTCTTAGTAATTGTGTAGTTTGTCTTGGGAGGTGATAATTTCCACTAGAAAAATGCTGTAGGTTGACGCTGTGCTATATTTATCCTGTCAGTTTGACTGACTTTTCACTCAAAAAATGTTTCAGTGGGCAAGGAACGTCCTCTCCTAAAACAATAGGTTTTAAACCATGAAGGGACTGTCCTCTCTAGATGCCAGTGATGGACACTCACTATGCCTGTCTTGGCTCCAAGCTATGCTGACAAAACCGAAAGGCCGTACTTGACCATTAAGCCAAACTTGAAGGTTGAAGGATGTAAAAATAAAGTCCTGATCAAGGTCACAGATGCGCCAGGACCTTGATAGACTGTTTGAAAGTCATGAAACTGAATGTAGGAAGCTGCCTCTTTATGTGATATATCAATAAATTGATATACCGTGTAGAGAGTCCAGGGGTTCCCTTACAAGTGGACAGGGGCTTGCTATGCAATCCCAAAGTGCTCTATTAGGGATTAGTGTGGTCGAGCAGCCTTAGGCTTAACACAGAGGAGTGCAAGACATTTGCAATATACACACAATGACTAATAAATGACAACACGACTCAAGAAGGAGATCCACACCAATTTATAAAAAAAACAAGTACTTTTATATATGATTTGGCAGCAGAGAAAAATCGTTCAGGTATGTACGTTTTTTTTTTCCCCTTTTTTTTTTTATTGAACATTTTGCAAAGCATGACATCATTATTCCGTGACATATGACATGTGGACACAATTGTTCCTGTAGCAACATAATCATTACTGTGCACCTCATATCATCCCCCTCCTCGCTCCAACTCCAGCATCTTTGCGATCTCTCTACCTATACCCCTTGCGCCTGCGCCTCCCTTAATTTGTTGATGCAGTGGCATCTGATTCCGATTCGTCCAATGGGGGGGTTCACAAATATTACCTCGATTAGACGCAGGTATGTACGTTTTTAAATCTAAATTGTATTCACTTTCAGAAGTAGACACAATGCAATTTCTAAGTTCTGCAATGTTCTCCTATGGTAGGAAGAGCAAGTTCTGCAAAGAGGTACTGTACATCAACTTACAGGACAAATCTCCAGGATTTAAGGTGAGTGATGGGCAAGGTCAAATAGAGGGCCCACAATACACCACCAGCAGTGCGATGGCAGCTGGGTGAAAATCAGGGTCAGGAGCCCAATGCATTTCAATGGGGATTGGTCACTGTAAAAGAGTCCTCAGGCTCTGGCTACGAAGCCAGTCAGGCTGAACCAGCAGTGAGCTCTGGCGTTGTGATGCTCTGGGGTGGGCGGGGGCACCTTTGGTCCTCATTTCTAAGATCCCGTGGCGACGGGTGCAGGGGTGTCTTAAGGTGTCAAGTTTTTCCTTACCGGAGCAGTCGCGGTGAAGGGGGCTGCGTGCAGAGGCTGCAGGCAATGTTGGGGAGCCCAGGAGGGGTGAAACTACGATGGACTCAAACTACGGAGGGATGGGGAACCATGTTGGCACTGGTAGCCCGCTTCCACTCGGGCCGGAGGCAACAGCTGTCGGGTTTAGGTGGTTCCGGAGGCCTCAGAGTCTTCTCTTTTGAAGATTCTTCAGAACAGGGCGTGTTCACAGGAGATCTTGAGTCTTTTTCGGAGACAGGCAGTCCTCCCACGTTTCTGCAGTCACAGCTGGAGGACGAGTCCACTTTGGCTCCATTTTTGATGAGGGATGCAGACAGACTGGCAGGGTTGGTACCAGATCAGCTGCTGCTTCTCTCTTTTCAGCTTTTTGGGCTCTTCTGTGTCCTCTCTCTTCTTAGGTCATCAGGATCTATGTCTCTCGTGCCAGGAATTCCCCTAAATACTTATTTAAGGCTGTTAGAGGAGTGTAGGGTAGTGGCCAACGGGCTACTGGCCCCTGGGGTCACTACCCCCCAGTATGACCACTTCCTGTGTATGCCATCCCAAAGATTCCTCTCCTGTGGGGGGAGCCAGATTTGCATTCCAAGGTGTCAGCTTCTTTGAAGCTCGCCAGTCCAAGGAGGCTAATGCAGCAGGTTTTCCTGTGGGTTGGGGTATTACACCCTCTTCCTGGGCAGTCTTTTGTCCTGGGTCTACTGAGAGCAAAGGCTCTCACCCGAGGAGGTCAGAACAGTGTGGCAGTTGGCAGGCAGGCAGGCAGGGCCCAGTCTGCTAGGACACCAGAGGAGGGTAGGTTTTCAGGGGGCACCTCTAAGGTGCCCTCTGGGTGCATGTATTGGTAAATCCAACACTGTCATCAGTGTGGGTTTTTTAATATGAGATGTTTGATACCAAAAGTCCCTATTTTCAGTGAAGTCCTCATGTTGCTAGGGGAGCTCATTTTCACCAGTGTCCGGCACATGTTTTAAAATGGCTTCCCTGGTCACTTGTGCTGGCAGTAATCGGACTGACCAGCACAGGAGCATATCTGCTTATGCAGGTATGCCCTCACATGTAATATTCAGCACCTGCCTTAGGGCTGTTTTGCCTGCTGCTTACAAATATTACATGCAGTGGTAGGGGACATGGCATACAGGGATGTGACATGTCGTGTTTTTGCTTTTGTCTGCACTAAGACACGCAGCCGCAGTGGCAGTCTTGCAGGTGCTTGGTAAGGGGTCCCTTAGGGTGGCACAATTTGTACTGCAGGCCTTAGGTACCCTTTGTAGTACCTCAGGGCCTTGTTACCAGGGTACCATTTACCAGGGACTTACAGAAGGTGCTAAAGGTTTTTCCAATTGAGCAGTTTTGGTGAAGATCTCTGGCACTAGGGACCTGGTTAGCAGGAACCCAGTGCACTTTCAGTGGAAATCACATCATGTACCAGGCAACATGTGGGGGTGACAATGTCAAAAAGGGGCACTTTCCTAGACTCCGCTACTTAAAAAAACAAACAAATAAGTGTAAATATGGCTCTCCTCCTTTCCATCACTCCGTGTCGCGCGATGTCCCTATTCTGTCCTTTCTCCCTATGCTTGCTGATCTTCCCGGGCCATTAATGACCGCACAACGGATCCATGAGCTGAGATTGGATATGAACTCTATCTTTGGTACCCATTTGAATCCCTGTCGTGTGCCTTCAGGCCCTAAAGATTTGAGGTGGCCCCCAGTCTGAGCATTGCCAGCTAATCTGTTCTCGGTGTGGACTACGCCCCTTGATTCAAGGCAGGGCTCTTCTTCGCGCCCAGCTCTGCGGACTCCAGCCATTGTGCAATGTCTGGTGCCGCCTTAATTGCCACGACTTGATGCCACCAGTCTAAACCTTGATACTGGCATTAATGTCCCCGACATCGGAAGGAGAGACCGTAGTTTTGTTGGACCTTAAGACTTATCGGCAGCCCTCTCCGAGGTTGCATACAGCATGCCTTTACTCTCATTTGGACTGTGAAAACGTCCCAAAAATATGGAAACAACTGGATGACCCTTATGATGATGATGACAATCTCTTCTAGGACTTGCAAGATGCCAGTGACCTGGATACCTGTCCAAACATTGACCTTTCCTCCTTTAATACTCAGTGGTAATAGAGGAGTCTGCCCCCTTCACAGCAGCAATTGGGAGAGTAGCAGACATTTTAGACCATACCTTACCCATTACAGAAGTCAAAACAAATGCCCTGATGTAGGTCCTTAATCCTGGAGGGACAAGTCAAAAACCTCTTGTACTCTTTAATGAGGCCCTTTCTGATGGGCACCTGGGCAAAACCAGTGTTTTCCCCACCCAGTCAACAGGCAGGTGGCAAGACAGCATAGGCCTGCTCCTTAGACCCAGATTTCACTTGCAACATCTGACTCCAGAAAGCCTGCCAGAAGCGAAATTAGAGACTAAACGCATGGAAATATTTGGCAAACACGTGTTTTGTGGGATGGAGTGGCAGACATCTTGCCGGCTATTGTTGAATACATTTGCCAAACCTACAAACTCTTGTACAGGATGGTCAAGACATGGCATATACTCGGATCTGGACACAGCTGACAGGAGGATGAGTGTTGTGTTTACGTGCCACACTTGGATTCGCTCCTTTGGCTTCTCAGATGATGTTCAGCAAGCTTTAAAAGACATGCCCTTTGATGGTTCCAGGTTCTTTGGAGCGAAGGTGGGCTTGGCCATGGAGAGCTTTAAAGAGAGCAAGGCCACTGTCCACTCTCTAGGCCTAGCTCCATCAATTCTGCAGTTCTCCCAGAAACATAACCCTTCTGATGCTTTGGGAGTGGATACTAGCACAGACAGTGCCAAAATAAGCTCCTGCAACAATAGGCCTCTCACTGGTTTCATAGGTAGAGGCAGGAGGATCAAGCTGACAGGGTCCTGGCCCCTAGGGGCAACGATATACCTAATCAACAGTACCCCTCTCACCCACACCACAGCTGCCGCAAAGGTACTTTAGGTCATCTTTGGCAGTGCACGATTACCCAGGCCACATCACCTTTCACCTCCCCAGGTGGAGAAGCATCACATCCGACCAATGGGTGCTCGATATTCTGGAGCCCGGTTACTCTCCATCCTTCCTGATCCCCCCCCGCAGATAATTTCACCTACACCACAACACCTTCTACAAGATCATCCGAAAGGTATGGGCTCTCTTGGTCAAGGGAGACATACAGAGGGTGCCGGCATCAAAGTTTGGGGATGGTTGCTACTCCCGTTATTGCCTGGTTCTGAAGGACGGAGGGCCATGTTCAAGGAGGAAACGTTCAGGATGCTCACCCTGGATCCAGTATCCTGCATGTGTACCACTCCAGGTGACACATGCAAGCTTTGCAGTGGGATCTAAACTCCCAGTGGGTTTCGCACCAAGCGAACCTATCAGACTCCAACCAGGTGTCCGTGGAGACTATGAACAACCTGCAGTGATGGCTGCTCGGCGGCAATTGGACATGGTGCAGATCCCTCTCCCCGACCCACCCAGAGCCAACAGTCATGACGGATGCATCATTGCTGAGTTGGGGAGGTCCTCTGGGAGATGTGCAGATCAGGGACTCTGGTCTCCACATCAACTTTCCGGAGATGCAAGCGATTCACTTGGCATTGAAGATGTTCCTCCTATCCATCAATTAGACACGGATTCAGTCGCTAATAAATAACACTACTGTTATGTGGAACTGCAACAAACAGGGTACATGGGGTTGTGGGTCCTATGCTAGGAGGCTCTACATCTCTGGAAGTGGCTGAACACTCTGTGCATCTACCTGGTCGCCCAACACTTGGCCAGATCTTTAACCCCTTCCGTTCTCCTGTCGGCCAACGGCGGTCGCAAGCACTACTTGGCTAGTGCTGCGCACGTCCGTTGGCCGGCGCGTCCCGCCCACTTTTTCAAACCGCGGCGAAATTCGTGCTGCGGTTAAGCGGCTATGCACCAGAGCTAATGAACTCAACCGCTGTTGCCTAGTGGATCACAAATAGCATTTGCACTCGGTGGTGATACAAGGCATCTTCCAACAATAAGTAGAACCCTGGATCGATCTGTTTGCAACTGCAGAGAACGCACAGTGTCGTGTTTTTTAACTTTCCCAAGAACATTCTTCCTCAGGGATGCCTTTAATCTCTACTGGGGCCTTTCTGCCCTAGTCTTACCTGCCCAGAGCACTGAAAAAGATCAAGAAGGACTGGGCCCTAGTCATCCTAGTGGCCCTGGACTAGTTGAGGAGAGTTGTTATCCACAACTTCTGGCGATGAGAATCTGCCTCCCACTTCGGCTGGCCCTTCTGGGGACCTCCTGTCCAAGAGTAGGATTGGATCTTGCACCTGAATTTGCACCACCTGCACCTGTATTTGTAGAAGCCAGGTGTCCTTCTTCTGAAACAGTACATGCTGGATTCTGGGGGAAATGTGTTGTCTGGTGTTTTTCAACATGATATTCAGTCTTTACAGGCAATGTTTTGTCTTTCCTTAGCTTTCCAAGGCTTTGCATTTGCCAGATTAGTCCTCTCTTTTCACATCACGTGGTGTGATGCATTTCTTGAAATGCTGGTCCATATGTTCTTGCCAACACTGTTTGTAATGCTATAGAGGGATCTTAATTTGGTACTCACATCCATTTTGAGCCCATTCAAAGCTACACTGTTTGCTCACCGCTAAAACTGTGTTCCTCATTGCTATAGTGAATGAAATCCAGGCCTTGAACTTCTAGCAGCCATTCACATCCTTTTTTCAGCATAAGCTGGTCCTCTGAACAAAAGTGGCATTCTGGCCAAAAGTAGTGATGTCCTTCCACAAAAGGCGATTTATCACTCTGCCAGCTTTCTATGTCCCTCCTCACCCATCCAAGGAGAAGGAATGGTTCCATCGGTTAAACCCTAAGAGTGCCTTCTGTTTTTCATTGTTCTGACCAGAAACTATTGATTGGGTGACCAACTTTTTGTGGGCTTCTCTGGAACAAAAAAGGGTAACAAAAAAAGCACCATCTTCCAAATGTATTGGAATCCTTTGGATTTTCGATGGCTTCAGAAGCTTTTGGTAGCAAATAAAAGAACAGACCAAGAGCAAACACAGTGCCAGAAGGACATTAAGTTCTGCCTTGGCTTCTAATACGATACTAAAGGGGATGATGGACGGAGCGCTTGGGCAAATCAAGCACTCACCCACAGTCAACGATCTGGGTTTAATCCATCATCATTCTTTAGCTCACTCCACCACCCCAGTTCAGACATGGCCATATGCAAATCAGTCTGACCCTGTGCCTCATGGGAACAGTCCAGCCCGAACTGCCAAGCCATGTCTTCCCTGGACCGGAAACAAGCATCCTGGGACCGGTTTCAGGTTCATAACCCTCATCAGCCAGGCTATCTTGAATCCAGTGGCAAAGTGAGCAAGGGACCCACGTCTGGGCATACCGTGCCAACTTAGGGCGAACAAAGCGATACTAAAGGGGATGATGGACGGAGCGCTTGGACAAATCAAGCACTCACCACCAGTCAACTGATCTGGGTTTAATCCATCATCATTCTTTAGCTCACTCCACCACCCCAGTTCAGACATGGCCATATGCAAATCAGTCTGACCCTGTGCCTCATGGGAACAGTCCAGCCCGAACTGCCAAGCCATGTCTTCCCTGGACCGGAAACAAGCATCCTGGGACCGGTTTCAGGTTCATAACCCTCATCAGCCAGGCTATCTTGAATCCAGTGGCAAAGTGAGCAAGGGACCCACGTCTGGGCATACCGTGCCAACTTAGGGCGAACAAAGCGATACTAAAGGGGATGATGGACGGAGCGCTTGGACAAATCAAGCACTCACCACCAGTCAACTGATCTGGGTTTAATCCATCATCATTCTTTAGCTCACTCTACCACCCCAGTTCAGACATGGCCATATGCAAATCAGTCTGACCCTGTGCCTCATGGGAACAGTCCAGCCCGAACTGCCAAGCCATGTCTTCCCTGGACCGGAAACAAGCATCCTGGGACCGGTTTCGGGTTCATAACCCTCATCAGCCAGGCTATCTTGAATCCAGTGGCAAAGTGAGCAAGGGACCCACGTCTGGGCATACCCTGCCAACTTAGGGCGAATAAAGTGATACTAAAGGGGATGATGGACGGAGCGCTTGGGCAAATCAAGCACTCACCCCCAGTCAAATGATCTGGGTTTAATCCATCATCATTCTTTAGCTCACTCCACCACCCCAGTTCAGACATGGCCATATGCAAATCAGTCTGACCCTGTGCCTCATGGGAACAGTCCAGCCTGAACTGCCAAGCCATGTCTTCCCTGGACCGGAAACAAGCATCCTGGGACCGGTTTCGGGTTCATAACCCTCATCAGCCAGGCTATCTTGAATGCAGTGGCAAAGTGAGCAAGGGACCCACGTCTGGGCATACCCTGCCAACTTAGGGCAAACAAAGCGATACTAAAGGGGATGATGGACGGAGCGCTTGGGCAAATCAAGCACTCACCCCCAGTCAACTGATCTGGGTTTAATCCATCATCATTCTTTAGCTCACTCCACCACCCTAGTTCAGACATGGCCATATGCAAATTAGTCTGACCCTGTGCCTCATAGGAACAGTCCAGCCCGAACTGCCAAGCCATGTCTTCCCTGGACCGGAAACAAGCATCCTGGTACCGGTTTCGGGTTCATTACCCTCATCAGCCAGGCTATCTTGAATCCAGTGGCAAAGTGAGCAAGGGACCCACGTCTGGGCATACCCTGCCAACATAGGGCGAACAAAGCGATACTAAAGGGGATGATGGACGGAGCGCTTGGGCAAATCAAGCACTCACCCCAGTCAACTGATCTGGGTTTAATCCATCATCATTCTTTAGCTCACTCCACCACCCCAGTTCAGACATGGCCATATGCAAATCAGTCTGACCCTGTGCGTCATGGGAACAGTCCAGACCGAACTGCCAAGCCATGTCGTCCCTGGACCGGAAACAAGCATCCTGGGACCGGTTTCGGGTTCATAACCCTCATCAGCCAGGCTATCTTGAATCCAGTGGCAAAGTGAGCAAGGGACCTGAAACAAGCATCCTCCTGGGCTCACTGTGCCACTGGAATCAAGCTATCCTGGCTGAAGAGGGGTGAAACCCCGAAACCGGTCCTAGGATGCTTGTTTCCGGTCCAGGGAGGACCTGGCTTGGCAGTTCGGGCTGGTCTGTTCCCATATAGCCAGGTCTAAGCTGGGGTGGCATGGTGAGCAAAAGATTGATGGATTTAACCCAGATCTCTTGACGGGGGGTGAATGTTTTGATTTGTTATGCATTCCGTCCGTCAATTGTGTCTTTTGCTTTCTCGCCCTAAGTGCGCCAGGTATGCTCAGACGTGAGTCCTGGGCTCACTATGCCACTGGAATCAAGCTATCCTGGCTGAAGAGGGGTGAAACACCGAAACCGGTCCTAGGATGCTTGTTTCCAGTCCAGGGAGGACCTGGCTTGGCAGTTCGGGCTGGACTGTTCCCATGAGGCACAGGGTCAAGACTGATTTGCATATAACCCGGTCTAAGCTGGGGTGGCATGGTGAGCAAAAGAATGATGGATTTAACCCAGATCTCTTGACTGGGGGTGAATGTTTTGATTTGTTATGCATTCCGTCCATCAATTGTGTCTTTTGCTTTCTCGCCCTAAGTGCGCCAGGTATGCTCAGACGTGAGTCCTAGGCTCACTATGCCACTGGAATCAAGCTATCCTGGCTGAAGAGGGGTGAAACACCGAAACCGGTCCTAGGATGCTTGTTTCCAGTCCAGGGAGGACCTGGCTTGGCAGTTCGGGCTGGACTGTTCCCATGAGGCACAGGGTCAAGACTGATTTGCATATAACCCGGTCTAAGCTGGGGTGGCATGGTGAGCAAAAGAATGATGGATTTAACCCAGATCTCTTGACTGGGGGTGAATGTTTTGATTTGTTCTGCATTCCGTCCATCAATTGTGTCTTTTGCTTTCTCGCCCTAAGTGCGCCAGGTATGCTCAGACGTGAGTCCTGGGCTCACTGTGCCACTGGAATCAAGCTATCCTGGCTGAAGAGGGGTGAAACCCCGAATCCGGTCCTAGGAAGCTTGTTTCCGGTCCAGGGAGGACCTGGCTTGGCAGTTCGGGCTGGACTGTTCCCATGAGGCACAGGGTCTAGACTGATTTGCATATAGCCAGGTCTAAGCTGTGGTGGCATGGTGAGCAAAAGAATGATGGATTTAACCCAGATCTCTTGACTGGGGGTGAATGTTTTGATTTGTTCTGCATTCCGTCCATCAATTGTGTCTTTTGCTTTCTCGCCCTAAGTGCGCCAGGTATGCTCAGACGTGAGTCCTGGGCTCACTGTGCCACTGGAATCAAGCTATCCTGGCTGAAGAGGGGTGAAACCCTGAAACCGGTCCTAGGATGCGTGTTTCCGGTTCAGGGAGGACCTGGCTTGGCAGTTCGGGCTGGACTGTTCCCATGAGGCACAGGGTCAAGACTGATTTGCATATAGCCAGGTCTAAGCTGGGGTGGCATGGTGAGCAAAAGAATGATGGATGTAACCCAGATCTCTTGACTGGGGGTTAATGTTTTGATTTGTTCTGCATTCCGTCCATCAATTGTGTCTTTTGCTTGGCTTCTAATACAGCCTATCTCTGACTGTAGCTGTATCGTTTTAAACCGTTGTTATGGCTGACTTTAGATCTAATTTAGTCAAGACCTCATTGGACATCACGTTCAATAAACTCTTGCTTAAACATCCTCGGCTCACCCCGACACCTTACATGGGGCAGCAAGACCAACACGTGCCAAATACAAGGATTTCCCCTCATCCAGATACACCTGGATTCGGAATGAACCACGTCCCACTGATGGCAATACAGACATTTTCTTTTAACATGTTTTTACTGCCATAGGCTTTCTTTCTATCACGTTCATCCATCCATTTATCAGTTCATACATTTTCATTAATAATAAAAGACAAATAAGTGTACACATCCCTTTTGTGTTTTGAGTAAAGTCATGAATGCCCAGTGGGTGATGAGGACAATATTCCAGTCAGATCAAGTGAAGAAGGATAGTTGAGAAGGAGGGTAAGATCAGAGGAAATTTGCTTGTTCATGGTTATCTATGAAAAGATTTAAAGTGCATCATGAAATCTCAATGTGTGCTGGTTTTTAGGATGTTGCTAAAGAGTAGAAGTGGATGCTATTTGATGCAAAATAGTTCATCTACCTGGATGACTTGAGGAAGTAAGATGGATTAAACAATAGTTGTAGTTCTCTGGAAACTAGATATCTGCTTAATAATCCTGACTAGAATACAGTTGCATGATTAATATTTATTAACATTGTGTTAGTATGACATCTAGAAAGTAAGAGAAATATTGAGCACCCTTCAAGTGACTTAACCCTGTTTTGTCTTGGAGAAGCAGTCAACATATGCTGATGACTACTAATTATTGTCAATTATTTTTGTTGTAGGTGATATTGGTTGCAAATGAAATGGCAAAAGAAAAGATTCCAGAGGAACTTAGCCTGGCTCTTGTATTGACCATTTATGAAGCTAAAGGTTTAGAATTTGATGACGTTCTCCTGTACAATTTTTTTACTGATTCTGAGGTATTGAATGTTTCATAAAAAAATATGCAGTACAAAGTTGACTACTCAAAAGTTGTGCATTATTTTAAAATGCATTGCAAATTGAAAGATGGTTATGTTGATTTCTACAAATTTGCTCTTTTGTAATTCTTTTCAAGAATGTTAAATCAGTAGATATATTTAATGCATGAACACAAGGCAGACATCATGATGTTGCAGTGGAAAACAATCCTGGTGGCTGAGTTTGAGAAGAAGGAATGTGATTTTATCTTTATTGTGTTGGATGTAAAACATACATTTGTGAATTTCTTGGTGCAAAAGCAAAGATTGTCCCGATAAGTATTCCTCTTTAATACTCGAATATAGGTAATGAAACGTCCAAAAAACGGATGATTGTGTATTGAAAGACAATGTGCTGGTATTGCTGATTCTTTGGGTTGTAGTTACAAATTAGAAAGTATGCATTTTCTCGCCTTATCCTCTGTAAAGTATCAACGGTATGAATTTACAACAGTGCCTTGGAGTGATATGTGTAATGGCATGACTGGGTATTGGCACCACCAGTAGCTGTTCTCCAACTGCTGACAGACCAGATTTCTTTATGGATGTCAACACTGCTGTGTCTCTAAGTTTTGAGCAGCTTCAGCATAAACAGTGTTCTGTAGTAGGGGATCTCTGTGTATAGTCATAATCTATGTATAGTCCCGCCCATGTGCGGGGACCCCGGAGCAATCAAAATATCTCTTAAGCTGTCCTGCATTTGCAAACCTGCAAAGACACTTAAGAGACAGACAAAATAATTACAGCCTAATAACAATATGGCTGCACTGGCCAGCACTTCATCCGAAGTGAACACAAAAGCCAAAATAAAGTTTAAATGTCATTTTTATTCACATATGACATGTTCCTTTATTGTATCACACTCCCTTCACCAAAATCCCTTTGAACAATAGAGAGGAAGGGGTGGACAGACAAGCCCTATAGGCTGTCATTATGTGTCTGCTAAAAGGATACCGTGCCTTTAAGGAACTCTCCAGAGACCCCCGGTATCCCAGGATGCACAGCCAAAGCAAGTTACTTTCAGTTCTTTTTTCCGGCTCCTGCTAACAGGACCCGGGAGCATTGAGCTCTACCCTTTTGGGTGGATATTTTGGATAAAATTGGTTTTTTGAAGAAAAAAGTTTGTTCATTCGACGTCTAGAGCCTTTCTCTGCTGCATCCTGTAGTTTGGTGCAGTTTGACCCACTTTTAGCATTGCTTTATTTGATAAATGCCCTGAGTGTGGGAGGAAAATGGCCAAGACGGACCCACATGATGTCTGTATTCTCTGCTTATCATCTTCACACGTCCCTGCTACATGTGACATCTGCAAGACCTTCTCCAAGAGGACCCTGAGGGACAGAGAGAAGATTCGCCTTCAGAACGAGGAGAAGCAGAGAACAGGTGGGACTTCTGGGCATGGAGGATCTCCTTCCCCATCCTCTGCCCATGCTTCAGCCTCTGGAGGGACCTCCGGGCAGAAAAAGGAGCAGAAACGACGCCTACCGGCCAAAAGATCCCGTTCGACGTCGAAGACGACGACGTCGATGGCGAGAGGTACGGCACCGGTGTGTTCGCCGTTGATCCAGGGCTCTGGATCTCAGCGTCCTCGACGTTCGACGTCGAGAGAGGGGCCGGCGAGACCTCGGACTAGGTCGCCGTCGAAGGCTTCACAGTCGACGTCGACACAACATCGACGTCGTACTGAGCCCCGCAGACAGCGCCGCTCGCCGTCGAGGCGAGCCCGCTCGCCTCCTTCGCCGTCGACTCATAGATCGACGTCGACGCGGAGACACCGGCGACGGACGCCGAGTCAAAGGAGATCGCCGTCGAGTCGAAGGAGATCGCCGTCGAGGCGGAGGAGATCGCCGTCGAGGCGAAGGGGATCGCCGTCGAGGCGAAGGATATCGCCGTCGAGGCGACATCGCTCACCGTCGACGTCGAGAGGCTCGCCGTCGAGGAAAGGCAGGGGACGCTGATCGACTTCAGGGGGTAGACCCGCAAAGAAGAGAAGGGTGGACGGAAGTCCGGACAGGGCTAGTCCGGGTTCTCCGGCGAGGAGTGATGGAGGCCCGCAACCTCAGCCGCGGCCTCAGAAGCATCCTACGCCTCCTCCTCCTCCTCCACCTGACCCCCGGCTCCCGGTGGCGCCTCCTAAGCGACCTACGCCACCTCCGCTGCCACCGCCTCCGGTGCCGCAGCTCCGACCTTCGCCTCGGCGGCCAGTGGCTCCGAAGAGACTGAGATCACGCTCTAGATCGCGCCGGAGGTCACGGAGCAGACACAGATCGTCCACTCACACAAGGCATGGACGACGGAGGTATAGATCTCGATCCAGAGGCACGAGGTATTCGGACTCGTCTGGCACTGGACGGCTTTCCCCCACGTTATCGGAAACGCCGCCTACTAGAATCTCGCCAGTGGATGATATTGCCACTTTCCAAGATGTTCTGATGAGAGGGGCGGCAAAATTGGGACTCTCAGTGACAGTACCAGTTCCCCCTACCTCTGTGATATTCGAGACGTTACACAAGGCGCATCTATCACGCCCCCTCCTCCCTTTGGTTCCAGGTCTGGAGGAACCAGCCATGGAGGTCTTCTTGACACCGGCCGTGGTTAAGTCTGCTCCCTCAAGGTTGCAAAAGAAGTACAGGGCCCCTCATTCGGACCCGGCGTTCCTCAGGGTGGACCCTCCCCCGGACTCTGTCATTGTGGTTGCGGCTAGGAAGCAACATGCCACGTCACCCTCTTCCACAGCTCCTCCGGATAAGGAGAGTCGCAAGATGGACTCCTTGGGGAGGAGGATGTGCTCTACGTCAGCCACGACTATGAAGGCTGCTAGCGCCTCCGCTCTGCTGGGTCGCTATGACCGATCATTATGGGACTCCCTGCAACAGTTTGCTGACTCTCTGCCTAGGGATAAACGGGAAGACTTCCAGTAGGTGTTGAACGAGGGCATGATGGTCTCCAACCAGATCATCAGTGCAGCGGGGGATGTGTCATTGCTGGCGGCCCATGGGTGCTGTCATGGAGTACACATGAGGAGACATTCCTGGCTGAGACTTACCTCTCTAAAGCCTGAAGCGCAGCAAAAGATTGCTAACTTACCTTTCTCTGGCACGACGTTATTCGGGTCTCATGCGGATGACGAAATGGCCCGCATGAAGGCCGAAGCAGAAACCCTGAAAGCCGTGGGGTTGGAAAAACCCAAGGAACAGACGAGGTCATTCCGTTCCTATGGCAGGCGTTATTCTAAACAACGCGGCCAAGGGCGTCAGTCTGGTCAACAACAACAACACCGGCAACAACAACAGTTCCCGAGGCAGTCCTTTCAAAAGCGCCAGAGGGGCAGAGGACAGCATCAATCCTCGTTGGGGAACAAAGGCCCGGCCGGGTCGAAGCCCTGAAAGGTCACTTCCCCTTCATCCGTTACCCGCTCCGGTGGGGGGGAAGTATTCAATACTACCTGGCAGAGTGGAGAACAATAACTCAGGACAAGTGGGTACAGTCTTCGTTTCACCAGCCCGCCTCCACAGGTCCCACCAGTGCGCTCTCCCTACATGGTGCGAGAGCTCAAGTGGGAGGCGGACATTCTGTTAAAGAAGAAGGCGATAGAGACTGTTCCTTTGAGGCAACAAGGAAAAGGTCTTTACTCAAGGTTCTTTCTCGTCAGAAAAAAGGACAAGAACGAGTTCAGGCCTATTCTAGATCTGCGTCAAGAAAACAAGTGGATCCGCAGAGAAAAGTTCCGTATGTTGTCCCTGCATCAGATTTACCCTCAGTTGCATCGAGGAGACTGGCTGTGCGCCATAGATCTGCAGGACGCTTACTTTCATGTGCCGATCGCACAAAAGCATCGCAAGTTCCTGAGGTTTCTGGTAGGCAACAACCATTACCAGTATACAGTACTCCCGTTTGTCTGACGTATGCACCAAGGACGTTCTCCAAGTGCATGGCAGTGGTGGCAGCACACTTGCGGAAGAACAAAGTGTTTGTGTATCCCTACCTGGACGATTGGCTGATCAAAGCTGCCACGTACCAGGAAGCCCAGTGTCATTTCAACAGGACAGCTGCCTTGATTCATCGCCTGGGACTGCACATCAACATGACGAAGTCGGTGTCGATCCCTGTGCGGTGTCTCCAGTACTTGGGGGGCCTCAGTCAATACTTTGAACGCAAGCGTGTGTCCTTCGGAGGAGAGACGCTAATCTATCCGTTGGAAGGCCCTGCACCTCCTCTCAGCCCACTCTCCTATGGTGAGGATGGTGGCCTCTTTACTCGGGTCGATGGCTCCATGCATCTTTCTTACCCCCAATGCACGTCTGCATATGAGGCCTCTGCAGGAATGTCTGGAGGATCAATGGGACCAGAGGCGGGGGCGTTGGGAGGACAAGATTCATCTGTCCCAACACGCTCTACAGTCTCTGAAATGGTGGTGCTCCTCAGAGAATGTCTGCAAGGGGACTCCCTTTCACAAGGATATTCCGGTCCAGACCATAGTGACCGATGCGTCTCTCCAGGGCTGGGGAGCGCATTCGGGCCCTCTTCAGATTCAGGGGATATGGTCACAGACGGAGATGACTTACCACATCAACTTTTTGGAACTCAGAGCAGTACACTTGGCCCTGAAGGCGTTCCATCCCTCCTTCAAGACGAACTCCCTGCTAGTTCAGACGGACAATACTACTACCATGTATTACCTCAACAAGCAGGGGGGCTCCCGTTCACGCACGCTGTCTCGGGAGGCACAGACAATCTGGAATTGGCTGGTGGCCAGGAACCTAACGATCACGGCAACCCATCTGCCGGGAGTGCAGAATGCCCAAGCCGATGCGCTCAGCAGGCTCGTTCAAGAAAATCACGAGTGGGTGCTAAACGACGACGTACTAAGAGGCGTCTTCGCTGAGTGGGGCACTCCGGATATCGATCTGTTCGCTACAGCAGAAAACAGCAAATGCCGCGACTTCGCGTCCAGGTACTACCAACCAGGGACACTGGGGAATGCACTATGGATCAGCTGGTCGAACAGCTTTCTCTACGCCTTTCCACCCATTCTCCTGATTCCGGCGGTGCTGATCAAGCTGTCGCAATCCAGAGCCAGGATGATCCTGATTGCTCCGGAGTGGCCGAGGCAATGGTGGTTCACCGACCTTCTTCACCGGTCTGTTCTACCGCACCGGCGCCTGCCGTGCCGGCCGGACCTTCTCACGAAATTCGGAGGACAGATGGTTCACCCCAATCTCTCGTCCTTGAGTTTGGCAGCATGGCTCCTGAGCTAGTACAGTATGGACACTTGAACCTACCTCAGGACTGTATGGAGATCTTGAAAGAGGCGAAGAGACCGTCTACGAGGACTTCTTACGCCTATAAGTGGAAGAGATTCTGCTTATGGTGCACGGCAAAGGACATTGACCCTACATCCTGTAAAGAAGATGTTATTCTACCTTATCTGCTGAAGTTAGCTCAATCTGGGCTTAACTTTCAGTCTATTAAATTTCATCTTGCAGCTTTGACTGCGTATAGAAAGGGTCCTTCCCAATCCTCATTTTTTTCAAATCCCTGTGATTAAGGATTTTTTGGAGGGTTTGCGTAAGGTGTTTCCCCCTGTTAGAGGACCTTCCCCACCATGGGAATTGAACGTGTTGTTGTCCAGATTAATGAGGGAGCCTTTTGAGCCTATTCATAAGGCTTCTCTGCAGCATTTGTCCTGGAAGGCTGCCTTCCTTATGGCCATTACATCGGCCAGGAGAGTAAGTGAGATTCAGGCTCTGTGTTGTCAAGAGCCGTATACTGTATTCCATGCTTCTAAAGTGGTAATGCGTACTCATCCTAAGTTTTTACCTAAAGTGATATCTGATTTCCATGTAAATCAAATGATAACTTTGCCTACATTTTTTCAGCATCCCTCCTCTCCGGCGGAGAGGTCTCTGCATTTCCTAGATGTGCGTAGAGTGTTGAAATTCTATCTAGATAAGACAAAAGACATCCGCAGGTCGGATCAACTGTTTGTAAATTATGGTTCGGTAAGAACTGGTCTAGCTACCTCGAAGCAGACCATCTCCAGATGGATTGTGTCCTGTATTCAGCTCTGTTATCAGAAAGCTAATAAGACGTTGGGGGGTAAGCCTACAGCACATTCGACTAGGGGCAAAGCAGCGACTACAGCTTTGCTTAGGAATGTTCCAATCGCTGACATTTGTAAGGCTGCCACCTGGAAGTCGGTCCATACGTTTACAAAGCATTACTGCCTGGACTCTGATGCTAGGGCAGATGCGCAGGTTGGACAGGCTTCGCTGAGGAATTTGTTTGCACAGTAATTTGTTGGTGTTTGATTTTTACTCCGCCGCTATTTATTGGTTGGGATGGGCATGCTATTCTACTCATAGATTATGACTATACACAGAGATCCAATCACAAGAGAGCTCCACTGGATGTGTGGAGGAGGGAACGAGAGGCATGGGGTTCTAGGAGCAGCAGCCTCCAATACTAAATATTCATCACAAAAGTCCTCCCGAATGTACATTCGGGAGGACCGGTAGCTGACGTATAGGCTTCGGGACGCATTGACCTCAAGTTACAAGGAAACACAACTGTGGTTTCTCCCCCGCCCCCTCCCCCATGGGACAAGTTGTCCAAATTACTAGGGCTTCACTATTGGAAGCAGCTCTAAGACGGTGAAGTGTGCCTTGTGCCACACTCCCGCAGTGGTATCACATTACCTATTTTGGTAAGAACGGAGCCCTTGATTTCTTTTTCTAGGTCCTGATGAATGCCACTGACCCTTCGGGGCCATCCAGGCAGAAATATGTCGACCATCCATTAGACCATTCACTAGACGGTTGGGAACAATAACCGTCCCAACTACCGTCACACCTATATTTTAATATCATATGGTATTCATCTCACATTAAAGAACTGCTACTGATTACTATAATGATTTTTAACTTCACTCACATAGTCACGGGCCCCCACTCCTCCACTTAGAAGTGCATCCTTGTCGTCAAGTGTATGCCCGCCCTCCATCAAACGAAGGTTTTGGAGGGCGAGGACTGGCCAATGATGAAGCATGACACCAGGTGGTGTGTGAGACCAGTCCGTATCTTTTTGTGAGATGCCCACACCTACGACGTTCTTGTAACTCGCTTGGGTTATCACACTAGGAGCAGCTCTTTTGTGATGAATATACACAGAGATCCCCTACTACAGAAGGAGTAGTTTCTTACCTGTAACTCCAGTTCTGTTGTAGGGGTATCTCTGTTATAGTCATAAGCGACCCTCCCTCCTCCCCGGTGGAGTAAACTGACAGTATCAGGCATGTTGTTGTACACCTTCAAAAAGAACTGAAAGTAACTTGCTTTGGCTGTGCATCCTGGGATACCGGGGGTCTCTGGAGAGTTCCTTAAAGGCACGGTATCATTTTAGCAGACACATAATGACAGCCTATAGGGCTTGTCTGTCCACCCCTTCCACTCTATTGTTTAAAGGGATTTTGGTGAAGGGAGTGTGATACAATAAAGGAACATGTCAGATGTTAATAAAAATGACATTTAAACTTTATTTTGGCTTTTGTGTTCACTTCGGATGAAGTGCTGGCCAGTGCAGCCATATTGTTATTAGGCTGTAATTATTTTGTCTGTCTCTTAAGTGTCTTTGCAGGTTTGCAAATGCAGGACAGCTTAAGAGATATTTTGATTGCTCCGGGGTCCCCGCACATGGGCGGGACTATTCATAGATTATGAGTATAACAGAGATACCCCTACTACAGAACTGGAGTTACAGGTAAGAAACTACTCCTTATCTCATAGGCTGACAAAACATGGATCTACAGGTTTGTATCAAGAATGTTCATATATATGTGTATGTGGTATTTCTATACCGTGAATCTAGCTGAACGGTAGTGGAGTAGTGTTCAGGGTCAAAGGCACAGATACAGTCAACAAGTGATTGGAGGGAAAAGCTTGATGCTAAGAGTCGAAGAGAAAGAGAACTGCTACTTTGTTGTGATGTAGTATTCTATAAACGGGTGTGTCTTCAGCTCTTTTCAAAATTGAAGCAGGTTTGGGACGGCTGGGTAAGGGGCTGGCACTCCAGATCCTGAATTCATTGATGGAAACTGTCTGGTGCCTTCTTTTTTCGTCTCCAGTCTAAAGGTGTCCTAGCCGCGGGTGTGCCGAGACCCACTGGAGGTGGTGAACTTGTAAGCCAGACTTGGGCAAGAGGTTTTGTCTGAGATGTCTTTATAGATGATATGACTTATCTTGGAGATCATGTGAGTTGGCAAGGGGAGCCAGTAGAGTCCTATCTGGGAGGAGATCAGGCTGTGATGGGAAACAACCTTTACAACGCAGTCATTACATCGCACTACATTTACAACGCAGTCATTACATCGCAGCATCCTTTACAACGCATGTCACTACAATGCAGCCATTACATTGCATGTCACTACAGCACATGACACTACAACGCATGTCACTACAACGCAGGCATTACATCGCATGTCTGTGAGAAAGTCTTAAGCTTTCCTAAACCAAGAAACAATTAAGGGATTTGACTTACTATTTCGTGGTGAGAATTCATGTTGTAGTTTACAGAAATCAGTCCCATATAAGCAGCTGAAACTC
Organism: Triturus cristatus; assembly: GCF_964204655.1. NCBI lineage: Eukaryota > Metazoa > Chordata > Amphibia > Caudata > Salamandridae > Triturus > Triturus cristatus. The sequence goes on from NC_140588.1 coordinate 515,675,715, forward strand.
AGTAGATAGGTGTGAGAAAGTGCCATCTTTCTTGCATGGTATGCCCCCACTTTTTGCTGAATTGCTGAATGTACTTTGACTGAGTGTGCCCTGGACTCCTTCCAATCAGGTGCCCAGGGCCTATGTTCCTTCCCCAAAACCCATATTGGCAAACCCTGGCCACATGTCAGCCCCTGGTAAATGGTACCCTAGGTACCCAGGGCCTTGTGACCAGGGAAGGCCTCTAAGGGCTGCAGCACTCATTTTGCCACCCTTAGAGGCCCTGTACCCTTACACACACACACACTGTCCTTGCAGGCTGGGTGTCTGGGTACAAGACCAAACAAAGAGTTGACATGGCACACATCCCTGTGTGCCATGCCCACCACCTACAGGAGCAGGAGTCCTGTGCCCCTACAGTACCCAGGTCCATTCCTGGGCACTGTAAGTGCAGTGCTTCCATTTAAGAGTGCATGGTGCTGAGAGCTCGTCAAACCCGAACTCCACAGCACCATAATGGCAACACTGAAGACTGAGAATTTTGGTATCAAACTTCTCAGCACATTAAACCCACACTGATGCCAGTGTGGGATTTAATGTGCCAAGCACCCCAGAGGGCATCTTAGAGATGCCCCCTAAAACCTAACCTACAATCAACGTCTGTTCTGAGGCTGCCTAGGCTGCCACACAGCAGACATGTTGCTGGACCCCTGGGTAGGGGAGCCCCTGCTCTCCTGGGCCTGCAACAATGCACATCCTGGGCGAGGTGCTAAATCTCCTACCCCAGGATGGGCAGGGGGAAGCTTCAAAGGCATGCCGCCTCTGTGAGCTTCCCCAGGCCACTGCAACCCCTCACTCTGGCGGGAAGCTTGGCCGGAAACCCCAAATAAGGACAGGGGATGTGCCAGCCTGCCAACCCCACCCCTCAGGTGGGGGAGGCGAGGTGAAGCACATTTCCGGGCTCTCGCCATCTTGAAGATGGGAAGCCCTGCCCAATCAGGACTAGGCTACTGCCCCCCCCTCCCACAGGAGAGAGGCAGGATAGGGGGTGTACCCACCCCAGGACAGGGACCCATTGGTCCCTGCCCTTCACCTACCTGTAACGCCCCTAAATCTAGTATTTAGGGGCAACCTGAACCTTCCTATTCCAGATTCCGAAATCTGAAGAAGAGCTAGAAGAAAGAAGACCTGCCCTGCAGCTGCTAAGAAGAGGAAGACACCAACTGCTTTGGCCCCAGCCCTACCGGCCTGTCGACCCTCGAACCTGCTCCTGCTCCAACCCGGCATCTCTTGTGGCCGGCAACCTTACAAACCCCGGAGGACCTGGCTACTTTTTGACTCTAAGCCCCCTGGGACTCCCATGAGTAGAGGCTCTACTCAAAAATCTACTTCTAATCCCTGGCAGCAGCCCGGAACCGCGAACCCAGCACACTCTGCACCAGCCAAGCCTGGCCTGTGCCGGAGTGAACAAAGACCACGAGGACGACCCCACGGCGACTGTGAACCCGAGTCCGGCACCCAAGCACCTCCCTCGACACTCCTGAAGAAGCCTGCAGCCTCCGAACCAGGTGCTTTCCAACCGCGATCAACAGAGGGTAAGATTTCCCGACACCAAAAGGCACTCCTGCACCCGGCGCCCCACGGCCCCCTGTGCCCAATCCCGGGGTACCTACCTAGCCTCCAACTACCCAACTTACCTCTCTAAGTGGTGGTGGCACCTGAAGAATCTTCGTCCCCGAGCTTGCAGTCTTTTTCTAAAGCGGAGCTTTCCCATTGAAATCAATTGAGCGCCCGATGGCTCAAAAGCACCCTGCACCCAGCCGCCTGAGTGGCCCTGGCAGTGCAACCTCTACACCTATCTACTTCCCCACTTGCCCTGAGTAAGTGACCAGGAGCCCAGCTCCCACAGCCGCGTGGCCTGCTAGTCAGCAGCCACCAACCAAGGCCCCCCCTACCTCTCATAGGATAACATTGGGCCTAAATCTCACTGCACCCGGCCGCCCTTGTGCCGCTGAGGATGAACCAACTGTACCTACCTGACCCTGGGAGACCCCTGAGTCTATGCCCAGAACCTTAACTCTGCCAGTCGAGTACTTACCTTTAAACCTATAACTCAATTTTCTTCATAGGGTAACATTGACTGGTTCTTCCTGAAATTATTTCTGTGTGGACTTTTCAAAACTTAAAATATTCACCAAAAATCAGCCGAGTAACGAAAACGAAAATACTCACCTGCTATTAGGTGAGCTCCCTGTGCTGGATCTTGGTGCCCAACACTGACTTGAAAAATACTTACAACTGTACTTACCAGTAACCCAATTTTCTCCCATAGGAAATCATTGACTGTTTTTCTGTGAAATTTATTCTAAGTGTTAATTTCTGCAAACTTTAAATATTCTTTAAAAATCGTGTAATTTCTGAATACGTAATTACTTACCTGTTTTGAATAAAGGTCCCAGTACTGAGTCTAGGCACCCAGTACTGGATTACAAAAGTAACGAGAACATACTATACCTGCAACTTGAATTTTCTGCTATAGGGAATCATTGACTGTTTTCTATGAAATATTTTCTAAGTGTCAACTTTTAAAATCGCAAAATATTGTCTAAAAATCATCACAGTAATTAAGTCGACTTTTATCACTTGTTTCTAAGTACTGTCCCAGGACTGAATCTAGGATCCAGTCCTGGAATTCCAAAAGTAATCCAAAAAGTAATCTATTGCAAATAACTTGAAACTTCCATTGAACTCAGTGCATTATTGTGTTTAAAATTGTGTTGCCTATTGCAACCACTTGTAACTTTCTATAAAAGCCAATTGCATATTGCAAAAGTATTTATAGAAAACCTCTCATTCTGAGAAAGTATATTTTAATACCTATTGTTGGTTCTAAAATAAAACAAGCATATCTTTTTTATATATAAACCATTGGCCTAGAGTTCAGTTATTGAGTGTGTGAGACCATTTGCTGACTGAGTGTGTGCAACAAATGCTTTACACTGTCCTCTGATACTGCCTTACTGCTCGACCAAGCTACCACTGTAGAGAGTAAGGTTATATCTAACTTTAGCCTCTGCCAAACCTCTGTGGACTCTGTACACCCTGTACCTTTTTTGGGAACAGTATATACAGAGCCACTTTCTAACAATGTCATTCCATTACAATGCATAGTCCCCCTACAATATCCAACACTTACCCTACTGTTGCACCCCCTGGAGTTAGAATAGTAATTTTTACCCTTACACTATCCAACACTTACCTTAAACGCAATGTAATGGTTTGCGTTGTAAAGGTATAATGCAATGGAATGGAATGCGTTGTAAATGTAGTTTAAAAAAATTGGTTGTAATGGCTTGCGATGTAAATGTATGCGTTGTAAAGGAAGTTGCGATATAAAAACTGCGTTGTAAAGGCATGCATTGTAAATGTATTTGTTGTAACGTCATACATTCGGCTGTGATCAATTAGATAGTGCTTTGTTTACAGTTTGTGTTGGCTGCTATATATTTAATTTTGTAGTACTTGATCACTTTTGATGTAAACTTCACTGTTGCTTTCTGTCTCTAACCATAAAATGCGGAATGTTGACTGTTTGAATTTGCATCAAGTCCGTTGCTGTTTTATTTTTAGTATTTTATTTTTTATTTATTTATTTATTTTTATTTATTAGCATTTTTTGCAGCATCATACAGCATAATCTCCGCCCAAAAATACACTGCAATAATATTCCTTGCTTTAAAGAACAACTTAACAATTTAAAAACAAAAAAATAACATGGTAGGTACCTTCTTTTGATTGGAATATAGCACACACGTACATGACTTGCCTTGCTCTTTACACAACAAAAATAAAACTGCTAGTCCGGTAGGTTGTGGTTCCCCATTAATCGTCCACTGCCCCTCCACACTACTCCGCATCTACAACATTTTGAGCCAATAAATAGTCTCTCAGAGGTGTCCAGATATCTGTGGGTCTAGAAGTTGACGGCAATTCTTTCGCATATAATTCCAGCTGGTCTCGGCATGATATCATGTCTTTAATCCATCTATCAACCTTTGGAGCCAATTTGCTTTCCCATGTAAATAACACTCGCCTCCTTGCAAGTAAGAGGGCCACTCGTACAAACCTTCCCATCGCAGCTTTGATTTTGGGGACATAGCCCAGAAGGCACTCCAGCGGCGTACATTGCAAAACCTGTCCCGTCATAGTATGTATGGTAGCAACAACAGTTTCCCAATACTGGAATACCGGCTCGCATTGCCATGCAAGATGAAAGAAGTCAGCACCGTCCTGGCTACATCTCCTGCAAGTGTCGGAATCTCTAAGACCCATTTTGTGCAACTTAACAGGAGTATAGTACACTTGATGCAAAAATGTAAAGTGAATGATTCTCAGGTTGCTATTGGAGGTCAGCCGTCCAGATCTGTTCCCAGTCCCTATCAATGATCTGGGGAGTAAGTATAGCGTTCCATCGCTCCAGACTCCTGTCTGGTCCACGGATTGTGTCCCCCTGAACCGCTTTGTATAATTTAGTAATCAGCTTCTTCCTCGTTGGGGCGACTATCAAGGATTGTAGGGCCCTAAGTGGTTACGGCTCATCAGGAAAAGCAGTATAATGGTCCCTCACCGCCCGTTTCAATCTATAGCAAGTGCACTGAAATAGCGGAGTGGGATTTTGGATGTATTGTAAGTCATCCTCCGTGATGTACTTTCCCCCAGTATAGAGATCACTCATATGTGTGATTCCAGCCTCCCTGAGAGCTGCTATAGGCCCAGGTTCACATGCCACGGATATTGCCGCGTGCCCCTCAAGAGGCAGTGCCGGCGCATACAAAGGGAGCTTGTGCGCCTGCCCGCCTACCAATCACCTGCCAGGCCTTGACTGTGGCGTCTATTGTGTTGATCTCCGACCTGGGTGTTTGTCTAGGAGTATGTGTGATGACACTCATCAAAGGCACAGGGTAAGCGTCTCCTTCCTCAACCGCCACATGTGGAATATAGTCATGTGATTTAATCCAGTAATATGCATACTGCGCCTGCACGCATAGGTAATACACATAGAAGTCTGGAGCGGTGAAACACCCCCCCACGCCCCCCCCCCCCTCTCATAAGTCAGCGTTGAAGTATGCCAGCTAATCCTAGGCTGCTTATTTCCCCACACTAGCCTCAATAATTTAGTTTGTACCGTTCTAAAAAATTGTTTTGGCAGTGGGATTGGAATATTGCAAAAAAGATACAGATACCTAGTGAGGATGACCATCTTTATTACAGCTATACGATCTACCAAGGACAACAGCAGGCGGGCCCGCCGATCAACCTGCTGCACTAAAGTGGTATAAGCCTGCCCATAATTCACCGTGGCCATCACCTCAGGGTCTCGATGCACCCAAACCCCAAGGTACTTGACCGGTTCTTCTGACCACACCAGGGGGTACTCCACCTGGGGTGGGGCCGTAACTAGCTTTAGAGGAATGATTACAGATTTTGCCCAGTTTATTTGTAATCCTGAAAAGAGGCCGAATTTAATATATTCTTTTATAATCTGGGATAGATAACGCTGGGGTTCACGCACAAACAGGACCATATCGTCCGCGTATAGGGAAATCCCGACCGGCCGATGATTAAAATTTAGGGCAGCATCCCTATGCCTCTGCCTTATTTTACACGCTAATGGCTCTAATACAAGGGCAAAGAGAAGGGGGGACAGGGGACAGCCCTGTCTGGTGCCGCGCTCTATCTGAAATGGTTCTGATGTGAGACCGCCCACACAAACTCTCGCTGAGGCATCCACGTAGGAAACCTGTATCCAGCGAGTCAAAATGAAGGGAAATCCCATTCTGTGTAAAATATACATCATATATTTCCACTCTATAGAGTCAAACGCTTTTGCAGCGTCCAACAAAACTGCAACAGCTGACAGATCTGGGTTGAGCACATGGAACATGGCAAAGATGGTGCGCAAGTTGTGGGAGGTGGAACGTTCTGGAATAAACCCAGATTGATCTGGGAGCACCAATAGTGTCAGTAAAGGCTGTATTCTAGTGGCCAGAATTGTTGCTAAGATTTTTGCATCCAAGTTGATCAGTGAGAGTGGACGGTATGAGTCACAGTGTGCGGGAGACTAATCTTTCTTAAGGAGAGTGATAATTAGGGCCTGGTGCAAGGAAGGTTGGAGAATCCCTGATTCATGAGCTTCCGCATACATCTCTAGTAAGTGTGGTATAAGTAGGTCCGCATAGGCCTTGTAAGATCCGGCCCCGGAGGTTTATTGTTGGATAGGGATAGAATAGCTTCTCTTACAGCGGCCTCATCAATGGGCTGGCTTAGATACTCTCTATGGGTGTCGGATAGCCATGCACAGGCCGTGTCTTCTAGGTAGTCATTAAGCGCTGTATCATCCATGCCGCCACCGGTGGCATAGATATCTGAATAGAATCTCCGGAATTGTTCCACTATAGCATGAGGAGTGTAGTGTGCCGTACCGTTACAGTCCATAATGTGGTCGATTGGGGGATTGTCAATTCTGGAGCGCAATTTACCAGCTAGATTCCTGCCCGGCCTCCCCCCCCCCTCCCCGTAAGCTCTGGCCACATGTCGTTTAGATAGATACCTCACTTCCGTATCCGCCAATTTCCTATACTCTTCTAGTTGCTCGTGGATGTGCGCCAATATTGTCGCAGTCGGAACTCGCTGGTATTGGCTCTCAAGCTCCCCTAGCGTTCTCTCTAGCTTGGACAACTGTCCTCTAAGGTCCTTAAGAATTCCCGCTGTTGTACTTATACACACCCCTCTAATCGTCACCTTGAAGGCTTCCCATAGAGTCGCCTGACTGTCTACAGAGCCCACATTTAAGTCAAAATATTGTGCAATAGGCTTTCTAACAGTGTCATTATAAATCGGATCTAACAATGCCTCTGCCCTAAACCGCCACGTAAAGGGGCGGTGCGGGTTAGTGGGAATGTGCACATCAAGGACAACAGGGTTATGATCAGACAATGTACGCGGGAGCGTGTAAACGTTGTTCACCCACCCATTGGCCTCACCATTCAGCAGCCAGTAGTCTAAACGCGACCAGCTGCTAAACGCAGGAGTTACGTGCGTGCCCTATAGCACTCCCTCATTACGCAGTCGCCACACGTCCACCATCCCCATCTCTCCCACGGCGTCCCTCACACACTGTGCCACTTTGAGTACGTGCACCTGCTGTGTTGGATTTATCTACTAAAGGATTGAGATGGGTATTCAGGTCACCTCCCCAATGTACCGCCGCCTCGGGCCAAGAGCGCAGTATATTAAGCATTTGCAGAAAAGGCACTGTATCATTTACAACAGGTCCATACATATTCACCACTGTCACCAGCGCCATTCCCAGCTTTCCCTGCACCATTGCCCATCGGCCCTCCGTATCAACGCAGGTGTGTATAGGCCGGAACGGCACCCCCTTTTTGATAAGAATAAGAACACCCCTTGAGTAGGTAGAATATGATGAGGCCAACTGATAGGCTGCCCATCTACACGCCACCCTGTCCTCTGTGTATTTGTTCAGGTGTGTCTCCTGTAAAAGAGCGATCGACACAGTGTGCCTATCTAGTTGTGCTAATACTTGTCTAATCTTCTTTGGGGTGTTTAACCCCCGGGCATTCCAAGTTATACATTTATACATTTCCCCTGTCATATATAGTTAGAAGCAAAGCAACTTATAGAGCGTGATATTATACAGAACATGTACATACATCTACACGCAGTACAGGTAACATTGCACTCCCAATCAAGGTACCTCCAATATAGTAACCCAAACCCCTCCAACCCTCCCCCCCCCACCCACTTCAGCATCCCCAATTTGCCAAAGACAAGACCCTCATGGAAAAACCAACCCCACAACAACAACAACTTATCCCATGTCAAGTGGGGAATTCCCATTGGGGGTCGCGGCGGCGAAGTCCACTCCCAGATCTGCGTGGGAGGGGGCCGCCGGTAACCAATATTGCCCTCCTATCCGTAGCCAATCCACCGGATCCATGCAAACGATATGGTGCCGGGCATCAAGTGTATATATAGACATCTGTAGTCCCAGCAACACACTATCAGGTAATTCCCACTCCATCCACCACATGACTGGAGAGCCCTATACTGCCCCATCTGGCAACATCATCCTACTAACAGACATGGCCACAGCAGTACACTAAAGACCTGATGGGTGTCTCCCTCCGAACAGTTCATGTGACGGCAGTACATCCTGTAAGCATTTCCACCGCAACATGTAGCGCGCCCCTGGGCATTGTCTTTGCGCACACAAACACAAACATACAAAATGCGGTCAGTGGGCTCAAAGCCCCTTACTCCTCAGTCGTCAAAGTCCGATGTGTGGGCCGGAGAACTGCGCCTCCGACGCAGGGATCTAGCATAGTCCATGGCCTGCTTAGAATTGGCAAAGATCTTGGCGTCACCTGTCGCTCCTATTCGCAGCCGCGCTGGATACAGCATCGCATATGGAATCTGTTCTTTCATTAGTAGTTTCTTCACATTCTGGAATTCCTTCCGGGCCGCCTGTACTGTCGCTGTGAAGTCCGGATAGAATGAGAGGACATTACCCTGATAGTTGATCGTGCCTTTTGTACGGGTAATTCGCAGCACAGTGTCATGATCTCTAAAATTCAACAGCCTGGCAATGATTGGACGCGGTGAAGCGCCAGGCGAGGGGCGCGCCGCCAGGGATCTATGAGCCCGCTCCACAGCGAACATGGTTGAGAAGTTCTCGGTGCCACAGACTTCCCTCAACAGTGTCTCCTGTAGTCTTCTAAGCGCCCCACATTGGTGGATTCCGAAAGGCCCAAAACGTGCACGTTGTTGCGCCGAGACCGCGCCTCAATATCTTCATTCTTTGCCTGGATAACAGCTAGCAGTTTCGTGATATCGGATGTTTTCGTGACAACCTGCTGTAGTCCATCTTCAGCATCAGAGATGCGCTGCTCGTCTTCCCCAAGTCGCACCCCCTGTCTATCCAGTTTGGCTGAAAAATGGTCCATTCTTCCATGGAGGGCTTCAATCTTGCCATCTATAGCCTGCAAGCTAGCCTGGATGGCAGACAGCGTTTTTTCGAGTGCTGTAGGGGCCTGAGCTGTCGCATCTAATTCAGAGTCCGACGCCGCATTGTGAGTGGACTTACCACCTTTACGCAAGTCAAATGTGAGCCGTGGTTGTTTTTTTTCCGGTTTCCCTATCGTGTTCACTCCCGCTGGGAAGCTCTGCGCAGGCGGAACACGGCACTGCAAGTGTCGTGGCGGCGGATGCACACACACTTGAAGGCTATTGATTGCGGTGGCAGACAACAGCGCGCGACCCCTCCATGTCCAACTCTTCAGGGGACCAATATCCTCAGCCTCCGTGTACAGGTGGAGCAGACGCAGGGCCCAGGAGTCGCCGTGCCAGAATAAGAGGCCCACACGGCGGGCAGCGTTTGTGTAGCAGTGCCGGTCGGCAACCAGTGTCTCTGAGAATGAACACTGCAGTTATATGGCCCAGCGTCCCCTCCCTGTGGTCCAGCCCTTAAATCAGCAGGGGGGCACAAATTCAAGCGGTCGTGCAGGTTGGAGAGCAACCAACCCTTTGAGTTCTAGAGTGACGTGGCCCCAGATTCTGCCGTGGCACAGGACAGACCCAGTTCAGTCTCCTCAGCTGTTGGGCAAATCTGCACGTTTTTCTTTTCTTAGAACCGCCGCCCCCCCCCGACCCCCCCCGGCACGTGAATTTTTTATTTATTATGATTGTCCTCCGTGCAGCCTGGTACCTTGCGCTGGTTATTGGGGAGATTCCCGCCCTTATCCCGATATCCGGGGGTACTCCCCAGGGGGCGGGAGCCTCGCCAATACTGTCCCCTTGCCCAGATGGGCCCCGCAGGCAGCACGACCGACCCCGTCCTCGCCTCGTCCGATATGCGGCCTGTCTGCAGGGTCGGAGCCGGCCGCTCTCGTGGCGCTGTCTCCCGGTCGCGCTGTGCGCGCTTCTCGCTCACCCGCTTCGCCACCCAGCGCTGGCTCCCAGGATCACCTCACTCTCGCCCGGAGCCGCCGCCGCCGCCGCACACAGCTCCTCCTTTGCAGCCCTCCAATGGCTTCACTTCACTGAAGCCATTGGGGAGCTCATGTGGTGCGATCATTCCAGTCATGCAGCCGCCATTTTGCCTGGTCCGGGGTACATCGTTGCGATTATCGCCTCTCCTGGAGTCTCGATGTAGGGGACAAACCACCCCTGAATCGCCTTCAGCTCCTGCAGCATTTCCGGACGACAGATCGCAGTGAGTGGCCCGGTGGAGGCAGGATATTGACAGGATTTTAATCGGCGGCCGGCAGAGCAACACTACTGTGCGGCCATCATGCCGAACGCCAGGCCACACCCCCCTCTACTTTTAGCATTTTCATGTTTTAAAATTTGTTCTCATCAGTGCTTTATCCAGAGAGCTCAAGTTGAAAGCCTCGCAATAAGCCCAACTAAAAGAGGCATGCTTTGCCATCACCACCCTGAAGGGGTACAGTCTTTTAAGATGTCTCCCTTCACAGTCAAACCTCATGTATAAGCTATCTTGTCTGTCTCGTCAGAACTTATTTGGTGGAGATATCTTTTGAAACCCAGTATTTGGGTCCCCTTTGACTGAGAGCCTCTCATGTCTGACCGTATTTAATTCTTTGGGCAAATTTCTCAAGACATTTTGTGACGTCCTCTGCAGTGCCTGCAAAAGCCGTATTACCCAGGGTGTTTTCTTTTCTGACTTGCTTTGTTTTTCCATTGGTCGCTCCGTATTTAGTGAGTGAATAATCTGTTGAAAGAATGTGTACACACAGTATAGCTCTGGCTCAGTAGGCCGCCTCATACCTGACTTTGAGGTAAATGCAGGGGAGTATCCAGAGGAGATGCAGAGACCAACTTGACTGAGGGTCACTTGGGGTCATATTTGAAGGTATCAGAGTTCATGCCAATGACCTCTGAGTACCTATTGGGAGCACCTAAGAGTCAGCTGAGAGTAGGGGCGTCTGAGGGTTTTTGGAAACACACACATTCTAAGGGTGCTGGTGGATTATTTGGGCAAACAAAGGGTCTCTGACAACACACCTATTTTCTTTTAAATACCAGATGGTGGTGTCTGAAGGGAAGCAGAGGAATAGCATGGTTTGTCTAAGGGAGAAATTAATGTTCCTAACTGGGGGGGAACCAACAGCCTTCTGGGGGACTCTGTGGGCCAGTCATGGGTTTTTGAGTCTTCTGGCAATGTCATAAGGTGGAGTGAGGCTTCTAGTGACTGGCTCAGGGTCCCTGAATACGTGCTCAGAGTGTCAGAAGTAATCTGAGAGGTTTGAGGGACTGCTGGAAGGATCTAACGACTCACTAGAAGTATCTGAAGGTGGGTCAAGGAATGGCTGAGGGAACTAATGACTAAAAAAGATGTCAGAAAGCAGGCTGAGCCTTAAGGTATTCAAGGGTATGAAGATCACTGATATGTAGTTAAGGTAATTTCAGGACAGGGGGGGAGTTGTTTGAGAGTGGACTGGAAGTGTCTCAAAGACTGAAGATTTCTTAAACTTAGCTGAAGGGCTTCGAAGGCCTGCTAGTGGGGTTTTGCAGCATGACAAGGGTTCAAAGACCAGCTAATTGTGTCTTTTTGGAAGCTGTAGTTCAGCCAGGATGAGATGACAGTCTGTAGAATATCTGCTAGCAAATGTGGGCCATTTGGGGTTCTCTGATCCTCTTTGAGGTCAGGCTTGAGGGTATATATGGATTAGCTGTGGCTGTCTGAAGGGTGGTTGAGGCTTTCCGAGGATCGGTTAGTTGTGTCTGAAGGTGAGCTGAGTATCACAGATAGTCTGCACAGGGTGTCTTAAGGCCGAACAAAGGTCACTGGGGCATTCTCATGGATTTCAAGGGCCTGCTAGAGGTGTCCAAAGGTCATCAGAGGTTACTGAGGGTAGACTGAGAATCTCTGAGGATATGCTGCTCTTTTCTGGAGAAACAGCAAAAGCCTCTGAGGGCATGCCAGTGGCGTTCAAGTAACAGCAGTGGTTAACTGAGGCGAATGGAGAGGGCTCTAATGATTTGTTTTTATTATGGGTGACTGGGAGTGTATAAAGTCAGAAAAATCAATATTTGTGCGGTGTTATGCACTAGTTGGCTGTTCCTGAAGGCAAGGTTAGGTTTTATAGTTTTGTCTAAGAATGATCTGGGGATAGTTGATGGTGGGCAAATGGCTGACAGTAGGTATGTATTGATAAACTATGTTGCCAGGGTGCCGGTTATTGGTCTCTGAGGCCTACTGGAAGTATATGAAGGTGTGCTTAATTTGAGAGACCAGCTGAGATGTTTTAAATGTGGATTGAGGGGCTGGTGTGAGGTGTCTAATGCTGAGATGGGTGTTTGAAGACAGGCTGAGCCTTTAAGTCTTTGAGAGTATAGCAAGGAGGTGTAAGAACTGGTCTGAAATGTCTGGATTGGGCCATAAGTGTTTGAGAGCTGGCTAAGGGTATCTAAAAGTAGTCAAATGGCCACTTGGGTATAGCTGAGAGATCTCTGAAGGCATTTTAGGATTGCCAGAGTACATGAGTTTAGGTGCCGTGGACAGCTGATGGATCATCTAATTGTACCTGAGCAACAGCTAGGGGCCTCCTGTAATAAGATGAGTCCCTGGGGCTTATCTGGAGATGATAGAGAGTTGGCCGTCGGGGCATAGCCATCAGTGCAATCTCACCAGTTCCCAGCAGTCTGAGGGGCCCACTACACCACATTTTTGACTGTTATACTACCCAAAAGAGGGGACAATCCCCATTTTACTTGTTTGCATTAGTGCTCATGTTTGAAGACAGGGCCATTACAAGGGGCGGGTGTCGGGCAGCCTGAACATTTTCCCCCAAGATCAGCATCTCTGATGACCCCAAGTCTGTTATTCATTCCCAGGTTCAGAAGGGCAGAAAGAGGCAAAGAAAATGCACAACCTACTTTTATTCCAACAAACTATTTGCTTTAATTGTATCTTTTTACTGGGCTCTGCTGAAGTCTTAAATGCTTTCAGCGTCAGTTTCCCGCACACAGTCCTATTTAGAAAGCTTGTTTTCTGGAAGGCCCAGAATTTGCATCATCTATATGGTATCCTACATGTATTTTTTAATAGGGCATTTAATTTTTTTGTGGAAGGATATTTCAGAGTGGTCACATAGTTCATTTGTCAGTTATCTAATTCAGTTCATGTTTTTGTGAGTAATTTCAGAGTCTCCTATGCACCCATTTACTTCTGATTTTCATAGTCTTATTGATAACATTCTCTTTTTTCATTGGCCTTTCTAGTAGTCCCTATGATGTATATCATTATATAGGCCAACACTCCCAATTTAGGTGGGAGACACATTATCTTCAAGCTAAAAATTTACATTTTAGCTTTCTCCCACTTAAAACATCCTTATATCCAGTGCAAGATAATGAGTAACTGAATTGCCCCATTTTGTTCTCTAAGTCTTGCTCTTAGATGTTGACAGATATTCACGAGGGCTTTACCTGTTTGGTAAAGATCGGAAATGCCTCTGTTGAGCTATTTAAAAAAGGAAGCACCTACAATAACTGTTTATGGAACATATTTACACCTGCTAATAGGCCACATTCAATGTGTGACAACTTCAGCCATCCTTGACTTTTTTTTAACTTAAAACACTTAGCATTTTAATATTTCCCAGGTCATACATAATTTTTTAAAATAAGATGAGAAGTTCTGGAATGCATTTGTTGGCGACTAAAAAGCTAGGAATAGTTTAACTTGGTGTGTTTTCGCAGGACCATTTTTACAAACTTCCTTCACACCTAGAGATATATTAGTTTGTTTTCTGTGTTGTGCTTTACTGGTAGCATAATGTGTGCCAGCTTTTATATGTCTAATGAGCCAGAATAGATCTGGAGCCAATACGACAGTGGGAATAAGAGAGCCAGGTTGTGGCTTGTCCGTTACTTTTTCCCTGCCTCTTTGGCACTGTTTTTTTTGTTGCTGTTCGTTTCATGTTTGTTGTATCTTTCCTTAGTAATGGCAAATTGGTTAAGTTGCATATTGTCGCCTCTGTTGAATGTGTGCATTTAATCTTGAAAATCACTTTCAAAGCATCATAAAAATGAAATGCAGTACCTTAATTATCTGTTGTTAGCTAGATTTAACTAAGTAAATGAAGGAAAACCTGTTTGAATTGCTGGTACTGTAAGAAGCTAGATTTTAATCCGGTGCCTGTTTTAGCAAGGTTGTTGCCGTATGGCTTTGTCTAAGCAGCAACATATTACAAGAAAACAACGGAAACAAGCATTTGCAATGCTATAGGTCTCGCATTACTGATAGTCTGAGGTATTGACGTTACAAATAATAATGCAAGGCCAATAGCTCATACTTTCAGTAATACGAGACCTAGGGCATTGCAAATGCTTGCGTAGTGAGCCAGGAACCAGCATTGTATGTATCAGTGCAGTACCGCAAGCTGCTCCTAGAGGTTCCTATTGAGCAAGTCACCAGCATTGCATGTCTTGGTGCAGTACCGCAAGCTGCTCGTGAGGCCCCTAGTGAGCAAGGCACCAGCACTGCATGTCTCAGTGCAGTACTGCAAGCTGCTCCTGGAGGTCCTTAGTGAGCAAGGCACCAGCACTGCATGTCTAGGTGCAGTACCGCAAGCTGCTCCTAGAGGTCTCTAGTGAGCATCATAAACTATCTAAGCGAAACAGTATATAGCTGCTTGAAATATAAGCAATTATATGTTTAAAGCCATAGGGCCATGGTGACCTCAATGGACAGCTGACAATCCACTATAACAAAACAAGCAGACCCATATTCAGGTAAAAGAAAGCACGTCTGACATTATCCCATTTTAGGCGGACGTTTTGCTTACATTTTAAAGAAGCATTGTGAGAGAGAGCGAGTGTGTTTGCAGGCAGACGATAGCCAATTAAAAACATTGTACTCCCAGACTCTAATTGAAGCATATGTGTAACAACCGAAGTAAAAGGGCCAGTCCTCATGAGAGGTTACAAATGAAGACAAGGCTGTACTAAGGAGGGTCTAACAAGCCTATTACAAATGAGAAGCCAGCATTTACCAATGACAAATATGGGCGGAGAGTGGGTAGGGCTACAAGTACATACTGCAATACAGCATGCCTCGTAGCGCATGCACGCTGACTCTAGGCTCGACCTACAAATTTGGTGTTCTTTGGAGGCTGGGGAGCGCTCCAATAACAGAAATGTATCTCACAATCTGTGTTCACTCCTGCCAACTCTTGCCGGGCTTTGACGTTGCATGTTGTTGTCCTTGGAAGATGTTGTTTAGGGTTCATGCTGACTTGTGATACCTCCCATGAGACCCGCAATTTACCAGGACATAAACTCCACCTCAGATTTGTTTTTTGCCACCAGTGAGTTACCATTACCATTGCACAACGAAAAATAAATTCTACGCCAGAGCACATGGGAACCAAAATGTCTCAAGACATTGAAAATAAATTCACAAACATGGACGCTTCAAAACGAAACTCTGTGAAACTCTTATGAGAATGACTTGAGTGTGGGGAAGAGTTTGGTGAATTCCACTCCTCTAGCCATAATAAATTCCTGTGGTTTGCCCAGCCAAAGCATGGATCCTCCAAACCAGGAGGATAACAACAAGGTTTCAGCACTGAGCACCACCAAACAGCTTCATCTCGAAGTACACCATATCCTCATCACAAGACAAGTGAACAGCCTTATGCTAGGCAGAGGATTATTTCAGTTCAACCAGATACAGATCTCCATCTTGTTCTGCCCTTCCAACATACAGCCATCACACAAAGAACACAAACATATCCTCAAAGGGGCAGTTTCAGAGAAGCTTAGTGTTTTTTCAAATCTTTTAAAGAAAATGTCAGACACCATTCTACCACCACTACCTTTCTCTCCACCTCACTTAATTGCCTTTGAGTCTGACCAAGATATTTTAACTAACCTACTACCCATGTATCAGGCCCCAGAGCCAACTGACCAGCAGGAAGACGTCTGGCATAGCTAGAGAGCCGAGCCTCAGGACAAACTGCCTTAAGAGCCCTGTCCCGCCAGGTTTTGACGCCAGACAACCCCTCTGCCTACAATGCAGTAATAGTCAAAGCAACAGTGCACCATAAACTGAGCATTTCATACATTTCTTGTCCATGCCGATGTATTCCACAGACATCTTCAAAGACCCTACAAAGACATTAATGGAGACAGTGTTTAAGGCTGCACCCCAAGAGCCCTTGTTCATTTCTGATCATGTACCACCAATAAGAATATTAAGAGGAAAGAGTGTTGCAATGACTGTGGCTACCCAATAACACATTGCCAACTCCATGACACTGTTGGATGACTGGTACATCAGGTGTCAATGGGAAGATATGGAACATCTGCTCAAGGCACACATTAAAAAGGGAAAGGAGGGGACTGTGCAGAAGGGGAAATAAATCTCCATTGCCAACATAAAGTGTGCCCTCGATATTGTGGATAGTGCCTCCAAGAAATTTAACACCAGCATCCTTTTATGACTACATTCTTGACTCGGAGGATTAAGCCTTCTCCCTGAAGTCCAGCATCACCTCATGGGCCTGCTATTAGACAGCCAATATCTATTTGTGTAAAAGGTGGGCGAGAGGTTGAAGAACATTTAAACAAAGATATGGACTATGGTAATGTAGTGGGTGTCCTGAAAAGTACTGGTTTCCGCCATCCACAAACCCATTCAGCATCCAAACCACCACCCATAGTGCCTTGGCTGCAGCATCTGCTACAGCACTCCTTTCAGGAAGGTCAGCAACAGTAATGCATACAAGAAAGGCATCCCGGGGGAGGATTCAGTACAATGGCTGACTCGAGGGAAGCAGGAGTACTTCTGTGGTCATTGACCAACACTGACTAACCAACACCCCAGCATCACTCTCACTTGCGCACACACACACCCCATATCCACAGTAGCAGAGTGGGAGATCAATCATTCTCCTACCAAGCAGCCAAATCCTAGAACGACCACCCCCAACATATCAGGGCCTCTTCCTCACTTCTTGAATTCCGCAAGAAGCTGAAGACCTGCCTATTTATTTAGTCTTCTTGTAGGACCATCTAGACTGCCTGTATTCAGACCCATCGCCCCACCATGCCTACTCTCATCTACTCTGCGCCTGGATACTCTCACGGGTGATGGGCAGCGCTCTACAAAACCACCTTACATTAAATGACGTGGTGGACAAGACTGGGGTTTTACCTCCCCCAATGGGGAGCTGATAACCTCATATCGGTGGATACTCTCCTCACCATTGCCCGTGGGTACTAAACAGAATCCACACCACACCTCCAAATCTCCCTCCCGCCACCACAACCTCAGCAAAAATTGTTACACCAGGCTGTGTAGATGCTCTTTTTCAAAGGAGTAAGAGAAAGAGAAATTGTCCCAGTACAAAACAGAGGTGTATTATTCTGTTGCCTGTACTTCCTAATCTCCACGATGGACGGACTACAGCTGATCCTTGATCTGAATAGTGCTGAACAGCTACATTATGTCTAATCATTTCAAGAGGATGACTCGACAGGTTGTCATTACACTGCTCATAGTACGAGACCTTATGGTGACCCTCTATCTCAAGGACGTCTACTTCAATATTCATACGCACATGGCTCAGGCGAGTATCGCAGATTGAGGTAAGTGGAGTTTATTACCAATTCAAAGTATTTATATCACAGCAGAAGTATCGTCAGTTCCCTCAACAAATTAATGTGTCCAAATTTCAACCATTTTTTTATATTTTGTTCCAATAGTATTCCATATTTAATCCAATGCTTTTTCATATTTCATCTTTCTCGTTTTCATTGATATTGTTTATCAATATCTTTACAAGTGCCTCCTAAGGCTTTCTGTTAGCAGCACTAGAGGGTTCCATATTCCTCTTTACGTGATACCCAATACATTTCGGGATAATTCCCTTCCTCTGGGGTAAATGCAATGGGTGTCATGCAAAGAGGAAGCATCAGGAGGAATAGAGAACCCTCTACTGCTGCTAAGAGAGAGCCTTAAGAGGCACTTGTAAAGATATTGATAAACAATATGAATGAAAAATGGAAAGATGAAATATGAAAAAGCATTGGAATAAATATGGAATAAAAATATAATAAAATGGTTGACATTTTGGACACATTCATTTGCTGTGCATCTTGTTGAGGGACCTGATGAGGCTCCTTCTTGTGACACATATACACTGCGCACATGGACGGAGCCTGAACCAAGATAGCACGCCTGCTACGCCGTTGAGCATGATGAACATTGCAATTCGTAAGTATTTCCATTTGGGGTCACTGCAGCCCCCTGCAGACCTCTAGAGTGTTCACCAGATCTGTAGCTGTGATGGCAGCACACGCTCCTATCTTTCCATACCTGAATGACAGGCTAATAAAGAGGATAATTCATGCACAATACCTCACAATACCTCTACCAGAGTACCTTTCCAAGCAGTGGTCACAAGTGATTGGAATTTGGGAAGAACTAGTTTTGGTGCAGTGCAGTGTTCAGCATAAACTGCAAAGTGGAACGTGAACAATTCATTACTGGGCAAGTCGTTTCTTGCTTCACAGGTGTAGTTGGCCATCATTATGGATGCCTCCCTCATATGTTGGAGGAACACCAATGGACGACCTCATAAATCATGGTCAGTGGTTCACACAACAATATTGCCTAAAATCTTTGAAACTCTTGGTAGCACAGTTTGCTTTCTGAGCTATTCATTTCAGAATGTATAACAAGGTGGCTCTATTTTAACGGACAACATGACTGCCGCTTACTGTATATAGAAACAAGAGGGCACACGCTCAATACACTTGTCAAGGCGTACCCAGATAATCTGGTACTGTGCAATTAGCCATCAAGTGTCCTTGCCTGGCGCAACATCTCCCAGGGATAGACAGTCACTTTGCATCTCTCCTTGGCAAAAGTCTCCAACAAACATATGAATGGGAGATCCCCCCCCCCACCCACCCATACTCAATTGTTGCGGCATGCCAACACTAGGCCAGTTTGATACACATGAGAATGCAAAATGTGATAATTTTGCTTCCAGGTATCATCCCCCTGCAGACGCTGAGCAGTGCCCTATAGAACAGCTGTTCAAGGATATTTGCGTTCCCTTTTCCCTTAATACCACTGATTCAGTGTGTAGTTTGGCAAGTGCATCAAACACCAATAATGATGATTCTCATTGCCCCATCGTAGGCATAACAAGCATGGTTCTCTCTCTTCCTAAGAGATGTCTGTCCACCCTCACAAAAAGGCAAATTGGAGCACCCAACCGAAAGGAACTCCGCATTGAAATTTAGCACCTGAGATCGAGTATGGATATTTACAGCTTCCTCAAGAATGCATTAACATACTCAGAAAAGTTAAAAACCTACTACATGAGCATGTTGTGCAGCCAAATGGACGAGATTTCTACACTGCTTTATCAATCTTAACGTACAGCCCCTAGCGGTGAAGGTAAACCATATTATTTGCTATATGAAACACCTCCACAAGTCCGGAGCAGACTCATCTATGAGAGTGCAGTTTGTTGCTAAAGCTTTTAATTGGAGGCTGTAAAAGTGTAATCCTTTACACGCCCAAGACAGTTCCTTGTCCCATAATGGGACCTTATTATTGTCTTTAGTGGCTTTTTGCCCACCCTCCAATTTGAGTCCCCTCATTTGCATCTCCAGCAATTCCTCTCATGGAAGTTAGTTTTCCTTCTTATCATCACCTCTCTTAGGAGAGTCACTGAACTCCAAGTGGATGCAGCGTTTCTGCAGGTGCTCCAAAACTGTCTTTTCCTCAGGGTGAACCCTCATATCTTGCTATTTCATTTGTATCAGTCTACTGACTTGTAATTTTGTTCTGCAACCACAACCAATGGCAGAAAAAGCACTACAAACCTTAGATTTTTAAATAACCATGATTTATATAGTAAGGAGTTCATGGTTAACTCTTAAGGAAAACCATGCAACTGTTTCTTCTTACATTTGCGCAGTCACTCTGCAATCCTATTTCAAAAGCTAGTTTAACAGGTGGAATTTTAAGTGCATCTAAACTTGTTATGCCAAAGCATGCTTCATTTTGTACTTGAAGCACAATACACTTGTACAAAAGAAGCCACAATGGCCTTTCTCTCCCACTAGCATTAATATTTAATGATGCTTCTTGATCACACATTCTCTAAATTTTACTGTGAGGCTGTTGATGCCCAACAATGTGCAGAGGTCAAGCAAACTGTACTGAAAACCCTTTGACATAACCTCACACTTCTGATTTCAATCCACTATTTTAGCGAATTGAGTGTTGCTTCCCACTATAAGTACATGTGTTCTTCAGCAGCACCTTCTGCAAATGGAAAACATTATTTACCTTTAACAAGCAGTTATATAGTGTAGCAATTCACATTTGTTCTCCATTTGTTTATTTTAGAATGTTTCTACAAGTATTCATGTATCCATGGAGATAAAAAGCAGTATGAGGTGGACCCTTGCGTCATTTGCCTTATGGGTTTCAGTGGAGATAACACAAATTACCTTGAAACTGAAACCTCTATTTCAACGAAAGTATCATGACCCCAGTCCTTGATCGCAGGAGTTTTCACAGAATTGAATTTAAGTGCTTCTGCCCCAAAGGAAGTCCAATGCAGGACACTCACAGCTGTCCAAGGTGAGGAATGGCCTGATGACAAAGCATGCCACCACGTGTGGGTGAAGGTTCAGCTTCCTTTTACTGAACAAGTTTTATGATGACAGGATGGTAAAAGAATAGATTTTTTTATGGTCAAAAATGACTTTACATGTTTTGTACCACATCATGGTCAAGCAGCCTCTATTGGTGGTTATATCTGTATAGAGGGAGAATACGGTGCAGGCAAGAATATTTTGTCCTCTCACTCTTTGGAGGTATTTAGAGATCGGCATTGGTCTAGAAGTCCTAGGTATGAATCTTTGAAGGACATGCCTCTTCTTTCGTCAGTGCCATTGTAAATTAATAAATTGAAGTTGTGTAGTAGTATGGATTATTTTACAGCTCTATAAAACTACAAAACTGCTTGCAAGCACTGTGTGGAACTACTATTGTGCCCCAGTGGAGATTTTTTTCTTAACTTAAATGATGAATTATCATGTATTTAACTTTTGCGTTGGTTAAAAAAACAAACATTTTCATTTTTTACTGACCTAAAAGGCAATTCATTTGTTCAATTTAGGCTGTTTGCATGATGGGGTATTGGATCTCAAGATGATAGGCTCAAAATGAAGAGGTTTTGTCCTCTGCCGATCAATCCAACTCCATCTAAAGAGGAAGGAACCTGCAAAGCCCACGAAAAGAAGGGAGAAGACCCCCCAAAAATGCCTGGAAGTCTACTGAGGGGCGCAGTTGAGCCTATGCCCCACTCAAGACCAGAATGGGTAATATGGCAGAGCACATGGCTTAGGAGTGACTCAGCGACCCGGCATTCTGAACTGGTGAATGAGCTCCGCCCATGGAGCTGATGCAGAGACTGCTCACCACTGAAGGCCAAGAGGGGCTATTAGGTGGGCACCGGGTCCTGACGTCAATGGGCACTTAGGATTAGATACCTGTCGTGGCCTAACGCTGGACCAAAAAGAACGTGGGGTGATCCCAGCCTGAAAGCAGACTCGGTGATGGGAGGTGAGCGGCATGTGGGACAGGAACAGCTATACAGCAGTATTGACTGAGGCAGCATGGGCAAAGAAGGAGCAAAAGAGCTGTGGGTCCATACGCCTGCTGTGGGGCCAGAGGGTGTCTACTATAATTCCCTGAAAGCAAGGAGCCTTTGTTAGCTAGAGAGGGCAGTAAGAGGCCTGCTGATTGCCTATGCATCACTATTACTGGCAGCCTGCATAGCGCAATAACGTGGACATAGAGGCAGGAAAGAGAAAATAGAACTACAGAGTTACGGGATAACCTATCGGGTTCCCAGACACTTGAGAAACACGAAAAGGGGAGCCCTGGTGCTACCTTAATCAGATCCCTCCATTGGATAATTTGAGTAATGAGCATTTTGGGCATACCAGTTGCGGCAGGTGACTCGGAGGGGGCCCTCAGAAAGAAAGCCACGGCAAGTAAGAGGCACACCCCTTCTTTCCTCCCCTCCATCTCTTTTATTTAATATGAATAATGTGCATGGCTAAAAGGTCCACCCTAGTGACTAAGGAGCAGCATTACAATAAAGACAGCATTTGATGATGCCACTAGGTCTAACGACCACTAATTGTAACCTCCCCTGGAGGGGGGGGGGACGGACGCCTAGCACAGGTAGTGACACCCCAGATCAAGACTTCCAATCCATGTTTATGGATTTAAAGCAGAATTTAACAGCATTTACACCAAAATTGACCTTCTGGCTGACCGGTTCGATCGACTTTAGGGCAAAATAATAAACAACAAACCTGATGACCGCCTTGACCAGCTGGAACACTGCACGGCTGAAGCTGAGGATGAGCTCACTGTTGACAAATGAAAACCCCTACGAATGGGAAAGGTACTTGAAGTGATACGTAACAAGAACGAAGACCTGAACGCCCATTCAAGACAAAACAATTTAAGAATTATTGGGGTTCCAGAGTCGACTGAGATGGTCAGGATGGAGGGCATTGTAGAAGATATGCTATGCACACTTTTCGGAACTGACCATTCACCCATGCTCACAGTAGAGAGGGCATACAGATCACTTAGTCCTAGGCAGCCGCCCGGCATGGCGCTTTGCCCCATCATTGCTCGATTGTTAAATTACAGAGACCGGGAGACCTCCCTGCGCTTTGCAAGGGAACAGAAACTGCTGAATTACAAAAGGGCTGAACACTCCATATTCCTGGAATTTACTACAACCGTTCAGTCAGCATGAAGAGATTTGCTGCCGGTTAAGAGAGCCCTTCAGCGTTGATGTACCCCGCCAAATTGCGGATCACCCACGCTGGTAAGACACTTGTTCTCACTGATACAAAAAAAGCCCCTAAGTTTGTGAAGACAATCCCTTTAAAGATGACGGCGTCGCCCAGATGTGATCAAGAACGGCCTGGTGCAAGCCTTAGCGAGACTGAATAATCTGCAGTCTCCATTCCACGCCTACTGTGGTCTTCAAACATTAGAATTGTCACAATATTTCTCTTGATTGGACTAGAGGGCTAGTGGGCTACCATTTGAAGTCTACACCTTCGACTCATTGCTTTAGCTTGCCGCCTTGGGGTCTGACTCCAGGCCATGTTTCAAAATGCCTGGTAACCTAACCCCTGGGAGGCTCCTGGGTTACATTCTCATACCCCCCTCCTCCGGCCACCCAGCTATATTTAGTCGGGTGGGGTGCCGGTCTCCTAGATTGCCCCTTTGGAATGATTCCCAATATTGACTCAACTCACTATAGTTGGGGTTCTATGATTGGGTGGGTATGGTGCATTTGATCCGATTGTGGGACCAAAGTGGGTGTTGGGGGGTTATGTTCATTGTGGGTTTTGGTTGCAGCCTCTGGGCTGCTTACTCTATCTTCAACTTTCTGCTTCTGTGTTACTTAGCCTATGCTTTCCACAATTCTTACCCTGGATTATAGGCTGGACGGTCACTGCTTCCTTTCTCAGCCTTATTTATTATTTATTTTTATTTACTTAAGAGTTTTATATAGTGCTGGCAAGACCTGGGTGTATCAGAGTGCTTTACATCAGTACATGTTCAAAGAATAACAAGTATTGACCGAACAGTTGAATCGGAATGAGGAGTAAGGGGTTAGAGCGCCTTAGATTTCTTGTTTGACCTGCCTTTTGAGTTCAGAGGCGAGGTCAGCTGGTTTGCCAGTGAGAAGGGCATTCTGAGTTGGACAGGGTGTTCTAAAACTGAAGCGAGCTTAAATTGGGAGCCAGGTCAGTTCTTTCAGGGCAGGGGAATGGTGGTCGATTTTGTTTGTTTTATTTATTTATTTATTTATTTATTTATTTATTATTCATGTGACTATTCTGGCTGCTGCATTGAGGTTGGTCCAAAAGAGAATGATGTGGGATTTCGCAGTGTCTTTGAGGGTGGCATTCTCATAGTCTAATCTAGATAACACCAGCGCTTGTGTGGTAAGTACGGTTTGATTTTGTTCAGAAATTCATGCGGTCGATTAGAGCTGTGACATGGAATGTCTGGGTGCTCAATGATCGTCACAAGGCACGCCTGGTCTTTGCATGCTTGCAAAGAATCTATTGACATCTGCTTTTTGCAAGAACTATAACTCACAGAAGGTGCACAGGCGTGTTTATGATCTGGATGGGTTGGGGAAAAGCATTTTGCATATTACTCTAATTCTGGCCGCGAAGTAGAGATGCTCATCAGTTACCAACTCTATTCGCCCCGTGCTGCAGCTCAGCTGCAATTGATTATGGACGATTTCGATCTTACTGGCCTATGGCGACTTACTCATGTGAGGCCCAAGGAGGGAATCAGTATAACAACGGCTCATGCTTCTTGGTCACGCAAAGACTATTGGCTGGCGTTGCAGGATCTGATGACTTGGTTGACCCAGATGTCACACTAAATAGAACACTTTTGAAACACGCTCCGGTTGTACTAAAACTCCAGCTCCCCAACAGTCTCTCTCGTGCATTTTCGTGGAGACTCTCTGCTGGAGCCCTGCGTGAGCAGGTGTTTCGTGAAGATACCAGGACAGCACTAGTGGACTACTTCAAACATAATGACAATGCGGAGATCTCACTTTCCTCACTGTGCGAGGCATTTAAGGGCCTTTAAGGTTGTCATCCGAAGGGCATGCATTGCTAAACAGGCCAGCGTTCTCTGTGCACTGTGTAGTGACCTGACATGCCTGGAGAAAGAGATTAGGGAGCTCGATCTTCGGTACTTGGCTATCCATAAGGCTTCCATGCTGGCCTGCATTTAAGGCACGCTATCAGAATTTGAAGAGGCCACACAGAGGGAGACTCCCTACTTAGGGAGGGAGTCGCGAGCCAGACGTTTCGGGGAGGGCGACAGACCGGGAAAGGCTCTCGCCATACTACTACGCAAGCCATGGACCAGTGTTTATATCACTGAGGTACATGGTGATCACCCACAGACGCACACTGGCACAGCGGCCCTATAAACTCTCATGATTAACTTTTTGTCTTCTCCTTATTAAACCCCCAGGGCCGCAGACCTTAATGCTTACCTAGACTCGATCCAGCCACTATGGCTGGATGATGGCCATAGACTAGTCTTGGATGAACCTTCCACAGTTGAGGAAATATAGTTATCGGTGCAATGCCTGCAGATAGGGCACCTGGCCTGGATGGCCTCATCTCAGCGTTCTATAAGGAGTATGCCCCCTTATTAGCCCCACACCTGCTTGCATTCTACCAAGAATCACACTATACTGGGTCATTACCTACCTCCCTCCCTATGTGAAGTAATCATTGTCACAATCCTTAAACCTGGCAAGAACCCTCCCCATTGCGATTCCTGTTGTCTATTGTCCATGATTAACACAGATAATAAAATACTCAGTAAACTCAATCAATCACTCAGGGATTTGTAGAGCGCGCTACTCCCCCGTGAGAGTATCAAGGCGCTGAAGGGGGGGGGGGGAGGGATGCAGATCCGTTTCATCCGAAGAGCCAGGTCTTGAGGGTCTTCTTGAAGGTGTTCAGGGAGGGGGCACATCTGATGTCTGTCAGTAGCTCATTCCAGGTTTTGTCTGCAATGTGGGAGAATGATCTTCCGCCTTCTATGGCTCTGTGTATGCGTGGGGTACCAGCTAGTGCGAGGTTGGCAGATCGGAGGTTTTGTTTGGGCACGTGGAAGTTTATTTTGTCGTTGAGGTATTTGGATACTCTGTTTTGCAGGCATTTGTAGGCATGGGTGAGGATTTTGAAGGTGACTCTCTTCTCCACAGGGAGCCAGTGGAGTCTCCGCAGGTGTTGGCTGATGTGTTCGTGCCGTGGGATGCCGAGGACGAGTCTCGCCGCGGTGTTTTGTATCGTCTGGAGTTTGGGGAGTAGGGATTTGTTGATGCCGGCGTAGAGAGCGTTTCCTGATGATGAGTGCGTGGGTGACTGTCTTCCTTGTCTCAGGGGGGATCCATTTGAAGGTGTTTCGAAGGATGCGGAGGGTGTTGAAGCAGCTGGAGGTGACGGCGTTGACCTATCGGGTCATGGCGAGTGATGAATCGAGTACGATGCCGAGGTTTTCACTTCACACCTCTTTCCTTACCTACCAATGATGGTGATACCTGATCAGGCAGGCTTTGTGCCTGGCAGATCCACATCCTTAAATCTGCACACTTCCTTTTTTTGCTCTCCTCCACACCATTAATCTGTCTTTGCACGCAGCGGCGGTATTCCTGGACGCCACTAAGGATTCTCTTGAATGGCCATTTCTCCTCACCATACTGACACACCTCTGACTGAGTCCCAACTTTATTAAAGTTATCAGCCTGCTCTAATTACTGCCAATGGCCTGGCTGCACGTAAACGGCAGAATCTCTGCCTCTTCACTGTAAATACGTGACACAAGTACTTAAGAGATTCAGCATATGGAGATGAATGATCAATGCGAAACTGACAGCCAGAGTCAGTATGGGCTGTTGTATATCGCGTAATGTATGAAGTGTTGAGGGTGCTAGGCAGGGATGCCTGCTCTCACTGATATAGCTCTCCCTAGCAGAACCACTGGCGGCAAAAATGAGGACTCAAGGGGCACCATAGGGCATCCCGATAGGCGAGTCAAAGTATACCATCTATTTTTATGCAAACAATATGCTTTTATATATTCAGGATATTACAGAGGACCATAAAACAGTATCAGATACTTTGTTGAAATTCCGTAATGTCTTAGACTTGAAAGTCAATTGGGGCACATCATGTGTATTCCCATTTAATGGGTCACTACCCCATCATGAAGTAATCCTGGGTGAAGAGATATTCCAATGGGAACCATGTACATTCCGGTATTTAGGGATCAACATGTATCATACAGAGGCAAATCTACAGGACGGCAACTTAAAGAAGGCAGTACGCTCCCAGATTGCCTCCCGGTCCATGCTGTCACGTTCTATAATGGGCTCCATCTCAGTAGCAAGATTGGTGATGATTTCTAGGCTCCTTAACTATTTTGTGAACTTACCGCTACTGATCACCGTGAAATATTTTGATGAACTAGATACACTCCTTGGAGACCTCATATTAGAAACTGCGTGATGGTGGGTAAACCTAGTTAAGTTGATGCTGCCAATGAGGGGACGTGACTTTGGTGACCTAAACATCTAGGGTTATTACCTTGTAGCGCAATTGCAGTGGGCAGGGGAGACAAGATATAAAGGCACAGCTTCAGGATGTGGACTTGCATGCAATCCTGTTTCCTGCCACTCAGCCACATAGTCATTCTACTCCTGGTCTGGACAGTGCTGGGGTGCTTGAAACACACTATAACTTATACACATACAACCCTACCATAATCTTTAGCACTGCCCCTTAAGGGTCTCCCCACCAAAGCCAGCATACTCACCTCCAGAAACCTAACAAATTGGGAAGTCAGACGTAGGCAGAAGTACACTAGGGGATCTGTATCAGGAGAAAACGTTACACAGCATCCAGATGTTGGACAATTATGTGTTGCACACTGGTCAGTTCCTATTATATGCTAGAATTGTACATGCATTGCAGACTCAGTGGGATGGCATACAAAACAGAGCTTCAGACACATGCAGTGATATAGACAGTATACACAAAGGGGAGCAGCAGGAAATATATTGTATTGTAATTGCATTTATATAGCGCTTACTAACCCTGATGAGGCGTCAAAGCGTTTTTTCGGCGCGTAGAATGCTGCTCCGGAACCCATAATGGATTGGTGTTGAATTAGTATATTGAAATATGACAGTAAGTTGAGTGGTGGAT
Source organism: Triturus cristatus (assembly GCF_964204655.1). Classification (NCBI taxonomy): domain Eukaryota; kingdom Metazoa; phylum Chordata; class Amphibia; order Caudata; family Salamandridae; genus Triturus; species Triturus cristatus. The sequence continues at coordinate 515,703,630 of NC_140588.1, forward strand.
ATATTAGTCAGTTATTTGGATTCAGAAAGATAGCGGATGGATAAAAAAGGGAAAAAGGTTTGCATTTATATAGCGCTTGTTATCCCTGATGGGGTGTGGAAGCGTTTTTTTGGCAAGTAGCAAGCTACTCTGGAACCCATAAAGGATTAGTGGTGAGTTAGTATAGTGAAATAAGAAAGTAATTTGAGTGGTGGATATGTTAGTCAGTTATTTGGATTGAGAAGGGTAGCGTAGGGATAGAGGTAAAAGGTTTTCATTTATATAGTGCTTGCTACCCCTATGAGGTGTTAAAGCGCTTTTTCGGTGAGTAGCATGCTACTCTGGAAGGATTAGTGTTAGAAATGGGGGTCTCTAGTTGTCAGAGGTAGGTACCTTTGTCTAAATAGGGACCCTTCTTCCTAGTCAGGATAAGGAAGTTACACTCCTAAAATAACCCCTCCTCATCCCCTTGGAAGCTTGGCACGAGCAGTCAGGCTTATCTTAGAGGCAGTGTGTAAAGCATTTGCACATAACCAACAGTAATACAGCGTAAGCACTACAAAAGGACACTACACCGGTGTAGAAAAATATCCAATATTTTTATATACATAAGACAAGACCAAAAATGATAAAAATCCACCATACAGTATTAAGAAATCTTCAGTTATCACAATAACCTTGAAAAATAGTTCCTTGAAGTCGATAGCTCCCTCTGGGGCTATCACAGCATCGTGAACAAACACATCCAAACAGTTCTGGTTGACCACAGCGTCGCGGGCCAGCTACGGTGTCGGGAAGACACGCAAAACAGTACCTTTAGAAATGCAGGGCATCGGCGACCGCTCGTTGAGCTTCCGAAAGCACGCCGTCCGAAGGCATCAGTTCTGGAGGTCGGTGCAGGAGTCGTCGGGCCCTTGAAGTCACACGCGTTGCAGATCAAACTCCTTGTGGTTGAAGTCAGGAGCGCTGGCAGGCGTCTGGTGCTGCAGTGCGAAGTGCGGCTTGCGATGCCCTCTGGTCGCTGTGTGAGCAGCGGCTCGGTGGCAGCGTCAGATGGCGGCGTCGGTGAGACCAGGGTCGGGGTGCGGTGCGGTGCTGGTCACGGTGCTGGCTGGTCACGGTGCAAGTAGCGGCGGCGGCGTTGCTGAAGCGCTGAAGAACTGGAGTTGATGGTGCCGACATCGGTAGGCCAAGGCTGCGGTGCGGGATGAGGGTGGGGCGTCGTGTAGCTTTACGAGCGGTGCCCTTGAACCACGGGGCAAGCAGCGGCATCGATTTAGGTGTGGAGCGTCGTCGGGGATACCAAGGTATCGTCGTGAAGCGAGGCGGTGCGGAGTGCGGTGCCCACAGGTCGTGGGGCAAGCAGTGGCTCGGTGGCGGCGTCAGCAGGCGTTGTCGGTGAGACCAGGGTCAGGGTGCCTTCAGGACATGGAGTCGGCAGTGGCGTCGTTAACGGCGTCGGGTTGTTTTTTCTTCTGTTGCAGCACAAAACACACAGTTCCCAGTGCTGATGGCAGAAGAGCTTGAAGTCTTTGCTGTTCCTTAGACAGAAGAGGGAAGGATTTAGACTTTTTTGTTTGTTTGATTGTTTTGGAGGTCATAGCAGTAGGAGGAGGCTTGGGATGAGTAAAAGGGATGTGGATGGAAAGAGTCCGAGAGAAGGGTTTAGAAAGGCTTGTTTTGGGGGATCTGTATTGTCAAAGAGGTATGAGATGATGCAAGGAGGGGTAGAGTAGGGAATATTCTAGAAAGGGTTATTTTGGGGGTCATAGTAGTGGTGTGGGGTTTGGGATAACTGAGAGAGTGGAGGTAGAGGGTATATTTATAGAGGTATAGGGTGTGAAATAGGGTAGTGCATTGGATATGCTGAATTAGCAGAAAAACAATAAATATATAGATCCATAAGTACATGGAAAGTATATAGATGCATAAAGGAAGGATGTATATGTAGATTAAAGATGCATTAAATAAATTCCGGCTTTCAAGTGTTGTTGTACTTTAAAATTCATTTTATTAATTTGTTTTAAAACATAATTATTCTACACGTTTACACAAAGCAATAAACTTATATCGGTACATATCTATAGTACAAATAACTGCTTATATACAGAGGGATATGCTGTGATGTATTACATGGCTATACAAAGCTACACAGGGATAACCCTTCAGCCATTGTGAGTTAAATGGGAGATGGAGGTAGGGCTAAAATGTGCTGGAATACCCCCGCAGAATATCTTGTGGCGTCTGCTTCAAATATAGTCAGTTCAATATATTGCATAAGGCGTACGTCACATCTTGGAAATTATGCAGAATATACCCAGGAGTAGCCACAACCCACAAGGAGGATATATATATGGTCTAGGGTTGTTAATAGTGAAACAGTTTATGTCAGAAGTTTTGGGGGACATAGCCTGGACAACATGGGCTATGTTTGTTGGGACTGTTTCAAGATCAAAGAAGAACAAGGTAGACCTCCCTCTCTTGATAGCCAAAAGAGCAATAAAGATTGGGTAGAAATCGTCCACCCCCACCAGCTGATTGCCTGGAAAAGGAATTGACGTGGTGGGCAATAGCAGAGGCTGCGTCACTGCCCAGAGAAGAAAAGCGGAGCTCAGAAAGCGAACAATAGCGGGACAATGGGAAGCCTTAGTCCAGCCGCGCACAGTTAAAACTGAGCTATGATCTACTCAAATATTTCCCAAAAATGTGAGGTTCCAGGACATGGAAGCAAAGCATTACAATCACATGGGCCCCTGCTGCACCAATAGAAGGTACAATAGGAAGTGCAAGCGACACATGAAACCTCAGGCCAAGGCTGTAGGTAGACCCTTCCCACGGAAAGTGTGTATACACAATACAAGAACTCCTGACTGGAAAAGATACATACACCGGAAACAAGGATGGAGTTACCGGCACAGGTCGTTACTGACGGAACCTATAGTCCGCCCAGGGTCATAGAGGGAAGGAAGGGTTGTTACGATAGCGGGGCAATAAATAACAAAAAAAGTCATGCATCTTACAAATGGAGCATTCGTGGACTTTAAATGAGTGGTTGGCAGCGGTCCATGTACCAGACGCTTCACGCATGTCCAGTTTGTTAAACAACAAATTATATGTAATCTAGAATGTGAAATAGAAATGTATGGCATTACTTTCTACTAAATGACAGTAAAGTGTTTAAAATATGTCTGTTTGCATAGTTTATGGCATCGGGTAAATGCAAGCAAGTTTTTGTTTGTTGTCCTTATGTTTGGTGCGGTCACCTTTTCTGCTGAAACGTAGATCTTTCATTAAATATTTATATTTCAGGCATCCAAGGAATGGAGAATAATTTCATCCTTTGTTACAACATCTCAGTCCAGTGATGATAGCAAGCCCTTAATTGAGGTGCCCATAGAGAAATTTGGAGTGCCACAGTGCAGGCCACTGGCCTTAAACCCAGATATGCACAAGGTAATCTTTTCAATTAAAATGTTTATCTACTGTGACAGGAGTTCGTTTTAAATGTGAACAGTGTATGTCTCTAATCTAGCTGGTTTTGTTTTGATTGGTCCTAATTTTATTTTCACTTAGATGCTAAATGGAGAGCTGAAGCAATTGTATACGGCAATCACTAGGGCCAGAGTGAATCTGTGGATCTTTGATGAAAACCGTGAAAAACGAGCTCCAGCTTTTGAGTATTTCATGAAACGAGATTTAATTCAGGTTGTGAAAACGGATGAAGATGAAAGTAAGCATTGAACATCCATTTTTAAAATTTGGTGGATACTGGTTGTGGTTGTTAGACATAGTTGGTGATAGCATGAATTGTCTCATAATCTAGTTGGTCCTTGAATGAAGTAACAAAAGCATGCTTGTTAAGTCTCTGCCAAATGCTCCACCTAGTCACCTTTTCTTAGCCGTCATACATTAAGGACAATACAATGAGAAAATAAACACAGGTACATGATTCCAGCAGTGTTAAAACACTTTGCTCCCAAACTCATCTTGATCAGTTTTCGAGTACTAAAGTAGGATTTCAACAGACATCCCACTACGTTTTCTATTATTTCATGTTCTCAAATAGTTAGTTTCTTTGCACAATATTGGTGTAGTCTAGATTTATTGGCAAAGGCTGTAGATGTTTTCAAAGTTTGAACACGTTAAGTAACTTTAATAACCAACATTTCTGGAGACGTAGCTGATCCTAGTACATTTGGAGCCTGTTGCTCTTCAGTTGTGAACTTTCATGAAAGCAAAGTTCATGCATGCTGAAAAAAAGGTTGCTGGTACCTTATCATACAGGAAAATCAACGTGAATCTCTCATTAATTGATATATATTTATAAACACACACACCACACACACACCCATCCCCCCCTAATCTTTTGAAGCAACTTTGATCAAATCAAACGTGGGCCAACCGAACAACCATGAATAAATACCACTCACTCACTCAATTGAATTGCTCCATCTCCTTCCTCCCATCAGATTTTATTGTGCCACACTGTATAGTCATAGCACCCCAATCTCACAAGAGCTGGGAAGCAAAAGAAAAGGGGTACAAGAACACAAACCTCTAATTGTCATAGTCACCAAATACAATTTAGAGCCCTTCATATCCACCGCTCCCATTGATTTCCCCCCAGGGTCTTGCTGGAGTTGACCATATGTTCTGAGATGTCAACAGTAGCTCTCATCTTTTTTCCTGAGTTCAGTAATCACAACAAAGAAAATTAGGAGCATTTGGTTGCCACATACAATCTTGTGTTTCCTTGCCATTGCACTCAAAACCCTGATCCTGATCTCCAGGTGTCTTCCACTACTGTGTTCCTTCTTTGACTTCCAGCTGTGAAATGGTGGTTTAACAGAGGTCTTCACAAATTTCTCTTCTGCCCTTTATAGAGCTTTTAAATAAAAGTCAAGCAACCTTTTTTCACAGCCTCAGGTAATGTGTGGAGTTTCACAACAGTTCCAGTATTTGGATTCTTCTCGGTATCTGGACTCCTGACCATGTAGTATGCCATCTCCCACTCACTGAGGACTCTTTGTACAAAACCATATTTTGAAAAATGTTGATGATTGATTCCCTCACATTTTATCTTTGATCTGCTTTAAGGGTGTGGATCAGCTTTACTCCACTGTCAGGCTTCACCATCACCCTTGTGCTCAGGGGAGACAAGTAACTTTTCAGGACTCACCTCACTTCTCTCCAACATTTTTTGCCATCACATCTCTACTGATTTGGGCACCTGCATACACTATAGTACAACTGCTATGCACTGTATCCAGGTTCTGCTACTGGGTGCCTCCTTATAATTCCTTGGCTTGTATTGTATTTAGGGCAGAGTGCTTCATGTCATTCAGTGTGTTCTCTGCCACGGTTGTCATGTCTGAGGGGCTCTGCACCATCCCTGTATTCATTCTGCTGTGGTTGTCGAACCCCTACATGCTGGCCCTACGCATCAGGTTTGGCTGACTGTCTTTGGCCATGCATTGCAGGGCTGGGCCTTCGGCCAGACCCATGAGCAGCAGAAATTGGTGGCAAGGGCTGGACTACAGTCCTGCTCCCAACGTGTGAGTGTGACCAACCTACATGTGGGCTGTTGGTCAAGCTCAACTGTAGTACCCTGAATACTTTATGTTCGAGGCATATGAGCTGCAGATTACACACTTGTGCATAGATCGCCATCTGGTGTTGGGCCCGGATGTTTGCAGTTTGTTTTTCCTCTTGGAAAGTCTTTGGAAGTCACGAGGTCGGTGACTCCTCCTTTGGATCGTATTGCGCATGGGCTTCGGCTCCATCCTTAGATTGTTTTTTTCCGCCATTGGGCTCGGATGTGATCTTCGCGCTCCGGTTCCGAACAGCTTCCAGTTCGACGGTCGACGCGCAATCCTCACCTTAAACCGCGGTATTGTTTCGATCGCGATCTCCCCCACTCGACACGCCTTCTCATCGGCACGGACCATCAGTTCCAGTTGTCGACGGCGGCCTTCGGGCCTCTCCAAGCTTCTGTCCTGGCTAATGGAAAGGACTCCATTTAAAAAGTGCCCTCGATGTGGGTCCAAATTCCCCCACACCGATCTCCACGAGGTATGTAATCTCTGCCTCTCCCCTGAACACGAGGCTCGAGACTGTCCGGCGTGTAAGTCCTTCCGGTCCAAAAAGACTATTCGGGACCGAAGAGCCAGAAGAACTATGGCGCACTCCTCGACGACGATTCCGGATGACATCTTCGGAGAAGGCATCGGCGCTCCAGAGCAGTACACCGAAGAGGGCCTCGTCAGCGCTTCCGAGGCCGACGACTCAGATGTGGAGGACATCACCCTGGCGCAGAGGCGGCTTGGGCCCGAGTCAGCCTACTCCCGGCACCGATAAACACGCTTTGGTGCCGAAAAAGAAGCCGATCCCCATATCGACCCCGAGCTCCGCACCGAAGCACTCGGGGTCGAAACCCAGCTCTTCGGCACCGACAACACCTTCGGTGCCGACCAAAGCACACATGGCCACCGGCACCAACACTTCGAGGCCGAAATCCATCTCGGCGCCGACCAAGCGTCCGGAGGTTCCCAAACCAGGTTCCAAACAAAGAACCAGCACGGAAAAGCCTAAAAAGCCAACGCCCCGGATTCCGTCGGCGCCGACCAGCCTCACCAGACTTATTTACACCGGATCCCTTGCAGAAAACACTCACCAAGGATCCAAAAACTGGACATTTGACACTTTCTTACAAAAAGAGACATTTGGAGAAGCCTGCTCCACCTCCGCCTCCAAAAAGGAGGGACTCTGCTACCTCCCCGTTCAGAATACCTTCCCCACCTCCTCCACCTTCTCCACTTCCACCCCCCGCCTTCTCCACCCCAACCTCATCGTTCTCCCACCCCTTCTCCACAAGATGATGATCACGGGGACCCATATGATCACATAGGGGATGTCCCCCAGGACCTACCCGCAGGGGACCCCACTCCTACAGGATCCCCAGACCCATGGGACGACTACAATATACCCGATATCCCCAACGTCCCACAAGATGACCTTTACCCCTCCAGGCCATCTCCACCAGAGGACTCATTGGGGTTCCACCACCTACTACAAAGGGCGGCACACTATCACGGGGTAGACTTACATACCGACCCCGTGGAGGAAGATTTCCTCCTCGACACGTTCAACACCACACATAGGTCTACCTCCATATTACCTATGCTTAAAGGAGTGGTAAAGCATGCGCCAGAGGTTTTTAAGGACCCAGTTAGAGCCAGCGTCATTAACCCGCGCATCGAGAAAAAATCCAAAGCTGCCCCTACAGATCCCTCCTACATCAGAGGGCCAGCACCACTAGACTCTCCAGTTGTATCCACTGCACGTAAAAGGGCAAATTCCCAGGCGTCAGGCGAAGCACCACCACCTGACAAAGAGTCAAAGCTACTGGATGCATCAGGGATACGCACTGCGTCACAAGCAGCCAATATGTGGCGTATCGCCAATACTCAAGCCCTATTGGCCAGATATGACAGGGCACATTCTGACGAGTTAGAGAGCATAATGCACCACCTCCCTGAGAAATATAAAGCTAGGGCCAACAAACTAATTCACGAGGGTAAGACTATCACAAACACCTCTATACGCTGTGCCTTAGATGCAGCAGACACAGCTTCCAGGGCCATCAATACAAGCGTCCTCCTCCGTCGCCATGCTTGGCTGAGAATATCAGGGTTTAAACCGGAGGTACAAGCCTCCATCCTTAACCATCCCTTTGACCAGGAACATTTATTTGGCCCAAAGGTAGATGAGGCCCTAGAAAAAATGAAGAAAGATAAAGATACGGCGAAGTCCATGGGAGCCTTACAGTCACACCCTCCTAGACGCTCCTTTCGCCGCTCTTCCTTTCGCAGTACATCTAGAGGCTGCTCCTCAGATACCGCATCCACTTAGTACAAATCCCCCACTCAGTCCACCTTCACAAGGGGTTATCAAAGTGGCGGCTATAGGAGTAACAATAATAAAGGCAGAGGCAAAACAAACAACGCCCGCTCTGCCACAACGTCTACCCAATGACTTCCCCCCCCACTCCCCCCAGACCATTCCACTCCGGTCGGGGGCAGACTCCAACATTTCCTTCTCGTCTGGGCTACCATCACCTCAGACAAATGGGTGACACAAATAATTCAATAAGGCTACTGCCTAGAACTAATATGTACCCCACCAAACATTCCACCCAGGCAGCGCCCAATGTCACAAGAACATTTAATACTCCTAAAGCAGGAGGTAGTCTCCCTCCTACAAAAACAGGCAATAGAACCCGTTCCTACCAACCAACAAAACATGGGAGTCTACTCCCTATATTTTCTCATACCAAAAAGGGACGAGACGGCCCATCCTAGATCTCCGGCTCCTAAACAAGTACATACACTCCGACCATTTTCATATGGTAACGCTTCAGCAGGTACTTCCGTTCCTCTCCCAAAATGAATTTTTGACCACCCCTAGATCTAAAAGACGCGTATTTTCACATTCCGGTGCACAAAGCTCACCGCAAGTACCTCAGATTTGTAGTGGACGGACAACACTTCCAATTCAAGGTGCTCCCGTTCGGAGTCACAACAGCGCCAAGGGTATTCACCAAGTGCCTAGCAGTGGTAGCAGCACATTTACGAAGACAACACATCCACGTCTTCCCATACTTAGACGACTGTCTAATAAAAGGCGGGTCGGACAAGCAGTGTGTTCAACACACATCTACCACCATTCAATTACTCCACCAGCTGTGCTTCACAGTAAACCACCAGAAGTCCCATCTCCAACCATCCCACATAAAACAATGCCTCGGTGCCACCTTAGACACCTTAAGAGCACTAGCCTACCCCAATCCGGCCAGGATTGCAAGTATTCAAGCTCTACGCGCAAAATTCGCACTACAACACTCCCTTCCAGCTTGAGTGTTTATGCAACTAATAGGGATGATGGCCTCTTGCATTTTCATAGTGCCTCACGCAAGACTCCAAATGCGTCCTCTCCAAGAGTGCTTAGCGCGCCAATGGAACCAGGCCCAGGGTCAATTAACAGATCTGGTGTTGGTAGACGGTCGCACCCATCGCTCTCTGCAGTGGTGGAACACCACAAACCTTTCCAAAGGTCGACCGTTCCTGGACCCGGTTCCTCAAATAGCACTGACAACGGACGCATCGCTCTCCGGCTGGGGAGCTCATCTATTACATCTCATCACACAGGGCAAATGCACACCTCAACAAAAGTTACTCCATATCAACCATCTGGAGTTACTAGCAATCTTCTTAGCCCTAAAATCTTTCCAAACTCAAATTTCAGGCAAGGCAGTCCTGATCCGAACAGACAACATGACAGCCATGTATTATATCCAAAAACAAGGCGGCACACACTCTCCACAGCTCTCTCACCTAGCACAGACAATATGGAGATGGGCGATACCCCAGAAAATCTTTCTCCTAGCTCAGCATGTCCCAGGAGTCCAAATCACAGTGGCAGATCTGCTCAGCAGGCAGACACAACAGATCCACGCGTGGGAGCTTCACCCGCAAGTTCTTCACCCATACTTTCAAATGTGGGGGCATCCACAGATAGACCTCTTCGCCACCCACGAAAACGCCAAATGCCCAAGCTTTGCCGCCAGATACCCACACCCATTGTCCAAAGGAAATGCGATATGGATGAACTGGCCAGGCAAATTTGTGTGCACTTTTCCGCCTCTCCCACTCATTCAACTAGTGGTGCGCAAACTACAACAACACTCCCTCACACTAAGCCTAGTAGCTCCAACGTGGGCCAGACAACCGTGGTATACCACACTGCTGGGACTATCTGTAGTGCCACACCAAAAACTACACCTCTCTCCACACCTCTTAACCCAGAACCATGGAGAGATCCATCACCCGGACCCAGCGCAGCTCAACCTTGCGATCTGGCTCCTGAAATCTTAGAATTCGGGTACCTAAATCTTCCCCCTGACTGTATGAACGTCATCAGAGAAGCTAGAAGACCTACCACTAGGGCGTGCTACGCCGCCAAGTGGAAACGTTTTGTTGTTTATTGCCATAACAACACCATCAATCCACTGGACGTGTCCATACAACACATAATAAGCTACTTACTCCACCTACAAAGGTGCAATCTAGCCTATACGTCCATTAGACTACACCTCGCAGCTATTGCAGCTTACCTACAAAACAGGCAACATCTCTCACTCTTCAGAGTACCTGCCATTAAAGCCTTCATGGAAGGCCCTAAAAGAATAATTCCCCCCAGAGTGCCACCCTCACCTGTGTGGAACTTAAATGTTCGAGGCATGTGGGCTGCTGAATTCAGATCTGTGCCAGATCGCCGCCTAGTGTTGGGTCCGGATGATTGCACATTGTTGTCCTGGAAGAGTCTTCGAAGTATCACGAGATAAGTGACTCCTCCCCTGGACCACAGTGCGCATGGGCATCCTCTCCATCCTTAGATTGTTTTTTTCCGCCATTGGTTTCGGATGTTTTTTCCGCCATTGGGTTCGGATGTGCTTATCTTAGCTCAAGTTAGGAAATTTCAGTTTAAGGCCAAAAGGCCTTTAGTTATCGTCGGTACTGGTTCCGTTCGGTATTGAATAGTTTCTTAGTGCTTTAGCACCTTTTTCCAGCTTTTCGGATCCGCTGGGTCCGAACATCGAACTTCAATCGACGATGGAATCGAGGACTCCGTTCAAAAGGTGTCCTTTATGCCACGCGAAATACCCACACATCGACGTCTACCCGGTATGCAACAAATGTCTCTCACCGGATCACGATGAGTCGAAATGTATGGCCTGTGCCCGATTCCGCTCAAAGAAGACTCTCCGGAATCGACGGGCAGCGAGATTGGAGGCGCAGCAATCGGCGCCTGCCCCAGCCAACATCTTTAGCACCGAAGACGAGGACGCCGAGAGCGTGGAAGACGTAGACTCCAGCCCCGCTTCCGAACACGATTCCCGATCAGAAGACGACGATGAGGTGATCTTTCAGAGAGAAGAAGTCGTCGACGAGGTAGGAGACTACGATGAGGCCTTTCGGGCCGAGGAAGATAGCTCCAGCGAGGAGCTGGGCCAACCCGTCGATACGGAGGCCGACAAAATACGTTGTCATGAGGCTCAGGTCGAGGGATCGCCTTCGGGCCTTACCCGAGATCAATCTCACGGTTCTTCGGCCCCGCCTTCAGGCCCGGCCTCGAACATTTCGCAAGAGCCATTATTGTCGAAGACGACTGGGTTCCCTTCAGCGAAACCGAAACCATCCATCGCACCAGTTCCATCGAAACCGAAAGTGAAACTGGTTGTGATCGGCTCGAAGGCCTCGAGGCCCTCCACTCCTTCGACGCCGGCAAAGGTCATCGGCTCCGAACGCGCAAAAAGGGATATCGGTGTTGAGCTCACTGCAGCGGATACGGTTGCCTAGCCAAAGAGAAAGGCCCTCGGACCCCACAAGGCGCCTCGGCCTCTGTCACCGAAGACATCGGCCCCAACCACCAAAGTCAAGGTGGCCACCCCATCTACGTCGACGTCTAAGACGACGGCGCCCGCCAAGTCATCGACTCCAACGACCGTCGATACCTCCCTTTGAATCGATGACCCTTGACTGCAAAGAAGTCGCGGGCCGCTTCGACGCCTACCTCCAAGGTGCCGACCGGTTCCAAAGAGCCATCTGCGTTCACCGTGCAACAAGTCTCGGCATCGTTGCAACGCATCAGAGAACGGGCAGCCCTCCACTCTACGTCGGGTCCCGACACGCACAAGGCGTCCAAAGCACCCTCGGCGCCGACCAACATCACGTTTGGGTTGTTGCCGCCCACGGCGCCGAAACTGTTCGACATTCGGACACGTGTCCGCAAGACACAGTCCCCAGCCACTGGACAAACAGATCTCGAGCCTTCACAGCCACAATTTATCGACGCAAACACTGGCAGGTTGATGCTCCGCAAAAGGAAAATCACGCCAGAGAGGGGATTGGACTCCTATAAAATTCCTCTCAAACACAAATTGCCGGCAGGGTCAGAGCCAGTGCTTCATGAACACTTTCAGCCCTTCCATCAGGATCAACCGTCTTTTTCTCCGACGCCTTCAGAGGCAGACGCAGTAGAGGACTATGTAGGGGATGATACCACCTACCCTGGGGATATCGATCCTGATGATCACCTGCAAGACCCAGATCAGGCATGGGATGACCCCACAGACCAGGGTACCGCACCAGATACCCATGATACGCAGCTTTATAACGTAAAGACATCTCCCACAGAGGACACTGCTGCCTTTAATGCCCTCATAGAACGGGCTGCTGCCAATCATGGAGTGGAACTCCAGTCTGACACTGTCGAAGAAGACTTCTTGGTGGACACTTTCGCCTCTTCCGAAAGAACTGTCAAGACTCTGCCCATGTTAAAAGGGGTTCTCAAACCTGCCATAGACATTTTTAAGGAAACAGCCAGGGCACGGGTGCTAAACCCCAGGATTGAAAAAAAGTACAAGCCTGCACCCGGAGACCCTATGTACATTAGGGGTCAGTTACCTTTGGACTCCATGGTGGTTGCTAATGCTCGCAAAAGAGCCCACTCACAAACTACAGGTGATGCTCCTCCCCCAGACAAGGAGTCCAAAGTGCTGGAGACATCAGGCAAACGGATTGCAGCGCAAGCAGCGAACATCTGGCGCATTGCAAACACACAGGCACTCCTGGCCTGTTATGATAGGTCCCACTATGACACACTCGAATCACTACTCCAACATTTGCCAGATGAATATAAAGAGGCAGCGGAGATCCTCATTAGAGAGGGACAACTCCTTACCAACACATCCATCAAGTGCGCACTGGATGCAGCCGACACAGCGGCCAGGGCAATCAACACAAGCGTCATGTTGAGACGTCATGCATGGTTGAGAATCTCAGGCTTCAAGCCAGAGATTCAGAACAATATCCTCAATCAACCGGTCAACCCGGACTATTTATTTGGCCCTGAAGTTGACACTACCCTCGAGAAAATTAAAAAAGACAATGACACTGCGAAATCAATGGGGGCTCTGCAGACGCAGCAGTTTCGTAGTGGCTCCTTTCGTCGCCCCAGGAATAGAGGAGCAGCTAGAGGTCAGGGGTCACAGCAGCAGTACACTAAAGGGGGCACACAAAGTACCTACGATAAAACCAACAGAGGTGGATATCGTGGCTCCAGCACCAAGGGCAGAGGACGTGGTTACGGCAACACCAGGTCCTCACCCAAAAACAAACAGTGACGTCCTCTCCTTGCCCCCCGACCACATAACACCTGTCGGGGGGAGACTCCAACAGTTCCTGTCAGCGTGGAAGACCATCACCACAGGCAGGTGGGTCAGGGACATTATCCAACACGGTTACTGTCTCGAATTAACGTCCACTCCACCCAACATACCGCCAAAGCACCGTCCTATGTCCGTAGAGCACTTGGCGTTATTGCAGCAGGAAGTGCTAAGTATGCTACAAAAAGGTGCAATAGAGGTCGTGCCCGTCAACCAGCAGGGGACAGGGGTGTACTCTCTGTACTTCTTAATCCCAAAAAAGGACGGGTCGCTCAGACCTATACTGGACCTGAGACCCCTCAACCAATACATTCTCTCAGAGCATTTCCATATGCTCACCCTACGGCAGGTTCTCCCGCTACTCAGTCAGGGGGACTTCCTAGCCACACTGGACCTAAAAGATGCGTATTTCCACATACCCATACACCCTTCACACAGGAAATATCTCAGGTTCACTATTCAAGGCTATCACTATCAGTTCAAAGTTCTCCCCTTCGGAGTAACAACAGCACCCAGGGTCTTTACCAAGTGCCTAGCAACAGTGGCGGCACATCTACGTCTTCCCTTACCTGGACGACTGGCTTGTTCAGGCAAAGTCGGCCCAGCAATGTGCCAGCCACATGTCCCTCACCATTCACCTTCTTCACAGTCTGGGATTCTCACTAAATTATCCGAAATCACATCTCCAACTCGCACACGTACGACAGTACCTGGGCGCGACCATGAACACTTTTAGTGAGGATCAACAGCATACAACTGCTAATCTCAAAGTTCAAACCTCAACACTCCCTTCCTGCGCGAGTGTTCATGCAGTTGATAGGCATGATGGCCTCCTGCATTTTCATAGTCCCGCACGCGAGACTACATATGCGCCCGCTTCAGGAGTGCTTAGCACATCAATGGAATCAGGCTCACAGACAATTAAAAGACCTAGTGTTGGTGAGCGGTCGGGCATACAACTCTTTGCATTGGTGGAATCCACAAAACCTTTGCAAGGGCCGACCGTTCCAAGAGCCTGTTCCACAAATAATACTGACAGCGGACGCCTCTCTCCAGGGTTGGGGAGCTCATGAACTCACTTACACAGTGCAGGGACTATGGACAACACAACAAAAGAAGATGCACATCAACGTTCTGGAACTGATGGCAATCTTCCTAGCCATAAAGGCATTCAAAGTACACTTGTGCAACAAAGTCGTGTTGATCCGGACGGACAACATGACTGCCATGTACTACATACAGAAGCAGGGAGGAACACACACTCCACAGTTGTCTCATCTGGCTCAGAGCATGTGGAAGTGGGCCATTCAGAGGAACATATTCCTCATGGTGGAACATCTCCCCGGCAAGGACAACCAGATGGCGGATCTGCTCAGCAGACACAGCCACCAAATGCACGAGTGGGAGCTACATCCGTCAGTTCTCCAACCGTACTTCCAACAGTGGGGTCATCCAGAGATAGACCTATTCGCCACAAACGAAAACGCAAAATGCCAAAGCTTTGCCGCCAGGTTCCCACATCCACAGTCACAGGGCAATGCGATATGGATGAACTGGTCCGGCAGATTTGCGTACGCTTTTCCCCCAGCGCCATTAATACCTCTAGTGGCCCGCAAACTGCGACAGCACTCACTGACACTCATCCTAGTTGCTCCCACATGGGCGCGCCAACCATGGTACACCACCTTTCTGGAACTTTCCGTGGTGCCGCATCAAAGGCTGCGGATCAAACCCGCACTTTTAACGCAGAACCATGGCGAGATTCAGCACCCAGATCCGCAACAGCTGAACCTGGCAATCTGGCTCCTGAAGTCTTAGAGTTTGGCTACCTAAACCTGCCACCTGACTGTATGGATATCATCAAGGAGGCCAGGAGACCCACTACCAGGGCTTGCTATGCGGCTAAATGGAAAAGGTTTGTCATTTACTGCAACAACAATGACATTAACCCGCTGGACGCATCCATTCAAAACATCATCTGTTATCTCTTGCACTTATACCGATGCAATCTGGCATACAACTCAATACGTATCCATTTAACCGCAATAGCAGCCTATCTCCAAAACAGGCAGCACCTCTCTTTATTCAGAGTGCCTGCCATCAAAGCCTTCTTGGAGGGACTCAAACATGTAATTTCCCCAAGACACCCACCGGCACCGGTGTGGAACCTCAATTTAGTCCTCACCAGATTAATGGGTCCACCCTTTGAACCTCTCCATTCATGTGAGATTCCTCACCTGGAAAGTAGCTTTCTTAGTGGCAATCACTTCATTAAGAAGAGTTAGTGAGCTCCAGGCACTAACCATTCAAGAGCCATTCATACAGGTTCACGCAAACAGGGTTGTACTACGTACCAACCCCAAATTCATGCCCAAAGTGATATCGCAGTTCCACATGAATCAAACTATTGAACTGCCTGTTGTCTTTCAAAATCCACAAAATGTCGCAGAGAGAATGCTCCATACACTAGATGTAAAGAGGGCCCTCATGTACTATATAGACAGAACTAAGGACTTTAGGAAATCAAAACAACTTTTCGTTGCCTTTTCTCCACAACACAAGGGCAACGCCATTTCCAAAGCAGGGATAGCCAGATGGATCGTTAAATGTATTCAAATTTGCTATCAAAAAGCTAAACGCACATTAACGATTCCCCCACGAGCCCACTCAACACGAAAGTTAGGGGCGTCCATGGCTTTCCTAGGAAACATTCCATTACAGGAAATATGTAGAGCAGCCACATGGTCCACTATACATACATTTACCAAACACTACTGTGTAGATGTACACTCAAAACAGCAGGCAGCTGTAGGACAGGCTGTTCTCAAAACTCTTTTTCAGACTGCTGCAGCTGGCACGGGTAGCCGCCGCTAATGGAGGAACTGCTATGTATTCCATGCACAGATATGAATTCAGCAGCCCACATGCCTCGAACTGAATATGCTACTTACCAGTATGCATCTGTTCTTGGCATGTAGGGCTGCTGACATTCATATCGCCCACCCTCCTCCCCGGCGCCTGTAGCGGCTGCAGCACTCAGAATTACTGTATAGCATGGTCATCACTTACTGTATCTACTCCATCACTGCCACAATGGCGAAAAACAATCTAAGGATGGAGAGGATGCCCATGCGCACTGTGGTCCAGGGGAGGAGTCACCTATCTCGTGATACTTCGAAGACTCTTCCAGGACAACAATGTGCAATCATCCGGACCCAACACTAGGCGGCGATCTATGCACAGATATGAATGTCAGCAGCCCTACATGCCAAGAACAGATGCATACTGGTAAGTAGCATATTCAATCGTTCTCACAAGGCTAATGGGGCCTCCCTTCGAACCTCGAAATGTGAACTACAGTTCCTAACATGAAAAACCGCTTTTCTTGTAGCCATCACTTCCCTGAACCTCGAAATGTGAACTACAGTTCCTAACATGAAAAACCGCTTTTCTTGTAGCCATCACTTCCCTTAGAAGGGTCAGTGAGATACAAGCACTTACCATTCAAGAACCCTTTCTCCAAATTCACCATAACAAAGTTGTTCTCCGTACCAACCAAAAATTCCTCCCTAAAGTCATTTCTCCCTTTCACCTAAACAAACAGTAGAACTACCAGTATTTTTCTCGCAGCCACAGACAGTTGCAGAAAGGGCTCGTCACACACTGGATGTGAAACGAGCCTTACTCTACTACATTCAAAGACCACAATCTTTCCGTCAGACCAAACAACTGTTTGTTTCTTTCACTCCACCACACAAAGGTAACCCCATCTCAAAATCGGGGATAACTAGGTGGATTGTAAAATGCATTGAAATCTGCTACCATAAAGCAAAGAGAACGCTATCCATTCCCCGAAAGCCCATTCTACACGAAAAATAGGGGCTTCCATGGCATTCTTAGGGAACATCCCATTAGATGATATCTGCAAAGCCGCTACATGGTCAACACCGCACACTTTCACCAAACACTATTGTGTAGATGTGCAAACTAAGCAACAAGCTAGTGTGGGCCAGGCTGTACTCAAAACATTATTTCAAACCACTGCAACAGATACGGGTGGTCGCCGCTAACGGTGGCTACTGCTATATAATCTATGCACAAGTGTGTAATCTGCAGCTCATATGCCTCGAACGGAGTATGCTACTTACCAGTATGCATCTGTTCTTGGCATGTAGAGCTGCAGATCTACACACGCCCACCCGCCTCTCCGGCTACCTTTATCTGTTCGAGTTTTTCTTATTTAGATAACACACACATGGGCATCTTCACTGTTACTACTACGCTCCATCTTTCCCTGCTGGTGAAAAACAATCTAAGGATGGAGCCGAAGCCCATGCGCAATACGATCCAAAGGAGGAGTCACCGACCTCGCGACTTCCAAAGACTTTCCAAGAGGAAAAACAAACTGCAAACATCCGGGCCCAACACCAGATGGCGATCTATGCACAAGTGTGTAGATCTGCAGCTCTACATGCCAAGAACAGATGCATACTGGCAAGTAGCATATTCCTTTCTAATTGTTACTTCCTTAAGTAAAGTTCTGTTCACATTTCACGTTCGTGTAATTATGATCTGCTGTGTTTTTTTTTTTTGTTTTAATTTTATTTTTGGAACTTTAAGACAAAACATACAGCTGTGTTCAAGGAGCGACATTGCATATACCTATCATCATGGGCGATACATAGAAGGCTTGAAGGAGGCACAGGCATTACATTACTTGCAGGGGTGGCGTGAACAGCCTTACAAATCCAGTGTAAAACAGCATCCATATACCAAAGCCATCAAGGTCATTGTATGGGGTACCGACGCTTGGGGGGGGACCTCTCATTCCACACTCTACACACCAATATCCTCCCACGCCAGTCAGAATGGAGACCCATATCCTCAGCGCAAACAGTACCCAACCACCCCGGCAGCATCCCCGGGCAGCTACCCTCCAGGCGCCATAGTTCCCCAGCACGAGCTCACTCAGAAGCCTGAATGCCATCCGGGGCCGTCGTCCCAGCTAGGAGATAACATTGCAGCGGAGCCCATATGTCAGCGGGCCGCGACGTGGGCGGCATAAGCTCAGAGTACGTACGGATCTGATCTTGACAGTAAACAAGATCTCGCACCCAGTCCTTGAATTTTGGGGCCCTGCCTCTGCCCCAGCGACACGCCACTCTCCTCTTAGCAAACAAAAAGGCAAGCGCAATGAATTTGCGGTGCGTCGCCTGTATAGGCTCCACATAGCCCAGCAGGGCCAGGAGAGGGGAGGGCATCAACACTGTGTTGATCATTTTTGAGAGCGCTTCAAACACCTGGCACCAATAGCGATGAACTGCATCACACGACCACGCCAGGTGAAGTAAGTCCGCACCTGGAGCCTGGCATCTGTCGCATCTATCATCCTCACGAAGTTGATATCTGTGAAGTCTGGCCGGCGTGTAGTAGAGCCTGTGAATGTATTTATAATGGATAATTCTGAGGCGGCTACTGGAGGAGACGCGGTCCGTCTGCATTAAGCAGAATTGCCACTGTTTATCCGTCAACGGGGCCTGCAACTCTCAGTCCCATTTCTCCCTGGCTGCCAACTGCGGCGCCTGTGTGGAGGAGTGTACCGATCGGTATATTTTGGAAACGAGCTTAGCCGGAGTGTCATCACTCAATATACGATGCAGCGGAGCCATATGCGGGGGCTCCTGGGGGAAGCCGGGCATGAGGGCTCTCAACCCCTGCCGGAGGCGGAGGTATAGAAAAACGTCGAGGGGAGTAGGCTGAATGCTGGCAAACATGTGTTCCATGGTCCGGAACGTGCGATTGTGGTACAAGTCACCCCACGTCTTCACGTGTATAGCGTGAAGTAACTTTCGGAAACCCGCCTCCTGCAGCAGGGGCATGCTTGGGTGATAAACAAGAGGCAGGAGTGGTGCGTACACCAGGTCAAGCCCTAGAGTGGCAGCCAACTGATTCCATGCAGTCACCGTGCTAATCAATGTCATGGGCGTCTTATCTCTGCCTGTCACTGGGATGTACAACGCGCCCTCTATGGGAATGGGGTGCGCCAGCCAGTGTTCAGCCGCAAGTTGTGGCATATATCGAGGTTGCCGCATCCAAAAGTAAGCATAATGCGCCTGGGCTGCCTGATAGTAGAGCTCAAAGTTGGGAATGCCAAATCCTCCCTGATCAAAGGGTTTAATAAGGATCTCCCACTGGAGTCGGGGTGACTTACCGCCCCAAACTAATCTGATGAGTTCCGAGCGGAGCTGTCGAAAGAAAAAGGCACCGGGATAAAAGGGAATATTCAGGAAAAGGTACAGCAGCTGCGGTAAGATTACCATCTTAATCAATGAGGACCTGCCAGCCATGGAGAGGGGCAGAGCGATCCATCGAGTAATGGAATCCGTAATGCGGGACATCGCCGTCCCATAGTTAGCCCGCATGAGTTCATCCCTGTTTTTTTCAATACGGATGCCCAAATATTTAAAGTCCCCCTCACACCAGACAAGGGGGAAGTCAAGCGCAAAGCGCCCAGTGGAAGCTGTCAGGGGGAACAAACAAGACTTGCTCCAGTTGATCTGGATACCAGAAATCATGCCAAACCGAATAAATTCCCGGAGGAGCGGGTTAAGATTTTCTTTCGGATCACGCACGTAGAGGGTGATATCATCGGCATACATGGATATTAGTATCTGCCTCTGGAAGCACCGCAGCGCTTTGTCACGATGGTGTTGCCACAATTTGGCCGCCAGAGGCTCCATGGCCAAAGCAAATAGTAGGGGCGAAAGGGGGCATCCCTGTCTGGTGCCTCTGGTAATAGGGAACGCAGAGGATAGCCGGCCATTCACCAATACTTTGGCCGTGGGAGTAGTATATAATAACTTAATCCACGAGATAAATACGGTCGGGAATCCCATGCGCCCCAAAACTTGGAACAGGTAGTCCCATTCAAGGGAGTCAAAAGCTTTCGTGGCGTCCAGGAACACGGCGGCCATGGGCAGGTCCTCATGTACAGAGTTAAGGATCGAGAAGAAAGTGCGCAGATTATGGGACATAGCCCTACCTGGCTCAAACCCGGCCTGGTCCGGCAGTATCAGGTTAGGGAGTAACAGGTTAATGCGATTGGCGATGAGCTTGGCTAAAATTTTCACATCACAATTAAGGAGGGAGAGAGGCCGGTAGGAGTCGCAGTCATTAGCCTCCTTCCCCGGTTTAAGGAGCGATGTGATGAGGGCCATGCGCATCGAAGGGGGGAGATGACCCACCTCTAACGCATCCTCATAGACTTCTCTCAACACCGGTGCCATAAAGTCAATATAGGTTTTGTAGAATTCAATGGGTATCCCGTCAAGTCCGGCTGTCTTGCCCGACCTCATCTGCATGATGGCCTCTCGCACCTCGTCTAGTTCAAAGGGGGAGCTCAGAAACTCTCTTTGCGCATCACTAAGCCACCCCAGGGACACATCCTCAAGGTAGTCATGCAGTTGGAGCTCCCCAACCCTAGTTGACGCGTAAAGCACACGATAGTGGGCCACAAACGCGTTGAGAATATGTGCGGTATCCCTGTACAGTGTGCCGTCCGTCCCGACAATCTCCATGATCGTATTAGAGGGTCTCGCTAGCCTCATTGTCGCTGCCAGGGCTTTCCCCGGCCTCTCGCCCTCACCATAACTCCGGGCGACCCAGTACTTGCCTCTAAAGTTTGCTTCCCGGGCGGCTTCAGCAGTATATTCCGAGATTTTGTCCCGAATACTCGCCAACGTGGCATCATCGGGGTTGGCCGCCAGCGACGTCTCTAGCGTCCGAAGTTCAGTCTCCAGGGTGTGCAGGCGCGCTGTAATACTCTTCAGGACACCCGACCCCTTGGCAATACACAGACCCCGCAGGGTCACCTTGAATGCATCCCAAATAGTCTCAACGTCCTGCACGGAGTCCTTGTTGCGCTCAAAGAAAGCCAAGCATTCCTCCCGTAGCTCCTCTTGAAAAGGGGCATTGAGGAGCATCATGGGCTGTAGACGCCAGGCCGCCAGAGGGGGGCCGAGCTCTTCCGCCCTCAATGTAACTCGTACTGGCGCGTGATCCGAGAAGGTTCTTGGAAGGTGTCGTGCCCCAACCAGCGCCACATGAAATTGTGGGGCCAGGAAGACATAGTCGAGCCTGGCCCAGGAGCGCGCCTGCGCCGTGAAGTGAGTGCCCTCACGGTCATCCGCGTGGAGGTGTCTCCATGCGTCAATCAGTCTATGCTCCGCTATGATCTCCAAAAGCGCCTCCCGGGACCGCGTATATTGATGTGGGGCCGGGTGGGACCTGTCCAATGTCGGAGTAAGCGTGACATTGAAATCTCCCCCCCATATGAGGTGCTGCGTGCCCACACCGACTATATCTGCAACGAGGTCAACAAAGGAGGCCGGGTCGTCCACGTTGGGACCATAGCAGCAGGCCAGAGTAACCATTCTATGTCCTAGTCTACCCCACATCAGGCAGTATCGGCCCTGAGCATCGCCCTTCGTGCCCGCGAGAACGAAGGGGGTATTCCTTTTAACCAATATGGCTACACCTCGAGAGTAGGATGAGTAGGAAGAAAAAGTAGAGTACTTCGCCCATCTACCAGCAAAGGTAGGGGCAGCCCGCGCCCGGAAGTGGGTCTCCTGAAGAAACGCAATGTGTACGGCGTGGCGATCTAAATAGGACAGGATGTGTCTCCGTTTTCTAGGGTCCCCCAGGCCTCTGACATTCCATGTAAGTATGTTCAAGTCAGTGTCCCCCATAGCCAGGTCAATACAAAACGGGAAGATAATGCACTGGCAAAGGGGCCTCGCTCATTCAGCCCCCATCGGCCATACACGCCATCTACTCCACACATCACGCGCCAAGCCACCATCGCTCCGCAGTCTACAACATCAGTCAAGCCAAGGTAATATCTACTTCCAACAATTGCGTACACTCCACGTCCCACCTGGGGACCTTTTCGCAACCGCACAGCCAGAGCTTGAGACAATTCCGTGGACGGCAACGCCCCGAACACAGCTGCATCAAACATTGCAATAACATTACTAAACATCCCTGGTCTCCCACCCAACCCAGCTGTCTGCACCAAAGTATACCCCGCACAAAGCTCAATTACCGATCCATGGGGCGAAGTGAAGCACCCAATCCCACAGAGCCTTGAACTGGGAACCCTCTCTACCGCCCCAGAACCAGTCCCGCAACGCCACAGAAATAAGGAATTCAACAGAGCCCCGAATCCCCCCCACCCCACCCCCCACCCACTGAAGCAACCCCAACTTGCCAGAAAAAACTACCCACCCTCCACCCGTCAGTGCCATCAGAAAGCTCAACAGGAGCAACTCAGTCAGGTGAGTCAATGGGGTACACCCTACGGGGGTCATCCAGGGGGCACACATATCCACCCATTACTGCCCGTTTCCCACTATAGTCACAGAGGGAGGGAGAAGGGTGGTGCCTGGCATACATTACCGATCCCCGACCAGCACCCGACCAGGACTGTCTCGATCAGTCTTGACGCCGCCCATCAAGAGGGCCCACGGGGCGGGCCACCAGGAAAATGCAGAGAATCCGCACACTGGTGTAAGGGAATTTATCCCCGTGACCCACAGGCTAGCAGTCAATGTTCGTTCCCCTGGGCCGCATCCTCCTCATCAGGCCGTTCGGATCGCACCCTCCGCAGGGACTTCAAAAAGTCCTCCACTTGTTGCGGGTTCGTGAAGAAATGTTGCTTCGCTTGATGGGTGACCCGCAGCTTCGCCGGATAAAGCAACGCGTAGTCGATTTGGAGAGCACGGAGCTTTTTCTTAACATCAACGAATTTGCGACGCTGCTCCTGAACAACAGGCGTGAAGTCTGGGAAAATGGTGAAGCTGACACCTTCGCATGACAGGGTCTGGTTCATACACGCAGCCCGCAGCGCAGCATCTCGGTCGCGGTAGTTTAGGAGCCGCGCGATGATGGGCCTAGGTGGGGCTCCCTGACGCGGTCGCGGTCCAAGTGAGCGATGCGCTCTCTCCACGATGAACTGTTTAGAGAAAGTTTCCGAGCCAATAGAGGCAAGGAGGATCCTCTCCACATACTCCTCCATGCGCCCCGTATTGGTGGACTCTGGCACATCTACCACGCGAATATTATTACGCCGGCTGCGGGCTTCTAACTCCTCATTCTTAGCAGCTATGATCCGCAGAACACTGTCCATTTTCGTTAGCTGCGTAGAGTGGGAAGCAGTCGTGTAATCGCTGTCAGAGATCCGCCGTTCGACCTCAGTGAGGCGTTCCTCATGGACATCGATTTTCTGTGCGAACGCATCCATACGTGAAGAAAGACGGTCCACCTTGTCCACAACGGTGGCCAAGCCCTGCCTCATCTCCCGTATCATCTGTTGAAGGTCCATTGGCGGTGAGGCCACGTCCGCGTCAGACGCCGGGGGGCCCTGTGCTTCTCCATCATCATGCGCACTCCGCAGCCCCGTCTTAGCAACTGGGGTAGCAAATGACAATTTCGACTGCTTATTGTCATGTTTGCCCATTGTGGGCGCGTTGAAGGGAGTCGCCTCCCACCCCAAAGGAGCCAAGGTCACCCCCGCCACAGGCAGGTCAGGAGCAGGGGCTCACAAAGGGCAGTTCAGCCACCGCCGGCGCCGGAGCAGACGATGGACCCGCCCGGTAATTTGGGAGAAATCCAGGAAGGGAACTTCTTGTCGATTCACACCCTCACCAGGGCAGATCTGGCCAGCACACCGTTTCGAACACCCTCTGCCCATACACGGGAAGGAGGCAGCCCCACAGCGAGGCACCCCCACGGCAGGAACACCAGCAGTCCAACATCAGGGGGGCCCTCAGGCCGGTGATCTCAACCCCCGGTCAAGAGTGAGGGGATGCGAGGGGGGAGGTCAGGAGCAAGCCCCAGGGGGTCTCAGCAGCGGTCGAGTCCCGATCGGCGCAGCCCTGGGCCACGTCGACGCACCTCGTCCAGGTCCCAATCACTAGTCCCGTTGAAGTTGTGGCACAGTGCCACCCCCGACAGACCTCAGAGCCCCATCGCAGCGAGCTCAACAGGAGGGCCACCCATCTGCCGGGGGCATCGACTCACGGGAAGCGGGGGATCCGGAACACATTCAGTGGGAAATAGGCCAGAGCCCGAAGGCACAGGTACAGCGCCGGGGGAGGGGGCAACCATCCAGTGACACCCCAAACAGCACAATCAGTCCAGGATGGGGGAGGGGGGGCGGCGGCTCACCCTCCGTGCAGCGCAGAGAGTCCCCGCCGGCCACCAGCACAACTAGTCAAGGGAGCACAGGTCTCGTCGCTCCGCAGCTCATCCCAGGCAAGTCGCTCGGCGGGGGGGGGGGCAAGCCAGGCACAGGACGGGTCATGAGCCCCCGCGCTGCCCGCCTCTCCACTCCCTCGAGCAGTCTCCGCGATCCCCACTCCGGGGGTCCCCGCGACAGCAATGGACAGTCCGGGGCCTACCCGCCTCGCGGTCAGCACCGGGATCGCGTAGCTCCAGATCCCGGCCGCAGCCACCACCACGCAGCAGTCGGGGACTCGGCGCAACTTGCGGTGCCTCTCACTCCGTTCCTGAGGGTCTCACAGCTCCCAAACTTCAGGCGGAGCCGCAGGGGAACAACAGCCACAGGTACACCTGGTCGCGGTCCGGTGGGCGATCAAATACAAAGGATAACTGCAGGATAGTTAGTCCAGGCAGCAGGAGCCTCACATGAGTGCGGCCATACTGCGTGCACGCCCTCTAGCGCCCCCCGTGTTTTTTGTGTTTTTGAGTAAAGAATCCTACCTGAGCTAAAATTATATATCACTCTTGGAATGCCCTCTCCTAGTTTTAGGACCCCTTTAACGGATCTCCACAAAACTTGTCATGAAGAATCCACAGTGTATGTACCTTGTTTTGGAATGTTTCATGCAGATCAATTGAACAGTTGCAAAGTTGTTATAAACCAAACATTCTTGAAGGCAAAGGCGCACCCAAGAAAGCACTGGGGCTGCCTAATTCAGTTTTTTGTTTATAATTAAATCTTCGTGCCGCAATACATTTAACATATATATATGCTGCTCCTGGTTTGCGGTTACTCCCGTTTGCTTCCAGAAAGCTGGTGGTGCCCGTTAAAGCACTACCGCAACACTTTTTTAAACCATCACAACTCCTTTCATGTAAGAAAGAAACGGCACTCTGGAATGTAAGGAACTCTGTTTATTCAATCAGGCTACTCTGGACAGACACTGTTACTTACATCCCAGAGTGCCGCTCCTTTCTTACTTGAAAGGAGTTACTATTATATGACCCCAATCTGGCACCAGAGATTGTCCATGTTGGGGACAGAAAGGCAGGCCCACCGCCCACGTAGACCCTGCCAGCGCCAGTGAGGCGGTTGCTCAATTCTCCTGCCCGCAGTGAGTGCGGGTGGAAGTCTTGTTTCTGCCTCATTAAGCTCTCCCCAAACACCAGAAGCAGTAAGCAGCGTACTATGCTCCCGGTGCTCTGGGCCTCCCCTGGAGTAGTTTTGTAAGTGCAGTGAGGCTCATCTATTGATGCTTCTCTTTGAGGAAGTGGAGGTCCCCATGGAGAGTAAAATAAAAGTAGTGTTTTGGCACTCACTCTACTCCTAGGGAAGGCGTGGTGGTCCCCATGGAAAGTAAAAATAAAACAAACATAGTGGCGCTTACTCTTCTCCCCGGTGAGGTAGCAGCCCCCAGGAAGATTAAAAATAAAAGACACGTGGCAGTGCTGACTGTTCCCCTTGGGGTAGTTGCAGTCCCTAGAGATATTAAAATCGTTACAATAAAAAAAGTTATATATATATATTCACTTAAAAAACCATAGGTTTCACACATGTTATAGTTAGGTGGATATTTCACTCGTAAAAAACCAATGAAATTCCCCCGTTATAGTTAGTTCAGATAACTATAACTCGCGCGCCCGCAATCCACTGCTGATGACGTCACATATTACATCACTCATGACATGGTCAGTGGCATCACTCATGACATCACGGATGACATCATCCTTGTGATAGAGTGGCGGCCGCACGAGTTATAGTTATCTGAACTAACTATAACGGGGGAATTTCATTGGTTTTTTACGAGTGAAATATCCACCTAACTATAACATGTGTGAAACCTATGGTTTTTTCAGTGAATTTGTACTGTTTTTTAAATGCTAAGTTATGTATGTATTATTATTTTTTTTATATATTTATTTTACAATAAACTACGTTTTTTTTTTTGTTTTTTTTTTTGGCACCGTGCTCACCCCCGCGATTTAAAAACAAAACAAAACAAAATTAAAATGTTTTTTTCTGCCTTCGGGGTCCTTCAGGGACCCCCTGACAAAGGCTACCCTGCCCCCTTTTCACGTTCGCCACCTTCCTTTTTCACTCTCGCACTGAAGACAAACAAAATGGCGGCCGGCACTTCCTGATTTCAACCGATTCGAACGTTGACTAACATGTAACCACCAATCAGAATTACGCCCGCGCACGTTAGGGTGCTCGCACGGTGCGCGCACGGTGCGCGGCTATAGATATGTATGTGCTTTTAACTGCAATTTTCTCAGGAACTACTGAACAGATTGACTCCATATATGCAAAAGGCACATCCCTGACCTGAGGACTACCTCTCTGCCAAATTTCAAGTAATTCTGTTCAGCCGTTCGGGCTGTACCTTGGACTAAAGGTCCCTATGGAAAATTGCATGGGGAAAACGTGTTTTGGGACCCCCCTTTTCTCTCAGCCCCCGCTTGACCAATCCCCCTGATACTTTCAGGGTAGGAGCGGAGCGCCCCACCTATTTTGAAAATTTCGCGAGGATTCGCAACCGGCGCCAAAGTTCAAAGACATATCCCGGGTCCGTCCCGCTCTGTTCGCCGAGGTGGAAGTGCGGAGAGTGTGCTTGGATGATATACACATACACAATATATATATGTTCAAGGCATTTGTAATGTAGATACACATGCTTTGCGTACTCCTGCCATCTAGTGTTGGGTACAGATGTTTGCAAGTTATTTTTCTTCAAAGAAGTCTTTCCTAGTCACGAGGTAAGGTGACTCCTCCTTTCGGTGATAGTGCGCGTGGTCATCAACTCCATTGTTAGATTGTTTTTTTCCGCCGTCGGGTTCGGACGTGTATTGCTGCGCTCCGGATCCAAACCATTTTTCGGTTCCCCTCTCTGACCTTGACGGTATTGTTTCATACGCATTTCCCGCTTCTTCGCGTATTGTTTCGGTCAACAGAATCTACTTTTCGATCGGAAAGGTTGTGGACGGCCTTCAGGTCTAACCACATTGGGTCAGCTCTTCGTTGATGGAACGGACACTGTTCAAATTCTGTCCTCAAGTATCTGCGCACTGACTCACACAAAGTGTGTAACTTGTGCTCGTCTCCAGAGCACAAAGAAGACTGCGATGCTTGCAGATCATTTCGATAGAAGAAAACTCTTCGCGATCGTCTGGCTCGACGTCAAGAGATAGACCTCGACGCCGAAGAACTGCCACAGGAACAAGGTGACGTGAGTACGGAAGACCCATTGCCCCACCAACTCACCCACCAAAAACATAAGGCTTCGGCACCACCTCTGCCTTCTGGCCAAGGTTGGCACCGAGACGACATTTCCGATGCCCCTCCTCCGGCTCCGAAACACCCAGTCAAACCTTCCGGCTCAGTAGAGAGTCGGCAAAAATCCTCGTCGGAACCAAAGCCCTCTGGTTCCTAACACAAATCCGGCTCAGAGCTGAAGCCCTCCTCACCGAAAAGGAGACCGCTTTCAGAGGAGAAATCTTCCGTACCATAAGGCCAGCCCATGCCGGCACTGTAAACGCCGGCCCTGAAACTGAAAGATGTCCCTTCGGATCCGGATTTAGACATGGTTCCACAGAAAAAGGAGACTGTATTATAACCCTGAAACAGGTCGTATTCATACTAAACTACCTCAGAAACACAAGCTTCCTGATGAGGACACTCATTATAAGATTCTTTTAAAAAAGAAGTCTGTTGCTACCAGTCCTTTTCATCCACCACCATCATCCACTCCACACCCCCCTCCCCCCCCCCCCCCCGCCCCCCCCCCACCTTCAAATGCTTTGCAAATAACACCTCTGGAGTCTCCACAATCTCACCATGATGACGATGATCTTGATGCTGGGGGTACACATTTACCAGTAGATCCATGGACGTATTACACCATTGATCCTCCAGCAGATAATGACCCAGACCTTTATCCTGCCAAGCTATCTCCTTCAGATGACAATGTATCCTATCAAGAACTCATTGCTAGGGCTGCACAATATGATGGGGTGGCACTACACAAAGAATCATTAGAGGAGAATTTTTTGTTCGAGACTTTAAGGTCCACACATAGGTCGTCACAAACACTTCCTAGGCTTAAGGGCATGATGAGACACGCTGACTAGATTTTAAAAAAACCTGTGCGTGCACTCATCTTGACTCCTGGAGTTGACAAGAAGTATAAGGCCTTCCCAACAGATCCAGTATTTATCGAGGACCAGTTGCCATTAGTTTCACTTGTAGATTCTATTGCTTGTAAGCGGTCTAATTTCCAAACATCAGGGGATGCTCCTCCACCAGATAAAGAGTCCAAGTTTATAGACGCTTCTAGCAAGCGCATAGCTGCTCAAGCTGCCAATCACTGGCGCATTGCAAATATGCAGGGCCTTTTAGCCAGGTATGAGAGGGCACACTGGGATGAATGGAGCAATTGCTTCAATATCTCCCAGATGAGCATAAAACAAGAGCACAAGATTTGGTAAATGAGATAAAGCTAATTTCCAATTCTTCCATAAGGTGTGCTCTAGATGCTGCTGATACTGCGGTTAAAGAGGTCAACACTAGAATTTTGCTAAGGAGACATGCTTGGTTAAGGATCTCTGGACCTGAGGTTGATCAGGCATTAGAAAAAGTTGAAAAGGACACTGAAGTGGCCAAATCCATGGGAGCTCTCCAGTTCCTTCAAACAGAGGCTCCTTTCGTCGTTCCTTTTACCAAGCGGCGTTTAAAACCACACCATCATACCTCCACCTACAAGGGTAATAATCAGTCCTCTCCCTCAAGAGGCTTTTTTTGAGGAGGTTATAGAGGGAACAACTCTAAAGGCAGGAGTAAGGGGCAACACACCTCGTAACTCCCCTTCCCCTAATACGCAGTGACTAACCCACGCTTCCTTCCCCCCCCAACCATACGACACCTGTTGGGTTAAGACTTCAACAATTTTTCCCCATTTGGCAATCTATAACAACCGGCAAATGGCTGATTGGAATTATCCAACATGGTTATTGCCTGGAGCTTACCAGCAATCCTCCAAATATTCCACCTCGCTCTCACAAATTGTCTTCAGAACACCTGCAATTGCTCGAACAGGCAGTGCAATCTCTTACTAAAAGGAGCTATAGAAAACGTTCCAGTACAGTACCAAGGTTCAGGGGTTTACTCTCAGAATTTTCTGATTCCCAACAAGGACGGTTCCTTAAGACCTAGTCTGTATCTCAGAGAGTTAAACCAATATATTCGGTCAGAACACTTTCACATGGTGACCCTTCAACAGATACTTCCACTTTTACAGAAGACAGATTGTATGTCTACTCTAGACTTAAAAGATGCATAATTTCATGTTACAATTCGCCCAGCTCATCGCAAATACCTAAGATTTGTAATAGCAGGCAAGCATTATCAATTCAAAGTACTTCCCTTTGGAGTGACTATAGCGCCCAGAGTATTTACCAAATGTCTGGCAGTAGTTGTGGCTCATCTCAGGAAACAGCATGTTCACGTCTTTCCCTACCTAAACGACTGGCTCATCAAAGCGAGCACTTACCAAAACTGTCTGCGACATACTCAAATGACAATAGACCTACTTCATCATCTAGGCTTTACAGTCAATGCACAAAAATCTCACCTCCATCCTTTCCAGATGCAATCTTACCTAGGATGCACTCTGGACACAGTCAAAGCTCTAGCCTACCCCAATGTAGCCAGAATTCACAACATTCAGTCTATAATACTAAAATTTCAGTCCAACCAAGCCTTACCAGCTAGAGTGTTCACGCAACTGCTGGGAATGATGGCATTTGCATCGCAATTGTACCCCATGCAAGACTTCACATGCGTCCCCTAAAAGAGTGCTTGGAATGCCAGTGGAATCAGTCCCAGGGTCAATTAACGGATCTAGTGTTGGAAGATGGCCGTACCCATTGCTCTCTGCAGTGGTGGACCTCACAAAATGTATCAAAGGTACGGCCTTTCATCGACCCTATTCCACAGATCGTGCTCACAGCAGACACGTCTGACAGGTTGGGGTGCCCATCTCCAACATTACACAATACAAGGGGTGTGGAGCAACAAGCACAGACGTCTCCCCGTGAACTATATAGAGCTTTAGCAGTTTTTCTAGCTCTCAGAGCTTTTCAAACTCACCTGGTAGGCAAAACTGTCCTAGTCCGAACAGACAACATGACAGCAATGTATTATGTGCAAAAGCAGGGAGGGACGCACTCTCTCCAACTGTCACGAGTTGCTCAGACCATTTGGAGATGGGCAATTCATCACAGGATTTATCTTCTGGCAGAACACATCCCAGGAGTAAACAACCAGATTGCGGACCTCCTCAGTAGAAGGAGACCGCTAATTCACAAGTGAGAAATTCATCCCCAAGTTCTCCTTCCATATTTTCAACAATGGGGATTCCCACAAATAGACTTGTTCGCCACAGCCGACAACGCAAAATGCCCAAACTTCTGCTCCAGATTCCTACACCCGCTCTCAAAGGACTGAATTTAGCAATCTGGCTCCTGAAGTTATAAAGTTTTGTTATTTAAATCTACCACCAGACTGTATGACTATTCTAAAAGAAGCAAGAAAGCCTACCACCAAAGCTTTCTACCCAGCAAAGTGGAAAAGATTTGTTGTCTACTGCAATAAGAACAAAATCAACCCTCTAGATGCTTCTATACAAAACATTATCTCTTACCTGTTACAGTTACAGCAAACTGAACTAGTTTATACATGTATTCGTTTGCACTGGGCAGCAGTAGCTGCGTATTTGCAGAACAGGCACCATTTGTCACTATTCAGAGTTCCAGTAATCAAAGCCTTAATGGATGGCTTGAAAAGGGTAATACCACCAAGGATTCCTGCTGCCCCAGTATGGAATCTCAACATTGGCTCATGGGTCCACCTTTTGAACCGTTGCACAATTGCTCTTTGCAGTTTCTCTCATGGAAAGTTGCTTTTCACAAATCGCAATCACCTCATTAAGGAGAGTTAGTGAGCTACAGGCATTAACATTGGTAGAACCCTTCTTTCAGCTATTCAAAGACCAGGGTAGTTTTCCGCACCAACCCTAAATTCCTCCCCAAAGTGGTTTCTGCTTATTATATAAATCAATCGGTTGAGTTACCTGTGTTGTTTCCTCAAGCTGATTCTGTAGCAGAACGCGAGCTTCACACGCTTGACGTAAAAAGAGCTTTATTGTAGTACATAGATAGACTTTTGCAAAACAACTGTTTGTTGCATTTGTTTCACCTCACTAAGGCAATCCTATTTCTAAATCTGGTATTGTGAGATGGATTGTTAAATGCATTCAAATATGCTTCTCTAAAGCTAAAAAAACTTTATCCATACCCCCTAAAGCGCATTCCACTCTCAAAATAGAGACTTCCGTGGCCTTTTTAGGTAACATTCCTCTAGCTGACATATGTAAGGCAGCTACATGGTCTACACCACACACATTTACCAAACACTATTGTGTAGATGTGTTAGCAGGTCAACAAGCTCATTTAGGCCAAGCAGTACTTAAAACACAACTTCAAACAATTGCAACATCTACAGGTTAGCCACCCCTTTAGGAGTATACTGCTTTGTAGTATATGGCTCGAACGGATAATGTTACCTACCCAGTAAGCATCTTTTCTTGACATGTCGAGCTGTAGATTCCCCGGGTACCTGTAGTTGTTGCAGTTTTTCATTGTACATTCATACGCATGGACATCTCTATACTACACTTACTCCATTCTCACCCTCTTGCTGGAAAACAATCTAACAATGTAGTCGATGACCATGCGCACTATCACCAAAAGGAGGAGTCACCTTATCTTGCGCCGAGGAAAGGCTTCTTCGAAGAAAATCCACTTGCAAACATCCGGACCCAACACTAGATGGCAGGAGTATGCAAAGCATGTGAATCTACAGCTCTACATGCCAAGAACAGATGCTTACTGGGTAAGTAACATTATCCATATATATTATAATTTTGTTTGCACAAGGCATCAATTTTTTTTTTTTTTAAAAATGCATCACCGAAGGCACTGGGGCTTCCTAATTTGCATATTTTGGACTTGGTGCCTGGGAGAGCAGTGGCACATGCACACATTTGTAGGTCGAGCCTGGGCAGCGCAGGCGCTGCTCTGCGAGCCATGCTGTATTGGAGTATGGAATAGAAGCTCCGACCACTCTCTGCCTATATTTGTCATTTGCTTGTGTCCTTGTGCTTCGTAAATGCTGGCTTCTGAAACAACACTTACCTGACGCCGCCGACACCGGTCACCTCTGCTGCACTCTTCCTGGGCTGCTTACGCTGTTGGTCTCTCCCGCCGCCACTGTCACCGCTGGCCGCTGTGGTGGGGGACTACAGCTCCCAGAGTTCCCGGTACCACTTCCTGGTGGCTACGAGCTGCGCGCCCGGAGGCGCATAAATTGCTGAGGCTCCCTCCGCGTCGCGGGACGCGCGCGGGCGGCGCCGGGCTAAGCCCGGGCAAAGGGCGGGCCGTTGTGTGGCCGTTAGGAGGCCGGAAGAGGTCGGGTCGGGCCACCCCCCTAACTTAAGGTTATGAAAACTGATCGTTACTACGTTGATGACGTGAGTTGTATCAAGGTTTTATCTAGTTGAACAATCGTTTCACCAGGGTTGCTGTCCCGTTATAGTACTGTAACAACTGGCGATTGAAGCGAGATAGGTATTCTTTTAACTTTGTCTTGTGTTCTCTACTGGTGCGTAGAGATACGGTTTTAGACAGTACTGATTTCTTACTATCTATTCTAGAGGCTAACAAATTTGTATTGAGACTCAGAATGGCCACAAAGAACTCCACCTTGGACAACTATTTGGTTAAAATGGTGAGCAAGATAAACAACGACCGAAGAAAATACCTGGGGAAGGATTCTACTCCGGATCTCACCACTTCTATAGATATTGATATTGAAAGTGATCTTACTATGTTGGATTTACCCAGTGTTGATACTTCTCGTACTGAAACCTTAGCTACTACTTCTTTAGACCGTGAAGTATCTACTCAAGCACCGTTAGAGTAATTTAGTGAACCTGTGTCACCTCAATCCCCCTCTAAGAGACCTGTTAGGAAATGTAGGAAAACCCTAACTAAGTGGGGAAATGTCCACTCTAAGCTAAAGTTGGACCAAAGACATAGAAGTATTGTGACTGCTACTGATAACACAGCTATCAAGGGTGATGTGAACGAAAACCTTTTGGGTCACATTGCCAAGATTTTCGAGGCAAAATTAGACCTCATGACTAAACTGCTCATGGAAAAAATTGATTCTTTATCCATGGAGGTATCTAGCCTATTTGAGGCTAAATTAGATCTTGTGACCAAACCCCTTTTTGAAAAAATTGATTTCTTATCTACGGAGGTATCTAGGCTGGGTGGTCTCTTAGAGAATAAGAGGAAAGATCAGACCGCGATAACTCCTGAGCCAGAAATATATCCGAATGTTCAGGCGCAGCCGGCCACAATCAGAAGAAAAAGCCCATCCAAATCTTTACCCAGGGAGATATGTCATCCAGTTGGTTGTACCACCCAGTCAAATATAGCTCCACCTAATAGTGAGAGGATTACTACTCCTGGATATAGACCAAATCATATTAATCTCCCGCCCGATTGTGAACCTTATGTTGTAGTCCTTTCAAATGTTCCTCCCCTAGAACCGACAGTATCAAATCATCGGGAGGAATCCCACGATTCTCTTAAACGGAAATCAATTGCTTGGTTACATAAAAACGGTGGTTTTCCCCCACTCCTCTCTGATGACATACTGTCTACCAGAAGGGTATCTTGGATTGGTAACGCAAGGAAAAGATGCAAGGGGGATTGCATAATTATCAATTTCAGACACCCCCAGCATGTTGCGACCGTCCTTCTAAGAGCAGCATCCCGGGATATAGGGGAGTTTGATGTGGGTGTGCATTCTTTGGGATATTTCTATAGGCATTTGACTAGAGTACCACAATTGCCTAATAACCACAGACCCTTGCTCAATAGCAGAGGCATAAGCTTTATCATCCCAACTGAAAATAGATTCTCAGCATTGAGCACGTTAGATCAAAATGACTGACTTTCACGACTAAATGAATCAAGCACAGACACACGAATAGACAATCAGATATGGGGTTCAGGCGTGAGTGTCGAACAACCGGGTTCAAAATTTACAATACCAATATGTCCCGGTGATACTGTGTTAGACAAGCTGGAAAATAGGATTTTATCTTCCTATCCTACAACGAGTGAGGCAGCCAGTTCGGGGGTCATAGACAAGTATCATATAATGTCCATGGAGGGAAAGGACGATAATGAAGTTGTTAATCAAGCTAATAAGGTAAATCCGTTAGTCATATCTGAGGTCAATATAGGGAATGACATTATATTAGTAGGCCCAGCTTTACCACATGTAAAAGAGGACCCAAGTATTAGAATGTTATCTTGGAATATAGCTGGGTTAGCCAAGAATTTAATGGATGTGATATGGTCCTCATATATTGAGAATTATGATATCATATTCTTACAGGAGACCTGGATGGTGGAAACTCCCCACAGGTTGGGTTATAAAACATATTGTTCTAAAGCAACACCATCTATTAGAGGTAGAGCATCAGGTGGATTGGTTATTTGGGTTAAAGTGTCTCTAGAAATAGATGTTAGCCAGATATTCATTACCCCTCCAGACCTACTTGGCATTAAAATTCTTACTAGAGGGAAAGAAATCATTTACTTAATAAATATATACAATAGACCATATCCATCTCATAAGGAATCTAAAACGATAGAACTCTTGGATTCCTTTCTAGATACACTGGGAGATAATGCAAAGGTATTAGTTGGTGGGGATTTTAATTGTAAATATGAGCCTGTTTTGGGCATGGAAAAAATATTCGATGAACAAGATGCCGTTATTGATATTTTACCCTTAGAGTCAGTGGGCTCAGTTAATAATACCGTAGCCGTTTTACAAATTTTGCAACTGACTGTGGCGCACGACTTAAGGGCTTGCAACGGCCGTTTCTGCTCAGATAGACCAGCAGCTCCGACTTATTTTATGGGTACTTACAGATCACACATAGACTTTGTGATGGTATCCCGGAACGTATGGGAACTAATAGCAGATTTTAAGGTAGACCAAAGGACAGAGAGTGATCACTTCCCTCTCCAATTATGGTTAGATCCTCACCCATTTATTACTAGGCCTGATGAAGAAATGATACCAAAATCATTAACGGGGGAGTTACAAATATCTAACAATAGACGTGCGGTAAGATGGCCATACATTTTGGGATCGGAAAAAACATTGATAAACATCTACAATGTTTTCTCTGAAATTTTGGGAACACCCCAGCCACCTTTAGCGGGTACTCAGGGTGTTCTTGATTTACATTATAAGTTGTTATATGCTTTAACTCCACTACTGAGTAAAACTTATAAAAAAGATAGTAATAGGGAAGGGAATCTTCTCGAGATGGTGAATCCATGGTATAATAAAGACTGCCGACAAGCTAAATTAAGGTTGATTCAGGCAGTAAAATCTGGAAATCGTCTAGATATAAAAAACGGAAGATTAACTTATAATAAAACCATGGACCAAGCAAAAAAATCCTGGGATGAAACTATATGGGAGGATCTCTTAAACGCAACTAAGCAGCGTGACCAAAGTACGTTCTGGAACTTAATTGCCAAGGGAAATAAGAAGGGTAGTTCAACTAAGGATATTTTCTTAGATGAAAATACATGGTGTGATCATTTTACCAAGCTTTACGCCAATAAAAAGAAGAGTTTGTCCCTCCAGGACCACGAGATAGACCTAGAAATGAGTAATGCTCCTCTAGATTTTAGTTTAGAAGAATCCATTCAGGCCCTGCAGGCCGTGAAAGCGAGCAAAGCTCCTGGTCCTGACAAAATTCCCGGCGATTTACTAAAACATGATCTAGAAGTGTGGGGACCATACATAAATTTCCTGTGTAATTCAATTGCTGCTGGTACACCAATCCCTGATTCCTGGAAAGGGGCAGAAATAATAACAATTTTTAAAAAAGGAGACCGTTACGATCCTAGTAATTACCGCCCAATTAGTTTAATTGACATTTTACAAAAGATTTTTGCCAGACATATTTTAAATAGGCTTTTAGATTGGACTGAAGAGACTAAAATATTGACTAAATATCAAGCTGGTTTTAGATCCAAAATTAGTACTATCGATCAAGTATTTAGGTTTATGTGCATCTGTTGGAAGTACATAAACCTAAGAAATGGTAGCCTATATGTGGCGTTTGTGGATCTTAGGGCCGCCTTTGATCTTGTTCCGCGTAACTTGCTGTGGTCTACACTTAAGAACATGGCGGTCCCAGGGGAACTACTTAAAGAACTCATCAGGCTTCACACGGGGAATTTTGCTAAAATCAGATGGGGAAAGAATGGTGAAATTTCAAGGGCTATTCCCGTAGACCGTGGTGTGCGCCAAGGATGCGTGTTAGCCCCAACACTTTTTTCCCTATATGTTAATGATATACCAAGTTATCTGAGTAACTGTGTGCTTGATTCCCCAAAGCTAGGTGGTGAAGCGGTTACGGCATTATTATTTGCCGACGATACTATCCTTATTTCTCAAACTTCTAGAGGCTTACAAAACTTGGTTGACACATTCCAAAAATATTGTGAGGGGAAGGGGTTAGAAATAAATCCTAGCAAAACTAAGTATATGTCCATAAACTCCAAAAAATCCCTTAAGAGTAATCTGTTCCTTGAAGATAAAAAACTGGAACAGGTTGGGAGTTTTACCTATTTGGGGATATTGTTGGACAGTAACTTGTCTTGGAAAGGACAGATGGACAAAAGTTCCCTATCCCTCAAACAAAACTCAATGCCTATTCTAAAAGTCCACGGAGCCAGCTACTCCAAGGCTATATCCCCGGCTCTTGAAGTATACAAAGCTAAGGCACAATCGGCTGCCCTTTATGGTGCTGAGGTTTGGGGCTACTATTGTAATAATACTTTTGGAAAAATGGAAAATCACTTTGTGCGTAGTCTACTAAAAATACCAACTCGAACCCCTTTGGTCCCTGTATTTTTTTATACTAATCTCAAAAAAATAGATTACCAAGTAATATTAAGACCGTTGTTGTATTGGGTCAGACTATGGGTAACCCCGGAACTGAGTGTCTATAAAAGTGGACTTGTCGAATTATCTCAGATTGATGGCTATTCGAATACACCATTGGTAAAGTATGTTTCAAAGTGGTATGAGAGATTAGGGCTTGCTCATCTATGGGATGCTCCACAGAATATGACATTGTCTTCTAGGAAGCTTGTAAAGGATACCTTTTGGTCGTACGTCAACGGAGAACTATTGTATAGTTCATCGTCCGGCAAATTGACCTTGGAATTTTTGCTTTTTAAAGATACACCTAGTTTAGAGCAATTTATGGATGAGATCTGTCCACCATTAGCTAAAACATTATACTTACAGTTTAGGTATGGGGTTTTACAGATTAATGCATATACATCCTGTTGGGGGAAGGTAAAATGCCCTGACTTGTGCACCCTTTGCTCTCTAGGGGCTAAAGAAGATGCTGCCCACTTACTCTTTTTCTGCCTGAAATACAAAAAACCAAGGGCCTGTTGGATCAAACCCGTTTGTAAATATGTGGGGGTTAGATCTTATAAAGAGGCAGAGCGTATATTCAAGTCAAACACCTCACAGCTAGTGGTGTTTGGAACAAGTAGATTTTTATACAGTGTGTATTTTATTAGGAAACGATCTGGTTACAAACTGTAAATATATTTTGATTTATGCTCTGCCCTCCCCCTTTCCCCCCTTTCTGTGTTTTGCTTATGTCTTATTGCCTCTCCAGCCCATGTAATCAACTGTTTTCTGGCTTTTAATTAATTTATACATTGTTATTTATGTTTTTACACGCGGTATTGTGTACTTATGGGTTACTTACAAAACAAATTTTATCGCCAATTTAATGTAAAATATCTCCCATTAATATGATGAATTGTATATATGTATGTCATACTCATCTCTGCTGACTTTTATGGCTTATTGCCGAAATAAAGTTTAAAAGTTTAAATGATTAATTAATAGGCTTGTTAGTCCCTCCTTAGTACCGACCTTTCTTCATTCGTAACATTCCATGAGGACTGGCCCTTTTACTTCGGTTGTTACACGGTGAATCTTTTTTAGTCTGTAAGCACTATTTTCTTTAAATAGTTTCTCCTACTGCAGGCACGACATGCTTTCCTGCAACATTTAGCGCGCCATGTGCACTTTCACTTTCTAAGCAGCATGGGACACTGGCGCACGCTTCTTTAAATAGGTCTCGCATTTACAAGAGTTCGAGCCATTGCCATTGTACATGACAATGCCTTTTATTTATGTGATAATTATCAAAACATACAAATAAAAGGCATTGTCATTTACAATGCCAATAGCTTAAACTCTCGCAAATGCGAGACCTATTACATTGCAAATGCTTGTTTACTGTTATGGTGGCACCCAGAAGCACTGGTGTGCCTCCCAAGACATTCTAACAAAGGTCTCGGTGGCACCGTATATCTTCCCGGGTCTGGTATTTATGATCCTGGGAGAGTTTCTTTTCTTTACTGTAAGCATTGATAGAGCTTGGCATTGTAACTTTGTGGCAGTATTTGGTAAGGATCCTTGTTGTGGACGTCTAAGGCTGCTTAACAGCACCAATAAAGGTAGAAACAAGACAGGACGTTTTGAATATGGAAGGCTTCATTGAGATGTCCTATCAGCCTTTGCAGGAGGTATCAACTGCTACAATCTATCACCATTGGCATTTCCACCCACCAACCTGTATGTATGTGTGAAATAATGTGTTGAATTAAGTAGTGTGTGTGTAATAATGTACTTTTCTTTGTTGTAAGCAAAAGAAGTGGCTGGTCAATAAATTGAGATGTG
Organism: Triturus cristatus; assembly: GCF_964204655.1. NCBI lineage: Eukaryota > Metazoa > Chordata > Amphibia > Caudata > Salamandridae > Triturus > Triturus cristatus. The sequence continues at coordinate 515,743,112 of NC_140588.1, forward strand.
TTTGTTATGTGACTAGGGACTATCCTACTAGTCCATGGCCCTGAACTAATCCTTGCTGCACCCGGCTGAGTTACATGTGTAGTGTGGCTTGGGTAGAGATGGGTGGCTAGATATGGGCCTGGCTGCTGCCCAGGCCCTTTGGCCAACCCCATTGTACTCAGTGTTGGTTAGCCAGACATGGGCGGTTGGGCACAGGGCCTAGCCACAGGCCAGGCACTGTAGACCACCCTCTGTGCACAGCTTTCACTTAAAAAAAAGTAGATAATGAAAATAATGAAATTGACTGAAAAAAGTTAAAACTTGAGTTATGGTTCTGGCTCAAACTCCTGAAACCATTGAAATTTGGTAGCTGTGGTTAGCAGTGTATGCAACACATGGCACAAATTGTGCCAACTGCAATGCTGAAAATCATCAATATTACAACGGTTCAAAAAGAATAATAATAATGTTAAAGATTATAGCAAGGCACTATGGCAGGCCTGTGACTAAGCGCAACTGATAGCAGCCAAGCGAGATGATGGATCTAAATAGAGTTGAGGGTCCATATAATAGAATAATACAAAAAACTGCAGAAATTCACCCAAAAAATTATGATATAGTTAGGTAATAAGATCTTAAAGTATGTTAGAAACAAAAACATAGAAATTCACTGGAAATGAAAAATGTTAGTGCCTTTCTAGTTGGTATTGAAGTGAGACCAGAACCTATAGTTAAAACCCTAAAAACACTGAAATGTGCCAGTTATAGTTCAGTGAATTATTATAACTTGCTCCCTGTCATGCACTGCATTTGACTCCTTGCCCCCCCCCCCCTCACCCCCCTCTCGCACGCTGCCAAATGTACACATTGAAGAAAAGAGTACATGGATGGAGGAGCACCATTAGCTGTGTGTTTGTAAACCATCAAAGAAAGGGCTTCCCAAGAGAGATTAGCAAGACACTTGAAGCATATGAACATCCTTCTAAATGTTGAAAAGGCATGTTATCTGATAGAGACATCTAGCCACAGATTCCTTACGTCCGATTGGATCCAAAAGATTTTTTTTTAGCAATACCCCTGTTCGCCGGTAAGTGGCGTTGGACGGCTCCGCGTGCCGTCCTCGTCACCTATATAGACAGCACCCCGGCACGCTGACATCGGTTCTTTTCTTTCAGTGCCAGTAAAGCGCTGGTCCGTGAAGAGAGTTACCCTCTGTCACTTTTTGACAGGATTTTGTGACTTTTTGTTTACCTTTTTTTGTCGGTGTGTAGGAAGTTATGTCATCTGGAAAGACTTTACGGTTTAAACCGTGCAGCGATTGTCACCGCTCCATGTCGGTGACGGACCCACATATGGTTTGCCTGTGGTGTCTGGAGTGCGACCATGACTCCGTCATTCTCCAGGCGACGCTAGGGCCGACTCCTCTGAGGCCTTGGTTCTGGTGGAGAGGAAGGTCCCAGAACCACCAAAAGACTCCCAAGCCCTCTTTGTCCCACTCAAGATCATTGGGACATTCCGGTAGGAGGCACAAGAAGTCAAAGCGTGCTTGGACTTCTCCCAGTCCATCGGCTGACGCGACGAGGAACACCGACCTTCGAGGCCTCATTCCCTGGAACCTGCGCCTGGGTCGGCGAGACCATGCGCCTCATTTTTGAGCGGCCTGACCCCACCGTCGTACCTTTGAGGCCGGCAGGTTCTGAGGCGGCTACATCTGGATCCACACCGGCGACTCTGGGGCCAATGCCCCCATGGATGCGTACATTGATCCGGACCGGCGCCGGTCGTGACACTGGAACATTCCTTGGTGCTGGTCCTAACACCGATGCTCCTGGTGACCACCAGAGGCGCCATCCCTATTCTTATTCCAGACGACACGGAGCCGGCACCACGTTGACCAATGGCAATTTCGGCACCGACAGGACCCATGGGTCATAAGCAGTTCCCTGAGCCTTATTTGGACAGGTCAGGCATTGGAGAAAAATGGGTGGGATCACTGGACAGTTTAGAATACTGGCAGTACAATCAGAATATGGACTGGTATGAGGAATTGGGTGAGACCAGCGGACTGGCATGCTTTCTCCCCCTACTGTGGCTATGGAGGAGGGTGCATCTCATGCAATGGTAGTGCGGAGTGCGGCTGAGGTTCTTGACCTTCAGTACCGGTCAAGACTAACATCTTGACAGAGGTGCTAAAGCCAGGAGCTTCCTCCTCAGAACCCTTGTTCCCATTTAATGAAGCCCTCACAGACATCCTACTGGGAACCTGATCCTAGCCCAGCATAGGGGCTCCTGTGAACAGGACGATCTCCCGCCACCACTGCCCTGCCCCGGGTGACCCAAACGTCTTCACCCCCCACCCCACCCTGGGGGGGTTGGTAGGTCAAGCCTCTACTTCCCATGGCACATTCTCTGCTGCTCCCCCCAAACATGGAATCTAAGAGGATGGACAGTTGGGACAAGAAAGTGTTTTCTACTGCCAGCCTTGCATTGCGGTCTGTGAACATTGCATTCTTATTGGGCTTTTATTATCACTCTCTGTGGGAAATGGTTGCGCAAGTGCTGCCACAGGTCCTGGAGGAGGCCGGGGCTTCCTTTCCGAAGCAGTATTAGACGGGAGGGACACAGCAAAGTTCTCAATTAGAGTTGGTTTAGACTCGACCAACTTGCTGGGCAGAGCGATTTCCCCGACGGTGGCTGTTAGACACCACCCCTGGGTGAGAATATCTGGCTTTTCAGGGCATGTCCAGCCTTCGCTCATGCCCTTTGATGGCACCGTCTCTTCGGAGACAAGGCGCTGTAGCAGGGGAAGGGGCTTTCAACTGAGCCAGCCCTATCCAAGCCAATGACACATACAGGTTCCACAACTCCTGTGCGGAAGAGGGATTCATACCGACCATATGGGTTGGCCATCCAGAGGTCTAGTCAAACCACCACCCTCTCGGCAGCTTCAGCCTCTAAGCCCTTGTAGTCTCGCCCGTCCAGACCATGGCAGTCCAGTTGGTGACAGGTTTAGCCATCACCACCACCACTGGCAAAACATTGCATTACATGGGTCCTCCAGAGGGGCTACTCCCTCCCCTTCAAGACCACCCCTCCCTCCATGCCTCCATCCTATGACCGGCTGACGGAGGATTATTTACTATTTCTCCAGAAGGAAGTCATGGCTCTCTTGGCCAAGAGAGCTATAGAGAGGTTTCTGGTGCCATAAATAGGCTGTGAGTGCTATTCCCGCTATTTTCTTTTGGGTCTTTGTCCTATCCTAGACCTACGAGCCCTCAACTTCTTCCTCAAAAAGGAGAAATTTAAGATGCTCACATTGGCTAAAGTTCTGTCTGTCCTCAAACCTGGTAGACTGGATGGTAGGGATGGACTTACAGGATGCCTATTTTCACATTCCCGTCCTGCCTGCCCTTCAGCGCTACCTGCGGGTTACGGTAGGCCACGAGCATTTTCAATTCACCCTCTCCTCTTTGGCCTTAGCAGCGACTCTCGTGTGTTCACCAAGGTGATGTTGGTGGTCACAGCTCATCAGCGCAGATCAGGGCTACCAGTCCCCTATTTCGACGACTGGCTGCTGAAGGCGGGCTCGCCCCAAGCTCCCGTCTCCCACCTCGAGACTACAGCGAACCTACCTGCTTTCCCTGGGGTTCACTATCAACATGCGTAAGTCACACCTGACTCCCTCTCAGGCGCTCACTTTCATCAGAGCTGGTCTGAACACAGTGCAAATTTGGGCATATCCTCCCAAGCGCCAAGTCCAGGATATTCAGGCTATGATACCGACGTTTCAGCCTCTATCCTGAATTTCAGTGAGAATGACTCTGAGGCTGTTGAGCCTCATGGCACTCCTTCATTCTGCTAGTAACACATGCCAGATGGCACATGCGGGCTCATCAGTGGGACCTGAAGTTCCAATGGGCACAGCATTAGGTGAATCTCTCCGACATCGTCCAGATCTCGGAGGGAACTGCACGAGACCTGCAGTGGTGGCTGATGACCTGCGTTTGAGTCACAGGCAGAGCCCTCTCCCTTTCCCAACCAAATCTCACACTAGTGACAGATGTGTCACTCCTGGGATGGGGCCACCATCTGGGAGAGGTGGAGATCAGAGGACTCTTGTCTCTGGCAGAATACAACATGATGGACCTCCAAGTGATTCGCTTGGCATTGAAAGCCTTTCTACCCTCCATCAAGGAAAGGCTAGTTCAAGTGTTCACAGACAGAACCACTGCAATGTAAAACTGCAACAAACCGGGCAGAGTGGAGTTGTGGACTCTCTGTTAAGAGGCCCTGCATCTCTGGACATGACTGGAACAGCAGGGCGTTTCCCTGGTGGTTCAACACCTGGCACGTTCCCTAAGCGCCAGGACGGACAAACTCAGCCGTCGATGCCTAGCGGATCACGAGTCGTGTCTCCATCCGCACGTAGCACAAGGTCTCTGTCAACAGTGGGGAGAGCCTTGGTTAGATCTGTTCGCCTACGTCGAGAACGCGTAAAGTTAGCAGTTTTACACGGTGGAGTTTCCAAGGTGGCCCTCGCTCGGAGACGCTTTTTGTCAGAGTGGAGCTCAGTTCTCCTGTGTGCCTTTCCGCCCATACCACTCTTGCCCGGAGTTCTCAAGAAGATCAGGACAACCTGGCCCAAGTCCTTGTGACTCCCGAATGGGCAAAAAGAGTCTGGTATCCCTAGCTCCTACAAATGAGTATCGATCTTCCGATCAGGCTGCTGCCTCAGGAGGATTTTCTGTCGGAGCTGCAGGGGAGGGTCCTCCACCCAAATATATCAACTCTGCATCTTTTTGCTTGGAGATTGAGTGGTGGCCGTTGATAGCTTTTGACCTTCCTCTAAAAAGTCTGGAATGTTATTCTGGCAGCCAGGTGTCCCTCCACCAAAACAGTGTACGCCTGTCGATGGAAGAGACTTGTAATATATTTACAGAAAAGTCTATTGACCCTCTTTTTTCTTCTGCTCTTTCTGTTGTTTTGCTTTTTATTTTTACCCTTACCCATTAGGGCTCTGCTCCGGGCACCCTGAAAGGGTATCTTTCTGCTTTGTCTGCCTTTGAGGCTGCCAGACCAACCCTCCTTATTTAAGTCACCCATTATACATAGATTCCGGAAGGATCTTGTACATATGTTCCTACCTGCCCCTTTCATTATGCCTCAATTGACCTTAATTTGGTACTCACCTTCCTCATGTGCGCTTCTTTCAAGCCCCTGGATAATTGTTCCCTCTGGCTGCTCTCCATCAAACAGCCTTTTTAGTGGCAGTTACATCTGCCAGGAGGGTGAGTGAGCTGCAGGCTTTATCATCCAAGCCTTCTTCTTGACAGTATTCCCTGACAAGTTGGAGCCTCGTACTCTAATGTAATGTAATGGTATATGTTCGAGGCATATGAGCTGCTGCAGTCACATTATTGCATTAGATCGCCGCCTAGTGTTGGGTCCGGATGTTGCACGTTGTTGTCTTGGAAGAGTCTTCGAGATCTCACGAGATAGGTGACTCCTCCCCTGGACTACAGTGCGCATGGACAGCTCCTCCATCGCCAGACTGTTTTTTTCCGCCATCGGGTTCGGATGTACTTCTGCGACGCCAACTTCGACTCCGAAGTTTTCAACTTTCTTCACGGCAAATCCAAGTATCTCGACGGCGTTGCTCTCCGGTCGATACCCTACAACTTTACGAGACTTTATTTCTCATATTTCCATCGACGCAGGCCTCCGGGCCTATCGACGCCACTCGGGCCTCGGGCCCATGGAAAGGACCCCCTTCAAAAAATGTCCCCAGTGTGGTGCTAAATACCCACACACGGATCATCACCCGGTGTGCAACAGATGCCTATCTCCGGAGTATAGAGAAGAAGACTGCTCAGCCTGCGCACTCTTCCGTTCCAAAAAGACAATCCGGAACTGAAGGGCCCATCGACAAGCGATGCATCGGCAAGCAGCGGCACCGGAACCGGACGATATCTTCGTCGACCCCTCGGATGCCGAGGACTCGGGACGATCTACAGCTCGTCACAGTCGAAGAATCGGACTCAGATGACCCAATCCCATCGGGGCAGCACGTGAGTACCGATGCCCCTGTCCCAATCACCCCACATAAGGCTCCGGTCAAGACATCGCCACAAGGCCTTCATCACGATCGAAATATCCCTTCGGAAGCCCCACCCTCGGGCCCGGCTCCGAAGATAACCGAAAAGCCTTCCGGTAGCTCGGGACCGAGCAAACCGTATCTCCCTACACCCAAAATGCCTTCGGCGCCGAGAAAAACATACCCGGCTCCGGCGCCGAAAGACTCGACCGTTCCCAAATCGTCGAGCCGAAGCTTCTCGAGTCGAAAAAGGTCGATCCCAAGAAAAATATCGACCCGAAAAAGACTAACGACTCCAAAAACGTCACCAGCCTAAAAAACAGATCGAACCCAAGAAAACGGTCGATCCAAAAAAGGACGTCAAAGTCAACAAAGCTCCCGAACCGACCAAAAAGAAGGTTCCCGAGCCAGATAGGTCGAAGCCTACAAACCCTTCGACTCCCAGCAAAAAACACCACAAATCTTCGGTGCCGAAACCACCAAATACAGAGGAGGAGCTGTTTTTTCCGGATCCTGTCGATCCAAAACAGAAAACAATCATCATAGACCCTAACACAGGTCATGTGGTGCTCCACAAGAGGAAAATTCATCCTGCATTACCCTCTCCTATTCCTCTAAAGAGGAAGGACATTGCTACCTCTCCTATTAGGCCTGTCACCCCTCCTCCTCTCTCTCCTATTCTACCTTATGTGCCATACACACCCCCCATGCCTCCACAGCCTGTTGGGGACCCAGATGACGACACAGATAATGATCCACAGGACCCTTATGACGATCCTGATGACCCAAACCCCAACCTGGACACATGGGGAAACCCATATTCACCAGATAACACACCTCTTCTGGACCCCACACCATACCCTTCGAAACCATCCCCTCCTGATGACACCATTGCTTTTCATCAGTTAGTGGACAGGGCTGCTAGTTTCCACGGAGTAGATATGCATGCTGACCTTCTGGAAGAGGATTTCTTGCTGGACACCTTCCCAACCACAGAAAGAAGTGCCCGCACTTTACCCATGCTCAAAGGAGTTTTAAAACATGCACCAGAAATATTCAAAGACCTCATTAGGGCTAGGATACTCAACCCTAGACTGGAAAAGAAATATAGAGCAGCACCCTCCGACCCTACATACATCAAAGGTCAACTACAGCTAGACTCTTTAGTGGTTGCCAATGCACGAAAGAGGGCAAACTCACAAACCACTGGCGATGCTGCACCACCAGAAAAAGAGTCCAAACTTCTGGAGGCCTCAGGGAAAAGGGTGGCTTCACAAGCAGCCAACACCTGGAGAATAGCTAACACACAAGCATTGTTAGCTAGATATGACAGAGCACACTATGACAAACTAGAGGAGCTACTACAACATCTCCCTGACCCATATAAACAACAGGCAACTGATCTTATCCAAGAAGGAAAGTTCATCACTAATGCCTCGATAAAGTGTGCTCTAGATGCAGCTGACACAGCCTCTAGAACAGTCAATACAAGCGTAATGTTAAGAAGACACGCCTGGCTTCGCATATCAGGTTTCAAACCTGAGGTGCAAACCACTATTCTCAATCAACCCCTTAACCACGATTTCCTGTTTGGGCCTGAAACAGATGTCCTACTAGACAAAATGAAAAAGGACACTGACACCGCTAAATTTATGGGTGCACTACAGTCTTACCAATCCAAACGTTCCTTTCGTAGATCGTCCTATAGAGGTACAGGGAGAGGGAATAACACACAAACCTCTCAAACTTTCCAAACTACCTCTCAAAACACATTTCAAAAAGGCAGAGGAGGATATAGAGGAAACAATACTAAAGGCAGAGGTAGAGGTAACAACAACAACCGTACCTCTACCACTCCCAAACAGTGACCTCCTACACCTGCCTCCAGACCACTTAATACCAGTCGGAGGCAGATTATCACAGTTCCTACCTGTCTGGGAATCCATCACAACAGACAGGTGGGTGAAGCAAATTATCCATTCTGGTTTCTGTCTGGAACTTACATCTACCCCACCCAACATACCACCCAAACACAGACCAATGTCAGAGGAACATACCATACTATTGCAACAAGAGGTCTTAGCAATGCTACAAAAGCACGCTATAGAACCGGTTCCCCTGCAGCAACAAAGAAAAGGAGTTTACTCCCTATATTTCCTAATCCCCAAAAAAGACGGCTCCCTCAGGCCCATTCTCGACCTTCGTCCCCTCAATCACTACATACACTCAGATCATTTCCACATGATCACACTTCAACAAGTACTACCACTACTACAGCAAGGCGATTTTCTCACCACGCTAGATCTCAAAGACGCATACTTTCATATACCCATTCATCCCGCGCACAGGAAATACCTCAGATTCGTAGTGCAGGGACAGCACTACCAATTCAAGTCCTACCCTTCGGGGTAACAACAGCACCAAGGGTGTTCACAAAATGCTTAGCAGTAGTGGCAGCACATCTACGGAGACAACATATTCATGTGTTTCCATATCTAGACGATTGGCTGATAAAGGCCAAATCACATCAATGTCTGCAGCACACTGTGACCACAATCCATCTATTTACACAATCTGGGATTTTCCCTCAACTACCCCAAATCCCATCTACAACCCTCCCATATACAGCAGTATCTGGCAGCAACAATAGACACCACAGTAGCAAAGGCTTACGCAGCTCCAGCCAGAATACAGAACATTCAAGCACTGATCCAAAGATTCCAACCTCAGACTCTCTTGCCAGCAAGAGTGTTTATACAACTCATAGGCATGATGGCATCTTGCATATTCATAGTCCCACATGCTCGGCTACAAATGCGTCCCATACAGGAATGCCTAGCAACACAATGGAACCAGGCTCAAGGGAAACTAAAGGACCTAGTGTTGGTAGACAGTCGTACCCATCGCTCTCTGCAGTGGTGGAACACACAAAACCTTTCAAAAGGGCGACTGTTCCAAGAGCCAGTTCCACAAGTGGTGTTGACAACGGACGCATCACTCACAGGGTGGGGAGCCCATCTACTTCAACATACAGTGCAAGGTCTATGGACACCGCACCAAAAGATACACCACATAAACTACCTAGAATTACTAGCAATATTTCAGGCAATGAAGGCCTTTCAAAAACACATAGCCAACAAGACTGTCCTAGTCCGGACGGACAATATGACAGCAATGTTCTACATACAGAAACAGGGGGGGACACACTCTCTGCAGCTTTCACGCCTAGCGCAAAGCATATGGAGATGGGCCATTCCACAAAACATCCATCTTCTAGCAGAACTTCTACCAGGAGTGAACAACCAGATTGCAGACCTATTGAGCAGACACAGTCAACAGATCCACGAATGGGAACTTCACCCGGAAGTCCTACTCCCCTTCTTCCAAGCATGGGGACACCCAGACATAGATCTGTTCGCCACAAAAGAAAACGCAAAATGGCCATCCTTCGCCGCCAGGTTCCCACACCCGCAGTCGAAGGGCAATGCGATATGGATGAACTGGTCAGGCAGATTTGCATACGCTTTTCCTCCAACCCCACTCATTCCATTAGTGGTACGCAAACTAAAGCAACAAACACTTACCATGATCCTGGTTGCTCCCACATGGGCACGACAACCATGGTACACAACACTCCTAGAACTCTCAGTCGTCCCCCATCAACGACTACACCTCTCTACAAAACAACTCACACAGAACCATGGAGAGATACAACACCCAGACCCCAATCAAATGAACCTAGCAATCTGGCTCCTGAAGTCTTAGAGTTTGGATACCTTAACCTGCCTCCTGATTGTATGAATATCATCAAAGAGGCAAGACGTCCCACTACCAGAGCCTGTTACGCAAACAAATGGAAATGATTTGTTATTTACTGCCAAAATAATCAAATCAATCCTCTGGACGCTTCTGTCCAAAACATAATTTGTTATCTGCTACACTTACAAAGATGTAATCTAGCATATTCATCTATAAGATTACACCTAGCCGCTATTGCAGCCTACCTTCAAAACAGACAACCCGTGTCTCTCTTCCGCATACCACCTATTAAGGCGTTTATGGAAGGGCTCAAAAGAGTAATCCCTCCAAGAGCTCCACCTTCCCCAGTCTGGAATCCTAACATTGTACTTACTAGACTTATGGGCCCACCCTTTGAGCCTCTACATTCTTGCGAATTACAGTTCCAAACATGGAAGGTGGCATTTCTAATAGCGATCACTTCACTGAGAAGAGTACGTGAATTGCAGGCGCTAACAATTCAAGAACCTTTCATGCAAATACACCAAAATAAGGTAGTTCTCAGAACAAACCCTAAATTCCTACCAAAGGTCAGAACTAGTTTTCACATTAACCAATCAATTGAGTTACCTGTCTTTTTTCAAAAACCACAGTCAGTAGCGGAAAGGGCACTCCACACACTGGATGTCAGAAGGGCCCTACTCTACTACATACACAGAACTAAACCATTTCAAAAGACAAAACAGTTGTTTGTGTCTTTCTGTCAACCTCACAAGGGTAACCCTATCTCAAAGGCAGGGATAGCCAGATGGATAGTTAAGTGCATACAAATATGTTATCAAAAAGCTAAACGCACATTAACTATTCCCCCAAGAGCACATTCCACGTGCAAAATGGGGGCATCCATGGCTTTTCTAGGGAATATCCCCTTAGAACACATTTGTAAGGCAGCTACATGGTCTACCATACATACCTTCACTAAACACTATTGTGTTGATGCGCAAGCCAAACAACAAGCTTCTGTAGGTCAGGCTGTCCTTAAAACACTTTTCCAAACTACTGCAACTGCCACCGGTAACCACCACTAGAGGAGGAACTGCTATACAGTCTATGCAATAATGTGACTGCAGCAGCTCATATGCCTCAAACGGTAAATGCTACTTACCAGTATGCATCTGTTCTTGGCATGTAGTGCTGCTGCAGTCACATGCCCACCCTCCTCCCTGGTGCCGGGCACAGTTGCAGTACTATCTTATTTAGATACATTTACATGGACACCTTTTCTTTCTATTAATATCCTCCATCTTTGCCACAATGGCGAAAAAACAATCTGACGATGGAGGAGCTGTCCATGCGCACTGTAGTCCAGGGGAGGAGTCACCTATCTCGTGAGATCTCGAAGACTCTTCCAAGACAACAACGTGCAACATCCGGACCCAACACTAGGCGGCGATCTAATGCAATAATGTGACTGCAGCAGCTCTACATGCCAAGAACAGATGCATACTGGTAAGTAGCATTTACCTTATATAGCGCAACTTTCACTCCGAGGAGCATCTTGGCGCTGTACTAGGGCCACTTTCCTTCCGAAAGTGGTAACCCCTTTACATGTGAGACAATAGGTCACCTTGCACACTTTCTACGCTTCTCCCCATCCTTCTAAGTAAGAGGAGCGGCTCCACCATCTGGACCCAAAAAGAGCATTATCAGTCTGCTTGACTTCACAAAAGAGTTGTGTGGACAACTAACTCTTAGTTGGGTATGTTGGTGCAAACAAAAGTCGGGTGGTGCAGAAAAAGACCATCTCACGATGGGTCGGTCGCTGCATCAAGATTTACTACGCTTTGGCAAACTAGCAGAGTCCTGAATACTTAGGGACTTATTTCACTAGAGCTAAGGCTGCTACCAATGTGGAGTGCCAGTCCTAGGCATCTGTCAGGCAGCAACGTGGGCATCCCTACACACGTTCACTAAACATTACAGACGGGATAGTCCGGTCTGGGGTGATGTCCATTTTGCCTTTTCAGTCCTGCAGGACTTGGTCTGAAATTTGTCCATGGTCCCTCCTCCGGAAATGGCATTGCTTGGGTATCTATTCAAAGGTAAGGAATCTGTGGCTAGACATCTCGAACGGATGAATAAGTTACTTACCTTTGGTAACGCCTTATCTGATCTAGCTGCAAATTCGTCACGGCCCACTAATCCTCCTTGCTCTGCGTACAACTTTCTAGGGTCTTTGCTGGTCCCTTTCAGGGCCCTAGTTTTCAGACACACCAATGTCTGTACACGTCATGGTTCCACGCTTCTGGTGTGGAAAGTCGTGAAAAAGTAACTGACTGCAGTTTGCAGAGGTGGTGCCTATATAGGTTACGCGGACATCACATCTGGAGTAGACGACGCTGAAGACACCACGCGGCGCCGTCCAACACCACCTACAGGTGCGCAGGGGTATTACTCAAAGAAAAATCTTCCAGATCCAGTCTTACGCCTGGGAAATTCAAAGGTAAGGAATCTGCGGCTAGATCTGGTCTCTACCTGATAAGGCGTTACCAAAGGTAAGCAACTTGTTCGTTTTGTCCACTTCTAACATCATGGAATCTTTCAAGAAATGTATGTGACACAACTTGGAAATTAGGACTGAGAGGTAAAGTTTTTCAAGGGTAAACATTAGTTTATGCACAACTGTAAGAGTAGGAATATTAATTTAGGTGTAAAAACCCACATCAATTAATATCACATTCCTTTTCAGGGTAAACCACCAAAGTCACTAAATACACTTGTGCTTAACCCTCTGGTAGCTTGGCAAATAGAAGTTGGGCTTAACTTGGAGGCAATGTGTTAATTATTTATGCAGTACTCAAACAGTAATCAAGTGAAAACACAACACTAGAAAAATCTGAAACCAATTTAGAAACATGGAGCAAATTTTAATAAAGAAAATAACACCAAAAAGTCACAAATCCAGTAAGTAGAACCATAGATATGAACTTTGAAAGTATAAGGTTCAAAATAGGGCCAATAAGCGATAAGCACTAACTGCGGTCACCTGGTTGCGTTTGACCATTTAGAAGTGTAAGATTTAAGGCCTACCATGATGCAGTGTGGGTCGGATACCAGGGCCATGTTTGTGCCAGTGAAAAAGTTTTACCTACAGACTTAGTCTCTGGAAAGAAAACCATCTCATGCCTTTTTCCCAGAATCCCATCACCTCCCCGATATCCCTTGCCTTGCTTTTCCTCTCATTGCTCTCCCTCTTTTTCATGCTAGAGAGGTGATATCTCATCTCATTTCTCTCAAGATATTCCTTTCTATTTTTGCCTATTCTCCTACTCTGTCGTTCCCAGCTCATTCTCCATCCTAAAGCTCAACTTCTCCCATACCCACTTCATGCGGAACAACCAGTTTCCCCTATCTTTTATACTCATTTGAGGCATGCACCCTACAAGGACTTATCTTCTAGGCTTATCATGCTGCTCTACAAAATAGATTCACCGTTGATCATTGTGACTACTTGGAGACGAATCTTTCCACACATTTGCATTTAGATCCATATCCCCGCTTTGATCTGTTGAGATTGCTGAGTTCTTAAAGATTACAGCTCTGAGGCTCAGCCACCCTGAAAAAATGTTAAGCTTCCTAAAGCCAGAAGTATCAGTACTCTTCTGAATCAGACTAGCAACAATATTCCCCTGATGTTTATAACATCCCTATTGTGCTGGGACCTCCATGAAAGCACCTCCCAAAAAATATTGTGTGAACAGGAAAATGTGATTGCGATCCCTTTAGATTCTTCTCCTTATGAGATAATTTCTTCCGCCACTCTTAGATGCTTACGCCATAATTGTTGCTCAACGACTAAACACTGTTTGAAAATGTGGTCACCCTAACAGACTATGTACTCGACTTGGTGATCCTGACCAAAACTTGATTCAATGAAAGCTCACAAACATCTATGGACCTTCTCCTTACGCCTGACTACTCAATTTTAAGATCAACAGAATAGGTAAAACTGAGGCAGGAGTGTCCTTTGTCCTCAGAAATTCTAGATCAAGTCACATTGTGTTATCTGATACTCACCCCACTTTCCAAGACGTTGCAGGTGGACTGTAGCCCAGTAACTCTAAAAATACCATATTCTTGTAGAGACTTCTAGCTGCATATTCCTCACTTTTTTAATATTCCCCAGGCTTCAGACTGGATTTGGAATCTTTTCAACAGTAGCTCTGCACGCTGGTAAGTGCAGCCATGTGGCTCACCACTGCTGTCATTTGGCTCCGAAATTCAAGTGTGGAGCCTATGTAGAGACACTCCCTTGCATTGATGTCACTTCCTTTAGTGCCATAGATGCTGATCCGGAGCTGCCTCTTATTAATTTGAGTCCTTTACCACAACCCAAAAATTGTTTCATAGTGTGCAAGGGACATGCCACCTCTCAAAACGGCAGGCTTCAAACCCTGTAAGGACTGTAGCAATCAAATGTCTGTGACAGGTCCTGATCAGATTTGCCTGTGGTCGAGCCACAACTTTAAGCATTGCAGTGACTGCGCATCGATGAACCCGAAGAGCCATACAAGACTGTGAGGTGAAATTCTACATCATTAACGACCGGAAGACTCAGTGACAACACTGATCCGGTCCTGTGGGAGATCCAGAAGTCACAAGAGTTGTTTGAGAGGCCGTTCATCATTTCGATTAAAGTGTTGGTGTAAATGAAAGAAAAAACCATAATAAATACAAGCAGTACCTGGCCCATTCCTGTCACCCACACTCCCCTAAGAAGGCACGGGGACGGCTCCAAATGTCTTTATCTTGCTCCTAAAGTCACTTGACTTAATGGCTGACCCCACAACTTGTTCTGGCACAGCCAGAGTTTCCATGGCTATCCGCCACTCCTAAACAGATCAGAGGGTTCCAGGTCCAAGCAGATCATGAGTGGGAGTTAAAGCTGAAGTTGAGAGAACCTTGGCTCAGTCTGTTCTCCCCAGCCAAAAATGTGCTATATCACCAGTTCTGTGCACTGGAGTTTGCCATGTGTGTCTCACTTGGCGACGTATTCTGCCTCAGGTGAACTTGGGACTCCTGTATGCCTTCCCACCTATTCCACTGCTGCCCGGAGTTCTCAAGAAGATCAGGACAGACTGAGCTCTAGTCATCCCAATGGCTCCGGAATGACACAGAGAGTAAGAGTAAGGTACCCAGGACTCCTAGCATGAGCAGCTGTCCTCTGATCTGGCTGACTCTCTGGAAGGACCTGGTGTTGCAGCAGCAAGGCAGGGTTCTGCCCCCGGCCTTCAAAATCTCCACCTTCATGCTTGGAGATTGAGCTGCAACAGCTGAACATCTGGAGATTGAGTAGCAACAGCTGAACATCTTCAACCTTCTTCCTGAGGTGGTTGATGTCATCTTGGTAGCCAGGCGTCCCTCAATGAAAACCGTATACACAAGTCCTTGGGACAATCTGTGGCTTGGTGCGAGCTTTCCAGATAGAACCTCTCTGTTCGAGAAGTTTTTTTTGTTCTGGCCCTAGCCCAGCAAGGCTTTGCTCTTGGCACAGTTAAAGGGTACATATCAGCTATTTACGCCTTTTTGCTGGTGCCTAGTCAGCCCTCATTGTTTAAGCCTCCTGTTGGTATTTGTTTTCTGAAAGGTTTGCAACATTTGTTTCCTCCCTCTCCCTTTGTCATGCCCAATTAGGATCTAAACTTTGTCCGTATATTTCTGATGTGCACTCCTTCGAACTGCTTCAAAACTGTTCCTTGCTGCTTCCCACTCTCATGACCGTGTTCCTTGTCGCCATAACATGGGCGTAGCATGTGATTAAGATTCAGACTGTCTCAGTCCACCTCCTTCTTTCCAGGCAAGCTGAAGCTGGTTTTGCCGACGTAGGCATCCTCCTTTCCTAAAGTTGTGACGCTTTCCCATGTCATTCCAAATATCACTCTGCTGGCGTTCTATGCTTCGCCTCATCACTCTAACGGGAGGAGCAATACTCAACCATTTAGATCCCAAGTGGGCTGTCTGCTTTCATACAGATCGTACCAAAGATCTCTGGGTGGACTATCAGCCCTTTGTGGAGTTGGAGTTAATAAAGGCAAGGCTGTTCAATAAAGAACCATCTCCCATTTGATCGTGCTACACACTGGCCAAAAAGCAGCTTTCTGAAAGCCTGCATGCTCATTCTACCATGGACAAAGCTGCTACCATTGCGTTAGCATGCAAAGTCCCTGTCCTGGACAGTGCCGGGTGGCTAGTGGGCATCCCTCCATATAGTCACGAACCACTGTTATCTGGTCTGTCAGGCTCGTCAGGGGAGGACACTGCTCAGGGTTGAGTCCATTCACAAACCCTCCTCTCATCCTCCAGGTTCTGTGTTTGGACTCTATCCATTAATAGGAATGTGCAGACTGCTCACATCGGTTTACTTTTCGGGCTCTACTTTTGGGGGCGTGGACCCTCTCGTAAGCAGCTGATTCCAGCTTGCGAAAGTGGCTCCTATATAGGCTCTGCACATCAATTCCAGAGCAGAACGACTTAAGTGTGGATCCACATGGCGCGCCTAGCAGCACGAAAAGATACTGCTAAAAAGTTTCCGGAACCAGTGTGCTGCCTGGGAAATATTTAAAAGGTGAGGAATCTGCAGCTAGATAGTCTGTACCAGACAGAGCATTACCAAATGTAAGTAACTTGTTCATTATTATGCAACCTGTTTCAATTGGAATTGGCTGCACCACCAGTGAATGTTACAGTATTAGTGAGGGCAGCAAGGATGGTTATTTGGGATTTACATTAAAATATAATACCCATACTAGACACAGGTCATCCCTTCATAATGTACCTGACCGTTGAAAGTTGTTGAAGTGTTAGCCATCATGAGAAAAGTGTGACAGTTGGGCTGTTCTATTTCTGTGGACTGTACTTGGAGTGGTTCTGGGTTCTATCTCAAGAGTTTGGGATGGCTGGGAATGTTGCAAAGTGTCTTGAACATTGCTCTCCTAGCTACAATTAGCCAGTGGAATGCTTGCAGGACTGGTGCTCTGCCTTCTTTGGCATGAAGGCAGAGGAGTCTGGCATCAACATTTTGGATTAGTTGTATTTTGTGCACGATGGAACTGAGGATGTCGAGGTATAGGCTGTTGGCATAGTCGAGCTTGGAGATTGAGAGTTTGAGTATAGATTGTAGATTTTGTTGGTATCCAAAGTATGGGAGGATGCGTCACAGTGTTTATATTGTGTAGAAGATTATCTTTGTGTCCTTGTTTACGTGTGGTGTCAAGGATAGGTCTGAATCCATCATTATCACGAGATGTCGTGCCTCTCTTGAAGTTGTTGGAGGGGCATTGATTGCCCCATAGCAGCAGGCTGGTGTCATTGTCTACAGTTGACGACCTTTATCTTTGCGATGTTAAGCTTTACGTGTTTACTCATCATCGAAACGTTTAATGACGCAGGCAGTCATCAAGTCAGGAAGTGTAGAGGGCTTCTGGGCCATCCATTTTTGGAATCAATTCATGTTCATCTGCATACTGCAAAATGAGGTTAACAATCTAATAAAGGCTAGTAAAGGGATTATATAGATCTTCAATAAATGAGGAGGTACAGTGAACCCTGGGGGACCTCACAATGTTCGGTGTGAGGGGCTGGTGTAAAAGATGGTAATTACACCAAACTTTGTCTGTCTTTGAGACATGAGATAATCAATTTCGGAGCATTTGCATGTATTCTGAGAGTCTTTGGAGTAACATTTGGTAGTGGACAGTGTCCAGTGGGAGGTTTAGGTCATCCATCATGGATGCAGGCATTTGTGCATCTATGTGGCCTGAATCCAGGTTGCTCATCTAACATCCAGTAATTTTCCTCAGTAATCTTTGAATGCTAAGTAAAAACTGCTCTTTCATATATTTTACTCAGGAATGGGACATTAGCTGACATTAGTCTTTAGTTTTCTGGATTTGATAGTCTGAGGTTGTTTTTTTCTTGAAGAGTTGTCTAATATAGGAGGTTTTCAACTTGGGCAGGAAAGAACCTGGCTACAGGGCCTGTTGAGTAAACTTGTAGCTACCTCCTCTATGCAGGTTGTGTGAAAGACATCTTCAAAGATTTTTGGAAGTGCTGGTTCTGAAAGTCACCCTGATCTGTTTGCAATGATAATGTCCTAGAATCATTTTTAGGAATGAGTGCTGAAAATATTAAGCGGCAGACGACTGGTGTTGCTTTTGAGGTGGTTAAAACATGCATATGGGGAGTGTTAGCTGTGTATTATTTAAAGTAATTTTCTGTCTTATGTTTTCAGGTCATTTCCATGAATATTTTGTCACAGAAGGCTTGCAATTGTGGTGTCATTTGAACAACACAGAGTACCTTCCAGTTGTACCTCCCTACAAAACATAATTCTCTTTGTTTTCAGGTCTTGATGATAGCATGTTTGTTAAAACGTCAACTCCTGAAGAGTGGATTGCACAAGGAGAGTATTATGCCAAACACCAGTGCTGGAAGGTAAGTTCTGCTTTCCACTTAATTCTTACTGTTGCATGGACACTTTCAACTTTAGGCCATTCTAGTCTATAATATTGCCCACGTGTTTATTGACGTTTGGTATTTTAACAATTGTCATTTTAACATAAAGAAAATAAGTCTTCCAGATTGTCCATGTATCACTTTATGGCCGCATTTAGATTGTGTTTTACCTGCTAACTTTGTGCTCTGCTTGCCTGAATTACTGCCCATAATTTGTTTGTTTTGGTCTGCTATCTACAGCTAACATGACACTTTTCAGCCGCTTCTGAGTGCACTGCAACACCTAGAGCAGGCAACATTTTTTAAACATTTTGTCGAGTGAGCATGGTGCACCATGAGATAAGCTTTGCTGTATGATTCTTTCTCCCCCGTATCTCTAAAGCCTCATTGTTGGTCACTGCATAGCCACTTTCTTTAGGCGAGTGAGTTACTAGGGCCACTCTCAGGAGAGGCTCCTCTAGAGTCACTTTTTTTGTCTAAGCATTCTGTCTGTACACAGGAGCTGCAAGCATCATTTAGAGATAACTTGTGGCCCTGAATTAAACTTACACAATTATGAACCAAAGGGGCAGGTATTCTTTTGACCATTGCAGACTATAACAATAGTTCATACCTGCACCAGAATTAGTGAATAATACCAAACGACTCTGGTTTATATTAATAACTATTCTCATATTTTCAAGTAAGTTTATAATCTTCCCCTTTTTTAAGCTGTGAACTCTAAAACGACATCCATATTTTTGCCTACGGTGAACTAGGGAGTGCTCTGTCAACCTTGTCTGGCCATTTTGTTTTCTCTGTTTTCCTCCTTTTAACTTTGTCCAGCCTGTGCCTCATTGTTCTGAATTCAAGCCATACCTTATGTGCCACAAATAATCTGCAGCAGCACTCCAGCATATGTACCGTCAGTCTGGCTTGGGAAAGTGCGTTGCAGTTCATTCCTGTTCTATATGTGTGTGTCAATGATACAAGGGAAACTCCATATGCCCACAAGGGCCAGGCAGGGTGGACTGGGGAACAAAAAGCAGCCCTGGAAAAAAAATTCAAACCAGCCCTGCTCCTCTAGTCACCTTTTGCAATCTTTCGTTCCATCCATCAATTCATCTTATTCTTATATTTACCTCTCCGATCGCTTTCTCTCTACCTTTGTACCCCCTCTTTGTTTCTCTGTGTTAAAACCTCCCGTGCTTGCTGCAATGAACCTTGGGGAGCTGTGACGAAAATGACAGAGGCCCCCAGGATCGGCCCTTGACTTTCAAACCAGGCCTCCATGCCGCTGGGGAAATCCCAGTGGGATAAAAGGTCTTTCCTGCCCTGGGGCCAGTGTAATCGTATTATAATGCAACAGTTTTCCCAAGGGACTCATTCATCACAATAGCTCCTATGTGATTTATAGGTACTATCCATTATTGGTACATTCATTTGTCACTAGAGTGTTAGCGGAAAAGTACATTGCAAACTGATTTCTTTTTAATCTCATCAGCTTTTTTGTGAAATTAGGTGCAGTAGCAACAATGTGGTAATAGTGGTAATGATGCAGTGCTCAATAGTGAAAGCATATATATGTATATATACATACACATGTATACTGTATAAGATCCCCAGTTATATGGTAATTCTCTGTAGCTTAGATATGTATCTATCTATATAAAGCCTCTCTCCCTATATTTCAAAAATACACCAGCCAGAGGGTGGTATGTCGACATTTCAACCTGTTTATAATTTGGCGACTCTCCGCAAGACCAAGCCTAATGCACCTGCGTCAAGAGAGAAGGAAAAACTAAGTCCATGTACCCACTCACTTCATCAGTCATCTGCCACTGTCCGAATGAAATTTGCTTTATACTCATCACACTATGTACCAGCACAGTGGCACTCATAATGTTACCGCCCACGTGCTCCGGTTGCTACACCATCCACATGTTCCGGTTGCTACAGCGGAGGATACAATTTCAGATTACTTAATGGTCTAGTGATCATATAGCATGCACAATTGCTGTGTGTATCTCCTTCCTCCACATGCTAGATGGATGGGGTGACAATCCCCTGTCCCTGGTCAATTAAATACAACCATAGCCTACGAGGCACCTGTAAAGCATTAAGTCATCATGACTGTATATCAACATCAACCCACTTTCATATATGTTTAGAATACTCTAAGAGAGGGGATGTTTAATGTGTGTTGTTCATTTCCTCAATCCAGCCAATGTGATGTAGCTAAAACACAACCAGATACCAAATACTCTTGTCTTTACCAACCACGTCCACCTCAAGGACTTTGCACGCTAGTGTTGTTAAAACATCCACCAGAGGGTATACTCTGTTTCCAGTATCCTCATGCACGTTAGGGAGATACAAACTTAAAATAACCAGAACGTCACGTGGGACGTCTCCACAACTTTCAGGTCCCGATATATGGATCGGTTAAATCTATAAACCAGTTGTACCAAAAGCATTATTCCCTGTTCACAAGTATGACACAGAGAAAGTACACATTATTCAAATTCAGACTCCCGTGTGTCTGCTCAAGAGAAAGCTGGTGATAATAATTGGCCCATCTTACCTCCACGACAATGCCTCCTAAAGTTGGCTTATTCAATCACTCTCGCTGCCATCAATATCAAAGCCAAGAGGTAGCATGGCAAATGCACCTATGCTATCACTGTGAGTATCATCAAACACTATACCACTGATCACCGTCTGCCATGTTGTGGGTACGCTTGCCGAACTACGTACATAATAAGCCTCCTATTCCTGTTGAACCACTAAACTGCTGTTCATCTGCCATATTGGAGATACAGCTGTGGACTTTATACCCACTGACCATCCAATTGCAATGATGACATTGAATACCTACTCTTTGCAGCTAGATGTGTGCACCCAGTAACACATCAGAGGAAACGACAAAAAACATCCTGCATATGTCAATGAGGATCAGCTGAGTAAACCAAAATCCGTCCTGGGCAGGCTGTCCCTCTGTCATCACATGTGATGACAGAGGGACAGCATGTCCTGGACGGATTTTGCGATTGTTGAGTCAACCATGACTTGAGCTCATTGAAGGATCGCTTTTATAAAAATATTTACATAGTCACAGAACTCGGGATGTTGACACAGAAAGAATAACACGAGGTAGAGGGGACGAAAGCAAGACGAGACCACAAACTACCCGAAAGACAACAGATGAGCCCTGAAGAAGTCCTTAAATAGGACGAAACGTGTTGGCTACCAAGAAAAAAAGAAATTATAACTCAAAGAATAAAGGAATATATAAATTACGATCATTGGATGGAACTGCTCTTTTTATATTTTACTGTGTGCGGATCAAATCTTTCATGATAGGTAGAAGTTACCTGCTCAGAGTATATTAAGTGGCTGTTGGTAAACCTCATTTGGGTGAAAGCACCTCATCTAAAACCTCCTTTATTAACCACATTTAGTACCAATGTGAAGCGCATGAGAATTCATGTTACAGCCCCTCAATACTGTCAGATTCAATGCCATTTACAATGACATCCTCAAAACACTGAGTTAACTCTGGTGGACCCATCACCAAGGCCACTGTCTACAAGCAAGCTAAGCTGGCTTTTTTTCTTTTACTGCAATCCCTACACAAACGGCTTTACTACCCTTGCAAAGGCAGTTAAGGCTTGTCCATCAAATCTAAATTGGTAAAAGAAAGCTCTAGTTTCTTGGTGGTCTCACCCACTCCCTTGCTAAAGATATTGTTGCACCTTAGACCCCAAATACATAACAAAGCCTTGTCAGCTGAGGAGAAACCTTTTCCTAAGTCAGAAGTGTTTTCGTCTGGAAAAGGTGATGGAATACCCAAAGACAATTTGGCTTCCGTGACTTGGAGCCCCCCACCATTCAATGGTGATAATGGTGGCTACTTTGAAGTGAGAAGCTTCAGTCCAAAAGTCTATTCAGGCATTCCAGAAGAACCGAACAACTTAACATTAACTACCGTCACTATACCCAGCTCTGATGTACAATACATTGTTTATTGCAGGTACAATTGGATAGGGATATGAAGATGGCAGAGTCTAGAGCTGTAGATCAGGAGTAAACATCCTCAAAATAATGTCAACTCTGTGTTTCACCAGATTTCTGTTCCGTGGCTATTGTGATGCTTTTTAATGTATCTTAAAAAATGAAGCCAATGAATCCTATTAAATATTACTCTGAGTGGGATTCAGTTCTTCTACGGATTTCTGGCCTCCTCGATCAGACTGTATGATCAGGAAGATTAACCACAAGAAGATAAATGTCGAAATATGTGGTCTGATGGCTCATGTCTTTTACCTATCAGCTGAAAGCACACTTTGGCGTGCATCCAGATACATGCTCGGTCTTGTTGTCCTTTTTTTGCCACAGCCAGCCATGCATTAATTATTGTTCATTACACCGCTTATATGGTCATCTGGAAATCCCAATATTGCTACCAGTTTTGCTGGAGGGAATTCTGTTTGCTGTCCTATTCAACATTTTAAAATGTTTCCAGAATGTTAAAAATCAGATTTTTCTGTGTATAGTATTCACCACACAGGAATAATTGAAAGGTATAATGAGCCTATCTGTTACAGCATCGATTTGTTTTTTCATATGTCTTTGTAGTATTGCCATAGCCAATATGAGGGAACATGTTTAGACTCTCCCTCTGCTGTGTTTCAGGTGGCAGCTAAATGTTATCAGAAGGGAGGAGCCCGCGACAAAGAAAAGCTTGCCTTAGCACACGATAGTGTTCTTAAAGTCCAAACAAAGAAAGCCAGTCCGAGGTAAGCGCTAAAATGCAATTTTAAATGTTTTATTTTGAATTATTGGTGATATACAAAGTTTCTCTAGCACCGTTTTTGGAAACTTGTCTATGTTTTATGAAAGTGCATGTACATTTATTGGAGTTATTTATTTTAGGGAAAAACAAATGGAGTACATGGAGTTATCCAAGACCTATTTGGAATGCCAGGAACCAAAATTGGCATTAAAGTGCCTGACCTATGCAAAGGAATTCCGGCTTTGTGCAGAGCTATGTGAAAAACTGGGAAAGGTACAAACATCTTTATCAGTTATTGCGCTATTGGAAGTCTGTCGCTATTCCCCCCTCATTTTAAATGCAGAATAGTGCACGGTTGATATCTTATGATAGGTTTAAAAAATCTTTTTTGATACATAGTGAAAGGTCTTACCGAAGCGAGAGCTGTTTAATTTTCACTTATGTTTTATGATTGGAAATCTTAAATCAAGCCTTCTTGTTTGCTTGACCATTTTGACCGTCTATTAAAATGTCTTGTAAGCATCTTTTTATCTTTTTATAGATTTTCTTTCATAGTGAGTTAACTTGTTGTGCTCGTCAACACTACAGTAGATACATGTTTTAGCAATGCGTAGTTTACATAGGCTATCACATAACTAAAATGATTAATTGAATTTAATAGCATTCTCTACCAAATGTGTGCATGGTTTCGGTTATGAGAGAAGGTTTGCAAATTATCACAGATTATGTATGAAGTAATTGAACCTTAAACAACAAAATATAACTTTCTGCAAATCCATTAGGGGTTATGAATTTTAATGCAGTTCCTGGGTGAGGCTTCACTGTATTTTATCACTGTATTTTACCGAAGGAGGGAGGAGCAAGACTAAATCCCTATGTTCGCACAATTCCCAGTTGGAACCTATCCTATTCTGTTGTCGCAATGGCTTTAAAATTCACATGAATTTCCTTCCATAAACGGGATAATGGCAATGTCTTTTCTTTTGTGCATGCAACACTAGGCTTTCAGATTTAGCCCATCTGCTGACATCCTGATGCCATTTACCAATTGGGGAGGAGATAAAGCTATCATGTGCATGGCTATGCACCTTTTGGTCAAAACTAGCACCAGGTCTGTGAATCTGCTACCAGATTTTTTAGTTTTCGGCTTTGAGTGTGGGCTCAGGAGGCACAGTTCTGGTGCATGCAATCCTTCCCTCTAGGAGAGTCCCCAGTTTATCAGTTACTTCTCTCCAAACACCTGCACCTCAGTGCATCTAGGAAAGCCTATGTATTCTGTCCCCCGAATGAGATTTTCTCGTAGGCGTCATATGTTATATGCATGCAGTTGAACTGAGTGTTTTCATGTTGGAACATTCCTAGAGAACCCTATGTGTATGTGTTAAAACCCTCTTCCACTCTTTATCAATGTGTGACCTACTCAGATTAATTTTCAGTTTTGCTTTAGTCCATAAATGCCCAGGCTTAGTCATTTCAAGTTAGAATCTATATAACTAAGTTATTGGTTTATGAATGTTGCCTGCAGTGAACATTAATTACAAAAGTTGGTGGGTTTCCTGTTCCGTAGCATTGGATCCCCATCTACCTTTAGCATTGTATGTAATAGCTTCCTACTTTGAGAACAGAGAGGTGGGGTCAAACTCCTCTGTCAGTCTGTTGAGTGGAATTATACGCCCATTATGAAACAGATCACCGGTTCTGTCCAGTGCATTTGGGTAGTAGCTGTGTAATAACCTATACAATCTTAGAGCCCCACCAATGGAACAGTAGGTGCATACAACAGCTGGTTGACATGCCCATCTCTCTCAGCCAGTGATGGCCATTGCGATCCAGGCATTAGGTGCACTCAATGTCCTCTTGGGGTCTAGAATACATGCAACCAGTTCACCCCTGGATACTGCCATACTCATTTGATCCAGTTTCTGGGTTAATCCCCCATCTGACCACCTGTTAGCCACTGAATCTGCACCGCAAAGTCTTTTAATTGAAAGTTATGTAATTCCAGATCACACTTGGTGAGCAGCAGCTGCAGGGCTCAAGGCTGATGTGTCGGGTCCAGCCCATATAAAGCACCAGAGTAACATTTCCAGGTTTCTGAACCAGCTCGTTGTGGCCCATATGGGGAGTTTGGCAAAGTAATAAAGAACTTTCGGAGGCACACCCTGTTAATCAATGCCACCCTGCTCATTACTGATAGGTTCAAAGACGACCAAAAGTCCATGCTGCCTTTCAGATTCCTCAGAACTGTACCCAAGTTACTGGCCATGAGGTACTCGGTTCTGTGATATATCTTCACACCCATGAGATGTGTTTTGTTGCCAGCGTCCAAGGGCCACCCTCGATGCATTGGTCAATAGGTACCCGTAGCTTTCAGACCAATTAGCTTGGAAGCCAACTTCTAAATTACCTTAGACATTTAATCTAGGTGATCTCCTGCATGCCCATTATTCAAGAACAGCATAAAGCAAGATCACATGTGTCCCACCCTTTATCTGGATTCCCTTACCTTTGTTTTTGGTTCTAAGGAGCTGTGTGAAGGGCTCTGGTGCCACGGCAAAGAGCATGAAAGGTAGCCCGTTCTCATCCCTTATTGGACACCCAAATCATCCTCACTCTTTTAGCCCTCATTGTGGGGCTGCCGTAAAGAAGTTTGATCCACCAGTTTCATACCAAAATCATCTTTTTTCCTCACATCTAGCAACTTCTGTGTATTTTTTTAACTGCACATGTTATTTCTAATTTGAGTTTTATGTAAGGTTACATCCATGTGCAGGAGCATTCATCATCTGCCCTTCACTCAACATTGTGGCAATGCAGGAATATATGACATTAGTTTGCATGCGATACATCGCATGCCATTACAACGTGGTTGTTACAGCGAACGCGTTGTTACATCGCATACGATTGCATCGCAAGTCGTTTCAAAGACTTGCTGTAGGGGGCGCTCTGGACTTAGGAATAGTATAATTTACTACTCCTACTCCAGTTTGTGCAACAGCAGGGAAGGTGTTGGATTGTAAATCCAACACCTTCTGCTCCCTACAGCAAGTCGTTGTAACGACTTGCGATGTAATCGTATGCACGTTTTGTACTGGCATGCGATGTATCGCATGTAAACTAAACGATGTCTCCCCAATGCAGTGGTCCCAGATTACTGTCTTTAGAGCCTCCCAGAGGGTTTTCCTGGATAATCTTTGTTGTGCATCATTATGGGCACATCAAGTGACCCACTGAATCTACTGAGGTGAATGTCCCGGCGTTGCACTGGGAAATAAAATACGTTTTCCCTGCATACCCCATGCATCATGCCCCAGTCGGTGAACCATTTTGCAAAGTTAAGTGCATCTTTTGTTAGCTGGTTCATCTGATCAAAGTAAGGTGCAATGTATATACAATAAAAACATAGTGTCGACGACACAGTACTCATAAGAGGTGAACATATATGTTCGAGGCATGTGGGCTGCTGAATTCATATCTGTGCATAGATCGCCGCCTAGTGTTGGGTCCGGATGATTGCATTTTGTTGTCCTGGAAGAGTCTTCGAAGTATCACGAGATAGGTGGCTCCTCCCCTGGACTACAGTGCGCATGGGCATCCTCTCCATCCTCAGATTGTTTTTTTCCGCCATTGGGTTCGGATGTGCTTATCTTAGCTCAAGTTAGGAAAACTTTATTTAAGGCCAAAAGCCTTTAGATATCGTCGGTATCGTTTGCGTTCGGTATAGATAAATTATTATACTTGTTTTCGACCTTATTCACCCTTATCGGACCGAGTTTCAGTCCGAACATCGATCGACGTCCGAAGATGGAATCGAGGACTCCCTTCAAGAGATGTCCTCTATGTCACGCAAAATATCCACACGTCGATGTCCATCCGGTGTGTAACAAATGTTTATCACCGGATCATGATGAGACCAAGTGTATGGCCTGCGCCCGGTTCCGGTCGAAAAAGACCCTTCGGAATCGACGAGCGGCTAGATTGGAGGCCAAAAAATCGGCACCTAACCCGGTTAACATATTCAGTACCGAGGATGAAGAAGTCGAGAGCGTCGAAGAGGTGGAACAATTCGAGGAGATCCTCTAGGACGAAGACGTCGTCAACGAGGTAGGAGACACGATGAGGCCCTTGGGGCCGAGGAAGATAGCTCAGGCGAGGAGCTAGGCCAATCCGTCGATGCGGAGGCCGAGGGAGATAGTCTTGATAAGGCTCAGGTCGAGGGATCGCCTGCGGGCCTTACCCAAGATCGGTCGGATCGTTCTACAGCCCCGCCTGAAGGCCCGGCTTCGAACATTTCAAAAGAGCCAGAAATATCGAAAAAGACTGGAGTCGATTCCGTGAAATCGAAACCAAAACCTGCACCGGTCAAATAGAAACCGAAAGAGCAACTGGTTCAGGTCGGATCAAAGGCATAGAAACCTTCCAATCCGTCGACACAAAAGAAGGACATCGGAGCCGAAAAACCAAAGAAGGACTTCGGTACCAAGAAACCAAAAAAGGACTTCGGCACCGAGAAACAAAAGAAGGCCCTCGGTCCCGAGCAGACGCAGAGGCCTCTAGCACCGAAGGTTGGGGCACCAACGACCAAGGTCTAGGTGGTCGATCCGACTACATCAACACCGAGGAGTGCTGAGACTGCCAAAATACCTGATCAACAAGGCGTCGATCCAAAACTTCGGATCGAAGCCCCGAAGACAGGAAAGAAACCGGAGACCGCGTCGAGGCCTGTCTCCAAAGAGCCTGTCGGATCAAAAGCACCGTCGGCATTCACGTTGAAACAGGTATTGGAGTCCCTAAAGCGCATCAGGGAACGGGACACTCTCGAACCGAAAACAGGTCCCGAACCGAACAAGGTCGCCAAGGCTCACTCGGCGCCGGCACCGATCAAATTTGGATTGCCACCACCGGGGACACCAACTATGTTCGAACTTAGAAGGAGTATCGAACAACCAAGAACAGTGTCCACAGAAAGAACAGATGTCGAAAACTCACAGGACCAGTTTATCGACGTAGACACTGGTAGACTGTCGTTCCGCAAGCGGAAAATTGTTCCAGAAAAGACTTTGGAATCATACAAAATTCCACTGAAAAAGACAATGGCGTCAGGTTCGACACCAGTGCTTGTGGAACCTTACCAAATATATGATCAGGAACCACAATCCTTTTCTCCCGCACACTCGAAGGCGTATGCAGGAGAGGGCTATAATGAGGATACCACTTATCCTGTGGATAATGACCCTGATGAACAACAGCAAGACCAGGATCAAGCATGGGGAGACCCTAATGACCCAGGAGACCCACAAAATGCTCCTGACACTCATATTTATAATATAAAACCATCTCCCACTGAAGATACTGCTGCTTTTAACACCCTCATTGAAAGAGCGACTGCCAATCACGGAGTGGAACTTCATTCTGACTCTGTGGAAGAGGATTTCTTGGTGGACACGTTCTCCACATCAGAAAGAACGGTCAAGACTCTACCAATGCTAAAAGGGGTTATTAAACATGCTAAGGACATCTTTAAGGAGACAACCAGAGCACGGGTATTGAACCCGAGAATAGAAAAAAAATACACACCAGCCCCAGGAGACCCAATGTACATTAAGGGTCAATTGCCGTTGGACTCAATAGTAGTTTCTAATGCTCGCAAGAGAGCTAACTCGCAAACTACCGGTGATGCTCCTCCTCCGGACAAGGAGTCCAAAGTGCTAGAAACATCGGGAAAAAGGATAGCAGCACAAGCGGCAAACATCTGGCGCATTGCCAACACTCAGGCACTCCTGGCCAGATACGACAGGTCACACTACGATACCCTAGAAACACTGATAGAACACCTACCAGATGACTACAAAGATGGAGCAGAGCTCCTCATCAGAGAGGGAAAACTCATTACAAATGCGTCCATCAGATGCGCACTAGATGCAGCTGACACTGCAGCAAGGGCAATCAACACTAGTGTGATGTTGAGGAGGCACGCATGGTTGAGAATATCAGGTTTCAAACCTGAAATTCAAACTAATATCTTGAATCAACCAGTCAACCCAGACTTTTTATTTGGCCCCGAGGTTGACACTACACTAGAAAAGATTAAAAAGGACACTGAAACTGCAAAATCTATGGGGGCTCTACAGTCGCAGCAGTTTCGGAGTGGCTCCTTTCGTCGCCCCGGGAATAGGGGAGCAGCTAGAGGTCAGGGGTCCCAGCAGCAGTACAATAAAGGAGGTACCCAGAGTACCTATAATAAGAACAATAGGGGTGGATATCGTGGATCCAGCACCAAAGGCAGAGGATGAGGACACAACAACACCAGGTCCTCCGCCAATAACAAACAGTGACGTCTTGTCACTGCCCCCCGACCACATAACACCGGTCGGGGGGAGACTCCAACAGTTCCTGCCAGTCTGGAGAATACCACAGACAGGTGGGTCAGAGAAATTGTCCAGTACGGTTATTGTCTGGAATTAACATCCAATCCACCCAACATACCACCAAGACACCATCCTATGTCCGCAGAGCACTTGACATTATTGCAGCAGGAAGTACTAAGTATGCTGCAGAAAGGAGCCATAGAGCTCGTGCCTGTAGAACAACGAGGGTCAGGGATGTACTCTCTGTACTTCTTGATCCCAAAATAGGACGGGTCTCTGAGACCTATACTGGACCTAAGACCTCTCAACCAATACATTCTGTCAGAGTATTTTCATATGCTCACCCAGCAGGTTCTACCGTTACTCAGTCAGGGAGACTTCCTCGCAACACTGGATTTGAAGGATGCGTATTTCCACATACCCATACACCCATCACACAGAAAATATCTCAGGTTCACTATTCAGGATCAGCATTATCAGTTCAAAGTCCTCCCTTTCGGAGTAACAACGGCGCCCAGAGTCTTTACCAAGTGCCTAGCGACAGTGGCTGCACACTTCCGGAGACAGCACATTCACGTCTTCCCTTACCTGGACGACTGGCTTGTTCAGGCAAAGTCAGCCCAGCAGTGTGCCAGCCACATATCCCACACCATTCACCTTCTTCACAGTCTGGGATTCTCACTGAATTATCCAAAGTCACATCTTCAACCCGCCCACGTACCGCAGTACCTGGGCGCGACCATAGACACTCTGGCAGCCACAGCTCAGCCAAATTTAGTGAGGATCAACAGCATGCAACTGCTGATAAAGAAGTTCAGACCTCAACACTCCCTTCCAGCGTGAGTGTTCATGCAGTTGATAGGCATGATGGCCTCCTGCATCTTCATAGTCCCGCACGCGAGACTACATATGCGCCCGCTTCAGGAGTGCTTGGCACATCAATGGAATCAGACTCAAGGACAGTTGAAAGACCTGGTGTTGGTGAGCGGTCAGGCATACAACTCTCTGCATTGGTGGAATCCACAAAACCTTTGCAAGGGCCGACCGTTCCAGGAGCCTGTTCCACAAATAATATTGACGGCGGACGCGTCTCTCCAGGGATGGGGAGCTCATGTCCTCAATTACACAGTGCAGGGACTATGGACGACGCAGCAAAAGAAGATGCACATCAACCTTCTGGAACTGATGGCAATCTTCCTGGCAATGAAGGCATTCAAAGTGCACTTGTGCAACAATGTCGTGTTGATCCGGACGGACAACATGACTGCCATGTACTACATACAGAAGCAGGGAGGAACACACTCTCCACAGTTGTCTCATCTGGCTCAGAGCATGTGGAGGTGGGCCATTCAGAAGAACATGTTCCTCATGGCAGAACACCTCCCGGGCAAGGACAACCAAATGGCGGATCTGCTCAGCAGACACAGCCACCAAATGCACGAGTGGGAGCTACATCCATCAGTACTCCAACCGTGCTTCCAGCAGTGGGGTCATCCAGAGATAGACCTATTCGCCACAAGGGAAAACGCAAAATGCCAAAGCTTTGCCGCCAGGTTCCCGCATCCACAGTCGCAGGGCAATGCGATATGGAAGAACTGGTCAGACAGATTTGCGTACGCTTTTCCCCCAGCGCCATTCATACCGCTAGTGGCACGCAAACTAAGGCAACACTCAATGATACTCATCCTGGTTGCTCCAATGTGGGCACGCCAGCCATGGTACACCACGTTGCTAGAACTTTCCGTGGTGCCGCATCAAAGGCTGCGGC
Organism: Triturus cristatus; assembly: GCF_964204655.1. NCBI lineage: Eukaryota > Metazoa > Chordata > Amphibia > Caudata > Salamandridae > Triturus > Triturus cristatus. The sequence goes on from NC_140588.1 coordinate 515,774,347, forward strand.
TAACACCCAGACTTTTAACACAGAACCATGACGAAATTCAGCACCCAGATCCGCAACAGCTGAACCTGGCGATCTGGCTCCTGAAGTCTTAGAGTTTGGCTACCTGAACCTGCCTCCAGAATGTATGAATATCATCAAGGAGGCCAGGAGACCCACGACCAGAGCTTGCTATGTGGCTAAATGGAAAAGATTTGTCATTTACTGTAAAAACAATGACATTAATCCGCTGGATGCATCCATTCAGAACATCATCTGTTACCTGTTACACTTATACCGATGCAATCTGGCAGACAGCTCCATCCATATACATCTAACCGCAATAGCAGCCTATCTTCAGAACAGGCAGCACCTCTCTTTATTCAGAGTGCCTGCCATCAAAGCCTTCTTAGAGGGACTCAAAAGAGTGATTCCTCCAACACACCCACCGGCACCGGTGTGGAACCTGAATGTGGTCCTCACCAGATTGATGGGTCCACCTTTTGAACCTCTACATTCATGTGAGATTCAATTCCTCACCTGGAAAGTAGCTTTCTTAGTGGCAATCACTTCGTTGAGAAGAGTTAGTGAACTCCAGGCACTAACCATTCAAAAGCCATTCATACAGGTTCACGCAAACAGAGTTGTACTACGTACCAACCCCACATTCATGCCTAAAGTGATATCGCAGTTCCACATGAATCAGACTATTGAACTGCCTGTTTTCTTTCCAAATCCATAAAATGTCAGAGAGAATGCTCCATACACTAGATGTAAAGAGGGCCCTCATGTACTATATAGACAGAACAAAGGATTTTAGGAAAACAAAACAACTGTTTGTTGCCTTTTCTCCACAACACAAGGGCAACGCCATTTCCAAAGCAGGGATAGCCAGATGGATCGTTAAATGTATTCAAATTTGCTATGAAAAAGCTAAACGCACATTAACGATTCCTCCAAGAGCCCACTCAACACGAAAGTTAGGGGCGTCCATGGCTTTCCTAGGGAACATTCCTTTAGAGGACATATGTAGAGCAGCCACATGGTCCACTATACATACATTTACTAAACACAACTGTGTAGATGTACATTCAAAACAGCAGGCAGCTGTAGGACAGGCTTTTCTCAAGACCCTTTTTCAGACTGCTGCAGCTGGCACGGGCAGCCGCCGCTAATGGAGGGACTGCTATGTAATCTATGCACAGATATGAATTCAGCAGCCCACATGCCTCGAACCGACTATGCTACTTACCAGTGTGCATCTGTTCTTGGCATGTAGGGCTGCTGACATTCATATCGCCCACCCTCCTCCCCGGCGCCTGTAGCGGCTGCAGCACTCAGAATTACTGTATAGCATGGTCAGCACTTACTGTATCTACTCCATCACTGCCACAATGGCGAAAAACAATCTGAGGATGGAGAGGATGCCCATGCGCACTGTAGTCCAGGGGAGGAGCCACCTATCTCGTGATACTTCGAAGACTCTTCCAGGACAACAATATGCAATCATCCGGACCCAACACTAGGCGGCGATCTATGCACAGATATGAATGTCAGCAGCCCTACATGCCAAGAACAGATGCATACTGGTAAGTAGCATATTCGGTACAGATGTTAAACCCTGTATAGATCCATAGGTTGAGAGTTAATTAAATATCTTAAGGAGACTGTATCGAACAGTAAACCTATACTGAACATCCTTTCAGTTAGAAAACAACCAAGGGGGGGTGGGGTGTTAACGTTTGGACCTGTACCTACTAGTCCGGTCTCATCAGGACCTAGTCATCTGTCTAATGCACTACCATAGTTATACAGTTCAGGTCCGATCAGTAATGCGTCTTCCATCGCTTCTGCACTTGGACTCAATGCAATATGCAGTAGTGATTGGACACACACGGTTTCTGCAACTTCTAGTTTTCAGATTCAAACCTGTATCTTTAAACTTTTGCATACGTAGCATGGGTCAGGAACCAGAAGGAATTGATAGCTTCAGGGTGCACTTAACGTGTATCTGATGGGAGCCTGTTCGATGCTTGTGTCCACCTGCCGCACATACTTCAAATATAAGAGAGGCTGGGGTTCCTAAATTTCCATTTCCAAGGCACAGAATAATTCCAAGAAGCTGTTTAAGCTTGTCAAAGAACTTTCAGCCGCGACATGCCCACCCAAATCCCCGGATCTTACTGAATTGCAATGTGAAGATCTTGCCATGTTCTTTCTCAGTAAAGTTGAAAAAATATACTCCACACTCAATGAGTCCAAGCCTATCAATGCCACTCAGCTAACCAAGAATTCTTCTCAGTCAATTAGAAGTACGGAATTGCAGGGCTGTGTTCCCTTTGCACCTATCAACCATCTAGAAACTTGGGTGCCCCTGGATAGTAACTCTTTCAGGTGGATTTTGGACAGCCTTAGATCTGGCTCTCCCAGGGACCTTATCCCCATCACTGTGCTTCAGAAACTCGAACAGTTTTCTCTGTTGCTAATTATGGAGTTGCTCAATGTCTCCTTAAAGGAAGCAATGGTTCCATCTGCATGGAAGCACGCGATGGTTCTACCACTTCAAAAAAATGTATTGCCGACCCGCGCTACTGTCTAATTTCCTACTCATTTCCTTGCTTCCGGCCTTTTCCAGAATTTGGGAAAAGCATATAAATCTTCAATTGACATCATTTGTTGAATCCCAATTTTTTTTGCATGGCTCACAGTCTGGTTTTAGACCCGGGTTCTCAACTGAAACTACTCTGCTCGGAGTCACAGAAATGTTACGTAACCATGTTGACACGGGGGACACTGGCACTTATACCCCCGGATATAAGTGCTGCGTTTGACATGGTTTCTCATGCCATGCTACTGCATGCTCTGCAATCATTGGGAGTAACTGGTTCTGCACTCAATTGGCTTGCAGATTTTCTGACTGATCACACTTTCCAGGTCTTTTCTCCCATGCCCAGTTCCAATATTCATTTTTCACCTTATGGGTGTCCGCAAGGTTCTTAGCCCTCTCTTGTTTAACATCTATGTCAGGCCTCTGGCGACGATTGCTGAAGATGCTGGGTTGTCTTTTCTCCTATGTCTATGACACCCAGATTGTTTTCTCTCTTTCTGCGGAAAGGACGTCTAAATCATTATCCCTCCTGTCTGGGCTGAGGTACATAGCAGGTTGGATGCAAGCCAACCTGCTTAAACTCAATGGTGAAAAGACAGAGGTGCTGATTCTGGGTAAGAACAAAGCCATGTGGGGACCTCAACACTGGCCGTCTGAAATGGGCGCTCTGCCCCAGCCTTATCATCAAGTCCGGAATTTAGGTGTTATGATCGACGATCAGCTATCTATGAAGCAACAAGCGGTGAAAGTGTCTTCGACCTGCTTCACTATCCTCAAATGGCTCACGAAAATCCTCTGGATGCTGCCTCTGTCTACGCAACGAACCGTGGTCTAGGCTCTTGTCACCTCTAGACTGGACTGTGGCAACATTCTGTATTTAGGAGTCAATAAGTACGTGTTACGCAAACTGCAGATGGTGCAGAATGCGGCGGCCAGGCTACTTTGTAAGGTTCCTAAAACAGTTTCCATCTCAAGATCTCTTATGGATCTTCATTGGCTCGGGTTTGCGAATCGTATTGAATTCAAAGCCCTGAGCTATACGTTCAAAATCAAATTTGGTAAAGCACCCCGATATTTGAACGCCTTAGTTCATCCTTATCTCCCTCCACGTCCTTTACGTTCCGCCACTCAGGCAAAATTTACTGTGTCTAGGACCAGATTGTCACGAATGGGCGGTCGGTCCTTCTCTTGTTTAGGTCCCTCTTTGTGGAACTCCCTCCCTATGTCCCTTCGGACTGAAACTATATATGAGAATTTCCGTAAGTGTTTAAAAACCTGGTTGTTTAATATGTAGAGCATTTTCTTTTTTCTTTCTGTTCCTGTCAGACGGCGCCGGGAAACCCTTGGGTAGCTATGTGCCTTATAAGATTAAAATAAAAATAACCCCGTCTTAAGGACAAACTTTCCTTTATTCAGTGTTTGGGTCGAAATGTCGACGGTCTCAATTTGTGAACCTGTACCGTAGTTATCTTCACGTATAGACAACAGCGATTGATTTACTGTATCTTTCCAATACTGTAAATTTTCATGTATCTGTAGCCCACAATGTGGCTGGACAGGTCTTTGTTAATCTACCATGAAAATATTGTACATTTTGTCTTCTCCTCTCTTTAAACCAAAACCTTAGCACATCCTTGAGCACTCATTTCTCTTTTTCTTGGAGCACATTTGTGCAATTATATCGATGTTCTGCAGATCATAAATGCTGATATAAATATATTGGAATATGACAGTGAATTGATTTATTTCAGGTGATGTTTATTTCAATGATTATTCTACTTCCGCTGTGACCACTTCAAATGGTGACAGTGGCATCACTCCTGGGTTGGGTGGCCACCTCGGAAAGGTGCAGATCAGAGGACTCTGGTCTCAGACAGAGTCTCAGCTCCACATCAGCTTGCTGGAGTTGATAGCGATTGGCTTGGCATTGAAGCCTGCCTTCCATCCATCAAGGGAAGGTTGATTCAGGTTTTCACAGACACTACTGCCAAGTGCTACTGCAACAAATAGTGCGTGCTGGAGTCAGGGGCTCTGCGCCAGGAGTCCCTGCACCTCTGTCCATAGCAGGAGCGTCAGGAGACATTCCTGGTCGTAAAACACCTGGTGGGATCTCTGAACATCAGGGTAGACAAACTCATCCGTCACTGTTTTGCGGATCACAAATAGCATCTCCATCCAGAGGTACTGCAAGGTCTCTTACATGATTGTGTTGCCCCTTTGTTAGATCTATTTGCCGACAACAACTGTGTCAGCTCCTCTGTGCAGTGGCGTTTCCAAGGCAGTGCTCGCTCAGAGACGCATTTCATCTTGAGTGGGACGCTGGCCTTCTGTACGCCTTTCCTCTGATAACACTCCTGCCCTGAGTTCTGAGGAAGAGTAGGGCAGACTGAGCCCAATTCATCCTAGTGGCTCCCGAAATCCTGAGCATAATCTTCGGGTCTCTGATGAGGCTGCCCCTTTGAAAAAATCTCCTGTCACAGCAACAGGTCAGAGTCCTACATCCGGATCTGCTAACATGCTGCTTTCATGCATGGAGATTGAGCAGTGGCAGTTGAGTCTTTGATCACCCTCCCGAAGTCTGAGGGTTCATCATGGCAGCTAGGCATATATCAACAAAACTGTATATGCCTTCCGCTGGGACACATTTGGTGCTTGGTATGTTGAAAAGCATGTTAACCCACTTTCTGCACCCTTGTCTGAAGTGTTGTTTGTTTTGTCCTTTGCTCAGCAAGAACTTGCTCTGGGCACAGTTAAGGGGTATTTTCCGTCCATCTCTGCTTTCTTATGGTTGCCAGATCAACCCTCCCTGTTTAAGTCACCCATTGTGATATGTTCTTCAGCATACGTTTCCTCTCAAACATTTTGTTAGGCCTCAAAGGGACCTTAATTTGGTTTTAACCTGCTCGATGTGTTCCCCTTTTTAGCCCATTCATAGCAGCCCTTTAAGACTTTTGGCGATCAAGACAGTCTTCTTGGTGGCCATCACGCAAGCCAGGAGGGTCAGAGAGATACTGGCTTTTTGTTCACTTTCCGTGCACCAGCTTCTTCCCAGACAAACTGGTTCTAACGAACCCGTGCCATTTGTTTTTTGGCCGAAAGTGGTTGACACCTTTCCACAACGGCTAGAGCATCAGGCTTCTGACCTTCTTTGCTCAGCCTAATCCCTCCAAGGAGGAGGAGAGATTCCTGTGATTGGATCCAAAAAGGGCATGGTCATAAATCAGTTGCACCGAAGAACACCGGGTGGATAATCAGCTCTTTACTGGATTCACTGGAGCAAAGAAAGGAAAAGCAGTGCAGAAAGGGACCATCTCAGATGTTTTGTACTTTACATAAAGATCTGCAATGCATTGGCCAAGAAGCAACCCTCCGATGGCTTGTAGGCTCATTCCAGCAGAATCAAAGCTGTGACTACTGCGTTAGCTTGTGGAGTTCCTGTCTTGGACATCTGTCAGGCTGCTACGTGGGCCTCTTGCACACATTTAACAAATACTACTGCCTGGTCAGTCAGGTCTGTATTGGTGGGCACTTTGCCCGTTAGGTCCATCAGAACTTTTTGGTCTGAGCCAGTTCGCAGACCCACCTCTGAGGCGGTATTGCTTTGATATCTATTCTAAGATCAGGAATCTGCGGCTAGAAGTCTCTGTCAGGTGAGCAAGTCACTTACCTTTGGTAACACCATATATGGTAGAGACTCTGTCTACCTTCAGATGCCTTACTGACCCTCCCATCCTGCCTTTTTTATAAACCATTTTCTCTACCTAATAAGGTCCCTGTAGACCCTTAGTATTTGGACACTGGTCAGCCTTCTGATGTTGCTCCGTGCTACTGGCACAGAAACAGTCACGTAAAGAAACTCCGCACTGGAATGACACCTATATAGGACGACGCTGTGCTCAGCCCTTCCACGTTAGTTGCTCAATAACTAAGCGACATAGGTCAACCCATGGAGACCCGGCCTTTCTAACTCATCGTTGAACTCCTGATAGCTTAAAGGTCCACATTTATACAAGTAAAGTCAACCCTATTGCATTACTTTCAGCACTGCATTGACACATGTGTCAAAAGAGTCTTCTTTTCTGCCAAGTTAGCCCTTAGCCCCTCTGAAGACTGTCCGTCTTCTCAGCTGATACACACACACCCTTTGGGAAAAGGCCTGCGAAATCTTGCCAGCCATCCCTGACAAGTTCAGAAATGCCCTTGCCCAAAAAGTCCAAGATAGACAGGACATGACAAGATATGTGTTGAGGGCCAGCCTTGACACAAAAAACTGTTTGGGCTGTGCCATGGACACCGGTGTCCTGATCAGATGTCTTGTCGGGATGCATGCAGCAAGCTTCATTAGTGCTGTTCAGGCATCCCTTAAAGGCATGTATTTTTAATGTTTTAGGCTTTTTAGGGAAAAGGCAAACTCTGTGGAGCATTTTAAAGCCAGTTGTGTTACAGCCCACTCCATAGACTTATTCTCACCGCCTTTCAGTGCAGATGGAGAATGGTTTTACATGTTTTATATCCATTTTAATAAACTAGCAATGCGTTCTCTGAATGATCTGAAACCTTTTGTCAATCTACAGTGGAACCTCAATTAGGCCCTCACATCCCTTCTGGGTACTAGTTACATTGAAATCATCTTTTACATAGTATGTAGTGTACTCCAAGAAAGGCATCTTGAGATGTTTGTGATGTAGGTCCGTGTTTAATGGAATGTTCTGACCATGCATTCCACTTGTAGTGTATGGAATGCGCTGTTACAGAAGTGGTTAGTTGGATTAGCGGCCTCAGCTGTGAGGCCACTCTGAGAAGCTGTTCAATAAAGCTTACTTAATTCAAAATCAGTGAACAGAGACTTATGTGTAACAGTGACGAAGATCCGAGACTCTCCAGAAAAAGAATCTGCAGTGAGTTTTATATTAACTATATGCTGGGGTTTTCAACATTGGTTTACATAAAATGCATGTGACAACATTGAATACTACAAATCGTGAAATAGTGGCACAGAGCTGCAAACGGGATAAAAATGTTGAAGGAGTAATCAGGCAGAGTCAACAGCCGAACTTTCTACTTTAAGCTGCATTAACAACACTTTGCTTATTTTAAGTGTTGCAAGGTGCAAGTTATGCTAGAGATGTAATTTTTACATTATTATCATTATTAAACATTAAACTCACCCTTCACTTAGCTGCATTTGAAAATTTAAAATTACATCGCGACCAGACATCAAAGCCTTTGTTAGCGCTGCTCATGAACTTCTGCAGTGATAAGTTTTCACCAGCCAAAAACACAAAACCCCCATGCATATTCCATACACTTTTTTTAGGCAGCACTACCACAAAAACTGCTGAAGGGAATTGCACCAAATTTGGCAAGAAGCTAGATTTTGATTCACAGATTGTGCTTAATATGATTTGGTGTAAATCCGTTCAGTAGTTAATGATAAATTAAGGTTTAAAAAAATATATATATATCTGGATGGGTGGGTTTGAGGGACTCTCCAAACCCAATTTGAAAAAACATAGCTTTCTGATTGGCCCAGGGAGTTTTTTTCCCCCTTGGGCCACTTCGCTCTCTCTGTAGACCAGTTCCTGCTGGAGCATGAGCTCAGTTTGGCTGCCAGCAGCATGGAATATGTTGCTGGCATCCATTGCAGGACTCGGGGACTCAGTCCCATGTTCTGAAGTTTAAAAAATGTAATGTAATGGAGCAGGGTAAGGATACCCTGCCCCCTAGGCCCTGTGGAGGGACCGCCCAGGGCAAAAATGCAGTAACAAATGGACAAGTTTTGCTGCTATCCCGCGGGAGACCTGCAGTATCACTGCCAAAAAAAATTAATAACTGGCAGCCCTCCTTTTTATATTAACCATATGGGGAGGGGACGTCAATAGGGTCCCCTTACCCCAGCTCATTTACGGCCCCACTGACCACATCCCCAAGGCCGAGAATATTTAATTGAGGGGAGGGGGCTCATGGCCTCCCTCCCTGAACTGATGGTGGACCCCATTCCCCATGGCTGAATTTGTTTAAAAAAAAAAGTAGGTGCCCCCCTCCCTGAGCTTTACAAATTCCCTGAGGATGCCAACCCCCATGGCTGTAACCTTAAGTAAAAAGGAAGGGGCTGCGTTACCCCCAGCTCTGAGCCTGTAAATGCTCCAGGGACTCCCTGCAGTCTCCAATGTGTTGGTTGGTGGGTGCTGAGGTGAGCATCAACCTTTTATTTTAGGCAGGCCCTGGGGATTGGGGCCCCCGGGACGTGAGCTGGATCAGGGAGGAGGGGCCGCTCGGCCATCCTCCCCTTTTTAATAAAATACAGCCATGGGGATGGGGCCCCCTTGGCCTATGAAGGCTTGGGGAGGGGGGACGCACGGCCACCCTCCCCGTTTAAAATGGATATGCACTATGTTTAAAGTGGCTGCACTACCCCCTCCTTTTTTTTATTCTATTTGGCCCTGGCAGATGGCACTTCTGGGGTCTAATGAGGCTCAAAAGGGGGACTGCATGGCCACCCCTTCCCCTTTTTAGGTCTCGCGCCTAGAGTTGCAGTGCATAGCACTGCTCGCGCAGCGAGAGACCTCTTGTAGGGGGTTTCAAAACGTACCTAGAAATGGCATATGCTCGTGCATGTGCTTTTTCTTTTGATCCCCGCGATTGGCTTGTGCGTGCGTGTTTTTCACAAACAGAGCACGCAATAGGCCAAAGGCGGGCACATTGCTCCGCCCATGGCCTGTTGGTGTCTATTACGTGCACCGGCCGTCATGTGGTTTCAATTATCGTGCCCAGACACTGGCGCGATAATTGAAGCCACATGTCTCGCTGTGGCGCGCGCACACCACTCGAGGGGCTTCTTTGTTTTTCAATAGCGATCGCTTTTACTTTCGTGATCGCTACCACTTCCTGTGACTTGACAACCGTGTCTCTCACACAGTCTACTGCGGGCTCATGGCTTCTATTAAACGCAGGAACAGTGTGGGAACTTGCCTCTGAATTTTGCACAGCGACAGCGCTTTTAGAAAAACACGCAAAACGCACACATTCGACTCTTTTGCAGAGACTTGCAACTCTCGGGACGGTGAAACGTGATCCCGGGGCTTCAAAAAGCAGTCAGTACAATGTGTCTGTCTTTCCCTTTCATTTAGCTTCTTTCTTCTTTTCCCTAACTCTACACAGACCGGAATCTGTTCAGGGGAATGTTTGTTCTTTTCACTTCACTTTCCTTCCTGTCAGGGTTTTACGCTGGCCTGAATTACCCTTGCCCTGCCTCTCACTCCAAAGTGCCTGGTAAAACCCAAAAAACGCCGTCCCCTAATACGGAACGGTGCACGTGTGCGGACCGGGCTGTAAGGAGGACAGTGTTCAGTGCTGTATGTACTCTCAAAACAGCCCCGTCCGTGAAGTTCGCAGCACTGGTCGTTCTTCCTGTGCGAGTGTTTGCCCCTGTCTATATGTCTGCTCCGATGAACACTTGTGTGCACTCTATGTAAATGCATGTGTGCACACTGCTGTATCAGTGTGTGCTCTCAGTCGTGTTAGTGTGTGTTAGTGTCTACGTTTTGTGTTACCCTAGGTGCTCTAGTGTGAGTATATATTATTTTTTCAGTGTGTACACCTGCTTGTAGTACCGTGGAGTTGGTGCGCGTGTGCGCTCTTGTGTCACTGTCGTTACACTTTGTTCCTGTGTGCGCATACCTTTGTTAGTGTGTGGGTACATGCTTTTGTGTTTATGGGTCCAATGATGCTTTCTTGTCGCCTCTGCATCACAGTGTATGTGTACTCTTGTGTTTGCACGTTTGTCTTGTGTCACATTGTGAAAGCTTTTTGTTGGTGCTTATGTACTCATTGGTCAGAGTGTGCAGGTGCTCTCTAATCAATATTTGTGTGCCCCAGTGTCACTGTCTGCTCTTTTGTGTCGTATTGTACATGCACACGAATGTCAGTTTGTGTATGATTGGTGACAGTTTGTACATGTTTGTGCTCTTGTGACTGGATGTGTATGCTCTTCTGATAGTGGTTGTGCGCTTGGATCAGTGCGTGTGCTTTTCTGTCAATGCGTGTGCTCTCGTGCTTAAGTGTGTTCTTGTGTTAGTGTGTGCACTTGTGTGTTCTCCTGTGTCAGGATGTGTATGTTCTTGTGTCCAATTATGTGCATTGTCAGGTGTCAGTGCTTTTAAGCTTGTGTGTCAACATGTGTATACTCTTACGGCAGTACTGTACATGTTTTTGTATAACTTTGTATGTGCTTGTGTCATCGTATGTATGGGCTTGTAAGTTTGTGTGTTCTTTAGTGTCAGTGTGTACTCGTGTGATTTTTGTGTTTTGTGTATGATCTTGTAGTGTCTATATTCTCTTGTGGCACATGTTGTTTTCTATTGAGTCAGATTCTGTACACACGCGTCAGTATGAAGGTGCTGTTGTGTCAGTGTTTATGCTTTTGTATTCGCGTGTATACGGTTGTGTGTGATGGTGAACTGGTGTCAGATAGTGTACGGACGTGTGCCAGTGTGAGGGTTTTCTTCTGTCATGTGAATGTGCTCCTATGCCACTGTATGTGCGCTATTATGTCAGTGTATATGTATGCTCTGGTGCCTGTCTGCGTGCAGCTCCTGTGCTCTTGTCTGGGTGTTCTGTGGACAGTGTATGCATTCTTATGTATCACAGCATGTGTACTTTTGTGCTACACTATGTATGCTCGTGTGTCAAGATGTTTGGGCTTATGTGTCTATGATTTGGCTTCTGGTTGTGTGTTCTTATGACATTGTGCGTGTTCTTGTTTCAGTGCTTATACGTTGTTGCGTCAATGACCATGTTATTGTGTGTCACACGCAGTAATGTTTATTTTGGGGTTTTTATTCAGGCCTTAGTTGCCCCAAAGGCAGCTACTTTGTCCCAATTACGTTGTCCCGATTTGTTTTATTTTATTTAAAATGTGTCACTTTCCTGTTGTAAACTATTGACAGGTATGTTTACGTAACTTTCCTGTCCAGAGCGCACTGCCTGTAACCTCGCTGAGGGGAGTTAAAGTGCCCGATGCAGAAATCTGTGTGAAGCGTCCCAGTTACGTGTACCAACGCTAGTAAGGTGTTTCAGGGCATGAGGTTAATGTACTGAAAGCGGAGCTCTGTGTATCAGGAGAGGTCACAAGTTAAAATATGTTTAGTCCGTATTTATTATGCTTGTTGAAAGTGGACCCTGGCACCGTCGTAACTCACACCTCAGCCTCACCTCTGCCTACACAGTCTGGCGGGAGCTTATGGTGGCATTGGTGTGAGAGTCCAGACGAAGGGCAGCTGCAGACACGGTCTGATTAACCAAGCCGGAGATCAAGCACAACAGACCTCTCCGCTCTAGCCTCAGTCTCCAGGAAACGCGATGCCATTTCGCCCAATTTTTCTGCCTGACAGGAACTTCAATGGAATAGATCTCGCATTTACGTGACTTTGAACAAATTGCATTGTAAATGACAATGCCTTTTATTTATTTTTTTGTTTTTGGAACATAAATAAAAGGCATTGTCATTTACAATGCCAATAGTCTAAACTTGCGTAAATATGAGACCTATCTTGCATTTGCGAGAGTTTAAGCTACTGGCAATGCCAATAGCTCAAACTTTAATAATGCGAGACCTATTGCATTGCAAATGCTTGTTTTTATTGTATTTGGCCACGTGTGATGTTGCCCCTGGGGCCTATTAAGGCTTGTGGAGTGGGGCAGCATGCCTCCTACTGGGTGGGGTCCCTGGGGACCAAAAATGCTCAAGGAGGAGCGCTTCATGCCCCACTCTCCTATTTGATTGTATTTGGCCCTGGAGATTGGGGTTCCCGAGGCCAATTAAGGATCGGAGAGGAGGCTGCATGCCCCCTTCTCTTAATGTGCATGTTTTGGCCCCAGGTGGATGGAACCAGGGCCCAAAGTCCAACCCACTTGTTCACACTCCGAAGGCTGTGCATGGCATGTAGTTGGCATGCTGCTGGGATTTTGGCTACAGGAGCTTGCTGCCTTGTGGCCAACCGCAGCGTGGGATAGGCTGCCTGTGCGGGGGTTCGCCGCAGGCCATGCCCTGTGCCAACTGCCCTGCACACACATCCTTTGTCCTTGTGTGGTGGGTGATTGGTTTAACGTATGGTAATTGTTGGAAGCTGGCTCTCCTTAGAGTTTAACAAAACAAGGTACACTGTGTATAGAGTCCAGGCGATCCTTTTATCAGAGGATAGTGTTAAGCATTTAAAACACACACACACTCACACCCTCCCGCCGCATTGACCACTATTGTAATCTCTGGACCACTTCAGACTCTTTGTGTTTGCTTCGGCAATGCTTGATCGTCTGCTCATGCCTATAAAATATTTAGCATTGTTTTGCAATTAGTCACTGCCTTTAGCTCCTCTGAGGGTGGCCCTCCAATCGCCCACTTCTGGAGCAGTGCTCGCCTCCCTCAGTCAAGGTTGGGGGTAAAGGGGCGCTGTGTGGGTGGCGGTGCAGGGGGAACCTGCGGTTTATTATCAATAACAAACTATTCTTAAGCCGGACACCGCGGGCGGTGATGTGACTCCTGCTTTCTCTGGTCTCAAACTCAGAGAGTTTTGAGAGGGCGGCATCTGCTGAGGGGACGCACCGTCACAGGTGCACAACACTGCGTATTACGCCCCAGAGGTGGGCGAGCCAAAAAATGAACAAGGGAGAGCTGTGCCAATGGCTGGCTCTGGTTTTAAGAGCCAGTGTACGAGCCGAGCCCAGGTAATAGTTGTCCTGTAAATCGATATGTTAAGTATCTTCAAAATTCAATAAGTATCACGAGTGGAGAGGATGTGGTGCAGCAGCTAGAGCTGCTGATATGAGAGCGGGGTCATAATGGTTCGAGTCTCGGCAGCGCAACATCCTGTGATTCTGGGCAAATCGTTTAATCTTTGCAGTGAATTGTGTTATATAAATCTGCTGCAAGATAAAAAAGCAGAAAGAGGCAAAACTTTATGAAAAACGAGTTCCACCAAAGCGGATGTTAACAGTGTTTTGGTAATAGGAAAATATGCTACCTCCAATAGAAATGGAGGAAAAGTAAGTGGCACGCACATGAACCAATGAGAGAGGAGGTGGGATGCAAGCCCCTTTTAAGTTTATAATAAAAACAATAGATTTCTCAAGCACACCGCAAGCACTGTGCATGTGAAAAATTAAAATGAAGTAAAAACATCACTGCTTCGCAGCTTTAACATTACCAATACAAATAAGCCAGGCAGCATGCATACATTTTGTCATTCCAACAACAATCATCTCTCTGGTGTCTGGGCGTAAAGTGCATAGTGCAGACACATAATGACGAAAACCCATGAGTTTGCACACAAGCTTTAGCTATAGTTTGTGTGGTCTAGCGTAAAGATGTCAAAAGAAGGCAAAGTGGCAAAGAGTTTCCTTTGCCAAATTACAAGAGAGGCACTTGCCGGAGCTACAGTACTTAGTGCCCGATGTTATACAGAAGCTGTTAACCAGCAGGACCCCACACCTCCATTTTAGAAAGAGTTGCAATGGGTTAAGTCCAGGAAGAATGTCAAAGAAAGATTCATAAGCAGGTGTAATATTAATGTCCAAGAAAAGGTCAGTTAGGCTCTCTGCTTTGACACCTTTCAATTCTCTGAGCCACAAGTGCTCTTTTAAGTGTTTTGTAACCAAGGAGTGGAGGGCTTGCTTCGCAGTATCTGGGGTATCCCACAAAGAAAGCAGGCCTATATCATACAATATAGATTTGATATAGGTGAACCAAGCTATTGTCACAAATCCCGGGAATTCTTGAAAGGCCTTAAGTAGGATAATAGGATCTCTGTGGCCTTGTTACCCCCCCCCCCCTTTCTGCCTGGTGTAAGTGTGTATTGATAGTAGTACTCTGGAAACCTACTAATCAGGACCCCAATGTCTGTGCTCTCTCGCTTCAATTCATTGGTAAAAACCTTATACACCCCACAATTGGTATACTGGTGTACCCATGTAAGTCCCTAGTATATGCTACTAAGGTACCTTGGGCATTGGTACACTAGGGGTCTCCCATGGGCTACAGCATGTATTATTCCACCCATAGGAGCCCATGCAAACTGTGTCTGCTGGTCTGCCATTGTTGCCTGCATGAAATGGTGCAGGCACCTTTTACTTAGGATATAAGGTTTCCCTTATATCCTGGTTACTGCACTTAAAAACCTATAAGTTCCCCGTAAGGTAGGTCACACAGCCCACAGGCAGGATGCATGGTTCTAAGTGTGAGGGTGCCCCTGCATGAGCAGAGACACCACTTCAAGACTTCAAGATCCTGAGTCCATTCTCTGACTTTGTAACTGCGGGGAAGCCATTTTAATGCATCTAGTCTACACTTACATAGTCGAGATGTCCAGCTACATAATGGCTTCACCGGACCCAGTCATTTTTGGTATCAAACATGTTGTAATCATGTGTGTCCCCCCTCCCCCCCCCCCCCCCCCCCCATGTCTACTTGTGTAGCCTCACAGGGTCTGCGTGCAAGCCAGTGCTGCTGCCAACCCTAGACACTGTTCTGCCCTCCTGCTGCTGAGCTTAATTCGGGCAGGGGAAAACAGAACTAAGGATGTCCTGTAGAGGAGAGGTGTAGCCACCTCCTTTAGCAATAGGTGTCTTAGGCCATGATGCGGGTGCTTCCTAGCGCCCCCAGACTGCTTTGAAGGGCACATTTTGTGCCCTCCTTACATAAACTGGTTTGCCCCAGTCCAGGATCCCTTGGTACCCCCTCTGACGTGAAACTACACAAAGGGCATGAGTTTCCACCCCCGCCCCTGGGAGGTGACCAAAGCTCTGCCAGGTGGCCACTCGATTCTGCCTTCTTGAATCTTTGATGGGAAGAGGCCCCTGGGAGCATCTGACTGGTCAGTCCACCAGAGTAGCGTCCTGATTGGTGGGTCACCGCAAAAGTAGTCCTACCCCCTTTCCGGATTACTTAAGAGCTCCCCTGAGCATGTTGAACACTGAACTCTGCTACTGGATGAGCCAGGAACCAAGACAAGACTGCCGCCGAATGGCGTGTGGATCCTGCTGTCCCACAGACAGCTCAAGGCTCTACAACATAGGTGGTGGTTAGGTGGCTCTTCAGAGGCCTGACCTGTCTTCCCTGCAACTTAGGAGACTGCAATCCCTCTCCAGTGTACCAGAGCCGCCTCCCCGTGCACCACACCTATTTGCCGTTGCCAAGGTTTGTTGTCTCTCCGTACCAATAATCTTAAAGCTCCAAGAAGCACCAGCCTCAAGTATCACACAGCTCCAAGAGTGACGTTCCCACTGCATCTCCTGCAAAGTGGGCCTCCATCTTCTGTGCGCTGCTGAGGCCTCCCTTTGACTCTGTGCCTGCTGCCAGAGGGTCCTCCTGGGGTCTCTATCAATTCCTAAGGGCTCCCTTGATGGCTATGGCTGACCCTAACTTACTTGTGGTGGGTGAGTTCCCTGGACCTTGCTGATCCTCCTTTCTGAAACTATTCCAGCAATCTGTCTTCTGCATTTGCAAGGCTTGTTGGTGGTCCTGGTGGCTATTGACCCTCCTGCAATTTGGTGACTGTCGTGGGACAGCTTGTGGACGGCTCCTGTGATCCTACATCCTCGCCTGGTCTCCACAGCTGCAACTCCGAGACCTCCATCCTACCGCAAAGTACCCCCGAGAAGGGTAGGCATTGTGCTCCTGCACCTCCTGGATGACTCCGGGTGCCTTGGACTCAGTCCACACTAGTGCCATGTCTTCTAATGGGGATCCTAGTCCCACTCAGGTACTTGGGTACAGTGCCCCTTGGTTACAAGAACTTAGGACATTGTGTAAGGTTAGGAAACTAAAGACTTGTAGTAATCCTACAGAGTCTTCCCTCCTAGAGGTACTCCTTCAGGATGACCTGCAGAATCCTGATAGGCAGGAGGTCCTTGGTAAGGGAGTTGACCCCACAGAGAGGGGCCAGAGGTGCCTGGCACCTCTGACCCTGTCTCTGGAGATGGCCATAAGGATTCTGAGGATATTCACATGGACAACCCTAGGCCTGAAGAGGGATGTACCTTTAGTACAGAAGGGGGTCATAACAGTAGGTCCACTTTTTCTCCCCTGGGGTGGTAAAAAGGGTTGGAAGGAGGAACAGGTCCTCCTCATCCATACTCTCGTCAGTATCTGATGCTGGGTTCACCCATTCTAGTTCAGAGGAGGAAGCTTTAGATAGAGAGTACAGTTTGCTCAAACTTGAGAAGGCAAAACTCAAGTTGATGGAAAAAGCAGCTGGCTCTTGAAAGGAGAGCCCTAGAGGAGGAGAGAGAAAGGAAACATTTGGGGTTAGATCTCCATGGTGGCAGCAATAGAAACTCCAGGGTCAGTGAGGAACACTTGGACTCTAGGAATCGCAACAGGATACTCCCTCTTTACAAAGATGGGGATGGCATCCACAAGTGGGTTACTGCTCTAGAGAGGGCTTGTAACGTCCAAAAGGTCCACCAGAAGCAGTGGGCATCTATCTTCTGGATCTTCTTTGCAGACAAAGGCAGAGATAAAAGTTTGACAGTTAGTGAAGAGGATGCAGACAACTATCAGGTCTTGAAAGAGGCACTTATTGATGGGTTTAGGCTTACTACTGAGGAATATAGGATTACGTTTAGGGAAACTTTGAAAGAGTTCTCACAAGACTGGGGTGACTTTGTAGACTGTGCAGTTAAGCCTCTGGAAGGTTGGTTATATGGTTGTAAAGTACATAACTATGAAGGGCTGTAAAATTTGGTCATGAGAGAGCACATCCTTAATAACTGTAAGTCTGAAACTCTGCACCAATACCTGGTAGACTCTAAGCTGGCCTCGCCCGAGAATTGGGAAAGAAAGCGGACATATGGATCCACACCAGGGTGAGCAAGAAGTCTCATAGTGGGGGTGACTAGAAGAAAAATAATGATTCTAAATCCCAAGAGAAGGATGGGGAGAAACCTAAAGACAAAAAGAGTCTTCTTCAAGTCCAGAAACAGTTTCCTCTGGGAGTGGGTCCATATCATCCTCTTCTAATCTGAAAACTTGATGCTTTAACTGTACAATAAGGCCATAAGTCATCTGATCCTATATGTCCTAAGAAAAACACCAGTTCTGCTACTTCTTCCCCCTAGTGTAGTAGCACTAGTAGCAGTAATACCTCCAAGGGTGTAGCTGGGTTCACCTTGGGAACTGCAGTGGACTCTGGCCTAGTCTGAGAAGTCACTGATGGTGGCATTGGCCTTGCCACTTTGGCTGCCTGGCCTCCTAATATGAGGAAATACATGCAGCAGCCCCTCATTAATGGTACTGAGGCCGAAGCTTACAGAGACTCAGGTATAAATGTCACCATGGTGGCTGAGAAACTGGTGTCACCTGAGCAGATTCTACATGGGCAAACTTACTAAGTGACCAGCGCAGATAACATCACTAAGAGCCATCCACTTGGCAGTGTTTAATTTCAGCTCAGGTGGTGGTAGTACTGGCCCTAAGAAAGCTGTGGTATCCTCATCCATTCCTGTAGAGTGTCTTATGGGTAATGATTTGGGTACTTCAGCCTGGGCTGAAGTGGAGTTACAGAGCCATGCTGGGTCTCCCTGAGAATGTCTTTGTGACAAGTAGAGCACAGGTCAAGAGGCAGGGACAGCAAGGAGCCCTGGAGCCTGAAATTATGGCTCAGACAGCTTCTAACCAGAGAGGTAGGAAGGGTTAGAAGTCATCCTCTACCCAGACTTCCAGTGAGGATCAGTCTCTTCAGGGGGATGATCCTGGCCCTTGTAAGGGAGCTGCCTGAGAGAAGCTTGTGCTGACACAGCAGAGCTCCTAGGAGCAAGGGGACCCTCTAGGGAGGAGTAGAGTCTGGAGCAGAACTCCTGCCCCTCTCTTGACGGCCTCAGAAAGCAGGCAGCTGCCGAAGAGTCAGGGTATGTCAATAGATCCCATAGGTTTTACTGGGAGGATGGACTCCTTTATTCTGAGGCTAGAGACCCCACCTGGTGCTACCAGGATGTTGGTTGTTCTGCAAAAGTTGAAGGAATTCCTCTTAACCCTGGCAAGACATACCCCTTTCAGGACATATTGGGCAAAGCAAAACTTGGTATATGCTTGTTTCACACTTTCACTGGTCCCACATGTCTGAAGACACCAAGGAGTTTTGTCGCTCCTGTATTACCTGCCAAGCCAGTGGCAAGTCAGGTGGCACTACAAAGGCCCCTTTAATCCCACTACCAGTGGTTGGGGTTCATGTTGAGAGGGTAGGAATTGGCATAGTTGATCCCCTAGACCCTCTAATAGCCTCTGGGAATAGATACATGCTGGTGGTGGTGGACCACGCCACCAGAGACCCAGAAGCGATTCCCCTTTGGACCACTACAACTCCTTCAGTGGCCAAAGCCCTCTTAGGATTTTTTTTCCCAAAGTGGGTTTTCCTAATGAGGTGGAAACTTCATGTCTGGCTACCTGAAGGCTATGTGGTAAGAGTGTGGTGCTACTTAGCAATTCACCACAACCTACCATCCACAGGGCAAAGGGTTAGTTGAAAGATTCAACAAAACCTTCAAATGTATGATTATAGGACTACCTGACAAGCTCAGGAGGAGATGGGGCGTCCTATTACCTTGCCTTCTTTTTGCTTACAGAGAGGTTCCTCAGAAGGAAGTGGGTTAGTCCATTTGAACTTCTGTTTGGACTAGCAGTTAGGGGTCCACTTTGTCTGGTAAAAGAGGGATGGGAGCTGCCTCTCAAATCTTCCAAACAGGACATAGTAGACTGTGTACTAGGCCTTCGCTGACGTATGGCTGAGTACATGAAGGCTACTAAATACCTGGAGGCCAGCCAAGAACTACAGAGGTTATGGCATGACCAAAAGGCCGTTCTGACTGTTTACCAGCCAGGGCAGAAGGTGTGGGCGTTGGAGCCTGTGGCCACAAAACCACTCCAAGGCAAGTGGAGTGGCCCCATATAATTGCGGAGAAGAAAGGTGAGGTTACCTACTTGGTGGACTTAAGCACTCTCAAGAAAACCCCATAACGTGCTTCATGTGAACCTCCTGAAGCCTTACTTTGACAGGGCTGATTTGAACTTGCTCATGGCCACTGATGAGGGACAAGAGGAAGAGAGTGACTGTCGAGAGGAGCATGTGGAGCAGGACTCGCAGTCCCTTATTAATGTCGATATCCTGATGACACAGGTACGGGACGAGGCCGGTCCCTTTAAACATCAGCGAAGCTGGCAGGAGGAGGCATCCGGAAGCGTGACGACAGCAGTCTGGGCCCTATCTGCTGGCCCCGCCAAATTGAAGGAGGAGGACCTCGTTACAGCCAGAGAGACCGCGGAAGAGCAGCGAGACGTAGCGGGAAGGGAGAAGCCGCTGTTCCAGCACCTTACCGGAGACCGCCTGCCTGGCCAGCCGTCGGAAGTCACCGGAACCTTCCCAGAGCCAGAAAAAAGCATCGCTGCAACCTGCCACTCTCCTGGAGGAGGTGGGCTGCAACAGGTACATCAGCACATCCTGAATCTCGTGAAAACACCGGGTGGGAACGGGTAGTAGAGCGGGAGGACACTGCTTCTCCTTTCACTTCCTTGGTTTCCACCCCTGCAGTAGAAACGGTGATCCCCTCACACTCTCTCTTTCCCCCCCCCCCCCCCTTGTAGTGTTGATTCTAGCTGCCGTCCACTGACCCTTGGTTTCTTTTCTTTTTTATGTTTTGGGGTTTGCCTACGCTCCTGGGCCCACATGGATCTCTGACCGGAGCGTCAAATGCAAAGCCTGCAACCCCTCCTCGATTCTTGGAACCTGTGAAGACGAGAAGGACCTTATTTATTTATTTCTAAAGTTTTTTATAGCACGAACTTGACCCAAGAGGGTATCAGAGTGCTTTACATATAGGATCATTGCGTTAAAAGTTAAATCAGAATCTAGAGCATAGTAAGGTACAGTACACAGAAAACGATGTTTCAAGAATTCGTAGGAGGGAGGGGAGGAAGGAGTAATAGCGGAGAGACAAACTGTGTCCAATGTCCGGCTGGGTAGGTGGCGGTCAAGGGGAAAACCAGGGCCAATCTCCTCACTAGCTGTCTAGCACCTCCACCGGTCATCAGTCATGTTGCTCAGGACTCAGCGTTCAGGAAAAACAGTGCTGTCTAGACCCGAAGGTAACAGAGCGCATAACCAGAAGACGTTGCGTTACATGGTACATCAAAAGGATTATATAGTGCTGGCTAGACCCGGAGGTATCAGAGCGCTTTAACAGAGGAACATTGCGTTACAAATTACATCAGTTACAAAAGCGTAGTAAGGTGCAGTAAGCAAACAACGAGGTTGAGAGAATTTGTAGGAAAGGAGGGGAGGAAGGAGCCATAGCAGGGAGATGAGGAAAAACTGTGACTAATGCCCGGCTGGGTAGGTGACGGTTGAGAGGGAAACCAGGGCCAATCTCCTCATTAGTTGACTAGCAACGCCTCCGGGCATCAGCCATGTTGCTCAGGTCTCAACGTTCTGGAAAAAACAGTTTTGAATAGATACATAGGCTACGAGGATAGAGGTAAAAGAAGGAGGTGGAGGTGAGGGAGTAAAAACAAGCCGGAGAGGGAGCTGGGACTACCATATAGGCCGATGGGAGGATGTGATCCAGGTCTGGTCGGAGTCCGGTGGTTGGGAAAACTGTGGCAACCATCTTGGGGTCAGGCAAGAGATTCTGACCTCGGAGTTAAATAGATCCGGTAACCATTTGCCTGTAACTCTCCAAGTGCAGGGGCGCCCCCGCCACCATTTGAATCCTCATGGGCCGATTTAAAGCCCCCCACCCACTCACCGGTCATTAGGAGGGTGATGTCCCTCATGGAGGGCCTCTGCCGCAGTGCTCCAACAGTTCAGTCACAGTACACTCAGGCTGACGCGACTTGCTGCCCTCCGCTCACCAGTGCTGTGCGTTTGTAAGGGAGGGGGTGGCCTCCCCTGATTCGCTCAGGCCAAGTGGGGTTGACGTTCGTTGTTTAATGGCCCCTCACCTCTATTTGAATGACGGTCGCTATTTTGCACTGCTCCTCCACCGTGCTCCCGGACCTCGGCACAGCCCCCCGGGGTGTCCGTCCCATGCAGCGACACACCCGTTCTCGCTCTACTCGCTCCGGAGTTTCATGTGCGCTATTTGGAAAAGTTTAGTGCGCTTAAGAGCGCGGGAGTGTTGCGCGGACTGGAATCCGAGGCAAAAACACAGATACCCGGCCATCTTGCTGAGTTATGAGGCTGGTTGTGGGCTGAGGCTGGTTGTAGGCTGAGGCTGGTTTTAGGCTGCGCGGTAACCCAGTGCCGAATCTGCCCGAAGACGGCGAGGCAGAAGAGATGAGACTCCCTGCAGGTCTCACAGCACGATCGGAAATCAGCAATCGGTAGTCGCCGGAGTCCGCACGAAACAGGACTATACGTAGGGTGAAGAAGCCACAAATCTCACCGGGGCTCTGTGAATCCGCTTGAAGACGGCGAGGCAGAAGAGATGAGACTCCCAGTATGTCCCACAACACGTTCGGCAGAGCATCCGATCCACCGATGCCAGGCCAGTTCCCCTCTGGGGCACAGAGGGGGTCTCCGAGAGTGCGATCCTGACGGTGGGCATCAAGGCGAACATGGGAAGTTCATCATGAATATCTCCAATGCAGGTGAGTCAATCTTGAATTGTTGGCTGTAGCTCTGTGGCGCATTGCAGTGGAGGGCGGGTGGCCGAGCAATCACAGCGATAATACCAAAATTGGTGAAATTTGTGATCCCCACCCCGGGAGCTCTGAGGCAGAGCTCCTACCCTGCGGCCATCTTGCTCTTCCTGCATTAAACCGGACTGACTGGTTTATTTATTTATTTTTCCATCTGGTGGACAGACTGTTGGCAATAAAAGCCCCTTTCCCTCCTCTTGAAATCACCGCGTGTGAGTGTTTCATTACAGGACAGACCCAGCTTCTACAAACCTTGGGACAAGGAAGTGCGCCTGCCTTGCCAGGAACGGTTATACCCTTACAGAAGTACGTCCCTGGAGATGAACCACTATCATTTTTTAAAAATTTTGAACGGGCTGCAAGAGCCAGTGCTTGGCCTGCAGACCGCTGGCCTTTCTATTTGGCACCCCTCCTCACTGGGAAGCCCAAGCGGCATATCAAATAGTCAACCGGGATGGTACCGCCACCTACGGACAGGTGAAACAATTCATACTCGACCGCCTAGGGGTTGATGATGAAGCACACCGCCTTCGCTTCAGGCAAGAGAGGGGAGTGCCTGGCGATACCCCGAAGACCCTATTTTATTAAATCAAAGACGCTGCGGATAGGTGGCTTAAACCTCTGGACTCAAGAAGAAATAATTAAGAAGATATATCTCGAGCAATATCTAGAGGCACTGCCGTACGGGACACAGAGGTGGCTACGCCAACATGCGGGCCTAACACTCGGACATGCTGTGGAAATGGCCATGTCGTATGCAAGAGCACAGAACAGAGGACCCGTTAAAGAACCCGATAAGACTCCAAGACATGGCCGGTCCCTTTAAACATCAGCGAAGCCGGCAGGAGGAGGCGTCCGGAAGCGTGACGTCAGCAGTCTGGGCCCTATCAGCTGGCCCCGCCGAATTGAAGGAGGAGGACCTCGTTACAGCCAGAGAGACCGCGGAACAGCAGCGAGATGTAGCGGGAAGGAAGAAGCCGCTGTTCCATCCCCTTACCGGAGACCGCCAGCCTTGCCAGCCGTCGGAAGTCACCGGAAACTTTCCCGAGCCAGAAAAAAGCGTCGGCAGGGTCCGACATAGCGCTGCAGCACGCCACTCTCCTGGAGGAGGGTGGCTGCAACAGGTACGTCAGCGCGTCCTGAATCTCGTGAAAACACCGGGAGGGAACGGGTAGTAGAGCGGGCGGACACCGCTTCTCTTTTCACTTCCTTGGTTCCCACCTCTGCAGTAGAAACGGGGATCCCCTCACACTCTAATTCTGACAGGTGTGGAAGACTTCAGTGCAGCATATGTAGATGATATTGCTGTTTTTAGCTCCACCTGGCAGGATCACCTGGTCCACCTCAGGAGTGTACTTGAGGCCTTGAAAAAGGCAGGCCTCACAATAAAGGCCAGTAAGTGCCAGATAGGGCAGAGCAGAGTGGTTTACTTGGGCCACCTGGTAGGTGGAGGCCAAGTTCAACGTTTACTGATCAAAATCCACACCATCATGGATTGGGTTGCTTCCACTACTTGGACTCAGGTAAGAGCTTTTCTGGGCCTGACTGGGTATTACAGAAGATTTGTGAAAGGATTTATGTCCATTGTGACAGCCCTCAGTGATCTTACCTATAAGAGAATGCCTAAAAAAGGGTAATTGGACAGTTAGTTGTCAAGAGGCCTTTGATCCCCTAAAGAAAGCCATGTGCTCAGCTCCAATTCTGAAGAGTCCTGATTACTCCAAACCATTCATTGTCCAGACAGATGCCTCTGAGATAGAAATAGGAACTGCAACTGAATGAAGAGGGTTAGGATCAACCATTAGCTTTTATAGGCAGAAGATTGACCCTTAGAGAGAAACGTTGGTCAGCCATAAAGATGTAGGCCTTTGCTGTGGTCAGGGCCTTGAAGAATCTGAGGTCATACCTGTTTGGCATTCACTTTATTGTTCAGACAGACCACAAGCCACTCTTATGGCTTAAACAGATGGACGGTGAAAATCTCAGACCTTTGAGGTGGTCCATTTCCCTACAGGGGATGAACTTATAAGTGGAACATAGACCTGGGAGTAGCCATGCCAATGCAGATGGACTTTCCAGATATTTCCACTTAGTAAACGAAGACTCGACTGGGCAAGGTTAGTCTTATCTTTCATGTGGGAAAGTAGGATCTTTCTGTCTTACATGGTTGCCCCCACTTTTTGGCTGGTGTCAGTGTGTTTAGACTGTAGTACATTGGGATCATGCTAACTAGGACCCCAGTGCCGGTGCTCTCTCCTCTAAATTGACTGGTAAGTACTTTGTACACCCCACAATCGGTATACTGATGTACCCCTGTAAGTCCCAAGTATATGGTACTAAGGTACCTAGGGCGTTGGTACATCAGGGGTCTCCCATAGGCTGCAGTATGTATTATGCCAAACATGGGGGCCTATGCAAACTGTGTCTGCAGGTCTGCCATTGCAGCTTGCATGAAATGGTGCATGCACCTTTCCCCCCAGATATAAGGTTTACCTTATATCCCGTCACTGCACTTAAAACCTATAAGTCGTCCCTAAGGTAAGCCCTGCAGCCCATGGACAAGGTGCATGGTTCCAAGTGTGAGGATGTCCCTGCATGAGCAGAGAAACCCCTACAAAACCAGACTCCATTCTCTGGGATTTGTAAGTGCAGGTAAGTTATTTTAAGATATGTAGTGGACACTGGCAAACTCAAGCTGTCTAACTCCATAATGGCTTCATTGAACCTGGTTGTGTTTGGTATCAGTCATGTTGGAATCAATCAACGACACCGATTCCAGTGTGACTTGCATGATACCATGTACTGAGGGGACTCCTTAGAGGACCCCCCACATGCCTACCTGTTTAGCCTTGCAGGGTCTGCGTGCAAGCCAGTGCTGCCACTGACCCCAGACACTGTTCTACCCTCCTGCTGGTGAGCATAATTCGGGCAGGGGAGGCAGAACAAAGGATTTCCTATAGAGGAGAGCTGTAGCCACCTATCCTTTAGAATTAGCTTTCTTGGACTATGGTGGGGGTGCTTCCCAGCACCACCAGACTGCTTTGAAGGGCACATTTGGTGCCCTCCTTTCATAAACCGGTTTACTACAGTGCAGGAACCCTTAGGTACTGCTCTGGTGCGAAACCACACATTGACCACCTCCTATCCAGCACCTCCCCAAGAGAGGTGGCCAGAGCTCCACCAGGTAGCCGCTTAACCAAGGATTCCTCTGTAAATCTCATCTTCAGGATCCTCCACAAGACTCTATTGCTTCTGGACACTGGGCTCTGCTGTTGGGCTGTGCCAGACTCAAGACAAGACTGCTTGTGGTAGGAAGGCTCCTACTGCAACTTCATCTCTGTGCTTTGCAATCATACTGCAACATCCACAGCCATTTGTCCTCCGGAGTCACAAGGACTCTGTGTGCATTAAGTACAGCTGGATTGAATCTCCTTTTGAGTGAAGGAGTCATTTCTCTGCAGCCGCAGGCACCTCAACGTTGACGGCCCGTCTGTGGATCCTGCTGTCCCTCAGACAGGTGGTGGTTTGGTAGTTCTCTCGAGGCCTGACCTATCTTCTGTGCACATTGGAGACTGAAACCCCACGTTGAGCTGCTGGAACCAGACCCTGTTCACTGCGTCTGTTTGCCGTTACCAAGGCTTGTTGACTCTCCAGCCTGAAGAGCTTCGAGCTCCAAGAAGCCCCAGCCTCAAGCATCACCCTGCTGCAAAAACTCCAGAGAGTTCAGGGTGGACGACCAGGTCTTTGTGGGGTACTGTTGGACTTGGCCCTTCTGGCAGGTTCACCCCTGAACTTTTTTGCTTTTTATTGGTGACTTGGTGTGGTGATTTTTGGTTTCTGCGCACTTTCCCTGTGTCCCAGAGGAAAGTGCGTGTGCATTCTGAGTGCATGTGGTGAGATAGGCCTGTCCTCCCATAGGAATGCATGGGGAATGTATGTGTCCCTAGTAGTTCCTGATGCGTGGGGTGTGCAGGCCCGAGTTTGGTATGTGCGGACTCGTGTGATTGAATGCTGCGCGATGATGTGTGCGGCGTGCATGTACCTAGTATGGAAGTGCCACTTCTAGAAGTGGGCACTTCGGTGTGCAGTGTAAAATGTGTGCCTTGTCGCGCGATTGGCTGGTTGAGGTCATGTGACGGGCTAGGGAAATCCCCAGAGTCAGGATGAGTCACCCAGTGGTGAATGGGGAGATCAGCAGCTAGATGGGTGGGAGGAGTACACCTGGGTCCTGAATAGAGCAGGGTTTTCCCCACACAATGCTGGCTCCGCCCCCTGTGGTGCGACTGATGACTCTGGCCTGTCCACTGAATAGGGAGAGGGGCTGAGCAAAACAAAGTGCTCAGGGACCAGTTGTAACTGGTTCGCCCCTTCCCTGCACCTTGAGACAAAGGATTTACTGTATAAAAAGGAGCTGTGTCCCCTTACATTTGGTGTTCTCTTGCTTATCCAACTTGAGGGGGGCCTGCTGCTGCTGGGCGCCAGGAGAGACCGCCACTGGGGACTGCCTCCCTGCTGGAGGGCCCTGTGAGCTGGCCCCTGGGCCCAGTCTTTGCCCCCCCCTGCTTTTGAAGACTTTGGCTGGACTTGCTTTCTTGCCCAAGAGCCTGGAAGCGCTATTTACTTATAGCGCTAGGAGCGCTCCATTTGTGGCCCCAGCAGCGCTGAGCTGCGATCCTTAACAGGGGAACCCCGACGTAGGGATTCCCCCGCTTTTGCCGATTTGAAGCGGGTGCCCACCCCGCATTGCCGTAGTCGTTGGCGGGTGCCCACCCCGCTTATTGGTTTATTTCGTTGGCGGGTGCCCACCCCGCTTATTTGTTTTTCTTGCGAGGGAGCCTACCCCTCTGACGGCCGGAGAATCACCGCCGCGGCTAGGGAATCCCAGGAAGTCAGGCGGCCGGGGGCGGGCCTCCGGGACAACAGGAACCGGAAGCAGGAGGGCGGGAGCCTACCCCGCCTCCCACCGAATACGCGCGGCTGGCTGAAGCCCCGGAGATTCCCCGGCACCGCCCGTCAGGCTGGAGGCTCTGAAGTCCTCTGAGAACAGCCCGGGAGAGCAGGAGACGACGCGGGAGTCCCAGGTGAGTGGGGTTCCACGCGGTTGAGGATTTTGTCCATTCTGCCCTCTCCCTTCTTCACGCAGCGCCGCAGTTGCGGGCTGCTTCACCGAGGGGGCAAGTTCTTCCCAGGGCATTTGATGTTGCTGAGTCCCCCGAGCGGGACTCCCACGCTCCTGGGTGCAAATTAGTTTTAGAGCCCCAAAGGCTCCTACGAGGCACATTGTTCAACAGTCCAGAGGGACTCCGACAGACGGGGCCATATTGGTCCTAGAGCGCGAAGACGCTCCATCGTGGGGGCATATTATTTTTAGAGCGCTCGTGGGGCTCCAACACTCCGCATTGTGTTCTTCGAGCGCGGTGCGCTCCAACGTTATTGGGGGCCGTATTCATTTGTTTAGAGCCCAGGGAGGCTCCAACAACTGCCCTATTTTTCCTAAGAAGGCACAGTGGTGCCCACGCTCATTTCTCCAGCTGCCCAGCACTTAGTGGGCAGCTGCAACGTTTAGGTTGTGCATTGTGCGCCTGGCTTGCGCAGCCTGCGCAGGCTTGCCCCTGACTTTGCTGAACACAGGGCGTCCTAGCCCCTACCAGGCCAGTTGGCCCAGGGACTGCCACAGATAGTGGCTAATGTGAGTTTTTGCGCCATTGTTCCTTTCCTGCACCTCTGAATGTGTTTATGCGTCATGTGCTTTGCTTTACACCTCTGAATGTATTTTATGCAGCCTGTGTTTATGTGCTTAGACCCCTACAGGTAGAGTGATACTTAGGTGGTTGTTTTTCTCCTAGTACAGGTGGTGCTAGTGAGGTCCTGGTTCCCTGCGCGATATTTTCCTAAGGTGGTTAGGGTTGCGTAGGTGGTACTTACCTGATACCAGTAGTTACTGGTTGTGTGTTATATATGTTATTGTGTGCTATGTTCTAAAGTATTATTCCTAAGTTCCAAGAGTGCTAATTTCGGACAGTGGTCCATGTGGCCCGGTCCCCTGTACATATAATCCCTTGTAAATTCTGCCCGTGCCTGTTGGCACATTGTAAAGTGTGTGTTTTTATCTGATGTGTTGTGTATAATACAAAGGCTATTTTTATAGAATACCTTGTGTGGAGTTTCCTTTGTGGTGGGCCTTGGGTGTTGTTGCTGGGTGCGCGCGCAAACGCTTTACACATCGCCTCAGGGATAAGCCTGTCTGCTCGTGCCAAGCTACCAAGGGGGTGAGCAGGGGTTATCTTTGGCGTGTAACTCCCCAGCCCTGACTAGAGTGGTGGTTTCTGCCTGACTTTGGCGCAAGCCTTAGCCAACCAGAAATCCCAGTTCTAACAGGTACGTTTGATCAAAGAAATGTTGTGCGCTGCAGAAGAAGACTGTTTTACGATGGGTCGTCGTCTGCATCAAAATTGGCTAAGCTCTGGCCAAGAAACAGCCTCCAGAAGGCTCAGGAGGTCACTCCTCCCAACAAAAAAAAAGGGCACCTGAAGTAAAAAAATGAGGCCGGGATCAGGGGTTAAGAAATACAATACAAATGAACAACCTGCCTACTAGGATAAATAACTATGCAATATCTTGCCAAAAGTCTAAAGTACTATTAAGTCGCAGTAGGGCCTTGTGATTCAAAGAAAATGATATGACTCAGAATGTGTTATTAAAAAAAGACTTCTCACTTACACAAATATGTGATTAAACAGAATATTAAGCAATTTTAGTCGTGTTTCTTGGGATCACAGACTGTTATGCAGAAAACTATTTGAAGAAGACAATAAGCATAAACACTCACTCTGAATAATTCCTACTCACACCCCAAATGCAAACATACTTAACATTCAAACTCACAGATCACGTTCATACTGCATGTAAAACCACATCACATCGCCTAACATGCAACCACGCGCAATAAAATCAAAATGACTTGGAGACCTGATCTAGCCGCAGATTCCTTACCGACCCGCCCATCCTCCACGCATTGTGGACAGGTTTTTAGGGTCGGGCTGATCCCTTTCAGGGCCCTAGTTCTCAACACACTACTGTCAGTGCACTTCATGGCTCTGCGCTCCTACCGTGGAAAGTTGTGAAAAGTAACTGACAGTGCGCCGAGGTGGCACCTATACAGGTGATGCGGGTGTCACTTTGGCACAGACGATGCCGACGACGTCACGCTGAGCCTACCGGCGCGCAAGGGTATTGCTCAAGTAAAAGTCTTCCGGATCCAGCCTGACGCTAGGGAAAATCTGAGGAAAGGAATCTGCAGCTAGGTCATGTCTTTACTAGATAATGCATTACTGAAGGTAAGTAACTTTTCCATCGTTTCATGACCATTTCAAACTCATTTAGTCCACCCCTCGCCTCTGGACCAACTTTGGGTACATTT
This sequence comes from Triturus cristatus, assembly GCF_964204655.1. NCBI lineage: Eukaryota > Metazoa > Chordata > Amphibia > Caudata > Salamandridae > Triturus > Triturus cristatus. Next base: position 515,804,038 of record NC_140588.1, read on the forward strand.
TTGTCCCTCTGCGCCAAGACAGTTTGTTAACAGGGCCAGTTTCCGTTCCGCACAGAGATCTGCCTCACCAACATGTGCATAATTAAAAAATAACTTTTTTCTACCTTACCCATGCTTAAAATAGTGGAGTAGTCATATTCTGCATATTCTAATCAAGTTTACTCACCGAATATCCAAAGACTTAGTTGAACCCTCTTTGGATCCTTCTTTTACTGTGGCAGTATATTCCAACACTCCTGCAATGTCTGTGGTGCACAATTACATAGTACATCTTGAGTACAGAGACTTACAATAGCTATATACTCTGATTTATAAGACCTATACGCTTAACATAAGTAAATATCAGTTTGAGATCTTCATTACTGCTTTTCACGCAGAGTACTTTTATTGGGATCTCAATACTTTTCATGTATTAGACCTAGTCGAATAGCTGATGAGAATACAAATAGTTTTTATGTACCTGTGACAAGATAACAACAACTATTTCACTTGCACCAACTTTCTGCAATGCAAACTCATAAACCACTCCTTGAAACACCGCTGGCAATTCCCGTGGACCTCGGTAAGTGACTCTGATGCGCCAATGTTCAAATCTTCATGCCCCACAAAGTTCGATTAATTAAGAGCTTCTGAGAAACTGACAAGCATCCACATGTGCTACAGCCTTCCCTTACATACCTTGTGGAACTCACCATAGTTCTTATGTGCGCCGTACAATACTTTCTGGTACACTAGGCCCCCAGAGACTATACTTTCTCAATCCCTGAAACTCAATTTTGGACGATGTCTCCATTTCAGAGTGTCTCGAGCTGTCAGACCTCCAACATAGTTTTCACAATTCTTGTGCTATGTTCCTACAGTCAGTCGGACACCAGTGGCGGCTGGTGACATTAGAAAGTGGTGAGGTGTAAAAGTTGCGGGAGGCGCACTGTGGCAAGTGAGCGTAGCGAGCGAGGCCGAACGTATCAAGGGTAGTTCGGGATGGTTCTCACCCCAAGGAAGTTTTGAAAAAAGAGAAGCAAAATGGTGAATTTTCAAGGATTTTTCAGAAAGCAAGAATGTTAGTAAGGCAATTGGGAAGGTGTAGCAATTACATCAATATAGAGATTTTGTATTATAATATATGATATTGTCTCCCTTTATGCACAAACAGGAGAAGGATCATGCCTTGTCCTCACATTTACACTCTCGCACCTGCAGGCACTTGTGTGTAACTACCCTGTGACCCTATCTCTGGTCTAACACTGTCAGATCGTCATTACTGTTTCACCAATAAAACTTTGCCAAGTAGTTGAAACATAACACTACAATTCACAGAATGCAAAGTGCTATTGCTGAGAAAGTGAGGACAGTTTGAGGGTATCACGTGTTACACAGGAGCACTTGGAAGCCGCTCTCCTTTCTGCCGAGGATCTGGTGAAAGAATCGCAGGACTGGGGTATATTTCAAAGAAGTCAGGATCAAGGCCATTTACGGGGTTCCCTGGGTGGGACTGCTTCCTTAGCAACTGCAATTGCCCCGAGAATCAAAGCTATACATGCGTAATCTGCTGGCCGGGGCAGCCATGATTACGATACCAGGTGAACAGTTTCAAATGGTTTCTATTAGTTACAGTTCCAACATCTGGGCCTTTGAGTGCAGGGCTATACATGCCCTCTATCTCTGCGGGCCCCTGGGTGCACAAAAAGCAAATACTCAACTCTCCCTCCCCCCCTTCGTCCAACAGTTACCAGTACAATGTGTGAGGGTACAGATAATAAAGCACCAGCCACAGCACTCATGCCAAATAGAGGATTCTTCAACATCGGACTTCTCTATAAACTTGTTTTGACGCACATTAAAGGAATTGAAGCCTAGTTGGTCCTCATCGTGTGATTCTGTAAAGGCGACCTCCTAAAGTTGACTGTGGACTTATGCTTGAAGACTGCCACATAAGTTCTAAAGAAACGGAAGACTGAAATGAAGTTATGTGATAACTATGCATGTAAAATTCTTGTCTACAGTTCTTTAACAAGATAAGTAAGTGTTTTTTGTCCACATGATTTGTGAAAATTGTGACGTCATTTATGGATTGGTGTGTAAATATATGAAAATGTGTCTTGTTGTTGAGTATCCTCTGGTAAACAGTATCAGGAGTACTAGTTATTGAGCTTGCCCTCGAGTAAAAAATAAAGGTTTATTACATAGATCTTTTTTTTCAGTGATTCATTCATGTTTTCACTGTAACAGATTTGCCTTTGATAATTAGTCCCCACTTTATACCACTTCTTTTGGTACAGCCCAGCCTAGGGTGTGAGTAATCTCTCCACCCTGGCTAGTTCCAGCTCACATGTTCTTCTGCCCCCAGGCCCTGCCTTGCAACCCCCTCTCTGACTGAAACTCCCATCTGCGCTCGTGGCCCAGGCAGGCAGAGTGAGCCAAATGCGGATTACTAAATTAACATGCTTCTGCAAGGAGATATCGCCTACCAATTAGACCTAGTTTAGTTCTTTCGTTTGCTGTGATGGTGTAGTTGGGCAATGGAATCTACCCTTCGCAGGCAACCTACCACTGGCACTACATATCATTGATTCTCGTGACACTCCGTCCATCTCTCTTTTTGTCCTTTGCATCCTCCTTTCTGTTCTCCTATTCTCTCTCTCTCTTCTCTCTCCTTCTCTCGGTCTCTAACTTTCTCTCTTTCAATCCCATGTTGTATCTCCTGCCGCGCTCTGTCTCCATCTTTCTCTCTGTGATCTCCTGTTTCGACCCTTCTCTAATTCGCTATCTCCCTGTCTCCTTATCGAATGTTCTCTCGTTCCCTCGCTCTTCGTCTAGAGACGGGCAGGCTCTATCAAGTTCCATGTTCCCCTCACTTTGTTATTCTACTGTTTCTCCATCTTGCCTCTCTCTAACGCTGCCTCCCTCCATCATTATCGGCCAATTGTTTTTTCACTCTCTCCCTCTCTCTGTCCTACTATTGTTCCCCCTCTCTCTACCCGTCTACCCCCGCCCTCACAGTTGCCTTTCTTGCTCCTCTCTGACAGGAAGCTCAGGTCCCACTGTCCAGCCCCTCACCCCTGATGCACCGACTTAGTTTGAAGGTGTAAAAGTGCACAGGTGTAAGATGGCCCACCGAAATAGGGATGTACCAAGTGTGAGGATGTAAGTACCAGGATGTAACCGGGCCAATCCTAATGGAGACGTAGGCAGCGAGGGTGTAAGTGCCCAGATGGAAGGCTGTTCATTCTAACGTCTATGCACCAAGCGTGAGGTTGTGAGTGGGCTCCTCTGCCGTCATACCAATCTCTTTGAATGTGTGAGTAATGGGAATAACGTGCCTCCCTTGATCCCACCTCCCACAAGACTGTCTTAATGGTACCCTACTCCCCACCTCCTGAGCTCACTCTCGCATCGAGGCCATAGCCAACCACACTCCGCGCCCCCTCCCCGAGGACTGGGCGGGATGAGTACAATAATGAATTAACTGTTTGCCGCTGCCGGTGGCGCAGGCAACTATGGTCCCAGGGGCCCTCGGAGAGCCTGGCTGAGAACCACTTAGCCGGCAGCCAGAGGTGGGAAGCCTGCAAATTACGGGCCCCGGCTGAAAGTATTATTTTATGGTTGTCAGTACTCACTGTCTGCACTACTGGTCGACGTAGACTTGATCAGATCTTTGTGATCAAATCAATTGAAATCAATCAAGGCTGAGGCCCGTGGCGGTCAGGAGGGACAAATACACCCATGCAGTTGCATTGAACACGAGGTGTGGTCTGACTCGAGGAGGCTCCGATGTCACGCTCGCTCTCACCCACCCTGAGGGGGAGGGGGGGACAGACTGACAGGCAGCAGTAGGCTGGCTGAACAGCCCAGCAACGTAGAAATGGCCAATCACTGCATGGCTTCACAATAAGCCATGACAGTGATTGGTCATACACCGTGTTAGTGCCTCCCATGCGCGACGCCTCACAATGCTCACAGCGCGGAGGCCTGGCAACTGTGTGCGTCTCAGCCAATCCAGACGCTGCTCCAGCAGCACCAGGATTGGCTTGAGCAGTGATACTCGCCGCTCAATTCGGAGACCGGGGGCTGTGGCATGGAACAACCCTCGCTCTTCTAATGTGAAGCCTAGTGCCCATGTTCGGGCTGGTCAGAAAAATTATCTGCCCTAAACAGAACATGTGCACTTTTGGTGTGCGCTCTGCCGACCTGATATGATCGATGTCATTCACGACTTTACTGAACTCCTGCTGTCCCGCCCCCTTCAGAGCCGACTGCCTCGGGCGTGGCTCGGTGGCCGGCCGGCCCGGGATTGATTTAATAAAAGTGAGTGAGTGCCGGCGTGTGCGACGCTTGTTGCAATGCCTCAATATTAGTGGGGCAACACCCAAACGCCCTAATGGATGCACCACCACTGTCGGACACACAAGGCACGCCTCTGTTACCTCTGTTCCTTGCTGCAGGCAGCTCTTGCGAATAGTCTCTCTCATGGAGATTCTTGACTTTTGTGTGTCAAACTACACCCCTACTGCTATCATGTTGAGGTCCTTGGCAATAGCACCCAGCAGCTTATCAGCAGTGACACAACCATGGATAAACCCTTATACCAGTCTCAATTAAGGCACTTTATTTGACCTAATTTACAAATAGCTTCTTTTCAACTGTCTCCCTCGGAACCATGAAGTCGTGGTGACATCACTGGGTTCGAGATGATGTCAGGGGAAGAAAAATACATTGCTACCTGTCAAGTGGTTGCATTCTTTTTTTTTTTTTTTAATAACTTTATTTTATTGATTTCAGGCAGTCAAAATTACACTTAACCCATTCGCCGCGGCAGGAATCCCGCCGCGGCGCTGGGGGGGTTTGGGGGCAGTTGCGGTGGCGCTGTGCTCGTGACGGAACCACTCGGTCACGAGCCACGGGTGAGCTGTGCTCATGACGGAGTGGTTCCGTCACGTCTCCGCCCACTGCGCTAATCGCCCGCACAGGCGGGGAATTAGCGCCGCGTGGGCGGAGCGGCCGCCAACGGCCGCAGCATGACGGAACCACTCCGTCATGAGCACACGGTACCCGTGGCTCATGACGGAGTAGTTCCGTCATGAGCACGGAAAGGGTTAATAGAACCCACAAACGCCCTTTTGCGTCCCATTAGATCCCTCCCCTTCCTTAATCTTGATCTACAATCAGCGTAACAGAAGCTGATAACGAACGCCAGTTCGATATAAGTGTCCAACAATGGTGCCTGAGGCTCTAGGCTCATCTGGTAGGCGATATGCAGGTCTTCATAAAAACAAGAACCGTCAACTATCCCATCCCCCCCACCCCCACGCCCCAACTCCCCCACCCGACATCCCCGGAACCGGTGTGCCATGTTAAAAGCCAGTGCGCATTATGGGAATGGAAATGCCCTAACCCTAAGAGGTTTCTGTTGGCTGCGGCGGGTCGGTGAGTCTAAGTAAGCGGAGATATTTGGGACACGTGACTTCATTAAATTCGAGTGCCAGCAGCGATAGTATGGGTCGCCAGATAGTACGGAAGGAGGCTGACGAGTGTGTGAGATTAGCCTGTATTCGTTTCATACCAAGGATGTACCACAGTTTATGTAACCACCCCGTATGTGTTGGGCAAGTCTGTGTGCCCCATAAGGACAAGATGTGTTGAACTGCTGCGCCCATAGCTAGTCCCATGTGTTTCCCACGCATGGATTTCAATGGAAAGGTAAGCGCATTGGCCAGCCCCTGGAGTGTATACGCAGGAAAGTGGGGTATTTCCGTTTCAAAGTGGGTGTCCATGTCATTTAGAACTGCCGTCCAGTACCCTGCCACCTACCTGCAGTCCCAGAGTATGTGTTAGTGTGCCTTCCTCGTCACAGCCCCTCCAGCAGGTGGGGCTACGGTCTGAGTCGGCTTTGTGCAATCGGGCCGGAGTCAGGTATCAGTAGATGGCTACCTTGACCGCTGCCTCTTGGCTTGCTGTGTTCCTGGCAGTGTGGTTTGCCCTATAATAAACCTGTTGCCATTCTTTTAGGGAGAGACTTCTGCCAAGTTCTATCTCCCATCGTCGCTGCCCAGTCGAGCGCCCAGTAGAAGCCGGTGGTCGCAGATTAGTTTGCAATCCAAGTGTTTGGATAGGAGCCATTTCTCGTAGGCCGTGAGCTTTCTACTGACTAGGGAGCGCGTTTCAGGCCGTAGTAACCAATGACGGAGTCGGAAGTATTGGAATCGCTTGGGGTCCTTAATATGGTGCCAATTAGTTAGGTCGGTGTACTTGAGGAACCCATTAAGGTCAAATAAATGTCCTGCAGGTCGAGGCCCACCATTGCGGGAACGCTCGCACTTCAAGCCCTGGTGGGAATTCGGGGTTATCAAACAGAGGTGTAAGGGGCAAGGGAAAGGAGGTGAGCCCTCGTTTAGTCGCCACAGTGTCCCATACTTGCATTACCGAGCGGGTAATGGGAGATTTGTTTAGGTATGCTGGTTTGTCTGAACGTTTCAGGAATGGGATTTTCCAAAGAGATAGACATGCCATCGCCCTGTCCTGAAAGAGCCATCTCTTTTCTGACTCGGGTCTGCTCATTCCACGAGATAGCGAAGCTGTGTTGCCCTATAATAGCTCAGTAAGTTGGGAATCCCGAGTCCTCCCTCATCCGGGGGACGGTAGGCTAGATCTCTACGTTCCGCGGCCTTTTCCCCGCCCATATAAAGTGTTGTATCTCGTGTTGCAGTTTGGAAATGTAACCCATAGGGGGCCCCACTGGTATCGTCTGAAAGATATATAGTATTTTAGGCAAAATGGACATCTTTACCGCTGTGATGCGGCCTAACCGCGACAGAGGGTGTGTCTGCCACCGGTGTAGATCCTGCACGATTTGGGAGGTGAGGTTGGCATAGTTCCGCGTGATTGTTTGTTCAGTGGAGGAGGCCAGGATTATCCCCAAGTAGGGGATCTCGGTTTGGGGTCGTAATCCCCCAAATTATTGGAAGACGCTCGCAGGTGCGGTCTCGTTTAAACCCAGGGGCAGAAGCATTGATTTCCCCATGTTGATGTTAAAACCTGAAAACGTTTCCGAATTCCTTCAACTCTCGTGGAAAAGCCGGTACAGATCGTTGGGGCTTATCGAGAGTCGCTAAGATGTCATTCGCATATAAGCTAATAGTGTGTTGTTCCCTGCCAAAGGGGATACCGGAGATATCGGGGTTGTCTCTTATCCTCTGCGCCAGAGGCTCGATGTAGAGCGCAAATAATAGGGGTGATAGAGGGCACCCCTGTGTCGTGCCTCGCCTGATGTCAAACAGCCGTGAGTTGATCCCGTTCACACGGACAATCGCTCTGGGTTGGTCATAACAACTTGCTACCCAAGCCCGGAAGCGGTCCCCAATGCCAAAGTGCGCTAATGTTTTGTCCAGAACCTCCCAATCCACTCTGTCGAAAGCTTTTTCAGCATCGACTGAGAGTAAGAGGGCGTCTAATCCCATATAGTGGGCTTTGTCTATTAGGTGTAGTAGTCTTTGGGTGTTGTCACTGCTTTGTCTTTTGGGTATGAAGCCTTGATTGATCGGGTTCAATAATGCCAGGGAGAAGCGGGCCCAATCTGGCTGCTAGGACGCCCGTAAAGAGCTTTAGGTCCAGGTTAAGTAGGGAGATTGGCCGATATGCAGCGCATTGAGTGGTATCTTTCCCGGGCTTGGGGATAACAACTGTGTCTGCCTCCAGCATATACGCAGGGATGGAACCCGGGCGCTTAAAGTAGTTGAATAGGCATGTTAAGATTGAAGCTAGGAGTTTGCAAAAGGTTTTATAAAAACCGGCTGAGAAGCCGTCTGACCCCGGTGATTTCAGGGGTTTGAGATTACATCCTACACTCTTATAGGTGCATCAAGAGCTGTGGCGCCCGACTCGTCGATGGCTGCCCGTCTGAGATATGCCTCTCCGGCACTGTCAATTTGTGGGTCCTTGCTATATAGTGATGCGTAGAAGTCCCGTAGGGCCTCTGCAATCTGCTCATCGCTTTCGACCTTCTCAGCAGTTGAAGTGTGAAGGGCAGCAATTTTTGAGCGTTGAGTTCGGGCCCGGAGCTTTCTCGCGAGGAGCTTCTCTGTTTTATCCCCGCCTACATAGTATGAGTGTTTGAGTCGCAGGGCAGCGTATTCTGCTTTAAGTCAAGACTCGCTAGCTGCGCCCTAGCCGCCTTCAATTGCCGCCACATTCTCGGGGCCCCAGTCCGACGGTGCACTCTCTCCAGCTCTACCACTTGGACCGCTAGCGATTCCCGTTTTTCTTTGTGAGTTCTGTTGTCGGCTGCGGAGATCGCTATCAGTTTCCCCCCTCACCACTGCTTTAAGGGCTCCCCACACTGCCGTCAAAGGTGTGTCAGCTGTATCGTTAGTCGATAGATAGTCAGTAATGCGTTTATGTATCTGTTGAGATATGTCAGGCCGTTGTAAAAGGGACTCGCGAAGTCGCCACCTTCCTTTTGGTCTGCGCATGGGATGTATGTCAATAGTCACTGTCACAGCATCATGATCGGACAAAGCTACTGGGATGATATCGGCGGTTTGGACCAAGGCGTTGAGTTCAGTTGACCCGATAAAGTGATCAAGTCGGGCATACGTGTGGTGGACATGTGAATAGAAAGAGTATTGTGTGCTCTGAAGATGAGCCGCCCGCCAGAGATCTATCAGCCCCCTACTCTGCAGCCAGTCTCTCCCTGCCCTCGATATTTCCCCAGTAGAACCATGGCGATGTCCGGACCTGTCCTTTCCCAGATCCATGACTAGGTTAAGATCTCTGCCTATTACAATCTGTCTATCTGGGTGGCAAAGGACTTCTGATAGGGAGTCCTTAAGAAAGGACTCCTGTCCGGAGTTGGGGGCATAGAGGGATCCTATTATGACAGGGGAATCCCCCACCCACAGCCTGTACGCCAGCAACCGACCTTTTATCACTGCGATCTTGTCACCAATTCTGCCTTGAAAATGCTGTGCCAATAATATAGCCACCCCTCCTTTCTTATCAGCCGTGGAGGAGTAGAATTGATGAGGGAATGCCCGGGATCTAATTCTATGCCAGTCTTTGGACAATAAATGTGTTTCTTGCAAAAGGCATATCGAGGCCCCGGAGTTCTCTAAGTAGCTCAGTATCGCACGTCTCTTAATGGGATTATTCAACCCCTTCACATTAAGGGTTAAAACTTGGGTCGTATGGGTCGACATAGTTTCTCTATGAGCACATGTCAGCTTGGCAACAGGCGATCGTGTCGAGGAGAAGCATTCTTAAGCCTCTGCATCATGCTAGCACCCCGCCCTGGACGTGGCCGTACCCCATGCTCTCCCCATGGCTGCACACCGGTTCCACCCCCTTCCCTCCCCCAGGCCAACCTCCGTGTCCCCCACCCTAACCCCAACAAAATATTCCTCTTCACGCAACAAAAACGTCCAATGCCTCTAGCTCTGGGTATATGGTAAAAAAAGAGAGCAGGGTATTTGTGTAGTCCAGGCGATCCGGGCTCCCTGCCCGCTCCCCCCCGGCCAGCTATAGTGCGGTGCGTGTTGAAGTCCCCATGGTCAGATTAGAGAGTTTCTGGCGTTGATGTGTCGCGCAAGACTGCTGCTCGGGCCGAAGCCCTTTCCTGGGTCATGGTATCGCGGTCTGGCTTCATGTCAACTGTGGGCGAGCGTCTTCTGCCCACTTTTTGCCACTCTCCCCTCAATGATTTTTGCGAGGGTCTAGGGGAAGACTCAGGACTGCGCTGTGTAAGGCCCAATAGGTCACATGTCTCCTGTAGGGAGCGGAGTTGATACAGTCTGCCATTCCATTTAAAGATCAAACGAAAGGGGTGGCTCCAGGAGTAAGGCATCCATTGGTCTTTAGGAAAGCCGTCACTTCTTTGAACGCTTTTCGTTTTTGTAAGGTGATGTAAGGCTTGATACAGAGCTATGGAGTGTCCCTGATAGGTGACAGGGTGTTTTAGTCGGGCTTCCCATAGTATGCGCTCCTTCAGGGGAAAATCTGGTAGGAAGGCCAAGATGTCTGGTGGGGGGCCGGTGCTTTCCTTCCAAGACCGACTCTGTGGGCGCGGTCGATGGAGATCTCGAAATCTCTCTGAGGAGGCCTTGGAGATATCCGGCCACGTCTGCTCCGCCATCTTTGAGTGGGACCCCTCGAACGCGGATGTTATTGCGTCGGGATCGGTTTTCGAGGTCCTCGGCTTGCGCTTGTAGGGTCACTTGTTGATTCCTAAGACGGAGGACTTCCTGTTGTAGTTGCTCCACTTATTCAGTCTTAGAGAGTTCACCATTTTCTATGGCCGCTACTCGTTCTCCCAACTCGTCCACGTTCCAGCGTATTTCTCTCACCTCCCCTGCCACTTCTTGTTTGAGTGTTTGAAAGTCATCACGGAGAGTAATAAAAAGAGTTTCCACGAATGCTCGGGTGATGGATATTTCTCCGTCGTCCTGTCCCGTTAGCGACCTCGAGGTGGGGTGGGGGGTGAGGCTTCATTTGTCACCTGTTGCAGAGCCCTTTACAAGGATGTACGGTCACCTTTTTTCCTCATGTTGGCCATGATGACGCCACTCGACGCGTAGTCTAGGCTGTCACTTGTAGGCCTTAGAAGTGATTCAGTGATCCCACCAGCCGGTGCTCTTCTCCCGAAGCCTCTGATGATATTTGCTGGGTCGTTACCGGGAGCCTGTGTATGTCGCCTCCAAGGTTGGGCGGACGTGGTGTAGGCGCAGTTAAGGAGATTCACAGCGCAGCTGTGCCGGAAGATCGGGGTAGGGGCCAAGGATGGACCCTGCAGGGATCGCAAAGGACGTGTCGCTTCTGGAAGAGTCACTTGGGGGCTGGCGCTAGCAAGAACTCCGACGTGGGCCCCTCTGTTTTGAGCGAGTGGCCAGACGAACTAATGGAGCAGAGAGAGCACGTGGCGGCAGGATGGTCGTTCCCCACCTACCTAGGTGGGCCCCGCCGACCGAGCTCGCTAAGCCCGCCTGTATGTCTCTGTCTACCTCCCGGTGGTAGCGGTGTCACCACAGTGAGCCCGTGGTAGCTGGATTGTGGGGTGAGTGTCGCAGCAGCGTCAAGTCCCAATCGGCACCCCCTGTACTGGAGCAGCGCAGAGAAGAGCCCAGTCAGCACGGGCCCCCCCCGCCCTATCAGCGACGTCGCTCCGCGGTGCAAAGGTGATCCCACTCCTTGATGCGTTGCTTCTAGGCCCGGAGCCGTGTCCCATGCGGCCTGTATCGGGCACCTCCCGTCCTGTGGCTCCCCGGAGGACAACTATGCTAGGACAGCGCTGTCCTGGAAAGGCCCCGAGTAGCGCTCTCAAATCTCTTGCAGGTCGGGCCTGGTGCGCGCTGTGCGCGGAGTCTATCGCATACCCCCTGCTGTAGGCTTCACTTACATGTCACGGGGTGGCGATGTTCCGCGGTATCTGAAAGAAACACGTTAGTTAGATTCCTCACCTTAGAATATCCCCAGGCGTCAGACTGGATCCGGAAGATTTTTCGTCAGCAATACCCCTTGCGCGTCGCTAGGCGTCGTCTGCGGCTCCGCGTCCGTCGTCGGCGTCGTGCGCCGGGATGACGCCGCCCTCGCGCGCTGACGTCAGTTCTTCTTTTTTCCGCGCCAGTAAGCGCAGATCCGGGAGAGCTACCCCTTTTAGTCTTTTTTGACTAAATCTTTTTGATCATTTTTGATCCTTGTCTGTCGACATCTGGTGCCGGTAGGATGCCTGGGTTCAAGGCTTGCGAGGATTGCCATCGACTGATGTCGGTGACCGATCACCACCGCCGGTGCCTCTACTGTCTAGGCCCCGACCACGACGCGGAGTCGTGCAACGACTGCCAGGCCCTGACTTCGAAGGCTAGGCGGGAGCGGTCCCGCAAGCTTCTCGAGCTTCGCCACTCGGCTCCGCGTCGTGCGCGATCCCGGTCCAGGAGGAGGTCCAAGGATCGCTCGCGGAGCCCTAGCCGACGCCATCGATCGTCCGGCTCCAAGTCGTCGGGTAAGTCCAAACGCTCCAAGAAGTCCAAGAGGCGACAGCGCTCTTCGGACTCCCCTCGCCGGTCGCGCGACTCGGCCGAGGGTCAGGGTGGTTCCACCCCCGCGGCTCCGGCGGAGCCGCAGGTGCCGCGTCCGCCCCCATACCTTCCGGTCCCTGGGGCTGACGCGGCGCCGGCGGAGATCAGTGCCTTCCTCTCGGCCATGAGGAGCCTGGCCCCGCCGTCGACGCCCGCTGGCGCGCCTTCGGGCCCCGCGGACTCGACTGGGCGACCTCGCGTGCCGGCGGCTCCGGCCCCGGCGCCGTCGACGACTCCGGTCTCGACGCCGCAGGTCCCCGCGGGGCCCATGCCTGGGCCCCAGTCGCCGCCGGTTGACCTAGTCACTCCTCCACCGGCGCCGACGCCTGAACCACCGACGCCGTCACCGGCGCCGCCGACGCCTTTGACGCCGACACCCCAGTTTAGCCCTCATCCGGACCCGGCGCCGGTGCGGCGTCGACCGACGCCGCATCCGACGCCGCTTGAGTCCTACCATCTCTACAGTCCGGTTCCGATCATTCCTCCTGTTTATCAGGAATCGGAAGAAGGGGGCGACTGGGAGGGGTTCGAGGACCCTCTGGCTGTTCAGTCACAGCTTTCTCAGGACTGGGCAGATGAACTGGGGGAGGCCAGTGGGCTGGACACCTCGCCAGACACTGGATTCACTTCTCCTCCGACCGTGGCTTCGGAGGAGGGTGCAGCATTTTCTGTGGTGCTGCGCAAGGCGGCCGAGGCCCTTGGGCTCGAGTTGCCTGCCGTGGCTGTGAGGACTAACATCCTCACTGAGGTGCTTCAAACCTCAGCAAGCTCCACTGAGCCTCTGCTGCCGTTCAACGAGGCCCTCACTGACGTTCTGCAGGGCACCTGGTCCAAGCCCTCCACAGTTCCTCCTGTGGATAGGAACGTTGCCAGGCGCCACCGCCCTGCTCCGGGCGACCCCAGTTTCCTGTCCCAACACCCCACCCCCGAGAGTCTGGTTATCCAGGCCTCTACCTCCCAATCCTCCTTCCCGACCGCTCCGCCGGACCGGGATTCCAAGAGACTCGAGCAGTTTGGCAAGAAACTGTTCTCGTCCCTTAGTTTGGGCCTGCGGTCCTTAAATACCGCCTGTCTCTTGGACCGTAGGCGTGTATCGGGCTTCTCCCACCCGAAGATGCAGTGTGCGGCAGCTCCCCAGTTCTTGCCGGCAGGGTTACCGGAGCCCCGGTGAAATTTCGGTGATCGCCGTTAAGGTCTTGCCGTGGATCTTCTGTCATCCACTGAGCCTCCCCTGGCGACTGCCGTGTATTCCTCTGCTCCACCAATCACTCGCCTCAAGCACCTCCGGGCCTGATGTGTGTCGCGCCTAGGCCTCAAAGCAGCGCCCTCGATTTTCGTGCCACCGAGCCAGCCACTAGTCCGCTGAGCGCGATCCTTTTGGAAGGCGATCGCTTTCCCCCTCACGTCGCGGGCACCACTCACTTCATGCTAGTGGAGCGTTGCGGGGGTCTGCAGCCAGGACCGTGTCGCTCACTCGATTCGCCAGCCGGACGAGGGTGCCCGTCCTCGATTATTCACCGCCTGGGCGCCATTTTCTCCTGAAAGTGCCGGATCGCCTGCAAGATCAGTCGCGGGCTTAATGGCGCGCCAAACCTCCTCTTCTGGTGTCGCTGTGTCCCCACGTGCAGTACTGCCTGATTGCAGCGTAGTTTTGGGGACTTTGCGTGGGAGAGAACTAGGGGCGAAGGGCCGCGGCGGGGAGCTTCCGGAGACCACGTCTGTTCAGGTCGCCATCTTGACCACGCCCCCAAGTGGTTGCATTCTTAATGAAGAGATTATGTCTACATCGGAGATGTGATGAAATTCGGGATAAACAGAAATATGAGAACATATTAAATGATTGCTTTATTCTAAAAAGCAATGAAAAGGTGGTTTGTGGCTGATAGAATATGTTATGGAAAAAATCTCAAGGGATAAATATGGTAAAGGTGGAATACAGTCAAGATCGTTTGATGCTGAAGTTCATGACAGGGAAAAAAACACACTTTGGTTGAGAAGATCCCTGAGAAGACCTAGTTCACTTTTTTCTCTTTCACACACACAAGCACTGCTCTTAGATACACAAACGTACTAGAATATTGCGGTTCTGCTGGTAGTAGTGGAATTGTTGTGTTGGTGGTATAGTTAGCGGTGACGTTGGCGATCGTGGTGGTACTAGTTTTAGTGGTTGTAATGGTCATAATGGTGGTTGTTGTGGTAGTACCAATGGTGAGGATGATATTGGTGGTGATGGTAATGATTATAGTTGTGAAGGTGATAGTGTTAATGATGGTGGTAGTGGTAATGATGGTGGTAGTGGTGTGAAAGATGGTGGTGATAATGGAGGTAACTGTGATATTGGTGATGATAGTGGTAAGGGTGATGGCGGTAATGATGGTGACAATTGTGGTCGTGGTTATGGTAGTGTTTGCGCTGGTGGTGTGATAACTAGGATAATGGTGTTTAGTATTGTGATTTGTGTGCACAGGCAAAATTCCATCACTCAACTGACACTGGATATGCCAAATAACTATTCATTTAACATAAGGGAACTAAAATGGACACTGCAAAGAAAACCACTGGCAAACGTTGGCAGGCTGAACCAACATTAACAGGGAATTTGAGCATGGCATGCGAACTAGACCCATGCGATTTCACTTGTACTAGATACCGCTAACTTTCCCAAGGAGCAGTTGATAAAATGCTGCCCTTGCCTTTACTGTTATGCTATGTGGCGTAAGTTGTTTCAGCATTAATCTAAATGGTCCAGTTATGGTTTAATTGTGCTGTATGAACTAATTGGAGGCTGCCATGTCACAGTCTGTAACTCAGAAGTTCCATTCCTAAGAGTGGCTATCAAATTGCAGTCAGGTTTCGTACTGAGTTTAGGTGGTGTTGATGAAAGCACTGTTCGAACTGTGGTAGGATGTGTTACTTGCAGTTGAAGGGGCACTGGTGGTGCAGCTAAGAACGGAAATGGAGCATAGATGATAGTAACTAGTAATTAGAAAATGGTTTAACTGGCATAATGAGCCGCATATGCCAATCTCCTTTGGCTAACTGATACTGTTGCGTTCACCCCAATATTATTGAGGTCATACCCAGTAGATCCTTGTGACCCAAAAAGGATCTACAACCTCTTCAGAGAAAAGATGAACTGACATGTGTCTTTCATTCCTCCTCCAGAGAATTATGTTCTCTTACACAAGGATTGTTAAGAGATTCTCCTACAGGTTTTTCTGCCTCTTATGTGCAGGTCAGAATAAATGGAACTTGCTCTTCACAAAGCTGTACAAACACACAATGATTGGTATTTTACTATTCTATGATTATTTATTTTACATTATTTGTCTACAAAGCATGTGCATCAGAATGATCAGAATTATCACTTAATTCTGCTGGTAAGCTACGGATCTGAGCGAATGTTGGATAAGCCTGATCCTATTTCACCACACGTTCCTAACTTTACTAATTAATCTATAGCCTAATTGGTGTTCCCTACCTTTGTCATTGCTCCAATCTTCAGGATCTATTAGTTTGCTTAATTTTTAAAATACATGCCAAGCCACGTGTAGTTTCACCACACAAGAAGTACATGTATCTAACCCCATCCCTGCCCCCAGTACCTTTTATATGTATGTATGTATATGTACCTTGTATACTAATGATGTCTTATGGAGTGAGTGGAAGTGTCATTTGTGCTTTGCTACAAAATGCACTTTTGCAGAGGCACACTGAAGCTAATGCTACTTTTCCTTCTTCCTTCCAAGATGGGTTTCTACAGGATCTTTGTTTCTTGTAGCCACAGTTACAAGAGGTTATCAGAGAAGTGTAGAGTTTTTCCTCTCTGTCAGTTGCTTCAGAAAACATGGACTTTCTAAACTGACAATGTGGTGACTGAGCACACAGTTTTTTTGTAAATATTTTTATTTGCATTTTTATCAACCAAACATACCATTCTACAAAATACAGTGGGGTACATGTGGATTGTCCGATACGCAATCAATAATGAAACAGTCATCACGAGAGACAAGCGTAGTATGGCACAATGAGAGAAGACCCGCATGGGGGTTCAATTCACAGATCTTGAGCATAGAAATAAAGTGCAAGTGCATCCCCACATCAGCATACCATTGGCATACTTCCCAGCTATCACAGCCATACCTATGAGGTAACCCTAAGTCAGTCATACCATCTAGGTTCCAGGAATTCAGGGAGATGTTGCTGGGGTCGAGCCCTGCATTCCTGTAGACTGGGAGGAGACTCCCAGGTGTGCCTCCCTTTTCTATGATCTGCTCTGCGGTAGATTTTCTGGGGCAGGCCACTATAATAGCATTTCAAGCGGGTAATATTGGAATCCTGTGTACGCCTCTGTTTTCTTCTTCTGAAGCGCTTCTCTTTTGCACTGCTCCCATTTCACCAGCTCAGTTCCCCACCTACATATATCAGGGCCACTGACGGACTTCCAGCTCAGCAACAGCTGTCTGCGGGTCCGTATAAAAATCAAATCTGCGAATCTGTCTGTCACCTTTCAAGCCATTTCACGGTTATATAGGCCTAGAAGACGTAATTATGGAGTATACTCAAAGCTCCTATCCGTAGCTCTGCGAAGTACCTGTAAAACGGTGGTCCAGAATGGTGTTAATGTCGGTAAGAACCACACCATATGGAAGAATACCACAAAATCTGCACCGCATCAAGGGTATGTCAATGTCATATTAGGGAACATGTTATGCGGGGATGGAGGGGTATGCCGCATATAAATAATACCTTTGAATGCATTTAAAACAGGCATTTCCAAACACCTGTGGGGCAAGTACTAGTGTCCTCTTCCAAGCCGTGTCAGTCAAGGACGATCCCAAGTCCTCCACACAACGCTGCCACAATTGCACCAAATCCAACTGGGCCCCTTTCATCAAATCCCTTTCAAGTCATGTGACGGTTCTCATTCGACCCGTAATGATGAATACATAACGCAGACATTCGTGTTCTGGAGGTTCCGCATTGCCTTAACCCCCACCACTCGCTGACCCTACTCAACAAAGCTCCGTGGAGCAAGAAGTGCCCCACCAGGAGGCCATACATCGGTGTAGCTCCAGAGAGGGGCAGGCCTCTCCTCTGTAAACAAGTCACCCATTATTGTGAGTTGCGACCCTGACTATCTCTTTAGGCCCGTCCAGCCCCCAATCCGTAACTAATGCCGAGCAGTCTTCAAGTGTAGCTCACCGAGGTACAGAACTCTAGTGCTTGTCCTTTGTAATGCCCTTGACCAGACATAGCACGCCGTCCTGGCCGTATGTTCTCCTTGCACACCATGGAGGCGGGTTCAGGTTTGAATAAAATGCTAGTCAAAAGATATTTGGATGGCAATCCTCGTTCCCGAAAGCCCTCTTTATCCCATAGCACAGATGGCCACCAAGTTACCCATTGCAGTTGTGCCAGCAGATAATAGTTCGAAATCTGGCACAGCTAATCTACCCTCCTGTACCAGCAAACAAAAATTCTGCAGTGCCACCCAATCCCGAAAGATCCCCTACTATAAAGTCAGGAGAATACCATCTAGCTCTCGGAAGAATCCCCACAGGAGCTCCACCAGCAGGGCCGCAAACAGGTAAAGGCGCCACGGCAGAACTACCATCTTGGAGAAAGCTATCCGTTTTCCCACCGATAAATACAAAGAGGTCCAGAAGGCCACGGAACGTCTCAGGGCAGCAAGGCCCTTGGATAACAACTCAGCAGTACGGTAGATCGGCACTCACAAATAGCGAATGGTGACAGGGTTTCCGCCACATAGTTGGAGCAGCTGGGAGGGGGTCCAGCCCTCACCCCCTGGTTGCCACGTATAGAATATATGCAGAGATTTGTTCCAGTTAGCCTCCAGGCCAGATAACGTCTAAAAGCAGTCAAGGCCGCCACTTCTCCCTCCAAATCTGTGTTGTTCTCCCTCATATATAAGAGCATGTCATCTGCATACAGGTAGAGATACAGACCGTCACTAGAGATCTGTATCCCTCAGTAGTGGCTCCCCTGCATGATCATCTGTGCAAATGGCTCTACAGCCAAAGCAAACAGAGGGGATAGAGGACAGCCCTGCCTGGTTCCTCACTCCACCAAGCATGCATCTGAGATTAGCAAGTCAGTACGGACTCGGACCATCGGGTCCATGTACAGTAATTTTGTCCACTTGACAGAGGGTAACCCAATGCCCATACCAAGCAAGGTAGGATATAGAAATTCCAAACTGAGGTAATCAAACGCTTTCTAAATATCCACAGAAAAGACCAAGGAGTCTGGAGGAAGCTGTTCCCATTGAACTAGAATATAATGCAATTGATGAATGTTCGACATGGTTCTACGGAAAGGTATTAACCCGGTCTGGCGGGATCAACCAGGGCACACATGCGGCAGGAGTCGATTCACCAACCCTTTAGCATCAAGAGAGGGCAATAAGAATCAAGGATAACCGAATTGTTAACCTTCGGTAGTGACACAATTATAGCCTCACACAATAAGAGTGGGAGGACACCACACCTCCGGAAGTCATTAAACAGGGCCACCAATTTAGGGATGACCATAGAATTCTGTGAGCAGATCATCCAACCGGGAACCTTCCCTCTTGCCATCTCCCTGATCGCACTTCGTACCTCATGCTCAGTAATATCTATACCCAGTTGAGCCGCCAGCTTCCAATATCAACGGGATGTAGTTGAAAATATCCTCTTCACACACCCCGGTCTTTGCAGAATACAGGTCTCTGTAATAATGCAGCAATGCATGGTTGATCTCCACCTTAGTAAATATGTCCCACCCCGATGTGTGTCAGGCCTGGAGGATAGTATGACCTTTCTTCTCGTTCTGCAGGAGCCAAGCTAGCATACTCCTGGATTTGTCTCTCTGCATGGCCCTTGGTAATATACGCCTTATAATCATATTCTTGGAGGCGCTCTACCGTGGTGAGCAACTTCTCCTGCACACAGAGAACACATTTCCTGCCCTCATGCATCTGCTCTAGATGATGGGGAAGGCCCATCAAGAAACCTGACATACCCTGAATCCGGTCCCAGGATGCTTGTTTCCGGTCCAGGGAGGACCTGGACTGGCAGTTCGGTCTGGACTGTTCCCATGGGGCACAGGGTCAAGACTGATTTGCATATGGCTGGGTCCAAACTGGGGTGGCGTAGTGGGCAAAAGAACAATGGATTTAACCCTGATCTTTTGACTAGGGGAGAATGTTTGCATTGTCAGCATTCCGTCCATCATTTGTTTGCTGTAACACTTTTTGCCCTAAGTGGGATGGGTATGCCCAGACATGGGTGCCTTGCTCATTGTGCCACTGGATTCAAGCTAGCCTGGCTGAAGAAGGGTGACATACCCTGAAACCGGTCCCAGGATGCTTGTTTCCGGTCCAGGGAGGACCTGGACTGGCAGTTCTGTCTGGACTGTTCCCATGGGGCACAGGGTCAAGACTGATTTGTATATGGCTGGGTCCAAACTGGGGTGGCGTAGTGGGCAAAAGAACAATGGATTTAACCCAGATCTTTTGACTAGGGGAGAATGTTTGCATTGTCAGCATTCCGTCCATCATTTGTTTGCTGTAACACAGGAGTATAACATCAAGCATAGGCATTAGTGAAGCTTTTGAAACCCCGATACAACGGTCAGTTAGTGCATGGGTGAAAATCTTTGACGATAACAAGTCTCTCCCCATAAATGACAAAATTCGAGACAGATGGTGGAAAAAAGAAGGGATACAGCTTCCAAAAACAACTTGGAATAGAATCAACAAATTAAATGCTACAGTATTAAGAAGTGCTAATTTTAAACGTATGCATTTCTATACAAAATGGCTAATTTATACCACACCATCCTTTTTACATAATATTTTTCTACAAATTGAGGATAGGTGCTTTCGCTGCACTAGAGAGGGTGGTGGCACCTGGTTACATATTGTTTGGGATTGTCCCAAAATCAGCAATCTATGTGAAGAAATTGAAAACTATGTTAGAGCCACCATAGATCTCTCTATTTCCATCGATAAATTTATTGCAGTATTAGGTTGCTCGCCTAATATGACGTTAAGTAATACACAAGAAGAATGCTTATATATCGGTATTAGTAGCAAGATCCCTAATCCTACAGAACTGGCGTAGCAATAAGATACCTTCCTTTCAAGCATTTAGAGCAAAACTTAGAAAAATCAAAGAATTTGAGAGAAGATATGCATTAAGATCAGGGACATCAAGGAAGTTTGAGAAACGTTGGAGCTCCATAGGTAATTAGCCCGGGCTCTATGGAGAAAGACTGTTAGTAGACGGTACAAAATTGGAGAGGGTGATGCAGCGCGGCCAATACCAACCCTTTATAAGCACCACTTAATCCAGGAATAAACTCACACACCACTTATTCATCGGTGGGGCCCATAACACCGAAAACACACATTCACTCAGTTTTCTGGATAAGTGACAAGCTGACGAGCTGCAAGACAACACGGGGTACCTTATTACTATTATTTACCTAATTAATATTTATATACTTTTAAACTCTGGAGTTTTCTGGTCTAATTATCAAGGTACTCCGTTATTTTTTGAGGTCGATGGACCAACTAGTAGGAATCAGTTGAAAGCGATTAAGTCCAGCTTGATAACAATTAAACATTTAACATTTTATAGATCATAACTTTTAATTTTAATAACCACAGACTCAGTTTGAGTTAGCATGAAATTTTATCTAGATTCTTTGATATAATTGAATAAGTAAATTTTATTAGACTATTTATAATCACTAATTTCATACGTGTTTCAATAAGGATTTAAAGAAAACAGAAAAATGCTCATTACCCTTGGCCTTAGGGCGATGACGAGAATGGTTCACCAGAATATGAACCGCAGATCATAGGATAGGTTCCCAAACTGACTGACAGTCCCTCTAACCTCCTCGGACGTGATCCCTCCCAGGATTAAATCCCGCGACGTTCTCATTCCTGTCTCCCATCAAAGTTCGAAGTTCAAAAAAGACAATCTGTCAGTCTTTTCAGCATTGGGGAGATAAATTGTCTCAACAGACAGCGTGTCGTGTTGAATAGGAAAGCAAGTGCCACAACGTCATCACAAGCACTAACTTTTATACCCTTGCACTAACTTGCTATACCCAGAATTGAAACTTTTAGGGGCTGTGATGTGATTGATTTTAATTGGTGTATTGGAGGGGTGGTGATGGTCACCTCATTGTCCTCCTTGCCTAAACCAGTTCTGTAAATTGCCTATTCATTCATGTCCTTGTGACTTGTTAGGTTCCAGCGATTGTAACCATTTCTTTCATTAATAAGTGGAATCATCTTCTGTATTTCGAGTTCTTCATCCGTTCCCAAGCTTTTGTACAGAAAGACTTGGCATCCACTCCTGTCCTAGGCCAGTGCAACCTTGACATCTTTCACTCTAGGCGTAGGTCATTCACTCGTGACTGTAACTTTCATTCTGTTCATGTGCAGAGGTCACTCTGATCACACGTGATCATCCTCTCTCGGCAGCAGCCATTTTCTCAGCGAGGCCTAGCAGGCCTGTACGGAACTAATGTGAAAACAACATAGCAGAAATTAGACATGGGAAAATAAGCCCTTCTGTTTACCACCCACCGTTCTAATGACCCGTGTTAGGTGTTACCTAGCGTAAGCAACATTTAAAGCCGTTTTACTTACCGTCTGCATTCTTTATCACAATATTCTTAACTAGCCATAAAATACATGCAATTTTACTTCTATTTCCTACACGAAACACAAAGCTTTGTTAATTTAAGGTCACATCTGTAAGTAACTGCCAGTTAATTTTCCCATGTGTAATGTCTAAAGAAAGGTGCATTGATTGATTCATTCAAACAATTAGTAAATTAGAGTTATGAGGTCGTTGACTTTGAAGGGGGTACAAAAATGTTTGTATTCTCCCCTGCTCCATAATGGGGGTTGGGGATTTTTAACAGAATAGCTAAACCCTGGAAAGATGTATTTATCCGGTTAAACAACCAAACAAATGCTATTCTATGTTAAGCACGTATGCACTTTGTTATTCCTATTTTGTGCGCCACTTGCATCTAACCAATTTATCACTCATTATGGATTTTTTCAGAAATGGAATGTTTTTTTTAATGCTTGTTTTCTGTAACGTGGTTAATTGTAAGATATTTTGAGTACTAATACTCTAAAAGTTTTGCACTATGCACTTTACTCTGCAGTACTGTATTGTTGTATTATCTTGAACTCTCAATAAAAAAACAACAAAAAGACAATTTCTTGGAGTCCTCTTGGATGAGTCCCAGATCCACTGCAATAGATCTGATCTTTCCCTCGAGGCGCTCCCCAATTCATCAATCGGGCATCGGGCCAGCAGCTTGTCAGGCTAAATCTCAATGTGAAAGGTATCTCCGTCGCTTACGCCCATGATTGATTCCCTTTTTGGGGCACATGCAGACGTATCTTTCTTTGTTCTTTTAGTGCGACCCATGTCAATTGCATGTACGTGGTGTCTAGGGGCAGGAAAATTACGGAGATCAGAGCCCACAGTATCTGGGCCTAAAGACACCAGTTAGTTAGTCATGATCACCCAACAGCGAATCTACAGTAGTAGTGGCAGCAAATTGAATTTCAATAGTAGGCAAGAAATGCTCCAGGCAGTCAGGGAATCACCTACTATCTGAAGCCCAATACCCCCGGCGACAGGGTGGGCCCTGTCATCCCAAGCGTGAGCAGAACTGTGCAGGAGAACTGGGCATGTGCGAAGTACAGGTGGCGCTTCCCCAGGGGCTCAAAGTTTCCATACTCCGGCCGGAGAATCCCAATTCAAAGGGAAAGAAAGGGGGCACTGCAGCCGTTGATTTCCAGGACAGGAGAAAAGAAAGAGGGGCCCAGCGGGTGAACTCCCGCCCCAACTGCAAGTCTGGCAAGAGCCCGCCCCCACTTATTCTGCGGCTCCCCGGTCACCATTGCGGGGCCGCTCAGTGACATGGGGCACTCATACGGGCTCGGACAGCCCCCGATATCCTCCTTGCAGGCCAGGCCGGCAAAGCTGCCCCGCCCGACACGCAAAAACCAAGCGTGTCGGGGAAGGACTCCAGGTGGTCTAAAAGTCCCCAGCCAAATGCACCCTTGCCACGCCCCGTTCTTCCGCCCAGGTCGGCACCCGGCAAGGCTCTCCTTTCGTTGGATTTGCGGCCTCCTCTAACTACGTGGGCCGTCATATTGGCAATGTCGCGCACCGCATCCAATTGAGCTTCATCCTCCACCACTGCAGGGACTGCCCGACTCGCTATCCGAGGGCGCCACTAGGTTCCTGACGGCCCGGTGGCACACCCGGGGCCCCCCAAAGGTATGTGTGTGGCAGACTGGCAGCTGGAAGGCCGGGGGTTGGCTGCTAGCGAGGCACTTGCGCCGTCTGCATCCTCACAGCATGGCGGCACATGACTGAGCACACTGTTTGCATTACCAATGCCATCAAGCATTTAGTCTGTCCTTCTTCCTATTACACACATCTTCAAATATTAAATGTAGTCATGTTTACATGCAGTCATACCTGCCTTGCATGAAAACATGCAAAAGAAGTCCTGCCACACACAACAAAACAGTGACTGATTACGTCCCTAGGACCTATACATAGTCATCTGTTCCTTCAGAATTAAATTGAACTCTGGGAAGTTTCACAAAACCTAAGTGAATGAATAGAAATTTTAGCACTAACCGTGATCTTGCAGGTACTTATCCTCACATCAATGGGTTGAAATACGTTAATACACTGTAAAGACATGATATTCATAAGATATCTATTGCTCTCTCCAAGTATCGTCTAGATTATTCTAACGATGGCAGTTTGATTATGCTCTTTGTGCAGGTGAAGGATGCTGCATACTTCTATAAAAGGACCCAGGACCTTAAATCAGCTGCCAGATGTTTTGATCAAATACAAGAATTTGAGCTTGCGCTGAACATGTATTGCCAGGAGAAAATGTATGAAGAAGCTGCTCATGCCCTTGAAAGGTAGATTGTTTTATTTATTTAAGTAGATTTCTCAGGATGGTAATTTTTTCATTTCATCACCCCATAAGTCAAGTATGTCCCCATGGGTGTATGAAATTTTATAAACATTTGTGCTTCCAATTTAGTTGTGCTACAAGATTATTTTTATTGTATACTATGTTCCATGCTTCTGTTGTGGAAATGTTATTTCAGAGTTTTCCCACGTAGTTACTTAATTGACTTCCCTTACATGTACACCCAAGGTTGGTTCAACATTTATGGCGAGAAAACAAATCCTGTTCTAAGACATCCATCATGCACTGAAGCTTTTTGTCGAGGCTGACTCATTCAACAACGCCATTGATGCCATTCCATTTCAAAGCTAGATAGAGGATCATGAGGTGCAACATATGTCTTACTATCCTAATCCAAGACTTCTTTTGTCTGTGAAGTCTATTTATTTATTGACTCAAAAGAACCTTTTGGTTACATGCACTTATTTTTGCAAGGAGGGCATCACTGCCTCAAAATTTCAAACTAGGCTCTACAGGTTATTAACTACCATCATCTAGCACACAAAGCTGCCATTTACTGCTAAGTGCATACCAGACATGTGGACACATAGTTATTTTTGCTTTCTATCACTTAATAGTCACATGCCATCCAGACACTTAAAACTAAATGGGGCATATGATTCTCAAGTTTCGAATGCGGTATTTTACCATTACATTTTCCCTAAAAGACCCTTTGCCAGTGTCTTAATTTAAATAAGTTAACTATTAATTTGGTCAGTTAGTGCCCTATGTAATACGAACAATTTCATTCTGTTTGCATGATATCCTCATATTGTTTTTGAGATAGTGACAAAGGCCGTAAAAGCTTGTATTTGCCATTATCAGCATTACCCCAGGTGTGGCATGTTAACTAAAAGTCTGTGTGTGATGGACATAAAGCCTAGTCACGTCACCCATTCCTGTATTGCCATTTGTTTCCCTTAAGTTTTACACGAGAAGGGCTACCTTTCTTACTTTAGATTCAATGCTTTTTCTTAGTGGGTTCATAATGTACATAGTGGTTAACCACCTAGAGATTTCTACTGTGGTTTATCTGTTTTCTTTGGTAATTCTAACAGGATAGCACAGAAGGAGGTGGAAGGCAGAAACTTATTCACACCCCACACACATGTTTATCCTACTATTTCCCCTCCTACAAGGGCAGTGCTGCTTCTCCACAGGCAGCAGAAAATTGAATGTTCGAGGCATATGAGTTGCAGATCACACACTAAGGATAAGATCGCCATCTGGTGTTGGGCTCGGATGATTGCAGGTTGTTGTTGTTTTCGGAAGAAGTCTTTGGTCACGACATAGGTGACTCCTCCTCTGGACAACAGTGCGCATGGGCATCCACTCCATCCTCAGATTGTTTTTTTCCGCCATTGGGTTCGGATGACCTTTTTTCCGCTCCAGCAGAAAACTTCTAGCAATCACAACAATTCTCAAAAATGTATAACTCGACGTCGAAATCCCATCGGACCGGCTCCGGACGCGGCTGATGGAAAGGACACCCTTTAAAAAATGCCCCCAATGCGGAGCAAAGTTCCTCCACAGTGATCACCACGAGGTCTGTAATTTGTGCCTCTCACCAGACCACAACGAATCCAGCTGCCCAGCCTGCGCCGCATTCCAGTCGAAGAAAACTATCCGGGACCGAAGAGCTCGACGCCATATCATGGCCAAACCGGTTTCGGAACCAGAAGACATCTTTGCACAGGATGTCCCTGACGACGATTCCGAAGACCTCCAGATCGTGTCCAAAGCCGACGATTCTGATCCGGGGCAGCCTGTGAGTATCAGCTCCCCTACCCCAACCCCACCAAAAAAGACATTGGTCAAGACTCTGCCAGCTGGGCCCAGTCGCGATCCAAAATCATCTTCTGAAGCCCCGCCCCTGGGCCCGGCTCTGAAGCCCCACCCCCGGGCCCGGCTCTGAAGAAAACTAAGCCTGCAGGTAGCTCGGGCTCGAGCAAACCTCATATTATTGTGCCTACAATACCTTCGGCACCGAAGCAGGCTCCGAGGCCGAAATCTCCATCGGCACCGAAACGTCACTCGGCACCGACATCTCCACCGGCACCGAAACGTTCTTTGGCACCGAGGTCTCCACCGGCACCGAAAGGTTCATCGGCACCGAAAGGTCCTTCGGCACCGAAAGGTTCTGTAGTAGGGGATCTCTGTGTATAGTCATAATCTAGTGAATAGTCCCGCCCATGTGCGCGGACCCCGGAGCAATAAAAATAATCTCTTAAGTTGTCAAGCCATGCAGACCTGCATCTACACTTAAGAGAGAATTCAAAGACAGATAATGCAGGGTATAGCCACAGGCTACACTGTCCAGTACTTCAACTAAAAATTTCCACCAACATCCACAAACAGCACTGCCTGCCCAGCTTTTTCCACAGAGAAAAACCTGCCTCCACCAGCAAAAGCCTCTGGAATGATAGAGAGGGAGGAATGGACAGACAAGCCCCATAGGCTGCCAGTATGTGGCTCAGAACAGGATACTGTGCCTTTAAGAAAACTTTCCAGAACTTTTCTAGTATCCCAGAATGCACGGCAGGTCCCTTTTACTTTCAGTTATTTTTTCCGGCTCCTGCTAGCAGGACCCTGGAGCATAAGCTCTTCATTTTTTGAGCTTTTTATTCATTTTTAGTGATTCTTTCTGGATTTTTGCAGTTTCACTCGACGTCTTTGGCCTTTATCTACATTCTGCTGTGGTTTTTTGGCAGAATTTCTGCAGTTTCTTGTCTCTATACAATCTCTATCTGAGAAGTGCTTTGACTGCAGTAGGAAATAAAGGCCACAGCTGAAGCTCACAGACCTTGTCTTCTGTGCTTGCCTGTGTCTTATGTCTTTGACACCTGTCTTCTCTATAAAATCTCGGCTCCCAGGGTTGGAGTAGGGAAGATTGAAGGCATCTTCTTCAGCCTCTGGGTATGGAGAGGTTAGGTCCTCTACCAAGTCCCATGCTGTGTCCTAGGGGGTTTTCCCCAGTAGGAACGCGACTGAAAAACGACGCGATTCCGGTCAGCATCGAGGACGGTGACGTCGAGAGCAGGTATGACACCGATATGCTCTCCGTCGACCCAGGACTCCGGTCGACGCGACATCAAAAGCCGATGATGCTTGACGCCGAGGCGATGCTCGACGCCGAGGCGATGCTCGACGCCGAGGCGATGCTCGACGCCGAGGCGATGCTCGACGCCGAGGCGATGCTCGACGTCGAGGCGATGCTCGACGTCGAGGTGCCGTGATGCTCGACGTCGAGGTGCCGTGATGCTCGTCGTCGAGGTGCCGTGATGCTCGACGTCGAGGTGCCGTGATGCTCGACGTCGAGGGGCCGTGATGCTCGACGTCGAGGGGCCGTGATGCTCGATGTCGAGGGGCCGTGATGCTCGACGTCGAGGTGCCGTGATGCTCGACGTCGAGGTGCCGTGATGCTCGACGTCTAAGTGCAGTGAAGTAATGTTCGACACCGTTGTGGTGGTGACGTCGCAGTGATGGCGACGTCATGGGTGACGTCGAGGGGTCATTATTGGCGCTCGATGTCTAGGTCCCGTTCTGGACCTCGCTCCGTAGTGAGCCTATCATCATCGACGGGGACTTCGTGTTCCCGGCAACGTCGACTCTCGACGCTGAGCTGGGGATGGACGCCGAGGAACCCTTCGGAGTCTGGGGCTACTTACAGGTGGTCCGCTTGGAAGCGAGGGACTTTGGTCCCGTCGCTTAGTTGGGAGTATCGGCGTACTGACTCACCATCTAGGTCGCCTCCTGCTCCGCCCCCACTGGTGATACCACGGGGATGCAGCAGAATTCTCTCCGGCTCATCTCCCACTCACCGAGGGGCCTGTGGCTCCTCAGCCGGCGATCCCCCCCGTGGAATCTTGATGTCCCTAGAATGAGGACTCGTTTTGGGGCGTCGGTCACATGGACTCCGCTGTCTTCCATAAGGTCCCGTCGTCACCGTTCTGGAAGGTCTCGGTTCAGGCATGCCAGGGATGCATCTTACATGAGTATGGGGGAGGTGCTCTCCTGCTCTTACGAATTTCCCCCTTAGCGGGTTGTTCACTGGTGTGTGGTACTTGCCTTTCGTCCACTTTCACCGGCCAGTAGGTTCTGGCTTCGGAGCTTCCTGTATAGTTGACATCAGGGATGTGTAAGACTCTACAGCTGAAACCTCTTGCTGGGCCGTTGTGATAAATCCCTGTGTGAGTTCCTTCACCAAATTGTGGATCTCCTGCCCAGAGACAGAAGGAAAGCCTTACAGGAGATAGTCTATAGGGCCTGATGGTTTCGGATATAATCTTCGACTCTGCAGCAGATAGTTCGCTCCAGGCAAAACCCGGGTATTGCCATGGTTTTGTTCTACGGCGACATACTTGTATTGGTCTGACATCTCTGAAGCCTGCGGCACAGCAGTGTGTTTCTAATCTCCCGTTCTCTGGCGCAACTCTTTGGCTCCCATGCGGATAGAGAGGTGGCCCGCATGAAGGCCGAGGCAGAGCCTTTGAAGGCTGTAGGTTTGGAGGGGCATGGAGAACGGCTTAAGGCCGTCCGCCCTTTCCAGCGGCGTTATGCCTCCCAGATTTTTTTTCTGCGGTCTCGGGCAGCCATTGAATCATTCAGGACAAGTGGGTGCTGAATATTGTGCGACTCTTCCAGTCCTCCTCCGTCGCTTCCTCCAACTCTATCGCGGTACATGCGCGAGTTGTAGAAGGAGGCCAACACCCTCTTCCAGTAAAGGAAGATAGAATCGGCTCCTCTGGGAAGGAAAGGAACGGGATGGTACTCACTGTTCCTTCTAGTGTGTAAGGGAGACATGACCGAGTTTGGACCCGTGTTCGACGTGCGACAAGCCGACACGTGGGTTCAAAGAGTAAAAATTCCAGGTGGATGTCCCTGCATTAGATTTCCCCTCAACTTCATCGGGGAGACTGACTATGCGCATTAGATCTGAAGGCCGCAGATTCTCACGTACCCCTGGCGGGGAAAATATCGCGAGTTCCTGCTTTTCACAGTGGGCAACGACCATTATCATTGCTTTGTGCCTCCTTTCGGCCTGAAGTCAACACCTCGGAATGTTCCATACGCAAGGACGTAGTGGCTACGCATCTGAGAGGAACAGTATCTTTGTCTATCCGTTTCTGGACGACTGGTTGATCAAGGCAGCTACTTTCAGGTAGCGCGCCTGCATTTCACACGGTCTTCCTATCTCTTACTTCGTTTGGGCCTCCGCACCAACCTCACGAGGTCTGTCTTGGCTCAACGAATGTGTGTCCTTCGGAGGGGAGACACTCTTCGATCCTTCGGAAGGCTCAAGTTCTCATAATCATGCCCTCCCCAACGGTGGGGCCGGTCTCGTCTCTTCTGGGCTTTATAGCTCTATGTGTCTTCTCCTCTGCACTGCAACGATTGGTTGATCAAGGCAAACTCCTTCTCGGAAGCACAAGCGCACTTCCAGAAGACGTGCGTTCTCTTGAACAAGCTGGGGTTGCTCGTCAACATGTCCAACTCTGTCCCGACGCCGGTCCAGTGCATACAGTACGTGGGAGCCTCCATCAATACGCTGTCAGTAAGCGTGTCTCCTTCGGAGGAGAGACGATTATCACTCCTTCGGAAGGCTCAGGCCCTTATGACCGCTCCATCGACGACAGTGAGGAAGGTGTCTTCGCTACTGGGATCGATGGCATCATGTATCTTCCTCACGCCTCACGCACGGCTGCACATGAGACCACTGCTGGAGTGCTTGGAGGATCAGTGGGATCAGAGGACAGGTTCTTGGGACGACAAGATACGGCTGTCTCTGCATGCTCTTCAGTCGCTGAAGTGGATGTGTTCGGCGGAAAATCTCCTAAGGGGGGTTTTCTTCCACAAGAACATTCCCACGCAGAGTATCGTGACGGATGCGTCGCTCCACGGCTGGGGAGCGCATTCCGGAGACTTACAGATACAAGGAAAGTGGTCCCCGTTCGGGTCGACGTACCACATCAATTTCCTGGAACTCAGAGCCGTTTACCTGGCATTGAAGGCCTTCCATCCGTCCTTCCAGACCAACTCGCTGCTCGTCCAGACGGGCAATACTACCACGATGTATTACCTCAACAAGCAGGGGGGGGTCGAGATCACGCACTCTGTCGCAGGAGGCGCAGTCGATCTGGCACTGGCTTCTGGCCTGAGGACTGACGATTACGGCCATGCATCTGCCGGGTGTACAGAATGTTCAGGCGGACGCAGTGAGCAGACTACTTCAGGAAAACCACGAATGGGTCATAAACGACGAAGTACTAGGGGACGTCTTCGCAAGGTGGGGGACTCCAGATGTAGATCTGTTTGCCACCGCCGAACACAGCAAATGCCGAGACTTCGCATCCAGGTACTACCAGCGGGGGACGCTGGGGAATGCGCTATGGATCGACTGGTCGAACAGCTTTCTGTACGTTTTTCCACCCATTCCCCTGATTCCGGCGGTGCTCATCAAGCTGTCCCAGTCCGGGGCGCGGATGACCCTGATTGCCCCGGAATGGCCCAGACAGTGGTGGTTCACGGACCTGCTTCACCGGTCTCTCCGTTCTCATATACGGCTGCGGTGCAGGCCGGACCTTCTCACGCAGTTCGGGGGGGCAGTTGGTGCACTCCAACCTCTCGTCTTTGAGTTTGGCGGCATGGCTCCTGAGATAGTGCAATGTGGACATTTGAATCTACCAGCAACAAGTGGAAGAGATTCTGCATCTGGTGCAAGTACAAGCACTTTGACCCGACGACATGTAAGGAAGATGTCATCCTTCCGTACCTTTTGCATTTAGCGCAGTCTGGCCTTAATTTCCATTCCATTAAGGTCCATCTCGCTGCTTTGACTGCTTATAGGAAATGCCCTTCACAGGCTTCCTTCTTTCAGATCCCTGTCATCAAGGTTTTTTTGGAAGGCTTGAAGAAAGTGTTTCCTCCTGTCAGACTTCCCTCGCCTTCATGGGAATTGTATGTGGTGCTGTCCAGTTTGATGAAGGAGCCTTTTGAACCTATTCACAAGGCTTCGTTGCAGCACCTGTCTTGGAAGGCGGTGTTCCTAGTGGCCATTACGTCGGCCCGCAGGGTGAGTGAACTTCAGGCGTTGTGTTGCCTAGAACCTTATACGGTTTTTCATGCTGCTAAGGTTGTTATGCGCACTCACCCAAAATTCTTCCTAAGGTTATATCTGATTTTCATGTCAACCAGACCATAACTTTACCTACGTTTTTTCAGATTCCCTCTTCTCCAGCGGAAATGTCTCTACATTCCCTGGACGTTAGGAGGGTGTTGAAGTTTTATCTTGATGAGACCAAAGATGTTCGTAGGTCGGACCAGTTGTTTATCAATTATGGATCAGTCAGGACCGGGCTTGCTACCTCCAAACAGTCCATCTCTAGGTGGATTGTGTCCTGTATACAATTGTGTTGCCAAAAGGCTAATAAGACCGTAGGGGGGAAACCTAAGGCTCATTCCACCAGGGGCAAAGCTGCAACACTGCTTTGCTGCGTAATGTTCCGATTGCAGAAATCTGCACGGCGGCCACTTGGAGGTCGGTCCATACCTTTGCTGCGCATTACTGTCTGGACTCGGATGCCGGGGCAGATGCTCAGGTTGGGCAGGCTTCGCTGCGAAATTTGTTCGCACAGTAGTGGTATTATTTTGTAGTATCCTCCACCGCCGTTTTGGTGTGGGGATGGGCTTGCCATTCTATTCACTAGATTATGACTATACACAGAGATCCCCTACTACAGAAGGAGTAGTTTCTTTTCTGTAACTCCAGTTCTGTAGTAGGGGTATCTCTGTTATAGTCATAAGCTCCCGCCCTCCTCCCCGGTGGAGAGATAAATATTATTGTAAGGAATGCTACAGGTCTGGCGTGTTACGCCTTCAAAAAGAACTGAAAGTAAAAGGGACCTGCTGTGCATTCTGGGATACTGGAAAAGTTCTGGAAAGTTTTCTTAAAGGCACAGTATCCTGTTCTGAGCCACATAATGGCAGCCTATGGGGCTTGTCTGTCCATTCCTCCCTCTCTATCATTCCAGAGGCTATTGCTGGTGGAGGCAGGTTTTTCTCTGTGGAAAAAGCTGGGCAGGCAGTGCTGTTTGTGGATGTTGGTGGAATTTTCTAGTTGAAGTACTGGACAGTGTAGCCTGTGGATATAGGCTGCATTATCTGTCTTTGAATTCTCTCTTAAGTGTAGATGCAGGTCTGCATGGCTTGACAACTTAAGAGATTATTTTTATTGCTCCGGGGTCCGCGCACATGGGCGGGACTATTCACTAGATTATGACTATAACAGAGATACCCCTACTACAGAACTGGAGTTACAGAAAAGAAACTACTCCTTCTTCGGCACCGAAAACTCCATCGGACCCGAAAAGTTCTTCGGCACCAAAAACATCCTTGGTGCCGAAAAAAGTCCACAAAGAACCTGCCGATCTCACAAAATCCAGATCGGAACCCAAAAAGTCGGCGCCAAAGCCACCTTCGGACACTGAGGAACTTTTTGGGCCAGATCCAACGCAAAAACAAATTTACATCAATCCTAAAACTGGACATGTCACAGCGGTGCCATACAAGAAAAGGAAGCTGGACACACCACCTCCTCCAGCTCCTGTAAAGAAGGACTGTGCCACTTCACCCATACGTCCTTCCTCTCCTATATTACCTCCTATCTTATCACCCCCACCGCCTTCTCCTCTACCATCTCCTTCTCACACACCACCTCCACAGGATGATGATGATTTAGGGGGAGGGGGAGGGGGAGACCCGGATTTCCTTAATGATCCCACTGATCCTAATGATCCCTTTACACTCCCGGACACGCCACCCATAGATGACTGGGCTTACCCTATGCCTGACATGCCTGATCCCACTCCATACCCCTCAAAACCCTCCCCTCACCCCTCAAAACCCTCCCCTCCTGATGACCATTTAGGGTTTGGTCAGCTTATAAACAGGGCGGCACTGTTCCATGGCGTCACCATGCACAAAGACACACCTGGGGAAGATTTTCTCCTCGACACCTTTGAGCAGTCGCAAAAAAACGTTCACATTCTACCCATGATTAAGGGAGTGATAAAGCACGCCACTGAGGTTTTTAAAGACCCTGTTAGGGCCAGGGTTCTTAACCCCCGGATCGAAAAAAAATACAGACCGGCACCACAAGATCCTGCGTACATCAAAGCGCAACACCCCTTAGACTCTTTAGTCGTGTCAAATGCCAGAAAGCGGGCGAACTCCCAAACAACCGGGGACACACCGCCCCCAGACAAAGAGTCTAAACTCTTGGAGGCTTCCGTCAAAAGGGTTGCCGCACAAGCTGCTAACCACTGGCGTATTGCCAATACACAAGCCCTATTGGCTCGCTATGATAGGGCTCATTATGATCAACTGGAGGACCTTTTTGCAACACCTGTCTGATCAATACAAATCCCAGGCCAATGACCTCATCCAAGAGGGCAAACTAATATCAAATGCCTCCATCAAATGTGCATTAGACGCAGCGGACACCGCCTCTAGGGCAGTCAACACAAGCGTACTGCTTAGACGCCACGCATGGCTCCGCATTTCCGGCTTTAAGCCTGAAGTGCAAACCACCATTCTTGCTCAACCCTTTAATCAGGAGCAACTATTCGGACCCGCAGTAGACACTGCATTAGAAAAAATGAAGAAAGATTATGAGACTGCCAAATCAATGGGAGCATTACAGTCCCCTCAAGCCAGAGGCTCCTTTCGTCGCTCCTTTTATAGAGGGGCCTCCAAAAATGTGGGAACAGACACCTCTTCCACCTTCAAAACATCAGGTCAAACATCCCGTAACAGGATATTTTAGAGGAGGTTACAGGGGAAATAATACCAAAGGTCGAGGGCGAGGCAACAACACCCGCACCTCTACAGCCACTAAACAGTGACTTACCACCACTCCCCCCAGACCATTCCACTCCGGTCTGGGGAGGACTTCAACAGTTCCTACCTGTCTGGAATTCCATCACAACAGACAGGTGGGTAAGACAAATTATCATGTCTGGCTACTGCCTCGAACTCATAAACACCCCCCAAACATACCACCCAAACACCGTCCCATGTCGTCTCACCACCTCACGCTCCTCAAACAGGAAATTCAGTCTTTGCTCCAAAAATACGCAATAGAACCAGTTCCACTCCAACATCAGGGCACAGGAGTATATTCTCTATACTTCCTCATTCCCAAAAAGGACAAGACCTTAAGACCCATACTAGACCTCAGACTACTAAACCAGTATATACAATCAGACCACGTCCACATGATCACTCTCCAACAGGTCCTTCCATTACTTCAACAAGGCGACTTCCTTGCCACATTGGACCTCAAGGACACAGATTTTCACATCCCTATGCATCCTGCGCACAGGAAGTATCTACGATTCGTGGTAGACGGGCAGCACTATCAGTTTACAGTTCTCCCATTCGGAGTAACAACCGCACCCAGGGTATTCACCAAATGCTTAGCAGTTGTGGCAGCGCATCTCCGGAGACCACAAATCCATGTCTTCCCCTATCTGGACGATTGGCTCATAAAAGCCAATACTCTCGACAAATGCGTTCGCCACACTCACCGCACTATTCAAACCCTACACTACTTGGGATTTACAATCAACTATCCCAAATCTCAACTATAACCCTCCCACGTACATCAATACCTGGGAGCCACCATAGATACATCCTAGGCCATAGCTTATCCCAGCACAGCCAGGATAGCCAACATACAAAATCTCATCAAAAAATTTCAAACCCAAACTCTCTTCCAGCAAGAGTGTTTATGCAACTCTTAGGCATGATGGCGTCATGCATCTCCATAGTACCCCATGTACGCCTTCAAATGCGTCCCCTACAGGAATGTCTAGCACAACAGTGGAACCAGGCCCACGGACAACTTACCGATCTGGTGTTGGTGGACAGCCGCTCACTTCGTTCACTGAAGTGGTGGAACACCATCAACCTGTCCAAAGGGCGGCCGTTCTTAGAGCCTCTTCCACAGATTGTGCTGACCACCGACGCATCTCTTACAGGGTGGGGAGCCCACCTCCTTCAACACACCACTCAGGGCAGGTGGACCACTCAACAAAAACAGCTCCACATCAATCACCTAGTGTTGCAGGGATTCTGCTTATGCACAGAACTATGCGCAGGAAACCAGGACCTCGGAGAATTGTGGTGTACCAAAAACTCCCCTCAGAACTAAGAACCCCTATCCGACTAGCTTAGTGTCGCATTCGTTATCCGAGATTTAGCTTGGCGGTCCCAATGTATAGACAACCCAGAACAAGCGACTTAGATACTCTCAGGAGTGCTGGGAATCCGAAATACCCGTTGGTAGCTATATATCAGTCCACAACAGAATAACAAAGACACGGTAAAGTTAAAAGAGTTTATTTTATAAACCTCGCGTCCTAAGATGCAGTACTTTGGCTAACACAAGCAGACAAATGGTTAGCATCAGCACCATCAGCATTGTTACAATACCATAGAAAATAAAAGGAGCAATCATAATAATAATGACCGTGGAACACAACCACCCTCCTTTCTCTAGCAACTAATAAGGTATTATTAGACTAATAGAAGGTCTCTTAGGCTTACATGGGGGACCCCAACCTTATAGATCAGCTTAGTGGAATCACATCACAGGATCAGCTAGGCTCTCTCCTGCAACAGCTCTTCGTTTTGAATGTAATAGAAAACATGCTGCTCTGTAATATTAAAGGGCTCGTCTTTCAGGTATTGGCAGCTGTATGTATGTTATGGCTAAGAAGTAGTACGATCAACCTAAACACAACAACCTGCCCCGTCTAGTGACCCAGACTCGTTCCTTACACGGTGTACAGACCAAGGTCACTGCTCGCTGTTGAGGATGTTAAACAGCAGGCAGTTCTCATGTGAAGTAAAGTCGAGTCAGCAGTTCTCGAATGAATGAATGAATGAATAACAGTGTCGCGTGCAAAAGCAGCAGAAGCAGCAAGCTGGCTTTCTAACAGCCATCGAGGTTATGCTAACTTAGCGTTGTACATAGGGCGTGGTTAACCCACACTACACTAGAACTTCTGGCGGTGTTCCTAGCACTCAAATCCTTCCAAGTGCATCTAAAAAACAGAACTGTCCTCATCTGCACGGACAACATGACCACAATGTATTACATACAGAAGCAGGGGGGGACACATTCTCTACAACTGTCCCAACTGTCCCAACAAATCTGGAGATGGGCAATTCCCCAAAACATCTACCTGCTAGCAGAACACCTCCCAGGGGTTCAGAACCAGGTGGCCGACCTCCTAAGTCGACACACACAGCAAATACACAAATGGGAATTACACCCCAAAGTCCTACTCCCATTCTTCCAAAAGTGGGGACAACCAGACATAGACCTGTTCGCCACACAAGAAAACGCAAAATGCCCAACCTTCGCCGCCAGGTTTCCACACCCACAGTCAAAGGGCAATGCGATATGGATGAACTGGTCAGGCATATTTGCGTACGCTTTTCCGCCTCTCCCACTCATTCCATTTGTGGTACGCAAACTGAAACAACAGTCGCTAACGCTCATCCTTGTAGCTCCTACTTGGGCACGTCAACCCTGGTTCACCACACTTCTGGAACTATCTCTAGTTCCACATCAAAAATTGCGTCTCTCCCCGGCTCTATTAACCCAGAACCATGGAGAAATCAGACACCCAGATCCTCAAACTCTGAACTTGGCAATCTGGCTCCTGAAGTCTTAGAGTTCGGATACCTCAACCTTCCTCCAGACTGAATGAATATCATAAAAGAAGCCAGACGACCTACTACTAGGGCGTGTTATGCAGCAAAATGGAAAAGATTTGCTATTTACTGCACTAACAATGACATACGTCCACTGGATGCGTCCATCCAAAACATCATTTGCTATTTACTACACTTGCAAAGATGCAATTTAGCGTATTCCTCTATACATCTACATCTAGCGGCATTAGCAGCCTACTTGCAAAATAGGCAACACCTGTCCCTCTTTAAGGTACCAGCCATTAAAGCGTTTATGGAAGGTCTTAAAAGAATTATTCCTCCAAGATTACCACCTTCACCGGTGTGGAACCTTAATATTGTTCTAACAAGGCTCATGGGTCTCCCATTTGAACCAATGCACAAATGCGAACTGCAGTTCCTAACATGGAAAGTGGCTTTCCTTGTCGCAATCACATCCCTGCGAAGAGTAAGTGAAATACAAGCCTTAACTCTTGAAGAACCCTTCCTACGACTACAGCGCAACAAAGTGGTTCTTAGGACAAACCCAAAATTCCTCCCAAAAGTCATCTCCCCCTTCCATCTAAACCAGTCAGTCGAACTGCCAGTCTTCTTCCCTAATCCAGACTCAGTAGCTGAGAGGGCACTTCATACCTTAGATGTAAAAAGAGCCTTGCTTTATTACATCAACAGAACCAAACCTTTTCGAAAAACCAAGCAACTGTTTGTTGCTTTTGCTCCACCACATAAGGGCAACCCTATTTCCAAATCGGGTATAGCCAGGTGGATAGTTAAATGTATCCAAATATGTTACCAAAAAGCTAAACGTACTCTTACAGTTCCCCCTAGGACGCACTCCACGCGTAAAATAGGGGCTTCTATGGCCTTCTTAGGGAACATCCCCTTAGAAGACATTTGCAAAGCAGCCACATGGTCTACTACACACACCTTCACTAAGCACTACTGTGTCGATGTGCAATCCAAACAACAAGCTTCAGTAGGCCAAGCTGTCCTAAAAACTCTATTCCAAACTGCTGCAACGGATACAGGTGACCACCGCTAGGGGAGACACTGCTATATAGTCTATCCTTAGTGTGTGATCTGCAGCTCATATGCCTCGAACGGAATATGCTACTTACCAGTATGCATCTGTTCTTGGCATGTAGAGCTGCAGAGCCACACACGCCCACCCGCCTCCCCGGGACCTGTATCTGTTCCAGCATTGTCTTAATTAGACACTACACATGGACATCCTTTTTCTTTACTTCTTATACACCATCATTTCCCATCATGGCGAAAAACAATCTGAGGATGGAGTGGATGCCCCTGCGCACTGTTGTCCAGAGGAGGAGTAACCTATCTCGTGACCAAAGACTTCTTCCGAAGACAACAACAACATGCAATCATCCTAGCCCAACACCAGATGGCGATCTTATCCTTAGTGTGTGGCTCTGCAGCTGTACATGCCAAGAACAGATGCATACTGGTAAGTAGCATATTCCTTTCATCATGTCTTGCTAGCTCCTTTCCAGATCCTGGACTTAGGCAACAAACCAGTGGTATCTACAGTGCACCTAATGATAGATAATGTAAACAAAATACCACAGCAAGAGTACAGTACAACCCTGGACAAGGGGAGATCAATTAAGAAGCAAAAAAGTCTTTACTTTTTTTTCTAAAATTGAGAAGTCCGGGTTTTAGTCTAACATCCAGAGGTTAGGAGTTCAAATGCTCAATCCCAAGGGTTGAGAATGTCCATTTTCCTCCCCACAGGAGTGGATTTTAGTGACCAAGAGGAGCCCAAAGATTCCTGAACTCAAGTTTTGGGCTGGAGAGACCGACTCTCTCATCTAGTCTTTGCGCTTCCACAAACAAATTTAAACGTGAAACACAGAAGTTAAAATGCAATTCTTTTAGCATTTGAAAGCTAATGTAAGGAGCACATGCCCACGGAGATGTTGCTGAATTTACTAATACTGAGCACTTAGTCTGAGCTTCCTGCAGGTGAGCAAGTCCTTAGTGCAGAAGAAGCCCCACTGGCCATAGTCTAATTTAGAGGTAATCATAGAACCTGCAATACGTTGATGATAGACTGTAAAAAAAGCTAAAACGTTTTTCAGCTGATCTGAGCATAAGAAGGCGGGCTGGAGTGCGAAGCTAAAATGTGTTGACACTAATTTTGAAGTTATGAGGCTTGCTAGTAAAGGTAGTGGGAATTTGGAAAAGGATAGGCTGTGATGGAGGTAATTCTTTTCCCCGCAGTGACTGACAAAGTCCAAGTAGCAATTTTGCAGTCTGACTGCAATCCAATTTACCACCGCTGTAAAAGCTGACACTTCGTTGAGACTATCCTTTTATGCCTTTAATATCTTTAGACCTTTAAGATTTAGCAGCCAGAGACATGGTTCATGGTGTGCCTTTCCTGAGAGTTTTTCCTGATGAATGTTTGGGACAAAAAATCTAAATCTTCCAAGTAACTGATCAAAAGAATTTTTCTCTTCCTGTCCCATTATATCTCTTGGTGGCATTTGGTACTCTGGATCATGCCCGACTTCCTACATGAAATCAGTGTTTTGAGCTTCTGACCAAGCATTTATGTTGTTTTCTTCTTTCCTACAGGAAACGTCACATAATTTGTATTCTTCTTCTTTGTATCTCAAACCATTAATTATGTGATCTCCTGGGTTTGCCTGGTACTCCTGTTAAATGTTATATTATGCACTTCTCTAGCTGATCAAATCTGAAGGCTTACGTTCAATTCATATGAGGTTATGCCAAATCTATCAATGCGTAAATGGTTTGAGGCTATATTTGGTTTGGTTATCTCCACCCTGCACAATATAAAGGAGTGGTTCGGGGACATTGGGCAGAAATGTAATGCAACTAAAACAGAAATTATTTTACTCTGTCCCAAGCATCCCTCAGTGACCTCTGTAATTTGCATGCAACTTGCAGCTTTGCTGGGCATTCTTACAAAGTTTTGGTGAAGCTCAAACGTTTGGTTTGTTTCTGAACTTACATTCTCGACTGAAAATGTATATTGATACTATGCCCTGAGATTGCTGGTTCATGCTGCATTAAGTCTGCACGATGCTACATTTCCTACAATTAGACTTACATAATGTGGTTGTGGATGGTGTTTTAAATTCCAAACGTGATTGGATTAGTGAATTCTGTGGTGGGATCTCTGAAATGTGACTACAGCATTTACATCACTTCTAAAAAGTATTTGAGGTTTATCTTTGGTTTAAGAAAGCAAGGTCCTACATCCAAAATCAAAAGTCCATTTACTGGCTTCCAGTGAGCGCTAAAATCTTGCACATGTTGTATAAGTGATTATATGGTTTATTTAGCAGACTAACTTTCTTCGTATGATCAGAGTAGAACCTGAAAGTCAAATGAGATGGCCTTTCTCTTGTAGCACTCTCCAGCCCTTCCACCAGAAGCAATCCAGGAAGGGATCAGATCA
The DNA here is from genome assembly GCF_964204655.1 of Triturus cristatus. NCBI lineage: Eukaryota > Metazoa > Chordata > Amphibia > Caudata > Salamandridae > Triturus > Triturus cristatus. The sequence goes on from NC_140588.1 coordinate 515,844,361, forward strand.
CATGTTTTGTCATCTAAGGTCCTAAGTTGCAGGTAGTCTAAACACTTTGTTCATAAAAGTTTGAATTGTATTTAGCAGTTATAAGGAAGAATATCTGAAAACGCATCAAACATTTAACCATATACAATCATCAGTGTATGCAGCCACACCTGTATCATTCATTCCACATTATCTGTTTTTATTTATTTCAGAAATAGCACCACTTTAAGATTAATGTTTCAGTATTCAAGGGTGTCTGGCATAGTAAGGGAACTAAAACAAAAAGAAAAAATAATGGATGGAATGCTGAACAATGCAAACATTCCCCCCTCAGTCACAAGGATCTGGGTTTAATGCATGTTTTTTTGCTCACCACGCCACCCTAGTTTGGACCCAGCTATATGCAAATCAGTCTTGACCCTGCTCCTTATGGGAACAGCCCAGACCGAACTGCCAAGCCAGGTCCTCTCTGGACCAGAAACAAGCATCCTGGGAACAGTTTCGGGGCATCACCCCTAATCAGCCAGGCTACCTTGAATCCAGTGGCGCAGTGAGCACAGGACCCACGTCTGTGTACACCCTTCCCACTTAGGGCAGCAAAAGCCCAAGTAAGGGAACTAGGCATGAATGTTCACTCTTGCCAGTAATTGTTGCCGTGACCTAGAATCCCATGGTAAGAGGTTAATGGTGGTAAGAGACACGGGAACAGTTAATTTCATTGTACGCTGATGATGTACTGTTTCATGAACACAGTCCGAGACAACAATGCCCAGACTCCTTCATATCATTCAGATATTCTGGAAATATGTGGCATACTCTGTAAATGAGGGCAAATCTCACCTCTGTTAGTTGTCTGGATAAGGGCCACTACTCCAAGAAGATTGCCTGCTGCAAGTGACAAACCAGTTCTTCCGATATTTGAGCATCTATTTCACAAGAAATGTTGGAAGATTTCTACGAGGTAATTTATACACGCCACTGACCAAGTTGAAAGAGAATGTCTTTGCTTTGCAAGATCAACCAGCATTTACAATTGACCTACATGCCATGGGAGAAAAGAGATACCTGCCAGCTCCATATATGAACAGACTAATCACCCACTGTGGCAAATATCGACTATAGTAATTGATTGGAAGGATATGACAAAATTCTTAGGATAGAAGGGCGTGTTCTTGAAAGAAACACCATTATGGGACAGAGACTCTTTAGCAGAGGTGGGCGAGCTATAGAGGTTTTTCAGCCGGAACCTTGTAGGAGTTAGCAAGATGGGGGACATCTAGGATAAAGGGGAGTTAGTTCTGTTGGAAAAACTTAAAAATGAATATCAACTGGCAGACAGACATTTTCAGGTATATGCAAGTCAGACATGCACTCCCTGCTCACATTAAGAATGTACAAATATAGACAACGTTTCCCCACTGAAAGTCAAAATGCTGGATTGGCCTCTGCAAAAAAAGTTCATATTGTTTATCTACAAAAAAGTCTCTATACTGCGCCAGAGACGCTCGAAATTAAAGGCCAATTAGGAAACAGATGGCGGGGAGTTCGAAGAGCAGTGGACGAACGTATTGAGAGCCTCACATGAAGTGGCTGTAACGTCAAAATGTAGATTGATCCAGCTGTGCATACTACAGATCATATTGTACCAGAGCAATGCTAAAAAAATGGGGAAAATAGCTACGGACAAATGTGGAAGGGGCTGTGGAAATACAGGATCCTTTGTTAATTCACTGTGGTGCTGCAAAGGTATAAGGTGGTATTAGGGTATAGTAAAGGGGCATCAAGAGTTGGTGACAGGGGCTCAAACAGAGGACGAAGCTAAAGTATTCCTGCTTAATATATGGAACGAAGGGGCCCACCAAAATATGTCAAATTATTTTTGATATCGGTAAAAATAATGGGTGCATAGCCAGAACGTGAGGGGGCATGTGTCCATCAAATATAAAAGAATGTAAAATGGGTATGTACTGGTGGGAAACATCCTGTTCGAGGCATATTAGCTGCAGATTGTACACTTAGCATAGATCGCCATCTGGTGTTGGGCCCGGATGTTTGCAGTTTGTTTTTGTTCTTTGGACCGTCTTTGGAAGTCACGAGTTCGGTGACTCCTCCTTCGGTCCGTACTGCGCATGGGCTTCGGCTCCATCCTCAGATTGTTTTTTTCCGCCATCGGGTTCGGATGTGATACTTCGTGCTCCGGCTTCGAACTTCTACGGTTCCTGCCTCGACGGAAAATCCTCGTTCTTTGAGTTTCTTCATCTATCTTCATCTCTCGAAGCGGCACTTTCCTCCATTCCACACATCGGCACCGGCCTTCGGGCCCTCCTCGACTCCGGTCCCGGCCGATGGAAAGGACTCCGTTCAAAAAGTGCCCAAAATGTGGGTCTAAATTTCCCCACACCGACCTCCATCAGGTGTGTAACCTTTGCCTCTCTCCAGAACACGAGGCTAGAGACTGCCCCGCCTGTAAGTCTTTTCGATCAAAAAAGACCATCCGGGATCGAAGAGCTCGACGCACCATGGCGCACTCATCGACCGCGGCTCCACCGGACATCTTCGGAGACGACACCGGAGCTTCGGGGCAACAACACACCGAGCAGGAGGAAGACGTCGTCAGAGCTTCCGAGGCCGACGACTCCGACCTGGAGGACATCACACCGGCGCAGAGGGTCGTGAGTACTGTACCCCCTCCCACCCCCGCGCCCAAAACCAAAGAGACTCAGGTTACACCCTCGCCTGCAGGCCTGGGTAAAACCAAACACGCAGCTTCTATCACCCCACCTTTGGGCCTGGTGTCGAAGCCTCACAAGTCTCACGGCAGCTCGGGCTCGAGCCAGCCGACGCCTGGTGCCGATAAACACCGTTCGGCACCGAAGAAAGTGACGCCCAGCTCGACTCCGAAGCCACTGGTGCCGAAGCCTGGACTTTCGGTGCCGACAAAACACACGCACAAATCCCTCGGCACCGACGCTCCGGCGCCGAAGCCCACCTCGACGCCGAAAAAAACGGAGGTTCCAAAAAGGCATTGGCGCAGAGAAACCACCCAAGTCCTCGGCTCCGAAAACATCGGCGCCAGCGGACGATTCGGCGCCACCGGACCTTTTTACACCAGATCCTTATCAAAAGACCTTATCAAAGGATCCAAAGACTGGGCTATTAACTTTAACTGTCAAGAAAAGACGTCTTGACACACCAGCTCCTCCTCCACCACCCAAGCGGAAGGACTCTGCCACATCTCCACTCAGAGTGCCCTCCCCACCACCTCCTACACCTCCTCCTCCTCCACCTCTTCCACCTCCTCTCCCTCCCAGGTCTCCGCCACCCTTGCCTCATCATTCCCCGACCCCGTCCCCAGATCCGGATTACGGGGATCCAGATTATGACCCGGCAGACGCCCCAATGGACCCCAGACCACCGGGGACCCCAGACCCATGGGAAGATTACCAAAACCCTGACATACCAGATGTGCCTCAAGATGACCTCTACCCATCCAGGCCATCTCCCCCAGAGGACTCACTAGGGTTTCACCACTTAGTGCAGAGAGCAGCACACTACCATGGGGTGGAACTGCATAGTGAACTAGTGGAAGACGACTTCTTACTGGATACATTTGATATTCAGGATAAGTCCACAGCCATCTTGCCCATGCTTAAGGGTGTCACCAAGCATGCTGCAGAGGTGTTCAGAGACCCTGTCAGGGCCAGGGTCTTAAACCCTAGAATAGAAAAAAAGTACAAGGCGGCACCCACAGACCCTACATACATTAAGGGCCCTGCTCCCTTAGATTCCCTAGTTGTGTCCACAGCTAGGAAGCGGTCTAACTCCCAGTCCTCAGGTGAGGCCCCACCGCAAGATAAGGAATCGAAACTCCTAGATGCGTCTGGTAAACGCACCGCCTCGCAAGCCGCGAACATCTGGCGCATTGCGAGTACACAAGCGCTGCTTGCGCGTTATGACAGAGCACACTACGATGAGCTTGAGGCTCTTATGCAGCACCTCCCGGAAAAACACAAACGTAAAGCTCATGACCTAATACAGGAGGGAAAGCTCATTACTAACACCTCCATTAAATGTGCCCTCAATGCAGCGGACACTGCTTCTAGAGCCATAAATACTAGTGTCCTGCTTCGTCGTCATGCCTGGCTCAGGATCTCTGGGTTCAAGCCAGAAGTCCAGGCATCCATACTAAATCACCCCTTTGACCAACAAAATCTCTTTGGGCCAAAGGTAGACGAAGCATTAGAAAAGATGAAAAAGGACACGGACACAGCGAAGTCTATGGGGGCATTACAATCCCAGACCCCTAGACGCTCCTTTCGACGTTCGTCCTTTCGTAGCACAGGCAGAGGCTACTCCACCGATAGCGCCTCTACCTCCTACAAGTCCCCTCCTCAAAATACCTTCTCAAAGGGCTACCAAAGGGGTGGATACAGGGGCAACAACAATAAGGGCAGGGGCAAAACTAACACCACCCGTTCTGCCACCCCGCCCACACAATGACTTTCCTCCGCTCCCCCCAGACCATTCCACCCCGGTCGGGGGCAGACTGCAACACTTTATCAAAACCTGGGAGTCCATAACATCGGACAAATGGGTGACCCAAATTATTCGGACAGGGTACTGTCTCGAGCTAACATCTACCCCACCCAATATTCCACCAAGGCACCGTCCAATGTCTCAGGAACATTCCACACTGCTCAAACAGGAGGTGCTCTCCCTCCTCCAAAAACATGCTATAGAGCAGGTCCCCGTCAATCAGCAAAATCTAGGGGTCTGCTCCCTGTATTTTCTAATACCGAAAAAAGACGGGACCCTGAGGCCCATTCTGGACCTCCGGCCTCTAAATGCATACATACATTCAGACCATTTCCACATGGTCACCCTACAACAAGTCCTCCCGCTCCTCTGTCAGGGAGACTTTCTCACTACCTTGCATCTGAAAGACGCATACTTTCACATTCCAATACACCCTTCTCACAGAAAGTACCTCAGGTTTGTGGTGGACGGTCAGCATTACCAATTCACGGTTCTCCCTTTCGGGGTCACCACCGCACTAAGGGTGTTTACCAAATGCCTAGCGGTAGTAGCAGCACATCTCAGACGTCCGCATATTCACGTCTTCCCTTACTTAGACGACTGGCTGATAAAAGCCGCGTCCTACGACCAATGTGTGCAACATACAAACAGCACCATCCAACTGCTCCACCAGCTAGGCTTCACGGTGAACTACCAAAAGTCCCACCTCGTACCATCTCACACAAAGCAATATCTCGGGGCCAATATAGACACCTCCAAAGGTATAGCCTATCCCAACGCAGCCAGGATCGCAAGCATACAAGCCTTGCGCCAAACGTTCATTGCTCAGCACTCTCTCCCAGCGAGAGTGTTTATGAAGCTAATAGGGATGATGGCATCTTGCATTTTCATAGTGCCCCATGCAAGACTCCACAAGCGTCCACTACAAGAGTGCCTAGCACAACAGTGGAACCAGGTCCAAGGACAGCTGACGGATCTGGTGTTGGTGGACGGCCGCACCCATCACTCTCTGCAGTGGTGGAACACCACAAATCTTTCCAAAGGGCGGCCGTTCCTGGACCCGGTTCCTCAGGTGATTCTAACAGCGGACACATCGCTCTCCGGCTGGGGAGCGCACCTCCTACACCTCACAATGCAAGGTCTATGGACGCCACAGCAAAAGTCGCTCCACATCAACCATCTGGAGCTCTTGGCGATCTTTCTAGCCCTAAAATCCTTTCAAAAACAGATTTCAGCCAAAGGAGTCCTCATTCGCACAGACAATATAACTGCAATGTATTATATTCAAAAACAGGGGGGACACACTCTCCCCAGCTCTCCCGCTTAGCCCAGAGCATATGGAGATGGGCAATTCCTCAAAACATCTTTCTCCTGGCACAGCACGTTCCAGGCGTACAAAACACCATGGCAGATCTGCTCAGCAGACAAACGCAACAACTACACGAATGGGAACTGCATCCACAAGTTCTTCGCCCATTCTTCCACAAGTGGGGGCATCCTTAGATAGACCTCTTCGCCACCCACGCAAACAAAAAATGCCCAAGCTTCGCCGCCAGATACCCACACCCGTTGTCCAAAGGCAATACGATATGGATGAACTGGTCAGGCAAATTTGCATACGCCTTTCCACCTCTCCCGCTAATTCCATTAGTGGTCAGGAAGCTACAACAGCACTCCCTCACACTCATTCTGGTAGCCCCAACATGGGCCAGGCAGCCGTGGTACACCACACTATTACAGCTATCGGTGGTACCACATCAAAAACTGCACCTGTCCCCATGCCTCCTAACTCAGAACCATGGAGAAATCAGGCACCCGGACCCAGCTCAGCTCAACCTTGCGATCTGGCTCCTGAAATCTTAGAATTTGGGTACCTTAACCTTCCCCCTGATTGCATGAACATTATCAAGGAAGCCAGACTTCCTACCACTCGAGCATGCTATGCCGCAAAGTGGAAGAGATTTGTTGTTTACTGCCGTAACAATACAATCAACCCTTTAGATGCATCCATACAGCACATCATATGCTATCTACTCCATCTTCAGAGGTGTAACCTGGCATATTCATCCATACGTTTACACCTAGCAGCGATTGCTGCTTACCTACAAAACAGACAGCATTTATCACTGTTCAGGGTGCCTGCTATTAAAGCCTTTATGGAAGGCCTTAAACGCATAATTCCTCCCAGGGCACCACCTTCCCCTGTATGGAATCTAAATGTAGTTCTTACAAGGCTAATGGGTCCGCCCTTCGAACCAATGCATAAATGTGAGCTACAGTTCCTCACCTGGAAAACAGCTTTCCTCGTAGCTATCACTTCCCTTAGAAGGGTTAGTGAAATACAAGCGTTCACTATACAGGAACCCTTCTTACAAATACATCACAGCAAAGTGATACTTCGTACAAATCCAAAGTTTCTGCCCAAGGTCATTTCCCCCTTCCATCTCAATCAATCGGTGGAATTACCTGTTTTTTTCTCGCAACCTCAATCTGTTGCGGAAAGGGCTCTACATACACTTGATGTTAAGAGGGCTTTACTGTACTACATACAGAGAACACAACCTCTCAGGAAAACTAAACAATTGTTTGTTTCCTTCTCTCCACCGCATAAAGGCAACACCATCTCTAAATCAGGGATAGCTAGGTGGATTGTAAAGTGCATACAAATTTGCTGTCAAAAGGCGAAAAGAACATTATCTGTTCCACCTAAAGCCCACTCTACTAGAAAGTTAGGGGCTTCTATGGCTTTTCTAGGGAACATACCCTTAGATGACATCTGCAAAGCAGCCACATGGTCAACACCGCACACCTTCACAAAACATTACTGTGTAGACGTGCATTCCAAGCAACAAGCTAGTGTGGGCCAGGCTGTACTAAAGACACTATTTCAAACCGCTGCAACGGATACCGGTGGTCGCCGCTAAGGTTGGGTACTGCTATATAATCTATGCTAAGTGTACAATCTGCAGCTCATATGCCTCGAACGGAATATGCTACTTACCAGTATGCATCTGTTCTTGGCATGTAGAGCTGCAGAGTTGTACACGCCCACCCGCCTCGCCGGCTACCTGTGTCCGTTCCAGTCCATCTTATTTAGATACAACACACATGGGTTTCTCACTGTTATTACTACGCTCCATCATTTCCCTATTGGCGAAAAACAATCTGAGGATGGAGCCGAAGCCCATGCGCAGTACGGACCGAAGGAGGAGTCGCCGAACTCGTGACTTCCAAAGACTGTCCAAAGAACAAAAACAAACTGCAAGCATCCGGGCCCAACACCAGATGGCGATCTATGCTAAGTGTACAACTCTGCAGCTCTACATGCCAAGAACAGATGCATAATGGTAAGTAGCATATTCCTTACCACGCAACCATTACAACGCGGTATGGTTACATCGTGGTTTTTACAACGAAAGTCGTTACACCGACTTGCATTGGAGGGCGCTCTAGACTAAGGAATAGTGTGAATTACTATTCCAACACCTTCCCTACTGTACGTAGACTGGAGTTGGAATAGTAATTCACACTATTGCTAAATCCAGCGCCCTCCAACGCAATCGAAGTAACGACTTGCGTTGTCAAAACCGCGATGTAACATACAGCGTTGTGATGGTACGCGTTGTACCATCATACATCCTGTACTGGTGCATGCTCGCAAAGAATCAGGTGTATGATGGAAGAGGGTGCCCGAGGAAATGGACAAACATTTGGCAACCCTGGCAGCTATACAGGGAATAACTCCTCAATGCTAGTCCTGAGCGGAGTTCTACTTCCTGGAACTCTGCGTAGTGCCGTAAAAACTCCGCCAGGCTCCGCAGAGTTCCACCAGCACCAGAGTTTAAGTTGCGCTGCTCGCACTCATTTTCAGAGCCAGTAGTTTGTCCCACGCTGAAAAATCAGCGCACACGGCACTATGCGTCGCACCAGAGAGAGCTGCTGCTTTCTGCAGCTCGAGTAGACATTCAAACGGCAGCATCCTCAACATGAGCGGCAGATTTCTCAACGCGAGTGGTCGTGACCTGCCGCGAATTCCCACTTTGAAAAATCTCGCCGGGAGGAGGTCTAGCGCATGTTTAACGTTGGCGAACCGCTCGATTTAAAAAAAAAAATAAAAAAATCCTCTTTGCATCACTTTGCAGAGTTTACAGAACTCAGCGCAGAATGTGGATTAGTCAAAGCTCCGCAAGCTCAAGTGGCAGAGCTGAATTCTTCACCCCTCCCCCACTCAATACATAAAGAGGCTTGCTGTCAGTTCCTTTACTACCTCTGAAAGATACTCATGTAACACTCTCTCTTGCTCAGCCTTTGATTTCCAATTTGAGGTCTCATTAAGTAAGCCTTATATCTGCTATGACCTTCATTCAATCAAGTCTTATTCTTTTAGTGCATGTGCTGGACTCTGTAGCTGCAAGTATCTGCCTGTTTCAGTAAAGTCGCTGTGCTTGCATATTGTGCTGCAGGGCCTTACGACAATTGCTGCTGTTCTAGCGACTTCTCTCATTCAAGAAACTAGGCCTCTCGCTCTTTCATTCCTCTGTCACCTACCCTTTTCACTCCTGGTGGGTATGTGTACTTCAGTCAGTACTCAGCATTGTTTCAGCAACTGTATGTCTCCTTGCAAATGGATTGCAACTCCTCAATAGTCTTCTGCTTGTTCTGAGTGTAAGATATTCACTGTTTTAGTGAAGGGTGCTTGCTCCTGCGTTTCAGCTTACTGATTACACAAGGGTTGTCATTTGAAAATGAATAGAAAGTTTTTTGTGATATCCAAGTTGAGGAGGGCCTCCGGTAAAAGCTGCAATGTTGTAAAACAGTGTCGGACGTCCTGACTTTCTATTGTAAAGCACCTAGACCAAGGCAGCATCCTGTCTAGGACAGCGACATTTTATATACCTGTAAAAAGAACTTCAAGATCATCTGAAACCCACTCAACAGCTTAAGTGGCGTAGTGTATTGAATTTCAAAATGAAAAATAAAACTGATGCCGAGTGGTTGGTGCGCTTAATTCTGGAACCCTACCTTTGCATGAGTCACAGTTGCAATATGTGTTTCGCAAAAATGTGTATTTTTACATACTATTTTTAGTAATGGCAAGCTCTGGAATGTCACTTTTTATATAAAAAAATATTCAGGAATCTGATTTAGGGTACCTACACTGTAAATCTATTGTTATAGGTAATATTAGGTGTGCATGTGGCAAATAAAGTCCTACCTGGCATTTAAATCTGGCCAACTCTTTTCTGTTGCAGGCTTTTAATTTGAGCAAAAATAATTTCAGCATGAATCTGTAAAAATGCATTGGTGATTACTATTACATACGACTGTGAAAATCCAAGCATTTATATGTACAACAGATTCATCTTATTGTTTATTCCGGCTGTCGTACTATATGTTGTGTTTCATTGGCTTCATTTTTTAGCTTCAGTTAACTTTTCAACAGAATTTGAGAGCCTTTTTCTTTTTTTCACCTAGATATGGAGAATTACACCCAGAGTCCAAACTGCCCTACACTACAAATCAGTTTTATTTGGAAGCTGCAGCTGAATATTTGAGGGCAAGTAAACCAGCAAAGATGAATGAAGTGTTATCAGAGCTGGATACTGAAGATCAGTTGATCTTCCTAAAATCTCACAAACGCTTTACCCAAGCTGCAGATCTCATGAAGAGTAAAGGAAGACATGAAGAAGCTGCCTTGATGATGCGGCAACATGGAGAGCTCTTGGAAGCAGCTAACCTCACTACTAAAACCGAATTCCGAGTCTCATGCTTGCTAGCAGCTGTTCGTTGTAGCGTGACAGGTCATGAGATAGTAGACAATGTTGAAAGCATTCTTGAGGAAGTCTTGGAACTTTGTTGGCAAAGACAATTGTCCGGCTACGCAGAAGCAACTCTTATTAAAGGAATGCTGAAGAAGGATTGTAGGCTACTCAAAGAGGCATTTTATATGTTTAATCGTGCTGGTCACAATGCTGGCATGGTTGAAGCTCTCTTTGAATTCAGTCATTGTGAGGTTGAAAGCTCAATTCTGTTAAGGATGACCACACTCGGTTTGGACATGCTAGTAAATTTGAGTAAAGCACTTCAGAAGGCAACCAACAATGCAGAGAAAGAAATGGTCAAACTGTGTTTTGAATTTTTTGGTATTTTACAAGTGGATCATAACCTGTGTCTGATCCCTTTAAATGAGGGTGCAAGAATTTTACAAATTCTGTCCTGTGCTGGCACTGACTTCGGTAAAAGGAAAAAGAAAGATAGCAATTATTCCCTAGATATAGCAGATGTGACGTTTTTGCTGGGAGAACATCTCCTAAAGCGGATGTGTTGCATTGCTCAAAGAGTAATGGACCAGGAGTTTCCTGATGTTTGCCTAAACTTCTTGGTAGGTCTCAATTGTAATGAGAATTGCACAGATTTTCATCGACCTGTACTGAGGCATGAAGCAAAGTCTATTTTACAACGCAAGGAGCAGTTGGCTACTATCAATGGACTGTTATTGCAAGCCATGGATGTGTTTCCAGAAGACCTGCTGTTTGAACATAAAGAAATCACTAATATTCTACCAGCAGATAAGTATTTATTTTGCAAATCTCTTCTTGATTCCTTCTTCCCTAAACATTTCCACCAGAGAATACTTTCTGAAAACATTCCAGTATGCAAAGAACTTTTGGATTTCAAAAACCAGTTCTCCAAGCCTTGTAAGAAGGTGTTGAATGACTACATCAATTTCAGATTTAAGATTGAAAACGCTCGAACACGAAGAGAATCAACTGATTTGTGGTTGGAAGCAATGCATGTTTTCATTTTGTCCTCCCATTATCCTGAAGGACTTGAAAGCTTCTTTATGCATGAGGAACGAAACTATAACACAGAATTTAAGTTGGCAGGAGAGGGAAAAAGAATAGATGGTAGATTTGGGATGTTGTCACCGGATGACCAATACAAAAATGGAGATAACACACATATGTGCTTCATGAGGCTTCTTCAGAATTGCATAGACCAGCTGTATGTTTACAGAAACCCAGAAAACTGTAAAAGACTTTTTTTTAGGTTCATGAATGTGCTAATCAAGAAAAGGCTTGTTCCTGGTATTGGAAATACCGTTATGCTACTGGAATTCCAATTTGTTGTCTGTTGTGCAGTTCTAATGCGCCTTCAGAAGAAACTCTTTGTTTATTTGCCAAAGAGTTACATCGCTCTTCTTCATTTTTGGGAGTTTATGTTCAGTAGAAAAAACAGAAAAACATTGATCAAAGACACATTTTCTATTTTATGGGAGTACACCCCAAAGGATGTAGCCCTTGCAGTGAAAGAGTTTCGATATCATCTCTTTTACCTTGCAAGAGTATTGTGTGGGGAAGATCAGTCATTCAACGTTATTTTGGATGCTTTTAATGACCCAGATTTTATTATCTCTGGTGAAGCTGAGCGGGCAGTTGTGTTGTGCTTAACAATGTTGGTGAATATTGGTGGAGTTTTGGATAAACGAGCAACACGCCTCTTACAATGTAATTTCCTAGAAATAAAGACAAAACTCATTGATATGAAGGAGAAATTCCCTTCCAAGGTCCCTGAAAGGTTGGTTGAGGTTGTACAAAGTGTAGCTGTTGCTACAGGTATAGGAGAAATAATTGAAAGCCTCCAGGATCTCCTAATATTCCGAGATGATGAACATTTGGTTGAGTGCTACTGGAGGTGGGATTCTAACTATGGCAAAGGTGCTGTAAGGGGCATCTTCTTTGAGAAGATTCAACAACGGGTTGAATGTCATCTGGATACTCCAGAGTCGTTTGAAGAACCTTATATGGAACATGAGAAATACTCATATGTAGAAGAGAAAGAAGATCTGTTAGCAGCAATTGCCTCTCAAGTGCACCAGAAAGCATGTGTTTTACGAAAATTGGGACATATTTTTCTTCTTGTCTACTTTTGTATGAAGTTAAAGAAAAGAGCATTGTTTTCAAAATTAGAACGACAAGGCAATGAGGATGGCAAGTTGGTATCTTCCAACTTTAAGAAAGCTGATGTTGACCAAACACAGTGTGACATTTGCGGGGTCAAATTTCTACACAACCCTCAAAATTACTTTAGCCAATCTAGGGAATTAGAAATGGATGCTCATGAAGTTGTGACACCGACAAGCACTGACCTAGAAATGTTACATGATATAAATCCACTGGAAAATAGCGTATCTTACTTCGACCATATTCTTATGGATGATCATAAGACAAAAATCGCTGCATACCGTAGATACCTTGATTTTTTTAAACTGAAAGTGGACCCATTTCTACGACAAGGAAATGATGTAATGAAAACCATTGAGCAAATTTCTAAGGATCATCTTGCATCGAAGGAGCATTCACATGTGGTGCAGGAAAAAATCCAGAATTTGAGTAAGAGAATTGCTGATACAGTTGAAGATGTGTATAAGAAAAAGTGTTGGGCTGATGGTAAGAAAGTTAAAACTTATTTTTCTAGATCTTGCATTTATACAAATAAATCACTTAATGTAACATTTGTAATTACTGTATGAAATGTGAAATAACCGTATTCCTTTAAATCATAAACTATTATCGAGCAAGTGCAGATATTTCTCTGTTTCCCAGCATATCATGTCAAGCAAAAGAGACTTCTTTTTACTTCTAGATTATGTTGTTATGCTTAAAAGCTACATTCATTTATCATCCAGTTATATGCATACCCAGGTTTGAATTGACTGTGGCAGGATTCATGGATCCAGGTACAAACCTGAGGATCCAACCCCGCTCCAGGTTATTATTTTTTTTGTATTTTTTTTTTTAAAAACCTTTATTTGTGCATATGAAAAGGACAAATACGGGCCTACAACCATCAGGCCGGCCACAAAACGGTTAAGCACTGAGACACACATTACAACCCCTGTGCGTCAATGGTCAAGATTAGCAACGATTCAGGAGTTATACACTGGAGAGATCCTTGACACCAGGGGAAGGAGAAGTAAAGGTTAATTTTAAGGTTTTCAAAATAATTTTATCGAGGAAAAAGTCAGTAGAGGATAGAACCAAGGAGATTCGAGTCCGCAAGATGGCTTCATCACACGGGAGAGCAGCAGCATCATTAAAACGGCCATAGAAAATCTCAGACAGTGAGGCGATGCAGTTATATAACAGGATAGTCACATGAGTAAATACGCACCCCTCCAAAGCCGCCCCCACTCAATCCACCCCACACCCGGACCCCGAATCGGAAACAAGTATAGCGCAGAGACATAGAAGAAAGAGGCCCATAGAACTAAAAAGAAAAGGTAAATTACCCCCCCACCCTACACCAATGCGGAGGCTACGGCCTGCCCCCCCCCCCCGGCATAGTGCCTGTCGCCCAATGAACCCGAAATATAGACAAGAGAGAAAGTAGGAATAGAGTAAAGAAAATAAGAAAACAAAGAAGAAAGCGGGGAGGAGCCCACGTAACCTCGGAGCGCCCGAAACCACCGGCCAACTACGCCTCCACACACTGAGAACCCACTACACCCAAAGGCGGTCGTGTGAAGATAACGTGTCACAACAATATAAATGAAGGCAGACAAATCGCGACGAGTGCGCACAACATATGCAGACAGTTCCAGTCCCAGTCCAGCCCATCCGTGACACCATGGTGATAGAAATCAATCTAGCCCTGGCCCGATCGCGGGCGTAAGATTAGACTAGCCCCCACATGAAGGCCCCGCAGCCCGTGCGGACAAAGACAATATGGCCGCTTGGGAGAAGATGGAGAAGTAGAGTCACAAAATGGCCGCCGATCATCTATTGAGGTCCCCTTGTGCACCATATAAAATCCAGACCTGGCCTGTAAAGTACAGGAGTTCCACATAAAAGAAGCCGTAGGCCACCGTGAACGGTTCCTCGAGGACGTCAGGTGTCGCTCAGCTGGATACTCTTGCGGACGCGGTGAGGCAGGCAACAACAAAGCAGGCAGCAATGAACGGGGAAACAAAGTGTCCACAATTGAGCAGGAGATCGATTGATCCTGGGTGCCGGGAAAGCCAGATGCAGACACCAGTGTAGCACGGTTATACCCAGTCGTTGCGTCCCCGCAAGAGGACAGAAGCACTGGCAAACCCACGTCTTGTTGAGAACAAACGGGGCGCTCACGACCCGCAGCCGACAGTATGGAGTCGAACCGCTCACTCAGCGTTTGCAAGCCAACACACAATTGCAGACGAAGGTCCCGCAGGGCAGCCAGAACGGAGCCGCATGTCAGCGGAAGCTGCGCCCCCACATCGGCAGCAATCCGGGACGGCACTGTGGAGCTGGAGTCTGGTAGAGGGAGGGCGAAGCGGGCAGCGGGCGAGACCGGAGCATCGCCCCCCAGCAGCGAGCAGGCAATCAACGCCATGTTTTACCGCTGAACGGTACAGTGGCCAGGGGGGGGGTCGTAACAAGGAGGCAATTCCACGCAGGTCTGCGCCGCAACAGGTGAAAGCCAACAGTCGCTTCCCCTCCCTCGGACTCTCTTTGCAGCCGACTAGGCAATAGAAGAAGGGGGTCCGCAGCCTTCCACAGCGCGGGCCACAGAGCGAAGCAGGAGACCCGCCACACCGGGGCTTACCCTATAGCTCCAGCCCGTCAGGTGAAAGGTGAAGGAGGTGTCCGGGCGTCTCTCCCCCGGCTCATCTGGCGACAATCCGTGGTGTGAGGCGGGATCGGGGCCGCGGGGCTCAGATTTGCGCCGGGGGTCCAGTGAATGCGGAGCTTCCAGGGGGCCGGCCAAGGCCACAATAGAGCAGGGGTCCAGCGCGGAGAACAAAGGCACCAAGAACTCCGGCATCCGGGCGGGCTCAGACTCCGGGAAAGCGGCGGCGCGGTCAGCGCGTCGTCGCGCACGTTGCACCTCGAAAATCGGCGAGGATAGGAATCAGGATGATAGTCCGAGGCCAAGGGTCGGCGGAGCCGGGCGCTCAAGCGTCTGCTCCGGTCGCCATCTTGGCTCCTCCCCCCCCGCTCCAGGTTATTAACTACTTTGTGGCTTGTTCCCCGTCTAGAGATTAATGTATTTGTGAGGTAGCATTTTGGCTAGTGTCTACAGCCAGTCACATTTTGGCACCATCCCACAAGTATGCAATAAATGGAAAAATCTTCACTCTAGAGATTTTAACAATAGACAGAGCATAAAAGAGGCACTAGTGCTATTTAAAATCTTTAAAACAAAGTCAAGATGATATCATATTTCTCTGTTGAACCATCATAAAATCCACAATGTTTATTCTTTAACACCTGTTGCAATTAATGATATTAAAAATGGTCATAATTAACTGATATTATGCTGACGTTTGAAAATTAGGGCCGGACATGAATTCAACATTTATTTGAATGTCTTTGTTATTATAACAGTAATGTAATGTTATGGGATGTTTCAGTAACATCCTATGCATTGTATAGACAATGTCCTTCTTCGAGTGCCATGATGCTGTGCTATTTGCTACCTCCAGTGTTGAAAGGTTAATTACATTTCGTAATGTCTCCTAACAGTCTTTTTAATGTTGTAGTTTTATGGTTTCTTTTTAAAATGGCTTCGTCAACCAACATTGATTAGAGACAAGAACATGAACCAATGGTTTATGAATGTTATGCTGCCAACCTTTATGATAGAGCACATTGGGGACAGTGAGTCGTCAAATCAGGCATCATTGTACCACATGTTTACCGTAATCCTCTGGAAGCAATCATTCTATATCTATTTGACAAGTAGTAAATTTAGATGTGTTATGTGGAATGGTAGTGTTTTTCGACTGGTGCAATAAGATGAAATACATGTGTCGTGTGAACAGCAGCACTTACCTCCTAAACCATATTAATGTGGCACCTACCATTTTCGTGCTGCTGACGAAAAAACTGTCTTCAAATAATCACTTTTGGAATAAGACATACACTGTAATATCTATGTATATATTCACAGTTTTGTTCGGCTGAAATAAGAGCTAATTTCAGAGTGGTTTAGGGTGTATTATCTATCTCTTCTTGAATTAACTCCCCGTCCCGCCCACCTCCCCCCTTTCCAAGTATGCGCTGCTTTGGCATGTGCTGCTTTGGTAACATTTTTGGGGATTGTGAAATGTCATGGTGCACCTGTCTGAACCTTTTTGTTTTCTAAAGACAGATTCCCAAAACTTGGTCTGTTTTCAGGGGCAGAAATACAAATGTCCCTGATGTGCATGAGGAATATTGGTCACAGTTATGGTTGCTGAGACAACTGTTGTTTTCCAGTAGAGAATAGAATTCATTTCAGCAAGGAAAATTCACTGATTGAATGGGTGCAGCATCTAAAATGTAATAACCTTTGAAGATGGGTAAAGGTTGTGTTTGCATTTCTGCAGGGCCAATTATACATCCATTCGCCTGTTTGACATTAAACAGTTCGTCAGAGCTTACATATGTGTCTGCACATGTGTGTCATATTTTCTGTGTAAGTGTTTCCAATGGATGTTGCAAGATTCCAAGAGAAACCTCCGCTCGCCGACCTCGCCCTGGCAGTGGTCCGCAGAAACCGAACAGGCGGGAGGGCCTTCTCCTACATCGCAGCCAAAACCTGGAACGAGCTCCCGGTGAACATCAGACGCTCCCCGACCCTGCACACGTTCAAGAAGAACCTCAAGACCTGGCTCTTCGACTGATCCGGAGCTGCCCCCCCCCCCCACTCCCCAGCGCCTTGAGACGCTCACAGGTGAGTAGTGCGCTTTACAAACCCCTGATTGATTGATTGATGTTGCTACCTGCAGATTGCTCTATTTTTGACTTTCCCAAAGTTTCTGACTGGGTCCAGAAACTTTTGTCATATGTTCACTCACAGGTAGGTGGTGCTAGATCCATCTCTGTGCAGGTTGCGGTGTAGGAATAATCCCAGGTTGAGTCAATTAGTACTATCCTGATATCAGTTACCTTTTTCCACACCCATAGATGCAGATCCGTAGCTGTTCTCCGTGACTTCTCTCTTTCTTCTTGCTGCATTTTCTAGATTCAAATATTTGAATTGTGCAATGTTTAGATGTCTCCTCTGAAGAAATCAGGGTTGTATTGTTGCAGTAATTCTGCTCAGGAACAGAACTATGCTTGGGACCATAGAGCATCAGTAGGTTGGGACTGAGTCACCATACCACCTCAGTACCCATGAGCCTGAGTTTTATAGTGTCTCACTTGCCCTCCTAACCTTACCAGAGGTACAAGTGAATTGACACCCCAGAACACAACACTCCCGACCCTCTTGGGGATCACAGTAACAGGACACTAACTTTCACACTCCTGCTCGTCCACAATAAAAATATAACAGAAGGGAGCGTGGCCACAGGAGCAAAAGAGTAGGAAGTGTCTCCATTGTGCTCCGTCTTCCCGGGGCCCGCTGTGATGCATTACTAAGCACCAGAATACCTGCGCCTGCCCGAGACCACTCTGCCTGTTCCTGGAATCTGCCGGGGCCTGCCTGGTGGCTGCCTGCGCTCCGATCGGCCTGATCTGCAGTGGTTCACCCCGGTGGAGCACCGCAGCTCGGGGCCGCGACCGGCGGCCACTATTTTGATGCTGGAGCTCGCGGCTCTTCGACTGGTTCGGGGTGTCACTATCTGCTCCCAATACCTGCTGGAACTTGGCTGGTGTGTGCCCGCACCCCGATCGGCCTGACAGGTGGCATTTTGCGCCGCTGGGGCACGGAGACTGGCGGAAGGGTCCGGCGGCCACCATCTTAATTCTGGCACCTGTTGCATACTCGTCCCCTCCAGTAGCGCAGAAACAGTGCGCCGGCGGCTGGGGAACACGGATGCGGCTGGCGGAGCGGGGTGACGGCCGCACGCCCAGGAGAGTAGGCCTGGACTGGACCCTAATGCCCCCATCAGCTGCGAGGCACAGCCCGAGATGTCCTCCGCTTCCACGCGGTGCCACGGGGCCGAGTGAGCAGGCGGCCCACATGGCCCATAAATCTGCATGGACACCCTGGGCCAGACGGGAGCAGCCCAGCATATTGGTGCATAGATGACTGCATGGTGGTAGGCCTGTGAAGCGGCCAGTCGTGGAGCGGAGGCAGGCTCGCCCCTTTCTGGTAAGCAGACGGTACAGGCCGCTCGCTGGGACACTGAGAGGGGAATCCACCATTGATGCGCACATCGGACGCATAGAAGGCCTTGGTGTGTTTGTGGGTGGTGTGGGGGATGGGTGCCGGACCACCTCGCCTGCTGCGCGACAGTCCCCAAACCCCCCAGCCTGAATCCATATTGTAGTGTAGTCCTAATAGTACCCTGTCATGCAGGACCTATGCTGTTTACGAATAACATATACTGTGGGTCTGGTGGCAGACTGACTCTGTGCACCCCCGCCACATATGTTAGCCTATGGTTTGCATTAGCTAGTTCGCAGTGCCACTAGAATCTCCTGCTATCAGAGAGATTTGTTTTTGGCAACCTCAGAACACAATAACCTCAGACTCGTGGAAACAATATACTACTTTTCACCCAGTCACTCGTGCTTGTTTGTTTTGCTCAAAGAGAGATACAGAAAAGAAAAAGTTGAGCTTTTTTACAATAAGAATTTATTGTACCGTAGTTCTTCTCATGTAGAATAAGTGCACTGTTATAACTGTAACACAGTAGCAGAGATATAGAACCAGCAGTACAGTGAATAAAAAGGAATAGTATTGTTCTACCATTTTGCAATAGTTACGAACATATACATGAGTATGAAATGCATTTATAAATAAAGTGTGTACTCCTAAAATGCCTGACTAGATGTACCTAACTGTACCTAGCATGTGGGTAGGTGCTAACAGAGCATTAGCCTAAGAGCCTATGAGCCAAGAATCCCGCTAGGATTGAGTCGAACCCCCATACCTGAATTGTGAGAGTGTGGGACTTCGTCCTGGACTTAAGCTAGACACCCCGCAAAGGGATCGTCAGACCACTGTCAGCTGGAGCGATGGCATGCCGGAGCTGCAGCGTCTCTGGTCAGTGTGTCGGTCTTAAAGTCTCGGTTCCCTCCTGCCTTCTGATAGCAGGAGGTGCTGTATTTATACAGTCTATGTACGTGTGTTACCCATTATTCAGTATGAGAATGACGTTTCGGGATTAAACCTTGTGCGTCGATGGAAGTGGTGAAGTATGCCTCCTGGAGAGTGTACTCATCAATTATTTATATGTGCTAAGGATGACGTCTTAGCAATATCGATTGGGGAAAAACCCACCCTCGGCATGGAACTAGGTGAAAGGTTTAGTCCATAAAAGGCTACAGTCCTTATAAGGCGTGATGTCCCTATAAGGCATTCTGTCCTTATTTGGAGTTATGTCCTTATAAGGCTCGTTCATATGAAATAACGGGAGCTGATGTAGGGAAAGTGTACGATGTTCCCTGGACCTATATTAGGGTACTGATATGAAATATAACAATATCAGCGCCACGGATGGTGAATTCAGTGGTACCCTAGACGTGTGACCCCTGACCGGGATGGGCAATGGGACTGGGGGTGGTGATGCAGGCCTCCGATTGACTCCAGCTGCCGCTAACTCCTGATACCTTGGGAGGCTTTTGCCCACCAATATTGGCCTGCCTACCGGTGGGGTGATTCACTGCGGGACCCATCCCGTTGAACCCTGGTTTGGCCCCCCTCCCACCCCGGTGGTCTTATCTGGGCCCGGGTAGCACCAACGAATGCGGAGCTGGCAGCTGGTGGGCGGATTTGAAGGTGGGCCTCCCAAAGTGAACTTGGTAGGCCTCCGCTTGCAATGCCCCGCTCCAAGGCCTCTAAGGACCATTCAGTAATGTCTCTCTGGGGTAAAGCCTCCCAATCGGAGATGGCATTGCGTCCCGAAACGCCGCCGGCAGGGGTAGAGCCCTCAGCCCCAATCTCCCAAGGGTATATGGACTGCTTTCTCCAGGAGATTCAAACTGATGTCTCATCTCTGAGACGACTTCAAAGCGGAGCTTCAGGACATTTGTAATGAGGTGTCAGAGATCGGTTATAGGGTAGATGACATGGAGTGGAATGTCGACACGCAGCGGAGGACCAGGAGATGCTTTGGCACCACCTCAACGTTCTAGAAGATCTGCACATCGAGCTGCAAACCAAGCAGGAGGATTTAGAAAATCGGAGCCACCGTAACAACATCCGCATCCGGGGTGTCCCACCGGCTGTGGAGGAATCAGACATTATGGCCTTAAGGCAGAGCGCCTACAGGCTTTTCGGGGGGATGATGATGCATCCCCCCTGCTCTAGACCATGCTCATCGAGTTTCACTGAGAATGGGGAGAGCGAGTGATGGACATGACATCCTGACCAGGGTGCACTTATTCACCGAAAAGGAGGCGAATATGCAAGCGGCTAGGAATAAGGCTGAGCTCACTTTCTAGGGCCACAAGATCCAACTCTACAGAGACCTCTTTCCAGTCACACTCCGGAAGCGCTGTGACTTCAGGCCTGTTACAGACAAGCTACGCACCCAATGAATGCTCTCCTATTCCAATGGGAGGCAAATGCTGCTCACTGCATTCGCTGGCTGAGCCCAAGACGCTGTTGGGACTGCCGGATGAACCATCGACCAGTGACAGACCGCCCAGACCTGACGGGCTGGGGCATGATCTTAAGCCCAAATGGACTAGGGTCCTGCAGTGCCGTGCCAGCAAACAGCAAGTTGGTCGCTCCTCCCAAGATGCCAAGCAGGACATAATTAATCACCTCCAAGCGCTTGGCAGAGAGTCTTCTCCTGACCACACGACTGCTGGCTCCCTGAGAGCACACAGTAATCCAGAGGCATATCCAAACTGACTCAAAGGCCATATCCTTCCTGTGCTGCACCGTTGTGGATGGAGGCGGGCGCTGGGGGGATTCTGGAACTCTGAAGATGGATTTCTACTGTCCCCCTTGGACTGCTGATGGTCGACCCCCATAGACTCATTCTTCCGGACAGTGACTCCTCAAGCGGGATTGGACCGCCTCGGCACCGGTCTCCGCGTATAGAAGAAGTCAGAGTTAGACCCAGTTGGTCTCTTGTTGTCACTTGCTCTTGTTTTTTTCTCTTGCAGGTCGGACTCTAAGTAGCACTGACATATGATGCGGCTGCGGGCGGTGAGGTGTGGGGCCTTCGGGGCATGCCAGGTAGAGGGTGGATGTCGGGCCCCATGCGGGTGAATTCCTACTGCACAGGCTACAACTGATCAGGGTATGTGATACAGGCGACAGGGATGGCCTCCCTCTCTCAGAATAATAGGAGTATCCCTGCCCTGTCGCTGATGCAGATCAGCCCCCCCACTGATAATTCCAGTGACCCCCACTAGCTTCGGGCGGACTAAAATTACTTTCTCTAAATATCCGAGGCCTGAACACCTCAAACAAACGCAAGCAATTGTGGAACTATGTACTGCAGCAAGACCCAGACGTCTTGATGCTCCAAGAGACCCCTCTGACTAAGGCCGACCTCCACCGCATGGGGCACCCCCGATACCCTAGGTGACACTGGACCTTTACCACCTCTAAGATCCTGGGAGTTGGTATCCTATGCAAGGCCTCCCTTTACACCACTATAATCAAAGAGACACAGGATAGGGAGGGCCGCTTTCTATCTCTTCAGTTACAGCGGGGGCACCAGTTACTCCCATTGCTCAACATATGCGCCCCAATACCTCTCAAGACACCTTTATTAGGCGTACCCTACAGGAGCAACTGGGGGAGGTAGAAGGCGATGTCATTGTCTATGGGGATTTCAACCTGGTGTGGGACCCCTTCATTGAAGTACCGCGGCCTTCCAAAATACAGATGCTATGTCTGCGAGGCATCGAAAGCTACGGACTAATAGATGCGTGGCAATACCTATACCCTGGCGTGAGGAACTATTCCTTCTACTCCCATGCTCACACCTCCTATTCCCGCATTGATTATGCGTTTGTCTCATCTTCTGTCCTGCAACTCTACACACAGAGGAGCCCTCTGATATCTCTATATCTGATCATGCCCACTTGGCCCTCACCTGGGACGCTGGCGCCCTTCAGGAACATATCCCGCACTAGCACATGCCTCTACACATATTGCGCCGCCTCGTAGTTGTGGCAGAGATACGCAAGGGCATAGAAGAAAACTTTCGACTCAACGCCCTACCTGAAACACTTTGGGATGGCTTTAAAGCTACTATCAGGAGCACAATCACGACCATAGCTATTGCTCGAAGGCGCGAGGCGCAGATAGTAGAAGCCAAAACTACCGCAGAGATTAAACAGCTGGCGCAACGGGATAAGGCAGCTCCTACCTGCTGCATCAAGAGACAGCTGGCCCTAATGCATTGCCACCTGCGTGCCCACCGCACAGGTTGAGCTGAGTGCACCCTACTGTCCTTACCTCAACGATACAACAGGAAAGCTGCTGGCACGTAAATTACACCACCAGCGTGCTAAGTCCCATATTGCTAAATTACGGGTGGGGGAAGCCGGCTGCGTAATGGCGGAGATGGACAAATTGGAGGCTTTCTGGGCCTATTATCAGCAACTGTACTCCCGCGAAGACCCCTCCCCCACACAACTTCACATATATCTTACCGAGTGCGACCGAGAGCCCCTGTCCCCGCAACACGCGGCCCTCATGGACGCCCCATCACTGCAGAAGAACTGCGCGATGCAGTCCGTGCTCTTCTCCTAGGCAAGGTCCCCGGACCTGACAGGATCCCGGTGCTCTTCCTCCCCCAACTGCAAGAGCACCTCCTGGCCCTCTTTATCTCCTTCTCACAGGACTTTGGACTCACCCCCACGATGGCAATGGCAGAAATCTCGCTTATTCCTAAAGCTGGAAAAGACCCCACACAATGCTCCTCATACCGCTCCATAGCCCTTCTTATCATGGACGCAAAATTCTACTTACTTACCAGGCCTTATTGATCCTGACCAAGTAGGGTTTGTTGGTTAGCGACAAGGGGCCGACAATGTGCTGCGAATTCCCCACTTAATAGAGAAGGTCCCTAGACTCAACATATCTGCTTGTCTCCTCTCTCTTGATGCAGAGAAGGCATTTAATAGGGTGGATTGGACATACCTTTGGCGACCTGGGACAGTCTTTTGTCTCCAAAATCATGGCATCTTATGTCGCTTTAACCACACATATTTGTGTAAACGGGAGGACCACTGACCTTATTGCCTTGGGTCGTGGCATGTGACAGGGGTGCCCGCTCTGGCCACTGCTCTTTGCCTGGTGGTGGGGCCGTTGGCTATCTGCGTCCGGGCCTCCGGGGGAATCAGGGGCATCTCCTTTGGGGGGCAAGAGCACAAATCAATCTGTTTGCCGATGACCTTCTCACCCTTGCTCAGCCCGCGGTCTCGCTCCCCACTGTCATAGATCTACAGTCCTTTGCATCTATCTCTGGCTTTAAGGTCAATATGACTAAGTCATTAATTCTCAATTTTACCCTCCCGGCCGCAGAGGCCAATGCATTGCAGGACAGCACCCCCTTCCAATGGTCAACTGACTCTGTTAAATACCTGGGTCTTTATATTACCCCGCCACGTGGTTTCGTGTTACCTGGTTCCCCCTTCGTTGCGCGATTCTGGTGGACTTGCAGCAGTGGAAACCCCTCTATATCTTTTGGTTAGGACGTGTTAACGGTATTAAAATTAATACACTTTCCCAGGTCGTCTATGTCTTTCAGACACTGCCCAAATCAATCCCGCAGGAGGACATCCAAAGTCTCCAGAAAAACTTCCACTTTTCATATCGAACTAAGCACCCGCCCCCCCCCCCCCTCTTCCTCCTCCCCCCTCTTATCGCTCACTCCTTATTGATGTGGCCTCGGGGCAGGTGTGAACTGGCATGTCCAAACCTGTTAAAGTATTACTGGGCGGCGCATCTGAGGTATATTTCAGAGTGGGTGGTGCGTGAAAGCGAGAAGCACTGGTTCCACATGAACCGGGCTGTGGCGTGCCGGCTCCTGTGGGACCTGACCTGGTTGCCCAAACGAGTTCGTCCACGCAGTGCTTATGTTGCAGCCCCAACCAGTACGGTGTTGGAGATCTGGGACAGAGTCGCGTTGAAGAGGGGTGTCACTTCCTTTCCCCCTCCAAACACACCCATAGTGCATAACTAGCCCTACCCTCCTGCACGAGGAGGATTGGCGGACACTTAGTGACCTGTTCAAAGGAGACGCCATAAGCCCTTTGAGATAGCTCTTCCTGCTGCGACCTGCCATCATTACCTTCAACTGCGACACTCGGCAATGCAGGCCGGGACACACGTGGCAGCAACACGTCCCCTCACCCCTTTCAAGAAGTTAGTGCTTAACTTTGAAGGCTCCAAGGGGCTGATCTCCAGAACCTCCCAACACTCAACTCTGGCCACTACACAACTACCAAACCACGTGGCAAGGCGATGTCTCTGGGTAAAGCACCACGAAACAATGGGAAACCCCATGGCAAGACATCCCTAAAACATACCGCAGAATTGTGGCACGCAAAACTGCGTACAAATTAATGTTCCGATGGTATTGTACACCCGCTCGTCTAGCAAGTAACTACCACACGGTCCCTGATGTGTGTTGGAGCTGCAGACTGAGGGGCGGTACTCTCTGCCATATTTGGTGGTCCTGCAAGGTAATTTCAACCTTTTGGAAGGAGGTCTTGGGCCACATTAAGGGTATCTTGGGTTATCCACTCCCGGGCCTGCTCTCTGTTACGGTCTTTGGCCTACGACTGCCCGGCATTGATGCTATGACCCATGCTGACCGGGAATTAGCAAGCCTCCTGCTGCTAGCTTCACAGCAGCTCATCGCATGCGCTTGGAGGCAGAAGTCGCCTCCCTCCATGGCGCAGTGGTTCGTTAGGATGTGGCATCTCCTGGCGATGGAGCGGCTGTCACACAGCCTGACAAACACCGATAAGAAGTTCCAGCGGATATGGCAGCCACTCATACATTATCTCACAAGCATAGAATTCACGTGTTTTAATCCCCAGAATCTCAGAGCGCTCTAGTATTTTGGGCCCGAGTGACCTACGGCCTCTCGCGGCTGCCTAGAGAATTCCCACGTGGGTGAAGGGCACCAGAGCCTCACTCCCCTCGCTTCTTGCGGCGGGACCCCGCACCTCACCACTATCGCACAGAGAATACTTTCTCTGACCTGTAGGAAGTTATTTTATTTTGTTGGGTGGTTTCCCTTAGTTCACCCATCAAAAAGTCCATTGACGCCATAACATACGAGGTTGTACAGCTACTATTTTCACTACACTAGCCGTGCTCAGGTTTCAGACAGAGACACAGCCCTTGGGATCTACTATTGTGTGCCACAGGGGGTCAGGTTGTCCCTTATCCTTTCCATTCCAGTCAGGGCGAGGGAGCTTTTGTTGTATCATATTCACTGATATCCGCTGGCGCGATGTTTTTGACGCTGCATTTTCCATGTTAACGCGCCGGCTCAAAGCGGTTGTAGGCGGCATGCTGTGTATCACTTGTACTGCCCTCGTGGATTTCTCATTCTTGGACATGTAGCCGGCTCGACCGGGGTTGTAGGCGATACAATGTATGTTATACTGCTTGACTCGCTGTTAACAATAAAACGTTAAAAAATAAGTGTGTGTGTGTGTGTGTATGTGTGTGTATATATATATTCACTGAAAAAACCATAGGTTTCACACACGTTATAGTTAGGAAATAGCATTTAAAAAACCTTGGTAATTCACTGAAAAAACCATAGGTTTCACACATGTTATAGTTAGCTGGACATTTTACTGATAAAAAACCAATGAAATTCCCCCGTTATAGTTACTGTAGGCAACTATAACTCACGCGACCGCAATCCTCTGCTGATGCTAATACTGTATTTAGACACTTATTTGCCCATATCTTCTTCCATTAAATTTTAGCTATACATATATTACAAATATTTTTTTTTCATAAAGACACATATGTCATCAGCAGAGGATTACGGTCGCGTGAGTTATAGTTGCCTACAGTAACTATAACGGGGGAATTTCATTGGTTTTTTATCAGTAAAATGTCCAGCTAACTATAACATGTGTGAAACCTATGGTTTTTTCAGTGAATTACCAAGGTTTTTTAAATGCTATTTCCTAACTATAACGTGTGTGAAACCTATGGTTTTTTCAGTGAATTTGTACGGTTTTTTAAATGCTAAGTTACTTTACGCCATTTGTGGCGTGCGCGCCCACTTAACGCAGTTCGTTCCGTGCACGGTTTTTATCAACTTTAATAAGCCCTGTACATTTGGTGGCCTTCGGCCACCAAAAGCACAGGGGGTGAGGTCAATGTGGATAGTGTTTTTTTTATTTCGATTTTATAATTTCATGTTGCCAAAATTACGTTTTTTTTCTCTATTAATAAGCCCTGCACATTTGGTGGCCTGCGGCCACCAAAAGCACAGGGGGTGGGGTAAGTGTGGATAGTGTTTTTTTTATTTTTATTTTTTTACCGTAAGCGTACGGTAAGCTTACGGTAAGCGTACGTAAGCGTACGGTAAGCGTACCCCGCGAAATTGCCGAAAAAAAAATAAAACCGTTTTTGCTCTTGGGGGATGTTTGGGGACTCCCTCAACATGACTATGTGGGAGGGAGTTGTCAAAACAGCCCCGTAACATGTTTTTGGCCATCATGTTTGATAAACAACACTCAGTGCGAGAGACAAAATGGCGGACGCCGCTTCCTGGTTTCGGCCGATTCGAATGTTTACTAAGATCTAAGAGCCAATCAGAATCGCGCTCGCGCACGCCACCGTAAGCTTACGGTAAGCGTACGGTAAGCGTACCGTAAGCGTACCGTAAGCGGGCTCAGATATATATATTGATTTAAAGGCTATTTTCTCAGAATCTACTGAACAGATTTACACCAAACCTACAAAAGGCACTTCCTTGACCTAGGGACTACCTCTCTGCCAAATTTCTAGTAATTCTGTTCAGCCGTTCGGGCTGTAGCTCGTTCTAAAGGTCCTATGGAAAAATGCATGGGAAAAACGCGTTTTGGGACCCCCCTTTTATCTCAGCCCCCGCTTGACGAATCCCCCCGAGACTTTCAGGGTAGGAGCGGAGCGTAGCGCCCCACCTATTTTGAGAAATTCGCGAGGATTCGTCGACCGGCGCCAAAGTTATTCAAAATAGAATGTTGAGGTTTTCCTATGGAAACGTGGTCCTAACTATAACTACCTACTGGCGACCGCCAGTAGGTAATATATATATATATATATATATATATATATCTCACAGAGACGTGAAGAAAGTTTGAATGCAGTATTCGTGGCACAATTAGAAAACAAATGGCTAACAAAAATACAGTCAGCATAGTCAGTAAACCATATATTATAAAAAGTCCTGTCATGTCATAAAACAGATGAGCCTAACCCCTCTCCCCTTCTACAGAAGCGGAAATTTGATTATACAACAAAGATCTCTGGGATTAGTAGCGGACCCCATACCTTAGCATACACAGGTGGACGTTCTACATTTCTGGTTCAACCATGATCTCCTCTCAAAGTCTTTTGCTCTCTGTGTTACATTACTGTGTATACCTATATGACAAAGCTCATATGCTTACAAACCGCTACACTCCTGTGTTGTCTAAGTGCTAGTGCCTGAGCAGAACAAAATAACAAGGGACATTGTTGTTTGACCCTGTCTGCTGTGTTCAGATAAAACCCAGGAAAGAACAGAACACAATAACAGATGTGTGAAAATACAATGTGGCCCAAAAATAAGCATGTTTATTTAGTAAGATGCGCAAAGCAAATGTGGCCTGTATTGTGCACTATTAGACTAACCGAGTGAACTACTATGGGCAATGCACTGAACACATGATAGTATCTATTTATGTATGTTAAAGTTCTAAAGTGCAAACCTATCCAAAAGGCAGCATAGCACTGTGCATGGTCAAAGACGAGTATAAAGTCAACAAGCCTTAGGAGAGATAGCAGGTTTGGGGACTGTTAATGCATTGTGATATTGTGTTCTATAAAGAGCTTTGTCTTCAGGTCTTTCCTATATTGCAGCAGCTTTTGGGCTGTCCTTTTGGATGCAGGGATGCCTCCTCACACTTTTCTTTCTTTTTTACACTTCTTAGTCTGTAGTTTGATGATGCAAGATGAAGCAGGGGTGCTGATCATAATGTCTTTATAAATGATGCAGCGGGTTTTGATGATGCTGTGGGCCGGCAATTGCAGCCAATGATGTTTCATTCGGATGTGGGTGATATGATCAGTAGAGATCAGAGATTGTCCCATGAGAGAACATCCCCAGAGAGACCTTTAATAAAAGAAGATGGTAAGAGATGGCTTTTGAGGGATTCAACTATGCAGGCGAGATCTACAAGTGGCAAGTCTTTGAAGGGTGACTATTTCGGGATTGTACAGGAAGGAGAGGGCATAAGAGATGAATCAGGCTAGGTGTTGAAGTGCTGTCAGATCTTATGTATTTGTTTCACTGCAGAAGAGCTTGATGACTGCACTTTTCAGTGGAGTGAGGAATAGCTGGGTCCTGCAGGGGATAGTTTCAGCCTTGCCGCTCATATCATTGTTAGATGTCCATATCTCTCCTCCATGAGGTCTGCTTGTGATGCCCGGAGCCAAAGCACAACTTGAGGTCATGCCAAAAATGTGGCTTCATACGAGCTAAAGGCGTCAAAGAGCAGGAGGTTAAGTTGCTCGTGGCCCACACAGTGAGCATCATGCTGGTTGAGGTCAGCTTCGAAATCCTGCTCTTCTCCGCCATGCAAGTCATCAAAGGAGAAGAGGAGGAATCATAAGAAGAGTAGACGAGACTTCGATTGTGGTCTTGAAGTATTTCTCCTTGATAGATTGCTCCTCCAGCAAAACCAGCCCTGGAGCCATAGTTAGTCTACATCACTATGTCCAAACAAGATCCTCCAGCAGTGCTGCCCCCTACTCCAGTGCCTCCTCCACTGCCTACCTTGCGTCATGTGCTGGACCCTCTGCAAGTTCTCCTGCCTCCACGCTGGCTCTGATACCTTTTCTGCTCCCAAAGGCTACTCTGACTTAGCTGGAGTTTCTGGCTCATGGTGTCAACCCACCACTGTTCCTACTTGTCATGATGGGGATATTTAGAAATGAAGTGGTCCCCTCTGATGCCCCACTGGGCATCATGGGACTAGATGAGGCTCATTATGGGACATCCCGTTATTTGACCCCAAGGACGTTCCCCAAGGTGTTCCTCTGATTCTGACTGGTACTTCACTGCCACCAATCCCCTAGCCAGTGGTGCCTCCACTTGCAGCAATACTAGTGGCAGATAGTTAAATGGACGAATCCCAATATGACCCCCACACCACACCAACAATATTGGCAAACCCTGGATACTATCACTAGTTCAGACTCTGATTTCATCCAGATGCCTGGGATGGTATCATGCAAAGGCAATGACAGCAGTGCCAAATCAATTTGCTTCCTCCCTACACCCGCAGAAACTAGAAACAAGGGGTACCCCGCTGAAGATCCCATAACTTGGGTGAAACCGGTCCTGGGTTGTTTGTGTTCGGGTTGAAGGAGGACATGGCATGGCAGGCTGGACTGTCCCTATTGGAGCTGGGCCAATACTAATTTTCCCATAGCTTTGTCCAAACTGAGGTGGCTTGGTGTGCAAAATAACAATGGATTGGGAAGCTGACCTGTGTGATTATCGGTGGCTGAGACTAATTCAAGCATTCCAGTCATCACTGATTTGTATACTTATTGCACCCTTAGACGCGCAGGCCACTTTGCATTTCCGAATACCAGTTAGACTAAATATATCCCCATGGATCAAGCAATCAATCAGTCTGGATTTGCAGAGCATGGCAAACAACACATGAAGATATCCAGTTAAAAATCATTCTACTGCAGTCAGTCAAAGAGTCAGGTTTTGATTTCCTTTCTGAACTCCGTGAGGGAAGATGCTGTCCCGCGGTGAAAGAAAAGGCTATTCTAGGACTCTGCGGTGAAGTAGGAAAAGGAGCGTCCTCCGTTGTAGTTTCGCGGATGCTGGGGTGTGAGTGAGGGAGGAGGAGCGTAGGTGTCTGGAGGGTTGGTGGTAATTAAGGCGGTTTTTGATTTATGCTGGTCCATGGTCGTGGAGGGTCCTGTAATTGTTTCAGCATTTTGAATTGCCATCTATTCTTGACGGATAGCCAGCGGAGGTTAATGAGGTGGGTGGTGATGTGGGTGTTTTGCAGAGATTGAGGATGAGTCTGGCAGCTGAGCTGGGGGCCATCTGAAGCTCTTTTGGAGCATGTGCAGGATGTGGAAGCAGGCGGAGGAGACTGCGTTGATCTGGCGCTAGATGGAGTTTGCTGTCCAGATTGCGTCCATGGTCTGTCAGTGTAGGCCTGGGTTTGACCGGCCACCTAGCGTCGCTCCACTGGATGATGTTATTCCCAAAGATCAGCACCTCAGTCTTGTCCGTGTTGAGCTTCAGTCAGTTGGTCTTCATCCAGTCAGCGAGTCTCGTCATGTAGTTGTGGTAGTTGGTCCTGTTGGTGGCGGGTCTTCTGAGAGCGAGAGGATGAGCTGGGTATTGTCTGCGTAGAAAAAGATGTTGAGGCCATGGATTCTGATGATGTTGGCCAGGGGTATCATGTTGGATGTGAAACAAGGTGGGGCTGAGTGATGATCCTTGCGGGACTCCACAGATGATGCTCTTGGGTTCCGACGTGAAGGGAGCTAGGCGGATTCTCTGGGTTTAAACCTGTGAGAAAGGATGCAATCCAGTTGTGGGCGTCTCCCTGGATCCTGATGTGGCAGAATCTCTTGTTGAGGATGTGGTGGGATACAGTGTCGAATGGTACGGAGACGTCGAGGAGGAGCAAGGCCTTGTCTCCTCAGACAAGGAGGGTTCTGATGTCATCGGTGGCTGCGATCAGGGCGGTCTGGCTGCTGTGGTTTGTGTGGAAGGCATTCTGGGAGATATCCGGTAGGTTATTGTTCTCCAGGTGTTCTGTGAGCTGTTATTTGATGGCCTTTTCAAGGACTTAGGCAGGAAAAGGGAGTAGAGATATGGGGCGGTAGTTTTTGAGTTTGCTGGTGTTGGTGGAGGGTTTCTTGAGGAGGGGTCTGACTGCTGTGTATTTGTATTGATCGGAGAAGGTGGCTGTCGTGATGGATGCATTGAGTATGGAGTTGAGTTTGCGCTGATTTCCTTGCTTCCGAGGTCAAAGAAGTGGTGGGAGCAGGGGTCCATGGGTGCTCCTGAGTGGATGTGGATGGAGTTCATGATCGCCATGGTGCTCTGTGTGGTGAGCTGTTCCCTAGCGTTGAGCGGAGGATTGTAGTTGAAGTCAGTCAGCTTGAGGAGGCTGTATAGGTCGGTGTGTTGGGGTTCCAAGTTACTGTTAATGGTGGATATCTTGTGAAAGTAGTCTGCCATGGTGTTGTAGAGATCCTGGGATGGGGGTGGGGGGGTTGTGTTCTCTATGGCTGACTGGCAGGAGAACTCTCTGACACTGTTGAAGAGTTCCTTGCTGTGGTTGGAGGAGGCTTAGATGTTGTCTTCCAGGACACATTTTTGTGTGTCTTTTAGGCATTGATGGTAGTTGGTGAGGGCTGATTTGAAGGTGACTCGGTCTGTGGGGTCTTTGCTGGTGCGCCATTGTCTCTCCAGATGTTTGCATTTGTGTTTTGTGATCCTGTCCTCTTGTGTGCACCAAACAAGCCTTGTTTGGTGCATCAACTAGTCTTTGAGGGTTTTATGGGGGCGACTCTGTCGGCGCATTTGTTGATCCTGGCAGAGAAGGTCTTGACTGCTTGCTCGACAGATTTCGAGGGGTCGGGCTATGTGGTGTTGAAGGCGTCCATCCATTGTGTCTCTGTCACTTTGTTCAAGCTGCGGTGGGGGGGGAGCTGTGAGTCTTAGTGGTGGAGCAAGGTGCTCCTGTGATGGTAATATTAATGATGGCATGGTCTGTCCAGGTGAGTTTAGTAGCGTGGCTGTACTTGACTTGTAGGCCATGAAGATTGGGTTGAGTGTCTGTCCTGTGCTGTGTGTGGGGTTGGTGACCGGTTAGGTGAGGCCGATGTTACTTGGGCTTTGCAGGAGGTTGGTGGTGTCGTTGAGGTGGAATTTGAGGTCCCCGAGGACGTTGTAGTGTTTAGAGTCGATGGCAAGAGGGGTAATTAAATCTGGGGTGGCGTTGCAGAAAATGGGTTCCTATGAAGGTCCTTCTGCTGTGGATGGAGTTGGAGTGTTCCCCCTAAAGTAAGCTCCTTTTCTGATGTGCTGAGAAATGCAGCATAGGTGCTGTAGCTTCCCATATGTACGGTGAGGCTTGGTTCAGCATACATACTGAGATCCTGCAGCCAGCTTTGCTGGCATCAGAACTGCTGCTTTCATTCAACAAAGCCTTGCTCAATCTCTTCAAGGAGCTTTGAACAAACCCATGTTACCCTAAGCCATGAATCAACTGATTGCCTGCTGATATAGGCCAGCCCCAGGGGAATCCCCCCCACTCCCTTTTCTCTGCCCATCTCTCGTCGGTGTCGGCCAAATCTTGCACTAAAAATAGTGCAGGGGTTTTTACATCTGCTTCCTCGGACAGGCAGTCCTAAACATTTGTGTCAGGGGGGAATAAAGTATTCTCTGCTGGTAATTCAGCCCTACGGTCCATGTTTGCTATAATTCTTCTTGCTAGTATAAATACGCTTTGTGGGAAATGGCGAGCATGAAAAGCTCTGGGCCTGGGTGCAGGTGCATGGGACCTGACTAGCTACAGCAGACAGCCTGAGTTTTGCCTAATTGCCAACCACCAGTGGCGTCTCCTGCCTGAGGTGATCCAGAACCCCTTTTCCCGAACCCCTTTTCCCTCCTCAGTTGGAACACTTTACCTCTTGCAAGAATGTGTACTTCCCACAATTCAGTGCCCTCTAGCTTCATTTGCAGGGAGCCTTGGGAGGTGTTTTGTTCACTGTGTACATTTCTGCTGTACTACACATTTCCCCTATAGCCTTATTTCCTTGAGTATTGAGGAAGGTGTGCTGAGACCCGAGCTGAGGTCATCCTGATCACCCCAGACTGACCCAGGACAGTGTGGCATGCGGACCTTCTGTGACCCACCCTGTGTGCCCTGCTCCAGAACTGATCATCTCCGTGCCAGGTTCTGCATCCCAACCCCAAGAGCCTGCACCTTCATTCCTGGAGTTTGAGTGAGATATCCGAGCTCTTTTGAACTGCTGCTGGAGGTGGTTTTTGTTTTGCAGCGTGAATCTTTTCTGGATTCACATGCTGTGCATTGTTCTACCATCTAGTGGTTGGGTCCGGAATTGTAGTATTTATTCTGTTTTTTTTTTTGTTTTTTTCTGTTGGTGGGCGTGTACATACCACCATTTGGTGTCCTCCTTTGACGTTGACGTGCTTCCTCCGGAAGCTCCCACCTTTGGTCGCCATCTTCAGATTCTTTTTTTCCGCTGTTGGGTCTGGATCGTCTCGGAAAGAGCTCCAAGGAGAAGAATCCACGAAAAATTGAAGAAATTAGTTCTAAGAGGTCAGCGATACCTACATTTGACATTCCGGTCGTCAGCATTCGAATTCGCCAAAAGATGAAAACAACAAAACTTTGACGAAAGCCGGAGAATGCGAATGCATTGGGCTCCCTGTGCGAAGTAATGGACAAGACGCCGTTCAAGTTCGGCAAGAATTGCCACAAGTACGCGCAGAAAGATCCGCATCTAGTTTGCAACCTTTGCCTCCCACTCGATTATTAAAGTCAAGACTGCAGCGCGTGCTCAGCCTTCACCCCGAAAACGTTGAGGCTGATAGCAAGGCAGGGAAGGGCCAACTACAACATGTAGGGACAGGCCCTCCACAAGCGCTTTGAGACCTGTGCCTTTCTAGTGAAGAAGAGGACAATGCCGCAGAAGGACCTAAAGTCGACGAAGACACACGCATCCAGGTCGTGATGGTTGAGAAGAAGACTTCTAAGGAGGTAAAAGATATGTCGGCCCGAAAAAAGTTGAAGAGTCATGAAAAACAAACACAAAAGCCTTGAGAGTAGCCTCGGGGTCGAAGCCGTCGACGACCACAGAAGCATCCATAGATAGGCAGCCAGTCGGATCCTTGGATAAGGACTCCAGAACGGCAAACACCCTAAAGAAATCAAAGATGGACCCGATAAAGACGCTTTGATGGCAACAAAGGAGAGGTCGAAACAGGCTTCCACAACCGCATCGGCAAGCGCAAAAAGGAAGGCCGAAGCTCTCGGCGTCGAAACACAGGCAGTCGAGGTAGAAAAGAAAAGCAAGCACCTCGAAGCCGCTTGAAACTATTCAAGATTCTGCCGAAGGCTTTTACAGAATCAGACCAGGTCGTTGAGTAGTTACAGCCTTCAACGACTTCCGAACCGCTTGACGAACAAGAGGAAGAAGATTACATCTTTGACAAAGAGAGGGACGGGGACGAACCCTGGCGGCTCGCATAGGGCGGTGAGGCGGGCGGGGGAGGGGCAGGGTAGTAAACTCGGACATACGACGGAATGGAGGATAGTAATTATTACTTTCCGTCGTATGTCTGAGTTTACTACCCCGGCCCAACGTCCTGCATC
Organism: Triturus cristatus; assembly: GCF_964204655.1. Classification (NCBI taxonomy): domain Eukaryota; kingdom Metazoa; phylum Chordata; class Amphibia; order Caudata; family Salamandridae; genus Triturus; species Triturus cristatus. The sequence continues at coordinate 515,879,376 of NC_140588.1, forward strand.
ATGCCCTATGCGAGCCGCCACTGGGGACGAACACACATATGTGGAGTCGGTGGCCTTGGAGACTCAGGACCTCCAATGGCAAGATCTCAACGCAGTATCACCAGAAGAGGCAATTGATACATATCCCTCGAGACCCTCACCGCCTGATGACATTGGAATGTACAATCCGGTCATAAAAAAATCTGCAGAATCTTATGGAGTGCATTTGGAAGAGGAGAAACCACAGTCCTGCTTTCTGTTGGAAACCTTGATGCCAATACAATCAAGAAGCCAATTCCTTCCAATGCTACCATGTGTGCTCGATCAAGAAAAGGAAGCATTTAAGGAGCCTGCTACATGCAAGGCGGTTTCACCAAGAGGTGAGAAGAAATACAAGCATTCTTCAAAAGATCTTAACCACATCAAAGGGGCAATAGCTGCTGACTCTATTATCACTTCCACAGCCAGAAAAAGAGCAAATGTGCCATCCACTGCTGGCCCACCACTGGACAAGGAAAGCAAGAGAATAGATCTAGTAGGAAGAAAGGTCGAGAGAAGTGCTGGAAACCAATGGCGCATAGCTAACTCAAATGCGTTGCTGAACAGTCATGCATATCAACATTGGGAAAAGGTAGGGGATCTGCTGAAACACCTACCAGAACAGTTCCAAAAGAGGAACAGTTCCAAAAGATGGCTACCCACTTATTGGAAAGTGGGAAAAATATTGCAAATAAATGCTTAAAATCAGCTCTAAATGCTGCAGAAACATCCAGTAGACAAATGATGATCGGCATCACGGAGAGAAGACATTCTTGGCTGAGAATCTCAGGTTTCAAGCCAAAAGTCCAAAGCAACATAATAAATTCACCGTTCAATAGAGAACACATATTTGGAAGCGTGGTGGACGACAAGCTAAATCAGTTGAAAAAAGACGACACAGCAAGGTCAATGGGCACTCTACAATTCAGAGGCATGCGTAGGGGAACCCCTTCTAGGAGACCAACAGGTAGAGGTGGCCACCAACCAACTACTTCACACCAGGCATACCAACAAACATACCAAGGAACGAGTCCAACACAATAGTTGGGCCAACAACAAAACTGGCAGTACCAGCAGGGAAGACAGTCCATTTGTGGGCGCCCACATAGAAGGGGCCAATAACAGCAAAGAGGTGGTCCACAAACTACCACCAAGTGACTGCACTCCAAAAATGGCGCACTTGAAGAAAACATCACAAAGTGTACCCTCAGCTTCTCTTCCAGGGGATACTCATCAATAGTCATAAGCACTGAATAGTCCGGCCCACATGCGAGGACCCCGGAGCAATAGCAAATAATATGCATATATCTACACATATATGTGTGTGTGTGTATATATATATATATATATATATATATATATATATATATTACCTACTGGCGGTCGCCAGTAGGTAGTTATAGTTAGGACCCTGTTTCCATAGGAAATCCGCAACATTCTATTTTGAATAACTTTGGCGCCGGTCGACGAATCCTCGCGAATTTCTCAAAATAGGTGGGGCGCTACGCTCCGCTCCTACCCTGAAAGTCTCGGGGGGATTCGTCAAGCGGGGGCTGAGATAAAAGGGGGGTCCCAAAACGCGTTTTTCCCATGCATTTTTCCATAGGACCTTTAGACAGGGCTACAGCCCGAACGGCTGAACAGAATTACTAGAAATTTGGCAGAGAGGTAGTCCTCAGGTCAAGGAAGTGCCTTTTGTAGGTTTGGTGTAAATCTGTTCAGTAGATTCTGAGAAAATAGCCTTTAAATCAATATATATATCTGAGCCAGCTTACGGTACGCTTACCGTAAGCTTACCGTACGCGTACGGTGGCGTGCGCGAGCGCGATTCTGATTGGCTGTTACATCTAAGTAAACATTCGAATCGGTCGAAACCAGGAAGTGGCGGCCGCCATTTTCTCTCTCGCACTCTGAGGGGGGGGCTGTAAACAAAGGCAAAAAACATATAAAGGGGCTGTTTAGACAGCGCCCATGCACATAGCCATGTTAGTTGAGTCCTCAAAGATCCCCCAAGGCCAAAAACGGTAAATTTTTATTTTTTGAAAATTTCGCCGATTACGCTTACCGTAAAAATTTTAATAAAAAACACTCTCTGTGCATGGCATATTATTGTCATCACTTACAAATTAATTTTAACAGATTACCTATCACAAGGAAGCGCATAATATGTCCTCCATGTGCGCACGGTGCGTAACGTGGGCACGCGGTGCGCGTAGCGCACTGCGTGCCCACCTTGCGTGTACGGCACTAACTGCGTAAAGTGGGCGCGCGGTGCGCGAAGCGCACCGCGTGCTCACTGTGCGCGCACGGTGCGCGAAGCGCACCGTGCGCGCACGGAACGAACTGCGTTAAGTGAGCGTGCACGCCACGAATGGCGTAAAGTAACTTAGCATTTAAAAAAACGTACAAATTCACTGAAAAAACCATAGGTTTCACACACGTTATAGTTAGGAATTAGCATTTAAAAAACCTTGCAAATTCACTGAAAAAACCATAGGTTTCAGACATGTTATAGTTAGCGGAAATTTTACTGATAAAAAACCAATGAAATTCCCCCGTTATAGTTAGTGCAGGCAACTATAACTCACGCGACCGCAATCTTCTGCTGATGACATATGTGTCTTTATGAAAAAAAAATATTTGTAATATATGTATAGCTAAAAATTTATGGAAGAAGACATGGGCAAATAAGTGTCTAAATACAGTATTAGCATCAGCAGAGGATTGCGGTCGCGTGAGTTATAGTTGCCTGCACTAACTATAACGGGGGAATTTCATTGGCTTTTTATCAGTAAAATTTCCGCTAACTATAACATGTCTGAAACCTATGGTTTTTTCAGTGAATATATATATAGATAGATATATATATTCACTGAAAAAAACCATAGGTTTTACAGACTTTATAGTGAGGAATTAGCATTTAAAAAACCTTAGAAATTCACTGAAAAAACCATAGGTTTCAGGGATGTTATAGTTAGTTGGACATTTCAAAAAAACTTGTATTGTGATTGCACCACTATTAATCATATATTCAAAAGGTCCACAGTAAGTCCATCAAATGTTTAGTTGTCCATCTTTATTACTGATTTGAAATCTTCTTGTTTTTAGAAAACAAACAGCCAGCGCGTTTCGTTCTCGACAGAGAACTTCTTCAGGGCTGTAAAATTAAAACATTGATAAAAAACACAGCACTTTTTGTGACAAACATAGATATATACAACATATAGACATGTACAATACCACATTCAAATAAGACACTTAAATAAAATGTCACATAGAATAAAGGGGATGAAGGTACAACAATCACCCTCATATGACCCAAAGTGGGTTATATCAACCAATTCAATCAAAAGGAATTGACCTATGTATGACCATTCATCAATAATAACCTCCCACAGATTGGAACCAAGTTTCCCAAGGTGAGTCAGCTCAACTATGGACCATATATATTTTAGATCTGGAGATGTTAAGGACAAATAAATACATTTATATCAAACAACCATTTCAACTTTGCAGTAATCTTTACACGGTTGACAATTTGATAAACATTCATCGCTATGTGTGCAAAGTTATGCATCTCTTATTATTTCTAAAAAGGCACAAGGAAAGAGAAAATAGAAAAAGCAAAAGAAGAGAGAATCAATCAAAAAAGGAGGAAAGGAAAAAGCCACATCAGAACAACGTACCATTCCTGATTTCCACGAAAAAGCCAAGTTAATCTTTATGACCATGTTGTCCTAGTCCAAAACGTCCTATCTGCCCATTAGATTCGGGTGAACTGGGAAATAAGCACAGCGAAAAACCAGAAGTATAGCCTAAGGAAATGTCACCAGGGAGAGCATCACAGATATGTGCATGTTGTACATCAATTTCCCTTAGGAGTCCAACACTCAACCTACCTTCTAGGTTGAGAGAAATATTAAAGCCACATTCCAAATTTTCGTTATTTTGACGTCGTCCAAAGCAAGTGTGATATGATAGTCACCAATCATACATTTCTCATTTCATAGTTATGGTAGAGACATCGCGGTATTACCTAATCCAAGATAAAAAAAACGATATATAAATATCTCAAAAATATTAACCTACGGCCATTGGGGCCAAAGCCCCAAGGGAACCATGGGAGAATTCACAGTGTCTCGTTTGAAAATTGCCAATATGCTAACTCCAGAGAATGTAATATAGGAGTAGAAATCTTCCTAACAGAGAACCATGAACATATGCCAAATTGTAAACACGAGTTGGTAAAAAGACGTATGACTGAAAAAACGTTAAATGGTTTACATAAATATCTACCGGTCGTATAGTCAATATAGGTGACACAGTTCTATAGGCTACTTAAAATGATAATACAACGTGCCAGGCGTGTTAATCTTAAAATTACGCACCCACCCATTAGTGTGACATACTCGAAGGTTATAATTGTGCAGATGTCCCCAATTCATGTGGTCAATACAGAGAATCATGATACATTTTACCCAATATGAGTATAGTCGGGCAGCGAGTAAAAGACATGGTAATCAACGGACTGCAGGAATAAACATTGAAAAACCCGTTCTTACCTATCGTAGAGATAATATAGTGGCTACCGAATTCCCGTAGTGCGGAGTCCCGCTAAGTTTTCAAAGGCACCAGTGTAAGGTTGCCATCATGAGAAAATGCACAACGTGCGTCTGACGTAATATATGTGGGTCGGCAACTCGTTCTGTTAGAAAGCCTGTAGTGTGTATCCAATGGAGCCGCCATATTGTAGTATAGGTATTAGTAGTAGTTGGACATTTGACTCATATAAAACCAGAGAAATTCACCTGTTATAGTTAGTTGAGCTAACTATAACTCGCGCAACGGTAATGCACTGCTGATGATGTCACATATTACATCACTCATGACATGGTCAGTGACATCACTCATGACATCACTCATGACATCTCAAATGACATCACTGATGATATCACTGATGACATCATCCAGTGAATGTGTGTTTCTGTAAAGTTTTTTTTTTTTTTTTTGCTGAGCAGAGAACAAAAATATTGTTACATTGGTCAGAAGGAAAAGGGACAACCATTAACAGTCCATATTTTACGCAAATACACAATAAGTGTCCGGCTCGCAAAAGCTCCCAGAGTTGGACTTTGGGGGTCCGCATCGGAACCCCTGACACCCGCAGCCCTACGACTCGGACACAGGGGGATACCTATGGGTCTCCCCAACACAGGCATGTACGGTGCGGGTGGCACCAACGCGTACCCACTGTAGGGGGCTCACTTGTTCGAGACGTCAATGAGAGCCCATGTACGCGTCGTACGACCGGATCCCATTGACTTCTATGGGAGTCCGACCGAACCGAGTCCGACAGCATACGTGCGCATCGTACTCGCTCGGTCGGACTGTAGGGGTCCGGCTCGGTCGGAAAACACTCCGGATCCGACTCAGTCGGAGTGCTTTCCGACCCGGATCGGAATCGGCCCCTATATGTGAGTGTTGGGGTGTATAATTGACTACATGAAAGACAGTGATTGCAAGAGTGTCTACATACACAAATGTGTACATGTATTAGTGATTGTATAAGAGAGTAAGTATGTGATAGTATCTATATCAATAAGGAAAGTGATGTGTGTATAAATAAGGCAGGTGTTGTGTATATATCTGCATAGGTGAGTTCATGGGTGTATGATTGATTTTTGGCATGACTGAATAGATGTGTGTGTAACTTTATGGATCAGTAGCACTGTGTAAATGTGTATATATATGCATGAGTGGATATTATACTGATGTAATGATGAGTGACACCATGTATAAGTGACTGTATCAGTGTATATCTGGCTCACAATATATAGATAAGAATCAGTGGATGGATATCTAGTATCTGGTATTGGTGTGTCTATGCTTTTCAAAACGGTAGTCTATATTTTAGATTGCGTCTATCAAAGGTTATATTACAGTATGAAGAGGTGTGTCAGACTATCACGTGGATGATGTCATCAGTGATGTCATTAGTGATGTCATTTGAGATGTCATCAGTGATGTCATGAGGGATGTCACTGACCATGTCATGAGTGATGTAATATGTGACGTCATCAGCAGTGAATTGCAGGCGTGCGAGTTATAGTTAGCTCAACTAACTATAACAGGCGAATTTCTCTGGTTTTATAGGAGTCAAATGTCCAACTAACTATAACGTCCCTGAAACCTATGGTTTTTTCAGTGAATTTCTAAGGTTTTTTAAATGCTAATTCCTAACTATAACGTCTGTAAAACCTATGGTTTTTTCAGTGAATATATATATATATATATAGATATATATATATATATATCGCTCGTGTTGACCAAACAACTTAGAGTTGCACTCTAGGACCCGCGATTCCTTATAGTCTCACAGTAGGCGGCCTGACGCGTTTCGCTTTGTTGCTTTCTCAAATGCTGTTTCCCTTCGTCACTCAGCAGGATGCATCACCTCTTTTATTTCAATTCTGCCACCTCGTGATAGGTCTGCAGTCTCGCACTGAATAGTGGAACTTGTAGTGATGCATCAATATTCCCTGTATGGTTGCCGGGGCTCGAGGGTCACTAATGCTTGCCCTGGATGGGCCCCATGCGCTGAGGAGTCATCATTCCGGCGTCGGTCCGTCTGATGTCAGCTGGGCAGATTCCCAACATATCAGCCCACTTGCTTCTCGCGGTGGTGCAACTCCCTACGGCTGGCCTGCCGCGTAAAGATTATCGCTCGTGTTGACCAAACAACTTAGAGTTGCACTCTAGGACCCGTGATGCCTTACTGTCTCTGCAGCAGACAGTAGGCGACCTGACGCTTTTCACTTTGTTGCTTTCTCAAAGGCCGTTTTCCTTCGTCACTCAGCAGGATGCATAACCTTTTTTATTTCAATGCTGCCACCTCGTGATAGGTCTGCAGTCTCGCACTGAATAGTGGAACTTGTAGTGATGCATCAATATTCCCAGTATGGTTGCCGGGTCTCGAGGGTCACTAATGCTTGCCCTGGATGGGCCCCATGCGCTGAGGAGTCATCATTCGGCGCCGGTCCTTCTGATGTCAGCTGGGCAGATTCCCAACATATCAGCTCGCTTGCTTCTCGCGGTGGTGCAACTCCCTACGACTGGCCTGCCGCGTAAAGAGTATCGCTCGTGTTGACCAAACATCTTAGAGTTGCACTCTAGGACCCGCGATGCCTTATAGTCTCCGCAGCGCACAGTAGGCGTCCTGACCCGTTTCGCTTTGTTGCTTTCTCAAAGGCCGTTTCCCTTTGTCTTTTATTTCAATGCTGCCACCTCATGATAGGTCTGCTTATGCAGCCTGAAATCACATTACTAGGCTCAAAAACTGCCACAATTGCATTGTAAATCTTTTACATTTGAAATATTAAAGAAACATACATCAGGATATTATCATGATACAGATAAAGAAAACTGCTTTCAGTTTGCTTTGAAAAACACAACCTTTATTTTCAAAGGTAAAAAGGCAAGATCATAGAGGCACATTAGCCTAGAGAGGCTGCATATAGAACAATTGGAAAAACTGGCGTCGTGCGTTTAAGACCTCCAGGAACCCCCAGGCTCCCATCATGCACCACAGGTGACCGTTAGGTCAGTTCTTTTGGACGGCGTATAACAGTGTAATCACAGCATGGGTAACAGATACATATATATGGCCATGCTATTCGTCCGGTGAGGGTTGCTTATGACTTTGATGAGTATACCCCTGGAAGAGAACTAGGATTACAGGTAAGTAACTTATCCTTCTCTTCCAGGGGATACTCGTCAATAGTCATAAGCACTGAATAGAGTAGCAAGCCCATCCCCATACCCTGCGGACGAATACCAGCATATCATAACCAGTTTACAAAACATATATTACCCAAACAAATTTCTCAAGGGTGCTTGTCCAAATTGAGCATCTGCATGAGTGTCATAATCAAGGCAGTAATGGCGTGCGAAAGTGTGAACCGAACGCCATGTGGCTGCTTTACAAATTTCCTGAATAGGTAAATTTCTAAGCATCGCTATCGTAGCAGCTTTGCCTCTTGTAGAATGAGCCCTCGGCTTGCCCCGGAGCTGCTTGTGTGCCAGTTGATAGGATAACATGATACATGGCACTATCCATCTAAAAATGGAACTTTTAGAGGCAGAGAAACCAGTGTTCAATGGACCATAATTCACAAAAAAACTGAAGTTGGGAGGGGGTGGGTTCTGGGTAGTTGGATACTTATATAGTTGTCCTAGGTGTAAAACACAAGGTGGCGTAGCGGAACAGATATATGCCTACTGTAATGTTGTTTAACATTGTATGCAGTCTGTCCTAGTACTTGTAACAATTGCATACAGATGTATGATGCATGTACATTCATGAAAGAAAGTTCCTAAATGCAAATAAAGAAATAATAAAAAAATAATAAAAAAAGTGTACCCACAGCATTACAACCTGCACAAACTCAACTGCCGGCATGCGCACAGCTCACTCAATACACAACACCAGTGGGAGGCAGACTACAATTTTTCCTTCAAGAATGGAAAAAAATAACAACGTACAAATGTGTGTTAAACAATACGGGTACTGCATAGAGCTAGCCAAACAACTACCCAACAAAGGGCCAAAAACAAAGATAGATTTGCAAAGGGAATTATCTCTACTACAGGAAGGAGGGAAGAACTTCAAACAAAACAAGCAATAGAACGGGTGCTTCACAAGGAGAGGAACAAAGGCATTTACTCAACGTACTTCCTAATTCCAAAGGTAGACTGAACACTACACCCAATATTAGACTTAAGGTTCCTAAACTAGTACATAAAGACACAAAGGTTCAAAATGACAATGCTGCAGGACGTGATTCCCCAATTGCAGCAGGGAGATTACCTTACAACCTTAGACTTAAAGGACGCCTACTTGCACATCCCCATGAACGAAAAACACAAACAAGTTAATAGAATATCTCAAAAAGAGTGGGGGTCTAAGGGATATGGTTTAAGGACTCAAACAGTTTATAATCCCCAATTCAACTAATGTATACAAAAAGAAAAACTGTGAGCCAAAAAGTTTTGTGACCATAACGTAACCACTCAGTAAATACTGATCTAAATCTAACTGCTGTCAACAAAGTACCAAATGTGCCAATAGGTGTATGTATGCATGAGAAAGATTCCCATCACCCACAACAAGTGGCTCGCTTCATCATTTGGGAACCTGGGAACTTCACCAGAGAACCATCCTCTACCAGATGGACGTAGATACTGGTTCAATGTGTGTCCCAAATGTATCTGTTGGTATATTGTCTGTATCGAGGGAACCACAATAATAATGATAAGGAGTGATGTATGCAGTGCACGTGATAAGAAAGTGATGGTTAAGATTGGTTACCAAGGTACAAATATGTTTTTATTGAAGTGCTACCTTGATACCAAGATAAAATAAAACAGTGCTATAACAGTTTGAACAAATAACTGTGTTGGAAAAGACTGGTCTACATGTTTCAGCTCTTGGATAAATTATATCCCAGCTTTCGTCAGGACCAGAAAGCTACTGCAAAATTATGGTGTATTTAATACAAAAATCTCGAAAAACATACAACCTGGACCTTGTTCTTGGTACAGGGAAAATACCTGTGGAAATAACAGCAGTAATCAATTCAAACAGACAAACAGAGTGGTAAAGTGTTACAATTTGGTCAAAAACCGCAAGGATATTAAATCTATCAGTTTTGCGAAGGTACCAATTAGTGTACTAAAACAACTATACAGCCATCACCTCAAGTGAAAAAATATTATGTTGTAACTCACCCGAATAGTTCTGGGTATGTGCCTCACCCCACCTGGCAACTGCTCAGGTTAGGAGGCACCGCTCTAGGGAATAATATAAGTAAAACATTATATCACCTGACCATGGTTGTTGAAATGCTAAACACTTAATATATATAGCGCAAATTTAAAAACAGGCGGATGGATCACACGGAAGTCTGGTCATCGACAAAGCATACCTCTATGCATTTTTACAATCGTGTCACTTTCTAAAGGAAAAAATGTGACCTAGAGACATAGTGCAGATTGCTAGAGCTACATTTTGTGCTGGTCATTGATGTGCTAGATGTTAAAAATACATCATCTAAGTTTGTTATATTATGTTGTTTAATGCAGGCGACTGGTATAGTTTTGTATTTCATTGTAGAATTGCTGCATAATGAGGGTAACACGCGCGCTAAGGTAAGGCTTTTACTCAAAAGACGTGTGTTATGGTTACTAGGCAACTTGTTAGTAAGAGTTGTCGGTTCGTTATATCTTACAGCCCAATTCCCTCTATTCAAAATGACTATCCAATGCTCGGCGCAACTCAAAGAAGAAGTTTCACCAATTTTAACTGCGAAGGTTTAACTAAAGGATTAGTTTAAGAAGCAGTATGACCGTGTACACCTTACCTCTCCGTCGGTACCTCTCGCGGCTTCTGAGCGAGAAGGGGAGGTGTACGTTGATAGTAGGGAATCCTATTTGAGGACCCGCAAAACGTCACTGCCGTCATGCGCGTGATCTGCGTAAAGACCTAGCGCAGGCTGATGACGCAATGGCGTAGTGACGTGCCGTGCATGTCTTGTCGGGAATTGTAGTCTTTTTTTTGTAGTCTTTTATCCTGAACCTAGTGCAATCGAGGCAATGTGATCGCGGAGTATATCGCGCCCCACCTATTGCATTAAGTTGCGGCGGGGGGCGATTAGTTTATGCCGTGAAACGAATACAGGTAGAGATTACCATCTGTAGTGTAATTGTCGTTGTTGTTTATATCGTTTTTGCCCACCTAGGACCCAGTTTTAATAAATGGCTCTCCAGGTATATGTTAATTTTATTGGAGAGTCAGATATTCACAAGAAAGGGGCCTGATCATGATGCAACAAATGACTGTTCTATGAGAAACCTATGTGCAGAGGGAGATTGTGTATATTCACTGGTCCTCAATAAGTCTCTTAAAGCGATGTCCATGGTATCTGATCATTCAATCCTAGACAGTCACTATGCAATTTATAGACCCATTTTTGCTCCTTTATGAAAAGGAATTTGTTGATGTCTGTAATATGAGATGGAATAAAGGGTTGTTCTAGAATGAGCCATCTCAAATCCTCTGGTTTATGGTTGAGGGAAAGGAAATGACTGGTTAGTCTTGTGGCTTGTTTTTTGCGCCTGATGGTGCTTTTATGTTCACTGATACGGACCTTGATCTTGCGTGTTGTCATTCCTATGTATCTGAGTGAACACGGGCATGTGATCTGGTAAATTACCTTTTCTGAGTTACAGTTGGTATGTCGCCGTAAGATCCATGGTTTTGCTAGCCCTAAATCAACCGATTTGGTTGGCTGTGTCTGTGGGCAAGCTGAACACGAGCCACATGGGTAGTGGCCCTGTACCGGTGGTAGATCCCATAGTGTTGATGTTTTTTCTTTTTCTTTCACCCTGGGTCTGGTCGAAAAACACAAACACCTATTAAGGTCCGTTGTCAACAAAACACACTATCAGTTCAAAATGCTAGCATACGGACTCAAATCAGCACCAAGAGTGTTCACAAAATGCCTAGCAACAGTAGCCACACACCTAAAAAGACGGAGAATTCATATCTATCCATATCTAGACGACTGGTTAGTAATAGCAAGCACATACAATAAAGTATCTCTGCAAACAGTATATACAACAAGTGATACAAACACTAGTGCAGCTGGGGTTTTCAATTCGTTGGAAAAAATCATCGCCAGAGCAAGTAAAGGTGTTCCTGGGCGCAAACCTGAATACAGTGTTAGGGAAAGCATTCCTAAGCAGCAAAAGAACATTAGCCTTGCTGAGGTAGACTCATCTCTACCAGAAGGGGCATCATCTGACAGTTTGGACAGTGGGAAAGATACTAGGAATGATGGCATCATGCATTCATTTAATTCCCAACATCTGTCTACACATGAGACCATTTCAAGAATGGCTCCAACAACAATCGTCAAAGTCAACAGGGAGTTGAGAGGATCTAGTGGTTGTTACACAAAGAATTCATCAGGATATGGCATGGTGGAAAAAGACAAACATATCACAGGGCACAGCTTTCACACAACCAACCCCAACAATGACCATAACAACGGATGGTTCCCAAAAAGGGTGGGGTGCACACATGAACAATCTCAAGGCGCAAAGATTGTGGACGCACCAGGATGCAGTGAAACACATCAACTTTTTAGAGTTGAAAGCAGCGTTATTAGCCTTGAATGCTTTTCAAAGACAAATCTACAACAAGAAAGTGATGATTCAAATGGACAACAAAACAACCATGTTTTATATAAACAAACAGGGGGAAACTCAGTCTCTAGCCCTCTCTACTCTAGCTCAAGAGATTTGGAAATGGGCAATTCAAAAGAACAAAGACATAGTAGCGATACTTTTATTTATATTTTTATTTCGGTCACTAGGACCATAAAAGAATAAAACCATTATACATACAATAAAATGCACAATTCAAGGCAATACAATGTATCCCAAAGAATGCCATAGTTATCAAAGACAGCATACATAGTATCCGGTTTACACAGAAACTACGAATAATTCATGTGGCTAGTAAAATAGAAACTGCGACAATTTACAAAGGTCATTGACTACTTTTAGGTTCACTATTCAGTTTGATGTGGTAATTGCGAGCAAACCACATGGCTGTTAAAAATTTCGCGAGTGCGAAGACTATAAAAGCTGTCAGATCAGTTTTTAAAACTCTGTAAGCTGGCAGATAATGAGAGAATCCTAGATTTTTTAATGTTCGAGGCATGTGGGCTGCTGAATTCATATCTGTGCATAGATCGCCGCCTAGTGTTGGGTCCGGATGTTTGCACGTTGTTGTCCTGGAAGAGTCTTCGAAGTATCCTTGGATAGGTGACTCCTCCCCTGGACTACAGTGCGCATGGGCATCCCCTCCATCCTCAGATTGTTTTTTTCTGCCATTGGGTTCGGATGTGCTATCTTAGCTCAAGTTAGGAAAAAATTTTGTCGAGGCCAAAAGGCCTTTAGTTCGCGTCGGTACTGTTTATCGATCGGTTTTCGATACCACCTTGTTAGTTTACTAACTTTCAGGACCGACTTTTTTCGCATTTACCTGCCCATCGACTACTTCGACGATGGAATCGAGGACGCCATTCAAGAGGTGTCCGGTGTGCAATGCGAAGTACCCCCACATCGACGTCCATCCGGTGTGCAACAAATGCCTTTCGCCGGACCACGACGAATCGACATGCATGGCCTGTGCCCGGTTCCGTTCCAAAAAGACTCTACGGAATCGACGAGCGGCTAGGCTCGAAGCGCAGCACGCGGCACCGGCACCAGCGGACATCTTCAACGAGGCCGAAGATGTCGAAGAATTGGAAGTCCTACCCTCCAGTCCCGTTTCCGAGCACGACTCCGGATCGGACGAAGTCGACGAATCACTCTTCCACAGAGGTGAAGACAACACCGAGGTAGAAGACGACGAGGAGGCCTTAGGGGCCGAAGAGAGTAGCTCCAATGATGAACAAGGCCTACCTGTTCAGACCGAAGAAAGCCCAGTGCCACAGTCTATGGCTCCGGTCGAGGGATCGCCTTCGGGCCTTACCCGAGACCCATCCCGCAGTTCTTCGGCCCCGCCCTCGGGCCCGGCCTCGGACATTAAGCGGCAGCCATTACTGCCTAAACCGGCTGGTTTCACTTCTACGAAACCGAAACCGAAAGCAGCACCGGTTCAAACGAAACCGAAACCGAAAGTGGCGCTAGTCGGATCGAGGCCTCCCACGCCTTCGACGCCAGTGAAACGCGTCGGCACCGAGCGCCCCAAGAGAGACTTCGGTGCCGAACTTGAAGCGGGCGACGTCGGAGTCGACGTACGGAAAAAGGCCTTCGGCGCCAACAAACCTGCTCAACTCCCGGCGCCGACGCCACCGACACCGAGGACCGCACTGCCTGCTACGTCTCGCATCGCTCCCTCGACAACACCAAAGCCTCACGCATCGAAAACGTCGACGGTCATTTCCTCACCTCGACTCGATGAACCACCGGCGCCGAAAAAATCCACGACTGCCTCTACGAACCTGGTCGGTGCAAAAGCCTCAAAGGCGCTCCAAACGCGACCCTTTGCGGCACAAAGCAGCAAAACCAAGACTGCCCTCCAGGACCCGTCGGGTTCCGGACCGATCGACGCTCCGGCAGCCTCTTCGGTGCCAGCCAACATTACCTTTGGCTTGCCTCCGTCCACAATCCCGAAAATATTCCAACTCAGGTCACGGGTCGCCCAGTCCACGAGTACACCTACCGAGACGTCTCCGGCACGTGTCATCGACGCCAACACTGGCAGAATGATTCTCCACGAGCGGAGAATAACTTCGGAACCACCGTTGGACCCTTTCAGGATCCCACTAAAAAGGAAGCTGCCTGTAGAATCAGAACCTGCCCTTTATGAACCTTTCCACTCATCCTACCAGGAACCACAGTTATTCTCTCCCACACACTCCGACACGGATGCGTTGGAGGACTACATGGAGGACCAAATCCCCTACCGTGGAGACATGGACCCTGATGACCAGCAGGACCCTGATCACACTTGGGGCGACCCAGTGGACCCAGGTGCACCTCTCGATGCACAGGACCCGCAACTCTATGGGGCAAAAACATCTCCCACAGAGGATACTGCAGCCTTCAACGCTCTTATCGAACGTGCTGCCAATAACCATGGGGTGCAGCTTCACTCTGACACCATCGAAGATGACTTTCTTATGGACACTTTCGCATCCTCCGAACGGCATGTAAAGACTCTGCCCATGTTGAAAGGAGTCCTCAAACCAGCCAAGGACATTTTCAAGGAACCCACCAGGGCACGAGTGATAAACCCCAGGATTGATAAGAAATACCGATCAGCACCTGGGGACCCTACTTACATCAGAGGCCAATTACCACTAGACTCCATTGTCGTAGCGAATGCTCGCAAGAGGGCACACTCGCAAACGACAGGTGACCCTCCTCCCCCGGACAAAGAGTCCAAGGTGTTAGAGACCTCTGGCAAGCGAGTTGCCGCCCAAGCTGCCAACATATGGCGCATAGCCAACACTCAAGCGCTCCTTGCTCGCTATGATAGAGCGCACTATGACACACTGGAGCAACTATTCCAACATCTCCCTGACCAGTTCAAGGAAGGCGCAGAAATTCTCATCAGAGAGGGACAGCTACTCACAAATGCTTCCATCAAGTGTGCACTAGATGCCGCTGACACAGCCGCCAGGGCCATAAACACAAGCGTCATGCTGCGACGCCATGCCTGGTTACGAATCTCTGGATTCAAGCCTGAGGTACAAAATAATATACTCAACCAGCCTGTCAACCCCGACTATTTATTCGGCCCGGAGGTTGACACCACCCTTGAAAAGATCAAAAAGGACACGGACACTGCAAAGTCCATGGGCGCCCTCCAGACTCAGTCCTTTCGGAGCGGCTCCTTTCGTCGCCCCGGAAACAAGGGAGCAGGTAGAGGACAGGGGTCACAACAAACGTATAACAAAGGCAATACACAGACCACCTACGATAAAAACACCCGAGGTGGATATCGTGGCTCCAGTACAAAGGGCAGAGGACGCGGCTACGGCAACACCAGGTCCTCCCCCAAAAACAAGCAGTGACGCCCTCTCCCTTCCTCCCGACCACATAACACCTGTCGGGGGAAGGCTACAAAGGTTCCTGTCCACGTGGAACTCCATCACCACGGACAGGTGGGTCAAAGATATTGTCAAATACGGTTACTGTCTAGAGTTAACCTCCACTCCACCCATAATACCGCCAAGAAACCGTCCTATGTCCTCAGAGCACTTAACGCTCTTACAGCAGGAGGTGCAAAGTATGCTTCTAAAAGGCGCTATAGAGGTCGTACCCGTCCACGAGCAGGGCACGGGAGTGTACTCCCTCTACTTCTTGATACCAAAAAAGGACGGGTCACTCAGACCTATATTAGACCTAAGACCCCTGAACTGGTACATTCTTTCAGAGCACTTTCACATGCTCACTCTCCAGCAAGTCCTTCCGCTTCTCAAGCAGGGAGACTTCCTAGCCACGCTGGACCTCAAGGATGCGTATTTCCACATCCCCATTCACCCCTCACACAAAAAATACCTCAGGTTTACTGTTCAGGGTCAGCATTACCAGTTCAAAGTCCTTCCCTTCATCGTGACAACAGCGCCCAGGGTTTTCACGAAGTGCCTAGCTACGGTGGCAGCACATCTACGGAGGCAGCATATACACGTCTACCCCTACCTGGACGACTGGCTCGTTCAAGCGAAGTCAGCCCAGCAATGTGCCAGCCACATGTCCCGCACCATTCACCTTCTTCACAGTCTGGGATTCTCACTAAATTACCCAAAGTCCCATCTCCAGCCCGCACACGTACAACAGTACCTAGGTGCGACTATAGACACTCTGGCGGCCACAGCTCAGCCAAATTTAGTGAGGATCAACAGCATGCAACTGCTGATCTCCAAACTCAAACCCAAACACTCACTTCAAGCGCGAGTGTTCATGCAGTTGATAGGCATGATGGCCTCCTGCATCTTCATAGTCCCACACGCGAGATTACATATGCGCCCGCTTCAGGAGTGCCTAGCACGTCAGTGGAACCAGGCTCAAGGACAGCTACAAGACCTAGTGTTGGTGAGCGGTCGGGCATACAACTCTCTGCATTGGTGGACTCCACAAAACCTTTGCAAGGGCCGACCGTTCCAAGAGCCTGTTCCACAAATAGTACTGACAGCGGACGCGTCTCTCCAGGGATGGGGAGCTCATGTACTCCACTACACAGTGCAGGGACTATGGACGACACAACAGAAGAAGATGCACATCAACCTTCTGGAACTGATGGCAATCTTCCTAGCCATGAAGGCATTCAAAGTACATCTGTGCAACAAGGTTGTGTTGATCCGGACGGACAACATGACCACAATGTACTACATACAGAAGCAGGGAGGAACGCACTCTCCACAGTTGTCTCATCTGGCTCAGAGCATGTGGAAGTGGGCCATTCAGAGGAACATGTTCCTAATGGCGGAACACCTCCCCGGCAAGGACAACCAGATGGCGGATCTGCTCAGCAGACACAGCCACCAGATGCACGAGTGGGAGTTACACCCATCAGTACTCCAGCCGTACTTCCAGCAGTGGGGTCATCCGGAGATAGACCTGTTCGCCACAAGCGAAAACGCAAAATGCCAAAGCTTTGCCGCCAGGTTCCCACATCCGCAGTCGCAGGGCAATGCGATATGGATGAACTGGTCCGGCAGATTTGCGTACGCTTTTCCCCCAGCGCCACTGATACCGCTGGTGGCTCGCAAACTCAGACAACACTCCCTGACACTCGTCCTAGTTGCTCCTACGTGGGCACGCCAGCCATGGTACACCACCTTCCTCGAACTTTCCGTGGTGCCGCATCAAAGGCTGCGGATCAAACCCGCTCATTTGACGCAGAACCATGGAGAGATTCAGCACCCAGATCCGCAACAGCTGAACCTGGCAATCTGGCTCCTGAAGTCCTAGAGTTTGGCTATCTCAACCTGCCACCTGACTGTATGGACATCATCAAGGAGGCCAGAAGACCCACTACAAGAGCTTGCTATGCAGCCAAATGGAAAAGGTTCGTCATTTATTGCAGTAATAATGACATTAACCCGCTGGACGCATCCATCCAAAACATAATCTGCTACCTATTACACCTATACCGATGCAATCTGGCGTACACCTCTATACGTGTCCATTTGACTGCAATATCAGCCTATCTGCAAACCAGGCAGCACCTCTCTCTATTCAGAGTGCCTGCCATCAAAGCATTCTTGGAAGGACTCAAACGAGTCATTCCACCTAGTCACCCACCGGCTCCGATGTGGAACCTCAACCTGGTCCTCACACGCCTAATGGGTCCACCCTTTGAATCTCTACACTCATGCGAGATTCAGTTCCTCACCTGGAAAGTAGCTTTCCTGGTAGCGATCACTTCCTTAAGAAGAGTTAGTGAACTCCAGGCACTAACCGTTCAAGAGCCATTTATACAGGTTCATGCCAACAGGGTCGTACTACGTACCAACCCAAAATTCATGCCCAAAGTAATATCGCAGTTCCACATGAATCAGACTATCGAACTGCCCGTTTTCTTCCAAAACCCGCAAACTGTCGCAGAAAGGGCACTCCACACACTAGATGTACGAAGGGCCCTCATGTACTACATCGACAGGACTAAACCCTTCAGGAAGACAAAACAACTGTTCGTTGCCTTTGCCCCGCACCACAAAGGTAACGCCATCTCCAAAGCAGGGATAGCCAGATGGATAGTTAAGTGTATTCAAATCTGTTATCAAAAGGCAAAACGCACATTAACTATTCCACCACGAGCCCACTCAACACGTAAGTTAGGGGCTTCCATGGCTTTTCTAGGAAATATTCCCCTGCATGATATATGCAGAGCAGCCACATGGTCCACTACACACACTTTTACTAAACACTATTGTGTAGATGTGCAGTCAAAACAGCAGGCAGCTGTAGGACAGGCTGTTCTAAAAACTCTTTTTCAGACCGCTGCAGCTGGCACGGGTAGCCGCCGCTAATAGAGGGCACTGCTATACATTCTATGCACAGATATGAATTCAGCAGCCCACATGCCTCGAACTGAATATGCTACTTACCAGTATGCATCTGTTCTTGGCATGTAGGGCTGCTGACATTCATATCGCCCTCCCTCCTCCCCGGCGCCTGTCGCAGCTGCAGCTCTCAGAATTACTGTAAAGCATGGTCATCACTTTCTGTATCTACTCCATCACTGCCACAATGGCGAAAAACAATCTGAGGATGGAGGGGATGCCCATGCGCACTGTAGTCCAGGGGAGGAGTCACCTATCCAAGGATACTTCGAAGACTCTTCCAGGACAACAACGTGCAAACATCCGGACCCAACACTAGGCGGCGATCTATGCACAGATATGAATGTCAGCAGCCCTACATGCCAAGAACAGATGCATACTGGTAAGTAGCATATTCAAAAGGTACCAACCAGTACTTTCTCGGTCTTTGATAAGCTTGACAGAAAAATAAAATGTGCAAATCTGACTCGGTTGTGTGACCGCATGCTGGGCATTGAGGTGTAAATTGCGAATGGGACCAATTAGCCATGTATTCCCTAAGAGGTAGGGTGCCATAGCGCCATTGTAAATAAAGTTTCCTTGTTAAAGGAGGACTTATATTATCAAGATCTGGTTCCCTGTGAAAGGTGTCTTTAAAAGTCAAGAATTTCTCCGACAGAGATCCTACCCGTACACTCGCAGTAGCCACATGCAAATTATAGTCATAAAATGTTAATGCGAGAGTTTTGCGTGGGATCTTACAACAAAGTGTTTACTGGGTCAGACCAGAAATCTGGTCTTCCTATCTTTTCACATGCCATCTTGACAAACTTTAACCATGGGACTTGAGAAATTTTTACAAGGCAAAGAATCTCCTGTAGTTCTGCTCTATATCCCAGGAGTTCTGGTGAGCTCCATAATTTGCGCCAATATATAATTGGTTTAAGGGCAAGCTCCTCGGAGATAGGTTTTAAGCCTAGATCTAATCTTAATGGCAATAAGGAAGTGCTGGGCGGTAGAGCTGTCAGATGCCTGAGCAGGTTGTTCTCTATGACCTGGAGTTCCTGATTATGACCCCAAATTTCTCCTCCATAAAGCCCAGCGGCCCTCGCCTGGGTTTTGTAGATGTGAAGGCGGGGGCCTAGAGGCTTATAATTCAGGCCCTTTGCCATTCTACAAATGGCGCCAGTCGTCTGGGTCAACTTGAGTTTTACCTTTGTTTGATGTGAGTCCCATGTCATGTGCTGGTTAAATGTGACCCCCAAATACTCAAAGGTGTTAACCCTCTCCAAACTGGCATGGCCTATGCGCGGGCTCGGACGTGTTGTGGGGCGGGGTTGAAGATCATATATTTTGTTTTTCCCGCGTTGATCTCCAAACCATGTTTGCTGCAAAAGTCCACAAAGCCATCCAGGACCCTTTGAATACCCATTGGGGATTTGGATAGCAGCAGGATGTCGTCCGCGAACATAATCGCGGGCACCCTGGTGCCAACCAACTTGGGAGAGTCGATGTTGATTAGCTCATTTAGGTGGGCGAAGACCCCGTTGACAAAGAGGCAGAAAAGGGTCGGTGCAAGCACACAGCCCTGTCTAACCCCCCTGTCAACGGGGAAAGGATCCGAAAGGGCTCCTCCTCTACCGCACCTTACCCTAGCATAGTTTCCCCGGTGTAGCATCTTCAGAAGTACCAGGAGCTCCTTTGGTACCCCTAGGTCCGTCAAAACAGCCCATAACCTGTCTCTAGGGACTAGGTCAAAGGCTGCTCGCAGGTCAACAAACACTGAATATAGACTACCCCCCTCAGCTAAGACGATCTTCCAATAAAGGATATTCAAGCGGAAGATCTGGTCTACCGTTGATACGCCTTTCCTGAACCCCGCTTAGAATGGACTCAGGATGTCATTCTCCTCCATCCACAGCTGGAGTCGATTTAATATTAATCTTCCAAAGATTTTTTGTGAGACATCAATTAGACTTATTGGTCTATAATTGGCTGGGAGCAGGGGCGAACCCTTCTTAAAGATGGGGACGATCTCTGCGCCCAGCCACGTCTCCGGAACCTCCATGCCCCCCAAAATGGAATTAAAAAGTAGAGCAAGGTAGGGTGCCCAAATGTCCTGCTCATGTTTGAAAAGGTCCCCTGGTAGACCATCCAAGCCTGGGGCCTTGCCAGACGCCAACCCAGCAATAGCTACTCTAACCTCGCTAATTGTAAAATACTCTGCATTAATGATGTTTTCAATCGCCATTGGTGGAGAGACTATCAGGTTCCCTTCCGGCAAGCGGTATAAGGAAGCGAAATGATCTGACAATGCACTAGCTGAAATATTTGGCTCCACTGCGGGCGTCAGATTCCCAGATTCATTATTAGCGGTACGCCAAAATTTGCGAGAATCTCCTGAAGCTAGTGCAATGGTCAGTGATGCCCATTTATCACTCCAATTCTTTTTTTGCATTGTTCAGTAGGGTTTTGTACAGTGATCTCTTAGTCCTAATGAGCTCAATTCCCGCTCTCGCCTTAATGGAGTTTAGTAAGCTAGTTTTTGCATTTCGGCAGGTCTTGTTGTACCAAGATGGACCTGACAAACTTCCATGTGGCCGTTTCACAGGACGAGTAAAAATTTCAGATAGTGATATCGAGAGATCTTTATGTAGTTGCCCTAACTGTGAATGTAGTCTCCCGGGCGGGAGTGTCTGTATAATTTCGAGTATGGGAATTACCCTAGTATAAAGTTTGGGCAAATTGTCTGGGTCAGGAGTTAGGCTTTCCCATTTCACTCTACGTCTATTATGAGTAAGGACAAGCCCCCCTTCAATTGACATCCTTTGCTTATTCCTGGGGTCAAGGCCAGGGTGATCGTACTCGAGTTCCAGAGCATTGTGGTCGCTGTCTTCCCTAGGTGTCACTCGGAATATATAATATATGGCCACAAAGCTAATGGAACGAGAATGTAATCAAGTCTCGACATCCTGCCAGGCCTGTTGTAAGTAAAATTAGCTGGACTATCCAGGTTTGTCCTTCCATTACAGGCCCGAAAGCCATATCTTAATGTTAAAGAAGTTATTTGTGTGGCCAGAGGTGTCCATACTCTTGGCGGCAGTGCATTCAATGGGGGTATGGACCACTCTAAGTCCTCATCCTGGGTGAGGTCCGCTAAGATGCCCGGAAGGGGTTCATATTGACAATTAAAGTCTCTTCCGATTAGAATGTGAGTGCCCGGGGCAATTTCGTCCAGGACCTGTACCAGTTCCTCAATTGTGCGTGATATCTGGGGGGAGCTAACTGGCCTGGAATAAATATTAATCAAGAGGAGTCTATTTACATTTGTCCACTCAAGACGAACAACCAGAATATCCTCTGATTTTTGCGGACAGACAGTAGCCCTACATCCCAGGTCAGTAGCAACCCATATTGCCAGGCCCCCAGATGGGCGGCCTGTTCCATTCCATATAGCTTGTGAGGTAAAAGATGCAATGCCTGGGTGGGTAATGTGGTCTCTCTTGCCCATGTTTCTTGAAATAGACATATGTCTTGGGCTTTTATGTAAGTACACCAGTCCGGGGTATTAATTTTATTTGCCAAGCCTGCCACATTCCAGGACAAGATCTTGAGGGAGGAAGAGTTGTTTTCCTCTGGCTGGCGGTTTAAAACCGTGTCCTCGCCTTTGTCCTGTTCTAGTGTGGTAATAGCGACTAGGCTTGGTAGTTGGATTGCAGTTTCCTCACTTGAGCTGGGCACAACCACAGGGCTTATAGCCCTTTTATCCATGTCTAGGGGATCCCAATCGACTCTGGTCTCCTCCATAAAAGTGGGTCTACATTTATGAGTTTTAACAGGGCACATACCCTCTGTAGCCTCCCGCCCCCACCTCTTTTGTGGTCAGTCCACCATGTCTAAACTGGAAAATCTGTTATAGGTTGGAAAGTAATCTAGGCGCGATGGTCTAGGAAGGGGATTTATCCATGCTGGTCTTGAGATACAATTGCCCAACCTACTGGGTACTAGTTCCCATCGCTCATCTAGCTGCGCTGAATTATTGAGTGGGTAAAAGAAAGATAAGGGACGTGGAATAATAGAAATCCCTTGTACGGGATGAGACCAGTTACATATGTGGGAAACAGTACGTGGGTCTCTGAAGTTAATCAGCACACAGTCCCCTTGGGTCAATTTTCTGGTACTCCCTATCCAAGGGACGCGCCTTACCATCAATATCTCACTGCTAATTCCTTCTGGGAGAGGCCTGTTAACTGAAAGCCAGTGTATGACCTTGTTTTTCAGGGTCCCCTGCGATTCACGAGTGGAGGTGTTGAGTTCTGGTATCCCCGTAAGAATTACAGTGTAGGGGATTGCCTCAGGTGGTAAATCGATGGATCTATAGTTTGCATCTTTGCGAGGGGCTTCATTATGTGGTTCAACTGGCTTCGCTTGTTGGTCTAGGGATTGGGAGTTTGGTAGATGATTAGGATTAATAATTTCTGAAGATGATGGATTTAACTGCAGCGTTGATGCCACCTTGGGGTTTAATGAGCCATTGTTAGTTGGTTTTGCAAGTAAAGGGAGCGTAACAGAGGGTGGCAGTATGTCACTAGAGCTGTTGTCAGTTATCAGTAATCTTTCTGCAGGTTTAATGATCCCCATCTGAAGATTAGCTAAGCTTTTCTCTATGTTTGCTAAGCTTTTTATAAGTGGGGAGAGGAGGTCTTTAAGGAGAACACCAATATTTAGCAAAGTAAAGGCCTCCTCCCCCAATCCCACTTTTAAGGTATGGTCTATATGTGGCGGAGTATTTGATGATATAGGCCTTTGTTCCTGCGCACAACTAGAGTTTTTTTTTGCTATAGCTGGTCGGTTGTTCGCAGGTCTAGGGTTTTTCTTAAAGCTTTTCAGTTTACAACCTCCGCCTAGTTGTGACCCTTCTTTTATTTTTGGAATAGCCCCTTCCCGAGTGTGTTGTTGTACAAGAGTGAGCTGGGTGGGCCCTGTGGAGAGATCTTCACTATCTAGTTGTATAGGTTTATTTTGAATGACATTTCTAGATGGAGTGGGCAACGGGAGGGGCAGTAAGCTAAGCTCAGTATGAGCAGATATGTCACATTCGGTTATCGGGTCACTAGTATTGCATGATACAATATGATCAGTTTTAGCATTGGGTAAAACATTCTGCTCTCCCCCTGATAACGTAATATGCCTCAAAGAGTGATCTGGGGTTGTAGCATGCTGTATAGGGCCCAATGAGGACCTTCTGACCCAATCGATCTCTTGAGAGATGCGCCTTTCTAAAATTGATATTTCGTCAATTAATAAGGACCCAGCCTTTGCAAAGTATGTGTCCAGAGTACCTGTAGCTGGGCGCGTGGCACAGGCGGTTTTACTTCTGGTTTCTCTTGTGGACATCTTGGTATGGCAGGCAAGTTAATGATATAGATGTTCGCCCAGGCCGACCACGGCCGTCCTCGAACGGCCTCAAACGGCCCGCTCTTTGCCCGGTCTTCGCTCCGGGCTGCGACCCGCGCGCGTCCCGCTAGCGCGTAAAGACGAAAGCACGTGATATACCAATGAGCAGGAGGGGGAGGCACCGGGAAGAGGAAGTCAGGTGGGGCGGGTGGATTAGCGCCGGGCTACCTGGTCCTCGCAGTCCCGGGAGAGAGTACAACACAAGTTCCTGTTCAATCCCCTCCGATGTTTGTAGCGGCAAAGGTCAGCAAAATCCCAGCATCAGCAACGCCTGCGAGCAGCTCCCGCGAAGCGGGGGCCGCGAGGCGTAAAATAGGTAAGGGGGGAGGCGCCGGGAAGAGGAAGTCAGGTGGGGCGGGTGGATTAGCGCCGGGCTACCTGGTCCTCGCAGTCCCGGGAGAGAGTACAACACAAGTTCCTGTTCAATCCCCTCCGATGTTTGTAGCGGCAAAGGTCAGCAAAATCCCAGCATCAGCAACGCCTGCGAGCGGCTACCTCGAAGCGGGGGCCGCGAGGCGTAAAATAGGCAAGGGGGGAGGCGCCGGGAAGAGGAAGTCAGGTGGGGCAGGTGGATTAGCGCCGGGCTACCTGGTCCTCGCAGTCCCGGGAGAGAGTACAACACAAGTTCCTGTTCAATCCCCTCCGATGTTTGTAGCGGCAAAAGTCAGCAAAATCCCAGCATCAGCAACGCCTGCGAGCAGCCCCCGCGAAGCGGGGGCCGCGAGGCGTAAAATAGGCAAGGGGGGAGGCGCCGGGAAGAGGAAGTCAGGTGGGGCGGGTGGATTAGCGCCGGGCTACCTGGTCCTCGCAGTCCCGGGAGAGAGTACAACACAAGTTCCTGTTCAATCCCCTCCGATGTTTGTAGCGGCAAAGGTCAGCAAAATCCCAGCATCAGCAACGCCTGCGAGCGGCTCCCGTGAAGCGGGGGCCGCGAGGCGTAAAATAGGCAAGGGGGGAGGCGCCGGGAAGAGGAAGTCAGGTGGGGCGGGTGGATTAGCGCCGGGCTACCTGGTCCTCGCAGTCCCGGGAGAGAGTACAACACAAGTTCCTGTTCAATCCCCTCCGATGTTTGTAGCGGCAAAGGTCAGCAAAATCCCAGCATCAGCAACGCCTGCGAGCGGCTCCCGCGAAGCGGGGGCTGCGAGGCGTAAAATAGGCAAGGGGGGAGGCGCCGGGAACAGGAAGTCAGGTGGGGCGGGTAGATTAGCACCGGGCTACCTGGTCCTCGCAGTCCCGGGAGAGAGTACAACACAAGTTCCTGTTCAATCCCCTCCGATGTTTATAGCGGCAAAGGTCAGCAAAATCCCAGCATCAGCAACGCCTGCGAGCGGCTCCCGCGAAGCGGGGGCCGCGAGGCGTAAAATAGGCAAGGGGGGAGGCGCCGGGAAGAGGAAGTCAGGTGGGGCGGGTGGATTAGCGCCGGGCTACCTGGTCCTCGCAGTCCCGGGAGAGAGTACAACACAAGTTCCTGTTCAATCCCCTCCGATGTTTGTAGCGGCAAAGGTCAGCAAAATCCCAGCATCAGCAACGCCTGCGAGCGGCCCCCGCGAAGCGGGGGCCACGAGGCGTAAAATAGGCAAGGGGGGAGGCGCCGGGAAGAGGAAGTCAGGTGGGGCGGGTGGATTAGCGCCGGGCTACCTGGTCCTCGCAGTCCCGGGAGAGAGTACAACACAAGTTCCTGTTCAATCCCCTCCGATGTTTGTAGCGGCAAAGGTCAGCAAAATCCCAGCATCAGCAACGCCTGCGAGCGGCTCCCGCGAAGCGGGGGCTGCGAGGCGTAAAATAGGCAAGGGGGGAGGCGCCGGGAACAGGAAGTCAGGTGGGGCGGGTAGATTAGCACCGGGCTACCTGGTCCTCGCAGTCCCGGGAGAGAGTACAACACAAGTTCCTGTTCAATCCCCTCCGATGTTTATAGCGGCAAAGGTCAGCAAAATCCCAGCATCAGCAACGCATGCGAGCGGCACCCCATAGTAGCGATACACTTACCAGGGAAGGACGATATCGAAGCAGACAGACTGAGCAGACAAATGTCATCATCCCATGAGTGGGAAATGAATCAATCGGAACTAAAGACAGCTTTCTTAGTGGCAGAGTTAGTTCAACTACAGGCTCTAACATTGCAGGAACCCTACTTCCAAATACATATGAAACAGGGTGGTCATGAGAACAGATCCACATTTCACGCCAAAGGTGGTATCACAATTCCACATAAACCAAACAATACAAATTCCAAGTTTCTTTCAAAAGCCAAAGACAAAAGCAGAAAGAAGTTTGCATACACTGGACGCTAGAAGAGCGGTCATGTACTTCGTTGAGAAAACCAGGTAGTACAGAAAGACAAAACAATTATTTGTCTCTTTTGCTAAAAGCCTTTTCAGGAAGACCAGTAGCCAAAAATACCATCGCCAGATGGATTGCACAAGCTATTCAATTCTGTCACAAACAAGCAGGTGAAGAATTACAAGGAGCGCCAAGGGCTCACTCAACATGAAAGAAGGCAGCTACACTCGCATTTCTGACAAATACTCCAATTCAGGACATTTGCATGGCAGCAACCTGGTCTTCCATACACACATATAAAAAGCATTACTGTGTGGACATCCAAATGAATAAGGAATCACAAGTGGGACAAAAGGACTTACAACATCTATTCACAAACCAGCAGTCATCTTCCACCCAGCCACCACTGGACTAGCAAACTGCGACAAAATCTATGCACAGCATGTGAATTCAGAAAAGATTCATGCTGCAAAACGAATAGTTTCTTACCTGTTGGTTTAGTTTTGCAGCTTGAAGAATTTTCTGGATTCACTAGCGAACCCACCCTCCTCCGCCCGAAAGATGAGACAGGAGGAAATCTATGAAAAGAAGGATCAAGAAAAAAAAGAAAAAAAAAGAATCCGAACATGGCGACCAAAGGTGGGAGGAAGCACGCCGACGTCACAGAAGGACACCAAATGGTGGTATGTCGACGCCCACCAAACCCCCCCCCCCCCCTTCCAAAAAACGGAAGAAATACTATGATTCCGGACCCAACCACTAAATGGCGGAATAATGCACAGCAGGTGAATCCAGAAAATTCTTCAAGCTGCAAAACTACCCTGACAGGTAGGAAACTATTTGTTATATTGTGCTCTTACCGCAAATCCATGTCTGAGGGACACTGAAGGCTGAAACTACTTATTTACCTGGTGTGCCAGTGAAAGTCATCCTTTGAAAGTCCGCTTCTCTGGTGTATTTTGTTTCCATTTCTCCAGGCCAGTAATGTTCTTTGATGGGCCACTAGCTCTTTCGGCATTCCTCTGTCTACATTTTCAACCTTCATTGTTTAGGTCCCTGTAGGAATAGGATCTGCTTCTTATGGTTACTCCCTCTTTTTGCTTGATGTGATGCTGTTTTGACTAATCTGACTGCGATCCTGCTAATCAGGACCCCAGTCTATCTGCTTTCTCCCTAAACTGTTGTGTTCAGTACCTAGGTACATCCCACATTGGATACTGGGGTACCCTTGTCAGTCCCTAGTATATGGTACCCATGTAACCAAGGCATACGTACCCAGCGATCTCCCATGGGCTGAAGCATGCATTATGCCACCCATGTGAGACCATTCAAAATGGAACTACAGGCCAGCCATTGCAGCCTGTATAAGTGGGTGCATGCACCACTTTCTAAAGATCTAGGTTTACCATATCTAATGGTCACTGCACTTAAAACCTATAAGTCACCCCATAGCAGGCCTTTACAATCCTGAGGGCATGGTGCTTGGTTCTAAGTGAGAGGGTGCCCCTGCATGAGCAGGATTCCCCTGCAGCCTACGGAGTTCATTCTCCCGGGTTGTCAGTGAAGCAGCCATATACTATATTGAGGGGCAACGTGTAATCGTGCGATGACCATCTCGAAAACTGCTGCAACGAATCCTATCATGTTTGGTATAAAACATGTTGGAATAATACCCCCACACCGTAAACGGTGTGGGATGTATGAATCCAAGCATCGAGAGACCCTCCGTTTGGCTCTGTGTTCCCAGTACCAGCCTTCTTGACCCGGACAGCACAAAATGGTTGCTGCTAACCAGAGACACATTTCTGCCCTCCTGCTGCTCAGCCAGGGGAAGGCAGAACAATAGGCATCCTGTCAACGGGAGGTGTGACCACCTCCCAGACATCCCTGTGCATAGTCCAGTTCAAACCAGTCCTGGGAGCCGTTGGCTCCTGCTCTGGCGTGAAACTGGACAAAGGTCATGGGAGTAACCTCACTCCTGTCCAAACCCTCCCCTGGGAGGGACCCCTGAATCTTCCCAAACCTTTCCTTAGGGTACTTAACGACTTACCTGGGTGTAGGTCCCTAGATTCGTCGTGGGATAAGATTCAGAACTGAAACCACTGAACTTCTACCATCTGGGCACTCTGGAGTTCGCTGGACTTCCTTTGATCCTGACTTCGTCTCCCTTCCAATCTGCTGCATCGTCTGTGCCTCATACAGGAACCTTCCAAGGCCTGTGAAGCATCAAGGACTACCGAAGTAATCTCCCTTGGAGTGAAGGAGTCACTCCCCTGCATTCGCAGGCACCGCAACGAAGACGACTGGTCTGCAGATCGCTAACTCGTCTGGACTCCGTGGGCTCTGCAACACAGTTGGTGGTTTTCCTCAGCTCCTGAGGCCTGCTCTACATTCTCACCAAGTTTAAGGCCAGTAGTCCTTGTGGGGGTTGCAATAATCAACCCCCTGGGTACCACGTCCTTTTGTAGTTGCAAAGACTTGTTGACATCTTTGCAAGAAGATCTTCGAGCTCCAAGTAGCCCCAACCAGGAGCACTTTCAGTGACCAGAATCTTCGGCCACACTGCATCGTGTGCATCGTGGCCTGCATCTTTTGGCGAGCTGCTTGAGGTCCTTTCACGACTCCTGTGCATATGGCTTGTGTGTCCATTTGAGGGTCATCCTTATTTTCCTTTGGCTCCCCTGATTGCTCGGGGCCTGCCCTGACTCCCCTGCTTGTGATGAGTCTCCTGGACCTTGCTGGTCCCAACTGTGCACCTTCTTGACTTCCTGCGTGGGTTGCATTTGCCAAGGCTTGTTGGTGCTACCCCCGGACATTGACCCCATAGCACTCGACATCCTTCGTGGGACAGCTCGTACCCGGGTCCTGGTCGTCCTCGGCATCGCCTGGTCCTTGCAGCTGCTGAGTCAAGGTCACTGTCATCCTTCCTGAGGCACCTGACATCGGAGGGCATCCGTCTTTAAGTATCCTGCTCACTCCCGAGTGACATAGACTCTGTCTCCTCTGCTTTCAGGTACTCCTCTTCTAGAATCCACATTTAGATTCCTCTGAACACTTTCTCCTCTTCCAGCACTTTCCTGAAGTTCTCCATTGGGTTCGGCGGCAGTTTCCGATGCCACTTCACACCTGAGCACCCGGATTCCCTGGGTTAGGTAACTTGGGTACCATGGTATCCATGGGTGGAGTGACACTCCAACCTTATGTCTTCCACAGGGTTTCTTTTGGGTTCACTGGGAAGGGTCTCTAATCTTTAAAATTCCAACCGCGACTTGCACATAGACTTGTACGGAGCATGCGGTTTTGTTCACACACTGCACACGATCTCCGTGGGGTCCTTATCTACTTGGGTGATTCTATGGGTCCCCAGCAATTCTATGTCCTCTCGACATTGTCCTGACTCGAGTTGTGGTTCTTGTACCACTTTCTTAGTATATGGTTTGTTTCCCCCAGGACCCACTGTGTATTAATGCTATGTACTGTGGCTTCTTTGTTAAGGTATTGTGTACTTTGTGTCTATCTCCGTGTAGGAGATACTGTAAGGTACTAGACTGTTTGTTATATAATAAATACATATTTTTATAAATACTTTGTATGGTTCCTTTTCATTTAATCTATAGGATTACGTTCTGGTAAAACAAGCTGCTTTACACTCCTTCAAGACTAAGCCTGAAAGCTGCTCTCCGCAGCTACCACTTGGATAGCTTTCTAAGGTTGTCTGATACCTCCTAAATCACCATAAGGGTTGTTGGACTTGTGCAAGGTGCCAACTTACATTAGTGGACATCATATACCAGGCCAGCTTCTCACAGTCCCTGATTGTGTTGCTTTTATTTTTTGAAGAGGCTTACATGTATGATTCCCCTACACCTTTTTTAATGTCTTAGTGGGACCTAAAACTGTTTTTTCACTTTCTTGATGGGGGTGCCTTTGACCCCTGCACAGTTGCCAGTTGCAACTGTGGAACCTGAAAACTGCTCCTTTTATGGCCATCACTAAAGCTCATTAAATCAGTGAGTACCAAGTGCTGTGTCCCCGTTCACCTTTTACGTTTATACCCATGCAGACTGGTGCTAAGTAGTCAAGCGACTTTTCTGCCCAAGGTGATTACCTATTCTATATGGGGCACTGCAATACCCTACACACCTTTAATTCCACCAAAGAGAAGAGACTATATTGTCTGGACCCTTGTAGAGCAGTTAGTTTTCACCTTTATCGGATGAAAGAGATCAGGCCAGGCGACTAGTTCTTAGTTTGATATGTTGGTGCCAAAAAGGGTGGGTTGGTCAAGAAAAGAACTTTGTCATGCTCTGTTGTCCACTACATTAAAATTGGTTATATGCTCTTCCTAAGGAAAAACCACAAGACTGAATCTGTTCTCATTCTGCCAGAGCGAAGAATTCAGCATCTGAGATTTGTCTCACAGGGATATGGATTTCCCCTCACACCTTTGTAAGGCACTGCAGCTTGGACTCTGTAGTGACAAGTGGCCTTTTCGCTTTTCTGTGCTGCAGGATTTCGTTGTCTGACTACTCCTCCAGATCTACCACCTGAGAGAAAGTACTACTCATGACATCTCCCTCTGATATTGATGCTGTTGCCAAAATCTTTTTTTGCGCCACCCTTGAAGTTGGCAGAAATAATCCTTGAGGCAAAAAAAAGGCCCAAGGTTGTTTTGACAAGTAACATTAGCCTTTCTTTAACATTTATATCATTCGATCTTCCTGGCTCCCTCTAAGCTTGAGAAAGGTGACCTGGGACTCTATGTGTTCAAACTGCTGTTGATATGGTTGACTGTCAAGGTGAACCGGTGACCCCCTGTAGGGGCACCAAACAGAGGTGTTTCTGAGGAAAATGTTTGCCCAGCTCCCTTGAGCCGGTGGAGTCGACGGACTCATGGTTACGCACCTGCGCGCTAAGAGAGGTACTAGACCTGATTATGTTTTTAGCAGCTTACACAGCAACCCCACTCTCATTTTCCTACTCCCTGCTGACGAGAGGCAACTACCTCGAAACACGTGTCCAGGGATGGCACACGCCACACATACTTGCACGCACTCTTGAGCATAGGTGTATCCGCCGACGCTGACCTTCAGGGACCATTTTCATTGGGGGAACACGACTGGTAGGTGTAGCAGTGTGCGACCAATCTGATGTTTGCCCAGCACCATGACTATTGCTTTAGCTGGTGTCGCACTTGTGTTTTACCTGCTATCAGTATTCAGTTGCGTCGGTGACCAGTGGACTATGGGTGCTGTGATTTCCCCTCTGTGAGTTTTCCCTGCACAGTAGCATCTGACCTAATGTACATGGAGCATGTTGATGGTTGGGTTATCATGTCTGCTGCTTTCCCGCTTCTGTGGGTTATGCTGAAGCTATCTATTCTTTCTGGTGCTCTATTGCTCTGGAGTCTGATGGGGGGGGGGGGCGGGGGCTGTTAGCCCTCAAAGTGAAGCCGGGAAATATTACCTAGCAAACAACAACATGCTGGTCACCTGGGAGTAATCGCAGCATGAGTATAAACACAGAGCTGGCTATTAGTCAAAGCCCAACAATGTTCACACAGTTACTGCTTGGGAATACCCAAGAGCATATAATACGGCTCATCGGGGAAGGAATCCAAGCATGAGAGCAAACACAGGCGGCACGCCTAGGAGTGAGTCTTGTCTAGATGGTTGAGGTAGAATTAGTGAATCTCCTAGCTACCAGAATTTTTTGTATTAATTGCTTAAAAAAATATTTATAAGAGAAGGTTTCCCAGGAGATGTTTTATCTGACAATGGAGTGCAGTTTGTGTCCACAGAAATGCAACAATTTCTGAATAAATCTGGAAATGGGCACATCTGAATTCCTCTATATCCCCGACAAAGTAATGGCAAAGTTGAATGCTGTAGTAAAGTATTAGTGGTGTGTTCAATCAGCACACAGCAGGAACTCATGTGTTGATCAGAGAGTCAAGGATTTGGTGTGGTCTAACCACATTACACCGCATGTAGTCACTAAAAATAGTCCGTTTGAACAAATGAGGGAAAGGAAAACATCAACAGAACTGTGTCCATTGTGGATAGCAAAGTTGTTTCATGAACAATGCAATGTGAAAGACGAATGGAAGACAGTTGAAACAATTTCACATGAAACAAATATTAAAAGGGTCAGTAATCAATCCAATATTGAAGTATGCAAATTGAAAGTTGGTGATTGAGGACAGGTGAAGAATCCTGTTTTAATGAGGAAGGGGATATCTGAATTTAGGGACTCTCAGCAAATTTGTGAGTTGCACAGAAATGCAGTAAAATTGAATGAAGGATGCTGGTAGAGTACGTCTCATGTGGCTTTGGATCCTAGGAAAAAATGCAGCGGTTTTACTAAACCTGAACCTGTTAAGCATTTTAAGTAACGTATGGTTTAAATTGCAGCAATGATTTAATACCAAATAGAAAGAGTTTGCAAATTCATTTTAAACCAAAGAAATTGCAAGATTATATTATAGCATGGAAATGAATGATGTTTTTCTTACTACCAATGATTGTGTACTTTTATTTAATCAAAAAGGAGCGAATGGTTTATAGGACTATTTGATTCATTTTTTTTTATAAAAAGGGGGACAATTGTGATATTATCTAAATAGTTTGCATTAATCTTCTTCTCTGTTGCCAAATTTGTAAAGATGAGTTCCACATTCTTCTTATGAGAATAACTGGTATTTATTACTGGGAGGTAAGAGACATGTCTGGTACATAAGGGGCACTGAAAGCAACTGCCAAAGGGAGGCATGGAACACACTTACATCATACATTCTACGATGTCCTTGTGTTCCATGCTCCTCCAGTGACATCACCACAGTTGTATGTCACAGAACAGAAGAAGGCACAGCCTTTGTGTAGGTGCAGCTCCGAACTTAGTCTTGGTCCTGCTCTCAATATTGTGCTCAAAGTCCTCCAGTAGGTCAGTGTCAAAGTTCAAATACAAGCATAAGAAAGAAAAGGGAGGCCTCAACACTATCCCACCCCTCTCATTCCAAAGAGAATGTGCGATGGTGTCATGATGTAAGTCAAGGTCCTGCAAGGTATTCAGCCATGGAACAGATTACTCAGATGATCCCGATGTGCCCTGAATTTTGTGGGCTGTCATTGACTCCGCAGCAAATTTAAGCCTTTTAAGAGGCCATGCTGCAAATTTATTTTCAGTGTGCTTCCTGCTCCCTCTAGTGTCTCTTTGGGCCCCATGAAACCTCAGGGCCCTCCAATCGGGTTACCACCAACAGATCACTACTCAGCCCCTTACTGAAGTTGGTACCTCTGCAACCTAATCTTCAGTACCTGGGCATTAAGCAAACCATCTAGGTGGCTTAGATCTGCCTCATGAGGTCTTAGATGTGGTTTTGTTTGTATGCTAGTCGTCCACAAAGTCAGTAAATACCAGTTGCTTGCCAAAGTATGTGGCCTGAGGTGACGAAATTCTGTTAGATCTGACTCACACTAAGGTTTCTGATGTACTTCTGGGTTCTGTCTTTGGGCCATTAAAGTTTGCTTTGAGCGCCATTAAATGTTGCGTGTTGACACTTTCAGCCTTCCTGATCAGTCCAGTTTTTTTTCAAATATGTTTATTGGAATTTCAACAAGTACCTGATCAGCCCATCTTTGTTCAAATCACCAATTGATGTGCGTTTTTTAAAAGAACTTACCTAATTGTTTCCTCCTGCACTCTTGAGACCTTTTCTGAATTTATATCCACATGGTCCAAAATGGGTTTTATAGACTGTCTGGTACCAAGGACGTAGTCAATTTACCAATCTGAGATAGAAAACCTGATATACTGCAACTACCTCGCAACGAATTGAGCATTACTTGAGTGGGATGCGTTATAGATAACAATCAATCCTGTGAGATTTCACAGGGATAGTTAGTGGAACTCATCCCTCTTTAACCATTTAGAGGCACACTCGAACACATTTTCAAGATTTGGTTAAAATTTAAATACCTATTCTAGTGCTCACAATATGAAGAATAGTAATTATGATCAAGCACAAACTTGAGTACCCAGATCCAGACCCCTGCCCCATCTAAAACGAAAAGTAAGGCTCCAGTGACACCTTCGGGCTCGGGTCCACACCGTGATAATACTTCAGATGTCCCAACCCTTGGGCCCGGTTCCGAAGCCCAAACACAAGCCTTCAGGTGGCTCGAGATCGAACCAGCCACATAGCGGTACCGAAAAACCATCTCCGGCACCCAAACAAAAGTCGAAACCAGAGACAGTGCCACACCCTGTTCTTTCGACGCGGAGCTCTTCGGCACCGAAACACAACGAGGAAAAGCCCTCGGAATTGAAAAAAGCCCACAAATCTTCAGAGCCGAAAAAAGATTTCGGACTCGGAAACACCATCAAAGCATAAAGAGACCAAGACCCCTCCTTAAAGCTACGGAGCCTAAACCAAAGCACCACTCGGAACCAAAGTCATTGGTGTCCAAGAAGGACAATAGCTCAAAAGAACTGTTTCATCCAGATCCCTCGGATCCGAAACAAAAAACTCTGCGCATTGACCCTGTTACCGGTCATGTCACCACAATACCACCTAAAAAAAGAAAATTGGACACCTCAGAGGCACCCGCGATACACTTAAAGAAGAAAGACATTGCATCATCACCTTTCAGACCCTCCTCTCCCCCTCCAAATCTTCCAACTATACCACTTTCTCCGGCACACTCTCCACTGATTCCGTCTTCACCTACACCACATGATGAAGATGACTTAGGGGGTGGGGATGGGGATGCAGACCCACAAGGGGATGAGGATGACGACATCCACAGTATCCCACCACCTGATCCTTGGGAGGATTATACTAATGTCCCAGATATACCTGAGCCAGACGCATATCCATCTAAACCATCCCCTCCAGACGACAACATAGGTTTTGCGCAGCTCATACATAGAGCAGCCAAGTATCATGGGGTAGAATTACACTCAGACCCCTTGGAGGAAGATTTTTTATTAGAAACTTTTACACAATCGCAAACGTCAACAAATACTTTACCTATGTTAAAAGGTATGATTAAACATGCCCCTGATGTGTTTAAAGACCCTGTCAGGGCTAGAGTTCTCAACCCCAGGGTTGATAAAAATATAAACCAGCTCCAAATGATCCAGCTTATTTCAAGGGGCAACTCCCTCTAGATTCTCTAGTAGTGTCAAATGCCCGTAAACGGGCAAATTCCCAAACAGGTGATGCCCCTCCTCCAGATAAAGAATCTACATTTCTGGTAAACGGGTTACGTCACAGGCGGAAAATTACTGGTGCATTGCCAACGCCCATACTTTGCTAGCCAGGTATGATAGAGCGCATTATGATGAGCTTGAAATACTCATGCAGCATCTTCCAGAACAATGTAGTTCTAAAGCGAACGACCTCATACAGGAGGGAAAGCTAATTACGAACACCTCTATCAAATGTGCTCTTGATGCAGCGGACACAGCATCTCGTGCTGTTAACACAAGCATTTTACTGTGCAGGCACGCATGGCTACATATATCTGCTTTTAAACAGGAGGTGCAGTCTCAAATCCTTAATCAGCCTTTTGATCAACGACACTTGTTTGGACCTACTGTAGACACATCTTTAGAGAAGATGAAAAAAGACACTGACACAGCTAAATCCATGGGGGCCTTACAGTCACCAACAACTAGAGGCTCCTTTTGTCGCTCCTTTTATAGGGGCGCCTCCAAACCCCTTGGGACAGACAACACTTCTTCTTCCTACAAAAGCCCCAATCAAACCTCCTCTAACAGAGGATATTTTAGAGGGGGTTACAGAGGAAATAACAACAAAGGAAGAGGCCGCGGCAATAACTCCCGCACCTCCTCTACCACAAAACAGTGACTTCTCTCTACTCCCCCCAGACCATTCCACTCCGGTCGGGGGAAGACTATCACAGTTCCTACCTGTCTGGAATTTCATCACCACACACAGGTGGGTGAGAAATTATACAGTATGGTTACTACCTGGAACTCTCCGCTACTCCTCCACACATACATCCCAAACAACGTCCAATGTCCACAGAAAATCTCACACAGGAGTTTCTCTCTCTCTTGCAAAAGCGCGCAATATAGCCAGTTCCCATACACCATCAAGGTACAGGGGTTTACTCCCTTTACTTCCTCATCCCAAAAAAGGATGGTACTCTCAGGCCACTAATAGTACCTACCATTGCTCCAGCAAGGCGATTTCCTTGGCTCTCTAGATCTCAAGGACGCCTACTTTCACATTCCCATTCACCCTGCTCACAGGAAATATCTGCGGTTTGTAGTGGACGGTCAGCACTACCAGTTCAAAGTGCTCCCATTCGGAGTAACTACAGCATCCAGAGTCTTCACAAAATGTCTCACAGTAGTAGCAGCTCACTTGCGAAGACAACGCATTCATGTGTTTCCTTACCGCGACGACTGGCTCATAAGAGCCAAGTCACACAGCGATTTTGTGCACCATACACACAAAACAATACAGCTGCTGCACGACTTAGGATTCACAATAAACCTCACCAAGTCAAATCTTCAACCGTCCCACACCCAACAATATCTAGGCGCCTTAATAAATACTTCAAAAGCCGACATACCCCAATACAGCCAGGATAGCCACCATGCAAGCTCTCATAACAAAATTTCTACCTCAACACTCACTACCAGCTCGAGTGTTCATGCAACTAATAGGGATGATGGCCTCTTGCATTTTCATCGTACCTTACGCAAGACTCGAAATGCATCCAGTACAGGAATGTATAGCACATCAGTGGAACCAGGCTCAAGGTCAGCATGGTGAGCAAAAGAAAGATGGATTTAACCCAGATCTCTTAATTGGGGGTGAATGCTTGATTTGCTCTGCATTCCGTCCATCATCTGTGTGTTTGTTTTTTTCTTTCATAATGTTAGAACATTAAAACAAAAAGTATTGAGCAAAAATAAACATATACTCCATAATAATATGCATATATTCATAGATTGTGCTGTATAAGTTTACATATAATGGCCAGTATCTATGTGCCAGTATAGCATCATGTGGTTTCATCACTCCATGATAAAGCTGTTGCTTCCCATAGTCATTGTCTTGAGTACAATTTTGTACTGTCCTTCCTCTTCACAAGTATTAATAGGCTGCTTTATGTTGCATCTCATAGACAATTGTTGCAATTTCTAAGCTCATTTATTACCACCTTGTTTCTTTGAGTTTTATTTCCTTAAGTTAATAATGCAAGTACAGTAATTGCTTGCATCAAATGGCATTTCCCTTGTTATTACAAATTGCATCTGGTGCATATAGATACAACAGGAGTAACAAAATAAATCTAATTAACTAGGAGGTAAATACAATATAGTGTAGCAAGTCCAATAAACCTCAGTTTAATTCTCCTGACTAATCGCGTTCTTAAATGTGGTATGCATATCTAAAGGTAACTGAGATTGTAAGTTTAAACAACGTTTAATGTATTCTACACAATAAAGTTATGCACATTTGTGAGTTATGGTGACCTACTGTCTCACTTACAAAATGTCATCCCATTTGATTGCATCCTTTGCTCTACCTGCTCCACTCCTTAGACTTTCATTCACCTCCTTCTCTGGCTTCGCCCAAGGATATATTATATCAGTGACTACCGACGTCACCGCGATGATGTCCCTAGTCGCAAAGAGCGCTTGGTTTATCCAAAGTATAAAGCATATATATAGACTACAGCATATTTAACACTTGAGCTCTATTAGTGTACTTTCCAAACTCATAGTGTTGTAGTGAATTTCCAGACTAATCGCCTTCAAACACTATTTTCAGTTTCTGCAAAGACAGCGGAAGTCGCGATGACTTCGGTAATTGCGTGTAGCGCGTTTTTCAACAACTCTGAAACATATATGTAGACGTATTGTGAACAAGTTTAGGATAGCTGTTTACTATTATAGTATTGAAAGTTCTGCTTTTCTTTCCATTTTTAGAGAAAAATACTTTAAACTTGTATTTTGCATTTCCGCTTCACTGCGGTAACTGCGACTATTTCGGTCACTGCAAATATCACATGACCCCAAGGAATATCATTGGATAATATACTGTTTGAGGCATATGAGATGCAGATTTCACACTCTGTGAATAGATCGCCATCTGGTGTTGGGCTCGGATGCTTGCACCTTGTCCTGGAAAAAGTCTTTTGTAGTCACGAGATAGGTGTCTCCTCCCTTGGACGATAGTGCGCATGGGCATCAACTCCATCCTCAGATTGTTTTTTCCGCCATCGGGTTTGGATGTAACTTCAGCGCTCCGGTTCGGTACCGTGTTATCCAAACCTTTTCGACGCGCAAAGCATATCAAACTCGACGGTATTGTTTTCGATCGCGTGCTTTTCGACGCGCTTCTCAAATACTCGATTCCGGACGTCGACGCGGGCCGCTGGGCCTATCGGCGTCATTTGGGCCTACGGCTAATGGAAAGGACACCATTAAAAAAAATGCCCCCAGTGTGGAGCTAAATTTCTAAACATCGACCAACACAAGGTCTGCAACCTCTGTCCCAAACATGAGGAGAACAACTGCCAAGCCTGCTTCTCCTTCCGCTCCAAGAAGACTATCTGTGATCGCCGGGCCCGACGACACGTTATGGCGCAACAGGCTGCATCAGTGCCAGAAGACATCTTCGATGAAGGCACCGATGTTCCTGAGGCAGAGGATTCGGAGGATCTGGACATAGTTTCCGAGACAGACGACTCTGACCACCACATCACTCTAGGTCAACGAGTGAGTACAAGTGCCCCTACCCCCACCTTACCCGAGAAAAAGAAGGTACCGGTCAAGACTTCGCCTGCAGGTCCCAGTCGCGACCGAAACAAAGTTTCAGAAGCCCTGCCCTCTGGCTCGGCTCCGAAGACAAAAGAAAAGCCTTCCGGTAGCTCGGGACCGAGCAAGCCGCATATCAGTGCCCCCCAGATACCGTCGGTACCGAAGCCAGGAGCTCATGCTACTCCCGCAATTACCAAAAAAGCCATTGCCACCGAACACCTCGGCACCGAAGGAACAAAAGGCCTCAGATCCGAATCCAAAACATTCGGAACCGAAGATTTCAGACTCGACACCGAAGCCGAAGGATCCAAAAACCCCTTCAAAGGCTCCAGAGCAGAAATCTAAACCTCGCTCGGAAACGAAAAAATCGGCTCTGAAAGCGGTTACCGAAGAGGAAGAACTTTTTCGGTCGGATCCCATCGATTCGAAACAGAAAACTCTCCAAATGGACGCCAAGACAGGCCAGGTTGTCAGCGCTCCATAAAAGAAAAGGAAATAGGACACCCCACACATCCCTGATGTGCCTGTAAAGAAAAGAGACTGTGCCACTTCACCTTTAAGACCCTCTTCTCCTGTTCTTCCTACTAAGCCTTTCTCTCCTCCAAAGCTTCCCATATTTCCTCCATACTCACCACCACCACCGGATGATGATGATTTAGGGGGTGGGGGAGGGAATAATTACCCTTTCACTGACCCTGATAACGACACAGACGTGCCACAGGACACATGGGATGACTATGATGACCCAGTAGATTCTCCAGACCTTCCTGATCCCGATGCATACCCAACAAAGCTATCTCCCCAGATGACAATATTAGCTTTAGTCAGCTCATTGATAGGGCAACAGAGGGAGACTTCCTACTAGACACGTTCGCACAGTCACAAAAGACAGTACAAACGTGACCCGTGTTCAAAGGTGTCATTAAGCATGCCCCAGAGATATTTAAAGACACATAAGTGCTGGAATCCTGAATCCTAGAATTGAAAAAATATATAAACCCGCCCCAAATGATCCCACCTACATCAAAGGTCAACTTCCCTTAGATTCTCTAGTAGTGACCAATGCTAGAAAGCGTGCCAACTCCCAGACCTCCGGTGATGTTCCACCTCCAGACAAGGAGTCTGAATTATTAGATGCTTCGGGCAAGCGAGTTGCTGCCCAGGCAGCTAATCACTGGAGGATAGCCAATGCGCAGGCATTACTTGCCAGTTACGATAGGGCTCATTACGACAAGCTTGAAACCCTAATGCAGCATTTGCCTGATCAATACAAAAACAAAGCCAATGCTTTGATTCAAGTAGGCAAATTAATAACAAATGCATCAATTAAATGTGCCCTCGATGCAGCAGATACTGCATCTAGATCCATCAACACTAGTGTGTTGCTAAGAAGACATGCCTGGCTGCGCGTTTCTGGTTTCAAACAGGAGGTACAAACAACTATCCTCAATCAGCCGTTCAATCAGGAACAAAGTTTCCGTCCAGCTGTAGATACATCTTTAGAAAAAATGAAAAAGGACACAGACTGCTAAATCCATGGGAGCATTACAGTCTCCATCCACACAAGGTTCCTTTCGACGCTCCTTCTATAGAGGAGCATCCAAAAACATCAGTACAGACACTGTTGCTTCTTCCTATAAAAACACTACACAAACATCCCCCAATAAGGGATATTTTAGGTTTAAATGTGTTTTTTAGCATTTTCAAGAAGAAGA
The DNA here is from genome assembly GCF_964204655.1 of Triturus cristatus. Classification (NCBI taxonomy): domain Eukaryota; kingdom Metazoa; phylum Chordata; class Amphibia; order Caudata; family Salamandridae; genus Triturus; species Triturus cristatus. The sequence goes on from NC_140588.1 coordinate 515,920,276, forward strand.
AAATACAAACAATACAGAGACATAGATAATGTAGCACAGCAGAGTATGCAATCCGAGGATAGCCCATTGCCCGTAATGGGCCAAGTAAACTCGCTGTATACGATATAGGTGAAGCCATTGTCCATCCTGGTGTGAGAATCCATGATAAGCTTTCTGCCTCTGTAGTAAACAAAACCAACATAAAAGAAGAAATCCCCCCCCCCCCCCCCCCCCCCCCCCACCCCTGGTATGGTATGTACTGTAACCCTGGAAACAGGCCCACCCCTCGCCCTGTTATCATCCTGCATTAAACCGAAGGAGGTTCTGCCTGTGTGGGCCATAAATCAGAGAGGTGCAACACTCTTAGGTACTTGGGCTGTGTTATTTCATGAAACTCAGACAAAAGCAATTTCAAGAAAGAGCTCCAGACTTTCTGGAAGGAGTCAGAGGAATTGTGTAACGTAGCCGAGATGTGCTCCATCCCTAAAATATACCAGAGCCGGTGCAGCCACCCTGTGTATGTGGGGAAAGTGGAGTAGCCCCAATGTGAGAGTATATTCTGCAACGCAGCTCCCAATGCTTATCCTATCTGACGGCCCGTACACTGTTAAGCGTGGGTATGTGATTGGATGGGAGAGGCCCAGGACGACGTAGACCGGGAGTCGTGGGATCTGTGTATTGAAATTTTCCTCTATGACATCCAGAAATTTGGGCCAGTAGTCGGACAGCAATGGGCAGTCCCACAATATGTGCATTAGTGTACCCTCATTATCGCACCCTTGCCAACAAGTAGGACTCCTCTGCGGGTTACCTTTGTGTAAGCGCGCTGGCGTGACGTACCAATAGGTAGCTATTTTCATAGCGGTTTCTCCGCTGGCCACGTTGCGTGCCGTATGTTTCGCCATATAATATATCCCTTCCCAATCCTTCTGTGTAAGTTCCCCACCCAACTCCCTTCCACCTCCTTTGACTCGGAGAAGACAGCAATTGCGGGCTATGTCTAAGCATATTGTATATGTCTGTAATCAGCCCTTTATCTGAAGTTTTGGTTATTAGCCACTTTTCAAATTTAGTCAGTCGGCGGGACCCCCATTCTTTGATTCCCGTCTGGAGCACCCAATGGCGGAGTTGAAGATACCGTAATCTTTCGGTTTCGGGGAGCCCATACTCAGTCTTCATATGGGTAAAGGGAATTACGCCTTCAATGTCGAATAAGTGGCCCATGGAGCGACACGAAGATTCTCGCCAGGTGGAAAAAGCTTGATCGGGGAGACCAGGTGAGAACTCAGTGTCCCAAAGAGAGGGGTCAGGGGAGACGGGAACGTCGTTAATTTCTTGGTTGTCGCCACTCCCTCCCAAACCGACATAACCGGGTTTGTAATGGGTGTTCTCGTCAAGCCCCCGGGACGTTGTGCTCTTTTCAAAAAGGGGACCTTCCATACGGGGATTCCGGCAAGTGCTCGATCCTGAAAGAGCCAGCGTTTTTCCGATTCTGGCCTGGCCCACTCCACTAAATACCACAGTTGAGCGGTTTAATAATAGTGAAGTAGGTCTGGGATTCCCAACCCGCCCTCCGCGGCCCGCATATATCCTCTGGCTTTGCTCTTCCTGGGTCTAGCCCCCACCCAGACAAATTGATTAATATCCCTCTGAAGTGAGGCAATCACCCCAGGAGGGGGGTGCGCCGGCAGGGTCTGGAAGAGGTAAAGTGCTTTGGGTAAAAGAGACATTCTTACCGCCGCTATTCTCCCCAGCAGCGACAGATGATGTTTGCTCCAGGCGCCCAAGTCTTTTTTTAACTTGCCGAGTCAGCCGGGCATAGTTTAGTTGCGCCGTCTGTCACACAGTAGCTGCCAATTCCAGGTCCAGGTAAGGAATGGAGTCTGCCAGTTGGATTCCAGAGAGCCAACTCTCCTCTGGACCGACGGGTGGGGGTGATGGATTCAAGTTCAATATCAAGGATTTCCCGACATTGACCCGATAACCCATGGATACTCACAAACTTTCTCTCGGGGGCCAAATTTACTGTGTGGTTTGTGGCTGAGGGACGCACCGGTGGGGGCGGGGTCAGAGGGGGAGGGGTGGGGCTAAAGCAAAAAAAAAAAGTTACCATGAGGTTGAACACAGGTCCCTGCAGCAAACGCCTTCGTCCACTGAGCCACCAGACCCGGCATACACACATCTCTCTCTCTCCCTCTCCCTCCCCCTCCCTCTCCCTTCCCCTCCCTCTCCCTCCCTCTCCCTCTCCCTCTCTCTCCCTCTCCCTCTCTCTCTCTCCCTCCCCCCGTATCTCTCTCCCTGTCTCTGTCCCCCTGTCTCTGTCCCCCTGTCTCTGTCCCCCTGTCTCTGTCCCCCTGTCTCTGTCCCCCTGTCTCTGTCCCCCTGTCTCTGTCCCCCTGTCTCTGTCCCCCTGTCTCTGTCCCCCTGTCTCTGTCCCCCTGTCTCTGTCCCCCTGTCTCTGTCCCTCTGTCTCTGTCCCCCTGTCTCTGTCCCCCTGTCTCTGTCCCCCTGTCTCTGTCCCCCTGTCCCTGTCCCCCTGTCCCTGTCCCCCTGTCTCTGTCCCCCTGTCTCCCTGTCTCTGTCCCCCTGTCTCTGTCCCCCTGTCTCTGTCCCCCTGTCTCTCTCCCTCTGTCTCTCTCTCCCTCCCTCCCTCTCCCTCCGTCCGTCTCCCTCCCTCCTTCTCCCTCCCTCCCTCCGTTTCCCTCCCTCCATCTGTCTCCCTCCCTCTCCCTCCGTCTCCCTCCCTCCATCTCCCTCCCTCCATCTCCCTCCCTCCATCTCCCTCCCTCCCTCCATCTCCCTCCCTCCATCTCCCTCCCTCCATCTCCCTCCCTCCATCTCCCTCCCTCCATCTCCCTCCTTCTGTCTCCCTCCCTCTAGCTCTCCCTATCTCTCTCCCTCTGTCTCTCTCCCTGTCTCCCTCTATCTCCCTCAGTCTCCCTCCCTCCCTCGCCCTCCCTCCCTCCTCCCTCCTCCCTCTCCCTCCCTCCCTCTCCCACTCCCTCCCTCTCCCTCCCACTCCCTCCCTCTCCCTCCCTCTCCCTCCCTCCCTCTCCCTCCCTCTCCCTCCCTCTCCCTCCCTCTCCCTCCCTCTCCCTCCGTCTCCTGTCTCTCTCTCTCCCTCTGTCTCTCTCCGTCTCCCTCCCTCTGTCACCCTCCGTCTCCCTCTCTGTCTCCCTTCTTCTCCCTCCCTCACCCTCTGTCTCCCCCAGACTGTGCCTCTCTGTCTCCCTCTCTCTGTCACCCTCTGTCAACCTCTGTCTGCCTCCCTCTCCCTCTGTCTCCCTCTCCCTCCCTCCGTCACCCTCTGTCATCTCACCCCGTGTGTGTGTCAGCCCGGGCTGAGACAGCTACACAGCGCAACCGAGTACTTCACAGGTCTTTAAAGGACCATTTACATGTTAATAAAGCTTTGTTGTATTTCATCTCCACTTTGACAATCACTGGAATCTCCCGGCCCCCACAGAGCAGAGTCTGAGTCAGGGCTGCTGCAACCGGCAGTGTTTGCTAACACTATTTAATTTCTTTTAACACAGGTAGGATGTCTGCAAGCTCCGCGGGCTACCAAGGAAGCTTGCCGGGCCGCTGGCGGCCCGTGGGCCGTACTCTGAGTAACCGTGCGATAACCCGACAACCGACCAAATGCCTCTAGTTCTTCTAAAAAGGCGGGGAGGGAGTCTTTGGGCGCCGTCAATGTCGCAATATCGTCATCGGCGTAAAGACTAATAGGATGTGTTTCACCCCCAAACGGAATCCCTTGGTTATTTGGGTTGTCCCTGACCCTCTGCGCCAGGGGCTCTATGTAGAGAGCGAACAGCAGGGGGGACAGTAGACATCCCTGCCTGGTGCCCCTCTGAATAGTAAATGGGCGGGAGAAAGTACCGTTTACCCGTATCGACGCCGTAGGATTGTGATAACAGCATCGTATCCACTCCCTGAATTTCTCACCCAGACCAAATTTGGACAAGGTATGACTAAGGAACCCCCAATCCACTCGGTGAAACGCTTTCTGAGCGTCGACCGTCAGGAGAAGTACATTCATGCGGATCTGGTGGGCCTTATCATTCAAGTGGACTATCCTTTTGGTATTGTCCGCTCACTGACGAGTTGGGATGAATCCCGCTTGATCGGGTTCTATGAAGTAGAGCATATAGGGGCTTAAGCGGGCGGCAAGAATGCCAGTAAAAAGTTTGAAATCGATGTTGAGTAAGGATATAGGACTGGTTTAGGCAACACCACTATCGCCGCCGATAACATGGAGGCGGGAATTGGATTTGCACTCCCGAAAGAGTTGAACAGTCTCGTCAGGACCGGGAATAAGGGATATTTTAGAGGTGGATACAGAGGAAATAACAAGGGTAGCGGCCGAGGTAACAACAACCGGCCTCTCCCACTAATAAACAGTGACTTCCCTCTAGACCATTCCACTCCGGTTGGAGGGAGACTCTCACAGTTCCTACCTGTCTGGAAATCCATCACTACAGACAAGTGGGTAAGACAAATTATCCAGTATGGTTACTGCCTGGAAATTACTGCAAATCCCCCCAACATACCACCCAAGCAGCGTCCGATGCCAACAGAACATCTGACACTCCTCAAACAGGAAGTTCTCTCGCTGCTTCAAAAGCATGCCATAGAACCAGTCCCCATACAGCATCAAGGGGCAGGAGTATACTCCCTGTATTTCTTAATCCCCCGGTACTCCACGGCCAATATTGGACCTCAGACCTCTCGATCTCTACATACAGTCACATCATTTTAACATGATCACTCTTCAACAGGCCTTTCCACTGCTCCAACAAGGTGACTTCCTTGCCACACTAGTTCACAAGGACATTCAAAACATTATTTGCTATTTGCTACATCTACAAAGATGCAATCTTGCATATTTATCAATAAGATTACATCTGGCTGCCCTTGCCGCCTACCTACAAAACAGACAACATTTGTCATTGCTTAGAGTACCCGCTATCAGAGCTTTTATGGAAGGCCTTAGAAGGATAATTCCATGCAGACTGCCACCCTCTCCAGTGTGGAACCTAAACATTGTTCTCACTAGACTCATGGGTCCCCCATTTGAGCCTTTACACAAATGCGAATTAAAATTCCTTACATGGAAAGTAGCTTTCCTTGTCGCAGTCACCTCTCTCAGAAGAGTAAGTGAGATCCAGGCTTTAACCATACAAGAACCATTTTTACAAATACATCGTAACAAAGTTGTTCTTAGGACAAATCCAAGATTCCTTCCCAAAGTAATCTCTGCTTTTCATCTTAATCAATCAGTAGAGTTACCAGTGTTTTTCCAAAACATATGATTCGGTAGCGGAAAGAGCTCTTCACACGCTCGTCGTCAAAAGAGCTTTACTTAATTACATAGACAGGACTAAAGCCTTTAGAAAAACAAAACAACTGTTTGTAGCTTTCTACCCACCTCAAAAAAGGCAACCCCATCTCCAAAGCTGGAATTGCCAGATGGATAGTCAAATGCATTCAGATATGCTACCAGAAAGCAAAAAACACATTAATAATTCCCCCTAGAGTGCATTCAACATGCAAACTAGGGGCTTTCATGTCATTCTTAGGGAACATTCCCCTAGAAGACATTTGTAAGGCAGCGGCATGGTCGGCCACACACACCTTCACCAAACACAATTGTGTAGATGTGCAGGCAAAGCAACAAGCTTCTGTAGACCAGGCTGTTCTTAAGACACTTTTTCAAACCACTGCAACTGATACAGGTGACAACCGCTAGGGGAGACACTGCTGTAGAGTCTATGCACAGAGTGGGAATTCTGCAGCTCATATGCCTCGAATGGAAAATGCTACTTATCAGTATGCATCTGTTCTTGGCATGTAGAGCTGCAGAGATTCACGCGCCCACCCACCTCCCCGGAACCTGTATCTGTTCCAGTGTTATCTTAATTAGATACTTTCACGTGGACATCTTTTCTGTTTCTTCAAACTCCATCATTTCCCGTCATGGCGAAAAACAATCTGAGGATGGTGTCGATGCCCATGCTCACTATCGTCCAAAGGAGGAGTCACCTATCTCGTGACTAGAAAAGACTTCTTCCAGGACAACAGCAAGGTGCAAGCATCTGAGCCGAACACCAGATGGTGATCTATGCACAGAGTGTGAATCTCTGCAGCTCTACATGCCAAGAACAGATGCATACTGGTAAGTAGCATTTTCCTTTCAGCAAAATCAATAGGAAGTACATACCCACTTCTCCTTCTTGAATCCTCTTTCACAGAACTTCATTCTGAGCAGGTGGAGTCATTGGGCTGTGCAAAGTTTTTGGACTTTTTTTTCTATCCGAAATGGCAACACAGCAAGATGGGGGTCAGAAGGAACAACAGCTGGACCAGGATGTGGAGTAGGTGGAGACTGAAGATTTGGAGGAAGAGGAAACTCCACAAAAAAGGGCCAGTGTGGCATGGGATTTTTTTAAAATCCCATTAGGGGAATCAAAAACAGCTGCCAAACTTGTGCAATGCACAATCTTCTAAAAGACCCTCTCTAAAGGGACGAACAAGAAATATTCATGTGGGACAAAGTCCATGTTATACCATCTAAAAACATATCATAAAAAATATCTCCAACTGGCGATCATGCAGAGGGAAGCTGGAGGACCATCTACTTCAGTGGCGGAAGCAACAGTTCCTGGCCAGTAAGTCCCTTCTGAGGTGCAAACTACTGCAACAAATATGGCTCAAGAGATGCAGAGAATGGCCATGTACTGCCTGGACTGTAGTGTTTAAAAACTTTCCAAAGCCTTAAAGAAAAAGGTTCCTCTTGGATGCTGAATGAATGGATAAGCGCATGGATACTGCCTGAGCGCATGGATGAGTGCAAGGGTAGTGCCTGGATGAGTGATTGAGTGAATGGAGGAGTGCATGAGTAGTGCCTCTGTGAATGGATGAGTGCAAGGATAGTGCCTGATTAAATGGAGGAGTGCATGGATAATGGATAATGGCTGGGTGAATGAATGACTGAGTGTATGGGTAGTGCCTGGGTGAATGGATGAGTGCATGGGTAGTGGCTGAGTGAATGGAGGAGTGCATGGGTAGTGCCTGAGTGAGTGGAGGAGTGTATTGATAATGGTTGGATAAATGAGAGAGTGTATGGGTAGTGCCTGGGTGATTGGATGAGTGCATGGTAGTGGCTGGGTGAATAGGTGAGTAGAAGGGAAGTGCCTGGGTGATTCGATATGTGCACGGTTAGTACCTGGCTGAATAGATGAGTGCAGGGGTAGTGCACAAGTGAATGGATCAGTGCAAGGTAGTATCTGAGTAAATGAATGAGTGGAAGGGGAAAGCCTGAGTGACTGGATGAGGTAGTATCTGAGTAAATGAATGAGTGGAAGGGGAAAGCCTGAGTGACTGGATGAGTGCAAGGTAGTGCCTGGGTGATTGGATGAGTGCATGGGTAGTACCTCAGTGAATGGATGAGTGCATGGGTAGTGACTGACTGAATGGATGAGTGCAAGCGTAGTGCTTCAGTGAATGGATTAGTGCAAGGGTTGGGCCTCGGTGATTCTGTGAAACCATTGATAGTGCCTGGGTGATTGGATGAGTGCATGGGTACTGCCTGTGTGATTGGATGAGTAGTGTCTGGGTGAGTGGATTAGTGCCTATGTGATTGGGAGAGTGCGTAGAAAGTGCCTGAGTGTATGGATGAGTGCATGGGTAATGCTTGGGTGATTGGATGAGTGCATGGGTAGTGCCTGAGTGAATGGATGAGCGTGTGCGTAGTGCCTCAGTGAATGGATGAGTGCAGGGGTAGTGCCTGGATATGTGCATGGGTAGTGCCTGTGTGGATGAGTGCAAAGGTAGTGCCTGGGTGGTTGGATATGTGTATGGTTAGTACCTGGGTGAATAGGTGAGTGCATGGGTAGTGCACGAGTAAGTGGATCAGTGTAAGAAATAGTAGATATGAGTCTGGTATCTTCTTGGGTAGTCTTGATTTAAATGACACTTGTATGTCATTGCACTCTGTCTATCCTGTTTGATATCTTAAATATATTGTGTAGTGTCCTTTTTGAGATGGAAATTTGTGGAGCTTTAAAGTTTGTAATATCAGTTCCTAATTTAGTGCCATTCACTCTGCACCGTTGTAGCATTACTAATATATAGTTTCCATACCTCTGTAGAAACAACGTTTACCTACGTTCTGATCTGCAGTTTGAACAGGTTATATCTCGATAGGCATTTGTAGTTAAATCTGCAAACGGCACACCTTCACAATCTGCTAATGTCAAGTAGAAGAATCGTTCTGAATTGATTTCAGTGGTAGATGTACATTCACAATCTTCACAGTTAGGTGTCCAGTTATAAGTTATACCAAATAATTCATTGATATTCACATCTTCTTAATCCAGTAGTCTTAGCATTACCATTCGAAATTCTTGAGCATCCTGCTGAAGATTTTGAGAACACTACTGATCCAGTACAGTCATTGGTGAGTTTTCTTATTCCAGTAGCAAAATGTGTAAAACTTCTATCACTTCTTAATTCTTCAAGTAAACTACAGAGTTGTGAAGACATTCTTTTATCTAACTTTTCTTTAATAGAATTTGTAAAATGAGCCAAATGATATAGTCCATTTAACACTACATTTGCATTCACTCTAGATTTATTATCAAAGTGATAGCCTTGTATGTCCTCATTGTGGTCTACTTTTCTTTCCTCCTTGTTGATTTTCTTTTTGTTCATATTTCTGTTCAACTCAAGTCAAGTCAAAAACACTTTATTCGATTATTAAAAATCATAAACGTATACTATACAAATAGATAATTTTAAAAATTCCAGAGCATATCATAAATACATAAAAGCCAGTAACATATACATAAAGATCAGTTCAAGTATACACTGAGGTTTTATATTAACAGATATTTCATAATTCATAACCCTGGTATTTCATATAATACAGGAAAATTAATTTATGTTATAGAATTAGAATTTAAAGAAGTATTTACTGTACCAACACCTATATTCATCCGGAGTCTCTTCCCTCTGGCACGGATTGAAGCAATCAGAAAATTAGCTACACCAAACATCACTAGAGGGCTCTCCAATAACTGAAGATAATACAATGCAGGTTTATACTTTACAAACCCCTTTTCCCTTAACAGTGGTTTGATGAACTTTTTCCTACTTTCCTCATAAAAAGAACAGAAAAACACAAAATGTGTCTGATCTTGATCGGAGAAATTGTCACATTCACAAGGCACATTCTCCCTTGGATTACACCATTTATCGTAAATACCCAACAGGAAATGTGCCTGGTTATATCTGAATTTTGTTAGAAGCCACCGATGGTGAGGTCTAGTAACAATGGTCAGATAAGGTTGGATTGACAATGTCGAAATCAACAAGTAGTGTGACCTAACTGTTGGCTTAATAATTTCCCTTGCTTCTCGATCTAATTCTCGTGTTTTCATAAAGTGAGTTTTTACCCAAGTAATATCTTCCTTGGTCAGATTTTCCGGATGCAGGTATAGTTCAGGGCGACCCAAAAGTGCTGCAGATGTTTTAATAAATGTCAACCACAGAATATCTGCCGCTTTGTCGCGCCCCATACAATCCTTAATAATCTTATGGTTTAAAGTAAGGTTGGGGTTCAACCAAATTCTAATCCATAATAAAAGCGGTGCCATATTTAACATATCTGTAATATACCCTATCCCTATTTCCAAATGCACTGCAAAGGAAGATGTAGATTGAGGGAGCCCCAAGACAGACCGCAAGAATTTGTTTTCTTCTCTTTGTAACGGTGCTAGGTCTTTATAGCCCCAAATTGCTGCCCCATGCCTTGCTATGGCTAGAGTTTTTGATCTGTAGATCTTTAGTATGGCCTCAGCTGGTTTGCCCCCTAGTCTTTTCGCGAAGCCTAATATAGCTGCCGCAGATCTTTTCACGGCTACTACTTTATTAGCAACTCTGATAGACTGTTTTGATATATTCAGCTTTGGACACAGTATTGCCTTTTGAACCACAGGATTCTGGCCTGTGGTGCATATTGAGCGCTTAACCGATTATACTCCGTTACACACCTCACATCAGCACTTACTTTCTTCTCGTCTAAATCAATCAGAAATAAACCCGACAATGTTATAATTTGTGAAAAAGCAACATATGACATCTCTTCTTTGAATACACTACTACCAATATTAATAAGACCTGTATCTATACTTAAACCTTGCGATTTGTTAATAGTTACTGGATACACTAAAGTCATTGGGAAGTGCTTTCGCTGGACATACAAGTCTTTCATAAATAGGAAACGTACAACGCATCTACCAACCTGCTTAACTTCATCAAATGTTATGGCTAAGTTTTCCACATCTTTTCCGTTTGGATAATTAACAAATTTCATAACTTTTCCCATTGCACCATTCACTAGCCCTTCTTCAACATTTTTACAGCTGTGTAACTTTTTCTAATCCTGTAGTTTTCAACACAGACTTTTCTAAACTATCCAATTTCGATAGCAGTTTTTCTGTTAGTAGCACTGTAACTCCTTGATGTTACATTATATCATTTTCTCTAATTTCGACTATCTCTTCTTCCAGTTGCAATAATTGTTCATTGAATTTACTACACTCCTCAAGAGTTGTCATCAAACAAACAATAGACTTCTCTATTTTAACAAAATTGTACATTACTTCAGCAGCTGAAACAAAACTTGGAAGCACATTTTTGATGATATGGGTTTGTAATACTGTCTTTCCCTCTTTCGTGAGGACTCCACTCTTATATCCTTTAGTGTATCTGCATAATGCATATCTAATGCTTGGCGCATATTTTGTTATCGGCATAGTGCTGCAAACCTAGGTGAGGAATCGTTCCCGATGCCCACTGTAATCTATAAGACCGCTGCAACAGTGCTAGGGTGTCAGGGCGCAGAGATAAATTAAGGGCCTGTAACTTGTGCATGTTAATCTTGAAGCCAGAGACCGTGGCGAACCGGTCAAGCTCCACCCACAGGACAGGGAGAGATTCCCCAGGCTTCTCCACCGTAGCCACCACTTCATCGGCGTAGAGGCTGATCGTATGCCCTGTTCCCCCCCACAAATTGGACCCCTGTAATGGAGGGGTCATCCCTGACCCGTTGAGCCCTATGTTATGTTATGTTATGCTACAGCCATTTATAGAGCGCAACTGTTACCAAAAAGGTGTCCTGGCGCTGGGAGAAGGCCTAAAGAGGGACCGAGTCAAATGGGGGGAATACAGAGGATCAGTTAGTGAAGAGCAAGGTTTTTAATGTCTTTCTAAATGCAAGAAGATTGGTCGTACTTCTTAGAGATAAAGGAAGAGCATTAAAGGCTCTTGCTGCATTGACATTGAAGCTTCTACCACCATTGGCCTTCTTTACCCTGGGTACTGTTGCCAATTTGGCGTCAGAAGATCGTAGGGTTCTATTAGGGGTATACCAGTAGAGTCGCTGTTTTAGAAATTCAGGCCCGAATCCGTGAAGGGATTTAAAAACCAGAGTCAAGGCCCTGAATTGAATACGTTTCCTTACTGGCAACCAATGCAGAACTTTAATTTGAACAGAGATGGAATCAGTCATAGGTGTACCTGTAAGTAATCTGGCGGCTGCGTTCTGCAGAATCTGTAATTTATTTAGGGATCCTTCATGTATTTTCAAATACAGACAGTTGCAATAATCCAATCTTGGCATGATAAGAGCGGTGACAACTGCTTTTGGGAGTAGTGGCATGATTTTTTCACAAGATTTAAGGATGTAGGTGGTAGTGGTGATAACTTTATTTACCTGGTCCCTGCAGCTCAATTTGGCATCTAACCACACTCCCACATTTTTTACTTCCCCTACTGGCGTGGGGAGCTGACCAAGATCCTTGACCCTGTCACCAGGTAGGTCGCCCCCCTAGCCACCGCGTGACCCTCCCTGAGCTGTGCGCTGTAGCTGCGGTCTGACCGCTGTTGTTCCTGCATTGGTACTTGTGTCGTGTCAGTCGTTTCACCCCTCGTTCCCCTTTTGCATTTTGTATCCCGCATCTGTTTTTTCCCCTTTGCATTTTGTATCCCGCATCTGTTTTTCCCCCGTTCCCCCTTTGCATTTTGTATCCCGCATCTGTTTTTCCCCCGTTCCCCCTTTGCATTTTATATCCCGCATCTGTTTTTCCCCCCGTTCTCCCTTTGCATTTTGTATCCCGCATCTGTTTTTCCCCCCGTTCCCCTTTGCATTTTGTATCCCGTAACTGTTTTTCCCCCCCGTTCCCCTTTGCTTTCTGTGCCCCCCCCCGGTTCCCGCCTCGACCTCTGCTTCCCGCCGCTGCTCCCTGCAGCCGTGCCCCCCCGCCGTTCCCATTCGCCACCCCGCTCCCAGCTGCTCCTCCCTCCCACGCCCACTTATATGGAGGCCGCGCAGCGGGCGCGCCGGAGGCGCGCCCAAGGCAAGCCCGTCTGCGTCTGTCCGCGGCCGGACCGCGCCTAGCTCCAGGACCCCTGGTCCTCGTCGAAGCCAGCCCACACGACGGACCTACGACGCCGCAACCCTCAACGCACTCAAACCCGGCTGGAACCCCGTCTGCTACCAAGCCACCCCGAAACGCACCCACGGACCCTTCACCTGCCAAGACTGCAACTTCACCTGCCTCCGGACCTGCACCACACCCACCAAGCCGATGCAAACTAGCTACAACCACCTCAAGTGCATCTTGCTCAACACCCGCTCCATCCACAGACACGCCGTCGAACTCTGGAACCTCCTCGACACAACATCGCCAGACATCGCCTTCCTCACAGAGACCTGGTATAACGCCTCCTCAGCGCCCGACATAGCCACAGCCATCCCGGACGGATACAAGATCTCCCGGAGGGACCGCGTCAACCGTACTGGAGGAGGTATCGCCATCATACACAAGAACACCATTCGCATCACGACCAACTCCGACGACACCTTCACCGCCGCCGAACACCTCCACTTCCAGATACACACCGACCCCAAGACGACCATCAGAGGCACCCTCATCTACAGACCCCCGGGACCACGCACACAATTAAGCGAAGACATCGCCGACTTCATCAGCCCGCACGCCCTCCCCTCCACTGACTACATCCTCCTAGGGGACCTCAACTTCCACCTGGAGAACAACAAGGACCGCAACACCACCACCCTGCTGGATAACCTCGCCAACCTCGGACTCAAGCAACTGGTGAACACCCCCCCCCCCCCCACTACGCCGGCCACACGCTTGACCCGTCTTCTCATCCAGCAAACACATCTCCTTCAGCAACTCTACCGGACTTCATTGGACCGACCACAGCTGCGTCCACTTCAGCTTCAGGAAAACCACGACCCACCACCGCCCGCAACAGGCTCCTCGCCGGAACTGGAGCAAGATCACCGCCGAACAGCTCACCACCTCCCTCAGCCGGAACCTTCCCGCCAGCACAACGGACCCTAACGAAGCAGCCAGCAACCTCACACAGTGGCTGACCGCCTGCGCCGACGACCTCGCTCCACTGAAGTACCCTCCCAGCAGACCCGGCAGCAAGAAAGCCCCCTGGTTCACCGACAAACTCAAGGACTCCAAGAAGAACTGCCGCACACTCGAGAAAGCCTGGCGCTACGACCAGACCACAGACAACATGACCGCCCTCAAGCTCGCCACCCGCAGGCACCACCAGCTGATCCGCACCACCAAGAAGACAGCATACAAAGAAAGACTGGACAACAACGCCCACAACAGCAAGGAACTATTCAGCATTGTCAAAGAGCTCTCCAACCCCAACGCCGGAAACAACGACATCACCCCTTCACAAGACCTCTGCAACTCACTCGCCTCGTTCTTCCATCGCAAGATCGCCGACATACACAACAGCTTCTGCGCACAAACCACGCACCCAACCGCCGAACCAACGCCCCCCACCACAACACTCCGTGCCTGGACCCCGGTCAGCACCGAAGACACCACCCGCACGATGAATACCATCCACTCCGGATCACCTGCCGACCCCTGCCCCCACCACGTCTTCAACAAGGCCGACTCCATCATCGCACCCCAACTACGGGACATCATCAACACCTCCTTCCACACCGCCACCTTCCCGGAGAGCTTGAAGCACGCCGAGCTCAGCGCCCTCCTGAAGAAACCAACAGCGGACCCCACCGACCTCAAGAACTTCCGCCACATCTCGCTCCTCCCTTTTCCTGCCAAAGTCATCGAGAAGACCGTCAACAGACAGCTCGCCGCCTTCCTCGAACTGATCCCTCGACCCATCGCAATCCGGCTTTCAAGCCAACCACAGCACCGAGACCGCACTGATCGCCGCCACCGATGACATCAGATCCCTGCTTGACAACGGGGAAACAGCGGCCCTCATCCTCCTGGACCTCTCGGCAGCGTTCGACACTGTCTGCCACCGCACCCTAGTACAGCGCCTCAGCAACATCGGGATCCAAGAGAAGGCACTGGAGTGGATCATCTCGTTCCTCGCCGGAAGAACTCAGAGAGTCCGCCGGCCCCCATTCAGGTTCGAGGCCTCCAAAGTCATCTGCGGCGTCCCACAAGGATCATCCCTCAGCCCAACCCTCTTCAACGTCTACATGAGCCACCTCGCAGCCATCTCACGCCAACACAACCTCAACATCATCTCCTACGCCGACGACACCCAGCTGATCCTATCCCTCACCAACGACCCCGCCACCGCCAGAACCAGCCTCCAGGAAGGGATGAAAGACGTCGCCGAATGGATGAAGAACAGCCGCCTGAAACTGAACTCAGACAAGACGCAAGTCCTCATCCTGGGATCGTCGCCCTCCACCTGGGATGGCTCCTGGTGGCCCCCTGCCCTGGGCGCAACTCCCAAGCCAACGGACCACGCTTGCAACCTGGGCTTCATACTGGACTCCTCCCTCTCAATGACCAGACAAGTCAACGCCATCTCATCATCATTCTTCAACACCCTACGCATGCTCCGTAAGATCTTCCGATGGTTCCCCACTGAAACCAGGAAGACGGTCACCCAGGCACTCGTCACCAGCCGACTGGACTACGGGAACACCCTCTACGCCGGAACCACAGCCAAACTTCAGAAAAGACTCCAACGCATCCAGAACGCCTCCGCACGACTCGTCCTGGACATCCCCCGACACAGCCACATATCCAGCCACCTGAGAGACCTTCACTGGCTACCCGTCGGGCAAGAGGATCACGTTCAGACTCCTCACCCACGCACACAAGGCTCTCCACGACCTGGGCCCCAAGTACCTCAACAACCGCCTGACCTTCTGCACGCCCACCCGCCAGCTACGGTCGACCAGCCTCGCCCTCGCCGCCGTACCACGCATCCGCAGAGCCACCACCGGAGGAAGATCCTTCTCCTACCTGGCAGCCAAGACCTGGAACTCCCTTCCCATCCACCTTCGGCTGACCAAGGACCATCTCTCCTTCAGGAAGCAACTCAAGACCTGGGTTTTCGAGCAGTAATGAACCCCTCCCCCCCCCAGCGCCTTGAGACCCTCCGGGTGAGTAGCGCGCTATATAAATGCTTTGATTGATTGATTGAAGATCTACCGGCCAGCAAACTGGTGTCCATAGATTAGGATTATTACCGAAAAGAACCACCTCTGTTTTACTAGAGTTGAGCTTTAGACAGTTTTTTGCCATCCAGCCTCCCACGGCGCTCATACAATTTTGTAACCTTAATGAAGTATTCACAGAGCCGCCTGGAAATAGGTTAACCACTATTTGGCTATCATCAGCATATGAGGTTAATGTAAACCCAAATGATTCAACAAGCGGAGCCAGTGAGGAAACATAGACATTAAAAAGGGTCGGGCTTAATGATGATCCCTGCAGAACACCACAAGGCAGGGAAAATGATTCAGCTTCAAACTCATCCAAGGCTACAGTTTGTACGCTATCCATCAAAAAAGATTTATGAAGTTTCCAGGCAGAGCCCTTGACTCCTACTTCCTGTAGACTTTCCATCATTATACCGTGGTGGACGGTATTGATTGCCGCCGAAAGATCCAACATGATCAAGGCGGCATTACCTCCTTGGTCCAAAATATTCCTAATCTCTTCAGTGGATTTTAAAAGCGCGGTTTCAGTGCTGTGACCCCCTCTAAATCCGAAATGAGTTGGGTCCAAGGCTTGTGAGTCTTGCAGAAACTTATTTAGTTGGACATTAATATTCTTCTCAATGACCTTCGCCGGGATTGGGATTCTAGATATTGGTCTAAAATTATTGGGGTCATTGGCATCCAAATTAGGTTTCTTTAGAAGTGGCAAAATTGAAGCATGCTTCCAGTCTCTTGGAAAATATCCATCTGAATACATGGTGTTAAAGATGGAAGTCAGTATTCTTGAGACCGGTTCTACAGCTAACATAACTACTGTACTTGGGCATGGATCAAAAGGAGACTATTCAAACGAAGGGGGGTCCCTAAAGCTTGGATGGGTAGACAGGGGAAATAGGGAACAAGGAGGCCTTCAAAGAAAGAACAGAACCCACTGTCTACACTACGTCTGATATCATTAGGCCCAGGATTGGGTCACATTAAGAAGAAAAAGCCAAGGGCAGAAATAGACTCAGAATAATAGGAAAACCAAAGGAGATAAAAAAAAGAACAATTTTATTTCAATAACAGTATTCACAAATGATAATTTTTGTATAAAGGATAAGCCATATAGCATACAAAATATTTTGTCTATACATAGCGGTCCCACACGTAAAGACAAACAAACATACACTCATTCAGACGACACGTTCATATATAGACCAAATATGATACAAATACACACAATATACATTTAAATTTGCCAATAAAGTTTAAAAATCGCCTCAGCGATATAGGACTTCAACAGAAGGAGGGTAACAATTCAGGTAGGCTTGTGCATTCCCAATAGATAGGGATAAATAAATTCTCTCAGAGAGCACGAGGGAGCAGAGGCCAACGCACGTTTCGGTGTGAACTACACCTTCATCAGGGCAACGAAGATGTAAGGCGTGTGGGACAACACAGAAGGAGCCTATTGCCAGATCATAGGAAAAACAAAAGACAACAAATCAATATTAATAGCAAAGATCAAATCCGATAACGAAGGAGATCCGAGCTCAGTCTGCCGGGATTTAAGTACGCCCCGACTGTTTCAAAAAACTAGAGATGAGAGTTCTCACGTGAATGGGAAGGGTATGAAAACAAAGAAGGGACCAATTTTAGAGGGGCCGATCAATTTTGGCGGCCATATTGGAACGGGACAGATGGGGAAGAGTAAAATACAAACACAGTTGTACTTCTTTGGATTTTATATCCTCTACCTCACGGGTGTGTATCTACCTCCTTGCTTAAACCTTGATTACTTTAGTCTTGACTCCATTCTTCTGGGTGCACCTCGATTTCATCCATCTCTAAGCTCTCCACCAGTTCTGGCCTTATATGTTATCCTCTTATATATCATTCTGACCTTGGGAATTTTTTTGACTCAACATTGAGATTATTACCCCCTTATCCTTTTGTTTTATTCCCCCAATATGCTAATACTTTTTAGCAAACTGAAGTAGACACCTTAATGCAATTGTATACTGACCAAAATGTTTCTGTCTAAATGGTATTAATATTGATTTGTTGATTTGTTTTCTTTTGATTTTCCTATGATCTGGCAATAGGCTCCTTCTGTGTTGTCCCACACGCCTTACATCTTCGTTGCCCTGATGAAGGTGTAGTTCACACCGAAACGTGCGTTGGCCTCTGCTCCCTCGTGCTCTCTGAGAGAATTTATTTATCCCTATCTATTGGGAATGCACGAGCCTACCTGAATTGTTACCCTCCTTCTGTTGAAGTCCTATATCGCTGAGGCGATTTTTAAACTTTATTGGCAAATTTAAATGTATATTGTGTGTATTTGTATCATATTTGGTCTATATATGAACGTGTCGTCTGAATGAGTGTATGTTTGTTTGTCTTTACGTGTGGGACCGCTATGTATAGACAAAATATTTTGTATGCTATATGGCTTATCCTTTATACAAAAATTATCATTTGTGAATACTGTTATTGAAATAAAATTGTTCTTTTTTTTATCTCCTTTGTTTTTCCTATTATTCTGAGTCTATTTCTGCCCTTGGCTTTTTCTTATTAATGTGACCCAATCCTGGGCCTAATGATATCAGACGTAGTGTAGACAGTGGGTTCTGTTCTTTCTTTGAAGGCCTCCTTGGATCAAAAGGAGAGCCTGACTTTATCTTCAATAATAGGTTAGTTATATCTAGTTCTGTTAGAGGGGCAAAGTTAAGTAGAAGTGGGCTATTGATCTTAGTTCCTGTGTGAGAAGTTGCTGGACTCTGAGTGTTTTCACAGGTTGAATCGGAGAAGGTAACAAAGATGTTATTTACCTTATCAAAAAAGCATTTAGCGAACTTATTACACAGCTCTTGACTAGCTAAAAAAGTTGGGGAACATGGATGAGCTAGAGTTTTCACTATTTTAAAAAGCTCTTTAGAATAGTTTTTTGCTGAGTTAATTTTATCAGTAAAATAGTTTTGTTTTGTTTTTTGCAGCAAATGTTTATAAGCTGACAAGCTAGTTTTATAGACCATTCTGTCCTTTTCCTTGTAGCCCACCCTCCACTTTCTTTCCAAATGCGTACACGCAAGTTTCTGATCCCTAAGTTCAGAAGAGTACCAGGAAGCGGAGGGTTGTTCAAAGGTGCCAATTTATTCCCTGCATCTGCTAGCCAATTTGTATATACATTAGAAGCCTCGTCCAGATTTCTTGGTACTGGCGGTAGGGTTAATGTAAGATGTTGCTGTAGTTCCCTTGAGTCGATCTCATTCCATGATCTGGTCACTGAGTTTTTTTTTCAGAGGTTTTAAGGCCACGCGGTCAGGCAAGATAATCTCACTAATGACTGCCAGGTGGTCTGACCATGCCAGAGAAAGGATATTTAAAATAGATATGCGCAAATTGTTTGAAAAAATGCCATCTAAAGTGTGGCCAGCTATGTGAGTTGCTCCACTCACCAGTTGCTCTAGATTTGCACCTCTCATCAACTCTATCAACCGGGTTGTATCCGAATTGGAGGATGATTCCAGATAATAGTTGAAATCTCCCAGAATGATATAGGAGTCAAAGCTAATCCCTCTTTCAAGTATGTTGCCAATTTGAGTTAAAAAGCGCCCTCTTGGACCAAGGGGGCCTGTAGATAAGGGAGCCTCTGAAAGAGCAATGATGTGAAAGATTGAGACAAAACTCTAAGGCTTCGCATTCCTCTATAGCTATGGGATTAAATGAAGCTGGAATTGAATTATGATAAATAATTGCCAATCCCCCCCCCCTTTTTCCTGAGATCTATTCAGTGTATAACAAAGGTAATTGGGAGGTGTGGCTTTAACTAGGTCCGGCCCAGATGCGTCATCCGTCCAGGATTCCGTAGTAAATGCAACGAGAATCCCTTCATGTTCAATAAGGGAGGCACATTCCAAACTATGTTTGACCAGAGACCTAGCATTTAAGAGGACAAATTTCCGAGCCGATTGAGAACCGTCAGCCATTCCAATTGAATTCTGTGATCATAGGGTCTTTATTGGTTTCAGCAGAAACTCTGGCAACATGGTGTTGCATCCTGGGCAAACCACTCTGTCCTGGGGGTGTAAGGAATCCAAATGTAGGTTTCAACATCTCAAATCTACAGAAATGGGATCAAGAAGTTTTAAAGTTTCACTTGAATAATAAATAGTGCCCCTACCTGGAGAGATCTGACCAGGGGGGCTGGCGCTGCGCTGATCTAGAGCGGATGGGCGCAGATGGGCTCGCCTTTGGTGCGCCGGCGGGGCGCCCGCTGCGCGCGTCCGCTGCGCGCTCGCTCAGTGTTCCCTTAAGTAAGGTCAAGGGCATGAAGCCTAGCCCGCTGACCTTGTACTTGCAAGATGTCTACCCCCAAAACCCGGAAGCCCCGCAACTCGTGCGAGTCGTCTTCACAGGAGAAGAAAATGCTGGTAAGTTTACTCAGTGCCAAACTGTTTTTAAAAACATACAATTTCTAAAAACAATTAAGAGAAAGGTCCCCAGTAATTCCCAACAATAGCAGCAGGTATAAGTGCAAGATTTAAAAATTAGCAGCAATTCCAACCGTTCTATGATGATAGCGACAGTCTGTTTGTGAGTTTAGCGATCTCGGCGTATGTCACTCCCGGCTTAAGCCTCAGGAGGACTTATATATAAAGCAAACAGAAGGGGTGACAGTGGGCACCCCTGTCGTGTTCGTCGCCGGATGGTAAAGGCCTTCGAGATGTGTCCATTCACCCTCACCAAGGCAGTAGAGTTAGAGTAGCTGCTAAGCACCCATGCGATATAACGCTGTGGCAGGCCAAAGTGGGCTAAGGTCTCAGCGAGATACGGCCAATGAACTCTGTTGAATGCCTTCTCAGTGTCGACTGAGAAAATCATGCTTTCAGCGGGAAAGCGTTCGGACCTGTCAAAGTGTAGAAGACGTTTCGTGTTATCAGAGCATTGACGCCCAGGGACGAAGCTGGACTGATCTGGGTCTATCAATCCGGGCAGATGGGGGAACGACGCTGAGCCAAGATCCCAGTAGAACTTTTTAAGTCCACGTTAAGGAGGGAAATAGGGTGGTAGGATGCGCACAGCCATTTATCCTTACCGGGTTTGTGGAAGACAGTAACAAGCGCCTCCATCATCGAGGATGGGAGATGTCTAGAGGCCCCGATGGAATTATACAACCTCACCAACAGC
The DNA here is from genome assembly GCF_964204655.1 of Triturus cristatus. Lineage (NCBI taxonomy): Eukaryota > Metazoa > Chordata > Amphibia > Caudata > Salamandridae > Triturus > Triturus cristatus. Next base: position 515,940,986 of record NC_140588.1, read on the forward strand.
GAAGCCTGGATCGAACAAAAGGTTTTAAAAAATGCGGAGGAGAAGCCGTCCGGGCCCGGGGATTTATGAGGCTTTAATTTAGATATGGCCGAAACAACCTCCTCCAGCCGAATAGGGGCCTCTAGCTCCTGGACCTGACTCGGGACTAACCTGACTGTGGCCACTCCATCCAGATATTGGGCTGGACCATCCTCTGGGAGAGTCTTAGCTCTATTTAGTGTCTCATAAAATTTTCAGAATGTTGCAGCTGTCCCTTTGTCCGTGGACTGTACCTGGCCCAGGGAATCCACGACTCCGGAGATGTGGGATGCCTGTCTCTGAGCACGCAGCCTATTAGCCATTAGCCTCCCACATCTGCCTCCGCCCCCCACATAAAAGGCATGCCGAAGGGCAGCATATTCGGCCCTGTCTATATCTAATCCAGCTAACTGAGCCCTCGCTGCTTTAAGTTGTTTCCAGATCCTTGGGACACCTGTTCTCTGGTGAATGCGCTGTAGCTCGGTCACTGCGTTCGAAAGTTGTTCCCGTTTTTCCCTCCTCAGTCTATTGTCCGCTGCAGAGATCCCCAGGAACTCCCCTCTGACGACTGCTTTTAAGGCATCCCACAGGGTTGCTATCGAGACGTCAGGGGTGTCGTTGTTGGCCAAGTAGTCAGTTATAGTTTTGGTGACCTGCTGAACCACGGAGGGGCGCTGCAGCATTGTTTCTCGAAGGCATCAAAGCGGTTGGCTGTGCGGCAGGGACAGTGCCACCCGAACCGCGGAGTGGTCAGACAACGGGCATGGAAGAATCTCTGTCGTGAGACTGTTGTGTAAGTATGTCAGATGTCAAGATGTAGTCGATCCTAGCATACGGTTTGTGGGAATGCAAATAGAAAGTGTATTCCCTAGATGTCGGATGATGGGACCTCCAGACATCCGTAAGCCCAGTGTCTGTGAGCAATCGCCTCCCTTTGCCGGTGATGGCCCCAGTCTGTCCCGTCCACTGGGAGGACCTGTCCATCTCGTTATCGAGAACCAAATTGAAGTCCCCCCCTATAAGTAGGGACCTGTCAGGGAGACTCGTCCGCTCCTGGATTACCTTCCGAATTAACCCTTCTGGCCCATCATTAGGGAAGAACACTGAGGTCACCGTAAAGGTGTGCTGTCCTAATGTGAGGGTGTACGCGAGAAGTCGACCCCTGATCTCGGCCCACTTGTGACCTATGGTGCCCTGAAACCTAGCAGCGACTAGAATTGCCACCCCCATTTTTGTGGGCGGTGAAGAGAACAGTTGGTGAGGAAATGCTCTAGACCGCAACCTATGTGTATCGTGAGGCAGCAGGTGCGTTTCTTGAAGGAGACAAATGTGGGCGTCTGAGTTTTCCAGAAAGGACAGTAATGCTCGCCTCTTAGTGGGGGCTATTAGGGCCATTTATATTATGCAACAAGATTTTAGTGGAAGCCATCACAAGAATAGTCATCAAGAGGCCCAGGGAGAGGCTGGGGATAAAGGGCCCACTCCCGCCATAACTCACACCATGACATGACTTGCCGGAGGTCCCCGTTGCCCACTGTGTCCCATATATCTAACAAGGTGCCCATTCATAGAAGGAGGAGGAGAGGACCCCATTCCCAAAAACCAAACCAAACTTAACTGGAACTGGTATAGTTCATAAGTGTCCTAGGTGAACAACCCCATGGTGTGGTGGGAGATGGCCAGCAGGAACCCCCCGTTGCTCTCGTCCCACCCGAGACCCAGCCCCGAAGGCCCATAGGGACCCCTCTAACGACTTGCCCCAGTGGTACCAGTTCTGTGCTATCTTCAGTCTGCGGCAGCCGAGTCTTCCGCCAGGGTTGCTATAACTGCCTTACGTTCCTTAGCCATGGTGTCCGGGTCGGGCGAAGGCGTAGGGGAGCACCCGCTGCCACCTGTCTGCTCCACCCGATGACCCCCGACGAGGATTGACACATCCTCGTCGGGCAAGTTAAGTAGCAATGTGGCCTCCTGTAGAGAGCGTATTTGGCAGAGCTTGCCCTCCCACTTAAAAACAATCCTGAAGGGGTGACCCCCGGAATAGGTGATGTCCTTTGAGGGCAAGAATTCTGTGACAGGCCTAAACGCCTGTCTTTTCTGTAGAGTGGAGATGGCTAAGTCCTGGAATAGGAGAGGTTTAGCTGAACGAAACTCTATGGGGTAATTGGTCTGTGCTTCCCGGAGGATCTTTTCTTTGAGTTGAAAATCATGGACACACCTTAAAATGTCCGGGGGCGGAGCAGTCGCTGGCCGCCTGGGTCCGACTCGATGGGTCCGGACCAGCTTGATTTGTTGTTCCGGGGGGGCACCCAAGATATGACGAGAAAGCTCCACGGCAAAGGTTTCAATATCCTGTCCTTCACTACCCTGAGGAACCACCCGGATCCTGATGGTTTTCCGCCGTGAACAGTTCTCGAGGTCTTCCGCGTGGGCCCTGAGGTCCAGTTGCTGGTCTTGAAGGCGGGGAACCTCCTGCTGAAGCTGGGTGATCTCTTCGTCCCTTGCCGATGCCTGCTTCTCCAGGGTGTCCACTCTTTCGCCCACCGAATCAATGTCTCTGTGGATTTCACGGAGCTCCGAGGAGATTTCTTTCTTTATCATGTGGAACTCCCCTGTGAGCATGGCAAAGAGAGACTCAAGGACACTGCGTGTAACTGGACCCTCCGCGTCGCTCTGATCCTGTTCTCTGGAGTGCCCCCCCGCACCCTCCCGAAGGTGTTGGTGCCGCCTCTGCCCCTCCAGCACCCGCCTTGAAGCTTTCTCTGGCCGTGTGTCCGCCATTAAGCGTATTGCCCCCCCCCCCCGCCCCCGAGGTGTGGAGCAGCTTGGCGCACAGGATATGTCTCGAGGGCCGACCGTTCGCTCTCGAAGCCCACGTATCCTGGCTGTACAAGGAAGCCTGGAAAGATGTAGCACCACTCCCCTCATTCACCTAGTAGCACAATGGTGGCAGGTCCCACGCCAGTCCCCTGGGCTATCAGCCTCTACTGACCGATTTGACCCCGTCCGCTGCGCCCACTACTTATTTTGTGTGTTAAACTTCACCTTGGAAATATACATAGGCATTTCCTTAACATATTAATGGATTTCTGTCTAATACTACAAACACTACTACAATTCCATTTGTATACACAGGTCTGACTACACCTCCCTTTTACCTCGTTTGCTATAGGACTGCCATTCTTCTTCTATTTTGTCAAGAGTCCTATCAACTACTCTCTCAACTCGTTCTTTCTGTTTCAGTGCCTCTCTCCTGCTTCTATACTTCTGCATAGTTCTCTGTAGATTTATAACCACTATACTACAAAACATTCTGGCTCTGATTTTCTTAAACTGCTTCTGTCTCCTGGTTAAGGTGCGTCCATGTATTTTACAGTCTTTTCTGTTCTTGCAATGTACACTTTTTCTCCACTGTTATTGTTTCTCATCGTCCTAATTTAATGTTCTTTATTTTGTAACCTTTGCAAATGTGCGCATATATTTTTAAGAAATGACTTTGTACTCTTACCAGTAGCTCTTTTTTCTTTCACCACTTTTTCTGCATTTTCCCCATTTGTAACTTGTTTCTGCAAACATACTGTAGTTGCTTCTGTTGCTTTTTCATCTGAGCTTTTGTAGGCATTGTGATTGTGTGTAGTTATGTATATATTGTTATGTAAAAAGCAAAAAGTATATTTTAATTTTTACCCTAGCCAATCTATCAACTACTTTACTACTGACTTACAAAAAATACAAAAACAGTTTTCATGTTATGTTGCAATTTTAAATCCACAGATAAACCTAGCTTTATTACTACAAGCACTTACTTCAATATAACAAACCCAGAGCAAAACACAAAACTTTATTAGGTATCTTTTAACATTTTAGCACCCTCTTGTGCAACACAGCTACAGCATATCTCACTTCTCACTTATCTTATACATGGTGAAAGAACAGTTTATCCCTTCTGTAGTAAATGTTAAAATGAACATCAAGGCAAGGAGGCATATTTACAAGCCCCCTGCACTTTCTGGAGTGTCATTTATTTTTTGACACACTGGCGCCGCAATGTGTTGCTCCATTTTTACATAGCCACGTAAAGCCACTGTGCGTACCTTTTCATGGTCTTATAAATCCAGGCGCTTTTCAGGCAGCACTTTGTGTGAAAGAAGCATACAGTGGGTGTTCCTGTTCCCATGCAACACCTATGGATTCTGTAATTACCCACATTTACACAATTCATAAACCTGGCAATGCGTCAGAATGCTACACTGGATATGCAACAAGGAGAACTGTGTTACTGTTTCTATGAGTGCTGCATTCCCCAGCACACACACAAAGAGGAAAATACCTCTCGTAATTGTTTTTGTACAGGAAGGTGTCCCTTCCTGCACAAAAACAATCGTCTCCACTACACAGGCACCCTTGCACCATGGTACAAGGGTGCCTCTGTTGGCACATGGCAGCCAGTTGTGCGCCAGCACAGGGAGAGCATTGGGATCCATCATATTGTTGTAAATATGATGCATCTTTGTGCTTTGAAAGTAGTGCAGTATGGTGCAACCAAATGGCTTGCAGCTCCCAACTGCATTACTTTTTTCTAAATGTAGCCACAAGTGTACAAGTAGATACAGTGGCTCAACACTATAAAAACAACATAAGCGGTATTGGATGCCTCTCTACCACTGAGTTAGTGATCTATTTACTATCTCAGTACTGTTCTACTTAAATGTTTCAGATTTAAATTTTGGGAAACGGTGCATACAACAATCTGCACGTTAATGTCTATCAAAGCATATACCTCACTAATTCTTCCAACTACATGTAAAGAGTATGTTGCAGCTTGCATATATAATTCACCAAATGGTTCTAAAATACTACATATTCCTCAGTAAAACTTGTAAAAACATGTATTTGTGGTTGAATACATGAATACTCCCTGGATGATTGAATTGGTGCATAGATAGTACCTAGGTGTTTCTTTGAGGATACAGGTAGTGCCTAGATGATTCCCTGAGTTGTTCCATATCTGCATAGTTACTGCCTGCATGGGTATATCACTACTATCTGGGTGTTTGGATGACTGCATGAGTAGTGCTTCTTTCATTAGATAAGTGCATGACTAATTGCTCAATATTTCAATACATGCATAGATACTGGTTGGATGATTAAATAAGTGCAACTTTAGTGCCTGGACGAGTTCAGGAGTGCATAGATAGTATATAGATGATTTTTAGAGTGCATCGATAGATGCATAGCACCTAGCAGATTGGATGAGTGCATGAGTAGTGATTCAGTGATTGCATGACCACTTGGCTGCTGCCCATGTGTTTTTTTTTCAGTGAACAGGTAGTGCCTGGGTGTTTAGATAACTACATGGGTAGTGCCTGAATAATTCAATGTGTGCATTAGTAATATCTGGCTAATTACATGGGTGCATGATTAATGTCTGAGTGATTCTATGACTCCATTGTTAAACCTTGAGAGATTGGATGAAAGTAAGTGTACTGCTGGGGTGATTGTATTAGTGCAAGAGTATTCCCTCAGTAATTAAATGAGTACATAGTTAATGGATGAATTCTAGGTTTACTACAGTAGTATTCTCCATATAATTATTGAGTGCATGAGTAGTATCTGAGTGTTTTCATGAATTCATGCGTGTGTCTCAGTATTTCAGTGACTGCATGGGTTGTAAGTGCGAGCTTAAATGACTGCATAGCTTCTGTGCAAGTGTTACAATGACTGCATAGTTACAGCTTTGTTAATTTAATAAATAAATGATTACCGTCTGGGTGATTACATGAATGTATAAGTAGTGCCTCCATAATTCAATGACTACATAATTTCTGCATGCCTGCCTGCCTGATTCGAAGAGTACATGTGTAGTATCTAGGAATAACTCCATGGATACTGAATTGCTGATTTGATGACAGCCTCACTAGTGGTTAGGTGATTGCATGAGTACCTGACTGCTGCCTGACTGACTATGAAAGTATCTTCATTACTGTTAGATACATAACAGTTGTGACTATATATTTGACTTATTAGTTTTCTCCTTCTGTCAGTATCAAACTACCTGTTTTACTGTATATATGCATTTCTACTGAGCAATGTGTGACTGAAGTCTAGATATCACACCTGGTATATAATTGCATATATGACTCTCCATGAGCATACATTGCTTTGTTACTGAGCATCCAAATGCATCAGTAAGTTTCCAAAATGAAACCCAACATTTCAAAAAAATTCAAAGCACAAAACCTTTTGTGAATGGTATAGCTACATCATTTCTCAAATACTTCGACTGCTTCTAAAACCTATATTAAGCATTTTCCAAACAAAAGTTACACTCCAAATGAAGCTAGCACAAGAACTCTCAAGGCATTCTGCACTATTAATCCTTCTAATTTTAAACAAACCATGTTTAAAGAAAAAACACTACCCTCACCATATACATGACATTTTCATCTGCCTTACTGAACATAGATCACCATGTAAGCATATACACGATTTATAATAGATGTACACCTTCAAGCAAAAAATATATGCCTCTCTGCATCTTCAAAAATCCTACCGTGTATATATAGCTATCTGCAACCACAAGAACCAATATATAACAAGAATTGCTTCTTTCTAATTCATATACAGGCAGACATGTTCTCATCTTTTATTTGTGACTACACTACTCCTGTTTATTTCTAAAAGTACTACAACTCACAAAATACAAATGACAGATGTTTCTCTTCTGCACATGATATTTAGACTTTTAAAACATTCTTAGTTCCCCATTGCAACTTTACACAATTCTATACTATAATTTTTCAATACAGTACACAATGAGATCAAGAGGCTCTAATTCATTTTTCTCTTACTTCCCAGAACATTCACCAGTAACCTCTTAAACACATACCCTCTAATTTATACAGTTCGTCTGATATATTCTTTCATATCACTGTGATAATCTTTACTTTATCAAACTCTAATATACATCTTCATTTCTAATGTAATTGTCATAAAGGACTCAAAAGTTATGTACATACCAGTGAATTCAGTTTGTGGATTATATTGTTGTTTTAGGTCCTTCTGGATAGTTTTGACACTGTTAGGATGGGTAAAAACTAAGCACAAGAATGGTACACCACTAATACAAAGTAACCATGCAATGACAACCTCTTCAACTTAGCACTCTTTGATCATGAGAAAGGCAGCAAATTAAATCATGTCTTTCATTTTAGATTGCACTATCTCCACTTGTGAATGGTTAGTATCTGTTAACCCTTTGTCTCCCTTTCAAAAAGAGATTCCTATCTATTTTAGTTCGCAATGAATTCGCGATGATCGTGGAGGAATCGTGAAAAAAAAACATTATTTCAAACCTATATCTAGCTTCATTTAAAAAACAAATTAAATGCTACACAACAGTTTATACCATAGTCCTGATTTGGAAAATAAAGCTTGCGATTACTTAAATTATATCATCACTCCTCAACTTTTTCAAAAATGTTCTGTCTCTTTAACAACCCCCCCTGCACTCCTAGCTCAGTGAACCTAACAATCTAGTGGAACCAGTAGGTCACAATTTCACAGCACATTCTAGAAGGAACATGCTACTTCAAAATGATATACAGCAGATGTGGTTTACTCCACAGATTCAAAAGCATGTCTGTATTACATTTCTTTTATTTTACACAACAGCCAGTAATAAGACTTCGTCCTGAGCCATCCAACACACTACCTAATTTTATTCATTTTCATGCTGACAGCATCCAATGAAAAAAAAAGTGTGTGTGTGTATGTATATATGTGTGTATATATATATATGTATATGTTTATATATATTCACTGAAATAACCATAGGTTTTAGGGAAAGTTATAGTTAGTTGGAAATTTCACTCGTACAAAACCATAGAAATTCCCCCGTTATAGATAGTTCAGCTAACTATAACTCGCACCCCTGCAATGCACTGCTGATGACGTCACATATTACATCACTCATGACATGGCCAGTGACCTCACTGATGACATCTCAAATTACATCACTGATGACATCATCTACTGACTGTTTCTGTAAAGTTTAAATATGTTTAATATATATAGGGAAAGGCGTATTGAAGAATGAGTGGGTGTATAAGTGTCTGAATGGTTGTTTAGTAGGTGCGTGACTGACTCTAAGTGAGTGATTAAACGTATCTTACTGAATGCATGGGTTAGTGACTAAACTGTGTAGATGTCTGTATCCGTCTGTCTGTTGGTGTGTAAGCGGCTGCATTGGTTTGTGAATAGCTACATGAGTGTCTGAGTTATTGATTGGTTGTCTATCTGTGTCGGTGCTCGAGTGTTTGTATGGGTGGGGTGTGTGTGTGTGACTGTGCATAGATGTGTGAGTCGGTGATTCACTGGGTGCATGGTTTCAAGGGTGCATCTGTGATGGACTGTATGGGTGGGTGAGTGTGTGTATGGGTGTGTTAGTGAGTGAATGTATATCTCAGTAGTGCACGTGTGAGTAACTACATATATGAAAGGCAGTATATATGTGTGTTAGAGTATATAAATGGCTATAAGTGAGAGTGTGTGATTATGAGAGTAGCTGTATGGATGAGTGTGTGCTTGTATCAGTGATTGTATAAGAGTGTAAGAATGTGCTAGTATTTGTATGAGTAAGTGATCTGGTATGTGTATAACTGTATAGGTGAGTAAATTGGAGTGTGATTAATTATTTACATGACTGACTAGGTGTGCGAGTACCTCTATGGATGAGTGGCGGTGTGTGTGTCTATATAGATATGAGTGCATATGATAGTCCTGTACTGAGTGACCATAAGTATGGGTGACTGTACGGGTGAGTGAGTGGAGACCTAAGAATCAGTGAGTGGATATGTAGATATTGATGCTTGAGTGTCATTTGAGAATGGCCATCTGTAATTTAGAGTGGGTGTATCAAAGGTTATATTAGGGTGTGAGAAGATGCGTCAATTTATCACATGGATGATGTCATCAGTGATGTCATTTGAGATGTCATCAGTGAGGTCATCAGTGATGTCACTGACCATGTCATGAGTGATGTAATATGTGACGTCATCAGCAGTGCATTGCGGGGGCGCTAGTTATAGTTAGCTGAACTTTCGGGCTTCATGCCCTTGATCACTGGCGTGTGTTGAAAGTCCCGGCAGCTGTGTGGACTTATTACCATGCAGGAATGAACATTGGCAGGCACAGTGTGTTTTTTCTTTTTTTTGGCACCCACTTGGGAAAGACAATTTGTGTTGGAAAATCCCTGAGCACCCACCTTGGATCAAGTAGGACTACCTGTCCCATAAAGCAATTCTGCAATTCAAAGTCCCAAATGGGCGGAGGCACATGGTAATAAGTCCACACAGCTGCCGGGACTTTCAACACACGCCAGTGATCAAGGGCATGAAGCCCGAAACGTTTGGCGTCTTGCTGGAAATGCTTCTTCGCATTTTGCCTACTGCCTGCAAATAAAGAAGGTGATACTTACTTTCGTGTTGGCGTCTCTATGCAGGGCAACTTGTGATGTTTGGATTTAAGAGCGGCGCGCCTCGCCGCAGAGATGCCCCCCGCCTATTCAGCGGACCTACAGCGCCTGATAATACGAGCGCTCTGAGGGAAAGTAAGTGCCGATTTTTGCAGGAATGAACATTGGCAGGCACAGTGTGTTTTTTCTTTTTTTTGGCACCCACTTGGGAAAGACAATTTGTGTTGGAAAATCCCTGAGCACCCACCTTGGATCAAGTAGGACTACCTGTCCCATAAAGCAATTCTGCAATTCAAAGTCCCAAATGGGCGGAGGCACATGGTAATAAGTCCACACAGCTGCCGGGACTTTCAACACACGCCAGTGATCAAGGGCATGAAGCCCGAAACGTTTGGCGTCTTGCTGGAAATGCTTCTTCGCATTTTGCCTACTGCCTGCAAATAAAGAAGGTGATACTTACTTTCGTGTTGGCGTCTCTATGCAGGGCAACTTGTGATGTTTGGATTTAAGAGCGGCGCGCCTCGCCGCAGAGATGCCCCCCGCCTATTCAGCGGACCTACAGCGCCTGATAATACGAGCGCTCTGAGGGAAAGTAAGTGCCGATTTTTGCAGGAATGAACATTGGCAGGCACAGTGTGTTTTTTCTTTTTTTTGGCACCCACTTGGGAAAGACAATTTGTGTTGGAAAATCCCTGAGCACCCACCTTGGATCAAGTAGGACTACCTGTCCCATAAAGCAATTCTGCAATTCAAAGTCCCAAATGGGCGGAGGCACATGGTAATAAGTCCACACAGCTGCCGGGACTTTCAACACACGCCAGTGATCAAGGGCATGAAGCCCGAAACGTGTGGCGTCTTGCTGGAAATGCTTCTTCGCATTTTGCCTACTGCCTGCAAATAAAGAAGGTGATACTTACTTTCGTGTTGGCGTCTCTATGCAGGGCAACTTGTGATGTTTGGATTTAAGAGCGGCGCGCCTCGCCGCAGAGATGCCCCATGCCTATTCAGCGGACCTACAGCGCCTGATAATACGAGCGCTCTGAGGGAAAGTAAGTGCCGATTTTTGCAGGAATGAACATTGGCAGGCACAGTGTGTTTTTTCTTTTTTTTGGCACCCACTTGGGAAAGACAATTTGTGTTGGAAAATCCCTGAGCACCCACCTTGGATCAAGTAGGACTACCTGTCCCATAAAGCAATTCTGCAATTCAAAGTCCCAAATGGGCGGAGGCACATGGTAATAAGTCCACACAGCTGCCGGGACTTTCAACACACGCCAGTGATCAAGGGCATGAAGCCCGAAACGTTTGGCGTCTTGCTGGAAATGCTTCTTCGCATTTTGCCTACTGCCTGCAAATAAAGAAGGTGATACTTACTTTCGTGTTGGCGTCTCTATGCAGGGCAACTTGTGATGTTTGGATTTAAGAGCGGCGCGCCTCGCCGCAGAGATGCCCCCCGCCTATTCAGCGGACCTACAGCGCCTGATAATACGAGCGCTCTGAGGGAAAGTAAGTGCCGATTTTTGCAGGAATGAACATTGGCAGGCACAGTGTGTTTTTTCTTTTTTTTGGCACCCACTTGGGAAAGACAATTTGTGTTGGAAAATCCCTGAGCACCCACCTTGGATCAAGTAGGACTACCTGTCCCATAAAGCAATTCTGCAATTCAAAGTCCCAAATGGGCGGAGGCACATGGTAATAAGTCCACACAGCTGCCGGGACTTTCAACACACGCCAGTGATCAAGGGCATGAAGCCCGAAACGTTTGGCGTCTTGCTGGAAATGCTTCTTCGCATTTTGCCTACTGCCTGCAAATAAAGAAGGTGATACTTACTTTCGTGTTGGCGTCTCTATGCAGGGCAACTTGTGATGTTTGGATTTAAGAGCGGCGCGCCTCGCCGCAGAGATGCCCCCTGCCTATTCAGCGGACCTACAGCGCCTGATAATATGAGCGCTCTGAGGGAAAGTAAGTGCCGATTTTTGCAGGAATGAACATTGGCAGGCACAGTGTGTTTTTTCTTTTTTTTGGCACCCACTTGGGAAAGCCAATTTGTGTTGGAAAATCCCTGAGCACCCACCTTGGATCAAGTAGGACTACCTGTCCCATAAAGCAATTCTGCAATTCAAAGTCCCAAATGGGCGGAGGCACATGGTAATAAGTCCACACAGCTGCCGGGACTTTCAACACACGCCAGTGATCAAGGGCATGAAGCCCGAAACGTTTGGCGTCTTGCTGGAAATGCTTCTTCGCATTTTGCCTACTGCCTGCAAATAAAGAAGGTGATACTTACTTTCGTGTTGGCGTCTCTATGCAGGGCAACTTGTGATGTTTGGATATATATATATACATATATATATATATTCACTGAAAAAACCATAGGTTTCAGGGGTGTTCTAGTTAGCTGGACTTTTCACTTGTACAAAACCATTGAAATTCCCCCGTTATAGTTAGTTCAGCTAACTATAACTCGCGCGCCTGCAATGCACTGCTGATGACGTCACATATTACATCACTCATGACATGGTCAGTGACATCACTGATGACATCACTGATGACATCTCAAATGACATCACTGATGACATCACTGATGACATCATCCAGTGAATGTCTGTTTTTCAGAAAATTAAATATGTTTTATATATGTATATCTAAACAATGATGGAAGAATAAATGGGTATATAAGTGTCTAAATGGATGATTTTTTTTTGAAAAATTGATTGTGTAACTGACTGATTATGTGTATCATAGTGAATACACGCCTTAGTGAGTAATGTTTAAATATGTAAATATCTGTATCAGTCTCTCACTTTGTGTATAAGTGGCTGCATGGGTTGGTGAGTAGCTACATGGGTGTCTATATAGGTTATTAGTTGGTTTTTCGAGTATCAGTATAAGTGTCTGATGTCTGTATGGTTCGGTGGGGGGTATTACGTAGTGCATAGGTGCATGAATGAGTGACTCACTGTTTGTATGTGTTGAAGATAGCATGTGTGCAGGACTGTATGGGTGGATGAATGTGTGTATGGGTGTGTGAGTGAATGACTGTCTCAATAGTGCCTTTATGAGAAACTACATATGTTTTAAACTAGTATATGTGACTATTGGTGTATATAAGTGAGTATATGTGAGAGTGAGAGATTGAAAGAGTTTCTGTATGAATAAGTATGTGTTTCTATAAGTGATTGTTTAAAAGACTAAGTATGTGTAAGTTTCCGTAGAAGTAAGTGTGGTGGTGTGTGTATAACTGTATATGCAAGTAAATGTATGTTTGATTCTTTATTAGCATGAGTGACTGTGTGTGAGTAACTCTATGGATGAGTGGCATTGTGTAACAGGATGTATAGGTGTATGAGTACATATGATGAGTGAGTACATGTATGAGTGACTGTATAGGACTGTTGGTGAATGAGTGGATGTGTATGTGGATCTTAGAATTACTGAAGAGGTTGTTGTAACTGGTATTGGTATGTCCATTGTTTTGAACATTTTAGTCTCTATTTTTGAATGTGTGTATCAAAGGTTATATTAGGGTGAGAGGAGGTCTGCCACTCTATCACAAGGATGATGTCATCAGTGATGTCATTTGAGATGTCATCAGTGATGTCACTGACCATGTCATGAGTGATGTAATATGTGACGTCATCAGCAGTGCATTGCGGGCGCGCGAGTTATAGTTAGCTGAACTAACTATAACGGGGGAATTTCAATGGTTTTGTACAAGTGAAAAGTCCAGCTAACTATAACACCCCTGAAACCTATGGTTTTTTCAGTGAATTTCTGAGGTTTTTTAAATGCTAATTCCTAACTATAACGTGCCTGAAACATATGTTTTTTTCTGTGAATTTCAAAGGTTTTTTAAATGCTAATTTCTAACTATGCCTACAGAGATAGGACATGTGAAGAAAGAAGAAAAAATGCACAGAAAGAAAAAAAAGAAGTGCAGAAAGAAGCAACAGAAGTCCTCAAAGACGAAGAAAAGTGCAGGAAGAAGGATAACGTGCAGAAAGAACAAAAAGAAGAGCAGAAAGAATCCTTGTTGCAAAATCATCCTGTACCCTCAACTTTTTCTGACGGATACTGGTGGTAACTGAGTCTGACTAACCAGTCCTAGAGCCAGTGCTATGTTAAAAGACACTTAGAATACAGTGAAAACACCTACATACACTAGGGAACATTATGCGTTGGGGTCCCCCTGTGATTAGCATGACCTCCTCTGTAAGCCCCTAGTATATAATAGGGCAGGGGGGTTAAAACTACCTCTTAAAACAGGCCACAGGGCGTTTTTACACACGTTAACTCAGGCCCCGTCCCCTCCTTTCACCACTGTGTAAACACGCCCTGTGTCCGTTTTTAGTTGGGAGATTAAGTTCATTTGAATCCTGAGGGTCCCTAGGGTCCAACTAGCCCATTAGGTACCTCCAGTAAGTGCCACAGAGCTGCGTTGCAGAGAGGTGTAAAAAGTGGCACGGCCTGGACCACCTGTCTGCAATGCAGCTCAGTGGCGCTTACTGGAAGCACTTGGGGGGCTAGTTAGCCCCCAGGGGCCCTCAGTATTGAAGGGAAATTATATCCCCAATTTAAAACGTGCCATAGTGCGTGTTTGCACACGTCACCTCAGGCCCCATCCCCTCCCTTCACCACTGTGTAATCGCGCCCTGTGGCTATTCTAAGTTGAGAGATTAAGTCCCCTTGAATCCTAAGTGTCCCTAGGGTCAAACTAGACCACTAGGTACCTCCAGTAAGCACCACAGAGCTGCGTTGCAGAGAGGTGTAAAAAGGGGCTTGCCCTCAGAACACCTCTCTGCAGCGCAGCTCCCTGGCGCATACTGGAGATGCCTGTTGGGCTAGTTGGCCCTCAGGGACCCTCAGTATTGAAGAGGAATTAATTCCCCAACTTACAACTAGCCAGGGGGCGCGTTTGCAGAGTGCTGCAAGGAGGGGGCGTGGCCTCCGGCACGATGCCAGTCTTTTATTTATTTTAATTTTTTAAGAAGGGGGGCTGTGTGGTTCCCCTTCTTATTCTAATTTATTAGCCCTAATGACCCCATCCCCCAGGGCCTGTCTCCTAATTATATTTTTTTGACCCCAATCCCCAGGGCCGGCCACTGTTTTTTATTATTTTTAAAAAATATATATTTATAGACACACCTAGGACATGCTGGACAAACCGTACGTACCTATCACCATGACGATTTGCGTGATATTCATTAAAAGGCGACTATGCATACAATGAATCCAAGTGGAATGTATTTACACCACTAGTGAAGCTCTGGCATGTCTGATGCCCTACCGTGTCTAATCCCGGTAGACACCCTTGTCGTTTATTTATACAAACATGGGTAGCTATTGACGAGCACATGCACACCAAGCCATTCAAAGGGGATTCAACAAGAATTCGACAAACTATGCAAGAAACCCCCCTCACGGTTAATAAAACACACATCCACTGCCGGATGTGTAATACTTTTTATTGTACTCTCTGGAAAGGGGACGAACATCACTTGAGAGTCACAGCGCGCTCCTGGCATAGCCCAATGCTGTGTTACACCCACCATTGCCTGCCGAGTGCCACACACCTCTTTGTTGTATTCCACCAGCTAGTGCATATGCTATGACAATCTCTAGCCCATGTGCACTGTAACACCACCCCGTGAATATGTCATGCCACACTTGTCTTCGCACGGGTTATATTGCCCCATCTAACGTGCCTTCCTCGATGCCTATGTTATAACGCACAGTGCTATGCCATACATATTACAATCTGGGATCCATATCTTTGTCACAGTCCATATGCAACGTTACACTCCCCAGCACATATTTTATATTACAACTTTAGAGACTAGTTAGGTTACACAACACTGCCCTGTGCATATTACACTCCAAGGCGCATATCACATAGCACGCGCTAGTGCCTGTGCTATCTCGCGCTCTCCAATGAATCTGTCATTGCGCACAATGTATTGCATATTCTATTTCACGCCCGGTTCATCTTATGTCACACTTTTTGGTGCATAGTTTATACCATACACTATATCTAGTTTTAATTTTCAATCGTGCTCTCAGGACTATGTTCTATATAACACTGTGTTCACCTACCCTTTTCACGGGCATTACATTTTGCGATTGGGGGTGGTGGGTCAGGGGGTGTTTCTGCCAAGTGAGCCCGGAGTCACAGTCACAAACGCCCTCTTCTTCCTGAATAAAAGTGAGATTATGCTGCATACTTGTTCATAATTTAAGTAGTTCGCACAGACACACGTTTTAAAAACAATAAAGTTCCTAATACCCGCCTTCTCTGAACAGTTAGCTTGCTGCCCCATCCCCCTCCTCCCTATCCTCTGTTGTGTGAATCCATGGACTAGCCTCCTCCCTCCTGCCATGCATGGTCTGATGTGCTGCCACTGCCCTCAATTTAGTATGATGTACCAGTCCACTCCTCCTGCCCTCCATTGCCCAATTCTATGCCCCATCATTGACCTCCTGCTTAAACTCTGTGCTTAGCTTGCTGCCCCTATTCTCCTTCCCCCTGCCCTCCGATGTCTTTGTGCATGCCTCTGCTCCATCCTTTTTGCCCACCATGTTCCATGGACCTGCCACTCCTATCTACTCTGAGTGTTCTGTTGAGCTGTCACTCCCCTCCCACCTGCCTAGCATTGTCAGATGACTGTATCCTGTCCCTGCCACCTCCACCCTGCCTGTCCACATGCCATGCCCCTATCCTCTTCCTCCTGTCCTTCATGGTCCATTGTACTGCCACACCCTTCTGCCCTCCCTGGTCTGTTGTGCTGCAACTGCTCCTCCTGCCTGCCCCGTGCGGTCTGTTGTGAGGCCCCTTCCCCTGAACTTTCTTGTCTGTGCACAGGTCCTGACCCTCCCTTCTATCCTCCATTGTCCTTTGTGCATGCCCCTGCACCCTCCTTCTTGCCCATCATAGCCATTGTGCTGCCACTAACCCTCCCACTTGCCATGCATGGTCTTCTGTGCTGTCATGGCCTCTCCCACCTCCCCTGTGTGGTTAGTTAGCTGCCCCTGACCCCCTCCCACCTTCCCTCCATGGTCTGTGTGTATGCCATCACAGTCTCACTGTTGCTCTTCATGGTGTGTCTTGCTTCTAGTGCCCATCCTGCCTGACCTCCATGGCTATCTTGCTGCTCCTGCCCCCTTGCCCCCAGCCCTCTGTTTACATGTGAAGACCCCTACTCCCTCCCTCCTGGCTTGTCTGTTCCATTGTAATGCCCCTGATCCGTCCCCCCTGCCCTTTATGGTCTGTTATGCTGCAGCTTTCTCTCCTGTCTGTCCATTATGGTCAGCTAGCTACCATTGCCTCTTGCCCCTCTCTTCTCTGTTGTCCATGTGCATGGTCCTGTCCCCTCCCTCTTGCTTTCTATGAATTGTTGTGCTGCACTCCCATCCCGCATGCCCTGTGTGGTGTATTGCGCTGCTGCAAACCCTGATGCCTGCCCTGCAGGGTCAGTTTGGTGCACCTCTCCATGTCCCTCCTGTCCTCTGTTATCCAAGTCCATATCCCTACCCCATTTCCTTCCATGATCCAATGTACCATACTTGCGAACATTTTGAGCTTGGTAAGAGGGAGATTTTGAAACAAAACTGGGGTATTGATTTTCCCCTTTGAGTTACATTGAAAAAGAGGAGATTGAAGACAGGAGACAGATCAAATAAAGCCCATTTGAGCTTAAAAACATTGGACGTGTCCTGGCTGAATCGGGTCTGTTGGCATGTATGGTTGTACTACCATTGCCTCTTCCTTCTGCCCACAATGGTCTATTACATTGCCACAGCCTCTGTTGCAAGTCCTGTATTGTTGGTTTGTTGCCCCGGCCCCCCTTTCCACTGCCCTCCATAGTCTGTTGTGCTGCCACGGCCCTTCCTGCCTGCTCAGTGTAGTTAAATTGTTGCCTTTGCACCCTCCTACCTGCCTTCAATTTTCAGAGTCCGTGCCCCTGGCCTCTGCCTCTCAACAGGATCCTAATGAACAACTAGATTGCTAACATTCTATATTTATTACAAAAGTGTGGAACGCCTGACGTCATCTTGATGTAATCAAAACTGTAATACCTAGAGCATTTACTTTAGAAATTACATATATGAGCGGGTCTTATTGGCATCAAAATTATGGTCAGTGCTCTAAAAGACTAAAATAAGAACATATTTTCTGAGTTTTCAAATAGCGACAAAGCACTTTTAAATTATTTGTTATCTTTATGTTTTTTCATCCAGTTGACCACTTGATTAAATGTTGCACTTAGGGGAGAGGATGTGGTGTTTACTTCCAGAACTGCAGACTTTGCAACTGGGGAACCAGGTTGGAGTTTCTGCTTCAGCTCGACATTCTGTGATTCTGGTCAAATCACTTAGTCTCCCCATGTCTACAACCAAAATGAATTTGTTCTTGTGTGATGTAACCAATGCTCATGTAAAGCACTCCAATACCTGACAAGTCTGCACTATACAACACTGCAAAAACACAAAATAATAAGTGTTTTGCACACTTCTGTCATTGGGCTATATTTGGGCTACATCTGGGTGATTTTGGGCTACATTTGGGCTCTTTTGTCTCCGGTGGCCATCTTGGGAGATTTATTTGTTATGAAGTTTCCTAATTTCCTCATGTACTGCAGTCTCCTCAGTAGGAAATGCTTTCAGTTTTTTACTTTGATTCCATCATGAAGGTATTCAGATATGTCACACATTTGCCATAAATTCTGAAAGTTAGCACTGTAGTTGCTCATTGGATCACTGTAGTAAAATTACTGTTCACCATGGAAGTCTGCTCCTGGTATTAAAAGTGCATGTTTCAGTCTGCATGTCAGAATTTTTTAATGAAATAGAAGAGGATTTGAGAAGTCACTCAAAATGTGCCCTCATTTTCTTTCTTCAGCATTAATCATAATTTCTATGGCAAAATGAACCCCCTCATTGTGTTCCTTTTTAAATTAAATGTTTTAAGTGTTACCAGTTTATTCCAATCAAGATGGCTTCAGGTGTGCCATACTTTTGTCATAATGAAGACAGTAAGCGCTCTAGTTGTTTTTAAGAACACTCTGGGACATTCTGTCATTGGGCTATACTTGGGCTACATCTGGGTGATATTTGGGCTACATTTGGGCTCTTTTGTCTCTGGTGGCCATCTTGGGAGACTTATTTGTTATGAAGTTTCCTAATTTCCTCATTTACTTCAGTCTCCTCAGTAGGAAATACTTTCAGTTTTTTACTTTGATTCCATCAAGAAGGCATTCAGATTTGTAACACATTTGCCATAAATTCAGAATGTTAGCACTCTTTTTGCTCATTAGATCACTGTAGTAAAGCTACTGCTCACCAGGGAAAACTGCTGCTGGTATTGAAAGTGCATGTTTCAGTCTGCATGTCAGAATTTTTTAATGAAATAGAAGAGGATTTGAGAAGTCACTCAAAATGTGCCCTAATTTTTCTTTCTGCAGCACTAATCATACTTTTTATGGAAAAATGAACCCCCTCATTTTGTTCCTTTTTAAATTAAATGTTTTAAGAGTTACCACTTTAATACAAGCAAGATGGCTTCAGGTGTGCCATACGTTTATCATAAGTAGGACTGTTAGCGCTCTAGTTGTTCTTTGGAACACTCTGGGAAGCTGCAGTAGAACACAAAGGAATCAACTGACAGTCTCTGCCCTTGTTGGATGTACATGTTTTACTGAGAATGTCAGACTTCATTCTCACATGACTGAGAAAGATAATGTGAATTTACAGAAAATAAGCTCTCAGTTTAGCTTATAGATCACCTTCCAAACCTCTGTGGGAAAAGCATGAGAAAATATTTTTCTCTCAATCATGATATCCCAGCAGAAGGCTTTTTCACATGGTGAAATCACCTTAGAACATACCACAATTCCTAAAATGAGTATGGTACCATCAACAAATGATTTATAATGTAACTAAAGTCTTAAAACCTTCTATAAACTGCAATGCTTTTTAATGAGGTGCTATCATGTATATTGGTCCCAAGATGGCTGCCAACACTTCTTGGATGAAGTGCTGACAGCCAATCAGATCTCAGGATGAGATGTGTGGTTAGGCTCCGCCCACATATATATATGATTTTACTTTTGATTTTCTCAGGAACTACTGTACAGATTGACACCAGACCTGCAAAAAAAAGGCACATCCCTGACCTGAGGACTACCTCTTTGCCAAATTTAAAGTTATTCTGTTCAGCCGTTCGGGCTGTACCTTGGACTAAAGGTCCCTATGGAAAATTGCATGGGGAAAACGCGTTTTGGGACCCCCCTTTTTTCTCAGCCCCTGCTTGACGAATCCCCCCGAGACTTTCAGGGTAGGAGCGGAGCGGAGCGCCCCACCTATTTTGAAAATTTCGCGAGGATTCGTCAACCGGCGCCAAAGTTATTCTAAATAGAATGTTGCGGATTTCCTATGGAAACACGGTCCTAACTATAACTATCTACTGGCGACCGCCAGTAGATAATATATATATATATATATCGTACACACAAGTTGCCCAGAGGAGACGTCACACAAGAAGGGGTTATTGCTCTCACACCACCGGCAGTCGCCCAGTACAAACTGCCCTCATGCCTCGTGTATCAGTATTCTGCTTAGCCATACGCGTTTCGAGCATCAATCGCTCTTGTTCACTGGCACAGAAATGCAGCAATAACGGACTTTTAGAGAAACTGACATTTTATTCAATAGTGAAGTCCCGCCCATGTGGGCGTCACAATAATGCCTGATGGTTATGGTAGTCCATTGAAATAATGCCGGACTTCAGTGTCATCCAAAACCCAGGTAGGTGCCACTGTAAGACTGCAAGATTACAAGAACAAAACCTTCAAGAGAAACACGGCACATTCAGGATGTCGTACATTCAGGCTAGGATAGAATAACACTCCAAAGTCAATTAAAATGACGGTAGTCAAAGGTCATCACATGGTGTCAGACCACAAGAGTTCCTCTAGCACTACATACACTTATCAGAATATCCAAATTTCCAGAAGCCAACCGACTGCTAATCCGAGATGCAAGCAGGATACTCTGTAACAAACTGGTATCCATTTTTTCTCTGTGGACCCTATAGACTACAAATTCAGACTGTTGTGCCTCGCCAAAGACTGCATGTAAGTGTTTACCAATTCCCTAGTGGGATTTACCAATGCTTGCAAAACCCAGTATTTAACAATCTTCAGTAAGTGTTACCAGATCTGTTAAACTTAGTCAACTCCTGACTTCCTTCAAAAAATGTTTTGAAAGGGTTGTCAGGGCCACCATCTCTGGATGGCTGATGGGCTGGATCAAGTTTGCATATTACAAGGTGGACAGTCAACCACCAGGTCATTTGGCATACTTTATGGGCAAAACCATTCAAACTTAACCTTTGGTACATTCAATCTTGTAATCATTTTTTAGGTTTTTATTATTATTAAGTTACTGCTTCTAGTTTTCGTGAGGCAGACAGATTTTCCAAATGGGACAAGTACCTATACAAATTGGAACCCAGATCTGATGATCGTCTCCTTTGAAGTAGGAGGTGATATTTCTGTGATGCGCACACTCTGAGTGATGAATTGGTTGCAATATAGCTTTTACTGGTAAGTGAATAGACACGTTGATGAATACTCTGGCATAGTAAGATGGCACTGCACGCCTCCAGTGGGGAAGAGGATTGTATGTAGATTGAACAGTCGCTCACTATTAAAAGGATTCTTAGAGGTGTACCTGTCGTTCTGTTTTGATTTGCTATGTAATGCATCATCTTTATTTTTTCTTTTCACTTTTTTAATCCCTGCTCCCACTTGTTCTCCCCTGCTTATTTGTGTACTGTGTGTTGTATGGGCACTTCTTGCTGGGGTTTGCAAAGAGTATGTTGCCACTGAGGACAGTAACTGGACTTTGCACCTGTATGAGATTTCCTGTTGTTTTTTTTTTTTTAAACATTTTTTATTGGATTTCATATTTATACATGTCATACATTAATCACACTTCATACTTGTCTGCTGCAGTATTCCAATCAGCATTAACATTGTCGTGACAACGAGCAGCGAGGCAATTAATCAAGTAATCAATTTGTCGATCAATGGATGGGGGGGGGGGCCTCCCGAACACCTCTGCCGGAGCTGCCGGGGGGCAACGAGGGAGCGGTCGTTGGCAAGGTTACCGTGTTCCTCTGACCCGTAAGACAGTCTCTAGCTCATAGTCCCCTGCAAGGAGTGTCGGCAAATGGTAATCCAGGATCTAAACTGAACGTGGGGATTCGTAACTCGGGGAGTGAGGGGTCGGAGGGGGATAGGGGGGCAAGTGTAGTTGAGCTCCGTGTTATCCCATTACCTGTAGGTACTTTCCCTATCCTGTTCAATGTCGTGTTTCCTGGAGGGTGGTCCGCTGGATGAGCCGGCGTATAGGGGGGGTAGTGCGTGGGCGGATTAGTATGTGCCTTGTTCAGGTGCCACTTGGGTGTCTAGCGGGGTCTCTACGCCACTAGCATGTGTTAGCTTAAAGTCATGCAGGAGCATCGCCCATTCTAATGAAATGGGACGTCGTCGTATATCAGGAGCTTCCTCCTGACGGAGAGGTCTTCTTCAGCTGCGGCCCATTTTTTCACCGCCCCCCACCACGCTGCTATTGGGGGACCCTCTGTTGCGTGCCAGTGCATTGCCACACTACGTTTCGCTAGAAGTACGGCCAGCAGAGCAAATTTGGTCTCTACCTTCTTTTGTTTATTGCGCTTAAAGATGCCTCGAGCGCATGCCTCCCATGTGTGGAAATCAGTTAGGCCGGTGACTGTGTGTAGTGTGGTGTGTACTGTCGTCCAGAGGGTTTGGATCACGGGGCATGGATTTATAGATCCATGTGATGTGGTGTCTGCCAGCCCCCATATGTAGTAGTGTGTGCAACACCGGGTGAGTCGTGGGTTCCCCGTCCCCTAGGTCCGTCTGCATTTCGCCACCAGCTGCCGGTGTAGCAGGAATTGGCCGGCCGGAAGCCCGCTTTCTTCTGCCAAGTCTGCGAACGAGAGCAGCTGGCCGTCGGAGAATAGGGCTTCAGTTTCGCTGAGCTGGTGTTTGGTCCAAATCCTAAGCTCTCCCACAGTGTAGAATTCATGTCCTTTAGGGAGTCCTGCCAGTGGCAGTAATGGGGAATATAACGGAGTGCCCTTGGACATGCGGTGAATCCGCATGGTACAGGTTCTGGCCGCCTTGACCAATAATGGATGAGCCTGGTTGGGTTTGGTACCCGGAAGGAGCATTCGGGTCAGCTCTGGGACTGTTATCTGTCCGTCCTGTGCTACCGTTTCCCAGAGGTTGCGGTGCGCTGTCCAGCGTGATAGATACTGTAGCTGCGCCACTAAAAAATAGGCTTCGAATGACGGGGTACCCATCCCTCCCTTGTCGCACGGCAGCTGCAGGGCCGACAGGGCCACTCTGCAGCTACCCCTACCCCAGATCAGGGAGCTTAGTAATTAATTGAGCTCTTGGATGAAGGTCCGCGGCAGGATAACTGGGATGTTAGTAGTAAAGAAGCCGGGGCACCATGATCATTTTGGATAAGGCTACCCTCCCGATGGGAGCCAAAGGTAGGGTCCACCAAAAATTGATTTGACTTTTAAGTCCTCGGAGGGCCCGGTAGTGGTTGCCTTCCAGGAGGTTACGGGGCTCATGGTAGAGTCTGACACCTAAATAGCGCGGGGCGTCGCCCTTCCATGCCAGTGAGGCATCTCCCAGACGAATTTCCCTGTGTGGGGTATTTGGGTGCAGGGGATAGATAGAGGATTTCTCCCAATTCACCCGTAACCCTGCAGCCCTCTCGAATTCTGTGAGCGTGGTCCATAGGGTGGTGAGGTCTGCTGTGATGTCTCTAACATAGATGAGGAGATCATCCGCATATAGGGAGACGCAATAAGTGCGACCTCCCAATGGGATGCCCCAGTGCTCGCCCACCTCCCGCAGTCGTGCCGCCAGCGGCTCCATGGCGATGGCAAATATGACGGGGGACAGGGGGCACCCCTGGCGGGTGCCGCGCTTGATCTGGTTGGGGGGGACGCATAGCGGCCTATCCGAAACCTGGTGGTAAGGTCGGTGTATAATTGCCTGGTGTACACTATAAATTGAGGCCCTATGCCCACCCTCCGGAGCACCTCAAAGAGGCCAGGGTGTCAAACGCCTGCTCAAGATCCAGTACACGGCACGCCGCATGTGGGAACCTGCCCTGCACCCCATCCTGGACCTGGAACAGCCGACGTATATTCTGGGAGGTGTTTCTCCCGGGGACAAATCCACTCTGGTCTGCGTGTACCAGTCTGGGGAGTATCTCTGTGAGCCTATCTGCCAGGATCCTCCCTAGAATTATTTTGTAATCCGTAGTCAGGAGGGTGATAGGCCGATAGGAAGCTCGGAGTAGAGGGTCCCAATCGGGCTTGGGGAACGTTTTCAGTACAGATTCCCGCATCGATTGAGGTAGTGGTCCCACTTCGAGCGCCTCCCGAAAGACTGTGTCGAGCTGCGGGACCAGCTGCTGGGAGAATGTGCAGTTCAGTTCAATCGGAAACCGTCGTGTCCCGGAGCTTTGTTTTTGGCCAAGCGGCAAGTGGCGGATTTAATCTCCGCTGATGCGAGTGGGTCGTCTAATGTTGTGCGTTCCTCATCTGTGATTTGGACTATGGTGTTTGTAATGAGTATATTCTGAATGTGTTCCCACCCCCCCCCCCCCCCCCCACCCCCCCATCCCCGCCCCACATCCGTCTCGAGTCGGCTCCTTGTAAAGCAAGGTGTAGTAGTGTAGTAGTCATGGAAGGCCGATAAAATGTCCGCCTGCGCGTAGGCCACCTCCCCCATGGCATTACGGATGCCGGTGATCGGTTGTGTTTGCGAGTCCTGTCGAATGAGCCAAGCTAGTAGGGTACCGGCGAGGTTTCCCTCATTGTGGACTCTAGTGGTGTCCGTGCGAAAATTGTTGCGGCACACGCCACCTGGTACTTGGTTTTGGCCTCCGCTAGTTGCGTGGGGGGGAGCTCGCGCTGATCAGCTGTTTTAGATAACTGCGCCACTTGTTGTTCTGCATTTTGTACCGCCCTCTCCAGTGTGTGTTTCACTCCTGTGATTTGCCTGATGCATGCTCCCCGTAGGACCACTTTAAAAGCGTCCCATTCTAGGGACCTAGTCGCTGTCGTGCCGGTATTGTCAGCAAATTAGTGTTGAATGGTTTCTGACTGCTCACGGTGGAATACAGGGTCTGTAAGGCAGTCTTTGGGGAGGCGCCAGGTAGGGATTGGTGGCACGGGTGGCCGCCATGCGAGTGATACGCTATGTGCATCGTGATCTGAAATGACCCTGCCCAAATAGTCTGATGCGTGGAAGGAGAGACTGTGAGCACATGAAGCGGTCCAGGCGGACTCGTAAGTTGTGAGGTAGCGAGTGAAATGAATATATTTTGGTGGTAGGGTGGGTATGTCTCCATGCATCCGCTAGGGACCAGTGGGCAGCCCAGGCGCGGAATGCAGTTGTGTGCCCGTGGGCTGGGGAGTGGTTGGTGGGGGGTAGGATCTATCCAGTGTGAGGTCCAAGGAGCAATTGTAATCCCCACTCAGTATCCATGGGGAGTGTGTGAATCCTGCCAAGGCGCTAGTCAGGGTCCCCCAAAATGGAGTCTGATCTATATTGGGAGCATAGATGCTGCCTACGAGTATGCAAAAACAACAGTTGATGGACAGAATACAGAACAATGTCATACATTCACCCCAGTACAGAGACCTGGACCTAAATCCATCGTTTTTTTGCTCACCATGCCATTCCAGTTTGAACCCAGCCATATGCAAATCGGTCTTGACCTTGTGCCTCATGGGAACAGTCCAGCCCGAACTGCCAAGCCAGGTCCTCCCTGGACTGGAAATAGGCATCCTAGGACCGGTTTTGGGGTTTCACCCCTCTTCAGCCAGGGTAGCTTGTTTCCAGTGGCATGCAGAGCACGGGACCCACGTCTGGGCACAACCGTCCCACTCAGGGTGACAAATGCAAAAACAGTTGATGGACAGAATGCAGAACAATGTCATACATTCATCCCAGTACATCAACTGTTGTTTTTGCATTTGTCACCCCGAGTGGGACGGGTATGCTCAGACGTGAGTCCCGTGCTCTCCATGCCACTTACCTTCAGTTGTCAATGACTACATAGCAGATTTGACCTGGGCTGACAAGTTGTCTCATTCATCTCCTGGCAGAGCATCTGTTGGGACTGGGCAACAATTTTGAAGCACACAATGAGAGATCAAGAAACCATTGTCACCCGCACAAGGGTGGTTTAAGGTCAAGCAGCTGTTTAAGATACCGATAATTAAGATTTTTCTGGATGGGGCAAAAGGATGTGCACTGCTTTTTTCTCCTTCAGCTCCTTTCTGGAAAGTTTTGGGGTAAAGTGATGGTCGAGCTAAAGGGGTTGTCCCAGAACCAAATCTTTCCATGCAGTTTGGATAGGTACTTTTGGAGCGTGCTACAGGCAAAACAGCTGAACGGAATTACACCAAATCTGGCAGGAAGTGAAATCTTGGTCCAGAAAGCCTTCTTTTGTGATTTGGTGTAAATTCGTTAAGTAGTTTTTGAGAAGTTAAGATCCAAAAATATTTGTATATCTGGATGGTTGGGTTCGCAAGAGTCTTGTGAAAGCCCCGCGGTGCTGCAAAATCACACATAGAGCCGTCTGCTAGGCAGAGGTTTTTTTTTTTTACCATTGCATGTCTCGCGGGAGCAAGAGGCTCCTTTGAGTTCTGCCGCGAAAGCTTGCACTCTGATCTGCTATCTGGTGGAGAAACAGAAATGAAACAGACGCCATTACTGAACATGGGGAACAATCCTAGTGTTCTGAAAATGATCAAAAAAGCTATTTAGGGGGTCAGGGTAAAAGTATTCTAACCCCCTAGTAATTGAGAGGAGGTATATGATTCATTAGTGTGATGAACCAACTGTAAATTCTTTTCTTTTTTTTTAAATGTTGCGATCCCGCAGGGGTTTGCAGAAAATTCTCATGAGACACTTGCAGGATCATGTAAAAAAAATAAATGGAAGGCCAGTCCATTTCCACACCCTACTGTGCACACCTGTCACCCTGGGGTGAGGTCTCAGCAGAGAGATCAGTCTCTCTGCACACCCTACTATGCACACCCAGTGCCCTGGGGAGAGGTGTTAGCAGAAACTCCAGTTTCTTCACGCACCCTACTATGCTCACCGGTCACCATGGGGAGAGGTCTCAGCGGAGAATCCATGCCCTTCCTCACCCTACTAAGCACACCCGTCGCCCATGGGAGCAGCGTTAGGGGAGGGGCCAGTGCCTCCCCACACTCTGTTACTCACCCTGGTCACCCTTAGGAGAGATTTCAGCAGAGAGCTCCGTCTTTTCTCACTCTCTACTATGCACACTCGTCTAGAGAAGAGGTCTCCACGAAGAGGGCAGCCGGTTCCCACACCCTACTATGCACCCCATCACCCTGGGGAGAGAGCTCAACTGAGAGACCAGTCCCTCCCCTCACCCTACTTACACACACCCTTTGCCCTGAGGAGAGGTCTCAGTGGGGAAGCCAGTACTTCCCCACACTCTAGTGCGCACACTTGTCAACCTTGGGAGAGGTGTTATTGGAGAGGCCAGTCTCTACTCCACACACAACTACACACACCAGTCATCCTAGGTAGAGGTCTCAGTGAGGAGGATAGGCCTTTTTTAATGTAAAGTGCGATACTAGAGCAATTACTAACTATAACGTCACTTTAACCTTTGTCTTTTTCAGTGTGTGTATATCTAAAGCTATATATATATGTATATATATATATTTCAAAAGCCTTGTTCTGCTGCGCAAGAAAGAGCCCGCACTCCGGCAGTCTTAGGATGTAAATTTAATAGACTGACGCATTTTGACCTGTCCGGTCTTTGACAGAGCCACTATGATATAAATATATATATATATATATATATATCTCTGCTGGCAGCCAATCAGAGCGCACGCTCCCACTGGACTCCGACTCCCACAGCACAGGAGCGAAATGGTCCAAGGGGAAAAAATAGCTCCCTGGGTCAATCAGAACATGATGTTTATAAACTGGCACTCCGGGGAGCCTGTCGCAGACACAACGGTCCAGATATACAAATATTTTGAAACCTTTGTTGTTCAAAAACTACTGAATGGATTTACACCAAATCACAAAAAGCACAATCTGCTGACCAAGATCTAGCTTTCTGCGAAATTTAGTGTAATTCTGATCAGCAGTTTTTGTTGTAGCCCTGCCTAAAGCATTCTTTTAAAAAAAAAAAAATAGGTGGGGAATTAGCTTCTTTGTCCTCCCTTTCTTTTCTCAGCCCCTGTTTGACAGATCATCCCAAAACTTTCCAGGAGGAAACAAAAGTGAGTTTGCAATATATTTTGTTATTCTAACCCTTTGACTGAGTCAGTAGATTTGCTTTACTTAAAATGACACCCTTTATAATGTAATATCACATAGTCAGCCATGTGCGCTTGGTGCCAGCCCTTGTGCCCAACCCCCACCAGCATGGGGTTGGGTGCAGGGCCTGGCACTGCAGCCAACTCCACACCAAGGTCGGCTGAAAGCCATGCTTGCTGTGTTGTTGGCTATCCATGGGGCAATGGCTCTCCACGTGAGGTTGGCATTACGGATGGTAAGTAACTGTAATTCGCTGCCATGCTCTCCTAATTACTTCCATATGAAATGTTCCATAACATCATTGATAACTTCACTGCAACATCTGATATGATATTGATGACAACACTGTGCATGAAGGGGGCATGAGTTATAATTACTTTAAGGTATTAATTATAGTTACTTGAAATAGCCAGAACGGGGTAATTTCAATGGTTTTGTTAGTTTAAAATGTTGTGTTAACTGATTTTCACCTAACTAAAATGTTGCGTTAAGCTTTGTTTTTCAATGACTATATATTTGGGCCTAAGACTGCGTCACCACTCATCCTTTCACATGACCACATTTTTAGCTAAGTCAGACACTTTTGTATGAGAGTATTTATATGCTGCTTTAATCCTACTGATCTTGTCAGAAAGTCAGGCTACCTTGTTGTTATATTGGTACAACCAGAGACTGGCAAATCAATTTTAGGTCAAGTATGGCCATGTAGATTGTTGTATACATCCTGATTTGCTATGCAACAGCCGATCAAATACTGCAAGGTATGCCGTGCACTAACTCTACTCTGAAGAACAGAGCAACTGATATGTTGTCGAAACATTCCCTAGCTGATACTTGAAGACGTCAGTTCACACATTTGAATAGCTGCTGAAAGGTATTTGTTCTGAGAGGGTGAATGAAAGTACCTTTTGTTATTCTTTGTCAAGCAGTCATTTTTATTTACCCTTGTTCAATATTTGTTTTTAAATTTTGCTATTAGCCTATTAATTGATACTGTTATTAGCCTATTTTAGACGTTCACCGTCATATACGACGCATTTAGCCTTCTTTTCTCCCTGGTCAAACCGGCAGATAGTCTGCTGATTGAGTGGAGGGAGATCCTTAGTGTGGCCTGCACTCACTTCCACTGGGCCAATCTTTAGCCGCCGTCTTGGAAGTGAGACGCTCTAGTCTCCTTCCACTTGATTTTGGCTTGCGGCTACAAATTGAGACCATGGCGCTTACGCGCAGCAGACGTGCCAAAGGCAAGCTCGTCTGCGTCTGGACCGCGCCCAGCGCCTGTCCCCCTGGCGCTTTTGCCTAAAACACAGTAGGTATCATCAGGTACTCGAGGGGATGTCTTACTGGTACTGAGACTGTATGGCGAATACCTTTTTGACACTAGATTTAATACTTCTGTTCAGACTCCCTTTTACCTTTCCTGCCCCAATCAAACTGGGTGCCCCAGACCTAATCCAGCTAATAACGTAGCTGTTACAGGGGCAACCGCCCAGCCCAATAGGAAATGCTTTATTCCTAAACTCTCAAACATCTCCTGCATGCTACTGAACACTAGATCCCTTGTGAAACACCATCTAGAGTTCTCTGACCTAGTGCAAACACAATGCGCAGATGTGGTATTTGTATCTGAAACGTGGCCAGATGCTAGCTCTGGTCCAGAAATTGCCACAGACAACCCCCCAGGCTGTGCCGTTTAGCGGCTGGACAGACTATCAAAAAAAGGAGGGGGGTTGGCAGTGTTTCACCGTGACCAGTTTAAAACGACTTTTGAGCCATTAACCACCCCAGGTGTCGAAGCCTTAGCCTTCTCCGTGCATCCGCCGGACGCGCAGTTGGTTAAAGGGATGCTAATCTATCGCTCACCGGGACCGAGGGGTGGCTTTGCTGACAAGCTTAGTACGATAATGGAATCCTCTATCATCAATACAAATTTTTTGGTGCTGGGCGATTTATTTTCATCTGGAAAGGGAAACTGACCCAGATTACCTAAAACTGATTGATAAATGCGTTTGGACTATCCCTAATCACCAGAGGCCCGACTCATAGGGCTGAACACATGCTAGATGGGATCTTTGCCAACTATCATACTATAACTCTACTTCCATCTCTCCCTCTGACCTGGTCCGATCACTGGGCAGTTAAATGGCAGATAAAGACTGAGAAAATTATCAGGCACAGAAAAACTATTTAACAAACCTCGAGTAGAGCGTGGCACAAAATACGGCAGGTTGATCTGAGAGATGCCATCTCCCATGGTCCATGGCAACTAGCCGATAACCTGGAGCAAAGTGTTGAAATGTTTTCGCTCTGGCTAAATTCTGCTTTGGACACAATAGCACCAATCAATCAAAAAAATTAAAGCTAAGAAAATATCCCAGCCCTGGTGCAATGAAAACCTTAGGATATCAAGGCAGGATTGCCATAGACAAGAACATAAATGGAGAAAAAACTACGCGGTGGAGGAGAAAAATATTCATAAAAATGAACTAGCAGAACATAAAAATGTATCTCAGCAGTGAAAACCTCATACTATGCAGAGAATATAAAAGCAGCCTGTGATGCAACCAAAACCCTCTTCTTAGTAATAAAAGAATTGGTAGTACCAGCCAGCCCTTAACTTGTATTAACAAATCAAAAATTTGGCGATGCGCTAGCAAAGGTTTTTCAGAAATAAGTTCCTAACATTTTCAAAATACTTACTGCGAAGAGATTAGCCGTTCAACAGGATGGGCACGCCTTAACTGACTCGTTAGGTAAAATCAGATTTTCCACCATTAAGGCCCCTGCAGAAGAACAACTCACAAAGTTAATCCCGCTAATCAAATCTAGGTGTGCCACAGGACCCCTGTCCTCCTAAAATAATGCACATGATTCCTGCTCAAGTGGCACAATATTTAGGGCCAATTCTTGACATGTTTGCAGAAGGACAAAACACACAAGATGATGGACGGAATGTTGCACAATGGCAAAACATTCTCCCCCAGTCACAGATCTGGGTTTAATCCATCCTTATTTTGCTCACCACACCACCCCAGTTCAGACATGGCCATATGCAAATCAGTCTTGATCCTGAGCCTCATGGGAACAGTCCAGCCCGAACTGCCAAGCCATGCCTTCCTTGGACCGGAATCAAGCATCCTAGGACCGGTTTCTGGCTATCAGCCGTCATCAGCCAGGATAGCTTAATTCCAGTGGCGTAGTGAGCAAGGGACCCACGTCTGGGCATACCCTTCCCACATAGGGTGAACAGCAAAACACACAAGATGATGGACGGAATGTTGCACAATGGCAAAACATTCTCCCCCAGTCACAGATCTGGGTTTAATCCATCCTTATTTTGCTCACCACACCACCCCGGTTCAGACATGGCCATATGCAAATCAGTCTTGATCCTGAGCCTCATGGGAACAGTCCAGCCCGAACTGCCAAGCCATGCCTTCCTTGGACCGGAATCAAGCATCCTAGGACCGGTTTCTGGCTATCAGCCGTCATCAGCCAGGATAGCTTAATTCCAGTGGCGTAGTGAGCAAGGGACCCACGTCTGGGCATACCCTTCCCACATAGGGTGAACAGCAAAACACACAAGATGATGGACGGAATGTTGCACAATGGCAAAACATTCTCCCCCAGTCACAGATCTGGGTTTAATCCATCCTTATTTTGCTCACCACACCACCCCAGTTCAGACATGGCCATATGCAAATCAGTCTTGATCCTGAGCCTCATGGGAACAGTCCAGCCCGAACTGCCAAGCCATGCCTTCCTTGGACCGGAATCAAGCATCCTAGGACCGGTTTCTGGCTATCAGCCGTCATCAGCCAGGATAGCTTAATTCCAGTGGCGTAGTGAGCAAGGGACCCACGTCTGGGCATACCCTTCCCACATAGGGTGAACAGCAAAACACACAAGATGATGGACGGAATGTTGCACAATGGCAAAACATTCTCCCCCAGTCACAGATCTGGGTTTAATCCATCCTTATTTTGCTCACCACACCACCCCAGTTCAAACATGGCCATATGCAAATCAGTCTTGATCCTGAGCCTCATGGGAACAGTCCAGCCCGAACTGCCAAGCCATGCCTTCCTTGGACCGGAATCAAGCATCCTAGGACCGGTTTCTGGCTATCAGCCGTCATCAGCCAGGATAGCTTAATTCCAGTGGCGTAGTGAGCAAGGGACCCACGTCTGGGCATACCCTTCCCACATAGGGTGAACAGCAAAACACACAAGATGATGGACGGAATGTTGCACAATGGCAAAACATTCTCCCCCAGTCACAGATCTGGGTTTAATCCATCCATGTTTGCAGAAGGAACTTTCCCTTCTCACTGGAAACTCCCCTCTATTCTGCCCCTATTAAACAAGACAATCTGAATGCTCAGGACCTGAATAACTATCGCCCTATATCAAGACTCCCGTTTTCTGCCAAGTTGGCGGAGAAAGTGATGAACCAACAACTTTCAGAGTATCTAGAGGAAAATTTCTTATTGGACGATACCTAACATGGGTTTAGAAAAAATTGCAGTACAGAGTCCGCTCTGGTGGTAGCTATGGAGTATGTGCGTGAATTGCTTGCAGGGGAGGGATGAAAGCCCTGATTGTGCCGGATCTCTCCGCAGCGTTCGATACGGTCAGCCACGAGATTTTGGCTGACCATATGCTGAGCCTGGGAATAGGGGATACAGCACTAGATCTCCTTCAATCATTCTTGGCTAATCAACAGCATAATGTGACGATGGAAAGGTTTACATCTATGCCTTTCTCCTTGCCTTGTGGAGTCCCTCAGGGCTTGGCACTCACCCCCACATTGTTAAACCTTTACGATACGCTACTCGCGACAATCATTAAAAATTCTGGTTTCTTCTTAGCGTCTTACGCTGACGACACACAAATTGTGGTGTCATTAGCAAAACCTGAAAACAACTCAGTCACTGCTTTTAGAACATGCATGAGCAATGTGAGCAATTGGATGGATCACAATTGCCTTAAGTTGAACGCCACTAAAACTGAGGTCACCTTTTTTGGCAACAACTCTTCATTCTGGACGCCGTATTGGTGGCCGCCTGAGTCAGAACTCACTGCCTGAAACTTCAACCAAAGTAAAAAACGTAGGCTTCCTGTTAGATAAAGAACGGAAATTCAAGGACCAAGTGAATAAAATCACATGGGCCTCATTCTGCTCCTTAAGGCTTATAAAAAAGATCAAAACATTTCTGCCTCCCGAACTTCTGAAAACTGTAACCATGGCACTGGTGCTCACAAGGATCGACTATTGCAATAGACTCTCCCTTAATCTTGCATCGGGTCTCCCGAAGAGGCTTCAGACATTGCAAAAAGCAGCTGCCTGGTTCCTTTTTAAAACTCCAAAATATGAATCGGCTAGAGGAGCCATCAGGAACCTACACTGGTTTCCAGTCAGACAACGATGTAGGTTTGAGGCTCTTGGTTTGGCTTATAAAGCAAGAGTTTTTACAGGACCACAGCTGTGCTTTGGGAACATTCTTCCACTGATACTAAAAGCTGCTCCCTCTCTACTCACCTTCAGACAGGCCTTAAAAACCTGGCTTTTCTCGCAGGATTAGAAGGCACTTGATCATCTGCTTGGATCACTGACAGAATATCAATGTAAGAAATATCGATGCTCAAAATATCGATAAAAAAATATTGATTGCAAAAATATTGGCTCCAATACCTTAACAGGTAAGTACAAAAATATTGATTCAAAAATATTGAAGTTAAAAATATAGATGTAAAACATCGATTTAAAAATATAAATAAAATAAAAAAATAATGTTAAATATATATATTAACATTATCTTTAAGAAAATGAATTAAATTTAATATATATTTTAACTAAATATAAATTAAACTTCATTTAAAACAATATAAACACACACATATATTTACTTTAAAATAATTTATTAACTATTATCCTTAATTTTTAAACTTAAATTATATAAAAATAAAATAGATACATATATCAATGATTTAAAGTTAAAAAAGAACTGTTTTATAATTAATTCAAACATTTAACTATAAAAAAAAAATTAAACATACATTTCACAATACAATAAACACAACAGTAGGGAAAATGTTGGAAAGCGGAATAATAATATTTACTATTCCAACTCTGGTGAGTGAATCCGTGGAGAAAGTGTTGGATAGCGGAGGGGGAAAGATTACTATTCCAACTCCAGTGCGTGTTGGATAGCGGAGGGGGAAAGATTACTATTCCAACTCCAGTGAGTGCAACTGTAGGGAAAGTATTGGATAGCGGAGGGGTAAAAATTACTATTCCCACTCCAATGAGTGCAACAGTAGGGAAAGTGTTGGATGGCGGAGGGGTAAAAATGACTATTCCCACTCCAGTGAGTGCAACAGTAGGGGATAGTATTGGATAGCGGAAGGGTAAAAATTACTATTCCCACTCCAAAGAGCGCAACAGAAGGGAACATTTTGGATAGCGGAGGGGTGAAAACTACTATTACCACTCCAGTGAGTGCAACAGTACGGAAAGTGTTGGATAGCGGAGGGGTAAAAGATACTTTTCCGACTCCAATGAGTGCAACAGTAGGGTAAGTGCTGGATAGCGGAGGAGTACAAATTACTGTTCCCACTTCAATGAGTGCAACAGTAGGGAAAGTGCTGTATGGCTGAGGGGTCAAAATTACTATTCCCACTCCAGTGAGTGTAACCGTAGGGAAAGTGTTGGATAGTGGATGGGTCAAAATTACTATTCCCACTCCAGTGAATGCAACATTAGGGAAAGTGCTGGATAGTGGAGGGGTAAAAATTACTATTCCCACTCCGGTGAGTGCAACAGTAGGGAAAGTATTGGATAATGGAGGGGTAAAAATTACTATTCCCACTCCAAAGAGTGCAACAGTAGGGAAAGTGCTGGATGGTGGAGGGGTAAAAATTACTAATAACATTTAAACAATTGTAAAATTAAAATAATCTTTAGAAAAAAAATTAATACTACTAATTAATTTAAATTAACAACTAAATATTAATTCATCAATTAAAAATGAATTACTTCCCACCATTTACACTTCTAAACACGCACATAAAATTAATTACACAATTACAATCATTAATGACTAATTGAAATTAATTAACAACTAATTATTAATTCATCAATTAAAAATAAATTAATTCCCATCTTTTCCACCATTTTCACCTATAAACACCATAAAACGCACCTAAAATTAATTACAGAATTAACATAATTAATTGCCAATTAATTAATTAAAATTAAGTAACAACTAATTATTAAATATTTAATAAAAAACATTTAACACTATAACATCTCAATTCAACAAATGTAAATAAATAACAAATCAAGGACCAAGTGAATAAAATCACATGGGCCTCATTCTGCTCCTTAAGGCTTATAAAAAAGATTGAAACATTTCTGCATCCCGAACTTCTGAAAACTGTAACCATGGCACTGGTTCTCACAAGGATCGACTATTGCAATATTCTCTCTCTTAATCTTGCATCGGGTCTCCTAAAGAGGCTTCAGACATTGCAAAATGCAGATGCCTGGTTCCTTTTTAAAATTACGAAATATGTATCGGCTAGAGGAGCCATCAGGAACCAACAATGGCTGCCAATAAGACAAAGATGTAGGTTCAAGGCTCTTTGTTTGGCTTATAAATCACTGCACGGACTGGGGACAGCCCGTTTCGAGGAGAAACTCAAATGGTGCATCCCAGTGGGGATGCTTCACTCAGGCTCTGCCATGAATCTGACTGCCCCCCCCCCCCATTTAGGAGGACCACCTGTGGTGGGAAGAGTTTTTTCAGGACCACAGCTGTGCTTTGGAAAAGTCTTCCACTGACACTAAAGCTGCTCCCTCTCTACTCACCTTCAGAAAGGTCTTAGAAACCTGTCTTTTCTCACAGGATTAGAAAGGCAATTGATCATCTGCTTGGATTACTGACAGAATATCAATGTAAGAAATATCGATGTTCAAAATATCGAGAAAAAATACATAAATATCGACTCCAATACCTTAATAGGTAAGTAAAAAAATATCCAATCAAAAATATCGAAGTCAAAAATATACATGGAACAAATATCGATTTAAAAAATATAAATAAAATAATGTATGTTAAATATATATAATATTGACATTAACAAGAGAGATAAAGTGACTTAATCGGATCATTAAATCCATGAAAAATTCCTTGGTCATGTCTGCAACTAAAAAGATAGGATACTGTTGGCTCCACTTCTTGATCTCCTCCAGAAACAAAAAGGTTGACAATGGATACTTAAGGGAAGAGGGTATTCCAAACATTGGCTACTGTAGACTATTAAAACTGGTGTGACCGTTTCCCTACCAGAATGAGGTTCACTGATCCAGAACTTCTAGGGCCCCCAAGACATGAGAGATCACCATTTCAGAAGACCAATATCACTAAAGCTAAACCCATTATTCCATGACCACGACACTTCACTTTGCAGTTTACAAGGTACATTCTGCTTTTGCTTGTTATTGCATTTTCTTGTTTGCACCTTGTTTTAGGTGTTTGCATAATCTTGGTGTGTAGATAGTTTACAGCTTTGTTATGCAGCCTGTTAGTTTTGGTGGGAAGGTTGGACTCTTCAACTTAGTGCATTGCTCGCGATCAGTATATTTCTGAAGATCATTGAAGCATTCCAACGTTCCACCGCTGTCATGTTTTCACTTTCAGGTTTAAGCTCATGCTCATTATCATGAACAATAAGTTGTGTTGTCAGCCAGTGGTCCTGGTTTTACCACAGTATTATCTTTCATCACCTTTCTTAATTGAATACCATTTGTATTTAAAGTACTCGTGACTGCACAGTCACTTTGCTGATTGTGTTTCACTGTACCTCGATCCACCCTACACAAATTTCCTTGCTTAACCTTCAATGCTGTTCCACATCTTCCTACAAGAGAGCCAGGGAGGCCAACTTTCTGTTGCCAACCTAAGTACCTATAGCCTAGTTCGAAGGGAACACCAGTACGGTTGTTTTTGGTGCTTGGTTGGCCCAGTGACTTTACAAGCTGGAGAAAAGACTGTGTTTGTATTGGCAACTTACATTACCACTGCTTGTGCTGTTACTAATGCGTCCAGGGCATTTGCATTGCTCTTTCCTGTGCTGTAACCACTTTACAGTGTGTGTTGTTGCTGCCAATTCTGTACCTGGTCTCTGTGTGTAAGGTAAGCTTGCACTGCTGCTGTTCTATCTATTCTATGTTACTGATGGTTGGTACAGCCATGTCAGCACACAAAAACCAAAACTATTGGCATTGCCAGTGCTTGTTGAAAGACTTTGAGGCTCCATTTCCTCGCAGCATCATGCGCAAACCGATCAGTGTAATGTACGAGACACCATGGACGCTCAAGTTCGTGCAGTCACTGATGTTCTTGTCCTTACTGCTGGTTAAAGATAACTGTTACAACCAAACATTGTTTAGAAATAGCATTTCATAATATTCTGTTAGAAAAACATTTTATTTTCAATTCCAGCTGAAAGGCTATTGCTGACAGATGTTGATACTTTGACCAAGCATGTTGCAGAGGCTCAAGACTGGATGAAGAAAAAAGCAGAAAAGAAAACAGAAAAGGAAAGTAAGTCTTTGCATTTTAACCATATAGTAGCATTATGTGGGAATATTTTACCTGTATTGTTCAACAGAAAATTGCAAACGTTAATGCTGATCACTATGATGGAAAATAGGCGAAATTCATGAACACAGTTCTAAATAAGCGCATCATCTGAATATCGGGTTTGTGAGCATGAGCGTCAAGAGTACTTCAGCGTACAACTTTAAAATATTCCTTTTAATTTTCCCATATAAGTCACCAGCCAACGTTCAATATTTAGGGGGTCATTAGTATGTCCGCCCGCCATACCCCCGGGAAACGGGCCTGCCCGCAATGCTTGCGGCGGTCCCGCACCTACAATTAGGATGCGCCCACCACACTGGCGGGCGCATCCCGCATTTGTAACATTGCGGCCGCCGCAATGCCACAAAAGCAAGTTGTGCCTTTCAATGCACAACGTGACAGGCACCGCGCTGTGCCTGCCACATTGTACATTGAAATGCAGCGGGATACCATAGGTACCCCCCATGTGCACCCCTCAGAATCCCTGGGGACCCGCTACGGTCCCCCAATGTCGAAGACCGCATGCCTTTCTGGCCACGGAAAGGCATGTCCCCGCCTGCATACTAATATGGATGGTGGTGTCTACCAGACACCGCCACCATGTTAACAGCTTTTCTGCCCGGTAGGCAATTGGGCGGATTGCCTACCGGCAGAAAACCGACGGATGGTCTTTCCGTGCGCCGGGGTCCCCCCGCCATAGTAATATGGCGTGGGGATTTGGCATGCGGGCGGGCACAAATGTCGGGCGGATCGCCACCGCCATGCGGGCGGTGGCGATCCGCCCGACATGCTAATGGGCCCCTTAGTTTGGGTAGGTTTGCAGCTTTATATCTGTCTATATTTTAGCTTCATCAAAAAGTTTTACATTGGATTAGTAATCTCGGTTAAAGTTTTGTTCAATTTCTCCGTTATATACGTCTTAAGGTTTTCATACTGCACAGTCACTGCTACTTTTACAATTGTCTACTTAATAATGTTGAACCCTCTCATTTTTGGCGTCTTACTTGGGTAGATTTTTTTATCCATCAAAGGTGGCTCTTGTCTGTATAAAGAAAAGGAAAGGAAAATGGACCGGTATTTCTTACTCCTTTCTTTGCATTATCCTTTTAGGGGTATAGGTTCGAAAAGCTGTCATTCATGGCAGAAAAATATTACGTTTGCGGCATGTGTGGCTGTAGAGTATTGGGCAGGGCATAGATAATGCACCCCAACCTGAACTCACAAAATCAGTACGCATACAAACCGTTATTGAACAATTAGTGTTTATTATTTGCTAATCCTTATACTATACCTCAGTGAACATGAATGTTATCAAAGTGATGAAAATATTGACCCCAATTATTGTTCATCATACATCTCTAATCTTACAGAGGCTTCTAGCTGCAGATTCCATACCTTTGAATATCTCCAGGCATCAGACTGGATTCGGAGCATTTTTCATGAGCAGTACCTTTGCGTGCTGGTAGGTGGCGTTGATCAGCTCTACTTGGTGTCGTCCACAACGGAAGTGACGTCCGCTGCACCTATATATTCTCCACCCAGGCACGCTTACATCAGTTCTTTTTGTGCCAACCAGCGTTAATCTGGAGAAGAGCTGCACCTGTGTCATTTTTCGATAGACTTTTTTCAATGGTTTGTCAACTGTTTTTGAGGTATTACCTCCTGGTGTGTCGAAATATCATCTTGTAAGACCGGTTTTAAGCCTTGCGGTGCCGGTCACCGGCCGATGTCAGACCGGCATTTCATCTGTCTGTAGTGCCTGGAGCATGACCACGACAACAAGTTGTGTCCTGATTGCTGAGCCATGGCCCCAAAGGCTTTGAGGGAGCAATCCCTGAAGTTCCTAAGTAGCCTGACGCACCACTCTGCGGAAATCGAGGTCCTGGTCGAAGAGAAGGTCCTGGGATCTTTCCCAGAGCCCGAAGTCCTCTTCATCCCATTCGAAGTCTCCAGGACATTCAAGTAAGAGTCACAAGAAAAAGAGCTATAAGTCGAAGTGCTCTTTGACTTCTCCTTGTCAGTCGACCAACGAAACGAGGGAGCATCGGCGCTAGAGGCATGGTTCTTCGGAGTCTGCGCATAGACTGACTCTACTCCCCTCCGACTTTCTGGCAGTCGGAGCAACCTCCACCCAACTCAGAGTTTTATTGATGCCATATGTCTAATTTTTGGTGGCCCGACCCCATCGGCACGCCTCGGGCCCCGGCTCCATTGGGCCCCAAGGAATTCAAACCTGGATCGGGACTGATTCCGGTTGTACCATCACAACTTTACCTGGCACCGGTCCTAAGCCAATGCTCCTAGCGCCGCTGGCGATTCCATTCCCATTGTAATCCCCGACTCCGACCCAGAACCAACACAGAGCCAGATGGGTGTCACCCGACTCCAACGCTGGCAGGAACCCCTCTTCCTACATTGGAGCCTGAGCCCTATTGCCATGGACTAGGACTCGGCGAGGAACGAGAGGGGTCGCTGGACCCTGAAGAATACCAGCCATACATAGGAGATCCTAATATAGACTGGACTGAAAAACTGGGTGACGCCAGTGAACTGGATACTTCTCCACATGCTTGTATACTTTCTTACCCCCATCGTGACTTTGGAGGAGGGAGCCTCATACACAATGGTGGTGCGGGAGGGCGGCTGCGGTCCTTGACCTTCAGTTTCCCTCTGTGACGTTCCAGACCAGCAGCTTGACAGAGGTGCTGCAACTGGGAGTCTCCTCATTGGAACCCTTACTTCCCCGTTCAATGATGCCCTCACTGACGTCCTGTGGGGACCTGGTTCAAACCCACACAGAATCTCCTGTAAATAGGACAATCACCTGCCGTCATCGCCCCATGCCAGGGCACCTAAACTTCCTCACCCAGCACTCTACCCCAGAGAGCTTGGTGGTCCAAGTTCGACTTTCTAGGGTGCATTCCTTGACACTCTTCTGGACTTGGAATCCAAAAGACTGGACTCTTTGGGGAAATTAATGTTTTACACAGGTCAGTCTAGTATTGCGGTTTGTAAACATCCCATGCCTTTTGGGCTGGGTCTCCCATACTCGACAGTGGCCCTTAGGCGCAATGCGTGGTTAACTGGCTGTTCGGGATGTCTAGGATTCCCTTATGGACATGCCCTTCAATGGCACCCATCTCTTCTGAGACAAGGCAGGATCGCTGGATTGCTTTAAGAACTCGTAGCCTGTAGTGATTGTGCCTATTGGCAGCCCCTCCTCACCTCTAGCCTGCCTTTTGCTCCTTTCGTGGCTATGGAAGGGGCTTTCAACCGTGCCATTACCCTGCCAGCCACCGAGCCGTACATGCTCCTTAGTCTCTGCGTGGACGAGGGCGTGGTAACCACAGACCTCATGGGCCAGGTAACCAGCAGTCTGACCATCCACCACACCCCTCCAAGCCTTCCTATTCTGCTACTTTACCACCATGGGCATCCAGTTGGTGGCAGGATTCTCCATTACCTTCCTGTTTGGCAGTCCATAACATCAGACAGGCGTCCGAAGCTGCTAGTTCCTCCCCTTCGAGACTACCCCTACCTCCATGCTACTAGCTCACGACTGGCTGATGGAAGATCATTTGTTCTTGCTCCACAACGAAGTCTTGGCTCTCTTGGCCAAGGGAGCCATATAGAAGGTTCCGGGGCTAGAAGTAGGCTGTGTTGTCTAAAAAGGACAAGGGCCTTCGTCTTATCCTAGGTCTCCAAGCCCTCAACTCCTTCCTCAAAAAGGAAAAATTCAAGATGCTCATGCTAGCTCAAGTCTTGGCTGTCCTGGAACCAGGAGACTGGATGGTAGCATTGGTCTTGAAGGATGCCTATTTTCATATTGCCGTCCTGCCTGCCCACTGGCGCTATCTGCAGTTTACGGTAGGCCACAAGCATTTTCAGTTCATTGTGCTCCCCTTTGGCCTTACCAGAGACCCTTGGGTGTTCATGAAGGTGATGGCGTGGTTGCAGCTCATCTGCGGAGATCAAGGGTGCCAATCTTCCCCTATCTCGACAACTGGCTGTTTAGAGTGGGCTTGCCCCAGGCTGTTGTCTCCCACCTCCAGCCTGCGGTGAGGCTTCTATAATTGCTGGGGTTCACTATCAACGTGCCAAAGTAACACCTGACTCCCTCTCAGGTGCTCCCATTCATAGGAGCTGTTCTGGACACATAGCAGGTTCGGGCTTATCCTCCTGAGCGGCGAGTCCAGGATATTCAGGCTATGATACTGATGTTTCAGCGTCTATCCTGGGTTTCGGTGAGATTGATTCTGACGCTGCTGGGACTCATGGCGTCCTGTATTTTGCTGGTGGCACATGACTGATGACATATGCTGGCTCTGCAGTGGGACCTGAAATTCCAGTGGGTGCAGCATCAAAGGAATCTTTCTGACTTGGTCCAGATCGCTGAGGACTGCAAAAGATCTGCAGTGGTGGCTAACAAACCAAGATTAGGCCAGTGGCAGACCCCTTTCCCTTCCCCAACCAGATCTGAAAGTAGTGACATATCGAAGGGCTCAACGTCACATCATGGCACAGAGATAAGCTCCGGAACCAGAGGACATCTTCGACAAAGGCCCGGATGTCCCTGAAGAAGATTCCGAAGATCTCAAAATCGTGTTGGAGGCAGACGACTCAGATGACCCCATCACTCCTGGTCAATGAGTGAGTACTACTGCCTCAACCCCACCTCCAAAACCAAAGGCACTGGTGAAGACTTCGCCTGTTGGCCCCAGTTGCGATCGAAAACACACTTCAGAAGCCCCGCCTCCGAAGAAAAAAGACAAGCCTTCCGGTAGCTCGGGACCGAGCAAACCTCATGTAATCGTCCCGCCGGTGCCTTCGGCACCGAAGCCAAAGGAACACTCGGCTCTGAAATCTGTTCCGACGCCTTCCAGCTACAAAGACA
The DNA here is from genome assembly GCF_964204655.1 of Triturus cristatus. NCBI lineage: Eukaryota > Metazoa > Chordata > Amphibia > Caudata > Salamandridae > Triturus > Triturus cristatus. Next base: position 515,983,448 of record NC_140588.1, read on the forward strand.
AATCGGGCCCGAAAACCTCGAGGTCCGTGGATAAGCCGGCTTCGAACACTTCCAAGCCTAAAGATCCAGCTTCGGCTCCGAAACCAAGATCCTCGGAACCGAAAGACAAGCCTAAGGACTCTACCACTCCTCCTAAGGCCAAAGACCATAAAACACAACACCAGCCCTGCTCGGAACCGAAAAAATCGCAACCGAAGACCGTTCCTGAGGAAAAGGAACTTTTTCATCCGGATCCTGTCGATCTTAGACAGAAAAAGATTTATATTAACCCTGAAACAGAACATGTCGCAGCTGTGACATGTAAGAGGAGGAAGTTACACACTGCACCTGCCCCTCCAGTGCCTGTGAAGAAGAAGGACTCTGTTACATCACCTATGCCTCCTTCTCCTCTACTTCCTTCTAACCCACCTCCTCTTCCTAAATCTATTACACCACCTCCGCCTGTAACTTCTCCACCACATACACCACCTCCAGATGATGATGGTGATGACCTAGGGGTGGGGGGTGACCCAAATGACCCGTTCACAGATCCAGATGATCCACCACAAGATGATTGGGAGTACCCTGTCCCAACAGATCTACCAGACCTCTCAAACCCCCAGCCATACCCCTCAAAACCATCTCCCCCAGACGATAATCTTGGTTTTGGACAATTACTTAATAGGGCTGCCGTTTACCACGGCGGCACAATGCACTCACACACAGTGGAGGAGGACTTCCTTTTGGATACATTCGTACCGTCCCAAAATATTGCCAGTGATCAAGGGAGTCATTAAGCATGCCCCTGAAGTGTTCAATAATTCTGTACGTGGCAGGATTCTTAACCCTAGAATCGATAGAAAATATAGACCTGACCCTGAAGACCCTGCTTACATTAGGGGATAGCTGCCTTTGGATTCTCTAGTAGTTTCCAACTCTAGAAAGCGCTCCTACTCACAAGTGCGCCACCCAAGGTTAAAGAATCCAAATTACTGGATGCTTCTGGCAAAAGGGTAGCTGCGCAGGCAGCCAATCACTGGCACATAGCCAACTCGCAAGCACTGTTGGCTAGATATGATAGGGCCCACTATGACCAACTGGAAACCCTATTACAACATTTGCCTGACCAATATAAAACCCAAGCAAATGATCTCATACAAGAGGGCAAGCTAATTTCAAACGCGTCAATTAAATTCGCACTTGATGCTGCAGACACTGCCTCTAGATCCATCAATACCAGTGTATTCCTTAGACGCCATGCCTGGCTGCACATTTCAGGCTTTAATCAGGAGGTCCAGACTACCATCCTCAACCAGCTGTTCAACCAAGAACAACTTTTTGGCCCGGCTGTAGACCATGCACTCGAAAAAATGAAGACACTGAGGCCGCTAAGTCCATGGGAGCGTTACAGTCTCCACAAACACGTCGCTCCTTATATAGAGGAGCCTCCAAAAAACATTGGAGCAGACCCCTTATCTTAGTTTAAAACCACTACACAGACATCCCCCAGTAGAGGATATTTTAGAGGCAGATACAGAGGAAATAACAAGAAAGGAAGAGGCCGAGGTAATAACAACACTCGCACCTCCCCCTCTACAAAACAGTGACTTCCTTATGCTTCCCCCAGACCATTCCACTCCAGTTGGGGGAAGATTATCACAGTTCCTACCTGTCTCGAATTCCATCACAACAGACAAGTGGGTAAGACAGATTATCCAGTATGGTTACTGCCTGGGACTTACAGCTACCCCCCCCCCCCCCACACATACCACCCAAGCAGCATCCAATGTCCAAAGAGCATCTCACGCTCCTAAAACAAGAGGTTCTCTCACCGCTTCAAAATCACGCAATAGAACCTGTTCCCTTACAACATCAAGGAACAGGGGTTTACTCGATTTACTTCCTAATCCCCAAAAAGGACGGGACTCTAAGACCGATAATCGACCTCAGACCCCTCAAACTATATATACACTCAGATCATTTTCATATGATCACTCTCCAACAAGTGCTCCCGCTGCTACAACAAGGCGATTTCCTTGCCACACTAGAGCTCAAGGACGCTTACTTCCACATTCCCATACATCCTGCTCACTGGAAGCATCTAAGGTTTGTAGTGGACGGACAACACTATCAGTTCAAAGTCCTTCCCTTCGGAGTCACCACCGCACCCAGGGCATTCACCAAATGTCTTGCCGTAGTAGCAGCACACCTGAGAAGACAACACATCCATGTCTTCCCATATCTGGACGACTGGCTAATAAAAGCCAAGTCCTTCAACCAATGTGTTCAACACACTCACCAAACAATACACAACTTGGGGTTTAAAGTCAACTACACCAAGTCGCATCTCCAGCCCTCTCATATACACCAATATCTGGGGGCCACAATAAACACCTCCACAGCTCTAGCATATCCCAGTCCAACCAGGATAGCCAGCATACAAACTCTCATCACAAATTTTCAAGCCCAACACTCTCTCCCAGCCAGAGTGTTCATGCAACTCATAGGCATGATGGCATCTTGCATTTTTATTGTACCTTATGCAAGACTTCAAATGCGACCCTTACAGGAATGTCTAGCACATCAGTGGAATCAGGCTCAAGGACAACTTACAGATCTGGTGTTGGTAGATAGCCGCACACATCGCTCTCTGCTGTGGTGGAACACAAAAAACTTGCCCAAAGGGTGGCAGTTCCTCGAACCTATTCCACAGATAGTACTCACGACAGACGCATCACTCACAGGATGGGGAGCCCATCTCCTCGGACATACAACCCAGGGCAAGTGGACCACTCAACAAAAAATGCTCCACATCAATCACCTGGAACTAGTAGCAATATTTCTAGCTTTAAAAACTTTCCAAGTACATGTACAAAACAAAGCTGTCCTGATCCAGGTGGACAACATTACAGCCATGTACTACATACAAAAACAAGGAGGCACACACTCTCTGCAGCTGTCCCAGTTTGCACAGAACATTTGGAGATGGGCCATCCCACAAAATATATATCTGCTTGCCGAACACCTTCCAGGAGTTCACAATCAGATTGCGGATCTGTTAGGTCGACAGACACAACGGATTCACGAATGGGAACTACATCCCCAAGTTCTTCTACCATTTTTCCACATGTGGGGCCAACCAGACGTAGATCCGTTCGCCACACACGAAAACGCAAAATGCCCAACCTTCACCGCCAGGTTACCACACCCATTGTCCAAGGGCAATGCGATATGGATGAACTGGTCAGGCAGATTCGCGTACGCTTTTCCGCCACTCCCACTGATTCCACTAGTGGTACACAAGCTACGACAACAGTCTCTCAAACTAATCTTAGTAGCTCCACATGGGCACGCCAACCGTAGTTCACAACACTGTTGGAACTCTCAAAAGTTCCCCACCAAAATACTACGCCTGTCCCCATCCCTGCTAATGCAGAACCATGGAGAGATCAGACATCCAGACCCAGGTCAGCTGAATCTGGCTATCTGGCTCCTGAAGTATTAGAGTTCGGTTACCTTAACCTACCACCGGACTGTATGAACATCATTAAAGAAGCCACACGCCCTACTACTAGAGCTTGCTATGCTGCAAAATGGAAAAGATGTTCCATTTACAGCACCAACAATATTGATCCACTGGATGCCTCCATCCAGAATATCATTTGCTACCTACTGCACTTGCAAAGATGTAACCTAGCATATTCATCCATACGTTTACATCTTGCAGCACTTGCTGCTTATCTGCAAAACAGACAACACTTGTCACTTTTTAGAGTCCCTGCAATTAAGGCCTTCATGGATGGCCTCAAAAGAATAATTCCTCCTAGGTTACCGCCCTCTCCAGTGTAGAATCTAAATATTGTTCTTACTAGGCTCATGAGACCCCCATTTGAACCTTTACATAAATGATAACTGCAGTTCCTCACAAGGAAAGTGGCTTTCCTTATTGCCATCACCTCTCTTAGAAGAGTAAGTGAAATCCAGGCTTTAACCATACAAGAACCATTCTTACAATTACATCGTAACAAGGTGGTTCTCAGGACAAACCCAAAAATCCTTCCTAAAGTCATCTCTCCATTGCATCTTAACCAATCAGTGGAGTTACCAGTGTTTTTTCCAAACCCGGACTCCATAGCGGAGAGCGCTCTACACACCCTAGATGTAAAAAGAGCCCTGCTTTATTACATTGACAAAACCAAATCATTTCGCAAAACAACTGTTCGTAGCTTTCTCCCCGCCGCATAAGGGTAATCCCATCTCCAAGGCTGGGATTGCAAGATGGATCGTTAAATGTATCCAAATATGCTACCAAAAAGCGAAACGCACATTAACAATTCCCTCTAGGGCGCATTCCACATGTAAACTAGGGGCCTCTTTGGCATTCCTAGGGAACATTCCCCTAGAAGACATTTGTAAAGAAGCAACATGGTCTACAACACACACCTTCACCAAACACTATTGTGTAGATGTGCAAGCCAAACAGCAAGCTTCTGTGGGCCAAGCTGTTCTTAAAACTCTCTTTCAAACTACTGCAACCGATACAGGTGACCACCGCTAGGGGAGATACTGCTGTACAGTCTATGCAAGTGTGAGATCTGCAGCTCATATGCCTCGAACGGAAAATGCTACTTACCAGTATGCAGCTGTTCTTGGCATGTAGAGCTGCAGATCCTCACACGCCCACCCACCTCCCCGGGACCTGTATCTGTTCCAGTTCTATCCTACTTAGATATACACACGGATATCTTTTTCTTTCTACTAACTCCATCATTTCCCATCATGGCGAAAAACAATCTAGGGATGGAGTCGATGCCCATGTGCACTATCGTCCAAGGGAGGAGTCACCTATCCCGTGACTACAAAGACTTCTTCCAAGACAACAACAAGGTGCAAGCATCCGAGCCCAACACCAGATGGCGATCTAATGCAAGTGTGAGGATCTGCAGCTCTACATGCCAAGAACAGATGTATGCTGGTAAGTAGCATTTTCCTTTATGTGCATATGGTAACAGCTATATAGCACCTTCAACAGAATGTGAATCTTGTCGGAAGTGCTACCACTTTCAAATGTTATACCATATGTACTACATGTCATCAGTATTAGTTAGCATAGCATTCTTTTCTCCTTGAGATTTGGTAGACCCAGCTCACCAGCATGAAAACAATTTGAAGTCTGACATTTTGCGCCCTACGTTTGTTTCTGATTTACATGCATTACTTCCCTCCTTAATTTCTCCTCCCTGCTCAAATGTTATTTGCAAAGATGAATTAATTAGACTATTGTCACTTTGATTTATTATCTGTAAATCTTTGTTTCTTTGATCTGTGGCACTGTGGAGGCTAAATGAATAGAACTGTTTATTGTAATACATGTTCTTGTTTGACCCTCTTATAAATTTGGTTGGATAAACTCCATTTGAATATGTATGAGTCCTATGTTGGATGGTAGTTTTTCCCTGCATAGTGTACAATTGTTTCTCCTGCTGCGAATATCTTGTATTCTAGATTTTGGATTTTTGGCCACGGCCTCATGCTAACCTTGCATGTGTGCAAAAACCTAGGCTGGTCCCTTGATATGAATTTTATATATCTACACACAATTTCACGTGGGAGTCGTTCAAAAGGAGGGACCTCATCTCTGAGTTTGAGGAATCCACCATCTACTTAACATCCTAATTTCAATACAACTTAATTTAGCACAAAAACAATTTGTGAACAGGAAAATCTTAATTTATTTCAAGAATGTATTCACTCAATACATATACAGGTTAATGTGATGTATAGTGCAGATGACGCAGTGCTCAAATGGTGATTGTATTTACAAGATATAATACATAAAACACTGTAACATTAACAAATGGCTGTATTAATTTGTCCAAACAGAAAAAAGTAAAGGAAGTTCAGGCAGATTCGCAATCCTTTTTCTTAATTGCTAATGCCAACCAGTTAGGAGGGTTTGTCGACGTTTCGACCTCGAAAGGGTCTCCTTAAGACAGAGTAATCCAACTACCAAGCCATCTTTGTGTGGGTGTAGATTATATCATCTGTATGTCTCCAATTAATGGCTTCAAGAGTCCATTAAGTACACATTGCTTTCATTCATACTCTCTCCACTTCAAAATGCATCCTAAGCCAATCCTCAGCTCGTAATATCTCAAAAGTCTGAAACTTAAGCTGGAGAATACTCTGCTCCTCAGTGCACTGTCACTCGCATTCTGTAGACTAGATATTACGTGCCAAGGATTAGCACCATACCTGTGCACTTACATCAGTTTCTTTCTTTTCCCTTCCAACGTGGACCATGAGCTCCGCTCCTGACTTTATTGGTGTTCCGATGGCTCAAAAAATGTCATCAGTGTGCTAGGGAATTATGTCCCCACTGAAAATGGCAGGACACAAGCAGTCACGGGCCAAATCAAGATGTGCCTTTTGTTTTTGGGCGACAGGCACAACTCAAAAGCATGTGATTAAAGCGCCCTAATGCACACCATGGTGAACTGAGACCGGAAGGTGGAGTTATATGTTGCCAAACACAAGAAAAAGTTGCTGTCTTTGTTAATTCCTCTGGAAATCTCTGTCCCAGGCGTCATCACAGTTCTGTTTGTCCCAGTGCTGGCTACAGTGCCTTTCCCACCACTGCTCCATTTCCTGCTTAGAATTCTCGATTAACTCCAAGTCCAAGTACCGGCATAAGAAAGCGAAGTGGGACTCTCATCCTGGAACTCTGACTCCAAATAGAAGGTGCCAGGGCATTAAGATGTTAGTCGCACTCCATCAAGGACACTGGCCATGAAACCATTACCTCAGTTGGTATTGACATGCCTGAGCTCCCCGAGTTGTCATCGAACTCGAAGCAGATAGAGGCCTTCAGAGGGACCATGCAGCAAATTCTTAGTGCCCTTCCGGCTCCCTCTGGCATGCCTTTGGGTATACTCCGGAACCAATAGGGCCTGCAGTCCTGTTACTGCTGGTGGGTCCCTCGCTATTGCAGTCTGTACCCTTAGGCACCATTTCCAGGCCTGTACCAACTCTGATACATACCTCCACTCTGACCAAGAGATGCACGCTGGTTGCCTCCACCCTAACCCGTCAGAACCCAAACTGACGTCAGCTTGAGCCAGTCTGATGTCATGTTATAAAATTAAAAATGTACCACCAGTTGTCATACAGCCTAGCTCTAACGCAGTGTCTCTACTGCATCACAGCTATCAGTGGAGGCCCCATTTTCTCTTTGTGTTTTCTGACAGAGTAGGGTGCACCTCAAGATACTGATTATGATGGAATGGTGAGGACAATTAACTTGTTGTCCCATCATTATACTGGTGATGGCTTAAACCTTGATTTACAAAATGCCAGTGGGGTTAATACCTCCCCTGAGACAGAGCTTTACTTGCAAAATGAGCCACGAACAGAGGATGGTGCCTCATTTGTAGTGGGACAGAAGGCAGCAAAAGAGCTAGAATTACAGCTACCCTCCATGGAAACTAAAACTAATGTCATTTTTTTATAACCTACTTTATTGGATTTTATGCAGTAAGGCCATCGTACATAACAGTACAATGCAAGATAATGGGGTTGAAACCGTGGAACAATAAGAAAATCAAGACTTGCAACCCTGCAACACTAATTCTTTCCCTTCCCTCTTCTCCCCACAATGCTCCCATTTTTTTAGTCATGTGCTGTCAAACGTGGCTATGCTTTGTATGTGGGAATTACCATGTCCAGTGTCTGCTCTGGCTGTCCCCGGCGTATTGTGAATTCCCTGATATTCCGTCAATTTTCCTCATATCCTCATGTGTTTATGGGGGCAGCCTCTAGCATCTTACACCGGTTTTTCTATGCTCATGCAGTTGTCCTCCCCCCTCCCACAACTCTTTGAGGAAGGAAAAATGATAATCTTTCCAGTATCAAGTGATGTCCCGCTTTTCCGCTGTGATTGGCAGTTTATGGTATGAGCCATCTACCTCTGAGCGAATATGTAGAAGGACCAGCTTGGAGTCTAAAGATATTGTCCAACACAGACCCATCCCCAAATGGGAGAAGATCCAGCTCCAATATGAGCGTATTGCAGGTGAGCTCCACATGGTGCGGAGGAAGTCCTCTTCCTGAATCTGACACCTGAGGCAGATAGAGGAAGATACTACTTCCATCTTCAGCAGTCTGTCATGTAAAGTATACCCTTTGTAAGTACTTGCGGAGAGCCTCTCTGTCCTCTGCCCACTCTTCATCTGTAAGGGTGTCAACGTATTGCTCCCAGGCTGAGCGAAGAGCCACATAAGTACGTGCCAGAGTGTGGTAGAGCTGTGTCACTTGGTGTTTAGTCAGATCACCCATTGTTAGTTCCGCCTCCAAGGAGCTAAATTCTGGAAGGTTGCTGAGATTTGCCATAATCTGCATCAGGGTGTGCCTAAGTTGTAGGTAACAATAAAATTGGCTGCGTTGTTGGGCAAACTCTTCCCATAGGGTCTTGTAGGATTTAAAGCATGTGTCTTTTTTCAGCACACTTTTCAAACCTAGATTTGCTCCACACCCTGCCATCACAAAACACAACCACATTCAAGCGAACAATGCATTTGGGACCCGAGTACTTTAATTTTCCCTTGGGTGCCCGCCCTGGTCCCCTGATATACATAAAATCCCCCACTCACCAATTTTGGGCCGCTATGTTATACTGGTCATCAAAACACGTCTTGTACTTGGCTTGGTATCTTTCCACCCCACAGGAATCTACCACCTTCATTCAATCCTCAAACTTCAACCAGGCCTGATTGAATTTGGATCCAGCGAATCTTCCCTTCAGACATTGTAAAGGTGAGAGATTGGTCACCACATGGGGTGCATTACAGTGTGCCCACAGCTTCTCCCTGACAACCGCTCTGAGCGGAACTCTATTCTCTACTGCTATCTGAGCAGAAGCTTTAACCAACCTTTTCATGCTCTCAACCAGACTTTTGGCCTGCATTGAGTACAATTCTGTATGAAGGTGTGTAATGCCCAACTCATTCATAAACTTCCTCGTTTCACTAGAGATTAGTTGCTCTCCATTGTCGATGACAATGAATTTAGGCACCCCTTCCGAAGCAAAGACATCCTTCAAGAATTCTCTCACAATACTGGTAGTCACAGTCACAGTACTTACACAGCAAGCTGATACCCACTATAACACTAAAACAAACCTTTCTTCTTGTGGCAACAAGCCAAAGGAACCAGCAATGTCCAACCCAATTTAAACCAGGGTTCCTCCAGAACTGTAGCTGGCGACAGTGGTGCAGCACTAGTAGCCTTAAATTTGTCATTCGCCACACGCAAGATGCAATCCCTCACCACACTTTCCACTTGACTATCCTACTTCAGCCACCAGTTCCATTCTCTAACCCTCACCGTGGTCAAACTTCTTCCTAAGTGTCTTTTGTGCGGAAGGTTCACAATCTTGTCCCGCAACCGGACAGGGGGCACCAACCAATTTCCACAAAACAAGTTCCCATTGTCAATGCAAATTTCCTCTAAGACATTCCAAAATGCTCCTGTATCTACCACAAGTTTTTTGATAGCAGGCCAACCTGACATCACAAGATTCTTGACCAACTCCCTTACTCCATCCTTGGCAGCCTTACTGTCCACTCTGCTTTACTTATTCTAAGTTTTTTGACCCACATAACAGGGTCAACGTCCGTCTCTGCCCAGACAGGTTTATCAGTATGCAACTGTGATGAGCAGTCCATGGAACATTTTTAGCCCCTGGAATGTATTTAGCCTGACAATTAAACCCCCACAACCCTTCTACCCACCTCTTAATATGTAGGGAAGTGTTATCCAAATTTCTGCACCTTAACGGCTGTACAAGGGGTCTATGATCCGTCCTGAGTATGATTGGAAACCCCCAGTAGAAAAACTTGAAGCGATGTATTGCCCAGGTGCAAGCCAGCACTTGATGCTCAATAATAGGCCTTGAGAGAGCGCGATGTGAAAGCCACTACCTTTTCTGCCCCATCACTCACTTGGGACAAAACTGCACCAAGTCCCTTTAAACTTGAGTCAGTTGTAAGTTAAGTGTTCTTGGTGACATCGAAATGACCATGAACCAGTTTTTAACAAATTCAACTATTATGAACTTGAAGGCTCGTTCTGCTTCCTCAGACCATTCAAATGGTACACCCGTGTTCAAAATTGATCCGACAGGTTTCACGACACTAGCAAAATTCTTAATAAATGTAGAGTAATACTCCTCCATCCTCAAGAATGACCTGATCTGATCTTTGTTGGAAGGGGATGCTGCCTCTATGATGAAATTTGCCAAATCAATTTTTGAGCATATCCCTTCTCAATATATTGTGTGCCCAAGGTATGCAACTGAACCCACCCCAATCTTACATTTCTCCTTATTAAGGATTAGTCATCTGCCACTCAGTCGGGTCTCCACATATCTAAGAACATCATCATGTGGTTGCCTATCCTTTCCATATACCAGGATATAATTCTGAAAATACATCACATACCCTATACCCCTCCCACCCCCCAACACCAATTTCATCAACCTTTGGAAGCATGCTGCCACTGGAGCTAGTACAAATGGTAATCTTTTAAATATGTACACTCCTAAATGAATGAGGAAGGATTTGAAGCTCTAGATTCCTCATGCAGCAAAACCTGGTGTGACGCAGCAGACAAATCCATCACACTAAACATCAACACCCCCTTGAGTGTGGCAAGAGCCTCTGTGATGTTAGGCAATGGTTGGCAATTAACCCAGATGCATTGGTTAAGATATCTGAGATCGACGCACATCCAAAGCTTGGTGCCATATTCTTTTGGGGCAAGGAATACTGGGGCCTACCACTATGAGGATTCTATATCCTCAATGACCCCCAACTTAATTAATTTTTCAAACTCCTGTTGTAGGGGCTTTAGCATGTGTTTGGGCACTTACCTAGACTTATGCTCCACTGGCTTGGCATTTTTCTTTAAAATGAGTTTGTGCTCAAACCCCTTAAGTAGACCCAGCTGCTCATTGATCACTTTCAGGAATTCATTCACTAATCCTGCGTCTTCCCCGATGGTGGATATCATCATGACCTGGTTGGGGGAATTGGAGTTTCAGATAATCCCAAAATCTCTCTGATGCCTCCACCCCAACAAGGTTTCCCTCAGCTTGCCCACATAGATCTTCCTTACTGTCTCTCTCCCTTTGAAATTTATTTTCATCACTGTGTAACTGTTTTTTGTGTTGCTTACCAAATTGCAATTTAAGTATTATTGGGTATTTGTGTTTATATCTCCGGGTAGGAGATATACCAATGTGTTAGTGAGTGTTGTGTAATAAATAGACATATTTTTATATATTTATATACACAGAGTGTGGTTCTTTTTCGTTTAACCTACACTACATGATTAACCTGGTAAAACGAGCAGCTTAACACTGCTTCAAGATAAGCCTCTTTGAGAACGTTCAAAGGTCATCAAAGGCCACTGAAATCAACATAAGGGTTGCGTGGATTAGTGCAAGGTGCTTCACTTAAATAAGTGTGCACCATATACTAAGCCAGCCTCCAACACTCGCATAGGTATTTTGTCCCTCTACGCCTAAATTGTGCAAAAGTACACCCTTTTTCCTTGCTGCAGAACTTTTTTCTCCCCAATTGCTATTGAGTCGGAGTCAAAAAGGCGTTTCCACCTCTTCCATGGTAGAATGGGCTCAACAGATTCCGACACAAATTGTGGGTTGAGTTGCAACATGTTTGCCACTGCCATGTTATGGAACCTGCAAAAAAACGAATACAATAAACTAACAAAATTAGCTGACACAATAAACTAAAATAACAAGGTAAATGAACAAGCTAATATAACAAGCCAAAAGAATGAAAAATTACGCTTCACTTTAGATACTGGGCTGTGCCATGTATTCATCTCCCTGTTCGATTCATTTCCTTCACCTGCGTCTGTACCCCAAACATGCAAGATAAATATCTTTTCATTTTTTTGTCCATGCCTCCGGTAAAATTGTCACCCAAGAACTGCCGCTATCACATGACACCGTAGTCAGCCCTGGCATTGACTCTGCTTTCCGCTCTATCGAGTTCAAGGGGAACGAATACATCGACTAGTGTTTTACTCTCAAGTTGTTGTCGCCCCAGCAACCTTTGCTGCGTCCAACACGCAATGTAGCCTCACAAGTGTCAGTCTCAAGCTAACACAGGCTTGACAACATTGTGCGATGCTTGAAACCTGCTGCGTACAGTACACAATGCCGGCTGGAATGCCTTGACCAAAAATGTTTGCTGAACAGTAGAGTTGTCATGCTCTGAGTTTCTTTGAAAGACGCCACTGCAGCAACGCACCTCTCTTGGCAACTGCGTTGTGGATTCAGTAGATGCCACTGTGGCCAGCGGTCCTTGACAACCACTGAGAAATAATTCAGTTGGGATTCCATTGGGCCCTAGGAGTTATCTGGTGCTCAGGTGGCTCAAAGTGTCCGAGAGCTCCTCTGCTTCCAAAGAGTGTTGTTCTGTCGCAGACAGGGTCTGAAGCAGCAAATCATTCACAAATCTGTCTATCAGGGGTTGTGTTAGTGTATCATGTTTAGCGTATAGGTCTATGTAGTACCACGCAAAGTAATTTTCAATTTGCCATTCTCCAGTAATGTGGGCACTATCTTTGGCAGCGAGGCAAAGGATCAGCGTGTGATGTTGTATTTTGTGATGTAGATGGGTTGCATGCACCTTGTAAACAACGTGGCCTCAGTTGATCAAGCAAGACCCACTAGGAAAATGAAAGATCACAAATTCCCTGGAATAGCACACACCTTGATCTTGATTCATTGGAACACTTACAGAAAACTTGTTCACTTGCTGATGAGCACAACTGCGCCTGGAGTTACTCAAACAGGACCTGGCACCGCTTTAGCTTGCTAACGGAGGAACTTGACTCTTCCCTGATTTTAATACAGCGTCTACCTCTTTTTTAAAAACTGCTAGTTGTGTTTGTTGTTTTTAAAATTGAATGTGTATATTTTTTGTAACTGCTTGCACTTTTGCACAATTGCTCAACTCTGATTGCACTCACACTCTTGCTCCGTGGTCCGAGCTGTGTTCAATGCTCGTGGGGGGGTCCTAGCGCATAGTTGGCCCCGCTTTGGTGGCCATTTTCGGTTTAGCGTTCTAGTCACTGAAACTCGACTTAAGGGGATAAAAGGCCGATGAAGCGACCGCGCTGCGGACGGCAAGCCCGTCTGCGCCCGGCCGGGTCCAGGGGCCACGACCCCTGGCCCATCCGCCCTAGTAAGGTACTGCTACAGCTCAGCTCAGTTAACTCTCTTCAACATTACACCCGAGATGAATTGCCTTCACTCCCTTGATCCCCACAGATCTGTTCTAACTTGCCAGCATTGCCCGTTTGGTTTTCAGAAATCTCTTCCCCCTCCTACTTCTGTAAAATTGCCTGTAAAAACATTCAAGATTCTTTTACTTAATTGCAGATCCCTTCCTAAACATTCCACTGAGCTGCACATATTACTGACTACTGAAAATCCAGATATCCTGTTTCTCACTGAAACTTGGACTAACTCCTACTCGGGCCCTGATATTATTCGTGCTCTTCCGCCAGACTATCTAATACAAAGGTTGGACAGGCCAACGGGGGTAGGTGGTGGAGTAGCCATCATTTATAAAAAACAATCTGACTTGTCGAACTTTTGGAAGTCCTTTGACTGAGTGTGAAAACCTTCATTTTTCTGTAGGTCTTACCCCTCTGCTCTCTCTCTCAGGTATCCTTATATACCGTCCCCCCGGACCTTCGGCCCAGTTTTTATCCTCCCTACCTGAAGCCATTACCAACTTAGCCACTACGGCCTCCAACTTTGTTATTCTAGGGGATTTGAACATCCACTTCGACGATCTGACATCTAAAAGTGCTGTGGAACTTTCCGCCGATCTTGCAGCTCTCCAACTTCTGCAAAGAGTACCTTATGCTACCCATGTGAAAGGACACCTTCTTGACCCTGTCTTTTCAAATCAGCAGGAGCTGCACTGTCGGAAGCCCTTACCTATCCCCTGGTCTGATCATTATTTGATCTCTCTCGGTTGGTCCCCCAAGGTGGCTATTCCTCCTGCTCGGCCTGTAAGGAAAACTACCCTTTGCTGGAGGAAACTGCAGCTAGAAGAATGGGCGCTCGCCTTAGATGGCAGTGTACCCTCGATAAACTCAAATCCGGAAGCGGCCAACGACCAACTTAATCACTGGATGGAAGATACTTTAGATATAGTTCTCCCTAAAAAGACCTATATAGTGAAGGTGCGGGGGGAATATCGGAGAGGAACTCATCAATGAGTGCCTCATCAAGGGGCTCCCGCTTGGCGTATAAATCCCGGTAAAAGGCAGCGAACGCTTGCGCCACCGCCTCGGGGGAGGTGTGGAGGCTTCCGTCACCCGCTCGGAGGAACGGGACCTGCGTCTGGGCATCCCGAGATTGGCACAGCCGGTGTAGCATCTGGCTGGACTTATCCCCCCATTGATATATGCGGTGTTGGGTAGCAAGCCACGCCGCTTTAGCATTATCCGTCAGCAGCTGGCCCAGCTGACGCTGGACATGCAGCAGATTCCGCCGGGTGGTGGGATCCGAAGACTGGAGGAGCCGCGCCTGCAGCCGCGTAAAATATTTGTTTTTTATAGCATTCAGGTTGCGTTGAGTGTTTTAACTGCAACCAACTCATGCCATGAGCAGAATAAATTAGCTGACAAGTTGCATAATGTGAAATGTAGGACTGCTGATTGTAGGTGCATAGGATAAACGTATTCAAAAAGATAATCCCATGTAGGTACATAGGATAAACATATTCAAAAAGATAATCCCAGATATCACTGTGCCTTCAATTTGGAAACTGCAAAGTCAAGCAAGATGGTGTGAAATACCTGTGCAGCCTGAGACATATACCTCAGCTTTGCTATGATAACAATACTACATCATTCCTCTGGAACCAACAGTCCCAGCCACTGCAGCATTTACTATAGGTGATTAACGAAGTGCTAAACTCGAACCATTGCACTGTAGCCCATCAATATGCACATCACCCCCGAAAGAACTACATGTTTCGGGTGCCCTGCTGCTAACCGATCAACTTATCAGAGCTGCGTGCGCCCCATGTATCACTTTAGTCATATTTTGTACTCAGCAGGCAAGCTTGGGCGAGGTGAGTGGAGGCCTATGTTGCTGGATCTTACAAGCTCACTGTGTAGGCAGTTTCTTATCTAATCTCATCTTTCTTCGCTAGTTGTTTACTGCACATTTGTGTTAAAATCTTAAATGCTAAGAAAGTTACTTTTTTGCATGCATTTTAAATGCCTCAATCCCCAAGAATAGAAGGCTGTTTGTTTTTTTTACACAAATTGTGTTTTTATTCCTGTGAGAAAGTTGATTATTAGTTGGGGTGAGTGGTAGTCCACCACAGGTAATAATGTCACTATTGTTGGTTCCGGCAAAAAAGGTTCAGAAATTTAAACCTAAGCTCAATCTCTGGCACAGAGCGGACAGGCTTAACTTAAGAAAATGTGTGAAGCAATTAGAAGAACCAAAACTGTTAAAACGTTGAAAACCCAATACAATAAAAATCCCACTCCAAATTACAAAAATAGAGGATAATTTAATGACCAAAATCACACCAAAATGACAAGCATTGCATAAGGGTAACCAGAGGTGTGAATATTTAAAGGTTTATATAAAAATAGCACCAAAAAGTGCAAAGCACCAACCCTGGGCAACTAGTCTCGCTAGACTGGGACTTTGGTAAAGTTTAAGGCCTCTCACAATGGAGACTGAGTCAGATTTGTCTTGGTCGAAAAGTTACCTTCATACTTTGAAGCCGGAGGCTGCATCTGAAGATGAGCTCAGTGATGACTTGTTAGTGGAGTACGAGGTCTCAGTGAAGCTGTCCACTAAGGCAGGAAAAATCTAGAGTTTGCACCCAGGAAGTATTCTGTATCAATTGGATGCTGCTCGGCATTGGGCCCGGTGAAGATTTCTACCTTTGGACTTAAACTCTTTTCTGGTGTTCGGATTTTCTCAGCGGAATAAGGCTGCCGCTGGAGAGAATCTGATGATGTTGGATGCCGGTTGGAACCAGTCCTCCTGAAACTGATTTTCTGCCACAGACAAGAACGTAGTGGACGCTGGGGTGAAGTCCGACCCATCTGCGATGCTCCCGCAGTTGATCAGATGGCAGGTTGGTTCAAATCCCTTGACGGTTCTCCAGGCAAAACTTTAGCAAATAAATTCTAAGTCTGAGATTTCTTGGTTTAGGCTGGAAGCGTGCACTCTGACATCAGCCAAGAGTTGAAAGACCTCAGGAACAGTCCCTGGGGGGATCAGGAGGCACTCCAGCAGAAGCCACAAGTCGTATCCAGGCCAGGTCCAATTGAAACTGGGCAACTGAGCGCTTTCAGGAGAGTGGGCCTCATGCAGCTTTTATGTCCCTGTATGTAGCAGGGTGGTAATATTATGTGGTATGGCTGGGAGGCCTTACCATGTAATATTTAAATGATACCCAAAAGTGGACCTCAGATTCACACTAGTAATCCTTCTCTCAGCTCTGGCAGAGTGGCAAAGAGCAGACAGACTTAATTAGAGGAACATGTGTAAATCATTTTACAGTACCAACAGTGACAATGTGGTAATTAAGACCGAGACATCAATGCTGATGAAGGTAAGTTTAATACCACAATTGAACTACACAGTAGCGGAGGGCAGACACACAGGAAAACATCTCTGCAGCCAGCACAGAACACAAACATTTAACTGCCACAACTCCCTACCCACATTCCATCAGCACTTATATAAGATGCTTTGTAAGTAGAATGCGTAGTGCTGAAGTTTCAGAGGAATGAAAATTCATTACATAAGATATCACACATCTTCCCTTAAAATAAAAACCAACAACCCCACATCACATATGAGAACTATAACGTTTTAAAATAGTTCTGGACCTTTTTGCAAAGACACATGAGAACAAAAGGAAATCTTTTCATGTGCGAAACCTAGCTGGTTTTATAATAGTTCTGGAACTTTTACGTCCAACACCACTGATACTTCCCCTTTCCATTTTTAGTATAGCCCATAGTTTCTTGTGCTTCCTTGTTGCCAACATCACGAGAACCTTCACAATTTTCGGGAAATTACCAGTCTTCATAACTTTAGCCATATTCCACCAGTGACCTCCTTTGACTTTAATAGCATTGCCACAGATCTTCTCAACCCTTACAGGAGCACCAAATTTACTATTTCCTTTCTGAACATGGACAGTCACAACAAGAGCTTTGACACTTTTTTCTTTTTTAAATCAAACCATGCTTTCTGTTTTTCTTGATTCTGACCTGCATTCTTCTTTACAAGTTTAACAACTGCTGTAAATCTGTCTTCATTTGGACATCCACGCAGGGCGGAAACGAGAATTGGCTTTTCTTCCTCTAAGAAGTGCAAAAGGAGACACCTTGGTAGTTGAATAAGGTGTGGTGCGGTAAAACATGCAGCATACTGCCTTAATGATATCAAGATTGCTGATCTTAGCCCACTTGAAACATTCACCCCCCCCCCCCCCCCCCCCGTTCAACCTCTCTACCAGGCTATTTGTCTGTGGGTGATACAAAGAACTCTTCAAATGCTTGAATATTTACACATTGCATCAGGAAAGATTCAGGCCCCTTACTCAAACTGGGTGCCATTGTCGGAAAAAAAGAGATTCAGGAAACCCGTCCCACAATAAAATGTCTCTTAGAAACTCCACTGTGGTTCCAGCCTTAGGATCCTTAACCATTTTGAGCTCTGGCCATTTTGAAAAGTAGTCCATCACAACCACAATACCTAGAACCACCTGATAAGGTATCGTATGGTCCTATGACCTGAATACCAAACTTAATCCATGGTCCACACGGACATTCAATAGGCATCATGGGTAGAATGGACACCTTCAAACTCTTTATCAGCAGAGTTACACTCCACACAACTTTCCAGCTCCTCATCCACCTCCATATCCATTCTAGGCCACCAGAACGATTCACCAATACGTCTCTCTGTGAGAGACGGACCTATGTGTCCCTCATGGGCATTGTTTACGATGCTACTTCTTACAGCGTGTCGTTTAATGAGCTTATCCAACCTAAGAATCATTCCGTCCTCCACTAAAATCTCATCACTTATTTTGCAGTATGGTTGCACTAGGGGAGAAAGAAACTTTTCTCTAGGCCAACCATGTCTGACCATATCAATGACTTGTCGTAACACTTGGTCTTTAGACATGGTTAATTTCCACTCTTCTTCCATGCACACCTTTTGTTCAGGGATGTCTATAGAAGGCACAAGACAATCTTCTTCTACATCCTCATCCAGCATCTCAGTCAACTTCATATCTCTGTCACAGTCATCATCGGCTGTACAGGGAAAATGGCTCAAGAAATCAGCTCTGCCATTTCTCCCACCATGAATGTTTGCAATTGTATAAGCTTAGTTGACAACCTCAAAATACTTGGGGAACAACACTTGCTACCACCCCCACTGAGAATGGTGACCAAAGGATTATGGTCAGTGAGTTGTTTAAAACGTCTTCCCCAGAAATATGTTCAAAATTTCTCTATGGCCCAGCAACATGCTAATAACTCCATTTCAATACCTGAATACTGCAACTCTGCTTCACGAAGCACCCTAGATGCAAACTTTATAGGGTGTTCCATATCTCCATCATATTGAGTAAGCATTTCTCCAAAACACACTTGACTAGCATCCACTGTAATGCAGCTAGACAAATTGGGATCAAACTGTTTGAGAGCCTTACTTTGGGCCAAAATACATTTGATCAGTTGGAACCCCTGATCACAGTCATTAGTCCACACAAATGTTGACCCTTTTTTAAGTTACTCACTAATAGGTCTGACTCTGGTAGCGAAATCAGGAATGAAATGCAAGTAGAACTCGCACAGACCCAAAAATGATTCAACTCCAGCCTTATCACATGGAGAAGGAGCCCCCACAGTGGAGTCCACTAAACCTGGTCTGGGTTGAATACCTTCTTTTGAGATGATATGTCCCAGATACTCCACTTCACTTCAGTGAAACTTGCATTTCTCTTTTTGTAATACTACACCATAGTTGCTGATAACTTTCAACACATTTTGAAGAACAGCATCATGAGAAACCATATCTTTACCAAAGACCAACACATAATCCTGGAACACCAGAATTCTTTCTGCATCCCTCAACATATTATCCTTAACTCTCTGGAATACCGAGGACGCTGAACCAAGACCAAAAGGCATCCTCTTATACTAAAATGTACCAATGTGAAGAATGAATGCAGTAAGATGCCTGGAGTCCGGATGAAGCTCTATCTGGTGATATGCACTAGCAAGATCAAGTTTCGAAAAAACGGTGGCTCCCGCTGTGCTAGCAAATAAATCAATGATTTTGGGCAAAGGATGAGCATCAACCCATATCTCTTTGTTTAGCGAACGAAGATCAACTCAAACACACAAGTGTCTGCACCTCTTTCGTGCCACTGCTAAGGGTGAGAGCCATAGCGAAGTTTCTGCCGGCTCAATGATATCCTTCTCACCCAAAAACTGGAGTTCGATCTTCAGATCCTTCCTTATACTGAAAGGAACAACCCTTAACTTGTGCCTAAGTGGTACAGCTCCTTCCTTTTCCTTGATTTTGTGCTTGAACCCAGTAAAGGTACCCACCTTCTCTCCAAAAAAGTAGTTCATTTATTACATCATTCTCTATATAGAGACCTCACAATCCACAACCCAACACCTGTTCTGTGGGGCCAAGTTTAAGTACCATTCCAAATAGCCCTTGATGAACCATCCTAAAATGTGTAGGCCTATCAACTGCCACAAAAATGTTACCCTTGATCTTTCTATTTTTAAAATCCATTATAACCTCAAAGTACCCCGTGAGTTATATTTCATCCTCCATAAGAGACTGGCGACCTATCTGGGGGAAATAACTCTCTGAAGCCCCAAGTATCATATAACGCCCCAAGTATCATTTAACAAGCGGCAAGTGATCATAGTGATCCTAGCTCCAGATTTCACCAATAACTTAACAGTTTTGCCTCCCACCTGAATGTCCACTACATGATCAACACACATACCAGGATCACCAACCCATGGTTCCTCATGTGTCTCACATTTTTCTGATAAGGCAGACACATCTTCTCTTACAACCAACACCATATCCCTCATTTCTGTACAATCTGTATCAGACGCCGATTCTGCTACACATGCAACAGTTTTATTGCTATTCTTTCTTAAGAAACACTTTCGTGAAATTACCCTTTCTGTTTTTAAAACAATAGTTGCACTTAACAATTTTGATGGTCTCATCCAGTGCTGGATTTCCAAATGCCAATTACTTTTGCGTTATAAGTTTCCCCTTACAGTGACACACAAACTGATCTCCTATTAGTTGGTCAAGTTGTCAAACTGACACTGTGCAATCAACCTGCACAGTACTGAGATGTACGCATACACATCTTCTTCCTACCCTTGTTTGTGCTTAAACAATTTGTGCCATAACACCATCTAACTGAGTTGTTTGTTGAAGCATAACTTGAGTTTGTTGACTGATTGTGAAAACTCATCAATGTCTTTATCTTCATTTTGGGGAATCTCCGGTAAATACTTAAAGATGGATCTTCCCTCAAACCCTAATGAATGTAATAATAAAAAAAAAATCTGCTCTACTCTAAATCTAGATGCCCCATTTTCTCCTAGATACGTTTCAAAAGCATCAAACCATGCATTC
This sequence comes from Triturus cristatus, assembly GCF_964204655.1. NCBI lineage: Eukaryota > Metazoa > Chordata > Amphibia > Caudata > Salamandridae > Triturus > Triturus cristatus. The sequence continues at coordinate 516,004,212 of NC_140588.1, forward strand.
GACCTAACTGGTAGTTCATCTGGTGATTCCAAAAATGATGGAGGAGGAACAACAGATTGCATGTTGGGAAACTCTGAAAAACAATAAACAAAGACTCTAAGCCTAACTGAAAGTATCTGCGAAAAACAAAAAACACTGGAAGGTGGTGGCAACTAACTCAAATTTGCTACTGTGTAAACATGTACATTAAAAACTATGGATATAATACAATTATAAACCCTGTGCACTACTACTTTTAACAGGTATATGATACATGTGAAATGGCAGCAACTAACTCCAATGTGCTACCATGTGAACAGGTAAATTAATAGCCATATCAATCATAAAAGTCTAAATCCTGTGCATTAATACTTTAAACACATATGATACACTTTGTCTTGGTGTGCACATCACGGCTGAAAAATAGATTAGAAGTGCACCAATATATAAAGAATTGTATTTCTTGAGAGATCAGAAGCGTGAAGATAAAGCTATGCATATTAGCATACCGAACTGTACTTACATAAATGCGTAACTACTATTGTATGCGCATCACAGCCAAACTTGAACAAATTTTTCCACATAACCTGCATGAACAAGCACAACTACTAATGTGTGCTTGTCACAGCTGAAATATAACACGTACCTGCAATAGCTGCTTTGCAGACACAAATGCAGAAACCAGTGTGTGCACATCACAACGGAGTAATATGATGTACTTTCTAGGGTTTACACCAGTCAGCAGAGGCTGTGCGGAGGAGCGCGACAGGAGGTACATTACTGATGATGAAGTACTTATATAAACCCTCAACATGCTGCACTGACTATGCCGCGAACAAAAATGAAGCCCATACGTGGAACCTTCTTCCAGCTGCATTACATCGCACTTCAGCTTATCGAACTCCAGCGTAGACATGAAGCTACTCCAAGCATGGCACCTGGCACAACTTGAGCAGGGAACAAACAGCCCAAACAATGAAAGAAGAAACACCTAGCTGAGTTGCAGGAAAGCAGAAGTACTTACGGGGTTGATGAAACTGGCTTTGCTTAACCCCACCCTACTGGTCAATTATCACGCTTGTGGATAGTGCTTCACTCTATCCAAACAATGCCGCAGAAACAGTCAAGACATCCCCGAGCCTAATAGAGGCACAAAGTGTGTCCCTAACATCTTAATGAGAACTTGCGGGCACAAAATTCATGGAAGCGCCGCAGGAAGTAAAATGTCAAGACCTTACCACATAAGCGGGGAAAAGAAGTACACCGCTGTCTGCGTGAACAACCATCCACCGCTGTCTTCATGAACTGGGCTACCAGGCAGATGCGAAAAGACAGTAAAAGGAGTTATCAGTTGAAACAGTAGCTGCAGACAGGGAACTGCACTCGGAGGTTAAACCTTGTAGTTCCAATCATCGCCTAATATTTTGTTTTAATCAAGTTCGAGACATCAATGTTGATGAAGGTAAGTTTAACATCACAATTGAACCACACGGTTGTGGAGGACAGACACAAAAGAACCCATCTTCTACCAGCACAGAATACAAACGTACAACTCCCAACCCACATTCCATCAGCACTTACATAATAGCATTCTAAGTAGAATACGCAGAGCTGAGGATTCAGAGTAATGAAGATTCATTACATAAGATATAACAGATAAGTAATTGACACAACACAAAATAAATCTGATACCAATTTATTAGAAAAAAGCTTATGTTTATAAAACTTTAGATACCAAAACAAAGTCAATACATGGCGAATATCCTGTTTTATCAATTTTAAAGTGTTCAAGAAATCAATACATTGCAGGCCTGTCAAACTTTACCATTACGGTCTGTGGGGAAAATCTCAGGTGACACTCAGTCACTTGCGGGGTGAGTTCAACAGAACCCACTTGGAGTTAAGGTATTGCGGGTCCACAGACCAAGCTGCAAAAGTCAGAACAAGTTTACCTTGCCCAGGGAGTCCTGGTGCAGAGGTGACTTGGCTGTCCGTGGTGCTGACCGGGAGCTGTCACACAACACTGGACAAAACAATGCTTGCAGGTTGAGTTCAGAGGAGCTCTTTGGAGGAGAATCTTGGAGGGGCCTCTGGAACAGGACTCACCAGACAGAACAGCTCTGCCTAGCTCCGACGTCTCGGGTGCAAAGTTGTACCTGGCTATACGTGGTGCTGAATGAGACTTTGGGTGCTGACTTTACTAGGCGTGCTGACAAAGTCTTCTTTGGGATGCAAGAACTCAACAACTGTGCCACAGGAGTGGAGGGGGATGAAGCAAAAGGTTCCTGCCGCGTGGGATGTTGAGTGAAGCAGTTAGTAGTCAGCTTGACCACCAACAAGCCTTGGTCCCGACAAAGGTCACGGCTAGGTCAGTCTTCTTTCAGTGGTCCTGGGAACGCTGTACAGAGCTGAGATTCAGGGAGGTTGAAGACTATGCTTCCCATAAGGCACCTGGCCAGTTACTTTCAGGCTAGTCCACGACAGAGCTTGGTGGTCAGTCCTTTATCGGAACGTGGAAGTGCGGTTTGTGCCTGCCGACTGCGGGGGACTAGTACCTCTAGCCCTAGCGAGTCCTAGTGAAGTCTTTGGGTCACAGAGGGGTTTGCCATCCTTTTAGAATCGGTCTCTAGTCCTGGACAAGTCATAGTCTGGCAGGTGTAGGGGGCTGCCACAGGCGCAGTACTTCACACCTCTTCTTCGCGAAGTACTGCCTTGTGCTGGCACCGCTTCTGTTTGTCCTCCTATTCTTCTTCAGAGCAGATATTGAGTTCTGGTCTTGTGGGTGCCCATTAACGCCTGGATTTATGGGGTGTTTAGGGATGTGAGAGCTAGTAGCCAGGAGGCCACTAGTCCTGCAGCTAATCTACCCCTGAGATGACCACATCCGGGGTGTCTGTCCCCAAACTACCCAGAATCCACTATTTTTTTGAGTTTTCAAGATGGCATGAGCCATCCTCGCTGTACATACCCACCAGTCCATCCTAGAGGAGTGGCTAGCCTTTGGGGGTGTATGCCTTCTGAATACCTAATTTCCTGACTTTGAGGCTCACCGCCATGCTGGGTCATTTACTAGCCATCCTAGGAGGGCGAGGTGTGACCTTCTTCCTGCCCAGGCCTTTTGTCTCGCATCCTCTGGGAGGGATAGCACTCTCCATCAGGTCAGACTTCTGTCTTGGCGGCAATCCGCTCAGAACGCCTGCCAAGGCACAAGGGAACTCACTGTCTTGGTGAGGAACCACTAAGGATACAATAAGTCGGTTGCGCCACTCAACTGAGTGGAGTCCCCCGGGCTCCTATGCCCCTCAATTGGGTTTCAATAAAGTAATCAAAAGTTCTACATAGGTTGATGTTCAATGGTGTTTTATTCACACACAAGTTTCTTTAAAGTTTTCTTTTAGCATTATTCCAATGCGGAGTCCCAATGCATTTCGGCATTAACATAACATGCCTTCATCAGGGGAAACGTTTCTATTATGTAAACAAAAAGCGTAGCACTCAACAAATGATTCTGGACAGGTGCGTGGTCATATGCAATAACTGTGATGTTACGGAATACAAAATGTTTAAAAACGATCGGTATTTATGAGCATTATCATAAAGTACTATGCGTGGTAACAGCATTAATCCGACGTGTTTCGCAGTGAGCCGACTTTCTATTATGCAGTTGTCCGTAATATCAGGAAGGTCCGTGAGGTTAGCTAAGTGCACTGTTGAGTGAATACAGAACGGGAATCAATGAAGCTGGCTCGGGGTGTATTCTAATAAAACGTGCTAGTAAACGCGTGTGTTTTCTATATTAGTTAGGGTAAAACAAATGAATTTTAAATGTGTGCTAAAGTGCTCCATGCAATCCAATATGCGTCGCGGCTAAAAAACATGCTATTAGAATCGAACAGTGATGTTCTTACCGAGTTAAGCGTGATGATTCTCGCGTAGTGTGCTCCGGAAGTAAAATCCGAGCATGTAACCCGGAAGTGTATTAAATGAACTAGGGTTGCTAAGCAACCGGGGCAACGTTGTGATAAAAGTGTCGGTTGTTAGTGCTAATAAAGTTAGCTATTCCATGAACGGTGAGGAAGGTGATGGAAGGTGATAAGGGTCGAATGGTGATAAAAATAAAAGCGCACTGGTAATCAAAATGAAAACGGAGAGTTAAATTAACTATAATGGTGTAGACAGAACGTGTGTAGTGGGTGACATCTGTTCCAGCAAGGAGATGGTAACAGTAAATAATAACAAGGAAAATATCTGATTGAAGGAAAGATAAATGACACATTATACGATGAATGAAACATTAAATATCATGGTGAAAAATTACATTAAACCACATGGTAAAGGCTATAGGCAGGACCAAGGAAGCTAATGATCAAATATTAGCGCTGTTGTAACTTTAAAGGTAACAATTAAATTTCATACGGTCGTTGAGACCATTAGGCTTCATGCTACATAGAAGGGATATCCAGTAATTCTCTCTTTTGAGAAGTTCATTATGATTATCTCAACCCTCTAGTCTGGGAACTGTCTCTAATACGCAATAGCAATTCCGACCCCATATTCGCTTACACCAGGAGCAAAAATCTTGGAGAACTCATCAAATACAAAGAAACTACAATCACTGTTCACAAAGGGACAGTACCCTGTTGGAATTGTAGCCATTGTAGCAATGTAATCAAGGGGACAACCATCAGTCACCCTATGAAAGGAAACAATATCAAGGTCAGAGCTACAGCAACATGCGACAGTGCAAACCTTATTTACATGATCAAATGCCCGTGCGGGAAGGTTTACATTGGACAAACTGAACGCAAGATTAAGATACGACTTAATGAGCACAAGTCCAACATTCGCACCAAACAGTTGAAATCGACAGTGGCACAACATTTCCTGGAAGCAGGCCACAGCATCAGTCAATTACGCTATTGCGTATTAGAGACAGTTCCCAGACTAGAGGGTCAAGATAATCATAATGAACTTCTCAAAAGAGAGAATTACTGGATATCCCTTCTGTGTAGCATGAATCCAAATGGTCTCATCGACCGTATGGAATTTAATTGTTACCTTTAAAGTTACAACAGCGCTAATATTTGATCATTAGCTTCCTTGGTCCTGCCTATAGCCTTTACCATGTGGTTTAATGTAATTTTTCACCATGATATTTAATGTTTCATTCATCGTATAATGTGTCATTTATCTTTCCTTCAATCAGATATTTTCCTTGTTATTATTTACTGTTACCATCTCCTTGCTGGAACAGATGTCACCCACTACACACGTTCTGTCTACACCATTATAGTTAATTTAACTCTCCGTTTTCATTTTGATTACCAGTGCGCTTTTATTTTTATTTTTATCACCATGCGACCCTTATCACCTTCCATCACCTTCCTCACCGTTCATGGAATAGCTAACTTTATTAGCACTAACAACTGACACTTTTATCACAACGTTGCCCCGGTTGCTTAGTAACCCTAGTTCATTTAATACACTTCCGGGTTACATGCTCGGGTTTTACTTCCGGAGCACACTACGCGAGAATCATCACGCTTAACTCGGTAAGAACATCACTGTTCGATTCTAATAGCATGTTTTTTAGCCGCGACGCATATTGGATTGCATGGAGCACTTTAGCACACATTTAAAATTCATTTGTTTTACTCTAACTAATATAGAAAAGACACGCGTTTACTAGCACGTTTTATTATAATACACCCCGAGCCAGCTTCATTGATTCCCGTTCTGTATTCACTCAACAGTGCACTTAGCTAACCTCACGGACCTTCCTGATATTACGGACAACTGCATAATAGAAAGTCAGCTCACAGTGAAACCCGTCGGATTAATGCTGTCACCACTCATAGTACTTTATGATAATGCTCATAAATACCGATCGTTTTTAAACATTTTGTATTCCGTAACATCACAGTTATTGCATATACCACGCACCTGTCCAGAATCATTTATTGAGTGCTACGCTTTTTGTTTACATTATAGAAACGTTTCCCCTGATGAAGGCATGTTATGTTAATGCCGAAATGCATTGGGACTCCGCATTGGAATAATGCTAAAAGAAAACTTTAAAGAAACTTGTGTGTTAATAAAACACCATGAAACATCAACCTATGTAGAACTTTTGATTACTTTATTGAAACCCAATTGAGGGGCATAGGAGCCCGGGGGACTCCACTCAGTTGAGTGGCGCAACCGACTTATTGTATCACATTACGCTCTTTGGTCAGAGAGCGATTCCCCGAGGACCCGACAACTATACAAACACTTGAACTTTCAAATAGCAGTGCGTCCAGCTAAATACCCCCAAGAACCACTAAGGATGCCACCTGGGGGCATGCCAGCTCACCTTCAACATGAGATTTGTGTCAGGGTGAAAAGGTGCAGTGTTTGAAACCAATCACTACTAAATTCAGTGGTACCATTGTGCAACTGGTTTTGTCAGCCAGTCCATGCTAACCTATAGACCGCCGTTCACTTACAGTAAACTTGAATAGTAATGTTACTGTAGAGGCATATATGTCTATAAATGTATACCTTCACCATTAAACTAATGTACCCTGCCTCCTGGGCCAAAGGAGGCCTGACTTAGGGATGACTCACATACCTTAAGGCAGTGAGGTGACTGTCACACATGGTTTGTGTAGAGTCGTACTGGAGCAGAAAAGCTGCTCCTGCAGGCTGCGGTAGCAACCCTGCACACGTTACTTTTACTCGGTCACTCAGGTTCGTACAAGTAGTGCTGCAGCCCTGGTGACCCCATTAACACCCTTGCCCTGGGGACCACCGGTACCATATACTAGGGACTTAGAAGGGGGGTTGAAGTATCTATCCAGTTCACATTATGTTTTGAGGGAAAGAGCACTGGCACTGGGGCTTGGTTAGCAGGTCCCAATGCACTTTCAGTTTTAAAATAACAGCATGCAGAGCAAAAAGTGGGGGTGACCATCCAAAAAGGGAATTTTCCTACACTATAGCTTAACCAGGGGTTAGCCAGTCTACCCTTGGAGTTGACTTCTTTGTCCTGGGTACAAGTGGGAGCCGATCCAGCTCTTAGGGTTCTCCTCACAGGTTTCAACAGTAGGTGCAGTCCTTCTTCTGTCCACAGGACCACTAGTGTTATGAGGAGACTGCCCAGGGATGTCACATGTAAAAAGAATCTTGTTTCCCTGTAGCCACAGAGAAAGTCAGCAAGCTGACCCTTTGAGTTATCTTCTAAGTTCTGGGTACAAGTAAGAGTAGGTCCAGCCCTTCAGGTCACTTACTAACAGGAGGTCCAGTAAGTTCTTCTTCTGTTCTTATGCAGATGTGTTCTGATGGCAAGCCTTGAGATGCCACTTTTGTAGGATTCACTAGCCAGCGAGTGAGTGGGTGGGGAACTCCTGAAAATTCCTTAACTAATGAGAAAAACTTTCCGAAGGGCAAACCTTCCCATTTTTGCGGCACGTCCTGTTTGCTTTGTTGAAAACAATCACACAGTTTCTGTAACTGTTGATGAGATAATGATTCTTATTTCTAAAATACGATCAGGCTCACCTTCCGATCCACTCCCTCCTATGATATTCAAAAGAGCCCTGGAGGTACTTAGAACTAGATCAACTTCTATATTTAACTCCATGTTTACTGAAGGTGTTTTTCCCTCTATGTGGAAGAGAGCCTCGATTTTACCCCTTTTGAAAAAAGCCAACCTTGATGCACTGGATCCAGGCAATTATAGGCCCAACTCTTGCCTCCCAGTTCCAGCTAAACTGGCTGAAAAGGGTTATGAATAACCAGCTTACTTTATATTTACAAGAGCATAACCTTCTGGATGATGCACAATTCGGATTTAGGTCAGAGCACAGCACCAAAACAGCTCTAATAAAGGCCACTGATGAAATAAGAACAGTTATGGACACGGGGGCGCTGCAGCTCTAGTGCTGCTTGACTTGTCAGCAGCCTTCGACACGGTAGACCACAAAAGCTTGCTTAAAATTTTTAATTCTTTTGGCATCTCTGGAAAAGCTTTGGCAGTGTGTAAGAAAGTGGCTCTGTATATACTGCACCAAAGTAAGGTTCAGTGTGCACAGAGTCCACAGTCCCCAGAGGTTTGGCAGAGGCTAAAGTTAGATATAACCTTACTCTCTAAAGTGGTAGCTTGGTGGAGCAGTAAGGCAGTATCAGAGGACAGGGTAAAGCATTTGTTGTACACACTCAGTCAGCAAATGGTCTCACTCACTCAAGAACTGAACTCTAGGCCAATTGTTTTGTATATAAAAATATATAGTTGTTTTATTTTAGAACCACAAGTAGGTATAAAAATACTTTCTCAGAATGAAGATGCTTTAGTTATATACTTTCAATAAGCAATAGACTTTTAAATGCAATAGTTACAGTTGTTGCAATAGGCAACACAAGTTAAACACAGTTATAACATGGAGCTCAATGGGAATTTTCAAGTAAATACAATATCAATTACTTTGCATGGGTTTTTCTTACTCAGGGCTGGATCCTGGATTCAGCCCTGGTGCATCTCCTGTAAACAGTTGAAATAAATCGTTTTTGTTATACAGGCGATTTTTAAGGAATATTTGTATGTTTCAAAAATCAACACTTAAAAGAATTTCTGGCAAAAACCAGGCAATGTTATTCTGTGGAGGAGAGTTTGGTTATCGGAAAATCACAGTTGTAATTGCTTTGTAGGGTCAGTGCTGGGCACAAAGATCCAGCACTGGGATCTCTCCTGATAACAGGTGAGTAATTTCGTTTTCGTTGATTGGGTGATTTTTAGTGAATATTTCAAAGTTTCATAACTCGACCCTTGAAAGAATTTCCAAGTGAAACCAGTCAATGTTACCTTATGGAGGAAGAGTGAGTTATCGGCTTTCGGGTAAGTACTGGACTGGCAGAGTTAAGGTTCTGAGCATAGACTATGGGGTCTCCCAGGGTCAGGTAGGTACAGTTGTTACACCCTGAGCGGCACAGGGGCAGCCGGGTGCAGAGAGAGTTAGGCCCAATGTTAGCCTATGGCGGGCAGGGGGCCTTTGATTGGTGGCTGCTAGCAGTCAGGCCACGCGGCTGTGGGAGCTGGGCTCCTGGTCACTTGCTCAGGGCAAGTGGGGAAGAAAAATAGGACAGAGGTTGCACTCCTAGGAGCACTCGGGCGGCTGGGTGCAGGGTGCTTTCGAGCCTTCGGGCGCTCAATGGATTCCAATGGAAAAGCTACAAAACGAACAAAGTCTGCAAGCTCGGGGACGAAGATTCTTCAGGTGCAACCACCTCTTCGAGAGGTAAGTTGGGGAGCTGTCAGTTAGGTAGGCACCCAGGAGTTGGGCACAGGGTGCCGGGTGCAGGGGTGTCTTTTGGCGTCGGGAAACCTTACCCTCTGCTGGTCGTTGTTGGGGGGGGGGGGGTCCCCAGAGTAGAGGCTGCAGGCATCGTCAGGAACGTCGAGGAGGGTCCTTGGGTGCTGGATTCTTGGTCACAGTCACCGGAGGGGACGTCCTCGTGGTCTTTGTTCACTCAGGCACCGGCCGGGCTCGGTGGGTGCAGAGTGTGCTGGATTCGGGGTTCCTGGCTTGGCACCAGGAGTTGTTGCTTGTTTGAGCAGAACCACTGCTCGTGGGAGTCCCAGTCTTTTAGAGGAGCAAGGCAGTCAGGTCCTCCGGGATTTTTGAGGTTGCTGACCACTGGAGATGCCGGGGTTTAGCAAGAACAGGTTCGAGGGACGACAGGCTTGTAGGGCTGGGGCCAAGTCAGTTGGTATCGTCCTCTTGTTAGCAGCTGTACAGCAGGTCTTCTTTCTTCTTGTTCTTCTTCTTGTTTCGGAATCGGGATCTGAGGAAGGAAGGTTCAGGGTGCCCCTAAATACTACATACTGGGGCGTTACAGGTAGGTGAAGGTCAGGGACCAATGGGTCCCTTCTCTGGGGTGGGTACACCCCTATCCTGCCACTCTCCAGTGGGAGGGGGGCAGGAGCCTAGTCCTGATTGGGTAGGGCTCCCCATCCTCAAGATGGTGAGATCCCAGAGTTGTGCTTCACCTCACCTCCCCCACCTGAGAGGTGGGGTTGGCAGAGGCTGGCACACCCCCTTTCCTCACTTGGGTTTTCCCGCCGATCTTCCCGCCAGAGGGAACTGGTGGGGGCCAGAACTGGTGGGGGCCAGTTGCTGAGTACAGCAAGTGGCCTGGAGAAGCTCACAAAGGCGGCATGCCTTTGAAGCTTCCCCTGCCCATCTTGGGGGAGGAGGCCTAGCACATCGCCCAGGATGTGCATTGTTGCAGACCCACGAGAGCGGATGGCTCTCTACCCAGGGGTCCAGCAACATGTCTGCTGGGTGGCAGCCTATGCAGCCTCTCAGTCAGGACACGGGTTGTTGGTTAGTTTCATGTCATGCATTTTGCATTAAATCCCACACTGGCATCAGTGAGGGTTTAATGTGCTGAGAAGTTTGATACCAAAGGCATACCATGGCACACAGGGATGTGTGTCATGTCGACTCTCTGTCTTGTTCTGCACCAAGACACTCAGCCTGCAAAGGCAGTGTGTGTGTGTCAGGGCACAGGGCCTCTAAGGGTGGCACAATAAGTGCTGCAGCCCTTGGGGGGCCTTCTCTGGTCACAGGGCCCTGGGTACCTAGGCTACCATTTACCAGGGACTGACATGTGGCCAGAGATGCCAATTGGGTTTAGGCTTCAATGCAGCTTTTAGGGAAGGAACACAGGCCCTAGGCACCTGATTGGCAGGAGCCCAGGGCACACTCAGTCAAAGTATATCAGCAATTCAACAAAAAGTGGGGGCATACCATCCAAGAAAGATGGTACTTTCTCACACATTGATATCCTCCTTTCTAGAGGACAGGACACAATCGGTGGCCTTGGGGAACCTGACTTCTCCATCCTTCACACTTCCTTGTGGAGTTCCACAGGGCTCTTCCTTAAGTCCCACACTTTTTAATGTTTGTTTCGGAACTGGCAGCCCTTATTAGATCTTTTGGGATGGCACTAACTTCGTACGCAGATGATGCCCAAACTGTGGTAACCATTAGTAAAAATACATCACCACCAGTAAACAGGTTCAGGAACTGCATGACAGCAGTCAGCTCATGGATGAGTTTGCACTGTCTCATGTTAAATTCCGGGAAAACCGAGGTGATTCTGTTCGGTAATTTTTCTCCTTCATATTCTCAGATTTGGTGGCCAAATGACCTGGGAACAGCACCTATCCGGTCCCCAAAGTAAAAAATCTGGGTTTGATTATAGACCAGAGACTGGACTTTGAAGCACAAGTTAAGTCAGTTTCATCATCAAGCTTCTTCATGCTTAAAGCCATAATGGAAATCCTACCTCTGATTCCCACAGAAAGCAGGAAAACGGTTGTCACATCCCTAGTCCTTTCCAGACTAGATTACTTTAATGGATTACATCTCGGCATGCCGATGAAGCAACTTCAAAGGCTCCAGATGATCCAAAACGCGGCCGCAAGACTTCTCCTGGGGATTCCCAAATTTCAGTCAGTGGGAATCCATCTCCAAAGTCTGCATTGGCTGCCAATTAAAAGTCGGATCAAGTTTAAAACCCTGTGTATTACATACAAGGCACTTCACAGGGCCGGCCCTCAGTTCTTGAGACGTTCATTGCACTGGTACTCCCCATATAGATGTCTGAGATCACAAGGAGCAAAAGTGATAATTTCTCAGAGATTTTAAATCATACTGAAGAAGATTTGTGATGGGAGCCACAAGGCTCTGGAACTCCCTCCCGTTTAACATTAGAAATCTTCCGTCTCTGACTTTGTTCAGGAAAGCCATCAAGACTTGGCTGTTCGTTGATTAATGCTTCTGCTTGCTTCTCGGTTTGCTAGCGCCAAGACACCATTGGTAATCGTATGCTGTATAAATTTATAACATAACATAACAGTCCACTATTCTGAGTAAAATCCCTCATGACGGCACACTAATGGGGTTTCTGGTGCCCCAATCAGAAGTGTGTTTAGGAAAATGAGCAGTTCCTTCCTCCTTGAACCCAACAAACTTGTTCTGGGATCAGCTTACCTTCCTACAGGACGGTACCAAGCTAGCTAGAATTGCAAAGGCTTCTCTTCCCCAGGTCTTTATCAACACTTGGCTATGATCTATGAATGTGAATGCCTCACTCTTTTCCCTTTCAGGTTAATGAAGTTCCTGGACCATGAGCTGAGCTGAGAGGAGTCACAGACTTCCACCCATGCCTTTCCCTCAAAAGGCCTTAGCCATTGTTTCTACTCTGGGAGCAGTTTTCAAACCTCCTTAAGGGGAAGTGCTGACAGGGAGGGACCAGCTGCTGGCAGTCTAATGTTAATTAGCCTTGTGGAGGTTCAGGCAGAAAATGTCTTACTTTTTAAAAATTACTTTCCTTAAATATTTATAAACGTATCTGACTTTACCAGTGGATCAATATTAAAAATACTAGTTGAATCATTTCAGTAGGTTATCACAAACCAGAGTTAGCAGCAATAGTATTTTATTCTAAACTTTAGTTTTTCTCCTAGGACAACCATAGCCCTTCAGAGTGAAAATAGCTGTTGGCAGGTTGTCATTGTAGGGGTACAAAAGGGGGTGGTGATGGACGGAGCATCAGAACCAATCAAACACTCACACCCAATCAAGAGATCTGGGTTTGATCCATCCAACAGTCCAGCCCGAACTGCCAAGCCATGCCTTCCCTGGACCGGAAACAAGCTTCCTAGGACCGGTTTCTGGCATTTCAGCCGTCTTCAGCCAGGCTTGCTTGAATCCAGTGGCAAAGTGAGCAAGGGACTCACGTCTGAGCATACCCTGCCAACTTATGGCAAACAAAGCGGTACAAAAGGGGGTGGTGATGGACGGAGCATCAGAACCAATCAAACACTCACACCCAGTCAAGAGATCTGGGTTTGATCCATCACCGTTCTTTAGCCCACTCTGCCACCCCAGTTCAGACATGGCCATATGCAAATCAGTCTGACCCTGTGCCTCATGGGAACAGTCCAGCCCGAACTGCCAAGCCATGCCTTCCCTGGACCGGAAACAAGCTTCCTAGGACCGGTTTCTGGCATTTCAGCTGTCTTCAGCCAGGCTTGCTTGAATCCAGTGGCAAAGTGAGCAAGGGACTCACGTCTGAGCATACCCTGCCAACTTATGGCAAACAAAGCGGTACAAAAGGGGGTGGTGATGGACGGAGCATCAGAACCAATCAAACACTCACACCCAGTCAAGAGATCTGGGTTTGATCCATCACCGTTCTTTAGCCTACTCTGCCACCCCAGTTCAGACATAGCCATATGCAAATCAGTCTGACCCTGTGCCTCATGGGAACAGTCCAGCCCGAACTGCCAAGCCATGCCTTCCCTGGACCGGAAACAAGCTTCCTAGGACCGGTTTCTGGCATTTCAGCCGTCTTCAGCCAGGCTTGCTTGAATCCAGTGGCAAAGTGAGCAAGGGACTCACGTCTGAGCATACCCTGCCAACTTATGGCAAACAAAGCGGTACAAAAGGGGGTGGTGATGGACGGAGCATCAGCACCAATCAAACACTCACACCCAGTCAAGAGATCTGGGTTTGATCCATCACCGTTCTTTAGCCCACTCTGCCACCCCAGTTCAGACATGGCCATATGCAAATCAGTCTGACCCTGTGCCTCATGGGAACAGTCCAGCCCGAACTGCCGAGCCATGCCTTCCCTGGACCGGAAACAAGCTTCCTAGGACCGGTTTCTGGCATTTCAGCCGTTTTCAGCCAGGCTTGCTTGAATCCAGTGGCAAAGTGAGCAAGGGACTCACGTCTGAGCATACCCTGCCAACTTATGGCAAACAAAGCGGTACAAAAGGGGGTGGTGATGGACGGAGCATCAGAACCAATCAAACACTCACACCCAGTCAAGAGATCTGGGTTTGATCCATCACCGTTCTTTAGCCCACTCTGCCACCCCAGTTCAGACATGGCCATATGCAAATCAGTCTGACCCTGTGCCTCATGGGAACAGTCCAGCCCGAACTGCCAAGCCATGTCTTCCCTGGACCGGAAACAAGCTTCCTAGGACCGGTTTCTGGCATTTCAGCCGTCTTCAGCCAGGCTTGCTTGAATCCAGTGGCAAAGTGAGCAAGGGACTCACGTCTGAGCATACCCTGCCAACTTATGGCAAACAAAGCGGTACATAAGGGGGTGGTGATGGACGGAGCATCGGAACCAATCAAACACTCACACCCAGTCAAGAGACTGGGTTGTCATTGTAGGTACATCCCAACACTATATTGTTGCATGTACCACTTTTAAATACTAAGAACCATATCTTGAGGGCTGCAAGGCCTACTAAGGGATGAATAATCTAATATTTTGAAGTAGGGTTCTTTCCTGTCAAAGAAAGGGTATTTTGACAGGTTTAAAAGCTGCAACAGTCAGTGTAGATTGCCCTCTCTGAAGGGTCATGCCCGACATTTTACCTTTGTCTTTTTTTTTAAAAAAAAATGTTAACCTTTTTTTTTTGTTGGCCTTAGGACTCTGAGCACTTTGTCACTGCTGACCAGAGCTAAAGTGCATATGCTTCTCCCCTAAACATGGTGACATTGGTGTGTTCCTGATCAGCATATTTAGTTTACGTATAAATCCCTTGTAAAGTGGTAGACCATATAACCAGGGCCTGTAATCTAAATGCTACCAGTGGGCCTATAGCACTGATTGTGCCACCCACACCAATAGCCATTCAAACCTGTCTCAGGCCTGTCACTGCAGGGCCTATGTGTGCAGTTTACTGCCACTTAGACATGGCATTTAAAAGCACTTGCCAAGCCTTAAACTCCCCTTTTATTACACATACGTCACCCCTAAGGTAGGGCCTCGGTAGCGCTAAGGGCAGGTAGCTGTGTAGAGACCAGACAGGACATGAACCTTATGTTTTACATGTCCTGGTAGTGACAATCAGCTTAATTTGTTTTTTTCTACTGTAAGGCCTACTACTCTCATAGACTAGCATCAGGAATTCCTTAAAACACTTTTAAGCTGTAATACCTGATTAGAAAGGAGTAGCTGCCTCATGTTTCATATCTTTGGAATGATGGTGATAAATCCTCCTAACTGGTAAAGTTGGATTTAAACTTGCATGTTTTTTTTTAGAAATGCCACTTCTAGAAAGTGGACATTTCTCTGCTCTTACTGCTTTGTGTGCCTTGCAGCCTGTCTCCAATACATGTCTTGGACAGGTGACTTTGTGCATTCCCTCTAGACAGCCACAAACACAGAAAGGGTGGGTGTGACCGAGAACACATCTGCATTCATCTACATTCTGATAGCTCTTCCTAGGCAGGAAGAGGTAGGGGAAACTGACATACCAGGATAGTTAGTCTCCTGTTTCCCACAGAAAGGGCTGATTACCCCGCACAGATAGCCTGGCAGAAAGTATTGGGATGAAAAGGGACCTGTGCTGTTCAAGGGCTTGCTTTGAAGTCACACCCCCACTTCAAAGTCGCATTTGTGTATGATTACTGGGGCTCTGAACCTATCAAGACGGTACACAATTGGACTGTGAAGAACTCTGCCAGGAGTAAAGACTGCTATGCTGCAACGATTGCCACTCTTCATGACTGACTGTTCTCAAGCAACTGCTTCTCTGCTTTGCTGAGCTGTCTGGCAACGATTGACACTCTTCTTGACTGACTGTTCTAAAAGAACTGCTTCTCTGCTTTGGTAATCTGCCTTGCTGCCTGCTGATCTCTGCCCTGATGAGGTCAAGGACTGGACCCATCTCACTTGAACAGAGTGACTCCAAGGACTTACAGGCTTGCCCCCTGTTCTGAAGTCTCCGGGCCATCAAAGACTTCCTGCAACCTGGCTGCTGCTGGACTGTGCCATCTGTGAGTCCTCTTTTGCCTGGGGTGCCAGTCCAGTCCTGGGCCTCAGAATTGGGTTCTGCTGCTGTTTTTGCTTCCAAATCGACACAATGACAACTTTTGCACCAATCGGAACTTACTCTTTGCCCTTCGACGCAGGAGGCGATCAATAACACCTCGACGGACTGTGCAGCTCAACATCGATACAGTGCCTGCATCATAAAGGGGTCCGACACTGAAGTCTTCATCAACTGCCTCCATCCAAGGGATCGACACTGATGCAGCGCCTCCTCAACTCCTCGCATCCCGTCTTCGACGCTTGCTCCATCCAAGGAACCTTATCAGCGGGACTTGTCTGAGCCCTGAAGCCACACTTTCCTCCATTGCGGATGGCCTGAACTTTGTATTTACCCTGGTCTAGCTGGCCTCAAGTACCCTTTAAGAGCTACATACAAATACACAATTTGAGGAGCACAACAATTGAGATAATCTGAGGAGATCTCTTCAAACCTCACAAAGCTTGTACATTGTTTGTAATAGAACATATGACAGCAAAAACTTCTATCAATCGTATAGTAACCAGATTTTTTCACATTCAGATTGTTTTTCTATCATAAAGTGCTCATATGTTACGATAAAACAAGATGACATAAACAAGATAAAAACAGCCTACGCGTTTCGTCCCTATTCACATGGGACTTCTTCAGGGCGACACTCAATATTGCGGAAAGTTTTATCTTCAAACATCAGGTGTATATTCGGCACTCTGTATCAGCTGTTATATCCTCACATGTGTTCTCTATGGTTTCAATACATCTTAAACCAGTCAATAAAGCTATCCATTTCATTTGTGGTGTCCTGTTCCCTCCCGCGCTCTCTTTATATTCCAATAGTCAGGCAATTCAGAAAGACTAGAAGTCCTCTTTCATCTGGCCTCAATTTGAACGGCCCTTCCTGCACCTATCTGTGCCCAGGGAAGCGTGTAGTGCCTCCTGTTCCTCTCACGGATCAGCCGTCAACTATATCACGGTACCCTTTAAGCGCTATTGACTTCTGAGTACTATTTTTGGTTTATTCTTTAGAGATTCATAACTCCGATTCTACAAATTATATTTTTGTTGTTTTGGTCTTCAATTTCTCATTTAAAAATTCCCTATTTTTCTAAACCTGTGTGAAGGATTTTTGTGGTGTTTTCAGTGTGTGTGTGTTTTGCACAAATAGTTTATACATTGCCTCTTTTGATAAGCCTGACTGCTTTGTGCCAAGCTACCAGAGGGTGAGCAGAGGTTACCTTTTAGTGTGTATCTAGCTTACCCTGACTAGGATGGTGGTCCCTACTTGGACAGAGTGCATACCACTGCCAACTAGAGACCCAACTTCTAACATTGGTAGACCTTCAAACATGTTTTCTTTATTAGTCTAGTGGATGACACAAGTGCTGCAGTTCAAGCATGACAGTTAACTTTTCATGTCAATTTTCCTGCACCATTTACTATGGCCTTCCAGGAAAGTTAAATATTTCAGTTGGGGATTGGACACGTTTCCCCTGTTTTAGGAGGTAAGAGCACAAACACTGGGGATTGGACAGCAGTGCCACAGTACACAGACATCAAAAAACAGCAATCCCAGTCAGCAAAAAAAATGAAAATCAGTCACCCAAAAAGAGAGATTTTCTCACAAGTATATAGTAGTTAGCATGCATATTAGTGGACAAGGTACACAGACTTCAATATGACAGTAATCAGATAGACAACACATTTGATCCAAACCAGGTGACATGGTAAATTTGTGTTGTCTTAAGGAGTGCATACACAATTTTAATCACAAACTCCAGGCCTGAAGGGATCGTCTTTTGGCTGTGATCTGATCTGGTCTTCACTTGGCTACTCATCATTATTTTGTTTAAAACGGATGATATTTGATTAGAATGTTTTCAAATAGTGATTGACTTACATTTACTCCAAGTAACTATGCTGACTCACTGTCACGCTGGATTTGTCAACACAAGCATAACAACAATGGTATTGATATGTATTGCTAGGTGGTGCAGATGTAGTGCAGAGGGTAATGATCATCTAACAGATAAGAAGTCACCACCCAGCACGTACACATCAAGTAAGAAGCCAACTGCACTAGATAAAAAATAATCATGTATGCCACATAAATAAATCCAAAATTTGGCAAATCAACCATGAGGGTCTCAAGATGCTGAATTGTAGGCACGGGGAGATTAAGCGATTTGCCCAGAATCACACAATGTTGAATCCGGGACACGAACCTGGTTCCCACCGGCTCTAAAGTCAGGAGCTCAGGCCATTAGACCACATCCTTTCCTTAAGGATTACAAAACAGATCCCTATTCACGTTTGAAAGTATGGCTTTTTGGTTAAAATTCAAATAACATAAACTAATCAATAAGGCAGGCAGTTACAAAGAACTTGCTTGCCAGCCCTACATCACAACTCCATTTGCAAAATTTTAGCACAATAGACTAGTGCTTTAAAGCCTGTGTGCAGTTTGTTTATCTAATATAGAGCCATGCTGCAAAGTGAACATGTTACTTTTTTTTTAATCTTCATTTTAATAGACCAGTACAAGGAAAAAGAAGAAAGTCAGGAAGCAGTGGTACAAAAGGTGGAAGATGAGGCATGCACAATGGTTACGTAGCGTTGCATTATATATTGCAGAGTACACAGCACACAACACTCCTCAGAAAATAGCCACTTTCATACTGCAGGGATGCCTCATGTCTCCACCTAGGTTCAGCAGAGACAGGACCCCCTGCCCACAGCGCTATCAGGTGGCGTCCGGAACCGCATGTTTGTAAGATCCCAAATGTTTGTGAGGGGGTGGATGCTGCAGGATAAGTGGGCCAGGTATCCTTGGCTATTTCGGCCAGGACAGCATGATGCCAAAATTAACCAGGGCCGTAAATAAATTCTTGACGAGCCTCCGCAAAGGAGATGAACGTCTCTCAAGGTTATAAGTCCCCAAGCTGGGCTCACCAGCCCTCCTGCTTCGCCTGAAAGGACATGTGTTATCCGCCAACTGACTCATCGGTTTTATAGTCCATACCCTAAGATCCCTGTGAAACGGGGCCCATTTCAGAACAGTCTGTACGAATCGCTGCCAGATGAGAGCAGTGTGGCGGACTATGTACGAAAGCTCCTTGGAGTCAATAACTCTGGTAAATGTTCTGCTGCAGCTCTCCCCCACAGTAGCGGCTTCTCCCAGCTGTCACCCAGGCATAGCCAATAGGTCTCGCCTTTGGGACCTTCTAAGTGTTTAGCCATGCAACAGTTGCATAACTAAACACTTATAAGGTCCCAAAGCGAGACCTATTGGCTATGCCAAGCGGCCGTGCGGCCGCTAAAGTGAAAGTAATCGCGGTAAAAGTGGCGCCCGCGCACATGCACTGTAGCTCTAGGCTGGCCTGGTAGCACTTTTTGGAGCCCTCTCAATAAGTCTCGCCAGACCAGCGCATGCGCTGGGTCAGGCGAGACCTAACAAGTAAAGACATTGGACTTCCAGTCCCCCATCCCCAAACCTTTTAGTCAGTGTTGTCAGGGCCACCCTACTGAGTCAGCCCGCCCATAGGGGTGAGATAAGGATGGAGGCAGCTGCTTAAAGACCTTAGCTGGGAATGAACAAAGAGAATACTTTAACACATATAAACATCTTGGGAGCAGTACCATTTTAGCTATTGCCATCCTGCTTATTAAAGAGAGTGGCAATGTGTTCCAGAAGGCCACAAATTACCTCAAGGCCTCCAAGACCCTGTCGTCGTTTAGGCGGTGTTGCAGCGATCTGGTGTGCACAACTTGGATCCCTAGGTATCTGAAGTGCTCCAGTTCCCAGGGCAGGCCCAAAGTCGGCAGTTGGGCTTCTGGTGCACCCACTAGTGAGGTGAGAGGGAATACCAAGTAGTTGTTGCGATTTAGGCGAAGACCCGAAATCTTGCCAAAGTCATCGAGCAGCTGCAGTAGCCGCAGGAAAGCGACCATCGGTGAGGAAAGATAAAGCAGGACGTCATCAACATATAGCGAAATGACATGCCGCACCCACCAATTTGTATGCCCCAGTCCCGCATTTCACTGGGTGCCCATATAGCCAGCGGCTCTATTGCAAGCGCAAACCAGGATGGAGACAGTAGGCATCCCTGCCGCATTCCCTGGCCCAGCATCCACTCTTCCGAGTGGCAAAGTCCCACCCGCACTCTAGCGCTCTGTTCCATGTACAGGAGCTGGACCCATCGGCAGAACCGAGGACCAAAACACGTGACCTGTGGACCTGTGTCAAGCACCTTTTCCAGGTCGATTGTCACCAGTGCTAGCTCCTCATTTCGATGTCTGGCCTCATGCAGGTCATGTGATAGGTACCTAAATTTCATGCCAGTACTTTTCCCCGATATGAAGCCACATTGGTCCTCATGGACCAGTTGCGACATATTAGGTGATAATCGGTGGGCCAGAGACTTACTGAGCACCTTCACATCAGAATTTATTATGGTGAGAGTCCTATGTTCTGCTGGTTTTTCTGCTTCTCCCCCTGGTTTAAGGAGCATGCATATCTCGCCCTGCCTCATGGCCGGGGTTAATATATCTGCCTTGGATGCCTGTAAGAAGGCTTCCAGGAGTCCTTGTGTTAAAGTGGCCAGAAATGCCTGGTATATTCAGGGGGAATCCATCACTACCAGGTGTCTTAACTCGTGGGAGCATGCTTAAAATCTACTCTAAGTTCCTCCATTCCTAACTGTCCTCTGTCACCCCCTGACCAATCTTGAGGGTGTCTAGTCCCTCTAGGAAAGGTGAGGTAAAGTGTGTGCTTATGTTTGGATCTGCTGTGTATACCGGTCGTAGGTGTGTATGGAACATGTCTCAATGCCTGCCCTGGAGGTAACTCTAGTGCTGTCCGGGGTGACTACTGACATCATGACAGGAGAGGGAACATGTTAATTTAGTGCAACAACTGTTTTATAGCTTGCAAGTTCTAGATTAACTAAATATGTGATTTGTGTGTTTTCAGACACACAAGCATATATATATATTCACTGAAAAAACCATAGGTTTCAAACACGTTATAGTTAGGAATTAGCATTTAAAAAACCTTGCAAATTCACTGAAAAAACCATAGGTTTCACACATGTTATAGTTAGCTGGACATTTTATTGATAAAAAACCAATGAAATTCCCCCGTTATAGTTAGTGCAGGCAACTATAACTCACGCGACCGCAATCCTCTGCTGATGCTAATACTGTATTTAGACACTTATTTGCCCATGTCTTCTTCCATTAAATTTTAGCTATACATATATTACAAATATTTTTTTTTCATAAAGACACATATGTCATCAGCAGAAGATTGCGGTCGCGTGAGTTATAGTTGCCTGCACTAACTATAACGGGGGAATTTCATTGGTTTTTTATCAATAAAATGTCCAGCTAACTATAACATGTGTGAAACCTATGGTTTTTTCAGTGAATTTGCAAGGTTTTTTAAATGCTAATTCCTAACTATAACGTTTGTGAAACCTATGGTTTTTTCAGTGAATTTGTACGGTTTTTTAAATGCTAAGTTACTTTACGCCATTCATGGCGTGCGCGCCCAGTTAACTCAGTTCGTTCCGTGCGCGCACAGTGAGCACGCGGTGCGCTTCTCGCACCGCGCGCCCACTTTACGCAGTTAGTGCAGTGCACGCACGGTGGTCACGCGGTGCGCTGTGCGCACCGCGTGCCCACGTTATGCGGGATGGGCCATGTACGCACGATGCGCTTCGCGCACCGTGCGCACATGGGGGACATATTATGCGCATCTTTGTGAAATTTATTCTTTGTTTATTTCTTACCGGTAATATGCCATGCACAAATGGTGCCCTTCGGGCACCATTTGCACACAGGGTGGGGAGGGTGTGGATAATTTTTTTTAAAAAAATTTTTTACCGTACGCGTACGGTAAGCATAATCGGCGATTTTCCGAAAAAAAAATAAATATTTTTTTGGGGGTTGTTTGGGGACCCCTATATCAATGCTGGGTGGTTAGGATCTCAAGAAACCGCCTCTTTAGACATTTTTTGGCATCGTTTTTGCTGCCCAACTCAGAGAGCGAGAGAGAAAATGGCGACAGCCGCTTCCTGGTTTCGACCGATTCGAATGTTTACTAAGATCTAACAGCCAATCAAAATCGCGCTCGCGCACGCCACCGTACGCGTACTGTAAGCGCACCGTAAGCGCACCGTAAGCTGGCTCAGATATATATATTGATTTAAAGGCTATTTTCTCTGAATCTACTGAACAGATTTACACCAAACCTACAAAAGGCACTTCCTTGACCTGAGGACTACCTCTCTGCCAAATTTCAAGTAATTCTGTTCAGCCGTTCGGGCTGTAGCTGTGTCTAAAGGTCCTATGGAAAAATGCATGGTAAAAACGCGTTTTGGGACCCCCCTTTTATCTCAGCCCCCGCTTGACGAATCCCCCCGAGACTTTCAGGGTAGGAGCGTAGCGTAGCGCCCCACCTATTTTGAAAAATTCGCGAGGATTCGTCGACCGGCGCCAAAGTTATTCAAAATAGAATGTTGCGGATTTCCTATGGAAACGTGGTCCTAACTATAACTACCTACTGGCGACCGCCAGTAGGTTATATATATATATATATATATATATATATATATCAGAAAATTGCTGGTGCATGGAAGACGTAGTCGACATCCAGAATTCCAAAAAACACTCGCTGACACGGACCTTTGGTAAGTGCTTGATTTAATTAGATCGTGAGGCTGTCGTCATAACGTTTCAGCTCCGTGGAGCCTTGATCACATGATATATATATACACACACACCCAAATATAATTGAAAAACGTACATTAATAGAAGTTATCCTTCAGACATATCTTTAAAAAGGTATCGTTATTGTCATTGCCTCCTCCTTAAATAATCTCCTAACCAGAGGGCCTTATTCAGAAAGGGACTCTGCAGTTATGGGGGAGTCTCCGCACTCTGGGTGGAATCGCCAGAAATCGCGTTCTCCTTGCGAAAATTCTACCCCGAGTGCGTAGACTCCCCAACGACTACAGGCCACGAGTGCGAAAGGCCCTTTGTGAATCAGCCCACTTTTCTTTTTTTTCCCAAAAATATATTTTAATAAAATTACATATAGTTAAGTATAATGGTTTTATATATACAGGGGCTTTCAGCTAGCCATCGTCCTTGATTAGACTGTTCAGGTGTCATTGATATTTTACTTTCGCCCACTGTAGCATGGGTCAGTGTGTCAGCCCACTTCAGCCCTTGGTTTCCCTCTGTCTGAGTTGTGCCATTTACCTGTTTTCATGTCACTCCGAGAGGCAAAGAAGGTTGCCTGACAGGAGTCTCTTCTGATCTCGATTTGTACTGATACATTGTATCTGCCGTCACTCTTCTTTGCTGTAAAATATGTGATTCTGTATCATTCCAGGTGGACAAGGAGGGTCCATTTGAGGGCACAGATCCTGTTCTGCTCATGTACTCGTCTTTAGTGTCTCTCCCCACAAGAACGCCAATTGATAATAAATCCTCTGTGCATACTTCATTCCGCAATATCTCCTTAGTTCTTGCTTTATTGAACAATATAGCCTTGGCAGTGACTGATTTTACGACTCACAAAGAGGAACAAATAGACTCCATAACCTCTGTGCATTTTTACAGCAAAGGCTCCTCTGCGCATGCTCTTTAAAGCAGAAACACCGACACCTCTCCCTGTCCCCCAGATGCTTTTTGCATGCCCCACAACGCTGATTCTGGGGTTCTTCGCGTTCCGAGCTATAAAACTGAGCGGTGTGGTGAATGTCTTTTGCTGAAGATTATTAGGACTGTGCCTAAAGTAGTCTTCTCCTGATAGCCCTTCAGAAAACGAAGGGTGCACTTTGTAAAGTTGTATTTCCTTATTCTCCTGTATTCGTTCTGTTAAATTTCTAAATTGGTACTGTGCAGAGTTTTCTTCTTAAATTGTTGTAGAGAGTTAAAAAATCACACATTTGACAAAAGATATCAATATTTCAACCTCTGTAGAGGGTCTTTTTGCAGAATATCTTATGATCAAGGATACCATGCCTTAACTTTAATAAACACACCATGATTGACAGTTTTAGGACAGAAAGGGCCCGCAAAATGCCGTTATTTATCGACTGTAAGCTGGTCACTGACACAGTTGGAACAAAGTACAGCTGCAGACCCGTGTGTCCATTCTCTACAAGTATGTTTTATTCATTGCTTCATTTTCAAACTTATTAGAGTGTTGCAGGGATTCTGCTTATACACAGAACTATGCGTAGAACCCCAGGACCTCAGTGAGTTGTGGTGTACCAGAAACTCACCTCAGAACCCAGAACCCAGTATCCGGCTAGCATAAGTGTCCCATTCGTTATCCGAGATTTAGCTCGGCGGTCCCAATGAAAAGACAACCCAGAACACGCGACTCAGTACATACTCAGGAATGGTGGGAATTGGAAATACCTGTTCGTATATTATTCTCACATCAGTCCACAACAAGAATCAACAGAGACACGGTGAAAATAAAGAGTTTATTTTTATAGACCACGTGTCCTAATATGCAGTACTTTGGCTAATACAGCAGACAAATGATTAAAATCAAAACCATCAACATAGTTACAATTCCATAGAATATAAAAGGGGTGATCATGTTATAATGACAGTGGATACTACCACCTTCCCTTTATTAAGACGCTAATATTATTATTAGACTAACAGAAGGTCTCTTAGGCTTGAATAGGGGACCCCATACCTCAAAGATCAGCTTAGTGAAATCACATCACAGGAGCATCAGGAGTCTTCTCGCAGGAAGGCTCGTCTTCGGTCTGAATAATAAACATGATGTCCGTGATATTAAAAGCACCAACTTTCAGGTATGTGCAGCTGCTCGTGTGTTATGACTAAATAGTGGGTCGATCAACCTAGAGTGGAAAACATGCATTGTCTAACAACTCAGACTGTTTGTCACATCGTGTGCAGACCAAGGTCGCTTCGCAGAGCTCGGGATGGTAACAACAGATTGCTCTTGTGTGAGGCAAAACTCGAGTCAGCAGTTCGTTTAAGCAATAACATGTGAACGCAGTGTCGTGTGCAAAAGCAGCAAGATGGCTTTCTAACTTCTGACGTGGTTATGCTAACTTAACAATGTATGTACGTATTAAGGGAGTCCTTACTACATGCCCCCTTGATCGAAGCACTACTTAGTATGCAAGAAAAGAGAGAACGCAGAGTTCAAGCGCGACAGAGCAGAACAAGGCGTATCCAATTTAAAAAGGAACTGGTCAGTTCAGGCAAAGTTCGAACAGGAAAAAACCAAAAAGCGATAGAAAAAACAAAAAACCTCAAACGTGCCGTTGGAGGTGAAAAATGAAAAAACGCCTCACCGGGCAGAAGTGCAGACGTACAGGGACAGTTCAAGACACGTGAGGAAAACACAGTGGACGAAAGTTCACTCAATCCATGAAAGTATATGCAGCATATGTGGCCACTGCTTCCAGCAGAAAATCATTGGCACGGCCACTGAAGGTTTCAGCCATCCAGTTAAGTAAAGAAAAGGAACATACGTGTTCTTCTATCAGCGGAGCCTCTAGCACCATCAGAGGGCAACCAGCGTGTACTTCCAAGTAACTCATATCCAAGAAGTCATATGCCGCTCTCACGACGTCCCAATTACCCAGGATACCATGCGCCGCACCGCAGGCCATAATCCGAACACCAGAACAGGCAGACTCGTGAGACACTAAGGGCCTCATCAGTCGATCAAAATCCGGGTCCGGAGACACCATGTTGGTTAAGCACAAATCCATAGGCCATTCAAAGGGACAATCTAGGCAGTGGAAGACAGATTGCACGCAGGTGAAGTAGGAATACCGGAAGGATAATCCATATGCCAGGCTCAAAGTCGCCAACGGCAGGACACCATAGTAATCAAGCATCCTGTCACGAAGAAGCTGCAGACGGGACAGGCTGACTTGTGGCACAGAAAGAGCAGCCATTCCGCAAGATGAAAAGTAAAAGTAGCACACCTGCCACTAGAGCCAGAATTAACGGGACACCTCCAAAGACGCTGGAGAAAATAGAATGAAAAAATGCCGGAATCACACCAAAAATAGTTTGGAAAGAGGTCACGAGGCCCGAGCCCACAAGTTTAAAAAAATGAGCCAGGCCAGTCGTGGACGAGGCATTGAAAATTGTTTGGATCAAAGCACCAAAATGCAGGGGGAGGTCAGTATTCAAAAGCGCCTGTACCTCGGTGCGCGTATTTGCTACATGAAGGACAAATGTTTCCCGGGAGGAAGTCAAAGGCACCTCCTTTTGGGACAATAGCGCTCTTATTCTGCTCATCTTGTCGAACTCTGCTTTCAAGGTTGGAATTGAAGGCCAGATAGAAGCATCCAGCCGCCCATGCGGGGGTGGAAACAGGACGTTATTGCAGCAGACAACCCTCTGTGTTACAGTTACTATATACGGGATCCCTACTAACATCCCGCAGCAAGCTTCATTGTTTAAAATTAAATAACTACCGTTTGCAAGCAGCGTGAAAGATGGCGTAATCACTGGTACCGGGATACCTTTGAGGACGCAGGCCAAATTCGGAGCGTGTACATTACAAGCACCGTGCAATTGAATGTGCCTACAGACAACAGAATGATCAGGTGACGTTGTACATTCTTCACCCTTCAGATAAACCTCAGTACCGTCCCGTGTACATCTATACGTAAAGGGGAGGGACCAGACTTCATGTATGAAAGCGGTGCCCAGCTGTTCATATCTACCCAGAGCATAGTGTTTCATACAAGAGGTAAACTTAAAAAGCGCAAACGGTAGACTTATCAATCCGTGTAAGAGCCACACAGCGGAATCGACTTCCGCAACAGAAAAAGGTAACGGCTCCAATTTCTCAATATGGAGCAAGGAATATGTAGCATCCTTCATGGACACGAACTGCTGTTTGTCAGTAAGGTTAAAGGGAAGAAATAACTATGTTGTATTCAGATAGTCCCAAGGGACCTTCCCTGCCTTCAATGTTTGTAATGTCCATGCAAACTGCATAACAGAACGCAACTGGTTTTGACCATGATACAACACAGACATATCATCCTGCACAATATCCACAATTGAAGATACAATATTATCTAATGTATAAATGCGAGAAGAAAGAGTGTTAATGCTGTTATCAATAACTGCTAATACTTTTTCCATATTAGCCTGATCAATAGCTCTCAATCTTGAAGCAGCCTCAATTTGCGACAGTTTCCATACTTCGTTGTAAATAGCATACGCCCATCTCTTGGATCTGCCACCCACAGGACCTTTAACAAAATCATTCAAATCTATTTTGTCATGTAACTTTGATAAATGAACTTTGACAGATGCCAAGGATGTAATGTCGCAGCCAGGACTGACATAATTTCCCTACAGAGTATGTAGTTACTGTATGTGACGACTCAAACCGGGGGTCCACGCGATCTTGAGTATACCCCGGTTTCAGTCCTAGAAAACGACGTTGACAGGTATCAGAACTGCTTTGCCAAATTAACCATCCCTCACTATTAAATTTCGAAATATTGAAAGATGAATTAGAAACTAATAACTGCAAAGCAGGAAGGAACAGATCTGTGTGATTATTCCAATTTGGGTAAGCACCCAGATCCGGCACAGAAGGCGAATTTAGTTTTTTAGAAGCGGCCAATCCGAAACAGGTGGTTTGGAAGATGGTTGCATTTAAAAACAACATATGATTTGGTATTAGACAGGCACGGTGTAAAGCTTCAGTTCCCTGAACCTGCCACGGTTTGGAACCCCAAACCGACTTAAGATCAATAGTAGCCTTCCATAGATCATAACCTTTGATTGACAACTCATCCATAAAGGACTTAGAATATAGCAATTTGGTGTGTGTCAGTCTAACCTTGGAGGCAGACTCAGGCTTAACTTTAAAATAAAAGGATGCCGGGGCTGAAACACTGAAATCAGTAAAATAAGTAAACTTATCAACTAATGTGTGTGAACTGCCAAACGAGGGGGTGGGACAATGTTCCCACTGGGTAAAATTTACAAAATTTCTAAACGAATTTAATTTATGCAGGAAGTGATTGCCATAATGTTGAAAACAATACTGTTCCGCATAGTTAGCCGCATTGTCATACAAATCCTCAGCATCAAAGGCGGCATAATATTTCAAATCTGAAAACAGTGCTTCAATGGCGTGTACATCCCAATCATCAGAACGTATGTTCTGTTTAACTACATCACCCATAGAAACACGAAATACATTAGGCACATTAATGACCTCTGTAGGCCCATGAATTTGAAATTTAACTGCATCCCAAGCGATTCCATCCATGACGGGCCAGGCAGTAATATTCACAAAAGTCTGGTCCCTTTTCATGATGTGGGATGAGGAGTGGGGGGCCAAAGTTCCATTGATAAGTCTAATTGTCGATCTCTCTTTGAGATAATGGCCATCCACCAAACGGAAGAAAACTACAACAAATCCAATGGACATAAACAAAAAAATACCAAAAAGCATCAACCAGATGTATGTCCAAGGAGCTATCAAAAAATGTTTCTTAAACCAGCTCACAAAAACAGCAATGTTTGATGGGGGAGTTGAGGGCAAAGAGTTAGTGTCAAAGGAAAAACGGGACTGGCCAAGTGCTGTAGATTGTAAAACAGGCGAAGGTCCACGTGTAGGATAAGCATACTCCGTCTCATCGGACAAACCACCAGCCGGTGGTATCAGCAAGGGATCAGTAACTGAATGCATCTCGATTGCAACATCAGACAAGGTGGTAGAAGCAGGAACCATCATCGAATTTCTTTGCATTGTCTGGCATGAAACTGCCGGAGTCATACTAAGAAGTATCGGCCACTCGCTGAAGTTTGACATTGTCAATAGAGATGTACCTGTTTTCTTTGCGACCAGGAAGTGGAGGTAAAATGACTGTTCTTGTACCCTGCACTCCAAGCACTGGAACTGGTGCACGATAAGAGGGGCCGAACTCCTTCTTGTTCTCCACCTTCTCACGGACCAGATCACCAACTCGGGGTAGCCAGCCGACTACCGGAATCTAAACCTCAGCTTCAGATGTGGAGGGAAAATGTTCTTTCGAAAGAGAGTCTCTGGCTTCTTGTAGAGTCTGCAAAACAGCACAGTGATCATCTACGTCAAAGGGTGCGGTCGACGCCGCAATGTCTAGACCATCAAGGTCTGGAACAAACATTCTGATTCCGAAGAGCATCATGTACGGGGTCCGCCCACCCAGAGACCTTCTAGGGAGATTATTTAGTGCACGTTGGACGTTATACAAATGGGCTAGCCAGTTCCGGCCTCTGCCTAAAACACGTGCTGTCAACGATTGCTTTAAGTCACGGTTCATTCGCTCCACCACACTATTACCCTCAGGTCGGTAGGGAGACGAAAATTTGATCAGGACCCCCAAATTTTTCATAGCCTCCTTGTAAGCCTTAGAGGCGAACGCAGGGCCCTGGTCAGAATGGAAGGTACCACACGCAAAAGTTCCCACAAAGACACGCAAATACCTGATGACAGTCCGCGAGTCAGCACTCCTTTGCGGCCATACCCATAGAAAACGTGTGCACGAATCCACTGCAACCAAGATGTACTTGTACGCAGTATCAGAAGAAAAAGGACCGCAGTGATCTAAATAAACACAACCAAATGGCTTATTAGAGATGTACAGCTGTGTCTGTGGTGGGCGCGCAACAGTAGAAGGTTTAATCTGTTGGCAAATGTCACAATCAAGAACATAAGCGCGCGCTTGTTTATATAAACCAAACCACCAGTAACGTTGTTGTAGCAGAGATATTGTAGTCGACACACCGGCGTGGGATGACGCCAACCCCTCGTGCGCAGCCAAGATCAGTGCTGGTCTGCAGTCCGCGTTGGGAATAATTCTATCACCAACGTCGTTAATCCTCACTAATGGGACGTTATCAGGACTTAAATGATAAATATACCGAGAGGGAAAACCCTTCGAGTAATCTCCTCCCTTCTCTGTAGCAGCTATAGCTGCCAAGATGTCATCATCAATCTTACTTTTGGATCTTGTAACTGCTGCCACTAAGTATGTAGCCACTGCTGTTTTCGCTGCCTCGTCAGCTAAGCTGTTGCCGACAGCATGGACACCAAGTCGTTGGTGACCCAGAGTGTGAATAACACTCACGAGAGGGAGACGTTCTTTAAAGTCTGCCACTCGAACCCAAAGCGTTTTATGCTTAATTGTGCTACCTTTAGTGTCGCGGTAATCATTCTGAGACCAGAAGTGCAAATTGTCATTGTAGGACTGGACACAGTAGAAGGAGTCACTCACTATAAGAGTAGTGACTCGGGGATCAGCAAACTCCAGTGCAAGCACCAGAGCCCGGAGCTCCGCCAATTGCACGGTACAATCACCCAATGACTGCGTATGCACTGCATCAGATTGGAATTCACCATTTACGAATGTACCCACGACAATTGCGCAAGCCGCTGAATAAGCGTGCTTCGATCCGATTGCGGGTTGCGCAGACCCGTCAGTGTATATGACACAATGGTATTCCTCGAGCGGGCGCAAAGACAGAGGTGCCGGATGAACGAATTCATACTGCAAGTACTCTTGAGTCTGTAATGAGGCATCAAAGATGTAAGTGACGTCTGGCGA
This sequence comes from Triturus cristatus, assembly GCF_964204655.1. Taxonomy (NCBI): domain Eukaryota; kingdom Metazoa; phylum Chordata; class Amphibia; order Caudata; family Salamandridae; genus Triturus; species Triturus cristatus. The sequence continues at coordinate 516,034,709 of NC_140588.1, forward strand.
CGTCAGTGTTGTGGCCCATTGTATCCACCGTGGATGCAAAGCTTTAGAATTGGGTACACTTGCTTTAGTCACTGCCTCTAAAGCAGGATATGGAGTTACAACCAGAATCTGTTTCCCATGCGACAGTGCGCGTTCCTTGAGGATCGCCATCTGCACAGCAGTCAGAACTTTTTCGACCGTGGAAAAACGTAATTCAGCAGAGGTGTACAAGTGGGATTTGTACGCAATGGGGACTGTGTCGCCCTCATTAAACGTCAAATACGTGAACCCCACGGCGCCTGGTACTATTCTTATTACCAGGTTAGTGCGGTTATCACGTGTCAGCAAGTATTGTGAAGCAAGAAGGTCAGCCTGTAAAGACTGTAAAATAGCAGAGTGTTCTAGCTGCCAGCTAGATTTCGAAAACGAAGGCTGTACCAAGGCGTAAAGCGGCTTGATACGCTGGGCATAATCAGGAATGTACGTACGGCCGAAATTCAGAAAACCCAGCAGAGATTGTAATTTCTTCAGTGTCGTAGGAGCACTTAAGCGTGCACACTTTTCCAGAAAGTGGGGGGCTAACCCCTTACCTTCATTGTTGAGCTCGTAGCCCAAAAACAACACCGTATATTCTGCGATGTGAGACTTCGCAAAATTGAATTTGTAGCCATAGTCAGCAAAACTCACGATAATATTGTAAACCCGAGACAGATGCGGCATCAGCTCATCATCCGTAAGATAGATATCGTCAACATAGGAGTATGCTTCGGGGTCTATTCTTTCTAAGAGAGAAACCACGCGAGCAGAAAAGACGCCAGGGCTATTTTTGTAACCCATGGCTAATCTTGTAAACTGTTTTTGTTTTCCGCCTGAAGTAAACGCTGTCCACTGGCTACTCAGTGTGGACAGGTTGTGGCTAAAAAAGCCATTGGAAATGTCAAGTGTCGTTTTAAATCTTTTACGCACGAGACTGTCGACCAAAGCCGAGCTATGTGTATTTTGTACCCCGCAGGTCCGGCAATGGGAGTTTAGGTGCCGGTAATCCAAAACTAAACGGTACGAGCCGTCAGGCTTCGTTACAGTGAATAAAGGGTTATTCATAGGGGACACACATGTTTCAATAACACCCTGATATTCCAATTGTTCAAGGATTGCCGCGACGTGGGGTCTCGCTTCACGACGCATAGGATATTGAGGTTGAGGCTGGGGCATAGACCGCAATGGAATCTCATGGCAGGGGGACAATCTGTCCCATCCCACCTGAGTACGATACACCGCCGGCGCAAGCGCAAGCGCCCACTCCTCAGCATACACTTCAGCTTGGTCCTTAGGCACTGTGTGCGCAAAGGACGGGAGGATTACTTCCTCCCCTCTAGGAGCCTCTAAAATGAAAGCTGGGGGCCAATCTGCCTCCGCTAGGAGGATATCATAGGTGGTGGTCAGATTATCCCAAAAAATCCCTTTTATGGTACGTTGTATGTCACCCTCTATTAATAAGACTATTTCATAAAGTCTGTCAGGGGGAGCCACTCTGGTGTCAGCTGTTTCAACAGTAACCGATATATCAGTTGCTGTCACCGCCAGAAATGGACGCAGAGCTTGACGGACTATGGTAATTTCCGCTGCGCTGTCCAGGAGCGTCAGCGCCCATGTCCGGTTCCGAAGCTGTGTCCGCACTATCTGAGGCATACCTTGCCGTCAGAGCCGCCACTTTCTTCTTCTGAAACGGGGGTCTTTGTCGTGCAAATTCGTCCTGCTTGCCTTTACCCTCAGTCTGTCGGGGCTGGTCACGCTGTTGTGGAACACCCCGACCTTTGCCACCGCCTCCGCCACCGGACTGTGTAGCCGATGTTTCCTGTGAAGAACGAGGAGAGCGCTGTTCAGAAACCTGAAATCTATCAGGAGACTTTATAGCAGCACGATCGCGCAGATCATAAGTGCGTTCACTACTAGACTGTACGGGAGAGGCAGGCCGAGAGCCCTGTTTCTGTTGCTGCTGCTTTCCCTGTTGTTTAACCTGCCATTTTTGTTTTGGGAAAAAGGGCCGTTCGTCCTTACCAGACGTTTCTGCCTTACCCTGCTGTTTGAGATCGAGATTCTTTATTACAGGCTTAACTCCTAAAGAGCTACGACCCAAATCCCGATATGCCTCTGCGATTATTTTCGCAAATTCCTGCGGTTTGTCCTCCTCAGGAACTCGTTTCAGTTCATTACGAACCTGGAAATGCAAAGCATCACCCTTCAGGTTACCAATTATCATGGTAGCCACCAGGTCAAATTGCCCGAGGAGCCGCATCCCTAACTCTATCGCAGACTCCGCACCATGGTTCTCTTGAACTCTTTTGATAACGGAGGGCAGCTGCAACATAGACGGAGTGCCAAAGCACTGCGCGTACGTCGCTGCAAAGACCTTGCCCCAATTTGCACAATCATCAATGTGGGGGACCAGGTCCTTAGGCAAACTAATGGTGAGGATCCTGTGTTTCTCCACAGGAGTAGTATTCGGGTAAACCGCTTCTATTTGGTCAAATTTTTCAGCAAGCCAAAAGGGGAAATCATCCCTAGTTTGGGGGCGCTTGCCCATAACAGAATTAACCATAACAGGACTAATGACCACCGCGTGATGATCAGTAGGCTGTCCCGCAACAGCAGGTGCCCCCGCCTGCATATTGCGCGACACATACTGCACTAACGCCCTATATACCTTAATGAGGGCAGTGTGTAGTACACGCAACTCAGCCACCGTCACCGTGAGGTAACGGGGATGAGGCGTAAATCCGGCTAGTACCGGCCAAGTGGCCCCTGCAATTGATAAAGGGCCCATTCTCGGCGGTATAACCACATGGGGAAGGGCGCCATTAAACCAAATATGGTGCTGCCAAGCAGATATTGGTATTTCCTGTGTCCTATACGGCGTATAGTTCGCCGGCACTGCAGCGGCAGTGTAAGAATGAAAGGTGTCATCATCCCCCACCGCTGGAATCGTCACCCAAGAGTAGAACAACTCATAGGGATGAGCCGCATCGGTTCCCACTACAAAGATGACGTTCATACCAGTGTCCGGTACCCCATACTGCGTCAAATGACGTTTCAGAGCTGCACGGCTATGCGCCGCAATATCCACCGACATTAGGACAACACACACGTGAAACTATCAGTAGCACAAGGGTTAACTAACCTTTTTAATTATCAAGCTTGAAAGAACCTATATCAATAGACCTAGGTAGGTTTAAATCCGTCAGACTTGTTATCCGGAAACAAGAATGAGGGTGTTGTGGACAAACGCGAGCACTACTAAGGCGTTTCAACTCATAGACCAAACGTTAGGTGCGCCATGTTGCAGGGATTCTGCTTATACACAGAACTATGCGTAGAACCCCAGGACCTCAGTGAGTTGTGGTGTACCAGAAACTCACCGCAGAACCCAGAACCCAGTATCCGGCTAGCATAAGTGTCCCATTCGTTATCCGAGATTTAGCTCGGCGGTCCCAATGAAAAGACAACCCAGAACACGCGACTCAGTACATACTCAGGAATGGTGGGAATTGGAAATACCTGTTCGTATATTATTCTCACATCAGTCCACAACAAGAATCAACAGAGACACGGTGAAAATAAAGAGTTTATTTTTATAGACCACGTGTCCTAATATGCAGTACTTTGGCTAATACAAGCAGACAAATGATTAAAATCAAAACCATCAACATAGTTACAATTCCATAGAATATAAAAGGGGTGATCATGTTATAATGACAGTGGATACTACCACCTTCCCTTTATTAAGACGCTAATATTATTATTAGACTAACAGAAGGTCTCTTAGGCTTGAATAGGGGACCCCATACCTCAAAGATCAGCTTAGTGAAATCACATCACAGGAGCATCAGGAGTCTTCTCGCAGGAAGGCTCGTCTTCGGTCTGAATAATAAACATGATGTCCGTGATATTAAAAGCACCAACTTTCAGGTATGTGCAGCTGCTCGTGTGTTATGACTAAATAGTGGGTCGATCAACCTAGAGTGGAAAACATGCATTGTCTAACAACTCAGACTGTTTGTCACATCGTGTGCAGACCAAGGTCGCTTCGCAGAGCTCGGGATGGTAACAACAGATTGCTCTCGTGTGAGGCAAAACTCGAGTCAGCAGTTCGTTTAAGCAATAACATGTGAACGCAGTGTCGTGTGCAAAAGCAGCAAGATGGCTTTCTAACTTCTGACGTGGTTATGCTAACTTAACAATGTATGTACGTATTAAGGGAGTCCTTACTACAAGAGGTTAATTTAATGTTTCTCAAAAATGTGGCAAACATTTGTTAATCAAGCACAAAACACTGCTTGGTGAATCAACTAGGCATCGTAACAAAGCATCTTGTTTAGGTCTGGCATTGGCTAAGGCCTTTTGTTTTTCCCTAAATAAATCTTTACAAATGACTTGTATCCGTAAACGGGGGGCTTTCAGTGAGACCTTTTCATACATTGGTCTAGCCAAGGGAAAGTTTTAGCTTTCTCGCCAGTCTCAGGTATTTGAAAAATAGCATAATAAAAATACATAGAAGGGCTTTTGGTCATCCTTCTTCATCCATTGGTCTGTTTAAGTGTCAACACTTCGCTTCCTTCCACCACAGCAGGGGGCAATAGGTAAGCCCTCTTCAGCCATTGGCTCTATTCACTTTGAGCAATGACAATTTGCTCTTGCACGTGTGCAAGGGAAGTCATTTTATTTCAGTGGCAGGGCTTGTAGGCCTTCTCCACTTTTATTTTAGCTATAATTTCTTCTTTTTTTTTTTTTGTTAGTTCATTTTTTAGTTTTAGTTTTTTGTGCAAGCATTTGCATGCCGCCTTCAGATGGTAGCAATTTTACTTTTCATATACACTTTTAATGTCTACTGCATGAGTTAAAAAAAAAAGGGGTGGCATCGCTTTGCTAATGGTTGTTTCCATTGTAGTTTGAGCAACGGTGCATTATGGTTCCAGTGGAGACCTAACCATAACTGGCCAATTGCAGAGGTTTTAAGTTCTAACTCTCTGTGTAAACATCCTTTAATTTGAGTTTTTCACTTGATTTTTGGAAACCTCTGTGGACCACAGTAGAGTACGGTTATTGCAATGAGACGATCGTTAATTTCATGAACAGGCGGTGATTGCAAACAGAAATTATTTCGGGATCGTCAGCCCGGTTCGGCATGTCCACGAATGAAAGACCTAGTCGATTTTTTGCCCCGAGGATCAAAGCAAGAGCCCAATGACTGAAAGTAGAAACTCTCTGCCTCTCCCTTAGCCGTTCGGAATCGTGCATGTCCGCCGATTAGTGCACGTTTGTCACGTGCATCAATCAGATTCTTTTTTTCCTATTTTAAAATTGAATCTTCAAATATCTTCACGCCAAGGGCTCACATATGCTGGATTTTGCTGGGTTAGAAATTGTATTGATTAAGATCTCCCAAACTGCTCAACACATTTACTTCAAACTAAAAAAAAAAATCTGTTGTGAATCGTGCTGTTTCTTCATGCAATGTGAGGTAGGTACCATTCCGGCCAGAAAAGTTTTCGGTATAGTAGTGTAAAAATGAACGTTTACATTTTGTATGAGCACCTGCAAACCCAGAGGTCGGTGGGCCCTACGTGTTAAATTGAAATATATTGGAAAGAACACGTGTAATTTCCCTTAAACTAAGTTTCTCTGCCCTACGCTGTTTTATCAACACAGACATTTCCATTCGGAACAAGAGGTGAAAAGCAAACCCCAGGAGTGTTCTTGCGATAAGGGTCTTTATGTGTTGTGGATGTTCCGTTGAGATCGGGGTTCAGACAACACATGTCCCTCGGCAAATGTTTAATGTCAGAGAAAAACAATCTTGTAATTCCAACGCCAACCAATTCATAGCCGTATGTGCAGAGCACGTCAAACTTTATAGAATATCTACAGGCTTCAGTAATGTTTCACATTTATTTCAATGATCATCGACTCTCGCTTGTGAAACACAGTTCAGTGTATACGGACGTTACCTAATCATTTATTTTTCTCTTTTTGTTCAGGTTTGGCACATGAGCCCGATTACGAGCATGAAGTTGAGGATCATTACTTCACTTTTGAAGAGTTGTACAGTAAAAAGAAACTAAAGAAAATGAAAAAAAGGAAAAAACTATAGATCAGAAAACTGATGTGGCTTACAACATGCTAATTTAAAGATAAAACCCGGAATTTCAATTCTTGTAAATACCAAGGTTTTGTTGTTTCTTAAAAAAGGGTTGCACAAGTTTAAAGAAGTTTTTTTTATTCAGTGGTTTTAGTCATACACATGTCTACACCTTTTCATGTAAGTTTTTTTAAGGTCAGATGAAATTGAATGTTCATGCATTATCGTTCGGGAAACCTTAATTATCGACTGTTCCTATCCTTGGTGAACTGCTCATTTAAAGAAGAAGAAAAAGTGGATATTGAGTGGGAGAAATAAGGAAGAGGGTGACACAGTCCTTCAACATTAATTCCATCATGTTTGCTATAATACCACTTCCCATGCATTTGTGGAGAAATTTGGGACTTGAAGGATAAACTTGAAATGTTGACGCAGGATTGCTTCCTGCACATTGTACAAACAGCTGGAAAGCAGCATTGATTTATAGTTAATAAAGAACCAGGAAAATCAGTTTTATTGTGGGATAGAAAAGAAATAGGTTAGGGAGAAGACCATTTCTGGTCAAGCCGAAACAGCAGCCTCTGATTTTATATTGCACTTCCAAAATTGTGGTGCAGTATTGCACCACATTGTGATGTTGGGTGGTTTTAGCAGCAGGAAAATTGCCTTTCATTCACTTGCTGACCGAAATGTTCGTTCTCGCCCCAATTCTCTTAAAAAAAAAAATATATATATTTTATAGTAGCTTAAGCATTAGTAAAATTTCCACGCAATACCTTTCCGTACGTATGTTAAACCTTAATCGATGATAATTATCGAGCATTGATTTCTAATTCATAGTTGTTCCAAATCACAGAAAATACATGCTGTTCAATTCATTATTGCCCAGCCTGCAAGCTGATCTAAATCTATCAACTCTTCCACGTGCCACAAACATTCTGTAGTGTTTGGCTACTTTATTGAAGTAATATAGTGACTCACAGAAATACACATGTTGCTAAACTGATATTCGAGCAATAATCTGTCTATCTGGTTATCTTGAATCAATATGTTTTATTTCCATGTGCTATGTCGAGCTTCACTGCACACAGTTTTCGAATCTCAGGTGTAGTCCACGAGTTGGTTACAGCAATTAAATATGCTGCTTGTTCGAGGGATGTTTTTGTGTCTCTTGAATGGGTTAGGAGTTAACCTAGTGTTTCCGGATTCATTGCGTTTAAAACTAAAATAGAACGGACATACTCAGGTCAGCCAATTATGTTTGAAAAATACGAAATCGCATTCCCTAAGAAGACGATGTTTGAGTGAGATAATGCGCTGGGACCGCAAGGGCCGCCCTTGGGTATTGGTGGGCTGAACCTAGGCCCATGGCACCTTTATTCAGCGGGGCACACGAGGCTGGCCTACTAAAAAAAAAATTTTTTTAAATCTTTTTTTCCTTGCAGACTGCCAGCCCCGGTTCTCCATAAAACTTCCCTTCCCGTAGTCTTACTTTAGTTCTCTTTCAACCTCCTCTCTTTCTCCCGTCCCAGGCTTCTTACCTCCAGTTGGGTGCTGGAATTGTGAAGCAAAGTTGTGTGGATGATTTTGGTCAGTTGGGGAAGGCTAGAAAGGTGGGGATCAGGAAAGGCTCCAGATCTGCATTGCCCTGGGGGCTAACTGAGCAGAGGCTGGCCCAATTGAAGATAAAATGTTCTAAATTCTTACAACTGCACGCTGCCAATTTTGGAGGCCGTTACTAAAGAATTGCATTTGTTTATTGACCAAAGCTAAAAGATGTGAAGTTTACAGTGAGAATGGCTCTACTTATCAGAAGATGCGGCAGAGATGACGTGTCTAAAACATTATAGTGTGTGAAAAACTAAATCTTACCTTTGATTTTTTTTGTATATAATTGAATAAAATTAGACATTGTTTTAGTGGTGAATGCAGTCTTCAAAAAAAAAACATCAAATAGAATGTGCATTTGTTTGTAAGTAAGAAATATTTTCATGTTTTCAATTGTTTGCTCTAAACTCTTTTAATCAATCCATGTATTTTACATTCGAATTACCAAAAAGATCTACATAAAATTAAATAGTCTATTTGTTAACTCTTCAAGATTATGTGATATAAAATGTTAGGACTTTTTTGAAAATAAAACCTCCTTTATTATGCCATTGTACGTGTGTTGCTTGAACATGAAAACCTTGAAAAAAAACAAGAGACAAGAGGCATTCGGCAAAGCAGGAACATTTTGTTTAATTACACAGAGTGGCCTGGGAGAGCAGTTACAGGGTCTGAGGACTTTTATACAGTTCATTGTAGACAATATAGTATTTCTGTAGGTCCAGGTATGGTAAAGAATGTAAGCTGCTGCCTAAATGAATTGTCTAATGTAAAGTACAGATGGGCCTCATGGACACAGTGTGGCCATTGGAAATTATGTCCAGATGTCCGGCATGGGGAGCACGGGATCACCGCGTGCTTTGTGTCCTGATTGGCTATGTGTTCCTGACTCATATGACGTCTGACTTTATGGTGTTTCTGACTCTTGTGGCATCTGACTTGATGGTGTTTTGGGAGTGCACATACCCCTCCAGCCATGTGTGCTTTATTAGGGCCAATCTCCCTGGACCACTGTAGTGTAGCTGCGCCTATCTGTGGGATTGATCTAGGCTTTCCTGTTCATTTGTCTGCCGGCTACGTGCCACCCCACCTGTGACTTATCAGTCAAGGACCTCGGGCCTATGTCTCAAAGCCTGCCTGCCTATGTATTTGCGAGTTGGGGTTGATGTGGAGTCCACAACTGGTGAATTCAGTAATAAAGATGCAATTCGTTCTCATACATGAATGTATTGTTTTTCATACTAGCATTGACGTTTTTCATGTTCACATCCCCCTAGTTGATTTGTCAATAACACTATCTAACTCATACCTTTTGACTGGTACTTTGTTGGGGATCTGTTGCTTATTATGATCGTTTTCGACAATTACTGCCTTCCTAGTTACTTGCATTTTTCCCATTTTGAGGACAGCATTTTTACTGCAGGTAATCCCCAACTGTACAGACCCGCATATGAATAGGCACTCAATGAAAACTGGCAGCAGCAATTTGCACAAACCGGACATCCACTGGGGGAGCCAGGCAAACCAATTTGAAAACTACTCCTGCTCACGCATGTCTCTCTGTAAGTGGTGCAGTGCTTAGATGGCAAGTGTCAATGTCCCATTATCTGCATAATTCCCTGGAATGAGGGTGCAGCAGGCCGTACCGATCTTAGCACACACCCTTCTCTCCATCGGGGTCATCAAGTCCAATACATATCGATGGTGCCTTACCTTAAGGCAGATTGCTCACAGTTTTTCATTGATTGAATTAAGGCCGAGCTCGGTGCTGTTCATAATTTTAAGCATTTCTCACCTGGTTATTTGTAACCAGCGGGCATTGACTTTTGTCTGCAGGGTGAAGAAGGGCATTGACCCTTCTGCCGAAATTTATGTATCCGTAAACAGTCTGAATTCTTTGGGAATGTCCTTGAACCAAGCCCAGACAAAATAGTCTGCAGTTCTCTTCTCGCGAGCATGGTGCTGCAAGATTGTCTTCTTCCTTAACGAGTGCTGGTGTAAGTCCAAAAGTTCTTCTCCAGGAATGACCATGGTCCGGTGTGTATATTGACCAGGGAAAAGAGTCAGCACCATCCAGAGACAAGCTGATTATATGGAAACTCTCCACACTGCCAGAAGAAAGCCATCACCGTGGAGGTGCCCCATTACATATCCGGAATGTGCATGATTGTGCCGCAGTTAGCATTCGTGCCCATTGGAAGCGTTCCTATACCTCTGAAATATAAGAAAAACAGTGCAAGTTTCTGTACAGTTAGGGGTTGCTTCTTCACTTCTAGCCAAATGTATCTACCCACCTCGGTGTCACAGATTTCCTAATGGGGTGTTCATTCTTTCATTCAACCCTCCCCGTGACTAATTCCCCTTCCAATCCTCAAGCTGGGTGGCCCTACACAAGAACTCCATGTCGGGGGACCACTCGTTAAGGAAGACTGCCCCATAAACGCTAAAGGACACCTCTGTTCCACAGATGGATGAGGAGCCGGGGGTGTTTGTGCATTGAGTTGGGGGTTTTGCTACCTCCAAGAATCTCTTCTTTGAGAAGTCTCAGGATCAAACAGTATCCTGCCCTATGCTGCCCTTTCCTGTGCATCCTCTCTAGCTCAGTTTTGATGTCACTGGGCTTATTGAAGCGGTATAATGTAGTTGGGTTGGTTTCGTACTAGGTCAAATTTAATACTACCCTAGGTGGTTCTACCTTGTTGGGTTGGATCTTGGCCCTTATCCTGCATCGTTATGGGCCGATAAGTCATTTTGTTTTCTATGGGGCTGTAGGAAGCTGGCTCTGTATATACTATACCAAATGAGGTATAGTGTGCACAGAGTCCAGTGGAACCCCAAAAGTAGGTAGAGGTAAAAGTCGACAGCACCTCACTCTCTATTTGTGGTAGTGTGGGCGAGCAGTAAGGCTATATCAGAGGGTAGTGTTGAGCATTTGTTGTGCACACTCAGGCAAGAAATTATGTCACACACTAAGACTGAACTCAGACCAATTTGTTTGTATCAAAAATATTATTTAGTTATTTTATTTCTTGAACCAAGCCAGGCCTGGTGCAGGTAAGTGAAATAATACTTTGCAAAATCTTATGCAGTGTTTTACATTTGAATGCAGGTTCGAAATGCAATTGGTTGAATTACAGGTAAGTCAACCGTTTGAAATAACTGTTCGAGGCATATGAGCTGCAGATTACACACTTTTGCATAGATCGCCATCTGGTGTTGGGCCCGGATGTTTGCAGTTTGTTTTTCCTCTTGGAAAGTCTTTGGAAGTCACGAGGTCGGTGACTCCTCCTTTGGATCGTATTGCGCATGGGCTTCGGCTCCATCCTCAGATTGCTTTTTTCCGCCATCGGGCTCGGATGTGATCTTCGCGCTCTGGTTCCGAACAGCTTCCAGTTCGACGATCGACGCGCAATCCTCACCCCAATCGCTGTATTGTTTCGATCATGATCTCTTCAATCAACGCGCCTTCTCATCGACACAAATCTTCGGTTCCAGTCGTCAACGGCGGCCTTCGGGCCTACCCAGGCTCCGGTCCCGGCTCATGGAAAGAACTCCATTCAAAAAGTGCCCTCAATGTGGGTCCAAATTTCCCCACACCGATCTTCATGAGGTATGCAACCTTTGCCTCTCCCCGGAACACAAGACTCGAGACTGTCCGACCTGTAAGTCTTTCTGATCCAAAAAGACTATTCGGGACCGAAGAGCCAGAAGGAACATGGCACACTCCTCGACGTCCATTCCAGTCGACATCTTCGGAGACGACATCGACGATCTGGAACATCATCGTACCGTAGAGGACCTCGTCAGCGCTTCCGAGGCCGACGAGTTAGATGTGGAGGACATCACACTGGCGCAGAGGGTCGTGAGTACCAATCTACCCCCTCCACACCCGTGCCGACACCCAAAAAGGCTTCGGTCACGCCTTCGCCTTCGGGCCTAGGCAAGACCAGAGACACTGCTTCACACACCCCACCTTCGGGCCCGGTGAAGAAGCCAAGTAAGCCTTCCGGCGGTTCGGGCTCGCGCCAGCCTGCCAGCGGTGCCGAGAAATACACTTCGGCACTGAAAAAGAAGACGGCCTCCACCTCGACACCGAGCTCCGCACCGAAGCCCTCGGGTTCGAAACCCACCTCTTCGGCACCGACGTCCTCTTCGGTGTCGACCAAACCACACAAGGCCATCGGCACCGACACTTCCAAGCCGAAGCACATCTCGGCGCCGACCAAGAGACCAGAGGGTCCCAAGCCGGGTTCTAAACATCAAACCGGCACGGAAAAACCTAAAAAATCATCGGCCCTGACGCCTTCGGCGCCGACGCACCAAATTACCTCACCAGAGTTATTTACACCGGATCCCTTGCAAAAGACTCTTACCAAGGATCCAAAAACTGGACATTTGACGCTCTCTACTAAGAAGAGACATTTGGAGAAGCCTGCTCCGCCTCCACCTCCAAAGAGGAAGGACTCTGCTACCTCTCCATTCAGAATACCTTCCCCTCCTCCTCCACCTCCTCCTCCTTCCCCACCTCCACCCTCTCCACCCCCACCTCATCGTTCTCCTACTCCATCTCCAGACGAGGATGATTATGGGGACCCATATTATGATACAGGGGATGTACCACAAGACCCCACCCCTACAGGATCTCCAGATCCATGGGAAGATTACCATATACCAGATATCCCCAACGTCCCACAAGACGATATTTACCCCTCTAGACCATCTCCACCTGAAGATTCACTAGGGTTTAACCATCTTCTGCAAAGAGCAGCACATTATCATGGGGTGGACATGCATAATGACCCTGTGGAGGAAGATTTCCTCCTAGACACATTCAATACTACACAGCGGTCCACCTCTATACTGCCCATGCTCAAATGGGTGTTAAAGCATGCGGCAGAAGTTTTTAAAGACCCAGTGAGAGCCAGGTTCTTAACCCACGTATCGAAAAGAAGTACAAACCTGCTCCCTCAGATCCCTCTTACATCAGAAGACCAGCGCCACTAGATTCCTTAGTGGTCTCTACGGCACGTAAAAGGGCAAACTCACAAGCGTCAGGCGATGCACCACCACCTGACAAGGAATCAAAATTGCTAGATGCTTCAGGCAAACGCACAGCATCCCAGGCCGCCAACATATGGCGTATAGCAAACACTCAGGCACTGCTGGCCAGATATGACAGGGCTCATTATGACGCATTAGAGAGCATAATGCAACATGCAAAATATAAAAGTATAAAAGTAAAGCCAACGAGTTGATTCAAGAGGGTAAAACAATCACAAACACCTCTATACGTTGTGCCCTAGACGCAGCAGACACAGCCTCCAGGGCCATTAACACCAGCGTCCTTCTCCGTCGTCATGCTCGGTTAAGAGTATCTGGGTTTAAACCAGAAGTACAAGCCTCTATCCTTAACCATCCCTTTGACCAGGAACATCTATTCGGGCCAAAGGTGGATGAGGCCTTAGAAAAGATGAAAAAGGACACGGATTCAGCAAAATCCATGGGGGCCTTACAGTCTCACCCGCCCAGACGCTCCTTTTGCCGCTCATCCTTTCGGAGTGCATCCAGAGGCTACTCCTCAGACACAGCGTCCACATCGTACAAGTCCCCTACTCAGACCACCTTTACAAAAGGTTACCAAAGAGGCGGCTACAGGGGTAACAACAACAAGAACAGAGGCAAAACAAACAACGCCCGTTCTGCCACACCTACTACCCAATGACTTCCCCCCGCTCCCCCCAGACCATTCCACTCAATTCGGGGGCAGACTCACAAATTTCCTTCATGTCTGGGAGACCATCACCCCAGACAAATGGGTGACCCAAATAATTCAGTCAGGATACTGCCTAGAATTACCATCTACCCCCCCAAACATTCCACCCAGGCTACGCCCAATGTCACAAGAACATTCCACATTGCTAAAGCAGGAGGTAATCTCCCTCTTACAGAAACAGGCAATAGAACATGTTCCTGTCAATCAACAAAATTTGGGGGTTTACTCCCTATATTTTCTAATACCAAAAAGGGACGAGACTCTACGACCTATTCTAGATCTCCGGCCCCTAATCACACACATACACTCAGACCATTTTCACATGGTAACGCTTCAGCAGGTATTTCCGCTCCTCTCCCAGAACGACTTTCTCACCACATTCCAGTACATCATGCTCACAGAAAGTACCTCAGATTTGTAGTGGACGGACAACACTACCAATTCGAAGTACTCCCGTTCGGAGTCACAACAGCACCACGGGTATTCACCAAGTGCCTAGCAGTGGTGGCAGCACACCTCAGAAGACAGCACATTCACGTCTTCCCATACTTGGACGATTGGCTGATAAAAGACACTTCATACAACCAATGTGTACACCACACCGCCACCACAATCCAACTACTTCACCAACTAGGCTTCACGGAGAACCACCAAAAGTCCCAGCTAACACATCCCACATAAAACAATACCTCGGTGCCACCATAGACACCTCAAAAGCAATAGCCTACCCCAATCCGGCCAGGATTGCAAGCATTCAGGCTTTGCGACAAAAATTCGTACTTCAACACTCCCTTCCAGCACAAGTGTTTATGCAACTGATAGGTATGAAGGCCTCTTGCATTTTCATAGTGCCTCACGCAAGACTCCAGATGCGTCCACTCCAAGAGTGCTTAGCGCGCCAATGGAACCAGGCCCAGGGGCAACTGACAGATCTGGTGTTGGTAGACGGTCGCACCCATCGCTCTCTGCAGTGGTGGAATACCACAAACCTTCCCAAAGGTCGACCGTTCCTGGACCCGGTTCCCCAAATAATACTAACAATGGACGCATCGCTCTCCGGCTGGGGAGCTCATCTATTACACCTCACAGTGCAGGGCACATGGACGCCGCAACAAAAGTTACTCCATATCAACCATCTGGAGTTACTAGCAATCTTTCTAGCCCTGAAATCCTTTCAACCACGGATTTCAGGCAAGGCAGTCCTCATTCGCACAGACAACATGACGGCCATGTATTATATTCAAAAACAAGGCGGCACACACTCTCCACAGCTCTCTCAATTAGCACAAAGCATATGGAGATGGGCAATTCCCCACAAAATCTTGCTCCTAGCTCAACATGTCCCAGGAGTCCAAAACACCGTGGCAGATCTGCTCAGCAGACAGACACAACAGATCCACGAGTGGGAACTTCACCCACAGGTTCTTCATCCGTTCTTTCAAATGTGGGGGCATCCACAGATAGACCTCTTCGCCACCCACGAAAACACAAAATGCCCACGCTTCGCCGCCAGATACCCACACCCATTGTCCAAAGGAAATGCGATATGGATGAACTGGTCAGGCAAATTTGCGTACGCTTTTCCGCCTCTCCCACTCATTCCATTAGTTATGCGAAAGCTACAACAGCACTCCCTCACACTGATCCTAGTAGCTCCAACGTGGGCCAGACAACCGTGGTACACCAAGCTGCTGGAACTCTCGGTAGTACCACACCAAAAGCTACACCTCTCACCATGCCTCCTAACCCAGAACCATGGAGAGATCAGGCACCCGGACCCAGCGCAGCTCAACCTTGCGATCTGGCTCCTGAAATCTTAGAATTCGGGTACCTAAACCTTCCCCCTGACTGTATGAACGTCATCAGGGAAGCTAGACGCCCTACCACTAGAGCCTGCTACGCTGCCAAGTGGAAAAGATTTGTTGTTTATTGCCATAACAACACAATCAATCCTCTAGACGTGTCTATACAACACATCATATGCTACTTACTCCACCTACAAAGGTGTAATCTAGCCTATACCTCCATTCGGCTACTCCTCTCAGCAATTGCAGCTTACTTACAAAACAGGCAGCACCTATCACTTTTCAGTGTTCCTGCCATTAAAGCCTTCATGGAAGGCCTAAAAAGAATAATTCCCCCCAGAGTACCACCCTCACCTGTGTGGAACTTAAATATTGTGCTCAAAAGGCTGATGGGGCCTCCCTTCGAACCTTTGCATAAATGCGAACTGCAATTCCTCACATGGAAAACCGCTTTCCTCGTAGCCATCACTTCCCTTAGAAGGGTCAGTGAGATACAAGCACTTACCATACAAGAACCTTTTCTTCAAATGCACCAGAACAAGGTTGTTCTCCGTACCAACCCAAAATTCCTACCTAAAATCATTTCCCCTTTTCACCTAAACCAATCTGTAGAATTACCAGTATTTTTCTCGCAACCTCAGACCGTTGCAGAAAGGGCTCTGCACACACTAGATGTCAAACGAGCCTTACTTTACTATATCCAAAGAACACAACCTTTCAGAAAGACCAAATAACTGTTTGTCTCTTTCTCTCCACCACACAAGGACAACCCCATCTCAAAATCAGGGATAGCTAGGTGGATTGTAAAATGCATCCAGATTTGCTACCACAAAGCAAAACGAACGCTTTCTGTTCCCCCTAAAGCCCATTCTACACGGAAGATAGGGGCTTCCATGGCTTTTCTAGGGAACATCCCACTAGATGATATCTGCAAAGCAGCTACATGGTCAACACCGCACACTTTCAATAAACACTATTGTGTAGATGTGCAAACCAAGCAACAAGCTAGTGTGGGCCAGGCTGTACTAAAAACACTATTTCAAACCACTGCAACAGATACCGGTGGTCGCCGCTAAGGTTGGGAACTGCTATATAGTCTATGTAAAAGTATGTAATCTGCAGCTCATATGCCTCGAACGGAATATGCTACTTACCAGTATGCATCTGTTCTTAGCATGTAGAGCTGCAGATCTACACACGTCCACCCGCCTCCCCGGCTACCTGTATCTGTTCCAGTCGATCTTATTTAGATACAACACACATGGGTTTCTTCACTGTTGTTACTATGCTCCATCTTTCCCTGCTGGCGAAAAACAATCTGAGGATGGAGCTGAAGCCCATGCGCAATACGATCCAAAGGAGGAGTCACCGACCTCGTGACTTCCAAAGACTTTCCAAGAGGAAAAACAAACTGCAAACATCCGGGCCCAACACCAGATGGCGATCTATGCAAAAGTGTGTAGATCTGCAGCTCTACATGCCTCGAACAGATGCATACTGGTAAGTAGCATATTCCTTTTAGTTACTGTAGAGATTACTGTGCACGCTACTTTTTAGATAAAATGTAAGTTGTTCACTTTTAGTACATTTGCAGTTTTTTAATGTTTCATACAAACTAACTCCATACTTTGAAGAATTTTCAAGGAAAAGCAGTCAATGCAATCCTATGGAAGGAAATGAAGCTAACAGTTTGCAGGTAGGCACTTATTAGTGGGAGTTAGTATTCTGGGGTTAGAACCAGGGTTCCCCCAGGGTCCAGGATGCACTCTCAGAACACCGTCAGGGGCACTAGGGCGGCCTGGTGCAGAGTGCTGAAGCCCAGTGTTATCCAATGGGGGATAGGTGGCCTCCGGTTGGTGGCTGCTCACGAGCAAGCCACAAAGTTGTGGGAGCAAAGCTCCTGGTGTTAGGTTCAGGGCAATGGGGGATCCGAGTTAGCACACAAGGTGAACCCGCAGGGGTGGCTGGGTGCAGGGTGCTGTTTTGGTGTCGGGTGCCCTGTTGTTTTCATTGGGAGTTGCTGGTTTGGGATTTTAGCTGCAGGCTTGGTCCAGGAAGACTTCCTGGAGGAACCAACAGCTGGGCAGGTAAGTTGGAGGACTCTGGGACGTAGGTGCACCTTTGGTTCTCTTCTCCAGGGCGCAGGGTGCTGGATGCAGGGGTGTTTTTTGAGGTCAGATTCACCTTACCGGGCCACTCGCAGTTGGGGGGGGGGGAGGGTCTCCATGCAGAGGCTACAGGCGACGTTGGGGAGTCCTAGAGGGGTCAACCCAGGGTGATCTCGGACTCCGGAGCGACCTCACTGGGATCGGTGGGACACCCAGATTTGGGCTGCAGGCTTTGGGTGCAGTGCTGGTTCCAGGTGTTGGGTTTCTTTGTCGTCAGCAGGCTCTGATTCTGTCTTGGGAGTTTCTTTTGAACAGAGCTGCTGTTCACAGTAGATCCGGTCTTTGTTGAAGGCAATCAGTCCCTCCAGGGTTGTGGAGGTCGCTGGCTGCAGGATAAGGCGACTTTTGGCGCAGGATCTGGAAACTGCAGACGGGCCGGTAGGGTTGGGGCCAAGTCAGTTCTTCTCTGCAGTCTCCTCTGCTGGGCGTCTTCTTTCGTCCTTCTTAGGTTGCGGGAATCTGCCTTCTTGGTTCAGGGCTTCCCCATAAATACTGTATTTAGGTGTCATTTTATGGGTCTCGAGGTCAGTAGCCAAAGGGCTACTGACCTTAGTGTGACTACACCCTTGGTGTGGTCACCCCACATGGGGGAGTGGCCATAATCCCTAATCCTGATTGGAGAGTGCCTGCCATCTGCAAGATGGCGGGCACTGAAGAGTGGCCTTCACCTCGCCTCCCCCACAGCAGAGGTGAACACACCTTCTGGGCTGCTCTAATTTTTCCCACCTGTCTTCCCGCCGAAAAGGAGGGGAGACAGGAAGGGGGCCTGCTCCTGATAGCAGGAGAGGCTGGGGGTCACATTACAAAGGCAGCAAGGCCTTTGAAGCTCCCCTACCACAGATGGCTCTTCCTGGCCTAGGGGAGGTGTGCTCCTCTCCGCCCAGGAAAGGCTCCCACCCCAGGGGTCCAGAAACATGTCTCGTGGTAGCAGGCTTGTTTTTACCAGTCAAAGAACCCACCAGAGGCTTGTCGTTTTTCAGGGGGCATCTCTAAGATGCCCTCTGAGTGTGTTGTATAATAAATCACACACTGGCATCAGTGTGGGTTTATTATGCCGAGATACCCAACTTCCAAGAATTCAGTAAAGCCATTATGGTACTGTGGAGTTCGTAATGACGTAAGCGCCACCCCAAGAGTGGCATCCCCCCAATGCACTGCTTTGTATGCAATAAAGGAGTAATCCATTTCAACTCATTAAATCAAGTTAGTTGCAAAACTTGAATTTATTCTTCATAAATTCTTAATGGAAAATATGATTTCATGTGGTTTCAAAGACAATCATCAATGATTGATGGCAGACTGTGAACTTCTATTTATTGTTACCAATGCATTTCGGGCTCTTTTAAAAAAAATCTTTATTGGGTTTCAAAATCAAAGTAACCGCTGCCTCATTCCAGGAACTGGGAATTGGAGAGTTGTTAGAGAAAATACTATCGAATAATTTCTCCATAACGGGGGCAAGTGTCTCATTAAGAGCGATGTAAAACTCGTTGCGGATGACATCTAACCCTGCGGCACTACCTTATTTTAGATTTTTTTTTATTGTGTTTTTTTTCTTTCTAGTAGTGTAATCTTCCTATTTAACTGTTGGGCCTGTTCTCCGGATAGATGCCATAAGGATGCTTTATCCAAATAATTTATTTGCAAATCTGGGACCACTAGGTCTTCAGTATACAGCTTTTGAAAGAATACTTAAAAGCTTTTTCCATATTGGCCCTATCTGAGATTATCTCCCCTGTTTCTGTATTAAAAATCTCCTTAAGTTTCTAGTTTGATTGACATGAAATTTCCAGCCCAGGAGTTTCCCAGAACCCTCCCCATATTCATAATTAGCCAGTTTACTGACTTCCCATCTTCTTCTAGAAATACTGTCAAGATACTCTGTTATATCTTGCCGCTTAGTGAGTACCTCTGGGCTTTCCTCCCTCAGATCTGCATTATCTTGATTGGCTACTTGATTGAGAGAGGCTCTGAGAATTCCAGCTTCCAATGACTTAAATCTTTCTTTAAATTCCTGGTTGAATTCAGCTGAGAAACGAATGATTCTACCTCTGATAAATGCCTTATAGGCATCCCATATCTGATAGAGACTACTAGCCGCAGATTCCTTAACGTAGAATTATCCCCGCCCTGACGTCCTCGGACATGACGTCATCGAGGTCATATAAGTCCCACCCCGGCACTCTGACGTCATTTCCAACACGGATCCGGAGTGTGCTCCTTTTCCTGTTTTCGGGCCTCTCAGCGCCTTGAGTTGGGAACAGTGTACCATGCCTTCGGGCTTCAAGACGTGCACTTCTTGTGCACGTCAGATGTCGGCGACGGACTCTCACACTCTTTGCATGTTGTGCTTGGGCAAGCACCATGACTCTACGGACTGTGAGGCTTGCCAGCATCTGAAACCGAAGTCCCGGCGAGAGCACCGTATGAAGTTGCTGTCGGCCCGCTTGTCCAGGTCGGTGTCGTCGCAGCATCCGTCTCCTACCTTGGATGGGTCCAAGGGCCGCCGTTTCCGGCTGCGGCATCGTCCTTCGCCAAGGCCCCATGGGCGTCGTTCGCCTGCAGGTAAGTCTTGCAGTTTGCCGCCGAGGCCTTGTCCTCCTTCGCCAGAGGGCGCCAGTCCCTCCCGGGATGTGCGCCCTCGCCCATCGCCACCCTATCCGCCGTTTCCCGGCGTCGGGGCGACGAGGACCCAGATGCAAGCCTATGCTATGGCTCTGCAGGCTTCTTTGAGCCCTCCTCCTCTTCCTGCGATGTCCCTAGATTCCTCGCCGTGCGCTGGGCCTTCTGCGGACTGCTTCGCCCCCGGCGCTGATGCATTCGGCTTCAGGTGTTGTGCCGTCGAGGTGCGGCCCTTCGGGGTTCCCCTCCTCGGCCCATGGCATCCCGGCCTCGCCGCAAAGCCCCGCGGGGTTCCCTGCGGTGTCGCAGGAGGTCACCGGGAATCAGGGCTCGCCCCCCAGTCCCTCTCAGTCTTCTGGACAGGCGGCTGTCTTCCCAGAGGCCGAGCCGATGCCTCTCCAGCATCAACGGCTTTCCTCCCCAGCACGGGCAGTGCCGCGGGCGGAGGCCGGGACTCGGGACGCTTCCCTGGGCCCCTCTCGGCCCTCGGTGCAGGTGGCTGCCTCGTCGGGGGCTGAGCCGGTGCCTTTTCGGCGCCGTTCATTGGCCGCTTCGGCTCCGACCCCGCCACCCTCGCAGAGGCAGCACGTGGTGGTGGTCGACCCGGCGCCGCTGGTGGACACTTCTTCGACGGTCGAGGACTCATTGGTGCCTGTGGTGGACTCCCCGGCGCCGTCCCGATGTCAGATCGTCAACTCTTCTCCGGATGTCCCTTCCTCTCCGGAGAGTTGTCGTCTCCTCTTCGCCAGGAGACTGGACGCCGCCTCGTGGCCTTTTCTCCGGCAGATTCCAAGGCGGGTTCTAAGCCGTCTCCATGTCCACAACCCCCGGACCCGCTCTTCCGTTCCCTGCAGTTGTCTGACCCGCAGGCTTCTCCGCCCCCTCCAGAGACCCCTCAGGTCCCCCACTCGTCCGTGGGTTTCCCATCCCTCAGGGGCTGGTCTTTTCTCCCTCCAGCGGGACATGGGGACGGGCGTCTCAGTTTGCAGCCTTCGCCCACGGAGGAGTTGCTTTCCCCCCCCTATCCCCCCACGACGCCCTACGGAGGCGAATGTGGCCTTTGTCCAGGCCATTTCCACGGCCACTGGCATTCTGCAGATGGGAAATCCGGTTGCCCCACTCCCTTCGGGCCACTTGTTAGAGGGGAGCCATTTCCCCCATTTGAACTCCATAACTCTCTTCTGAGGGCCTGGGGGCGCCCTGCCACGGGGGATCCACTTTGTCCTTTTTCCCACCCCTCGGCCCAGGGCCCTGTCCTGTGGGCTGCTTTTCCTTCCTTGCCTTCAGTGCTGCTTCCGCTGTCACGGGAGGCTCGGTGGCTGGATTCCTGGGGGCGTAACATTTTTGCCTCCACTAGTGCTGCTCTGCATGCACTCAACACTTTGTGTGTTGGCCAGGGCTACTTCCGATCTGTGGGATTCCACGGAGTCCCTTCTGTCTCGAGCCTCCCAAGAGGGTGCCCATGTGGATCTGCAGCACCATGTGCGGGATGGTCGGGCGTTAGCTACTTTCATTCTCCGTTCGGCCTTGGACGTCTCTGATTCCCACGGCCGTGCTATGGCGAGTTCTGTGGCCCTCCGCCGCCA
Source organism: Triturus cristatus (assembly GCF_964204655.1). Taxonomy (NCBI): domain Eukaryota; kingdom Metazoa; phylum Chordata; class Amphibia; order Caudata; family Salamandridae; genus Triturus; species Triturus cristatus. Next base: position 516,056,386 of record NC_140588.1, read on the forward strand.
TGCTTGGCTGCGAGATGGTGTCTTTCCAGAGAATTTTCGGGAGCGTCTTGTGGATTTACCCTTTGATGGAACACTGTTATTTTACACCCACACGGACTCAGCTATTCAGAGACTCCTTGCGAGGCTTCGTCGTCCTCCTCCTCCTTCGTAAGCTCAGCCCTCCGATTCTTTATTGGAGGTGTTATTCCTCCTTTCTCCTTGTGGCCTTAGGTTTCGGTTGGCCCGTTGTGTGCTGTGTGCGGCTTTGCGTGCCTTCGTGTTCCTTCAGTTGGCCCCTTTATTCTTTTGGCTGCTGGTTCAGCCCTTCAGCTTATGGTGTGTGTTTTTTGCTGTTAAGTGCAGCGGTATAGGTTCTCAGGTTGGGCCCTTTGTGTCTTTTTTGACTGGTTAGCAAGCCGTCTGTGGTGATTTCCACTGGTCTTTTTGGTTCTTGGCCTCTGATGTGGGTTTCCCTAAGAGGTGTTTGGCTGCTTGGTAAGTCGTCTGTGGTGTTCCCATAGGTCTTTTATATTCTTGACCTCTGCTGCGGGTTTCCCTAAGAGGTGTTTCCCTGTTTTGTTCAGGGACGATTCATACCCTAGCTGGGGTATTGGTTGGCTGTTGTATAGCCCTGTTTTAAGCTAGGCGGGCGTGGATACTTTCTCAGGTTCCTCACGTTTTCCTGGCGTCCCCGTATACCGCTTGGTGCGGTCTCTATCTCTTTGATGTTTTTCTCCTTCTCCCATGAGGTCCCTTTATCTTTGCCTCTGGGTCATCGGCTCGACTTTTGTCATGCTGATTACAGCGTTGTGTCTTGGTGTTAACACCTCGTTCTCTGCCGTTCCGGCTGGGGACTGTCTGTCTTCGTCTTGTGCTCGCCTTTTTCTGAGCCACTGCTTCTTGGTATTTGCCAGCTGTTGCTGCGTGTGCATGGTAGTTTTGCTCCCCCTCCGTGGGACTCGCCGTGTCAGCGTGTGCTCCTGACCTCATGTTTGTTGGAGCTTTGTGCGTCTGTGTCTTCTTTCTCACGTCTGCACTTCTCGACTGTGGAACCGTTTCGGCCTCGTTTCCTACTTTGGGATAGACACCCATTCAGCTATGCCCTTCGCTGTGTGTGTGTTCTCCTGGGGCGGACTCTGCCTCCGTTCCACCTCTTCTCCTTGGATTTGCAGGTGGTTCTTTTCTTCATTTGGTACTCGCTTGGTGCTGTCTGCCCCTCCGGTTTTTCTGGCAGAAGCCCTTTGATCCTCGGGTAGGCTTGTGGTATCCTGGCCTTCCCTTCTACTTGTTCTGGTTTACTTCTGCTTGGTGGGGGTTGGACCGTCCTTCCTGTCCCCATGCCACAACCCCTGTTCTGGCCATGTGTTCTTCCAAGCTGGTGAGGTTCTCTTGCAGACCCTCCTGCCCTCTGGGTATGGCTAGGGTATCTATTCTACGTTAAGGAATCTGCGGCTAGTAGTCTCTATCAGATGTACAAGTTACTTACCTTCGGTAACAATGTATCTCGTAGAGACGATTCTAGACGCAGATTCCTTCACGACCCTCCCTTCCTCCCCTCCTCCCCGTTCTGCGAGGACCTTTCTGCTGGTCTTCTGCACTCGCTTCCCTCCGAATGGCATTTGTCTCCTGCGGGTGCCCTCTTTCTCTTCCTCCCTGGCAGGATGCTTTGTTCTGTTTCTTTTTCCACTCCTTTTGTGGTCATTGGATGGTAGGTTCATGTGTACTTCTGCATCCATTCACCATGGTAATTCCAGTGTGGGACCTACTCATACTCTTCTTCTCTCTCTTTGTCATTGCTGGGGTTTGTTTTTTTACTCCTCCCCAATCCTCCTGGTTGGGGTTTCTTAGCTGTGCCTCTGCCCATTAGCTTCTTACGGGGGATACAAAACTCCTTGATAGTGTTGTCTTAGGGTGCTTTGTCGTTACTCCTCTGTTCCAGACTTGTTACCCTTCACTCTTCTAGATTGTGGTTGCTGACATTCTGTAGTCTGCTACGTCATATTTGTCATGTTTTTTTCTGCCTCCTGGGAGGTTCTCGCCTTCGCTTTGCGGGGTTGCTTCTCACAGTGGTGCTCTGCTCTTTCCTTTCCATGATTTTCAGTAACGCAGTGCTTGGCATCGTCCCTAATGGTGCTGTTCTTCACCATTCGCTTCTTCCCTTTATGTTTCACTGATTTTTTCGTACACTGTTCCCATACTCTCACAGTTTTGTTGGTGATGGCTCCGCATTGTGGCACTGAAAAGTTCTCCGAAGTAAACTGACGTCAGTGCACCGGGGTGGGACTTAAGTAACCTCTCTGACGTCACGTCCATGGACGACGTCAGGGCGGGGTCACGTGGTTTCGCCCCCCCGGCGCACAGAGGTGCTATTGCAAAGATTTTCCGGATCCAGTCTTACGCCTGGGGATAATTCTACATTAAGGAATCTGCAGCAAGAATCGTCTCTACCAGATACATAGTTACCGAAGGTAAGTAACTTGTACATTACCTCATTTGGCGCTGAAAGATTATTCACTTAAAAAAAGAACATAGTGTCAATCTTTAGTTGTTCAACTACTGAAACATCTTTAAGAAGTGCTTTGTCGAATGTCCATCTTTTTGTTTCCAGTTGACTAGAACATTTTAAGTCTATCCTGACCGCTCAGTGATCTGATAAATGTTCTGGAATATGAGATACTGCACTAACATTGTTTATCAGTCTAGAATCTATCAGGAAGTAATCAATTCTAGAGCGATGACTGTGTTTATTATGAAAGGTAAAATTCTGAGTGTCAGTTACAGACCTATTTTTTATTCTCCAAATATCTACGAGATTCAGATCATCCATAAGAACTTAAATCAGAGAGACCATTTTCATAGGTACTGTTTTCCCCCCCTTAGACCTATAAAGGGAGAGGTTCAGTAAAATATTAAAATCACCGCCCATAATAATCGGAAAATTAGTTTCCAGTAACTGATAATATATAGTTAGAGAGTTGACTCATCATCTATGTTTGGGCCGTAGTATCCCACTAGAGCCACCCACTCATTTCATATTTTAATGTCTGTCAAAATCCATGGCCCCTATTATCGATCTTGGAAGAACCCAAGATTGCTCTGGCCGTTTTTTGTTTTTTACAATAATCGCCACACCTTTAGTGCAGTAGGGTTGCGTGGTATGAAGCGAACAGTCAATCCATCTTTGCTTAGCAACAGCCGCCTCCCATTCATCGATTGTGAGGTGAGTTTCTTGTAGGATAATATCAAAATCAACTTGAGTTAAGTATTGAAAAATCCTCCTTCGTCTACTCACTACCCTGAGGCCATTGATATTCCAAGTACCAATTCTGGTTGGAGTGGCTTCAGACATTTAAAACAGTCCATAGCGCCCAAATTGTTGTTCAGAAGAGCGCACCCAGATTGCAGGCTACTCCTTTCTTGTTATCAACTTTCTTAACCATGATGTATATAAGAGGACATTTTATTTTTTCCCCCTATTTTGCTCCCCACCCAGTGAAAATCCAACATAACTTTTTTTCTTGTGTGTCCTCACCCCCCTCTCAAGAGAACACTCCTAACCACATTGGGTATGATGTAAAATTAAACCCTTGTGAGCTCACTACCCACTCACCCGGCAACCGATACTTGTAACAAACTTCCATGCAAGATTATCCCTCAGCTTTGATTTGATCAATGAAGGTCCCTACCTCCTTAGGATCTCTAAAATTAGACATTTTGTTTTTCCACATCACCCTAAGTGATGCAGGAAACCACAACTGTACTGATGCACCCATTGATTTTAGAATTGGCATGAATTTCCCCAGTTCCCACTGTCTGTCCTGCGTGATTCTTGAAAGGTCTGACCTTATCCGACAAGTCCAGTCCCCTTTTGTAAAACTACCAGCTTTTAAGGCTTCCGATAATACTCGCTCTTTTAGAGCATAGGTTTTAAAGTTAACCAGAATTTGCCGGGAATTTTTTCTGTTTGCATGTTTGGAGAAAGAGTCTCTGTGAATTCTGTGGATATCAGACTCCAGTTCCTTAACATCCACATAGGGGATAAACTCTTTTAACAGATTTATATTATATGTTTTGATGTCCTCCCCCTCTGAACCCTCTGGGATATTCAGAATTTTGATGTTGTTTCGTCTGGCATTATTTTCTAAGGTCTCAAGTTTATCTATTATGACTTTTTCTCCATTTTTTAATGCCTGAATCTCCGTATAATTGAGCTCAACTTGTTTATTCAGGGCTTCTATTGAGGCTTCCATTACGCATATTCTTTCAGTAATTGCTGACATTTAAGATAAAAAAAATGCGAGTCCTACAGACCCATCTCCCTGCTGAATTGTAATGACAAAATCTTCGCACAAATATTAGCAGGGAGACTGAACAACATAATGGGGCACCTAGTTCATCCTGATCAAAAGGGGTTCATTAGAGGATGTCAATTTCATGATTTAACTGATGAGCTGATAGGAGCAATCGACATCGCCTCAGCTAACAATCTGCCACTCACTATTTTTGCATTTTTGCATTTGATGCGGCCAAAGCATTTGACCGGGTGAGCTAGTCTTGCTTACACCACACAGTCCAAGCGTTTGGTTTAGGTGAAAATGTCTCAAAGATTATTAGGAACATCTATAAAACTCCTACAGCAAGGATAATAGTCAATGGAATTTAACCAACTTAATCAGTTTAGAACGAGGCACTAGGCAGGGTTGCCCCCTCTCCTCTTTGATCTCTACATAGAACCTCTGGCATGTAACATCAGGACCACTGAGCTCTTTGCTCCATTTGAATATAAGGGATGGGTAAAAAAGCTGGCCTTGTATGCCGACGACTTGATGATTTTTATGAAAGAATCCTCAGCAATTCTGCCAAAGTTGGAGCAACTCCTGATAGATTTTGGGAAGATATCTGGCTACTTAATTAACCGAAATCATGTCTTGGAATCTGCAATCCAGCTCGCCGTTAGTTCACCACCAAATAAGATACTTAGGCATTCAAATTACTCAGGACATTGATAAATTAGACCAGGTTGATCTGGAGGTTAAAAGGAAACAAATTAGATCTTAACTGAGATCCTGGAGTAACCTCCCACTGTCTATTCTTGGCCGATCCAATCTTGTTAAAATGTCTGTTTTGGCCAAAATCACATTTATCTTTGACACAATCCCTTTACTATTTAGCACGGTCGCCTTAAAAAATGTACAATCGGAGATAAATAGTTTTCTTTGGTCTGACAAAGGGGTCAAGTTTGCATGGAAGAAACTAAGATGTGAGAAATCAGCTGGGGGTATTGCCAGTTCCAACCTTTTGTTTTTACAGCTGGGCTTTCCATTTTAAGAATATGAGATCTTTATTACTCGATTCTTCCTGTTACCCGCCTTTTCTTTTAGTCAAATCAAACAGTGTTCCTCAGGGGGGGAGATGGGTTTCTCTTTAAATTTGGACATCCTAAGTACTTTAAAAAAGTTAAACTGAAGGTATTACGATCTGCCTGTAAACTATGGTTCCAGATGAGGAAGCTTTTTAGAATCAATAAAGATTCAGTCTTTGCACCGCTATGATTGATGATTGGGTTTATATGGTTGTACCGTGCTCCAGGGTATCACTCTCTGAACTGAGTGTTTATGAATATATCTGTGGTTGCCCCTGGCACTGGAATAGTCCTGTTAACAGGATTCAATAAGCTTGTATGCGGTTTAATAAAACAAATATGGTACGTTGTTGTTGGTATATTGTTTAATATTGTTGTCTTGTCACAATATTAATGACAAACTCCAAATCCCACAATGCATGGTATACAAATTGACTAAAGCCACGCTTGTTCCGAGTGTGACATCAATTGTTTCACCATGTCACCATGTTTCTATGTACATCCTTTCTACAAATGCCACTAAGTACACTTCCCGGTCACTGGCGCGCGCTAACCGCATTCCCTGAGAGGAACAATGCTTGGACTAACTCGCTAACCCACACGATTACGGTAAGAGCAACCTACGACTCTTCGTAGGGATATTAATGCACTAATAGCACCACGCGATGACGCTTAGATAATACATAAGAGAAACGCGACTCTTCTCTTCATTTATGCACAATTAAACCGTTTGCAGCTAGCTTCGCTACCTTACTACGTCCCAAGCATGTGAACCGCACTGTTAACACTGGGCACTACCACCGATATCAAGCCCTTAGGGCGCCCTATAACCACCAGCCTGTGCACTGTTCACATTGATAATCACCGAACGTCCTCTTAATAACAAACTCAACTTCTTTTCCCATTCACGCGCGGTTTAGACATTTGCAGCTATCTCTGCTATCTTATAATATTCTAGACATGTGAATCATACTATTAACACTGGGCACAACCATTCACCCTAAGGGCACCGAGCGTTTTATAACCATTTGCCTGTGTACCTTTTCCTCTACGCATGGTCCACAGCACCTGTGATTTTAACATCACTCACACACCTTACAACCACAGATATCGAGGCGGTATTCTTTCAAATGTGGTGTTTTAACAATCACGTATGTACACCCAGGTAGCACTAATAGTATAAGGCATTCTTCTAGCACAACATAGATCTAAAGTCAATTATATTTATCCACAGCAAATCCCCTGATGAAGGCGCAAGGCCGAAATGCATTGGGTTTGAGGAGAATGAAGCATGATCCAAAGTTGGACATGATGTAACAACCTTTCTGGATACCATGCATTGTGGGATTTTGAGTTTGTCATTAATATTGTGACGAGACAACAATATTAAACAATATACAAACAACAACGGATCATATTTGTTTTATTAAACCACATACAACCTTATTGAATCCTGTTAACAGGACTATTCCAGTGCCTGGGGGACACTCCCCATGGATTTGGGGGTGCAACCACAGAAGCTTTTTAGAATTCCATACTATTGCCTAAGTGCTCCTATATGGGACTCGCCGGGTACTCCTGATTGCCTTAATGACAGCTTATCAGCCCCCCTATGGAAAAATGGCTTTCAGAAATGGGGCCAATTATTGAGAGATAATAAACTACTGCCATAGGATGATTTTAAATCACAAACAAACCAAAAGCTATCCAGATTTAAATTTTTATAAACTGTCTCGTTGGGCTGCAAAGATGGAGTCACTAACAAAGAGCTGGAGGATACGTTTTTAGTTCCCCTCCACCAACGCAAAGTGTCAAAGTGGTACTGGCTTTTGATTAAAGGAGATCCACCACCATTGCCTATGGAGGAGCCCTGGAGAAGAGAACTGCCTTCCAGCGACATCACATCTTATTGGCAAGTATCTTTGTGCACTTTATGGAGGGCTGTCAAGGCTGCATCACTGAGGAGAAATCATCTGTTCACACTCCATAGAGCCTATTGGACCCGGAAGAGGCTTTCCAAGTTGGGAGGAGGTGAGAAGTTCTGCGTGAAATGCACCCTGGGGAGAACGGATGACGTGCACATGTTTATGCAGTGTCCTCAGATCCAGGTCTTCTGGAGGCAAGTGGGTAAAACAATCTCCGATGTAATTGGCCAGGAAATTAAGGTAAGCCTGGTTTAAATTATCTTTGGAACTTTGCCTGAAGATAGTGTTAACATTAAGCTGTCAAATGTTCAAGCTTCACTTTTGTTTGTTCTAATTCTTCTGTCAAGAAGGGAAATCTGTTTAAACTGGGTTTCCCCCAATCCGCCAAAGTTTTGGCGGCACGGGTTCGGTGTCAAACTTAGATGTTTGATTACACATCACGCAGTGATTCTAACACAGGGTGATTATGATTCACTTGAGGAGTGTCTAATATGCGATGCTTTTTTGGGAGCACGACAAAAAACAATAGCACAAAGAGTGGTGTTGGGATTGTTAGGGTTTATCCCGCACTCCGAATTGTCCTGAGATTTTTGAGACATGATTGAAATGTTATTCAGAATTAGTTGTGTTAAAAGACATTTTTGCATTACTTTTAGTATTCCCCTGATGAAGGTATTTTACCGAAATGCATTGGGAGATGTAAATACCTCAAGAACTCTATTTGTGTAATGAAGAACATGAAAGAATGAAAATATTCAAGCAACAACAAGAAAATAAACAAGAATAAAATTATTGTGTATGTTTTTATATTTTGTACATGTTTCTGTTATTTCACTTATGATGAAGTTGCTTTTTGTATATTGATATGGCACTATTGATATACGTGGTGAAAGCATTGTTAATGATATTAATATTAATAATGATATAAGTTTGAGTGCATTACATTGCACCGCGAGGGCAAGTGAACAGTGCGTCCCACACACGAACAGGCTCTGTTTGTGGTTTGTTTGAGAATTATTGTTATACCTGACAGGGGCTGGTCAGGAAAAGAGGACAGCACCTTTTTACAGCTGTTAAGGACTGACAAAAACTGTTGTAATTGAGGGAGTGCAGGTTATCAATTGTGTTATAACACAGCTATGTGTGCCGTATCGACTCTTCACTTTTCTCTATACCAAAACACGCGGCCTGCAATGGAAGTGTGTGTGTTTTAAGGTACAGGACCTCTAAGGGTGGCACAACATGTCCTGCAGCCCTTAGAGGCCTTCCCTGGTCACAGTGCTGTTGGTACCCATGTTGCCTTTCACAATAGACTGACACGTGGCCAGAGAGGTGCCAATTGGAGGTATAAGGTACAGTTTTGGAAAAGAACACATGCTCTGGGAACCTGATTGACAGGGACCCAGGGCACATCAAGTCAAAGTGCATCAGAAATCTGTCAAAAAGTAGGGGGTTACTGCAACAGAAACCCATCTTACTACAGGGGCTACCTCTTGAGATAAGTAAAGTCTGTTTACACCTACTGAATGCAGGATCAGCGAACAGATGTAACATGACTTAGCGGATTTTTGGAGGCCAACTGCGGTCATGTGTTGGTACCATGTGTTGGGCAAAAGGGCGCTGTGCAGTGCATGTGGGATGCTGGTGTTCTGAGTATAATTGTAGGTGACACAGTAGAGGTCCCTAGGCAAGCGCTGTGATAACTTTTCAATAGACTCCATTTTACTCTGCAATTCCTTGGCAGAGAATAGGTGCAGTAGCTCCCATCATAGACAGGGGGTACATAACAATGCAATAATACGTAACTTGTCACTTGGCATTGCAGGTCTCACCACAGGCCCCTGGGAGGTGCCTGTGGTCCCCCGGTAGCTGTGGTTTCCTTTATCAGCTCAAACAAAAGGTTGTGGTGTTAGTTCAAAGTTTTCAAATGAAAACTTCTTGTCCAGGCTGAGGTGTTTTCTGTGACAGCTGGGTGTTGGTACATTTGAAGATCCGGTGGTTAACCTATTTGGATAAGAACTTGGTTCATTGTTAACTCCAAAAAACAACTTAATCGGGGTTCCTGTATTTTTTCCCTTAGGGGTGTGTTGTTCACATTCCACTAGTCGCTATTTTGTGAAGCACCGAAAGGTGTCCCCAGTCGGGAAACATTTTTTTGCTGGATAGTTCTGGGAGAATAAGGAAGATTATTGGTTATCCAGGGAGTTTTAGCTATTTTTATGAACCCATTGGTCCCCCTCCCATTTTATTGCTAAATGGATGCTTCATTTAGCGCAAGTTGTTTGTGAGATGGTCTACAGAGGCATAGGGCTGGATAGCATCATGCTTTATCTAGAATTCAGGGTACTTCACTAGCTCTTCCAGGGACGTGCCTCGCATGGTGTGTGCATGGAGGCACCATTGGTAGTAGTGGCTTCTTTTTGGTCTACTTCTGCACAGAAGTAGGCGGTGGAGAGGCATGTTGCTATTTAGCGCCACTGGTTGTTGCAACGTGCCCTGAGATTGACATGTGTATTCATCTCTCAGTTCCTGACATGTGCTGTGCTACATGACCCCCCCCCTTGTGGCGCCAGGTATCACGACTCCGCATTTTCTCTGGAAACCTCTTTTTGGCCTGTTTCTCTTTAGTTTTGGGCATTTCCCTAAGTATTGCATGATCTACTACTTTTGTCATGCATGTGAGGGAGCTGGAGGCTACTCCATGGCCCCTTTTTCTCCCCCATCCATGCTGCTTTGTCGTGTCCGGTGTCAGGCTTACTGCGTTCCCTGAATAGCGCATGCAAGGTTTAGAGTGTTTGATAGTTGCCACACTTGATCTGTGTGTGTGTGTGTGCATTCTGTGCCCTACCATCATCTGAAGCTGCAGTGGATATTTGGTACCCTTCTTCCCAGTCACCCAACTTCCTCGGGCCACACCCTGCTTTATTTTAGCATACATGGGCTTGCTATCCCTAGCTGGTGACTAAGATCGATACGGTCGTGCATTGTAAGGGCATGGCACAGTGACCAAACTTTGGAAAAGCAGGACAGTTCACAAAACATAGGAGAAGGCTGGCTGAGTCACTATTTTCCTTGTCACATAAAAAAATGTGGAACTTGGGGTTTTTGATCAAAAAACAAAAAAAAAAAAGTCTGCTGGGTGACAATGGAAACAAACCCGGGGACTGCCTTAGCCATTCTGGGGCGTCTTGTCACTCTGGTCAATCCCCCCCCCCACTCCCCCAACTGGAAGCTTGGGCTCGACATCCTGCAGATGCCTAGCAGCTTACTGGCTCTTTGTGCGTTCACTGTAGTTTTTAGTGCTTTTTACCATCCCCGGCACACGTGAATCTCGGTTCCCGCCACTGAAGCAGCTTCTTGTTAGACCTGAAAGGGGGCCTCCTTTGGGTGGAGGCTTCTAGCTCTTTGGAGGCACTGTTGGGGCTATACACCATACAGGAGGCGTTGGTCCCGGGCTGGATGCCAAAAAAATGGAGATCTTTTGATCTTGTGATAGGAACTTGTCCCTATTGACTTTGGACGTGGGGATCTGGGTGCATGCTTTCTAAATACTTTCTCTAGGAGCCGCCCCACCCCCTCATCAGTGTGCCCTACCCCTGGTGTGTGGCCAGCCAACCCCGGCCTGGGGGGGGGGATCAGCAGCATAGTGGGGCCTAGCTCCTAGAGGCGCCCCTGTTGTCGAACTCTAATGAGGATATCCAATCGACAGAACACATGTAGGTTTCCAATGCTCCTGGAACCAATAAAATCTATCTATCCCTATTGCTGTAGATTTGTCTTTTTACTTTCCGAAGGGAGGGGGATATTGGTTGCGTCTGCTGGGGTTTTGATTGTGAGGGTGTTACCTTCCCATACTGTTACCCCTCTCTGCCAGGGCTGTGGCCCCGGACCGGATGTGCTGAGTTCCCTGTCGGTGGTTGTTGCTGCCACGTGTTCGTCCAACTACCTGATCTTGCTGCGGGGATGCAGCCAATAGTGGACCTCCCTGAAGTGGAGTATAGGGTGCATTCTGATTCCGTTGGGCTTGGTTTTGTAGATGGACATTTGTGGTGTTTTGGGGTGGGTGGCCCTGGCCCATTGATCTCTGCTCTTGGTAGGCCTTTAACAGGCATCTGTCTGCCTGGTGGCCCAACCTGTGGCAGTAGTAACACTCCGTACGGTCCGGTAGTTTCCAACCCCCCTGGCCTCTACTGCCATAACTGGGTTGGAATCCTCTGGGGTTCTGTGGTATAGTTTCCCTGGATATTGGTGCCATTTGCACGGTTGAGGCCAACACGGCCCCCTCCTCAGGGGTGTTTTTATTTTTGCTGGACCACTTGAACAGCGTGTCTCTAGACTTGCTCCTGTTCTCTGTATCTCGGCGGGTAGCTCCTTTTCGAGAATATTGTAGGATAATGCGACCTGTGGGCCTGTATGATCCAACGTTGTCCAGTTTCTTGTCACCATCATTCCCTCATTCTATCCAAGAAATCTGTTCTGCTTTCCCCTGGCTGTAGACACTTACATTAACCCTCCTACATCTGGGCGGTCAGGGAATACATCTCTCATTGCTGTCTATATCCGTTGCTTGTATGAATCAAATGCGGCCCAGTCATTCTCGGTATCTGTTAGCGTGGTTGCTGGAATGTGGGCTCGTGCGAATACTGCAATGGTCTGTTCCCCAATAAGGCTACTTAACAGGCTCCTAATGTCACCAATCTCGAAGATGATTCCTGTGGTGTTCTTGAAACATGAGATCCATTTCCCTGCTCCATCCAGCAATGACGGTAACTTTTTCCTTAAGCCTTCTATATTCATCTGAGCCCATGACACATAAATGGTGCCCGACATGCCCTTCTGTAGTAACGGGTGCATTCTTACTTCAGGTGACTCTACGGGTTTCTCCCTGACATGGTGTTCTCATCTTTTTAGGCATAATCGCATTTAAGGGAAGTTACACTTGGGCGTCTCCTCCTCCATGCCTGATGCAATCCTCTGCTATAGGTGGCAGAACGGACACACAAAGATCTCCCCTTCTTTTCTTGCTACTATCTCCCTTGAGGTTAACTCTCCTTTGTTGTGCACTCATGTGAAGCAGCACGCATCCTTGTCGCTGTCGTGTGCCTCGGTCTGTGTGTGCCATTCTTTGCAAAACGTAAGCGTCTTTGCCTGTATGGGGAACCTGGTTTCTCTGTGTTTTAATGGAGAATCCATGATCATTTTGGTCGTTTTGTGGACAAAATACAACTTAACTCTTTTTGTGGAGCCTTTGTTTTGATCTGATTGTGGGGACAAGCATACGTGGTGCATTTACAGTTTTACGTGCTATGAGCTCAACGCTTACTATGAGCTCAGCGCTATCTACGGATGAATCAAACAATTCAATATGAACTGTTCAATAAACACAGATGACAATGTATGTGAGGATTGTGACATAGGTGAAAAACGATGCAATAAAAACAATATCTGCACATCATCAACTTTTCACAAAATACCATTTCCAGTGAATAACAGCACCCTCATGTGAAGTATAAAAACGTAGGTGAAAAAACATGAAATATTAGGACAAGATATCAATTTGTGTTCTATATGCAGTTTGCAATAGATTGCGGCACTGTAACAACATATGTGCATTACACCAACTCAACAAAAAACGGACAGAAAAAAGATTGCTTTATCAAAAATCTCCTAGCTCGCTCCTAGCGCATGCTATCCTGTGACCAGGGAAAGCTTTGTGTGGTACACAGTACTAAGTGAACCTGATAGTCTGCCAATATCTGCTCAGGGATAAAGGTAATGGTAAAAAGTACGGAAAAATGAATAACTTGAGAACCACAGGTCCCTCTCGGCCACACACAGTTACACCTAGTCCCAGGTCCAATTCTTTTTTAAATGTCTGAAACACACCCTGTATCACACCCTGGGGCCAAGTGTACCACCTATGTTACAGCCTGTGGTCTAAGCGACCAACTCCTCTCACTCCTTTCAGATACCAATGGTGTTAATAAACCAGTAGCACTGAAAAACCCTTTTAGAGTAAAGAATATGAGATTGAGGTGCCAACACCGCACAATCAGAATAGCTCTATCACAAAATTTGCCTCCCAGTGGATTCAGCACAGCAGAACTTTCAATCAATTGCGGTGTCTGCTTACCGTCCTCGATACGCAAATGTGAATCTGTCCGGGCTGTGTTTCCTTCCTTTGACTGCAGTCTGGTTCGAGGTACCAATCAACTCCGATGGTGCCTCATCACAATGTTACTTGAACATAAAATACCTTGAAAAAATAAGAGGCGTTTAGCAAAACAGGAACAGTTTGTTTAATTAAACCGAGCTGCCAGAAGAACAGCTACAGGCGCTGGGTCTGAGGACTGTCTCAATTTACAATCTGTCTACGGCCTCTTTTTATACAGTTTATTGTAGACAAAGTATTGCCAGAGGTCCATGTATTATAAGGAGTGTAAGCTGATGCATTTGGAGCTATAAATTATTTGTCTAATGGAAAGTACAGGTAGGCCTTGAGCTTGCGTGGACACAATGTGGCTAGTAGGTAACGTGTCTTGATGTCCAGCATGAGGAGCGTGTGATCATTGCGTGCACTGAGAACTGATTGATGTGACATCTGACTTTATGGCGTTTCTAACTCATGTGACATCTGATATTATGGTGTTTTTGGATACCGCATACTCTTATGGCTATGTGTGCTTTATTGGTGCCAATCTCCCTGGGCCATGTAGTGTCGCTTCACCTATCTGTGGGATTGATCTAGGGTTTCCTGTTAGTGTGTTTGTCTGCTGGCTGCGTGCCACCCAATCTGTGACCTCGGGCCTAGGTGTCAGAGCCTGCCTGACTATGTATTTGCGAGGTTGATGTGGAGTTCACAACAGGCATATTCTTTAATAAAGATGCAATTTCGTTCTCATACATGAATGTATCGTTTTTCTTACTAGCATCAACCTTTTCCAAATTAACACGTGTTTGGGATAACAGACTTTTTATTTTTGGTTTTGTCTTTATTATACAATGTCCGAATGTAATTTGACCAGCACGGGATTAAGTCATTAAGTATGACAAAATTCTTTCTCCGGAAGTTATTGGTGGGAGTTTCAATGCTGTTTTTTTAATACTATATTTTATTTTTCATTCAACATCTGTACAGAGTATAAAATAAGAAATGTGACAGATATTAATTACTTTGCTCTCAGCAATATACACCAGGGTACATACAGCAAAATTCAACACAGCAAAATTCAACTCAGAAGGGGGAACCATAATCTCAATATACATTTACTGCAACTATTAACACTACAGATGCCAAATCAGGTTTCATGGTTTTTCATCATTATCGAATCAAATAAAATATTTTAGGAGTTCATGGTAACCTATCATTTTGTTGAAACAAATTTCTCTGAAAAATAAAATCCATGACTCTATCATCCACTAGTTTACCAATATTACAAAAATACTTTAAATGTATTATCTTTGTCGTTGACTACACGTTATAATCTTTGTAGCCAATTATCTCCTGTAGGTGGCTCTGTATGCAGCCATTTAATGGTGATTCTTTGCCTTGACAACACCAGTAATTGCCCTTTTAGGTCAAGTCTGGGCAGCACATGCGCTGCTCTGCGAGGCATGCTGTATTATAGTATGGACTTGAAGCCCCGCCCACCCTCTGCCCAAATGTTTTATTGGCCTGGGTAATGGACCTTCGTAAACGCTGGCTTCTATTTCCTGAACAGCCTTGTTAGTCCCTCCTTAGTACAGCCTTGTCTTCATTTGTTACCTCCCATGGTGACACCCCATTTTACATGTGTTGTTGCTCGGTATGCTTTAATTACAGCCTCCGAGTACTATTTCGTTTAATGGTTTTCGCATGCCTGCTGTTGCAGGCAGGACACGCTCCCTCACAACAGCTTTATTTTTATTTTTTTACTTAGTACAGCACACCACGCCGATCGCGACGACTGCATTTTTGCTTTACTTGATGCGACAAGCGCGGCTGCATGGTTTTTTTTTTTTACTATTTATTTAACACTTTAATTTTGGCTGCGCCCCTTTCCTTAAACGGGCGAGGTCTAAGGAAAGGGGCATCAGCGCCATTGAAGTGAAAGCGTGCCATGGGCGCTTTTACAAAAAAAAGCATTTCTTTGTCAACTTGACAAACAAATGCTTTTTATTTTTTTAAAGCTCCCCAAACCATGCTTTCACTTTAATGGTGGTCACGCTCCTATCTTTAGACACAGCTTGTCTAAAGAAAGGGGCGGGTGTAATGAAGCAAAGGAGTCAAGATGTATATAAAATATATACTTGTTTATTTAAGTGCCACTTAAGGACCCACTGGTGCAAGAGCTTAAGCGTCCAGCTAAGACAAACTCCAACCGTTTCTGCTGGCATTCAAACTAAAGCTCTTGCAACAGTGAATTTCAAATTACATGTTAGGATTCCATATGACAAGCACAATACAGAGATTACGAAGAAAACTCTAAATTCTATAATGAATATGAAAGAAAGACACAATTACCACATGTATCCTTTAACAACAAAAAATAAACAAAATTATTCCAAAATATAATCTTCAAACTTTTTTGGTACCTTGGTACTTCTCTTCTGTAACACAACATTATCCTCAACAGAGGAGTCAGCACTCTCTTCCACAGTAGACTCAAATTGACGTGCATCAGGAATAGCGATACCTCCATCCCCAATACAATTTTGAGGAGAAGCCCCCCCAGAACAATATTCATCAAACCACACATCACCATCCACCGCCTTTTCAAAAAATCATTCTTGCCCTGGTTTGAGAACAACAATAGAACTTTTGTTCCACCAACCCTTGTCCTTCAACTAAAACGGCAGATTCAGTGACCCTTTCAACTTTGAAGGGAACCGTGAACTTAGAAGAACCATTGCGTGTCAATGTAGGTTTGATAATTCGTACCCAGTTACCAATTTCCACACTCTTACTTTTGGTCTTGTGACAGATGACTTACCACAAATACGAGAATCAGTTATGTTCCTTCTAGCTTTGGCAATAGAAGATTCAAAAGTGTCCCCCCTCAACATTCTTCTTGAAAAAAGGCATCACCAAAGACTTGACCTGTCTACCTCTCATCAGAAAATAAGGAGACACTCCCGTGCATGCATTAGGGGGTATGTGATAACTCCAAACTTTTTCTGTTAAAAAATCAAAAACATTCAGATTGTTCTCCAGTGCAGCTTTGATTCCTTCTTTTATAAACCTGTTGGCCCTTTCAACTTGACCATTGGAACGGTGGCAATACAACGGTGCCCTCTCAGAACGCACACCAAATTTATTCAAAACGTTTTGCATCTTACTAAAAATTAATTGCACCCCGTTGTCCGACATAAAAGAAACGGGCACACCCTCAATTCTAAAACTATGTTCCAAAAATAATATAACCTCATCAGTGACCGAATGTTCCACAATGAGAACAATCAAAAACCTCTTCTCCCTGCCCAAACACTCATACGGACCTGAAAAATCAATAGAAACTTTCTCCCAAGGTCCCATGGGAGCATCCTGTATGGACAAAGGTTCAATAGAAACTTTCCAATGTTTGTCAGATTTAACACATACAGAACAGTTATCCACAAACCGCTCAACACAAGCATCTGTACCTAGCCACCAGTAGTGAACTTTGAGCAATTTTTTTGTTCCTGACATTCCAGGGTGCCCAGAATGAGCAAACTGGATACGTTTATTCCTGACACCAGCCGGTGGCACAAACAAATTCTGCCTCAATAAGATGTCATTTTCCATGCTGAGTTCATTGGCAACCCGTGCAAAGCTTCGAAGAGGAGTTTCTAAATTCTTGCAAGACGGCCAACCATTAAAAACAAAATGCTTAACTTTGGACAAAATAGTATCAACAGCTACAAAGTCATTCCATTCTTTTTCAGAAATGGCAGAATTACAAGAATCAATGGCATCTACCATGGCCACGACACACTCATGCTGGTCAATGACCTCACCCTCACATTCTTCCACCGGCGGAAGTCTAGACAGACAATCCGCAGTGAAATTTTTCCCACCAGGAATGTATTGAATCTCAAAATTAAACTCCTGCAATCTAACAATGAGTCTTACAAGCCTAGACAAAGCCTTACCACTCCTAACACCATCCATCATGTAAACAAGTGGCTTGTGATCAGTAAGAACAAGGAAAGGTCCCCCCACAATTTTATTTTCTGTTTTTCTACTGCCCATACACAGGCCAAAGCCTCTTTTTCAATTGTACTATATTGTTTCTCTGCACCTCGAACCCCCCTGGAAATGAACACAATAACTCTCTCTTTGCCATCCACCATCTGTGTAAACACAGCTCCTAGTCTGACAGCACTGGCATCAACAGCAACATAAGATTTGCCTTGAGGATCAAATCTATTGAAACCAGGAGCTTTACCTATACGTTTTTTTACATTATTAAAAGCTTCATCATGAATAGCAGTCCAAGTAAATGGAGACCCTTTTTTAAAAAGTTGTCTTAGAGGCTCTACAACAAGAGCATAGCCTTTAACAAATCTTGCATAATATTCACCTAACCCTAGAAAAGAATGCAATGAATCTTTATCTTGAGGTTTGCTAGCTTTCTCCAAGGTGTTATTGAGATCTTCTTTGGGAAAACTGCCATTAGGAGTGATCCTATGACCCAAATAATCAATTTCATCAACAAGAAATTTGCATTTGTCCTTACTAACAGTCATCCGCTTACTTTCTAAAATCTTTAACACATTATCAAGAATGATGTTGTGTTGTTCACAAGTCTCAGCAAAAATTAAAATGTCATCCTGAAATGACTGCACACCACTCAAACCCTGAAATAAACTCTCAATTAATTTTTGAAATACGCTGGCCACTGAAGCCAGCCGAGACGGCATTCTTGAAAATATGTAAAGACCAAATGGAGTGATAAAGGCAGTTAGATCTTTCAAAGACTCGTCAAGAACCACTTGGTGGTAAGCTGACTTCAGATCAATTACTGAAAAACATTTTGCACCATTCACAGGTGCTATCAGTTCCTGAATTCTGGGCAAGGGGTAAGTATCTACCACACTGTTTTTGTTCAAAGACCTAAGTTCCACACACAATCTTAAATCTTGATTTTTCTTAAGAGCAATAACAATAGCAGAAACCCACTCAGAACTATCGGTGGATTCAATGATGCCCTCAGAACATAAAGTATCCAAATGAGATTTTTACTTTTGGCGTATACCTAGAGGAACCATGCATACTTTTGTGTTGTATATACACAGCCCCTTTTTTAAGTTTGATTTTGTGTGTGTAACCTTTTACTTGACCAACTTCATCCGAAAAACACATTTTGGTGCTTATTGAGAATGACATGCACAGAAGACTTATCAACGGAAACACTCTTGACTACAATGTCCCTTAATTGGATGGGACGATCTGAGCTTGGGCATAAAATAATACCCAACTCTCCCAAATCATAGCATCCTACTATGTTTTTGCCATCAATAGCAATGTACATTTTGGTAAACACTTTGCGTCCTTCAAATTCTAGGGTATCTTCAAAGAAACCCAGCATAGAGTCTGTGACTCCTGGTGCACGTAGGGATGCCTGGGTTTAAAACCTGCCGGGCCTGCCGTACGATGTCGGTGGCCGACCCCCATGGCGTCTGTCTCTACTGTATGGAGCGCTACCATGACTCCCGGTCATGTGCCGACTGTTTGGCCATGGCTCTGAAGGCTTTGCGGGAGCGGTCCCGAAAGCTGCTGGGGGCCAGGCAGTCGTCTCCGTGCCGTTCGAGGTCCAGGGGCTGCTCGAGGGACCGACCGCGGAGCCATCATCATCGCTCCTCGTGGTCAAAGTCTTCACCCTCGTAATCGGGTAAGAGACGTCGCAAGAAAAAGTCGAAGAAGCGTGATCTGAAAGAAACACGTTAGTTAGATTCCTCACCTTAGAATATCCCCAGGCGTCAGGCTGGATCCGGAAGATTTTTCGTCAGCAATACCCCTTGCGCGTCGCTAGGCGTCGTCTGCGGCTCCGCGTCCGTCGTCGGCGTCGTGCGCCGGAATGACGTCGTCGGAGTACTTAGACGCCGCCCTCGCGCGCTGACGTCAGTTCTTCTTTTTTCCGCGCCAGTAAGCGCAGATCCGGGAGAGCTACCCCTTTAGTCAATTTTTGACTAACTTTTTGATCCTTTTTGATCCTGTCAATCGACACCGGTGCCGGTAGGATGCCTGGGTTTAAAGCCTGTACGGACTGTAGCCGATTGATGTCGGTTACGGACCATCACCGCCGGTGCCTGTACTGCTTGGGCCTCGACCACGACGCGGAGTCGTGCTCGGACTGTAAGGCCCTGACCTCGAAGGCTAGACGGGAGCGGTCCCGTAAGCTTCTCGAGATTCGCCACTCGGCTCCGCGCCCCTCTCGATCCCGGTCCAGGAGGAGGTCCAAGGATCGGTCGCGGAGCCGCAGCCGACGTCACCATCGGTCGTCGGGATCAAAGTCTTCGGGTAAGTCGAAGCATTCCAAGAATTCCAAGAGGCGACATCGCTCTTCGGACTCCCCTCGCCGGTCGCGCGACTCGGTCGAGGGTCAGGGTGGTTCCACCCCCGCGGCTCCGGCGGAGCCGCAGGCGCCGCGTCCGTCCCCATACCCTCCGGTCCCTGGGACTAACGCGACGCCGGCGGAAGTCAGTGCCTTCCTCTCGGCCATGAGGAACCTGGCTCCGCCGTCGGCGCCCGCTGGTGCGCCTTCGGGCCCCGCGGATCCGACTGGGCTGCCTTGCCAGCCGGCGGCTCCGGCCCCGGCGCCGTTGACGGCTCCGGCCTCGACGCCGCAAGCGCCCGAGGGACCCGTTCTCGAGTCCCCGTCTACGCCGGTCGACCTTGTCACGCCTCCTCCACCGGCGTCGACTCCGGTTCCACCCCCGACGCCGACGTCGACCCCGCTCGACGTCATGCCCCAGTTCAGTCCCGCTCCGGGCCCAGCGCCGGTCCGGCGTCGATGGACGCCGAGATCGACGCCGCTAGCGACACGTTTTGTCTACCGCCCGGCTCCGTTACTTTCTCCTCTACACCAGGAGTCGGATGATGGGGACTACTGGGAGGGATCCGAGGATCCTATGGCCGATCAGGCCCAACTGTCCCAGGACTGGGCAGACGAACTGGGGGAGGCCAGTGGTCTGGATACCTCACCAGACACTGTATTCATCTCTCCTCCGACTGTGGCTTCGGAGGAGGGTGCTGCTTTCTCCGTGGTGCTGCGCAAGGCGGCCGCAGCCCTTGGGCTCGAGCTACCTGCCGTGGCTGTGAGGACGAACGTCCTCACTGAGGTGCTTCAGTCTGCAGCAAGCTCCACTGAGCCTCTGCTGCCATTCAATGAGGCCCTCACTGACGTTCTACAGGGCACCTGGTCCAAGCCCTCCACAGTTCCTCCTGTGGACAGGAACGTTGCCAGGCGCCACCGCCCTGCTCCGGGCGACCCCAGTTTTCTGTCCCAACACCCTACCCCTGAGAGCCTGGTTATCCAGGCCTCCACCTCCCAATCCTCTTTCCCGACCGCCCCGCCGGACCGGGATTCCAAGAGACTGGAGCAGTTTGGCAAGAAACTGTTCTCTTCCCTTAGTTTGGGCCTGCGGTCTTTGAACACCGCTTGTCTCTTGGACCGTTATTCCCACTCTCTGTGGGATGCGGTGGAGGACGCGCTGCCCCTGTGTCCGGAGGAGGTCCAGACACGACTTACCCAGGCTCTGGCCGATGGGAGGGATGCCGCGCGCCATGCTATTCGTTGTGGGCTTGACACCACGGACTCGCTGGGTAGGGCCATTTCCACCACTGTGGCGCTTCGACGTCACGCCTGGCTGCGGTCCACGTCGTTTTCCGGCGATGTCCAGAGCACTCTCATGGACATGCCGTTTGATGGCACTCGCCTGTTTGGCGAGAAGGCGGACAGTGCGCTGAACCGCTTTAAGGACTCCCGGGCTACGGCCAAGTCCTTGGGCCTCTCGGCCCCGCGGTCGCAATCTTCCGCGTTTCGCCCCTTTCGTGGCCAAGGAAGGGGTGCCTCCTCACGTGCGCCTAGCCACCAGCCGCAGAACCAACCTGCGCGCGGTCGCGGACGTGGTTTCCGCCGAGGCGGATCTGGAGGACGACGAGGTCAGCCCACATCCACCCCGGCAGCATCCGCCTCTAAGCCTTCCTAGTCCGAGCTTTCAGGCCCATTCCACGCCAGTGGGCGGCAGAGTTCGCCATCACCTGCTCCACTGGCGGTCCA
Organism: Triturus cristatus; assembly: GCF_964204655.1. NCBI lineage: Eukaryota > Metazoa > Chordata > Amphibia > Caudata > Salamandridae > Triturus > Triturus cristatus. The sequence continues at coordinate 516,077,895 of NC_140588.1, forward strand.
TCACATCGGACAGGTGGGTGCTGCAAATCGTCCGAAGGGGCTACTCCCTCCCCTTCGAGACGACCCCTCCAGCCATGCCACCGCAGCACCACCGTATCTCGGGGGATCATTTGCATCTTCTCCACGAGGAGGTTTCCGCCCTCTTGGCCAAGGGGGCCGTCGAGCGCGTTCCGAGTCCAGAAGTAGGTCGTGGTTGTTATTCCCACTACTTTCTGGTTCCCAAGAAGGGCAAAGGGGGCCTACGCCCTATCTTGGACCTTCGGAACGTCAATGCCTTCCTCCGGAAGGAAAAGTTCAAGATGTTGACTTTGGCTCATGTTCTAGCTGCCCTAGACCCTGGAGACTGGATGGTAGCGTTGGACTTGCAGGACGCATATTTCCACATCCCCGTCCTGCCGGCCCACCGGCGTTACCTGCGGTTCACGGTGGGCCAAGAGCACTTTCAGTTTACCGTGCTCCCCTTCGGCCTCACCAGTGCCCCTCGGGTGTTCACGAAAGTGATGGCGGTGGTCGCAGCTCATCTGCGCAGATCAGGGGTTCCAGTCTTCCCCTATCTCTACGACTGGTTGTTGAAGGCGGGCTCGCCCCGGGCAGTCGTCTCCCACCTCCAGACTACGGCGGATCTCCTGCATTTGCTGGGGTTTTCCATCAACGTGCCGAAGTCACACCTGAGTCCCTCTCAGAAGCTCCTCTTCATCGGAGCGGTTCTCGATTCGGCGCAGTTCCGGGTCTATCCACCGGAACAGCGGGTCCGGGATATACAGGCCCTGATTCCCATCTTTCGGCCTCTATCCTGGGTTTCGGTCAGGCTAGTGTTGCGGCTTCTGGGGCTGATGGCCTCCTGCATCCTACTAGTGCATCACGCCAGGCGGCGCATGCGGGCTCTGCAGTGGGACCTGAAGTTTCAGTGGGCCCAGCATCACGGCAACCTGTCCGACCATGTCTTGATCTCGGAGGGCACTGCACAGCAGTTGCAGTGGTGGCTCACGGACCGCGATTGGGTCATGGGCAGGAGCCTCTCCCTTCCCCAACCGGAGCATGTCGTAGTGACGGATGCGTCCCTCCTGGGATGGGGTGGCCATATGGGAGAGGCGGAGATCAGAGGCCTCTGGTCTCCGGCGGAGTCTCGTCTCCACATCAACCTGTTGGAGTTGAGAGCGATCCGACTTGCACTGAAAGCCTTCCTTCCCTCTGTCAGGGGCAGTGTCGTGCAGGTGTTCACGGACAACACCACCGCCATGTGGTATTGCAACAAACAGGGCGGGGTGGGGTCGTGGACCCTTTGTCAGGAGGCTCTGCGCCTCTGGACGTGGCTGGAACACCAGGGCGTCACCCTAGTGGTTCAACATCTGGCGGGCTCTCTGAACGCCAGAGCGGACGAACTCAGCCGCCGGTGCATGATGGATCACGAATGGCGTCTGAACTCCGAAGTGGCGCAAGGTCTCTTTCAGCAGTGGGGAGAGCCTTGGTTAGATCTATTCGCCACCGAAGAGAACGCGCAATGTCAGCAGTTCTGCGCGTTGGAATTTCCAAGGCGGCACTCGCTCGGCGACGCTTTTCGTCACGAGTGGAGTTGCGGTCTGTTGTACGCCTTTCCGCCTATACCACTTCTGCCCAGAGTGCTGAAGAAGATCAGGCACGACCGGGCCCAAGTCATCTTGGTGGCTCCGGATTGGGCACGAAGATACTGGTATCCCGAGCTACTCAGTATGTTGACCGATCCCCGATACGTCTGCCCCTTCGGGAGGATCTTCTGTCGCAGCAGCAGGGGACGGTCCTCCACCCGAACCTGTCCAGCCTCCACCTCCATGCGTGGAGATTGAGCGGCGGCAGTTGATGCCATTTGACTTGCCTCCTGAAGTCTGTGATATCATTCTGGCAGCCAGGCGTCCCTCCACAAAGACGGTATACGCCTGCCGGTGGAACAAATTTGTGGCATGGTGCACAGCAAAGGCTGTGGATCCCCTTTCCGCCCCTCTTTCTGAGGTTCTCCTCTTTCTTCTTTCTCTGGCCCGGCAGGGCTCTGCCCTGGGCACCCTGAAAGGTTATCTTGCTGCCATCTCTGCCTTCTTGCGGCTTCCTGATCAGCCTTCTCTTTTCAAGTCCCCTGTGGTTACTCGCTTTCTAAAAGGCATTACTCACACGTTCCCTCCTGTCCCTTTTGTAATGCCTCAGTGGGACTTGAATCTGGTCTTGACATTCCTGATGTGCGCTCCCTTCGAGCCTCTTCACAATTGTCCTTCGTCTTCTGACTCTTAAAACTGCTTTTCTGGTAGCCATCACCTCGGCTAGACGGGTGAGTGAGCTCCAGGCTTTATCTTCAAAGCCTCCTTTTCTGTCTGTTCATCCGGACAAGGTTGTCCTTCGGCCTCGTCCCTCCTTTCTTCCGAAAGTGGTGACTCCATTTCATCTTGGGCAGTCTGTCACCTTGCCCACCTTCTTTCCGCCTCCGCATCCTTCCAAAGAGGAAGAGAGGCTCCACCGTCTGGACCCAAAACGTGCGCTCTCCTTTTATTTGGACCGCACAAAGCAGTTCCGGGTGGACGACCAACTTTTCATTGGATACGTGGGTGCTAAGAAGGGGAAAGCTGTGCACAAACGGACCATCTCTCGGTGGGTCGTTCTGTGCATCAAAATTTGTTACTCCTTGGCAAAAAAGGACCCTCCTGTTGGGCTGCGCGCCCATTCTACTCGGGCCACAGCGGCTACTACTGCTTTGGGATGGGGAGTCCCTTTGCAGGACATCTGTCAGGCGGCGACGTGGGCTTCGCTACACACGTTTGCCAGGCATTATTGCCTTGACAGCCAAGTCCGGAGGGATGGCTTCTTTGGCCGTTCTGTCCTCCAGGACTTTCTGGTGTGATCTTGGTTCGCAGACCCACCACCGGGGATGGTATTGCTTGGGTATCTATTCTAAGGTGAGGAATCTAACTAACGTGTTTCTTTCAGATGAACAAGTTACTTACCTTCGGTAACGATGTATCTGTAAGAAACAGTTAGTTAGATTCCTCACCGACCCACCCATCCTCCCCGTTCTGCGAACTGACATCTAGGGTTAAGGTTATTCCTTTCAGGCCCCTAGATTTTATTTTTGGCACCAGTGTCGGTCTTGGCATGGCTCTGCGTTCCTGGCGCGGAAGGCTATGTACAAGAACTGACGTCAGCGCGCGAGGGCGGCGTCTAAGTACTCCGACGACGTCATTCCGGCGCACGACGCCGACGACGGACGCGGAGCCGCAGACGACGCCTAGCGACGCGCAAGGGGTATTGCTGACGAAAAATCTTCCGGATCCAGCCTGACGCCTGGGGATATTCTAAGGTGAGGAATCTAACTAACTAATGTTTATTACAGATACATCGTTACCGAAGGTAAGTAACTTGTTCTTCGCTCTCTGACTTCCCCCCCATCGGTCTCCGGATGTGGGCGAGGGGGCCAGGGGTCCTTCCCCTGCGGCTCCGTTGGAGCCTGGGAGACCCGTGGCCTACCGGCCCTATCTGGGTCCGTCAGTGACTCCGGCCCAGGTGCTAGTTTCTTGCTGCCATGGATCGCCCTTTCAGGCCTGGGGCTCCCGCCGGCGCGCCTTCGGGCCCCGTGGTCGCCATTGAGGGCCCTTGCTTGCCACCGGCTCCGCCATCGCAAGGTCCTCCGGCTCCGGCCCCCCCTGCGGCTCCATTTCCGGCACCGCCATGGGTTCTGTTCGTCCCACCTCCGCCCTTGCCCAAGATTCCAGGCAATTTTGCTCCGGCTTGGGACCCTAATTGGGACATGGAGCCAGATCTGCGCCGTGCCCGGCGCTGAACCCCGGCGCCAAGAGTATTTGTTTTCCCCTGTGCCTCCCCTGCCGCCTGTGCCTCGGTCCGTGGAGGAGGGGGCTGACTGGGAGGGGTCGGAGGACTCTCTTGTACGGCAGTGCAAGTCTGAACATGAGTGGGCGGAGGACTCGGAGGATGCAGGTGGCCTTGACCTCTCCTCTGAGCCTGGTTTTACGTCTCCTCCCGCTGTCATGGAGGAGGGTGCCACATATACTGTGGTGCTTCGTAGACCAGCTGAGGCCCTTGACCTTGACCTGCCTACTGTCACTCACAAGACAAACCTCCTTACTGAAGTACTTCAGCCGGCGGCAAGTTCTGTGGAACCTCTGCTTCCATTTAATGAGGCCTTGACGGATGTTTTGATGAGCACCTGGTCTAGGCCAGCCACAGGGGTTCCTGTGGATAAGAACGTGGCCAGGCGGCATCGCCCGGTACCGGGTGACCCGGCCTTTTTGACAAATCATCCGACTCCGGAGAACCTGGTCATTCAGGCCTCCACTTCCCAAAGTGCGTTCCCCACCACCCTGCCAGATAAGGAATCAAAAAAGCTGGAGCAGTTTGGCAAGAAGTTATTTTCCTCTGCCAGTTTGGGGCTGCGGTCAGTCAACACCGCATGCCTCTTGGGCCGCTACTCTCATTCTGTGTGGGACACAGTGGCGCAGACACTGCCCCAGTGCCCGGAAGAGTTTTGGGCTATACTTTCCCAAGCTGTTGTGGAGGGGAAGGATGCCGCGAAGTTCGCCATCCGGTGTGGGCTGGACAACGCAGATTCTTTAGGGAGAACGATCTCCACAACAGTGACCATGCGTCGCCATGCTTTTCTGCGGTCCACTGGGTTTTCGGCGAACGTCCAGAGTTCCCTCATGGACATGCCTTTTGATGGTACTCCCCTGTTTGGCGATAAGGCAGACAGTGCGCTGGAGCGTTTCAAGGATTCTCGTCCTTGGGTCTCTCTACTGCTCACCCGGCCACATCTACCTTTCGTTCCTTTCGTGGCCACGGAAGGGGCGCTCCTGCACGCTCGTTCAGCCAGAAGCCTGTGCAGAACCAAAAGCGCGGCCGTGGGCTTGGAGGCTGCCGTGGCGGCACAGGGGGCCAGCGTGCGGGTCAGTCCACCTCCGCTCCCACAGCATCCGCCTCCAAGCCTTCCTAGTCCGGGCTTTGGGGTGCACCCCACGCCAGTGAGCGGCAGGATCCAACATCATCTCCCCCACTGGTGTTCTGTCACTTCAGACAGGTGGGTGCTGCAAATCGTCAGGAGGGGTTACTCCCTCCCCTTCTAGTCTACCCCCCTACCATGCCACCTCAGTTCCACCGCATGTCGGGGATCACTTTGCACTTCTCCAACAGGAAGTCACGCCCCTCCTGGCCAAGGGGGCCATCGAGCGCGTTCCTGGGCTAGAAGTAGGACGTGATTGTTATTCCCACTACTTTCTGGTCCCCAAGAAGGACAAAGGGGGCCTGCGCCCCATCTTGGACCTCAGGAACGTCAATCGCTTCCTCCGGAGGGAGAAGTTCAAGATGTTAACTCTGGCTCAGGTTCTGGCTGCCCTCGACCCTGGAGACTGGATGGTAGTGTTGGACTTGCAGGACGCATATTTTCACATTCCCGTCCTGCTGGCCCACCGGCGTTACCTGCGGTTCATGGTAGGCCATGAGCATTTTCAGTTTGCCGTGCTCCCCTTCGGCCTTACCAGCGCAACTCGGGTGTTCACGAAAGTGATGGCGGTGGTCGCAGCTCATCTGCGCAGGTCGGCGGTGTCAGTCTTCCCCTACCTCGACGACTGGTTGTTAAAGGCGGGCTCGCCCCAGGCAGTCATCACCCACCTTCAGACTACGGCCGACCTCCTGCATTTGCTGGGGTTCTCCATCAACGTGCCGAAGTCGCACCTGAGTCCCTCTCAGAAGCTCCCCTTCATCGAAGCGGTTCTGCATTCGACGTGGTTTGGGTTTATCCTCCCGAGCAGCGATTCCGATCTTTCAGCCTCTATCCCGGATTTCAGTCAGGATGACCCTCCGGCTCCTGGGCCTGATGGCCTCCTGCATCCTGCTAGTGCAACATGCCAGATGGCATATGCGGGCTCTGCAGTGGGCACAGCATCAGGGCAACCTGTCCGATCATGTCCATATCTCGGAGGGCACTGCACGACAATTGCAGTGGTGGCTCACGAATCGTGATTGGGTCAATGGCAGATCCCTCTCCCTTCCCCAACCGGAGCACACAGTGGTGACGGATGCGTCCCTCCTGGAATGGGGTGGCCACTTGGGAGAGGCGGAGATCAGAGGCCTCTGGTCTCCGGCGGAGTCCCGGCTCCATATCAACCTATTTGAGCTTCGGGCAATCCGTCTTGCACTGAAGGTATTCCTTCCCTCTGTCCGGGGAAGTGTAGTGCAGGTGTTCACGGACAACACCACCGCCATGTGCTATTGCAACAAACAGGGCAGGTTGGGGTCGTGGACCCTATGTCAGGGGGCTCTGCGTCTCTGGACGTGGCTGGAACATCAAGGCATTACCTCTGCGGACGAACGATTCTTGAAGGATCACTAATGGCGTCTGAACTCGGACGTGGTGCAAAGTCTCTTTCTGTAGTGGGGAGAGCCTCGGTTAGATCTATTCGCCACCGAAGAGAACGCGCAATGTCAGCAGTTCTGTGCGTTGGAATTTCCAAGTCGGCAATCGCTCGGTGACGCTTTTCGTCGTGAGTGGAGTTGCGGTCTGTTGTACGCCTTTCCGCCTACACCACTTCTGCCCAGAGTGCTGAAGAAGATTCGGCGCGACCGGGCCCAAGTCATCCTTGTGGCTCCGGATTGAGCACGAAGATACTGGTATCCCGAGCTACTCAGCATGGCGATCGATCCCCCAATCCAACTGCCTCTTCGGGAGGATCTTCTGTCGCAGCAGCAGGTACGGTCCTCCACCCAAACCTATCCAGCCTCCACCTCCGTGCGTGGAAATTGAGCGGCGACAGTTGACAGCTTTCGATCTTCCTCCCGAAGTCTTTGATGTCATTCTGGCAGCCAGGTGTCCCGCCACTAAAACGGTATAAGCCTGCAGGTGGAACAAATTTGTGGCATGGTGCACAGCGAAGTCTGTGTATCCCCTTTCTGCCCCTCTTTCTGAGGTTCCTACTATCCTTGGCCCAGCAGGGCTCTGTTCTGGGCACTATTAAAGGTTATCTTTTGGCCATCTCCGCCTTTCTAAGGCTTCCAGATCAGCCTTCTCTCTTTAAGTCCCCGGTTGTTAACCGTTTCCTGAAAGGCATTACACACACGTTTCTTCCCGTGCCATTCATAATTCCTCAATGGGGCTTGAATCTTGTCTTGACCAATCTGATGTGCGCTCCTTTTGAACCACTTCATAACTGTCCTTTACGTCTTCTCACTCTAAAGACGGCTTTCCTGGTAGCTATCACCTTTGCCAGAAGGGTGAGTGAGCTCCAGGCTCTTTCTTCTAAACCTCCTTTCCTTTCTGTTCATCCGGACAAGGTGGTTTTAAGGACCCGTCCTTCTTTCATGCCAAAGGTTGTCACACCCTTCCACATCGGGCAGACCATCACTTTGCCCACCTTCTTTCCGCCTCTGCATCCTTCTAAAGAGGAAGAGAGGCTCCACCATCTGGACCCAAATGTGCGCTCTCGTTCTATCTGAAGTGCACACAACAGTTCCGGGTGGATGACCAGCTCTTTGTTAGCTACGTGGGCGCCAAAAAAGGTCAGGCCGTGCACAAATGAACCATCTCTCGGTGGGTCGTTCTGTGCATCAAGTGTGTTACTCGGCTAAGAAGGAGCCTCTTGTGGGGCTGCGTGCCCATCCTATCAGGGTGACGGCAGCCACTACTGCCTTGGGACTTGGCGTTCCCGTGCAGGATATTTGCCAGGCAGCTACGTGGGCCTCGCTGCACACCTTTACCAAGCATTACTGCCTTGACAGTCAAGTCTGGAGAGACGGCTTCTTTGGCCGTTCTGTTCTCCGTGACTTTCTGGTGTAATCTATTTGCAGACCCACCACCGTGGTTGGTATTGTTGGTCATCTATTCTAAAGTAAGGAATAGATCACTAACGTGTCTCGTTCAGATGCACAAGTTACTACTTGTGTAACGATATATCTATAAGAGACATTAGTTAGTGATAGATTTCTTACCGCCCCGCCCATCCTCCCTGTTCTGCGAACTGATTCTAGGGTTAAGGTCATCCCTTTCAGGGCCCTAGTTTCATGGCACCAGTGGTCAGTTTCTTACAAAGCTCTGCGTTCCTGGTGCGGAAATTCGTGTACAGAACTGACGTCAGCACGCATGAGTGGCGCCTAAGTAGTCTCCGTGATATCGTCTCGGCACTTACGACGCCAGCGACGGACCTGGAGTCGCACGACGCCACCTACCGACGCGCAGGGGTACTGCTGACGAAAACTTTCCGGATCCAGTCTGACGCCTGGGGATATTCTAAGGTAAGGAATCTATCACTAACTAATCTCTCTTACAGATATATCGTTACACAAGTAGTAACTTGTGCATCACTTTCCCTGAGTTTGACATCCACCCAATTATCTTTGAAGAAAGTATCAGACAAAATGGTAATGGGGAGCCTGAATCTGCCATGGCTTCAAAAGCCACACTGCCAATTAGAACAATACCTAAAGGCGCCTTAAAAGGAACAGCAAGATTGTTCACAGTTATCAAATGAATCATCATAAACAGTAAGAGGTAGATTTTGCAAATCATGCTCAACATTAGAAATACTATTCACATTGGTATTTGAAATTGTCTTTGGTGCTCTACACACCATCGAAATTTGATGCATTTTTTCTTTCAAGCAGGACAGTCAGGAAAATTCGCCAAATGCAACTTGGAGCCACATCTATAACAACTGGGCTTACTGTCCCTGGTTGTTTTAACATTACTCCTACTGAATGATTGTATGGCACATACAGGAGAAGCAGCCCTTTTACTTTCTTCAGCTGTGATGTCTTTGGCCGATTGAATGGACCTTTCAATCCCTTTAGATAAATCTAAAACTTCAGCCAACTTAGGATTGCGGCAGGCAAGCAGTCTTTCTTGTACTTTTTTTGACTCTCAGTTAAAAACAAACTGATCTCTAATGCAGAAATCAACATTTGCGGGGGCGTGGCTAGCAGCCGGCAAGAATGGCGGCCGCCGAAGTGAGCTCCGAGCCTCGCATGCATTACTGACCGATCCTGTGCCATCCAAGTCCCCCTAATCGCGGCGATTGGGGGGGAGCTAAGCCACATAACGGACCCGCGGGCAGCCTTACCCCTGTTGGCGCCGAAGACTTAGACCCAGGACCCCCCGAGGAAACACCCGAGGCGGTGGCGGCCCGGGGAGCGGAGGCGGAAGCCGGAGAAGAGAGGGGATCAAGGTGGCGCTGGTGGGGTCCCGAGGTAGTCGTGGGACTCGGCGAATGCCCGGAAGTGGTGGTGGAGACTCGGAGACTGAGTGCGCGGCGGCCGCGCAGGTAGCATTGGCGGCTGTGGGGTGACCGGCAGGCGGCCTGTGCTCCTAATCGTGGCCCCGGATTTTAGGCCTTCGAGTTGGGGCCTGCCCCCGGCCTGCCTCCGATCGGCGCCCACAAAACAAGGCACTGCAGTGCCCATCTGCCCCCTGGGGACTAGCTGCGAGAGGCGACAAGCACCGGGAGCCCCCACAGATCCAAAGACACTCAATGAGGGGAACAGTGGACCTGCGGTGAGGGGGCGATTTGTGCTGCACCAGCGGTCCCGGCCTGAGGCGTCTACGGGCGCCGAGAAGAGGAGGGGAAGACTTGACGGCGGCGTAGGAGACGACTGCGAAGGGAGCACCAGCGGCTGGAAGGTGAGCGCCGGGCGGCCTGCGCTCTTCATCGGGACCCGGCTGTTGGGCCTACACGTGGGGGCCTGCCCCTGACCTGCTCCCAATCGATGCCAGACAAAACGGCGCTGCCAGAAATGTGGGCCTCCCTGGACAGGGGAGGGACAAGGGATTGAGCACTGGACATACCCATGGAATTGAGGACACTTAGGGTGGCAACAGAGGGCCCGAGGCGAGGAGGAAGGTCTGCGACACACCGGAGGTCCTGACCGGCAGCATTGCGAGAACCGAGGCGATCGGCCACCAGCGTGAGGTGCAGGCTGTAAGTGTGCCGGGAGGATACGTACGCCTGGAGCTGCTGTGTGCTTGATGGTTGGGGTTGGAGCCTTGTGTCTAACTTGGGCCGTGCACGCCCTACCTTGAACGTCGGTCAGAGAGTGGAACTGCAAAGGTTCACCCGAGCATCCCAGCACCTGAGGCCAACAGATCTGCTACGGCCTACCTAAATTACCCTTGGAGCTTGGCTGGACGTGCGCCGACTTGGAATTGATAGAGCTGCCTCCTGCTGTGAGTGGGAGCTACGGTTGGCCCTGAATCGCAGGATACACCACGTACTGAGGGCTAAACGGCTGACCTACCACCCAAACGTGGAGCTCTAACAGAGGGGAGGCGGTATTAATAGACTGGGCCACGGGGGCGGAGAGATCAACGTGAGCCCCGAAGGTTCGAGGGCCACGAGAACAGGAAGGGGTGCACCGGGTGAAGCAGGCAGGGTCGAGCAGGCGTCGCGGCTTGGACCCTACCTCAGGTGAGGAAAGCGAAGCAGGCAAGTCTATATTGCGATCGCCTCTGATCACACACGGGGACCTGGACGCCCCTGGATGGGCCGGGACTGCGAGTATTAAGCACTAGATAACACGGCGGGAGACAGCAGGGTCCCACAGGGGGTGCTCTGGGTTCGCGAGTTGGATACTACCCAACGTAGAATTGGTCTCTCGATCAGCCCTGGCAGGGGAGCCCCGCATCAATGGCGTCGGGAGGCAGAGGGTCCAAAGCTAATGCACAGAAACAACTGGCAAAGTTCGCTTGGTCCAAAACAGGCGACATGACTGAACCACTGTCAACGGAGACAGACCAGTAACAAATCAGTCCCAAACAGGGGACAGAGCCGACACTGCATGATGTTATGGCGGCGATAAATGGAATACGTGCCTCATTGGACTCTGCAACAGTGGAGGTGTCCCTGATAAGGGCGGATCTTCGGAAGATGGATGAGAAGGTTCAAGACCTCAACATAGTGACTGGCGCTCTGCAGACGGACACATCAGAGCTGCAAGCACAAATGGCCGACATGCAACAGAAACAGGACCGAATGGCTCAGCAGCTTGATGACTATGAAGGTCGCGCGCGCCGCAACAATGTGCGAATTTTGGGAGTTCCGGAGCTGGAAGAGGGGCCGGCGGCGGACCTCTATGTGGAGGAACTAATCACCCAGCAAATTAAACCTAAGGCCTTGTCCAGTTACTTCTCAATTGAGAGAGCACACAGAGTTCCCTGGGGGCCGGCCTAAACCTGGGGCTCCACCGCGACCGATTATCGCCAGAGTATTCAACTATCGAGATAGAGACATCATCCTACAGGCGGCCAGGGCTGGTCCCCCACTGAAAGTGGGCAACAGTGAAGTGGCCTTTTTCCCGGATTTCACAGCTAAGGTACAGGCCCAACGACGCAGCTTTCAGGCAGTGAAACGGGAACTGCGGGACCGGGAAATCAAATATGCGATGCTGTTCCGGGCTAAACTGAGAGTGGAATCGGGCGGGAAAACTTGGTTCTTTGAGTCCCCGGAAGAGACATGGGACTGGATGGAGGGTAAGGCCAGAGCTGGAAATCAGAGACGAGATCGCAATGGTAAATCAAACCGACCAACTGGAGGCCGCCCGAAACCGCCTGCAACCAATCCTCCGGAGGTGGAGGGCCAACCGACGGACCCGTAGCGACTAATTCAGGAGAGACATGAAAAGGAAGGCTCCCCGCCGAACCAGCAAGTGAGATGGGGGGAAGGTAACTGGTAGAACAATACCCGCCACGAGACACTGTATGTCGACACAGATACGGGGGGTTGAGTGTGGGGCCCTATGGAAGGGGACCAACTAGAGACTTGATAGTTATTATTAACTGATGGCAAAGTATAACTATTGTGATATGACCATGCGGGGGTTGGAACTGCTAACCCCGCGAATTTTTCGCATCCTAGGGGGGGTGAGAGGCACTCTGCCATGTTGGGGAATGGGTAGTTCTAAATCCACGGGCAGGGAGGGGGGAGGGCAGGGGAGGGAGGGAACAAGGAGGGAGTTCATATGGTTTTGGTTTTATTGATTTGCAAAGGAAAAAGGTCTTGAGCATAGGTAGTTCTGGACAGGGGAAACAGCCGTTATGCAGTACCTACCAGCTAGACCCCTTCAGCGGGGGGGGTATCGTACCTACACATGGGCAGCCGCTGTGGTTGGGGGGCTGTTGCTGGATCGACCGAGGGGGGGTACCTGCTAACTTTCTTCCACCGCAAAGAGCTGAGAAAGGGTGCGGAAGTACTGAAGTGGCAAGGCACCCAATGCCAGTCATGTCACATACACTGCTGTTGATCCGTGATACATTGCTTTTCCATCTTTTCGATGATGGGGGGCTGACAGGGACGTGTCACTTTCCATCCTTACCTGGAATGTAAATGGGATGGGGTACAAAATAAAGCGAGGAATAGTACAGCAATACTTAAAACGCCAATCTCCAGACGTGGTGTTACTACAAGAGACACACTTAGTGGGAAATAAAAGCAAAGCTCTCACGCGATGGGGATATAAACTTTTGGTGCACGCAGACTACACCACAGGCTCCCGAGGAACGGGTATTCTAATCAAGAAAAACCTGGCCCCGATTGTACACCGGACATGGACTGACCCTTGGGGTAGATTTGCTGTTTTGGAGGGTCAATGGGAGGGGAGAGCATTGAATATAATGTTGTTATACCTGCCACCGGCACTGGGTAAAGAAGCCCTAGCGGACTTGGGAAGGATACTGACCGACCGCCCTGCGGGCACCTTGATCCTGGGAGGGGATTATAACCTCACACTCGACAATACAACTGACAGACACCCACAGTGACCCGGGGTTAAACCAAATGGGCTCATGACGGAATTTACAAAGGCTATGGGCCTCATAGATATTGGACGCGACGCACACCTAGCCACACCGCAGTTTACCTACTACTGAAATGCGCATAAGAGTTCATCACGTATTGACTACTTTTTGACCTATGCGGCAACAATCAGGTGTTTCACACATCCTCGGGTCCTGCCGAGAGGGATCTCAGATCACTCCCCGGTATGGATCGAATACACACACTGGGAACGACATTCTCGAACTACTATTGTAATGGACCCATGGTTGCTAAAAATACCTGATATTAAAGAAGACCTATGCACACACACACCAAACACTACTTCAATGACAACTTGGGGTCGGTGGACTCGGCCCTTACTATCTGGGAGGCATTTAAGGTGGTATTAAAGGGACGGGCCTTGGCACTAAAAACTGGCTATATACGTAACAAACGCAAAGTGCTACTCCAGTTGGAGGCTGAGCTTCAACACTGGGAAGCTGAATATGCCACTAGACCCGCTGACGATACATTACATCGTCTCACACTCAAACAAGAGGACTATAAATTAAAGGCGAGGGAGCATATGATGACTAAACACTTAAATATGCAGCATAGATTATACGAGTTGGGAGATAAGGCGGGTAAGACATTAGCGTGGCTAGAGAAAAGAGATCATGGGGACAGGTGGGTGCAGAGACTAGTATTGCCTAGCGGCGAGACGGTTACACACCCCAAAGACATAGCATAGTTCGTAAATTATTTCGAGAAGGCCTATTCTCCATCTACCACTTACAATGCAGAGGACTCCCGCCAACTCCTCGCCGATAGCGACCTGCCCACCCTTTCTGAACAAGAGAGAGACACCCTTGATAGAGACCTCTCTGATGAGGAAATCCAGAAAGCCATTGCCCAAATCCGCTCGGGCAAGGCGACTGGACCTAACGGCACCCCTATTGAGTTTCTAAAAGTGACGAGCTCTCAGATAACCCCACACCTTCGGGCCATGTACAACGAGAGTTATGAAACCGGTCGACTCCCACCTGATCAACGATTAGCTACCATAGTAGTAATCCGCAAACCCGGAAAGCCCGGGGACCAATGTGGGTCATATATACCAATTTCCCTGATCAGTGTAGAAGCTAAGATATTGGTGAAAGTACTGGCCACAAGGTTGGATACGGTCATCTCTTCCCTGGTCCACCCGGACCAATCTGGCTTTATGCCATGTAGGAATACGACACTAAATATTCGTCGTCTCAATAACATACTGGCTCGAAAAAACTACTTAGAGGAAGTGCGGCGATCCTATCATTGGACGCCTCCATGGCTTTTGACTCTATAGAATGGCCATATTTATTTGAGGTACTAGCGCGATTCGGATTTGGTTCTAAGTTTTTGAAGTGGGTGCAGTTATTTTATGAGGATATACGGGGCCAAATACGGGTTAATAACCACACATCCCGGGCCTTCGGGTTACGAAGGGGTACCCGGCAGGGTTGCCCACTGTCGCCACTGATATTCTCCCTTATGCTTGAGCCGCTGGCGGCATGGATACGGCGGGATGTAATGGTAAGGGGGTTGAAATGGACACTGGACCAGGAGGATAAAATATCACTGTATGCAGATGATATCCTACTCTATCTTGCCTCCTCCTATAGGTCCATCCGGGCTGTTTTGGTAATCTTCACAAACTTTGGAAAATACTCCGGTTATGCCATTGACTGGAACAAGTCTATACTGTATATGCTCCGAGGGCAGGTCCCTCCCCTCCCGGCTGACTGTAAGCTGGAGGTGGCCGGAGATGGTTTTCGTTATCTGGGGGTGTACGTCACGGCGAATCCGGTCCTGTTCTATAGCCATAATCTGGCCCCCCCCCCCCCCCACTGACCCGACTGAGATCCGATGTTGAGCACTGGAGGTCCCTGCCGCTCTCCCTGGTGGGCCGGGCAGCCCTCTTTAAGATGCTTGCTCTCCCGCGGTTTTTATACATACTCCAGAACTGCCCGAACCGAGTTCCAGATGCCTATTTTGCAGCGGTGGAGGGCGAGGTTCGTACGTTACTGTGGGATGGCGGGGCCCCTCGGGTATCGCTGAAAAAGCTTACCAAGGGATGGCACGATGGAGGCATCGCCTTGCCGGACCTGAAACTATATTTCTGGGCCTCGCAGTTGGTGCTGGTAAATCACTGGGTGTATCGACCCCCGGATGACCCGGTGTATGTGCTAGACAAATATCAAACGGGTCGAGCCGGGTACTTGGGTGCGCTCTACTCTAAAGTTAAAAAGCATTAATTTATTGGTCCCATGTCTCATACAATTGACATCTGGTGCTGAGCGAATGCCCAATTAGGATGGGCAAACACCCTCACAAAGGCGACACCACTATGGCAGACCCAGAGACTCGGTACCCTATGCTTTCAGCCGTGGTTTGACAAGTGGGACTTGATTGGAATCCCAAAGGTTGGAGACTTGTTTAAAAAAAGTTCCATTCTTAGCTTTGAGGAACTGACAGGAACCTACCACATGGCGCAAGGAGAACTATTTTGCATTCGACACGCCCTTCTGACAGCATTTACTAACTTGCAAGACATTCCGGATTCGTCGCCTCTAGAGGACAGGCTATTAGATGGACCATTGCACTCGAAGGCCATCTCCTTGATGTATAAGAAGTTATGCAACAACCTCCCCGATACATTTGAGACGCTTCGAGAGAAGTGGCAACGAGACATAGGACCCATAGAGGAAGAGGACTGGAGGGTGGCACTGATGTCTCCTAGGAGGGCGGCAATCACCCTCCGATACCAGCTGATCCAACTCAGGATCCTACATAGGTCCTATATGACGGGGGTCATCCTTGCAAGGATAGGGGCTAGGGAAGATGCACTCTGTCTTGGGGGATGCCAACATGAGGCCACTTTCTGTCATATGGTATGGGACTGCCCTGCGATCAAATCGATATGGGAGGGGGTCACGACTAAGCTTCAAACCGCGCTGGGGAAAACGCTGGCCCTCACGCCTCAGATGAGGCTACGGACCTCACGGAGATCGAGCAGCAGAAGACCACGCTGGGCTTCACCTTGGTCAAACGGGAAATAGCACGCCACTGGGGGACGGCAGATGCACCATCTATACGAGTATGGGTACAGGAGTTAGACAGATGCATGATAGCTGAAAAGGAAGTGTTCATATTTCGAGGATGCCCCAAGAAGTGTGATAAGAAATGGAAAGCATGGAATGGGTACTGAGGGAACATATGTACATCCCCAGTGGTGGACTTAACACTGAGGCAAAACGAACTCAGAGAAGTGTTAAAATTGTGAATGCAATTCATGATACTTTACCTATGGAAAAAGTGTTCTATGGTGCTGCCGGCACAAATGTTACTCTGTATGTGAACTTGGCAAAATCAATAAAAATGTTATTATAATAAAAAATTAAAAAAATAAATCAACATTTGCTCCAAACTCACAATTTTCAGCCAGTACTCGAATTGCCGCAACATTCTCTTCGATAGTCTCATTAGCAAGTTGCTTCCTTTTGTGAAAAGAATGTCTTTCAATCAACACATTAGGTTCATCCTCAAATTGTTTCTCTAACCCTGCCACTGCTTCCTTGTAAATATTCCACCCATCCCCTTCGCTGCTGGGTGGTGCTATAGGTACAAGATTCTTGAAGATTTCTATTGCTGCTCTGCCAAGAAAACTGAATAAGATAGCTTTCTTCCTATCAGGTGAAAATTTGGTGCCATCTATGGCTACTATGTAGTTCTCAAATGTTTCAAACTATTTTTTCCACCGCAATTTTGGTTTCCCAGGATTTTGCAAGAAAGTTGTAGGCTGATTGCAAATTTGAGAAGTAGCCATATTAAAATGGAAAACACAAAAATAATATAATAAAGGTAAGGATACAGCAAGTAAATTAAAGGCATAAAAATATACAATGCACAATATAGTTTAAAGGAAGATACTTCAGAATGCACACAAAGCTGTATCAGAAGTGTTGATAAAACAGAAGAAAATCTCAAATAAGTACGTGGTAAATAATAAAACACATGAAATATGCAAATGTAGTACTAAAAAGTGTGCAAAGCACTGTTGTAGAGAGATCTATGAAATTTGCAATAAAAGTGTGTACATCACTGTGGTACACAGCAAGGAAAACAAAATAATAAAATACCAATCCTTGTATTAAAGTGTGCGAATCACTAAATCCGCAACCGAAGTTGAATTCCTCCACAACCGAAGCACACAGAACTGCAGCAAGCCTTGCTGTGAATAAAGCAGTTCATTTGTAAATGTGTAGCGCTGAAACAAGCAGATGGGGTATGACAGTAGAATCAAAATGGCCGCCACGTGGCGTCAAAACGTGCAAAACGTCCTCCCAAAATGGCCGCCAATGACTTATGTTGCATGAAAGCGCGTCCTGAGGATAACAGGAAGCATCTTAGCAACTGTAGTCAGGCAGGCAGAGACGTCACACGAAGAGACAGGAACACTCGCCTGTAGAGCTCTAAGCGCATTCCTAGTCTCAAGCGCGAGGAGGCTCACGAGCGAATAACGGCTCCAAGCAAGCGGCAATGATATTGTACCTTGAATTTGGCCAAAATGTGAAAATTAGCGCGTTGCTGAAGAAATCCTGGGATAAAGATGGCCTTGAGGAATACTTCCAAATGAGGATGTTGAAAAGGCAGGTAACATCAAAGTGAATCCATCGAAGAAAATGAAGTAATAGCAAAAGCACAGTGGGTCGGCACTAAAAACAACTCGTCGCCATTGTAATGAAGCGAAGGAGTCAAGATGTATATAAAAAATATACTTGTTTATTTAAGTGCCAAGTAAGGACACACTGGTGCAGAGCTTATGCGTCCAGCTAAGGCAAACTCCAACCGCTTCTGCTGGCATTCAAACTAAAGCTCTTGCATCAGTGAATTCCAAATTACGTTAGGATTGCATATGACACGTACAATACAGAGATTATACAGCAAACTCTAAATTCTATAATGAATATGAAAGAAAGACC
Organism: Triturus cristatus; assembly: GCF_964204655.1. NCBI lineage: Eukaryota > Metazoa > Chordata > Amphibia > Caudata > Salamandridae > Triturus > Triturus cristatus. The sequence goes on from NC_140588.1 coordinate 516,095,680, forward strand.
CAATTACCACAGCGCAGCCAACGTTAAAGTTAAAGCGCCGCACATGCATTTATACAAACTAGCATTTGTAATGCAATAGATGTCGCTTTCATGAAACTGTGGTAAAAGCAAGATCTATTGCATTGTAAAATGCTTGTTTATCTTTATTTTTTGTTTTAAATGCCTTCCTGCCCAGCAACCATGCCTTGGGAGTGTTTTGTATTGTGTGTGACCTTTACCGTGAAGCCCACGTGTGTGGATGCTCAGTTACCACCACAGTGCTTTGAGGGAGTGATGTTACAAGTCCAGCTAGCGGTAAGACTATTTTGAGCATTTCTGACCTGCAGCCGCTTCTGAAAAAGCTGTGAATCCTTTTCTCAGGTGAGGTGCGTACTCACGGTCAGTAGTCAGAGCCCAAGCCTCGTTTTTGGAGCATAAGCGCTAGACATAGCGGCCCGTTTATGACGTGTTAATGGAGTTATTCGGAGAGTTTTTCACAGTCACATTTAAAAGACTTTAAGAAGGTGTATTTAAATAACAATTACTTTATAACAGCACACTGTTTTTTAGGTCTCGCTTACGCAGCGCGCATGCGTTGCTTAGGAGAGAGACCTAATGCGATCGGCACAGCTTTGGGGACAAAAACGTGCACGCTTTGCATTGCTTGCAATGGCAACGTGTGGACGTCTGGCGATTTCCTTGCGGGAGCGCGCGGCGCCATATGGTGGCGCTGTAGGAGAGTAGGGTCTGCTTTCTATGTTCACCCCCACTTTTTGCTTTTGCTTTACTGGTTTTCGAATTAGATGTGGCTGTGGGCCTGCTAATCAGACACACAGCCCTGCTGTTCTCTCTCTAAATTGATACTATGTACTTTAGGTGCATAACCCATTTGGATAGGATCACCTTATTGGCCCCTGTACAGTGTACCTTAGGTACCCAGGGCATAGGTGTACCCTAGGCCTACCAGGGGCTGCAGTATTTATTATGCCACCCCTGGCCTGGCCTTCCATTATGACACAACTGGCTGATCACTCAGCTGGGGCAAGGTAGTGTAATCACTCCTTGCTTAGGTGTAGTATTCCTATACCTAACTTGCATATAGACACATGTGTACCTATCAGCCACTCCTATGGCAGGCCTTAACAATCCTGGAGGCAGAGTGCTTGGTAACATGTGAGATGGTGCTCTAGCATGAGCTGAGCCTGTCTGCAGCTTTCTGAACCATGTCCTTATAGCTGTTCTATGATATAGCCTACCATATACTCTTAAAGTGCCTTATAATCTTAAACGGTTATGGTAACTATGGTTTGGCTTTATCAAAACATGTCGTGTAAGGTGTCTAACACTTTGGAATAATACCCCCATCCCATTTCTGGGGATGAGGATATTATCCCTCCCTTCTAGAGGGAGAAGACATGTTGTAACCTACTTACCCGGTTAAAGTTAACCAGAGCCCCAGCATCACAAAATGGATGCTGCTGCCACAGACACGAGTCTGACCTCCTGCTGCTGGGAGTGATCCCGGCAAGGGAGGCTTGGACAATAGGTTTCCTGCTTTGGGAGGTGCGAGCACCACCCCAGACAGGCATTAGTGTATTGGGGCAGGGAGGGATGAAAAGAATGAGACATGCCTGGGGCACACAAGGTGTCCCGTGCATAGTCCAGTTCGAACCTGAGCTGGGGCACTCCAGCCCCAGTCCTGGCGCGAAACTGGACAAAGGGAAGGGGGTGTAACCACCCCCCTCCCAGGTCCCACCCATAAGGCGTGACCTAGCAGGCAACCCAGCCCCCCAGATTAGTATAAGAGTGGTAGCTGGGCCCCAGGAGATTAGATTATCCTGAACCTGCAACTTGAACAGAAACTCTGGACCTTCGACATTCGACGAAAGAAGAAGACTGAAGAATCTCCCTTGTGGCCAAGGAGTGGCTACCCTGTGCAAACAGGCACCATCAAGAGACTACCCTTTGCTTTGCTGAAGTTCTACGAGGGACCGACTGCAGAGCCCGACCAGAGCCTTGACTTCCAGACTTCTCCGACCCTGATCCACAGCCGAGCTGAGATCCGTGGAGGCGACGAGAGACGTGGGACCGGCTACCTGGGAAAAGTGGCTAGTATCTTCCAGCGCAGCTTCTGAGGCACCCTCGAAGTTGTGCACCGGGGATTGAGAAGCCCCAACCCCAAGCACCATCTGCACCGAAGATCAGCCCCCCACACTCCACGAGTCCTGCGTGGGGCCCTTCTGCATTTTCCTGCTTGCCGCGTCTGTCCGGTTGCTTGCCCGTTGGCTAGCGGCCTTTGTGACGACACACCTTGAAATCTTCACCGCTGGTTTGGCTCCTCCAGACTGGCTCCCGCTTCTTTGCAAAAGAGAAGCACCCCAGACCTTCCTGGTCTGCACCAGAAGCAAGTCCTCCGTTCTTCGTGGGTTCCGCTTGCCAAGGCTTGGTGAGTCCTAGTTCGACTTCGACGCCGCCGACAGCAAGAGCCTTCGTGGGACAGCTCGCCTCCTGGTCCTGGTCGTCCTCGACGTCTCCTGGTACCCGTGGCTGCAGCGACAAGCTTCACCTTTCACCTACAATCTTCACGACATCGCCTGGTTCCTTCCTGGTTCCACGTGGTCACTGGCTAGTGACCTTGACTCTGTCCCTTCTGCTTGCAGGTATCCTCTCTTCTTGATCCCAGCCTTGGGATCCACCGGACACTCTTCACTGACTGCCTGTCAGCAACTTTCCTTCAGGCATCCATAGAAGTCCACGACGAAACCCGACGCAAGTTCACACCTATGCACCCGCAGCCCGTGGGCTAGGTAACTTGGGTACTTCGGTGCTCACAAGGGTAGTGACTATCCTAGGGTCTAGTTTCCAAGTCTCGACTCTCTAGCTGCTTCAGAAGTGTCCTTAAACTGTTAAATTCTAACTGCTAGTAATCCTATCGACTATTACGCATTACGCGTGAGTGTTTCCACTCTGCACCTGAATCCCGTGGGCATCCCACTTCCTAACTGTTGCTAGTGTAGTGTAGCCCCAGCGATTCCCTAGGCCTATCCTATTTCCGTGACAGTGGCCCTTATACCACTTCTTTAGTATATGGTTTGCGTGGCCCCTAGGGCCTAACTGTATTACTTACCTGTGTGACTTAATGTATGCTTAAATAAGACTGTGTTGTACTTACCTCTAATCTCATAAAGAGTGCTGAGGGTTTGACTAGAATAAATACACTTTATTTTATATATATATCTGTTGTGGTGTCCTTTCATTTGGTATTCAAGGGATTATATATGGTATCACAGCTGGCTTCACATGCCATTCAGAGTTTAGCCTAAGACTGCTCTTGTCCATGCTACCACTAGGATAGCTGGTCTATAAGGTTGACTTTACAACCAATCACCATAAGGGTTGTTTGGACTGATATAAGGTGTACACTAGAACTAGTGACATCATACATCAGGCCAACTTCTCACATTGGTGAGCAGCGGTTGGGATCTGAGCTTGCTGTTGTAATACCATTGTAATCTTGAGATACTAAATTGAAAGATCACACAGATATTGTTGGGTACATATAACATTGATTATAATACTTAAGTCCTACTGGACTTAGTGGTTGTAGGTTGAAGGGAGTAACACACCCTGACTACAACTACTAGAGAGGTTTAGTAGAAACAACTAGTGTAGGTAGGTGCACACACCACACCCTCACTAGATCATGTCTCTGGGAGGGGATCAAGTAGATGCTCTCTCAGGAGGGGCAGGTCTGAAGAAGACCCCCTCTAGATATGATACCCTAACTTTTTAGGAGATGAGACAATTGTGTACCTCCAGAAAGTTAAAACAGGGTGCAAACCCTGCCCTCCTTCAGCTAGTACAACTCCTAGAGGAGTATGATACTCTTAGGGCCTCACAGGCCAGTACCCTAGGTACAAAGGAGGGTCTACCCACCACAGATGAGTCAGATGGGACTTCAGCTGAAGAGGTAGACAGCCAGGGCCAAGTAGGAAGACTTAGCCAGGCTAACCTAAGCGTACATGGGAGTTTGCATGGGATCCCCCCATACAGACCCCCAAGTGGGCTTAACCAGAGAAGCAGGAGAGACAGATCCCCTTCAAGGGAATCCATCCACTCCCATGTCTCTAGCATCTCTAATGCCTCTTCTCACAGGGGAATGACTTCACCTGAGAGAAAGGAGCATGAAGCCAGAATGAGGGAAGCTAATCTGAGGATTCAGAGGGAAGAACTTGCCCTTGCCAAGGAGAAGCTTGCTCTGGCTAGAGAGCAAAAGTTAAGTGGGTCAGAACCCACTGGTGGAAGCAATATCCCTAAGGATAGAGACAGGCACTATGATAATAGAAACCTGAGCAAGATTGTCCCTCCCTACAAGTGTGGGGATGACATCCACAAATGGATAACTGCTTTGGAGAGGGCTTGCAAAGTACAGCAGGTACCCCAAAGTCAGTGGGCAGCTATTTTGTGGCTCTCCTTCTCTGAGAAAGGTAGAGCCAAGCTCCTCACAGTTAGTGATGAGGATGCAGACAATTACACTGTCCTGAAGAGTGCTCTGATTGATGGGTTTGGCCTAACCACTGAACAATACAGGTTGTTCAGGGATACCCAGAAGACACAGACTCAGGACTGGACTGACTTTGTAGATTGTGCCACTAAGGCTCTGGAAGGCTGGCTAGTGGGAAGTAAGGTTAAGGACTATACAGGATTGTATAATTTGATCATGAGAGAACAAATCCTTCGGCTTCCTGGGGTGACATGGCGGTGGAGCCGCCGACGCATACCTTCATCCAATATCTGCACATTATGGGAAATGGCGCGCATGTCATACACTGGCTAGCGCAGGCACTATTGGCGCATTCGCAACCATCCACTTTGGTGCTGAGGGAGCGCTGGGCGACAGACAGGGGCAGAGACTGGACAGACAAAGAATGGGCGATGATACTGGCCAGCCCGACCAACGTCCCACGCAACCCCCGCTTTAAACTCATACAATATTACATACTGCAGCGTGCGTATCTCACACCTGAAAAGATAAACAGATATTTCTTGCGGACGGACGCTGTCTGCCAGCGGTGCTCGTTACCGGGAGCGGACCTTTTACATATGCTATGGCATTGCACTGGTGTGCAGACATACTGGAACGACGTGCTGTCACTGATTGAGCGCGGTGCAGATGGACGGCTACCACGCACGTGGGAGGCATGCATCTTAGGCTTATACAAGCGCACAAAAGCAAATAAAGTGCAGGCGCGCTTTTGGGACATGGGGCTTGTAACGGCCAAACGCCTACTCACCAAGCATTGGAAGGCGACGGCCCCCCCGCACATCAGACACTGGAGGGCCTCCTTCGTAAACTGGGCGCAGGCGGAGAGTGCAGTGCTCCTACGTGAGGAAACTGCAGGGCTCCGGAAGTTCCCCATTGCCCAAATTTGGGATGACCTCCTTACAGCCTTTTAGGTGGCCTGCCGGACCCGAGGGATAACCTGAGCCTTTGGAGGGCATCGCTGCCCTGCTGGCTGGATGGCGACATCCCTGAGACCATGACGGAGATAGCTCCCGGCCCCCTCTGCTTGCTTGCCCCCCTAGCGCCTCTCGCTTATTGCGCTGCAGGGGGCTGCTGCTAGACATCGCCTACAGTGCGTCTACGGCGCGCGCGCGGGGCTTGCTGCCGCCGCCGTTTGAGAGTGCGCACGCGATACTGGGATACGGGCACACCCGGGAAGATATGACCATTCCGCCCCATTCAGAAGCCCCCTCCTAGGCGTGGAGGAATACCTCCCTCGTACGAGAGGATAATCTAGAACTGCGGACGCAGACACAGCGGGCTCTTGGCCCCCTTTCGGCGGCCCCCTGCCCCCCCCTCCCACCTCCCCCCCTTTTTTCCCCCCCCCACGACCTGCTGCTCGGCGCGCCTCCCATATGGCCCAGCTATGCCCCGCTTGACAGCTACTGTCTCCTACACTGATGCAGAACGATCTCCACCTCCCCCCCTCCCCTCTTATTCTAGAACTCACCCGAGTTTTCGACCCTAGCCCTGACCCCTCCGTTCATATTACACACACGGGGAGCAGTTCGGCGACTGGCTACGCTCCCTGACCGAACCCGTGTCCAACCACAGAAACAGTTGCTGGAAGCGTTACCCGACACCCCCGAGGCGCTGCCCTACCTAGCGCGCTCTATGTAGCACTGATGAGGCAGCACTGGCGTGCACTACGCGCAGACGGCGGCTATGCCTGGCAAACGCGGAATGATCCACTCGAAATGCGCAGAGTTCCATGCCAGGCTTGCACAGGCACTCGGCGGCCTGGGGAGCGCACCGCTGAAGGGATGATAGAGCGCCATGCGCCGCGCGCATAGGGCTGAGCTGCGAAACGGCACGCTGGGCTTGTCGGATGTACACGCTGATATGTGTGTCTTTGTGAGCTATACTGCAACCTCCTCGTCGCGCTCCAGCTTACGCCAAGAGTAGGCCACCAGGGCTCCGTTGCCCGGAGACCTGGACATTTGGTGGGGAACCTGGTGCCTTGCGCGATTCCCCCTACGGGCCTAGGGGCTAATCGACGGCGCCGCACTGAGGGCTGGCACACAGCGCCCTCCTCTCTTGCAGGCAATGCGCTTCAGATGCGACACGACGAAATACAGAAAAGCACCATCGACCCACTTACACACAATGTACATACCTGATTCCTATGCATATGTTCAACTGTTTACCGCCGCCAGACCTCCGGGTTGTCGGCTAAATGGCTGTGTCTCACCATCCGAACATGTGTATTTTTGTATTGCTGAATTGACGCCTTGGCAAATGACAGTACATTGTAAATTGATGCAACTGCGGTTAATAAAGGTTTTAAAAAAAAAAAAAAAAAAATGAGAGAACAAATCCTTAACAACTGTCAAAACCAGCTACTGCATCAACACCTGATTGATTCTGATCTGACTTCTCCCCAAGAATTGGGAAAGAAGGCAGATAGATGGGTCAGGACTAGAGTTAAGCAGAAAAACCAGAACCAGGGCGGTGATCAGAAAAAGGCAGACCAGAAGGGTAATGATCAGAAACAAAAAGACCAGAAGTCTTCACCAGGCCCCCAAAAGGCTCAGGGGGAGGGTGGTCCCAAAAAGGATAAAAAGAAAGATGGCCAAAAGAAACCATGGTGCAACTATTGTAAGTCCAACTCACATTGGTTTAGTGAGTGCACCAAAAAGGATAAGCCCCCAGCCACCATTGCCCCTAAGGCAACTGTACCCCCTAGTTCAGCTGTAAGTGGTGGTTCCCAGCAAAAGGGTGTAGTAGGGTTTACCCTGGGAACTGAGGAGGATTCTGGCCTAGTCAGAATACCTACTCAGGCTGTTCTGATCTGTGATGGGGACTTAGCTTTGTCCTCTACTGTAGGCCCCAGTAACCTGGGCAAGTACAGACAGACTCCTTTTATCAACCAAAGAATGGCTCAGGCCTACAGGGACACTGGGGCTAGTGTCACTATGGTGACACCTGCCTTTGTGGACCCTGGACAGATCATACTAGGTGAGAATTACCTAGTGACCAACGCTAGCAATGCCACTACCTCCCATAGTGTGGCTATTGTTAACTTCTCCTGGGGAGGGGTAACTGGCCTCAAGAAAGTTGTTGTTAGTTCAGACCTTCCTGTGGAGTGTTTACTGGGCAATGATCTTGAAACTTCAGTTTGGTCTGAAGTGGAGTATAGGACCCATGCAGAAATGCTGGGGATAGATGCACATGTCCTTGCTGTGACCAGGTCACAGGCCAAAAAGTGCACAACTGAACAAGTGCTGGATCCTGAAACTATGGACCAGTCACAGCCCAAGAGAAAGAGCAGTAGGGTTAAGGCTGTGCCTTCCCCCCTGCCTCATGTGGTGGATCAGCCCTCCCAGGAGGATGATTCTGAGAGCCCTGAAGGAACTGTCCTAGAAGAACTTGAACCTGATCAGGTTGAGTTTCTTGGGACAGGGGGACCTTCAAGGGCAGATCTGAGGCAGGCTCAAATAGACTGCCCTCTCTTGAACCCCTCAGACAGCAGGCTGCTGCTGAGGCTGCAGGGAATGCTCAAGGTACCCATAGAGTGTATTGGGATGAAGGGCTACTGTATGCAGAGGCTAGAGACCCCAAGCCTGGTGCATCCAGGAGGTTGGTCATACCACTGAAATTCAGAGGCTTCCTTCTTACCTTGGCCCATGATATTCCCCTTGCAGGACACTTAGGCCAGAACAAGACTTGGGACAGGCTTGTCCCTCACTTTCACTGGCCCCATATGTCAGAAGATACCAAGGAGTTTTGTCGCTCCTGTGTCACCTGCCAAGCCAGTGGCAAATCAGGTGGCACCACAAAGGCCCCCCTCATACTACTACCTGTGGTGGGGGTTCCCTTTGAAAGAGTGGGCATAGATATTGTAGGACCAATGGACCCACAAACAGCATCTGGGCACAGATTTATACTGGTGATAGTGGACCATGCCACCAGGTATCCAGAAGCTATTCCCCTGAGGACCACAACAGCTCCTGTTGTGGCAAGGGCCCTGCTTGGAGTATTCTCCAGAGTGGGCTTTCCAAAGGAGGTCATTTCTGACAGAGGTGCCAACTTCATGTCAGGATACTTGACTGCAATGTGGAAGGAGTGTGGTGTGAACTACAAGTTCACCACACCCTATCACCCACAGTGCAATGGGCTTGTTGAGAGATTCAACAAGACCCTAAAGGGAATGATAAAAGGTTTACCAGACAAGCTTAGGCGAAGATGGGACATCCTTTTACCCTGCCTTCTGTTTGCTTACAGAGAGGTCCCACAAAAGGGGGTTGGCTACAGCCCTTTTGAGCTTTTGTTTGGGCATCCAGTAAGAGGACCCCTATGTTTAGTAAGGGAAGGATGGGAGAGACCTCTCAGACAACCCAAACTTGACATAGTGGATTATGTACTTGGTCTCCGCTCCAGGATGGCAGAGTATATGAAGAAGGCTTCTAAAAACCTTGAGGCAAGCCAAGAACTCCAAAAAGCTTGGCATGACCAAAAGGCTGTACTGACTGTTTACCAGCCAGGGCAGAAAGTGTGGGTGTTGGAGCCAGTGGCCCCAGCAGCACTCCAAGACAAATGGTCTGGACCCCACACTATTGTTGAGAAAAAAGGGAGAAATCACCTACTTGGTGGACCTTGGGACTCCCAGAAGCCCCCACAGGGTGCTTCATGTCAACAGATTGAAGGCATATGTTGACAGGGCAGACATGGGCTTACTCATGGCTACAGATGAGGGGCAGGAGGAAGAGAGTGACCCTCTCCCAGACCTGTTGACTCAGAACCCTGATGATGGCTCAGTTGATGGTGTGGTCTTTTCTGACAGCCTCACTGCCCATCAGCAACAGGACTGCAGACAGGTTCTGCAATCCTACAGACATATGTTCTCTCTGACCCCAAGTCAGACAAACTGGTGCACCCATGAGGTGGACACTGGTGACAGTCTGCCTGTGAAGAGTAAAATCTACAGGCAACCTGACCATGTCAGGGACTGCATAAACGTTGAGGTACAAAAGATGTTGGAGCTGGGAGTCATTGAACCTTCAGAGAGCCCTTAGGCTAGTCCTGTAGTCCTTGTGCCAAAACCTCACACCCAAGATGGTAAGAGAGAGATGAGGTTTTGCGTGGATTACAGAGGTCTCAATGCTGTCACTAGGACAGATGCCCACCCAATAACTAGGGCAGATGAGCTCATTGACAGACTGGCAGCTGCTAAGTTTTTGAGCACATTTGACCTGACAGCAGGCTACTGGCAAATCAGACTAGCTGAGAATGCAAAGGCCAAAACTGCTTTCTCGACCCCAGGAGGACATTATCAATTTGTGGTAATGCCCTTTGGTTTGAAGAATGCACCTGCCACTTTCCAAAGGTTGGTGAATCAAGTTCTTACTGGGTTGGATGATTATTGTGCAGCTTATCTTGATGATATTGCTGTCTTTAGCTCCACCTGGGAGGATCACCTGGTCCACCTGAGGAATGTTTTAGAGGCCCTGCAAAAGGCAGGCCTCACTATCAAGGCCACTAGGTGCCAGATAGGGCAGAGCAAGGTTGTATACCTGGGCCACCTAGTTGGTGGGGGTCAGGTTCAACCACTGGAGAGCAAGATCCAGACCATAAAGGACTGGACTCCTCCAACTACCCAGACTCAGGTCAGAGCTTTCTTGGGCCTGACTGGGTACTACAGAAAGTTTGTTAAGAACTATGGGTCCATTGTGACACCACTTAATGACTTGACCTCCAAGAAAATGCCAAAGAAAGTTCAGTGGACAGTAAGCTGTCAAAAAGCATTTGATGACCTGAAGCAGGCCATGTGCAGTGCACCTATTCTGAAAAGTCCAGACTACTCCAAAGAGTTCATTGTCCAGACAGATGCTTCTGAGTTAGGTGTGGGAGCTGTTCTTTCACGACTTAATATAGATGGTTAAGACCAGCCCAGTGCTTTTATAAGTAGAAGGCTGACCCCTAGAGAGAAACGTTGGTCAGCTATTGAGAGGGAGGCCTTTGCTGTGGTTTGGGCCCTGAAGAAGCTGAGGCCATACTCGTTTGGCACTCACTTCAAGATTCAGACAGACCATAAGCCCCTCTTGTGGCTAAATCAGATGAAGGGTGAAAATCCCAAACTTCTTAGGTGGTCCATTTCCCTACAGGGGATGGACTTCACAGTGGAACATAGACCTGGGACTGACCATGCCAATGCAGATGGACTCTCCAGATATTTCCACTTAGAACATGAAGACTCAACTGGTCAAGGTTAGTTTAATGTCCCTACGTTTGTGGGGGGGGGGTTGTGTAGGAGAGTAGGGTCTGCTTTCTATGTTCACCCCCACTTTTTGCTTTTGCTTTACTGGTTTTCGACTTAGATGTGGCTGTGGGCCTGCTAATCAGACCCACAGCCCTGCTGTTCTCTCTCTAAATTGATACTATGTACTTTAGGTGCATAACCCATTTGGATAGGATCACCTTATTGGCCCCTGTACAGTGTACCTTAGGTACCCAGGGCATAGGTGTACCCTAGGCCTACCAGGGGCTGCAGCATGTATTATGCCACCCCTGGCCTGGCCTTCCATTATGACACAACTGGCTGATCACTCAGCTGGGGCAAGGTAGTGTAATCACTCCTTGCTTAGGTGTAGTATTCCTATACCTAACTTACATATAGACACATGTGTACCTATCAGCCACTCCTATGGCAGGCCTTAACAATCCTGGAGGCAGAGTGCTTGGTAACATGTGAGATGGTGCTCTAGCATGAGCTGAGCCTGTCTGCAGCTTTCGGAACCATGTCCTTATAGCTGTTCTATGATATAGCCTACCATATGCTCTTAAAGTGCCTTATAATCTTAAACGGTTATGGTAACTATGGTTTGGCTTTATCAAAACATGTCGTGTAAGGTGTCTAACACTTTGGAATAATACCCCCATTCCATTTCTGGGGATGAGGATATTATCCCTCCCTTCTAGAGGGAGAAGACATGTTGTAACCTACTTAACCGGTTAAAGTTAACCAGAGCCCCAGCATCACAAAATGGATGCTGCTGCCACAGACACGAGTCTGACCTCCTGCTGCTGGGAGTGATCCCGGCAAGGGAGGCTTGGACAATAGGTTTCCTGCCTTGGGAGGTGCGAGCACCACCCCAGACAGGCCTTAGTGTATTGGGGCAGGGAGGGATGAAAAGAATGAGACATGCCTGGGGCACACAAGGTGTCCCGTGCATAGTCCAGTTCAAACCGGTGCTGGGGCCCTCCAGCCCCAGTCCTGGCGCGAAACTGGACAAAGGGAAGGGGGTGTAACCACCCCCCTCCCAGGTCCCACCCATAAGGCGTGACCTAGCAGGAAACCCAGCTCCCCAGATTAGTATAAGAGTGGTAGCTGGGCCCCAGGAGATTAGATTATCCTGAACCTGCAACTTGAACAGAAACTCTGGACCTTCGACATTCGACGAAAGAAGAAGACTGAAGAATCTCCCTTGTGGCCAAGGAGTGGCTACCCTGTGCAAACAGGCACCATCAAGAGACTACCCTTTGCTTTGCTGAAGTTCTACGAGGGACCGACTGCAGAGCCCGACCAGAGCCTTGACTTCCAGAGATAGTCTCGTCATGGGCACAGCGCAACCGCGCTCCATGACGAGACTATCTCGTCATGGGCACTGAAGGGGTAATGTATGCTTAAATAAGACTGTGTTGTACTTGCCTCTAATCTCATAAAGAGTGCTGAGGGTTTGACTAGAATAAATACACTTTATTTTATATATATATCTGTTGTGGTGTCCTTTCATTTGGTATTCAAGGGATTATATATGGTATCACAGCTGGCTTCACATGCCATTCAGAGTTTAGCCTAAGACTGCTCTTGTCCATGCTACCACTAGGATAGCTGGTCTATAAGGTTGACTTTACAACCAATCACCATAAGGGTTGTTTGGACTGATATAAGGTGTACACTAGAACTAGTGACATCATACATCAGGCCAACTTCTCACAGGCGCCATATGGTCACACGCTGCCGCAAGGAAATCTTGCAGGCCCCCTCCCCTGCGCAAAAAGTAAACAAGCATTGGCATAGCCAATAGGTCTCGCTTTTGGAACCTTATTAGTATGTTTACTTTTGCTATAATCGCGGCACGTAAAGCGCCGGTGCCGCAATTATAGCAAAAGTAAAGAAATAGATCTTTTTTGCTATTCCTTTACTTTTGCTATAATCGCGGCACCCGCGCTTTACGTGCCGCGATTATAGCAAAAGTAAACATACTAATAAGGTCCCAAAAGCGAAACCTATTGGCTATGCCAATGCGTGTTTAGTGTTAACAACAAACATTTTTACTGATAAGGGAGCTCTCAAGCCCCTTGTCTCTTCGGTGTTACAAGAAGCAGTGAGTGCCCTCGTGTAGTTTCAGAACTTTTTCTGTCCAGAAAGAGAACCCTTAGAAATCATTGGGACTCGTTTTAGGAAACAAAAGGACGTCTTTTCTTGTGTCGGAAAAAAACAAACATTCTTCCTGGTTGAACTGTTCATTAGGGTCCTGACAGACACATTGCGGAGCTGACAGAAAACTTGCGGTTTGATGACCTTCGCTTGCCGAGACTTCTTCCCCCCTTTTCACCTTAAGGATAAACACCGGGCCATGTATTAGGAAGCCGGACAGAAAGGGAGTTTTCAAAGAATAAAAGCCCGTTTCGCCTTACCTGCACGGGCTGCAGTAACTCGCAGGCGCACTCATGCGGAACACGCTTTCCGCCTAAGCTCGGAGCTGATGAGTTACCAGAACTAATGGCCGCCCCGTATAACAGACGAGCCTCTGAAGCGACTTAGTTAATGAAGCTCCTGGGCCAGTGGTAAAATCAATAATCGCCTCTGCGTGTCCACACTGGGGCTCCTTTAATGCATTCCCCACTGAGCCCTCAGAAGGGGGGACCCAGGGGGCGCTGAGCGCGAGCCAGTCTCCCCCTGGGTGGTTTCGCTCAATGGAGCGGCCACCCAGGTGCAGCTTTTGGGGTAATCAGGGAGGCGGGAGGTGCGTGAGGCAAGGTGTTAATTAGAGGGCTGTGGGGCTCGACATTTTCACAGTCACCCGGCAGGGCTGGGGCCCCAGGGAGTGCGCTTGAGTGGTACATCTCGGAGTATAGTCAGAGCGGCATGAGTGACACAATGCCAGTTTTGTCCACACGGAAGGCGGCTGGCAGGCGTCCATTACGGATAGTGCATGCTGCGGCTCCGTCTGGGTGGCCTATAGACAGAGGGCGATCTGGAGCGGATTTCCCTTCTCATTCAGGCACCCCATCTGTTAAGACGAATGTTACCTGGAATTTAGTTTCTGGAGGAAGGGGAGTTTTGGACATGCCGGGGGAAAGTGGGTCATTGTGTGGTGGAAATGGCGATGAAGTGGTATTGGATACTGACAGTGATGATCAGGAAGAAGGGGAATTGCATGAGGGAGATGGTGGGGATGACAGGAAACAGTATGTGACATCATTGAGGGGTAAGAGGGGTGTGTCGGGGCAACACAGTGTGCTTAGTTTTTTGCAGACGTCACGAGCGGACCAAGCAAAGCTGCGGGAACATGCCACTGTCACTCACCTACAGGAGGAGCATCAAGATTTACAACACAGAGCGGCTCAGTTGCCAACAGGTACGGCAGGGTGGTGGTCGGTCTGGCAGCAAGGGGGTAAACTGCAGAAATCAACAAGGTCCATTGGTGTGGGGGTTAAGGTTCATGCTGGGGATGTGCGCCCCGGTAATTTGCAAGATGCAGCAAGGGTGGGGGGCGACTCTAGCGCAGGTGGTACAACTGGCACGAGAAGGGTAAGGAAGGCAATGATTCCATAGAGGAAGATAAAAATATCCACAAAAAATTGCCGTATATGGGGATTAGTATGCCTTTAGGCTCACATTTATCAGATAGGACCAAAAACAGAATTTGGAGACATGAATTTGTCGATGTTTTTAAGTTGTTGCATCGAGATATTCAGGCCAAAGAAGGGTCTAAGGAGGAGGAATTGGAGTTGGCCAGGCGCCCTAGGGTCCCCAAAACAATTGAGAACTGGACTTCTGCCTTTCTTATTTACGCCAGCATCTATTGTGAGAAATACCAGGATAGAGCGGTAGCGATTTTTAAGTATATGGATATTATAAGGAAGGCTCAGAGTTATTTTGGGGGATATGCATGGTTGTCTTACGACGAGGAATTCCGTGCTCGTTTGAGTGTTTCCACCGATAGGCCATGGGGCGATGTGGATTCCGAGCTGTGGTTGCAATGGATGGCGTCTTCTCAGCCCCCTGCAACCACTCATACGGCAAGTGGGTTACCAGTCTCTTATCGGCCCTTTCCACCTCGTCCCGCCCAGCCTGGGGCGGGGTTTGGTGGCAGGGGTCAGACAATCATGTTTGGGGCTTGTTGGAACTTCAACAGGGGGTTTTGCAGTAGACAGTTTTGCAGGTACAAGCATGAGTGCTCCCACTGCGGTGGCAAACATCCCCTCACGCAGTGCGTTGCTGGCCAACGGCTTGGTGATCAAGGAAGGGGACAGCGGGGTAGAGGGCAGGCTCTCCAGTTTGTATCAAAAGGCTCCTACCCCAATTAGAATTGAGGTTTTGGGGCATTGGTTGAAGGAGTACCCGGACACTGCAGCTGCCAACAGATTATGGTGGGGTTTCAAGGAGGGCTTCAGGATAGGTTACCAGGGCCCACGTCAGAGTAGGTGGTCGGATAACCTGAAATCTGCTAAGGAGTTTCCACAGATGGTTCAACAGAAGTTACGGTCTGAAGTGGAAGTGGGCCGGGTGGCTGGTCCTTTCGGTCAATGTCCCTTGCACAATTTGATTGTCTCTCCACTGGGGGTTGTGCCAAAAAAGAAAGCTGGGGAGTTCCGTCTGATACACCATTTGTCATGGCCTGAGGGTGCATCAATTAATGATTTTATATCGCCAGCGGATTCTTGCGTGTCTTACGCTTCAGTGGATGACGCACTGGGTTTGGTCCGCTCAGCAGGGAGACATGCACAATTGGCTAAAAGTGACATACAGTCTGCTTTCCGTCTGCTCCCCATTCATCCTTACGATTTTGAACTTTTGGGCATGCACTTTCTTTTTTTTTTTTTTTTTTTTTTTTTTTTTGAAACCGTTTATTGCACGATAAAAAAAGTTACAGGCATGGGCCTACAACCATCCGGCCGGCCGCTAGAGTAGCAAAAGGCATATAACATACATACAGTGAGAGTCTCTTGGCGGAGCAGATTGGCAAATCAGGTGATATCAATAGCGTAGGCCGCATCATTCCTAGCCCACAATACGGTTTCCTTTTGTCAAACAGAACAACACAAAAAAACCACACCCGCAAGGCAACTCGCGATCCAAGTGGCAGTACATGCTCCGTAATGGGGGATCCTAACCAGCAGCAAAACTCTGAAGAGGGGAATGGGAGTATAGCAGGGACTGGGGAGCCACGTGCCCACGGCTGAAGGAGGGGGCGGCTAAGGAGATGGGGCTGGCGAGGCTGCCGGTAGGAGTGGCGGCTCACAAATACCCCCACGGTAGGCGTTCCAGGGGCCCCAGAGTTTCACCCACGCCCCAGGCTTACCCCTCGCCACATACACTACTTTTTCACGAAACATACACCAGTCCATATGTTCTTTCCAGGCCAACACCGCCGGGGGCCTCTGGGATCCCCACAATTGGGCGATGTCCCGCTTCGCTATCATGTATCCCAGAGTCACCCACCGCGTCTGCGGGACCGAATAATCATTTGGTTCCCACACATTCAGCAAGCATCTCCTCGCTTCAGGCAGCAGTGCAACACGCGTAACCACACGCAAAACCTCATGCACACCACGCCAGAATCGCTCCACTTTCGGGCACTCCCACAGTATATGCATGAAAGTTGCCAAAGCACCACAGCCGCGCTTACACAATCCGTCACCAACAAAGCCCATACGTAGAAGCCTCGGCCCCGTGACGTAAACCCGGTGAAGGATCTTAAGCTGGACGAAACGAAGGCGAGCCGGGATGGCCACCTCCTTCGGAGAGGCCACCGCGGAGATCCAATCCTCGTCGTCCAGCTCCAGCCCATCGGTAACCCAGGCCTCGCGGAGGCCAGTCAGCAGGCACGATCTGTCATTAATCAGTTTTTTATATATAAGGGAGATCGTGCTGTCTGGTACATGGCCATCCAGCACCCTGTCCTCCAGGGGGGAAGACTCCGGAATGGACGCAGCATCCGGGAAGACGGAGGTCAGCGCGTGGCGGACTTGTAAGTATCGAAAGTACTCACTGCCTTGCAGCTGAAACTCCGTCTGCAGCATCTCAAAAGTCTTGAAACCCCCCCTCGTCCAGAGATCTCCCACTGTGCTGATTCCGATCGTGTCCCACTTCTCGAAGCCCTTCGATGTCCACAGGGAGCCCAACCTCTCAGACGCATATAGCGGTGACGCCCGGGTCAAACGGTCCTTCCACCCCATAGCTGCATTAGCCGCGTGCCATACACGCACCATGACACGCGTCGGTCCCGTCAGACGGGAGTCGGGCGTGCCAGAATAGAGCGCTCGATTATAATCGCCACCGGGCAGGAGCATCCTGTCCATTTCAAATGCCGGGTTCAAGGCGGGCCCGTAAAGGCCATGATTGATTGCAGCTAGCTGGGAGGCCCAGTAATACCGTTTAATGTCCGGGAGGGCGACCCCCCCATCGTACCACGGGAGCGTCAATTTGGCCAGAGCAATACGCGGCCTCCCGTCCCAGAACAGGCGCCGCTGCAGGCCCTCCACCTCGCGAAAGTAGCGCGCTGGTACCAGGTCCATAGTGTTCTGGAGGGCGTACAGAAAGCGCGGCAAGGACATCATCTTAAACAAGGCCGCTCGGCCAAGTGGCGAGAGCGGAAGACGCCGCCAACGCGCGACATCCTCTCGCAAGCGCTGGAGGGGGGGCAACAAGTTCCGCTCATAGCGGGCCTCCGGGTCTAGGGTGATATAGATACCCAGGTACCGGAACCCCTGGGAGGCAATCTGGATCGGGCAGTCACGCGGTAGGGCCGGAGCCTCCCCGGAAAGCACATATACGCAGGATTTCGCCCAGTTGATGACAAGGCCTGAGTTACGCCCGAAGGAGCGCAAAACATCAACCAGGACAATCAGCGATTTGCGCGGGGAGGCGAGATACAAGAGGATATCATCGGCGTAGAGGGACACGCGGTCCTCATACTCAGGGGTCCAGCGGAGACCACGGATAGAAGGGTGCCACCGTAGCCACTCCGCCAAGGGCTCCAAGGCCAGTGCAAACAGGAGCGGCGACAAGGGGCAACCCTGACGCGTGCCCCGCCCCAGCTCGAATGGGGCCGAGACTCGCCCATTCACCACCACCTGCGCCAGCGGGCCCGAATACAGCAATTTGACCCAGCTAATGAACCCCGGGCCAAATCCGAATTTCGCCAGCATCGCCCAGATGTATGGCCATTCAAGCGTGTCAAACGCCATGGTGGCGTCCAAGGATGCCAAAATGGCCGGCTCCCGCACAAACGGGACACGCGCGAGCACCCCGTGCAAGCGTCGCAGATTAAGAGCCGTGTTGCGATGGGGTATAAAGCCAGATTGGTCTTGGTGGACCAAGTCGCCCACCACACCGACCAACCGATTGGCCAACACCTTGGCAAGGATTTTGGGCTCCGCGTTCAAGAGCGAAATTGGCCTGTAGGATGTGACCCGCTCACGGGGTCTCCCCTCCTTGTGTATCACCACAATCGTGGCCAGACGCTGGTCCGGCGGGAGGGAACCCTGCGAGTGGGCCGCCAAGAACATCGCGCGCAGGTGGGGCGCTAGCACATCCGGGCGCAGCTTATAAAGCTCGATGGGAAGACCATTAGGGCCCATGGCCTTGCCGGACGCGACCGAGCGAATAGCCAGGGCAATTTCGTCCGAGGTGGGAGGAGCGTCTAGCGAATCCCTGTCCTCCACCGAAAGGGAGGGCAGCGCGATGTCCCGAAGCAGGGAATGGGAATCTTCCTCCGAGCAGGGGGAAACCGGGGAGTACACCTCGCGGAAGTAATCCGCGAAGCAGGAGACGATGGCTTCCGGCTCGGTGACACGCGTACCATCCATCCTCTCAATCAAAGGAACCACACGACTCGCTCTCTCCCTCTTATCCAACCACGCAATCAATTTACCCGCCTTATCGCCCACATCATACAATCGTCCCTGTTGCTCTCTACTGAGGCCCCTGGCCGCCTCCGTGACGAGGGCCCTATAGGCCGCCTGCTTGAGGTGCAAAACATGCAACTTGGCATCCGTTACCCCGCTCCCCAGGTCACCCTCCAGTTCCACAATCTCGGCCTCCACCCGGGTCACCTCCTCCCGCTCGCGCCTCCGGGCATGGGAGATAAAGGAGAGGGCCTCCCCTCTGAGGACTACCTTAAAGGCCTCCCACAGGGAGATGGCCGAAGGGACAGACCCCACATTCTCGTCAAAATAGCGCTGTAAGGATTTAATCAAGTCGGCACGAATAGTGGGGTCTCGTAAGTACCATGCATTGATTGGGGCCACCCTGCCCTCCCCTCTCGGGAAGACATCAAAATGTAACAGTAATGGGGAGTGATCCGAAATACCCCGCGCCAGATGGCACACCTCTCCTACCCTCCCAGCGTGGGCCGCCGGGACCAGGATGTAGTCAAGTCGCGAGAGGCTACCATGGGCGCCCGAGTGGAAAGTGTATTGCAGCTGCGTAGGGTGCTTTAGTCGCCAGCAATCCACCAGGCCCAGTGTGTCTAAAAGGCCGGACAGCCACGCCCGTGCCCGGGGGAGGTCCCTAGGGGGGTGGCGATCCATAGACCCAGAAACTACCGCATTGAAGTCCCCCCCGACCACCAGCAGGCCACCCGGGAGGTCCAGGAGGAGGCGCCCCAGGTCCGCAAATGTAGTAGCTTGTAACCCAGGCGGGACGTACACTGACATGAAAACAATCACTCTACCCTCCATTCTACCCACCAGGACAGTGTAACGTCCCCTCTCGTCATGGTGCACCTCATCAATCTCCAGTGGAAGCGAGTTCTTGATCATGATACCCACCCCCCGCGACCCCGAAGTGAAGCCCGAGTGGGCCACCAAACGATAGCCCCGCCGATTCATGGCATGGAAGGAGTTACCTATAAGGTGTGTCTCCTGCAAGAAGACAACATCTGGCGATATACGTTTCAGGAACTGCAGGACCACACCACGCTTAATCCGATCCCCCAGACCGTTAACATTCCAGGACAACACAGCCAAGTCCCTACCCCCCATCATACGTAGAAGCAATCAGTCGTCCCCCACAGAGCATTTCGAGAACAGCAATACAGTAAAGGGTTTGCCTTGCGGTGCAAACAAACAACACACCCCCCCCACCCCCCCATCCCAACAAAACTCCCCCCTCCCTGCACCCCTGCATGAGCCCAGTCAGCCCCCCCAAAGTGCAGTGTGCCTGTCGCCCCATAGAGAAAGACTAACTAGTACCCCAGAGGAGGAGGGAAGCCCCCAACAGACCCCGTACGACCTCCATAGGAGGGGAATATACACGATCGAGAAATGGTAAAGAAGTATTGTCCCGAGCAGGGCCTATTATTCACCCCTTAGTTCTGATCCGGCAGGCCCTCTCCACCGCCCGCACCCCCCCCACCCCCCCGGCCCCGATCATCAGGCAGAGTGTCCAACCAGTCCCCAGCCGCCTCGGGGCGATCAAAGAAGTGCGTGCGACCTTCCACCTCCACCCTTAGCTTAGCTGGAAAGAGCATTGAGTACTTTAGGTTCAGGTCCCGCAGGCGACGTTTAACAACGAGAAAACTGAGTCTCTGCTTTTGGACCGCCGGAGTAAAGTCTGGGTAGAAACGCACATCCATGTTGTCAAGCTTGACCGGTCCCTGTTGCCTGGAGGTCTGCAGGATAGCGTCCCTGTCCCGAAAATTAAAAATCCGGGCAATGAGAGGCCGCGGCGGGGCACCGGCCTTCGGCCTGCCCCCAGGGACCCGGTGAGCACGCTCAACCGCAAAAAACTTACTCAGGCCCCGGGGTTGCAGGTGGGTAAGGATTAGATCTTCCACAAAAAGGTCGGCGGCCTCCGCCTCTCGTCCCTCCGGCACCCCCACAATACGAACATTATTCCTCCTGGCCCGACCCTCAGAATCCTCCAGTCGCCGGTCCATCAGGGCGCTCGCCTGGCCAAGCCGGCGCACCTCCTTTTGGAGGGCCGCCACATCTGTCTCGAGGCCCGTTGTGGTGTGGGTCAGGGAATCGACCCGGTCATTCGTCTTAGAGAGGTCGGCCCTCACCAGGCTCACATCCACCAGGACCGAGTCTATTTTCTGCGCTAGGGTGTCGAAGCGCTGGTCCACCGAGGCCTTCATCTCCGCGATGGCGCCCATGACGTCCCGGAGGGTCAGGTCCACCGGCTGGGCAGATGTCTCCATCAGGCCCGCCGGGGACGTGCGCGATGTCTCCGGAGATCCCTTCTGGAGGGTGTAGCGGTCCATACTGTTGGATTGGTGCGCCGGGCCACGGCGGGTCGTCTTCACCTTCGCCCGGTCGCCATCTTGTTTGGTGGACATGCTTGCTTCCCCACCGTCGTGCCAATCTCCGCAAAAGGGCCGATAGACCCGTTCACGGGGTCCGGGGGAGGGAGGGCAGCCACCGCACCGCAGGACGATCCACAGCAGGCGGGTCAGCCGGGCACCTGGACAAAACCACACCACCGCACCCCGCTTCGCGACCCTACCTCACTGGAGGCGAGGAGGGCGCAAAAGTGAAAGTGAAAGCGCGGGGTACGCGAGTCGCCCAGCCGTGCCCGCCGCTGTTGTTCACTTTGTCCCCGGATCGCCCCACTACTCCAATCCGGGGGGCCGGCACGGGGAAGGCCGCAACCTTCGATCGGCGCTCCCGCCGGTGTTCGGGGTCCGATTCGAACACGGAAAACGGGTGGCGCCTCAGCTCGGGTTCACCGACACAGTCCCCTCGAAAAGGACAGGATATAGTCAGGATTAATTCAGGAGGTCACGGAGGTCCTCGGGAGCCTCGCACCTACGCGGCCATCTTGGTTGCGCGCTAGGCTCCTCCGGGCATGCACTTTCAAGGGGCGTTTTATGTAGATAAGATGCTGTCCATGGGGTGTTCTATCTCGTGTGCCCTATTTGAAACGTTCAGCACGTTTTTACAGTGGCGTTTTATTCACATTACTGGTCATGCCCTCATCTGCCATTATTTGGATGATTTTTTGTTCATTGGTGTTCAGAACTCAGGGCAGTGTCAAGCGGCTTTGGATGCTTTTCAGAGTATGGCGCAGGACCTCGGTGTGCCGTTGGCACCGGATGAAACAGAGGGTCCCAGTACCACCATGGTGGTCTTGGGTATTGAAATTGACACAGTGTCGATGGTGGCATGGTTACCGGAGGCAAAAGTGCAGGAGATTTCTTTATTTTTGTCATCGGTGGTCGAAGAGCGCAAATTGGAGCTCAGGAAAGTGCAAAAGTTGTTGGGATACCTCAATTTTGCGTGTAGGGTGGTCAGGGCTGGGAGAACCTTCTGCAGGAGGTTGGGGCTGTCTATGTCTGGGGCATTTCTCCCGCACCACAGAGTACGTATTTCTGCAGCCACTAGGGCGGATTTACGAGATTGGTTGACTTTTCTGGCAGAATTAAATGGAGTATCTTTCTTTTTTGCGGACGAAGATATGATTTGGCAAGTACAGGCTTACTCGGAATCAGCTGGAGCAACAGGTTTTGGCATATTTTGGGAGGGGCGTTGGTGCGCCGAGAGCTGGCCAGAGCGTTGGCTTATTCAAGGGCGCAGTATCGCCTTCCTAGAGTTCTTTCCTCTACTAGTGGCCTTGTCTGTCTGGGGTGAGGAGTTTCAGAATCGTTCAGTGCTGTTTAATGTTGACAATCTAGTGGTGGTAGAGCTGATCAATAACCAGAAGGCCAGGGATTTGAGCGTTTTACGTTTGTTGCGTGCTTTTATGCTGAAATGTTTACAGCTTAACATTGTTTTCAAGGCACGACATATTTCAGGTGTGAATAATTGTATAGCAGACTCTCTGTCTCGTTTGCAGTGGGAGAGATTTCGCAGGCTGGCTCCTGGGACCGCACCTCACAAGACTCAGGTCCCACAGTATGTCTGGGAGTGGGGGGACTAAGAATTGTCGACTTGGTAGAGCACTCTATAGCAGACTCTACGAGACGGAGCTATCAGCAAGCATGGAGCGAGTTCCTCTGTTATGGTAACACGTGCACTGAAAGTAGGGGAAGGATGGATGATGAGCAGTTCTTATTGGGTTTTGTGTTACACCTGATAGATAATGTTTTTTCCCACAATACCATTTCCGGTAAATTGGCTGGGATTTCTTTTTACGGGCAATCGCGGTGGGGGAGGGACCCGGTGGGGGGGTGCTGGTGAAGAGGGTTCTTAAAGGTTTAAGTAGGGTACAGGCTGGGAACAAGCAGTTACGCCGGTCGGTGACGTTTGATTTGTTACAAAGGATGCTGGGGCAGCTGCCACTTTGCTGTTATAATGAGTCTGAATGCGGCCTGTTTAGACTATGTTTTGTATGGTTGTTTTTTGGGGCATTCAGGGCATCCGAGCTGCTAGGTTTACGACATAGGGCGGGGATTAACGGTGATGAGGTTTTTCTGGAAGAACACAGGTTGCGGCTTTGGTTGAGGGTCTCTAAAACGGATCAGTTGGGTAAGGGAAAATGGGTTTTCAGAAAACAGGTGTGGGGTGGGTCAATGCTGTCCAGTGAGGGAATGGGAGGATTTCAAGGCCTCTAGTTTCTTTTCTCCTGGGGCCATATTTTGCCATGCACAGGGGAGTCAGATTTCAGTCGCCCAGTTGTTGGCTGTGATGAGGAAAGTGCTCGTTCTTCTGGGTGAGAACCCTTTATGTTTTGGAACACATTCGTTCCGTATTGGGGCAGCAACAGAGGCGGCTAGATTGGGATGGTCATGGGCAGACATACGTCGGATTGGGAGATGGAAATCCAAATGTTGCTTGAAATATGTTAGGAAATAATTTTTCAGTTCTACTGTGTTCTTTTTGTTAACGTTTGTTTTTCTGCCTAGGTAAGACTCCGGGGCTTGTAAATTTGAAAAAGACAACATGGATAGTAGGACACTCCTTCGTAAAGTGGGCCGCTGTTTATGCTGAGCAACAGATTTGTGGGAGATCGCTTGGACTCCAAAGTGCTAGCCGTGAAGTGGTTTGGAAGGGTAAAGGGGGAATGCGTTGGGGGGGATTTATTTTCATTGCTGACCATGATGTGTTCCAACAAGGGCCCGCCAAACCTGCTTATTATTCATTTGAGTGAGAATGATCTCCTGGCCTTATCTGGGCTGACATTAATAAAGTCGATGAAGCAGGATCTAGCAGGCATCAAGTCTAATTGGACAGGCACCACAGTAGTTTGGACTGAGTTCATAACGCGGATGCACTGGAAAGGAGCACGAAACCATGCAGCTATAGAGAAAGCGCGACGGAAGCTTAATAGAGCCATGAGACTGTTTTGTGAGGGCATGGGAATACAGGTTCTCTCTCATTCGGAGCACTGAAGGGCATCTTTTCCCGGAAGATGGGGTACATTTGTCTACCACGGGGCAAGCTTTCTATTTACTGGAACTAAGGGACATGATTGCTCAAGTCTGGAAAGAGAGTATTTGGTGCGCACCTTCAAGATTTTAACATTTTTCTGCTGGGTGGGGCAGATAACTCTTTTGGGGTACATTTGTCTACCATGGGGCAAGCTTTCTATTTACTGGAACTAAGGGACATGATTGCTCAAGTCTGGAAAGAGAGTATTTGGTGCGCACTTTCAAGATTTTAACATTTTTCTGCTGGGTGGGGCAGATAACTCTTTTTAGGTTTTCCTGGTTGGCGAGTTTTTTGCTGGGGGGGTGGGCAGCCTTGAGCGGGATTGCCCATCCTCCAACGGGGGAGGTGGGGGACGCAGTCATGGGGACGGGAAATGAGAATGAGGGGGATTCTATCAACAGGAGTCAATTATTTGTTTTTGCTTGGGGTCTACATTGGGGGTTATGTTTTATAGATGTCAAGGAAAAGTTTGGGGATTTGTTTATCAGATAATGAAAAATGTGTTTTAGAGAAAATATAATTTGGCACCTGTCTTAATAAAGTGGCCTTTTTTACTAATCAAGAAGTGGTGGATCGTGAGTTATTGTGCGATGATGCAAATGGATTAACAGCTTTGTCCAAATGTAGTCAGTGACAGGGGGGCAGCCAAATAAAGAAACAGCGAGAGAGGCGCATAATGAGACAGAGGCGGCGAAATCCAGCGGAGACAAAACAACTCTTTTAAGCGCTGCTTGCTAAAAGCGATCTTGTTTGCACACCATTGCGATTTTTCTCAGCATGACTCACCTATTTCATGTTTGCTGATCTTCCACTTTCATTTTTAGCAATGTCAGGCGTGGGGAGGGGAGCGTTGTTGAGTTGGTGGGGAGGTTTAAGATTTATTTGACTGTCTGCAGGAAAAACACAAGTTAGCAGCTTTTCCAATTTAGGACGTATTTTCCTATGTGTTTTAATGTGCACTTACTTGGTCTCATTATTTTTAGGATGTGTATCATGTGCGCTGTGAAACAGAATTGCTTCTAGGAGCTTGCAAGGGGTGAGCTTGTTCCGGCAGCATGGTCCAAATAACGTCCCTGCATCCTTGGCGGGGTTTTGCAGAGTCACTGGAGAAGTCCAGGAGGTGAAGTCGGTGTAATGTTTTTTTGTCTGTTGCACGTGAGATTGGCTTCACTGCCATACCTAGTGTGTGTGTGTGTGGTGGGGGGTCATTTCACTGGAGGGTCCTATGACTGAGAAGTTTGTCTCTGCCTTTGCACTTGTTTTTGGGGACCTGTAGAAAGTTAGCTTGGTCGGAGCAGATGTTGCAGCAAACCTGGCAGGGTTTGATTTTTTTCCAGAGGTAGTTGGTAGTGGGCCACGCAAGGCATTTGTAGGTGAGGCAGAGAGTTTTACAGGTGATTCTCGACTTGACGAGAGTAGGTTGAGGCGTATGCACTGCGGTTGTTGACTAGTTACATTGGACGCAAAAAATCCACAGAACTGAAATGCTTTGTGCTTATAGGGTAGCCTTTTTTATTTGGTAGACAGGCAGGCCGAACTAGAGAGCATTTCTATAGAAAGGATAGGACTTTAAAAGGGCTTGGCCACTGTGTGGTCTTTACAGAGAGAAACAAAATAGAAATAGAATAACTAAGAACATCCCATTATTTTGAGAAACCCTCTACCTTTGGATGAGAATGCTGTAGATGCCTGTAAATTTGAGGTTTTATTGCACATAGTGCCCTGGGCATAAAGGACATTTGAACCTATTTCTTGCACTGTGACATTTTGGGGTTACCAGTGTTTAGCAGCTTAAGCGGGGTGTCCATGGGTAAACTCCCTCTCTCTAAAATATTCATTATTTATGGGCCTCGTGTATCTGCATGTTTGCCGGAAAATGGTCATAAATAGCACCCTTAAAAAATGTTAATTCAGAGGGCAGTGTCATTCGGCTGACCGGCACAGTGAAACAAGCATTGGCATAGCCAATAGGTCTCACCTTTCGGACCTTATTAGTGTTTAGCCATACAACAGTTAATGTTGTTGCACCAAGGATATTGTGCTGCATGACTAAATACTTATAAGGTCCCAAAAGCGAGACCTATTGGCTATGCCAATGTTTGTTTCTACTTGGCTCAGATTCATCCTGATTGTTGTCAGCAGGAACGACAGAATCTTCAGCATGTTTTAATCAGTTCCTGCAGTGTATAGTTATGCGCCAGCACCATCTACTGAGCACTATGAATATTGCTACTGCAAGTGGAACTGGATAACTATATTGTGCATGTTTTCTTATCTGGTTTAAATACAACTACTGCTTTCCATGTGTTATAACGATTAGCATGCCTCTGATAATCAATATATTCTAGATACTACACTGATGCTCCCAACGCATGTTATTTCTTCAGCAACCTACAAATAAACTATAGAAGGAACCGGAACAGAGGCAAGTCTAAATGTGGTTACTTATATTGTTGCCACACAGTCAAGACGACGATAAGCACTTTTTTTTTACATTTATTAATCTAATTTGACATACAGAGTAGCGTTTCACTGTACGATTACTCATTGTGATGCGCACACCGAATAAAGTGTAAACATGTTCTTCTTTTAATAAATAGCTGGTAACATATGCTATTGCAGGGGTGCAACAAACATCTTGTTTGTTCAGATGCAGTCTGTCAGTCCTTCACCTCCCTTTCGAGGTTGTCAGGAGATCCTTCAGTGTCTTGGAGGCAATGGAATAATGCACTCGTGACATACTTGGGAGCAATTGGCGTAATCATTTTTTATTATTGCATTCTTTGGGCTGTGAGGGCAGAACATTTTTTAAACACCTCCCAGACGTAGTACCTATTGATGTGGAATTACAGGATGAATATCAACAAACCTTTAAGAAACTAGAGTCAGGGTTCAATGTAGTACCCAGCCTACTCATGTTAAGACATTTGTCTTGTAATGAATGTCTGGAAACACGGGAATCCTGCTTGTAAGTCAGCTGCATACCTGGTGACTGTACTGGCTAGGCCCCCACAGAGTAACTGTTCCAGAACATTAAAAAAACAATAAGCTCAGAACCTTCCCCCACAATAAGTATGCCATATTAAATATTCATAAGAAACATCACACAGATCCGGCACATTTAAAGAAAACGTACTAGACACACCCGTTCTTTCCCAAAGACACATACACATCAAACAAATGACTGTACAGTTGACACCAACCCACACACAACAACCAAACACAAAAACCAACATCATTCAACCATACATACCAATGGCTAAACAACATTAATTAAAAAAAACAAGATGCAGTGGGAAGATACATAAAACACATAACAGCACACCAACCTCAACTGCAAACAAAATCTTCCAACTACCTAGGAGGTCTGCAAGCTCTTGCCATCCTGGCACCAGAGTCTCCCGACGAAGGTGGATAACTTCCAGCCACAACATCACTACTCATACTCCCTCTGCTCACACCAATTCAACCGTGGTCGAGAAATTCACTGTCCCTCATCAACAGCCACCCACTACATTCATTCCCCTAGGAATCACGAGTCTGACAATTCCCTTCCCTTTGAAATAAAGCAACCCTTTTCAAATTCCAAGTCTGTCCATTTTCCAATTTGACCCAATTGAACCCTACCTTCTTACCCGTATATGTCTTCCTGAACTTTGACCACCTTTGTCCAACTCCCCGTGGTATTATCTTCTCCAAACCTCCTGCATTAATACAATCTACACAGACACATTCAATGTCCCTTTACCTTTCGACCCTGCCTTCAACTTGTGCATCCAAGAAAGAACAAATTTTGTCTTCTTTTGTCGACCCCTCACCATCTCTAACAATGACTTCCTTGTGATGACATTAACAGTAGTGCGATGAGCGCACAACATGTCCTTAATAGAATTCTGAACAACCAGCCCTGCACTGCAAGCCAACTCCAAAGTTCCCTTCACCAACTATTTAAACCTTCCACTTTACCATTTCCTTGAGGGTTGCACAACGAGGTACATACATGTTTTACTCCAATGCTACTCAAAAAATCATCCACCTCACAAGAAGTCAACTGTGTGCGATTACAATACAGATGGTATGTATTCCCTCCTCAATACCTTCCCTAACACTGTTATGATTGCACTCGTAGTACCTTTACTCATAAAAAAAACCTCAGTCCACTTGGACTTGGCATCAACCATAACAGCCGCAAATCTTATTCATATTCAGATATTCAGCCGCGGTCGCGCAGCGGGCACGCCAAAGGCGCGCCTAAGGCAAGCCCGTCTGCACCCGTCCGCGCCTGGACCGCGCCCAGTGCCAGGACCCCTGGTCCGCTGGGCCCCCCCTGCTACACCTTCGCTAGCCTCCTCGCACTCAAACCCAGCCTCTTCAAACCCTGCTTGTGGGCCTCACCCCTCAACACTCAAGGAGCCTTCTCGTGCGCCCACTGCCGCAACACTTTCTCCGTGGACCCCCCGCACACAACCGACAAAGACACACCGGCAGCCAGACCGGCCAGCACCATTAACTGCATCCTTCTCAACGTACGCTCCCTACACCGGCACGTCATAGAAATCTGGGACCTACTAGACACTCTCGCCCCGACGTCGCCTTCTTCACTGAGACCTGGACGAACGCAAGCTCCAGACCTGACATCGCCACAGCCATACCAGACGGCTACAAGTTCAAGAGGCTAGATCGCCCGAACCGACCGGGGGGGGATTGCCATCGCACACAAAACCTCCCTCAAACTCACCGTACCCGGCCCAAGCAGCGCGCTTCCCAGCCTGGAACACCTCCACTTCCAGGTACACACCAACCCCAGGACAACGCTGCGGGGCACTCTCATCTATAGACCACCAGGACCTCGTGCCCAACCCATTGCCACCATCACAGAACTCGCCGCAGCCCACGCCATCGCCTCCACAGACTACATTCTGCTCAGAGATCTAAACTTTCACCTCGATAACCTTCAGGACCTCAACTCCAAAGCGCTACTGGAGAATCTCGCCAACCTAGGACTCAAGCATCTAGTCAACACACCCACCCACAACGTGGAACACACTCTGGACCCCATCTTCACCAAAGGGCCTAACATCCAGTTCACCCACACCACCCGGCATCCCTGGACAGACCATCACTGCATCCACTTCACCTTCAATTCCAGCACCACGCCCAAACCAGCCCAGCGCCCGCCTAGACGGAACTAGAGCAAGATCACTCCAGATCTCCTCAACACTACCCTCCTCCACAACCCTCCCGCAGCCACCACCGACCCAGACGCCGCCGCCAAGGAACTCCACCGGTGGATTACCAGCTGCGCTAACACACTAGCCCCCCTCTGGCATGCTTCCAAGACACGCCCCGCATAAGCCGCCTGGTTCACCACCGTACTCCTAGAGACTAGACGCGTCTGCAGGCGACTCGAGATGACATGGAGGAACCAGAAGACAAATGAAGCCCTCATCAACCACAAGACCGCCATGAAGAACTACCACCAACTAATAAGGGACACCAAAAGAACCTTCATCACGGAAAAAATCAACGCCAACGCAGCGAACTCCAGTGAACTTTTTAACGTCATCAAACGTCTCACCAAACCTTCATGCGAAGCAACTGACATCACACCCACCCAAGATCTCTGCAACAAGCTCAGCACCTTCTTCCACCAGAAGATTATGACCCTTTACGACAATTTCAACGAACCAACTACGGCCTTTGCCCCTACAATCACGACCAGCGCCAACCCAACACTCTCCACATGGAGCCCCGCTTCAGTTGAACTAATCACCACCACCATGAAGAAGACCCACTCGGGCGCCCCCATGGACCCCTGCCCCCGCACATCTTCCACAGAGCCATCACGGCCATCACTCCCGAGCTAACCCACACCATCAACTCCCTGGTCTCGGGCACTTGCCCCATGGACTGGAAGCGCGCCAAAGTGAGGCCCCTCCTCAAAAAACCATCGGCGGACCCAACCGCCCTCAGGAACTACAGACCCATCTCCCTCCTTCCTTTCGTGGCCAAAGTCTCAGAACGAATCGTGAATACCCAGCTGACAACCTTCATCGAAGAAAACAACATACTGGACCCCTCCCAATCTGGTTTCCGCAGCAACCACAGCACCGAGACAGCCCTAATCGCGGCCACCGATGACATCCGCATGCTGCTCGATAAAGGACACACCGCAGCCCTCATCCTCCTCGACCTCTCTGCAGCCTATGACACCGTCTCACATCGCACACTGACCACCAGACTCCACAACACGGGAATTCACAGAGACGCCCTCAACTGGGTCCGATCCTTCCTCTCCAGCAGAACACAGAGGGTCATGCTCCCCCCTTTCCTCTCCAAACCCACCGCACTGCGGGGTACCCCAGGGATCCTCTCTGAGCCCGACCCTTTTCAATATCTACATGGCCCCCATCGCCGCCATCGTCAGACAGCACGGACTCAGCATCATATCCTTCGCCGAC
Source organism: Triturus cristatus (assembly GCF_964204655.1). Taxonomy (NCBI): domain Eukaryota; kingdom Metazoa; phylum Chordata; class Amphibia; order Caudata; family Salamandridae; genus Triturus; species Triturus cristatus. Next base: position 516,126,229 of record NC_140588.1, read on the forward strand.
GACACCCAGCTCATCCTCTCCCTCACCAGCAACCCCGAAGACACCAGAATGAGCTTCCAGGAGGGAATGAGTGGAGTAGCCACCTGGATGAAGGACAGTTGCCTCAAACTCAACTCCAAAAAGACCGAGGTTCTCATCTTCGGACCCAGCCCCTCAGCCTGGGACGACTCCTGGTGGCCTCCCTCCCTCGGCCCCCCTCAGACCCCAACAGACCACGCTCGGAACCTCGACATAATCCTCGACTCCTCGCTCTCCATGAACTGCCAAATCAACGCTATTTCCCCTGTCAGTTTCAACTGCCTCCGCACCCTACGAAAGACTTTCAAATGGATCCCCTCAGACTGCCTCAAGACAGTCACACACGCACTCATCACCAGCAGGCTCGACTAGGCAACTCCCCCTACACCGGAATCAACAAATCACTACTTCGCAAACTTCAAACCATCCAAAACGCCGCCGCCAGGCTCGTCCTAGGACTACCACGCCGGGAACACATGACGCCGCACCTACGAGAGCTCCACTGGCTCCCCATTGAGAAGAGGGTCAACTACAAACTACTCACGCATGCGTACAAATCTCTGAACAACATCGGACCCAAATACCTCAACGACCAAATGAGTTTCCACAAACCCAAGAGGAACCTTCGCTCTTCAGACCTCGCCCTGGCAGAGGTCCCTTGTTTGCAAACACAGTTTGATGCTCTATCACGGCTTCTTCCAACTCCTCATTGTTCTCTACTACAGACTCTTGGTTAATCGCTCTAGGATTCACTATCAAGTGCAAGTCATATTGGTGAGACCACACCAAGATGGGTTGTCCAGACTCTGGCACATAAACCTTTCCATAAGTTTCACACTCTTGAAACTTGATTTTTGAAGTGAGGAAACCTATTGCATCTATGTCCATCCTTCGATAACTTTTCAAGATTACAGCAGACGATTTTAATTTCTGACCAAGCCACGTCTCCTCAAACACTTGTTTGGGTGTTATGCTAAACAAAGAGCCATATTCCACCATCAGCAGAAAATCCTTTCCATTAATTTTGAATTAAGCTTTGGACCGTATTTTCCTTTTCACTTAACTGACATTTCTAACTATATCACAGCTATTCACCATTAACAGCTTGTGTTCAAAGTCCACCACTGCCTCATCCAATGCAGCCACACAACTTATGGACGCTTTTCACATCCTGCCAAATTGCCCCCCTTTCCCCACAACTATGGTAATCTTTGCCTATGCCAAAGCAGATCTTCGAATCTTCCTGATGATGATTGCTACCATATGTAAAACATGACTTGGTGACTTGTCTTCCTGAGTAGTTTGATGTGCTTGTTTTCATATTCCCTCCTTTTAGTTGTTACAGCTTTAAAAAGCATACCACATTTTCCTCCCCACCACATTCCTTTAATCCCTTTTGTGTGCTTCTGCCACCAGATGCAGATTTTTGAAATCCAAACATTGCATTTCCTTAATGCATTTTCACTTTCTTCCACTACCTTAGCTATATTTATAGCTTCCTTAAGTGAGGGATTGTTGGCAGCCGATAATAGTTTTTGCATTTTCTTGCATGCGCATTAAAACATTAACTGATCTTTAATTTGTTCTTCAGTTATTTGTCCAAGCTAGCACTTTGTTGCCAGCTCACGTAGCACAGCCACCAAGTAATCCACCGATTATGTGACTCTTGGAGGTTGGATGTAAAATTTGTGGCGAGCCATCATAAAATTTGCTGTTTTGGCAAAACTAGTCTGTAAATGCAATTTTGTGTCCTTATAAACGTCGGTAATCTAATTTTCTTGGTTATCAGTCACAGGAGGGAAGTACTTAAAACACGTGTTGACCCTAGAAGCAAAGCATTTTTCCTGATGGGAGGGAAATACACCCCATCTAAGGCTCGTTCCAATCCTCCCAGTCTGTTGGAGGATTTCCTGGAAGCATTAAAAACCTAGGCGGAGTGATACTGGTTTGATAAAGAGACATATTTGAACAGCCAAAGAATGAAATCCACTGTAGGGTCAGTATCTTGAATTATCAAGATGCATGTTGTCCCTCTAAAGAAACACGAGGTGGCGTAGCAGGTGTTGCGAATAGAATATTGTCCTGTCTGGACCAGCCCCTGTGGCCCTTTGTCTGCCATGTTGAGAGAGTACACAATCCAGAAAGTGGAGCGCACAAGGAGAAAAGGTATGCTCAGTTTATTTACTTCCTTTATAATTCTTATTTTTAGCAGATTCCTGTTACTAAGTGTTGACCCCCGGTTTATTTCTCTCGAGTAGCGCATGTAGAGGAGGCCACGCTCTTGTTTGCAGTTGCCGGCTTTTACACAATACGTGTAGTCATCAGCTCGAGCGCTTCATTGATGCGCTGCTTGTGTCCCTCATGCTGCGTGTGAGAAGGAGGGTGCCCTTGCACTCGAGGTTGTAGAGTTTTCAAGTTGGGCATGCAGCCAGCTCGAATGCTCAGCACAAAACACTTTAAAAAGAATGTTTTATTTATTAAGGTTTTGTTCCGACATATACATGTTACAAACAAATAGGCAATATCAAACCATACAGTATTCTTAGCGAGTTGTAGCCTTAGTAGTAGACCAGACCAGAACAAGATTGTGTTACATCTTTTTAACTATAAGCGCTCCTCTGCTATACTCATTGTGTTGTCTAAGAAACCAAGTATGTAGGACATTTTGACTACAGGTTGACCTTAAAGTCCTGAAGTACTGACGGGCATATCTTTTAATACATGCAGAAAGCGTGACAATAACTTGCGACATAAAAAATTCAGTGAACAGAGTGCACTAGCAGTTCCATGGGCGAACTGTATTCACAGGGTGAACTGAACCAGGTCGATAGTTGGGGTAATGTTGGTGATTAGGTACCTGTGGCTTGCGCGGAGTTATCCGGGTCTGTCTCATCTTTTTCTTTAAGTCGGGTCGTGAAGGGTTCTCAAATATCTTTCGGGCGTGATGCCATGGGCATAAGGTCCCAGAATGCAACTTGTTGCTCCTGACAGTAAGCGATATCCTGTACCCAGGTATCTATACGGGGGTACTAGAGGCACCTCAGTGTATGGCCAGTCTACGTTTTGCGAGTAGTAGCATCATAGCTATGAGTCGGCGTTTCTTGGGCGGGGCCCATTCAACGTAACCCAACAGGTCCACCAGCGGCATGCATTCCAGTGATATCCCTGTGACCTCCTGTATGGTTACATACACAACCTCCCAGAATCTGGCTATGAATGGGCAGTCCCGTGATACGTGCAGAAAGGTTGCATCATCCTGCTTGCTCTTCCAACATCTTGAATCCTGGTGTAGCCCTAATTTGTGTAATTGCGATACACTCTATGTATACATTTAAAATGAATTAGTCTCAATTTATAGTTTGGGGATAGGTGTCTTAGCTGGGAGCAACAGAATGACCATTGTTCATCTGTGGGCAATTCATTCAGATCTTCCCTCCACTGAACCAGAGCCGTCAGGGCAACACATTGGGCGTTGGACTGCGTAAGGTTGTATAGTCTGGTGATCATTTTACAGGGAGATGGGGTGACTAGTAGGTGTTCTAGCAGCAACATAGTAGCAGGAGATGATGGGAACGAGGATTACAGTGTTTTACAGGCCGCTCTGAGCTGGTAGTATAGGAATAATTCCAGGATGGGTATTGGATTGCCATCTTGGTTTTTCGGCGTCTCTAAGAATGTATCCTGTGGGTATAAGTTGCCCATCTTGAAAAGGCCCATATTACGGGCGCACGTTATGGTGCCCTTATAATGGAGGATAGGGAACAGTGGATGGTATGCAAGAGGGGTGGATGGTGCATATAGCAATGGGGTACCGACCCATTTCCTTAGACCCTCCGAGGCCCATTGACGAGTTTCAACCGTGTTCACTTCGCTAGTCATTCTATGATATGGCTTATATATAGCGGCATGCAAAGGAATGGGGTCTGCCAAGTCTTTCTCGATGGCTACGTGCGACTGGAATGAGATCCAGAAATGGAGAAACAGAGAAATTGAGCTTGTGCACATAATGCCTAAAGTTCGAGATCAGGGGCAACCAGCCCTCCCCGTAAGAGCGGTCGTGTCAACAGTTCCCAGATCACTTGCGGCTGCTTTCCAGCCCACACCAGGGCTATTAAAATGGATCTAAGAGATTTAAAAAAGGCTTGAGTTAGGGGGATGGGTATATTAGCAAATAAATAGAGGAATTTGGGGAGGACTATCATTTTTGTTATGGCGATTCTACCAGCCAAGGACAGTGGGAGAGCTGACCAGAATTTAGACTTGCGCTCCAGCCAGTCCAACAGTTTGCCAAAGTTCATGCACCAGATTTTCTGCATGTCTCTGCTGAGCCACACGCCTAGGTATTTTACAGGGCCATCAGCCCATGTAAGTGGGAATTCCAGTTCAGTTTCTAATGGGGCTTTAGTTAGTGGTAGGATTGATGATTTAGACCAATTTATTTTTATGCCTGACATACCGCCAAATTGAAGAATTTCACATAACACTGGATTCAGGTTTTCATCTGGTTTACGAATTTTAAAATGTGATATCGTCGGTATACATTGAAATTATTGGACTTCTATCTGTGAATCCCAGCCCACGAGTGGAATGGTGATGACGTGTTCTGGCAGCTAATGGTTCCATCGCCACTGCGAATAGCAGCGGCGATAGTGGGCAGCCCTGTCTTATGCCGCGTGTTATATAGAATGGTTCTGATAAAAGCCCATTAGCTCTTAGGCGAGCTGTAGCTTTAGTATAGAGCAGGCTAATCAGTTTGGTGAAATTTGGACTAAATCCCAGCCTAGGCAATATGGTAAATAAAAAAGGCCACTACCAATGGCTGGTAATTGGGGTCGATCTGGTGAACAGTAGCGAAAAAGGTAAGCAGATTATGGGCTGTTGTTCTGCCTGGAATGAATCCAGATTGATCTGGTCTGGCTATAAGCGGTAGGAGCGGCTGTAACCTATTAGCAATCAGTTTGGCGAGGATCTTTACATCAACATTGATTAAAGAGAGAGGTCTATATGAGTCACAAAGATTTGCTTGCTTATCAGGTTTGAGAAGGGAGATGATCACTGCCTCCTGCAGGGTTGTAGGCAGTAACCCACACCAACGATTCTCGGTATACTTCCAGCATTGGGGGCACCAGCTCTTCTGCGTATGTTTTATAGAAAGAAGTTGTCAACCCATCTAGCCCAGGCGCTTTCTCGCCTGGCAGGCCGCTGATAACCTGTGTTATGTCCTCCACCGAAAAAGGCTCATCTAGGTAGGACCTATGGACTTCGCTGAGCCAAAGCAGTTCAATGGAGTCTAAGTATGTGCCTTGCTCAGGGTGAGGAGCGCTTTGCGTGCGTGTGCGAGTATAATGAGGAATAGAAACTTGTGAGATGTTTATGTGTGGCTTGTTGTCCTCTGACGGGAGTTAAAGTGTCATCATGAAGCTCAGCTATGAAGGTTGGAGATGTATGTTGTTTAAGTGTATTAGCGAACGTTCTACCCGGCCTGTCGCCTTCGCCATAGCTGCGCGTTTTCGCTTTTTCCCCCCAGGAATCGGTCCCCTCTTTCTGCCTCTGCCCCGAATTCTATAAAATGTTCTCCCGCAAGGAGGCAAGATGTATGGATGCCCCTGACTGATAAAACATCAATTCCGTGGATCTAATGTCAACTTCCAACTTCGATAATGTTGCCCTAATTGACTTTAAAACTCCTGCTTGCCTAAAGAGTCATGCACCTCTGATAACTGCTTTAGAGACCTCCAATAAGGTGGAGGGAGAGTCCACCGACCCCTAATTCTTGGAAAAGAATTGGGTGATTTCAATTCTGATTTCCTCTTTAAATGCAGCATCTAAAAGACCGTGTGGTGGGAGGTGCCAGCTGAACGCACGGCGTAAAGTCTGTGATACTGTCAACTGCGGGCATGGTCCAACAGTGTGCGAGGCAGGTGTAGCATGTCTATGGTCCAGGATGCAATGTCCCCAGTAACCACCTGTTGGACAGGCCTCACAGACGGCTTGCTCCCTCCCCGCTCGACAGGGCCCGAACTCCGGCCCACCTGGCATATCCCCACGACAAGCACCTGTACTCCGTCTCCCGACGGACCCTCTGCCCTCGGACCCCTACTCATCACGGGGTCCAGCCCCACCGGCTTCCCCGGCCGGGTCAAGCCGCCATCTGGGGCCCTGCACCACGCGGCCGCATGGCCTCCCCTCGACCCTAACCCCGGGCCTGGCCGGCCCCGACATCCCGGCACCACCATCCACCCAGGAGGTGAGCGGACCACTTGGCAAGTCAATGGGAGAACGAACTGTCAAGGGCTCTCCCCCGCCAGGTGCCGATCGCCCCCAGCTCCCCCAGGCACTGGCTCCACCCCCTGCTGGGTGTCTGGACACCTTCATCCCGGACCCTCCGACCTCCAAGTGCGAGGGTCCGGACATCAAAGGGCACCAGCCCTATAACTGAGGCAGCTCCGGAGCAGGAAGGCAGTTGTATCCTGGAGTCGAGAGACACCGAGTGAACTCAACCTTGACGGTCTACTGGCGCTGCCGTAGCCCGCTCTTGTGAACCATCGTCCTGCCTGCTGGCGCTGCCGCGGCCTTCTGCAACAGTCATCTTCCTGGGACCTGCTGGCGCTGCCGCGGCCCGTTGTAACGACCATCCTCACCGGGACCTGCTGGCGCTGCCGCGGCCTTCTGCAACAGTCATCTTCCTGGGACCTGCTGGTGCTGCCGCGGCCCGTTGTAACGACCATCCTCACCGGGACCTGCTGGCGCTGCCGCGGACCGTATATCTTCCGGGGACCTGCTGGCGCTGCCGCGGCCCGTTGTATCGACCATCCACACCGGGACCTGCTGGCGCTGCCGCGGCCCGTACCACCTAACCACCAAGCTCGAGGATTGTGAGCTCATCATCATCTCATCAGAACTACCTGATTGGTAAATAGACTGCCCCGCTACCCCCTTCCCTACCTTGCGAGACTCTAATCGAGGGGACCCCTGAGTCCAGACCTCCTTGTACCATTCAACCGTACCTTAAATAAGTGCTTATAAAGAACGCTGAACCTTATCCGTGTGTGATATCTGTCTGTGGGGGGGAAGTTACTTGTCTGTACGATCGCTGGAGACGGCTCTCCCCGGAGACCTCTCCTCCTGACCCCGGCCGACCCTCCCGGTCCGTCTACCTTTTCTAACATTGGTGGCCAGCGGCGCGATCCGAATCAACGCGTAATCGTACAGAGAGTAGCTCACCCCACGACAAAACACGATGTCGACCAAAGATAGCAGCTCCACCGAGAAGTTCCAAATGGAGAAATTAGAAGAATACAACCACCGCGAACTGAGACAATTTTGCATAGAACTTGGCATTGCTACCACCGGCCTGAGTACCAAGGATGATCTAAAGCGCGCTCTTGAGTCATGGACAGAAACTGGGGTCGCAGGACCCTCCGACCAAAGCAGCGTCACACCAGACCAAAACAGCATCACACCAGAGGGGAACGCCACGGCTCCCGAGGAGCGGGGAACGGGCCTCTCGCAGGAGGAGATACGAGAAAGAGACAGAGTCAGATTACACGAATTAGAGATGGCACGACTCAAGATGGATGGGGAACTCAAGTTAGCTGAACAGAAACTCAACCTCGAGCATATGCGGCTTCGAGAGGAACGAGAAGAAAAGCAGAGACAGAGAGAGCTGGAAGAGAAAAAAATAACGCTCGAGCACGAGCGCCGACTGGCGGAAATAGAACTGCGCAAACAGAATAAGGAACTGGGGGTGCCTGAGCGACCACACACCCCGGGGCCAATTGAGAAAAAAGTTCACATCCCCAAGGATGTGGTCCGCGAGTATGTCCGAGAAGACGACATACAACAGTGGTTTAAAGCCTATGAGATCGCAATGACCTCCCACCGGATCGACCGGAGTGATTGGGGAGCTGGACTTTGGGGGAGATTTATCAACGAGGGTCGCGATGCCCTACTACAGCTCCCCGATCACCAAATGTCGTCCTACGACCACATGAAGGCTGCCCTCCTCACCCGCTACGGCCTCACGCCCGAGATGTACCGCCAGAGGTTCCGAGACTGCACCCGGATCCCAGGTACAACTTGGGTAGAATACGTGAACTATTTCAGCCGGGCCTTCGAGGGTTGGATCAAGGGGAGTCAGGTCACCACCTACGAACAACTCTTCAACCTTATGGTATGGGAGCACCTGTCAAACAACTGTTTCGTCGAGCTCAGGCAGCACCTACTCGACAGTAAGCTGACTGACCCCCGGCAGCTCGCCGCCGAAGCTGACCGATGGGAAAGCACCCGAGTGGGCCGGAGAGGGCCACACGAGCAGAATCGAAGCAACCAAAGCCAGCACCGTCCTCGGGGTGGAGGAGGAGGCCAGGGGCGAGGGAGAGACGCCTTGCCGGCAACCCCCGTGGCCAGCACCCCGCCTCCGGCCGGCCGGAGCAACCCCCCGTTGCGTCCTGGGTTCCGGGCCAACGTCACGTGCCACCGATGCCAGCGAGTCGGCCACTACGCCAATGACCCGAGCTGCCCGCAGAACCAAACACCCAAGCCCCGCCAGGTAGCTGCCGCTGCCCTCGGGGAAGAGCAATCATCGGAGGGACCCGAAGAGTATGAGCCGGCCCAGCAAGGGTGGGAACCGGCCGCCATGGTCCTGGCATGCTTAGGGGGAAGAGACATGGTTCCGCGGGCTCCCCTACCCGCCAACACCAGAAAATACGGTCAGTGGGTGACCATTAATGGACAGAGAGCCGAGGCCTTGCGTGACACCGGCGCCAGCGTGACGGCCGTCCGCTGTCACCTGGTAAAGCCCGAGCAGATCCTGCCGAACATTCTCTGCCCCGTCCGCTCGGCGGATAACTCTGAGAGCATGTGTAAGATGGCCTGCGTCCCGTTTGAATGGGGAGGGGTCTCCGGCCTACTGAAGGTGACGGTCCGGGACGATGCCCCCGTGGACTGCCTCCTGGGGAATGACCTCGAGAGTTCCCCGTGGGCCACCGTCGAGAGAAGAGAGCACTTGGGGATGCTGGGCCTCCCGGACTGGGCCTGCGTAACCACCCGATCCATGGCCACCCGTGCCGCCCCCCGATCAGAAGAAACCGAATGGCCAGCACCTCCGCCCCCGGTTGCCCCCGTAGAGGACAACGGCGAGTCCGACCTCCCGGACCCGACTACCGAAGAAGACGCGCAACACCAGGACCTTCCGGATCTGGCTCAGTGGCGGCAAGAAGGGGGGCCCACCCAAGAACAGTTCCGCCAGGAACAAAAGACCTGTCCCTCCCTCGAGGGACTCCGCCAACAAGCCAGCACCCAAAACGCCGGGGACACCACCGGAACCCACTGGGTCTGCTGGGATAACGACCTGCTCTACAGCGAGCAAAGAATCGCCGAGCTGGGGGCCGGTCGAGTTCTGGTGGTACCGCTCCGCTTCCGAGACTTTCTGCTCAACCTGGCCCACGATGTCCCCCTGGCTGGACACCTGGGCCAGGACAAAACGTACAGTCGCCTGGTGACCCACTTTTTCTGGCCGAAAATGAGGAATGACGTCCTGAACCACTGCCGATCTTGCCCCACATGCCAAGCCAGCGGGAAGAGTGGTCGGAAGCTGAAAGCCCCTCTGCAACCCTTCCCTGTGGTCACCACCCCGTTCGAGAGGGGGGGGATAGACATTGTGGGACCTCTGGACCCCCGCACGGCGCAAGGACACAGGTTCATCTTGGTACTAGTGGACCATGCCACCCGCTACCCCGAGGCGGTGCCCCTACGGACAGTGACCGCTCCGGTGGTTGGCCGGGCCCTGATGGGGATCTTCTCCCGGGTAGGCTTCCCCCGAGAAGTCGTCAGCGACCGAGGTACGAATTTCATATCCAAATACATGAAGTCCCTCTGGCAACAATGCGGGGTCACCTACAGATTCACGACCCCCTATCACCCCCAAGGGAACGGACTAGTGGAGCGTTTTAACCGCACTCTCAAAGGGATGATTGGGGGATTGGAAGAGCCTCTCCGTCGCCAGTGGGATGTACTGCTCCCGTGCCTCCTCTTCGCCTACCGGGAAGTTCCCCAGAAGTCCCTCGGTTTTAGCCCCTTTGAACTCCTCTACGGGCACCCTGTGCGAGGGCCCCTCAGCCTAGTCAAGGAAGGTTGGGAGATGGCCCCCCTCACGACCCCTCCAGACGTCTTCAAATACATCCTGGCCTTACGAAACCAGACCCGGCGCTTCAGGGAGATGGCCAAGGCGAACCTCGAGGCCAGCCAGGAGGACATGAAGAGGTGGTATGATCACAATGCCTCCTCCGTTGAATTCGAGCCTGGGCAGCAAGTATGGGTGATGTCCCCCACCGAACCATGTGCCCTGCAGGATAAATGGACGGGGCCCTTCAAAGTGGTCGAGCGCAAAAGCCCCGTCACTTACCTCATCGACATGGGGTCCTCCCGGAACCCCCTTCGGGTCCTCCACACCAACCGGCTCAAACCACACTTTGTGCGATCCGAACTAAGCCTCTTGATGGCTACAGACAGTGGCACGGAAGAAGACTCCGAGCCCCTCCCGGATCTCCTGAAGACTCAGGAGAAGGACGGCTCCGTGGACGGGGTCCGGCTCTCTGACGCCCTCACTTCGGAGCAACGCCAGGACTGCCGGGACCTCCTGCTGCAGTTCGCTGCCCTGTACTCCCTCACCCCCGGGGTCACCCCCTGGTGTCTGCACGACGTAGACACCGGGGACAGTCCCCCTGTCCGGCACCGGGCCTACCGCGTACCAGATCGGGTACGGGCCTGCATACAGGAGGAAGTGGCCAAGATGCTCACGATCGGGGTCATCGAGCCCTCGGACAGTCCCTGGGCCAGTCCGGTCGTATTAGTTCCCAAGGCCGCTGCCCCCGGCTCCGCCCCTGAACTGAGATTCTGCGTCGACTACCGGGGCTTGAACGCTGTCACCCGGACCGACGCTCATCCCATCCCCCGAGCAGACGAGCTGATCGACCGGCTGGGTGCCGCCCGCTACCTTAGTATCTTCGACCTAACGGCGGGCTACTGGCAGATCGGCCTCACACCCAGGGCTCAGGAACGGTCAGCCTTCTCTACCCCCGATGGCCACTATCAATTTAAGGTCATGCCCTTTGGCATGAAGAATGCCCCCGCCACGTTCCAACGCCTTGTGAACCAGGTCTTGGCGGGACTTGAAGAATTCAGCGCTGCCTACCTGGACGATATCGCTGTATACAGCCGCCACTGGTCCGACCACCTCCGTCACCTCCAGGAGGTCCTACACGCCCTCCAGCGGGCCGGCCTCACCATTAAGGCCGGCAAGTGCCAGATTGGCCAAGGGTCTGTGACCTACCTTGGGCACCAAGTGGGGAGCGGGCTGGTGGCCCCACTACAACTTAAGATTGCTGCCATCCAGTCCTGGCAGCCCCCCGTCACCCAGACCGAAGTCCGAGCCTTCCTGGGGCTCACCGGCTACTACCGGCGGTTCGTGAAGGACTACGGCAGCATCGGGGGGCCCCTCACGGGTCTCACATCCAAGAACCAACCGAAGCGGGTCAACTGGACTCCTGATTGTCAAGCGGCCTTCGAGGAGCTGAAGGCCGCCCTGTGCACCGCCCCGGTGCTCCAGGCCCCCGATTACAGTCGGGAATTTGTGGTGCAGACCGACGCCTCCGACCACGGCATCGGAGCCGTCCTCTCTCAGTTGAACCCCGAAGGTCATGACCAGCCGGTGGCCTTCATCAGTCGACGTCTCCTGGCCCGAGAACAGCGTTGGAGCACCATCGAGAGGGAGGCATTTGCAGTAGTGTGGGCCCTCAAAAAGCTCCGACCCTATCTCTTTGGTACCCACTTCCGGGTACAAACCGACCATCGACCCCTGCAATGGCTGATGCAGATGCGGGGGGAAAACCCAAAACTCTTGCGCTGGTCCATTTCCCTGCAGGGAATGGACTTCACCGTGGAGCACCGACCAGGCCAAGACCACGCCAACGCGGATGGCCTGTCCCGCTTTTTCCGCCTCGACGAAGAGAGTCCCCAAGGAGATGGGTGACTCTCCCCGCCTTCAGCTGGGGGGGACGCATGTTGGACAGGCCTCACAGACGGCTTGCTCCCTCCCCGCTCGACAGGGCCCGAACTCCGGCCCACCTGGCATATCCCCACGACAAGCACCTGTACTCCGTCTCCCGACGGACCCTCTGCCCTCGGACCCCTACTCATCACGGGGTCCAGCCCCACCGGCTTCCCCGGCCGGGTCAAGCCGCCATCTGGGGCCCTGCACCACGCGGCCGCATGGCCTCCCCTCGACCCTAACCCCGGGCCTGGCCGGCCCCGACATCCCGGCACCACCATCCACCCAGGAGGTGAGCGGACCACTTGGCAAGTCAATGGGAGAACGAACTGTCAAGGGCTCTCCCTCGCCAGGTGCCGATCGCCCCCAGCTCCCCCAGGCACTGGCTCCACCCCCTGCTGGGTGTCTGGACACCTTCATCCCGGACCCTCCGACCTCCAAGTGCGAGGGTCCGGACATCAAAGGGCACCAGCCCTATAACTGAGGCAGCTCCGGAGCAGGAAGGCAGTTGTATCCTGGAGTCGAGAGACACCGAGTGAACTCAACCTTGACGGTCTACTGGCGCTGCCGTAGCCCGCTCTTGTGAACCATCGTCCTGCCTGCTGGCGCTGCCGCGGCCTTCTGCAACAGTCATCTTCCTGGGACCTGCTGGCGCTGCCGCGGCCCGTTGTAACGACCATCCTCACCGGGACCTGCTGGCGCTGCCGCGGCCTTCTGCAACAGTCATCTTCCTGGGACCTGCTGGCGCTGCCGCGGCCCGTTGTAACGACCATCCTCACCGGGACCTGCTGGCGCTGCCGCGGACCGTATATCTTCCGGGGACCTGCTGGCGCTGCCGCGGCCCGTTGTATCGACCATCCACACCGGGACCTGCTGGCGCTGCCGCGGCCCGTACCACCTAACCACCAAGCTCGAGGATTGTGAGCTCATCATCATCTCATCAGAACTACCTGATTGGTAAATAGACTGCCCCGCTACCCCCTTCCCTACCTTGCGAGACTCTAATCGAGGGGACCCCTGAGTCCAGACCTCCTTGTACCATTCAACCGTACCTTAAATAAGTGCTTATAAAGAACGCTGAACCTTATCCGTGTGTGATATCTGTCTGTGGGGGGGAAGTTACTTGTCTGTACGATCGCTGGAGACGGCTCTCCCCGGAGACCTCTCCTCCTGACCCCGGCCGACCCTCCCGGTCCGTCTACCTTTTCTAACACCACCCAATAATACAGTCCTGGACCAGGCCCTATGGTGTGAGGTGATGCAAGTTCCCTCCCTGGTTTCTGGATTTCTGCTGCGCCAGATATCGGTGAGATTGTTGTCAAATATAATGGTGTTTAGTTGCTGGGCTGCCCTTGTGTGCGGGCAGCGAGCGGCCCTACTGTCCCATTCGTTTTTTAAAGTGACATTAAATTAAAGTCCCCGCCCCTTATGACTGTGTCGCCCCCTGTTGCCAGTGCCCTTGCCCATACATGGAAAAAATTGTGGTTCATCCACATTTGGACCATATATAGCCACCAAGGTAACCTGTGTGGACATCAGCATGCCATTTAGAATGGCGTAGCGCCCGTCTGGGTAGATCTGTGTGTGTGTGTAGTTATCAACCCCAAGCCTCGTCTGATCAGCACCGAAACTCCCCTTGCATAGTTGGAGTACGGGGCTGAGTGTATCTCCCCCCAGTGTCTGTTGTGCAATTTGGGATCTGTACCACATTTCAAGTGAGTTTTTTACAGGAAACACATATCTATGCGATGTCTGATTAAATATGTATGCATTTATCTAGATTTTCGGAAATCATTAAGCCCTCTAATGTCCCAGGTAAGGAATTTAGCCTCTGTCATGTTACATCTGGTATGTTAGTGTGTACTTGTATCGGACAGGAGCACATTGGAGCAGAGAGCAATACAGATAGTTTTACTAACACAATCCTCGTGTGCAAATAGGATCTTAAAAAAGGTTGATAAAGAAGACAAACTGTGATCTACTGTATTCATATTCTGTATAGCTAACAACTGTATATCTGGGAATGGTGTAAACACCCCATCTCTCCCACCACCCACACCAACCTCCCAATTAGGTTGTGACATGTTACCCCCATCCCCCTTTGCCAACCCCCTTTAACAAGAATGCAAAAACACTTGAGAGTTCTCCCTGTGGGGCTTGAGACGCCAGCATAGACCTGCCTGGTGGCAGGGTGGCCAGGCCGTAGCAGTTTTTATAGAATCCGTCAAATATAAAACTTGCGTCGTTACAGAGTCAAAGAGAATAGGTAACCTTTAGCTTAGCAGTGTTAGTGACGAGTTTAGCCATATTTTATAAATTACATACAGGGCGCAGTAACGCAATTCCCAAAATTCTGGTTAAACATGTCAGTCATTTTCGCTCAGGTTCTGTTCTGATTCAGTTTGCTGTGAGGAGCGAGGCGACGTCTTTTTGGTGCATATATGCTTGGTGTACTTGAGAGCTGCCTTGGCGTCAGTAAAGAAGTGAGATTGCCCTTCGCATGTTATTTTTACCTTGGCCGGGTACAGCATGGCATACGGAATGGAGGCACTTTGAAGGTTGCGTTTCGCCGGTGCAAACTCTCCGCGAGCGGTCTGCACCGATGGAGTGTCGTCTGAGAAAATGGAGATAGAGTTCCCCTGGTGTGTTATAGAGCTCCTGTCCCTGGCTGCCCTTAGAATACAAAACACTTTAAATAGCAATCAATCAATCAAACATTGTATTTATAAAGCGCACTACTTACCCGTGAGGGTCTCAAGGCGCTGAGGGGAGGGGGTGCTGCTACTGCTCGAAGAGGTTTGGAGGTCTGGAGCAGGTCTTGCGTCTGCCATAGGTGGGTGGGGAGGGTGTTCCAGGTCTTGGCGGCGAGGAAGGAGAAGGATCTGCCACCGGCGGTCGTTCGTTGGATGCGGGGGACATCAGCGAGGGTGAGGCTGGCGGACTGGAGCTGGCGGGTGCGGGTGTAGAAGCTGTGTCGGCCATTGAGGGAGGCTGGTCCAGTGTTGTGGAGGGCTTTGTGTGCGTTGGTGAGTAGCTTGAAGGTGATCCTCTGTTCAACGGGTAGCCAGTGTAGGTCTCTCAGGTGGGGGGGTGATGTGGCTGCGGCGAGGGACATTGAGGATCAGTCAAGTGGAGGCGTTTTGGATGCGTTGCAGTCGTCGCAGGTGTTTGGCCGGGATACCTGCGTAGAGTGCGTTGCCGTAGTCCCGCCTGCTGCTGACGAGGGCCTGGGTCACAGTTCTTCTTGTTTCGGTGGAGATCCACTTGTAGATCCTGCGGAGCATGCGAAGGGTGTTGTAGCAGGAGGAGGAGACGGCGTTGACCTGCTTTGACATGGAGAGGGAGGAGTCGAGGATGATTCCCAGGTTGCGTGCGTGGTCGGTGGGTGTCGGTGCTGTTCCTAGCGTGGTTGGCCACCAGGAGTCGTCCCAGGCTGAGGGGGTGGATCCGAGGATGAGGACCTCCGCCTTGTCCGAGTTCAGCTTCAGTCGGCTGCTCCTCATCCATACGGCGACGGCCTTCATTCCCTTGTGGAGGTTGGTTTTGACGGTGTGCGGGTCCTTGGTGAGGGAGAGGATCAGCTGGGTGTCGTTGGCGTAGGAGATGATGTTGAGATCGTGTTGGCGGGCGACGTGGGCAAGGGGGGCCATGTAGACGTTGAACAGCGTCGGGCTGAGGGAAGAGCCCTGGGGTACGCCGCAGATGATGTCGGTGGCTTCGGAGCGGAAGGGGGGGAGGCGGACGCTCTGGGTTCTCCCGGAGAGGAAGGATGTGGTCCAGTCCAGGGCCTTCTCTTGGACTCCGGCATCTTGGAGGTGTGTTTTTAGTGTGTGGTGGCAGACCGTGTCAAAAGCGGCTGATAGGTCCAGGAGGATGAGGGCTGATGTCTCGCCGTTGTCTAGTTGAATCCTGATGTCGTCTGTGGCGGCGATGAGGGCTGTCTCAGTGCTGTGGTTTCTTCGGAACCCGGACTGGGAAGGGTCTAGGATGTTGTTGTCCTCGAGGTAGCGGGTCAGTTGCGTGTTGACGACTTTCTCGATGACCTTTGCCGGGAACGGGAGCAGGGAGATGGGCCGGAAGTTCTTGAGGTCCTTGGGGTCCGCCTTGGGCTTCTTGAGAAGGACGTTGATCTCGGCGTGCTTCCAGCTTTCCTGAAATGTGGCTGTCTCGAGGGAGATGTTGACTACTTTCTGAATTTGGGGTGCGATGGCTGCGTCTGTTTTGTTGAGTATGTGGTGTGGGCAGGGGTCTGACAGTGATCCTGAGTGGATGAAGTTCATGATCTTGCGTGTTTCGTCGTCGTTGACGTTGGTTCAGGAGGTCAGGTGGTTGATGCGGGTGGTGTTCACCGGGGGGGGGGTGGGGTCTGGCGCTGTCGGGGCAGTCATGGTGTTGAAGCTGTCATGGATGTCAGCGATCTTGCGGTGGAAGAAGGTGGCCAGTGAGTCGCACAGTTCTTGTGAGGGCGGGATGTCGTTGGAGAGTTCCTTGACAATGCTGAAGAGTTCTTTGCTGTCGTGTGCGTTGTTGTCCAGGCGGTCTTTGAAGGACGATCTCTTGGCTGATTTGATGAGGTGGTGATGTCTGCGGGTGGCGTCCTTGTGGGCTGCGTAGCTGTCCGATGTTCGTTCGTGGAGCCATTTCTTCTCCAGTTTCCGGCATGTTCGTTTGGAGGTCTGGAGCTCTTCGGTGAACCAGGCGGCTTTCTTGCTGGTGCGGCTGTTGGATGGTTTCTTGAGCGGGGCGAGGGTGTTGGCGCACTCATCGATCCATTGTCTGAAGTTGCGGGCGGCGGTGTCTGGGTCGGTGAGGTCGGTGGGCGGGTTCTGGACGAGGGTGTTGGCCAGCTGGTCTTCGATGACTTTGCTCCAGCAGCAGCGGGGCAGCTGTTGGGTGCGGTGGTGCGTGGTGGACTTCTTGTAGGTGAAATGGATGCAGCGGTGATCGGTCCAGTGGAGTTCAGTGGTGTGGTCGAAGGAGACGTGGGTGCTTGTGGAGAAGATGGGGTCAAGCGTGTGGCTGGCGGCATGGGTGGGTGCGGTGACAAGTTGTCTGAGGCCGAGGTTGGCGATCAGGGTGGCGGAGTTGGCGTTGTTGTTCTCGAGGTGGAAGTTCAGGTCTCTGAGGAGGATGTAGTCCGTGGAAGTGAGTGCGTTGGTGCTGACTAGGTCGGCGATGGAGTCGCCGAACTGTGGCTGGGGTCCGGGGGGGTCTGTAGACGAGGGCTCCTCTGAGGGTGGTGTTGGTGTGGATCCGGAAGTGCAGGTTTTCAGCAGTGCTGAGGGTGTCCTCTGAGTGTGTGGAGACCTTGAGGGAGGACTTGTGGACGATGGCTATTCCTCCTCCTATTCTGTTGGTGCGGTCTCTGCGGGAGATTTTGTAGCCGTCCGGGACGGCTATGGTGATGTCGGGTGCCGAGGAGTCGTTCCGCCAGGTCTCGGTCAGGAAGGCGACGTCTGGGGCGGAGGTGTCGAGCAGGTCCAAGAGCTCGACGGCGTGTTTGCGTGCGGAGCAGGTGTTCAAGAGTATGCAGCGGAGGTGATTGAGTCCAGTCTTTGGTGGTTTGGCGGCTCTGTTGCAGGTGAATCTGCAGTTGCAGCAGGAGAAGTGTCCCTGGGTGCATTTCGGGGCGGCCTGGATGCAAGTGTGGTGTCGCCCGGCGTTGAGTGCATGGAGAGTGCTGGCGTCGTACCGGAGTCTGGCATCGTGGCGTTCGCGGGGTCCAGGGTTTCTGGCGCTGGGCGCGGTCCAGGCGCAGACGGGCGCAGACGGGCTTGCCTCTGGCGCGCCAGCGGCGCGGCTGTGCAGCGGCCGGCATTTAAGGCGGGGAGGGAGGGAGGAGCAGCTTTGAGGCGGGAGCAGGGCGGCGAATGGACGGCGAGGGGGCGGGGCCGCAGGGAGCAGCGGCGGGATCCGCAGAGGGTACAGAAGAGAAAAAAGGAGGGAGGGGGGAGACGAGCAGGACATAAGGGCAAGAACAGCAAAACGAAGTACAAAACAGGACAAAATGCACAAAAGAGCACAAAACAGTGACAACAATAAACTCCGCTGCAGGGGCACGATCAGGGGGCACAGCAGGATCGAGCTCACGCTCAGAGCGGGAGCGAGGGGGAGAAGGCACTGGCACACAGGTGGAGCTGTGCGGCAGGAGGGGAGTGACCTGGCCTGCGATAATCCAATATAGGCTGGGCAAGTACCTGAAGGTGCTTGAAGAGAGGCTTCCTGAGGCTGATCAACGTGTTAATAGAATCCTTGGGTGAGAGACAAATTTCTCTCGGAATCCTTATGATTGTAACGTGGCAGCAAACTGTGATGGGTTCGCCCTGTTGGGATGGTCCCCGCTCCTTCTCTCCCGGATAAAGTAGTGATGTAGACCTATTAGTGGGGGCGTTTTATTCTGCTTTATTTTTCGTTTGTCAGAGGCTCAATAAAGTTATTGTTAACCAAAACAAAACAGTATAGGAACTAAGGAAAACTAAAGTTCTCTTCCTTCGAAGTCTGGTCGTCTCTGTGGTTGATCCTTGGTCCTGGGTTGTTTGGCCGTGGTTGAATGACTCCGGGAGGAAGTTGGGATGAGGCAAACGGAAAAAGAAGGAAAAGAAAAGGGACTTTAGACACTTGTCTGTTTATACAGTGCAGCGGGGTTAGGGATGTGTGCACCACCACCAGTGTCCCTAGCTGTGCAGTGCCTAGGGGGAAGGACGTTCACTGTGCTCCGCCTGTTGTGGTCCTCCGTCCAGCCCACCACTTTCTAAATGAGAAGGGGTGAGTAAAGGTCACTTGCCTGTATCCACAACCCTCCCGGCTGTAGTATGGGGAGATCCCGCCTCCTTATCCTCTCCTGGAGGGCTGGTCCCGATCAAGTTTAAAGGGAGTTCTTCCTCTGTGCTTGTGGTTCTTCCCAATTGGCTGCCTCCTTCCAGCTCGTCCTGTGGGGTGTCCTCCCTCCCAGATTGCGCGTCGGCCGTTGTCTCCACTCGCTCTGTGTTCTGCATCTCCCTCCTGGTGGGTTTCTCCTCGGGAGACAGTCGGCCTTTTTCTTCTTCCTGTCCCGTGGTTCCGGCACCCGAAGAGCCAACCACTAGATCGCCACCGATAATTCCGGTTGTGGGTGAGTCGGCGGCCATGTTGGAGTTCTCGGCGCTGTCTCTACTCCGGAGAGATGGGTTCTCGGAGACTTCATCACACAAACATTTTTGGTTGTCACCTAGACTTGACTGCTGGGCTACCTGGCCAATTTGTCTCCAATAAATGTTGTATTGAAGGTTTGGAAACACAGGAATCTCTCTTGAAAGTCAAGTTTAATGTAGCAGCAAACCTGGTGACCTCACTGGCCAGGCCCCCACAGAGTAACTGCTCCAGAACATTAAAAAACATAAGCTCAGATCTTTCCCCACAATAAGCATGACATAGTAAACATTCTTAAGAAACATCATACAGAACCAACACCTTCAAAGCAAACTTACTTCAATAAGTTCTTTAAAAGGGTACAAAGATCTGGAGAGGAGGTCAATACTTACATAAGTGTCCCGTGCAGAATGGTTGCAGATTGTGAATTTCAGCACTTTGCTGGTCAACTGGATGGGGACCAATTCATTTTGCATTGGATAGACAAAAGTTAGTAGCTAACTGGAACTTTTATCCATGGGTAATCATTCATTGGTGGACACCAATAAAGAAGCAAAAACGATTGTGATTTTAAAACAATCGGTGAAGGAACTAGAAGACAAGAAAACTGATCTGCTATGCTCACTCCTCAGGAACAGTGACAAAGGGGTGAAGAGCAGTCAGGATACCAGCAGAAATCGTTTTTTCAAAAAGAACATATGTTTCTGATACGATCAACAAATGCATCTTAAAGAGGGGAAAACATGTCCTGCAAAAAATGTTACATGTAGGCTGTTTAACCCCTTCGCTGCTAGGCCTTTTCCCCTCTTGTGCCAAGACTTTTTGGGGCTATTTGGGGTAGTGCGCGCTTAGGCCCCTGTAACTTTTTGACCACATAAGGTATCCATGACAAATTTGCGTCCTTTTCTTCCAACATCATGAGGATTCTAAAGGTACCCAGGGTTTGTGGATTTCCCTGGAGGGGTCCCAGAAATTAGCCAAAATACAGCTACATTTTGGATTTTTTCGGAAAAATTAGAAAAAAGGGCTGCAAATGAAAGCATCTGGGTTTTTCCCTGCAAATGGTATCAAAAAAGGGTTTGTGGGGCTGAAATCACCATTTTCCCAGCTTTTAGGGAATGACAGACATTTGTCATACAACCAACATTTTTCACACAGTTTTGGCATTTTTCTGGGACATAGCCTATTTCTGCAATTTTTTGTGCTTTCAACCTCCTTCCAGTTAATGGTAGAAATGGGTATGAAAGCAATAATGGATCCTGGACAGCTATACATTTTAGAAAAGCAGACAAAATTCTGAATTCAGCAAGGGGTCATTTGTGTATATCCTTCAAGGTTTCGTTATAGAAACTAACAGTTAAATATAGGAAAAAATGAAAATGAGTTGAAAAAAACAGCCTTTTGTGTCAACGCTTTCACCTGTAACTTCTTCTAATTATGACAGCTCTTTGAAAGCAATATACTCTTGCATCCACTGGACCTTTCCGGTTGTGGGAATATATAGGACTTGTAGGTTCACCAAGAACCCGACGAACCCAGAGTCAAAAACTGAGCAGCTGCCCTTACTTTTGTGGATGTTCTGAGGGACACTAGACCTGCAACATTCTGGTTACACCTTGGTACACCTTCATCCTTCAACGCCGCCGTACCTCCGGGTTGACGGCACAGGGCTGTGTGATCCGAGACATATGCAAGTATATTCTCCGCGGCCGGCCCATAAGGGTTGTAGGCTCTCTGCTGTGTACTGTGAATCTCTGAATAAAGGTCTTTCAAAAAAAAAAAAAAAAAAATGAGCAGCAATTTGCAATAGCTTTTTAATATGTACCGGGTATATAGCAATTATTGTGGGAAAATGTATAAATGGAAAAATCAGTATGAAAGACACCTATGTATTTCTAAAATGGGAACAAATTATAGAGTTTAGAAACAGTAGATATTTGCACATTTTCGAAATTGGAAATACTCATACTAGCTTGAGAATTATCGGTCATTTTTCAAAATGACTTCTTTTTTTACACAATGTCTTTCATTTGGAAGGCAGAAATGCATCGAAAGTCAATAGGTAATAACAGTTGCTTTACAAGTTTGAATTACCCTAAGTCTCCAGATAAAAATGGTACCTCACTTGTGTGGGTAGGCATAGTGCCCACGACAGGAAATGGCTCAAAACCCAACGTGAGCACACCACATTTTCACAATGAAAAATTACCTTTTTTTTGCAAAGTGCCTAGCGGTATTTTTTTAACCATAGCTCTGCCGGCACCTAGGGAAACCTAGCAAACCTATACATTTTTGAAAACTAGACACCCAGGGGAATCCAGGATGGGGTGACTTGACTGCCTCCCACCAGGTTCTGTTACCCAGAATCCCTTGCAAACCCCAACGTCAATAAAAAAAAAATCCCTGGTTTCTAGTGAGCTTTCTGCCCCCCCGGGGGGCAGATTGGGGGCTACTGCCCACAGCTTCCCCCTGGGGGGGGCAGAAAGACTGAGATTTCCCTGTGGGGGGGGGCATTGCTATGCCCTTTTTTGGGCAGCCCCCACCCCAACGTCAATAAAAAAAGAAAAATCCCTGGTTTCTAGTGGGCTTTCTGCCCCCCGGGGGGGGGGCAGATTGGGGGCTGCCACCCCCATCTGGGCCAAAAGACTCTAATTGTGCATGGGGGTGGCGGCTATGGCGTGCCCATATTGGGCAGCCCCCACCACTATTTCACAGTAATAAAAAAAATCCCTGGCTCCTAGTGGGCTTCCTGCCCCCCCGGGGGGGCAGATTGAGGGCTACTGCCCCATCTGCCCCCCAGGGGAGGCAGAAAGACTGAATGTGGCTACAAAAACATGGGGGGAGCAAGGGCCCTTGCCCAAGGAGCCGCTCCCCCCTCCCTGGTGCTAGTGGGTGGATCCCTGCTTGGGGATCACCCTCTTGGGGTGATCCCCAAGCAGGGATCCACTAAGGAAGGGTACCATTGGAAAGGGGAGATTCTCCCCTTTCCAACAATACCTCTCCCAAGTGTTTCGGTGCTCGGGGGCTGAGATAGCCCCACGAGCACTGAAACACTGAAACTGAAACTAAGTTTCAGTTTCGTTTTTGTTTCAATGACGATTGCGCGCCATGCGCGCGATCGTCATTTCAACAAAATCTAAAAATAGGCCTGGGGAGGTTGGGGGAGCTCTTCCCCACCTACCCAGGCACAACAAAAATGGGAAATCCCTCTGCTGCCTGCAGCAGAGGGATTCTCTGAGCATGTGCTCATGACGGAACCATTCCGTCTGAGCACTGAAAGGGTTAGGAGGTCAGCCACTTTGCAAAAGATTACAAACTTAAAGACAACTGGAAGAATAAATGGATAATGTAGTTTTAGTAATTGGAATGAACAATGTGATTAAAGGAAATCACATAGATTGTGTGGATCCATATGTAGACATAAGAATTGATAGAAAAACACTTCACGTTCTAGTTGAGTTTGGGGAAAGAATTAACCACATGGGAGAACAAAAAGTTATTGCCCCCAGACAGAGCCACTGTGTCTTAAGAAGGAAGGAAAATAGAATTGCTTGATAACTTTGAAGATGTATTGGAGTTCAAAAGGAGGAAAATACAAGGAAAAATCTATGTATCAGTTTAGGGACTTAACATTCTAAGATAGTGTAGTGAATGAGCCACTTTTGTGGTCTGACACCCTATGATGACCCTCGACCACCACCATTTTGTACTGACGTAAGTGTGTTATGTTACCCTAGCCTTAATGTAGGATGGATTTGCATATGCCTGATTCTCTTCTGTCCTGTAATCTTGCTGTCTTTTAGTAGAATAGTCTTGCCAAGAATAGGAGGTGTGGGATGTCGAGGTGCAGTGTTGTGGGTGATGGTGCACACATGTGCTCAATGTTGTATACTGAGGGATAAAGTCTATAGTGTTATTTGGGTTATGTGAATTATGTGTTGAACTATTGCATTTGACATGGTTTCATGTCATCCTTGCTTTTCTGATTCCATCTTGCTTTGGGCCTTTGTGTGCATGGCTTAACTAACTCCATTTTCATGACTGAAGCTATTTTCTGTGCCTGCACGAAGCTGCAAAGGTGGAGAGGGCATGTTTTGCTCTTCTCCTGTTTTTCACACTTTACTGACTAGAGAGAACTGGTTCTTATCAGAGGAATGTACATGGTCTGTCTCGGAGCCATAGCAAAGGCCTGATCAACCGATGCAGTGGCCTTGGAGCAGGCTAGTACGGGCTCTCATGAGAACGAGGGGGCGAGGCTT
Organism: Triturus cristatus; assembly: GCF_964204655.1. Classification (NCBI taxonomy): domain Eukaryota; kingdom Metazoa; phylum Chordata; class Amphibia; order Caudata; family Salamandridae; genus Triturus; species Triturus cristatus. Next base: position 516,149,683 of record NC_140588.1, read on the forward strand.
GCTAGAAGCTTCGTTGTGTTTGAATTTGTATTAAAAAGGGGAGCCTACACTGGCCTGGTGGAAGTTCACGCCGTGGAGCAGACGTGTTGTCACGGAAGAGTGGTGTCACCTCTGAGCTTTCACCCGGTTCAAGCAATGGACTCCCCTTGAGCAAAGTGGGGTGAAATGATGAAGCAGTAGGTGAGGTGTCTCTGCTACTAACTGTCTCTTGATCCTTTACTGATTCTTTCCTTTCCATCTTATTTTCTGATTCTTATATCCATACATATATATTTCTACATATATGTTTGCCTAGTATGTGTTTCAATCATACTATTGATATGTTAGAGTCTGATATGATAGGTGCATTTGGCTTATTACTAATTACTGGTGCTATTTACTAATAAATACATCCCAGATATACCAATTCGTCTTTTCCTTGTAGCAGGAGGTGTGGACTCTTCTTGGCCAAGTATTCTGTTGTAGAAGGAAGGGTGAATTCCCTTCTAGCAGGTAATTGTGTTATAGGAAGTTGTTCTACTCCTGGCAAGTGATGTGCAAAGTATGTTTCGCTCTAGAGAAGTGCTGTGTATATATTGTTTTCTTGCCTTGCCTTTGGGGGAGTGTTGAAAGTTTGCTCACCTTAGGAAGTGCTGTGTATATGTTATGTTCCATAAGTTTGGAACTGATATTCTCTCCCTGGGAAAGTGACGGTACATACCTTGGTCCAGGGGAGATCCGAGACCTTTCATTACAGATAGTTCTGCCAAGGCCTTTTCAACATGGTGCTTAGACCATGAGACAAAGAACACTGTTAGTAATCATAGATGAAGTAATCCTGGAAGAGTTGTTGAGCAAATATCCTAGAGTGTTTTCTGTTGAGCTTGGGGCAATCTCCTGTGAATGAAAAAGCTATCACAGTTAAACACATGCTAAGAAGTATACCTTTTAGTGTGTGTGATGACTTGGAAAGAGAACTAGAGAATCTTATCAAGAGAGGGTTCGTTGAACCAGTATAATCTTTTTTCTGGTTATCCCCATTAGTAATTGTACTCAAGGGTAATGGCGAACTCTGAGTGTGTGTGGACTTGTGCAGTTTAAACATGAGATTTGGGTACACTTATTGCTTTCCTAATTTAAGAGAAATGTTGGCCACTTTAGAAGGGGGCCTGGTAGTTTCCAAAGCTTCATTTTGAATCGGCTTACCACCAAGTTGAGTTAGAGCCAGAATCCTGCCATTACACAACTTTTGTTTTACTCTTTGGGTCATTTCTATACTGTACAATGCCTTTTAGCTTGGCTTTGGTTTTTCAATGCATTAGGTTTCTCATGTTCACTGGAATATCAGGTGTCATGGTTATCCAAGATGATCTATTAAGATTTACTAAAGGCCACCCTACACAATAGGGTTTTAGAGAATGTGCTGGAAACTTTACAGGACAGAGGTGTAGTTCAGAGAAGGGAAAACTGTGAATTTCTTAAAGAAAGGGTTGAATATCCTGGTCATGTGTTATCAGAAAATTGTATTAATCCCCAACCTTTAGGGGAATCCACACAAGAGGCCCCTCTTCCCAGAGAGAATATTATGGACAGAAATATAGAAGATAAGAATATTGTGTAAGTGTTATATTTAATATAGCTATAAAAAAGTGTGTGAATGCAGCGAAAGCATGTCGGGTGTGGGATCTAACATGCTCACCCCAGGCCATGTGGGGTGAGGTATGTTACATGTAAATAGTTGAGTTGGATTAGTCAAAGGCGAGAAATGTTCTCTGGAGGCAGAGAGAGCATTCCGAAAGTCAGACCACCCCTCCCATCTCTTTCTTGGGGTAAGACGACAGGTATATTAAGTACAAGTGTACAATACAGATGGGAAGTTCTGCTTTTCCCATGTCTCCTAGGAGGAGTTTGGCTTCAAGAGGGTTGTATTTGGAAAGGTCCATCAAAGGGATGTCATGGCTGGAGAGGCCATGGCAGAGCTACAAATATTTATGAAATTCTATTCAGGACAAGTGGAACTGAAGTTGCAGATCCTGAAAGGTGTGTAGGTGATCTATGTGCCAGGGTTGTAATACCAATCTTTTCACATTTAGAGAAGCGGCTAAATGTACGGTGTGTTAAAAGTGGCAAGTATGCAAAAGACGGCAAGTGTGGCAAAGGGGGGTTTGTTGTGATAGGGTCTTGTCCCATCCAGTTAAGTGCAGAGCCCTGCACCAGTGTAAAAAGATCACGTTGGTGATCCAGAGGGATCGGTGGCTGTAAAGCATCACCTTGTCTAGGCCAAGGAGAGAAAGCGCTCGTTCTGAGTTGTTCCACCCCCCGCGAAGCCAGTTATTAATAACTAAAAGTTGTGCAGCGTGAAAGTAGAGTTGTAAGCCCGCCATTCACATGCCACCATCGTAAACCAGGAGGCAACATTTGTCCATGCCGCTATGGGAGCGATGACCTCCCCACAGGAAAAAGAGAATCTTGGATTTAAGGACCCGGAACCAACTCACAGGGATCGTCAGCGGAGACAGCGGGGGCACGATTGCTGTGGGTGGGTTAAAAAGCATATCATCCATGTACAAGTGATGCGCTCCTCCTCTCTGCCGCTTCAGTGCCAGCCCTGGGTCTGGGCGCTGCAGTGAATACATCTAGCAAGGGGTTCAGTCACTAGCGCAAAGAGAAGTGTGGAAACCGGGCATGCCTGACTAGTGCTGTGGCGGATGGTGAAGGGGTAGATAAGACGGCATTGACAAGTACCTGCACAGATGGTCAAGTATAGAGGAGCTGGAGGTGTCTATGAAAGCATAGGCCCAAGCCAGTTTGAGAGAGGACCATATGAAGAAAGGTCCAGCCGACAGAACCAAAGACCTTCTTAAAGTCAATCAAAAGAAGAGCGCATGGGTCATGCAGTTTCCAAAGGCAGGCCATTGCTACTAGAGGACACCGAATGCAGTAATGTGTTCTGTGGCATGGTATAAAGCCACATTGATCTGGGTATACTAAGATGCGTTGGAGACTATTTGCAAGGAGCTTTGCTAAGATTTTGATCTCAGCATTAATGAGCGAAATGGGACGATATGCAGAAAAGTGGGGTGCGGGAACGCCTTTCTTGGGAATGACAACTGTGGTCCTGAGTCCCATTCTTCCGGGAAGGTACCTTTTGAGTATGCCTCTTGGTAAAGGGAGTGGAAGTGTGGGGTCAGGATTGCCCGAAACATTTGATAGCATTTGATGGGATAGCTGTTGGGGCCCTGGGTCTTTTTCTGTTTAGCATAAGGATCGCCTCGTCTATTTTGTCCTTTCTGATGGGTGTATTGAGTTCTGCCTGAGCTCCCAGGGAGAGCGATGGGATTGAATTATCTGCAAGTAAGAGGGAGCCTTGTTTGGGGAGTGGCTGCAGATGATGAGCCTAAAGTTTGTAATAGTCAGCGAAGGTGCGGCTATCATAGAGGATCGGGTGAGCATACTTCCAGAGGGACTCTGAATCTTCAGGACGATCTTGGAGGAGAGGTCCCTGGTCACCAGCCAGTATAGTAATTTCTTGTATTTGTCTCCATATTCATTTACTTGTGTTAAGGTGTGAGGTAGGTCCAGCTGGTGGTGAAGAGAATCAGTCTTGCCATTATGAGATCACCATTCCAATTGCAGGATTCAAGTTTGGATATTTGTGGTTCTTTTTAGTCTTTTACCACCATGTAACATTGTCCCTCGTGGTCACTCACATAGCAGCCCTACCAGCTGGCCAAAGTACCGCAAAGCAGGTGACTGTGCCAGAATTTAATTCAAAATAGGACCGCAATTCTACAGTAAAAAAGCCTGTGCAGCACTCGTCTGATAAATGCCAGGCGTTGAGATGCCACACCAGTCACTTGTCCACGTCTGGCCACCTGAACCTGAGCACCAGAGGGGAGTGATCGGAGATACCTCTCAAAAGGAAGTTGAGGGGCTGGGAAGAGAAAAGGGTCTATACGCGATAGCGATTTATGAGTGGAAGATGTTTGGGTATATTCCCTGGCTTGGGGATGCCAGGTTCTCCCAACCAGCAGTACCAGTCACCATCAGAGGAAAGTGCTTGTTGAGGAGTATGGCGGTGCCCTGGACCCCCTTGTAAAAACTGTGTGGAAGACCCTGTCGTAAACAAAGCAGCACAGGAATGGGCATGTGCATCCCTGCAGGTGGGTTTCCTGTAGTATGAGGATTGATGAGCGGGTGCGCTTGGTGTAGTGAGGACAGTGGTCTATTTAATGCAGTCCAGCAGTCCCTTCACGTTTCCGTAAATTAAGTAGAGGACTTAATGGGGGAAATATGGTACATGTATTGGGGTGTCACCCATTCTGGACCCTGATGGGAGCTGTGCAGGGGGACAGTAAGTAATGGTGATGGTCCTTTGAGAGTGCATGAGTTATGTGTGGAAAATGTGGCTGCCTGGTGCAGGCACAGGACAAAAAACAATAAGAACACTGATAACAGTAACATAGCAAACATCCCATCCCTCCACCTTCCCCCCCCATGCCACACTTCCTTTCAAGAAGCATCTGCCATCTCAAAACTCCCAACTAAACCACATATAGTATCAGCAAACGTCAGGAATTAGCATGGACCTCCTTCATGATAAGGATATAATGCTGGACAATGCAAGGGATAGATAGTGATGTGTCAAACTACCCTATCCAGCATGAAATAAATAAAGTTAAAGATGTAGAAGCAACCCACATATTCTGACTTTCTCATCCCTGGGATGGGTTCATCTGAACATTTCGGCCGAGGGTCAGAGCATGTCATTCCTAGCGGGGGAACATTTCTCCTGCAGTGTATGGACCAGGGTCGTGGTCTAGAGGGAGAGGCCGGTCTGGCCTTTGTTCAAGTGAAGAGATATTCCTAATGTCTTGTTTTTCTGCCACGCAGCCCCATGCAAATTCAGGGGTGTCAAAAATGAATGAGCATCCATCAGAGTGGACTTTTAATTTGGTGGGGAAGACCAGCATATATTCAAGATTCATGGTATGTAGCTTTTGCTTAACTTCGTCAAATGATTTCCATTGGTGCAGGACTGCTCAAGTGTAATCTGGGAAGATCATGATTAAGGCTCCCTGTTTTCCGTTTTTACTGATTTTTACGGATAAATACAGACAGAAAACCATTTATTTTCTTGTCTGTATTTATTTTTAAATGTGGATAAAAACGGAAATTGGGTGCTTTTTTAATGATTCTAAATACACTTTGCCATGACTGCCAGGCCAATAACTGTGTGGATTGATAGGTAAGGGGGTTAAAAAAGAAAGAAATTTTAGTAAAGAGGCTTAAACAGCAGTAAATATGCATAAGGCTGATACTGAAATGTGCATATTTTCATATAAGGGCATTGATTTATCCTCTGCGTATCACTGAAACTTGGCAGATATTCAAGCATGACTGCATGTTTATTGCTTAAATAAATGTGGACATATACCAGTTTCAGCTTATTTTTTTCACAAAACCCATAATAAATATGGATAAATACAGATAAAGTTGACAAAAAATAAATATGGATAAATACTGACGGAAATGTCAAAAAAATAAATACCATAAAACCGGGAGCCCTAATCATGATGCAGGAAGATTTGTATTGTAGTTCACCATTCTTGCACGCTTCCTGGAGAGTGGTATCCCTGTTGTGGAAGTTGAGGATGCGAACGTTTAGTGGGCACGGAGGGCCCCCAAGTGGTGTCACTGTTAGCAAGTGATGAGCTTGTTCGATGACAAAGCATAGGGAAAGTCCACCCCATAACAATATTCACTTTGTGGGCTTCCACAAAGATATAGAGTATAGTAAGCCTGGATGATTTCTCAGGAAGTGGCTGACTTCCTGGGATCTGTTTTCTGTGTATACCATGCGTTTTTCAAGTTTGGAGGTGGCTGACAGGAGTTTGGCGACTGTGGATTTCAACGTTATCTCGTCCTCCCACGCTGAGAAGTGGCTTTCAGCTTCGGAGTCTCTTTTTTAAGACGGTGCAGAGATCCCAGTGGAGGAGGGAAACATTGACCCCAACCTCTCTGATCTCAGCTTCCAGAGATTCCTTGGAGACCTGGATAGCTTGCAGGATCGCCAGGTTTCCAGCATCCATGAGCTTGAGGCAGGGAGTGGCCCCAGTTGAGCACCAGGTCCACAACTGCGAGACTATGAAGTTGTCCGTTTTGGTATAGGTGCTGGGGGTCTTATCCTTTCCCATTACGCAGCAGCAGTCCATAAAAAGTTCTTGTATGGAGGTGGGCAGTGCCGCAAATACGGAAGTGGAGGAGAGAAGAGCCAGATGTCACAGATTAAAGAATGATCTGCTTGGCCTGGTCCACCAAGCAGGCAGCATGAGCGGTCCGGCCCAGCGGCAGGCAGTAAACAGGATAATCGTCTCTGCAGGTATATAATCATCCTACGTCCAGGGTGTAGGGTTAGAGGACGGCATGGCCACAATGAGAAAATTAAGAAAACGATTGACGCCATTGGATTAAGGGGAAGACAACAGCAGGTTCCGCTCACATGCTGATTGTTTGCCTCAGGTGGGGCAGAGGGCTAGGATCAGTCAATTTGTACCTCCTCAGCATTGGTCACCAGAACACCAGTCAGCATCTAACGGCGGGCGGCTGGTGAAGTTCATGTGTGGGCCCAGGGACCATGGAGCAGCAGAGCAATGGAGCCACAGCAGTTGAACGTGGAATCTGTATCCTTTATAGGTCAGGAGGCGGTCGCAGGGCCAATGGGCCTCCGGTATAGGTCGGTTGATTTCCCACAGTAAGGGGGTTACTTGAGTGGTGGCCCCCAGGTGCGCCTGTCACCATGCTGGTGTACACCATTCAAGACCATGGAGAGGCTGGTGAAGTCTGTGTCTGAGCCTCTGTCTCAGGGTGGTGTCCAGGCTGTGGGCTGAGGATGTCTCTGCAGGGCCAGTCCGGGAGTTGTCGGACCGGTGCGGTGAGATCCAAGCCTCAAGCACAGTCATGTGGGCCCCCCAGCCTTCCACAGTCATCGGGGGGGGGGAGCTGCAGATAGGGTGCACTGGCACCACCAAAGCCTGGGTGGGTTCCACTCCTGCCATGCACTGCTGGACCAAGCGCAGAGGCTGCAGTGCGGCTGCATTGGAAAACACCAGAGGGGCTGTGGCTTGAGCAGCAGGCAGGTACCACCCAGGCCGGCTGCTCTGTTGTTCTCCCCAGGGCCTAGGGGAGAACACCTCAGGCTAAGCACTCCTTCACCACCAAGTCAGGAGATCACCGGCAGCCCCCAGCTGCGTGTGTCCTGGAGGCACCGCTGCCATGTTGAGTCAGCAGTGGGAGGGCCCGGGCTGAATAAGAAAAGCTGGTGCTTCGCTCATAGGCCACAGACCCCTTCCAGCATCACATTATGAGTAAAATGTAAGGGCAAGATGGTAGGGGTTGCAGATGCCCGGCAGTCTGGCAGGATTTTTGAGGATGTGGTCCCGGAGCACAACATGGGTGTGTCCACCACCTTGGCCAACCTGATCACCCCTCCTTTGAGAAAATAATTGCAGTCGGGATGAGATTCCAAGCCTTGGCTGCATGCATCAGAAAGCTTCTCCCCCCCCCCCCCCCCCCCACCTGACCTGTTTGTATTTTGGCACCTGAATCAGTTTTGCTTGGCCAGATCGTAGACTCCTGGATGGCTCATAAAATTTCAAATGAGTTTTTAGAAACTGAGAACCCATCCCATGAAGGGCTTTATAGGCCAGACACACAGACTTAAATTTTTATCTTTTTTCCATTGGAAGTCAATGGAGGGATCTTAGTCTGTGTGCGATCGGCTCAGACCTGGGAATGTCCAGCACCAACCTAGCTGCTGTGTTTTGCAAGCGCTGCAATTTTGCTAGGTGCTGGACCTGTATCCCAGCATAAAGAGCGTTCCCATAATCTAACCTTGATAAGACCAGAGCTGGTACCACCATTTTACGGGAATCAAGGGGGATAAGCGGCAGGAGCTTCCTTATCATTTTCAGGATGTACCAAATCGTGGATGCCAATTTGCTTGACTGGGCGTCAAATGACAATTTGTTGTCCAGTATCATTCCCAGATTTTTCACTTTGTTAACTGGGGATGGGCAGTCACCTAAACTCTCTGGCCACCACTCCGGAGACCAGATATTCGTGTCTGTCCCCAACAGCATGACTTCGCTTTTATCTCCGTTTAACTTTAGGCAATTACCCTGCATCCATTGATTGACTGAGGCTGAGGTTTATCACTGGGAGGTGACAGGAAATTATCTCAGGCAGGAGTGTGTTGAATAAGATCTGAGATGGATAATGTATCCACATTGGCCAACAACCACAACATTCGCCATTCAAAATCAATAGCAGACAAGATCAGTCTCCTGGTCATTACTGCGCAAGGGCTCAATCAAAGAAGTTTCATTATTAGAAAGTGGAATGGGTTATCTGCTCTGTATATTTCTTCATTCTCAAGAAAGAGGGAACATTAAGACCTGTTCTGGTCCTCTGGACACTAAACCAATATATAGGGACATTATAATTCTGAGATGGGAACTCAACTGGAGGCCATTTCATCAGTGTGTTCTGCTGTCTTGTGCATCGAGCACACTCACTGTGCCTGAGATTTGTGATGAATGTATGGCATTACTTAATGCTGCCTCTGGGCAAGACCTAAAAAGGGATGTTGAGACCTAATGGATCCTCTCTTTCTTTCCTTCATCTAACCCTTCCGGCATAAATATCTGAATGCTGCTATAAAATATTGTGCCCTGCGAAAACTCATGCATTATAAGGGACGTCGGGATCAGCAAATAGGCGAGCGCTCCCAATCCGAAACCAACACGGCTCAAAGGACCGAATCCCCCAACAAGCAGATGGATTTCGAAGATAACGACATGCCCTCCGGACCAGAATCAAGACACCCACAGGAGAAGGCAATCCAGGCACTCAAGCAAGGTGAGGAGACTGAGAGGCCCACAGATGGAACTACACCTGCGGAGATCGACCCGAATGAACTGGGTATTGCAACTTGAATGCCGGCTGGAAGGTATTGTGAACCAGTATCAACCCCCTTCTGAAGCGCCCAGAACTTTGAACTGTGAATATTTTGGACAGCTGAGCAGCAAACTAAGAGTTGGGGTTTTGGGGTATATAATCAGGTTGGGGAGAACGACAGACCGACCTACTCTCTCCTGCCAAGGGCCACTTCCTGAGATGGGAGAGCAGAAGGCTGAGGGAGGGTGGAGCGATGTGGGGTGGGGGGATGGGTGGGGGATTGCAAAGTTGGTGTTTAATTGTTTGTACATTGGTTTATTGATCGCAAGGGCCGCCACAACGAGACACTCCTACAGACTGAGGGACATCGGGGAGTTTCACTCTCCCCTACTCCTAGACCCCGGTGCTACAAGCACTTTGCCGCCAGATGTAACATGACCTGGCAACCCAACTTAACGGTTATGACCTGGAATGTAAATGTGTTGGGAGACCAGATTAAAAGAGGGCTAGCATCACAGCACATTAAGAGGCTTCACCCAGACATCGCAATGCTACAAGAAACGCATCTTAAGAGCACACAGTGTGGTTTTATAGGCACATTCAGGATTCACGTCCGGGGCGAGGGTGGTGGCTATCCATATTAAGAGGAACATCCCCTTTCACACCTCACGCCTCTGGCAGGACCCCCTCGGTGGATATGTGAGAGTCTCTGGCCTATGGGGAAGGACTGAGGTCACGCTGATCTGCGTGTATGCACAACCTATACTTCAAGTGCCCACCATGACCAAGGTAATCTTGATCGAGACACCCTCCGCCCTGCACATAGTGGACGCTGACTTCAACGATGTTATGGACCCAGCACTGGACCGCACGGGGGAGACAGATCCACACAAAGCACACCTCTGAGATGATTCTCCACAATGATGGGCCTGGCAGACGCTTGGAGGGATAAACACCCCCAGACCAGACAGTTTTCTTTTCACTCCGGGGCCTACGACAGACACTCCAGACTGGATTACTTATTTATACCCACAGGGTAACTGCATGACGTAGGACGTGCAGACTACACAGCTAGAGGCCTCTCTGACCACTCCCCACTCCTGGTAGAGATGGGACTGAGGGAACGGGACAGGGTCCGTAACTGGAGATTGAGCCCATGGGACCTGAGCAACGCCCAAATAGCAAGTGGTATTAGGGCAGATACAGAGGTTTACTCCCTGAAAAACAACGACTCGGTCCCCTCCGGGGTGACGGTCTGGGAAGCATATAAGACCGTGTTGCGGGATGGAGCCCAAAGCCGTATAGCCTGCAAGAAAAAAGAGAGACAAATGCCTGGTCGCGTTGGAACACAAAATAAGTGAGCTTGATACACAAGTCGCCCAGAGAAGGGACCCCAAAATGACTCGTAGGCTGACCACCCTGCGATTAGCATATAAGGAACTGGACATGGACTACGCCAAAAAACAGCACTTAGCGACATTGCACCGCCTCTAGGAGGCGGGGGACAAGGCCGGAAAGCTCCTAGCCTGGATTAGCAGACGGGAGGTCCAAAACAGATAGGTGAGGGAGATGGTAGACCTCCAGGGCATCAACCAATCCACGGATGAGGGGGTGGCAGAAGAATTTGCAGAGTATTACAGGTATCTATACGGGGCTCGAACACCTAAATCACTGGCCGAAATAAGAGACTAATTGGTGGCAATCCCCACCCCAGTGTTAGGAGAAGTGGAAGCTCAGGGCCTAAAAGACGATCTCTCCTTGACAGAAATTCGGGAGGCGGGAGCGAAACTCCACCCTGGGAAGACCCCCGGCATCAATGGATTGCCAGCAGAATTTTATAGGCGCTACACTGATATCCTGAGCCCCCACCTCCTTCAGCTTTTCATGGACTCCCGTTTAGATGGTATCCTCCCGCCGGACCTGAGGATGGCCACTATTGTGGTCATACACAAGGAGGGCAAGCCCCGTGACCAATGTGACTCCTACAGACTCATTCCACTGCTTAACTTGGAAGTTAAAATCTTGGCGACCTGCCTCCTAAGAGTGATCACGGCCCAGGTCCATGAAGACCAGTCGAAATTCATGCCAGGAAGATCTACCTGTCTAAAGATTAGGCGAACCAACAACTGGCTGATGAACGCGAGGAACCGGACAAGCCCACAGGTGTTTTTATCACTAGACGCTGAAAAGGCATTCTATGCCATAAACTGGTTGTTCTTCGATGCCACTCTGGCTAAATTTGGGTTTGGCCTAAAATTCCGCAGCTGGGTGGCACTCCTATATAACCAACCGGTGGCCACAGTGTGCGTCAATGTTAAGTCCTCGACATCCTTCCCCCTTGAGAGGGGTATGCGGCAGGGCTGTCCTCTCTCACCCCTCCTCTTCGCTCTAACCCTTGAGTTTCTGGCCGCCACCATCAGGATACACCCCTCCATCCAAGGCTTTCGTAGTACTCCTACAGACACTGGCGAGGAAAAGATTTCTCTATATGCCGATGATATTTTGTTGTACATCACCAACCCCGCCACGAACACACACCTGTTCGACACAATAAATGACTACGGATGCCACTCGGGCAACAAAATTAATTGGAATAAGTCCATGCTTTACTACCCGCCTAACACCCAAATTGACTGGCCCCTGCCCAGAGAACTGCACGTAGTGCAAGGGGGCTTCAAATGCCTTGGAATTTCTGTTACTCCACATCCGGGGGTATGTAGGAAGGAAAACCTTGGGACAGTCCTGAATAAGTTTAAGTCAGATGTGGAGAGATGGAGGGACCTCCCCATCACCCTGCTCGGATGGGCAGACATTTTTAAAATGATTACCCTGCCCCAACTGCTATACACCTGATGGAGCAGGTAAAACAACATTTTGTATACCTCCTCTATTTGCATGAAAATACTAACTATATAACCTACTTTTTATAATTTTACTAACAGTTTGCTGTGTTAAACTAAACCAACCATTTGCATACACCAATTACACGTGGGACTTATTGCTATTTGCATGGCAAAATAACTCTAATAACTAAAATATGTACGCATATTATTAGTAGTACATGTGGTAATAGGATATCGCATGATTTATGTAGCTTATGTGACGTTTGCGTTCCTGTTTGGATCCTAAAGGTGAGTATTATCGCTTTAAATGTCACTATATGCTAGGAAAATACTAATACGTAAAGGGATTAGTGAGGGTTTAACATTAGAATCTTAATTTCTTTGTATTCATTATTCTTTTGTGTTTGTTTCGCTTAAATTCACATTTGGGCCTACGAAAATATGGCGTCCGAAATGGAGTTCAGAAGTGGCCACCGTCTCGTGAGCGCGATGCCTACTGCGCAGACTCGGATGGCTCCGTGAACTTCCCGATGACCCCAATTCACAGTGTTCCTGGTCAAGGATAGGAACATGGAAGAATGCCAAACTTCAGTCAGTAAAATCTGGTCTAAATGAACAATTGGGACATACAAGCAAACCTTCTACATTGTTGCATAAGGGCAACATGGATAGAGGAAATGAACCAGCAAAATCCATGAGAACATCCACTGATGTAAAATCGGATGTTCCCCAATCAGCCAATCGTTTTCTTTCTTTGCCTAAAAATGTTTCATGTTATTCCGAATTTCATTATAAAAAGGGTAGTAGAATAGGGAGGGGTATTGCTGCTGCCTTCTTACTCGATGACCGCAAACCACTATCGACCCCACAGACGATGATAGATGCTTGCACGATTTCTGGTCCTTTGGAGATCTTTGGGACTGTAACGTGCTGAGCAAAGAACTTTCGGACTTTGAGCTTTGGCCTGCTTTATTTGGACAATTTAACGGCAAAATTCGGTTTTGCAGAGCCAAATGAATTAGAGAAAAATCCCAGATAGCATGAATAGGTAAATATAAATGTCATGCGATTGGTGTTAATTAAATAAAATTCTAAACTTTTGATTGACCATAAATGTTAATATTAATTGCAAATAATATTTAGATAAACAAATATGATTAACGGAAATTACGAGTTTGTGGTTTTTCAATGAAAAGAGTAAAGGATTTTGAGTCTTAAATGTGTTCTAAATCACCATCAACCAATCCAACTAATTGGTCCGTCGACCAAGTGGTGGAGTGCCTTGATGTTTAGGATTAGGAATCTATAGGTGGTGAATGCTAATGTATATTCTGTAAAATAACTTTTCTTCCCTATAGGTAATAAGGTACCCCCCACATGTCCAGCGCGAAATCATCATCCCTCCTGTGTGTAGACTCGTGAGTGGAGACGTGTGAGTGTTGGTGTTATGGGCCCCACCAATGAATGTGTGTGTGAATGAGCTAGTGTGAAGACGGGTCTGCGACGCAAGAAGGGATAGTTGTAAATTTGCCTTCCTTCTCTCTCTTTCCCCCCCGGTCTCGCACTGGATCAGTTTTTCTGGTAGCAGAATGATGGTTTTATTGCATTGGTTTGGTGATTATTGCTTATAGATTTGATTATTGCTTATTGATTTCCGATTTTGAATATTGATTATTGATTGCTGATGTTTGGATGAGTATTGGTTTATGTACTAACACTCTATGTCGAATTGCGTTGCGTTCTATGTTGTTTTTGAAGACTTCTGGGATGCAGGAAGTCGGATGGCCTGTGGCAAGTGAAGTCACATGGTGAATTGTTTGTTGCCCTGTAGGTACACGGGTAAAACGTGTGACGGTTGAAGTTGCACGACGCATTGTCTGGGTTTGATTTGGTAACATTGTCGTGTGTTACCGGTAGGGACATTTCTGTGTGAAAGAGGTGTATGGGTAGCGAAGGCCACCTGTGAAATGTTTGTCTTAAGTAACAGGAGTCCACGTGAACTCTGATTACGCTTATCACTGGAAAGGTAATAGGTGTTCCCTAAGCTTGATAGAAGGGTAAAGTAGATGCTACTTTATTAATGAATGTAATAATTCTGTAGTAGGGCAGAGGTAAGCGCTGCTCTCGGGAAAGACAGGATTCTGTGTGAATGAACTACATTTTCCGTATGAAAGTGTGTAAATGAAATAGCATTCAACTTAATTGTGAAACTCCTGGTTTTATTTCTCAGGAGCAGTGCGTCTCCAACAGGTGTCTTATTTCCAGAGAAACGGTTAGTTAATGCTTGCTAGAAGGGTAAGGTAGAGGGAAGTGCTACTTTATCGACGGATGTAATGATTCCGTAGTAGGGCAGAGGTAAGCGCTGATAATGGTGGCGTTTTATGTCGTTACTAACAGAATTTGAGTAAAAGAGAACGTAAGAAAGTTTGTCAGCAGAAGCAGGAGTAGCGAGAAAAGCTGACGTCAGAAAAGACCGCGCTGGGATTTGCCAGTCAGTAAGAAACGTAGACGCTCCTTATTGGTGCGTTAGTGTACGCTGCGCTAGGAGTGGAGAATTGCAGGGTGATGTAGACGCTCCGGATTGGTGCGTTAGTGTAAGTCGCGCTACAATTGGATAGAACAGCAAAATAGTCGTAGGAGAAATCTAGCGATACTAAGAAAAGACAATGATGTATTACGATCCACAAGAGAATGAGAAAAAGTCCTGATCAAGAACTTATTTAAAAAGGACAAACCGATTGTGACTAGAGAGGGACAGTTGCTTCCTCCACCGAAAACACCTGCATCCTTTATGGTTGCAAAATATGGCTATCATACATGTATTTGGTTAGACAATTGGGCAAAGTATACAGAGGATGATGGAGTTTTAGCATTTCCGAAACATGGTTCTTTCTATTTAGCGGTATTGAGGAATTTGAGAGAAAGAATGATGAAACTAGAACCGAGACCTAGACCTACTCAGTTTGAAGCATTGACAGAATGGGAAGATGAGATGTATGACAGAGAACGACAGCGGAGTGGCGGAAGGTACAAATATATGTTTGGTAGACCGTGTGGACAAGAGAATCATGATGACAGAAGGAGGAGATGGCGAAGTGCAAATATGACTGATGGTATGTTCCCTATGAGAAGTGCCGAAGAGACTACTTGTAGAAAATGTACAGAAAAGAGAAATAATACAGGATCAGAAGGTTATAAGTATGGTGTGCATGAGTCGGAGGATGATGTTCTTGAGGACATGTTTTATAAAAATCCCCCCCGTATCAACCAAATTCCACATTATTGACACCAAGTGACCCAGTAAAAGAATCACCACAGAATATAAAATTTGAATCAGTACCACATGAGGTAGGAAGAAATAATCTCTTTAGAGAAACAGAAAATACACAACCTGGTAAAATGGCAAATGAAAATTCAGCTGAATTAGCCAGAACTACATTAGAGTTAAATGAAAAGATTAGGGAATTGACTAAAACATGGAAGCTGTAACTGTTCCTGTAACAATAGGACCTGTAATGCCTGTTTTTGATAAACAAATGGATAGTGAGCATTGTCTGACGATTCCTTATAACAGTAACAAACAAAATGAAATGCAAAGAAGAGGTTCAAGAGAAAATCCATGGGGACAAGCGGTAGGAATTTCTGAACAAAGTACTCCTAAAAATTTGACAATAAATCAGAGTTTAGCGAATAGAGCAATAATGACGACAGAATCCGTACCAGGGTCACCAAAAAGTGTTAAACAAACACAAAATGAAATGGTTCCTGTAGGTCCTACTTCTGATAAATTAAGTGAATAGTTAAGGAGTTTATAGCAAAAAGATGCTGAACCTCGACCTTTAGATGTGTCCAAATTAAAAATAGTTTTAGAAGAATTAATAATAGGAACTATTCCCACAGAAAAGTTAAAAACCTATCAGGATGAAGAATTAATGTTTCTATGCAAAAGCATAATGTGGAGAGCAAGAAACTTACATGAAAGATTGGAAGAAGTAGCAAGTGAAATGGGTATAGACTTTGAAAAGGTAAAGTCATTACAAAAACCATACAGAGTAGACTTTTCTGAAAAAGATATTGAAAATTTGAATACTGCAGGACGAACAACTCAGATTGAAGACTTAATTATTTTACTGAGAAAATGGGGCGATGTAGACAAATGGAAAAGTAGATGGTTTTGAAAACGAGACGATGCAACAGACAAAACGTTTGCAGCTTATCCAGTAAGAGAAAAAGAAAAGGTGGTGACTGAATGTCCCATGAGGGAGATTCCAGGTGGAGGCTATGTGCATGTCCCTTGGACCAGACAAGATATTTTATCATTCACCAATGACTTTCCTCGCTTACGCGAGAAGCCGGTTGAATGGTACAGGCAGGTAGACAGGTTTGTAAAATTATCAAAAGTACTATGGATTGATTTGAATAGTTTATTTGACATAATTGTACCAGCAGACCTATGGGCAGAATGTAAAATTACAATAGGTTGGCCTACTCAAGAATACCCTAGCAATCCAAAAACAGGTGCCCCTGATCCAGAAGTGATGAGAAAATATGAACAAGTAGTTACCTTTCTGAAAAATAAAGTCCCTCCTAAAGAAACTGATTGGGTAAAAATTGATAGAACTCATCAAGAAGTGAAAGAGTCTGTACACGCATATTATGAAAGATTGTTACTAGCTTTTAAGCAATACAGTGGTGATGAGAATTTGAGTGAGAAGGATTTGAGTCATTTTGTATATCGATTTGTGTATGGGTTGCATCCTGAAGTAAGTGAAAAGATTAAACAGCATACAGTAGATTTGCAAAATAAAAAGATAGATGAAGTACTGAGACATGCAAAATATTTTAGGGATGAGATTGAAGCAAAGCAGCGTAAATTAAAAGAAAAAGCCATGTGGGCTCAAGTAAAAGTGGCAGAGAGACAGGAAGCTCAATTGATTGAACAAGCAAATGGTGCAAGCATGAGACAAAAACCCAACATTGGAAAAGGGAAAGGACAGGTCAGTTTAGAAGAAGCCAAAAAGAAATGGCCATGTCATAATTGCGGAAGAATAGGGCATTGGAGAACCGAGTGTAAGTTTTCCCCAAGTGCTAATGGTGATAATGCATCATTGAATCCACAGGTGCAGAATGAGGTGAGTTGTCAACCGCAGCGACAGCAGCAGGTTATTGCCCAACAGTGTCGGGCGCCAAAACCGCCTTTTCCACAGAGCGTAAATCCTCAGAAATACAGTAATGAGACAGTATTCTACAACCAAGAACAGGTAACTAAGCTGCCGTACGCTAGTGCTGTTTCGCAGTATTGGCTACAACGCGATGAGAGTGAGTCAGAAGAAAGCTATTGACGGTGCCGAGGGGAGAAAGAAGAGTGCGTACTTGGCGCAACTCTAGATGTAGACCAGACAGGCCCTTTTGTGGATGGAAAGGTAAATGACGAAAACATTACTTTCCTAGTAGACATTGGTGCTACTCGTTCAACTGTTAGGACAGCTGATGTCAAAAATCTTCCTCTCTCGGATGAAACAATCCAAGCAGTTGAAGTATCCAACAGACAGATAAAAACATATCTCACTGAACCAGTTAAAGTCAAAATAGGGAAATATTCTGAAATGCACCGTTTTGTCGTGTGTGATTCACGCCCTGTAAATTTGTTAGGGAGAGATTTGCTGTCAAAATGAACTGCACAATATTCTGTATTCCGGATGGTATAGCTTTTGAGACTCCTGATAAAATGACTATAGCTAATATGGAACCTGAAATTACAGAGGCATTCGCTGTATTTGACACCGAGGAATTGCCTCAAGAATTGAAGAAAACAGTAAAAACGGAGGTATGGGATTTCACAGGAGAAGATGTGGGATTAATGAAAAATGTAGATCCCGTAAAAATTGCTGTAAAGGAAGGAGTAAGTTACCTAAATATTCCGCAGTACAAATTGACACCCAAGATAATTGCAGGAGTCACTCCTATAATAGAGAGAATGATTGAACAAGATATTTTGAGGAAAATAATGAGCAGTCCATGTAATTCACCAATTATGGGTCTGAAAAAGTCTAACGGAACTTTTAGAATAGTGCAAGACTTGAGAAAAATAAATAAAATCGTTGTATCATGTTGTCCCATTGTACCAAATCCATCTGTGATTTTGTATCAGATTCCTCACGATGCAGAATGGTATACAGTGATTGATTTGTGTCATGCTTTCTTTTCCATTCCGTTGCACCCTGACAGCCAACAGATGTTTGCGTTCCGGTTTGGCAAACGTATTTTGGCATGGTGCCGAATCCCACAGGGGTATACAGAGAGTCCCTCGATATTTAATCAGATTCTGAAAAAGTCTTTAGAAGATTTAAAAATGCCCGAAAGTTCGGTATTGGTCCAATATATCGATGACCTACTTGTGGCATCGAGGACTTGAGAAGCTTGTGTAGTGGATACCATTGCATTGTTGAATCATTTGACAGATGGAGGACTTAAAGTATCCCCATCGAAATTGCAATTCTGTCAGAAAGAAGTACAATATTTAGGCCACAAAATTGAAAAAGGATTAAGAAAAGTAACTGCAGATAGAATCAGGATAATAAAAGGAATGAGAGCCCCAATGACTCAAAGAGAAGTGAGAATGTTTCTTGGAATGGTTGGATATTGTCGTCAGTGGATTAGTAATTTTTCCTTGATTGCAAAACCTCTGGTACGTTTGACAAGGAGTGATGTAAAAGATCCCATTGAATTAAATAAAGAACAATTGAGAGATGGGTTGTGTGAAGCCCCAGCTCTTGGCATGCCTGACTATGAGGGGAAATTTGAGCTGTATTGCAGCGAAAGAAATGGATGTGCACTTTCTGTGTTAATACAGAAACACGGAAAATTGAGGAGACCAATTGCATATTTTTCAGCTATGTTAGACCCTGTAGCTGTAGCATTGCCTGGTTGTTTGAAAGCAGTAGCAGCTACCTGTAAGAGTTTGTAACAGAGTGAAGGAATTTTGATGGGATATCCTGTGAGAGTGTTTGTACCTCATGATGTGGCAATCCTTTTAACAAGGAGCCGCACTCAGTTCATGACGCATAGTCGTCTGACTAAATATGAGAAAGTCATCTTAGGTGCAACGAATGTGAGCCTTGTGAGATGTCTGAATGTGAACCCTTCAACATTGTTACCAGATGCTGAGAATGTGGAAGTCAGAGATGATGTGGATCATGACTGTTTGGAAGCATTTGATTTTTGTACCAAACCACATCCTGATATAAAAGATGTACCTTTGACAGAAAGTGGCTATGTGATGTTCGTGGATGGATCATGCTTGAGAACAGATGTGGGAATTCAGAGTGCAGCGTATGCAGTATGTACAGTAGCAGCTGTATTGGAAGCATCTTGTCTGAAAGGAGTAAAATCAGCCCAAGTTGCTGAACTTTTTGCATTAACAAGAGCATGCAAGTTGGGGAAGAATGTGAGAGTGACTGTGATAACAGATAGTCAATACGGCTTCAGTGTAGTGCATGACTTTGGGCAAATCTGGTCCCAAAGAGGGTTTTTGACATCGAGTGGAACTCCTATAAGGAATGCTGAAGTGGTTGGAAAATTGCTTGAGGCGATACAGCTGCCTAAGCAGTTAGCAGCAGTGAAATGTGCTGCGCATTCTAAGTCCGCTGATTATATTTTAGCAGGCAACCGGTTTGCCAATGACATGGCTCAGTATTGTGCACGAAATCAGAACTCAGTGAATCGTGGGAGAGAAAAAGAAATGAATTCATGACCCTTGTTGTTTACTAACACTGTGAATACATGGGAAGAAGTGAGGCAGTTGCAGGAGATGAGGAAATGAGACAGTGGGTAAAAGCAGGATGTACACCTCGGGAAACAGATCATGTGTGGGTTTATCGGGATGGAAGACCAGTCATGCCTGATAGCATGGTTTCTGCCATGCCAGGGATCTATCATGGACAAGCACATGTAGGAAGAGATGCTATGATCAGACTTTTCAAACAGACAAGGTATAATGCAAAATTTAGACTTGTAGCTGAAAGCCTTTGTCAAAGATGTCTTATATGTCAGCAATTCAATCCTGGAAGAAAAACAGTGGTAAGTCTGGGAACGATGGCACAAGAAGGAGGACCTTTCACAAGAATGCAGATTGACTTCATTGAAATGCCCCCCTGCAATAGGTTGAGGTATGTTCTAGTGATGGTTTGTCTGTTCTCTCGATGGGTGGAAGCATACCCAACTAAAAGGAGTGATGGAATTACAGTAGCCAAGCTACTATTGAGAGAGTTCATTCCTAGATTTGGTTTTCCAGTCACGATCGAGTCAGATAGAGGAAAGCATTTCCATAATGAAATCATGAAATTAATTTGTGAAGCATTGAATGTACAACAGAAACTACATTGTGCCTATCGCCCAGAGGCTTCTGGTGTGGTGGAACAAGTAAATGGCACCATTAACCCCTTCGACGCGCATGACGGAACGGTTCCGTCATGCACGTCGGTTGGGCTGTATTTATGACGGAACCGTTCCGTCATGGCCCCGCCCGCGCTCAGAACCTTCAGCGTGGCTCGGAAATCCGCGCCGCGCTGAAGGGGTTAAAAACAGATTAGGAAAAATGTGTTTAGCCACAGGATTGAAATGGCCTGATGTCTTGCCTCTGGTACTCATGACTATGAGATCTATTCCAGATAGCAATACAGGCTTGCGTCCTCATGAGATAGTGATGGGGAGAGCAATGCGACATGTTTTCAAACCCGTCAACAAGCTATTGCCTATATCTGATGACTTGGTGTTGGATTATTGCAAGGGGTTGGCTGTTTCCGTTAATTCTGTGTTTCATCAGGTTGTATCGGATGCCACCATTCTTGAAAAGAAGCCAGCTCATGATCTGAGCCCAGGTGACTGGGTGAGAATAAAAGTGCATAGAAGAAGAAATTGTTTGGTCCCAAGGTGGGGTAAACCACGTCAGGTGATCCTGACCACGACAACAGCTGTAAAATGTGTCGGAGTAAAGAACTGGATTCCTGCTAGTCACACCTTGCGAATTCCAAATCCAGTGAATAACAAAGAAGGAGAATACTTTGAAGAATCAGGTACAAGTTCCGAATCAGATACAGAAGAAATAAGAGCAAGAGAAACTCCTGAAAGGGGGGAGTCAGAACCAAGTCCAGATATAGCACCAGAGAATCTTCCATTAAGAAGAAAATTGCAGATTTCTGACACCAGCTCAGAATCGGACACTGAACCAGTACAAGCACATAAGAGTGAAAATAAAAACAGAGAAGAGACTGTCAAAGAAATTCTTGATAAAGAAGTTTTGTATGAAAAATCAAGAGAAATTCCACCTGAAATAACAGAAATAGATGATAAGGTACCAGATACAGAGAGTGAGGGAAAGATTTTTGCGGAAGACCCCCGAGGAGATGTAGGGAAACCATACATCCAGGCAGAAGAAGGGACAGTTAGTCAGCAGGAAGATTGTGTGGAAGAACCACGAGGAGGGACAGAAGTAGATAAGAAAAAGAAAGTGGTGGACAGAAGAATTACTGAAAGTTAAGACTCAAGTTGGAACCGAATTGGAGGACAGTGACGAAGAAGTACCAGAAGGTCGAGTCCTGAGGAAAAGAGCATGGAGAACTGAGAGAACTGAAAAGGGAAGTAAGCAAAAAAGGCCAGCAAAGGATGAAATTTGGCCAAACAAGATTAAGAGATTGAGATACAGATTGACACGAGTAAATTCATCTAGAGCTGAACAAGTGAATGAGATGTCTAGCCAAGAGAAATCAAAAGACGTTTAACAGACATCATCAGAAGAAAGCAAGCGAACAAGAAAACCTAACCAGAAGTATAAGTCACCAGTAGGGTTGTATGTGGCACTTCCTGAAGTACGAGAACAGGCAGACAGCCAAGGAGATCTAGAGGTGACTATACCAGAAGTGGTTGAGGACGACGAAGAATCGGAAATCCTGAGTTATCTTGTCCGATATCGGGGCAGAGACGGATGTTCAGGAAATTCTGAATCAAGATTGTGAAAGAACGTTCAAATGCCAAACTGAAAAAAGTGCTCTAGAAGGAGAAACTTAAAAATTACTAAATAAAAGAAATAACAGAAAAAGAACCAAGTAGGTGCTTAGAGCCTTGGGTTTAGACAAAACTAGTTGTGAAGTAGACGGGGCTAAGTCAAAAGACACTGATCATTTTCCGAAATGGCAAACACAGAAAGTAGAAAATCAACATGTGTGTTCCTTCGAAGATGGTGCAAAATGTGTTGTTGTTGTACAGGATTACTAATGCTTTTGTGGAGTGTGTTGGCTTTAATGGTCTCATTTAAGGTTACATTAGAAACAATTAAAGGTCATAGTGAAAATAAGTATGAGGTAGAAAAGATTCAGAAGATTTATCCAACTAAAATAGATAGAAATTATTTACATAAAGATAGGTCTAGAACTGATTTTTCTAACAATGTTTTTTCAAAATTATTGTATGAATATGTGAAAACAATGGATGTGAGGGACTGTTATGTCTGCATGCAGTTGCCTGCATCAGTGTCTGAGGGAGTGACGTACCATCACCTCCCAGTGACATATGGAATAACATGTAGTGTATTAGCAAGTTTGTTTTATAAAATAGGGAAACTAGAATATTATTTTTCAGATGTAGATAACATATTTTCACAAGTACCTGTAGTCAATAAACTGAATAAAGTAAAACCTGCTAAAGTGTTAGGTGAGTTTTTCTTAGAAACTAAAGAATTAACATTAGAGTCAATATTCAGAAAAAATCTAACTTGTAGTCTGAAAAGAGAGGAGAAGACTTTCTTAGGTATGGTAGAAGAAAGGAGACTAAAAATGCAAAGGAAGGTACCTGAGGGAAAAGAAGAAAAGACAGTTTGGGATGTTGAAAGAGAAAAACATTTGAAAGGAGAAGCTAGTCTAACAATGGCTCTAGATTGGCCTCAGAAAGGGAAGTTGTGTATTAGAAGAAATCAAACTGCATATGATAACTATTTTGTAGGCACAAGTGATTGCCATGATACTTATAGAATCATGGGTGGATAGGGATTTAAAGGAGGAAATGATCCGGTTTTTCCTGAATTATATTTTATCTGCCGGAACAAAGCTTATTATCGATTACCTGACCATTGGTATGTCACATGTTATCTAGGCCTGGTTTTCCCAAAGATATTTCATGTGGGAAGAGGAAAAGATGGTGCACATGTGATAGGTAGACAACTAACACGTAGGAGAAGAGAATTTTGGTCAGAAATTGTAGGAGACATTTTTAGAGCGTTGATACCAGCAGTTGGAATATCTCTGAATGCACACAAAATTAGAAAATTATCAACGGTAGTGGATCGCTTGTCAACAAGCACTGCTGGAGGATTTTTATTGGTAAATACCTAAATGGTTGCCATGCGAGCCATGGTGATGCAAAATCGACTTGCCCTTGATATAATTTTGGCAAAAGAGGGTGGAGTCTGTGGAATGCTGAAGGTTCAACATTGTTGTACTTATATTCCTGACGAAAGTCAAGATTTAAAGACATACATAAAGAATATAACTGATTTGCATGAGGAGATTGTTCCACTGGAGGTTGAATGTATTTGGGAAAAGATTTGAAAAAGGTTTTCTACTATTAAAGACTTTTTACTAAAATTAGGTAGTACCTTTATTGGTAAGATATTATTTCCAGTAACATGTGATTATTCTAGTATTAATTCTGAGATTAGGATGTCTATGTAGCAAAATAAGGAAAATACGAAATAACATAAAAAGAGAAACTGTAAAGAAAAGAGAAAAAGAAAGAAAAGAAAGAGAATTTGAAGAGGTAGAATTAGAAGAGTGGAAAGAGAATATGTATAAAAAGACAAGAGAAGAAGAGACAGGAGAAACAGTCATGTGATCTAACAAAATATTGAGAGAACTGAATTCATTTCTACTTACAAATTTTATAAAACTTTAAGGTAGTGTGGTGATGTTAAAAATCACCAAAGGGGGGATTGATGGAGCAGGTAAAACAACATTTTGTATACCGCCTCAATTTGCATGAAAATACTAACTATATAACCTACTTATTATAATTTTCCTAACAGTTTGCTGTTTTAAACTAAACCAACCATTTGCATATACCAATTACACGTGGGTCATATTGCTATTTGCATGGCAAAATAACTCTAATAACTAAAATATGTACGCATATTATTAGTAGTACATGTGGTAATAGGATATCGCATGATTTATGTAGCTTATGTGACGTTTGCGTTCCTGTTTGGATCCTAAAGGTGAGTATTATCGCTTTAAATGTCACTATATGCTAGGAAAATACTAATACGTAAAGGGATTAGTGAGGGTTTAACATTAGAATCTTAATTTCTTTGTATTCATTATTCTTTTGTGTTTGTTTCGCTTAAATTCACATTTGGGCCTACGAAAATATGGCGTCCGAAATGGAGTTCAGAAGTGGCCACCGTCTCGTGAGCGCGATGCCTACTGCGCATACTCGGATGGCTCCGTGAACTTCCCGATGACCCCAATTCACAGTGTTCCTGGTCAAGGATAGGAACATGGAAGAATGCCAAACTTCAGTCAGTAAAATCTGGTCTAAATGAACAATTGGGACATACAAGCAAACCTTCTACATTGTTGCATAAGGGCAACATGGATAGAGGAAATGAACCAGCAAAATCCATGAGAACATCCACTGATGTAAAATCGGATGTTCCCCAATCAGCCAATCGTTTTCTTTCTTTGCCTAAAAATGTTTCATGTTATCCCGAATTTCATTATAAAAAGGGTAGTAGAATAGGGAGGGGTATTGCTGCTGCCTTCTTACTCGATGACCGCAAGCCGCTATCGACTTCACAGATGATGATAGATGCTTGCACGATTTCTGATCTTTGGGACTGTAACGTGCTGAGCAAAGAACTTTCGGACTTTGAGCTTTGGCCTGCTTTATTTGGACAATTTAACGGCAAAATTCGGTTCTGCAGAGCCAAATGAATTAGAGAAAAATCCAGATAGCAAGAATAGGTAAATATAAATGTCATGCGATATGTATTAATTAAATACAATTCTAAACTTTGATTGACCATAAATGTTAATATTAATTGCAAATAATATTTAGATAAACAAATATGATTAACGGAAATTACGAGTTTCTGGTTTTTCAATGAAAAGAGTAAAGGATTTCGAGTCTTAAATGTGTTTTAGCTGGTTCTAAATCACCATCAACCAATCCAACTAATTGGTCCGTCCACCAAGTGGTGGAGTGCCTTGATGTTTAGGATTAGGAATCTATAGGTGGTGAATGCTAATGTATATTCTGTAAAATAACTTTTCTTCCCTATAGGTAATAAGGTACCCCCCACATGTCCAGCGCGAAATCATCATCCCTCCTGTGTGCAGACTCGTGAGTGGAGATGTGTGAGTGTTGGTGTTATAGGCCCCACCAATGAATGCGTGTGTGAATGAGCTAGTGTGAAGACGGGTCTGCGACACAAGAAGGGATAGTTATAAATTTGCCTTCCTTCTCTCTCTTTTTCTTCCCCAATCCCCCCCCACCCCCCCGTCTCGCGCTGGATCACGCCCTTCAAAACTCGTACCATCCACTACTCAAAGTCACCTTTACGGAAATAGCTAACAAATTCGAACACTATTGTGGAGAACACCCTACGTACCGTCTCGAGAGGGTAGAAATGCTACTGCATACATACCTACGCTATCTCTATGGGGGGGGGAAGGGTGGTTCACGCCTGCTGCCCGCAACTCAAGTGACTCTGACGGCATGGGTTAGGGCAATCAAGACCATGGGCTGGACGGGTCGGGTCATGAAGAGCACACCGCTTTGGGAAGGGGCTCTGTTTAAGGAGCTGCATAATCTCACAGGGTTTGGGACCTGGGATCTCCACAATAGAAGACATCACTGAAAAAGGGGAGCTCAAAACATGGGCAAAGCTCAAGCAGGAATACGGCATGAATAACTCCCAGTTCGTCAAATACAAACAACTGCGTCATGCATGGCAGACAGAGAATATCCAAAGCGAGCAACTCACGGAATACACACCTTTAGAGGGTAGGTTCCTGCAAGAAGAATTAACACATAAGGCGGTCTCCATCACCTATAAAACTATCAACATACTGGGCACAGGTAATCAAGTTACTAGGAACGGTTCTTGGGGTGACGTTGCCGATGGAGCCATGATTGGTGATATTGGAGTGGATGAGGGGAATGGACATATTTATGACGGTCGAGCAAATCATGTACTGTAGCAGGGGGTGTTAAAAAAACAGATGTTACACGATCTAGGACCCGTGAAGAAGACACTTTTGGCTGGACATGGGAGATGACAGACAACAGTCCATAACTCACACGACACAAGGGACTCCTGCAAGGGGGCTTGAGAGAGTACCACCCTATAGAATATCCTTGGCGACTATCAATTACAGTTTCCTGGTCCAAAACGAAACCGCATAACCACCACGCGATGGCACTGGTGGCGAATACAAGTCTACACAAATCAAAAATGGGAGGAGGTGGCTTTGTTGATGAGGACCATGATTCTAACTGTATGCAATCGATTATTGCAGATGCAGTATGTAAGAATTGTATTATGCTAATTGTTCAATCGGAAAATTAAAAGAAATTATGGTTACCAAATATATCTAATATTAAAAAGACCAAGTGAGAGCCTGTTTTGGGACATTTTCATCTGGGGTTTTCTGAGTCTACTTTGTCACCCATTGATTTTGTGGATTGACCCTACTTGGTAGAACAGAAGCACCAACACAGTGACAATCTTGAAAGTGATACCTGGAGGACTTAGATGGAGGGGAGGAAGGCCAGCAGGAGGGCTGGGATCACCTGCAGACCCAGCACAACCAAGAGGGCCAGGGGATCAGGAGGTCTAGGA
The DNA here is from genome assembly GCF_964204655.1 of Triturus cristatus. Classification (NCBI taxonomy): domain Eukaryota; kingdom Metazoa; phylum Chordata; class Amphibia; order Caudata; family Salamandridae; genus Triturus; species Triturus cristatus. Next base: position 516,176,353 of record NC_140588.1, read on the forward strand.
GAAAGAGGACAAGCAGGACCCAAAATTCTAGGGTGAAGAGTAAAAAGAGGATTAGGGCCAGGAGTTTCATGAGCAGCGTGTCATAATCTCCACTATGGCCTGCTTACACACTTCTCTGATTTCCCATGTAGCATAACAGCCCCCCTTCCTGGGGTCATGTTCTCATTGGTACTTATTCCTGGTGGCAGTGGAAAGCCTGTAATGTACTGTATGTTTATTGTCCTGAATGCCATAAATCCCTGATTGTAGTGGTTGGTCAGTCGGACATATACCTTTTGTTTACTGTCCTGAATGTCATGAATCCCTGGTTTGTTTCCTTTCCTGAATGTTATGAATCCCTGGTGGCAGTGACAGAAACCACACATGTTCTGGCAGCCATTGTGGGTCATGCAGATATTTAACACCGAGCCAACTTGAGGTATTGCTTGGCCTCGCCTTTGCAGGGACTCACCTGCTTCTTGGATCTTCTGCGACTTCCTCCAGCTCTCCCAGTGATGACGCAATCCTCCAGCCTAGCCTTGGAACCACCGGCTTCCCTTCCTCGCCACCAGACTTCAGTTGACTGCTCCTACAAAAAAGAAAAGACAGATGAGGTATAGATAAATGCATGTAGCGCAACGCGGCATAGCAACAAAAGCTGCCCAGCGCACTCAGCATGTGAAAAAAACTCTTCTTAACCCCTTCCATCCATGTGACGGCTGGGAGCCATCACACGCCATGGTGGGCATGTGTGTGGGACAGCTTTTGCGTGGGACAGCCATTTGCTTCCAGTGCGTCCAAGAAGAGGAGGTGAGTTTCTCCTCGAGGAGGTTTTTAAAAAAAAAAATCAGAGGCATCAGGGGAAAGGAAAGGGTTTTCCTTTCCTCCGTTGACTCTGTGGAGCATTCCTGCTGCACGATCATGCATGCGGCACGATCGTGCAGAAGGAATTTCCACTAGACACCAGGGATTTTTTGGGGGGATCAATTTTATGTTTAGGGGAGCGGCCCCTTGTGGAAGGGTCGCTCCCTGTGGGGGAGCAATCATGTTGGCTGTTTCTGCCCCCCTGGGGGGCAGATCGGTAGTTTTTTTTGTTTTTTATTATGTGTGCCCCACTAGGCCACCAGGGATTGCTTTTTTTTTATGTTGGGGAGCAGCCCCTTGGGCAAGGGTCTCCCCACTTAATGGGGGTAATTATTTTGGCCGTTTCTGCCCCCATTTGTATCTAGATAACTTCTACACTGCTGTGCAATTGTTTAAGGACTTGTTCAAAGTAGACACTCTTGCTTGTGTCACAATCCGCTCTAACCGTAAAGGTTACCCAAAAAAACTTGTTTGCAAAAAGCTTGAGAGGGGATAGTGCAGTGCCTTGCATAGTGGTGAACTGCCAGCTGTGAAATTTGTGGACAGGAGGGATGTGTACATGATGTACTTCACCTGTGACTGTTTGGAGTCAGTTTGCTAAAGTGCTCAAACCTGTGTGCATTGTACACTAAAATAAGCACATGGGTGGTGTCGATAGAATACATCAGAGGTTGGAACATAACACTGCTGTTCGTAAGGCTTACATTTGGTATAAGAAGTTGGCCATCCATCTCTTCAATTTAGCAACTTTTAATGCTTTTGTTGTGTTCAAGGAGTATTATACAGCATCAAGGATGACTTCTGTTCAGTTTCAGGAGTCTGTGATAGGCAGCCTTGCTGTAGTGAAACAGGCGAGTGTTCCTAGAGTTGGAGTGGTCGAGGATGTGGCTAGATTGAAAGATCGCCACTTTTCCGATTTACTTCCTCCCACGCCCAAAGAAACCAGTCCCTGTAAAAGATGGACAAGGACAAGGTGACAGAGCATTTACCTGCCTTAAATACCAGCGCACAGTCTACGCAGCGCTATTTTCGCATTTTTAAAACGCCTGTTATAATATTTGCTTTTTGTGATTATTTCTTTTCCCTTGATTTTAATTGAGCTCGCTCCTCATACCCGCACTCTAAAACTGATTATCACCGCTTTTTGGCGGTTTTTGTCCTTTGGGGAAGCGTGGGAGACCTGTGGAGGCCATTTTGGCTTGGGAACTGCTGGGACATTATCGGGCGCCATATTGTGGGAGTAGGCGGGCAGCCTATGCGCGACCTGTGCATTTAAGCCGGGCAGTTGCACGGGTCAGCTGGACAAGGACAAGGTGACAGAGCATTTACCTGCCTTAAATACCAGCGCACAGTCTACGCAGCGCTATTTTCGCATTTTTAAAACGCCTGTTATAATATTTGCTTTTTGTGATTATTTCTTTTCCCTTGATTTTAATTGAGCTCGCTCCTCATACCCGCACTCTAAAACTGATTATCACCGCTTTTTGGCGGATTTTGTCCTTTGGGGAAGCGTGGGAGACCTGTGGAGGCCATTTTGGCTTGGGAACTGCTGGGACATTATCGGGCGCCATATTGTGGGAGTAGGCGGGCAGCCTATGCGCGACCGGTGCATTTAAGCCAGCCATTTGCACGCGCAGCGGTGACGCGCAGTGGTGGGCGCCCTCCCTGCGCCGGAGTCGCGCCAGAGTCCTGCCTGTCTGCGCTCGTCCGCGCCTCGGAAGGGCTAGGGCAGGCCACTCTGGAGGGAGATCATGCTTTCAGCGACCTATCTACGTAGCTGCAGGAATAGGGTGAGTGACTGCGCGCATGGGGATTTCGATCCTCTCTCAGGTCCTGTGCAGTGCACCGGGTGCAAATTTGCACTTCCATTGTCACGGCCTATTAGGGCTCTACAGCCCCTACCCTGCGTTACTACTGTAGTGGACCGCTCAGTGGGCCTCCATCGGCAAACCTTCTTTAAAATATTTCACCTAAATGTAAGATCGTTGGTCTGTCACTATTTAGATGTGTTTACATTACTCACAGATGAAAGCCCTGATGTATTTTTCATAACCGAAACTTGGCTGCATGACAACGCTACAGCGGCGATAAATCTTGCCTTGCCTGCGGATTATACCATGTATACTCTACACCGTAATTCGAGAGGTGGCGGGATTGCGGCCGTGGTTAAGACATGCTATCCCTGTTTATGGAATCCCATGAGTATACGGGTTGTGAAAGTGCTCACTTTGCTATCTCGATGACCCCTCAATTTACTTTTTCTGGTCTGTTAATCTACAGACCCCCTGGCCCTGATGAGGCCTTTCGAACAGCCCTTCCAGAGGTGATCTCTTCTTTAGCCCTTAGATCAGCAAATTTCAGCATCATAGGTGACCTTAACCTCCATATGGATGCTCCTCAATCCTCTGTGGTATGCAGTTTTGTTGCAGATCTGGAGGCACTACGATTATATCAGCATATTAGCGATCAGACTCACATTGGGGGCCATCTTTTGGAGCGCTTCTTCACGAATTTGGATAATGCAAAGGCATTGCCGCCTAAGCCGATAATTTGGACAGATCACTTTTTGATTGAAATCCAGATCTCTTCGGCTGTCTCTCCTTTTAAAAGTACCACACCTATTGTCTTTAAACGTCCTTGGAGGAATTTGAATCTGGAACATTTTCATCAGTTGTTGTTACAACATCTACCAGATTATCCTATTGATGTTACTTCTGGATATGATCACTTTTGTAAATGGCTGACCCAGGCTTTAGATACCTTAATACCAGCGGGTTGGAGTAAGACCAGGCCGGGCCATTCCAGCCCATGGTATGATGAATCTCTTAGGCTTCTTAAGGTCGCCTGTAAAAGGGCAGAAAGAGCCTGGCGTAAGGCATATGACCCTATTCTTAAACAGAGATATCAGGCCACCATCAAATTATATCATCGGGCTATTTGCAAAGCACGGGCCGCTTTCTACTCCTCAGAGTTTAAGAATTGTGCAAATCCAACCAAATTAATTTTTAAGGTTCTCAATGACTTAACCAATGTGAAAACCAGAGGGATGGGGAATGGCTCTCTGGCTTATTGTGAAGAGCTGGCGTCCTTTTTCGTGGAAAAAGTGGATGCGATCTATAGGTCATTTCCCTCTTTCATCACATCCGTCAACAATATGGAGCCTATGTATCCTATCCCCAGTCCTTTGTCATTGCTTCCCGTGCCATCTCAGGAAGAGTTTGATTCCCTGGTCGTGAGGGTCAAATCGGGTTCCCCAATGGACCCTTTGAGACCTGCACAATTTAGGAAATCGGCTGAGATCTGTCTTCCGGTTCTCTACGATCTTATCAGGCTATCTTTGACTTCTGGGACGGTACCTATAAAATGGAAACAAGCCATGGTCATGCCGATACTGAAAAAGGCTACGTTAGACCCTTCTAAACCAGAACATTATCGGCCTATTTCTTTGCTTCCATGGATTTCCAAGATTGCTGAGGCCCACGTTAACAACATTCTATCTGCTCATCTTTTAAACTCTGGCTTTCTGCATCCTTCCCAGAATGGTTTTAGAGCAGGCCACAGTACCGAGACAGCTCTGTTGGCTATGGTTGAACACTTACGGAGGTTGCTAGACTCTGGGCAGACGGCGGCACTGATCCTTCTGGATCTTAGTGCCGCCTTTGACACTGTCTCCCATCCGATTCTGCTCCAGAGATTAAGAGAAGCCGGAGTGGAGGGTACTGCTCTGGACTGGTTTCATTCATTTCTGGCGGAGCGTACTTTTAAGGTGTGTATTCCTCCTTATGAGTCTACCCCTCGCCTCATCTACCAAGGAGTTCCGCAGGGCTCGGCACTTAGTCCGACCCTGTTTAACTTGTATGTACGACCACTAATGGGGGTTGCCAATAAATGGGGCCTAACCATGGTGTCATACGCCGATGACACACAATTAGCGGTCGTATTGAATGGAAATGTTGCGCCGAATGCATCTAATTTTCAGGGAGCCCTTAAGGAGGTGGCAAGCTGGATGACGGATAACCGTCTCCAACTCAATGCCTCTAAAACTGAGGTTTTAGTACTGGGCAAAGAAACTCACCTTTGGGGAGACGAATGGTGGCCGTAAGAGCTTGGTCAAACCCCTATTCCAGTGACTCAGGTGAAGAATCTTGGGGTTCTGTTGGATGGTAATCTATCATTTACCCCTCACACAAAAAAAGTTGCGGGTACCTGTTTTGGTGTCCTTCAGAGTCTTAGGCCCATTTTTAAATTTTTTGATGCTTCTACTAGGCAATTAATAGTTCAGGCTCTGATTATTTCTAGATTAGACTATGCTAGTGCACTTTTATTGGGCTCTAATCAAGCAGAACTGACACGTCTTCAGCGGGTACAAAATGCGGCTGCCAGAATGCTGATTGGTCTGCCTAAGTTTTGTTCAGTTAGGCGTTCCATCTTGGATCTTCATTGGCTGCCTGTTAGGCAGAGGATACAATTTAAAGTACTGTGCCTCGCTTTTAAAATCTTGAAGCTGGCCTCCCCTCCTATTTTGGCTCAGACCATTTCTTACTATATCCCTGCTAGAGCACTTCGCTCAACGGGCCAATTTTTGGTGAAGGTTCCCCGTTTTAAAAAAGCAAGAGTGGGCGGCCGCTCATTTGATGTTCTGGCGGCCAGCCTTTGGAACACACTGCCTTTTTGTATCCGTTCTATACCCGACTTGCTGCCCTTTAGAAAGGCTGTGAAAACATTTCTGTTTCCTTTGGCGTAATGATCACTGCAGTAACCTTGTGTCTGGTGTTGTGTTGCTTGTTCTTGTATAGCGCCGGGACGCCGCTTGGCTGTGGCATCTGTGCGCTTTATAAATATTAAATAACATAACATAACATGTAGAGTTTGTTTGCAAAGAGGTATGCGAAAGGAGAGTTGTAAGCATTGGGCTGATTGGCTTCTGGTCCTGGGCTGTGTGTGCTCACGTTTCAGATTATATCACACTCAAAAGAGTTTTTGGGAGCCACTGTGAGTCTAATGGTGTACTGCCTGGTCTGTATGGTTTTATATTTGTTGTTTAGTTTCACGGTTGTCATTAGAATGATGTAGTTAGTTACCGCTGTTGTGTTTGCAGTTATAATTTTGTATCTGTGTTGTTTGTGTGAAAAATTTGATTTTTTTTAGCTAAGTTTCAGGTTTGCAGGGTATTCTTAGTAGGAAAACTTTAGGGGATCCATGCAAGCCACACATCCCTTTACTCTCCCGGGTGCTTAATTTTCAGAAATGTGTGACTTTGGTAGGTTTCCCTTGATAGCCGCCGAGCCCGGGACCAAAAACGCATGCAAAATCAGGTCGTTTTGTGATAGGTAATTTTGATGTCTCCACAATACGTTTTGGGCCCTTGGCTGTTGTGGGCACTTGGCCCACCCACAGAAGTGAGGTACCATTTTTATCTGGAGACCTGGGGGAACGCTGGGTGGGTGGAAGTTTGTGAATCCACGCAGATTCCAAAACTTTCCATCAAAATTTGTGAGGAAAATGTTTTTTTTGTTTACAAAGCTTGAGGCTTGCAAGGGATTCTGGGTACCAGAAACTGGTGAGAGCCACACAAGTCATCCCATCCTGTATTCCACTGGGTGTCTAGTTTTCAAAAATGTATAGGTTTGCTAGGTTTTCCTAGGTGCTGGCTGAGCTAGGGATCAATTTAAAAAAATGACTTTTGGAGATGTGCAAACAACCACTGCTTTTAAACCCTATATTTTGTTCCAATTTCGGAAATATATAGTCTTCCTTGGTACCTATTTTTCACTCTTTATATTTTACCAGATGAATTGCCATATACCCGGGTACACAATGAAAAACCATTGCAAGACGCAGCTCAGTTATTGGCTCTGAGTTCCTTGGGTTCTCGGTTAACCTACAAGTCCTATATATCCCCACAAACAAATGGGTCCAGTGAACGTAACAGTAAATTGCTTTCAAAAGTCTGGCCTACTTAGAAGACGTTAAAGGTGAAAGCGTTGGCACAAATGGTTGTTTTTTTAACTCAATTTCAATATTTTCTATTTTCAACTGTTAGTTTCTATAAAAAAAACCTTGAAGGATGTGCACAAATTACCCCTTGCTGAATTCAGACTTTTATCTACTTTCCAGAAATATATAGCTTTCTGGGATCCATTATTGCTTTCACACCCACCACTAACGGGAAGGAGGTTAAAAGCCCTAAAAATAGGGTACGTCCCAGTAAAATTTCAAAACCAAGAAGAAAATTTTGGTTTCTGACAAAAGTCTGCCTGTCCCTGAAAGCTGAAAAGATGGTGATTTCAGCACCATGCCATTTGCGGGGTAAATAACAGATGCTTTCTTCTGTAGCAGTTTTCCCCCATTTTTCGAACAAAACAAAAACATAAGCTGTATTTTGACTAATTTCTCAGTCCCCTCGAAGGGAATCCACAAACCCTGGGTACCTTAAGAATACCCAGGGTGTTAGAAAAAAAAGGGCACATAATTGACGTGGATACCTGAGGTGGACAAAACATTATGGCAGCATAAGCGTGAACTACCCCAAATAGCAAAAAAAAGGCTTAGCACAGGGAGGGAAAAGGCCTAGCAGCAAAAGGGTTAAGAGACATTGTTTGAAAACAATTCTAATACATACTAGAGTGAACCTGAATAGAGCAGACTTGATTAAAGCAAACTGATTCATGATTACATAATTTGCAACTCTGTGTCGAAGTGGCAGTCAGATCAATGGCACATGTTTTGTCATCCTGCTCAAATCCCACGTCTTTTATTACATAAGGCCTTGTGGATCATGCTTGTTTGAAGCTTAATAACAAAGAGAGAGCAATCACTGGAAATGTGCTAACTTGGTAACATTTATTGGTATATATTAGGTAAGAATTTAATGAGCCAATGTAATGAATAAAGAATGATATTGTGTGTAGGTAAAACCATACAACTGTTATAATTGTTGTTGTCCTTGGTAGAACCTCTGTGCTGGAAATCAACAACATTTCCAGTTACAAAGCTAGCCAGTGACCAGGAGAAGAATCCAAGAGGCTGAAAATATTCTCTCTCACGTCACACCCCCTTTTTCCTCCGGGTACAATCGCCAGTACAGCAGTACATCACCGGGCACTGAGGATAGTGCTCAAATCAATAGGAGGACTAGCGTTGTTTCACCAGAACCGACTGGAGTTCAGGTTAGTGGCTTCCTTTGACACAGTGGCATAATACTGGTACCACATTCCCTAATGCAAACTTAAAAACGGAGCCCTCCCTGTGCACTGGTTTGGTGATTAAAAAGCCCTAAAAAGGAGGATCAAACTATGATGACCAAAAAGACCAGCAGACAAGGACAATAGGGGCCACAACAAGGAAGACTCAATGGGCTAGTGCTAGGACAAATAAGAGGACCCCCAGGAGGAGCAGGAACAGGTCTAGGAGGACAAGAAACAAGACAGACTGAGAATAGGACCAGGACGACAACCGTGGCCTGGAAGATCAGGACCGGGAAGACCAAAGCAAGGTGGAAAATGAGTACTTGGGCTATGAGGTCAAGGACCAGGAAGACCAAAACCAGAAAGACCAAATGGACCAAGAGGATGAGGGCCAGAAGTGCTCGGACCATAGGAACCAGTGTAAGGACGGACCAAGAACAAGGAAGAGCGGATGGCAGAGAGTCAGGAGGACCTGCACCAGGAGGATCAGGACCATGAAGACCAGCACCAAGAAAACTGGCATCACTATGGTTGGGAATCAGAGGACAAAAATGAACAAGAGTACCAGGAACAATACAGGTTATAGATGAGTACTCCGAAAAGAAGGCTCAAGAACAGGGGATTAGGGAAATAAGGAGGAGAACTAGGGAGGCTAGGAGAACTTGGGCAAGGAGGACCAGAAAGATGAGGTCCCAGTAGGATCCGGTCTGTGAGGATCAGTGACAAAAGTAGAAGGATCAGGACCTCGATGGGGGAAGGGCCATGACCTGTAGGGCCAAGAACAATAGGAACAAGAGAACCAGTTCAGGACAAAGAGAAAGATGACCAGAAGGATGACAGGGATCAGGATGACATGATCTGAGGAAGACCCTGAAGAGGATAGGTGGCAGAAGAGGGCTAAAGCAGGGGACTTCAGGGAACTGGACCAGGATGCAGATAACTTGGACTTGAAGGAATAGACCAGGACCCATGGGAAGGGCAAAAATATGAGGATAGCCAGAAGAACTGTGACAAGGAGGTCTAGGACACAACCAGGACCTGTAAGATGACCAGGACCTCACATTGAAGGCTCAAGTCAATTGTGGGGTTTCAACTCTTCATTTTTACTTAAGGTGTTGAAAGGGATCCTTCTCTTCCTTCTCAATGGCCTGGATTACTCCAATTCACTCTATTTGGGGTCAGACAAGGGACTGCTAAGGAAATTGCAAGGTTTTCAGAATGTGGCAGCCAAGATGAAATTGGACCTTCGTCATTGGTAAACCTCTTTAGAAGCCCTACAACATCTGCACTGGCTTCTAGTTGAAAAGCGAGTGACGTTTAAATCACTCTGCCACATGTAAAAAGCAAGTCACTGAATAGGCCTGGTCTATCTGACCGATAAATTCAAGAAGTACTCTCCCTCTCATCTGCTGAGCTCCTCTGATGCACATCTGCTGGTTCTACCGTGAGTTACTCAATGCCGTACAGGAGGCAAGGCTTTCTTCAGTTGTGAAGCAAAACTGTGGAATAAGCTTCCTGTTACTCCGCTGAAAATCCCCTCTTCACTTCAATTCAGGAAAGCACTAAAAACTTTGCTCTTTGCCATTTAGTAGTTTGCAGTATGCCTTCTTTAGAAAAGGTGTCTCTTTTTTGACAACATCTTTTAGTGCCTCCAATCTCTGCCTGTAACCTTGTACTTTGCTGTGAATCTTTTGTTTTAGCGTCAGGGCATTTGTTGTACTCTATCAGATAAATTAGCATACCATAACATAAGGAATGGCATCAGGAAGAAAGCCAACTGGAGGACGAAAGGTCCAGAAGATGGAATTAATTATTTATTTGTGTGATTACTTAAAAGGCAGAAAAAAAATCAAATTTAATATAATTTTAAATACAAAAATGCTCAGTAAATGTCATGTCAATGATTTGATGTGTAATAAATGAATTCTAATCCCAGTATCTTCTGACTGAATAGTTTTCTATGTGTTGAGTTAAAAACGGGGCTAGTATGAGGATTAGGCTATTTTCATTTCAGTAAGGTGCCAGTGCTTTCTAGCCCAACATGCTGCAGTGGAGAGAACAGTATGTTGCTGTCGGCGTGTCTATGCAGCCATGCATGGAATGTGTGAGGTCGAAGATGTCCATGATGGCTTTGTGTCCTGTCCGCAATGGAAAATCATGTAGAAACAGGACCACTAGTGGCATGCGACTCGTCTGGCTATTGATCGCTCCCTGCTATGGCCATTTTGTCTTTCCGGAGGGAGCGGGTGTGCTGTACAAATTTACCAAAATTGGCCATATCTTTCACAGTGTCCAAGGTGTAAAGCCGGCGAACAGTTTTATTTGCTGTACGAGTGCCCTGATGGAGGAAGATAGGCCTGAGATAGATTCGGCGGGCCTGTCACAGTGCCAGGCATTATAAAAGTATATGTACCAGTTATTCCCCTTTGTATTTACACAGTCTGCACTCTATGATGCATCTGAGCGGCTTCCAGGTTGGATACAGTTCTCTTAAGGGAAGCATGGACAGCCTTGCTGCTAAGATCTGATTTAGGGCCCGTCTCCCCACGGCCTAATTATGGTGAGGCTTTGTTGTTGAGGACGTTTGCTGCAGGTTCATGGTTTTGTGGAGTTACCTTGCCTGGAGAGATTCCAAATCTAACGTACAAGACGGTTGTTTTTTAACGTTGTTTTAACAGTTGTATAATCAATAATATTTGGATCCCAGTTCTCCATGGCCGGTTGCAAGAATTCCTTGGCTGCAGTGAGTTTTGCAGAACAGGGGTTGTTCTGTCTGGTAAAAATAGACTTTATGAGAGCCTCCTTAGAGTTGTCTGGGGCCACGGATGCCAGGTACAAAGATTTTATCAGAGCGGCCAGCCCTTCTAGTTTTTGTTGGATACAGTCAAATTCTAGCCGGATCAAGTATTTCTTGTGCAGGACGGAAGATGGAATAGTTTCTTGTAAGCTTAGCATTGCATTTTTTCCAGATCCTCCGCTAGTTTGCCGGGGTATGCCAGCTGCATGTAGTTGACCGACAGAAGCAGTTTGGCCCGTATTACCCTTCGTATAGCCGTCGTCGTAGGACTGTCGAGGGCAGCATTTAGCTTGCAAAGGGCGTACGTGACCATCTTCCCTTTCAACCTCATTTTTTGTAGCTGGAGCGAGGGATAGCCTGTTTCGCCCATCCAAGCGCCCAGGTAGTTGTAGCCCTGTACACAGTCTAGGCTAAGTGTTCCCATCCGCCATTTAGTGAGCCTTTTTTGGGGGGATGGCCACCAAAGATCACTATTTTGAATTTACTTGCATTGGCAACTAGCTCATTCTGGAGGTTGTATTTAGCCAGTGCATTGAGAGCTTTTTGAAGGTCTTTGGCATGCTCCAGAAGAATTAGGTCGTATGCGTATTGCATCAAATGGATGTATTTGTTTCCAATTCCTGTGACGAGAGAGTCTCCACATAGTGCAGTGGCCAGATCAGTGGTGTAATGGTTCCAGCCTGCACCCTTGTTTTAGCCCTTAATCTGTAGCCAATTTTCCATGGCAGATTCTCCAGTGAGTTTCATACTTACCCAGGTTCTAGAGTACAGTGACCTAATAGCTCGCAGTAATTTCGGGCAGATGTTCCACCCCTCCAGTTTCCGCCAGACTACCCCATCAAAAGCTGCGGAGTAGTCGATGAAACAGGTGAAAACTGGGAGGGAAATGCAGGATACTGCTTGTTGGACTAGGTACAAGAGGACTGTGATGTTATCAACTGTGGATCCCCCTGATCGAAACCCTGACTGATGAAATGGTAGGAGACTTTCGGTGTGTACTCATTCTGCTAGTTCCAGCAAGAGAGTGCTGGCATAAGCATTTCCCTCGAAGTCCAGTACGGCAAGCCTGCGGTAATTTTTTTGGTCTGTGTTTGCCTGTTTCTTGAGTATAGGCTACAGAAGAGAATCTCTCGGAGTCTGGTACTTTCTCCAGTAGCCTACATTCTGTGTACAACGGTGTAAGGGTTGTGGCCCAACATTTTGTGTCCTCGCTGAATAGGGAGCCTTGCAGGCCATTTGGACTGGGGGCACCGTATTTTCTGATTCTTTTTAGGACGGTACATACTATTGCTTCGATTGGGTCAGCATATACTGCTGGAGACATGGACGCCTCAGCTCCCGTTTCTTCTGATGTTCTCCGCGGGATATATTGCTTTAGGCAGATGTTTTCCTGGTCTCTGGTGTAGAGTAACTTCACGTGTGCAAGCCATGTCTCAGCTGAAACCGAATGTCCACTATTTGATGCCTCATAGGTTAGATTTTTCAAGTATTGCCAGAATTGTTGAGTTTTAATGGGGGTTTAAAAAGTATCCATTTTTCCTCCTGTGCTTTCCATTTGATTTTCCAGATAAGTTGTTTATGTTGCTTTGCTGCTGAGTTTAACTGCTTTTTTGAGGTTTCGCTTTTTATTTTCCTATGTGCTCTTTGTTTTGGATTTAGCAACAATGCGCTTTGCTTAATCTCCGGGACTGTACCAAGGGTGTGAGATACCATATTTGTTTTTGTTCTCTGCCTTCTCCCTCTGAGCAGTGTGCCCAATTCTAGTGCAAGCTTTTCCCAGGCCTCTATGGTGTCCAGCTTGTTTGTCACTGACGGCCAGCCTTCCCAGGTAGATTTCCACCTATCAAATTTATTGGTGGTCGTTTGTGACCATTTTATTCTCTGCAGAAGTGTGTTCTGTTCCTCACCATTAGCCTTCCCGAGAGGAGAGAGGATGTGGCGTGTTCCAGATGTTACATTCAGGGGGAGCAGCAAAGCTATGCGATCACTTTCATCCCGCGGGATCACGTCAGAATTTAGCATGACTTTGCCTATGCGCTGGCTCAGGAAGATGTAGTCAATAGTTGCTTGATAGTTGAAAGTGGGTGGGTAACCTGGCCCAGGTCTGGCCTGTGTTTGTGTGAATTGTGGTGATTCTAAATTGTTAGTCTGGAGGAGGGTGTTAAATCTCACCTTATCGCAGGTGACCCTGCCGTGAGGGTTCCGTTCTTCCAGCCGATGATTGTTAAAGTCTCGAAGAATAATGATTTCCAGGGATGTGTTCTGTGCTATTAAAGTTTCAATTTGCTCAATTGATTGATCCAACTTATCGGTGAGCCCTGGATCCTGAGGGTTGTGGTACACGTTAATTATTAATATGGGTAGGGGGCCTGCCGTGCTTTTTAAACCTTTTAAAATGCCAGATAGGAACAGAGGTGTTTCTTAACTCAGCAAAGCTCAACTTTAGAGAATGTTTAATGTATATGAAGATGCCTCCCAAATGTCTCCCGAATAAGCTAGTTTTCCTGGTGGGTTTATGAAATTCCAAGTATCCTGGTAGTGGGGTTGGTGTTAGTGTCCATGTTTCTTGCACACACCTACACCTGATATTCATATTCTCAAGGTCAATCAGAGTCCCGGCTCAGCTGGTCCCCTGCAAAATCCACACCATGGAAGTGCTTTCGGGAGTGCTTGTAGGATGAATGGGTACTTTTCCATGCCAATCACCTGAATATCAATCCCCCAATCAGCAATCTGGCCTTTTTCATTTTATACCCTTGCTGATGTGCTGGCGTCCCGCCATGTTATGATTGTCGGCTCGATCCCTGTGTCTGGGGCCAGGGAGTCAAACTGCACACTGATGATGTCCCTGCTAGTGATGTGAGACAACAGTTGGATTTATTGCAGAAGTTTTCGAATATTTGCTCTGTTTAAGGTCTCCATTTTTCCTTTGGTCCAGAAGATGGGTGGGGAACGACCAGAAGGAAAATGATGAGGAGGAAGAGGAGTACCAGGATAAGAAGGAGTTGAAGTTGGTATACAAAGAAGCTCTAGAAACTGGATCGCTACCCGCAACTATGCGAGAGGCGACCATACTGTCACTATTAAAACCAAACAAGCCCTCGAATGAGCGAGACTCCTACAGACTTCTATCATTAATAAATATAAACACAAAAATGTATGCAAAATTATTAGCTAATAGACTCTAACCTCTGCTCCCGATGATTGCACGCCCGGACCAATTGGTATTTATCCCTGGAAGATCTACTGCACATAATCTACAAACATTCTTCGCTGTCCTACATTATTTGAATCCACAAACACAGGCTTTGGCGGTGTTCCTTGACGCCACTAAGGCCTTTGATTCCTTAGAGTGGTCATATTTATTTACTATTCTAACTAGGTTGGGATTAAGTCTGACTCATTAAACAAATTCAAGTTCTGTATGCTGAGCCGACAGCCAGAATCCACCTAAATGGACAGACTTCTTCCCCTTTTCGGATCACGAGAGGCACACGACAGGGCTGCCCCCTCTCATCCCTGCTCTTTGCTATTGCAATGGAGCCACTGGCTGCCAGGATTAGACAACACCATGCGGCTCGGGAAATAGGATTTTCTTCGAGAGGCTTGATCATTTTACTTTACGCAGATGACATAACCCTCTACATAAACAACCCGCGTGAAAATTTACACTAAGTATTACGTGAGATCCTACAATTCAGGAGGCTATCTGAGGTCCATTTTAATTGGGCTAAGTCATTGCCATTTCCCCTCACTGAGGACACAATACCGTTTACTATAGAATTCCCCCTCAAATGGGCAGATGGGCCGGTGCGATACTTGGGGCTTTTGTTAAGTCGTAATATAGAGGAGATATGGAAGATGAATTATGGACAGGCGGTAGAGTGGTTTGAGGCGAAAATAGGACTATGGTCTAAACATCCGCTTTCCCTTGCAGGCAGAATTGCCATTGATAAAATGATAATATTACCACAGTTCCGATATATGTTTATCCATATCTCATTGCCCTTTACATCATTTTTTTTTTTAAATGTGATCACTCATGATCTCACTGGTCTGGGCGGGGAGGCAACCTCGAGTGACATGGGAGCTATTGATGCTCCCGCAGGATCGGGGGGGAATTGGGAGCTCCTGATATCACATTGTACGCTTCTTGCACTCAAGCTCAATTTGCTCATTATTGAGGCACCCTACACCTTTTCAGCTCCACATGGCGGTGGAGATGGACCGGGCAACGCCCTCCCCCCCTCTCGGTGGCTCTATACTAGCCTTATAAACGCCCCATAGAGGAAATAAATACCAATGAAACATTACACTGGGCTTGGAGGGGGTTGACCCTCAGGGCAAAGCTGAAGATCCTATATGCCCCCTCGATGCCCTTAGCACATAATCCCCAGATGCTCATTCTGGAAGACAAGGGCATGGTAGAATTGTTGAGACAGATGGGCGCCAATACATTTGCAGATCTTTACCTGGAGGATAGTTTTAGGGCCCCGCCTGATCCACCTGAAGGAACGACAGGGCGATCCGCTGAATTATTCATGTATTATGGCATTAAAGCCGCATGTCGCCAACTGCACGGCACCTTCCCCAGTCCACCACCCACACTACAAGCCCTTGAACACATATTAACAGACACATCACCATCAAAACTAATCACTAGACTCTATAACACAGCCGATAATCACGCCGAAAGCGATAATGGACTGGAACACGGAGCTACACCCACAGCTCACAGAGGAACAGTGGACATTCTGCTGTGGGCAGCTGCAGTTACTATCCCCCAACTACAAACTGCACTTAATTCAGTTCAAAGTTTACATAGGTTTTACAGGACACCAATCCAACTACATTACATGGGGCTAAGGCCAGACGACAAGTGTTTGAGATGCAATGCTGACTCAGCGACATTTCTTCATCTGGCCAGGCACTGCCCTCCCCATAGCAAAATACTGGACTGAAATACTCAGCAGGATAAACACTATATTAGAACCTCACATAGCACCATCACCCATGGTGGGCATATTGGGATATGTCAAAGACACACCAGCTGAGATAAGAAAACTGCACGCTATACTGCTCCTTTTGGCTAAGCGTAGGGTTGCAATAAACTGGGGAGATAAACGCACACCCTCAATTAAGACTTGGATACAAGACATTATTTTTTGCCAAAACCAGCTGTCCACATACTGGGAAGTAATGCCTGCCCGGTCCAGGCTGAAAGATATTTGTGAACCAGTCCTAACTTGGCTACGCACACTCCAGTCAAACAACAATACTCCCCTCCCTGTGCCCAACTCAGAGAAGCCCAGCCAGTATAACAGTCTATAACAAACATCACATCAGTTTGTGAACAGACATGCAAGAGAGTCTCTACTCGGTTGGGCCAAGCCCATCATGGCATAATTGGAGGGTAACGTAACAATTCAGATGCAGTGGTTCACCTATTGTCGCTCTTTGCATTTCTTAAATGGATATAGATGTTGTTCATTTCTGACAATAACATAACGCCAAGTCGTGTATACTTGGATGCAGCCAAATTAGATATTATTACAATGTTGTGATTTAAACCTAGGTAATCATGATCCTCCTATGCTGACCAGTTTTGTTTGTTAGTTGGTATCGCATTATGTTCAATGTACGACTGATTTACATTTATAACCCAATTTTTCATCTCAGTATGTGGTTATGCATAAATTACTAAATACCAATACATTTTTAAAAAGGAGTAGTTGAAGTTGGGTCCATGATCTGGTTGTCCTCAAGAATGATGACTGACAGGAGGCCATGGCCTCCACCAGGGAAGAAGCCAAATGTTCAGGTTTTCGACTTGTACGGTTAAAAATCCTCCACCATGCATAATATTCCTCAACCACTTTATTTAAGATGAGTAAAACCACAAATGCCAGTTGTAGATGGTACTGTGGCCAGGAGGGTACCTTCTACTACATGATTTGGGAATGCTCCAAAACCTGAAACTTCTGGGTGGCGATGATCAAGTGTCTGAACAGAGTGTTTGTGACAGCCCTCACTCTGACAGAGAAATGGTGTCTCATGAATTTATGGGAGGGAACAGATTTGACCGGAAGGAAACATATCTGTGTAACACTAGGGTTGATCATTGCTAAATGAATCATAGCTGGACTGTAGGAATCTGAACAAGTGCCCCAATTGGACAACTGGAAAAGGGACATGGATTGGGGCATGTTGGCTGAAAAGGTGGTGTATAAGGGCTGTATCTGCCCACAAAAATGGAACAAGATTTGGGGGCACTGGAATGGCTATAGAGAGAACATTTGTCATTCCCCAAACACACCAGCCGCAGGTGATCTGTTCAATGATGGGATTCACACAAAATGAGGGAAGGTCGAGGGGAAGTAGAGGTTTCAAACTAGACCAATATGTGATGCCTTGTTTTCTCGACAGTGCTTTAATTGCAATGTTTTTGTATGTTTGTTGCTGAAAAAAGTAAAAGATTTATAAAGAAAAAGAAAGAAGGAGCCAAAGGACAAGGAGAAAAAGAGAACCATTGGAAAGAGGAGGAGGAGGATGCCATTGTAATTCTAGGCTACATGCATAAGGACGATTCCTTTGCTACAGAGGTCACACCAATTTTATGTCAAGACTCAGGACTTCTATAATTCTGTATTTCTTGCTGTTCCTTATTTATAGCAGTCAGATAGTGACAGTAAACAAATATGAAACTACAATCACCAAAGGAACTCTTTTTCTGGACTACCAATTGAGGCAATAGAGGTGAACAGTCTGTAAATAGACCCCCCAGCACCCATCACTTACTCTTTCTCCCTATTGGTAGTCAGTTAAGTTACCCCTTCGTACCTCGTTTTTCAGTTCTTATGTATATTTGATATTAGTCAAAAGTATATGTAGCCTGTGCTTAATGAAAGAGTTTTTCCTCTACACTAGCTTTCTGGGGGCTTTTGCCCCAAGCACAGTACACTTTGTAATTTCAAGCTTGTCCCACTGGGGTCACTATACTCGAGCGGTGTTTCTCACCTGTTTGTACCATACGCAAACTTTATTTTTATCAGCAGCCTTTCCTTAGGAGCTTCAGGGGAAGGTGCTGAACTCCTCCTTCTCTTATCAAAAAACTATTTCTCGCAGTTGGCTATTTTAAAAAAACTGAACTTTAGTGACAGAGGCCATCGAACAGGGACTGTATTGTTCTTTTCTCACTGTGCGGACCAGGGTTAAGATTGTGAGGGACCCTATCATTAATGCATTGTTATAATGCCTTAGACCACAAGACACAATTAAGATTTTATATTTCCTTTCATTGTACATTTGAGTTGCTGATATGGCTAAACCTTACGCGGTAATGGACCACCATGACGAGATTTGGAAGGGAAACCTGAATAGTTTTATTCATAATTCAGTAAAGTCAGCTGTAAATGCTTCAATGGGGACTATAGCCCAAAACACTGGGAAAAACATTAAAGTGATTATTATGACCCAGACCTTACTTGCTGGTGGAAGCAGGCCTTCAGTCTCTAGTAATGTTTGACAACAGTCCAGCACCCATATCATGCCGTTTCCCACTAAGCGTGTGGGCTAATATGGTACATAACGTCCTTAACTGACCACTTGTGCCTTTGGACATGGCAGGTATATCTGACAACAAGAACTTTGATGATGTCAGATCCAGAATTGTGGACTATCCTCCAATGATGTTGGTGGGCCGTCAGTAAAAGACCTTAAAAGAATGAGGTCGATTTATACTCAAGTCTGCTCTATGACAAATCTGATAATGATTCAGATGTTGTATCCAATCCCTTGATTAGGACTCAGAATGATTCAGACCTCAATTGATTTGGACCCAACAAAAGCAAATTCAAAAGACCATCCAAATTCCTAGGAGAAAAGAAGGATCCTCAAATGTCAGCTGTGATTTTAGATTTTTCAAGGGAACGTCTTTTTGACCCATCCTTCTTACACCATTCTTTATCATCAGATTATTAAACTATTCCTCATGTAGTGGAATAAATACAAACAAGACTCGGGAACCCACTAGACAAGGTGATCAGAAATAATGTGAAATTTGAATGCCCTCATCCGATTACATCTCGCAGCTCCCAGGGGCAGCTCCTCCATCTGGGCAGAGGAGCGTCGCCCCACTGCTTTCTCACAGTGCGAGAAGCAGAAACATAAAATGGTATTATAAATACCATTTTATGTTTCTGCTTCTTGCACTGTGAGAAAGCAGAAGTGTTTGGTTGGGGGTGGGAGGGTGGGCGGTCCTGCTCTAGGGCAGGGGAGGAGTGGCTTGCCATTGCTGAGGGCGCTGACTGTTAGGTCGGCCCCCTGGGGCCGACCAAACCAGTCACGTGAACTCTGCCTTTTCTCCATGTAGGCTACATGCAGCTTACATGGAGAAAATGGCCTGCCCATAGATGCCTGGCTGGTTGGCGTCCCGACCAATCACAATGTTGCCTTTGCAGCATTGTGATTGGCTTAGGGGAGTGGAGCGAGGCTGCCTGCTTCCTGTTCAGGAGAAAAGCAGAGACGATGCAGGACCGGGCCGGCAAAAGTAATTGAACTTAAAAAAAAAATTATTAAATGAAACCTCCCTCCCCCCGTGCGATCTGTCAAACACACCCCCTCCCCCCACACCCACACATTTGCATTATGCCGGCTGCGACTGGCAACTCCTGACATAGACCTAAAGCTGTTAACCTTTTTCTTTAAATATGGCAAAAATCCGAAAAAGGGAATCAACAGGTTGGCCTGTTAGGATAAATTGTTAGACTCCATGGGGCCTTTCAGAAAAATATTGGAAATAAAGGTCAAATTGAAATACGGATCCATTACTATCAGTCCTTCTGAACTCTCCAACTGAATCCAAAGGGTTATATGGCATTATTGGAAGAAGGTCAATCAGCTAAAGGACAATTATTCATGGGTAATTTTATTAAAGAAAGTTCTAAATATGCAAACACACTGAAGGGCATATTCACAAGCCCCTATCGCCACCACAACGTCACTTTTAGTGACGTTATGGTGGCGATAGGGGCTTCACCTTATTTACAAGGCAGCGTTCAGCCACTTAACATGGCTTTACGCTGCCTTGTAAATATGGCACCCTTTCACACTGTACTGAGCGTGAAAGGGGAGGGCAATGGGTGTTGTGTTGGGCGTTCCACCGCAACACCCATTGATTTTGATGCTGCACCCTATTTAGAAGGGTGGCGTAAATAGGAGACAGTGCCAAAATTAAAGCCAAGGAAAACCTAGTCTTAAACAGGCGAAACGAGGAGAAATGCTTTATTGCTCTTCATTTTTGTTGTTTTTATGTGTGCTGCATTGTGCAGCACACAAAGAAACAGCAAATTGCCATTGATTGTTTATGTGCAGGAAGGGAGACCTTCCCGCACACAAACAATCTTCCCCTCAACGCAGACACCCTTGCACTATGGTGCAAGGGTTCCTGCGTTGCCACTAGGCTGCTAAGTTTAGCACCAGCGCAGAGGGAAACGCAGGGCTGCACCATATTGTTGTAAATATGATGCAGCCCTGTGTTTCTGAAGTGGCAAAGTGTGGCGTTAAGCGAGGAAGGCTAACACCTCACTTCGTTGTAAATATGCCCCTGAGTTCTATACATAAGGCACTAATATATTTGAAAAAAGTATATGGTAAGCGTGTTTTTGCCAGACCAGTAGAAGGGGGTGTATTCTGCCAGTTGAGTCCAATTTCTCAGTCAGTCCAATTTCACCAGCAACAGAGAACAATTTGGGCTCCAGTACCATAGACTTACCTTTTATCCCCAGAGATGAAAGGGCTCCAGAAACCAGTACAGAGGCCTAACAAAAGTTTCAGTTGACAACAGCAACTGTAAAAACAAATTCCTACAACTTTTGTGCGGTAGAGGGTTTGGATTGCTTTATTCTATCAGATATGGAGCTAGTTATCAACAGATCCCTGGGGACTAGAAATGGTGAAGGGTTATCAAATAGTTTTATAGCGAACCATCCAAACTTTCTTTCCCTACCTCATGCAACTTTCAGGAGCACCCAATGATCTATGTAGTGAGATATTTAGAAGAATTTGAGTCAAATACATTGTTAATTTCTTTCATAATGCCCCATTTCCTTGTGTCTTCGGCAACAGGTTGGTTAAATAGATTATGTCCCAAGTGGGTACTGACCTTTCCACTTGTACTCGGTCCCCTGGAGGGGCTATTGCGTTGAAAGCTTTTTGGCTGGGCCAAGGCTAAAAGACTTTCTGAGAGGGGCTGATTGGTCAGCAGCATCTACTTTAAAAACTTTGTATTACAAACCAACTAATCATGTTTCTTTGTAATAATAATGTTTTTAAAGCATAAAAAGAGCCCCAGGTCTTGCAATAAAATGCGAATTTTCATAGAGCTAATGCTGGAAGTACTAATTTTATTAAAGAACCAGTGGTGAGTTTTATCGTACCTCAGTTCATATAACTTTTTGTACATTTCTGTAATTTTTCCTGCCTCTGATTTTGGATACTTCTTTGTTTTCTTTTTACCGTTCCACAATGTACCGTTCCTTAGTTGACACAACGATCCAAGGGAAGTTGAAGAATGGGCTGTGTTTCTTCTTCTGAATTTTGTCTGAATCTTCGTGATATATCCATTTATATATAAGATAAACAAACTCTGTGGCACCAAGAAAAAAAAAAGGAATGAAGGACAGTGGGGACTATTTAAACACTGTAAACACCTGTATAGCCTATATTTGTTATGTACAAAACAAACAATTGGTTCTGTCGGGTGTGTACTATTTCTTAAAACATTGGATCAGTCATAGGTTAATTCACATAAAGGACAAATTCTCATAAGCAACACACATAGAGACCAAAAGAGGGGGTATTTGAAAAGTTTTATAAATTACGTCATTTATAAATCCCCACATTCAATTTGCATGGCTGTCACGACAAAAGGTAAACTGTAATTTGTGACAAAGTGACATGTGGTGCTCAGTGCTGTGGTGAAGGTGCGTAATATATACAAAGTGACTTTCGTGGTATTGACGTTTCTTTGATAAAAGGCCAGAATACAACAGCTGTTTGAATAGTTCTGTAGACTGAATAAGTGGGTCTTTATACAGAGTCTTTCAGCTGGTCCAGGGGATATGTCGACGTTTCAACCCAGGGGGGCATTACTGTCTTAGTCAATGCGGGTCTTCATCAGGACAAGGACAATGGGGACAGCCTGGGGAATAGTAATGTATAAGGTCAGGTGTGTTGAGGTGAAAAACTGAATTAATCAAGGCTAGTAGGGTAAAGGACTCACCTACCGGGGCCTGGGGTGATTCAGAGGGCGAGTGTGCACGCAGTAGCAAGGGTGTACTGCAAGACTTCTTCCAAATTTGAGCTTCCTAATTGGGAAAGCAAGCGTTGTTTAGAGCTTAAATACTTAAAGATCTGTGATTTAATATACATTTAGTCAGCATCGGGGCATCGGCCGACTCACCCAGTGAAGGGAATCAACTCCTGTCTTCTAAAAGTTAAAAGATCGGTGTGGTGAAGGGTCACAGGCAATCGTCCTGTCTCCTGTGATCATGAAGATCACTGTTCGATTCTGTGAAAAGAGGTTGGGAGGGGATTAATCACCTATTGTAAGAATCGCATCCAAAGGACAGCGCCACATTCTGATAGTTCACAGCGCTTACCTAGATGAAACCGGGAAAAACGAATTATTCCGGTCAACGGGTGCAGGCAAACGTCCTTTCTACTCCAGCTACGTCCACGAGTGTACGATAGACGTCTGTTTAATAGTTTGACGGAGCGCGTGAACGTGGTGTGTGTGATAGCCTCTAGGGCTCGTTGCTAGGCAACCCGCTACGTATATGACGTCCCACCGTCATGCGAGTCAGGGGAGGTGACGCAGTAGCGTCCGGGTCTCGTTGCTAAGAGACCGGCTACGTGTGTGACGCGGCTCCGTATGAGCTAACAGTCAGAGGCGTAATGATAACAAGGTTATCGAAACCAATTAATTAATAGGTGGTCCAGGCTCATTCAAGTGAGTGGGGCAGAATTGAAATGTGCACTGTTTCGAGCGGCTCTGAGACGTGTTGAAGAGGCCATGTAAGGTGTGAAGTGTTGGTTAATGGAGGATATTATCTCTCTTCAGCAGACTAATGCAACACCAGATGGAATCAAGATCGGGTCAACAGTTTAGAGCAATCATACTCGAATTGAACAAATCGTACGTTTAAACAAAGCCATTTGAAATGAATGCAATAAAATCAAAAATGAATGTTAGAACGAACATACTTGAATTGAACAATTTGGGATAAAAGCATTAAATCGATCAAAATTAATGTTATACAGAACTTTTCGCATAGTCAGTTGGCTATACACTGTGATTATTGCAATTGTATTCATAATTGGGGTCAGAACCTGAATAGCTAGGTGACTCGAATGGACTAGAGTGACCCGCAGACTCATTCAACATATGTATAGTGCATACAGGTTAGGGTGAGATTCTAGCTGGGAACGGGACATGGGAGACCCCAAGTTTTAGAGTTGTCCCATTTGCCTTGCGGTCTCTTCAATCTCGTTCAACCCGTTATGAACAGAGTTGAGTGAATGAATCCATCTGCATTCTTTGTAGTTTAGGACCCCAGATACTGTGCCGCCTCTGGCATTGGGACTGATCTTTTCTATAATCCACCATTTTATGCTGTTGGGAGAGTGGTTATGTGTCGTAAAATGCTCAACCATGGGTGCTCCCTGTACTTTACATCTTATTCTGCTCATGTGTTGAAGAATTCTAGCCTTAGCTTTCTGAATTGTTTGCCCAACATATATCAGGCCACAGGGGCAAAGGATGGCGTATATCACGTGGGAGCTATTGCAATTGGTAAAAAGCGGTTGCTTGAACGTTTTGTTGTTATACGTAAAGGTCGTGCCTTCTTGGCATTGGTCACAGGCCTTACACTGTCCACATTTGTAGTGCCCGCTGAGCGGTGAGAGTCTAAAGTAGTTTCTTAATCCTTGTTGCTTCGGTGGTTCTAAGAATGCTCTGACAACCGTGTTCTTGATATTTTTACTTCTCTTGAAGGCAAAAATCGGGTCTTGCTTGGTCTCAAGCTCACTTGCAACCAGGTTCCAATATTTCTTGACGATTTTTTTAATGTCATTACTCTTGGTGTTGAAAGTCGTTACGCAGACGAAGTTGTCTGATTGGGTATCTTTATCCTTAACCTCCAAGAGTTGCTCACGTGGGCAATACCATGCTCGTTTTTTTGCTCTTTTGAGGAGTCCAGTTGGGTAGCCTCTTTCCTTCAGGCGACTCACGAGGTCATCTGCTTCTTTGAAGAAATCCGATCGCCTCGTGCAATTCCTTCTGAGTCTGAGGAATTGCCCGTAGGGCAAGTTATCTCTCAGGTTGCGTGGGTGATGCGAGTTGTACATCAACAATGTGTTCTCTCCATGGGTTTTCGGTAGAGATCGCAGTACAACAGACCCTCTTGGACTCGAAACGTGAGGTCCAAGAAATCTATTGACTCATTGTTACTCGTCATTGTGAATTGGATATCGCTTGATCTGGCATTTAGCCAAACATGAAATTCATTTAGCTCATTTATGTCACCGGACCATACCATTATCACGTCGTCGATATAACGTTTCCATACCGCGATCTGGTCAAGGTATGGGTTTTCATCACTGTACAAATGTTCCTCTTCATAATGATCCATAAAGATATTGGCCAGGCTCGGCGCATAGGTAGCTCCCATCGCTACGCCCTTGCACTGGAAATAAAACTGTTTCTTGAAAATGAAATAGTTCCTTTTCATGGCGATCTCTAGAAGCGAGATAAGAAAGTCAGTGGGGATCCAGTGGGGTCTCAGTCGTTCGTCTAGTGTGTATCTCATGACATCCAAGGCTTTGTCCTGTGGAATAGATGTATAGAGGGAAGACACATCGAGTGTTACAAGAAGCTGCTTATGCGTATCAAAAGCCTGTCCTTCCAGGAGTTGTATGATATGCATAGAGTCCCTCACGAAGGATTTGGTTTTTGGGACCAACGGCTGTAAGAAATGGTCAATGAACTGGTTCAATGGTTCCAAAATTGAGCCACAGCCGGACACAATCGGTCTTCCAGGTGGTTTCACTATCCGCTTGTGCACTTTTGGAAGTGTGTAGATTGTAGGAATCCGTGGTTCCTTTTTGTTTAGGAAGTCATGTTCATGTTGACTGAGGAATCCGGAAGTCATTCCTTCCTTGGTTACGTTCTCTATCATGACTTTGAGGGTAAGCGTAGGATCACGTGGAGTGGGTTGGTAACTCTCTCGGTCGCCCAATTGAAGTTCTATCTCTTCTACATAATCACAAGTGTTCTGTAACACCACGGCACCACCCTTATCGGCCGAGGTGTTGTCGTTCAACGTACATAGTACCAACATCGTGACTACACAGAATGCAATTACCGTTCCCTGTGATGGTATCCTTACCACTACTGACAATAGTATCACAGACATCATTACTATGGTCAATAATGAGGTGCTGTCTGTCAACGTACATAGTACAAACCTCCTGACTACACAGAATGCAATTATCGTTCCCAATGATGAGACTACTACTAGCCCCCCCCCAACACTAACACCATAGCGCCACAGACGATTGAAAATGTTACATTGGGCCAGGCTGAACCCTTGTACAACATCAACATGCTAGATCAGAGTGAACCCATAATCAACTTGTCAACTCACATAATGGCCAATGCTGAGAGAAATGTCCTTGCTAAGGGGCTTTCATTTGTAAATGTAAATGTAAATGTGCAGATATTTATATAGCGCAAATCACCAACTGGTCTCTAAGCGCTTGCTTAGGGAACCCGTCCTGGTATTCCCCTGTGAGATAACCCAGCAGGGCATCCACAAGGTGAAAGCCAGGCATCCAGCCGCGAGGGGCCATTGTGGATATTAAGCAAGCTATTGCCCAGAGTCGCAGAGTGTGAACCCATGAATCGAGTATGCACTGGAGCGAGAATTATCGAGTCCATGGACAATTTATGGACTCAAGACCCAGCCGAGCCAGGAATTGAACCCTGGTCCTGGGCTGACCTCTGCTTCCAGGTCTGCCTACTCTAACCAGTGAGCCACACTTCTCCACTACTGCCTACTGTCATACCTGACTCGTTCCAAGTAAAACTTGAACTTCAGAAATTCTTTCGAAAGATCAGACTAAAATACTATTTTAGTAAAAATATCTACAATCCGAGAACAACCGCCACAAGCTTTAGACCCGTCTCCACCTTTACACCGGGTTCCTATCTGATGAGCGAAAAGATATTGGCATTTGAGAAGATTGTTCTACAAGAAACTATGCAACTGTTGGATGAAAGAAAATATATACAATTCAACATTAGCAAGGAAGAAAGACTCGCACTAAGCTCCCTGCGCAACAACGATTCTATTGTCATCAAAGCGGCCGATAAGGGTGGTGCCGTGGTGTTACAGAACACTTGTGATTATGTAGAAGAGATAGAACTTCAATTGGGCGACCGAGAGAGTTACCAACCCACTCCACGTGATCCTACGCTTACCCTCAAAGTCATGATAGAGAACGTAACCAAGGAAGGAATGACTTCCGGATTCCTCAGTCAACATGAACATGACTTCCTAAACAAAAAGGAACCACAGATTCCTACAATCTACACACTTCCAAAAGTGCACAAGCGGATAGTGAAACCACCTGGAAGACCGATTGTGTCCGGCTGTGGCTCAATTTTGGAACCATTGAACCAGTTCATTGACCATTTCTTACAGCCGTTGGTCCCAAAAACCAAATCCTTCGTGAGGGACTCTATGCATATCATACAACTCCTGGAAGGACAGGCTTTTGATACGCATAAGCAGCTTCTTGTAACACTCGATGTGTCTTCCCTCTATACATCTATTCCACAGGACAAAACCTTGGATGTCATGAGATACACACTAGACGAACGACTGAGACCCCACTGGATCCCCACTGACTTTCTGATCTCGCTTCTAGAGATCGCCATGAAAAGGAACTATTTCATTTTCAAGAAACAGTTTTATTTCCAGTGCAAGGGCGTAGCGATGGGAGCTACCTATGCGCCGAGCCTGGCCAATATCTTTATGGATCATTATGAAGAGGAACATTTGTACAGTGATGAAAACCCAAAACTTGACCAGATCGCGGTATGGAAACGTTATATCGACGACGTGATAATGGTATGGTCCGGTGACATAAATGAGCTAAATGAATTTCATGTTTGGCTAAATGCCAGATCAAGCGATATCCAATTCACAATGACGAGTAACAATGAGTCAATAGATTTCTTGGACCTCACGTTTCGAGTCCAAGAGGGTCTGTTGTACTGCGATCTCTACCGAAAACCCATGGAGAGAAACACATTGTTGATGTACAACTCGCATCACCCACGCAACCTGAGAGATAACTTGCCCTACGGGCAATTCCTCAGACTCAGAAGGAATTGCACGAGGCGATCGGATTTCTTCAAAGAAGCAGATGACCTCGTGAGTCGCCTGAAGGAAAGAGGCTACCCAACTGGACTCCTCAAAAGAGCAAAAAAACGAGCATGGTATTGCCCACGTGAGCAACTCTTGGAGGTTAAGGATAAAGATACCCAATCAGACAACATCGTCTGCGTAACGACTTTCAACACCAAGAGTAATGACATTAAAAAGATCGTCAAGAAATATTGGAACCTGGTTGCAAGTGAGCTAGAGACCAAGCAAGACCCGATTTTTGCCTTCAAGAGAGGTAAAAATATCAAGAACACGGTTGTCAGAGCATTCTTAGAACCACCGAAGTAACAAGGATTAAGAAACTACTTTGGACTCTCACCGCTCAGCGGGCACTACAAATGTGGACAGTGTAAGGCCTGTGACCAATGCCAAGAAGGCACGACCTTTACGTATAACAACAAAACGTACAAGCAACCGCTTTTTACCAATTGCAATAGCTCCCACGTGATATACGCCATCCTTTGCCCCTGTGGCCTGATATATGTTGGGCAAACAATTCAGAACGCTAAGGCTAGAATTCTTCAACACATGAGCAGAATAAGATGTAAAGTACAGGGAGCACCCATGGTTGAGCATTTTACGACACATAACCACTCTCCCAACAGCATAAAATGGTGGATTATAGAAAAGATCAGTCCCAATGCCAGAGGCGGCACAGTATCTGGGGTCCTAAACTACAAAGAATGCAGATGGATTCATTCACTCAACTCTGTTCATAACGGGTTGAACGAGATTGAAGAGACCGCAAGGCAAATGGGACAACTCTAAAACTTGGGGTCTCCCATGTCCCGTTCCCAGCTAGAATCTCACCCTAACCTGTATGCACTATACATATGTTGAATGAGTCTGCGGGTCACTCTAGTCCATTCGAGTCACCTAGCTATTCAGGTCCTGACCCCAATTATGAATACAATTGCAATAATCACAGTGTATAGCCAACTGACTATGCGAAAAGTTCTGTATAACATTCATTTTTATCGATTTAATGCTTTTATCCCAAATTGTTCAATTCAAGTATGTTCGTTCTAACATTCATTTTTGATTTTATTGCATTCATTTCAAATGGCTTTGTTTAAACGTACGATTTGTTCAATTCGAGTATGATCGCTCTAAACTGTTGACCCGATCTTGATTCCATCTGGTGTTGCATTAGTCTGCTGAAGAGAGATAACCTCCTCCCTTAACCAACACTTCACACCTTACATGGCCTCTTCAACACGTCTCAGAGCCGCTCGAAACAGTGCACATTTCAATTCTGCCCCACTCACTTGAATGAGCCTGGACCGCCTATTAATTAATTGGTTTCGATAACCTTGTTATCATTACGCCTCTGACTGTTAGCTCACACGGAGCCGCGTCACACACGTAGCCGGTCTCTTAGCAACGAGACCCGGACGCTACTGCGTCACCTCCCTTGACTCGCATGACGGTGGGATGTCATATACATAGCGGGTTGCCTAGCAACGAGCCCTGGAGGCTATCACACACGCCACGTTCACGCGCTCCGTCAAACTATTAAACAGACTTCCATCGGTACACTCGTGGACGTAGCTGGAGTGGAAAGGACGTTTGCCTGCACCCGCTGACCGGAATAATTCGTTTTTCACGGTTTCATCTAGGTAAGCGCTGTGAACTATCAGAATGTGGCGCTGTCCTTTGGATGCGATTCTTACAATAGGTGATTAATCCCCTCCCAACCTCTTTTCACAGAATCGCACAGTGATCTTCATGATCACAGGAGACAGGACGATTGCCTGTGACCCTTCACCACACCGATCTTTTAACTTTTAGAAGACAGGAGTCGATTCCCTTCACTGGGTGAGTCGGCCGATGCCCCGATGCTGACTAAATGTATATTAAATCACAGATCTTTAAGTATTTAAGCTCTAAACAACGCTTGCTTTCCCAATTAGGAAGCTCAAATTTGGAAGAATTCTTGCAGTACACCCTTGCTACTGCGTGCACACTCGCCCTCTGAATCACCCCGGGCCCCGGTAGGTGAGTCCTTTACCCTACTAGCCTTGATTAATTCAGTTTTTCACCTCAACACACCTGACCTTATACATTACTATTCCCCAGGCTGTCCCCATTGTCCTTGTCCTGATAAAGACCCGCATTGACTAAGACAGTAATGCCCCCCTGGGTTGAAACGTCGACATATCCCCTGGACCAGCTGAAAGACTCTGTATAAAGACCCACTTATTCAGTCTACAGAACTATTCAAACAGCTGTTGTATTCTGGCCTTTTATCAAAGAAACGTCAATACCACGAAAGTCACTTTGTATATATTACGCACCTTCACCACAGCACTGAGCACCACATGTCACTTTGTCACAAATTACAGTTTACCTTTTGTCGTGACAGCCATGCAAATTGAATGTGGGGATTTATAAATGACGTAATTTATAAAACTTCAAATACCCCCTCCTTTGGTCTCTATGTGTGTTGCTTATGAGAATTTGTCCTTTATGTGAATTAACCTATTACTGATCCAATGTTTTAAGAAATAGTACACACCCGACAGAACCAATTGTTTGTTTTGTATATGAACGCCCAGGTTCTGAGGGATACTGGGTCACCCCATTGTTACTATAATTTTATATTTGTTATGTAGCAGCAAGGTGCTATGGCTTTTTCTTACTTTCCAGCGCAAAACTGTTGTACCTCTGGAGAGTCTGCAGTAACTCGCGAACCAGAACTTCAAAAGCATGATTGACAGACACGTGCTGCCAGCCGGGAGCTTGGAGGAAGCTCCTGCGCCTCTGCACAATAGGGCCTTGATTAAGTTCATACACCGATTTAGTGTTGTCTGTCCCTTTAAATGCAGAATAAAGATGTGATTAATGCATTACTTCTTTGTCAACAATTTACCAAGACTTCTACTTAAGCGCACAATGTGCCAGTTATGGGCAGAACATTTTCCCCTACCCTCAGCACTGCGAAGAAAGTTTTGAGATAATACATCACAAATAGGTATACAACTTAAAGGTGAGAAACGTTAACAACCTGATTTATCATTTTTTAAAATAGTTAATTTTGACGAGAAGAATCTAGTGCATTTTTAAATAATCTGACACTACAATGACTGACTCTTTTTCTACACAATACTCCTTTTTTACCTGCAAAGGTTTGGAAGATGTGAATTCCCAAAGTGAATGTTCAACTTGGAGTAGCATAATTTTGGTTCCATCCTTTTACATTTGGTTAGGCCACATATATATTTACATTTGGTCTTATGTACTCGTGTGATGCAACAATGCAAATGAGACATGGTGCACAAAAGGCATAGAAAGATGCATATATTGTGTGGATCTGTTTTACATATATGTGTGTAGCATTTGAATGTTTTCCCTTTTCAGAAACATCTGGATTGTTGATATTCTTCTTCTTTAGGTTTAGATTGTAAGGTGGTGTGCTAAAATGAATTTAATGCAGTGCATTCGCCAAGGATTAGTGAGAATGAATCATATGTGTGTTCAATGTGTTTTTTAATAAATTGTGACCAGTTGTCATTTTTGTTTAATAATACATGTATTAGGTGAGTATGCCACATTTAAGAGTACAATATAATATAACTTTATTCCTTTATTAAAGGTTTTGTTTATTGGAATATATGCAGGTTGTAGAACTAATATGCATTTGCAGACAACTGTTAAGTAATCATGATTGTGGGCCTTAGCTTACAGTTGAGACATTTAATAGAAACGTGAAAGTTGTTTTTATGCATGTTTTCTCCTTTGCAGGTACAGACCAAAGGCATTCATTAGTTAGTACAAAGCACATTGTATTTCTGAGATAGTGAGTCAAGGAAGAACTGGCAAGGTAAAATCATTTTAATGAAGAACAAAGGCTGTGTTACTAGTTGGTTCTATCAAACGAGGGGAGGATCCCAAGGACGCTGTGGAAGCAGAGAATGGAATATGTGAGTAGTGTTTAAGGTGGCACATTTTTTTGTGGGAACTGTAAAAGTACTGTGATGTGTATGAGGTCATTGTTCTCGAATGTTTATTAAGTATTTTAATTAGTGATCCCACCTTTGGGTTAGTCAGATTCCCTTTAGACTTGGAGAGGTATAGACCTCTCTTGACTTCTTTAATCCTGTGGCTACATGCTAGACATTCTTTCTTACCTATAGAACTTCTCTAGAGGTTCTGATGCGGACACCTTTCTTGCTTCCTTGATTCAATACGGTTTTCCCTATCCTTACTTTAGTGTGGGTGTTGCATGAATAGGGAGAAGGATCGAAACCATTTGTCTAATCAGCAAATCTTTTTCCTTATTTTCTGTATTGCTACAATAGACCTTTTTATATGCTGTTTGGTATTGAGGACCAATATTGTACAAAACTTTGGTCTTCCTTTGGCGAGCCTTTACTTTTATACTATGTTCTTGAGATGGACATATATCAGTCTGGCTTTGAGTTTGTAATAAACCTTTCCTAAATTTCAAGTTATTGAAATTTAAGACATTTTGTATTGTGTGGTCCTAATGATCACACTGTACCTTAAGATTTAATTTTTTGTTAATCCCTTTTACTCAGGCTACTACAAAGGTCTATTGATCAGAGTTAAATTGGAAGTAAGAGCCCAGAGCCTTCTCAAATTGTAGCATACCGAGGATGGTTAGTACCTGAAGTAGAGGGGTTAGAAAACTGCTACTTTAGATTAGTCCAGATCCAATCTCAGTCCCTAGTGTCCATGTTTCGACTTAGAGAATTGGTGATGCTCCAGTAGTTTCAGAGTAATGTGGTACATTGATGGTGTGAGTGTAGCTCTTATTGTGGAGAAGTTGTTATCTGGTCCGATGTGGCCTAAGATCCCAGGTTGATATTAAAAAGTGTAGAAGACACTGTATTGTAATTTTCTGCTGAGGTTTTGTGGGGTTTGTCGTGAGATGTCGTCGACAGCCCAAAGGAGATAGGGACGTTTATCTTTTGTGTAAAAGTGAGGTATGATTAGTGTGGTGGACCTTTGTGTAGAGGAAAGCTGCATTGATCAGAGTGATTCCCAGCAGGACTAGTTTTCATTTGAATGTGTGTTAGTGTTACTTTTGTATGATTGATTTCTATTGATTCTTTTGTAAAGCAGACAATTGTTATTTGTTGCTATTGCATTGTATTTAGTTGCAAGCATGTGGCTGAAAAGACTGCATTCATGAAAATTGTAAAGGAGGGTGATCTTCTGCGAGGAGTCAGATTGTCGTCACAGCATGCCGCGCTGGGATAGGTTGGTTAGTGTGAAGCCATGCTGTTATTGGCTGTCCACATCACGAGGTGGCACACAGTTATTGGTTGATGATTTGGTATGAGATTTTGAAGTAAAATATTGATTTTTGTGTTGAAAGAAATACATTTTAATTGAAAATGAAATGTTTTAAAGTTGTACAATAGTCGTTTAGAGGGGATGTTCAGAAACCGCATGGGGGGAGGTGGGGAGAAGCTTTGTCTGAGGATACCACAGGTCACTATATGGCGATAAATGTAGGGTTACCCACATGTATTTGGCTCGAAAAATGGCACAAGATTAGTGAGACAGAAGGTGCACTGGCTTTTTCACTGTATGGAACTTTTA
Organism: Triturus cristatus; assembly: GCF_964204655.1. Lineage (NCBI taxonomy): Eukaryota > Metazoa > Chordata > Amphibia > Caudata > Salamandridae > Triturus > Triturus cristatus. Next base: position 516,209,262 of record NC_140588.1, read on the forward strand.
TTCTGAGAATTATTAAAAACTTGAGGAGAATTTTATATGAGATGGAACACAACCTAGACTCACGCAGTCTGAAGCACTTAATGCTTGGGAGCCAGAGAAAAAGAGAGACATCGGGACGAATGTAAAAGGCAGTGTGTACTTATGCAGACATGAGGTGGGATGCAGAGCAGAAATGGATGAGAACTGACACTATAGGAGTGAAATTATTTCCATTATTGCAAAACTGAGACGTGGAAAGAGGGACTGAAAAAAGAAGGATAAAACAAGAGAATCCGGAGAGAAAAATGAAAACAGTGCTAGTGATACTAGTGATAGTCTTTTAGATGTATTAATGTCTGAGCGACCACCTCTGTATAATGAGATTCAAACAGTGGGAGGTGGGAGTGATGCTGCAGGTGGGAATACCAGAATGCCTACTACACCAGTAAGTACGAATTCCAGTATGATCGGGATTTCTCCTGTGAAAAAGGACCAGAGCATGATGGGGACTATAACAGTGAATCAAAGCATAATTGGACGAAATTCAGGGACTTGCGTTCCTGTGAACTCCACTGTTTGTACAGTCCCAGATGCACTTATAGTTCCTGTTACCATTGGACCAGTGGTTTCTATATATAAGCCTAGTTCCGGGGAAAATGGGATTCAAAACTCAGCTGTCCCTGCTCAAAAACAAGCATCAGAAATTACACAATTGAGTCGGAGGGTGGGAGAATTTCCTCCTTTAATTGCGATGAATACAACTTGTCCCTGTGGTACAAGTGCAGACCCATCTGTGCATCAGAGTGGATTTGGACCTTTAAGGTCATTACCGGGTTTACCAGGTCTGAGTTGGCTTACTTGGGAACCACCTCTAAATACGCGTAGTAACAGCATGCCTAAAGTAAAGGCAGTATCTAATTTCTCTGAGGCACATCCTGGTCTTATTTATTTATTTAGTTTTAAAATTTATTTATGGGCATTAGGAATAACAACAGTACAACCGGGGAAATCTGGATATATAGGGAGGAAGGCAGATGGGGGGGAAAGAGGAGAGGACATAGAAGGGGGGAAGCCCATTCAGAACAAGTCAGTGGCCATCAATTGCATTTATCAATACACCGCCACATTCAATATAAACTTTCAGCTCAAACAACGTTTTCATACTTAAAGAGGGTCTTGTGTAGGAGATCTCAGACCACCAGGTTAGGGGTCATGTATACGGAAGTACAGTGTATTAGGCGCCAGGGCACAGGGGCTCCAGTCTGGGAGTATATGTGTGATTCAAGAACCAGAGGGTATGGGGCTGTGTGAGGTACAGCATCCTCCCTGGCTGCAGGGAAAGGGAACCTTTGTCACGTAAAAGCTAAGAAAGGTTCCCAAATGTCTTTAGGGCGAGAGTGTAGTGGCATTAGTTTCCCAAATGTGGGAGAGCTGCTCTTGGCAATATATTACATCCTGCAACCAAGCATTTCTAGTGGTGGCAGGTTACCTTGCCTAATGCATGGCAACCCGGTGCTTAGCAAGTAAATGGAGCATGGCAGTGAGATGGCGGTTGCCTGTGGGTACATCCCGCAGAAAGTTCAAGATACACACAAGAGGGCATTGCGGCAGGCAGCAACCATGAATAGCAGACCAGAAAATTGTCATGCGCGGGCACTCCCAGGTTAGGTGTAGGAAAGAAGCGTGTGGCGCCGTGCACCTGACACAGCAATCGTTGAGGATCAGGTCCATGTAGTGTAGTTGTGTGGGGATGCGGTACAATCGGTGTAAGAATTTAAAGTGGATGAGCCGCAGTCTATACTTTGGAGAGAAGAAGGCCATCTGGTTGCAGCAATTGGAACATTGAACATTAGTGGTAGGAGGGTCAGTTTCAGCTTCCCAAGCCAAGCGTGCTGTCGGCACTTAAACATGCCGCATATTGCATGATGCAATGAGTGTAATCAACTTGCACGGTGAGAGGTTTGTGAGTATGTGCTTCAGGGCAGGGAGCAATGGGGGGGAAGTTGGGAATGTATGATGCAGCGTGTAGCAAGTGGCTCTAAGTTGGTGTTAGAGAAGGAGTTGGAACACAGTGTGATGCGACTCTCTGGGGCCCTCAAATGAGGGTATGAAATGGTTCTCTGAATACTGATCAGAGAAGAATACAAGATCGTGCCCATGCGCCCTTGCCCTGGCACCCCTGTCCTGTAAGGGCGGCACAAGGGGGTTAGGGCCTATGGGTATAGAAGGAGCGTATAGATGGGGAATCTCAGCACGTCTTCTAAAGCTGTCACAAGCTCAGCGCACACACTCCACAGTGTCAATCTCTGTTCACGGGGGCTTATAGGTACAGTAGAGGGCTGTGGTCAGTGGGCACGGGGCCGCGTGATCCGCCTCAGTGGGCGTGTGGGGTTGATATAGGGTTGGATAGAGCCAGAAATGTCTGTATTGAGCTTGGGCGCATAGTGTGTGTAAAGTCATATCAGGCGTTCTCAGGCCCCCCTTGAGCGAGCGGCAATTAAGTGTTTCCCAGGAGATTCTGGGCTGTTTCCCGGCCCAGGTCAGTTTCACAAGGTTGGAACTCAAGCATCCTAAGAAGTGAGTTATCAGTGGTAGGGGTACATTCAGAAAAAGTTACAAAACTTTGGGAGAATCACCATTTTGGTGATGGCTATTCATCTGGTCATAGATAGCGGGGGCAAGACGACATTGGGACCCTACTAGCCAGCCACTCCATTGCATGGCTACAATTAGCCCTTCAGAGATCTTATGGGTCACAACAGAGCCAAATCCCCAAATAGCAGACCGGGTCAGTAACCTACTGGAGTGGGGATTCTGTGGAAAAGTAGTGGGTGTAGGCAGTAAGAGGAAAAATATGGATTTGGACTGGTTAACTTGGATGCCAGAGAAACCCCCAAACCATGTAACCTCATGTATGAACTGGTCTAGGTTCCCTGCAGGTCTAGGAAGACAAAATGTTACATCATCCTCATAGAGTGAAACCACCAGGCCTGTGCTGTAAAACTAAGGGCCAAGGTGAGCGTGATGTTGCTGAAGTCTCGCCGCTAGTGGCTCCATAGCTACAGCATAGAGGAGCGGGGAGAGTGGGCACCCCTGGTGGGTCCTGCATGTTATTGGAAAGGGTTCGGATAACATGCCGTTTAGTTGAATGCGAACTGTAGGTAGGGAATGAAGAAGTTGAATTTGCTGAAGGAAACAGGCGTGCGAACAATGGAAAAATGTATGACCATTCTAACAAATTGAAGGCCTTAGTGGCATTGAGAAGGGCAGCAGCTGCAGGGAGTTGGGAAGCCAGTGAATGCATGAGTGCAAAATTCGTGCATAGGTTATGCGAAGTGGAGTGGCCCAGAATAAATCTGGACTTACAATTGAAGGGAGCAGTGGAATGAGGCGATTAGCCAGGAGTTTAGCAAAGATTTTATTATCCACGTTGATCATGGAAAGATCTATAAGAGTTGCATTGGTTGGCAAGGTTATCGAGCTTGAGCAGAGTTATGATGACCGCTTCTTTAAGAGATGGTGGTAAAACCCTGCATTCCCAAGACTCCTCATACATTGCCAGTAGGTGATGAGGGGTCAGTGTGGATGAATACTTCTTGTAAAAGGAGGTGGTCAGAGCATCTAGTCCCACTGCTTTATCGCCTGCAAGACTTTGGATGACTTGTACTGTCTCCTCCACAGTAGTGGGAAAGTCAAAATGTAACCAATGGGCTTGTAGCCAAAGTAGCTGGATGGAGTCGAAGTATGAGGCCAGCTTCTCCACTGTGTGAACTGGAGTAGCTGTATAGAGTTTAGAGCAAAAAGATCTCATCATCTGTAGGAGCCTAGCAGGTGTGTATTTGGGTTCTTGCCCATTATCTAGTAACTCCACCACATAGGTGGAAGCCCTGGGTTTGCGAAGTATGTTTGTGAGCATTTTGCCAGGGCGTTCGCTCTCATCATATCTATGTGCCCTCACCTCAAGATTCAGTCTCTCGTATTGCCTCCTTGCTGAACTCTGTCAATTTCTACCGAATAGCTGCTAGGGCGGCTGCATTGGGGGAGGTGAAATATTCCATTTCTAGGATCGAATAACCTGCTCCAATCTGGATAGCCGGACACGGATTGCCTTTAAGATTCCAGATTGTTTTGCAATACATACTACTCATATTACTACCCTAAATGCCTCCCAAACAGTCGATGGGGAAGCCACTGAAGACTCATTTAGCCCAAAGTAATCGACTATAGCATTCTATATCTCATAACAGAAGACCGGATCTTAAAGCACGTCTCTGGGTAATCACCAGTTAAGCACCTGGGGGATCGCTAGTGGAAAAACAAGCTCCAACAAAACAGGAGTGTGATCAGAAAGTATGTGGAGTAGGTGTGCAACATCTGTCGCCCAGGTTCTGGCATCCTGGGATATTAACCAACAGTCTAGTTGTGACCATGTGTTGTGAGAGGAGGTAATGCAAGCTCCCCCCAAATTAGACGTGTGTAAGCCACCAAATGTAATTCAGATAGTTGTCAGCTATGATCGTGTTGAGTAGTGATGCAGCATGAGGATGTGGGCACTTTGATGTACCTGGATGGTCCATTTTCTCATCTAGAATTACATTAAAGCCACTGCCCCAGAGGATGGCTCCTGGATCCAGTCCCTCTATGAGCCTCCAGACCTCCCAAAACAATTCCGGAGTATCCACTTTACGGTCATATATTGTAGCCATTACAACTGGGTGTTTATGTAGGGTACCTGCTAGTATTACATATTGTTCATTCTCGTCACAGATGTCGCGCCGCAGCTGCCATCGTAACCCCCTGCATAATAAGATTGCCTCACCTCTGGCATAATTAGAGCAAAGGGCTGTGTCGTACTTTAGAATTTGGGACCGCGTAGGAGGCAGGGCCCTACCCCTGTCTATCCCGGTAATAGTGAACCGTGAATGGTTAATGCGGTATGTACAAGTGCTTTGTGTAACGTTTTAGCTATGAATGCACTGTGTACACGCTATTTCACATCACTACGTGGGTTCCATTTTGTAGCGGTGGCCATCTTATGGTTGCCCTCACATAGGCTATATAGCATGAAGCGAAAACGGGCCTTTTAGAGCACATGTGCCTTTCTTTGGCTTTTCTGTGACCTGGGCAGCTTGGCTCTGCTGCCCCAGGTCAAACTGGTCTCACGAGTTCCCCGTCCTCTGGCCACCTGTGATTAGCATCAGGGCTTGACACACCATAAAGTCTTTTCATCCTACACGAGCCTCCAGCTAATCTCTTTCTCACCTGACTGTTCCTGCTTTATGGCTTGTTTTCCAAACAGGAGATGTTCATGTTTATTGGGGCCTATCGATATCTGATGTGGGATCTTATCCTTGCTGTGTAAATAATTGCGGGCTGGCTTAACTGGAATGTGGGATGGTCATCATGACTCTGCCTTTTCGTTTGAAATGTATACATGTAATGGCCATATCGTACACTAAGGAATGTATGCCTGAGGCAGGATATTCTGTATTTAAGAAGAAGCCCGTTTCTGTGATTTTCAGCAGTCTCCTGAGAACATACACACTGTTGTACTTCTAGGATACCTGTTATTGGTCTGCAGCCAATAAACTGATCTTTGACTTCACCCAGAAGACTCTGTGTTTCTGTAGGTCTGAAACAGGAAGAACCCCGAAGTCATAGGGTGTGTTCCCCTGCACCGCTGGGCTTAAAATACCCAGTACTTCAGTTGGCGCCCAACTCGGGACGATTTCAGCGGTACCGGTCCAAGCCAGAGGTTCGTGAGGAGCTTCGTGTGGAAATTCTGGAGGAAGGCCGCCACTTCATCGACCCCTGCATGTCGACGTGGTCCGAAAGTCTTTTCTGCGAGGTTCTCCGCGTCCCGACGGCTACGAAGGACTGCTGCCCTGATTAATCGTCCTGTTTTGGACCCTTGACGATTTTTTGGTAGAGCGAAACAATCGAGAGAGTCTTCTGGTGACGCCATCGATCATCAATATTCAGTTAAGTATAAGTGGAGCGTCTCCTAGTTTGAATTTGGTATCCTTCGGGATCATTTCGATTTGGTGCTTGCAAGTCCCAAAGCCAGAGGACTCGTGTATTCACGAGACTATCGTATTCGATAATCCTTTGACGTTTGAAACTAGACTAGTGAGCGAAGATGCCTGGTTCTAGTGTATTTTGTAGATTGTTTTTGTTTGGGTTGTGGAAGGGATTTCCAGTTAGAGCATTCATGTCCGGTTCCTCCAATTGGAACTCCTACTTATGAGCTTTTATGTAAAACATGGCCTGGGCCCCATTGCATATAATTAAATATGGATCCGATATACTAGAAAGGACGGTGTTTTAAAATGGCCCCAAAATGGTAGTTTCGATACAGATATCTTAGATAATTTGGAAGTTAAATTGTTTAAAAAGAAAGCCCGGCCGGCGATGTTTGATTCTTTCTGCCTATGGCGAAAGGAAGCCAAACAGAAGGAAATTAAGCTAGCGAAAAGAGATAAGAGAGAGAGAAATATGTCAGTGATGCAAGCAGCTGTGCAATTTAAAGATAATGAGGAGGAACAAATGAAGGAACAGTTACATAGACAGCGCAAACTAGGGATTGATAAATGTTACCTTGTTTTGTCACCCCTTGTGCAAGATGAGACAAAAGAGAAAGAGAAAGATTCCTTAATGTCCCATTTGTTAAGTTCACCAACCCCATATGCGCAAAATGCCACAGCACCTCCACAGCTTGTAAATGCGCAACCTCCAGTAAATATGCCGCAAGCCTTCCCACAGGCGCCAGCTCCTCCTCAGCTGGCTCCTATCCCTGTAGTGCAGCTCTCTCAAGGGCCGCCAGTTTTGCTACCTGTTACCCCCGCGCTTCCTGCGACTTTGCCTAGCACGCCAGCGGCTTCTCCTGGCGCTCCTTCTTACACTACCCAGGTACCTGTATCTGAATCTGTTTTTCTTCCCTCTGTCTATCCCCCCGTTGTCGCTTCAACTTCTCCTTCAGCACGACAACGACTAGCTAATGTAGTTACTAGTTTAATGTCGCCTCTCTTTGGGTCATCTAGTGCGACTCCTGCCTTACAGCGTAAGCAATTGCGCAGTCAGCTGCCTGGTCCCGACGAGAAAGAGGTGTTAGATCATCTGGCGCGTAGGTGTATTGGTTTCCCTTCACTCTATGATGTGGAATCAGTTGTTAACGTTTTTCACCAATGGGATGCCCCAAAACAGAGGTATGTCTTTGACAAAATGTGTGAATTCCTCTGTGAGGAATTGGAGGATAATGGTGCAAACCCAAACCCACAGGAATTGTGTCGAGTGCGATTTGATTTTGAAACAGGTATAATTGTGGGCCCCAATGTAGATAAAGCAGTTGCGACTTTACTGTCCTTCAGAAATGGGGATTGTCAGCAATCATTGTTCGAACAGGAATTCCCTGTGGGGAAGAAGGGAAAAGCGCGACAATACCCTATGAGAGAAGTCCCTCCGGTATGGAAAGAAGCCGTTGCGGCGAATGCCGCTCAGGGTATTGCTGCTGCTCCAGCACATTTTCAGCGTGTTTGGGTACATGTTCCATGGAAGCGTTCTGAGGTGTTAGCGCTTAAACAGACATTGCCCGATCCCCGTAAAAACCCTGCGGGATATTATAAGGAGTTGTCACAAACTGCAGAATCATGTGTCATGAATCTAGCCGATATAGATATGTTGTTTGGGAATGTGGTTCCACAGCCCTTATGGGGATCCATTCGTAATGCAGATCATGTTGCGGAACTAGGGGACACATGGGCTAATATCATTGCCGCAGACACTAGACAAGTTGGTGGTGCAAAACCTGAGCCCCTCATAGCAGCGCTCCCTGGTAGAATTATTACCTACATGAAAACTATAATGCTTGCGATGCGCGTAAACTGGGATAAACTATCCGCATGTAAGCAGAAGAAAGATGAGACAGTGTCTGATTTCTTTACCAGGTTTGAAGAAACGTTTATCGACCACAGTGGTCAAGACATGAGCACTGAAGGTGGCCAACGGTTATTTGTTGATAAATTTGTACAGAACCTACTTCCCGAGTTGTGTAAGAAATTAAAAGACTCAGAAAGTTCTTGGGCTGTTTCCTCTTCAGCGCAAATACTGGCTACTGCACAGTATTATGAGAATAGAGACAAAGATGAGAAGGATAGAACAGATAAGAAAACAAAAGAACTAAAGACAAAGGTCCTTTTGCAGCAGGCCTATCCGCCACGTGGAGGACAGAGTAATTATAGGCAAACACAAGGTATCTATCAGCAGCCCCAACACTTTCAGAATAATCAGCAAATGAATGGGTATTATCAACCACGAATCCCTGTAGGTCCCAACCAATGTTCATATTGCAAGGAGGAAGGTCATTTTAAATATAGTTGCCCTAAATTAATGCAGCGTAACAGTAATGCGTATGGCGCAAGAGGTAGAGGTGGTCAGCAAGCTCCTAGAGGCAGAGGGCATGGAAATGCTCCCCAGAACGCGCGTCCTCTTCCGCCTCAAAATACCATAAATATCTTTGATCAGCAAGCCAACGCGACTGGTAATACAGCTCAGTACTACAATAACGATTATTATGCGGAAGACGACAATGTAGAAGATGATGATTACTAGGGCAGCCGTAGACAGAGCGAGGGAGTTGTTTCAGTGCCAGTGGATCAGAGCGGACCTTATGTTAAAGTAACTACAGCAAATGTAACGGAGCCCTTTCTGCTGGATACTGGTGCTGCAAAGAGTTCAATCATGCATTCAAAACTCCCTGGCGCGCCTTTGTCTGGCGAAATGAATGTCTCAGTAGGTTTTTCTGGCGCCCCAGTTAGGAACCCGATTTCTAGTCCTATGTCACTTTCTGTTGGACCTTGTGAGCTAAAAGCACCCCTCATCCTAACAACAGGTTGTGGTGAAAATTTGCTAGGCTTAGATTTGCTAAAAAGATTGCATGCAACACTATATTGTTCCCCCTCAGGAGTACAACTTACATTAGGTAAGAAAGTGATTTCCCCAATGTATTTGTCTAAAAATGCAATGCCACCTGAATTGTCATCCCTTCCGGATGTCCTTTGGGCTACTGGGCCCAATGATGTGGGTCTCTTGGAAATACCGCCATATGTGGTAACTTTAAAGGCCAATGTCAGATTGCCACGTATTCCCCAGTATAAGATCTCCAATGAAGGTCAGAAAGCGTTGTTAGAAATTGTCAGCGATTTGATTAAAAAGGGTGTGATTGAAGAGACAAGAGGCAACGTTTGCAATAGTCCTGTTTTACCTGTCTTAAAACGAATGGACCCTTCTCAGCCACCTGTTTACAGATTTGTGATTGATCTTAGAGAGGTTAATAAGATTGTTGCACCACAGTTTCCAGTTGTCCCTGATATAACTGCCTTGTTAACCATGATTCCAGCATCCGCTGCATGGTTCTCAGTGATCGATTTAAAGAATACTTTCTTTAGCATCCCAATTGCAGAGGAGAGCAGAGACATTTTTGGCTTCAGTTTAGGAGGCCGAAGCTTCCACTTTAAACGCGCTCCCCAGGGCTACTGTGAGAGTCCATCAATATACAGTCAGGCTTTAAAAGCGCAGCTTGATGCACTTGTTTTACCTAGTGGCGCTATCCTTATTCAGTACGTCGACGATTTACTAATCGCCGCGGACACTGAAAAGATTTGCAAAAACGCTACCTTGTCATTGTTGCGTCATTTGTCTGCCTTCCATCACAAAGTCTCTCTCTCAAAGCTGCAATATTGTCGACAAGAAGTGACCTACTTAGGTCATCTCTTATCGAAGGAGGGAAGGAGACTGACCCCAGAACGAATTCAAGCCATTGCACAGTTGAGTGTGCCAAGAACACAGAGAGAAGTGCGTGCTTTCTTGGGCATTACTTCATACTGTAGGCATTGGATTCCTAATTTTTCCTTGTTGGCAAAACCTTTGTTAGCATTAACATGTAAAGACACACCGACTCCTATCCCGTCGTCTGAAGAGTGTCAGAAAAGTTTTTTGGAATTGCGTAATGCATTGTGTTCAGCTCCTGTGTTGGGTACCCCTGACTACAGCAAGCCTTTTACATTGTATGTTCATGAGAAAGATGGTTGCGCATTATCAGTGTTAACACAGCCTTTTGGCGACAGACCGCGTCCATGCGCATATTTTTCGTCAACCTTGGACCCGGTAGCGAGGGCATTGCCAAGTTGTCTGAGAGCCACAGCCGCTGCAGCTATGTCTATTCGACAGTCTGCTGGACTAGTAATGGATCATACATTGATTGTTATGGTTCCACATGCTGTGGACACATTGTTAAACAGGACCAAGACACAACACTTAACTAGTGCACGATTATCTGGTTATGAGCTGACACTGTTAGCAAATCATATACACATAAAGAGATGCAACACGTTGAATCCAGCTACACTATTACCAGTTGCAGCAGACCTAGATGAGATTGAGCAACATGATTGTCTGTCCAGAACAGAAGAAGAAACGAAAGGGAGAGTAGATCTTAAAGATACTCCCCTGACTGAGTGTGATGGTACTTTATGGGTGGATGGTTCGTGTTTCAAGCTTCCGAATGGTGATACGACTGCTGCATATGCTATCACGACTTTGCACACGATTGTTGAAACTGCACGTGTGCCACAAAATTCGGCTCAAGCAGCAGAATTGATTGCCCTTACGAGAGCATGCGTGTTGTCTGAAGGAATGAAAGTGAACATATATACGGATAGCCAGTACGCCTTTGGCGTGGCTCATAGTTTTGGGCGATTGTGGAAGGAACGTGGGTTCCTGACTTCGCATGGAGCTAAGATTCAGAATGGCAAGTTGGTGAATGATCTCCTTGAGTCGCTGACCCTACCATCACAAGATGCGATTATGAAATGCAGTGCGCACAAGAAAATCACTGATGATGTTGGTCGTGGTAATGCGTTTGCTGATGAAGTCGCGAAAGAAACAGCAAAAGATGTGAAGACTCGAATGTATGTTGCAGGCCCGGCCAGATGGGTTGGTGATGTTGGAATGTGCGAAAACACAATAGAGAGTGTGAAGTCCCTTCAAGCTGAAGCCACAGAGAAAGAGTTAAGCAAGTGGAGAGAAAGTATGGGTAAATTGGATGAGAATGGTTGTTGGATTGATTTGTCAGAACATAGGCGATGGTTGTTACCTGATGCATATGTGCTTCCAGTGGTTACTATGGCACATGGAATGGCACATATCAGTACGAAAGGAATCTGTAAGTTGTTGGCTCCAGTATGGCAGAATGCTGGAATTCCTAAGTGTGCAGAGAATGTGGTCAAGAATTGTATGGTATGCTTGAAGTACAACCCTGGTAGGGGAACCCCAACTCCAGCTGGTCATTTTGCGCCTCCATCATATCCATTTGAAGTTTTGCAGCTAGATTTTATCCACATGGAAAGGTGCAACAACCTGAAATATGTATTGGTGGTTGTTTGCGCTTTCTCAAAATGGATAGAGGCCTATCCTCTAAAAGATAACACTGCTCTATCCACAGCCAAAGCCCTTGTGAAGGAATTTTTCCCTAGGTTTGGAATGCCAAGAATGGTGTGGAGTGATAATGGGAGTGAGTTTGTGGGCCAAGTGATGAAGAATGTGTGTGAGGGACTAGGTATAAGGCAGAAATTTCACGCTGCAAATCACCCCCAATCAGCTGGATTAGTGGAGCGCTACAATGGCGCTCTAAAACTCAAACTGGCCAAAATCCAAGCGAGCTCAGGTCTTAAATGGCCTGACGCTCTGCCTCTAGCACTCCTGTCCACTAGAATGACCGAGCATTCACGGGTGGGACTTAGTCCCTACGAGGTCATTTTTGGCCGCCCAGCCAATGTATGGGGTGTGCCAAGACCGATGAAATTCAGTGAAATCGAACACCCAGTACTGCTTGATTACTTGTATGATTTGACGGTTAAACTGCGTGTTTTACACCAACAGGTGCACGATACTCTCCCCCCGGCCTCTGAGGCTCCAGGACACCCCATTGACCCTGGCACGTGGGTGCTCATCAAAAACTTCCAGCGGAAAACCAACGATGAGCCCCACTGGATTGGCCCTCATCTCGTGCTACTGTCTACAAGATCAGCTGTTCGAGTAAAGGGGAAAAGGAACTGGATCCACGGCGCCCACGTGAAGAGGATCGCTTTGCCTCTGCCGTATGACCAGTGGGTCCAGGAGGGTATCGCTGACTCTGAAACAGACACTGTACCTCGTTTTGTGCCGTTCAGTGATGCACGCATAAAAGGCACAACTTCAGCACAGGAGAGTGACGATATTTTGCAAGAAGCTGTGCCACCGTCAATTCGATTGGACACCACAGAGCCTGAACTCTTGTTCCAAGATCAAACAGTACCTGCCCGTTTTCATTACAATCTAAGACCAAGGCCCATGGACAAATAAATATTCTTTTTCTTTTACCTTTTTATTTTTTGATAACCAGAGCTCTCCCATCTGAAGGACTTTCTTGATTTTTTGTTTTTCGAACCACCATCCGGGTTCAGCCGCAGGGTCGTGGTGCCAAGACTTTGGGGTACAGGCCGAAGACGTTAGGTCGACGGTTCTGGTTGGTCTAGGGCGTTCCCTGGACTGACAGGCGTACTCCTTAGCAGAAGATACTCACCCACCGCGAGCGGCACGATTAGAGGATGGAGTTTTTCAAGATGGAGAGACTCACTGAGGAAATGAACTTTAAAGCAAGAATATGTAAAATAATGAGGAGCAAACGTTTTGTATTTTTATGCCTGTTTGTATTATGTAGTATGGTAGTGTTTACTGTAGGATTTGTATTCTTCTCCTCTCAAGAGCCCATTGCACCCACTGTACAGCCTATACCTCCTCCTACTATCTCCTCACACTCTTTTCACCCTCTGCCTGAACATGAACAAGCTAGACGATCAGAGTTTGTGAATAACTCGTTTATTCAGCTCCTGCACCAGCACCAACTAGTCATGAATACAACAAATTGTTGGGTGTACGGTTTAATGCCACATACCATTAATAAGGGTATTCCCTATCTAGTGCTGCCGTATAGTTACAATGGATCGTCATGGGCATTCCAGACCATGTTTCTCTATGCTCTAGATGCCTACTCCCCGCGACAACCGCGTTCCATCAGACCTAGCACCAATAATAAAGCTTTAATGAAAGGAGTTGCCGATATGAGTAGAGATATCGATGCATACTCATCTATTCCCAAAGAATAGTTGAGAGCTTATGTAGGGTGGAACGCGACGGGGTATAGTATTAGTCTAGGTGAAAGACAGCGGAAAATCTCATCCCCAATCTGGGTCGTACCCCACATAGGTCGGTTCTGTTTGCAAGGTAATGGTCAGAATCCTAGAGCTCAACTGGGAAGAAGTGACTGTACTGAAACGTACACTTTTCCGTCACAGTTTTCCCCTGCGTTTTTGGCTGCCAAGGGTACATATTTTATCTGCAATGATCGAGCATATACATGGTTGCCCCCTGACTTCTCGGGCACATGTTATATTGCAAATCTGCTACCGCCAACATTTACTGCCGCCTCCGACTATCACAAGACCAGAGTTGTGAGAGGCGTGATTAGTAAGGAGGATACTGCCGGTCAGGAAGCGGGAGATTTCTTTTTGGGTTTCCTGCCGTTTTGGGGACCTATGGTCAATAGTAGGAACCTGAGACAGCTGACTCGTGTGGTTGAATCCACTGTTAATGTTACGGCTGGTGCCCTTGGTAATTTGACAGCTGAGCTCCAAGCGGATCGCCTCATGACTTTGCAGAACCGCATGGTTCTAGACGTCATACTTGCAGACCGTGGTGGGGTATGTGGTTATCCAATCCAGTTGTTGCATTTTCATACCAGACAACGCTCCAACAGTTTATCAAGCCATCTCCAAACTGCATAAAATATCTGAGTCCATACACGTGGATAAAGGAGATTGGTCACTGGTGGGGTGGTTCTGGGAACTGATATCTGCCTGGGGTTGGAAAGTTCTGATGGTCATTGGAATGATCTTAGCCATCCTTTTCCTGTTCTGTCTGTGCGTACAGTGTGCTCCTGCGATATGTGGCCTCTGTGCTACATTATGTGTAAGGAAACCTGCATCGAGGAACGAGCTAAGTAATAGGATGATGCTACAGCAACATCTCCATGACTTTGTGAATATTGACCTAGACTCGGATTGAAATGAGTATAGTTATTGCCTATGTAAGGGCAAAAGGAGGGTCTGTCGTACTTTAGAATTTGGGACCGCGTAGGAGGCAGGGCCCTACCCCTGTCTATCCCGGTAATAGTGAACCGCGAATGGTTAATGCGGTATGTACAAGTGCTTTGTGTAACGTTTTAGCTATGAATGCACTGTGTACACGCTATTTCACATCACTACGTGGGTTCCATTTTGTAGCGGTGGCCATCTTATGGTTGCCCTCACATAGGCTATATAGCATGAAGCGAAAACGGGCCTTTTAGAGCACATGTGCCTTTCTTTGACTTTTCTGTGACCTGGGCAGCTTGGCTCCGCTGCTCCAGGTCAAACTGGTCTCACGAGTTCCCCGTCCTCTGGCCACCTGTGATTAGCATCAGGGCTTGACACACCATAAAGTCTTTTCATCCTACACGAGCCTCCAGCTAATCTCTTTCTCACCTGACTGTTCCTGCTTTATGGCTTGTTTTCCAAACAGGAGATGCTCATGTTTATTGGGGCCTATCGATATCTGATGTGGGATCTGAGCCTTGCTGTGTAAATAATTGCGGGCTGGCTTAACTGGAATGTGGGATGGTCATCATGACTCTGCCTTTTCGTTTGAAATGTATACATGTAATGGCCATATCGTAAACTAAGGAATGTATGCCTGAGGCAGGATATTCTGTATTTAAGAAGAAGCCCGTTTCTGTGATTTTCAGCAGTCTCCTGAGAACATACACGCTGTTGTACTTCTAGGATACCTGTTATTGGTCTGCAGCCAATAAACTGATCTTTGACTTCACCCAGAAGACTCTGTGTTTCTGTAGGTCTGAAACAGGAAGAACCCCGGAGTCATAGGGTGTGTTCCCCTGCACCGCTGGGCTTAAAATACCCAGTACTTCAGCTGGAATAGCTAAAGGGTGCCATATACCACAGGCTCTTGATAGGCAATGGGGCATCAGTCCACAGGCCGGCCGGCCGGCACCAAGTTGAGCTTATTTGCAGCAGAGGGACCGCATGGCCCAGGGGCACCTCAGATCCCCCTGACAGCATCCTTGACCAGGGGAGCCACAATCCAGAGACAAAACAGCCACCCAGCTCCAAAGGGCAGCAGGCGCCCGCAGGATAGGGCCGCTATATAACCACTCCCTAACATGGGCCCAGCACATCCATGGCACCCCATGCGAGTCACTGCCTCAATGCACACCCCAGGCTGGGCCGCAACACACTTCAACTTGGCCCACAGCAGCCCAGCCTAAAGACACCAGCTGCAGCTTGAAAAAGTCACAGGCAGTCCCACCACTGCTTCATGGGGGCTGTCATGATGTGGTGGGCGACATGGGAGCCCGCTGCATCGGATAGATGGTGGATTAAAGAGTTCAGCTGGCAGAGGCCTCTATCGGGCAGCCATATTGCAGCTCGGCTAGACTGCGCCCCCGAGGAACATCCTGGTCTTAATGTCTAGGAGCTGGAAGACTTTTTGAAAGTTCTTAATGCTACATCGAATGAGAGTTGGAGTACAGAAGTGAGTCAGGGTGCTCGTCAGTCCACTTTGAAAGTAAACTTGGTGGATGTGGAAAAATTGAAGTTGGAATCGGATGAAATGACAAGTGTTTGTCTTGCAATGAATCGGACAGAAACTTAGCAGAGTGAACTTTTGTTCATGAGTAAGGAAGTTAAGAGGAGAGCAAGACAAGCCCATGACAAATTATCTGAATTGGCTCAGAAATATGAGGTAGATCTGGAGCAGGCAAAAGCTTTACAGAAAAGCCACTGACTTGCTTTTAGTGATCATGATATAGAACATATAATTTGGAGTGATTTAGAGAAGTGGGAAGTTAAATGGTAAAAAAACTGCTCCCAAGAGAATGACAGGAGAGCAGTCTCCTCCCGGGGAGGGGGGGGGGGACAGGACAAGCTTCCTTTTACAAGAGGTACCTAGTGGAAGTTACATATGTGTACCTTGGAGTAGGAGTGATCTTGCATTATTTACAAATGAATTTCCTAAATTAAGAGAAATACCTGTGAAGTGGTACAAACAAGTTGAGGATTGGTTTGAATACCTTGTTTGATATTGTGGTCCCAAGTGATTTGTGAATGGCGTGTAAATTAGCCATAGAGTGGCCTGAGAGAGAGCCGATAAGAAGTCCTGCGACTAATGGTCCTTCAGCTATAGTGATGAGGAAGTATGATCAGGTGATGACTTGGTTGAAGTCTAAGGTGCCAAACTAAGTTATTGATAGGGTCAAGATCGATTGGACGACCCAGGAAGCAAAAGAGACAATTCATGCATACTATGAGAGATTGTTATGGGTATTCAAACAGTAGAGTGGAATGGAAACATTAGAGCCTAAAGATATGGGACATATTGTGTCTAGGTTTGTGATAGGGTTGAGGCCTGAGATTACTATGATGATTCAACAGCATTTAATTTGTTGCCAGAATAAGTCGGTTGACAAGATTTTGCGATATGCTAAATAATGCAATGATGATTGAAATGAGGCAGAAAAAGTTAAAGGAAAAACAGATGATGGTACAAATGAAGGCTGCTCAGAGAAGAATTTAAAATCCACTGTTTGTAGGGAATGCCCCTCCAATATCGGGAGTGCATCAACAGGGAACTCTGGTGATGCAGGGTGGAGGTGAATTTCAGTCACAATGTATTGATCCGAGTACTGGAATTGAGGTAGCTACATTGAAGAAGTCTAACCCATGCCATTATTAAATTGTTTGGAAGTGAGAATGTCATCTAATTCCTTCAAATCGGGGTCAAAATCCAGGGTTTGGGCCACCTCAGAATAGTAATTCCATGCAGCAACCGAATTTACCCAGACCTAGATCTCAGAATTTTAATGTGCCACAAGCCTCTGTTGGATGCAGGTTCCCCAACCCCCAATGCCACATCAAGCTGCTAATGTTCCCAGATTTTCTTTAAACCAGGTCCTGAAATTGAATCCGAATGCTTCCCAGAATAATATTACTTATCAACAATTTCCCATGTTTGACACAAGTGAAAATTTCAGGATGGATCAGTCTTCCTGGTGGTGCCGAGGGGGAGGAAGATTGCATAAAAGGCGCAGTTTGGAGACAGACTAGATTATCCCATTTATAGATGCTGAGGTAAATGGCTATGATATATCATTTTTGGTTGCTACTGGTGCTACCAGTTCTAGTGTGAGATCAGTGGAATTTTCAGACCTACTACTCTCGTTAACCATCCAGTTGTTGGTGTTGCGAATCAACAAATGAAGAACCCCATTCCTTTTTTTTTTTTTTTTTTTTTTTTTGTACACCTTTATAGAAATCAGCTAAAATTAAGAAACTCGACATCAAAGTACAGGCAACAACCTACCCCTCCCCCTAGCTATTCCTTCTTTGTCTCTCTTTCCATTTACATAATGGCTCCCAAATTCTTTTCCCCAAACGTCTTCCACTCCTCCCCTTTCGTGCAAAAATTTTTTCCTCTATATTATATGCATATAGGGTATTTGCCAGCCAACATTGCATTTTCCTGAGGATATCCGTGTAAAGATAAGAAGTTTTGAGGATAATCATCAATTTGTGGTTTGTGATTCAAGTCCTGTGAGTTTGTTAGGATGTGATTTGTTGTCCAAACTGATCTGCACTATATACTGTACCCTATAAGGAATAGATCTACAAATTCACGATGAGGACATTGTCTTTAAGCTGCCAAATTAGAATCTAATTATTGTAATGTATCCGATGATGACGGCAGAAGACTTGCCTATAGAGCTAATATATTCATTGAGGCCAGAAGATTGGGATTTTTCGGGAAAGAACATTGGACTCACTAAAGGAGTTGAGCCTGTCCGTATACAGATAAAGTCAATTGTGAACTATCCCAGAACACCTCAGTATAACTTGACCCCTGAAATGATTGCTGGAATAAATCTGGTGATCGAGACAATTCTTCAACAAAGTATACTGAAGGAGATCATGGGGAGTCCATATAACTCACTCATTATGGCCCTGCAGAAACCTAACGGTAAGCCCCCCATGGTGCAGGACCTTCGCAAGATCAATAAAATTGGGATTCCCTGTTGTTCTGTGGTACCAAATCCTGCTGTAACATTGTTTCAAATTCCATGTGAGGCTGAGTGGTTTACTGTTGTTGATTTGTGCCAGCCATTCTTCTCCATACCCTTGCATGAGGACAGTTAGTTCCTCTTTGCATTCATGCTTGGCAACCATGTTTTGGTAAGGTGCTGAGCCCCATAAGGATATATGGAGAGCCCTTCCATTTCTAACCAGATCTTTAAGAAGAATTTGGCGACTTTCATCATGCCTTGTAACTTTGTCTTAGTCCAATATATTGACAACCTGCTGGTTGTGTCAAACACTCGTGAATCATGCAAAAAGGACACTATTGCATTGCTAAACCACTTGGCTGAGAATGGATATAAGGTGTCCTCAATAAGTTGCAGAACTGTTTGAGAGAAGTCTTATATCTTGGTCATCATATCAAGAAAGATGCGAGAAGGGTGTCACTAGAGAGAATTTTGCCGATCATGCAAATAAATCAGCCAACAACACAGAAAGAAGTCAGGATGTTTTTGGGAATGTGGGATAATGTTGTCAGTGGATACCCAACTTTTTACTAGTGGCCAAGCCTTTACAAATGCTGACACACAAGGATGTGTTGGATCCAATGCCTTGGGACAATGACTGTTTGGTTGCCTTCCAAGAGTTGAGAGAAAGCCTCTGCCCCGCCCCAGCACTAGGAATTTCTGATTTAAAAAAAAACAAAACATTTTTGCTTTTCTGCAGTGAAAGAGAGCGCTGCGCTCTTTCAGTATTACCACATAATAATGGAAGTGCCCGTGAACAGTTGCTTATTCCTCAGACATGTTAGATCTAGTGGCTGCAGCACTGCCTGGTTGCCTTAAAGTGGTGTCAGTAACAGGTGTCAGCATCAAAAGGTGTGAGAGTATAGTAATGGGTCATCCCTTAACTGACTATGTTCCTCATTCTGTCAAAATTTTGATAACTAGAATGATTACACAGTACCTTAAAAACAGCTGCCTCACCCAGTATGAGCAGATCATACTGGCGGCTAAGAATGTGTCCCTAAAGAGGTGTTCTGTTTTTAATCCTGCCACTTTGCTACCCCTTCCTGAGAATGACAATGATTATGGTGAAGTGGAGCATGACTGTCTCAATGTCACTGAACTATGCACCAATCCGAGACCAGATATACAAGATTAGCCACTACCCGAATCCGATTACGCATTGTTTGTGGATGGCTCGTGTTTCGAGACCATGAGGCAAATTTGAGAGCAGCCTATACAGTCTGTACCATTTCAGGAGTAGCAGAAGCTGCTTGATTTCAAAGATCAGCTGCTACACAAGTGGTTGAATTGATCGCTTTTACCTGAACATGTTACGTTTTAGACCAATTGAAGGTGACTATGTTTACAGATAGTCAGTACGGCTTTGGTGTGGTGCACAGCTTTGGACAGTGATGATCCCAGAAGAGATTTATGACATCATCAGGATCACCCATATGCAGCTGTGAGCAGGTGAAAAAGCTGTTAGAGGCTTTGCAATTGTGTGCGCAAGTTGTGGTTGTGAAATGTTCCGTACATTGCAAGGGAAACGACTGTGAAAGTCAGCAACAGATATGCTGATGAAGTTGCATGGTACTGTGCTTACAATGCTTGTACAGTTAATGGCGAGTACGTTAATGAAGGAACAGATGAGACCAATGGCATCCTTTTGCTTACAGCATCTGATACTTGAGAGGAAATTAAGAGATTACAGGAAGAAGTGCCAGAGAACCAGAAGTGCAGAGTTGGGTAAATGCAGGTTGTGTTTAAAGAGTTGACGATGAAATATGGATTTGAGGAGATGGTAGACCTGTGTTTTCAAATAGTTTGTTGCCGCCAATGACTAGACATTACCATGATCTGACTCATGTAGGGAGGGATGCCATGGTCCGATTGTTTTGACAATCATGGTTTAATCCAAGGTTCAGGTTGACGCGGAAGCGTTATGGCACAGATGTGTCGTGAGCCAACAGTACAATGTAGGGAAAACAACTGCAGTGACATTGAGCCACAAATGGAGTTTAAGTGGTCCCTTCAACAGGATGCAGATGGACTTTATTTAGATGCCTGTATGCAACCGACTGGGATATGTGTTGGTTGTTGTGTGCATCTTTTCAGGTTGGGTTGAGGCATATCCCACCAGAAGGAATGATAGTCTCACAGTAGCAAAGCTGTTGTTGAGGGAGTTGATACCAAGGTTCGGCTTCCAGACTTGTATTGAATCGGACCAAGGCGCGCACTTCAATAATAAAGTGTTGAGGATGCTATGTGTTGCCTTGAAGGTTGAATAGCGACTGCATTATAGTTATCAACCTAAATCTTCAGGTCTTGTGGAGCAAATCAACGGGTCGCTGAAATCAAAATTTAACAAAGTGTGTGCTTCTGCGTCTTTCAAATGGCCAGAACCTTTGCCGTTAGTGTTGATAAATCTGCACAACACACCTGATCGTTGGGCAGGACTGTCTCCCCATGAGATCATCATGAGAAAAGCAATGAGATTGCCATGCTATACCTGCAAATGTGCTTGTGAACATTACTGATAACCTGATATTAGATTACTGCACAGGATTGGCTGATGTAGGGCGTTTCATCAGGTTGAAGCTGCTACAGCCCCACCACGTCAGGAGCAGTACCATGACATAAGTCCTAAAGAGACTGGGTGGTGGCGAAGAAGCATACACGGAAATCGTGTTGGGAGCCTCATTGGGGAGGGCCATATCAAGTCATATTCATGACTACAACTGCTGTGAAGCAGAGGTCTCCCCGATTGGATCCATGCTGCAGGGTTGGGTTCCTGTCCCCTTGATGAAATAACAGCACCTCTCCCAGAAGAGCCAGTGGTGGTTGAGAGATCACAGGAGCATTTTGTCAAGCTGTAGGGGAACAGTCTGAAACTGAAATAGTACTTGATCGACCTGAGGAGGGTTCTGAAGAAATGGATGATGAAACTGGTGAAATTGAGGCTAATCTGGTGGTCGTAACAGAGATGGGCTCGAACCCTGATGAAGGGCCTAGTACTAGAGAACAGCAAGGGGTGCAGCTGGATGTAGGCCAAGAAAGCAGAAGAGAGGAGATTGGTCCCGCAAGGAGAAAGTGATCTCCCAGGTGTCCCAGAGGATACAAAACCAACTTGCATTGGGCCCTTTGCTTGCAAAAGAGGACGGAGTCTGTTCGATGTTGAAAGTTCAGCAATGCTGTACCTATATCCCAGGCGAAAGTAAGGATCTGGAGAGATGTATTAAGAATATATCTGGGTTGATGAAGGGCTTGAAAGAGTTGGAAGTAATAGATGCTTGGGAAGCCATTGGAAATGGATTCACTTTGATAGGCCGATGGTTTGGAAGTTTTGAGAGTGGAATTTTGGTCGCCATTTAGTAACCTCTTTTGATAATCGCTCTTTGTGTAATATTCTTCTTCCTGATCTTTAAGGGATATCAGCATGCACAAGTTACACAGGGAGTAAAGAGGAAGAGAGCAGATGTGGAGTTAGAAGAATGTCAGGGCAAATATTATGATGATATGAAGCATCTAGAGGAGTCTAGATAAAAGATGCGCAAGACTAGGTTTTGATTGGTCTAATCTAATAATGATCTGATTATAATTTGTGATGGCTTGATCGCCATCAGAGAGGGGATTGGAGTAGCATAATTTTGTCTCCACCCTATATTCACATTTGGCCTTATGTACTTATGGGATGCAATAATAGCAATGAGATATGGTGCAGAAAAGATATAGAAAGTGCATTTATTGTGTATTTTCTTTTCATATATGTGCGTGTGCATATCAACGTTTATCCTTTTTAGAAACATCTGGAATGCTGATTGTAATATGCAAAGAAGATGCGAAGTACACGCTGGTGAATAGTAAGCTTCTTTATTCCTGATCATCCACTCTCCTAACTGACATCCTGTCAACATTCCAAAGTGAGCTCCCACGGAACATTCCATTTGGGAAAGGAAGGGAGGGGAGGAGTGAACCAATGAAGGGAGAGAGTGGCACAGCCTATAACTGGGTAATTACAACACTGATATTAATCTTCTACAGTTTTAGATTTTAAGGTGGTGCGCTAAAATGCATTTAATGCAGTACATTTGCCAGAGATTAGTGAGAATGAATCATATGTGTATTCAATGTTTTCTTTATAAATTGTGACCAGTTGTTTTTGTTTAACAATACATGCATTAGGTTATTGTACCGCATATGAAAGTACGCAATACCAAAGGAGATGATGGACGGAGCGCTTGAACAAATCAAACACTCACCCCCAGTCAACTGATCTGGGTTTAATCCATCATCATTCTTTAGCTCACTCCACCACCCCAGTTCAGACATGGCCATATGCAAACCAGTCTGACACCGTGCCTCATGGGAACAGTCCAGCCCGAACTGCCAAGCCATGTCTTCCCTGGACCGGAAACAAGCATCCTGGGACCGGTTTCGGGTTCATGACTCTCATCAGCCAGGCTATCTTGAATCCAGTGGCAAAGTGAGCAAGGGACCCACGTCTGGGCATACCCTGCCAACTTAGGGCGAACAAAGCGATACCAAAGGAGATGATGGACGGAGAGCTTGAACAAATCAGACACTCGCCCCCAGTCAACTGATCTGGGTTTAATCCATCATCATTCATTAGCTCACTCCACCACCCCAGTTCAGACATGGCCATATGCAAATCAGTCTGACCCCGTGCCTCATGGGAACAGTCCAGCCCGAACTGCCAAGCCATATCTTCCCTGGACCGGAAACAAGCATCCTGGGACCGGTTTCGGGTTCATAACTCTCATCAGCCAGGCTGTCTTGAATCCAGTGGCAAAGTGAGCAAGGGACCCACGTCTGGACATACCCTGCCAACTTAGGGCGAACAAAGCGATACCAAAGGAGATGATGGACGGCTGAAGAGGGGTGAAACCCCGAAACCGGTCCTAGGATGCTTGTTTCCAGTCCAGGGAGGACCTGGTTTGGCAGTTCGAGCTGGACTGTTTCCATGAGGCACAGGGTCAAGACTGATTTGCATATGGCTGGGTTCAACTGGAACGGCATGGTGAGCAAAAAAACTATGGATTTAGGCCCAGATCTCTGTACTGGGGTGAATGTATGACATTGTTCTGCATTCTGTCCATCAACTGTTGTTTTTGCATTTGTCACCCCGAGTGGGAAGGGTATGCCCAGACGTGGGTCCCATGGTCTCCATGCCACTGGAATTAAGCTATCCTGGCTGAAGAGGGGTGAAACCCCGAAATGGGTCCTAGGATGCTTGTTTCCAGTCCAGGGAGGACCTGGCTTGGCAGTTCGACCTGGACTGTTCCCATGAGGCACAGGGTCAAGACTGATTTGCATATGGCTGGGTTCAAACTGGAACGGCATGGTGAGCAAAAAAACGATGGATTTAGGCTCAGATCTCTGTACTGGGGTGAATGTATGACATTGCATTCTGTCCATCAACTGTTGTTTTTACATATGAAAGTACAGTATAATATAACTTGATTCCTTGATTAAAGATCATTTATTGGATTATATGTAGGTTGTAGAACTAATATGTACTTAAAGATAAATGTTAAGTAAGCGTGATTGTAGGCCCTAAGCAAACCTTTCTTTAAAGACATGTAATATTAATATGAAACTTATTTTTCTGCATGTTTTCTCCTCTGCAGGTGCAGACCAAAGGCATTCATTAGTTAGTAAAAAGCACATTGTATTTCAGAGATAGTGAGGCAAGTAAGAACTGGCAAAGTCAAATCGTTTTTGTGAAGAATAAAGGGAGTGTTACTAGTTGGCATTTTCAGATGAGGGAAGGAGCCCAAGGACACTAAAAGCGGAGACTGGAATATGGGTAGTGTTTAAGGCGCCAAGTTTATTTCTGGGAACTGGAAAAGTACTGTGATGTGTATGAGGTCAAATTTCTCGAATGTTCTTAGTGTATTTTAATTAGTGAATCCACCTTGGGGTTAGTCAGATTGCCTTTAGACTTGGAAAGGTACAGACCTCTTGTTACTTCTTCAATTGTGTAGCTTCATGCTATACATGATTCCTTACCTAAAGAACTTCTCCAGAGGTTCTGATGCTGGCACCTTTCATATTTCCTTGATTCAATAGGGTTTTCCCTATCCGTAGTTTAGTGAAAGGTTTAGTAGATGTTGCAAATCTTTTCCATGTATGGGGAGAAGGATTGAAACCATTTGTCTAGTCATCAAATTATTTTCCTTATTTTCTATGTTGCTGCCACAGAAATTTTTAGATGCTCTTGGTTGTTGCGGACTAATATTCGACGCTTTGGAAATCTTGTACTTTTATACTATGTTCTTGAGATTGATATAGATCAGTCTGGCTTTGGGTTTGTAATAAACCTTTCCTAAATTTCAAGTTATTGAAATTTAAGACATTTTTATTGTGTGGTTCTAATGATCACACTGTACCTTAAGATTTAAATTGTTGTTAAACCCTTTTCCTCTCAGACAACTACAAAGGTCTGTTGACCAGAGTTAAATTGGAAGTAAGGGCCCAGAGCATTCTCAGATGGTAGCATACCGAGGATGGTTAGTACCTGAAGTAGAGGGGTTAGAAAAACATTACCTTAGATTAGTCCAGATCCAATCTCAGTCCATGTTTCGACTAGGAGAATTGGTGATGTTCCATAGCTTTGAGAGCAAGTTGTAACAGTGGAGTAGTGAGTATCAATAGGGTTGTGTGTAAACAGCTTATGCTTAACTTGCGGTGTTGGAGACAATTGTGTGGTGTCTTCCAGAGATTGCATGATATGACGTCGTAAGCCGATGGTGTGAGTGTAGCACTTATTGTGGAGAAGTTGTTATCGGGTCCAGCATAGCCTGAGATCCCAGGACGATATTAAAAAGTGTAGAAGACACTGAATTGTAATTGTCTGCTGAGGTTTTGTGGGGTTTGTCGTGGGACGTCGTCAACAGCCCAATCGAGATAGGGATGTTTATCTTTTGTGTAAAAGTGAGGTATGATTAGTATGGCAGACCATTTGTGCAGAGCAAAGCTGCAATGATCAGAGTGATTCCCTGCAGAACGAGGTTTCATTTGAATGTGCGTCTGTGTTACTTTTGTATGATTGATTCCTCTTAATTCTTTAGTAAAGCAGATAATTATTTGTTGCTATTGCATTGTATTTAGTTGCGAGCGTATGGCTGAGAAGAGTGCGTTAGTGAAAATTGTAAAGGAGGGTAAGCTGCTCCGAGGAGTGAGATTGTCGTTACAGCGTGCCGTACTGGATAGGTCGGTTGGTGTGAACCAATGCTGTTATTGGCTGTCCATGTCAGGAGGTGCCGCGCTATTACAGGTTGATGATTTGAAAAAAGATTTTGTAGTAAAATATTGATTTTTGTGTTGAAACGAATGCATTTTAATTGAAAATGAACTGTTTTAAAGTTGTACAAGATTTGTTTAGAGGGGATGTTCAGAAACTTGTTGGGGAAAGAAGCCCCTCCTGAAGACATTGTAGGTCATTATATGGCGATAAGTGTAGGGTTACAAACATGTATTTGGCTTGAAAAATGGCACAACATCACCGAGAAATAAGGTGCATTGCCTTTTCCACATTATGGTGCATTTAATCTGAGAATTATTGAAAATTTGGGGAGAAGTATATATGAGATGAAACCACAAACTACATCCATGCAAATTGAAGTGCTTAATGCTTAGGAGCGTGCGGCTCACGCCAGAGAAAAAAAGAAATATCAGGCATGACTGTAAAAGGCAGTGCGTACTCATGCAGATTGAGGTGGGATGCAGAGCAGAATATTTTATCCATTATTGCAAAGTGGAAAAGTAGGAAGAGGGACCTAAAAGTAAAGGAAGGATAAAACAAGTGAATCTTGAGAGAAAAATGAAAGCAGTGATAGTGATACTAGTGATGGTCTATTAGATGTATTAATGTCAGAGCACAAACTCTGTATAATGAGATCAGTGGGAGGTGGGAGCAATGCTGCAGGTGGGAATACCGGATTGCCTACTGCACCAGTAAGTACGAGCCCTAATATGCTACGGATTTCTCCTGTGAAGAAGGACCAGAGAGTGATGGGGACTATTACAGTGAATCAAAACATAATAGGAGGAAAGTCAGGGACTTGTGTTCCTGGGACCTACACTGTCTGCACAGTCCCAGATGCACTTACGATTCCTGTTACCATTGGACCAGTAGTTTCTACATATAAACCTGGTTATGTGACAAGTGGAATTCAAAACTCAGATGTCCCTGCTCAACAACAAGCATCAGAAATTACACCCATGAATCGAAGGGTGAAAGATAATTCCGATGAATACACGGGTGCAGACCGTTCTCAAACTCTATATCTGGTATTCATCTTCATGCAAATGAGTCATCCATAGCCAAAAATAGAATATATCCCCCTTCCTTTTCCGACCAAGCCTGTGCCTCTTTCAAATCTGTGCTGTTTTGTTTCACTTACACTTTGGGTAAATATCACTGTGTGAACTTTGACCTCACGTGGCCTTAGCTATTCAGTCTGACCAGGATCCCCTTCTTGTAGTTCCTGGACGAACACAGTCCCGTTTCCTGCGAGGCGGCATCTTTAAAAGGCTGGTGTTCAGAAACCAGTTGCTACAACCCGACTTTAATTAGCCACGGCTCAAGCCTTCTGATGTAAAGAATAGGGCTTAACCCCCGTTAGCCCTCTGACGCGCCAGGCAAATAACGCGTCTAATCATCCGTGTTTGGTTGCTGCTCACACGGCGCCTCTTGCACGTTACCGAGGTCAACGATGACGTCACAAGGCAGATCACACAAGAGAGGCGGATTTTCCCACACAACAGGTGCAGATGCTCTGTGCTTGAAATGATTCTAAGCAGCACTGGGAACTACAGTTTTAATAATAGTATAGTTCGTTAATCCGTCAGTTTCTCATTCAGGTGAAAAACGTTGCCCACCTCGAAACATTAATTATACAAAATGGTTGGATTATCGTAACGTCATGTTTACTTTTGTTTTAGGAAAGCTTGTGTTCCGATCAAAAAAAAGCTAAATAGGCAAACACGTCGAATAACGAGTCTGTACGTTGACCACAGTGACAGAATCAATCGTGCTCACCAGCATTAACAGAAGGACTTTTCGAGTTAACTGTCGGGAGCTGCCGATTACACCCTACTTTCCAAAACCAACCGAGACCAAGTCCCGCTTGCAAACACCCTTTCATGACCATGCTCAACCTCGAAAACGAACACTGCGTTTGGGCAATTGGGCTCACCTGTGACATCACCATCAATGCGCAGAAGATCTTACGATGGCGTGCACCTGAGGACATTCACCACCAATTGCAAAAGCGTAGCTTATACCATCAGTACCCACACCCGACATCATGGCGATCTCACACCCAAGAAAAGCTAATCGCATGACATGGTCACCAAGACCTTCATGCGCACTATACTACTAGTTCAGCGAGACCGTAAGGAAGTTCATTTCGATAAAAATTGCAGTCTCACAACTATCTCTCTGAAAAGCAGTATGACAAGTCACTGATGCGCTCAGGCACCATGACACACCCTATGTCCCCTTCCCTTGGACACCAGGGCAGATACACAAAGCACTGAGCCACTTGTACAACATAAACAGGTCCCCCCTTGCCTTACAGATTACAGACAATCAACACATATGTATCATGAAGTCCCACAGACACTCTATTGGCTACTTCAAACATAAGACATACACCAGCAAGTCAAGTGACACTTCACAGCTTATAACAAAGGATTTCTGGATTATCGGCATAATGCAGCCAACCTGTACGCCAGTAGAGTCTCTGCAAGCATATAGAGACACAGATAGTGCAACTGTACCACACTAAGTGGGGAGACTACACATGCACACACTACAATGCATTTATATACGTTACTATAGCAATATGGGAGGCTTAAACAGAAATTCATATGCCTGATTAGGTCTTATGCATGAGCCAAGTCAAGTTACTGGAGGCAGTGTACTTCTTGCATGTCTCTATCGTTCATGTATGTACCACATGGTCACCAAACACCAATTTCCAATCCTGAACGAGCAAAGATAATCCATGCGACAGCCACCAACTCAACTACTGGCACAAGAAGCAGTCAGACAACTACTGCTACTACAGTGCCTTGGAACAATGGCAGAGCACTGACAGACGGTACTGGTCCAGGAATGTTACACTGAAATATACAGCAGTAAGGACTAAAGAGGTACCAGTAAGGCACCAGCTCTTTTGGGAAGACTGGTAGTACTGGGATCCCTTGGGAGACTCCTAGCTACCTTTTCCAGAAACACATGTGCATCCTCACTTGTACCCTGAGCACCACAGGCTTGAAGTCAGCACAGTCATGGGACGGGTCAAAAGGCAGATGCAGTGGGCAATGGACTGTTCTTATTTGTTTTTTGTTCAAAGATTCTCTGGAGTACTCCTAGAATTCTCTGTCACCGAAATATTTCCAGCAGTATTCACGTGTAACATTTACACGCGTCAGAACCCCTTTCAGAGGGCCATGAGGCACGCATGGGTTGCTGGTCGTAACTGTGATGGTTGAGGCCTTTTACTTCTGATGTCCTGGGGCCCGACCTACTAGGGATCCCTCTCAACTAGGCCAAGTACCTCTTCTGCACTTGACTCTCAGTGGTAGGTGTGGTTGAGCAATCAAGACTCCCATGGAGGGGCTGGGGGATGTAGATATAGGTCAAGGAACACGACTCATAAATCAAAGTGCAAACAGTACGAACAATAAATCAATGTCCAGCCAAAAACGTGCTTTTATAAGAAAAAGGAATATTTCATTTCTAAATCTGCACATGCAAAGAGATGTAACATTCAAATGCAACAACACAATCCCCCTTGACCTCAGGGGCTATAGTAGTTGTCAGGCGAATCCCTGTCCTGCCCTCCTTCATGTAACTTTTCTGGGCTAAATCCTGTGGCCACATCAGAGAACGCAAACTATTAGGCTGTACTGAAAAGTTCCCTTTGACTCTTCAGGAGCAAAACCCCGGGGCCCCAAAGGTACTAGTTCAAGTCTTAACCACTCCAGCAGCACGGAAGTATTTGGTGTTACAATGGGTGTCCTCAGCGCGGGCACTAGATCCTGCTCAGCAAAGTTGGGCTGCTCGCCGTACATGCTGCAGCATCAGGCTGCTGGAGACTGACTCTGTGGGGTGGCTTGGCCGCACTCCCCAGCGATCAGAACAGCTTCCAGCTCTCAGCAATGCAGTAAGTCAAGTTCTCCCTGTTCGGTGAAATTCAGTCCTTCAGCTCCTGACTGGAGTTCAGGGAGGGCACGTCATCCTTCTCAGGGCAGATCCTTTTGTGCGGCTCAGCCTCACTCAAGTCCCACGGGGTGGCTGCGGTACCTTCTGGACATAACATAGACTCTTCAGGTGGAAATACCCACAACAGGATGGCCCTCCTGGCATACGGGGTCTCCGCTCAGGTGTTCAGGAGTCCTGGCACGCTGGTCACACAACTTCTTCACCAGTGGCCCCCTCTGGCACATGGGGTCACCATAACGAGGCCAAGTGGGCTTAGCACCCTCCACACATTGCTTGATACTTGGCTCAGTCAACGGCGGCCCTCTCCTGGCATTCGTGAGTCACTGAAAACAGTCTTACACATGGGCTATGGCCTGATCTGTAAACAGCCGAATCCTCACACCTCTCACAGGGTGACCTCACTGTAGGGTTCCCCATGGGACCTCGCTACCTTCAATTCTCTCCTGTTCCTTGCAGGTCACACTGATCTTGGCAAGCAGGCAGGCGCTGGTTCGCCAAGCTCCAGGGCAGGTGTACTTGGTTTCCATTAGGGATGTCTACTCACCCAGCAGAGAGATTAGTAGGCCTTGGCCCCCAGTCCTGGTCGCAGACAGAAATCTTGCAGCGCTTCCCCTTATCACACAGTCCGTCTGGCTGCTTGCCGATGACAAGTTTTTGGGGACTCAACCTCCCCTTCTTATAGTCCTTTTTCAGACACCAAATGTGATTAGGCATCTGGGTCTTTGAAGCTTTATGTCAGGATTCAGCTACTTTTAAAGTGGGCACTTCTACTTTTCATCTTCCTTCATGAAAGAGGTCTGCCACACTCCGAAGCTGATTGTCCACAACACAGTTCATGGAAGTGACCAGAGTTCACACTTGGATGTCAGCCACAATTATATGTACATAAAAAGGTTAATCCCAGAACCCCAGCCCTACCCTTTATGATTCCTTTATCAGCCTCATATCCCTTCCTGAGATGTGTCCAGGCCCCTTCCTTGTGATCTATCACTGACTCAAAGAGAAATCTTTTAAAATGTAAAGGGAGTCTCTCTTCCTTTTCCCTCAAGTATGTCCCCACCCACTCATGTCTTCACCAGGCAGGCCTGGACTACCCAAAATGGAACTCAGGGTCCTCCATACAGTGTACCAGTTGAGACACATTCACTCAGTGTACATTCAGAGCAAACTTTGAGTCCAGCACTGTTACCTCTATGCATTGTACCCTTACATGTACACATGCATACAGTGATCACACTCAATCTGTGTGCACTTTTTAGCACTGAAGCTTTTCTATATTTAACCAGGATATGTTATTTACTAACATGCATACTGGCAGCACGCACACTCACGATGTGCGCGCTGCACATCACTTCACCCTTTATGTATTGTACTTCGCGCAAGCAAACATACATACAGCACACGCTTTCCCTGTGCACATACTGCACAGCGCTACATCTTTAATGTAATGTATCCCTCACATGCCTGCACACACCTGTACTAACACACATGCACTGCACAGTACTGCTCTGTCCGTGTACTGTACCCTTCCCAGGCACACATGCAAGCAACCACAGAGTCACTACTCCTGTGCTGCGCAGTACTCCACATCTTTCCTGATGCAGGCCAAGGGTGAGGTAAGCAGCGGAACTTTTAAAAAGGTCAGTGAGCCTGTAGGCCTTACTCCAGTGACACAGGGTAAAAAGGTCCTGTTCACTATTGCCGAGCACTACCCGGTATGCTGCCACCACTGCACTTTTGCTGCCTAACTCTTGGTAAAGACGGCAGCCTTCCACCACTATAAGGGTAGTGCTTTGGGCACCTTTCCCAGTACGACAAGACCGCAATCCATTTGAGGCCTATGTGATGGTGCCCAAGCATGATCTGTGTTTGCCTACGACAACTAAATCAACATTAGGGATCCAGAAAATAGTACAGTTTGGAACTCATGACAGGGTTACTTGTCTTTACTATGCAGAAGACTTGTCCATCCCAACTAAATGGTTGAAATTCCTTCATGTGGAAATGTGACTTGGATTCCCTTGTGCACATTTCATTTTTATGTTTCTCAGTGTAGGGACTAGTTTTCTGTGTGGTGAACTCCTTCTTTTACACTCCATTTGTTATGTGGTATCCCTTCCTCAGTCTTCCCCTGCAAACACATTTATAGGGTAATTAATATGCTCATAACATGCCTTCCAGGTCAGCAGAGACTATAGCCTAAGTAGGACAGGGCGAATGCCACTATGACCTCATGACCCTTTGGCCAACAACCTGTCAGATCAGAAGTTTCCAGACAAGGGGCGGTTCCTTCATAGCAGCAGGGGGGGGGTTTACCCCTTGCGCCCATTGCATTACTTTTTCCGTACTGAACCGGACATCCGCACAACATTCATTTAACGTGTGCGGCAAACTCCAATCCACTGGTGGAGTTTGCAGAGTTTTGCTACTCCGCGTTCCATGTGGAATGCAAAATTTGGCAAAAACTCCGTCAACCGATGCGAGGCAGAGTTTTCCAACCACTCTTATATTTATTATTGCTTACAGTCATTCACTACATGGGGGCGGGACTACCACGTCAGGGCTGTCTCTCCTTGCAGTAGGCATTTTTGGGGCAACCAGCTAAGGCTGTGCAACCGCCTTGATTGCGCATGTCAGATTGGCTGGTATTTTGCTGCGCCCATCCTCACATGCACATTTCATGCTTCCACAGTCAGCACTGTCAGGGAGCTGGGAAAGCAGAGCCACAGTCCCATCGGTTAAACGATGGAGCATTGTGTTCGGCTGTCTCAGCCAATACTGGCATTGCTCTTATGCTGTTTACTCCTATAGACAGCATGAGAGTAGTGCTTGGACAGGCTGGCTGGGGACCAAAGGCATGGCACATTATTTTCACAAGGCCCGAATGCACTCCATTACAGCCAGACACCGATGGACCGGTGCATTTTTATAGTGGAGGGCTCATCGGTCTTCTGGTAGTTTAAGAAGATTGTCCAAGTAATTCATAACCGAGTGCTTATACAGTGAAAGCAGTTTGTGTTTCCCTGTTTTGGATTTTAAATGGCAGTATTTTCGTTAAACAATTATTTTGGTATTGGTGACTAGTTGCAGGATTTCTCCTGACACACAGGTCTAAATATTGATACTTTTTCTTCAAGGGTAGCAGTCCAGGGGATGTATTATGATAAGCCTCCTCTTTGTGTGCAATTTCCTCGCTCGGCGTTCCTTCGGCCTCTACTTTGCTCACGCATGGTCGGAGGGTTGTATGAAGAAACAACACAGTGAAATACTCTGCATGCCTTTACCACACATTTTTTTACCCTGCCTTTGTTTTTGATCTCATATGCTTTTACAACATATGTCTTTACCACGCATTGTCTATATTTACATATATATAAACAATGTATTTGTGGGGGGAGACCCCCCCACACCCCTGAACTTACCTTAAATTTGTGGTAAAGGCATACGTTGTAAAAGCATATGTGTTCTAAAAACATGCGTGGTAATAAATGCGTGGTAAAGGTACAACGTGGTAAAAACCTTGTTGTAAAAGCTGTTTCCCTTTTCGGAGTCGCATTCAGGTCTAGCAACTTTCGCCTTCTATAACTTAGATAGACTGCAGCTGATTACATTATTGTCTGCAACTGACTTTACTGATGGACAGAAGCATCCCACACTGAGATTGGAGCTGATTAGTATCGCGACTGCTGCGACAGCTCTGATGGACACTTTGAACGTCCTTACGCCGCTAGATGAAAATACCTCTTAAACTGTAGATAAGACACACAAGTTCTGGATATCTTTGTTAAATGGTGGACACCGCAATTTATTGTTTCATTGTTCTGTTTTCTGTGTTTAAATGTTGTGTTGATGTATGTTTGTTTTTATTGATTTATTTGTTGATGTGATGTGCTGATTAGGTATATTATAAAAATACATAAAGTGATAAAATCATACACACTGACTTTAGCCCCTGTGTATTTGATAAAATCATTTCACAATTGATGGTTATTGGGAGTTTTTTTTGATGATGTTATTGTTATGATCCCTCCCCAATATGTCTGAACAGGAGCAAAACTTGTTTCAGGTGGGTGTATTTTATAGTAGAGGTGGATGAGCCGACAAATTAATAGGGCGAGCCAAGCCTGAGCAGAGCCAAGGGCCTTGCTTGGTTCCTAGAGCCTGTGCAAGAGCCCAGGGCTGAAAATGTTTGCCATGTAAATTATACAACAGACATCACATTAAGTATGAAAAAGCCTCTTAAAAAAGAAAGTGTATTTCTTTAACAGATAAACAACCGTAAGTAGTAAGTGAATATAGCTGGCAGCTACGACTAAGAAAGAGGGGGAAGTGCTTTGATAGCAGGGATGCACAGCTGTAAACAGAGAAGAACTTCATTAGCGATTACTGTTAACTGGGTGATGTGAAATGCACACATTTTCAAAGTATCCGTGAGCTTCAATGTTCCCTCATCATGTCAGCCCCAGAGACAGACATCTCAGCTACACGCTCTGCAGTTTATCTTTATCGTTTGAACCTGCCATTCTTATTTCCAGTGTGGATATCTTCAGATCCATGGCACCTGATTTTACGGAAGTCTTGCTTCCATTTTATGCCCACCAGTTTCAAATGTCACCAGCCGTCACTGCTTCAAGAGGCAGCGCCAGTTGAGGTTCCACCATCGGAAGCCCTGCAATTCCCCCACCACTAATTGGGGCAGATACACTGCACATATACAGCAGTGTTCCTGCTCCGCCAAACTCTAAATGACCCCCTTAATTTTGTATTTGAAAGAAGTACATTTGTGCGTTTCCAGATCAGATAATTTACAAAGCATATCAGACTGCCTATTAACCTATAGGATTGTGGGTGTTCACCTCTTTTGAGGCTTGTTA
This sequence comes from Triturus cristatus, assembly GCF_964204655.1. Lineage (NCBI taxonomy): Eukaryota > Metazoa > Chordata > Amphibia > Caudata > Salamandridae > Triturus > Triturus cristatus. Next base: position 516,243,598 of record NC_140588.1, read on the forward strand.
GAACCAGGACTGCCTAGAAACTGCCTGTCCCTGATTTTGGAAACACAGCTATACATTCATAATAACCACATTGGCAAATTCCATTTGCGAGGGTAAAGTATGGTAAATCGTTAACTCTCGGATTAGTATGCAGGCCTATATTTATCCAACAGCTAAATAGGTTTGTAACTCAGTCTGCAAGTCTGCAAAGTGCTGTTCTTTGTTAGAGGCACGCCATATACACTTCAGTATGATATTTCTTATATATGTTTTCCACATTACTTTATTTTGAACTTCATCCAATTTGATGTGCATTTCGAGAGCCTTCGCCGAAGAAAGCAGTGAGGCGGACTGTGGCAGGAGCACAGCTGCCTTTCCTAGAACATGCTGACGTCTTGCTGGGCCCAGACATTATCTAGACTCATGCTAGATTTTGATACAGTGGTGCTCTAGGATGACACCGGGAGGTTCATAATTCACTGAATCAAACTCCATGAATCTCTTTGGAGCATTGGTCGACAATTAGCAGCCCTATCCCCGAGTTCAAATAGACAGATTTTAATGGACACACTAAAAAGTGAATCTGTTTGTATAATTTCCTAAGGGTCATTCAACACTTAATTCTAACATCCTGAAGATGGTCTAGCTGATGTCTTCACCATATAGACCGAAACGTCGACAATCACACCTACTTTCGCTCTGAATTATTTGTCTTAAGGATATGTTTCCTGTTTGACCAGTCACATCTTTCGGTTATATATATTGTTAGAAAGAGGTGTTCACAGTTGTGACAATGAGGTGTTTGTAACATTAAATCATGTGGAATCCTCAGTTGCGATGTGTTGTTTAATACAGATTTTTGTACTAGTTTTTTGTACCCTTTGAAAAATCATTTTCATTATAAATTTACTTTTCGGAAACATTTACACCTGTGTAAGACTATTTTGTAGCAGATTTACTCTAATCGAAATGAGTTAATTGAATTTCTAAATAACTGAATGTAAGCTACTAGATAGAGCTTGCCATCATTATCTGCATATTGAATGCCAAATTGTGTACAAGTCAGAAAATCCCTTGTAGGCATACTTACCTGCTAGTGTTTTGATTACCCACGCCTCCAAAGGTGTATTGAGTCTCCCACTTTTTCCTGTACTAACATTCTAAAAGTGACATGTCCAGAATTGTAGTAAAATATCCGACTTGATAATTAAGTTGGATTTAAATTAATATTAAGAAGAGTCCTTGATCCATTTTCCTAGCTTCTCCTAAACTGCATTTAGCACTTATTAAATGAAATTGTGTACATCAGTGTTAACCTATGGGAGAGCCAGCCTTGCCACAGTAACAGGGCATATAAAACATTGACTATATATGCCCTGTTTTTTAAATATCCTGCCCTTTGGTCATATAGGGCCTAACTTTCACATGATTTATAAGCATTATTAAAAAAGCAAGGCCTATGCCTGGCAATTTTTTATTTTGCACGGTTAAAATGGAGTTTTAAAACTGCACACCCAGGCTGCTTTGGCAGGCCTGGGGACATGTTTACAGTGCTACTTTAGTGAGTGGCACAAGATGTGCTGCAGCCCACTAGTAGCATTTAATTTGGGAACATGTAGTACCATATGCCAGAAATGTATAAGTTAATTAAATTGTCAATTAGATATATGCAATTGTTTCCATGTTTAGTAGGGGGGGCGCAAGCATTTTACCACTGGTTACGAAGAGTAAATTGTGAAAAGTCCTAAGAGCAACAAAACAAGTTCAGCAAAATTGGGGAAATGCCACGCAGATGGTCATTTCCAACAACCGCTATTTACAACCCATAAAACCCCATATAAAAATAGCTATTCACATTTTCCTAACAGGAAACATTAGAACATAGTGGCATATGTATTCAACAGCCCTTTAAAGCCCACAATCACCCATGGGCAAGATCGGTATCATGAAAACACAGTGTCAGGCATATGTAACCGACTTTTAACACCCACTATCCTCCATCTAGAAAATCAATATGCCTATTTTTCCAGAAGAAATAGGTAAAACATTGTACCTGGGACATTTAACAGCCATTTACTACCAATTAAGCCCCATGTAAACAAATTAGCAATTTACATTTTCCTACTAGGAAACCTTAGGACATAATGTCCTATATATTAAACACTCTTTTAAAGTTCAAAATCCCCCATGCGTAAAATAGCTAATACTATTTCTTTAAACGAATCATGAAAATACAATTTCAAGTACAAGTAACAACCCCACTCCTATGCTAAAAATTAGGTACTTCCATTTTTTCCAAAATGAAAAATGTGTATATTTTGTCAAACGTATTTAACCCTTTTGATGCGTGAGTCATCCAGTTGCCGACACACGCACTACCTCCCTGGTATGGGAAACGGCCATTGGCCGACACCAGGGAGAGCCTCCTAAAATCCTCCACTGCAAAGCACCAGAGGTTGCTATTTTTTAAGACCCCGCTGGGGGAGATGCAGAATTGCTCTCTCCCCTCCACCCCTCCCACCCATCTGTAGCGTCAATGCATTGCGAGGTGCACTTATGCCACAGTTTTCACCCTCCGGAGCCGAGGAAGCAGTAGGTAAGGCCGCGATTGACTCTGGTGAGAAAAAAAGGCCTCCCCAGCTTTCAGGGAGGCCTTATTTTAAAGGGGTGAGTCTCCCCTTTCAAAAGTGTCCTTCCTGAAAGGGTGTCCTGGTGGTGGTTCACGGCCGGATGTATGATGTTACAACGCATGCTTTTACAACGCATGCTGTTACAACGAATTTTTTACAATGCAAATGCTGTGACGACGCAAGTCTTTACAACGCAAGTCTTTACATCGACTTGCAGTAGATGGCGTGCTAACATTAAAAAAGGGTAATTTACTATTCTAACTCCAGTCCACGTTGCAGTAGGGAAGGTGTTTGGATAGGAAACAACACTATTTTTAATGTTAGCACGCCATCTAGTGCAAGTCGATGTAAAGACTTGCGTTGTAATGGCATGCGTTGTCACAGCATTTGCGTTGTAACAGTTTCGTTGTAATGGCAGTGCGTTGTAAAAGTTGCGTTGTAATGGTTGTTCACCTTCACGGCCACGCTGCGATCCATGGCCAGAAAACCCCACTAGACACAAGGAATGTCATCAGAGGATCGATACCCTGGGAAACCACACCTATAAAAAAAAAGATCTATATAGAGAAAGAGAGAAACTCTCTCTCGCTCTCTGAATATATGTATATATATATATATATATATTCACTGAAAAAACCATAGGTTTCACACACGTTATAGTTAGGAATTAGCATTTAAAAAACCTTGCAAATTCACTTAAAAAACCATAGGTTTCACACATGTTATAGTTAGCTGGACATTTCACTTGTGAAAAACCATTGAAATTCCCCCGTTATAGTTAGTGCAGGCAACTATAACTCACGCGACCGCAATCCTCTGCTGATGACGTCAGATATTACATCACTGTATTTAGACACTTATTTACCCATGTCTTCTTCCATTAATTTTTAGCTATACATATATTACAAATATTTTTTTTTCAGAAAGACACATATGTCATCAGTGATGTAATATCTGACGTCATCAGCAGAGGATTGCGGTCGCGTGAATTATAGTTGCCTGCACTAACTATAACGGGGGAATTTCAATGGTTTTTCACGAGTGAAATGTCCAGCTAACTATAACATGTGTGAAACCTATGGTTTTTTAAGTGAATTTGCAAGGTTTTTTAAATGCTAATTCCTAACTATAACGTGTGTGAAACCCATGGTTTTTTCAGTGAATTTGTACGTTTTTTTAAATGCTAAGTTATGTATTTTTTTTTTTTTTTAAGGTTTTTCACCGTGCGCATACCGTACGTGCACGGTACGCGCACCGTGCGCGCGCTGTGGGTGCTTGGTGCGCTTCACGCACCAAGCGCCCACGATCCGTTGTTCGTGCCGTGCGCGTACGGTGCGCGCACCCCGCGATTTTTCGCAAAAAAAAATAAATTTTTTTTTACCCTTGGGGGTCCTTCAGTGACCCCCTGACAAAGACTAGGGGGTCAGGACCTGTCCATCCTGCCCCCTTCTCACGTTTTCCCCCTTTGTTTTTCATTGCCTCAGACTGCGAGAGACAAAATGGCGGCCGACACTTCCTGATTTCGACCGATTCGAATGTTTACTGACATCTAACAACCAATCAGAATTGCGCTCGCACACGTCACCGTGCGCGTACGGTATGCTTACCGTACGCGCACGGTGCGCGCTTATAGATATATATGCTTTTAACTGCAATTTTCTCAGGAACTAATGAACAGATTTACACCAGACCTACAAAAGGCACATCCCTGAACTGAGGACTACCTCTCTGCCAAATTTCAAGTAATTCTGTTCAGCCGTTCCGGCTGTAGCTTGGACTAAAGGTCCTATGGAAAAATGCATGGGGAAAACGCATTTTGGGACCCCCCCTTTTTCTCAGCCCCCGCTTGATGAATCCCCCCGAGACTTTCAGGGAAGGAGCGGAGCGGAGCGCTCCACCTATTTTGAAAATTTCACGAGGATTCGTCAATCGGCGCCAAAGTTATTCCAAATAGAATGTTGCGGATTTCCTATGGAAACACGGTCCTAACTATAACTATCTACTGGCGACCGCCAGTAGATAATATATATATATATCTGTATAAGAAGATGATCTATATATAGAGAAAGAGAAACACTCTCTCTCTCTCTGTATATGTATATATATATATATCGTCAATAATTTCCGCAGTCACAGGAAATAATCCAGCACTCCATTGGTGGTTACTCACTCAACTTTATTGCAGTGAGCTAGATGGCATCCACGCGTTCCAGCTGTCTCATGCAGCCTTGTTCACAATGCAGGGCACCTTTTTTTCAAACAATAAATACACATCGATACTCATATGGACATGGACAAAGGACAACCCAATGCACGTCTCAGCCATTTGATTACACTAAAACGGACGCCATCTTGGAGTGTATAAAATGCATTATCTGACGTATATTCCTACATACAAGTGTATAATTCAAAGCATATAACCAAGTTAATAACACTTTGAATTCATTACTATATATAATTAGTACAAATAACAATAAATGCATCATAAGTTATTATTTAATATAATGCACTCAAATTCACAGAGATACACTCCATATTTGCCCGTTTTGTACATTGGTACATTTCCATTTTGTATATCAATTCAGCTTTGTTAAGGTGCTAAGTGGTACAGTACTTTGTGTAAAGTTCAAGTGCTCAATTTTATAGTTTTGTTATTTTTTTTAATAATAACTTTTAAAATATTTTTTTATCTAAAAAACATTTTTTTTAATATAAATAACCTAATCTAGTATATTAAAAATCATATATTTTCTTCTCAGGATTTTTCTTACTTAAAAAGGTAAGAAAAGCTAAAGTGCTAGTGCTTAAATATCTAAGGTGCTTAATACTAAACTGCATGTGTCCCTTGTCCTTCTCCTCCTCTACAGTTCTGAAAAGTTTAAAAAACATAGTACTGGTGAGTATGCAGCTTAAACTTCAATTGATATTCTACAGGCATGTAAACAAATCCTCATCAATATTGATACCGTTAGGTTCTATACTATCAAGTTTTAGTATGAAATAAATTTCTAATCTTCGAAGCTCTCTTTCCCTGTTGTCTCCCCTCCTCTTTCTAGCAGCTTCCGCTATGCAGCTATATTTCATTTGATTAGTATAATTTTGATGTTCTTTCTCAAAGTGCCTGGCAACAGGGTAGCTTCTGTCCTTGTTAATAATAGCTCGTCTATGTTGCAGGATCCTCTGGTGAACCGACAAGGTGGTACTGCCTACGTACACCTTTCTACAGGGACACTGCAACATATAGACCACAAAGTTTGATTTGCAGGTTAGTTGGCAGCCCTTGATTTTTATGGTTTTATTAAAAGATGTTTTAAATCAACAATATTCTCTCCATGCTTACAGGCTTTACATTTAAAACACTTTCTAAAATCATCCTTGACTGATAACCACGTCTTCCTGATATTCACTGTTGACTAGATGATCTCTAAAAGATTTTTTTATTTCCTTATCTCAGGGTACTTTCTACTCCTGGTCCCAATAAAGGATCCCCTTTGATGTTATACCAATGTTTTTTCAGGATTTATTGTATTTCATTATGCTTAGTTGTAGATTGTTATAAATCTGTGGTATATCGAACCTTTTTTCTGTTTTCTCCTATTCTGAGTTCCTGAAGGTTCAAAGAGTATTTTATCACTATGTATCTTCCTAGCTTTTTCTGAAGCAGTCTGGATCGCTTCTCGGGATAACCCCTTTCTATGAAGTGATTAATCATCTCACATTCAATTCTTTCATACTCTTCCAAGTTACTGCATGTTCTCCTTGCACTAAAAAACTTCTCCGAAGGGTGTACTTTGGATGAGTGGTGTAGGGTGGGCACTCTGTGCATGTAGGATTGTGTTCCCTGCCGTAGGCTTACGAAAGATAGTAGTTTCCAGCCTATCTGCTTTAACAGTAACTCTCACATCCAGGAAATCAATAGATGTTCTACTTTGTTGTCCCACAAATTTAAGATTTAAATTATTCATATTCAGGTCATTGATGAACATGACAATAGTTTCTCCTGTGCTCTGCCACAGCACAAACACGTTGTTAGAACTGGGGGTCTCTAGTTGGCAGAGGTAGGTACCTTTGACCAAATAGGGACCCTTGCTTCTAAGTCAAGGAAAGGGGATTACACTACTGGATAACCCCTGCTCACCCCATTGGTAGCTTGGCACGAGCGGACAGGCTTATCTCAGAGGCAGTGAGTTAAGCATTTGTGAACACACTAAAGATGGACAACACACAGGTTTTTATAAAAATAAGTATTCTTTATATAGACTTAACACAAGACCACAAACGACAAAAATCAACAATACTGTGCTTAAAATAGACTTAAAGATGGTAGAAGTCACTTAATTCAAGGTGATGATAAATGCGACAAAGTTCTCACAAAAGTCCCTGGATGCGTAACGCAAAACAAGCAAAAGGTTGGCAGGGATGGAGATGCGCCGGTTTCTTACTTTGGGGGAGACGATGCATCGCGCCTCCAAGCTTGCGCAGAGTAGGGGATGTGTCTTGGTCCTTACCGGAGAGGAGGTTATCCGCACAGTCTCGTACTGCGTTCCGGTTGCGATGCGACAAGATGGCGTCTCGATGCGATGAGATGATCCGGTGCACTGCGATAAGATGGCGCCCTTGATGCGACAACGTGAAGACAATGTGTGCACGCCCGGTGGCCATGCCGCGACTCTGTTACTTTGGATCCACGACAGGCCATACGACACGCTTCTCCGGTAATGCGAATGCGACCTCTACGGCAGCTACATGCTTCTCCGGTGATGCATCGGGTAACATCTTTGACGAAGGCACGCTTCTCTGGTGATGTGGTGGCGACCTCTGCGGCGGCGACAAGCTTCTCCGGCGATGCTGCGACTGCGACACGCTTCTTCTTGTTGAGTCGCACTTCCTCCCAGCGACACGCAGGCTTCTGCAGACAGAATTCCAGGCAAGGAAATTCAGAGGGGAGCTGGTGGTGAAGTCTTTTGTCCCTGAGACTTCAGCAGGAGGCAAACACAAGTTCAAGCCCTTGGAGTAATATTCTGCAAGATGATGAAAGTCCTTTGAAAGTTCCTTCTCCGCTCCTTGGCACTGAAGACACCACTGTAGGCCAACCCAGCAACACAGCACACTGGCAGGGGGGCAGTCCAACTCCTACAGCTCCCTTGGTTCTTCTCCTTGGCAGAGGTTCATCTTGTTGTTCCAGAAGTGATCTCAAGTCTAGGGGTCGGGGTCCCCATATTTATACTACTAAATCCTTTGTCCTCTGAAGGCAGAGGGGCCTGCACCTAGTCTAAACCAGTTCTGTGCAGTCCTGGAGCACTTTCTTTACAGGACTCCTTCTTTCCTTTGATAGTGTGGACCAGGGTCATCAGACGCACCACAGGGGGTGGAGCCAGCATTGTGGAAGACAAGCACCGCCCTATTCGGACCCAGGTGCTGACTCCTCCCACCACTCTACTCACCCTGTCTCCTGGAATCCCCCAGCCCCTGTCACTCACAAAACCAGACACACAATACACAAGCTAGCAGAGGCAGGCTGGATTGTTAGGTAAGAAAATACCTACTTTCTAAAAGTGGTATTTTCAAACACAGAATGTTAAAACCAACTTTACTAAAAGATGTATTTATCATTCTGAGTTCAGGCATACTAAACTCTAATTTCTACCATGTTCCCTGGGTCAGTTAGGATTATAAAGTGTTATATTCAAACTGTCCATTCTGGCCTGTGGGGATTGGTAGCCTTGCAATACTGAAAAACGAAAATGGCTGTAATTCACTATTCGGACATGCCACATACACCAGGGTATGTCCTACCTTATACTTACAATACACCCTGCCCTTGGGCATACCTTAGGGGTGTCTGATATGAAGAAAAGGGAAGGTTTAGGGACTGGCAAGTGAGTGCACTTACCAAGTCAGCATGGCAGTACTAGACTGCACAAAGGCTCTACAATGGCAGGCCTGAGACACACTTTACAGGCTGCTTCTGTGGGTGGCATAACCAGTGCGGCAAGCCCACCAGCAGCGTGTGATTTACAGACCCTGGGCACACATGGTGCACTATACTAAGGTCTGACAAGTAAATCAAATAAGCCAATCATGCAGTCACTAATCCATTCATCAATTTAACATAGAGAGCATATGGACTTTAGCACTGATCCGCATTGGTAAAGTGCCCAGAGTCACAAAACAGCCAACAACAGGTCAGAACAAAATACAGGAGGAAGGCAAAATGTTTAGGGATGACCCTGCAAAAAGGGCCAAGTCCAACCCAACCCCCTTCCAGCCAAAATGCAGGGTAGACCAATCACTACCTTGATGGGATTCCCTGCTTTGGGTGATAGAACATGGACCCTGGCCCGCAACAGCAGGGGCATACTCCAGTTCTACGCCATTCTGAACCTATTTGGATCCCTCTGTCCATACTCGCAGGACTCACCAAGCTAATCCATGGGGACTCTTTCTCCTCACCTGTGGACACCACCTGTGCAGCACCTAACCTTAGCTTGCTTACAGGTGTGTCCCAACAGACAGACAGCAAGCCACAGTAGTCAGTGATGAGACCCAGGCCTTCTGTCTCTCAGGGCTCTCAAACCTCTGGCGTCAGAGAGCGGGGGGCACAAGCCCCAGATGGTTGGGTCCCTTTGTCCACTCTCCCTCCTGTCAGGTCTGACATCCTGACACTGACCCACCAGCCCCGGGCCTGTACCCGGCGGCTGGACAGGATACTTGGGGGGGCTTTCCCAAACTCGCTCCTCCTCCTCCTTGGGGCTCTGTACCCTCCCACTTGGAGTGGTACCCCCTTCCAGAATTGTCAGGGTGCCTGTAGCAGGTATCCTGCACAATTCGCCCACCAGTTCAGGCGTTCTATCCTGCAACTGGGCTTCCAGGTCAGAGGGGACACCCTGAACCTGGCCCTCCAACCTAGGGTCTAAACCTTCCAGTTGAACCGCGGTCAGAGGCGAGGACTCCCTCCTCTGCACCCCCTTCCAGAGTACATGCACCCTCCCATCAGGAGCGGTACCCCCAGAAGACAAACCGCTCAGGACACTGTTTACAGTTGTCCCACTCTCCAGGTCAGACAACACCTGAACCTGGCTTCCCAACCCAGGGACCAACTCCTGCGGTTGAACACTTGCCCGGCGCAACAGGACTGCATTGGGAGCACATATGCCCCCCCAGAGGGTGACACATAACTCATGTGTCATGTGACAGTCTGCCTGGCGCAGATCTCCCGACCCCCTTTCCATCTGACAGTGCGTGAAGATGCCCCAGGACAGAAGTGGTGTCACCATGGTCACTCCTTGGAGACTCAGCCCTTCTGGCTGGCCCCTGACTCACTGGTTCTTCCACTGGGGACTCTTTCCCCCTCTCACCCCTCAATCTGGACTTCTGCACCCTCCACTTAGGAGTAGCACTGCCAGACACCAGAACTGATGGAGGTCCGATTACAGACATGCCCAGCACACCAGACACTAGGGGATCCCCCTCAAAAGAGAGCCCGTCAGGACAAAATGGGCTCCCCACATGGTGTTCCCTTAAAGAACCATCCAGGCTCTGAGACTGAGGTTGGGTACTATCGGGAAATAACCCATTCTCACTCCTTCCCCTTAAAGACAGGACGTGAGGCCCTACATCCCTCCCACTACAACAGGACCTAGCTGGGCTACTCTGAGACTCTCCCACCTCTATGGGTTGGAAGATACCTGAGCCACTCCCCAATGCCTCTTCAGACCCTCTAGAATCCCCAAAAAGGTCTGCTTCCAATGTTAGCTCCCTGGGGTCAGAGAACTCACTCTCCAAAAGGTGTTGGCATAGCTCTGGAAAACAGGGACTTACAATATGCTCTCCCACAATTGGATCACACAGCCCCCTACAAGGGTTAACATAACTAACCTTCACCTCTCCATCCAGTGCCTCACTCACGTACCCCACACCATTCTCCTGAGATTGGCAAAACAGTATCTGACTGTCTCTGTCATTCAACCCACACTCTTCTGGGTGGTCTCCACATTCACACACCAGTACTTCAACCATGGGGGAACCCCTCTCCCTGTTCCTCTCATCTAGAGTCAGTGGAGTGTCCTTCTCAACACTAGGACCATGAACCCCTGCGCCAGTGCCCCAATCTACATCCGGGACACTGCTCACAACTGGAGCTGCCTTAGATCCTTGAACCTCCTGGTGAATGTTAACACCCTCCAAGTCAGGCACCACATCTCTGGGTGTGTGCACTATTCCCTCAGCACTAGGTAACATAATTAGGCTGCCACCAGCTAGGCTGGATTCCCCCTCCAACTCAGCAAAGCTCACTTCCTGAGCTATACAATTTTCTTCCTGCTGGGCTGAGACAGCAAAGTGCCCACACGTCATCTATGAATCTAACCCACAACAATATGTTGGCCATCACCGGCTCAGGACCACGGAGCACCTGCTCCTCTCACCAGCCTAGATGTAAATTGGCATGACTGGGGGCAAAGCAGGTGCCCATGGCATTCCCTTGCTCCTTCTGGTATAGATCTGCTCCAAACATAAAAATATTTCTTGTTAAGCACCATTCCATCATTTCTAGTATCATTCTATTATAATGCACAAATCTTATTGGTCTTGACTTTAAGAGGTGCTCCGTGGCCCTCAATCCATCAGCATGTCTGATACTAGTATACAATGTGATTATATCTAGAGTTAGTAACATCATATCGCTATTCCATTGTACATCATAGATATGTTTTAAAAAATCAGTAGAGTCTTTGATATAAGAAGTAAGAGTTCTGGTGATAGGATTCAAGAAATAATCAATGTATCTCAAGGTATTCTCAAATAGGCTGCCACATGAGGAAATGATCGGCCTTCCTGGTGGGTTTTCAATGTTTTTGTGCACTTTCAGCAACATATAAAAGACTGGAATAATGGGATTGCCCTGTTTCATGAATTTAAATTCATCCCAACTTAATAACTATTGTTGCTTCCAACTCTCCAGTCTTTCAAAGATTTGATCTTTCACTGCTTCATATTCTGATCTTTCCCATTTTGTGTAGCATTCTCTGTTTTTTAGTTGATTCAAGGTCTCTTTGCAGTAAAGATCATGGCCCCAAAGCACTACATTTCCCCCCTTATCAGAGGGCTTTACCAGTATCTCATCCTCATTCCTCAATTTAGTTATCACTCTGTGTATTTGGGCTTCTTTGGGATCTAGCTTTTGGTTTTTTTTCCCATTTGATAGTACAGGCATCTCAAATCCATAATTACATTGTCAGAAAAAACATCCCGATTATCTCTTGGTATCAGTGGAATGTAATGTGACCGTAGACGAAAAGGAGTGTAATCAGTTTTTTCTAGTTGTAATTTAAGGGGGTTAACATTATCACTTTCCATTAGGTTTTCCATGTTCGTAGGTGTTGAATCAGTGCCTTCATTTTGTAACTCCCACAATTCTTCTAGAGTTGGCACATCTGTCACCATTAGGTTATTCTGTTCTCTTTGAGGCCCTTCCATTTGAGGTAACACTGGTGTTTCTTTGGGGTTTTTATGTAATTTTGCCAATTTCATTATTGGAACAATCTATACAGGTCCATTCTGCATTCCGCATAATTAAATTCATTTTTGCTGCAATACGAGAGGCCCAGTTGCAGCACTGATTTTTCTTCCTCAGTTAAAATCGTATTGCTCAAATTAATCACTATGTTGTTCGTAATTACTTCTTGGATACCTGTTTTGTGTTGGAGCACATTGATCTCTTTATTTGCTCTCCTACAATTCCTCCGTTATCCTTCTCCTCCTCTCCTCTGATTCCTCTTCCTTGTGTTCCTTGTCCTCTTGTGTTTCCACGCCTCTCGTTATTAGATGATCTGTCTTCTGATCCAATTTATTAAAAACGCAGCTCATCGGTGACATTGAGTCTAGTTTTGGATACTCCTCTCCTAGTGGTCTCCTCTTGTTCTACCTCTGACCCGGTGTCTGAGCTTTGTTCACGTTGTGATGCATCCTGCCAGAAAGCATTCCCACTTTGTACCTTTTATCTCCTTTGTGGGTTGAATCTCTTGGCAAATGTATAGATTCGCCCATTTTCAAGGTCCAATCGGTCGCGTAAAAATGCGGTTGCTTTTCTGCCTTTGATTCTTTTCTCGTAATTTCAGGTCTCCTTTGAATTTAGTTATTCTTGCTTGCTCCGCATGCTTGTCCAATATGGCCACTATTTCTTCAATTTTGATCACCACTTCTTGTCTCTCTATCTCTGTGTAATTAATAAGCATCTTCACCATATTGTTGGAGCTATTGGCACTGTTCTCCGCCCATTCTCGTAATAGCTCCTGGTGGTTTTTTCATACATCGGTGTTATCATTACACGTAATCCCCTTGGGACTCTGCCGACTTGGATATACTGCTTTAATGATGCAACTTCCCACCAAAAAGAGATTTCACATTTTTTTAATTTCTCATAGTCCTGCAATATTTTACCTATTTCATTGCTACTTGAGGATAACACTTCCAGTCTCTCATTGTTTACCAGTGTTCCTGCTTCATCAAAAGGTTTTAAAGCTTCAAGCTCCCTTGCTGCACACTTGTCATCGCTCACTTTTACTTTTGTTGGTGAGACTCCCCAAGCTCATGGTCGACTCTCTCACTCTCCCTCTTGTTTACTTCGGAAAGGTTTGCTGTCACTTAACCCAGCTCCCGCTTTTGCATCGCTGTCCCTCCTTACCGGAATTAACTTGAGTGCTCCAGCATCAGCCAGACTCCTCCAAATCCGGTCCTGCAGCTCCTCGCGCTTAGTCCATTCCAATATGGGACGCTTTCCCGGGTAAGCGGGGGGCACGCCTGTCTCTTTCCTCTTCACTACCACTTGACGGTTTGCTGGCGTGCTTCCTGATCGCTGTAGGTGCTGGTTTCTGAGACGGCCGCCGCGCCTCAACATATTTCGTCACTAATTTCCACAGTCACAGGAAACAATCCAGCACTCCATGGGTGGTTACTCACTCAACTTTATTGTAGTGAGCTAGATGGCATCCACGCGTTCCGGCTGTCTCATGCAGCCTTGCTCACGATGCAGGGCACCATTTTGTCAAACAATAAATACACATCTATACTCATATGGACATAGACAAAGGACAACCCCAATGCACGTCTCAGCCATTTGATTACACTAAAACAAGCGCCACCTTGGAGTGTATTAAATGCATTATCTGATGTATATAGAGATCGATTTCTCATATATATTGATAGAGCGTGATGGTGCTCTAAAATTGTAGGGGTGCATCATAATCACAGATAGTCCACACCCACATATATTTTTGTGTTGTATTAACGTGTAATCATTAGAATTGTGCTGTAATAATGAAACGTGCAAGTGAAATGATAGAAAGGTATTTCGTGCCATACAGAAGAGAAATGAAATGACGTTTATATTTGAAACTGTAATCTTTACTATGTTGCAATTGGTTAACAAAAAGATTCTGTGTAGTGAAACGCATTTTGGTTTAAATGTACACCAAGATGAAGATTTTACGAAGAAATAATAAGAGATGCTTGACGTGTAATAATTGTAGCTGCTGTAGTTCAAAGCCTTATTAACTCAAGTGTATAATTTGATGTGTAAAGGCCTAAATGAAATGTTCACATTGTGATATGAAAGGCCTATTTGTTTATTCTTACATTGGCCAATTGTGTAAGCTCCAAAATGTAAGCTCCAAAATGTAATTTCCCTGGTAAGCTCTTGTGTTTTAGAAGAAGTCAGCGAACTTCATGTGCACGCAGAAATGTTCTGTTCTCAAATTTCAGTTGCAGGTGGAGGAAGCTGTTTTTGTTGGTTAGAACTAACACCTTTTGTTTTAGGAGTTAGGGATGGAGGAGAAGTGAAACAATGTAAACAGCAAATCGATAATTGGTAGCCGGTGTTCCTTCTCACTGAACAGGCCTGGGAACCAAGGTCAACGGAAAACACATGGAGAAGACGATGGAAAACTACCTTGGAGAGGTGTCCGTTAGTATGAGGTGATCCGTTGGCGTGTTCTACCTTTTTGCATTTTGTATTAGGGAAGGTGCCCCGGGGTAAGAGAGTTAGAAGGAGACAGGATGAGTTAGGAGAAGGGTTAGAAGGTTGATCTGGGAAGAGTATCTTAGAACAAACTCTTTTGCTTTAATCATCTGACTTACATTGTGAATGTGCTTCTTAGGAAGTCCTCACAAGCTGACACCTTTTTACCGACAATACCTTGGAAATGCTAAGTAGGGATGTCACCTTAGAGGTAGAGTAGGGATAGTCTAATGCTTTTACTTTTCAGCTACAGATGAAGTCTGACTTAAATGTTTGAGCAGTCCTTGCTTGTGTTTTATTTTTAGAGTTGTTTATTCTCTTCATGATTCACCGGAGCAGATTATTCTGTAGGTTCAGTTTTGTATTAGTTCCCATGTATTTTTACAATCTCGTTTTGAGATGCCTGTATAGTCAGTTGTTTTTGGCTTTGTACTAAACCCCCTAAACTGAAGTTGGAGTTTGTGGTCCTTGAGTCCTGATTAGTTTTGGAAAGTTAATGTTGTGATGCGTTGTTTCTCCCCTTTACACTTCTCAGCAGGTAAAAAGAGATATCAACCTCGGGTTCCTTGTTAAACTTTCTGTAGTGGAACCCAGCCTTATCAATATATATATGAATATGTGCATAGCTATCCTAGACAACAACGCAATCAGACAGGATCATGACTCAGAGAATTGCCAGGTTTCTTTAAATATGTAAGATGTAAGGCCTGTGCACACAGTTCGAATGTGATGGTATGTCCTCTAACTACAGGAAGAAAGGTAGGTTGACATCAATATGTTCATGAATTGTAACACCGATCATGTAGTTTATGTTCTGGTTAGCTCCAGGCGTCGTACTCCGCTCCGCCAGCGGTCTTTGCGGAGATTTACCAACTACGCGCTCCGCTGTGAACGCGAAGTTGGGCAAATCTCCGCCTCCGTGGTGGAGCGGAGTAGGAGGCCAGCCCTAAATTATAATTATTTTTTTTAAAACACCTACTACTTTGTCTTCTACCTTCCCTCCTCCTCGCCGCTGTGTCTCCCTTCTTCCGGCGTCGTCCTCTTCGAGTCACTGTAGGTATTATGTCTTCGGTGAACTGCCCATGCGCAGTTCACCGAATACATAATACCTACAGGGACGCGAGGAGGAGGACGTGGGAAGAAGGGAGACACCGCTGCTATGAGCGGGGCAGGCAGAAGACAAGGTAAGTGGTGTTTTTGATTTTTTTTATATTGCTTTGTGTGGTGACTGTGGTCCCGGGATGGAGCAAAGGTCCGCGTAGTTCCACTGAGGTTTTTTTTAACTCCGTGGAACTACTCGGAGCACCACTACGCTTACTCCACCCAGAGTTAGTATTGGTGTGCATATGTGGTTTACAGAGTGGAAAGTACTATTTTTACAGTCAAGAAACTTATCTTGTAACATTTATGGGCCATTAAGAACCATGATACTAGCTATCCTGTAGCAAGGCATTGCAACCAGGTGTATGGACCAAATTGTAAAGACATTGCATTCTTTAGTATTGACAGGGTCCCAGTAAATCTCAGAGGAGGTGACAGAGAACATGTGGAAATGTGCCTTTTTAGGGGCACACCGATGCAGGGTTCACCCTTATCTTTGTCCATGGGTCCTTAGACTAACAAAATAGAGATTGACACTGAATCTGAAATTCAAAATAACAAGTTTATTCACTCATGAGTGAGACCAGATCCATACAACACCCTCAGCAAGCGATTCTGGGTAACAGAACCTGGTGAGAGCCGCAAAAGTCACCCCATCCTGGATTTCCCTGGGTGTCTAGTTTCCAAAAATGTACAGGTTTGCTAGGTTTCCCTAGATGCCGGCTGTGCTAGGGGACACAATCTTCACCTAGCCACATTGCAAAAAAAAGGTCAGCTTTCACTGGAAAAAGTGTTGTGCCCACATAGTGTTTTGGACTGTTTCCTGTCGCGGGCACTAGGCTTATGCACACAAGTGAGGTACCATTTTTATCGGGAGGCTTGGGGAATGCTAGGTGGGTGGAAGCTTGTGGCTCCACACAGATTCCAGAACTTTCTATCACAGAAATGTGAGTAAAATGTGTTTTGTTTTTACAAAGTTGGAGATTTGCAAGGGATTCAGGGTAACAGAACCTGGTGACAGCCACACAAGTCAAATTGTCCTGGATTCCCCTGGGTGTCAGTTTTAAAAAATACACAAGTTTTCTAGGCTTCCTAGGCAGAGCTAGGGTCCAAAATCCACAGCTAGGAACATTGCAAAAAAAGGGTCAGCTTTCACTGGAAAAATGTGATGTGCCCACATTGTGTTTTGGGATGTTTCCTGTCGGGGGCACTAGACTTACACACACAAGTGAGGTACCATTTTTATTGGGAGACTTGTGGGAATGCTGGGTAGGTGGAGGTATGTGGCTCCCCACAGATTCCAGAACTTTACATCACATAAATATGAGGAAAATGTGTTTTTTGACAGAGTATGAGGCTTGTAAGGGATTCAGGATAATAGATCCTGGTGAGTGACACACGTCACCCCATCCTGGATCCCACTTGGTGTCTAGTTTTCAAACATGTACAGGTTTGCTAGGTTTCGGCTGAGCTAGGGTCCAAAATCCACAGCTACACATATTGCAAAAAAGGGTCATTTTTCACTGGAAAAATGTGATGTGTCCACATTGTGTTTTGGGCCGTTTCCTGTTGCAAACACTAGGCCTACCCACACGAGTGAGGAATATTTTTATCAGGAGACTTGGGAAATGCTGGGGGGAAGGAAGTCTGTGGCTCCTCCCAGAATCTAGAACTTTCCATCACAGTAATGTGAGGAAAATTTATTTTTTAGACAGATTTTGAGGTTTGCAAGGGATTCTGGGCAACAGAACCATGTGAGAGTCACACAAGTGAACTCATCATGTATTTCCCTGGTTGTCTAGTTTAACATTTTTTACAG
The DNA here is from genome assembly GCF_964204655.1 of Triturus cristatus. Classification (NCBI taxonomy): domain Eukaryota; kingdom Metazoa; phylum Chordata; class Amphibia; order Caudata; family Salamandridae; genus Triturus; species Triturus cristatus. Next base: position 516,261,143 of record NC_140588.1, read on the forward strand.
GTTTCCCTATGTGCCAGCTGAGCTAGGGTCCACAGCTAGACACATTGCAAACAAAAGGGTTCGTTTTCACTGGGAAAAGGTGATGTGGCCGCATTGCGTTTTTGGCTGTTTCCTGACACAGGCACTTGTACTACCCACACAAGTGAGGTACCATTTTTATTGGGAGACTTGGGGGACTGCTTGGTGGCTGGATGTTTGTGGCTCCCCACAGATTCTAGAACTTTCCATCACTGAAATATGAGGAATTGGTGTTTTTTTAATAATGTTTGAGGTTTGCAAGGAATTCTGGGTAACAGAACCTGGTGAGAGCAACACAGGACACCCCAACCAGTTTTTCTTGGGTGTCTAGTTTTCAGAAATCTACAGGTTTGCCCAGTTTCCCTAGGGTTCAAAATCCACAGCCAGGCACATTGCAAAACAGGGTCAGTTTACACTGGAAAAATGTGATGTGTCAATGTTGTGTCTTGGGCTGTTTCTTGTTGCGGGCAGCAGGCCTACCCACACAAGTGAGGTACCATTTTTATTGAGATAATTGGGGAAATGCTGGGTGGAAGGAACTTAGTGGCTCCCCTCAGATTCCAATACTTTCCACCGCAGGAATGGGAGGAAAATGTGTTTTTTAGACAAATATTTAGGTTTGCAAAGGATTCTGAATGTGGAGAATGTTGGTTCTGTCGGGTACAGAATTCATTCTTGGTTTACTGAATAATTGCCAATAAAAACAACAATACTCAAACCTTTCAGTAATAATCAATTAAAAGGAAAGAGAAGAAAAGGACAAAAGACAATGAATCAAAAACACACCAAAAATAAATCAATCATAGTTTGTATTTAAGGATAAATCCATATATTCTTTTACATCTTGTGGTGTTGAGGTGACATTAGAAGGCTGTTAAGGTTCATGAACATACAATTTGTTCCAACGGCGCAAGTGATATGGTTAAAAAGGGTGCGAAAAAAGTGCTAAATGTGAACAAGATATATACAGTGCTGTACGAATTGTTGAAATTAGTCATTCAAAGGACATCCATCTCTAGGGAGATAAAGCTCCACCCCGCTTTAAATTTCCATTTTACGTGGGGTGGATAGAGTAGGGTCAGGATTATCACAAGTACGTCGATGTTTCGAGTTGGAGTTGCCAGAGGTGTTGCGTGATGTGGCTATGGTGGGGATGCCGAGGACCAGTTTGGCTGTGGCGTTTTAGACGGTTTGTAGTTTTTGGAGCTGTTTCTGAGTGACACCCATGTAGAGTGCGTTGCCGTAGTTCGAGTATGTTCATGATGAGTGATGGGTGTCTTTCTGGATTCTGAGGAGATCCATCTGAATGTCTTTCAAAGCAGGCGGAGAGTGTGGATGCAGTTTGAGGTAACTGCGTTGATTTGAAGGTTCATTGTGAGCAACGAGTCCAGTTTGATACGAGGTTGCGAGTGTGGTTCGTCGGGGTGGAGGTGGGGGTTCCAGAGTGGCTGGCCACCAGGAGTCTTCCCAGGCAGGCGCAGGATGGGTACTTAGACCTTGTCTAAGTTGAGCTTGAGGCAGCTGTCTTTCATCTAGGTGGCAGCAGTCTTCATTCCGCTGCGAAAGTTGGTTCTGGCAGTTGTGGGTTCATTGGTGAGGGAGAGGCTCAACTGGGTGTTGTCTGCATAGGAGACAATGTTGAGTCCGTGGCCTCTGACAATAGCTGTGAGGGGGGCCTATGTAGACGTTGGGCTCAAGGATGACTCCTGAAGCACCTAGCAGCTGATCTCTGTAGGTTCAGAGTGGAACAGAGGTAGTTGGACTCGCTAAGTCCAGCCGGTGAGGAAGGAGTGGATCCAGTCCAGTGTCTTGTCGTTGCTGCCGGCGTCATGGAGCCTCGTGATTAGGCTGTGGTGGGAGACAGTGTCAAAGGTGGCTGATAGGTCCAGTAGGATGAGGACTGCGGTCTTACACTGGTTTCCGAGTCAGCTGATGCCGTCAGTGGCGGCGATGAGCGCAGTCTCCGTGCTGTGATTGCTTCGGAAGCCGGATTGTGAGGTGTTCAGGACATGGTTCACTTCTGTGAAGGCCGACAGTTGGTCATTGATGGCCTTCTCGATGACCTTGGCTGGGAACAGGGGGAGGGAGATGGGTCTGAAGTTCTTGTGGTCAGTCGGGTCTGAGGACTGCTCCTTCAGTAGGGAGTTGATCTCGGCATGTTTTCAGTCGTTGGGGAAGGTGGCAGTTTCGATGGAGCAGTTGATGATGTGGCGTAGCTGGGTGTTGATGGTGGCTGCTCTGTGGAAGATGTGGTACGGGCAAGAACACTACAGGGCTCCTGAGTGGATGCTCTTTTTGGTCTTGAATGTCTCTGTTGTGAGCGAGGTCCAGCAGAGCATGGTCTGTTGGGGTGCTGTGTGGTTGCGTGCATGTGGGGGTGGTGGGCATAGTGGCAGAGTCTAGGGTGTCAAAGATGTCATAGATCTGTCCTGATCTTGTGGAGGAAGAAGGTGCAGAGGTCTTGGGAGGAAGGGACATCTGTGGTCTCGCTGTTGGGCCTGGCAAACTCGTTAATGATGGTGAAGAGTTGTTTGCTGTTGTGTGCATTGGCGCTGGTTCTTTTTGGTTTTGAGGAGCAGGTGGTGTGCGTTCACAGTGGATTTGAAGGTGGCATGGGTTTCCGGGATTTTTTGTTCCTCCATCACTTCTCGAGTCATCTGTAGGTGCGTCAGGACTCTTGGAGGGTGGGAGTGAACCAGCTGGCTTTCTTGGAGTGTTGCTTGCCTGGTCTTTCCTTGAGGGCTGCCAGAGTGTCAGTGCAATTGTAGATCCATCGGTGGAGGTTGCGTGCTGCAGTGTTGGTATCTGTTGGTGTTGACGGCGAGGTTGTGCTGAGGGAGTCGCCAAAAAGTTATTTGGTGGCCTTGGTCCAGTTGCAACGGGTGCGGTGAGGGCGTAGTGTACGGTGGGAGTGGAGAAGTTGAAGTGCACGCTGTGGTGGTCAGTCTAGAGGAGTTCGGTGGTGTGGCTGTAGTTGATGTTCCTGCTGGTGGAGAAGACAGGGTTGAGCGTGTGTCCGGCTGTGTGGGTTGGTGCAGTGACCAGCTGCTTGAGTTCGATGTTGACGAGGTTCTCCAGTAGGGAGGCGGTGTTCTGGTCATTGGTGTTGTCCATGTGGAAGTTGAGGTCTCAGATTAGGGTGTAGTCAGTGGATGCGAGAGCCTAGGGTGTGATGAGGTCTATGATGGCATAGGTGAACGGCGATCAGGGTCCGGGGGGCCTTTAGATGAGGGTGCTGCAGAGGGTGGTGTTGGGGTTGGTTTGGAACTGGAAATTGAGGTATTCCAAGGTCCCCGTAGGGCCGTTAGAGTATGTGGTTAGTCAGAGGGCGTTCTTTGAGAAAATGGAGATGCCACCTCCTGGGCAGTCAGGGCAGTCCTTGTGGATGATTTTGTAGCCGTATGAGATGGCGATGACAATGTCTGATCTGGAGCAGGGGTTAGTCCAGGTTTCGGTGAGAAATCTGATGTCGGGGGACAGAGCGTTAAGGAGGTCACAGATTTCTGTGGCATGTTTGTGGAAGGATCGCATGTTGAGGAGGATACAGTTGAGCTTTGGGGTGCGCTGTTGGTCGGCTGGGTGGTGAGAGGAGCTGGCATGTTGTCGTGGGTGAAGGCAAGGTGACGGTTCCGGCAGGTGAAGGGTCCCTGGGACCTCTTTAGTGATGCTAGATAGCAGGCGGTGTGGCATCCAGGGTTGAGGGCGAGGATGGTGCTGGTGTCGTATCTGTAGAGGATGGGAGAACCAGGTTCCCTGGCACTGGGCGTGGTCCAGGCATAGACGGGTGCAGACGGGTTTGCCTTTGGCACACCCACAGTGCCGCGCAGTGGCCGCAATTAAGTAGTGCTGCTGGGGCTGAACAACTGGGAGACGGGAAGGAGAAAAACAGCAGGAAAATGAAAATAAGAAAGGCAGAGGCAGAAAAAAGAAGAGAGAAAAGCAGCAAGAGAGACTGAAAAGACAGAAAGAGGGACAGAAAAAGCAGGGAGAGAGACAGAAGGTCAGCCCTAGCAGCAGAGCAGTGGCGCTCTGTTACTAGACCACCAGGAAAGAGGCGCAGACAGGAGCCCGCGGATGGAGGAGTGCCTCGAACTCCTGACCTCCGGGTCAGCAGCAGATGAGAGGGACAGCAGCAGCTACAAGACAGAGCTGCGCTGCAAAGGAGCAAGTCCACTACAGGATAGTACTACAGTCATTTAAAAGATCAAGACACTCATATTATAAAGAGCCAATGTGCCCAGCAGAAGCAGATATCCTACAGTGCTAAACATGTTTTAGAGCCATTTAACACACATAATTCTCCATGAAATATTAGCTGCCCATTTTCCTAACAGAAACATGTCACCTACTTTGCCAGATATGTGTTACAGCCATGTAACACCCATAAATGCCCTTTTCAAAGGTCTGGCTTGTCTGTCATGTAAATTGAATTGTAGTATAATGCAAATACAAATGTTGCTAATATGGCATGTTTAATTAGCCTGTGTTTCCAATCTGAAGAAGTACTATTCAGTGCTAATTGCATTTTATTGCTATACTTCAACCAATAATTCTGCTTACATAATTTACATTATGTGTTCATTGCCACTGCAGCTGTTTGTAGTCCAGAAATTTAGCTGTTAAACCTGCACATATTCACCAGGAATATACAATGGAATAGAACACAATATCATAGAAGGTCAAATATCCCTATTCATGTATAGGTGACTATAATCTCCGATGGCACACTATGTGCCTGTCTATCTGCAAGGTAATGTTTATAAAAAGTGTGCGTGACCATTGGGATATGTCATGAAAGCATATAAATATCACATTTTCTGTCATAAATTGGTAAAACAGAGCCATCACTATTTCTTTGTGTGATTTAGAAGCCCTAATTTCAATGATTTAAAGGGTGTGTGTATGTCAGACATTTGTAATAAAACAAAAAAAATCTTGTGGAGTAAACAATAGCAAATGCTGTGAACAGTGAAAAGTAATTTCTTTTTCAGATTACTGCTAGTATATTTTTTATAGTGAACATGGTTGGTGATAACAGAAATAAACGTATTATTAAAATAGTTTTCTTCTCACTGTCAAGCAGTATAGAATGGGGGATTCTCCCATTAAATGCAATTATTTCATGCTTATGAAAGTTCTTAGTGAAAAAAGGGGATTGCTCCATCGCTGTCCTTCTTTGGAGCCACATTTGAGTATGCCCGGTTGAGCAGCGGACATTTACATACAGGCCACTTCCATATTAAAGAAATGGCTGCAGGCACTTGACGGTCTCTTCTGTAATAACAGCTGCACGACCATTCGTTTCAAGTCTACATGATGCCATAAGAGCGTTCGTTCATAAGGGCATTCGTCTGCCTATGGAAATGAGGGAATGTCTTTGCCAATGAGCCAGCCGCATATCACTGATGCCTGTGTGTCCAATGAGGCTTTCACTATGCGCAGGAAGTGACGTGCGGTTAGCGCGGTCCCTGAGGGCGTGCTTTTGGAGTTGGCACATATGGTCCCAGACACCCCAATACAAGGGACGCACCCTGCCATGGGGTTACTGCCCCCCTCGGAGGCAGGCCTGTTTGCCTGCAGTGGGAGATAGAGAGGTGCTTTGACACGGCCTCTCTATTGTTTACTGCTGTGCTGCTCTCCAGCACGAGCGCAGGCTCGCCTGAATTTGTGGTAACGCTGGAAAGAGGACACTTTTTGTAACTTCATGAAAGTGCGTCACGTCCTGACCTAGGAATGCACTCTGGTTTCTGTAATGCCACGCTTGGCCTTGTGTGTATCATTGTAGCCTCTCATTTTTAGGTCTCGGGACCATCTGGTCTGCCGAAGGCAGAACCGGAAGTCGAGAGATTTAATGTTTTGGAGAAGAGGGGCTTGAACCAGCCCCTCTTCTCCCCTGTTCTCCATTGGCTGGCCTCTTCAATGTTGGCCAGCCACTGGAGAAGAGGTCCCGTCACTCCGATCAGGCCCCGTCCTTTTCGGATCGGGGGCGTGTTTTTTGCAGAAAGTCTCATTATCTCCTCCAGCCAATGGCTGGAGGAGATAACAGCAAGACACGCCCCCGAATCCGAAAACGACGCTGCGTTTCTCCGAGGCATTTCTGCTCTGCCTCGGAGAAAGGCAGTGGTGTCTATTTCTGTTTGGTTTGACCTTCCTCACCCCCTTGCGCCCCCGTTCCTGCCTTCTTTCCTCTATCGCTCGGCTCCTTCTCCCCCAACCCCCCACCCCTCTTCTTTCTTTGTTAACCTATTGCTCTTTCTTATTATTTGGGTTTGAAATCGCTCACATTTCTTGTTCCGCTTTACCTAACCCCCTCCACAAAAGAGCGGTGTGGCCAGTACTAAAGTGTTTATTGCATTAATTTCCTGGCTGGTGGGGCTTGTGAGTTAAGGTCTCCCACAGACCGATGCGGCAGCTGCATAAACACAGGTCATAGACGAGCCAGCGCCCTGGTCACCGTCTCGCCACAGAGCGCACTGTGCGATCGACGCACATTGGGCCCTCGGGGTGGGGTCATCCCGTGTCAGACAGAGCGCAGACTTGCAGAGTAGACCCTGCGAGGTGCGAGACACCGCAGTGCCGGTTCCCACCACCGCAGGCAGCCTCAAACCACCCCACCACAGAGCACACCCTGTGCTCGGGGGCACTGGGGGGTCCCTGCAGCGAACCCCCTGGCGGAGAGGGCGCGCTAGTCTCCTCCCAGACTCAGAGACTCGCCTCCCCGTGGCCCGCAGCCGCCCTGGTGCGCACGAGGGGTGGGGGGCACAAGGGGCTGGCCACCATCACAGGCAGCCTCAAACCACACAAAGCCCAGAGCAAAGCGCTGCAAGCGAAAAGCGCCAACAAGGGCTGAGCGTTCTGTGGAAGCGAGTAGACCCTGCGAGGTGCGAGACACCGCAGTGCCGGTTGCCACCACCACAGGCAGCCTCAAACCACCCCACCACAGAGCACACCCTGTGCTTGGGGGTCCCTGCAGCGAACCCCCTGGCGGAGAGGGCGCGCTAGTCTCCTCCCAGACTCAGAGACTCGCCTCCCCGTGGCCCGCAGCCGCCCTGGTGCGCACGAGGGGTGGGGGGCACACGGGGCTGGCCACCATCACAGGCAGCCTCAAACCACACAAAGCCCAGAGCAAAGCGCTGCAAGCGAAAAGCGCCAACAAGGGCTGAGCGTTCTGTGGAAGCGAGTAGACCCTGCGAGGTGCGAGACACCGCAGTGCCGGTTGCCACCACCACAGGCAGCCTCAAACCACCCCACCACAGAGCACACCCTGTGCTCGGGGGCACTGGGGGGTCCCTGCAGCGAACCCCCTGGCGGAGAGGGCGCGCTAGTCTCCTCCCAGACTCAGAGACTCGCCTCCCCGTGGCCCGCAGCCGCCCTGGTGCGCACGAGGGGTGGGGGGCACACGGGGCTGGCCACCATCACAGGCAGCCTCAAACCACACAAAGCCCAGAGCAAAGCGCTGCAAGCGAAAAGCGCCAACAAGGGCTGAGCGTTCTGTGGAAGCGTGCACACGAAAACACTATAATAATAGTAGGGACATGGTGCTGCACCATTATTAATTTACAGATCAGTGAAACGATGCTATCTGCACCGATCACATCTTTGATGCACAGGCCTGTTTGATTCCCATCAAAGTCTGCCCCTGGAAGCGACCATCTCTGTAAAGTGAGCATGCTCCCGGGAGGCCGTGTGACGGCGTGCATGCTCCCGGGAGGCCATGTGACGGTGTGCATGCTTCTGGGAGGCCGTGTGGCGGTGTGACGGTGTGCATGCTTCCAGAAGGCCGTGTGACGGTGTGCACCAGGGAGAGGCTGTGAAAGCATGACGTGTACAAGGAAAGGAAGCCGTTTCAAGGCACAGTGTAACAAGCATTTACAATGCAATGGTCTCGGCATTGTTAAAGTTAGAGCTATTGGCATTGCTCATAACATTATTTTTGTTTATGTTTTTGTTTTTAAAACATTTAAAGAAACGGCATTGTCATGAGCAATGCCAATAGCTCTAACTTTAACAATGCCGAGACCGTTGCATTGTAAATGCTTGTTGTTGTTTTTCATGTAGTGTAGGGTATGCATGAGTACAGAATTAGAGGGAGTGGGTTTCTAATACATGTGAGTGCACTTTGTAGTGCTTTGAGGAATCACACGCCCTTTTATAGTGCTCGAGGTTGGATGTAAGTTTTGCAAGTAATCCCTATGCACCTGATGTTTGTGTTCATCATTAAAGTGTGCCTTGATGGAAAACTGCATATGTTGTTGCTTATACCTGTAACTCTGTCGACATTAAAAACTTTAATACACAGTTTTTTAAAAAAATCATTAAAGTGTGCCCTTACTGCCCCTCTAACTGGTGTGCTTTGCATCGGTGTACTTGCTTGAAACGCAATATCTAGTAAGTAAAAAAATACATGTGGCAGGGATACGGGACTGAGACTTGATTTGTCATCGTCTCTGTCTGAAAGTCAGAGATTAAGAGTTTCCTGGCCCATATAAGTGGCTGGTAGTCCTTCATGAAGCTTGCCGTTATTAGGGATATGCAGCTGTGCATAGTGGTTTTTGTATTTAGCCGAGTTGTCCCTACTGTATGTGTGCCATCCTTACCTGATATCAAATTCCTGCGACCGGACCTCTGTCCTTTATTGGTGTGACAGAATGTTGGGGCACGTGACAGGGTGGACATTCCTAGTTCTGTGTCCTGTACAGAGATTTGTGTAGATAGCTGGGGCGATAAAGATGTGTTATATGATGTGCAGTGTGGTGCTGTGTGGCATGCAAGAGCGGTCCATCCGGCTGAACCAATTATGCAGAGGGGAGGAAATATGTGTACCCTGTTCAGGTATCAGGAGGGAGCAGGTGAGCTGCCTGGGAGAACCCGGGTGTCATTATGCATGAAGTTTACATGCGATTGGCTAAGAAGCTGGTGTCTGGAGGCTGAAGGGTAGTGTTTGGTGGAGGTCTGGGGAGAATGTTCAGGTGAGTGAGTCAGAATTGAATCCCGGTTGATGCAGTGGACAATAGTGACTTGTGTATGTTTAGTGCTAGGAGGTCCTAGTCCGCTTCGTTTGCCATAAGTTGGCAGGGTATGCTCAGACGTGAGTCCCTTGCTCACTTTGCGACTGGATTCAAGCAAGCCTGGCTGAAGACGGCTGAAATGCCAGACACCGGTCCTAGGAAGCTTGTTTCTGGTCCAGGGAAGACATGGCTTGGCAGTTCGGGCTGGACTGTTCCCATGAGGCACAGGGTCAGACTGATTTGCATATAGCCATGTCCGAACTGGGGTGGCAGAGTGGGCTAAAGAACGGTGATGGATTAAACCCAGATCTGTTGACTGGGTGTGAGTGTTTGATTGGTTCTGATGCTCCGTCCATCACCACCCCCTTTTGTACCGCCAGGTCCTAGTCTGTGACAGAAAGCAATGTAAAAATGTGTCATTATTTTAATCTTGCATCACGCACTGTGTAAGATAGGCTGCTACAAAATCTGCAAAATGGTTTAAGATAAAGTGCTTCCAAAACATAGATTTTAGTAATATCCCGACTGTACAGAGTGCATTTTTTTAATATCAGGCCAGTAAAAATACACACTTCACAGCTCAGCTGGTAACTCTCTTGCAATGCTGCTCAGAAAGAATAAATCTGTGTCATCAGGAAGCTTCAAGTGATTCCATCAATTAAAGCCAATTCCGGCTCCCTGGCTTGTTTAGCTGTCTGGCCCTCCCTCAGTTTCACAACACAGGAGACCTCTGCCTTAAATTTCAGATGAAGCATTTCAGCTGTCGGTATTTACCATCCCGGGTGGTTTTCTTTTCACAAAAAGCAGGGGTACTGTTTTTCTTAAATAAGAAATGTATGGCATGACATGCCTCTTCAGATGCTGACCACTTCGACCACTGGAATCTGGTGTGTTTTGAGTGGGTTAGGGTATTTTGGTAGTTTGCGTTGTAGAGCCTCCTTTACAAGGCCATTGAACTGCCGGTGCGTCATTTTGTTCAACGTACCGGCGGCGCAGTGTGCCTTTCTGTATGTACAAGGCCACGTAAAGTCACCCTGCGTGACTTCACATGGCCTGGTAAATATGGGCCCCTTTCACGCATTACTCTGCATGAAAGGGGCATGCCATGGGTGGTGCTGTGGGTGTTCCCACGCAACATCCATGGAACCTGTCACATTTTTAGATTTACAAAGTTTTGTAAAGCTGGAAATGCTTCAGAATCCTACGCCTCAGTGGCGCAACGAGGAAAAATAATTTTGTTTCCCCTCGTTTTTCCTCTTTCTATGTGTGAGGAAAGTGCCATCAATTATTGGTTTTGTGCAGGAAGGCGTACCTTCCTGCACAAAATTAATCATGCCCGCAACACAGGTACCCTTGCAACATGACACAAGGGTGCTTTCTCTGGCGCATGGCAGCCAATTGTGCGCCAGCCCAGTGCAGGGGAAAACACTGATGTTTTGTATTGTTGTTACTACAATGCATCCCTGTGCTTTTAAAATGATGCAGCTCAGTGCCATAAAATGGCTTGCGGCGCGGTGCCATTTTTTTGTAAATGAGGCTCGTAGTCTAGCATGTGTACTGAGAAGGTTAGTATATTTTAGTAGCACCCAGCCTTCGGTGTGTTCTGGCGGGATAGGGTATTTTAGCAGCCCATCAACCTAGGGTATGTTTTGGGTGGGTTATGATACTTGGGCAGTAGCTAGCCAGTTTGCCACCCGTGGCGGTCCCTGCGGATTTGGGTCCGCTGCCCCCAACGTTTGTCGTCTGGGACATACTACCCCCCCTTGCTACCCCACTGCACACCATTAGTTTGGGGGGGGGGGGGTGTTTTTCCCCAGATAACATGTTGGAATTATTGCTGAGGGATCCTTCAGAGGCTACATAGAAACGCATGTGAGTTAGAGCACCTGCAGCAAGGTGTGAGGCGTACACTTCTTTGTTATTAAAACAAACCTGGAGGTCCTTTATTATTATTATGTAATATTATATAGCTCGAACTAGATACAAAGGTTTTGGAGCGCTTTGCATGAGCACCAGTTACATTCATTGCCCAGGATCACAGGAGACCGAGACTCAAACCTGGTTCCCCGGTTCCAAAATCGTCAGCCCTGGCCGTTACCCTCCATCCTATCTAAATCTTTGCACCATTTGTGTTATTAAGTCTAACAATTCCAGAGGGAGTGATCACAGACTCTCACATTGCACCATTAATCTCCATACCCCAGGCATTGAAAAGGTAAGTCGGAGTCCTCTTCCCATCACAGGTAGCGCCACTTTCATTGTTCCTATTGTGTTTGGAAACTATGCCCCATCCTTGGCTGCTGTCACTCGAGGAGACCACGTGGTGCATGTAGTAACACCACACGCGGGAGAAGAACAACGCCTTCACAGCAGGGCAACACAAATTGTACGCATGTGCTAGTCCTCCTGCAGACATTCTGTGAAGTTTCTGAAAACATTTAATATTCTTTTCCGATTTAAACAGACGTACATTTGGACCCAGGCCGGGAAGGCGAAGCTGGACCAATAAGGGCCTTGGTAGAACGCCCTCCGGAGGCGGGAGCCCCGCCCTCTGCCCACATCAACATGCCGGCCAACACGACCGGCCAACACGACGGGGGGCCAGGATCGGATTGGCCCTAATTTAAACAAGGCAAGCTCCTTCCCCCCCAATGAGGGGGCGAGGGAGGAAATGGGAGGAAAGGCGAGGAGGAGGATAAGAAGGGGCAACGGCCCGAAGAAAACACATTTCCCTCCCTCGCAGGAAGAACGAAAGGAAGACGTGGGCATACCTGGAGGCGACCATCGCCCCCCCCCCCTTTTTGGCGCCAAGAAACCAGCGCTTCAAAGACTCGGGAGGCTCCAGCGACGTTCCATCCCACGCTGGCCAAGAGACGGCGTCTTCAGGAGCGACGGGGGAGATCGTGAGCGGCGGAAGACCGGGGGAGCGTGCACAAACGTGGTCCAGACTAAAAGGGGCCCGGGCATCGGCTTTCCCTCCCCAACGGCAGCGCCGGCAGCGGGCGTTCACAGCGCTTTTCACAAGGAAGCGAATCAGCTGGCCGCCAAGTACCGCCGGACGACTCGGTGCCGGAAAAGTACGGGAGGTGTGGAGCCGCCTCCGCCGTAAGCAGCACAAACCGAGAGGTGTAAGCGGGGGCCTACAAGTGGCGACAGACACTGCCTGCTTTCCAGAGAAGTACCCTGTTACCCACACATGCCGGAGGCAGGAAGTATGAAGGGAACAACGGCATTGGGGGTTTCGCGCCTTAGCAGAGAAGACGGAAAGGAAGGCCACGCCATCGCACAGAGGGCAGAGAAAGAAAAGAATGCCGGGGAAGCTGACCGACCTGACCGGAGAGGAGGACGACGCAAGGACGCTATGTGGCATTTCGCGCCTTTGGTCGGAAAGAAGAAATGCAGATTTTGATTGATCAAGCAGCTGTACACGGCAGTACACGGCAGTACACGAACCACGCGGGGGTCGGTGCGGGCGGCGGTGCCCCCGAACGGAGGAAGACTGGTGCGGGCGTCAGTGCCCCCATAGCGAGCCCGGAAGCAAAATTAAAAGAAAAAGGTAAGGAGCGGGGCTGCGCGAAACAGGGGTACGGCCGACTCAATTTGGGAAGAAAGGGTTGCGGCCAGCCTACTAACAATCGCGGAGCACCCCAACCCGGCATTGATCGCAGAAAGAATGTAACCTTACGGTAGGGGGTCGACCGAGAAAGGGCGGAACAGGGTTCGAGCCCGGTAAACAGTCCAGAGCCTTCGCGGCCTGGGTCCAATCTCTGTTAACTGCTCTGGGAAGAAGACAGGGCCGGTTTTAGTGCTGGCGGCGCCCTGTGCAACAATGTTTGTTGGCGCCCCCAACACGGATTCTCTCACTAGCACCCTGTAACAATAGGTGTGTAAATCCGTATATAGGAAATGATACATGAGCCACAGGTCTGAGAGCGTAGAAGTCACATGTCACCCATAGTGGTAGGCAGTATAGTTTAAGAGTGAGTGGCGTGGAGAAGCACGAACGCAGAGTCGGAAAAGAAACAGCATAGTTGGGAGTTTTTCTTTAATAATAGGGATCGATTTCTAGCCAAAGTAACCCTTTTTTGCGGCATTAATGATTGTGCTAATGTATATCTTGCGGTTTATATGCAGTTCTGGGACGAAAGTCAATAGCTCACTATTCTATATTGGGACCTTTAAGTTATAAATTGCAAGTAACAAAAGATGTCTCTTTTGAAAGCAGTAATCTGCTGAGCTGTTTTACATCATATACAGGCGGTAATCTACTGGGTACGCGTTCGTTGCAGCGGGCACATTAAACCTCTGCACTAACTTCACTAAGGCAAAACCTCAACCTTACAAGACACTGATCTCTCTCCAGGAAGATAATTACTCACACGAGTTTTTCTTGACTTTCATGTGAGGCCGGGTAAATGGGAATGGGACTGGTATATTTTGTGGTGTGTATACAGTTCTGGGATGAAAGTTAATAGCTCACTATTCTATATTGGGACTTTAAGTTATAAATTGCAAGTAACAAAAAGATGTCTCTTTGGAAAGCAGTAATCTGCTGAGCGGTTTGCATCAGAGGCAGTCGGTAATCTACTGGTACGCGTTATTGGCAGCGGGCACACTAAACCCCGGCACTAACTTCACTGAGGCAAAACCTTAACCTTACAAAACAATGATCTCTCTCCAGGAAGATAATTAATCACACAAGTTTTTTCTTGACATTCATGTGAGGCCGGGTAAATAGGAATGGGACTTGTATATTTTGCGGTGTACATGCATTTCTGGGATGAAAGTTAATAGCTCACTATTCTATAGTAGGACTTTACGGTATAAATTGCAAGTAACAAAAAGATGTCTCTTTTGGATGCAGTAATCTGCTGATCTGGCTACATCATAGGCAGTCGGTAATCTACTTGGTGCACGTTCTTTGCAGCGGGCACAATAAACATCTGCACTACCTCACTAAGTCAAAACCTCAACCTTACAAAACACTGAGCTCTCTCCTGGAAGATAGTTAATCGCACGAGTTTTTTCTTGACATTTAGGTGAGGCCGGGTAATTGTCGGCGGGAAGAAACGCTGCAGCAGGTGCTTCAAAAGCTTAATAAACTTTAAAACACGGCGCCCTCAGGAAGCCAGCACCCGGTGCGGTGGCACCGGCCGCACCGCACTGAAAGCCGGCCCTGTAAGACGATAGAGTTCAGGGCGGCCGATTTGTGCTTCGACTGCACACCTGCGAACGCTTCCCTCTTAAATGTAAAACTCGCGGCATATTGAGGGGTGTATAATTAATTTTCAGGTCAGAGGACGTCGCCCGATTCTCAGGCTTGCAATTGTCGTAAGGTTTTGCATGGCGACACTAGAATCACCAGGTAAAAGGTTGCATTATCTCATTCAAGGCAAGTCACTGTCGCTTATGTTAGAGCACGTAGCTACGGCACCGCTGCCTCCCATGTAGGTATAGGGGGGCGTATGTGTGCAGGTGTATACATACGTATGCGGGTATAGATGGATATATACTTTTTGGGGTCCCTCTGCAAAGCGATCAAAGGGGCAGGCCCAATTTTCAGGGACAAAGACAGGTTGCAATACTCAGACAACTAAGTGGTGTAGCAAAGGCAGAATGTTCAGGGTTGAATTTAATGGTAAAAGTGGTCCGGGGCTTTAGTTGCCGGTAACATCGACACGCACTCATGCGGCACCCCGGACCGAGAAATACGTAAGAGTTACCGAGTTAAGAGCGTATATACTGGCTGCACGATCTTCAGCTCCAGGCCGGCGCTAGGGCAGGGCACCCCCACTGAGCGCCGACCGGGCATGGGGGCGCAGGTTTCCCTAGGCTAGGTGGCGCATTAAAGCTTCCCGTCCGCCTGCAAACTTCAGGAGACACTTAAATTATCAGGGACACTCCGGGGACTAGCTTCAGCCATGCCCAGATCGGGATTTGGTTAGTAGGAGTCACGATTCAGGGCAGCGTTTTGTAGTTATAGTAGGCAGCGCCAAGGTCAACAGGTTATCGTGTCTCAGTAATGATGGCCAGGAACCCCTCCCCCTCCCCCCCCCCCGTATTTGGGAGGACCAGGGAAAGGACATCTTATAGGTTGACGGGTGCTGAGGGTAATTTGAATAACAACAATATACTGCACAGTTGCTGTTCATTAAGGAACAGAAGGAGTAAAGGGGGAAGTTCCACTACTGCCCCAAAAAATGATAGGGGATGGGGAAGGGGGATCGGGGCTTAGAAACTTGGACAAATGATCGACCTTAAACACAGACAGAGCCCATCCCCCTAGCCGGAATAGGGCACCCGACAACCGAAAGGATGGTGAAGCATGAGGGGGAGGGCTACATGTCCCTAGGTTAAAATACACGCAAAGCGTTGGCTCTGACCACGGAAAAGGAATGCGGGGCACCGGGCGGTAGCTATTTCACACCCCGGGGAGATTGAAAGTGAGCTTAGACAGACCAGTGCCACAGCAGGGCGCAAGGGCACGAACTGGAGCAAGCGCGTGGCTACATGGGCTACCGCAACACGTGGGAGGCCTAGAGCAGGGGGGTTTTCTCTCGAGGAAGAGGGCGAAGGGGGAAGGGGGGGAGCTCCCTCCGATCGAAGAACCGTAGGTAGCGTGGCGGGACAAGCACGAGGAAGCCAGTAGAAAGAGAAATGTACTAGAAGATAGATAGAAGACTCTCCCAGTGTCCTTGAGATGCCTCACGGCAGGGGCACCGAGGGAACCAAGGGGCGGCGTGCCGCCATAAAAAGAAGAAAGGTGATGCTCCCGCAGGACCCTTGGGATGCCTCACGGCAGGGGTACCTAGGGAGAAGATGGCAAGGACTCAGCCTCAGGAAAGGTAGAGTAGATGCCCAAGGAAGGTCCTTGGGATGCCTTAGACGGCAGGGATCCCTGGGAAAAGGGAGGGCCCACAAAAGGTTTACAGGGCGAGCGGGACGGCACTTGCAGCCCGGGTAGGTCCAGACGGACCCCCTCCAAATCGGTAGCAAGCTGAAGCCTAGACCCGCGAATCGGAAACCCAGAGAAAAAAGGGGCCCCTCCCCTCCCAGGAAATAGAGGAAGTTGGGTCCATAATGCAAGAGAAAGAATTTCAAAGGACTATAGATGAAAAGAAACGACATGTACAACATGGACATCAAATGACGCAATGACCACGAACCTTTGAAATGGAGAACAAAATGTATTGTATGTAAGAAATTAAATATTGACGTGATAAATAAACTGCGACCTTTTCAGGCACCAAAGAAAGTTGTCAGTGGTGATTCTAAGGTAAAGGTGCGCAGCGATGGTAACAGTGGAGGAAGCGGGACGACTAGACGCCTGGAGGGGGTTTGGACCCAGGCCGGGAAGGCGAAGCTGGACCAATAAGGGCCTGGGTAGAACGCCCTCCGGAGGCGGGAGCCCCGCCCTCTGCCCACATCAACATGCCGGCCAACACGACCGGCCAACACGACGGGGGGCCAGGATCGGATTGGCCCTAATTTAAACAAGGCAAGCTCCTTCCCCCCCAATGAGGGGGCAAGGGAGGAAATGGGAGGAAAGGCGAGGAGGAGGATAAGAAGGGGCAACGGCCCGAAGAAAACACATTTCCCTCCCTCGCAGGAAGAACGAAAGGAATCCCACCCACCCACACCTGGAGCACGGGCGTCGCAGCCGTAAGGGGAACATGGGTAGCGGGACAAGCACGAGGAAGCCAGTAGAAAGAGAAATGTACTAGAAGATAGATAGAAGACTCTCCCAGTGTCCTTGAGATGCCTCACGGCAGCGGCACTGAGGGAACCAAGGGGCGGCGTGCCGCCATAAAAAGAAGAAAGGTGATGCTCCCGCAGGACCCTTGGGATGCCTCACGGCAGGGGTACCTAGGGAGAAGATGGCAAGGACTCAGCCTCAGGAAAGGTAGAGTAGATGCCCAAGGAAGGTCCTTGGGATGCCTTAGACGGCAGGGATCCCTGGGAAAAGGGAGGGCCCACAAAAGGTTTACAGGGCGAGCGGGACGGCACTTGCAGCCCGGGTAGGTCCAGACGGACCCCCTCCAAATCGGTAGCAAGCTGAAGCCTAGACCCGCGAATCGGAAACCCAGAGAAAAAAGGGGCCCCTCCCCTCCCAGGAAATAGAGGAAGCTGGGTCCATAATGCAAGAGAAAGAATTTCAAAGGACTATAGATGAAAAGAAACGACATGTACAACATGGACATCAAATGACGCAATGACCACAAACCTTTGAAATGGAGAACAAAATGTATTGTATGTAAGAAATTAAATATTGACGTGATAAATAAACTGCGACCTTTTCAGGCACCAAAGAAAGTTGTCAGTGGTGATTCTAAGGTAAAGGTGCGCAGCGATGGTAACAGTGGAGGAAGCGGGACGACTAGACGCCTGGAGGGGGTTAAGTGAAACATTATATTGAAAACCATATAAGGACTAGAAAGCATAACTTTTGGAAAGATAATTTATGAGAGTATATATATATATATATATATAACATTATATGAATTATCAATATTTTTACCGCTCAGTACTTATGTATGGTCAAATTATTTGCTCTCAAAGTTCAGATAAGAGACAACAAGTACAGGTGAATGAGTGCTGCAGCTCCCCTCAGTCACTGTACAGATCTTATATTCTGGCAGTTTTAGTTGTATTGATTTGTCTAGTTATGCAAATAATTCTCTAAGACGTTTCATTGTGTTGGTCAATGTATCGCAGGAGTAGCATTAATCCGTACTATTAATGGCAGACGGAATACGAATGGGGAATAACTGCATTTACCTTCTGGAGTATCAAAGGATTACACATTTCTTGATGGTGTCTTTATCTCCAGTAGGTGGCGCACAGCCAGTCCATCTACGCCACGCCGTAGGCCGTAGGATGTGACTTCTAGCCTGCACCTGGATTTTCCACGCACTGAGCTGCTGTCGCCTAGTCAACCCCACCGCCACACAATACTTCCTGTTGTAATCGTGTTACAGAAGCCGCACTCGGACAGTATCTCTCTCGCGTGGTCGGAACATGTGTCGGGTTTCTTCGCTTCCGATGGTAAATGTGCCAGTTATCAAGCAGCCAGTGGAAACGCACTGCCGGGCACAACACAGTTGTATGGGCGCCTTCCCGTCCTTTATATTCGGTATACAGATACCATTTAAATACACAATGTAATTAATTGCATTGATTACTTTTATCTACCTAGCCTCCGATGCTTGTCGTTATGTCAGAGTAGTGAACGTAGGCACACCTGCAGAGAAAATCCCGCCATGTCCGCGTGCATCTGCTGGTAATCCTGGAGAGGGGCGCTTAATGTTTCACCAGTTTGAATTTGGGGTTGATATAATGCAGCAGTTTTAGACCTATGGGAAACAAGCATTGGCATAGCCAATAGGTCTCGTCTTTGGGGCCTTATAAGTGTTTAGCCAGAGCTATTGTTGCCAATGTCTTTATGCTGTGCTCTAAAGAAGTGTGGCTGCTGTGCAGCTTGCTGAAAAGTTTTAATGAAAAAGTGTCAGAAGCATTTTTATTACCTTATATATGACCAAGAAGGCATTATGTACAACTGAACGGCTATATTAAAAAAAAGTATTTACAATAAAAAATATCCTCAGTTTTCTTTTGTTCTTGCAATGCTGGCAACTTGTTTCTGCCTATTCCAATGGCTGTTTGTTAAAGCTTTTTTTGAGGGGGCATAAACAATCGGAGGGTGAAGGTTGGGAACTAGTACCTGTATTATAACACTAGCAGCGGCCAGACGCTAGGGGAGAATCAACAGATGCCAGATTCCGAGAGCAGGCTGAGGTGGTAGTGGTGGTGGTGACTGGTGCGGAGACGATGCTGAGATGATGCTGAATGATACGCAGATCTTGCTGAGTGATGATGTGGTGCTGTACTAGTGCAAAGGCGATGCTGAGTAATACTGATGTGGTGCTGAGTGAAGCTGTGGTGGTGCTGAGTGATGCTGTGGTGCTGTGGTGGTGCTGAGTGATGCTGTGGTGGTGCTGAGTGAGTTTGTTGTGGCGCTGAGTGGTGCTGTGGAGGCCCTGAGTGATGCTGTGGTGGTGCTGAGTAATGCTGTGGTGGCCCTGAGTGATGCTGTGGTGGTGCTGAGTGAGTCTGTGGTGGTGCTGAGTGATGCTGTGGTGGCCCTGAGTTCGATACACTGTGTTTAAAAACTGTTGTGTAAGGGGAGCTAATTTCCGTGTGAAGCACTATAATGCCCTTGGTTCAAGTTTGCGCTATATTTATGCGGGACATGCAAGCGGGAGTTGCCTAATGTAATGTAAACGGACAATATCATGTGAAAGCCCTATGTATTCACAGCTCAGGGAGTGCTTCTTCTTATGACAAATCTCCTAGTATCACACCCAATGCGGCTAGGGCTGCAGATGTTAGAACTGGGTAACTAGGCTAGAATCTCGGCTCAGGCGCAGCATCTTGTGATTCCGTGCAAATCGCTTCGTTACACTGTGCTTAAAATCTGTTGTGTAAGGGGAGCTGATTTCCGTGTGAAGCGCTATAATGCCCTTGGTTCAAGTTTGCGCTATAATTATGCGGGACAGGGAAGAGGGTGTGGCCTAATGTAATGTAATCGGACAATATCAGGTGAAAGCACTAAGCCCGGGAGTTGTGTGTGCGTGCGCGCTAAAAGGAAATTAAAAAAACACACGAGTGGTGCACACGCGCGCGGCGGCGGCAAAAGTGAAAGCAGCTGCAGCGTCCAGATGGCAGCTGTGCACGTGCCCGCGCGCGTAACCGCCAGCTTTAGGCCACAAGCAAAAGCTTGTGGTCAGATTTCTGAAGCCCACTCACTAAATGTCTCGCCAGACCAGTGCATGTGCTGCCTCAGGTGAAACCTAAAAAGCAAGGGGACGTGGCCTGATTTATAGTCTGGCGAAGAGGGTACTCCGTCAACAGCAACAAAGCACCCTCTCCGCCAAACTGAAGTTCCTTCCATCTCAGGTAGAGTCGCGGAACATGAGTATGTGAGTCCCAGTGGTTCTTGCCAATATACGAGATGCCCGCTGTGGAGCGGGGATCTCTATATCTAGACTATGGTTCCATCAGGGCAACTGAGCTTTATTTAGAGTGTGGCGGATATCCTGTCTTCTGCCATAGGCTACAGTGCACTTGAGATAGGGCACTCGGGACATCCGCCACCTTTATGGCAAAGTATCCCGTCACCAAGCTCTAAGTAAGGCCCTAATTAAATAGTTTTCTCCGTTTGGAACATTTCTTAACGTGTTCCAGTTTATCTATGGAATTTCAGAATATTGTTAAATTAACATCTTTTTCATTTTACATTTTTCATTCCTCATACTTTTTGGCAGCTTTGTTTATCAATAACCGGTTTGTGTTTTTGTTACTTCCTTAGTTACATGGAAGGGGGCCTTCGGTATTAAAATTAATATCTTTGGTGTCACTGGTGTGAGATTTGCCTCTGTGACGCTTAGCAAAGAAAGTAACATGATAACTAGGCCAGTCCCTTCACTCTGAAATTAATTCCTTAATCAGACTCCTGGTCCTGCCAGGACAAATGCTGTTTTACAGAGATGTATATTTCTGCGGGAGCATCAAAACACAGGTGCTGTGCATAGAACAGTATTATATAACTGTGGGCACATTCGAAACCAAACTACCCAAACGTGATTGACAGGGAAATGTAATTGGGATAGTACTAGGAAGTATACCTATTTTTACATTAAATATAGTTATAGATTTTACAGTGTAACATTATAGCCCACTATCGAGGCCTATACTGGTTGTTACAGGCTCTGAACCAGAATTATAGGCCTAAGCCACAGGCAAGGTCCTATAAAAAGCGAAAGGGCCATTAACATCCGGTATAGCTCAAAGTAGAAGGGCTGTAATGCTTTATCCGATATATGCTACCAGGTGTAGTTTCAATGACCCCCCCCCCCCCAAACATCTAAGCTGAAATGGGTACCTTAACCATCACCCACATCTTTGATCACTGTTCTAGACAAGGCAGGGAGAAATCATTCATAAGTCGTGCTGTATACACTGTTATCAGTGATATTATTGAGGCGGTCAGCCACATCAGTAATTGGCAGCCATTTTTGGATGGCTTTTGCTGGGTTAGTACACACACTTTTGTTGTATTTTGAACACAATCAATACATATTAACAGTAAACAAAAGGACCACACTTTCGTGGTGGAAGGAATCACTTATTCTTCTATGCTAATAACAATTTGTTTCATAGAGCGTTTGTCTCCAAAATACTTAATGTATAACATTTGTGGATTCGTTTTCATGCAGATTAGCCTGGTACCATTGTATTATGCGGTTCAGACTCCACATCTATCGAATATGCGAGGATCTTCACATGAGAGCTTCATGGCACAGGCAGATCTCAGCCGGGAGTGTTTAAACTACTAAACCTTATTACAAATGTGACTAGGCTAAGGTCTAGCACATAACAGACATGAATTAAAACTATATATGTGATTTATGAGTAAGGCTCCCGGTTTTATGGTATTTATTTTTTGGCCATTTCCGTCTATATTTATCCATATTTATTTTTTGGCCATTTTATCTGTATTTATCCATATTTATTTTGTACTTTACGTATAAATGAAGTTGTAAAACTGTACATTTCCATATCTATTTTACTGATAGACGCGCACTCAGACTATGATGTCTGTTGGTTTTTAGCTATTTAAGCTGCCAAATATTACATACCAGTACATCCACTGGTATATACTAGCATTATACAATAAATGTATGTTGACATCTGCTGTTATTTAAAGACATTTCATCCTGTTTTTTAATTTCCCTTGCTGTCCATCTGCTCAGCTGCTGGCCTATAGTTCATGAAAGACTGCACAGAGAATCACAATTTTCTGTATTTATCCACTTTAAAAAATAAATGCAGATAGAAAACACATTGTTTTCTGCCTGTATTTATCTGTAAAAATGGAAAACAGGGAGCCTTATTTATGAGCAAGTGTACAAATATTGCTATCTAGGTGACTAAACTGAACGCTTGCAAGGTGAATACACAGAATACTAGATTTTCATAAACTGTAATTCAGACACATTCCCATTCAAATACCGGGTACGCCAGGGATGTGGGATCACTTCCAGTGAGGGTGCTGCATATCAACAATGCAAGATATTCTCGCCACTTATTTCTTGAAGCCCGGGGGTCCCTACATGCAGTGGGACTGACTTTCCCGGTGAAGGGCGACTTCCTGTTGCTGCTTCTCTTGCTGTACAAATGTGACCCTCGCCTCCATGATCAGTATTAATAATCTCAATGGAAACCAAAGCCCTGATACAGAGTTTCTTCTGCATAGTAAACCCATAATGGAAGGAACTCTGTCAGTGGATTCTTTTCCGAATTTCTCCTCTATTCCACCCGGCTCCAAACCAGGCCCTCGCTTTCTTTCTGGGGCTGATCATTTCATCAGCGGTCAGAAACTTGCACGTATGAATACTATTATAAGAGCAGTATTTCCAGTCGTTAAATGTAAGTATAATTTAACAATTGGAATTAAGATTGTATTAACGGCGTATATGGCGCCCACATACACGCCTAGGCACAACACCAAGAGGCCTTCTCTTGTTGCTGGAGGCCAGATGGTTAAACAAAACTGCCTTTGTATAAAAGTACAAACAGTTCCGTACCAGTGCCATTTTCGGAGAATTGTTCTTTAGTCCCACAGGGAATGATAAACAATACACGTTTTAGTCATTATTTGAGCTCTGCGAAAAAAAAACTGCAAACCCGATATTATAACATGGACATGCAAGGTCTCTTGTACGTAGCCTGCCCGTACACAGACAAATTGGGCAAGGGGATGTTCCAGAATTGTATAAAGGCGGGAGTGATTTATGTGCGCGTGTGTTTGGGCTGAAGCTCGAGGCTGACATGGTTGCCAAGGTGCCTCCCTTGTCATCCGGGGAAATGTCTCGGGAGAAGCCTTCCAAACTCCGGAGCGCTGCATTGTTCGTTGCCACCTCTGCTGTTACCGGGAGAGGAGACAGCAGCAGGGCAGCAGGCGGGGGTACTGGGCATGAGCTGGGTTTACTGCCCCTGGACCCCTCAAAGATGGCGCGCCTCTGAAATAAAACAGCAAACACTGCCCGGCGAATGCTAAAGGGCAGACGCAGTGTGAGAGACAGTTCAAACAATCCTGGACAGCCAGCAGCACTATCAGAAAGGGGGGACCATTTGTTGTGTGAGAGTTGCTAAGGTAGCTGAAGAAATCTACTCAAACAATCCCATTTTAAGCTCTCTTTGAAAGGATGAAGGTCATTTTGCAGCACATGGGTAAACTTTAAAGGACACGCCGTGCTCCGAGACATTTTATCTGGCTGTGTTTGGGTGGGCCCAATGTAGGCTAAATTGTGGTTGCTTCTGGGGGATATCCAACAAGCCCTGGATTTACATCATATAGATTTCCAAACAGGGACCACAATGTAAACAATAGATTCTGGTAGCATACAGGGATTTAATGAAACTTGAATTGGTGATATGGGGGAGATTCCCCCTCACACCCGGACAGACTGTCTCGCTAAGATGACAGGTAGATGAGGAGCCGAGGGTTCCATCAGGACCAGGTACTCAGGCCTCGCCTGTACAGCAAGGGATGCCCCCGGGGAGTAATTTAAGAGTAAGAGCTGATGGTAGTCTGTCCTCATCTGTCACAACATTGATAATTTCCAGCATGGCAGGCTTCAGGCAGTCTTCAACATGCCAAGCGGATTGTTGGTGGCAGGAGCACAAGGAGGTCTGCTCTCTCATTCCCTAGACTGAACATCTTGACAGTGCTAAAGGTGGGCTATGTACTCGTTCCAGTCCGTCCAACATTTGCTGCCTTTTCCCATCATTGTTTAATGTCCTGCACTTTCTTTCTGTATGTCGTTTCCAAACATATCCAGTCTGAGTGTGGTTAGTTGGACAAAGGTCAAATTCCAGTGTGTTGTATATGGGGAGCATTTTGGTGTTGTGCGTGAGTTCCCGTCTGGTGCTCTTATCCTATCTTAGGTTGCTGTGCTTAGGTGCATAATAACAGGAAGAGGTGTGAGAGACAGAACGCATGCAATTTACATTGAGCGGTGCTTTATAGGATCCCAAGAGAAGCAGCAGATGAAAGGGCCATGGAATGTCCTGGATACAGGCAGTCATGGCAGAAGCTCTACAAAGGATTGCACAGTGACAGCAATTGAAGAGCAATTCAGGGGGATTTCTCTGAATACAAGTAGTTGGATCCCAATATCACAATTGTGCTTGCAGATCCACAAAGAATAAAGACAAATGAGACAGATAAATGTGGCAAGTCACAGACCGAATTACATTCATTCCAACAGCATCTGTAATGCATGTGCAAGGAGCTCACCCAGTGTACAGAAGCATGGCTGCTGTTTAGCATGGCTAAAAGTTAGTGTTGTGGCGTAGAGTAGAGTGGCGTAGAGGAGAGTGGAGTAGCGTGGAGTGCAGGCGCGCAACACCCATTGGGCTCAAAGGGCTTCAGCCCCCCCCCGTTGTGTGTGTCAGCCGGGGCTGAGACAGCTTCCCGGGCTGGCGACCATCTTATTGCAGCCGCACCCTAGTACTTCACAGGTCTTTAAAAGACCATTTACTTGCTAACGAGGCTTTGTTGTGTTTTCACCCCATCTTGGAGCCACTGCATCATCCACTCTGCCTATTGCTGGAAGAATTAGCCCCCCCCACCCCGAAATTTGTCTCTAGTTGCACCTCTGGTGGAGTGGCATAGAGTAGAGTGGCATAGAGTGGAGTGACATAGGGTGAGTGGCACAGAAGGTGTGGCATAGAGTGGAGTGGCATAGAGTGGAGTAGAGTGGCATAGACTGGAGTGGCATACAGTGGTGGCTGGCATAGGTAAGATTGGTGAGGCAGGGTGGGGTGGGGGTCAGGGAAGTCGACAGACGACGGGATGAGTAACATTAAATAAAAAATGAATAAAACCACTCAAGGCGATGTGGCGAGCACAAGGTAAGTGTTTTTTTATTTTTTATTCAATGTTACCTATCCCACCGTCTGTTGACTTCCCCGACCCCCACTCACCCCTGCCCCACTGCTCTTACCTGTGCCGTCCACCACTCGTGGCATAGAGTAGAGTGGTGTAGAGTGGAGTGACAGAGTAGAGGGACATAAAGTACAATAGCGCATAGTGGACGGGAGAGGCATGGAGTAGCATAGAGTAGAGTGGTGTAGAGTGGCATGAGTAGAGTGGCATTGAGTGGAGTGGCACAGATTGTTTTAGAGTGTCATTGTGTGGGGTGGCGTAGAATGGAGTGGGGTAGAGTGAAGTGCTATAAAGCGGCATAGAGCAGGGTGGCACACAGTCGAGTGGCATAGATTAGATTGGCATAGAGGAGAGTGACGCAAAGTAGAATGGAATAGAGTGGGGTGGCATGCAGTAGAGTGACATGGAGTGACGTGGAGTGGCGTAGCATAGGGTGGAGTGGTGTAGAACGGAGTAAGGTGGTGTGGCGTAGAGCAAAGTGGTGTAGAGTGGCATACTATGGAGTGACATAGAGTGGAGCAGTGTGAAGTGGAATGGCATAGAGGGGCGTGATGACTAGTAGAGTGACATAGAGTGAGGTGGGGTGTAGAAGAGTGGTGTGGAGTAGAGTGGCCTAGAGTGGAGTGGCGTAGGTTACAGTGCATAGAGTAGAGTCTGGTGGCATGGGGTGGCATAAATGAGAGTGGTATAGAGTAGAGTGGAATAATGTGGTATGGAGTGGTGTTGAGTGACATAGTGTGGGTTGGAGTGAAGTAGAGTGGCGTTGAGTAGACTGGAGTGGCGAAGAGTGGAGTGGCGTAGATTAAAGTGAAATGGCATAGTGTGAAGTGGCTTTGAGTGGAGGGGAGTGGCATAGAGTAGAATGGCATAGAGGAGAGCCCTGCGGAATAGAGTAGCATGGATTGGCATAGAGTGCCGTAGAGAGGCATTGTGTGGAGTGGCATAGAGTGGCGTACCATAGAGTAGAGTAGCATAGAGTAGGGTGGCACAGAGTGGAGTGGCATAGAATGCCGTAGAGTGCCATTGTGTGAAGTGGAGTGGCGTATAGTGGCATAGAATAGAGAGGCATAGGTTGAAGTGGAGTAGAGTGCCATGCAGTAGAGTGGAGTGCATGAAGTGGAGTAGAGCTGAGTGGCACGGCGTAGAGTGGCACTGAGTAGAGTGGCATAGAGTGAAGTGGCAGAGTAGTGAAGACTGGAGTGGCGTGCCGTGGCATGGAGTACAGTGGCATAGCATGGTGTAGAGTAGTGTGGCATGGATTAGACTGGCATAGAGTGGAGTGACGTGGAGTGGAGTAGAGTAGAATTGTGTAGAGTGGGATGGAGTAGAGTGGATTGGCATAGACTGGAGTGGTGTAGAGTTGCTTAGCATAAAATGGAGTGGTGTAGAGTGCCGTGGCATAGGGTAGAGTTGTTTACAGTAGAGTGCTGTAGAGTGGCAATGTGTGGAGTGGAGTGGTATGGAGTGGCATCGATTAGAGTGGCACAGAGTAAAGTGGCGTAGAGTGGAATGGAATTGTGTAGAGATGCGTGGCATAAAGTAGAGTGGTGTAGAAAAAAAGTGGTGAAGAGTTGAGTGGAGTGGGGTAGCGTGGCATAGAGTAGAGTGGCGTGGCTTAGAGTGGAGTGAGAGACTAGCAGTGTTGTTTTGAGAGAGTTCTTTTGATGTTATATTCCTCGAAATACATTATGGTTTCATGTACGAATATTCACATTTGCAGAAAATAGGACCCCTTGGTAATAGAATGAGATGACTGACTGAATTAATAGCTCCATTGTATACTTAATTTAGAGAGACAGGCTCACATTTTCGTTGAAAGTAAGCATGATGAATGTAATATCTTGAAAAAAGTACACCCACGACCACTTAAAGGTGATTTAGTCAATTTGTTTTACATGTAGATCGATCGCTGTTTCATAGCGTATTGGTCCAATTGGTATCTGTATCCGGGGATATTAGATGCATTGCTATGAATTTCCAGGCGTTTCAAACCTTCGGGTTAAACTTGCAACCAGGGAGCCCCGTTGACTCACTGCATCTCCTGCCAAGACACTCTCTGGCGTGCTTGCCATCTACAAGTACACAAAACCAACAGCAGGCATTTCTGGGAGTTTCTTTCATCTCAGTAGCATAGAAAATGGAGTAACACACCTTGAACCTTGGGGAGTCTTAGGCAACACTATTTAAAAAGTCCCACGCTACCTCGGAGCGGTGCTTTGGATAACTTCACATTAATTTAAAAAAATGTTCTGTCGTTGTCGCAGGGATGTTTTCAGGCTGGCTCCGGGAGGCAGCAGCAAGAGGCACCCGGCGCAGCCAGCCCTTGCCGCTCCTGAGAGAAGTCTCGCGTAACCCCGCCTCTGGACTGCCGGGTCTCCCCGCGCCGCCGTTGTTTATCATCTCTTCACAACAATACGCACAGCCTGTTCCCCACGCATGGCTAACGGTCTCACAGGAGCGCGCGCCTTCAGTGCGGCTCAGAGCTCGCGTGCCCTCATCTCAGCCTGACATTGTACTGCTGATAGTAGTGTCGTATCTTCTCTTTACCGCACCGACGCCCGAGGGGTTTGGACGGGGGATGCCTGCTCTCCAGAGGAGGGCCGAGGAAGGGCTACCCTGCGCCTGCTGCCACCAGATGGGTAAGTACCACCTGGAACAAGTATGGAGGGTGTAAGTGCATCCTTCCAGAGCGTGTGCGCGGTGTTGTAGCTGCATTACGTGGGGTGCAATCCCCTTCCTCTTTTTTTCATGGACCCCCATTATTTTACTAATAGCTTATATTACTCCACGCCTAAAGAATTAATATAATTGGATGAGAAATCAACTAGTGATGTACTTTTTCTGCATGCTTCCCTTGCCTGCCATTTTTCCATCTTTCCTCTACTCATTTGTTAGCTTGAGTTTTGTATTTCAGGACGCGGGTTGTTTGTGTGCGTTCATTTGAATATGTTGAAGATATCAGAAAGGCAGAGGCACCCTAAAGTTATTCAGGCTCCGAGTGGGCTCTGTACACACTTTTGATTATTGGACCCGTGAAGGAGGGAAAAGATAGAGCAGTGTAACAGCATGCTCGAAAAACTGCTTGAAAAACTGAATATGCATAACTTGGTGCATATGTGTTCAAAGGAACATCAAATACTGTTGTAATCCTAGTACTGGTAACAATAATATTATTTTTACTAATTTGGCTGTCATGTTATTTAATATTGTTATTTTACAACGTTCCATGTCTGAAACAAACACGTTCTAACACGTATATTTTGAATAAATCCCTAAGGGTTCAGGGAACGGAAACTCACGACTTTAGCTATGTATATATATATACATTACTTATTTACGATGTTTTAGAAAGCTCTCCCCGTCTCCTTTCGGTCACTTCAAGAAGTTGTCAAAATGAACGCATAACAAATGATAGAAGCATAGTATGCAATGTTTCTTCGATGCCACAGGTGCCCTGAACATATCATGCAGGGTTGGTTGCTCCTAACCACTTCTTCTGACAAGCCCTCTTTCCGTTCTTGCTTCTCAAAAGCTCCAACCTAGCCGGTGTTACTGTCTGCTGATTGTTATCACTCAACAGCCCAAGTCTGCCTAATAATGCTTATTTCTGCTGAGACGGAGTCCAGTTACATCCCGGCTATCATGAGCTGCATCCATAACTTTCATCTCCCATCAAGTGCTTAATTTGTAAAAATAAAAAATAAATAAAAAACTCAACTGACAGGACCCTCCTCAGGAGACCACTGCAGCTTGCACCGCCCATTGCCCCAGCCAGCGCTGCCAATGACAATACCAACACAACTGCTATGTATCACACTCTTACAAGTTTGACAATTTAGACTGTTTCAGGCCTCGAAAGCTATCAGAATGAACTTGCTGACAGTTATTAGTAATTTTTAGTGTATATTGGATTGAAAAACAACTGTTGTTGTGCTCCTCTCTAATTTAGACAGCGCCACCATGTGGCAGAAATCATAAGTGCCAGTGTTGACAATTCAGTGCTGCTGCGAGCACCGGAAATCACCGGCTCAAATTAAGCATGGCCCCACCTCCCGCCTCTTAACCCCCCATCCCCACCATCTCTACTTCCACCCCTTTTAACTGGAAAAACGTGGGGTTTCCTTTCTTTGCGAAACGAGTCTGTCCACCAGGTGGCCTCACACTTTTGCCTGCTAGATGATGATTATCTATAAAACCACCACCACGTCTCACCCTAAGAACAACCCAATAAATGCATTATGGCTTAGCAGCACCCCTTCCTCTACCACGACGCTACTCGCTCAATCCACTTGAAAAAAAGTATTCAGTTTTTCCACTCGCTCCCTGTTCAATGTTTCAAAGTCAGCCTCCATTTTGCCATACTGGCATCCAACTGGCTTTCTCACAGAGTCGCACCTGCCCCTTTATAAGTTCCTCTTTGTTGGGTTCACTTCTGTTTGGGACCTCTTCTGATTTTACAACTGAGCGCCCATTTACTGTAGTCTCTCCTCCCCTGCATCTACTTGCCCATCGTCAAGCTTCAGGTCTCGTGCTCCTAGCGCCTCAACTTTGAACCACCTACTACCTTAACCTAAAATCTGTCTCCTCCCAGAGCACCTTCACATCAGCCCTATAGCACCTTAAATCCTGCTTGAATGTATTGAGATACCCAGCTTCTCTTTGCCCTCACGTCTGACGTCTCAGGAACAGCACGTATACCATCACTCCCTGGTCTCTAATGTATAGTGTGTTGTTGTAATCATCATGTACTGCCTCACTCATCACCCTCTCCTTCGAATAATGGTTGTCATTACTTTGTGCTGTGAAGTTCCTGTGTGCTGTTTGATGCGCCGCGTTTCTTTTGCACACGTTACTACAATAAACACGCTTGCTTTTGTGCCAGATTGTATTTTCGCACAGAACCTGCATATGTTTCTATGTTCTGTTCTTTTCCTGGGATTTAGTCTGAACACCTTAGACTAGGTCAAACAACAATGCTCCTGGTTATTCTCTCTGGTCAGGCGCTAGTACCTAGACATAGCATAAGAATGCAACTGCTGTTTGTGAGCAAACATGTCTTGTCATATAACCGCGTCAGCTGAGATGTAGAATTTCCATCTATGTATACTAAGGTACGGGGTCTGCCACTAATCTCAGAGATCTTTCATTTATAATCATTCAGCTTCAGGTGTAAGGGGGGGCTTAAGCTGGTCTGTCTTATAACATGACAGGGGCATTTTATGGTATATGGTTTCGTAACCATGCTAAAAATATTTTTGGTATGCATTTGTTTTTTATTTGTAGCACAAATACTGATAAATATTATAAACTTCCTTTGTGTCTCTTGTTTATCTTCTTGTGGGCAAGTAGGAGTGAGAGAGTGAAAGGGTGTATCCTGTTACCGCAATTCCTGAGAGGGCCGAGAGTGTTGTGTTCTGGGTGGCAATTCACTTGTTTCTCTGGAAAGGTTAGGAGGGCAAATGAAGCACTGGAGCTCGTTGAACCTGGGCTCATAAATACTGAGATGGTATGGAGACTCAGTCCCTACATGCTGATGTTTGATGGTCCCGAGCATAGTTCTTTTTTGTGTTGTATTTCTTTATTGCATGTTTAAACAATTTAACATAGAGAATAAAGTAGGATTGTATTTTATTATTTTATTTTATTTTAGGTTTTTATAGAGCGCGTAGTCACCCAAAAGTATCCCAGCGCTAAACCTCGTGGTCCTGATAGATGAAGGTACGGGGGTGAACGTAGTTTAAGGGAAAAGAAAGGTTTTAAGAGATTTCCTGAAGCGCAGGAGGTTAGGTTCTGATCTAAGTTTCAAGGGGAGCGCGTTCCATTGTTGCGCTGTGTGGACTGAGAAGCGGCGGCCTCCTGCGCGGGCCATTTTTACCCTGGGAACCACAATAAGATTTTCATGGTCCGATCGAAGCGCTCTTGTCAGTCTGTAGGGTGTGATCCAGTTGTTAAGAATTTGTGGGCCCGCGTTGTGAAGCACTTTGTGAGCCAGGCATAGGGCCTTGAATCTCACTCTTTCCCTGATCGGAAGCCAGTGCAGTTTTTTCAGTGC
Organism: Triturus cristatus; assembly: GCF_964204655.1. NCBI lineage: Eukaryota > Metazoa > Chordata > Amphibia > Caudata > Salamandridae > Triturus > Triturus cristatus. The sequence continues at coordinate 516,292,233 of NC_140588.1, forward strand.
GGGTTTGGCTGATGTTCTGGCTGGGGTATGCGTGAGCAGCCGGGCAGCGGCATTCTGGGTTTTCTGTAGTATTTGGAGAGTGGTTTCCGGGGCTCCTAAATAAATGGCGTTGCTGTAGTCCAGCCTGGACACAACTAGGCCATGGATCAGCAGTAGTCGGGACTGTAAAGGGAGTAGGGAGAGCACCTTTCTACATGATCTTAATAGGCCGTAACAGATGCCGGCCGTTTTCCTTGCCTGCATTCTGAAGGTGAGGTCTTTCTCTAACCATACTCCCAAACTCTTAACTTCCGTCTTAGGGGCAGGGGGTTCACACATACAGACGGGCCAGATGTTTGGGGGTAGAATCAGTGTTTTTTGACCTAGGAGAAGGATCTCCGTTTTTGACCCATTTAATTTCAGTGCTGAGTCGCTCATCCATTGATGTATATTGGAGAGGCAGTCATGGAGATTGGAAGGCTCTAGCTTGGGGTGAGAGAGAGTTACCACCAGCTGAGTGTCGTCAGCATAACTGACGATGGTGACTCCAAATGGGGAGACCAACTCCTCCAGTGGGGCCATGTACACGTTAAATAACGTGGGGCTTAGTGATGAGCCCTGTGGCACACCACACCGGAGGGGGATGGCGGGGGAACGGCCTTCACATTCCCAGACTTGGAAAGAGCGTTGGTAGAGAAAGGACGAGAGCCATTTCAGCGCTGTATCTTTCACTCCGATGTTTTCTAGGCGTTGGGTTAAGACCTGGTGGCTGACAGTGTCGAATGCCGCGCTCAAATCCAGGAGGACCACTGCCACTGATCCTCCTGTATCGAGAATTTCTCTGGTCTTCTCCACTGCTGCGAGGAGAGCGGTGTCAGTGCCCTGACCTGGTCGAAAACCCGTCTGTGAGTTCTTGAGGAGATGGTTGGTTTCCAGGAATTGAGACAGATTTTTATTTACGAGTTTCTCTGCGACCTTACCAATCCAAGGGAGGAGAGAGATTGGTCTGTAATTTGATAGATCCTCAGGGTCTAGTGATGGTTTCTTAAGAAGCCCTTTCACGACCGCCTCCTTCCAACTCGAAGGGACTTCACCTTGGACTAAAGAGGTGTTGATTAGGGCGGTCAGCGGGGGCACTACGGTTTGAGTTATATCTTTGAGAAATCTTATGGGTACTGGGTCACTGGGGGCGCCACTCTTGATTGAAGCAAATGTTGCTGCAACTTCCTCCATGGTGACCGGGCCGAGTAACGCCAGCTGGGGTGTATCGGGTTTCGCAGAGGAATTCCTCTGTAAGGGAGGTAGGTCCTTAATTTTTCCAGTGGTGTCTGGTTTAGCAGCGGGAAGGGAGGCAAGGATTTTTTTAATTTTTTCGTCAAAAAAGGTAGCTAGATTGACACATTTTTTTTCCGCTGCTTTGGGGTCCATAGGTTTTTGTGGGGGGTCAGGAACATGGAGGAGCTCTTTAAGGATAAGGAAGGTCTCCTTGGCTGAGCAGGAGGAATTCTTTAGATTTTCCTCGTAAAAGGCACTTTTGGCATTACGAAGTGCTAGTTTGTACGCTTTCATGGACAACTGAAAGGCATCTTTTTCCTTCACAGACTTATTTTTCCTCCAAGTGCGTTCAGTTCTTTTGCACTCCTTCCTTAATGCGTTCAGGGAAGGTGTGTACCATGGAGCTGGGTTGATCCTTTTGATATGTTTAAGGGTGCTGGTTAGTGGGACAAGGCTGTCTAGGGAGTGGGTGAGCCAACCGTTAAATTCTCTATCTGCCGTGTTGGGATCCGAGGAGAGAGGTGTGGTGGATTCTCTTAACTTAGCTTCCCATTCCTCTGGTATCAGCTTGTGCCACCGTCTCCCGAGTGTCCTGGTTTTCTGTGTTAGAGCCGGGGTAGTTTGGAGGTGCCAATACATGGGGACCAGTAAGTGGTCTGTCCATGGGAGGGGGGTGGGATCTTGGGTTTTGAGGTTCCTAATATTTGTAAAGATCGGGTCCAAAAGCTGGCCTTTCTCATGGGTAGCTTTTGAGTTCAGAAGTTGTAGGTCAACTGATGCAAGATCTGCTAGTAGGTTAGCTGCGGTGTTATCCGCAGAGTCCAAAAAATGCAGATTCAGATCTCCTAGGAGGAGAAAATTGGAGGCAGTAATTGTTTTTAGTGTGATGTGATCCATCAAAGTACCGGAGAATTCCCCTAGTGAGCCTGGCGGTCGGTACACTAGTAGTCCCGACAGTGAGATTGTTGGCGAGATCTGGAAAATGAAGTTGCAGTTTTCACAGTCTTTGACAGTTCCACTGTCGATTCTGCAAGTGAAGTAATCTTTGTGAAGTATTGCTAACCCGCCGCCTCTGCCGACTGGTCTATTCAAAGAGCAAATTTGATAACCTGGTGGGACTGCATTAACCATGTCAAAGTCACTGTTTGGTGTCATCCATGTCTCTGTCAGAAACAATATGTCCAGCATAGAATTCTGGACGAAGATATTTATCTCATGAGCATGTCTTACAAGAGACCTGCAGTTCAGAAGGCCGAGTCGAAGTGCTTGGCCGTGTTCCGTTTCCTCTGTCGGATTGCAGAGGGTGCAGCCCGTGAAAGCGGTGTCTTCCTTAACCCCTTCAGTGCCCATGACGAGCTGGACTCGTCATGGGCCGCGGTTGCGCTGTGCCCATGACGAGTCCAGCTCGTCATAGACCCCGCCCGCTAATGAAAGGCGCGGCACAGGGCGGGGAAAGGGGCGGGCACTGAAGGGGTTAAGGATGTACTTACACTGGGGATGTTTATTCGTGTTCCAAGCTCGAAGCGTATCTTGGGTGTAGGTTATGCGCCTTTGAGAGTCGGGCATAGTGTCTAGGCCTAAGGCCGTCTGGGCCCGGACGGGCCCAGACGGGCTTGCCTTTGGCGCGCCTTTGGCGCGCTGACGGCACGCCCGCTGCGCCCGTCCGCTGCGCGTCCGGAAGTGGCACATACTTATAAGGGGAAAGTGACGTCTGAAGAGGACGTGGCCTCGTCAAAGGGGGCGTGTCCCTGCTTGGTGCCGAGGACGGCAAGGAAAAGCCTAACACTGCTTTGTTTTGCCCGTGTCAGCGATAAAATCCGCTGCGCGGGAGTTACAGATGTCGTGGAGAAAGGTGAGCGAGTTTCAAGAATATTTTTAAAATCACAGGATGAAGTAACAATCAAGGTTAAAATTGCGCTAGCCTAGCTCCCGGCTTCCGCCTCAGGAGACACGAGTGTTGCTAGGGTCGCTTGCATTCAGCGGCGCCTAAATAGTGTGCTCTGGTGGGCGTGGCCTCGTCAAAGGGGGCGTGTCCCTGCTTGGTGCCGAGGACGGCGAGGAAAAGCCCAACACTGCTTTGTTTTGCCCGTGTCAGCGATAAAATCCGCTGCGCGGGAGTTACAGATGTCGTGGAGAAAGGTGAGCGAGTTTCAAGAATATTTTTAAAATCACAGGATGAAGTAACAATCAAGGTTAAAATTGCGCTAGCCTAGCTCCCGGCTTCCGCCTCAGGAGACACGAGTGTTGCTAGGGTCGCTTGCATTCAGCGGCGCCTAAATAGTGTGCTCTGGTGGGCGTGGCCTCGTCAAAGGGGGCGTGTCCCTGCTTGGTGCCGAGGACGGCGAGGAAAAGCCTAACACTGCTTTGTTTTGCCCGTGTCAGCGATAAAATCCGCTGCGCGGGAGTTACAGATGTCGTGGAGAAAGGTGAGCGAGTTTCAAGAATATTTTTAAAATCACAGGATGAAGTAACAATCAAGGTTAAAATTGCGCTAGCCTAGCTCCCGGCTTCCGCCTCAGGAGACACGAGTGTTGCAACAATTGTTTACTCTGCTGGGGCAAAGTTGACAAATAACTAGAACCTTGGAAGCTCCTGCAGAGACCACACTGAGCCTCACAGAATCAGAGTTTATGTATTTATACATCAGAATCCATCAGAGTGCATCATGGGAAACCCTGTCCCAGGTGTGGACTCCAGAGGCCCTGGAAGGGCACCGCCATGGTCAGATCTGCTTGTACATACCTCTTTCTGGGCTACACATATACAGACGATACGAACGTGTGATGTGTTTCCATAAGTTCCTGACCAAGTAACCCTACATTGGACAACCGTCCACTGCAATCCATAAGCGGGGGTGAGAACGAGAGACAGGGAAGATAGGTGGGGGAACCTGGAGGGGTGTGTATGTACATGCCTCCACAGTTCTGCCTTCGTGCCTCTTCCCCTACCGGGTTGTATGGGATATACCGCCCTACCTCAACCCGCCCTCCGCCCCCCCTTGACCCCTCAAGATGTTTGGAAACTAGTATGCAGCACCTGGTTGTTACCTCATTTCCTCTTGAGGGACGAACCAAAAGATCAATGCAGGGAGGGCGTGGAGGGGGATGCGTTGGCAGGATCTGGCAAAGGGGCTAGGACAAAAAACAAGGCCTTTGGAGTTTGACAGTTCGTCACTCAAGCCCTGTGGTCATGAGTCAGCGGGGTAATGTTTGTGCAGGTATGAGTGTAAGCGTGGGTGTGGGTGTGCCGGGGGGGGAGTTATGGGAGAAGTGGAGGGGGGGACGGGGAAAAGAAAATAGGAAATAGTGCCCGACAATGGCAATAGTAACTATAACAATGAAAATGACAGTGGTATAAAAATATTAGGAATAGTGACAGTGATAATAGTGAGAACGGTGATAGTGCTGAGGGGGAGATGTAAAGTACCCGAGCAAAGCTAAATAGGGGGAATCATTGGAAAGGGGAAATATCGCAAGTAGAGAAGGGACAAGGGAGAGTAGAGCGAGGAGAGTGCCGAGCATCGTTCTGTTCCAGAGCAGAATCCCTGCAACAGCGGCGCAGGATACTTTTATTGAGGTCTGCTCCACGGACCATCAGGGACTACGTGAATTAGCCTGCCTTGCCCCACAGGAGCTGTGGTTTCATCACCACCTGGCCCATAAAGTGAACACGGGCATCCAATGGCACGATACATGCGTGGTATGCGCCTGGGTGCATGCTTTTGCAAAGGCCAGGTCAGTGGCGTAGCTAGGCCTTAGGCCGCCGGTGGCAGCCTCTGAGTTTGTCGCCCGTGGAGGCCTGATCGAAGAGGGGGTGGGTGCTGGAAATTCATGCGGCTGTGACTGCCGCAGGTAAGAGCGGGAGGTTCGTGGGAGGCTGCCGACTCTTGTGGCCACGTCAGCTGCAGGTAAGAGTGGGGGCAGGGGAGCCAGCTGCCGCCCCCAAAACTCATGCTGCCTGGGGCGGTCTGCTCCTATCGCCTCCCCCCTATCTACGCCACTGGGCCAGGCCAAGAGACAGTCTGTCTGAACCCATCAGTTGCTGGAGGAGGCTGGGCTAGGCCACCCCTTTGATATTTTCCTTTTATCTTTTCTTTGTTCTTTGATCTTCATATATGTTTTCCTGGGTAGCTACAATCAACCCCGACGGGATCGGGAGGCAATGTGATGAATATGGGTATCCACCAGCCGACACAGCCTATAGCAGGATTCCAATCTTTTTTCTATCCCGAGAACATGCCTCATCCTCTCGTGGCCACACTGGACCACCTGTGTCAGCAAATGTGGTGCTGGCGGCCACTCTGTACATGTGCTCATGGAAAATCAAAGGCAAATCACAACGGATCCTTTACCTATTGTGCAGCTGCCTCCAAAGGCTACACCTTATACAATAGTCCTTAAACAGCTTATTTCCCTGAGGTTGGACTTAGTAGAGAATAATGAACAGCTAGTTAACAAGGTGGTACATTAGATTAATGGCAGTGAGGTGGTTTTGGGCAGATGCATGAACAGATACATTTGGTGCGTAGAGTATTTCGGGTGGTAAATTGGCCTAAACCTAACAACAATGAGTGTATTGTTATACATTTTAGGAATAAGCTTGTTGTACGCAATATTCTGGAAAGGCTTACACATCCATTGAGTGTTTACAGCAGGACTGAGGTGTTTCCTTTAGGTTATTTTAACAGACCAGCAGTTCACCCAACCCCAGTGTTTTCCACCTCTTTCGCAACTTGATCATCTGGACTGACAGCAAGATGGGGTTACCCTCTCCAGCTCTTAGGGTGAATCTGACAGGGGGTGCCATCTTGATCTTTCTCCAGCTGTTTCATACATTTTGGCTCCATTTTTTGCCAGTGCTGTTGTTGAGATCCATACCAGTAATTGCTCAATTAATCGCACAAGCAAAGCCTATAGGTTTTCTTCCTGGAATATTGCAAGCCGGGATGCTAAATTGTCTAATGCAAATTGGTGGAATGTCATTAAGAGTTATGAAGTATTGTGCCTGAAAGAAACTTAGTTACTAGCCAGTGAATATATAGATGGCTTTATTACTTATTACGCCTGCTGTACTGGGCATCTGGGGAATGACAAAAGGAGGTTTGATTACATAAGTTTCTTTCACATTTCCCGGGCAGGTAGTTAGTCTAATCTTGATTCCCCTCACTATCAATTAATTTTGATCAACTGCTGTGCATATAAATTGTTATTAATACATTTTTATAATAATATCTTTAATCCAAAAATATTGCTTTAGCTAATACCCAACATGAGTGTCTTGAACGGTGTTTAAACAGCCTTGATGGGAATTGTTCTCTCCTATGGATGGAAGACTTCAATTATTGTACTGCCAATCGCCGGTACAGGGTCTTGTGGGTTCATGGGCTCAGAACGAGATCTTAAAACACATTTTTGTCATAGTCCATTTGAAGAAGACCTCAATTTATTACCCTCTCGGACATCCCCTCCCCCGCCGATTGTCAGACCAAGCGCTTGATTTGCTGGATAGCCCCATCACGACGGAGACCTACAGGCGGCATTGGCTAACATCCACCCAGGTAGGGCTCCAGGCCCGAATGGCTTCCCCAGCGTCTTTTAAAGTCCCCCCTATGGCGAATTTGGGTTCTCACTTACTCGAGGCATTGCATGGAGTCTTGGAAAAACGTGTCCTGCCGATGGACTGGAGGCACGCTGAAATTGTAGTTTTTCTTAAACCCGGCTGACACCCTGAAGATCCAGCCTCTTACAGCCCTATCTCCCTGCTGAAAGTCCTGGCTGACCGCCTTTGTTCCTATATCTAAGATCTCGTACTCCCAGACCAGTCAGGCTTTATGCCACAGCGCTCCACCAGACACAATATTAGGATAGCCCACAACTCCATCGCAGGTGCTTCGGGCCTGGGTCGCCCGGCGGCTTTTTTATTGGCCGATATAGACAAGGCGTTCGACTCCTTGAGTTGGACCTACCTCTTTAAGCTTCTAGAGGCCGCAAATCTGGGTCCACGGTTCATAGCTTATGTACGGCTGCTGTACACTGACCTCACCGCCTCAGTTCGGACGGCAGGATGTTGCTCAGCCCCCTTTCCCATCCGCAGGGGCACGCAACAGGGATGTCCCCTGCCCCCGCTTCTATTCACCTTAGCGATTGAGCCCTTGGCGGCGTGGGTGCGCAAGGACCCCCTGATCAGGGGGATGGACTGGTCACAGGAACATTCTGATAGAATTGTGCTCTATGCGGATGATTCCCTTTTCTTTATGTCAGACCCATGGTTCTCAGGGCCCCGTGCCCTCCAAATCCTTCGCATCTTTGGCGAGACCACGGGTCTCTAGGCCAACCCGTCCAAATCTACACTTTTTCATGTTCACAGGGACCAGCAGAGACAGGTCTGGGCTTCGGAGCTGATCATTGCCGAAACTGGCTTCAAATACCTGGGGGTTTATATTTCGCAGTGTCCCAAGGTCTCCTGGATGCACAATATTGCTCCTCTGCTCCTGGCTGTTCGAAATGAGACGACGATCTGGTCCCAACTACCCCTATCCCTGTACGGAAGGTCAGCGATTTTCAAGATGGTGTCCTTACCACGCCTACTCTATCGGCTCCAGAATTATCCATACTCCATCCCTCCGTCGTGGTTCACTCAGGGTAATGCACTTTGGAATAGATTCCTCTGGCAAGGGGGCACGATCCAAGTGGCGCTTTTCACGTGTACACAATCCACGTATTGCGGGGTTATTGCGGCAGCAGATGTTCACGCGTAATACTCCGCCTGGCACCTCCTAGTGATCAATGAATGGTGGTATGGGCCCCAGACAGAACCGACATACGCCGTTGAGCGGATCACCATGGCAGGGACCCCCCTGTTCCATTTCCTATACATTAATGAATCATTGGACACGCTTCCACCGGCATGCCAGACTGTCATACAGACATGGAGGCGGGCGGTCCGGTCCATGGGTTGGTGGAGTAGGCTGACAGGCTCCACTACTGTTTGGCAGGGTACCTATTTACGGCCAGTTTCGGCACTTTGTGGGTTCCGCAAATGGGACCTCATTGGAGACATTATTCAGGGGACCACTCTTAAATCCTTTCAAAGGCTACAATCGGAATATGACCTACACAAATCACAGTTCCAACGCTATCTGCAGCGTTCGACATGCCTTAGCTCCACAGATTCGGCAGCTGGAGTCCCTGCCAGAGTTCCACCCGCTGGAGGGCCGTCTGGTGATGGGAGACATTGGGGATCACAAAATTAGGCAAATCTACCAGACACTCAATACACACACCAGGACCACTATCCATAAAACCAGAGAGGCGTGGGCTGCAGACCTGCCGGCCCTCACGGATAATGATTGGGCCAAGGCCTTGGCTAGCCCTCGGTATGCAGCTGTGTCCACCAGATACAGACTAATCCAGTTTAAATACTTCCACAGGGTATATTACACTCGTCATAGGCTATGGAAAATGGGTGCACTCTAGTCTCCTATGTGTCTCCGCTGCCGCGATGATGGTGGGAAGTTTTTACACACAGCTGCACAGCAATTCAGTCGTTCTGGTCCAGTGTGTCGTCTTGTTTGGGCAGCGTCCTGGCATGGGATATTCCATTAGACCCTAGATTAGCACTTCTACATAGCACAATTGACACTGGGGGGAACCGTTACAAGAGACACCTTTTATTCTTGGGCCTTACGTTAGCTACGGGAGACAGCGCAGCACTGGAAGGACCCATCCCCACCCAGCATCACCAATTGGAAAAAGGCGTTAGATAGATGCATGTCTGCTGAAATTGTGGTTTTCCAGGCGAGAGGGTGCCCACAGAAACACAAGAAGATCTGGTCTTGGTGGGCGGCTTACAGAGGTATAGATTTGTCCCTATTGTCGCAAGTCGCCACTCCTGATCCCATTGAACAATTGCTTGTGAGCAATTCACCTGTTTAGTGCACTGTCGTTTGATGATACGTGGCAGGAAATTTATAAATCATGTACCTGTAATGTTTTTTAAGTATGTTTGGTGTGTCTTGGGGGGCTTCTTGTTTTGTTGGTCTGTTGTTCCGCAGACTCTTCAGGGTTTTTACGATGTACCTGGAGATTCTATCATTTTTTTTAACCATATTTTATTGGCATTTAATCAGTACTGATACACACATTGTTTCAATCTGGTAATTATCGCAACAGATGTGGTTGTTGCTCTGCGAACATCTGCGATCTGAGAGTAGTAACTAGTCCCATAAACAAAAACAGTCCCCTGCCCCCTTGAGTTGCGAGATTCTATCTTATGCAATTTCTTTGTACTTTTCCTGTTGGGTTACACCCATCTGGTACGCTGAAAACGCAATAAAATTTGTATAAAAAAATAAAAGAACTCAATGTATTACTAATTATAATAACTAGACTGCATCTAGTTACCGAGCCTGCCATTTGCCTGTGGCCTCCAGTTCCTGCTTGTTCAAGACTGATCCAGTGACACTGCTGCTGCCCAGGTGTTTTGCGACTTACTGTTCTTCCTGTCAACACATTCCCATCCACCCCAGGACCTACTTAATGCAGGCTGTAGATCGACCGCATCAGTAGGCACCTGGACACCTAGCTTTATTTTTGTTTTTGCACTTCACCATGTGCCATTTTCTATATATCACGAGCACTTTGTGCTCACTTTGCACTTCATTTGATGTATACTGATGCAGCCTCCGATGCATTAATATATACAGATTGAACTACTACTTCTTGACTTCTAATTTCATGGCTATATGTTTAATTGTGATTTGGTTTCACTGTACTTCATGTCTTTTTTCAGTTAAGTGAATCCCTTTGGGACATTGTTCCTTGTTACAATATATACCCTGACCCCATAAGGTGTATGGGTTACTCCTGTAGCTCTTATTATACTACACCTGGTACAGCACACACACCAGCCCACTGCCCAGCCCCCACCCTGAACACACCACAGACACCACCTGAACAAAAACACCAACTTGCATGCACCCTTCTCAACACACAGTCACTATGCAAGCATTCCACCAAACGATGGAAACTCATCGCCACCCTCGCACCCGACATTATTTTTCTTCATCGAGGCCTGGCTCAACCCACATCTGCCCCAGACATTGCCACAGAGATCCCCAATGGCTATAACATCACTCACCAGGATTGCACAAACAAGCCGGAAGGGGGAACAGTCATCATACACAAAGAGATCATACAGTGTGTCACCCCCACCGACAACATCACCACCCCCATGGAACATCAACTTAAAGCTCCACACAGACGACAAGACAACCATCATCGGCACCCTGCATACTGATCCCAAGGCCCACGCTCCAGCTTCTGCAACACCATCGCAGACTTCATTGAGCCCCTAGCCTTAGACTCCAAGGACTACATCTCCTTCGGCCACCAAAAACGACAACACCACACACCTCCTTGACAGTATGAGCAGCCTCGGATGGACCCAAATTGTCTAAGACCCTACACACACTACAGAACACATGCTGGACCACATTTACACCTCCAGCAACTGGGTCAAATACAGCCGCGTGACAGAACTCACATGGACTGATCACTCCATTGTCCACTTCAGCATCTCCAGGCCTGCACTGCCACCCCCAAGATGACCAGTACCCCACACGGGAGGGGGAATAAAATCTCCAAGAACAGCTGGAAGGACGCCCTCAACAACTCCAACCCTGCTACCAACCTCGAAAAGGGAGCGAAGAACTTCAACAGATGGATCACCAATTGCGCCAACAGCCTCTTCCCCATCAAGAGTAATATCCTTATAAAACCGTCCAAAAAGGCCAGCTGGTACACCCAAGAACTCAGAACAGCAAAACGAGACAGCAATTAGCTGGAGGGGAGATGGCACACCAGCAATGACACCTCCAACAGGGCAGTCTTCAAGACCTCCCTCAACCTCTACCAGTGCCTGCTGAGAGCAACAAAGAAGACAGTCCTAGTCACACACATTGAAATCAGCACCAAAACACCAAGGAACCTTTCTACATCGTTAAGGAATTCTCCAACCGGCTACAAGCAAAAACAACAATAACACACTCACAGGAGCTGTTAGACAACCTCGCTGACTTCTTTCATGACAAGATCCCAACCATATACAGAAACCTTGAACCCCAACCCACACTTATGGACTTCCTCGACAGAAACGCCACCACTGAACTGACACAAACCACAAACTGACCACCTGGAGCCTCCTCTCCACCTAGGACACCACCTCAACTGTGAAGTCCATCCACTCAGGAGATGCCACAGAACCACGCTCGCACCACATCTTCAAAATCAGACCCCAAAGGATCAGCCAGGAACTCACCATCTGCTGAACACCTTTATCAACAGCGCAACATTTCCTGATGCCTGGAAACATGCCGAAGTCAGACCACTACTAAAAATACCCTCCGATGGCCCCAGAGAACTCAAGAACTACTGGCCAATTCCCCTGCTCCCATCCCCAGCAAAGGTACTGGAAAAGATCATCAACAAGCAACTCTTAAGATACCTGGAGCAGAACCAGCTACTCACTGCCTCCCAATCTGGCTTCTGCAGCAATCACAGCACGGATAGTGCCCTTATTGCGGCCACCAACATCATCCGAACCCTCCTCGACTGAGGAGAAACAGCAGCTCTGGTCTTCCTCGACCTCTTGGCAACCTTCGACACTATATCCCACCACACTCTGATCAAAAGACTCCACCACATCGGCATCCAAGGGGATGCGCTCAAATGGATCACCTCCCTCCTCACCGGAAGAGCCCAGAGGATCCACCTTTCACTTCTGTACCCAAAGAGATCACCTGCAGTGTCCCCCAGAGCTCATCTCTCAGCCCCACACTCTTAAGTACATATAAGATCCAGCTGGCCAACATCGTCAGATCACACGGTCTCAACATAATTTCCTATGCAGAGGACACTCAACTCATCCTCTCACTCACCAATGAACCCACCACAACCAACTTCCACAGATGCATGACAAGAGTCACTGACTGGTTGAAGAGCAACAACTGCCTGTAGCTGAAAACAGACAAGATGGAAATACTGGTCTTCGGCAACAGCAGCAACACATGAAATGACTCCTGGTGGCCATCAGGTATATGACCCGCTCCCACTGCCTCTGACCATGCAAAAACCTCGGAATCATCATTGAAAACAAGCTCTTTATGAAATCACAGATCAACTACGTCTCCTCTGCCTGCTTCCTCTTCAAGTTTCTACCTCTACACATTAAACACAATGTGACACAGGCCCTCATCACCAGTTTACTAGACTGCGGCAACACCCTCTACCTAAAAATCGCTGCACAACTCCTACAGAGACTTCAGACCATACAGAATGCCGCAGCCAAATTCATCCTCAGCCTACCCGACAAACCAACATCAAATCCCACCTCAGGCAACTCCACTGACTCTCCATGCAGAAGAGATGCCAGTTTAAGCTGCTGACTCACACACACAAGGTTCTACAAAACCAAGGACCCGTCTGCATTAACCACTGCCTGAATTTCCACCAACCGTCAAAACTACGCTCTGCCTCCCTCTCACGTGCCCATATTCTCCGCATCTATGAAGCAAAAGTGGAGGACGCTCCTTCTCCCAAATCGCAGCAAAGACCTGAACAATCCCCCATGCAACTCGGGACCATCACCTCACTTTCGGAATTCCGAATGGCCTTTAAGACCTGGGTGTTCGAATAAGCCTCCTGGTTCTGCAAGCGCCTGAGTACTCTATCGGGGAAATAGTTGGGCTTTAGAATATCCTGATTGATTCCTTGACTGTGGATCCAATATTAAGCCCCACTTATATTGGGAAGGGATGCCTCAGCTTAATTGATTTAATATTGTTTTCCCATGATCTTAGGAAATGTATGGAAGAATACACAGTCACAGAAACTGTGCATACTGATGATAAATGGTTAGCAATTGTCATCCATATCTCCTTGTCTGACAAGGTTCAGGTTGAGATGAACATATTACCGGTGGCAAGAGGAGTCACTCTTGTTTTTTAGAAGAACCCTCACTCACCAACCTGGTTGGTGACATGCTTCATCATTGGGTTCCCGCCAGACAGGCCGAGTGCCTCCCTGGTGTGCTTCAACGCCTGATTACAGCGAAGCGAGTTTTGGGTTTGTGAGTGTGAAAGGTGATAGTGAAAAAGATTAACAATGCCTTGATCTTGTCCAGAAAAAATAGTCACATGTGATTATTGTGCCCATCTTCAAGAAGGGATGCAAAGGAAGTCCCCAATATTACCTCCCAATACAATTAATCAATTCTACAGCAAAAATAATGGGCAGGATTTTATTAGAGCGTTTTCAAACCCGGACCCATGATAAAAACATTCTTTCCAAATTTTAATTTTCCTTACGTGCTGGCCTTGGGACAATTGAGCAGTGTCTCAGTCTTTACCTCTTGATAAACAAATACACAGTGGCTAAGAAAGGGAAGTTATATCTAGTCTTCATGGACCTCAGACCAATGTTTGTTTTTTAATAGATCGAAACTTTGGAGTATCATGACCAAACTAGGGGTTGAGTCCAACATTGTTAATATTTTGAGAGAACTCCACTCTGAGGTAACTGCCAGTGTTAGTTAAGGGCTAGGTGGGAAGACAACACAAGTGTTTAGCTTAGCAAGAGGTGTACACCAGGGCTGTGTCTTGGCTCCTTTTCTTTGCTCTTTATATATCAATGGCCTCAATAAATATCTGCTTAGTCACAACATTGATTTTCCACGAGTAGTCGAGCGCTAATTTGCACTGCACTTTCTATTGCTACTTTTGGGGCTGGTTTGTGAGGTATCAGGGAATATCCATACATTCAGAGAGTCTGGGATGGCTTTATAAGAAGATTGCTGGCCGTCCCAATAACTATCTCTAATCATTTATGCCACTCTGAAGAGGGATTATGTTATATTAATGATCTGATCAAATTACAACTGCTTTTATTGTGGCTTAAGATTTGGAGCCAGAAGGAGACTTCTTTCAATTGAACAGTGTTAGCTGACTGTCTTAAACTGGATAAAGGCAGTGGCGTAACGAAAGTTGAAGGGCCCCCCCCTGCAAGGTACTCAGAGGGGCTCCCGCTCCAGATTTAATCCGGAGCTCTCCGGCGTGAGTACAGTGCTGAGGGGGCCACCTGCAGCTCGGCCCCCCCGCACTGCGGGGGATGCGGGGGCGGGGGCCTGTGTTACGCCCCTGGTTACAGTGCTGTCTTACACGACGAGCGTATTATTATTTGTGGAGGTCCGCAAGCATGTGCAAACATGCCACGGTTAAACTTGGCCTTCCTGGTTGGAGTGCATGGAGCGCTCGTTTTCTTTTCAATTAGGAAGAGACACCACTGTTCATCCACAATCACTCACTGATTTTCAACTGAGTATCTAAACATAAACTGGACCAAGGGTTGCTCATGCTTGACAAGAATCCTGTTCCTTTTATATGTTTATGGGTCTAGGTTCTGCCTAACTAAAAAAACCTTTGTCCAGACTCTTCGGATCCTTACAGCACTCACTTTCTACGCTGCACTCTCCTTTTTCAGGTAGTTATAGGGGGCCAAGGGTGGGCTATAGAGGAAGGAGGAGGGTACACTGACTTATATGCTTCCTTGCGCTAATCATCCTGTTCTTTACATTTAAAAGGTGCCAGACCATACTTCTACGAAGAGTGACAACACATCACACCACCCAGATCTCCTTTCCCATATAACAGCCTTCCTTCTTGTCCAGTATTACACATTCACAATCGTAGGGAAAGGAACAGTGAAGACAAGTTCATATTGTGCCTACAAGGCCACACCACGGGCAGAAGGTAAGCACTGCAGTGATCTAACACCCTGGTCCAATACGGGTGGAGATGGGTGCAGATGGGCTAGCCTTTTTAATATGCCTTTGGCACGCCAGTCGCGCACCGCTGCATGTTCACGGATGAAGCTGATTTTTGGTAGCCAGTTGAGCAGGCGTGGTTGGCATCCGCTGAACAACTAGATCTTGCTTAAAAAAATAAAACCTAAAATGAGGGCGGACCAGAAAGAAGCCCTCTCCCTCCGCCAAAAGAGTAGCAGATCAGGAAGAGGGTGGACTAAAATTCAAGCAGACGAAAATAACAGAGAAGCCCTTACACAAGTAAGCGACCTTGTCGAAAAGACAGGAGCCTCTACTCGGTCAACACTTAACACCGCACTCAAGGAGGAGCACACTGTACGCTTGTAGCAGTAAAAACATCTCAATAGCATAAATTAAACCATTGTTAGTTAGTCAGTCAAAATTCTTTAATAAAAAAAGTGACCATAAATGATACAATCTCACGTTCCTTCAAATATTACAAAACATATTCAATCATGATAAATACATTCAATATACAGAATAAAAACGTTAAAACATTTCAAAGTTAACTTTATTTCATACCAAACTGGCCCAACATATAAACATTGCCCTCTGACGTATAGCACTTTGCATAAAATATGCTACGGTAAAGCATAAACTGGGTGATGAAAGAGATTATAAAAACATCATAGCAGCCCTACATTGTATAACACTTGCTTGTCTTTAAAGTGGCACTATATGGAACTTCCTCATTGCGGAATTGAATTTACGAAATCGCATAAAGTGCATCGTATTTTGTGCAGAGGAGCAGTCACATGGACAAACAGGAAAATTCTTAAAATAAGTACCCTGGACTGGAAAAGCCACCAAGAATTGTGCAAGACTCAACCTCAACCTAGTCAGTAGACATCTGTGGTTCTTGTTCGTAACCCTAATAAGATATGGTTCAAGACCAGGGGTAGTGCAAATGATGTCATAAGTTAATACTGTTGATTTCTCAGAGATACTGTGCAATCCTGCAGTAATACAATTAGACTAAACAAGCATTTGCAATGCAATAGGTCTTGCATTTACGTGAGTTTGAGCTATTGGCATTGTAAATGACAATGCCTCTTTTTTATGTTTTGGGTTTTAAGACATAAACAAAAGAAATTGTCATTTACAATAGTAATAGCTTAAACTCTCGCAAATGCAAGACTGATTGCATTGCAAATTCTTGTTTCATATATCCATGTTATCAATAGAGCAAATGTAGAAATTAACATCCTGGAGCACATTAATACCTTCCTGATAGCAATCCATTGGCTCCCCATGAATATGACCTACAAGATCCTTCGTTTCACTCACAAATACTTACGCATGAATTGTCTCTAACATATCAACAGTATGAATGCTATTTCCCAGATGATTACTCTAACCATAAGCTAGTCCCTCAGAACTTACTACACCTCCAAATTCTAGTGACGCATCACAGTTTGGAGACACGGACTACACAAAGCAAAACCCATTAACTTTCAGACAAAAAATACATAATGTTCAGAAAGAAACTGAAAAAGCATTTCTACGAATTTCGCTTACCCCTCCCCACTCAAGCAGTGCCTAGAGGGGATTCTCTTCTCAGTGCTGTGTAGTACATGGTTCAATCTCGAGCTTACTAATTGAAAGAGTTTATTGGGTCTCATCTTGTTTATTCATTGAAGTGCCCTGCAAAAGTGGGGCATTTTGAGAAGTTTGCAATTTGAAACTAAATGCAGCAATGCTAAATCCACCCCTGAGAAACACTTCTAATGTCATGAAATGTCTAATAAATAAACTTTAACTTATTGTTTGAATGAGCTTAACATGAAGACTGCTCATTAAAAAGTCTTAAAACGAAATGTCGGTGACCAATTAGGCATGAGTCGTATTCTTTAGAATTTTGTTTACAATTATAAAAATGCATTATTCCCAAAAACGTTGGTGCTTCATAGATGAAACTATAGATTAGTAGTGGTCCTAATATCACAGAATCCACTACCTAGTTCCTATTTTTCTGGAGCTGACATGTAACGTTTTAGGACTACCCAGCCTGGGATGTTTCCTCCTAAAATGCTCCTCTTCCACAAACACCAAACTCCGAAAGACGGTGTTATAAGCTTCACAGTGCAATGTGACATCTAACAAAGAATATTTATCGTCCACATCATCCCCCGACCTTTCACTCTCTGGTAGAAATAGAATTATTACCTGTAGTGAGAGCGCTGTATATTGTATGCTGATAGGGTGCAATTCGCATGCTCTCAAAAATCCCACAAGCTGTCTTCCAAATTGAAACAACGCACTTCTTCCAATACTGTTTAAAGTCACAGTATTGTCCCATCGGGTACTTCCGGACGATAATAACCATCTATATTGTAATGCTCCTGTAATAAGCAGCATGGAATCGCGGTAAGATTAAGTAGGTTTATTCAGTCCATGAAGCACTCCACCCGTAGCATGAGCGTCCTCTCACATAGACGTCCGGACGGCAACTGACTTGATACCATCGGATCGCCCGTGAGTCGAACGCCATGCCCCGAGCTACATTCAAAAGAATACCAACACTTTGCAATACATCACCTAGTGGCATCGCGCGCCTAACACTCTACCTGGCGTGCGATACCGAATACTACATACTACAGCTCCCTTCAACACACTGAGAAGTGTCGAGTTAACTCCTAATTATGATTGCCATCTATATTGTCTCAGAAAGACGTGCGATATACTTTTCGGGTAGAAACGTCACGTTGACCTTGAAACTGCTTGGAAAGAGTTCCTTTCCAAGTACAAACAAGCATTGGCATAGCCAATAGGTCTCGCCTTTGGGACCTTATAAGTGTTTAGCCATGCAACAGTTGCATAACTAAATACTTATAAGGTCCCAAAAGCGAGACCTATTGGCTATGCAAAGCGGCCGCGAAAGTTAAAGTGATCGCGATCGGGATCACGATCAAACATCAAAGCGGCTGTGCAGCCGCGAAAGTAAAAGTAATTGCGGTAAAGCGCGCGCGCCCGCGCACGTGCACTGTAGCTCTAGGCTGGCCTGGTAGCACTTTTTGGAGCCCTCTCAATAAGTCTCGCCAGACCAGCGCATGCGCTCGGTCAGGCGAGACCTAAAAAGAAGCTGTTACCTCTGCACTGATCTGTCCTTGGAGTGCCCCGAAAGGCGCTCTGGCATCCGCTGTCAGACTTCTGTGATCACAGTCTGTCACACAGTGATAGGTGCTCATTCAAGTCTCCTCGTCTCAAACCATGTCGCAGTGGTTGGAATTGTAGCTTCTGGCTGTCTGTGACATGTGTGTCTATGGACAGTCACTATCAAAATAGCAATGCTGATGGCCCTGGCTGCAGTACCTCGTATTTGAATTGTTCATTGAGCGACAATAATGCTCCGTGTAAAGCCATCTGCCCCTTGGAATTTGACTATATTAAATACCCAGAGAGCTGTGTGGGGGGCATACAAGACTGAATCTGGCGCGTAATTTTAACAATTCGAGTCCGCACATAGCACCATTTTTGAATACATTATATTAACTTAACATTCGTAACGTGTTACCTTAAAAGAACAGGGCCGCTTCAGAGTACGGCAGGGTCAAGGAAGGGTGAGGAGGGCTTGTATACAAAGTGTACAACCCTCTACCGAATGAAGATAAAACCGCAGGCTAACCAACTTAAAAATCACAATAAAATTATCCTGAAAAGCTGGTTTTACTGGCGAGGGTGCGCGCTTTACAAGGGGCTCGGGCGCGAAGAGATTCCTCACAAACAAGAGAGATCGATAGAGGTGTATCGATGGAGCCAGATAGAGAGGTGCAGCTATAACAGAAGCCCATAGATAAACAGAGACACTGCCAAATAGAAATACGTTGGGACAGATGTAGAATAATATATCGCAGAAAAAGATAGATCATGGATAGAGATACAGATAAATAGAGACGGACAGCAAGATAAATAGCAGTGTTTAATTTGTAAAAATAAAATTCCCAGGGCCCGAGGTATTTCTCAAGATACCACTACAGCTAAACCCACTCACAGTTCCTGTCACGGCTGCCAAATAAGAGTAAGTCTGACATTTTTGAATACTCCAGGTCACCTCAAGCTGTAGGGATGGCCTAGCAATGCTAATTTTAACATCTTCAAAAGTATTGTGATTGGTTACACAGTCTACTGACGTGTTCTGCTCAAACATAGGCAGACCTTGCCTGCATATTTATGAATGTCCACCACCGATATGCTCCGGTCCTGAGCACAGACAAACACCAACACAAATTAAGCACTGATTTGGAAGAAAAAAAAGATAAAACAAGCTAATTCAGGACTGACAGATAAATATTGATTGATAGAGATTTATAGAGAGACAGGCATTTACAGATGGCAGATAGAGAAAGGCAGAATGAGACAGACAGAAAGATAGAGAACTCAAAACATCAATAGAGCAAGCTGGTATCATGCGCACTATAATATTTTCCTTTATTTAAAAAGAATTCAGAGGTCTGAACGCAAGGTCTTATTTTTGAAAAGCTGGAGAGCAGAGCATCACTTCCATGGTGAATCGTTATGTGCTTGACGTTCGCTGTGTTTAGTTTTGTGACTGCGATCACTGGCTACGGGCTCTGGATACCTTAACATCTGCCTGGTTGTGGAAGGAGAGTATGAGGAGAGGTGCCAGAGCGAGGACGAGAAGGGCGTGCACAGTGAATAAGCGGTGGCGAAGAGCCGACCTGGGAGGCAGCAAGCGGCGACTGCCGCTGGGAGGCGGGTGGCTTGGAGAGGGAAAGACCGTCTGACCCCATGAGTTGCTGACACACTGGCGTCCACTCGAACACCCTTGAATCCTTCCCCAGGACCGCTGACCAAATAAACAAGCATGTGCCGCGCGGCAGTAAAAGTAAGCGCGGCCGTACATTAGCAGCCCGGGAGTTGTGCGCGCGCGCGCGCTAAAGAAACCCAACAAGCATTGGCCACGAAAGTCATCGCGATCACGATCGCTGTGAAAGCGAAAGTGATCGCGATGACGCAGAAAGGCGTTCATGAGTGCTGCTAGCTGGCCTAGCGCATGGTGGCTGTGCGCGTGCACGTTCACGTGCACGCAAGCGCTAGGCCAGCCAGCAGCACTTAAAAAACGCACAGACAAAATGTCTCTCCGAGCCAGCGCATGCGCTGGGCTCAGTGAGACCTAAAGATGCCTTTAAAGATTTGGAGTAGCTGGTGGAAAAGTTTGTCAAAAAGATCTGGTGTGGTCAGACTTCTATAAGTATTATAAATATACAACAGCCAAGGGATCTTCTGTAACAATGCCCAATACAACATGATTCCGCTACGTGCTGTTTGAATGACAACCAGATTGATTCATGAGCATGCTTCCAAACGCATGCTGATTTTGCCGGGGGTAGTGTGCTCCATAACACGGATTCCGATTAAAGATTTTAAATGCTGTTTAATGAAACGCTTCCACTGCACGCTAAAAAAGTAAAATGTTCAGCCACCAGCACGCTTTCAAACATGTGCGGTTTTCTCAAAGGTAAAGCGCTCAGTGCGCGGAATAATCGCCTTGAAGAAACCCTATCACAACACGCTTCCACTGCATACTACAACAGGGGCCGGAAGGCAAGTGAAGAAAGTATGAAAGGACACACCTGCTGCGCGTGAAAGGGACAAGGCCCGTTAGTTCAGTATTCCTCCAATGTTAATCCTTTGATGGTTCTTTTTAGCAGTGTAAAGGGGAGCACATTTCATAAAGGTCCCAAAAGCGAGACCTATTGGCTATGCAAAGCGGCCGCGAAAGTTAAAGTGATCGCGATCGGGATCACGATCAAACATCAAAGCGGCTGTGCAGCCGCGAAAGTAAAAGTAATTGCGGTAAAGCGCGCGCGCCCGCGCACGTGCACTGTAGCTCTAGGCTGGCCTGGTAGCACTTTTTGGAGCCCTCTCAATAAGTCTCGCCAGACCAGCGCATGCGCTCGGTCAGGCGAGACCTAAAAAGAAGCTGTTACCTCTGCACTGATCTGTCCTTGGAGTGCCCCGAAAGGCGCTCTGGCATCCGCTGTCAGACTTCTGTGATCACAGTCTGTCACACAGTGATAGGTGCTCATTCAAGTCTCCTCGTCTCAAACCATGTCGCAGTGGTTGGAATTGTAGCTTCTGGCTGTCTGTGACATGTGTGTCTATGGACAGTCACTATCAAAATAGCAATGCTGATGGCCCTGGCTGCAGTACCTCGTATTTGAATTGTTCATTGAGCGACAATAATGCTCCGTGTAAAGCCATCTGCCCCTTGGAATTTGACTATATTAAATACCCAGAGAGCTGTGTGGGGGGCATACAAGACTGAATCTGGCGCGTAATTTTAACAATTCGAGTCCGCACATAGCACCATTTTTGAATACATTATATTAACTTAACATTCGTAACGTGTTACCTTAAAAGAACAGGGCCGCTTCAGAGTACGGCAGGGTCAAGGAAGGGTGAGGAGGGCTTGTATACAAAGTGTACAACCCTCTACCGAATGAAGATAAAACCGCAGGCTAACCAACTTAAAAATCACAATAAAATTATCCTGAAAAGCTGGTTTTACTGGCGAGGGTGCGCGCTTTACAAGGGGCTCGGGCGCGAAGAGATTCCTCACAAACAAGAGAGATCGATAGAGGTGTATCGATGGAGCCAGATAGAGAGGTGCAGCTATAACAGAAGCCCATAGATAAACAGAGACACTGCCAAATAGAAATACGTTGGGACAGATGTAGAATAATATATCGCAGAAAAAGATAGATCATGGATAGAGATACAGATAAATAGAGACGGACAGCAAGATAAATAGCAGTGTTTAATTTGTAAAAATAAAATTCCCAGGGCCCGAGGTATTTCTCAAGATACCACTACAGCTAAACCCACTCACAGTTCCTGTCACGGCTGCCAAATAAGAGTAAGTCTGACATTTTTGAATACTCCAGGTCACCTCAAGCTGTAGGGATGGCCTAGCAATGCTAATTTTAACATCTTCAAAAGTATTGTGATTGGTTACACAGTCTACTGACGTGTTCTGCTCAAACATAGGCAGACCTTGCCTGCATATTTATGAATGTCCACCACCGATATGCTCCGGTCCTGAGCACAGACAAACACCAACACAAATTAAGCACTGATTTGGAAGAAAAAAAAGATAAAACAAGCTAATTCAGGACTGACAGATAAATATTGATTGATAGAGATTTATAGAGAGACAGGCATTTACAGATGGCAGATAGAGAAAGGCAGAATGAGACAGACAGAAAGATAGAGAACTCAAAACATCAATAGAGCAAGCTGGTATCATGCGCACTATAATATTTTCCTTTATTTAAAAAGAATTCAGAGGTCTGAACGCAAGGTCTTATTTTTGAAAAGCTGGAGAGCAGAGCATCACTTCCATGGTGAATCGTTATGTGCTTGACGTTCGCTGTGTTTAGTTTTGTGACTGCGATCACTGGCTACGGGCTCTGGATACCTTAACATCTGCCTGGTTGTGGAAGGAGAGTATGAGGAGAGGTGCCAGAGCGAGGACGAGAAGGGCGTGCACAGTGAATAAGCGGTGGCGAAGAGCCGACCTGGGAGGCAGCAAGCGGCGACTGCCGCTGGGAGGCGGGTGGCTTGGAGAGGGAAAGACCGTCTGACCCCATGAGTTGCTGACACACTGGCGTCCACTCGAACACCCTTGAATCCTTCCCCAGGACCGCTGACCAAATAAACAAGCATGTGCCGCGCGGCAGTAAAAGTAAGCGCGGCCGTACATTAGCAGCCCGGGAGTTGTGCGCGCGCGCGCGCTAAAGAAACCCAACAAGCATTGGCCACGAAAGTCATCGCGATCACGATCGCTGTGAAAGCGAAAGTGATCGCGATGACGCAGAAAGGCGTTCATGAGTGCTGCTAGCTGGCCTAGCGCATGGTGGCTGTGCGCGTGCACGTTCACGTGCACGCAAGCGCTAGGCCAGCCAGCAGCACTTAAAAAACACACAGACAAAATGTCTCTCCGAGCCAGCGCATGCGCTGGGCTCAGTGAGACCTAAAGATGCCTTTAAAGATTTGGAGTAGCTGGTGGAAAAGTTTGTCAAAAAGATCTGGTGTGGTCAGACTTCTATAAGTATTATAAATATACAACAGCCAAGGGATCTTCTGTAACAATGCCCAATACAACATGATTCCGCTACGTGCTGTTTGAATGACAACCAGATTGATTCATGAGCATGCTTCCAAACGCATGCTGATTTTGCCGGGGGTAGTGTGCTCCATAACACGGATTCCGATTAAAGATTTTAAATGCTGTTTAATGAAACGCTTCCACTGCACGCTAAAAAAGTAAAATGTTCAGCCACCAGCACGCTTTCAAACATGTGCGGTTTTCTCAAAGGTAAAGCGCTCAGTGCGCGGAATAATCGCCTTGAAGAAACCCTATCACAACACGCTTCCACTGCATACTACAACAGGGGCCGGAAGGCAAGTGAAGAAAGTATGAAAGGACACACCTGCTGCGCGTGAAAGGGACAAGGCCCGTTAGTTCAGTATTCCTCCAATGTTAATCCTTTGATGGTTCTTTTTAGCAGTGTAAAGGGGAGCACATTTCATAAATCGATGCAATATACAGTGTAACTCGATATGGCTGCACAATAACTCAGGCCGACAACCGAATTAAAGTTGTCAAGTTTTATTGCAAATTCAAAAATAGCTGGACATACACGAATCTCAGCATGAAGTATAAAAATGCATAGGAAATAGAAGAAATCTAAATCTTCTGAAGAGATTCACTCGGTGCAGCAAGAAAACATGTTCTATGACTATTATGCTTATAATTAGAAAGCAAGTGTCAAGGCTCCCCTGCATCAGTACTTCGTTGGAGAAAAGCATTTAGTTCTATCCATCCCTACTCTAACTCTAGAAGTGGAATCCCTAATTTAGCATCTAAGCAAAAGGTTCAAAAGGGAAATAAGTGTCAGAGGTGAAAGTCTTCCTAAGATGTCACTCCACCATCAGATGGGTCAAGCAGCATGAAGCCACAAGCAGGAAAGAAGCAAGCCAGCACTCAGAGGCTTTCTGCGTAAAAGCAGGTTGGAAAATGGGAATGTGTTCTTCTCCTCAATGCATCATATATTCAAAATTGTATTCAGCAACTGTCCCATAATGCTTTCTTACACATACTCTACAGTAGGCTTCAGCCACAAACTTTTCCATGACGTCGATTCCTTTCATGGCCTCCTCCATGTATGCCCCTGTGCAACAGTTCGTCTTTAGTCACTTTTCCTTCTCCTGTGTGAACGATCCTCCCATCACCCTATCTTCGCCAGGCGAGACTAACTGTAACTCTTTCATTCCTCAACTATCTAATGGAAACAA
The DNA here is from genome assembly GCF_964204655.1 of Triturus cristatus. Taxonomy (NCBI): domain Eukaryota; kingdom Metazoa; phylum Chordata; class Amphibia; order Caudata; family Salamandridae; genus Triturus; species Triturus cristatus. The sequence continues at coordinate 516,316,686 of NC_140588.1, forward strand.
TACCCGTACTCTTCATTAACAGAGTGTTTGTTCACCTGCAATGCAAAGCATGGAAACAAGTAACATTCTACAAGACTCGCATGGAAATCTAAGCATAAATTTCAGAAACGAGAAAATTCAAACATGCTGTGGATTCAGGCCTACGTCTTAAGCTAAATTAATAACCATGAGACTTGTGTTTAGCTTTTCGATAAAGTCATTAACATGTTCAATAGAAACGTTCACTAAACTATATTAGTACATCTATTTCAACTACAGCATTTGCCTAATAAACATTCAAAATACTTTCAATGTGTCAATGCGTCACATCACTGTTTTATTTTTGGCAAGTATTTTTAGTAGCATTTTCTTAAGTGAAACATGTTACATGAATGTACATGTGAATAGGCATTGTTATATGTGCTTCCGATCTGCGGAACCATAGTCACAACTTCGATTTGAAAGTTTTCTAATACATAGTTTAATTGTTGCTATACGCAATGTCATCAAACCTTACATGTCTCTTCACATGAGGGTATATCTCCATTCCTTTTATTGCCAATGTGTGCACTGGTTATGGTAGTGAACTACTAACTGGAGGGGGCCTAACTGGGGTAGGGTTCTTATATTGCGGTGTATATATATATCAGACAGGGTTTCGAGGCTACTGCATATCCTTCTCATGCTTATGGGTGATGTCATCGGGTCGGGAACCTGCCCAGCCGTCTATCTGGTGATCTAGTATGTGGGTGATTACGTCGTCGTGCCCTTCTATGTCCTTGTAGCTGTGTGGGAACAATTATGCGTGTTGCCAATCGGGGTCTGTGGTTGCGAGCTTATCGGGGTTTGTGGCGGGGTATCGGAATTGCCTGGTGTTGTTTGCTGTTTGAATTGATGTAACAATAGGGTCCACTCCATGGATATGAGGTGCTTATGTATGCCTTTTACCTCCTTCTCCCGAAGCACTTCCTCTTCCGCTGCTGCCCATTTGTTCACTGCACCCACCCAGGCTGCTATCGGGAATCCCCCAGGAGCACGCCAGTGCATAGCTATGCCTCTGTTTGCTAATAGTGTGGGTAGCGAGGCAAAGCAAATTGAAACTTTGTGCTGTTTCCATTTCCAGAAGATACCAAGTGCGCAAGCCTCCCATGTGTCCATGTTAGGCAGACCCGAGGAGTTCCCGAAGTGACTCCGGCATAGTGTGCCAATAAAGACCTATTGTGGGGCAGGCTCAGAACATTTGGTAAAAGCCTGCATCTAGTATTTGACACCTGGGGAAAAGAAACTGAGTGGATGGATAAAATGGCTGGAGTCGCGCTGGCGTTTGATACGCTCTGTGGAAAATGCAAAACAGTATGTTCTTAAAGTGCTCGTTTCGGGAAACCTTTTTGGGATATTCGAGCACCTGCACCCATTCCCTGTCGTGTAACTGGTGCCCAATCCCGTCCTCCCACTTTTCCCGCAGCGCATTCAATGGTTTATTGAGAAGCTTCCGTATGGCTTTATAGAGCCAAATGACCAGGTGTCGACCCGCCCCCATGTGCATGATTGCATGAAGGACCGGGTGTGTTATTGGTTCTCCCTCTGTAAGATCATGTATTGAGCGGTAGCTTTCTATGATTTGTCTGTGGAGTAGAAATTGGCCGGGAAGAAGGTCATAACCATCCACCAGCTGGTGGAACAGTCGCAGTTGTCCGTCTTTGAAGAAGGATTCGATCTCGGTGAGGGAGTGCTCTGTCCATATGCGGAGCATATTGGACGTGTAGTACTCTCGTCTGGACAAGCCTACCAACGGCAGTAAGGGAGAATACAGAGGCACCCCCACAGACATTCTGTGTATCCTCGGCATGCATTTGTGAGCCACCGACACCTGTATCGGGTGCGTGCGTTGCGGTTTTGTGCCGGGCAGCAGCAAGCGGCAGAGTTCTGGTGTGGGCGTGGGGCTTGTCACTGCGTGAGTCTCTGCCATGTTTCTGCCCGCCGTCCAATAGGACAGCCACTGCAATTGCACCACCAGAAAGTATGACTCGAAGGAGGGTGCGCCCTGAGTGGTAGGCAGTTGCAACTTTTCCAGTGCTATCCTATGTCTGCCCATTCCCCAGATTAGTGAGCTAAGTAACGAGTCTAAGTCCTTGAAAAAAGCTCGGGGTGGGATGACTGGTAAATTCGTAAAGTGATACAAGAGACGTGGGACTATGATCATTTTTGCTAGGGCCACACGTCCTATTGGGGCTAAAGGAAGGGTCTTCCAGAATCCTACTGCTGACCTGATCCCGGTCAGTACTTTACGGTGATTGTCGTCGAACAGGTCAGATGGGGAGTGATATAGGCGAATCCTGAGGTATCCGAAGGCGCTCACGCTCCATATTATGCTCTGTTCCCCTATCTTAATGTCCTGAGGGGGAAGGTCTGGGTGCAGCGGGTAGACTGTGGACTTATCCCAGTTCACTCGGAGCCTGGATGCCTCCGCAAACTCTTCTAGTGTTGTCCAAATGGACGTCAGATCCGAGATTATGTCACGCACATATATTGAAAGATCATCTGCGTACATGGAGACACTATGTGTGGTGCCCGCTATGGGGATGCCCCACTCCTCCCCCTCCCGGCGTAACCATATGGCAAGGGGCTCTACCGCTACGGCGAACCGTAGGGGTGAGTGTGGGCAGCCTTGTCTCGTGCCTCTCTCCACTTGAAACACAGATGATATGTATCGTTCCATGCGTACACGCGAAGTAAGCTTAGTGTATAAGAGACCTGTATATGCTAAAAGTGTCAGGCCTATCCCTGTTCGGTGCAGGACCGTGAATAAGTATGGCCACATAAGCGTATCAAAGGCCTTCTTGAGATCTAAAATGAGACTGGGCGCTCTGGGGAACGTGGCCCACGCCTGAGCCTGCACATGGAACAATCAGTGCAGATTTTGGGAAGTGTTCCTCCCCGGGACGAATCCGCATTGGTCGGGATGGACCGGTGGTCGTAGGATTTGCGTGTAGCGGTCCACTAATATCTTCCCCAGTATCTTACAGTTGGCGGATAGCAATGTGATGGGATGATATGAAGCCATCTGTTGTGTGTCCCGGTTTGGTTTTGGGAATGTAACTTAGACCGACACCCTAAGGGATCCCGGGAGCTCACCCTTCTCCAATGCGTCTGCGAACACCTCCATGAGGCGGGGGACCAGCTGGGGGGAGAAGGTCGCGTAATACTCCGGGGGAAACCATCTAGTCCTGGTGCTTTGTTACGGGCCAGAGCATGGATTGCTTGGGTAATGTCTGTAGATTTGATCTCCGTGTCCAATGCAGTTTTCTTTTCCAAATCTATTTGTGGCAATGTCAATGGGTCGAGAAAGTCGTTAACTGCTCCCAGCCTGGCCCGTACTGGATTTCTATATACTTTAGCATAGTACTGTTGGAATGTCTGAAGTATCTCTACCTGGGAGTGTACTAAAATACTGGTGGGATCAAGGATTTCCGTAATGGGTTTGATTCATCCCTCTCCTTGTGTACCCTGGTTGCATATGCCCTGAAGTTGTACTTGCGTAAGTCTGAGACGGCTGCTGCATGGGCTGTTTTTGCTTCCACTACCTGAGCTATGGTCGCCCTGCTTGTGTCCTCGTTTTTTGTTAGAGTCGCTAGTGTCTGTTCAGCTTTTACCATTGCGCTTTCCAGTGTCCTTTTTGTTTTATGCATTCTCCCCGGGCTACTACCTTGAATGCATCCCATTCGATTCATTTGGATGTTGCGGTTCCCGCATTTGTAGAGAAATTCTCTTGTATGCTGTGTTCCTGGTCGTGTTTAAAAACCTGGTCCGTTAGGCAGTCCCGTGGCAACTTCCAGGTGGGCACTGGGGGGTGGGGGGGTCTCCAGTGTAGCCTTAACACATGGGCGTCGTGGCCTGTTAGGACCCGGCCTAGGTAATCTACATACTGAATCTTGGGGATTACCGATGTTGTGCATAGGAATCTATCTAGTCTTACCCGTAGATCGTGTGGGATGGAGTGAAAGGAGTATAGTCTGTCCTGCGGGTGGCGGTCTCTCCATGCGTCCGTGAGTGCCCAATGTTTTACCCATGTTTGATAACGTTCCGTCTGCTTATAAGCAGGTGAGCGTGTGGGCAGAGGGTGGGAGAGATCTAGTGTAAGATTCAGTACGCAGTTATAGTCGCCCCCCAATATCCATGGTATAGATGCGAATTGGGCTAGAACTCCTGTCAGGTGGTCCCAAAAATGGTCTTGTTTGGTGTTCGGGGCATGTATGCGCGTAACATCACTTTTGAGCCCTATATAAGTGTGTTACATCGCTCTGAATAATAGGTGTGTGAATACCATGTAGGATAAGGAATTCTGCTCTATCACGTGTGCACTCACTGTGACTACGAAGTGGCCTGTGACAAAGAGTCAGGCATTCGTCGGGCAGGGCTGCGGCTTGCACAATGACGCCAAAAGAGCTGAAATCTAGGAATTACACCTAGAGCTCTAAATACAGAGCACAGCTTCAGGAAACAGCTCAGATACGAAGCAGCATCGGATGTGTAACCCGGGCATAAATATCCCATGACCTGCCGAGCCCAGGCAGCCTTGCAGGAAGTGAATGACTACACTGCTATCCTCGCAGTGTGTAGTTATGATTCTTTCTACATACTTGCCTGAGTTATAGTAAATATTACCTAGTATCCTGCTGAGTCAAGAAAAATAGATGGGAAAGGTAGGTACCCACCCTACGGTCATACAGCATTCAACCAACAGTCCTATCTGGATACTGTCCCGAAAACAGAATCCAAGCCCAAACCATGACGCAGGATCCAGAAACACTGGTAATTTTAACACTCAGTGTTTCCAATGCAGTAAAGAACAGCTCATGGCCTGGCAAACAACTAGTGAGTCCTGCAACACCTCTGGCTTTTCACCCGAGGATACTTGTCAGGTGTGTATGGGGTGTGGTTTTCAGTCTGCTCCTCTGGCTAAAGGGTATAGGGGATTTGTTAAACCCTTCCCGAATGTGAAGTTGAATATCTTTCACCTTGCTAGTGTAAATTATCACTCCCTACCCTAACAAAAGTTAGACATTTTTTATCTGATTTTAGTTCTTAATCTGGATGTACTTTTTAAACCAAAACTTGGCTTAATCTTTACTCAGTGCCTGATATAGTTCTGGCCCTTCCTGCTAACTCTCCATTGCCAGATTACAGGAATTCCTCCCATCACCTTTTTTGTGTTTCATATACCGCCCTAAGTGGCATGGGTATGTTCAGACACGGGTTTCATGCTCACTGTGTCACTGGAACCAAGGTGTACCTGGCTGATGAGTCCTTAACGAGAGCAATAAAAGTCCTGGGTTTCTTGTGTTTCAGTTCAGGGAGGATCTGGCCTGGCAGTTTAGACTGGACTGTTCCCATGAAGAGCAGGGTCAAGACCAATTTGCATATGGCTGGGTCCAAACTGAGGTGTCATGGTGAGCAAAAGAACAATGGGTTGGGATGCTACCCCAAGCGATTGCAAGTGGCTAGACAAATTGCAAGCATTCCTCCCATCACCTTTTGTGCATTTAATAACTCTGAACTGGTTCTGGCTCAGTTCTTAACAATCACTCTTGTCAGGTACTATCTAAAGCTTCTACGTTATCAGTGAGGCGAATTCGGTTTGGGATGCCACAAGGCTCACCTCTGAATCCCAATCTTTTCAATGTCTATGTGTGCCCTTTAGCACATATAGAGGAAGCTTTGGAATATAATCTTGTATGCAGGAGACACGCAGATTACCATTCGATTAATGTCTGATGAGAACAGGGGCTCATGTAAATTTAAACACTGTCTTCGATCAGTGACCAAATGGATGGACGTTAATTGTCTGAAAATGGATGCCTATAAAATGGAAATTATGGTGGTAGGTAATCAGCTCACATTATAGAGGTCGCAATGACGACTGAAAGAATTTGGTCCGGTCCCGGCACCAACATCCATATTGAAAAATCTAGGCATTTGACTGGATAACCATGTTAAGTTTGACTCGCAAATTTATAAAGTGACAGCTTCTTTGTTTGGTATTCTCAGATGCTTGAGGACATTTATATGGTCTTTGCTGGATAAGAGCTAAAAAATAGTTATTCAAGTTATTATCTCTCGTCTGTACTATGCAAATGTTTAATACTTGGGAGTTAATAAAGCCCTTGTTCAATGTCTTCAGATCATCCAGAACTTGGCGGCCCGCCTTTTGGGACATCTGCCAAAATAGGCCCATATTTTGACCAGACTTAATGACTTTCACTGGTTTTCTGTGGACAAACGTATTCAGTTCAAGACTCTCTGTTTTGTCTAAAGAGCTCTGACGGGCAGGGCCCGGCCTATTTTAGCCGCATAATCTCTCGATATTCCCCTGTTAAATGCCTGGGATAATCGAATTGGCACCTGGCCCAGGTTCTGAGAGTTAAACAAGGCAACACGACGGACGTTCATTCATTTACTTGGCTATAAAATTGTGGAATTCTCTTCCTCCCAAGCTGCAGGCCTCCCCCACGGAGATCTGTTTTTGCAAACTGCCGAAACTTGTTTTTTTCACAAATAGGGTATTAACGTAGTTTATTGAAAGCTTTTAAGATAAGGCACCACTGGAATATTGTCCTGCAGGTTCTTTTAGTACTGGGAAACCCTGGTTGGGTAGCCACGCGCTCTACAAATTCAATAAATGGGAATAAATAAAAAATTGCTTAGCTAGCTCTAAACTGCTCAAATCAATGTCCTATCAGTATCCTATCGGAGATTTTGACATGTTTCTTTTTTTTCAAACAGATTAATGGTTTTATCCACCAACAATTCAATGCATTAACATGGATAACCACTATAGTCAAATTATGTCAGCTTATTATTCTCAAATTTACAAATATCTTCTTGGTGTATACAAGTACTTATCATAATCTAAGGGCTTGATTTAGAGTTTGGTGGATAGGGCATTCAGTTGCAAATGGAGTGGAGTGCTCTGTCTGCCAAACTCTTGGTCACCTGCCTCATTTTGAGACCAATGGATCAAAAGCTTTTCATCGATGGCACACCTATTTTCTTCATTGATAGGAAGCATCCTTTAATGGCGTGATGGAGCAGGGTCCATCGGATAAAAGGCATTATACCGTCCGCCCTATGTAGATTGGATGGTGCGATGTCCCTTTTTTCGTCCCTCGCTGCCAGGAATAAGCTGGTGGTGATGGACAGAAAACCAAATTATGATCACACAAACTAGGAGTTTTTCGAATTTATTTTTAGTTTTTAAACAACAAACTCCCACTTTGGGAGTTTGTCTTTGGAATACAAAAAATGTTAAAGGTTTGGTGGATGTTTGTCAAAATTGATGCCAGGCTTCCACCAAACCTTTTGCACCTTGATGGGAACCTCCATGACCACTGGGCTTGCGGTCATCTCTAAATTTGGTGAACAGTAGTTCTATGGCTTGTACCTCTCTGGTTAAACTGTGCATTTGTTGGACAACATAAACATCAGGATTGTGCCACACTGATTCCATGCACAGCCTCAGGATATGTTGGCCTATAGTCCTTCTAGCTCACAGAGCACCATCTGCCCCCTAACCATACAGGGTAACAAATGTGTGTGCAACCTTAGAACATGGCAACCCTGATCCCCCAAGGAATTTGTGGTAGCAGATCTAGAACCCTTTCGTTCAGACTCTCATGCATACCCAAATAATTACACATGAAATACTCACCAAGGTGTTTCAATATTTATTGAAGCATTGTGATTCTTGTATAAAATACTTGTGCTGCGATAATCAGTAGAATGAAACAGAGTAGTGTAATTAGCATTATAAGTATAGTGAAAAAGATGAACGATTCCACAATTGTACTAAAGCAGTGAATATATGCTTGCATACTTTGTATAGTGTACTCCTACCTAGCACTCCCTAACCTAGTCTTGCCTAGGGTGGGTCATCTGCCAAATCCCCGCCAGGTGGTCTAATGCATAATTACCTGCAGGTAAGTGTCATCAGACTGTGTAAGTGAAATCAGACTGTCCGTCTTGGTGTATAGCTGGACATCTTTTGTGTTGGTAAACAGGAATCAGCTGAGCTGGAATTCCGGCATGCAGTGACTTCACACTGTCAGCTGAGTGCTCCTCTGCCTTAAACAAGAAAGTGGTTCTGTATAAATAATAAACAGCACCCATGTGGTTATGTCGAAACTCCAGTCAGCCTACAATTTTATATTCTAGTTTGATAGCTTCATCGCCTACTGGACAATAACAACAATGACATTTGCGCAGTGAACTTTGTTCCTTATACTGAATGTTCACAAAGTGGAAATGCATGCAATGCTGATTCATTGAATGGTATCTTGCATTGTCATGCACACAAATGTATGTCAAAAGAGATTATGTGTAAAAGAGAAGGCAATTTAAGAACATGAACATATAAATGGTGGTGTTCCTTACCAGGCCTATCCTAACCACGTGATACTTCAGGTTAGCAGACCATGATGTACCCTACTCTATCTGCCAAAGCCTAAATCAGATTGATATTTGTTTATACTTGTATAATATTCAGTGGGTCTCAGTAGACATTCATTGGCAGTAATATAGTACATCACATACATTTATTTCTGGTTTTGTAGTCAGTGGTGCGTTTTTCAGGAGTGCTAATTTTGACCCTGTTGGGACAGAAAAGTCCCTCACATGGTGATGGACTTTCACATCTACCCTGAGTGCCTCAACTGTAATGATGTCTGGATCACCCATGCTGATTTTTGTTGTCATGGGCGAACATGGATCATGAGTGCCATGATATAGGTCTGTCTCGCAGATTGCAGTCTTTTTGGACCAAGGTGAGTGCCCAAAGCGCTACCCTCATAGTGGTGAAAAGCTACTGCTTTTGCCAGTAGTTAAGCAGCACAATGGTAGTAGCATACCACGTAGTGATTAGTAGGAATGAACAGGCTTTTGTACCTGTATCACTAGAGTGGGGCCTACAGGCCCACTTGTTTAAAGTTCCTCTGCTGTGTGTTTGACTCACCCTTGCCCTACATATGTTTGGTGTATAGTGCTGCACAGTGTGTGTGTGTTACACATGTGCTGGGTGCATGTGTTCCTATGAATAGTACAATACAGGGATGGTGCGGTGTGTGTATGTTATATGCACGTGCTGGGTGTATTTGTGCCTGCAAATGGTATAATATATGAAAGATGTAGTGTTATGTAGGGTGTCTCTATATTATATGTATGTGCTGGGTGTATGTGTGCCTGTGAATTGTAGAATACATGGAAGATTCTGGGTTACATTTTGGGAAACCTAGGGCTAACTGGAAGAACATGAATAGTTAGAGGAATCCCCCAGACAGATTTGTGGTGTACGGGCCAGAGCATGGATTGCTTGGGTAATGTCTGTAGATTTGATCTCCGTGTCCAATGCAGTTTTCTTTTCCAAATCTATTTGTGGCAATGTCAATGGGTCGAGAAAGTCGTTAACTGCTCCCAGCCTGGCCCGTACTGGATTTCTATATACTTTAGCATAGTACTGTTGGAATGTCTGAAGTATCTCTACCTGGGAGTGTACTAAAATACTGGTGGGATCAAGGATTTCCGTAATGGGTTTGATTTATCCCTCTCCTTGTGTACCCTGGTTGCATATGCCCTGAAGTTGTACTTGCGTAAGTCTGAGGCGGCTGCTGCATGGGCTGTTTTTGCTTCCACTACCTGAGCTATGGTCGCCCTGCTTGTGTCCTCGTTTTTTGTTAGAGTCGCTAGTGTCTGTTCAGCTTTTACCATTGCGCTTTCCAGTGTCCTTTTTGTTTTATGCATTCTCCCCGGGCTACTACCTTGAATGCATCCCATTCGATTCATTTGGATGTTGCGGTTCCCGCATTTGTAGAGAAATTCTCTTGTATGCTGTGTTCCTGGTCGTGTTTAAAAACCTGGTCCGTTAGGCAGTCCCGTGGCAACTTCCAGGTGGGCACTGGGGGGTGGGGGGGTCTCCAGTGTAGCCTTAACACATGGGCGTCGTGGCCTGTTAGGACCCGGCCTAGGTAATCTACATACTGAATCTTGGGGATTACCGATGTTGTGCATAGGAATCTATCTAGTCTTACCCGTAGATCGTGTGGGATGGAGTGAAAGGAGTATAGTCTGTCCTGCGGGTGGCGGTCTCTCCATGCGTCCGTGAGTGCCCAATGTTTTACCCATGTTTGATAACGTTCCGTCTGCTTATAAGCAGGTGAGCGTGTGGGCAGAGGGTGGGAGAGATCTAGTGTAAGATTCAGTACGCAGTTATAGTCGCCCCCCAATATCCATGGTATAGATGCGAATTGGGCTAGAACTCCTGTCAGGTGGTCCCAAAAATGGTCTTGTTTGGTGTTCGGGGCATGTATGCGCGTAACATCACTTTTGAGCCCTATATAAGTGTGTTACATCGCTCTGAATAATAGGTGTGTGAATACCATGTAGGATAAGGAATTCTGCTCTATCACGTGTGCACTCACTGTGACTACGAAGTGGCCTGTGACAAAGAGTCAGGCATTCGTCGGGCAGGGCTGCGGCTTGCACAATGACGCCAAAAGAGCTGAAATCTAGGAATTACACCTAGAGCTCTAAATACAGAGCACAGCTTCAGGAAACAGCTCAGATACGAAGCAGCATCGGATGTGTAACCTGGGCATAAATATCCCATGACCTGCCGAGCCCAGGCAGCCTTGCAGGAAGTGAATGACTACACTGCTATCCTCGCAGTGTGTAGTTATGATTCTTTCTACATACTTGCCTGAGTTATAGTAAATATTACCTAGTATCCTGCTGAGTCAAGAAAAATAGATGGGAAAGGTAGGTACCCACCCTACGGTCATACAGCATTCAACCAACAGTCCTATCTGGATACTGTCCCGAAAACAGAATCCAAGCCCAAACCATGACGCAGGATCCAGAAACACTGGTAATTTTAACACTCAGTGTTTCCAATGCAGTAAAGAACAGCTCATGGCCTGGCAAACAACTAGTGAGTCCTGCAACACCTCTGGCTTTTCACCCGAGGATACTTGTCAGGTGTGTATGGGGTGTGGTTTTCAGTCTGCTCCTCTGGCTAAAGGGTATAGGGGATTTGTTAAACCCTTCCCGAATGTGAAGTTGAATATCTTTCACCTTGCTAGTGTAAATTATCACTCCCTACCCTAACAAAAGTTAGACATTTTTTATCTGATTTTAGTTCTTAATCTGGATGTACTTTTTAAACCAAAACTTGGCTTAATCTTTACTCAGTGCCTGATATAGTTCTGGCCCTTCCTGCTAACTCTCCATTGCCAGATTACAGGAATTCCTCCCATCACCTTTTTTGTGTTTCATATACCGCCCTAAGTGGCATGGGTATGTTCAGACACGGGTTTCATGCTCACTGTGTCACTGGAACCAAGGTGTACCTGGCTGATGAGTCCTTAACGAGAGCAATAAAAGTCCTGGGTTTCTTGTGTTTCAGTTCAGGGAGGATCTGGCCTGGCAGTTTAGACTGGACTGTTCCCATGAAGAGCAGGGTCAAGACCAATTTGCATATGGCTGGGTCCAAACTGAGGTGTCATGGTGAGCAAAAGAACAATGGGTTGGGATGCTACCCCAAGCGATTGCAAGTGGCTAGACAAATTGCAAGCATTCCTCCCATCACCTTTTGTGCATTTAATAACTCTGAACTGGTTCTGGCTCAGTTCTTAACAATCACTCTTGTCAGGTACTATCTAAAGCTTCTACGTTATCAGTGAGGCGAATTCGGTTTGGGATGCCACAAGGCTCACCTCTGAATCCCAATCTTTTCAATGTCTATGTGTGCCCTTTAGCACATATAGAGGAAGCTTTGGAATATAATCTTGTATGCAGGAGACACGCAGATTACCATTCGATTAATGTCTGATGAGAACAGGGGCTCATGTAAATTTAAACACTGTCTTCGATCAGTGACCAAATGGATGGACGTTAATTGTCTGAAAATGGATGCCTATAAAATGGAAATTATGGTGGTAGGTAATCAGCTCACATTATAGAGGTCGCAATGACGACTGAAAGAATTTGGTCCGGTCCCGGCACCAACATCCATATTGAAAAATCTAGGCATTTGACTGGATAACCATGTTAAGTTTCACTCGCAAATTTATAAAGTGACAGCTTCTTTGTTTGGTATTCTCAGATGCTTGAGGACATTTATATGGTCTTTGCTGGATAAGAGCTAAAAAATAGTTATTCAAGTTATTATCTCTCGTCTGTACTATGCAAATGTTTAATACTTGGGAGTTAATAAAGCCCTTGTTCAATGTCTTCAGATCATCCAGAACTTGGCGGCCCGCCTTTTGGGACATCTGCCAAAATAGGCCCATATTTTGACCAGACTTAATGACTTTCACTGGTTTTCTGTGGACAAACGTATTCAGTTCAAGACTCTCTGTTTTGTCTAAAGAGCTCTGATGGGCAGGGCCCGGCCTATTTTAGCCGCATAATCTCTCGATATTCCCCTGTTAAATGCCTGGGATAATCGAATTGGCACCTGGCCCAGGTTCTGAGAGTTAAACAAGGCAACACGACGGACGTTCATTCATTTACTTGGCTATAAAATTGTGGAATTCTCTTCCTCCCAAGCTGCAGGCCTCCCCCACGGAGATCTGTTTTTGCAAACTGCCGAAACTTGTTTTTTTCACAAATAGGGTATTAACGTAGTTTATTGAAAGCTTTTAAGATAAGGCACCACTGGAATATTGTCCTGCAGGTTCTTTTAGTACTGGGAAACCCTGGTTGGGTAGCCACGCGCTCTACAAATTCAATAAATGGGAATAAATAAAAAATTGCTTAGCTAGCTCTAAACTGCTCAAATCAATGTCCTATCAGTATCCTATCGGAGATTTTGACATGTTTCTTTTTTTTCAAACAGATTAATGGTTTTATCCACCAACAATTCAATGCATTAACATGGATAACCACTATAGTCAAATTATGTCAGCTTATTATTCTCAAATTTACAAATATCTTCTTGGTGTATACAAGTACTTATCATAATCTAAGGGCTTGATTTAGAGTTTGGTGGATAGGGCATTCAGTTGCAAATGGAGTGGAGTGCTCTGTCTGCCAAACTCTTGGTCACCTGCCTCATTTTGAGACCAATGGATCAAAAGCTTTTCATCGATGGCACACCTATTTTCTTCATTGATAGGAAGCATCCTTTAATGGCGTGATGGAGCAGGGTCCATCGGATAAAAGGCATTATACCGTCCGCCCTATGTAGATTGGATGGTGCGATGTCCCTTTTTTCGTCCCTCGCTGCCAGGAATAAGCTGGTGGTGATGGACAGAAAACCAAATTATGATCACACAAACTAGGAGTTTTTCGAATTTATTTTTAGTTTTTAAACAACAAACTCCCACTTTGGGAGTTTGTCTTTGGAATACAAAAAATGTTAAAGGTTTGGTGGATGTTTGTCAAAATTGATGCCAGGCTTCCACCAAACCTTTTGCACCTTGATGGGAACCTCCATGACCACTGGGCTAGCGGTCATCTCTAAATTTGGTGAACAGTAGTTCTATGGCTTGTACCTCTCTGGTTAAACTGTGCATTTGTTGGACAACATAAACATCAGGATTGTGCCACACTGATTCCATGCACAGCCTCAGGATATGTTGGCCTATAGTCCTTCTAGCTCACAGAGCACCATCTGTCCCCTAACCATACAGGGTAACAAATGTGTGTGCAACCTTAGAACATGGCAACCCTGATCCCCCAAGGAATTTGTGGTAGCAGATCTAGAACCCTTTCGTTCAGACTCTCATGCATACCCAAATAATTACACATGAAATACTCACCAAGGTGTTTCAATATTTATTGAAGCATTGTGATTCTTGTATAAAATACTTGTGCTGCGATAATCAGTAGAATGAAACAGAGTAGTGTAATTAGCATTATAAGTATAGTGAAAAAGATGAACGATTCCACAATTGTACTAAAGCAGTGAATATATGCTTGCATACTTTGTATAGTGTACTCCTACCTAGCACTCCCTAACCTAGTCTTGCCTAGGGTGGGTCATCTGCCAAATCCCCGCCAGGTGGTCTAATGCATAATTACCTGCAGGTAAGTGTCATCAGACTGTGTAAGTGAAATCAGACTGTCCGTCTTGGTGTATAGCTGGACATCTTTTGTGTTGGTAAACAGGAATCAGCTGAGCTGGAATTCCGGCATGCAGTGACTTCACACTGTCAGCTGAGTGCTCCTCTGCCTTAAACAAGAAAGTGGTTCTGTATAAATAATAAACAGCACCCATGTGGTTATGTCGAAACTCCAGTCAGCCTACAATTTTATATTCTAGTTTGATAGCTTCATCGCCTACTGGACAATAACAACAATGACATTTGCGCAGTGAACTTTGTTCCTTATACTGAATGTTCACAAAGTGGAAATGCATGCAATGCTGATTCATTGAATGGTATCTTGCATTGTCATGCACACAAATGTATGTCAAAAGAGATTATGTGTAAAAGAGAAGGCAAGTTAAGAACATGAACATATAAATGGTGGTGTTCCTTACCAGGCCTATCCTAACCACGTGATACTTCAGGTTAGCAGACCATGATGTACCCTACTCTATCTGCCAAAGCCTAAATCAGATTGATATTTGTTTATACTTGTATAATTTTCAGTGGGTCTCAGTAGACATTCATTGGCAGTAATATAGTACATCACATACATTTATTTCTGGTTTTGTAGTCAGTGGTGCGTTTTTCAGGAGTGCTAATTTTGACCCTGTTGGGACAGAAAAGTCCCTCACATGGTGATGGACTTTCACATCTACCCTGAGTGCCTCAACTGTAATGATGTCTGGATCACCCATGCTGATTTTTGTTGTCATGGGCGAACATGGATCATGAGTGCCATGATATAGGTCTGTCTCGCAGATTGCAGTCTTTTTGGACCAAGGTGAGTGCCCAAAGCGCTACCCTCATAGTGGTGAAAAGCTACTGCTTTTGCCAGTAGTTAAGCAGCACAATGGTAGTAGCATACCACGTAGTGATTAGTAGGAATGAACAGGCTTTTGTACCTGTATCACTAGAGTGGGGCCTACAGGCCCACTTGTTTAAAGTTCCTCTGCTGTGTGTTTGACTCACCCTTGCCCTACATATGTTTGGTGTATAGTGCTGCACAGTGTGTGTGTGTTACACATGTGCTGGGTGCATGTGTTCCTATGAATAGTACAATACAGGGATGGTGCGGTGTGTGTATGTTATATGCACGTGCTGGGTGTATTTGTGCCTGCAAATGGTATAATATATGAAAGATGTAGTGTTATGTAGGGTGTCTCTATATTATATGTATGTGCTGGGTGTATGTGTGCCTGTGACTTGTAGAATACATGGAAGATTCTGGGTTACATTTTGGGAAACCTAGGGCTAACTGGAAGAACATGAATAGTTAGAGGAATCCCCCAGACAGATTTGTGGTGTACTGCATTTCTGTGAGATGGGTGGGACACATCGGAGGAAGGAAGAGCCAGGCTCTTCACTACATTCCAAAGAGTGCTCTTTGATTCAGAGAGATGTCACTGGGAAGGGGCCTGGGCATATCTCAGGAAGGAGATGTTGCTGATAACTGAATTGTAAAAAGTAGGGCTGAGTCCCTGAGGTTACGTTTTGATACACATATCACTGTGGCTGACATCCAGGTGAGAGCCTCTAGCCACTCACATGGCCTGTGTTGTGGGGCTATCACATTTGAAGTTGCTCCTGCTGTGGCAGACTGCTTTCTAAAGCAAGAGCAGGACAGTGGAGAGGGCATTTTAAAAGAAAGCAGTCTCTCAACACAAACTTCAAAGACACAGGGGCATATTTATCATTGTATTGGATAACCCCTTTGCCACGCAAGGGGGCACAAGGTCAACAGAAGAACAAAGTCAGATTTATCAAGGCATGCAACGCCACCTTGCATAGCCCTAAATGGCATGATACATCTAGAGTAATGCAAGGCAGCGCAAATCGCTGCCTTGCGTTACTCTCCTCAGGGAGGCTTTCCATGTGTGGAGTGTGGTTGTTCCCATGCCTCCACCCATAGATTTTGGCGCATTCCCTGATTTAGCAAACACAACAGATTTTCCATTACTTGTAGACCGGGGAATGCATCAAAATGCTATGCCTCCCCAGGGGAGGTATACAGAGGAGAAATATCTTTATTTCTCCTTGTTTTTCCCACTTTTTATCTGTGCTGCAAAATGCAGCACACATAGAAAGAAGAAAATACCTCAGAGGATTGTTTTTGTACAGGAAGGTGTCCCTGCAAAAAGAAAAATCTTGCTTACAACGCAGGAACCTTTGAACCAGGGTGAAAGGCAGTGGCGGTTCCTGCATGAGTGCGTAGGGGGCGAAGCACCACCAGTCTCGGAGGATGAAGAAGGAGATTGGACTGGTCTGAGGCTGCAGCACTTACACTGTCCATTCTGGTAGCAGTGCAGCAAACCTGTGTACAAACACATGCTGCGCATGCGAGGTGTTCGACATCAATACCGCCCAAATCCTGCATGTGCAGTGTGTGTCTGTGAAGCATTGGTGAGGGAAAGCAGGCACTACTTTCAGCAGCAGTTTTGTCAGGACTTTGGTCGAATACTCGGCTCGACCGGATCTATGACGTGGCTCATCACATCCTTCTAGGATCCCGCCTCCTCCTGTTACTGGCTGACCCTTGTTACTGTCAGCCTATGAGAATAGGAGGTGGGATTTCCAGCATTGCTTCCTTCAGTCTGGGCGCCTGGATTCCTATTTCCCTCATTCCTTCAATGAGATGCATCTGGGCCAGAGAGACACTTCTAGGAGAAACACCGTGTCCGTGACCAAGCTGAAAACGGTGAGTACAAGTGCGCCTTGCGCCCCTCTACTTTCAAAATTCACCGGCCACCCCTGGTGCAAGGGTGCCTGCGTTGGCACTAGGCAGCACATTGTGCGCCAGCACAAAGAAAGGACAGGAATGTGTCATACACTGTTAAGTACAGCGCATTTCTCTCTTTTCTCTTTCATGCAGCCCAGCAAGGTGTTTTGCTGCATTGCGCTGCATGAAAGTTTGATAAATGTGCCCCACAGACTCTAAATCACATTTGGTGTTTGGAAATGGACAATAAGAAGGGGAGCTCAAGGCCCCCAAATTGGACAACTGTCAAGCAACTAGTTGGTCTGTGTGAGGAGGAGACGCCCTGCAAAATGTATGCCTTTGACCAGGACTGGGGATGAATGGACTACTAGCTGGGCGAGAGGACATCACCCATGAAAGCCAAGACCCCCTGCCCCTGGAGCTCGGAGAATCAGAGCCTGCGTCCTTGCCAAGACCTGTGTGCCCTGTGCGGAAGAGGAGAGGGTTTGAGGAAGCGAGGCCCACTGGGGGATGCTGGAATTGAATCCCTGTAGCAAGAGGTGAGGAGACGGCTGCTGCACTGATTGGGTCATTGCTCGTGTGCAGGATAAACTCATCGGCCTCTGTATGCCAGAGCAGGGCCACCGTGAAGTGAGCTGTGAGCTTTGCTGCACTGATTGGGTCATCGCCTGTGTGCAGGTTTGAAGTTGGCGACCCCATATGCCAGGTGGGGCCACTTTGGATATTGCTGCCATGCAGATCGGGCCATAGCCTGTGTATGGAGGGAAGCCGGCAACCTTGTATGCCTGGTGGGACTGCCAAAAAGATAACTGCTGTGCTGATCTGACCATAGCCCTTGTGCAGAGCAAAGTGAGTGACCTTGTATGCCAGGCGGGTACCACGAAGATTGCTGCTGTGCCGTCTGGCCGGGGTATTGCCACAAGGGACCAGCCAAGGAGCTTAGTCTAGTTGGGACCGTTGTCCTGTGGAGGACGGCGCAGTGGTGCTGTGTTAGGACCCAAGCCCCGACTAAGGATCAGCACCAGGAATGTCGCAACCCTGCATTCCCTCCACCTTTGGGGAGAATCCCAAGAAACTTACTAGCATTGCATAAGCTGCTACCTTTGCAGGATGGCATGTGAGCAACTCAAGGACACCCAGCCACTGCCCCTTCCAGGCCGCATGTGAAGAACTTACCAGAACGGCCGGTGCAGCTTCAGGGCCTGTGAAGGGGACGCCCTCAACGACCCCGGTCATTCAGAGCCTGCTGATGCTGGTAAGACTGTTTTGTGGGCCAGGCGGCCCTGGGGAAACTTGCCTGCATTATTTATCTCTTTAGTATTTGTACACTTTTGACATTTATAAAGAGTTGGAGTGGGACTCCTGAGACTTGGACTACTAGTGGTGCTTAACATGAATGTCGCCTACAGTGTATGGAGAGCAGCAACTTCCTCTAGCGAGAGGTTATTAGAACTCAAGAACCCACCTATAAAAACACTGGAGCCCTCATCTCAGGGGCCTGTCTTTATTGTTTGTGATTGCCAAAGTATACTTTGTGCTCATATTTAAATGCTTCTTTTTTTCTTAAAAGAAAAGTATTTGACTGGACAATCATATATTGCTGTTGTCTAATGAATTTTGAGTTGTGAGCCTGTGTTCATCCTCCTGTGTCTGCCTCCTCACTGAGAAGCCTTGGACTGCTCAACCCATACTACCTCTGAGAGTCAAGTGCTGAAGGGGTACTTGAACCAGTTGCACAGGATCCATACAAGTTCAGTCCCCAGGATATCAAGGGTAGAAAGCCTCAAACCCCGGTTGGGCTTAGTAGATCCTGCTTTCCCTGTGGCGTTCTGAACAGGGTTCTGAAATACCTTATCACGCCATGGGGTGTAGAGCCCACTATTTCATGCTAGGCTTTGGCAATGTCGAGTTACCTCTTCTCTCACTTTGCTTCCCTAACCAGTAGGGCATCTTCAACTTCTGCCGCCCTTGCCATGTCCCCATGCCAGATTTTAAATTTAGGAGCTGTAGGGCCCTCACAGTTCATTGTTACTTTTTGCTTAGCCAGCACTTAAGCACTGTCTAGTCATAGCTTTCTTGGCTTTTTTTGGGCTGTGGTCACAGCCCTAATGTGCAAAGTTCTAGTTTGTCATTTTAAATAAATTCAAGTAGCCCTGACAATCATATTATCCACCTTTTTAGCAATATCCATTGAACAGCTCCAGATCATGTGAATAAAGCTAGAGTTATCTTCACTGCATCTGGGACATATGACCTTGGCCTCAGAGTGGATCTTAATAAATCTTTTGGGCATGATGTATGCTCTATGTATGTAATAAAGGTGTAATAATCTGAATAGTGTGTTTCTCTGCATTTTTAATGCACAGCTCAATATTCTTCCCCAGTCTTCTTTGGTAACTGTGTTGCCTTTGAGTTTCCATCAATGATTCCAAGGATCCCTTGGACTGACATAAGATCAATGATACTAAAGAGTCACCACCCTACAATTACCATTTGTGGAGCACATCCCTATTAGGTCTACGTGTGCATGAGGGTTCATTTTGACCAGTTTTCTACAGGTTTTGGGCTGTTGTCCCTAAGGTGCCATGTAGCAGGAAGTGCCCTGTAGGTATCCCATAGTCTCCCTGAACATCTACCATGCTCCTAAGTGCCCCACCCCTATACAAGGCATCCACTCTTTCAACACCCTTTTCTGCCCATGTTAGTGTCCTCCACCACTCTCTATGACCTTTTTGAGTGTTTAGAGCCAAAATAGGGAGATCCAATGCATAGAGTACACCAGTGAGAGTTTTTAGCAAGGCTCTTGTCCAGCAATTTTCGAACACTTTCACCAAAATATCCTCCTCTCAGCTTCTTCTTTTCAGTCTCCGCTATTTATAAAACACTGTACCTGCTAGTGGTTTGAGCATGTTTGCT
This sequence comes from Triturus cristatus, assembly GCF_964204655.1. Taxonomy (NCBI): domain Eukaryota; kingdom Metazoa; phylum Chordata; class Amphibia; order Caudata; family Salamandridae; genus Triturus; species Triturus cristatus. The sequence goes on from NC_140588.1 coordinate 516,336,438, forward strand.
TCCCTTGGGTTTTATATCCTCTCATTTACCCTTCTGGTGACAGACTGCAGCTGCACTGTCAAATAGAAGAGTTTGAAGTTGGGGACTACTATTCCTGCTTCTGGTATGGGATTGCAATTCTGCATCCACCAGTCTCCAGGTATCGGGTCTACCATGACTGCATCTAGTTTCCTGAACTTATCTCTAGGGTCTATGATAGGGTGGGTGGTGAAGTACTATAATAATCGAGATAGAGATACCGTTTTCGACAGGGTTGTCATTCCTAGTTGCAGCTCTTTTCAGAATGCTGTACATATTTTCACAGATGCTATTGCAGGTCTTATATAACCTAACAAGAGATCAATCACTGTCCTATAAATTTGCACCCTCAGATACTTTATGGTGTGAGATTCCCATTTTAGTCTATGCTCTAAGTGGTAGATTCCTGCGGCAGTCATGGCCAGATATGTGATAGTGTCAATGACTTTTTGACATGGGAAATCATTTGAGAGGTCTCATCAGGACAAAGATAGTATGGAGACACGTATTTAACAAACAAAGGCAAGAAGCGTATAATGAGGCTAAGCAACAAAATATAGGTAAACCAAAGATGATAATTACCCAGTGCCAAGTAAGAGCAAGTCTAAAAGCAATTTTTTTAATAAACAAATGTTATTGAGTTTTAGACCAGCTACACTGGTGAAACAGATGACATGGCACGCACAGTACAGCAATGAAAGTGGTAAACAGTCCATACAAGGCAAGACGTCCAGCAATAGTAAAGTAATACACGGCCAAAATATCCAGCAGCACAAAGTTATAACCAACTAAGCAAGTTACCCCAGCTATTTCCCCTCACCGCAACATGTTTCTGAGGGCAGCCACATGCTTCAAAGACCACCCGCTCCTGCTGCGCACAAAAATCGACACCTCGTCTCTACTTCAACTGAGTAGGCGATCCATGGGGCAAACACTGCGAGGCAGTATCTCACTTTGCCACCAGAAAGGCTCTGCCCAGGAAAGACCTCTCTATACTCGTGCCCGCAAAGCCCTCAAAAACCCAAAGAAGAGTCAATAAGGGAGAAAGGGGAACCTCCCACCCCATCACTTCTGATAGCTCCCGGGTCACCCTTGTCCAGTACTGTAGCAAAACATTGCAGGTCCACACCATATGATAAATATCTGCTTGATCCGCTGCACACCGAGGACATGTGGAAGTGTGTCGCAAGCCTGCCTGGTGTAGGGGGAGTGGAGAAAGGTATACAGAGTAGAGATAGTTAGTCTGAATAAGATGCAGTTTAGAGGCGGTGGTGAGCTCCCGAGGTGCCATCAGGGCGTCCCGCCAGTCTTCATCCTCCACGGGGCCCATACAACCCTCCCATTGAGTCCTAAGGTGGTCTAGTGATCCGGGAGAATTGATAACAAGTGTGCGGTAAATATGAGAATCCCGCCCCGGCCCAAGTGCCCCATTAATAGCTTGGCTTTCAGGGGGCTGAAATCCGGGAGGGTATCAGCAGGGAGGGAATGAGCATGGAGGGCGTGCCTGAGTTGAAGATATTTATAAAACTGGGTATGTGTGAGGCTGAATGCCTGCTGAAGATCTTGAAAGGAACGCATATGTGTCCCTGAGCATACATCCCCTAGTCTTTTAATGCCGATCAGGTTCCAAGAGTGGAAACGGCTAAGGGCAGCTGTTTCCTTTAACCAAGTTCCGTGCCAGAGCGGTGTCTGTTGCATAAATGTGGCCTCCCGTTATACAGGGACGCCTTCCACGCAAGGAACACCAACCGGGTAACAGGGGGCAGCGAAAGAGAGATCGGAGTCTCGTAGAGCATAGCTTGGAGATGGGAAAAATCCAGGAAGGAGAGTTCCAAACCGTAGGCGGGGTCTGACCACCCCCCATTAAACCAATCATGTAGGACAAGGAGACAAGAGGACAGGTAGTAGAGATAGAGATTGGTCATGCCCAGGCCTCGATCATAGGACCCCCGTTGACAAAGCACCAAGGCAATGCGTGGCCGTGAGCCCCTCCACAGATATGTTTTAGCTGGACTGCCTAGTGCAGAGACCCAAGTCTGGGGCAAGTGAAGCGGTAAGTTTTGAAAAACATAAAGTAAGCCTGGGAGAGTCATCATTTTATAGAGGGCAATGCGCCTTAGGACATTGAGGGGGAGAGTAGCCACTAAGTGAGATCTTACTAGGCTTTCTGAACCAGAGGCTGGAGATTAAGGGCCCAGGTGAGCTCTGGGTGCAGAACGATTTATATGCCCAGGTATTTAAAGCTTAGCCGAAGTAGAGTAATTGTTGTTTGCCAGTCGAAACAGTCCCTAGAGGGCATCAGGGGAACCAACACCGACTTAGAGGGGTTCATCCGAAGACCAGAGGCCTGCTCGAACTGTTTAAGCAACAGAAGACATCTGGGTCCTGTCACCGCTGGGCGGGAAAAATAAAGCAGGACATCATCCGCATACAATGCAATGAGGTCCTCATGGCCTGCGCCCCACACCCAACCAGTGTATTGGGGGTCCGCACGGATGAGTTCAGCCAGGGGCTCTATTGCTAAGTGAAAGAGCAGGGGAGACAGGGGGCAACTCTGTCTAGTCCCTCGTTCTATGGGAAAAACGTCGGAGAGGACCCCATTTACCCGGACCTGAGCGGTGGGATTGGACTAAAGAACCTGGACCATGCCTCAGAATCTCGGCCCAAGGCCAGCCCGAGCCAGCACCGACTGGAGATAGCCCCATTCCACCCTGTAGAAGGCCTTCTTAAAGTCGATAAGGAGTAAGGCTAGATCCGGAGGCAGTCGATGACGGTGGGCCAGGGCCACATACAGCCTGCAGACACAGTGTCTCGTGCTCCGGGATAGCATAAAGCCTCATTGATCCAAGTGCACCAGTCCCACCAGGACCCACCGGAGCCGATTTGCCAGTATTACTTCAAAATGTTTTACTTCGCAGGTAAGGATGATATTGGGTGGTAATCCGCACACGAGGTGGAGGGAGGCAGTATCTTAGCGATCACTACTATAGGGGCTGAATCTACCTCTGTCGGAAAGCACCCAACCTGATCGACCTCTTGATAGAGTTGTAAAAGATAGGGGATAAGAGTTTCATGGAATGCATTGCAATATTCCTGGGAAAGCCGTCCGGGCCCCGGGTTTTACCCGGCACCATGCCGGACATTGCCTCACCGATCTCCCGGAAGATCCTCAGAGGGGGACAAGCGGGGAAGGGGGAGTGAGTCAAGAAAAGCCAGAGATACCATTTCGTCCCTAGCCACAGGTTTGGTGTATAATCTTCAGCAGTAGTGTGCGAACGTCTGGGCTATCGTTGGGAGGAACGGCTGAGACTGACCAGCTGCATCTAAGACCTCAGGAATGATCCTGTTGGCCTGTTTATGCGAGACCAGCTAGGCAGGAATTTTCAGTTTTTGTCCCCCCAGCCATTGATCCTGGCCATTGTGGTCCTCCAGAGGTGCTTGGCCGCCTCAAGAGAGTGCAAACGAATATCCTCACGGATGAGGCCTAACTGGTGAGTGGTACCCATCTGGGCCCAGACTCCAGCTGCTGCTCCAGCTGGAGGGCTTGCGTTTACAGTTGAGCAACAAGAGCTGAACAGTCATGCTCCCGGGCCCTAATATAGCTCCTAGCAAGGCATTGCATTGTTACTTTACTCCTGGGCCATAGTGTTCCTACACCGGCTACAGAACCCGCATTGATTGCAAAATAGTATCAGACCACAGGGGTCGTGTGAACTCATTATCCTGGAAGTACCAGGCGTTTATACGCCACATAGGTCGCTCACCCGCCAGAGGGTGACCAAGGTGAAGGAGCAAAGGGGAGTGGTCCAAAATACCACGGCCAAAAGCTGAAAGTGAGTCAACAATTGGCAATCGAGGGCAGGAAAGAAGGCAAGGTCTATCCGGGAGTGGGTGTGGTGAGCCGCTGAGGTGAGTGTGAACTTCAGATGCTGGGGGTGCCAGAATCTCCAAGCATCACAGAGTCCTCAAGTTGCAGCCCAGTCAGTGAGACTACGGGCCCCAAGCCCAAGGGAAGCTGTGGGTGTACCAGGACTGTCCACGTCAGGATTAGGCACTGTGTTAAAGTTGCCCCCTATTATTGTAAGCCCTTGCAGGAGGTGGGTGAGAAGACAGGAGAGGTGTTGAAGAACAGGGAACAGAGATGCAGGTGGTACATAGACACACACCAGCAGAACCACCTGGGCCTCTAAGGTACCATCCAAAGTGATATAGCATGCCTGCGGATCACGTGTCACACCTTTGACCACAAGCGGAAAGGAGTGGTGCAAAAGGACGGCAACCCGCCTGGCCCCCCGGGAGTGCCCTGCGTGGAAGACTCTGTCAAAACCCTTCGGGGTCAGAAAGGGCAAAGTTCCCCAATGAGGCGGGTTTCTTGCAGCAACACGGCTTCAGGGCGGTGCCGGTGAGAGAAAGCAACACCGCTGCTCGCTTCACTCGCTCCAGTAGGCCGTAACATTCCATGATATAACTCGGACGGTCATATGGGTGTGAGACTAAGGTTATAATGAAGAATGCGTGTCAGTCCGCCCATAAGGAGGGGGGCCGAAGGGGCCGGCAAAACCCCAATAAGCATGCTAGTGGAACGTTGTGAAGGGGTGCCACCCCGGGACTGCATATAGGAGTACAGCAAGTGTCTGTGCCAAAACCTAAGGAGGAAAAAGAAAGCTTAACTAAAACAGCAAATAACAGTGTACAAAGCATAGCCCCACCCATAATGCCCCCTCCCACACTTGTCCCCTAGAAGAATCCGTCACCCTATAAAAAATGAAAACAAAAGAAACCAATGAACATAACATCATTCTGTACATCCTAACGGGTGGTAGAAACCCCCCATTTTAGCATGGAATGACAGCAAAGTTAGATCAAAGCCGCCGTCATGCAGGTGGGTTAGAGCCTCTTAACCATCTAGCGGACCTGGGGGGGCAGTAGGGAGGTAACCAAGCCACATGGCAAATAAGCAAGTAAGGAAGGGCACAGATTAAAATTAAGCATCATCATTACAGTCAGGTCCTCGCTTGTGGCAAGGTTACAGAGCACGCCGAGCCCAACAGACGGGCTAATAAGCGTACCAGGAAGAAGGAGTCTATCCCCTTCCCAGGCACCACAGTGTGTTTTCCAGCTGCCGGTACCACTCAAAGAGCGAGCCAGAACATCGGAGAGGGATAGTCACAGTATCTTGGCCGCCCAAGTGTCTCTGAGCCAGTACATCACAGCAAGTGGGATCTCACTTAGACGAAAGAGTAGCGCAGCCGACAGACAATCGGTTGACGGGGCTACAGGACAGGTTGGAGTTGGTGTGGAGAATAGTTAAATCTCGTGAGGCCCCCTGCCCGTCAGCCACTATATCTTCCTCCTCACACCCAGAGGCTGGATTTGAGGTCTGTTGAGAAAATGGAGGGGGAAACGCTTGAGAGGACTGCACTGGTGAGAGTGACCTTCCCATTCTGTACCCCCTCCACGACCAGTTACGTTGTCTGTGTGGCTTGGCCAAAGTCTGCATTCCCAGGGTGCCACGCAGTGGATGCTCCTTCGTGAGCCACTGCCAAGCAGCGTCAGGCGTGTCGAAGAAGTGTGATTTATTGAAGTGAAGAACCCGGAGGCGCGCCGGGAAAAGCAGCCAGTATTGAAGCCCCATTGCTCTCAGCTTTTGCTTAACATCTGTATAGGAGCACGGGCGTTGCTGGACCTCACGGGTATGGTCCTGGAAAACACGCGTTTCCCGGAAGAGGAGGTCAGGATGCTGTCGAGCTTCTCAGAGAATGGCGTCCCTATCCTGCTTATTGAGGACTCCAGCAATCATGGGGCAGGGTGGAACCCTTGGCGGGGGCCTGGGGGCCATGTCTCATTGTGCTCTTTCAATGGCAAACCACGAGGAGAGGTGATTGACTGGTATCCAAGATTTAATCCAATCCTCCACGTAGTCCACCGCCTGCTGAGGATCATCAACCTCTGCCCACTCCGGGACTCCAATCCGATGGATGTTGTTGTGCTGAGAGTGATTTTCGGCATTTTTGGCATGCCTGTGGAGATCTGCCGTTCTTATGAGTAAGGTGGAGACCTGTTTTAAGAGAGTGGAGATATCATCTTCAGCAGAGGAGATCCGGGATTCAGCCTCTGTGAGCCACGCCGTAGCGTTGCGGTGGTCCTGACATAGCAGGGCAACGTCCATTCTAACCTCCCCAATCATGTTCTCCACAGCAGTCTGTGAAGTCTGAATCACCTGTAGTATCGTAGTAAGGTCGGGAGCTGAGGGGGTGGGTCCGTCATAACCCGGCCGGCCCGGGGGCCCACTGGAAGAGCCATCCGTGTACTGAACCATTTTTGTCTGTGTCTGTGCAGGTGCCGAGTGGGCGGCCCTGTCTTTGCCCATCTTGCTAAGGCGGAATGTGGCAGGACTGGCGGCACAGTATCAAGTTAGTCTGCGTCTAGGCCGCTGACAGCAATGATGGAGAGGGACGAGAAGGAAAACTTCCCACCCCAGGTTAGCAGCCCCCGAGTCCCGCCGCAAGGAGTGAACAGCACCCTCAGCCAGTCTCAGAGAGGCGCAGTGAGACTGCAGCCACAGTTGCCAATGCAAGCCCCTCCCCAATCCGGGGCTGTGTCCCCAAGGGCCCGGTCAGTCGCAGCAGCACTTCATCCGCATGAGGGGAGGGGATTGCTGTGGGCAGCTCAGCAGGACGCCGGTGGGTGCAGCTAATGTGAGATTCACGACCCCCAAGCAGGGCTCTAGGGTGAAACTGGGGGGGGGGGGGTCACAGGTACGTGCCATGTAGACTCACAGGTGCTGGGGTGTGGTTATGGGCTCACGTGGGAGTATGTCACCTCAGCGTAGACTTTGCAGCGGCCTCCCCCTTCACCAAAGCCGTGCTCAGTCAGAGCTATGCCTCAGTTCCGGCAAGGTGGCAGACACGCAGGTGCAGGGGTGTGGCCCAAGTCAGGAAGTAGGAGCCCTTCACCGGTCCCAATCTCCTTTGGCAGCACACAAATGGACACAGTGCAGGTGGGGGGGCCCCGCCCCAGCAGCCTAAACGCCCCCCAGCAGCCTAATCACAGGGGAGGGGCCCGCCCCAAAAGCTAAATCCCAGGTGGGCACGCCCCTCACAGTGGTGAACCGCCTCTCAGGGCCCAGGCCAACCCTGGACCACAGCTGTCGCACACCGCCCCAGCCCCCGCTGTTTGGACACTCAGTCTGGATCAGGTGACAGCAGGGGCCGAAACGGCAGGCCACGGGGCTCACCGGGACCTCTGCTGCGGCACTCAGGTGGGAGTGGGAGCCCAAGCCCAGGAGACAGGGCCTTGGGTGGGCAAGGTCCTCAACGAGCAAGACACACTCTGGCAGCGGCCTCGCAGCACAGCGTTCACCTCCCAGGTCCGTGCCGGTCCTGCATTTCGGTCCTGCCCGGAGCGGGCTTGTCCAGGCTTCAAGTCACTGTTGCGGGGTCCACTGAGGTGGCTCAAAATGGCGGGGTGGGCCTCCTGGCCGCACCACACCTCACGCCATGTGGTGGTGAAGATTCATCACAGGCGCCGGTCCTCTCCAGGTCCAAGGAGCCATCAAGATATTTGAGAAGCATGAGGAGGACTGTCACACTGTGCTCCGGAGTCTCCCAGGCAGCCCGTCAGCCGATGGCAGTCAATGGTCCGGATTTACTTCAGATCATGGGGGTTTGCTGCAGAGAGATGTTAGGGTGCAACCGCCATGTTGGCCTCCCTGGCCACGACCTCTAAAAGCTATTTGATAAACTCACAATGGAATATATTCCAGGATAGCTTAAGTTGTAGTACTTTACTGGAAAAATGAAAGAAAATTTCAGATATATTGTCCACAAAATCAACACAGCAAATGAGGAAAACCAAGTAGGATTACTCACTTATCATTAAAGAAACACCAAGAAGGCATTTTTTTATTTAACAAATACATAATGGAGTATGTTTAGAGAAACTCACTGCAAATTCTACGATTTTTGTTCTTTTCTTTTTTTTGTCTACGTACCCACACATTGTCTGTCTTCATGAGACCTCCCAAATGATGCCCTAGGTTGAAATGTCATTGACACCGTGGCACTCAGACTAGGTCTTTCTATGTCCATTGCTGGGCATGGCTGTGAATTGGGACAATTGCTATATTTAGCTTTCCTATTGAGATTGCAGTCACCTGGCTTGTATATACACACGTGTTTATGGCAGCAATGTTCTTTTCTATAGTGTGATCACTTTTTGTCTGTGCCATTTGCCTATTTTTTAATGGAAATTCCTCTATGATTTTCAATAATTAAATAGAACCTTTTTTGGCATACGGGGAGGCTACTTAGCGTTTGCGTTCATACATTAATAGTTAATAGTAATTGGTTTGATATTATTTATATATTTGTGCTTTGTATGACCCACCCTAAGAACCATTGTTTTCCAGCTTTATGCTCTTATTAACTGAAGTTCCTTGTGACATTATTGGTTGCTCTTGACCTTTAGGTAGAAAACGGTAAGGGCAGAAGAAAGTTGAACAGGTGAGAGGTCACTTAAAGGTAGGGGTGGGCTGAAAAGTATTGAGGATGTCTTTGAAAGCACTGACAGATGGGAAAAATGGGTGGTAAGAAAAGTGTACCACTCCTCAGGCATCTGCATTTCATATGAGAGATGTCACATACATCCTCGGGTCAAGCTCAAGGTTACAGCTGCTCCATCAGACCTCATCTGATTCTAATTCTGCTACTTTGCGTAAACCAGAGGATCAGAGTGAAAGGTTTGAGGGCCACTCTCTAGCTGATCTACATATTCGGATTGATAGACAAAATAGGCAGAATGTTCAATCACACACCCTTCCTCTAACAATAGAACTTAGAAAAATGCTCCAACTCATTTTAATTGAATTGTATTAGATTAAATCTGCTGTGTCAGACAATACTTCTGGAGTAGAGCAATTGAATAGCAAAGCTTATTTTCTAGATGAGAAGATAAGTTCTTAAGTGAAATATCTAGTGGGAGCTGCACAGCATAGGCAACATATGCCCAAATGAAAGTAATACAATTGGGCCCTGTCCCCTTGTTTGATAGTAAAAAGCAACCACAAATTGGGGTAAAATGGGCACCTTACACCCAGGTGCCAGTGTACTTGCTGCACCATTGATGGCTATGTCCTGTTTGACAGCAGCAGAGGCACGAGTTGCTACACTGAAAGAGATGGGTGAAAAACTATTTACCATTTAAAATGTTATGATAAAGGTGTGAGGACATAGAGAATATGTCCTGATAATCTAATTTGTGGATCCTTGTATACCAGAAGGGATGAAGGGCTTAGCGAGGGGTCCAGCAGGAAATTAATCTACAATCAAATAGGTTTTTGAGTTGTTATTGAAGTTAATGCTGGGAGGGAGTAATAACTTAGGAACAGAATTTCTCTCTGGTGAAGTGACACGCTGTGCTTCTTTAACCCTGAAGGATGGGAGTTGTCACTTTATGATTGTGCATTTCCAGGATTTTTCACTGAAGGAAACATTATTAGGAATATTTTGAGGAAAGTGTCATATCAGTACCCTTAGTGTTTTTACTTTTCATTTTTCCTTGTTTGTCCTAACAATGTGCTATGTGATAAAAAGAGATACAAGGGTTTCAATTCAAGCTAAAAGAGCTGGCAGTCCATGTCACAATGGTGCATATTTGTAAGTTGAAAGTGAGTTGGAAGTGAGATTTCCACATTATGTCGGAGCCAGAGGAAGTCCATAAATTTATGGAGTAGGCTATGGTTAGACTCTTTGGATAGGTGGTCAGCTATAGTTGTTATGAAATAACAATTTGCTGTGGAGTATACAGTGTCACTGTAGGGCAATGTTTTCCTCAGTGCTTTAGGAATTTTGTGTAAGAAGCATGGAGGAGTCTGGCCCAATGCAGATTTCCAGATTCAATAGGACACAGGGACGATGGGTTGTAGAGAGCAGTGCTTTTCTGGGAGAATCATGTCACTGGCTGGCTATTGTGTTATGATTGTTTATAACATTGAGGGAATGTTAGCATATTAAATATAAACAGATTGAATAATGTGCAGACCTAGATCTGTGTTGGAATATCTGGTGAAAGAAAGAGCTGGTTTGAATCCAGAAATGGCTTGTTTCATTGTGCTGGCCTCAGAAGATTATCCTGTTAAGCACAGAGCCCACATTGAAGAGTAGCTATTAGCCATTCTAAGAAGGGTGATACAAGTGAAAATATGCAAGATGGACAGACAATAGAATTGGGTCATTGCCCTGATCTATGGAGAAAATGTAGAGAGGTGTACTTTAACAATGTTTTAATCCTCATTGATTGATGAATCATTCTCTCTGAAGGAACTAAATTTCGCTTTGTCACAATATCTAATAACTCTTATTTTATTGGGACATTTTAGTTGATTTTTGCCTCCCTTGATAAGGAGAGACATTAGATAAGACAAGATCACCTGTTTCACAATGCTAAGGTGAAGATGTCTATTGATGAATTGATGACCACAAGAAACTTGCCATTTAAGGCTTAAAAATCCTGGCACTCAAGGAAACACTTTTTTCTGCACAAGATTGCAAAGTAGATGCTGGATTAACTATTTCTTTTATTTGAACAGATCTGGACACTGCATGGTTCGAAATAAAACCCATTTTTTTCTCTGATCATAATCTGGCGGTAGTGCCAAAACCAGTTGATATTTCTAAGGGATCGTCTGATGTTCAGCATGTTGACTACACCCCTCAATGTCGACTTTAGAAACCATGTTATTACAGGGGCTAGACTTTTTGTTCAGAATCAATAATGAACTCATAATTTAGGAGACCTATAAGGCAATCTTGCATGGGTTGGTTGTTGCAGAATAAATTAAGATAAATCAGGAAAGTGTACCAGGATGGAAGCCTTACACACCAAGCTGATCCGGCTGTATTCAGAACCATTGCATCATTTGAGTGCGAAGTTTAAATAACTGATAGATTGAAAGCAGAATAGCAAAACATGCTAAGATTTGCTGAAATTGTGCACCCAAAGACTCTTGAAAAAATTATTATGAGGAGAGAAAAAAATAAGAAAATTACACCCTTTGAAAGAGTAAAGGGCGAATTGCAGCTAACAGAGCACAGATACTTAAAGAAACTTAAAGGACACAAAGGAGCCACTGGAAAGGTATCCTGGTATTTTATCAAGATTTGTAAGAAGAAAACATAAAATTGAGTTTTGAAAGAAAGAAAAAAATCTATTAAATATGAGTCTCATTATTTTATCACCAGCAGGTGAGGACTTGTGCTAATGAGTAAATCATAACTTATCTGATAATAAGAACTGTCCAATACCTGGCCAACGGAAAAGCTCTTTGGAAAGGCACAAATAATGACTGTGTCCCCACTGTTTCAAAACTTGGTTCTGGGAAAGGGACTGATTCATACCTCATCGAGAAAGCCATCAACGGCCAACTTAACAAGTTCATCTAAGCAAACCACACCCTGGACCTCTCCCAATCCAGCTTTCGAAGTAACCACAGCACCGAGACCACCCTCTTCGATGCCACAGAAGACATCCGCACCCCCTCGACTGAGGCAAAACTGCAGCCCTCATCTTCCTGGACCTTTTGCCCCTTCAATACCATCTCTCACCGCACCCTATGGACAAGGCTCCACGACGCCGGCATCCGCAACAAAGCCCTGGAATGGATCTGCTCCTTCCTCACCGGCCGAACACAGAGAGTCAGATTACTTCCGTTCCTCTCGGAACCCACAGAGATCAACTGCGGAGTATCTCAGGCTTTTCCCTGAGCCCCACGCTTTTCAACATCTACATGGCCCCACTCGCAGCCATCGTCAGAAACCACAGACTCAACATTGTCTCCTATGCTGACAACACCCAGCTGATTCTCTCCCTCACCAATGAACCCACAGACACCAAGAACAACTTTCACGAAACGATGAAGGCTGTTGCCGCCTGGATGAAGAACAGCTGCCTCAAGCTCAACTCAGAGGAGACCGAAATCCTTATCATGGGCTACACCCCCTCCACCTGAGGAGACTCCTGGTCGCCTGCATCACTTGGAACCTCCCCCACAGTCCACGTGTGGATCCTCTGCATCATCCAGGACTTCTCGCTCACCATGAACTGCAAGATCAAAGCCGCCTCATCATCCTGCTTCCACACTCTACGCCTGCTCCGAACGATCTTCAAATGGATCCCCACTGAGTCCAGAAAGATGGTCAGCCACGCACTTGTCAGTAGCAGAATCATCTACGGCAACGCAATCTATGCCGGCATCACCCAAAAACTCATCAAGAAACTGCAAAACATCCAGAATGCCTCTGCCAGACTCATGCTCAACATCCCTTGCCCCAGCCACCTTAGAGACCTCCACTGGCTCCCAGTCAACAAAAGAATCACCTTCAAGCTCCTCACTGACGCCTACAAATCCCTAGACGACGCGGGACCTATGTACCTCAACCACTGCCTCGTATTCCACGTACTCACGAGAGACCTTCGCTACGCCCAACTGGCCCTGGCTACTGTTCCATTATCCCCAAGACCACAGCTGGAGCAAGATCCTTCTCCTACCTCGCAGCGAAGACCTGGAACATCCAGCCTCTCCACCTCAGGCAATCCCTGTCACTTCGTCAATTCATGAAGGACCTCAAGACCTGGCCCTTCGACAGACCAGCAGCCTCCCCCAGCGCCTTGAGACCCTTACGGGTGAGTAGTCACGCTCTACAAGCCTCTGATTGATTTAAAAAGATCTTAATAGTTCTGAAATCAAATAAAGTCCCATTGGGTAGTAGCTGTTCACACCAAATAACTCTCCCTAACCAGGAATGGGATTATAGATTTATCATAAAGATTCGGTCACGTTGATTAAGGGATTTAAAATGTGCTCTGGTTGCGAAGATCAAGTAGAAGCTATACCCAGAATATTGTTAGCTGCCAATACACACTCAATGGCTTGACGTAGCTCCCATGATTGTAGATGCTGAGAAGGTGCTAGATGGGGTGAGCAGGTAATTTTTAGCCTTGGATTCCTCTGGTTTCTCCCCGCAGTTCATCAGCTTGATGGCTCGAATTTATGTGGAGTGTTGGACTTGGCCCTTCTGGCAGGTTCACCCCTGAACTTTTTTGATTTTTACTGGTGACTTGGTGTGGTGATTGTTTGGTTTCTGCGCACTTTCCCTGTGTCCCAGGGTAAAGTGCGTGCGTGCTCTGAGTGCATGTGGTGAGATAGGCCTGCCCTCCCATAGGAATGCATGGGGAATGTATGTGTCCCTAGTAGTTCCTGATGCGTGGGGTGTGCAGGCCCGAGTTTGGTATGTGCGGACTCGTGGGAGTGAATGCTGCGCGATGATGTGTGCGGCGTGTATGTACCTAGTGTGGAAGTGCCACTTCTAGAAGTGGGCACTTCTGTGTGCAGTGTGTCTGTCGCGTGATTGGCTGGTCGTGTCATGTGACGGGCTAGGGATTCCCCAGAGTCAGGATGAGTCACCCGGTGGTGAATGGGGAGATCAGCAGCTAGATGGGTGGGAGGAGTACACCTGGGTCCTGAATAGGACAGGGTTTTCCACACACAATGCTGGCCCCCCCCCCTGTGGTGCGACTGACGACCCTAGCCCTGCCAGTGAATAGAGTGAGGGGCTGAGCACATCAAGGGTGCTCCCCAACCAGCTGCGACTGGTTTTCCCCCTCACCCTGAACCCAGAACAAAGGGTTTGCCTGTATAAAAATGGGGCTGTGTCCCCACAGAAACTGTTCTCTGCCAGGATCTTACCTGAGGGGGGCTGCTGCTGCTGCTGGACCAGAGGACCGCCACTTGGATTACCTCCCTGCCTGGAGGCCCAGTGAGCTGGCTCTGGGTCCAGCCTTGCCCCCCTGCTCTTGAAGGACCTTATTGCTGGACTTTGGGCTTATTCTCCCTAGAGCGTCTGGGAGCTTTTATTGGCCTCTAGCGCTGAGAGCGCTCTACTTTTTATCCTTAGCGCTAGGAGCGCTTTAATTCTACAAACCGGTGCCCACCCGGCATTTGCCCCGTGTTTTGGCGATCCTGAAGTCCCCTGGCAGGTGCCCACCCTGCCAGGGACATTGTGGTGGTCGTTGGCGGGTGCCCACCCCGCTTATTTAATTATTTAGTTATCGGGTGCCCACCCCGTTTATTCACCTCAAGTAAGAGGGAGCCTACCCCTCGTTGTCCCCGCTTCACCGCCGCCGGCCCGAGCCACGAACGCGGCGAACCAGGAAGTCAGGCAGCCTCGGAAGGGACAGGGGCGTGGCCTAACACAGGAAGCGGACGGGAGCCTACCCCGTGCTTCCCCGAGAGAAGCGGAACGACGTAGAGATGACCAGGGCTCCCGTGAGCTGAGGAGAGCCCCGCAAGTGCACCAGCCGGCTAGCAGAAGCGGAGGGGGCCCGAGGCACATTGCCGGTGCCTGCCCCCACCGCTGAAGAAGACGTACTGCTGCCGGAGCCTCCCCACGCAGAGAAGAAGCTCCGCCGCCCCGCTGCGAGGGACCGAAGCAGAGAACCAGCAGGGAGTTACCTCGACGAAGCCCCGGTGAGTGAGGGGGGGGTCGCTCCCACGCTGGTGCCTGCTATCTTGCTGAGTCCCCCGAGCGGGACTCCAACGGTTGGGGCCATTGTTGTTTCAGAGTCCCGAGCGGGACTCCAACCTTCCGAGGGCATTTCTATGGTGCGTGGAGCCCACGAGGCTCCCACGCGCCGCAGTGTCTCTGAGCCCCCGCGAGGCTCCAACGAAGGGGCCCGCATTATTTTCTCGAGCACTGGTGTGCTCCAACGACCCGCATTGGTTTGCCCCGAGCCCCGAGAAGGCTCCAACGTTACGGGGCCATTCTTGTTCTAGAGCCCGGAGAGGCTCTCACGACAGGGGCCTAATGGTTCACGGAGCCCCGTGAGGCTCTTATGTGGTGCTTATGTGGTTCCAGAGCCTGTGAGGCTCCAACGTTTGGGCATAGTACTTCCAGAGCCTAGGTGGCTCACGTGCTGCATATTTTTGTTTTGAAAGGCACAGAGGTGCCCAGGCCCCAGTCCCTACAGCTGCCCAGCACTTCGTGGGCAGCTGCAACGTTTAGGTTGTGCCTTGTGCGCCGGGCTTGCGCAGCCTGCGCAGTTGCGCCCTGACATTCTTGTATATTGGGTATTTCTGCATCCTGAGAGGCCAGTTGGCCTGCGGACAGTTATCTTGTGTTGTGCCCTCCCCTAGGGCACTTGGTGATTTTCATACATGTACTTTTTGCGCCTGCGCAATGCCTTCATGATATTTTCTGTCCTGAATTGTGTTTACACCTCTAAATGTATTTTATGCATCCTGTGTTTATGTGCTTAGACCCCTACAGGTAGAGTGATACTTAGGTGGTTGTTTTCTCCTTAGTACAGGTGGTACTAGTGAGGTCCTAGTTCCCTGCGTGGTATTCCTAAAGGTGGTTAGGGTTGCGTAGGTGGTACGTTCTGATATCAGTAGTTACTGGTTGTGTGCTACATGTTCTATTTTTAGTGCTACAGTGATTGTGTGCTATGTTCTCAAATATTATTCCTACAAAGTGCTAATTCCTGACAGTGGTCCATGTGGCCCTGTCCCCTGTATATATAATCCCTTGTAAATTCTGCCCGTGCCTGTTGGCACATTGTAAAGTGTGTGTTTTTATCTAATGTGTTGTGTATAATACAAAGGTTATTTTTATATAATACCTTGTGTGGAGTTTCCTTTGTGGTGGGCCTTGAGTGTTGTTGCTGGGTGCGCGCGCAAACGCTTTACACATCGCCTCAGGGATAAGCCTGTCTGCTCGTGCCAAGCTACCAAGGGGGTGAGCAGGGGTTATCTTTGGCGTGTAACTTCCTTGCCCTGACTAGAGTGGTGGTTTCTGCCTGACTTTGGCGCAAGCCTTAGCCAGCCAGAAATCCCATTTCTAACATTGGTGATCAGCGGTGGGATTTGGACTTGCGTTTGCGCTGTACCGCAGCGGCAACTGGCCGCACTACAAAACTCTGCATTTAGATAAATCACATGGTATAGGGATTATTGTTTTAAAATTGTTTTTAATTGTCATTTCCTTGGAAATGTGTTTTTGTGCACTGTGAGTTAGGTGTCCCTAGCTCGGGAGGGTAGATCATCCCCCTTAGTGCATTGTGTTTTCTGGATTCACCAGAGGGTGGGATCCAGTGGTGGCAGCGTAATAGTGTCCTGTACATTTGTCCCCCGCCCTGCGCCCAGAGTTGGTACCTGTGTCACGTGGTGGTCAGGTTGAGGAATCAGTGGTGGTAGAAACTGCCTTACCAGTCCGAGGGGAGGGTTGTGTGTGGATGAGTGGTGAGTGGCACTAGGCAAGTGAGTGTGAGTTCTCTGGGTTAGAGAGCTTGCTGAATCTTTTTGTGAATTGTGTACTCCTGTTAAACTCAGACCCCTAGGTTCCCTGTGTGATCTTTTCTCTAGAACGTCTGCCAGAATGGAGCCTGCTTTTGATCTCAGTGATCTAGTTTATTACAGTATGCAGGAGTTGGAAAGGTTCTGTAGAGAAAGAAACATAGGGGTGAGAGAGTCAGACACTGTGTACGAATTGAGGAACTACATGATTGGATGGCAAGCAGATGAATGGAAACGTGAGCGCAGTGAGGAAGAAAGGGCCCGGGCCTCACACCTGGAGGGTGGTGGGTCTGTGGGGAGCCCTGAAGACTCAGAAGAAGATGACAGTACCTGGACGCCAGTAGAGAGTGAGGACCCCGTAGGTAGGGAGTCCCTTGCTGGGTCCAGCGTAGAAGATAGCGCCTCACCCCTTTCCCTGTCCCCTGAGCGCAGTGGTAGTTTTCTGGATTCCCCAGTGAGGGTGGAGTCCAGGGGGGGCAGCAATATAAAGTGCAGTATAGAGAGTCCCAGCCCCAGTTCCCCGAGTGTGGTACCTTGTTCCCGAGAGGAGGAATGTAGGTTGAAGTTCAGGGGCAGTAAGAAGCTGTCTCACCAGTCTTGGGAGGAGGCTGTGGAGGAATGTCATGATGCCCTGGTGGACTGGTTGGTGTTTAACCCGGAGCAGGATTTGGATGGAGTACTAAATATGATTATCAAGGAGCAGATGCTCAGTAGTTGTTCTCCAGGGTTGCGCCAACACCTGTTGAGGTATAACTCTTTTTGTCCATTTGAACTTGCAGAGGAAGCAGACCGCTGGGAAAGGGCCAGAGGTTCTCTAGTGTCATTAGTGAGTGATTCCAACAATAGTGGGTCAGAGATCCTCCAGCCCAGCGTGGTGGAGGAGGCTCAGTGTAGCCCAGCTAGGTCCCAGGATAGCGAGGAGGGTGTAGGGGCTCGCTGCCTGGCTCAGTGGAGCAGGAGTGAGGGGGTGACCGAGGGTCCCCAGACGCCCGAAACCCTGCCTCAGGACTTGGATGGTTTCATGAGGGAACACCAAGTTGGGGACCTAGGCTGTCCTGTTAGTCCACTTGAGGAAGATCTCTTAGTGAGTGGAGGACCTGGAGCACCTGTAACCAGGGCTCCTGTGGTTCTGGAGTCTGGCGGTACCGCTCCGGTAGGGAGGGTACAGGAGTCCAGCGTGAGTGATTGGGGGATGAGTTCCCCAGTGGAAGAGCCGGTGGGTCAGGGACTTCCCAGTTGGGCTAGGTTCCCGTGTAGTGACCAGGGTGACACCACTTCTGTTCTGGGGGATCTCCGCGCACTGTCAGGTGGACAGGGGACGGGAGATCAGCGCCAGACAGACAGTCGCTCGACATACGTGTCATTTGATAGCCTCAGGGGGATGGAGTGGAGATCCCCAGAAGTCCTGGAGTGCCAGGCAATTATTCCACCAAAGGTTCTAGGCCGGAGGTTGGAAGGCCAGGTTCGGGATCAGCCTGACCTGAAGGGTGGGACGTCTGTAATCAGCGTCCCGACCAGTTCTTCTTCCAGAGGTACCGCCCCAGTTGGTAGGGAGCAGGGTTCTGGAAGGGGGTGCAGAGGGTGGGAGAGCCCACCTCTGCCCCCGGTACAACCTGAGGGGTTAAACCCTGGGTTGGAATGGCGTTCTAGGTGTACCCCTCGCCAGAGGAGGAGGAACCCTAGGAGAAGAGGTAGGGGGAGGAGAGCCTTCCCTGAGACTCCTGGTCCGCCTGTGGGTGTAGACCCTAGGCTGGAGAACCAGTGGCAGTCTAGTCCTGTCTTTCAGAGAGGAAGAGTGGAGAATGGCCGCTATGTGCCAGGGGTTACTACCCCCCACTCTGTGGTTAGGCAAAGACCAGTGGCACCTGGGTGGCCTAGGGCCTGGTCTTGGCCGCGGACAACTTGGGAGTACCAGTGGGGTAGCCCAGTTGGTCCAGACAGTGGTGTTAGAAAGAATTCCATGGGTTCACCGTGGCGTAGAACCGGAGGGTGTCCCTGCAGTTGCGGGCCCGCGTCCGTGTTCTATCGCCCCAAGCAGGGAAGTCCATCACGGTGGTGATTGGGCTGCCCTGCGTTTTGGCTGGAAGGGGGTTGTGTTGGACTTGGCCCTTCTGGCAGGTTCACCCCTGAACTTTTTTGATTTTTACTGGTGACTTGGTGTGGTGATTGTTTGGTTTCTGCGCACTTTCCCTGTGTCCCAGGGTAAAGTGCGTGCGTGCTCTGAGTGCATGTGGTGAGATAGGCCTGCCCTCCCATAGGAATGCATGGGGAATGTATGTGTCCCTAGTAGTTCCTGATGCGTGGGGTGTGCAGGCCCGAGTTTGGTATGTGCGGACTCGTGGGAGTGAATGCTGCGCGATGATGTGTGCGGCGTGTATGTACCTAGTGTGGAAGTGCCACTTCTAGAAGTGGGCACTTCTGTGTGCAGTGTGTCTGTCGCGTGATTGGCTGGTCGTGTCATGTGACGGGCTAGGGATTCCCCAGAGTCAGGATGAGTCACCCGGTGGTGAATGGGGAGATCAGCAGCTAGATGGGTGGGAGGAGTACACCTGGGTCCTGAATAGGACAGGGTTTTCCACACACAATGCTGGCCCCGCCCCCTGTGGTGCGACTGACGACCCTAGCCCTGCCAGTGAATAGAGTGAGGGGCTGAGCACATCAAGGGTGCTCCCCAACCAGCTGCGACTGGTTTTCCCCCTCACCCTGAACCCAGAACAAAGGGTTTGCCTGTATAAAAATGGGGCTGTGTCCCCACAGAAACTGTTCTCTGCCAGGATCTTACCTGAGGGGGGCTGCTGCTGCTGCTGGACCAGAGGACCGCCACTTGGATTACCTCCCTGCCTGGAGGCCCAGTGAGCTGGCTCTGGGTCCAGCCTTGCCCCCCTGCTCTTGAAGGACCTTATTGCTGGACTTTGGGCTTATTCTCCCTAGAGCGTCTGGGAGCTTTTATTGGCCTCTAGCGCTGAGAGCGCTCTACTTTTTATCCTTAGCGCTAGGAGCGCTTTAATTCTACAAACCGGTGCCCACCCGGCATTTGCCCCGTGTTTTGGCGATCCTGAAGTCCCCTGGCAGGTGCCCACCCTGCCAGGGACATTGTGGTGGTCGTTGGCGGGTGCCCACCCCGCTTATTTAATTATTTAGTTATCGGGTGCCCACCCCGTTTATTCACCTCAAGTAAGAGGGAGCCTACCCCTCAATGTCCCCGCTTCACCGCCGCCGGCCCGAGCCACGAACGCGGCGAACCAGGAAGTCAGGCAGCCTCGGAAGGGACAGGGGCGTGGCCTAACACAGGAAGCGGACGGGAGCCTACCCCGTGCTTCCCCGAGAGAAGCGGAACGACGTAGAGATGACCGGGGCTCCCGTGAGCTGAGGAGAGCCCCGCAAGTGCACCAGCCGGCTAGCAGAAGCGGAGGGGGCCCGAGGCACATTGCCGGTGCCTGCCCCCACCGCTGAAGAAGACGTACTGCTGCCGGAGCCTCCCCACGCAGAGAAGAAGCTCCGCCGCCCCGCTGCGAGGGACCGAAGCAGAGAACCAGCAGGGAGTTACCTCGACGAAGCCCCGGTGAGTGAGGGGGGGGTCGCTCCCACGCTGGTGCCTGCTATCTTGCTGAGTCCCCCGAGCGGGACTCCAACGGTTGGGGCCATTGTTGTTTCAGAGTCCCGAGCGGGACTCCAACCTTCCGAGGGCATTTCTATGGTGCGTGGAGCCCACGAGGCTCCCACGCGCCGCAGTGTCTCTGAGCCCCCGCGAGGCTCCAACGAAGGGGCCCGCATTATTTTCTCGAGCACTGGTGTGCTCCAACGACCCGCATTGGTTTGCCCTGAGCCCCGAGAAGGCTCCAACGTTACGGGGCCATTCTTGTTCTAGAGCCCAGAGAGGCTCTCACGACAGGGGCCTAATGGTTCACGGAGCCCCGTGAGGCTCTTATGTGGTGCTTATGTGGTTCCAGAGCCTGTGAGGCTCCAACGTTTGGGCATAGTACTTCCAGAGCCTAGGTGGCTCACGTGCTGCATATTTTTGTTTTGAAAGGCACAGAGGTGCCCAGGCCCCAGTCCCTACAGCTGCCCAGCACTTCGTGGGCAGCTGCAACGTTTAGGTTGTGCCTTGTGCGCCGGGCTTGCGCAGCCTGCGCAGTCGCGCCCTGACATTCTTGTATATTGGGTATTTCTGCATCCTGAGAGGCCAGTTGGCCTGCGGACAGTTATCTTGTGTTGTGCCCTCCCCTAGGGCACTTGGTGATTTTCATACATGTACTTTTTGCGCCTGCGCAATGCCTTCATGATATTTTCTGTCCTGAATTGTGTTTACACCTCTAAATGTATTTTATGCATCCTGTGTTTATGTGCTTAGACCCCTACAGGTAGAGTGATACTTAGGTGGTTGTTTTCTCCTTAGTACAGGTGGTACTAGTGAGGTCCTAGTTCCCTGCGTGGTATTCCTAAAGGTGGTTAGGGTTGCGTAGGTGGTACGTTCTGATATCAGTAGTTACTGGTTGTGTGCTACATGTTCTATTTTTAGTGCTACAGTGATTGTGTGCTATGTTCTCAAATATTATTCCTACAAAGTGCTAATTCCTGACAGTGGTCCATGTGGCCCTGTCCCCTGTATATATAATCCCTTGTAAATTCTGCCCGTGCCTGTTGGCACATTGTAAAGTGTGTGTTTTTATCTAATGTGTTGTGTATAATACAAAGGTTATTTTTATATAATACCTTGTGTGGAGTTTCCTTTGTGGTGGGCCTTGGGTGTTGTTGCTGGGTGCGCGCGCAAACGCTTTACACATCGCCTCAGGGATAAGCCTGTCTGCTCGTGCCAAGCTACCAAGGGGGTGAGCAGGGGTTATCTTTGGCGTGTAACTTCCTTGCCCTGACTAGAGTGGTGGTTTCTGCCTGACTTTGGCGCAAGCCTTAGCCAGCCAGAAATCCCATTTCTAACATGGAGCAACAGCGGAAACCCTCTTTAGTAGAGCAAATACCGGTGTTTGTGAAATATCTCTTGACGCCCAACAAGAGTGGCATTCATACTTGCCATTTCCCCTCTGTTGAGCCCCTCGCCGTACAGATGCAGAGGCAGGCATGTATGTTTTTAATATTAGTAAGTACATTTAAACAGATACTAATATCACTTCTGAGAAGAGAGAGATGAGAAAAAGAATAACTAAGAATCATTTTCTACTTATTTGTATTTTAATTGAAGCCTGAAAAAGATCCAGCAAGAAAATAAACCGCAAACTGAGAAAGATGCGCGGAGTGGATTATACGTATATATTTTCACAGTTGATGTGATATATTCTCTCGTCATAGTGTCCAAAAACAATAATACCAAAGCTCCAGCTGGTTTAAGATGTGAGAACAGCAGCACCGCGCTGATGTAATGCCTTATTCATTGTGTGTCTTGTTTCACTTGCTGTCCTGGAAAAGCTGCAACTCTCTTGCATTTCATGTAATACTGTTTAAAAAGAACAAACACACCCCTGGCAGCTTAAAATGAAAAATGATCTTTTCTTGAGCTCCAGATTTTTGCCTTTCTCGAGTTTACCTGTTTTGAGATTCTTGATGATCAGAGGGCATTAATCAGATTTGCTTATAAACAAACTTGGTACATTTACAAGCTTTTCACCTCTCCCTCGGAGCACTTCTCACATACACCTGTAAACTTACCGACTCTCTCTCTCTTTCAATTATTTACAGTAAGTCACTTGAGCCAGGCAGTATCGCTACACCTACTTAAATTACATGCTGCAGATTACAACAACAACACAATGACACAATTAAAGTGAGCTACAGGAGGAAACACGAGCAATCGAAAGGTGGCTGTCATCGGGGTGCAGTCCAAGCTTTGGTGAGGTAAAATCTCTGCCACATTCTTTAACGTCTGCTGGCAGAGTGAGTTTCTCATATCAGGAGCATGCACGGGGGCTGTAGAATTTACAAAAATGAACACCACCATTCTTCGGAGGTCACTGTTGTCTGTTCACGAAGTATGCTTTCATCTTATTGTGCCAACAGGCCAGTTAACAGCTACATAGAATAAAAGGTCTTTGCTGGTACCTACTGTCAGCTGAGTGAATGGTGGCTGGATGATGTAAGTGGCATGTCACTGCATCCAGGCACCTCTGAGCAGTATGGCTAGAGGTATGAAGATAAGAGGCAGGGCTTTGTATTGTGGACAGGAGCAAAAACATCACTGATGGGGGTAGAAGGGAGGACCTAGGTATGGAAACTTTTAGTTAATTTGTTAATGAATGGTATTTGTTAAAAGCAATATTTGCGATTTGAGGTGGTCCCTTGGCGCTCGGTGCAATAAAGAAGAGAGGAGAGGACAATTGAGCTTGTGATATTCCAGTTATGATAAAAGGTTAGTAGTTCCTAGGGGAAGGGTAGATCGTTTGGAAAGTTGTTGGATTGAAGACAGGAGGCAGGTCAACAGTTTTGAAGCTTGTACCACAAAAGCTCAAGCACTGAATTTTGATTTGTGGAAATGTGGAATTGAAAGGAGGGTATTAGCTAAGTAGCAGTGGGTCTTTACTGAGTTACGGTGATGGAATTATGGAGTATGGAACTGTGGGCCTTAACCAAGAACGCACAAGAACTTGAAATAGATTTATCTGCCGAATGGTATCTTCTGCAGCACAGGTAAATCAAGAGACAGACGTGGTCCGGTGAGTATTCTGACACCAGCGTTTTTCACTTCTTGTAGCTTTTGAAAGAGGATGGAAGGTAAAGACAGATGTTTTCCCCATAAGCGGGTCCAGATGCGATGAGGGCATTACTTACAGTCACATTAAGAAGGCTAAGCGAGAACATTAAGAATAGATTGAGGGCGTGACAGGCGGAAAGCAGTTGCTAACCTTCGAGCTGGTATGGAGACCAGGCAAAGACTAGTGTCTAAACCAATGCAAAGGTTCCCGATAGAGGAGGAGATCAAGGGCCAGGGAGGACTGGTTAATGCTGAGGACTTGCCTTTGTGAGTAGGATTTCCATCTTATCGCTCTGGGATTCAGTAAATAAATATGCATTCATCTATGGATAGATATTATTGCAGGCTGGGTGGATTTTTGTTTAGATTTCGGTGCATCTAGACCAGGACTTGCACCTCAACATGGAAGTAAAGGTAAAGGCAAAAGAGCAAACATTGGAGGAGTGAGTGCACACCTCCATTCTCATTGGCATATTTGTGTAGATCATTGAGGACAAAGTTGATTACTAATTTTGTGCCTCTGTATGTATTAGTTTTGGATATTTTATAAAGCATCACCTGTCTTAAAACGATAATTTCCAAGCAGTGGAATTTATACGTTATTAAGACAAATATAAACAAACAATACAGAGGATAGATAACAAGGCCACTGTACTCCCGTTGTGTACAATGGTAGCAATTACAACATTCTCGGTCATGGAAGGTTTAGGTAGAGGCTATTTTGAAAAGCTTCACAGATTTTCTGAATTAGATGAGTTTAGGTCTGGCTGCAAGTTTGTGATCTGGGCGTTTCACAGTTTGAGGTCAAACCAGCCAAGTTATCATCGAGAAGAAGAATGTTACCTTCAAAGAAGGTCTAGAAATAGCTGGTAACGACAGAAGGCAGACATCCGGATTAAAAAGTAGTCCGGGGCACAGCAAGCCTCAACCAGTTAAAGGAAGAGTCATTCACAACGAGGAAAGAGATGAACAGAATCTTGATGGGTGCCCTTGAGATTACTGAATAATTCCTTACACTTAGACCAATCAGACAGCCTTGAGGGTACCCAGGGCACCAGGTTCATTCTAGAAGTTGCTTAAAACCAAGATAAGCAAAACATAAATCCCAAATTTAGATTAATATATGTAAACTAGGAGATAATCCCCTCATTAACTTGGGGAAAATCTCACCTAACAGCATTTCTTGTGTTTTAACAAAATATATGTATACCTACAAGTGATTGAACAGACAGTAAATAATTATAAACTAACTATGTCGCTAGTGGTGGGAACCATGATCAATCCTGGTCTTGATTAATTCAGTTCATCCTAGTTGAATATTCTTTCTTTCTAAAATTCTCGATTGCTTATAGGCCACTGAGAATGTAGCTGGCTAGATGGTGTTTAGAATGAAAAATACATTTCAGGTTGTGGAGGCCCTCAGATCTCTGCCCTACCCTTTCTGTTAGTACACAGGGCCCGATTCACAAAGGCTCTGGCTGGGAAGACAGAAATGTACACTTCCAAGTTTGATCCTACAATTTGCGTTCTTTTCTGATTTTCCTGGAGTTCACAAAATTACTTTTGTGTACCTGAGACAAATTCGCAGTTCTTTCATTCTTAAACATTAAACGTTTACAAGAATGTAGTAGGCACTTTTCTGAATGTGGAAAAGTAAAGCTAGAGTTGTGCTTCTTCATGTGGAAACAATATTGTCCTATAGAATTTTTTTCTACACCTCTTTTAATTTTGGGGGTGTTGGCTTCCATTTCCCTCCCTTTGATTTGAATTAGTCCTAAAAAAGGGTGAGAAACTACCTGTAAAACACGTGTGAATATCTACAAACTTCCACGTTTGTGGGTGTGCACCCACTTTTCAGGTGTTCCTGTGTTACAGAATTAAGCCTCATAAGTGTGTGCCAAAGCAACACCATGTCTCTTACTCAGAAAAGGTGGGCATGGTGGTAACAGTGGAGCTCAGCATGTTCTCCCTTCGGAAAAGAGCCTTCAAGCTTTAAATGACCACACTGTGTGTATAGTGTTGACTTCTTCTGGGCCAGTGGCAAAATAGCGTTACCTGGCCCTAGATCCTTCTGATGGGAGAATCGGAGGGCCTTCACACTAAGAGCAAATAGATCTGGAGTGGTCAGAAAGAGAGCTTTTACATCATTTGAAGTTGATTTTTAATTTTTTTAGGAGGAGGAGGACGCTTTTTGTCAATATCAGCTCCCACGTTTGGGTGCTCTAGCTTTGAAAGCTGCTGTGCACAGGTTGATGCTGAAAGAGTGAAATGGGATTTATAGAGCTGCTTTGCCTTTGACTGTGACTAACATTAGTAATTTGAAGTGGTTTGATGCTGATTTCCCCTCTCTTCCAAAAGTATATGCTAATTAAGTGCATTAGTTCCCTGTGGCTCCTGGTGACACTCGTTTCCCTGATCCTGTAGACAAGAAAGTTCAGATTGAATTGAAGAGATTGTATGCCGCCATCAACTTTTCTTTCAGGTCATCTGTATGTGCTGCCTTCTACTATCCCGTCCTTATCAAAAGACTTCCTGATGATCTGAAATGCCTTCCAGAAAGTTGGGTTTGGTATCCAGTTATTGGGTTACGTGAGGTTAAGACTAGAGGAAGGCACCACATCTAGATGTATCTGTGGAAAACTAGATGGGTTACAGAAGTGTTAACTGCTCTGTCTGCCATTCCTGGGACTTCAATTGCTTTAGAACCAGCAAGTAGAATTCTGAAACCTATAATGCACTAGCCACTTTTAAGCAGACACTTGGAAGGGACTGTTCCTTTCTTTCACAGTGGGGACTTCCCAGGCTGTGCTCTGGGTCATCCCTTTTGCTGTAGGGAATGCAGCTCTTTTTCCACCTACACTGACAGATTCTGGCTCCAAACCGCTTTTTCTCTCCCTCAACCCCCATCGAGGGCAAGACTGTGCCCAGATTCCAGCAGTCAATTTGGAGGATACGGGGTGACTGCATCATTCCCATGACAACTTGAAAACAATGATGCCACAAGATTGGTTACTACAGGTTCTTCACCTGGGGTATTTAGTCAGCTCTGAGACAGGTTTCTCAGTGGCTAACTGGGATACTCTCTTGTTAGGCATCCAGACTCCACTATCCAAGTAAGCCATATAGAGCGTCCTTTATTGAGGGGTTCACAGACATGTATTATGTTCTCTTCCTCGTATAGAAACCTTGAAGGAACTATGAAACTGCGATGAACCTGCCAGCTGTCACCAAGTTTGTGCTTCTCCATTCCTTCAGGATACTGGTATTACAGCTGATCCTTTATTTTCATCAACTCATCAATGTCCTGATGTAATGTAATGTATTGAGTACATGTAGAGCACATGGCTCACCTGGGAGGGTAGTCTGGAGCTGATAAGGGGGTCTTCGTTGGCCGTGTCTGAGTTCTAGGTGAATAGCTAAATCTTACGTTTCTTTGTGGAATTCGAAGACTGAGGAGTTGGCTCTGATATGCCTGAGGAGGTTGTGCCAGACTTTAGGAGCAAGGTATGGCGCTACTCAACTGCTGGCTTTGAATATGCAGGAAAAATGTGTGAGTAAGATGCCGGCATAGTGTAAGTTTCTCATTGGGATGTGGAAATGAGGCTGTTGAGGTATGAGGGGAGCTTAGAATGTGTAGGGCTTTGTATTTGCATGTGTGAAGAGTTTTAAAAATTCACATTTGTGAACGGGGAGCCACTGGAGGTCTCTGAGGTGTGGGGTGATGTGTGTGTGTGAGATAGGGATCTGGATTTGAGTCTGGCTACTGTGTTTTGTATGAAGTCTTTTGATCAGTTGTGTGGTGATGGCGACATAGAGTGTGCTGCTGTAGCCCAGTCTGTTGGTGGTGAGGGCTGGGGTGATGGTTCAGCAGGAGCCATTTAAAGAAATTCTTTCAGTGTCCTGAGGGTGTAGAAGCAGGAAGAGGCAGCTGTGTTGACTTAGGTGGTTATCACGAGTTGGCTGTCCACCAATATTCTTAGGTTTGTGGCTTGAGTGGCTGGAAAGGGTGTTGGCCCCAAATAGCATGGTCTCCAGGTGGAGCTCCTTAATGTGCTGTCTTTTCTGAAGAGTACCACTTCAGTTTTGTCTGTGTTAAATTTAACACAGTTTATCTTCATCCAACTGGTAACTTTAGACTTGCTGGAGGTAAAGTTGGTGCAGGTGCTTGGTTTTTCATTGGAGAGGAAGAGGAATAGCTGGGTGTCCTCAGCATAGAAGATAATGTTGGTTCTGTGGGGCTAGAGGTTGTTAGTGAGAGGTACCATCCTCTTAATTGCCCCACCAAAACAATCCCTCAACATCGAAGATTGGATGAAACATTTAACAGCCTTCAACTGCCTTTCACACATTATAGATTCCACAAGATCACAAAAAATTTCACTTGACAAGAATCTCAACATGCATTAACACATCAGCTCAGCTGCTAGAAGAGCAAACTTTTAAATGAGCATTCTAAAAAAAATAAAACCCTTCCTCCCCTTCGACGACCTTAAATCAGCGGTGCAAGCTCTTGTGATCCCCAGGGAGTGCTCCCCTATGTGGTCTGCCAAGATCCAAGTTGACTCCATTAAGGGCATCCCTTAACTCTGCTGCAAGGCTCATCACTGGATCGAAAAGGTACAGCCACATCACTCCAGATCTGAAAGCACTAAACTGGCTCCCTTATGAGGCAAGGATTCAGAGGAAAATTGCTTGCATGACCCACAAAGCCCTACACTTCAACACACCGAAGTACCTATGTGACAAACTGGAACTGTCCGGTGGTGGCTGATAATCTAGAAGCACCAGCACCTTACTGTTGAAACCTCGAAGAGTTCGGAAAATGAAAACCTACAACCGAGCCTTCTCCAGATTGGCCCCTAGTATCTGGAACTTCCTGCCCCCTGATATCAGACTGATCCCTTCAATCACTTAATTCAAAAAAGAAGTCAAACTGCTTTTAATGAACAAATCTCTGCCTTGAACCCACTGACTCATTCTCTGGATACTGATATGACGCAGTTCTCCAACCAGTGCTTGCACATGCTGTCTGAGTCCTGGTTTATAACTCACTGTCCAACTCCTGATTTGCAACGGACAGTGTCAGCGCTTATATTTCTTGGTTATCTATTTTCTACTTATTGAACTATTTGTTAAGCGCTCTGATAGCCTTCTAGGGTCAAGTTCATGCTATATAAAACTTTATAAATATAAAACTTTATAAATACCATATAGACTTTGAACTTTGTGGAGCTGAGATAAGATCCTTGGGGTACTCCACAGATGAGGTTGGTGGCGGTTATAGTGTAGAGGGCCAGGCTGTCTGACTCAGTGTGGCCGGTGAGAAAGCAGATCCATTGGAGGGCAGGCCCTTGAATGCTGGCCTTGTGGAGATGGGTATGGTGTAGAAGGTGGCGGATAGGTTGAGTAGGATGAGGGCTGTAGTGTCTCATCTATCCATGATCAGTCAGATGTCGTGTATGGAGGCGGTGAGGGTGGTGTGGTTAAGCCTGAAGCCAAAATGGGTGCGGTTGAGGAGGTGTTTGTTTAGGTGGTCGGCAGGTTGCTTGTTGAATCTTTTGTCCAATATCTTAGCCAGGCAGGGCAGCAGGGATATAGGTCGGTTGTTGTCCAGCCTCTTTGGGTCCACAGAGGGTTTCTTCAGGAGGGGTAATTTTGTGGTGTGTTTCCAGACCTCTGGAAAAGTTACTGTGTTAATGGAGCTGTTGAGAAACAGGGTCATGACTGACCTGATTGTTGCAAGTAGAGGTGAAGCCAAATCGGGTTTCCACATATGTTTATTCCATAACAGAGAGAGCAGCTTAGACAACCTAATCCAAGTAGTACATAGCCAAAGCTAAACGCCCGTCGCGAGTGGAACCTGGAACCCCACAAGACTCATAACATTCTATAATGAGAATACTACACACCTTTCCCCTTTTTAAAAAAACCTAAAAAAAACACATTTGCATAAACAATGAAACTTACAAGATATTTGACATGTGAAAAGAATTAAAATCTAACAAAGTCAATCATTTTAACAGGTAATTTCCTGATGCGAGAACTCCTTCTTGGAATAGATATCTCCTCATTCTGAACACATTCCCCAGATACCACATTTTGATTCACAAGAGGAGAAACACTTGTTGGTACATCTTCTTGAATCACAGTTGAATCTACAGTAGCTTCACAATTTTCTTGAAGATTAGAAGAAGGAACACAAAAATCTTGTCCAGAAAAACCCTCAAAAGCATCTAAGAAATTTTGAAAATCATCCCCATTCTCATTAGTTACTATGTCCTTTTGGGGCGTGACATTCAATTTGCTATTATTGGACCTATACATGGACACCCGTCTAAAATTCCAGATTTTCCCACCTTGTACTCTGACAGCTTTGCTAAAAACCTCAATTACTTTGAGAGGATCAGACCATTTTGACCACTTTCTGTCAGGACACCCAAACTTGACACGTACCCAATCACCCACTTTAATTTTATAGTTAGAAAAACGATTCTTACAATTCTCTTTTTGCATTTTGTCTTGATATTTTAGTACGCGTTCTCTGACAGCCTTGAGATCCAACAAAGGATCATTAAGATCATTAGATTTTAACCACCAAGGCCTGAGTTTCGAACTGGCTTTCCTCCCCCTCAACATCTCGAACGGAGAAAACCCAGTTACAGAATGGGGAGAAGTTCGATATGTAAGCAAAGTGGCTCTCAAAGCTTTCCTCCAGTCTATGTTACTTTTAATAGCTAATTGTATGGATTCTTTTACTACTCTGTTAAACCGTTCAACTTGACCATTGGCCATAGGATTGTAATTAGACACTCTCTTGTGGACAATACCACATTTATTTAAAAACAATTCTAACTCTTTACTAATGAATTGTGGGCCATTATCAGACACAAGTTCAGCAGGCAAGCCTTCCCTGCTAAAAATATTGTCCAAAAACTCTATGAGCTGAGTTGAGGTAATTTTGTCTACAATTTTGACTTCTGGCCATTTCAAAAAATAATCTACCAAAACTAAAGTAAAGACATTTTTCGCGGGCGTCAGAGACAAAGGGCCAATTATATCAATACCCATTTTTTTCCATGGTCCTTGTGAATATTCAGTCGGAGAAACACCCACCGATAAAGGTTTAACTGTCTTGTCACTTTTAGAGCAGTGGGCACAATCTCTAACCCATTTGTCTACCATGTTGTCAATGCAAGGCCACCAATAAAATTCCCTTAAACGTCTTTTGGTGCAGGACATGCCCATATGTCCTTCATGAGATAAATTGATTAAATTATCTCTGATTCCTTGCGGGGGAACTATTTTATCACCCCTGGTTACAAAGCCATGTGAGAACATAAGTTCATCCTTAATTTTAAAAAACGAACTGATTTCACCATTCAACTTCCTCTCTTCCGGCCAACCAACACGCAGATAATTAATCACACTTTTCAGTGTCACATCCTTGGACATTTCTTTTTCCCACTGTTCTTCAGAAATAGTATCCGAACCCATAGTGTGATTTATATCCTCCATGGTGTATGCTACGTCACATTCCTCTTTGCCCCTACCTAATTCTGTAACATCAGACAAAGGCAAAGAAAGTCGCGACATACAATCAGCATGTACATTCATTCGGCCAGGAATATACACGACAGAACACTGATATTCTTGCAATTTAGCAGCTAATCTTGCTAACCATGCTGTAAGTGTTCTGCCACCTCCAGCCGCTAACATGTTAATTAGAGGTTTATGGTCTGTCCTCAATTGAAACTTTGTTCCCCACAACAATTGTCTAAAATGTTGGGCAGCCCAAGTACATGCAAGCAACTCCCTCTCAATAGTGGAGTAGTTGAATTCTGCCCCACGCAGTGATCTAGAGGCATAAGATACTACGAACTCTTCACCAAAGTTCTTTTGCATCAGCACCGCCCCTAAACCTGTGCTGCTAGCATCCACAGCCACTAT
The DNA here is from genome assembly GCF_964204655.1 of Triturus cristatus. Lineage (NCBI taxonomy): Eukaryota > Metazoa > Chordata > Amphibia > Caudata > Salamandridae > Triturus > Triturus cristatus. Next base: position 516,367,451 of record NC_140588.1, read on the forward strand.
GCACTCTCCACCAATGTCAAACGGTCTCAAGAAAGGAGCAGAGCTGATATCATTTTTTAGAATTCCAAAGGCTAGATTCTGTTGCTCACCCCAGATGAATTTCGCATTTTTCTTCAATAATTCACGTAAAGGGAATACTTTCGAAGAATAGTTCTTCACAAATTTACTATAGAATTCAGTTAAACCTAGAAAGGATAGCAACTGCTCTTTCGTGGTAGGTGCCGGTGCTTCCTGAACACTTCTCACATGGTCTAATTTGGGCTTGATCCCTTCGCTTGATATTTCATGTCCTAAATATTCAACACTACTTTTCCTGAACTTGCATTTAGTGAATTTTAGTGTTAGACCTTTCTTTTGTATAGCATCCAAAACCTTTTTTAGATTAGAGTCATGTTCCTCGAAATCTCTCCCAAAAATTAAGATGTCATCTTGAAACGCAATCGCTCCAGGGCAACCCTCTAACAAATCTTTCATGATCCTCTGAAAGACTGAAGCTGCATTAGCTAACCCAAAGGGCATTCTTAGGAATGGGAACATGCCTTCGGGTGTGATAAATGCTGTTAGCGATTTGGATTCCTCGTGTAACACAATTTGGTGATACGCACTAGCCAAATCCACCGTAGAAAACACACATGCACCTGAGAGAGTTGAGATCAACTCATGTATGTTGGGCAGAGGATGTCTGTCGATCCAGATTTCTTTATTTAAGCTACGTAGATCACCACACAAGCGCAAATCCCCATTACTTTTGAGAGAAAGAACCACCGGAGAAACCCATGGGGAAGATTCTATTGGTTCAATCACGCTCCTAGACACAAGATCAGCTAGTATGTCTTTCAATTTGGTGCGGTAAGCCAAAGGTACATTGCGGACCTTGTGTCTTACAGGTAATGCGGAGTCTTTAAGTATAATCTTATGTTTAAAATGTATGTATTCTCCAAGGGTGTCTTGAAATACTTTGGGATATGAACTTTTTATGGTTTGAACAAATGCCTCATCATCTGCAGAAATACTATACACAGGTGGCGAGGCATTAGGATCCAACTTGATTCCCAACTCTTGTTGATGTGGCCATCCTAATATGGATACACCCTTGGTAGCAACATACAATTTACCTTTGCTTTTTCTTCCTTTAAATGCAAAATCTACCCAAATAAAGCCTTCCAGCTCAATTTTGTGTCCTGAATAACTGCCTGGTTTTATGTCTGGAGGTAACAATTGTTTTCTGTCCCACAATTTTTTAAATAGATCCTTGCCAATGATAGAGTACCATGCACATGAATCAATCATCATCAACACTGCTTTCCCGTCAATAAATATTGTACCAGAAGGAAAACCTTTGCAATTACTCCCAGTCACACAAGAGATACAATTGAATTCATTGAATTCCGTGGAGATATCTTCTTCATCATATGTTACACAATTAACTTTCTGCATTGACCTACACATTTTCCCAAAATGGCCTGCTTTCTTGCATTTGATGCAAATTTTACTCCAAGCAGGACATCCTTTGGAGTTACCTACATGATCGAAACTGCCACATCTGTAACATATAACAGGATTTCTTCTATTGTTGAATTTATTATCTTTTAAAGTAAAATCCTTTCTTTTGGCAAATTGTGGTCTTTTTGTTGTAAATTGGTTTTTAACAAGTGAAACCTCAACTACAGGATCTTGTACCTTAGTATTACATACTTGAGGTTGGCCTCTGATCTCATTGACACATTTTTCAGATTGTTCAATGCCTTTGGCAATATTCACCAAAGCAGTTAAAGACGATTCAGTGCCTAACCACAATCGTTCTTGTATTTTCTTGCTTTTTGTCTTCATCATTATTTGATCTCTTAACACTTGCTCATAATTGATGGTTTCAAATGCACATGAGCCTGCTAATGAACGTAGAGCAGATACATAACTTTCAATTGACTCATCTTCTTTTTGTGCGCGGGAGTAAAATTTAAACCTTTCCATTACCACATTGGTTTTCTTCCCAAACCTGATACTCATTTTTTTGACAGCAACTTCGAAAACATTTACTCCTTCTGTACTCTCTAAGGGAGGTAAATTATCAAACTCTTTAATCCCCTGGCCCCCTAAACAATGTCTCAAAAGATCTAATTTTCTTTTGGGGGAACATCCATCCTCTTCTAAAACTTCTACATAGGCTATAAACATGGGGTACCATAGATCCCATTCCATTTTAGGCTCGCCAGCAGAAGGTAAGAAATGTGGGGGTGCTGAAATATTTGACATAGTAAAAATGAGAACAATTCCCTTACAATAATTGAGTTAAAAACTGTATGGTTGTATACATGCACTTGAATTTTTTAAATGCCTTAAAGAACTATTGTGTAAACTTATTAATATGTTATACTTATACTCGTTTGGCAAACATGAATTATACACCTGGAGAAACACAGTAATGAGAAAAATGAAGTAAAAGAAAGAAGAACAACAACAATAAAAAAAAACTATCTTTGCATCACGTGTCTCACTGAAAATGATGCTTGCATTCCTTTCCTTCACCAGTAACGTGAAAATGCATTTTAAATGGCCCTTAAAATAGCACAGAAACCGCACTAGTGGTTGAGTTCCCTACTAAATATGGCCGCCGAGAACGTGTGATGTCATCGCGCTGCCAGCATGCTCCGCGCGTTTCTCAGCGCGATTCAGCGTCATTCAATAGCGAGCGTGGAGGTGCGCGGAGACCGAATCTTGATGTGAAATTCCAAAACGTAAGTTCTTGTATACTTTTGAATTTCTCTCCAATACAGCGCCACCCAGCTACAAAATATATTCCAAACCTTGCCAATCTTCGAGCAAACACGGTTTAAAATTGTTTGTAACCGGCCATATACACGCTCGCTTTACAGTCGCTTTCAGGCTCCACAACTGTATTCACTTAACTGGACTCCGACGCTAGGCACAGCTTACGATCTTTCTGTCCGCAGCTCGCACGGCAAACAGCAAACAGGGCTCACACAGTCGCAAATACAGCCGCAGGTGCAATCACAGCACAACTGTTTGATTCAGCCGCCGGTGCGTGTGCATTCACACATTCACGCACTTGTAAATAAAAATTTTCCTGATACCTTAAATCTTCCGTTCAAGTGAGCGCTGTTCTCTCTTGATCCCGCTTGTCGCCAATATGTTGCAAGTAGAGGTGAAGCCAAATCGGGTTTCCACATATGTTTATTCCATAACAGAGAGAGCAGCTTAGACAACCACATCCAAGTAGTACATAGCCAAAGCTAACCGCCCGTCGCGAGTGGAACCTGGAACCCCACAAGACTCATAACATTCTATAATGAGAATACTACACTGATAAGATCCAGTCCTTTGGTGAAGATGTGGGCAAGGATCCGATGGTGCTCCTACACCGAGTCTGCCATTCTCGGGACTCCGAGTCCACCCTCCTCTGGGACACTGAACATCTCAGGTGGCTCCTAGATGAGGGCGAGAGGGTAGAGTTGATTTTACTTGATCTCAGCGTTGCCTTCAACACTGTGTCCCATGACATGCTCATTCTGAGGCTAGCACAATTGGGGCTCCAGGGAACAGCATTTGCCTGGCTATCCTCTTTTCTAAAAGGCCGAACCTTTCAGGTTTTCTCGGGTAGTGACTCCTCCAAGTGTCATAAATTGACTTCTGGGGTCCCACAGGGTTCGGCTCTAAGCCCCTGCACTTTTCAACATCCATGTTCGCCCTCTGGTGGACCCGGTGGAAAGTTGTGGTCTAACGTTATTCTCTTATGAGGATGATACTCAAATCATCTTTTCTTTATCATCCGGTCATGACCACAACTCTGTGTCATTAAACTCCTGTCAGGCGTGTGTAGCATCACGCACGAATAGCAACTCACTGAAATTGAATGGAGAAAAACTGAGGTGCTGGTGCTTGGTAAGAATCCGTCTCTCAGGGATGCCCAGTACTGGCCCTACATTTTGGGCGATATTCCTGTCCCTCCCATTAACGTAAAAAATCTTAGCTTTTTAGTGGACTCCAAGCTTTCCCTTATGCCTCAGGTGGTGAAGGTGTCACTGCTTGCTTCGCCATCCAGGGATGCTTCAGAACTTCATCTAGACTTTTTCCTTTTCCTGCTCAAAGAACGGTCCTCCAGGTACTTATTCTGTCTCGCCTGGACTGTGGTAACATTCTGTATTTGGGGGTTGTTGGATAATGTGTTACTAGTAGGGGCAAATGTGTATCTGCCACTCGTAATAATGTCACAAACACAATATAGGGCTCAGTACAGGTCTTAGAAAATTATTCCATGCTCAAACCCTGGTAGCTTGGCAGTGAGCAGGCAGGCTTAACTTCAAAGACAGGTATGTAAAGGATGTGAAAAAAAAATCTGTGAATATTTAAGACACAACATACAATAAAAATCCAAAACCAATTTATAAAAACAGGAAATATTTTTATCTTTAAAGTGACACCAAAAAGAAAAACATTCAAAGTAGGGAACCGGAGATATGATTGTTTAAAGATTTAGCACTATATATCACATAGAAACCGATAGTGCCTATTGGTAAATCTGGTCGCGCTAGACTGGGGCAAAGTCAAAGTTTCAGGCCAGCCGCATTAGAGCCCTGCGCTGCTACCCCCCACGGTAGACCTCGGTCAAAGTTTTTACCTTCTGACTTAGAAACTTTTCTGGTGCTTTTCTTCCCGGGCTCCCTCAAAGCTCTCAGCCAGTCTGGATTCTGTGAGGATTCACCCGCTTGCCTTACCACAAGCTCCTGGTCAAACTTGTAGAAGTCAGACCTCCGAGACTTTCCAGCGAGCTGAACCAGGGATCCAGGCTGGCTCTCAATTGAACGTGGGCGGCTTGGCTCTCGCGGGTTGTCCCGGTCACCTTTTCTACGTTCAGACTTAAACACCTTTATGGAGCTTTTTCTTCAGGGGTCCCTCGCTACTCTTCACCAGGCCGGATTCGATGAGGGTTCGCTGGCTTGAGTTTCAACCTTACTCTTTGTCAAACTCTGGAAGTTGAACCCCCAGAGCTTTTCAGTGGGATCAAACCTATCCCGCAGGCCGTCTTGCATTTGAGGGTCGCCGGCTTGGTTGGCCAGGTCGAGTCGGTCCACTTATGGAGCTTTTTTCCAAAGTTGCTCCAAACTTCTCCAAACTTCTGGAACTTCTTCCTGAAGTTCCCCAAAGGGTCCCAAAGTGTCCATAGCTTACTCCAAGGGTCTGGAAGCTCCAAGATGGTCATTGAAAGTTTGGGACTTCAGTTCCCACAATCCACTTGGACGAAACCCTCACAAATCCACTGGTTGTACTCCAGGCTGACGATTCTTGGTAGTGATGTTACAGGTGAGCTCTGTTAACCTATAGCTTGCAGGGAGTCCACTATTTAGTCATTTTGAAGCAAGGTAGTCCATAGGGCTGTAATCTAGATTGTGCAGCAGGTGCAGTCTTTAGAGTGCAGGACCTGGTTGGTGCAAATCACACTTCTCAGAAGGGTTCCTTCTTCTTTTTTGAGTTTCAAGCAGCAGATCCGAGAGGCTCTGCCCCTCTCAGATACGTATTCCAAGTTCTCTGGGCCAAGCTGGAGGGCACTCCTGTCCAATGAGGTGAAGGGCAACACCCCAGGTTATGACAACATCCTCCCAAGTGTGGCACTATTTCCTCTTAGAGAGCACCATTTCTCCAAAATTCATCCTGGCTGATTTTCCAGCAGGGAGAGAAGAGCTGGCTAAACATGCCTTCAGGATGGCTAATCACCATAGTCTCTCCCCCTTGCTTCTGCTCATTCCTTCCTTAATCCTACCATCTGGTTGGGTTCAAAGAATAGAGGCGTAAATTAAACTGGTTTCTTCTGCCTGTCTCCTCCTTCCATTGAAGAATTTTGTTTACCACCCCTCCCCCTGCTCTGGCATTCCTATGTAGCAGTATTCTGCCCTCCCAGACGAGCTGTCTAAACCCAGGGGCTATTTACCACTTCATCAAAAGATCCTGGCTAATCCACTTAACTCTGACTAATCAGGACAGACCACTGGAAGACTGAATTTTGCTTACAGACAAGAGAGTCTTATAACTTCTTGTCTGTACACTTTAGGAGAAATTCAACAATACCATATTGTTGGATTTATAAATACCATTCTAGGAAGTCCTTGAATGCTATTTGTTATGATTCTCATAGTGGGAATTATTAGTTATGACATTCTTGCCATTTTAACCTATGTAGCAGGGGTCTTGCAATGGGAAAAATGACTTGGGCCATTTTTCCAATACCAGTACTTATAAAGACATATTTTATAAGGACCCTGCCTATATCTAAAGGACACCCCACCCTTGGAACACCTAGGGGAGACTTTAGGGGTTCTGAATATGTAAAAATATTGCAGATCCTCATTCCACAGTGCTCCTAGTACAAAGGTCGATTTTGGGAAGCACTTATCAACACTGTGGGGAGTGAAAGGTACATTTTCACTAAACCCAGGGTATGTAAAACTCATTTTATAAGTGTCCTCCTTATAAATACCTGAACCCCCCAACCCATGAGCCACCTAGGGGAGACCCCGGGGGTACCTAATATGCCCTAACATTGTAGATGATCAATTCTTAAGTTCCCCAAACACCAAAGTCAGGTTTGGGCACAATTTGCATTTTAAAAGCACTCCTGCAACACAGGGCTTCTTTTAAACTGACCTCAGGCTTCAGCAGTGCACACGTGAAAGGGCTGCTGGCCTCTAAACTGCCATGCCCTATTATCTACTAGGGACTTAAAGGTAGTTTCAATCCCATTGCCATATTGTGTACTAGGGCCTTATACTGAAGGTTATGCCAATCATAGGGGTACCCTAACCCATAGAGTGCCATAGTGTATGTAGGTGTTTTCACTGTATTCCAAGTGTCTCTTCCAGTATAGCACTGGCCCTTGGCCTGGTTAGGTCGAGCCCAAGGTCAGTAAGAGTCAGTTACCACCATTACCAGTCAGCAAAATAGTTAGTGGGTGTCCAGGGCACAGGATGAATTAACAGGGGTGGATAAAACCTCCATGAGAAGCATGCAGGTGGTGCAGAATGCGTCTGCCTGACTGATCAACGGACTGCCAAAACATGCTTTGGCCACTCCTCTTCTGCGTGAGCTTTACTGGCTAAGGGTGGAGAAACTTATCCAGTATAAGGCTCTTTGTTACATCTTCAAAGCTAGGGCTGAGGTTGCATTCCCCCCCCATCACCAGCTTGATAAACTTGTATTGGCCCGAGTGCTGTCTGAGCTCTAGCAACCTCTCTCTGTGCACATTTCCCAGGATTAAACGATTTACAGGAACATCTAAGATTCTGCCCTTCACTAACCACCTTTCGCAGACAATTAAAGAGGTGGTTGTTCTGAGCTTGCTGGGCTGTGATCACTCATGCCTGTTGATAAAGTGCCGGGAAACCCCAAATGGGTAGCTGTTGCACTTTATACGCTTCTTAATCTAATCTAATCTCCTGAACGAATGGAGCTCATAGTTGCTACAATTTCTGACATTGTGATGGTGAGCCAGGTGGTCATGGTGGAACCCTGGATGTTAGTCTCTGTGGGCAAGAGTGCTGGGATGATGGAAGGGTCTGCCTGAGGGGCAAAGTTGTTGTAGATGTTGCTGATCTCGTCGCTTAAATAGTCTGAGAGCTTGGCACAGAGGTCCTGCATGTTGGAGATGGTTGTGGTGCATGCGTCAGGAGGGTTGAAATCCTTCACAATGGCGAAGATTTCTCTGGCGTTTGTGCTGTTCTCGATACGTTCGGTCAGTGCTGATCAATTGGTTGACATGATTTTTTCTGTTGGTAGAAACTAAGGGCTGATTTGCAGGTGCATTCGTCTGTATCTTCGTGGGTCTGTCTCCATCTACATTTGAGTTGTTTGCAGGAGCGTTTGGCGAGAGTTAGTTCTTCTGTATACCAGCTTGATTGAGACCCGGTCCTGGTGGAGTTGGTGATCTTGAGCGGAGCCCGGACATTAGTGAGGGAGGAGATCCAAGTGATGAAGTTGGCGGTGGATTGTTAGAGGTTGTGGTGGTTTTGGGGTCAACTGGTTTGGAGCTTGGAAGTCCATATTTCTTTGGCGATCCTGTTCCAATTTTGGAAGGTATATTTCAGGAGGAGGTGTTTTGTGATGGTGGGGAATGAGGTGGTCGAAGTGGACAAGGGCACGGTTGGTCCAGGAGAGGAGGGTGGGCTGGTTGTCTGAGATGCTAAAGGTTGTGAAGATGAGGTCCAGGACATGTCTGGTGGCATGGGTGGGGCCTTCCACTTGCCGGGTAAGTCGAAGTACAGTTAGGTCTTCCAGGAGGTTGATGGTGTTGGGGTCTTTGAGGTTCTCCAGGTGGTATTTGAGGTTACAGAGGAGGACGAAGGAGCTTGAGTCAAGCACCAGAGGGGCGATGGAGTCCACAATACTGTTACTAAGTTTGGGGTGAAGTCCCGGGGGCCAGTAAATAAAGGTAGGCACGGACTTGCCTTTGGCATGGCTGTGACTGGACAATGGGATTAGAGCTCATGGACGATTTCTGGCAAGTCCCAAATTTTCTGACTTGCAGATGTTTTGTAAGGTTCCCAGTAGAGGACACTCATTACCAGTTTTCAGTAAATCCTTTTGGCCTCGTGTCTCCCCAATATGTCTTTACAAATGTATTCTGAGAATGTTCTTCTTCACCAGCTCGGAGCGGGAATGTTTCCCTACATTTGGCTTAATTTTGCTTTCTTTCCTTTTAAGGCAATAGTGGTGCTTCTGTCTCTTCATCAAGTACTTCGGCTGCAGGGTCTTCAATGTCAAAGGGAGACTATCACTTCTGTTATTCATTGAGGCCCCTCTTGTATTGTCTTTTCATCCAGTGGACCCTGAGTTTTGGAAAAGAGGTCATATGAACTTTAGAGGGGAACTCTGTGCCCATCCCTTAACCAGGGAAACAGAATATGCCGCCATACTAGTTGAGGCAGTGCTATCTATTCTCAATGAACTACAACCTACACCATGATCTGTTCCATCTGATTGTATCTCAGTGGGATCTGCTGGAAGTGGATCTGTTTGCCAGTGATGAGGACTTCTTGTTTCAAAGGCTTTGGTAATTGGCTCCACCCTGCTATGCCTGGAGAGGTGATGCCGTCATTCAATTGGCCAAAGATGGCGTTATAATCCTCTCATGCCTTTTCTGTCCCCATATACTAGCAAAGATTTGGATCAAGAGTTCTTAGGTGATTCCCATTGCACCATGGTGGTTTTGACACCCATTGTTTCCTCTACATCACCTACAGGCATTGGCACCTTTTGGGGAGTTCCCTGTTTGTCTTTCACCCCTCCTGCTGACTCTGCAGTTAGAGGGTGGATTTCTACGCCTTCACCCCACTGTCCAACAACTTTGCATGTCCATGTCACTGGCCTCATTTTATCGGCCAGACACATCCTCATGGCCTGCTTCGCAGATCCTGAAATCCATTTAGCATTTTTTATTTCTTGCAGGATCAGCTTATTTTGGGCTCATTGACCTATTAACCTCCATTTTACATAGCTAATGGGCTTCAAGCCTTCCCTTCTGTGAAAAATGTGCAGAAGTTCCCCAGATTCACCCTTTGGTTCCATCATGAGATCTGCCATTGGTGCTGACTGCTCTCGTCCGAGCCCTATTTTAACTTTCTTTGCTCATATATAAGGTTATTTTTCTAGTTAACATTACCTCCACAAGCCATATAGGGCAACAGGGGAGCTTTATTATGCAAAGCCCCAATGTTTGCCATCTTTTTCCCGGATCCAGTGTCTCCTGAGGAAGCGGTGCACCATACTTTGGCCATTCATCTATTTATTGGTAGTTGATGGATCCTTTTTAGAACATGAAGGCCTTATTTTTCTCCAATAACACTTCTGTTAAAACAAGAGACCCTCTCCATTCCCTGTGAGGGGATTATTTACTAAGGTTTACTAAGACGGAGGAAGGACTGATCACTTACTGGTAATTCTCATTACTCCCAAGTCCAAGCCTTCCTTGTCATAATCGTATGCACCCTCCCTACCTTCTGGTGTTGCTCTATTGCTGCTCAGGGACATGCTGAGGAAGGCTTTATTTGAATCCCACAGGAAAGATATCAATTACAGTTAAAACTCCAAAAAAATGTGCGTTTGAGTTCTTGAGAGTTATATTTTTTCATTTGGAGCAATTAAAGGTTACCGATAAGTAGTCAGGCAACTTTGTTCCGGTGGAAGCTGCATGTCATCCAGAGGTCTTTCTCATGGGTCATTTTAGCATTCTCCTGCAACTAGGTGTTTTGCTCACTATTGCTTCTTTCTTTATGAGAACTCTAAATAAATACCTCTTAAACATTTGGCGCTGGGTATAATAGCGTAGGTTCACAATCTAGTGGTTGCCCAGGGAATCTGCTGCTTCTTCCCAGTTGTTGAGAGATGCAGACTTCAAGGCAGTTCATTAGCGAGTGCTTGAATATATCTGGTGTTAAAAAACATGCACAAAGCACATCACCATGGTCCCTGATATGTAGTTGCTGCACACAGCAACAGCACAAACAACAATCCTTGAATAAGAGAGGTTGAAAGAGAAGGAAATTAGAGATCTTGCCCTGTCAGTTTCAGGAAGTAGGCATGTTTGCACTCCACATTATAAAGGGTCTGTTGATAAGCTGCTCTTTGTAGTGTGAGCCTATTTTATCAGGTTACCTAAGATGATTTTATAGTTTCATGGTAAAATTTGCTCTAGGAAAATAAAATACACGTTGCTAAATAAAGACTCGTACAATATGTAGCCTCACTTCTCCCAGATATTGGAAACAAAATATCATTCTCATTGAAACTTCGCAACAAACGGATTTTGATTGAACTGGATATAAATTTATGACGGTATATGAAATATTAAATCAGGCTTTAATGTCAAGTACAGAGTACAACAACTTGTTTGTTATGACTTTTGAAAGCTTCCCTGTGCTTGGCCTGCAAGTGTCATCACACTGACTGCTTGAAGAGTAAAAAGGAATAACTTGACTTTAAAAAATGGAAGACCATTGCACAGATAATCCCGAGAAGACATGAGGGACTACGAAGTCCGAAATTCTTAATGTATTATTCTGCAATGCCCCATAAAAGGAAAAGTGCAGAGGATGCTTACTGCGCATATTTTCCCCCTGGTACAGAGGTGTCTGTGGTAGCACAGCTATAATAGGTGAACCGCTGGAATAGCTATACTGCCATCTTTGGAATAGCTAGAAGGTCACCTAGTGGACTAAATGGAAGGTCATTCAATGGAATAGCACGTAAGCCATATACTGGAATAGCTAGTGTCATTAGTGAGTGATTCCAACAATAGTGGGTCAGAGATCCTCCAGCCCAGCGTGGTGGAGGAGGCTCAGTGTAGCCCAGCTAGGTCCCAGGATAGCGAGGAGGGTGTAGGGGCTCGCTGCCTGGCTCAGTGGAGCAGGAGTGAGGGGGTGACCGAGGGTCCCCAGACGCCCGAAACCCTGCCTCAGGACTTGGATGGTTTCATGAGGGAACACCAAGTTGGGGACCTAGGCTGTCCTGTTAGTCCACTTGAGGAAGATCTCTTAGTGAGTGGAGGACCTGGAGCACCTGTAACCAGGGCTCCTGTGGTTCTGGAGTCTGGCGGTACCGCTCCGGTAGGGAGGGTACAGGAGTCCAGCGTGAGTGATTGGGGGATGAGTTCCCCAGTGGAAGAGCCGGTGGGTCAGGGACTTCCCAGTTGGGCTAGGTTCCCGTGTAGTGACCAGGGTGACACCACTTCTGTTCTGGGGGATCTCCGCGCACTGTCAGGTGGACAGGGGACGGGAGATCAGCGCCAGACAGACAGTCGCTCGACATACGTGTCATTTGATAGCCTCAGGGGGATGGAGTGGAGATCCCCAGAAGTCCTGGAGTGCCAGGCAATTATTCCACCAAAGGTTCTAGGCCGGAGGTTGGAAGGCCAGGTTCGGGATCAGCCTGACCTGAAGGGTGGGACGTCTGTAATCAGCGTCCCGACCAGTTCTTCTTCCAGAGGTACCGCCCCAGTTGGTAGGGAGCAGGGTTCTGGAAGGGGGTGCAGAGGGTGGGAGAGCCCACCTCTGCCCCCGGTACAACCTGAGGGGTTAAACCCTGGGTTGGAATGGCGTTCTAGGTGTACCCCTCGCCAGAGGAGGAGGAACCCTAGGAGAAGAGGTAGGGGGAGGAGAGCCTTCCCTGAGACTCCTGGTCCGCCTGTGGGTGTAGACCCTAGGCTGGAGAACCAGTGGCAGTCTAGTCCTGTCTTTCAGAGAGGAAGAGTGGAGAATGGCCGCTATGTGCCAGGGGTTACTACCCCCCACTCTGTGGTTAGGCAAAGACCAGTGGCACCTGGGTGGCCTAGGGCCTGGTCTTGGCCGCGGACAACTTGGGAGTACCAGTGGGGTAGCCCAGTTGGTCCAGACAGTGGTGTTAGAAAGAATTCCATGGGTTCACCGTGGCGTAGAACCGGAGGGTGTCCCTGCAGTTGCGGGCCCGCGTCCGTGTTCTATCGCCCCAAGCAGGGAAGTCCATCACGGTGGTGATTGGGCTGCCCTGCGTTTTGGCTGGAAGGGGGTTGTGTTGGACTTGGCCCTTCTGGCAGGTTCACCCCTGAACTTTTTTGATTTTTACTGGTGACTTGGTGTGGTGATTGTTTGGTTTCTGCGCACTTTCCCTGTGTCCCAGGGTAAAGTGCGTGCGTGCTCTGAGTGCATGTGGTGAGATAGGCCTGCCCTCCCATAGGAATGCATGGGGAATGTATGTGTCCCTAGTAGTTCCTGATGCGTGGGGTGTGCAGGCCCGAGTTTGGTATGTGCGGACTCGTGGGAGTGAATGCTGCGCGATGATGTGTGCGGCGTGTATGTACCTAGTGTGGAAGTGCCACTTCTAGAAGTGGGCACTTCTGTGTGCAGTGTGTCTGTCGCGTGATTGGCTGGTCGTGTCATGTGACGGGCTAGGGATTCCCCAGAGTCAGGATGAGTCACCCGGTGGTGAATGGGGAGATCAGCAGCTAGATGGGTGGGAGGAGTACACCTGGGTCCTGAATAGGACAGGGTTTTCCACACACAATGCTGGCCCCGCCCCCTGTGGTGCGACTGACGACCCTAGCCCTGCCAGTGAATAGAGTGAGGGGCTGAGCACATCAAGGGTGCTCCCCAACCAGCTGCGACTGGTTTTCCCCCTCACCCTGAACCCAGAACAAAGGGTTTGCCTGTATAAAAATGGGGCTGTGTCCCCACAGAAACTGTTCTCTGCCAGGATCTTACCTGAGGGGGGCTGCTGCTGCTGCTGGACCAGAGGACCGCCACTTGGATTACCTCCCTGCCTGGAGGCCCAGTGAGCTGGCTCTGGGTCCAGCCTTGCCCCCCTGCTCTTGAAGGACCTTATTGCTGGACTTTGGGCTTATTCTCCCTAGAGCGTCTGGGAGCTTTTATTGGCCTCTAGCGCTGAGAGCGCTCTACTTTTTATCCTTAGCGCTAGGAGCGCTTTAATTCTACAAACCGGTGCCCACCCGGCATTTGCCCCGTGTTTTGGCGATCCTGAAGTCCCCTGGCAGGTGCCCACCCTGCCAGGGACATTGTGGTGGTCGTTGGCGGGTGCCCACCCCGCTTATTTAATTATTTAGTTATCGGGTGCCCACCCCGTTTATTCACCTCAAGTAAGAGGGAGCCTACCCCTCAATGTCCCCGCTTCACCGCCGCCGGCCCGAGCCACGAACGCGGCGAACCAGGAAGTCAGGCAGCCTCGGAAGGGACAGGGGCGTGGCCTAACACAGGAAGCGGACGGGAGCCTACCCCGTGCTTCCCCGAGAGAAGCGGAACGACGTAGAGATGACCGGGGCTCCCGTGAGCTGAGGAGAGCCCCGCAAGTGCACCAGCCGGCTAGCAGAAGCGGAGGGGGCCCGAGGCACATTGCCGGTGCCTGCCCCCACCGCTGAAGAAGACGTACTGCTGCCGGAGCCTCCCCACGCAGAGAAGAAGCTCCGCCGCCCCGCTGCGAGGGACCGAAGCAGAGAACCAGCAGGGAGTTACCTCGACGAAGCCCCGGTGAGTGAGGGGGGGGTCGCTCCCACGCTGGTGCCTGCTATCTTGCTGAGTCCCCCGAGCGGGACTCCAACGGTTGGGGCCATTGTTGTTTCAGAGTCCCGAGCGGGACTCCAACCTTCCGAGGGCATTTCTATGGTGCGTGGAGCCCACGAGGCTCCCACGCGCCGCAGTGTCTCTGAGCCCCCGCGAGGCTCCAACGAAGGGGCCCGCATTATTTTCTCGAGCACTGGTGTGCTCCAACGACCCGCATTGGTTTGCCCTGAGCCCCGAGAAGGCTCCAACGTTACGGGGCCATTCTTGTTCTAGAGCCCAGAGAGGCTCTCACGACAGGGGCCTAATGGTTCACGGAGCCCCGTGAGGCTCTTATGTGGTGCTTATGTGGTTCCAGAGCCTGTGAGGCTCCAACGTTTGGGCATAGTACTTCCAGAGCCTAGGTGGCTCACGTGCTGCATATTTTTGTTTTGAAAGGCACAGAGGTGCCCAGGCCCCAGTCCCTACAGCTGCCCAGCACTTCGTGGGCAGCTGCAACGTTTAGGTTGTGCCTTGTGCGCCGGGCTTGCGCAGCCTGCGCAGTCGCGCCCTGACATTCTTGTATATTGGGTATTTCTGCATCCTGAGAGGCCAGTTGGCCTGCGGACAGTTATCTTGTGTTGTGCCCTCCCCTAGGGCACTTGGTGATTTTCATACATGTACTTTTTGCGCCTGCGCAATGCCTTCATGATATTTTCTGTCCTGAATTGTGTTTACACCTCTAAATGTATTTTATGCATCCTGTGTTTATGTGCTTAGACCCCTACAGGTAGAGTGATACTTAGGTGGTTGTTTTCTCCTTAGTACAGGTGGTACTAGTGAGGTCCTAGTTCCCTGCGTGGTATTCCTAAAGGTGGTTAGGGTTGCGTAGGTGGTACGTTCTGATATCAGTAGTTACTGGTTGTGTGCTACATGTTCTATTTTTAGTGCTACAGTGATTGTGTGCTATGTTCTCAAATATTATTCCTACAAAGTGCTAATTCCTGACAGTGGTCCATGTGGCCCTGTCCCCTGTATATATAATCCCTTGTAAATTCTGCCCGTGCCTGTTGGCACATTGTAAAGTGTGTGTTTTTATCTAATGTGTTGTGTATAATACAAAGGTTATTTTTATATAATACCTTGTGTGGAGTTTCCTTTGTGGTGGGCCTTGGGTGTTGTTGCTGGGTGCGCGCGCAAACGCTTTACACATCGCCTCAGGGATAAGCCTGTCTGCTCGTGCCAAGCTACCAAGGGGGTGAGCAGGGGTTATCTTTGGCGTGTAACTTCCTTGCCCTGACTAGAGTGGTGGTTTCTGCCTGACTTTGGCGCAAGCCTTAGCCAGCCAGAAATCCCATTTCTAACATGGAGCAACAGCGGAAACCCTCTTTAGTAGAGCAAATACCGGTGTTTGTGAAATATCTCTTGACGCCCAACAAGAGTGGCATTCATACTTGCCATTTCCCCTCTGTTGAGCCCCTCGCCGTACAGATGCAGAGGCAGGCATGTATGTTTTTAATATTAGTAAGTACATTTAAACAGATACTAATATCACTTCTGAGAAGAGAGAGATGAGAAAAAGAATAACTAAGAATCATTTTCTACTTATTTGTATTTTAATTGAAGCCTGAAAAAGATCCAGCAAGAAAATAAACCGCAAACTGAGAAAGATGCGCGGAGTGGATTATACGTATATATTTTCACAGTTGATGTGATATATTCTCTCGTCATAGTGTCCAAAAACAATAATACCAAAGCTCCAGCTGGTTTAAGATGTGAGAACAGCAGCACCGCGCTGATGTAATGCCTTATTCATTGTGTGTCTTGTTTCACTTGCTGTCCTGGAAAAGCTGCAACTCTCTTGCATTTCATGTAATACTGTTTAAAAAGAACAAACACACCCCTGGCAGCTTAAAATGAAAAATGATCTTTTCTTGAGCTCCAGATTTTTGCCTTTCTCGAGTTTACCTGTTTTGAGATTCTTGATGATCAGAGGGCATTAATCAGATTTGCTTATAAACAAACTTGGTACATTTACAAGCTTTTCACCTCTCCCTCGGAGCACTTCTCACATACACCTGTAAACTTACCGACTCTCTCTCTCTTTCAATTATTTACAGTAAGTCACTTGAGCCAGGCAGTATCGCTACACCTACTTAAATTACATGCTGCAGATTACAACAACAACACAATGACACAATTAAAGTGAGCTACAGGAGGAAACACGAGCAATCGAAAGGTGGCTGTCATCGGGGTGCAGTCCAAGCTTTGGTGAGGTAAAATCTCTGCCACATTCTTTAACGTCTGCTGGCAGAGTGAGTTTCTCATATCAGGAGCATGCACGGGGGCTGTAGAATTTACAAAAATGAACACCACCATTCTTCGGAGGTCACTGTTGTCTGTTCACGAAGTATGCTTTCATCTTATTGTGCCAACAGGCCAGTTAACAGCTACATAGAATAAAAGGTCTTTGCTGGTACCTACTGTCAGCTGAGTGAATGGTGGCTGGATGATGTAAGTGGCATGTCACTGCATCCAGGCACCTCTGAGCAGTATGGCTAGAGGTATGAAGATAAGAGGCAGGGCTTTGTATTGTGGACAGGAGCAAAAACATCACTGATGGGGGTAGAAGGGAGGACCTAGGTATGGAAACTTTTAGTTAATTTGTTAATGAATGGTATTTGTTAAAAGCAATATTTGCGATTTGAGGTGGTCCCTTGGCGCTCGGTGCAATAAAGAAGAGAGGAGAGGACAATTGAGCTTGTGATATTCCAGTTATGATAAAAGGTTAGTAGTTCCTAGGGGAAGGGTAGATCGTTTGGAAAGTTGTTGGATTGAAGACAGGAGGCAGGTCAACAGTTTTGAAGCTTGTACCACAAAAGCTCAAGCACTGAATTTTGATTTGTGGAAATGTGGAATTGAAAGGAGGGTATTAGCTAAGTAGCAGTGGGTCTTTACTGAGTTACGGTGATGGAATTATGGAGTATGGAACTGTGGGCCTTAACCAAGAACGCACAAGAACTTGAAATAGATTTATCTGCCGAATGGTATCTTCTGCAGCACAGGTAAATCAAGAGACAGACGTGGTCCGGTGAGTATTCTGACACCAGCGTTTTTCACTTCTTGTAGCTTTTGAAAGAGGATGGAAGGTAAAGACAGATGTTTTCCCCATAAGCGGGTCCAGATGCGATGAGGGCATTACTTACAGTCACATTAAGAAGGCTAAGCGAGAACATTAAGAATAGATTGAGGGCGTGACAGGCGGAAAGCAGTTGCTAACCTTCGAGCTGGTATGGAGACCAGGCAAAGACTAGTGTCTAAACCAATGCAAAGGTTCCCGATAGAGGAGGAGATCAAGGGCCAGGGAGGACTGGTTAATGCTGAGGACTTGCCTTTGTGAGTAGGATTTCCATCTTATCGCTCTGGGATTCAGTAAATAAATATGCATTCATCTATGGATAGATATTATTGCAGGCTGGGTGGATTTTTGTTTAGATTTCGGTGCATCTAGACCAGGACTTGCACCTCAACATGGAAGTAAAGGTAAAGGCAAAAGAGCAAACATTGGAGGAGTGAGTGCACACCTCCATTCTCATTGGCATATTTGTGTAGATCATTGAGGACAAAGTTGATTACTAATTTTGTGCCTCTGTATGTATTAGTTTTGGATATTTTATAAAGCATCACCTGTCTTAAAACGATAATTTCCAAGCAGTGGAATTTATACGTTATTAAGACAAATATAAACAAACAATACAGAGGATAGATAACAAGGCCACTGTACTCCCGTTGTGTACAATGGTAGCAATTACAACATTCTCGGTCATGGAAGGTTTAGGTAGAGGCTATTTTGAAAAGCTTCACAGATTTTCTGAATTAGATGAGTTTAGGTCTGGCTGCAAGTTTGTGATCTGGGCGTTTCACAGTTTGAGGTCAAACCAGCCAAGTTATCATCGAGAAGAAGAATGTTACCTTCAAAGAAGGTCTAGAAATAGCTGGTAACGACAGAAGGCAGACATCCGGATTAAAAAGTAGTCCGGGGCACAGCAAGCCTCAACCAGTTAAAGGAAGAGTCATTCACAACGAGGAAAGAGATGAACAGAATCTTGATGGGTGCCCTTGAGATTACTGAATAATTCCTTACACTTAGACCAATCAGACAGCCTTGAGGGTACCCAGGGCACCAGGTTCATTCTAGAAGTTGCTTAAAACCAAGATAAGCAAAACATAAATCCCAAATTTAGATTAATATATGTAAACTAGGAGATAATCCCCTCATTAACTTGGGGAAAATCTCACCTAACAGCATTTCTTGTGTTTTAACAAAATATATGTATACCTACAAGTGATTGAACAGACAGTAAATAATTATAAACTAACTATGTCGCTAGTGGTGGGAACCATGATCAATCCTGGTCTTGATTAATTCAGTTCATCCTAGTTGAATATTCTTTCTTTCTAAAATTCTCGATTGCTTATAGGCCACTGAGAATGTAGCTGGCTAGATGGTGTTTAGAATGAAAAATACATTTCAGGTTGTGGAGGCCCTCAGATCTCTGCCCTACCCTTTCTGTTAGTACACAGGGCCCGATTCACAAAGGCTCTGGCTGGGAAGACAGAAATGTACACTTCCAAGTTTGATCCTACAATTTGCGTTCTTTTCTGATTTTCCTGGAGTTCACAAAATTACTTTTGTGTACCTGAGACAAATTCGCAGTTCTTTCATTCTTAAACATTAAACGTTTACAAGAATGTAGTAGGCACTTTTCTGAATGTGGAAAAGTAAAGCTAGAGTTGTGCTTCTTCATGTGGAAACAATATTGTCCTATAGAATTTTTTTCTACACCTCTTTTAATTTTGGGGGTGTTGGCTTCCATTTCCCTCCCTTTGATTTGAATTAGTCCTAAAAAAGGGTGAGAAACTACCTGTAAAACACGTGTGAATATCTACAAACTTCCACGTTTGTGGGTGTGCACCCACTTTTCAGGTGTTCCTGTGTTACAGAATTAAGCCTCATAAGTGTGTGCCAAAGCAACACCATGTCTCTTACTCAGAAAAGGTGGGCATGGTGGTAACAGTGGAGCTCAGCATGTTCTCCCTTCGGAAAAGAGCCTTCAAGCTTTAAATGACCACACTGTGTGTATAGTGTTGACTTCTTCTGGGCCAGTGGCAAAATAGCGTTACCTGGCCCTAGATCCTTCTGATGGGAGAATCGGAGGGCCTTCACACTAAGAGCAAATAGATCTGGAGTGGTCAGAAAGAGAGCTTTTACATCATTTGAAGTTGATTTTTAATTTTTTTAGGAGGAGGAGGACGCTTTTTGTCAATATCAGCTCCCACGTTTGGGTGCTCTAGCTTTGAAAGCTGCTGTGCACAGGTTGATGCTGAAAGAGTGAAATGGGATTTATAGAGCTGCTTTGCCTTTGACTGTGACTAACATTAGTAATTTGAAGTGGTTTGATGCTGATTTCCCCTCTCTTCCAAAAGTATATGCTAATTAAGTGCATTAGTTCCCTGTGGCTCCTGGTGACACTCGTTTCCCTGATCCTGTAGACAAGAAAGTTCAGATTGAATTGAAGAGATTGTATGCCGCCATCAACTTTTCTTTCAGGTCATCTGTATGTGCTGCCTTCTACTATCCCGTCCTTATCAAAAGACTTCCTGATGATCTGAAATGCCTTCCAGAAAGTTGGGTTTGGTATCCAGTTATTGGGTTACGTGAGGTTAAGACTAGAGGAAGGCACCACATCTAGATGTATCTGTGGAAAACTAGATGGGTTACAGAAGTGTTAACTGCTCTGTCTGCCATTCCTGGGACTTCAATTGCTTTAGAACCAGCAAGTAGAATTCTGAAACCTATAATGCACTAGCCACTTTTAAGCAGACACTTGGAAGGGACTGTTCCTTTCTTTCACAGTGGGGACTTCCCAGGCTGTGCTCTGGGTCATCCCTTTTGCTGTAGGGAATGCAGCTCTTTTTCCACCTACACTGACAGATTCTGGCTCCAAACCGCTTTTTCTCTCCCTCAACCCCCATCGAGGGCAAGACTGTGCCCAGATTCCAGCAGTCAATTTGGAGGATACGGGGTGACTGCATCATTCCCATGACAACTTGAAAACAATGATGCCACAAGATTGGTTACTACAGGTTCTTCACCTGGGGTATTTAGTCAGCTCTGAGACAGGTTTCTCAGTGGCTAACTGGGATACTCTCTTGTTAGGCATCCAGACTCCACTATCCAAGTAAGCCATATAGAGCGTCCTTTATTGAGGGGTTCACAGACATGTATTATGTTCTCTTCCTCGTATAGAAACCTTGAAGGAACTATGAAACTGCGATGAACCTGCCAGCTGTCACCAAGTTTGTGCTTCTCCATTCCTTCAGGATACTGGTATTACAGCTGATCCTTTATTTTCATCAACTCATCAATGTCCTGATGTAATGTAATGTATTGAGTACATGTAGAGCACATGGCTCACCTGGGAGGGTAGTCTGGAGCTGATAAGGGGGTCTTCGTTGGCCGTGTCTGAGTTCTAGGTGAATAGCTAAATCTTACGTTTCTTTGTGGAATTCGAAGACTGAGGAGTTGGCTCTGATATGCCTGAGGAGGTTGTGCCAGACTTTAGGAGCAAGGTATGGCGCTACTCAACTGCTGGCTTTGAATATGCAGGAAAAATGTGTGAGTAAGATGCCGGCATAGTGTAAGTTTCTCATTGGGATGTGGAAATGAGGCTGTTGAGGTATGAGGGGAGCTTAGAATGTGTAGGGCTTTGTATTTGCATGTGTGAAGAGTTTTAAAAATTCACATTTGTGAACGGGGAGCCACTGGAGGTCTCTGAGGTGTGGGGTGATGTGTGTGTGTGAGATAGGGATCTGGATTTGAGTCTGGCTACTGTGTTTTGTATGAAGTCTTTTGATCAGTTGTGTGGTGATGGCGACATAGAGTGTGCTGCTGTAGCCCAGTCTGTTGGTGGTGAGGGCTGGGGTGATGGTTCAGCAGGAGCCATTTAAAGAAATTCTTTCAGTGTCCTGAGGGTGTAGAAGCAGGAAGAGGCAGCTGTGTTGACTTAGGTGGTTATCACGAGTTGGCTGTCCACCAATATTCTTAGGTTTGTGGCTTGAGTGGCTGGAAAGGGTGTTGGCCCCAAATAGCATGGTCTCCAGGTGGAGCTCCTTAATGTGCTGTCTTTTCTGAAGAGTACCACTTCAGTTTTGTCTGTGTTAAATTTAACACAGTTTATCTTCATCCAACTGGTAACTTTAGACTTGCTGGAGGTAAAGTTGGTGCAGGTGCTTGGTTTTTCATTGGAGAGGAAGAGGAATAGCTGGGTGTCCTCAGCATAGAAGATAATGTTGGTTCTGTGGGGCTAGAGGTTGTTAGTGAGAGGTACCATCCTCTTAATTGCCCCACCAAAACAATCCCTCAACATCGAAGATTGGATGAAACATTTAACAGCCTTCAACTGCCTTTCACACATTATAGATTCCACAAGATCACAAAAAATTTCACTTGACAAGAATCTCAACATGCATTAACACATCAGCTCAGCTGCTAGAAGAGCAAACTTTTAAATGAGCATTCTAAAAAAAATAAAACCCTTCCTCCCCTTCGACGACCTTAAATCAGCGGTGCAAGCTCTTGTGATCCCCAGGGAGTGCTCCCCTATGTGGTCTGCCAAGATCCAAGTTGACTCCATTAAGGGCATCCCTTAACTCTGCTGCAAGGCTCATCACTGGATCGAAAAGGTACAGCCACATCACTCCAGATCTGAAAGCACTAAACTGGCTCCCTTATGAGGCAAGGATTCAGAGGAAAATTGCTTGCATGACCCACAAAGCCCTACACTTCAACACACCGAAGTACCTATGTGACAAACTGGAACTGTCCGGTGGTGGCTGATAATCTAGAAGCACCAGCACCTTACTGTTGAAACCTCGAAGAGTTCGGAAAATGAAAACCTACAACCGAGCCTTCTCCAGATTGGCCCCTAGTATCTGGAACTTCCTGCCCCCTGATATCAGACTGATCCCTTCAATCACTTAATTCAAAAAAGAAGTCAAACTGCTTTTAATGAACAAATCTCTGCCTTGAACCCACTGACTCATTCTCTGGATACTGATATGACGCAGTTCTCCAACCAGTGCTTGCACATGCTGTCTGAGTCCTGGTTTATAACTCACTGTCCAACTCCTGATTTGCAACGGACAGTGTCAGCGCTTATATTTCTTGGTTATCTATTTTCTACTTATTGAACTATTTGTTAAGCGCTCTGATAGCCTTCTAGGGTCAAGTTCATGCTATATAAAACTTTATAAATATAAAACTTTATAAATACCATGTAGACTTTGAACTTTGTGGAGCTGAGATAAGATCCTTGGGGTACTCCACAGATGAGGTTGGTGGCGGTTATAGTGTAGAGGGCCAGGCTGTCTGACTCAGTGTGGCCGGTGAGAAAGCAGATCCATTGGAGGGCAGGCCCTTGAATGCTGGCCTTGTGGAGATGGGTATGGTGTAGAAGGTGGCGGATAGGTTGAGTAGGATGAGGGCTGTAGTGTCTCATCTATCCATGATCAGTCAGATGTCGTGTATGGAGGCGGTGAGGGTGGTGTGGTTAAGCCTGAAGCCAAAATGGGTGCGGTTGAGGAGGTGTTTGTTTAGGTGGTCGGCAGGTTGCTTGTTGAATCTTTTGTCCAATATCTTAGCCAGGCAGGGCAGCAGGGATATAGGTCGGTTGTTGTCCAGCCTCTTTGGGTCCACAGAGGGTTTCTTCAGGAGGGGTAATTTTGTGGTGTGTTTCCAGACCTCTGGAAAAGTTACTGTGTTAATGGAGCTGTTGAGAAACAGGGTCATGACTGACCTGATTGTTGCAAGTAGAGGTGAAGCCAAATCGGGTTTCCACATATGTTTATTCCATAACAGAGAGAGCAGCTTAGACAACCTAATCCAAGTAGTACATAGCCAAAGCTAAACGCCCGTCGCGAGTGGAACCTGGAACCCCACAAGACTCATAACATTCTATAATGAGAATACTACACACCTTTCCCCTTTTTAAAAAAACCTAAAAAAAACACATTTGCATAAACAATGAAACTTACAAGATATTTGACATGTGAAAAGAATTAAAATCTAACAAAGTCAATCATTTTAACAGGTAATTTCCTGATGCGAGAACTCCTTCTTGGAATAGATATCTCCTCATTCTGAACACATTCCCCAGATACCACATTTTGATTCACAAGAGGAGAAACACTTGTTGGTACATCTTCTTGAATCACAGTTGAATCTACAGTAGCTTCACAATTTTCTTGAAGATTAGAAGAAGGAACACAAAAATCTTGTCCAGAAAAACCCTCAAAAGCATCTAAGAAATTTTGAAAATCATCCCCATTCTCATTAGTTACTATGTCCTTTTGGGGCGTGACATTCAATTTGCTATTATTGGACCTATACATGGACACCCGTCTAAAATTCCAGATTTTCCCACCTTGTACTCTGACAGCTTTGCTAAAAACCTCAATTACTTTGAGAGGATCAGACCATTTTGACCACTTTCTGTCAGGACACCCAAACTTGACACGTACCCAATCACCCACTTTAATTTTATAGTTAGAAAAACGATTCTTACAATTCTCTTTTTGCATTTTGTCTTGATATTTTAGTACGCGTTCTCTGACAGCCTTGAGATCCAACAAAGGATCATTAAGATCATTAGATTTTAACCACCAAGGCCTGAGTTTCGAACTGGCTTTCCTCCCCCTCAACATCTCGAACGGAGAAAACCCAGTTACAGAATGGGGAGAAGTTCGATATGTAAGCAAAGTGGCTCTCAAAGCTTTCCTCCAGTCTATGTTACTTTTAATAGCTAATTGTATGGATTCTTTTACTACTCTGTTAAACCGTTCAACTTGACCATTGGCCATAGGATTGTAATTAGACACTCTCTTGTGGACAATACCACATTTATTTAAAAACAATTCTAACTCTTTACTAATGAATTGTGGGCCATTATCAGACACAAGTTCAGCAGGCAAGCCTTCCCTGCTAAAAATATTGTCCAAAAACTCTATGAGCTGAGTTGAGGTAATTTTGTCTACAATTTTGACTTCTGGCCATTTCAAAAAATAATCTACCAAAACTAAAGTAAAGACATTTTTCGCGGGCGTCAGAGACAAAGGGCCAATTATATCAATACCCATTTTTTTCCATGGTCCTTGTGAATATTCAGTCGGAGAAACACCCACCGATAAAGGTTTAACTGTCTTGTCACTTTTAGAGCAGTGGGCACAATCTCTAACCCATTTGTCTACCATGTTGTCAATGCAAGGCCACCAATAAAATTCCCTTAAACGTCTTTTGGTGCAGGACATGCCCATATGTCCTTCATGAGATAAATTGATTAAATTATCTCTGATTCCTTGCGGGGGAACTATTTTATCACCCCTGGTTACAAAGCCATGTGAGAACATAAGTTCATCCTTAATTTTAAAAAACGAACTGATTTCACCATTCAACTTCCTCTCTTCCGGCCAACCAACACGCAGATAATTAATCACACTTTTCAGTGTCACATCCTTGGACATTTCTTTTTCCCACTGTTCTTCAGAAATAGTATCCGAACCCATAGTGTGATTTATATCCTCCATGGTGTATGCTACGTCACATTCCTCTTTGCCCCTACCTAATTCTGTAACATCAGACAAAGGCAAAGAAAGTCGCGACATACAATCAGCATGTACATTCATTCGGCCAGGAATATACACGACAGAACACTGATATTCTTGCAATTTAGCAGCTAATCTTGCTAACCATGCTGTAAGTGTTCTGCCACCTCCAGCCGCTAACATGTTAATTAGAGGTTTATGGTCTGTCCTCAATTGAAACTTTGTTCCCCACAACAATTGTCTAAAATGTTGGGCAGCCCAAGTACATGCAAGCAACTCCCTCTCAATAGTGGAGTAGTTGAATTCTGCCCCACGCAGTGATCTAGAGGCATAAGATACTACGAACTCTTCACCAAAGTTCTTTTGCATCAGCACCGCCCCTAAACCTGTGCTGCTAGCATCCACAGCCACTATGCACTCTCCACCAATGTCAAACGGTCTCAAGAAAGGAGCAGAGCTGATATCATTTTTTAGAATTCCAAAGGCTAGATTCTGTTGCTCACCCCAGATGAATTTCGCATTTTTCTTCAATAATTCACGTAAAGGGAATACTTTCGAAGAATAGTTCTTCACAAATTTACTATAGAATTCAGTTAAACCTAGAAAGGATAGCAACTGCTCTTTCGTGGTAGGTGCCGGTGCTTCCTGAACACTTCTCACATGGTCTAATTTGGGCTTGATCCCTTCGCTTGATATTTCATGTCCTAAATATTCAACACTACTTTTCCTGAACTTGCATTTAGTGAATTTTAGTGTTAGACCTTTCTTTTGTATAGCATCCAAAACCTTTTTTAGATTAGAGTCATGTTCCTCGAAATCTCTCCCAAAAATTAAGATGTCATCTTGAAACGCAATCGCTCCAGGGCAACCCTCTAACAAATCTTTCATGATCCTCTGAAAGACTGAAGCTGCATTAGCTAACCCAAAGGGCATTCTTAGGAATGGGAACATGCCTTCGGGTGTGATAAATGCTGTTAGCGATTTGGATTCCTCGTGTAACACAATTTGGTGATACGCACTAGCCAAATCCACCGTAGAAAACACACATGCACCTGAGAGAGTTGAGATCAACTCATGTATGTTGGGCAGAGGATGTCTGTCGATCCAGATTTCTTTATTTAAGCTACGTAGATCACCACACAAGCGCAAATCCCCATTACTTTTGAGAGAAAGAACCACCGGAGAAACCCATGGGGAAGATTCTATTGGTTCAATCACGCTCCTAGACACAAGATCAGCTAGTATGTCTTTCAATTTGGTGCGGTAAGCCAAAGGTACATTGCGGACCTTGTGTCTTACAGGTAATGCGGAGTCTTTAAGTATAATCTTATGTTTAAAATGTATGTATTCTCCAAGGGTGTCTTGAAATACTTTGGGATATGAACTTTTTATGGTTTGAACAAATGCCTCATCATCTGCAGAAATACTATACACAGGTGGCGAGGCATTAGGATCCAACTTGATTCCCAACTCTTGTTGATGTGGCCATCCTAATATGGATACACCCTTGGTAGCAACATACAATTTACCTTTGCTTTTTCTTCCTTTAAATGCAAAATCTACCCAAATAAAGCCTTCCAGCTCAATTTTGTGTCCTGAATAACTGCCTGGTTTTATGTCTGGAGGTAACAATTGTTTTCTGTCCCACAATTTTTTAAATAGATCCTTGCCAATGATAGAGTACCATGCACATGAATCAATCATCATCAACACTGCTTTCCCGTCAATAAATATTGTACCAGAAGGAAAACCTTTGCAATTACTCCCAGTCACACAAGAGATACAATTGAATTCATTGAATTCCGTGGAGATATCTTCTTCATCATATGTTACACAATTAACTTTCTGCATTGACCTACACATTTTCCCAAAATGGCCTGCTTTCTTGCATTTGATGCAAATTTTACTCCAAGCAGGACATCCTTTGGAGTTACCTACATGATCGAAACTGCCACATCTGTAACATATAACAGGATTTCTTCTATTGTTGAATTTATTATCTTTTAAAGTAAAATCCTTTCTTTTGGCAAATTGTGGTCTTTTTGTTGTAAATTGGTTTTTAACAAGTGAAACCTCAACTACAGGATCTTGTACCTTAGTATTACATACTTGAGGTTGGCCTCTGATCTCATTGACACATTTTTCAGATTGTTCAATGCCTTTGGCAATATTCACCAAAGCAGTTAAAGACGATTCAGTGCCTAACCACAATCGTTCTTGTATTTTCTTGCTTTTTGTCTTCATCATTATTTGATCTCTTAACACTTGCTCATAATTGATGGTTTCAAATGCACATGAGCCTGCTAATGAACGTAGAGCAGATACATAACTTTCAATTGACTCATCTTCTTTTTGTGCGCGGGAGTAAAATTTAAACCTTTCCATTACCACATTGGTTTTCTTCCCAAACCTGATACTCATTTTTTTGACAGCAACTTCGAAAACATTTACTCCTTCTGTACTCTCTAAGGGAGGTAAATTATCAAACTCTTTAATCCCCTGGCCCCCTAAACAATGTCTCAAAAGATCTAATTTTCTTTTGGGGGAACATCCATCCTCTTCTAAAACTTCTACATAGGCTATAAACATGGGGTACCATAGATCCCATTCCATTTTAGGCTCGCCAGCAGAAGGTAAGAAATGTGGGGGTGCTGAAATATTTGACATAGTAAAAATGAGAACAATTCCCTTACAATAATTGAGTTAAAAACTGTATGGTTGTATACATGCACTTGAATTTTTTAAATGCCTTAAAGAACTATTGTGTAAACTTATTAATATGTTATACTTATACTCGTTTGGCAAACATGAATTATACACCTGGAGAAACACAGTAATGAGAAAAATGAAGTAAAAGAAAGAAGAACAACAACAATAAAAAAAAACTATCTTTGCATCACGTGTCTCACTGAAAATGATGCTTGCATTCCTTTCCTTCACCAGTAACGTGAAAATGCATTTTAAATGGCCCTTAAAATAGCACAGAAACCGCACTAGTGGTTGAGTTCCCTACTAAATATGGCCGCCGAGAACGTGTGATGTCATCGCGCTGCCAGCATGCTCCGCGCGTTTCTCAGCGCGATTCAGCGTCATTCAATAGCGAGCGTGGAGGTGCGCGGAGACCGAATCTTGATGTGAAATTCCAAAACGTAAGTTCTTGTATACTTTTGAATTTCTCTCCAATACAGCGCCACCCAGCTACAAAATATATTCCAAACCTTGCCAATCTTCGAGCAAACACGGTTTAAAATTGTTTGTAACCGGCCATATACACGCTCGCTTTACAGTCGCTTTCAGGCTCCACAACTGTATTCACTTAACTGGACTCCGACGCTAGGCACAGCTTACGATCTTTCTGTCCGCAGCTCGCACGGCAAACAGCAAACAGGGCTCACACAGTCGCAAATACAGCCGCAGGTGCAATCACAGCACAACTGTTTGATTCAGCCGCCGGTGCGTGTGCATTCACACATTCACGCACTTGTAAATAAAAATTTTCCTGATACCTTAAATCTTCCGTTCAAGTGAGCGCTGTTCTCTCTTGATCCCGCTTGTCGCCAATATGTTGCAAGTAGAGGTGAAGCCAAATCGGGTTTCCACATATGTTTATTCCATAACAGAGAGAGCAGCTTAGACAACCACATCCAAGTAGTACATAGCCAAAGCTAACCGCCCGTCGCGAGTGGAACCTGGAACCCCACAAGACTCATAACATTCTATAATGAGAATACTACACTGATAAGATCCAGTCCTTTGGTGAAGATGTGGGCAAGGATCCGATGGTGCTCCTACACCGAGTCTGCCATTCTCGGGACTCCGAGTCCACCCTCCTCTGGGACACTGAACATCTCAGGTGGCTCCTAGATGAGGGCGAGAGGGTAGAGTTGATTTTACTTGATCTCAGCGTTGCCTTCAACACTGTGTCCCATGACATGCTCATTCTGAGGCTAGCACAATTGGGGCTCCAGGGAACAGCATTTGCCTGGCTATCCTCTTTTCTAAAAGGCCGAACCTTTCAGGTTTTCTCGGGTAGTGACTCCTCCAAGTGTCATAAATTGACTTCTGGGGTCCCACAGGGTTCGGCTCTAAGCCCCTGCACTTTTCAACATCCATGTTCGCCCTCTGGTGGACCCGGTGGAAAGTTGTGGTCTAACGTTATTCTCTTATGAGGATGATACTCAAATCATCTTTTCTTTATCATCCGGTCATGACCACAACTCTGTGTCATTAAACTCCTGTCAGGCGTGTGTAGCATCACGCACGAATAGCAACTCACTGAAATTGAATGGAGAAAAACTGAGGTGCTGGTGCTTGGTAAGAATCCGTCTCTCAGGGATGCCCAGTACTGGCCCTACATTTTGGGCGATATTCCTGTCCCTCCCATTAACGTAAAAAATCTTAGCTTTTTAGTGGACTCCAAGCTTTCCCTTATGCCTCAGGTGGTGAAGGTGTCACTGCTTGCTTCGCCATCCAGGGATGCTTCAGAACTTCATCTAGACTTTTTCCTTTTCCTGCTCAAAGAACGGTCCTCCAGGTACTTATTCTGTCTCGCCTGGACTGTGGTAACATTCTGTATTTGGGGGTTGTTGGATAATGTGTTACTAGTAGGGGCAAATGTGTATCTGCCACTGGTAATAATGTCACAAACACAATATAGGGCTCAGTACAGGTCTTAGAAAATTATTCCATGCTCAAACCCTGGTAGCTTGGCAGTGAGCAGGCAGGCTTAACTTCAAAGACAGGTATGTAAAGGATGTGAAAAAAAAATCTGTGAATATTTAAGACACAACATACAATAAAAATCCAAAACCAATTTATAAAAACAGGAAATATTTTTATCTTTAAAGTGACACCAAAAAGAAAAACATTCAAAGTAGGGAACCGGAGATATGATTGTTTAAAGATTTAGCACTATATATCACATAGAAACCGATAGTGCCTATTGGTAAATCTGGTCGCGCTAGACTGGGGCAAAGTCAAAGTTTCAGGCCAGCCGCATTAGAGCCCTGCGCTGCTACCCCCCACGGTAGACCTCGGTCAAAGTTTTTACCTTCTGACTTAGAAACTTTTCTGGTGCTTTTCTTCCCGGGCTCCCTCAAAGCTCTCAGCCAGTCTGGATTCTGTGAGGATTCACCCGCTTGCCTTACCACAAGCTCCTGGTCAAACTTGTAGAAGTCAGACCTCCGAGACTTTCCAGCGAGCTGAACCAGGGATCCAGGCTGGCTCTCAATTGAACGTGGGCGGCTTGGCTCTCGCGGGTTGTCCCGGTCACCTTTTCTACGTTCAGACTTAAACACCTTTATGGAGCTTTTTCTTCAGGGGTCCCTCGCTACTCTTCACCAGGCCGGATTCGATGAGGGTTCGCTGGCTTGAGTTTCAACCTTACTCTTTGTCAAACTCTGGAAGTTGAACCCCCAGAGCTTTTCAGTGGGATCAAACCTATCCCGCAGGCCGTCTTGCATTTGAGGGTCGCCGGCTTGGTTGGCCAGGTCGAGTCGGTCCACTTATGGAGCTTTTTTCCAAAGTTGCTCCAAACTTCTCCAAACTTCTGGAACTTCTTCCTGAAGTTCCCCAAAGGGTCCCAAAGTGTCCATAGCTTACTCCAAGGGTCTGGAAGCTCCAAGATGGTCATTGAAAGTTTGGGACTTCAGTTCCCACAATCCACTTGGACGAAACCCTCACAAATCCACTGGTTGTACTCCAGGCTGACGATTCTTGGTAGTGATGTTACAGGTGAGCTCTGTTAACCTATAGCTTGCAGGGAGTCCACTATTTAGTCATTTTGAAGCAAGGTAGTCCATAGGGCTGTAATCTAGATTGTGCAGCAGGTGCAGTCTTTAGAGTGCAGGACCTGGTTGGTGCAAATCACACTTCTCAGAAGGGTTCCTTCTTCTTTTTTGAGTTTCAAGCAGCAGATCCGAGAGGCTCTGCCCCTCTCAGATACGTATTCCAAGTTCTCTGGGCCAAGCTGGAGGGCACTCCTGTCCAATGAGGTGAAGGGCAACACCCCAGGTTATGACAACATCCTCCCAAGTGTGGCACTATTTCCTCTTAGAGAGCACCATTTCTCCAAAATTCATCCTGGCTGATTTTCCAGCAGGGAGAGAAGAGCTGGCTAAACATGCCTTCAGGATGGCTAATCACCATAGTCTCTCCCCCTTGCTTCTGCTCATTCCTTCCTTAATCCTACCATCTGGTTGGGTTCAAAGAATAGAGGCGTAAATTAAACTGGTTTCTTCTGCCTGTCTCCTCCTTCCATTGAAGAATTTTGTTTACCACCCCTCCCCCTGCTCTGGCATTCCTATGTAGCAGTATTCTGCCCTCCCAGACGAGCTGTCTAAACCCAGGGGCTATTTACCACTTCATCAAAAGATCCTGGCTAATCCACTTAACTCTGACTAATCAGGACAGACCACTGGAAGACTGAATTTTGCTTACAGACAAGAGAGTCTTATAACTTCTTGTCTGTACACTTTAGGAGAAATTCAACAATACCATATTGTTGGATTTATAAATACCATTCTAGGAAGTCCTTGAATGCTATTTGTTATGATTCTCATAGTGGGAATTATTAGTTATGACATTCTTGCCATTTTAACCTATGTAGCAGGGGTCTTGCAATGGGAAAAATGACTTGGGCCATTTTTCCAATACCAGTACTTATAAAGACATATTTTATAAGGACCCTGCCTATATCTAAAGGACACCCCACCCTTGGAACACCTAGGGGAGACTTTAGGGGTTCTGAATATGTAAAAATATTGCAGATCCTCATTCCACAGTGCTCCTAGTACAAAGGTCGATTTTGGGAAGCACTTATCAACACTGTGGGGAGTGAAAGGTACATTTTCACTAAACCCAGGGTATGTAAAACTCATTTTATAAGTGTCCTCCTTATAAATACCTGAACCCCCCAACCCATGAGCCACCTAGGGGAGACCCCGGGGGTACCTAATATGCCCTAACATTGTAGATGATCAATTCTTAAGTTCCCCAAACACCAAAGTCAGGTTTGGGCACAATTTGCATTTTAAAAGCACTCCTGCAACACAGGGCTTCTTTTAAACTGACCTCAGGCTTCAGCAGTGCACACGTGAAAGGGCTGCTGGCCTCTAAACTGCCATGCCCTATTATCTACTAGGGACTTAAAGGTAGTTTCAATCCCATTGCCATATTGTGTACTAGGGCCTTATACTGAAGGTTATGCCAATCATAGGGGTACCCTAACCCATAGAGTGCCATAGTGTATGTAGGTGTTTTCACTGTATTCCAAGTGTCTCTTCCAGTATAGCACTGGCCCTTGGCCTGGTTAGGTCGAGCCCAAGGTCAGTAAGAGTCAGTTACCACCATTACCAGTCAGCAAAATAGTTAGTGGGTGTCCAGGGCACAGGATGAATTAACAGGGGTGGATAAAACCTCCATGAGAAGCATGCAGGTGGTGCAGAATGCGTCTGCCTGACTGATCAACGGACTGCCAAAACATGCTTTGGCCACTCCTCTTCTGCGTGAGCTTTACTGGCTAAGGGTGGAGAAACTTATCCAGTATAAGGCTCTTTGTTACATCTTCAAAGCTAGGGCTGAGGTTGCATTCCCCCCCCATCACCAGCTTGATAAACTTGTATTGGCCCGAGTGCTGTCTGAGCTCTAGCAACCTCTCTCTGTGCACATTTCCCAGGATTAAACGATTTACAGGAACATCTAAGATTCTGCCCTTCACTAACCACCTTTCGCAGACAATTAAAGAGGTGGTTGTTCTGAGCTTGCTGGGCTGTGATCACTCATGCCTGTTGATAAAGTGCCGGGAAACCCCAAATGGGTAGCTGTTGCACTTTATACGCTTCTTAATCTAATCTAATCTCCTGAACGAATGGAGCTCATAGTTGCTACAATTTCTGACATTGTGATGGTGAGCCAGGTGGTCATGGTGGAACCCTGGATGTTAGTCTCTGTGGGCAAGAGTGCTGGGATGATGGAAGGGTCTGCCTGAGGGGCAAAGTTGTTGTAGATGTTGCTGATCTCGTCGCTTAAATAGTCTGAGAGCTTGGCACAGAGGTCCTGCATGTTGGAGATGGTTGTGGTGCATGCGTCAGGAGGGTTGAAATCCTTCACAATGGCGAAGATTTCTCTGGCGTTTGTGCTGTTCTCGATACGTTCGGTCAGTGCTGATCAATTGGTTGACATGATTTTTTCTGTTGGTAGAAACTAAGGGCTGATTTGCAGGTGCATTCGTCTGTATCTTCGTGGGTCTGTCTCCATCTACATTTGAGTTGTTTGCAGGAGCGTTTGGCGAGAGTTAGTTCTTCTGTATACCAGCTTGATTGAGACCCGGTCCTGGTGGAGTTGGTGATCTTGAGCGGAGCCCGGACATTAGTGAGGGAGGAGATCCAAGTGATGAAGTTGGCGGTGGATTGTTAGAGGTTGTGGTGGTTTTGGGGTCAACTGGTTTGGAGCTTGGAAGTCCATATTTCTTTGGCGATCCTGTTCCAATTTTGGAAGGTATATTTCAGGAGGAGGTGTTTTGTGATGGTGGGGAATGAGGTGGTCGAAGTGGACAAGGGCACGGTTGGTCCAGGAGAGGAGGGTGGGCTGGTTGTCTGAGATGCTAAAGGTTGTGAAGATGAGGTCCAGGACATGTCTGGTGGCATGGGTGGGGCCTTCCACTTGCCGGGTAAGTCGAAGTACAGTTAGGTCTTCCAGGAGGTTGATGGTGTTGGGGTCTTTGAGGTTCTCCAGGTGGTATTTGAGGTTACAGAGGAGGACGAAGGAGCTTGAGTCAAGCACCAGAGGGGCGATGGAGTCCACAATACTGTTACTAAGTTTGGGGTGAAGTCCCGGGGGCCAGTAAATAAAGGTAGGCACGGACTTGCCTTTGGCATGGCTGTGACTGGACAATGGGATTAGAGCTCATGGACGATTTCTGGCAAGTCCCAAATTTTCTGACTTGCAGATGTTTTGTAAGGTTCCCAGTAGAGGACACTCATTACCAGTTTTCAGTAAATCCTTTTGGCCTCGTGTCTCCCCAATATGTCTTTACAAATGTATTCTGAGAATGTTCTTCTTCACCAGCTCGGAGCGGGAATGTTTCCCTACATTTGGCTTAATTTTGCTTTCTTTCCTTTTAAGGCAATAGTGGTGCTTCTGTCTCTTCATCAAGTACTTCGGCTGCAGGGTCTTCAATGTCAAAGGGAGACTATCACTTCTGTTATTCATTGAGGCCCCTCTTGTATTGTCTTTTCATCCAGTGGACCCTGAGTTTTGGAAAAGAGGTCATATGAACTTTAGAGGGGAACTCTGTGCCCATCCCTTAACCAGGGAAACAGAATATGCCGCCATACTAGTTGAGGCAGTGCTATCTATTCTCAATGAACTACAACCTACACCATGATCTGTTCCATCTGATTGTATCTCAGTGGGATCTGCTGGAAGTGGATCTGTTTGCCAGTGATGAGGACTTCTTGTTTCAAAGGCTTTGGTAATTGGCTCCACCCTGCTATGCCTGGAGAGGTGATGCCGTCATTCAATTGGCCAAAGATGGCGTTATAATCCTCTCATGCCTTTTCTGTCCCCATATACTAGCAAAGATTTGGATCAAGAGTTCTTAGGTGATTCCCATTGCACCATGGTGGTTTTGACACCCATTGTTTCCTCTACATCACCTACAGGCATTGGCACCTTTTGGGGAGTTCCCTGTTTGTCTTTCACCCCTCCTGCTGACTCTGCAGTTAGAGGGTGGATTTCTACGCCTTCACCCCACTGTCCAACAACTTTGCATGTCCATGTCACTGGCCTCATTTTATCGGCCAGACACATCCTCATGGCCTGCTTCGCAGATCCTGAAATCCATTTAGCATTTTTTATTTCTTGCAGGATCAGCTTATTTTGGGCTCATTGACCTATTAACCTCCATTTTACATAGCTAATGGGCTTCAAGCCTTCCCTTCTGTGAAAAATGTGCAGAAGTTCCCCAGATTCACCCTTTGGTTCCATCATGAGATCTGCCATTGGTGCTGACTGCTCTCGTCCGAGCCCTATTTTAACTTTCTTTGCTCATATATAAGGTTATTTTTCTAGTTAACATTACCTCCACAAGCCATATAGGGCAACAGGGGAGCTTTATTATGCAAAGCCCCAATGTTTGCCATCTTTTTCCCGGATCCAGTGTCTCCTGAGGAAGCGGTGCACCATACTTTGGCCATTCATCTATTTATTGGTAGTTGATGGATCCTTTTTAGAACATGAAGGCCTTATTTTTCTCCAATAACACTTCTGTTAAAACAAGAGACCCTCTCCATTCCCTGTGAGGGGATTATTTACTAAGGTTTACTAAGACGGAGGAAGGACTGATCACTTACTGGTAATTCTCATTACTCCCAAGTCCAAGCCTTCCTTGTCATAATCGTATGCACCCTCCCTACCTTCTGGTGTTGCTCTATTGCTGCTCAGGGACATGCTGAGGAAGGCTTTATTTGAATCCCACAGGAAAGATATCAATTACAGTTAAAACTCCAAAAAAATGTGCGTTTGAGTTCTTGAGAGTTATATTTTTTCATTTGGAGCAATTAAAGGTTACCGATAAGTAGTCAGGCAACTTTGTTCCGGTGGAAGCTGCATGTCATCCAGAGGTCTTTCTCATGGGTCATTTTAGCATTCTCCTGCAACTAGGTGTTTTGCTCACTATTGCTTCTTTCTTTATGAGAACTCTAAATAAATACCTCTTAAACATTTGGCGCTGGGTATAATAGCGTAGGTTCACAATCTAGTGGTTGCCCAGGGAATCTGCTGCTTCTTCCCAGTTGTTGAGAGATGCAGACTTCAAGGCAGTTCATTAGCGAGTGCTTGAATATATCTGGTGTTAAAAAACATGCACAAAGCACATCACCATGGTCCCTGATATGTAGTTGCTGCACACAGCAACAGCACAAACAACAATCCTTGAATAAGAGAGGTTGAAAGAGAAGGAAATTAGAGATCTTGCCCTGTCAGTTTCAGGAAGTAGGCATGTTTGCACTCCACATTATAAAGGGTCTGTTGATAAGCTGCTCTTTGTAGTGTGAGCCTATTTTATCAGGTTACCTAAGATGATTTTATAGTTTCATGGTAAAATTTGCTCTAGGAAAATAAAATACACGTTGCTAAATAAAGACTCGTACAATATGTAGCCTCACTTCTCCCAGATATTGGAAACAAAATATCATTCTCATTGAAACTTCGCAACAAACGGATTTTGATTGAACTGGATATAAATTTATGACGGTATATGAAATATTAAATCAGGCTTTAATGTCAAGTACAGAGTACAACAACTTGTTTGTTATGACTTTTGAAAGCTTCCCTGTGCTTGGCCTGCAAGTGTCATCACACTGACTGCTTGAAGAGTAAAAAGGAATAACTTGACTTTAAAAAATGGAAGACCATTGCACAGATAATCCCGAGAAGACATGAGGGACTACGAAGTCCGAAATTCTTAATGTATTATTCTGCAATGCCCCATAAAAGGAAAAGTGCAGAGGATGCTTACTGCGCATATTTTCCCCCTGGTACAGAGGTGTCTGTGGTAGCACAGCTATAATAGGTGAACCGCTGGAATAGCTATACTGCCATCT
The DNA here is from genome assembly GCF_964204655.1 of Triturus cristatus. NCBI lineage: Eukaryota > Metazoa > Chordata > Amphibia > Caudata > Salamandridae > Triturus > Triturus cristatus. The sequence continues at coordinate 516,403,743 of NC_140588.1, forward strand.
TTGGAATAGCTAGAAGGTCACCTAGTGGACTAAATGGAAGGTCATTCAATGGAATAGCACGTAAGCCATATACTGGAATAGCTAGATGATCATCCAATGAAATAGCTAGAACGGCAAATACTGGTATAGCTAGAGTGTCATCAAGTGGAATATTCAGATAGCCATAATATGGAATCGTTGGAAGATCATCCAGAGGAATAGCTTCAAGGCCATCGAATGGAATCACTGGAAAGTCATATAATGTAATAGTTCGAAGTCCATCAAGAGAACTGGCTAGAAGGTTTAAGAAATAGCTAGGAGGCCATCTATTTGAATAGGTAGAAAGCCATACAATGTAATAGAAGGCCAAGCAGTGGAACAGCTAGAAAAGCCATATAATGTAAAAAGTAGGTCATCCAATGGAATAGCTATAAGGCCATCCAATCTGTGTATAGTGCATCTTTTGGGACCAAAACAATTTAATTTTAATATATTTTCTATATTCCAAGTTGTTTGACTGGTTACCTACAACTTCCATCCCACTTTTAGACTCAAAAGACTTTTAGTTCAAACTTTTTAATGTTGGAATATCGTACTGGATAGTGAAACGTGCACATGTTCGTTACTCCAATGCATATAATGGCAGAGCAGCAAGCTCTAATTGATTGTAAAATCAGGCTTCCTTCAAATTTGCAATTCATTTCTTTCCCTTGCTATGACAGTTACAGCGGAGCACTGCGAAGTGGCATGCACAGTCCCCATGACAACTTCCATTTAATGAAAACAGTCACCAGGAAAGTAAGGGATGTGCACTGGAGATTGTTAGAATACCTAAGACTCCTTCTAGTTCATAGTGAAGGCCAATTTACACCCCCTTCCACCACCAACTTGGCTCCTGCTGTCACATAATCACAGCGCAGGAGCAGTGTGCACTACTTCTGCTTACACTGTCATTGTCGTGGGGAGAAGCACCATTTTCTGCAATCAAATGGAAAGGCTGTGGAGTGGAACTGTTCCACATCATGAGGCACGACGTTCTTCTGCGCAAAACAAAGCCCGCTTCTCCTGCATTCCATCCTACTAAGGAAATAAAGGAGTTAAGAGACTTCAATACACTGAACCTACTATAGGAACATAATGATACTCACCATTAGGGACCACAAGGTCCAGCATGCCATCAGGCTAGTGTTGCCACACCCACGAAGTGCGATGATGTCAATTAAAGAGAGGTAATGGTGAGACAACGGTGTATTCCTGTCAGCCTGAGTAAAAGAGGCGCAATGCCTCGAGACGCGTCAGCTTTATTTAATTATTACAGGAAGCAGGGAGGCGAGCTGCAGCGTGGCTTTAAATGAAGAGAATGCCGTCGAGTGATCTCCCGCTGTTCAAAGGCAACTGGATTCCACAATTTTACACGGCGGCCCCTGCCGTGGGGAGAAGCACCATTTTCTGCAATCAAATTAAAAGGCTGTGGAGTGGAACTGTTCCACATCATGAGGCACGGCATTCTTCTGTGCAAAACAAAGCCCGCTTCTCCTGCATTCCATCCTACTAAGGAAATAAAGGAGTTAAGAGACTTCAATACACTGTACCTACTATAGGAAAATAATGATACTCACCATTAGTCACCACAAGCTCCAGCATGCCCTCAGGCTAGTGTTGCCACGCCCACGAAGTGCGATGATGTCAATTTGTCAATAAAAGAGAGTTAATGGTGAGCCTACGGTGTATTCATGTCAGCCTGAGAAAAAGAGGCGCATTGTCTCGAAACCCGTCAGCTTTATCTAATTATTACAGGAAGCAGGGAGGCGAGCTGCAGCGTGGCTTTAAATGAAGAGAACGCCGTCGAGTGATCTCCCGCTGTTCAAAGGCATTTGGATTCCACAATTTTACACGGCGGCCCCTGCCGTGGGGAGAAGCACCATTTTCTGCAATCAAATTAAAAGGCTGTGGAGTGGAACTGTTCCACATCATGAGGCACGGCATTCTTTTGTGCAAAACAAAGCCCGCTTCTCCTGCATTCCATCCTACTAAGGAAATAAAGGAGTTAAGAGACTTCAATACACTGTACCTACTATAGGAAAATAATGATACTCACCATTAGTCACCACAAGCTCCAGCATGCCATCAGGCTAGTGTTGCCACGCCCACGAAGTGCGATGATGTCAATTTGTCAATAAAAGAGAGTTAATGGTGAGCCTACGGTGTATTCCTGTCAGCCTGAGAAAAAGAGGCGCAATGTCTCGAAACCCGTCAGCTTTATCTAATTATTACAGGAAGCAGGGAGGCGAGCTGCAGGAAGGCTTTGAATGAAGAGAACGCCGTCGAGTGATCTCCCGCTGCTCAAGGGCATTTGGTTTCCATATATATTATATATCTATATATACACACACACACATATATATATCTATATATATATATATATATATATATCTACTCGCTCCAAAACACCAGCTCGGTGCACTCTCAGGCGGGTGCTGCTCAAATGAGAGGGTGCACCCGCATAACAATATCAGCTCCAACTCTCCTCCAACTCCCAGGAAATCCCCAAGGAAGACAGCACTCGTGGGGGCAGGTTCCGTTAATTTATTTAAACAGAACGCTGGCACTCATCAAACAGACGTGTTTCGGCAACGGCCTTCATCTATGATAGATGAAGGCCGCTGTCGAAACGCGTCTGTTTGTTGAGTGCCAGCGTTCTGGTTAAATAAATTAACGGAATCTGCCCCCATGAGTGCTGTCTTCCTTGGGGATTTCCTGAGAGTTGGAGGAGAGTTGGAGCTGATATATCTATCTATCTATCTATCTATCTATCTATCTATCTATCTATCTATCTATCTATCTATCTATCTATCTATCTATCTATCTATCTATCTATCTATCTATCTATCTATCTATCTATCTATCTATCTATCTATCTATCTATCTATCTATCTATCTATCTATTGGACATTTCTCTCGTACAAAACCATTGAAATTCCCCCGTTATAGTTAGTTCAGCTAACTATAACTTGCGCGCCCGCAATGCACTGCTGATGACGTCCCATATTACATCACTATTGACATGGTCAGTGACATCACTTTTCTTTTTTCTTTTCGGCCAAAATTCGCGCTGTGTGCGCAAATCTCGCCGAATTTAAAAAAAAAAAAATCTATTTTTGGCCCTGGGGGTCCTTGTGGGACCCCCTGAGCAGGCCTAGGGGGTTAGGGTGTTTCTACCCTGCTCCCTTTTTGCGTTTTTCGCGTTAGTTTTTTAGGTTTCTTGTGCCGCGGTTCTATCGAGGCACAAGATGGCTGCCAACACTTCATGATTTGAAGTGTTGACAGCCAATTAGAATACAGCTCGTGCACGACAGGGTGCGCGCTGGATGCGCATAGGGTGCGCGGATCCTCCGAGGCCATAGATATATATGTACTTTGAAATGTCATATTCTCAGGAACTACTGAACGGATTTACACCATTTAAGCAAAAGGCACGAGTCTGAACTAAGGACTACCTCTTTGCCTAATTTGGTGTAATTCCGTTCAGCAGTTCGGGCTGTAGCTGCGGCTAAAGGTCGAATGGGAAATTGCATGGGGAAAACGCGTTTTGGGACCCCCTTTTTTCTCGGCCCCCGCTTGACGAATCACCGTGAAACTTTCAGGATAGGAGCGGACCAGAGCTGGCTAAACGTTTTGAAAATTTTGCGAAGATTCGTCAATCGGCGGCAAAGTTATTCCAAATAGAATGTTGCGGATAGGTCCTAACTATAACTATCTATATATCCAATTGTTCTCCAAAGGTGCATTCGCGCACATAAACAGGAACGAACAACTTGTATTGCCGGTGCCAAAAATTATAGTTTATTCAACAAAGATAAGTGCACTGCTCATGACGCGTTTCGGGCCTCCTGGCCTTGCTCACATGTATATAGATATATATATCAAACACTCTCCAAGACAAACTTCCCCACATTCAGAGGACTTGGAAAAAGCAGCACAGCTAGGCACCAGCGTGTTTGTAATTAGTCCTTATTTTATTCAATTCTCATAATTCAACCACCTACAGTGCAGTAAAGAGAAAAATGCGTTTAGGCCAAAGCCTTCACCAGGGTCATAGAGTTTGAGTGTATAGACAATACATTTAAAGGGAACATTCCCTCCAAAATAACCTCCACAATTAAAAGGGACACACACATATTTTTTTGCATATTTTTCACTACACAGGCAAGTTTAGTTGCAGGTATTCAATGAATCACTCCACATGGTATCTCACAGTATAATAATATCATACTCATAACAATGTTTGCGCCCCAGTAATCCGGGTAGTTTATAATTTACTGGATTTCTCTGTCACTCTAAATAACGGTAAAGTACCCGTAATCAACAAGGTGACAACAGTAAAATTGATTTATTTAATTAATATCTCTGAAAAATCCACTGTAAAGTGTGCACATGTTTAACCAGTGTGATACCTCAATCTGTTGCCCAATCACACAATGATGTTCTTGATATTTGGAAACTAATGAAACTAAAGTATTCAATTGATACATCCCCTGCTTACTGGAGGGGAATTTATAAAGGGCTGGTGGAGAATTAGTATTTCATTCCATATCGTTAGAGGATATGATGGGGGACAGTTACAATATCCAAGAAAATAGGAAAATATGAGCAGGGACTACACCGGGTATAGTTGGCTATACAATTAGATTTGATGATTACATAGACAAGTGGGAACTTAAGTCGGTTTATCAGTAACCAGTACTGTTTCCATCCACGCTCATACCCTGGGGGTAATAAGCTTATGTTTATGCCATCAGAACGTACATAGTCATGTTTAATCATAAGACCCTTAAGAAAATAAGGTGCTAACTAGTGCATACAGTGCCTTCTGTTAAATATATAAACACTCTAGTTCAATTATTGAACTAGGTGTGATGAATCACTTGTGGGAAAGGAAAAGAATCGATGGAAGAGTCAGTCTTAATACTGCTCCTGACTACAAATACTATGTGTTAAACGTTCTCCATCATCTATTAAAGTGCATATAATCGATTAGATTAGCATATAGAACTGATCAACATATACAGTACTATGGTCATAAAGTGCTATATGATGTAAACATTAAAAAGTTGATCAGTTAATTTAATTGATTGGATTAGCACGTAAAGCAGATCTTCTTATACAGTACTAAGATCATAAAGTGTTATATGATGTAAACAATTACAAAGTTGGTCAATGGATCTAATTAATTAGAAGATGGCGTTCTAAAAATGCAGATGACAAGTGCAAGTAAAATATACCGATAAGAGATGTGGACCAGAATAAATACTAAAATACTAACCAATTGTGTGAAAATGTTGCTAAAGTGCATCTCATGACTCAATTTCAAAACTGCAAGTGCTAGCGGAAAAAAAAGAGGATAAGTAGTCAGTATTAAATAGGTTAGAGCAAATATCTCGTTCATGTATCACTATGTACATAAATATGTCCAAAGATATAATTCATATAACTATCATCAGGATATACTAAGATGCATGTGTTATTACCCACAATGTTAAACTATTACAGAAAGTACATAATGCACAGTCATAAAAAAATATGTATATATAGAGGTATAAAAAGTCACCTAGAGTGTACACTATGAGACAATTTCTACTCCATGGATAGGGATATGTAGGAAGTTCTAGTAACTCATCATAGTGTGGTAATTGCATCATATTGACAACATAGAGGACTTATTAGCCCGAGTGGTGTGTGATTCAGATTATAAATGGATCATGAGGCTCCTGTAACACAGTTCATCAAATGATGAAATGTGAATATACAGATCAGCATCCATATTTAAACCACTGGGGGTCTCTGTCCCCAACAATAGAATCTTTTTTGATTCCTCACGGCATAGCTCCAGTTCCATGTTTCCTCCTCATGGTTTTTTCTGTACATGTTTGATGCCATAATATTTCCAGTAATCTGGCTTCCCATCATGCATTTCCCATATGTGTCTAGCCATGGCATATTGATAGACCTTATTTGTTTATTATAGCTCTCAGATGTTGCAGTATGCAGAGCTTAAGTTTATTGATTGTACCACCCACATATTTTGTGCCACATATGTATATATTCTGAGAACTGGATGTGTGGAATTTTGGCTCGAAAGCGAAGAGCTGGTAACAAATATATATATCTATATATGTATATGTGTGTATATATATATATATATGACCATGACAAAGTGTTTCCCCAATGAAATCATTTGTGGTTTTACTTAAACGTGCCTTGTGTTTAGAACTGCGTTGATGAGCACTGAGGAAGGCTAAACGCCGAAATGCATCTGCTCTGTGAATAATGCTTGAATAAAGAACTTTGAACACCACCCGTGAGTGCTCCGCATTTTGGAAGCTGTGGTATTTTACGTGATTTCACCCTCACGTTGGCGGAGAATAGCACCCGTCGAATAAGAGTTCAGCAGCTGGGTGTTACTGGGAGCGTGATGTTTATTCTGCTTGAACCGCCAAGACTGAAAGAAATGAAATTCATCCTGCCAGCTGGAAGATGCTGTTAATTATATAATTAAAGGACTAAAGTAATCCATACTTTACCTGCAGGAGTGTTAAATATTTTCTGAAGCCATGGCACGGCGAGGGATGGTTACAAGGCACAAACAATTGAAAAGGAGGCACAGAGGCTGACTTCAGGAAGGACGGCATCAATCATGCTGCGTGTAAGTGACATTTGCCAAACATGACTTTCCTTTTATCTAAAATGAAATGCAGCCATTTAAACATCATTCGGTATCTACCACCAGACTGCAAATTACACGCAGACATGGCAGCCATGAAGTTTAGCATCACATCATGAAATTCGAACAGTCCTTCGTCACTGACCATGACAAAGTGTTTCCCCAATGAAATCATTTGTGGTTTTACTTAAACGTGCCTTGTGTTTAGAACTGCGTTGATGAGCACTGAGGAAGGCTAAACGCCGAAATGCGGATGTATGACGTTACAACGCATGCTATTACAACGCATACCTTTACAACGCATTTTTTACAACGCTAGTACTACTACAACGCATAACTTTACAACGAATACTCTTACAACGCAAAACCTATCAAAATACTGAAAAGTGCTGTTACAACGAAATCTCTTACAACGCATACCATTACAACGCGATTTTTTTTTTTTTTTAATTAAAAGTACAATAAAATCTGGCACGGGATGCAGGAAAATTAGGGGTTTTAGGGTGGGGAAGTGTATTAAAATGTGGAGAACAACTGAGCGTAAATCTACTGAAACGCATTACCAAATTAATACTCGAGTATTAAAATTAATACTCGAGTATTAAAATTAATACTCAAAATCCCACAAAAAAATCCGTTTTCACACATTACTAAGTTTTTTAAAAATAACGAAAAAATAAATAACAGAACAAACACATTTTTTACATGATTAGATCGCAAAGTAAGTAAACCAACTAAAACATAACACACATACACATAGGCGCCATTTTACCCATCGCACTTGTAAAACTTGTCCTACCACAGTTTCTATGTAAACAATACCAAAAGACATGTTCCAAAATGGATGCCAAAACGGAGCAAATGAATGAAAACAATATTTGTTAAAAAGCATTTTTAAATTAACATTTTCCACAGCAAAACAAAGCATTAAAAAAAACACATCGAACGCAGTTTTTTATAAAATTAATAGTGACACAGAGTAAAACTTATAAATACAAGGGAGACACCATTTTGCACTCAGTTGATTATCAACTAGCAGAGAGAGCAGACGTAATAAGCTGACCCTCTGTCACCTGCACTGCGACCTCCTCAGAGAGAGCACGGAATTCACTCGTGAAAGCATAACAACAGAACAACTACTAGTAAGTTATTAATATATTTCTAAACGTTAGTTTTTAGAAAAATATATTTTCTTAAGCCACAAAAAATATATTTTTAATTAATATTAAAAACTTTACAAATGTACTGTTTCCAATATATTATCAATAAAATTAAACACAAAATTAAAACAAGTATGTTATTTTCCACAACCAGAAAATCGGAAGATTTTGACATTCCACAATAGCTGAACCTATTTGGTCAGCCCCACCACGTTAACGACTGACAAACTCAATAGTTCAGGTAAATGTTATTTATGTGTAATGGTTTTACTTGTAAAATTTTTTTTAAAAAATTTCCTAAAGTCATGTATGGCAAAGGTGTTTTTTATTAATACTCAATCTCATCACATAATAAACGAAATATTACCATGATGCTGGAGTAACAATTTCTAATAAGACTTCAGTTAGTTACCACATCTGCAAAAGCGTTTCATATTACTTGTGCAAATATTTCTATTGTAAGTCCATGAATGTTCTGCATTTTACTAATTTAGTAATAGTTTCAAAATTACCTGTTATGTTTTTTTTGAAAAGTGCATCATATGTGCAGTATGTTTACTCTCACCAATTGTTACTCATGCTCCTTTTTCATATTACAAATGGTTTTTATATTTTCTTTTTTTTTGCAAACCAACGTTGACAAAGGAACAATTATTTAATTTATTTTTTTTCCCACCAGTGAACATCTGTTTCCCCAAAAAACTTTAACCTCCTACAAGCATCAGGTTAAAGGCACGAAAAACAAAAAAACTACTGGAAAAGGTATGTTACCTTTTCCATTATATTATTACTATACATTATTAATCCTTCCTTTTGCAATTTTTCCTCCTCTAACGTACCTACTTTGAAAAGTAATGGATAGTTTAGAGAAACAATATACTATTTCTACTCTAGAAATGAGCAACATTAGGGAAATTTCTGTTTAGTGTAGGGGTACATATCTCTATTTCTACTTCAGTAAGGTGCATTGATTAGGACAGTGTCATGTAGTACAAGTTATAATGTACTTCAGTATTATTTTAAAGATACTCAGTTTCAACATTTCTAACCACCGTTAATTAACTTTTTATCCTCTTTTTTTTACCCAAAGAAAACAATTTTAAATCACAACTAAAACCTTGAGCCAACAAAGGAAATCATATTCAGCCACCTCATCCTTAAAAGCGAGTTCTACAAAACAAGGTATTTATTTACAGCACGGGTTCTTAACCTTCAAAATAGTAGACTAACTATCACATTGCTAAAGTTTTCCAAAAAAAATCAATGCAATTATGATTACATTTCCCCATTTCAGAGTTATATTTCATGTGTAAAGGATGGTTTACCATTACGGAAATTGTTATGTGCTGCAACTTATATCACATCTGCAATCTTTTTTGAAAAATTTAAAAAAAAGCATTTCTCAACTTCGTTCTGTTATCAAATTTTTTTCTTTTATCACTTTTCCAGACATTAGTTTATCCATTCCACAACAAATCACCTCTTAAGTGTCTACACAAGCCTACACACCAATACCACTGAACAAGAGTCAGCAAGAAAAGCAATTTCGAAAGAAAAAGGTAATTTCAACCAACATTGTAAGGTGCAGCAGTTTTTAAAATGTACCATGCTGTAGAGGTAACAATTTACTATTCAAAATCCAGGAAGGGGCAGCAGTAGGGAAAATGTTGGATAGTGTAGGGGTAACAATTTACTATTCTAACTCCAGGAAGGTGCATCAGTAGGGAAAGTGTTGGATAGTGTAGTAGTAACAATTTACTATTCTAACTCCAGGAAGGTGCATCAGTAGGGAAAGTGTTGGATAGTGTAGGGGTATCAATTTACTATTCTAACTCCAGGAAGGTGCATCAGTAGGGAAAGTGTTGGATAGTGTAGGGGTATCAATTTACTATTCTAACTCCAGGAAGGTGCATCAGTAGAGAAAGTGTTGGATAGTGTAGGGGTATTAATTTACTATTCTAACTCCAGGAAGGTGCATCAGTAGGGAAAGTGTTGGATAGTGTAGGGGTATCAATTTACTATTCTAACTTCAGGAAGGTGCAGCAGTAGGGAATGTGTTGGATAGTGTAGGGGTATCAATTTACTATTCTAACTCCAGGAAGGTGCAGCAGTAGGGAAAGTGTTGGATAGTGTAGGGGTAACAATTTACTATTCTAACTCCTGGAAGGTGCAGCAGTAGGGAAAGTGTTGGATAGTGTAGGGGTAACAATTTACTATTCTAACTCCTGGAAGGTGCAGCAGTAGGGAAAGTGTTGGATAGTGTAGGGGTAACAATTTTCTATTCTAACTCCAGGAAGGTGCATCAGTAGGGAAAGTGTTGGATAGTGTAGGGGTAACAATTTACTATTCTAACTCCAGAAAGGTGCAGCAGTAGGGAAAGTGTTGGATGGTGAAGGGGTGCAATTTACTATTCTAACTCCAGAAAGGTGCATCAGTAGGGAATGTGTTGGATAGTGTAGGGGTATCAATTTACTATTCTAACTCCAGGAAGGTGCATCAGTAGGGTAAGTGTTGGATAGTGTAGGGGTATCAATTTACTATTCTAACTCCAGGAAGGTGCAGCAGTAGGGAAAGTGTTGGATGGTGAAGGGGTGCAATTTACTATTCTAACACCAGGAAGGTGCAGCAGTAGGGAAAGTGTTGGATAGTGTAGGGGTAACAATGTACTATTCTAACTCCAGAAAGGTGCAGCAGTAGGGAAAGTGTTGGATGGTGAAGGGGTGCAATTTACTATTCTAACTCCAGAAAGATGCATCAGTAGGGAATGTGTTGGATAGTGTAGGGGTATCAATTTACTATTCTAACTCCAGGAAGGTGCATCAGTAGGGTAAGTGTTGGATAGTGTAGGGGTATCAATTTACTATTCTAACTCCAGGAAGGTGCAGCAGTAGGGAAAGTGTTGGATAGTGTAGGGGTATCAATTTACTATTCTAACTCCAGGAAGGTGCAGCAGTAGGGAAAGTGTTGGATAGTGTAGGGGTATCAATTTACTATTCTAACTCCAGGAAGGTGCAGCAGTAGGGAAAGTGTTGGATAGTGTAGGGGTATCAATTTACTATTCTAACTCCATAAAGGTGCATCAGTAGAGAAAGTGTTTGATAGTGTAGGGGTAACAATTTACTAATTTTACTCCATGAAGGTGCATCAGTAGGCAAAATAATGGATGGAGTAAATGTTATGTTTTTAAAAAATATTAAATTATATCAGGCTAATTTTTTTTTCTTTCCTCCTTTTTTCAGATAATGTCTAGCCTTGGAGCAGCCAACTTCATTAAATCCAGGAAGGGCAAAAATTTGTTAAACCATGGTGGATACATATATAGTAAGGAAAGAATAAGTTTAACTAGAAATCATTGGAGGTGCGTGCAATACTACACTACCCATTGCAGTGGCAGAGCGGTTACTGTTGATAATTTGGTTGTGAAAACCACAGAACATAACCACTCTGCCTCTGCAATGGATGTAGAAATCAGAGAGACAATAAATGAGATGAAAGCTATTGCAAGCACCTCCAATGATTCTACAGGATCAATTTTAAGGGAGGTTGCACAGCATGTCCCCAGTCATGTTGCTAGTAACATGCCTATAATACCCAATTTGAGAAGAATTATTCAGAGACAAAAGCAGGCAAGTAACATTCAATTGTCTACACCACATACATTCTCTGACATTAGAATTCCTCATGATCTTTCTATTTCTTTTTCTGATGAACCTTTCCTTCTGCATGACAACGAAAACCCTCAGAAACGTATTCTTATTTTTAGTACCCCACGTAACCTTGCTAAGTTAGAAAGTAGTGAAATTTGGATGATGGATGGGACGTTTAAAAGTACACCCCATCCTTTCACTCAAATTTACACTATACATGCTAAAATTAACAATAGTGTTATTCCCTTAGTGTATAGTTTGCTACCTGATAAGACTTCTGCAACATACACTGAACTTTTATCAGTGATTAAAAGTAAAACATCTGCAAGTCCTCGAAAAATTATTATTGATTTCGAATTGAGCATGATCAATGTGATCACTAAAACGTACACGGATACCCAAATTCAGGGATGTTTTTTCCATTTTTCGCAAGCATTTTGGCGTAAACTACAGAAAACATCCCTAGTTGCAGAATATTCTCGGGATAGCAAACTACAGTTTGAACTAAAAAAATTAACTGCACTTTGTTTTGTTCCTCCCGATAGTGTGGACGAGTACTACACTGCAATTATAGAATCTGTTTATTATACGAGTAACGAGGAAAAATTGGCACCCATTCTAAATTATTTTGAGGACACATGGATTGGACACCTAAGCAGATCGGGTCGCAGGAGGAAGCCACGATTCCATGTGGAGTGGTGGAACTGCTACACGAGTTGTTTAGAGGGAGAGGCCAAAACAAACAATGCCATTGAGGGGTGGCATAACTCCTTCAATCATACAATTGGAAAACCACATCCTAACTTCTACTCATTTTTGGAAACTTTGAAGAAGGAGCAAAGTTTCCAAGAAATGAGAATAGCACAAGCACTCGCAGGTAGTCTAAACCCACGAGTAACAGTCAAAACAAGGGAAATGTCTGAGAGACTATTGGCAATTCTACAACAGTTTTCGTTGTGTGTGGCTATAGACTACCTGGAAAATCTTTCTAACATTCTTTCTTTTTAAAACAATGAATTTACTTACTTTCCTGCTTTGCTTTAAATTATAGCAATTTTTAAAATGCAATTGGCATACAAAGATATTTTTTAAAAAAAAATTTACAAACAAACAAGTCGGGTTTTTTTTAATTTTTAAAACAAATCTTCATTTCCACCAAAATAAACCAATGATTACAAATATACTGTTCCATAGTATTTGAACCATTTTTCATTATCGGAACACCATTTTTCAAATTACCGAAAAAATCCAAATTAAATACCGTCAAAACCAATCACCAAATCTCAAACAGATGTATAATATACAAATCAAACCATAATCCAAAATGCACTTTGCAGCAGAATCATCATTTGCATTTCAATTTTTTATTTACAAAATTACAAAGTACGCTCATTTTTTGAACTTAGAAATGAAGATCGACAGTACGTTTTTTAATACGTAAATAAACAAATAAACTGTCTGAACAGTAACTTTTAATTTTGTAAGAGTTACATACTTTTTTTAAATAACTAACTTACTTTTAGCGACCCGACATAGGCATGTATTAATGACATTAATGTGGACATGTTTAACAACATTTTAGACATCTATTAGTTTTCCAGCAACCTCCCCTTATTCTTTCCTTACTATATATGTATCCCTTTTAAAGGTTTAATCTATAATATCAACTGAAAATATTTCCTACCTGGACGCAGATCAGCTTCCTGCTGCTTCCTCCTCCGATGCTCTGCAAAATGGCGTATTACGTCGACGCACACGTCCTTACGTCATCGCGTGCATCTCAATTTATGGCGGACTATTTTTTTAAATTCATCTGTAAATAAATGTTAATATATGTAAATAAAATATATATATTTTGTTTAAAAAATAAAACTTACTGTGATAAATTTTTGAAAAATATGCTTTTTTTTTAAATGATTTTTTAAACAAATAAAAATGTAAAATCAATAATTGTTTGCTGTCATTATTTTAAATTAAGTTTTTTAAACTCCAATATTGTTATTAAATAAATGTAAATTAACTAAATATGTTCCTTACCTTGACTCTATTATCTTTTCCCTTCAAAACTTTCTCTTTCTACACTTTCTGAACCTTCTTTTCTTGTTCCGCGGGTTGTATATTCTGAGGCTGGCAAAATAAATAAAGGACAAAGACGCTCATAGACTTCAATGGAAAAGCGTGGGAATTTATTGCAAAAAGTAAGTTATAATTGTTTTTTTTATATTTTCTTAATTTTATTAATGTTAAATTTGTAAATTTATTACTCTTTTAATATTTTAATTTTTTTTTTTTCTTTAAAAAATAAAATTATATTATTTTTATAATAATTAAACCAAAAATACTTTTCCATTACTTTTAAAAAGGGCACTTTCTTTTGTACTTATAAATACTCTAGTCTATTCATATGTGATAAAATTACTCTAGTATTTTAAATTAGGTACTCACTCATATTTATTTAAATTATAATATTAAATACTCTTTATTTTTTTTAAAAAATCAATCAATTTAGAAAAATACTCAACTATTAAATTTAGTAATTTTAAAGTATCAACTTTTAATATTTAAATACTCTATTAGTTTTTTAACTATCCAACAAAACATTCCTACTAAACTAAATTGCCAAGTATAAATATCACAATACTCAAGTATAAATTTAACAGCTATCCAACCAAACATTTCTACAAAATAAAATACTCAAGTATTAATATTTTGATAATCTACTCACTTTTTTCAAATTAATATTGCTTTATTAGAAATAATTAAAATACTCAAGTATTAATTTAACTGCTATCCAACCAAACATTTCTACTAGACAAAATACTCAAGTATTAATATTTAAATAAACTACTCACTTTTTTAAAATACTACTGTACTTTTTTAAAATTCCAATTGCTTTATTATAAATAATTAAACTACTCAAGTATTAATTTAACTGCTATCCATCCAAACATTTCTACTAGACAAAATACTCAAGTATTAATATTTTGAAAAAGAAATAACTTTTGTCAAATTACAATTGCTTTTTTTAAAATAATTAAACAAGATAAATATTTTTTTAAATGGAAACACAAAGAAAAAAAATGTGTTGTAATAGTATATGCGTTGTAAAAGAACTTACCATATAACATCTTGCGTTGTAAAGACATGCATTATAAATGCATGCGTTGTAAAGGCATTTTCACATAATGCGTTGTAAAGGTATATGCGTTGTAACAGTACTTACCATATAATGGCACGCGTTGTAAAAGCATGCGTTGTAAAAGTTTTTGCGTTGTAAAAAATGCGTTGTAATAGCATAGCGTTGTAAAAGTTGCGTTGTAAAGGTGGTTCCCCCTGAAATGCATCTGCTCTGTGAATAATGCTTGAATAAAGAACTTTGAACACCACCCGTGAGTGCTCCGCATTTTGGAAGCTGTGATATATATATATATATATATATATATATATATATATATATATATATATATATATACAATTATGCTGCATCTTTAACCTCCAAAACCGGCGAGAAAGAATGCTCGAACTCCTCTTGCTTGTGCGATAAGATTTTTTATTCTCTTCTCATCATAGTCATGATGCGTTTCGGCCGGTAGAACAGCCTTGATCTCATACGGAAATGGCTTTCGGTGAGACATTTTTAACTTTTTTTTCATTTCATTTGCATATCATGTGACCCCAACCAACATAGAAGAAAGACTGTTGTCCATATTTGAATCATAGTTACTTCACTAAAAACAAGTTATGTACATTTATAATATTATCCGATATTTTGTGGCCATGCTGTTCCATTTTGGCAGTGAATACATATGTCCGTATTTCAGAATTTGTGTATGAACACCCTTATTCCAAGATCAACATTTTATAAGACAGACCATGTGAACCATACTTATGTTGAATATGCCGTGCAGCTAAATGACATGACATTCCTAAATCAATAAAACACATATAAATATTTCAATATATATAAAAACATTGATATAATTTAAATAAATTTGTGTATATTAAAACCACGACCATTGCTGTGTTACATAACCAAAATCATTGATTTCACAATCTAATGATTCATATCTCTGCCTAAATGCAATTTAGAATGGTTCTCACCACAGTATTAGATCTTTGTCATATTAAATACATGCAATAAAGTATGGCATATGTTGAAACCACATGGAAAAATACATCCTAGTTATATTCAATTGTAGCAGCATTATCCTACAGGTGCCTTTGTGTGTTAATGTGCAAAATTATTACTCATTAATGCGCAAGGTGCTAGTAAGTGCTAAGTGCTTACAAGTGCAAATAGGCAATTTATTTAAAAAAAACACACTAATCTAAAATATATTCTTTCAAAGTAATTTGTTTCTCAAAAGGGTTTAAAAAAATAGTATATGTGCAAAAATGAAGTTTAAACATCCCTATTTATGCTAAGGCGGCTATTTATATGGTTTAGAACAAATTCTCCTAGCATATGTTCTCACAGTTGTTTATGCAAAAAATCAATAATTCCAATCTGACATAAGCATGGTAATTGATCTGTGTTGTTTTATATAAAATTATGCAGGTCCTCTGTGGTGTTAAGTCCTTTTGGGGCCTTGCTATCGAACTCCATTATCATTCGAGTTTCCAATAGCCGCAACCTGAGCTCTCTATTTCCTCCGCGTCTTTGGTCCGGAATTGCGTCTATTATGTAATATTTCAGGCAATTTAAGTTGTTCCCATGCACAGCCTTAAAGTGGCGGGCCACTGGGTAGGTTGCATCATTATTTACTATTGCCGTCATATGCTGCAGGATGCGTATATGTGCTTGTAATTTGGTACTACCAATGTACTATAAATTACATGTACATGCTAGTACATAAATTACATATTCTGTGCGACAAATGAAATGGCCTCTTTTTGGTAAACTTTTGTTACTGAATGGAGTCTTATAGTGGGATTTATTCTCACCAAATTTGCAGGCCCTGCATGTAGCACATTTATAGAAGCCATGTTTTGGTTGTAGCCAGGTAGTGTTGGAAACTACTTCAGGACTACTTTTGACCAACTGGTCCCTCATAGATACTGCTTTTCTAAAGGTAATAGTTGGTTTAGGTAGTAACGTGGGTGCCAGAACTGCATCAGTTAATATTATCGGCCAGTTCTTATTGAGGATTGCCTTTAATTGTCTTTGCTGTTTATTATAAGTTGTAATCAGGCAAGGTGTTTCATTCATGTCATATTTCATTGTTTTTTTCTGATGCCAGATCTAACTCTTCGTTCACCTTGGCACTTTCTGGTTCTAATAAAGCATCCCTAGATTTCAACTCAGTTTTTTCTATCGCTTCCTTAAGGATACTTTCACTATACCCTCTCGCTTTAAATCTTAGTATAGCTTCCTGTGTGCATTTGAGTAGTTCTTCCTTAGTGCTACATATCCTTTTTAGTCTAATTAGTTCTCCATAAGGAGTACTCCTAATGAGGTGTGAGGATGTGAGTTTCTTGTGTGCAGGGTGGCATTTCCAGCTGTGGGTTTTCTATGTAGGGTAGTTTCCAATCTATTATCAACTACATATACAGTTGTATCTAAAAAATCTACTTTATGTTGGCTAATCTGTGACGTGAATCTTAAATTTAGATTGTTTGCATTTATTTCTTTAATGAAGGTCTCTGCACTTGTATGATCTACCTTCCATATTATAAAGACATTGTCAATAAAACGTAGCCAATACTGTACATGGGTTGATAAACATTTTGGCATAGTTCCCCTTTAGAACCTGCTCCTCCCACCAGCCTACGTGTAGACACGCATAGCTGGGAGAGAAGCTGGCTCCCATTGCAACCACGCATTTTTGTCTATACATTTCCTTTCCAAACATAAAAAAGTTATTAAAAAGGCACCATTTGATGAGTTCAAGCAACATGATATTATGGCTGTGCAAATTCAGAGATCTAGTGTCTAAATAATGTTTGACTGCTGTTAGCCCGACATGGTGGTCAATGCTTGTGTAGAGCGCTTCTATGTCCAAAGTTATTAAAAGCAAGTTCGATGACCATTGTATGGATTTGATCTTGTTTAAGAAATCACTAGTATCCTTTATATACGTAGGACATGACTCTGGAGAAAATAATTAACATATCTGCTTATGTTCTCACTTATTCCTCCCAAAGCAGATGTGATCGGTCTGCCCGGCGTTGGTGTCACCCCTTTGTGTATTTTGGGTATGAGGTACATAGTTTGTACAATAGGAAATTCATTATGTAAATATTTGTATTCCTGATTTGATATGAGGCCTTGTCTCTTCAAAGATAATAGGCTCTTTTTAGCGCTTCCTTTGACTTTACGTATTCTGTTATGGTCGCTTTCTCATGGTAGTCTGTATTGTCTAGTTGCCTAGTTTCCTCTTGGATGTAATCATTGCGTAACCAGATAATGACGTTGCCACCCTTATCGGATTTATTCATTACAACTTCCTGACTGGTTTTTAATTTCTTTATCAAATTCTCATATTGTTTGTCATGTTACTTCCTTCTTTTGTTGTTTAGATTGGTTGTACGATGTAGATGTTTCAAATCCTCGGTCACTCTATCGTGGAAAATATCGATGGCATCTTTCGGCATCATAGGATAAAATGTAGTCTTGGCCTTGAAGGAGCTGATCCCTGCACTGGCTTGAGATATATCAATTGCTTCCAATCTGGCCTGTGTCTATTCTTGTTCTAGATGTTCTGATCGATTCACATTGCTTGCACTTTTTAATTCATGTAAGGTAATCAGCAGATACGCATCTGAGACTTGAAGATTATCATGCCTGATTTCATCATCACTCTCTTTCCTTGTATTGATATTATGCTCTTTATTTCCGTCTTTAATAGAGAAGAACTTTTTCAATCTTAATTTTCTGATGTAACTGAAAATGTCGATTCAAGTGCGTCCATAATTAAAATTGCTCTCAGGGCAATAAGAAAGACCGAGAGCCAACAACTCGGTTTCTGCTTTTGATAATACTTCGGAAGACAAATTTACTACGGTGTTGTAATCCGGTTTTATCTCCTCCGTCACTGAGTTTTTCTTGGCTTGCTTCCGCCTGCATTTGCGT
The DNA here is from genome assembly GCF_964204655.1 of Triturus cristatus. Taxonomy (NCBI): domain Eukaryota; kingdom Metazoa; phylum Chordata; class Amphibia; order Caudata; family Salamandridae; genus Triturus; species Triturus cristatus. Next base: position 516,422,322 of record NC_140588.1, read on the forward strand.
CTTTCTTTGCACCTCTGGTTTCTTCGTTATTTTGAGGTTTTTTCTGGTTCCGTGGGCGCAACATCTGACGGCGGTCCTCCAATGAAAAATTCAGCTCTTCTTCAGGGCTTAATTAATTTTTTTCATCAGGCTCATTAAATGTGTTCGGTCGCCCATCTTCTGATTCATTCTCACTTGTTAAATAACTCAATTCTGAACCAGACACTTCCATAGTTGCTGCGCTAGTGCTTGCTCCCTCATTTGTACTACTCACTGGTTTAGTGGTGTTACCAAAGCGCCTTTTCTTTGCCTGGTCGTACTTTCGTGAAAATGTAAACACTTGCCCCAGTTCGTAAACAGCCTTATCTCGGGCAAATTTGTAAGCCTTTCTTGTTTTGATTTTTCTTGTTTTTTCAGCCTATCTGCAATTTCTTTTCTTGTTCAGTTTGCTCTAATTTACTCAGTTACTCATTTAGTTTGTCTATTTCTTTTAACAGGTCTTCTTGATCGCTCTCTGCATACTTGATCAATATTTTTACCAGATTCATTGATACAGTCAAATTACTGCATGCCCATTCTTTTAACATGTTGGGGATCGGGTTGTCAAAACTCGGGGCCAATAAAATCAGTAACCCTCGGGGCACTCTTCTTGCCCCCTCGTATTTCTGCAGTGATCTTTGTTCCCACCATTTAGTGATTTCTAAAGTCATGCATTTTTCAAGTGCTTTAAGTAAAGATTTCTCACTGGTTTCATTAGCGCTTGATAGCGGTACTGAATTGCGAACTGTGGTGTTAGGTAGATTGTTAAACAATTCATCGGCTGCTGCCTCGCGCTCCCGCATAGTGTCTACAGACATGATGATGGGTTGTGAGAATCTCGCGTTCTTACTTTTCAACGCCGGGGGGAAAAACTGATATCGCCAATACCTCCCCACCTGCTCTCTTGCTGTTTTCACTCACCGATTCCGAATACTGCTTCAGGTGTGTCCTCCGACACAACCCTTGCTTTTCCGTAGCTGGTGATTTTTCTCGTGGCTGCGCAGGGGGCTGCCATCGTAGTTTCCTTCCGGAATGCTTCTGGCTTTGAACGGCTGAAGACTGCTGCCTGCTTTTGGCGAGGGGGTTTGTGACAGGAAGCAGACCCACTTCCATGTAATATCAAATCCAATTATGCTGCATCTTTAACCTCCAAAACATGTGCGATAAATTTTTTTTTTTTTTTTTTTTTTATAAGAAACCTTTATTACACATTAAAAAGGATACAAACAAGGGCCTACAACCACAAGGGCCGGCCGCTAGAAAGCTCGGGAGCCAGCAAGGCAGCGCCATACATTCAAATGAGCCAGAAGCAAAAGCTCCCGGTAGTTCGTAAGCACATATAACACGGTGCGGCCACAGTCCAAGGGCGATCAAAAAGGACGGTTTCATATATTTTAATAGAAGGAAAAAAAAAAAAAAACAACCAATAACACACAAACAAGGCAATGAGAGTCCGAAATAGCAGCGTGCGCTCCCCAGGACGGGGGAAGATCCACATTATCTGGAATAACTCTTGACAGGAGGTGGCAGTGGGGGGCAGCGGAGAAGAGGACAAAGCATACACAATTACGTAGAATGCGCGGCTAGGGGGACAAAGCGACGTCGACCTCTCGCGGCAGAGGCGGAGCGCAGATATTTCCACGATAGGAATTCCATGGACCCCACACCTTAGTCCACCTGCGATAACATTTTTTATTCTCTTCTCATCATAGTCATGACGCGTTTCAGCCGGTAGAACGGCCTTGATCACATACGGAAATGGCTTTCGGTGAGACATTTTTAAACATTGTTTTTCATTTCATTTGCATATCATGTGACCCCAAATAACATAGAAGAAAGACTGTTGCTCATATTTGAATCGTAGTTACTTCACTAAAAGCAAGGTATGTACATTTATAATATCATCCGATATTTTGTGGTCATGCTGTTTCATTTTGGCAGTGAATACATATGTCCGTATTTCAGAATTTGTGTATGAACACCCTTATTCCAAGATCGACATTTTATAAGAAAGACTATATGACCCATACTTATGTTTAATATGCCGTGCAGCTAAATAACATGACATTCCTAAATCAATAAAACACATATAAATATTTCAATATATATAAAAACATTGAAATAATTTAAATAAATTTGTGTATATTAAAACCATGACCATCGCTGTGTTACATTCCAAAAATCATTGATTTCACAATCTAATGATTCATGGCGGTCGCCAGTAAGTAGTTATAGTTAGGATCTAGTTTCGGAAGGAAAAGCATTTTTGATTTGCTAAAAACTTTGGCGGCGTTTGACGAATACTCGCAAAACCTTTAAAACTAATGGGGCGGTCACGTCAGCTGCTGTCTTGAAAATTTCAGAGTGATCCGTCAAGCAGGGGCTGAAAAAGGGGGGGGGGCCCAAAATGCTTTTTCTCCATGTTAATTTTCATAGGAAACTGTTGACGCAGGTACAGCCCGAACTGCTGAACGAAATTACACCAAATTTGGCAAAAAGGTAGCTTTTTGTCCAAAGAGCATTCTTTTTGTTAAATGGTATAAATCCTTTCAGTAGTTTCTGAGAAATGTGAAGATTTCTCGGATATAGAACTGTGGCCTCGGTGAATCCGCGAACCCTTCCGATCTGGTGCTCAGATCTGATTGGCTGCCAATACTTTAAACCAGGAAGTGTTGGCAGCCATCTTGTGACTCAATTGAATCGAGTCCTCAATTGAATCAAGTCACAATCAAAAACATTAGAAACACCCTGACCCCCTAGGCCTGTTCAGGGGTCCCACAGGGACCCCCAAGGCCCCAAAAAGTATTGTCAAAAAAAATTATGGCACCCTCCCTTGAATTATTATTATTATTTTTTTACATTGGCCTGGCTCTGGGGGATGGGGTCCTCGGGGCCCAAAAGGGTCAAGGGAAGGGGTCCCACACAACCCCCTTCATAAAATAAAAATAAAAAAACAAAGCTGGTAACTCGACGGGGGCCCCCTTTCTTCACTACCCTGAAAATGCACTTCCTGGCACTCTTTATGTTGGGGGATGAAGTCACCTTCGCTGCTGAGGGTCCTTAGGGGCCAACTACCCCTCCTGTTACCTCCAGTAAGTCCCACACAGTGGGTTGCTAAGAGGTCTTCGGAGGCCAGCCCCGTTTCTCCACTACTCTGCAAACGCACCTCCTGGCACACTACTGGTTGGGGGTTGAAGTCAACTTTACTCCTGAGGGAGCTTGGGGGCCAAGAAGCCCTCATGGTACCTCCTGTAAGCCCTATGCAGTGGAATTCCTGAGAGCTGGTTGGAGGCCCAACCCCCTTTCTCTACCACTCTGCAAAATGACTGCTAGTTAACAAACCTTAGAAATTCACACAAAAAACACAAAGGTTACAGGGACGTTATAGTTAGCAAATAGAATTTTAAAAACGTTAGAAATTTACAAACAAAACAAAGGCTACAGGGACGTTATTGTTAGCAAATAGGTTTTAAAAAACCTTAGAAATTCACACACAAAAAACAAACATTACAGGGACGTTATAGTTAGCAAATAGATTTGGAAAAACCTTAGAAATTCACTAAAAAACCAAATGATAAATGGTATCATCATTTTGAAAATTATATTTTTAATCATATTTCACAGGAAACCTGGCAATTGATTGGGAAGCTTTCCCTACGTAATAAAATTGCTCCTTCTCTTATTCAATCTAAATTCTTTACTTTAAATCTCCTTCATTGGACCCCTGCTCGCTTACACAAATTGAAATTAAGAGATAGTGACCTTTGTTGGAACTGTAATTTGGAACCAGGCACTCATCAGCATATGTTTTTTGAATGTACACTATTACAATCCTTTTGGGTTTTAGTACGGAAACATTTATCACTAATCTTTAACATGTTGTTAGAGCTTTCTTTACCTATGATTTTATTGGGCTCATGGGCTTCAACTATTCCTTTACCCCTTGATAATACGGATATGCAATTATTGGATTTACTCATAACCATTGCTGTTAAAATTCTACTAACAGAATGGAAATCTTTTCATCTTCTGTCTTATCATACCTGGTGGGCATGAGTATCATATCTTTGTGGGGCTCATACCTTGGTTGAGGAGAAGCATTACACTCCTTCAATTTCTAGTAATATATGGAGGTCACTGGATGATTATATGAATTTATCTTCTCAGGGGTTGGTAGCTCAGTATCCCTTTGACTATACTTTTAAGTGTTTTCCTTTTTTGAAGCAGTTGTCCCCATCTCTTTCTCTCTTCCTTCTTTTTTCTTTCTTTACTTTTTTCTTTTTTCTTTTTTATCTTTTCTTTTCTTCTGCTTTCTCTTGTTTTGGAATTTTCTTTTCTAAGCAATAGGACTGGTTTACAAATTCATCGTGAATAAGCTGTTGATCTTTTTTTATTCTTTGATCCTGGGTTTTGCAATATTTTTTGTTTCAATTTATAACATAAAACATATGTCATTTATATATTTTGTTTTTCGTGCCGGATCAAGAATTTGTTTATACTCCTTTTCCTTTAGCCCAGTTCATTGAGCTTTGTTATGAGACCTATTTCTATTTCTGTAATTCTTCGATTTTAACTTAACTTATATTTCATAACGTTATGTTGTATTGCAATATATTATACATGAATTATCTCTTTTAAATAACAATAAAGATATTTGAACAAAAAAACAAAGGTTACAGGGACTTTCTAGTTAGGCTGACATTTCACTCGTACAAAACCAGAGAAATATAGCTGTTATAGTTACTTGAGTTAACTATAACTTGCGCCCCCGCAATGCACTGCTTATGACTTCTCTTATTACATCACTCATGACATGGTCAGTGACATCACTGATGACATCTCAAATTACATCATCCAGTGACTATGATTGTTTTTTAAATGTTTCTGAGTGTTAAGTATTTATACCTAGGTGTATTGGTGAATCAGTGGGTGTATGAGTGACTGTTTGGATGACTGAGTGGGTGCGTGACTGACTGTATAAGTGAGTGATTATGTGTCTCAGTGAATGTATGGATAAGTGACTGGTAGTGTGAATGCTGATGTCTAAGTGGGTGTATGAGTGTGTTAGTGGGTTGTGAATGGCTATAAGGGTGATTGATTGGTTGACTATCTCTATGGTTGTTTGAGTATCTGTATGTGTGGGTGAGAAGGTGTGTGACTGCCTGTATGGATGAGTGTGTGGGCGGGTCAGTGCCTGTATGGGGTAGTGACTGTGTGTGTGAGAGATGTATGGGCGAGTGAGTGTCTGGCTGTGTTGGTGATTGAGTGCTTGTGTAAATATGGGTCAGTAACTGTGTATGTGAAAGGCAGTATAGGTGAGTGACTGGGTATATGAGTGACTGTATGCGTGAGTGAATGCATGTGAGAGTTTCTATATGGATACATACATGCTTCTGTCACAGACTGTATAGATGAATGAGTATGTGTTACTATTTGTATGAGCAAGTAAGTGGATGTGTATATAACTGTTTGGGTTAGCACATACCTGTATGATTGACTGTATGGGTGAGTGTGTAGGTGTGTGAGTAGTTCTATGGGTGACTCACTCAGTGTGTGAGTGCCTATATGGGTATATGAGTGGATATGTCAATGGCTGTATTGGTGACTGAGCGGGTGTATGTGGCAGTATGGGTGAGCAAGTGGATACGTATGTAGATTTATGAATTAGTGAGTGGCTGTGTAAGTACTGGTATGGCTCTGTCAATGGGTTTGTGAATGTTTGTGTGGGCGTGGCAGTGGGTGTTTAAAAGTTTCTATAGGGGTGTGAGTGGGTGCATCAGCGATGATGTGGATGATGTCATCACTGATGTCATCAGTGATGTATTTGAGATGTCATCAGTGATGTCACTGACCATGTCATGAGTGATGTAATATGTGAGGTCATAAGCAGTGCATTCGCGGGGCACAAGTTATAGTTAACTCAGGTAACTATAACAGCTGAATTTCTCTATAACGTCCCTGCAACCTTTGTTTTTTTAGTGAATATATATATATCTATATATATTCACTAAAAAAACAAATATATAGTGAATATATATATATATATATATATATATATAGTGAATATATATATATATATATATATATATAGATATGCGACCAATCCTGTCATATGCAGGAATGACAGGCGTAGACTCCGTCAGTATGAAGCAGTAAAGGGTTTATTTACAGAAGGAGGGCCACGACGCGTTTCGACGGCAAGCCGCCTTTGTCACAACGACGGGCATCACAGTAGGCAGCCATTATATGCCGAGTTACTCAAAAGGTTGTCATGACAACGTTGTAAGCATAAACATAGAAGTGTAAACCTAAGTGACCTTACATTTCTAAAGTATAATTCATGGCAAAATACTTTTTTATACAGTGTGGACACAGATACAAAAAATTAATGTAGAAAAAGAAGGAAAAATTGGGGAAAAATAACAACCATAATCAAACAAATATGCATGTGCCCATATGTCAGATCAGAAAAACAGACTTTGATAGTCCATTATTTACCCGCTAAAGATAAAAAATACAGTGATTATAAAGGATAATATAGAAGAGTAGTTTTCTGCAAACGGTGCTAACTAATAAATATGCATCAATTATGCAACAACATGATTCGTCAATGAGTATATCCGTTGATTGAAGTTGTATCTAAAGTTGCGCCTTAACAGTTAATGCCCCAGTGGGCAATAGTAACAAGCTTTTTTCTGTACGATATAATATCAAAATATCAAGGTAGCGGGTGATTTAAATTATCAAAAGGGCATAATAAGAGCTACACTTTCTGAAATAGTAAAAGACAACAAGAAGTAAAGCGAAAAAAGAAAATCAGGAAGAAAAGAAAAGAAAAAGATTTGGGTATTACATTTAGTCACACGTAACTCGAAAATAAATAAAAGAAAGAAATGACAAGTAAAACGGAGAGCTGGGTAGGGAGCAGGACAAGCAGAAAGGACTATAAGTGTACGGACAGAGCTTCATCAGCATTCATACCATGAGGAATTTTTGCATTGAACAGAATGATATATTTAGATTCTAGTCTTCGAAGTGCTAGTTGTCTATTCCCTCCTCTGGGGTTTTTGGGTACAGTGTCAATCACAAAATAGGAGAGATCACTCGCATTACCTCCATAGTGTTGGTTGATATGTCTCGCTACTGGGTAATTGGGGTCATCACTGCTGATGGCCCTCAGATGTTGTAAGATACGGACATGAACAGGGTGAATGGTACTCCCTATATAGCGTTTATTGCATGTACATTGCAGCATGTACACAGCAAACTCACTCTTACATGTGAAAGTTCCCCTTATAATAAAAGGAGAGTGTCTTAATGGGGTGATAATTTATTTAGTATTAGCACCATGCCGACAAGCTTTGTATTTTGCACATTTGGTAAAGCCCTTATTTATTTTCAGCCAATCTGTGCCTTTGCTGATGCTGGGGGCATTGCGCACTAGCTCTTGGCGCATCGATTTGGCTCGCCTGAAGGAAATAGGTGGTGTTCTAGGTACTTTTTGTCCAAGTATAGGGTCGCTGCGCACAATTGGCCAGTGTTTGTATAGCATGTTGCGCAAAGTACCGTGGTAGGTGTTGAAACCTGTTATGAGTCTTGGCGTCCCTGTCTCATAGGTTTTCTTTTTTTCTTCTTCTTTTTCTACACTTTTAGTATTAGGGAACAATAGTTCTTTTCTTGTGATTTTTTTGGCTTTGGCGTTGGCTTTGCCTAAGGAGCTGACACTGTATCCTCTAGATTTAAGCCTACTGAAAGTGTATTAGTGGCATTCGTTAAGCTACTCTCTGTACTGCAGTTGCGCTTCATACAAAGGCACTCTGCGTAGGGGATACTTTCCTTTAGTTTGGTAGGATGGAAGCTACTGAAGTGTAAAATTGAGTTCCCTGATGTGGGCTTTCTGTATGTTCTAGTTTTAATTTTTCTGTCTTCGATATAGACCTCTAGATCTAGGAATTGGATACAGGACGTGCTGGTATGACAGGTAAAGGTAAGGTTCAAAGAATTTTTGTTGATCTCTCTGGAAAAGGTAAGAGCAGATTCTTCTGTGCCCTGCCAAAGAATGCATAGGTCATCTATGTATCTAGCATAGATAACCACAATTTCTTTCATTACTTTTCTGTACATTTTCATGAGTACCTGCTCCTCCCACCAGCCCATATGCAAATTAGCATAGCTGGGGGCGAAGCAGGTACCCATGGCTGTGCCGCAAGGTTGTTTATAGAATAGTTTATCGAAAACAAAAATATTATTTTCTAAACACCATTCAGACATTTCAAGTAACGTAGCAGTGTGTTCATATAGATCGATGGGTCTTTTGCCCAAGTAATACTTCAAGGCATTAAGTCCATCTTTGTGCCTGATGCTTGTATAAAGCGTGTTGATGTCAAGTGTCATCAGCACATAGTTGTCTTTCCATTGTATATCATAGATCTTGGTCAAGAAATCCCCAGTGTCTTTGATAAAAGATGGGAGTTCACGGACATATTGTTGTACGACAAAATCGATAAACTTAGACGTATTCTCAAAGAGACCCCCAATAGCTGCTATTATGGGTCTTCCAGGTAGATTTGTCGCATTTTTATGAATTTTGGGTATAAGATATAACAGGTGTCACTGGATAAACGGTTTTGAGAAATTCAAATTCTTGCTTAGAAATAAGGTTCGAGCACCTCCATTCGTAAAGAGCCCTATGGAATTTCTCTTTGACACTGCAGATGGAGGTGGGACTTGTCCTGCAGTAGCACTCTGTACCTTGTAGTTGTTTCAGCGCTTCAGTGTTGTATTGTTCAAGGGTCCAGAGCACCACGTTCCCGCCTTTGTCAGACCATCTCACGACGACATCCTGGCGTTTTTGATTTTTTGCATAAGGTTCTTATAGTTTATTCTTTGATTGTGATTAGAGCATGTGAACTCAGTGCTAGATTTGATTGATAGTTCTTTAAGGTCTTTAATCATGTTTTCTGCAAATAAATCGATGTTATCTGTGGGCATATTAGGAAGGAACACTGATTTAGGCTTGTATGGTGTTCGATTACTGCCATAAGTGTATAGACCAACAGCATCTGCTAGCATATTGGGGGGGTTGCCTTGGATATTTTCTCCAAATTCAAGTATTGCCATATCGTGTAAAAGAGACATATCTTCCACATTGAGATTCCCAGTTTGTTCATTGGTGTTGATAATTGACATAGGATTTGATGCTGGCTTAGGGATCGTCATAAAATATTTTAGCAATTTCAGTTTTCTTATAAAATGAAAGAAATCAACACGTGTTTGCACATAGTCAAGGTTCGTTGGTGCGCACCAAGAAAGGCCTAAAGCCAAAGTCTCTTTTCCTTCAACAGTGAGGGTCATATTTGTTAGGTTTATTACTGTGTTATCCATTGTAGTACTTAGAACTGTCTCCTTTTCGTGCGTCTGTTGGTTTGTTTTGTAGATGAACTTGCTTCTTCCACCCGAACGTCTGTCCTTACGCCTCCTTTTCTTTGGCCTCGCCCCCTGTTTGATTGTTCTTGCTGAGGGGGATGGGGTCTTAGATACATTGTGTGCTCCAATCGTAAAAAATCAAGTTCCTGAATTACAGACGGTGCAGTACCCGATGTTAACTCCTCGGCATCTGATTCAACTTCCGAGCTAAGCTCAGACACACTGGGTTCTGCTAGTATTATTTGAGTTTCAGCGGCAGAAGATAATTGTCGTCTTCGGATGTTTTCAAATTTTTTAGAGAACGTGTAAATTCTGCCACTTAGATAATCCCGTTTATCTCTTTGAAATTTTATCGCTTTGCTTACTTTTATTGATTGTTCATGCTTAAGTAATCTTTTCTGCATTTCAGTTTGTGCCTTCGCTAGCTCCTCTTTATGAGTGAACTTTTCTAGTTCTTTATATAGGGCATCGATTTTCAGCAAGGCTTTTTCACGATCTGTAAGGGCATACTTAATGAGGATTTGCAACACATGCCTAGATGATTCGGCGCTGTTATCCGCCCATTCTTTTAACATATTTGGGTCTGGGTTCTCTTAGGTGGGGGCCACAAGGATTCGCAGTCCTCTGGGAATACGTCCCACATCGAGATACCTTTGAAGTGATTTGCACTCCCACCACTTCGATACTTCCAATTTCCGCAGTTTCTCCAGTTCGTATATGACCTGTTTAATATCATTAGTTTTAGTTGTAACCCCAGTGCTTGCTGAAGTTGAAGCTGGTATGTTCTCTGTCTCGTCACTAAATATGTCCAGAGCTGCCTCTTCGCGCTCCCAAACCCACTCCTCAGCCATCTTTGTAAATAGGTCTCAGTCCTCACTCCTCACTGCCCGTGTAAAATTATCGGGACTACCTCTCCCATCAGCCACTTGGATGTCTCGCACACACTCAGGCATACACACCGGAGTCCCTACCTGAAATTCTGACCGCCCTCCGGTTATCGCGAAGATCCGTAGGAGTTCTCCGATGCGAGTCATATAGTGGGTCGAGAACAATGTCTGCTGCGGGGGGCGCCGCGTTATCAGAGCGATTTCAACCACAAGGTTTCCGGGTACGCGGTGCTCCTAACCGAGGAGGGTCTACGGAGAGGTTCCGGAAAATCTTCAATATGCGACCAATCCTGTCATATTTTTAAATGACAGGCGTAGACTCCGTGAGTATGAAGCAGGAAAGGGTTTATTTACAGAAGGAGGACCACGACGCGTTTCGACGGCAAGCCGCCTTTGTCACAACGACGGGCATTTATTTATAGTTTTATATAGCGCTGAATCACCCGAGGGGTATCTCTGCGCTTGTAACCAATGACTATCCTAGCACTAGGTTTAGAAAAGATAGATTTTCATCATCTTTCTAAACTGGGGGAGGGACATTTCAGCGCGGAGGTGTTGAGGAAGCCTATTCCAAAAACTCTGAGCCAGATAAGAGAAGGCTTTACCTCCCGTGCGGGCCTTATTAATTCTCGGAATCGAGAGAAGTCTTTTTGCACCCGATCTGAGTGAGCATCCGGGAGTATAGATATTCAGTGTCCTAACAAGATAGGAGGGACTAAGCTTGTTTAAAGCCTTAAATATCATACAGCCCATTTTGAATTCCACTCTTTTTTTTTACTGGTAACCAGTGGAGCTTAGATAACAGAGGCAAAGAAGGGGCCCTAGATGGTGGTGAGCCAGTTACCAGGCGGGCTGCCGTATTTTGTATGACCTGCAATTTACCCAGTGAGGCTACATGCGAAGACAGTAGCAGGGCATTACAGTAATCAATCCTGCTCATAATCAGTTCCTGAATCAGAGTCTTCCTGATGGAGATGGGGAGCACTGGAAAAATTCTCCTAAGGAGACTCAGAGTATGGTAACAGGTGCCAACAGTTGTGTTAATGTGAGTATCAAGAGTAAGTTTTAGATCGAGTTTGATACCCAGATTTTTAACCTCCTCCTTAGGAGTAGGAGCTTTACCCAACTCCTCAGGCCACCAACTAGGCGACCAGCTGATAGCAGCACCCCCAAACAACATAATCTCAGATTTTTCAGAGTTTAACTGGAGATAATTTATTTTCATCCAAGTGGCAATTGCCATCATACTCTGGGAGAAAATATGTTGTATGTCATATCTTTTTTTGTCGAAGGTGAGGAGGAGCTGGGTATCGTCAGCATAAGAAATAGGGTTAAACCCCAAATCCCTCATAAGTTTAGCCAAGGGGGTCACGTAGATGTTAAACAAAGTAGGGCTCAGACATGAGCCCTGAGGGACACCCCTGGTGACTTGTGAGGGAGCAGAAGTAAAAGAACCTAATGTCACTGCCTGAGTTCTGTTAGTCAGGAAATCTGACAACCACTTCAATGCAAGTTCTTTAATCACTGTAGGCAGCCATTATATGCCGAGTTACTCAAAAGGTTGTCATGACAGCGTTGTAAGCATAGCCATAGAAGTGTAAACATAAGTGACAGAGTAACCCCGCCTGCAAAATTCTAAATCATTCCTAAATTCCTTTACACTTTATTTAATCTATTCAAACAGTGTGGAAATGATGCTTTCTTCTTTGTCATGAAAATGCTTCTTGTATGTTTTTGTGCACATTCTTATTACACCAGTAACACTGTTAAGGTCTTATGTCTTGAATCATATAGTACTTCTTAGTGAGGCACCTACATTACACATATGTCATGTTCATCTTAGAAACTGGAGGGCAGATTTACAGCCCCTTGTGCGCCGATGCACTGGTAGCGCAGCCTGCTAAGTGATATTTAAAAGAACAGGTAAAGTCACCCTGCGTGACTTAACCTGTGCTGGTAAATATCGCCCCTGTTCACGCAACACTTTGCGTGTTAGGGGCCTGACATGGGTGTTGCTGTGGGTGCTCCCACGCAACACCCATGTCCACTGATGCATTTCCAAATTTACGAGAAATCGTAAATCTGGAAATGCGTCAGAATGCTACGCCACCCTAGGGGTGGCGTAGCGAAGTGCAACACATTTCTCCTCGTTTTTTTCCTCTTTCAATACTTGCTGCATTCTACAGCAAACATTGGAAGAGGAAATCCCCTCAATTGATTGTTTTGTGCAGGAAGGTGCCCCAATCTCCCCATGACGCAGGCATCCTTGTACATTGGTGCAAGGGTGCCTGTGCCGGCACATGGCAGCAGTTTGTGTGCCTGCGCAGGGGAAAGCACAGAGATGCGACATATTGTTGTAAATATGTCGCATCCCTGTGCCTCGAAACTAACGCAGCATGGCGCAGCAAAATGACTTGCGGCACCGCGCTGCATTAGTTTCTTGTAGATCTGCCAACGGGGCTGTAGTTGGCAAAGGTATGCACTCTGTCTAAGTAGGGACCACAATCCTAGTCAGGGTAAGTCACAACACAATCCTAAACGATCCAGTGCTCACCGTCTGGTAGCTTGCAGGCAGGCTTAAATTAGAGGGTAAAGTGTAAAGTATATATGCAATAACTCATACAGTAATACAGTGATAACAAGCTGACGCCTTCTATTGGCTGATGCATTCTTCTCATCAGACTCAGCTCAGGCGCACTGGCAAATACATTTACTGTCTAGCTGTCTGCCTAGTTATGCTCCTGTCTAGTCATGGCCCTTAGTCAGGTCCATCCTGGTGAAGACATCACCAGAGCAAGGCTCGCCGATGTTGAAGCAAGATACCTACAGCGGGTCAGCAGTGGTGTACATGCATGACGACAGTGGATGGGCTGGTGATGAGTTATGCTGCGAACACTGCTCTCCAGATTATGTGTGATTTATGAGTACCATGCCCATGCGCCTCCTGTTTCTATCTTTGGTCCACAGTATATGGTTCTTCAGTCTGCTTCCAGCACCACCTATTGAAAGCTGAAAGCAGAATCCAGTTTGCATTTTTATATAAAGCCCTTACAGCTAAAGGTGGGCGAGCCACTTAAAGCTCAAGCCAGGCTCGAGCCCGATGACTGGGTCTGGGTTCAACTTGAGGTCCTCTTAGAACCTTGAGCCGAAAGTGAGCCAAGCTTTGGCAGAAAACAATGTGGCTACAGCTACTGCACATGTATCATGGAGAACTGGGTTTGAATCCCAACCTGGGCTCAACATCCTGTGTGTTCAAACAAAACTACCTGCACTGAAAACAAAATGTGTAATGTAGTCTGTGTCAGTTGTGAAGCCTCTAATATCCTTGGGCAAGGTTTACTCTGTGTGAAACTGCCCAAAATAAAATGTGGGTTTTTCCTGTTAACCACGCTCTATTCTCAAAATCCAAGAATTAAGGACAAAACATTAACCTTTGATGTCCGAAAGATATACCTAGTGACTTGAAGCTGCATAATATGATATAATTTCCAGCTTCATTGCTGGACCAAATTATGTATTATAGTTTACTTTACCATGCCTCATTTTTAGGTCTTGCCTGAGCCAGTGCATGCGCCGCACTGCGAGACATTTTGGTGGCCTAAAGCTTGGGCTCACGAGCGCGTGCACGCACGCAGCCGCCATCTGTCTTTCCTCCGTCACGGATCATTAAGTGCATCGCGATCACTTTCACTTTCACGGCCATGAGCAGCACAGAGGCGCCATCTGGCTTTCCTCTCGCTCTCCCTGTGCAGTGCGCACCACTCACATGTTTTTTAAAATTTTTATTTTTGCTAAGGCGCGCGCGCACACAACTCTCGGTCGCGGCCGCGCATTTTCTTTTTGCTCGCGGCCAATGCTTGTTTCTTCTTCTCCAGGTGCTCCCGGTCGCGGCCACACATTTTCTTTTTGCTCGCGGCCAATGCTTGTTTTCTTTTTGGGAGAAAAGCATCATTTAGGGAAACTTCCGTACCTGACACTTGAAGCAATAGCAACATGAAGATTAATTGAATGCTGCTCGCGAGATCAGCTCTTTTGCAAACAACCCCCAACCCCTTAACGTTTTTGATAGGTGAATATCTGCCAGAGCTAAACAATTGGCCAGAACGTGTTACTTAAGCCTCCTGGTGTCCACTGTCTGTGCCTCACATCTACACACCCTTTAAGGAAGGATTTTTGGAGCACCAGACATAATCACAGTTTGGTGTTTATGCGCTTGTTACTAATGGCGAGGCACTAAAGAGCTTTGTGGATATGTAACATCATCAAATCACTTAAGCACTTTAATTGCCTTATATATTTTTTCAATTTCTTACATCACCAGTTTTAATCTAGAACATTCTTAAATGTTTCTCAGTTAGGCACATGGAGCAGGAAGTGTGATATGCTGCAGTTTCCTCTGCTTGCTGATGAGAGCTTTGTGGATAGGTAACATCATTAGCTTGCTACTCACGGGGCTACATATATCATTAGAGACTTTTTCGTGCACACAGAGATACGGATGGTTGTCAAGCTGGCAAAAGCTTTGTAAGCCATCTGCCATGCAATCTGTTTCATACAGTTGTCCCACACTGCCGCGCGTTGTCTCATGCGATGTGTCCGGAAGGAGCTCTACAGTCTGTCACGCAGGGGCGATGACGCTGCTTCTGCGGGCATCTAAACTGGTCAATGAGAGCTTACAATGTGTCCACCAACTAACAAGGTGAGGGAATCCACGTGAATTAATGGCCAAAGCTGCTGACGTTCGAACTGGGGGAACACACTCGAGTCCCGGCGCCAGCACAGCATCCTGTGATTCTGGGCAAATCACTTAATAACTTCTTGTTTATAAAAGAAATAATTTTGTCCTTATGCAATGCAATCTGATTCTCAAGTAAAGTACTTTAATTGCTTTGAGACAAGTTTGCGTGATATAAAACTGCACATTCAGTGATACCCACCCCTCAGCCTATTTTCAATGACGTAGGAAGCCGGGCTAGACAATCTTAACGGAAGTAACCAAGGGCTCAACAACTCAATACTACCTTATGTTACAGTATGTGTTACAATGTGAGTTCACGCTAGCTTGCTATCTAGGACTTCCTGCCTTCTATATATTTTTTCATTTTCTTACATCACCAGTTTTCATCTAGAACATTCTTTAATGTTTCTCACTTGGGTACATGGAGCAGGAAGTGTGACATGTTGCAGTTTCCTCTGCTTGCTGATGACGGTGTCATTTCCTGTCATTCATTGGTGTGCTCTTCCCGCCACACCTAGGCAGTTCGAAATTAACCTTGGCCCAATTTACTGCGGAGTGAAGCACTTCCAACTCTTTTATGTTTGTCTAATATGCCCAACTGTACTTTGCACATATGTTCTCAGTCACTGTTCTTTGTTCAAAAGTTACATTTATTTTTGTCGTGATTATTAGTGGGTGATCCAGGCCTGAGAACTCTGTTGAAGGGAGAAGAAATCAAGTCCAATGCATCACAACTCGGTGGGCGACGGAGAGTCACAACTCAACACAATCAAGCCATTATTGTCGCAACAAGGGCCTCTGCAGAGCTCTGTGGACCCACAAACAAAAACCCACTAAATTTAGTCGTGGAGGTCAGACGTAAGAGATTAACCCTTAAGGAAACGGTCTGGGAACATAAGGTGGCAAGAACCAACAGGAATGAAAAACCATATACCAGCTGCAGAAAGACCCAGACCATATGTGCTTCTGGGAGCACGTGAACAAATTAAAAAGCTGCAAGGAATCAAGGAAGTATGGCATCCCAGAAGCTGCTTGGATCCGACACGTAACAGAGTTATCCTGGCCACCCGGTCATTCATCAGTCAGTCCGGGGTCATGGTTGTTAAACAAATCTACTCCGCTGATTTTCCTACTGGGGAGCCAGCCACCCAGCCTAGGAATAGAGACAGCTCAGAGCATGATCTATCCTTACAACCATATGAGACCCGTCATTCAGTAGCCAAACATACAAACTGCAGGAAGGCTGAAGGCATCATTCGCACATGAGAAAGGACGGGGCTCCCAATCCCAGTGGCGTACCAGCGTCCTTGTTTTTAATTTTTGTATTTCTCTTTATTGGCATTTTGAAATATTATAGACATAGTGCAATTCAAGGATTGCCTGGGCATAACATTACCTTTTGTCAACATTACATTTCTTCTAAACAAAAAAAAACAAGCATTGGCATAGCCAATAGGTCTCGCTTTTGGGACCTTATAAGTGTTTACCCATGCAATAGTTGATGTTGTTGCCCCAAGGATAATGTGCTGCATAACTAAATACTTATAAGGTCCCAAAAGCGAGACCATTTGGCTATGCCAATACTTGTTGTTCTTTATCACATGTACGGCTCATGTACGGGCTCGTAAAGCCCCAGTCCATCCTTTGCTTGGCTCTCATTCGGCTCTCCCTGTTGATTTGTTGACTGACCCACCTTTGTATATCGCCCTGCCACGAGTCCAGCTCATCTGGATGAAATTTCCAGTTTGCATTGTGTTTTTATTTATCAGTTATATGTTGTATGTATTAACACTTTCTTTGGTGCTAAGCAAAGAATGTATGTAGAAACACTGTTTCCAATAACTGAAACAGCATTTTCTGGGCTTATTTCCTTACCATTGGTCCTCCGACAGACCTTTCTATCCGAGTGAGAGGCAATGGGAGTTTACATTAACATCAATCAATTTCAGTTAACAGTGCAACCCATTTGGCTACACAAGGAGGAGCGGTAGCTTGGGTTAAGAAAGTTTATTGCAAATTTAAAATTGAGTTCAAATACACAACTCTGCAAACCATTCTATAAAGATCCCGAATAGAAACTAGGAAACCCAACCTCCTAAGGAAGTTTAGGCATACCATTTTTAAACAAACAAGGAATTTAGTCACAGCAATACAGAGAATTTGTAGAAGAAACTGATGCTTAGAGAAAAGTCTAAGGTTTTCTTACCTATGCAAAGGTAAATCTAAAGTCACTTAAATTAAGATCCAGGCTAAGAGGATGGTTTTGGTAACCTAAAGAATCTCAAAAATCAGGAAATTCCATAAAGGAAATCAGAGTCAAGCAATAAAAATTACGTTTAGAAGGTGTCATCATTGAAGAAGCTCGGCCA
Source organism: Triturus cristatus (assembly GCF_964204655.1). Lineage (NCBI taxonomy): Eukaryota > Metazoa > Chordata > Amphibia > Caudata > Salamandridae > Triturus > Triturus cristatus. Next base: position 516,439,760 of record NC_140588.1, read on the forward strand.
AGCTCTTCCATGGGTCAGAGAGAAAGTGTTAGCCTAAGCCACACTCAAGTAGGAATCAAATAGGCATCGAGGTCTAAACCTTCATAGTTAAGAGGAAATGCTCTAAGCATTTAGGAGAGAAAGTATCTGGATCTGCAAAGAAGGGTCTGGAAGGCCCAAAGAGAGAATTTGAATCTGAAATGGGATGAGCACTAAATTAGAACATATGAAGTCCACTATGTAGCACACCCTTTGTATGCAGCATCAGGGGTCCATTGTTCTTGTCCATTTTTCATGTTGTCGACTGCAACATTGGCAGGTTAATCCACACTGGACATGGGAACGACATCTCCTTCTCATGCACACATCAGTTGGCTACATTTGCTCAATAGGCCTTTCAGTTGATGCTTTAGTTCCCCATGTTTCTTCGTCAAGGTCTTTTTCTCTGGCTCTCTCTCAATCTCTAGTACAGTAATGTATCTTTTCTACAACCAACAATGTATGTGAATGCCCGCAAGAAATGTCACGGTAGCATTAAAATGGAAAACAGCATTTATGCAGCATGGTGAAATACAGGCCAATTTATGACAAGTTAAAACATTAACTCAATGTTGCACATTTAATGTGCGTGTGAGCATTTAAACACAAACAATTATAAGTTCTAATGCATTAGGCTTCACATAACGTGTAATATTCAATAAGTCTTCAAAATGATCATGTGTAAGTATGGCTAGGAACAACATTTAAATCAAATATATGAAATATTAATGCACACATTACATAATTATTTTATCGTTGTAAGCAAAATCACATTCTACGTAGGAAAGGATGGATTCTATTTAGTTTGCAAATCAATAAATGTTATTTGCAGCATTAAAGTACATTTTACGAAAATCGAACTAGTGAGTACATTTAGATAGTGAGTACAATTTCTACTAAATGAGGATGGTTTATCACTTTCTCATAGGATTCAGTGACAACACATAATGGGCCTCATGTAGGTAGCCAAATACCGGTCGGTAACGGCCGATTTTCGGTAATTATACCGTTACCGACCGGTATTTTGGCTTTTGAGATGTAGGGGGCTCATTTATGTATTCGGTAATTTACCGAATCGGTAAAATTACCGAATCGGTAATTTTACCGATTCTGTAAATTCCGAATACAGAAATGAGATGTAGGGGGAGTGTGTGGGTGATGTTTGGAGTCGGTATTTACCACCAACTAATAGTTGGTGGTAAATAATGAATGGATGTGTTTAAGCATTTTAAAGCACTTAGAAGTGTGCAATGTGGCAGACATACATGCCCTTAGGGCATGTATGTGTGCCACATGTGCACACATGGCCGAATCAGGGGTGCAACAGGGTGTCAATGTGACACCCTGCCACCCTTGCATGTGTTCCCCCCATTACCGAATCGGTATTTACCGATTCGGTAATGAGGCATACCTTCCCATCAATGGGAAGGTATGCCTCATTACCGAATCGGTAAATACCGATTCGGTAATTACCGAATTTTACCGAATCGGTAATATTTACCGACTCATTACCTACATAGCATTTACCACTTCATAAATACCGAATCGGTATGATTCGGTATTTATGAAGTGGTAAATGCAAGCCCACCTACATAAGGCCCAATATGAGTAAATTCTCTTATCCTACAGTGAATGCAATCTTTAATAGTGAATGTCAAGTGCAACACTTACATTAATTAGTTAAACCATAATACCATACAAGTACGTGTGCTAAGTGCACTTTTATACCGTGTCTCTGTTAAGTATCCATGAAGTATTTGTGAAGTGTAAAGAGTGGGCAACTTTTGCGCTGCACCATAACTAATATTGGTCATTTTTACGATGTAAGAGTCTTAAAACAAGGTCACTTCTCTTTTCAAACACCTCAGTGGAATAAAACAATACACATCTACCAAGAGGCCAATGGGGAATCCCGGATAGAGAAATTCCACCCTAGTGCCTAGACTGGGTTTTTGTGCAAAGTGTGAGAAATGGCAGCAATATAGTGTGCATGATTTTGTAGGGGGCTGGCTGGCTGTTAATAGTCAGTTGGTTCTGATCTTTATGAGGTCAGAGTAGATTTTAAAGGAAAGTTTGTGGAAAGGTGACTCGAGGTCATTAATGACACCATCTCCAGTCCTTAACTTTTCACCCGAAATCATCGATTAGGTCAATGTAAACAAAACAGTGCAACAACATGTAGAGTGCATTAGGCTGTCACAAAGATCCTGAACTGGAAACAGTGTCTGTAATGAGCTAGGGGCATATTTATCATAGTGTTGCGTCTCCCAGCCTCTGCATGGCTTGATAAATCTGGAGTAACACATGGAAGCACAAATCGCTGACTTTTGTTACTCTACCTCAGGGAGGAGTTCCGTGGGTGGAGCGTGGGTGTTCCCATGCATGCACCCATGGATTTTGGTGCATTCCTAAATATATATACGATTAATGGTAGACCAGGCAATGTCTCACAATCAGCTGTAGCAGCTGCTACGGGGCAGTAGTGGTGGGGTAGGGGGTTAAAAAAAAGAAAAAAAAGATAATTTCACTTACCTTCGGTTGAGGAAGCACACAGGCTCCCAGACTCCCTTAGCCAATCACAATGCTCCTGTCATCAGCATGACAGCAGCGTTGTGATTGATCTGAGCACCATGGCTCTGTGAGCCTGTGCATCTTCTCCACCCAGTCTGTGCAATACAGACGGTGCTGAAGATGCAAAGTGTGCATGCCTGTTTGGCCAGCCCAAGATGACCAGCCAAACTGTCATGCACACTTAAGAGAGTGCCTACCACTCCTGCCCCTGATCTGTGGCAGCACAGCACAGCTCCGTCTCGTACCTAAACAGAGTCAGTAGTGAAAAATAAAAAGATAATTTAATTGCGTTATTATCATTTTATTTTTACCTGTGGGGTGATGCTCCTTTGCCTTAGCAGAGGAGCCGCCACTGTTCAAAATGCTATGTTTCCCCAGGGGAGGCGTAATGAGTACAACTATCCTTATTTCTCCTCGTTCCTTCCTCTTTCTACATGTGCTGTATTCTGCAGCACACATGGAAAGAGGAAAATGCCTCTGAGGATTGTTTTCCATTCCTGCCTGCAATTCAGGCACCCTTGTACCATGACGCCAGGGTGCTTGAGTTGGCGCCATGCAGCCAAAAGTCCGCTAGCGCAAGGAAAGGACAGGAATGCGCCTTATAATGTTAAATATGGCACATTCCTGCCCTTTTCTTTTTACGCAGCACAGTGCAGCAAGGTGGCTTGCTGCATTGTGGTGTGTGACATTATGGTAAATCTGGACCCTAGAGAGAAGTGATCACGCTAGACTGGGTGATTTCGTTCCAGTGTGTGTAGTATGTTGGGTGTGGGGTTTTCTCCTGTATTTTGGTGGTGTGGAAAGCATGCAAAACAAGTTGTTAATGTGAAGTTGAGGTTATCATGTAGAATGCCTGGAGTTTTATTTAAAGTGAGACAGTAATTAAAAAAACTTAACAGAGGGATGAGCAGGCTCTAGAAAAATTTCAAAAGAGGTATTGACGAAAGTTGAGGGTGGAAAAGGTGAGTGCTTGAGACGACCACAAAGGTCACCCGCCATAAACTGTTGGATAGCGATGTTTGAAAAAGAAAACAAACGATAAGAGCAAAAATTATTGCAGAAAGTGAAATAGTATAAAGTATGTTGCCCTGCCTTAAATAAGCAGCCTTTTTTTAAAACGACCTTCAGCATCATTGCTGGAACCTGGAATCTGATTGGCTGGGCTGTCCTGTGCCAGATCGGTTCCGGTCTCTTCCCTGGCCTGACAGCAGAAAGTCCCTCATTGCTGAACATCACTGCGCCTCTTGATTACAGAGCTATGCGCTCCTGCTATTATGCAAGTGGCAGTATGGAATGCAGGAGCCCCTTTACAGGATGGAGTACATTCCTGGCATCAAGAATGTGATGGTTCATTGTCTATTAAGACTTCCTGTGAATGTTGGTGAGGAGGATCACAAGCCTTTGGAGGAGACTGATGACATGGTGATTATCGAGGTAATGAGTATCACCCAGAGTGCCATTTCAGAACGCGAATGGTTAGAGGTGTTGAGGAATGACACTACCATAACAAAAGTCATGAAGTATTTCAATGAAGGTTGGCCTAATGGCAAGGTGCAAGATGAGTTTGTTGATGTGTTTAGGAAGATTGAATCGGAGTTATCTGTTGTAGGAGGTTTATTGAGAAGATCTGACCTTCTAGTAGTATATAGTATTCTCAGGAGTAAAGTTCTGGAGCTGGCTCACGAGGGCCACATAGGCATGAGAGCGATGAAAAGAAGAGTAAGAGACTTAGGGGGCATATCAGCAAGCAGGCGTTAAAAAATAATTGCTGCTTTTGCGAACGTTTTCGAAAAGCGGCGATAATTTTATCGCCTTATCTGCAAGGTCACGCTGTGGAAATTTAGCTTGCAAACTGAACATTATCTGCGCCATCTTGCCTCTCCCCAGCGCCACGCACAGCGAATGCACGGCCGCCATTTTAGGCACCCCACTCTCTCCCCGCTCATTCTCGATCACCAGCGCTTCCCCCTGGCGCTGCGAACATCCCCCCGCGCGCCGGCCACCCCCGCTCTCTCATACACGGGCCATAAACCCTCTCCTTCAGCGCGACCCTGCTACGGAACCACATCCGACCGACATCCCATACATGGTCATGCCGCACCTTTGATAACCCCCTTCCTCTGCGCCCCATTGTCCGAACTGGTCCCAGGCCATCACCTAGCCCTGCGGATGCAGTTTATTGCCCCTACTGTAAGGGAAACACCCCACATCAAAGGGATTACAGTGGATCAAAGCCCCTCCCCCCTGAGACCCGGCCGGTCGCACACACCCCCGGGAATTGGCGGAATTCCCTGCTGCGCGATAGCCATCTCCCACTGCGGGTAGGGTGGGAACCTCTACTGTAACTATGTGTGGGATCGGATCTGAGCCGGGGCTTCAGGGGATGTTCTTTCATGCATCAAGAGAATCTCAAGAATGTACTATGTGTAATAAAGCAATAAACCGGTGTATAAGAGACCAGGTCTCAGAGATGCGGTTAGAGCACCTCGTGACGATACCTTGCTGTCTGATCTGATGTGTTCTGCTCCGACGGAATAAAACTTTGTTTCCTGCCTTCCAGTCTCCGGCGCCTGCCTCTTTCATTGGTAAATTATCGAGTGGTATGAGAGGCGATTACCGCCGGGCAAATACTTGAAAGGTTATCGACTGAAACTGCCGCTACCATTTAACAATTGGCGTCCCAAACGTGGGGCCCATCAGCGACACGTGGATCCAGTGGGAGAGGTCCCGACGACAGAGTGAACGACTGCAACGATCGGGAGGGCTCCTGCCCAATAGACCCTCGTCTGACAGCCGATCATCCGAACTTCACTGGTTCCGAGCAGACCTCTCTCGAGTGATCTACGGTCCTGACTGGGAACCATCAGGAGTGCCGCGGCAAATACGGAGAGTAGAGGACGATCGGGCGCTGGAGGCGGAAGACGAGAAACTGTCCACGCGGTCCGGGTAAGGTCGTGATACACGACAAATTGCGAAATAATTGATTGATTGTCCGAAGCTTTTTGAATACTAGTATTGCTCATTGATTGTGCTCATTGATTGTTCTCTTTGAGATATTCGCTGTCTACAAACGGGGAGGAGTAGAAATACTCTCTCTCTCTCCCTTTGCAGATAGTGAAGGGTAGGTAACGCAGACTTTTGTCCCCGTTGAAACCCGTCGTGCCTATCTTTATCTCCCCACTGATTGATTGTCCGAACATTGATTGTTTTGAAGAATAGTGCTCTTTGAGATATTCTCTGTTTGCAAATAACGTAGAATAGAAATATTCTGTCTAGTCTTTGCAAATAGTGAAGGGTAGGTAATGCTGACTTTTGTCCCCGTTGAAACCCGTCATGCCTATCTTTATCTCCCATTGATTGATTGATTGATTGATTGTCCGAACACTAGTTGTTCGATATTGGTTCTTTGGAGGTATTCTCTGCTTACAAATAACGAAGAATAGAGATATTCTGTCTAGTCTTTGCAAGCAGTGAAAAGATAGGTAGTGCTGACTTTTGTCCCCGTTGAAACCCGTCATGCCTATCTTCTCCCCACTGATTGGTAGTTGGTTCTGCCCGGACCGCTTATTAGAGGTGAACCATCCGGCTCCACTGGAGGGCACCCCTAATAAGGACATGTTCACTAAATATGGACTAGTCGCCGTAGCTTATACCAAGCTATGGCATAAATATACAAAGAAGGACCCCGAGAGTCAGTGGCCACTGATGGGATCCTTCGACGACCATAAGATAGAAGTGCTAGAAATAGCCCTGCGTAGCAATAAGACCATGCCTACTATGCTTGACAGTATTGGCATGTGGCGCAAAGAAGCAACGCAACGGAAAAAGAGGGAAGAAGTAAAAGCAGAAAAGGAATTACGAAAGGCAGCTCACCTTGCCGCTAGAAAGTTAGAAGAAGAAATAAAGGAGAGAAGGGAAACTAAACTAAGACAGGAGCCCGAAACATCAGGACAGTACGCTGTTAGGACCCCTTCTTTGCTCTACCCTGAGTTGTCCTCCAAGCAGCGAACGAATGACGAATTACTGTTAGGTCCCCCGATCATTTACATGCCCCCTCCATATGCACCCTCCCAGTCAGTAGTGCAACACCCACAACCCCCGAACACGAGCGGAAGCAGTACAGGGGCCTCGGTCCTCACGGCCTCCGCGCCGGCCGAGCCTCCTGTGCTGAACACAACGTCGGCTATAACGTTAGACGACCCAGAGATGAGAAAGAAAGAGTCCACCAGAATGAATCGATTAACGAAGGATGAACGAGCAGGAATTGATAAGATAGTAGGGACACTGGTGGAGCGAAAGGAAAGTGAGGAGTATATAACAGACGTGTATAACTCGTATGCCGACAGCCGCAGACGACACTTTGTCGTACGGCTCTGTTATCACGCCCTGAATGCATATGAGGATAGATACCACGATAAAGGTCCCGAAGGCTTAGCGGCCCTATATAGGAAGGTAGACATCGGAGAAGAAAGAGAGGGCGACGTGACGAACCTCTTTACTCGTACACTCGAGGTCTACCGACACCTTAGAGAACATAGGCAGACCCCCAAAGCAGAAACCCCCATAGCGACTAAGCCCCAGGAAGGAAGGGCTGAGGCCATGATGCCCATCAAAGAAGCTGCCCCCTACTGGGTCCCCCCACGAGGTCAGGGAACGCATGACGACATCAACCACCAAGATGCGAAGGGGAGGGTTGTATATAACTGGGTCTACCAGCCGTGGGACCGGCAAGATATTTTGACCTTTAGAAAAACTCTACCCGACTTGAGAAAGAACCCGACTGCCTTCTACACTGAACTGGGTACAGCCTTAGGTTCTACGATTATGACTTTAGCAGATATCGACTTGTTCTTTGGGCTATGTCTGCCGGCTGATGTGTGGAAACAAATCCGGAAAGTTGACCACGCTGAGCCGTTCGGATATACCTGGGTACAACTCGATACCATAGATAAGCAGCGAGAACCAGGACAGAAACCCCCAAAAGCCATATTAGAGCTCCCAGACAAGATTGTACTAAAACTGAAGACTCTAATCCCAGAAAGAAAGGTAGACTGGTCGATAGTAACGGCTTGCCGCCAGAAACCCCAGGAGGATGTGTCTGAATACTTCTCCCGATTCGAGACTGTGTTTTCCGATTACAGTGACCAAGACATGACCACCGCAACCGGACATCACCTCTTTGTCCAGAATTATGTGAAGGGTCTGTCACAAGAAATTTCCCAGAAACTACAGACCAGCGAGAGTAGTTGGGCAGCCTCCAAACCCGCAGCAATTCTCCAGATGGCCCAATACTACGAAAATCAGAAAAACGAGAACGATAGGGCATCAGAGAAGAAGAAAAAGGAACTGAAGGAGAGGGTAATGATAGAGCAGTTGCAAGGGGTGACCATAGGAAGGGAACCCCCGAAAGAGAATTACCACCCAACCGCCCCTAGAAAGCTACCCCCTAGAGACCATACACCTGCACCCTACAACGGACGGAGAGACTTAGATGGGAACCAATGTGCGTTCTGTAGAGGGTTCGGACACTGGAAATCCCAGTGCCCGGTCCTTCTGGAACTAAACAAAAATAGGGATCCCAGAGACACAGCATATGACCCCAGAAACAGAGGACAGGGACGAGGGCACGCGAACGACGCAACCAACGTCAGGCCAGGCAAACCAAACACCTTTGACCGCCCCCGACAAAACCAGTGTCAGCAGTCCGACTATGAAAGCACCCATGACTTCGCATAGGACCGCCAGGGGCAAGGGAGGGATCCAGTCGAACTCCGTGTTGACCAGCAAGGCCCTTACGTCACTGCTAAGGTCTTGGGCACAAAATCTCCATTCCTGGTAGACACTGGGGCGACACGTAGTGCGTTATCCAAACGACTGATCCCTAGGGCACCCTTGTCTGGCTCACATGTAACCTCAATAGGCTTCGATGGAACGCCCTCCACTAACCCCTTATCAGCACCAATCTCCTTTGACTTAGAAGATAACACCACTGACACGACCTTTCTGCTCTCCTCCAACACCCCCGATGCTATTATGGGACTTGATTTGCTAAAACATTTTCGAGCTACCATCAGATGCTCCCCAGACGGAGTTCGAATCATCCTACACGATAACCCAGATCTGTCCAGACCCTGTCACACACGGCGTATGCTCTCTATAACCGATGCTGACATGTCCCTACTCGACACATTACCTTCACATCTATGGGCTAAAACCGACTCAGATGTAGGGCGCATGGTGATTGACCCAGTACATATAACCGTCCGACCAGACGCAGTACTCCCAAAGCTTCCACAGTATCGGATATCACCCGAAGGCGAGAAGGCATTGGTGGAAATCATCGAGTCCCTAGTCGAGGCAGGAGTGGTAGAAGAAGTAGTCAGTAATGTTTGCAACAGCCCTATCCTACCCATTGTAAAGAAGCAAGGCGAGGGAGATGAGAAAGCCTACCGTTTCATTGTTGATTTACGAGAGGTTAACAAAGTAGTCGTACCCCAGTACCCCGTGGTCTCAGACATCACCACCATCCTCACCCTGATTCCATCCACTGCCACCACCTTTACTGTTATTGATCTCAAAAACGCATTCTTCTCCATCCCCATCCACCCAGACAGCCGTTACCTCTTCGGCTTCACCCTAAAAGCCCGTTCATACAGATTCTGTAGGGCACCCCAAGGCTACACTGAGAGTCCCAGCATTTATAGCCAAGCCCTCAAGAGACAGCTAGATGCAGTCCAACTACCCGATGGAGTGGTGTTGATACAGTACGTCGATGACATTCTTTTGGCGGCCGACACCACTCCACTTGCCGTCACAGCCACCATTCACCTCCTCCGCTTCCTTGCGGAGAACGGTCACAAGGTCTCCAGAAAGAAATTGCAATTCTGCCAGCCCCAAGTAACGTATCTAGGCCACCTACTATCCAGGGACGGGAGGAAACTTACCCCTGACCGAATTCAGACCATCCTAGAAACCCCTGTTCCCAAAACTCAGAAGCAAGTGCGGTCCCTAGTAGGCCTCACCTCCTTTTGTCGACAGTGGTTGCCAAACTTCAGTCTCATCGTAAAACCTCTGCTTTCCCTGCTGGCTAAAGATGTCCCCTTCCCCCTCCCCTGGACACCCGAATGTCAATCCTCCTTCAAAGAATTACGAGACGCCCTCTGTTCGGCCCCAGTCCTAGGAACCCCAGACTACACTAAACCTTTCTCCCTCTACACCCACGAAAGGGAGGGATGTGCGTTGTCTGTTCTAACCCAGTCCATAGGCCCTAAACAACGCCCTTGTGCCTACTTCTCTGCCACTCTTGACCCTGTAGCCAGAGCTTTGCCCGCATGCCTTCGAGCAGTAGCCGCCGCGGCTATCTCTATCCGGCAAAGCGAGGGGATCGTACTCTCAAACCCCCTCACGGTACTGGTACCCCATGCGGTTGACACCCTCCTGAACCAGACCAAGACTCAACACCTGACTAGCGCACGACTGACCGGTTACGAACTGACTCTGCTTGCCCCCCACATCACATTGAAACGATGCACCACTCTGAATCCAGCTACCCTACTACCTCTCCCTGACACTGATCCCAATGCGTCCCCTATACACGACTGTGTGACCCTCACCGACGAACAGACCAAGAGTAGGGTCGACCTCCGAGATACTGCCTTCCCGGACCCTGACGGAGAACTGTGGGTGGATGGCTCATGCATCAAGCTCCCCGATGGCACCACCTCAGCTGCCTATGCAGTCACCACAGCCCGAACAGTTGTTGAGACAGCCCGCATCACACAGCGATCCGCACAGGCGGCGGAACTAATCGCTCTCACACGAGCCTGCATCCTGGCAGCAGGGACAACCGCAAACATCTACACAGACAGTCAGTACGCCTTCGGGGTAGTTCACCACTTTGGGCTCTTATGGAAAGAGAGGGGATTCTTGACTTCTCATGGCACACCCATCCTGCATGGAGATCTAGTCTCTGCCCTGACCGAAGCGGTCCTCCTCCCCACACGGCTGGCTGTGATCAAATGCCAAGCACACAAGAAAGTGACAGACATTATAGGACAGGGAAATGCACTAGCTGACATTACTGCCCGAACCACAGCCGAGAATAGGTCCACGACCCGTATGCACGTGACCAGGTCACAAGCTGAGAAGTGGAAGGATGCTGGGGAAACGATTAGGGACATCCAATTAGCCAGTACACCACACGAGTTAGCTGAATGGGCACGGGTGGGATTGAAGGACGATGATGGTTGCTGGCGGACTAAGGACTCGAACAAATGGTTGCTACCAGACTCATACTTGATCCCCATGCTGACCATGGCACACTCCCCCGCACATATAGGGTCTGCCCCCATGATCGAACTCGTCTCCAAAGTCTGGCACAACGACAAGATCCCAGACTCGGCCAAACGTCTGGTCCAACAATGCCTAGTATGCCTCCAACACAACCCTGGGAAAGGAACTGCTGTACCCCGGGGAGGGTTCGGGGTCCCCAATCACCCTTTTGAAGTCCTACAAATGGACTATGTCCAGTTAGAAAGGTGCCAAGGTTTGAAGTACGTACTTGTCGTTGTGTGTGCCTTCAGCAAGTGGGTGGAAGCCTACCCAACCCACGACAACACCGCTATGACTACTGCAAAAGTACTACTGAAGGAATTCTTCCCCCGATACGGCCTTTGTCGAATTTTGTGGAGCGACAACGGCCCCCACTTCGTAGCCGAAGTTATCCAACTCATCTTAAAGGGGTTGGGTGTAAAACAGAAATTCCATGCGGTCTTCCATCCCCAATCTGCAGGCCTGGTTGAGCGACACAATGCCACATTGAAGCTTAAGATAGCAAAAATAGTCGCCACCACAGGACTAAGATGGCCAGACGCTCTCCCACTAGCATTGCTATCAATGCGTTCCACCCCCACCAAACACCACTTAACCCCCTACGAGGTCGTCTTTGGGCGGCCCATGAACCTTTGGACTGCACCAAAACCAACATCCATCCACGACGTCCCGGACGTCCTCATGTCTGACTATTTGTATAACCTAACTAAGACGTTGTCTGTTATCCATCAGCAGGTGCTGCACGCCATTCCCGATGTTTCCAGGGGCCCGGGACACGACATCCAACCCGGTGACTTCGTCTTAGTGCGTAACATCCAGCGCACCAAGAGTCTGGAGCCCCGGTGGACGGGCCCCCTGCAAGTCCTGATCACCACCCGAACAGCTCTTCGAGTGGAGGGGAAACGCAATTGGCTGCATGCACACCACTGCAAGAAGGTATCACCGACCCTGACAACCACGGACAACATCACCGCCCAAGAAGAACTTCGGGACAAAGACCGACCATCCCTGAGCCGCTGCCCAGATACAGAGACACTCGAGTTAGTAAGATATCCTGATCCCACCGTGCCATCCAAGGAAGGGTATAACTTGCGACGAAAGGAGAGAACTTCGGCTAAGCAGACCACAGGCTAAGTGGAAATCTCAGAGCGGTAGCCTAGTCACCTCAAAGGCCACCGGGAGAGAAACTAAGCGAAGTCTGTGGTTCTGCCCGCTACCGAGTCTCTTGAAGGTGATGGAAGCGCCCGACATGAAGATGATGGAAGCAACCGGACGTCCAAAGATCCACTACAAAAACCCAAAGACTGACCGAATGCACAACTTCAAGACTATCGCACTTTTCATTACCCTTCTCTTTTGCCTTCTCCTCGTGGTCACCTTCTGGATCATGGAGGAGGGCACACCCGCTCATAAGATATTGCTGACCACCGTTCAACCTACCACCACGAAAGAACACCATCTGATCTCACTTTCACCCCAACTCCGAGAAAGGCGTAAGGAGTTCTGGAATAACTCTTTTGTGCAGTTGCTCCACCAACACAATCTTGCTGCCAACGCCACCAATTGCTGGATCTGTGGATTGCTGCCACATGCCACTGGACACTCTATCCCTTTCATCCCTTCACCTTTTTCTGTCCATGGTTCCTGCCTCGCCTGGCTAATCCTCCTGCAAGAAAGCTACAAGGACAATGCCACTTCCGGCAGAACCATGTCACACTTCTACCATGGGTTCTGGCTGAACAAAACTGGAAAAACTTCTGCCCTCTTCTGCCCTCTGAGATCGAACACTTCCTTTCACATGGACATCCCTGCCAAAGAACGAGTTGAAATGCAGGTGTTCAACAACCCAGCCAGACCCACCTTCTCTTACCTCCGGAAACGGACGGCCGCCACCCTAACAGTGGCCCTGTCCGTCATCAACATCACTGGATTTGTGTGCATCGAAGGCCTGGGGACGCAGCTGGTGGGCCACAGCTCCTGCCTCATCACCCAAACATTGGACTCAGTTGACCCACCCTCCTTTGTTGCCTCCCCGAATATGTACTTCGTCTGTGGTACTAAGGCCTACACCTGGCTTCCGAAAGGTTGGGGAGGCACCTGCTACATCGCCTTTGTCCTTCCTCCGACATATGTGGCTCCAGCAAACCACCACCGACAGAAGCGGGCCAAAGACATTGTGCAAGCCGACTCCGCCGGGGCACAGTTCATGGACGCAGTGAAAGGCCTTGTTCCACTCTGGGGTCCAATGGCAAACAGCCGTGCCATCCGCCACTTAACCCAGGCAGTCGAGACGGCGATGAACATTACAGCTGGCGCCCTCGCCAACAACACCGCTGAGCTTCAGGCCGTCCGCCTGGTGGCTCTTCAGAACCGCCTCGTTCTAGATGTGGTTCTGGCTGATCGTGGAGGAGCATGCCGCATCATTGGGTCCAGCTGTTGTACCTACGTACCGGATAACTCACCCTCAGTCTACAAAGCAATTGAACACCTCCACAGACTGTCCACAGAGGTCCATCAAGAGCAAGAAGAATGGTCACTGGGGAGTTGGTTTTGGGACACTATTAAAGGTTGGGGATGGAGGCTGTTTTCATTTATCCTCATACCAATCGTGATACTATGTGGATGTTGCTTGGGGATTCAGTGTCTGCCACCTTTGTGTTCGCTTTTTATGAACTGCATCTGCCCTAAGACTTTGGACTTTGAAACAGAGCGAATGAAAGCTCTGAATGAGGTGGAAGTACGGGGTATTATGGGGATAGATCCAAACTAGGCAAGCTGGCGAGATATGTTAAAAGGGAGGACTGTGGAAATTTAGCTTGCAAACTGAACATTATCTGCGCCATCTTGCCTCTCCCCAGCGCCACGCACAGCGAATGCACGGCCGCCATTTTAGGCACCCCATTCTCTCCCCGCTCATTCTCGATCACCAGCGCTTCCCCCTGGCGCTGCGAACATCCCCCCGCGCGCCGGCCACCCCCGCTCTCTCATACACGGGCCATAAACCCTCTCCTTCAGCGCGACCCTGCTACGGAACCACATCCGACCGACATCCCATACATGGTCATGCCGCACCTTTGATAACCCCCTTCCTCTGCGCCCCATTGTCCGAACTGGACCCAGGCCATCACCTAGCCCTGCGGATGCAGTTTATTGCCCCTACTGTAAGGGAAACACCCCACATCAAAGGGATTACAGTGGATCAAAGCCCCTACCCCCTGAGACCCGGCCGGTCGCACACACCCCCGGGAATTGGCGGAATTCCCTGCTGCGCGATAGCCATCTCCCACTGCGGGTAGGGTGGGAACCTCTACTGTAACTATGTGTGGGATCGGATCTGAGCCGGGGCTTCAGGGGATGTTCTTTCATGCATCAAGAGAATCTCAAGAATGTACTATGTGTAATAAAGCAATAAACCGGTGTATAAGAGACCAGGTCTCAGAGATGCGGTTAGAGCACCTCGTGACGATACCTTGCTGTCTGATCTGATGTGTTCTGCTCCGACGGAATAAAACTTTGTTTCCTGCCTTCCAGTCTCCGGCGCCTGCCTCTTTCATTGGTAAATTATCGAGTGGTATGAGAGGCGATTACCGCCGGGCAAATACTTGAAAGGTTATCGACTGAAACTGCCGCTACCATTTAACAACGCTATGGCGTGAAACCTTGCCTTATCTCCATTTCCCTTAACGCCCATCTTTGCATCTCTAATGAGATGCAAAGTGGGCGTTCCTCCCAAGGATAACGGGAGAAATGTCGCTAAGCGACATTTCTCCTATTATCAAGCCTCAAGCAAAGCAGCATAGAGACAGGAAAAGTAGCGATAACCTCTGTTATCGCTACTTTCCTTACGCCTGCTTTGAAACTGACTTAGCCATGATACCCTATGGAAGGTGGATATCATGGCTAAGTATGTGAGGCCCTATCAGCAAGCTATCGCCAAACTTCGTGGGATTATCGCTGGGTTTCCCAGCGATAATCACACGTTTGGCATTTAGCACTAGGATTTTTATCGCTTTTGAGATAAGCGTTGCTAATAGCAAGCTATCTCAGCGATAAAAATCCACGCTATCCGGCGATAATTATCCTAGCGCTAAATGCGCTTAGCAATAATTATTGCCGGTTGTTGCTGATATGCCCCTTATTTTGGTGGCCGGGCGTGAATAGACAAGTTGAACAGTGTGTTAGAGGATGCAAGGCAGGTTTTGTGAGTGACAAGATGTAGGTAACTGTTCCAAGTCCTATTATTGCTGTACCTGTTCCTGAGATTGCATGGTCTAAACTGGCCATGGACATGATTGGCCAGGTAGGTGTAAGTCATGCTCTTGTAAAATATGGCATTGTGATAGTGGACTATTATACTGGATGGTTGAAAGTGTAATTCGTTAACAACATTACTTCTGCTGTGCTGGAAGATGTTTTGAGAAAAATATTCTTTCGTATAGGAGTTCCTGAAGGAATGGCAAGTGTTGGAATGAAAACAAGTTATCTGTGGTCCGCAGAGAGTTTGATTCTGGGGCAGCGAAGCTGAGTCCTGATATGAGTGATCAAGGGGGAGTTAAACAGAAACAGGATGTGATCCCGGATGTTGTTTTGAGGAGATCAAACAGGAGTTCTAATATAGCTTCAGGGCTGCAGGATACTACATGCTAGGCTGAAGGTGAATGAGCTTCATTAATTAGTCTACATAGTACTTGAATTCTTATTAAGGGTCACTTATATCATTTCCTTTTTATGTGTTGTGTTCTGTAAGAAATATTAGTATTGGGTTAAGTTTTTAGAATGTATAGAGTTATATATAGGTAATTTCCTTTTCAGCACATTCCGTGATTTTGTGTACTAAATTATCTGTTATTTAATAGCTTTGTGTAAGGGGGAAGATGTGTTGGGGTCTGTTCTTCCTTGGGTTGGTGGAATGCTGCATTGGGTCCTTGTCCGTGCTCTTAGAATGTTTATGCTTGAACAGGGAGAGGCACTTGATGTGAGCCTTCTTCCCTGCCAGTCCATTTCCTAGAATGCTTAAGAATAAAGTCATTACTTAATTCAATTTATGTGTACTGGCATCTTTGCATTGCCAACACGCGGCAACATGTGTGTCAGCGTTGTAAGTAACTTTTGTTCCGTTTGAGCAAGAAAGAATATATTTTTGTTAAAGTCTGCAAATTATCCTGCAGGTAATAGATTTTGTGGCAAATACGGCAGAGACATAATTATAAAAAATAAAAAAATTAAAACGCAGCGGCAACAGACTCTGCATAATTACAGTGGTCCTTCTTGAGTAGCACTTAACGCTGTCCTAAGCTGCTTCGAAGCACTACGAGGGAAAGAGGAAACAAAGTTAATGAACTAATCGAGGAGAGAGAAGGGTGGTGTGGGAGAGAATGGAACAGGATGGCAGGCCTGCAAGGTGTTTGTATGTTTGACACTGCTCTCAGGCCGCTTCCAATGGCCATGTGAAAGAATAGGAGAAGAATGCGTCTGGGATTAAAGAAGGGTACAGGAGAGAAAGAAGTAGTTTATGTGGAATTAGGAACAAGGGAACATGATGACTTGCACTCTTAATTGCTTGTATTGCAATCATGCAGTCTAGCAAGACCTGAGAAGAGAGCCTTGAGCAGAAGCTGCCCTTACATACATTGACTATTAGTGAGAATCAGGGCACAGATAGAACTGTACATTGACAATTGAATAATGGGTATTTCCCAATGACACTCAATTAAACCCATTTTATCACCTTAGGAACGATGACATGCTGAGCCAGCCTTGCTTGGATTCAAATGGGAGCTGTAAGCTCGAAACCTCACACAGATTCTGCACAAGGCATTCGATTAACTAAACTATTTCACCACTCCAGATACTGGAAAGTAAGGCCAAAGACCAGGCATTCCCTTCCTCTTCCTACAGCTATGGTCGGGGAGAGAGTGGGGGGACAGTGTTGTATCCTGTCCTAACTCCTCCCCTCCTTCTTCCCTGTCCTGTGTGGTGACCTGCTTGCCTTTGCCCCTCCCTCAGATGTCACTATCTTGGGTGTGTGGCTTTTCCCTTCGGGACCCTATTCCTCTGTACCCACCCTAGCATCCTTCACATATAGACATTTCCATAAGTGCATGTCCCCGATGCACATGTCTCCACCTGCATCCACCCCTGTGGACACCATCTCTGTGACCCTCTCCCCCTTCCACCCCCGTCCTGCTAGCACCCTTACCTGGCTTCAAGGTCGGCCTTTACTCTGGATCTAGCCAACTAACCAGTTGCCAAGGCTCTCCACCACCGACTTCCTTGCCTCATTTCCTCTGATCATTAGGCCATTACTGTAAAATATTAGGGAAAACTGCATTATCTAAACGTTCTGATGCCTAGCAAGCACTGCCTTGCCACTACCTGTGTTCCTCCTCCACAGGCGCATCATTATCCACCATCTCACCTTCCTCTGAACTAATATCATAGTAATCTAACTGTGAAGCCACCTCACCGATTTGTATCAGCCCTTTCGGAGCGACAACCTGTGTCTGTTCGCAACTGTACCCTTTTTCCTGAAACAGACCTGTATTGTCTGACGGTCGCCAGAGGGCCATGATATACCCTCCTGGCTGAACCTCCTCCTTCCGCTGATCTGTGCCGCACACATCTGCTCCGGGGGCTGTACTGATCCGTCCCGCTGCTGAGGCCACACCAGACCTTCGAGATGTTCCACGTTGTTCTCTGGCTATCTGCCTTCTCTTCTCCTTGGGGCCAGCGAGGCACACCAAGCTCCCGAGTCGGCTCGATCGCTGTTGTGTTGATCCTGCAAGAAAAAGGGAAGGTCCAGTGTGCCGGGGTTAATATCCCTAGCTGCTTGTTCCTCCTTTTGTTTAGACACCCAAAGCCAGCGCCCTTCGCCACCCGGCAGTACCTGCCCTCCAACCGTAGTGCTATCCATTGCCCGCCCTGTCTAGCTACCTATGACTGCCCTCCCCGCTGCGCCAGCGCTGCACCCCGCCCATGCGCAGATATTTTTTATGGTTGGCTTCTTGCCTGACCCATGACCTGCCATCCCCTTGCCCCACCGTTCTCCATTCCCTTTGCCCTCTTCCTCCCTATCGTTCCACTCCCAACATTGCTGCTTTCAGGGCAGTAGCGGGGCCCTCCATGGGGCCCTTAGTCGCGTCTAGTTTCCTCATGGCGTGGGACAGCTCTTGCTGGCCCCCTGCCCTCGGAAACCCACCCACCCTGACGGACCACGCCCAGAACCTCGGCATCATCCTAGACTCCTCCCTCACCATGACCCACCAGATGAACGCCGTCGCCTCGACTTGCTTCAACTCCCTCCGCATCCTGACTCGTCCTCGGAATCCCACGACATGAGCACATGACCCCGCACTGAAATTGAACTTGAAGGCACTAGCACTGGCCACTGTGTCACCTTCCCAAAATGGTGACGAAAGCATAAAATGTCTGCATTTAAATTGAGCTGCAAACCAATACGTTTATAGCCCAAAGATAGCCTGTAAGTAGCCTGGGTTGATCCATTTTCTCAATATCTCCAGGGGGCACACCTAAGTTCATTGGATCATGCTTCTGCAATCTTTTACTTTACCAGAGACTTGTAAAGTGACACGGAAGTGGCAGGTTGAATAGAAAGACGCTCTCTCACAAGCCTGCGGTATGAAAGGACATAACGCTATCAAGCTCTATCTGTATTTGAGCTGACAGTGGTATTGCATGAGTGGGTAGTGTTGCTCGCAGCATCACTGGACTAAGAAACTCACAGTATTACTTCAGCCAGAGAAATGAAAAAGTGGACGACTGAAATCATTACAGCCACATTTATATTTCCAGAGGCACTGTGGACTCCCAGGATGTTGGACATGCTGAGGTACACTGGCTGCAGCCTGGACAAAGCCTGGGTCAAGGGCTGGCCTGTCTGCGGCCTGCTTGAGGCTAGAAGAGATCTGATGTGGCCCAGTCTCTTGGTTTTGTCATGGAGCTTTGGAGAATCTTGTGATCTTTGCCTAAATTGCATTTCAAGGGCAAATGTATCAATCAATCAGTTTTTGTAGAGCATTATCACCTGTGAGGGTATGCAGGCGCTGGGTTGCTGGGCTTAGTCGAAAAGCCAGGTCTTGAGTTTCTTCCTGAAGTCCATCAGCAAGGGTGATGGTCGGGCCAGACGGTTGTCCACCTAAATAAAAGTGGTTCCGTATAAGCATGTAGCACCTTGCCTGTCCAGGATGCATTTGACATACAGGCATAAGTGCTTGGGAAACCCCCCATCTGATTTGATCTACCTGTACTCTGGGAATGGCATTTGTTCGCCAGAAAAAGGCCAAATTCTTCTCGCTGTTCTACTGATGACAGATCAATTAAGTAAGATGCTCCTCGGACCTGACAATTCTGTTTTCTGCTAAAAATGTAATTATTAAGGTGGAGTTTTTAGATCCCGATATTGAACTGCAGAGGACAGTAGCCACATTACTCCATATTCCAAGTTATTTCAAAAGCTATACTTTTAGCCTAAGCTTCAAATTACTCATATGAGATAGCCTCCTTTTAACTGTTAATGTGACCAACTAACAGTATCTATACCTCCACTCTTGTGGCAAAGTATATAATCTACCACCTGCCCCTTCAGTGCTCACTTTTCCAGTGCTTTGAAAGCAAATATGTTGTGTCTGTTATTTTGCCTGATGAAGCACATAGACGCGCGGCGGGGAGTGAAACAAAAATATGTGATGATTGTAACCATTGGCAACTTTCTTGTACTTTAGTAAACACATTCTGCAATGATGTAACATTTTATTTTCTTCTGGTGCAAATGCATTCACAGGGAGGTTCAATAAAACATGCCGTGATCATAAATTTGTAAGAAATTATGACCGGTGTTTAAATGTTTTATTTTTTATATCAGTCTAATACCTTTGTTTGATTTGTTTCAGGCCAACCACTGATATCTGATCAACCGTACAACACCATCAGCCCAAGAAAGCCGGATAGGTTATGGCAAGGAACATATCCGCCTGTGGGACGTGGATATTTTGGAAAACCATTCTTGGGAATGAACAGTTACAGTTCCCCATTTTTCAATTCCAGAAATGGTTTTCATACAATCCACTCAGAGAATAGCCCAGTCAAGCCAAGAATTGTGACAGTGGTCAAACCTGGACCCTGTGCCTTGCGAAAGATCACATTATTACTCAACAGACGATCTGTGCAGACTTTTGAACAGTTGATTGCTGATATTTCAGAAGCATTGGGATTACCTCGATGGAAGAACGATCGCGTGAGGAAGCTGTACACCATAAAAGGGAAAGAAATAGGAGGTATATCTGATTTCTTCAGGGGAGATGATGTTTTCATTGCTATGGGACGGGAGCAGCTTACAACAAAGAACATTGAAACGGTCATAGAAGAACTTTATCCGGAGAGCCTGTGTGCACATGCTACTGGAAAAGGACATTGTGAAATCTCTGAAAGAACTGTGGGTGAGCCAGTTCACCAAACTTTGAAAGTAGATAGTGGCTTTGAGGAGTCCAAAATCCCAAAGATCTGCTGTGGTGCCAAATCACCTCGACTAGCCACCAAACATGATGAGAAAACTGACTGCAAGATCCGGCACACGGAAACAGTGAAGATGAAAAAGCGGGAGCGGCAGAAGTGGCACAGAGAGCAAGGACGACCTCCTGAGAAATTAAGAGAGGGGCAGAAGTGCTCCAAAAAAGATACAAATGTCGAGGCTGGGATTGCAGATGTGAATGTGAATGACATTGTCCAATGTGATCAGTGCAAAAAGCAAAGACAGGTTAGGCGTAAGCTACACCGTGAGAGGCAGGTATGTGGCTCACTAGATGTCAAACACCCAAACCTGGGGAATTGTCAGAGATACAGCTTAGAAAGCAAAGCACACATAAGTTGTGAAACGTTTTCGAGAAGTTCTATAGGAGGATATGAATTGGAATGTAATGGCAAAGACTGTACCAGTCCCCACAAGCATATTTATGGTAACTTTCATGAAATTGCTAAAAAGCAAGACATCGCTGAAAAACAAGGGGAACATTCTATAGTGCACAATGAACTTCTCATTAGGCAGTTCGTGCAGAATAAGCAAGAGGCTATTGATCCTCAATATGGCACCACAGAAGACCGAATAGAAACTAGGGAAAAGAAAGGAAGTTTCTGCACTCTTAGAGGAAGTCGTAAAATAGCAGAGGATTGTCAGGTACATGAAGAAAAACAAACCAAAATACACCCGGGGGAAAAGGTACAGGACACAAACCCCAACAGTAGCTACTCAAGGACAACAAATACAGAAACTGGTTTGGAAAGAGTGCAAGAAAATGGAGGCCTTTCAGCCATCAAAGAAACAAAAGAGCTTAAGCAACTTTCTGATAGGGGGCCAAAGCATTTGAAATGTAGAGCTGATGTAGAGAACTATTATGAGATTGGCAGGACAATCGGGGATGGGAACTTTGCCATTGTGAAGGAATGCAGAGTCCGCAGTGTAAATCAACAATATGCCATGAAAATTATTGACAAGTCCAAACTCAAAGGGAAAGAAGACATGATTGAGAATGAGATTTCCATAATCAAGGATGTTTCACATCCCAACATAGTGAAACTGCTAGATGAGTATGAAACTGAGACTGAGATTTACTTGATCATGGAGTACGTGAAGGGGGGTGATCTTTTTGATGCAATTATAGAGAGTATTAGATTCACAGAACATGATGCCGCACTCATGATTGCTGACTTGTGTGAGGCTCTTGTTTACATTCACTGCAAGAACATTGTCCACAGAGATCTCAAACCAGAAAATCTCCTGGTAAGTAGTATATCTGATCACTTTTACATGTACATTTTGAAGTGATCTCTGAATTCCAAACACAATTTTTGTGTCATGTCCAATTTCTATAGGTTCTGTTTCACAAAGTGGTGAACATGAAGACTCAAGTTCACCATACACTGACATTTTACATTATACAACTCACTCCGGCATGGAATGCCTAGACGTGTCTTGCGCTTGTTGTGAAAGGGACAGCTATGGCCATTGTTATCTGTATTGTAGATGACTATAATCTTCTCTTTAATTCCCAAAGGCATAGAGTGTGTTCTGGCTCTAGAATTATTGTTCGTACAAGCGTGTGCCAAGACAGTGTCACTTAAATTGGTGTTGTCAAACTCTTGTTGCTGTTTCCTGTCTCCTAGTGTCAATTTCTAACTGCCACCTATCACAAGCAAGCCTGGGGTTTCTCTACCTATCCCAACAGCTTTCAGACCCATCTGTAGCTGATGTAGATAGCCCGTGGCTCAACCATGCCATACTTTGAAGGAAGATGATGAGCTGGTTGTGCTTGACTGGTTTTATCATTGTTTAATATCACACTAGACTGGAGGATAAATCCAAACACCAGTGGTTGTGTGAGGTACAGTGGTGGCTCATTGAGCTGTTGCCTTGGTGCTGCACTTGACTGGAACCCCCAAAAACATTTTGAGGAATTTATGAGGTAGGAGCCAGGCAGCTACATGATCTGCTTCCTTGTGAATTTAGGTGACTGTGTTCATGTTGCGAATTTTACTGAACTAGAGATTAACCAATTTAGGATTGGACCTTACATGTCTATGTGTCTATGATGATAAATAAATCTCTGTAAAATATTCTCACATGTACAAGGGAACTGGACGCTGAATTACATGACACTGAATAAAGGCTATGTAAGACACGTCAAATGGACATCTATGAACAGAATACTGTTAAACTAATGTGAGGATCTTCTTTACAACGGGTTAACCTATTAATGTGATGGGGTAAAGGCAATCACTACAGCTACAACATTAACCACTGGCCTTCTCTGAAATGGACTTTGGAGCTTTTAATGTGGGTGGGTAGAAAACCTCTTAAAGCCTAATACCTCGTTTTGCTGGATCATTGGTGTCTTTAATTAGTGCGGTGGCTTTGGCAGGAAAACTTCATTTGGCTATCCCAAGGTACTTTTAGTTACATGATGCTACATCATATGCCCAAATTTAAATATTTTATTTTTCAAAATACAATCACTTGGCTCTTATATATAGATATAAAATTACACCTAGTATAAGGCACATGCACAATAATATTATGTAGCTCAGTTCAGGAGTTTAAATAAATATTACAAAGATTCACACTTTTTTTATAAGAGCTTATTCCAGGAGATGGAACATAGGCTGAAAATAGACAAATAATCCACTAAAATGCATCAGACATTTAAAATCGCAGTATAAAGCATTCATATGTACTTCCAATAAACCACATACTCTATTAATTTATTTGTTTTTCATATCTCTTCTTCTGCACATGCCTTTTTCTCTTCGACAAACGGTAGTTAGTTCCTAGATCCAATCTTGATATAAAGAACAGTATTTGTTTCTAGCCATAACCGGAGCTTGGGGGCCTTGTTGCTGAAGTTACAGAGCTGCCTTGTCTAAAGACTGGAGCTGACTCAGTACCAAAACCAGGTGTTCAGTAATTGTAATTGAATTTATATAGCTTTTACTATCCTTGATGAGTCATTGAAGCGCTTAACAGCGAGTAGCACGCAACTCCGGAACCCAAGGTTAGTGGTTAATCCAGTGGTTACTGCGATCAGTTACATGCTGTTCTGAAAAAAGGCATGCATTTCCTCCAGTTGCTTTGTGCTAGATTATATTAATACCAGTTAGGTGTGATAATTAGTGGGGGCTTTGTGGTTTTAGGTGAATGAATGCTCTAAGCAATAGGCTGACCCAACCGTCACAATTAAAGTGCTGGAATGAATTTACCAGACTAAGAGCATTCACTTATTTGAATGTTCTTAAGAATTTATTTGCTTTTAATTTATATGTTTTGCTATTAACTCATTTACAGTTGTAAAAGCATGCCTAACCATAAGACAAGATTTTACTAGAATGCATTTTCACCATTCATGTTTTATGGATTTATGATTTTTTGTCTTTATTGAATGTGTCTGAATTTTGTTTAAGCTCTAACTGATTGTTTATTATACATGTAATTCACTGTGAAAATGGTGTGTCTTATGTTTAGGCATGCTTTTACAAATGTAAATGAGTTAATAGCAAAACATATAAATGAAAAGCAAATAAATGCTTAAGAACATTCAAATAAGTGAATGCTCTTAGTCTGGTAAAATCATTCCAGCACTTTAATTGTGACGGATAGGTCCCCCTCTTGTGTTTGAAATTGTTCTGGCCTTACCCAACCTGCTTCGGGCCAAACCCCCTTTTGTTCACTAATAAATAAGCTAGTGGAGATTGGGGAATGTTATGTTACAGAAATAGGGATTTAACCAGGAGAGTTTGTGATCTCTAAAATGAGGTATCAGCCAATTGCAGAATTACATTAAGAGAGATTAAGGAAGACAGGCATGAGACAGAGAGGAGGCTATACTCAGAAGTAGAAGGCATACTATAAATAGATAAAAAGGTGGAACGTAAGAAGAGGTTCACTGAAAAAAGAAAGGAGAGGAATCAAGCAGAAGTAAGTCAAGATCAATTTTTCATTGCGGGTTGTAGGTGTATAGAGGGAGAAGGCTTTCTGAGAAAGAAAGCAATCAGAGTATGAAAGCTGTAGAAAGAAACAACATTATACGTAGTGCTCCATATCCGAGTCAGACAGCTTATACATGTGATTACCCATTGCATGTAATTTGAATAGAACAGTACAGGTGTATTTGGAACACCACCAGAAACATCATAGAAAATATGATTCTTAATGTTGCAAAGAAAGATACAATTGGCTTTGAATTATTGTATTCGGAAGACAGTTTAAGCAGACAAGTAAAAAGGGGAAAGAATGGAAAGAAAAAAACATTGATCCACCAGCCTGGCACTGAAGTGCTGTTCTTTTGAACCAAATTTGCATGTGAATAAACCAAATGCTCTCACTCACAGTGCAGGAGAGCCAGGGGATGAAGTGGGCTGACCCATTACCTTATGCTGTATGCTCTGGTGGGCAGAAGTAAAATGTGACATGGCAGCTAAACAGGCTAATGGATGAGGAGGGCTGACATATTACCCCTCAGGGTATGTATAAATGTAGGTATTACTTATGATTTTATTTCATTACATGAGGATATGGGACAGCTAACGCTGTTCTGAGGCAAAACCTAAAAACAGGAATTGCTTTTCACCTCTACTACCAATGAGGAATACTTGATTAGTGTATATGATCCTTGTGTTATAATTTGGTAAGCGTCAGGCATACTAAAACTCATCTTATAATTGCATTAAACGATCCCCTTAAGACTAAAGGCATTTTGAATATATAAAGGCCCTTCTGCAGGGACTCGACTTTAGAACAAGTGTTCTAATCACAGCTATGGCACTTTTGGCCAAATCACTTAATCCCCCTTTGCATAAAATAGTTCATGTGTGTGACTTAATTCAGTTGTAAAATCATTGAAATGCAATGTCACTGTGTAATTTGATTAGAAATAACCTATTAATTTACTTGACAAAATACTGCCAGGCAGTCCACACATTAACATAAAGTCCTCCTTCAGGATGCGACAAAAGTACAGCTCATGGTTATTCAGTGTACCATGTGCCCCTTGTATTTCCTACATTCCAGGGGTTGACTGGACAGTTGTACATTTTTAAACAATGCCTGTCTCTTGGACCAATCCACAAGACCATTTCTGATGAAATAAACGTCCACTTTCTCTAAGATCAACTCCCTCACTTTTAAATTACAGATCTTGGAAAGTGCCTTCTGTTTTTTCAAACCCATGTATTTAAAACTTTTGTAAGTCACATTCATGTACATGTGAACTGGTGACACCCATAGTTTTCCCTATCTGAGCACATAAGTAGAAAATTAATCACCAACCTCCAACAAATCTATAACAGAGCACTAGACAAGTACGTAACCTAGACAGTCAGGACCCCGTCTCTGCTTTCAGGGCACTTCACTAGTTACAAGTAGCAAGAAGAATACCCTATAAAGACCTCTGCATTGCAAACCAGTGGATTGAATGGGCTAGGACCAACCTTCCTACAATCTCAGGAGAAACCTCCGATAACGAATGACCCCTCTCCTGATAATCCCCCCTTTCCACAAACCCACATAAGAGGTACCTGCTTCTCAGTACAGACAGGTAAGCTATGTGGAATATACTTCCAAAGAAAATTGGGAACCGCAACAGCTATTGTGAATTCAGAACGCCAATAAAGATTTTTCCAAAAAGCAGGACCCAAGTGATGCGCAGGCTGCAAACCTGAATGTGGCTTAAAAACCTCTCCTCACACTCTTTCCTTTTTCCATTATATATATATAATATGTGGTAGCAAACTACTGCATAAATTCTGGACTACACCCTCTGGCCTTCATGCATAACACCAAAATACAGCACTAATAAACTACACTTCAAGCTGCACCATTTTCCATGCATGGATTTCAGATGTTGGAATTATTCATCTGCTGTTCAGAAAGGTCTTTGGGGCTTTGCCAAGAAGTTTGCCAAGAAGTTGGAAGGTGCTTTAGAATTGCTGTAATCAGGGCCATACTGGCCGTTGTGGGCATCGGGCGCTTCCCCTGGAGGCTGGAATGGTGTGGCTTGGTTTTCCAATGGTGGGGCCGGTTTCGTTACTGGGGACCGGTTTTGCAGCACTGCTGCAATATCGGCCACCAGTAACAAAAGCAGCAGTGCATCACACTTTCTTGCCGGGGGGCTGGGCGACAAAATTGCCAGGGCTGCTTTGGGCTCCCAGTCTGGCCCTAACTGCAATACACTACACTACACTAAAAATGCTGTAAGCCTCAATAAACTGGCAAAATGACTACAATCAGTAAATCGCTACATAACATCACACAGTTTCCATTCAGGGACCAAAGGGAGGAAGAAGGTGGAAACAAGAGTGAAAAAGGTATTCCAGTTGTCCCAAGTGGTAGTGGTAGTGAAAGTATCTGGTTTTCACATAAGAAATGCCCTCCTGGTCCACCTTACCAAGGCAAGACCCACATATTCTGTGAAGCAGTGCACACAGCTAATAAAGTATTTTCAGTTTGATAGCAACATCACCCTGGCTAGGGTTTCAGATGTTCCAAAATTGATCAGATACCTTAACTAGCACAAAGACATATCACTTCTCTGTGTGTTCCACACAGGGCCTGTTTACAAGTCTTGCGGTCCGAGGCGCCCGACCGCCGCACTCCTCCCAAGCATATTACGAGTTTCCTCTCCTCCAGGGTTTACATTGAGGTTCTTACTCCATATAAACCTTGGAGGAGAGGAAACAAAGGTGGTCCTATAGGGCCCCCCGTCCCTCCTATGCTTGTGAATGCACACAAGGGGGCATAACATGGGCTCCCCTGTGTGCATGCACAAGAGTTCCCGTTGGTGTGAAGTCACACTTAATTAAGAGGTCTGTGATGGAGCTGTGAGGAGTAAGGTTAGTTGGTTTGCATTTTCTTGTTTTTCAATGTTACTTTCAAGATGGTAATAGGCATCTTTATTCAGTAAAATTGAATACACATTTATTGAAAATACTGAAAAAGTTGGGATAGCAGGAGTGAAACATTTGTTTTCACTCCTGCAAGGCCTACCTCTCCCATAGAATGAATAACATTGAAGTTGCCTTATTACATTTAGTAAGTGATAATTCCAAATGGCACCAGGTGAACAGTCCATGTTTGGTGTCTTTGGAATTGTAATGAGAAATCCTCTTTTATGATAAAGTCGGATTTCAAATTAGAATTTTGAAAATGGCACCTTTAGAAAGTTGGCATTTTCCTGCTTTTGCCATTCTGTGTATGCATCTTGTCTCTGGATCACATGACTGGGTGTAACTGACTGACAGTTGGGCTTTGTGTATTCCTCCTAGACAGCCACACACAATTGAGAGGTTTGGTGTGCCTGAATGGGCCATCACTGGCAGGATGGGAGTGCGGAGCTGGGCACAGCCCTACTTACACTTGAATAAGCTGTTTCCTGCTAAAACATAAAGGGCTGCATACCCCCTATAGGTAGTCTGGAACCAGGACAAGGAAGGCAGGAAGCCGGTGGATTACAATGGGATAGTTCTAGAAGCTTCTCCGACTTAAAAGGATATACATTTTGGGCCCCAGACACCAACTCTTTAGTACACTTCTGAGCCTGTGGATACTCTGCCAGGAAAAGGACTGCTATACTGCTGAAAGGACTGCCACTCTGTTTGACCCCTGCTCTGCTGACCTGTTGCATGGGTGGGAAGGGGTTGGCCTGCATACTTTGAACCCAGGACCCTAGGGATTGTTGGCTGGCCTACTGACTACAGCCTAGTGGACAGAAGGCTCTACCAACCTTGAACCAATGACCTGAACTCTGCCATCTGTGAGTCCTACCCTGCCAAGTGGTGTCACACCAGTCCTAGACTCTTGGAAGTGGGCCTGAAGTGCTCTGCCAGCCTCTCTGTGGATCCAGCAAAACTGACGCATCATCTCTGTTGCACGGTGCAAACCCGAGCAGAACTGACGCATCACCTCTGCTGCAAGGATTGTCTTAGAGCAAGGACTCCACATCAACCTTGCAGCCCGCCACAGAAAAGCCGCTGTGCGAAGGGTTCCTGACTAAGGGCCTTACATTGCAAATCTCTCGTCGACGGCAGCCTCAACGACAACGCAGGTTCTCATATTGCAGCTCCTTGGAACTAACACATTGTGTCGACTGCGTGAGGAATCTTCGGTGCCAGACTTTACATCGCAAGTCCACATCAGTGGGATCCTCAACGATGACGCAGGACCTTGCATCGCAACTTCGCAGCTCCTCGAAACCAACACATCACCTCAGCTGCGAGAAGCATCCTAGGTATGGGGACCTGGCAGCGCTCCGCAACCACGATTTAAGGTACTCTTGTTCGGAGGGCCTAACTGGGTCCCTGTAGCCAATCCACGCTCTGTTGCAGTCGACCGAACTTTTGACTTTGTCTAGGTACAGTGTGACCATATGTCCACAGTAGACCCTTTGTCCTTTTTGGCACTGTTTTCACTGAAACCTTTAAAATTGCATATCTCTTGTTCTACTAATTTTATTTGTGTTATTTTGGTCTTGTTTTATTTAATAAGATGTACTCTATAGGACGAGTCTTGAATGTGTGCTGCCAATTTACAAATGAGCTACACTAATTTTGGAGATGAGAGTGTAAGACGGCCTTAGCGATGAGTACTCAAATATCTGCTTTAAGTGGATAGGTTGAAATACATTCATTTTGTTCACAAGCATCAACTTACGAAAAGGAGCACAGTTTGCTATCAAATATAATACACACTTTTCATTTTGGAAAAATAAACTCACTTACTCCAAATAAATGCATATCATTTTGATGAGAAATAAACATATTTTCTACTGAAACACCAGCTGCCCATTAATCAGTTTAGCATTTTCATAAAGTACTTACACGTACTACTGTCACTCATGGATAGATTCTATCTTGCATGCTGTTCTAGCTTAAAATTGTTGCTCCCTGTTAAGTGTGTTGCTTGTCCTTTAATTGGACATGGAATACCTTTGTTGAGTGATTCTATTCCACCTTTGTTGAGTGATTCTATTCTACCTTTGTTGAGTGATTCTATTCTACCTTTGTTGAGTGTGATTCTATTCTACCTTTGATGAGTGTGATTCTATTCTACCTTTGTTGAGTGATTCTATTCTCCCTTTGTTGAGTGTGATTCTATTCTACCTTTGTTGAGTGTGATTCTATTCTACCTTTGTTGAGTGTGATTCTTTTCCACCTTTGTTGAGTGATTCTATTCTACCTTTGTTGAGTGTGATTCTATTCTACCTTTGTTGAGTGATTCTATTGTCCCTTTGTTGAGTGTGATTCTATTCTACCTTTGTTGAGTGTGATTCTATTCTACCTTTGTTGAGTGTGATTCTTTTCCACCTTTGTTGAGTGATTCTATTCTACCTTTGTTGAGTGATTCTATTCTACCTTTGTTGAGTGTGATTCTATTCTACCTTTGTTGAGTGATTCTATTCTACCTTTGTTGAGTGTGATTCTATTCTCCCTTTGTTGAGTGTGATTCTATTCTACCTTTGTTGAGTGTGATTCTATCCCTGTCAGTTGTGACAGTTGGAGAGAGACCTGCTCTGTGGTGAGTAGCATTAAAGCCATTGTCTAATCTTGAATGTATATGCCTAATGTTTTCTCATTGTAGTGCACACCCACGGTCACCCTCTCGTGCCACTGATGCAGTCAGCATACCAATAATTGTTACTAATATGCTCAGGTCAGCAGTATAGGAATGATGGGCATCAACATGCCATGAATGTCTACCACAGGCTAGGAATTACCACCGCTATGCCAGGCCAGCATTGCAATAAATATGTTCATTTGGTATTGACGCTCACCCTATGCCAAGCATTACTACAATTATCCCAAACCCAGCGATACCAGTGGTGGTTACTGTCATGTCTTGCTGATCACAATATGTCAAGAACTGCAACCCATGTGTAAAAGCAAACATTTTGTCTGTGGTGGGCACCATAATGCCATTATGCCAGGACCAGCAATATCAAAGGTGGGCTGTGAGCAGCATCACGTCCCTGGAAGTTACCAAAATTACCGGGCCCGATTCACAGAACTAACTTAAGACAAAATCCTAAACGTACTACTTTTGGTATTCAGAGAAGGCATTTAGTAGTAGTGAAGTTAGGATGTTGTCTTAAGTTTGACTTAAGTTTGACTTAAGACAGACTTAAGACAAACTTAAGACAAACTTAGGACAGACTTAAGACAGATTTAAGACAGACTTAAGACAAACTTAGGACAGACTTAAGACAAATTTAAGACAAAATCCTAACTTTACTACTACTAAATGCCTTCTGTGAATACCAAAAGTAGTAAGTTTAGGATATTGTCTTAAGTTAGTTCTGTGAATCGGGCCCACCATCAATACGTACTGAAAAGACAGTTTATCCAGCACAACAGTACGGGATCATTTAGGTTGGGAAATAAGTTCTCTTGGTATGAGTGGAAGAAGTCAGTCTGCTGATACAACAATCTAAAAATAGTCATGCAGGCTACACTGCTGATGGAACATTTACTATAGTCACTGAATAAATCTAATGATAAAAGAGACAAGTGAAAGCCTTTTTGGTCAATCGTTTTTAGGATGTTTATGAATTCATGTTGTCTCACCCTGAGAATCGACTCTTACTGGCAAAAGGATAGCGTTGACAAGTGCCCCGAAGGGACTGTCTTTAATTCACATCTCACCATGGAGCTTATAGTCCTGAGACAGCTAGGCATCCTAAAAATACACATATGGCATTGGGCACTCCCTGTAGTGGGGCGGTTGACTTCAGGAAGATACTCAGGAGAGGAGTACGAAGGTATA
This sequence comes from Triturus cristatus, assembly GCF_964204655.1. Taxonomy (NCBI): domain Eukaryota; kingdom Metazoa; phylum Chordata; class Amphibia; order Caudata; family Salamandridae; genus Triturus; species Triturus cristatus. The sequence continues at coordinate 516,470,997 of NC_140588.1, forward strand.
CCTCCTTCGTACTCCTCTCTTGAGTATCTTCCTGAAGTCAACCGCCCCACTACAGGGAGTGTATTTTTATGATCGAAGTAGACTGGTAATATCATCTTATACATGCCATACTCCCCTCTTTGTAATCTGATATGTGTCTTCACTTCGACTACTTACAAAATAGTGATTGGGAAATAACAGGTTGAACTGAATTGTGCCTAGCGAGAAAGGTATTAATCGAATACCAGGGCAGGGACAGTAGCGCTTGTATTTCAAAATGGAGAGAAAGCGCTTACAATTTTGCACAAGTCAGCAGCACCTTGGGGTTTCCAGAGTGCTACAAAAGAGCAAAGAGGCTTGTAACAGAGTTCTCCTTACCTATTTAGCTATGTAACATGGTCCTTCTCTGTAACTACTGCCGCAATGGGACCCACATCATGTTCAATCATGTTTTCACTTAGTCTTGTAACGGCATGGAGCCATATTTGAACTGGGGCATCAGTGCACATGAATTATACTGACATTCCGAGGTCAAGAAATGGTGTTTTCAAAGCTGCACCCTGCACTTGTAACTCTAACGTTCTAAAATATCAATCAATCCACTTTATTAGATTAATTAAAATCATAAAAGTACAAGACAACAACTACAGTCATAAACAGATACAGAAATAAATAACAATATTATAATCAGTCAAAAATGTATCATTAAAAAAGTTATTTCATAACCATAAGGCCAAAGGTACCTAGAAATGCAGGATTACTATTATGTTTCAGCAAACCATATCCTAACATATTTTAAAGAATACTTTTCTAGGACATCAATCAATTATACCAGTAAGATTATCCAATTTATAAGGGTACATAGGGTAAAATATTGACATTTGTTATATCTAGTATGAATGTTAAATATTATATATCTATGATTTTCCCCCTAATCCTGACGGCAGCAACTGAGAAGGAAGCAATGTTAAAAATTTCCCACGTGTCAGTTAACATTTGCAAATAAAGTAAAGCAGGTTTGGCCTGTTGGACACCCTTCTTAAGAAGTAAAGGAACCAAAAACTTCTTCCGAATAACAGTATAGTATTTGCAGAATAATAGAAAATGTAAAGTGTCTTGGATGGAGTGGTTATCACAAGTACATAATCCTGCTTCCTCAGGTTTAGACCACCCCACATAGTCCCCCAAGGTCAAATGGATCAAATTAAAACGGTATCTGGTCAGAAGCCAACGATGGAACGGCTTAGTAACAATTAACAGATAAGGTTCTATCAGCAATGTTGTTTTTACCAAAAAATGGGCCCTAACTAAAGGCTTCTGCAACTCGTTTCCTTCCCGTTCCACCATCAACATTTTTATAAAATTATTTTTAACCCATTTCAGGTCATCCTTCCTAATTTTCTCAGGAAGATCATATAGTTCCTGCCGCCCTAGTTTAAAAAGCATTGATTCAACATAAACTATCCATTTAATGTTACGCGCTTTATCCAGTTTAACACAATCCCGCAATATCTGTTGATTCAAGGTTAATTCTGGGTTAAGCCATACTTTGAGCCAGCAGAGTAACGGAGCCGTGCTCAGAGTATCAGATAAAAAACCCAGACCCAATTCCTGATGTATGGAAAAATTAGGGGTAGATTGCGGGACTGAAAGGAGATTACGCAAGAATCTGTTTTCAGCTATCTGTAGCTCTGGCTAGGGTTTATAACCCCATATGGAGGAGCCATAGGCCGCTATGGCCAGGCACTTGGATTTATATATCTTAATAATAGCCTCCACTGGTCTTGCCCCCATACGCTGAGCAAACCCTAATAAAGCAGAAGTTGATCTAATTACTGCATTTTTTTTTCGTTTTTTGCTGGGGGACCCAAGAACTCCTTTCATCAAAAACTACCCCTAAATAAGTAAAAGAGGGAACAGAAGACACTAGGCCCCCATTACAGTAAAAGGTTTTGGGTTTTGTGACTCTGCGACCTGTAGACAGAATATGTGATTTTTCAATATTTACTACCAGGTCAAGGGACAACATAAAACCTCCGAACGCATCCAAAAGACGCTGTAGTCCTACTGCAATTCGTGCCAGTAGTACAGCGTCATCCGCGTATAGGAGAACCGGAATTGAGGTGTCACCTACACGCGGAATGTCCAGGCTTGCTTTGACCAAAGTTTTATCCAGGGCATTGATGTATAGGGTAAAAAGCAGGGGCGCCATTATGCACCCCTGTCGAACACCTCTCCTGGATTTAAAAGCTTTAGAACACCTACCATCCTGTGAGAGCCTAATTGATGCAGTAAGGTCACGATGAAGGTCTGCTAAAAAATAACATATCGAAATATATCTCTGAAATCATTACACATGTTTAAATTCCACACTTGTGTTTTAATTTTATTCGCTGTACTGCCAAAGAGTCTTATTTCATCTATCATCCCTCGAAACCCCAGCCATTTTTTAATGTACTCTCTAACCAAATTCGCCCTTTTCTAAGTTCGAATTGTTCTTTCCTCTTTCTGTAAGTAAATAAAGCAGAGGGTAATCTAGACACAGTTTAAGGAAATGCCAAGTATCCATCACTGTCACCTCACAATGGGGGACCACGGCACCTCGCATGCTAGTGGGTGGCTTGTTCCAACAGACTACTGCATATCTGCACCTCCACGAAAAAGAGGCATAACCACGCCCAGCACATCATCTGGCTTACAAACTGCAAACCATTAATGCTTCCCCACAAACCAGGAGCCCAGATTGTGGGGTTAGAAGCAGGGACGTAGATTGGTCAGTAAGAATGGGGGGGGGTGTCAGCTTCAGATTTCCCAACAATCAGGCTGACGTATAATGTAAAATACATCATAAGACAGGCAGAACACATGAGAGGGGCCTAAGGGGCACTGGAAAGGGACGGGAATGAACTTGGTAGGGGCACTGAGTATGAAATATTTTGTAAAATAACCAACATTTTTGAGGAATTTCAAAACAGAGGGACAGAGTGTGTATGTAAAAATTCCTGGTGAAATCCTACAGACACCTCACCATACGCGACTGAAAGCACGGATACCCAACTATTTACCCCAAAATATATTTAGTAGGGGGGTGTAACCCCCACCCTCCATCCCCCAAAGATATGCCCCAGGGTAGAACCAGAATGCACTGCACTGCTTTTCCTTTTAGCGTTTAGGGCTACCTGTATGCGAAGAAGAGACAGGGTTTTGTCTTCGATGAGGATGGACAAAGTCTGCCCTTTAAAGTTTTCCTATTTGTTATAGCAGAGTTGCCACTTTTTAAAATTTCGGTGCCTCACAGCACAATATATGTGTTTAACATTACATTTTCCATTAAGGACCTGATTACGAGTCTGGCGGTCAGAGGGCCGCCAGGCTCGTTGGGGGGCACCAGTGGCGGTTCAGCCACTGCCGTACCAGTGCTCCAACCACCCTATTACAACTAGGGCAGTCTGACCTCCATGGAACCGCCACAGCCGCCAGGGAACTTTAGTTCCCTGGCGGGTACGCGGCAGTCTTGAGGCAGCAATATGCTTGACAGGACCTTTGTAAAAAACAAATAACTATACACAAAAAGAGGAAAGTGGTTTTGTCACCTAGAAAAAATCAATTTGGAATATCATCATCATCATAAAAACGTTATTTCCAGTCGAACAACCATAAAAGCTTGCATAGAAAGAACAATACATTAAAATTCGTGGCAGTTAGAATTATACAGTAGTTGCCATGGTTATTTACATGGATCTAGTTACAACACCTCTATGATTCAAACAATAAAAGCAATTTTGCCTTGGCGCATCACCTACATACAATCATTCCTATGTACGTGTAGGTTGAATAATTACAAAGACAGAGGCACTGGCTTAGTAAGGCAAGGTCCTGGTAAAAACCCATGAATATTGACAGTGATGGTCCAGATTGTATAATTTTGTCTAAAAATGTAAAATAGCCAAACAGTGTCAATTCCTTGAGTCACGTTATGGCTAGAATAAAACCAGGCAGTGACTTATACTTCTAAAAGCATGCAGGCTTAAGTGTTTATTTTTTTTAATTCTTTTTAGAAATTAAAACTGTAAAAGAATTTTAAGGTTCTTTAAGAAACCTCCGTTTTTTAATGGCAAAGTTGATTTTGTTGCTGTTTGGTCTTGTCTACGAACTTCCACCGCCTGCGCCACATGGAGGTCAGAAAACGTGATTCGGCAAATACATAGGGCCCGATTCACAGAACTAACTTAAGACAAAATCCTAAACTTACTACTTTTGGTATTCAGAGAAGTTAGGATTTTGTCTTAAGTTTGTCTTAAGACAAACTTAAGACAGATTTAAGACAGAAACAGACTTAAGACAAACTTAAGACAGACTTAAGACAAACTTAAGACAGACTTAAGACAGACTTAAGACAGACTTAAGTTAGGATTTTGTCTTAAGTTTGTCTTAAGTCTGTCTTAAGTTTGTCTTAAGTCTGTCTTAAGTCTGTCTTAAGTTTGTCTTAAGTCTGTCTTAAGTCTGTCTTAAGTTTGTCTTAAGACAAACTTAAGACAAAATCCTAACTTCTGTGAATACCAAAAGTAGTAAGTTTAGGATTTTGTCTTAAGTTAGTTCTGTGAATCGGCCCCAATGGGTCTCCAAGTATCATATTTTAAAACTCTGAATGCTTCTGCACAGTGTGTGAACCCCAAATTCCTACACAGCAGAACAAGCCAGGACTTCCTTGTTGGTTTATAGGCTGGGCAGAAAAAGATAACATGGAGCTCTGACTCTTCCTCCCAGCTACAGACTGGGCACTCCCTCCGGGCCGCGCCCATCCATTTACTGGAAAAGGCGCGGAGCGGGAGGGTACCCAATCTGAACTGAACATATAGTTTCCTTGCCAGGGGTGGCTAGATATCGTCTAAGAAAGGCTCAAATAAAAATTCTTCCTTCAAGGATAGGAACGTAGCTGTCAGTTGTCCAGTGGACGGGTTCCCTTGCACCTGTGCTAGCTTGCTCATTCAATAGGCGTTCACTAGTTCCGAACGGGAGATTGAAGGGCAAGCTTCCTCTGGGTTACTCCACAAGCTTGATTTGCCCAGCCTGATACATTTGTTTTTAACGTGAATAAACCAGGGGATTTTTGCCACACCAGGAGTACTCAGGATCTCCTTCAGTTCCGTTCTGTAGACAGTCAACTCAGGTGTCACCCATAATCTGCGCCAGAACGTGAGGGGTTTCAGTCCTATTTCCTCCCCCATTGGTCTGATCCCTAAGTCCAGCCGAAGTGGGGTAAGGGGAGTGCTAGAGGGGAGACCCAAAATTTGCCTCATAAAGCTGTTTTCTACTTTACTCATATTTCTGCCCCGTATAATGTCACACCTCTGGCTTGCATCTTATAAATCTCTGCAACGGGGACTGCTGGTTTGTGGGAGGAGTTTCATAATAATTTATTGATTCCTCCAGATGTCTGCACTAACTTGAGTTTGGATTTGGCGATCTGTGGGCCCCAGTCCATGTTTTCTGTTAGTGTGACCCCTAAGTATTCGAATACTGTCACCCTATCCAATCTAGTGCCATATAAATTGGGGTTGGGATGAAGTGTTTTAGGTGGATTAAAAACCATGAACTTGGTTTTTTGAGTATTTATCTCCAAACTCCTTTTTTTGCAAAAGATGGCAAAATGGTCCAAGATCCTTTGTATACCCATGGGGGATTTGGACATTAAGACGGTGTCATCAGTAAACATGATTGCGGGGACCTTGGTGCCTGCCAATGTGGGTGTATTGTTTCCCTCACCTCAGTAAGTTGGGCCAGTAGTGCGTTGACAAGGAGGCAAAACAGGGTCGGTGCGAACACACAGCCCTGTCTCACACCTCTGTCGACTGGGAACCACGCTGTCGTTTCTCCACCTTTCCCCCATCTCACCTGGGCAAAATTTGCATCATGTAATCTAACAAGTATAGTCAAGAGATGAGGGGGAATCCCCATTTCTATAAGTACCTCCCACAGTTTTCCTCTGGGCACTAAGTCGAAGGACAACTTTAAATCCACAAAAATTGCATACAAGCTTCCGCCCTCCATTCTCATCGTTTTCCACAGAATAAGTTGTAACCTATAAATTTGGTCAATTGTGAAAGTGTTCTTCTTAAAGCCCACCAGATATGGGCTTAGGATCACGTGGTCATCCATCCAACCCTGCAAATGGTCAAGAAGTAATCTTGTGAAGAGCTTTTGTGCCACGTCAATCAGACTGATCGGTCTGTAATTAGTTGGTATGAGAGACTACAGCTGCATATAACGCAGATAGCTTCCCTATCTGCGTATATATGCATATAGTGACTGATATATTGCCTCCAATGTTATTCTTTTCCTATTGTTGGCCAACGTTAGCCCGCTATCTACGGGGGAGCTTGTGGTCGGGGCAGTTCCAAGGTCTGGTAAGTCCAGAACAAGTGAGAAAGCATTATCGTCGCTGTCATGGCGAGAATGTACTACAAAGTCAGCAACACTGTGCCAATGCTTTGTTTCCACTAAGATGTAATTAAGAAGGGAAGCTTGGTCGGTTCTAAAAAAAGTGAAGTTCCTCGGTGTGTCTGAGGGTGTCCGGCCATTGCATGCTGTCAGAGAGTGGGTCAGCGTAAATACATTTATCTGAATTGCCAGTGGAGACCAGGCCTTTATTGGTGGAATTTGTGGTTCAGGAATGGACCACTGTGCGTCCTCCTCATTGAGGGTTTAATCGGTCATATCGGGAAGTGGCTCGAATTGACAGTTAAAATATCTCCCCCCACTATTACCCAAGCATTAGGGGGAACTGCGGGGATAAAAGAAGTCAGGTGATCGAAAGTTGCTGATTCCTTGGTCATACTAACAGGGCGGGAATAGACATTAGTGAGAGCCAGTACCAAGTTGTTTGGGAAGCTAAGCAATACACATTGGATGTCATTGGAAAAAGTATCCAACTGTTTGGCTATGCAGCCAAGATGGGAACCCACCCAAATGCAGAGACCCCCAGAAGGTCTGCCCCTTCCTCCTGAGGTGGCTGGGAGGTTAAATGACGCAAACCCCACCCTGTGCGAATCTTGTCGTGCCCAGGTCTCCTGAAAAAGACAAATTTCAAATTGGTCCACAAACAGTCCCCAATCCGAGCACGATAATTTGTTTTTCAGGCCTGCAACGTTCCATGATAAAATATTTAACTTCCTCCCTAAGTTCTGTGGGGCCTTGGGATCATTGAATGCATGGCTTCCTTTTGTGTATGTGCCTTCTAATGCAGCCTCAGAAATGTTGCCCCGGGTCCCAGTAGATAATTTCACCATCTCAGTGCATTTTAAGGAATTAGACACTGGGGATAATAGTGGATCTGGGGACCTTTCCAGTATTATTACACGATCACCGACTCCCCTCTGCTTTAGAATTTCCTTACCCCACATGTCTGCCCTTACCCCAGGAGTATTATGCACAGCTGGTGGGTGTACGCTAGATGCCTCAGCCTCGCCGTTATGCCCTGTGGTTGTCCCTCTGTAGACTCTACCCTTCCCCTCTATTTGTCAATCCACATCTTCAAGGCCCTCAAATCTGTTCCATACTGGTACATTGAACAGTAGGGGTCTCGGAGGGGGGTGCTTGTGGCTATAGCCCTGAAAATTCAATGGGCGTCTAGAGTGGTCTGTGGAGGTAGTGGCCCTGGCTGGTTGGTAAGCACGTGGGTAAAAGTAGTCTAGTGGTACAGATTGTATCTCAGTATGTGGCTCCTGGGGTCTCAGCTCTTGTGTCAGTTACCAGCGTACAGTCTGGGGATTTCTAAAATGTATGACTACACAGTCTCCCTGGTTCAGCTTGGGGCTAGTTCCAACCCAACCCACTCTGCGGACCATAATAATTTCTCCCGCTCTGTCATAGGGTAGCTGCCTATGCCTTGCTAGCCAGAACAGGCTTTTGTTCTAAAGTTCTAAGTAGGTTTCGCTCTTGCCATTTTTAAGCGCCGGTACTCCCATCAACACTACCACATATGGGGTTGCAGCTAGGGGTAAATTAATAGTTGGTTGAATCAATGCTTCCAAGCTGCCCACTATGGTCTCTGCTCCTCTACACCATCCAGGGTGCTCACTGGTCCCTGTTGGGGTGATAGCATTTTTGTGTCCAGCCTGAGGGATGTTAGCTGAGCTGTTACCCCTGGTATCGGCCTTAGGGTTCATAGGTAATGAACAATCGGTATGGGTATACACCTGCTGTTGGTCTGGTCTGGATGGTGGCGGCTTGGCAGATTTAGCTCTCTTGGTAGCTTGGTTGCTAGATTGGCTAGCCCCACATGGGTTAGTAGAGTCGTGACTCCCAAGTAACCTGCTCTATCCATAGATGTCAGGCTTGTCATCGCTGCCTGGCACACAGACAAGACAGGGTCAATACTCATGTTTGCTGCCCTGGTGTTCCCCAGTATCTCCAGATTGTATAGGCGCTCAGCTAGTGGGGCAATTCCTTCCTTTATGATAGTTTTAATTTGGACCAATAAGTCTCCAACCATGTTCTGAACCCAAAAGGGGTAAACTAGATCGGTTTGTGTACTGGCACTGCAGTCTCTGGGTGCTTTGGGGGTAGTCGAGCTGATTGTAGACCCTCCTTTGGCTTTGTTACTCTTTGGAACCCCCCTACTTGCTTGCTTGCGCTTTCCGGTCTTGCATAAGGTATTGGTGGTGTCCCCCTCTCGATTTTCTATTTCGGGGACTGCTTCTTGTTGTGGGCAAAGGTGCAGTATTTCTGTTTGGGGTGTTGTGGGCGGAGTGGATGTTTTGGATGGGGTCTGGTTTAGCAACAGTGGGCAAAGATCGGCATTTAAGGAGAGGCGCCTCTCAGTTAGTTCAATTTCTGTCGTTACGGCCCCTATCACTCTTTGGAGCATTCTGTCAATCGAAGTCCGTGGTGCCCTGGGAGAGGTAGTCGTTTTTTGTTGGGACTGCTTTGCAACACAAATACGTTTCCCTATTGTGCTTGTTATCCCTTTTACCAAGCCCACCCTACTCTTAGTGCAGGGCTGTTTTGCCCGGAAATATTGAAGTGGGCAGAACAGAATTTGCCAATTAGGAGAAGAGGGTGAGAAAATGAAACGAGTAACTGCGGACTTTGGTGATACAGAGGTCAAAACAGAATTAGTCTTATGTGCAAGATCCAAAAAACCCGGTCCAAATTTTATGCAAAGAGTAATAAGGAAAGCTCTTCCCATGTGCGTGCGTGGCAGGCTTGGGGTCCTTGTTTAGTTGAACTTGCTCTGAGTGTCTTTAAGGCGAACAACAGCCCCCCGATGCCATAAAATGCAGGTCAGAGAACATCATTATGCCAAAGAATTGTAAACTGTGAAAAGTCAACAATGTCTTACCCACAGCAATCCCTGATGGCAAAGCCAAGAGAGGTGGCCCTGCCCTGCCTCCTCATGGCGATGACGGGTAAGGACGGGCCCGCCCTTGGCCCGGGCTCCGCCTGGGCGCGGCCCACGCGCGTCCCGCGCCGCAGAGGGAGAGGCTGCTCTTTGTAGAGCGGTCAAGACTCCTCCTCCTCACCTGTAACACCTGTGGCAGTGGGAGAGGGACTGATTTTCCTCGCGTTGCACACTGGGACTTGTAGTCCCACCAGGGTGAATGACGACCTCAGTGGCTGCTGTGGGGTGAGTTTTTAGGTGGAGAGATGTAGCGCCCCGGGCTTATGCTCCCGCCAGGGTCAGTTATGGAGGAAATCAGCGAGCAGTTGAGAGCAACAGGCCCCCTTCGCTTCCAGCGCGTCACAAATTACACAGCCTGAGTACTGAGAAGAAAAACAGTCAGTTTCTTGTCAGTCGATGCATGCTGAGCTGTACCTTTTCACATCTCCCTGTGATGACTGTACTGCCATGCTGGTCTAAGATCATAGAGAGGGTTCAGGGTGTACTGTGATGTTCCAGTGATCTATGAGAGTCTCTGCTGGACTCTGCCTTACACGTGGTTCTTTCTAAGTTTAACAGCTTTCTTTCAGTTTTGAAGGGCAAAGCTCATGCATGGATCAGACATGGAGGTTCGTAAAGGCTTTTAGAACAGATTCAGCTGCTCCTGCACCCAGCTCGTTCTGCTAATTTCCAGTGTTCATGTCTTTTTCTTGAGCAGACAGATAGGTGTAACTCACTTGGTAAGGCACTGAAAACCATGAAGGTATAAGAGGAAGGGTTGCAGAATGTCAACTGGTAGAAGAAGGTTTTACTACAGCTCCAATCAGGAGATTGAGGATGAAGTCTCCATCGCATTTGCCTCATAAGCTTCCTCACATAATGTTCATGAGAACAGTTTCAATAAAGGTGTGAAGGGGCATACTGAGCTCATCTTTTTGTGTGTGGGTAGTGATGGACTAGGATTATAGTTCTGGTTTTAGAGCCATTACATTTTAGTCTGTTCTTTCCCATCCAGGCCTCAACTACCTTAAGGCACTTGAAAACAGATAAGGATAATTCTCGCCTGCCCACAACCAAAGGTTTTAGATATCGTCAAGATAGCATAGGCAGTGCAGGTATGATCAATGGAGTGGGTTCCTCAGTGGCTTAATGTAGATGGTGAAGGGGGCAGGAAAGATTACTTAGAAACTCAGCAAGTTATGGCTTGAAAGACAACAGGTTTCCAAGTGTGTTATGTTGGTTGTGGTCAACCTGGAAAGATCTTCTGAATTGACTACCATCCTAACCATGGAACATAGAGACACGGGTTCTAATTCCAGCTGTTGCATTTTTCAACAAATCATGTGATTCAGGACAAATCACTTACTCTAACTTCACATCAAATTAGAAACCACAGTCATTCAAATCACAATCTATACATTTGCATCTATTCGAAATTACACCACTTATGAATATTACAGAAAATAGGAAAATATATAATGCCCGGCCCTCGAATCATCCGTATTCATGTTCGTAAAGCCTGTACCTGGAGGGATGACAGTGATTAGTAATTAGCAGATTTAACAGACGTGCTGTTGCAGATTGGGATGTGGATTGTCTCTCCAGGGTTACTGTCACAAGCTCCTTAACTCTCTTCCAGGCCCATTTGTGTGTGAACTCACTGAGGACCCTAAAGGAGGGTGTACTATGGGCTTCTCTTAGACCTGTCCCACTAATACGTGCTTACAGAAGCGGTGTGCATTGTGAAGAATCCTCAAGAAAACCTCGGGCCAAGATGGCCCCAATTCTTTGGTGCTCATGGATACTGCCTGCTTCCAGGAGCAGAGTGCCACCAACCACGCATAAAACAGCACAGTATGGACTGAGTAACCACCATTTGAGTTTAGCAGATGGTGTGTGGCGTTGTGTGCTTAGAGGATGGCCTGAATAATAATCCAAGCGCAATTGTGCTTTCTTCTGGAATCTATGCTTAATTTGTGCTGGTGCTTAGCACCGGCACTTAATTATTAGGGCCGGGTCTATGCATCTGCTGCGCACGTCACACATTGAATATAAAAATTTACCTTTCTACTGTACTCGGTGCAGCCGCAGAGTGTTCACATCTCCCGAGTGTGAATCACGGCGGTTAACAGTGTTGCGGTTGCCTTTGAGACTTTCTTAATCACTTAGCCTGTCCTGAGGCTGGGCCCAAGAGAAGATTAATAAATTAATATATGTTGATCAGGGCTGCCGTGGGCCGCAGCCCTTAGTTCAGTGCAGTGTTGCCACCTGCCGGTGGGCGGGCCACTGCACGGGACACACACACTGATTTATTTGGGGGGGCTGGATTTTAGTTCTTCTGATGGTGGGGGGGTAGGGGCTGTGCGTAGATTTATTTCACATGGCCACACCCAAACATACTGAAAAACAATATAGTTCGAGGTAAGGGGGTCTAAGGGAAAGAGTTTATTTTGCGCTGGGACTTCACTCACACTTTTGGCTCATCATAAAAGGGTTTAGGATACCCTATATATTCCTATAAAACATCCCAGAGCTCCTCCCTCACAGAGAGGGGGTTGTAGCCCCCAAAGGAACTAGGAGTTTCCTTTGGGAGGAGAATCCCTATGATGAAGCATGTCACCTCTGGTGAGTGAGGGATTACGTCCTAACAAGGGATCTGCCCGTGGATGATTTCATAAACTCATATATATGTTCATTCACATACATTCTTGATATAAGGAGTATTGTTTGATTTACGTATACTATTGATACTTGTTTAGAAGCTAGGATTCTTTTGTATTGTACACACCCAAACATAACCACCGCAGCTTACCACGAGTCATCGTCGACAACGTCGTTCAAGTCAGCCCGATCCCACCGACGGCGACGTTGGGCAGCCTGTGCAGGCATCGCCGCATCGGCAAGCGGCACCAGGCCGCCGCATAATCGTACTAATCAGTTACTAAGCAAAGGCTGTGCAGCCAGTGTGTGTCCCACTTCCTGCCCTGCCGGCCGGCGCACCACGAGGAACGGTAAGACGTTAAGCAGTAAACTAACTTACAGTACTAGTAGCTAAGCTAAGCCAACTAACTAGCGATGCCATTCCAATACTGATAATATGCCGTGCCAAAACCAACGCTGTTTTCTTTTTGGGTAGCGTGGTGGCGTGACGGCCCGGTTGTAAGATCACCAGCAAGGTGGCAGGCTCCATAAGAGATACGAATATTAGGATGTCACGTGATTCATTCAGATTCACACTGAATGCGAGTGCCTGGCCTAGTATTATTAGTAGCCGCCACGCCTGCTGGCCATAACGGAACAATCTCAATAGGGCCTGCTGTCGCCGCAGTACTGGCCTGCCTGGTTTAAGTACGTTCTGGCTCGCTGACTTGTCCTTGTCCAAGCATCGCGGCTGGCACGCAGCCACGCACAAATTAGGTTCCCGACGACGAAGCACAGTTTGGTTTCACACTTTTACTTTCTCTGGTGTGGTCTCTGTTGCACTCAACAAATGGCTCAGAGTAACCCCGGGCCTTCCATAAAAGATAGGCAGGCAGCGGCATTTCCTCTTCCTTCCATCAGCAGGGTATAAAAACAATTATGTATGCGTCTGCGAGTTACTAAAATCATGAACTGATGATGATGGTCGGTCGGTCCTGTAAAATAACACTCCGTCGGCCGTCTGAATTTCTGAGGCGTGCCGCATCACAAATAAATCTTGACTGAAACAATCGACTCGAGCGCATGTGTGCTCCAAAAGAATTTTATTAAAGAGGAGTTTGGGCTCACTCGCCCAAATGCTTGGCGTGGCATCCTGGCAGTCCTCCTGACAAGCCATATTCCAATTGATTCATCATTCATCACTGTCAGGCTTTAAAGTTGAAACCTTGTGCACGCACAACGCACGCCCCGGCAGTCTGGCACGGACCCTCTAAAACTGTGAGAGATTCCCAAGTCCCACTCACTACGAGACTATAGACCGCTTACCGCTATGACACTTGTTTTTGAGAGTCACGCTAGTGCTGTTTGGAGGCAAGTGACAACCCTCACACCACTGGAGACTTCTCACAGTCACTGAGACATCTTTAACTCTGTTTGAGAGGCACGTCGCTGTCACTAATACAGCTGCAGTCTTGAGCACTTCTGTGAGAGACTCCTCACTGCAGTGCCACTGAAGATTTCATTTATTATTTTAACACTGAGAGGCCCATTGATGGGTGTGCCTCGATGTCCTGTTCAATAATTCTCACAATATGTTCCACACAGAGTTGTTGTCGGATTTTATTTTGCACAACAATGACAGCCTATTACAAGTTTTACCCATAAACTGGGGCATTACATGCCGATATTGGTATTTAGCACAGGCAAAATCCGCAGGTCCTGGAATTTTCTGTGCATACTTTCCCGATAAACTGCTCCACGTTTTACCGGCTGGAATTTAGCCTGGCGATGCGGATGTCGTGATAAAATCCCCACAAATCCTATTCCTGATATGTGCGGATACAAGTTAACACACGTTGCAAATTGCAACTTGCAATTATACGAGATACCTGTTACTGCGAGGTAACACCTTTAACACAAGCTGAGAGATGTCTGTTATTGAAAGACTGATTAAGTCTTGCTTTGGTGTTAGACTACTGCCTGTTGTTGACAAACAGGTAACTTCCTCTTTAGGCTCATCCACCTGCTGAACGCGCACATCACAGCACCCAAGTTGCCCAACTGAATAGTACTATGAGACAGTAGTATATCGGGTGAGAAGCAGAAAATTACCATAGAATCAATAAATAACAAAAAGATTGCCTTATTAGTAGAGTTCTGCTTTTTGCAATGTAACACAATAACTCCAATACAACAACAAAATATCCCACTTCACTTACACAAATTGTGCTCTTTCTTATTAATGCTCTTATTAACCACCAACTCTTTAAACTTGTGGTGTTGCAAACCTTCTCCCCCAATTGCAACTTATACCATCTATCATCTCTACTCCCTCTTCATTCATGTATCCACCTATACCAAGCCACACACAGTTTTCATAACTTTCAATCTCTTGCCCCTGCACCTTCTGACGTGTCTTATTTGTTTGCTCCCTCACGCCTGCTGGGCTGGATAGACCTTCACAATTTTTAGATAAGCAGGACACCCCGATTGGGTGTTTTCCTGCCCCACCACAACAAAAATTCACCCAACATCACTGATCCTTCTAGCACCACAAGGTTCTTCCCATTGATGCTTACCACCTTTTCTCTTAAATTAAACAGATATGCTTATTTGCCATGAAAGTCAAATGTACACCATCCGAAGCGAATTCCGTTACCATAATGTTGCTGTGTGCAAGTACTCTGAGACCAAACTATCCTCAAAAGACCATCTCCTCTCTGTTTAATTTCTTTCTCGCTCTGCCTGAGGCCGCATACTAACTGGTCCCTTTCCACACTCTTCTCATGCCTGACCAACAGTGTGTTTCATTTGTAACACATACCTTCATCATTTTTAGCAGCGCCAGTTAGACAGTTGCACTGTCTAAATTGTAATCACTTAAGTGTATAACTAAGACTCCAAGCCAACCTGGTCCCGAAAACATATCTATCCACCAAGGACAGTGATTGATCATATTGCAGGCAGCCATGTTCCCAGTAGGAAATTGTCTTCCGACTGATATGTACTCCCGAGAGAACTTCGAAGAGGGTAGGGAGGAAAGGGTAGGCAGCAGAGAGAGAGAGACAGAGGTAAAGAGGGTTGAGCCGTGAGGTCAGATACCAAGAGTGAGAGATGACGGAGCAAGAGATGGGTGAGGAGAGAAGGAAAGATATATAGAAAGACAGGGTGTTGAGGGAGGGAAAGGTAGAGAGAAAGTAAAGACAATCAGATTAAGAGAGAATACTGAGGACTCTGCTATTATGCTCCCAAACAGGGCGCTACACGTCTGTGATTGTTCAACAACTTTGAGCGATGTTTGTAATTTTTAGGACAACAAGGTTGTGGTGAAAATTTACTCTATTTCGTTGCATTGAAAAAATATTCTCTAGTGTGGCCTGCAACAAAACTCTAGTCCAAATTATCTATAATACTTTAGGCCTTGGATTCCTAATCCCGAATGTCATTACATTGAAGTTAATTTTTCAAATGTGTAAGTTTGATGTGTTAAATAAGTCTGCACAGCTGCTCACGCCCGATCATAGATGTAACGTTATACCTCACTACACACCTAATAGTAGCTACAACACACAGCTGTTGCAGGAAGCTCAACAAAGAATCTCTGCCAGCACAGCATCTCTGGGCTAGGCTCGGGAATCAGGATAGCTTGCAGTTTCACTCTTCTTACCATTAAACACAGGCCTTGCCTACATGCTGCCTGCAAAGTGCCCTTGAGGCTGCTTAACTCAAGGCAGGGGTCTGCTTTTCTTATCTGGGTAAGTGAGTTTTCCCCATTTCGAGGGAGGCCAGCTCACCTCGCCAGCCCATTCCTGAGATTGCTGAAGGTAAAGTGCCAAGCCCTGGAGGTACTACACCGAATGTGACGGCAGGATTAGTAGGGTCCCTATACAACCTGTCTTCCTCACATGACTCACTTTGCTTCAGAGACCTATGTCAAGCCATCTTGAATCGTTACCGCTGTTTCATAGAGTAACCTATGCCATTGCCTACACACATATCATTAACAAATAACAACTAGCGATGTCAGGTAGCTACTCAACTGCCCAAAGCATCAGCCGATATGCTGGGATTCTACCACAGCACTGCAGTGGATAGAGCAGGAAGTTGAGGCACTTGGGGTTGGTGAGTTTAGGATTCTGGAAAGATTTGGTTCATACAGTTCACCAAAACCACAACAAGCAGTGGGCTTCAAAATGCTCCACTGCAACATACCACACTCTCACCACTTCCACCGAAATGGGCAAGGCTCATTTGCTATGTTTGTCCTTATTGTGATGTTTGGATTTTTCACAATCTTATGACTTCTTCAGTGATGTCACATTGAGGGCAGCACCAACACTCTGAAAACTTTTCTAGCGCCACAGGCTTGGGTGCCTTTCTTTGATATTTTCATGCTTTCAGGCCTGGGTGCCTTTGTGTGACATTTCTATGATTTCTGGCCAGGGTGCCTTTGTGTGACGTTTCCATGCTTCCTTGTCTGAGTATTCATGTGTGAGATTTCCATGCTTTCTGGCATGAGTGCTTATGTGTGACATTTCCACGGTTTATGGCCTGGAATGGATGCTTATGTGTGACACGCACACACATTTCCATGGTTTATCTATTTGCATGGGTGCTTATGTGTGACATTTCCATGCTTTCTGGCCTGGGTACCTTTGTGTGACGTTTCCATGCTTCCTTGTCTGAGTACGTATGTGTGAGATTTCCATGCTTTCTGGGCAGGGTGCTTATGTCAGGTCATCATTTACGATTTACTATGCTTTGTAAGTTAATACAGCTAAATATGTAATGGGAAATGTGTTGTGCACCATTGGATTTTCTTTTCACTAAATGTTCTTGAGGGGAGAATCCCCCGCATGCAAACACCTCTAGGAGTCGTTAAGCTTGCTGCGCTCGTTTGCTACACATGGTAAGGGGGGCTGGTCTAACAAAACTTGCCAGGGTTGCTGTGGGTTCCCAGTCCGGTCCTGAGTGTCGATTAATTAATCATTTTTGTGAATCACAGTGTGTAACTAACTCTGCACACTGCCACCTCACCCTGCTTTTGCTGTAATACCAGAAGCCAAAGCTTAAAAGTGAGGCAAACTTTAAAGACTGTGTGTGTCTTTCGAGTGAGCGCTGCAGGGCTGCCAGGGGTATGAATTGGAAAAGGCCTGAATTTGGGTGGGCAAAGCAGGATCCATTTGGATTGTGCTTTAAACGCACTTTTGATTTAATCTTTTTCAAAATGTTCACGGGGAACCTCCTATCAAAACCTTACTATGAGGAAGGCTCCCTTTCTTAAATTCAGATCAGGTATTACATCTGACTTTTAGAAGTGCCAGCTGAAGATGTGGGTGGAGCTAATAGAGTAAGTGGGTGGAGCCAGTGGAGGGAGTGGGTGGGGCCAGAGAAAAGTAGGTGTGGCCTCCGACAAACACTTGAGCACCTGCACTTCATATTTTACAAATGAAGCACTTTTGCCTTGGATCCCCATAGGAACTACTGTTCCGCTTCACACGCTTTTTAAATATTTCCCTTTGAAGGTGAGGGAAAACAACTATGTCCATTAGGGGAACAGAAGAGGAGTGTCCTCGCCTCAATGGAGCCTCACCAAGGTGACCCTGTCACTGCACTGTGTGTGCTAGACATCTCCCTCGCTGGTACCTCTGCAATGAACAGTACAGTGGAAATGGAAGTGACAAAGTAGAGTCGGCTCAACTGTCCAACAGCCGTCCAACACTAGGAGTGGCACCTGTCAGTTTTGTGAAAATCTATGCATTGGAATAAAATTAAGGAGGTTTATATAAGGAGTGTTTTCTCATTTGCTTACACCTACAGCTGAAACTGCTAAATGGATTTACATGTTACTTGCCATGAAAGTACAACTTTACTCAGAAAGGGTGCTTTCTTTGGTTTAAATCCATTCAGTAGGGTTTGAGATATAAGCATTTAAAAAAGATGCCAAGCTGGTTTTAAAGAATTAGCGTTTGTATGTCTCTGTCATTTGCAACTAGCCAAATATTTTGAGTCTAGGAACTTAAAAAATAAAAGAATCTGAGTGGATGAGGGAGTTTTTTACTCCAGTCGTCCCTTTCTGCACCCGCAGTACGGGTATCCTGGATCCAAGACACCTGATTAGCTGCAGCAAGAGAAAAATTGCTCTTCCTGCAGCCATTACAGGGTGCCGAGTGCAGTCCCTGTGTCCTGATGAAAAAAAAAAAAAGGCTGTGTATGAGGGTTGAGTACACACAGCCTGACACCCAGACCACAGTGGGGGGCTCCAAAACACTTCCCTTTTTTAACATTTAAAAAAAGAATAATAAAAAATTGTAAAAGTCTGAGGAGTCACAATTCTACTGCGACTCAAGAACCCCCAACACTTAAAATGGCAGTCATCATTTTAGGTGTTGTGGATTCACGGACCACAAGGGAATCGTGATTAAAGTGCACATTTCAAAGCATGAAGCTTGCCTCGGATTCCTGAATCCTATTTGAGATTCATAAATCCCCAACAAAATAAAATAATAAGGCCCAGCCAAAGGCCATCCTCAATGGGGTTGGTTGCTCGCGGTGGGTTGGGCACAGACCAGGTTCTTTGTCCAATGCATGCGGCACACAACTGAAGGCTGTTCGCAGAAAGGGTTGGTCAACAAATGCAGGTTGGGCGCAGGGCCTTGTTGCAGGCCAGTCTATGCACCGAATCCCAAAGCCCGTCCTCAAAGGGTGTTGTTCGCCCACAGTATGTTGGGCACAGGGCCCGACACTAGCCCAGCTCCTTTGTTGAACCAACACAATGTGTGGTTGAAGGTCATGCATAGAGGGGGTTGGTAATTTAGTATATCATACAAAAATAATGAAAATCTCAACAAACAAAAAACACAGTTAAATTGAGTTATGGTTTAAAAATGTAAAACCAATAAAATTCACCAGTCAGCGTTATCAATGTACAGAGCACATGCCATAACTCGAGGTATCTAGAATGCTAAAAACACCAATTTCCATAGGGCACAGAAGAACAACATGGCAGGTGGCACGAGTTAGAGTGTGAGTTGCATGCCCTTATTACCATAACTGGTGAACTTCAGTAGTTTTACATGTCTCAGCCAGAACCATAACTCAGAGTTAGTTAGTTTCAAGAGGTCTGTCTGAATATATTTCAGGTCTCTCTGGGAGTAAGACATGTTGGTTTCAAAGTTAGTAGGCTGGTTGTGATGTATTGTGAAATGTTTTGACTAAGGTAGCAGGCCGATCCTTTTGACAAAGTATGTATGCCTACCTTTTGCATTTTTTTGGGTTTTTGTAGCAGTTGTTTTAATTTTTGTAAATATTTATAATTGTGTGCATAGTATTCAGCTATGTGTGCATTAAAGTAGTTTTCAACAAAAACCCCGTCTGGACATTTATCAAGTATTTTTGTTTTGTACTGTTGAGTTCTGAGCATATGGTGGTCTGCATGGCCTTCCTGAGTTAGACTTTGATCTCGATGTCTCGCTATCCTGAGAATCAAGTGCCCAAAGGAGTACTTTGTCCCCAGTTTGAAGGTCTAAAGAATGAAGGCCCCAGAGCACAAGGTATAAGAGGCCCCCATTGATAAAACTGGGGGCCACTAACTTCTGAATGCCCTGGGACCTACCTATTCAAACTGGACTTCTCACAGTGCTCTCTTACTTCAACTCCACAAGTGCTAATACTGCTGGGCTTCAAATGCAGAAATCATAATGTCCAAAACAAATTGGAAGGTTGCCCGTAGATGATCAGCAGCTGAACCTTTTTGTTATTAATATAGATATTCCCAATAGTTGGGCTACCAAACGAGGGAACAGTTTAAGTTGCAAGGTATCTGAGAGGTAAATAAATATAGACATGTCCACAAATGATAAAAACAAGAACAGCATGAATTGATTGTGATTGTTAATGCCACAAGGAAATAAATATGCTGCAAAAGGCAAGATTTATTGTGTAACAGTACCTAGAACCCAGAGACCCTATAAGGAACTGGTTTGTAGGGATTGAGAAGTAACATCAGGAAATATCAACGTTACAATTATTTCTTAAGTCAGTTAATACCATAACAATGAAAAAATAAAAATGAAGTACAAAGAACTCCCAAGTATGAATAATACAGTATAGCAATTCCCTACATAATCACAATATGCAATTTCTATACCAATTGGTCTGGCTTACAAATGAAAGTGCCACTTTAATCACTGGGGATTTTAGGCACGCAAGCCATTATATGTCACTCATCCTTGCACCGATGTAGCCATTTATTAACCCAATAACTCAGTCTTGCATTGGTCCACTTACCCATACACAATAAAACGCACACAGAGACTCAACAAGCATATGTAAGACAAATTGAAAGAATAAAAGTAGATAAAGAAACCCTGTTGGTGCCTAAACATGCTGGGCATACAATTGCAATAAACACTAAATTTATACATTGCTGAAGATGCCCAACTCTCATTGATATTAAACAGAGTGTCTCATTGTTCCAGTATGTTACCACGTTTAGAAGCAAACTGTTCGCCTTTTTGGATCAGTAAAACAATGATACAATATGCACGATAACATTTCAAATGGCCTATCAGCAAACATCACACTTGGCAGCCACCTTTGAAGGGTATTATGCATAGTGAATCATCTTTGTACCAATGCAAAATCGGCAAAGTCTTGGAACGATAAAATGATTCCCTGTGGACAACGCCATTCCAAGATGGCTGCTCTGTTTAGGAGCAGCGGCCGCATGGGATGCAGAACACTAGAGATTTACTGAGTGGTAAGCAACCTAGTAGCACTGTCTGGGGAGCTGTAGCATGTGTTAAAAATAAACAACATGGGGAAGAAAGAAAAGGAGAAAGTGGCAAACTAAGGGACTGGTTAATCATCTTGGCACTGAAGTTCACTCATTTTCAGATGAATGTGCACATATGATCAGGCAAAATGCTGTCGATCACAGGACAACTGCACCATTGGCTAAAGTGGACTGACTCACTGCCACCTGCTATTTGCTGCCAAAGAAAGAATCAGAATGTGAATGACACTAATGGACCAATGACAGAATAGGCCCAATCCAAAGGCCCCCTACATCTATGTATATACATGCACGTGTGTTTTTAAGACATGTATTTGTTTTTAAGAGCCTGGCAGACAACTGAACCTACTAATCACTCCTGATAGGGTCTAGCTAAGATTATCACAATGATACAATATGCACGATAACATTTCAAATGGCCTATCAGCAAACATCACACTTGGCAGCCACCTTTGAAGGGTATTATGCATAGTGAATCATCTTTGTACCAATGCAAAATCGGCAAAGTCTTGGAACGATAAAATGATTCCCTGTGGACAACGCCATTCCAAGATGGCTGCTCTGTTTAGGAGCAGCGGCCGCATGGGATGCAGAAAACTAGAGATTTACTGAGTGGTAAGCAACCTAGTAGCACTGTCTGGGGAGCTGTAGCATGTGTTAAAAATAAACAACATGGGGAAGAAAGAAAAGGAGAAAGTGGCAAACTAAGGGACTGGTTAATCATCTTGGCACTGAAGTTCACTCATTTTCAGATGAATGTGCACATATGATCAGGCAAAATGCTGTCGATCACAGGACAACTGCACCATTGGCTAAAGTGGACTGACTCACTGCCACCTGCTATTTGCTGCCAAAGAAAGAATCAGAATGTGAATGACACTAATGGACCAATGACAGAATAGGCCCAATCTAAAGGCCCCCTACATCTATGTATATACATGCACGTGTGTTTTTAAGACATGTATTTGTTTTTAAGAGCCTGGCAGACAACTGAACCTACTAATCACTCCTGATAGGGTCTAGCTAAGATTATCACAATGTAAATGTTCTACCCCAAGCATTTGTTAAAGGAGGTAACCAATACAAAATCATTTACAGTTAAAGTAATCTTTGAGATTCTAAGTAACAACATATCTGTCTACAGGCTTCAATATGGTGCAGCAACAATCCACACTTAAAGGTTTTAGCATATCTTTTTTAATAATAAATATGTTAAGCTTACAGCCTTTATTGTAAGGTTTCACGATAAACAAATCAGACCTACAGCATTTGGCATACTTTTACCAATAAACCAAACAGTCCTACAGCTTTTAATTTGGCTTTCACGTCATAACTAACCCAGGTCTGCTATGTTAAGAATAAGTTTTCCCACAAGGTACACATCAGGTATATAGTCTAAAAAATACAACTATGGAAAAATGCAATTAGAGACACAATATATAACCACTCCAATAAGGATTAACAAGGACTATCATAGTGAAAATCCTCTACCACTAAGGTTTGTGACAAGGACACCACAGCCCTTTCTTATTACAGTAATCTGTGAAATATGTTGCTTTTACAATATCCAAAATAGGTTTTAAAGCACGACTTGAAAAAAATCTTTGGACACTAAGGTGATTGCTTTCATTTTAGGGGTAACTGGATGTTGCTTAAAGCTGCCCCTTCAAGTTAATCTCTTTCAATATGTGGCAGGAGTGGCTAACCTTTTTAAGAGGCGCAGACAATATTATTCTACAGCTTTCCCCGTGGCGCCCAGCCCACAGGAAAATGTGTAATGCTATCGACTCTTCCTCCTTCATCTTTAATCCTGCATAACAACCTTTAGCATTCGATTCACCAAGGGACACATATGAGGATTACCGAATTCTAGCCGAACAATGCATTATACTCACCTCAAATACACATCACAGACTCCCCTCAAGTGCATCTTTTTATCAATAACACGAGCCATTGGTTTTATTATTATTATTATTATTATTATCAAATATTATTTAATTGTGGTATACCAAGACACAACTTAAAGTAGAATCAGGGCCGGACTGGCCATAGCGGGCTCCGGGCAATCCCCCGGTGGGCAGCACAGGGGGGGCCGGTTTTGGGCCCCTGGGGGCCATTTTTGTTACAGGGCCGTTTTTGCAGCATAGCTGCTTCTATTGCTAACGGGTCTGCCAACACATGTATGACTTGGTCTTGTTGCTACAATAACATAGAATGACAAACTCGTGCACTAGTGTACACCTGCTTTTTATTTCCTTTATCATTTCTGTTCACCGCCTCCTCATTTCTTTTGTGTTTTAATTCTTTAAAATTCTCAATAAAAATTACTTGAACAAAAAGCTGACCCTCTCCTTAAGCCATATCCCCAGATATTTGTTGGCTCCTGGTCTACATGCACCAGCCTTTTTATCAACCATGACCTGTTCCTAATTTTCTTCCTACCAAAATTAGGGCCATATTATCAAGGAACGGCGATAACATTATCGCTGCTTTAGCGGCAGGAAACTGCCGCTAAAGCGGCGATACTGGGCTTGATAATATGCCCTTGTGAATTACCATAGAAGCCCATATCCTGGTGTGAACCTGGGCTTCTATGGGAATTCACAAAGGCATATCATCAAGCCCCTTATCGCCGCTTTAGCGGCAGTTTCCTGCCGCTAAAGCGGCGATAATGTTATCGCCATTCCTTGATAATATGGCCCTTAGAACCTTTTGGCTTGGAATAATGTATCTCCATTGTGTTGCCTTTGCATGATGTTCCTATAACATATACCCATAAATGTATTTTAGAGAAATGTTTTGCTATTGGAATTTCCTAAATGGAGCAACTTTATCTATGCTGATTGTCCATTTGTAAAGGGCCTGGCTTAAAGAACTAGGACATTGGTTGCTGTTTTATGGTCCAGTCGATAATAATGTATTATCCCACTGAGTGGTGTGCTCCTACACTGCGAATTCTTATGTCTGAAAAATTCTATATTTTATTTATTTGTTAATCTAAAAGTAGCTATATGATTGCAAATATTTTTTGGGTGGAGGGTTTGGAAAACAATAGGTATCGACGTACTGATCTGTGCTCTCAAGTTTCATGAACTACAAGATTCATGTTGTAATTTAATTTGTGTCTTTATACAATGCATGTTTTGCCGCTAACATTGTGCAGTTTGTGCCTGCCTTTGTATTGAGACAAAAGCCTGAGTACAGAGATCACACGTCCCCAACGTTGAAAGCTCTTCACTTGTTTCCATTGCAAAAACAAACATTCTGCTCTGTTCACAAAGTGATGAATGGCTTATACACGAGCTACCTCTGAAAGCTCTACAGGTCCTGGCAGCTATCTAAATTCTTAAAAGTCAGCCACGCCAAACCTACTCGCGAGTCGCTGTTCACCTTTCCATATATGCAATGTTTGGGGGTACATCGTTGCAGACACAAGTCTCATGCTCCTTCATCTCCAATTAGAAGAATTTGCCTATGATTCCAGTGGAGACCGAAACCCCAACTGTTTCCACTGGTCTGTGATGTTGCTGCTGCAGCTCCAGGTTCAAAATGTTTTTGCCTCTTTATTTAGTGTTGAGATGGTTCTACCTGTCTAGGATTTTTATGTTGAAATTTACTCATGTGAGTTTTTAATATCTTGTGCAGATCTCAGGCTTTGAGGTTGCCTTCTTAGAAATGTTTGTAGGGACCCTACTGCTTTGTGAGTCAGCACTGTTTCTTCAAAGTTACCCTCTACTCCATTGGGAGCCAGTGTTACTGCTGCCCTAGGGTGTTTTGTTGTCCATTTGCTTTGTACCTAGGAATAGATTTGACATTTTTATTACTCGTCTGGATCATTATTGTAAATTTTTATTGTGTAGCTTCTGCATTTGTGGTAGTCCAGTACTTTGACAAATCCCAAACTGATCACTAGTGTTTTATGAAATGCTCTGAGGTTGGTTTCAAGTACATCTGAGCATGCTACATCATCAGAATCAGCTATGCGAACCCTAAGTGTGTTATAGAGCTGGCCATTTTGATTCTGTGTTTGATGCCCAATGTTAGTGTCTTTGGTGAATCACAGTGGGTGGTATTTTTGCATTCCGTTTTGGCAGTTTTTTCCTTGGAACTTGGGTGAATTAAAACGTTTCAAAAACGTTGAGAATGAATTGGAGTAGGTGGTTTTCAGAATTTGCCTTTCTTTTCCAGTTGCTTGATTGTATTTATTTAAATGGGCTCTGTCTCATAAGCCAATTGTAATTGTAATTGTATTTATATAGCACTTACTACCCCTGACAAGGCGTCAAAGCGCTTTTCGGCAAGTAGCGCACTACTGCAGAACCAAAAAAGGACTAGTGGTGGGTTAGTATAGGGAAATATATGTTAATTTGAGCAGTGCACATGTGAGTCTGTTACTTGGATTGAATAGGAGTATAGAGGGATAGAAGAGGAAAGAGTCAATAAGGTTTTATTTGGGAGATCATAGTAGAAAGACCCTTGACAAGGTGTCAAAGCACTTTTCAGAGAGTAGCATGCTGCTCTGGAACCCAAAGAGGATTAGTGGTGGGTTAGTACAGTGGAAATAAGTGTTAATTTGAGTGGTGGTAATGTGAGTCTGTTAGTTGGAATGAATACGATAATGGAGGGATAGAAGAGTGAAGATTCTAAAAAGTGTTATTTGGCAGAGGAGTCTTGCGATGAGCAATAGGAGAGATGGGAAGGGACAAGTCTCTAGAAAGGGATTAGGGAATCATAGTAGTACAATGGTGTTTGGGATACATGAGGGATGCATTTAGAAAGGGTTGCTTGGGAGATAATAGTAGTAAAATAAGATTTTGGGTGAGCCAAGGAGGGATAACGGGGGAAGAGACTAGAAAGGTTTATTTTGGAGAACATAGTAGTAGAATGTGGTTTGGGATGAGTCAGAGAGTGGATTTAGAGGATATAATGAGAGAGGTATACAATGAGACAGTAGTTCATTGGACAAAGTCAAGACTTTTATAATTGTTTTTTCTTTTGTTCTTCTTCTAAAGTAGGAGTTAAGTAATACATTTATAGATACATAACAGCATTTAAAGGATATACATGTATGCATGTTTTTTCTTCTTTAACAGTAGGCATAAAGTAATACATTTACAGATACATCACTACATAGAAAGGGTATACATGCATAGGAAGATAATTCATGGAGATTTAAAGTTGTATTGTACAAAGTCAGACTTTCAAGTGTAGCTTTACTTGAAGCTAATTTATTTATCTATTAATATCAAAATGTTATCCTTTACACAATATTTCAATAATGAAGCACTTGTTGTTAGAATAGTAATGATATTATTTACATATTGTGATAGATTAATAAAACAGGGACCCATAAGTATATAATCAAATAGCTTATATGAAAACTAAGTAGTGACTTAAAACATGTTAAGCATAAACTAACATATAAACAATTCCCATAAATATTGTACAAAGTCAGACTTTCAAGTGTTGCTGTACTTGAAGCTAATATATAATTTGTTACTTTTTTTGTTAATACATATATATAATTGAGAGTAATTGTGTGAGCTGTGTTGTTTCTGTAGAGTAGCCTTGTTGTGTGATAGGCATGGAGATGCAAAGTTTTGAAGAGTGGCATGCTGTTTGTTTTGTTTTTGTCTGTTTAGGGTGGAGACAGTGGTGGTGCATGCGGGTCATGTTTTAAGGCTCTAAATTGTGCAAAGGATGAGAGGTGGGTGAGTGAGAGCTGTTGTGTTGAAGTATTTGTGGTAGGTGCTGGTGAAGATAGATAATTTGTGAGTAAAGATGGTTTAGGATGTTTATTATTTATGTGGTCATGAAGGTTAGTGTGGGTATATGTTTCTAATTTGCTGCAGAATGTATTATGAAATTGTGTGAGCGAGATTTGTTGTGGTGGATGAAATTAAGGAGTGCTGAGAATAGGTTTGGTGGTTGCAGAAAAGGGTCTGCTAAGAGTAAGTAGAGGGTGGAGCTTGTGTTTTGTATAAATAGGGAGTGTGTGTCTGGATGGAGTAAAGTTATTATACTGTGGCTTTAGTTTGTGTTGGTGATGTGTGCATTTGTTAGTGGTATAGAACAGAGTGGTGTTTTGTGTGAGAGTAAATGTGCCATTGTGTTATAGTTGAGGTAAAAGGGTGTATAGGTGTGGTTTGTGGGGTTTTGTAGTGGTTGGTGAGACATTGAAATGTGATTACAAATTATTTGTAGTAAATGAGTAGAGTGCATTTGCTGTGGGCATTTTAATAAGCTTGTGGATATGGATGGGTTAAGGTGGATGCTGGTAAATGAAAAAAGGGCATTTCGGGCCATAGGCCCAACCAGTTCCAAACTAGCCCAAACTGGCAACTGCCCTTGTCCTCTCTGCTCTTAGCCTTGACACCCGGGCTGAGACACCCTGCGCCCTATCCTTAAATAGCCCTAGTGATTAGGTGACACCTTCACCCAATTGGAACCCTAGTCGGAATCTCTTTGGATACAGACATGTTCAATCCACACTTTGCAGGTCCTGTTTTTCCCTGCAGGTATGGCCCAAATCTAAGCCACTTAAAATACAGCTTTTAGAAATCTTACACAAGTCACTTTTCTAGCCAACAACAAGTGCTACATACTCTGTCCTAATACATTTTAAACCATACAGCAGATTAAGCAGTCTCATACACACTCTGCTTAGCCTCTGAGTGTGTGGTTTACCTTTTTAACTTTGAGAAACACAAAGGGCGGTGAGGGTTTGGGGGTTGCCCCAGTAGGCCTAAGTACAGTACAGGGAAAACTAGGAGATAAATTCAGTCACAGGTACAAACAAGCATTTGCAATGCAATAGGTCTCGCATTAGTGAAAGATTGAGCTATTGGCGTTGCTAATATTAATGCAACGCCAATAGCTCAAACTTTTAGTAATGCCAGAGCTTCAAAACTAAAACAAAACATAAAACCATTTCATTTCCCTGTCTTTACTTTTGAAGCAATAGCGCAACCGTTCTTTAGCTTAAGATGTTTAAAGCTAAATGGTGGGTGCCGCGATTGTAGCAAAAGTAAAAAAACAGTGTAGACATTTAAGAAAATAGTGCTTAAGGATGTAATTAAAACATATCAAGTGACAACACGTGTAACAGAGGCTGTCCTCATGGGAGGTTACAAGAGGAGAAAATGCGGTACTAAGGAGGGACTACTAAGCCTATTGACTAATGAAAAGCCGCCATTTACAAAGGACTGTGACTGGAGTGAATTCAAAATTTGGGTGTAAAGTGGGTGGAGCTTTATGCCTATATCCAGCATATGTAGAAGAGACAGTGCAAGCGCTGCCTAGACGACACGTAAAAATAGCATACTGGGGCTGCCAGAATGAGAAAATCAAGAGCAAGCTGTCACAGAAAAAATCTCCAGGGCGTTTTAACCACAGAGGGGGCGATTGTGCTTTGAGGGCTAGATCATTGCCGTCAGCCCTACAATCAGCTCCCTAGTTTGTAGCTCAGTAGAAAATGCCTGAATGTCCATACAAGCCCTGAAGGGTGGAAATCTATCGGCACTGATGGAAAAATACAAGACATGGCAAAATCCCATACATTACTATAATTACATACTGTAAATAAATGTCTGTTATGCAGATTTAATGTAGGCTATTGACTTTATAACAAGTCAATGTGTTTAGGCAATATTTTGCGCTTCTTGGAAAATGTGTGACACAGAAAAATATCCTGTGTGTTTACGATAGTGTGTGGTTTGGCAGCATCCCAAACACATTCAGTGACACAGCAGCATTCTGTAGATGTATGGCACAACTGTTATGTTATGTTAATTTGGATTTGTTGAGCGCTTAATACCGGAAGGTCTCTAAGCGCTGCAAGAAGAGTAGCGATGGATCGCATCTGAATATCCAGTGTATGCAGTACCACATATCTATTGCACAAGTTTTGGAATAATCTGTATCCATGCTCTGCACGGCAATATCCCTGGAAATGTATGATAAAATCGTGTGGCATGGAATTAGCGTGGTAATCATTTTGACATACACACATCCTTTGTATACAAGAGACAACCGCACACAAGATACTATTGTTATGAACACACAATGCACGTTGGCATGGAAACAGCCTTAGCATTAATGAAAACGACAGACATGCAAGTATCTTGTATGTTCTGAAGAATACTATCAGTTATAATAATATTGTGGCACTTTCTCAATATCAAGTGGCATTCATGGCAAAGGGTTCTGGTAGGTACATATATACTTTGTGGCTGGTGAAGACGCAGTGGATTTGATTGCTGCACCAAATTGTTGGACAACATTTTATGGAATTAATGGAAAATATTGTTCTGCTACCTGTGCCAAATCTGTGATCGGGGATTGCATGGTCATAGAAGGTGCACAATGTGCACAATATGGAGTAGAATTACAGTGTGAAGTGCTGGAAAAACATCTCTGGCACAATAAAGGACCCATGGTCTTGTTGGCGTAGTTTATGATGATTGTCAGCAATTGCATATTGAATTTGGTGGAGGCGGGCATTTTATATCAAATTCCATAGGGAAATTAGTTTGTCTATCTTGGGATATTTTATTCAGTTTTTATTGCTTCGATGAACACTGCTGCACACCCATGATATGATCTCTATAAATTAGTGAAGAGGATGGGTTTAGACACAGGCAGCACATCCTAGTTCCCTTTCAGGAAGGATCTTGGTTGGCATGTTTTTGCTTCCTAATGGTATCTATTCTTTATTGACTGACTAGAGCTGAAGATGGACTGAAGACCAAGCAATGCTAGTGGGGTCCTCTAACAAGGACCCATCAACCCTCGCCATTGCACAAATTGATTGTCTGCGCTCCATAGAACATAGGCAATGAGTTATAAAAACGCTATTCACCAACAATCACTCACTAGAGGGAGTCAAGGCCCTGCACAATCAATCTAGACAAATCCTGGGTTGGGTTAGTGACCCTGGCTTAATGAAACAACCTACTATGAGTTATCTCGCTTCACAGATGAGTGGCCTTCTGTCCCATGGGGCATGACAACTTTACCAACTTCAAATTAAAGAAGCTTTATAAACCTTAAAAAGTGGGCAAACTACAAGTAATCATTTGTCATCCCTACAATACCCTTCAGGGTGAACCTGCACTTTACAAATAAACGTTTTGCTGTGTTACTTTTCCTTATGCCCACGTGGATGCTGAATTCAGCTACTTATTTGGCATGGGAGTATGACAAAAAGTCATTGAAAACTAATCTGAATTAGGCTGAAGTAAATCTAAGCCTGATATTCGATATGTTTTGGGAAATGGTAGACATCTATGCTTGCTGGATCAGAGCAGAGAGTAATCTAGAAGGGAAAGGCATTTTATAGCGGTCTGACAAGTGTGGGTCAACATATCATATCATATATAAGCAACACCTGTTGCGAGCCTCGAAATATATTCTGTATTGTGAGGCTTGTTGTTTTGCTCCTACCACATGTAACATTTTATACATGACAGCTCGAAGTGTTTGAAGATGCCTCACATGGTATGATGCGCCATGTGTTCACCATGTCAGTTTAAGGGAGTAGGGTGTGGACTCTTATCAGTGAGAAGGCACGTGAACTAGTGCAATCATTAGGGTTGACACATGACTAGTAGTTACCGGTCATAAAATTAAAAAAACGTTAAGATCATCAATATTGGGATTTCCCCCCTTTTGAATATAAGATAATAGCGACACATACATAATGGAAACCAGCGAAAAGCATTTTAGAGCCATATAAATTATTAATAATTGGCGGTTATGGTAGAGGTTGAATTTCCATTTTAAAAAGGAATACTGAAGATTCTCGCAAACTATTTTATATGTATAATTTCCTGGTTTTACCAGAAACGCCAGTATGTTTATTTTTCTGAGAAAAGGGCCACCCCAAAGTCTGTCTCTAACCCGCGGTCTCTCACCCGGTGTTGTGATATGTGAGATTGTGCTGGTGCGTCAATTGCCTACAGCTTCCTCTGACCTGTCTGGACACGACACAGGCAGAACTTAACTCAATATACCACTGACTGTAGGGATGGCAGAGTTCACGTTTAGAAGCCATTTGTGCGGGCTGCCATTCCAATGAAAGTAGATGTTTAAAAAACATTTATGTCGTACTGACGATGAGAGCGGCTGTCACAGAGCTACTACAAACTTCAGGCTCTTATTATTTATAGCATTGTATTAGTGAGGCTCGCATGTTGTTGACTTTAACATTATGCAGTACAACCGCGTTTAAATATTTATGGCACCACATTTGCGAGGCTTGCATACTTTTGGGGCACGCAACTCCCCAGGCTATGTGATGAGCTGAGGTGGGGAGACAAGCAAAGCGCGGGCCTACAAGCCGATCAGGCTTCATCTCAGTAGCATTCCCGACCCGTACCCTCACCAGCATAATTCTCGCATGAAGAAACGTAGTTGTCAGGAAACATTAAAAAAAAGCTGCTTCAGCACACCTCCTACCTAAAACTAGGTCCCGCTGAAGTACACCGTCACCGCAGACATTTAATGACCCCCAGGCCCCCACCTACCTGTACCGTATGTGCTTCACGGAGTCGCCAGCTCCAAGTCCGATCCCGGGAGGCATTATGGAGGAGTATCTCACCGCACAGGCAGACCAGGGGAAGCCGCTGGTCTTGTGCCACCCAGGAGATGCTGAACAGCCGCAGGGCAGCGGCAGGAGGTCTTCTCGGTGTAGTGGGAGCAGCATCAGCACAAGCGCAATCCGGGATCTGGGTGCAACAGGATTCCAAGCAGAGACTGCATCATGGGACAAACAAGGAAGTAGTCCCTACACAAATAGAAAAGGCCGCGCAGCGGAACAAAACTGTAGTTGGTCGGTGCTGCTTCCGGCCGAAGGGAAGCAAAGCGGAAGTGCCGCATTGGACCGCAAGCCAACCATAAGCACGCTAACAAAATAAATGCCACAGTTAACGAATGGCAAGCGGCAGGAGAAACTACCGGCAAGAGGCGGAGTTTCACCCAAGTATACACATTACGTAATGCCTCGTAGAGGCAGCGCATGCGCTGCCCATGCGAGACCTAAAAACAGCAGTTTAAAAGTACAAATTGCACAGAAAGCAAGAGTTCAATTTAAACAGTCACAGGTAGAAAAAAGCAGCAGTTTTAAAGTTTCATGAATACACAGCACAGGCCGGGGTCCAAACACCTTCTCTGTCGTTTCGCCACTGGGCTGTTTAGTGCACGGAGAGGCTGGGGCTACAAGATGGAGGTGGCTATCTTGGGGTTCCCTCCACAGACCTTAAGGGTCTCTGAAGGTGTGAGAGGAGGAGGGATCAAGGTTGCTTAAGAGCAAGAGGGCCAACCAGGGAAGCAAAGGCTGATAGCCACGGGCAGGGAGAGCTTCTCCTGAAGTCAGAATGTGCCTCGTTCACTCTGTGTTACGGAACTAGACAGTTTGTTGCATATTTACATCTGTAGTTTGCCCTCCAATATTATCACTTCCTCTCCTTACATCTGTAGTTTGCCCCCTATATTCTCACTTCCTTTCCTCCTGGCAAGTTGCTCTCTGATTCAAGCTCACATTATTGAGTTCCAGTGTGAGTCTGCAGCTCACAGGTACTTGTCCTGTTAGGGTGGGCCCAGTTCCTCATTCCTCAGAGGACTACACTCAAGCTGTAAAAGGCCAGACATTCTTAAAATCTGCTATCCAAATTGCTATCAATGTCAAAATACAGTGGCAAGCAAATCTATCATGGTTCAGTTATTATTATGTATTACCTACTCACGGTGTTGTTCTTTGGTACGCTGAGAGTTTCACCTTATCTTCTTACACCCTTTATTTTCGAATTTCCACATTATTCCTTTACCATCTCTGCCTCCTATCAACCCTTCTGTGTTCCACCCACCGTCCTCTATCATTTTCCCTATTGCTTCCCTTTGATTCTCTATGATTTACTGACTGTCTGGCTACCTGGTTCTCTTCACCGTTCAATTATTTTTTTTCCAAAACAGATTTGACTGTGTTTTGACGATATGGCCCAGAAGGCCTATTACAGATGTATACAGGCCATCACATATTGACATGGCGTAATTATCGACTTCGATATATAACAAAGGCAAAATACCATTCAACGAAACAACTGAGTGTGCTGTGTCCCAACTATGCTCCCGAGTCTAGCCCTCCGGTGTCCGTAAGTCCCTAACATACATAAATTGCAAGGCAGTTCAGAGAGCTAGTTCTGCATATCAGTGTTCATTGACTATTTGTGTTTCTACAGAGGTCAGAGGCTCCCGGAGCAGGCCTCGGTAATCAGCCCAGCGTTGCCAAATTTTGGGGTGTTTCTGAGGGCATCCCAGTGGCTTGAATATCGGTATCTCTAAACCCATACAAAAGTCCATACCCTGCTTCCATACACCAGGGGAATCAGCCCCCCAGAAAATAGTTCAGTGATTTTGTAATATTTCACCAGGGGACTTTTTCTTTCACTTCCTGATAAGGATGCCATATAGTGAGTCTTCTTTCCCTTTTAATCTTTGCTGGACTCAGCCAGATCTCTAGCTTATACAACATATTTACCTACTGGGAAATCATTTTTTATATCATCCCATGGTGAAGTCCCTTACATTTGCACCATTTTCAGTGGTTCGTAAAGTCATACTCTGTTTCTTTACATCAAGAATGCTCCAGATACTCCTCCCCACACACCCTGGGGCCTGTACATTAGAGAGTACACAAGCATATACATCAGGGAGTTGCCTGAACCTATAAACTGTTCTGGATTTTCACACTGCAGGAATGTTTATGCCTCATTACTTCTACGGCTGCTGGTACCATTCGGTTCCAGCTCTAAAACATAAGCAAGACCCATCTCCACATCACCTTCCACTCAGTCAAAACCTTCATAAGTGTGTTGTCGCACAGCAAAGTAGATATCAGCCACATTTCACTGGCTTCCAATCATATTTATTTCACCCCCTTGACAAATCTTGAACTTTGCCATCTGCATCCAATTTAACAACCACACTCTGCTCCACCCATCGCTAAAGAGCAAACATGTCCAGCACCAGATATACGCCATACAACACTTCCTCAACCCACTGTAACCAAAATGTGAAGCAACTCAGAAGCCAGCACCAGGTATACATAAGGGTTCTAATATTTGCATACCCTTTCCCCACAAGGCATGCACAGAGTATTCCCCATTACACAACATTCCACAACCTCAATTCACTACCTCAACATTCAACTTCCTGCCCCCCTAACTCCACCTCCTGGTTCCAGCCCCCTTGGCCCCTGTACTTGACTTACACTACCTTAGGATTATTTGGGAAACCTTCAAACCAGATGTAGAAGTGCATCTTCCACATCACCGACTTGTTCAGGCTCCTCATCTCCTTTGTGTATTTCAGCCACAATCTAGTGTCATCACAACCACTACCACATACACGCTCTTGGTTATTGTACCCATCCACTGCCTTGATCGGATGTCCCGTTTATTGCTTTTAAAGAATCCCAGTGGAATTCACATTACTTCTGAGTGAGGTGTTTCGTTAAATGAATAAAAACAAATCACTTTTTTGGTGAAACGCATCCAGCTGGATTACACTTTGACTAATGTAAATGTAAAATCACCCACATACCAAGACACTTAAACGCCATTGAATCGGGTTCCTCCCTATGTAGATTACGCAGAAAGGTGCAGCTCGGCTACAGTAGGAGCCAACAACAAATATGGACAATTCAATCTACTCTACAGCATGAACGATTTTGTTTTGATATACAAGGCACAGGCGATGAGTTTACACCTTTTCTTGATAAGTGATCCACATTGTCATTGGGTAATTCCCAGCATTTGTCAAGGGGCCATTTTAGAACTGTTTTATACTGAATATTGACTTTAAATTTCTTGAACTGACGTAAGCATTTGTCCCTTGACCTCTGAGGGGCGTGTAACTTGAGTTCAGCTTAGGAACAGCTCATTTACTGTACATTTACAGTCTGACGGCGGCAGGCATGAACTAATTAGTCCTCTAGGGCCAGCTAGGCACTTAAGAAAGTTACTGTGGTGCAGACCCTAGGGAGAGCACTGTGGGGCGAGAAGTGAGTCTGAGATGTGTTATTCTTTGTATTACATCAATGATACAATACCATGATTGCAAAAGTACTCACCTTGTGGCGATATGCTTACTAATAAGATCAGTACATTGTAAATGAGAGGCAAACATTTCATTCATCTAACTAGGGCCTTACGCCTTAATTGCATTGTCAATGGAATTTTCATACATTGGAAACTCTCTTACTGAATTTAAAAAAACACTCCGAAATACAAGTGTTCCAGCACATTTCTTAAATAATGCAAGGTAACATTGCCATGCATCTGACTGCAAAGGCTTTAATGCAATTGTTTTAGCACTACATGAGAATCAAAAACCTTAATATAAGCAAGCAATGCCAGTGTTTCTGGTTTATAACTAAAAGTGTCTATTCAGGCACTGGTGAGTTTAGGCACCCAATAAGTCAATCATACATACACTCTGTCACTCATCCTTCCCTTATGCATCCATTACCCATCCGCGGACTCATTTTTACATTCACAGACATACCAATCTACAAAAATATATAAATTCAACAAGCACATTGAAGCTAAATAAGAATATATGGAGAAAACAGACACAATGCAGCCATCTAAAGGTGGTGCAAAAGCTCCCATAAAATAGGAATAACACATACCTTTGGGCAGCCGTCTTGCAATAGAATTGTACACAGCAAAGTGCTCTATTAAGTTCCAACAGGACTGTCAGGTTTATACGCATGCATACGGATCACTGACATAATATCGACTACAAAAATATAGACTTACAAAAATATCGATGCCAAAATATAGAATACCAAAATATCGACTCCCTATCTCCAAACAGGAAAGTACAAAAATATAGAATCCAAAATATCGTTGTAAATATTATAGTTAGTCAAAATATCGAATTTTTTAAATGTTTTAAAAGTAATGTAAAATTAATGAAATAATACATATAATTAACTGACACATACTTAAAAATACTTAAATAACATTAAAATTAATAAATAATTAATGTAAGTAAAAAAAAAATTTAATACATATATTAACGTAATATTTATTAAAAATATTCAATATTTTCTGCGTATGATAGCGGGCGGGTAAAATTTACTATTACCACTCCAGTAAGTGCAATGGTAGGGAAAGCGTTGGATAGCGGGAGGGTAAAAATTACTATTCCCACTTCAGAGAATGCAACAGTAGGGAAAGCGTTGGATAGCGGGAGAGTAAAAATTACTATTCCCAGTCCAAAGAGTGCAACAGAAGGGAAAGCATTGGATAGCGTAGAGGTAAAAATTACTATTCCCACTCCAGAGAGTGCAACAGTAGGGAAAGCATTGGATAGCGGGAGGATAAAATTTACTATTCCCACTCCAGTGAGTGCAACAGTAGGGAAAGCGTTGGATAGCGTAGGGGTAAAAATTACTATTCCCACTCCAGAAAGTGCAACAGTAGGGAAAGCATTGGATAGCGTAGAGATAAAAATTACTATTTCCACTCCAGAGAGTGCAACAGTAGGGAAAGCATTGGATAGCGTAGGGAAAAAAATTACTATTCCCACTCCAGAGAGTGCAACAGTAGGGAAAGCGTTGGATAGCGGGAGTGTCAAATTTACTATTCCCACTCCAGTGAGTGCAACAGTAGGGAAAGCGTTGGATAGCAGTAGGGTAAAAATTACTATTCCCACTCCAGAGAATGCTACAGTAGGGAAAGTGTTGGATAGCAGTAGGGTAAAAATTACTATTCCCACTCCAGAGAATGCTACAGTAGGGAAAGCGTTGGATAGCGGGAGGCTAAAAATTACTATTCCCACTCCAGAGAATACAACAGTACGGAAAGCGTTGGATAGCGGGAGGGAAAAAATTACTATTCCCAGTCCAGTGAGTGCAACAGTAGGGAAAGCGTTGAATAGCGTAGGGGTAATAATTACTATTCCCACTCCAGTGAGTGCAACAGTAGGGAAAGCATTGGATAGTGTAGGGGTAAAAATTACTATTCCCACTCCAGAGAGTGCAACAGTAGGGAAAGCGTTGGATAGCGTAGGGATAAAAATTACTATTCCCATTCCAGAGAGTGCAACAGTAGGGAAAGCGTTGGATAGCGGGAGGGTAAAATTTACTATTCCCACTCCAGCGAGTGCAACAGTAGGGAAAGTGTTGGATAGCGGTAGGGTAAAAATTACTATTCCCACTCCAGAGAATGCAACAGTAGGGAAAGCGTTGGATAGCGGGAGGCTAAAAATTACTATTCCCACTCCAGAGAATACAACAGTACGGAAAGCGTTGGAAAGCGGGAGGGAAAAAATTACTATTCCCACTCCAGTGAGTGCAACAGTAGGGAAAGCGTTGGATAGCGTAGGGGTAAAAATTACTATTCCCACTCCAGTGAGTGCAACAGTAGGGAAAGCATTGGATAGCGTAGGGATACACATTACTATTCCCACTCCAGAGAGTGCAACAGTAGGGAAAGCGTTGCAAAGCGGTAGGGTAAAAATTACTATTCCCACTCAAGTAAGTGCAAAAGTAGGGAAAATAATAAATTAATATTTTGTTAACAATTAATTAATTATTAATACCAAAACAAGTATTACAATTAATTACCAATCACACAAGATTTAATAATTGATTATTTATAAATACCAATATATTTTTATTTAATTAATTACCTATTAATAATTTATTAACAACCAATTGTTTTTCAATAACAAACATTAATAAATGCTAATAATACCAATTAATCATTAATTAATAATATATTGATTAACGATATACACAAATTATTTAAATAATTAATTTTTTACAATTATATTACTTCCCACCATATTCCCCTATAAACCCACAACCCGCTACAGAAGTAAAACGCTAAATTAAATTAAAGATATATTAATTAACAATATACACACATCAATTAAATAATTAATCATTTACTATTATATTACTTCCCACCATATTCCCCTATAAACACACTACCCACTACAAATATTAAATAAATACAATTAACATAATTATCAATTAAACAATTAATACAAATTTATTACCAATTAATACTAATTATTTACCAATTAATAATTAATCAACAACCAATTAATTTTCAATACCAATTAATAATTAACTAATAACAATTAAATTACTTCCCACCCTATTCCCCTATAAACCCACAACCCGCTACAGAAGTAAAACGCTAAATTAAATTAAAGATATATTAATTAACAATATACACACATCAATTAAATAATTAATCATTTACTATTATATTACTTCCCACCATATTCCCCTATAAACACACTACCCACTACAAATATTAAATAAATAAAATTAACATAATTATCAATTAAACAATTAATACAAATTTATTACCAATTAATACTAATTATTTACCAATTAATAATTAATCAACAACCAATTAATTTTCAATACCAATTAATAATTAACTAATAACAATTAAATTACTTCCCACCCTATTCCCCTATAAACCCACAACCCGCTACAGAAGTAAAACGCAAAATTAAATTAAAAATTATTAATATTTCCAATAAATTATTATTTAATGTACTATAATTAAATTACTTCCCACCCTACTCCCCTATAAACCCACAACCCGCTACGGAATTAAATTACACAAAAATAAAATACATTAAATTCATTACTTTAAAAATATTCTAACACACATTACAATATTAATACATACTTTTAACACATATACTA
Organism: Triturus cristatus; assembly: GCF_964204655.1. Classification (NCBI taxonomy): domain Eukaryota; kingdom Metazoa; phylum Chordata; class Amphibia; order Caudata; family Salamandridae; genus Triturus; species Triturus cristatus. The sequence goes on from NC_140588.1 coordinate 516,509,532, forward strand.
ACACTTAAAACACTATAAAAAATTCGATATTTTTAACAACTATATTATGACTGTCGATATTACTTACTTCTATATTATTGCAATCGATATTTCTTACCTGTTTTTCGATATTCTTCACCACTATATTTTGGCAATTCGATATTCTGTCCATTCTATATTTAAAACTCGATATTCTGTCCACTCGATATTTTTTTTTCGATATTATGTCTATTTACCATGCATACATGTTGGCCATCCTGGAGCAGTAAACCAATGATACACTAAGCACAAATCATTCTAAGATGGCTGTTCAGTAAACCGCGCTCTGGTCCGCCAATTTGGAACTGTATTGTGCATTGTGTATCATTGGTGTACCAATCCCTACAGTTTTTTTAACATATTTTATTAATTTCAAGTACCACCAAGCAATAGGTAGCAAAGGTAAAAATAATTTCATTGACATCATACACAAATTGTAAATACAAATCTGTCTGTAGTAACTTGTAAACCCCTACCCCTGTCTACCCACCCACCTCCCTGAGTTGTGCCTATGAATCCATATAGAAATACTGTGTCCCATAAGGAAACTTCTAATTTCAACAGTTAAAGAGGATCAGATAGTCAGAGTTCATGGCGTGGGGCCAGTCTATTGGGGTTCAGCCATCAATAGTCGGAATCACAAGTGTTTTAACATTTCTAAGCGGGGGCCACCTCTGATGGGTTACCCGGAGATGTTGCCTGTGATGGGGTGACCGGGTCCTTCATGCAGTCTACTGATGCCTCCCAGGCCCTGGCCATACCTAGCGAGCCGCCTCCCCACCTAGCTTCCCAGAGCAGCATCTCACTTCGATATGATGCCCACCTCTCAAGCTCCTTGCGCCATGTTACTGCTCTGGGTTCCCCAGTAGCCTTCCAATTTCTGATGATTTCCTTCTTTGCTTAAATAAAGGCCAAGTCTTGAAACCTGCTCTTAGCCTTGGTCTTGGCATTGTGCAGGAACAAATTTAATAAGCAGGGCCCTGGTTACCATGGGACCTCCCTTGTGGTGATATAAGCCACTGTATTTGTGATCTCTTCCCAGTAAGGGTTGAGCGACAGGTATCTCTATAGCATATGTAGGAACTCCGCTCCCACCTCCCCACATCTTGGGCATGTTGCTCCTACTGTGTTGAAATATCTACTTATTCTCCTGGGGCTGAGGTATGCCCTATGCAAAACATAAAAGTTGATTAGTTTGAATCGAGTATTCCTTGGGGCATGTTCAAATAAAGTTGCCCAGCTACTTTCGGGTATGGGGATCACCAGGTCTTCCTCACTTCGAGTCTGTAGTGTTTCTACAGGGAGTAGCGCATCTTCTTTTATCGCCCAATATAAGCAGGTGACTGCTTTGAAAGTAACCGAGGACGTGACTCTGATGGTGTTGTGGTTCTGACATGCCCACGCCCCAGTGTCTACTGATTGCGGTTGTCACCGCCCCATTTAATAGAAAGTGACCCTGAGGTAAATTATATTCCAAGCGGAGTTCCGCAAATGGGAGGAGCTTCTGGGCTCAGAACAAATCCCCTATCCGCAATGCACCTGCAGCTATCCAATCCATTAGGCCCTGCCAGTCCCCTCCATGACGTAGTACTTCTAGCATAACTCAGAGGCATGTCGGGCCAGTAACTCACATCTGTGTCTTTTGCGAACATTACGCCCAGCAGCGCTGCAGCACTCGAAATTCAGTAGTGTCGTCATCAAGAGGGCATTCTGTCCTCAGCAGTATACTGAACAATTGGTGAAGTTCAGGTATAAACTCCCATCTCCCGCTCGGGGTCAGTCTACCTGCCTACCATTGCATGAGCCATTGGAGTTGTGCTACAAGGTAGTAAGATTCAAATTCAGGGACTGCCATTACCCCCACTCCCACAGGTCTCGGCAACATTGTCAGAGCCATCCGGCCCGATCCCCATATGAAAGCAGTGATGAGTGAGCCAAGTTCCCGGAATGGAGCCCGGCGATTTCATACAGGCAGCACCATAAAGAAATACTGCAGTCAGGGGGGAGTGCAATCATTTTAAGAAGGGTTACATGTCCCACTACAGATAACGAGAGTGCCTTTCAAAAGTCTGCACTCGTTCTGAGTGCCTGTATTGCAATCCCAACATTTCCATCCAATAAGTTGCCTGGTCGTGGTATATTAAAACACCCAGATATTGTAAACATCAGGGTTCCCACTTTAATAACTGTAGTCGCCTATGTGGGCCACAATTCGCTAGTGTCTGGAATAGTCGGGACTTCTGCAAGTTGACTCTCAGCCCAGATAGTGAGCCGAACTCCCCTAGCAATCTCCTAGCCCCTTAGAGATCCGTAGCTGTATTTCGAAGGAAGATCAATAGATCATCCCCATACAAGGCGATGTAGTGGTTCTGGTTATCAACCGATGTGCTCTGGTATCTGTTTCCACTTCTGACATAGCCAGCCAATGGCTCAATTGCCAGCGCAAAGAGCAAGTGTGACAAGGCGCATCCCTGCCGGGTCCCTTCGCCCACCTTTTATCTCTCCAAGAAAATCCGTCCAGTCTGGACTCTAGCCGTGCCATTACACAATAAAGAAAGCTCCACTCTAAGCTGTAAGCTGTCAAAGGCCTTCTCTATGTCCACTGCGAATACAGCTGCTTCATCACAATCATAAGTATCAGCCTTTAGTAGTGTCAAGAGTCTGCTGATATCACTTGCCGTGTTGTGGCCAGGGATAAACCATGCTTGATCAGGGTGTATTAGTTTTGTTATGTGTGGTCAGAGTCTGAGTCTCCAGTGCCAGTTTATTACGCTGTTGATGTGTGGCTTTCATTGTTGCTTCTACATCTACTGCTCTCTTATGTCCCTGCTGTACTTCCTCTCTGTGCTGTACTTCCTTTCTGTGCTGTACTTCCTCTCTGTGCTGTACTTCCTCTCCTGTGGGGTTCAGAAGAACTGCGGTCCGTCAGGAGTCATTACTCGCAGTCGGGCTGGAAAGATCATGGCGTAGGGCAGACCCAGTTGTCGGAGGCACAGCTTTGTAACAAGGAATGTGGAGCGCTGTTTTTGAACTTCCCTAGTGAAGTTCAGGAGTATCAAAATATTGCTATTTTCCACCTTGAAGCCTCCCTTCAGCCTTGCTTGGCTCAAATTGAGATCCAGGTCTTTCTAATGCAACAGTCTGGCCACCACTGGCCATGGGGCCATGCCGGTACCCTGTGCACCCTCTCCAGATCATAAAATGGGGAGAGACCCTCTGTCGCCACTTCGTCGTGCCGCCAACGTTCTATGAAATCTAGCATGCTGTCCCCCTCCACTCGCTCCGGCAGTCCTATCACCTTTGCATTGTTGTGAAGCGATCTGTTCTCAGCGTCTTCTGCTGAGTTCCTGTGTCTCACCCTGTGCCTCCATGTCAGTGAGTCCCTCTTTCACTGTCGTTAGGTCTGGAGGGATCTCCACCAATTCCCTCTCCGCCGTCATGACTCGTTACGCCAGTCATTGGTGGTCGTCCTTCAGGATCCCCATGTCTGTCACTAGCGTTTCTATCTTGATCTCCTACACTTGTTTGCCTGGAGGCTATGGCCTGTAGGATGTCCTGGAGAGTGGAGCCCCCAGGAGGTATGGATCGTAGGGTAGGCGTCCCATCATCAATTGGGGGTTCAGCAGCAGCATGGCATCAGGCGGACAGGGGCATGTTGACCATGTAAAGTATAATGGCCTCATTTCTGTGGTGCAGGAACATGAGATCGTCGGTCTGGTGAGGGGGATGAAAGAGTTTTCACAATGTGAAGGCCGATCACCAATAACCAGGAGGGAGTAGTCCATGGTACTGCACAGGATGTCTTTGTTAGCGGTTTCAGGGTATTTCTGCCGGATTTCAGTGTATGCAGCCAGCAGTTCATGATGTAGCAAAGTGTTGCCTACCGCAGGAATGGAGTCCAGTAGGGCGCAATGCAGGCTCTAGGGAACTATCAGAGTTCTGTGGGAAAAGCTCCGTAATTGAAGTGGTGCTGGCCAACAAGTGGGACAATGTCCAGTGTGCCTCAATTATGCCCAGTGGGGAAGTGAGAAGGTAAACAGTAATGTTCGAGGCCCTTGATCACAAGAGTTCTAGAATAGGAATTGAAGGTGTGTTGTGTGTCTCATGCCAGCAGAGCATATGGTAATTCAACAGTGCTAGGCCCTGGGGGTCGCAGGGACAGCAGGTGCCCAGGTTCGCTCTGCGGTGTTGCCTCAACTCTAGGCTCCAAATTAGCACCAGCACCAGTATGGACAGCAGGGGGGTGATGTCATACTAGAGGTATCGTGTGGAAAACATTGATGGAGCCGATCGCTTTGTGAGTGAGAGGCAGAACTCAGTTCCTCCAGGCTTCACTAGAGCAAGCCGTCTGCCAGAACACCGGGGGCAAGACATCGCAAAAGGCCCAGCTTTGCTCACCTTGTATTTGTAGTCTCAGTCTGCTTCAGGGCTCCAGCGCTCCACAGCACCTGGATCTAAGCCCCCAGTATCGTCTCATCCGTAAGCCCCAAATCAACTGCTCCACCAGCACAGAGAACAAGGCAAGGAACATCACCCCACAATTATTGTGTGGGAATCGCTCCATGGTTAGCAGGCAGCACTCAGTTTCCTCCAGGTGCCTCTTCAGCAGACCGCCGGTCAGAATACATGGAGCAGGATAGCACAGCGGGCTCAGTTCTGCTCACTCTACATCTGAGGTTCCATTCTGGTCCAGGGTTCCAGCGCCTTGTGGTGCCCAAATCTCAGTTTCCTGGTTGGATTTCTAGTAGCGGGGCAGGGACAATTGGCCACTTACGCAGTATGCTGCTTTGCCCTCCGTGCTGGGCTGCCGACGCTTCGCCCCTCGGTCTCCTCACTGTAGTCCTGTGGCAACCAGCTCACTCTCCCGTTGACCCTCTGGCAGCAGCTGCAGTGGCAGGATCACTCACCACCACAAGAGCCAGCAGAGGTCTTGATTAGGGCCCCTGGGTCTCCATTTCACGGGTGTATGTCAAAGGATGAGCCCAGGCTGGGCCTTGACTCCACAATCTATAGCCTTGCTGAGGGGTCTCCGTCCGTCATTTTGTGATCACTGACCCAAAGCCCTCTCAAGAGACCACTGGGACTCTGTTTCACCTCAAACCTCCAGCAACGGCCTAAAGAAGTGTGTAGTGGGGCCAGTGGGGTCTCGCATTATAGTGTGGATGCCCCCTGGTCCAAGATAATCAGCAGGATGGTGCTGGATGGGGTTCACTGGGCAGGAGCTCTGGTTTGTGCATCCTATCCCATTGGTGCCTGGCCACACCCCCTCCAAGATGGCCTGCTTAATGCCACTAGAAGTTGGACCTACCATGGAATGATAAACAATGACAGGCTTAAAGAAACAAAAGGTGATGGAAGGAAGGCTTGGTCCACCATGCCACCTCAGATTAGAACCAATAATATGCAAATCAGCCTTGGTCCTGCTCCAATAGGAACAGTCCAGACCAAACTACCAAAGACTGGTCCTCTCTGAACAGGAAACACAAGCAACCCAAGATCGATTTAAGGCTATCTGGGCCTCTTCAGTGAAGTGCAGCTTAGTTCCAGTGGCACAGAGAGCTAGGGAACCACATCTAGGCGTACATTTGGCCACTTAGACTAAACCTAGCGATTGTCAGTAGTTAGACTATTTGCAGGCATTTTTCTGATCATCTTTTGTGTGTTTGACACTCTGGATAATACCACTCAAAGATGGCCCCTCGGTTGAGAAATAGAGGATGCACAGGATGGAGCGCACTGCAGATAAAATTAAGGCAATAGAGATCCCTGGTAGTACAGTCTAAGAAGCTGCTGGATGCCCTGAAAAACATGCAAAATAAAAGAAGAAAAGAAACTAAATGGGGCATACAAAAGGAGAAAATTGAAAACTAATTGACAGTTCCACCAGCTCTGCTCTGTATTGCACTCATTTTAATTTGCTGCAAATCTTCTAGCCCTAGATTTGGTCAAAACGGGTAACGGGCACTAAACCCCTTGCTCACTAAGGTACTCATTGAGGTCCATGTAATTAAATACTAGTCTACAGGCTATAACATGTTGTAATAACAACCCACCCTTAAAGGGATACTAACTTTAAAGTATTCTTTATATAATCAATAAGTTAAGAATTCGGCTTTCCCTGCAGCTTTCCACAATAAACGGATCAGACCTATGTCATCTTACATAACCTTTCCCAATGAACCAGTCAGGTCTATAGTCTTTAAACCTGGTTTGGCACTGTATACAAACAAGTCCTTCTATATTGAACATAAACGTTCTCACAAGGCAACATCAGGCAAGCAATTAAAAAATTATAAACGTGGAAAATGACAGTTGACAATCAGTATATAATGACTCTCAAGATTGTCTAATAAGGATTCTAACAAGACAAAAATTTCCAGGTTTTGTTAAAGAGGTAACCAATATCAAACTCCTTGCCCGCTACAGTAATGTGAGGGATTCCATTTAACAAAATACCTGTTTGTAGACTTTAGCACGGTGTAGTAACAATACAGGCTTAAAGATTTAATTTCCTTTAAGATGTGCTTTTTACTATAAATATTTATTTTGCCTTTGTTGAAACATTCATAATAAACAGATCATGTGTTTATGATTGGCCAGTCAATATAACCAACCCAAGCCTAGTGTACCTCTGGTTTCTGCGCTGCATCATTGTTAAGTAAAGCTGCAGCCAAAGTGTGGGGAGAGGTGCAGTCAGATGCAATTGTCAGCGGAACTTTTCTAGCAATATCATAAGCGGCCAGAACTTGCAAGTGATACCTGGACAAAGGTCCAACACTGGCCCCGAATGAGCGCCATAAGAGAAACATTGGTTTGTGAATAAAAAACATTTAATCATATTTAGATTAAATAACACCTAATTCCTAGCAAGTAGCGTAAGGCATGTAGCATATTTACCTGAAAGCTTTCAAGTGGGAGTCGAACGAGATCAAAGGGGAATCGCGAGTGAGTGCGTGTAGTGGAGTAGGTGACCGAGAACATTAGTTAAAAGAGCACACTTGGAGTTATTCATATTTACTGATTGAGGAAACACATAAGGAGTGCATAAGTTCCCTTACAGACAGAGACTGGTTTTCATCTTTGCACTAGGCTGAGTCAAGCTGCTACAAAAGACAACCAGAGAAAGTCAGACGATGGTTGTGGGGGACAGTAAGTAAACGTGCTGAAAATGCGGCTAGAACATGAAACTGGAGACAAATAGGATTATTTCAGACCTTGACACAGTGACTAAATAAGGGGGGAAAGACATGACTTGAGGCACTTGAGGTAATGAGGGGTGAAAAAACTCTGCTCATGTGGATCAATGAACTGTACAAAAATCTGAGACTAAAGACTGAAACACAGATCTGTGAGAGGGGTAATAAGGCAATCTTTTTCAAGTGTAACAGGTACAAAACTACAACATGGAAAGAATTGAGGCAAAACGAATAATATACACATAAGGAAAGAGGAAAAGTGGAGGTATTTAAAACATTCTAGAAAGAGGTATATCGCAGGGATGCAACCAATGCTGAAGACAGATTGGACTATTTACTGAAAGTGGCACTGCCACAGCTAACGAGGGATGGGCAATCCAGAACAGAAATGCCCATAAGGAAGAAGCAGATACTGAAAGCAATTTAGGGCCGTAGACCAGCTAAAGCTCTGGGTCCAGACAGATTGCTGGAGGTCTACAGGGCAGAGGAGACTTTCAAGTAAAGCTGTGTATCATTGGTATGTTGGTGAATCGTGATGCTGTTATCTGTGAGCTGAGGACTAAGAGGTTCCTTGACTCTGTGATCGTGTCTGAAGATTGCTCACGTTCCTGCTAAGGGTATTTAATGAGATTTGACACATTGAAACCATCACCTTGACTATGATGGAAGCCGAGGTATCTCTGATTGTCAAACTTGACATACCCATCACCGACTGTGCATAATACAGGCCAATATCCCTCCTAAATGCAGATCTATAGTACTTACTACAATATTGACAACAAGACTGCAAAAAATGATGCAGTACTTGGTCCATCCAGATCAGATGGTTTTTATAGAGGGCAAGCAATCCAGGGATAATACCAAGGAGGCAATACATCCCCTGAGCAATGCGTAAGAAAGGGGAAGAAAGAGAACATTTCTGATCTTTGTTGCTGTAAAAGGCTTTTGACAGTGTAGACTGGGACTTCCTGCAGGACTCCCTCTCTGGAATGGGATTTCAGACATATTACTTCAACTATGCTTTGGCAGGATACAAGAGACCTAAAGTGTGGACCAAAATAAATAACAATGGCTCAGACTGTTTTGAAATAGAAAGAGCATCTGGTCAAGGCTGCCCATTATCGCCACTCCCATTTGCCATCATCATGAAGTCTCTGGTGATTCATATCCAGACCAACAATAAGATCAAAGGGATTAATCTGGGAGGGGACATCTGTAAATTGACCATACTCGCGGATGATATTCTAGTGAAGACCACAAGTTCTGAAACTTCATTACTGGTGAACATGAGTGAACTACATGAAACACGCTAAGCTTCAGGTTTCAAAATTAATCTAAACAAGTTGGTAGACTTCAATGTTACTCTAAGCCTGTCAGCATTCAGAGTCTTGTGAAAAACTACCCCGTTATGGTGGTCCACAGGCACAATCATACAGATGGGGATTAGGCTGACCCCCCCTCCCCCCCCCCCCCCCCTTCCCACCTCCCTCCACGCACACACTAGAGGAAGCGGCCAAAGTAGCAAATGTAAAGCTGCTTCAGAATCTGGTTAAGAGAAACTTGGCCAACTGGCAACACACACCCGTATCCTGACTGGGATGTACAACAGCACCCAACAGGTCCATAGTGACCAGACTTCTAGAAGTCTTTCAGAAAATCACTCTAGGGGTCCCAAAAGACTTACTGCAGCAGCTTTGTATCTGCTGTCTTGAATTCATTTGACAGGGAATCAGAGCACAACTGAGATAAAAGCAATGTGCAATCAATGTGCCTTGTAGCCTCAGAAGGCAGCCTGAAAATTCCAGACTTAATAAAAAATCAAGGGGCAGCACTTCTGCTCTTCCTCTATGACTGGACTCATTGAGGGACAGACAGGGATATAGAGAGAGTATGACAGAGCACACACTGAGTGGGAGATCACTGTGGGAGGTGCCATAGATGCTCAAAAAACAGAAAGACATAAAGTTTTTCACATCGCCTGTCAAGAGGGTGTCCCTGACATAGTTGAACTGTTTAAATATCCAGTTTGGGCATCTTTTCCATCCCCATTTTCCCTATTATGGGAGAACACTGGCTTTGACTTGGCAGGTGTACATTTATGAGGTGAAAGGAGAGGGGATTTCAAGTAGCAAGAGAGCTATTCCAAAATGCAAATGTAAAGCCCGTTGAACAGATGAAAGAAAATCTGGTATTGGGAAGGAAGAGAGATACTGCTACACACAATTGGGACAATGTGCACCAAACACAAAAATCAAAGAGGGTGCTGCTTTTTGACCAAAAGCTTGTGAGAAATTGCCATTTCTACTTCTACCCCAGGAAGCATAGGATAAGGACCTCTTTAAAGAACACTACATCACAATGCATTACTAGTCCACACACTAGCTACCTCTCCAATCACTCATTGGCTTTATGCTGCTCTTTAACCCTGTACAGCCTTCTGTTGCCTTTTGGCGGCTCAGTTTTTGCTATATAAAAACCTCATGCATATCACATACATACTAAGAACAATTGAGAATACATTTGGTCCAACACCAATGGAGGGAACTGCTATTCTGTAAGTATGTATATATATGTACATTTTATGTCAATGGTGCAAACATAGCTAAAAGTCAACTGAGTGTTGTGCAAGGTCACAAACAAATATAAAGTCAATAACTGATAGGAGAGGTAAAGCATGGTTAATGCATGTGATTTAGTTGGGGCAGTCCTGATGTATAGGGTAATGTTGTTATAGCTTCTGAGTGAATAGATGGAAAAAGCCTGCTGCCTTGTTTTTGATGTTTTACACTTCCTAGTCTGCAGTCAGGTGGTGTCTTGGCTGAGGGTGTGCCAAGAAACAATGAGAATGGTGAACTTGTCTGCAAGATAAACGGGGTAGCTGGTGGTGATGACTTTGCAAATGATGCAACTGGTTGTGAAGATGGTGTGTTCCAGTAATGTAAGCCAATGAAGTTCTATCAGGATGTGGGTGATGTGATCATATTTCTTCAGGCAGTAGATGAGATGTCCTACCTATGGCATTTAGGATGCCCTGAAAGGGTGTCAGTGTCATTAGATTATCCATATGCAAGAGTACGAGGACTTGAACAGCAGTTTTGATGTTGCTTTCTGGAGGAAACAGTTTCACTTCTTTAGAAGAGAGAGCTGGTACCAAGCCATCTGTGGGTTTTTATTGGCAATGTGTTCCTTGAGGGTGAGAAGGGTGTCCATGGTGTCTACAAGTGACATGGCATTGGGTGAAAGATGGAGTTCAAAGTTGTCAAGGTTCAAGTCATTGAGTCCGATTTTATTGTTTTTTGTTTGTTGTTCTTGACAAATAAAGTAAATTCTGTCTTGGATGGGTTGGGTTTCAGGTAGGCAATGGACTTCCAGGTCTGGATCATGTAAAGGCAGTGTCTGAGGCACTGGATGTCTGAAGCATGTAAGTATGTATATATATTTACACTATATATGAACACTCAAGTAACGGCTGAATCTGGTTTAGTAGGTTGAACTAGTGGTAAAAGCTCATTTTTAAGGGTCCATCTCTAAGTGTTATTTTAAAAAAACTGTGAATCTTGCGGCGAAATCCTGACATCTTGTTAGCATAATATTTTATCTGTCCGTACTTGCGTATTTGCACATTATTATGCACTGTTATTATTAACTTGCGGCGTACACCACTATCTATACTTTTAAAGCAGGGGAAGCAGGGGAAACGGGGCCTTTACTCACCCTCAAAAGCCGGTATCACCTCGTGCCCTGCGATCTCCCCGGTCCACCGACAGTCATTAGCGAACTGTTCGTAGTGGAGGGAGATCCCGGGGAACGGCCACATTTGCAGAGGTGAGGCACTTCTTGGTTTGGGGCCACGTAGTACCGCCATCTTGCTTGGGTCGGCGGTCTAGTTCTCCCGCCACTCAATCAGGGCGGGTTACATAAAAACAGGAAATGACGCGAGCACGCAGCGGGCGTGCGCAGTGGGCGCGCCGGCGGCGCGCCAAAGGCAAGCCCGTCTGCGCCCGTCCACGCCCAGTTCACGCATAGCGCCACAACCCCTGCTCCAGGAATTCCGGACCATAAAAGCTGCATTGAATACTCCCGTGAAGAACTACTGGCCTTAAGGGAAAGTAATATATCGGCTATAGATGGAGTGCTATTTGGCTCTCCTCTGAGTACCAGGTGCTTAACATCAGTGAATATAACTCAGCTCCCCACAAAAGATGAATCTAATATCCATTGCCTGCTTCTCAATGCCAGATCTCTGGTGAAACATCAATTAGAGTTTCATGAGCTGGCTCTCACATTGAGCATAGACATTGCCTTTTTAACAGAGACATGGGCAGATGAGAGCTCTGATCCCGATATTATTGCCGCCACACCGCCTGGATACAATATTTTCAGATCAGATAGGCAACACAAAAGAGGTGGTGGCTTGGCAATTTTATATACCGTGACAATTACAAGGCTAGGTTTGATCCATTACAAATATTGGGTACTGAGGCTATGACCTTCACGATTGAACCTCCAGACTCAATTGCTATCAAAGGAGCCTTGATATACCGTCCCCCAGGAGATAGGAACTGTTTTATAGACACACTCAGTTCCTTGATGGAAACGGTTACTATTAATGACAGATACATGGTGCTGGGTTATTTTAATTTTCATCTAGAGAATTTGGTAGATCCCAACTCCATTAAACTCATTGACCTCATGGACTCATTTGGACTGCCCTTAGTTAATACAGGTCCAACACACAAAGCTGGCCACATGTTGGATGGTTTATTCTCCAATTGGGAAAATCTTATGCTATCTCCATCCTTCCCAATAACGTGGTCAGATCATTGGGTGGTTACCTGGTCCATGTTGGCCACAAAATTAGGACAACATAGACCGATGACATTATATACTACTAGTAGAGCCTGGCACAAAACTAAGACACACGCTTTGACAGAGGCGATTGCCACTACTCCCTGCCAACTTGAGGTGAATGCAGCCGCAGACCGCAATATTGAAATTTTCTCCTGTTGACTAAATACCATGCTAGATAATATAACCCCCATTTCCCGTACATTAAAAAAAGAAAGGAAGCTGTCTCAACCTTGGTATAATGAGAATGTACATTTATCTAGACAGGAATGTCGGAGACAGGAACAAAAATGGAGAAGGAACTACGAGGCGGAGGAGAAAATAGCATACAAAGTGAAAATTGCTAAACACAAAAAAGTTATGTTAACCCCTTCGATGCTGCGCAGATTCCGCCGCTGTGCTGGCGGAATCTTGCGCGGGCGTGGTCATGACGGAATGGTTCCGTCATGAGCACAGCTCAACCGTGGGTCATGACGGAACCATTCCGTCATGAGCACCGAAGGGGTTAAAGGCCAAGTCAGACTATTTTAATGAAAAAATAAGTAATGCCTGTGATACCAATAAAACTCTCTTTTCGGTAGTCAACAAATTGACTAAACCCAATAAGGGCTGTCATAATGAAGCAAGTCAGGACTTTTGTAATGAGTTGGCTAACTTTTTTCAAAAAAAGGTGACTGACATTTATGATAACTTCACAAGCACCGACCAGCAGAGTAACTATAATACCTACCCCAAGAATGACCTAACTGGCTTATCCGACTTTATAAAGCCCTCAGTTGAACAAATATCAGACCTTATTCTATCAATTAAATCAGGCTCTCTATATGATCCCTGCCCACCCAGTATAATGCATTTGATCCCTACACAAATGGCAATGTATCTGGGCTCTATCATTAACACAGTATTCACCAGTGGAATTTTTCCCACTGAATGGAAACGGACCTCAATTCTCCCTCTCTTGAAGAAAGTTGATCTTGATAGTTCAGAAGTCGGTAACTATCGCCCTATCGCAAGATTACCCTTCGCTGCCAAATGTATTGAGAAGTTAATGAATAAAAAAATTACTCAATACATTGATTTCTCTGGCTTACTGGATGAAACACAACATGGTTTCAGGAAATTTCACAACACCGAATCAGCCTTAATCACCGCTACTGAGGTTATTCGGTCAATTCTAGACGAAGGAGGCACGGCCGCCTTGGTGTTGCTTGACCTCTCGGCGGCCTTCGACACGGTCAGCCATGAGATCTTGGCTGCCCGTATGCAAGAAGCAGGAATAAAAGGCATGGCACTAGAACTCCTAAAATCCTTTTTAACCAATCGGCAACTTAACGTAGCAATGAGATCAGCAACCTCTAAACAATTCTCTTTACCTTGTGGAGTTCCACAGGGCTCTGCCCTGAGCCCCACACTTTTTAATTTATATGTTGTGCCACTTGCCTCAATAATAAAAGAAGCTGGTTTCATCTTAGCTTCCTATGCTGACGATACACAGATTGTGGTGTCTTTAACAAATGAAGAAAAACACCAGGGTGAAGCCTTTAAGAACTGCATGAAGAATGTGAGCGATTGGATGGATGTCAACTGTCTAAAATTGGACTACTGCAATGGCCTCTACCTTACCACCAACTTAGGCCTGCTTAACAGGCTCCAGATTGTACAGAATGCGGCAGCACGCCTCATCTTGAACATTCCAAAGAATGTCTCTGCCAAAGAAGCCATAAGAAAATTACATTGGCTCCCAGACAGACAGAGATGTCAGTTTAAAGTCTTATGCCTGGTTTTTAAATCACTGCACGGTTTTGGACCAACACAGTTTAGAAATAAACTGAAGTGGTATGTTCCTAACAGAACCCTGCGGTCCGGAACAGCTAGGAACGTGATAATCACCCCTTTTAAAAAGGCTACATGGGGAGGAAAGAGCATTTTTAGATCAGCAGCTAGGTTGTGGAATACGTTACCCATCACCTTAAAATCAGCTCCCTCCTTGATCCATTTCAGGAAAGACCTGAAAACATGGCTATTTACACAAATCGCCTAAAACTTCTAAATCTGAGCGCGGCCTTCCTTATGTTCTGCATGTTCTCAAATTTCATGTATAGCGCCAAGACGCCTTCGGGTATATGCTGCGCTCTATAAATTTAATTTCAATTCAATTCAAGCAGAGGAGGCTTTCAAGTAGAGTTCTGCATCATCTCCATGTTGGTGAATGTTGACACTGTTATCTGTGAGTAGAACACCAAGAGGCTACTTGATTCTGTGATTATGTCTGCAGATTACCCTCTTGGGGAAGAGAGTGTTACAAGTGATTAAGGAGGCCGCAAGCTTAGAGTTAGCAGTTTGTCTTGAACTCATGTTTATGGGTTACTTTTTTGAAGTGTAAGTCTATTATACAACAGGGACGGGAAAAGAATATCCCACATGTTGTTGGCAGCAAAGAAAGAAATATTTGCTGTGTGGGGGGGTAAAGGGGCACGCAATCTGAAGGGGCAGGGGATTGGTGGCAGAGGGTTTGGTGGACGCCAGGGACAGAGAAGGTATCTAAGACAGGAGATGGAAAAGAGAGAGATGTCCAGAAACAATGGAGCATCCTTCTTGCTTACTTATCCAAACACTTCAGAGAACTACAATGGCCAAAGAGATTACATATGCTGTGTAAGAAATTGGGTTACTGGTAGGGGGGAGGGGACTCTACTCAAGCAGCAACCACAATCCTTGTTAGGGTGAGGCACAAGCAAACCCCAAATTAACCTATGCTCAAAACTCTGTTAGCTTGGCACAGAGCGGTCAGACTTAAATTATAGGCAATATGTAAAGAGTTTATGCAGCACTCCCAACAGTAATAAAGTGAAAACACATTACAAGAAAAATCTCACACCAATTTAGAAACATAGAGCAGTGGTTCCCAAACTTTTGACTCCTGAGGACCCCACTGAGTCACCACTGGAAGTCGGGGACCCCCAAGCAATTTGCATGATTTAAATTTCAAACGTTGAAACAGTAATTTGAAAAAAATAAATACATGTGTGCACACAAAACAAATACTCTAATTACTAAGGACTTTAGGAGCATATTTACAAACCCCTACCACCATGGAAACATCACTTTTTGCAACGTTCTTACAAGGCAGCGGTAAGCCACTTAACATGGCTTAACGCTGCCTTGTAAATAAGGCCCCCTTTCGCGCAATGCTTAGCGTGAAAGGGGTGGGTTGTGGGTTTTGCAGTGGGTGTTCCACCGCAAAACCCATTGATTTTGATGCTGCCCCCTATTCACAGGGGCAGCGTAAATAGAAGGCAGCGACAAAATTAACACCAGGGAAAACCAGATCTTAACTTGGCGAAACGAGGAGGAATGCTTTATCTCTCCTCATGTTTGCTTTTTCCATGTGTGCTGCCTTGTGCAGCACACATGGTGACCCTTCCTGCACATAAACAATCATTTTGTAACTTCCATGTGTGCTGCATTAAGCAGCACACATACAAGTGACAAAACCTAATTTCAAGATTGTTTATGTGCAGGAAGGGGGGACCTTCCTTTACATAAACAATCTTCCCCTTCTCGCAGACACCCTTGCACTGTGTTGCAAGGGTGCCTGCATTGGCGCTACACTGCTAAGTATAGCACCAGCACAGAGCGAAATGTAGGGCTGCACTATATTCTTGTAAATATGGTGCAGCGCAGCATTTCTGAAGTGGCGGCACATGTCGTTATGCCACAGAGGCTAACGACACACTCCACCACTTCTTTTGTAAATATCCCCCTTAGTATTTTATATTGAAAGAATTTGCAAAAAACTAAAATAAAATTTTAATGGGAAGGTTGGTGCTGCATCTCTGTGACTAACTTTTAAATGGTTGGTTTTATTTCTCAGTACGAGGCTCCGACTCCTGCCAGGGCCAGACTGGGATCCCAAAGCAGCCCTGGCAAATGTTTTCAGACCAGTCCCCATACGGTGCACACCAAGTGCATTGAGTGTGCCTGACCACTACAAAGGGGGCTTTGGGAGGCTCTACCCCCAAAGAAATTTAGGAAACAATGGTGCAGTCTACAACACCTTTATTACTTTACATCACACACATATAGAGACAATTAATCATAAGTGTAACTCGGTGTATAGAAAATGTTACATAAGGCAAAGGGGACTACAAGGTGAGGATTCACATGTCATTTATACTGGTAGGCATTTTTAAAGAGTGCTTGGTCTGGAGAAGCACAAAAAACTTGGGATTCAGAACATAAGACAGTGGTTAGCATTGACTTTAACAATAACAAGCATTGGCATAGCCAATAGGTCTCGCCTTTGGGACCTTATAAGTGTTTAGCCATGCAACAGTTAATGTTACTGCACCAAGGATATTGTGCTGGATAACTAAACACTTAAACGGTCCCAAAGGCGAGACCTATTGGCTATGCCAATGCTTGTTAGCATTTGAGTGTGATTATAGAGGTATGGGCGAAACCGTTTAGGGCCGTTCCGTCCAGAATTTGATGGCCTGTGGTGTTGAAAGCACTGCTAGATAACAAGGGTATAAGAAGTCGGGAATGGGCACAAGTGAAGGGTATGACATGAAATTCCAAATGTCAAAATCATAAAATGTGTGATTTAAGATATGGATGTCGTTTAAGAACAAATGTGTTATTTTCTTGAAAGTTAAAAACAACCAATAACTGCATTGTAAATAGAGACACGAGTTTTCCATTTTTACTATAAATGCTTCCCTCTCTTTATTTTAAAAATCACAAAGAAGTAGAGGTTAAGGGTCTGATTTGCAAAGGGACTTACATGTAGTAAAGGTACAAGTGTGGAGTCTCTGCACTCTGGGCAGCCTCTCTGTCCAGCGCACTGCAGTGAGTGCAGTGCGGAGATTCTGCCATGAGTGAAGAGACACGTAACTTTATTGCATATTAGTCCCTTTGTGATTTGAGCCCTAAGCCTTCATTTAAGGGTCTCACCATATGTTCAATCATGTCTGCTAGATCAAACGTTATGCATATAATCAGAAGCCCTAGTATTAAAACATGGCATCTTGTAATGTGCCACACATTGTCATTACCTTTTCTGTTTGCGAAAGGCACCAGTTATCGAAAGTAGTAAAATAAACTTTTACTAAACTCACCTTGGTGAAACTGCAACGATTGCTGCTGCTTATTGAGGAGCATAAGGGCTGGTAACCAGCTAATGCCCCGTGCGCTCATTGAGAAAAGTGTGGGGTGACCAGCAATATCAAAGGAGAGGCAGAACGATCTAAGAGTATGAGCATAGACAAGAACAGAACAGAGGAGAGGATAGGATAGTGGAATGAAGGGTCCCGAACACAGGAGAGGGTTGAGTAGTCGGTTACAGGACGGGCAGTCAGTGCGAAGGGAAACGCAGGGGAAACTGTTGGATGAAAGAGGCAAAGATTTGATGAAGGGAGGACGAAATGGTTACAGGGGGGGGCACAGGGTGGATTAGCTACTTTCATAAGAGGAAACGTTTGTTAGGAGGATGTTGTGTTAAATCGTAATAATGTAACTGCGCAGGGTTGAGGCGAGTGAGGACTTGAGCACTGTGGACTAATTATAGTGTTAATCTTGGAGCAGATGTAGCAGGGTGAAGTCATGAGCAGGTAAGGATGAACAATAGAATACTGATAATTGAAGATGATGGAGAGAGTAAAGAGCTGAAGGTTTGCACAGAGCGCTTGTGGATGGTGAGGTAATGAGGTCCTGGAAATAGATAGATTTGACACCTCCTAGATCATTATGCAGTGTATGAAGGGCTTGCTTATTAACCAAGAAGTTAGCAGTGAATATGTGCTTTCGCCATTTATGTACTGCTATCCTCATTTACTGTTATGCGCTCTTATTTCAAGTGTAATTCATGGCTGAGGCCTATCTTTGGTACAAGGTGGATAATGAAGCAGTTGTATGAGCTGTAGTGCAACACTGAAGTGAGGTCTTTATGAAGATCACGTGGAAAGCAGTGAGAGCAGTGGGGTCCTGTTTTCTACAGCAGATGGGTACATGAGAGAGCGATCTACAAGGAGGCGAACTGATTTGCATGTGAAATGTGTGATGTCAGATGGAGCGATGATGGGTTTAGATTTGGATTAAGTGTTTGAAATTAGCATAAAATTGAGTGGCTTACCTTGCTTGTGGGTGGGACTAAGGAAGGTGTCATTTGAGGAGTGATCAGACAGAAGTGGAGACACTGCCGAAAGCATCAGTAAAATATTTTGGCAAGTTATGGTCACACCAGTGAAAGCAGAATCGTTTGGTGAAGGGAATAAATAGGTGTGTAGCATAATTTCCGCCAGCTGTAACTGAAAGCCATTACTATATAGTTACAGAGACGAATGCGTTTCCAGATGTTTGGAATGAAAGAGGCTTATGGTGCGAGTCCTAATGAGAAAACATCTCGTCATCCATAATAAAACACTGACCAAGGAGAGTAAGATCACATAGGTATGCTTTACTAAGGTAATACCTAAAACAAAACAAATGTTAGATTGGTTTTGAAATAACAGTAAAATCATGAGTCTGAGTCTTAGGACCTGGAAGGCCAGTGCAATCAGGAGTGAAATATGGACAGTATTGGAGCATGCTAGTATAAACTATGTTCAGGATCCTTTGAGACACCTTTAAAAATACATTTTAATACAAGGAAAAGGGATAGCTCCTTTCCGCTCCGAAAGCGTCTTTTTTTTAACGCAGAACAAAATGCTGTATGGTGCTCTGTAAAACACGTTAGCGCCACCTGGTGTATTTCATGCAATACGGCCCCAGAAATGTTCTGCCAAATGCAATGGATCTCCGTCACATAAACAAAGGCAATAAAAATCAAACATCAAAGCGGCGAAAGTGAAAGTAATCGAGCAGAGCATCAAAGGGCTGGGTGAGAAGGGAGGGGGGAATGCAAGGGTCAAAGCGGCTAAAGTGAAAGAAAGCTATAGAGAAGGGAGGGGGGAGTGGGAGCAGCTGTGCACGTGCATGTGATCGTGCACTCAAGGTTTAGGCCAGCCAAAAGACTGTGGGTAGCACTTTGAAAATCCCACATACAAAATGCTTCTTCGAGCCTTTGGCTCAGCGAGACCTAAAAATGTATTTCCACCCTGGTAAACCTTTTTAGCAGCATCGGGATAATGAAAGACAGGGTAAAAACATAAATTACTAACTTGTACCATGCAGTTTGCAAGCAGCTCTTTGATGACAGTTTATAGGTCACTGTGCTAGATTATGGTTGTCACTTATGTACTGCACAGTAACAAAATATTCTTTGTGACAAAAGCAGTAACCCACTCACCTATGCACATAAAATACTGTATTTAAAATGCATGGTACACATTCTTTGCAATAGGCATATTAACCCTTTGTGCTACATTAGATAACTCAAAGCTGCCACAGGACAAAACTCATCTCTCTCCAGCAGGTACATTATTCACTGGTGTTATCTTGACACTTTTATTGTTGCTGGAAAACTGCTAATCATACAAGTGCAGTGATTTTTAAACTGCTGCCTGCGGACCCCCTGAGAAAGTGTCAGGGACCCCTGGGGGTCCCCGGACCACAGTTTGGGAAACACTGTGCTAGAGTACTGACACAGCCCACTGAATTTACATCCTCACGCAAACGGTGCATCTGTTAATACGGAGATAGACACCTCGCTACCACCCAGCTCTCACCGCCGCGGCACTTACCGCCTCTTCTACCAGCCATTATTGCGGTTAATTTTTTTAATTTTTCACGCGTACGGCGTAACTTAGTCTCTCCCACTGATAGCTTGCACTGCTACGCGTCCCCACCCTTACCCTTTCCATTCCGTTTTTCTGTACAGCACCGTTTAATCTGCAACCCGGTCCTGAAGATGATCCTTAGTATCAGGATCGAAACGCCGTCGACTCCTCAGCGCAACTGATGGCGCATTACCTTCTTCGGTTCAACTGAAATTGCTTTTCATGACTCATCCTAAACCTTGTACATTATTGTCTTGAACCACAATATTCACTGTACATAACTGTTCACCTTTCACATCGCGGAGTTTTCACGCTGATTGCACGTTGTCACTTGCGTCGCCGATTTATATGTCACAAACACTAATTAGCACCAAGTCCAATTCGGGTTGCTCTTGTAATTTTTTGACTACAGTGTTGCTACAACTGTACCTTCTAATTATGTTCTTAATTATATGATGCCAAGTGCACATTTCAAACACGTACTCCGAGTCTCCCGTTTTCCTTTCGTGTAATGTTTTCAACATACATGTCTAACTGTCTTTTCAATGATACCAGTTGAGATATTGTTACTTCTCTCACGTACCTACCCAAATCTCAACGTGGTTTATGGGTTATACTCCTGTTGCTTATTACAATACCGTATGGATTGGTGGCATCTTTTAACGGACACACTCAAACTATTTAAGGTCCAGACAGATCATCAAACTTGCCAATTTCATCAGAGAATACAAAGTTGAAACAGCAGACAGGTTTGCTGTGTCTACTTCTCTTTATAGTATGATTTTTTATATCACTCACATCCCTGTCTCACAGACTGTTATTGCCAATGCCTTGTTTAGATGAAATGTGGTTAAGGATTCGGAGACTCCTGTCCTTTTGCTCCCTGATCCGTTTGTCTGTCTGTCAGTATATTTTTTGCAGTGTGTGACAGACACTCATGCTGCAATTTCTCCAGAAGTCCTTGATGCCCTGCAGAGTCAAATATAACAGTAGGACCTATTTTTATTCTAGTAGGCCCTGTTAATCCCTACTAAGGACATTCAAACCCAGGCTCTGGGAATGTGTCATGAAACTGCAGTGGTAGGTCATTGTGGAGTTAAATTAACTTTCAAGCTAGTCTTACATTCCTTTTGGTGGCCTACAGTTTGCCAGGATGTAGAGTTATATGTCTGTCGTGTCTGTGCACATTCCAAGGCAGTGCCCAACAAGCCTTTTGGGGTTCTCTAGTGTTTGTCCACTATTTCCACTGACACTATTAGGGGGAATAGTCCCTTCTGGAGGAAATCGAGTGATCGTGATTATTGTAGACCTCTTTCCAAGATGGCTACTTTTTCCCTGTTTCAGAAACTTCCATCTGCCAGCATGATGGCAAGGTGATTTCTAGCTGACATATTCCGCCTTCATAGGATCTCGCAATACATTTTAAGATTTTGGCACTCAATGTATTCTTCCCTAGGACTCTATCAAGCTCTATCCTCAAGTTACCATCCGTAATCCGGTGATCGAACTGAGAGGATCAACTAGGGTCTTAAGCAGTATGTAAGGTGGTTTTGTAATGCCACTCAAAACAACTAGGCAGAGTGTTTACCTTTGGTATAATTCTCTGTGAAACCCACATGTGTGTGGAACCTAAGCTCCACCCTCATTGGTACTCTTATTGACCACATAAGGTCTGTTGACATCTTTGCTGTCAAGCCAGACTTAAAATGCATGTAGGTTAGTATATCCCTAGTCATCCCATAATGCTTCCAAACACACAATGGCTCTCTGAAGACTAAAGTTAATATGGCAGAGAGAAGGGGACTTCTGATTCTCCCAGAGAGAGAACAGCACTACAAATTATCTTTTTATATAAGGCACTTTAACAGTGCCATGTGCTCTCCTGAAAGTTCAAGCTCCATCCCACTGTCCGTTTAATACTCTATGCGTGTTAGGGAGTCGTTTTCCAAGCAACTCCACTACTGCTGGCTCATGCAGCTGGATAAACAAACAAAATATTGACAGCTGCATCATGGAGAAGCACTTCTTCCGTTAAAGCACACACATTCTACCCTATCCATGTGGTTGGAGGCAAATGCCCTTTCTGTAGCACTCTTGAAGCTCTTTTTGGGTGGATCACATGAGGTCTGTATGACAGCTGAGCTATCAAGTGAGACACCTTAGGAGTTTTTTGTGTAGAGAGTGCCTCTGTGGTATAACTAATTTAATGAGTGGTGATTATGTGTACTTTTGAAAAGTTTTATAGTTCGTTTTGCCTTGCAAAGCAATAACTTTTTTGGAGGTGGAATGGTGGAGCAAATAGTAAATAGCACAAGGTGAGAGAGAGAGATTCTACTGTGGGTGGACACAATGCCCATGCAATGTAAAATGTTGAGTGTTGGAAACAATAGGTATGCTGACAGTTGTGCTCTCAAGCTAGACCTAAGTTAGCAGTAGGAAGCGAGCATGAACATGAAGGAGAAAGGCATTGGGACAATGGGAGAAGGGGTGTGAAGATGAAAGACAGATTTCATGAAGGAGGTGGGGAACGTGACTCAAAAACAGTAACCCTGGGCGTAGGACTACGCTATGCCCACGTAGTTTGGGCAACTATGCGCTACGCAAATTGCACGTAGCACAGTGCAAAAACGCGTAGCGTAGCGGGCATATTTTGCTTGCTCGCAGCCCTCAACGTCAAGTTGGTGACCGCGAGCGAGCGAGCGAGCGAGCGAGCGAAATAACATCCCGGCGAGACTTTTTCCTTGTTCGCGATCAGCAACGTCAAGTTGCCGATCGTGAGCGTGGAAAATAAACCTCCCGACAAGATTCTCAACGCAGGGAGGTCAGGTTTCTCATTGCGAGTGGTCGCGTATGCTCGCGACCGCTCGCGATGAGAAACTACCAGTCTGCGTTGAGAAAGCTGCCGCTCGAGTACAAATCTACCCGAGCGGCAGAAAACGACCGCTTGCACTGTGCATGATGCCGTTTGCAATGATTGCACAGTGCGGACATGCATCCGGCACTATGCAATCAGTGCAAACAGCATTTTGCACAGTGCACTACGCAGTTCGCGTAGCTATGCGTAGCTTGCTTAGTGCAAAGTGCACTTCGCGTAGCTACGCGTAGCGCTACTAAGCGAACTACGCCCAGGGTTAAAAAACAGTGAAGCAAGCGTCCAAAACATTTTGTGTGAATGAGATAGAGTCAGAGAGTGTGGGTGTGAGAGGAGAGATAGGACAACAAAGAAAGAATAATGAGAAAGGGAGAAGTGCTATTGTGCATATAACAGAGAAAGAGAAAATGAGCAAGAGATGAAGGGAGGACAGCATATGTGTGAGAGGTGAAAGCAGAGAACAAGAGTGTGTGTAAAGCTAGAGAAAAGTTCAAAAAGAGAGACATGGGAAGTAACAAAAGAAATAGCGAAAACATGGAAGAGAAAGTGAAAGAGTCTCATTAGAGAGAAAAAGATAAAAGTGTAAAAAAAAGTGAATGAACAGGTAAAAGCTCAAGGAATATTTGTTCTCGGGTGGTCAGGCTATCTCTGTAGACATAAAATTCTTTTAAATATTTGATGAGTGCCCCTCGGAACAGCCTGTAAATACTGTGGCTGGTTAATCATTGTTTTTGCAAAATCCAGCAGAAAAAAACAATCACAATTTAGCACCATTTCTTTTTGTATTTTTGTGTCGCAGTAATGATACCACCCCAAAATCAAAAATATCCTTAGGAACGCATCTGCAGTCTAACAAGAGGAGGTTTTGATGATGTAACGACTCTTGAAATGTTATGTCCTTGATTAACAGCTTATCAAAACAATAGCAGACCTTGAAAAATACATAAAAACTAATGGCTGAAGATGGCGACCCAAAGACTTATTTTTCTCTGTACTACGTATATTACTTTATTTTGAATAATTGAAAAATTGTTAAAATAAGGTTTTCGAGACATAAACACAAAGATTACATTAATAAGAAAAACTGGCCATGCTCCTATTATTAGGATGAGTAGTGTGTTTTATCACTGGAAGACATTTGCTGGAACGTTACTTCTGTTTTTGATACATTGTTACTTTTTTAAACTCCGATTTCTGCCCTTTCGACTGCCTGTTCAGTGAATACAAATTCCTGACCACCTGAACGTAACGAAGAATACTCAGAGGCGCTAAATGAATTACTGTTCATACAGTGCCACCTAGTGTTTATTTTAAAAAGTGAAGCATTTTATTCTGTTCCTTTTGAGAGTTTTAGTAATTTCACGAAAATAAATAAATACGCCTTATTTCGGTTAATAGAGTAGAGGCATACCATAACATTATATGTGTGAATGAGTACACCTTTATAGCATATTCATAATACTATTTTTAATTACGATTGTATTAATTACATAATATCCTTATTATTTTGATCTTCAAGTCTTTAGGTATCTATGATGTCACTCTGTGGACCGCCACAACCCAGTAGCTTACTTAATAACTTGATAGTTCAAGTTGTCCCAATTTCCCGCAAACGTGAAATCATAACTGGCCATAAATCGAATTGCTGAAACTGTTTCAAATGTGATAATGACTCAAAAGGTAGTTTGCATAATATGATTATTAGAACGCAGTAGTTTTTGTGGAGAAATCTATGTGCAGAAAAATATTTATTTCCATTTATATTATTTTTAAAAATTGAATCTGCTACAAATGATAACCAGTTTTAATTAGAAATTAAAAACATTTCTTTACCGCAATATCTACCCTACAGCTTTTAAACCATACGTGTAATTTAGATTTTTCAAAGCCTGGTGGGCAGAAAATCTGGATTTTATTAAAGACAAGGAGGCTAAGATTATGCAAATCTCATTTATTGCCAACTCACAGCAGCAACAATTGAAGAATATAGAACGTCAATAACATTCTAATACGCTGTAAAGCTATAAAGACCCCCCCACACACACATAGTATTCTCCCTTCTTTGGCGTTGGGAATAAGATAACTTCTAAGATCCATAAGTTCCAAACAAAAATTTCCATCAGCAAAAAACTTCTTGCTTTGAAAAAGAAAAGACCAATACAAATTCAGTAACTTTTACTCCACTAGGGATAGTATCAATGTGGAGGGATAATCATAGCCTCCGTGTCTTTAATAAATGCAGATTTTTTGACCACCAGGCTTTGAAAAATCTAACTTTTATGGCATGACACCAAGGCTAACATTATGCAAGTTCAAAGTGGATTTAACATATTGTCAATTGCTCTTGTGACAGGTCTAAACTAGCAGCTTTTAAACATACTTTTATGAAAACCAATCCGCAGCCCTAAGGATATCCTGCAGGACTCCCCCTAGGAAGAAAGCTTTGGAGGCTGAGGCACCCCTACGGGAGTGTGCACCAAACATAGTAATGTCTATACCCACTTCTTTCATTACTTTCTTCACCTATCTTGCTAAAGTGGGAGAGGAAATTTCTCTATCAGGCGAACTTTGGGAGAGGAAATTTCTCTATCAGGCGATCTTTGGGATATTACCATTTGTTCTGTATTTCATCTCAGACTCACCGTGCTCCTCTCATACTCCATCAAACTTTTCCGCACACAAAATCTTTCATTCTGTGTAAAGAAAGGGTAGAACATGGAGATTGACATGGTCTTTGTTCATCTTTTTATATAAAAGAAGACCCCTTCCGGTTGGTAGGCCCTACTGGTGATGTCTAAGGCCTTCACGCCTGAGGTCCGTCTAAAAGATACCAGGCAGGGCAGGACAGTGAGTACATTTTAGGGATAACCCAGAATTCTCGCCCCAACTTACTAAGACCTGTAGTACATCTCTAATGTCCCATAAAGCAGCATATTTTGCCCCCATACTTCGCACGATTTTCTTAGTAAGTTTTGTCCCACAGCTGATCTGTATACATTAACTGTTCTATAGCAGAGTCCTGATGTTAATAATTCGGATAAGTAATTAACTACATTTACTAAATCAGTTGAAACTGGATTGTAATTCCATAGAAGACACCAACAAATCCATTTCTCCCAAGCCAGTCTATACGCTTTCCTTGTGCCAGGTACCCATTACTCCGATATGATTCTGAAAGCGTCTGCTGAAAGTCCTTGTCTCCTGAAATCCTCCAGGCTATCAGCGTCAGAAAACCATGCTCTACAAGAGGATGCGACTCTCCTTCTGGACCTGTAATTATTTAACTGAAAGTTGGGATTAAGATTGGTAAATCTTTCCTCATTTCTAGTAGGATTGGGAGCCAGGCCTGTGACCTCCAAAGAGGTTGTTTTCACTACTGTGATCTTCTAGTTCCTGTGAATGCGCAACAGTAGTCTTGGTAGCATGATAAATAGAGGGAAAAAGCATAAGGTGCTAGGCCCCTCCAATTCTGAAGGAAGGCATCCACCCTGAGGCCTGAGGGTCCAGCCTCCAGCTGAAACATTTCGACAGTTGAGTGTTTAGTCTGTCTGCAAAAAGATTGACCCCGAAGGGTCCCCATATCGTCTGGATACTGAGGAAGATTCCCTTGTTCAACCTCCAATTGCTGGAGACTCTGAAAATCTGGGCGAACCAATCCACGACCCCATTGCTTAATCCCGGGATATGTTTCACTACTACTGAAATGCCACTTGTTCAGGCAGTAACCCTAGAAGACCTTGGCTAAGTCAGAAAGTCCCTTGGAGTGAGAGCCCCCCATCTTGTTGACGTATCTGACTGCAGATACGTTGTCCATGCGCAGCATCACAGAACACTTCATTGAGTCCTTGGTGAAGCAGTGAATTGCAGATGAACCTGCCAGTAATTACGAGCAGTTGATATGCAACTCCTTCTCGTGCTCTGTCCAGTTTTCACCCTGCTGATAAGTTGACACACCTCTCACCCCATCCTTCTACACTTGCGTCTGATTCTATCACTATCTCCGGTTCTTCCCCCAAAAAGTGTTCTGCCATTCCATACTTCTGCATTCCTCAGCTACCAAAGTAGTTCCTTCCTTGAGTCTGGGTCTAGAAACAGCATTTGAGAATAAGATTGACTTGTTCTCAGTGTTTTAGCTTTGAGTCTTTGGAGTTTCCGGCAGTATAAGGGACCTGAGTATATAGCTTGGATCGTTGAAGAAAAGACCTAGGATCCTCCCTAGGGCCCTCAAGGGGAATTCCCTTTCCTATCAGATTTTCCTCAATTCTGTGCAAAGTTTCCTTAACTTTTCTCCTGGTAATTTCAATTCTACTCTTATTGTGTTTATAACAAAACCCAGGAACTGCATTTCCTGGTTTGGAACCATGTAAGATTATTTCCTGTTTATGACAAAACCCAGATGTTCTAATAGACTTATGGTAAGGTCTCTGTGGTGTGAGACCACTTCCCTTTATTGGGTCATTATTATGATATCGTCTAAGTACAGTATTAGCCTCACTCCTCCCGCTCTGAGCCATCCAGCTATGGGGTGAAGAACCTTGCTGAAACACCAGGGGGCTGGGGAAAGCCCAAAAGGGAGACTGCAGAATTGCCAAAGTTTACCCAACCAAGTAAACTGAAGACATTTTTGGTGTGGTGGCCAATTTGGGATAGTCAGGTATGCATCCTTTAGGTTTAACCGAGTTAGCCAATCCCCTTTCCTTAGTACAACTCTTGGGAAGTGCTCCCCTTCCATTTTGAAATGCCCTCTATACCCCTTATTTGCCGGGGTGTAAATTTTGTAAAAGCAAACATTAAAGTAATGGAACAACTATCATAAGGCACTTGCACTTTAATAAAGAAGTGACATTGGGGAACGATAATTATAGAACATGTAAGAACAAATTAACATTGACTAATTTGCACAAAGCTCTTGTACTTTAAACCCTGGGACTATATTAGGTATAAAGGAAAAACTGTTATCTTTCCAGTTAATAGGTTTTATAGGGAATTATTATCAAGAAGTAAAACGGTGGTTTAATAGAAAGCCGCTGTATTAATAAAAATGCATTATAGGTATTAATGTTATTAACATTTGTTTTCATATAACTTTTTAAAGATTTTATAGGTATTCTCCTTTATATGAAAACAACTTGACAAAACGGTCTAGGACAATGTTTTAGAGTGAAAGTAAGGAAATTGTTTATGTTCACGATACTCAATGAATGAATTTCAGTGTAACAGTTTTTATTGACTAAACATTATTACTACTATTATTATTATGATTACCATTTTGAAATGGTGGTTTACCACCATTTTTCAACTCTTTCAGGTTTAGCATTGATCTCGGCCCTTTGTCCTTGTTTTCCACTAAAAAAATATTGTTGATAAAACCTGACTCCGTTCCCTCTCAAATTGCCCCTTTGGTGAACAAGTCCTCTACCTCTTGTGATACTAGGATTGAATCTTCCTTTGAGAATACCATTCCTGGGGGAATTTTAATTTGTAGTGGTGTACCTATAAGTTTGATCTTGTATCCCTTGACTGTCTCTAGGACCCTGGGGTCCTGAGTCACCAAATTCCAATGTCCACAAAATTGGGGCAATCTGCCTCCCACCTTTAGGTCTTTCATAGTTCTTACCTGTTGAAAAGCCTCTTTGTCTCCGTTCGCCTCTGAAGCCTCTCCCGCAAAATCTTTGTTTCTGGGGCTAGAGTGTTGGGTGGCAAGCAAAGCTTGGATGTGTAAACCTTGAGCCACATCCCATGTAGGGTCTTGAAAAGCTTTGGCCATGGCTGAGGAACAAACCCCATGCTCTCCCGGCCCTGTCAAAAACCCTTTCCTGAAAGACTTTCTTGATGTCTTCCTGGGACTTTTGACTCGAGCTGAATACTCCCACATACTTGGCCATATTTCTGATGAAATCGTCCCCAAAGAATAGACCCTGGGAGGCAGCTCCTCCTTCTCAAGAGGTCAGGTCAACCAATTTGGGGTCTATTTTGAGTAGTATGCTTTTTCTGCAGATGGGTATTTTCGCCCATTGGCACAATGCCATCAAGATAAGACCTGTCAACCACCTCAAACGTCTTTGTGAGTGGGCCAGTAATATCAAGTAAATGGACTTGGCAGGACTTTAGGCCTTTATCAAGAACTTTCCTAGGGTCCTTTTCTCCTGTGGCGGTAAATGGCACCACCTTTGCGACTAGTTCTGGGGTTGAAACAATTTTATCTGGGAGGGAGCAGCGTGGGCATTAGAATGTTAGACAGGACCTGACTTCTTTTGGAATTTCCTTCCGAAGCCAAAAGGAGAGGTACTCTGCAATATGATGAGATGGAGTCCACTCCGGAGATAGGGGGTGTTTGATGAGGAGTAGGTCAAACATACTGTTGGACTTGGCCCTTCTGGCAGGTTCACCCCTGAACTTTTTTGCTTTTTACTGGTGACTTGGTGTGGTGATTTTTGGTTTCTGCGCACTTTCCCTGTGTCCCAGGGTAAAGTGCGTGCGCATTCTGAGTGCATGTGGTGAGATAGGCCTGCCCTCCCATAGGAATGCATGGGGAATGTATGTGTCCCTAGTAGTTCCTGATGCGTGGGGTGTGCAGGCCCGAGTTTGGTATGTGCGGACTCGTGTGATTGAATGCTGCGCGATGATGTGTGCGGCGTGCATGTACCTAGTGTGGAAGTGCCACTTCTAGAAGTGGGCACTTCTGTGTGCAGTGTGTCTGGCGTGTGATTGGCTGGAGCTGGCAGGGGGGCCTGGCTCCAGGAGTCTGGTTGGGTCTGCCCCAGTGGTGAGTGTGAGATTAGCATGCTGATGGCTGGGGAGGAGTGCACCTTGGACCTGAATAGGGCAGGGCTTTCCCCACACAATGCTGGCTCCGCCCCCTGTGGTGCGACTGACGACCCTAGCCCTGCCAGTGAATAGAGTGAGGGGCTGAGCATATCAAGGGTGCTCCCCAACCAGCTGCGACTGGTTTTCCCCCTCACCCTGAAACAAGAACAAAGGGTTTTAGTGTATAAAAATGGGGCTGTGTCCCCACAGAAGTTGTTCTCTTCAAGGATCCACTTGAGGGGGGGCCTGCTGCTGCTGGGCGCCAGGAGAGACCGCCACTGGGGACTGCCTCCCTGCTGTGGGGCCCTGTGAGCTGGCTCTGGGCCCAGTCTTTTCCCCCCTGCTCTTTGAAGACTTTTTGGCTGGACTTGCTATCCCTAAGCGCCTGGGAGCGCTTGTATTTGCTTTATAGCGCCAGGAGCGCTTTGTTGGGACCCCAGCGTCAAGGAGCGTGATGCTCGGCGCTCCACTACAGCCTCCAGCGCCTGGAAGCGCTGGACTTGCCCTCGGCGCCAGGAGCGCTTTGTTTATGACAACGGGTGCCCACCCCGTGTGCTGCTGGTGACGGGAGCCTACCCCGTATTTAGGTGCTTGTCGGCGGGTACCCACCCCGCTTATTGGATTATCGCTGCAGCGGGTGCCCACCCCGCCGAAGATTGCATTTACCGAGGGAGCCCACCCCTCTTATCACCAAGACGATCACCGCCGCAGCCCGGAGTCCCGGCCGCGTCATCCCCCTGCCGCGCTGTGATTGGTTCAGCGGGAGGGGGTGTGACCCACGTGTTCCCAGCCCCGAGAGATGTCGCGCTGAGGAAGGGAGCAGGCGGGAGCCCACCCCGCGCTCCGGCGACCAGGAAGTACGGCCAAGAGGAGCGGAGTCCCCCGAGGACAGCCCGGTGAGTGGGGAAGGGCTTGGGGACTCCGCACGAGTATCGTGGGTGCCGGTCCCAGACCGGCTAATCTTGTAAGCAGCCCCCGCCTCCGGCGCGGGCCCGTTATTACTGAGAGCCTCGCGCCGAGGCTCCAACGACGGGGGCTGGATGTAGTAGAGCCTGTGAGGCTCCAACGGGGCACCTTGTTTTAAGAGTCCAAGGGGACTCCAACGTTGGGAGCAAGATTTTGTTAGAGTCCAGAGGAACTCCGGGGCCACGACTTGGTCAAAGAGCCTGCGAGGCTCACGAGTCCCCCGCGTGGGTCTCCAAGGACAGGGGGCACATTGGTCTTGAGCCACGAAGGCTCTTGGGGACATATTGTTAGCAGAGCCCACGAAGGCTCCACGAGAGAGGCAGATTCGTTTTAAAGGGCACAGTGGTGCCCACGCTCATTCCTACAGCTGCCCAGCACTTAGTGGGCAGCTGCAACGTTTAGGTTGGGATATTTGCGCTTTTTGGCTTGCGCAGCAGGCGCAGCCTGACTGGGACAGAGCGTCCTAGCCCCGACAAGGCCAGTTGGCCTAGGGACTGCCACAGGTGGTGGCGCATGTGAGTTTCTCGCTAAGGTTCCTAACCTGCACCTCTGAATGTATTTTATGCGTCATGTGCCTTGTTTTACACCGCTGAATGTTTTATGCATCATGTGTTGTCCTTCCTTGCACCTCTGAATGTTTCATGCATCATGTGTTTTCTTTCCTAGCACCTCTGAATGTTTTATGCATCATGTGTTTACCTGCCCGGCACCTCTGAATGAGTTTATGCGTCATGTGCCATGTCCTACACCTCTGAATGTTTTATGCATCATGTGTAATGTGCGTTTACCCCTACAGGTATTGTGATACTTAGGTGGTTGTTTGTTTTCTCCTAGTACAGGTGGTGCTGGTGAGGTCCTAGTTCCCTGCGTGACATTCTCCTAAGGTGGTTAGGGTTGCGTAGGTGGTACTTTCTGGTTACCAGGAGTTACTGGTTGTGTGTTATATATGTTATTGTGTGCTATGTTCTAAAGTATTATTCCTAAGTTCTAAGAGTGCTAATTTCGGACAGTGGTCCATGTGGCCCTGTCCCCTGTACATATAATCCCTTGTAAATTCTGCCCGTGCCTGTTGGCACATTGTAAAGTGTGTGTTTTTATCTAATGTGTTGTGTATAATACAAAGGCTATTTTTATAGAATACCTTGTGTGGAGTTTCCTTTGCGGTGGGCCTTGGGTGTTGTTGCTGGGTGCGCGCGCAAACGCTTTACACATCGCCTCAGAGATAAGCCTGACTGCTCGTGCCAAGCTACCAAGGGGGTGAGCAGGGGTTATCTTTGGCGTGTAACTCCCCAGCCCTGACTAGAGTGGTGGTTTCTGCCTGGCTTTGGCGCAAGCCTCAGCCAACCAGAAATCCCATTTCTAACACATACTTTCCCCGAATCGTTCCACAATGCCCATTTTTGACACGGAACCCTTTGGTGCCTCGTCAGTTGTTTCCATATTTCTCTCCTCAGTCTCCTTAATACCCGTATCAAAGTCAGAGGAGTAAGAGAGGTTAATTTCATCCTCCAAGCCATCATCACAATCGATGGGAATGGGTAATTCTGGGCCTAGTTCTTGCCCATCTGTAGTGCCCAAGACACCGTCAATGTCACTGCCAAAGCGTGACGTCATTTGGTTTTAGGCTTTGGGCTTTTTCACTCCCTTAGGCAGGTTTTCTCCTGCAGCCCTTTCCCTCTGGGCCTTAGCTGCCCTATCAGCCCCTTCAGGGTGTCCTGTGCCAGCCACGGGCCAACCTTGTTTGGAGAGGGCCTTCAATCTTTTATTAATTGTATCATCCAATGACCCCATTACCTTATTCAGGGCTTTATTTATAAGGCCTTCCAGCTTATACTCCATAGTATTAATTGAAGGCTCAAGGGACATAGGAGAAGGTAAGTGTATATCAAGATTGCTGAGCTCTGTACAAAGAAACAGCTGCTCTCACAGTTGGTTGGGCTACAAGTGGCAGAGTTCAGTTAGTTTGCCCAACAAGCCAAAATGGCTACTGTACTGTTTTAAATACTCTATCCGAATCTACTAAAATGTCCATCGGCACATATAGGGTTTTTCCTTGAAAGTCCTTTCTCTATTACAGTGGCTTACAGTATTTCTTTCTTCTTTTTTGGCATATGCAGTATTAGAGGTTGTGATCACTGGGCATCACATCAGCATATTTAATTCAATGGTCCGGCAGCCGCTGAGAAAGGAGGGCTGCCCGCGTCTGCCCTAAGCAGGTTGGATTTACTGCTGAGGCCGGCGAGGACTACGTCTGAGAGGTGCAGAAGTGGTGAGTCACCTAGCGCAGCTTGTCTGCCTTGGTGGGAGTAATCCTCCGCTAGTCGGTCTTCGAGGGGAAGGCGGCTCACGGGATTATTTTCCTATGAACTGCAGCTGCTATGACAATAGGGCACGATTTCAGTTTTATTTCAAAGAAAGCAGGCCCACTGCATAGCGAAGTGTGGGAGCGGTCTCTTAAAGAAAGGACCTATGCACTGTAAGGCCGTCGTTTTCGGCCTTAATAAGCCAAAAGAGATTATGAGTTGAGTTGGATACGGAGGTGGGAGGACCTCCAACCCGATGCTGTAAAGGAAAAGGGTGTTAAGTATATGAAAAAAACACCCACCTTTCCCGACATATTATGAACATTTAAAGGTTAACCTGGATAGACTGGAGAGTCTGCATTAGGGAAGACAAAGGACATTATAGTATTACTAATTGTTATAGGGGAGGGTGGGATGGCACAAGACAAATAAGGACTCAGCAAGATAAAGGATTAGTATGTAAAGGTTGTGAGCAGCAGCAACAGAGCAGGGAGAAGACTATATGTGGGGAAACTTTATAACTTATTAGAATGTTATTGAAGTTCTATTTCTTCAATTGTTGCAGCTGTGAGCTGACAATAAAGGATATTTGCATAATGTTAGCCTATGTTTCATGCCACAAGTATAATCCGACTCGCACATTTGCATCTTCAAACTACGCACTGCACTCCTTTACCCCCACCGGGACAGGTCTGTGCTATTGAGATATGTTCAAGCAAATAATATAAATGTTATCAAGTAACATAACTTGTGAGTGTATAGGTAAGCTTTATATCTGTCTGGTACTCCAGTGCTAGCTGAAGAATAAACACTATTGTAATCCTGAAGGAATGACATTGTATAAAATGTCTGAGAGTGGCAGGTACATACCATAGGATAGTATCAGTGCAGATTTTTGCAGCACCCCGGATGGAAGACAAAAACTGGTCATCCTGAAATAAGAAAGCTGAATATTTACAGTCTGTGTCGATGGAGTTGGACCATCCTAAACCTCAAGTGAAGATGGACAATAGGCCACCCTTCCAAGAAAGAGGATTTCAGGGTTATCGCGAAATCCCCAGTATTCAGCTATACTGGATCACACAAAGCTCAAGCACGAGTGGAACAACTCTGGTGGGTGCTGAAGAAGAAATCCCGAACAGGGGATGGGCAAATGTGTGAAAACATTGTTGAACTTTAAGTGCCCAGCAATCATTCTACTAGGTCAACCCATCCCAGGGACCAATGTCTGTTATAAAATATGACCTCTGTGATTCCTAACCCATTTGAACCACTGTGGAAAAGAAGGCAGAGCAGTGAGAAAATCAGCTAGCAGAGAATTGCCTGAAAATCTTAAATCCAGCCTACTAATTTGGTGTGAGTCAACAGCTAACCCCCCAGAAAATGTCAGTGCCTTTTAAACTGCATCTTCTGACTTTTTCACCGCAGCTACTGGCATTGACGTGCACCAAGGGCTGCTCTGCTTGGGGCCTACATTGGGCCTGAAGACTCCTCGACACCTGAGATCGCTGTGGGGTAGCAGGGGAGGGCTAAAAACCAAAAAGAGACGGCTCCGCCCGGGGCCCGTGTGCCCCCAAAGATGTGCAGTTATGGCAGCTGCAGGGACTCGACTCAGCGACTTTAGCTGCACCCAAGAAAATCTTGTGTTGGGGTGTGCCCGTGGAGTCGGAGAGGCCGGACTGAGGAATCATTGCGGCTCCACTGTGAGCCCCTCCACTGGATTTACCTTCCCCCTCCACTGTTGCAAGTGCAGGGGTGCCCAGTGGGCAAGCACTTTGAGGGCGGCACATTGGCCCTTTGCGGGCCGACACCCGTATATCACTGAGGCCTACTGCGGGCACTAAGGGCAGCCTGCTCTACAAAGATAGTCTGCCCTCACACCGAGGTTGAGAGCGCTTATCTCTCACCCTACAGTGGCACGGGTCATGATCGCGGTGGACCAGCACTGAGGTATCAGGGGCCCTGCTGGCACTGCTGGTGCACTGGCAGAGAGGCCAAGAGTACAACAGCATAGGGGTTCACTACAGGATAGGCATCATCATACCAATGCATGGAGGAGCTTGAACTATGTCTAGTGGGGCCTTGCTCCAGGTGGTTGCAGGAGGCACTGGCTGCGAATGGCAGAATTCCTGGTAGGTCCTCCACTCAGGATGACAGGCCCGGGGGTGCCCTGGGTTGTGCAGACCACTGTCCAGTTGGGAGGCAAGTGCAGTGGGTGAAGGACCTTGACTACAAGGGAGCAGCTGAGATGGTTGATACTCAATATTGTCCTGGGTATCTGACGCCGGGGCCCTGTGATGATTCCTGCCACCTTGTCCTTCTTCATTGGTGTGCATTGTCCACAGAGACTGAAGGGGGCATTCCCTGCTGCTGTGGCCTGGTACATTATTATGTGACTGATATGGGGGCTAAGGTGGGGTCGCTTGGTGGTAACTGCCCCTGTGGACTCCAGCTATCCCACTGAACTGGACTTGGGACATTCTAGACTGCCTCCACTACTTGGCTTGCCCTACGACTCTGCTCCCTTGTGGTGCCCACTGTACGGTTAACTGGATTTTTCCTCCTGAACTGTGTTAGGGGGACAGCACTGGGTGCTCTCCCTCTTTCATCTACATTGTGGGGAAGGACAGGCCCTGGAGGCAGCAGCAGGGGAATACTATCACTCAATATACCACTCCTCGTCAAGATCACCCAAGTGCATCAGGAGCATCAGGAGGAGCCCTTGTGTGCGGCCCTTCTGGCGGTGAAACAGGGCTTGAAAACAGCTCTTGAAGGCCAAATAGCAGGGGTGTCTATTGAGGTGAATTTGCCTTGGGTGGATCTCTGCAAAGTGCTGGACAAGGTGGAGAACGCGAAATCTAACATTGCTTCCCTGCAGTCGGAGGTACAGCTACTTAAAAAACAGCTCTCCCAGCTGCAGGCCATCTCCAACAACCTGGAACACCGAGTTGAGGATGCTGAGGGCCGCTCATGATGGACCATTGTGCATCTTCTTGGCTTCCCTGAGAGGGTGGAGGGACAGTTGGCAGAGCTCATCTTGGACCATTGGGTGAGGCACACCTTATGCCCCAAAGACTTGTTTGAGTTCGTTGTTATAGAAAGGCCACATAGGGCATTGACACCTGTTCCTCCTCTGGGCACCCCTCCGTGGGCTTTCATCGCTAGGATATTGAATTACAGGGATAGGGAGCGCCGCCAGAGAAGCACCCATTCTGCAGTTTGAAAATGATAACATTTCAATTTACCCTGACTATACTCAGAGGGTACAGGAGCGGCGCAAGTCTTTTCTGGAGATGAAAAGGTAGTTGTGCACCATGACCCTTTGGTACATTCTCCTTTATGTGGCTAAACTCTTTCATCACAGACGGGAGGTCACACTTCTTTGAGTGGTATGAGGATGTCTGTTCCTGGCTAGACATGCCAAATGGCCTTCTGCTGTGCACCCTGAGCTAAACGTATCCCTTCCACACCCGACTTGGGCAGTACGGACGCAAGCGTCTCCACTCCATGTACGGTGGCAGGCCGACGGCAGAAGGCACTGGCCGCATTATGGTCCTGGAGGATTGCACCATGGACGCTGCTGAGCTAGAGACCCAGCGAGTGTCTGAGACACTGCTGAGTGGGGACATGCTAGATGGTGGGGCATTGGATGCTCCTTCTCACTCCAGTGGCTTTGCTCATGATACTGTGTTGCTCTGAGTGGTCTTTACTTTTCTCCTAGTTGCAGAGAGGATATCAAGCTGCCTGCTATCCAATGTATCAGGAAAGGGAATTAGAGAGCTACCACTCCGGGTTGCTAGAATGTGGAGGGAGTGGGGCCATCGGAGTCTCTAAGAGCCCTATGTGTGAATGTAGACCCACTGCTACAGAGGATGATTCTTCCTCGGCATCTAACTCACCCTTTTGTGGGGCGTGGGTGCTGTATATGATCATCTGTTGGCCTAAAGAGGCTGTGTTCTGCATGGAATGTTGTTTATCACCTGGTTTGTGACTGTTGCAATAGCGGGCAGAGTGAGGATTTCTGGGTGTTGTGCCATTATGGTTTGCTTTTACTTGTCCGGAGTGGACGGAGTTTGTTGGTTATGTGTTCTGTTCTATTTCCCAGTGTTTTTCTTCCAATCATGTCACAGGGGAGGTGGGTAAAGACTGCCCTGCGCACTTCATCTATAATGAGTACACCTGGATCTTTTAAGCTCCTTTCATAGAACGTAGAGGGGCTGGGATCATATAAAAAATAGTATAGAGTTCCCTCCTTTCTTAAGAGACGTAAGGTAGATATTGCTTGCCTGCAGGAGACTCATCTTTCAGACGGGGAAACTGGTAAGTTAGCAAAAAAATGGAGAGAACAGGCCTACCATGCTAATTATTCGACGTTCTCTCGGGGTATTCTTATTTGGTTTGCACCGGGGGTTCCCCTTGCCCTTTCCTATAAGGAGGAGACTCGATGGGGTGGATGTAGTCATTGTCAATACATATGGGCCCAACATCGACAAAGAGACCTTTTACCCGAAAGTGCGAGATGTTATCTCTCCAGCCATAGACTCTCAGGTTCTATGGGCAGGGGACTTTAACTGCATATTATATGGTACCGTAGATAGGCACCCCCCAAGTCATAATACCAAACCTAAGATGACTTTCGCACTTCGGGAGGCTACCGATCACTAGGGACTTTGTGACATTTGGAGGGGTTGCCACAGCGCGTTGAAGGAATATACATGCTATTCCCCGATGCACGGTACCCACAGCAGACTTGATCGTATTCTTTTAATCGCCTCACTAGGCTCCAACATCCTCACGGTGTTGCACCTATCCTGCTACTTGTCTGATCATGCCCCTGCTTACTGCGAGATTGAATGGGTCACCGTAGACCTGGATGCTATCTCCAGAGGCCCTACAGGATCCTGAGGGCTGGGAGGTTCTGGCTTGCACACTGGTGGATTTCTTTGAACTCAACTGGCCCACGACGCATTTGTGGTTGACTGGGTGGGAAACTATGGAAGCTGTGATCCAGGGGGTGTTGTATAGGCATTTCTTGTGGGGTTAGGCTTCCCCTGCAATCCGAACTTCTTCAGAGGTAGGACGAGGTGGCGGCGCAAGTCCAACATCTGACACTGGCAGGGTTGGAGTGGCAGCAGGAAGAATTACTGGCTCAGCGGCGGGTCACCGAGGTGAGGGATACGCTCGAGAAAAGTACTCTAAAATAATATTGTCAGCTTCTTCATAGGAAGGGAGACAGCCCTAGTCAGCTGTTGGCCTGGATTCTCTAGCGGGAGGCTCCCCACCCCTCCATTCTTCAGACGGTCCCCACAGGGCTGGGAGGTTTACAAACGGGGCATAGTGGATGCCTTTAGTCTAATTTGGAACAGGTGTATCATAATCCGACCCCATCCAAACTAGAGCATATCGAAGCCTTTCTGACCACTTTGCTGCTCCCGCTATTGGGGAAAGTTGCTGTTCGTGAATTAGATGCATATGTCACCCTAGAGGAATTCTATACAGCCCTAGTGCAACTGCCTGGAGGTAAAGCGCCGAGCAGTGATGGGTTTCCCGACAAGTTGTACCAGACGTTCGACCTGTTCTTACTCAACAATTACTGGAGGTGTACTTGGAGGCTAGGGAATCTTTGGGTGCTCCCACCATCTATACAGCAAGGCTGTATCTCTATGATGCTGAAGCCCAGCTCAGATTCATCGGACCCGTCCACCTTTAGACTGCTTACCATGATTAATAAAGACACAAAGGGGATTTGCAAAGCACTTGCTTTTCGTTTGCGCCCAGTGATTACACAATAAATCCATGATGACCAATGTGGTTTTATACCCAGTCGTAGTACCGCTATGAATCTACGGTGGCTAATGCATGTCCTACATGAGGTGGAGGGTAGAGAGGAGGAATTGGCTTTGGTCTCCATTGACATTGCCAAAGCTTTTGACACAGTTGATTGGAGCTACCTTATGCGGGTGGTGGAGGTGGTGGGGTTCGATGTGCATTTCCACACCTGAGTGCTCCACTTGTATACGGGTCCCACAGCCAGGGTACGAGTGGGCAAGCTATACTCTGAATCATGGGAGGTGGGCAGAGGCACATGTCAGGGCTGTCCATTGTCGCCACTCCTTTTCGCTATATCGTTGGAGCCCATGACCATTCAGATCCGACAGAATCTTGAGTGGGGGACTTTACTCACCTAGTGTCCCTGTACGTTGACAACACACTTTTCTATTTTTCGACTCCTTAATGATCACTTATCATTATGTTGACTCACCTGACTGCTTTTGAGGAGCTGTTGGATCTTGAACTTAATTGCAGGAAATCACTGGGGTTTCCTTTAGGATCCTTGTTCACTCATCATCCGGCTGCCCTGCAGCCCATACCCCTCCAATGGGAGACTAATAATTTCCAGAACTTGGAGTGACGGTAGCCCATATGCCACAGAAGTGCTTTCAATATAATATTGGGAGGGTCACGGAGGGTCTTCATTCATCTGTGCAGTTTTGAAACTCACTCCCACTTCACTCATGGGTCGCGTGGCCATCTCAAAGATGGTGTTTTTACCACAATGCTTATACTCTATGCAGCATTAGTTCGATACTTTACCTTGTACGATGTTTTAGAGGTTGCATTCTCTCCTAACCTCACTGGTATAGGATAGGTACACTTTAGAGTAGTGAGGGATTATCTGTTTTAGCCACTGGAGGAGGGGAAGAGTTGTCAGTACCCAACCTATAACAATATTATTTGGCTTCCCAAATCCAACATGCTGTGCACTGTCTTGTGGAGGAGAGCACTTGGGATAAATCTCTATTCAGGAACGCAGTGAGGGGCTCATCCCTTCCTCAACTTCTGATGTCCGGAGGTCAAGATGTGGCACCACTCCTGTACACTGCCTCACTGTGGCAGTGTACAGGAGGAACAAACTGTTCGGGTGGTCCTGGGTAGGGCCCCCTTTGTCAGCAAGTTTGTCTTTTGGCATTTACTGGCTTTTCAAGTGCTGATGGAATTTGTGGATGTCTCATCCAGAGGGAGGGTGGCTGCAAGATGTTGAAGAGCTTGTTCTCCAATGAAGAATTGTTCACGTTCAAGGTGGCAAAGGATAGCTTCCATGTAGGGCCGAGCCAGTTCTTGCAACATGCCATTATTTCTGCCATAATCCGGGAAATATATCCTACATTCCTGGAGGCTTCTGTTACGTCACTCACTTTCTGGGGCCTGTTGGAGTTGGGTGAGGGTCGCCATCTGGTTTCTCTCCTATACAAGGCCATGACAGTAGATTGTTTGCATGTTCCTTTTCCTGCCTAGGAGGCTTGGGATGGGGGACCTGCGGGTATAACTCAGGGATTCCCAATGGAAGAGAATGTGTACACTGGTAAAGTATGTATCGAACAATGCCATATTTAAACGTATACACTTTCATTGTTTGAACATTGCATATGTCACACCAGTGCTACTACATAAAATAGACCCTAGTAAGCCAGTTGGTTGGCCAAGATACAAGGCAGCTCTGGCCTCATTTTTGCATTTAGCGTGGGACATCCCAGTGGTATACGAGTATTGGCTGAAAGTACTGGCCCGACTGAGGACCGTTGTGTGGAAACGTGTGGACATGGGAAACATCCATTACAACGATGGCAATACAATGCCTTTACAACGCAGTCAATAAAATGTAAATTCCATTGCAACGAATGCCATTACAACGCATATCCCTGACCAGCACGTACCCTGAGGTAAGCACCCGGCAGTGTTGTAATAGTAACTTTCTTTGTAATCGAACATGCGTTGCAATGGCTTGCGTTGTAATGGCTTGCGTTGTAATGGAAGTTGCGTTGTAAAGTTATGCATTGTAATAGTTTGAATTGTAAATACATACATTTGGACACGGACCCTGCTGTTTGCCTGTTGGGTGACATCAATCGGGAGAAGGGTCAGCAAATGGACTTTAAATTCATACACTTGGTGTTTCTCCTGGCTACGCGACGAGTGGCAATCATAAGGATGGGCCAAATGGGTCTGAGTGTCGATGGATGGGTGGCGGACGTGGCAAAGTGGGCGGTGGCTGACGAAATGCGTTTGAAGCTGTGCAGGCGTAATGATAAGGCTGGGGGGTGTGGGTGGAACTCATGGTCAGATTCATTTACCCTTAGGATACAAGTTGCACTCCTCAACGGGCAAGGAGCAGTCTATTGGCACAGATAAGGACTGATTCTGTTTTTTGTTGTTTTTTTTAAAATCAGATGTGACGATCCATGTTGAATGTGTCCAGGGCTAGCCTGATGTTTTCTACTATGTACATGCAGATGTGCGATTTGGGCATATTATTTATATGGTATGGGTGTGCTCCTACTGGATGAACCTATCCTACCAGTGAAAATAATAAAACTTGTCTTAAAAATAAAACGGTTATACATGTTGTCTCGCTTGATAGTTTCTGGAATGAATATTATATTCGTGGAAGACTTCAATGAGAAAATAAAAGGTTACCGCTTTGTGGTTTTTGGAGTGTGTGGTGCACAACTCTTTGTGCCGCGACCCCAGTGCTAGACTGGGGAACCAAAATCCACCCTCGCAAAAATGCTCAAACCAGCCGGCTCCCTTCCTCTTCTCCCACCATCGCTGTCTTTCCATCCATCCACTCTTTCTCCTTTTCTCCTCTCTTCTACCTCTCTGATCACTTTCCCTTCCTTTCCCTTCCTCCCTCTCTTTCTTTCTCTCTTGAAGCCTCTCTGTTCTTGCTGCAATTAACCCTGGGGAGATGGGGAAAGTGGCAAATGCTATGCCACCAGGGAAATGCCCGGTGGAATAAAAGGCCTGTCCAGCCCTGCTCGACCCCAGCTTATAAACGTTTTCAGTAAATTGATGATGCTGGTAATGGCAATAGAAAAACACAGTGTCTGTGATGCTCGAAACATAGTTCACATGTTCAATTAAGAGTTGAGTTTTCTGGGACTCTGGTGAGCTTTACTTTCTTCATAGATTACAATCTGTTTTATTGATTCGTCTGAGCGCTACTTGCTCCCCAGAGAGCAGTGGAGACAACACGCAAATCCTGTGGTGTTAACCAGAGTACCTAGGGAAAGTAAATTACGTCAAGAAGGAAGATAGACTGCACTTTTAATGAGACCTGGGACTTAA
Organism: Triturus cristatus; assembly: GCF_964204655.1. Lineage (NCBI taxonomy): Eukaryota > Metazoa > Chordata > Amphibia > Caudata > Salamandridae > Triturus > Triturus cristatus. Next base: position 516,551,386 of record NC_140588.1, read on the forward strand.
CAAAGGAAGCATGGGTAAAAGGTTATTATTCAGAATACCACGTCTGTTAAGTAATATATTGCAAAATACATCATTTGAATCCCACTCCAGAAAGTATTTTAAACATCCCACTCCAGAAAGTATTTTAAACATACACTGGTGGAAGTAAACATGTTTTATATTAACACGTTAGATTTTGAGAATGTATCTGTCTAACACAACTTTTGCTCACCAAATGCAATAAAATCTTTTTTGCAATCTCTAAAAGCCTAATTTAAAAGAGTACCGTAACAAGATTCCCTCATAAAGTGCCAGGAGTCCTATTAACCCTTCAGTTTTTTTTACCCTGCCATAGTATGAGGATAGGCAACGGTGTAGATGGCACTCATTTTGTCATCAGGTGTGTAGTGATGATGTCCCCCAAAATGGTGTAAAACCTATGGGTCAATTTTAGATTGGGGTATTCTGTACAATTTTCGGTGGAACCCCGTCTGTGGAAGATTGCTATGTAAATCACTCTGGTCTTCCAGAAAAGGTCTGCCCTGACATGCTGGTATAAAACACAAAGCACATTAATCAATCAATCAATCAGGGAATTGTAAGCGCGCTGCTCACCCGCAAGGGTCTCAAGGCGCTGGAGGGGGGTCTGCAGCTCCGTTCAGTCGAAGAGCCAGGTCTTGAGGGCCTTCCTGAAAGCGTTCAGGGAGGGGGTGTGTGTCTGATGTCGATCGGGAGTTCGTTCCAGGTCTTGGCTGCACTGTAGGAGAAGGCTATTGTCCCTGTTCTGGCTCTGCATATGCGTGGGGTTTCGGCGAGGGCGCGGTTGGCGGATCGGAGGTTTTTCTTGGGTGCGTGGAAGCTGATTCTCTCGTTGAGGTATTGGGGTCCGGTGTTGTGGAGGGATTTGTAGGCGTGTGTGAGTATTTTAAAGGTGATTCTCTTCTCGACGAGGAGCCAGTGAAGGTTCCGTAGGTGTTGGCTGATGTGTTCGTGTCTGGGGAGGCCAAGGACGAGTCTGGCAGCAATGTTCTGTATCCTCTGGAGCTTGCGGAGTAGAGACTTGTTTATGATGGCATAGAGACCGTTCCCGTAGTTGAGCCTGCTGGTTATGAGGGCATTCCTTGAGGGGGATCCATTTGAAAGTCTTGCGGCGGGTGTTGAAGCAATTGGGGGTGAGGGCGTTGACCTCTTAGTTCATGGAGAGGGAGGAGTCGAGTATGATGCCGAGGTTTCTAGCATGGCCCGTGGGGGTGGGAGGGGTGTCAAGGGAAGTGAGCCACCAGGTGTTGTTCCATGCTGAGGGGGTGGTTCAGAGAACGAGGACTTCTGTCTTCTCCGATTTGAGCTTCAGGCAGCTGTTGCTCATCCAGGATGCGACGTCCTGCATTCCTTCCTGGAAAATATGTCTGGTGGTGGTGAGATCCTTGGTAAGGGAGAGGATGAGTTTGGTGTCGTCGGCATAAGACACTATGTTGAGGCCGTGCTGTCTGACGATGGCAGCGAGGGGGGCCATGTAGATGTTGAAAAGGGTAGGACTGAGGGATGATCTCTGGGGTACTCCGCAGTTGATTTCCGTGGTCTCGGAGAGGAAGGGTGACAGCCTGATCCTCTGGCTCCTGCCAGTGAGGAACGAGCGGATCCAGTCGAGGGCAGTTCCTTATATGCCGAAGGCGGGTAGTCTGGCGGCGAGTGTGCGGTGGGAGACAGTGCATGTGAAAGTCTCTACTTGGAATGGATTCACAGTTTGGTGTTACATGTGTAATACTTATTTTACTTAGTGACAAAGTCGCCATGCTAAGTAGACATTGCCGAATTGCAGATGGTAGGGACTAGATTACAGACACCCCTCTTAGTTGTGATATGGCTGATTATTTTTGAAATGTTTGACTTGCTTAGGTCAAACCTGCTGAAATTTACCAGGGGAAAATGACCAATAACTAACTGGGACACGCAGCGTTTGATGAGATAAGGCTGAAGGTCCACACGTTGTGCCCCTTTTTGAGGGCAGTAATCATAATTGGATGCTATTTATCACAATGAAATCTTTTTGGTGTCAGAAAATATTGAGCGAAAAAATTATTGCACCCTTTTATGAGCCAACTTTAATTGAGACTAAGGGGCCGATTTATATGGTTGCGGAAAGGGTGTCTTGTTACACCATAATAGTCCCCCCGCATTTTAATCCTTTGATGTAACAACAACAGAGAGTAATCTGTCTCTGTCGTGGCACACCCCAACAGTCTAGCGGGGTTAGGTCCATTGAAGGTTGACCAGTATGTCCTCCCACCTAATTTAGATGGGCAGACATACAGGCCCGTCACTTCCAGAAAACCTTGGCTTCTGCAAGAGCAGTGAAAACTGCAAAATGCCCCCTTTGACTTAGGAAATAACTCCCATGGTTAGAGGGGAATTGTTTTTATTTTATTTTCTGAAAACTAAATCTTGCTTTGGGGTTTTGTCTTTGAAAATAAAACATAAAATTACCTGCATTACGGCTCTCTCATGTTTGACGGAGCCGTATGGCAAGGTTACCCTACATTGGCAGAAAGTGCTCCAACAGCAGTTCCTCTCAATGATTGAAATGTCCATTAGCCTGATGGACATTCCAAAATTTGGTAGTTGGGATCTGCGCCATGGTAGTGGAGTAATTTACTCCGTTGCCTTCACGGAGAATGGCTGGACCGCCAAATTCAAAATCGGGCCCAAAGTTTTTCCTCTGAGGAGACTCCCACCAAGGGAAAAAGCCTAACCCCTGTGGTGGGTGTGTTTAAATAGAGATCTTCTTCCTCAGCCAGTGCAGAATAAGTGCTTTCTCTTCCACACCGGTTGCGGGTCTGAAATTGAGGGTTCATATATTTTATTACTCTGCATTAAAACACATTTTAATTGTGATCTCATTTGGTTACAGATACAGCATAATCCTGACAAATCTACTACCCTGAAACTAGCTGACTTTGGACTTGCCGTTCATGTTACTGAACCCATATTCACTGTGTGTGGAACGCCAACCTATGTGGCTCCTGAGATTTTGCTGGAAAAAGGTGAATATAAAATTTTATTTTCTTACTGTGCATTTCGTAAGAATTTACTCTTTTAAAAATGAAAGTTATATGCCCATTATTAATTTATTTTTGAATCACACTTCCCGAAATAGCAGAATAAATATAGGAGCATTTACTTAGCTTTGTTGTCAATCTAAACATTTTGCAAACTCTGTAGAGCATGTCAGCACCATCAAAACTGGTCGGATCCAGAAATACTTTGTGGAAGGATGCTCCACCAAGATTGTGCACCGGTGTTTTTGCCTGGATTGAGACTGGGAGCCAATTTATATAACTCTTGAAGTTGCCTAATTTCCATGGGCAGGATGTGATGCACAGTGGCATTATTTTTGTTGTTGTTGTTTTTTTAAATTCTTTTATGCTAGAATATAGTCTTACATGGTCAACAAATGGAGTCATTTTGATTACAAATAAGCATTTAAACATGACGGATAACAGATTTGATAGGTAAGTACAACCCCTGAAAAGGAGACCCCTCCTCTCTGTTCCTCCCTACAATCCCCTAAACACCCTCCGTGGGCCACAGATTTTTTCCCATTTCCGCGGGCAACCTCTGACTTTATATATAGTCTGCTCTGCTTGCAAGCACCAATCTAAGTCGGTTTTCCACGCCGCTATTTTGGGAGGGTTAAATGCACCCTAGTATTTTGCGATGTTACGCTTGGCGATTATAGCCTCCAGAGTCAACCACATTCTCGTTTACTTGGGCCAGTCCTCCTCTCCCACAATCGTCAGTGAAAACTATTTAGCCCCCAGCGAGATCTCAACTCCCGTCACACTGGCCGTACTATCCCGTACTTTTCCCCAATAGTTTTGTATCTCTGGGCATTCCCATATTATGTGTATGAAAGACCCCTCCTTCTGTCTGCAGCCCGTGGCATAAATTTGATCAACTAAAAACACAATTGAGGAGCAGAAATCCAACATGTCAATTGAGTGCCAAGGTCACATTGGGTAGTGCAATTTATAATGTATAATTATACGGTGGGGGAGGGGTCCCTCCATGGAAGTAGACTCCAGGGTAAGGGAGACTTGAGCGCACAAGAGTCCAGTCCAATGGCACCCAAGTCAAAGGGTGTGGGGTGGAAGAAGGTGTGGGCAATTCTCTGGGTTGTGGGGACACAGCAAAGATAAAAAAGGAGAGTTCATGAAGGTGGGTTAGGTCAAGAGAAATTGGAAATATTCATATTAGAAACGTGTTAAATGGATTAAGAGGAGAAAAAGAAGCAGCGAAGAAAGAGGTTAAGACTAACGAAATACAAAGGAGAAAGATATGCAGAGAGGAAGCAGGACACGTGCATCAAATTGCCAGGCATCGTTTGGTACACTACATAGCATCCAATGAGCAAGAGTTTTAAAGGCAGGTCAAGGCACACAACACTTTTCTATTGTACAAACATGATGCACTTTTCTGGCAAGTCAGACAGTTATAGCTACCGGCTATCTTTTTATTCCTAATATGGAAATGATAAGCTATAATTCATTACATGAAAATGATTCTTGTAGGTATTTGCACACATCACTTTTCAGAAAATATAGAATGCACTTTACCCACATTGGGGGGGGGGGAATATTGGCAGCCTTAGTGCACAAGCTATTTCCCTTTTTTTTCCTTTTAACGATATATATCTTTAGAAACCAAGATGGATAAAGAAGTCCTGAAGATCATTTCGTTAAATGCCAATAGTCTTAATACTAAACGAAAAGCATAGGCAAAAGACATATGGCTGGAGGACACTGCCCAGACATTGTGTTTATACAGGAAACACATTTTATGAATAAAAAAGATGGTTTGCGTGAATTCCTAAAGTTGCGGGCTGCCTTTAAATGTTTATCAAATGCAAGTGCTGTGCATAGGGGCATGGTAATTTACGTTTACAGGCACCAACCCGTTGAAGTATCCTTTACCCAGTCAGACACAGAAGAAAAGTGGGTTGTAGCCAGCGGTGTATTGAATACAATGAGACTCACCATAGCCACGATATATGCACCAATATTGGATAACTCTATTCCCCTCATGGAGTTGAATCAGGCCCTAATTAACATCTCAGGGTATTTACATTTTTTGCAAAATCCGGAATTAGGTACATCTCCACCGTTGCTCGTAAACAAAATCACCTGCGAATGGCCAAAGCATTAACAAATTGCATGAGTGAATTAGATCTAGAAGATCTCTGGCGAGACAAACACCCACAAAAGCGTGAATTTTCATGTTTCTCAGCTAAACACAACTCCGCTTCAAGATTAGATTATTTTCTCTCTACACGTAGCTTGAATTTAACTGAATACGAGCTTATACGAAATGCTTTTACAGATAATGCTATGGTTAAAATGGAAATTACGGGAATTACGATAGAGAGACAAGTCGGAAGATGGACTTTTGTTAAAGTTAATGTAGAGGATGAGGAATGGTGCACAGAAGTAAATAATGAGATCTCAAATTATTTTAGGATAAATACTAATACCCCTTGAATAGAGAATGTCTGCAAGGCATTTAAGGCAACTATCCAGGATATATTACCACCAAGGGGATCCAGCAACAAAAAGTGGTATCTTTACAAAGAATGAAGCGGAGGACTGAGTTGCACCAGACAAGTGTAATATCCATGCAAATAAGACTGTGGTAAATAAAGAATTATTTACACAAGCTAAAATACACGTGCAAGAATATTACTATGCACAAAGTTACAATGCCAATTCCATATATGTTCAAAAAATATATGAAGAAAGTGAATACCCTGGTAAATTGCTGACTTGGCAGTCTAGAGAATGACAAGCAAGTAATAAGATTACATCTCTAGTAGACACAGAAACCAACGTCCACTTAACAGATCCCCAAGAGATGCAGTATGTCTTTCTCAAACATTATGAAAGTATATACAATTCGCAACAACAGATTGATATTACATGGTTAAATTAATTCTTAAATAAGCTTCCTCTTCCACGGTTGGAAAATGATCAAGCAAATCAATTGGTAGCTAAATTCTCTTTAGAAGAGGTAGCTAGAGTGGTAAAATCATTAGCTAATGGTAAATCGACTGGGAAAGATGGCATTCCAGCAGAATTAAATAAAACGTTTGCACCAATTTTAAATAAAGAAATCTTAAAACTTTCAAATTACATACTAGAAGGAGGCAATCTCCCACCTTCCTTTCGAATAGGGGTGGTAGTAAACTTTTTAAAGAATGATAAAAAAAAGAAAACATTAACTCTTGTAGGCCAATTGGTTTAATTAATGTAGACTATAAGATCTTTACCAAACTCTTAGCTAATCGAATGAGCAGAGTCACAGATTCCATTGTTCACCCCGATCAATGCAGCTTTGTGGTGGGAAGGCAGTTATTCTCAAATACAAACTTTTTAATTGAAGCCGTAGATTTCCTGACACAAAATAAAGTGCCTGCCCAGGTGATGTTTTTAGATGCTGAAAAGGCATTCGATATATTATGCTGGGAGATCCTTTTTATGAATCTCGGGGCATCTGGGCTTCCAAAAAACGTGCTTCATATAATAATGCATTTATATAAAGGAGCCACTGTGCAAGTAATTATGAACTCAAGGAATATTGGCGCTTGCAAAGTTAACAGGGGCAAACGGCAGGGTTGTCCCCTATTGCCAATGCTCTTTTACTTGTTTATAGAACCCTGGCGATGGCCATCAGAACCAATGGAAACGCAGTGGCACCTATAAATGGCATGTCAAATATTAAATTATATGCTGATGACATTGCCCTATTCCTTAAACCTGAGATTAACATCCAGGAGCGTGTTTTGGGGATCTTTCAAGAGTTTCAAGAGTTAGGTGGATATAAGATAAATAAGTTAAAAACTGAAATTTTATTGTGTAATGCACAATGCTGCCAGAATTTGTCACTCAAGTAATGCACGACCAAAACGTTATCTAGTGAATAATGTCTCTGAGAATGTCAATTATTTGTATGTATTGAACTACGTTCCATTAATTCATAAGATGAAGGCACTGCTGACAAAATGGATACATCTGCCAATTTCATTAATGGGATGTGTTACCACAATTCGCATGTCCATATTGCCTTTATGTAATTATTTGCTCTCCACTGTACCACGCGTTTTACAGATTACATTTTTTAAAGAGTTAGAGAGTTTATCTTCAGCGTTTGTTTGGGCAAATAAACTGCCAAGACTAGCTAGACACCTTTTATAGACCAACTATGGAAGGGGGTCTGAGTCTACCAAATTTGATGGAATATAACTGTGAACTTTGCACACAACACCCATAGATTTATTAGATCCTTTGAGCTGTCCTGGATAGACAATTGTTTTATAGAAACGATTTTCCAAGAATACAGCATTTTAGACTTCTTGAGACATGCAAGAAACCCTAAGAAAGTTAGATATAAGATCTTGCAATGGTTAATAAAACAGAAAACACAATTATTTAAGTATTATAATATACCGCTTGTTAATGGTTCTACGTGCCTTGCTGATATATATATAGGGGACCGAATCTTGATATAGAAAAACATTATACAAAAGTGGGAAGGCAATGGCTACAGCACGGTTTTCGATTTTACTAATAGAGATATTTGGGAGAGTTGGAATGAGATCGAGCCCAATATTAGATATTTCAAGGATACACTGCAGTCGTCGTATATACAGAGCAGGCATTTCCTAAAAGACATAGATCTGGCTGTGCTTATGTCAAGATTGAATCTTATAGAGGATTTGATAGAGGTAAGCACATGTAGATCATTTTTATGAAGAATTAAGAAGGCAAGGGATAAGTGGCAGGCCACTGAAAATATTCAGCTCTTGTTGACAAGCTGGATAAGATAATTATAATGTCACACTACTAAAAGGGGCTAATTTTAGAAGAATGCAATTTTATGCCAAATGGCTATTATATAGGACTCCTGCATTTTTGCATAAAATATACCCTCAGGTGTCTGATTCATGCTTTCGATGCCCGGCAGGAGGGGGGGGGGGGGGGGGGGGGGGTGCAGCTGGACCCACATCATCTAGGATTGCCCGAAAATAAAACAATTTTGGGGTGATATTGAGAGACTTTGTTCTCGCTACTTGGAACCAAGGATGTCCATAGATGCCCAGACTGCTGCTCTAGGATACTCTCCAGATATACATATCAGCCCTCTACAGGAGAAACAGTTATTTATTATTGTATTAGTTGCCAGATCTTTAGTATTGCAGAATTGGCGAACTGAAGTTACCCAAACATTCCAGCAGTGGTTAAATTAAATGTGCAGAGTTGAAGAAATGTAAAAAAGATATGCTTTAAGGTCAGGCTCCTACTCAAAGTATCAACTGTTGTGGTTTTTATTAATTTTTAAATGGGGTAAGAGGTTAGGATGTAATATAAATGTATAAATCTTGGAAATGTGATGGGCAATGCGGCAAGGTACAATAGGAAATGTGCAATATTGATGAGAGTCATATATTATCCCAAAATGTCAAGAAGACGGCTTCGCAATTCTCCTTTAGAATGTATCTCTAATTTACCTGTAATATGATGTAGGGAATGTATATGTGTCAAGTATGTTTTATTTAATAGGTATATTTAAAGCTTTACATTCAATATTTTTGGTGTTAATCATGTTGATAATGTGATCATTAAACTCGCTGAAATAAAAATATTTATTGAAAAAAACAATATGAGGAACACGCAAACTATGTTAGCGATGACACTGGGGTCTATTACACATCGAACTACACATTCCTCTGTGAAATTGTTTCATTAGTGAGGTTTTGTGTCACCACTCTGTCACATGCAGTGCCTAATTTTTAATAAAAAAAAGATAAGCGTCCGTCCCTCAAATGTTTTTAGGAGGTTGTCGCCCACTTTTTTTATTTTTGTTTTATATAGCGCAGACTTGACCCGAAGGTATCAGAGCGCTTTACATGAGCCTTATTTTTCATTCTTTCTTTTCTGCCTTCTTTCCTTCTTTTGTTCCTTCTTTCTTTTTTGCATTTCCTTTTTTCTTTCCTTCTTTTTCCTTCTTTCTTCTTTTTTGCTTCTTCCATTTTACTTTCCATCTTTCCTTCCTTTCTTCTTTTCTTTCTTTTTATATTCTATCATTCTTTCTCTTTCGCTCTTTTTCTTTTATCTTCTTTCCTTTTTTTCTTTCACTCATTTCTTCTTCCTTTTCCCTTTTACTTTTTTTTCTTTTTTTTCCTCGTTTGTCTTCTTTCATTTTTTCTTTCTTTCCTTCTGTTTTTCATTTTTGCCTACTTTCATTTTTTCTTTCCTTCTTTCTTTCTTCTTTGCATCTTTCCTTTCTTCCTTTTTGGCTTTAATTTTTCTTTCCTTCTTTGCCTTTCTTTTTTCACCTTTATTTCTTGCCTTCTTTACTTTTCCCCTATTCTTTCTTTTTTTCCTTACTTCTTTCTTCTTTACCTTCTTTCCTTCCTACTTTCTTTATTGTCTTCTTTCTTACATTCTTTGCTTTTTCTTTTTCCCTTCTTTCTTCTTTGCCTTTCCTTTTTTCCTTTTTCCTTCTCTCTTTCTGTTTTGCCTTCTTTCATGTTCTCCTTCTTTTTCCATTATTCCTTCTTTCCTTCTTTTCTTATTTTTCCTTCTTACCTTTTTCTTTCTTTCCTCCTCTTTTGCCTTCTTTCTTAAATTTTTCCATCTTTCTTTTTCTTTCTTTCTTTTTGACTTCTTTGCTTTTTTCTTTCCTTCTTTCTATTTTGCCTTCTTTCTTCCTTTCCATACTTCTTTCTATTGCCTTCTTTCCTTCTTTCTTTCTTTTTTGCTCTCTTTTCTTTCTTCTTTTTCGTCTTCTTTCTTTCATGAATTTTGTTAGAGACTGCCTCTCTATATAGTGTACTAAAACAAAGTACACTGTGCAGAGAGTCCAGTGGGCCCCCAATTGGTTTACAGAGGCAATAATGGATAATTCTAACACCCTCTTTTGTGGTAGTGTGCACGAGCAGTTAGGCTTATCAGAGGGTAGTACTAAGCATTTGTTGTATGCACAGAGGCAATAAATGGTACACACACTCAAAGAATAAATCTGTGACCAAATTAGAAAAATAACACTTCTTTTATATATATTCCAAACTCAAAAACTTCATTCAAAGGTAAGTACAGTTTTCAATAGAAATATGCACAGGGAAGTAAGCGCTTAAACCTGTGTGCTTTTACACACAATGCACTCTTATGGCAGAAAAAAGTCAAAGATGCATAAAGGTAGGTACAGTCAGTTTCAGGGTTTCACCTTCTGGGATTGGAATAGTAATTGGCCAAGGTTCAGAGTACTACCAGCAGTTCTTCAGGAACTGCCCGGATCTACCGAGAGCATGGGGGCTGCTGAGGCTGGTAGCTACGGAAAATGGGGGCAACCTGAAAAGAATCTGCACAAGGGGGACTTGTGGGCTTGTCCGAGGGCTCCCAAATGGGGGCTTAGGTCACAAGGGGTGTTGGAGCAAGGGGGCACAGCGGGTTTCCCGGAATCTGGGTCGGGGGCACAGGTGCAGAGTGGTTAGGTCAGCTGGGTTGATGAGCAAAGACGCACCTCATGGTTGGGGACAAAGAGTTGACAGGGGCAAAATCAAAGCAGCTTGGCCACTCTTGAAGTGTGTATCAGTGATGCTGATGTCCCTTGACAGCTGCTTGGTCCTGGTGCAGTATGAATCTGGACTGGACTGTCGCTGTTGGTGTTTGGTGTAGGGTATCCGGTACCCCGAGGGTTGGTACTGTATGATTTCTGTTGGCCCTGATGTCTTCACACTCAGTGGGGAGACATATCTGACTTTCCAGAGCATGGGTACCTTTTCCTGGGGGTCTGTGGTCGGTCAGGCTAGGGACATGAAAGGCGGTGGACCGGACTCTGCTGGTTGGTGCCTGTGGACTGCAGGGGAGTAGCTCCTTTACTCCAAGGGAGGCTTATGGTGTTTGTCGAAGTGCTGGTGGGCTACCCAAGACTTTGGTAGTTTTCCAGCTCACAGGATGAGTCACTCAGTTGTGACTGTTGAAAGAGGGCTAAGGACAGCAGGGTTTCAACCAAACACCAAAGTTCCGCTGTCGTTCTCACCTTGGGTTTAGGGGTGCTCCCTAAATGCTCAATTTAGGAGTGTTAACAGGCTACCTACCTTAGGGTGTCTGCACGCTCTATATGGCCGCTTCCTGTGGAAAGTTGGCATCACCCTGACCCTAGAATGCTAATTCCATCCAAAACAACATGGAGGAATCTGAAAAGTAGGGTCCATATCAGCTGGCCCGTCTTAGGGGTGGTGCTGGCTGAATGTGAGCACACCTCCAAATCTAATTAATTGGCACCAAAAAGTGGAGTCAGGACAGGAGGGTGAGTACCTCCACTACCTGGAGAGGCCCGGGGTCATATAACAAAAGCAGCAGGGACTTTGAAGCTTCCTGCCTTGGAATGTTCATCCTGCTTGGAGGAGGTGCGAACGCCGCTGCCCAGAGCAGGCTTTGTTCCCGACCTGCCTATGGTGGCTGGCTAGTAAAGAGCAGTCAGTCAACACACTAGTAGTCAGTAGTCTAAGGTGCCCTCTCTGTGCATTTATTAATAAATCCAGCACTGGCATCACTGTTGGTTTATTCAGTGGTTTAGTAAGGCGAGGTGTTTGGTAGCAAACACCTTGGGGTACAATGAAGCCATTATCTAGCTGGGGAACTCCTAATCATGAGTGTCCAGCCCATGTACTCGTTATTGATTCCCTGTGCAATTGTGATATCTAAGGGAGATCTTAGATACCACGGGAAAGCATTCCCACAAGCAGATATACCCACACATGGATATAGTGCACCCTGCCTTTGGACTCTAAGGCCTGCCCTAGGAGTGACTCACCTATACTACATGCAGTATTTTGTTGGCATGGCACACAGATGTGTGCCATGTTGACTCTTTGGTTTTCTGTGCACCAAGACATATAGGCTGCAATGGCAGTTTGCATGAACTTGGTGAAGGGTCCCTTGGCGCAATTCGTGCTGCAGCCTTTGGGGACCCTCTTTATTTACGTCAATGTCCAAAACAGGGTAGATAGTAGTAAGTCAACTTTTAATCCATATACGAGTCCATGCGTATACCGACATAACAGCTCTTCACATATGGTTTGGTTCTGATACAATCCATGAAAGTTTCAACATCACGATGTTATATATTCATCACAAGGAGATCAGCTAACACAAGTTTCGTCATTTACCATGACTTCATCAGGGCTTAACTGCATGAAAATTCTCAAATTTTAGACGAAAAATAAGCCACTAAGAAGTGTCGATAAAAAAACACTAAAAGCACGTAACGTAAAACCTGAATCAAAGTTCGTTATAAATTCCAAGGTATTGGCAAAGTAAAAGCTAGAATAAACAAAGAAAATAAGGAGAGTACTCCCATTCAACGCGAAGTAGGCGTGGACCTCATATGGACTCATATATGGATTAAAAGTGGACTTACTACTATCTACCCTGTTTTGGACATTGACGTAAATTTACTTTTTGAGTGCTCTGACTTCTTTGTAGATTAAAGTGCTCTTCTTTTGAGGAGCCCAATTGGGTTGTATGGTAACCATCCCTTGTCCTGGAGCACCGTTTGTGATACGCATCCTTTGACTTTCCCTATACATATTACAGAGCGCCTATTACTATAAACTGGTTACCATATCCATACAATGCCCTAGGTACTAGGGTACCACTTACTAGGGACTTACAAGGGACCCTAAAGGGGGGTGCCAATTGTGGAACAATCATACATTTTAGATAAAGAACACTGGTGCTGGGGACCTGGCTGCAGGAACCCAGCACACTCTTAGTCAAAGTAGCACCAGTTACCAGACAAAATGTGTGTGTGTGGAGGGGGTACTGCAATGAGTTACATGATAGAAACACGCAAATAAAAATAAAAAGGAGAAACAATCAGAAACATAAAAATATACCTGCAAATTTGACCTCACCCCTCCCACCCATGTACCAGCAAACGATCACATGACAATGTAAGCAAAGAAATATGCAAGGTTCACTTCCTCTGATCCCATGAACATACGGATTTCTTCATTCACCATTTGTTGCATGGAACAGACAGGTTCTAACTCTATTCCTCTGTAATTATCACATGCCTGTCAAACCTTGGGGTGCTTCTGTGGACTGCCATGAGCCCTGTACACTGCCACCTCCAGGCCCATACAATGATCCATCCCTCTCTTCCGCACCGCCAAAGATGGGGGGTCATGGCCTCCCACTCTCTCACTATGTCCTGTTTCGCCAGGGTCAGATCCAGAAATAACAAACAAATTTAGACCTATTACCTCCCAGAGTGTCAGTGACGTGGAGGAGAGTGAGGTTCGGGTCCAATGGGGTCGACCAGGATAGAACCCCACCCAGGCAAGATGTCAACCCTTGCAAGACCCGGTGAAGTGCTAGACATCCCCACACCATATGTAAGAACATTCCCTCAGCCGCATCGCAGGGGAGACATGTCGGGGAGGCTATCACCCCCATTCTCCATAAATGTTGATATGTGAAATACACCCTCTGGCGGTATTTGAATTGGATCAACCTAAGGCGTGCCTCAATGGCTGCTGTCCGAGGTGCCCCCAGGGCCTCTGTCCTCATTTTTCAAGACCCACACATTGGTCTCCCACGCCCCCGGAGAGTGGAGAAAGAGTAGGGATGATTGGAAATCAGTGACTGATACATTTTGGCACTCTTATGGTCTCCCAAATGGCCCATAAGTAACCTCTAAGTGATTAAACTCAGGAAGGTCTATCAGGGCCGCAATATAGGCGGTCAGTACATGGCAGAGCTGAAGGTGCCGGTGAAACTGACTACCTTGGAGCTGGTAGTCGTCCTGCAAAGACTGAGCGGACTTGAGAACCACGCTGCTCATTACATCACCCAGGGTGGAGATCCCAATTCCAAAATCCCTCTAACATGGCAAACTGGGACAGCAGCCGGCCCTGCCAGAGCAGCGTGCACCCTGTCAACCTCCCCCACCACCCCATTTGTCAGAGAAACATTGCCATTGTTTAAAAAACACTTTGGTTGCCAAGGGGAGACCATCACAACTGGCCCCAGCATGTAGATATGAAAGAAGTTGGGTCTCCCCCATCACCCACCTCTCGGAAATATAAGCGGGATCGTGCTGGAAGTCATAACACCTCTCATTAATGACTAGCAAATGAGATGCCCAATGGTAGGATTTGATATCCGCTGCAGCGATACCTCTGCAATAGGTGGACTGAAAACATTTACTTAGGGCATCACAGGGGATTCCACCCTCCCAAAGTAAGCTGTTGAGAATAGAATTTAAGTTACGAAACCACAACAGTGGAACGTCATATAGAAAATGCTGCAACTAGTACAGAACCCGGGAAAAGGGACACCTTTTAAAGATTGCTAACCTGCCAGTGAGGGACAAAGGTAAAATTGACGACACCCGAACATCCTACTTTAAACGAGTCAACACTGGCTCCAAATTCCACTGCCATGCCAATGCCGCATCCTGGGACACGAAGACACACATGTATTTAAACCCACCCAGAGCAATCCCCAATCCCGATGCCCAGTTGAGGCCCTGAAGGCAGCCCCCACCGGAAACACAGTAGACTTTGATACATCAATGTAGAGGCCAGAGGTTTCGCCAAAAAGATGCATAATCTGCAAGATGCGAGGCCGAGATCTGTATCAATGAGGTAGAAGAGAACATCGTCCGCGTACAAGGCTATCCTATTAGACAGCCCTTGCACCACTCGAAACAGTATACATGAGCGTTCATCCTGACCTACTCCGCCAGAGACTCCATCGTTAGGCAAAAAACAGGGGAGAAAGAAGGCACCCTTGCCTCGTCCCCTGCTGAATCCGGAATTAGTCTGAGCTGGCACTGGCCACCCTCACCGTTGCTGTCAGATCTGTATATAACAGCTGGAGGTAAGAAAGGTATCAAAGACCAAGGTTAAGGCAGAGAAGTGGGAACAAACAGATATTCCCAACTTATAGAGTCAAATGCTTTATCTATATCAGCAAGAAGATCCATCGCGAGACAAACCAATCTATCTGCTAGCGCTAGCGCATTGTACAAATGCTGTATATTATGCTGGGTAGTGCGGCAAGGCACAAATCTGGCCTGTTCAGAGTGTACTTAATTGTCAATTATGCGGACCAGTCTGTTTACCAATGCTTTTACCAAAATGTTAACCTCAAGGTTCAAGAAGGAAATTGAGTGATAAGAAGAGTGTTCATCTACTGGCTGGCCTGGCTTAGGGAAAACCAAAATCTCTGCGTGTCGCTAATCAGGTGTTGGGGTGGAACCCTCAGCCATGGTGAGGATCACTCCCAAAATATGGTGATCATAGAGCTTAAGCATATTTGTCTTGAAGAATTTGCATAGGAACCTGTAAGGCCAGGGGCCCTTCCCGGAACGCAATCCCACCAGGGCCAACAAAAGCTCTTCTGCAGAGAATCCAGTCTCCAGATCATCTTAGTTTACCAACGAGAGTGTTTTAGGGGGAAGAGCCTGTACACAGTCGACTATCTGTTCCCTTGAGAGGACCTACTGCCGTGTTCATACACATTCAAAATGAGCAGAAAAACTGCATGCCACCTCCCTGGAATTGCTGAGCAAATCACCGGACGGGCCCAGAACAAGTGATATGGAGGGGGAATAATGAGTGCCTTGACAGAGCCTATGGAGCATTTTGCTCGATTTATCCCCCCATTGGTATACATGCAGCTCTGGGCCACTCTCCAGGACTGACTGGCCTCATCTAGCAAGGTCTGCTTGTATTGTTGCTGTTAAAAAACCCAACTGTCCACCTGCCGTCCACATGCCTTCACTGCAACTCTGTGCCTCCTATATCATCATCCGAGACTCAAGGTCTATCAAGTCTTGCTCTCATGCAGCCGTAGCAGTGCCGAGCCCGGCCAGCTTCAATGCCATCTGTGCAGCCACAAAGGCCCCAAGCAGCAGGCCACTCCAACCCTGCCGGGCCAGGACCGAGGTGGGGACAATCAGGCCAGTCGTGTGACACCTCTGCCATGATGTACTCCAGGATAGTGTCGGACTAGTGGTGGCCTTAAAGGGCGATATTACGCTGTGGTCGCCATGTTAGATGCGCAAGTCACACCCTCTGTTCCTCCATCTTTTTGCTTTCTTTTCTTCCTCCCTCCTTTCTTCCTTTTTGCCATCTTTCCTTCCCTTTTTGCCTCCTTTTCTTCCATCCTTTTTGCCTTCCTTCCTTCTGTGCCCTTCCTCCTGCCTTTTATGCCTGCATTTTTTCCTTTTTTGTCTGCATTTCTTCCTTCCTTTTTTTCTTCCTTGCTTTCTTCCTTCCTTCCCTTCTTTCTTGTCTTCTTTTCAAAGGTAAGGCTAGCTCCCAATGCCAGGCCGATGGCTTTTTTTTTTAGGTCTGTGTTAGTCAGGACCTTTTGATTTTATGAAAAGTATGTATAACGTAGTTATTTTCAGCCAGACTTCATGCATTAGTCTGTGATTGTGTCATTCACATTTTTCTTAACCTACTCCAGCATGCATCATGGGGCATTATTAGCCTACTTCAGCCATTGACCGACTTCACTATGAATTACGGCATGATGCCCTTTCACAAGGAGCACATCCACACACAAGGTAGTTCCCTACAGTGCCAGATGTACCATGGCAATTTGTACTTTTTTGAGACCAGAAAAAGGTGTGTACCATTAGTTATTTAGTTTTTTTCTCATTTTATTAGGGCCTGACAGTTTCCCCAAATATAAAGATTTTCAAAAACCGCAACAAAACAAGAATTGCGAAAAGGCTAGCGGCCATTACCATACCTTTTTGCGTTACCAGTGTTTGTTTCTTTTGCAAGACTTCTTCGTATTGCCAGGATCCCTGTCCCACTCTAAGCCGTTCATGAGGGTTCATTCAGTCACTGATTAATTATGCATTTTATCATACAAACTGTACCCAAGGGAACATCTCATCTCTTCATCTTTTCGTCCTACTTTCATTCTTATACTTCAAATTGTTTTATTTGTGTGCTTCTCAATAGCGCTTACAAGGAGCAAAGGAGCGTCAGAGTACTTTACATTGACGCAAAAGAACAGGAGGGAAAATGTAGAGAGGAGGACAAGCTAAAATAACATGAAGGAAATAACATGAAGGAAATAACACGTTAGCGAAGCAAAATATAGTGCCGCTGCTGGCAAAATGAGGAAGGGAAATGGGATATTTATCACATAATAAACAGAAACGTGCAAAAAATGCAGACAGAGTGAAAATAACATGGAAATAATAAACAAAATGAACACAGAGTGCCTTAAAGATCAACTGGAGATTCTTAGTGGCGCAAGTGCAGGTATGATGGTACATTAATTACACAGATGCTGTTGAGTTAGGCACATCGGCCTACACACGAGCTCTTAGAAGACTGTTTCTAGTCACTTGTGGTCAGTGGTGACTTGGAAGCATCCACCTTAAAATGATGATTGCTTCCTTTTTTTTTTTTTTAAATTTTTTATTCGAAACCGTTAGCACACAATAAAATACAAACAAGGGCCTACAACCACCAGGGCCGGCCGCCATAGAGCCCGAGGGCCCGCAGTGTAACGCCACACAACCCGTCGAACCATAGGCAAGGCGCCCGGCAGTTCGTAAGCACATATAACAGGCTGGGGCCATAGGCCAGGAGCAATTGAAAACAACAGTTTCATTTTGTATTAAATATAAAACACACTCAAGGCAATGAGAGTCCGAAGTAGCAGCGTGCTCTTCCCGGGACGGGGAATAACATATAGTGTCGAAAGCAGTTCCTGTCCGGAAGCTGTAGAGGGGGGCAATGGGAAAACAAAGCATGGAGCACACCGCAAGCCCTCCCGCGGAACGCGCGGCTAGGGGGTCAGCGCAATATCGACCTCTAATGGCAGAGGCGGGGTGCAGATACGTCCCCGATATAGATTCCACGGACCCCATACCCTAGTCCATTTCCCTGGCTTACCTCTCGCCACATACGCCGTCTTTTCCCTAAACATACACCAGTCCATATTCTCCTTCCATACATCAATCGTGGGCGGCCTCGGGGAGCCCCATAGCTGTGCAATGTTACGCTTAGCCACCATATACCCCAAGGTCACCCACTGCGTCTGTGCCGCATTACAATCATTCGGTTCCCAGACATTCAACAAACACCTCCTAGCCTCTGGCAACAGGGCCACATGCGTGACCCCCTCCATTACGGTGTGGATACCGTTCCAGAATCGCATAACCTCCGAACATTCCCACAAGATATGAAGGAACGTGCCCGGCAGGCCACATCCACGCTTACACAATCCATCCATCGAATAACCCATACGCAGCAAACCGGGCCATGTGACATACACTCTATGGAGGATCTTCAGCTGTACAAACCGTAGGCGGGCCGGGATCGCCACCTCTTTCGGGGAGGCCACCGCCGATACCCAGTCCTCATCATCCAATTCCAAGCCATCGCCCGTCCACGCCTCCCTCAAACGGAGCAGCACGTCCGCACGATCGTTAATGAGTTTCTTATAAATCAGGGAAATAGTGCTGTCGGGCACATAGCCATCCAACACTCTATCCTCCAGTGGGGAATACTCGGGGATAGCAGTAGCATCCGGAAAGACCGAACAAAGTGCATGGTAGACTTGAGCATACCGGAAGTACTCTCTATCGTTTAATTTATATTCAATTTTAAGCATTTCGAACGTTTTGAAAGCTCCCTTCGCCCACAGATCACCCACCTTACATATACCAATCATATCCCATTTCTCAAAGCCTTTCGATCTCCACAAACAGCCCAACCGCCCAGAAGCATACAACGACGTTGCCCGAGTCAAGCGATCCCTCCACCCCATCGCAGCATTCGCCGTGTCCTGGGTCACCGAGTACAGCGCCCTATTATAGTCTCCACCCGGAAGCAGGAGTTTATCCATCTCAAAGGCCGGGTTTAAGACAGGACCATATATCCCGTGGTTCACCGCCGCCAACTGAGACGCCCAATAGTATCGTTTAATATCGGGGAGGGCGACCCCCCCATCATACCAAGGGAGCGTCAACTTGGCTAGAGCAATCCGCGGCCGCCCGTCCCAAAACAGTTGGCGCTGAAGACCCTCCACCTCCCGGAAATAACGGGCCGGCACGACATCAAGAGTATTTTGCAAGGCATACAAGAAACGAGGCAGCGACATCATTTTAAACAATGCCGCCCGTCCGAGCGGCGAGAGCGGAAGTCGTCGCCATCTCGCTACGTCGGCCTTCAATCGCTGGAGGGGAGGCAGAAGGTTTCGCTCATAGCAAACCGCGGGGTCCAGTGAGATAAAGATTCCCAAATATTTGAACCCCAGGGTAACAATCTGAGCTGGGCAACCCCGCGGCAGCAGGGGGGCATCCCCCGAGAGGACGTAGACGCACGACTTGGCCCAGTTGATGACCAGGCCGGAGTTGCGGCCAAAAGAATTCAGCACGTCCACCAATACAATTAGCGACTGCCGGGGAGACGTGAGATACAGAAGGATATCATCCGCGTAAAGGGAGACACGGTCTTCGAATTCCGGCGTCCATCTAATGCCTCGCAACGACGGCTCCCAACACAACCAGGCGGCGAGAGGCTCCAAAGAAAGTGCAAAGAGAAGGGGTGATAGCGGACACCCCTGCCGCGTACCTCTCCCCAGTGCGAAGGGAGCCGACACCCTACCATTCACTACCACCTGAGCCAGTGGGTCAGCGTATAGTAATTTTACCCAACCAATAAACTCCGGGCCGAACCCAAATTTCGCCAACACGGCCCAAATATATGGCCACTCCAAAGTGTCGAATGCCATAGTAGCATCCAAAGATGCCAAGATGGCCGGCTCACGTATGAATTCCGCTCTGGCAAGCACCCCGTGTAACCGCCTCAGATTTAGAGCGGTATTCCGATGGGGTATAAAACCAGACTGATCCTGATGAATCAAGTCGCCCACGACCCGAACCAGTCGGTTAGCCAACACTTTAGCCAGAATTTTGGGTTCTGCGTTCAACAGCGAAATGGGCCTATAGGAGGCGCAGCGATCTTGCGGCTTCCCCTCTTTGTGTATCACAACTATGCTGGCGAGGCGTTGGTCAGGGGGGAGGAAGCCCGCCGCACGTGCCGCCAAAAACATGTCTCGAAGATATGGTGCTATCTTATCGGGACGCAACTTGTAGAGTTCGATGGGAAGACCATTGGGACCCACCGCTTTACCCGAAGCAATCGAACGAGTGGCCAAAGCGATCTCATCTGACGACAACTTCGCCTCCATCAACACCGCGTCTGCCTCCGATAGGGTTGGCAATGCGATGTCTCTAAGCAGGCTATCGGAATCCTCCTCCGATCGCAACGAGACCGGAGAATATACTCCGCGGAAATGAGCTGCGAAGCAGTCAACGATCTCAACCGGGTCAGTCACACGCACTCCATCACTCCTCTCCACAACGGGCACCACCCTGCTAGCTCTCTCCTTCCTATCCAACCAAGCGATCAGTTTTCCGGCCTTATCCCCCACATCATACAACCGCCCTTGCTGCTCTCTACTCATCTCTTTAGCCGCTTCCGTGACTAACGCTCTGTAATCTGACTGTTTGAGGCTGAGAACATGCAATTTCTCCTCAGTGACCCCACTCTCCAAGTCCTCCTCCATTACAGCTATTTCCGCTTCCAGGCGGACCACCTCCGCTCTCTCGCACTTCTTAGTATGGGAGATAAGGGACAAGGCCTGCCCCCTGACCACCACCTTATAAGCCTCCCATAGGGAGACGGCCGACGACACCGACCCCACGTTATCAGTAAAGTAGTGATCAGTGGACTTGACCAACTCCGCGCGGATCTTAGGGTTACGGAGATACCAGGTGTTAATGGGTGCCACTCTCCCCTCTGCCCCAGAGACTACCCTCAGCTGCAACCATAGAGGGGAATGGTCAGAGATACCTCGGGCTAAATGACGCACCTCCCCAATCATTCCAGCTTGGGTCGCCGGCATAAGCATATAGTCAAGTCTCGAGAGACTCCCATGGGCCCCCGAGTGAAAGGTGTATTGCGCCTGTCCCGGATGCATCAATCTCCAGCAATCTACAAGTCCCAAAGTGTCCAAAAAACCACCCAACCAGGCCTGAGCCCTAGGGAGATCCCTGGGAGGGTGACGGTCCTCCAATCCGGAGACAATGGCAGTAAAATCACCACCCAACACCAAAACCCCCCCCAGGGAGTCCCAGGACCAAACGCCCCAAATCAGCAAACGTAGCCGTTTGTAACCCCGGAGGTACATACACAGCCACGAGCGACACAGTCCTGCCCTCCCATCTCCCCACCAGCGCCACATATCGCCCCCTATCATCGTGAAGCACTTCGTCCACTTCCAATGGGAGAGAGGCCCTAACCAGAATGCCCACTCCCCTAGAGCCAGAAGTAAAACCAGAGTGAGCGGCAAGGCGATAGCCCCTCCTATTTAGGGCCTGGAAGGAGTTCCCAATCAAATGTGTCTCCTGCAGGAAAACAATGTCGGGCGAAGCTCGTTTCAAGAACTGCAACACCACCCCGCGCTTGATCCTGTCCCCCAGACCGTTCACATTCACCCCCTATCCCACTCCCGCACATGATACCCACATCCCGGAGAGCACAACCCGGAGAGTTCAGCAGAAAACTTCACATTGCCTTGCAAAACAAGAAAACAACCATCCCCAACAACCCCCTCCCCCACAATCCCAGAACAACAACTCCCCCCTCCCTGCACCCCTGCTTGAGCCCAAACAGCCCCCCCAACTTGCAGTGTGCCTGTCGCCCTAACCTATACCACAAAAAGAACCCCAGAAGGAGGAAAGGACCCCAATAAGCTCCCCACAACCCCCAGGCACTTGAAGGGCATGATGTACCAGATTAAAGTACAATTGAGCCAAGGTACAAAACCTCGCCAGTCTAGTCAATCGCCAGGAACCAAGTTCTAGTCCCGCTCCACCACATCCCGTTCGTTTTCCACCGTCCGACTGTCTCGGTCCTGTCCCCGCGGCAGAGCATCCAACCAGTCTCCAACTGCCTCCGGCCGGTCAAAAAAGTGGGAGCGACCCTGGAACTCAACCCGCAACCTCGCCGGGAACAACATTGCGTATTTCAACTCCATGTCTCTCAAGCGCCGTTTCACACCCAAAAATCCCAGCCGCTGTTTCTGGACCGCTTGCGTGAAGTCCGGATAGAAGCTGAGATTGGAGTTCTCAAACTTCAGCGGCCCTGCCACCCTCGACGCCTGAAGGATAGCATCTCTATCTCGAAAGTTGAAAAGTCGGGCAATTATAGGCCTCGGGGGAGCACCCACTTTGGGTGCACCACCCGGAATCCTATGGGCCCGCTCCACCGCAAAGAACTTGCTCAATCCCTTGGGCGCGAGATGATTGATCACCAGATCCTACACAAATAGATCTGCGGCAGATTCCTCCGATCTTTCCGGCACTCCGATGATACGAACGTTGTTCCGTCTAGCCCTGCTTTCAGAGTCCTCAAGTCGACGATCCGTCTGGTCACTGGCCAGTCGCAGCCGGCGGACCTCCGTCTGCAGGGCTGCCACATCCATAGTTAGGCTCGACGCTGCTTGAGACAAAGAGTCGACCCGATCGTTGGTTTTGGACAGGTCTGCCCTGACCAAATTCACATCAATAAGGACCGCGTCCAATTTATGCGCCAGGGTATCAAACCGCTGACCCACCGCAGCCTTCATCTCCTCAATGGCGCCCATAACGTCCTGCAGGGTCAATTCTGATGATGGGCCCGAAACCTCTTTAGCCCTCTCAGGCGATTTATGCAAGCCACTGGGGGATCCCTTCAGCTGCGCATACCGATCCATATTGTTGGCCTGTGCATAGGATCCTCTCCGGGTTGACTTGGGTTTCGACTTGTCACCGTCTAGTCTAGTCGCCATCGTCCGGCGGCCACCAAAGTTGGCACTCGTCGAAGCCGGGGACAGGAACCAGTTGGCCAAGCCAGCCGAACACTGCAGTCGCGGGCAGGAAGTCCGTGTGTAGCCCGAAAGTCAGGCCAGACACTCCGCCGTCCGCTCTCCTCTGAAACACCGAGGTCCCTCAGCCGATCTCAAAAGGACAGACTCGAAAACGAAAGTGAAAGTGCGGGGTACGCGGCAAGTCAGGCTCAGCCTGACGCTGTTGTTCACTTCGTACCCGGGCACCCCACCAACTCGAGATCGGGACCTAGGCAACAGCAGGCCGCAATCTTCGGAGGGCGACCATTCGGGTTCCCGGCGTCCGATCTGAATGTGGAAAACAGGTGGCACCTCAGCGCGGATGCATCAGCAAAAGCCCATCAAGTTTACCAGGATTTAGTCAGGATAGACGTGGGAGGTTGCGGAGGCCCTCGAGAGCCGTAAGCCTACGTGGCCATCTTGGTTGCGCGCTAGGCTCCTCCGATTGCTTCCTTTTTGAGGTGTAACTTTCTTCAACATTATCCATTAACATTTGACTTGGAAGGCCCCAGCAACTCATTTCCATTGGATTGATGTTGTCACTGCACAGTTCCCAAACCTCTGGACTTCCATTGAGTGTTACTTTGGTTGACTTGTTTTGTTTACGGTGGTCATGATCCATAGTGCTTCTCTGCTGGTATGTAAGGTCTTCTCTTGTTCCCCAGTCCATTCCGTTCTAGATAATTCTCTGAGAGTGTTTGCCACTGTTGCTGGTCTTTTATAACGTGGCCACTGTAATTCATCATGAGTAGAATGTTTCTGACTTAAGACACAATTCTAGGAGCTTGAAAGGTTCATATCTTCCATATTTGATAAACTGGGAAAATTCAGAGGTTTGAGAAATGGTAGCCAAAGAAAGCTGTATCTGAATGGAGACAATTACACATTTGTTTGTGTAAAGTTAGTCTGTTATGTTAAATCTCTTAAGTACTGTTTGAGGTTTCTTATGGAACTCATTTATGAATATTTCAGGGCCAGAATATTATCACAGTCACTTAATAACTCCTTCAGGTTCTTCTAGGACCTTGCATATGCACTCCTAAAAGTCTCCTGCTCCAAGAGGGCTCTTTTCCCTGTCATGGCTAGGGGTAGAGCCTTCCAAAATTGCATCTGTGATTTTAGGGCTGCGAGAGCTCTTCTCAGGTTTACCACAAAGAGGTCGGCTAGAGAGTGATAGGGACGTATTATGAAGTGTCTGATAGTGTTGCTCTTCCAGGTCAGCAGGGTACCCCCCTCATCGCATCTCCTGCAGGGCTAAGTTGTGAGAAAGTGGGAACACGCATGATTTGGTCCAGTTGACCCAAAGGCCTGCCACCTGTGCAAAATGTTGTAGTGTGGTGTGTATAGGGGTGAGGTTCAAGTGGTGTCACAGGAGTAGAGAAATAAGTCATATGCAAATAGGGACACTGCATGAGTCTCACCATCTAATGGTATCCCACATTCCTCTCCCTCACGGCAAAGCCTGATGGCAAGAGTTTCTATGACTAAGGCAAAGAGCAGGAGGGAGAGGGGACATCCTTGTCTAGTGCCTCTCCCCACGGAGAACGACAGTGAGATCAGCCTCCTCAATTGGATTCAGGAGGTCTTGTCAGAGTAGAGTAGTTTAGTGTAGCTGCAGAGGTGCTCACCCATATCCATAGAGGTCAACACCTGAAAAAGATCATTTCAGTCAAGGGTGTCAAAGACTTTCTCAAGAATTAATATTATACAAGTAGAGTGGGGGCACCGCGTGCGGACCTGGTCCATTATGTGGAACAGTCGTTGTAAGTTCTGAGATGTGCTATGTCCTGGGATGAAGTCATTTTGTTCAGAGTGTACTAAAGTCAACAGCATCTGAACATACCTCCCAGCTAAGACCTTTCATAGGATCCAGTAGTTGGTACCTAGGATGGCAATGACATATGGGATGCCAGGAGGGTTGGGTCTATCTCAGGGCTCTGGTATGGATATTAAGAGGGACTCCTGCAGGGATAGGGGCAACCGCCCGGTCCATAGCGCTTTGTTGTATATTTCAACCAGCCTGGGTGCCAGTAGTGTGGTAAAGGCGCAGGAGTACTCCAGCGGTAGACTGTCAAGTCCTGGAGTCTTAGCACCAGCTTGGGTCCGAAGGGCTTGTTGAATCAATGGAACGTCCATACTTAATACCGTTGGGATGTGAGGGAGGGGGAGCTGGGATAGAAATGTGTCAGCCTCTGCCGTGTGTGGGTGAGGGGGGGTAGCAGCATAGATTGAAGAGTAGCAAGTGAAGAATGCGCTAAGGATGTTGTGCTATGTATGTGTAGTAGTTCCAGGGGATGGGGCGATCTCCAGGATTGGGCCTGTGCATATGTCTTAGTGTGCTAGCAATGCAAGGAGGTGGCTGGATTTGTCCCCTTCTCAATGAGTTTGGCCATATAGGCACTGAGATTGTGTTAGTGCAGCTGCTCAAGGAGCGAAGCATGATGGGTTTTAGTCTCGGCTAGCATATGGCGTTTTGTTGTGTCTACAGCTTTTGCCAGGTTGCGATCTGTTGATTGGAATGCCCCAGTTCTCCTGTAAGGAAACTCCCTTATTGACCATTTTAAATGTGTCTTAATCGAGCACTGTTGAGGACGCTGTGTTGCTTTTCTCTGTGAAGTATTGTGTGATGTGGAGGCTCAGGGTTTCCTGGAAAACAGGCTTCCCTAATGTCTGTGGCGGAAGCCATTTGGCAGGGACTGGGGGCGGTGAGGCATTCGACCTCAGTTCTATGATACTGACATTGTTGTCTGAGATTATGCGGCCTAGTTTTCAGCATATTTGACCAAGTGTACAATAAATGAGGAAGTGGTTGAGCTGAATGTATACGTTGTGCATCACTAAGTATAAATAAAGTTGAGAGTGGGGATCCAGAGATCTCCACGTGTCCACCAGGGACCATTGGCTAATCCAATTTGAGAAGCGTTCTGTCTGGGAATAGGGGGGGAGATCAAGGAAGGGTGGAACCGTGAGTGGCTAAACCGAAGGTCAAGGGTTCAATTATAAGCTCCTCCCAGGATCCAAGGCACTCTGGTTCTGTGTGCCACCACCTCAGACAGAGTCGATCAAAAGAGTCCTTGATCTGCATTGGGGGCATAGATGTTGCCTAGGAGAATTTTAGAACTGTTGAGGTGGCCCTCAGCCATGGCTTGGCACCCCTCTCTGTCCACAACTGTATCTAAGGCTTGGAAGGGGACTCCCGGGCGGATACAAATCAGAACCCCTCAGGCATAAGCTGAATGTGGTGGCTAAGAACTATTTCCTCTAGCGTTTGCGCAGGCACGATAACTCTGTGGAGGTAATGTAGATTTCCTGGAGTGATATGATTTGAGCAGTTTTTTTTTTTATGTAGGAATAAATGGAGTAACCCTTCCTTGTTGTATGCATGCCACATACTTTCAGGGGCATAAGCTTTATCCTGTCAGATGGCGCCTTAGAGGTGGTAGGTGAGGCTGTCTGCAGGGGTCACTAGGTGGGGGAAAAGGAGCCTCCCTGGGAGCCCTCGCACGCTGCCCCCTCTGTGCAAAGTGTTGGAGGGAGTGTGATCCGGGTCAGTTTGCCGAATGAAAAACTGTGGAAATGGGAAGGAGTGAACTAGTGTAACAGGTAGAGCAGACTGCAACGGCAGCATGTCCAAACTGAGTAGTGTTTCAAATCATGAACGAAGTTGAGTGTCGGGCGCGAAATAAGCGTGGCCTTGCTGTGGATTGTAATAGCGATGGGGTCCAGCACAGCACTAGTTGTAGAGGAGAAGCCGGGAACAAGAGGAGTGGAGGGAGGGAGAGTGGTCCCTCATTAGTGGGACCCTGTTTCTCAGTGATAGTTATTAAAAGGAGGCGGTCGAGGGGAAGGTGGATGGTGGGATCCAGGGGCACGGGTGCCCAGCAGACTTCCAGTGGCACGAGTGCCCATCAGAATTATCAGTTTATCAAGTCATATTATAATGCCTGCTCTTTGCAGTGAAATCAAAGGCGGGGTCTGAAAGTCTTGATGGAGTCCTGCTGTTGTGGCGTCATCGTCGTCTGAAGTCAAAATGTGGGGGCCTCTTTCTCCCTCCAAGGAGCTAACGCTATCCCCCAGAGATGCTGCTTGCAGGGCTTTACACCGGTCTTCAATCAACTGCTCCAGGGTTTGGGGTCTGGGAACCGCTGAGGGTAGGGAGGGCCCCCGCTGGGATCGGTTGCGTCTCTGTCTATCACTTGTGGTTTGAGGTGGGACACACCTCAGCCACATTTTGCAGCCTGGTGTGATGCCTGTCGATCCAGTCCCAGGCATCCTTGGTGTCTGAGAAGAATAAGGATTTGCCATTGACGAGAATCTTGAGCGGGCAGGAAACAGCAAGGAGTATTGGATGTGTAGTTCATGAAGCCGTTTCTTAGCATTCAAGAACGATGCTTGTTGGAGCTGACCTGCCGGAGTGAAGTCAAGGAACAGCATGACAGTCTTGTTTTCAATCTCAGCGGCCCGGCCTGCCACACTACGCGCAGGATAAAGTCACGATCCCTGAAGTGAAGGTGTTTGGCAAGCATGGGGCATTTCTAGGACCATTGATCTTGTCAGTACTCAATGGGCGCTCGCCAGCATGAAAAAATCGGATTTCCCTGCGGCCTCCAGACCCCTGGTGAGGCGGCAGAGTCTGCGGGGGGATTCCAGAGGCACCGCAGGTCAGTTCCCAGCCCTGAGCATGAAGGAGCAAGTAAAGGTGAGTACATGCTGTCACCTCCTAGCTCTCATGAGTAGTGTCAGGCAATGTGTGACCCCAAGGCATGAGGTCCAAGAGCGCCCATAGTCACCAGTCTCTGAGGAGAGAGGGGGTGCTCCTCTGCTCCGTGGATGCAGCAGGTTCAGGGCGCACCACTCCTCCCTGATTACTCCTCACCTTGGGATTGCTGGTAAATTTCTGGGCCACGAGAGAGGCCACAAGCCTCGGGGAAGTTGTCAGGGGAGATGGTTGAGCTGATAGATGTCGAGAGGCCAAGCGGCTTGGGTCCTACATGCGTCGCGTTCTGGTGCTGGCGCAAAGGCCCAGTGTGTCTCCGCTGTCTTGGTGAGGCGCTCACCAGTGAGTCTCAGGTGGTAGCTGTGGGAGGGTTGAGAGACGGCAGCTTTCGTAGGCTGATAGTGGGATCACTGCCAGATCCTGAACGTAGCAAACAGAAGTCAAGGCGGTGGCCTGCCGCGAGATGTAGGCCTTCTCTGCTCTCCCTCTTAGCGTGGTGGCAACCAGCTCAGCCACAGGGGATCGATCGGACCCTCAAACTCTGTCAAGCAAGAGAGTGCTGATGGTGGCCGATGCCGGACCCTGATGGAATTATTGGGAGGATTACTCGGGCTCGCGGAGCTCAACGAAAGAGAGGCCGACATGTTGGCTCTCCAAGCCATAGCCCTTCTAATTTCTTAGGGTAATGAGAAATGCTACCCTCTGGTGTCCGATGGCAAAGGGCTGCAGTGTGTCATATATGACGACGGGAAACATTATCCATTCTGTTTTTCAGACGACAAATACCTGAGAATGAACGTCCATATTCTTCTAATAGTTAATTGCGTTTTCATTAATAAATACACATTTTAAATAACATCACCTGTATCTGTTCCACCATCCTACAGCTATTGACTATAAGACTGTTCCGGTATCTTCTTCAGTTACGAAGACTCCTGCGATCGATTTATGATTGTCATGGTGAATCGTTGCAAGAAACACCCCACTGGGTTGGTGCTTCCAGATACATAGATTTGAACTATTGTGTCATGAATTATTCCTTGACTCAGCTCAGTGGTATCCTGGCTCTTTCTTCATCATTGTGTGTGCTGAAGCGTTCGGTGCCTAGTCCGGTGCACAGTAGTGTTGAATTTGGTGTCTGCTGTTGCTGATTCGTTGTTGAGTGAACCAGCTCCGTTTGAGTGCATGTCAGATCCCGCCCTCGCACACCAGTTTCCAGTTTTTCAATGAGGCAAGTGCCTGTATGAGACTGTTCAGTAAATTACACTGATACAGTAGAATCCAGGTGCATCTGCCTGCACATAGTCCGTGTACAAGCACTTCCATTGAACTATTTAAATAAAACCAGGGGCCCGCAAATGTGAGGGAAATTGCAGGTGAGTTGTATTAACTCCAGGAGCCCAACCTCCATTTTGCAACGTAACATCTCCCACTAGCATTTTTCCCATGTCTTCTGTTTTTGCTTTATTTTGGAAAAAAATCCCTATCCGCTCTTAGCTACCCATTCTCTTCTGTGCAGTCTGCACCCACCTGTGCCAATGGGTGTCTCCAGCTCGGGGGGTTGGAGAGATTTATTCCTTTTATACCTACCTCAGTTCCTCGACGGCTCTTTCCTGTGTCATACGGCTTTCCACCTCATGCCAAGACCTAGGGACACCCTCCCCTAACAAGGCTTCAAGAGACAGTATAGGTACTGGGACATGCCCAGAATCTTAACACTGAGGGGCATATGTACAAGAAAAATTGGGAGAGCAGCGCTCCGACATTTCCAAAATGCAGGGATGCGCTGTATTTACAACAATACGGCACACCCCAGTGTGTTCCCTAGTGCTGGCGCTAAAATGAGTTGCCTAGCGCCAACGCAGGCATTCTTGCAACATAGTGCAATGGTGCCTGTGCAGGGAATTATTGTTTATGTGCAGGATGAAGTCCCTTTTTGCACACAAACAATCAATAATGGAGATTTGTTACTTCTATGTGTGCTGCATTATGCAGCACACATAGAAATACCAAATCAACATTATTTAATGATTGTTTATGTGCAGGAAGGTGTCCCTTCCTGCAAATAAACAATCATTAAAGGCATTTTGCTCTTTCCATGTGTGCTGCAGAATGCAGCACACGTAGAAATAGCAAAAATGAGGAGAAATAAAAGTATTTCTCCTCATTGTGCCATTCTAACAGCTGCTATTGAATGGTGTTAGTGGGTGTTGCGGTGGAATGCCCACACAGCCACACCCATTGACCTCCCCTTTCACGCAAGTATTTGCTTAAAAGAGTACCATATTTACAAAGCGTCGATAAGCAACAAAAAGTGGCTTAACACCACTTTGTAACTGGTGCAGGGCATAGCGCTACCGGAAATACACAAAAAGTGATGTTCTGGTGCCATTCTCCCCTTGTAAATATGCCTCTGAATCTTCATGATGATAGCCTCGGTAAGGTCTTTTTTAAAACTATTTTTATTAGTTTTCAGTACCAAGCAACATACAGCAGTGTCCGCAAAATAAAAGACCGGCTTTATGCAATTAATTCTTTGGACAATTCCAAAACACAATAGCATCCAACAATCGTTAGTTAGATTTAGAGGCCCATCAGTGTGGAAACTCCCCCCACTGATCCAAAACCTTATATTTCTGGGGATATGATGTATATACACGTTCCTTAGCTTTGGTACAGTCGTCCATACTGTCTGTCCATTCATTGATAGAAGGGTCCTTGTTCAGTCACCAATAGTGGGCAATGTCCTGCTTAGCTCGACTACCTCCACACACATCCATAAAGTCTAGAAGGGTCATCTTGGAATCTAGTTTAACAAGTTTCTGTACAATTTGGGTCAACTTGTTTTGCACATGAGCCCAGTATAGTTGTATTACCGGGCAACTCCGTGCCATATGGTAGAAGGTGTTAAAGGTCACCTTGCATCATAACCAATTAGGGTCTGTTCCTGGATTCATTCTAATGTCTTCCCAGACTATAGTACACCCGAATTAAATGTTGAAATTAAAAAAGCCTTGAAGGCATAGACCTCCTCAGGATTCTGGGAGCTATCTTTGCCCCAACCCAATCAGTAAGGGGCCAACATCTTGGATCCACTTATCTCTAAGTTGTAAGAGGGGATCTGGGATATTGTTGACCAATGTTCGATAGACAGTAGAAATGCCCTTAGTACGCATTTGTGTGATGGCTATTAAGGATTCAAAAGGTTGCATTCGGGGAAAGCCTTGAGTTCGGGTGCGCATCTCCAGAGCATGACATATTTGTAAATAACAATAACATTGTATTTTATATAGGTCATACGCATTTTCCATCTAAGCAAATGAGGAGAAAAGGTCACTTACCAAGACATCCCCTAACCTGGAGATCTCAATTAGATCCCATGGGTAAGATCACCCCTACCTGTGTCCTTTGTCTTTCCTGGGGACACGACATCTGGCGACGACAGGTGGGATCCACATGAAGCAAAATCGTCGTCCTCCCAACACGAAGCCGGCGTGACGAACCAGGAGCCCACCCTGGTCCACCGGACGACCAAAGAAGAATCGCGACGATCGACGATCATCGCGATCATCGCGCCGGCTGCACGATCTGAAAAAGCCAGGAGCCCACCCTGGTCTGAGGAAGCAGTGAAGCGGAAACGGCGCGGGAGCCCACCCCAGCCGCGGAACAAGTAATGCGGTAAGCAATCGCAAGAGAAGCGCAATTTAAATAATTGAAGCGCCCGCCTGTGAAGAGAGAAGCACCTGCACCATAGCGTGTAATAAGAAGACTGAAGGAGAGAGCGCGCGTTGTTTGAATGAACTCTCGCGAGAGCGGTGGCCATCTTTAAGTCAGGCGAAAAGGGCCAATCAGAGAGAAGAATAGCGCAGTGGCCATTTTGGAAGGTCAGGCAGACTGGGAGAAGATCGAAACATCGCGAGATTACGGCGGCCATTTTGAAGTCAGCCGAAACGGGCCAATCAGAGCGAAGAACAGTGTGTCGGCCATTTTGAGGTCAGGCAGCCATTGGAATCAATAGAAAAAGTGAAAAAGAGAGAAAAAAAGGCACAAAAGAAGAAAAAAACAGTGAAACAAAGCAGGATACGGCAGAAACAAAAGGACAAATAAAGGAAACAAATAAATAAATACAAATAAATAAATAAAGAACAAGGTAGAAGGAAAATGAGCAACAATGAGGAGAAGACGAGCATGCAAGCCATATTCCGCAGGCCTCTACCATTCAGCCTATCAGAGCCACAAGTGGGCATCCGGTGGGAGAGATGGATCAGGAAATTTGAGCGCTACATGAGCGCAACGGACGTCCCGGATGGCAAGCAGCTGCACCTGCTTCTGAATCTTGCAGGGGATGAAATAGAGGATCTATTGTTAACATTCCCCGCTGATCAAACGGCGGACTACAAAGGAGTGATAAAGTGTCTCACTCAGAAGTTTGACCCTCAACGAAATGTTGATTTCGAGAGATACACATTCAACGCTGCGTGCCAACAAGGAGAAGAGAGTCTAGATGACTTTGCAACGAGATTACGAAAATTGGTCACATACTGCGAGTTTGACAAATTTGACAATGAGCAAGCAATAAGACTGCGCATCATTGAAGGCTGTCAATCGATGGAATTCAGAGCACGCGTCTTGAAGGAACCAACGACGCTGGAAAAGATATTGACGATGGCTCGCACGGAAGCAAGGGCCACAGAGCACGCCAAGCAGATGGAGCTAGGAAAAGAGAAGAAAGTAGCGGTGGCACATCGCGTCACTGGGAACTTCAAAAAGAAAGAATTCCAGGTGCAGACTGTACCAAAGAAGGGCGAACAGACATGCTACCGGTGCGGCCTCGAATTTCCACACATCGGTGCATGCCCTGCCATAGGTCAAAAGTGCAGGAAGTGCAACAGGGAAAATCATTTTTCAAGCACGTGCATGACAAGACAATTCAGGAGTGAAAGAGGCAGAACAATGAGACCAAGGATGACAAGTAACAGGTACGCACGACACATGGAAACAGCGAATCGTAGCTCCTCTGACGAAGCAGAAGAAACGGCAGCTCCTGTGAAGGAAGCAAGACTATACCTCATGTCAGATGCACCAAGAGAAGAAAAAGAGACAGAACACATTTATCTTGTGGAAAAAGAACAAATAAAGAAGACAGCCATGGTGGACATTGGCGTAGGGAGCCACCAAGCAAAGTTTGTACTTGACAGTGGAGCAACATGCAACATCATGTGCATGTCAGAATATCAGAAAATGAGAGTGAAACCACAGCTACCACCGTCAACAGTAGATGTGTTCACGTGGGGTTCCAAAAGGCCAGTAGAAAACATGGGAAAATTCACGGAGATCTTGACGTACAAAGACAGATGCTACCAAGAAGAAATACATGTGCTCAAAGGAGACATCCCAGCGCAACATGCCTGTTTAGCAACGTGACGGCACAGATGATGGGGCTACTAGCCATGACTTACCACATGTCGGAAACGAAAAACATTCTACAAGAATACCCTGCCATACTAAAAGGTCTTGGTAAGCTGAAAGGGAAACAAATAACACTGCACATCAATCAAGCGATCAAGCCAGTAGCTCAGCATCATAGACGAGTAGCAATACATCTCCAACCACAAGTTGAAGACGAAATAACTAGCTAACTGGCGCAAGACATAATTGAACCAGCAGAAGGACCAACGCCGTGGGTGTCTCCGATCGTGGCGGTTCCCAAGAAAAATACCTCAAAGATCCGCATCTGTGTGGACATGAGGATCCCAAATACAGCAATCGCAAGGGAACGTCACCTGGGGCCACACCTAAATGACATGATAAGCTGCCTCACTGGAGCGTGCCGGCTCTCAAAGCTGGATTTGTGCTAAGGATATCATCAGCTAGAACTAGATCACCAGTCCAGATACATCACAACATTCTCCAGGCATCTGGGCCTATTTAGATACAAGCGGCGAAGCTTCGGAATATCATCTGCAGCTGAGATATTCCAGGAAACAATACGGCAGGTGATAAGGCCAGTGCGGAACAGCCTCAACTACAGCGATGACATTTTGGTATTTGGAAAGACAGACAAAGAGCATGACGCAGCGTTGCGTCAAGTGTGCACACAACTGGAGCAAGCCGGCCTAACATTAAATGGAGAGAAATGTGAGCTGGGGAGAGGTGAACTAGTATTCTTCGGACACATTTTCTCTAAACAAGGGATGAGACCAGATCCCAGCAAGGTTGAAACACTGAAGAACGCAACTGCTCCGACAGATGTTGCGGAAATAAGATCATTCCTGGGCCTCGCTAGCTACTGTGCGCGATATATACAGGATTTCGCCACAGTGAGCACACCACTAAGAGAACTGACCAAACAAGGGCCGAAGTTCATCTGGTCCCAAGAATGTCACAAGGCATTCGAAGAAATAAGGAAAGCAGTGATAAAGGTGGAACACCTGGCCTACTTCGACCCGCTACTGTGTACTGAACTGACGGTCGATGCCAGCCCAGTAGGACTAGGAGCAATTCCAGCGCAGCACTTGCCGGGGAGAGACACACAGAGGAAAATTGTTGCATATGCAAGCAAAAGCTTAACAGATGTCGAAAGAGCATACTCACAACCAGAGAAGGAGAGCTTAGCAGTGGTATGGGCATGTGAACACTACCACATGTTCATTTATGGTAAATCATTCACGATAATAACTGATCATCAGGCGCTAGTGACGATCTACGGCAGCCCATCAGCGAAAATGCCACCCAGGATTGAACGCTGGGGCATAAGACTGATGGACTATGATTTCAAGATTGTGCACAAGCCAGGGAAAGAACACAATCCGGCAGACTTCATGTCGAGACACCCTTTGCCGCAGGTCCATGAGACGACATCAATGGCGGAATAATACCTCAACTTCATACTGAAGCAAAACACCCCAGCGCCGATAACACTACTAGAACTAGCAAAGGAGAGCAAGGGCGATGCCACGCTGCAAACAGCAATGGCCATAACAAGAAAGCAGAGATGGAAGAACGTCAACAACAACTGCACCTGGGGAACAGGAGTATGCAAATAAGAAGTGCTGGCTCTCAAGAAGATCAGAAACAGATACAGGGATAATGATGAGGGGGACGAGAATTGTGATACCAAGCGCACTCCGAAGACAACTGATCAATCTGGCTCATGAGTCACACAGAGGCGTGGTAGCGACTAAGAAATTACTAAGAGAGAAAGTGTGGTTCCCGGGCCTGGATCGCATGGTAGAAGAGACTATAGCGACATGCCACCTCTGTCAAGTGATAGGACCACCTGCTAAACATGAGCCACTACAAATGTCGGATCTTCCAAGACCAGTATGGACAACACTAGCAGCTGATTTCTTTGGGCCCCTAGACACAGGCAACTACCTGCTTGTGGTCATTGACGAATACTCACGGTTCCCGATAGTACGCCAGGTCTCATCAACATCAGCCACAGCAACACTACCGATATTGGATGACATCTTTGCAGCATGGGGCTCACCAGAGACACTGAAAACAGACGACGGTCCGCCATTCTCAGGAGAAGAGTTCCGCCGATTCATGGCCTATCTAGGGATAAGCCACAGGAAAATAACACCGCTATGGCCTCAAGCGAATGGAATGGTGGAGAGGTTCATGGGGAACATTAAAAAGGCAGTTCAAAGGGCAAAGATAGCACAGATATCACTTAGTCAAGCACTGTGCCAAGTACTACGTGATTACAGAAACACACCCCACAACTCCACGGGAAGGTGCCCAGCAGAACTAGTACTGGGAAGAACAAGTCAGACGAGGCTACCACAAATGGAAGCGACAGTGCCACCTGATCATAGAAGCATTGCAGATAGGGACAGAGAGGCGAAAGAAAAAATGAAGAGATATGCAGACGCCAAGCGACACGCCATCCCGTTGAGCATACAGGAAGGAGACACGGTGGTTGTACGTCAACAGCAGCAAAGAAAATCAGACAGCATGTTCTCTAAAGACTGCTAACAGTAACAAGAGTAAAGGGCCCCATGATCACAGCAGAGTCAGAGCATCAGAGGATAACAAGAAACAGCTCCCACTTCAAAGGATTACAGGAGGAAGGAAAAGAAGAAGATGACACAGAGACAGCAGAAAAAGGAAAGCGGAGCACCACAAGGAAGAAACAAGAAACAGAGAGGGACTAGAGGAAGAGCAACAGATGGAGGCTGGCACAAGAAGAACATGCCGACGTCCAAAGAGACTAATAGAAGAAATATAGTTCTGAGAAACACACTGTACTACGCCACGACAGCCTTGCATCCATCACCCACCTACACATCTGTATAGTGTCACTTTACCGTCGTTTCTGTGACACGAGGGGGAGATGTAGTGACCTGGAGACAGGGCACTAGGACCCTGCAGCTGGACACTTGGGGACCTGAGGGCAACCGGACACCACATGCAGTCAAGGGTGTGGGGAGGGGCAGAAAGGGGACGAGAGGGAACGAGGGTGGACATAGGGACAAGGAGCTCGTGTACAGACGACACGACAACGGCTAGGGTGGTCGACCTCAAATCTGGGGAACTGGGTTTGAGTCTCTGCAATGACGCTGAACATCCTGTGATTCTGTGCAAATCACTTAATCTCTCCGTGCCTAACAAAAATGAATGTGTGTCCTCATGTAACGTAACTGGTGCTATGTAAAGCGCTCTGATACCTGATTCGGGTCAAGTTCGCACTATATAAAACTTGTAAAAAAATTAATTAAAAAAAGTCTTGGTAATTTCACAGATGTTAGTGGTTCCATGTTACAGAAGACGGTGCAGAGAGTGGTCTATGGACCCTGAATGGCAATGGGCAATCATTAAGGGTTGGAGGGGGTTCATTAACAGCACACAAGTTCCGTCTGTAGTGTATGGCTGTTATGTTTATGCAGGGTCACTTCCATGTGGCATCTGAATACGCTTTTAATACTGCAGCAAGTGCTCATCTAGGAAGCTATTTCAGAAAGGAAACTGATTTCCTCCCTTTAGTCTTCCCAATCCTTCCTTGCTCCCACCTTACTTCCTGCTTATCTCCTACCCTCCTTTCATCATGTCTTCTTCCATCCTCTATGTGATGTCCCGTACCCCTTTCTGTTCTGATCTCACCCATTTGGCCACCCTCGCTTTCATCTTTCTTCCAGTCACATTACACCATCTCTCCTGATTAGAACAATTAAAGTTGGTTTGGTCCTAGCCATCATCACTGAATAATGTGTTGCACTTAGAAAAGAGTGATTGTAAAAAAACTTCAATGAGGATTTTCACAAAGGAAAAAACAAATAATATTTATAGGTATCATACCAGATAGAGACTTATTGTTACACTCACTCCTAGTGTAGACTTCTTAGCTCCAGCCATTGTACAAAAGCGAGTTGATGTTCTAGTCCTAGTCCTATGCCTTTCCACCTCACTCCCCAGGCTTGTCCATCCATGGCTCACGAAATGAGATCCTGCTATAGCAGTTTGTGGAAGTATTCAATAAATGCCAACTAGGTTCAATGCTTGAATTGGGATTCTTCCTTAAACAGTATTTCTTATTATCAACACTATCTTCAAGCAGTAACCACATAGCACCAATTTCAGAGGGGATATTATAGGCAAAATGATTTGTCTACAATCACCTAATGTCAGTGAGCCAGGGCTCGTACTACAAATACGGAACCTTTGTCAGACATGGTCTCAAATTATTTGGTTGGACACTGTTCTTTTCCTAATTTTTTTAAATTTCAATACAGTGAATCTTTTTTTAGAGCGATACACAGCATATGTAATATTTCTGTTTTCTCTTTGACAGGGTATGGACTGGAGGTAGATCTGTGGGCTACTGGTGTTATTCTCTACATTCTGCTTTGCGGGTTTCCTCCTTTCCGGAGCCAAGAACGAGATCAAGAGGAACTATTCCAGATCATCCAGTACGGTCATTATGAATTCACCTCACCGTACTGGGACAAAATTTCCGAAGGTAAGAGGTAACAAAAAATTGACAAGTCAGGTTTAATTATATCTGTCATTGTCTCTAACATCTTTACTCTCCATTGATTTCAACAGTCAGAACTCACCTCTCGTTTGGGAAAACCAAATGACACACAAACTGGGTTTACGGTTTATGAATGACCATTCACTCAGTAGCAGCATCTCTAAGTCTATTGCTAAGAATCCAGCTAACTTTTCAGATTACATCACTGATCTTAAGAAACGTGCCTACGTTGAGTTAATGCAAATATTTCTGAAGGGCATTCGATTTATAATACTATAGCGTTAATTTTGTTGGAATTTAAGCAACAGGTTGATCAATGATCATTTGTCACACGTTACTCATTACTCGAATACAACATGGTGTCTTTGCTTAGCTGATGTAATGTTTATAAATTATGCTACTTACCTTGCCTGCCACGCTCCAGTTAGGTTTTAAGGGCCTATTCAAAACCGTTTAGGAAAGGCTTGTCTTTCCTTTGATTTTGCCCTCTCTAAAAGTGAGTTGCTCCTGAGACAGTCAATACAGGTGATATTTCTGTCAATTCCATGAGCTCAGGTTACAGGAATATTTATTGCAACAGATTCCCCATGAATAGTAATAGACAAGGATAAACTTCTCAGTTTTGTTTTTTTCTTCGGGATTCTTGCGAAACATTTTTTACCTTCAAAGGCCGGACCCTAAATTGGGATAAACAAGAATTAATTTTTCCCATTAGTTGTAGTGGCGTAGCAAAACCTGAGGGGGCCCCCCTGCAAAGTATATGGAGGGGGCCCCCACCCCCCGCCCACCACTTTGCCCCACAGCCAAAAAATCTGGTATATTTTGTATTGAAATCTCCAACATTTAATTAAATGCCTCTACATCGTGTCTGAATTAGAATTGACATTGATTTAAAATAACTTGAAACCCTGAAAGACAAACCCAAATCTGCAATTTAACAGACTCGCCTGACAATATACACGAGTAGTAAACAAGATATCATTCAGTAAACTGAAATAAACTGGTGTGAATTATCTGCATGCCACACACTTGCGTCTGTCAGGGATTTGGTATGATATTAACCACTCTATAATATTTAAAATGGACTGAGGATGCAATTTCTATATCTACCCTCAGGGCTTATATTAGTAAGCAGGGCATAAACAGGCAGGCAGCCACACAAGGCTGACGAAAAAAGACTGCTTGGATGCTTCAGAACATTGATGCAGATGTGTGTATGTATTTATCATTTCTGTATTGTAAGCTAATTTCACAATTTCAGGTGCACATATTATAGACAAGTGCAAACATTACCATCAATAACGCAGCATGTAGGATAAAAACAAACCATATTAGCAAGTACCTAATGACAGAATTTATACTAACTGTAGCTGGTGAAGCAAAGGAAAAAGTGAAAATACTTTAAAGTGCATAATAAAAGAATCAGCAATCCAGCAATATGCAAAACTCAAGCATGTTTTGTAAAGCAATCCCCCTTTCTTCTTGCACCAAGGTGAAGACCCTTTAATCAAAGTGCGTGATAAAAACAAATCCAGTAGTATGCATAAATGAAGCCAGGTTGGTCAAACAAGTTCCCCTTTGGTTTGTATTTGAAGGAGCAAATATTTCAAAGTGACAGGTAAAACAATAACAAGCACAACAGCATACAAAAATCTAATCTAACCAGTTTAATCAGACTATGGCCCATTGGTTTGTGAATGAAGGCACACATATTTCACACTGACTTTTTAAACAATAACAAGTACAGCAGGCAGCAGCATACAAAAATCAAACCAGTTTAGTCAACCAATGCCACTTTGGTTTGTGCATGAAGGTGCAGATATTTCAAAGTCACTGTTAAAACAATAATGAGTACAGCAGGCAGCAGCATATAAAAATCAAACCAGCTTAGTCAACCAATGCCCCTTTGGTTTGTGCATGAAGGTGCAGATTCTCTGTTAAAACAATAATAAGTCCAGCAGGCGGCAGCAGCATACAAAAATCAAACCAGCTTAGTCAACCAATGCCCCTTTGGTTTGTGCATGAAGGTGCAGATATTACAAAGCCACTGGTAAAACAATAATAAGCACAGCAGGCAGCAGCATATAAAAATCCCTGTACTCTACCCTTCCCAGGCACACACACATCTAGCGCAGAGTCACTGCCCCTGCGCAGCACTGCACATCTACCTGAAGTAGGCCATGGGTGAGTTAAGCACACAGCAGCGGAACTTTAAAGTGAGTGAGCCTGTTGGCCTCACTCCAGTGACAGGGTAAAATGGATCTGTTCACTACTACTGATCACTACACAGTATGCTGCTACCACGGCGCTTGTGCTGCTTAACACCTGGCGAAGGCTGTAGCCTTCCACCACTATAAGGATAGCACTTTGGGTGCCCTTCCTGGTCCAACAAGACCGCATACCGTGAAACAGACCTGTGTCATGGCGCACCCGCATGATCTGTGCTCACCTATGAGAAAAAAATCAGCCTTAGGGATACAGACAACAGTTCAGTAGAGCCGTCAGGGCAGGGGTACACGTCTTTAGACATGCAGAGGACTAAATAGCTAGATAGAGAGATAGAGAGAGAGATAGATAGACAGATAGATAGATTCTCTAAGGGGGGAATGTCATTTGTATGCAATTATAAAGGCATTTCAAGCCAGGATCAAAATCATGATTGTAGGTTTCGAAAACCTCTCTCTGAAACCATATGAGTATAGGCAAATAGCGTGTTACTCTTCTCTTCAAGCCTGAAGGGGAGCATGGTACCATAAATTGAGTTAACACTTCATCCCCTCTTAATTTGTCTATTTTGAGTTCCTGCTAAAAAAACAGAGCCACAGTAGGAGAGAACTAATATTTCTCTTCAAGATTATAATATTCAGCAATCTCTTTTGAAAGCTAAAGTGGTATTTCTCATTATGGTTATAAAAGCAGAACATGCAGCAGTCATGGGTCATCGGGTAGGCACTCAGGGTAAGTCAATTCAAGGTGTCCCCAAAACTGGTGCAGAGAAAATGAACGGGTTTAAATGACAGGAAACATTACGCCTCCAATTACAGGTTGTCTAGATTGAGATGTCAGGATAATATCTAGCCAGAAAGAGCGATTCCAGACGGTATATCCAGACCTGAATCCTGCTGTTCTGAGTACTGGTCTCTAGAATGTGAATTAACATGTGAACTGGGAATTACCTGGTCAAAAACGGCATCTGGAGCCTCTCTTCTGTGGATAAATCTGCGTCGATTCACCACCAGCTATTAGGGGGTGATAAATGGGTGCAGGACCAGGTCAGTCTTTGTAGGGTGGGTAGGGATTCAGGGGGTATTAGAGGCAATGGGTTCTGATGTTGTAGGAGGGGACCAGAGAATGGCGTGTATTCTTGGGACTGAATTCCAGAAGTAAGCTCAGAGTTTTCCTGGTTTATTAATGAAATTTGGAAGTAAGCCAGGAGTACTGCAAGAATACGTCATACCTACTCATAACAAAACCATTTGTGAATCAGGCCGTGTGTGAATTGAACTCCATTTAGCCAATTCACAAAAGATTTGCTGGAAGTAGGTGAGACTTACACATATAGTACTCCTATCTTACTCATGAATTGTAGACATAAGGTAGACTGTTCCTAACTTACTCCTTCCTTCCTCACAGAATTCAAGCATAAGCCAGGAGTACTACAAAATTAAGTTATAGCAAAAACCTTTGGAGATGGTGGCCTGTATCTTTCCTTCTGCAATGTCATTACACATAGAAAAACTCTGCAAAAGGTAAACTCGCAGACATATTTTTTATCCTGGGTAGCTTTGTTAAAAGTGAAAAAATATATTGCTATGCAGTAGAAATTATCACACTATGCAGAGACAAACTTTGTGGGATTGCAATGGGAACCTTTGCAAGCTTTGCAAATGGAAATAATTGGGTGCTATGTAAATCCTTGCAAGTTAAAAACAGCACTCTTCTGCACTCTAACCCTTAAAGCTGTTGTGCATCAAATGTCCTCTTTTGGCTGACACTATTACCCTACTCATTCCTTTTTTGTATGTTTTGTAAAATCAATATTAATGCGCTCAGAAATTAGACAAATCAATGGCATGAGTGTCCCAAACGTACTTTCAATGCACATTAAGTAATTTAACTTAAATAAAGGGTCAGTACATACAAAAATAAAGTAAAATGCAACTGAAAGCTAC
Organism: Triturus cristatus; assembly: GCF_964204655.1. Lineage (NCBI taxonomy): Eukaryota > Metazoa > Chordata > Amphibia > Caudata > Salamandridae > Triturus > Triturus cristatus. The sequence goes on from NC_140588.1 coordinate 516,593,224, forward strand.
AACTGACGACAAAAAACAACCAGTACAATAAAACAAACCCGATCCAGGTTCATGATTAGACAGCCCTGCCAAGTGTCACACATGTTGCGTTATACTAACGCATTTTAAGTCAATATACTGCATTACCGCAAGCAAACATATTGTCACGCACATCACCTTATTATAAAATTTGAGCGTATTACCTGTTTTTGTGATCCATAGTATCAGCTCCCTATGTTTTTTCGTGAGGCTATCGATGCACACGTGGGTCAAGGGCGCTCAGCAGCAAATTGATGTTCTTACAAGTTATGATGAGGCTGGCTGATTCACCCTGATTGGACGCCATTTTATTTGTTAGCACAGTGATTGGTCACTATCATTACGCACGTGCGTGCTCTGTGCAGCCTGCCCTGCTCCACGAGGTATCACCGCTGCTCGGCCAGAAGAATGTGTGCTGGTAAGGGATGTTTGGCAGTCGCTTAAGTATGGCCCACTGGGACTGAGACAAAAAAGCATTTGGGACTGGGACTGAGACAAAAAAGCATCAGAATGCTAGCAAGGCTGTTCTGCCCGCGAGACGCTGTGATATCACCTAACAACAACTGTTTTAGTTTTTTCAGAGGTTCGATGGTGCCAGGTGAGCAGATCGCCATATAGGCCCGGCTTTTTATTACGTATGATTTCACTGCACTCTTGAGACACTTAGACTGATAATGGCTTTTCAGTAGCTCTGTATGAAAATGAGGCTTGCACTGCTATTCTCTTTGCTGGGCCTCTTCTGTGTGTGTGTGTATAAGTAAAGATTTCACTGCCGCTGTCTATTTTGCTTTACTGTATGGGACTAGGAATGAAGCTTACTCCGCCTCCGCTACTTTTGGTGCTCTTCTGTGTTTGTGAAGCTTGGGCTGCCTATTCTGTGTGTCTTTTGTATGCATATGTTGCTAGCACTGCCATCCCAGAATGCCTCTGTGGCCTTCGGGCAGGTCAGTGCCTGGTGCAGAGTGTCAGGCCCAGATCAGTACTGGAGAAGCCTTGGCCTGCCGGCAATAATAGCTACAAGGGCCGGGTCATGGTGGCAGAAAGATAAGAGGGGCTTTCATTTACACAGCTCGAGGTCCTGAGTTCGTCGTCACGTAGACAATGCAGTATAAATTAGAGTATGGGAGTAGTGTGTGGTGCAATAACCACCACTGAAGCACAGAATCCACACTAAGTAAACTATTAGTGATTGGAAGCGTTCTCATTAGTCATGCCCTCTGAAGAACACGATTCTCTACACGGGTCTCTGACTGCAAAACATTAGACAAGCTGCACTGTAAACCATTCTTTCCGAAGATGTAGATAGAACAGGCCTGTGTGTGCTCATGTGAGACATGTTTTGCCACAGATGCACCTTACGGGAAAGAGCTCAGTCAGCCTCTCACACAAACCAACAGAGCTACTTCAATTGTTGTAGCTTTCAAGTGGCTGTAGTCTTTTCATACTTTGTTTTAGCCAGTAGTTTCAATAGTCCCAAAGTGCAACATCATGTAGGTTAATAAGTTAGAACTATAACAAGGTGTTACACAGGATAAAGAGCAATGTAGGAAGTAAACATTAAATAAGAGTCTTTCAGACTAAAAGAGTCAGTAGCTCCAAATATGAACAAAAGTCAGACATCAAGACTTGGGAGAGTGGAGGAGGGAGATAGACCAGGGTAAAAGTGGTGCAACCGAAGGAAGTACTGAGAAAAGGAAGAGGGTGAAATGAGTGGAGAGAAAGGAGTACCACAAGAGACAGGGGGTGATGGGAGAGTGATGGGTGGAGAGAGACTGTTTCCCTTGTCTTCATTGCTTGATTTCACACGTGATAAAGTGTTACTCATAGTCGTTGAAATATCACTCATAATTCCAATGAAATTCTGGAAATGTCAGTCACATAGCAATCTGAAACCTTGGCAGCTATGATTAGATAAAATGCAGCACTAAATCTAGATCATGATTGTAGGACAGTATCGACGCGCAGCAGGGTAGAAAGTATAGAACTGGTCTCTCGGTTGTTCTGGCACAATAGAAAACTGCTCGGAAAGGGGAAATTAAATAATTGAAAATAGTTTCTCAGAGCACGAAGCAAGTAAATATGATAAGGATCAGCAAACAAGTCTGAGGCGAGCGGAACCTTATTGAAAAGGAAAAATCGAATACAGAAAAGTAAAAAAAAAAACCTTGAGAAGCTGCAGTGTCTAGGATGGGAGGTGTTAGGAAAAGGGAGTTCAACCACCTCGGCACCTGTGAATATTCAGAGATCACACGTCAAGGGAGCACTCCTTGACTTCCCAATCAGGCCGGATAATTACAGTTGAGTTCGCCACAAACTGCCACCCACAACCGCACCCACAGTCTGCCTCCTGAAACTGTTATCATGAAAAATTAATACCTGGGAACGGCGGGCAAGATGACGAGAGACCTTTCTTAGGAACTGTTACCCCATTGTTTGTGTAGTTACCTTAGGAGCATTGGTACAGGACCTACTCTCTTATTCTTGCTCCTCGTCCCCCCCTTAGTGTGTTTACATTTTAGTACGGCAGCCAGCCGTGGGACATCCCCTCTGCTCCCTTTCCTCGCTACCCCCCTCCCTTCCCCTACCACAAGATTTACTCAACTCACCTACATCCATTATGGATGATCCCGGTCTCTGTTTCGACGACGAAACAGTAGCAGAAATCCTAAGGGCGCCCTCTTTACTATCAGAGGATGGCAACCTTCCATCGGGTAGTAGAGACGATGATTGGAAATCACTACAAGCCTTGAGAAGATTACAAATCAAAACCGCTCTACACGGTACAGTCATGACCGAATACCTTAGAGCCAATATTGCCCCGAATGGCCTTCTTGTCACTCTGGCACCTAGAATTTTCCTGGAAGATCTCACCTTCCAGCGGGAATGGTCACGCATCTCGTGGAAATGCACCAGAGACTGGCTGGTACTAATTATCAACACAGCCAAACGGCTGTCAGACGAACTCCTGATTCAGATCACCCTTTCCGAAAACAGACTAAAGACAGGTATTGCCATCACGACATTCAAATCTCGTCTCTCTGAGATAAACCAAGAGATGAACGAACATAAGGAATACCTTACTAAACAGAAGATACATCAACTCCAGAAGGATGTCAAACGGTTTGACAAGGAGAAGATCTACCCTTACACCAAGGAAGACTATGTCTTCCAAACTGCTGAAACATCGGACGATGCTAGCAGTAATCATTCATCTGGATCCCACTCTACCAATAGCAACTCGAGCTATGAGAATAGGCAACCAAGGTACCATGGAGGATACAGACATCCGTCCCAACCTCCCCCTCTGTTTCAAGGCTTCCCGGGCCTTCTGTACCAACCACCCATGTATCAAGGACCCTGGATGGGCCCACAACCCATGTGGAACCCTCCCTTAGGACCCAATCCACCTATGCCTCAATACCACCAATTCCAGAACCCCCCTTTTCTGAACAGAGGGAGGGGCAGAGGAAGAGGCAGAAGAAGAACAGGACCCAAAACTGTTCAGTGGCAAGATCAGGAACAGATGATCCTCAGGAGCAAATCCTCCAGACCCTTGTAGTGAACCTGTCCACCAGAGCGTTGACAGTGGACGAACAGAGACTTCTGGAGAAAGGCCTCGGTTTCGTCCCCACCCCCAAAGAAGACGATTTCAGACTCCATCAAGAACTCCATCAATTCTTCAGGAAGGTGCGCCTTAAAGCATTTTTCGAAGGCAAACCCGAAACTCCTACTGTAGGGACTGGCCTGAAGAACAAATCCAAGTTTACTCCTACCTCGGCCATGACACCCAACGAAGTTCTGACCTTTGAACAGGCGGTCCTGAAAGATGTCTCCGATGCAACTACTCACCACCTTTTTGATAACCTTTCCAAAGAGGAACGGCACATCCTTACCAAGTTTACAGACGACCAGACCATCATTCTCAAACCTGCTGATAAGGGTGGTGCCATCGTTATCCTTGACAGAGGGACCTACGAAGCAGAATGCGAACGTCAACTCTCAGATACCAGATATTATCAACCAATCAACGTGGACCCTACGAAGCGTCTTATGACCAAAATACACAGCTTGACCACTGAAGCTGAAGTAGAAGATTGGATTTCACATGATGAAGCCGTGTTCCTGAACCAAACGAATCCTCGGACACCGTATTTCTACTGCCTTCCGAAGATTCATAAAGGCATTAATCCCCCCCCAGGCCGCCCCATCGTCTCAGGGATTAACTCCTTATTGGAACCACTGAGCAAATTTTGTGATTTTTTCCTACGACCCCTCGTTACCAAAACTCCTACCTACTTGAGAGACACCATGGAGGTTCTCAACCTGATACAGCAGTTTGAATCCCCTGAAACAATCGATCTTCTTGTCACCCTTGATGTAGAGGCATTGTACACCAACATACCCCAGGACGCCACCCTGACCGTCCTGGAAGATGCTCTACACAGTCTGGATCCCTGGCCATTTGTTACCCCGATACCCTTCATTTGTGAATGTGCCCAACTTGCACTCAAAGAGAATTTCTTTGAGTTCAACAACAAACTTTACCATCAAACACAAGGCACATGTATGGGGAGTACATTTGCGCCGAGCCTGGCCTGTCTCTACATGGCCAGGCTGGAGGAAGAAAAAATCCAAAATCCATCCAACCCATTCCAAGATAACATCCTTCTTTGGTGCCGATATATCGACAACATCCTTGTCTTTTGGAGGGGGAGTGCAGATGAATGTGCAGCTTTCTTCACCTGGATGAATACGATCAACCCCATCCTCAAATTCACGGGCACCCAATCACACGAGTCCATTCCTTTCCTGGACCTTTCCATATCCCTTAAAAATGGCGGTTTACTAACAACGAATTACAAAAAACCCACTGATAGGAATAGTCTCCTACTCTATCAGAGCCAACATCCTAAAGCATTGAGGGATAACCTCCCTGTGGGACAGTTCCTACGACTGAGAAGGAATTGTAACACCCTCACTGAGTTCGAAGCCCAAGCGGCCATCCTTAAAAAGAACTTAATAGCCAGAAAGTACCCCACCAGCATTATAAAAACAGCGCACAAAAGGGCTAGGAATAATCATCGCGAGGCCTTGTTGGAAACCAAAACAAGACCAGAGAATACTGCCCTGACGTGCGTCACCTCCTTCACCCCTCTCTCTACCGATATCCAGAGGATAGTGAAAAGACACTGGAAAATACTGAAAACGGGCTCTTTTGACCCTGGTCCTAGTCCCCTTTTTGCGTTCAAACGCACCCAGAATTTGAGAGATATTCTAGTACATACCCGTCCTAGAAATAATGCTAAACCACCAGAGACCCTTTGGTCCTTACCTCCAGTTGTAGGTCATTTTCCATGCGGTTCATGTACCTCCTGTCCCCAAACTAAACCCATGAAAGAGCTGGATCTGGGACTACCAAGACCATGGCAGTTAAAACATCATACGAACTGCAATTCCAAAAACTGCATTTATCTACTCACCTGCCCTTGCGGACTCCGATACATAGGCATGACTACAAGACCTGTCAAAACACGTATCGGGGAACATAAGAGTACGATACGGTGCAAAAAGACTCAGACCAGGTTGCAGAACCACTTCCTGGAACTCAACCACCCCCCTGACAGTCTCAGCTGGACCGTGATTGACCACAATCCTTCATGGACACCGGCGACCCTGTTCAAAACTGAACAACGCTGGGTCTTTAGACTCAGATCCAATGTCACTGGTCTCAACGACGATATCCCATGGAGCTCCCTCCTCCCATGACACCCGGCAGATCATCCCATATCCTGCCTTCCGCTCCATGCATTACATTGACCCCCACCTTGACCAGGGCTTGACCTTTTTCCAGTCACCCGCCTCCACTTTATGGTAGCGAATCTTAGATTGACCGTAGACATTCACAGCAGACACTTGCCATGCTTGTCTTCCCCACAGCTTATTATGTTCATCGTATACGTGTTTGTGACTTACTAAGACTCGCAGACTGACAACCCTTAGTAATGCCCATCCCTTAGTGGGGTCCAGCATGTCATCCACACACCCACTCATGTTGAGCTGGCTGCTGAACGTGACCATCACGGCCCCTACACATTCCGCCTTCGGGTAACTCTCAGTTGGGTCACCACACAGCCTCACCGCATGGCACACCGAGACCAGCCCCACCAGTCTTTTGCATCCATCCTCCTCTTTGATTACTACCCAGACCAGGATATGAGTGTATTTTAGCAGACTAACACACTCACAAGTCTTACCATGGAACTGTTCCATCATGACCGCCCTCTGGTACATGATAACCTGGTGCTGGTATGAGGACGCGATTTTTCGTCCGACTTTTTGGAAACCTTCAGTTGGACTTGTTATACAGTCTCACTTTGTGATGCACCAAGACTAACCTCACTAGTCTCTTTTTATTTAGTTATCCATACCAGGACACGTGTATATTGGATCAATCTGACATTTTCTCAAGTGTGATGCGGACCTGTTCCATCATGGCCGCCACCGCAGGGACACGAGAGTCTCTTTTCAGTCTCTAACACAGTCCATCTTGACTCACTTCCGGGACTACAATTATCCAATCAACTTCCCGCATATAATGAGCTTCCACACAACACAAGCTACCGGCGATTTACGGATCAGTATTCCCCGGGGCTCATCTGTTGCCCCCGCTCCAGTTGGTCTATTCCGGTACAGCCTGGACCCACATAAATGCGGGTAGGATTTCTGTCTCCCCAACCCTCTCCACGCCCCTTTCAGCGTCAGTTTGTCACACGACCACCTATAACCGGCACACTAGGCTTGGATATTGTCTCGCTCTACTAACCTCCCAACCAGCCAATCTGACGACGTTATGCTTATAACTGCATAGGCTATTTTTGAACTGCCATGATACCTTGCTCCATGTCGTATGCACGATGGCACGGCCACCATCCGTCACTACTACGTATGACAACAGCACTGTATGCCTCACACCCATTGTCATCTATGTGCTATATTCTTGATCCCAGCAGATCATCACACCTGCATAGTTCACAGAGCTATAAGTTTATCTTGTTCATGCCCCAACGAGGGCCTGGTTGTACTCACCCCGACCCTTCTTCCCTGGCATTAGGTACAACCACTTCCCCAGCATGACTTGGAGCTGGTCCGCTCTCCACACTGGTGACTTGTACCATGACCCTGGATATAGCGATGACCTCCTCATTGTGCTTCTTTTGTCTCCTCTTTTCCCTCTAGGTTCGACGTATGGGACACGAATAATACGTGTTTCCCTCACTTTAAGATGGGATTATAGGATACTCCTGTTCCTGTATCCCGAATTTTTCCTCCTCTTCACTAAGGTCCTGACGAAGCACTAAGGATCCACTAGGGACCACGGGCAGCGCGAAACATGTTGACCACCCTCTTCACATCCTCACTCTCACTCTAAACCTCACACACGGGTTGAGAGCAGTGGGATTGCCTACCTTTCTTTCCCCTACTCATTACAGTGCTTTTTAGGCACCATTCCCCGTTAGATTTTACCCAGACCCGACGGACTCACTAAGAAATCATTTTGGGATACCATAGGGTCTTTTTAGCCTCACCACGTCACTTACTTTCTCCACACACCCGCATGCACAACTACGGCTACTCCAATAAAAGATCTCCGACAGAGAGCCCTCTTGAAGGGCCCGTGAGGGACTGCAGCGCCACCCCCATACCGGCACTGTCTTTCTTAGGAACTGTTACCCCATTGTTTGTGTCTTCTTCTGTAGTGTCCACGGCAAGCACAGATGACTGTTGCTGATGCGCGCAGTTTACTCTGTGCACATGACCCACACTGCCCCACCCTGTAAAGCAATGCGTGATGGCGCGCAGGGGGCGCACTACATGCAGCCGCGGCCCGTGAAGGGAGTTCCGTGGGGCGGTAAGGCGGCGCGAATTTCGTAGCGCGCGCTGCATCGCATTTTGCGATGCAGCGCGCGCTACGAAATTCGTTTTATTTATTTAATTGTTTACTTACCTGCAATTATCCATATTCTGGTTTTTAGAACCCCCCACCCTGCCCCTCCCCGCCCCGCCTTACCGCCCCACGGAACTCCCTCCACGGGCCGCGGCTGACTACATGTGAACATGCGCGCGGCCACGTGATCCCAGCCTCTGCTCTGTCTCTGAGGCTGAGGGTCTGTTTAATAATGGCCTGCTGCCCACGCACAGAGCCAGCCTTTGCAGTGCATGGGCGGAAGGTCATTGTCATTATTGAAATGCTCCTCTGCCTCGGAGACTCTTCCCATGCGAATCGTGCAGCCAGTCTGCTTTGTGCTGAGGGGGACCATAGCTGCCAAGGTTTCAGATTGCTGTGTGTGACATTTTCATAATTTTTGTGTAATTATGAGTGACATTTGAAAGACTGCGAGTGACACTTTCTTGCGAGCAAAATCAAGCAATGAAGACAAGATAAAACATATAAATATCAGCAATTAAACCCATCTGAGCAACAAGAAACTCTAAGACGTTAACTGCTGCAAAGTAAAAGAAATGGAAAGGCACTAACCTAGTATCCTTGTAATCTGAAGTGGCCTTTGAGCTCCGTGGAACTGACTGGTGATTGCTTGCCTATGATGCAATTAGAGGAAGACTCCAAACAGCAGACAGCCATCATGTAGAGATGGCAGGTAATGGGACATCCACTGATGGCTACAAAATCTGTCTTACCTCTCAGCACCCTCCAGTCCCGCCCCTCCTCATTCAGAGGTTGGGTACCTCTGTGTGTTCGATCATGATGGTGAATTGTACAGTAGCTCCATCGTCACTGAAGCCTTGCAGGAATGGTGTGGGGCATCAGCTGCTACAATTTGGTATGGCATTACATTAGGAGGCAAACCAAATCTGTTGTTTTTTTCTGCATTCACGATGCAGAACATAGTGGTGCTGGTAATGGAAAAATGATCAATGGCTGCTGACTTTGGCACTGGGAGCTAAGTTCGAGTCTCAACGAACCGGCCCAAAATCTTGCGATTCTGGGAAAATCAGTTAATTTCCACGTGCCAAACAACAAATGAATGTGACCTTGTAATGAAACTGTGGCACAAGTATAAGCCTTCAATACCATCGGGTCACCTTCGCACTATATAAAAAAACTGCAAAAGAAAGACACGCCCTTGGACAAAGGTTCCATTGTGTTTGGAACACTGGCTGACTAGCGAACTAAATAAGGGCCTGCCTGAAACCTCCTTCGCACTAGGTGTCTCGTGGAAAAGCCAACTGAATCTCCACTGGCACAGTAATTTGGGGAACACTGAAAAATGTCAATTAAGTACTCACGTAGTTTGAGAGGTGAAGTCCATCCAAGTTGGGCACGAAGCTGCAGGGTCAGCGGTAACAGGTCCTCGACGCTCCAGTAGCTTAAGTCTGAATGAGGCCATAGTTAGTTTATTATTTAGAAATAGTGAAGGAGGCTACAATAATTTTGGCGAGGAGTAAATGAACAGCTGAGCAACAGGCAAGGCGACAGCCCGGGTCAGTGCGAGGTGCCTGCAGCAGCGTTGTGAACGGCACCATGATTCAATTTTGCGGCGGCGCCAGCAAAACGGCCAGCACGAAGTGGCACCTTAAAACTCTGTGGTCCAGCAGCATGATGCGACGTCCCCCGCGGTGCTGCAAAGTACTAGCACAACCTGACTGGGCCCGGCATTCTAGTCATTGGATCATTAGGTCAGGTGTCAGAGCCGTGCCGTGGGGGAATGATCACAATAATTAATGGTGATACATTTGAAGCACTAGTGAAGTTGAGTGAGTTATGAGGCTGCCAGTAGCCCTGACCTCACAGCTCACGCACTGCACGACACTGGGGACGCGGCGCACTGTAGCTGCCACACTTTGTGCTTTTAGAGTCACAGTAGATATACGTGACAATGCATTTTAGTGCGGTAATGCGGATTACCACACTGAAATGCATTCGTGTCGCGCCTGATGCGTGATACTTGACAGGACTGGGGACCCCCTAGACTTGGGGGCCCCTCTCACCGCGGGGGCTGCGCGGGCCTGTGTTACACCCCTGATTAGTTGGGTATCTCTGCTAAAAGATAATGTATAACTTTAATTCTGCCTGAACAAAGAGTGGCAACATTTTTAAATTGAAGGCACTTATACATGTTAATTTAAGTTACAATAGCGATTTGTAATTTCCTCACCTCTACATCAAACTGTCTCTGCTGCTTCTGTATAGAAACAATTGAACGAGTTTTCCCTTGTTTGTCAAGGGCTGCAGCAGGCATGCCATTTGGGGGTAGGTATAATTTGCAGATGCTATTCTTATTTTGCTACTTTTAGCACTGCAGCCGTCCTTTGTCGGATGTAAGGGCGATGTATATCTGTCTGTTGAACTTGGAACTTGAATCAGTGCATTTGGTTTGGGTTTTATCTGTGACATTAGTCCAAGGGGCCTCTGGTTCTTTGTAATGAAAGAGGGCTACGGTAGTTTAAACTCCAGAACACCCCACCGTTGTTTTTATTTCTCTTGCTAAAGGGTAGAATTTTAAGTAGTTAATGCCTATAACGTAAACCAGATTGTATATGCGAGACTCCTCCCTCTAGAGTACAAACGCACACCAGCATTACCAACACTGTCTACGGCACACATTGCATGTCTCGTGTGCACCCTCGGTCCTCAGCCAAACACCGATGACAGCATATGAACAATTTATATTCAAAAACAGGCCATCTAAACAGGCGAGGAACCAGGTCCAGTAACAACATATGAATTTTTTTTGACAGAAATAATAAAACGGAACCATATGTTTTGGTTTTCTTTAGAGTTCTATATTGTTGTCTAATGGCTTTGAAAGATCTAGCCAGGAGGTCTGCACTTGGCTAGAACACAAGTTCCCAAAGGACACCCCCCATAGGGGGAGTGTCAAGTGGCGATAATGTTCACTAGACCATTTCCGCAAGTCACACCTCATTCCAACTGAGACGACACAGGATCAGATGCATTAATCACTTCAAATAACACAAGGAAGGCAGTTATCATGCTGTGAGAGTGCTTTTCTTGCAGGTTATGTGCCCGATATGTCCTCCAGCTACGAATGAGTGGCCATAGTGCTGTCCGAAACTTTATGCTAACTCGTGAATCATTGGCTTTTTTCAGAAATTGCATTTAACTGCCTATTACTCTCAGTACGCCAGTAGTCGCAGTAATTAAAAATATTGCCAAAGACGAGTGGATACTTAATAAACAGCTAATCACTTAGCCTGCAAATGTAGATTGCTATTTATTGAGATAAATTCATGTATCAAACACATGTTCACACTACCTTGAGTTAAATTGCACTTACACAAAGTCAACATAACCATAAATCCATAAATTAGTTATACACACAGAGTGAAGGGCAGTGGGAGAACTACACATGTCACATTAATGCACCCAAAGGGCCTCCGCACTCGTGGCGAAGGCCCTGCAGTCATGGGGGAGTCTCCGCATTGGGGGAGTGCAGAGGCCCTTTGTGAATCAGTCCCTGTGTGCCCATTAGCATATACTAGCAGCACCCCTGTAGAACAAAAATGTCCAAAGTAGAACAGAGAAGCATCAGCTCATGAACCTGCATCTTATTTGTTAAGGTTGACCAGAAGCACCACTGAGTACCCATGTACTATCAGGTGAATTTCAGATGTTCTTCTTTGTGAAAACTACAGTGATTGAGAAACTTAATCCATTCATGAAATGTAATAAGGGCCTTTAATCTAATTTGTCTACTGTTCGTATCTAAGGGGCATCAACGTCGAGTCCTGACTGAGGAACTGTAGGACATTTAAATCACTGGACCAAGCAAGATGTACAAGTTCCCTTTGGGATCCATTTCGGTTAGTTAGAGGTTGACAATTGCTGGTCGCCAGATTCTGAGCCACACTTACGTCCCACATCAATGACATGCTTTAATGCTATCCCCCCTCTTAATCATTGGCTGGTCACCCTCTTTCAGACCCATCCCATTTAAAGTGACCCACCTATTTGCGTCAGAATAACAGAGGGTGGATACCATCTATACTTGGCAGCCACAACAGAATGGCACCTAATTGATGCATATTATATTGCTTTATATTTTCATGTAGAACTTAATACAACATTTCCCCTTGTCTAAGCACTGAAAACAAACAGTGTTTACAATTTAAGGTTCACACACGAGCTCAAATTACCAACAAATAAAAGAAGGATGAAAGGCTGAGTTTGCCATGGTGGGTTTTGGTTTTACGACCTGCAAGTCAGATGGGAATCAGCGGAAAATGCTTAAATCGCTGAGCTATCTTGCTCGTTTACTATAACTTTGTATTTATTTATTATAGGATTTTGAACAAAACTGTAACTTTACATATCAGAGAGACATAAAAAGGGTGAAGTTAGGATGGAAGAGAAAGGTTAAACATTAAGGTAGATTCTGAACAGGTGTGTTATCAAGTCGTTGTGGGAGAATAGTAAATTGGTGTTCAGTTTTAGCTATGCCGGATGAAGTTATTAGAGTTTCAGTGCTTGGCAAAAGCAATATTGGTTTATCTTCTTGGACTTTTCCTTTTTTTTTTTTAGAATTTTCAGTATTAGCTGAGATTTATGTGCAGTGCTTCTTTGTCTTCCATTCAGGGGTAGTTTATCTTTCACGTAGCTAGGCAGGCCAAGAACAGACGAATCGTAAACAAGTTTTGGTCTGTATTGCTTCAGACTTGAAACACTAGAGCGCACTCAAAAAGGAACTCAGCACTCTCCCAAAATGAGGCGAATAGCGCTTTCAAAATGAAGCACCTGTATGTATTCATACAAAACACTTTTTAAGAGGAAGGTAAAATATACTTATTGATGAACTTTCCCATGTGTCAAATGAAAAAAGTCAAATATAGGGAACATGTATACAAAGCAGAAAGCCATGGGAAATATGTACACAGAGGTAGAAAACGTATAGAATATATACAGAAAGTAAGTAATAGAAATACATTACCGATAGAATGTCTATCAACATTTTGGCCAGCATGACTGGGGAGCCCTCACAGTCAGGCAGAAGTCTCGAGCGGGATCATAAAAAGGTCCCTGTGGCAACGTGTCGGCTCCACAAGCGATCTCCTGTCTGAGACCCAAGAATCCCTGTCTTTAATACCTTTACTCAACACAAGGAGAGATTTCTAGAAATAAAAGTAATCTTCAGTAGAACCCACAACTATAGACAACACTCAGACACCTTGCCCTGGTGGTGAACACGGACTGTTTTCTCCTCATATGTGGTGTGCTCTGTGGGTGCTGTTGCAAACAGCTGCCATTTAACCAGGGGCAACAAATGACCAGGACTGGGAATTAAATGCAACCTTGGAAAAATGTCATACCATGTTTGCTCCTTTCCTTGCACTATCTCTCTTTCTGTCCTTCCAGTCTTTGCCTCTCTCCATCTCTCTCTTCTCCCTCTCTGAGATCTTGCTTTAAACTATGGGAAGCTGGAAAAAGCATTGACAAGGGCAATATGTTTTGCCTATGAGAAATCTATTGGTGTTGTCAATGCTTTTTTTAATATGGCTTATTTTGTTCTACTGTTTCTGCATTCTTCCTTTCTCCTTCTTCCGCCTCGCTCCATGGCAGCATTTACCGACCTGTGTCTTCCCTTTACAGATCCTAGATCATTAATAGTCTTCTGAGACATTCTGGACAATGTGCAAGCTTGGTGTGTGTGTGGGAGTCCAGAATGAGTGTTGATTTGTTTCCCCAACACCGATCCTTTAGTGATCAGTCACTGGCCACAAAGAGGGTTCAGTGGCAGTGTTCGGACTGGGAATCATAGCTACCCAGTTTTCCAGGTTCATGCATAATGGGTTTGATCACTCCATGTTTTTTTTCTCTGAGTTTTGGGACTTTTAGTCCAGTTTTATAATGGAATAAACGGGACTACTAGTCCCAGAATTCAAAGGAAAAAAATATGGACTGGAGCAGCTCCTCACACACAGACCTGGGATTCCCTTTTCTCCACAGAGTCCGGGCACATTCCTAGCTGGGGGGAGCTACATCACTGGAGTCTGGACAGTTAACGGGTAACATTCCATCTAAATTCATTTCTCCCACAAGAGTGAGCTGCTAAGTGGGCACATTTTATCAATACCAACAACCAGCCCCTTATCTTTATACTAACAAAAATGCTGAGTAAGGGATTCACAGAACACCAGATACCTCCCTCAGCCTTTTAGTCTTCATCTTTCCCTCAAAACACATTTCAAAGCATATGTTCTCAATTTCAAGGACAATGAAAGACAAAGAGAGCCCCCCCCTGAAATTCATGCCTATGGTAATACTCAAATTGCTGTGGTTTGAGCATTAACCAATTTGCTAGAATATGGACAGGTTTACAGTAAATATGCATTATAATTAAATTTAAACTCACCTTTACAGAGGACACTTGCCTCCCTGGGACATTGATTTCATTTCCTGCAACTGAAGTGCGATATATAGGAGTGCACCTAATTTTTTATCACACAAGTTTCTGACCCAGACCACGGTGAATGGGCTACCTATAGCTTGTGTGTTTTCCCACTTTCCTTACATCTAAGCCACTTATGTAGGGCCGGTACTCACCGCTTTATAGCACCACCAGTAACAGCCCAATATATTGCCTTTCTCAATAAACAAGTCATAACACTTTAAGAGTTTCAGTAGCTTATATTGCACAACTGCTCACCAAGCTACAACCTACAGCAAAAAAACAGCTTATTATTAATCACATAGGCAAGACCTATTGAATTTACCAATGCTTGTCAAACATGTCCTCGACCTGCCATGGGAACCTGTGTGTACAGTTTTAAACCATTTGCCAGGCTTAAACCTTCCTTTTTAATTAATATGTCACCTGTAGGGTAGGACCTTCACAGCCTATCGTGCTGGGTGGAATGTATTTAAAAAGTTGGACATGCACTTTTAAATTGTACATGTTCTGGAAGTGAAAAACTCCTAAATTTACTTTTCACTACCGCAAGGCCTGCCTCTCCCATAGGATAACATTGGGTTAACTTATTACATTTAATAAGTGATTACTTTCAACTGGGAGTTGGTAGAAATATCGAGGTTGGTGTCTACTGAATTATAATTTAAAGCCCACTTTAATTAGAAAGTCAGATTTTAAGTCACAATTTCTAAAAATGCTAGTTTTAGAAAGTACGCATTTTCTTGTCCCAACCATTAGCTGTCTGCTGCCTGTATCCTGAGTCAACTGACTAGTTGTGGCTGACAGTCAGGCTGTGTGTGTTGCTCTCGGACAGTAAGACAATGTGCCATAGGTGTTGGCAGGATGGGCCTTCTATGATTTGATGAGGGGGGGAAGCTGTCACTTACCAAACTTGCTCATCACAAAGAATCTGCCTGAGCATACTCACAAACGGTATTGTACTAGTCTATTGTGACCCCAGACAATATGGCATCACGTCAGGGAGGCAGGAATTTCCAAACACCTGTGGGAGTGGAAACCTCCAGAACCTTCTCCTACTTCAAAGTGGGCACCAGGTCTAAATGTTGGACCCTCAGAACCAACTCTTCAGTACATCTCTGAACCTGTGGAAGACTCATAAGGACTGTGGTGCTAATCTGCCAGAAAGACGGCTACTCTGTTGCCCTGTTTCGCTACCGCCTGAGTGAAGAATGGACCTGTATCTTGAAACCAGGACCACCAGAGTGACTCCAAGGGACTCTGCATCTCAGCCCGCAACTTCTTTGGAACTGCCAGTGTGCAATGCATCTTCGATGCAGGACTTTGCATTGCCTGAACTACAATGCAAACCATTGTATTACAGGTCCTGGGGAGCGCCGGTGTGTGACGCATCCTCAGCGCAGGCCTTCACATTGCAGGCCCCTCGTTGATGGCATCCTCGAGGACGACGATGCAGGACTCAGCATTGCAGCTTCATTGAAACCTCTGGTGTGCGACTCATCTTCGACGCAAGACTTCGCATCGCAAGCCCCTTGTTGATGGCAGCCTTGATGACTACATAGGACCTCGCATTGTTGCCTCGCAGCTACTCGTGACCGCCGCTGCATGATGCATCCTCGATGAGGGATCTCGTAATGCTCCACATCCAAGATTTAAGACATATTGGGGCATATGTACAAGGACTTAATGCCACCAGAACGTCACTTTTTAAGACATTCTGGTGGCTTTAAGTCTATTGCCTTATTTACTAAGCGGCGTTGTCACTTATCATGGCTTAATGCCGCCTTGTTAATAAGGACCCCTTTCACGCTCCACAGACTGTTTTCCCCTCATATGTTGTATGCGTGAAAGGGGCGGGCAATGGGTGTTGCGGTGGGTGTTCCGCCGCAATACCCATTGATTTTGATGCTGCCCCCTATGTGGCTCACATAAGGGGCAGCACCAAAATTAAGACTAAATAAAACCTGGTCTTAACATGGTGAAACGAGGAGAAATTATTAATTTCTCTTAGTTTTTGCTGTTTCTATGTGTGCTGCATTGTGCAGGACACATAGAAACAGCAAATCGCCATGAATGATTGTTTATGTGCAGGAAGGTTATGAATCTCAAGAGCTCTAAACTCGGAAAGCCTCATCGTCAACTGTTACCTTTGCAATGTCAAGGGTGACTCCAAACCAAGGGAGTAGTCAGAAAATGAAAATGCCCCCCACATTGAATGATGCAAACAAAGCAAGTCATCACAAACCTACCCAGAAGACCTTTCTTACCTGTTCCATCCATACATCTATCTATACATCCTTTCACCCACCTGCGGATATCTACAATTTCACCTTTACATTTTGTCACCCATTCATTCTTTCTTCTATCATTCAGTTTTTCACCATTAGTCTATCCATCCATTTTCAAATCTATGCATCCATCTCCATACCTATCCATCCATCCATCTAGCCATCCATCCGTCCTTTCACTCATCCATCTCTCCACACACCCTTTCCCTCATCCATCCAACCTTTCTGTCATTCATCCATCCATCTACCCTTTCACTCCATCCATCCTTGGGCTCCATCCATCCAACCTCCCTTTCACTCTCTCATCTTTCACTCATCCATCCAATCATCCATCCTTTCACTCATGCGTCCACTTAACCACTCATCCTTCCATCCATTTACCCTTTCACTCATCCATCCATTCTTTCACTCATCCGTCCATCCATCCATGCTCCCTTTCACTCATCCATCCATCCTTTCACCCATTCATCCTCACATTCGCTCATCTATCCATTATTTCATTCATGCATCCTTTCTCATCTATCATCCATTCTTTCACCCCATCCATCTGTCCATCCTCCTTCTCACTCATCTTATCCATCACTCCATTCACCATCCCTTTCACTCATCCATCCATCCTTTCAATCACTCATCCATCCATCCATCCTCTCATCATTAATCCACCCTTTCATTCATCCATACACCCTACCTTTCACTCATCCATCCATCCTTTCATTCAGCTATCCAATCATCCATCCCTTCACTCATGCGTCCACTTAACCACTCATCCATCCATTCATTTACTCTTTACTCTTTCACTCATCCATCCATGCTTTCACTCATCCATCCATCTATGCACCCTCCCTTTCACTCATCCATCCTTTCACCCATCCATCCTCACTTTCGCTCATCTATCCATTCTTTCATTCATGCATCCTTTCTCATCTAGTATCCATCATTTCACTCATACATCAATCCACTCATCCATTCATTCTTTTGTTCATCCATCCATCCTTTAACTCCATCCATCTTTTCACCCCATCCATCTGTCCATTCACCCTTTCAATCACTCATCTATCCATCTATCCATCCATCCTCTCACCATTAATCCACCCTTTCATTCATCCATACCCCCTACCTTTCACTCATCTATCCATCCTTTCACTCATCCATCCTTACATCCATCCTTTAAGTCATTCATCCATCAATCTATCAATCAATACATCCTTCCATTCATCCATCCATCCACCCTTTCACTCACATCATTACATCTATCCTTTTACTCATTCATCCATCCATTCTTTCGCTTATCCATCCGTCATACTTTTATCCACCCACCCTCCCTTACACTCATCCATTCATTCTTTCACTCATCCATCCTTACATCCATCTCTTCACTCATTCATTCATTTATCCATCCACCCTTTCACTCACACCATGCCATCAGTCTTTTCACTCACTCAACCAACCCCACACCCTTTCACATTATTTATGAGCCTTTGTCTGCTGAGCTGCCGACAGAAGAGACCCATCAAGAACTCCACCCTAGCTTTAAGCTGATAAAGCATGGGTTCACGATGCCCCTGTTCCAAAGGTGTCATCCTGTTGCAGCCCCTATAGTTGTTTGTGGCTACACTACTCTCATTGTTCCAAATGGGCCTGTATGATAGTACAAGCTCATCATCAATAAATAGAGTGACAAGATTATAGATTCCAAAGTAACCCAAAGGCACCTGACTTTCTCGAACCTTCTCAAGACTATTATGCAGTTTGCTGGGACGTCGTATTCTCAAACTGAATCGAATCATATCGTACAATGATGTAAACTGACTCTCTAAGTAATCATGGGTGCTCCCTCCAAGGCAGACACATAAAGCTCCATGATGCCCCCACTAGAGATCCAGCTGCTTGGACTACTAAAACTTTGCTCCACATCTTCTGATGCCCCATAACTAAGACCAGGCCTCCTCAGAACGTATGAAGGTCTGGAGACACATTGTTCCTATTACAAAGTTTGTACGGAACACTGCTTGTCACCTGGTGCTACAACTCTCCCGTTGCGGAACTCATACAGTCCTTAATACCAGATCAGCAGCTATGCATTTACCAACATACCAATCACAATCATGGACTCTTCATGTCGTCACCTCATTAAAACTCTAAGTAAGTTAATGGGCTCTACAACTCCTCTTCTTCATAGCCTTCTTAATATCCTCCTACACAGAGGACTGAGCATGATGTCTGGTTGGCACTGGCCTAATCTGGTTTTAGTTCGTGTAAGAATTCATCTAGCCTGCAGAGCAGTTTGCAGATAGCACTTTCATTGCAGCTGTAGAATCTAAAACACAAAGAGGTCTGGTCTGGTTACAGTCAGATTACAGTAACCCAGATATTATTTATGGCATATATATGGGATAGTCTTAGCACAGTTATTTTCCATTACATACTACACACTACAGAATTAGACAGATTTAATTACTTTCTGCATATTTACTGTTAGAGGCATGGACCTTCTATGTCTAGCCAAACACGTGCTGTCTATCTCAAAGTGTTCCACTTCTTGAGCGACCTGAACATCTTGGCCAACAATCAATCAAAAACATATGCTTAAGTATTGGATTATGATACGGACGGCCTTTTCTTGGTGCATATGTTAAATCACTCTACCGTGGAGCAGATCTCAGCCTTGACCTTGTCTTTTCCTGACATCCTGAAGACAGTTGTGTAACACTGCATACCCCTACCCTGGTCAGATCTAGTCCTCACTTCTTCTCCAGTTTGGAAATAGTCTACCCCAAAAGGGATCTGTGGCCAGCAAATCTGTTTGTATACACACTTTGAAAAGAAGGGGGGGAAAAGGAGCAAAGAAGTAGGAAGGGGAAAAGGTCCTGTACCGGTGCTCCTGGAGTCAATACACGTACAAAATAAGGTTACAGTTCCTAAAGAAAACAGTGCCAGTATGGTCTGCTGTGAGAAGGGGGAGGGATATAGGGCAAGGGAAGAGGTTCGAAAGTGGTAGTGTAATGGAGACCAGATACTCCTGGATGGTACTAGAAGTGCCCTCACACACCCTTGCGGGTGCAAAGCATCATCATCGGGCGGTGCTCCTCGTGGGGGTGGCGCTGCAGTCCCTCACGGGCCCTTGGAAGGGCTCTCTGTCGGAGATCTTTTGGTGGAGTCGCCGTAGTTGTGCGTGCGGGTGTGTGGGGAAAAGGGGGGCGGTGTAGTGATGGAACTAAAAAGACCTAATGATACCCTGACAGTTTATTAGTGGGTCCAATGGATCTACTAAAAGTAACGGGGGATAATGTTAAATAAACATTCTGAGTAGGGGAAAAGGATGTAAGTACGTCCCACTGCTCTCGACCCGTAGGAGTGAGGGTTAAAGTGAGAGAGAGGGAGTAAAAGTGGTGGTCAACATGTTTCGCGCTGCTAGCGGTCCCTAGTGGATCCTAGCGCTTCGTCAGGACCAAGGTGGTGACTATAAACTAAGAGGGAGGGATTCAGAAAAAAAGGGGGGAGTATCCTGTAATCCCAAAAGCAAAGGAGGAAGGAGCACGGATTATTCGTGTCCTTGACGTCGAACCTGCAGGGAGAGGGAGAGAACAAAGGATTAAAGAGGATGAGGGGCTTCCCTCAAACTGGGGCTAAAATATCGTGCACCAGTGGGGAGAGCATTCCAGCCGGAATCATGCTGGGATTAGTGCTAGTGCCCCGAGTCATGTAGACAATAGAAAAAAGGTGCCCAAAATGGGGGTCGTGACAAGACAACAAGAAGCTTAGTAAAAACAAACCTAAGTCCCAATGTGTAGCCCCTACTGGAATATTCAAGCTGTACATGCTAAAAGGCGACGTGAGACTCGGAGAGGTCTAAGTGCAGAGTGCCGAGAGTAAGCTCAAAGGTGAGCGTGGACTGACTGGTCTGCTACTCAGAGGGTATGGGACAGAGGTGGGTACGTGACTGCCCGTAGTTATCTCGTGTGAGTACTGACGATTGTAGCGTGTACGTACTGAAGCATGCTACACGTATCGGTAATGAGTAAAGTAGGGGCAAACACAACGAACGTGAACTATATGTATGTATGTTGGAAAAAACACATGCTGATCACATAGAAACTGATTACAATATCCTACCCGCAAAAAGTCTGGGTCCAAGCTGTGCCGGGTTTTGACCATCTGGGGCTGGGGCTACAGCTACAAGGAATTAAAATGCGGGGGAAAAACAGTCTACATGAGTGACAAGAACCCTGAGAGTAACAAAGCTCACACACACGGCTGGTAAATGTGACCACGTAGTATACCATTGTAGAGGGAAGACAAGGATATAGCAGTAGTACCGCTAGGAAAATCGCTCATTAGTGTCATGTGTACTTACATCTGCCCCGGAAGTTTCACTGCGGTAATCTAGGGTGCCTCCAGAGTCGCCGGTAGCGTGGCACGGCGGGATAGGGCTTTTTATACAAAAAAAGTGGTTCCGGGACGGGACAGGAATCGAGGAAGGACTAGGCTAAGGGCCGAGAAGGTGGCGGCCATCTTGCAACGGGTGCCAGGGGAAGCCTGATCATAATACGGGATCGTATCTAGAGGTATTAACATAAGCTGATCTCGTAACTCGGGGGTTCGAGACTAGGTAAAGAGACCAGTGCCCTGTATTGCCCAGTGGTACAGGGCCTTTGACCAAGTGCTTGAAAATGGGGTTCATGGTTAATGTTTGGTCTGTCATGCCTAGCTAAAAAACAGTCTTTAATATGAGGGGAGCAGCGTAGAGGTGTCAAAGTACCCGTACCCGCTTCGTTAATAACCACTAGGAGAGTAGTGGTGCAAAGATGGACTGAAGTCGGGTAAGGGGGCCTTTCTCGTGGTTGATGGATGCATGTGCGTATTAGGTCCAAAATCGGTGTCTATTGTAAACCAGCAATGTATGCCGTCGGTATAGCTATGTGGAGACAGAAGTAAAGTCACGGCTGTGCGTGTTGTCGGGCAATGTGACAGTAAATGTTCTACAGACTGTCAGAGGAAGGCGAGCGCCACAAGAGTTGTCGTAGGCACGGCAGCTCAGCAGTAATATATACCAGAGGTTCAGTAGTCAAGTAGGGAGAGGAATCACAGCTGTGTGTGTGCGCTCTCTGATGATGGCGACAAAGGAAAAGAATATTTGTCGAAATGTCAGGGATGGAGAGCACTCCAAGGGATGTCATCATTGAGGCCTGTGACGTTAGACTTGAGTCTAAAGACCCA
This sequence comes from Triturus cristatus, assembly GCF_964204655.1. Classification (NCBI taxonomy): domain Eukaryota; kingdom Metazoa; phylum Chordata; class Amphibia; order Caudata; family Salamandridae; genus Triturus; species Triturus cristatus. The sequence continues at coordinate 516,615,173 of NC_140588.1, forward strand.
CCGTTGCTCGGTTTTAAAAAGGGTTGTGGTTGACCAGGCAGGGTTGTGATCTATCACGATCCAGTGTAGAGTCTCAGGGGGGTGGTTGAGTTCTAGAAAATGGTTCTGCAACCTAGTCTGGGTTCGTTTACACCTTATCGTGCTCTTGTGTTCCCCAATACGTGTTTTGACAGGTCTTGCCGTCATCCCGATGTAGCGAAGTCCACATGGGCAAGTCAGTAAATAAATGCAATTCTTAGAATTGCAGTTGGTATGGCGTTTTAATTGCCATGGTCTAGGCAATCCTAGGTCAACCTCCTTAGTGGGTTTCGTTTGTGGACAGCAAGAACATGACCCACAAGGGAAGTGGCCAGAGATTGGGGGTAAGTTCCATAGGGTTTGGGGCGGTTTTGAAATGGTTCTGGGGCGTGTGTGTACTAGGATGTCTCTCAGATTTTGAGTGCGTTTAAAGGCAAACAAGGGGGGAGGGCCCGGATCAAACGTCCCAGTTCTGAGTATCCGCCAATGTCTTTTCACTATTTTTGGGATAGTGTTTGAGAGAGGGGTGAACGAAGTCACGCACGTAAGTGCGGTACTCTCAGATCTCGTTCTTGTTTCCAACAGAGACTCACGATGGTTGTTTCTTGCCCTCTTGTGGGCTGTTTTGATGATCTGATAGGGTAGTCCCTAGCAATAAGGTTCTTTCTAAGGATGGCTGCTTGGATTTCAAACTCAGTGAGAGTGTTCCAATTTCTTCTTAGGTGCAGAAACTGACCCACAGGGAGGTTATCCCTAAGTGATTTGGGGTGATGGCTGTGATAGAGTAACAGGCTGTTTCTGTCAGTGGGTTTTTTGTAGTTGGTAGTGAAAAGACCACCGTCTTTGAGTGTTATGGAGAGATCCAGAAATGGTATAGATTTGGGGGAATGAGTCCCAGTAAATCTCAGGAAAGGGTCAATAGTGTTCATCCAAGTGAAAAATGCAGTGCACTCCTCTACACTTCCTCTCAAGAAGATGAGAATGTCGTCGATATATCGACGCCAGAGGAGGATGTTATCATGGAATGGGTTGGAGGGTGTCCTGATTTTTGCTTCTTCCAGGTCGGCCATGTAGAGGCATGCCAGGCTCGGCGCGAAGGTACTGCCCATACATGTACCTTGGATTTGATGGTAAAGTTTGTTATTGAATGCAAAGAAATTTTCTTTGAGTGCGAGATGGGCACAGTCACAAATGAAGGGTATCGGAGTGACATAGGGCCACGGGTCCACACTCTGTAGGGCACGTTCAAGGACAGCAAGGGTAGCGTCTTGAGGTATGTTCGTATATAGTGCCTCGACGTCCAGAGTGAGGAGAAGGTCAATCGTCTCTGGGGAATCAAATTGTTGTATTAGATTGAGGACCTCCATGGTATCTCTCAGGTAGGTGGGTGTCTTGCTGACCAGTGGTCGTAAGAAAAAATCGCAAAACTTACTTAAAGGTTCAAGTAGGGAATTAATGCCAGAGACGATGGGGCGTCCAGGGGGAGGATTGGTGCCTTTATGGATTTTTGGAAGGCAGTAGAAATACGGTGTCCGTGGGTTTGTTTGGTTAAAAAAAGCGCCTCGTCATGTGAAATCCAATCCTCAGCCTCAGCTTCCAGGGTCAGGCTCTGTATCTCATTCATGAGGCGTGACGTGGGGTCCATTTCAGTAAGTTGGTAATACCTGGTATCTGAAAGTTGTCGTTCACATTCGGCTTCATAAGTCCCTCTGTCAAGGATAACAATGGCGCCGCCCTTATCAGCAGGTTTAAGGATGATCGTTTGGTCATCTGCGATTTTCGTCAGGATACTTCGTTCTTTCTTTGACAGGTTATCAAAGTGATGACTGGTAACTTTGGTCTCTGTGACATCTTTGAGGACCGCCTTTTCAAAAGTGAGAACTTCATTAGGCGTCATGGCTGAAGTGGGGGTGAACCTGGATTTGTTCTTTAGGCCAGTCCCTACCGTCGGAAGATCAGGTTTACCATCAAAGAATGCCTTAAAGCGTACTTTCCTGAAAAAAAGGTGAAGTTCCTGGTGCAGTCTGAAGTCATCTTCTCTGGGAGTCGGGACAAAACCAAGACCTTTTTCCAAGAGTTTCTGTTCGTCCGGAGTCAGTGGTCTAGATGACAGATTCACTACAAGGGTCTCGTTGGCTTGCTCCTGAGAGTCATCTTGTCCTGGTCTTGCCATTGAAAATTCTTTCCTCCTGTTCTTCTCCTGCCTCTTCATCTGCCCCTCCCTCTGTTTAGAAAAGGGGGGTTCGGAAATTGGTTGTATTGAGGTATGGTTTGATTTGGTCCAAGAGGGTGGTTCCAAAGAGGTTGAGGACCCATCCATGGTCCCTGGTACATAGGTGGCTGGTAAGGGAGGCCTGGGAAGCCTGAAAACAGGGTAGGGGGCGGTGGAGGTTGTCTATATCCTCCCCGGTACCTTGGTTGCCTGTTGTCATAGCTGGAATTACTATTGTTGGAGCCTGATGAATGGTTGCTGCTGGCATCATCCGATGTATCGATGGTCTGGAAGACATAGTCTTCTTTCGTGTAAGGGAAGATCTTCTCCTTATCGAATCTTTTCACATCCTTCTGAAGTTGGTGAATTTTTTGTTTGGTCAGGTACTCTTTATGGTCGTTCATCTCCTGGTTAATCTCGGACAAATGTGACTTAAATGCGGTGATGGAAATGCCTGTCTTAAGTCTATTCTCGGACAGTGTAATTTGTATTAGAAGTTCGTCCGATAGTCTTTTAGCTGTGTTGATAATCAGCACCAACCAATCCCTCGTACATTTCCATGCAATGCGGGACCACTCCCGCCGGAATGTGATATCCTCAAGGAATATACGGGGTGAGAGAGAGACAAGAAGACCATTGGGAGCAATATTGGCTCTCAGGTACTCGGTCATGACTGTACCATGTAGAGCAGTTTTAATTTGTAACCTCCTCAAAGTTTGTAAGGCTTTCCAGTCATCATCCCTGCTACCTGATGGAAGGTTGCCATCCTCTGATAATAAGGAGGGGGCTTTTAGAATCTCGGCTACTGTCTCGTCATCAAAGCAAAGACCAGGGTCATCCATAGTGGACCGGGGGTCTAGAAGGGTTGGAGGAACTGGGGAGCTTGATGTGTCTTGTGAGGGATGGGGTAGGGAAATGCCCAAGCAAAGAAAAATAGAGGGGTTGTCCCACGGCTAGCTGCCGTACTAATATGTATACACACTTTGAAAAGAAGGGGGGGACAAGGAGCAAAGAAGTAGGAAGGGGAAAAGGTCCTGTACCGGTGCTCCTGGAGTCAATACACGTACAAAATAAGGTTACAGTTCCTAAAGAAAATAGTGCCAGTATGGTCTGCTGTGAGAAGGGGGAGGGATATAGGGCAAGGGAAGAGGTTCGAAAGTGGTAGTGTAATGGAGACCAGATACTCCTGGATGGTACTAGAAGTGCCCTCACACACCCTTGCGGGTGCAAAGCATCATCATCGGGCGGTGCTCCTCGTGGGGGTGGCGCTGCAGTCCCTCACGGGCCCTTGGAAGGGCTCTCTGTCGGAGATCTTTTGGTGGAGTCGCCGTAGTTGTGCGTGCGGGTGTGTGGGGAAAAGGGGGGCGGTGTAGTGATGGAACTAAAAAGACCTAATGATACCCTGACAGTTTATTAGTGGGTCCAATGGATCTACTAAAAGTAACGGGGGATAATGTTAAATAAACATTCTGAGTAGGGGAAAAGGATGTAAGTACGTCCCACTGCTCTCGACCCGTAGGAGTGAGGGTTAAAGTGAGAGAGAGGGAGTAAAAGTGGTGGTCAACATGTTTTGCGCTGCTAGCGGTCCCTAGTGGATCCTAGCGCTTCGTCAGGACCAAGGTGGTGACTATAAACTAAGAGGGAGGGATTCAGAAAAAAAGGGGGGAGTATCCTGTAATCCCAAAAGCAAAGGAGGAAGGAGCACGGATTATTCGTGTCCTTGACGTCGAACCTGCAGGGAGAGGGAGAGAACAAAGGATTAAAGAGGATGAGGGGCTTCCCTCAAACTGGGGCTAAAATATCGTGCACCAGTGGGGAGAGCATTCCAGCCGGAATCATGCTGGGATTAGTGCTAGTGCCCCGAGTCATGTAGACAATAGAAAAAAGGTGCCCAAAATGGGGGTCGTGACAAGACAACAAGAAGCTTAGTAAAAACAAACCTAAGTCCCAATGTGTAGCCCCTACTGGAATATTCAAGCTGTACATGCTAAAAGGCGACGTGAGACTCGGAGAGGTCTAAGTGCAGAGTGCCGAGAGTAAGCTCAAAGGTGAGCGTGGACTGACTGGTCTGCTACTCAGAGGGTATGGGACAGAGGTGGGTACGTGACTGCCCGTAGTTATCTCGTGTGAGTACTGACGATTGTAGCGTGTACGTACTGAAGCATGCTACACGTATCAGTAATGAGTAAAGTAGGGGCAAACACAACGAACGTGAACTATATGTATGTATGTTGGAAAAAACACATGCTGATCACATAGAAACTTATTACAATATCCTACCCGCAAAAAGTCTGGGTCCAAGCTGTGCCGGATTTTGACCATCTGGGGCTGGGGCTACAGCTACAAGGAATTAAAATGCGGGGGAAAAACAGTCTACATGAGTGACAAGAACCCTGAGAGTAACAAAGCTCACACACACGGCTGGTAAATGTGACCACGTAGTATACCATTGTAGAGGGAAGACAAGGATATAGCAGTAGTACCGCTAGGAAAATCGCTCATTAGCGTCATGTGTACTTACATCTGCCCCGGAAGTTTCACTGCGGTAACCTAGGGTGCCTCCAGAGTCGCCGGTAGCGTGGCACGGCGGGATAGGGCTTTTTATACAAAAAAAGTGGTTCCGGGGACGGGACAGGAATCGAGGAAGGACTAGGCTAAGGGCCGAGAAGGTGGCGGCCATCTTGGAACGGGTGCCAGGGGAAGCCTGATCATAATACGGGATCGTATCTAGAGGTATTAACATAAGCCCCTACTTTACTCATTACCGATACGTGTAGCATGCTTCAGTACGTACACGCTACAATCGTCAGTACTCACACGAGATAACTACGGGCAGTCACGTACCCACCTCTGTCCCATACCCTCTGAGTAGCAGACCAGTCAGTCCACGCTCACCTTTGAGCTTACTCTCGGCACTCTGCACTTAGACCTCTCCGAGTCTCACGTCGCCTTTTAGCATGTACAGCTTGAATATTCCAGTAGGGGCTACACATTGGGACTTAGGTTTGTTTTTACTAAGCTTCTTGTTGTCTTGTCACGACCCCCATTTTGGGCACCTTTTTTCTATTGTCTACATGACTCGGGGCACTAGCACTAATCCCAGCATGATTCCGGCTGGAATGCTCTCCCCACTGGTGCACGATATTTTAGCCCCAGTTTGAGGGAAGCCCCTCATCCTCTTTAATCCTTTGTTCTCTCCCTCTCCCTGCAGGTTCGACGTCAAGGACACGAATAATCCGTGCTCCTTCCTCCTTTGCTTTTGGGATTACAGGATACTCCCCCCTTTTTTTCTGAATCCCTCCCTCTTAGTTTATAGTCACCACCTTGGTCCTGACGAAGCGCTAGGATCCACTAGGGACCGCTAGCAGCGCAAAACATGTTGACCACCACTTTTACTCCCTCTCTCTCACTTTAACCCTCACTCCTACGGGTCGAGAGCAGTGGGACGTACTTACATCCTTTTCCCCTACTCAGAATGTTTATTTAACATTATCCCCCGTTACTTTTAGTAGATCCATTGGACCCACTAATAAACTGTCAGGGTATCATTAGGTCTTTTTAGTTCCATCACTACACCGCCCCCCTTTTCCCCACACACCCGCACGCACAACTACGGCGACTCCACCAAAAGATCTCCGACAGAGAGCCCTTCCAAGGGCCCGTGAGGGACTGCAGCGCCACCCCCACGAGGAGCACCGCCCGATGATGATGCTTTGCACCCGCAAGGGTGTGTGAGGGCACTTCTAGTACCATCCAGGAGTATCTGGTCTCCATTACACTACCACTTTCGAACCTCTTCCCTTGCCCTATATCCCTCCCCCTTCTCACAGCAGACCATACTGGCACTGTTTTCTTTAGGAACTGTAACCTTATTTTGCCAGCAAATCTGTTGCCTCTGGCTCCAGAAAATTCAGCGACATCAAAGTTTGTAATATGGCGGATGGGATACGTCAGTTTGTGGTGGAATAACCCGTCTGCCAAACTCTACATCAGTGCCTTCACCTCCCCGGGCCTGAAAAATGGATCTGGCCTGACCTTTCCTGGAAAAAAGCAATCTGGTGCGCATGTAGAGCTCTCCAGCGCCCACAGACAAGGTTTGCGTTATATAAAACTGCACTAAAAACATAAATAAATAGATTGAACAAATGTTCCTCTTCACTGCATTCTAATTACTTCAGTTATTCTTAAAGATCAGAATGTTTATTTCCCTGGATATGCTATTTAATTTTCCTGCATCCTGGGGAGCCTGTTTTGTAGTGCTGAGCTTTATAAAATACATTGTGCTTCTTAAACTGTTTTGCTTTTTGGCAGCCCACGTGCTTTTCTCATCCTCCTTTTGTTTCATCAGGCTCAAAACTTACCACTGCTCATGTAATTATTTTTTTTTTTTAAAGCAGCTCTTGGTTATTTAGTTACTTCTTAATTTAAGATCAGTGTTGAATGATAAGTTACTCAATGCTATTTCGCCACCTTGGATTCCTCAGGGATGCTGGGTAAAAAAGCACTGGCAAAGCCAACAGGGAAAGGACAGGATGCACCGTATTTATCACAACACAGCACATTCCTGCCTTTTCCCAGCACTGACGCAGAATGTACTGCCTAGCGCCATTGCAGGCTCTTTTGCACCATGATTCCAGGTTGCCTGTGTTGTAAGCATGATTGTGTTTGTGTACAAAAACGGTCGCCTCTGGCATTTTCCTCTTCCTGTGTGTTCTGCCGAATGTAGCATACATAGAAAGAGAATACAAAATGAGGAGAAATTAAGATATTTCTCCTTGTTGTCCCTCCACTGGGAAGGCATAGCATTATGCCGCATTCCCAGTCTACCAGTGATGGTAAATCTGGGAATGCCCCAAAATCCATGGGTTTTGCATGGGAACACCACTCATGTAGTGCTTCATTGAGACGAGTAACTTAATGCAATGATGTGCACTGTGTTGTGTTACTCTGCATTTATCTAGCCATTCAGGGGCACGCAATGTGATAAATCGCATTTCAAGGGTTGCGTTGCTTTTGCACCACGTTGCATGGTGCAAAAGCGACACAACCCCTTGATAAGTATGGCCCTAGGAGTCGACAGAGGGAGATGCAGAGAGATATAAAATAGTTCCTCATGCAGATCAATGCATAGGTTCCTTTGGTGGAAGAAGGTGTAACGAAGTTAGCAGTCTAGCAGTTGGGGGGGCGGAGCGAGTAAGGTGGAGGGGAAGAGGAGGAGTCACGATAGGAGGAGGGCAGTTGGAGTAGGGACAGTGTCGAGGTTGGATGTGTGGAATAAAGCTCCTATTATATATATCCACTGGCGACGAGGGTGGGATGACCAAGCCCCACTGACCACAGAGCTCCAGAGATCGTGGAGGAGCTGAGAGCAGCCCCAGGAACGAGCGTGGACCTGCCTGAAGGGAGGAAGCCGATCGCGCCGAAACGCGACTCACGCTGGAAGCGTGTGCTTTGGATGACGCTGGTGAGTGCAGAAGTCGGGAGCCCACCCCGACCCTGCCGTGCGCCCAAGAGTGAAGAGAGAAGTGCCCCAATACCGGAGACGCTGTCCCTGAAGGCCCGCCAGCGAGCGCCGTTGAGCGCGCTGAAGTCGAGCTGGAAAGCTCGTTGATGCCGGCAGATCTCACGCCCGATACGTGAGTTTTGGCACGCTGTCGCGAGGAGAAACGCGGGAAGCTGCCGAATAAGGCGGGAGCCCACCCCGACCTCATCTGATAGCCGTCGCCATTATGGAGAAGCAGGGCCTGAGGAGTGCCACCCTTGAAAATGCCCGCCGGTGAGTCCAGCATGAAAAGGACTGAATGAGCCATGAGAGAAAGCCTCGTGGCTGTGTGCAGTGACGGCGGCCATCTTGGAGTCAGGCACTTTTCAAGACAGACCCCTTGATTGTTGGAGAGCGGCCATTTTGAAGTCAGGCATACAGTAACAGAAACGAGCATTGGCAGAAAGGAAAATAAACAAGCATTGACAAGAGCAAGTAAGCAAGCATTGGCAAGAGCAAGTAAACAAGCATTGACGAGAGCAAGTAAGCAAGCATTGGCAAGAGCAAATAAACAAGCATTGACAAGAGCAAATAAACAAGCATTGACGAGAGCAAGTAAGCAAGCATTGGCAAGAGCAAATAAACAAGCATTGACGAGAGCAAATAAACAAGCATTGGCAAGAACACATACCGAAATAGGCACCAACAATGGAGTGGAAAGAAGACAACGACATAATGGCGACCTCACCACAGCGGAAGCTCTTTGTTGCGGGAGGATCACACCTGCGAGCTCCGGAACCTCTGACCGTGACCACAGGAGAGAGTATGGGCCCCAAGTGGCAAGAATGGTTAGAAGACTTCGAAGATTACATCGAGGGATCCAGAGTGACGGAAGACAAAGAGAAGTTAATTGCCCTCCGCAACCTAGCAGGCCGGGAAATAAGCAAAATGATTAAGGATTTCTCACCTTCAGATAGTGGAACATATGACAAGGTGCGTGAGGCACTAAACAAAAAGTTTCTACATAAAAGAAACGTGGACTATGAGCGCCACGAGTTTCACCAAGCGCGTCAAGGAAAAGAGGAGGCAATGAGTGCATTTATCACCCGGTTACGACGGCTGTCGAGACACTGTGAGTTTGAAATCTTCTCGCCTGACGCTGCTATCAAATCACAAATCATAGTTGGCTGTCACTCAGAAGCTCTCAGGAGATGGCTACTGAGGAAACCCCACGAATTGGAAGAGATAGAAGAAATGACTCGTATATATGACGAAGCGGAGGAACACGCCGCTACCATCGAAACGGGACACAACGGCCGTCCGGAGCAAGCGCACCGTGTTCAAGACCGACCTCGTAGCAGAAGGAAGTATTCGCGGGAGAATAAATGGAGACAGAGACCGTCGTCTCACCAACGACGCCCGGAGTACAGGAGAAGGGAAACGGGGCGAAGGGACCAAAAGCCAGAAAGGACTAGCCGATGTTATCGGTGTGGTTATGACTATCCCCATACAGACACCTGTCCGGCCATGGGTCAGCGATGCAGGAAATGTGGGCGATCCAATCACTTCGAAGCCATGTGCGGGGACTATCACAAAGAAAGGCGAGGTGAGACAACGAGATCGTCCCGCTCTGACACAAGAAAACATCACATTAGAGCTGTTCAAGGAGAGCCCAGGCGGTCCCCAGGTTCATCACATTCCAGCCGGGAATCACGCAGGTCACGTTGGGGATGCAGATCCCCATCTCGGGACTCGAGATCATCTTCCTCCAAAGACTCGACCTACACTGTGGAACACTTGAACCTGATTGCGGACCCTGATCAACAAAAAAAGTATCCACGTCTAGATATTAGAGTGGGGAATCACGACACCAAATTTATATGGGATAGCGGAGCCTCGCTGAACTATATTCCAGTTACGGAACACGAGAAGATGGTCCCGAAACCCCCACTAACTTTTGCACCAGTCCGCGTCTTTACGTAGATGTCCAAAAAACCGCTCCCCTGTCTGGGTAAATTCCACACAACTCTCACCCATGACGACATCACTGTACCGGCGGTCATACATGTCATCAAGGGGCCTGACGCCGACTGCCTACTTAGCCTCTCCACTGCGGAGCGTCTTCATCTGGTGGAAGTCTTATTCACAGTCAACGACAACAAGAACTGTGTCAGCAAGTTTCCCAAATTACTTCCCAAACAGGGGAAGGCGGAGAACCCGGCTGACTACATGCCCTGCCACCCTCTGCCGTCGTCAGAATCCAAACCATCGATTGCTGAGGAGTATATCCACTTCGTGGCTAGCCAAGCATTGCCACCTGCCATTCCTATGGACGCCATTCGGGAAGTCACTAATGGATGGAAATACAACCCGCGAGAAGAAGACACAGCCTCTACAATCCGGATAGAGATACAAGCATTCTGCCACGTCTGCGATGAACTGTCGGTCACCACAGATGGAGTCATTCTAAGAGGTCAACGACTTGTCATCCCCAGTCAACTACGGCAGGGAGTTATCAATCTGGCCCATGAAGGCCACAGAGGAGTAGTATCTACGAAGCGAGATCTACGGGAAAGCGTCTGGTTCCCCTTTCTGGACCAAATGGTGGAAGCCACACTGAAGGATTGCCATCTCTGTCAGTTGACCAGCAAAAGCAATCCACCGGCACCATTACAAATGACCACCCTACCCAGTGGAGTGTGGCAAGAAGTTGCCATGGACTTCTATGGACCGCTGCAGTCTGGAAAATATGTGGTTGCCATAATTGACGAATATTCATGATTTCCCATCGCTCAAATAATATCGTCTACAAGCGCCTCCTGCACTCTCAAAGTGCTAGATGAGATATTCGCAACATGGGGTGTCACCAAGGAAGTCAAAACAGACAATGGGCCCCCATTCAATGGACACGAATTCAGTGCTTTTGCGAAACACATGGACTTTGAGCACAGAAAAGTTACACCGCTCTAGCCACAAGCGAATGGCACCATTGAGAGATTTATGGCTACGATTAAAAAGACATTTCAGCAAGCCACTGCTGAGAAGAGAGAACTGCAGGCAGCTCTGAATGAGGTTCTAAGAGCCTACAGGACAACTCCCCACTCAACCACCGGACAATGCCCTGCGACCCTCATGCTAGGGCGGCCAGTGAGAAATCGTATCCCGGCAGGGGAAGGTGCTCTGCAAGCGGTATCACCAAATTACATGCACCAGGAAATAGCTGTGACTGACAAGCATAACAAGGACAGAATGAAATCGTATGCCGATGCCAAGAGGAGGGCGAGGTCTCCATCTTTGCATGAAGGGGATCATGTCTTCATTAAACAGGAGCAGCAGAGAAAGACTGATTCCCGATTCCGTGACGAGCCATTATTAATTATCCAGCAGAAGGGCACGATGCTGACGGCGGAATCTGAACAATGCAGAATCACCAGGAACATCTCCCACTTCAAGAGGTGTCCGCGAGACATAAAAGGACCGGGGGTGAGCCCGACTGACACTCCCGCACTTGAAGAACCTGATCCTAGTGATACAGGAGGCAGAGGTCAGCAGAGTGAGTCCGTGCTGAGCATGTCCACTGGGAACACGTCGTTGCGGCCACGTCGCGATATCCAGCCACCAAAGAGACTCATTGTAGAGATGGACTGAAGCACTGTTTGTTTGTTTGTTTTATCAAGAAAAGGGGAGATGTAACGAAGTTAGCAGTCTAGCAGTTGGGGGGCGGAGCGAGTAAGGTGGAGGGGAAGAGGAGGAGTCACGATAGGAGGAGGGCAGTTAGAGTAGGGACAGTGTCGAGGTTGGATGTGTGGAATAAAGCTCCTATTATATATATCCACAAAGTGTCTGTGGTCCTTTGTAGCGCGATGCTACAGAAGGACACACCCAAACAGCTAACAGCGTTAGGTGAGGGAGTAATGTTGCTTATGTGTTAGGCTAAGATGTGATTGGCATATTCTCAAGCCAATGGCTGAAACAGACGGGTCAAGAAAAGCAAGTGACCTGCTGTATGTATATTGAACGCAGTAGGTCTGTTTTTAGACAGTCAACCCAGACCGAAAAAGGGCGTGGGAGGGGATTGTCTTTTAAAAAATTATATCACAACACGTGTGTTTACAATCATTGGGTATTGTATAAACTTGACTACATATGTGATTTTCTGGTTAAAGCATTGTTTAGGTTTAACAGACAATGTTTCTAACGTGTCCCCATTGATTTATTTTGATCTAACAGCAGCCAAAGATCTGATCAGCAAGCTGCTTGTGGTTGACCCCAAAAGGCGCTTCACTGCCAGTCACGCTCTTCACCATCGCTGGATTAGTTCAGACGGAAAAAGGAATAACAGAAACTTGCAGAGGGAAGTAACAATGAACCTCGAGCGCCACTTTCAGAGCCGACGCAGGCAGGAGGCTTCCAGCAGCGACCGCTGACGTCTGCCTCGCGATCATCGACAATGCACCAGAGACTGCCTCAAAAGATGCCTGACCTCCGGTGCACGGTCAGCCATCCTCTCAGAAGTCTGTATGCGAAGGGAAAGTGACTATTTTTGTACTCGTACTTTCAAGAATAAAATCCTATTAATATGTTATATCAATCCCAAAGTACAAAGCGGCTCGGGCTGCCACGTAGAGACCATCACTTCCACTGGTAGTCTGTGTTTTAAATTACCAACGCGCAGACACACATCTTCCTACATTACCTGCTGGGATGGTTTGCACTGTTCACTTAAAGGTATTACAGTCCTGTTGAGTCACTTCTCCGAAAAGAGAACACGAGAAAAATTGATACCACCATGTTGTTTAACGCAGAAAGGTTAATTCAACAACAACGGTAGCACAAAGTACAGGCCTCAAACTGTTTTAATTTGACTCCCGCGCTCTAGTTTGACTCAGTTAATGATCAAAAGTCAAAACCCCAAAAGTATAATCTCCATATACCCTTTTCTAGGCCTGGCATCACGGTGGTGCTGTCTGGGGACCTATCGCTATCAATTCTTAGAACTATGCATACGGTAGGCTTTAGCTACGCCTAGAGGATTATTTCCCCCTCACCTCATGGTATTGGCTGGTTGGTGTATCTCTCCGCCTCCTGTGGCAATGTAAGAAGAGCTACCATTTTACATCTCAAAAGTAAGCTGAATCATTAGACTCCTCTTCACACATTGTATACAGAAAACGATCTTTATTTGTTTTAGTTTTTGGCTGCAGCTAGCTTTTTAAAAAGGTTTTAGTCAGGTGTGTGTTTTCCCTGCACGTTTCCCACGTTGTTCTTTCCCGTTTGTGTCTTTCCCTTTGACTTTCCATTTATGTTTATTTCCCATTCTTTTTCCCTTGTCTGAATTTTCCCATTCTTTTCTCTATATGTCTCTTATCCAATGTTCTTCCTTCTCTGTTTTTGCTTAAAAAAGGCTTTGTCAAAGCCTTTAGATTTGGATTTAATGGGCTCTCACATTCAAATACAGATATGGTTTCCTACCTCAAGGAACATGTGTCCCATTACTTTACAATGTTTCTTTGCATTAGTGTCTGATGAGAGCACAAGGGGCAAGAAAACTCTGGGCAGTGGAGGAGAAAGATAATATTGCTGGTGGATCTATGCAAAGTCTCTTCTTCTCAAACCTTTTTAAAAATCAAAGATTACATAAAAACAATAGGGAAATACAATACTGACTCACAAACCAGAGTGCCCTTGCGCTCACCTCTAAAGTTGTTCAAAAGGAAATGTACCAATGGTGGTGACTTTTAAGATTGCCCCATCCCATAACACAAACCCACAAGTTACTCTCCTGCATATAGACTCACTTGCAACTGTGCATTGACCCACCAAATACAAACACTGTCATTCCAACATTAGTATGCTTCATTTCTATAAACAAAACCAAGGGAGATGGCGCTACTACAACGTATTTGAACATTCCACCCATGTATTGCATTGAAAGCACTCCAATGGCAATGCATGGAATCTTGATGGATCCAGCTACTTCTTGCCCAGGGATCCTTTTCTTAAAATAATGTACTTTCAGCTTGTGATGCTGAAAATACTTAGCCAAAATATAAAAAGCAGACATTGTGCCTTTTCTTTATTGGGCCGGAATATGGACTAACCCTGCTGCCCAAACCTATTTAGAATCTCTAACAGACATGTTGAACCACAAGAAGTCAATTAAAATTGATTAGTCAGACCAAGTTAAAAAAGCTTTACAGAAGGTAAACTTGCCTGACTTTTGGAATAACCCATGCTCGATGTCTAAATACAGCATTACATTGATTAGCAACAGGAATAGAGCTATTGCTGATCAAACTCAATTTACCACCATCAGTAAAAGAAAGATGACACTGTCATACATTAAATTAAAATCCTCTAGCAACTTTGAATGTTAATTTGACCATCTGTACATCAAAATCAAACTATGGATTTTCCCCACTAAATTTTGCCAAAAAATATGGTCCTCTTTCAAAAGCATTTCGGACCACTGTAATTGTAATTTTGGCGGCCAACAGACAATCAAACATTTCATGTTGCTCTGTTCCACAACATTGCAACTGAGGAAGCAACTTCTAATCTCCCTAATCTGGGCATACAACATAAAAATATGTAAAGAGGCTTTCGACTTGTGGCTGGGGAGAAACTTGCAAAATGTATGCCAGTTACATTTTGCATCTTGACGGCATGGTAACTAACACAATAGACTGTAATGATCCCATTGAACAAACTACAAAACCGTTTTTTAATTCTTGTATTATGAAAGCTGCTATTTTAGAAACATAATTTTATATATGTATGGCTTCTCAGTAAATAGTAAATATATGTGATTATATGATGCCCAGACCTCCATCTGTTGTTGCTGGTGGTTACTTGTGCTGCCGTGGATGGGGTGTGACTACGTCCCCCTGCATTCCTGCTTGGAGGAGGGGGCCGACTCTGCTCTCAGCTGGCTGCCATGAAGTGCATAAAAGAGATGCATGATTCCTGCATTGAGGGATGTGCGCGAGACACACCCGGTCTTGGCGCGAAGACCAGGCCAAGACTGGCCTGTTTTAGCCCATCATCGACTGGAAGAGGCTGGGCTATTCTTCTTGATTTCTATCCTCCTGCACGAGTCGCCCACAATTCCTATGGTACTGTGCGGTATCCAGCTCCTATTTTGTTTGTAGCTCTCCCAGATAAAATGGGGAAATGGAAGGTTACCTCTGTTGTTACTCCTGGTCCTCAACCCAAACAAAGCACTACAATTGATAGCTTCTTGGTGCGGGCTGTTGTCATTATCTCTAACAAGATTAAGTAGGCAGAATGGCGACTTTCCCTCACAGCTGGTGATATTGCCCCAACCCCCCTTCACTTTGATGTTTCTCACAGTGATGCCCTGGCTGATGTCCGTCCTAGTGAGCTATCTCCATTTGAAGGGACCGGCAACAGCAGCAATACTGGTGAAGGGATGATGGAAGGGGAGGGCCTAAACAGCCCTGAGTCCACTGCACCTTCGTCTGGCCCTGGCCCGATGGTCAAACAAAGGAAAAAGTAATTGAAACTCAAGCCAGGAACTAAAAATCCTTATTGGCCTCACAAGAGCAGAGTACACTGACCAGCCCGCCAATATTGGACTCTTCTCTTTGGGACAGCATAAGTGGATTCCATGGAGACTTGCTTAACCTTAAGCTATGGCACATGTACAACCGGCTAGACGCCATCGAGGCATGTCTGAAAGGCTTGTCTAGTATCAAAAAGGGGTGTCATGGGCCTATCACAGGAGCACCCCAGTGCAGATGCTAGGCCAGTTCTCTCAACACAACAATGCAACTTAATGTCAGGAAACAACACAAGAGGGGAGTCAATAGCGAACAGAGATCTGCTGCACCTACTGAGGCAAAAACAACAGTTGATGGATAGAATGCAGAACAATGTCATACATTCACCCCAGTACAGAGATCTGGGCCTAAATCCATCGTTCTTTTGCTCACCATGCCATTCCAGTTTGAACCCAGCCATATGCAAATCAGTCATGACCCTGTGCCTCATGGGAATAGTCCAGCCCGAACTGCCAAGCCAGGTCCTCCCTGGACTTGAATCAAGCATCCTAGGACCGGTTTCGGGGTTTCACCACTCTCTTCAGCCAGGATAGCTTGATTCCAGTGGCATGGAGAGCACGGGACTCACGTCTGAGCATACCCGTCCCACTCGGGGTGACAAATTCAAAAACAACAGTTGATGGACAGAATGCAGAACAATATCATACATTCACCCCAGTACAGAGATCTGGGCCTAAATCTATCGTTTTTTTGCTCACCACGCCATTCCAGTTTGAACCCATCCATATGCAAATCAGTCTTGACCCTGTGCCTCACAGGAACAGTCCAGCCCAAACTGCCAAGCCAGGTCCTCCCTGGACTGGAACCAAGCATCCTAGGACCGGTTTCGGGGTTTCACCCCTCTTCAGCCAGGATAGCTTGATTCCAGTGGCATGGAGAGCACGGGACTCACGTCTGAGCATACCCGTCCCACTTGGGGTGACAAATGCAAAAACAAAAGTTGATGGACAGAATGCAGAACAATGTCATACATTCACCCCAGTACAGAGATATGGGCCTAAATCCATCGTTTTTAGGGATAGAATGTTTGCATTGTCAGCATTCCGTCCTTCATTTGTTTGCTGTAACACTTTTCGCCCTAAGTGGGATGGGTATGCCCAGACGTGGGTCCCTTGCTCACTGTGCCACTGGATTCAAGCTAGCCTGGCTGAAGAAGGGTGACATACCCTGAAACCGGTCCCAGGATGGTTGTTTCCGGTCCAGGGAGGTCTTGGCCTGGCAGTTCGGTCTGGACTGTTCCCCTGAGGCACAGGGTGAAGACTGATTTGCATATGGCTGGGTTCAAACTGGGGTGGCATAGTGGGCAAAAGAACAATGGATTTAACTCAGATCTTTTGACTGGGGGAGAATGTTTGCATTGTCATTTGATTACTGTAGCACCTACTGAGGCTGCCCCTAGACCCCCAAGCCGGGAGGCCAGTTACTGTGCTCAGTCGGAACATATTAGCAATCATCCCGAAGAGAGGCAAGACAACCCAGACCGCCTTCCTTTGATTAGCCTCCCTCCAGCCTCTTGACCGTATGTATACATTTTAGTAAATGTGCCAAGTTTGCTTCCCGTCACAATGGCGTCAACACAGGATTTAAAAAAAAAAAGGTGACTCACTGGCTCAACACTAATATGAGACGCTTCTGCAATATTTACTAAGAAATCCTCCTTGTAAGCAGAGTTGAGGGAATAGGGCCCTTAGCAAGACAACACCCCGGGTACTGCTTAATTATACATTTCCGAAGATCCCTGGTTGCTGGGGAGATTCTGGCACAAGCTAGGGCTGGCACTGTAAAACCAAGCCCACTATAGATTCTGCTTCTGGGCTTCTTTTTTTACAAACATTGCCCCCTCCAATCCTGTAAGAAATGGAACCCAGGCCTCTACCTACTTTCCCAACAGGTCAATGCTGCATTCCAGCCATTGTCCAGGAACATATTCATGGTGCTTTCAGAATTGGAGGATAATGACTGACAATATATAGGGGAGCGTGATAGAGCCACTGTTGCCAACATGAACGCAAGCCCCTCGAGCTGAACGAGTGCTCTCCCTGTCCTGGAAACCAGGGCCATCTTGGACTATGTGAAGATACGTCAATCCCCCTTGTGGGTCACTCTTTGTATCATATATTAGACAATCATTGGGAAACATTTTGCTAGCTTGCCTTCTGAGAACTGGAGCATTTTATTGGAATATTGCTGGGCTCAAATCAAAGCTCACCTGTCCAGATGTAGGATATTTTATTGACTCCTTTGATATTTTTATATTCCAAGAGACATGGTGTACAGCCCCTGTATTTAGAACAGGGTTCAAATGTATCATGTAATGCTTTAGCCTCTGAAAGGGGCGTCCTGCTGGTGGGCTCACTACCTGGGTTAAAACTCCGCTAAATTGTGAAATACAAGCTTTAACCTCGAATTCACCTAACATCCTAGGGCTTCAACTGGTTCACTTTGAAGGGGAAGCTGTGTACAATAGATCTGAGGACCACCACAAGTGATCAATCACATACTCTAAATATCTGAGAGGAGTGCCTTTCAGGTATCTTACCAGGTTGATCAACTATTGTCGCAGGTGACTGTAATGTAGCCATTGATTGTGTAGATTTTAGCATCACAGAGGATGAGGATAAGTCACTGGTAATTCTATAATTTGATCTAGAGCCATTGAAAAGTGCTTCACCCTGGCAACACAGCTTTTAGGGCTCATATTGTCACTTGGCTTTAGAGCGAGTAATATCAGAACACCCTCAGATGCGGGGTGTGGGCACACTTTCAAGCGTTATAATTTCACAAGTAGAATTGACTGTATTTTAATCTCTCAGAAGCTATGGCCATTGGTAGAAGATGTGAGGGTTATATCCAGGTCTGCTAGCGACCCCAACGCTCTACACTTGGAGATGACACAACCTCTTTTTTTCCCAGGGAGACTGGTCCCTGTCTAGGCCGTAGGGGGATCTTGCGCTTCCCAATAACAAGCAGGCCCTTAAATGGCCCTCAGTTTCCTGCGACCCCATTATTATGACCCAGATTTACGTGAAGGTCACTGATTCTATTGAGCATACGATTGGAATAGATCTCAAAAGCATTAATCCATTGGATTGCCTAAAACACCATAATGATTCTTTTGATCAGTTGGGTATCTATTTCCATAAAGAGTGTAAAGAACCACCCAGAGCAGGGAAAAGGCATCCCTGGTTTACTAACTAATGCAGTCTAGCCAAGTTGGTATTAATCGACTCTGTTAAACCTAAGAACAGAGACCTAATACCAAAAGCAAGAAGGGAGTACAAATATAAATTTAAAAAAAACAAGAACAGCCTGGGAGTCTGATGTGTGGAATGACTTTGTTGCTGCAGTGAGAGCTAGGGACACAAAATCCTTTTGGAGAATCATAACTAATGGCAGTAATTCTGCTACAACCCATATTGACTATTTTATGCAGTCTAAAACGTGGGTTGACCACTTTGAGAAGCTCTATTCTGATAAGGAAACTTACCCTATCGACGCTCTCAACCTGGGCCAGCCCACTTCTAGGGAAGAGCATAATATTCTTGAATTTTCTTTTGATGAATCACTTATGGCCATAGCTGCCATGGTCCCCGGAAAACCTCTAGGCCCGATGGAATCCCGGGTGATCCATTTCCTGCGGAGCCCCAAGTGTAGGGCCCTTATCTAAACCTACTGTCCAATTCAATTCTGTGAGGTGCCCCCATTCCTAAGTCTTGGCAGTTAGCAGAGATAGTACCCATATATAAAAAAGGCAATAGGGATGACCCTTGCAAATATAGGCCTATCAATTTCATTGATGGGCTTCAAAAATTGTTTTGCTGGCAGATCCTAGGAAAGCCAGTTGGCTAGATCCAAGAACATAACATACTTTCGGACTTTCAGGCAAGTTTCTGACAGAATGTACGCACCCTGGACTAAATCTTTAGGTTGTGCACTCTGTACTTGAAGGCAGTGGTAAAAGAGGTGGGCCACTTATACGTAGTATAAGTAGACCTGAAATCTGCCTTTGATTTAATCCCTGGATGCAAATTGTGATCGTTTTTGGGAAGTATGGGGGTCCCCGTAGAGATTCTATCCATCATCATAAGATTACACGAAGAGAATTATGCCTGGGTCAGATGTGGCAGGAGAGGACAATTGACAAGTCCCATCTCGATCCAGAAGGGAGTGAGGTAAGGCTGAGTCCTAGCCCCTACTCTCTTCTCACTGTGTATTAATGATGTAGTAAACTATTTGGACATCCTGGGCAGTGATGCACCCAAAATTGACAGAAGAAAAGTCCCAAATCTGCTATTTGAGGACAATACTTTGCTTATTTCAAAGACATCCTCAGTCTTGCAAACGCTAGTGAAAAGGTTTTTACAATTCTGCAAAGAGAGGGGGTTGGAATTTAACATTCAGAAGACCCAAGTTCATGGCTTTTAATCCCTATCAATGTAAGTAAATCTTTATTGTTTTATTACAATCTTTGGAACATGGACAGCTGTAATCACAGTAATTCAAAAGATCAGTTAAAAACAAATGTATAAATAGATAAAATAAGGGAAGAACACTCAAATGTCATCACTTTCTCCAGGCATGACGCTACTATTATGGATAATCTAGAGATAACATGCTGCACTAGAATATTGATATCATATAACAAAATCCGAAAAGTAGCTTTTCTGTTGTCTGGAATTTACATAAATTCCATGGGGATTTCCTTACTGATAAGATATCTCCATGTTTGTACAAAGTCATTACTATATACCATTTTCTTTTATCAGCATCTTTTAAAGTGCTTGTTTTACCATAATGTGGACAGCATTAAAATATATTTATAAATTTCTCCAATGCCCATTTCTTTTAATACGGAATTGCTGAAGTGCTTCTGAACTGTAAAGTGCTTACGTGCAGTGCCTTAAATGCTAGCCCAAACTGTAAACATACATTTTCTGGCAGTGGTAGGATGTTGAAAAAGTGTTTCTGATTATTCTAATAATTTTTGTTTTCTTAAATCAGATTATTTTATTTTTTTCTGCGATAAGAGTAAACTTGAAAAATTGTCTAATTAAATGAATTAATTTGCCAGAAAGGCATACAATTATTGCTTGATGACATGCTCTCACCTCTTGTTCATTAAAGGTGGATTTCAACAATGCCTTTCCTGTAATAGACAAGGGCAAATACACACGATGTGTGTTAACGTTTCGCGGGCAAACTAATAATAAAAAATAATGTTGGCGCTCCTTTTTATTGAAAGAATTAATTATCAACCAGGCATGTTTTTTTATTGACATAGCCTCCTTATCCACCATCAGGGATAGGATGTTTATTGACCGATTTAAAAAAAGTTAAAAAATGTTATTATTTCCGTCCCAGTAATCATAAGGCTGGAGGTTAAATGAATTTAAACTCTTAGTTAAGTAAATCCTCCACCCATGTGCGTAGTCTGATTTGGTCAGTCCCTGCCAACACAAGTTTGCAAGGCTGCCGGAATCGGATAAAAACAAGGAGTAAAAGCCTTTTAAGAATGCTGATTGCCTTACTAGGGATTGGCTCGACATGTCAAACTCCAGTCGGATATTTGCATGTCCAATATTTCTGGGAATCCTAAAAGTAGATTTAAAAACCTTAATTTGTAAATTATCTCAAATATTTGCATCTTTGCCTTGGAAAATTACCGACCCGTCGGCTCAGGAATCATTTTTGCCTTCATAAATTTAACTAAATGCTCGTGACTAGGGCAGGCAAGTTTATCTCACAAAATTCTAAAAGCGAATGTGAGCGATCTTGCTTTGGCCTTTAATCCCTATCGTTCAAGGGGATGCAATGCTAGAGCCCAGGACAAGATATAAGAGCAAGTGAAAGAATTTGATTATTGGGAGTTAAACTCACTAGTAAACTATCATGGCACGCATACACAGTTAGGAGTTCCCTCAAGCTACGACAAGAGTCGAGAGCAATTATTACGATGATTCAGAAGCTAAAAATTAGACCATTTGCCCCAGCTGTGGAGGTGTAGAACTTTAAGACATAGAGTTCAGTCTTATATGGTGTGGAGCTCTGGGGCCAAGAAATATTGAAAAGCCTTTCTTTAGTGGAAAACAATTTTGTAAGAGCTATGTTGAATCTTCCCCAGACAGCCCCTCACCTTCCACAGCTTAAAGACGTTGGCCCACTCCCAATTACTTTGATCGAGTAATATGCAGCCCTTGCTGTATTGGCACAGATTGTAATCAAAGGAAGAATAGGCACCCTACAGAATCTTTGTGACAGACCTAATGTGCCCTAGAATGTCTAAAAAGATCCCATGGCTTAGGCACATTAGGTAAACACTTTCCAAACTGAACCTGGCCACCCTATCGGACTCACCAGACTCTGTATCCACAATTGCTTGGTCCACACGACAAGAAAAACGAAAACTCTTGTTTTGGGAAGAAAACAAACCAGGGCAGCTGCACTGATAGATTTCTGGATTACAAACACCTTCCATCATTTGAGCCTTTTTTAGATACGATTTTATCCCCCTTAGGAAAACAGTTGTTTTTACGTTATAGATATGGGACACTTCCAATAAAACGTTTTTGCATAAGATGGGGTACTAACTATTGCACTAGTACCCAATCCCTGTCATGCAATCGAGATGAGGAAACACCACTTTTTCTTCTTTTGCCAAGCTTATGTTTATGCCCGTAAGAAATGAATTAAGCCTACGTGCTGTCTGCTAGGTGTACGGAAAGTTGACCACGCCCTGAGAATAACGAGGTCGGATACTGATGACAAGATCTACATTTGTGTTTCAAAAGTCTTGGCTTCGGCATGGCTGACTAGTAACAGGCGATGATGAGGCATTTTTCTTTGAGTCCATACAGGCTTGGTTGCTTTCCCATTTTCAATGTAACCACCATTCTGTGCAAGAGAACTAAAAACTGTATAGTGTCCTCACGTCAGTCAAGTGGGGTACCAGAGAAGTTCTAGATTGCAATATTCAGCCATGCTAGCCAGTTTCTATAGGTACGCAGGTTGATAAGGCACGGGTCACTTTATTTTGATTTGATGTTGACTTCCCTTGATGGTTTATGTTATCAATATGCAACTGTTTATTATAGTGCTTGGTCGCGACCATCAATTGAAGGGTTACTGCAATGCTGTGCACTGTTTTTATCTGTTTCTGAAAATCTGTTTTAATCTAATGCTGTGATTGTCAGCTTTTAGCATGTACCGACATTAACATTTTAACGTAAGTGCAACAAATAATTAATGTTACACATGGCACCGATTTGTAGATTTTTATCCTGTTTTAACGTGTTTTGACTAGGTATCTCTGTGTTTTTGAAGGATCTTTGAATCCGAAATAAACTTCTTGACTGCCTGACTAATTTTATGATTTGATGGTGCAAGAATAATTCTACGAAACTGTCCATGAAATTTCAGTGGCATAATCCTATCAGTGTGTCTCAATTCAGGAGTGTTCAAATATACAAGAATTAATCTGTATTGATGGGAAAAACATTTTAAGAAAACTACTTTGACATTTGTTTAACATCTGATGTTAATGTCTGTTAAATTTTAACTATCTATTTTTAATGCTCTTTTATAACATTTATTAGCATTATAACAGTTATGGAGATGAAAAGTTTAGAATTTAAAACAAAAAGTTCAAGAAGACTTAAGTAACTAAAGTTACTGCCTGTATTCTAATACTTAGAACTTTGCTCAATGCTTGATTTTATGCTAAAAACATTGTTTTAAATAAAGACAGGAAAATGACAACTTCACTGTTAGTTTTATTTCTACTTTTTTCTTGAGAAAGTGATTTTGCCAAATATCCTACACCAGTGTTCTCTCAAGATAGAATGACTTTTCTAGTTACTCACTGGGCTTCGTAAGATGTGTAGTCTTCGCTAGCAGTGATTTTAGGGTGGTATGGACACATTCAGAAGTTTCTTGCGAAGACTGTTGTGGGTGTTAATAATATGTGTACTAATGTTTTGCTATGTGGTCAGAACAGTGTGTTAAGTGGGGTAAAAAACTAGAGGGAGGGCCCTGAAGCATCACAAAAGAACATATGCTTAGGGTCAACATCTAAGATCTTTAGACTGAGGTCTATAAAAGCATCAGCAATTAAGGAAGCAGTATAACAGGTGTGGCCTACAGAAATAAGGGACAGATGTAACAGATGTGGGCAAGTGTGTGGAGTTCCCTGAAGCCTTTGTAACTAGAGAGTACGGAAGAGCAAACATCCTTCATTTATGTTTATATGGATTGCCCTCTATTGGCAACAGTGTTGTGAGGGGCGAGGGGGCACTCTTTCTGTTTCCTGAGGATTAGTTGACCAAATCCTGAAGTACCTGCTAGCTAGTACTGGGGAGTAGCAACCAGAGTGAAATGTAATATAATTAATAAGTAAATCATTAGTGTCTCAGCACTTTTAAATGTTTCTAGGAGCTAACAGTATGCATAAGAGACAAATCTAGTAACCTATATAGTAATGATCTATAACTATCTATAGGAAGGATCAATAAATATGCTGTCCTTGTTCTTATCTATCGGTTCCTGCAAGGCATAGATAGATAGATTTCTATAGAAGGACATCACCGAATCAAAACATTCATAAAATAAAGCAAATAGTTAATTACAATAATTCCTACGTGACTTAACATGGATACTAAAATGAATACTACAGATATAAAACATGCTAAAATACAAATTATCTAAATAATTTGTTGGCATAAATGATTGATGGTTCAAAACTAAGGGGCTTATTTAGAGCACAGTGGCTGTCCCCCAGCCTTCCAGGATAGCAGAGGCTTTCTCCCTGGCCCTCATGACAGAAGAGTGCCTGCCTCTTTTAGAAATTCCTGCCGCCTGGTGGCCTCATTCCTGAAAGTTCATTTGACAGAGCAGTAGATGGACGTTCAGCAAAGCTGAAGGCTGGGCAAGCAGTACCATGGTGTTGTGATCTGATCAGATTCTTTCCCCTTTTTTGAAGAAAATCCAAAGCAGTTGGTTTGTTAAAAAGGAATAACAAACAATAAAATCAATATCCCGGACATGTAGTGAGTTTTCTGCCTCTGTATCGGTGACATTTTTCTGACAGGAAGTGCCTTGTCTTCCATGGCGGTCCTAGAAAGGAAAAACTAATGGAGGATGCCCCGCTCCAAAGATGGCAGGACTTTTTCCACTGCAACTCAGGAGCAGTTTGGTGGATTGGCCGCTGGACCAAGACTTTCCAACAGCAGAGCCAACTGAGGCTCTGATATCAGAAAACTGGTGGTTCTTCTTTCTCTAGCTTATGTAGAGGAACCATGACTTTTGCATAGATGGAGGCCCACCAATTTCCTCTAGAGCGTTTGATCCACCACAACTAAATGACCCCTAAGTTATTTCTTATTAACAAATATTCAATGATGAAATCTTTTTACAATAACAATAGCCCTTAAACATAAATTTGCAGTTAAAAATACCTAATTTGCACCAAACAGAAGTTCCAAAAAAACAATTCCAGGCTTGCACTAATATATTTACTACTATGGATTTCTCTGCGCTAAGAAAGCTACAGTAGAAAATTCCATACAAGGAGTTGGCTTTACAAGGTATGGTTTGCCTGGTACGTTTAGAAACGCATACAAAAGTACGTTTGTGGACATTCATAAGCTGTGATACCCACCACTTCCCACCCTGGAAAGGGTCATAAAGTTACTTCAGCAATTGTCTAGAGTGACTCTTCTTCTAGGATAGGAAGAAAAACCGATAATTACCGCTTCCTTTCTCAGGGCTCTGGAAAAACATTTACTCAATGGACAAAAAGAAAAGAAAAAAATATGCAGTCCCAAGCTATATAGATTTCCACACCGAAGATTAGACCCAGCTGGAGATGCCACCTGACATTACCAGAAGCAAGCCTGGAAACCTGCTCCAGCTGCATCTTTCCAGGTGCACTGCTGGAAATGTTTCTGAATTTAAAAACATGTAAAACCATTTTTAGATGGAGATGTGAATCTCCACCCATCCTTTTGCCCTTTTTTTCATGAATAGGCCTATAGTTTTGCAATAATATTTCTATGCAACTTCAATGTGCTTTTTATCTTACAATCGCTGAGGCATAAAGATAACTTTTCTGTCACCCATTACATTAGTGCATCATTTCCCAGCTACAGCAATGAAGCGCTCAAAGTATTTAACACAGTTTTTCCCATCAAAATGAAAGTGCTGAAAATTAAGCGATTCAACCCTCAGTTCTCAGATAATGTATTGTTATTGAGAGAGGAAATAAGTAAATTTGAGGGTCGATGGAGAATCAACAAATTTTCCAGTTCATCCTTAAATGCCACCTGAAATAACTAAAGGTGAGATCATTTCTGCTAAAGCCAAACATGTTCAACTTTAAATTAATAAGCTCAACTCTTTGAAGAGATCCAAATAATTATTCTAAATTGAGATAATTAACTCAAAATGTCCCCCCTGAGCAACCCTCTAAATATTCTGCAAATCAGAACTTAATCAAAACAACAATTACTACACAAGAAGTTGCCCTACTTTCACCGTTCACAAGCAAGTGTTGGCCCAACTTTAAATCTATAACTGAAGAACAAATGACTCAAATCATTTGTGACATAAAATGAATATTCTTCCATAAGTATGTTGTCCTGCCATATATCATCAAACCTAATTTTCTCTTGTTCAGCAAATAAGGTGTTGCCTGATACACTCTTCTATAAAAGAAGGCATCTTCCTGGATTCCATCAAGACTGGCCACATTGTTCCCTTCCTAAAGAAGCCCAAGGAAGACCCTAACCAACTTTCCAGTTGCCTGTGACAAACAAGCCAAGGTTGGGTAAGATGATAGAAAAATGTGTTGGTCATCAAATATAACTTCACATCTGCCAAGACAAGATGTTGGCCCCTTACCTATTTGGCTTTCCTATGGGTTTTAGTACCAAAACTGCAACACTTAAAATTATGCATGATTTCCACATTCGGCAGTGGTTTATACAATTTATCACCAGAGGCTTATCTCAATTCTTAACTTCCCACGTGTGCTTCAAAGGTATAGTCCTTGGTTGGCTCTCCTTATACCAAACAAACTTTAACTAGATGGTTAGGATGGCTAACATCTCCTGTTCTATTCCTGTCACATGCAGGATCTATCCTTGTGCCAATGCTGTTCATCTTGTACTTGGAACCAGTAGGAATCATAATAGAGGAGGGAAGGATGGTGATTCATCAATATGCAGATGACACCAAAATATATCAAAAGATGTCATGCCCATAATACAGTAGATTTTAAATAACTGTTTAAAAAAACTTCACAAATGAAAGTCAATTAATTTCCATAAGCTTAATCCGGAGAAAATATAAGCGATCTTCATTAAACAACCACCTGAATCCTAATCGAGCATGGATTGGCTAGCTGATTTATTTATCTACTTGTTAGACCTGGCATCTTTTGGTGTGGTTACCCCTGACTTTTTGCCTCTACCGCCTGTATTTTTGATGCTATGCTGGATGTCGTTTTTACTGGTATAGATGCTTTGGGCACTTTGGCACTGCTGATCAGTGTCAAAGTGCAAGTGCTCCCTAGGGAAACTGTGATGTAATTGGCTATACATGTTTGGCATATTTGTTCTACCTGCAAGGCCCTAGTAAAGTGCTCTGAGAGTGCCAGGGCTGGTAGTACAAATGCTACTAGTGGGCTGCAGCACTGATTGTGCCACCCATAGGAGTAGCGCTAAAATGATGTCTTAGGCCTGCTTGCAGTGCCTATGTGTAGTCCAGGACTGCCATGTCGACCTGGCCAGTGCAACCACTGACCAGGCCTTATCCTTCCCTTTCTGTACATGTAAGGCATCCCTATGGTGGCCCAAGGTGCAGTGTATCTGAAAGGTAGGGCATGTACTGAGGTGTGTAACATGCCCTGGTAGTGAATTACAGCCATTGTCGTTTTTCACTGCTGAGAGGCTATCTTGCCCATAGGACAGAATGTCACGATCCACTGTGGTTCCTGTAGATTCGAGTGAAGCACAAGGGTTCCACCTCCAGACGTCCCCGACTCTGGATTACATAAACACAGAGTACAAGGGCAATCAGGCGAGGGAAAAGGAATTAGGATGGGAACAGCGGGGATTGGGATTCCTGTAATAGAAAGGAAAGGAAAAAAGAACATAGAGAAAAGACCACAAGTCAGCCTACTCTCATTTAGGTCTCACTAAATATACCTAACAAATGTGTCACCTCAGTCACACCACTGCACCTGCAGCCTTGCTTCAAACTATAGCGTTACTCTAAAGAGAGAACCCCTCCCTTCAACACCAGCAGGACAGTTTAGACCTTTTACACTCTTATCTCCCCTTTCTGCTTCCCCAGAACTCATTAGCACTAATGTGCGTTTCTCTGAATCGCTCAATGTCTTGGAAACCCACAGCTTCTACTCTATTATTATCGACATGTATAGGTTTGTGGTTTCCGATCCCATGTAAGAGCTAGAGCGGAGATGGAACTCAAAAGTCATGCAAGCTCCAGCACCCTATACGCTTTGATTCGTTTTGCAAGTTTATACAGTCCCGCACAGGGCAGCCCCTCCCTTGTTCCGGTGGTACCTGGACGTTGCGAGGGCTGCGGTTCCTTCCGAGAGTCCCAACAGTTCTGTCTCTTATTCCGTTTAGGATGTGGACGCTCCTAAACTTCCGACCGCACTCAGCACTGAGAACGCGGCGACGCTTACCTCAGCGTCCTGCGGTGGAGTTCCTTAGATACGGAACCAAAATATTCCCTAAGCCGTGTACTTCATGGCGGTTTCCTGGAACGACGGGTTAATTGCTCACAGCAACCTCTTAGACGCTAGCGCCCACGTCTCCTCGCTCTTCAAGTGGCGTCTTCTCCAACCTGACTCCAATTGCCAGTATTACGCTCCCCGATTGGTTCTTGTCCCGCGTATTTACCAGCCTTGGTCACGCCTTCGTACAGCCGGGATTTCTGGGTGATGTAGTCCATGGTCTGCTTCACCCTCGGTAGGCGCATTTGATTAGCGCCTGACACAGAATGGGGAGGCTGTTTAAATGCCTATCTTCCCCTAAAGGCAAGATAGAAAATCCAAGTTTGGTATCTTTGTGTTCAGAATTTAATTATACATCTTTTTAGCAAGATGGTTTTTAAATTCACTGTGTGAGAATAGCACTTTTTAGAAAGTAGCTATTCTCCTGTTTAACCTTCCTGTGTGCCTGTGTGCCGATTGGCTGACTGGTGTCATGTGATGGGCTAGGTGGCTCTAGGAGTCTGGATGAGTCAGCAGCAGGGTGAATAGGGAGATCTGCTCTAGATGGGTGGGAGGAGTAGCCCCTGGGTTTGAATAGGGCTGCCTTTGCCAGCACAATGCCGGTTCCACCCCCTGCTGGCCAGGCTGAGGACTCTGCCTCTGCCAGCACAAAGAAGGCTCCACCTCCTGCTGGACGTCCAACGACCCTGCCCCTCACTCTGAAAGGAACCAGGTGCTCCAGGGCAGAGCACACCCAGGAACCGGTTTGAGCAGGGGAATCCCCCCACTGGAACAAAGAGAGACAAAGACTCGGAGGGGTATAAGAAGAGGACCCCAGACACCTAAACTTTAGATCACTGTGGAACTAAGAAGGAACCTCTGCTAAGGAGAAAGCTGGAAGGAACTGAAGAGGAGAAGATTGCCTGCTTGCTGTTTTGCTTTGCTGCCAAGGAGAGGGGAAGGACTCTGCTGTGTCCCCTTCTTTAAATTCTGATCTCCAAGGGCCTGAGGAGAGCTGGCTCCCTGTTAAGAAGTCCCAGGAACAAAAGGACTTCCTCACCAGCTCCCCTGGAACTCTGCTGAGGGAGTTATGACCTGTCTTGGAGTGCTTGCCTAGTCTTGGGGCCTCAGGAGGATGTTTTGCTGTGTTTGGGAGCTGGAAAGCAGAAAGCGTGAACAAGAGTAACTGGTACCCATCGCATCATCCGTTTGAGGTTCGCATCACCCGGTTGCGAGTCGCAAGATCGAGAGTGCGAGAAGAATTTCATCGCGGCGTCATCGCAGCACCCGGAGTCCCCGCATCGCCGAGTGCATCGAGCATCGTCCCGGTGCGTGAAGATTCCTGACACTGCGAAGGTCGTCGCAGAACCAGTTTGCGGGCCGCACCACTGTCGGTGTGTGAAAGTATCCAGTCGCTGCGTGCGTCGACGCAGAGTCCTGTCCCGTGGCGCATCGAGGGTTGCGGCGCCAGAAGTCAACGCCGCGCATCGCGCCCCATCAAAGAGCGTCGCACCGTACCTGTGCGTGAAGCTTCCCCCTAAGAAACCTACGCAACGAAAGCCAAAGTCATCGCATCCTCCCCCTACAGATCGGAGCCGGCGCATCCCCCTCTGCTGCGTGAACCAGGGCTGCTGCAAAGCCTTCCCAAGGTCTCAGGAGTACCGCATTGCCTTTGCCATCTTCATTGTTATAGCTTTTGGGAACCTTAGCGCAACTACAGGTACTGTTGGGCACGAGAGTGTCGCATTTTGTGCATTGAGAGTCGCATTGTGCAGGACACTGATTTTTACATCCTGGAGTACTTTCTACAAACTCTTGAACTATCTTCAAAGTAACCTTTTTAATTGTATGTTGGTTTTTCTGTAGTATTTGGTCTTGTGAAGTTTTTAGTAAAGATACCTTATTTTTCTAAAACTGGTGTAGAGTAAATCTGTGGTTTTCACTGTGTTACTGTGAGTGTTGGTACTAATACTTTACACATTGCCTTTGATAGCCTAGACTGCTCAGGCCAAGCTACCTAGAGGGTGAGCAGGGGTTATCTTAACAGTGTATCCCCCTTTCCCCGACTAGAAGCAAGGGTCCCTACTTGGACAGTGGGACATACCCTGCCAACTAGAGACCCCCAGATCTAACATTGGTGGTCAGCGATGAGGATTGAACCTGTATTTGTACTTGACCCACAGTAATTGGTGTACGTCACTAGGAGAGCAGACCATTACACAGCCACATACTGCTGATTGTTGATTTTTGGTTCTATTTTTGAGGTAACTCTTGAATTATCATGGCTCCAAGTGAGAAAGCAGCCAGTGTAGAAGGAGAGCTAGAGTTCACCATTGAGGATTTGTATTCATACAAGGTGGAGGAGCTCAAGCAGTTCTACAAGGATTTTGGTTGACCCATAAAAAGCAACTTCAGAAAGGAAGAGTTGCAAAAGGTTCTGAAAACCTGGTGGGAGGCTAAAGAGGCTGAGGGAGCAGATGATAATAATGAAGGGAATGGGTTTGGGCAAATGATTTGCCAGTGGGCAACCCCATCAGCGGAGCGGGGAGCCACCATTCCAGCAGGGGTCTCTCCCCAGCAGAGGAGTTACAAGAGAATCAAAGAATCAGAGAACATGAGCTGGAAGTAATAAAAATGAAAATGGAAATGGCAAAGGAGGAGAAGAACAATGCCCTTGATTTTGAGGAAAGAAAATTGCTTTTGGCTCATGAGTTGAGCATGAAGGAGCTGGAGATCAAAGCCAGAGAGGTGGAGACCGGCTCAAATGGTGGCAGCAAACAGCCAGTGAAAGGGGGTAAGGTATATATCCCCAAGGATGTGGTTACAGAGTGAGTGATGATATCTATGGGTGGTTTTCTGCCTATGAGATTTCTTGTAAGATGCATAGAGTGCCTGAAGAAGATTGGGGTGCAGGTCTGTGGAAGCATTTTGAGGCCTCAGGGAGGAGTGCTCTAGAGCCCTTGGAAGCAGCAGGCAACCTGACCTATCCCCATATGAAGGATGCCTTATGCCTCAGGTTTGCGTTAACCCCAGAACAGTACAGGGTACAGTTAAGGAACTCTAGGAGGGAGGGGTCCCAGACTTGGGTAGAATGTGTAAACCTGTTCTCACGTGCACTGGAAGGTTGGATAAAGGGCAGCAAGGTGAATGATTATAAGGGGTTGTTGAATTTGATAATTTGGGAGCACTTGAGTAGTATATGTGTTCCAGAGCTGCGCCAGCATCTTTTAGACCGCAAGCTTACTGATCCCCTTGAGCTTGCACAGGAGGCGGACCGCTGGGTCAGCACCAGGGTCCATAGGGGTTTTGTGGGTACCACAGCCAAAGGTGGGCAGGGTCCCCAGCAGAGGAGTGGGGGGGACAAGGGTAACCAAAAGGAGTTCTCCCAAGGGCCCCAAAACAGTTCCCAGGGTAATCAGTCCCAGACCCCCAAGTCAAAACCCAAACCAACCGGGCCCCCTAAGGGCAGGTCGGATAACAGGGGTCCCATTAAGTGTTATCACTGTCAGGAATTGGGTCACAAATCCCCTGTGTGTCCCAAGAAATCCCAGGCACCCTCTGGTGCTCCAACACCGGGTATAGCTAGTGTAGCTTTTGGTGGGGATTTAATTTCTAGTGATTTGGAGGGATTAGCAGTTATGTCCCTTGTCTCTTTAGGAGACACAGAGATGGTCCGGGAAACCCCTGTCCCTGATAACACTAAGAAGTACAGGCAGTGGGTGACCATGAATGGGAAGAGGGTGGAGGCTCTCAGGGACACTGAAGCCAGTGTGAATTCGGTCAGGTGTCAGTGGGTCCCTGAGGAGCTGATCATTCCCGATGTACTTCACCCTGTAGTGTCAGCTGACAACTCCGTGCGCCTTTGCAAGGTGGCACATGTTCCCTTTGAGTGGGGGGGGGGGGTCTCAGGGCCTCTAAGAGTTGTTGTGAGTCAATCCATGCCAGTAGACTGTCTTCTAGGTAATGACCTGGAGAGTTCCACATGGAAGGAGGTGGAACACCAGGCTCATTTGGAGATGTTGGGTTTGCCTGAGTGGGTCTGTGTGACCACTCGGTCCATGGCAGCCAGACAGGGTTGTGAAGCAGACCTGGAGCCTGAAACAGTGGCCCAGGTCCCTGTCAGAAAGAGGAAGGGCAAGGGGCGTGGTGCGTCCACCCCCGCTGTTCCCATGGTCCAGGAAGGAGCAGACCCTGAGGGGGATGCCCTGGAGCCTACAGGGGTGGTCCCTCCAGAGAGGAGTTCTGCCAAGCGCAGAAGACATGCCCTACTCTAGAAGGTCTGCGGCACCAGGCTGCAGACCAGGCAGCAGGTGCTGATCCAAAGAACTTCTTTCTCTACTGGGAGAATGACTTGTTGTACAGTGAGCCTAGGTTTGCTGAGCACAGTGGATCACGTACCCTGGTGGTACCCGCAGGGTTCAGAGACTTCCTACTGGGTCTGGCTCATGACGTGCCTCTTGCAGGACATCTCGGGCAGGACAAGACCCGACAAAGGCTTGCCACCCACTTTTACTGGCCCGGGATGAAGACGGACGTCGGTTCCTTTTGTAGATCATGCCAGACTTGCCAGGCAAGTGGCAAGGCTGGAGGGAAGTGCAAAGGCCCTCTCCAGCCTTTTCCTGTAGTGAGCACCCCTTTCGAGCGGGCGGAGATAGATATTGTGGGGCCACTGGACCCCAGGACAGTCTTGGGCAACAGGTTCATCCTGGTCCTGGTGGATCATGCCACCCGGTACCCGGAGGCTATCCCTCTCAGGACAACCACAGCCCCGGTGGTGGGCCGTGCGTTGATGGGGATCTTTTCCCGTGTGGGTTTCCCCAGAGAGGTGGTATCTGACCGGGGTACCAACTTCATCTCCAGGTATATGAAGTCTCTGTGGGAGGAGTGTGGGGTAACTTATAAGTTCACCACTCCTTACCACCCTCAAGGAAATGGGTTGGTTGAAAGGTTAAACCGGACCCTGAAGGGCATGATCATGGGGCTGACAGAGCCCATGAGACGGAAGTGGGACGTCTTTTTGCCATGCCTATTATTTGCCTACAGGGAGGTATCACAAAAGTCTCTAGGAATCAGTCCCTTTGAGCTTTTGTACGGGCACCCTGTTAGAGGACCTCTCAGTCTGGTGAAAGAGGGTTGGGAGAAATCCCCTGGGAAAACCCCCCAGGATGTGTTCAGCTATGTGCTGGCCATCTGCAACCAGGCACAGCGTTTCAGGACACTCGCTCAGGCGAACCTGGAAGCCAGCCAGGATGAGATGAAGAGATGGTATGACCAGCATACCACTCTGATGGAGTTTCAACCTGGGCAGATGGTGTGGGTGATGGCACCAGTGGAGCCTTGCACGCTCCAAGACAAGTGGACTGGGCCATATGAGGTGGTGGAGCGCAAGAGTGAAGTGACCTACCTGGTCAACTTGCGGTCTCCCAGGAACCCCATGAGGGTCCTACATGTGAACCGCCTCAAACCCCATTTTGAGAGGTCTGAAGTAACAATGCTACTTGCTACAGATGCAGGGATGGAGGAGGATAGCGATCCTCTTCCTGACCTCCTGGAAGCTAAGGAGCAAGATGGGTCAGTGGATGGAGTGGTCCTCTCGCCCACCCTGACCCCAGAACAGCAGAGGGACTGTCGCCATGTGTTGGGGCAGTTTGCATCTCTGTTCTCCCTGACCCCTGGTATCACCAACTGGTGTGTCCATGATGTGGACACTGGAGATAGCATGCCTGTAAAACAAAAGTTTTACCGGGTGGCTGACAAGGTCAGGGCCAGCATCAAGAAGGAGGTTTCTAAGATGTTGGAACTAGGGGTGATTGAGCCCTCCAGCAGCCCCTGGGCTAGCCCAGTGGTACTTGTACCAAAAGCTGCTGCGCCAGGTGCCACTCCAGAATTTAGGTTTTGTGTGGACTACCGTGGGCTCAATGCGGTCACGAAGACTGACGCACACCCCATCCCCAGAGCTGATGAGCTTGTGGATCGGTTGGGAGCTGCCAACTACCTCAGTACATTTGATTTAACTTCTGGGTACTGGCAGATTGCCTTAACTGATGGGGCCAAAGAGAGGTCTGCGTTTTCAACGCCAGAGGGGCACTTCCAGTTCTGTGTCATGCCCTTTGGGTTGAAGAACGCCCCTGCCACATTCCAGAGACTGGTCAACCAGGTACTGTCCGGGCTGGAGCAATTCAGCACCGCATATCTGGATGACATTGCTGTGTTCAGCTCCACTTGGGAAGAACACTTGCATCACCTCTGCGCAGTGTTAAAGGCTATGCACAGTGCAGGCCTCACTATCAAGGCCAGTAAGTGCCAGATAGGGCAGGGTTCAGTGGTGTATTTGGGACACCAGGTAGGAAGCGGCCAGGTGGCGCCCCTACAAGCCAAGATAGATACCATCCGGGCTTGGGAACCCCCCAGGACCCAGACAGAGGTGAGAGCCTTCTTAGGACTCACCGGGTACTATCGCCGTTTTGTCAAGGGGTATGGCACCATTGTTGCTCCCTTGACAGAACTAACTTCCGAGAAGTTACCCAAGAGAGTGATTTGGACCAGTGCCTGCCAAGAAGCTTTTGATGCCCTGAAGGAGGCCATGTGTACAGCACCTGTACTCAAGGCACCTGACTTCTCAAAGGAATTCATAGTGCAGACAGACGCTTCTGAGCATGGAGTGGGAGCAGTGCTCTCACAACTAAATGATGAGGACTTGGACCAACCTGTAGCTTTCCTTAGCAGGAGGCTACTTCCCAGGGAACAGAGGTGGAGTGCTATTGAGAGGGAAGCTTTTGCTGTGGTCTGGGCTCTGAAGAAGCTGAGGGCCTACTTGTTTGGGACTCACTTCCGGGTTCAGACAGACCACAGGCCCCTTAGATGGTTGATGCAGATGAGGGGTGAGAATCCTAAGCTGTTGAGGTGGTCCACTTCCCTACAGGGGATGGACTTCACGGTGGAACACCGTCCCGGTACAGACCACGCCAACGCTGACGGTCAGACCAGGTTTTTCCGCCTTAGTGATGAGAACTCTCAAGAGGGTGGGTAGTTCTCCCCACATTTCAGCTGGAGGGGACACATGTTAGACCTGGCATCTTTTGGCATGGTTACCCCTGATGTTTTGCCTCTACCTCCTGTATTTTTGATGCTATGCTGGATGTCGTTTTTACTGGTATAGATGCTTTGGGCACTTTGCCACTGCTGATCAGTGTCAAAATGCAAGTGCTCCCTAGGGAAATTGTGATGTAATTGGCTATACATGTTTGGCATATTTGTTCTACCTGCAAGGCCCTAGTAAAGTGCACTGAGAGTGCCAAGGCTGGTAGTACAAATGCTACTAGTGGGCTGCAGCACTGATTGTGCCACCCACCGGAGTAGCGCTAAAATGATGTCTTAGGCCTGCTTGCAGTGCCTATGTGCAGTCCAGGACTGCCATGTCGACCTGGCCAGTGCAACCACTGACCAGGCCTTATCCTTCCCTTTCTGTACATGTAAGGCATCCCTATTGTGGCCCTAGGTACCCCCCTGGGCTGGGTGCAGTGTATCTGAAAGGTAGGGCATGTACTGAGGTGTGTAACATGCCCTGGTAGTGAATTACAGCCATTGTCGTTTTTCACTGCTGAGAGGCTATCTTGCCCAAAGGACAGAATGGGGGAGGCTGTTTACATGCCTATCTTCCCCTAAAGGCAAGATGGAAAATCCAAGTTTGGTATCTTTGTGTTCAGAATTTAATTATACATCTTTTTAGCAAGATGGTTTTTAAATTCACTGTGTGAGAATAGCACTTTTTAGAAAGTAGCTATTCTCCTGTTTAACCTTCCTGTGTGCCTGTGTGCAGACTGGCTGACTGGTGTCATGTGATGGGCTAGGTGGCTCCAGGAGTCTGGATGAGTCAGCAGCAGGGTGAATAGGGAGATCTGCTCTAGATGGGTGGGAGGAGTAGCCCCTGGGTTTGAATAGGGCTGCCTCTGCCAGCACAATGCCGGCTCCACCCCCTACTGGCCAGGCTGAGGACTCTGCCTCTGCCAGCACAAAGAAGGCTCCACCTCCTGCTGGGCGTCCAACGACCCTGCCCCTCACTCTGAAAGGAACCAGGTGCTCCAGGGCAGAGTTCACTCAGGAACCGGTTTGAGCAGGGGAATCCCCCCACTGGAACAAAGAGAGACAAAGACTTGGAGGGGTATAAGAAGAGGACTCCAGACACCTAAACTTTGGATCACCGTGGAACTAAGAAGGAACCTCTGCCAAGGAGAAAGCTGGAATGAACTGAAGAGGAGAAGACAGCCTGCTTGCTGTTTTGCTTTGCTGCAAAGGAGAGGGGAAGGTCTCTGCTGTGTCCCCTTCTTTAAATTCTGATCTCCAAGAGCCTGAGGAGAGCTGGCTCCCTGTTAAGAAGTCCCAGGAAAAAAGGACTTCACCACCAGCTCCCCTGGAACTCTGCTGAGGGAGTTCTGACCTGCCTTGGAGTGCTTGCCTAGTCTTGGGGCCTCAGGAGGTCTTTTGCTTTGTTTGGGAGCTGGAAAGCAGAAAGCGTGAACAAGAGTAACTGGTACCCATCGCATCATCCGTTTGAGGTTCGCATCATCCGGTTGCGAGTCGCAAGATCGAGAGTGCGAGAAGAATTTCATCGCGGCGTCATCGCAGCACCCGGAGTCCCCGCATCGCCGAGTGCATCGAGCATCGTCCCGGTGCGTGAAGATTCCTGACACTGTGAAGGTCGTCGCAGAACCAGTTTGCGGGCTGCACCACTGCTGGTGCGTGAAAGTATCCAGTCGCTGCGTGCGTCGACGCAGAGTCCCGTCTCGTGGCGCATTGAGGGATGCGGCACCAGAAGTCAACACCGTGCATCGCGCCCCGTCGAAGAGCGTCGCACCGTACCTGTGCGTGAAGCTTCCCCCTAAGAAACCTACGCAACGAAAGCCAAAGTCATCGCATCCTCCCCCTACAGATCGGAGCCGGCGCATCCACCTCTGCTGCGTGAAGCAGGGCTGCTGCAAAGCATCCCCAAGGTCTCAGGAGTATCGCATCGCCTTTGCCATCTTCATTGTTATAGCTTTTGGGAACCTTAGCGCAACTGCAGGTACTGTTGGGCACGAGAGTGTCGCATTTTGTGCATTGAGAGTCGCATTGTGCAGGACACTG
The DNA here is from genome assembly GCF_964204655.1 of Triturus cristatus. Lineage (NCBI taxonomy): Eukaryota > Metazoa > Chordata > Amphibia > Caudata > Salamandridae > Triturus > Triturus cristatus. The sequence goes on from NC_140588.1 coordinate 516,652,327, forward strand.
ATTTTTACATCCTGGAGTACTTTCTACAAACTCTTGAACTATCTTCAAAGTAACCTTTTTAATTGTATGTTGGTTTTTCTGTAGTATTTGGTCTTGTGAAGTTTTTAGTAAAGATACCTTATTTTTCTAAAACTGGTGTAGAGTAAATCTGTGGTGTTTTCACTGTGTTACTGTGAGTGTTGGTACAAATACTTTACACATTGCCTTTAATAGCCTAGACTGCTCAGGCCAAGCTACCTGGAGGGTGAGCAGGGGTTATCTTAACAGTGTATCCCCCTTTCCCCGACTAGAAGCAAGGGTCCCTACTTTGACAGTGGTACATACCCTGCCAACTAGAGACCTCCAGATTTAACACTACTGCTTCTGCTTTAACCTGGTTGACAAATTTAGATTACTGGACCTGTGAAGAGATACCTTTCTTTCTATAAATTCACAAATCATACACACTGCTAAAATGAAAGTCAATCCTGCATCATAACGATTTACACCCTGCTGCATAGGTCATTGTCTTGTCTGGACTAGGGAAATTCGATTCTTTCAGGCATCACCAGCTCTTCTCTAGGATGCATGAAAGTCATCCTTCATTCTGCAGCCAGAATTACCTTCAGAACCAGAAAGTATTTCTACATTACTCCTGTCCTCAAGAACCTCCACTTGCTACCTCTTGAGGCCAGAATAAAATTCAAGTTGGCATGCATCACTTTAAAAGCACATACAACCAACATTCAGAATTCCTCAGAAAGTCTCTCAAAATCTCTTTTGACCATAAGAATCTGATAGAAAAGCTAAGACTGGAAAGCTAAAAATTCAGATCTGGCAAAATCGCCTCAATTTTTCGCTGAAGAGGCCCCATATATCTGGAAAGTTCTGCCAGCTAAACTCAGATGCAAAAAGTTTCTTTCTGTGCCGCAAAGTACTAGAGACCCACCTCATCAATATTTCTTGATCATCATCCTTTAAACTTTCTATGCCAATTTGGATACATTTTTCAATCCTCGCTTCTATCTTTCTCCTTCAAATCCTCCACACTATTTAGTAACCTATTCCTATAAGCCTCATCCCTTTTTTGTACTGACATCTACAATGTTTGAATTATAGAACACCCCCACTCCCAGATAGTGTGAAAGCTGGGTCCTGGGGCCACCTTGCTTTGTATACTTCTTAGATTGTTATTTAAACCCTGTGAAGAGGAGGTAGGGAATCACTTACCTGGTGTCATGTGAGGCAGGTTAGGTTGTGGGGTCCATGCAATACCTTGGGACAGAGAAAACAGATTAGCACAGGGAAAGATAAAGAATGAAGAAACTCTAGGGAGAGGAGAGATAGAAAAGAAAGAATAGGGAAGAGAGACATGGATATAAAAGTTGAACTAATAGGATCACTGCGGGATGCTGGGGTCAGAAAAGAGGACACCAGTCGAGGAAAGGATTTGGAAGATCTACCTTCATTGACAAAAAACAGGTGAGTGAATGCTGTCACAACAACCAGAGAAACAGAAATCCAGAGACTTATCAGCCAGCACCTGACAGAGAGGAGGACTCCTTAGATGATTCCAAGCAAGAAGGAGGAGGAAGAATGGAGTGAGGTATGGCGATTTCCTAACCTTGACAGTGAAAAGTCAGGTGCTGCCACATTTAACGTCGGGTCGTGGCCAATTAAGGTGGATCCATGTGTGGAAATATGGATTTTTCTGGTCAGTTATGTCCCCTATCTTGGACCCCAACGGTTCTATGTGCATGTCACAAGTACATGTACGTTCCCTCCAGTTCCAGTTATGAAGACGCAAATACATGTGCGTCCACCGTTAACATGTCCTCTGTTGATCCGCCATGAATGGGCCGGATATTCCATTCCTAAGTACGAAAGGCCACCGCCTTTATATGGTTCACTTATGCCATTTTTCAGTCCAGGCAAGTAGGCCCTGATTCTGTCGTCAAACTCTTCTTGCCTTCTGCCTCTGAAAGCTCCAGTCTGAGCCTGCATCTGTGACCATGAACTTTGTCTCATTCTCTGCGCGGCTCACGAAGCCTGACATCAGCCTATTCTCTGCCAAGAACTGTATTTCACCTTCGAGTTATCTGTTTCCCCCTCAGCCGATGCATTCCTGCCTAGTAGTTTAAGTAAACATTCTTCCAGCCACCGAGCAAAAGGCCCGGCTTCTCTGCCCTTATGCAAGTAATTCATAGTCCTGTTACTATGGAAGATTCCTGCCCTCGCATTTAGTGTAGACACTTAGACGCTTGTACACGCACGCACAGTCAGTATAGAATAGATTCTGTTCGAGAGTCCTTCTTTATGGATAACATAGTTCTTTAAACATAGGATGTTAGATATGATTTGGGATTAGGTTGACTTGACCCCCCAGACTTCTTGTCTCCACATGTGGAGCTAAATGTCAAGTCCCCTTCACCCCCTAGTTACACGTCAATTACACGTCATGCTGCTGCGCGCGCATCTATGCCAAGTATTATCTTATGGATCCACCTATGTGTGACATCATAACCAATTACGTTCCTTTTTACTCCTTATTACACCCATTTTTGGTTACGCAGATATATCGTCATTTTCCTTATCAATTGTTACGCCTACTGCATTCGCCTCATTGTAATGTATGATCTATAAAAGTCATTTCATGTCAATAATGTATGTACTTCACTTCCTGAACCTCCGTGGTGATGGAACTTGGAGCAACCGATTATAATCGTTCATTGGAATAAAGCCCATTCCGAACCTCTAATACCGCGGATTCTGCCTCTCATTTTACTGAGCTGTTTAATTATGTTTCTGTATCAAATTAAGTCCAGGTAAAGGAAAATTATTTACCACATGAATGGCGCCCGAATAGGGACACTTTCTCATCTCACGCGCCGGCGGTGAGTTGCAGGCCCGGTCTCCTGCCACAGCTGGACGGACAATAACGCGTACCAGCAGGATTTCCTGTATCTCCCTCCGGTCAAGCGGGGGCGACTGAGACTGCGATCAACACCCAGACGAGGCGGTGAGAAGTGCGAAGTATCCCGACCAGAGCCTAGCTGAGAGAGCAAGATCCGAGGTATACAGAGACCCACCAGTTCGAAGTCAAGCCCAGTGTCCGACGAGTCGAGTCGAGTCCAGTCCGGTTCAAGTTCAAGTTACCGAGGCCTTCCGTTTCCGAAGCTACCCGGTGAGTACCATTGCTGGGGAGGCATTTCTGACGTGCACATAGGTTGTGCCGGTCAAGACGGGTTTGGGTACACAAATCCGGTCTGCACTGTTTCAGCAGTGTATCTGTACTGTTTAGCAGTATATCAAGTATTCCGAAGTATCTAGTTATTGTCAAGAATTAAGCTTGGTGATTAGTTATGCAGACGATCATCATTGTTGTTTCAGTTAAAGGTTTAATGTTTAATGTTTAATGTGTTTAAGTACGTTCTGTATATTGTGGTATGAATGACTGTTCATTATCGTGTTTATTGTATTAAGTCTGTTCAAAAATCAAGTATCAGGTCAGTTGGTCAAAATCAAGTATAAGGTCAGTTCCCAATATGCCGTTCTTTTCGAAACTAAGACAGATCACTACAAGAAAAGGGGTACTCGAAGAAGCCGTTCCCATTCCTCCTAGGGACACTCCAGGGTACTTCATGTATCATAAACATGGCCTAGACGCCATATTATTTCTTGATTTATGGGTAGACTACACCAAGGAATTACCAGAAAGTCAGAGGTGGCCCACAGCGGGAACCTGGGATGCAGAGTGCATCATGAAAGTAGAAGAAGAGTTATGAAAAAGGAAAGTCAGACAGTCACAGAAAGACGCCGTTGAGTTATGGCGTAAAGAATCACATAGACGAACAGAAAAAGCACGTAGACAGGAGGAGAAGAGTAAAGAGAATTCCAATAAAGTTCAAGAAAATCTATTAATTGAGGAAGGTATCCGAGTGAAATCAGAACAAGTAGACAGACAAAGAAATGCCCTTATGAATGGTATGTATCCCCTTCTGGCCGAAGGATTACCTAAGGCTACCCCAGAAATACCGAAAGACTTGCCACCCCCATTGTTCCCAATAAAGGTACATCCTAAGGGGCATCCTAGAACCGCAGAAGACGTTTTTCTTTCCTCATATTTAGATGACGCAGCTCCCGAATATGCTAATTCCGCCCCACATAGACCACCTGTCAGGGAGGTTCAACGCCAAGATCCGGCACCCGTATCCCTACAGTCACAAGTTCTGGCAAGCACATCTGTTTCTGCATCCGCTCCTACAGCTACTTCTATAGCTGTGTCCACACCTGTAGTTGCTGTGTCACGTTCGACGAATCCTTTCACACCCGACACCCCAGATGGGGCCACGGGAGGTGCTACCAATATCTTTTCTACGCCACCCAGAATAAATAAACTTACTTTTCAAGAGTCAGCACATTCACGTACACCCAAACTCATAAGTGCCCGTACGCTGAAGGAACTTCTTATAGATTGCAGATATGACCCTGTGCCCGGTAAAGAGGACGAAATGACCCTGGCGTCATTGCGTATCAGACGAGCCGCAGTGTATTTAGGGAAGTTACCAGGAATGACTGCGCATCTAGATAATATATACCATTTTGTCCAAACAGGGCGAGATCCAGAATGTATTAACAGAGCTATGGAATACCAGAAAGTAGAGATACAGGGGGAACTGTTACGTTTCCTCATAAACTGTGTGATCAGAAATCAAGACCGACCGGGGGTAGACCCGGAAGCAATGCAAATTCTTACAAGATGGAGCCAGAATATATCAGAAGGGAGACATGATAAACAAAATTGTATAATAGCCATGTGCCGAAAGATCCGTAAAGAAATAGAACGCCTACACGAAGAGAGATTAGAGGTAGACGAGTTCGAACAAAGCGAGGAAGAAGGGTCAGGACTGCCCACAGGACAGTCAGAAACTATAGCCTATGTAGGTAAAAGAAGATCTTGTAATAGTACGAGATGTCTTATTGACCCGATACGCCCGATATGTCCAGACAATAACAGGGGTTTCCCAACACCCATAGTCCATATAAGGTCTAACGAGCATTCGTTCCAAACAGCTGACAAATTACTCCGAGAACGAAGGGGTTATCATTTCCTCGATTCTATGGATGAACAAGATTTAGCCAGGGCAGCTGTCCATTGGGTGGACAGTCCCGGAAAATATAGTGATGATACAGTAGCACGCACATTTTTGAATCTCACCCCAGATGAACAGCGGTTAGCTGGGATTTATATGATTCAACAACTCATTATACTATATCGGAGTCAGCATTCGGACCCTGGTCCCTTACCTGACATATTGACTGAATTGCTTATGAATAAATGGAGAGGTGCAGGTACTAAATTAATTAAAGAAATTCTAGAATCAAGAAAGCAGTACATTCTTTTTTTATGTTCAGAACATGTCTCATTGCCCGTCAAGGAAAGAACCACGTATCACATGGATAGACAGAATCCCTTACGAGAAGTGCACCCAATAAAGGGCGAGGACAATGAGTTTAAACGCGTATTTGTATATACGCCCATATCGAAAATAGAATTGTTACAAATGAAGAAAGTGGTACCCAGTCATGACAAAGACCCAGCGGGTTTTCACCGAGAAATTAAAGACATGTTACTCATGGGAGAGTATACCTATCCCGACATTATGACAATATTAAAGGTATTGATGCCTGCTGGCATTTATGAGAAACTCAAGGAAAAAGAGTGGGAGGTAGGAGACCAAAAGATAGAATGGTCAGTATTAGAAGCAGAAGAAAAGGCCCGAACTGCAGGAGCAGGACTTGGGGATAAAACTAAAGCACTACCAGGTTTATTAGTGCAGGTACTGCCACGTTTATTAACTACGAAGAAGGAAGATTGGGGTACAATTTCAGCCTGTAAACAGAAGCAAGATGAAGACACTAGTGATTACTATGCCCGATTTGAAAAATGTTTTGGTATAAATAGTGGCATAAAAGCAAGTAGCGAATCATACCCACATCTGTTTGTAACAAAATTAGTAGAAAATGCCCTGCCACCAGTAAAGAATAGAGTATTAAAATTCGAGAGTACCTGGCAAGGTAACACTCCATCACAAATGTTACAAATGTTACAGTACCATCATAATAGAATTAGAGAGCAACAAGAACATGAACACAGACGCATGAAAGACACGAAAATGAAAATGTTAGTTTCCCAGACAGTTCCAGCTGAAGGACATAAAAAGGGTATGACACATTCCGATTCAGCAGGACCTGTAAAAGGGACATGCAATTATTGTAAAAAGCCAGGTCATTATGTACACGATTGTCCAGTTTTAAAACATAATATCGCCATAGGTAAAACACAAGAAAGATCACGGCCATTTAGACAAGATCAGAATGAACAAGGAGCTCTGCAGCATGCCCAGGCCATGCCAGCCGCACAACAGCCAATACAGTTTGTGCCAGCTGCACCACCGTTGCCTGTTGCTGCCACACAGACAACAACACGACAAATGTATCAGACCGCACAGTATGAATATCCTGAGTATCAGCGTTACGCATGAACTAGCCTAGAGAGGGAAGTTGACTTACCCCTTATCGAGATACCTGTAGATCAAGAAGGACCTTATGTACACAGTGAATTATTAGGTCAAGATAGAAAATTTTTACTCGATACAGGGGCAAGTCGAACAACTATAAAACGTAGTGAAGTTCCAGGGGCACCCCTCTCAGGCTCACAAAATATTTCCCTTGGTTTTTCAGGAAAACCTATTGTTAATGAAGTGTCACAACCTCTGCCACTTACGATAGGACCTCTGACCCGAACTACAGATTTATTGCTTACTAAATCATGTCCAGAAAACCTGTTAGGAATAAAAACATTAAAAGCTCTAGGAGCTATAATATGTTGTTCTCCGGAAGGAGTAAGATTGTTTTTACGTGATTTTAAAGGTCACTATGTATCTAGAGACATGGATCCCCGACTGCAGACTTTACCTACACGTCTATGGGCACAAGGCCCTACTGATGTTGGTTGCATGAATATTACACCATATCGAGTCACATTAAAGGCAGGAGTGGTGCTACCACGAATGCGACAATACAAGTTACCCCCAGATGCTGTAGTGGCTTTACTACAAATCATTGACGAGCTCATTACCCAAGGAGTAGTTGTAGAAACAGACTCCAATGTATGTAATTCACCAATAATTCCGATTCTTAAACGAACAGATCCAAAGGCCCCGACAGTCTATCGATTGGTTATTGATCTGCGCGAGTTAAACAAATGCATTGTGCCACAATTCCCTGTGGTCCCAGATATCTCGTCATTACTGACAGCTATTGATTCCGAAGCGACATTCTTTACTGTAATTGATCTCAAGAATGCCTTTTTCAGCGTCCCAATAGATCCGGAAAGCCAATATTTATTCGGATTTAGTTTAAATCAGAGGTCTTCAAACTTTTGGATGCCGAGACCCCCCTGTCAACATTTTGAGGCGTAAGGACCCCCTCTTGACAAAAATGTCTAAACCTGTTGACTAAATTGCGTGGGATGTAAATGTAAATAACGTTATGTGATGCCGCGTATTTTGGGATAGCATTGCTTCATTATTTTGATATTTGTTACACACAGTAACGCTGAGGAAAGATTTCACCCAATCAGTACCCATTTATAACCAAAATACAGCAATTATCATCAGAAAGATTTCAAGTCAACCTTTGTGAAGGGCCTTCCACTCTGCAGCAATACGTGCTGCCACATTAGAAGCTCACCTGGCCCTGACCGGAAGAAGCAGGGGTCCCTTAAAACCCTGGCGGTTTTGTGTAGAGTTAAGCCTTTTACCCATGCAGCTTTCCTCTCACCCCCTCCCTTCCATCCCTCTCTCCTCTCCTAACCCCGGATCCCTCTCTCACTTTGCAGGTCATTTTCTTTCACCCCTTTTTACAACTTCTGAACTCTCCCCATTCAACCTCTCACTTCACCTTTAATCACCTCTTGCCATTCTGTCCTTTCACTGCCCTCATCTCTAACAGTCTCTCACATTTATCTCATGGCCTCTCTGGCCCTGTCACCTCCCGTGCCCCTCAGCACTTCTCATTCACCTCGTCTCTTCATTCAAATTTTTGTCTATTTGTATCTTACACCTCTCCAGTCCCCCCATTCCTCTTTCACATCTCCCCTTTGTTCTAACAGAAGCCCTCACCTTTGGATCACACTCACTTCTTGCGTGTCCACACTTCTCTTCGGCAATTCACATTTCTCCTCATCCCTGACCTCTTCAATCAAATTCTCTCACTCCCTTGCTGTCCTCTCTCATTTTGGGTGCGGATGCAAGTTCAGAATGGGATGAATGAATGTATGATTACTGATGGGCTTGTTTGAGTGAGTTGCATATTGAGTAGTGAGGGGGACAGGTGAGTGAAGTGTCACATGAGTGCAGGATGAGTAGTATACTCGTGTGACTGCAGGTTGAGGTATAGTGTGAGCAGGACAAGTGCATTTTGAGAGCAGAGTGATCACTGTGAGTGCAAGGTGAGCGGGTGAATGGTGCAAGTGCATGGTGATCAGTGTGAGTGCATTGTGATCGCTGTGAGTGCAAGGTGAGCGGGTGAATGGTGCAAGTGCATGGTGATCAGTGTGAGTGCATTGTGATCACTGTGAGTGCAGGGTGAGCGGGTGAATGGTGCAAGTGCATGGTGATCAGTGTGAGTGCATTGTGATCGCTGTGAGTGCAAGGTGAGCGGGTGAATGGTGCAAGTGCATGGTGATCAGTGTGAGTGCATTGTGATCGCTGTGAGTGCAAGGTGAGTGTGACAATGAAGGGCGAGAATGAGGAATGAGTTGTCTGAATGCAGGGTGCATTCCCAGACCCATGAAGTAACTCAGCATGTTATTGACGGGGCGTAGACTTTAAGATCTAAGTTAAACTATTGCGGCATTAATCGAGGGTGAAGGAAATAAATAATGTGCTGATCCTGCAACAAACTTCCAGTCCTATGGTTAGGGTTGCCAGAAGATTATTTTGGTGGCCCAGTCGGTACAAAAAAAAAACAGTCACCTAAAGCGGTATTTTCAGCGCTTATCTGTGCATACTTCCCAGGGCCGGCTTTAATGCTGGTGGTGCCCTGTGCGACCATGTTTGTTGGTGCCCCCCACAATGACCACCCACACCACGGATTCTCTCACTAGCACCCTTTAACAGTGACCAAGTCTCCATAACCCCACACTCTCAGATTAATTGAATTAGTTATATAGTGCCACTCATGCCAGTGTAGGGTGTCCGAGCACTTTGCATCACACACACATTACACAGAGACAATCAATCATAAGTGTGTAAATCAGTGTATAGGAAATGTTACATAAACCAAAGGACTAAAAGTATAGGAGTCACATGTCATCCATACTGGTAGGCAGTATAGTTCAAGAGTGCTTGGTGTGGAGAAGCACAAACTCAGAGTCGAAAAAGAAACAGCATAGTTGGGAGTTTCATTTAATAATAAGAATTGATTTCTAGCCAAATTAACCCTTTTTGCAACATTAATCAATGGTCTAATAATGTATTCTTTGTAGTGTGCATGCTGTTCTAGGATGAAAGTTAATAGCTCACTATTCTCTATTAGGACTTTAAGTTATAAATTGCAAGTAACAAAAGGATGTCTCTTTTGAAAGCAGTAAACTGCTGATCTCTTCACATCATACGCACTCTGTAATCTACTTGGTACACGTTCTTTGCAGCAGGCATGTTAACCCTCTACACTAACTTCACCGAAGTCAAAACCTCAACTATACAACATTCTGATCTCTCTCCAGGAAGATAATTAATCACACGAGTTATCTTGACATTTATGTGAGGCCTGGTAATTGCCGGGGGAAAGAAATGCTGCAGCAGGTGCTTCAAAAGCACAATAAACTTTCACTCACGGCGCCCCCAGGAAGCCAACTTTGTATTCCTTTCCATGAAATGCATTCTCACACTACGGCAGTGAATGTAAAATCCAAATGTAAGGAATAGGCACAGTGGGGACCCAGGGGGTACTGCAACCAGCAAAAAAACCTAAGCCTCTGTAAGCAGTTTACAAAGGCATGTTAAAATGCAAATGGTCTTTAAAGACCTGTGAAAAAACACAGGGGTGCCGGAGATAGGAATCCAGACACTGCCCAGCTGAGCCCCCAGCAGCTCAAGTTTCACTGCAGCAGCCCGGGCTGAGACACAGGACGGGGGAAGGGGGGGGGGTGGCTGAAGCCCTTGGGCCTGGGCAGAAGTGTGACTGGGAAGGCGCGACCCCCTTTGCCTCACTCCACGGCCCCCCTGGGGGTCGCGCCCCACAGTTTGAAGACCCCTGGTTTAAATGGACGTAGCTTTAAATTCTCACGCGCACCTCAAGGATTTACAGAAAGCCCCAGCATCTATAGCCAAGCACTGAAACGAGAACTTGACAGTATCCACATGCCAGTTAACACTGCTCTGCTTCAATACGTCGATGATCTGCTGATCACCGCCCGAAGCGAACCCGAATGTGAAAAAGCATCACTGACAGTTTTACAATTTCTAGCCGAAAAGGGGCACAAGGTGTCCCCTTCTAAGCTGCAATTCTGTGTCCAGCGAGTTATTTATCTTGGACACTCGCTGTCCAAGGAGGGAAGGCAGCTTACACCAGACCGCATTCAGTTAATAGCTAACATGCCAATACCCAAGACACAAAAGGAGGTGCGGGCTTTCATAGGCCTCACTTCATACTGTAGACAGTGGATCCCGCAATATGCATTTCTAGCAAAACCACTCATTCAGTTGACAACACAGGAGGCAGCCACATCGACTGTTCTCCCTTGGACTCAGGAACATACACAAGCTTTTGAAAGCCTAAAGAAAGCTTTATGTCAAGCACCTGTTTTAGCAACGCCATGTTACAGAAAACAGTTTACACTCTTTGTTACAGAACGCGAAGGTACTGCTTTGTCAGTACTCACACAGGAACAAGCAGGAGCACACAAACCATGTGCTTATTTTTCTAGTACATTAGATCCCGTAGCTCAGGCTTTGCCTGCATGCCTGAAATCAGTAGCAGCGACAGCTTTAGCAATCAGACAAAGCGATGCCATAGTGTTAGGACATCCATTGACAGTTCAAGTACCACACACAGTAGAAGTCCTTGTAAATAGAACGCAAACACAACACTTGACTATAGCGCGACTTACAGGGTATGAACTTACATTGTTTCAGCCACATATAGAAATCAGACGCTGTAACACATTGAATCCTGCCACACTTTTGCCAGTAACCGGAACAGACCCACTAGCTCATGACTGTATTGAAGTTATTACTATAACGACAAAACCCAGACAAGACTTGACAGATGTCCCATTGTCAGATCCAGACCTGACGTTGTATGTAGATGGTTCATGTATGAGAACAAGTACAGGAGAGTTAGTGGCTGCTTACGCAGTCACAACAGATACAGAAGTCATTGAAACTAATCGTATTAATACTTTGTCAGCTTAAGCCGCAGAGCTCATCGCTCTGACACAAGCCTGTATTCAAGCCACAAGTAAAAAAGTCAACATATACACTGATTCACGTTATGCATTCGGAGTTGTACATGACTTCGGCGTGCTGTGGCGAGAGAGAGGTTATTTAACTTCCCACGGTGCCCACATTCAGCACGGACCCCTCATTCATGCCTTATTAGATGCAATACATCTACCTACTGCAATATCAATTATGAAATGTAAGGCTCATACAAAGGTTACTGATATCATTTCCCAAGGCAATGATTTAGCCGACAGAACAGCTAAACAGACTGCTCAAACTCAAACCCCCGACATGACAAAGACAATAGTCCCGATGCCGACACATTGTATGACAGTTAAAGATCCTACTCTTGACGTAATTGACATACAGACACATGCTACACCAGACGAAATAAAGAAATGGACTGAATTAGGAGGGATCCAAACGGACCAAGGATGGATGATGAAGGAAAGGTCTGTATGGTTCCTTCCTGATTCAATGGTCCAAGTTATAGTTAACACTATACATAGTCCAGCACATCTAGGAGAAAAAGCTATGCTAGACAGCATTCAACACATTTGGTTCAATAAACATTTACGAGCAGCAGCCAAACAAAAAGTCCGTACCTGTATGATCTGTTGCCAGTTCAACCCAGGAAAAAGCGTTCCCGTAGAACAGGGTGGATTTCATCCTCCTGATCACCCTTTTGAAGTCCTCCAGATGGATTATATCCAGATGGAACGATGTCGAGGATTCAAATATGTTCTCGTAGTTGTCTGCGCTCTGTCCCGTTGGACGGAGGCATACCCGGTTTCAGATTACACTGCCCCGACTACTGCCAAACAGTTGGTTCGAGAATTCTTCCCACGATACGGTTTACCACGTGTTGTCTACTCAGATAACGGCCAACCGTTCTCATCCGAATTAATGAAACATGTTTCACTTCTGCTAGGATATCAGTGGAAATTCCACTGTGTCCGACACCCCGAGGCAGCAGGTCTCGTAGAAAGACATAATCAGATACTGAAAATCAGACTGTCCAAAATATGCAGAGAGAAAGGTGTCGACTGGATAGTAGCATTACCAGTTGCACTCTTTTACATGAGAATGGTAGCACACTCTCGAACAGGGCTATCCCCGTATGAGGTGATCTTCGGCAGACCACCAAATATGTGGGGGACGCCTATACCACGCAAAATAACTGATATTGACTGTAATATGCTGACAGATTACTTGGCTTCCTTGATGTCTGCACTACAATCTTGTCGTTCACAGGTTGCTGCAGCATTTCCCGACAACACTGAGGTGAAACCCCATGACGTAGTTCCGGGTGATTTCGTGTTTGTGAAAAATTTCGACCGAAAGACTCAGCTGGAGCCCAGGTGGAAGACACCCAAGTTGGTTCTGCTGACCACAAGAACAGCCGTGAAGATCGAGGGCCGCAAGGGCTGGATTCATTCAAGTCATATCAAGAAATTTCATGGACAATCCTCGGATATAGACATTGTGCCCTGCACTCCCTCACAGACTGATTCAAAACTTCCTTTGGTTGAAAAGACTGAAACCGAACTCTATAAAGTTAAATTGAGGCCTAGAACGTCAGACGATTTGATTGTTTAAGTCCTCTCCTAGGTGAAGCGGTTGAATTTGTCTCTGACATGTATCCTCTAGACCTGAATCATGGACAGTCGCGAAAAATGTTGAAACGACAGGCGTATTGTAAATCACTGCGTAGCCATTGCATAGTGACATTAATAATCTTGTTTTTCTTGAGTCTTTTAATAATTACTGCAAGTATATTGTTGCACATATATTACCCTATTTCTAAACATGTTTACAATGTTACCGCAGAACATTCTTTTAGTAACTTACCCCCGCATGAATTGTCTTATAGACTTGCGCTGCGCAATAACACTTTCATTAGTATGTTACATCATTCCCATCAGACTAGTAATGCAACTAATTGTTGGGTGTGTGGCCGGCTCCCTCCCTATCAGAATTATGAAGGAGTCTTGCCATTCTTTCCGCACCCATTTACACATAATGGCTCCTGTGGAGCATGGTTTAGTTTAATCAATTCCATAGACTCAGACACAGCAGTTTACCAAGATCAGTGGGTATGGGGAAACCTGAACCTAGTCTTACTCAAGGTCTGCTACCCTGACAAGGAGGGTCGCCCCAAAAGAACAGGAACTGATCTAGAAAATGAAGTATATGGATTAGGTAATTTTACACCTAATCTCATGATTCTAAATGTCGTATCCGAAGTTGAACTAGTCTTACCCACCATGTCAGTATTCCCAGCGAAGGGTGAATTGTGTGTAAGAAAGGTTGGTTCCATACATATGGGCCATAGTAAATGCACTACTACAGTAGAATTCAGTGATCAAGGCAAATCCTCATTCAGAGCTTATCGCCACTCCTACTTTATATGTGGTCAGACTGCATATATGCGTCTACCTCTAGATTGGGATGGTACCTGCTACATTGCATTCCTTTTGCCACCTGTTTTCCTAGCTCCTCCTGATTATTACAGAAATATTCATTTAGTACACAATAGAGAGCGGAGAGATCTCCCGATTGTCGATTACACTGAAACAGCATGGGAAAAATACACAGATTTCAATAAAGGCATCTTTCCCTATATAGGTACTGTTACTAATAGTAAACTAATACGTAGATTAACTAGAACCCTTGAAGCAGTAGTGAATGAAACTATTTCCGCCTTAGGCAATTTAACAGAAGAGCGGTCTGCTATGCGGATTGTTGTGCTTCAAAATCGTCTTGTCCTTGACGTCATCCTGGCTGATAGGGGCGGAGCTTGTAGGGTCATCGGATCAAGCTGCTGCGTATTCATACCAGAAAATTCGCCATCAGTATATAAAGCCATAACTCGCCTTCATAAGATTGTAAACCAGATACACCAGAACCCAGGCACTTGGACTTGGTCCAGTTGGTTTTGGAGTGTGATATCAGCCTGGGGATGGAGAGTTCTATCTTTCCTAGGTATTGGCCTTCTCATACTATTCAGTTGCTGTCTATGTCTACAATGTGGACCAGCGATCTGTGGTCTGTGTACCACCTCGTGCATTCCACCACCAAGATTTCATTCGTCACGGAAGAAGAAAGAAGAACAAATGATGCTATATGAACAGATCAATGGATTAATGAAGATTGATATCTCTTGACGGGCAAGTAGGGGACAAGGAGGGAATGTGGAAATATGGATTTTTCTGGTCAGTTATGTCCCCTATCTTGGACCCCAACGGTTCTATGTGCTTGTCACAAGTACATGTACGTTCCCTCCAGTTCCAGTTATGAAGACGCAAATACATGTGCGTCCACCGTTAACATGTCCTCTGTTGATCCGCCATGAATGGGCCGGATATTCCATTCCTAAGTACGAAAGGCCACCGCCTTTATATGGTTCACTTATGCCATTTTTCAGTCCAGGCAAGTAGGCCCTGATTCTGTCGTCAAACTCTTCTTGCCTTCTGCCTCTGAAAGCTCCAGTCTGAGCCTGCATCTGTGACCATGAACTTTGTCTCATTCTCTGCGCGGCTCACGAAGCCTGACATCAGCCTATTCTCTGCCAAGAACTGTATTTCACCTTCGAGTTATCTGTTTCCCCCTCAGCCGATGCATTCCTGCCTAGTAGTTTAAGTAAACATTCTTCCAGCCACCGAGCAAAAGGCCCGGCTTCTCTGCCCTTATGCAAGTAATTCATAGTCCTGTTACTATGGAAGATTCCTGCCCTCGCATTTAGTGTAGACACTTAGACGCTTGTACACGCACGCACAGTCAGTATAGAATAGATTCTGTTCGAGAGTCCTTCTTTATGGATAACATAGTTCTTTAAACATAGGATGTTAGATATGATTTGGGATTAGGTTGACTTGACCCCCCAGACTTCTTGTCTCCACATGTGGAGCTAAATGTCAAGTCCCCTTCACCCCCTAGTTACACGTCAATTACACGTCATGCTGCTGCGCGCGCATCTATGCCAAGTATTATCTTATGGATCCACCTATGTGTGACATCATAACCAATTACGTTCCTTTTTACTCCTTATTACACCCATTTTTGGTTACGCAGATATATCGTCATTTTCCTTATCAATTGTTACGCCTACTGCATTCGCCTCATTGTAATGTATGATCTATAAAAGTCATTTCATGTCAATAATGTATGTACTTCACTTCCTGAACCTCCGTGGTGATGGAACTTGGAGCAACCGATTATAATCGTTCATTGGAATAAAGCCCATTCCGAACCTCTAATACCGCGGATTCTGCCTCTCATTTTACTGAGCTGTTTAATTATGTTTCTGTATCAAATTAAGTCCAGGTAAAGGAAAATTATTTACCACACATGGACAAGACTGGTGTGGGAAGGGAGACGGGAAGCAAAGGCCTTGTGAAAGGAAAGAAAAAAAGTGAACAGATCTCTATAATAATACTTACCTCCCATACAAGGGGAAGTAACAGGGAATGAAAATATTATTGGGCTTTTGCTGCAGAGAGGAACCAAGAAAGAGGGAACCCTGACAAGCATTTCTCTAGCCGTACTGTTGTGGTTTTTATGTTGGTGTTTTGATTAGTGTTTCGGTTTATTTTTCTAATCACTTCTTACCAGCTGTTTCTCTGATGGGTACGACACACTAGGAATGGAGCCAAAAGCCAATGTCATAGCAGCTAGACTCCAAATGCATCTTCAAGGACCAAGAAGAAAGGTAGCTTACCCAATATCTGTAACAGAGACAAGCAAGAGAACGCAGAAACTGTGAGTTTGGAGAATTGTTCTTTGTTGGATTTCCAGACTGCCAAAATTGAAACAACTCACTAATAAAATACATAAATTATACCCCAGTGCTTGCCTGCCATTTAATGTACCAGTGTGCCATTCCCACACCCCCCAACAGACCCACTGTTGCGACCCCCCTAAACCTCGGTCCAGCTTATTTTATGTATGGCTAGTGCATATTGAACTCACAATTAATGAAATTATTCTGTTTAGGCCAAGTCAAAGTCCATCACTAATTGAAGAAAAGGCTTCACCAAAGTAGGCCCCACCATGTCACACAGGTTTGAAAGTTCTTTACGGTCCCACACCCCATGTCTCTGTAATTTTGCCACATCGACCAAACTTGTATCTGCTCTGAACATGGTTTCTTTCATCGATTTACCATTCCCTCACATTGTCTTTTGTATTGTGACACATGTAATAATTAATGTGGTCATCTCTTGAGGCAAGTTATCCAGTCGTTCTCCAATGTATATGTACTGCAAGTATGTGTTTGTGTTCATACAAGTCTGTCCAGCCTCATGGACAGTTCATCCAATGGCAAATATGACCATTCATTAAGCAATGCTAGATGGACCACTCAGTAATATCCCCTCACATGAAGTAGTGCAATGCTCTCTTCTTAGATCAAGTGGTATAATTTTGGAAGTGCAATGGAAGGGTTTTTGGAATCCCATGCTAAAGTCATACAAGTTTTTTTTGCCTATTGAAAGAAAGTACCAGTAAACTAGTACCAAGTAATTTGCAACCCTGCAAAACAATGTTAATAAAATCCATCGTGGTCCCTAGTAATTTCAATACCCATGTAAAAAAAAGTCCTGTTGCTGTATAATAAGGTGTCAATCATCCAGAGGATCCCACGACAATCGCTGTACTGGAAAATGCCAATTAATGGTATTAATGGCATAGCCCATATTCTTTGAATAAGCCTGAGCATGGAAGGTGTTGGCCTGTGACAAACTAGTGTATATAATTTACATGTAGGGATATTTGGTCTTCTAAACCATCCCTCCACTTTAATCCCTACAGCCGAAAGTCCCCTGGACCCAATATGCCAGTGGCTCTATAGCCAAAGTGAAGAGCAGTGGGGAGAGAGGACAGCCACACCTAGTCCCATCCACAACCTGACAGCCCCACCTCGTCCCATCCTCAATTTGACGGCCTTCCTTAGTCCCATCCACAACCTGACTGTGGTCGAATGACCTCTATTCACTTTAACTGCAGCCAGATGCCCAATTATGAACTGCATGATGCAAAAATGTATGTGGACTCACCAAATCCAGCTGCTAATTGCACTCCTGTAATGTACACTTACATGTTTTTGACTCCAGAATTCAAAATAATGTGCAGACCTGGAATTACCAGGTCCTTTTCCTAATGCAGATTTCTTGTTCAGGGGACAACTTGTCTGCAATCTACCAACTGCTTTTAGCAAGCGGTAAACAGGAGCAGGGCTGTAGTATGTTGTGAGCCAGGGTGGGTGCTCCGCTTTGTGGAGGCTGTCCTGTTTTAGGTTTAAGCCTATTAACTGATAAAACCCCACTGAAAGGGAAACAACCCTCATAAGTGTGAACATATAAACACTGATAAATACACAAACACAAACTAAATTCTGTCTGCAGAAACGAACGTTAGAGACAATGGGCCAATTTTATTTCTTCCTTAAGGGGCCAACACAATGTAACTTGGTTACAGAGGTCGCATCAAAAAAGAATGTTCTAAGACTATTCTACATGAATTTTATTATTTAGGTATGGCACTAAAATATTGTTTCTGCCTCCTCCATCTGTCTGTTGGATTAATGGTGCAGAGTGTAGAAGTATGTTTTAGGTCTCATCTAAATATTTTATACACTTTAATGAATCTTGGAACTATAAAATCATATTTGATCTTTTCACAGTGTTTAATTATTTCACGGACTAGTGAAATGGCTGACTCACACGAATCTTGGCCAATATGTACTATCAGTTTTTACCCACAAACCAGTGGTTACTGGTGAGGTTTGTGAGTGGTGAGGCTGGGCTTGATGGAGGGGAGGAATTCCTGGCACCAAATGTTCTTGTTATTCTGCCCCAGGGCCCACCATAGCACGGTCTCGCCACTGCAGTAATCTCCGGACTCCTTCATTGACACCCCTGATGCGAGTCCTTTCTGTGACTCCACAACCCCACACCATGTTTGTTGTTTGGTAAAATTCTAGTCTTCCCAGAATCTATTGCATACCCAGTCTGGAGCCACTTCTTATGGCAGAGCTGGGTTATGTCGTCTCACACGCAGCCAGGTGTCATTTATGACATATTACAGTGCTTAAATTGTGTAATAGTCTGATGCCCAAAGCTCTGCTCTGAAGCCTGTGGCTGGTACAATTAAATGTGCACTAGCATGAAATACCAAAGCTGCGTAGTTATAAATCCACCTAAGACCTCTTTAATCCAGTGCCAGACACTCCCTGCCCCTTCAGCTCACTCTTGCAGGGTCTTGCCCTCTCAGTTCGTGACCGTTTTTGCGTCGTTCTCTTCCTCAGTCTTTTCCCTTTGTGTGGTTTTTCTTCTCTTGCTCTCTAGGAAATGTTTGATGCAGAAAAATAAGTGCTGGTCCCCAAAATGAATGCTGGTGGGCCCCGATGGCAACCACAAGTTCAAATTAAGCACTAGAGATAGAATATAACACTCGATGAAGCCTGCCTGTTCTAGACCTTCGTTGCACCTACCTACCCTCGGCACCTCCTGGCTACCACCACTGTCCTGCGCCACGGGCCCCCTGAAAGGAATGTACTAGTGTTGCCCCTTGCCATTCCTGATAGAGGCTTTGTCTGAAGATAATATATTACTTTACTACTTCTAGGACACCACACACACCACCTCCATCTTTGCCTCATTCTATGTTTACACAGCAGGGCAACAGCAGGTGCCTTTTCTGTGCGATCTGTCTATTGAAAATAATCCCTTTCTTCCAATATCCAGTACCAGCAGCCTTCAGCTGCACACTGTACCCCACATGTGACTTGCAGAGGTAGATACACCGCTCCAGCCGAGCCCCTCAAGACTTGGCACACCGATGCAGCCCATGCGCCCTAAGACTGGACACACAGTCCCGCATGATGCACTTACAATTTAAACAGTCTTACGGTACACAACCCAGCAATTAAAACAAGAAAAAATACAAATTGTAATTTCCAAAAAGGTAATAGGAAATAGCTATGATGAATTTCGTAGAATGTATTTTTCGTGGATTAATGAATTTCGTCGAATGTCATTAGCAGGAGGAAGATATTGTATCAAAGCATTAAAGGCCATGTAGCACTTAGCAAGAAATGATAGTGTCTTAAAAAAGTACTCCTGATGTGGGAACTGGAACTCAACTCAACACGCCCGAGAGGCATGTCCCTTTAGAATACAGTAGTTGTCCGTAGGAAATTGTAATATCTTTGTTGATTAAATTACACCTACTTGCAGAGGAGCTGGAAATATACAGTTGCGCAGTAAGATCATGAAGGCCAATTGTGCAGGAATGAGACTGCTAATACTCTTTTTCTAAGCCCTTTATCAACGCCTGCAGCCAGTCACTTTCTGTTGTCGGCTAAGCAATACTGCCCTTACCGGCTGCTATATCCGGAACAGCCATTTTACTAGATGTACCAAGGGTCTGCAGGTCCAACAGAAACACGTCATAATGCTGTTTAGTTATTCCACTGCGAGGTCACGGTGCTGGAAGTACACTGCCTGAAAGATCATGCCTCCATTGGTCAGTTTTAGCTAGATTTTAGTGTGAAATACCTCGACCAAGGCTGCTGTTCTGCAGGTTTTCATTGGGAACATTTAGGAGCAGATTTTCAAAGGTCGAGTAGCATTTGCGCTGCGCCAGAAAACCTTAGCGCTGCGTGCGTGGAAGTAAATAGCGCTGCGTCATATTTACAACGCAAGGTGTCGCAAACTAGCGCATGTGCAAAAATAGTATCGCGTCGCAGCGCAAAAACCATGTGTGTCATGCACATCCTTAAAAAGAATTCTCAAAACACTGCAAAAGGATGCAATGTATTTTGATGGAAGTCCAAACACAAGAAATGGCAGAGAACCTTTCCCCGCAACCCATTCCTGTAATGCAGCAGTCAGAAGAGGATCCAGCTACAAGTATCTCCATGTAGATGAGTGATATTCTCTGCTTGTAGATTCTTTCCTTCCTCTGTGTTTTCTTTTTCGCCAAGGCAACTATCCGCTGATGGTGACGGACAATAACAATCTCCATGGTTGCCACAGCCAGTAGATATTTGTTGTGCTTCTGCTGGTAGATCTCCCAGTAAATGGCTTCTGCACTTTTTGAGCCTGTTTTGTACCCGCGCAATTTTTTCTGCGCTATTCTTTTTTGCGCGACTCTTGTAAATACCTGTGCCTACAGGGTTTTGGAGCATTTTGTGTGGGTAATGACCTGGCACACACACTCTGCATACATTAAATCGATTTTGGCGCAGAGTGACGCAAAACCGTTTGTGCGTCACGCTAACTTTCAAATATGGCGCAAATTGCGCCTATCTGAAAATGTGTGCGTGGTTTTGCGCTGCTTTGCATCATGTGAGCGCCAGCGAAAACTCTATGAAAATCTGCCCCTTTGTTTCTAAAGCACGATGCTGAGGATTTGATGATCTCTTCCTCCATGCTACATTAAGTGAAATTCTTTGGTAGCTGCATCGCTGATGCTTCATGAATTCACCATGCTACGTGCAGGATGAAATGTGTCTGTGATTCTCAAAGACTGTTGAGAGATTATACTCTTTGTCGGGAACGCGGTGTTTCAGGAAGTATTTACAATTCAATACGGAGTGAAGGGTTTTCCACTGCACTATTGCGTTGAAGCATTGGTTGACCATTACTGAAATGTAAACAACACTATTTTACTTACTAAGGCCTCGTGGTCCACTGCACTCACAGGACTGGGGTCTGTAGGGCACCGTCGTGACTGGAGTAGACTTAAAGGGCAGGCCGGAACAGACACATGCACCTTCAGTGGGCACCACCTTGTCTGCTCCTGGCTGCCAGTGAAGCCACACACACTGAAGCTCAGATGGCATCCATAGTCTGCATCAAGGTGGGAAGCAGACACCTCAAACGTGCGCAGTACATCTTCAAAAGGGTAACTAGTCACAATATCGAAAAACAATTATCGACTGGACAGAATATCGAGTTTTTAATATAGAATGGACAGAATATCGAATTGCAAAAAATATTTTGGTGCAGAATATCTAAATTCAGGTAAGAAATATCGATTTTCATATTATCGAAGTTAGTAATATCGACAGTCATAATATAGTTGTTAAAAATATCGATTTTTTGATAGTGTATTAAGTGTTAGTACATGTGTTAAAAGTATGTATATTTATGTAATGTATCGTTGAATTCTTTTAAAGTAATGAATTTTATGTTATTTAATTTTTGCGTAATTTAATTCCGTAGTGGGTTGTGGGTTTATAGGGGAATAGGGTGGAAAGTAATTTAATTCTAGTAAATTAAATATACATTTTTAGGTATTATTAATTATTTTTAATTTAATTTTGCATTTTAGTTCTGTAGCGGGTTGTGGGTTTATAGGGGAATAGGGTGGGAAGTAATTTAATTGTAATTAAGTAATTATTTACTTTTACTTATTGGTATTGATAATTAATTTATTGTTTAAAACAACAATTTTTATTGAACATTTCGTGTTACCATGACAGTTCGGTTCACATAATATGCAGACATACATCCAGCATTGCATAGACATTCGATCTCACATTTCCTGCGTGGATACCCATCAATTCTATCACATACGCCCGGGTAGTTCCCCAGGGGGGACTTCCCCAAAGACCCTTAGCAGGGTGTGTTCACTCACTATCGTCAGACTCGGACTCCTCCGATGGGGGGGGCTCGCAGATGTGTCCACGGTAGGCGTTCCAACCTCCCCAAACCCTGCCCCACTTTTTAGGACACCCTCGGTAAATATACACTGACTTTTCCGCCATCATTGCCATGTCCATATCTTTGCACCATTGATTGAGAGTAGGGCTAAGCCTGGATTCCCAGCGTTGTGCAATTTTTCGCTTTGCCACTGTCATGCCCAAAGTTACCCAGTCCTGAGCAACCCTGTTCAAATCTGTGGGTTCCCAGATGTTGAGGAGACAGCATCTCGGGTCTTGTAAGATTGTGACATGTGTGACCTGGGAGAGTGTGCGCATCACCGCCTTCCACTAGTATACCATTTTCGGGCATAACCAGATTGTATGGTAGAATGTGCCTGCTTCTCCGCATTGCCTGAGACATAGCGGCGTAACTGCGCGGTGTATTTTATGTAAGAGTGTCCTGGTGTAATACGTGCGGTGGAGAATTTTTAACTGCACTAGTCTTAGTCGTGATGGAATTGCAGCCTCTCTGGGGGACGCAAGTGCCTCCCGCCAGTCAGCCTCATCAATGTCTCCCAGCTCCAACTCCCACGTGGCCTTTAGTGTTTCTGTGGGATCCGAGCGGTTATTTACTATTTTGCGGTAGATCAGCGAATTTGCCTTTTTGTGGAGGTGGTCAGTTAAAAGCCTATCCTCTAACGGCGAGGATTCTTCAGGTTTTGCGCCCGCTGTCAGGAGGGACTGCAGTGCATGCCTGATCTGCATGTATCTAAATAGTTCTGTCTGCGCTAAGCCGTATGTGTCCTGCAGGTGGGCAAAGGTAACCACTCCTCCCTTCTGCCACAGGTCCCCAACTTTCGATATCCCTATTAAATCCCAGCTATGGAAGCCCTTGGTATTACCCAGCATCCCAAGTCGCTGAGTATCCCATAGCGGCATTGCTAGTGTGACCACCCCTTCCCAGCCCAACGTTAGTTGATCCTCAAACCATATGCGTAGCATGTGCGATGTTGGACCTGTAAGGTTGCGTCTTTTCTTTTTGTTGTAAAGTGCCCCCATGATCCCAGACGGGGCCAGGAGGTGTCTATCCATCCGGAATGCTGGATCTGTTTGGGGGGACATGAAGCCATTGGTTGAATTAATTTATTGTTGATTAATTATTAATTGGTAATTAATTTGTATTAATTGGTAATTAATTTGTATTAATTGGTAATTAATTTGTATTAATTGATTAATTGATAATTATATTAATTGTATTAATTTATTATTCAGAGCGGGTTGTGGGTTTATAAGATAATAGGGTGGGAAGTAATTTAATTGTAATTAAGTAATTATTGAAATTATTTTTGTGTGTTGATAATTATTTTACTGTTAATTAATTATTAATTCGTATTTTGTATTATTACTTATACATTTTTGGTATTGAAAATGTATTTGTTGTTAATTAATTATTTATAGGCAATTATGTTTCAATAAATAATATTTATAGGTATTTATACTCAATTAATAAATATTTTGTAATTGTAATTAATTTTAATTCATTTTTTATTAGTATTGATAATTAATTTAGTTTTATTTAATTGTTAAATCATTACTTTCCCTACTGTTGCACTCACTAGAGTGGGAATATTAATTTTTACCCCTACACTATCCAACACTTTCCCTACTGTTGCACTCTCTGGAGTGGGAATAGTAATTTTTACCCCTACTCTATCAAACACTTTCCCTACTGTTGCACTCACTGGAGTGGGAATAGTAATTTTGACCCCTACGCTATCCAACACTTTCCCTAATGTTGCACTCTCTGGAGTGGGAATAGTAAGTTTTACCCCTACGCTATCCAACACTTTCCCTACTGTTGCACTCACTGGAGTGGGAATAGTAATTTTGACCCCTACGCTATCCAACACTCTCCCTACTGTTGCACTCTCTGGAGTGGGAATAGTAATTTTTACCCCTACGCTATCCAACACTTTCCCTACTGTTGCACTCACTGGAGTGGAAATAGTCATTTTGTACCCTTACGCTATCCAACACTTTCCCTACTGTTGCACTCTCTGAAGTGGGAATAGTAATTTTTACCCTTACGCTATCCAACACTTTCTCTACTGTTGCACTCACTGGAGTGGGAATAGTAATTTTACACTCCTGCTATCCAACGCTTTCCATATTGTTGCACTCACTGGAGTGGGAATAGTACATTTTACCCTCCCGCTATCCAACACTAAAAATATTGAATATTTTTTAATATTATTAAGTTAACATATATATGTATTAAAAAATTAAAAATGAATGTTTATTTCTTTTTTAATTTACATTAATTATTTATTAATTTTAAGGGTTTTTAAGTATTTTTAAGTATGTTTTACTTAATTATATTCATTATTTCATAATTTTACATTACTTTGAAGACATTTAAAAAATTCGATATTTTAACAAACTATATTATTTTCAACGATATTTTGGATTCGATATTTTTCTACTAAGCTGTTTGTAGATAGGAATTCGATATTCTAGTGTTCTATATTTTCTCAGCTATATTCTGGCAGCTCGATATTTTGATCGTTGATATTCTGTCAGTGATCCCTTCAAAAGTCTTGATGACAAACTGTGCAGACTCAGGGGCATCTGTACAAGCCCCTATTGCCACTATGACATCACCTATAGTGACCATGTGTGGCGATAGGGCCTGCGTCTTATGTATAAGGCAGCGTTAAGTTACTTAACGTGGCATGAAGCAGCACACATGAAAGTTATAAAATGGCATTTTAGGATTGTTTATTTGTAGGAAGGGACACCTTCCTACACATAAACAATCCTCCCCTGCACGCAGACACCCTTGCACTATGTGAAAGGGTGCCTGCGTTGGCACTAAGTTGCTAAACTTAGCGCCATTGCAGGGGGAAACGCAAGGCTGCACCAAATTCTTGTAAATATGGTGCAGCTGTGCATTTCAGATGTGGCGGAGCGTGTCGTTAAGCCAAGGAGGCTAACAACACGCTCCGCCACTTTCTTGTACATATGGCCCTCAATTTTTCAGATTCCCGCCTGCAGCTAACCTCACCCTTTCCCAGTTTGTCACAGGTCCCCTCCCCCCTGTGACGAGTTGGGAAAGGGAGTGGTGATCCTGTTCTCCACTTTCTCATTGACGTGAAGCCCCAGCACTCTGAGGCTTCAGTCTAAAATACCTGGGGCTTATTTTATCCCCACGTCATTTGGGGTGGAGACTGGTCGTCAGTGCTATGCCTATGCTGAGATGATGACCTCATGGACCTCAGGGCTGAGTGATTATCAGCCTGGCAAACACTATAGACTTTGGGCGTATCTGTTGCAGTGTGCTATGGAGAGTCATCATCACATCAACAAACAAGGACGGTGCGTGTCTGTGTGAAGAGCCCAAAGCAAGAGATGTGTGTGCATGCTTTTTTTAAAGTACATTTAAAGATTTTACTTCCATTTGAGTAATGGCCTTCCCTGGGGGTGAAATTAAAGGGGGTGGATTCCCGTCCTCCTTGGACAGAAACCGCCGCTGCCACAAACACAAAATGGGTAAACCCCAGGAGTGGCCCGTGCAGGTAAGAGCAGTGGGGCGGGGTTAGGGAGGATTCGACAAATGACCACGAGGGAAAATTAAATAAATAATTAATTTTCCCTCATCGTCGTCTGTTGAAATTCCCCTGCACCCAGCCCCACCGCTCTTACCGGCATGGACTGCTGCTTGTAAACGCTGTGATACACCAACTCCCTTTTCTACTACATCAGTATCAAGAGAAAGTCAACTGCCAGACACCCAAGGCTTTAACCATTCATTGCAAGATGAAGTGACAGGTTCCTGTGAAAAGAGGGCTGTCACTATGCACACAGGATAGTGATGAAAACATGACACAAAACTTTCCACAGTCCAAAAAATTTATAGCTGTAAGTGTCCCATTGTAATGTGTGATACCTACACCTAATCCTGGCTTTTTACCCAACTGCACTTTACTGCCGGGATTATTTAGTTCATAGTTGCAATATTAACAGTACAATATCAGGTCCAAGAGTATAATGTGATTTCCATCAAAAGATCATGGCTGACGTAAGCTGAAGCATTTGCCATGGGGACCCTTGGCAGTTTGGAATATCCACACAACAGCAGCAGTAGCTTAATGTAGCCAGGAGTGCAGAAAAGCAGTAAGAACCATATTTGTTCCTAATTGTTTTATAACTTCATTTGCATTTTAGTCCAACAGGTTAGTCATGTAATCCCAAGAAGCATCAGGCAGCCAGCAGAGATAACATGAGCACAGTGAACAAAGTTATATATAATGAGACAGATGGTTATTAACATAATTTCACGCAGGGCACAATGTGTGTTCAACCACCAGTTTGAATTTTGGTCTTCCCGACCTGGCACACCATCACATATTAGGAGAAATGGTTGACTGTGGGTAGTTAAATATCTAATAGAGTCCATACATCTTTAGGTCTGGAAGTGGGGAGAAGCAATTTGTTATATACTTCTACCTTCTCTGCACATGCGTTGAAGTCTCTGATCCAATGGGCTTACTTTGGGGCCGTCTTTGATTTCTAGTTCATGACCACGCTTCTTTTGCCTAGTAACAGGGCTGGTGCGACAAACTAATGGTAGGGTTTTGGCATGTTTTTAACACAGCCTATCAATGCCATCATTGGCATTACACCCACCTTTGGAGTTGTCATCTCTTGCTGATCAATTTCTGCCCATATGAATATACAATGAATCACACCCAGGCCATGTGTAAAAATCCCGCCTCGGTAGCACTGCAGCGCCAGCATGTGGAATCCACTGAAAGGCTATATCGTGCCATGGCAGTGGGAGTACTGTAAACTCTGTGAATAAACCTGCGCTGGATACACTTGTATCAACCACTAAAGGAGACCCTTTTGTGATGTGTTCATACAGTATGTCCATTGTGCTTTTGTTATGTCAAGTCCCAGCTTAAGTTCCCATCTGTCCTTCATGGGGAGTCTTGTGTTTGATAATAACTGCATGGTAGTGTTATTAAGATGGGTAATCCAGGCTCAGAGTTGTTTATAAGCAACGTAAGTTGTGGTTCTGCTGGGAGGGAAGAATAAAGATCTTTCAGAGAATGGCAGAGGCGATGGTATGTCTGTACATGTAGGGGACTAGGGTGTTCGTCTTTTAAGTAAATGTAACACTTAAAATGCAGATTAGTACATAGCTCACCAATAGTGTGCCATGCTTTGGCACTTGTTAGATCTGGGGGTCTCTAGTTGGCAGAGGTAGGTACCACTGTCCAATTAGGGACTCTTGCTTCTAGTCAGGGTAAGGGGGATACACTCTTTAGATAACCCCTGCTCACCCCCTTGGTAGCTTGGCACGAGCAGACAGGCTTATCAAAGGCAATGTGTAAAGTATTTGTATCAACACACAGTAACACAGTGAAAACACCACAAATGGACTCCACACCAGTTTAGAAAACTAAAAGTATTTAATCTAAACTAAACAAGACCAAAACGACAAAAATCCAACATACACAGTTCAAGAATATGATTTTCAAAGAGTTCTAGGGATTGCGTCAAAATAATCCACAGTTGCGTCAATTTTAGCCCAAAGTACCTGGTGATGCGACAAAAGTTCCAAGCGGCAACTAAAGCGTCGAAAAACAAGCGATGCGTCACTCCCGAGACCCTGGGGAGTCAATGTGACAGCCCCGCTGCGTGCAGCGCACGTGTTGCGATGAATCCGGTCTGTATGGGGAGGGAGGCGATACCTTGTGTGGATTCCGGCACGCAGGTTTCTCCGGTCGGATGCGCCTTGCACAGGCACGATGCGACGATCTTCAGGGCGGTGACGATCTCCGGTGTGGTGACGATGCGCGGCGCAGCGTTGATCTTCTCATCTCCCGGCCCCTCGATGCGTTGGCTCTGCAACGATGTTCGCAGTGACGTGATGCGGTCCGCAAGCAAGCGGTGCGACGATCTCACCCAGCGACGGCAGGCTTTGCGACGATACTCGCAGCAACAGGAATCTTCCCGCACCGAGGCGATGCGCTCCGCAAACGAACGATGCATCGGTTCTTGCAGTGGCAACAGGCGCTGCGCCGATCTTCGGGGTGATGTGAATTTTCTCACACTGTCGATGATGCGCTCCGCAAGCGAGCGATGCGTGAAGATTGCAGATCTTCTTCTTTTCTTCTTGTCCAGCTCCCCAAACAGTAGGCACAACTTCCAGAGGCCCCACAATTGGATCAAGCACTCTAGGAAGGGAAGAACTCACTCGGCAGAGTTCAGGGGGAAGCTGGGGGTGAAGTCCTTTTGTTCCTGGGACTTCTTAACAGGAGGCCAGCTCTCCTCAGGCCCTTGAAGATCTCTTCAAGCAAGGGGTCACAGCAACAGCAAAGTCCTTCCCCTCTCCTTGGCAGCAAAACAACTGCAGGTCAGCCCACAAACACACAGCAGGACAGTCCTTCCTCTTCAGTCTTACAGCTTTCTCCTTGGCAGAGGTTCCTTCTTGATTCCAGGATGATCTAATTTTCTGAAGTCTGGGTAGCCCTTTTTATACCAATATTCCCTTTATTCTCTGAGGGCAGAGAAGCCTTGGCCTAGTCAGAACAAGTTCTGGTCAGTCCTGGAGCACTTTTTTTCCTTGACTTCTTCTTTCCTTTGAGAGAGAGGGGCAGGGTCGTCAGCCGCCCAGCAGGAGGTGGAGCCAGCATTGTGGAAGGCATGCACAGCCCTATTTTGGCCCAGGTGCTATCCCTTCCCACCACTCAAGATTCAGATGGAGCTATTCAGCCTAGGGCTGACTCACTCAGCCTCTGGGAGCCACCCCAGCCCCTGTCACTCACAAACCAGGCAGTCCTGGATAATTGTCTAGCAGGATGTGTGGTGAATATTTTTCACTTGCACCAGTGAGATCAGCGAGCTTATTCCAGGCCCAACCTGTGCATTTGACAGTGTGGATTTTATCCCTGGGGCGTGGCTGATTCAGTAAGATGGTGTGGTATTCTGGAGGAGGTAGGAGCTGCCCGTCCCACTTCTATATTCAGATATGGGGCGCTCCTTGTGTCATGAATCCAGTGGTGTGCATATTGGGCCCGTGTGACCAGATCATACACCTTAAAATAAGGGGCAGCAAAAACATATAGTTTGGCAGGAAAGCTGCATCTTTTAACAGGCTTCCCAAGCCAATTTTATCATACAGTATCTAAGCCGATCGACAACCCACAAGAACCTGGCAAACTCCGAAGAAGAGGGGAAGGCAACATAAGAAGTGGAACAACACTCCCCTCTGTATCCAGCTCGAGATCTCTTACAGAAATCCCAGTATTGTTGTATATTATGACTGCTACTCTGTTTTCTCTCTGCATGTAATTAGACCGTCCTTGAGCCTTGCATTACCTGGAGACTTCTTGGGCGGCTGGTGAGTGGGGTTCTCTAGGTGGGCACTGGTAGATCATAGTGGCTAACCAAGTTGGTCACTTACACTGTGGCTGTATTTTCCTCTATTTTCTTCTGCTAGTTGGGGTGGGAAAGCAGAGGTATGTACACCTCTGTTGTACTCAGGGAAGATGAGATGATGAATCTGGAAGAAGCCAGATTTTCTAGTTCATGTGGTTTTTTATTATCTTGTTTTAATTGTTTTTTTTTTACTTTGTTTGTTCTTTGCAAGGTGGATCAGATGGTGTGGGACATTAAGGGGGTAGGGAGGGAGAGGCTAGGGGCAATGGGAACATCTTTCAGGATCATGTGGGAGTGTTCGATGCAAGGGGGATTTTGAGAAATGTCCTTTATTATCGAACAATGGCGCTTACATTTTGGTCCTGGAATCACAAAGGTCTAAACTCCCCTAACAAGAGGCAACAGCTTTGGAGGTATGTGAAAGATCACCATATCAATGTACTGGCCATTCAAGAAACACATTTGAAGAAGGGCGATGACCAATGCCTATGACATAAACTATATTCCCTAATTTATAGATCCTCAGCTGCTACAAAGCACAATGGGGTGGCCTTGCTGCTTGTCTGACCAACTGGAGGATAGCAAAAAAGATAGAAAGGGATGGTTTGTGATGGTCAAGGGCTTCCTCCATGGCTGTCTATGTACCATAGCCATGGTTTATGCCTCTAACACTGGCCATTCGGAATTCTTACTGTCTTTCTTGTCCTTACTGGGAGGTTTTGCTGAGGGCTACGTATTACTAATGAGGGATTTTAATCTAATCTGGGACACCACTCTAAATACTATCCATTTCCAAAGGTCACAAGCAGACATTTTTTCTAAAAAGGGTTTAAATACGCGCTTCATTCGAGTAGGGTTACTGGATATGTGGAGAATGCTCAACCCCAATACACGAGATTATACCTTTTTTCGCACTCCCATGGGTCCTATTTTAGGATAGATTATATGTTTTAAGTCAACAGAAGGCGGAAATCCACTCAATAGTAATCTTGGATCATGCCCAATTTGAGATTATCTGTGACTGGCCAGGGCCAGACCATAACAGTCGTAGATGGTTTTCCCTAATGCACTCACATGGGATTTGCAATTTCGGGTTGAACTACGGAAAATGATAAAATAATTCTTTCAGTTAAATGATCCCTGCAATACTTCCACTCTATTACCTGGGACGCCTTCCAGGAGGTCATACGTGGTAAAGTGTCCCGCTCATCTTCAGTCTCTGTCATCAAAAATCAGAGGATAGACAAGCTTTGGAGAGGGAACTCCTTCAGGCAGAGGCGGTACACAAGGCCAACCCTTCTCTTACTCTACAGAGGCAGTAGCAATGCTGAAAGGGAAGCTTCAGGTGATTTATACTAATAGTGCTGAAACTACACTCTTACGCTTAAAGACATTGGGTTATGAATGTGACAATAAAATAGGCCGCAAGCTTGTTAAACAGCTGAGAATTAAACAAGAAATTAACTATATCAATCATACTAAAGATGAGGAAGGACTGCTACATGTTACTGAGAAGGGGAAAGCCCAAGCATTCAGAAACGTTTACAAACAATTGTACACTGCAGACTCTTTAGCTTCGGAAATTCAATTGGCATTTTTGGAGACAGTTACTTTGCCACGGGTACACCCAGAAATGAATGAACACCTAAATACCCCAATGACAAGGGAAGAACTACAGGCTGCCATAGACTCTCTCAAACTTCATAAAGCCCCAGGCCCAGACGGACTTAACACTCATTTTTATAAAACCTTCAGGTCAGACCTCTCTTCTGATCTCACTGACCTTTTTAATCAGATGGCCATAGCTCAAGAGGTTACCCCATCGATGAGCGCAGCAATGATTATAGTCATCCCTAAACCGGGGAAAGATCCTCAGCTTTGCCCTTCTTATAGGCCGATAGAGTTGCTTAACCTGGATGTTAAACTATTCACCAAGATAGTGGCTACTAGAATGGAGGACATACTCCCTGCACTAATACACCCTGACCAGTTGGGGTATATTACAGGCCGTCAAATGCATGATAATTTAAGATGCGTTATTCATCTGATAGATAGAGTAAATAAGAAGCGGATCCCCTCGGTCTTGCTGGCATTACATGCCGGGAAGGCCTTTGATCGTGTAGAATGGTCATTTTATATTGAATGAGCTTCACCGATTTGGATTGGGGAGAGGTTTATAAACAAGGCTAAGGCTATCTACCATGGGCCAAAATCTCAAGTGCTAGTAAACTGCACAATTTCCGAGTTTTTTGACCTGACAAGAGGAATGAGACAAGGTTGGCCCCTGTCTCCCATTCTTTCTGACCTATGTATAGAACCTCTAGCTGCAAGGATAAGAGCAAATGGCAACATCAGGGGAGTCCCATTTGGACCCGATGAACATAAAATATCGTAATTTGCGGATGATGTTCTCCTTCCTGTCACCTCTCCTCACACCTCCTTACCCGCCTTTCAGCAGGAACTTCAAACTTTTGAAAATGTATCCATATGCCGAGTTAATCTCTCTAAATCCTTTCACAATGGAAATGGAGGACCTGGCAGCCACTTTCCCATTTCAATGGGTTAGGAATGAAATTACTCACTTGGAGTGAGCGCTCAGTGCTGCTGCTCAGCCATCTTGTTGGCCACGCCCCCGATGTAGTGCCACTTTCCTAGAATGTTACATGTAAATGAAATATGTCAGTTGGGAATAAGCCAATTTTACCATGATTTTACAGAGGTAGCACATGCACTCTAACACTGGTAAGCAGTGGTAAAGTCCTAAAGCCAGTAAAAACGAGATTAGAAAAATGGAGGAGGAAGACAAAAAGGTGGGGGGAACGCCACCCTAAGGCTGACAGGCCTAACATGTGTCTAGACCATCTGAAAGTGGAAAGAACTAACCAACCCCTTGGAAGTTCTCATCACTAAGGCAGAAGAACCTGTACAGACCATCAGCATTGGTGTGGTCTGACTCAGGACGGTGTTCCACTGTAAAGTTCATGGCCTTCCGAGAGATAGATCACCTCTACAGTACGGGATTTTTACCCCTCATTTGAATGTGCCATCCTAGGGGCTTGTGGTCTGTCTGAACCTAGAAGTGAGTCCCAAACAGGTATGGTCTCAGCTTCTTCAATGCCCAGACCACAGCAGCCGCCTCCCTTTCAATTGCACTCCACCTCTATTCCACTGGAAGTAACCTGCTAATGAAAGCTGCCGGTTGGTCCTCATTTAATTGTGCTAAGACAGTCCCTATGCTATGCTCTGAAGCTTCTGTCTGCACTATGAACTCCTTAGAGAAGTTAGGGACCCTGAGTACAGGTGTTGTACACATTGCCTCCTTGAGGGTGTCAAAGGCTTTCTGTCCGGCCACTGTCCAGATCACAAGTTTGGGCTGCTTCTTTGAAGTTTGCCCTGTTAGGAGGGCAACAATAGTGTCATATCCCTTAACAAACCTCGCATAGTATCCTGTGAGGCCCAGGAAGGCCCTCACTTCAGTCAGTGTTTTAGAGGGCTGCCTGACCAGGATATTTTGAATCTTACCCTGGAGTGGCAGCACCTTGCCTCCACCCAGGTATGCCATGGAACTCTGCCCTATCTGGTACCTACCGGCCTTGCTAGTCAGGCCTGCCTGTTGCAGGGTCTGAAGCACCTCTTGGAGGTGGTTGAGGTGTTCCTCCCAGCTGGATCTGTTGACAACTAAGTCGTCTAGGTAAGCTGCACAGAATGCTTCCTTTGCAACCAGGACCCTGTTGACCAACCTGTGAAAGGTGGCTGGGGCATTCTGTAATCCAAAGGGCATCACCTTAAACAGAAAGTGGCCCTCTGGGGTAGTGAATTCAGAACTCTTGTTTGCCCCCTCAGTCAGAACCATCTGAAAATAATACTTATCAAATGGAAAAGGCAACTCCAATGTTATCCTATGGGAGAGATAGTCCTTGCAGTAATGAAAAACGATTTTATGAGATTTCCACGTCTAGGACATGTGAAGCATAAAAGCACATGTCTTACTTTTTAAATACATTGCACCCTGCCCTCTAAGCTGTCCAGGGCCTACCCCTGGGGTGACATATATGTATTCAAAAGAAAGCTTGCGTCTGACAAAAGGTTTATTTTATGATGTTGAAATGGCAGTTTAAACTGCACACGGGCTGCAATGGCAGGCAACTGACATGTCTAAAGGGCTACTTATGTGGGTGGCGCAATCAGTGCTGCAGGCCCCCTAGTAGCATTTAATTTACATGCCCTGGGCACATGTAGTGCCACTTTATTAGGGCCTTACAAATAAATTAAATATGTCAATTGGGGAGAAGCCAATGTTACCATGTTTTAAGGAGGGAGCAAATGCACTTTAACACTAGTTAGCAGGGGTAAAGTGCGCAGAGTCCTAAGACCAGCAAAAACGAGATCAGAAAAATGGATGTGGAAGGTGAAAACTTTGGGGGAAGCCCAGCCTAAGGCTGACAGGTCTAACACTTATTTATTTTACTTATATTTTAGTTGCTGGCTGGTTTGTAGGAGTTATGGGTGGGAAGGTAAGTAATAGTTAATTAATATATGTTAATTAATGATGTATTAATTTTTCACAATATAAAATATGAAATACTGATTTATTGTACCAATATTTTAATTGCGGGATGCTCAGATTTTAGTATAGGGTGGGAAGTTATTTAAATAATAATGAATTTATTATTAAGTGTTTCTAAATGAATTATTTAATTGACTTTTAAATATTAAAATTATGGAATACTTATTTTTTAAAATATATTTTAAGCGCAGGCTGCAAGGTTTTTAGGGATATAGGATGGTAAGGTAATTAATTAATAATTGGCTATTTGTTAACTGATAATTATATTATCTTAATTAATACATTTTATATTAAGAGTTTAATATTGTTTTAAATTCATGGGGTTATATTTGTAATGTGTTTGAAGCGAAGTACTTTCCCTAATCTTGTTTCAGACTGCAGTAGGAATAGTAAAATGAATCTCTTTGTAATTTGACACTTTCCCAACTGTTGCGTTGTTTGGTGTGGGCTAGTAAACACACCCCTCCAAAGTCCAACAATTACTCTTATGTTGTGCTGACTGGAGTAGGAATAGTAAATTGTGCCCCTCCGAAATCCAATGCTTTCCCTACAGTTGCACGGACTTGAGTGAGAATAGTAAATTTTACCCCTTCAAAGTCCAACCCTTTCCCTACTGTTGCTCTGTTTGGAGTAGGAATAGTAAATTTCCCCCCTCCGAAATCCAACGCTTTCCCTATTTTTGCACAGACTAGAGAGCGAAAACAAAATGTCACCCCTTAGAAATACAATGATTTCCCTACTGTTGCACATACTGGAGTGTGAATAGTAAACTTCACCCCTCAAAAATCCAACACTTTCCCTACAGTTGCACACACTGGTGTGGGAATAGTGAATTTTACTCCTCCAAAGTACAACACTTTCTGTATAATTGTGCTATTTGGAGTGGGAATAGTCACTTTCACCCCATCAGAAACCCAATGTTTTTTCTACTGTTGCGTAGACTAAAGTGGGAATAGTAAAGTTTACCCTTCTATAGTTTAGTAGTTTCCCTACTGTTGCACAAACTAAAGTGGGTAAAGTGGATGACCATGTCATGAATGATGTAATATGTGACGTCATCAGCAGAGCATTGAGGGGGCGCGAGTTATAGTTAGCTGAAATAACTATAACGGTGGAAGTTCTCTGGTTTTGTATGAGTGAAATGTCGAGCTAACTATAACGTACCTGAAACCTATGGTTTTTTCAGTGAATTTCAAAGGTTTTTTAAATGCTAATTTCTAACTATAACGTCCCTGAAACCTATGGTTTTTTTCAGTGAATTTCAAAGGTTTTTTTAAAATATGAAACTACTATTTGCTATTTGTCTTTAGTACTCTTTTTTCTAACTTTTCCACAACATAAAAAAAAATAAACTGTAAAACTGTTGTGTAATGTAATATATTTTAGAAATTACAGTGTTACTTATCAAATAATACAATACAATTTAACATTTTGAAAACATATTTTCCCCCCCTTTTCTGCTGTTATCAGATTCTACTTAACTTCACTATCCTCAGTGATGTCAGTGTAGTATCATCATAAGCAGCTGGAAAAAAAAACTAGATTGTGAAAAAACCCCAAATGACTAATTCTTGCAAGCACAATACGAAATCAACACAAATAACACATCCAATACCATTTCCATTTTTTAAATCTTACCTTTACTCTGTAGTTTCCGTTCACACTTTTCCTCAAGGCCAAATAATATGTCAACATTTTTTGGGGGGAATTATCCAGTACGAATTCCTTAAAGCATCTTCCCATTTTCCCTCCAGGCCGAATAATATATCTAAAATTTTTGTTTGAGAAATATTAAATAAGAGTTGGGTAATTCATCAGGCAATCTCGGTTTTATTTCCAAGTGTGTATCATTACAATGACTCCAACCTTTTTTGCATTTTAAAGATACAGTATAATGTCCACATGTGGTAGTAGCTCCAGCATGGAAAACAATAGCCAGTGTTGCGAAAGTTCTTCCAGAAATAGATACTTGACTAGCAACAACATTTTTAATTTTCGTTTCCACTTTTCTTCCATTTGGTCTACAGCGTTGTAGCATTAAAATTAGATATTTCCCATATCTTTGTAGGCATAATGTAGATAACATTTCTGATTGACAACGAGTACATTTCATATCATGTTTTGCTTCTTTTATTAATTTTGGAAAAGGTACAGATTTGCAGTCAGGTATTGTTGAATATAGAAATCGTTCTCTGTCAACTATAGTGCTGGAAGGTAATTAACACTGTTCACATTTGTGATCCCATTTATAACTGAGTCCAAATAAACTCTCAATCTGGATTCCTTCATCTTCTAATACTCCAAGCATAACCATCAGAAACTCTTGTGCATCTTGTTGAATATTAGGGCTGAACATTAAAGATCCAGTACATGTATCCAAGAGTTGGCGAATACCAGGAGCAGTATGGATCTTACTTCTGTCAGTTCTAAATTGTTCAAATTAAGTATAAAGTGCCAAACATAATCTTTTTTCCTGACTTTCCATAATTTCATCATAAAGATCTTCTAGATAAAATATAACGTTTAGAATAACATTACCATAGCAGTTGACACCAGAAGCATTTTCTAATTGGTATCCCACACTATCATCACTTGTTTGTATTTTCTGTTTCTTTGCATCTTTCCTTTTCTCTTGAATTTTTTTCTGCTTTTCAATCACACTTGATTCATCAACATGTTTCCATTTTTAACACACAAAACGTTTTTCATAAATAGGATATTCACCAAAAGTTGGTGCATAAGGTCTTCTTAAACGATTATATTCTCTTACAAAATTTACATCAGCACTAACCTTGTTTCCATCGAAATCAATTAAATACAAACCAGACAGTGTTCTAACTCGAGATAATGCAACATATGCCATTCCTTCGCTAAACACAGTTCTTCCAACATTTACTAAAGCATTATTCACACTCAAACCTTGAGATTTATGAATGGTTATTGCAGATGCTAAACAGAA
The DNA here is from genome assembly GCF_964204655.1 of Triturus cristatus. Lineage (NCBI taxonomy): Eukaryota > Metazoa > Chordata > Amphibia > Caudata > Salamandridae > Triturus > Triturus cristatus. Next base: position 516,689,442 of record NC_140588.1, read on the forward strand.
AGGAAACTGTTTCCTTCGAACATGCAACTCTTTTACCAACAAAAAACGTACAGCACAACGCCCAATTTGTTTTACCTCTGTAATCTGATCAAATTTAATTTTCAAGAATTGAATTGCATTTTTGTTTTGATATTTTACAAATTCAACAACTTTCCTCATTGCTCCATTCACTAAACCTACTTCTATATTCAAATTACGCCTCAAAATGACCCGACAGTTTATCCATTCATCTAAAAAAAATTTCGAAGCCAGCAGTTTTTGATACAGACATTTCCAAAGAATCCAATTTAGTCTGTAGTTTATTTGAAAGAAGAATTGTTATTCCTTGATGCTCGATTTTATCAATAGCTTCAATGTGAACTAGTTCTTGATTTTCCAATTTCAGAAGCTCTTGATTAAATGTATAACACTCTTCCACTGTAGGCATTAAGCAAACTATGGACTTTTTTTCTGCAATGTTCTTGTACAGTACTGCTGCTGGTGTGTTTTCAGTTGTAAACAAGTTCTTTAGTAGATGACCTTGTAAAGCGTGTTTACCATGTTTGCTTAGAACACCAATTCTCACATCTTTCAGAATATTTCCATACTCTTCATCACTTGCTTGTCGCATATTCTGAGTGAGTTCTTTACATTCAAAATTTAACCAGAGATTCACATTTCCAATACTTTCCAAAGATTTCCTAGTGTCTTCATGTAGAAGAGTTTTAAAGACTGGTTCTCCTTTTACAGGAGTTAGTTGTAGTAGATCTCCAAATACAATTAAATGTTTTCCTCAAAAGAGAACGTCATAATCTGTTTTTAATACCTGTTGCATTCTTAAATGCATGAAAGCAAGCAATAGGTTTGAGACCATGCTCACCTCATCAATAATGAAAAGTTTCATCTTCTTCAGCACTCTGGACACTTCATAAGAAGCTTCTCTAGACAACTTCTGATATTCTAATTTGTTTTCATGCTCAACTGATAACATCAGTAATCTATGCAAAGTTATTCCTTTAACATTGTGCGCAGCTAATCCAGTTGGAGCTGTTACCACAAAAGATAAATGTGAACCAGTAGTTTTTTGAAGATAACTGGTCAAAACTTTAATTAAAAAACTTTTACCCGTTCCAGCTTGACCACTAATGTACATCAGAATTGGTTTAAATGATGAACATACACATTCTTTTTTTTCATGTAACAAACCATGTTCTATCTGTTCTCTCACTTGTACATATATTTCTTTCTGTTCAATATTTACTTCTAACTTTTCCAATGTAATATTCTCCTCTTGTGACTTTATGCATAGCAATCGCGGCTTCATTTTCCACTATTGGTTGCCCAAGTGGATCTTGACTACATGGACCAGAACCGTGACTATCTTGATAACTTTCATTAGCAACTTCATCTGTAATAGTCTTTTCCATTTCAACTTCATCATTAAATATTTTTAAATATGTAGGGAAAATTGAACATGCAATGCTATCTTTACATGCATTAAAAGAATCTTCGTAGCAGTCAAAATCTCCAAGTAATTCACTTTCGCGATGCCATGGTTTGAACAGTTGGAGAAGGGCTAAATAGTAAAATTCTCTCTTATCTGGAGTTTCACAGCTGAGTTTCTTGTGGTTGATAAGGTTCTCTTTTGTGTGTTTTACTAAACATCCATGACATCCAACTACTGCATATTTTCCTTCTTTTAAATTCTGTTTAACATTTCTTTTGAAGCTGTAATGTTGAAGTACTTCATACAGACATAGCTGTTCCAGATGTCAACTCCTTTTCGGATAGTATGTATCTAACATATTAGTTTTAAGAATGTCTGTACTGTCTGGTTCATTTGCTGCTAAGTATTCAATTTCTTCTAATGATTTCAACACTCTATTCCGTGAGCAGGCAAGACCTAAACTTACCCAAATGATCCCTCGTAATTTTGAATATAAACTTGAAGAGGACAAGTGGTCTGAACATTCATAGGATCCAATTTCTCTGTGGGAAAGCATTTTTAAAGTAAAGCTGTACAATTTTTTGCTAAGGCTCTTCTCTTGTGCAATTTCCTCCCACATTTGTTTCATCTCGTTTTTTTCTGATTTCGTTATGTATTATGTTACATAGCGTGCAACAGCAATTGAGTTGTCTGCAACATACTGGATGTCCATGTTTGCATTCCACATTTTTTAAATACCCAGATTATAGTCATTAATATACTTTGACAGTTCTGCTCTTTTTAAGTTGTAGGTATTCTTTGGATATTTGCCTTACAGAAGAAAAAAAAGAATTTACTCTTCCTTTAGAAATTACTGCACGTGGAAATCCAAACCGACACTTGGTATATAATTTTCCTTTAGACTTGTATTCTCATCTGCAGTACAATCCACGACGGTGACTTTGGAAACATAAAACTTGCTGTCTCAAGCTTCTATCTCCTCCTTCTCTTGGAACGTCACATGTCACATACTGTTCAATGAAAGACAATACTATTTCATCTGAATCACTTCCAAATGTAGGTGCATCCTTGACCCACAATAACATATGTATATGAGGAGAACGTCTTGCTTGGTACTCCTTTCTCCAAAAGAAATCGGTAACTCCTCCAAGAGGTGGATTCTTTTTATTGCAGATGAAAGACATCATAGCTTGAAATCTATGATTAAAATATCTGCACACGTTTACAGGATCCAAAGAACACAGTTCTCCAGGTGTCTTCATTTCAACATTCTTTATATTGGAATTTGCTTCTCGTAGAAATTCAAGTAACTCTTCCCATGCATACTCTGCACAGCTAAGTGTCACAAACTATGTTGGTGTACCTAAGTTCCGTAACATACACTTCAGTTCTCCATGATGAAGATACCAATACTCATTTGTTCCTCGTTGACATGCCATCAAATTAATTAACTGTGCTTCTAAATTTTCATCTGTTTCTTGAACTTTCTCCACAAATTCTTTCGCTGAAAGAAGTGATTGATGAACTCCAGTTTTCAGAATGTGTTTCACTGCATAGGACAGAGAAGACAGATCACTTTCAAACAAAAGGTGAAATATATATGGAATACACTGCCGGAATCTAGGATCTTCAGAGTATAACCTTGCTGAGTGATATTCTGAAGCTGGAATCCATGCAGGTCGGTCATCATATTGTCCACCTTCTCCAGTAGGAAACAGCTGTGGAAAACAATGAGCTACTAAGCTTTTCTCCTATACACTCATTGGAGTTCCATTTTCCTTTTTTCATTTGAAATAACTCAATGCTGTTTCCTATTACTTCTTTTGAATGTAGAGGACATATTGTGTAATGTTCATAAATCTCTTCACTCCTTGACTTGTCCACTTTCTCTATTTGAAATTTCAGATTCATCTTCCAAACGTATTACCTGTTCTTCCACATTTACATTTTAATGAAAAATATTATTCTCCACAAGATATAAAGTAGCCTTTTGAGGTTTTTTTACATCAAAAAATTCTTGCCATATTTTTTCAACTCTTTGTTGGTACTCCATTTACTAGAATGGCTACTGCTTCATTTTCATCTTTGTCTCCACCAACAATTTCAATATTTTTCTTAAAATCCAAAGGTAAGTACACCACTCTCTCTTTCAGCCCTCTTTGTAAGTCTGTTGGTGGAAGTTTATTTTCTTTTTGGCTCCATGCGAATTATAGTTTGAAACTGATGAACAGATTGAATTAGAACAGACTCATATGTATTCAAATCTGCCAGTTCCTCTGGAATAGCTATTAATTCTAGCTTATTATGTACTGCTCTAGCGGACATTTTGTTCTCCTCTAATTTGTTATAACAATATTTACAAAACGTTGATCACTGCCTAATTCAAATTGACCTTCCACTAACAAGTAAGTTGGAAATTCCATTTATCATTATTCTTCTTTTCAGATTTGAAATACAAATCAACATTCCTAGTTTGAATTTTATAATTAGTACGTCGACAACAAACACAAACATAGTTTGGAATTTCAGAGCACACTGTTAAACTTTCCAATTTCTTCTTCAAACTGATCAATGCTAATCACTTTCCCATCTTCTTCAACATCTGTAATTGTCAATCTTTCACTCTCTAGGCACTGCTCTTCTGAACCAAAATATCGGAACTGAATATCATCACACTTTTTTTGTACATGTGATAAAGAACCGTATAAAAGAGCTGTATTTAGTTCACTTAAACATAATGCAGGACTTTTTACATAGTACACTTTCCTTACAAACTTCCGCATTTCTGAATGGTGTACTGCTAACATCCTCAAGTGATGAAAAACACTTTTAAACACTAATCTTGAAAGAAAAGCCAGAGAATGCACATATTTCTCAGTATATTTTCTTACATTACATGGATCTAGTCCTTGTAACAACCTAATCTTCTGTTTTACACTTTTCTGTGCATATTCTCGTAACAAATTTCGCATTATATCAATAGATTCCTGTCGAATACTACAAATACTGCTACAACCCCACTTATACGCGGGAGCTTGTGTTTCCCTTGCACTTCTTCAGCTATTAACTGTTCTGCACTAATAGTAACCATTTCCTCTTTTGGAACAGGACAACCATTCTGAACTTCGTAGCAACGACCTCCAGTATCAAGTGCAAATGGTAAACTATTTTCTTGGAAGTAACTCTCTTCATAAAAAAAAGGTTCACTATTAAATGTATGTTTCCATTGTCCACTGAGGATTTTACAAAAGCTGCTTCTGTTTACACATCTTTTTTTTTTACTTTTGCCTTTCAGAATCTTCATTGTTTTATCTAACACTTTCATCCTCTTCAAAATCAAAGTGAATATTTTTTGTTTTAACTTAAAAGCAGTATTCACCATGCTTTCAACACGCTGTTTCTGTTTCAATTGCATCACTTTCTTTTTATATTTGCAGTATCCTTTTATTAAATTCTAAATTACTCTATTTCGAAAAAGTCTTTGACAAATTTCTTGACATTGTTTTTGTCTCCGGGTAACAAATACTCTTTCCTTATTCATGATTTTTTTTCTTGCAATTTGAAGTCGAAGTTTGCTACTCCTTATTTGACAAATCCTTCTTTTTCCTTTTTGTGATGTTATTTTCATTAAATGTTCATAATACTTTTTAAAAAAATTGTCTAGTGTTTTTACCAGAAGAAACACTTTTTGTAGTACTCTCATTTACTTGTAATCCACATTTTTCACTTTTCTTTATTTATAAATCTGTTTATTGAGATTTTTTGAAAGGTGTACATCACATCATGAAACAGAATAATGTGTAGCGACATTTAAATCATAGCTAAGTATTCATACTGGCATACAAATAACTGTAGGAATGGGAGCATCTCTCGGTTCCCTATCTCAATGAAGGCCCCCACGACAGTGGTGTCAACCATTGAACCGTTTTGTGTCCTGAGGCTTTACCCCATAAGGAGCGACCCTAAGGCGAAAGTTTTACTATTGCACCCATTCTCCCCCAGTGTTTCTCCATAAACAAATAGCAAACTTATATATCAATAACAGGGACTAAACAGTTGGGCAACCATCGCCCCAGCAAAACAACAACAATGATAACAGCAGCAATGTCCGGCCATTGTCCAAGTATCGTCCGCCCAATGCCCCGTAGGTCGCCCCCCCAGCCCCGCACCCCCCACTCAGGTCGCTGTACAGACTGCGTTGCGCTTGCCCTTATGCCTCGCCATTCTGACTAAGTCTACGCTGCCGTATGCCATGGCACTCTGCCAGACAGACCAACTCCCCACCACCCGGAGCGGCTCCCTCAGTGCGCCCCTGACAGTCCGCTGCGGCATCCTCCCCTAACCGTAGCATGATCTGCAATAATGCCTCCCACTGGGCCGCAATGGGCGTCATCCTGAGGTCCAGCGTTTCCTCCCTCCGGAGGGCCGTCTTCCAACGTTTGGTAAGAAGCCGCTTCGCCACCACAATCCCCAGGTCTATGAATCTAGAGGTGACCTTTGTGGAGGGTGTTCTGTGGAAAAGGTGTAATAGGTAGGCTGACCACTCGAATGGAATATCACGACCTGTGCACTCGCAGAGCACCTCCTGTACTGCCTGCCAGTATGTGCTCAGCACAGGGCAGCTCCACAGCATATGGATCAGGCCAACATCCAGTTCCGCACAACGGGGGCAGCATGCATCCGCACGGTGAAAGTATCTATTAATAGAGGCGGGCGTGAGATATGCTCTGTGTAAGATGAAGAATTGTATTTGGTGGAAGCGCAAGTTCCTGGGAACTCTCTTCGGGCCCTGCTGTACCCCATCCCACTCCTTGTCAGTCACAGGTCGAGCCAGATCTGCCTCCCACTTACCACGCAGCGGTGCCAAACTCAGCGCCGTGTGCGTTCTAAGGGACGCCGCGAACCATTTAACCAGGTGCCTCCCCCGCCCCATAACATGAAGGTATTGTACCATTAGATGTTGTTCTGGCTCCTCCCTTAGGTCTCCCCAGCAGCCCGCGAGCGTCGCCGCCAGAGCCCGGTAACGGAGAAAGTGGCCCGGAGCTAACCCCGTCTCCTCCACCAGGGCGGTAAATGAAAGAAGAGTCCCATCTCGGTAGAGGTCCCCTAAGGTGTGTACGTCTGCCGCGCTCCAGTCTTCTAATTCCGAAGCACTAAGCACCCCCTGCCCACTACGGGAGCCCTCGAGCGGTATAGACGGGGCATATGGGGGTCAGAGACCGGGTAAGACGGAGACACCGGCGATAGCATTTGTAGGCCACTGCTAGTAGAAGAGGCTCAGGCCTCGCCACCCCCGCAGCCGGATGGAAGAGCCCAAGGATGTCAGCGAATGAAAGGGGGGGGGGCGCCGCAGTCACGGTATCCTCGGGGCCTCTATCTGCCAGCCAACGGGCTATCCACTGAAGCTGCGCAGCCAGATAGTAGTGTTCAAAACACAGCATTGCAAGTCCCCCTTGGCCAGTGGGAAGGTACAGCTTGGGCAACGCGACCCTGTGACGCGTGGCACCCCACAAGAAGTCCCGGAGGGATCGCGCCAATCCTGCAAAGAAGGACGCCGGGACATAAACGGGCAGATTGGCGAAATAATACAGAAGACGGGGCTAAATCACCATTTTAACTAATGCTATTCGACCGGTGACCAAGAGAGGAAGCGTACCCCAGAACTTCATCTGACCCCGGACTGCAGATACGGCTCTGCCCAAGTTGCCCTCCACAAGATCCACCGGTTGGCGGTATATTTGGATACCCAGATAGCGAAAGGTGTCCGGCCGCCATTGCACCTGCACTCCCCCAAGGTGATAACTCGGATCTTGAGTGTCGGCCCTAAACGTATATAGGCAGGACTTAGCAGCATTCACCCGGAGACCTGAGAGGGCCTCGAATTCCAGCAGAATGCGCTCCAGGTCAACAGGAATGTGAGACACATCCCTGACAAAAACCAACAGGTCGTCCAAATAGAGTGACACTTGGTGTGTCTCATCGCCTAGGGGAATGCCGTCAGTCAGTTCCCTGCGGAGTGTGGCCGCCAGCGGCTCCATCGCGAGCGCAAACAGGAGGGGCGAAAGCGGACACCCCTGCCTGGTGCCGCGGCCAATAGGGATGCCATCAGATATGTTCGGGCCAGTTCTCACTCTCACCGTGGGGTCCTTGTACAGAAGGGCTGCCAGCTGGAGGAAGCAGAGGCCCAACCCGAAGTGCGACAATGCCGCCACCAAATATCCCCACTCCAGGCAGTCAAAGGCCTTTTCAAGCAAACTAGGCAGCCCGCCCTGGGCCACCGCTGGACACTGTCTGTCGCCACTCGAACAAACCGCCGCAAGTTAAGAGTGGTACTGCGCTTTGGTGCAAAGCCATTTTGGTCGACATGCACCAGCGCCGGTACCACTGGTGCCAGGCACTCTGCCAACACCTTCGCCAGAATTTTATTAACCGCATTAAGCAGGGCGAGGGGGTGGTAAGACCCCAGCTGGGTGGGATCCCACCCAGGCTTGAGCAGAGAAACCAGATAGGCCTCTCGCATTGAACCGGGTAAGGTACGCACCTCAAGGGCAGCCAGATAAAGAGTGTTCAATTTGTATATCAGTGTTTCCCGATAGGTTTTATAATATTCCGCCGGGAGCCCATCGGGGCCCAGCGCCTTCCCAGTGGCCAGAGAGGTAACCGCATCCCTGATCTCATCCGCAGTGGGGGGACTCTCGAGTGACTCCTGGTGTTCATCTGGGACTGTGGGCAGGCAAGCAGCCTCCAAGAACTGGTCTAAGTCATGTGCTTGCCGACATCCCGTCGAACGATACAGAGATGCGTAGTGCGCCGTCATTACCTGGTGGATCTCCCACTGCGTGTACACCAACGACCCGTCAGGCCCACGTATAGCGCCGATCGGAGTGTGAACAGTCTCCTGCTGGAGCAGCCAGGCCAGTAGCCTCCCTGCCCTATCTGACATGGCATGAACTCGAGCCGAATGGGCCACATAATTGTGACAGCGCAGGCGCTCCAGCAGTTCGTCATGGTGCGCCCGAAGTCTCAGCAGCTGGTCCGAGTCACGACCGCTGCCCTCCCCGAGTCGTTTGCACAAGAGTAGGCGAGATTCCAAGGCAGCAAGTGACAATGCGAGTTGCTTGCAAATATTCCACGTCGCGCCTAAGCAATGCCCCCTGATGCTGGACTTGTGGGCATCCCACTCTATCAGTTCGCTGCTCGTGGTGCCCTCGTTCAGGTCAAAGAACTGCTCTATCGTGGTGCCTAAGTAGGCTCGAAATTCCATATCCTCCAGAGCTACCGACTGGAGGCGCCACGTAGGGATTGGGGTACGGCCAGGGTTCCACCAGAGGCACAACCTGAGGGGGTTGTGATCAGAGTGTGTCCGACCTAGATATTCAGCCTGATCTAACAGGGGAAGTAAAGGATAGGAGCTCACCACCCTGTTAAGACGCACATGGAGGTCGTGTACTGCCGAGTAGTACGAGTAGACGCGGTCGTCGGGGTGTAGATTGCGCCACACATCAAGCAAAGCCCAGCGCGACATCCAGTCCGTCAGAGCCTGTGCGTTCGAGCCCACTTGTGTACTACGGAGGGGTGGAAAGGACCGATCAAGGTGTACGTCGAGGACCGAGTTGAAATCACCACCCAGTAGCCAAGGGAGACCCGCATACGGTGCTAACACCGTGGACAGACGGGCAAGGAAGGATTGCTGCTTAACATTCGGGGCGTACAATGAGCCTAGCAGTATGTGCTGCCCATTAAGTCGCGCGTGCACTAATGTGTATCTCCCGGCCGGGTCGACCAGTACCTCCATACATGTGAACGGAGTGCCCGCCCTCACCCAGACCAATGTGCCCCTGGCGCGTGCTGAATATGTGGTTCCGAATAACTGACCCCTCCAGCGGGTGCGCAACCGGACTATTTCTGCCTGTGTCATGTGAGTCTCCTGGAGGAGGGCTATGGCCGCCTTGTGTCTCTGCAGATAAGCGAAAATGGAATATCTACGTGCTGGCGTGTGCATGCCCCGAATATTCCATGTGATTATATTGGTGGTGGCCATTTGGAACAATTATAGTCTGCATAGGTGGCGGGGCCAGGGTTCCCCCAACCAACACGGGGTACAGGAGCTCTATATGTCAAGCCGGGGCGCTGCATTAATGAACAGAACAAATAAACATTTACGCGGTGCCAAGCACGTGAGCTGAACAACACAACCAATATAACTATCAGGGCAAAACCCGTGCGGGCATTCGTCCAAACTGTAAGCTAACGCTTATGGAGTAAAACTAAGCCAGGTAGTGGCTAACAGGTGCTTATTGTGGCTTTAGCTGCCGCAAGCTGCTCCTCTACCACGGTGCCCTCGCGCGCGCTGTGGATGTCTCCTGTGGCATGGGCTCGGACAGGTATGGGCGGGTGACCTAACCACTCTATCTACGCCTCCAGTCGCAGATTCCGCCTGGCATGCCATCCCCCCTCCCAGGGGGACCCGGGCCTCCCATCCCCCCGCACTCACACAACTGCCAGCTAGACACATCACCGCTATCACACAGCACTTCCCCACTTTGTACATCATAGCAGTCGGCCACCGAAACTCATCGTCTGTCTCTTGGTGATGTGCAAGTCAGTGGGTGCTGTCCCCACATCGCTCCCGGCTCACATGATCTGCTCGGAAGTCTGGGGGGTCACCAGTGGCATTAGTTGGTCCTTGGAGAGCGTGGTGGATGGAGAGGACGATCCGCTGGTCTCAGGATCACTATGCCTGTGAGTGTCCGCTTCTCCCTGACTACTTGGAGATCCGAGGGTTGCCACCACCGCCAGCGCTCCCTGGCGCTCCAGGCGTATCCGCTCCGGGCTAGAAGCCACCCCCGGGCCCATTCCCGCATCTCTTCGGGACCCTCTCCGTCTCCTCCGCCGGGGCCTCTTCCCCCGATGATTGCCAGGTTCCGAATCCGGTGGCCTCTGCCCACCACTCTGCCCCGTCTCCTCTAGCCAGTCCCAGACTTCTGACGGGGCATCAAAGAAGTGGGTCCCCTCCTTTGTGACCACTCTGAGGCGTGATGGAAATAACAGGGAGTATGGGATCTCCGGGTCACGTAGTCTGCGCTTCACCGCCAGATAGTTGCTCCGCCGCTTTTGCACCACCGCCGTGTAGTCCGGGAAGAACATCACCTGCCCACTTTGCACTGTGATTGTGCCCAACTTCCTGGTCTCACGGAGCACCACATCTCTGTCCCGGTAATTGAGGAGTTTGAACAAGAAGGGATGGGGCGAGCCCCTGGTCTGGGCCATTGCGCTGGGACCCTGTGGGCCTGCTCCACCACAAACTGCGGGGAGAGTACCCCCGGACCGAGCAGATCTCAAAGCCATCCGTCGACGTATTGCTCTGGCTGTCGTCCCTCCTCGCCCTCCGGCAGTCCTACCACCCTGATATTACTGCGCTGGGAGCGCCCTTCGGCATCTTCGGCACGATCCTCCAAGATGTGGACGCGATCTATTAAGTCCTGTAGGGTTACAGTGTGGTTGTTCACCACTGGTTGGACATCCTGAAGGGCCTGGCGCTGTAGAGCCACCGTGTCCGCTAACTTGCGGTGGTCCGCATGAAGGAGGGTGAAGTCCACCGTGACCTTGTCGATTCGGGATTCTAGGGAGGCCCTTGTCTGCTCCAGTGTAGAGCCGATCCGCTCCATCCCGGCAAGCACTGTGTCCAATTTCACCGCCAGCGCCGCCGCCTGGGGCTCCACGCCCTCACCGCGACTCTCCGCCGTGGGTCCCAAGCCCGCTGACAGTGTCCGGCCTTCCTTTGACGCGTTCCGTAGCCGGCCCATGGCCAGTTGCTGAGCCGTAGGCATCTGCTGGGAACTGCAACACCAGGCAGGCAGTCCGGGCCCAGACCCTCAGCCCACCACCACAGTAGAGAGCCGACACCGTAGGCCTCCTGCACCACTGCGGGAGCGGGGAACAGAGAGGGAAAGCCAAAGTTCTGTCCGCAGAGTCCGCCGCCACACACCGGGAGATGCCAGTGAGTCTGAATCCCTTTTCGGTCACCCCTCCTCCACCTGAGCATCGGTGTCCACTGGCAGTTAGGGTTGGTGGGTATCCGTCGCCTCACCCCTTGGCGGCTGCTCCTGTGCAATCGTCCGCTGTTGGGCACCACTTCAGTGCTGCAGCCGCGGTACCGGTGTCGACACACCCCAAACGGCTCCCCAGCGCCAGCTATGCCAAGGCACCGCGTGTAGCGCCCGTCATCTCCAGCGCCTACCGGTCCGTCCGTGCCGCTCCTAGTCTCTCGGTGCCTTACTGCATGTATGGTTCCTGGCACCACCACCACGCGCCAGCACCTTCGGTGTGTGACTGGAGTCCAGGCGCTCCCCTCGCGTCAATGCAAGGCGGTCTCCCCCTCCTCCACCTCTGCTCCTTGTGCTGACCGGCACCAGGACGGCCACCGATCGCCCATCAAGCTCCAGGACTCTAGGCTCCCGCACAGGCTCAGCAGGTCTCTGCGCACTCCGCCCCAGTGAGGACCACCCCAGTGTCCGGCGTCAGGTCCACCACTCCACAGTTGTACGTAGGGAGGTCCGCCTTAACCATCTTACCGCCTCACTGCATCTGACTGTTCTGCGGAGCCCCCTGGGGGCATCGCCTCCCAGCGCTCTGCCCGTCCACTCACCAGGTCACTTCAGGCACTTGGACAGGGTCACTGCAGCACCTCTGGAGTCCACAGAGGGGTCCACACCGCAAGGCCGCCCGCCCCGCGGCGCCACCAGCAGGCCACGGCCACCTCCGCCGCTATCAGTCCTACATCCCGGGTGACTCACGACGTCAGGGCAGCCCCGGCTATTCACCTCACGCCGGGTCCCACTCCCGCTGTCGTCGCTGGTCCGGGGCACCACATGCAGGGGTGTCGGCGGCACCCCACCTCCTCCTTCGCCGGTGCGTCAGCCCGTGCGGCCTGGGGCCCCTCGTGGCGAGCCGTGGGCTAAATTTGTTGATGGGTCCGGCCGCGGCACACGCCCCCCGCACCGCGTCTGCCGGCTGCGACTCTCATGCGGCAAGACCGGAGCTCCCGGCAGCCGCGCCAGCCAGCTCGTGCTCCATGGTGGCGAGGGGGACATGGGCCTCACCCCCGCCAGCGCCCATAGTCCGGAAGAAGCCCAGCCAGGAGAAAGTGCCAGGATAACGGCACCGGGCGGCTGGAGCTTCACTCCATCATGCAAGCGCGCCCAGCCACGCCCCCATTTTTCACTTTTCTTTAAGTAGATTGCCTTCTTTTTTATTCTTTTATTCTCAGTTCTTCTAGGCATTTTTAATTTTGAATTCAATCAAAATAATTTTCTGAGAAAGAAAAAAGTTTCAATTGTTTGGTATATCTGTTCAATATGTCAAAATAATCACATACAATTACATAAGTTCCACTGGCGGCTTGCAGAGGAAATGCTGCATGGTACTAGAGCAGAATAAGGGAACAGTAGGGTGGCAGGTAGTGTCACCGGACATGCAGCACATATTTATTGAATTATTTAGATTCACCTTCCCATTTTTTATATGACTCCACTACCTTCTACCTTTCTCCTCGCCCCCCGCCCCACCTGACCATCCCATGCACCCCACCGTCCCACAGCACTTCCTCTGCAACCCACTGCAGATGACTTTGTAGATACTATTTTTGTAAAATTGTGATCTGTATACTTAGAGTCATATTTTCAACTACATGGCACATGTAAACGTTACCCGTATTAGTTTAAGACTTCTATCGGCAACTTAACAAGCATAACACTGCACCAAATTAGCAAAGATATGTACAGACTTATATTTCATTGTGGATGTACATAAACAAATACAGATCAACTGTTAGAGAGCAACAAAAATGACCGACATGGAGATGGAGAGGGGGGAAACATTAAGGGGTCGATTCCGATCCTGTATTTTTTTTTTCCGTACGACTCGTATAAGTAAATTTTTCCGTACGAACCGTACAAGTTCCGTCCGACCCGTAAAGTACGATTCGTACGGGAAAAATACATACGGATCGGCCCGATCCGTACGAATCAGAACAGGAAAAGTTGTACGAGACGGACCCGGACACTTTTCCGTACGATTCGCAAAAATGCAGTCCGACCGCACTAGTACGATCCGGACCGGCTTTACGATTTACGATTCGTATGAAAAACGTCCCGTACACGGGGAATGCCCACTACGAAGCAAACTTTGTACGACTCGTATCCCGGGAAAAGTTGTTCCCGGGGTGCGAATCGTACAGGGGTACGAGTCGTATGGGCCCCCCATGCATATGTAAGCACCTTACAACAACATCGAGTATGTACGGTGCGTACCCCAACATCGCGTATGTACGCACCGTACATACGCAATGTTGGGGGTATGCACCGTACATATGCAATGTGGGTACGCACAGTACATGTGCTCTGGGGGTACGCACAGTACATACGCACTGGGGGTATGCACCGTACATGTGCACTGGGGGTACGCACAGTACATGCACACTGGGGGTACGCACAGTACATACGCACTGGGGGAATGCACAGTACATGCGCACTGGGGGTACGCACAGTACATGCGCACTGGGGCTACGCACAGTACATACGCACTGGGGTACGCACAGTACATGCGCACTGGGAGTACGCACAGTACATGCGCACTGGGGGTATGCACCGTACATACACAACGCACAAGGGTGTATGCCTGTACGACTCGTACCCCTGCGGACTCTGCTTTTACGGCTGTTTTTGGCTCTCGTAAGAAAAGAGTCGTACGGAGTGCCATAGGGACGAATCGTACTTGCTGGGCTGGAAACCGCTGCTTAAATATGTACGGATGTCGCGTACAGGCTGATCCGGATCCGATTCGTAGTTTTTTTTTACCCGTACGGTCTTTTGTACGAAACGTACGGAAATAGGCTTTCTGTACGAATCGTACTTCCTAGGGTGTACGGAAAGTTTACCGGGTACGAGTCGTACAGAGAAAACGCTCCGTACAACCATTCGTACAGCCTTTTTCCAAGATTGGAATCGGCCCCTAAGTAAGGTGTTATTCCCATTTTGGTAATGTGCCAAGTACGTCAATTTACATTTACGTGTGCTTTACCACTGCAACCAACACTTTGTACCCCTGAGACTACTGTCTTGAAAAATAAACAAACAGAGCTTTATCTAGTATAAAAATAGCACACAGTGGAGTGAGACGTCCCCTCCCCCCCACATGACCTGGCTCGTAGAGGGAGAGCTGCGGGCCACCGGCTCCTAGATGGACAGCTGCCATCCCGCTCGCAGAGGGAGAGCTGAGGGCCACCTCGCAGAGGGACAGCTACGGACCGAGTCGCATAGGGAGAGCTGCAGGCCGTCGGCTTGGGAAAGAATACCTGCGACCGCTAATGTGGGGTGAGGGAGGTTGAAGGGAGTATCTGGCAGAGGGAAAGCTGCGGTATATTTCCAGTATTGGCTTGCAGAGAAAGACCTGTGGGCCCGACGGCTTTTAGAGGGAGAACTGGGAGCCATTTGCTTGCAAAAGAACAGTTGTGTGCCAATTCACAGAGGGAGAGCTGCGGGCCAGCTCGCACAGCAGCAGCTGCGGGCCGCTACAGGCCGGTGATGTGGGGTAAACGAGGGTGAAGGGGGTATCTGGCAGAGGTACAGCTGCGGTATATTTTCAGTGTTGGCTTGCAGACTTACAGCTGCAGACCCGACGGCTCGCAGAGCAAGAGCTGCGAGCCGACGGGCTGCCTTGCAGAGGCAGAGCTGCGAGCCGACGGCCTGGCTCACAGATGGAGAGCTGCGGGACCAACTGCTCGCAGATGAACACCTGCGAGCCGACGAGCTGGCTGGCAGAGGGACAGCTGCGATATATTTTCAGTGTTGCCTTACAGAGGTAGAGCTGCGGGCCCGAGGACGCGCAGAGGAAGAACTCCGAGCCAACGGGCTGGTTCGCAGAGGGATAGCTACGATATATTTTCAGTGTTGGGTTACAGAGATAGAGCTGCGTGCCCAAGGACTCGCAGAGGAAGAGCTCTGAGCTGACGGGCTGGCTCGCAGAGAGAGAGCTGTGGGCCATGTCACATAGGGACAGCTATGGGGTGACTCACATACAAAGAGCTGAGAGCCGTCGGCTTGCAAAAGGATACCTGCGACCGCTGATGTGGGGCGAGGAAGAGTGAAACCTGCGATATATTTTCAGTGTTGGCTTGGAGAGTTACAGCTGCGGGCCTGACGACTCGCAGAGGGAGAGCTGCGAGCCGACGGGCTGCCTCGCAGAGGGAAAGCTGTGAGCAGACCGGCTGGCTCATAGAGGGAGAACTGCGGTATATTTCCTGTGTTGGCTTGCAGAGGCAGCCCTCCCTCTACGAGCCAGCCAGTCGGCTCACAGCTCTCCATCTGTGAAACACCGGTCGGCTCGCAGCTCTTCGTCTGTGAGCCATCGGGCCCGCAAGTTTATCTGTAGAATCCGTCGGGTCCGTAACTCTACCTCCACTAGCCAACACTGCGAATATAATGCAGCTCTTCCTCTACCAAATACCCCCTTCACCCTCCATCGGCCCGCATCAACAGCCCGCAGCTATCTCTCTGCAAACTAATAGTGAGAATATACCACAGCTGTCTCTCTCCGAAATACCTCCTTCACCCTCTCTTGTCCCACATCAACAGGCATTCCATATTATATTTAACACTATGATCAAATTTTTCAAACCAAAATGGGGGTGACACATGAGGAGAGTAAACGGAGGTGTAATTTCAAAACTTTTATTCTACTGTTCCTTTAATATACGTTTATTGAGGTTTTTAAGTGGGATGAAAAAAATGTTGGGTGTCTAAAAGGGATACCAGTGTTCAGCACCGGTAAGACCTGGCCCACTTAAAGTTCTGCCTACATTCAGCACAGAGACACACCATAACAATTTTTATCATTTATATTCACAGTTAGTTTACTAGTGTGAACAAATCATACAGAAAATGTACTAAGAACATTTTTATTTATTTTTTATCGCTCAAACATTTATAAAATATCTCTTGTAAAGAAACGTCCCTCTCCACCTTTATTTCGTAAGAACGAGCAATAAATAGCCCCTTTACCAGCATTTAGTCACTAACTACTAACACTGTGCACTGAACCCAATTGTAATGCAGAAACAGTGTTTAGGTTATATCTTAAAGTATCATCAAATGATTCAAACCATGTATACATACACAAAGCAATGTGCACGTTTACTTTGTCCATTTACTGTCCATATAATCTGTGCACATTCTGAACGGGTTTGCAGGATATCACCTGTCTTCACTTATACTCAAATGTACCTCACAGTGAAAAAAATGACATTCCAACCTATGCATATGTAATATTTCCAACATAATACAGTGAAGTTTTATACCACTAAACTGATTGCAACATTCTCTATATAGTACAAATCCTACGGATATGCCAATAAATCTATAAGTTCTATTTTTATAATACCAAAAGCTGTATTAGATTATTTTTATAAACAGTACTGCTGGGGGCACAAAATGGTGGTGGAAGGTGGACACAGTAAATTAAGGTGTAATTACAAACTTTTTATGGATCATCCCTTTACTATACGTATATCAACTAAGCCCGGGCATAGTGCTCCGCTCCGCCCACGGAGTGTATGTAGCGCTGCCTGCATCGCTGTTTATGAAGTAGGCGTAGCAGGCAGCACTACGCACATGCCACGGTGAAGCAGAGCTGCCCGCCACCCGTCGCCCGCCCGCCCTCATTTTAAAATAATTTAAAGAATTTAAAAGTAAGTAAAATGCCTTACCTGTGGTGCGGCGTCCCGAGGCTCCCTCTTCCTGGTTGACGGCAACTTCTTCTCACAAATGTGCATGCGCGGACGCCCGCGCGTGCTCATTTCTCGTGAGAAATGCGCATGCGCGGGCGTCCGCGCATGCGCATTTGTGAGAAGAAGTTGCCGTCAACCAGGAAGAGGGAGCCCCGGGACGCCGCACCGCAGGTAAGGCATTTTACTTACTTTGTAAAATACTTTAACATATTTTAAAATGAGGGTGGGCGGGAGGCGGGCGGCACGTAGTGGGGCTATGCGGAGCACGCGAGTGTGCGTAGATTTGGCCACACTACGCAATGCTCCACGTAGCCCCACTACGCCCACTATGCCCAGGGATGATATTAACAGCTATAAGTGGGATGAAAAATTGGCATTTCTCTTAAAGGGGTTGGCGAGCTCAGTACCGATAAGACCAGCACCACCTAAAGGCCTGCGTATATTCAACAGAGGAACACACCCTGACAATTACTATCACTAATAATCACATTTACTTTAGCACTGTGAACAAAATCGTACAGAAAATACACAAAGAACATTTTCATTCCTTTTTATCTCTCACATATTTAAAAAAAATGTCTTCTGAAGAAACCCTCCCCAACAACTTAGATTTCTTAAGAACACCCAAATCCAAAGCCTCGCAGTACCACACCAGCCTTGACTAATATTGAAATCTACCTCTCAGTGTAAAAAATGAGACCACAAACTGTGTACATAACATTTTTGTTTTTTGTTTCATCTCTGTTAAGTTAATAACACGTCATTTTCTACTCTCACCCCTTCCCCACTATTTCCAGACTAAGCATAATTTGCAAACATACGACATTCTGTTTAGCTTGCCGGAATAG
This sequence comes from Triturus cristatus, assembly GCF_964204655.1. NCBI lineage: Eukaryota > Metazoa > Chordata > Amphibia > Caudata > Salamandridae > Triturus > Triturus cristatus. Next base: position 516,707,500 of record NC_140588.1, read on the forward strand.
TTATACATATCCAAATTAACGCTACAGCAAATTTTCAAAACCATACAGTCTTTTACAGATGACAACTTACACCTTTTCTTTGAGAAAGACTTCTAAACATATATAAAGTACTTGTTTAACAACCAGTCACACCCTATACATATTTCAGAACCAATAAAAAACCAGACTTTACTAACACTATGTTATTTAGAAATAAAAAATACTTTAAAAGTAAAAAATATTGCCTCAAATTCTTAACCACTACTACAGAACACATAACACACCTTGTTAGTTTCTAACTTACCTTCATAGTTGGTATGCAGATTTCAAATGTCACAAACAGATGCAATTCTTTCTTTGTCACACAGTACATGTACTGCAACGCTTTCATCAAGGATGGAACCAGTAATGGCACAATTTCCCTGTTGCTCCACACATAAATACATGTAAGAAACAAGTCAGAATGGTTTCTTGATTTGTTTGCATTGCAAAACTTCTCTCTATTGGTTATTTTTGAACTTTCCATAAAAACAGGATTTTTAAGGATACATACAGGTGAAAAGTTCAACGTATTGTATCAACACTTTCTAGAACATTCTACGACACGTGCAGATTAAAAGTTCATCATTTTTTTTAAACCTAACAATATTTGTTTTGCAACATTTTCTCCAACATTTAACAGCACGTGCAGGTCAAAAGTTCACCATTCTTTCAAATTCAAACTGCAACTTCTAAATACAATTAGCAGCTGTGGTTGAGCTGAGCGCATTTTATCTTATAATATGTACTCCACATATAAACTGTTTATTTATTAACCAATGACAAAGATGCTTTTCCTCAAAACGAATGTGCACCCTACTTTTTAGGAAACAAAGCATTTCATCTCCCAATCGGTTAACGTTTTTTATGTAAAAAAAAAGTAGTTCCCCATCTTTAAACATATCTCTCATTCTACGAACGGACTGCATGAGCTACAGGCATCTATCCATATCTTCCAGCCATACCTTCAAAATGCTAGTTTGGATTGTAGGACATAGCTATTTTTTCTGGTGCAAGAGGTATGCAGAACAGAGACGTACTGACTCAGACCAAGGTTTACAAAATGTGCACATTAAATGGTTTGCACAGAGAGGATTGAAGTGGCACCAATTGCTACCTTTGGTTAAAACCTGTTTGCATCTCCAACACCCTGACTTCATGATTGTGCACTGTGGTGGTAACTGTCAAGGTTATTAGCACTCTTACCTGTTTCCTGCTTGTAAGGAGATTTCGCAGAGACGTTATGGACCAACTTCCCAGTACCCCTACTAATAACCTTTTAAATAAAACACTAAGGTTACGCAGTTGGGATTTAGGGAGGAGAGACGGATCTCGGACGCTAGATGTTCCTAGTTGTCGACCTGCGAGGCAACAAGGAAAAATATAACTACTATAGTTCTTAATCTAAACCTAAGCATACACTACACTAACTAATAACATAGACGTTACTCAGTGCAATGTCCTACCTGCGATCTAGAAATGTTGAGCGTTGCGTCCTTGTAGTCGTCGTGAAGAATAGATGGGAATGTTGTTGTTTTGATGTGTTGATGAGAGTAAAGCATTAAATGCTTGTCAGCTGGTACCTGAGTTTAAAGACAAAAATGGGAATAAGTTACTGATTTTCTATGCCCTTCTTTCTTTGTTTTCTAAACGAGAACGTTCTTTGGTGTTTAAATATTTCACTTACTCTCTAAACTTCCAAGAATACTATTCTTCATAAGCTGTATGAAACAAAAGGAATAACAAAGCCTAATACACAGCAAATCACATACTCTATGAATATTCAAATAAGTTGTACAATGTCCGTTTTTTTCTCTGAGCTAACAATTGTTTTTATCTTTTCAGATAAAAGGGTTTCCAAAAATTGTCCCAAGAAAACATCAAGGCAAGTTCAAAATTGTTGCTTCCTGCTTTCTTGCGTAGGGCGTCTGAACAAAGAAAACTTTCACTTAGCTTATCTTTCTTTCTCTTGCAGGTCCGAGAATGCTGTAAACTGCAACCCGACCGGCGGTGAAAGAATCGTAGCTTTTCAGAAGATTGAAGTCTTCTTTCACGGAGAGCAGGTAAGCAGACGTCTTCGCGGTTCAGAAAGCAGTAGGCAAAGCGCTTTTCAGAAGATGGGTGTTTCAATAAATAGTCTTGCCACACCCAAGAAGTCTATGGACGTTATGCACGTTCAACGGAACGTGCGTATTGATGAAGCCTTCTTAATCATGACAGTACTCCCCCAGCAAAATCCCCCCTAAAACCTGACGACCAGGTTTTGGTTTGTCAGGATAGCGAGAATGAAACGCTTTCACTATCCGTGGGGCATTTTGGACATCAGAGAGAGGCTCCCAAGAGCGCTCTTCAGGACCATAACCTTTCCAGTTAATTAAATAGAATAGTTTTCCTCGGATTCTTTTAGAGTCTATTATGGATTGTTCTTTAAATTCAGGGGTACCATCAACGATTATTGCTGACGGTTTCGTTATAGTACGAGTCTTAGGATTGAATGGTTTCAGCAATGAGACATGAAATACCGGATGAAATAGATATTTGGATGGGAGAGTTCATCTTAAGCTTACCGGATTTATGATTTTTTCTACGACGAATGGTCCTATAAATCGAGGACAGAATTTCCTATTCGTCTTGATATTTAATTGTTTTGTGAATAACCATACTTTATTTACGATCACATAACTAGGCTGTACAGATCGATGAGAATCAGAGATACGTTTTTGTCTTTCCTTAGCTTCTGCTAAATGATATTGGGCCTGTGATTGAATAGTAACTAGATTTTTAACATGGTCTGTTATAGATGGTAAAATAGAGGAAGATTGTACAGTACCAGGCATACTCTTTGGATGAAAACCGAAAGTACAAAAGAATGGAGACATATCAGTAGAAGAGTGATTCATGTTGTTATAGGCAAACTCTAAAACCCATAATATATCTGACCATTCGCCATCAAATTCCGTTAACATACAGAGTAACAATTGTTCAATAGTCTGATTCGTATGCTCAGTAAGGCCATCTGTTTGAGGGTGATAACTAGAACATGTACGAATGTCCATGTTTAAAGATTTGCCCAACTGTTGCCAGAAATGAGAGATAATTGAGGGCCTCTATCAGAAATGACCACTGATGGGATTCCAGGTAATCTGATTATTTCTTTTGTAAATATGGACGTAAGTTCTTGTGCTGAAGGTAATTTTTTCAAAGGAATAAAATGAGCCATTCGGGAAAAATAGTCAAATACAGTTCAAATGGTAGTGAAACCGTTGTGTGTACGGGGAAGTTCCACTATAAAATCTAATGACACTGTGTGCCAGGGTTGTGGTGGGATTGGTAAAGGTTGCAACAGACCACTCGGGGCTTGATGTTGTGATTTATTCTGTATACAAACAACACAAGTGTCAACATAATTGTGCACATCTTTAAACATGGTAGGCCACCAAAAACTTCGTTTGATAAGTTTTTGTTACTCCAGGTTGAGCTGACATGAGAGTATCATGGTGTAATTGTATAACTTGTGTTTTGTAAACTTGTAGTTGGTTCGAAAATTTGATCATTCATGAATAAGAGGCCTTCTCTCAATTGTAACAAAGGATATGTTTTCTGCCAAGTAGACATGTTTTGAATTGTCAACTCTTTCTTGATGTCTTGAGTTACATAAGTATAAATTGCTCCCACTTGAAAACATTTTGCAGGCAATATAGTTTGCTTTAAGTCGGATGTAGGGTACATGTCGTCTGAAACTCCAATACGAGATAAAGCATCCGCTTTCTGGTTTTCTTTCCCTGGACGATAAGTGATTATGAAATTATAATCATTAAAAAAAAGAGTCCAGCAAAGTTGTCGAGGTGTAAGAGCTTTAATAGAACGCAAGTTTTGTAAATTTCTATGATCTGTGTAAATAGTTACTGGATGTCGAGCAACCAACAAGTAATGGCGCCATTCTTCGAACACAGCCTTAATTGCTTTTAACTCTCTATCCGCAAAAGCATAATTTTGTTCTGTTGGAGTGAGTTTTCTGGAATAATAAGCTATTGGGTGCATCTGGCCTGTAACTTTATGTCTCTGAGGCAAAATTCCTCCAATGGCAAATTGAGAAGATTCTGCCTCTACGTTATTTAACATGCGATAATCGATGCACGTGCGCAGATCTCCCCCTTTCTTCAGAATAAAAAAAAGAGGAGATGAGACAGGGGATTTAGAATGTCGAATAAATCCATTTGCAAGATATTCATCAAGGTACTCTCGTAAATGTTCATTTTCCTTCTCAGTAAGAGCGTAAATTCTACTGCAAGGGAGAGTGGCTCCAGGCATTAAATCTATCCGACAGTCGAAATCTCTGTGTGGAGGTAAAGTATTGGCCTTTTTTTATCAAAAACATCTGTGAGATCGGAATATTCAGTTGACACTCCTTCTAATACTAAAATACTTTTAGAGTCTTTTGGGAAATCATAACCTTGTACCAGTTGTTCGGATACTAAATGTGCTAAACAGTTGGAGTGACAATGTTCAGAGTTAAATAAAACTGTCTTTTTAAACCAATCAATCTGTGGATTATGTACCACTAACCGAGGAATGCCTAAAATGAGTCTGAATTGCGGAGCGTTAATGATGTCAAATGTGATACACTCACGATGTTTATTGAAACATGTCATAATAAGGTTTTCCGTGTGCTTTTGTATCCGTCCTGATGTTAGTTCTTTACCGTCCACTGCTCTAACTATTTCTGGATGACTTTTTGGCACAGATTCAAGTCCTAATTCTGAAAGAAATTTACTATCAATAAAATTGCCACTTGCTCCTGATTATGGCATCAACTTACCAAATATGGTCTTTATTAGATTGAGACTGTAAAGTTACTTTAATACTAAGCTGTTGATATGAAACTCCTGGAGTCATGGAGGCCAAACTAGTTACCTCACTCGACAAACTGACCTCTTGTTTAATTGAGCCGTCTAGTTTTCCGACTGTTGTATAATCCCTGCATCGTTAGTCTTAGTCTTTGGTTTATTTGGGTGAGTAGGACACTCCTTTACAAAATGTCCAGTCTTACCACAGTAAAGACATTGGTTTCATTTTCTCCTTTTCTCTTTTTCTTTTTTAGAGAGAGGTCCTTTAATAGTCCATATTTGCATAGGTTCTCCTAAATCCAACTTTGGAACTGCATCAGTTTTTACACTAGAAGTGGCTCACAGAGGTAGAGCTGCGGACCCGACGGCTCGCAGACGCAGAGCTGCGAGCTGATGCACTGGCTTCTAAAGGCATAGCCGCGAGTCGGTGATGTGGGGGGCAAGCCGCGAGCCTGTGATGTGGGGAGAGGGACCGTGAAAGGGGTATCTCGCACAGACAGAGCTGCGGTATATTTTCAGTGTTGCCTCGCAGAAGTAGAACTATTGACCTGCTGGCTTGTAGAGGGAGAGATGCGAGCTGGCACACTGAGGCACAAAATGTCTGACAGCTTGCAGACCCATAGCTGCGAGCCGACGGACTGACTTTTAAAAGCATAACCGTGAGCTGGTAATGTGGGGAGAGGGACCGTGAATGGGGTATCTCGCAGAGACAGAGCTGCGGTATATTTTCAGTGTGGCCTCGCAGAGGTAGAACTACGGAACCGATGGCTTGTAGACGGAGAGATGTGAGCTGACGGACTGAATCACAAAATGGCTGCCAACACTTTCTAGATTCAACCTTTCACAGCCAATCAGCTGCAAGCTCGTGCTTGTAACCCCTCAGCCAATCAGATGTCAGAATTCCCAAATATCGATATCTGTAAAATTTGATATTTCTCAAAAACTACTGAATCAATTTACACCATTTAAACAAAAGCGTGCTTTCTGGACCAAGACCTTTCTCCCTGCTAAATTTGGCGTAATTCTGTTCAGCAGTTTGACCTGTAGCCTTGTCTAAAGTTTCCTATGGAAAATGCATTAAGAAAACACGTTTTGGGACCCCCATTTTTTCTCACCCCCCCCTTGACCAACCACCCCCAAACTTTCAAGATAGGAGCTGATCAAAAAAGAGAAACTTTTTGGAACATTTCATAAAGATTCGTCAAACGACGCCAAAGTTATAGGCACATGAAAAAATGCTTTTCCTATGGAAACGTGGTCCTAACTATAACTATCTAATGGCGACTGCCAGTGGATTATATATATATATATATAGTAGGTAGTTATAGTTAGGACCTATTCTCCATAGGAAATCCGCAACATTCTATTCCCAATAACTTTGGCGCCGGTTGACAAATCTTCGCGAAATTTTCAAAACTTTTGTCCAGCTCCGGTTCGCTCCTATCCTGAAAGTATCGGGGTGATTCGTCAAGCGGGGGCCGAAAAAAAAGGGGGGCCCAAAACGTGTTTTCCCCATGCAATTTTCCATAGGAACCTTTAGTCGCAGCTACAGCCCGAACTGCTGAACGGAATTACCCCAAATTTGGCAAAAAGGTAGCCCTTGGTTCAGAGTCGTGCCTTTTGGTTAAATGGTGTAAATCCGTTCAGTAGTTCCTGAGAAAATCAAAAGTAAAATCACATATATATCTGGGCGGAGCCTAACCACACATCTCATCGTGAGATCTTCATCTTCATCCAAGAAGTGTTGGCAGCCATCTTGGGACCAATATACATTATAGCACCTCATTAAAAAAGCAATGCAGTTATTAGAATGTTTTAAGACTTTAGTTACATTATAAATCATTTGTTGATGGTACCATACTCATTTTAGGAATTGTGGTGTGTTCTAAGGTGATTTTACCATGTGAAAAAGCCTTCTGCTGGGATTTCATGAATCATGTTTGAGAGAAAACTATTTTATCATGCTTTTCCCACAGAGGTTTGGAAGGTGATTTGTAAGCTAAACTGAGAGCATATTTTCTGTAAATTCACATTATCTTTCTCAGTCATGTGAGAATGAAGTCTGACTTTCTCAGTAAAACATGTACATCCAACAAGGGCAGAGACTGTCAGTTGATTCCTTTCTGTTCTACTGCAGCTTCCCAGAGTGTTCTAAAGAACAACTAGAGTGCTAACAGTCTTACTTATGACAAACGTATTGCACACCTGAAGCCATCTTGATTGGAATAAAGTGGTACCTCTTAAAACATTTAATTTAAAAAGGAACTAAATAAGGGGGTTCATTTTGCCATAGAAAGTATGATTAGTGCTGCAGAAAGAAAAATTAGGGCACATTTTGAGTGACTTCTCAAATTCTCTTCTATTTCATTAAAAACTTCTGACATGCAGACTGAAACATGCACTTTCAATACCAGCAGCAGACTTCCCTGGTGAGCAGTAGCTTTACTACAGTGATCTAATGAGCAACTAGAGTGCTAACATTCTGAATTTATGGCAAATGTGTGACACATCTGAATGCCTTCTTGATGGAATCAAAGTAAAAAACTGAAAGTATTTCCTACTGAGGAGACTGTAGTAAAAGATGAAATTAGGAAACTTCATAACAAATAAGTCTCCCAAGATGGCCACCAGAGACAAAAGAGCCCAAATGTAGGACAAATATCACCTAGATGTAACCCAAGTATAGCCAAATGACAGAATGTCCCAGAGTGTTCTAAAGAACAACTAGGGCTCTAACAGTCTTACTTATGACAAAAGTATGGCACACCTGAAGACATCTTGATTGGAATAAAGTGGTAACACTTAAAACATTTAATTTGCAAAGGAACAAAATGAGAGGGTTCATTTTGCCATAGAAATTATGATTAGTGCTGAAGAAAGAAAAATTAGGGCACATTTTGAGTGACTTATCAAATCCTCTTCTATTTCATTAAAAAGGTCTGACATGCAGACTGAAACATGCACTTTTAATACCAGCAGCAGACTTCTGTGGTGAGCAGTAGCTTTACTACAGTGATCTAATGAGCAACTAGAGTGCTAACATTCAGAATATATGGCAAATGTAAACAACTGAAAGCATTTCCTACTGAGGAGACTGCAGTAAATGAGGAAATTAGGAAACTTCATAACAAATAAATCTCCCAAGATGGCCACCAGAGACAAAAGAGCCCAAATGCAGCACAAATATCACCCAGATGTAGCCCACATGTAGCCCACTGACAGAAGTGTGCAAAACACTTTTTATTTTTTGTGTTTTTGCAGTTTTATATAGTACAGACTTGTCAGGTATTGGAGTGCTTTACATGAGCATTGGTTACATCACACAAGAACAAAATCATTTTGGTTGTAGACATGGGGAGATTAAGTGATTTGACCAGAATCACAGAATGTCGAGCTGAAGCAGAAACTCCAACCTGGTTCCCAGTTGGAAAGTCTGCAGCTCTGGAAGTAACACCACATCCTCTCCCCTAAGTGCAACATTTAATCAAGTGGTCAACTGGATAAAAAAACATAAAGATAACAAATAATTTAAAAGTGCTTTTTCGCTTTTTGAAAACTCAGAAAATATGTCCTCATTTTAGTTTTTTAGAAAACTAACCATAATTTGATGCAAATAAGACCCTCTCATATATGTAATTTCTAAAGGAAATGCGCTAGGTATTACAGTTTTGATTACATCAAGATGACGTCAGGCGTTCCACACTTTTGTAAAAAAATATAGAATGTTAGCAATCTAGTTGTTCATTAGGATACTGTTGAGAGGCAGAGGCCAGGGGCACGGACTCTGAAAATTGAAGGCAGGTAGGAGGGTGCAGAGGCAACAATTTGACCACACTGGGCAGGCAGGAAGGGCAGTGGCAGCACAACAGACTATGGAGGGCAGTGGAAAGGGGGACAGGGGCAACAAACCAACAATACAGAACTGGCAAGAGAGGCTGTGGGCAGAAGGAAGAGACAGTGGTAGTACAACCATACATGCCAACAGACCGCGATTCAGCCAGGAAACGTCCAATATTTTTAAGCTCAAATGAGCTTTATTTGATCTGTCTCCTGTCTACAATCTCCTCTGTTTCAATGTAACTCAAAGGGGAAAATCAATACCCCAGTTTTTTTCAAAATCTCCCTCTTACCAAGTTCAAAATGTTCGCAAGTATGGTACATTGGATCATGGAAGGCATGAGGAATTGGGGTAGGGACATGGACTTGGATAACAGAGGACAGGAGGGACATGGAGAGGTGCACCAAACTGACCCTACAGGGCAGGCATCAGGGTTTGCAGCAGCACAATACACCACACAGAACATGCGGGACGGGAGTGCAGCACAACAGTCCATAGAACGCAATAGGGAGGGGACAGAACCATGCACATGGACAACAGAGAACAGAGGGGAAAGAGGCAATGGTAGCTAGCTGACCATAATGGACAGACAGGAGAGAAAGCTGCAGCATAACAGACCATAGAAGGCAGGAGGGATGGATCAGGGGTATTACAATGGAACAGACAAGCCAGGAGGGAGGGAATAGGGGTCTGCACATGGAAACAGAGGGCTGAGGGCAAGGGGGCAGGGCAGGAACAGCAAGATGACCATGGAGGTCAGGCAGGATGGGCACTAGAAGCAAGACACACCATGGAGAGCAACAGTGAGGCTATGATGGCATACACACAGACCATGGAGGGAAGGTGGGAGGGGGTCAGGGGCAGCTAGGTAAAAAGTTGTAAAAAGGGGCGTGGCCTCTGAACACCTCTCTGCAACGCAGATCTCTGGCGCATACTGGAGGTACCTGGTGGGCTAGTTGGCCCCCAGAGACCCTCAGGATTGAGGATGAATTAATTCTCCAACTTAAAACGTGCCACAGGGCGTGTTTGCAGACATGTCACCTAACCTTCACCATTGTGCAAACGCGCCCCGTGGCGAGTTGTAAGTTGGGGAATTAATTCTCTTTCAATACTGAGGGTCCCTGAGGGCCAACTAGACCAACAGGTATCTCCAGTACGCACCAGGGAGCTGTGTTGCAGACAGGTGTTCAGAGGCCACGCCCCTTTTTACAACTTTTTACCTCGCTGCCCCTGACCCCCTCCCACCTTCCCTCCATGGTCTGTGTGTATGCCATCATAGCCTCACTGTTGCTCTCCATGGTGTGTCTTGCTTCTAGTGCCCATCCTGCCTGACCTCCATGGTCATCTTGCTGTTCCTGCCCTGCCCCCTTGCCCTCAGCCCTCTGTTTCCATGTGCAGACCCCTATTCCCTCCCTCCTGGCTTGTCTGTTCCATTGTAATACCCCTGAGGTACCTAGTGGGCTAGTTTGACCCTAAGAACCCTTAGGATTAAAGGGGACTTAATCTCTCAACTTAGAACGGCCACAGGGCACGTTTACACAGTGGTGAAGGGAGGGGACGGGGCCTGAGGTGACATGTGCAAACACGCCCTGTGGCGCGTTTTAAGTTGGGGAAATAATTCCCCTTCAATCCTGAGGGACCCTGGGGGCCAACTAGCCCACCAAGTGCTTCCAGTAAGTGCCACTGTGCTGCGTTGCAGAGAGGTGGTGCAGGCCGTGCCCCTTTTTACACCTCTCTGCAATGGCGCTTACTGGAGGTACCTAGTGGGCTAATTGTCTGCTAGGAACGCTCAGGATTCAAGGGGAATTAATCTTCCAACTTAAAACGGCCACAGGGCGTGTTTACACAGTGGGGAAAGGAGGGTACGGGGCCTGAGGTGACATGTGCAAACACGCCCTATGGTGCGTTTTAAGTTGGGTAAATAATTCCCCTTCAATCCTGAGGGCCCCTGGGGGCTAACTAGCCCACCAGGTGCTTCCAGTAAGCGCCACTGCGCTGCATTGCAGAGAGGTGGTCCAGGCCGTGCCACTTTTTACACCTCTCTGCAACGCAGCTCTGTGGCGCTTACTGGAGGTGCCTAGTGGGATAGTTGGACCCTAGGGACCCTCAGGATTCAAATTAACTTAATCTCCCATCTTAAAACGGCCACAGGGCGTGTTTACACAGTGGTAAAGGGAAGGGATGGGGCCTGAGTTGACGTGTGCAAACACGCCCTGTGGCATGTTTTAAGTTGGGGAAATAATTCCCCTTCAATCCTGAGGGCTCCGGGGGGCCAACTAGCCCAACAGGTGCTTCCAGTAAGCACCACTGCACTGCGTTGCAGAGAGGTGGTCTAGGCTGTGCCCCTTTTTACACCTCTCTGCAACGCAGCTATGTGGCACTTACTGGAGGCACCTAGTGGGCTAGTTGGATCCTAGGGACCCTCAGGATTCAAGGGGACTTAATTTCCCAACTTAAAACGGCCACAGGGTGCGTTTACACAGTGGTGAAGGGAGGGGACGGGGCCTGAGGTGACGTGTGCAAACACGCCCTGTGGCGCGTTTTAAGTTGGGAAAGTAATTCCCCTTCAATCCAGAAGGCCCCTGGGGGCCAACTAGCCCACCAGGTGCTTCCAGTAAGCGCTTATGCGCTGCATTGCAGAGAGGTGATCCGAGGTCGTGCCCCTTTTTACACCTCTCTGTAACGCAGCTCTGTGGCGCTTAGTGGACATACCTGGTGGGTTAGTTGGCCCCCAGGGACCCTCAGGATTCAAGGGGACTGTATCCACCAACTTATAATGCCCACAGGGCGTGTTTGCACACATATCACCACAGGACCCCCCCTCCCTTCATCAGTGTGCAAACGCACCCCGTGGCGCGTTTTAAGAGGTAGTTTTAATCCCCCTGCCCTATTATATACTAGGGGCTTCCAGAGGAGGTCATGCTAATCACAAGGATACCCCAACGCATAGTGTTCCCTAGTTTATGTAGGTGTTTTCACTGTATTCTAAGTGTATTTTAGCATATCACTGGCTCTAGGAGTGGTTAGTCAGAGTCAGTTACCACCAGTACCCATCTGAAAAACTTGAGAGTACAGGATGATTGTGCAACAAGGCTTCTTTCTGCTCCCCTGTTTGTTCTTTCTTCACGTCTTCCTTCTTCCTGCACTTTTCTTCGTTTTTGAGGACTTCTGTTGCTTCTTTCTGCATTTCTTTTTTTCTTTATGTGCATTTTTTCTTCTTTCTTCACATATCCTAACTCTGTAGGCATAGTTAGAAACTAGCAGTTAAAACACCTTAGAAATTAACTGAAAAAACCATAGGTTTCAGGCACGCTAAAGTTAGAAATTAACATTTAAAAAACCATTGAAATTCACTGAAAAAAACAGAGGTTTCAGGCACGTTATAGTTAGGAATTAGCATTTAAACAACCTTAGAAATTCACTGAAAAAACCATAGGTTTCAGGGGTGTTATAGTTAGCTGGACATTTCACTCATGCGAAATCATTGAAATTCCCCCGTTATAGTTAGTTCAGCTAACTATAACTCGTGCGCCCGCAATACACTGCTGATGACGTCACATATTACATCACTCATGACATGGTCAGTGACATCACTCATGACATTACTGATGACATCTAAAATGACATCACTCATGACATCACTGATGACATCATCCTTGTGATAGAGTGGCAGACCTCCTCTCACCCTAATATAACCTTTGATACACACATACCAAAATAGAAACTAAAAATTTCAAAGCAATGGACATACCAAAACCAGTTACAACAACCAATTCGGTATTTCTAAGATCTACATACACATCCACTCATTCACCAACAGTCCTATATAGTCACTCATATATGTACTCACTCATCATATGTACTCATACACCTATACATCCTGTTACACACCACCACTTATCCATAGATTTACGCACACACATAGTCACTTATGCTAATAAAAAATCAAACATCCATTTACTTGCATATACAGTTATACACACACACCACCACACTTACTTCTACAGAAACTTACACATACTTAACCTTTTGAACATTCACGTATAGAAACACATACTTATTCAGCTGGAAGGGAAAACAGAGAAGATCTAGAAGAGGCCATTTTAATCAAGGATTCCAACCACCTCCAATTTACCCCTGGCCAAATCCATTTGGCCCAGTACAGTTTCACGGCCCTCCTCCATTTCATGGGCCCCCACCCTATCAATCTGCGCCCTTCTTTCAACCAAATTATAAACCAACTCGTTTTTTAGGACAGGGCGGAAGAAGAGGGAGACGTGGCAGAAGAGCCAATGCAAACAAACAGGTCCAATGGGAAGACAACAATTCCCCAATGAACACGCGGAGCATGACAAAGGGACCGCAAGGAGGAATGAACAAGGACTCGTGGTAAATCTTTCAGATTACATGCTCAACTCAGAAGAAATATCAGTCTTAAATAAAGGTCTGGGCTTCGTTCCCACCATATACTTGGATAAATTCCAATTACGGTGCGAACTAAGTGAATTCTTCAGAAAAATACGAATAAAAACCTTCTTTATGGAAAAAGAAATACCAGCAATGGACAATCCACATACAACATTATGTCCAAAATCCACCTTTTTCCCTCCAACATCGCTCATGCCTCCTGAAGTCATTGCCTTTGAAGAAAGTGTCACGAAAGACATTGATGAACTACCATCTAAGTATGTCACCTATGACTATCTCAGCACCAAAGAAAGAAACACATTGAAAACCTTAAGTATGAACAATGACATCATCATAAAACCCGCGGATAAGGGCGGTGCGACCGTGATTCAGAATATCAATGCGTACAGAACATCATGTCCTAATCTTCTGATGGATACGAAATTCTATAAGAAGATTAATAAAGATCCAACAGCACGCTTGAAAAAAACAATTAACACAATCACTGCAGAGGCGTTGAATCAGGGCTGGATCAATAAAAAGGAACCTGAATTTCTAAATCCTGACAACCCACGAATTCCGGTATTCTACACAATACCAAAGATACACAAAAACAAAGTACCACCTCCGGGTAGACCTATTGTGTCTGGGGTAGGGTCCCAGTTAGAACCCCTTTCCCAGTATACAGACTGGTTTCTGCGCCCATTGGTTAAGTGTATCAAGTCATATATCCAAGACACCAAACATCTATTGAATCTAATATCGGAAATCACATACAATCCTTTGAACAACCTGTTTGTATTTTTGGATGTAGAGGCACTATACACAAGCATTCCACAGAAGGAATGTATTGAGATGATTGACAACCGGCTCAAGCAAGAAGAATGGACCTGGGATGCTCCAACTAACTGGATCGTCACATTGATGCAGTTAGCACTAACGGAAAACTGTTTCCGGTTTGAAGACCAGCTCTATCTCCAAGTCCATGGCACTTCGATGGGCAGCACCTTTGCTCCAAGCATAGCGTGTCTGTATGTTGACCAGATTGAAGAACAACACATTTGGTCAACCAACCCCTATTCCAATAACATCTCCAAATGGTGGCGGTACATCGATGATGTCTTGTTGATATGGAAGGATGACATTCAGCAGACACTTACTGATTTTCATGGTTGGCTTAATCAACATAATCCCCACCTAAAATTTACCATGACATACCATCGTAACAAAGTCTCCTTCCTGGATGTCAAAATCAGAGCAAAAGATGGAGGCCTTTCAAGTTCTCTAAATACAAAACCTACGGACAAAAACAGTCTTCTTCACTTTGAAAGTGCACATCCACGCTCCCTACGGGAAAATCTCAACGCTATAAAGAAGATTATTAACAAAAAATGGCAGATTCCGACATCTAACAAATTACATTTTGAAAAACCGATGTTCTCTTTCAAGAGGAACAAAAGTCTCAGAGACAGTCTGATACATTCAGACTTGAGGAAGAGCACTCCCAAACAACTTACATTGTGGCAACAACCACCGGTCAGCGGCCATTACCCATGCGGTACCTGTGTGGTATGTCCATTCACTAAACATACCAAAGAGATCGAGTAGAGCATGCACCATGCATGGGAGAAAAGATCTCACACGAATTGTAACAGTGACAAAGTCATCTATATGATCAAGTGCCCTTGCCAACTAATGTACATCGGGATGATGGGAAGAAAAGTGAAGGTTCGCATCAGCGAACATAGAAGTACTATCAGGAGAGCTATAAGCGCCACTAGACTAACATCTCATTATGTCGAAATGCAGCACACGGACATGGACATACAATGGACTGTCATTGAAAAAATCAGAGGTGAGGGAGACTTGACCAAGAAACTACTTGAAAGAGAACAACGGTGGGTGTACCGTTTAAAGACCCATATTTATGGACTCAATGATTCCATTCCTTGGAATCAAATAAATAAAAAGAGCTGAAGTATCAATCAATAACAGATGTATCCACACAATCATGAAGTTCCATGAAAAGAAGTAGTAACCTTCTGTTTCTTTTTCTTCTTCTTCTTCTTTTTCTTATCCTTTGTATATACTTTAGACAATACATACTTGAAGACCCCTGTTCAACAGGTTTATGCGCATTATATTGGGCTGCATAATAGATAACATCTAGAATACTTTTGGGAATATAAAGATCAAATGCACTTTGGTTAATAAACTACAAACTTCTACACATATTTAGCGGATCGGACTACATGTCCCACAATCCACTTCAAACGGAAGCCATAGGTATTCCACTTCCGTTTTTTATGACAGCGGGTGGGCGTCATTCCAGACGTATTATAAAATCACGGAACCTCTCCGTGTAGCACCACAACCTTATTCAGAGGATTTAAAACGTTTTCCCTTTGATATATATTCCTTTCTAAAATAGCCATGCGAATCAAACGGACGAATCTTGTGGAAGTCTTGCAATACTTTCAACAAACCCGGAAATGTTCCCTGCTGGTGGAGTCTTTTAAAAGCAGTTATGCGCGCAAGTCCCATCGTTCAAGCCGACGGACTCCGCGCCATCTAGGTATTTGGAGGGGTGAGACCGGTAAATCAGTGAGTACCGTTTTACAAGTCCTGCGCAAATGTTATAACTACCGCGCATTGCAAACAGGAAGACAGCAGTTACAGCATGTGAACTATAACAAGTCCTTTGTGTTTCTTTTGTCTGTTTTGATGTCTTTCTCGTTATGTCTACCTTTTCACAAACAACCCGCAAAAATGGCGTATATGTTTTGATGGACCAATATGCACTTGTGATCTTAAAACCATTGGTACCAGGGATACGCCCGTTGAGGTGGGAGTCCACACGGACGATTACCATCTTTAATACGGGGTAAGATCCTCTCAATAGAGGTTTTTTTTTTACAAAAAACTTTATTGTTTGAAAAAAGTGATGTACTTAAAGATGAGTGAGTGTGAAGTGCACGATCAGATCACTGGATGTGTCCGTCATAATTGGGGCGACAGGCACGTGGAATAATGATATGTTGCAAAAAAGTCAATGCGCTTGGTATAATTTTGAGTTTTAATTAACGCAAAATTGCTAAATGCATTGCCTGAGACAATGTGAGAGATTCTCTAACATTATGGCGTAGTTTGGTTTTCTAAGACTATGGTACACTAACATATGCCCTTCTGTTTGTTTTTTCTTTTCTTTGTTATGTTCTTCTTTTCTTTTCAGATGGAATAACACAACTTAAAAATATTAATGTTATAGATAGGAGCAGCTATCTGCCCTTTATTTTGAAATAGGATAGGGTAATTCCCAGTTCCTGTATACACCAGAGGACGACATAGCGCTGAAGAAAGTCCCAGCACCATAATCTTTGGGCATACGAGGACTGAAACATGTTGGCCCTAGGGTCCTAGGACCATAACACTCCATGTGACCCTACTGTCTTTAACAATTTTAACATTCCTGTTGTACCTAAGAATGAAGGTAAACTGGGGTCCAACTGTGAATTTTTAATCTTTATCCCCTGGTCTATTATATGATCTAAGTGCTCCCTGGAATATTGGTTGAGCCCACTGCGACTTATAGGGGTCGCGGTGTCCCGATGATAAAGCATGACACCACTAGGGTGTGTGAGGGAAAATAAATAAAAACATAGGTTTTTCCCGTTCCACTCTTAGTAGTAGTCGCTTCACACTGGAATCCTCCAATATTTGTCTCTAATATTATGATAAGAATAACAGTGGAGTACTATAAAGTGTAAATGATTCAAGACCACTCGGTTCTTTATAGTTAGTGTATTACACATACTGTCTTCAACACATACAAATAGTGACTCACTCATTCATGCATGTATGCACTAAGTAATACCCCCCACTGAACCATACAGACACTCAGACACTCATACTGATACTCTAAAAACCAAGTAATAACCCATATAGACACTCATGTAGCTACTCACCAACCCATGCAGTCACTTATACACAAAGTGAGAGACTGATACAGATATTTATATATATAAACATTACTCACTAACCCATGTATTCACTAAGATACACTTAATCAGTCAGTTATACAATCAATTTTTCATTTAAAAAAATCATCCATTTAGACACTTATATACCCATTTATTGTTCCATCGACCTTGAGATATACATATATAAAACTTATTTAATTTTCTGAAAAACACACATTCACTAGATGATGTCATCAGTGATGTCATCAGTGATGTCATTTGAGATGTCATCAGTGATGTCATGAGTGATGTCACTGACCATGTCATGAGTGATGTAATATGTGACGTCATCAGCAGTGCATTGCGGGCGCGCAAGTTATAGTTAGCTGAACTAACTATAACGGGGGAATTTCAATGGTTTTGCACGAGCGAAATGTCCAGCTAATTATAACGCCCCTGAAACCTATGGTTTTTCAGTGAATTTCTAAGGTTGTTTAAATGCTAATTACTAACTATAACGTGCCTGAAACCTATGTTTTTTTAAGTGAAAAAAAAAAAAAAATAAATATATATATATATATATATATATATATATATATTCACCAAAAGGTTTCCCTTGACTTGAGACCGCACTCCACATCAGGATAAAGTGTCCGCTTTCTTTTATTTTAAAGACATGCAGCTTTCCATCCTTATATATCGTCCCTGGCCTGACGCGTTTCAAAGCATTGTGCTTCTCTTCAGAGGCCCGTTGCTGCAGCCCTTTCAGGATCGGCCAGCTACCACCATCCCCTGCGCTGCTCAAAAGTACTTGGCTTCCGGTGTGCCACCATGACGGAACTCCTCGTTCTGCAAGGCACGCTGGGATTCGTAGTTTTTGGCCTTCATTTTCATACCCTCCAGTGGGTGTGGCTGCTGGAACGAAAAATTGGGGACACAATTAATCACCCTCTATTGGGCTTTGGAGTCGAAACTGCATGGCTACAGTAATGTTCCTAAAGTGTCCTCTCACGAGTAACTAATTCACTCATGCAGGCCGATCATTTATCGGTGGTGCGTAGTCCCTTACGGCCTGGGAACTGCCGTTGAATAGATTCACCAAAAGGTTTCCCTTGACTTGAGACCGCACTCCACATCAGGATAAAGTGTCCGCTTTCTTTTATTTTAAAGACATGCAGCTTTCCATCCTTATATATCGTCCCTGGCCTGACGCGTTTCAAAGCATTGTGCTTCTATTCAGAGGCCCGTTGCTGCAGCCCTTTCAGGATCGGCCAGCTACCACCATCCCCTGCGCTGCTCAAAAGTACTTGGCTTCCGGTGTGCCACCATGACGGAACTCCTCGTTCTGCAAGGCACGCTGGGATTCGTAGTTTTTGGCCTTCATTTTCATACCCTCCAGTGGGTGTGGCTGCTGGAACGAAAAATTGGGGACACAATTAATCACCCTCTATTGGGCTTTGGAGTCGAAACTGCATGGCTACAGTAATGTTCCTAAAGTGTCCTCTCACGACTAACTAATTCACTCATGCAGGCCGATCATTTATCGGTGGTGCGTAGTCCCTTACGGCCTGGGAACTGCCGTTGAATAGATTCACCAAAAGGTTTCCCTTGACTTGAGACCGCACTCCACATCAGGATAAAGTGTCCGCTTTCTTTTATTTTAAAGACATGCAGCTTTCCATCCTTATATATCGTCCCTGGCCTGACGCGTTTCAAAGCATTGTGCTTCTCTTCAGAGGCCCGTTGCTGCAGCCCTTTCAGGATCGGCCAGCTACCACCATCCCCTGCGCTGCTCAAAAGTACTTGGCTTCCGGTGTGCCACCATGACGGAACTCCTCGTTCTGCAAGGCACGCTGGGATTCGTAGTTTTTGGCCTTCATTTTCATACCCTCCAGTGGGTGTGGCTGCTGGAATGAAAAATTGGGGCCACAATTAATCACCCTCTATTGGGCTTTGGAGTCGAAACTGCATGGCTACAGTAATGTTCCTAAAGTGTCCTCTCACGAGTAACTAATTCACTCATGCAGGCCGATCATTTATCGGTGGTGTGTAGTCCCTTACGCTGGGATTCGTAGTTTTTGGCCTTCATTTTCATTACTGTAGCCATGCAGTTTCGACTCCAAAGCCCAATAGAGGGTGATTAATTGTGTCCCCAATTTTTCGTTCCAGCAGCCACACCCACTGGAGGGTATGAAAATGAAGGCCAAAAACTACGAATCCCAGCGTGCCTTGCAGAACGAGGAGTTCCGTCATGGTGGCACACCGGAAGCCAAGTACTTTTGAGCAGCGCAGGGGATGGTGGTAGCTGGCCGATCCTGAAAGGGCTGCAGCAACGGGCCTCTGAAGAGAAGCACAATGCTTTGAAACGCGTCAGGCCAGGGACGATATATAAGGATGGAAAGCTGCATGTCTTTAAAACAAAAGAAAGCGGACACTTTATCCTGATGTGGAGTGCGGTCCCAAGTCAAGGGAAACCTTTTGGTGAATCTATTTAACGGCAGTTCCCAGGCCGTAAGGGACTACGCACCACCGATAAATGATCGGCCTGCATGAGTGAATTAGTTACTCGTGAGAGGACACTTTAGGAACATTACTGTAGCCATGCAGTTTCGACTCCAAAGCCCAATAGAGGGTGATTAATTGTGTCCCCAATTTTTCGTTCCAGCAGCCACACCCACTGGAGGGTATGAAAATGAAGGCCAAAAACTACGAATCCCAGCGTGCCTTGCAGAACGAGGAGTTCCGTCATGGTGGCACACCGGAAGCCAAGTACTTTTGAGCAGCGCAGGGGATGGTGGTAGCTGGCCGATCCTGAAAGGGCTGCAGCAACGGGCCTCTGAAGAGAAGCACAATGCTTTGAAACGCGTCAGGCCAGGGACGATATATAAGGATGGAAAGCTGCATGTCTTTAAAATAAATGAAAGCGGACACTTTATCCTGATGTGGAGTGCGGTCCCAAGTCAAGGGAAACCTTTTGGTGAATCTATTTAACGGCAGTTCCCAGGCCGTAAGGGACTACGCACCACCGATAAATGATCGGCCTGCATGAGTGAATTAGTTACTCGTGAGAGGACACTTTAGGAACATTACTGTAGCCATGCAGTTTCGACTCAAAAGCCCAATAGAGGGTGATTAATTGTGTCCCCAATTTTTCGTTCCAGCAGCCACACCCACTGGAGGGTATGAAAATGAAGGCCAAAAACTACGAATCCCAGCGTGCCTTGCAGAACGAGGAGTTCCGTCATGGTGGCACACCGGAAGCCAAGTACTTTTGAGCAGCGCAGGGGATGGTGGTAGCTGGCCGATCCTGAAAGGGCTGCGGCAACGGGCCTCTGAAGAGAAGCACAATGCTTTGAAACGCGTCAGGCCAGGGACGATATATAAGGATGGAAAGCTGCATGTCTTTAAAATAAAAGAAAGCGGACACTTTATCCTGATGTGGAGTGCGGTCCCAAGTCAAGGGAAACCTTTTGGTGAATATATATATATATATATATATATATATATATATATATATATATATATATCACACGCTCCAGTTTAGCCCAAGCATAGAGCTGCACTCAACTCGAGCGTACGGCAAGGTGCCTATTATTCAAGGTATGAACACACTACTGGCTGTTGATAAGGCTTGACAGCTGTTCCTGGCGTGGCCTGACGCGTTTTGAAATTCTATCTTCCTCAAAGGCTGTGTAAGAAACAGATCTCGTGCAGCCCAGGACTTCGATCCCAGTTATGCGTCTGAATTCCACGCCCCCTAATGGGCCGATTCAATGATCAAATGGGGCCTCATGGGAATTGAAGTCCTCTTAATTTAAAACCATTGATGGTAGCACTAATTTCTGTTGGTTTTAAATTAACAGGACTTCAATGCACTGCTGATGACATCACATATTACATCATTCATGACATGGTCAGTGACATCACTGATGACATCACTGATGGCATCATCCACGTGAAAATATGATGCACCTCATCACACCCTAAAATAACCCTTGATACACCCACTATAAAATACAGAGTATCATTTTCGAAACCATCAACACACCAATACCAGTTAGTACATATCCACTCACTAATTCCTAGCTCTACACACACATCCACTCATTCACCCATACAGTCACTCATACATACAGTCAGCCATCAATACAGCATTATCATATGCACTCACATATTTATACAGACACTCACACACCGCCTCTCATTCATAGAGTTACTCACAAACCTAGTCAGTCATGGAAATAATCAATCACACTTTCATTTACTAACCTGTACTGGTATACACACACCACCTCACTTATTTAAACATATACTAACACATACTTACACTCTAATACAATAACTAATACAAGCACACACTGATCCATACAGCCATTCTCACAAGCACTCACTCTCACATATAGTCATTTATACACTCCAACACTCAAATATACAGCCTTTCACATATGCAGTTACTCACACATGTACCACTGAGACATCCATTCACTCACCAACACCCCCATACACAAACTCACCCATCCATACAGCTCTTCACAGATACACTCTTGAACGTATACACCCAGTGAATCATCCACTCACACATTTATGGACAGTTACACCAAATCCCACCTACCCACACAGACACTCTGGCACCCATAGAGATACTCAAACAACTAATCAATAACCCATATAGATCCTCATTTAGGCACTCACCAACCCATGGAACCGCTTACACACCTACTGACAAACTAAACTGTGTGAATGTCTATATTAGTCACTAACACATGGATTCAGTAAGACACAATTAATCACTCACTTATACAGTCAGTCACACACCTACTAAATCATCCATCCTGACTCTTATACACCCATTCATTCTTCAATACACCTTGGCATATATATAAAACATATTTACATTTTATAGAAACACATAGTCACTGAATGATGTCTCAACTCAACTCAACGCCACGTGGCTATGGGCCCTTGCTGACAACTACCTCTGGCCTACACTGCGGTCAGCAGGGCTCACAATTAAAATTATTTCTTGATTCATTAACTAGTCCAGTAGGCAAGTAACTATCACAGTCCTAAACCCCTTTCAGTATCCTTGTTTCAAGAACTTTTTTTATATCAGTTATAGTTTAGTACAATAACCAAATTAATCTTCAAGTGCAAACAAACACTCAATAGCAGTCTACCCTGAGGGCAGCAGAGCTCGGAATTCGAATTTTAAATGCTAATTTCTAACAAGAAGATTGTACTCAGAAAATACAACACTTTGTCAGTGTATTCTATACTTATTTCATCTTTTCATGATACGCCTACACTGCGGTCAGTAGGGCTCACAATTAAAATTAAGTATTGATTCATTAATTACAGAGTACACTAGGCAAGTAACTATCACAGTCCTAAAATCTACATAATATCCTTTTAGTATCCTTTTTCTAGAATTTTTTTAATATCAGTTATAGCTTTAGTACAATCACCAAATTCATTTTCGAGTGCAAACGAACATTCATTAGCAGTCTACACTGAGGGCAGCAGAGCTCGCAATTCGAATTTTGGACACGTGGTGCCACTAACCCTGTTCAACACAAGCAGCGATATGTGGTGCCACTAACCCTGTTCAACACAAGGCGCGACACGTGGTGCCACTAACCCTGTACAACACAAGGCGCGACACTTGGTGCCACTAACCCTGTTCAACACAAGCCAATCCCTCATGTGGAACTGTGTCCTGAGTCCTGAATGGCAGTGACCCCAACTCCGTGGCAGCGACCGCAGCACCAGACTCCCTTCGATTAGTGAGGCATATTTCCATATGCAAGGCCGGTGACACGTGGTGCCACTAACCCTGTTCAACACAAGCCAATCCCACATGTGGAACTGTGTCCTGAGTGTTGAATGGCCGTGACCCCAACTTCGTGGCAGCGACCACAGCACCAGACTCCATTCAGTTTTATTTGTTGTTGTTTTCTTTAAATAAACTTGTTTTATATGTAAACCTATACATGACTAAGATTCTTGTTTTTCCAACCGCACAGGGACACTTCTGGGCCCAAGAAGGTTGTTGGGGGTATGTTGGTAATGTGGGAAGAGGGTGCGTTACCTGCTGATGTGGGGAGAGGCAGCATAAAAGGGGTATCTCTCACAGAAAGAACTCTAATATGTTTTCAGAAATGTCTCGGACAGATGCCAGATGACGGACTGAATCACAAAATGGTTTTTCAATGCTTATGTAGTGTGAGTTATGAACAGTTCGCACCCAGGCTCGCAGAGGGACAACTGCGGCCCGTCCGCACGACTCACAGATGCAGTACTACGAGCCGTCGGCTCCCAAAGGAACAGCAGTGTAGTAGCTCGTAGAGGTACAGGCACAGTAGCGTACTAGCTCGCAAACGTAGAGAGCTGCGAGCCAACGGACTGGCTTCTAACGGCATAGCTGCAAAGTGGTGATGTTGGGCAGAGGGAGCGTGAAAGAGTTATCTCGCAGAAATAGAGCTCCGGTATATTAAATTGCCCCCGAGACCTTTCTTTTATATTTTCACTCGATGCAAGAAAGCGCACTTTCTGGACCAAGACCTTTCTCCCTCCCAAATTTGGCGTAAATCCATTCAGCAGTTTGACCTGTAGCCATGTCTAAAGTTTCCTATGGAAAATCCATTGAGAAAACACGTTTTCACTCCCCCCACATAGCTACCTGTCGCAGGCGTACTCCCTGTTGGTGTGCAGGTCAGTGGTCTAGTTGTCAACATGTCACGGCCACTCCCTGAGGGCAGGTTTGCACACACACCACACCCGTCTGGCACATGCATCACAGGCCATGTGACCACGCAAATATAATGGATCGACCACATCACATCCTTTATTGCCGGTGTTGACTGGCTGGTAGGCGCTCCACGGGTCGCAATCATAAAGAGGCCATGAAAAGTTGCGACGAGGGTTAGTCGCACCCTGAGCTATATGGCAGTCAGGGGCCTACTACCACGTGGCGCGGGCTTGAGTTCCATAGGGTTAGTGCCACCTGAAGCTGATGTGGCCGCCAGGGTCCTACCACCACATGGCGCAGACTTGAGTTGCGCAGGGTTAGTGCCACCTGAAGCTGATGTGGCCGTCAGGGGCCTACCACCACGTGGCGCGGACTTGAGTTGCACAGGGTTAGTCGCACCCTAAGTTGTATGGCTGTCAGTGGCCTCCCACCACGTGGCGCTGACTTGCGTTGCACAGGGTTAGCAGCACCAAAAGCTGATGTGGTCTCCATCATTGATGACTCAGGACTCAGCGACATCTGTGAGATCTGCCGGGCCGCGGAGCTTTGACGGGCATGTGGAGTGCCCACTGGTAGACACTCTGGTGGCAGCAGGTAATTATTTGGTCATGGATGCGCAGAGGCGGCAGTATCTCTGTCTCTCTCACTTCCCTCTCTTCACTCCCTTTCTCACTCCCTTTCTTTCCTTCCCTCTCTTTTACTCTCTGGCTTTTTTTTCCTTCTCTGTGTCTCACTCTTTTGATATGCGCATTACACACGTCCTTATTTTGTGCTTTATTTTCCAGGCTGTGTCCTCGAAATTCATGGTCCCGACAGGAGTCTTCTGCCTTATTGTTTTGTGTTCAGTATGTTAAATTTAGTTTATCCTTTATATATACGTTTATGAAAAAATAAAGTTTGAAAAAAAAAACCTGTTATTTCCATGGTGTTAAACTTTGTGGCAGTTATCACGGGAATACTGGTGATGTCTGCAGTTTGCACCAGCTTCTGAATAATGTGTTAGATTTATCTCAACTTTAGTTGCATTAAAGTGCTGATAATGAAATGCAGAGTAGACGTTACCGTGGAAAAAGACACGCGGTGCACCTTTGCGATTTATTCTAAATACTAAAATCCTGTATTGAATTGCTGTGGTAGTGGGTGCACTTACAGTGTACACACAAAATCAATGAAGAAATGTCATTGTATTTATATTGATCGGGAATAGTGGGTCAGGTGCTGGATCTTGAAGGGATACACTGCCTAGTTTGTTTATTTTTCTATACACTAAAAAAACACATCACAACTTTCACAACAACTACGATGCGAAACAAATTCCGGCGATAAGCAGCGTTAGCACCAGGTATTTTACACCTGCTTTCTGCTGGTGTTAAGCAAGACGACTACCTGCAGCATGAAAGGGAACACAGCCAAGAGCCACACCGAAAAACCCACAGGTGCTATAGAGTCAATGAGCATGATACACGGATACCCATGAGGTCCACAACACTCATCGCAACAACCCCAGGACCGCCAACACCCCCCGAACCCGCATCTGAGCAAGTGTGTCCATGTGCTCATTGTGTTAGCATGATAGGCACAGGCCCTGCAACATCACAGTGCCAGCGGACGTTACCATGTCACCTCAGTGTTGGCAGTGAGCCTGGACATTTAGCTACGCACTCATCCTCCTGCATGCACAAGCGGAGTGTGCTGGTCCGGCGTACACAGGTCAGTGCAGGATTCTGCCTATCCGGCAAGGGGAACGGGGTGTCTCGGACATGTCCGTGTTCAGGAAGTGTGGTAAGTGTGTCTCTGTGTTCTGGTGTGGCCGCCACAAGCACCGCAGCAGTCGATGTAAAGTGGCATGCACCACCTCCAAACTGTAGTGTCACGGTGTGGTTGGAATGCCGCAGGACATACACAAATAGGAATTACAATGGTGTGCCGTAGGAGTGCACGGGATACAACAGTGCACCGTACAAAACTGTGGGGGCTCGTGGGAGGGAGGAGCAGCTGTTTGGCAACGTAACACACAGTGAACCCACCCATGTGCCACGTGCTGGGCATCTCATCCATGATGACCAGGGTTGCAGACATCCCACAACACCAACGACCGGCATTTGTACACATCCTGTATGAATACAGCTGGAGACTGTAGGGATGAAAGGTTCTTTGTCTGAGCTATCTTGCGCTAGCACATCTACTGCTCCGAGAAGGAACTTGCAAGTGGCCAGCCCCCCCGACAGATACGATAATATTTGCATCTGTCTCCCACACTACGCACTGCCCGATTTGAGAACTATTACACATCCCACACTCAAAAGTCCTTCGTCGTAGTTAGCGTGTGTGAAATGGCCTTCACACGTACTCCCACCACACCCCTGCCCTGCACCTATTGCACACAGACCCGGCTCATTGCACCAAGCTGTGTCATTTCATCCACAAGACTGGCACACGGCAAGCCAGTGCAGCTACAAGCAGACCCACTGACACGATGGCAGAGCATCCCGAACACATGGCCGATTTCGTCGCTGCAAACATCGTCGCAGTGCCAGCCCAGATACCCGCTCCGCTCGTTAGCAGGCAGAATTTGATCGCTGCGATCCTCGTCGCAGAGCCTGCCGCCGCTGGGTGAGATCGTCGCAGAGCCAGCCAAGATCATTGCACCGCTCGTTAGCGTGCAGAATTTTATCGCTGCGAACATCATCGCAGAGCCAGCCAAAATCATCGCGCCGCTCGTTAGCGTGCCAAATTTTATCATTGCGAATATCGTCGCAGGGCCAACCCAGATCATCGCTGGTGAAATTGTCGCCACGCTCGTTAGCGGGCCGAATTTTGTCGCATCGTGCCTTAGCGAGTAAATTTCCACCGGAAAAGCTACGCCTTGGAATCCATACAAGCATCGCCTCACTCCCCATACAGACCGGATTCGTCGCCCACGCCCGCTGCGTGCAGCAGGGTTGTCGCCTCGCCTCCCCAGGGTCTCCGGACTGACGCTGTTGCTTGTTTTTCGACGCCTGAGCGCCGCTAAGATCTTTTATCGCCTCACCAGGTACTGTTGGCTAAAATTGACGCTAAGGTGAATGATTTTGTCGCTAAGCTAAGAACTCTTTTTGAAACCATATTCTTGAACTGTGTATGTTTTTGTCGTTTTGGTCTTGTGTAGTTTATATAAAAGTACTTTATTTATCTACACTGGTGTGGAGTCCATTTGTGGTGTTTTCACTGTGTTACTGTGAGTGTTGGTACAAATACTTTACACATTGCCTTTGATAGCCTAGACTGCTCAGGCCAAGCTACCTAGAGGGTGAGCAGGGGTTATCTTAACAGTGTATCCCCCTTTCCCTGACTAGAAGTAAGGGTCCCTACTTGGACAGTGGCACCTACCCTGCCAACTAGAGACCCCCAGATCTAACAGCAACGTATTCTATCAACACACTTTGCAGAACATTCTACAACACATGCAGGTTATTTTTTAAACCTAACGATATTTTTTTTGCAACATTTTCTCGAACATTTAACGGCACGTGCAGGTTAAAAGTTCACGATTGCTTAAAGTTCGAACAGTGCCTTCCAAATTCAAGTAGCAGTTGTGGTTGAGTTGAGCAAATTTTATCCTATGATATGTACCCCACGTTTAAACTGCTTTTTCTTAACCAATCACAAAGATACTTTTCCACAAAATGAAGGTGCACCCTACTTTTGTATGGCAAAAAAAAGTAGTTCCCCATCTTTAAACATATCTCTTATTCTACAAACGGACTGCATGAGCTACAGACATCTATCCATTCCTCCCAGCCGTACCTTCAAAATGCTGGTGTGGATCGTAGGACATAGCTATGTTTTCTGGTGCAAGAGGTATGCAGAACGACGTATTGACTTAGACCTAGGTTTACAAAATGTGGACATTAAATGGTTTGGACAGAGAGGATTTAAGTGGCACCAATTATTGCCTTTGGTTAAAACCTGTTTGCATCTCCAACACCCTGACCTCATGATTGTGCACTGTGGTGGAAACGACCTAGGCACATTGACTTGGGTAGGTTTGGAAATGCTAATGCAGGACACCTTTCAACAATTGATGTTGCATTTGCCTCAAACTGTCTTTGTATATTCCAATACATGCCAAAGACAGAAGTGGAAATGGTCAAACCAATTTTGTCCTCAGATTGAAAAATCTAGGAAGAATGTCAACAAAGCTGTGTCTGCATAACTCAGAGATCACAGATCAGGGAAATCGAGTTTTTCTTAATAACCTGAAGCTGTGCATCTGCACTTATATGTAGCTCCAACTAATAAACACAAGCCGCCTTATATTCCCAATATCGATTCGCAGAGTGACAGCTGCGATCCGGCTAGCACACGGACACCTGCGGCCCGTCAAGAAGCCTCGCAGAGGGACACCTGCGGCCCGTGGGCTCAGCTCGCACAGGGAGAGCTACGGGCCGTCGGCTCGGCTCGCACAGTGTGGCTCGCAAACGCACACCAGCGTGCTGGGTCGCAGAGGGAGAGCTCCGGTCTAACTCGAAAAGGGACACCAATGGGCCAACGGCCCTGGTAGCAGAGACACACCTATCACCTAACGGACTGACTCGCACATGTACAGCTAGGGACACGACGGCTCGCAGACACACAGCTGCAAGCCGACGGACTGCTACTGTTTTATGCTTTAGGGTAGTACAGTGGTGTTTGGGTAGTGTAGGGGGCTGTGCTGGGGGTAGTATTTTAGGGTTTAGGGTAGTGCAGAGTGTGTTTGGGTAGGGGGTAGATTTAGGGTTTAGGGTATTGCACTGGTGTTTGGGTAGTTTAGGGGATCGTGCTGGGGTAGTGTTTTAGAGTTTACGACAGTGCAGTGGTGTTTGGGTATTCTTTGGGTAGTGTAGAGGGTCGTGCCGACAGACTGACTCACAGAGCTCCGAGCCGACGGACGGGCTTCTAAAGGCATACCTGCAACCTGGTGATATGAGGAGAGGCCGCGTGAAAGGCATATCCCACACAGACACAGATGCCAGTGTTGCCTCGCACAGGTAAAAATGTGGACCCGATGGCTTCTAAACGGAGAGATGCGAGCTGATGGAGTAAATCACAAAATGGCTGCCAACACTTCCTGGTTTCAACCATTCACAGCCAATAAGCTGCAAGCTGTCAGAATTCTCAAATTGAGATATCTGTAAAATTTGATATTTCTCAAAAACTACTGAACGGATTTACACCATTTAAACAAAAGTGTGCTTGTGTGCTTTCTGGACCATCACCTTTCTCCCTGCCAAATTTGGCGTAATTCTGTTCAGCAGTTTCACCTGTAGTCTTCTGTAAAGATTCGTATGGAAATTCCATGGAGAAAACACGTTTTAGGACCCTCTTTTTTCTCAGCCCCTCCTACACCATTCACCCTCAAACTTTCAATATAGGAGCTAATCAAAAAAAGAGAGACTTTTTGGATAATTTCATAAAGATTCGTCAAACGACGCCAAAGTTACAAGCACATAGAAGACTCCAGCATGGGGGTTGTGCAACCCCCCTCCCAACATACGTGAAACCCCGGGGCTGCGCGGACCCCAGCGGACCCCCGCAACCCCTGCGAGCCCCTGCTATTATTTTTTAAGAAATACCCCCGCAACCTAGCCCACCCAAGGGCCTCATTAACATAAAACGCAAGAACCCGCGGCCCCAGCGCGAATTCTTGCCGATTTTTTATTTATTTTTAAATGATTTTTTGGGCCTGGGAGTCCTCCTGGGACCCCCTGTGCAGACCTAGTGGGTCAGGGTTTTTCTACCCTGCCACCTTCTCTTGTTTTATACCTTCTCTGTTTTTGGGTGACTCGCTTCTACCGAACCACAAGATGGCTGCCAACACTTCCTGGTTTGGAGTGCTAGCAGCCAATCACAGTGAAGCTTGCGCACGCGACTTAGGCTCCACCCAGATATTGAAACTTTTATTTTTCTAATATCTCTTCAACTACTGAACTGATTTACACCATGTTTAAAAAGGTCGCTTTCTGACCTAAGCACTACCTTTCTGCCAAATTTGGAGTAATTCCGTTCAGTAGTTTCGACTGTAGCCCTGCACAAAGTTTCGTATGGGAAATTGAGCAGTTCGAGCTGTAGCTCGTCGCAAAATTTACTATGTAAATTAACATGGAGAAAACGAGTTTTGGGACCCCCCTTTTTTCTCAGCCTCCGCTTGACGAATCACCCCCAAACTTTCAGGATAGGAGCTGACCTGGATAGATTTCTTTTGAGAATTTCAGGCAGATTCGCCAAACGAAGCCAAAGTTATTAGCAAATCAAAAAATGCTTTTCCTATGGAAACTAGGTTCTAACTATAACTACCTACTGGCAACCGCCAGTAGGTAATATATATATATATATATATTCACTGAAAAAACCATAGGTTTCAGAGACGTTATAGTTAGAAATTAGCATTTAAAAAACCTTAGAAATTCACAGAAAAAAACATAGGTTTCAGGGCTGTTATAGTTAGCTGGCCATTTCACTCGTACAAAACCATAGAAATTCCTCCATTATAGTTAGTTCTGCTAATTATAACTCGCGCGCCCGCAATGCACTGCTAATGATGTCACATATTGCATCATTCATGACATGGTCAGTGACATCACTGATAACATCACTGATGACATCTCAAATGACATCACTGATGACATCACTGATGACATCATCCAGTGAATGTGGTTTAGTTTGAAATTTAAATATGTATTATATATATATATACCAATCTGTATTGAAGATTGAGTGGATATATAAGTGTCTGGAAGGAGGATTTAGTAGCTGTCTGACTGTCCGTTTAAGTGAGTAATTAAAAGTGCGTCACTTAATACATGGATTAGTAACTAAACTATGTGAATGTGTGCATCACTGTCTCTGTTGTTGTATAACATGCTGCATCAGTTGGTCACTAACTACATGAGTGTGTATATGAGTTATTAATTAGTTGGGTGAGTATTTGTATGGGACACTGAGTTTGTGTGTGGTTGGATGGGGTGTGTGTTACTCTATGCATAGATGTGTGAATGGTTGATTGACTAGGTGTATAGGTTTAAGAGTGCATGTGGAAACAGTTGTTTGGGTGACTGAGTGTATTTTGTTGTGTGTTGGTGAGCGGATATATGTTTTAGTTGTACATCTTCAACAAAGTAAAAAAATAAAAGGCATTGTATGTCAGAGTTGGTGTATATAAATAAGTATGTGTAAGAGTCAGTGATTGTGAGAGTAACTATATGAATGAGTGTATAATTGTAATGGGGATTTTTTAACATATTAGCTATGAGTTACTATGTGTTTGAATAAATGAGGTGTTGTTGGATAATTGTGTAAGTGAGTAAATGTAAGTGTGATTCATTTTTTTCATGAGTGAGTAGGATGACTGCATAACCGACTAAGATGACTGCTGATGTGTCAATGTCTATATATGTGTATAAGTGCATTTGATAGTGTTCTATTAATTAGTGACTGCATGTATAAACTATTCTGTTGTTGAATGGGTAGTTGTGTGTGTAGACTTAGGAATCAGTGAGTGGGTATGTAGTAACTGGTATTGGTGTGTCAATGGTTTCAAATATGATACTCTGTATTTTACAGTGAGTGATGAAAGGTTATACTAATGTATGATGAGGTGTATCAGATTGTCACATGGATGATGTCATCAGTGATGTCATCAGTGATGTCATTTGAGATGTCATCAGTGATGTCACTGACCATGTCATGAATGATGCAATATGTGACATCATCAGCAGTGAATTGCGGGCGCGCGAGTTATAGTTAGCAGAACTAACTATAACGAAGGAATTTCTATGGGTTTGTACGAGTGAAATGGCCAGCTAACTATAACACCCCTGAAACTTATGTTTTTTTCTGTGAATTTCTAAGGTTTTTTAAATGCTAATTTCTAACTATAACGTCTCTGAAACCTATGTTTTTTTCAGCGAATTTCAAAGCTTTTTTAAATGCTAATTTCTATCTATAACGTCTCTGAAACCTATGTTTTTTTTCAGTGAATTTCAAAGGTTTTTAAATGCTAATTTTTAAGTGTGATAGTAGTTATACCTTTTTTTTGTACTGATTTTCGACAGTTTTTTAACTGTTCATTTATAAATATTTTATTCATTAAATAACATTATATATTTTTCTGAAAATTGCAAAAAAACATTTAAAAAAATTACAACTGAAATATTGATTCATTTTTTTGTTTTAATTTTTTTATTTTAATATATTTATATTATTTTCTTTAAAAAAAAGTTTTTTCCCTGAGTCGCGCACTCAAAGCGTACACATCACGGTGGGTGCGCGGATTCTAGCCGCTATTTTAGAAAAGTCGTGAAGGATCCGGATATGGCTGCGTGTTTTTCAGTTACATCATATACATTTAATCTTACGTGATGTGCACGATTGGTATGCGACCAGTCCGCGGCTCCTGCTCCCGCGCATTTGCGACACATGCACATTACGGTACGAGATGCTTGCGCAGTGGCGGGTCCAGTGTGATGTCATATACGTGCTGGGGCGTGCTGGGTGCGCAACTCCCGCAAAAAAAAATTATGTTTCAAAATGATATGTATGTGTCTTTAATATACATATTAGGGCAAGAGATTATCTAAGATAGTCATAAAAATAACTTATTTGTACTTATAATAAACTTATATTATTTTTAAATATATTTTCGCAAAGTTGGGTGCGTGCATCGTGAGTGCAGAGAACCAGGTCAGCAGAGGTGCTGTAGAGCCAGAGAAACCAGGTCAGCAGAGCCGTTGTAGAGCCAGAGAACCAGGTCAGCAGAGCTGCTCTAGAGCCTAAGAAGCAGGTCAGCAGAGCTGCTCTAGAACCAGAGACCCAGGTCAGCAAAGCTGCTCTAGAGCCAGAGACCCAGGTCAGCAGAGCTGCTCTAGAGGCCGAGAATCAGGTCAGCAGAGCTGCTTTAGAGTCATAGAACCAGGTCAGCAGAGCTGCTCTAGAGGCAGAGAACCAGGTCAGCAGAACTGCTTTAGAGCCAGAGAACCAGGTCAGCAGAGCTGCTTTAGAGCTAGAGAAACAGGTCAGCAAAGCTGTTGTAGAGCCAGAGAACCAAGTCAGCAGAGCTGCTGTAGAGCCAGAGAAACCAGGTCAGCAGAGCTGCTTTAGAGGGAGAGAACCAGGTCAGCAGAGCTGCTTTAGAGCCAGAGAACTAGGCCAGCAGAGCTGCTTTAGAGCCAGAGAACCAGGTCAGCAGAGCTGCTTTAGAGCCATAGAACCAGGTCAGCAGAGCTGCTTTAGAGCCAGAGAACCAGGTCAGCAGAGCTGGTCTAGAGCCTAAGAACCAGGTCAGCAGAGCTGCTCTAGAGCCAGAGAACCAGGTCAGTAGAGCCACTGTAGAGCCAGAGAAACCAGGTCAGTAGAGCTGCTTTAGAGGGAGAGAACCAGGTCAGCAGAGCTGCTCTAGAGCCAGAGAACCATGTCAGCAGAACTGCTTTAGAGCCATAGAACCGGGTCAGCAGAGCTGCTTTAGAGCCAGAGAACCAGGTCAGCAGAGCTGTTGTAGAGCCAGAGAACCAGATCAGCAGAGCTGCTCTGTAGCCTAAGAACTAGGTCAGCAGAGCTGCTCTAGAGCCAGAGAACCAGGTCAGCTGACCTGCTGTAGAGCCAGAGAAACCAGGTCAGCAGAGCTGCTTTAGAGGGAGAGAACAAGGTCAGCAGAACTGCTTTAGAGCCAGAGAACCAGGTCAGCAAAGCTGCTCTAGCTGACACTGACTGACTGACACTGACAGACTGACACTGACAGACTGACACTGACTGACTGACACTGACAGATTGACACTGACTGACACTGACTGACACTGATTGACTAACACTGACACTGACTGACACTGATTAACTGACACTGACTGACTGACAATGACTGACACTGATTGACTGACACTGACTAACTGACACTGACTAACTGACACTGACTGACTGACTGACACTGACCGACACTGATTGACTGACACTGACTGACTGACACTGACACTGATTGACTGACACTGACTGACACTGACTGACACTGACTGACTGACACTGACTGACTACTCTCTACTACTCTATTACTCACTCTCTACTACTCTCTCTCTACTACTCTCTCTCTACTACTCACTCTCTACTACTCAGTCTCTACTACTCTCTGCTACTCACTCTCTACTACTGTACTACTCTACTACTCACTCTCTACTACTCTCTACTACTCACTCTCTACTACTCTCTACTACTCACTCTCTACTTCACTCTCTCTACTATTCACTCTCTACTACTCACTCGCGACTACTCTCGACTACTCACTCTCTACTACTCACTCTCTACTACTCTCTACTACTCACTACTACTCTCTTCTATTACTCTCTTCTACTCACTCTCTACCACTCACTCTTTACTACTCTACTACTCACTCTCTTCTACTCTCTACTACTCTCTCTCTACTACTCACTTTCTATTACTCACTCTACTACTCTCTACTACTCACTCTCTACTACTCACTCTCTACTACTCACTCTCTACTACTCACTCTCTACTACTCTCTACTACTCTCTCTCTACTACTCACTCTCTACTGCTCACTCTACTACTCTCTACTACTCACTCTCTACTACACTCTCTACTATTCACTCTCTACTACTCACTTTCTACTACTCGCTCTCTACTACTCTCTACTACTTGCTCTCTACTACTCGCTCTCTACTACTCACTCTCTACTACCCTCTACTACTCACTCTCTACTACTCACTCTCCACTACTCTACTGTGGTAAATATTTCGTTACCGGTACTATTTTTATGCGGTAAAGTCTTAGTGAGAATAAGTCAGTAAAAATAAGAGGCAGAATCCGTGGTATTAGAGGTTTTAAAAGGCTTTATTCCTATACAAAGGAATACAATTCGAATTGTAGGCATTCTATTCCATCACCACGAAAGTTCAGGAAGGAAGGGGCATACATTATTGACAGATAAGCAGTTTTATAGAAAATGCATTACAGTGAAACAGATGCAAGAGGCGTAACAGCTGATAGTATAGATAAAAGGTACATACGTAGCTAATAGAGGCGTATACATGGGTGTAACTAAAATACGTCATTAAACATGATGTCACAAGTGGGTGGATCCATAGAAGAATCCTGCAATGTCAGCAGAAATATTTGGCAGAGATGCGCGCGCAGCCGCATGACGTGTGATTGACGTGCAACTAGAGGGTGAAGGGGACTTGACATTTAGCTCTACATGTGGAGACAGAAGTCTGGGGTTATGTCAACCTAATCCCAAATCATATCTAATATCCTATGTTTAAAGAACTGTGTTATCCAAAAGGAAAGGTCTCTAGGATAGAATCTATTCTATACTGACTGTTAGTGCGTGTACAAGCGTCTAAGTGTCTACATGAGATGCGAGGGGGTAGGAATATTCCATGGTAACGGGGCTATGAATTACTTGCATGAGGACAGCGAGGCCTGGCCCTTTGCACGGTAGCTGGAGGAATGTTTACCTAAACTACTAGACAGGAATGCATCGGATGAGGAGGGAGGAGATAATCTTGAAGGTGAAATACAGTTTTTGGCAGGCAATATGCTGGATCAGGCACCGTTAGCCGCGCAGGGAGTAGGACAAAGTTCATGGATACAGATGCAGGCTCGGACTGGAGCTTTCAGAGGCAGAAGGCAGGAAAAGGCTTGATGACAGAATTCAGGGCCTACTCGCCTGAATCTGTAAAATGTGGAAAGTGAACCACATAAAGTCGGTGGCCTTTCATACTTAGGAATGGAATATCTGACCCATTCATGGCGGGTCTGAAAGAGGACATGTTGACGGTGGACGCACATATATTTGCGTCTTCAAAACTGGAGTAGGAGGGAACATACATGTACTTATAGCATGTACATGGAGCCGTTGGGGTCTACGATAGGGGACATAACTGATCACAAAATTCATATTTCCTCATTCCCTCCTTGTCCCCTACGGACCCTCAGGAGATATCGATCTTCATCAATCCATCGATCTGTTCATATAGCATCATTTGTTCTTCTTTCTTCTTCCGGGATCTTGAATGAAAACGTGGATGTGGGATACACGATGTGGCACACAGACCACAAATCGCTGGCCCACATTGTAGACATAAGCAGCAACTGAATAGTATGAGAAAGCCAATACCTAGGAAGGATAGAATTCTCCATCCCCAGGCTGACAACACGCCCCAGAACCAACCGGACCAAGTCCAGGTGCCTGGACTCTGGTGTATCTGGCTTATAATCTTATGAAGGCGGGTTATGGCTTTATATACTGACGGCGAATTTTCTGGTATGAAAATGCAGCAACTTGATCCGATGACCCTACAAGCTCCGCCCCTATCGGCCAGGATGACGTCAAGGACAAGACGATTTTGAAGCACAACAATCCGCATAGCAGACTGCTCTTCTGTTAAATTGCCTAAGGCGGAGATAGTCTCGTTCACTACTGCTTCAAGGGTTCTGGTTAATCTACGTATCAGCTTACTATTAGTGACTGTACCTATATAGGGAAAGAATCCTTTATTGAAATCTGTGTATTTTTCCCATGCTGTTTCAGTGTAATCGACAATTGGGAGATCTCTCTGTTGTCTATTGTGTACTAAATGGGTATTTCTATGATAATCAGGAGGAGCTAGGAAAACAGGTGGCAGAAGGAATGCTATGTAACAAGTACCATCCCAATCTAGAGGTAGACATATATATGCGGTCTGGCCACATATGAAGTAGGAATGATGGGAAGCTCTAAATGTAGACTTGCCTTGATCACTGAATTTTATTACAGTGGTGCATTTACTGTGGCCCATGTGTATGGAACCATTCTTTTTTATACATAATTCCCCTTTTACTGGGAATACTGACATGGCGGGCAAGATTGGTGTAGCTTCAGATTCAACGTTCAAGATCATGAGGTTAAGTGTAAAATTACCTAATCCATATACTTCATTTTCTAGATCAGTTCCTGTTCTTTTGGGGAGTCCCTCCTTGTTAGGGTAGCAGACTTTAAGTAAAACTAGGTTCAGGTTTCCCCAAACCCAGTTGTCTTGATAAACTGCGGAATTTGAATCTAGGGAATTAATCAAACTAAACCATGCTCCACAGGAGCCATTGTGTGTGAACGGATAGGGAAAGAGGGGCAAAACTCCCTTATAGTTTTGATAGGGAGGGAGTCGGCCACATATCCAACAATTTGTGGCATTGCTGGTCTGATGGGAATGATGTAACATACTAATGAATGTGTTGTTGCGCAGCGCAAATCTATATGACAACTCATGCGGAGGTAATTCGCTAAAAGAATGTTCTGCAGTTACATTGTAAGCACGCTTAAGAATAGGGTAATACATATGCAATAGTATGCTAAAAATAATGATCAGAAGACTTAGGAAAAACAAAATTAATAATGTTACTGTGCAGTGACTACGAAGTGATTTACAATATGCATGCTTTTTCAGCTGCATTCGCTGATTTCTTTCTCTATTCCGGTCTAGAGGATACATGTCAGAAACAAATTCAACCGATTCACCTTGGAGAGGACTTAAACAATCAAATTGTCTGACTTACTAGACCTCAATTTTAGTTTATAAAGTTCTTGTTTTGATTTCTCAACCAAGGGGAGCTTTGAGTCTGTCTGTGAGGGAATACAAGGTTGAGTATTGACACTGGATGGTAGTCCATAAAATTTCTTGATATGACTCGAGTGCAACCACCCTTTGCGACCCTCAATCTTCACGGCAGTCCTTGTAGTCAGTAGAACCAACTTAGGCGACTTCCACCTAGGATCCAGTTGGGTCTTCCGGTCGAAATTCCTGACCAAAACCAGGTCACCAGGAACCACGTCATGGGGCTTCACCTCAGTATTATCGGGAAAAGCTGCGGCTACCTGTGAACGACAAGATTGTAGTGCAGACATCAAGGAAGCCAGGTAATCTGTCAGCATATTACAGTCAACATCAGTGATTTTGCGAGGTATAGGCGTCCCCCACATATTTGGTGGTCTACCGAAGATCACCTCGTACGGGGATAGCCCAGTTCGAGAATGTGCTACCATTCTCATGTAAAAGAGCGCAACTGGTAAGGCTACTATCCAGTCGACACCTTTTTCCCTACATATTTTGGACAATCTAATTTTCAGAGTTTGATTATGGCGTTCCACGAGACCTGCGGCCTCGGGATGCCGGACACAGTGGAATTTCCATTGGTAGCCTAACAAAAGGGAAACGTGTTTCATTAGTTCGGATGAGAACGGCTGGCCGTTATCTGAGTAGACAACACGTGGTAAACCGTATCGTGGGAAGAATTCTCGAACTAACTGTTTGGCAGTAGTCGGAGCAGTGTAATCTGAAACCGGGTATGCTTCTGTCCAACGGGAAAGAGCACAGACAACTACGAGAACATATTTGAATCCTCGACATCGTTCCATCTGGATATAATCCATCTGGAGGACTTCAAAAGCATGATCGGGAGGTTGAAATCCACCCTGCTCTACGGGGATGCTTTTACCTGGATTAAACTGACAACATATCATACAGGTACGAACTTTTTGTTTAGCTGCTGCTCGCAAGTGTTTGTTGAACCAAATGTGTTGAATGCTGTCTAGCATAGCTTTCTCTCCTAGGTGCGCTGGACTATGTATTGTGTTAATGATGACTTGAACCATAGAGTCGGGAAGAAACCATATAGATTTTTCCTTCGTCATCCATCCTTGATCCGTTTGGATCCCTCCTAATTCAGTCCATTTCTTTATTTCTTCTGGTGTAGCATGTGTCTGTATGTCAATTACATCAAGGGCGGGATCCTTAACTGTCATGCAATGTGTTAGTGTCGGAACTATTGTCTTTGTCATGTCAGTTGTGAGAGTCTGATTCTGAGCAGTCTGTTTAGCTGTTCTGTCAGCTAGGTCATTACCCTGAGAAATGATATCGGTAACTTTTGTATGGGCTTTGCATTTCATAATCGATATTGCAGTAGGTAGATGAATCGCGTCTAATAGGGTTTGAATGAGGGGTCCGTACTGGATGTGGGCACCGTGAGAAGTTAAATAACCTCTCTCTCGCCACAGTACGCCGAAGTCATGGACGACTCCGAATGCATAACGTGAATCTGTGTATATGTTGACTTTCTTATTTTTGGCTTGAATACAGGCTTGTGTCAGAGCGATGAGCTCTGCTGCTTGAGCTGACAAAGTGTTAATACGATTTGTTTCAGTGACTTCAGTGTCTGTTGTGACTGCGTAAGCGGCCACTAACTCTCCTGTACTTGTTCTCATACATGACCCATCTACATACAATGTCAAGTCTGGATCTGACAAAGGGATATCTGTCAAGTCTTGTCTGGGTTTCGTCGTTATAGTAATAACTTCGACACAATCATGTGCCAATGGATCTGTTCCGCCCACTGGTAACAGTGTGGCAGGATTTAACGTATTACAACGTCTGATTTCTATGTGTGGCTGAAACAATGTCAGTTCGTAACCGGTGAGTCTCGCTATAGTCAAGTGTTGTGTTTGTGTGCGGTTCAAGAGAACCTCCACTGCATGTGGTACTTGTACTGTCAATTGATGTCCTAACACTATGGCATCGCTTTGCCTGATTGCTAAAGCTGTTGCTGCCACCGATTTCAGGCACGCAGGAAGAGCCTGAGCTACTGGATCTAATGTACTAGAGAAATAAGCACATGGTTTGTGTGATCCTGCTTGTTCCTGAGTGAGTACTGACAAGGCAGTACCTTCGCGTTCTGTAACAAAGAGTGTAAACTGTTTACTGTAACATGGTGTTGCTAAAACAGGTGCTTGGCATAAAGCTTTCTTTAAACTTTCAAAGGCGTGTGTATGTTCTTGAGTCCAAGGGAGGACAGTCAATGTGGCTGCCTCCTGTGTTGTCAACTGGATGAGTGGTTTTGCTAGAAATGCATATTGAGGGATCCACTGCCTACAGTATGAAGTGAGGCCTATAAAAGCCCGCACCTCCTTTTGTGTCTTGGGTGGTGGCATGTTAGCGATTAACTGGATGCGGTCGAGTGTAAGCTGCCTTCCCTCCTTGGACAGCGAGTGCCCAAGGTAAACAACTCGCTGGACACAGAATTGCAGCTTAGAAGGGGACACCTTGTGTCCCTTGTTAGCCAAAAATTTTAAAACCGTCAGTGACGCTGTTTCACATTCATGTTCGCTTCGGGCGGTGATCAGCAGATCATCGACATATTGAAGCAAGGCAGTGTTAACTGGCATGTGGATACTGTCAAGTTCTCGTTTCAGTGCTTGGCTATAGATGCTGGGGCTTTCTGTAAATCCTTGAGGTGCGCGTGTGAATTTAAAACTTCGTCCATTTAAACTGAACCCGAACAAATATTGACTTTCCGGATCGATTGGGACGCTAAAGAAGGCATTTTTGAGGTCAATTACAGTGAAGAACGTTGCTTCTGAGTCAATAGCTGTTAGTAATGAAGAGATATCTGGGACCACAGGGTATTGTGGTACAATACATTTATTTAATTCGCGCAGATCAATAACTAATCGATATACTGGTGGTGCCTGTGGATCCGTTCTTTTAAGAATCGGAATTATCGGGGAATTACATACATTGGAGTCGGTTTCGACAACCACTCCTTGTGCAATGAGCTCGTCAATGATTTGCAGCAAAGCCACAACAGCATCGGGTGGTAACTTGTATTGTCGTATTCGTGGTAATACTACTACTGTTTTTAGTGTGACACGATATGGTGTAATATTCATGCAACCAACATCAGTGGGGCCTTGTGCCCATAAATGTGTAGGTAAATTCTGCAGTCGGTGATCCATGTCTCTGGACACATAGTGACCTTTAAAGTCACGTAAAAATAGTCGTACTCCTTCCGGAGAACAACATATTATAGCTCCTAGAGCTTTCAATGTTTTTATACCTAACAAGTTTTCTGGACATGATTTAGTAAGCAATAAATCTGTAGTACGTGTCAATGGACCAATCGTAAGTGGAAGAGGTTGTGTCACGTCATTTATTACAGGTTTTCCTGAGAATCCAAGGGAAATATTTTGTGAGCCTGAGAGGGGTGCCCCTGGAACTTCACTGCGTCTTATAGTTGTTCTGCTTGCCCCTGTATCAAGTAAAAGCTTTCTGTCTTCCCCTAATAGTTCACTATGTACATAAGGTCCCTCTTGGTCTACCGGAACCTCAATAAGGGGTAAGCCAACTTCCCTCTCTAGACTATGTCATGTATATCGCTGATAATCGGGATAATCTGCTTGTGCATACTGATACATCTGTTGTGTTGTTGCTTGTGTTGCAGCAATAGGCTGCGCTTGTGGTGGTGCTATGGTCTGTTGTGGAGCTCCCTGTTGCGGAGCTAATTGTTGCGGAGCTAACCTAGGTTGTGCATGCTGAGGAATTTGTTGTTGATTCTGATCCTGTCTAGGTGGACGTGGTCTCTCCTGGGTTCTACCTGTAGCAATATTATGTTTCAGGACTGGACAATCGTGTATATAATGACCTTGTTGTTTACAATAGTTGCATGTCCCTTTCGTAGGACCTGCGGAATCACCCTTATGATGACCATCAGCTGGAACTGACTGTGCAACAAGCATTTTCATTTTGGTATCTTTCATACGTCTTTGTTCGTGTTCTTGTTCTTCTCTAATTCTATTGTGATGATATTGTAACATCTGTAACATCTGTGATGGGGTATTACCTTGCCAGGTACTTTCGAATTTCAATACTCTATTCTTGACTTGTAGCAGAGAAGTTTCAACTAATTTTGTCACAAACAGATGTGGATATGACTCACTACTGGCTTTTATACCACTATTTATACCAAAACATTTTTCAAATCGGGAATAGAAATCACTAGTGTCTTCATCTGGTTTTTGTTTACAGGCTGAGATTGCACCCCAGTCTTCCTTTTTCGTAGTTAATAAACGTGGTAGTACCTGCACTAATAGTCCTGCTAGTGCTGTAGTCTTTTCCCCAAGTCCTGATCCTGCAGCTCGGGCCTTCTCTTCGTTTTCCAATGCTGTCCAATCTATCTTTTGGTCTCCCACCTCCCATTCCTTTTTTTTGAGTTTCTCATAAACACCGGAGGGTAATAGGACTTTTAATATTTTCATAATGTCGGGGTAGGTATACTCTCCCATGAGTAACATGTCTTTTATCTCGCGGTGGAAACCTGCTGGGTCCTTGTCATGGCTGGGTACTACTTGCTTCATTTCCAATAATTCTAGTTTAGTTATAGGCGTGTACACAAACACGCGTGTAAAGTTATTACCGTCACCTCTGATTGGGTGTACTTCGCGTAACGGGTTCTGTCTATCTATATGATACATTTTTCTTCCCATGATGGGAACTGGAACGTGTTCTGGGCATACGAAATTTAAATATTGGTTTCGGAATTCTAGAATTTCTTTAATCAAATCAGTACTTGACCCTCTCCATATATTCGTGAGCAGTTCTGTCAATATGTCAGGTAAGGGTCCTGGATCGGAGTGTTGGCTTTTATATAATATAAGGAGGTGTTGAATCATGTATATACTAGCTAAGCGCTGTTCGTATGGGTCAAGATTCAGAAACGTGTGTGCAAGTACATCATCATTGTAGTCGCTGGGACTGTCA
Source organism: Triturus cristatus (assembly GCF_964204655.1). NCBI lineage: Eukaryota > Metazoa > Chordata > Amphibia > Caudata > Salamandridae > Triturus > Triturus cristatus. The sequence continues at coordinate 516,749,906 of NC_140588.1, forward strand.
GCCCATTGTACTGCTGACCTAGCTAATTCTTGTTCGTCCATGGAATCGAGCATATGGTACCCTCTTCGATCTCGGAGTAATTTATCAACGGCTTGGAATAGGTGTTCGGGGGATTTTGTATTTAACACAGGGTTTGGAAAATGTCTATTATATTCTGGACGTATTGGACGTATCGGGTCATTAAAGTCTCTAGTATTATTATGGGGTCTTCCTCTACCTACATAAGCTATTGTTTCGACTTGTTCTGATTCTTGCTCCTCCTCCTCCTCTGATTCTACTCTGTCTGTTTCTCATCTTTCTTTATGTATTCGTTCTACTTCCTTGCGGATCTTTCGACACATGGCGATTATACACGCCTGTCTATCGTGTTTCTCTTCTGATATGTTCTGACCCCATTTGACAAGTCTTTGCATGGTATCGTGATCTGCCCCGGGCCTGTCTTGATTCCTAATTACACAATTTATGAAAAAACGTAGTAGTTGTCTTTGGACATCCACTTTCTGGTATTCCATAGCTTCGTTAATACTTTCTGGACCTCGCCCTGTTTGGACAAAGCGATATATTTCTTCTAGGTGTTCACCCATTCCTGGTATTGTCATTAAATATAATGTAGCTCGTCTTATACGTAGTGATGATATGAGCAATTTATCCTGTCTACCTGGTACTGGGTCGTATCTACAATCCACAAGCTGTTCTTTAAACATGTCGGATGTCGCTAATTGGGGTGTACGTTGGAGTGCTAAATCTCTGAGGGTCTGTTTATTTCGCGGCGGGGTGGCAAACATGTCTGTCGTACCTCCTGTAGCACCATCTGAGGCGCTAGGCACGAAAGGATTCGTTGGACGTAGGATAGAGATTGTAGATGCAGGAAAAACTGCAGAAACGGACGGACCTGTGGGAACTTGTGTAGGAGTTTGTAGTTGCGGGGATACAGACGGATGCTCTTGGTGTTGAACACCATCGGCAAGCGGTATGTGCGGTATGGCATTAGCATACTCGGGAGCTACGTCATCTAAATAGGAGGAAAGGAAAACGTCCTTTGCTGTTTTGGGATGTGTTTTGGGATGTGTTTTGGGATGTGCTTTTATCGGGAGTAATGGAGGAGTTAAATCTTTTGGTATTTCCGGGGTAGCCTTAGGTAACCCTTCGGCCAGAAGAGGATACATACCATTCATAAGAGTGTTTCTTTGTCTATCTATTTGTTCTGAGTTTACTCGGTACCTTCCTCAAGTAATAGATTTTCTCGAGTTTTATTTGAATTCTCTCTACCTTTCTCGTCCTGTCTGTGTGCTTTTTCTGTACGTCTGTATGATTCTTTACACCATAATTCAATGGCATCTTTCTGTGACTGTCTGGCTTTCTTTTTCCATAATTCTTCTTCTACTCTCATGATGCAATCTGCATCCCAGGTCCCCGTTGCGGGCCATCTCTGACTCTCTGGTAATTCTTTGGTGTAGTCCACCCATAAATCAAGAAATAATACGGCATCTAGACCATGCTTATGATACATAAAGTATCCTGGAGTATCCCTAGGTGGAATGGGAACAGCTTCTTCGAGTACACCTTTTCTAGTTTTGATCTGTCTTAGTTTCGAAAAGAGCGGCATTTTTAGATCTTGTTTCTAGAACACACTTTATACGATGAACACAATAATGAACAGTCATTCACACCACAATGTATAGAACGTATTAAAACATTTAACATTTAACAGTTTTAACGAACAATGATAACTAATAGAAAACTAGTTACTGACATAATACTGACACTAGATAATATTTATTTATATGCAAGACATACTATATATACTGCTAAACAGTACAGATACACTGCTGAAACAGTGCAGACCGGACTTGTGTACCCAAACCCGTCTTGACCGGCACAGACTATGTGCACGTTAAGTGCCTCCCCGGTAATGGTACTCACCGGGTAGCTCGGAACGGAAGGCCTCGGAACGGAACTGAAACTGGACCGGACTGGACTCGACTCGACTGGACTCGGAACTTCGGAACCTGGTGGGCCTCTGTATACCTCGGATCTTGCTCTCTCGGCTAGGCTCTGGTCGGGATACTTCGCACTTCTCACCGCCTCGTCTGGGTGTTGATCGCAGCCTCAGTTTCCCCCGCTTGGCCGGAGGGAGATACAGGAAATCCTGCAGGTACGCGTTTTTGTCCGTTCAGCTGTGGCAGGAGACCGGGCCTGCAACGCACCGCCGGCGCGTGAGATGAGAAAGTGTCCCTATTCGGGCGCCAATTTATGTGGTAAATATTTCGTTACCGGTACTATTTTTATGCGGTAAAGTCTTAGTGAGAATAACTCAGTAAAAATAAGAGGCAGAATCCGTGGTATTAGAGGTTTTAAAAGGCTTTATTCCTATACAAAGGAATACAATTCGAATTGTAGGCATTCTATTCCATCACCACGAAAGTTCAGGAAGGAAGGGGCATACATTATTGACAGATAAGCAGTTTTATAGAAAATGCATTACAGTGAAACAGATGCAAGAGGCGTAACAGCTGATAGTATAGATAAAAGGTACATACGTAGCTAATAGAGGCGTATACATGGGTGTAACTAAAATACGTCATTAAACATGATGTCACAAGTGGGTGGATCCATAGAAGAATCCTGCAATGTCAGCAGAAATATTTGGCAGAGATGCGCGCGCAGCCGCATGACGTGGGATTGACGTGCAACTAGAGGGTGAAGGGGACTTGACATTTAGCTCTACATGTGGAGACAGAAGTCTGGGGTTATGTCAACCTAATCCCAAATCATATCTAATATCCTATGTTTAAAGAACTGTGTTATCCAAAAGGAAAGGTCTCTAGGATAGAATCTATTCTATACTGACTGTTAGTGCGTGTACAAGCGTCTAAGTGTCTACATGAGATGCGAGGGGGTAGGAATATTCCATGGTAACGGGGCTATGAATTACTTGCATGAGGACAGCGAGGCCTGGCCCTTTGCACGGTAGCTGGAGGAATGTTTACCTAAACTACTAGACAGGAATGCATCGGATGAGGAGGGAGGAGATAATCTTGAAGGTGAAATACAGTTTTTGGCAGGCAATATGCTGGATCAGGCACCGTTAGCCGCGCAGGGAGTAGGACAAAGTTCATGGATACAGATGCAGGCTCGGACTGGAGCTTTCAGAGGCAGAAGGCAGGAAAAGGCTTGATGACAGAATTCAGGGCCTACTCGCCTGAATCTGTAAAATGTGGAAAGTGAACCACATAAAGTCGGTGGCCTTTCATACTTAGGAATGGAATATCTGACCCATTCATGGCGGGTCTGAAAGAGGACATGTTGACGGTGGAAGCACATATATTTGCGTCTTCAAAACTGGAGTAGGAGGGAACATACATGTACTTATAGCATGTACATGGAGCCGTTGGGGTCTACGATAGGGGACATAACTGATCACAAAATTCATATTTCCTCACTACTACTCTCTACTACTCTCTCTATTACTCACTCTCTACTACTCACTCTACTACTCTCTATTACTCTTTACCACTCACTCTCTACTACTCTACTACTCATTCTCTACTACTCTCTCTACTACTCACTCTCTACTACTCACTCTCTACTACTCACTCTACTACTCTCTACTACTCACTCTCTACTACTCTCTCTCTACTACTCACTCTCTACTACTCTCTACTACTCACTCTCTACTACTCACTCTCGACTACTCTCTCTCTACTACTCTCTACTTCTCACTCTCCACTACTCACTCTCTACTACTCGCTCTCAACTACTCTCTACTACTCACTCTATTACTCCCTCTCTACTACTCTACTACTCTTGACTACTCTCTCTACTTCTCACTTTTTACTACTCTCTCTACTACTCACTCTCTGCTACTCTCTCCTACTCATTATCTGCTACACTCTCTACTACTTGCGCTCTGCTACTCGCTCTCTACTACTCTCTACTACTCTCTACTACTCACTCTACTACTCTCTAATACTCACTCTTTACTACTCACTCTCTACTACTCCACTACTCTCTACTACTCTACTACTCTCTACTACTCTCTCTCTACTACTCACTCTCTACTACTCTACTACTCACTTTCTACTACTCTCTACTACTCACTCTCTACTACTCACTCTCTACTACTCTCTCTACTACTACTCTCTACTACTCCCTCTCTACTACTCACTCTACTACTCACTCTACTACTCACTCTCTACTATTCTCTACTACTCACTCTACTACTCACTCTCTACTACTCTCTCTCTGCTACTCACTCTCTACTACTCACTCTCTACTACTCTCTACTACTCACTCTCTACTACTCACTCTCTACTACTCTCTACTACTCACTCTCTACTACTCTCTACTACTCACTCTCTACTACTCTAAACTACTCACTCTCTACTACTCACTCTCTACTACTCTCTACTACTCACTCTCTGCTACTCTCTCTACTACTCTCTACTACTTCCTCTCTATTCTCTATCACTCACTCTCCACTCTCTACCTCACTCTACCTCTCTCTCTACTACTCTCTTCCTCTCTACCTCTACCTCTCTACCTCTCTACTTCTACACCTCTACCTCTACACCTCTACCTCTCTACCTCTCTCTACCTCTCTGTGACCCCTGTGCCTCTCACAAGGCCGGGTCACCCCCTTGCTCCCACCGCCTCCTGCTCCTGCCTACACCAGCCAGCCTCCTTGCTAGCCTCCTTGCCGCCGCCACCGTCGCCCCCCCAGCCCCCCGAGCGGCCCAGCCACAGCTGAGCCGACCGCTCGCCACTTTTTCCCGCCGTGGGCCCCCTGCGGCCCCGCCCACCACCGGCCCATTGGCCGCCCCGCTCGCCCAGCCCAGCTGACCCGCCCTCCCGCCCCCCTTCTTAAGGGGACAGCCAGGTGCACTCGGGAGTGACCGCTGTGCCTCTCACAAGGCCGGGTCACCCCCTTGCTCCCACCGCCTCCTGCTCCTGCCTACGCCAGCCAGCCTCGTTGCCAGCCTCCTTGCCGCCGCCACCGTCACCCCCCAGCCCCCCGAGCAGCCCAGCCACAGCTGAGCCGCCCGCTCGCTACTTTTTCCCGCTGCGGGCCCCCTGTGGCCCCACCCACCACCAGCCCATTGGCCGCCTCGCTCGCCCAGCCCAGCTGACCCGCCCTCCCGTCCCCCTTCTTAAGGGGACAGCCAGATGCACTCGGGAGTGACCGCTGTGCCTCTCACAAGGCCGGGTCACCCCCTTGCTCCCACCGCCTCCTGCTCCTGCCTACGCCAGCCAGCCTCCTTGCCAGCCTCCTTGCCGCCGCCACCGTCGCCCCCCCAGCCCCCCGAGTGGCCCAGCCACAGCTGAGCCACCCGCTCGCCACTTTTTCCCGCCGCGGGCCCCCTGCGGCCCCGCCCACCACCGGCCCATTGGCCACCCTGCTCGCCCAGCCCAGCTGACCCGCCCTCCCATCCCCCTTCTTATGACGCCCCCAGAGCGACCGCGCCGAAGGTGCGCCAAAGGTAAGCCCGTCTGCGCCCGTCCGCGCCTGGCCCGCGCCCAGCGCCAGGACCCCTGGCCCCCGCAGACCCCAGCCCACCCGCCGGACGTACGACGCCGCCACCCTCAACGCACTCAACGCCGGCCGAAGCCCAGGATGCTACCGAGCCACCCCGAGACGCACCCACGGACCCTTCTGCTGCAACTCCTGCAAGTTCACCTGCATCCAGACCTGCACTACTCCAGCACCAACCAAGACCAAGACGAGCAACAGCAGCAGCCACCTGAAATGCATCCTGCTCAACACCCGCTCCGTCCACAGACACGCCGTCGAGCTCTGGAACCTGCTCGACACCACAGCCCCAGACGTCCTTCCTCACGGAAACCTGGATGAACGCCTCCTCAACGCCCGACATTGCCATCCCCATCCCAGACGGCTACAAGATCATCCGAAGGGACCGCATCAACCACACCGGAGGAGGCATCGCCATCATCCACAGGAACACCATCCGCATCACGACCAACACCGACGACACCCTCGCACCCGCCGAGCACCTGCACTTCCAGGTCCACATCAACCCCAAGACCACCCTCAGAGGCACCCTCATCTACAGACCCCCGGGACCACACACACAATTCAGCGAAGACATCGCCGACTTCATCAGCCCGCACGCCCTCCCCTCCGCTGACTACATCCTCCTCGGGGACCTCAACTTCCACCTGGAGAACAACAACGACTGCAACACCACCACCCTGCTGGACAACCTCGCCAACCTCGGACTCAAGCAGCTGGTCACCACCCCCACCCACTACGCCGGACACACACTCGACCCCGTCTTCTCATCCAGCAAGGACATCGCCTTCAGCCAAGCCACCGGACTCCACTGGACGGACCACAGCTGCGTCCACTTCAGCTTCAGAAGGACCACGATCCACCACCACCAGCAACAGGTTGCACGCAGAAGCTGGAACAAGATCACAGCCGACCAGCTCGCGACCGCCCTGAGCAAGAACCCACCCACCAGCGCAACGAACCCCAGCCAAGCGGCCACCAACCTCACGAAGTGGATCAGCGACTGCGCAGACGACCTCGCCCCTCTGAAGACCCCGACTAGCAGACCCGGTAGCAAGAAAGCCCCATGGTTCACCGACGAACTCAAGAGCTCCAAGAAGAACTGCCGAGCCCTCGAGAGAACCTGGCGCAGACACCCAACACCGGACAACATGACTGCCCTCAAGCTCGCCACCCGAAAACACCACCAACTCATCCACGCCACCAAGAAAACCGCATTCAAGGAACGACTGGACAACAACGCACACAACAGCAAGGAACTCTTCAACATCGTCAAAGAGCTCTCCAACCCCAACGCCGGTAACAACGACATCACCCCTTCACAAGACCTCTGCAACTCCCTCGCCTCCTACTTCCACAACAAGATCGCGGACATACACAACAGCTTCAGCACTCAACCGACGCACGCCACGACCGAACCACCGCCCCCCACCACCACCCTCCGCTCCTGGACCCCGATCAGCACCGAAGACACCGTCCGCACGATGAACTCCATCCACTCCGGATCTCCTACCGACCCCTGCCCTCACCACGTCTTCAACAAGGCCGACGCTGTCATCGCACCCCACCTGCGGGACATCATCAACACCTCCTTCGACACCGCTACCTTCCCGGAGAGCTGGAAGCACGCCGAACTCAGCGCTCTACTAAAGAAGCCATCAACCGACCCCACCGACCTCAAGAACTACCGCCCCATCTCGCTGCTCCCGTTTCCTGCAAAAGTCATCGAGAAGACCGTCAACAAGCAGCTGGCCGCCTTCCTCGAGACGAACGGATCCCTCGACCTCTCGCAGTCTGGCTTCCGGGCCAACCACAGCACCGAGACCGCCCTGATCGCAGCCACCGATGACATCCGAGCTCTGCTTGACAACGGAGAAACAGCGGCCCTCATCCTCCTAGACCTCTCCGCGGCCTTCGACACTGTCTGCCACCGTACACTAGTGCAGCAACTCAGCAACGTCGGAATCCAGGAGAAGGCACTGGAGTGGATCATCTCCTTCCTCGCCGGAAGGACACAGAGAGTCCGCCTCCCCCCGTTCAGATCTGAAGCCACCGAAGTCATCTGCGGCGTTCCTCAAGGCTCCTCGCTCAGTCCAACCCTCTTCAACGTGTACATGAGCCCCCTCGCAGACATCGCACGCCAGCACAACCTCAACATCATCTCCTACGCCGACGACACCCAGCTGATTCTCTCCCTCACCAACGACCCCGCCACCGCCAGAGCCAACCTCCACGAAGGGATGAAAGAGGTAGCCGAATGGATGAAGAACAGCCGCCTGAAACTGAACTCGGACAAGACGGAAGTCCTCATCCTGGCCCCCCGCCCTAGGCAGCGCACCCAAACCAACAGACCACACACGCAACCTGGGCTTCATCCTGGACTCCACCCTCTCCATGACCAGACAAGTCAACGCCGTCTCCTCGTCGTGCTTCAACATCCTGCGCATGCTACGAAAGATCTTCCGGTGGATCCCCACCGAGACCAGGAAGACGGTCACCCAGGCCCTCGTCACCAGCCGTCTGGACTACGGCAACTCCCTCTACGCCGGAACCACCGCCAAACTCCAGAAAAGACTTCAGCGGATCCAGAACGCCTCAGCACGACTCATCCTGGACATCCCCCGCCGCAGCCACATCTCCGGACACCTGAGAGACCTGCACTGGCTCCCGGTCACCAAGAGAATCACCTTCCGTCTCCTCACCCACTCACACAAAGCCCTACACAACCAAGGCCCAGGATACCTCAACAGCCGCCTCAACTTCTACGCTCCCAAACGCCAGCTTCGATCGACCGGCCACGCCCTCGCCACCGTCCCCCGCATCCGAAGAGCCACCACAGGGGGACAGTCCTTCTCCTTCCTCGCCGCCAGGACGTGGAACTCCCTCCCGACCCACCTCCGCCTGACCCAGGACCACCTCACCTTCAGGAAGCAACTCAAGACCTGGCTGTTCGAGCAGTAGCGGACCCCCCTCCCCTAGCGCCTTGAGACCCTCTGGGTGAGTAGTGCGCTATATAAATGCTTTGATTGATTGATTGATTGCTCTCTCTACACGCACACATATGCACATATATATGCATATATATGCATATACATTTATATATATGTATGTATATTACCTACTGGCGGTCACCAGTAGGTAGTTATAGTTAGGACCCTGTTTCCATAGGAAAACCGCAACATTCTATTTGGAATAACTTTGGCGCCGGTCGACGAATCCTCGCAAAATTTTCAAAACTAATGGGGCGCTACGCTCCGCTCCTACCCTGAAAGTCTCGGTGCGCAAAGCACCGTGCGCGCACGGAACGAACTGCGTTAAGTGGGCGCGCACGCCACGAATGACGTAAAGTAACTTAGCATTTAAAAAACCGTACAAATTCACTGAAAAAACCATAGGTTTCACACACGTTATAGTTAGGAATTAGCATTTAAAAAACCTTGCTAATTCAGTGAAAAAACCATAGGTTTCACACAAGTTATAGTTAGCTGTACATTTCACTCATAAAAAACCAATGAAATTCCCCCGTTATAGTTAGTGCAGGCAACTATAACTCACGCGACCGCAATCTTCTGCTGATGCTAATACTGTATTTAGACACTTATTTGCCCATGTCTTCTTCCATTAAATTTTAGCTATACATATATTACAAATATTTTTTTTTCATAAAGACACATATGTCATCAGCAGAGGATTGCGGTCGCGTGAGTTATAGTTGCCTGCACTAACTATAATGGGGGAATTTCATTGGTTTTTTACGAGTGAAATGTACAGCTAACTATAACTTGTGTGAAACCTATGGTTTTTTCAGTGAATATATATATACATACATATATAAACATATATATAATCTGCATATCTATATAAATACAAATGCATGCATACAGATACATATATGCATACATATGCATGTTATGTACATGAAAGTTTGAAAAACACTAATACAAGCAAAGCTAAAAAGCCACCTAATTACAAACAGAATTGCTTTAACTTAAACGAGGGCGAGACCTATTGCATTTTCAATGCTTGTTTACTTTGTTCCATCAAGAAGGCATTCAGATGTATCACACATTTGCCATAAATTCTGAATGTTAGCACTCTAGTTGCTCATTAGATCACTGTAGTAAAACTACTGCTCACCAAGGAAGTCTGCTGCTGGTATTCAAAGTGCATGTTTCAGTCTGCATGTCAGAATCTGTTTATGAAATAGAAGAGGATTTGAGAAGTCAAAATGTGCCCTAATTGTTCTTTCTGCAGAACTAATCATAATTTCTATGGCAAAATGAACCCCCTCATTTTATTCCTTTGTAAATTAAATGTTTTAAATGTTACCACTTTATTCCAATCAAGATGGCTTCAGGTGTGCCATACTTTTGTCAGAAGTAAGACTGTTAGCGCTCTAGTTGTTCGTTAGAACACTCTGGGACATTCTGTCATTGGGCTATACTTGGGCTACATCTGGGTGATATTTGGGCTACATGTGGGCTCTTTTGTCTCTGGTGGCCATCTTGGGAGATTTATTTGTTATGAAGTTTCCTAATTTCCTCATTTACTGCAGTCTCCTCAGTAGGAAATACTTTCATTTTTTTACTTGGTTCCATCAAGAAGGCATTCAGATGTGTCACACATTTGCCATAAATTCTGAATGTTAGCACTCTAGTTGCTCATTAGATCACTGTAGTAAAGCTACTGCTCACCAGGGAAGACTGCTGCTGGTATTCAAAGTGCATGTTTCAGTCTGCATGTCAGAATTTTTTTATGACATAGAAGAGGATTTGAGAAGTCAAAATGTGCCCTAATTTTTCTTTCTGCTGCACTAATCATAATTTCTATGGCAACATGAATCCCCTCATTGCGTTCCTTTGTAAATTAAATGTTTTAAGTGTTACCACTTTATTCCATTCAAGATGGCTTCATGTGTGCCATACTTGTGTCATAAATAAGACTGTTAGCGCTCTAGTTGTTCGTTAGAACACTCTGGGACATTCTGTCATTGGGCTATACTTGGGCTACATCTGGGTTATATTTGGGCTACATTTGGACTCTTTTGTCTCTGGTGGCCATTTTGGGAGACTTATTTGTTATGATGTTTCCTAAGTTCCTCATTTACTACAGTCTCCTCAGTAGGAAATACTTTCAGTTTTTTACTTTGATTCCATCAAGAAGGCATTCAGATGTGTCACAAATTTGCCATAAATTCTGAATGTTAGCACTCTAGTTGCTTATTAGATCACTGTAGTAAAGCTACTGCTCACCAGGGAAGTCTGCTGCTGGTATTGAAAGTGCATGTTTCAGTCTGCATGTCAGAACGTTTTAATGAAATAGAAGAGGATTTGAGAAGTCACTCAAAATGTGCCCTAATTTTTCTTTCTGCAGCACTAATCATACTTTCTATGGCAAAATGACGACCCCTCATTTTGTTCCTTTTTAAATTAAATGTTTTAAGAATTACCACTTTATTCCAACCAAGATGGCTTCAGGAGTGCCATACGTTTGTCATAAGTAGGACTGTTAGCGCTCTAGTTGTTCTTTAGAACACTCTGGGAAGCTGCAGTAGAACACAAAGGAATCAACTGACAGTCTCTGCCCTTGTTGGATGTAAATGTTTTACTGAGAAAGTCAGACTTCATTCTCACATGACTGAGAAAGATAATGTGAATTTACAGAAAATATGCTCTCAGTTTAGTTTACAGATCACCTTCCAAACCTCTGTGGGAAAAGCATGAGAAAATAGTTTTCTCTCAAACATGATTCATGATATCCCAGCAGAAGGCTTTTTCACATGGTAAAATCACCTTAGAACACACCACAATTCCTAAAATGAGTATGGTGCCATCAACAAATGATTTATAATGTAACTAAAGTCTTAAAACCTTCTATTAACTGCAATGCTTTTTAATGAGGTGCTATCATGTATATTGGTCCCAAGATGGCTGCCCACACTTCTTGGATGAAGTGCTGACAGCCAATCAGATCTCACGATGAGATGTGTGGTTAGGCTCCGCCCAGATATATATGTGATTTCACTTTTGATTTTCTCAGGAACTACTGAACTGATTTACACCATTTAAGCAAAAGGCACATGCCTGACCTGAGGACTACCTCTTTGCCAAATTTCAAGTAATTCTGTTCAGCCGTTCGGGCTGTACCTTCGACTAAAGGTCCTATGGGAAAATGCATTGGGAAAACATGTTTTGGGACCCCCCTTTTTTCTCAGCCCCCTCTTGACGAATCACCCCGAGACTTTCAGGGTAGGAGCTGAGCGGAGCGCCCCATTAGTTTTGAAAATTTCACGAAGATAAGTCAACCGGCGCCAAAGTTATTCAAAATAGAATTTTCAGATTTCCTATGGGAACTCGGTCCTAACTATAACTATCTACTGGCAACCGCCAGTAGATAATATATATATATATATATATATATATATATATATATCACTGAGCAAAAGTGTCCATTTGACAGTGGGAGCTCCTTAATCAGCTGGTGCCCGCGTCGAGACCAGGACAGGGTCTCGTACAAAATCTTGCTCAAAGAAGTACACGGCACACCTCTTGATGATATTAGATTTGTTTATTCAGTTCGTGACTGTCTCCTACGCGTTTCGAACCGTAGTTCCTGATCACGGTAGAGTGTAATTCTAGTCCTTTTTTAATTTCCACTTATATACACTGTGAATTTCAATAGTGCATTATGGGTTTCGTAGTTTATACAAACATTTGTTTTTTTGTTTTTTTTCACATTTATTCAACAAACTTTATTGTTTTTTGCGCTATGCATTCTTTCACCTGTGTGGCGAATTTGAGCATCAGAAAACACAGTAATTTGGATGAACTTTCATCATATAACCTCCATGTGCTGATAGGGCCTGGTCGCTGAGTAGCGTACATCCCGTATAGGTAATTTATCCAATATGTTTTATGCAGTTGCACATGGGGTAGGTTTAAACTGAGTGTTTCGCAGGGTGGAGGGCTGAGTGCCCTTTACTGTGTTTTTGATTGCTCATTTCGCCAGTTAGATGAAGAGTGTGCGAGCATCAGCGTTTTCAATGCATTCCCTGTCTGGTAGTTGTTGTCTTTCTCCACATAGTTCGGTTGTGTTTATGTACTCCTGTTGCAAAATTTTTTGGTGAAAGTTCACTTAATAGAGCAAATTCGTCGGGTTTTTAAATTTGCGATTTTTATCTTTTTTCTATCTTCTTTCTTCAGTCACCATCAGAGGTGAACATACATCTCCTCATCTCCATTGAGACCCAGTGGTTGTTTTGTCTTGAATCTCATGATCATGCTGGACTCTAGGCGACGTAGTTTTTGAACTCTGTTCCCTCCACGTTCATTTATTGGAACTGTTATTAATCCTGAGTACTTAATGTTAAGCCAGGTTTTATCCTTGTGCATGGCCATGTGTTTCGCGATAGCATATGTGTTGTCCTTGTTTTGTATCGCTCGGATATGTTCTAGTATCCTTTTCTTCAGGGGACAAATCGTGCTGCCTATGTATTGTTTTCCACAATCACATTGGAGAATGTATACCACATGTGTGGATTCACATGTGATGGTTTCCCTTATTTCAAAGTTTTTGCCCATTGGATCACACAAGTTCTTTAAATTTTTACCGATTTTGCATGCCTTGCAGGAAGTACACTTGGTGAACCCTTTCGATCTCTTTTGTAGCCAAGTTTCTGGTTTCTTTATTTCAAAGTGGCTTCTGATCAGATGGTCATTGAGATTTGGCGCTCTCCTGTACGATATCAGGGGTCGTTCACCGACAGAGTTTCCTATGTCTGGATCTTTTTTGAGTACATTCCAGTATTTGGTTATTCTCTTTTGAATTTCATAGCTTTCTTTGCTGTAGGTGAGTATAAGCCGTGGTGGATCATTGTTTGATGTTATGATACTCTTTTGGCTGTCTGGATTATTCTCTGTGTCTGTGCTGTTTTCTTCATCACTCCTTCGTGCTTTTTTGGGTAGTAGTGTGTCCGCTCTAGTTTTTTGTCTTGCTTTGATTTCGCCACATCTTATGTCTGCATATTTATATCCACGTTGCTTGAAACGTTCTTTTGTTTCTTCAAACTTGACTTCCATTTCCTGTTCTTCCGAGCAGTTTCTTTTCATACGCAGCAGTTCGCCGTACGGTATGCTCTTTTTCAGTGCTTGGGGATGGAAGCTTAGACCATGGAGTAGACTATTTGTTGCTGTTTTTTTGCGGTGGACTGTGCTGTGCAGTTGGTTGTCCTTGACGTATATTTTTGTGTCCAGGAATTCGACTTCTTTTGGGCTTATGTTGTAAGTGAATTTTAAACCTAAATCATTTTCATTGAGCTCCTCAAAGAAGTCTTGAAATTGTTTCTCAGTTCCTCTCCACAAAATAAATAAATCGTCAATAAATCGTAGCCAAAGGGCTACGTTTGACATGTGATGGTCGTTTTCCTCTCTCCAAGCTATGTTCTTCTCCCACCATCCCATCATGAGATTCGCATAGCTTGGAGAGAAAGAAACTCCCATGGCGTTACCGCAGCACTGGGCATAGATTTTTTTGTTAAATAAAAAAACATTATTGTACAGGCACAGGGTAATCATTTCAATCAGCATTTTAGAATGCTCTAATTCATTCATAGGCCTCTGTTTTAGAAAATATTGAATCACATTAAGGCCCCTTTGATGATCAATTGAGGTGTAAAGTGACACCACATCGATGGTTGCCAGTAGGTAGGTAGGTTGCCATTCAGTGTTCATGAGTATTCGCAGAAAGTCCCCAGTGTCCTTTATGTAGGAACTCAGAGTTGTTACGAGGGGTGCTAAATAGAAGTCTACATATATTGATATGTTTTCGTACAGGCTTCCACAGCTGGAGATGATTGGACGACCTGGTGGCTTATTAAGTGTTTTATGCACCTTTGGGAGGAAATAAATGGTTGGCATGATTGGGTGTTCAACCATTAAAAATCCTTTCTCATTTTCGGTTAGGAGGCCTTTTTCTTGCCACACATTTAATTTTCTTTGTAGATCTGATATCAATGAAGCAGTTGGATCCTTTGTCAGGATTTTATAATTTTTTGTTTCATTTAGTTGGCGAAGTGCTTCTTCTATGTAGTGTTGTTTGTCAAGCACTACGATGTTTCCGCCCTTGTCGGCCGGTTTGATTTCGATTTCATTATTGTTCTTCAAAGATTGTATGGCCTCTCGTTCCTTTTTTGTTAAGTTTTCCGGTTTTTTCTTTGAGTCAACATTTGGAATGGTATCTATTTCTGCCAAAATCAGATCATAAAAAATATCAATTTTGTTCCCTGGATGCAATGCTGGGCAAAATTTGGATTTGTTCTTGAATGTGGTTGGCATGCGTTTGTTTAATTGTAGCCCCATTTCCCCCAAGATTTGGGTGTCTGTGAGTTCAGAAGCATCAGTCTCATTTGCTAATTCGTAGGCTAGTCGCAGATGTGGTGCATCAGAGATACTGTAGATTTCTGGATTTGTGGGGTCAGATATTCGGATTTGATCTGAGTCCGCTTTAGGCGAGTGTCTGGCAAAGTATTTTTTTAGTTTTAGTTTCCTTACATATTTATATATGTCTATTTTCGTTTCCAGGGGGTCCTGATGTTTCTCTGGGCAGAATGATAAACCTTTGTTCAGAAGTGTTGTTTCCGCTTGAGATAAGGTGTATCTGGATAAGTTGATGACCAGATTAGGGATTGTGTAATCCTTACATTTTATTTCCTGACCACCGCGCGGTTCCTTAGGTTGTATCTTCCGCTTGGGCCGCTTGCTTCTTCTTGTTTTCCTTGGTCTCTTGAGTGAGAGAATCCCCTTCCCCTTGCCCTGGTCCGACCTGATCCACGTCCTCTTGGTTTGTCTCTGGGCGTCTGTTGTTCTTGATAGAGCAGTTTCATCTCCTCTAAAAAAGAAAATTTACGTAGGCCGGTCTGTCTTTGTTCTCCTTCGCCTGGATCTGATTCAGAGCCACTTGTTGTGTAGCCAGTCCCAGTTTCTACAATCAGTTGTGTATCCCATTGTTGTTTGTAAATTTCGAATTTTCTCGCAAATGTGAAGATGGTTCCAAATTCATAGTCGTCTTCATCTCTCCGGAACTTGCGTTGTTTCCTCTGCTGTACTTCTTCTTCATGTTTGTCAATATTGCGATCCATGTCAGCTCGTAATTTTTTGATTGTCTCACTATTTTCATTTGATGCTGCGATTTGGGTTTCAAGTTCTGATATTTTTTGTTGTAATTCATCTACGTCTTTCTTGGCGTATTTGATGATGATATGCATCATGTTCTTAGAACACTCCATGTTGTTCCTTCCCCACTCTTCGAGCATTTCAGGTTTTGTATCCGGGTGGTTTGGGAGCATGAAAATACGGAGCCCTCTGGGTACCATGTCGCATTCGATGTATTTTTCCAGGGTAATGATCTCCCAGCTCCGTGAGGTTTCCTTGCGTAGTAATTTCTCAAGCTGCATGAATAGTTGTTTGATGGTAGTGATTTGGGGTTGAGATCTTTTGTCCGATGAATCCGCGTCCTTCGTAGCCCCTGTGCTCCTTTGAAACATGTTCTGCGCTCTAGATGTTCTCTTGGCAGCCCTCTCCTCCATAGTGGCCCCAAAGAGTGAGATACTGTGGGTTCTCCTGCCAGTTGTGTTCGGTGCTTGCACTGTGTATAGCGCGTTTTTAGCAGCGTTGTTTTGGGTTTGTACTTAGTTCGTTTAGGACTTTGAAAGAACACTCGTGATGGTTCTTTAATGAAAAGGGGATGAGCTGGATTTCACCCCGAGTCATGAACTCTTCAAAACATTCATCATCAAGAGAGAAAGGAAACACTGTAAGTTTGTTTCCCAGCGTACGTTTAGGTAACTGGTTAATTACGCTTATTCTCGCTGCAGCGTATGACTAACAAATGAAGAGAAAGATTGTTCTTACCCGGGAGACTCCCGTCGTAATGGCGTCCTCCGACCCCAAACGCCGCGCTCTACCGGGTCCCTTCAATGCGTTCCGTCACTGTTTTTCTACTGCGGTTCCTTAACAGGGCATTCAGTTGAGGATGATGCTTCCGAATCCTTAGTGTACATAAACACAACCGAACTATGTGGAGAAAGACAACAACTACCAGACAGGGAATGCATTGAAAACGCTGATGCTCGCACACTCTTCATCTAACTGGCGAAATGAGCAATCAAAAACACAGTAAAGGGCACTCAGCCCTCCACCCTGCGAAACACTCAGTTTAAACCTACCCCATATGCAACTGCATAAAACATATTGGATAAATTACCTATACGGGATGTACGCTACTCAGCGACCAGGCCCTATCAGCACATGGAGGTTATATGATGAAAGTTCATCCAAATTACTGTGTTTTCTGATGCTCAAATTCGCCACACAGGTGAAAGAATGCATAGCGCAAAAAACAATAAAGTTTGTTGAATAAATGTGGAAAAAAAACAAAAAAACAAATGTTTGTATAAACTACGAAACCCATAATGCACTATTGAAATTCACAGTGTATATAAGTGGAAATTAAAAAAGGACTAGAATTACACTCTACCGTGATCAGGAACTACGGTTCGAAACGCGTAGGAGACAGTCACGAACTGAATAAACAAATCTAATATCATCAAGAGGTGTGCCGTGTACTTCTTTGAGCAAGATATATATATATATATATATATATGTTCCCTCAAAGTGCCAGAGCTTTAGGAACGCACTCAACAAAGGAGCCACCATCCGGTAATTTCAAGGTTCGAAACACACTTTATTTCCATTTGTTAAATGCCCTACGCGTTTCAAAGCACACTGCCTCTTCCTCATGGGCGGCTCGATAGACAAACATTTCACGACAGTTTCCTGCTGCATTTGAATATTTCAAAGGCCCCACGTGGGCCTGATTCAGTACTTGTTATGCATGACGGTACCTGTAGTCCCAGGAAACAGGATGGTTTAACCCTCAGTGGGTTCCGTGAAGATTCGTCTTTTCAAAAGCACAAAATTATTTCCTTTAGTAGGTAGGAGTGCCGGTGTGAATCATAATTTTCCTTTTTGGCTCCTCGTGCTGACACAGTTTGGACAAGGTTCCATCTGCAGCCTCTCTGCTTCCGAGATGGAACTCCGGCACTCCTACCTACTAAAGGAAATAATTTTGTGCTTTTGAAAAGACGAATCTTCACGGAACCCACTGAGGGTTAAACCATCCTGTTTCCTGGGACTACAGGTACCGTCATGCATAACAAGTACTGAATCAGGCCCACGTGGGGCCTTTGAAATATTCAAATGCAGCAGGAAACTGTCGTGAAATGTTTGTCTATCGAGCCGCCCATGAGGAAGAGGCAGTGTGCTTTGAAACGCGTAGGGCATTTAACAAATGGAAATAAAGTGTGTTTCGAACCTTGAAATTACCGGATGGTGGCTCCTTTGTTGAGTGCGTTCCTAAAGCTCTGGCACTTTGAGGGAACATTTTACACACGACTGCCAGGTCGTGGGGAACGCACCATCTCGGAAGCAGAGAGGCTGCAGATGGAACCTTGTCCAAACTGTGTCAGCACGAGGAGCCAAAAAGGAAAATTATGATTCACACCGGCACTCCTACCTACTAAAGGAAATAATTTTGTGCTTTTGAAAAGACGAATCTTCACGGAACCCACTGAGGGTTAAACCATCCTGTTTCCTGGGACTACAGGTACCGTCATGCATAACAAGTACTGAATCAGGCCCACGTGGGGCCTTTGAAATATTCAAATGCAGCAGGAAACTGTCGTGAAATGTTTGTCTATCGAGCCGCCCATGAGGAAGAGGCAGTGTGCTTTGAAACGCGTAGGGCATTTAACAAATGGAAATAAAGTGTGTTTCGAACCTTGAAATTACCGGATGGTGGCTCCTTTGTTGAGTGCGTTCCTAAAGCTCTGGCACTTTGAGGGAACATTTTACACACGACTGCCAGGTCGTGGGGAACGCACCATCTCGGAAGCAGAGAGGCTGCAGATGGAACCTTGTCCAAACTGTGTCAGCACGAGGAGCCAAAAAGGAAAATTATGATTCACACCGGCACTCCTACCTACTAAAGGAAATAATTTTGTGCTTTTGAAAAGACGAATCTTCACGGAACCCACTGAGGGTTAAACCATCCTGTTTCCTGGGACTACAGGTACCGTCATGCATAACAAGTACTGAATCAGGCCCACGTGGGGCCTTTGAAATATTCAAATGCAGCAGGAAACTGTCGTGAAATGTTTGTCTATCGAGCCGCCCATGAGGAAGAGGCAGTGTGCTTTGAAACGCGTAGGGCATTTAACAAATGGAAATAAAGTGTGTTTCGAACCTTGAAATTACCGGATGGTGGCTCCTTTGTTGAGTGCGTTCCTAAAGCTCTGGCACTTTGAGGGAACATTTTACACACGACTGCCAGGTCGTGGGGAACGCACCATCTCGGAAGCAGAGAGGCTGCAGATGGAACCTTGTCCAAACTGTGTCAGCACGAGGAGCCAAAAAGGAAAATTATGATTCACACCGGCACTCCTACCTACTAAAGGAAATAATTTTGTGCTTTTGAAAAGACGAATCTTCACGGAACCCACTGAGGGTTAAACCATCCTGTTTCCTGGGACTACAGGTACCGTCATGCATAACAAGTACTGAATCAGGCCCACGTGGGGCCTTTGAAATATTCAAATGCAGCAGGAAACTGTCGTGAAATGTTTGTCTATCGAGCCGCCCATGAGGAAGAGGCAGTGTGCTTTGAAACGCGTAGGGCATTTAACAAATGGAAATAAAGTGTGTTTCGAACCTTGAAATTACCGGATGGTGGCTCCTTTGTTGAGTGCGTTCCTAAAGCTCTGGCACTTTGAGGGAACATTTTACACACGACTGCCAGGTCGTGGGGAACGCACCATCTCGGAAGCAGAGAGGCTGCAGATGGAACCTTGTCCAAACTGTGTCAGCACGAGGAGCCAAAAAGGAAAATTATGATTCACACCGGCACTCCTACCTACTAAAGGAAATAATTTTGTGCTTTTGAAAAGACGAATCTTCACGGAACCCACTGAGGGTTAAACCATCCTGTTTCCTGGGACTACAGGTACCGTCATGCATAACAAGTACTGAATCAGGCCCACGTGGGGCCTTTGAAATATTCAAATGCAGCAGGAAACTGTCGTGAAATGTTTGTCTATCGAGCCGCCCATGAGGAAGAGGCAGTGTGCTTTGAAACGCGTAGGGCATTTAACAAATGGAATTAAAGTGTGTTTCGAACCTTGAAATTACCGGATGGTGGCTCCTTTGTTGAGTGCGTTCCTAAAGCTCTGGCACTTTGAGGGAACATTTTACACACGACTGCCAGGTCGTGGGGAACGCACCATCTCGGAAGCAGAGAGGCTGCAGATGGAACCTTGTCCAAACTGTGTCAGCACGAGGAGCCAAAAAGGAAAATTATGATTCACACCGGCACTCCTACCTACTAAAGGAAATAATTTTGTGCTTTTGAAAAGACGAATCTTCACGGAACCCACTGAGGGTTAAACCATCCTGTTTCCTGGGACTACAGGTACCGTCATGCATAACAAGTACTGAATCAGGCCCACGTGGGGCCTTTGAAATATTCAAATGCAGCAGGAAACTGTCGTGAAATGTTTGTCTATCGAGCCGCCCATGAGGAAGAGGCAGTGTGCTTTGAAACGCGTAGGGCATTTAACAAATGGAAATAAAGTGTGTTTCGAACCTTGAAATTACCGGATGGTGGCTCCTTTGTTGAGTGCGTTCCTAAAGCTCTGGCACTTTGAGGGAACATATATATATATATATATATATATATATACACATACACACACACAGAACCAGTCCTGGCACACCGCTTTTCAGATGAGTACTAATCAGGTAAGGACCACCAGATGCCGAGGTAATGATGTTTCAAAAGTGCTTTATTTTCTCTTTCTCGGCGCATAGTCTATTACAGGTTAGTGCCTGCCATGACGCGTTTTGACCGTCAGAGCGCGGTCTTGATCACATGACACACACACTGCCATATTGCCCTCATTTAAATAGTGAAAAAAACAACCACCAATGTGTGCAAAACAACAAGCAATGTTCATAGACATAAACGTTAGACTATCGAGTCCGAATTCATAATTGATATAAAATAATAAAAATGTACGCAATCATAGGGAAATCACATGACAGTCCACTAAGCAAATTGTAAACACCAGAGTGAAATTTGAAAACTTATAACATCATCAAAGTTCTTAAATAATGCTTGAATAAAACAATGTGTTTTACCAGACAAGGAAATATTGATAAATACTACAGTACAGTGATAAACTGTTAAAGTGCTAGTGCTTCAATATGAAAGTGCTAGTGCTGAAATATCAAATTAGTTTCATCAATGTTAGTGACAAGTGCCTGAGTGGAACAAACACAGTTACGAAATTGACTATATTAATTTGACTGAAATACTGGTGTACACAAATAGATTTAACAAACAAAGACAACATCCATGACATACATTTGCAATATAATTCATCCATATCCAGAATGCCATTGAACATAGCTAAAAAGTGCAAGTGCTGAAATCCTGTCTCCACCCTAAAGTGGTATATAATAAAGTGCTAAAGTGTTGTCTATAGAAATATATCAACAAATAAAAACAAGAAACTGCCCAGAAGCTTGAAACTAAACCTCCTATATAATGCTCAGATGTAAAAAAAAACAATTATATATATATATTACAGTAAGATGTAGAAATCAAATATTGCCTAGGTTGAGACATACTGATATTGCAACCGCAAAAATATTGTACACTTTGCACATAACAGAACTCAATCTATGATGGTATTATTAATAACAGAAGGTCTATGACAATAAATAGATAATCTCCATAATTCAAAAGAGTACAAATGAGAGGAAAGGAAGGTGACCATCTGTTATTCACTCTAGAAAACTCCAGTGAACATCATAGGAAATTATGAAGGTCCTCACTGGTGTTTAAACCATTAGGCATTTTGGTATCTAGTGCGAGGATAAAATGTGACTCCAACTGCCGAAGACATTTCTCTCGAATCTCCCCGATTACAAAATATTTGAGCTCATTTAGGTTGTTTTGGTGTACTAGCTTAAAATGCCGGGCCACAGGATAGTTAAAATCCGAATTGACCACTGCCCTCAAATGTTGTAAAATCCTGTTGAAGACTTGGGGGCAGATCTATATTGGAGATGCGCCACTTTTACGCCGCTGTTGCGTCACTTTTGTGACGCAGCGGCGGTGTAAACCCTGTGCCACGTTGCGCCATATTTACATTGTGACACATCTATGGAGTTGCGTCACGATGTAAAGCCCTGCGCCACGTAAAACCTGCGTCAGGTTTCACGTGGGCGTGTCGACAGAGGGGGGGGCGTTCCCTCGCAGGAACGCCCCTGAAAAGTGACTCAGTCAAATCTATAAGATTTGACTGAGTCACTTTCCCAACACTGATGCGCCAAAACCCTGCGGAGGCTTGACGCACCATGTTAGGGATAGGGTAGGTTGGAACAGTGCTGGAGTTGCGTCGCGCTTGCGACGCAACTGAAGCACTGCGCCAACCTTACGCCATCGGATGCGTCACGCATCTGTTTATTCCTGCGCCATGATGCGCCGCATTGTAAATGCGGCGCATCATGTGTGGCGCAAGGGTAAACTTGCGTGACCCATCATTCCTGGCGCATCCTTGCTGATTTGCAGGGATGCGCCAGGAAACATAAATCTGCCCCGTGGAGCTTAGTACTGCCCACATATTTCAGCCCACAAGAGCATTCTACGATGTAGACTGTAAATTCAGTGCGATGTGTAATGTTCCTTGATCTTAATGGGTTTCAGACTGAATGCAGTTTTGTATTCAGATGTATTCACACCAAATTTGCAGTCATGACAAGAATTTCACTTGAAAAATCCAGTTTTATTAGATAGCCATGTTTCTGTGGGAATGAACTTAGGGCTACTCTTGACTAGGAAGTCCCTCACTGATGGTGCACGTGTGAATGTAATAGAGAATTTTTTGGGGAAAATTTGACTCAATGTAATATCAGTCAAGACAATTGGCCAATGGGAATTGATAACACGTTGTATTTGTTTCTATTGCCTACTGAAAGGAGTGATCAACCTTATTTCCTGTGTGTTGACATCATTGGGACTGATATGCGGGGTGGCAGATGGAGTAGCGGCATCAATGACATTAGATGACAAACAACATTCTCTAGTCAAAGAGTTGGGTCTAGAGAGGGCATTGAATACTGTAGTACGTTTATACCCACAGGAAATGAAGCATTTGACAGCTT
This sequence comes from Triturus cristatus, assembly GCF_964204655.1. NCBI lineage: Eukaryota > Metazoa > Chordata > Amphibia > Caudata > Salamandridae > Triturus > Triturus cristatus. The sequence goes on from NC_140588.1 coordinate 516,772,715, forward strand.
CTTGTTGACATTGTTCAAGATCAATGCCAGAGCTGCAAATGCGACGTATTCTTAAAAATTCACCGTAGGGAAAACTACGTATCAAGTGACTCAGATGCGTGCCACTCGCATGAAGGACTGAATTACCAGCCGAGCTTTTTCGGTGGAGTTTAGTGTGGATTTCTCCTTTGTCTAGATAGACCTGCACATCTAAGAACTCGACACTCTAGTCACTGATTTGTGCTGTAAAGTTCGAATTTAGTTTGTTGTTATTGATCGAAGAAACAAACAATTCTGCTTCTTCTTTCGTGCCTTTCCATATTGCAAAAACATCGTCGATGTAGCGCCACCAATATTTAATATTGGAATCCCACGTTGTTTTATGAAATGTCCCCACTAGCCCACATGGAGACACGTGTAGCTGGGGGAGAAGCATGCGCCCATAGCCACACTCCTCAGCTGTTGGTATAAATCCCTATTGAAAAGGAAGGAGTTGTTGTTTAGACATAATTTGATCATAGTGGCAATAATGCGATATATATATATATATGTTTGTTCTTCCAAGGGTATCGTTGGTCGATGATCTGGCTGTCTGACTCCTAGGAAAAGGAAGAAAAGAAAGAAGCCGAGAAGGGGAGGACCCTTCATCTAGATATCAATTTCTCTTGTTTTAAGTTACCTACAATAAAAATATTTTTGATAGAATGCTTCAACCGAAGCCTCCCAGACATTACTCTTATCCACCCTTCCACATGGTCGAGAGATAGCAACGGGGGAACAGTGATGGAGACAAGGAGAGATAAATGATGAAAGTTTTGTAAAAGGAGAGAAAGAAGTGAGAATGGGAAAAAAGTATAGCAGTGAGAAAAAGAAAGAAGCTGATAAGAATTTAATAAGGAAAGCTAGAAAAGGGGAATAATGAGTTATCGGAGCAGAACACCCCTTCAGCAGCAACAACCCCGCCTGAAAACTTAATGGGAGTGGTCGGCCTTCCTTGTTTTGTCCACTCAGTGCCTTCGAGGTATGGTCAAAGCAGGGTTATTTGAATTTTCTGACTAATCCCTTGATTATGGTTGCTGTATGTGTTATGCTCTTTATGAGTAGGCTAACTGAATGAGTTATGATGGGGCTGAATGTTAGAAGAGCAGTGCATGGACGTTGTGTGCTTTGTGGGAGACTGGTGGAGTGTGTGGTTTGTAGAAATTATAGCTTATCATCGGGAGGTCATCATCAAGGTCAATGTCAAGTAGGTCAGTTTGGGAATTGGATAAAATATATATGTACTCTGTGGTGTGTAGTAAATGGCTATAATGATGTATAAAGTGAATAATTGCATCTCTCACATGAATCATGCCTATCTATGGCCGAGTTCTTCTTTGGGTAGTTAGTGTGTTTGCTTTTGTTTTGATGTAGCAGGACTTGGATTCTTATTTAAAGGGAGAGGCTGGTGGCTATCGAGAGGGTTCTGGGTTTGGTATTTGACAATATTTTGGTCTTTGTCAGTGCAGGAGAGGAGGTGCTTACTCCAAGTTATGGTCCAGATTACTTGATGGATGCTGTTTTTATGCTTTATTTTTCATTTCTCGAGGATTGGGTGGATGATAATGATGAGGTAGAGGGAGAAGAGGAGGGTGAGCTTGTGGTGTTGTAGTCAGTAGACATGTCAGGCATGGTTTCAGTGTTCAGGTCTTCGGCTGTCACAAGTCAAAAAATTTGGTGAAGTTATGAAGGGTAAAGATATGATAACAGAGGATTTGATCATTCCATTACTCATTCACAGTTATGATTATGCCAACCTGAGATTGTATGTGTTTTTCCAATATAGGTTTTTTGTATTCTTTGATGCTAAGAAGAAATAAAACATAGGATATCAGTCAACGAGGGGATGTCCTTGTATGAAAAGAGTAGGTCAGTTTTAATGGAGCCCAGTCTGTGTCTATCTTATTTGCCAATGAGTAAGGCTTGTGGGCAGGCCACCAAATTTGAAGGTAAGTTTGATAGACCAGGGTAATAGGATCTCAGACGTGCTGTTACATTAGCTTGGATCTGAACTGCTATGAAGCTCAATTTGTTTTAGGCTTGGTGGTTATAATGAGATTACACAAAAGGTGATTTAGTATGGGACAACTGCAACATGCAGCAATTGGACATGAAACAGTTTTAAAAGCACATATAGTATTTAGGAGCAAAATCCCATTTTGGTGCGAAATCGCCAATAGTGGAACATCAATCAACATGAGTGTGGAGAAATATTGTGCAGCTAAACACATTTATGAGCAAAAATCACATCACGGCCACAGTCATGTTTAGGGGCAAACGGCCCTTCAAGCAAAGTCAGAAAACATACGGTATCACATTTAGGGATCAAACCACTCAGTGAAGACAGAAACTGGGATGATATTATGTTGCATTAGGTTTAAAAGCATGCATCAGGGTAACATCACGTTTAGATGACAAAACATTGAGGTGCAAAATCATCCACGGTGCAACATCAGCATGAGTGTTAAAAAACATTTAAGATGCACAAATCACATTTAGGCGCGAAATTACTAGTAGTGGAAAGCAAGCAGCATTGTGGCATCATATTTTAGAGCAAAATCACCCTTTCTGCAACATCAGAACAAGTGTGAAAACACTTTTATGAGCATAAATGTTGACCCAGTACAAAATATTTAGTGCCTCGTTTACAAAGAATGCTGCGCTGCCCTACGCCAATTCGAAAGGGCAGGATTGCACCGTATTAACAAGATACAGTTTTTTCCTGTCCTTTCAGCCAGCGCCGGTGCACAATTTGGTGCCTAGCCCCAATGCCAGTAACCTTGCACTATGGCAAGGGCGTCTGCGCTGTTCGCAGGATTGTTTATGTGCAGGAACAAAACAAAACAATCCAGAGAAGCATTTACCTTGTTCTATGCACCGCATATGGATAGAGGGAAAAACAAGGAGAAATGAAAACATTTCATCTTGTTACGTCTGCTCTGGGGTGGCGTTAGAGTTTGTCGCTGCAGCAAGGGTACGTGAGTTTGTATATCTAGGGGAGCGTCAAACTCTATGGGTGTTGCATGGGAACACCCCCTGCAAGGCCCATGTAACTCCTCCTTGACGCAGAGTAAGGCGTCTCAGCGCTTTACACTGCCTTGCCTTACTCCATATCTATGAGGCCATGCAAAACCACGCAGGATTGGCTTTGCGTCGCTTCATAGATGTGATTGAGAGGCCTGCGCCACCGATGTGGGATACAAAGTGACGCTCCGGCTACCAGGCTTTTTGTAAATAAGCCCCCTAAAGGTTTTGTCACTGTCCGTGCACTTCAAGAGTAATTACTCAAGGTAGGCAGAATCTGTCAGGATCCAACATGTGAATGGCAGTTTCTTGGAGTCAGTGCAGAATGACCCAAATGAATCAATGACAGGAGCCGCCCCAAAGCCCTGTCACATCTTTTTTATATTGATAGCATTAGCAAACAGCTAAAGCTGTCTGTGTAGCCAGACCCTAAAATGATGAGCCATGTGGCATTGCATAGCCAGGTTATTAGCTGTCCACAATACAATTAACTTGCTAGCTAATTATTATAGAAGGTGAGCACAAAAATCCATTATTGTACCACCATTATTTTTAAAGTTTTCTGGGGAAGAGTGAGACCCAACGGCCTTTGGGAGAATAAGCGTTACCTGACCCGCCCAAAGCACTGGACTCATTCGTTCAGGACTCTATGTCTTTCCAACCAATTTGTTTGAAATTGTGCTGTAAAACACAGCACCGAACCCTGGGGCATATTAACAAGGGCTTTATCTCTGCTTTTTTGGCTTTAAAAGCCAAAAAAGCAGAGATAAAACTAGCACCCTATCAACAACAGGGTGCTAACATGCAAATTTGCATGTTAGCACCCTTTTACTCTACGCTTCCCCTTGCATCTCTAATGAGATGCAAAGGGGGCGTTCCAGAGTAAAATAATAGGAGAAATGTCGCTAAGCAACATTTCTCCTATTATCAAGAATATCGCTAACCCTGTTAGAGACAAAAAAAGCAGCGCTAACCGCGGTTAACGCTGCTTTTTTACGTCTGGTATTTTTCTGACTTAGCCATGATATCCTATGGAAGGAGGATATCATGGCTAAGTTTGTCTGTCCCTATCAACAAGCTAACGTGAGATTATCGCTGGGTTTCCAGCGATAATCTCACGTTAGCCAGTTTGCGTGAGGATTTTTATCGCTATTGAGATAAGCGTTGCTAATAGCACGCTATCTCAGCGATAAAAATCAACGCTAGCCGGCGATAATTATCCTAGCGCTAAGTGCGCTTAGCGATAATTATCGCCGGTTGTTGTTGATATGCCCCCCTATTTTTTTTATTTCTTTTTAACTTCCTCACTCTTCCTCACTCACCCTAGAGAGACTCGATATGGCTAATTTCTCTAGCTTGCTGCTTAAGTTGTAAGTAGGATAGATGTTTAAACCCCACCACTTTCAAAGTTCACCAGCTACCGCTGTAGAAAGTCCCTACCACGAGATTTCGTTCATATTTACAAAAGGAATATTGTTTGTTTTTGGCTGTACCGAGTACAGCCATCGCATGAATTTACAGAAACTCACAAAATGGAAAAATATTCTTCCTTATTTATTCTTGGGATCCAACTTATGGTTGTTTTGACCTCACTAATGTATATTCAGAGAAGGCTGAAACGCCTAGTTTTGCTCATTGGGTGGTGCTGTCTTCACATTAAAACACATTTCATCTTGGTGAGAATTCTGTCAGGTATAAAAATGATTCTCTTCCAGAAACAGTTTTCAATAAATTCTGCACACTGGCTGAACTTTCAAATGATCGTTCACTTTATTGCGCGGCTTGTGCATAAAGATAAAAAAGGCAATTTACAAAACCTCTTACCGTATTTAATTTTTCGTGCTTCTTAATTAGTGGCTCTGGTAGTCATAAAATGCCTTTACTTTCATATTTTGCGTCTTCTGAAAAGGTCCCTAAATGTTTCCGGTTACTGACCTGTCAGCACATGTTTGGCTTTGGAATTCACTGGGCGTCAGAAGCGAAGTCAGGCTTTGTTTTTAAGCTGTAGGAACTGGGCCTTCAGATAACGCAACAACGTGAATGGCCGTAGCAGAAGAAACTGGGCAGGCTTTACACTACATTTATCGCCTGCATAAACAACAACAAAATGGCTCACTGCTCCCTCATCATGCACGTCTGGGACACCCAGTCCTGGGACACATCCAGTCTCCTGATCACGGGCAGAAAGAGTCTCAAATCCTTTTACTGAGCTTTTTTTCGTGGTATTACACCAATAATGTATTTTTAATGTTACCCTAAAAGTATTTTTTGATATTAGTTACTTATTCATTAGATTATTCATGTATTCATCTATTCATTTATGTAGGCGAACACCAACAATGTATTTGTAAGTAAGCTCCGCAGAGCTTCTTACTAATTAGATACATAGGTAACATCTGACTTGCCTACTTGTGCTTTTTTTTCGCTGTGTGAGGAAGTGGTGTGGCAATGAAGGGGTAGGGGCTTAGTTGCGAGCACAACCCAAGACATTTATTTATTTATACGATTTTATATAGCGCGTACTTTACCCAGAGGTGTCAGAGCGCTTTACAATATAGCGCAGTACATTAGATCAGACATTATAGGTAACATGGTAGACGTGACAAGACATATAACTACTACAGTTATGCAGAGTGATGGTTACATATTTACAAAATATAGATTCACAAAAAATTGCACTTTTAAATGCAGAGCCCCCCTCCCAGGACAAACCTCCAACCCTTTCACCTGTCCCCCTTAATCCTCCTCCCCGCCAAAAACCAAAATCAAAGCTTTTGAGGCTGCCGCCTATGTCCTGGGGAGGTTTCACACCTTGTAATGGACATTGGCTGAGCTAAACCTATAAGCAATTACCTGGAAACCTGCTCTCTGCAGGGGTTTCCAGCTCATTGTGTTCCCACTCTGTGATATCGGCTCCTCACCGGATGACTGTGTGATGGGAGGCAATATCATGTGACACACAGTGGCACCGTGTGAGTTGGCAGGTCTGGTAAAATGTCAAAGCAGGTCTAACGAAAGCACTGTATAAGCAACCCAGAAGTCAAAGTGCCATGCAGACCAACAGTTTATTAGTGAATTATTAAAAATAAATACAATTGTGGAGTCATAAATTGGGAGTTCATGAAATCAGGCAACATCATTCGATAATCATTTCTCCAGTAGCAGCGGCTACTGAACGGGTATGGTGGGATGGGGGGGAGTGGAGGGCATAGGGAATTAAAAAGACATTTTAAAAAACCCACTTACATGGATGCGGTCAGTTGCCGCCTCTCCTCCTTCCTCTCCGTCCTCTTCCTGGCTTCTGTGGAAGCAGAAAGCACCCGGGCTCCCCTGAGCCCAAAACACCGCTGCAATGTAGCATTGTGATTGGTCTGAGTGCCGTGGTTTGGCGCTCAGACAGGGAATGGGACCCTGGGCATGTTGGAGAACATGCAAAGTGCGCATGAATTTTTGTCCAGCTCAGGCGGGCCAGCCTGAATGTCATATGCACTAAGAAGTGCATACCACTCCTCCTACAGCCTCCAAACAGCCCGCCCTGCCCCATACCAACTAAGCCAGTACATTAAAAAAAAATCATTATAACGTTAAGCTATTATCATTTTATTTTTCCATTGTTAATTGCTCACTCAGTGAGCAGTGGGGCGACGCTCGCCCGCTTAGTTGAGGAGCCGCCACTGCATTTCTCCTGTGCAAGAGAAAGGCATTCATGTGATGAAGTGTGCTGGCACTGAGGGTGGGGCCAACGCGTGCACATCTATGTGGGTATTGTGGACGGAGATATATTGGGCAGTAGAGCAGCCAGTGTGCCATTGGCCCCAGTGCGAAAAGGAAACTGGCCCTCTGGCTGCTGTCTGAATTGCAAAATACATCAATTACCAGGGTTCAGTGGGGCCCTCCGGCCTCTGGGCCCCAGTGCCACTTCACTTGCTGCACCAATGGAAACTATGCTCCTTGTATCAAGCTGTATTTAGAGAGACCAGCTGGGAAAACTATCCTGTTATCAATCCTGTTTAGACCTTGCATCTGAACTACTAGTTTTATGTCATTTTTTGCTACGAAAGTTGTTATTTCTCCTTATTATCTTTACTTGATAATGGGCTTTTGAAATAGAGACGGAGAGCCGATTGAGCTAAGAAAATATTTAATTACCCGTAAAGCCCCAGCATGGAATCATACAACGTGCACCTGCACGTGTTCAGATTCAAACATAAATGAGTCTTATGCTAGCTAACCATAAAGAAACTAACATACTATTAACAGAGAGAGGAAAGAGAGAAAGGACAAAAGAAAGAAATGAGGAAAGACAGGTCCAGGGAACTAATAAAGCAATGAATGTAAGTATAAACGTAAATGAGACATTACCACAGAGGATAAATGACGGAACAGCGCATGCCTTTACCATACATGTTTTAACAATGCTCTTTCTACAACAAACATATCAGTACAATGCATGCCTTTACCACGCATATCACTACCATGAACATACATAGGGGTACATTATAAGTACTTTTACCATGCATACTCTTACCACGCATACCATTACCATGCATACCGCTATATCGCACCTTTAAAATATATGTAAATATAAACTTTTAGATTAAAATATTAGAAAATGTATTACATTTCCATAAAGTATTTTTTTTTTAAATTTTTTTTATTTCATTGCTCCAGAGTAACAAACATAGACATAATCAATTAAATATTTCCCAAATTCATATAATCACAAAATGCCCCCCAAAATACACAAACCAATCTGACTTTTCCTGGCCCCCTTTACCAAATACAAACTCCATTCTAAGTTAAATAAATTATACATTTTAGCTTGCCAATATTCAAATGCGGGGGGCTCACATTGAAGCCAATCAGAGGCTATACACAACCGGGCCACGGTCATTGCAATGAAAATCAAATGTCGGTGTTTATACAGGGGTGTCCCCTTATCCATATCTGACCCCATACCTAATATCATTATTGCCGGCGTTATAATCATTGGCATCCCAATGATCTTAGACAGATATTTCTCAGTATCCAAAATATACTTTGACAATTTACTACAACTGAAAAAAATATGGAGACTATCCGCATTATCCCCTGCCCAACAGCAACAATTTGCCATCATACCCACCCCCCCCCCCACCTAAACATACGTGCCGGAGTATAATACAAATTAAAAACAGTTTTAAAGAATTGCACTTTCAAGTTAGCGGTAGCAAAACATCCCTAGCTCTAGAGATAGCATTCTCAACTGATATATAAGGTTCTCCCAAAATCAAGGACCACTGGTTGTTATGTTTGTCTAAATCATCTGTTCTATGTGATAATAAAATCTTATACAAAACCCGATTTTCTCCTGTCGCCTGACAACCTCAACAAGTGCACAAAGGAGATGTATGAAACATACCAGATCAGTGGAGCCCTCTATATGCCAGCACCTAAGCTGCTATCCCTTCTGTATACATATCCCTATATAGTTGCTAGGGGTGAGTGTGCACGCTGGATTGCACCCACTGATACAATGCCAGTCCAAGCGGACATAACAATTTTAAACCAAAAGCTCAGGTGCACCACACTTTGAGAAAATGGGGAAGATAATAATATAATTCATTCCCAACGTCAAAGTTATTCAAAAAAGGTCATTTTTTATTCACAACATTTATAATAGTTCTCATTTTAAAACAACAGAATATAAATACAGTCTGTTCTTGACAATACAGCCGACGCGTTTCGTCCTTGAAGCGGACTTCTTCAGGGCTGTTTGGACACAAACATATAAATATACATAAGCATATATATAAAACAAAATATACATAATATACAAACATATATATACAACCCACACCTATTGGGTGCTACAAGCTACTTAGGTAACGATTTTTTGTGATTTTCCGTGAGTTTTTTCTTATTTTTCTTATTTACACATGTATCATCATGTTACTAGTTATATAACTTATTCCTAATCACTAAGTATATACATTACATGTGAATCATCTTGTCTAGTTACAACGTATACAGCGCTGTATTGTTGTTTTTAACAAAGGTTTAATATCCAAGTTCTAACAGAGAACAAGTATAGGAGGATGATGTATATACTGTTCAAAAACATAGGGGTAAGAGAAAGGAATCAGGTTCAGCAATCCCCAAATGAGGGAAAGAGAGTAGAAGCAGGAAGAGTAACAAAACCTGTTGTAAAGGCCAGTCACAAACATTTATATAGGGTCTCAATCGCTATCATGCCCAGGCTATGGATCATATGCAACTTCAAATCTGGATAAAGGGAAACTATGATATTTAATTCCATAAGGTTCATCTTAGATTTTGCAAGAATGAAGAAGAGACGTTAATATTTACTGATACCCACCATGTAATAAGGTGCACAAGTCATTCAATTCTAATCTGCAATGAGAGGAGCAATGACAATCCAAAAGTGACCGTGGTGGAAATCCCTGAATTCTTATATGTGCCGAAACTGTCTACAAATAAGAGAAAAATATGATAGTCAGCATTCATGAGTGCTAAGTGCAAATATAGACCTATATTGTAAAGTAGCAGCCCTAAAATTATATACTTACATATGGGCATAATATTCTTATACGGTCGCCTTAGAGTTTAAAAGAAGGATGACCATGTTATATCATTCCAAGTTCCTTCAAGTATATTCTTGTTTTGTAAGAAAAAGAACGGTCTTCACAGTCTATAACAAAAGATAAATAGATTGTAAGGCAATCCTATGCTAGTATAACACAAAGAAAGTTTCATTGCACCATGAAAACACCACCTAAGAGTCCTAATTGTGAGCCATCTCATAGGTAATTCGTGCCCAAAACGGCACAATCTCCCCTAGGACTTTGAGTATCAAGCCAATAGTTTATGTATTAGACCCCCAGAGGGTGAAAAGGCAGAAGAAACACAGGTAGCCTGTCAGATGAGTAAGCTCTCATGGCGATTAGGAACGTCCAACGCCAAGAGGGAATATATAGTTACAGGTTCCTTTTGAATCACTAACAGCAAGGCAATGTGTAAATCAACCTGTGAGCCGGTGAAATACCCATATTTCTAAACAACCGATCTATAATACAGAAACAAACGCGTCAAACACTGGGACAGCTTCAAGTCCCTCTCCCGCTATATCTATTCGCTTAAGTTGAGTTTCAATTCCAAAGTTGCTTTCGTAGTCAAACCTACCCAAATACGGCTGTGACGAACTCCCTACGGTCTCGATAATAACGGCTGACGGGCAACAGGAAATGTGGAGGACAGATGAGAGGCCATGCCCATGCCTTAAATATACGTGGTAATTGGCTACTTAGGGTAACACCTGGATTCAATCATGGTTAGCATCATGAGTGTCATCGAATTTTGTGTGTGAGATGTTTTCCAATGGCGCGGCCATCTTGGAGTGTTGTATTAACGCCGAAATATTATTGTCAGTACTGTATCGGTTGCCCTAGCTGTACTATCTATGTGTGTAAAATGCACTCAAATTGATCCGTATTTCTAATTTTATTTTCTGTTAGGAGAGAAGTGAAAATAATCGGTCCGGTCACTATCCCCGCAAGGGATGGCATATATAACAGCCATCTTGGAACGGGTTGAAATGAAACAAAACAATCGTTTTATTCTCTAAATATTATTGTAAATACTATATCTGTTGACCTAGCTGCACCAACTATATGTATAAAGTGCACTCAAGTTGATTCGTATTTCTAATTTAATTTTCTGTTTAGGGGGGATATGAAAATAACGGACCAGTCACTATCCCCGCAAGGGATGGCATATATGGCAGCCATCTTGGAACAGGTTAAGATAACACAGGACGATCGTATTATATTCTAAATTAAGCCGGTATAGGCTGCAAGTCAATATACGTCATATAGCGCCAATGATTATAAATAAAAGGCACATTCTTACTCTTGAGGGCAATCTGTTATCATTAAGAAAGTGTGTAATGTTAGTGTTAAAATAATATACTCATGTGATGCCATTGACTATAAGAAGCAAGAACTTTGGTTCTTGCAAAAAGACCATGTTATATTTATGCTATTAAGGGAAAGAATAATGGCAGATAGGGTGTCCTAACAACTAATATTGTTACTTATTGGGTATTTAGGGGTGTCATATTTACATCTATGTCCATGATATGGTGAGGTATATGACCAGATAGTGCATACTAATCCAAGCCTGGGAAATAATTACAATTAGGTACCCAAAGAGAGGCTGACAAGACATACAGCAGAGGGAAAACCTATAAGAGGAAAGGTGTCCGAATGGGCAAATGTTCTGATTTTGTTGCCCAATGTATCCAATGTTAACAAGTGTATACAGACCACATTTGGTCATTTTCAATGAAGAGTTCAGCAAAAGATATATACCGGTGATAAGAGAATATGGACAGTTCACCTTAAACATTTTCAGCATAACCTTTTAGTGAAACATTTACTAGCGATGCATGGGTTTTTGATATCCACATTGTTCTTATTCATCATGAGTCTTAGTTAGTAAGTCCACATACATAATAAGTCCGGGGAATACATTACCCTGGATGAGACTAACACGATGACTAAAGAAAATAATGCATCTCATCATCGCTATTATGCCCCAATTCTACACATTTGAGTCTACATATCCATGCAGCTTCATTTTTTCTAAGGGTCAGTTCCCTATCTCCTCCTCTTGGGTGAGTTGGGATGTGGTCTATTCCTATAAACCAGAAATCCTCCATGTTCCCATGGTTTTCCTGCATATGGTAGGTCAGAGGGTATCTAAGACCACCCTTCCGAAGTGCCCTTAAGTGTTCCTGTATTCTTGTTTTGAGTGGCCTCTTGGTGCTGCCCACGTAGATCTTATTACATGGGCAGCCCAGAATATAGGTCACAAAAGTCGATTTGCAGTTAATCATGTGATTAATCTCATATGTTCGATTGGTGTTGTGGCAAAATGTCTTGGTCTTGTTTTTGCCCAACCTACATACATTGCATTAATTGCATGTGTAGAAACCCTTTGTCATGGGGGGTAACCAAGTCTGAGGTTTGGGAGTCGTAACATAGCTTGGACATAGCTTGTTACGTAAAGTCTGTCCTCTTCTATAGGTCACTCTTGGTTTTTCAGGGATAATCCCTTGTAAACTCGGGATATCCTTCAATAAGTGCCAGTTTTTTCGTAGAACATTGTATGTTCTACTACTATTGTTATTAAATTGTGTAATGAAGGAGATTCGGGGTTTATCCTCTTTTTGTGTAGGCTTTGATTTCAATGTATCGGCCCTAGGCACCTTCATCACCCTTCTATGTGCCTTATCCAGTATTGCCTTAGGATAGCCTCTACTAAGGAAACGCTGTTCTGTTTCACTGATATTTTGAAGAAATGTGCTTTCCAAACTACAATTGCGCCGCATCCGGATCATTTCCCCATAGGGGATGTTGTTTACTACATGATTTGGATGCGCGCTTAGGAAGTGCAATGTACTATTGCATGCAGTCTTTTTCCTGTGGGTGCGACTCTGAATTTGGTTGTCATGGACATAAAACGTAACATCAAGGAAATCAATGGTTTCCCTGTTGTACTCAATTGTGAATTTCACGTTGAATGGATTGTCATTTAGGTAGGCATAATATTCCAGAAGATCCGGGGCAGGCCCATCCCATAACATAATGATGTCATCGATGTACCTGCCCCAGAAAATGACATTTTCCATCCACTTCGCAGCATGGCGTCCCCAAGCATGCCCCCGCTCAAACCAGCCCATAAAGAGCCCGGCATAAGCGGGGGCAAACTTAGAGCCCATGGCCGTTCCCTGGATCTGATGGAACCACTCAGAGTCATGCAGAAAAAAGTTTTTCGATAGGATGATCTCCGTCATCTCCAGGAGAACCTCATTATGTAAGTAATGGTCCGCTGTTCTTTGACCTAGAAAATATTATAGTGCCTGGATTCCAAATTCTTTTTTAATGCACGTATATAGGCTGGTCACATCAAGTGTGACGAACATAAGGTTTTCAGACCAGACTAGGCCCTCAAATTTGCCCAATATGTCCTTCGTGTCCTTAATGTACGCAGCTCATTGTGTTCCCACTCTGTGATATCGGCTCCTCACCGGATGACTGTGTGATGGGAGGCAATATCATGTGACACACAGTGGAACCGTGTGAGTTGGCAGGTCTGGTAAAATGTCAAAGCAGGTCTAACTAAAGCACTGTATAAGCAACCCAGAAGTCAAAGTGCCATGCAGACCAACAGTTTATTAGTGAATTATTAAAAATAAATACAATTGTGGAGTCATAAATTGGGAGTTCATGAAATCAGGCAACATCATTCGATAATCATTTCTCCAGTAGCAGCGGCTACTGAACGGGTATGGTGGGATGGGGGGGAGTGGAGGGCATAGGGAATTAAAAAGACATTTTAAAAAACCCACTTACATGGATGCGGTCAGTTGCCGTCTCTCCTCCTTCCTCTCCGTACTCTTCCTGGCTTCTGTGGAAGCAGAAAGCACCCAGGCTCCCCTGAGCCCAAAACACCGCTGCAATGTAGAATTGTGATTGGTCTGAGTGCCGTGGTTCGGCGCTCAGACAGGGAATGGGACCCTGGGCATGTTGGAGAACATGCAAAGTGCGCATGAATGTTTGGCCAGCTCAGGCCGGCCGGCCTGAATGTCATATGCACTAAGAAGTGCATACCACTCCTCCTACAGCCTCCAAACAGCCCGCCCTGCCCCATACCAACTAAGCCAGTACATTAAAAAAAAATCATTATAACGTTAAGCTATTATCATTTTATTTTTCCATTGTTAATTGCTCACTCAGTGAGCAGTGGGGCGACGCTCGCCCGCTTAGTTGAGGAGCCGCCACTGCATTTCTCCTGTGCAAGAGAAAGGCATTCATGTGGTGAAGTGTGCTGGCACTGAGGGTGGGGCCAACGCGTGCACATCTATGTGGGTATTGTGGACGGAGATATATTGGGCAGTAGAGCAGCCAGTGTGCCATTGGCCCCAGTGCGAAAAGGAAACTGGCCCTCTGGCTGCTGTCTGAATTGCAAAATACATCAATTACCAGGGTTCAGTGGGGCCCTCCGGCCTCTGGGCCCCAGTGCCACTTCACTTGCTGCACCAATGGAAACTATGCTCCTTGTGTCAAGCTGTATTTAGAGAGACCAGCTGGGAAAACCATCCTGTAATCAATCCTGTTTAGACCTTGCATCTGAACTACTAGTTTTATGTCATTTTTTGCTACGAAAGTTGTTATTTCTCCTTATTATCTTTACTTGATAATGGGCTTTTGAAATAGAGACGGAGAGCCGATTGAGCTAAGAAAATATTTAATTACCCATAAAGCCCCAGCATGGAATCATACAACGTGCACCTGCACGTGTTCAGATTCAAACATAAATGAGTCTTATGCTAGCTAACCATAAAGAAACTAACATACTATTAACAGAGAGAGGAAAGAGAGAAAGGACAAAAGAAAGAAATGAGGAAAGACAGGTCCAGGGAACTAATAAAGCAATGAATGTAAGTATAAACGTAAATGAGACATTACCACAGAGGATAAATGACGGAACAGCGCATGCCTTTACCATACATGTTTTAACAATGCTCTTTCTACAACAAACATATCAGTACAATGCATGTCTTTACCACGCATATCACTACCATGAACATACATAGGGGTACATTATAAGTACTTTTACCATGCATACTCTTACCACGCATACCATTACCATGCATACCGCTATATCGCACCTTTAAAATATATGTAAATATAAACTTTTAGATTAAAATATTAGAAAATGTATTACATTTCCATAAAGTATTTTTTTTAACATTTTTTTTTTATTTCATTGCTCCAGAGTAACAAACATAGACATAATCAATTAAATATTTCCCAAATTCATATAATCACAAAATGCCCCCCAAAATACACAAACCAATCTGACTTTTCCTTGCCCCCTTTACCAAATACAAACTCCATTCTAAGTTAAATAAATTATACATTTTAGCTTGCCAATATTCAAATGCGGGGGGCTCAGATTGAAGCCAATCAGAGGCTATACACAACCGGGCCACGGTCATTGCAATGAAAATCAAATGTCGGTGTTCATACAGGGGGGTCCCCTTATCCATATCTGACCCCATACCTAATATCATTATTGCTGGCGTTATACTCATTGGCATCCCAATGATCTTAGACAGATATTTCTCAGTATCCAAAATATACTTTGACAATTTACTACAACTGAAAAAAATATGGAGACTATCCGCATTATCCCCTGCCCAACAGCAACAATTTGCCATCATACCCACCCCCCCACCTAAACATACGTGCCGGAGTATAATACAAATTAAAAACAGTTTTAAAGATTTGCACTTTCAAGTTAGCGGTAGCAAAACATCCCTAGCTCTAGAGATAGCATTCTCAACTGATATATAAGGTTCTCCCAAAATCAAGGACCACTGGTTGTTATGTTTGTCTAAATCATCTGTTCTATGTGATAATAAAATCTTATACAAAACCCGATTTTCTCCTGTCGCCTGACAACCTCAACAAGTGGATTAGGTACCACAACTACATTTTTATGACAAAGAAAGTCCAGAATTTGAAGGAATTTACAATATTCTAATTTAGGCAAATTATATTGTCTCACAAGATCTTCATAAGACAAAAGAAGCCCCCTAATTGTGCAATGCCTTTATTCCTCCAGCCAAGTGCAACCTTATCCCAAAATATGGGGGGAAGAATCTTCAAGGCATATACGTGGGCGATAAAATAATCTCTCTAATAAACATAGTTTACGTATTCTCTTCCAGACTTTAAATGCAGCTTCTAATACTTTAAACTTCGTCCTTTTCAATTAACTGCCATCAATTTCTTTGAAAAAACATTGTCTAGCCTCAGACCCCAACAAAATCTGAAACATCGAAGGGGCCTCTGCAGTGTTAGCGACCTCCTCTCCTGTCAATAATACCCACATCTTTAACAAGAAACAAACATAAAAATAAAGAGTAAAATCAGGAATTGCGAGACCACCCCTCTCAATTGGTAGTATCATAAATCTGGTAGCACGCCTAAGTTTACCGGGGGCCCAAAGAAACTTGGCACACAAAGATTGAAGATGTTGAAGTTGGGCCCCTGATACTTCCAAGGGAATAGATCTAAATAGATATAAGACCTTGGGCAAGATGTTAATTTTTATAATGTTACTTCTACCTATTAATGTGAGGTGCAATTGTCCCCATCTATCTAGCAAATCCTTAATACTGCGTATCAGCACCATCCAATTAGTATCTACCAGTTCAGACATTGACGCTCTAATTTTGATGCCCAAATATGTCACTTCTCTTAACACCCTAGGATCGTCCAGTGCAATATTGTCAGTGCATAACATTTGCGTCTTAGTAACATTAAGTTTATAGCCAGATACCTGACCTAATTTTAATGCTAATCGCTCAATCTCTTGAAGAGCAGAAGAAGGGTCAGCCGAAGTCACAGCTATATCGTCTGCGTAAGCAAAGACTGAAAAAGGAATATCATGTACAAAAAAAGGCTTTATCAGAGGACTATTACCTAGTTTCTCAACGAACGGGTTGATATATAGAGCAAACAAAAGTGGCGAGCGGGGGCACCCTTGCCGGGTGCCTCTTGTAATCCTAACTGAATCTGATAATAAGCCCATTGTAGCAATCTTAGCGACCGGTGCAGTGTACAGTACCTGTAAGGCAGTCAAAAATCCTCTACCAAATCCCGCTCGAAGCATCACTTTCCATAGGCACTCCCACTCCACCCGGTCGAATGCTTTCTCCGCATTCAATAAAATTAACCCTAAATCCCGTTTCTCCGTCTGAGCTACATCAAAAAGCGTCACCACTTTATTCACATGAGTGACTGCCCCTCGCAATGGTATAAACCCATGTGGATTTTCTGATACTAACAAACTAATAACCTTTGACAGTCAATTAGCTAGGATCTAGAATATATTTTACCGTCACAATTTAGCAAGGAAATCGGATAGTACGAACCAAACGATTCGGGGTCTTTACCCTTTTTGCTAAACACCACAATGGTGGCTTCTGCCCAAGACTTAGGGGCATAGCCCACCTGTGCAGCCCTAAAGGTAGTCAACATTTCGTCCTTTATTTGGTTGAAGAATGTCTTATAAATCTCCCCCGGCAGCTTATCAGGCCCAGCGGCCTTCCCTAGTGCTAGACTATTAACAGCCATTTCTAACTCTTCCATAGTAATTAATCTGTCCAATTGTTCCGACTCCACGGGGTCTAAATATGGTGTAGCCCCCTCCAAGAATACATTATTATCCCAAGGTGCTCCTTCCTGTTGTGTATACAGTTCAGTATAAAACTGATGCAAAATTGATCAAATCCCTTGAGGGTCCTGACACAGTGTCCCAAGCTTGTCTTTCAATGCCACAATTCCTCGAGAAGATTCCTTCATACGCAGCCGTAGAGCCAGACACCTGCCAACTGTTTCCCCGTACTCATGAATTTGCTTTTTATAGACCAAAACTTTTTTCTTGCATTCTCTAAGTCCCACACCCATGGATTTTAGCCTGGGCTCTAGCGGCAGCATTTTCTAACTCCAAGATATTACCTCGTTGTGATATCCCATAAGTTAATTTGACCTCCGCCATTCTCAAAGCAGAATATAGTTCCTGCATCTCTAGTTTGTTTTTTCTCGTTGTGATATCCCATAAGTTAATTTGACCTCCGCCATTCTCAAAGCAGAATATAGTTCCTGCATCTCTAGTTTGTTTTTTCTTTGTTGATGTAGCCCAAAACTTAATACTTCACCCCTGAAACAAGCTTTAAATGTGTCCCAAATGATAGCACTCTGGGCAGAATTTCTATTGATATAAAAAAATTGCTTAATCCAGCAGGACATATATATTTTAAAGTCATCATTTAGGCAGAGTTTCTGGTCAAATGAAAAAGCTTTGGGTTGCACATTACGAACAAGTGCCACTATTTCTAAAACAATTGGGGCGTGGTCAGCTGAGATCCTGGGAAATATTTGGATCGAAGCCTCTACTAAAGAAGCAGTGAATGCAAAAAAATAGTCCAACGTACCAACTTTTTATGGGGAGAAGAATAAAAAGTGTACCCCGAATCCAGAGGATTTAGCTTACCCCATGCATCTACCATTCCGTGGTCATTCAACAGGTTGTATAAAGTGTTAAACACCCGTGGTTTACGACCTTTATATCTTAATGGCCCACCCTGCAATTCCTGATTGGTTAAATTGATATTTATATCCCCACATATTAACAACGGGGTTCCCCAAGATGCTAATTCAAAATTTAGATCCTCTAGAAATACTGCCTCGTCTAGGTTAGACCCATATATAGTACACACTGTGTACTTACTGCCCTCAAACTTGCACTCGGCTATCACCCATCGACCTAACTTGTCGGCCAAACATCGGCCTGTAATCTGTACATTTGCCTTAGCTAAGATCGCAACCCCCCCAAATCATTGAGGACTGCTGAGAGGCCACAACCAGTGAAAACTCAAGTACTTTTAAAATGTGCAGTTTACTCCAGGGTGTGTGGGTCTCTTGAAGACATACCAGATCAGGTTGAATAATTTGTAATTCAGCAGCTACCCTCTTCCTCTTCTTCCAGTTATTGAGGCCTGAGACATTTAACAAACAGATTTTTATCCCTTTAGAGACCATTGTAGCATTGAAAAAAGGCTCCAAACAAATGCCATAACCAATATGTTACCATAAAAAAACACATACACCCCCTTGTTAACCATAACAGAACCTTACTGTTATTCTTCCTGTTTGTAACTGTGGAGTGTTTTCCCCTTTTACCCCCCTGAGTGACCCCCCATGACTCCCCCCTCCCCCAATGTCCCTTTTCCCCTCACCCCCCCCTGTAACAAGGCTTTAGGACCCATGGCCCTGTAGATGCAAGATTCTGTGATTCCCCTGCCCTTATTTACGAAAATACAGACATCAATTACTGTACACAACAAAAAGAAATATGGAAGGAAGCAGAAGAGTATAGCATCTTTAAACAAAAAAAAAATCACTGATAACCTATAGCAGCTTAACTAGAAAGCTGTGTCCCTAGATAGACTTCAAAAACTCCTTGGCAGGCCCTTCATTAGTAAAGAATCGAGTGCGATCATGGAAAATCACTTCTAACTTGGCCGGGTGCATTAAATATGCTTGAGTCCCTTTGATTTGAAATTGGGTGATCAGCTGCCGAAGCTGCCAACGGAGCTCAACAGTGTGTCGACAGAAATCCGGCCTCACAAAAAATTCAAAATCTTCCCCAGTTCTTTTCTTATCAGGGCGTGCCAGCTGAAAAATCTCCTCTCGGGCCAAAAAACTATTGAATGAAATTAAAAAAGCCCTAGGTTTGGCGTCTGCCTGGCCAGCTCGAAGACGGATATTAAAAGGAAACCAGTGAGCACGCTCAATCTCTCTGTCCCAATCCCACCGGGTCAGTTCAGGGAATGCTTTTTGAAACGTTTCTACAATATATCTACGCGGGTCCTACCCTTCCTTCCCCTCCGGGATCTGGAGCACTCTCAAGTTATTTCTGCGTGCACGATTTTCTATGTCCACCATCTTCCATTGAGTATCTTCCCGGGTGGATTGAATTAAATCTGTCACAGCCTTTTGTTGTACCAGATCATCCTCTATATTAGAAATTTGTGATTCAACCTCATTAAATCTTGAAACAAAGTCAGCATGAGATTTTGTCAATCGCCTAACCGAATTTTGCAGTTTGCGACAAAGATTTTGGACTCTCTGACTCTCCTCGCGGGTTTCATCCCGATGGGACATAATTGATTGATATATTAACGAGAGAGAGATAACTTCTCCAACATTTTGTACAGGGATAGCCATTTCTTCTACCGTATCCCCCTTACAAGCATTCAACTCCAATTTATTCCGAACAGTGTGGAGGCTACCCTCTATAAGTTCCCCCGAGTCCTCCAGAAACAAGCTACTATGGTCACTGTTATCCACCACACTCATCTGTGAAGCATATTGTGAAGCCAGATCTTCACTGAATGACATAGATTGCTCTGACAAGGAGAAAAAGTCCCCTGATTCCGCATCTAATAAATGTGTTTGGTCATCTCCAAGAGAGTTTGCAGGCATATTAGGTTCTTGGATACCGCCAGCGGTCACACACTCTATCCCTCGGCTACCTCCCATGGCTCCACTAATATCCTCCGTATCAATAGGGGTGCCACACAAGCCCCCAACTGTAGTATTTAACTGGGGTCCCATGTTGACAGATAAAGCGGCCTCCACTGTAGCTGGATTCAAAATTAAGTGCGACTTTTTAACATACGAAGGACCCCCGTCAGTCATCTCAGCAGAGTCAACAGAATCAGAGCCCCCCTCCAGGGTATGCGCAGCCTTTTTCCCCTTCCGATTCTCCTTTGCTGCGGAGAAAATTGCCGGTATCTTTTTCTTTTCCATTGCATCCCCTTTAAGTCTTGCTCCTCCAACCTCAGTCTTACCGAGCTTGCCCAGGTTGCTTAAATTACCCTGAGTTTTATCTCTCACCTCGGCGTCCAGCCCGGCGTTTTTAGCGTTATTATTTTCTTGTCCCCTCGGTCTTCCTCGAGCTCCTTTCGGGGGCATTTCGAACGCTAGATCCACACCGCCTTCACAATCACCCACCGGCTTCCAGGTGCGTGTCCTGCCTGCCTGAAACGCCCACCGGCTGCGAGTCCCAGTAAAACTTCCAGCATCGGCCGTCCACGCCCGTCAGCGGCAAACACCTCGTAATCTCAAACCGTATTCTCAAATCGGTACTTCCAGCATGTATCTTTGTGGTTCAATCCAAGATTTAAAGTTTTTACAGCACGCAACTAAGACGCCAAAACATATCTCCAACTCTGACTCCGACTCACTTCTCCCTCGCTTCTCCCTTCCAGTATCAGGTTTTCGCAAGGTTAGGCAGGAGCGGTCAGCTTACACGTCCACTGCTGCGGACGCCATCTTGCCTCTGGGTGGGAAGTAAAGTATTTTAAATGAGGTAGCACAGTAATATTTTTCCAAACATATTCAAACATTAAAAAAACCAAATATGTTTACATTTTTTCTGTCTGTTCAGTAGTCCTTCCTTAACTCTATCTCTGCAGCCTGTCCCTAATTAAGATGACTGTAGTTATATGTGAGGAAGGTGAAAAAATGTCTTTTTGCACCAAACAAAATAAATATACATTTAGGCAGATTGTAAACCTGCATAAAACATACATTCCAATACATAATATATTTTGAATGAATAAATACCACAAAAGAAGTATAAATTCAGCGGTCCACCATTTTATGGTCAGTTGAACACTGACTTCACTCATGACCACACTCTTGGAAGAGAAGAGGAGACCAAAAACAGTTTGTTGTTCACACACTGCCATCTATCCCTACAAGTAAGTACAACATTTAAACTAAGCACCTTCAGTATTAACCAGTTAAAAACATAAACATATATATTTTTTTTAAATTACAGATTATTTCCAGAATAGCTCCAGGCTTTATTATGGATACATTGACTCGAGTCCTAACAATGTAAGTCATCTTAGAATTTTTTTTTAACAAAATAAAATTCAGAATTTAAACTGGACAATTTTTTTTTTTTTAAAGTACATTGTTAGCACTACAGATTATTATTCTAACTCTACCAGTTGCTTGCCTCACGGCAGGTGCTGAACAGTGGGACGGGGCAAAATTACTATTGTAACTCCACTAGATGCATACTTCAGGGCAGGTGCTGGACAGTGACTGGGGGGCGAAATTACTATTCTAAGTCCGCCGGGTACTTACCTCAAGACAGGTGCTAGACAGTACTTGGGGGTAAAAATTACTATTCTAACTCCTCTGGATACTTATCTAAGCGAAGGTGCTGGACAATGACTGGAGAGCCCAATTACTATTCTAGATCCACTGGGTACTTACCTCAGGGCAGGTGCTGTTGTATTGCTCCGCTTTTCAGATAATACAGAATCCCCCACACGGTTGCTCAAACACGGCGAAGCGAAATGTAAAACACAACACCTAGAAAAGGGTTTGATTTTACAAAATGCAAAGACTCTCTTTGAATAAGGCTTGGGGTTTTATTTATGCAATGCTCTCCAACAGAAAAACTTTCTCAGATGACAAATGAACCACATTGAAATGTATATAGAGATATATATTTATATGCAAGCAATAATAACACACTTGGTAAATGCAACAGTTAAATGCATTGATATGAAATACAAGCAGCAAATAATATGAGATAAAACTCAAGCAAATATACTGGACGTCCTGCAGAAAGATATATACCCTAAATACATCAAATGATTACTTTGGATGTGCACCTCACTCATTCACACATCACAAAGAAAACACCTCAAATGACCAGACACTGGATCCCTGCATCACAATGGCACTAGTCAGAAACAAATCAGCTTACCCGATCGTTCACTCGACATCATTGCCAACTCAAGCTGCGGGGCCCGTTCACAGCTGGGTTTGGACTCTAGACCAGGACTCAGGGTCCGGTCATCTTACAGCAGTACGTCTACTCTGTAAGTGAGCACCCACCTTGGCTGCCAACAACCCTCAGCTCTATAGTCTCAAACACAGACACTAGAAGGTTCGAGAGTCTTCCCTTCTTCACCAAGGAAACTTACTGGAACTGGCCAGCTTCCAGGCAGGCATTCCGCGGCAGGAAGGAGTTCTCAAGCTCCCTGTACATTCTTGCATGTTCCAGTCTTTATCTTAACGAAGCTTACGAAAGCCTTCCAGGGTTCAATAAACAATCTCTCACAAAACCATCCGTGATTAACCCAAACAACTTGCAAACCTGTCTATGCATGCAGAAAAGCTCAAGCAAGGCAGAGTCAGAATTCAGGATGACATGAGGCCATGTCAAAGCCAATAGTAAGAACTTTATAATTCTTCACAATGTACAACATAATGCACATTTGTGCACCACTGCCTATATTATCACATACTTCATCTCTCGATGTACAACACAGTGCACATTTGTGCCCCACTGCTCATAACACTGCACTTTGAGACCAAAAAGTGCATTCCACACCTCTCTCTCTTATGCTTTCAAATGCACATCCCACACGTTCTGTTTTTGGCAAGGCTGTTCTACTGTGACAGCTCCCACTGTAAGACTGCAAGATTACAAGAAAGAAACCTTTAGGAGAAACAAGGCATATGCAGGATGTTGTATATTCAGGCTAGGGTAAAGTAAAACACCAAAGTCAATTAAAGTGATGGTAGTCAAAGGTCATCATGTGGTGTCAGACCACAAGAGTGCCTCTAACACTACAGCTGATCAGTGCTTGGGGGTAAAAATTACTATTCTAAATCCGCCGGGTAATTACCTTATGGCATGTGCAGGACAGTACGTGGGGATAGAAAGTACTATTTGAACTCCACTGGGTACTTACATCAGGACAGGTGCTGGACAGTGGCTGTGGGGGGGGGGTAAAATTACTATTCTAACTCTGCTGGTACTTACCTCAGGGAAGGTGCTGGGCAGTACTTGGGGCAAAAATTACTATTCTAACTATGCCAGGTACTTACCTCAGGGCAGGGGTTGGACAGTGAGGGGGGACACAAAATTGCTATTCTAACTCCGCCAGGTACTTACCTCAGGGAAAGTGCTGGACAGTGGCTGGGGCCACAATTACTATTCTAACTTCTCTGAGAAGGTGCTGGACAATGGCTGGGGGAAATCAGTAAAGTTACAGTACGGACAATTAATTT
Organism: Triturus cristatus; assembly: GCF_964204655.1. NCBI lineage: Eukaryota > Metazoa > Chordata > Amphibia > Caudata > Salamandridae > Triturus > Triturus cristatus. Next base: position 516,796,501 of record NC_140588.1, read on the forward strand.
TTTTTCTATTATACTGACCTTACCATCTCTTCAAAGAATTGGAAAATGAGCGAAGTGAACAGAAAAGTAACTCAAAAGACACCCAGTGCATGAAAATACCCAAACACCTTTTCAGGTAAGTATTTTTTTTAAAAACTGAGCATAACCAAATCTAACACATTTCTTTCTAAATGCAACGAATAATAAGACCAAAATAACTCTTGTTTTTATACAGTGGTAATAAAAATGTTTTTCACCTTCAATAATCAGTCTTAAATAACCATGCAAAACCATGTTTCCTTAGCAGGTATTTTGCTCACAACAAAAAAATTACAATTTCAAACATTTCTATTCACAAAAAAACTGGACCACCAAACCATCCACTGGACCCCAAAAAGGAATATATCTCACTGCCAGAAATGAGATTACAAAAGATTAAAACCCATCTCAGGTAAAATTAATTAAAAAACAGTGTATATCGAAATATCTAAACATTCTTTTCACAGATAGAAAGTCTAAAATGTAATTTTCTCACAACATTCAGCAGGAATAAACATAGTTTGTTATCCACAAACAACAGTGTCTCAACAAATCATGCAAAACATATTCTCCTTAGCAAGTCCATTTTAAATAAACAAAGTAAAACACATTTTTCCAACATTGCACATTAAAAAAATCTTGTTTCTCTGCAAAGGCAGATAGGTTACTCTGGGTGATACTGTGGACCATAGATCATAACAAATACCTGCATCCACCTCTAATGAACCCTGTGGATCAGTTTTTATGGAGGCATCCCAAAACATTCCCATGCATATAGCTAGTAGTACGCCTACAATACCCAATTTGAGGAGAATGGTACAGAGGCAAAAACAGGCAAGTAACCCTCAACGAATAACACCCCAAACCTATTCAGAGATTAACATCCCCCTGAACTAAAAGTTTCTTACACTAATGAACCTTTCATTTGAAGTAATCTAATAGTAATCCCAAGGGCCACACTTACCAGTGGCCCGCAATATCAAGTCAATAATAAGCAGTTGGCAACGAAGAAGGTTCAAGCGTTTATTGGCCACAACAGAACTCTACATAGAGGAGCCCCATCGAACCTCACCCAGAAGGTGTGCCGACGAAGACTGCTGGCTCTTTGACAGAACAACACTTATATACATTACAGGTTCAGCATACAAAGCATTGCAAGTGGAAAAGTACCAGTTAGTCCTAGAGCTCCTAAAATGAGTTCATACCATCTGCCCGTATAAGGTTACTATCTTGTTCAAAGAAGGTCGGCCGGGTGACTCCCTTTCGTCTCGGGCACAGAGGAATTTAGCTTAGTACTCCCTTCCGCAGATGTGACCTTGGGCCTCAGCCGTAAATACAATTCACACTGTCTTTAGGCTGGTACGAGCTAAATCATACAGATAGTGTTTACAGAGAGTCACGTGACCTAGGCCTAGTCAGTCGTGATCCAATATGGCTGAACTGTGGCTTTTCGGCCCTTTCTATCATGCAGGATACTATAAAGAATAAGCCATCTTAGGAAGCAGTTCTATGTACATTGAGGGGAACACAACCCTAGATACGTTATGCTAACTTTATATACTGGCCTGAATCCCACAGAACGGCCCTTTTTAGCATAATGTAGCTATTCATGGAACTATTCTTCAAAAATTCCCTCGTCTATTTGCATTATGTCTTGTATCTCTTTCTGAACTAGTTGAGTATTCATCTTGCCAGGATTTGCTTTAGGGGTAGGTAAGGCAAGGCTGCTAAACGTTTGTAATCTATAGCTATAGTTACATCTACTGTAACCAACAACCAAATGGCCAGTACCATGTATGCAAAAGGAGGATGTGCTGTTCAACACAGGGACCGGGATGACTTTTTCATTTGACACATTTCGCTCCTGGAAGTATCTAAAATACTCAGTAAAATTGAAGGACACGAAATCCGCTACCTCGTCCCTTAACCAGGTGTCATTCTCATGTTCCGTATATACATTCATACAAGCGGTAGGATCCAGGGTACCGTCCGTACCTTCGGCATTTGGAGTGAATCCCTGATGTCTTTCTATATAGGCCAGAATCAAATCATAATCTTTCTCTGAAAATCGGTGTCCATCAACAGCATAATGTTCATACATCATTGACAATAATCTAAACCATGCTTCACAACTGCCTAAATATGACAATGGCATTGAAATGAACAGATCATGCTTGTGCATTACTGAGGGGAGGAGCCCACATACCCAGCAGTTTGTGGTATTCGTTGAACTGTGGGTTTGGTGCAGCATTTCAATGAAAGCATTGTTTACATAGGTCTGGCAGTGCCTCTCTTTATGCGGGGCAAAAGTCTGAAAATGGTGCTCCTCGGGGACGGGAGTGGTAGCTACCAGGGTATGTACAGGATAACGGAATTCTAGATAAATGAACATTCCTAAACATAGCATTAATTAAACAATTATTATGACAATAAAACCAATCTTGGCACGCAAGCTCCAAGTAGAAAACATTGGCAAATGTGGATGCAAAGGGCGGTGTACTATGGGACGCTCCTCTTCAGGGACAAAACGGCCAAAAGGGTACATTCTCACTAAAAGTCCAGTTATAAGCTCGGGAAAACAGAAAATCTACAAGCAGTCCAACCTGCCGGAAGGTGCTTCTTTCCTGTGTCCGTTATAGAGCCTCACAGGCAGACTCCTATTGTTCCAGATAATTTCAAAGAAAGGAAAACTCCACCTGGGCCCCACCAGTCTATCAATGTCTCTCTCTTCTTTCTGAACAGAGCAATATCAAAAAGTTCCAAGCTCTCAACGGGTTCAGTCCAGTGTTTTTTTACTTATTCCCAGAGGCTACCCAGATCTCTCGCTCTCATTCTCTAGCCTGAGCCTGGGATCTTTGCTTTCGATCGGGGCCGCAGGTTATAGCGAACATGACCCGGTGTTTCAGGATTAATGAAAAGAACAGGCACAGTGGGGTCAGGTAAAAGATTGGGTGCGTGACTTCTCTTGTCACCCGTTGTAGCCCCAGATGCCTGATTACCTTTTACAGATGTCGCCGAACTTGCGACACCCTCCTCTCGCCCATCCGTTTCTCCTCGGGCGCCCGGGGAAGGTGACTCTTCGGCTAACTTGTCGCTTTCGGGTCTCAACACCTCGCTTTGGTCCCACTGGTCATCCGACAAGGGAAGGGGAACCTTCTTGAGGTGAGACACATGAATCCAATGCCGCTTCCCTTCGACCTTCACAGCCGTCCTTGTGGCCAGAAGCACCTGGAAAGGCTTGGTCCAGCGTGGGTCTAGACTCGATTTCCGTTGGTAGTTCCGAACCAGAACCCACTGTCCAGGCTCCACACTGTGTCCGGGACCCTCCGGCAGAGGCTGAAGCGCTGCTGTTATCTGTTGGTGAATGGAACGAAGATCTTTAGTTAGTGCATAAAGGTAGTCTGCCAACATAGGGTACTCGATGTCTCTAAGGGATTTTGGTCGCGGCTCACCCCATACATTAGCAGGTCTACCAAATATCACCCCATATGGCGATATTCCACTACGGGAGTGAGGAGTGGTCCTTACAGATAGTAAAGCTAGAGGTAAGAGATCGGGCCACTTTAGACCTGTGGTGTCCTGCAACTTGGCCAGCTTTAATTTAAGGATTCCATTATATTTTTCCACCAATCCTGCTGATTGGGGATGGCGAGCCGCATGAAACTTCTGCTGTATTGCCAGGCCCTTGCAAACATGTTTAACCAGATCGGCATTGAAATGTGTCCTATTGTCACTCCAAATCACCCGGGGTACCCCATAGCGGGGAAATAATTCTTTTACCAAGGCCTTCGCAGTGGCTAAGACAATATTCTCCTTGGTAGGGTACGCCTCCACCCACTTGCTAAACGTACAGACCACCACCAAAACATACTTAAGATTATTAACCCGTTCAAACTGAATGTAATCCATTTGTAGTACCTCAAAAGGTAGGGTGGGTGGCGCAAAGCTACCAGTCAAAACAGGGATGCTACCCCCCGGGTTATGTTGTAGACAAATCATGCAATTTTGAACTAGATGCTTCGCAGCCCTGTGAATGTTGGTATTATACCACACAGGATCCAGGATTGCGCAAATGCCTTGAATTCCCACATGTGCCGGACCGTGTGCCATGGACACAACTGCAGTCACAAAGGCGTTCGGTAGCAGCCACCTACATCTTTCAGACAGATCAACCCAACATCCATTGTCATCCAGCTTCCCTATCTGCTCTTGCCAGTATTGTAGTTCTTCAGGGGTCGCTTCTGATTGTAAGTCTCTTACGCTGCCTATAGTGTTACTAAATGCCTCCGCCTCTATCATCCCGGTATGAGAACTTGCTACAAACATGGAGGTGGTATTAGATTGGGCAGTCTCTTTAGCAATTCTGTCTGCAAGGGAATTACCCTTACCCACATCATCAACAATTGCTTTGTGCGCACTGCACTTGACAACTGCTATGGCTTGGGGAAGGGTCAGGGCGGCTAGCAATCTCAACACCAATTGACCATTCTGTATCTTTTGTCCATGGGATGTAAGGAAACCTCTCTCCGCCCACAATCTTCCAAAGCTATGTGCTACGCCGAAGGCGTACTGGCTATCGGTGTAGACATTTATCCTCAACTCTTCACCCAATTCACCAGCCCTTAGTAGTGCGACTAACTCGGCAGCCTGGGCCGATCGATAAGGTACCTTGGCCGTCTCAACTACTGTTTGCAACGTGGTTATCGCATAAGCGGCAGTCGTAGTGCCATTGGGTAACCGAAAACATGAGCCATCAACATACAATTCCCCTTGAGGGTCAGATAAAGGAATGTCTGTCAAATCTATCCGCCCCTTCGTTTCCTCTTCTGTCCGGAATATACAGTCATGTATATCTTGACTATGATCCTCCGGGGAAGGGGTAGTAGCGTAGCCGGGTTCAAGGTGACACAACATTTTATAGTAATGTGTGGTGCAAACAGGGTCAATTCGTACCTCGTAAGATGCGCACTAGTTAAGTGCTGAGTCTGCGTCCTGTTCAATAATACGTCCACAGCGTGGGGCACCATCACTGTCAGGTCCGTATTCAGGACGAGCCCTTCCGATTGTCGGATCGCCACAGCAACCGCAGCCGTGGCTCTCAGAAAACTGGGAAGTGCCCTGGCGACATTATCCAATACCGCCGAAAAGTATGCACAAGGCCTTTGTTTACCACCAAATCCTTGTGTTAACACTGAAAGCGAGCAACCGTCCACCTCATGCACATAGAGTACAAAAGGCGTCCGGTAATCAGGGGTGCCAAGCACAGGAGCAGAGCAAAGAGCAGATTTCAGAGCAACAAAAGCATTCTGACATTCAGCTGTCCAAGGTAAAGGTTCATGCACATCTTTAGTCGTTAAATGCAAGAAAGGTTTAGTCAATAGGGAATAGTTAGGGATCCATTGACGACAGTAAGAAGTTATACCAAGCAAAGCGCGGACATCACGTTGCGTGCAAGGAACAGGCATGTTAGATATGGTTAGAAAACGATCAGGGGTTAGCCGTCGTCCCTCCTTCGACAGGAGATGACCGAGATAGGTCACCTCCGGTCGACAATATTGAAATTTAGACAGTGAAACTTTGTTACCGTGGTCAGCCAGGTGCTGTAACAAGGCAGACGTCGCCAGTCGGCAACCATGCTCAGTATCAGAAGCCACGAGAAGATCATCCACATACTGCACCAAAACGTTACCGGGTGGCAAGGTTAATGTGTCCAACAATGTTTTAAGCGCTTGGCTATAGATACTAGGACTCTCTGTATGGCCCTGTGGGGCGCGACAAAATCTGAAGCTGCGACCCCCTAAGGAGAATCCGAAAAGATAACGGCTATCTTGATGTATGGGAATACTGAAAAAAGCGTTCTTCAAATCAATGACAGAGAAAAATTTAGCCGTCGGGGGAATCATAGTCAGGATAGTAGTGATGTCAGGCACTACAGGATATTGGGGTACAACAATCTTGTTAATTTCTCGCAGGTCGATCACAAAACGATAAGTATCAGCATAATCAGGACTCTGATCAATCGGGGCACGTTTAAGAATAGGAAGAATAGGGCTGTTGCACGTGTTAGAAATCGTCTCTTCCACCACCCCCATGCGGATCAAATCGTGGACAATGGATAGTAATGCCCGCTCCCCCGCGGGGGCAATTTTATACTGCGGAACTCTGGGTAATCGAGCATTTTGTTTCAGAGTGATCGAAATGGGTGGAATGCTCAACAACCCTACATCAGTATCTCCAGTAGCCCAGAGACTCTGTGGAATCTTGGCGAGCTCAGGGGGCAAAGGGTCCGTTTTAGAGAAACATTGTGCAGAGGGAGGTAAGGGTTTCCTAATCGTTAAGTAGACACCATCAGGAGAGCAATAAATGCGGGCATACAGCTCTTCAGTATGTCCATAACCAAAAGATTCTCCCCACATTGTGAGGTCAGAAGGAAAGGTGAGTCAATTGAAATCGGCCCCAAGTTAAGAGAAAGAGGTTGGGAGATGGGGCTTACCACTGGAGTTCCGGAGAAACCGACAGACACATTATTCTGGCCAGACAGAGCAGCCCCAGGGACGAGGGTGTGTGAAACAGAACTATTCATAGCCCCTGTGTCAACTAGAAACTTACCTGATGCATCCATTAGACGAGCATGTACATAAGGTCCGTTTTGATCGATCGGAATTGACACACGTCCCCCACTCTGTCCTCGGCTTCCCTATGCCTCACCGTAACCTGCCGAGTCATTACTTACACATCCTTCATTATAGTACTGTTTTCCTCGACCATGATCAAAACAATTCTGGCTATCCTCACCTTGCACAGCTCTGTCTTGTCTCGTATATCCACCTCGGCGACCACCTCCATGGCCCCTTCGAAACCCCGTTCTGCGCCTGCAGCAACGGACACTGAGCTCGCCAGTGCCCTTCCTGCTTACAGAAGGCACACTGATTTATTCCTAAATCAGTTCGTCCCCCACCCTGTCCGGGCCCCGCCCCTCGCGGGGCGAAATTCTGTGTTCCCCTACCCCTACCGCGTCCCCTCTCAACTTGTTGTAACAATACTCTAGTTTTCAAGTCCTTTGATCTCTTTTCCGTCTTCTCCTTACTCTCATTCTCCCGATGCTCATAGTATTGGGCCATGCTCAGAATGGTCGAGGGGGTTGATGTAGTCCAGGTACTCTCCGCAGCCTGAAGTCGGGCCGATATCTCAGGCAACAGATTAGTTACAAATCTGTTGACAAACAGACGTATGCCACCCTCCTTGGACAGGTCTTGCCCACTAAAATCAATAAAAACTCCCTCGAACCTCGTGAAGAAGTCGGACATGTTCTCATCTTTCTTCTGCTTGCATGCGGTCAATTTGTCCCAATCCACCTTCCTGGGGGGAATTAGGGAATGCATATAGGTTATTATTTTCTCCGGTAAAGCCAATATCTCACTTCTAGGCTTATCTACTGGCTTACGATCCCTGTCCCAGTCTCTCAATTGTTTCCATGTTCCTCCGAACTCTGCCACATGATCCTGGTCGTGTACCTGCCGCCATATATCCATCGGTACCAACAGAGCAAAGAATAGCTCAATGTCAGCCAGTGTCATCACCGCCGAGGAGGCAGCTTCTGTCAGTTCCTTATAATATGCGGTAGGGTTCTTCCTGGGGTCAGGCAATTGAGTTCTCAAAGAAAGTACCTCACTCCGTTTCCAGGGGGTATATACCCATTGTTCCTGAAAACGGGCGGCCACCCTTGGGCGGGTGACCGCTCCTTGTGCGTCTATTATCTCGGTTACTTCGGGGTGATAAATAGGGTGCACCTCACGCATCGGGAATTGCTGTACCCCTACAGAGCTAGCTGTGGGCAGGCGCATCCTGTAATTGACTAAAGTGTTCACGTTCCCATACACCGCTTCTGGACTCAGCTGAGATCTATGTGCCTGAGTGCAAATATCATATAGGATGGCCGGAGCTCTATCCCCTCTATAGGCTTGTTCCCACAATGAGATAAGGCGTTGGGCCATATGGGCCAACGCGTGTTGCTGCATTACTGGTTCATAATCTCGCATGGTGTTCCATATGTCGGTCAGGGTATAGATGGGTTGCTGCATCCACTGGGATGCTTGGGCTGCAATGGACTCCTTCTCCTCGGTTCCTAAGGCTGATCGAGTGAACAACTTCCTACCATCTAATGAACCGGTCGGATGTACTGGAGTTGAAACAGCTGCGAAAGGGGTTGCACTCGCGGAGGAAGAGGTCAGGGCGGAAGGGGAATACATGGCTCCCGGTGACAGCTGTGGAGTTTCAGCTGCCGAGGCCGACAGCAAATTGGGCCATAGGGCCATACTGTCCGAGACAGAAGAGGACAGCTGGGAAGGATCAATGACCGGCGCAAGGGAGGGGGGCTGAGGCGCTGACGCGACTGAAGTTGCTGGAGAGGCAACTGGCGCCGGCGCGGGGTCAACAGCCTGTGCCCCGGCCGATACGACAGCAGCTGTTACCTCCGGATACAACCGTTGCGGGACATACGGGGGTGGCGGTCGCATGTCCAGCAGGACCTCTATCTCATCTTTCAACTTTTAACCTAAACTCCCGATTCATACAATCGATCCCTTTCTCTACCCTTGCTCTGTTGTAGGCTACAGCCTTCTGAGTTACGGTCTGCCCTGCCTTGGCTCTCGCCAACTTCTCTCCCCTCATTCGTCTTTGCTTGGCCTCTTTCTGCCAGGCGTTTAAGGCATCAAACATGGATTGTCTGCTGCGCCTGGAGAATAGTTGCTCCTGTAAGAAGGCAACTTTCTTTTCGTCAAAGGAACCAGTCTTTGGCCACTGCAACTCTTCATTACCTTTGGTATACTTGTGCCACAGGGTGTTAAACAATATGGGGGCAATTCCGTACTTCACATACATGAAATGGCTAGGACTGCCCTCCGGGGGGGCAGGCTGACTCTCGGCCAACCGAGAGTCGCTGGTCCGACAACAACAACCAAAACAATTCAATTTGCTGAAACATGACATGTTGGTTAGTTAGACAAACACAAATACCGTATAACAAACTTTACACCACAAATAACATGTATGTCGACATTACTTTGAGCAGTTCACCCTACCAACATTTGATGCATCCAAACAAATGAACAGAGCCCGTCGACTCCCGTTCGTGGAGAATTATTCAAAAAGGATCAACACGATCACAGCAAGCCGTACTGGCAGGAGACGGTCAGACAGGGGTGACCACGGACTGGACTACGGACCATCCCATGACCTCCCTGGTTCACCACTGAGACTGTTCTGATGTAGACCAAGCCGTACTTCAGATGTGTCTCATGGCTACCCAGTTATAGTCACAGGCGTTTCCGAGTGCAATCCGGCCGCGTATTACTCACAGGTAACAACTAGGCATCTGATCAGTATCTCGAAATATCACAAAAGATCCGCGGAGTCTCTACAGTCAGTCCCTACCGGACCACCCTGCAAGACCTCCGTAATTCTCCTGGGGTACTCTCGACCCCTCAAATCAAATACAGTTAACTGCTTCAAATGCACCGCCCAACAGCGCGTGCTTCAAACCAATGCACCGCTCAACAGCGCATGTTTCAAACAAACTACTCACCGGGTGCACCCAGGTACGAATGTTCGTTCTCCGCTGCCAACTTCTTACCACCAATACGGTCAGCTCCTGTGTCAAGCCCGTAGGACCCCGGTGAAGGGTCACTAGCAGCAGAGGGTGCCCCGAGCGGGAGCGCGGAGCGGACGTAGACTCCCCTCCGCCCACCCGGACAAGACGCCCCTGATCCTCTCACCCGTTTACGGGGAGGGAGAAGACCCTGTCTCGGGGTCCCTTCGTGGTCGCCAACTGAAGTAATCTAATAGTAATCCCAAGGGCCACACTTACCAGTGGCCCGCAATATCAAGTCAATAATAAGCAGTTGGCAACGAAGAAGGTTCAAGCGTTTATTGGCCACAACAGAACTCTACATAGAGGAGCCCCATCGAACCTCACCCAGAAGGTGTGCCGACGAAGACTGCTGGCTCTTTGACAGAACAACACTTATATACATTACAGGTTCAGCATACAAAGCATTGCAAGTGGAAAAGTACCAGTTAGTCCTAGAGCTCCTAAAATGAGCTCATACCATCTGCCCGTATAAGGTTACTATCTTGTTCAAAGAAGGTCGGCCGGGTGACTCCCTTTCGTCTCGGGCACAGAGGAATTTAGCTTAGTACTCCCTTCCGCAGATGTGACCTTGGGCCTCAGCCGTAAATACAATTCACCCTGTCTTTAGGCTGGTACGAGCTAAATCATACAGATAGTGTTTACAGAGAGTCACGTGACCTAGGCCTGGTCAGTCGTGATCCAATATGGCTGAACTGTGGCTTTTCGGCCCTTTCTATCATGCAGGATACTATAAAGAATAAGCCATCTTAGGAAGCAGTTCTATGTACATTGAGTGGAACACAACCCTAGATACGTTATGCTAACTTTATATACTGGCCTGAATCCCACACATTTTGACACCAAAACATGGACTTCTATTGGAATTCTCCAGGGCATATTATCAAGCCCATTATCGCCGCTTTAGCAGCAGTTTTCTGCCGCTAAACCGGCGATAATGTTTAATGCAGTCCTTGATAATATGCCCCTAAAATTCCAAGGAAAATAATAATTAACTTCGAATGAACATTAATTAATACTATTACCAAAATATACTCTGACTCCCAAATTCAAGTTTTGGAGAAAAAAGAAAATCCTTATTTGAGGATTACATGTCAAACACTAAACTGCAGTATGAGTTGAAAAAACTAAAAGCATTGTACTTTGTACCTCTGGAGTGTGTAGATGAGTTTTACACATCAATTACTGAATCAGACTACTTTACTCTAGGGGGCCGATTTTGATCCGGGTCGGAAGTACAACGATCGCGATCCGGCCAGAAAAACTGCGTGCCGTACTGTTGTAAATTAAAGCAGAATGTGATTAAGCATTTACTGAAAACATTAATATTTCCCTTTTATCGTGTTTTCCTCATTATGTTGGCCGAAGTCCGGACTCCATTTTGTATTGGCATACTGCCATGTGTTCACCACGAGGAGAGTCCGACCTCTGTGTTAGTTGCTCTTGTAATCTGCCTAGCAACAGTCTATAAATAGCTCTCTCTTGTCCGTCTGGCGCATGCCCAGACTTGACCACATCTGTTATAATTAGCCTTGCTTGACCATGTCCTTTTGCGGGCTCAAGGAGTGTGTTAGCTCCGCCCATGTATTGATTCAGTATCGAGAATGACCCTAAATGGTAATGTTCTTCAAACCTCATGTTGTATCCACCCACTATGAGCCCCTCTGCTGTGTATAAAAGGGGACTGTGTACGCAAGTTCTGTGTGCTACTCCTTGCAATACTGAAGAGTGTTGTGTGGATTGTAGGACCACCCTTAAGGGTTAATAAACATTGTTTTTGTACTTTGCAGTTTCCGTGCCAACTTCCTTATAGATTTCGTTACAGAAGAGCGAACCCTTGTCTCTTGCGGGCCTAGCTGGGGCTTGTATTCATCAATTGGCGCCCGTCACGTGGGGCTCATCGGCGACTCGGATGCTCGAAGGACTGGTCGCGACGAAGGTGAGGAGTTTGGCCGGGGACGTGATCACTGCCAGCGGCGTCTTAGCCCTGGCATCCCGAGGTTTTTCTTCCTTCCCTTCCGAGCTGACCGTCTGGGTGGCGCCGGTCATCGACTGAGACCTCTTCTGTCGGTCCTGCCGTGAGAGCCGTTTGGGCGATTGTGGAGCTTGGCAGTTGGAACCTGGACTCTTGATTGGTAAGAACCGTTGTACGGTACTTGCTCCGAGTTTTGAAGCCTGGTCTGGCTATTTGAGTTTGATTGATGGTGACTAGTCATATTGTGAATTTGTCTTTGTGAAAATATATGCGTTGCAACACATATAGGCAGGTAATGTGGAGAAATTTCTCCGGAGCTGTGTAAACTTTGAACGGCGCAACGATTAAGTGCCATTTTTCTTGATAATACTGCATATTTTGCATTATTCTTAGCATGCCTGCTTTTAGCGCACTCCGTAAGTGGTGCTGCTGTTTTGGACACCGGTTAAACCTCGAGGAATCTGCTCCAGCTCCCCCAGAGGGAACTCCTAATAGGGATATGTACGTGAAGCATGGTCTTTCTTCCATAATGTACAGCACGTTATGGAGGAAATATACGAGGAAGGATCCTGAGTTGCGATGGCCTTTGTATGGATCTTTTGATATACGTAAGATTGAGTATGTGGAACAGTGTATGTGTAAGCGACGTGCTCGTCAGGATATGTTTGAGTGTGTGCGATTATGGGTGAAGGAAGTGCGTGAGCGAGAGAAACGTGAGAAAGCGCTGTTTGATAAGGAGCAGCGAAAGAATGATCATATGCGAGCGCAGGAAGCAAAGCGTCGGGAGGACAAAGAGCAAACGGACAGACAAGAGAAAGAGCGTAGGCTACAAGTTTCGGGTCAATATGTTGTTCGTCAGCCGCTTTATCCTGTCCTTAATAATCCTGATGACGATTTTTATTTACTAGATCGCTCTCCGCCCCCTTATGTTGGCGCATCTGCTCCGCGGCCGCAAGATTCTGGCCCGGCTCCGGGTAAGGTCGACACACGGTCCATGTTATCGGCCGAGCATATGGCTGAGCTTCGGAAACTTTCCCTCCGTGCACTTAAGGGCAAGATGTCTAAGGATGAGTTGTTCCATACTTGGGGGTCGTGGCAAGATAGAGAGAGGGTGTATTTTCTGTCTCATTTTCCAGAAGAAGTAATTGCTGCTTTCCGAAAATATTCTAGTGTCCTTGAGCCTGACGAAGTGTCTTCGGATGCCGGAGCATTACGTAATGGTGTTTTTTCTCCCCCTAAGGCTTCTGAGGCGGCTCGGCGGCTGTTCGCTTTGCGGGACGAGGTGCTGGCCCTTAGAGAGAAAGCACGTCAACAAACGGAGGAGGAGAAGCAGTCGGATTCGTCTGCAGCAGGGGGCCACCCATCCGCCTTCCAGTCAGATAAGGATGACATAGTGCATGTTAAACCAATGCGAGAGGCGGCGCCTTTGTATGTTCCTCCCAAGGGAGCAGGGACTAGCTCGGATATTAATTCTGTCGATGCTAGGGGATATTTTGTGTATAATTGGGTTTATACTCCATGGCATAGGGCCGATGTTATGGCATTAAAGAATGCGCTGCCTGACCCCCGCAAGAATCCAGCGGCCTTCTATGAAGAAGTCGAGGGGGCCTTGAATTCTTGCATTATGACTTTAGCGGATATAGACCTGTTCTTTGGCCTTATCCTACCGCCGGATACGTGGCGCTCTGTCCGAAAGGTAGATGATGCGGTTGCCTTTAAGGCTCGATGGTCTGACCTTGAGGATGAAGATAGGGAAAGAAAGCCCGCACAGAAACCACCCCAGAATATTTTAGATCTCCCTGCGGCTATTGTGGCTAAGTTGAAGACGATTATCCCCCCTAAAAAGATTGACTGGAATATGTTAGCTGCATGTAAACAGAAAGTTGACGAGTCAGTCGCGGACTTCTTTACGCGTTTTGAGGAGACGTTTCATGATTTTAGTGGCCAGTCGCTTACTGACGACACGGGTCGCCACCTTTTCGCGGACAAATATGTGGCCAATCTGCTACCGGCAGTTGCGGCCCGGTTAAAAGCGAGTGAGAGTTCTTGGTCCTCCGCGACACCGACGGCCCTTCTGACCATCGCTCAGTATTATGAGCGTCAGGAGCACGAGGCGAAGGGCCAGGAGGAGAAGAAATCGAAAGATCTCAAAACTAAAGTGATGTTAGCACAAGTATATGGCCCGCCCCGCCGGGGTAATAATAATAGAGGAAGGGGCGGATCTTATGGTCCCCCTTCGGGCCGATCTGATTTGAATAGGAACCAGTGTGCGTATTGCAAGCAGTTGGGCCATTGGGCCAGGGATTGCCCAGCGTTGCGTGCTTCGCGTCAGGGGCACACTCCGAGTGGCCCGAGAGGTAGAGGGGGCTTCTCGAACTTTAGAGGGAATTCCAACGATAATGTCCGTTTCGATACTGCTGGACAGCACCGAGATAGCTCAAATGTTTTCGATCGCCAGCACCAGTATCATGTATCGGACATCGATCGCTCGGAATATCATGATTCCCAGCATGCATAGGAATGCGTTGGATGGGGGTCTGAATCAGTTGAGGTGCCGGTCGATCAGACGGGTCCTTATGTATCGGCTGAGGTTTTAGGTTCTACTGATCAGTTCCTAGTGGATACAGGAGCGACACGTAGTGCATTGTCTAGGTACTTGGTTCCGGGGGCTCCCCCATCCGGCTCAATAGTTACATCGGTAGGGTTTGACGGTACACTCTCCCGAAGCCCTCTTTCACAGCCCCTTGCATTTAAAGTTGATTGTTTTTCTGCGCCTTGTCCGTTTCTGCTTGCTCCGTACACACCGGATAACATTATGGGCCTTAATATGTTAAAGTACTTTAGGGCTACAATTCGCTGTTCCTCTGAGGGTGTGAGGGTGATTTTAAATGACAACTACCCCCGATCTGGGCGGATGTGTACGATCTCAGAGGATGCGTTGTTGGCTACCCTCCCCCGAGCTTTATGGGCGACTTCGGACACAGATGTCGGACAAATGGTGATTCCTCCGGTCCACATTAGTGTCCAGGAGGGGGCGGTACTACCACGCCTCCCACAGTATCGTATTTCCCAGGAGGGCGAGGAGGCTCTCATACAGATTGTGCAAGACCTGATCGCAGTAGGGGTAGTGGAAGAAGTTCCCTATAATATCTGTAACAGTCCGATTCTCCCTATTCTGAAAAAGGACACGGATTCAAAGGTCTATCGGTTCATAATTGATTTGAGGGAGGTAAACAAGATCGTGATACCTCAGTACCCGGTGGTTTCTGATATCACGACGTTGCTTACCTTGGTCCCGCCTACGGCGACTGTGTTCTCAGTGATTGATTTGAAAAATGCCTTCTTTTCCATTCCCATTCACCCTGATAGCCGATTTCTTTTTGGGTTCACATTAAACAATAGATCTTATCGTTTTTGTAGAATTCCCCAAGGTTATACAGAAAGCCCTAGTATTTACAGTCAGGCTTTGAAGCGACAGTTGGATTCCTTTGCCTTACTCAGGGGGGTCGCCCTCATTCAATATGTCGATGACATCCTGTTGGCGGCTGACACCCTGGAGTTGTGCGAGAAAAGTACGATAGCCTTACTTTCCTTTTTAGCATCCCACAATCACAAGGTCTCTAGGAAGAAATTGCAATTCTGTAGACCAAAGGTGACTTATTTGGGTCACCTTTTGTCTAAGGAGGGGCGTGCACTCACACCAGATCGTATCCAAGTAATTTTGGACACACCAAGGCCATCCACGCAGAAGGATGTACGTGCATTTTTGGGTCTTGTTTCTTTTTGTAGACAGTGGATATTGGGGTTTTCGCACATAGCTAAGCCATTACTAGCTCTCTTGACAAAAGACACGCCCATCCCTATCCCCTGGTCAGATGAGTGTGACGCTGCTTTTCAGCAATTGAGACAGGCCCTTTGTTCAGCACCAGTGTTAGGGACCCCTGATTATGCAAAACCCTTTTCGTTGTATGTGCATGAGAAAGATGGATGTGCATTATCAGTCTTAGTGCAGATGCACGGCGATAAGCAGCGCCCTTGTGCATACTTTTCGGCTGTACTTGATCCTGTCGCCCGAGCATTGCCAGGGTGTTTTCGCTCGGTTGCGGCGACAGCTGTGTCAATACGGCAGAGCGAAGGAATTGTATTGTCCCATAAACTGTTGGTGTTAGTTCCCCATGCTGTTGATGCCCTGCTTAATCAAACAAAGACGCAGCATTTGACCAGTGCCCGTTTAACGGGATATGAGTTGACGCTTTTAGCTCCTCATATTACGTTGAAAAGGTGCGTGACATTAAACCCGGCCACATTGTTGCCATATCCCGAGACCCAGCCTGAGGCACAGAAAGTGCATGATTGTATTCTTGTGACTGAGGAACAAACAAAGGGTCGTATTGATCTCCAGGATACGCCCTTTTCAGACGTAGATGGAGAGTTGTGGGTGGATGGATCTTGCCTGAAGCTACCAGATGGTACGGCTTCAGCAGCGTATGCAATTACCACGTTACAGACGATAGTGGAGACAGCACGCATACCACAGAAATCAGCTCAAGCGGCGGAACTGATAGCGTTAACACGAGCGTGTGAGCTCAGTACAGGATTGTGTGTGAATGTTTACACAGACAGCCGCTATGCCTTCGGAGTAGCGCACGATTTCGGCCTACTCTGGAAGGAGAGAGGGTTTCTAACGTCACATGGGGTGCAGATAATGCATGGGGAGTTAGTCCACAACCTTTTAACTGCATTGACATACCCAAAGAAAATCGCCATTGTTAAGTGTAGCGCCCATAGGAAAGTGGTTGATAAGGTTGGAGAAGGGAATGCGTTAGCGGATCGAGTAGCACGGGAGACTGCGATGCAGCCCGGTACTACTGCCATGTATGTAGTGAAGTCACAGGTGGAGAGATGGCATGATGCGAAGGAGGAAGTGCGAGAAATACAAAAGACCGCTTCTGACAAAGAGCGGGAACAATGGGCTAGCGAAGGAGAACTGGATGACGAGGGTTGCTGGAGAAATAAGCAGATGGATAGATGGAAATTACCCACGGCCTTTGTACAACCTATGGTTCAGATGGCACATGGGCTAGCACATGTTGGAGCTTCCGCAATTGTGAAATTGCTTACCCAAGTCTGGGAGCATCCAGAGATTGCTAGCACGGCAAAGAGGGTGGTGCAGACCTGTCTGATCTGTCTGAAGTATAACCCAGGGAAAGGCACGCGAACTCCAGCAGGAGGATTTGCGACGCCCACTGCACCCTTTGAGGTTCTACAGATGGATTACATCCAGCTTGAGCGCTGTAACAATTTGAAGTATGTCCTAGTAGTGGTCTGCGCCTTCAGTAAATGGGTTGAGGCGTACCCTGCGAAAGACAATACTGCAATGACTACAGCGAAGCTATTGCTGAAAGAGTTTTTTCCCCGATACGGCGTCTGTAGACTTCTGTGGAGTGATAATGGCCCTCACTTTGTAGCGGATGTTATAAAGTATGTCTTGAAGGGCCTAGGCATCACCCAGAAGTTCCACGCCGTGTTCCACCCCCAGTCTGCAGGACTAGTCGAGAAGTATAATGCTACGCTGAAGCTTAAGATCGCCAAAATCCAAGCTTCAACATCTTTGACTTGGCCAGACGCCTTGCCACTGGCGTTATTATCAATTAGGTCGGTGCCACACTCTCGAACCGGCCTTACACCCTATGAGATAGTATTTGGACGCCCAATGAATATTTGGGGTCCACCAAGACCTAAGGCTGTGTATGATGTACCTTGTGTAATGATGAGTGATTATCTGGCACAGTTAACGGATAATTTGGTTTCTATTCATCAACAGGTCCGAGAGGCGCTCCCTGATCGGTCTACTGGCGAAGGACATGGTCTCCGGCCTGGAGATCATGTGATGATAAAGGTTTTCGACAGATCGAACAGTTTGGAGCCGAGATGGGTCGGACCTGAGCAAGTCCTTCTTGCAACGAGGACGGCTGTGCGAGTCTCGAACAGGAAGAATTGGATCCATTCCTTGCACTGTCGAAAGGTACCGCCCGGATTGGTGGAGTCTGCTGTGCTGACCGATCAACGGGACATCCTAGCAGCAGAGACAGGCCGTGCTGCAGAGCCAAACGACACTGAGGAGCTCTTTTCGGACCACACGACTTCTGGAGGAAGGCGATATCATCTGCGACCAAGGAAGTGAGATTTCCAGTACCGGGACATACTGTCAGAACGGCCCTTGGGTTAGTGAAACGGAGAGCCGATGAGGCAAGGGGGGGGATCAGCCCTGCATTAGTGTAGCGATACCCGTCTTGGCCCGCTGGTGAAGAAATCAACCGCTGCCCAAGGGGAAGAGTTCTGACAGACTTTGTAGTTACAGGAAGATATCAGGGTATTATTTCCTTTGACATGGAGAAGAAGAAAATTCTTTGTGCGTTGGGGTTCATGCTAACAGTAGCTATCGTTGGTATAACCACATGGTTTGTGGAGGAGGCAACTCCTGCTCGAAAGACGCTTGTGTTGACGACTCCAGTGCCTGCGGAGCACTACTTTTATACATTGCCATATCAAGAGTTGAAACATCGACAATCCTATTTGAATAACACTTTCATCCAAATGCTGCATCACACCCACGTTGCTACGAATGCTACGAACTGTTGGATATGTGGGATGATGCCAGCCCATCAGAAGAAAGGAGGTACGCCATTCATACCACTTCCTTTCTCTCACAATGGCTCTTGTAGAGCATGGTACACTTTGTTGTTTGCCACTCGGAAACCGACAGTGGGACGATTGCTTTTCAGACTTAATAAAGAATGCCATCAGGACAAGAATGGATATCCACAAGCGAATGGGACAATTTGGGAATGGGAAGAGTACCGACCGGACAATGAATCCATTCCCTATATCTTCACGAACACCAGAGACACTGTGGGGAAGGACAAATTCGTAATCCAAGTAGCACAAGCCCAAGCGGACCTGTGTGTCCAGAGTGTGGGTTTTATTCCTGTGGGTGTCAGTGATTGTATAACCGTACTAAACATCGATGGGTTAAACAACAGCACCTTCTTAGCGTCCCATAATACCTACTTTGTATGTGGAAATAAAGGTTATTACCGTTTGCCGGCTGGGTGGTCTGGGGTATGCTATGTATCATTCCTATTACCTCCTGTATTCTTAGCACCTGCGTCATATCATAAGGATTTAAAACTGTTGAATAATGTGACTGTAAATAGATATAAACGTACTCTATCAATTGATGAGGTGGATCAAACAGATACCAGCTTGCAACAGTATATTGATTTTAACTTAGGACTGTTTTTCTTTGTTGGAGCCGCTTTGAATAGTAGGAAGATCCGAAGATTGACAAGAGTGGTAGAAGCTGTGACTAATCAGACTACTGCTGCTCTTGGGAATCTTACGGAAGAGTTACAAATTACTAGGATTGTTGCATTGCAGAATCGTATGGTGTTGGATGTAATGCTAGCTGATCGAGGAGGAGCCTGTAAAATTATTGGAAGTAGCTGCTGTGTGTTCATTCCTGATCATACGCCATCCGTTTATAACGCCATTAACAAACTGCATAAAATAGCAGCTGAAATCCACACAGAAACCGGCACTTGGTCCTTTTCTGGATGGTTTTGGGCGTTGGTTACTGCCTGGGGATGGAAGGTCTTAACTGGTCTCTGCATTATTATAGCAATTCTGTTCTTTCTCTGTATGTGTATTCAATGTGGACCATTGTGCTGTTCCGTATGCATTTCATTCTGCATTCCAGATAAGAAAGCTATTGCCGATGTTGCCCGCCAGAAGGGTCTAGCTAAAGAGGTTAAAGGAATGATGATAATTGACATATACGATGATTATTCTTGGAAACCAGATGTCTTCAGTAAATGCTGAAAGGGTCGTCTGTTGTAAATTAAAGCAGAATGTGATTAAGCATTTACTGAAAACATTAATATTTCCCTTTTATCGTGTTTTCCTCATTATGTTGGCCGAAGTCCGGACTCCATTTTGTATTGGCATACTGCCATGTGTTCACCACGAGGAGAGTCCGACCTCTGTGTTAGTTGCTCTTGTAATCTGCCTAGCAACAGTCTATAAATAGCTCTCTCTTGTCCGTCTGGCGCATGCCCAGACTTGACCACATCTGTTATAATTAGCCTTGCTTGACCATGTCCTTTTGCGGGCTCAAGGAGTGTGTTAGCTCCGCCCATGTAATGACCCTAAATGGTAATGTTCTTCAAACCTCATGTTGTATCCACCCACTATGAGCCCCTCTGCTGTGTATAAAAGGGGACTGTGTACGCAAGTTCTGTGTGCTACTCCTTGCAATACTGAAGAGTGTTGTGTGGATTGTAGGACCACCCTTAAGGGTTAATAAACATTGTTTTTGTACTTTGCAGTTTCCGTGCCAACTTCCTTATAGATTTCGTTACAGAAGAGCGAACCCTTGTCTCTTGCGGGCCTAGCTGGGGCTTGTATTCATCAGTACGCGTGTTTTCCGGCCGACCCGTACAGCTGTACGAGCGAGCAAGTACGATGTGAGCTACGTGAAATTCACCGACCAAGTCGTTTTCGGGTCCCAATCGCTCCGTACGTCTCAGTCGGAAGCTAACCGTGGCATGCAATGGATGCAATTTACAATTGAGCCAGTACGATGCACGCGTCGGACAGCCTGTGCGAGCCGGAGTATCCGGCTCACAAAACGTCCGGGTGGTTGCCTTTGGGGGTCCGCGTCGGACCCCCTGACACATGCAGCTCTACAACTTGGACACAGGGGGAGACCCATGGGTCTCCCCAACACAGGCATGTACGGTGCGGATGGCACCGATGCGTACCCACTGTAGGGGGCGCACATGTCATACCCATTCAGTCAGTAGGAGCCCATGTACGTGTCATACGACCGGTTCCCATTGTTATGTTATGTTATGTTATATTCCACTTGTAACGCGCTCGGCTACTCACGAGTATCCCGGCGCGAACCTGAGGCAGACAAAGGAGATCAGACAAAGAGAAATGTTTTCAACTTTCTTTTGAAAGCAGTGAGCTCCTACGTAAGACGAAGATCAAGGGGGAGGGTATTCCAAGCCCTACTGGCCCTGACCACCAGATAGCCACCTCCCATTCTCTGAAGTCAGAATCTAGGAACCAGGGCCAAGGCCCATGGAAGCCGAGCGCAAGGCCCGAGCGGGGCATAGAAAGAGAAGCGTTTCTGGAGGTAGAGGGGACCCTGACCATGAAGGGCGCGATGCGCCAGAACCAGAAATTTATATTTGATTCTAGCCGCTACTGGTAGCCAATGAAGGGCAATCAGGTGAGAGGTAACACTCAGTCTAGAGGAGAGACCCAGTAGTAGCCTGGCCGCGGTGTTCTGGACTACCTGCAATTTCTTGATGAGGTATCCCGGTGAGCCAATATAAAGAGAGTTGGCGTAATCCAACCGGGAAAGAATCAGCGCACAGGTGACTGTGACTCTAGCTGCCTGCGGAAGGAAAGGAAAGAACTTTCTCAGAATTGTAATGAGTCCGAAGCAGCAGCCAGCAGTTTTCTTAACCTGGGTGGAAAACAGCAGATTCTCCACGAACCAGACGTCCAAATTCTTGGTAGGCCGACCCTCGGACGAGGGGAGAAGAAGCTCCTGGGGCCAAAGCTGATGACGGAAGTCGGAGGGGAAAGTGCCAAAGAGCAAAATTTCCGATTTTTGGTCGTTGCACTTAAGCTGAGCCCCTGCCAGCCAAGCGAAGATGGAACGAAGACACTGTTGGGCATCCATGGCTGAGCTGGCGGCCTTATCCCAGGTGAAAAGCAGCTGAGTGTCGTCAGCATAAGCCATCACCTTAGCACCGAGTGCTTCAGCCAAGTGGATCAGAGGCGTGACATATATATATTAAAGAGCAAACGGCTCAGAGAGGAGCCCTGCGGGACACCCGTAGTGACCAAGCGGGGGGGAGGAATAACAAGGAGGGAGCCAGATCTGCTCGACCCTTTCCTCCAAGAAGGACCTGAGCCAGCCCCGTACGGCCCCAGACACCCCGATCTCAGCAAGGCGAATCAGCAAAAGATCGTGTGGGACCGTATCGAAGGCCGCCAAGAGATCCAATAAAATCAGGGTGGCCCTACCCCCGGCATCAAGGCACGTCCGAATGGCCTCCACGACCTCGACAAGGACAGTCTCAGTGCAATGGCCCGAGCGGAACCCAGATTGCGATGGGTGAAGGAGGTCCTCGGCCTCCACAAAATCAGACAGTTGTTTTAGCACCACCTTCTCACATATCTTAGCCAGAGCTGGCAGGAGGGTGATGGGACGGTAGTTGGCAGGCTCAAGCGGGTCCAAAGTAGGTTTTTTAAGCAGTGGCAAGATCTTAGCCTCCTTCCAGACCTGAGGAACCACCATAGTCTGAAGGGAAAGATTAACAATCAAATTGACTTCTAAATAGATGTATTCAGCAACAGCTGCTAGAAGTCGGGCCGAGCAAACATCAGCCGGGGACCCCGATTTAAGACCTCTGAGTATTTTCAGACTATCCAGAGGGTGAACTGGGGAAAAGGCGGACAGCAAGGTAGAAGGGGCCGGCCTCACCGGCAACAGGCCTGGCAAAGCACCCGAGTGGGGGGGAAAAGATGCCTGAATAGTCAATATTTTATCACTGAAGGCGCCAGACAAAGTGTTGCACCAGTCAAAAGAGGAGGGAGCAGCACTGGTCTGGGCCACTGGGGAGGTAAAACTCTGGACTATGGAAAAAATTTCCTTACAGTTGTTCCTGGCCGCCTCGATGCGGGAGGTAAAAAAGAGACCTTTGGCCACGGAAATGGCGGCATAGTAAGATCTCTGGGCAATTCTAAGCCGGCTTTTGGCCGCCGGACAATATTTGCTCCTACGCCAGTCACGCTCCAGGATTTTACACTCCTGTTTGAGCACCTTGAG
The DNA here is from genome assembly GCF_964204655.1 of Triturus cristatus. NCBI lineage: Eukaryota > Metazoa > Chordata > Amphibia > Caudata > Salamandridae > Triturus > Triturus cristatus. The sequence continues at coordinate 516,819,049 of NC_140588.1, forward strand.
GGCAGGAGTAAACCAGGGTTTCGAGGGAGTAGTTTTGGCCGGCCTTATAGGACGAGAGGAAGTAATGGAATTCACAGATCCAGACATCCAGCCTGTAAACCCAGATATATAATCCTTCAGACCCCCGGACAACGATGGTCTAGAAATGTCGAGTGCAAGGGCTAGATCCAGAGGGTCTACTCTCCCCAACACAGGTTTCTGGAAGACAGGTGCCAGAGCCTCAGCCCTGAAGACGGGCCAAGAGAAAAAAGATACAAAATGATCCGACCATGGCACAGGGAGGGGCTCTTGGACCAGGATAGGAAAGTTGGAACAAATTGGGTCTATGGGAGTCCAACCGAACCGAGTCCGGCAGCATACGGCCGCATCGTACTCGCTCAGTCAGACTGCAAGCCTCCGGCTCGGTCGGAAAACACTCCGGATCCGGCTCGGTCGGAGTGCTTTCCCACCCGGATCGGAATCGGCCCCAAAATGAGGACAAATTGACCCCACTGCTAAATTATTTCGAAGACACATGGATTGGCCATGAAAGCAGGTCGGGTCACAGGAGGAAGCCATGGTTTCCCATTGACTGGTGGAACTGTTACTCAACCTGCTTAGAAGGAGGTGCAAAGACCAACAATGTCATAGAGGGACGGCACAAATCCTTCAACAAATCAATGGGAAGACCTCACCCTAACCTTTGTCATTTTCTGGTAATTTTGAATAAGGAACAAAGTTTTTCAAGAAATGAGAATGGCACAATCATTGACAGGTAGCCTGAACCCTCATGTTTCCAAAAAAAAGTAAAGAGATATGGAGACACTATGGTGCCAATTCCGATCCTGGAGAAACCGGGTACGAACCGTCGGTCGGAGTGTTTTCTCCATCCGACTCGTACCCGGGAAAAAAACATTACAAACATGCAAGTACGATTCGCACGGAAACCCCATTTCCGTACGAACCGTAAAAAAACACCGACCAACGAAAATATCCATACAAATGTGATCCGGGAAAGCGCCGACGTGACGTCGGGACGCATTCAGGCTGCGTTTCACGAAACAGGAAGTACGATTTGAACCAACAGCAGTCCGGACGGCAATATTTTTACGGCACCCAAAAAGTGCCGGAAAAGCTAAGTACGCCGCGATGCCAGCGGAATAGGGGGCCCGGTACGCGCCCTACCCCCCCCAGCCCCATATGTACGCCGCGAACACCCCCCAGCCCCCATATGTACGCGCCGAACCCCCCCTGCTCCCGTGTGTACGCCCCGAACACCCAGCCCCCCCCCGCGGAAGTACGCGCCGAACCCCCCCATGTATGTACGGACCGTACCCTCACCCGTGTATGTACGGACCGTACCCCCAGCCCCCCCGTGTAAGTACGGACCGTACCCCCACCTGTGTATGTATGGAGCGGACCCCCGCTCCGTACATACACGGGTGGGGGTTACGGTCCGTACATACACGGGTGGGGGTACGGTCCATACATACATGGGAGGCTGGGGGTACGGTCCGTACATACACGGGTGGGGGTACGGTCCGTACATACACGGGTGGGGGTACGGTCCGTACATACACGGGGGGGCTGGGGGTACGGTCCGTACATACACGGGTGGGGGTACGGTCCGTACTTACACAGGGGGGCTGGGGGTACGGTCCATACATACACAGGGGGGGTATGGTCCGTACTTACACGGGGGGGCTGGGGGTACGGTCCGTACATACACGGGGGGGTACGGTCCGTACATACATGGGGGGGCTGGGGGTACGGGCCATACATACACGGGGGGTTCGGGGCATACATACGGGGGCTGGGGGGTGTTCGGTGCGTACATACGGGGGCTGGGGGGGGTTCGGCACGTATGCGGGCACATGTCTCCATGGTTGCTATGGGAGTTCGGTCCGTACGGTGTTTTTTCCATGCAGTTGTAACATCGGACGCCCGGTACGGATCGTACTTGCGCGCTCGGACTTGAGTTTTCACATTTTTACGTAAAATCGTCCGGGGACGTGTCGGAAACGTTTTCCGACCCGAGGATGTGTGGGGGAATTTTCCAAATACGATTCGTATGGACTTTTTCCCATACGAATCGTACTTGCCAGTTTGTACGGTACTTGTACGATTCGTACGGAAAAAAATCCGGATACGATTCGTACGGGGAAATTTTTTCCAGGATCGGAATCGGCCCCTAAATGTTAAAATCCATCAATTGTTATTGATGGCAGCTTCAGGCTACCTAGACAATATTGCATTCATTCTACACTTCTAAGATACACTAAAATCCTTTAAAATAATTTTCCAGTTTTGACAACACTATCTAATTAAATTTGCATTTTTGAAATGTTTTCATAAATTAAAGGAACATTGGGGTACCTATCTGTAGTTTCCTTCTTTCTTCAACTCTTGGTGATTTTTCAAACTACCTGTCACCAAGAGTCTTCAGTACTCTAATAATTCAAACAGGGAAACCAACATCCAAGGAAATGGCCAACTCCACAAAAATCTTTTTTTTTAAACAAAATCCATCTCCTACAGCAAAAAGAAAAAACATTCTCCAAAAGTAATTTCCCAGTAAAAAATCCAGGAGTAATCCAGTTACTTCGAAAAACTGCAATACCAAAAATCTAAATTCCAAGGAAAAACAATGGTTTAACAAAATCAAAAACAAGAAAATCCATTCTCCACATCAATATTTCCACAAAAAAAAGTTGTAATCCTTCTATGATTATCGTTCTTCAGCAACGATGTGTTGTGTTTCCAGAATAGTCACTGAAGCCAAAAATAAAAAATGTTGCTTTGAATTAAAATTGGTTTAAAAAAGTTATAACCATTTCTTTTGCTACCTTTTTAAACTTACTTTGAAGAAACCCAACTGTCCTGACATGGACATACGAACACAATTTAGATGGGAATGTAAAAGTGGTAAAAACTGCAAAAACATACATTCCTATACTGTCTAACATCTAACTACTTCCCCTCTCTAACCCTAGAATAAACCTAGCCACCCATATGTTTAAAATTGTAAAGTAAATTATTCCCTGACCACAGCCCTTCCTTGCTTCTGATCTTACCTGCAATGCTCCACGGACTATAAAAACAGTCACTCGACCATGTATGTCAAGCTTGATAGTAAACATAAACTAAGGACAATTTTCTCCATTAAAAAAATGGAAATGCATGGGAAAATACTTTTAAAATTATATAAATATGTTGTGCTTTGTAAATAAAATGTGTTATATTTTTGCAATTTAGGTTATGTGTTTCATGATTTAATAAAAGTGTTTTCCCATTTTGAAACTATTTCATAATAAATATTTTAAATAATATCCATGGTGTGATTTATTGTATTCTACATTATAATTATTAAAAATGCTTTTTTATGTTTGTAAATTTTGTTCTATGTTTTAAAAATATTTCAGGAATCATACAGATTAAAGTCACTATGGGGCAGATTTACGTTCCCTGGCGCATCCCTGCAAATCAGCAGGGATGCACCAGGGAAGATGCGTCCCGCAAGTTTGCCCTTGCGCCACCGGAGATGCGCCGCATTTACAATGTGGTGCATCGTGGCGCAAAGACAAGCAGATGCGTGACGCATCTGCCGTCGTAATGTTGGCGCAGTGCTGAAGTTGTGTCACAAGTGCAACGCAACTCCAGCACTGTTACAACCTGCCCTATCCCTAGCATGGTGTGTCACGCCTTACGCCTGCTTGAAGCAGGCGTAAGGATTTGACGCACCAGCGTCGTAAAAGTGACTGCGTGAAATCTTGTAGATTTCAGGCAGTCACTTTTCCGATGCTTTTTCCGACGTAACGCCCACCCTGCATTCATTAAACCTGACGCGGGTTTAATGTGGCGCAGGGCTTGACAATGTGACGCATGTCCCTAGATGCGTCACGTTGTAAATCTGTCGCAACATGGCGCTAGCTTTGCGCCGCCGCTGCATCACAAAAGTGACGCAACGGCGGTGCAAAAGTGGCACACGGGGCTTATGTTTTTAATTGACTTTCAACATTTCTAAATAGTTAAATTTGTCGTTGGTAATTCATTCTCAAGTACTAAAATTAGTACCAAGCATTATTACACTTCCCCACCACACCCCTAAATCCTTTGAATCCCATCGCGAAAGGTTTGTGCTACAGGCCTACATTTTTTTAAATAAATAAACAAATTATTAAACATTGTATATTATAATGTATAAACATTAATACTTGTGCAATAAAATCAATAAAGAGTATTAAAACACACCCCCACCCAGTATCCCTCTATCCCTTGTACCCCATCCCCTTCCCCTTCCAAAACCTCTAAAACCCTTGCATTCTGTCCATAAAGGTTTGTGTTACAACCCTAAAAACATTTTAAATAAATACATTAATATAAAATATTATTTCTAATAATGTATAAACATTAATACACAGGTATTAAAATTAATACCTGAGTATGAATGCATTTTCCCACCCAATCCAGCTATATCGCCTGCCCTAAAGGTGTGTGTTACAGTCCTATACATATTTTTAAAATATGCAATTTATTTTAAATATTATATATTATAATGTATACATATTGGACACATCGTTTTTTGCTCCTTCAATGTGTGCTGCTTTCTGTAGCACACATAGATGAAACAAAACGCCATTGTGCAAAGGTACCTGCATTGGCTCACAGTTGCTGTTTTAGAGCCAGCGCAGAGGAGAGCACAGGGGTAAGGCATATTAATAGGAATGCAGCGTATCCCTGTGTTTTTAAATGATGGAGCTCGGTGCAGAAAAAGTGCAATCCGATGCAAATGTCGGACAATAAAGGTATATTACCAATCGAACACGACAGCAAGTTGGTGATAGCTTCAACACCCTAGACCTGGCCGCCACGCCCGTCACCATCGTACACAACTAAGCCATCTCTCATCAGACCATGCTTTGCTGCACCCCGTTCATGACAGAGGAATCTACAGAGGGGAATGATGAGATGGAAGGACAAAGAGAGGACCTCTCTGAGATGCAGCCTTCATCAAAGGAGGATAACTTGACCCCTGAGCTGGAACTCCCTGCCAGACCTAGGAGCAATGTGTCTTCTTGAAAACTGTCCCCAGAGGAGCTATTGGAAAGGAAGGCAGAGAGGGAGTTTCAGCTTCTGATGACCCAGTTGAGAACTGATGAGAGAAAAAAAGCCATGGAGGAAAAGAAGGCTGAGAGGACCATGGAGAAGAGAACATTTTTACTTGCTTATGAAGTAAGTCTAAAGGAGCTGGACCTCAAGAACAGGCAGGCAGCGTCCAGCAGTGATGGTGGCAGCATTTCTACAATACCATCTGGAGACAAGAGGGTCCATATTCCCAAAGGTCTGGTGCCAGTCTTTGTTATTGGGGATGACATCAACAATTGGTTTGGAAATGCATAGGATCCCTGAGGAGGACTGGGGGTTATCCTCTGGAAGAACATCCCTAGCAAAGAGAGCGACAATCTATTGGCCCTAGATAAGGGTGATGGGATGAGGTATCCCCCGTGAAGAAAACCCTAGTCAGAAAGTATGTCTTTTCCCCTGAGAAGTACAGGCAGAAGTTTAGGGACAACCAGAAGCTGCCCCAGCAGTCCTGGGTCGATTGTGTGGACTCATTTTACAAGGCGGTAGATGGTTGGGTGAAGGGCAGTGAAGTAAAGTATTATCAGGGGCTATACATTTTGATTGTGAAGGAGCACATGTTCAGTCATTGTTTTGTAGATCTGCACCACCACCTTATTGACAGTAACATCACTGACCTGAGGGAGCTTGCTAAGGAGGCAACTTCTGTAACAGCACCAGGGTCCATAAAAAGATATCTGGAGGGGATCACCACATGGGTGGGCAGGGTCCCCACCAGAAGAAGGTGGGGGGAGACATACATTAAAACAGGTAGTTCTCTAAAAGCCCCCAAACTAGCTCTAAGGATCAGGATTCCTAATACCACCTGAGTAGAATAAGAAATGGTTCCTTGGTAGTAGGTCCTCAGGGCTGAACCCCCTAAGTGCTATTATTGCCACCAGGTTGGGGACTACAAGGGGCATGCCAAGTATCCCAAGTGAGGACCTGCCAAGTGGTGCCACCCCAGTCCTGGACCCTTGGAAGTGGGCTGAAGGTTCTTTGCCAGCATCTGTGGACCCAGCCGAACCGATGCATCTCCTCGCCTGCGTGGCGTAACTCCAAGCAGAACAGACGCATCGTTGCTGCCGCATGGATTGGACCTATCGCAAAGACCTGCATTGTTTATTTTGAACCGCCACTGCACAACCCATCCAAGGTGCAAACCACTGCATCCCTGACAACAATGCCAGACTCTGCATCAAAGCCTCACAACTCCTCGGAACCAACCCTTCACCCTGACTGCGCAGTGCATACTTGACGCCGGACTTCGCATCTCAAGCCCTCATTGATGGCATCCTCAACGACGAAGCAGGACCTCACATTGCAGCATTACTGCACCTCGGAACCAATGCATCGCCTTGCTGTGCGATGCATCTTCCATACGCGGTCCTTGTAGGTAACACGGTGAGGTGGTGGGGCCGCTTGGGGGGGATTTCGAGGGACGATGCAGAAGGGAAATTAAATAAATAAATAATATTCCATCAGCATAGTCCCTCGGAGTCCCCTCCACCCACGTGGCCCCCCTCCCACACCACTGTTACCTGCATGGACTGCGGATGGCATCTTCTACATGGATCCTCCCGACTCTCTGCAAACCAGGATTTAAGGTACTTTGTTCAGCAGGCCTAACTGGGTCCCTGTAGTGTTTCATCATGGTTGGGTTGAACTTGTGATTTTGTCCCAGTCTGGTCGGACCAGATATCTATAGTTGGCACTGTGTGCTTTTTGGCGATAATTTTACTGAAATCTTTAAACTTGCATATCTCTGGTTCTACTGATTGGATTGTTTTCGTTTTTATCTTGTTTTGTGATTTATATTCAAATCCCTCTATGTTTTAATCTGGTGAGGGATCCCTTTTGTGTGATGTCTTTACTTTATTACTGATTGAAGTGCTGCACAAATACTTTACATTGCATCTAATTTAAGTCTGACTGTCTGTGCCAAGCTACCAGAGGGTTGAGCACAGGTTAATTTAGGGTTGGCTTGTGCCTCACCCTGACAAGTATTCATGTTGCTTCTTGACCATGGCTCACCCCCAGTAAACCAGTAGCTCAAATTCTTACATGGCAAAAAAGTGATAACTTTGGATGGGTTGGTTTTAGGTGGTGATCCTCATTGTTCATTGGCTGTTGAGACTCAAAGACTATACCCTGTTGTGGGATTGGCTGTATGAATGATTGCCAGTTGTTTATTGCTTTGATGCCCTTTTGCAAGTCCTTGGCACATAATGTATCTATTGCATGCCACCACCTGACATCTACTATGTGACTTAGCCCATTTATCTCAGTGAGCCAAGTCCAGTCTTGTGCAGCTAATGGAAGACCCTGGAGACCATAATAGGTGCTGGCGAGTAGATTTCGCTAAGTCCTAGTCTCACTGACGTTGACTTTGCAAGAGCCTTTGCAGCACCATCCACTGTACAGATCAGCCCACAATCCCTTCCTTGGTTGCACCAAACCTCTGTCCTGGAACCAAGACCCCACACTCTGTGCAGTTGTTACATTACTATGGAGAAGCCGCTACTCTGCTCTTCTCTGTTTTCAGCAGAACATTGAGGGATTCAGTGCTTGCAATAGCAGCAGTGAGCCACTGAGGGGTGAGAGTGCGGGTTTGTGTGTTTGAGCATTTATATGCATGTTAGTATGCACAAGTGTCCATGTCTTTGCATTCCTGCATGTGGTGAGAGTGTGAGTGGCCCTATAGGCCTCCAACATGTTCCCTAGAACCTGATGGCTCCACCTAGAAACCACTTTTATGTCTACTAGCCTGCTGTACCCTCCTGACATATGGGGGTCGTTCCTGGAAGGAATGGGGCCAAGCTTGCCAATGCAAGTGGTCCTGGCATAATTAAGATCATTCTTGGCATATTGCAAACACAATGGTGCCTACCTCTGCATTATGTTTGACTTGCCCTGGCACATTTGTGGTAATTCTTGACTTATTATCAGCAGTTTTCATATGATGATGCCCACCCCTGGAGTAATGTTGGTAGTGGCACATTGGTGGTAATTCTTAGCATGATCGTGCAAAGCCTTGGAATAATGATTGCTCTGTCATTAAGAGACTCATCCCTGCCATATACTATGGGCATCCCTGGTATAATAGTGGAACACTGGCACATAAACTATACATGGGCATGTAAACCAGAATCTGATCATAGGCGCAAGTAGCACAGATGAGTCCCTGTTGTAAATGATTAGCTTATGTTTGGCAACTACACACATTTGTTTTGGAGAATTTAGTTGATTTATGCAAAACTACAAGCTTCTATTTGATAGCAAAATATGTGCTTTCAGAAACTGGTACAAATTATAGCATCTGCAAAACAATTGTAAAGCTGATTTATGAGTGACAGTTCATGTAGAATTCAGAGACCTTATTGCTGGTCTTGTTAGCTTGGTGCCAAAGGCCAGTTGCAGTTTCATGTCCCATGTGGGGAAACATCATCTTCAATGATAAAGCTTTTCATGACATTTGTTCCTCTGCTATCTGTCAGATTGGTGTGGCTGATGTGCATCAAATTATGCACAATCCAATTCCTCCAGCCATGCATATCGACACACATCCATGCATAAATATACACAGCCATTCATCAGCCTACAGTCCCTCAATACATGATTTATACATCTATTCTTTCATGCACTCAGTCACCCATTCATCCATTCAGTCACTCAGTGAATTACTCAATAGTTCATCCAACTATCTGACAGGTGGCCAATATTCATATTCATTCACCCAGGCATCCACACAAACACAGACTCGCCAAACAAAACTGTTATACTGTTACTGACAAAAACATTTTAGACGTCGTATTAGGTTTGTCAATGCTTGTTTTTGATTACACTGAGATTTTTTTTTTTAATTAGATGATTCAATGGGTTGGCAACATATTTGTTTTGTTAAGCGATACAGTCTTATTTGGAACAAAACTAAAACCAATTATTATGATGTCCAGTGTCTCAGAAATTCTGCTGTCAGTGCTTTTTGGCAGGCTCATCATATAACAGATGCCCAAAACATTCAACCAATCTGCAATTGCAAGCGGTATGTTATGACAGTGACTGTTTTAACTTGGCATAAAAGTCTGTTGCTAGGGTAAGTAATTTTGCAACTTTCAGAAATTCTTTAACACACACACAATCACTAGTAGGGCGTTTATGGCGAGCATATGTTACTTAGTACAGAATAACTGTGTCTCAAAATAGTGCCCTTCATCTTGTGATGTCATTAATTCCATAACATACATATACATTAACACACAAGATCTCTGAACCCTCTTTGCAGACGAATCTGCACCACACTTGGCGAAAGAAAGGTATAGAATGATATCTGACAGCATGCCAAATTTGGTGCCAAGCTATGAGCGGGCCCCAATTTGTTTTTAATTCAACTTTAACATGAGATGTAACATAAATTCTCCAGTGCATATGACTCCAAACGCCCCAATAGTTTCCGTTTTTTTATGGCATGATGGCTTTCGGTATTCTGTGCTTTTTTTGGTTTGCTATAAAAGCTGTTCAGCTGTTTTGGAGCTGTAACACAGTTACACATGTGTTCAGCGCACATGTCAAAGTATGTCTAGTTTGCTCAACATTTGTGAACACTGTCTGGGCACGCATAGAGAATAGCAACTCAAATGGGAATGCACCACTCAGATGTTCTGAACCGTTGGAAGGAAAACCTATGAAAAAAAGAAAAACACGGAAAGTAGCCGAGCTGGAGACTTTGGGCCCGATTCACAGAACTAACTTAAGACAAAATCCTAAACTTACTACTTTTGGTATTCACAGAAGGCATTTAGTAGTAGTAAAGTTAGGATTTTGTCTTAAGTCTGTCTTAAGTCTGTCTTAAGTCTGTCTTAAGTTTGTCTTAAGTCTGTCTTAAGTCTGTCCTAAGTTTGTCTTAAATTTGTCTTAAGACTGTCTTAAGTCTGTCTTAAGTCTGTCTTAATGCATTCTGTGAATACCAAAAGCAGTAAGTTTAGGATTTTGTCTTAAGTTAGTTCTGTGAATCGGGCCCGTGGTGCTGCAATACGTGTAAGTGGGGAGTGCTGCCTGCCCAGTCGTGAATATCTTTCCCCAGCCTGTCACACAGGCCCTAGAGAGATCAAAAATGAGACATTACACCCTGACTCCGCTGGCCTTTAAACATAGACTCCCCCACCTTTCGCACTGGCATAAAGAGTTAATAGATCCCTTCGCCGGGCTTGAATAAAGGGCAGAGAGGGGACCATGCAGCCTTTCTCCTCCCGCCTTGCCCAAGCGTAGAAAGACCGTTTTATATTCCACCCGGGCTTCAACCACACCTCCTTGACCTTGTCCAAGCATTACACCAACGCCCGTCGCAAGGCAAGGGGAGAAAATGTGTTCAGCCCTCCTAACCTTGCCTAAAGAATGCAACTGTACACTCTTCACGTTGGCCAAAAGTGAGGGGGACAATAGTTCCTCCATCCCGCCACTTGACCAATTGGGACGATGATGTAAAGCAAACTAAAAAACCTTGCTAGCTGCCTCGGGCCCATTTAGCGTGTTCCCCAATTGAGAATAGGGTAAAGGGGGTGGGGGTTGACAGACCCTGGCTTGCTCCTCTGTTTCCCACACAATGCTGCGGGCCATGGAGGAGTGGATCACCTGTCGTCTGCCCCTGTGCCCTATTCCAAAATGGAAGCAGAGTGTACCGACCAGGTGACAAGAGAACCAGACCTGCTCTTAGGTGCCCATTCAAGAGGCTAAACAGGGACAGTGCAGCACACTGGGAAAACACGGAGGTGAGAGTTGACATATGGGCAGCAACCATGCAGAATTGCACACAGAGACAGAGTTATGGCAGGCCACCCCGTAGAGAAACACACAGTGGGGACATAGGCAAGGCAAGGCGGCACACAGAGTGGATGAAGGGGCCAAAGTACTTAAAGCAGAGGCAGGGGGCAGCCCCGGCACACAGAGGGGCTGCATTGGTGCTGGGAATCATAGAGGAGCTGCAGGAGATCCACAGATGGAAGGTCAGACATTTGAGTATCACACAGAGAGACTGCAGGGAGGCAGAAAGGCACACAGAGGGCCAGCAGGGATAGGCAGGGACAACAACTGGCTGCGGGGGGGAAAAGGGCATACCTAAGGGCTGCAGGGGGTTGGGGCACAAAGACGGTATGCTTGGTAGGTGAGGGATAGGGGAAATTTACAACTTTGTTTAGTGGTAAATCCGCTCAGTACAGTTTCAAGTATGCAATAGTGTCCGTCACACCCAGTATATCTAGGTATGAGTTTTCTGCATCAAATTGCACCCGGATTTACCGGGTGCATAAAATGCTATTACAAGTGGCATTTGAACCTTGCTGAGATGGGGAATTAGCATCAAAAATATGTTACGCTGAGAGCAGGTGGCGAATTTTAAAGGTTAAAACAAACCACATTTAAAGTGACGAATCGAGGGGTGTGGCTACTGCGCCGAACAAGATGGCGGCTCCTCTCTGAGCTCCGCTGCCTCACGGAGTCCTGGAAGAGATTTTCGACCGCTTCCAGACCTTGCTTCGCTGCTGTCGGGCAGCGAACACCTTTATTTACATGGCGGCTCACGTTTGCTGATCTTTTTGTGATTGCGGCACCTGTTTTTGGATGTTTTTCACTGCGACTCGATTCCTCTGACCGAACGGCCGCCATTTTGTGTGCACGCCTTCCGTCCTACCTGAGGTAATTACTATTGTGTTGCTACCTGCCGCCCCAGCAACTATGTCATTTTGGTAATTATGAGCTAATGACCATATTTTCCTTTGCTGCTGTCTATTTCCTGTGGAAAAAGGGATAACTCTATATTCGGAAAGCATTTTTAAGCATTTCAGCTTTCAGCAGGCAAGCCTTTTGTTGCTCAGGAGGGTGTTTGCTGGCATCCTATTGCTTTGGAGCATTTTTCCCTCAATACAAGCTACTTTTGCCTGTACTTCTTTTGCTAATGCGACCCTATGATTGACACTGAATGCATGGTCCTCCTTACTTTGGTCAGTTTGTCAACTATAATACTATGTTTCATTATCTGAGGATGTGACCAACCCCTCTCATTTTGTTGTAGCAGACGTTTGATGTTGTGTTATTCTCTCAGGGCTGACGCCATCAATACCCATATGATGTCCTCAATCTTACTAAATGTTTTTCAACGGGGTTGTTTGACTTTTAACTTTTTCCTCAAGTGATTTACCTTTGGGAGATCCTGGATGGTTAGTCACTGTTTATGTTCCTGATATAATTAACATACTCCATCCGCTAATTTACCCAGTACTTATATCAAATACTGTTGCTGAAATAACTGCATACCCTCGTTGTGTTCTTCAATACTGGAAATCTGATTATGGGAAGGATCTCTGCTCTTAAGAATTGTCCTGCTTCTCGGCATCAAGTTTATCTCACCAAGATGGCCAACAAATCTGTTTCCTTCACAAAGTCATAAAGTCATCCTCATCTGGTGCCAAGCCGAAAAAAACCAAACATAACCCCCCATCTCCAATTCAATCTTCTTCCAACCTGCTCTTGGACTCTATTTTGGAGGAACTATGTGCCTTAAAACGTTTCATGAACACCACCTATGAAAAACTACAGTTTATTGAAGATCAATGGCTTAATATGGAGGGTAAAATGTCTGAAATTGAGCAACGAATATGTAATCTTCAAGATGTATCTACTAAAATGCCTTTGTTAGAACAAGAAATTCACAAACTAAAGCTTCACACTGAGGATTTGGAAAATTGCAACAGAAGGAACAATCTCCGGCTTTATGGTTTGCCCAAAAATATCAAAGGCCCGTATCTCCTTTCTTTTATGAAAAAATTCCTGTCTGACCTCCTCAATCTTCAATCTTCGACTCCCTTCAACATCCAGCGAGCTCATCGTCTTGGTCGTCTTCACCCTCACTCTACCAAACCACATGGCATAATTATGCTGTTTCTTAAATTTACTGATCTGATGCACGTCCTTAAAATTGCCAGAGAAAAATGTCGTCTTGTATGGTCGGGTCATAACATCTTCATTTCACAGGATCTTTCTAATGCTACCAATGCCAGGTGCAAAGAATTCCTTACCCTCTGTCCACAAATGAGCTCTATGAATATACGTTATGGGATCTTACATCCTTGTCTGTGCAAAATCACTCATGAAGGTGTTTCCCGCTCTTTTGAAGATCCTCTACTGTTGAAACTGTGTCTGCATTCCATCACAAGAATGCCTATGGATACAAATGTTCACTGGGCTTGAAATCTTTTATGCTCTTTTATTGTTATTGCTTTCCATTTTATTACTATTTCTTGTTTTAGTCATTAATATTTCTCATCTATTTAGGATATTTTATACGGTCTAAACAGTTTCTCTTATACTTTTTTATCTCCTCTATATTTCACACATTTTTGTTTTTCTTCCATTTATGATGTTTTATGCGGTCTCAACAGTTTCTCTTATATTTCCTTTATCTCCGCTATATCTTACAGTTTTATTACCTATATTTTTCTTATCCTCTTCCCTTCTACCTTTCTCCGTTGCTGCCCTTGTCCATGTGTGCGGACATGCCCGGTTTCTGTACTCTACTCTGCATTCTGCAGATCTGGCTCTTTGCCCTTGATCTGTCTTTTCCTACTTTTCTTTGCTCTATTGTTTTTCAACTTTTTTCTGTTTGGTTCCCTCTTCTTTATTTTCCCTTTCTTTGTTTATTTTCCCTTCCTATTTCCTATTTGCGTGATTATTTACCTCATGTGCTTAACTATGATCCTTTTAATTTTATCTTGTTGTCTGTTGTATTTGTTCATTGTCTTTATTTTCCTAATCTTTTCCTCATTTTTCTTAAATCTAATGTCCCTATCCTTGCTACTTTTATTAGTGTATATTTGTTTTATTTCATTATATTTGTCACGTTATTTTATCTCTGATATGAGTTGTCTCTTGTCTCCATTGTTCCCCATGTAGTTTGTCATTATTGTGTTCATCCCGCTGTTCTTTAGTCTTGTTTAATGTTGTTTCGTGGAACGTTTGCGGTCTGGGTCGTCCCATCAAGCATCAAAAGGTGCTTTCTCATTTATCTAAATTAAACTGTCAATTTGCCTTTTTGCAAGAAACTCATTGTAATGATGCTGAATCGCTTAAATTAAAACGCCAAAGGGTGGGTCAGGTGATTTTCTCTCCAGCTATCAATCATAAGGGTGGGGTTGTCATTCTATTTCAAACATTGGAAAGAGAAGAATATTTTTTATGTCCATCAACTTCTCTCTCATAATTCTGTTATTCCTTTTAATACTTTACAAGACTGTTATGATTTACCTTTCTCGTGTTTACCCCAATACTCTCAAATTTCATAGGCACTCCTGGCATTTATTTTAGATAACAATTTTCCTCCTAATGTAACTCCATTTTCAGCTTTGACTCCATTATATAACATTTCTCCTGATTTGAATGTGAAAGCCTCTCTTATATATAAATTTCTCTCCTCTTCTAACCCAGACAGACCAAAAACATCGACTGAACTAGCTTGGGAACTCGATCTCTCGATAACTGTCTCAATCAAAGAATGGGATAAATTATGGCATAAGATTTTTACCAATTCTAAAGCTGCTAATATCACACAATCGCTGTTTGTTATATATAATAAAGCTTATCGAACACTTGTTTCTCTACATAAAATTAACTCTTCTCACTCTCCTCTTTGTTGGTCTTGCTTATCCTCCAATGGTAATTTACTTCATTTATTGTACTATTGCCCTAATGTTTTAAAATTTGGGAAGCTGTATGGTTCAAATGTTCTAAGTTTTTTTACTTTTGTATTCCTTTATCTATTCAAAATGTGTTCTGTGTTCCTTATCTAATGATATTCCTATTAATTCATTCACCCGACTTTATGGAGCCTAACAACGCCAAAACCTCCTCTGTAGATAAGGGATCAATAGCGGTCAGGCTGCACGTCGGTATCTCCTGCTTACAGTGCAGAGTATTTGGTCCCACTGAGTTTAACAATTCGTCATAAATTGTGGACACCTTGTGGAAAAAACCAGCCAACTGATCACAGAATGCCTGATCAGGGCTGAACAAATTGGTCTGCTGAGGATTCGCCAGAAAGGACACAGATGTAAAAAGTTCTTTGGTGGAGTTACCTGCCTCCGAAATTTTCTGGGTAAAATAGTCCTTCTTGGTATTCCGAATAGCCTGCTTATAATTGTGCAGGGCCTCATTATAGGCTAACTTACAGACCCTGTTATAATCCACTCTCCAGAGCCGCTCACGCCTTCTGCACTCAACCTTCAATTGTTTGAGTTCTGGGCCATACCTGGGGGCACCAGGCGGACGTCTGTTGCATGTGGCCGCCTGGAGGGGGGCAACCTGATTAACTGCTTCTATGATCCAATCATTAAACTGAGTAACAGCTATCTCATTATTACTGTTGAGGGTTGGAGGACAGTTATCCAACGCCTCGGTTAAGGAAGAGCAGGTAACCTTGTTCCATCGCCTAAACATAATCTTATTGGGTTTATGAGGGGCACCCATTGCCCTTATCTTTACCCCTACCCTGAGGAACACCGCACTGTGATCAGTCCAAGGGAGGGGTTCTGCCCTAAGGTAAAGTAAGTCTGGGTGGCTAGAAAACAAACCATCTAGAGTGTGGCCACCGCTATGAGTCGGGGCTGAAACCAGTTGTTGCAATCCATACGCCTCCAGACTATCTAGAAGTCTAGTGAAGTCCGAGTTATTCTTGGCCTCCAGATGAAAGTTAAAATCACCAAGGATCGTATACGCATCAAACTTAGTACAAGACTCTAAATGAGATTGAAGAGCCGCCAGGAAAGCGGCCCTAGGTCCTGGTGGTCTGTAGACCAATAGACCATGAAAAACATTTGTGTCTTTTAGATAGATACTGAATTGCACCGCTTCTGCGTGCAAATTTTCCACAGCCCTGACCTGGACCTTCAGGTTTTCCCGGTAGATAATGGCTAAGCCACCCCCTCTGCCATCAGTTCTATCATGACAGTGTAACGCATAGCCAGGAGGCAGGGCAATATTCCAGTCAGGGCAGGAGGCAGCACTAGTCCATGTTTCCGTAATAAAAGCCAAATCAGGGGAGTGAGTGTTTACGAACAATTCTAGTTCGTATTTGTGTTTGGCCACAGAGCGGGAATTAAGGAGAATGCCTACCAAATAATTCACTGGGCTTATCAATGGTTCCGGAACTTTGGTTCGCCTCTCTGAGTCACAGGAAGCAGCGTAAGACCCACACCCATCCTCCTCACTGGACCCAGTCATAGAAGGCGGACCATCCGTCCCTACGCCATTTTTACAGGCCTCCCTACAAACAGAATAGTGACAACAAAGGCAGGAGTACCTTTGTATATCATCATCCTCGGAGACAGGGATGCAGTGTATAGATTTCCCCGGCCGAAGGTCCATAAGCACCGACCGTGCATAATGTAAGGGGCAAGTAACATCAAAGGACCTGGCCACTGGTGCGTTCCTGGCGGGATGGGCGCAGACGGGCTTGCCTTTGGCGCGCCTTCGGCACGCCACCGGCGCGTTCTGATGCTCCGTCCATCACCACCCCCTTTTGTACCGCTTTGTTTGCCATAAGTTGGCAGGGTATGCTCAGACGTGAGTCCCTTGCTCACTTTGCCACTGGATTCAAGCAAGCCTGGCTGAAGACGGCTGAAATGCCAGAAACCGGTCCTAGGAAGCTTGTTTCCGGTCCAGGGAAGGCATGGCTTGGCAGTTCGGGCTGGACTGTTCCCATGAGGCACAGGGTCAGACTGATTTGCATATGGCCATGTCTGAACTGAGGTGGCAGAGTGGGCTAAAGAACGGTGATGGATCAAACCCAGATCTGTTGACTGGGTGTGAGTGTTTGATTGGTTCTGATGCTCCGTCCATCACCACCCCCTTTTGTACCGCTTTGTTCGCCATAAGTTGGCAGGGTATGCTCAGACGTGAGTCCCTTGCTCACTTTGCCACTAGATTCAAGCAAGCCTGGCTGAAGACGGCTGAAATGCCAGAAACCGGTCCTAGGAAGCTTGTTTCCGGTCCAGGGAAGGCATGGCTTGGCAGTTCGGGCTGGACTGTTCCCATGAGGCACAGGGTCAGACTGATTTGCATATGGCCATGTCTGAACTGGGGTGGCAGAGTGGGCTAAAGAACGGTGATGGATCAAACCCAGATCTGTTGACTGGGTGTGAGTGTTTGATTGGTTCTGATGCTCCGTCCATCACCACCCCCTTTTGTACCAGTGTGCGTTAAATAGGCAGAGAGAATTGATCGCTAGACCGCTAACCGCTGCCAGGAAGATGGAGGCGGACCCGCTCGCACGGACGGGCACCGCACTCCAGGAAAGAGAGCCGGGCGAAAGTGCTCCTGGCGTCTAATGCTGAGTAAATACCCAGTTAAAAACAGACAATATATAAAACACATCAATGTTTAAAAGCTTTAAAATAATAAGAATTAAGCACTTTCGCAGCCCGACCTTCTGATAACCCACTCGTTCGTCCCACTACTGATCGTAGCACACGCTGCACGCTCGCGCCAGCGTGTGTTAAGGAGGCATAGAGAATTGATCGCTAGACCGCTAACCGCTGCCAGGAAGATGGGGGCGGGCCCGCTCGCACGGACGGGCACCGCACTCCAGGAAGTAGAGCCGGGAGAAAGTGCTCCTGCCGTCTAATGCTGAGTAAGGTTTAAAAGCTTTAAAATAATAAGAATTAAGCACTTTCACAGCCCGACCTTATGATAACCCACGCCATCATGAGTCACGGTAGCCGTGTGCTTATGACGGCGTGGAGCCGTCATACCTCTGCCGCTCCGCCCACGCGGCACTAATTCCCCGCCTGTGCGGGCGAATTACTGAGTGGGCAGAGTCATGACTGCACCACGCCGTCATAAGCACACGCCGCCCTGACTAATGACGGATTGGTGCCGTCTTGAGCACCAAAGCGCCACGGCCGCCCCCTAGCCCCCCCATGCCACGGCAGAATTTGCAGCAAAGGGGTCGATGGTAAAGTTGGATTTTCAATCAATCAATCAAAGACATTTATAGAGCGCACTACTTACCCGTAGGGTCTCAAGGCGCTTGGGGGGGGGGGGGTGCCGTTACTGCTCGAACAGCCAGGTCTTGAGCTTCTTCCTGAAGGAGAGGTGGTCTTGGGTCAGGCGCAGGTCGGTCGGGAGGGAGTTCCAGGTCTTGGCGGCCAGGTAGGGGAAGGACCTTCCTCCTGTTGTCGCTCTTTGGATGCGGGGGACGGCGGCGAGGGCGTGGCTGGCTGATCGGAGGTGGCGTTTGGGATAGTAGAAGTTGATGCGGTTGTTGAGGTAGCTCGGGCCTTGATCGTGTAGGGCTTTGTGTGCGTGGGTGAGGAGACGGAAGGTGATTCTTTTGTTGACGGGGAGCCAATTTTTAAGTCACAAGTCTAAAAAAATATCACTTTTAGAAAGTTAGTATAGATAGGAATTAATCCAACGAAAATACAGCATAAACACTTGTTCAAAGCAATCAATATTTAGCAATTATTTTGACATTGAATGTAAAACACACCACACAAAATTCTTACTCAAATATTTACATTTTTAATTTTTGACTAATCATTTCTTTTGTATATAGCTGTCATAAATATGAATAACAGAATAAACAACACAAAATAAGTGACTTTAGTGAACTGTGTGACATAAAATGCAACAGTGTTCTATACAAAATAAACAAAGGACACAAAATTCATCAAAACATAAATCCTACATATAAGCAAATGTCCGTCCTTTTTATACACGTGGTTCAGCAATCAACCTCTATATCCATTAGTTTTGTTTACAGAGTGATGTGACTAAGGACATGGACTGATCAAAGTAGCGTAGATATTTCGAACCCAGGTGACTTTCTGAATCCCAAGTGGTGCCTCCCCAGGTCCTGGGCCCATGGCTGGCATCCAAGAGAGCTCCTCCTGGCCTAGCTGAAGGTTACATCAATTCCGGCGCAAAGTGATGTGAACCCCCATAAAGCCTCTCCGCCCAGCTGCAAGCTTCATTAAAACCAACGAGAGGCAAAGCAAAGCCCCGCAAGAGAGCCTCGCCTCACAGCTGCCAGCCTCATTAGAAAAGACAGTGAGTGATGCAAAGTCTCACCGTAGAGCTGCCAGCTTCATAGGAACTGATGCCGAGCAATGCAAATGCCCGCAAAAGCTTTTTGGACAGCTCATCAAAACTGATGCAGAGCAATGCAAAGCCCTGCAAAGCCTCGCTGCACAGCTTCATCAGAACCAATGTCAGATGGCACATTGCAACGAAAGCCTCACAAAACAACAATGCACAGACCGCGTACCAAGGACATGAGGTGCAATCCTCAGCGAGCCAATCTTAGTCCTGTGCCAGGACTGCTATCCATTATGATGGTTGGCCTGAACTGGTCAGTATGTCCAGGTCTAGCTTCTGCGTATTTTGGCTCTACTTTCATCTAAATCTTTAAAATTCAATATGTCCAGTTCTACTGGTTGGATTTTTGTAATTTTGGACTCAAATTATTTATTCAATCCTAATCAATGTCTCTAAATTGGTGGGGGGATTTTTCTTGTGTTGTATTTTGACATCATTACTGTTAGTTAAATAATGTAAACTTTGCCTCAGAGTTAAGCCTGACTGCTTTGAGCAGAGATACCAGAATGTTAAGCACAGGTTAATTGAGTGTCTTCTTGTGTTTCACGCTGACAAGGATTGTGGTTGCTGCTTCGGAAGTGTTTAACCCCCCCCCAATCTATAACCCAATGTCTCACACCCCTCATTTCCATTGAGCTGCATATATATTTTGTTCAATACATTCAAGAGATTGTGGACTCCAGATATCCATATCAGTTGCAAATGGCGTTCTTAAGAATTTTTTTCACTATCCTCTCCCACAACTACCGACTTGTCATATCCAGCACAGAATAAGAAGCGGATGCCACATTCCATTATTAAGAGTTCCCACATCTCATCATACGTGTGTTATGACTTCCAATGCAGTTTGAATTTTACGCCATACTGCACTCTTTAGTCGTGTAACTCTGGAATACACTTTGTTTCAATCTTTAATGCAAGTCTTGATGTTTGTTTTAGAAAAAAAGGCTTCCAAAGCCTGGACTGGGATTAGATGTAGGGAACGTGTACTGTGGTCTGTAACATTAGTTTTTTCCCCCTAACAATTGTTCCAGGGGTGGTGTCTCTAAAATATTTCCTGCACTGCCTCCCTAGGACCACTAACCTTGCCAGTGCTTGTTGAAAAAAGATCATGCTCAAGATCTCTTCAGAAAATGCAGCCATCTAGTCTAGCACGGTACTTCACTCACCGCTTCCTGACCTCACCTGAATTCAACTGTGAGAACCAAGTAAAAACCCAGGTACTCACCCTTGTGAAGATGCAGAGTTCAGGCTGTGTCCCAATCTGAAGATTCCGGAGTGGACATCATTGTCACAGAGCTTGTTAAGAAAGAGTGAAGAGTAGAATTAGTTAAGACTCCACATTTACCTGCTAAGCAGTGGCGGTGCGTCCATTGGGGGCGTTGGGGCGTTGCCCCCCCGCCCGCTCTCCCTCGGCGTCTCTGAACTTAGTTTACTTAAGTTCAGATCGCCAAGGGAGAACTGACAATCATGTCAGTCAGCATGACGTCGGACTGCCCACCCCCTTCAGAGTCTGAAGGGTGTGGGCGGTCCGGCGTCATGTTGACTGACATGCATTTTCAGACCAGCAGCCAGGGACAGGCAGCAGCACAACACAAGTGCGCATGAGTGGGGAAGGTGAGTGAATTTTTCACCCGTGCCCAGTCATGCGCACTTGCGTTTCCACTGGCTTGCGCATGCCCATTAGGAGCCCCTCGGTCTCCTAATGGGCAGGCGGCGGGCAAAGAGCAACCGTGCCCTAAGCCAATCCTGGCGCTGCAGCAGCGCCAGGATTGGCTGAGGGGTTGTGTGTCACTTCCTGTTCCAAGAGGCGCCATTGCCAACGCGGACCAGGAGCAGAGAGAGGCGGTCAGGTAAGTTTTCTTTTTTAAACATTTTTCCCTCGGCCCCCCACCCCCGCGAGTACTTGCTGCGAGCCGCGACTGCATTTAATCGAATTCCACGCAGATGTATTTAACTAAAGATGCCTGATGTGCAGGTTGTAATATATCGTACAATATATCACAATACTTACCTTGGCATAACATATACCATACAACGTATGACATGAAACATAGGATGACATGTTATTATATGTAACAACACTTCTTGCTGGTAGTCCTACACACCACGGTCATCCAGACTCATGAACTGAATTCTCTATGATTCGTTTTTCTCGTTAACGAACTTGCGTGTTAAATGTTCCTTGGTAATGTGTGGCATACTGGCTGAGGAGTATGTTATCTCGTTATTTCTGCATGCTGCCTATTTCCGAGAGCACCTGCTCCAGTCAGGGCTTCCCTTCCCGAAGAGATGTGAATGAAAAGTGCGCCTCAGAACGGTGCTCATAATAAAGCTTTAAGCAGACTCTCTCCAGGCGCGCGGCTTCAGTGCCAGGGGTTTTTAACCTGCGACTGTGATGAGAGCCGGGGTTTATTACTCCCAGCTCCTCTGTTTCACCTTCCCTGGTCAGTGTGTCTGTCTCCTCCCCGAGAGATCTGTCTGGCTGACCTCCCTCCTCCAGGTACCGTGCCGTCTCTGAAGCTCGTCATCCCTCTTGTTGTTGGAAGAAATAGTGTTTTATTATTATTATTTTTTATTTCTGTGCTAGGTGTGTCAACGTTACTTCAGTACAGGTGACCGAGTGACTTTATTGCAAGTTGTTTTAATGTAACACAAAAAATTAGGTTTGTTTGAAATGGAGTATTTCGGTATGGTTTCTAGGGCGTGAGCGTCACAGTTCTGAGCTTTTTAATTTTGTCGGTGTTGCGATTATAAACAAACAACTGTTCACCTCGTTCCTATCTGTGAAGTAAGTTTAATGCATCATTAAAAAGTCTGTGTAAATTGCCAAGTTTATCCTAAGGTGTGTGTGTGGGCAAATTTAACGAAGTGCATTTAGTTTGTGTTGTCTGAGAAAGAAAGTGACAATGTCTTGTTACTATGATTACATTTAAAGTGTTTCACATTTGCTGTGACAATTACGAAAGTAAGGTATACAGATTATGTGTATGTTGTCGTGAGATTAGATTTATCTATCGTTAGAACATGTCAAGAACGAGTTGAATGTCATCGTACTCCGTTACATATCAATATGTAAAATAAAATCTTAATAGGGTTTACTTCTTTGTAAGACTATTCCATAGCTGCCAAGGTTTAAAACGGCTTTAGTGTGACATTTTCATTGTAATTACGAGTGACATTCAACGACTATGAGTGACACTTTCTCGCGAGCAGAAATCAAGCTATGAAGACATGGGAAACATATAAATATCAGAAATTGCACCCATTTGAGCAACTAGAATCTCTAAGAGATTTTAAAACTGATTCAAAGC
Source organism: Triturus cristatus (assembly GCF_964204655.1). Lineage (NCBI taxonomy): Eukaryota > Metazoa > Chordata > Amphibia > Caudata > Salamandridae > Triturus > Triturus cristatus. Next base: position 516,841,605 of record NC_140588.1, read on the forward strand.
ACCAGAAACATAGCTGCCAAGTTTGCAGACTACTCAATTGTGTCATTTTGGTGGTTTTAGTGTGCATATGAGCAGGGCCATTGGAATTATGCGATTTTGTGGCTGCAGTGATTTCCGCATGATTGTAGATTTTCCCCATTTGCTACATAATCCATAGTCTGCTACATAATCTGCAGATTTTAACAAAAAAACTTGTTTCTAGCTCAAGCGGTTCAAAAGTTAGTAAAAACACAGCAACAGCTGTTGCCGAGCATAATGCCGCATGACTTACTTTTCTTGCTGCATAATTTACTCAACCCTGCTGCATAATTTGACCTTCCCTTGCCTCATAATTCCAGTGGCCCTGCGTATGATTGACATTCTACTGTCAAATGAACGACACTCTGAGTGACACTTTCTCACAAGGAAATTAAAGCAGTAATTAACCATTACCAAGATCTGTGAAAAGGCTTCTGGTCTTCGGAGTGTCAGATCGCTCCTGTTCTCTCTTCACACTGCTTTCATCCGCAGTCTTTCACAGTTAGCCACTTGTTTCCTCTTTTTTTTCTCTGCTTCTTTTTGTAATCCTTAATCTTGTGTAATCTCTTTCCTCATCCTCACCTGTTTTTCACTGAGTTCTGCATGCACCACTTGTATGGCCCCATCACCACATGCACCCACTCTCTCTTTCCTTAACTTTAAACACACAATTTTAGTTTTTATGCAATCAATATTTCAGAATGTGTATATTGCTCCTTCACACACTTATTTCTAAAATAGAAATCACAATTGACATATATGTGAACATCTCTCCGCAGAGAAGTCAAGGGTTTGATATGCCAGTGTGGATTTTATGGGTCCATTATGATTATGGATTTGATACCTTAGCTATATAATCCATCATCTACAGACTAAATTGAAGATTTTAACAAAAAACATCAGAAAAAGGATCAAATGTTACTAAAAATGCAGTAATATGTTGCTGCACAGTGGATGGCCCTTCACATAGTGTTAACATGTGCAGAAAGTGACATAATAATGAAATACTACCCTGCATTACACTGTAAAATGTAGTCAACCCTGCTGCATAATTTGGTACTTCCTGTTGCATAATTCCAGAGGACCTGATTAAAGTGCTGCTGCTCTTCCGGTCCTTGAGAGAGGTGGAGAGAAGCAAATGAGAGAGATGGGAGGGTAATAGGGGTCATAAGGAGGAGGCTGGGGTATTGGTGGGTGTATTGCATTAATAACCTTCCTGCTTCTTCATATTTGCTTGAAAATGCTCCATTTATCCTCTATTTTTTCAAAATTGTCACGGGGGAGAACCCCCTAACCACCCAAAGGTTGTTTAGGCTCGCTCGCTACGCTCGCTCGCCTCAGTGCAGAACCTTCATAATTTAATGCCTCACCACTTTCAAATGTCACCAGCTGCCACTGGGATGCAAAGGCTGCTTATAAGTCTTGAAAAGTTATCATGTGCCTATTCAGAAGGCTCATAAGGCTTTTATTGTATCCACAATCACAGCAGCAACTAATAAGCCTCACAAGCTTTTTACAATTGTCAACTCTTTTCTCTCCCTGAATGCATATAAAAATTTTCTTTCCCCCAGGTTGACTTATGTGCAGGATCTCTCTGACTTTTTCTTTGAGAAAATTCAATGTATTTATTAGCAATTTCCTGTTCAGGATTCAAAACTTCGGATAGAGTATCCTATTTCATTGTCACTGTAGTGTGAAGAGTCTGGTTCACCGGCGCTTTGTGTGGTGAGCGGCACAGGTGGCAAGATCTTGGCATGAACATGCCCATTCAACAAATTCAGGGTTTCAACTGATGCCACACGGCACCTTTTGGGGGGGTCAAGAACTCACCCCAGCAGAGGGCAGAAGGGCTCAGGCAGGTCTAGTTGCAGGTTCAGTTGTAGCTCCAGGCAGCATGTCAGCTGGGCAGTTGCAAGGAGCCTCTAAAGCTGGTTATGTCCATGTATCTCAGAACAGGAGGTCAGTCAGCTGACCCTAGGTGTCACTTCAGCCTGAAATGAGGGGTGCAGGTCCAGTCTTCCTTCCCAGCAAGCTGGGCAACAGTCCGCAGGCAGCAAGATAGCAGAGTAACAGGGCAGAAGGGTAGCAGTCTTTCTGAAAGCAGAGCAGTACAGCATTCCTGCTTATGTAGTATCAATGGGTCTAGGAGTGTACTGAAGAGTAGGGGCTGATTGTCATTATTTATACCTGGTTTCCACTTTGAAGTAGGAGAAGGTTCTGGCGGTGTCTTTCCCCAGAGCTGTTTGGACTTTCCTGCTTCCCAGCCCTGGCCCCAGCTTGTCTGGGAACACAAAAGACTAGTGTAAAATCCTTTGTGAGTGTGCTCAGGCAGAGCCTTTTTGATGTGCAAGTATAGTAAGTGACAGCTCCGTCCCCCTGTCAAGTCAGAGATGGTCCATCCTGCCAACACCTATTCCCCCTTTGTCCCACAGTCTGAGAGCACTATGCATAGGCCATCTGCCAGCTACACATAGTCATGTGACCCAGGCTACAAGCTGCAGGCGCCAAATGGTTAGGACAAGAAAATGGCAACTTTCTAAAAGTAAGTGTGTTGTTGGTGAATGCACTCCTTCCCTTACTTAGTATTTTAGCTTTTGCATTTTACTGCAAGATAAGTGCATGCTAAACAGCGCCGTGAATCGTCCCACTGCACAGCGTATCAAAGACACAGAAAAAAGGGTGCAAATATTGTGCATCCAGCTGCTGCACTGCAAGAATGAGGAAAACGATCCTATAAAGTAAACCTCATATTCCACGTTGACCAAATTCATCCATAGTATACAATTCAGTGTATTTTCCTTTTGTAATCCATTACTTTGCTGCTTATAGAACCACGCCGGAGACATCTATATTGGACCAAATTACTTTATTCTCATTTTCAAATGCCTTCTGTTGCCCATCCAAGCTTTAACAATGGCACGTGCGGTCAGTCGATTTCGTAACAGTCTCTTTAAAAACCCAATGCATTTCGAACCCAACAGTTCTTCGTCAGGGGTCGCTGTAATAAATTAGAAAAAAACACTAAACCAACCACTCATGAACAAAAATAGGTGAGATCAATTACATGCGGTAGCTATCAGTGCTAGAATCACCACTTGTCCCTTTTCAATATTTGCCTACTCCAGCCACACCCCATCATCCCCTCGTGAATACATGTGCAACTGAAATTATTTCAAATCGCTAAACAATAAATTCAGCAATCCCTTCAAATTATTTCTCCAGAGATCAATATCCATTTTCCTAATATAAGCACGACCTTCTCATGGCATATGCAAGAAACAAAAATAACCCTGTGATATGCAGGAGGAAAAATATCCCCGTGATATAATCAAAACGTGACTCGTCTTTTAATCTTTACTTATCAACCTACTTGTGTATGAACCACCATCCTCCCACCACCCTTTAAATTCCCATCAACAAAATCCTACAAAAACTCGCCCTGGATTTAGATTTAGATTTCTGGAGAAATAATTTGCAGGGATTGCTGAATTTATTGTTTAGCAATTTGAAATGATTTCAGTTGCACATGTATTCACGAGGGGATGATGTGGTGTGGCTGGAGTAGGCAAATATTGAGAAGGGCCAAGTGGTGATTCTAGCACTGATAGCTACCGAATGTATTTGATCTCACTTATTTTTGTTCATGAGTGGTTGGTTTAGCGTTTTTTTCTAATTTATTTACAGCGACCCCAGACGAAGAAGTGTTGGGTTCGAAATGCATTGGGTTTTTAAAGACCCTGTTACGAAATTGACTGACCGCACGTGCCAATGTTAAAACTTTCTAAAAGTGGCATTTTCAGAATTGTTACTTACAATGCAACTTTACCAATTAAGTGGCTTTTAAATTACAATTCTTTAGACACCAAACTCAATATTCCCCTCTGCTCCCAATTGAAAGCTATAACTTATTCAATGTAATATTGTAACCCAATGTTATCCAATGGGAGAGGCAGGCCTTTCAGTAGTGAAAATGTAAGAGTTTTTCACAACCTGGACAAGTAAAAATTAAAGGTTCATGTCCAACTTTTTAATTACACTACACCCTGCTCTGTGTGCTGTTTAGAGCCTACACTAGGGGTGACAAATGCATTAAAAAGAAAGGTTTGGGCCTGGCAAAAGGTTTATTTTTCCAGGTCGAAATGACAGTTTAAAACTAAAAACACAGGCTTCAAAAGCAGGTCTGAGATATTTTTAAAAGGGCTACTTAAGTGGGTGGCACAATCAGTGCTGCAGGCCCACTTGTATCATTTAAATTACAGGTCTTGGGTACATGTAGTGCCATGGTACTAGGGACCTAAAAGTACATTAAATGTGCCAATTCGATGTAAGCCAATGTTACCATGTTTTAGGAAGCAAGCACACACACTTTAGCACTGGTTAGCAATGGTAAAGTGTCTAGAGTCCTAATGGCAACAGAAACAAGATCAGTCAAAATATGGGAGCAAGGCAAAATGTTGGGGGAAAATCACCCTAAGGCTGACAGGTCTATCATATACTGTCATACAAGTGTTAATCTTGAGCCGTCTTAAAGATTACTGAGTGTTTCAAGTCAATTAGAAAGTTGTCTCTGGCAGGAAACTGGGGTAGGAAAATGAGGTATTTAATTAGATGGCAGGGTGGTTGAACAAATAAACAACAATTAAACATATCCGGTAACCTGCGCTCAGCAGGAAACAGAGGCTTTTTACTAATCTGGGGAAGGAATTTGAGGCCTTTAATTAGATGGCAGGGCAGCGGAACAAATAAACAACAAGCAAGCATATCAGGCAACCTTTAGGTCAATAGGAAACAGAGACTTTTACCTATCAGCACCACATGTTTGTTCAAACTGAAATTCCAAAGATTTGCACTTAGTTAAATAGATCGTGTTAATGTTAAATTAACATGGATTTGTAGTGCACACGGTTACCAGAAGGATCCTGGCGCTAGCTCAAAAGATTAAACAGGAAAAAGGCCGTGGAGCAAGACTGGGCCTAGATGTTAAACAACCACGATTTCAACTCTTTCCTGAAGGTGAACAGGTTGGGGTAGAGCAAATGAGATAAGGAAGCACATTCGAGGCGTAGGCCGTGCACATCATAAAACTTCTACCACCCCAGTTAGTTCCCTTGAATTTGGGAACAACCAGAGTTTTGGCTCCCAAGGAATGGGCTGTTCTGTTGGGTACATACCATTTAAACTTTTGCCTAAAGTGGGAGGGACCAATATTGTTTAGTGCCTTAAAGGCTGTACAGAGAATTTATATTTGATCCGGACCTTAATGGTAGCAGATGAAGTTTTTGAATTTCAGATTTGACTTACTTAAATTTAAGTGTATCAGACACATGTCTGGCTGCAGCGTTTTGTAGCAATTGTAGTTTGTTAAGATGTTGCTGCTGCATATTAAGGTATAGTCCATTACAATAGTCCAACTTTGACAGGACAAGAGAAGTCACAACCGTTTTTTGAGACTCATAGGAAATGAAGTGCAAAATCTTTTTAATCATCCTCAGTATGAAGCAGGTAGAGAGAATTTACCTCGTCACCCAATGTCCATTTGGACACCCATTTTTTTAGCTTTCCTAGCAGGAGTAGGCAGGGAACCTAATTCATCTGGCCACCAGGATGGTGACTAGAATGAAGTTTTGTTTCCAAACAGAATGACTTCAGTTTTTTCGGAATTCAATTTTAGACAGTTATTGCTCATTCCCTTGCTAGTGGCCAGCATGCAATCATGAAATGTAATGTCTGTGGCAGTGTCCTGGTTTTGATAGTGGCGCAACAACTTGTGTGTTATCGTCATTGGAGGTAAGTGGGAACCCGTAAGATCTTATTAGAGACACCAGTGATGACACATATACATTAAACAGGGTCAGGCTCTGCCAGGACCCCTTTGTGACCTCATATGGGAGACAAAAAGGTTCAGAGACAAATGAGTCCAAGACCACTGACTGTTTCCTATCAGAGAGGCAGGAGTACAGCAATCTCAATGTTGTCCCCTGCTCTCTGATCAAGGCTAAATGGTCCAGAAAAAGATCATGATGAAAAAGTGCACCCCAACTAAAGTACATAGCATGCTTAAATAAATTGCACAGCAGAGTTCATGGCACCTGCCCAACTGCAAAACAGTGAAAATGCAGCACACATGAAAGTGACAGAATGGCATTTAAAAAAAAAGGTTTGTTTATGTACAGGAAGGGACACCTTCCTGTACATACACAAACCATGGCAATTTGCTTTTTCCATGTGTGCTGCACAAGGCAGCACACATGGAAAAAGCTAAACGTGTGGAAATAAAGCATTTCTCCTCGTTTCGCCTGTTTAAGACCAGGATTTTCACAAGGCAGCGTTAAGCAACGTTAAGTGGCTTAACACTACCTTGTGAATAAGGTGAGGTCCGTATGGCCACCACAACCTCACTGAAAGTGGCGTTGTGGTGGCGATAGGGGCTTGTGAATATGCCCCTTAGATCCCCTTTTTCAATGCCGAGGTATGTGTGACTTGATCAATTAATATCATTAAAAAAGTATATAATAACGCAATGCTGTAAGTGAAGTTTGGTTTGTACACGTCAATTTATGTATTTTGATAATTAATTACCCGATCCGGGTCCCCAATGTAAAAGTGTTTGTTAATGCAATGATCTTTTAAAATCATATACGCCCAGGCACTGATGACACTAAATAGCCTAGGACACAAAGAGGGAGTGATCAGGCTGAAAAAATGTCGACTTTTGTGGAGATGTACAGACATTATTTGTCGTAAACATTTAGATAACATTTTGTAACAATACTGATGGTATCCCAAATAAAGAGAAAACATTGTGACCCTTAAATGGTTTTATTTTTAGGAAATCACATTAGAATAAAATTGAAAGAGTTCCCTCTGACAAAATATAAGCCCATCCTGGTTTATATGGACCAGGGTGAGACCAAGTGAAGAAGCATGCCACTAATAGAATGTGTGAGGGTCTTTAAAGACTAATCTATATGTAGGTATACTTTCCTCAACAGTTGCATTCTTTTCCTGTTGTAGAAAACGTGTTCATTGCCCCCGGATCATCCTTGTCCTCGTCCCATTCATTACAAGTGAGATTACTATCTCACCAGACAGAAGGAAAAAGAACAGAGGAATACTGGTATACACTGCCCCACCCCCTCTTGCCCGGCATTCCCCCTGTCCTTTTTTCTGTCTGCAGATGGAATGAAGGGACGAGGATTGAAGTGGTTCCTGCAGGGCTAGAGTTTTTTTTGCAGTACCTGCCAACATGACAGCTGGGCAGAGATGTCGGACGAGCAGGATTGCATGTCTCTGTGCCTGCTTGGCTTGCAGGTAGACATATGTATTGGCGGGCAATTGTTTTTAACTATTTGGAGAATTTTACTGACTCAAGAGATGGTGATGGCAGCTAATTACCAGCAGTACCTTATTTGGGAAGCATGTTGGCACTTTTAAGGGTTCTTCGGTTGACGTGAGCACTGTGGCCGTCTCACACCTGACTTCCTGCCTGCCGCTTATGCTACTGCGCACGGTGACAGCATTTCATTCTTCACAGCAATGAAAAGCCTTTATATGTTGGCTTTGGGGGTGAGTACCTCATAGCGTTTTTTTTATATTTGGATATTATTAGTGCACATTGATCGGATTTCTGTCTGCCTTTTGGATTATTTGCTGTGAGTTGCTCTTTGGGATTTAAAGGATTAAACTTGGTGATTTCTGTGCTTTCAGGATGGGAAAGCATTCAAAGAAAAGGAGATTTGTGGAGTCCTCCTCTTCTTCATCTGACTCTTCGTCCTCTCCCCCACTGCCAAAATGACGCAGGGAGAGTGACTATGCCAAGGTCAATAGATTAATCAAGGAAACTTTGTTGTATATGGGATCTGACAAAGTGAGACCAAAGGATACACTGCCACTAGGTTCTTCTCAGTCCCCAGGTTTGGAGGATGAGATGACAGTGGTGTAGGATCATTAACGTCAGCAGGGTCACTCTTGCATCAATTTCAGAGCAAAACTCACTTGGATGTTCCTGTGCATCCATACATTAATGAGATCCTTGAACGAGAGTGGAAGGACTCAGACAAAATTATGCTCCCTAGATTCATGGCCAAATATTATCTGTTGCAGATATGCAGATGGATTTTCCAGATTCAATCCCTATTGATTATTTTGTGGCCAGATTGTTGGGGGGATGTCCTTGGCTGAGGATGCTGTTATAAAGAATTCTGTGGACAAAAAAAATTATGCTTCCCTATGTGAGGAATATTCAGGCTTGCATCTGGCTCTGCAGGCTGGGATATATGGCACATATGTGGCTCAGTCTCTGATATCTGACTCTGACATTAAGATGTTGTACAGGTCTATGGACGATGCATCTGATTGTTCTGGTTTTGTTGGAGCAAATTGAACATTGGGTGGAGTACATTTCAGATGTTTCCTTTTGTGTGGCAAGGGCCTCAGCCTTGACCGGAGGGGCTTGTGTGGCAGCCCGACAGAACCTGGTATTGAAAGACTGGCATACTGACAGCCCAGAAGGTGTCAGCCCTTGAGTTACCTTTCCAGGTTAATCAGCTGTTTGGGATTGAGTTGGAGGATAAGCTCCACAAGTGATTTTAAGAATAGAAACATTATTCTTTCTTGAAACATGCTTCTGCTGAGAAGCAATCTGGGAAACCCAAGTCTCTATTCCATCAGCCCTCAGAAGCAATATCAGCAGTCTAGGGGGTGTTTTCAGGCCTGTAGGGGTTGGGACAAGAAAACAAAGTCGAACCATAAACCTCATTCCTGACATCTACTTCAGAAGCCTGGGTGTAGGATATCATGAGAGAGGGATACAAGATAGAGTTTGTGGAACTGCCTCATCAGTCAGGAGTCTGCCCGACTCTGTGGCTATCCCAGAAGGAGAAGAGGTTGGCTCTGGCTCAGGGCATCTCCTCACTTCTACAGAGGGAGACAATGCTGGACGTTTCTTGGCTGGAGAGGGAGCAAGAGTTTCTATTCCATCATTTTTCTTGTGGCAAGTCCACGGGAGGGTTCAGGATTGTTTTGGACCTGAAGGCTCTCAACAACTTTGTTGGGTCCCTGCTGTTCGAAATGGAAACTCTGCAGAGAGTGATTTTGTTGCTAATCAAGGGTCATCTGATGTGCACCTTGGAGCTTCAGGATGCATACTACCATGTGCAGATTCATCCTCAATTCCAGCAGTATCTGAGATTTTCTGTATGGGAGACACATTATCAGTGTAGGGTGCTCCTATTCGGCCACAAGTTGGCTCCCCGGGTCTTCATGAAGGGAGTGACTCCATTTGGGCATCAATTAATCTGTTGGGCATTCACCTGTATCCACACCTGGATGATTTACTTCTCCATGCTCCCTCCGAGCAGCAGCTCCTTCACAATCTGGCCTTGGTCTGCTCGATGATCCAGGCTCATGGGTTTCTACTCAATCGATGGAAATGTCAGATGGTGACATCCAGAGATCTGACTTTTATAGGGGCCAAGTTACATACCGATCTGAACAGTGTATTCCTTCCTCCTCCCATAGCTGTGCTCTTGAGGTCTCTGGCATTGAGGGCAATCAGTTGCCACTACCTGCCAGTCCATCACTGGTTGAAACTACTGGGGCACATGGCAGTGGCTGTGTTTACCGCTCCTTGGGCCCATTTTCATCTTCGACCTCTGTGGTTTTATTTTCATTCATTTTGGTACTCAGTGACTGCAGTGGTTATCAAGGTTCTGAGTTTGTGGACTCGACAGGACTCTCTCTCCAAAGGCATGGCTTTGCAACCAAACTCTCTATTGGTTCTCACGAGGAATGCCAGTTACTGTGGCTGGTGAGCCAAGCCGTGGGACAGGTTTCTGCAGGAACGGTGGTCTCTGCCGGATGGCCAGTGCTCTTCCAGTTGGTGAGAACTGATGGCTGTTTACGAGCTGTGATGGGGTTCAAACTCCTTCTGGTGGGTCACAATCTGATGGTTCGGTTAGACAACCAGGTTAAAATGGCCTATCTAAATCATATGGGGGGATCCATTTCAATTGCTGTAGCTTCCCTTCTTTTTCAGTGGGGAGAGGTTAATTTACAGACTCTGGTGGCGGTCCACATCAGGGGAGTGGACAATGGAGTGGTGGATTCTCTCAGTCGGTTCTTTCCTCCTTCCCAGGAGATGTCTCTGACAAAGGAGGTCTTTCTTCAGCTGTGTGAGCGGTTTGGTGTGCCTTTCTTAGACCTCTTTGCTTCTCAGCTCAATGTACAAGTTCCCAAGTTTTGTTCCTGCAGTCTCCAGGAGGGTGCCTGGGTAGTGGATGCATTGACTTTCACATGGCTGGATGATTTGTTGCATGCTTTCTCTTCAGTTCTGCTCATTCCCAAGTCCTGGAGAGGCTGTTGTGGGAAGCCCGAGTTGTGGTGATGGTGGTCTCTTTTTGACCCCTGCACTTATGGTTCCACAGCCTAAAGTTTCTGGCTATTCAGGGTCCATGGATGATCCTGTGTTTTCCCTCTCCTACCAGGTTATCTCCCATTCTGTCTCTTCAGAGGCTGTGTCTCTTGATTTGGAAGTTGAGAGGCGGGTATTACAGAGCAAGGATCCGTCCAGACATTTATCTGTTGCTATTCAGCGGTCCTGAAATCCCTTGATCTTGAAGTCCTACGAAAGGCATTTGGATAGTTTTCAGCATTGGTGTCAACCTCTTCAGCTGTCTCTGCTTGATTGTAATCTGAATGAGGTCCTTCAGTTTTTGTGGGAAGGCTTTGAGAAGTGTTTGACTGTTTCTACTCTGAGGGCACAATGGGCAGCAATTAAGGCTTTTAGTGCCAGATTTATGACCCTAAATTGCGGATTAAAAGGGGTAATTGGCCCATTTGCGACCGCAATTTAGGGCATGGCCATGTACAAACCTCATTTTGCGAATCAGTAAATTTTACCGATTCACAAAATGAGGTTTGAGCTTGCTATTAGGAAGGGGCGTGCCAAGGGCATCTGTTCCTAATAGCGACTCGCATTTTTATGTATGAATGTTTTGCGACTGTAATTGCAGTCGCAAAACACTCACAATTTACCACCTTCTTCAAGTAGGTGGTAAACCATTTAAAAACGGGAAGAGGTCCTTAGGGGACCTCTTCCCCTTTGTGAATGGGTCAATGCGTCAAAATATATTTTGTAAGGGTGGTAGTGGTCCCAGGGACCACTGCCTGCCCTTAAAAAATTTAACTGAAAAGTTTCATTTTAATTTGTTTTTAAAAAGCAGTCACAGACATCGTGGTCTGCTGACCCCAGCAGGCCACCATCCCTGTGAATGCTAGCCATTCCTAATGGGGTCGCAAATTGCGCCTGCCTCATTAATATTAACAAGGCATGCAATTTGCAACCCCATTTGGAATCGCAAACAGTCTCAGAGACACTGTTGTACATCCCAATTTGCAAGTCGAAAATTGGTGGGTCATACATCTGGCCCTTAGTGCCTCTTGGGGGAATTTGGCTTATATAGAGGATTTGGTGGTGGGGTGGTTGTGCAACTTTTGTCTGTCTTGCCCTATGGTTAAGCCTTGTTTCCTCTGTGGGATTAGCATTTGCTTTTCAAAGCCCTGGTTTTGGCTCCCTTTGAACCATGGTATTTGATCAACATGAAGATTTTGACTTTTACTGTGGTTTTTTTGGTGGCCATAACCTCTGACAGGCGCATTGGGAAATTGGGGGCCTTGATGTCCGGGGAACCTTTTTTACGTTTTCAGTTGATGGGGTCATTCTTTGTCTGGATTCCTCTTTTGTGCCTAAGTTGGCTTCACAATTTCACATGAATGAGGAAGTGATTCTTACAGCTTTATGTGTGTAGTACGGTTCTCCCATGACAGACTAGTGGTCTTTGTCGGACATGAAGAGGGCTTTGTTGGTCTATCTATAGGGGGCAGACTCATTGTTTGTGTCATTTGGTGCTTCTTCCTGGGGTGACAAGGCTCCGTCTTTGTCTATCAGAAGGTGGATAAAGCAGTGGAGTTCTCTTGCTTATTCCTTGTTAGGGTCAACTCCTCCTGGGTTCAGGGTTGATCCACTTGGGGGTCCCTGCTTCCTGGGCAAAATTGAAAGGGGTGTTCATCTCTGAAATTTGCAGGGCAGCTACATGGGCATCCTCTAATACCTTAGTTAAGTATCATAGTTTGCAAAATGTTTTGGGGCATATTTACTAGGAAACTGTTGGAGCGTGGCGCTAAGCCAAGAAGGCTAACTCTGCACGCTGCCAGTTTCCAAACGCAGGGATGCACCGTATTCACAAGAATACGGTGCAACCCTGCCTTTCTCTTAGCAGTGGCACTAAATGTAGCTGCCTAGCGCCAATGTAGGCATTCTTCCACCATTGTGCAAGGGTGCCTGCATTGCAGGGAAATAATGTTTATGTGCGGGAAAGTGTCTCATCATGCACAAAAACAACCAGTAATGGTGTTTTGTAACTTCTATGTTTGCTGCAGAATGCATCACACATAGAAGTTGCAAATCGTAATTTTTTTAATGATTGTTTATCTGCAGGAAGATACACTTCCCTGTACATAAACAACCAATGGTGTTTTGCTGTTGCTATGTGTGATACACAATGCAGCACTCATAGAAACAGCAAAAACTAGGAGAAATCCAGTATTTCTCCTCGTTTCGCCATGTTAAGACCAGATATTCCCTGGTCTTAATTTTGGTGCTGCCCCATATTTACGCCAGCCAACAAATATGGGGCCATGTCAAAATCAATGGGTGATGTGGCGGAACGCCCACCCCAACACCCATTCCCTACCCCATTCATGCTAAGTGTGGTGTGAAAGGGGGTCTTATTCACAAGGCAGCGTTAGGCCACGTTAAGTGGCTTAACTTTGCTACGTGAATAAGGCAATGCTCCAATCGTCACAGGAACGTCAGAAATCGTGACGTTCCTTTGACGATAGGGGCTTGTAAATATGCCCCTTTGTGTTATGATACCAATTAGTGTTTTGGTGTTTTACATGCAGTTGTTTTGTAAAATTACCTTATTGCCTGTATGACTAAATCACTATAGGGTGCTGCAATCATTGTGTGGGTGTCCTTGTGTGGTTTTTGTTTCCTGTTAATGCCGGTTTGCTAGGCTTGGGTATTCTCACCTGTAATGAATAGGACGAGAAGAAGGGGGACCAGGAGGCAATGTCCTATTACTTACCAGAAATCTTCATTACTCCTGGTCCTGTTGTCCTTGTAAAGCACACAAAAGACCTCGGGTCTGTCAAGAAAGAGAAAAAGGCAAGAGAGGCTGACTTAGAAGATGACGTTGTTTTAAAGGACGGTTTCCCTCACTCACTAGAGGTGGCATGCTACATCATTGGGAACCCTCTTCGCACCATGAAGCCTAGTCATAGTGCAGGCCACAACCACCTTTCTGCGAGAGAGGAGCTCAGGAATGTTTTTTTCAGAGGGATTCTCACTAAGAACCAATGCAAGCTAAAAAAGTGTTGTGAGGGGTGCAGTGCTAATAGTGAAGTGAATTAAAACTAACTACAATGTTAACCACATCCTTTTTACTCTGGCTAGCTTGTGCTAGGATTAAAAACAACAATGAAAACAAGAAGTATGACAGGAACAATTAGATCAAATCGTACTCAGCTTGGATCAACAGGTTTCAGCCTGTGATCTAGAAAGTATTGTGGCTTTCTTCAGGATCGTGAGTAAGCTACTGCTGTGAGACTGATGTCTAAAATTGTGAGAAAAATGTATTGAAAACAATGGCAAATATGCTGGTAAATTGACTATGATACTAAACCCGGAGGTAACAAGATGGTGGATTCATCGGTAGTACCTGTAAGAGAACAATAAACAACAAACCAAGCAGTTTATGAATGGGTGTACAACTTAAAGTGAGTCAGCCAATTTGTCTTAAGCAGGAAAAACATAGTCTGGCAGGGATAATTAATCTATGAAGATGTGTTTGAATGGCATGGGTATCCCAGCTAACACTCTAAAAAATGGCCAATCACAGTCAGTGTAACATAGTTCCCAATGATTCCGTTGACACTGTGAAACTATGTTGTGAGACTATGTTGAGAATAGAAGGCACTCACCTGCAAATGTCAGGCACAGTGCCCCAGCTGTCCTTAGCATGAATGCTTAAGGTGCATGCGCGTCTCCAACCTGTATAGAAAAGGTTGAGGCATTAAACATATCTAGGTTCAAATGGTTTTCTTATATAAAGCAACAAGCATGAGGAAAAGCGGAGACCAAGTCAACTCCTATGTGTGTTAGAAGCAACTCAGATGAAAAGAAACAACCCTGCCACTATGTCATGGTTACTACAGATGAAGGGGAAAAGGTCTAACTAGTCAGATAATGCACTGTGGCTAAAAGCAGGGTGGGGACAAGTAGAGCAGAGTGCTCTGATGATCAGAACGTGGCTGTGACATGCCTTGGGTCGGTGCAGTAAGACACCATACTACGTACCAGCACATAGAGAAGTTAAAAGATGTGCAGCAGAAGGTACAAAATGCATGTCAAAACTCAATTAAACAAATATCACAATGTGGCGGGAGTGAGAGCAAATGAAGTAGAGTACTACTTAGTCCGGACCACAGCTGTGACACGCCACACAAGGTAAATATCACATCAAGGTGCCAGGACAATCTACTTGGTAAATATCCACATTGCATGGTTTACAACTACCTGGACCTTATGGAATATGTCCCAGGGGTATTCAATGGACGGTAGTCCAGCTAAAGCTAAAGCTAAAAAAGTTATAAAAGCCTGTATCAAACACAAGTGTCAGCGGTGCATGGAAGAATGCCATGACACGCCACTATGGTTTTTAAGAGACAACAAGGGCTGAGAAGAGACAGTTTACTAACCGTATTAAGTCCACTCACCATTTTATTCGGGTGGATCCCCTACTGCGCTGCCGGGAGGACAGGAATGCCCCCAGATGTGGAAGCCTTCTAGCCAATATTAGTGCAGGCTAGCCCGTATCCTGACTCCTTCCTGGTTAGGGCGCAGGGCTGATGGGATCAGCAGTCGACCGGGCCCAAGCCGAATGGCAGAATGAGGTCATTCCCATGTGATATATCAGGAAAGGGAGTCCTGCCTAAAGCCCAATGGTGTGTCAGAAGAGTGTGTTAAATAAAGCAAGCATTTTTTCAAAGGTAAATGCCACACGCATGGTATGTCTGACAGGTAAAAATGGGATAGGTATGAGGTGATCACATGCTCTCTAATAACTATTTTAACTGGTAATGAACATGCACCCTCGATAGATATTCAGAAGAGTGTTAATCATGTACGAATAAAGCATTTAAAGACAGACTGAAAAATTGAATAAAGGATGGTTAAGTCAGTAAAAGGGGGGTATCTTGTCAACACTAAATGCCAGGTAAACAAACACTCCAAAGGAGTGTTACGGAGTTGATGGGACATATTGTGCAAATAGATGTAATGGTATGTTATATCACATGATTGAACTATACCCAGATGCCATAAAGGGCTTGAGCCATCATACTTATAGATTCAGTAATTCTATCTCATAGGAATATTGTAATCCCTGTCAAAGAGAAAAAACACAGGCGTATTATGCCAGCAAAAACCAAGGTATGTCATTGTTGAGTCCATTTTCTACTGTCTCCAACCTGAACACCCATCTCTACTCGACCCTTAAAAGAGTTGTGTTCAATCTGGGACTGGTAGGTGACATATTGGGTTTGGCCAGGACAGTGTTAGAGGTCTGTCCGCATGCCCCACATGAGCCACACCGATAATGTCCTTGTATGGGTGGGAGACCCCAAAGGGTGTTCTGTCTGGCGGTCTGGGTTGGACTCGGTCTGGTATGGACCAGACTGTCTCTGAGGTTGCGACTCCTTTTGAATGCAATCAAGGGTTTTCTAAAGTTTGTTTGCCCTTGTTAAGGATCTGCCAATTTTTATGAATCACTTTTTTAACCTGGTTGGATAACGAGCAAAAAGTGTTTTCAAAACCCAGCCTGTTGTCCTCATCCCATTCATTATACCCCTCCGTCCCTCTCCTCCCGGACAGCTAGCCTTCATATGGGGAAGCTCAGGAGGAATGCTGGGTGAGTACTGCTTAAGAACCCCCAGTGAAGGGGTTGGGGCACTCTATAGCAGTATTCCTCTTCTTTTTTACTTTGTCTGGTGAGATAATGATATCATTTGTAATGAATGGGACGAGGGCAACAGGACCAGGAGTAATGAAGATTACCACTAAGCAAAAGAGCATTCAATGCTACAGCGGGACCATTTCTTTCAGATGCAAATCAAATACATGATGAAAGCTCCTGCCCTGCAGTGGAGGCGGCGTTTTGGGGACATTGTAAGCTGTGTAATGTTCACCCCAAACCTCTGTGTTTAATTATTTGCAGGTTGTCAAAGGATCCATTCTAGCAGAGTGAATTATTTAAAAATACCAGTGTTCTCGAGGCTCGGGCTCTCACTCAGCATCCAGGCTGAGGCTGATGCTCAGGGCGCATGCAGTTCATGCATAAGTGCGCATCCAACTGTTTAATTACCCGCATAAAGACACATCTCTGAAAGCCATGCATTTTACACACGCACTCTTTGTGTCTATTTGTGAATCATTCATTAGCTCAGCGCCTGCGATAATTACTGAGGTTATGAACTTCTCCATTGTCTCCCCCAGCTCTGGCAGGCTCCCGCCAAGGGAAATGCTATACTGCCCAAAAAAAGTTTGAAATAGGTAAGAAATGGGTATGGAACCTAAAACCTCTGTAACAAAGCCCTCCAACTAGAATTAGAAAATGAGTCATTGTAAGCAAAAAACTGTAATGTCAGGCCCCAGTTCCCCGACTCGCCCTGTCATTTCATTGTGCTTCGTCATCATTAGCAGGGATATTTTATACTCAGTGAACCGTCGAGTGGTGAGCTTACAGGCCTTTTGGAAGAAAATCTACTTCTCCAGTCAATGGAGTTTCTCCGGGATTAGAGCTTAACATGTGCTGGAGAATGGAACATGGCGACAGTTAAGCCTGGAAAGGCACACGTGGCAAAAATCCAGTAGAACTCTGTTTTAAAGAACTTTCAAAGAAACGTCATTTCAAAATCCCAAAAAAGTTACAGACGAGTAGATGTAACGCGTCTTTGTACATTTGAACACACTCTGCCTGAATCTCCTCAGAATTGATCGAGGAGCCGCTCTGTACCAGTGTCAGAGGGCAGTCCTCTTCAACGCACTCTTTTTCATTTCGGCTCAAAAGGATGGTCTTTGAGCCATTTATAGTAGGGGCACGCCACTAAAACTTTAATGCAGGCAGCCAATGCCATACTCTCTGAGCTCACTGGATAATTATTTAAAACGTTCAATTTCATACATAATGTGTCTGTTTGGAATGTTTTTTTAAAGCACGCCTAGCACCTGGCACTCAAATTGTCAAGAATTACAGCAGCGTAATAAAACTTAAAAAATACAGAATGCAATTGAAATGAAAGATCTACTTAGACAAATTAACAATATTGTCAACGTCAATCAGTGGATGAATTATGTTATATTCGATTAAAATGAAGCCATGAAACCATGATGAATATAATTGTAATAAGATCATGGATATGTAGAAACATTTCAAAAATAACATTCTGACGAATCATCTTGAGAAAGAGCTGCGAGTGACAATACTTTCAGGGCTCAAGAGCATCCGCAAAGCGCTGTCATAGAAAAAGAGAGCTGTCAGAACGCCTTAGCACTCTATTATTTGAAAAAATTGGCCTGGATGCTGCGTGAGCATGTGATATAATGAGATACAGCACACACTAATGAGGGATAAGAAACCCCTTCGGCTAGCACTGCGGTTACAATTATAGTTTTTAAACTGTGCAGTCTAAGCAAAGATAAAATCCGTGTTTCTTCATCATCCTATGCATGCTGGGCAGGATGACACACTACATGCACCTTTTGTCTCTATTAAGGTAATAATAAAAGGGATCTTGTCATGCGCAAACATAGCCCAATGGGCGTCAAGGCGCCTAATTCCAAATCCAGCTCATAACAAAGCTCCTGCAGCTCAACCTGTGTAAGCTCTAGAGAAGCACCAGGTTTTTAGGGCCTTTTTAAACAGAGCTAAAGAAGGCAGGGTCTTCAGCTCTATCGGCAGGCTGTTCCAAAGTTGTGGAGCAACAACTGAGAAAGCCCTGGCTCCCCATCTGGCGAGCTTAAAACGAGGGACAACAAGTTGAAGCAACCCTGAAGAACGCAGACGTCTTGAAGGGCGGTAACGAGTGAGCAAAGAGCTGATAGCGCCTTTAGATTCATCCTCCATTGCTCTATATGTCAGACACAGAATTTTAAAGTTAATTCTGTGCTGAATAGGCAACCAATGAAGGTCTCTCCTCGCAGCAGTAGCAGAAGAAGACCTGGAGAGATCCAGGACAAAACGTGCAGCAGCATTCTGCACGATTTGCAGTCGATGTATAAGGCCCTTGTTGGCTTCCATGTAAAGAGAGTTGCAATAATCCAACCTGGAGCCAACAAGGGCGACTGCAATCTGCTTGCGAGCTTGAAGTGACAGATAGCTGCGAATTCTATTGAGCGTCCTGATCACGCCCCAGCAGGTCGAGACAGTCCGATTCACCTGTAGGGACATTGAGAGTGAGGTGTCGAACATTACACCCAGATTTCTGGCAGATTGAGATGGAGTCGGGCAGATGCCAAGAGAGGAAGGCCACCACTCACTTGACCAGATCTCTTGGTTCTTCCCGAAAATCAAAACCTCAGTCTTATCGCCATTTAGCTTCAGGGAGTTTGCAACCATCCAGTCTGCAACATGTTGCATGCAGGACCGGAAGCTAAAGGCAGATGTTATGACAGAGGATTGAGTCAGCGAAACCATGATCTGGGTGTCGTCGGCATATGATACCACCTCCATCCCCTGCGATCTTACTAGTCTAGCAAGGGGGGCCACGTAGATATTAAACAGGGTGGGACTTAGTGCCGACCCCTGTGGCACCCCACATTGCAGAGACTTTGCAGGGGAGAGGTGGTTGCCGAGCATTACTCTTTGTTCCCTATCAAGGAGAAAGGAATTGAGGAGACTCAGTGCCGAACCAGTGACACCTGCCTCTCTAAGCCGGGATGTTAAAATGGCAGGGGACAGAGTGTCAAAAGCGGCTGTGAGGTCCAGTAGCACAAGAACAGTTGTTTGTCCAGCATCCACCTTGCGTCGGATGCTATCGACTACAAAGGTGAGAGCGGATTCTGTGCTGTGGTGTTTTCGAAAACCATGCTGGGTAATGTCAAGATACTCAGAGACTTCAAGAAAAGAGGATAAATGGCGATTCAGGTGGGCTTCCAAAATTTTTGCGGGTGCAGGGAGCAGAGAGATCGGTCTAAAATTTTTCAGGAGGCCTGGATCAAGTGAAGGCTTCTTTAGGAGCGGCTTCACAATGGCCTTCTTCCATATTGATGGAAAGGTGCCTTGAACAATTGCCTTATTCATCACCTCAAGTAAGGGAGGGAGAAGACTGTTCCTACACTCTTTTAATTTTTTGAGCGGCAATGGATCAAGAGGAGAGGAGGATTTGATCTTATCCAAGAGAACATTCAAACCCTCCAAAGACATTGAAGGAAATGCAGAAAGAAGGCTAGGGGGTACTGAAGGAGGACTGAAAGGGACTGATAGAAGATTTTCCGGCAGGGCAAGACGTTGTGCTTCCAAAGAAGTATGAATATCTAAGATCTTAGTATGGAAAAAGTCTGCAATATCGTCACAGAGACGCTGAGAGCTGACTACGGGGTCCGGAAGTTGGAGGGAGCACAACGAGTCAGCAATTTTAAAGAGCTCCCTAGAGGAAGTGAGTGAGCTGGTAAGGCTGGAGAAGTATTTCTGCTTCTCCATAATCACTTTCTGCTTGTACTCACGTAGAGCAGACTTGTGGGCCTCCCTGTCCATGGGATCCCAAGATTTCCTCCATCTTCTCTCGCTGCTTCTACAACCCTGTCGTAGTCCTCTGAGATGGTCCGAGAACCATGGTGCTGATGGTTTACGCCGGGCTACATATCGCAGGGAAGCAGGAGCAAATTTTTCCACTGCATTGGCGATAGAATCCTGCAGATCATGTGCTGCCTCAGCCGCATCCTTTAGGGATAGAGCCTCTGGTGTGGAAACAAAGGGGGCAAGAACCTCATTCGTGAGATTTCTAAAGTTTCTTCTAGAAACAAAAGGGGTAGTCCCTTTCCTAATCCCATAAGAAAGAGAAAAGGCTAGCTGCAGAGGGACAGCAAGGTGATCAGTCCAGACCAGGGGTAGGGGTAAGCCACTGGAAAGTCTTGTATCATTGGAGAACACCCCGTCAAGGATATGGCCAGCTATATGGGTGGCATTGGTAACAAGCTGGGTAAAGTCACAGGATGCAAGAGATTCGACCAGTGATATGGTATCCTTAGAGTGAACCTCATCGAGATGGAAATTGAGGTCACCTAGAATAGTGAAGGAGGGCTTTCCAAAATATGGTTCGAGGATTTTCAATAAATCCAGGGCAAAGTTAGCTCTATACCCAGGCGGCCTATAAATCAGTATGCCCGTGAAAGAAACTGAGGGGGCACAAGTGATACAAAAATATAGAGCTTCAAAACAGTCTTGGGGCGAAGACAGTGGCTTAATCGTGCATGACAAGGAAGATTTAAAAAGAATGGCAATACCTCCTCCTCTGCGTTTAGGTCTGTCATGCCGATGTAAAGAATAGCCGTCAGGAATGGCTAACAAAAGGTCATGTCCCGAAGAGTCAGTAGCCCAGGTCTCCGTAATGAAGACCCAGTCTGGCTGCCTTTCGTCCACGAAATCGTGGAAAGCAAGATTATGCTTAATTAGCGAGCGCGCATTTAATAAAAACCCAGTGTTATGAAAAACCTTGGGCCCAGAAGAGGAAGAGCATGATTTGGTAGAGCAAGTAGCAAGGGGATGAAAGGGGGCAAAACAGACAGTACAACGGCGAGAATTCAATAGGTCCAATGGAGGTAGCACAAGAATTACAGTAACCTCAAGTAGGGTCATTTCCACCCCATATTTCATGAAATTAGCTCAAAGGAAAAAAAAAACCAAAAACGTTGTGTTTATTGGTTCCTCTCACTCTATCTTATCTTATCTTATCTTAAGTGTGACTTGTAAAGCGCGCTGACACCGAAGGCTTCCTGGCGCTGTTAAGACAGAGAGAGTGAGAGACGAAAGAGGCGAGAGTCGCTTAGATTAGCCTAAAAGAGGGAAGAGGTGAGTTTTTAATAACTTCCTAAAGTTCAAAAGGGAGGGAGTGGATTTGATGAGAAGAGGAAGAGGGTTCCAGAGACTGGGAGCCAAGTGAGAGAAGCGGCGACCGCCGAATTTCTTTGTTTTAGTTTTGGGGATGACAAGTAGGTGGCGATAAGCAGATCGAAGGTTGCGTATTGGGTGATGGGGGATGATTAAGGATTTGAGGAACGCGGGGCCGGGGTAATGGAGAGCTTTAAATGTGAGACAGGCCACCTTAAAGGCTGCTCTCTGGCCTATTGGTAGCCAGTGTAATCTATGGAGTAAAGGTTTGGCCGATTGCCATCTGGGGGTTTTGTGAATGAGTCGGGCCGCTTGATTCTGAACTATCTGAAGACGATATAACAGAGATTGTGGGAGGCCATAGTAGAGGGAATTCGAGAAGTCCAGCCGGGAAAGCACAAGTGAAATGACAACTTGGGTGAGTGCGGCAGGTGGAAGTAGATGACGAACTTTACGAATCTTCCGAAGCTGATACATGCATGATGAAGTGACCGCACCCACTTGATTTTTAAGGGATAATTCGGAGTCAATAATCACTCCCAGGCTCTTCACTGATTTGACCGGGGTTGGAGGGAGGCCAAGCTCCGAGGGCCAAAACTGTGGGCCCCAGTGGATGTGACTGAGTCCAGGGAGGAGAAGCTCAGTTTTTCCGGGATTTAGCTTCAATTGATTCTGGTTCATCCAAGATTGAATATGAATCATCACGGAATGAAATGTTTTGATGTCATGGGGGGAGTTAAGGGAGAAGATGATCTGAAGATCATCGGCATAATTGTAGACAACTGCGTCCCATTTCTGGAGGGATTGAATCAGGGGCCTGAGGTATAAATTGAACAAGAGCGGTGAGAGGGAGGAGCCCTGAGGGACTCCACAGACCACGGGCGTTTTGGTTGCAGTGTAAGGGCCTAAGCGAACAGCCTGAGTTCTGCCAGTCAGAAAGGACTCAACCCACTTAAGTGCAAAGCCCTGGATGCTCGCTTGCCTGACACGGTGGAGGAGGATGTCGTGGTCCACCGTGGAATGTCACTCTAGTTAAGCTTCTGGTTCACAATGTGCTTTCAAAACTACTCAGTTACAGCTAACTTTATATTTGGACAGCAATTTGCCTCTCTCCAAGTTACAGAAGCCTTTTTCTTTTTAATGGTTATTTCTGTGGTCTCGCTATTGACAACATTTACTGCCTGCCGCAGACAACACCGTGGCCAATATTTACCATATACTTTGAGTGGGCTTTGGGCCCTCCCCTTGTCCATGACTGGATGATTGTCTTGTCTATTTCGATTCACTGTTCCAAATTTGATGGCGTTCCCTCATATTCTTGAGATTGGCCACCCCCCCCACAGCATTTAAGTTCCCACATCCGTTTTTGATTGGTAGGGTGTGTTTGCCACTGCTGACACCACGGACATATTTTTCTTTTATATTTGAACAACGTTTAGTATTGGAGGGGAGCTCGCTGCCATTCCTCTTTCGCTCTTACATGTGTTGGTGTGTGTGTGTGTCTTCTCTCTCCCTCTCTCTCTCTCTCTCTGTCACCTGGTCACCCTGCCTTGGTATCTCGATCTCTTTTCTGCCCAATGTCCCTTACATGTGTTGGTGTGTGTGTGTGTCTTCTCTCTCTCTCTGTCACCTGGTCACCCTGCCTTGGTATCTCGATCTCTTTTCTGCCCCAGGTCCCTTACATGCCTCAGTATCCCTCTCCTGGGTATCCCTCTTGCAACTCTCATGCAGCACACCTCTGACCTGCTGACACTTGCTCTTCCTCTGCCTGCACTGCAGACACAAAGTACTACTGCTTGGTGGTCCCTCTGCCTGCTGTGCAGACACAGAGTATTACCGCTTGGTATTTTTCTTTACACGCTGACACAAAGCAAGCTTGGCAGATAGTCTTTCGGCCCTCCCTTTGCCTGCCCATGCCAGTCTGCCCCTTTGCCTGTCTTCACACTTCACGGCTCTGCCCACTCCATGGTATATATAGGTCCAGTATCCCCCTCGCGCCTCCCAACTCTTCATCCGCCTGACCACGCGTGTTCCTTTTGTATCCAAACAATATATTTTTTTTTGACACTGTGTTTTTTGTATATTCAATTCCGATCCTTTTATGGGCAACTGAATTGACTGTAGAAACCCCAACACTGCTGAAGAGCTGCAGGAGATGCCAATTGAATTACTGGCTCTTAAGGTTTGATAAATCAGATTTTTCTCTTTTGAATTTTGCAGAGGATAAGTGAAACTTTGTAGAGGACAGCAAGTCTGAGTAGGATTCCTGTCAGAAGTATGGTGGTTCCTGGGACAAGGATGCTGAAGATGGCCACTGCATTTGTGACTTCATGTGCTCCAAAATGCCACACAACCTGCTTAGGTGTTCAAAGCTACTTTACTGATGGGGGATAATCTGTCTCATAACTATTCTTGGGGATGATCTAACCATGCAGTATCCATAAGTCCTTGACCTTTCCATGGGCACATGTCTGGCTCTATCCGACTAATGAGCCTGGCTAGATCATGCACCGGGGGTGACTTGTTACAGCATTCTATAGTTCAGGTGGCAGCAGCATACATTGCTTGGTGTCCCTTGACGGTTGGTGTATGCATCTTTTTCTGAGAGTAACATAACTCACCAGTATGACCTTTCCTGCTGGCAGCAGAAAGGTCTCTCTTTCCGTTTACAGCATATTTGTGTTGTCTCCATCCAAAACCAGCTACTTTGTGCCATGTTCCCGCAGGATTTCGTAATCATGTTTGCCTTGATTTGGAAATCCCTAGGATCCAACATATCAAGCAACATGGAGGGCCTGTGGTTCTCAAATGTGCTTGCTTTAATAGAACAGACACTTTGGGCACAAAATGTTCTTTTTCATGAGTGCCAGTGCTAACATTTTCATGGCTTTTCACCCTCACATTTAGTTTGTTAAGTATATTCATTTCAAAATTATAATATCCTTTTATTATATCCACTTTATCCATTTTCATTATTCTGCATCACTCATGAAAGAAGGACGCCTGATTGGTTTAGCTAGTCGTTGTTTTCTTTTCAGATACTTGTAGGAACTGACAAAAGCTCTGCATGACAAAGAGCACTGATAGTATAATGAACATGTTTAAACCATGGTGATATTAGTATTAAGTTTTTGTCAGGAAGATCATCTGCGGCCGTATTAGAGAGAGTGCTCCGTGGGCGCAGTGGGTTTTTGCACCCGGTTTGCGTGCCCGCGGGGCACTTTGGTTATATAGAAGGAGCCACAGATGCTCGGGCACCCCCTTCTGTAATACTGATAGTGCTGGCGCACATAAAGCGTAAGTAATAGAATGTGTACTAGCTGCTTTGAGAACCATAGAAAAAAGGCACTGGCAAAGACAATAGATCTAGTGCTGGCTGCAGACCTATGGGCTTCGCCAATGCTTATTTCCTTTGCTATACTTTATTATAAACTTACCATTCCAAGGTAGCTGATGCACCTGACAGCATCACATTGTCCATTTTGGAATCATATAGAATGATAAACTATGGCATCCATTAATTTGTCCAGCCATCGAGTCATCCATCCATCCCTCAATCTTCCACTCTTTCATACGTGTTCATCCTTTTACGTGTTCTTTGTTCAATATATCAATGTTTCACTTATGCATCCTTTCACCCATCCATTCTTTCAGCCTTCTCATCTTTCCATTCTTCGTCCTTCCAACCCTTCATCCTTTCACCTGTTGATACTTTCACTCTCCATCCATCCTTTTGTCCTTCCATCAAGTCATCCTTTCACCCTTGCATCTATTTATCCTTTCTATCTTACCTTTCACATTTTCTTACTTATTTCCTTCCAGATTTCCTTCTTCGCCCTATTTTTCCCATCTGCACTTTCATTTCCATTTATCCATCTTTTGTCTCTCATACTCACAGTTTTTCCTTACTTTTTTCTCCAATCCTCATTTTTCCTGTTTGTCCCACTTACTGTGTTTTCCCTATTTTAATCATTTCATCATTCATCATTTATTTTTGCTTTGCAGTGCCTGCCAGACAAGGCTCCATTACCCTTTTTCATGGTATTCCCTAACAGTACTATTTATGAGCACTTTATCTGCAAACCTGATGCCAGACGAGGCCCATAAATACCTCATTAACTTTTAAGCGGGACCCAGTTCACGGGCCCAGTTCAGCCCCTGCATAAGCTAGTTAAGTGGGTGGGGATTCCCTAAGCCACCAAACATGAATTGATGGCCATCTTGGAATGTTTGTCAAGTTGGCGGCTGCTAGCAGGGTTCACCCAGGATGCAGCAGCAAGTGGCAATGAGAGCCTGGGGAGCTTGGTCTACCAGCCATGGCACCAACATGTTTTTGACAGCTGTGCTCATGTGCACCAGCAAAGTGCTGCCTCTCACAGTGTCAATATCTAGTGGAAGAAGTGGGTTGACCCAATGTCCTATGCTGTATGCAGAAAATTTAAAAATACTCCAGCCAAGTGAGAGCAAACACAAGTTTCCGTGCCGTGCTGCTGCGGGCAAGCAAACCACTATGTCCTGGGGGCGGGCACACTGTACATAGCCTGTGAGCCAGCCTTGAGGGATGAGGTCACCAGGGCCATTAATGGCTCAGGAAGGGGACTCTGTAAGGAATTGGACCTGGGGCTGATCCCTGGTGCCTTGTGGGTTGGAGAGTGGGGGGGGGGCTGCACGGCCCCCTACCCATAAAAACTAATACAGCCCTGGGAGTGGGCTCCATGGGGCTTCTTAAGGTTCAAGGAGGGGCGCCCGTGCAGCCCCCCCAATAACATTTATCTTGAGCCAGCAGGTGTGCTCCCAGGGCCTCTAATGGCTTGAGGAAGGGGGGCACCACTTCTCCCCTCCCCCATACAAATTGTGTTTGGCCCCGGGGAGGGGCTTCCCAGGGCATCTGGAAGCTCGTGAAGTGGGCCATGCATCCCACCTCCTCTTTATAAACACAGCTCCAGGGGTTAAGGTCCCCGGGACTTATGATGAATAAATGTGGCCTTGCCACCATTATTTCTTCTCAATCCCATGAGAGTCTTGTGGGATGGCTGCATTTTTCATTTTTTTTCTTTTTTGGCCCCAGGGACATAAACTACAAATATTCATACAACAATATAAATATTAATGAATATAAATCACAACAAACCCAGCTTAATGCTGACACTCAGCGAGTATTATTTACAAGAGAAAATCCAAATTATGCAATCATGGAAAATGGAACTCACATTGAAAGCACAAAAAGTAAGATTAGTTGAAGAACAACGAAAAATTTAGACTGGGGTAATAAGATCCAGGAAGACCTGCAATACCTCAAGCAAAAAGTGTCTCATCCACTGACACTTATCAGTTTACTGTATGTAGTGGGACTGATTGTTTAGGTCATAGTGTAATTTTCAAAGTGATCACGTTAAACTTAGTACTTGTTTGAATTTCTTTTTCTTTTTACTTAATTTTATGCTACTCTTTAGGGCAACACTTGTTTCGTGGCTCTATAGATTACTTTAGGGCCTTTTTTATTGCTATATATCACAAAAATATAATTACGGTGCCAATAAATACACCGTGACCCCAAGCTCGAACCAGGGATAAGTGTGAGGAAAGATTTGCTAAAAGGTCAAATGCAAAGAGCGAATGAGATTAGAAATCAAGAAAATGACAGACAATATAATACATATATAATTCCTGTATTAAGAAATATAATTAAAACATTTCTTTGAACAAACATCTGTGAGAGGTATATATTCATCAATAGAACAAAATAATGTTTTAGGCTATCAGATTTTGAGATTCCAAAAGCATGAAACAAATGCATTTGGCAGAACTCATAAAGAAAATAGCAAGGGAGTACAGTACTCCTGCTCTGATTGATTATCATCTTTTAATACTTATATGACTGTGTTTGATCGTTTTCAAATTCTATGGGCCAAGAAACAAATAAAGCTAAACATAATAAATTACTCAATGCGATTCTATTTGGTCAGCACTTAGGAAGGTGTGATAGGTAAGATTCATGAGTACATACCGGTTTCCGAGCATGGTAACTCCAGCAGGTTCCAAGCAGGTGAATCAGCTAATGTCTGCCACAAATGCTGCCTCTTTTATATTGGTCGCCATCTTGGGGGTGCTGCACGTCTAACTATAGTTTATTCCAATCTCTATAGTTGGTTCGAAACTAGACTGAATGGAGCAATTGTTTCTGAATGAAGAATATCTAGAATTTGGTCCATTCAAAAGAAGATACCAAAAAAAAAAGCGATTCCTTCCAAGCTAAAAGAGTTCCAAAGCTGATTCCTAAATGAATTTCAACTGTAAAATAAGTTAGAAAAAAAAAAAAATTCAATGTTAGTATGGTATGTTCTGATCCTGAGGAATCAAACCTTGAGCACTAAAGTATAACATAACTTGGGTGGAGAGCCTTGAGTTATTAAAGAACCTGACCGGGAAATCTCAAATCTAATCATTGTTGTAAAATCATGTTCATTCAAAAGAGTAGAAAATGTCATAATTTGGGAAACCCTCTATTTAGAAGTCAGAGATAAGTAGAGAGTTCCTATGGTCACAAGTTTGTGTAAAGGTAAAGTGATGTCGAGAGTGAAAAAGTGAACGACATAATTCTGATTAATGAGTTGGGGGGACTTGAATCCTTGGACCTTCAGTTTAGGAGCAGCAAAATTCCATCTTTAATTTTTTATTTGTTGCACACTGCTGCTTGAACATATTTAGGAGTGGAAAGTCATGCTTGGATGTCTAAAAGGCTACACATTCCTAAAATAGATGTGTTTATTTAGTTCTTTATTTGTAGTATTTATATGGCTCCTCCAGCAGAACATTCCAAAGACTTGGAGACAGACACAAGAAGGCCTAGTTCAGTGTCTTAATCTTCTTTAGAGTCAAGATTTCTAGAACAATTCATGTTTTGTTTCAGGTGCTTCTCTTTCCTCTGGTGATCATGAGTTTGTCTTTCAAGTAGGAGGACAGTCCGAGGTGTGTTGCTTTATATGTGATGTAGGCTGAAATGGATTTAGCATATAGGAGCAACCAGTGGAGATCTCTCATGTTGGGGATGATATGATCAGATTTCTTTGCACCTTTGACATGACAGGCGGCCGTGTGTAGTATGGCTCTGATGAGGGCACAAACAATTTTGGGAAGACCAGAAAGTATTGCATCACCACCAATAAGTTGTTTTATGGCCAAGGCCTGAACAGTGGTCCTGAAGTCAGCAAGTGGAATAAATGATTTGAGTCTTTTGAGAAGGTGGGGCTGGAATGAAACAGTTTTAGCTAGTATGTAGATATGTGAAGTCACTGAAATATTTTGATTGATGGCGAATCCAAAAGATTTTGAGGTAGGGGCTGAGAAGGGAGTTATCCCTAAGTCAATTTGGCTTAGGATCTAGTTATAGAATGGGGTGGGGGGCTTTGGAAGTGGAGGAGGAAGTATTCAATTTTAGTGGGGTTGGATTTGAGGGAGAATGGGGAGAATGGAATTATTCATTTTAAAAAACTTCCGATGAAAAGATGTCTGATTGAGTTTAATATTTTAAGATAGATTTGGGAGTTGTTAGCATATTTGTGTAATGTTATTCTGTCAGTCTATCACATTGGTGCACAGGCTCCATGTAAAGGTGGGAGAGATGAGAAGAGAGGATAAAGCCTCAAGCTATGCTGCACGACATTGGGAGGTTGTGTGATCTAAATTTCCCATTTGAACAAAATGATATCTAAAGGTGATGAAGGACTGAAACTATTTCCAGACTGCTCATTTACATTCTTGTGGAAAGTTGTTTTGATGTATTCCATGATCTACAGTGTCAAACATTGCAGATAAGTATATACTAATGAAAGACAGGCATTACCGCCATCATCAATAACATATAGGGCTATCTTGTCTGTGCTACATTTATGGTGGAACACATACTGGTAGTTTAGGAGGTTGGTATTTCACATGTAGAACAGATGTTGAATATGGACAGCTTTTTCTAAGACTTTCCAAGAAAGGGTAATTTGGCAGCTGACCTATAGAGGTGGGCAGCACATACAAACACCCTGTGGAAACTACAGATAGTGTTGTATAGTGTTCCCTAGCTACCATTGCTTGTAAGGGTAATTTGGAAACTGGTCTCAGGTTTTGCAAGTCTTTGGGATCCACTTTAGGCTTTTTTCAGCATGACTGTGTTGTGGGAGAAAATAAATAGGCTTTCTTGAGTGAGGAGTTGATGATGTTGAAGAAAAAGGTGTCCACACCCTGGTCATAGACTTTCAACAGGTTGGCTCGAATGGGGAAATCAATGTATGTGGAGGTCTTTGTTTATGCTTACATATGTTTGGTGGAGTCTATGCCAATATGCCTAAATGTTGATCATGTTAGGATAGTTCTACTGGGGTATTGGGATTGTAGGGGCAGTTTGATAGCAGTGACTTTTTTGTTTTATATGTGGATTTTTCTGCAAAGAGTCAGCAATGTCATTTGCAGTTTTGGTGGAACCAGTGATTTTTGTTTCTTTAAATGAGTTTATGAAAAGTTCCTATGATGGTTCCAGCCCTTATTTATCTGATGTTTTAAATAATTAGTCTTCTGTGTGAAAGGATATGTCTTTAAGTGACTTCTTTGCTTTGTTTGAAGAAATCACAGTGTTCGAAGTTAACTGTAGTTCTTTTTTGGCCTTCTTTAGTTTGTACGTTTGTTGGTGTGTAGTTGTTTGTTGTACTATTGCAAGTAGGATTTAGAGATTGAATGCTAGCTCAATGATGGTCGTTAGTATTGCTTTCTTGCAATAGCTTGGGAGGGCTTCTTTGGAACTGTGTGCCTGGAGATGTTATATTTTTGAATAGTTGTGAGACTTGGAGGAAAGAGTTGTCTTTTTATTGTCATTGCAGTATTTTACTTCCTGTTGACTGTTGTTCTAAAGAGCTGGCGTAGTTATGAGAAATGATTGTGTGTGGAAATACAGCTATTCAAGCTTGAGTTAATCCTCTAGTTCAATGATTCTTTAGCAGGAGACTATTGGGTTTAGGTGTTTCTCTACTATGAGTCCACTATCATTTGGGTAGGTTGTGTAACTAGCAGTTTTGTTTTGTTCAGTTTTTTTAATGTTCCATGGAAGGCTGAAGTCACCTAGAAAGATACTGATAGAGTATTGCATCAACATGGAGGCAGTACGACTGTTGAAGCGTCCAGGGAAGGTAGAGTTCTAACCTGATGGCTAGTATTTGGGGTAGGAGCAAATAGTTTTGTTTTGTTTTGGTCTGATTGTAATCGAAATTAGTTTGAAAGATGAGAAGGATGGGGAGTCAGCTGGTTGCTGGAGCAGCTCTTCTTTGGATGAAAACTATGCCGCCTCTCTTCCTGTTTGTATGTGTGCAAGTAGCCTTCTGGAACTAAGATCTCAAAGCATGCTCAAGATGTTCAATCAATCATTTTCATTGCTAGTTTCCTAAAACCTTATCAATACATTAAGATAGTTCAGACGCTTTGTAAAATTCATCAAATATGATTTTTGTTTAAAAAGAGATGATTGCCAGATAGTCAAAACGGTAATAGACAGTAAAAAAAACAATAATCTCTGAAGTGAGTCGGTTTATCCAATTTCTCAAGTATTTTAGTCATCAGTTTCACAAAGCCAGTTACCAGCTGCCTTTTGGTACTATTAAAACAGTTTGAGAATGTTTTGTGGCATGTGTGAACCTCAGCCTTCTTCAGTGCAGGAGTAATAATTTTTTATGATCATAACAAAAATCTGGGAGGCAGCATAGGACATGAGCCAGAGTTTTTCTCTTGTACTTGCAAAAGCTACAGCTGCTGCCTTTCCTCTTGTATTTCCACTTTTGGAGGGTCTGACCAATGAAACCACTTGATTGTGATAATTCTGGGATGAGCAAAAAGACTATGACGTCCTAAATTGAAGAGAGAAAGATCTTTACATTTTGAAACAAGCTTGCAATTCTTTCATGAAAATCTTTTAAAGGAAGCATAGATTAGACCTATGTTCCAAAACTGGCTCATATTTAAGTCTTGTAAGGCCAACGCTGATGCTGTATTCCAATGAGACAGTATATCCAATGAGTCCAAATCTTTTTTCAGAGATCCAGGCTCAGCTAACACTCACTTATACCAATAATACAAAAGGCTTGACTTCTGAGCGAGTACTTGAATCTGTAGATTAAACTCCGATCTAATTTCATCTTGAGAGTCGGAGATGGGAAGATGAAGCAGGATCCTAGATAAGTTCAATTGCACAATATTTAAC
The DNA here is from genome assembly GCF_964204655.1 of Triturus cristatus. Lineage (NCBI taxonomy): Eukaryota > Metazoa > Chordata > Amphibia > Caudata > Salamandridae > Triturus > Triturus cristatus. The sequence goes on from NC_140588.1 coordinate 516,873,084, forward strand.
TAGTTGCCAAAATTGAAGGGTAGGCTTCTAAGCGATGTGAAATTTGCCAGTAGAAATTTCACTCTTATCACCTCTAAGAGGGGAATTAACGATGGATCTGACTTGTTTCATAACATCTTTTTAAACGTGTAAAGAATAGGAGCAATTTTAGATTCCGTATTTTGTAAATGTGCCTTTGAAGAACCACTTGCCTGAAAGAGGATACCTAGGTTTGTGCAGAAATCTGCCTCCTCAAGTTTTTCTCCATTCAATCTCCATGTAAACATACTCTGAATGAGTTGCTAACAAGATAGTTTTTGTTTTTGAAAGATTCATTTCTAGCTTGTTGTTTGGCAATAAGGACTGTCTTTGTTTGATCTAAGATGATGATATCATCTGCATATTTCATTCCATACAGAGGATGATAATTTTATTTTGGAAGGCCTGCACATGTTTTAAGAGCTGGTCCAATATCAGGCAAATAGAGATTGCAAAGGAGGGGCATAATTACGCAACCTTGCTATAAGCCTTGTTTCATGAGACCTTATTTGTGAATGCTAAATTATCTCCCAGTTTGAGTCTGTTGTAATCTATTACTTGATTAGTGTATCCTCCCTATTGATGTCCTCTGCCTTTCTGCTCAGCCAATGGTGATGTCATCGGAATGTTTGGCGTGTTTGAGTTGGAGAGAGAGTCAGTTGGAATGGATGGGCTGAGCAGCAAGGAGGCTGCTCCTGGTGGGGCCTAATATGGATCTAACTTGTTTCCTGTAACCAACCAAAAAAGAAGTAATCTTATGAATAAATCTACTATCCTGTTCTACATCACTCAGCCTACGTACCTTTCTTCTTTGCAACACTGGCGACGATCTGGAAGATCCTATGCATGGACAAGGTGAAGACTTTAAGGACTCTAAGGTAAAATAATTTCTTTTATGAGTAAAAGCTACGTATCTCAAGCAAACTGGCACCCCCACCCAAGCCCCAACAGTGACCCTGTCATTGGTCGCCCGCAACTCACGGTGCCAGTTCTCCGACATACCGGTTTTGGTGATACCCGCTGAATGGTTGTTGCCTCGTGTGAGGTGCGTGGACTGTGCGTTGTGAGTGCGCACGTGAGAAGACTCCTTATGAAGCTTCTCTGACTTACCTACCGGTTTTGGTGATACCCTCTGAATGGTTGTTGCCTCGTGTGAGGTGCTTGGACTGTGCGTTGTGGGTCCGCATGTGAGAAGACACCTTTTTGCAAAGCTTCTTTGGTTTACCACCATTTGGTGGTTGTGAATTACTTTTACCCGAGTGTGAGTTAACGTGGGTGTGGGCTCACCGTTTAGAGACTGGAACGTTTTTCTTGTCCTTTATCTCTTCTAGGTGGGATTGGGCACGTGATTCTTATGAATTTGTGGGACATGTGTTGTGTGTGTGTTTCATCTTGCATACTATCAATATCTGTCAAAACATGTCGTAAGTGTGTGCTATGAACTTGCATACCTTAATTTTTATATAATCATTATAGAGGGGGAGATGTGCTGTATCTATTACTTGATTAGTGCATCCTCCCTATTGATGTCCTCTGCCTTGCTGCTCAGCCAATGGTGAGGTCATCGGAATGTTTGGCGTGTTTGAGTTGGAGAGAGAGTCAGTTGGAATGGATAGGCTGAGCAGCAAGGAGGCTGCTCCTGGTGGGGCCTAATATGGATCTAACTTGTTTCCTGTAACCAACCAACAAAGAAGTAATCTTATGAATAAATTTACTATCCTGTTCTACATCACTCAGCCTATGTACCTTTCTTCTTTGCAACTGAGTCCCATCCAGTTATGTATGTACAAGGAGCGGATGGCAGTTAGTTGATGGCTTGTCATTCCCATTTGCTCCAATTTTGACCAAAGCAGAGAATGATCGATGGAACCAAATGCCTTTCTGAAATCAATAAAAAACACAAAAAAGTTTGTGTTTTGTTTGAAACGTCCTTGATTAAATGATGACAGTGCAGCTATGTTATTTGTAGTGGAGCAACCTAGAAAGAGACCCGTCTGAAACCATCGGATTAAATTCTGCTTCGTTGCCCAAACTGACATTTCTTTGATTAATAAAGCTGCATAGTATTTTGGATCCATGCCAAGTGTGACTAATCTGTAGTTGCCACAGTTTTCTTCTTAGCCTTTTCTTATGGATAAGAGGCAGAATTGAACTGTTCAGGATTCTGGCATGGTTCCTTTGTTATAGTAGGCAACAAATCGAGCTCATGGGGCTTCGGCTCAGTAACTAGGGTTCTGTTCAAAAATTGCTGTAGGCAGTCCATTAGGGTGTGGGGTGCAGCTGTTTCTGTTTGCCTCAATGACTTGAGACTATTTTCTAAATTGGTAAGTGACCTAGTAGTTCATTTATCAGTATGGTTATACGCTAAATTGAAGGCAGTTTAAGTACTGATTTAATAAATTTGATTTAAGTCATTCAACAGTGAGAGGTGAAGCAGCTCATCCTGAAGCATCTATTTTATTCCTTGCACTTTGGATTTGGGGGCCATCAGGGGAGTTGGCAAGATTCCATCATTATTTTTCAGTTCTTTGTCAAGCATGCTGAATGTAGGGCCTGCTGTTGTTCTTCTCTATACTTCTTTTTGGCGATGCACAACAAGGCTTTATATACTCCTTCCTTATGAGTTTAGCTTTCTCCATGAGGCAAAGTTGACCAGATGTTCTGGAATTTCTCATAGTCGTATTTAGTTCCCTTTTAATGTGAAGCAACATTGCCGAAAACCATTCATGTTTCTAAGTGCTCTGTGGTTAACTAATTGAATCGTATTTGAAACCTCAACGGATGCTGTGTGTGCTGATTCAGTTCATTCATTGACGTAATAAACTAGGCTTAGAACTCAGACACTTATCCAACAATCCAATTTACGTTGGCAGACAGGTGAAAATGTAATCTTTCTCGATATGTTGTCCGATGGCACTAAAAGACTAGATACTAAAACCAATTTTTCTTGGCACAGCTGTTTGAGGAAAGTGGCCGCGTTCCGTTCGATGTAATATTGAAAAATTAGCAAAATGAGTCAGCAACGCAATCAAAACGAAGGTGTAGTTAAGTGTTGCAATTCTGGTCATACAGGTGTGCTTTATGGCGTTGTCTCCTAAAAAATGGCCATTTTAAGCTTGTAGCCATAAGTTTTGAAGGGTTCTCAAAGGGGAGCTACTTAATACGTCAGTGTGTTGATGGATAACGGAGGCCAATTCTTGTCTTTTGTATGCCTGCAGAGGTGTTTTGACGCTGTTATTCATTCGATTAAGATTGAAATAGGACTGGTTCAAATTAGAAATAGTAAATGTTCTTGCGAAGACAGCAGCCGTTTTGGAAGGGCCCTTAGTATCGATAGGCCTTATTGAGAAACAATCAATTGTATGAGAAACCAAAAGAGAGAGGATGTAGCCTTACGGCTAGAGTGGTTGACCTTGAAGCTGGGGAACGGGGGTCGAGTTTCGGCATCGACGCTCAACATCCTGTGATTCTGGGCAAATCACTTAATCTCCCTGTGCCTAACAAAAATGAATGTGTCCATTTGTAACTAATCTGGTGCTCATGTAAAGCGCTCTGATACCTGATATCTTCGGGTATAGTTTGCGCTATATAAAACTTTAAAAAATAAAATAAATAGGAGAAATGGGGGTCATATTATTATCAAAATCATATACAATATATTGTTAAATAAAGTAATTCTCTTGTTGTTGTTGCATGACCTGTGGGATCCACACCTTTGTTGGGACATTTCAAATGTGGAGAATGCAGTGTGTGCGAATACACAATTGAAACAAAAGAGTTTGTTCACAACAATGTGAGAAGTGGTGTTTTTTGTTTTTTAATATTTTTATTAGGATCCAGGTATTGCAGTATCAAAGCTATAAGTTACAGTAAGTGTTCATCATAAATTGCACATAAGAGTCTCCAATACAAATATAATTTCATATTATATAAATAGAATAAATACACAGGGTACACCATCTTACAGTGAAAGAATTTCATCATAGCAAAAAATACTATAAAAACTCTATGGGCCAGATGCATGAAGAAACTGTTTTGCGATGCCCTAATTGCGAATCTTTGCTATTCGAAATTTGGAAATCACAAAATATTAATGAGGTAGGTCGCAATTTACGACCCCCTAAGAATCGCAAAATTCACAGGGATGGTGCCCTGCTGGGCTCAGCAGACGACCATGTCTGTGATTGTTTTTAAATAAAGCAATTTTTTGTTTTGAAATGCAGCCCATTTTCCTTCTTGGAAAACGGGATGCGTTTCAAAAACAAAAATTAAAAGTTTTCTTTTCATTTGTTAAAAAATGATTTTACAAACATTCACAAAGGGGAAGTGTTGCCATGGGGACCCCTTCACATTGGAGAATGGGTTACCACCTACTTGAAAATGCAAATGTTTTGCAACCACATTCACGGTCACAAAACATTCATGCATACAGTTAGGATTCGCTATTTGGAAGGGATGCCCTAAACACACCCGTTCCAAATAGTGAATTGCAAACCCATTTTGCGATTTGGTAACAGGTTACCGAATTGCAAAATTGTGTTTGCTGCATCGGAAAGGCATTTTTTGCGATTGCAAACGGGCAAATTCATCTGGCCCTAAATCTCTAAATGCAGTTGACTTAAAACCAGATAAAACGTGGGAGAATAGCCTATTGAATGCCTACAATAGGAGGAGGAAGGAGACAGTTAATCAGTCCTTTTCATGTTGCTCCTACATCTTCAGATTGGAAATATTGTCCCCAGAGTTTTTCAGTAAAGTAAAAGAGATCGAGCTAGAGCTGCTGCAATATATACTAATTTTACCCACCTATTGGACAGGCTCAATGCTGGGTCGTAACCCAGGCCTCTCAGCCAAATAGTTGGAGGCAGGTCCATCCTTCAAACACCTACAAGATACTGAAATATTGAAATCCGAAATCCCTGTTTAGCTGAACAATGGCTAATAACATGCATCCGGTTTTCCAGGGAATACCCTATACACCGGACACAATTACCCGGGAGGAGTTCTTTATAGAAGCCATTTAGAGAAAAAAGCATTTAATACTAATTGGCTCCTCCTAACACATTAAAATGTAATACATTGACTTTCTTCCACATCTTACTTGTCATTTGGAGGCCTTCATGCATGTTCCATTTTTTAATTCCTTTTTGGGCGGAATTAAGGCCTTTACATACTACAATCATTCTTTTCCATTCCCCTGGCCTTTTAAAAACCCTGTCCTTGTTTAGAGCAGATGCCACGTTTCTGCTACTAAGAATCTGGCCTAAATCCAAATCCAACAGAACTTTATTGACTATTTGGATTGGATTTGGATTGAGCCAGCGAGGAGAAATTGAGCCAGCGAGGAGAAAGTTATCCTGTATACACTGTCTTACTTCCCCTAAATGTTGCCATCTGTCTCCCATAAGGAAGACTGAAATTTTCCAATATCCTGCTTTACCCCACCTCTGGACAATTTCAGATGAGAGCTTCTTCCCTAAACCTATATCCAGAGCAGCCAAGGGAGTCGCCACATTATTCTGGGGAATGGAGTATCTCCTATAGATATCTCTGTTTCCGAAAGAGCCACATCAAGCTCTTCTAACGTACTTTAGTACGTCGCGGATATTAAGATCTTTGAAAATCAACTGCATAAATTTATTTATAAAACAAACCCTTAGTGTCTTTGTATTGAACCTAGACATAAATAGTGCAAAATACTAGGCATAGTAGTAATAAATGAGATTGAGGAGCGCCAATTCTCCATCCTCCTGTGATTCATATAGAGTGCTTAATGCAATTGTGGGTGATTTTTTTGGCCAGATAAAAGATTAGAACATGGATTCAACAGTTTTAAATAACAAGGTTGTTAACATGCATGGGATGGCAGAGAATAAAAAATTAAATAAAGGAAGAACCATTGTTTTGATTAGGGAGACTCTCCCTAGTATAGTCAAAGAAAGAGAAATCCACTGAGAGAATACGTTTTGCACCTCTATGAGAAGGGGGAGAGGAATTAAGGTCATACAGATCCTCGATCTTAGAAGAGAATCTTATCCCCAAATAGCGCTTTGGTTGAGAATTAACACAACCTGCCAAATTTGAAAGTAGTGCATCGGCAGTGCAGCCACATAGTATTATTTCTGTCTTCCTCTTACTAATTCTATACCCTCCCAGTGCCTAATATTGAGCCAAAATCTCGAAAAGCTTTCCTTGAGTCTCCTTCTGACTATCTAAAATTACCATGATATCGTCAGCATATAATTTCATGTTATCAATTTGTGGGAGTGGAGGATGGATACTTTTATTTGCTCTGATTGCTCTAGCTAGTGGCTCAATGAAGAAGGCAAATACAATAGGGAATAATGTACACCCCTGTCTTGTGCCCCGCAATGCCTTTATTTGCCCCACTTCAACTGAATTAATAATAATACCTGCCCAGGTGGTTGTAGGCCCGTGCTTGTACCCTTCTTTCTGCACAATAAAAAATTTCAAAAAAATAAAAATAAAAAAAAATAATAATAATACCTGCTTCAGCTTTCCAGCCTTGTGATCCAGGATGGAATACCAAATCTCGTCAAAATATTAAATAAAGTTTCCCATACCACAAGGTCAAAAGCTTTTTCCTCGTCTACAGTAACGCCTGGGTTTGTATCTTATTCACAGCAAAGTAATCCTGAGCTTCCGCCAAATAGTGAGTGTTTATTCCTAGCTGCCTGCCTGCTAAAAAGCCATTCTGGTCTAAGAGGATCAATTTTGCGGCTGTTAGATTGAATCTAATTGCAAGTAGCTTTGTAACTATCTTATAATCTGTGTTTAACAATGTGATAGGGTAGTACGAATTAGGATCTTCAGCCTCCTTGTCTTTCTTCAGAAAGCTTACCACATTCCCCTTAAAAAAAATAAGATAGTATTTCACCGCCCTGTAACAATCTATTAGCTAGTGATAAAAGAGGATTAGCTAAAACGTCGGAAAAAAGTTTTTAAAAACACTCCCCACGGAATCCATTCGGGCCGCAGGTTTTCGCATTAAGCAGATTTGTGATGACCTCCATAAATTCCTCCCTAGAGAAGGGTCAAGACATACTGACTCCCTCCTCTCTGGTTAAGGCTGGGATATCACAATCTACTAAAAATCTTGCTAAAGAGAGTCTATCAATTGAATGATTCTGTGAATAAATCTGTCTATAAGGATTTAACATAATTTCTCCCACCTTCTCTGATTCCCTACTTACTATTCCAGTGGTTCGACATTTTAAGGCATTTATTTGATTATTAACTGTTTGTTCCCTTGCCTGCCATGCTAAAAATTTGCCAGTGAAGTTACTTTCTTCATAAACCTTTTGTGACTGAATCCGGATAAGTATAGAAGATTTTGCATAGTAAGTTTCACTCATTGCCTGTCTTTCAGTGTTGAATGCTTTTTTATTAGACCTGGATGACTGCTTCAGAAACCTGGCATAGCTTTGTTGTCCCTTTTCTTCTAAAATCTGTTTTTGTGTTTAGGCTTTGAGACTATTCTCCGCATTCTTACTTATTATCCTCCCTCTATTAAATGCCTTCATGGAGTTCCAAACAATTTCCTCTGGTGCGGTCTTATCATTAATCGTCAAAAATTCCCTAATCTTATCTTTAAGGATTTGTGCCCACCCTTCCTCCTGCAGATATTGCTTATTTAACACCAATCGTCTAGGGCCAAGTGGGGAATTGGTCACTTTGAGCTCAAGGCTAATCTTTTCATGATCGGAGAATCCATTAGGCATAGTGATTTGAGACTTATAAGTAAGAGCGCTGAAAAGCCAGTATATGCAATTTCTGTAGGGCACGCATCCCGCCAGGGATCAGTTAAAGCGAGTTCCTAATGACTCTCAAGGATTTTGGTTTTGCCTTAACCGATGACTTCAGTCCTGGATCCTGCAGCAAATTAAAATCCCCACCGGTAATCAATCCTCTGTGTTTTGCTTAAGTGATTGGAATAAATTCACATGTGGAGTAATGTTATCTTCCACTGGGGCATAAAAGCAAGCACATGTAAAAGGTGTTGACCCTATCAAACAACTAACCCAGCACCAAAGACCCTCTGTATCTCTGTTGCTGTTAACCACTTCTCCATCTGCCCATTTTGACAAAAAACATAGCCGTACCGCGATGAGCGGCTTTGGCAGATGAGAACCCTCTATAAATTGCCCAGTTTTTGAACATCGAGAATCCTGACAGTTTACCAGCCGGGATATTAGTCTCCTGGACCTACATCACTGCAGGATTCTGGGCTAAAACCCAGCTTTTTATTGCCTGTAGTTTCTTATCATTGTTGAGCCCATTGGCATTAAAGGACATTACCTTCAGGGAATTACTCACACAGATGTCCTAAAAAAAGGGGGGTATAACCCTTAGTCAGAGGCATAGCAGAGATAGAGCAATATTTCTCACGGAGAGGGAGTACACAATTCCCATTTTGTCCCTCCTTTCTCCTGCCAGGAGCTAATAAAATGGAGGCCCTCGCTGCTGATTGAAGCTCCTCTCAAGCCAGCCTAACATTCTAATCTACCTTCCTTCCTAAGTATTTGCAGACCTGGATCGATATTTTTTATTCCTTTCACCCCTCCTCTCCACCTAACACGTGCCACTGCTCCAAATCTCTATCTCAGCCCACCCCTAAGCTGTGGTGAGTGGAGTGCTATCCCACTCACACCTAACATGTTTCCCTCCCCAAATAATCTTGCACCCTGGTCTTCTTTCCAGTTTAATCGGCCTACCCTTACACCCCCTACCACATCAGCAAAAAAGAAAACAGAAGAAGAATGTTTTTTAAAAAAAAGGGAAAAAGAAAGACAGAGAGGGAGAAAAGGGGGAGAGGCCCCCCGTTATAGACATAGACACACCCTTGCTCCAATGCTGCTAGCCCTCCTCCCCTCTCTCTTAGAAAGTTATCTAAATAAAGCTTCATAAATATTTTATTAAACCTATAAAGAGAGGCCAATAGACCACGGCCCTGATAGTCAACATTCAGTCCCTAGAGAAAGGGAGAGTTGCATATTATCATGATGGTTCCCCAATTTTGGACTGCGGGAATGCCCCATGGTCCAATTTTCTGCTCACACACTCCTTGGATATGGCTTCTCTGATATTTGATGCAATAATTCTTGAGCTTCCGAAACATTGTAGAAGACGTGAAACCGACCCTTTACTAGCACCTTCAGCTTCGACTACTGTGTGTTCATTGCCTGTGGTCCTTGTGCCTTAAAAAGATGAAGCATCTTTACAAATTCTTTCCTCCTCCTTACTGCTGAGTCGGACATGTCCGAAAAGACACGACAGAGAGGGATTTCAGGGGTAATAAACTGTTTCTCTTTGATAGCTTTAGATAGCACTAACTCCTTCACCCTGTAGTCCCCAAAATTGACCAGAATTGTGCAAGGATATTTTGAATCTGGAGGCAGAGCGCCGGTACTTGGAGGGCTCTTGTAAGTGTGAGATCACTGGGATGTTCCAGGAGGACATATTTTTTAATGGAGGTGTTTCCCATTACAGCGTTTGCTGGCCCTCCAGTCCTTCCGGGACCCCAACGATGCACAGATTAGTGCACCTTGAGTGAATTTCCAACTCCTCCAACTTGTATTCAATCAAGGATTTCTTTTTCTGGAAGGTGGCTGTCCTTTCCTGTATGCTAGCTACTTGATCTTCTAGCTGAGAGATCCTTCCTTCTGCCTCTCTTAGTCTCTCTGGAATCTGGGCCACAATTTCCTCAATTTTCATAAGACGTGCATGTAAGGCAGCGATCTCCATGGTTTGTGTGGCTTTCATGTCCTGTATTTCCTCCATGATAAGATTTAGCATTGTCTTGGCGTCCCATTGCATCATGGAAGGAATAGCATGTCTCATTATTTGAAAGAGGTGGATCGTATTGCACTTTGTCACATCCGGGGCCTTCCTGCCCCGGGCGATAGCTGGCGCAGTAGGGATTGTCAAGGGTTGAAATACCATTAGTTTGCCCTCTGAAGAAAAAAGAAGATAAGACTGTGAAGGCTGTACAGACTGCTAGAGCTCTGTCTTCTTGGACTGATCAGTCAACGGGGCCACACTGGCCAGGGGGCTAATTTTGGCGTAATAATAAGGGGGTATTCCATAACTTCTTTGGGTTTCAGGGGAGAAGCCTCTGGTTCCAAGATAGATTCTCTTAATTATTTCATTGAGATCTGGGTAGGCGTCACAGATATGGATTCTGTGCTGCTATCGTACTGCCCAGAGCTCATTGAGATTGTTTCCCCACCACCCTCCAAGGGGTGCTGGTCTTCACTATTGCTTGCGCCTTAGTCGCAGAGAGTATAATTCTTACGAGCTGAAGCTGTGCGGATAGCTCATGCTGTGGCTTGCCTCACCTTTTTCTTAGACCCTTGAGTTGGGGCGGATATCTCAAAATGCGTTGCTGTTGTAGAGCCAAATGCATTGGGATGGCTTCATATTTTCTAATACTACCAAATTCAGAAAAGCCCCTTGGGTCCCTTAATTTAGCCCTTCTAGCGAATCCACTCTTGTAACTATATCAAAAGTCCCCAGAACAAGGCAAAATAAGACAAGAAAGAAACAATTGTGGCCTTCCACAGCGACCCTCTGCCGGGTAGCACTACAATCATGCCCAAAAAAATTGAGCAGAGCGAGCGGTCTTACCCCCGGTGAGAAACCTGGAGACCATCACAAGTGGAAATCCTCTCCGCCTCTGGGTGTGAACACCCCTGATATCCAGAAAAATGTGCCAGGGAGAAAACAGGCCTTGCACAATGCAGTAATCGAAGCAGCTCCCTCCAAAGCCATGCCTGCAGAGAGCTTATCCCCTTTATCTCTGCCAGCAGTAATCTGATCCTTGGTCAGAAATTCGCCTTGCTGGTCAGCTCTAATCTCGGCCGTTTTCAGGGCCGCACACAGCCGCCAAGAGCAAGTAGCTGCTAGCCAGCGCGATCACCGTCATGCCGTGTTCTGTCATCTGACGTGGCAGGAGGGCGAGGCGCTAGCGCTTCAGCCGATCATCCCGCCTGGTGTAGAACTCCGAATGTGAGAAATATTTTAACTGAATTTTCTAACTGCGATACCCAGAATGTTATTTATGTGATTATGTGTTCTCGCAAAATGATTTATGTAGGACAAACCACGCAAAAAATACACATCAGAATTTGCCAACACAGGAGTCAAATAAGATGCAAGGTGGCAAATGCACCACTGGTGGAACATTTCCAAAGGTGTGAACCTGATGAGAATGATAATAAATGGCAAGTCGTGGAAGTCATTAAGGCCCCTATGCGCGGTGGAGACATCTCAGCCATTCTCAGCAAAAACTGAACTAAAATGGATTCTGATAGTTTTCAAAAAGGACTAAACCGGAATGAGGACTGGTCTACGCTTTTGTGATCATATTTTATATAACTACATTACTGGCTGATTTTGTTAAATGACCTTGGCGCACATTCACACAATATGATTTCGTCAGCATTATGTCCATTTGATGAATTCTGATTACGATATGTTTATTTGCACACCACTGGAGATTATGAAGACAAGAGAATGACCTTATTTAGCAATATATTTTATAATAATATGACCCCCATTTTTCTTCTTTTGGTTTCTCACTATACAATTGATTGTTTGTCAATAATGCCTATCGATACTAACGGCCCTTCCAAAATGGCCGCTGTCTTCGCAAAAACATTAACTATTACTAATTTAAACCAGTCCTATTTCCACTTCATCTGTTTGTAAGCATGCTCTGCTTTCCATTTTGAGCCTGTTCTATTTCTACTCCTTCTGTAGGCATGCTCTGCTTTGCACATTGCTGTCAGGTCAGCATGACACAAATGCCTCCCCCCTTTTTTTGAACTCTACCAAAGATGTTTAGAACTCTACGAACAATCTGAAATCATGATGGAATTCTTATAACTGTGTATTAATTTCAGCATTTGCAAGCTATCTTTTTGAAAACTGAGCAGATACTGTGAGGGGGCCCAATGCATATTTAGCCTTTCTTTAGTATAATTGTGACGAATGTATCTGTGGTGCCATGTGACTATGGTATGAGTAGGTAGCTGAGTCTGGAGCTGAGTGAGTGCTGTGTTCGAATGGTTGTGTAATGGGATCAAATATGTTGGGATTAGACTATTTGTGTAGTCAGTTTTTGTCATTTTGATGTATTGTTATTTATATATAGTTGGTACATTTTTCAAAGAAACTGTTTGTTTTGTTAAAAAATATAAAAAATTAAAAAATCAATTTAAGAATCAATATATTTTCTATTATGTCTTAATTGCCTATCGTCCAGTCAGAGTGTCACACTTTGAATATATGATGCATAGCACATACTGAAGCAAAACAGGTAGAGAAAACCTTTTGTGTTAATTTTGACAAATGCGTTTTCATTCAGGACCACTTCTCTATTAAGGTAAGACCCACCATCTGCGCTGATCATTTGTTTTTCTTTTGCCAAAAAGATGCTCTCCATAATCGGAGGAGCTATTTTTTACCAATTGCTCTCATGCTAGGTTTATTTAATCATTGTAATTCCTCTCCGGAACGGCATTGATTCCTACTTGTGGTTTCCTCTTGCATCGTATTGAAAACGCATGTTAATTGAAGCAGCACTTGTAAGGGTCTTCTGAATAATTACTATACTAGTCTCTTACACCAGAATGTACATTATACTCACTCAATTCCTTTAATTTGGAAATAGATTGTATCGTTATGTGGGTATATATTTGGATTTCTTCCAAATCCGCCGTAATTATTTGGAACCAAAGTTCACTACCTTTGTAGGTATATCTGCCCTTATATTTTTCAATTCTTCACATGTACATGGGATTGCAAGCACACTCTTACCAGTCACCTTGACACTATGGATTATTGAACAGTGTATTACTAGTATCATTTGTTACCAGGGCACAAGATAGCATGTTGCCCTTGTGTCACAGTTCATGCATGATTGTTCATTGGTCTTTTGCTTGCACTACTTCAAGAGAATTTTTTCTTACACATCTCTCTAAGTGCATGGCCCTAATATACATATTTTAAAAATCAAAATGATTTCTTTATTCTCCTACTTCTCATTCCCATTCCTTGCTTTTTTCTCCTTGTTTATTCTAGGTGCTTCATCTTCATATGATACTCATGAACGGGCACTAATTGTGTTGAAAAAGCCTGTTGTTGCTTAATTAAAGATTGTTAACCCCTTCGATGCGCGTGACGGAGTGGTTCCATCACACGCGTCGGTCGCGCTGAAGGGGTTAAAAAATCAGGTGCTTCATGTAATATATCAATTGATGCCATGCCAGGCAACTGATCCTCAGTCCTGATGACAATCCCATATTTTTACAGGATCGAAACATCGTCGACATACACTCTGACCCATTACACTATGCTTGGTAGTATTTTTGTTTTGGGTGCAGTAGTGTTTTGCTTTGAATAAGAAGTGACCTAAAGGGGTTATATTAGTGTTAGTCACTGTTTGCTTGCCTGTATATGTCTATATGTTTTTCGTTGTCAGTTTTTAACATCTGTTGTTCTGTGCATTATTGTTTTTTTGCTCACTGTTTGTTTCAGTTAATTCTGTTTTTTGATCTCTCGATCTTTGGTTTTTGAAATTATTCAGGTTGGGGTAATAAAACATTTTTGTTCGAATTGTAGTATTAAAATTGAAAACTTTGATAATTGAATCTGTTTATGGAACTGATTTTTGTATTCAGAACGGAGGTATTTCATTTTTTGTTAAGGAGCTGTTTTCTCTAGAATTACTACAGAAGTCTAGGGCAAAAAATGCCACATCTAGCCATTGCTGCTACTGTCTGTTAAGTAAAACCAAGACAAATGTGTGGGCTCTGATGGCCACAGTTTCCCATGGCTGGTTGAGCTGTAACCAATGTTGCCAAACTGAATGAACTGAGGGATTAGTGGCAGGCTTCTCTCACTAGAAAGTGGCAGGGCAGGAAGAAGGCAGAGCCTAATCTCAAGGTTAATAAAAACATTGCACAATTCTTGGAATTGTTAGTATTGTCAAATTCTAGAAAGTCCATGGTGAGCATGTGATGTGAACTACTCAGTATATCACCTTCTATTATGGCTACAGTGTCAGCTTTGGCGTACCTCCTCTGTTGTCTGGCATCAGGTGTTAGGCAGGCAAGGAGAGGCACAAGCACAGGGAGCTACTTACGTGGTGTTGCAGAGGACTATTGATGATTGTGATAGCCAAGTTTGGGTGATATAGAATCGTAGGCACCAAAATATTATTTACGTTGTAAAGAAGTCAATAATTTAATAGTACTCGGATTTCAATGACGGTGAAGCGTATTTGAAGGTTAAATGTATGGAGGTAAGGATGCCAATTGGCAATAGTGTTAAGGTGGCCACCATTTAAGCTGGAGCTGGGTAGTAGAAAGTGAGGGTCACATTAACTATGCACAGTACTAAAAAGATGACCACAACTTTATTAAAGGGTAGGCAGCAGGAAGGGAAGACTGCTCTCTGGGGATATTGATGACTTTTGAACTGATTGTGCTTGCAGCTCAGCAGCTGTGGAAAGTGTTCCAGGGCCTACATAGCTCAGTTTTTTTTTAATCTCTCAGAGTTTCTATGTGGATGTCAAAAGCACAGGGCTGGAGCTAATCCTTTTAATTATGGAGTAGAGTCTTGAGGTGCTAAAACCAGCCTTTTTGCCATTAGTTGTAGAGATGTGCACAGCTGGGTGAAGTGACTGCGGGCCATTGGTGGTCAGTATTTGTCACAAGTTGCTTCATGCTGCTTGTCAGGGAGTGTGGGGAAGAATCCTAAAGCTCTGATGGTTTTGGAGGTCCAGGGCTAGTAGTACGTTTACACACCGTACTGATAGCCCCAGACCATGCAGTTTACGTGAGTGAAGGTGAGATTAAAGAGGGCAGGCTTGGGGGGCGTGGCTTGGTGCATCAAGATGGCGGTCACACTCTAAGAGTGCTCGGGACCCCTCCGTCATCCGCGCTACAATCCACTGCCATCAGCCCACTACATACCCTCACACCAGCTGCTGAGGCCTCCGTCCTGTCCTGTCCTGCGCTGCTCAACGAGGCGCTTGCCGCCACTCTGCCTGCTTGTGTGGCCGATTCTCCCACCTCGGCTGCGGACGCACCTTCCCTGCAAGATGGCGGCGGAGGCTCCCTGAGGCCTTCTGTGCCCTGGTGCTTGGACTGATGGCTGGCCTTCTGGGACTCACAGGCCTTGGTGATTGGCACGGGCCCCCTCCGACGAAGTTCCCGCTGCTGCTGTGACCGGCCCCTGGTTTTTCCTTTGGGACGGCCTCCATCTTTGCCCAGCCGGGCTTGCTGCTGGCCCTCCACGAGGTGCCAGGAGGAGGCGTTTGGGGCTGCGGCCGCTCGGGAGGCGTATCGGCCACCAGCTCGGGTGTTGGAGTCCAGTTGCATGGGCCCCCTTATTTCTGTGGCCGCCGCCTGAACCCTGGGATCCCGGGCACTCCTGACGCCCCTGTGTTGCCGTGCCTGCTCCCCGAGGCCCTATTTGAGGGCAGGGCCTCCCTGAGACTGCTTCTCTGGCTGACCCGGCCCTCGCTGCTACTCGAGCTGCCGCTGCGGCTGCACCACCCCTCAATCTCTGCCCGACGGGGGTCGACATCCGTGGTTGCTGGTGGCTGTTCCACTCCGCCATTGACTTCCGCGGCGCTCCCCTGAGGGCCTCTGGGCCTGTTCCTCGCTCTGGGGCCTGGCTGCTGCCGCTGCGGGGCTGCTGGGGTGCCCCCCATTTCACCAGCATCCAAGGACCCACCAAGTCTCTGCTGGGGCCCCCTCACCTCTGGATGCAGTGTTTACCTGCGGGGTTGGCCTGGACGGGGCCGGAGGCGTCTGCTGGCATCCTACTGCCCGGCCCCCACCGAGCCTCCGTGAAGCAGTGAGGAGGAGGGTGCACTTATTTCCGACGACTGGGGTACCGGGGGTTCCCGCTGCCACCGGTCTGTCCGTGGCCCCCAGCTCCATTCTGTGCTTCAGGAGGTCTTGTCCTCTGCCCTGCAGCCTCCCACCCCTACATCCCGCTCTGGCACTACCTCAACAGACATAGCGGCAGCGACTGGGGTCACCCAGTGAAGATACGGGATTGCTGACTGTACAGCTGGAGGCCCGAGCCATGGGGTGCCCCGTGGGTTGGCATTTGCCCAGTGCTATCGGCAGCTCATATCGAGCGGTGGGGATCTCCCGGCACCGTCCCCCCTGACTCTGCCGTGCCTTCGCGGCCTTGAAGCCCATCTGCAAGGCCCGGCCTGACTCTGCTGATTGGTGACACCCCCCTCCTGTTTTGGCTGCCGTTTCGGGTGGCGGAGAGACATTGTTCACCACACTGTCCTGAAGGGTCCTCTGGTTTTGGGGACTGGTGCCTGGGTGGATTCAGGGCCCCTGCCTGAGCACTGACGGTCTGGGTGTCAGACTCCTCTGACTGGGGTTCATTGGCCTTGGACACGTCGCAGTCGAGATGAGTCGAGAACCCGCCCCGAAGACACCCGCCCTGCAGACCCAAACAAAAATGGACCAATACACTATCGCTGACCGGAGCCTGGCGGAGGGTGCCACTGGTGGCCCTCCCTTGCTGGCGGCGACCTCTCGACCATCCTACAGGCCATCAGTACCTCTCAGGCCTCGGTTGAGGGAAAGATTGGCGAGGTATGGGTCGACGTGGCCCTGCGCAATGCCACAGCGAGAATTTCAGAGGCCGAGTCGTGCCTCTCCATGGCTGAAGACGAGTTGGGACAGCTGAAAACCCATGTGGCCCACCTGCAGACTCAAATCTCTGAACTACACCGAAGGGCTGAAGATGCGGGAAACCGCTTCCGGCGTAACAACCTGCACCTCATAGGATTCCCCGAGGGGGTCAAGCAGGGGCAGGCAGACGCCTTCGTGGAGACCTGGGTGAAGTCATGGATACCCTATGACGCTCTCTCTGTGTGGTTCGCAATCGAATGCGCCCATCGCTCCCTGGCGCCCAGGTCTCCTCCTGGGGCGCCGTCTCGTCCCCTCAGCATCCGGATTCTCATCTTCTGGGACAGGGATGCAGTCCTTTGGGAGGCGTGAGCACATGGCCCCTTAAAATAACAGAAAAATACGATAATGGTCTTTCCGGACTATACGAAGGAAGTGCAGGCCCAACGTCGCACATACACTGAGGTCAAACAAAAACTCTGCAACTTGGGTCTGCGGTACGGCCTCCTCTTTTTGGCCCGTCTCCAAGTCGTTTTCCAAAGCAAAACAATCTTCTTTGACACTCCACAGGCGGCCTGGACTTATCTCACGGAAGAGCGTCCATTGCGGACACGGTCCCCCTCCCCCATAGCTTTATCGCTATCTCCACGGTCGCACTCATCTCCTCCCAAACCACAGCGAAGGCCTAATCGCTCCCGCAGAAGGGGAGACCGGAGGAGGGGGCCTTCATGTTTTCCTGCTGCAGGGACCCAATTGCTGGTTTCCTCTGGGGTATCTCCGGCACCTGAAGGCCCCAGCCGAAGCAACTCCCTGATTGACTTGAGCCATGGTCCTGGCCCGTCTGAGACACTGCGCCTCGTTCTCTCGGACTCCGACCTCTCTAGAAGTCCTGCACTCCCGGGGTCCGGGGATGACGCCGCAACTTGATAATGGAGATCCAGGAGAATGGTTTTGAGGCCAAACTCTTTGCTTGTTTTTTGTTTTCCCATACGCTAATGACACAAAGAAATCCGTCTACATGGAGGGCTCCTTTATTATTGCCACAAACTGCCCTGCTAACGGTTTTAGATTAGCTCATTGATATTGTTAATCTTTTTCTTTTCAGGGCGACAGATGCTTCGATTCCGTAAGTATAGGGCGGGGGTGTTGGGGGGGCTTGGGGGGAGGGAGAGCCGTTGTCCTCTCGACCCTTACTTTTTTGGCTTTGTTTGAGCAATTGGGTTTTGTTTTTTATGACAGCTCATCATGCGCATGCACCACCACCATCGACAGGGGACCTACCACTACGCACAGGACACATCCTCTTATCATAGTTGCGAGGAGCCGCCTCGCCTGGGACCCAGGCCCCATCACACCTATTTATTCCCGCACCATCCACACCACAGATGCCCACCCACTGTAGATCCCTCCAAGTTTTGTCGTGGAACGTAAATGGTTTGTTAGATCGTATCAAACGTGCTGCAGTCCTTCGGAGCGCCCAATGCCAGGTGCCTGACGTCCTTTTCCTTCAAAAGACACACCTCCTGGGAGCCCACTGTTTCTCGCCCGCTATGGGTTTGACAGGGTCTGGCATTCCGGTTTCACATGGGGCTCCCAATCGGTGGCCATACTGACTCGAAGAGGTCTCCTCTTCACCCCAGTACATGTGACGACCGACACACAGGGCCGCTATGTGGCCTTGACTGGTAGGCTTGAAGGACAGATCCTCAACCTGCTATCCACATACCTCCAGCCACATTACCCTCTACTCTTCAGCACCTCACACAGGTCATCTCCACTGTCCCTCAGGGTCAGTGCCGGTGACTTCAACACGGTTATACAGCCATCCCTTGATACGGCGGGTGACCCCTCCTCCTCGCGCCTCACCTCGGCTAAACGACTCCCAGATTGGTTATCCAACCTGGGCCTGTGCAACACCTGGAGGATTTGGAATCCCAGCCAGCAACAATACACTCACACTTCCGCGGCCCACCCCACCCACTCCTGCATTGATCTGATCCTTTTTCCAGCCAAACATTGTCAATTGGTTTCTGATGTATCTATACTCCCCCGTGGAATCTCGGATCACTCCCCTGTCTCCCTCCGTTTGGGACATGCCTCCGGTGGGATGCGAACGGTCTGGTGGCTGAATGCATGGTCCTTGCAGGATGCGGAGATCAGGGACACCCTCGCAGTGGAACTGAAACAACACTTTCTGGTCAACAAGGGCTCGGTCCCCTCATCAGGTACACTGTGGGAGGCCGGCAAGGCTACCCTACGTGGAGTGGCCAGGGGTCTGCTTTACGCGAAACGGGCAGCACAGACAGCTCTTCTGACTCAGCTCGAGGCTCAGGCCGCACGGCTAGAATTGAACCCGGGTGACCAGACGATGTTCATTCCGCTGGGCAGCTCGCGATGCTTCGGGAGGAGATCCGTCAGGTCTCCCTAGACTCGGCTAAGACGCTGTGGCGCTCTTCTGTGGCCCGAGCTTATGGATGGGGCGACAAAAACGGAAAGTTGCTCCATAACCTGATCTCCTATCCCAAGGCTAACCGCATTTTCCCTGAAGTCTGTGATGCTGCCGGTACCCATCACTGTACCTCGCAAGCAATCGCCCAAGCTTTCGCAGGCTCCTACGCCCAGCTCTACTCAGCCCAACCCCCTGGGGGTTCTCTGGCGGCACTGTTGGAACGGGCAGAGGTTCAGTTTCCCTGCCTTGCCCAGTATGAGTCCACGGACCTTGAAATTCCCTTTTCCCCTGAGGAGATACATGGAGCTATCTCCCTGTTGCACTATGTCCCCCACTTAGTCAACCTTTTCCAACATGTGGTCGAGATTGGCTCCTTTCCCTCAGAGACCGATGTGGCTACTATTGTGGTCATTCCAAAGACCCAGCTGCCCTCCCTCTCCTGCGCGGACTACCGTCCGATTTCTCTCATTAACACCGAGATGAAAAGCTTTGCCACTGCCTTGGCTCAACGCCTTTGTCCCCTACTGCACGAGATGGTCCACCCGGACCAGTGTGGCTTTATGCCTGCCCGTGGTACCCTGCATTGCATACGACGCCTCCACCTCGCCCTTGCCCACCGCTACCTACTCACCCCGTATCTGGAGCTGCTTCTCATTGACTTTGAGAAGTCCTTCAATATGGTCGATTGGAGCTTTTTGGAGGACGTTCTCGCCACGATGGATTTCGGCCCCCTTTTTAGACGTTCTATCCGAGTCCTGTATTCCAACCCCAGAGCACGAGTCCTGACCAACGGTGCCCTCTCCAGGGCCTTTTCTGTCCAGAGAGGCACCCGTCAGGCACCACTCTTATTTGCGCTGGCGATTGAGCCCCTGGCCTGCCTCATACACAACGACCCCCAAATTCGAGGATGGTCTTGGGATCTCCATCAAATTGATAAAATTGCCCTAAACGCAGACGATGTCCTCCTTTTTCTAGCCGACCTGGAGACCTCTGGCCCGCGCTGCTTGGAGGTCCTCCGTGCCTTTGAAGATGTCTCGGGTTTACGCCTCAATCCAGTGAAGTCCACTCTGGTTCCCCTACATCCATAGAGGGCCTGCTTCGCCTGGCAGTCGACCATCCCCCTGCGACGACAATCGTTCAAATACTTGTGGATCTGGTTGACCTTGCTCCCGGAGCTGGAATGGGCTCTCAACCTCACACCACTAGTCACGAAGGCTAAGGCTGATCTCAAACGCTGGCAATCTCTCCCATGTGTGTTGGGGGCAAACTGTGACTTTTTTTTAAAATTCAGCCCCTTACTGTTGGTCGGTCGTGAGCTTGAACGAGGCAAATTCAAAGGTAGTATCAAAGGCTGGTGCCAGGGTGCGCATGAACAACGGCCCTCGAGTAAGTTTGACATTGGATCTGCCTTTGTTCTTGTCCGTGTGGTGGAGAAGCCAGATTACACGGCATTGGGCCCAGGTGCATGCAGGAGCCCACAGCGCCCTACATCACTGTAGGAAGCTAGTGCCCACAATCCTGCCTTGTGGCGGGCTGTGGAGGACTGCAGAGGACGCGCTGTGTGTGTTTAGTCATTTAGACTGCAATTAGTGCGCTTTTCGACCACATCGAGCGGCAGGGACGGAAAAAGGATTTCTGGTTGGATGACAGTGGTATCTTTAAGTACTGTGGTATTGTACCTCACCCTTATTTCTTGACTGGATGCTGTATGGCAGCTTTGTTCTCTAACCTCTGAGGTGTTTTGGGAGGAAAGGTACAGATATATAAAAAAAAAGAGAGAAGGAAAGGAAAAAATATTTTTCTTTGCCCAACAGAGGAACCATATAATCTTCATGGTAATTCAGCGAGCAGCCACTTCAGGATATAATATTTGGTCTGAAAGTCATTAATCATCTTACAGTTATTTTATTTAGTTAGTTGTGTTGGTTTATTGTGTTGACTCATTATTTTAATTTGGTTTTCTTATTCATTTGACTGTAGGGATGGCAGCCAGCATGAGTCAACCTCTGCAGTTTCTATCGGAGCAAGGTGAACCGTTGTTGCACTGGAAAAAGTGGAATTTCGTATCTTGTAGCTATAGGAGGGGAAAAGTTCTCCCCCGGCTAGAAGACAAGGAGTTCTACTTCACAACTTAGGTTTAGAGGGTCGCAATATTTACGAGAGTTTGGATCCCATAGCAGTGGGTGATGGTGAGGGTGAACCTGGGGACCGCTATGAAATGTCTGTACTTATGTTATAAACGCACTTTGGACCGCGCATTAATGTAGTTATGGAATGTCACAAATTTTTCATGAGAGAGAAAGAGTTGAGGTATGCAGGTCCAGCGTTTTGAGGGCTTTGTAGCATGAGAAGCTTGGAGGGGATTCTCGTGTTGGCAGGTAGCCAGTGAAGTTCTCTCAGGTGCCCGGTGATGGTTGCGGCGTTTGATGTTCAGGATGAGTCTGGTAGAGAAGTTCTGGATGATCTGCAGTTTGTTTTGGAGTATCTGGGTGGTGCTGGTCTAGAGTGTGTTGCTGTAATCGAGTCTGCTGCTGAGAAGCGAATGGGTGACCGTTCTCCTGGACTTAATGGGGATCCACTTGACGATCTTACGAAGGAGGCGGAGCGTGTGGAAGCAGGCGGATGTGACGGTGTTGATTTGGCAGTTCATTGAGAGCAAGGAGTCCAGGATGATGCTGAGGTTTCTTGCGTGCTCCGTTGGTGTCTGGGGATTCTGAGAGCTGTGGGCTACCAAGAGATTTCCCAGGCAGAGGGAGAGGAGCCCAGGATGAGGGCTTTGGTCTTGCCTGAGTTAAGCTTGAAGCAGCTGTCCTCCATCCAGATGGCAATTGCCTTCATCCCATCATGGACTTTGCTCTTGGTGGCTGTGGGTGCATCTGGGAGGGAGACAATCTGAGGATGGCTGCAGGTGGGACCATGTAGATTTTGAAGAGGATGGTGCTCAGGGAGGATCCCTGAGGCACTCAGCAGATGATCTCTGTGGGTTCTGATCTGAACGGTAGAAGTCTGACTCTGCGTTCAGCTGGTGAGGAAGGAGCGGATCCATTAGAGGCGTCACTGAGTCTTGAGCAGAGGGTGTGGTGGGAAACAGAGTCAAAGGCGGCCGAGAGGTCCAGGAGGATGAGGGCTGCAGTCTCGCATTGGTCAAGGGGGGTGCAGATGTCATCTGTAGCAGCAAGGAGAGTGGTCTCATTGCTGTGGTTACTTCTGAGGCCCGATTGGGAGAGGTCTAGGATGTTGTACGTTTCAGCGAACTTGGAGAATTAGGCATTGATGGTTTTCTTGATGACTTTGGCTGGGAAGGGAAGCAGAGAGTTGAGTCTGTGGTTCTTGAGGTCCGTCAGGTTGACAGAAGGTTTCTTCAGCAGGGGATGGATCTCTGAGTGCTTCCATTCTTCCGGGTAAGTTGCGGACTTGATGGAGCAGTTGATGGTGCGGCATAGTTCAGAGCGATGGAGGTGATGGCTCTGTTGAAGATGTGGTTAGTTCAGGGATCGGAGGGGCTCCAGAGTAGATGCTCTTCATGATCCTGAGGGTGTCATCAGAGGTGAGGGTAGTCCAGTTGGTCACAGTCCGCTGGGGGCTAGGGGCTGGATTCACTGGAGCAAGTCATGCTAGTGGCACATGCCAGTGAGGACACTGACATTATGAAGGAGCTCCAGGAAGTGTTCAAATAATGATTTGGGTTTATTGAAAGGATTCAAACACAAAATAATCCTTAAATCAAGGACATGGCCTATAGTTCACAAAGTAAAGAGGATACCCAACCTCATGGTAACCCCTCCTGAGGAACTAGATAGACTACAGCGTCTGGATTAATTGAAGCGATTGGATCTTCTTAATGGCTGGCCCCAATTGTTTTCGCCCTGAAGGTTGGTGAACGCAAAATCAGGATGTGTGTTGACTTGACAGACCTAAACCAGTGTTTATGGGCGGATCAACAACCTCTACCAAACATTAGCAAGGCTTTAGCAAAACTGGTGGGAGTGAAGATGTTCAGTGTGATGGACCTGTTGGCTGCTAAACATCAGATAATGTTACATGAGGACTCTACAGCATTAACCTCTTTCGTCACTCATCTGGGAGCATTCACGTTTCTTAGAATGCCTTTTGGTTTGGCTACAGCAGCTGCATGCTTCCAGAGGTTGATGAAAGAGGTTTTTTCTGGAATTGAATCAGTCTTGTACTTTCAAGACGACATTCTAGTGCATGCCAAGTGCAGACCTAGTCATGACGTTCTTACCAGGCTAATGGAGAGGGGGCTTACTCTCCAAAGAGAAAATTGCAGATTTAAGGTTGGCACGGTCTCCAAATTAGGACACACCATTTCGGGTGATGACATTAGCCCCAAATTGGAGCTGGCTGAAGCTATATCCCGGGCACCTGCACCTCGCGATAAGGACCAAGTTAGATCGTTCTTGGGTTTACAGGAGTACCTCTCAAAATGTATTTGCAATTTTGCAAGCGTAGTGCAGCCATTGAGACTCATACTCAAAAAAGGTGCAGAATTTGTTTTGTCTCCTGAATGTGTTGAGGCTTTAATAAGGTGAAGGAGGAAATAGCCCACATGTTAACTTTAGGGCTTTTTGATGTCACCAGTAAAACAATAACTACCATGGATGCCAGTTTGAAGTGTTTGGATGCTGTCCTCTCCTAGTTGGTTGATGGTGAAGAAAGAGTGATAGCTTTTGCCTCACGTTCACTCAAAGGAGCGGAGGAACGCTACTCAGTGATAGAGCGTAAGACATTAGCCCATTTATATTTTTTCTGTGGGGTTTGCCACACACAGTGAAATTGGATCACCGGCGTTTGGTCCATATGTTTGCATGTAGACATACAGAGAATACCACTCCTAGGTTAAAGAGGTGGTTTGAAGGATTGATGGTGTACAACTTTGTTGTAGAGTACTTTCCTGGTGAAAGGAACATTCCGACTGATCATTTATCCAAGATGCCGTTGGATAAGAAACTGGTGTCTACACCAGATGCCCCTATACTTTGGGTCGAGGAGCCAACTCTCAACAAGCAGGCATGGGAAGCTGGAGTGTCCAGTGACGCAACTAGGAAACACGTTTTGGATTTTGTGGTGAAAGATTGGCAAGGCATAGGCAATGTGCCTGTTGATGCAAAAGCTTTTTGGAATGAGCGGGAGGAATTGAGTATTGTTAATGATGAACAGTTCAGGGGCGAGAATTTGATTCCTCCTGAAGGTTTGCGCAGCAAGATCATCAACTTGGCTCATGAAGGCCATCTGGGCCATAACTTAACTAAATCCAGAGTGAGAGAGATGTACTGCTGGCCAGGAGTTGACAAGCAAGTGAACGGGGTTGTTAGGGAATGTTCATTATGCGCTGGTAATGTCAAATCAAAAACAATCAGAGCAGTGCCTTGTCCCCTGCAGAGATCCCTGAAAAACTATGAAGCAAATTGGTGCTAGATATTGTTGGTCCATTTGACGTATTGTCTGCGAATGAAAGATTTGTACTAGTTTTGATGGATTATACCTCCAAATGGGTATCAGCATGTTTTGCTAGTTGCATTATGATGATAAATGTTTCGGGGGATGTCTTTGCATATGAAGGCATTCCCAAAACCATTGTAACGGACAATGGTATCCAGTTTATTTCTCAAGAGATGAAGCAATTTTGAGGATTTATCCATCAAACATCACCGCACGGCCATCTATGCTCCTCAAGTCAATGGCCTCGTGTAAAGCATTAATCGTTTAGTGAGAGCATGTGTGAAAACTGCTGTAGAATGCAGGTTGCTTTAAAGGGGATCCTACGTGAAAAGTTAGGAGCACACCAAAAAACACCTAATAGACAGTGATTTCTCCTTTCCAGAGACTCAAAGGAAGAATTGCTGGCTTAAAATTGAATCCTTTTTGGTTGAATAGTGATACTGGCATGGTAAGTCCATGTTCACGTAAGAT
The DNA here is from genome assembly GCF_964204655.1 of Triturus cristatus. Lineage (NCBI taxonomy): Eukaryota > Metazoa > Chordata > Amphibia > Caudata > Salamandridae > Triturus > Triturus cristatus. Next base: position 516,898,170 of record NC_140588.1, read on the forward strand.
TAGGGATTATCAAGAAAAATATAATTAGAGTCTTGACAGGAAGCATGGTGCTAAGCATAGTAGATGGGTGGTTGGTTAAATGGTGTATGTAAAGAAACCTGGGCCGAAGCGAATCATTGAATTAAAGAGAAATGTGGTTATTTTGGAGGGGGGAGGTGTGTGGAGCATGTCAAGGTTGTCAAAATGAAATTTGAAGGGCAACCAGGGCATAACGTGTGAGAAGGATATCCAGGCACATGATGAGAGTCATGGATCTAGGATAAGTGGCGAGGGTCATGTGAGGGATGGCACGGGTGGGTCACGGAGCACGCTCAGACATAGGAGACCACCAGCTTATCTTAATGATTACATCGTGAAATAGGGTTCTTGCTCTAGGGGTTCTTTTATCCGCAGTTCATTTCTGTAGTACAGTTATTTAATGTTTCCAATTGTTCTAATTATCATTATGCTTTTGCTTTGGAGGGATGGAGTTTCTTGTTTTCTTTCGGTTACATTGTACTTTTTTCTTGGTTCCCTTAACTGAAAATGTAACCTGTTTTTCATCCTTGTTCCCTTTCCCTTTTTTATATTTGTTATATTGCATTGTTGGGGAGAAAGATGTGTTGTAATCTACTATTGCCCCTTTAACCTTACAGCGTCTTGGGGGCATCATGTTGAACTCTGTGTTATGCTGATTATTTGGATTGCTGCTGACTCTGTGGAGGCTGTGTTACCCTTTGGTGGGTGCAATAAAGAATATTGCTTCTAAGAAGTGTAGTGTCTATCTTCTTAACACTTTCCTCTGCAGTCATTTTTAGGTTTGGCTTGACAGCTGAGCTATTTCCAAATGTAATTAGATCAACCTTAAAACGAGCTTCAGAAGTACTACAGGGAGGGGTAAACGGCCTTTACAATGTGGGCTGAGCCATTTGTGCCGTTTCCACGAAGCAGAACAAAGCTTGCCTAAACCACGCATCTACCTTAACCATGTGGTTAAGGCAGTCAGTGGTCTAGATGGGCGGGGAGAGGAACAGGAAGGATTGGGAGAGGAAGCTCTGCGACACGATCTGGTAAGTTGGACCTGGGCTGTGTTTGGGGGTGGAATAGTCTTTAGGGGTGGGGCTGGTTTTAGGGTTCTTTCAGGGTAGATTTTGGCAGGGGCCACGGATTTAGGGCTTAGGGTGGGGGGGATTGGGGTAGTTTTAAGGGCTGTGGTAGGGTTTTAGGGCTCAGGGCGGGAAGGGGTACTTTTCAGTGATGGGGGGTCAGTTTTAGGGCTCAGGGCGGGGGGGGGGGTTTGGGTCAGGGTAGTTTTTTGGCAGTGGACTGGATTTTAGGCCTCAGGGCAGTTTTCAGGGCTGGAGGTCACTTTTAAGGCTCAGGGCAGGGGGCTGGGATCAAGATAGTATTTTGGGAAGGGGCTGAGTGTTAGGGCTCAGGGTGAGGAGTCGGGGTAGTTCTAAGGGTTGGGGCAGGGTGGATTGAAGGGCTGGGGTATCAGGTGTTAGGGCTCAGGGCGGGCGTCTGGGGTTTGCAATTTAACACACATATTCCTTTAGCAGTCATGCCTTTACAATGAAATTAGTTGTAAAGGCATGCATGGTAAAGACGCAGCTGTGGTTCAGACCACGTTGTTAAGAAATGTGTCGTTTAGGCATGCATGATTGTATGAATGAATGAATGAATGAGGTCATTCATAGTGCAACTATCACTCCGAGGAGCATCTTGGCGCTGAGAGGCGGTTGTGAGAGAGTCGAAAGGAGAGTGGTCTCATAGAGTGCTGCTATTAGATGAGGGATAGGACCAGACTATCTGGAGCTGCGAAAATAAAAGTTTTCAACAGCTACTTGAACATGGATTCTGATTGCGTAAGTCTCAGTTGGGTGGGCAGGCAGTTCCAGGCTTTAGTTCCCAGGACGGCCATAGACTTTCCTCCCTTGGACTTTAGGTGGAAGCGGGGAGGTGCAAGCACATTTTTAGTGGACGATCTCAGAAGACGTGGAGTGACATAGGGTTTAGTTCTCATCCTGAGGTATTTCGGTCCAGTTTGCCTGACCATTCTGAAGGTTATTACTAGGATCTTAAAGAGAATCCTTTTGTGTATTGCCAGCCAGTGGAGGGTATGGAGTGCCTCCGATGCTGAGGACCCCCTTGGTAGTTTCAGTACCAGCTGGGCCTCTGCGTCTTGGACGGTCTGGAGCTTTTTCAGGGTTATTTTCTTTACTCCTGCGTAGAGACTGCTACAGTAGTCCAAGCGCGATAGGATTAAGGCCACTGCCACTCCTTATGAGCAGTGGTTGGAAGGAGATCAACATTTTTTTGGGGAGTTTTTATCTGATGGAAGCAGGTACCTGCCCTCGAAAATGCTTGTTGGTGGAAGGCAGAGAAGGGTCAAATCTAATCCCCAGGTTTCTCTCGGAGTCCACTGTGTTGGGGGGCTGCTGGGTCGGTCGGCCACCATTGTATCATACAACCCAGAGAGGGACTGTGGCTCTGCCAACATGTTGGTAGTGAGAAGTACATGTTTTGATTTGGCAGAAGTTGTATACTTCCACAGGAAAAATTTACTTCTCCTCCACACAGCTGTGTATATTTTGTTTATTTATCCAGCAGCTTGAGCCAGCCTCAGCATGCTGCCTGAGCTTCAACTTCCAGTGGCACACACATGACATTGCAATGCTGTTAAAGTGTCTTAATAATTAGATCATTTACAGTGTTTGGCTCTCTCTAGCAGGAGCACACATGGGAGGAGAGCAGTCCAAAGGAATGTATCACAAGCCCACCACCCGCCCTTCTATCATTTACTTTAGAAATCTAGAATGAAGTTTTGTGTTTGAAAGCAATATGAGATACCCAAGGGGACACTAATATAAATGGAGTTTTAGGTGTGTGATAATACACTGTTAATAAACCTTATTTGATCAACAAAATAGCTTTCAGAGTAATATTGAGAGAGAGGCTTAGACTCCATCCACATGTTGGTTCTCCTGAGTACAACATTTGATTGCGCTGAATGTGCGTTCTTCCACAAAAAAGACTGCTTGTATTGCACTTTTTTGCTTGTGGTAAAGCTTACACTCAATACAGAACTTCTGGCATTTGTACTTTGTGGGCCCGATTCATAGAACTAACTTAAGACAAAATCCTAAGCTTACTACCATTTTGTTATGCATAGAAGGCACTTACTCATTTTGGTATTCACAGAAGGCACTTACTCATTGATGAGTAAGTGCCTTCTGTGAATACCAAAATGAGTAAGTGCCTTCTGTGAATACCAAAACGAGTAAATGGTAGTAAGTTTAGGATTTTGTCTTAAGTTAGTTCTGTGAATCGGGCCCACTGTGACAAACCTTGGATACAGAAGGTTTTTCCTTTTCTTGTTCCCTGCTCTCCCATGTTCTGTTCTTGTTCCCCCCTCTCCTGTGTGACAGATTGGAACACAACCCTCTCTCCAGAGACTCTTTGTTGTCCACCTGACATCGCCTGTTTGACCTCGCCGCTCCTGCATCCGCATAGCGCGACTAAATGCTAGGTAACCGGCTGGACACCATTTGTTTTGCCTATGACTCTAGTGCGTTGCAGGCCTCACCCCTGAGCCACCCTATGCACCACCCTCCCACCCAAGGTACTTAATGCCTGCTGCAGCGTGGCACCCGTCAGCCTGTTCCTGCTCTCCCGCGAGACAGATTGGAACATGAGCCTCTCTCCAGAGACTCTTTGTTGCCCGCCTAACATCACCTGCCTGACCTTACCTCCCCTGATTCTGCATAGCACGACCAGTTGATAGACAACTGGCCAAACACCATTTTCTTGCCTATGATGCTAGTGCGTTGCAGGCTTCGCCCCTGAGCTGCCTTCACACCAGCCCATTACCCTACGCTACTTAATGCAGGCTGCAGTTTGGTCACGCTTCTGGTGCGCCGGCAGTGCGCCGAGGGCACGCCAAAGGTAAGCCTGTCTGCGCCTGTCTGAACTCGGCCGCGTCCTGATCACGCCCAGCACCAGGACCCCTGGCCCTCTGACAGTTCACTGCTAATCCAGCTCTGTTGTCTGAGGAATGGACCAAGGACACTGCAGCCCCCTCTGCTGCACCCATTCACCAAAGGACACTGAAGGAGCTTTTGGCTGCCTCCCCTGCAACTTCATCTGCAACCCCACAGAACCACGTACCCCCCCCCCCCCCCAAAGCCACCGAATGCCATCCCAGACTTCAATACTTGCTACCCAATGTCCTCTCCCTGGTCAAGCATGCCATCGAACTCTGGGACACCATCACAGAGACCTGGCTCAAGAACTCCTCAGCCCCCGACATTGCCACCGCCCCTCCAACTGGCTACAAAATGACATACAGGGACTGTCCTCACAGACCCAGAGGAGGAATCACCATCTTCCACATGGACACCATCAGACTTACCACCGCCATAAACCCTCCCCTTCACCTGACATGGAACATCTCAACTTCCACCTCCAAGAAGACACCAAGTCCACTATCAGAGGGACCTTTACCTACAGGCCACCAGCACCCTGTCCCCCTTTCTGCAACACCGTCTCCGTATTCATCTCCCACCTCACTTTGGGATCCAGACATTACCTCTTCCTCTGCGACCTCAACTTTCACCTCGAAGACCCCTCTGACACCAACTCAGCCACCCCAGTACAGATCAACACCAACCCCACGCACATTGCCGTAAACACCCTCGACCCCATCTTCATGTCCAGCGACATGATCCAGTTCAGCCACACTACTGAGCTCTCCTGGATGGACCACAGCATCATCCATTTCATCATTGCTGGCACCCAAGGAGCCACTGTCACTCCACCCCCGCTGTCTCCCGCAGCTGGAACACTATCACCGAATCCCAATAGACAGCTGCCCTCAACACCACTACCCTGCACACATCGGATGGCGTCAATCAAGCATCCACCCACCTATCCAATTGGATCACCACTGGCGCCGACACCATCACACCCATCAAAGTCTTTACCAGTAGAAGAACCAACAAGCACATCAACATGGTTCACCCCTGAACCAAGGCAGAGAAATGCAAATGCAAACCCCCAAGATACGATGGCACACCAGCAGAGACCCAAATGACCACACAGCCTTCAAAATGGCCCTGAAATCCTTCACCACCCCAGACGCCATCGAAAACACCATCTAGCCCTCCCAGTTCCTCTGCAACTCGCTCGCCGACTTCTTTCACTTCAACATCAGCAGCATCTACAAAAACTTTGAACCCCAACTGCTGAGATCAGTCCTACCTGCTCCTCCCACCGACCCCCATCTCACCTCCTGACCGACTGGACACACCTCAGTTCCGAAACTCTGACTTCCATCATGTCCTCCATCCACTCTAGAGCCCACGCCGACCCCTGCCCTCATTGTGTCATTAATCTCTGACACAAAGCAATCAGACACCCGCTCATGAGCTTCATCAATGCATTGCTCAGTACTGTGACTTTCCCGAAATATTGGAAGCACGTGGAAGTAAAACCCCTGCTAAAGAAACCTGCAGCGCACCCATCTGACCTCAAGGGCTACGGCCCCGTATCTTTCCTCCCCTTTCCAGCCAAGGTCCAGGAGAAAGGTGTTAACCACCAACTTACAGACTCCCTGGAGTCCAACCACCTTCTCAACCCCTCCCAACCTGGCTTCTGCCCACACAACAGCACAGAAACTGCCCTCATACCTGCCACAGACAACATCAGAGCCATCCTTGACCGCAGTGAATCAGCAGCCCTGATCCTACTCGAACTGTCAACCGCCTTCGACACCATCGCCCACCATCTCCTCACTCAGCCCAACACTGCTCAAAGTCTACATGACCCCACTGGGCCCCAGCACCCCTAGTCATGGTCTCAGCATAGTCTCCTGTGCCAACAAAACCCAGCTCATACTCTCCCTCATCGAAGACACTGATTCCACCAGATCGAGATTCCAGAATGCCATGACTGACGTCGCAGCCTTAATGAGAGCCAACTGCCTTCAAATTAACTCTGACAAAACGGAAGTTCTCCTCTTCAGTAGGATGACTCCTGTTGGCCCTCTGCCCTCGAACCCTCACCCACATCCACCCCCACCACCCACGCACGCAACCTCGGAATCATCATTGATAGTGAATTCTCCATTAGACGCCAGATCAACTCAACTGCCTCCACTTATTTCAGCACCCTCAGAATGCCCTGTAAAGTATTCAGATGGATCTCTACCGACACCAAAAGAACCGTCACCAACTCCCTCATCTCCAGTCGACTCGACTATGGGAACGCTCTCTACGTCAGAGCCACCACCCACCTCCTCAATCACCTCCAAACCATCCAGAACGTAGCTGTAAGAATCATACTAGACCTGCCCAAACGGGCCCACATCACACCCCACCTCTGTAACCTGCACTGGCTCCCCGTCAAGAAGAGATGCCACTTCAAGCTTCTCAGGGCCTGGAAAATTGGTTTATTAGTTATAAAGGCAGGAAACCCCACTCAAATAATAAACACAATCCTTGTCAGGGTGAACCATAAAAGTCACTAAATTAATCTGTGCTTCACCCTCTTGTAGCTTGTCACAAAATCAGTCAGGCTTAACTTAGAGGCAAAATGTAATATATTAATGCAGCACTCAATGAGTAATAAAGGAAATACACAGGTTCAGAAAAATCCCAAACCAATTTAGAAAAATGGCTTTAATTTTAATAAATGAAATTACAAAAATCCAATAGTAGAACCATTTTTTAAAGTCTTTAGGTAAATAGTGCTCGTTGTTATCTGGTCGTGCTGGACCAGAAAAAAGTCACAAGTCCAGGCAGACTGTGATGGAATGCGGGTCAGATGGAAGGACCCGGTTCATCCCGCTGAAGAGTTTACCTTCTGCATGAGGAGCTGCAGGTGGACTTCAGTGTTGGTAGGAGTCATGAGGATATCTTTGTGGGTGTAAGGAGCAAGTCAGGCATTGCGGACGGTTGCTGTTGTGGCGTGAAGAGCTCTGTGTTGGCGGTCGACGCGGACTGTCACTGCTGGCGCAGGCTGTTGTGGCTGATGAGAAGAGATTGGTGACAGTGCACATTGCATTGTTCACCATATGGAGTCAATTGACAGTGACAAGGAGCCCAAATATTTTGATCTTTACCTTGCATTCAGGAGTAGTACACTCTGATGACAGCCAAAGCTCTAGGACCTGGGGGGCACCTCTTGGGGTTTAGGACTCACTCCAGCAGAGGCCAGCAGCAGGGCTCAAGCAGGTCCAGGTGGTGTTGATCAGCTAGGAAGTTGCAGGAAGGTCTTTGGAAGCTTATTTGTTCTGTAGCTCAAGCAGGTCAACCAACTAATACTTGGAGCCACTTCTGGGGAGCCTGAGGCCAAGGCAAACATGTGCAGCCTTCCCTTTCAGATAGCAGGGCAGTCCTTCTTCTGAATTTTTCCCAGGTCTAGGAGTGTTCCCGATGAGAGGTTCTGAAGTTGCCATATTTATACCTAGTACCAGCCATTGGATTTTACAGTGCTACTTTAGTGGGTGGCACTCTGAGTACTGCAGTAAACTAGTAGCACTACATTTTGGAATGGCCTTCTTCAGATTAACATTTGTCTTGTTCAGATAGGTGTTCAGGGCAGCAATGTTCTCCCCTTGTAAGCTCTGTAGCATCACCCTTAGGATCAGCTTTATCCAGAACTGTGGGAATATCTGTGGGGGGTTTCCCATGTCCCTTGCCCCTCCTCTGGCTGAAATGTACCTGGGCCATTGTTCCAGGCTCCAGGTCCTGTTTACACTCCTCTCGGGTTGCCATAGACCGTGTGGCCAGACACACCCACTCGTGTAATCCTAACATCTCCAAGTGAGACCAAAACAACACCTCTTTCCAGATTGTGTGCTCTAGGTCATTACCAGCAGACTGTAAGGCATAGTCAGAGTCACAGCTGCTTTTTAGAAAGCTAAGACTCCCCTCCACTCAGAGGGAACTAGATGCACTGTGTGATGGCTCACCTGGTCGTCAGCAGTCACAACCCGGTGGACTACATTAATAATTACCTGCTCTAAGGACACCTGATGAATCTAACAGAAGTCATATTGATTCCTCTGTCTCAGAGAGCCTTATCCCATGTTAACTTCTCCATTTCTCATGGTTCCCTATTTAATTTTGCACATCTCATTAGACTCCCGGGTTATTTTCGGTACTAATGAGTCTCTGATTTTCTCTGTAGGATCGAAACGCTGTCAACACCATCTGAAGACAGACCTCGCCAATAACCATGTACCTGGGATAATTCCTGGTGTGGCCAAGTTTATTCAATACTATTTGCTGTCTTATGTGAAATACGAATATACCTTTTATGTTCGTGAATTTGTAACTTCTCTTACTTTGTTTGGCTATGATTTGTCTCACTTGGGGTCTTATGAGAAGCTCTCTCACCACTCACCCTATTGTGCTATTCTGATTTTTTTCTTATGTATATCTCAAAATAAATTACATTCACACCACTTGAATATGAGAAATACTGGTTGACTTTTATGTGCTGTATCTAGATTGATTTGTGACAGAATTTTATTGTCTCACTAGCAATTCTTTTACCTTGATTTATTACAATTTCTGTTGAATTACATATTTTTTTCAAAATAAGTTCCATGTGAACGCTTGTTCTAAGTTTATACTTGATACCCATGTTCACATGGACCTTTGGGTCGCTCTTGTACTTCCAAGTTTACTTTTTAAAGTGGCAATTTCAGAGGAGTATCTTAAAGTCCAACTTTTCTGTTAAAGAGGATTTTATATTACAATTCAAATGAATGGAAGAAGCATTTCTCGATCTGTTCTCAAACTGAAGGTATACTTATTAAGTATAATACGGTAACTCAATGTTAGTCTGTGGGCCTTACCACACTGAAAATTACTTTATGAGTGTTTCACTGTCAGGACATGTAAAACATAAACACACATATCCTACTTTTTAGGTACCATGCACCAGGGGCGGCTGGTGACATTTTAAAGTGGTGGGGCGTAAAATGATTGGTATACTTCACCGTAGTGAGCGAGCGTAGCGAGCGAGCCCGAACCCCTATAAGGAGGGTTCGGGGGGGTTCTCCCCCCGAGAAAATTTTGAAAAAAGAGAAGAGAAATGGTGCATTTTCAAGCAAATTTGAGAAAGCAGGAAGGTTAATAAAGCAATTGTGAAAGTGCAGTTATAACATTAATAAAGAGATGTCATATAACATAGGTAGCTGCTTATTCAGTGTATAACCACAGAGCTTCATAACAGACTTCGAGATACAATGCATTTCTGAGTACCTCACTCACAGATGTTTTTTATTTAACAAACTAAACTGGTTGCAAAGTAGCAGCATTCAACATTGTTTACTTTTTGTAAATGAAATCAGCACGTCTCTCTCTAAGAGCAGCAAACTTTTCAATAACTTTAGTGTTAAAGTCCGGGATTTTCTGAACTAGCTTGCTCTCTACAGAGAGCATTGCCAAAGCATTGAGTCTTTCCTCAAGCATGGTGTTTCTCAGGAATGTCTTAATCCTCTTTAAGGCTGAAAAACATCGTTCTGCCTCGACTGTTGTCATAGGAGTGGTTATGACAATTTTAAGTAAAGCCACTGTCTCTCCAAGTGACTTTTCCATGTTAAGTTTATGGATTAAAGCCAGCAAAGACAAGGCACTTGTGGCCTTCCGGTACACAGGCATTCCGTACAGTACAGTCAACTCAGTTCTCAGCTCTTCTTTATTGAGCATAGGATAAGCTCCCACAGCCTCATTCAGAGCACGCTCCGGGAAGGATTCATCATATTTGGCAAACTGTTGACTTTGCAATAATGTGGCACTCACCAAATGTTTAGTGAAAGAAAAACGCTCTCGTGCCTGCACAATTACAATGTCACAGATCTCCTTTGCAATTCGGACCATAGTGGTGATGTTTTTCCTGTGGTTTGTGAAAAAAGATTTCTCTGGCAGTTTGCTGTCTAAATTGTCAACCCCATCTCTCACTTTGCTTATGCTTTGTACAAACATAGTAGTATATACTTGCACTTTGACAGTATCTATCTCTCGTGCTTGTAACTGATTGTATAACAGGTCGACAGCTAGCATTATATCATGAAATAAATACAGTAAGAACTGAAACTCTCTGTCTTGTAGTGTTCTACCAAAGCCATGGGCTTCAATCTGACTTTTGTAATCAAACTCATCATTGGCTTCTATGGCTTCAAAACATTTCAGAAGGTCCTCTCTATGTTCATAGATTAGGTTGACTGTACGGATGTTAAAGTTCCAACGAGTTGAGGATCCCCTTGGAACGCTTTTGTCTACAATGTCATGAAGTGCTTCTGTTCTTTTGGGGGAACGCGAGAAGAATGCTGCCATGCCTCCTATATCCTGAAAGAAAATCCGTGTCTCGGTGATCTTTGATACTGCCTGTTGCATAATAAGATTAAGTTGGTGAGCGTAACAGTGCACATAATGAGCATTAGGGTACACATCTCGAATTCTCTTTTGTACTCCACTAAGGCTTCCACTCATTACGGACGCACCATCATAGCTTTGCGCAATAAGTTTTTTTTTTTGAGGCAGCTCTGGAAAAATTAAGCTCAGTTGACGCAGTATAGCTGCAGTAATGGTTTCTGCACTAGAGTCTCTTAAATGTGTGAAACCATAGAACCTCTCCACAACTTGTCTGTCATTGTCAATGTATCGAAACACTAATACGGACTGTGTTTTAGTGGCCACATCAGTGGTGTCATCAGCCTGAATAGCCACAAAGTCTGTGTTTTGCAATTCTTGCACAATATGGCTTCTCATAATTTCGAGCATACACTCAAGAAGTTCATTTTGTATTGTTTTAGAGGTGCCCTTAAAGACTGTAGCACGTGCTAAATGTGCTTCCATATCCTTGTCTATGCTTGCTATTAAATCCACAAGGCCTTTGAATATTCCAGGATTTGGGGAACCTTCCGATTCATCATGGCCTCGCAATGCCAGTTCAAAAGCACCACAGAAACGAATGCAATCAATTATTTTGGATAGAATCTGTCTGTTCCTATCAACTGTTTCATTGTGTTTCTGTATTGCTTTGCGGTATGCATCACTTATCTGCTGCTCAATCGGAGCATCTTCCCCCAACATTCCCAGTCTAGTCAGGTTTTCCATATGCTTTCTTGTGCGTGAATGCTTCTTTATTTTTTCAGACAAATGCTTCAAGTCTGTTACTCCTTGATTTGTCCAAGAAAACTCACCACCAAACAGCAAGCAGGGGAAGCAGAACAGAGAATTTCTTAAAGGGCACCCTGTAAGCCAATCAGCTTTTGTGTACCAGGCGTTTGAGAATGTACGTGTGGACATTTTTCCTCTGTCCTGGGAAGTTTGCTGTAGTTTTAGGTCAGGCCGATGAGGTCCCAATTGCTTTAAATCTATTTTCTCTTGAAGTGGCCGTGCCTGGAATGACCTTGTAATCAGCTCTTGTACTGTATTCATGATGACGATGCTGGCCTTACCAATATATATTAAAGAAACCTGCCAATAATCAAAGTACAACATATAAGGTGCGGTGCAATAATATAAAATTGCAGTATAAATACATATATCTTGTGCAGTATCGCAATAAATCTCCAACAGCTCCCCTTTGCACAACATGACTGCTAAAAATACAGCCTTACTGTCTGCTGCCTCTGTGTGCCATAGTGGTTGCTGAAGGCACTGAAACAGACACTGCTTGAGGGCTTTGAACAAGGCAAGGGATAGATAGTGCTGTTAACAACCGTTATTGCCCAAATCACAGGGCTAAGGGTGTTAGTAAATTCCATCCACTGAGGGTACAATGTTCAGAATGTGTGCCTACCCCAACCACCATGTACAGTGACCACACACATACCTCTAACTCCAATCTAAAAAAAAAATAGCATCAGTTTCCTTACCTTTAGCTCTGGTGTTTGCTGGGTCGTAGCCGGGGTGAAAGAGCAGCAAAGGAGGTCTTGTTCTTCGCCGGAAATATGACCAAAAATTTGGTAAGGGTTGTCAAGCTTTAGAAGGTGCTGAAAATAAAAATAACGTGCTGTAACTAGACAAGCATTGCTTTTAAAATACAAGTAATCCCAATGAATTTTACCAGCGTCAGTTCTTCAAGTTAACATAAAATAACTACAGTGTTCTTAAAATATTTATTTTGTTTGATGTTCGGGGAAACCAGACTTTTTTTAGTCTGCTACGTTAAAATTATCCATTGGAACCTGCTTACATTTAAATGTAATAATGATATGATTTTTAGCTTTCAGTATCTTTATGGAATATAATAGATCAAAATTTTAAATTCAAACGTTTCTACTAAAGACACGTTTAGAAGCGCAAGCGTTATCTCAGCACAACTCTTGCATCCCCCTCTCTCTCTGCCTGCCATTGCGCTCCATGTTTCTGAAAGGTGATAAAAAAAACACGTGAACTTGCGTTTCAAATGTCCAATCCTGCTGCAGCACACTTACAAAGCCCACACATGACAGTAACCCGATTCAAGGCCCCATTCTCCCGATTTTTTTTTTACAATCTCCCACTTTGCTCTTCTCAAATGTTGGCATGTACGAAAACCAAACGTGCATTTGCGTTTCAAATGTCCGATCCTGCGCAGCACAATTACAAAGCCCTTAGCCCACACATGATGACAGTAACCCGATTAATACTATGCCCACTTGAAATGTGTCCGATCCGATCCGATCCTGCTGCAGCAGTGCACACTTACAAAGAAAGCCCACACACACATCACAGTCAGTAACCCTAACCCGATTCAAGGCCCCAATCTCCCGCTTTTCTTTTTAAAATCTCCCACTTTGCTCTTAATGCTGGCATTGGCAAGGCATGTATATGGGAATCGGGAATGGGCCAGATCGGATCATCGGAATGCCTACGAGTACGTACTCAAAAAAGGGGGAATTACAGTAACGCCTGACACGTCAAAGGATGCGCGTGAATCGGATGCGCTGGAGGCCCCATTCACAAAAGCTGTCACTTCACATCCTGGCCCTCCTCTCTTCTTATGAACAGTAAATACATTTGCCGATACAGCCAGCCTCAACATGACAGTACATTAACAATAGACCAGACGGGGTGTTACTAACAACGCGCACGTGGCCTGAAAAACAAACAAACAGCCCCATCCCGCCCGGTCATGTGTCTGGTAAAGTGCACTGATTACTGTTAACGCGTCGTAGATAAGTGTACTTGTTTCACACACAAGGCGACCTTTGCACGAATCATGCATTTGTGTATATATTGTATGAACGTACTATATAAGGAAGATTTCTAAATGAAAGAACCGATTTATGGAATCCGTCAATCATACAGGTTAGGGCTGAGGAATTGAACCAAGAGCGTTCTGAAGGGAGAGGTTGGAGCGCTCAAAATGCCACGTATAGAAGGAATCCATATGCTATTAGTAGGGTGACCAGGCACCCGAAGGCTGTTTATATACACTCGGGGACTACCCGCGGAAGAATGCAGGGTTCGGTTGACTCTGTGTAGACCGTGTAAGTTATTAGATGACGCTTGCAAGGATCAAAATGTCACATTTATATACGACCTGCGTTATATTCAAGAGACAGCAGTGCTCACACGGCCATATAGATTACATATCATGCAAGACTTCTTGGGACCCAGGCATCTGAAGGTTGTGTTCTGATGCCAGGTGAGGAAAAGTGCAGGATTCAAAATGCTACACATAGAATCCATAATCTATATAATGGGAGGCGCCGGACTCACGAGGCGTTGCTTATATAGGGTGCACGTTCTATCTACGGAAGGCCGCGGGATTCAGAAGACGATGTCTAGAATCAATAAGGTTTCAGAGCGGGGGTGCAGGAGTAAAAAGGCTGTTTATGTGGAACCCACGTGCTATCTAAACGTCACTGTGGGATTCAGAAGGTGATGTACAGAATCCATAGGGTGTCACAGTGAAGGTGCAAGAATGAAAGAGCTTTTGTGGAGTAGCGCCCACCTACGCTCCGAGGAAGACTATAGGTTTCGTAAAGTTGTGTAAAGAATCCATAAGGCAACAGAAGGCGAAGAAATGTGACAGCCCACGGGCTCTCCGAGGACGACTGCTTGATTTTTAAACTATGGACAGAGTCCATAGGATCACACCGAGAGTGTGGGAGTAGGAAGGCTGTGCTTACACGGGGTCCACTGTCTCTGCCGAAGACTGCGGCTGGACTCAGAAGATGTACAGGATTAGGAAGTGTGACAAAACACGGCCTGCCACTGTCTGACAACCCCGGGCTCATTGACAATGAATATTCAACATTTTAGAGGGAAGGGAGGTGCGAAATGTGGAGGAGATTGTAGGAAGCCACGCTCGGGTCATCCCTGGGGGCCATGTCTGCACCTCTGGTGCTTACAAGCCAGGGGCAGGCTGGGGCAGGGGTGCGACTTTTCAATACAGGGCGCTAAAACAGGGAAGGGGCTGCCTCCTCCAAAATCAATGATAATGAGCTGTGCAGTCGCAGACTGCAGTACTCACCACAATGGACAAGTCAGGGACAGGGACAACAGAGTAGAGTAGAGTACTGAGTACACAAGAATTGTCTCGACAGCACACGAGTCACACAACGGGTCCTGTACGCACCGCCGCCACGAGGTTATGCAGACAGTGTGGCACCACCGCGTGCGTGATGACGCGACACAGACTGCAGAGTGCGCACCTCATGGCCAATCACTGTCACTGTGTTCAGACATAAGCCACAGTGATTGGCCATAGTTGCGCGGCACCCAATGCAGTTACTCGTAGGGGGTCTGAGAGGCTGTATCAGGCTCTCAGCCAATCCAGAGACGCTGCATTAGCAGCGCCTGCCCTGGATTGGCGAAAGAGCACGGATAGGGCTCGCCCGGATACCGAGAGACGGGGCTGCTGTATGATGCAACCCTCGGCCTCTCGGCCCCCTCCTTTCAGTAGTACTCAGTGGCAGACAGTGCGGCGAATGCGCATGCTCGTGCTTGTCGTGAGACAAACTCGAGCATGCGCAAATAAATTGCGAGCCGGCTGTCTGTCAACTGTGTCAGTGCTCGCCCCCGGCCCCACCCCCTTCATCATGTCCGAGTCCGACGCAAGCCAATAAATAATATCATTGCATTGCAATTTGCTTTTTGCGTGCGTGCGTTCGCCGCGTGGTAAGTGGGGCTCCGCCCCTGCGCCCCAATGGACGCACCGCTGCTGCCATGCACCCTGCCCTATGAACCTTTAGGGCCTACCTTAGGGGTGGCTTTTAAGTATTAAAAAGGTAGGTTTAGGCATGGCAAAATGTTTATTGTGCCATGTCGAAATGGAAGTTTAAAAGTGCACAACAGGCTGCAGTGGCAGGCCTGAGAAGTGTTTTACAATCTTTCTTTAGTGGGTGGCATAATGCCTGCTACAGTTCACCAGTAGCATTGAATTTACAGGCCATGGGTACATATAGTACCATGTAATAGGGAGTTATAGGTAAATTACATGTGCCAATTAGGGTAGGCTAATTTTGCCATGTCCAAGTGAGGGAGCACACACACTGTACCACTGGTTAGCAGTGCCAATGCCAACAAAAACGAGTTCAGCATGGGGTACAGCAAAATGCGCATTAAATGCAGGAAGATCAGTGTCAGTATATAGTATCATAAAATATAATTAAGACAAGGCCTGAAAGTAGGTGATGCTGTAGTGATGTCTGTCTTAGTCAAATAGAGTAATAGCTTTTGAATCTCAACGATAAATCATGCAGGACAGAAGAATCAGTAAACTTTCTTGTTGCCAAAGCAGGGGTGGGTAGAGAGAAATTGAGTCTAGCATGACATTTCAAGTATTTTAAACTTGCCCCTTAACATAATTTAACAAAAGTTGACGTTTCGACCCCTGATATGCTTTAACTTACAGCAGTTCTTCATCATGACAACAGATAGGAGACACTCCCTTTTCTAAATTAATTGTTTGTCCTACATGAGCAAACAACAGAATAAGTCAGTCTGTAAAATAGTTTTACCTGTTGTGGGGATTACGAAAACGAGGTTGAAGGCTTTTCTGGGACTCATGCTCTCAAGCGCCTGAAGGTGTGGGACAAATAGGCCTGCTGGCCCAGCAGTACAGTATGTATTATACATAATGCAGGTTTTGAAGCATATTTCATGAGATCCAAAACATTAAGTTATTATATTTTCTCTAATGCAGGGTAAATGGACTATGGTTTTGTATGATCTTAGGGGAAGATAGGGGCTGTCATCTCTTGCAGTGATGCAGGCTTAAATCTGCATAGCAGCTGACCTGGAGGCCTTAATGCACCTGGCCAATCTGGCATATGTCCTATCAGATTAATGTCTAGTACGCTGCTTGCTGCCAAGGAAAGCAAATACTTGTAACCTGCCATCACATTACCTTTAAACAGTTTAACACTTTAAAGAGCCAAACCTCCATATTCGTTTACAATCGCACCTGTGCTATATCGCCACACTTCTTTCTGCCTGACGATATTGTGCTCTAAATGCAGCCTAAAGAAGAGGTGGAGGATCATGTTTATAGAAGTGCAGAAAGAAACGTAAAAAATGTTTATAATATATTATCACAGTTGCGCCTTGAGACCCTCACGGGTGAGTAGCGCGCTTTATAAACCCCTGATTGATTGAATGATTTATTCGTGCACTAGGGAAAAATGCCATCCCATTAAAAAGTTATTTTGAAGGGGGAATGCTAACCGTTACAAATTGAAATATGTGTGAAATGTCGTAGGTGGAGAAATAACCGTAGTTTGTTGAGAGGGACAGATGGCAGAGGACAAGACAATAAACGAGCCGGTAGTTGTGAATCTTCATCTCTTTCTACAATTTCTTCTGAATACGTATTCTGTCAAGCAGCTATCTTGTTTTTTTGTTCAACAGTGAAAGTTTCCTGGCAGAGATTTTAATAGGTTAGTCATGAGAATTCCATGTATATATCATTACTAATAGAGTGACAGAAGGCACTGAGAGCTACTAGAGAAATGCCAAAAGCGGAAGCTTTTTTTTGGCCAGCTTAAATCTAAATCAGAATTTTCAGAGAGTTATTTAAGTGCATACTGCAAATATACAAAGTAGAAGGTCCGAAACCTCAGTAGGAGGATGTGACACTTAGGAGGAAGTAGCCCCAGCCATAGATATGAATTATTGTGCATGCCACAAACTGCAGTATAAAAATATGTTTACAATAAGGATATGATTTCTTGAAAAGGAAACCCCTTGGGAGGGATTCCAAGATTTCCCTGGAACCATGAGCCACTGTTGTGTCCTAGTTAGGCTTTTTCCATTTTAATTTACAGAGAAAGAATGCTGCTGTCAGATACTGCAATCTGACATTCATGGATTGCCACTTCCAGTGTACCTGATCAATAAATCTTGTTGCCTTTCCATTAATGGTTTTGGTATACTTTTTGTACCGTAAAATGAATCTGTCAGTTCATATCTTACAAAAAGGCTTTGGGGATGCTGTGATGTGAGGAGTCTCTGAGCCTGAGAAAAATAAACTAGAGAAAAAGGAGAGGAAGAGAGAGAGAGAGAGGGATGAGCTCTATCGAAATGAAAGCTACACAGTGGCTGCCTAAGTTAGTAGGGACTCTTCTTATTCCAACGAGGTCCTAACATCCGGAGCAATTAGTGTATGTGTGAGGACAGTAGGCGTTACAGAGCCCATGTGACAAAGAATGACTAAAAACATAACATCCCTCTGAAACCGCATGCAAAGCCAACTGAATCCCAGAGGTCCATCACACTTGGGAGACCAGGGTAGAGTAGTTGGAGTGAAAGACCAGGGATGAACAGATGGGGGATGTTAGAGTCGGGGATCTCTGGTTGGCGCAAGGTTGCCCTTGTGTCAAGCAGGAACCCTCTCCTCCACGTCAGGGCGCAGGATAACCCCTCGCGAATGACCCTTGCTCACCCTCTAGGTGCGTGGCGTGAGCAGCCAAGGCGATTCCTCAGGCGTTGTTGGTTAAGCACTTACAATCATACATACAGTAAATACATCAATCCCCCCAGAAACGGACACCAGACTTGGATATATATAGAAATACGATTCTTTATGTAAAAATAGGTATATATCTCGGCAGACTTATCACAAGACCAATAACGTTTTCGCTATGCCACCAGGTTGTAAAGCAGGCAAATGTTCTTTGTTCTTAGCTTCAAATGGAGACTTTGTAGTCTCTTGCAAATGTTACTTGTGGTTCCAGTACTCACAGAGATCAACTCCTGCGAACGGGGAAATAAGGCGTTGCGGGCCCCGAGCCCGATGCTGGAACTTCTTTCGTGATGTGGAGAGTCGGCACAGGTCGGTGCGACTCTCGGCTTGGGAAGTGCTCTTGGGTCCTCAATCAGCAGGTGTGGGCACGTAGGCAGGCGCGGCCAGCGACCCTTTAGCACGGCGGTGCCGGAGGGTCTCCACAGCGGGGGCGGCGCGGCCTGAGGTGTCTGGGGATAGCGAAGCGGGGTCGCAGGGCACGGTCAGTGCAGCTGGATGACCCGGCGTAGATCACAGTCGTCGGACGGCTTCCGGCGGGAGGGGTGATAGCGCGGTCAGCGCGCTCCAGTAGCAGGCGGTGACAGGGATGCCGGCGGCCTGGCCCGGGGACAGAGGGCGGCTCTGGACGGAGCGGGGCTCTCACGGGTTTGAGGCAGGCAAGCTTCTGAGTGTCACGACCCTAGGAGGGGCGATGAGGGGCGCAGTCTCTTTCCAGCGGGATGCACACACGGCTCGAATTGGAGGACGAGCAAAAGCACAGAGAACCCACTGGTCCTGGGGTTCAGTTCAGGGGGCAAGCTCAGATCAAGCCCTTGGAGAATGTTCAAGCACAAAGTAGCAAAGTCTTTTCAGTAAGTCTCTTCCTCTCCTTTCTCAGCAAGGCAAGCAGCAGGCCAGCTCCTCCAGCGTCTTCTTCTCCTTCTAGTCGGGCAGAGGTTCTTTGTGGTAAACAGGATTCTGATTTCTTAGGAGCCAGGCTCCTACTTTTATACCATGATTCTTTTGTTCTTTAGCGCCAGGGGGCCTGGGCCTGGCTCAGTCCAGTTCTGGAGCACTTTGTTATGGTGACTCTGCTCTTTCCTTTCAGCAGCAGGGCAGAGACATCAGCCGCTCCACAGGGGGCGGCACCGGCTTTGTGGTGGCAGAGCACAGGTCTATTCAAGAGTCAAGGTGTACTCCTCCTACCCATCCTGGTGTCATCTCCCTTCCCACCACCTGGCAGCCAACCTGTCTCTGGGGATTCCCCAACCCTGCCCCTTACTGTTGCTAGGCAGAACACACACACACAGCAGAGGCGGACTGAAATGGCCAGGTCAGTAAATACTAACTTTCTAAAAGTAGTATTTACAAACCCAGGATATTAAAATAAACTTGACTACAAGAAGTATTTTATTATTCTGAGTTCAGGCATACTAAACTTAACATTCTACCATGCTCTCTGAGTCCACTGGGGTCACAGCGTGTAGTGACTCCAGCAGCCCATTCTGGCCTATGGAGAGCAGGTAGCCTTCAATAGTGAAAAACGAAAATGGCTGTAATTCACTACTAAGACATGCCACACACATCAGGGCATGTCCTACCTTATGCCTACAATGCACCCTGCCCTTGGGCCTACCAGAGGGGTGGCTAATATGTAGGTAAGGGAAGGTTTAGGGACTGGCAAGTGGGGGCACTTGCGCAGTCTGCGCGACGGTCCCAGACCGCGCACAGGGTCTGCGGTGGCAGACCCTAGACACATTTTACAAGGCCGCTTTCTGTGGGTGGCGCAACCAGCGCTGCAAGCCCACCAGCAGCATTGGCATTCACAAGCCCTGGCACCCCTGGTGCACTTTACTGGGGACTGACAGTGAATCCAATAAACCAATCATGGACATCAATTACAGGTACACTTTATCTAGGGAGCACTTGCACTGCGGCACGGATTAGCCGTGGCGCAGTGCCCTGAGCGGACAACACCAGCAAAACAATCGAGGCACACCATCAAAAAGTGGAAGGGAAACTCACGCCAAGGTGCCAGGTCTAACACGTGTCCCCTCCAGCTGAAATGTGGGGAGAACTACCCTTGCCCAGGGGGTTCCTCGTCACTAAGGCGGAAATACCTGGACAGACCGTCAGCGTTGGCGTGATCTGTACCAGGACGGTGTTCCACCGTAAAGTCCATACCCTGTAGGGAGATGGACCACCTCAACAGCTTCGGGTTCTCACCCCTCATTTGCATCAACCATCTGAGGGGCCTGTGGTCCGTCTGAACCCGGAAGTGAGACCCAAACAAGTAGGGTCTTAGCTTCTTCAGCGCCCAGACCACAGCAAATGCTTCTCGCTCAATTGCACTCCACCTACTTTCCCGTGGAAGTAACCTCCTACTGATGAAGGCTACGGGTTGGTCCCAGCCCTCCTCAGTCATCTGTGAAAGAACAGCCCCTACACCATGCTCTGAAGCGTCTGTCTGTACTAGGAATTCCTTGGAGAAGTCAGGGGCCAAGAGCACGGGCGCCGTGCACATGGCAGTCTTCAGGGTGTCGAAAGCTTTCTGACAGGTGTCAGTCCAAATCACGTTCCTGGGCTGCTTCTTGGAAGTCAGCTCTGTCAAGGGGGCAACGATCGTTCCATAGCCCTTGACAAACCTCCTGTAGTACCCAGTGAGCCCCAGGAAGGCCCTCACTGCGGTCTGCGTCTTGGGGGGTTCCCAAGCCAGGATGGTCTCAATTTTGGGTTGCAAGGGTGCCACCTTGCCACTCCCCACTTGGTGTCCCAAGTACACCACGGAACCCTGCCCGATCTGGCACTTGCTTGCCTTGATCGTGAGGCCTGCTCGGCGCAGCGCCATCAACACTTCCCAGAGGTGGCGCAGGTGTTCAGGCCAGGTGGCACTGAACACTGCGATGTCATCCAGGTAGGCGGCACTGAACGCATCCAGCCCAACCAGTACCTGGTTGACCAACCTCTGAAAGGTGGCAGGGGCATTCTTCATCCCAAATGGCATGACTCGGAACTGGAAGTGCCCATCTGGTGTAGAGAATGCGGACCTCTCTTTGGCCCCATCGGTCAAGGCGATCTGCCAGTACCCAGACGTTAAATCAAACGTACTGAGGAACCGGGCAGCCCCCAGCCGATCAATGAGCTCATCAGCTCTGGGGATGGGGTGCGCGTCAGTCTTCGTGACTGAATTGAGTCCTCTGTAGTCCACACAGAACCGGAGTTCAGGTGTGGCTCCCGGCGCAGCAGCCTTTGGGACCAAGACCACGGGGCTGGACCAAGGACTGCTGGAGGACTCAACCACCCCTAGCGCAAGCATTTTGGAGACCTCCTCCTTAATGCAAGCTCTGACCCTGTCAGTTACCCGGTAAGCCTTATGCTTTACAGGTAAGCTGTCTCCTGTGTCCACATCATGGACGCACCAATCTGTGACACCAGGAACCAGGGAGAATCGGTCGGAAAACTGTCCCAGCAAGTGGCGGCAATCTTCCTGTTGTTCGGGCGTCAGGGTGGGTGAGAGGTTAACTCCATCCACTGACCCATCTTTCTCAGAGGCCACTAAGAGGTCAGGAAGAGGCTCGGTCTCCTCTTCCATTCCATCATCAGTGGCCAGCAGCATGCCCACTTCGGTCCTCTCTAAGTGGGGCTTAAGGCGGTTAACATGTAGGACCCTCAAAGGGTTCCTGGGAGTCTGCATGTCCACCAAGTAGGTGATAGGACTTTTGCGCTCCACAACCTCAAATGGACCTGTCCACTTATCCTGAAGTGCACACGGCTCCACTGGGGCCAAGACCCACACCTTTTGTCCAGGTTGAAGCTCTACCAGAGTGGCATTCCGGTCGTACCACCGCTTCATCTCCTCCTGGCTGGCTTCCAGGTTTGCCTCAGCAAGTTGCCTGTAACGCCGAGTCTGGTTTCGGAAGGCCAGCATGTAACTATATACATTCTGGGGAGGTTTCCTGGGAGATTGCTCCCAGCCTTCCTTTACCAAACTCAGAGGTCCTCTTACCGGGTGACCATACAGAAGCTCAAAGGGGCTGAATCCTAGAGACTTCTGTGGCACCTCTCGGTAAGCGAAGAGCAGGCATGGCAAGAGGACGTCCCACTTACGCCTCATTGGACCGTCCAGGCCCATGATCATGCCTTTGAGGGTTCGGTTGAATCTCTCAACCAACCCATTTCCTTGGGGGTGGTAAGGAGTGGTGAACTTGTAAGTTACCCCACACTCCTTCCACAGGGATTTCATATATGTGGATATGAAATTGGTCCCCCTGTCGCTCACCACCTCTAGAGGGAATCCCACTCGGGAGAAAATTCCCATCAGTGCCCGTCCCACCACGGGGGCCGTCACTGTCCTCAGAGGGATGGCTTCAGGGTACCGGGTGGCATGGTCCACCAAGACCAGGATGAACCTGTTGCCCAGGGCTGTCTTGGGGTCCAGAGGCCCCACAATATCAATACCCACTCGTTGGAATGGCGTACCGACCACAGGGAAAGGTTGCAGAGGAGCCTTATGCTTCCCTCCGCTCTTACCACTTGCCTGGCAAGTCTGACAGGTTCTGCAGTAGGAATCTGAATTCTTATGCATTTGGGGCCAGTAAAAGTGGGTGACAAGCCTGTCATAGGTCTTGTCCATCCCCAAATGTCCTGCTAAAGGCACATCGTGAGCCAGCCCCAGTAGGAAGGTTCTGAACTTCTAGGGCACCACCAGCACACGGGCTGACCCAGGTTCAGCAGCCTTAGGCTCGGAATACAGGAGGTCACTCTCCCAGTACACGTAGTGTGTTTTGGCCTGAACACCGTTGGCCTGGTCTGCAGCCTGTTGCCGCATACCCACGAGAGAAGGGCATTCTTTCTGCTCCCTGCAGAATTCCTCCCTGGAGGGACCTCCTTCTTGCTGCCAATGGGTCAGCTCAGGCAAGTCTCCCAGTTCGGCGATCTGTTCCCCGGTAGGCTCCAGAGCATCCCCCTCCGGGTCTGCTTCCTCCTGGGCCGTGGGAACTTCGGGGGCCGGTTTCCCGCGCCTCCTGCGCCTTCTCCCTAAGGCCGGTTCCTGGACCTCTCCCTCAGGCTCCAGGACCCTCTCAACACCCCTACTGGCTGCCATGGACCGGGTGGTCACGCACGCCCAGTCGGGTAGACCCACCATCCTCAGATGCGTGGTCTTCTCCACCTTTTCCCAAGGGGAACTCTCCAGGTCGTTCCCTAGCCGACAGTCTACAGGCATGTCAGTTCTCACAGCGACTTGTAGAGTACCAGAGACCTCCCCCCACTCAAAGGGAACTTGAGCCATTGGACAACGACTCTCTACGTTGTCAGCATTGACAACCCTACAGTAGGCATTGGGTACAATTTGCTCTTGAGACACCAGGTGTTGCCTCACCGAGGTCACGCTGGCTCCTGTATCTCTAAGAGCCTCAACCTTCTTTCCATTGATGGTCACTACTTGCCCATATTTCTTAGTGTTAGAGGGCAGGTAGGTGACAGGGACCATCTCACTGTCTCCTAGCGAGACTAGGGTTATCTGCCCGGGACCCCCACCCTCCTGGACTGCTACCTCCTCCCCAAAGTTAACACTAGCTACTTGCCGGGGTGGAGCACCAGTGGGTGCGGTCTTACCAAACAGGCGACACTTAGGATCAGAGGCAATGTGACCCGGGTCACCACACCTATAACAATTGAAGGGCCCCTTTGGAACAGGTCTACCTGTCGGGGCCC
The DNA here is from genome assembly GCF_964204655.1 of Triturus cristatus. NCBI lineage: Eukaryota > Metazoa > Chordata > Amphibia > Caudata > Salamandridae > Triturus > Triturus cristatus. The sequence goes on from NC_140588.1 coordinate 516,921,819, forward strand.
CGTTCTGCTGCAGGGGTGGGGGAGGCTGAGAACCCTTCTGCTGGTTCCCTTGGGAATTACTTTGGGGGCCTTTTTGGAACCCCTTCTGTTTACCCTTGTCCCCCCCACTCTTCTGCTGGGGACCCTGCCCACCTTTGGCGGAGTCTCCCACTTGACCCTTGTGGACCCTGGTGCTGAGCCAGCGGTCCGCCTCCTCAGCAAGCTTCCTCGGGTTGGACAGCTTGCTATCAATCAGGTGCTGGCGTAGCTCAGGAAAACATTGACTGGACAAGTGCTCCCATGCAATTAAATCAAGCAGCCCTTGATAATCATTCACTTTGCTACCCTTCACCCAACCATCCAGTGCTCTGCAGAAAAAGGTCACATATTCCACATACGTACTCTCAGGGATCTTCTTAGTCTCCCTGAACCTCTGTCTATATAGCTCAGGAGTTAACCCATACCTGGTCATTAAAGCTTCCTTCATATGGGGGTATGAGGTCTGGACTTCTAAGGGCAAATCTAACAGTGTGTCCCGCCCTTCAGCAAGGAACCTTCCCCACAACCCCGCTCCCCAGTCTTTCTCAGGGACCCGGTGTGAGGACATGGCCACCTCGTAGGCTCTAAACCACTGCCCTATGTCATCCTTTCTAAAATACTCCTTTACTGCATCTTTGGGGATGTACACCTTGGACTCTACCTGCACCGGTGGAGTGCTGCCACCAGAAGGAGCGGTATCCAAACTTTTCGCCTTCAGCTCCAACTCCTTCAATCTGATATCATGATCCATTTGGCGTTGTTGTGCCTCCAGGGCCAACTTCTGCTTTTCCATTTCCATTTGTCCTGCCAACTTTGCCATCTCCATTGCATGCGCCCTGTCTGCTGCCCTGTCTGCCAGCTCCTCTGGCGACCGGACTCTGCTGGGCTCCTCAAGGTTGTCGGGTGGAACGATGTCCCCCGCATTCCGTGGGTCTCGTGACTCCCTCCAGGCTCTTAGCGCCTTGGCGTACTGGGTTCTCCTCTTGAATCCAGCATGGGGAACTCGGAATTTTACACTGTAGCCTTTCAATTGCTCTATCGTGTAGCCTTCCAGTCTCTCCCAATCCACCTCATCTATTCCAGAAATCACGGAGAGCGCTCTTCCAGCAGAGAGTGAGCCAGGCATGGTTGCAGTAATGGCAGATGTCTCAACAAAGTTCAACAATTAAAAACCTGTGGCTGCGTTATTTGGTCTGCTCTCACTATCTGGTGATTAATAATTCACTGTATGCAAATTACAAGTGCAAATCCGAAATCCCAACCGCTGCCACCAATGTTAGAGTCGGGGATCTCTGGTTGGCGCAAGGTTGCCCTTGTGTCAAGCAGGAACCCTCTCCTCCACGTCAGGGCGCAGGATAACCCCTCGCGAATGACCCTTGCTCACCCTCTAGGTGCGTGGCGTGAGCAGCCAAGGCGATTCCTCAGGCGTTGTTGGTTAAGCACTTACAATCATACATACAGTAAATACATCAATCCCCCCAGAAACGGACACCAGACTTGGATATATATAGAAATACGATTCTTTATGTAAAAATAGGTATATATCTCGGCAGACTTATCACAAGACCAATAACGTTTTCGCTATGCCACCAGGTTGTAAAGCAGGCAAATGTTCTTTGTTCTTAGCTTCAAATGGAGACTTTGTAGTCTCTTGCAAATGTTACTTGTGGTTCCAGTACTCACAGAGATCGACTCCTGCGAACGGGGAAATAAGGCGTTGCGGGCCCCGAGCCCGATGCTGGAACTTCTTTCGTGATGTGGAGAGTCGGCACAGGTCGGTGCGACTCTCGGCTTGGGAAGTGCTCTTGGGTCCTCAATCAGCAGGTGTGGGCACGTAGGCAGGCGCGGCCAGCGACCCTTTAGCACGGCGGTGCCGGAGGGTCTCCACAGCGGGGGCGGCGCGGCCTGAGGTGTCCGGGGATAGCGAAGCGGGGTCGCAGGGCACGGTCAGTGCAGCTGGATGACCCGGCGTAGATCACAGTCGTCGGACGGCTTCCGGCGGGAGGGGTGATAGCGCGGTCAGCGCGCTCCAGTAGCAGGCGGTGACAGGGATGCCGGCGGCCTGGCCCGGGGACAGAGGGCGGCTCTGGACGGAGCGGGGCTCTCACGGGTTTGAGGCAGGCAAGCTTCTGAGTGTCACGGCCCTAGGAGGGGCGATGAGGGGCGCAGTCTCTTTCCAGCGGGATGCACACACGGCTCGAATTGGAGGACGAGCAAAAGCACAGAGAACCCACTGGTCCTGGGGTTCAGTTCAGGGGGCAAGCTCAGATCAAGCCCTTGGAGAATGTTCAAGCACAAAGTAGCAAAGTCTTTTCAGTAAGTCTCTTCCTCTCCTTTCTCAGCAAGGCAAGCAGCAGGCCAGCTCCTCCAGCGTCTTCTTCTCCTTCTAGTCGGGCAGAGGTTCTTTGTGGTAAACAGGATTCTGATTTCTTAGGAGCCAGGCTCCTACTTTTATACCATGATTCTTTTGTTCTTTAGCGCCAGGGGGCCTGGGCCTGGCTCAGTCCAGTTCTGGAGCACTTTGTTATGGTGACTCTGCTCTTTCCTTTCAGCAGCAGGGCAGAGACATCAGCCGCTCCACAGGGGGCGGCACCGGCTTTGTGGTGGCAGAGCACAGGTCTATTCAAGAGTCAAGGTGTACTCCTCCTACCCATCCTGGTGTCATCTCCCTTCCCACCACCTGGCAGCCAACCTGTCTCTGGGGATTCCCCAACCCTGCCCCTTACTGTTGCTAGGCAGAACACACACACACAGCAGAGGCGGACTGAAATGGCCAGGTCAGTAAATACTAACTTTCTAAAAGTAGTATTTACAAACCCAGGATATTAAAATAAACTTGACTACAAGAAGTATTTTATTATTCTGAGTTCAGGCATACTAAACTTAACATTCTACCATGCTCTCTGAGTCCACTGGGGTCACAGCGTGTAGTGACTCCAGCAGCCCACTCTGGCCTATGGAGAGCAGGTAGCCTTCAATAGTGAAAAACGAAAATGGCTGTAATTCACTACTAAGACATGCCACACACATCAGGGCATGTCCTACCTTATGCCTACAATGCACCCTGCCCTTGGGCCTACCAGAGGGGTGGCTAATATGTAGGTAAGGAAAGGTTTAGGGACTGGCAAGTGGGGGCACTTGCGCAGTCAGCGCGACGGTCCCAGACCGCGCACAGGGTCTGCGGTGGCAGACCCTAGACACATTTTACAAGGCCGCTTTCTGTGGGTGGCGCAACCAGCGCTGCAAGCCCACCAGCAGCATTGGCATTCACAAGCCCTGGCACCCCTGGTGCACTTTACTGGGGACTGACAGTGAATCCAATAAACCAATCATGGACATCAATTACAGGTACACTTTATCTAGGGAGCACTTGCACTGCGGCACGGATTAGCCGTGGCGCAGTGCCCTGAGCGGACAACACCAGCAAAACAATCGAGGCACACCATCAAAAAGTGGAAGGGAAACTCACGCCAAGGTGCCAGGTCTAACAGGGGAGCTTGGCTGAATGCTACAAATTACTCCAGTTAGGAGTAGGGTACCGGTTGTGAACTGTCGTGGTATTTGTCTGTTTCACTTTGTAAGAGGCAACACATTGTTTAGTGGTTACTTACTGTTCAGAGTCAGGAGAATCCAGGGGCAGTGCATTGGCTCATTAGTCTGGAGACCAGGTCTTGTTTGGGTCATAAGGTGATCACATATGAGACACTTCAGTTCCATTAGGTCTCAGAATAAAGCACATCTTTGGTCCTGGCAGGTGGTAGGGAGTTCATCCCCTTTTTGGGAAAAGCTCCTTGATCCTCATAAACTAAGAAATGTTGCAGATCACCCAAGAGTCTCCTCTTTGGGCAATTATCATATTCCCATTGATAGTTATGATGTAGAAGATGTTTGTCTCAGAAGTCATGCACACACAAAGAAGCTACCCTGAATGAAAGAAAGTAAATTCGGAATTGTTACCGGAAGGTACAAGGTACTAGGTGGGGGTGCCGGGCAACCCAAAAAATGGGAAGGACTGACCTCACACACCACCAGGTGTCATGCTTCATCATCGGCAGTCCTCGCTCTCTAGAAACCAAGTTTGGTAGAGAGCGGGCCTACACCTGGAAACAGGGAGGCACTTCTAAAATTTAAGTGGGGGCCTGTGAAAAAAGTGATCTTAAAAACCAATGTTAAAGCTGAAATACATTTATTCGCTGGGCATTTACTTGGTATTAAAAATAGATGTGGGGGATGGGGGACCTAGTATCCCATCACCACTGTGGTCATTATCGTCAACATGTTTCTGTCAAAGTGGCCATGGGAGTCCGTGGCATTCATCGGATCGGAAAGTACTTTGGGTCCGATCTTTCCAAAGTTGGTCAGATATTACCACTATATAGGGTGACCTGTGACGTCCTCTAACTGAACAGTACTCTTTAAACCTGTAAAACAAAATGAGATTGCCATCAGAATGATGTCTGCACGATATCCGGTCACAAAAGAACGGAATAACATACATACCATGCATATACAATGATTACACAGGATCTGAGGTCGTCCAAGTGGCCACGAGTGTTTCAGCTAATTTACAAGTGGCGGACCTGGAACTCCTCCAAGACTTAGATCAGCTGGCAAGAGAGCCATTCAGACCACCGACTACCAGAGGTAGAACTGGGAGTTGATGTGGGGTGCAGGGTCAACTCAGCTTTCAAGCCAAATTCAATATTTATACCATTCATGCACAGAGATGGCTTGGATGTTTTCTCTGAATTGGTTACCATGGACCTTAAGAGACTTGCATGTGATTCTATCAAACAATTCTGCATTGATAATGCAGGTAGACTACTTGAATACAATGTAGTCTTGCAGATGATTTCAGCAAGAAATGACATTGTTATCCAGCAATCAGATAATGGGGGCTATATAGTGTTGTGGCCATTGTCTATGTCTAAAGCTCAGGCTTATTCACAATTAAATGATGCACAATGCTACAGCAGAATGTCCACCAACAGCTACAACAAGGTCAAGGAGGGTTTCCATAATCAGTTGTTATAATGGCGGGGCATGGGGCTACTAAACGACGATGAATTGAAATTTCTTAAAATTGAACATCCAGTGATTCCGGTGCTGTATCTGATTCCGAAAATACATAAACACGCCAGTAATCCCCCGGGAGACCCATTTTATCTGCTATTGGGGGATCATTTGGAACAACTTCCAAGTACATTGATTACTTCCTTCAGGATCTTGTTAGAAATTTACCATCTTTCATACTTGACACCGGTGATTTCCTTAAGAAAATCCATGACAGTGTGTGGGATAACTCGAATGTCTTCATGACGCTAGACATGTCATCCCTGTACACCAGCATAAGACATGAACAAGGCCTAAGAGCCATCAAATACTTTCTGGGGGTCAGAGCCATCGGTTCGTATCAACACACCATTATGTTGTCACAAATGATAGATTGGTGTTTGGACAATTTTTTCCTGTTTGATAAACATCTGTACAAAGAGATGCAGGGAACTGCTATGGGCACCTGCTTCACCCGCAGTTATGCAAATTTGCATATGGGCTGGTGGAAGGAGCAGGTGTTCACCTCGGAATTTTCAGGAGAATGGGCTGAGAACATTGTCCTTTGGTCACGATATATCGATGACCTCTTTGTGCTTTGGAAAGGGTCCATTGAATGAGCTAGGGCCTTTGTGGATCAATTTAATGTTAACGATCTTAATTTAGTATTCACCAGCAACAACAGAGGTCAAATTTCTAGACTTGAAGGTCTATGTCCACGACAATTATATCCATTCCTGGACCTTCCGTAAGGAGACCGCGGGCAATTCCATACTTCATGCGCAGAGTTTTCATCCGCTCAAATTGAGGCAGAGCATTCCCTATGCGGAAAACCTGCGTATGAAAAGAAATTGCAGCGAGGCGCAGTCTTTGAAGGAAGTACAAGCTGAGCTAGATCTCAGATTCCATGCATGAGGCTACAGCCCAGAGGCGCTGAAAAACTCAAAGACCTAAGTTGAAGCCATTTCTAGAGAGGCACTGTTGTTCAAACCCAGCAAAACTAAGACCAAATCTAACTCACAGGGCTCTGTGAGAATGATCACGGGGTATAACACCTACCACCAGAGAGTTAGGAACATCCTTCACTCACATTGGAATCTGATTCAGAGCGATCCGACTAGTGGACCCTCTATGCCCAAACATCCATTCCTATCATTTAGGAGGGCTAAATCCATGAGGGGAGAACTTTGTTCCAGTAGTCCGGAAATGGCTAAATCAGATTCTTGGCTGGCATCGCCCCCAGGTTTCCATAAGTGTCATAAATGTAAGGCATGTACCATCGGCCAAAACACCAGTGAGGTTTATAGTCCTCTGAGTAACACCACTTTGAAAATCAGTCATTCACTCAATTGTAGGAGTGAGTATGTGGTGTACATGCTCCAATGTTCTTGTCCCAAACGCTATGTGGGCAGTACTAAACATATGGGCCACATAAGAATCCTTCAACATTTAAGAGCAATTGCCTAGGATGACAAAACACATCCGGTTGCACGACACATTAATGACGTACATGGAGGTAACAGTTTGGATCTGGTGTATTATGCCATTGATTCAGTCCCTAGTCACATAAGGGGTGGAAACAGGGAACTTAAGTTGCGTAGACTCGAGTCTCATTACATTATTTTGCTTAATAGTAAGATCCCTAATGGTCTGAACTCGGATGAGGAATTGTACATTCATTTGTAACATTCCCGTCTTTCAGTTACTTTGGGCTTGCTCCTCACGCCCCTTGAGTCCCGATCCAGCATTCTCAGCTGCAAGCAGAATATTCTGGTGGCCTTTATATTTCTTTTTTTTTTTATCACTTGGATGGGGCAAGGTCACTTTAGTTGTCGAACACTCATTTCACAATTTTGTGTGTTTATTTCTTATCCTAATTGGATAACCTTTTGTTACAGTGTATGTGGGAGGTTCAGCGGGAGGATTATCTCTTGCAAGTTAAGATTGAGAAAGGACGTCAGGGACACTTGTCCAACTACTCTCTGTTTCATTTGATTCTGACATTACATGTCATTTTAATTGTCTGTCGTCTATATGCCCACTTGGGATTCACATTTGCATTATAATTTAAGCCATTCGGGTTGAGTTTGCCCTTCTGGCTTTCTTTGTGCAGACAGCAGTACCTAGACTGTATCAACTTGTGTTATGATATAAATTGGTAATTCCCTTCATTGTCCTCGTCCCAACCTCACATTTTGGTTTGAAAGCTGGAGCCATACCACATTCAAATGTGTACACATTAATTAGTATGTTCGATCCAGGCAGACTACTATTGCCATAACACCAAGGCTACATTGCAGTTTACAATTTTAATCATGCCAGGTGTCCTGTAGGGTGCCATATTGTGTTGCTTTACTGTGTTCAGCATTAGTTTGTTTAATTATGTGTGTTCGATTTCCAGGTTGCAACATAAATTAACCCGTTCCGTGCTCATGACGGAACCACTCCGTCATGAGCCACGGGCGCTGTGTGCTCATGACGGAGTGGTTCCGTCATGCTGCGGCCGTTGGCGGCCGCTCCGCCCATGCGGCGCTAATTCCCCGTCTGTGCGGGCGATTAGCGCAGTGGGCGGAGTCGTGACAGAACCACTCCGTCATGAGCACAGCTCGCCCGTGACTCATGACGGAGTGGTTCCGTCACGAGCACGGCGGCACCGCAACTGCCCCCAAACCCCCACAGCGCCGCGGCGGAATTCCTGCCGCGGCGAAGGGGTAAACTAATTAGTTACATGTTTCATGCTTTGAATTCTACAACGAAACATTAGTGTTTTTTATAATTTGACATTCACATTTTCCATAAATGCATGCATGAGTATGTTTTCGATGGCCACTACTTGTCTGACACTCACCTGTGGTATTAAAGGCTTGAATCATGGCGGCCGCACTGTGTGATCAAGGAGGCTGTGTCCACCAAAACGCATTGCCCTATGAGTGTTTTTGCCTGAATAAACACTTCTCCCATATTATGTGTTGCCGGTGCCTGCTTTAAGGATTGAAGAAGAGCGGGTGTGAATGGAATATACAATGATTTTTGCATGTGGATGTGAAACACGTGTCACTGCAAACGTGAGACACATGGTACATTTACAATTTCTTGTGAGACCAGCTCACAATCGTAATTGTCCCATGGAAAGCGAGTAGGAGAGACCACTGTAGTCATACTCTGAAAAGAGATGAATTTAAATTTAAAGGAGATAAACAATCGCAGATGCACGTCATTTAAAACCAAGGAACTGCAAAGTGAAAAATGTAAGAGTCCTCAATCACACCAACAGTCGTACCCTTACTGCCTCAAGGTGCTTCTCTCGCCATCTGCCTAGACGTGTGCTCCTCTTCCCCAATGTTAATGGAGTGGAGCGAGACCGTAATCTTTTATAGGTCATCGTAACTGGCTTACTTGGCCCATTAGCAGTTAGCGTACATCATTGTTTGCTAAATTGGTTCCGGTGTCCGTGCCATTGCCTGGAGGCTATGTCTTAGATAGATGCTAGAAATGCCTGTCGGTAGGGTTCCACGCACCCGCCAGCTGTAGGCCTTAATTGAGGCTAAGCAGCTACAGTGTGTTCCTTTCGGTGTCCCAATCGGGAAAGCCTGGGGGCCACGTAGCGGTGCGGCACTTACGGGCCTAAACCAGTTTGTTTCTACCCGGCGATCGCGAGTGATGCGATGCGGGGTGTGTGGTTAAAGATATTCAGAGCTGGTGCGGGGAAAAGCACCTGATGTGAGGTTTTAATGGCCCTCGGCCATGTAAGATCCTCAGACTGGATGGCCTATGACGGGCATTGTGTATGTACACAACTGATTTAAAAGGGAAATTGGGCAAAAAGGAAGCTGTTATTGCGGTGGAGGCTGTGAGTTTGTATGGTAAATGAGAGAAAAACTAATACTGGATGAATGTAAGAGATAAATTCCCTCGTCTGTATCTCCTGTCAAAGCAGCAAAATCCAGCATTTCAAAATAAATAAATAAATAAATACCTCAGTGTTGGTTTGTGATTTATTTCCCAATATGTAACCATGGGATGTTGTAATTTAGTCCATTTTCCCAAGTTCTGAGGCAATATACCCATCGTTGTTCACGGGTGTGTAGCTTGTTCTGTATGTTTGGACAGTTTGTGTATATTTTTTCAAGTGCTACCCATTTCAAGTCTACGTTCCGGTAGCCTTCTTGCTGCTGGAGGGCTCATTTTCTATTTATGGTGGGTGGAGCGGTGCTAAGACCATGAAGAGAAGCCCCAAACTTTTTCAATCAATGAACACTCCAAAAGAGTGGGTAAGCAATTCAGCAAAAGTGCCACAGCTCCACATGATAGAAATTGATTTCTGCTCAATCTGAGAGCAGCTCTGATTGGCTGTCAATCTTTGGCTTGACATCCACTTGAAGACTAACACTTATTAATAATTTGGTGCACCAGTGTGAGATATATAGGCCAATACCTGTTCACTGGACAGTCTTGGATTGTTTTTTAAAGCATTTGGTGCAAATTTGACCCTACCGTGGAGCTAATCTGGTGATCAGGTATAAAAAATATCAGGGGGTTAGGCTATGTTTAGTAAAACCCAACTAATTCCTAAGACAGTACTAGAAAACTGGAAACTTATTGAAAAATGCTGGATACAGGACTGATGAGGATGTTTGTCAGCTTTTTAGATTCACTTTCATGTTCTCACTTGAGATGAAGTGCCTGAAGAATTCAAGCGTTTGCAGAATTAACTCACATTTCTTTCAATGTAGTTTAGTCCGCGTTCACAGATTCATTTTAGGCTGGCCTCTAACAGTATTTTCATCCAAGTTCATGGCAGAGGAGATTTCAACATACACATGCTCATATCTACTTGCATGTGATGATGAAACATCAGCTCTTTATGGAGGTTGAGATGTTAACCCTTCATTTAGGTCAAGCTTTGAGAACCACTCTGCTCCATTCAGGTCTGTAATAATCAATTTTGGGGTGAAGTTAAGCTCTTGCTGAATAGTCTCGTTAGGAGATGCATGTCAATGCACATGCTCACATGTCCTGCTTGTTTTAGATATCTCATAACAACTATAGGGCACAAAAGAAACCCTGCATTTATTCAATCGTCCTCTAGCTTCTGTAGGTTTACCTCCATAGCTTCATTAACCCTTCTACAACTCTTTTCATCTTCAGTTTTCTGATTCCAGGCTCTAAAATATATGTGAATTCATGTGCTATTTGATGCATGAAAACCTTTTGTGATCTGGACCAGGATTACTCCTTACAAGTTCTCTCAGGCTTGCATGGAATGAGTCTAGAATTTCAGGGAGATGAGGTTAGTTAATTCGAAAGAGTCAATGATCAATGATCATATAAGGTGCAAAATGATAGTCTCGTGTTCGGAGGATGGCTCTCTATTCATCATCGGGCTCTTTGGTTTGAAAGGTTTTAAATACTTTGTGCACATTTGCAACAGAAACCTGTAGCAGAATGGACCTTTTTACAGGCTATTGTGTTTCTTTTAGAGCAGGTATACAAGTTTTGAACCAGCTGCCACGGGTTTCACTGATCAGTGTTTGAGTTTGGTTCACTGATCAGTGTTTGAGTTTGGAGCTCTGTATATGAAGAAAGCTGGTGCATATTATTCCCCATTACTTTTAATTGAACTCTCACCTCCTGTTGTTTTCTAACTTGTGCAATACTTTATTAGGAGAATTTTATCACTTGTAGCCAGTTGTAATGTATTGTTTTGTAGTTGCATTTATATAGCTTTGCATAAACCTGACGAGGTGCAGAGTAGGCACTGCACAAGTGGGGAGGTTTTGGTCCCAATACTTCTTGGTGGAGTGCTAGAGTGCTCTCTTTTTTTTCTTAGCTTATCTACACGTGGAGAAGTCAGTGAGGACATATCTGTCTGCAAATGGAATCAGACCTTAAGGAGTCATTGGGAAAACAATGACTGAAGCATAATAGAGGGACATTTCTATTTGTGTTTCTACAAGTGAAATGTGTGCAAAATGTGCAGGTGGTAAATTCACTACTACAGGTCTACTGATTTCACCACTTGCATAATTGCACAATCATAGGGGGTCATTACAATGGCGGAAGGACCGCCGCTGGCAGCTGTGCGGTGGCGGGCCTTCCGCCATTGGACCACGATTTTCCCCCGGCCACATTACGATGGCAGGGGGATCCAGACTACGACCGTGGCGGACGCAAAGACCGTCCACCATGGAACCGCCACAGGCAATCGTTCCGATTGTCTGGCGGAGCGGTCTGCATCCATAAAATGGTGGCGGTTCCTAACATGCACCGTCAGCCAAATTAGAATGCTGGCTTCAGCCAGCCTTTCCGTGGCAGTTAAACCGCCATTGAAAGGCTGGTGGGGGTTGGTTTTGGGGCCCCTCTTGTGTCTGGGGTGGTGTTTGTGCACTGGGGGGTACCCATGGTACCGCCTTACATTTCCCTACACCAAGTGGCGGGCACTGTGTGGTGCCTGCCACATAGTGCAGTGAAATGCACAACATGCATTTTGAACATTGTGGCGGGTGCTGCTGTCAGCAGCATCCGCCGCAATGTTAAAATGCAAGATGCGACCGTTATGGTGCCGGTTGCATCCTAATTTAGTGTGCGGAACTGCCGCATGTATTATGGATGGTCCCGGTCACCACCACGATGGCGAACGGACTCCACCGCCATCGTAATCGGCCCCATAGTTTGGGAAAGTTGGGACGGTCTGATTCAATGACAACACAATGCTGCTTCACAGTGAGATATTCTGCAATTTCCTTCCTCCAGAATCTACGTCTTCAGATGTTGATGGTTATTTCCAGGGGAAGGGCATGACACATAGCAGAGGTGGCGGTTGATGTGCAGGCGGGTGGTGAGCTCTACCTCACTAATCATTGAATCAGGAAGAAGAGAATGGTGAATTCACACTGGGCAGCTCAGCACACACTGCCAGGCTGCATCAGTAAGTCAAGGACTGAGCATGATTTTGCAAGCACGATGGTCTTTAGGGGAAGGGCTTCACTGCACATGTGCTGAGTGACAATCTATGTGCCTTTGCCATAAAGCCCATCAATTTCCATCACGACTGGGGTGTGCCCCAACATCACGGACTGGATGAAATCCAAATACCTAAAACTGAACATGGAGAAGATGGAAGTGCTCATCTTTGGTGGAACACCCTACCCCTGGGACAACTCCTGGTGGCCCTCAGCCCTCGGACCTGCTCCTACCCTCACCACCCATGCCAGAAACGTGGGCAACATACTGGACTGCAAGCTCTCCATGAAACACCGGGTGACTGCAGTAGCCTCCTCCAGTTTCCACATCCTATGAATGCTCCATAAGATCTTCAAGTGGAGCCCACCCAGCACCAGGGGAACATTAATACAGTCCCTCAACACCAGCCGATGGGACAACGGAAACTCACTCCATGCCGTAATCACACCCCAACTACTGAAATGACTCCAGACAATCCAAAACTCAGCAGCCAGACTCAAACTAGATCTCCCATGATGGTCTTGCTTAAACCCCACCTTAGAACCCTCCCTTAGCTCTCAATTTAGAAGAGATGCCATTTCAAAATACTCACCCATGCATTCAAGGCCCTCCACAACATTGTACCTGTCTACATCAACCATCGACTGACCTTCCTCCAGCCCTCCAGACGCTCGGCTCAGCCCACCTAGCCCTCCCACAACTCCCATGCATCTGTCAGGCTCGGGGAGGAGGCCAATCCTTCTCCTACCTCGCTGCCAAGTCCTGGAACAAACTGCCTCTCCACCTCCATATCACCATCACCCTCACTTACTTCAGAAGGGAGCTCAAGACCTGGCTGTTCGACTAACTGACCTAATGGTTCATAATCAGTGCCTGGATACCCCTTGAAGTGCTAAGCCACGCTTTACAAATCCAGATTGATTGCCCTGTTTGAAGTAGTCATTATAACAAATTGGGGCAATCCAATCAAAGTCCTTGGACCTGGGTATCGAGTAGTAAAAAACAAATGGTCCTGGACCTTACTTTTTACAAAACAAACAATTTCTGGGAGAGGTTATTGCTTAGAAGTGACTTAGTGCATGCATACAGTCAGCACAAGGTTTAATAAATCCAATTAAATAAATCTTCTTTGATGTGCAAACAACCTAAAAACATACTTGACATCTGCTGATTGTTTCAAAACCCATATATTTATTATACACAAAATCATTTCAACAGATGGGTAGACACTCTACCATACTCAGAACTTGAGAAGAAGGAGGTAGCTCCACAGCAAGGTGCATAGAAAAAGTGCTCAATTGTGAAGTGAATAAGGAAGAAGAAAAGGGAAATATTCCAAGAGAAATCAAAAAACAAACATCGCTCAAAATATTCATAATTTGACCAATAACAAAAATCAGTCGAGTTTGGCTTGTCCAACATAAATCAATATACAACAAATTAATTCAATTTGTTTTGTAACTGAACAGAGAGATATCATCTGTAGCAAGGGCGGGATGGAGGGGAAGCATGGTACAGGCCTGCTAAGGAATGAGCGTTGACGTTCCGACCCGGCTTAAGGGCATAGAGGGTAATTGTAGCCTCAGCCGGCGGGTCTTCCTCGGGACAAGGGACAGGGGGGAGGAACCTATTCGCCATGTATGTAGATCTGGGCTCCCATGGTAGCCACCTGCATCCACTTTATGGTTTTTGACCCAATTCCAAGGATCTATTGGCATTGTAAATGGCAATGTTTTGTACTTTGCAATAGGTCTTGTATTTGTTGGAGCTATTCACATTGTAGATGGCAATGTTTTTTATTTATCCTTGGGGTTTTATATACATTCTCAGTTGTGAATTTTGATTCATCAAAGTTTTGTGAGCCCTGTAATTTGCACAAGTAAAGTGCTAACAGTATAAATATGGGCACTGTTTAACAAAGGGAGCCACTGCAATACAAGAGCAAAGGTGATCGAGTGACTGCTTCTGGGTTGACGGAGTTGCTTACAATCACTGCCCGTTACTATGAGTTTATCAAAATTAATGCTATGTTTTCTTATGTTATGTTATGCTATGTTATGCTATGCAATGCTATGATTTGTTGTGTTTTGTTATGCTATGCTATGTTTTGTTATGCTATGCTTTGTTTTGTTATTCTATGCTATGTTTTGTTGTGTTTTGTTATGCTATGCTATGTTTTTGTGTGTTTTTTTATGCTATGCTGTGTTTTGTTATGCTATGTTTTGTTGTGTTTTACTATGCTATTCTATGTTTTGTTTTGTTATGCTATGCTATGTTTTGTTATGCTGTTTTGTTGTGTTTTGTTATGCTATGCTATGCTTTGTTATGCTATGTTTTGTTTTCCTATGCTATGCTATGTTTTGTTATGCTATGCTATGTTTTGTTTTGTTATGCTATGTTATGTTTTGTTGTGTTTTGTTATGCTGTGCTATGTTTTGTTATGCTGTGCTACGTTTTGTTTTGTTATGCTATGCTTTGTTATGCTCTACTATGCTTTGTTATGTTATGCTATGCTATGTTTTGTTATGTTATGTTTTGTTGTGTTTTGCTATGCTATGCTTTGTTTTGTTATGCTATGCTATGTTTTGTGATGCCATGCTATGTTTTGTTGTGTTTTTCTATGCTATGCTGTGTTTTGTTATGCTATGCTAAGTTTTGTTTTGTTATGCTATGCTATGTTTTGTTATGCTATGCTAAGGTTTGTTTTGTTATGCTATGCTATGTTTTGTTATGCTATGCTAAGTTTTGTTTTGTTATGATATGCTATGTTTTGTTGTGGTTTGTTATGCTATGCTATGTTTTGTTATGCTATGCTATGTTTGGTTTGCTATGCCATACTTTGTTATGCTATGCTTTATTTTGTTATGCTATGCTATGTTTTGTTATGCTATGCTATGTTTTGTTGTGTTTTGTTATGCTATGCTATGTTTGGTTATGCTATTCTATGCTTTGTTATGCTATGCTATGTTTTGTTGTGTTATGCTATGCTTTGTTGTGCTTTGCTATGCTATGTTTTGTTGTGTTATGCTATGCCTTGTTTTGTTATGCTATGCTATGTTTTGTGATGCTATGCTATGTTTTGTTGTGTTTTATTATGCTATGCTTTGTTTTGTTAAGCTATGCTAAGTTTTGTTTTTTTATGCTATGCTATGTTTTGTTGTGTTTTGTTATGCTATGCTATGTTTTGTTATGCTATGCTATGTTTGGTTTGCTATGCTATGCTTTGTTATGGTATGCTATGCTTTGTTTTGTAATGCTATGCTATGTTTTGTTATGCTATGCTATGTTTTGTTGAGTTTTGTTATGCTATGCTATGTTTTGTTATGCTTTGTTATGCTATGCTATGTTTTGTTGTTTTGTTATGCTATGCTATGTTTTGTTTTGGTATGCCATGCTATGTTTTGTTGTGTTTTGCTATGCTATGCTTTGTTTTGTTATGCTGTGCTATGTTTTGTTATGCTATGCTATATTTTGTTGTGTTTTGTTATGCTGTGCTATGTTATGCTATGCTATGTTTTGTTGTGTTTTGCTATGCTATGCTTTGTTTTGTTATGCTATGCTAAGTTTTGTTTTGTTATGCTATGCTATGTTTTGTTATGCTATGCTAAGTTTTGTTTTGTTATGCTATGCTATGTTTTGTTGAGGTGTGTTATGCTATGCTATGTTTTGTTATGCTATGCTATGTTTGGTTTGCTATGCTATACTTTGTTATGCTATGCTTTATTTTGTTATGCTATGCTATGTTTTGTTATGCTATGCTATGTTTTGTTGTGTTTTGTAATGCTATGCTATGTTTTGTTATGCTATGCTATGCTTTGTTATGCTATGCTGTTTTGTTGTGTTTTGTTATGCTATGCTTTGTTGTGCTTTGCTATGCTATGTTTTGTTGTGTTATGCTATGCCTTGTTTTGTTGTGTTTTGTTATGCTATGCTATGTTTTGTTATGCTATTCTATGCTTTGTTATGCTATGCTATGTTTTGTTGTGTTATGCTATGCTTTGTTGTGCTTTGCTATGCTATGTTTTGTTGTGTTATGCTATGCCTTGTTTTGTTATGCTATGCTATGTTTTGTGATGCTATGCTATGTTTTGTTGTTTTTTGTTATGCTATGCTTTGTTTTGTTAAGCTATGCTAAGTTTTGTTTTTTTATGCTATGCTATGGTTTGTTGTGTTTTGTTATGCTATGCTATGTTTTGTTATGCTATGCTATGTTTGGTTTGCTATGCTATGCTTTGTTATGGTATGCTATGCTTTGTTTTGTAATGCTATGCTATGTTTTGTTATGCTATGCTATGTTTGGTTTGCTATGCTATGCTTTGTTATGGTATGCTATGCTTTGTTTTGTAATGCTATGCTATGTTTTGTTATGCTATGCTATGTTTTGTTGAGTTTTGTTATGCTATGCTATGTTTTGTTATGCTTTGTTATGCTATGCTATGTTTTGTTGTTTTGTTATGCTATGCTATGTTTTGTTTTGGTATGCCATGCTATGTTTTGTTGTGTTTTGCTATGCTATGCTTTGTTTTGTTATGCTGTGCTATGTTATGCTATGCTATGTTTTGTTGTGTTTTGCTATGCTATGCTTTGTTTTGTTATGCTATGCTAAGTTTTGTTTTGTTATGCTATGCTATGTTTTGTTATGCTATGCTAAGTTTTGTTTTGTTATGCTATGCTATGTTTTGTAGAGGTGTGTTATGCTATGCTATGTTTTGTTATGCTATGCTATGTTTGGTTTGCTATGATATACTTTGTTATGCTATGCTTTATTTTGTTATGCTATGCTATGTTTTGTTATGCTATGCTATGTTTTGTTGTGTTTTGTTATGCTATGCTATGTTTTGTTATGCTATGCTATGCTTTGTTATGCTATGCTGTTTTGTTGTGTTTTGTTATGCTATGCTTTGTTGTGCTTTGCTATGCTATGTTTTGTTGTTTTATGCTATGCCTTGTTTTGTTATGCTATGCTATGTTTTGTGATGCTATGCTATGTTTTGTTGTGTTTTGTTATGCTATGCTTTGTTTTGTTATGCTATGCTAAGTTTTGTTTTGTTATGCTTTCCTATGTTTTGTTGTGTTTTGTTATGCTATGCTATGTTTTGTTATGCTATGCTATGTTTTGTGATGCTATGCTATGTTTTGTTGTGTTTTGTTATGCTATGCGTTGTTTTGTTATGCAATGCTAAGTTTTGTTTTGTTATGCTGTGCAATGTTTTGTTATGCTATGCTATGTTTGGTTTGCTATGCTATGCTTTGTTATGCTATGCTATGCTTTGTTTTGTAATGCTATGCTATGTTTTGTTATGCTATGCTATGTGTTGTTATGATATGCTATGTTTTGTTATGCTATGCTTTGTTATGCTATGCTATGTTTTGTTGTGTTTTGTTATGCTATGCTATGTTTTGTTGTGCTTTGCTATGCTATGTTTTGTTGTGTTATGTTATTTTTGTTATGCTATGATTTGTTATGTTATGTTGTGTTAGGCTATGCTATGTTTTGTTGTGCTTTGCTATGCTATGCTATGTTTTGTTGTGTTATGCTATGTTTTGTTATGCTATGCTATGATTTGTTATGTTATGTTGTGTTAGGCTAGGCTGTGTTATGTTGTGTTAGGCTAGGTTGTGTTGTCTTGTGTTAGGCTAGGTTGTGTTGTGTTGTGCTGTGTTTTATTTTGTTATGTTATGTTTTTGTTTTGTTATGTTATGGTTTGTTATGTTATACCATGTTTTGTTATGTTATACTATGTTATGTTATGCTATGTTATGTTATGCTATACTATGTTTTGTTATATGGTACCATGTTATGTTTTGTTATGCTATGTTATGATTTGTTATTTTATGTTGTGTTAGGTTAGGCTATGTTTTGTTATGTTATGTTTTGTTAAGTTTTGTTAAGTTATGTTATGCTATGCAATGGTATGCAATGCTAGGCTATGTTTTGTTATGTTATGTAATGGTATGTTATGTTATGTTAGGCTATGTTTTGTTATGTTACACTATTATGTTAGGCTAGGCTAGGTTTTATTATGTTATGCTATGTTATGTTGTATTAGGCTAGGCTATGTGAAATGCTTTTGTAAAGATTTGTTATGCTATGCTATGTTTTGTTATGCTATGCTATGCTATGTTTTGTTGTGTTTTGTAATGCTATGCTATGCTGTGTGGTTGGCGCACCAGCAGCGACGTTGCTGGGTTTTTTAGCCCTGCCATCACAGTGTGTCCTTTAAAAAAGGTTGTGCTTGGACGAGAATATCGGGCTGTGCAGTGCACATTAAATCACACGAAATGTCTGCTCGCAGATTGTCAAAGACGGTGAATCAGGGTGAAAATGAGTGGCAAGAGGCACTGTCTTATAGGGCTGTCCTCTATCCACAGTCCCCATTTGCCATCCCCGTGGCCAGCTCTCAGATCCCAAAGTTTCCAGCAACCTGTCTGTGGTTTAACCGCACCTTCCGGTTTGGTGAGGTCTCAGCCACAGGCAGCAAACCCTGGGTCCCATGGTGGCAGTGCGGTGCTCTTCGCATAGGAACAGCTTTGTGTATTTCATTGGTTCAACTTTCATGCAGTCGCCTCCGCTTGTCCACACATCACCGCATCAAGATCCAGGGGGTCCTTGTATGTCCCACCCCCCCAGTCCGCTGCTTTCACCCTCAGCATGCAGCTGCATAGGGTTTTTCGATTCTCTGTACCCGGGCGATTCTCCGTGCGCTCCTGCCCTATGCCTCGTTGCCAGTGATAGTGTGCTGTAGTGCCAGTTGAGGGAGGGGTTGGCACGGAGGCTCCCTTCCCCGCAATCAGACACGTGTCCGTGCCTCTGCCAGCAGAAACATGCTGTAATTGAACTTGGAAACTTGCAGAGGGAAAACAAACATACAGTCACGATGTCGGGCCCCGGGTGAAGCAGAGTCGCAGACTAGCCTTCCCCTGGGGTCTTTCGCTCAAGATGAGGCCAGGCTGGGGGTCTGGGGGTGGGGTTTGGGGGTGGGTAATAGAATGCAGGGGAGGAAGGTGACTTCCTCTTCCTGCATTCTTGGCACTGTCAGGGTTTAGTTTTTGTAAGGCCACCCACCCCCCCTGCAGTTTTAGGGTTATGTAGATGGGTAGGCGCAGTGTTGCCAGTTTAGGAAAGGTTGCATGGGTGGCGGTACTTGGGAGGGGTGGGGCAGTCTATGGCGGGCGCACCCATCCCTCGGTGGGGGGGAAGAGTAAATGATGGGAGGGATGGAGGCATGAGTGTAATGCCTGGTGATACAGGGGAGGATGCTAGAAGAGAAGTGGGGAAATGGATGAAGAACGGAACGGGGTATGGAATGGAATGAGAGGTGATTTCGGAGTGGGTGAAGGGAGAGAATGGATGAAGATTTTGATGTTGGGGGGTTTGTTGTTGTTTATTGATGTTATGGTTTATTGATATGTTGTGCAGCCTGGTCCTAATAAATGGCCTTTTACACTTAACCAGCAGTGTGGACTGTTTATTGCGTGACGACACTTCTTCCTTCCACGTAAGTCAACAGTGGACAAAAACGTACAAAGCGCGGTATTCTACTCTGTTTGTCTTTCCTGCAGCTGAGGAAACCGTCTTCTTTCACAGCTCCTCCCTGTGCCGGCTGCCACAGAGGCTGCCCCTCCTACCAGCAAGAGAAAAATAAATACACCTGGGTACGGGGGCACACAATGACCTACACGCACCTCAGAAGCTGGTACTCTCCAGTGAATGACATTCAATTTTTCCCTTTAAGGTGTGAATCCTATGTGACTGCAGAGCGAAAACACACAGTTTGCTATTGTTTTAAATATCCAACATCGTAAAAAGGGCAGTGCCCTAAGCGGCTTAGGAAAAGCGGCTTTGTGGTCTGTCCGCGAGACGCTCCATGAGCCTCGTCCTCCTCCTGACAGGCAGCGATTCTAAGATGGTATTTGAAGCCCCCCTATTGGACAATTAGCCTTAGGGGACTGGGCGAAATGACACGTCTGCTGGGGATGCCTGTGCCCGTGCGATCGGGGTGTATGTCTTTTAAGCTTTGTTATGCCAGGAGAGCGTGGTGAAAGGAATTCATTTTCTAGCACATTGTCACACCAAAACATGGCAAAGGTTGCCTGAAACCACTGCCGGGTTTCATCGGGAGCTTCTTAGAATATTAACATGACTCCGTCTGGATTCTCTGCTCACTGTCAGCAGCCGAGGGCTGCTTTACTGCGGCTGCAGATCCCTGCAAAGCTGGGGGAGAGGGCTTCGTCCAAAAACGGCGCTGGGAACCAAAGGCAAAGAGGAAACAAGCCTCGATCTCTTGTCTTTATGGGGCCATGTGTTTCAAATTAGAAACACATGGCCCCATAAAGATAAGAATGTGCTTTGTGACAGACGCAAAGCAGGCCACCCAGTCTGGCTGGGAAGCCAAAGAGCGTCTACAGAAACCCTAATTTCCAATGGCAGGCCACAGATTAGCATAAACGGTGACACCAGCCAATGGAAATGAGGGGCGGGGCTTAATGCCCTCTTTTGAAAACCCTCTCCTATAAAATCTCTCGTGGAGGCGGAGCAGGGCTCTGCCCTGTAACGCACACGAGACCTAAAAATGCTGAAGCACTTCCTGCCTGTGCCAGGTAGCCCTGTTGCTATTTTAAGTAATTTTGTTATGTGTACCATTGTACACATGGCCCTTCCTCTATTACTACCTGTCCCCATAACAAAAAAAAAATTATTTCCTGTTTCTGCCCAAAGCTAAAGTCTGTAAGCACCCTATACGCAAGAGGTATGATTCACAAAGGCAATATACACTTTTTAGTATGCTTACACTTTTGAGTAAGTTTATTACTTTTCAGCATGCCAAAACTTAAAATATAAATTTACTATAACAGTGTAACTTACATGTCTCCACCCACTGAATTCAGGGGGTGGAGTCTGGATAGCAATTATTTATGACCGTAAAGTTATGCATGTAGCTTATGACCATATTTTTTAAAGTCATATTCTTATTGAATTTTGTCGTTTTGGTCATGCTGAGTTTAGATAAAGATACTTTATTTTTCTAAACAGGTGTGGTGTCCATTTGGGGTGTTATCACTGTATCACTGTATTACTGTGTGTTTTGAGGACAAATACTTTACACATTCCCTTTGGGATAAGTCTGTCTGCTGGTTCCAAGCTACCAAGGGGGTGAGCAGGGGTTATCTAAAGTGTGTATGCCCTTACCCTGACTAGAAGCAAGGGTCCCTATTTCGACAAAGGACACTGATGATGCTGAAATTAGCCTACTACACCAGCAAAGGTGAAATGGAGTCAGCCAACGCCTCCCCTCTCTAAAATGCTTCTTGGGGCTGAGGGTCAATATACAAGCACCCAGAGAGAGTAAAATTACTAGCCATTCTGATCGGAAACAGGGCACATTCACAATCTGGAATATTAAACTGTTTGAGTAAAGGCAGGTACTGGTCCTTGTGGATTATAGCAATTCCTTTCCCCACCCTTTTACTCTATCACAGCTTTTCATCCTAAAACCCGCTGGCAAGCCAAGACCCGGCCCCGGTTAGCATATTGCTTGAGCTGCTGGGTGGGGTGTAGCATGCCTTGTATGTCCGAACAGGCATAGTCCCTGGCTCCTGGTGATGTCTGGGCGCAGGCGGGCTTGTCTTTAGTTTGCCTTTGTCGCACCAGCGGCGCATCCACACATCAGCCTGCTTTTATGGAGGATAGGGCTTGTTGCTAAGGTCATGTGACAGCACAACTAGAGTGTTCCCTCTCAAAACACTCCCCCCCTCCAATGACACAGTTAAAATGGCTGCAACAAAGTAATCTCCCTCCGCAACTGACTGCGGATCGGGGAGAGCGGCAAAAAATAAACAAAATTCCACTAACAGAAAAACTTCCCCAATCACCAGTAAAAATAAAGATTCGGTTGAATATTAAAACAGTTTAAACACAGTTAAAAATATACTGTACAGCTTGGAAGATTGACTAACCCTGTGTTTTGCTGAGCACATAACAACATGCAGTCGACCCCGTTGGCAATACTGCATTCATACTAGTCATCTCTCACTGTTCAATGTAATGTGATATGTAATCTCATTTTTGAGATTAGGTACAACATTAGTAACTGTATCTGTCACATTCAGGGTGAGACCATGAGCGTTGCATTTGGCGTCAAGTTATGGCTTGCATGGGCGTTTTACGTGTTATTGATAGCTTTCTTCAGATTGCTGCTCTCCTTGGTGGCTCAAATTTCCTGATCAGAGATGGAGAAGCCTGCCTGTAGATTGTGGAATGCCCGATTCAAAATGGAAAGGCTACATGCAGAGCCTGCACAATTGCTATTACAGAAGTGATCTCATGGCTCCTTTTCTAATACAAAACTGCAGGCTGTGCACTACTAACCACAAAGAGTGGTATTTTCACATGTCAATGGCGTTATTTATTTCAGACCATTGTGTTCGAAGTAGGGAGATGTGGCCTAATGGTCAGAGCTGCTGATTTTGTGGGGAACTAGGATCGAGTCCTGGCATCAGCTTGACATCCAGTGATTTTGGAAAAATCACTTAATCTCCCTGTGCTGAAAAGGAAACAGGCAATGGCAAAGCCAATAGGTCTGGCTGCTGCCAGCCTTATGACAATTTCTGTTTTGTTTTTTCATGGTTTTTTGCAAAACATTATTGTTTTGGAAGCTGCCAGGCCCTCATCATTGTAAAATATACAATTGTCTGAAAGCAAAAATGCGTTTTGGTCTCAAAAAAGCACACATTATCGTAGTACTCTCTGGCACTTAAGGGATCTACTTTGTATGTAGAAGTGCTCTTTGTGAAAGGGTAGCATGCTGTAACTCATGGTGAAGTCAGTTTATAGCAGAAGAGGGCTGCCACATTGCTGCTTGTCAAATTTACATGACACAACCAACGACCAATGGCAGTAGTCTAGCTGAAAACCTCTCTAGGTAAGGGTGTCATATACATAGTTTTTGTAAAAATAAAAAATCCTTGGTTAACACAGACCAAAAAAAGCCAATCAGTCTGGCATTGGCTGTTAGCCTCTTGCCTTTGTGCAATTAGGTATGAAGGAAAAAAGGCAAGAAAGAAAGAAGGAAAGAATGCAAGAGGGAAAGAAGAAAACAAGGAAACAAACACAAGGAATAAGAAAGAAAGAAAGCAAGACAGAAGGAAAGCAGGACAGAAGAAAAGAAAGAAAGAATGCAACACAAAAGGCAAAAATTAAAGAAAGAAACAAACAAAAAAGAAACAATGAATGAAAGAAAGAAAGAGAGGAAGAAAGAAAGAAAAGAGAAAGAAAGAAAGAAAGAAAGAAAGAAAGAAAGAAAGAAAGAAAGAAAGAAAGAAAGAAAGAAAGAAAGAAAGAAAGGGAGGAAGGAAGGAAGGAAGAAGGAAAGAATGAAGGAAAGGAAGAAGGAAAGAAAGAAAGGAAGAAGGAAGGAAAGAAAGAAAGAAAGAAAGAAAAGAATGACGGCAAGAAAGAAACCAAGAAGACAAAAAAGAAAGAAGGAAAAAAGTAGGCAAAAAAGAAAACAGAAAAAAGGAAAAACAGAAAATAGGCAACGAAGAAAACAAGAAAAAAAGCAGGAAGCAAGAACAAAAGAAAGGAAGAAAGAAAGAAAAAGAAAGAAGGAACCTAATACAGAACAGTTTCAAATGGATGCAGTCTAGAGCTTAATTTGTAAAAAAAACATAAGTGCCGGGGCTCAAAGTTTTTCTCAGAAGCTTGTTACCCATGCTGCCAAATGCAGGGTTGGTATTTGTATCAGCTACCACCAGTAACACACTCCCCCTTTGTCTTACTTTTGCAAATTCTTTTTAATCAATGCTTTCTCCTTTTGTCCTTGCTTTCCAGTCTTTCCCCTTCTCTATTTTAACTCTTTTCATGCCTTTTGCTCTCGTTCTGTCTCAAAAATGAGTTGTAGGGGGCACCACCTGCAACCACCGGCACAAATTAAGCTCTGGAAATGGGAGTCCTGATGTGTGGGCCTTGACTCTGGCTCTCACTTCCTCGCTTCCACTTCGTTTTCAAAAGTAAATAGCCTTTACTATACAATCAGCAATTATTAAATGAAAACACGCACACATATGTACCAGAGATAAGCTGGTATTTCTTTGTTATAGAAAGACAGTGCTTTTTAAATCATGACTGGGTAATGTTTTTGGTTATAGCAGTTAGCATCACCAGTTATGGAATCAGTGCATTGTTTCAATATTTACCACATCACTTCAAGAATTTTGGTGTACTCTTGTTTTGACAGGAGATAAGGAATGCTTCAAAATCTGAAAGAAGGGATAGCGCAGGAGTCAGAAGGAGGTGTTTTTGTAGAGGGTGGAAGGTCACAGCAGGATCATGGCCCCCATGGAGAACTGCAAAAGTCTAAGTAAGGAGGTAAGTAGGGTGAGAAACGAAAGCCCAAGAAAAGAAGTAAAGCATTTCAAGATCTTAAAAGGGTCTTAAAAGGAGGGAGAAGTGTTACAAGAACCAGAGATGGTGGAGGGAGAAGAGGAGGAACATGGTAGAAGTGAACGCTCCTGCATGCACCTGGTGGGAGGGAGTCCCAGAAATCTGAAAGGAGAGACTCATGCAAGCACCCAAAAGAGTGGTGTAGGAATTCAAAGAAAAGCATTGAAGATTCCTGTATATGAATACCAATTGTATGAGAATAGTGAATTTGCATGTGTCATGAGATTCGGTGGAATGAGCTCCGCAGAGCTCAGAAGGGATGGAAGTGATGTTATGAAATAAAAGAACGTACAGTGCTACAGGAGACTGTGGGGAGGGAGAGCAAAATAATAGAATTGGAGTGACAAGATGGCTCCATGTCACCGCACCACTACTTTTCCAATCATTGACATACCTGTGCATTCTGGGAGTCGTAGTCCTTGTTGATTTTAATTGAGCCAACTGAACACGCCCACCTAATAGAAATAAAAGTAAAACGCTAAGACTGGGAATGGAACAGTAGTGGTTCGGTAACACAGAGCCATGGGGTCATCCTACACAGGAACTTAAAGAGAGGGAGGGGCTCGACAGGTGCGTGTGGGTAGTGTGTAGAGCTGCATGAGCCTTTCCGAACTTTACGTCCTGTTGCTGAAGTCTGGAGCGAGGGGCCTTCAGGATCAGGAACAGAGTTAGGGTCAGATGCATCAAAGGGTTTTGCCCATTCTGTGTCTATGGGAAAATGTGTTCATGCACATGGCCCTAAGTGCTGTAGCAATGAGGAGACAGTGAATTAAGGTACACAACATGTGCAACAATGCTGCCTTTGGGGGTGTTTTTACACGATGTTAGGGCACATCCGACGCATACGTCTCTGATTCAGCCACAGTTATGCCACACTTGTTGAGCACACAGAAAAGGAGTGTGTGTTGCTGTGTGTTTGACTTCTCTGCATGTCACTTGTACATACATGCCATGAGGCCAGATTCAGACGGGAGACTCACGATTAAATGTATTTATTTTGGCTGTCTCCCGCCCGAAATTGTTTCGCCTTCATTTGAGTTCAAGGAAGGACATGGATTCTCCCAATTACTCTTTCCAAATCTCCCACTTTCCTCTTCTAAAATGTTGGCATGCCACTTGTACGGTATTCAGATTGTAGCCTATCGCAGAATAATTAAACATAGCTGTCGAGCATAGGCTAAGGGGGTACATGCTGCACCGGCCCATGCCCGTCTGCCAGGGCTTCTCTCTCTCTCGGAATAGCCTGTTGGATGAGGCCTGGCACGGGGAGGCAACAACAGAGGCACTGGCATTCACTCGCCCCCTTCCTTCGATAGCTGGACTAATTACCTCTGGCAACTGGTGGTGATTCCAGCGTGCAGTGTATGACTCCTCCTCCCACCTCCAGGGTATTGCCCCGGGGCAGCTTCTGAGCAGAGAAGAGTACTGTGGGCTTTACAAGCCTCCCTCGCTCCAGCTCAGCATCGAGCTACCCCCTACCTATAATTATCCAATGGGGGCCTGAGACAGGGTGAAGGCGTGGTGATGAATGGGTGAGAATGGCACCAGCTCGGAAGATGACTTTTGGAAACATACAGCCGCCCAGCCACTTGCATAAAAAAAAAACATACCTGCACCTCTGCTGCCCGCATGAAAGAAATCTATAGTACCAACCCTGTAAATCACATGGTGCTGAGTCATGCTGTGGTGCTGAGTCATGCTGGGGGGGTGGTGCTGCACTGGTGCTCAGGTGGTGCTGAATAATGATGCTGAGTTGGTGCTGATGCTCAGGTAATGCTGCGCTGATGCTGAAGTGGAGCAGCATTGGTGCTGAATTGCTGTTGAGATGGGACTGTGCTGGTGCTGAGGTGGGGCTGCGCTGGTGCTGAGGAGGGACTACGCTAGCGCACTAATGCGGAGGTGGTGTTGTGCTGATGCTGAGATGGTGCGCTGGTTCTGAGATGGTGCTGTGCTGAGGTTGAGGTGGTGCTGAGTTGGTGCTGAACTGGTGGTGGTGCACTGATGAGGAGATGGTTCAGTGCTCATACTGCGATGGTGCTGTGCTGAAGCTGAGGTGGTGCTAAGCTAATGCTGAGGTGGTGCTGCACTGATGCTGAGATGGTGTTGCACTGGTTCTGAGATGATGCTGTGCTGAGGTTGAGGTGGTGCTGCACTGGTGCTGAGTTGGTGCTGCACTGGTGGTGGTGCACTGATGAGGAGATGGTTCTGTGCTCATACTGCGATGGTGCTGTGCTGATACTGAGGTGGTGCTTAGATGATGCTGAGTGATATTGAGGTGGTGCTGAGTCATGCTGAGGTGGTGGTGCTGCGCTGGTGCTCAGGTGGTGCTGAGTGATGCTGATATGTTGCTGTGCAGAGGTGATGCTAAGCTGATGCTGAGGTGGGGTTGCGTTGATGCTGAAGTGGTGCTTAGTTGGTGCTGAATTGCTGTTGAGGTGGGACTGCGCTGGTTCTCAGATGGTGCTGTGTTGAGGTTAAGGTAATGTGGTGCTGGTGGTGAAGTTGGGCTGCGCTGGTGGTGGTGGACTGATGAAGAGGTGGTTCTGTGCTGATTCTGAAATGATGCTGTGGTGGTGCTCATGTGATGCTGAGTAATAATGAAGTGATGCTGAGGTGATGCCATGCGACACTGAGGTGGTGGTGCTGCGCTGGTGCTCAGGTGGTGCTGAGTGATGCTGAGATGTTGCTGTGCAGAGGTAATGCTAAGCTGATGCTGAGGTGGGGCTGCGTTGATGCTGAAGTGGTGCTGAGTTGGTGCTGAATTGCTGTTGAGGTGGGACTACGCTGGTTCTGAGATGGTGCTGTGCTGAGGTTAAGGTAATGTGGCGCTGGTGGTGAGGTGGGGCTGCGCTGGTGGTGGTGCACTGATGAAGAGGTGGTTCTGTGCTGATGCTGATGCTGTGGTGGTGCTCATGTGATGCTGAGTGATAATAAGTGATGCTGAGGTGATGCCATGCGACACTGAGGTGGTGGTGCTGCGCTGGTGCTCAGGTGGTGCTGAGTGATGCTGAGATGTTGCTGTGCAGAGGTAATGCTAAGCTGATGCTGAGGTGGGGCTGCGTTGATGCTGAAGTGGTGCTGAGTTGGTGCTGAATTGCTGTTGAGGTGGGACTACGCTGGTTCTGAGATGGTGCTGTGCTGAGGTTAAGGTAATGTGGCGCTGGTGGTGAGGTGGGGCTGCGCTGGTGGTGGTGCACTGATGAAGAGGTGGTTCTGTGCTGATGCTGATGCTGTGGTGGTGCTCATGTGATGCTGAGTGATAATAAGTGATGCTGAGGTGATGCCATGCGACACTGAGGTGGTGGTGCTGCGCTGGTGCTCAGGTGGTGCTGAGTGATGCTGAGATGTTGCTGTGCAGAGATGATGCTAAGCTGATGCTGAGGTGGGGCTGCGTTGATGCTGAAGTGGTGCTTAGTTGGTGCTGAATTGCTGTTGAGGTGGGACTGCGCTGGTTCTGAGATGGTGCTGTGCTGAGGTTAAGGTAATGTGGCGCTGGTGGTGAGGTGGGGCTGCGCTGGTGGTGGTGCACTGATGAAGAGGTGGTTCTGTGCTGATGCTGATGCTGTGGTGGTGCTCATGCGATGCTGAGTGATAATAAGTGATGCTGAGGTGGTGCCATGTGATGCTGAGGTGGTGATGCCGTGATGGTGCAGATGGTGCTGAGTTGGTGCTGTGCTAAGGTGATACCAGCCGCGGCCCGTGGAGGGAGTTCCGTGGGGCGGTAAGGCGGGGCGGGGGAGGGGCAGGGTGGGGGTTCTAAAAACCGGAATATGGATAATTGCAGGTAAGTAAACAATTAAATAAATTAAACGAATTTCCTAGCGCGCGCTGCTGCAGCAATTATCCATATTCCGGTTTTTAGAACCCCCCACCCTGCCCCTCCCCTCCCCCGCCCCACCTTACCGCCCCACGGAACTCCCTCCACGGGCCGCGGCTGGGTGATACTGTTGCTGGGGTCCACCTTGAAATACATTAGTTCAGAATGTACTCTGTAAAAAAATCTTTTACATCTGGTTCATTGTATTTTAATATTGTTCAATGTATAATAACAACAAAGGGCGCATACAGGGGCCGCAGGACAACTGCATTCTCTCTGGGGTTGCTAATAACGTATTCGTCAGGACTAGGGCAGTTGATGAATGTTTCTAAGTTCATCTTTAGAAAACTATCACTTATAATAATTGTGACTAAATTCAGTGATGAAATGTACGATAATAAACTGAAACACTTCCAGTGTTGTTAACAAACACATTTTAAATGCCTTTACTATATTATAAATGACATTTGTTGCGTTATATACATGCCAAATACATTGTGCTCCGACTCTTACAGCCAACACCTACCCCTGGCTCGGCTCTCATTTGATGGCTTGTCTATATAGGGACCCTGAGGTTTTTTAATATTTCCTGCTCACTGCCCCCTTTGCACTGCATACTCCTCCCTCACTGTGCTGTCCCCGCGTGCCCGCACCTTCAGACCTGTAATTTATGCGTTTCATAAACAGCTGCTGCTGGCCTCCCACCATAACATTATTGTAATTGCATTTATAAAGCGATTTCTACCCCATACGAGGCATCAAAGGACTTTTCGTCGAGCAGCACGCTACTTTGTTTAATAATGTAAGCAATATATTTATGGAACGGCATAATTATAAATCCACCTATTGCTTTGTAGGGATTATTCATACAGAACTGATTAGACCAAATTAATAAACTCTTCAAAAACAAAGAAACAGAGGAGAGCGAACATGACGGCAAACGGTTCAGTGTCAGAAATCTGAAGACGAGAGGCAAAAAACGAAATCTGCATACTCGTGAGTGCGAGGGGGAGGGTATGGATATACAAAGAATAGAATTAATCATGATTAATCATGGTGCAATTTTATTTGGCTCTTCACACCACGTTTCTGCATTCCTACGCACTCTTATTAACGGGTGTTACTTTTAACAGTTCAATTGTAGTCCTAGGTTTACTGACCACAGAAGGATGGGATGTGCAGTTTCCTATTCCCAGGATTTTCATTTGTGAACTGCAAATCACAGCAGTTGCCAGCGGCGAGCCTTAAAGCAGCAAAGCCATCTAGGGTACATGAGTCACGCATATGCCGCTCCTGCGGGTGTTGGAGAGCAATGGCCAAACAAAACAGCATGGAAGTAAGTCTGAAGCACACAAGAAAGTCTCGCACCAAACAATGGGGGGCAATGCATGGAACTGCCAACCAGCGGGGGTGTCGAAGACAAACACAGCAACTGAAACCAGAGACTGTGGAAAAACCAAGGCAGTAACAGCAGAGACTAGGCTATGGCGTAGTGGCAGTCATGGGGGGACAGGGCACTTATCTGCCTTCAGAATCTCTGTATCGGTCTGTCTTTAAAGGCCCAAAATGTGTTCTTTCCTGAAGTGATCAGACAGTTATCACAACAGGAACCCCCCCTCCAGCCTCTCTACTTTTCACATGCACTGTCTGGGACGGGTGTACTTCAGAGGCCTTGGAGGCAGCGTTTACCCTGGGGCACTTTCAGTCTGTAGTTTCTTCAAGTGGATTGTCCTTCGTAAGAGGGCTGGGGGCCAACGTACCGACCATTCCCGATCACAAGTCCCACAATATGCATTCAGAGAAAAAGAAATAAAGGAACAAAACACAAATAAAGAAAGCATAAAGCATGAAAGACGACAAAGCTATTCATTAAGACAAATAGGAGGTCTGTAAGATCTTGGATTTACAGATCGCGAAAGCCAAAGGAGCATTCCGGGGTCAAGGGAGAAGATAGGAACATCATCAAAACAACGATTACCACCACCTATCCCCCTTAGATTGACAAAAAAAAACCCAGAAAGAAACAGATTACTTTCTCCAACATGTCCTTGCCCACTAGAACCAAGAAGAGACAGTTTACTTCCTTCAAGGCAAGATTAACCGTGAACTTGGGGAATAAGCTACGAATTTACTTGTAAGTAAGTGACAGGATACTTCTAGTTAAGTTACATGTAGGTTTATTCAAGGCACAGCTGAGCGCACACCTCGTCAGCTGACCAGACCATCAACTGACAAGAACAGAACACTCAAGAGGAATGTAGAATGCACACAGGTATTGTGGGAGGTGGAAACACAAAGAAAGGTCTATTGACCACAGGTGACCATGTTACGAGGAGCACAAGTTTACTACAGTAGTCTCCTTGGAGGGTTCGAAAGACCAAAAGGCGGGACTTATTAATCATGTCCAGCAATGAAAATCAGGCATATATTAAAAGGCGCTAGCAAGAGGCAATTGAAAAGATGGGAGATCCTTGAAGCCATATTCTCAATACAGCATGCCTCGCAGAGAAGCACATGCGCTGATTCTAGGCTCGACCTCAAACCAAAAGACGTGACTTATCAAGCATGTCCACCAATGAAAATCAGGCATTTATTGAAGGGCACTAACAAGAGCCATTTGAGAAGATGGGAGGTCCTTGAAGCCATATTCTCACTACAGCATGCCTCACAGAGCAGCGCATGCGCTGACTCTAGGATGGACCTAAAAAGGGAGCTGACCTTGTTAACATGACCTGGTGTTCATGTAATGCTCCCTAATGCTCTTGGCTCAAATATTCCTCATAGAATAATGGCATGAATAAAAAAAAATAATAAAGGACTATTGTATAACGTGAACCAATAGAGCCTCAAGCAAAAGTGTGTGCTAATAAAAAGTATAGTGTAGCAATAAAATAATTAAATTGGAGAGATTCTAGGAATTTAGTATCTATGAGCGTTTTTCTAACAAAAACAAAGTTTCACCTTTTCCCTTCCTCTTCCAAAAATAGCCTGCGATCGGTGGTTATTATCAAATGGGCGATTCAGTGCTGAACGCAAGAGAAAGGTAGCTGAATGCATGCCATGAATGCTTTGACATGGGAAATGTATGTGAAAAGACCAAAGCGATATGCCTATTACTGGCTCTGCTCACACGCAAAATCCCAGTATGGCCGTGTCACGCCCACTATGGAGATGAGCTTTTGAAAGAATTGACTAATCCCAAAATACATATTTTATACGTGTATTTATTACCTTTGAATGACACATTTTCCTGGCAGGTTTTCTTTCTACACTGATTTCAAAACATAGGGGCTTATTTACAAGCCTCTTGCGCCACTTTTGCGTCACATTTCCCTTGTTAAAAGTGACGCAAAAGTGGCACAAGGGGCTTGTAAATCTGCCCCATAGTTTTTAAGGCAGCATCCATCTTGTAAAGAGTGTCACGATACACGTCTTCTTCTGTAACAAGAGCGTATTTGTTAAATAATATTTCATGTTCAGAGGAGCATGTGCAATCTTGTATGAGAAGTCAAGCGGACACATACTCATCTGCTGGAAAGACGATGAGTCAGAACACTAATAATACAGGCCTCACAGACCTGATCACTCAACAACACTTTCATAGTTCAGTTCTTGTTAGATAGTTGGACACACAATGGACCCCTTTCAGTTGACCATATATTGTACATGGACTGACGAATAGCCAAATTGAGCCTTATATAATCTATTATTGAACTTCTCAGCTGCCTTCGACACAGTCGACAATCCCACACTACTACACAACCCAGAATCTCGAACAGGATTCACTGGCAGTGGCCTTTGCTGGTTGTTCTGTCTTTCTAGCCAACACCTGTTTGTTCACATGGGCACCTCCTGGTCGCAAAAATTCCCTTACCAGTGAAATCCACGGTCCCAGGACCCATAACCATCTCCACCACCTCGACTCAAATAGAGTCTAAGCTATGGAAATAATTTAACTCATGAGGCACCAGTGCTGCCAAGCAGCTTGATAGGTGTTGACTCATTAGTGTTGTGGGCAACCTGCTCATCATGAAGAGGGCAGCTTATGTTTGTATAACATTGTGGGCACAAGTGGTGATGGGACGATAGAACAGATTTGCAGTGAGCAGCATGCTGCACCACGACCATTCTCACTAGGAGATATCACTGCACATTATGAGAAAAGTGGCATTGACTCAGCTGTGTCTCACTACCATTCAACTGGAAAGTTACATTTTAGAGCTCCACACAGATATACATTAACACATTTCACCTTACGCTCACCCATTCATGCTCTTTGTCAGAAGTAGGGTCCAAGCTTGCTAAAAGTAAACTTTTTTTCACATTCAACTTCTGGTTGCTCTTCGGACCTGCATAGTTGATAATTTCATAGGACTAGGAAGCCTTGACAACATCGGGCTCGGCACACCCTTGGTGCATTCAGCTGAACTGAAACCGATGCACTGGATCAAGGCAGTCACTGTTTTTGGAATAAGCTTCTTGACATAAAATACATCTCTTCGACCTTTAAAGTGTCCTACTTTGTCTTTACCCGAGGCTGCCTTCTAACAGGGAAGTGTTTGAAAGAGACAAGCCAGAGGTAGAAATTGCTCCTTCTGGCGACTCCTAAATGATGCTCAAAAGCCTTCTAGAGCTAGTCTCAGGCTGATATTAATGTGTGTATGTGGATATATGTATGCAGTATTTCTATACTACAACCCTAACCAAGTGGGAGAGGAGCACTGTACATAGTCACAGACAAGCATCAAGTCAAAGAGTAATACGGGAGGAAGCTGGGAAAAGACAGTTAATGCATTGTGATGTAGTGTTCTTTAAAGAGATGAGACTTCAACACTTTCCTACATTGCAACAGCACTGGAGTAATTCTGGATGTATATGGAGATATTGTTCCAGAACCTGGAAAAGGTCTGCTGCTTTGTTTTTTCTTTTATACATTTCTTAAGCCTGATTGCGAGTTTAGGCGCTATTTATCGCACCTGATAAATAATTATACCACTGGGTACTTGTTAGACCTGGCATTTCTTGGTGTGGTTACCCCTCACTTTTTTGCCTCTATCTCCTCTATTTTTGATGCTGTGATGAATTTCGTTTTACTGGCTTAGATGCTTTGGGCACTTTGCCACTGATGATCAGTGTCAAAGTGCAATTGCTCCCTGTGTAAAGTGTTATGGTAATTGGTTGTCCATAATTGGTATGTTTGCCTTACTAGTAAAGTCCCTAGTAAAGTGCACTATGTGTGCCAGGGCTGGTAATGCAAATGCTACTCGTGGGCCTGCAGCACTAATTGTGCCACCCACACAAGTAGTCCTAAAGAGAGAACTCAGGCCTGCCACTGCAGTGCCTGCGCGCAGTTTGCTAACTGCCATGTTGTCCTGACAAGTGCACCCACTTGCCAGGCCGTACCCTTCCCTTTCCATGCACATCAGACACCTCTATGGTAGGTCCAAGGTACCCCCCTGGGCAGGGTGCAGTGTATGTGAAAGGTAGGACATGTACTGAGGTGTGTACCATGTCCTGACAGTGAAATACTCTCCATTTAGCTTTTCACTGTTGCAAGGCCATCTTGCCCATAGGACAGAAGGGGGAAGGCTGTGTAATATGTTTCCAGCCTATCTTCCCATAGGCTTAAGGTGGAGAGCTGAAGTACTAACACATCTTTTTGTGAAGGTGGTTTTTAAGTTGTGTGTGAAGAAACCACACTTTTAGAAGTGGCTGGTTTCTTTGTTCTAACATTTCTGTGTGTCTCTGCCTGGTTGTGGATTGACTGTCTGGATTTGAATGTGCTAGGATCTGGGAAATGTCTTGACCCAGGGGAGGAGGTGAGACAGCAACAGGCTGACCTGCATTTGGAGTGTAGGGGGGAGGAGTAGCCCCTGGAGGTGAAGAGGCCTGGGCTGGTGCCATAAAAGAATGGCTCCACCTCCTGCTGAGTGATTGAGGAACCAGACCCCCACTAATCAAAGGAAGAAGGTGTCACTGGCAGGGAGACACCCAGAACTGATTTGGACAGAGGTCAGTGCCCCCTGAACACAAATAATTCAAAGACATTTAGGGGTATAACTATGAGAGCTGAAACCTCTGAACGTTGGACTGATCAAGACTGAAAAGGATTGAAACTACTTTGTGGTCAAGAGGAACCTCTGCCAAGGAAGAACAGCTGAAGAGAAGGACTGACCCTTGCTGTGGGGTTCTGGGCTGTCCTGCAGTTTGCTGATTTAACTAAGGAGAGGCCAAGAGACTTTGCTGTGTGCTGTGTCCCCCTGCTTGAAAGGCCTTTGCTGTGTGCTGTGTCCCGAAGTCACTTGTCCCCAAGGGCCCGAGGAGAGCTGGCTCCCTGTTGTAGAAACTCAGGAACATCAAAGATTCCCAGTGTGTCTCAGCGGCGCTGTGTGTGTGCGCTTTTTGCAGCCTGAGACCTTCGTAAGCATACCCCGGGAACTGTGTGGCCTGAAGCCCAACCGAGTCTCAGCGACGCTTTGTGCGTGTGTAGCCAGAGACTGCCATAGGGTCAGTGGTGCGGGTTGGAAAGGGCCACATGACTGCAGTGCCCCCACAGCGTGAATTATCGGGCATGCTGCTGTGTAGCTGTGTGGGGCCCGAGCCGTCATTGTAACGGAGACTGCGAATCAAGATCACCACCGCCGGCCCGAGCCGCAGCATGCTGAAGAATTTCGTAAAGCTAAGGAAGTCGTGAGGTAATCGTGATCGTTGTTTGTAAGAGTAATCTGCCCAAGATTGTCAGCAACGGAGTAGGCAGCGCCATAACCTGTCCAGCTACAGCGTTGCCTTGCATCGGAGCTGCGTCGTCATCGGGAGCGCCCAACAGGACGTCCGACGAGCGGGGAGAGAGAGAGCAAGGCAGCGCATCCCCAGGTAAGGCTTGGAATCCGGTCCTGAGCTGCAGACGTGTGTGGCCTGAGGAGGTGTGCAGGAGGAGTA
Organism: Triturus cristatus; assembly: GCF_964204655.1. Lineage (NCBI taxonomy): Eukaryota > Metazoa > Chordata > Amphibia > Caudata > Salamandridae > Triturus > Triturus cristatus. The sequence goes on from NC_140588.1 coordinate 516,957,050, forward strand.
CAAGAGTGCTCCCGTCTCTCTCCTACTGCATCGCGTTAGACACGCTGAGGCCTTGAGCGGCCCGACTTGCCCGGCAGCACCGGGGCCCATCTCGGAAGTTCAGGACTGTTATCTGTGGTTGGGACCTAGTGGTGCCTGCGCTAATCGCGTCGATTGGCCTAGTATTATTCCTGCATTACGAACTGCCTTATTACTTGCATTAGGGATTGTATTATTCCTGCATTACGAAACTGCCTGATTACGTGCATTGAGGATTGAATTATTCCTGCATTAAGAACTGCCATTTTACTTGCATTAAGGAGTGCTTTATACTTGCATTAAGGAGTGCATTATACTTGCATTACGAACTGCCTTATTATGTGCATTGAGGATTGAATTATTCTCGCATTATGAACTGCCTTATTATGTGCATTGAGGATTGAATTATTCTCGCATTACGAACTGCCTTATTACTTGCATTAAGGAGTGCGTTATTCTTGCATTACGAACTGCCTGATTACTTGCATTAAGGATTGCATTATTCTTGCATTACGAACTGCATTAGTCTGACAATACGAACTGCATAGCATTGCACTAGGACTGCATTTGAACATCGTGAACTGCTCATTAATACCGCAAGAACCTACAAGTGTTGGTTGGCCTAATAACCGGCAAAGTGAAATATTACAAATACGCATATGTTGGATTTTTATCGTTTGGTTTTACCGTATTTTTCTTCTTGATAAAGAAACCGCTATTTTCATATATCAGTGTGGTGTCCAGTTGTGGTGTTATCACTGTATCACTGGGAGTGTGGTTGCAAATACTTTACACATTGCCTTGAAGATAAGCCTGGCTGCTTGTGCCAAGCTACTAGGGGGTGAGCAGGGGTTATCAAAGTGGATTTCCCTCCTTTCCCTGACTAGAAGCAAGGGTCCCTATTTGGACTACTTAAAATTGAAAGGATGGGACAATTAAACACCACAAATGTCTCACACTTTCAGACGTGAGACAGCACTTATTTTGTATATAATCAGGCTCATAAAATAACTTTAGGCTACACTCCGCTCTTAGATATTATTCCAGCTTAATATTGACTCCAGAATAACATGCTACCAGACTATTGTGGCCAAAATATAGAGAAATAAAATATTGTGAAGGTATATTTATACAGCTAATTATAGGGTTACTTTACCTAACTCCACATGTATGTACCTTGATGGTATACATATCTGCAAGATACATAGATGTGGAGTTAAGAATAGAAAATGTATACTTACCTGTATGCACTTACCGTCTCATTATTTTTGTCCTGGATATTTTGGCCACAATATTTTGTTCACACAATGTTTCTGAAATGAAATTCCTCTGAATGAGTTGTGGCATATCACCCTCAGCAGCAAGAACATGGTGTCTTTGAATGAGAAAATGATGTGTAATATTATCAATAAATACCACAACCTCAAAAGCAGTATAACTATGTTGCGACAGTGGCCTCTTGGCTGCCTGGACACCCGAGATCCATGGTACCTTGCATGGTTCTATCGGTAAGGGGTCTCAGGATTAGCCACGTGGAGCTGCCTTCCCTTGTGATCCTAGCTGCCGTATCTTGATCCTCCAGCTCCAAAATGGAGATCACCTACCCGAGGTTTTGCCTATACCGTTTAAATCTGCTCCTCCACTAGTCCAGTTAAGGTTTCGTTCCGGTTTCTTTCCCTTTTCCATCATGGCTGTTTTTTCCTTGATTCCTTTCTGGTTTTCCCAATACTTTGTGTGATGTTTGATGTCATTTTCTTTTCCTGTTCTTTTACTATATAAAAGCTTCAGTTTGGTTAGAGAGTGCACCACAACAAAGCCGTTATCCTTCTCTTTTTCTTCTGTCTGTTATCCACTATTTCTTCAATCCTTTGAAGTCTTCATCCAGCAAGGAGGTTGTTTGGGCATTTGCCTTTTAACTCCTGAGAAGGAGGCAGCTTTATCATGGGCACATGCCAACCAAATATTCCAGTGTGTGGTTACATTGTGGCTTCCAGAAACAGTTGCCCATTCATTGGACAGTGGAAGACACGGACCCTGGTTACAGGTAAGCGTCCAAACCTGAGGAGGTTGCACACCAAAATTCCTGGCTGTTTCCTGCATGGTTCCTGGTGTAGAGCTGACATCTCTCCTTCAGCAACAAACCCTGAAATTGGACCACTTAAGGACCAAGAATTCTGCCCTTTCTACAAGCATTCAATCGGTGGGATGTTCCTGCCATCAGTCCTTCGACTTCTAAGTTTTCTGGAGATCGTTTGAGATTGAAGGAGTTTTTGGATGGCCTGGTGGTTTATGTTGCATTTCAATCTCGGACAAATTTCCTTTGACAGATCCAAAGTGGGGGACCTGATTTGTTCCTTGACCAGTGTAACTCTGGCTCAGGCAACTCCCTTAGTTGTCACTAAAGACCCTGGCAAAACCGCTTCCTGAATACCCCTCTAATTCCTCTATAGCCTAGACCTTGTCCATTCCTAAGGCTTATCAAAAGTTTCTTGATGTCTTTCAGAAGCTTAATTCTGTGTCACTCCCTCATAAGGATTTGGATAGTGTCATCCTGACTGTTGCAGGAGTCATAATTCCCTGTGGCAGAATACTCTCCTTCCCAGCACGAGAAGCAGGTTCTGTGGTAATATTTGGAGGAAAGCCTTCAGAATGGGCTGATTGTCTGGTCAACATCTCCCCCGCTCCTCTCCTCCTTGTCCCAAAGAAGTCCAAAAAAACTAAGGCCTTGACTTGATATTTGTGCATTTAATAAGTTCACCATTAAGCACCATTACACACTTTCACTCATCAAGGACATCTTCGAGTCCATTCAGAGTGCTAAATAGTTCACGAGTTAGACCTTATTGGAGCTTAAGAACTGCTCCAGATAAAGAAGAGTGATGAGTGGAAGATGACCTTTCGAACACCCTAAGGGCACTATGAATATTTGGTCATGCCCTTTGGACTTACCAATGCTCCAGCAGTTTTCCAGAGATTGATTAATAGCATACTCTCTGATGTCCTTAACCAGTTTCCTGTGGTGTTCCTGGGGGGCATCCTGAATGTCTCTTCTTCCCTTCCTGAACATTGAGTCAATGCTCTTTTCATTCTTCTGTTTCTCAGGGAAAGACTTCTATCCTGTAAAGTGGAGAAGTGTGAGTCTGAAAGAACAAAAGTGGAGTATTTGGGATATTGCCTCTCTGAGAGCTATCTGTGCACCCTGTTAAAATCTCTGCCATATTCGACTTGCTGAACTGTAAGTCACCAAGGAGACCCAGAGTTTCATGGGACTGGCTCACTTTTATCGGCAGTTCATACAGAACTTTGCTAACATGAATAGCCATATATCTGCCACTTTGAAGAAGGAGAACCTGACTAGAGCTTTTTCTTGGAATCTTAAAGCCCAAGAGGACTTAAACACTATCAAGAAGGCTTCCACCCAAGCTCCTATTCTCATAAACACAGATCCATCCATAAAGTTTATTGTGGTTAGTGATGCTTCAAATATTGCTATTGGAGCAGTGCTATTTCAGCTCCAGGAGGACGACAACCTGAAGCTTTGCATTTTTTATCTCGTCTATGTCCTGAAGTTATGTGAGAAATGTTATTCAGTTCCAAAATATTAGATCTTGGCCATCAAGCATGCTTGTATGGAGATGTACTATCTTTTAATGAGAGCAGTCGCCCCTTTTTTAGGCTCCGATAGACCATCGAAAATTACTGTTTTTGCAGAACATGCAATAAAGAAACAATAGAAGAGCTCACTGGGCTTATTTCTTTTCTCAGTATGATTTCTATGTTACTCACTGCCCTGGCACAGAGAACGTTCTTGCCGATGTGATGTCTAGATGGGACGTTTTGGTTGAGGATTCTGAGGCTCTTCTCCTTCTGCTTTCTAACAAAGTTGTCTGTCTGTCAAGGTCCTTTTTGCAGTGTGTGAGAGACGTTCATGCTGAGATCTCTCCGAAAGACCTTGATGCACTGCAGAGTCAAGTAATCTTGACCTACTGCCAGAATGTATATTTTTTCCAGCAGAACTTGTTGATTCCTACTAAGACCTTCAAACCGAGGTTCTGGGAATGTGTCACAACACTGCAGTAGTAACTCATTGTGGGGTTAAGTCAACCTGTGAGCTAGCCCTACATGCCTACTGGTAGCCTGGCATTTGCAATGATGTAGAGCTGTATGCTAAATTCTGTTCTGCTTGTGCATAAGACAAGGCACTACACAATAAGCCAGTCTTTACCTGTCCCTCCTCATACATGGCACACAGTTTTGATTGACTTCTTTGTGGACTTATGCCCTTCGGCTGGAAACTGAGTGATCATGGTCACAATAGACCTCTTTTTCAAAAAGGAAACACCCTTTAACACACAGTCTAAACCATGTAGTGCCTTTACAATGTGGACAATGCATAAAAAGCGTCATTACCACGGTTTCCTTTAGCGCGCTAGTTGTCACAGCGACTTGCTTTAGTGAACGCATTGTTGGACTGATGTTGGACTTAAAGTCCAACACCTTCCCAACTGTTACACAGACTGGAGTCGGAATAGCCAAAGTCCAGCGCTTCCCTAAGGCAAGTCACAGCAACGACTTGCATGCTAAAGGAACGCAAGGTAACGCCGTATTCGATGTAGTGCCCGCATTGTAAAGGCATGCTTGAGAAAGGCATGCGTGGTTCCATTATACAACCTTTGAAAAATAGCTTACTTTTCTTTGTTCCATCTGCCAGCATGATAGCAAGGAAATTTATGCCTGATATATTTGCCTTCATTGCATCTCTGAAACTATAATCGCAGACGGGGACTCTCACTACAATTGTAGATTCTGTCTCTCAGTTTGCAGTACCCTGGGTATCCATCAACTCTTGTCCTCAGGTTGCCATCTTCAATCCAATGGACAAGCAGGGATGGTCTACCAGTGTCTTGACCAGTACCTGAGGAGTTTCTGCAATGTCACACAAAAAACGTGGGCAGATTTCTTACTGCTAGCAGAGTTCTCGTTTAACAACTCTGTTCACTCTGCTGTCAAAGCCTATCCATTCTATTGTACTGGTGTGGAAGTATTTTTATTTAAATCAGTTTAATCTGTGTCTTACAAAAGTGGTGTACAACTCCGTGATTTGTTCTTCTTCAGGTCATGGATCTTTGCCACCGTTTTGGAATGGAGGAGCATAAGCCAACAACATCTCAATAAACACTATTTATTATGTTCCGTCAATAATAATAGTTTTAATTTAGTATCAAAACCTTTATTCGTTGTTAAGAGTTTAGTACTTTGCTTTTAGTATCTTTATTCAAATTAGCAATTAGATAAATCAGTTTACAGAGATATCAAGAAAATTATGGTTAGAGACAATTAAGAAAATTACAGTGTGTTCCATAAGGGAAATATTAACTACATCCCTATTCTACTCTGGCAGATCCTAATCTACCAGAATCCATAAAGAGTCCTTTCAGAAAAGAGGGAGTTTTAGAGCAGCATTAAAATAGAATCAGACTGTAGTTGAACTCCTCATGAAGAGTAGTTCTGGAAACTGGTCTCAGGCTCCTCTCTCAAAGAGCACCAGCAAACCATCGCAGTAATACCTGTTCAAAGTTAAACTACAAAAGTTGTCACAGTAGTAGCTATGACCATTAAAGAAATTAGACACCCACAAAGTAGTAGGTGACAGAAATCACCTTCCGCAACAGCTCACAGCGCATAGGGCAATAGGCTAAGGAAAAGGATGGTCACACAACAAATAACCTGGACCAGTTTGGCAGCATAAAGCTTTCAGAGCATGCTCTAAGGAAGAAGTGATGTGTAGAGTCCATGTAAATCTAACTAGTATCACACATATTAAGCACAAAAATACATGTATACATCCATGCCGGTGTTAGGTCATCTCAAACCAATGAAAAGGATCGTCCGATGGTATGCTGCTTCTTTCTCTGTTCCCACAGTAAACGTACAAAGTCAGCAAGGTATTATCTGCAGAAGGTCTACTTAGTTGCTAACATTAATGTGCGTTATATTCACCCACGAGAATTCTAGAGTCTACACTATTAGTTATTCAGAACTCCACTGTGTGACAATGAACTGTTCTAAAGCAGACACATTCTAGTTGTAAGTTTACTGAATTAAATCATGAGATCCACATTTTCGTGTATGCATCATTGTTTTAATTTACTGTTTAGCTTTCATTATTGTATATATGTGGCAGCTAAACTCTAACTAAATACAATGAGAACGTGTAGCTTAGGGACGAAAGGAATACGGGCCTCATTTATGAAAAGTGAGGCATCACTGCGTGAAAACAGCGATGCGTCATTTTTCATTGCGCCCTCCTTGCGACATGCTCGATGCGTCATATTTACAGTATGACGCATCATGTTGCAAGGAGTTACAGATACGTCAGTATTTCTGATGTATCTGTAGGCACAAAAATGACGCATTGCTGGAGTGTGTCACAAAAGTGGCGCAACTCCAGCAATGTGTCCTTTCACATGTGGTAAGCCTCATGTGAAAGGGCCTGCGTTAGTCTTACACCTGCTGTGAGGCAGGCGTAAATATTGAAGCAATGGCGTCCTAGAAGTGACGCAATGAAATCTCATAGTTTTCACTGCGTCACTTCTACGAGGCTTACTTGCGTGGGAACGCCCCCCTGCATACATTATAACTGATGCAGGTATAATGTAGCACAGGGGTTTACAAAGTGACGCATCTGCTTCGATGCGTTACTTTGTAAATAGGACGCAACAGGGGGCATGTTTTACGCCGCCGTTGCGCCACAAAAAGTGACGCAACAGCAGCGCAAAACTGACGCAAGGCCTCATAAATAAGGCCCTACATTTTTTAAACTCAGCACATTCTACAACGAAGACATGTCTAATGAAGTCAAACGTGAATTATTTATTTAATAGAGCACAGTTCCGCATCTCCTAAAACATTTATTTATTTAAGGAGAAAGTTAAAGGAAAAGAAAGAAAGAAAGGGTTAGAGAAATTAATGAGGCCTAGTCTAACTAGACAATGTAATTACAATAGAAATGAGTGCTCGCTCCAAAAATAGAAATGTATGCTACACGTTAATTTGCACGTTTAAGGAAAGGCACGTTTTCTTTTATTTCATTCTTTAAGCATTCTCATGTTTAAATATTGCTCAAATTAGAACACTTATTTTAAGCAAAATGTTCCTGTTCTATCAATATCCAGGGTTTCTATCCTCCTTCTTTTCCATCTTCTCAGCAGTCCACTTCTCTTGTGCCTGCTCACCTGGGGGCAGATTTATGAGCCCCTTGCGCCTCATTTACGCCGCCGTTGCGTCACTTTTGTGACGCAGCAGCGGCGCAAATCCTGCGCCATGCTGCGGGGTATTTACAACGTGACGCATCTGGGAGAGGCATCACGTTGTAAAGCCCTGCGCCTGAAGTAGGCGTACCTGTGCAGGGGGGGGGCGTTCCGTCGCAGGAACGCCTCCTAAAAGTGGCTGAGTGAAATCTACAAGATTTCACTCAGTCACTTTTGAGCCAATGCTGCGTCAAAACCCTGCGCCTGCTTGAAGCAGGCGTAAGGATTGACGCAGCATTGTAATGATAGGGCACCCCCGAGCATTGCTGGAGCTGCGTCGCGCTTGCGACGCAACTCCAGCAATGCGCCGCCCTTCCGCCATCAGATGCGTCACGCATCTGTTTCTCCTTGCGCCACGATGCGCTGCATTGTAAATGTGGCGCATCTATTGTGGCGCAAGGGTAAACTTTCGTGACGCATCGTTCCGGGCGCATCCCTGCTGATTTGCAGGGATGCGCCAGGAAACATAAATCTGCCCCCTGATTTCCTAGAGAGACTTGCTCCGAGTCAAAAGTGATTGCCTGGTTTTAGAAGTCTTTTGTGCCTGATCCTTAATGCCAGAGTTTTTTTCTCCTCTCGTTATGGTAGCGGGAGTACCAGAGTACAGAAATCTGATACGTGTTGTTTTCAGAGGGGCTTCATTCACTGTATGGTATCCTGCTTTTGAGCGTTCTTGGGTTCCTGTCTATTCAATCCATGATGCCCCTAGATTGGTTCGTCAATTATTTTCTGGCCACGAGAATGTGGCAGGGTCTTGAGGGCACTTATGTACCACATATTACAGTTTGTGGTGACTTCGAGGCTTCCACAAATAGTCCCCTGTACATCGGAAAACAGAAGACTTGGGGAATATGGGTAGGCGTTTAGACCTAAAGAAACTTCAATGAAGCCTAATAGGTGGGTAACCGTGAATTACAGGGACGTTTTATTACTTAGGGGTTCTGAGTGACATCAAATAGACATTGGGAGAAATGCTACAATTGTCTGTGATGTCACTCAGAACCCCAATATGAAAAACATCTCCCGTATTAACTGTTTACCTATCTATAATTTTAGGCTGTGTATGACTCACAAATCCATTAGCTTCTGCTTTCAACTGCTACATAGGGCAGATAAGTAATAGGGGAGCCATACATAGCATGCCCTCTTCACCTGTCCCAAATTTAAAATAAGCATTGGCATAGCCAATAGGTCTCGCCTTTGGGACCTTATAAGTGTTTAGTTAGCACAGAGGGTTAATATGCCGGCTGCAAAAAACAGAGCTGTATTTTATGTGGATAGCTGAGGAGATTAGTAAAGCCAGCCTTTACTAGCACTTATAGAAATGTATGTGACAGAGGGGCTTTCTAGAGATGAGGGACACTTTTGCAGAGTGGTAGTCAGGGAATCCGAAGAGGAGGTCATGTGGGGGAGGGAGGGGCACCAAAAAAGATTGTTGCACCAGGCAACACCAACGCTAAAACCGGCCCAGAAAAAAGCCTTTCACTGGACGCCATGTGTTGCTGTGATTTCAGGAACTTTTGATCTGGTTTAAGTAGAACAATTTATTGTAAATATCTGTAGATTATGCAGCAGATGTGAGATTATGTGGCAAATTAAGCAAATTGATAATTATACGAAAAAAGCCACGCCCACAGAGTCGCACAATTCCAGTGGTCCTGCATATGATTAACATGGGAAGCAGGAACTCCAGGACAATACACAGGAAGACTTTAGACACAGTAACAGTGGAACACAAACATTGGAAGCAGCCAGAGCAACACAAAAGGATGAAGACAGGGAGATGGGGAAACAACACACATGTGCATGGAACACAAGTAAGGGAAAAATGGACATGGGAGCATAGAGAGGAGAGCTGGCGAAGAGACATGGAAGCTCTATCCTCTCACTGTATCTACCTCTGAAAAATTAAATCTTGTGTTGGCCCTGCACAGAGTCAAACGTACGCTCTGTGTATTGTATGCAGGTCTTAGCAGCATGTGAATAACACACTGAGCTGCCTTACCCGGAAGGAAGTGTTGACGTGCAGGATACCATCAGTCTGTATACTACAGACTGTAGCAGCCCTATTCACCACCTGAGTGACTTTAACAGATTTAAAAAAACTGAGACCTGGTGAAACACACGCATCACTGCAGTGAGTGTGGTAATTCAGTGATGTGTCTTACCAGCTGATACTAAACTTGACCAGCAAACACCATATAAGAAGAAATAGGTGTTGTGTGTGCACCTGTGTGTATTGTGTGTGATTATTTGTGCTGAAATGGGGCGCTTCTCATTTTTAGGTCTGGCCTTTGAGAAAGCTTTACCTGTCTCGCCAGACTATTGCTCCGCCACCACCCCCACCACCCAATCCATTGGTCTGTTGAATTGTCCTCCACATTTTTTGTTTCTGTCCACCCAAGCACAATGCCTGCACATGTCATCCAACATTCACTAAAAGCAGTTCTTTCCCTTCAGTGACAAATCTGGTTCGAAGTCTATTTTAGTGTTTCTTATTTTATTTCTGTTTTAATAATAACTTTAAATACCAGTTATTTATTGTGCTAACACTTCAGGTGGGCAGTTTCATGGTAATGTATTTTCCATCTTCCTTTTAAAGCTGGTCAGTGTTTAAGTGACATTGTCACATTGTAGCTGCCTGCAATTCGAGTTCTTGGTTAGGAGAGAATGTATTGTTGTCTCCTCACAAGTTATTAGTAATAGAAAAATGCATGGCCCAACTGAAATGATTATATTTTATAAACATCAATAGTAACACAGCCACGTTAGTGAATGTTCTTTAAATGGTTTTGTTGCAAGGATATGGCTGCCACGTTGAAGTGGCTGCATGTTTTTATATTTATTTTCAGGCTATAGGTTTGCAATAAAAAAGTGATTCAAAACGTAACCATCTCACCAGCATGCCCAGTCCGTATCTACTGATTTTGCCAATGTTTGCTATATACAGGTGGTGCTTAAAATAGTGGTAAGAAGCCTACTGACAGGTTGTTCCTGGTCCACGTTTCTAGCCTTCCATGTGCTTAGCTTTAGCTCTGCCGGAAAGAGTGAAATTGTGGGCCGGAAGCAAATGGTAGGTTAGTGTCACCAGAAGGGTTGGAAATGCAGGGGGTCTAGCTGAATCCAGTAGTTATTGATGAATCAGAACCCAGATCAAGGCCAGCTTTCGTCAAATGTCATGGCTGAGTACTGACGCAAGTTGCCAGCCCCAGGAGGTGCCTACACTGTGTCTGATTTGCGTTCAGAACAATAACCTGCAGGGAGGGACAGAACACACTTATTTTCAGTTCCAGCAGGGTCCAACATAAATGCCTCACTTACGTGGCCATCAGCAATCCTTTTGTTCAAGTCGCATACCGGCTGGGAGCTAGTGGAACAGAACACCTAGACACCCAGCATGGCACTTAACAACTGCTTCAGAGAAAAACTATGGTTTGGAAGCAGGATTTTGAGTTTTGATGGCACTGTTTCTAAGGGAGATTTGTACACTGCAAGGTCAGATGCATTAGCCTATATGAGCAATAACGTTATTACCAATTTTTAACACTAACTAATGAGACTTTATTACTCCTCTAGGGGAAGAATTTTTTGCAACATTTGAACAACATGGGCTTGAGAAAATAACTGCAAGGTTCCACACTTCAGCTTTGCAGTTTGATGCAGCTCCTCAATGCCGGTTTATAACTTGTTGAACTATATTTAAAGAATAGTAACTGGTGACCTGCATGTAACACAAATATCTCTGAAAGAAAAGCAGTAACCCAATGAGCAGTCTGCATAAAATACAAATCTGTCGCTGATAACATGTTACCAGTTGTGCTTTGCAGCGGGCAGAGTAAAACCTGAGAATAGACTGCACATGTGTGTCCAGCAAGTGCGTTAACCACCAAAGTTCTCACCTTTACCATACCCTGGAAAATGCTGGGTACGCAACGACACCTGTAGCAGGTGCCTGAACCCCATAAGATGTTTTAAATGCAGCCGGTTTGTGGCCAGTTAAATAAACCAGAACAGATTTAGTATCACACCTGTCCTTTTTACCAATTTATTAGGGGCAGAGTTTTTATAAAAGAAATGTATAGGTTGAACACTGCCCTTTGTGACTCCACCCCCTTACTGCTGCCACGTCTTGAATGACAATTCATAGGAACCCAGTTAATTTTTTTCCATTTCTTGCTTTGGTCACCAGTCAGAGTAATTGATCACGCTTCTTTCTCCTAGTCCTCCGGAGGGGTTGGTGGGGGGGACAGAATCTAGAAGGATGTGCTACTATTGCATAAAAGTAAAAGCAACATGCAGGCCACAGAGCTCTCAGTTTTCCCGATAGCTCATCCAGCTCAGGTGTTTTTTGTTGTTGTTTTGTTTGCTTTGAATTCTGGGATTTGCAGCCCTGATTTTACCAAGGTGCAAACATAACATGGTGGCATTTTACAGCCAGGGGAATGCAGGGACACCTTGAAGGCTTACAGACCAAACATTGGGCTGCCTCTTTAAGGATAACAATATATTTACATAATAGCTTTAGCTCTTTTGCCTAGTGAGAGTCTAGGGGTCCTAAACTGATTACACTGCTACGAAATATTTGCAATGACCAGGTTTAGGAGGATGTCCTTCATGCAGACTGTGAACCCTAGACAATAAATGCTTTCAGGTGTGCAATTTGTTTTATTGAGATTGTCAGTGCTTTACATCGAAATAGAGAAGTGCAGGTACTCACTCGTTAAAGTGCCTGCTTGCTTTTGAGAAGTGCCGGCAGTCTCGCATTAAATCTACTGCAGCAGTCCTGAGAAGTGCAGGTACTCTCACTTTCAAACGGAAAAAGAGCAGGTACTCAGCCCAATAAAAGCAGTGGAGACTGTTGTCCTAAATTCCTAAGTTTGTGCTTGAGTTTCAAGCTAATAAAATCATGGCGTGTTGCCTGGAAAGATGTAATTGGACCAGAGCCCAGTTTCACCAACCGTGACCGCAGGGCATGAAGTCATCACGCTGCTTTGGTCGTGGGGGTGGGAGGGACGGTGGGTGGTGCAAAGGCACGTGTAAACGAAGTTTGGAGCAATGGAGCAGTTTGCCTCGGGCTCGACACTGACTAGAATCGGCCCTGAACAACTGTGCACTGTGAGGTCTACTAACGACGTGTATCACTAACTATTAACAGCTCCAAAGGCACCCCGGTCATGCACAAGAGCACCACAAGGCAACCCGCCAAAGGCACAGGCGTCTAGGTGAAGAACATTTTTTGCTTTAAATGCAATGTATCACCTCCGAAAATATTTTCGCGGAATAAATAGAGGAGGGGGCCTGCGCCTGTTTCCCTTGCAGGAGCGAGCAGGAACCATACGTTTGTAATTAACACATGGTTTGAAAGCTCGCTCCCGCAAGGGAATCGCCAGACGTGCACGCGTTGCATTCAAAGCAATGCAATGCGTGCACGTTTTTGGCAGCAAAGCTGAAGTGATTGCTAAAGGTCGTTTCTTAAGCGGCGCATGCACGCTGCGTAGGCGAGACCTAAAAAGTACCTAGCCCCCAGCCACTTGCTTCCCCCTGTCTAACGCTTCACCTTCCATAATGCTTTCCCTCCAACTCCTAAAGCTGTTATCTCTAGCAACGCTGGACTGAACGGCTCTCTGGGAGTACCACCAGAGCAGCCTGGAATTCATTCATGACATCACAACAGAGGGAACAACTTTTGTTGATTAGGCAGAAATGGGGTTAGTCCACTTACAAAGTAGTTTCAGTGCCTCTGCTGCATCATTGGGCTGTATGTCACATCTTGCTATAGCATCTGTGAGCAAGGATGGAGATACGTTCATTACTGCAGCACAGGCTAGTTATTTTTCTACATTCAATGGCAATGACATAGAGTATTAGAGGGGGTCATATTCGTTAAAATAAAAGTTACTTATAAAGAAAGAAAGGCACATTTTATCTAGGTTTCTTAATGCGTCTATCTCTCTGCCAGGAAGTCTCACAAATCAAATTAAAACGTACAAGAAAAGAAGCTCTCCGATCCTATTGGAAAACACTCATGTATTTTCCGGAAACTAAGCAAAACCAATGTCCTCTAAGTTGAGTCTACTCTGCACCAGCCTCCTCCTTCATATAGTTGAAAGTCGCAAAGAAAACTCCATACACTCTACCAGCCAGTGTGCGTTTGTGTGTACTGTCTGGGCAGTAAGGCACTGCAAGTTTACCTCCTTTGTTGTGGGGGGGAAGGAGTCTACGTGAGTCTCATACATCAGCATTGAGTCAAACAGATGTGTTTCCTTATTCGTATTGTTTCTCCTCCGCTTGATATCCCAGTGTTAACAGGCTCATGTAACATGTCTGTCTAGCTCAATTCCTGTCCCACCTTCACCACCTGTAACACCCGTGCCGAGTACTACTTGGACCACTTTTCAGCAGGAAAAATATACGGTCTTGCAGACAAGCAGTGCTAGCAAGCTTCTCCGGAGTGGATGTCTAGTTGATCTGCCGTTTGGTAAAATTCCTAACTATTGTGGACACAAAAATAAAAAGACAAACTAATCAACAAATGGTTGCATAACGGCACGACCAAATGAACTTAAAGGCGACTCCGGGCGGACGTGGCCATTATCAAAATTGCAGCAGATGGGCTGATCGCGGAACAAACCAAAATGCTGCTGCAACTGTTGTTTTTAAGCTGCACTGGATGGCTTGTAGAAAGCCCGCCATTGCTGCATTTGCACTTGAAACACGCCCACTTCGGATTCTCCGAATTAAACTAACACAAAAGAGACCTTGGGTGGATGGGGTCTTTATCAACACCACAGCAGATGAACTGGCAAGCCATAGACTAAAAGCTACCACAATCTTTGGCTTTTTAATGTACTGGAAATCCTGCTACCTGCTATCTTTGCACATAGAACTTGCCCTCCTTTCTCCCCTGCTGGGGACTCGGAACCGCAATACCCTAGTGATGTCATTTTGAAAATTTTAACCAACCTCTCTTCGATTTTATATGTGAAACCATGTTGTTGTAAAATCAGATAATATGATTTTTTGCTCATTTATTCGTGTTTTAAGTAAATTATTGCAAATGGTAAAGTATGTTATCACTTTGGGTCCTAAGTGTAGAACCCCCACCAGTATCAGCACCACACCAAGTACCGCTACCACCAGTACCAGTATTAACACCCCCAGTACCACCACTAACACCATCACCATTACCCCACCACTGTACTACCAGTACCATCACCATAGAACCTTCAGTTTTAATAAAATAATGACATAACACGGTAGCTTAGAATAAGTAATCAGTGCTTTCTGTTTGAAAGCACATTGTGTGCTCATAGACAACGCCCATGAATTGAGCATGTCAAGACACTTCAATATGAAGCTCAATAAAACACACCGTGCAATTTGTGCCAAGTAAATTCAAGTCAGAGTGAGCATGCAATCAAAAGAGCTGTAAGCAATCATAAAGGAGATGTACAAATATGTAGTAAATGCGTAAAATGAAAGGTTTCCAGCAAACATTTATCCACATTAAAAAGAGCAGTGCAGACCAGCATGAATACGATCAAGAAGAAGCAAGATAACTCCTGCCAAACAACCCAAGCCCTTTTATAGTTGGTCTGAACAATACATATTATACAGGCAAATATTGTGACATTTTAAAATACATAAGTTTCTGTTAGAAATAAATTCAGTAAACGAAATGCTACATCAAATTAAATACATTTTTCTTGCTGTCCATCTGGACACAGAATTACACTATAAATACGGGAGCAAGAGTTCATTATTCATATAATCTTTCTGCCAAAGTGATATAACAACTTTAAAATACATTACATTTATTCATCTCTCTGCACACCATCATACTATTCTTTCTGCACCATCATTTCTGTATGTATCAAGCTGAAAGAAACTTTACAATAGACAATAAGACATTCACTTCTGCTAACAGGCCACAGCCTTTAGCCTTGAAATGTTATGTCATGCTAGCTAAGGAAAGATACACAGATAAGCAAGACAAGCAGTTGGAAATTAATATACGTTATTTTTCTGTTTTACAGAGTGAGAAACTTGTGCACATTTTATTATTGTGCATTTTGTTTAAAGGCCTACAGATAGCAATACAAAAATAATGTCAAGTGCATTTTAAATTGTTAATAAGCTTCTCGCCACTATCAGTACTACCTCTGCAATCTCTATCACTAGTAACACCACTATCAACAGTATCACCGACAATATTACCACCACCACCAATGATATTTCATTCACATCTTGCACGGTAATGCAAAGGTGAGTGGATCACTAAAGGAGACTGCTTCCCATCCGATGGAATGAGTTCTTAGCTAGAGGGTCTTGCATTTAGCAACACCGTGTGATTACCATTGGCTAGTTGGTCCACATGGGCACTTTTTGGATATTTGACTTGTTTGTGACGCTTTTCAAGATTGAAATAGGGGTATAAAGGGATTGTTGGTCATGGCAGATTCAAAGATGTTTTCCGCGGTTGCAATAGTAAGGATAGTAAGGATATATTACTAATTAACTGTCAAAGTAGACGCTGCAGAAATCTTTAAGAGAATGTCTGTTTTGTTTCCATGTTCACTCCCTCTCTTGTTTGAGATTTGTACTGACCCAATTTTTTGTTTTTCTGATTATAAACACTGCACACATCTCTTTTTGACTGTCTCCCTGTGTTGCAACAATTGTGACTTTCAAGGCCACTCTTTGTGGGTGTATGCAGTGGATGTATCTTCTTATCAAACAAAAACTTGTAGCAGCATACATACACGAAATTTAAATGAAAGTAGCTCCGATTTATTTACTATGTAACATGTATGTTAACTCTAAAGGTCTTAAAGGGTGAATTGATTTTGCACTGTGTTAAAGCCTACAGTCAGGTATTTTATTGCATGAAATGTCCCAGATTACCTTTGGAGGAAAGGATTTTATTGTTAGTTAGTCCATTTGACAAGCCTGGGGGCATACGATTTGCAAGGTAATAATCTGATTAGCTGCCAAGTCTGCCAAGATCTTGTTATAAAGAAAAACTATTAAATAATGCGTGCATCCATATATATAAATTTATATCAATATAGATATATAGAAGACATATGGGTCAGCCTTCTTCTGCCATTGGTCTGTTTCACTGTCACTTAAGCTCTGTTTCCAGCCATGACAGTGTACTGCACGTGGTAATGGTTTCGTCTTGCCCTGTGAATTAATTTTTTTAATTAAATTTGCATATCCACTTGAAAAGGAGTATGCTTCAGTGTCAGGTCTGGTAGGGCAGTCCGTTGGGTATTCCATCTTCTCCTTTTATAGTTCCCCTTTAATTTCTTTGCTTCTTGTCTTTTCACTTAAATTTTGCATAAGTGGATACTAATATCCCCGGGTAGTGCTGATGGTAGCCGTGCTTGCTGCTAATTTTAGCTGCAGAGCTCTGTACCCGGCATTGCCACCTCATGTTAACCAGGTGACTGGAATCCTGTTTACCATAGTGCATCACTCTTTTACCATTCCATGGTGGATAATACATTGGTTCTAAATATGGCAGCAATGCCAAATCTTTAAAACAAGAATAGACCATGTACAATATCATTGTAAGATGGACACTGGATGCTATGTTTAGTTTTGTTATTGCAAGCATATGCCTGCCATGTTTGGATGGCAGCAGATTTGTCTTTTTTGTATTATTTTAATTTATATTGCATATGTCGTTGAGTTGAGACTTCATCAAGAATGGTATGGTATCTTCCCCAACCTTCATAGGTATGGGTGGTGGTTCAACTATCGATTTCATCTTGTTTTCTTCCTCTTTATCTCCTTTGATGTTGGACTCTTTAATTTTGTCCTCTAACCTGAGTGACAACAATTCTGTCTCACTTTGTGTTTCTTTCACAGACATGGATACTCATTTATCTAGTCCTGTTAGTTCCGTACATTTGCAATATAGCAAAAATAAGGGAATCCATTGGAAGTGGAGAACCGTGAATCCCAAAAATTCCTTGCTGTCCTAGTAAATGGAAAAAGTGAGGATGTGTTGTGTTGTCTCTTTGACATATTGGAGCCGCATACGATACTGGGCAGTTTTAACATCTTTGTGCTTATCTATGTCTGGTCTAACGACCATAAAAAAAACAACTACTGTGCCTCCTCCCTATTGATGGTTTAATCATGCCTGTACACCTGCCCTGAAAATTTTGAAACTGGTCACCAATTCCTCTCCTAGAAATACTGAGGAAATTAGGCTTACCAGGAAGGCCTATAAGACAACATTGGATAATAGGAGGATGGAAATTGGAGAGAAGGTGTTGGAGGATTTACTTAAAGCTTCAACAGTAAGGGATGATAAGGCTTTCTGGGATGTGATTAATCATCCATTTTTCTCAGATGTCAATGTTTCAAAAAATCACTTCCCAAGTTTCCTCAGAAAACAGGTTGTCCCATTTTTCTTGGATTTTTGGGGGCTCCTCTACTGAACTAACTGACCCTGGTCCCATTATCACATCCTCCCCTAATTTCAATCATCCCAACCCCCCCTGCAGCAGCCCATAGCCCACTTTCATTCCCTATAGATATGACTGATGTTTTTTCTGATATTTTAAAGAGTACCCCCAGTAAGGCTCCTGGCCCTGATGGGGTTCTAATCCATGTCTTCCACCATAATACACCTTTTAGGCCCCATTGATGACAAACGTAGTCTGCTCCCTTTTTATCGCTGTAATCCCTAGTTCTTGGAACAAATTGACCATTGTCCCGATTTTTAAAAAGGGTGACAGAGGAGATCCTTCATGATATCATCCAATCTTGCTGCTAGACTCCTCTGCCAAAATACTAGGCAGGGTAATCCTAAAAAAACGAGAAGTATGGGTGGAAGATAGGGGCTTCCTTTCTGAAGTGCAGTAGGGCTTTCGACCAAGCTTGGGCATGGCCAAGCAGTCCCTCAACCTTCTCCTGATCACAGGGAAGCTGCCAAGGCCAAGGAAGTATCTGTACATGTTGCCTTCATGGACTTGTCTAGTGTGTTCGACCTCGTGGACAGGGGCAGGTTGCGGGATCTTGTGAATCAGGTTGGGGTAGATGTATGCTTGATTGAGCTTCTTAAGCGGCTACACTGGGACACTTTAGCCCAGGTACACTTTGATCATTTTGGGGAGTGTCTCTCTACCTTTAAAGTCAACAAGGGGGATAGGCAGGGGTGCATTTTAGCTCCTTTCCTTTTTCATTTTTATATCAATTCCCTCGACCTTACTTTACAGCCTAAGGGCAAGGATATGCCTAGGATAAGGGAATGGACCATGCCCATATTATGTGCTGACGATGCTGTGCTGCTGTTTCGCACAGCCAATGGGTTTTAGTCCTTGTTGGATTCATTTAGAAAGTTAATTATGTATAAAACATAGTTTTACTCATTTCGTCCTCCCACTCTAATGTTTTGGACTGCAAACCAGCGATCATGATTTATCCTGGATAAAAGGCTCGATTTGCAATCTCAAATGAATGCAATGGCTGAAATTGCTTGGTTTCAACAGTGGCTTCTTTGTGTGAGTCACCAGTCTATTCCTGAACGAGACATCAAGGCCATCCTACTATGTCGGGTGTTGTTAAGGATGAGCTGTAGGAACTCTCCTCTGACTGGTCTCCTCAAAGAACACCTCGCCCCCCCTCAAGGTCATTACTACAAGCAGCAGCCCACTTTGACACCGGAACTAAAAAATCTGATCTCATCCCTCCTGTTCTTTTAATACTTCAATGGCTTCCCTTGCAAGCTACAGCAATCTGCAAGATGGCCTTTAGTCCTCACAAGGTTACACATATCTCAACTCTGTAAGTAGATTCATAATCAAAAGAATCGAGCAGGCTTAGTTCACTGATTTTGAAATGCTTCTCTTAGGACCAGAAGCTTTCAAAAAGGACCACACTATTTGTAGTCCTCTTCAGGCAGTGCTACAAGAGTTTGAGCTCTCCCTCTTTTACTAGGAGGAGCAATCAAAGGTTAACAGCGGCGATATAATCAACCATGAATAGTTGAAGGTGACAGGCATAAAGCACACATAAAATAAGAGCACAATATTGTATGCAACACACCATTATCAATTGACCTAGTGCTGAATTTGTAACGGAATAAGTGTCAGGCCCAAAGATTTTTTCAGAAGTTCACAGCCTATACTATCCAAGGTCCCGGTACCAAATATAAAATCTGCACAGTCTTAATTCTGCCTCTTTAATTTAGCACAACACACTCCCTGCAACTTTATATCACTCCTGTAGGTTCTTTTCCATCCCTGATTTCTCCCTTTGTCACTGTTTTTCCATTTTTCTATTCCTCCTTCTTTCCCCCTTTTTATATTTGTCTCTCATTTACTGTGGATCAAAGTTTGTTGAGGAAAATAATTTCCGGTCCCAAAGAATGAGTGCCTGTGGCACCCACCTGCAACCTCCAGCTCAAATTAAGCACTAGATTGACTTTAATAAATAATGAAGGGGAGTCAGGCATGCATAATTGTTGAGTTTGGTCTCCTGGAAAAATATGTTTGAAGGCTCTATTTAAGGTACAGTGTAGTGCATTATGTTGCATCACATCACAACATGCGAGATGTACTTTTGCCATACAGCAATCGAATTGTGTAACAGTGAGACAGGAGAGGAGAGGTGTAATTTTCAACAGATGGCCTTGGTGTTGGAAAAGCTAGAACCCGTCCTCCTCAATAGCCTGGTCAGTGGTTCATGGTGTGCAGCATGACAGGTAAAGAGAAAACTCCTTTCCACAATCAATCAATACATTTATAGAGCGCGCTACTCACCCGTGAGGGTCTCAAGGCGCTGGAGGGGGGGGGGGGGTGGCGCTACTGCTCAAATAGCCAGGTCTTGAGGTGTCTCCTGAAGGTGAGATGGTCCTGGGTCATTCATAGGTGTGTGGGGAGTGAGTTCCATGTTTTGGCTGCCAGGTAGGAGAATGATCTTCCTCCGGTGGTGGTTCTGCAGATCCGTGGGACGGAGGCGAGGGCGAGGCTGGCGGAGCGGAGCTGGTGGGTGGGGGTGTAGAATGAGAGGCGGCTGTTGAGGTATTCGGGGCCCTTGTTGTGGAGCGCTTTGTGTGCGTGGGTGAGGAGCCTGAACGTGATCCTCTTGCTGACGGGGAGCCAGTGTAGGTTTCTTAGGTGGGCGGATATGTGGCTGTGGCGGGGGATGTCGAGGATGAGTCGTGCGGAGGCGTTCTGTATGAGCTGAAGTCGTTTCTGAAGTTTGGCTGTGGTTCCTGCGTATAGGGTGTTTCCGTAGTCCAGTTGGCTGGTGACGAGGGCCTGGGGGACGGTTTTTCTGGTTTCGGTGGGGATCCACCGGAAGATTTTTCAGAGCATGCGCAGGGTGTTGAAGCAAGAAGATGAGACGGCGTTGACTTGCTTGGTCATCGTGAGGGAGGAGTCCAGGATGAATCCTAGGTTACGTGCGTGGTCCATGGGTGTAGGTGCGGAGCCCAGCGCCATGGGCCACCAGGAGTCGTCCCAGGCCGACGGCAATTGTCCGAGGATGAGGACCTCCGTCTTGTCTGAGTTCAACTTCAGGCGACTGAGCTTCATCCATTCTGCGACGTCTTTCATTCCTTCCTGGAGGTTGGTTTTGGCTGTGGCTGGGTGTTTGGTGAGGGAGAGTATCAGTTGAGTGTCGTTGGCGTAGGAGATGGAGTTCATGACGTTGGTGGTGTCTTCAGTGCTGATGGGGGTCCAGGTGCTGAGGGTGGTGGTGGGGGTCGTTGGTTCGGTGACTGGAGGCGGAGTTGCAGAGGTCTTGTGACGGTGTGATGTCGTTGTTGCTGGCGCTGGGGTTGGAAAGCTCTTTGACGATGTTGAATCTCAATAACTAAATTCCAAAGTATCCAAACTGCTATGTAAGAACTAAACTCAGGTTAGTTTGTTTGTTTATTGCAAACTCTGAAACAGATCAATATATACCAATTTAGGCATGTTAGTATAGAAGTACAAAGTAACTAGGATGAAGCCAAATCTCCGGAACCGATTTATCCTACATACTAAAAAGAACGTGACTAGTTCGAATACAGTCACATAGGTTATCCGGAGACAAAAATGAATGCTGGATTGCATCAAAACTCCATTCAGAAAACCCTACAAGTCCCTAACTCTCCCTACACTACCCTAAAGTGGAAATCCTAGTCTAAGACAAGTTTCAATAAAGATGAAAAAAGGTGTCAGCTGTCAGAGCCTTCCAAAGAATTAAGTCCAACCGGGGTCATGTAGTGTAAAGCCAGAACAGCCAAAAAGAGGTCTGTACCTCAAGGTGGCCTAAAGCAGAAGTGTCAGCTGCCCTTAACTACGTTACAACATAAGCATTCACTGAATGAACACACCTCCCACAGTCCTACTAGTTATTTTCCATTATTCCAGCATCCTCCAGCTTCCTTTCCCCTCCTTCATGTCCATACATTGAGATATTTCGTACATCCTTGGTGCCATCTTTTCCCACGAGAACTCGTCCCCCATTCATTATCGCATTTCTTCTTCTTCCCAGGCCTCTCTATCTAATAGGAACTATAGCTCTTTCTCTCAACTAAAAAAGCCTTGTCCATCTGCAGTGAGAACACAAGATACATGCAACATTCCACAATGCAAGCAAAATGCAAATTCAAACGTTAGCTGAAAAAACAATTTGGAAATGCATTTCAGGCCTACAGTTAAGCTAAATTACCAATGCGCAGGTTACATTATGTGTGCCCTTCTACAACCAAGCCGTACTTTCGATATATACCTCAAAAGTTATAAATTATAAATCTTAATATATTAGTGTCATGAGTGTAATATGAAACAAATTAGCAATACATTTAAATTGCTATCCCTTAACTAATAATGCACAATCTTGTCAGCTACATTTCTAAAGTTCACGTGATTTGAGTTAATTCATGAGGATACTTTAACATCTTGTATTCCT
This sequence comes from Triturus cristatus, assembly GCF_964204655.1. Taxonomy (NCBI): domain Eukaryota; kingdom Metazoa; phylum Chordata; class Amphibia; order Caudata; family Salamandridae; genus Triturus; species Triturus cristatus. The sequence continues at coordinate 516,979,297 of NC_140588.1, forward strand.
CTTTCTTCTTTTCATACATTAGTCACACAGAATATATGTGAGTGCAGACTACCTGTGATTATAACACTCTCCTACTGTCAATTAAAAATAAAAGTCCAAAATTACTCTCCTTCAGTGTTAACAGCACCGATGTTTATGATTATGTGCAGTATAGATAATTCGGAAAGCCCTACTTATGGTTGTCTTGTGACCGGAGTTTTTTTTGTCTTGTGTTGTCTTTAGACACATTTACTTGGAAACAATCTATTTCTGTCCTCGCCACCTGTCTTGCTGCTGAAACTGCAGGGAGCTTGTCATGCCACATTAGCAATGTTGTCCAATTAGGAAGACTGTCTTCTTAACTTAACAACAAACAGCAAAATAAAGATCGGAAGGAGGCTGCCTAACAGTGGTGGCTGGCGACATTTCAAAGTGGTGGGGCGAGCAAACAGGCAGGCACTCCCGCTCATCCACTGGCAGATTAGCGCATAGGTGAAGAGTTTTGTAAACCCTTCGGTACATTATTGTCCTCGCGGAGACTGCAGCACACACAGTAGGTTTTCAAGTGAATGCGCTTTATTATAGCGCTTGAACACCTCGTCAAGGGTAGTAAGTGCTATATAAATGCAATTTACTGTCACAGCCTTCAGCCTCTAGGCGCTGTAAATAACACGTTCTAACATAAAGCTTTGTGGCACCATATCTATCCACACCAGAAGGATGAAAGGCAGTGTTTATCTCTGGCTTTCATACTTCTAACCGGCAGGTTGCACACACACATCATCAGCAGATGCTCACCTGTCTTTGAAGAGGGGCCATTTTTCACAATTCATGTGCGGTCACTTATGTAGCGCTGAAATTGTAAAGCAGTCCCCCAATGGCTGGCACCTGGGAACTTGTGAAAGTACTGCTGAAGCTGATCTAGTGACTGGGGTGCTGGACTACAAGGCCGGACTCACATGACGGCAAACAGCGAGTGCCGACGGTGAGCTTTGCGTGTCATCGAAGGATGGGGCAAAAGTCAGTGGAAATTAACATTACACAGAGGTCGAGGTGATCGGGAACCGAGTTCCTTCACTTCTTACTGATTTAGTTTAACAGCCCCTTTGCATTACAGTCCCAAAAATTATTATTTTTTGTAGCAAAAAAGTGCCTCTTTTTTCACAATTGTCCTTCACATTTCTTTCAGACTGCTTCATGTGCGCTCCGAAGTGCTCGCCAGCACCGTGAGACCAGAAAGAGGCTGGATATTTCAAGTTTAAAAATTGCTAAATAACATACCCAGGAATAACGTCACATGACCTTTGGCCTCATGGTGGCACAATGATAAATCGCAGTTTCTGAACCAGAAGACGTGGAACAATATAATGTGGCAAAATGAGCCACCTCTGTGTCCAGTTACCTGCGTTGTGCAGTGATGTCAGTGTTGAACTTCAGCAGCAGCATGCAAAATATACATTTCAGAACATTGCGCTGCTTTCAGAGACTTGTTGATATTTTCCTTTCTGCTCAGGGTGCTGAGTTTTACCATTAACAGGCGAAATCTACACTCTCTTCAAAGTCAGACACCGAAGACCAGTGCTTCAAATGCTCTAAGCACTGGCGTAGCTAGACCTTAGACCAGAGTTCCTCAATCTGTGGGGCGCACCCCCCTGGGTGGGTGCGACACCCAGCCGCGGCCTGTGGAGGGAGTTCCGTGGGGCGGACAGGCGGGCCGGCGGAGGGGCAGCGTGGGGGGCACTAAAAACCGGAATATGGATAATTGGAGGTAAGTAAACAATTAAATAAATAAAACGATAGGGGCTGTAGGGGCCAAAACACAGCCTTGTCGGACCCCCTGCTGGTTTTAATGGGATCAGTGACTTGGCCCTGGCCACCCCATCGCACCCTGGCATGATTATCCACATGAAAGCGAAACAACTAGTGACAGGATTTCTAAGGGCATCCTTCAACACCAGCCAGAGCTTGTTTCAAGGCACAAGATCAAATGCTGACTTCAGGTCTATAAAAGCTTCATATAGATTCCTCTTGCCCAGTACCACCACCTTCCAGTAAAGGAGGAAAAAACAAGGAAACCTGATCAATTGTTCCTGTTTCCTGTCGGAATCCTGCTTGTGGAGGGGACAATATATTATCCTCAACCATCCCATCCTGAATCCTCACCAGAAGAGTACAGCAAAATACCTTCTGAATACAATTGATAAGGCTAATAGGCCTTTAGTTCATAGGATTAACTTGCGGTGCCCAGCTTCTAGAACTTTCCAACCCTACTTACAAGCTCCTGCACAAGGGAGACAGATGAAAAGACACTGACACTGAACCTGGGTGCTACAACTGTGAAAGTCCTTCTGGCAGGAGAAGCCACCTAATGCCCAACAAGGTTGGACTTTGGAACTTTGACTCTAACTAACCCAAGGGACTAGGATGGGTTTCTAAAGGGCCATTTGTGTGGGCCCGCCTATGTTCCCTCGGAGGATGGACTTTCTAGAGGGCCCTGGAGAATTTTCCCTGGACCTCCGTGGAGTGGCCCTTGACTCTGCTGACACACAGGGCAGTGCCCTTCAAGAAGCCTAGAGCTTATGGGACCCGGGTCAGCAGTGAAGCATGGCCAGGCACATTGCCTGCCCCGTGCCTGTGTCATTGGGGTGGGGTGTGCCAACCTTTTTCTGCCATGTCTATGGTGCAACCATGGGTGAGTGTACTGGTCCCGCCAACATTCTGGAGCACACAAAAGTATGCTGGTTCCCACATGGCACCGAAAGGATGGGTGCTGCATACTGGGAGCAGGCATGTGTTGTGAGGGCCATCTCTCTGGCTGTAGGAGCACCTCATAACATGTATTGCATATTGGTACTATCCCTGTTGGTTTCAGTGATTTTCCAATTGTGAATCATAAAATGTGGCTGCTTTTACTGATGTGATGACATCACATCACATAGCGCCAACGTTCATTATCTGATTGCGCTGGTACAAAGTCACAAGTTCAGGCCAACTGCGAAGGAGCCTGGGGAGGATACAGGGACCAAGTTAGGCCCAATGAACAAAATACCTTAATTTCAAGATGCGGAGCATTGCAAGATTCCGCAGGAAGGATGCATTGCGCAGCTGTGGTTCCTATGGGCTGTGATGAGAGATCCTGCATTGAGGATTCATCTCTCAGCAGCGGTTTCGAGGGTTTGCAGGGCTGTGATGTGAGGTCCCGCATCAAAGAGGCATTGCGCAGCTGCGATTTAGAAGAGCTGCGGGTCCTGCATCGGGGATGCGTCGCGCAGCGGCAGCCTGGATGTGGGGCTGCTAAGTGATGTGTCCCACTGGAACGATTCTGCTTGGGCTACAGCTGGGCTGGCTGAGCACATTCAGGCCCACTTACAAAGGCACAGTACTGGGGTGGCACCACATGGGGGCAAAACTCACAGTAGTTAAAGACCAGGTGCTGGGTTCAGCCTTTTCTGTCCCTGAGGCTCTGATCAGGAGGTCAGTCAACTAGCCCTTGGAATCACTGGTGGTCCTGATGCAGGTTCCGTGCTTTTCACTCAGACAGCAGGGCAGCAGAGTACCAGGGCAGCAGAGTAGCAGTCTTTCTTGCAGCAGGGCAGCACAGCAGTCCTTTGGAGACTTCCACAGGTCCAGAGGTGTACTAAAGAGTTGAGTTCAAGGGTCCAATATTTATACCTAGTGTCAGCTTTGAAATAGGAGAAGATTCTTGAGATTTCCATTTCCAGAGGTGCTTGGAATTCCCTGTCTTCCTGCCCTGTGCCCAGGTTGTATAGGGGCACAAAAGACTAGCAGCAGACTCTTTGTCAGATTGTTCAGGCTGAGCCTTTGTAATGCTCAAGTATAGTATGGTAGGTGATAGCTCCTCCTCCTTATCAAGTCAGTGATGGTCCTGCCAACACCTAGTACCCCTTTGTCTCACTGTCTGGGAGCAATATACAAGGAGCAACAGCCAGATACACCTAGTCATGTGACCCAGGATACAGCCTGCAGGCATCAAATGGTTAGGACAAGAAAATGCCATCTTTCTAAACAGTGACATGTTCAGAATTGTGACTTAAAATCCGACTTTACCATTAAAGAAGGTTTTAAATTACAATTCTATAGACACCAAACTTGACATTTCTTCCCATTCCCAATCGAAAGTTATTACTTATGAAATGTAATAAGGATATCCCATGTTATCCTATGGGAGTGGTAGGGTTTGCAGTAGTGAAAAACAAATTTAAGAGTTTCTCACTACCTGGATGGTGTAAAACTTGAAAGTACATGTCCAACATTTTAAATACACTGCACCCTGCCATACGGGCTGTTTAGGGCTTAACCTAAGTGTGACATACATACATTAAAAAAGAAGGTTTAGACCTGGAAAAAAGTTTATGTTGCCAGGGAGAAATGGAAGTTTAGAAGTGCACACACAGGCTGCAATGGTAGGCCTCATACATGTTTAAAAGGCTACTCAAGTGGATGGCTCAATACGTGCTGCAGACATACTAGTAGCATTTAATTTGCAGGCCCTGGGTACATGTAGTACTACTGTACTAAGAACATGCCAGTAAATAAAATGTGCCATTTGAGTGTAAGCCAATGTTACCATGTTTAAAGGTAGGAGCACAAGTACTTTCACATTGGTTAGCAGTGGTATAGTGCACGGAGTCCTAAAGTCAGCGAAAACAAAGTCAGCAAAAACAAGAGGATGGAAGGCCAAAGTTGGGGGAAAACCACAACTAGGATGTCACGTGCAACATGTCCTTCCTAGCTGAAATCAGATAGAACTACCCATCCTTATAGGAGTTCTCGTCACTATGGTGTTAGAAGCTGGAGAGACCAACAGCATTGGTGTGGTCAGTTCTAGGGCACTGTTTCACCATTAAGACCATTTACTATAGAGAGATGGACCACCTCTACAGTTTGGGATTCTCACCCATCATCTGCTTTAGCCATCTGATGGGTCTGTAGTCTGTCTGAGCCCAGAGGTGAGACCCAAACGGGTATGTTCTCCACTTCTTCAGTGCCAAGACAATTGCAAATGCTTCCCTTTGTATTGCATTCCATCTCTGTTCCATGGGAAGTAACCGCCTGCTGTTGAAGGCTACTGGTTGATCTATGCCCTCTTCATTTCGCAGCTGAGAGAGCATAACCCCTATGTCATGTTCTGAGGCATCAGTCTGAACGATGAACTCTTGGGAGAAATCAGGGGCATTATGCACAGGTGCCTTGCATATGGCTTTTTTCAGGGCGTCAAAATCAGTCTGGTACGCCTTAATCCAGATCTCCTATCTGGGCTGCGTCTTCAAAATCAGCTCTGTCAAGGGAGCAACAATGGTGCCATACCCCTTGACAAAACTCCTATAGCACCCAGTGAGTTCTAGGAAGGCCCTTACCTCTGTCTGGGTGTTGGGGAGTTTCCAAGCCAGAATGGTCTTAATTTTGGCCTGGTGGTGCTGTACCTTTCTGCTCCAAATTGGTGACTCAAGTAGACCACTGAACCCTGCCCTTTCTGGCACTTACTGGCCTTGATAGTTAGACCTGCTCCCTGAAAAGCCTAAAGCACTACTCTGAGATGGCACTGGTGGTCCTCCTGGCTATAACTGAAGACCACAATGTCATCTAGGGTGGTGGCTCTGCAGTTCTCCAGCCCAGACAGGATTGGATTGACCAACCTCTGGGAGGAGGCAGGGGTGTTCTTCAACCCGCAGGGCATCACCCAAACCTGACATCAAATCGAACATGCTGAGGAACTTATTAGCAGCCCCTAACCAATCAATGAGCTCTTGAACTTGGGGATGGGTGAGCGTCAGGTTTATTTACTGCATAGAGCCCCTGGTAATCTATGTAGAACTGGACATTGGGGGTGGTACCTGGAGGGGCAACCTTGGGGACCAGCACCACTGGCATAGACCAGTCCCTAGCTTCATGATCTTGGAAACTTCCTCCCTGATGCTGGCTCTGACCTTGTCTGATAGCCTGTTGAAGGCAACCTGCCCCTACTGTCAATGACATGGATACACCATGTAGTGAGCCCTGGGATTAGAGATAAGAGAGAGAAGAACTGCCCAATAGTTGACAATCCCTCTGCTGCTCTTGGGTCAGGGTAGGGGAAAGCTTGACACCCTCCACTGACCCATCCTCCTCCTTGAAAGATAGGAGGCCGGGGAGGGGTTCACTCTCCTCCTCCACTTTATCATCTGTTACCAGGAGCATGATAACCTCAGATTTCATTAAGTATTGTTTGAAGCAATTGATATGCAGGACCTGTGAAGAGTTCCTGGGGTTTTGAGGTCCACCAGGTAGGTAATATCCCTCTTGCACTCCTTTTACATCTTAGGGCTGGTCCATTGGTCTTGTAGGGCCCTGGGTTCCATCACCCACACTTTTTAGTCAGGCTGAAACTCAACCAGAGTGGCCTTCTGGTCATAAAATGTTGATGCCCACTCTTTAAAAGTGGTTGGCAATGACTGGGAGGGGAATCAGGGGAGTCTGACTTCCCACTGGCCTGGCAGGTCAGACATGTCCTGCAGAACACCTCTAAGGCCAGTCAATGTGGGTGGCAAGCCAGAGAAAAGTCATGTCCTGTCCTTAAAGACCTGACAGGGCAACATCATGAGCTAGCTCTAGTAGGAAGGCCCTGTATCACTGGGGAATCACCAAAAACATGGGTTGCACCAGGCTCCAAGCCTTAGGCTTGCTGTACAGGAGACAATTCTCCCAGTAAACCAGGTGATGACAAAAGGTGTCACCAGCGGCCTGGCCCTCGGCCTCCCGCTTTAGGCTCTTCTCTCTTACCTGTAGTCGAGAGAGGGGTCAAACCGTAAACTCAAAGAGTCAAATTTAAGATAGTTTTAAGGTTGAGCTTTTCTAGTACAGCACGCTAGACAGCTTTCTTAAGAGAGCTCAGGAAACGTTCGACAAGGCCATTGGCCTATGTTCAAAGGTGTGCTTTTCCATTGCTTCACATTAACATGACTAAGATAGTCTCTGAATTCATGACTGTTGGAAAGTGGGCTGTTGTCTGACTTTAAGATTCCAGGAACACCCCATGTCGTGAAGATGCTGTCTAATCTCTCGATGACTCTTTCTTGAGTGTTAGATGAGAGATCTTCTTTCAATGGAAAATGGGAGTATTCATCAACGATCACCATCAGGGGATGTCAATTGTCAAGAGGATCAAAGTAGTCAACAGCAATTCTTTCTAATGCATGCATTGGTAACTCTGACATATTTAAGGTGTGTTGAGTGGTTTTCAATTAAAGGCTGTTGCATAGATGACAGGCCATCAATTATCTTTCAACTCTCTCATCGAGATGTGGAAACCAGACTCGGTCTCGGAGAGCTTGTTTGGTGGCAACAATTCCACAACGTCCTTCATGGGTCACTTCAAATATCTGTTGTCGCAGGCTCTACAGAATGACAATTCTTGAACCTCTTAGAATAATGAATTCCTGAGTAATGGGTAGCTCATCTTTGATACTTTTAAACTTCTTGTATTCACTGTTACTGGTAAGAGGTCAAGGGTGCTGGTACCCAGACTGATGTATAATAATGTCTTTCAGTTTTAGCATGTCATTATCTGACTTGTGGCAGTGACAATTTGTTCCAACGAAATGGCAACTGGAGTTTTTGATTTTCAGAATAAAATTAATGATTGCTTCAGCATCTTAGAAGTGGTGCGGGCATACTGGAGAGGCGCTCATGAGAAGTAGTTGGCAGGGTTTTGATCTTTCCCTGAACGATGCATGATGCTGTAATTGTATTCTTGCAATCACCAGATCCAAGTTCAATGCAAAGAGGCATTTTTGGCTTTGCATTGTCAAATATGGTCAACAATGCTTGATGATCTGTCACAAGCGTGAAGGGCTTCCCAGACAAGATTACATGGAAATGTTCACAAGCCAACACCATTGATAGGCTTTCTTTCTCAGGTTGTGAATACGCATATTCAGTTTGGGACAACAAGCGAGCACACAACACACTTGTGCGAGAGCTTTATTGTGCTCCTTCTGTGTAGCTCCGAAAACCAATATGTCATCATTATAATTGAAAACATTCATGACAGGCTGTATGATACGTCAAATGACATCTTGAAACATCTCCGCAGCTGATGACATATCAAAACTTTGTCTTTTGCTAATGAACAGACCAATATATGCAGAAAAGGTTGTAATGTACTTGCAATTCTCCCTGAGTTCCAGCTGATGATATCCTTTATTCAGATCAAGGCAAGAGAATACCTTGACACCATTCAATTGTACTATCATGTCGGCATAGTGCAGACCTGGATGCCATTCTTTTTCGATTGCCTTGTTTACTTGACGCATATCAACGCGGATGCGTACAGTTCCTTCACTGTCCTTTTTGAGTACTTCCCATATGGGAGAAACCCAAGGAGTTGGAACAGTGGAACGCTCAATGATATCAAAAGTCAAGTCAAAAAATGTTATTTAAAAAAGAAAAGAAAATGCTTGCTGAAATATTGCACATTTCCCAATTCATTAACATACACAATGAAAAAATCACATCAGCAATACATAGCACTCAATTATATCATGTTTGAGCAAGCATTCAAGTTCCTTTTCAACAGCTCCTGTAAGTGAAAGGCAATCATCGGTGTCTTTGAGCAATAGGATGGACATCCTCATTAATGTGTAATTGGACTTTCATAGTCTGGAGTTTTTTCCAAGCCATGAAACAATGAAGGGAATTGACTTACTATTTTGTGATGAGCATTCGTGTTATAGTTCACTGATATCAGTCCCATATTAGCCGCTGTGCTGAAGCTGATTAAACAGGTGCTTGACACCTTATCTAGAAATACATGAATGGGTGCTCATACTTTTGTTTTCTTGTATTTCATCATTGCTACAAGTGAACCTTGGCTTTTTAGTGGCGTTGATGCAGCCCACTTATACACTTTAGTTTTCAATGGCATACGTGTGGGCAATGGAGACAGTTTTTTATATTTCTCCGTGGGCATAATATTTATTGATGCACCACTATCAATAATGAAATGTATTGAATAACCGCTGACTTTTAGTGTGGTTTTTGGACAATATTTGAATGACTTTGGTGTTTTGTTATGTTGACTTTTCTTGAACTGGTATTTTTCCTCGCATGCGGCTAGTCCAATGTGCGCACGTTTCTCTGTGGTAAACATCGACATGACACAACCACCTTCTTCACTTTCACTTGACATGGATACTGAAGAACTGTTTGATGGACATTTAGGAGTCCGATCAACTTTGTTTGGTGTCGCTTTGCCTCAGCTGATGTAGTTGTTGGCCTTATGGGTGTGCGTCGAACGTCGCCTCTGGAATGTTCGGGCAACCATTTTGTCTTCATGCCATGAAACACTTACTTTTTCCTTCAACTTGCAGACTTTACAAAATGGTTCTTCTTTCCACATCCGTTGCCCCACCTTATAGTTACTATTATTATTGTGTCTTACCACCCTGCTTAAAAAGGAATACCTGGGTGTGGATGAGTCATTTTTAGGTATACCCCCCCCCACCCGGTCACCAGAAAATATATCAAAAGAGCTCGATGGAATACGGTTGAGCCAATTCTTGCATTTAGGAGCCAGGATGAACCTGATGATGAAGCATGCCACTATTTGAGTGAGTGAGGGTTGTATATAAAAAAGAGAAATACTACCTCGTAGCTTGAGTCGTCATCCCAGACAGTAATCATCTTACATGTGCATTGGATGTATTTTTGTGTAGACAGACTGATACTTTATTTGTTTTCTATTTCACATTTTGAGAGAATGTACCCAAGTTTTCCTTAGCTTCTACACGAGCCCCCTCTTTTGGGCAGTTAATTGCTCCTGTATGGTCTAATTCCTGTTTGGTTAAATATATACAATAAATATACCTTCTCCAACCATAGACAGCAAGCTGGGCACTTCTTAACTCACAGTATCGAATGGTACGCTGCTGTCACACCAGTGGTTTGAAGAGTTACATATGACACATTACAATGTTCCAATACAATTCCTTTATTACCACAGAAATTGATGCACTGGCCTGGCTTGAATGTGTTGTCGATGTCCAGTCAACAAAGTTCTGTGCCACCGCAGCTGAAAAAAACTTTTGCCATGCTGGTGAAATGCTCAAAATGTGGCAGACCTTTTCCTTTTGGTATGTGACGGGAATCTATCTTTGCTACACCATTGAGACAGTGGATGGACTGTTGGACTGTCATTTGTGCTGATTCTTTAGTTCTTATAAAATTGTGGAATTTTCTTCTAAGCATCAATTCTAATTCAGAATCTGAAACTTCTCTTTGCTGAAGACAATGAATGAAGATTAAGACAAGAAAGTAACCTGATCCATCTAGCTCCTATTATTAAATTATTATGAATAAATACTTTTACATTGCTTCTCGTGTAAGTGTAAAACATGTAAGAAGTCACAATTAGAAAAAGATATCAAGCTAAAACATGAAACTAAAATGGATACTCAGAGCGGGTCCTGATGTTCTTTACAACAACATCCTCCCCTGCTTAAAGTACTTGTCCAGACACCAAGGTGCCAATTACGATCCGGCAAAAAAATTCCCCGTACGACTCGTATCCGGTCTTTTTACCGTACGAATCGTACAAGTGCCGTACAAACTGGCAATCACGATTCGCATGGTAAAAAGTCCATACGAACCGCAGTCGGAATATTCCCCACACGTCCTCGGGTCGGAAAATGTGTCCGACACGTCCTCGGACGATTTACCGTACAAATGTGAAAAGTCAAGTCCGACCGAGGAATCACGATCCAACCCGTGCGTCCGATCTCACAACCGTATGGTAAAAACACCGTCCGCACCGAACTCCCATTGCAACCATGGAGACATGTCCCCGCATACGCGCCCAACACTCCCCCCAGCACCCATACGTTCGAGTCGCACTCCCCGTTAATGTACACACACCCCCCTGTATGTACACCCGCGTACGTGTCGAACCCCCACCCGTGTATGTACACCCCTGTACGTCCGAGTCGTACCCCCACCCCTGTACATGTCCTACCCCCGTGCATGTACACCCCTGTACGTTCGCGTCGTACCCCCACCCCTGTACGTGTCCTACCCCCGTGTATGTACACCCCTGTACGTTCGCGTCGTACCCCCACCCCTGTACGTGTCGTACCACCGTGTATGTACACCCCAGTACGTTTGCGTCGTACCCCCACCCCTGTACGTGTCCTACCCCCGTGTATGTACACCCCAGTACGTTCGCGTCGTACCCCCACCCCTGTACGTGTCCTACCCCCGTGCATGTACACCCCTGTACGTCCGAGTCATACCCCCACCCCTGTACGTGTCGTACCACCGTGTATGTACACCCCAGTACGTTCGAGTCGTACCCCCACCCCTGTACGTGTCGTACCACCGTGCATGTACACCCCAGTACGTTCGCGTCGTACCCCCACCCATGTACATGTCGTACCCCCGTGTATGTACACCCCAGTACGTTCGCTTCGTACCCCCACCCCTGTACGTGTCCTACCCCGTGCATGTACACCCCTGTACGTCATAGTCGTACCCCCATCCCTGTACGTGTCCTACCCCCGTGCATGTACACCCCTGTACGTCCGAGTCGTACCCCAACCCCTGTACGTGTCTTACCACCGTGTATGTACACCCCAGTACGTTCGAGTCGTACCCCCACCCCTGTACGTGTCGTACCACCGTGCATGTACACCCCAGTACGTTCGCGTCGTACCCCCACCCGTGTACGTGTCGTACCCCCGTGTATGTACACCCCAGTACGTTTGCGTCGTACCCCCACCCCTGTACGTGTCCTACCCCCGTGCATGTACACCCCTGTACGTCCGAGTCATACCCCCACCCCTGTACGTGTCCTACCCCCGTGCATGTACACCCCTGTACGTCCGAGTCGTACCCCCACCCCTGTACGTGTCGTACCACCGTGTATGTACACCCCAGTACGTTCGAGTCGTACCCCCACCCCTGTACGTGTCGTACCACCGTGCATGTACACCCCAGTACGTTCGCATCGTACCCTCACCCGTGTACGTGTCGTACCCCCGTGTATGTACACCCCAGTACGTTCGCGTCGTACCCCCACCCCTGTACATGTCCTACCCCCGTGCATGTACACCCCTGTACGTCCGAGTCGTACCCCCACCCCTGTACGTGTCCTACCCCCGTGCATGTACACCCCTGCACGTTCGCGTCGTACCCCCACCCCTGTACGTGTCGTACCACCGTGTATGTACACCCCAGAACGTTCGCGTCGTACCCCCACCCCTGTACGTGTCCTAGCCCCGTGTATGTACACCCCAGTACGTTCGCGTCATACCCCCACCCCTGTACGTGTCGTACCACCGTGTATGTACACCCCAGTACGTTCGCGTCGTACCCCCACCCCTGTACGTGTCCTACCCCCCTGTATGTACACCCGTGTACGTCAGAGTCGCACCCCCACCAAAACCTCCTAAGTACGGAGCGCACCCCAGGCCCCAACATCACAACTGCATGTACGAGTCGTACCAAGCCACACACAAGGACAGCACCGTACAACCAAATGGCCCATGTACACACCGTACACACGCTCAAAACGCACGTACACAACCAGGACAAAACAAAACAACACAAGAATACACTATTCGAATGGCACAAAGCCACTAAACATGGCCAACAAACACTAAAAAAACACATTCACTGACCTGCAACTGCCAAAAACAAACAGAGGCCCAAAACACCACCACTCCTTATAATACACCCACCCAAACTTCAAACACAGCCACACCCACCAATGGACCAATAAAAAGGGCCCACACATACAAACCATGAGCCTTTGCAACAGACCCACTGCTGCCAGACACCACAGAACCATACTACAAGCTTCACCACACCTTACACTTGCACACCTTCACACAACCACCTTCACAAACACCCCCTCATCACATTCACACACACACACCTACACAACCACACCCACACACCCACAACCATCCACACCCCCCCACCATCCACACCCACACCCCTCACCATGCCCACTAACAAGAATCCAAAGTTCAGTAACCGAGAGTTGGAGGTCCTTGTTGATGAAATCCTCAGAGTCAAGCCACAGCTCTTTGGAACATTGGTCAGACAGACCAGCATTGCAGCAAAAACAGCCATGTGGCAGACCATCGTCGATGCTGTGAATGCTGTTGCGGACACCAGAAGGACCAGGCATGAATGCCAAGCCAGGTGGTACAATCTGCGGAGGAGGGTCCGAGCCAAGATGCTGGAGGAACACAACCAGGCCAACGCCACTGGAGGAGGGCCCTCCCGCAGACCCGTACACTACCAGCCCTGGGAGGAGAGGGTGATGGCCATACAGCCGGTGGAGGCAGTCGAAGGATTAGGAGGACTCCGAGACCCGGGTGAGTACACAAACAACGCACCTCACATGGGGGGAACGTCATCCACAACCAAAATCACTAACAGGCACGCAACCACCCCAAGCTATCGCATGACTCAACCACACTCCATGAACACGCACATGCCACTGCCGCCACCATGCCCCATGCACCCAGCTGGACAATGTCAAGTCACAGGCCACAGAAGACACCAACACATGACACGGTAACCCGGATGGCGGGAGGGTGGGCCCCAAAATTCACATAGTGCAACTCAGAAGCAGACAACAATGCCCTCTGCCCATATGGCCTAGGTCACAGCCATACAAACACTGTGTCCCCACACAGGAAAGACTCGCCAGCAAATGGCGGACGCCTTGCATCAACACATCAGGGTGAAGGCACTGTTTTGCACATGACAGCAGCTAATGAACAGCCAACATTGTGAAAGAGTGGCAGCACACACCACCACAGCAGCAGCGCAGAGACACACACTACACCCAATGGGTGCCTGGAGATCAGAAACAAACTCACATCAACAAGCCAAGGGCCATTCAAAGATCTGCTAACAGTGTGTGCCCAGGAAGCTGGGCTGAGGTGACAGAGGGTGACACACAGAGGGAGGGAGAGGGGGATAGAGAGGGAGGGAGAGGGAGACAGAGAGGGAGGGAGACACAGGGACACGGACAGAGGGAGGAGGCTGACACACGGAGGGAGGGAGAGGGGGACAGAGAGGGAGGGAGAGGGGGACAGAGAGGGAGGGAGACACAGGGAGACGGACAGAGGGAGGAGGCTGACACACGGAGGGAGGGAGAGGGGGACAGAGAGGGAGGGAGACACAGGGACACAGACAGAGGGAGGAGGCTGACACAAGGAGGGAGGGAGAGGGGGACAGAGAGGGAGGGAGAGGGGGACAGAGAGGGAGGGAGACACAGGGAGACGGACAGAGGGAGGAGGCTGTCACACGGAGGGAGGGAGAGGGGGACAGAGAGGGAGGGAGACACAGGGAGACGGACAGAGGGAGGAGGCTGACACACGGAGGGAGGGAGAGGGGGACAGAGAGGGAGGGAGACACAGGGAGAGCAAATCAGCCTTGTGGTGTGTGGGAATGTCTGCTCGTCAGCAGGTAGACTGCGTGCATGTAGCCAAGGGTGGCCAGTGCCAGAACCCCCCTCTTCTCCATGGCCAAACACAGGGCCATCTCACAACCTGTTCACGAGCACAACGACAGCTACCTGCATTATATAAGTGTGTGGATCCACTCCATGTGCACATGTACAGTGCTACACGGAAGGCGCCAATGCATGGCTCGCCACACCTGCCCACTCCACTGTTGAATGCAGTCACACTTGACGCAGCAAGTAAGACTGTGCCACACATAGTTAAAGGGGCCAAAGTGGTGCACAAGGGACACACCCATGCACAAGTGCACTGTGAGTGGAATGCAAGACAGATCCTAATTCCAAGAGGAAATGTGCCAACGTTGAAACTGATGAAACATGGATGTTGCATGGACCAAAATTAACATTGTCTCTCTCACACACAGGTCAACGTCGTGGTTCACCCCCCAACACTGGGGGGGAAGACTCACAGGACCCGGATCTGCGGGAGGCCGATCCCACCGGCAGCGACGACTCTCACCACTCTGTGGACGACCCCGACCAACCTGGCCCCTCTGGTGTCCAACCACCTGCAGCACCTGCGTCAGGTACAACGGGGCCAACCACCACCCCCACTCCTGCCACATCCCAGGAGACACCAAGGATCCCTGCCCCACCACCACAAAGCAGCCAGGCTGGCCAGGAAGGACACGGTGTCCCGGGCACCCAGGAGGAGGCAGGCGACAACGCAAATGCCACCCCTCAGGGGTCCCGGAGACCCGATGTGCCCACAAGGGCAGGCCAGGTGCAAGTGGGCAGGGGTGGTGGGAGTGGAGGACGGCGGAGGCGCCAGCCTGACCAGTTGGCTGCGGAACCGGTGTATTCCCATGTCCGAAACATCCTGGACACATACCGGCAGGACACCACGGGCCTGGCCCAGGTTGTGTCCTCGAGGGGATCAAAACCCAGCAGGCCCAGCAACATGCGGAGCTACATGCCTGTCTACTGCAACACCAACGGAGGATGGAGGACGGACAGGCTGAGCTCGTGACGGCGTACACGGGAATTCACGATACACTCCGTCGGATGGCCGACAACATGGCCGACCCTCCCTGTGCCAGAAGGCGGAGAACATCACCACCCACAGGGAGGGATCAGGAGGAGGAGGAGGAAACATCCGATGGAGCATCCCAGACGTCGTCACGGCCTGCTTCTGAGGGTCCCCGCAGGAGGGCGGGTCGTCCACGGAAAAGACCGTGAGGGTCGGCGCAACATCACCATCTCCCAGGACACCTGGCCTAGCACCTGGCCCACTGGAGCAACAGCATCACAGCATCAAGAGACATTCTCTGCCACATGGCCTTGCTGGTCACTGTCTGACCAATGTAGACAAAGACTGTGGCATGGACTCTGAGGACTTCCAATGGCAAGGACACCAACTCCCCTACTGAACTTTGGATTCCAAACTCCCGGAGAGCCCCTCACGTCATACCCCCCCCCCCGAAATAAAAATTCAACCATGAAGAGAAGATGCCTGCTGGTTGCATTATTACCTTACATGTGTCTTGTAAAGTCTAAACATGCCAGAGTTCTCTTTTGACTTCAACCATCCACACCCTGGGGCCTGAGTCTGGCACAGGACACACGGGCCACAGTGTATTAGGCAAGACAGACATGGAGCACCACACACACCCGTGATGGGCCCAACCAGCTGAGGGGGTGGCCGAACAACCGTGCTGACAGACACATTGAGTACAGCAACAGTCATGCGCAGAGGTCAGGGATCCAGTCCAGTGTCCTGGGGGGCACCCAGGTATGTGTAGACAGGTGGCAGAACCATGTCCTGCAAGCTTGAGTCCGGTGGATGCAGAGAATGGGGGCCTGGCCAACGTTGGATGCATGGGGATGGCACATGTCACAATACCCACACAGTCATGGACATCATGCATAATACACAGTCTCAGCCCACACACACAGCTTGCATCTTGCTACTCAACACATAGACACATAGCCTCTATCAGGGAAAACCATGCCAAACATGCTGGATGCACCGTGGCAACACACCAGCATTGACTGAGAAGAGGCACCTTGGAGGCATAGGGACACCTTTATTAGTCATGTTTTCGGGATTGCAGAGGCAACTTGAAGTACACATGAACACTTCATGTGGAGTAACATGTGGGTCCAACACTGGCACCCCCCTTCTGCAGCACAAATGCGTGATAGCCATGGAACTGGCACACAATTGTCGTCCAACAGCTAAACACCCACAGCTGCTCACGGAGATCCCGCCATACACCATAGATCCGCTGATGTAGAAGTCCCACACCATGTCAAGCCAATGCAAACCGTATGTGACCGAGGGCAGTGTTACACACATTGATGCCATCATCACAATCCACTATCCCATCACTGATGACCCACCAACAACACATGCTCGTTCGTTGCGCAGCTGCATCATCATTTCAGGCATCCTGCTACGCCTCATTATGTAGGCATCATGTGCTGATCCTGGAAAACGAGCACAGACATGTGAAATCACCATGTTGGACAGACACACCACAAGGGCATTGATGGAGTGGTAGTGCTTCCGATTGCGGTACGCTACCTCCCGTGCGTGTGGTGGTACCAAAGCTACATGTGTCTCATCTATGGACCCAATGACATGGGGCATCCCTCCCAGGGCATAGAATCCACGCTTGACCCCAGTCATCTGTTCAGGGGTTGGGAACTTGATGAAGTCATCCAGGTGAATCAACATGGCCTCTAAGAAATCATGCAGCACACGGCAGAACATGCTCTGGGACATGCCACCAACATGAGCTATGGTATTTTGAAAGGTACCCGTGGCTAGAAAATGTAGGGCTGCCATTACCTTCAGCTTGGGTGTCAGTGCCGTAGGATACCTGTGCAGCGGTTGCAGGTGTGGTGCCAGTCTCGCCGTCAACTCCAGAATCAACCGTCGTGGGAAGCGGTAGCACCGGATCCGATCATTCTCCCGCATGGCAGCCAAGTCCGGCATTGCTCGGGGAAGAGGCGGCGCTCTGCAGTAATTTGGAAGTGACAAGGAAGAGTGAGTGCACCACAACAACAAATCATTTGTACTGAGCACATGTTATTCTGTCTATACACATATGCTACATACAGAGTGAGGTATGTGCCACATGCCCTGGACACGTATGCCTGCCAGGTGACACTCCTACCAAGACCCAGCTACACACGGAGATTGAGAACCTCCCCATGCCATGCCATGGGATTAGTTGTGTCCCAGTGCAAGTGAACAGCCAGACGCAAGACAGGAGTGACATACACCCACACATCAGCAGAAGTAGGAGGCCGATTGCAGAGACTAGTAGCGGAACACTAGAGCCACAGGTCACATGACATTACACTAGGACAGCCCACACACCTTGCCATGAAGGTGCACATGTCATGACTCACCACACATTCATTGAGAGGATGCAGACATGTCCTTGTCACGCTACTCCGTGTCCCATGCATACATGCGCACCTCACATCCGAAACCACATGTGGCATGGTGTGCGGAACAGTGTGCAATGTCAATCTACACACAGACACATGTTGGTTGCTGCAACAGCTGCAGCTTTTGATGGTGCTCCAACATCTACCAAATGGGAAGCCCCCACACATACATGACATAGTCACATCGTGCACAGTGGGTAGTGACAAGTCAGGTGTGGTAACCCCTGTAACGGGCATCAGGGGACACTTCCGTGTGTTGGTGTCCGTGCCATGCCAGTGTCGGTCATCCCAAGTGTGCAGTACGACATGCACACATGTCCAAGGAGTCAAGGGCATGCCTGGCACACATTGCACCGTCACACATTACATCTGTACACATCTCATCATACATCTGGTGCCTTCTTGACTCAGGAGTAATGTGCCACATCACAGCCTGTCACACCTGTGCCCCACACATGTAGTAATGCACAGACAATGCCTTGATGTCCATTCATGGACAAGTATGTCCATCCATGGACAAGTATGTCCGCCCTATTCCTTCCTGTGTGCTGCCTGTCACCACTGTGATGTGTGAAAACCGCCGTACTGCTGCTAAGAGGGCCTATCACTATGGGAGTGCTGCCGTATGTGTACCCATCGTGATGGCGAGCGTACAGGCATGTGCCTCTAGTTCCTGGATATGGTCCCTGCTCATCCCAATTTCCTGCCACGCTGTGTGGTGCAGATGCAGTGCTGGATTGTCCCCAGGGCCTTGCTCCTCAGTCAAAATTCCATGTCATCTCATTTGCTATTGTGTCATGCTCTCCATAGTTTTTCCATGGCATGGTGGGTCACACAACTGTGTCTTGCAGGGCCTACATATGTACCTTGTTTTGTAGTTGTAACTCATCCTTTGTTTCAGGCTATGCACTGTAACCTAAGTAGATTTGACTCATGTGACATATGTATACAGGTGTATGATTAATTTCTGTCTCTTCACCCTGCCCACAGCATCGTCGGGGGACACGGAGGGAGACATGGACACAGACGGCGCGGAGGGACCGAGCACCAGTGCCAGCGGTGACATCGGGTCTGGCACTTCGAGTGGGACTGAGGGGGAGGAGAGTGAACCCGGGGACCTGTCGACTGGCACAACAGAGTATGAAGCTGACGGGTCCGAGGATGATCTCTCCGAGTGGGCGGTGGCTGCACCACCATCTGACAGCAGCCCTACATCTGGCACCGCCCCCTCCATTGGCATCAGCCGCCTCCCACGTGCTCGTGTCCCTTCCCAACGTGCCCGGTCACCACATGTCTCCTTCCTGCCAGGCACCGCACCTCCTGCCCCTGTCTCCACTGCTGCCGCCAATGCTGAGTCTGTGGACATCCAGCGGCAGTTGCAGATTGGTCAGACTGCGATCCTTAATGTCCTCCATGCCCACAGCCAGGTCCTCAACAACATGGAGGCATACTTGGAGGGCATTCATTCATCGCAGGCTGACCAACGCAACTTGCTGAGGTCCATAGACTCCACACTGACTGCAGCAGTGGGTCTCCTGCAGCGCTACGTCCCACCCCCTACCCCTGCTCCTTCCACACTTCCCACTCCCATGCCTGTCCCACATACACCCAGACGTAAGCATGCACCCACCACAACAGACACAGGCACCACACCAGCAGGGAAGGTCCGCCGCACACCTCCTGACACGCACACACAGGGTGAAGTAGGTACACCCACTGGGTCGGGGGGCAAACGTGTGACACGCAGCCAGAGTGGGAGTCCGCATTCCACCCAATCCACTCCCTCCAAATCCCCTCCCCTCAGCTCTCCTGGCCACATCTCCCCCAAAGACTCCTTCATGGTCGCTCTGTCCCTGAGCCCCACAGTGACACCACCCCACAAGCGGTCAAGGAGGTCCACGGTCAGGGTGCTTGAGTCCCCCCCTGTCCACACCCTCCCCCAGTTGCGCTGCGACCCATCCCTCTGACCCCCCCCTCCTTGGGGCCTGTGGTTCCTTCGGGTGCAGGGGAGTCCCTGGAGGACCTTGCCGAGGTGTGCAGCGCGCTCCTAGAATCCACCTTTGGCCCTGCCCCACCCCTTGTGGTAGAGTCCTCCATCCCTGCACCCACGTCGCCTACCCTTCGCCCTCCTGTCCCTGCGGTGCCTGTTCCTTCCTCCCAACATGATGCCCTGACCCCTGTGGAAGACAACGGCTTGTAACTGTGCAGGCAAGCTAGGGGACACGCATCCCACTGTGTCCCCCATCCAGCTGGGACTCCTGGACTGCCCTATGGGCTTTGTTAATATTGGACTCACTTCATACTAGTTTTTTGCTCATGCTGAATAAAGCTATTTATTTTTTGCCCTTGGAACACTCCTGCTTTGCTGGCATTGCTGTTGGTGGGGCTGCTACATGGTTGTGGGTGTTGGTCATGTGTTGGTGTGTGGGAAATGTAGTAGTGTGCTGCTCATAGGGGGGACCCTGGGATCTGTGTGCCATCACACGGTGTTAGCTACCTTTCTCCATTCATGTAAGCAGTTGCTGCATGTTGCAATTGTCCCAAGGTGTATTCCTTCCTCTGTGTACCCTGACTTCTTCCCTGCAGGGTGTCCCCTGACTTTAGCGCAGAGCTGTGTGTCCATTAGCTGGGTGTGTGACATAGTCCTTCACCTTTGCACATGCATGCTGAGCCATTCTCCACCTGCATCATTCGTGGCATTCTTGGTAGTCATTGTACTTGTGTATGTGGCCTATTGACATGACTTCATGTGGACATGTTTTCTTTTTGGCCCTATGCATGCGTATACTCCCAGCCTCGCACACATGTGGTACATGTACTGCAGGGTCTTTGTGCACCTGACTGACATTTGTGGGCATGGTATCTGTGGCTACTCCACCCTTTGCATTCCATGGGCACTGCTGGGAGTGATGGGCACCCACCCCACCTGTCTCTGGGCACTGCTGGGAGGACTCTGCACACACCCCTCCTGTGTCTGGGCACTGCTGGGAGGACTCTGCACACACCCCTCCTGTGTCTGGGCACTGCTGGGAGGACTCTGCACACACCCCTCCTGTCTCTGGGCACTGCTGGGAGGACTCTGCACACACCCCTCCTGTCTCTGGGCACTGCTGAGAGTGATAGGCACCCACCCCTCCTGTGTCTGGGCACTGCTGGGAGGACTCTGCACACACCCCTCCTGTCTCAGGGCACTGCTGGGAGTGATAGGCCCCCACCCCTCCTGTCTCTGGGCACTGCTGGGAGTGTTAGGCACCCACCCCTCCTGTCTCAGGGCACTGCTGGGAGGACTCTGCACCCACCCCTCCTGTCTCAGGGCACTGCTGGGAGGACTCTGCACACACCCCTCCTGTCTCAGGGCACTGCTGGGAGGACTCTGCACCCACCCCTCCTGTCTCAGGGCACTGCTGGGAGTGATAGGCCCCCACCCCTCCTGTCTCTGGGCACTGCTGGGAGGACTCTGCACCCACCCCTCCTGTCTCAGGGCACTGCTGGGAGTGATAGGCCCCCACCCCTCCTGTCTCTGGGCACTGCTGGGAGTGATAGGCACCCACCCCTCCTGTGTCTGGGCACTGCTGGGAGTGATAGGCCCCCACCCCTCCTGTCTCTGGGCACTGCTGGGAGGACTCTGCACACACCCCTCCTATTTCACAATATGTACGCTCATGACATACACGGATGTGGGTACGCCCCATGCATTCGAGGTGGGGGTACGTGTCGTACTTACACTGTTGGGGTGGGGGTACGCTCCACACGTACGCGGGTGGGGGTACGGGTCGTACTTACACTGTTGGGGTGGGGGTACGCTCCATACATACGCGGGTGGGGGTACGGGTCGTACTTACACTGTTGGGGTGGGGGTACGCTCCATGCATTCGAGGTGAGGGTACGGGTCGTACTTACACTGTTGGGGTGGGGGTACGCTCCATACGTACGCGGGTGGGGGTACGGGTCGTACTTACACTGTTGGGGTGGGGGTACGCTCCATACGTACACGGGTGGAGGACGTGTCGTACTTACACTGTTGGGGTGGGGGTACGCTCCATACGTATGCGGGTGGGGGTACGGGTCGTACTTACACTGTTGGGGTGGGGGTACGCTCCATACGTACGCAGGTGGGGGTACGGGTCGTACTTACACTGTTGGGGTGGGGGTACGCTCCATACGTACGCGGGTGGGGGTACGGGTCGTACTTACACTGTTGGGGTGGGGGTACGCTCCGTACGTGGGTAGGGGTACGGGTCGTACTTACACTGTTGGGGTGGGGGTACACTCCATACGTACGCGGGTGGGGGTACGGGTCATACTTACACTGTTGGGGTGGGGGTACGCTCCATGCATTCGAGGTGAGGGTACGGGTCGTACTTACACTGTTGGGGTGGGGGTACGCTCCATGCATACGGGGTGGGGGTACGGTCCGTACATATCCGTCCCCACGCTATGTGATGCTTGTGCGGCCCGTACCCAGGCCTTTGCCACGTGGGTACGAGCCGTCCCGCCATTGTTGGGGTGACGTGGGTGTGGGCGTGGTACGACTCGTACCCACGCTCTTCAGGCGTGGGTACGGGACGTACCTGTCTGGTTGTGTTGCCGGTTCGCGTCGTGAAGGACTTCCGTTGTGGCGGTCGCTGGCTTAGCTGGACACGCCCCCACCCCCTCGTAGTGACCAGGGCCTGGGAGTCAGGTATGTCCAGGGCATGTGTGCTGTGTGACTTTGGTGGGGGGTTTGTGGCCTGCCCTGGTCCTGCCACCCCCCCCCACTTTCCCCCCTCCCTTAGTTGTTCTGACCTTCTGCGGCGTCTGCGTCCGAACCTGTAGAGGAGGTCGACTGCTATGAGGGCCGGGATGACACGTAGGTTCGGGTCCATGTCTGTCCGTCGCGTACGGGTACTCCTTGTTCGCGTCGTCCTGTCTGTCCGTCGCGTACTGGTCCTCCTTGTTCGCGTCGTCCTGTCTGTCCGTCGCGTACTGGTACTCCTTGTTCGCGTCGTCCTGTCTGTCCGTCGCGTACTGGTCCTCCTTGTTCGCGTCGTCCTGTCTGTCCGTCGCGTACTGGTAGTCCTTGTTCGCGTCGTCCTGATTTCCCGGCAGTTTTTGGCAGCCGGAAAATATTCACCGTGCGGGATGACGTCGGTGCGAATCGTAATTCCTGGTTCGTGAATGGCATGCTGCGAGCGTCCCGACGTCAGGTCGGCGCTTTCCCGGATCGCATTTGTAGGTTTATTTTGTTCGGTCGGGGGTTTTTACGATTCGTTCGGAAATGGTGTTCCCGTGCGAATCGTAATTCCATGTTTGTATATTTTGACGACCGGGTACGCGTCGGACGGAAAATATGCTCCGTCCGACGGTTCGTACCCGGTTTTTACAGGATCGTGATCGGCGCCCAAATATAATTGAGGTTCTGGGTCTTCGAAGTTTTATGTTAGGGTTCTGGTTATTTTGAAGTGGGTACTTTTCCTTTTCATCTTCCTTTATGAAAGAGGTCTGTCACAGCAGACATGACTTCAAAGCTGATTGTCCATAACATAGTTCATGGGAGTGACCAAAGTTCACACATGGGTGTGAGTCACGGTGATATGTGCATCAAAAAGGTAATCCCAGCCACCCAGCCCTACTCTTTATGATTCTCATATCAGCCCCACCTCCCATCCTGAGATGTGTCCAGGCCCCTTTCCTGTGATCTATCACTGAATTAAAGAAAAATCTTTTGAGATGGGTGCACAGACAGAATATCGAGTTTTTAACTTCGACCTACCAAAATATCGAGTTTTAAATATCGTAGGTGAAGAATATCGACTGCAAAAATATCGTGGTACGGAATATCGACAGTAAGGTAAGAAATACAGTTTTTTTAAATATCGAAGACAGTAATATCATTTGTAAAAATATCGTTGTTAATAATATCGATGTTTATATTAGTGTTCTGTATTTTAGTATGTGTGTTAAAGGTATGTGATGTAATAAGTGTCGTTTTTTGTAATGTATGTGTTAAATTTTTAGCAGTAAATAATTTTTTGTAAATTAATTTTTATGTATTTTAGTTCTGTAGCGGGTTGTAAAGTAATTATTAATTTTTATTTATTATTATTTATAATTCAATAATTATTAATTGGTTATTGATTAATATTAATTAATTAATAGATAATTATATAAATTGTGTTAATTTTTTAGGAGCGGGTTGTGGGTTTATAGGGGAATAGGATGGGAAGTAATTTAATTATAAAAAAGTAATTATTAATAGTTATTTATTAGTATTTAGAATTAATGTATTGTTAATTAATTATTACTTGGTTATTAATTTATATTAATTAATTAATTGTGGGTTTATAGGGAAATAGGGTGGGGAAATAATGTAATTATAATAAATTAATTATTAATATTTATTTATTAGTATGTATAATTAATTTATTATTAATTATGTATTAATTGGTTAATAATTAATATTAATTAATTAATAGGTAATTGTATTAATTGTGTTATTTTTTTAGGAGCAGGTTGTGGGTTTATAGGGGAATAGGGTGGGAAGTAATTTAATTAAAATACAATCATTATTAATATTTATGTATTAGTATTTATAATTAATCCATTATGAATTAATTATGAATTGGTTATTTATTTTCAATAATGATTTGATTGATAAGTATGATAATTTTAACCCTCTGCTATCGAACACTTCCCTACTGTTGCACTCTCTGGAGTGGGAATAGTAATTTTTACCCCTACGCTATCCAACACTTTCCCTACTGTTGCACTCTTTAGGGTGGGAATAGTAATTTTTACCCCATGCTATCCAACACTTTCTCTACTGTTGCAATCACTGGAGTGGGAATAGTAATTTTTACCCCAACGCTATCCAACACTTTCCCTACTGTTGCACTCTCTGGAGTGGGAATAGTAATTTTTACCCCTATGCTATCCAACACTTTCCCTACTGTTGCACTCTTTGGGGTGGGAATAGTAAGTTTTACCCCGTGCTATCCAACACTTTCTCTACTGTTGCTCTCACTGGAGTGGGAATAGTAATTTTTACCAAAATGCTATCCAATACTTTCCCTACTGTTGCACTCTCTGGAGTGGGAATAGTAATTTTTACCCTCATGCTATCTATCACTTTCCCTACCGTTGCACTCTCTGGAATGGGAATAGTAATGTTATCCCTTTCGCTACCTAATATTTTCTCTACTGTTTTAGTTAATGTAGTGTAAAATATATTTTAAAAAGATTAAAAATATTGTAATATTGCAATTTGTCATATATATTTTTTATTTATATTATTGGTGTATGTGTATATATATATATATGTATTTATAATTTGTAAAATGTTTTCTATCAATGTATAAATTATTAAAATAATGATTTATAAATATTATTAATTAAGTATATATTTTATATTTTTTACATATATATTTAATTGATTTTTACATTATGGTGCCGATTCCGATCCATTAAAAATAATTTGTGTACGACCCGTATCCGTATATTTGTTTACGTACGAGTCGTAGAAGCACCGTACAAATGGCGAAGTATGATTCGTCCATGAATAATAACTACGAATAGCGTTGGGAAAAGTCTACGAGAGTGCGTCGGAAAGTGTTCACGTCCGAATATCGTCGGGAAAAGTGTACGAGAGTGAGCCGGACATTTTTACGTGCAAATCGGAAAACACAAGTCCGAGCGCGCAAGTACGATCCCGAATACACAATCGCACGTAAAAAGGCCTGTACGGAGCCAACGCAGGAGCACACATGTACACGGGTAAACTCATGCCCGTGTACGAGCTGTACAGCCCCCCACCCCCAAATATGTCAGCACCGTACACCACCCTGTCTGCACTGTACCCCAGCCCCGCAACTGTACGTGCCGTACCCCCCAAGTACGTGCCGTACCCCCATGTACGTGCCTTACCCCCCTGTCCGCACTGTACCCCAGCCCCGCACCTGTACGTGCCGTACCCCCCACGTACGTGCCGTACCCCCTCCGTAGGCGCATCACCCCCGCATGTACGCGCCGTACCTCCGCATGTACGCGCCGTACCCCAGGGCCGCACGTGTACGCACCGTACCCCCTCCGCATGTACGCGCCTTACACCCCAATGTACGTGCCGTACCTCCGCATGTACGCGCCGTACCCCAGGGCCGCACCTGTATGCACCGTACCCCCACTGCATGTACGCGCCGCACTCCAACACCGTACCCCAGCACCCTCACCCAGCATCGCGTATGTACGGATCGTACCTACGCGAAAATGACTCTTACAAAACCAGGACACTGTAAAACAGCACAAGGAGGGTCAATTCGACTCGCACAACACCACAAAACACTTCTACATGACAAAATACATCTCAATGACTGACCTGGCACATCCAAACAGGCAAACAGAGGCACCAAATCACAACCACCACTTATAACACACCCACCAAAATTCAAACACAGCCACACACAAAAATGGACCAATAAAAAGGGCCCACACACACAACCGATGAGCCTTTGCAACAGACCCACTGCTGCCAGACCCCACTGACAAACAACTCCACAGAGAAACTACTCCACATCACTCATACCTCTACTACACCTTCACTCACACACCTTCACACAACCTCCTCCACAAACATCCCCCTCTTCACATTCACACACACACCGTCACATTCACACCTACACACCCACAACCATCCACACCCACACCCACACCCCACACCATGCCCACAGACAAGAATCCAAAGTTCACAACGGCGGAGCTGGACCTCCTTGTCAACAAAGTCATCAGAGTCGAGCCGGTGAGCAGTCTATATATCGACTTTTAAATATCGAGGGACATAAATATCGAGTCAAAAATATCTACTGTACAAAATATCGAAATAGATAATATCGATGTGCAAAATATCGATTTTTTTATTTTTATTATATGTCGATGTAAGTAATATCGTTAGTAATAATATCGACATGTGAAAATATCGTTATTGTGTGTTTAGTAAATATTTTGAAGTTGTTTGTATAAATAGTTAAAATGTATATAATATGAGAAATATTTTTATTGTTTTAGGGGCGGGATGTTGGGTTATAGGGGATAAGGGTGGGGAGTGTTTTAAAAATGTTTATATATTTTTGAATTTTAAAAAAAAATTATTTAGAAATTTTAATATAAATTTAGAATTTAAAAAAAAATTTTAGGAGCGGGATGTTGGGTTATAGGGGATAAGGGTGGGAAGTGTTTTAAAAATGTTTATATATTATTTAATTTAAAAAAAAAATTATTTAGAAATTGTAAATTAAATTTAGAATTTTACAAATAATTTTAGGAGCGGGATGTTGGTTTATAGGGGATAAGGGTGGGAAGTGTTTTAAAAATGTTTATATATTTTTTAATTTAAAAAATATATAATTTAGAAATTGTAAATTAAATTTAGAATTTTAGAAATAATTTTAGGAGCGGGATGTTGGGTTATAGGGGATAAGGGTGGGAAGTGTTTTAAAAATGTTTATATGTTTATAATTAAATATAGGTTGGAGTGAGAATAGTAAATTAATTAAGTTCAGTGTCCAGCACTTATTTTAATTAAATATAGACTGGAGTGGGAATAGTAAATTAATTAAGTTCAGTGTCTAGCCACTACCCTAATTAAATATAGATTGGAGTGAGAATAGTAAATTAATTAAGTTCAGTGTCCAGCACTTATCTTAATTAAATATAGATTGGAGTGGGAATAGTAAATTAATTAAGTTCAGTGTCCAGCACATACTCTAATTAAATATAGGTTGGAGTGAGAATAGTAAATTAATTAAGTTCAGTGTCCAGCACTTATCTTAATTAAATATAGACTGGAGTGGGAATAGTAAATTAATTAAGTTCAGTGTCCAGCACCTACTCTCATGTAATATAGGTTGGAGTGAGAATAGTAAATTATTTAAGTTTAGTGTCCAGCACTTATCTTAATTAAATATAGACTGGAGTGGGAATAGTAAATTAATTCAGTTCAGTGTCCAGCACATACTCTAATTAAATATAGGTTGGAGTGAGAATAGTAAATTTATTAAGTTCAGTGTCCAGCATTTATCTTAATTTAATATAGACTGGAGTGGGAATAGTAAATTAATTAAGTTCAGTGTCCAGCAGCTAGTCTAATTTAATATAGGTTGGAGTGAGAATAGGAAATTAATTAAGTTCAGTGTCCAGCACTTATCTTAATTAAATATAGACTGGAGTGGGAATAGTAAATTAATTAAGTTCAGTGTCCAGCACATACTCTAATTAAATATAGGTTGGAGTGAGAATAGTAAATTAATTAAGTTCAGTGTCCAGCACTTATCTTAATTAAATATAGACTGGAGTGGGAATAGTAAATAAATGTAGTTCAGTGTCCAGCACCTACCCTAATGTAATATAGGTTGGAGTGAGAATTGTAAATTAATTAAGTTCAGTGTCCAGCACTTATCTTAATTTAATATAGACTGGAGTGGGAATAGTAAATTAATTAAGTTCAGTGTCCAGCACCTACCCTAATTAAATATAGATTGGAGTGAGAATAGTAAATTAATTAACTTCAGTGTCCAGCACTTATCTTAATTAAATATAGACTGGAGTGGGAATAGTAAATTAATTAAGTTCAGTGTCCAGCACATACTCTAATTAAATATAGGTTGGAGTGAGAATAGTAAATTAATTAAGTTCAGTGTCCAGCACTTATCTTAATTAAATATAGACTGGAGTGGGAATAGTAAATTAATTCAGTTCAGTGTCCAGCACCTACTCTAATTTAATATAGGTTGGAGTGAGAATAGTAAATTAATTAATTTCAGTGTCCAGCACTTATATTAATTAAATATAGACTGGAGTGGGAATAGTAAATTAATTCATTTCAGTGTCCAGCAACTACTCTAATTTAATATAGGTTGGAGTGAGAATAGTAAATTAATTAAGTTCAGTCTGTAGTGGGAGTAGTATGTTAATTAAGTTTGGTAAATAGCAAATATTAGAATTAAATATAGAGTTGAATAGGAACAGTTCAATTAATTTGTTTTAATTTACAACAAATCTGTAGATTTCAGTTTTGGTTGGATAAAAGATAGAAGTTATATCAGAATGCAAATTCCAAATTAATAGTAGAAAGGAAAATAAGATTTGTTTTATAGTTGTTGGAATGTATATTAATTAGAGAGAAAATATTGTTTATTATTACGCATATTATAATAATTAAATCATTGAAATAAACATGTAATAACATAATTAATATTTAACATTTGTATTATTGTAATAATTTTTTTATAAAGGATATATATTTGTTTAATGTATATTTTGGACATTAATATATGAACAGACAAAGGCGCCGATCACGATCCTGTAAAAACCGGGTAGGAACCGTCGGACGGAGCATATTCTCCGTCCGACGCGTACCCGGTCGTCAAAATTTACAAACATGGAATTACGATTCGCACGGGAACACCATTTCCGTACGAATCGTAAAAAACCCCGACCGAACAAAATAAACCTACAAATGCGATCCGGGAAAGCGCCGACCTGACGTCGGGACGCTCGCAGCCTGCAATTCACGAACCAGGAATTACGATTCGCACCGACGTCATCCCGCACGGTGAATATTTTCCGGCTGCCGGGAAATCAGGACGACGCGAACAAGGACTACCAGTACTCGACGGACAGACAGGACGACGCGAACAAGGAGTACCAGTACGCGACGGACAGACAGGACGACGCGAACAAGGAGTACCAGTACGCGACGGACAGACAGGACGACGCGATCAAGGAGTACCAGTACGCGACGGACAGACAGGACGACGCGATCAAGGAGGACCAGTACGCGACGGACAGACAGGACGACGCGAACAAGGAGGACCCGTACGCGACGGACAGACATGGACCCGAACCTACGTGTCATCCCGGCCCTCATAGCAGTCGACCTCCTCTACAGGTTCCGACGCAGACGCCGCAGAAGGTCAGAACAACTAAGGGAGGGGGGAAAGTGGGGTGGGGTGGGGGTGGCAGGACCAGGGCAGGCCACAAACCCCCCAACAAAGTCACACAGCACACATGCCCTGGACATACCTGACTCCCATGCCCTGGTCACTACGAGGGGGTGGGGGCGTGTCCAGCTAAGCCAGCGACCGCCACAACGGAAGTCCGTCACGACGCGAACCGGCAACACAACCAGACAGGTACGTCCCGTACCCACGCCTGAAGAGTGTGGGTACGAGTCGTACCACGCCCACACCCACGTCACCCCAACAATGGCGGGACGGCTCGTACCCACGTGGCAAAGGCCTGGGTACGGCCCGCACAAGCATCACATAGCGTGGGGACGGATATGTACGGACCCTACCCCCAACCCTTATGCATGGGGCGTACCCCCACCCCAACAGTGTAAGTACGACCCGTACCCCCACCCGCGTACGTATGGAGCGTACCCCCACCCCAACAGTGTAAGTATGACCCGTACCCACACCCGCGTACGTATGGAGCGTACCCCCACCCCAACAGTGGAAGTACGACCCGTACCCCCCACCCGCGTACGTATGGAGCATACCCCCACCCCAACAGTGTAAGTATGGCCCGTACCCCCACCCGCGTACGTATGGAGTGTACCCCCACCCCAACAGTGTAAGTATGACCCGTACCCCCACCCGCGTACGTATGGAGCGTACCCCCACCCCAACAGTGTAAGTACGACACGTACCCCCACCCGCGTACGTATGGAGCGTACCCCCACCCCAACAGTGTAAGTACGACCCGTACCCACACCCGCGTACGTATGGAGTGTACCCCCACCCCAACAGTGTAAGTACGACCCGTACCCCCACCCGCGTACGTATGGAGCGTACCCCCACCCCAACAGTGTAAGTACGACACGTACCCCCACCCGCGTACGTATGGAGCGTACCCCCACCCCAACAGTGTAAGTACGACCCGTACCCCCACCTGCGTACGTATGGAGCGTACCCCCACCCCAACAGTGTAAGTACGACACGTACCCCCACCCGCGTACATATGGAGCGTACCCCCACCCCAACAGTGTAAGTACGACCCGTACCCCCACCCGCGTACGTATGGAGCGTACCCCCACCCCAACAGTGTAAGTACGACCCGTACCCACACCCGCGTACGTATGGAGCGTACCCCCACCCCAACAGTGTAAGTAAGACACGTACCCTCACCTCGAATGCATGGAGCGTAGCCCCACCCCAACAGTGTAAGTACGACATGTACCCCCACCTCGAATGCATGGAGCATACCCACATCTGTGTATGTCATGAGCGTACATATTGTGAAATTGGAGAGGTGGGTGCAGAGTCCTCCCAGCAGTGCCCTGAGACAGGAGGGGTGGGGGCCTATCACTCCCAGCAGTGCCCTGAGACAGGAGGGGTGGGGGCCTATCACTCCCAGCAGTGCCCTGAGACAGTAGGGGTGGGTGCCTATCACTCCCAGCAGTGCCCTGAGACAGGAGGGGTGGGGGCCTATCACTCCCAGCAGTGCCCTGAGACAGTAGGGGTGGGGGCCTATCACTCCCAGCAGTGCCCAGAGACAGGAGGGGTGGGTGCAGAGTCCTCCCAGCAGTGCCCAGACACAGGAGGGGTGTGTGCAGAGTCCTCCCAGCAGTGCCCAGAGACAGGAGGGGTGTGTGCAGAGTCCTCCCAGCAGTGCCCAGAGACAGGAGGGGTGGGTGCAGAGTCCTCCCAGCAGTGCCCTGAGACAGGAGGGGTGGGTGCCTATCACTCCCAGCAGTGCCCTGAGACAGGAGGGGTGGGTGCCTATCACTCCCAGCAGTGCCCTGAGACAGTAGGGGTGGGTGCCTATCACTCCCAGCAGTGCCCTGAGACAGTAGGGGTGTGTGCAGAGTCCTCCCAGCAGTGCTCAGAGACAGGAGGGGTGGGTGCAGAGTCCTCCCAGCAGTGCCCAGAGACAGGAGGGGTGGGTGCAGAGTCCTCCCAGCAGTCCCCATGGAACGCAAAGGGTGGAGTAGTCACAGATACCATGCCCACAAATATCAGTCAGGTGCACAAAGACCCTGCAGTACATGTACCACATGTGTGCGAGGCTGGGAGTATACGCATGCATAGCGCAGAAAAGAAAACATGTACACATGAAGTTATGTCAATAGGCCACATACACAAGTACAATGACTACCAAGGATGCCACGAATGATGCAGGTGGAGACATCGCTCAGCATGCATGTGCAAAGGTGAAGGACTACGTCACACACCCAGCTAATGGACACACAGCTCTGTGCCAAAGTCAGGGGACACCCTGCAGGGAAGAAGTTAGGGTACACAGAGGAAGGAATACACCTTGGGACAATTGCAACATGCAGTAACTGCTTACATGAATGGAGAAAGCTAGCTAACACCGTGTGATGGCACAGAGATCCCAGGGTCCCCCCTATGAGCAGCACACTACTACATTTCCCACACACCCAACACATGACCAACACCCACAACCATGTAGCAGCCCCACCAACAGCAATACCAGCAATGCAGGAGTGTTACAAGGGCAAAAAATAAATAGCTTTATTCAGCATGACCAAAATACTAGTATGACGTAAGTCCAAGATTAACAAAGGCCATAGGGCAGTCCAGGAGTCCCAGCTGGATGGGGGACACAGTGGGATGCTTGTCCCCTAGCTTGCCTGCACAGTTACAATCCGTTGTCTTCCACAGGGGTGAGGGCATCATGTGGGGGGGAAGAAACAGGCACCGCAGGGACAGGAGGGTGAAGGGTAGGCGTTGTGGGTGCAGGGATGGAGGACTCCACCACAGGGGGTGGGGCAGGGCCAAAGGCGGAGGCCAGGATCTCGCTGCACACCTTAGCAAGGTCCTCCAGGGACTCCCCTGCACCCGAAGGAACCACAGGCCCCAAGGAGGGGGGGGGGTCAGAGGGATGGGTCGCAGCGCCACCGGGGGAGGGTGTGGACAGGGGGGGACTCAACCACCCTGACCGAGGACTTCCTTGACCGCTTGCGTGGTGGCGTCACTGTGGGGCTCAGGGACAGAGCGGCCATGAAGGAGTCTTGGGGGGAGATGTGGCCAGGAGAGCTGAGGGGAGGGGATTTGGAGGGAGTGGATTGGGTGGAATGCGGACTCCCACTCTGGCTGCGTGTCACACGTTTGCCCCCCGACCCAGTGGGTGTGCCTACTGCACCCTGTGTGTGCGTGTCAGGAGGTGTGAGGCGGACCTTCCCTGCTGGTGTGGTGCCTGTGTCTGTTGTGGTGGGTGCATGCTTACGTCTGGGTGTATGTGGGACAGGCATGGGAGTGGGAATTGTGGAAGGAGCAGGGGTAGGGGGTGGGACGTAGCGCTGCAGGAGACCCACTGCTGCAGTCAGTGTGGAGTCTATGGACCTCAGCAAGTTGCGTTGGTCAGCCTGCGATGAATGAATGCCCTCCAAGTATGCCTCCATGTTGTTGAGGACCTGGCTGTGGCCATGGAGGACATTAAGGATCGCAGTCTGACCAATCTGCAACTGCCGCTGGATGTCCACAGACTCAGCATTGGCGGCAGCAGTGGAGACAGGGGCAGGGGGTGTGGTGCCTGGCAGGAAGGAGACATGTGGTGACCGGGCACGTTGGGAAGGGACACGAGCACGTGGGAGGCGGCTGATGCCAATGGAGGGGGCGGTGCCAGATGTAGGGCTGCTGTCAGATGGTGGTGCAGCCACCGCCCACTCGGAGAGATCATCCTCAGACCCGTCAGCTTCATACTCTGTTGTGCCAGTCGACAGGTCCCCGGGGTCACTCTCCTCCGCCTCAGTCCCACTCGAAGTGCCAGCCCCGATGTCACCGCTGGCACTGGTGCTCGGTCCCTCTGCGCCGTCTGTGTCCATGTCTCCCTCCGTGTCCCCCGACGATGCTGTGGGCAGGGTGAAGAGACAGAAAGTAATAATACACCTGTATACATATGTCACATGAGTCAAATCTACGTAGGTTACAGTGCATAGCCTGAAACAAAGGATGAGTCACAACTACAAAACAAGGTACATACGTAGGCCCTGCAAGACACAGTTGTGTGACCCACCATGCCATGGAAAAACTATGGAGAGCATGACACAATAGCAAATGAGATGACATGGTATTCTGACTGAGGAGCAAGGCCCTGGGGACAATACAGCACTGCATCTGCACCACACAGCGTGGCAGGAAATTGGGATGAGCCAGGAACTAGAGGCACATGCAGCATAGGTAATACTGAGAACATGCCCACCCTGACTGGCACGCTGCACCTTGAGTGTATGTCCAGACAAACATCACACACTGGCCAGTCCGAGCAAGGTGATGACAGTTCTTGACATGTAGGCCATGCCCGCCCCACCCACCCCCTACATGAGACAAATCTGTGGAGACACAGGAAGCACTTACATCTCTTAGTCTGGGTGAAATACACATGGGATGCAACAATTCAAGATTGCACACCAAATACCCAAGGTGAGCCTGTCCTAATAATAATCTACAAATGGGCATCATCAGGCAATGGCCACCGTGAGTATGTACTTTGAGAATCAGGTCAGGCTGGACAGTGGACACTTGTAATACATCTCACGTCAAGGAACATGGTGCCAGGGGACAATGGCACAGAGCACAACCTATGCTGTAGACACAGAGATTGTCGACATACTCGGATTACACACATGATACCTAGGAAAAGATGCCCCTGGGGACAGTAGTGGCCACACAACTCCATGCTCCTGAATGGGAATGACTGCAACACACGCTAACATCCCTGCACTATGCCTATCGCACACTCATGCACATCATGTCACAGGCCACCACATGGGACATGCCTGCTGGAAGGCCTGGCACTCAAGAGATTAACTCCCATGTCTGGACTCAGCATTAGTGCCAACTGACATGGAACCCACAAGTCCAGAACTGGACAGGGCACAGGCAAGGTCACAAAACCTGTTACACACCACCCCCACACATGATGCTGCAGGCATTGTACACTTGGAGAAGGTGTCAGGCTACATAACCTTGTGATGGAGTGACTACACACAGACCAGGGAACACATTGCAAGGAGGGGAAGGGAGGCAGGAGAGCAGTGCAATACTGTGGGGAACAGGATCTGCACAGCACCATAAACCCTGGAAGTGTATCCATGGAACAGTGCACTTACAAATGCTGGTGAAACACAACAAACACACACATGTACCTACCCCCTTCCGGCTGCTGCATGTCCTGTAGACGCCTGTCCAAGTCAGGAAAGACCACCGCCAGCACACGTTTCTGGATGTGGGCGAGACGGCGGCGCCCGCGGTTCTTGTGGCTCTCAGGTGAGTCCCCCAGCAGGACCCGTGCGATCCTCCGCGTCCAGCACCGGATATCCTGCCAGCGTTTCCTCACCTGGGACAGGTGCCGCCTCCGACCATCCGCACTCCTCACGGCGCTGACGGCGTCCATCCATATCTGCTCCTTGGCAGAGGCGTCTACCTGTGAGGATGAACAAGTGACACTACATCAATACACCTTGCACATGTCACGGGGACACAGATTAGAACACATTTGCTGTTTACAACAAGGCATAGTGGGCATCCAACGCATTGCAACTTTGTCATAGGGACATGATCCTCTGGGGGAAGGCCAAAAGCAGTACGTGCCATTGAAAGGACACAGGTGGAATGAGGGCAACTACACAATCAATGAGCCAGGCTCACACTGTGCATCACACCCACCCCTCCTGTCTCAGGGCACTGCTGGGAGGACTCTGCACCCACCCCTCCTGTCTCAGGGCACTGCTGGGAGTGATAGGTCCCCACCCCTCCTGTCTCAGGGCACTGCTGGGAGGACTCTGCACCCACCCCTCCTGTCTCAGGGCACTGCTGGGAGTGATAGGCCCCCACCCCTCCTGTCTCAGGGCACTGCTGGGAGGACTCTGCACCCACCCCTCCTGTCTCAGGGCACTGCTGGCAGTGATAGGCCCCCACCCCTCCTGTCTCAGGGCACTGCTGGGAGACATCAGGCATTCCCCCCCCTGGAATCCCCCCTACAGTACATAGCATGTGTGTCACACCTGGACACAATGGCAGAAGTCACAGTCACTAAAAAGGGACACAGTCTGTGCCAGTGGACACTGCACTCACCTGATAACCTGGTCGCCCATACAGCATGGGGTACCGTGGGAGGATCACATCCACCAAAGCCATGTTCTCCTCCAGGGTGAATGGCTGTGACCTCTCCACAGCCCTTGACATGGTTCCAGGGAATCAGTAGCAGCAGCTGGGTCGTGAAATACAAAGATGTGCAGGCAAGTGCTCCCTCATGGGACCTGGCTGCCTTATATCTGCCTTGCTGGCCCATCTCATGCACAGGAGTACAGAGTGATTGGTCACTCACATTTGCATCCTATGTTTCCTCCAATCCCTTCAAACCTAGCAGTCTGTGGGTTCTCTATCGGTTTCATTCTCCTGCATGATGTCAGCCCCCTAAACACATTGCAACAAAGTAGATTATTTCCAACTGACTTCTGCTGTGCACCTTCCAGAACAAATTCAAAATTTGAACTTGGTCTCCATGACAACCAGCATGCGTGTAGGCCTTAATACTTGTCCCTCATGTGTCCCCTATGTAATTTGGAGCTTCACACACAGGTACGGTGCGTTCCGGGGCCCTAGGGCACCCCAAATGCATTGCAACGGCCCGTACACGCGTGCCTACATTCACTATCACTATGGGTGTCCTCGCGTATGCGTACACGTAGTGATAGTGAGCGTACAGGCGTGTGTACGGCCCGTACCACTACGAGTACGCATACGCGAGGACACCCATAGTGATAGGGAGCGTACAGGCATGTATACGGCCCTACCACTATGGGTGTTCTTGCGTATGCGTACTCGTAGTGGTACGGGCCGTACACATGCCTGTACACTCACTATCACTATGGGTGTCCTCGCGTATGCGTACTCGTAGTGGTACGGGCCGTACACATGCCTGTACGCTCCCTATCACTATTGGTGTCCTCGCGTATACGTACTCGTAGTGGTACGGCCCGTACACATGCCTGTACGCTCGCCATCACTATGGGTACACATACGGCAGCACTCCCATAGTGATATGGGAACGTACACAGGCCCTCTTAGCAGCAGTACGGCGGTTTTCACACATCACAGTGGTGACAGGCGGCACACAGGTAGGGATAGGGCGGACATACTTGTCCATGGATGGACAAACTTGTCCATGGATGGACATACTTGTCCATGGATGGACATACTTGTCCATGAATGGACATACTTGTCCATGAATGGACATCAAGGCATCGTCTGTGCATTACTACATGTGTGGGGCACAGGTGTGACGGGCTGTGATGTGGAACATTACTCCTGGGCCGAGAAGGCACCAGATGTATGATGAGATGTGTACAGATGTACTGTGTGACGGTGCAATGTGTGCCAGGCATGCCCTTGACTCCTTTGACATGTGTGCATGTCGTACTGCACACTTGGGGTGAGCGTCACTGGCATGGCACGGACACCAACACACGGAAGTGTCCCCTGTTGCCCGGTACAGGGGTTACCACACCTGACTTGTCACTACCCACGGTGCACAATGTGACTATGTCATGTATGTGTGGGGGCTTCCCATCAGGTTGATGTTGGAGCACCCTCAAAAGCTGCAGCTGTTGCAGCAACCAACATGTGTCTGTGTGTAGATTGACATTGCACACTGTTCCGCACACCATGCCACATGTGGTATCACACATGTATGCATGGGACACGGAGTAGCGTGACAAGGACATGTCTGCATCCTCACAATGAATGTGTGGTGAGTCATGAGATGTGCACCTTCATGGCAAGGTGTGTGGGCTGTCCTAGTGTAATGTCATGTGACCTGTGGCTCTAGTGTTCCGCTACCAGTCTCTGCAATCGGCATCCTACTTCTGCTGATGTGTGGGCGTATGTCACTCCTGTCTTGCGTCTGGCTGTTCACTTGCACTGGGACACAGCTATTCCCATGGCATGGCATGGGGAGGTTCTCAATCTCCGTGTGTAGCTGGGTCTTGGTAGGAGTGTCACCTTGCATCCATACGTGTCCTGGGCATGTAGCACATACCTGACTCCCTATGTAGCATATGTGTATTGACAGATTAACATGTGCTCAGTATATATGAATTGTTGTCGTAGTGCACTCACTCTTCCTTGTCACTTCCAAATTACTGCAGAGCGCCGCCTCTTGCCCGACCAATTCCGGACTTGGCTGCCATGCGGGAGAATGATCGGATCCGGTGCTACCGCTTCCCACGACGGTTGATTCTGGAGTTGACGGCGAGACTGGCACCACACCTGCAACCGCAGCACAGGTATCCTACGGCACTGACACCCCAGCTGAAGGTAATGGCTGCCCTACATTTTCTTGCCACGGGTACCTTTCAAAATACCATAGCTCATGTTGGTGGCATGTCCCAGAGCATGTTCTGCCGTGTGCTGCATGATTTCTTAGAGGCCATGTTGATTCACCTGGATGACTTCATCAAGTTCCCAACCCCTGAACAGTTGACTGCGGTCAAGCGTGGATTCTATGCCCTGGGAGGGATGCCCCATGTCATTGGGTCCATAGATGGGACACATGTAAGTTTGGTACCACCACACGCACGGGAGGTGGCGTACCGCAATCGGAAGCACTACCACTCCATCAATGCCCTTGTGGTGTGTCAGTCCAACATGGTGATTTCACATGTCTGTGCTCGTTTTCCAGGATCAGCACACGATGCCTACATCATGAGGCGTAGCAGGATGCCTGAAATGATGATGCAGCTGCGCAACGAAAGAGCATGTGTTGTTGGTGGGTACAGTCTGTCTGTCCTGTATTTTGCATAGCCTACCAGCACGACCGCTTCACCACTTCTAACGATGTCCATGTGCTTCCCATGTAGGGGACGCTGGCTATCCCAACATGCCATGGCTGCTCACACCTCTCCGCAACCCCATCACGCCGGCCCAGCTCCGCTACAACACCGCCCATGGCCGGACAAGGCGAGTGATAGAGAGGACGTTTGGCCTGCTGAAGAGCCGATTTTGGTGCCTCCACAAGACCGGCGGAGCGCTCCCATATGCCCCTGCGAAGGTCTGCAAAATCTTCATGGTCTGCTGCATGCAGCACAACATGGCAGTTGAGAAAGCTGTGCCACTCATCCTGGATCAACATGACGAGGACCATCCACCCGTGGAGGACGAAGGGCTTGGCAATGGGGCTAGTGATGTGGAGGATGTGGAGCCGCAAGAGGACATCCGGACTCGGCTCATACGCGACTTCTTTGCTTAGTGGTGAGTACCAGTGTCTGAGTGTGCACGCATTGGTCCCCGTGTGGCATGTGTTGTGATGTGTGTCTCAACCTGCATGTATGTCACGTGAGTCAGAGGTGTGTGTGGGTGTGTCACTGGAGTGATGGTGGCAGTGATGGTTGTATTTCCCCAGTCATAATTGTGACCTAGCATGTTGTCATCCATACATGTGTCGAGTAAATGCACATGCAAGTGGCTGTGCTTTTTGTGGCTGACTTCTTGTGTGTCTCTCTTCCCCAGGTACTGGCGTATGCCGTCTGCTGGTTGCATTGTTGTGGCACTGCTATTCCTCATGGACACTTCATCGTGGGCTGACTCAGCGTTACACGCACGGACACGTTTGGAAGTCTCCATAGGGTAAGGGATGCATCAGGGGTGTATTGGGTGTGGCAGTTGTTCACGATGTATGCACACTGCCCCTGTCGATGTTTGGTTCCTCTGCAGCCATGTGGCATCACCATGGGACACGACATGCAGCTGTGTACACCTGAATAGATGGTCTGCCTGGTTGACAGTCATCAGTGATGGGATAGTGGATTGTGATGATGGCATCAATGTGTGTAACACTGCCCTCGGACACATACGGTTAGCATTGGCTTGACATGGTGTGGGACTTCCACATCAGCGGATCAATGGTGTATGGCAGTCTCTCCGTGAGCAGCTGTGGGTGTTTAGCTGTTAGCCGACAATGGTGTGCCAGTTCCATGGCTAACACGCATTTGTGCTGCAGAAGGGGGGTGCCAGTGTTGGACCCACATGTTACTCCACAAGATGTGTTCATGTGTACTTCAAGTTGCCTCTGCAATCCCGAACACATGACTAATAAAGGTGTCCCTATGCCTCCAAGGTGCCTCTTCTCAGTCAATGCTGGTGTGTTGCCACGGTGCATCCAGCATGTCTGGCATGGTTTTCCCTGATAGTGGCTATGTGTCGATGTGTCGAGTAGCAAGATGCAAGCTGTGTGTGTGGGCTGAGACTGTGTATTGGGCATGATGTCCATGAGTGTGTGGGTATTGTGACATGTGCCATCCCCATGCATCCAACGTTGGCCAGGCCCCCATTCTTTGCATCCACCGGACTCAAGCTTGCAGGACATGGTTCTGCCACCTGTCTACACATACCTGGGTGCCCCCCAGGACACTGGACATGATCCCTGACCTCTGCGCATGACTGTTGCTGTACTCAATGTGTCTGTCAGCACGGTTGTGCGGCCACCCCCTCAGCTGGTTGGGCCCATCACGGGTGTGTATGGTGCTCCATGTCTGTCTTGCCTAATACACTGTGACCCGTGTGTCCTGTGCCAGACTCAGGCCCCAGGGTGTGGATGGTTGGAGTCAAAAGAGAGCTCAGGCATGTTTAGACTTTACAACACACATGTAAGGTAATAATGCAACCAGCAGGCATCTTCTCTTCATGGTGTGAATTTTTATTTTGGGGGGGGAGGGGGGGGATAAAGTGAGGGGCTTTCCGGGAGTTTGGAATCCAAAGTTCAGTAGGGGAGTTGGTGTCCTTGCCATTGGAAATCCTCATAGTCCATGCCACAGTCTTTGTCAACATTGGTCAGACAGTGACCAGCAGGGCCATGTGGCAGAGAATGTCTCTTGATGCTGTGATGCTGTTGCTCCAGTGGGCCAGGTGCCAGGCCAGGTGTCCTGGGAGATGGTGATGTAGCGCCGACCCTCACGGTCCTTTCCGTGGATGACCCGGCCTCCTGCGGGGACCCTCAGCAGCAGGCCGTGACGATGTTTGGGATGCTCCGTCGGATGTCTCCTCCTCCTCCTGATCCCTCCCTGTGGGTGGTGATGTTCTACGCCGTCTGGCACAGGGAGGGTTGCCCATGTTGTCGGCCATCCGACGGAGTGTATCGTGAATCCCCTGGAACACCGTCACTTGCTCAGCCTGTCTGTCCTCCATCCTCCGTTGGTGTTGCAGTAGACAGGCATGTTGCTGGGCCTGCTGGGTCTTAATCTCATCGAGGGTCCCCTTGATCTCATTGAGGGTGGACACAACCTGGGCCATGCCCGTGGTGTCCTGCCGGTATGTGTCCATGATGTTACGGACATGGGCAAATACTGGTTCCCCAGCCAACTGGTCAGGCTCGCGCCTCCGCCGTCCTCCACTCCCACCACCCCTGCCCACTTGCACCTGGCCTGCCCTTGTGGGTACATCGGGTCTCCGGGACCCCTAAGGGGTGGCATTGGCGTTGTCGCCGGCC
The DNA here is from genome assembly GCF_964204655.1 of Triturus cristatus. Lineage (NCBI taxonomy): Eukaryota > Metazoa > Chordata > Amphibia > Caudata > Salamandridae > Triturus > Triturus cristatus. The sequence continues at coordinate 517,020,692 of NC_140588.1, forward strand.
TCCTCCTGGGTGCCCGGGACACCGTGTCCCTCCTGGCCAGCCTGGCTGCATTGTGGTGGTGGGGCAGTGATCCTGGGTGTCTCCTGGGATGTGGCAGGAGTGGGGGTGGTGGTTGGCACAGTTGTACCTGACGCAGGTGCTGCAGGTGGTTGGACACCAGAGGGGCCAGGTCGGTCGGGGTCGTCCACAGATTGGTGGGAGTCGTCGCTGCCGGTGGGATCGGGCTCCCGCAGATCCGGGTCCTGTGAGTCTTCCCCCCAGTGTTGGGGGGTGAACCACGACGTTGACCTGTGTGTGAGAGAGACAATGTTAATTTTGGTCCATGCAACATCCATGTTTCATCAGTTTCAAAGTTGGCACTTTTCCTCTTGGAATTAGGATCTGTCTTGCATTCCACTCACAGTGCACTTGTGCATGGGTGTGTCCCTTGGGCACCACTTTGGCCCCTTTAACTATGTGTGGCACAGTCTTACTTGCTGCGTCAAGTGTGACTGCAGTCAGCAGTGGAGTGGGCAGGTGTGGCGAGCCATGCATTGGCGCCTTCCGTGTAGCACTGTACATGTGCACATGGAGTGGATCCACACACTTATATAATGCAGGTAGCTGTCGTTGTGCTCGTGAACAGGTTGTGACATGGCCCTGTGTTTTGCCATGGTGAAGAGGGGGGGTTCTGGCACTGGCCACCCTTGGCTACATGCACGCAGTCTACCTGCTGACGAGCAGACATTCCCACACACCACACGGCTGATTTGCTCTCCCTGTGTCTCCCTCCCTCTCTGTCCCCCTCTCCCTCCCTCTCTGTCCCCCTCTCCCTCCCTCTCTGTCCCCCTCTCCCTCCCTCTGTGTGTCAGCCTCCTCCCTCTGTCCGTGTCCCTGTGTCTCCCTCCCTCTCTGTCCCCCTCTCCCTCCCTCTCTGTCCCCCTCTCCCTCCCTCTCTGTCCCCCTCTCCCTCCCTCCGTGTGTCAGCCTCCTCCCTCTGTCCGTGTCCCTGTGTCTCCCTCCCTCTCTGTCCCCCTCTCCCTCCCTCTCTGTCCCCCTCTCCCTCCCTCTCTGTCCCCCTCTCCCTCCCTCCGTGTGTCAGCCTCCTCCCTCTGTCCGTCTCCCTGTGTCTCCCTCCCTCTCTGTCCCCCTCTCCCTCCCTCCGTGTGTCAGCCTCCTCCCTCTGTCCGTGTCCCTGTGTCTCCCTCCCTCTCTGTCCCCCCTCTCCCTCTCTCTCTGTCCCCCTCTCCCTCCCTCCGTGTGTCAGCCTCCTCCCTCTGTCCGTCTCCCTGTGTCTCCCTCCCTCTCTGTCCCCCTCTCCCTCCCTCCGTGTGTCAGCCTCCTCCCTCTGTCCGTGTCCCTGTGTCTCCCTCCCTCTCTGTCCCCCTCTCCCTCCCTCTCTGTCCCCCTCTCCCTCCCTCTGTGTGTCACCCTCTGTCACCTCAGCCCAGCTTCCTAGACACACACTTTTTCCAGTCCTTTGAATGGCCCTTGGCATGTTGATGTGAGTTTGTTTCTGATCTCCAGGCACCCATTGGGTGTAGTGTCTGTGTGTGCGCTGCTGCTGTGGTTGTGTGTGCTGCCACTCTTTCACAGTGTTGGCTGTTCATTAGCTGCTGTCATGTGCAAAACAGTGCCTTCACCCCCATGTGTTGATGCAAGGCGTCCGCCATTTGCTGGCGAGTCTTTCCTGTGTGGGGACACACTGTTTGTCTGGCTGTGACCTGGGCCATATGGGCAGAGGGCATTGTTGTCTGCTTCTGAGTTGCACTATGTGATTTTTGGGGTCCACCCTCCCGCCATCCGGGTTACCGTGTCATGTGTTGGTGTCTTCTGTGGCCTGTGACTTGACATTGTCCAGCTGTGTGCATGGGGCATGGTGGCGGCAGTGGCATGTGCGTGTTCATGGAGTGTGGTTGAGTCATGCGATAGGTTGGGGTGGTTGCGTGCCTGTTAGTGATTTTGGTTGTGGATGAGGTCCCCCCCATGTGTGGTGCGTTGTTCGTGTACTCACCCGGGTCTCGGAGTCCTCCTAATCCTTCGACTGCCTCCACCGGCTGTATGGCCATCACCCTCTCCTCCCAGGGCTGGTAGTGTACGGGTCTGCGGGAGGGCCCTCCTCCAGTGGCGTTGGCCTGGTTGTGTTCCTCCAGCATCTTGGCTCGGACCCTCCTCCGCAGATCGTACCACCTGGCTTGGCATTCCTGCCTGGTCCTTCTGGTGTCCGCAACAGCATTCACAGCATCAACGATGGTCTGCCACATGGCTGTTTTTGCTGCAATGCTGGTCTGTCTGACCAATGTTCCAAAGAGCTGTGGCTCGACTCTGAGGATTTCATCAACAAGGACCTCCAACTCTCGGTTACTGAACTTTGGATTCTTGTTAGTGGGCATGGTGAGGGGTGTGGGTGTGGATGGTGGGGTGTGTGTGTGGATGGTTGTGGGTGTGTGGGTGTGGTTGTGCAGGTGTGTGTGTGTGAATGTGATGAGGGGGTGTTTGTGGAGGTGGTTGTGTGAAGGTGTGCAAGTGTAAGGTGTGGTGAGGCTTGTAGTATGGTTCTGTGGTGTCTGGCAGCAGTGAGTCTGTTGCAAAGGCTCATGGTTTGTGTGTGTGGGCCCTTTTTATTGGTCCATTGGTGGGTGTGGCTGTGTTTGAAGTTTGGGTGGGTGTGTTATAAGGAGTGGTGGTGTTTTGGGCCTCTGTTTGTTTTTGCCAGTTGCAGGTCAGTGAATGTGTTTTTTTAGTGTTTGTTGGCCATGTTTTGTGGCTTTGTGCCATACGAATAGTGTATTCTTGTGTTGTTTTGTTTTGTCCTGGTTGTGTACGTGCGTTTTGAGCGTGTGTATGGTGTGTACATGGGCCATTTGGTTGTAAGGTGCTGTCCTTGTGTGTGGCTTGGTACGACTCGTACATGCGGTTGTGATGTTGGGGCCTGGGGTGCGCTCCGTACTTAGGAGGTTGTGTTGGGGATGCGACGGGAACGTACTGGGGTGTACATAGACGGTGGTACGACACGTACAGGGGTGGGGGTACGAATCGAACGTACTGGGGTGTACATACATGGGGTCGGACACGTACAGGGGTGGGGGTACGACTCGAACGTACAGGGGTGTACATAGACGGTGGTACGACACGTACAGGGGTGGGGGTACGACTCGAACGTACTGGGGTGTACATAGACGGTGGTACGACACGTACAGGGGTGGGGGTTCGACTCGAACGTACTGGGGTGTACATACATGGGGGTCGGACACGTACAGGGGTGGGGGTTCGACTGGAACGTACTGGGGTGTACATTGACGGTGGTCGGACACGTACAGGGGTGGGGGTTCGACTCGAACGTACTGGGGTGTACATACATGGGGGTCGGACACGTACAGGGGTGGGGGTTCGACTGGAACGTACTGGGGTGTACATTGACGGTGGTCGGACACGTACAGGGGTGGGGGTACGACTCGAACGTACTGGGGTGTACATAGACGGTGGTACGACACGTACAGGGGTGGGGGTACGACTCGAACGTACTGGGGTGTACATAGACGGTGGTACGACACGTACAGGGGTGGGGGTTCGACTGGAACGTACTGGGGTGTACATACATGGGGGTCGGACACGTACAGGGGTGGGGGTACGAATCGAACGTACTGGGGTGTACATAGACGGTGGTACGACACGTACAGGGGTGGGGGTACGACTCGAACGTACTGGGGTGTACATAGACGGTGGTACGACACGTACAGGGGTGGGGGTTCGACTCGAACGTACTGGGGTGTACATACATGGGGGTCGGACACGTACAGGGGTGGGGGTTCGACTGGAACGTACTGGGGTGTACATTGACGGTGGTCGGACACGTACAGGGGTGGGGGTTCGACTCGAACGTACTGGGGTGTACATACATGGGGGTCGGACACGTACAGGGGTGGGGGTTCGACTGGAACGTACTGGGGTGTACATTGACGGTGGTCGGACACGTACAGGGGTGGGGGTACGACTCGAACGTACTAGGGTGTACATAGACGGTGGTACGACACGTACAGGGGTGGGGGTACGACTCGAACGTACTGGGGTGTACATAGACGGTGGTACGACACGTACAGGGGTGGGGGTTCGACTGGAACGTACTGGGGTGTACATACATGGGGGTCGGACACGTACAGGGGTGGAGGTACGAATCGAACGTACTGGGGTGTACATAGACGGTGGTACGACACGTACAGGGGTGGGGGTTCGACTCGAACGTACTGGGGTGTAAATACACGGGTGGGGGTGTACATACACGGGGGGTACGTCTCGGACGTACGGGGTAGGGGGGAGTGTTGGGCGCGTCTGCGGGCACATGTCTCCATGGTTGCTATGGGAGTTCGGTGCGGACGGTGTTTTTTCCATACGGTTGTAAGATCGGACGCACGGGATGGATCGTGATTCCTCGGTCGGACTTCACCTTTCACATTTGTACGGTAAATAATCCGAGGACGTGTCGGACACATTTTCCGACCCGAGGACGTGTGGGAATTCATTCCCGATGCGGTTCGTATGGACTTTTTACCATGCGAATCGTGATTGCCAGTTCGTACGGCACTTGTACGATTCGTACGGTAAAAAGACCGGATACGAGTCGCACGGGGAATTTTTTTGCCGGATCGTAATTGGCACCAAAATAATAAAAAAATAACAATTCTGATTTTTATAGCTGTTTAATATTTTTTAATTTATATTGTGTACTCTCAATATTTTTAGACTTTATTTGGATTTATAAGAAATTGTATGTTTTGAAATATATGATAAATATATTTTAATTATTAATATTTATATTAGATAATTAATATTGAAATTGTTTACATTTTAGAATATTTATTTTTATTTTTAGTTTTGGTATGTTGTAGATACAATATATCAATTATATCATGTTCATACATTTTTTTTGGTAATATATACAGTTTGATTATTTTATTAATAAATATATTTTATTTATTATATTTATTTTTATAAGTTAAATAATTTTCACATATATAAAAAAAATAGGTATTCTTTTTGAGTATTTTATTCTAATGTTTTACTAATTTTTAAAGTAATGTGTAATGTTAAATAAATAGTTAGGGTATTTTTTGGGATTTTCTTAGTTGGTATGTTTGTTTGGGTCTTTTATTTTGTAACCGCTCGCTGTTGTTTTGGGTTATTTTGGTAGAATCCAGGTCGCGGTCGGGAGCTGTTTCGCGTTTGAGAAGGTAAGAGTTATTTTCTTTATTATTAAATAGTTTTAAGTGTTTTGTGGAAGTAGTAATGTTGTAATAAGTGTGTATGGATTGATGTTTTAGAAGTTAGGGTGTTAGTAATAGTTTGTATACGGTTTTATAATTTACGTTGTGTTCCGTGTTTGTGGCTTTGTTAGTGTTTTGTTATTTAGGTGTGTTAAAGTTTTATAGTGTTTGAATAATGTTTGTAGTGATGTTTTTAGGTGCATTATGTGTGTTTGTGTGTGGGTGGGAATGTTTGTTTCTCTTTTGTAGGTTTTACGGAGAAGATATTTTCGTCTCTTTCAAACACCTTATTTTTTTTAACGAAGTGTGGATTAGTAGTGTTTACTAATCTTTATTTTACACTTCCTTTATTGTTCGGGTTTCCAGGAGCGGTTATTTACCTTTTTAATATTTTTCGGGATTTTTATGGTTCATGGATAGTCGTTTTTTGGCGTAGACGTTTTTTTCGAAAAACAGTTGTATTTTTCCATTTTATTTGGATTTCTTTTTGATACCTATGGATTTTGAACTACCTGGATTTATTTGGAAGGAATGTTATTATCCCATTGGAGCAACTACACAGGTAAGTTTATTTAAATATTTTAATTGTGGGTGGGCAAATCTTATATGTTTAATATTGTTGTTGTGTACTTGGTTATGTTGTCTAAATATATGTAGATATAAATTATTTATATATTTTAGACCACATAATTAAATATGTGATTTAATAAAGTGGTTTATTTATGTTGTGATAGTTGTTTTAGTAGAATTGTGGGTTAATATTTTGGAAAGGGTTTAGAAGAGAGTTTGAGCTATTATATTTAAGTACTCAAGTCCTCTTGTGGATGGGTATAGCTGTACCTGTTGTTGTAGGTAATTATACATTTGAGTAGTTTGTCTAGATTGTTTTGGTTTTAATTGTAGGACAGATTGTTGCATTCTTAATTCTTGGAAACTTTGTTCCTTTTGTATGGCAATTAGTAGTTTTTGTAGTGTTGGAGTTGTTCTCCCAGTAGAAGTTAGGAATGCATTATGCCAGCCCTCGACGGCGTTGTTAGTTTTGGCTTGTTGGTTGAGTGTACTTACATATACATTCCACCAAGGTATTTTGAACTTGGGCTGACGTCTATGGCCTGATCTGTGTAGTCTCCCCACCCAGGTATCCTCAAAATAATCTAAGAGGGGAGATAACTTTACTTCATTTTGTTTGTAGAATGGACTTTCTAATAAAAGATTGTAATGTTCTGCAACATCTGTGGTTGGTACATAAGCTAGGGCTGTTAGAAGTTTTATTTGATGTGCAAAACTTATGTTTGTGGCATATTCTACACTTAGTGAAGATTTTTGTAAATGTCTCCATATACATTGGTTTTGATGGAAGTAACATCCTTGGATAGCTGTATGGGGGTACAGTTTTAGAATGCAATTTATCATGGCTTGCTCAAAGTCTATGATAATTCTTTGAGGGTAAAAATCATTTGATTCTTGTTTTAGTTTTCCTAGCATTTCATTATATGTTGTGTTTTGTTTGTTAGGTAATAGTGCATAAATTAAAGGTATGGAAGTGTTGTGATATTGACTGTGTATTGTGTAAAGCTGGTAGAATGGTTTTGGGCATATTGTAAAGGTGCCATCCATCATCCATGTTTGGCATTGTTGGAGTTTAGTTATATTGTTTGCAGTAGCAAACATTATGATTCTTTTTTCTGTGCTTTTGTTATCAAAAAAAATAAAAGGTTCATTATTGTGGGTGATAGTTAATTCTGGTGGAATGATGATATCTTGAAAAGTTTTAGGGGATGGTATAGTTGTCGTGGTTGATTTTTTGGTCCTAGCAATTGTTCTTTTTATAGAAGCAATTGATGGTAATTGGCCTCTTGCTTCTTTGGGCACTCTAGGTAATAGTTCTTTTAGGATTACACTTGTAGCAGTTTATGAACCAGTGCTTAATTCTTTTATATTTTCAAGGGTTGATCTGACTTCTATTTCAGAGAGATTGGGTGGATGGTTATGCTCTCTTGTATATAGTACAGTTGTTTCTCTTGTTGTTGCTCGTCCGTAGCATTTGTTAGAATAATATTTAGAACACTTCCAGTTCACTTTTCGGTCCGTCTGCTTTTCTTGGGTGTATGTGTAACCCATGTAACACAATAGGAATTTTCCTTTCTGCGAAGTTATAAATTGGGCTTCTTCTGTCATCGTGATGTGTTAGAAATTTGGAAAAAATGTATATGAAAATATATGCAATAGTACTTTATATATTTCTATAAAAATAGGAAACAAAAAACTATTTTATATATACTTACCAAGTGTTTTTGGTTGTATTTGAATGAAGATGTTCTTTGTAGACAAAATGCTGTTTAGTTGATGTAGTCTCTAAAAGTTAAAGAAGATTAAGGTGCCGATTACGATCTGGCAAAAACCGGGTACGAACCGTCGGACGGAGGCTTTTTTCCGTCCGACTCGTACCCGGTTGTAAAACTTTACAAACATGCAAGTACGATTCGCACGGAAACACCATTCCGTACGAGTCGTACAAAACACCGACCGACGAAAAGATACATACAAATGGGATCCGGGGAATGCGCCGACGTGACGTCGGGACGCTCTCAGGCCGCGTTTCACGACCCAGGAATTACGATTCGAACCGACAGCAGTCCGGACGGCAATATTTTTACGGCACCCAAAAAGTGCCGGAAAAGCGAAGTATGGCGCGAAACGACCAGAGTAGGTGGCCCGGTAAGCGCCGTACCCCCCCAGCCCCCGCATGTACGCGCCGTACCCCCCCAGCCCCCACATGTACGTGCCGTACCCCCCCCAGCCCCTGCATGTACGCGCCGTACCCCCCCAGCCCCTGCATGTACCCCCCGTGTATGTACACCCGAGTACATGTCGAACCCCCCCGTGTATGTACACCCGAGTACGTGTCGAACCCCCCCGTGTATGTACACCCGTGTACGTTCGAGTCGTACCCCCACCTGTGTATGTACGGTGCGTACCCCCAGTGCGTACCGTACATACACAGGTGGGGGTATGACTCGAACGTACACGGGTGTTCATACACGGGGGGGTTCGACACGTACTCGGGTGTACATACACGGGGGGGTTCGACACGTACTCGGGTGTACATACACGGGGGGTACGGCGCGTACATGCAGGGGCTGGGGGGGGGTACGGCGCGTACATGCAGGGGCTGGGGGGGTACGGCGCGTACATGCGGGGGCTGGGGGGGTACGGCGCGTACATGGCACCTGTTTGGACGTCTCCATTGTTTGCTATAGGAGTTCGGTGCGGACGGTCTTTTAATCATACGGTTGTACATTCGGACGCCCGGGACGGATCGTGATTCCCCGGTCGGACTTCGCTTTTCACGTTTGTACGGTAAATCGTCCGAGGACGTGTCGGACACATTTTCCGACCCGAGGACGTGTGGGGAATAATTCCCAAGGCGGTTCGTATGGACTTTTTACCATGCGAATCGTGATTGCCAGTTTGTACGGCACTTGTACGATTCGTACGGTAAAAAGACCGGATACGAGTCGTACGGGAAATTTTTTTACCGGATCGTAATTGGCACCATATTGTTTTGGTTGGTTTAGTTTTTTAAGTGGGGTGGTATTGCTGTTTGGTATAGACTATTTTTTTTGTAGAAACGTTTTTTATTGTTTTACAAATCAACAACTCAACAAACATTCCCCCGCCTTCACCCGTCCCGGAAGTACCACACATTTATCATCAAGACCAATTATTCAGGAGAAGGAACAACCTTCCCACCCAGTTCTCAACCCCCTCCTCCCCCACCCCATGTCAATGTACCCCCGTCCCCTACCCCTCTTCCTATGTGCCCCTCCTCCCTAATAAATAAGATGCAGGAGCTCAACCTCTCCCTAAGCAAACGGAGCCTTCCCTAATGCCGAGTGGTGTAGACTATAGGTGTTAATTTATACAGGTTTTTAAAAACTTAAAAAAGAGAACGTGGATTTGTTCAGGGCTTTAGGATGTTTTGGGGTTTGAGTAGGATTTAATTAATATTTTATAAAGTATTTTGATAGTATACTTACTTTTTAGTGAGTCCTTTCTGGCAATCTTCAATATTTTCTTTAGCTGTTTTGAGTAATATCTGTAGTGGAAACATAAAGAGATGGAATATATAAGTTAGTTATTTATTTGAGTAAAGATAAATTAGTGTTTTAGTTTAATTTGGCAGTTTAGTTAGAAAAGATTATTTACTTACGTTTTTAGAATAGTAGTAGGATGTAGGTTTCTTCTGTTTAGCAGAGTTTCTTCTTCGTTCAATGCTTTGGTTTAAGGCACAGTAGAAGACTTGTTTTAATTGGTTTATATAGTGGTTTTAAATTGTTTCTTGAATGTTATTGGTTGTTTTCTGTATGTGGCCTTTCTATTGGATGGTTTGAATTTTTTTAAGTTAATTGGTTTCCTTTTATGGAAAATGCTAAGTAAGAGTATATTTAGTTTTAAAGGAGGAGAGTTTTAAATAATTATATATAAAAAGATTGTTTATAATGTGTTGTAATTTTGTTAAATGTGTTCGAAATGCCTATGTGATAATTATTTCAGTGTTTTTTTATTATGTTGTTAAATATTTAGATCGTTATAAATGTAATGTTTATGTTTAAGTAGAATATAATTGGAAAATGAATGTTTTCGGAAAATATTGTATTTATGTTGTTTAAAGTATTGGTTTTATTAGTATTAGAATTGTCGATATATTTAAAAAAAACGATATTATTGATGTCTATATTTTGGTTATCGATATTTGTTACATGTGTTATATTTATTTACTTATGTCGATATTTAGTATTGCGATATTGATGTGTGTGATTTTTGTGTGATCGATATAATTGTATTACGATATTGTAGTGTCGATATTAGTGTAGTTTTTTAATTAAGTATACAATGTCGATAATTTTGATGTCGATATATTTGATGCGATATTTGTGTAGTTCGATAATGTGTCTTTCGATAATATGTCAGAGATCCAGTCGAGCCACAGCTGTTTGGAACATTGGTCAGACAGACCAGCATAGCTCAAAAATCTGCCATGTGGCAGAGGATTGTCGACAAGGTGAATGCTGTTGCGCCCATCCGAAGGACCAGGCATGAATGCCAAGCCAGGTGGTACGATCTGCGCAGAGCGGTCAAGAGGAAAATGAATGAAGAATATGCCCAGACTAACATCACTTGCGGTGGGCCGCCCCGCAGACCCGTACACTACCATCCCTGGGAGGAGAAGGTGATGGCCTTGCTACCGCCGGTGGGAGTACACGGAGTCTAAGGAGTCGCTGAGCCTAGTGAGTACACAAACAACTTACGTAATATGGGGGCAATGGGGTCCACACCACATATACACCAAATGCACGCAACTTCCCCCAAGCACTCACCGCAAACAACCACACTCAAAAACCACGCTCATGCCACTAACGTCACCATGCACCCTTCACAAATCAAGGCAAGGCCATGTCCAAGCCTACAACAACCACAAACACAAGACTGGATATCCGGGAGGCTGGGAGGGTGGGCCCCACACAACACATTGTGAAAATGAGACGCAGACACCAATGCCCTCAGCCCATATGGCATAGGTACATAACTATGCACAATGCACAGGGACTGGCAAAGTACTGACAAGGTAGATGACACTTGGCCCTGCTGTATGCAGCACAAGGCCCTCCTGGGACCACTGTACACTCAAACACCAACTCCACAAGGACAGGTATCTAGCACAGGAACTCACACTCACTGTCATGCCAGCATGCACCATGAGGGGACAGACACATCCCCTGGGAGACCCAATGACAACTCACACTACACACAACAGCAGGCCCGGTCACAACCCCCCCCCCCAACACAAGCACACACACCCGGGGCAGGCAACGGATTTACACACTCCCACAATGGACATGTGACACAACAAGACCGATCCAGAGGCAAATAAGCATCAGAGCAAATAATCTACAGGTCAAACACTCAGGAGAACATCCCAATCTGTCCCCCGCAACATAACCATCCCCAAGTGGACATTGAGAGGAATGCTAGGCACATCCAACTACCTGGAGGAAATGTGTCAACTTGAATATGTATGAAACATAGATGTCGCATGAAACACCATTAACATTGTCTCTCTCTCACACACAGGGCAACGTCGTCGATCTCCCCCCAACACTGGGGGGGAAGAATCACAGTCCCAGGCACCGCGTGAAGACGATCCCACCGGCAGCGACGACTCTCACCACTCCGTGGATGGCCCCAACCAACCTGGACCCTCTGGTGCCCAAGCCCCTGCAGCACCTGCGTCAGGTACATCTGTGCCAACCACCACCCCCATTCCTGCCAGATCCCAGGACACACCCAGGAGCCCTGCTCACACTGAACAACAGAGCCAGTCTGACCAGGAGGGGCAAAGTTCTCCGGGCACCCAGGAGGAGGCAGGCAATCACTCCATCAGATCGCCCAAAGCCTGGCAAACCCTCCCTGTGCCACCAGGTGTAGACCAGCACCAGACACAGGGAGGGAGGAGGAGGAGGATTCATCTGAAGGAGAGTCCCCAGCATCGTCAAGGCCTGCATCTGAGGGTCCCCGGAGGAAGGTGGGTCGTCCATGGAAAAGACCGTGAGAGGCAGCGGACCATCCCCATCTCCCAGGTCACCTGGCCTGGCACCTGGCCCTCTGGCGCAACAGCAGCACCTCATCCAATGACATTCTCTGCCACATGGACTTGCTGGTCACAGTCTGACCAATGATGACCAACACTGTGGTCTGGACTCTGATGACTTCCAATGCCAAGGATACCATCTCCCCCTGTGAACTTTGGATTCTATTCCCCCGTTACAGCACCCAATTGCATCTACCAAACCACTTACACCACCGTAAATAAATATTTCACTTTGGACATGAGACGTTCCTGTCATTTTGCATCATTCAACGACATATGTGTGTGGAAATGTCAAACTATGGCTGAGTGTTGAACCAACTCCAGCCATCCATACCCTGGGATCAGAGTCTGGCACAGGACACACATGGGTCACAAGGTATCATTCAATGTAGGCATGGAGCACAACACTCACCTGTGATGGTCTCTGGCTGCTGAGGGGGGGCTTGCTAAACTGTGCGGAGAGACCTATTTGGGAGATCATCATCAAGGCGTAGAGGTCATGGCTCATGTGGAGGTTCCCGGGGAGGGAGTCCCAGGTATGTGTGGCCAGGTGGGAGAACAATGTCCTGTATGCTGGAGTACGGTGGATGTGAAGAACGGTGGCCAGGGCAAGGTTGGATGCACGGAGATGGCCCAACGGGATCTAGGATGACAGACGTGCAAGGTTGGTTGGGGTCGGGGTTGTGGACTGCCTCCTGAGTGTGGGTGGGGAGTGTGGAGGTCACCCTGCAGCAGACAGTGATCCATTGCAGCTATCCATGGTGGACGGTGAGGTGGCTGGGGCGCAGGGGGTTGAATCTGAGGTGTGCAGATGACTCCTGGAAGTGGACCAGTTTCCTGGGAGTTTGGATGTACTTGCTCCGTAGAGGGCAGGGCAGTATTTGACACGGATGTTGTCATGGACCTAGGGGATGGTCTGTCTTTTCTTGGAGTGGATCTATCTGTGGATCATGTGCATAATGCAGAGGGCGTTGCAGCATGAGGTACAGATGCTGTGGACTAGCATGGCATATGTGAGCGAGCCAAACATGATGCACACCATCTTGTGTGTGTGGCCACTGGGTGCTTGTGCAGGGCTCTTGCGGGTGGGACACAGGCACTTGACCCAGCTGGAAGGGGACAATCCTCAGATGTTCACCTCAGTCCTGTACAAGTCCAGCCTCAGGTGGCTCGTGTGCAGCCATTCTTCAATAGATCTCATGCATACTTGAATGATGGAACTGCCAATGTCTGTGTCTTTGTTGAGGGTGAGGAGCACCTGGCTGTCAATGGCATACGAGCTGATGATGAGGTGCTGTGCACATGTGATGGTGGAGAGGGGGGTCCTGGACACTCTGTAGATAGACATGCTGAGAGATGATACCTGTGCCATGTCCCAGACGATGACACCATACTACATGCTGAAGCCTTGAGTCCTACTCCCATGCCCTTGCTGGGCTACAGAGCCGGTGGGGAGTATTAGGGACGTGACCTGGTTGGTGTGACAGGGCCTGGAAGGTGGGGCAGCGCAGTGTAGGCAGTTGGAGTTGCACACTCAGCATGCAAAGGTGTCGTGTGTGTGCCCAGGGTATGTCTGACAGCAGGCGTTAGATGTGCAGATGGACATAGCTCGGAGTGTGGCTGATACATCAGACTGTAGTGTGAAGTGGGTAATGCAAGGACAGGGTGGTGGTGCAATGTGCACCTTGCATGTGCTGATGGTCCAGCCTTTGGCACCGCGTGGCGGCAACAGTGGCATAGACAAGCTGAGGACAACAAAATGAATGGGTGGAGGGAGGAAGTGAGGAGCATCCTGGAGGCGTGTGTGTTGCCAAATCTGGATACTCTGTTGGCCCTTGCTGCAGGGCCCGCAGCAGCAGGCGGCATCTCCTTGTAAAATGACAGAATGTGCACACATAGACTAGGATGTCAGAAGGACAACTGCAACAGGTGCGTGTGTAAAGTAAGGAGTGTCCAGTGTCACATGGCACACCCAGAGACAATGCATGCACAATCACCAAAGAAGCATGACACCCAATCAGGAAACTGAAGGCCGACCTGCGCACAGGAGACACACCCTCAGCAGCTGTTGGTGGCCCATTGTGTGGACCAACATGCCAAAAAACATACACGACCATGTACTTCATGCCCAATAGGGAGCCTACCCCATGAGCAACTGCATGCATGTTGCTAAACTAAACATGGACTCCTATGCATAATCTTCCACAACTATGCCAGATATGCCGCATGCAAAGTGGCAAGAGACCTGCATTGACAGAGATGAGGCACCTTGGAGTGTGACAAACACCTTTATTACTCAGCCTCACACTTAGGGAAATGCATCAATTGGAACAGACTCACAGGTCATTTGGCTGACCATGTGTGACCTACACTGGACACCCCCTTCAACACACAGATGTGTAAATCCTACTGAGCTGGCACACAAGTGAAGGGGTTGAGCCTAACACCCCTTGCTGCACACAGAGAGTCTACAATTCCCCATTGAGCCTCATATGGGGATGTCCCACACTATGTCCACCATTAGCATACCGTATGTTCCTTGGAGCCGTTATACACACATTGATGCCTTCATCAGAATCCACACACCATTACAGATGACTGTCAGGAAGGGTGACCATCAATTCATGGGAGCCATGCAACACGTCATGTGGCCCATGGTGAGTTGACATGCATGCATGGTAACACAACATGCACAGGAGCAGTCCCCACATATCACAAACACGTACCACCCACAAAATGCCTTGCTGCACTCCTTACCCCAAATGACTTTTCACCATGTCTGTGCATGTAACTCTGATCCAGCACACGTTGCAATACTCATGAGGAATAGCAGGAGGGCAATGATGACATGAGCAGACGACAGCCGCAAGAACCTGGGGAGGACAGACACACAACAATTCAGCGAAGAGCTAGTATTATCCGCAGACATGTACATGTACTCTACAGGAATGATGTTGTCACCATGCCCTTAACAAATTTAGTGTCCCAGCTAATATGTGTGGAATGACATCATCACTTGAATGACACATCAGAACACACCTCCGAGTCACTTAGCACACAGTCAGCTCGACACACACATTGCAACACATGCCACACAAGGCTCAAAGCGTGCACACTCAGACACAGGGACTCACCATCATGAGAAGAAGTTGCGGATAAGCTGACTCCGGATGTCCTCATCCTCATCCTCATCCTCATCCTCACTTGCCCCGTACCCGAGCCCTTCATCCTCCACGGGTGGATGATCCTGCTCATCCGGATCAAGGATGAGTGGCACGGCCTTCTCCACTGCCATGTTGTGCAGCATGCAGCACACAATGAAGATTTTGCAGACCTTCACCGGGGCATATGGGAGGGCGCCGCCGGTCTTGTGGAGGCACCGGAATCTGCTCTTCAGGAGTCCAAACGTCCTCTCAATCACGCGCCTCGTCTGCCCATGGGTGTCGTTGTACCGGTGTTCTGCAGCTGTTCTGGGGTTGCGGAGGGGCGTCATCAGCCATGGCATGTTGGGATAGCCAGAGTCCCCTACATGGAAACATCATGTGAAGAAGTGGGTCAGGAGATGCCGTAAGATACAAAGATAGCGCTGAACACAGGACTAACAGAGTATACCCACCAACAAGACATGCTCGTTCCGCGTGCAGCTGCAGCATAATGTCTGGCACCCTGCTACGCCTCATGATGTATGCATCGTGTGCGGACCCTGGAAAACGTGCACAGACATGGGAAATCAGCATGTTAGCAAGACACACCACAAGGGCATTAATGGAGTGGTAATGTTTCCTGTTTCTATAGGCTACCTCCTGTGCCTGTGGTGGTACCAAAGCCACATGTGTCCCATCAATGGCCCCAATTACATGAGGCATCCCTCCCAGGGCATAGAACTCACCCTTGACACCTGTCAACTGCTCACGAGTGGGAAAATGGATGAATTCATCCAGGTGCACCAACATGGCTTCTATAACATCATGCAGGACACGGCTGAACATTATCTGGGACATGCCACTTGAAACGTGCCGGCGGCAAAAGAATGTAGGGCTGCCATCACCTTCACCTTGGGGGTCAGAGCTGTAGGATACCTGTGTTGTGGTTGGAGGTGTGGTGCAAGCCGGCGGGTCAAGTCCTCTATCAACCCTTGCGAGAATCGGTATATGCGTATGCAGACATTTTCACGCATGGCATCCAGGTCTGGCATTCGTCTGGGGAGAGGCGGTGCCCTGCAGAGATTTGGAAGGAATAACGAAGAGTGAGTACATTACCACACCAATGTCACTGAGGTGAGCACATGTTCAACAGCTAATACACATCTGCTTAATACAGAGTCTGTGCTGTGCAATACATCCAGGACACGTGGGCCAGCCAGGTGATACTCCTACGAAGAGCCAGCCACAATAGTTGCATGGCAATGTTGACGTGACATGCCATGAAATAGCTGTTGGCCAGTGTAAGTGACAAGCCAGACACATTACATGAGTGACAGACATCCACATATCAGCATTAGAAGGATGTCATCTCATACAGACAGCTGGCGGGAGTCTAGACGCACAGGTCACATGTTATCTGGAAATGGACAGATGACAAACATTTCCATTAAGGGGTCCATGTCAAAAACTGATGTCACAGACATTGAGACAACGCCGATATTGCCTCATGTCAGGAAGTCATCTTCGAACCATCATGAAACATGTAACGTGTGAGTCCACATGTGGCATGGTGTGCGTATATGTGTGTCATGCACAAATGCACACATACACATGTTGGATGCTGCAGCAGCAGATGAAGTTGACGGAACACCAACGGAAAGCTCATGGGAACACTTGACACACACATGACATAGTCACATCGTGGCACACTGGGAGTCACATGTGAGGTGTAATTATCCATGTACCTGCCATCAGGGGACAGTTGCGGGTGTTGCTGACTGTGCCATACCAGTGATGCAGTGCTTGACACGTGTGTCGCACATGCACACATGTGCAAATGTGAAGGGGAAGTGTGCCACGTCGTGCCCCATCACACATGACATGTGTAAACAGCTCATCACACATCTATTGTGCCACAACATGAGGAGACATGTGCCACATCACTGCCTGACACACCTAGGCCCTGCACATGAAGGACTGCACTGACAATGACTTGATGTACAGCCTTGTGCGAGTCTGACACCTCCATTCCTTTCGTGTGCGCCTCCTATCACCAATGTAAGCAGTGAAACACAGTACACACGCTCTGAGGGTGTGTGTAGGGCCCGTACTCACGCATGTACGTCCGTACATGCGTAAGTACGTGCCTATCACTATCCTTGGGGGTACCGTAGGGCCTAGTGACAGGCACGTACTCACGCGTGTACGGCCCGTACACGCGTGAGTACGTGCCTATCACTATCGTTGGGGGTACCGTAGAGCCTAGTGATAGGCACGTACTCACGCGTGTGCGGCCCGTACACGCGTGAGTACGTGCCGTATCACTAGGCCCTACGGTACCCCCAACGATAGTGATAGGCACGTACTCACGTGTGTACGGCCCGTACACGCGTGAGTACATGCCATATCACTAGGCCCTACGGTACCCCCAACGATAGTGATAGGCACGTACTCGCGCGTGTACGGGCCGTACACGCGTGAGTACGTGCCTATCACTATCGTTGGGGGTACCGTAAGGCCTAGTGATACGGGCCGTACACGTGTGAGTACGGCCCCTATCACTCTAGTGATGGTGCCCTAGGGGTACGTGTGAAAAGCACCGTACCTGTGTGGGGATTTAAGAATTACAATGGGGACACATGAGGGACAAGTATTAGGGCCTAAATGCATGCTGGTTGTCATGGATACCGAGTTTCAAGTTCAAAATTTTACATCATGTGATCTGGAAAAATCAGTTGGCCACATTTAACATTGTTGCAAAGTGGTTGTTGACTTGACATGATGCTGCACAATCGAAAGATGCAAAGGCTGTCACTGGTGTATGTTTAAAGGGATTGGAGGAAACGTAGGATGCAAATGAGTCTGACCAATCACTCTGTATTCCTGTATATGAAATAGGCCAGCAAGGCAGATATAAGGCAGGCAGAACCCATGAGAGGGCACTTGCCTGCATAACATGTCAGTCGATACCACTGCTGCTGTATTGTCTCCCTCTGACACCATGTCAAGGACTGTGGAGAGGGTCCAGCCTTTCACCCAGGAGGAGAATGAGGCCCTGCTGGATGTGATCCTCCCACAGTACCCCATGCTGTATGGTCGACCAGGGGAGCAGGTGAGTGCTGACTCCAGTACCTTTGCCTGTGCACCTTTATTGTGTCTGTCACTTCTGGCATTGTGACAGACATGCAATGTTGGGTGGAGTGGGTCCCGGGGGGGGGGGATGGCTTATGTCTCTCATGCAGGGCTTGATGTAGTTCATGTGTGCACTCCTCACTTGCATTGTGCTTACTGTGACATTCACTGCATAGTGCATGGCACATTCCGCCAGTCAAATCCTCTTGGGCATTCTTGTTCTATTGTCCTGCGGTGATTCAGTGGTCACCCCGGTGTGACAGGTGACTGCACCCACAGATGTGTGTGAGAGTTGAGTGGAGCTGTGGTGAGAGTGGTGAGAGTGTCCAAATGATGTGTACGCCCCTTGGACATTGATGTGTGTGAATGTTTCTTGTCATGTGGCTGAGTGTCTATGTGGAGTGTTGCACCACAGCTGCATGGAGGAGGCAACTGCTCAATCCATCTGATGTGTGAAGTAAGCCGTGCTGTGTGTCTGACTTGCTGAGCTATCCCCACACCTGTGACCCCCCCTGGCAAGTGGCACATGTGAGTGAGGTTTGCATCCGCTGTTGCCAATGGCATGTGATTGATGTGTGCCTGTGTGTGTCTGTGTACTCTGCTGAGGTTTCGTCAGTGGCCTGGCGCATGTGACTGCTTTGCGTTGCTGTCCATCAGCCTTGTGTTGCTTGGGATGCACAGTGTGTGCCATGATCAGGGATTGGTTCGCACCCCTCATGTCACCTGTGTACTTACTATGCCATGTAGTGCATTGCTGCGTCCCCAGTGGAAAAAGTCCCTATGACTAAGGTGCAATTACTTGCCAGCATACTATGCCCTGTTCTACAAATCTAAGATGTTCAACTGTGTGTCTCTGTGACATGGTGCAGGTGTAGTGATGTTGTCCCACTTTGTCATCCACACAGGTATCCCCCTACCACAAGGGGAAGATCTGGAAGAACGCCGTCAAGGCCGTGCAATCGGCGGAGGGTCGCAGTCGGCTCCTGCCACAAGTGAGGAAGAGATGGCAGGACATCCGGTGCTGGACCCGGAGGATTGCCTGGGTCATGCTGAAGGAGGAGGCTCCTCGCAAGCATGGCGGGCGCCAGCGCCTGACCCACCAGATGCGGCGTGTCCTGGTGGTGGTCTTCCCTGACCTGGATAAGCGGATACAGGAGTTACAGCAGCAGGAAGGGGGTAGGTACATGTGTGTTTGTTGTGTGTCGCCAGGTTTTGTTGCTGCTCAGTCGCCTGGAGACACTGCCAGGGTATATATGTGCAGTGCATATCCTGTTCCCCCACAGTCAACCTGTGCTGTTCTTCCTCCCTTCCCCTCCTTGACATGTGTTACCTGGTCTGTGTGTGATCACTATTGCACATGGTCATCTAGGCTGCCAGTTCATCAAGGTGCACACTGCTTTCAGCATCATGTGTGGGGGTGGTCTGCCTGTGCCCTGTCCTGTACAGTCATTAGGGGGTGCATATTTGTTGCCACTGATGCTGAGTCCCAACATAGGAGTGTGAGGTTTCAAATGAACAGACTTGCTGCATGCATTACCAATGTTGTGGCCTCAGACATGATGTGCATGAGTGGGATATATGCATAGTGCCGGGACGGTTGCTCCTGTAACAGTCAGCTCATTCCAGGACCATGGAGCAGTGTGCACACTACAGTCCCCTGTCACAGCCTGCCCTCCTACTCATGTGTGTCATCCAACACTGTGCACATTCACTGTGGGTTCATAATGGCTCTGCCTCTGTGGCATTGTTCCCTGGCCTAGGTAGTAGTTTTCACATGTGTGATACATTTGCCCACTGGACAGGGATACAGCAGTTTGCTTGTGCATACTCACACTGGGCAGTGCCTGTGTGGCTATTCACAACAATCTGTTGATGTTTGTTTGTGACCAATATGTTTTGCCAGCCCTACAAGGTGATGTCATGTTAATGAAGCTAGTTTTCAAGCACAGTTATTGTAACCCTGAATAAGAGCTTTCACTTCTTGATTGGTATCAGTCACATTGACTCAGGTATGGGTGGGTGTGCGCGGGAGGGGCGTACATGTTCAACCCTGATGTTTCATTGCCAGTTCTGACTTGTGTGTGATGATTCGCAGTACAGAAAGTCATCGCGCAGTGCCCCCGTGATGTTGGCCAGTGCTTGCTGTTGGTGCTTCATTGCCTGTGTCAGTTCTTGGCAATCATGTATCCTGCTTGTACATTTTTGGCACCTATGTGTGGTTCAGATGCTACACAGTTGTGACTTTGTGTGCTGACATCTGTGGGTACATTCTGGCTTGCCATGAGGGGGAACCCACAGTACAGCTAGGCTTTTTTGCTAAACAATTGCAGGCCCATTAGCTTATGCATTGTCCTGGGTGTGGACATATGTGCCACTCCAGATGACAGTCAGTAGGTCATATGTGTAGCCAACTGTGTGATCAGGTGACGGATAGCCATGTGACAAATGACATTATTCAAGTTGTTACTCTGGGAAAATGTCCATTGGCACTCACTACATCTGTCAACATGTCTCAATCTTTCATATGCTTGACCTTGTTGTTTGGTTGTGAAGGAAAATGATGTGCCTTGATGACAGATGTCTCCCAAGGAAGTGCACAAGACACCACCTTTACACTTTCCAGGGACACGCTGGCACATTTTAAAGTAAGGCACAGTTTGGACAACACTTGTTTGGAGCTCATACATATACATGTTCCCACAGTGTGCTAGCATTTGGGTTAGTCCTTGGTTGTTGCTGAGTGTCAAGTCATCCAGCCACCCTGGTGCCATGTATATGTACTTACTGCTACACCATTTCTGCCTAACAGTGGCTGATTTGAATGAGTCTGGCAGCTCAGACAATGACTGTGTACATGTAGTTTGGTGTGCACCTCCTTATGTGACTTCTGCTATACAGACACATGTGTGTTGTGTTCACAGAGTGCCACATTCACACATGCTAGACATGTCCATTTTGTAAAGGGTTGTGATTCTCCAGGAGTCACAATGTATTTATTTGGGGTGTCAAAAGTACTCACAGGTCTCTGAGTGTGGGGACACCCTCTGCATTGGCATGTGGTATTTGGCCTTGGGTGCGACAATACTGTTTGTTTCCCAGTGAACAAGAGGTGGCATGCCTTCATAGTCTTGCTGTGCTCAACTGATCCCAGACACTAGCTTCTCATGATCTTGTGATTTCAAGTTATTTGCTGTTGTGTCCTAAATTTCATTGTTTGCAAGTGGCATGGTGCGTCAACCAACTGGGGAGTGCAGGGCTTACATATGTGGGGAGTATCCTAGATGTTACTCCTGATGCCTTTCCTGATATGCACTGTTGCCTATTTTGTTTGGACTCATGTGTCAGATGTATACAGGTGACTGATTTTTTCCTGTCTCTTCACCTTGCCCACAGCATCATCGGAGGACAGCGAGGGAGACACCGGCACGGACGTGGAGGAGGGATCGAGCAGTGGTGCCACCACTGCTATGGAGTCGGTGGAATCTAGTGGCACGGAGGGCGAGGGGAGTGAGGCGGAGGACCTGCCCAGTACCAACACAGACTACGAGGCAGACGGGTCCGAGGCTGAGCTCCCAGAGGGGGTGGAGGCTGCTCCCAGAGCTGAAAGCAGCAGTACATCTCTTGCCGCCCCCTCCATTCCCATCACCGCCCTCCCACTTGCTCGGGTCCCTTCTGTCCGTGCTAGGCCACACCGTGTCTCCTTCGTGCCAGGCACCTCACCCCCTGCCCATGTCCCCCCTGCTGCCCTCACTGCCAAGTCTGTGGACATTCAGCGGCAGTTGCAAGTTGGGCAGACATCGATCCTGACTGTCCACTATGGCCACACCAGACTGCTGACCCAGATGGTGACGTACATGGAGGGCATGTCATCAGCGATGTCTGACCAACGGATGTTGCTGAGGTCCCTGGACTCGTCACTGACGGCAGTAGCGAGTCACCTGCAGTGCTGCCCCCAGACCCCTGGCCCAACCACAAGTCCAACACCCATGCCTGTCCCAAGCACACCCAGACATCCACACACACGCACCCCACCAGACACAAGCAGCACACCACCACGTAAGGGCAAGCGCACACCTCCTGACACGCACACTCAGGGGGTAGCAGGCACACCCACTGGGTATGGGGCACACAGTCAGGCACGCAGCCACAGTCCTCATCCACATGACTCACTCCCCAGTCCCTCCGATGTCACTCCCCTTGGCTCCCCTGCCCCAGATTCGGAGAAGGAGGCCTACTTTGCTGGGCTGGGCCTCAGCCCCACTAGTTCACCTGGACGCAAACGGTCACGGCACTCCACGGGTAGGGGAGTTAAGTCCCCCGGCCCGTCCACCACCTCCCCCAGTAGTGCTGCAACCCATCCCTCCGACCCCCCCCCCCTCCTTGGGGCCTGTTGTTTCTCCGGGTGCAGGGGAGACGCTTGAAGAACTGGCAGAAGTGTGCAGCGCTGAGCTCGCCTCCACCTTTGGCGCTGCCCCACCCCCTGTGGTGGAGTCGTCCGTCCCTGCACCCACAACACCTACCCTTCCCCCTCCTGTCCCTGTGGTGCCTGGTCCTTCCCCACATGATGCCCCCCCCCGGTCGACGAAACACTCTTGTGATGTGCAGGCAAGCTAGGGGAGACGCATGGCCATGTGTCCCCCCCCAAGGACTGCTGATATGGACTGGCCATTGGCCTTTGTGAATAGTCTCGTTTACACATTATTATTTTCATGCTGAATAAAGCATTTTCTTTTTCTTTGGAAAAGTCTTGCATTTCAGGTATTGATGTTGATGCTGATGCTACAGGAGTTGGGGTTGTGGGCATGTGTTATGTTTCTGGGAAATGTTGTGGTCTGCTGCTCATGGGGTGGAACCTGGTATCTGCGTGCCATCACGCGATCTCTGCAAAGATTCTTTATCGTGTATGCTCTTTGTGTTTGGAGACATTGTCCCAAGGGGTGTTCCTTCCTCTGTGGCACCTGACATCTCCCCTGCAGAGAGTTGCACAATTGTTGTGTTGCCCTGTGTCTACATGTCCTTTGTTGGTGATGGATCCCTTCAACTCTGGGCATGCCTGCTCAGCAATGTGTCCGGCTGCATCGTCTGTGCCATCCTTGGTACTCACTGTACTTGTGTATAGAGTATTTTGCCATTCCTTCATGGATAAATGGTCCCTT
Organism: Triturus cristatus; assembly: GCF_964204655.1. Taxonomy (NCBI): domain Eukaryota; kingdom Metazoa; phylum Chordata; class Amphibia; order Caudata; family Salamandridae; genus Triturus; species Triturus cristatus. Next base: position 517,044,015 of record NC_140588.1, read on the forward strand.
TTCCGCACAATGCATATGTGTAATCCCAGCCTAGTACACATATGGTACTTGTTCTGCTGTGTATTTGAACACCTGACTCACAATTGTGGGCATTGTATCTGTGGGAACTCCACACTATTCCTTCCATGACAGACAACATCTTGGTGGCTAGCCCAGCACCTGAACATTCCTATCAGTCCTGGGATGTGCGTGACAGTGTGTGTTCTCTTTGGCTCTCTTAGTTTGTTAGGCAGTGACATGACTATACAGTCTTGTGGCATGATCTCAGTGTGTGTATTGTGCTGCATCTGCCAGGGGTGGGTATGCATGTGTTGTTAGAAGGTGACCTCAGAGGGGCCCGGAGGGGGCCCTGACTGGCCTGAGACCAACCCTCGAGGTATCGTAGCCGGGCACTGGCGGGAGACTCCTCAGGGGAGGAATCTCGTATCTAGGATCGTATACTCGGCACCACACGACAAAGAGACACAACACCCAGAGTTCTTAAGAGCAAATCTTTATCAGATCGGAGTGGTAAGATCTTTATGATCCGCATGGCAATATATATACAAGTGGAGCGCGGGCTCACAAAGTCTTGGAGGGGGGTTCGGAGGTAGCGGGACAGTCTTTGGGGGGAATGGATCAAATGCAGGAGCGTATCCGGCGCACAGCTCACAATCCTCGAGCTGGGGGATACGTTTGTCGTCGTGGGGTCCGGCGGGACCAAGGGAGTCTGTGGGCACTGCGAGGTACTCAGCAGGCTCGAGTACAAGTTCGGAGGTCTTACGATCTTCAGGGAGCCGCGAGTCACTCAGCAGGGCTCAAGCACAAGTTCGGAGGTCTTACGATCTTCAGGGAGCCGCGAGTCACTCAGCAGGGCTCAAGCACGAGTTCGGAGGTCTTACGATCTTCAGGGAGCCGCGAGTCACTCAGCAGGGCTCAAGCACAAGTTCGGAGGTCTTACGATCTTTCAGGGAGCCGCGAGTCACTCAGCAGGGCTCAGGTGGCTCCAAGGCGAATCTGCCGGACAGTCCCAGAGCACCCCTTGTTATAGGGCGACTCCTCTTTGATGTCCGGAGTCTGTGCAGGCAGGGGTCTTGTCACCTGGGGGTCGCTTGTTGGGGGTTTCCTGCCATTGTCCTTTGATCCTTTCAGGGCCGGGTCGGGAGGAGCCCCAGACACCCAGCAGGCGTGGAGCCAGCCCTCAGGGAGGCCGGCAGGTCGATCGAAACCCACCGTCCCAGGGAAGCGCAGAGGTGTGATGGAAACTGCTCCTCCCTCTCTCATCCCAAGGGGGGCGCGATGTCCTCCAGCCGGAGTGGCGCCTGTAGGCTAGGGTCGCGCTGGGGCCGGGCGGCCATCTTGGTGCATGCAGTGGGCACGTGGGCCCGGGGTGGCCGAAGGAGGAAGGCCTATGGACGGGGGAAGTCCGGGTCGGGTGCGTGTGTTCTGGTGGGAAGGATCGGCTAGGCCAGGGGCTCGGGGCTGGTGTGAGGTGCAGGGGTCAGGTCTGACTATGTTACGAGGGCCGGGTCCAACACGCATCCCCCCCAGCTGAAAGCCGGAGAGAACTACCCATCTTCTTGGGGGTTCTCTTCGCTGAGGCGGAAGAATCGGGAGAGGCCATCGGCGTTGGCGTGGTCCGTACCAGGGCGATGTTCCACGGTGAAATCCATCCCCTGGAGGGAGATTGACCACCGCAGAAGCTTGGGGTTTTCTCCTCGCATCTGCATGAGCCATCGCAAGGGGCGATGGTCGGTCTGGACCCTGAAATGGGTGCCGAACAGGTAAGGGCGTAGCTTCTTGAGGGCCCAGACTACTGCGAATGCCTCGCGCTCGATGGTACTCCATCTCTGTTCCCGGGGCAACAGCCTTCGGCTGAGGAAGGCCACGGGCTGGTCCAGACCCTGGTCATTTACTTGGGAGAGGACGGCCCCGATGCCATGCTCGGAGGCATCAGTTTGTACCACAAACTCTTTGGAGCAGTCGGGGGCCTGGAGGACGGGGGCCGTACACATGGCCGTTTTCAGGGCATTGAATGCCTCTTGGCAGGCAGGGGACCACTGTATCTTCTTGGGCTGCTTCTTGGACGTGAGTCCCGTGAGGGGACCGACCAGGCTGCCGTAATTCCGGATGAATCTCCGATAGTAGCCCGTGAGGCCCAGAAAGGCTCGGACCTCTGTTTGGGTGGTGGGGGGTTCCCAGGCTAGGATGGCATCGATTTTGGGCTGTAGAGGGGCGACCTGCCCGCTTCCGACCTGGTGCCCCAGGTAGGTTACCGAACCTTGCCCAATCTGGCATTTGCTGGCTTTCACGGTGAGGCCCGCCTGGCGTAGGGCGGTTAGCACCCTCCGGAGGTGTTGGAGGTGCTCACTCCATTCGGAACTAAAAACTGCGATATCGTCGAGATATGCAGCGCTGAATTTTTCCAGCCCGGCCAGGACTCTATTTACCAGTCGCTGGAAGGTGGCCGGGGCATTTTTCATCCCGAAGGGCATTACGCGAAAGCAATAGTGCCCATCCGGGGTGGAGAAGGCGGACCGCTCCTTGGCTTCCTCTGTGAGCGCAATTTGCCAGTAGCCGCAGGTGAGATCGAAGGTGCTGAGGAACCGTGCAGCCCCGAGCCGGTCAATGAGCTTGTCGGCTCGGGGAATGGGGTGGGCATCGGCTCGGGTGACCTCATTGAGTCCCCGGTAGTCCACGCAAAAGCGGAGTTCCGGGGCGACCCCGGGGGCGGCTGCTTTTGGGACCAGGACCACGGGGCTGGCCCAGGGGCTGTCTGAGGGTTCGATCACGCCTAGGGTCAACATTTTCGAGACTTCGGCTTGGATACAGGACCGGACCCGATCGGGGACTCGGTAGGCTCGGTGTCTCACTGGTGGGCTGTCTCCGGTATCCACGTCATGGACACACCAGTCGGTGACCTTGGGGACCAGGGAGAAAAGGTCCGGAAACTGCCCTAGGAGCTGGCGGCAATCCTCACGTTGCTGGGGCGTGAGAGACGGGGAGAGGTTCACTCCTTCTACGGAGCCGTCCCTCTCCTTGGTGCATAGAAGATCCGGGAGAGGATCCGACTCTTCTTCGGACCCGTCGTCAGTGGCCAGTAGGAGGCTCAGCTCTGTCCGCACAAAGTGGGGCTTGAGGCGGTTCACGTGGAGGACCCGGAGGGGGTCCCGGGGTGACTGGACGTCTACCAAGTACGTGACCGGGCTCTTTCGCTCAACTACTTTGAAGGGCCCGGTCCATTTATCCTGGAGAGCGCAGGGTTTCACGGGGGCCATGACCCACACCAGCTGGCCCGCCTGAAACTCTACTAGTGCGGCGTTCTGGTCGTACCAGTGCTTCATCTCCTCCTGACTCGCCTCCAGATTGGCCTCTGCCAACTCCCGGAACCTCCTAGTCTGATTGCGGAGGGTCAGGACGTAACGGAACACGTCTCGGGGGGTGCCTCGGGGCGCCGCCTCCCACTCTTCCTTGACCAGGCTGAGGGGCCCCCTGACGGGGCGCCCGTAGAGTAACTCGAAGGGGCTGAAACCCAAGGATTTCTGGGGAACTTCTCGGTATGCGAATAGGAGGCAGGGGAGCAGGAGGTCCCACTTATGCCGGAGGGGCTCTTCCAGGCCCGCGATCATCCCCTTCAGAGTCCGGTTAAACCGCTCTACCAGGCCGTTTCCTTGGGGGTGGTACGGGGTGGTGAACTTGTAGGACACCCCGCACTGTTGCCATAAGGACCTCATGTATCGGGAGATAAAGTTGGTCCCGCGATCGCTCACGACCTCGCGGGGAAAACCCATGCGGGAGAAGATCCCCATCAGCGCCCGGCCCACCACGGGGGCCGTGACGGTGCGCAGGGGAATGGCCTCAGGGTAACGAGTGGCATGGTCCACCAGGACGAGGATGAACCGGTGCCCCTGGGAAGTTGGGGGGTCCAGAGGTCCCACAATGTCGATCCCGACCCGCTCAAAAGGGGTACTGATGACAGGGAAGGGCTGGAGGGGAGCCTTGCATTTCCCTCCACTCTTCCCACTGGCCTGGCACGTGGGACAGGACTTGCAGTGGGCTTCTACATCTGCTTTCATTCTAGGCCAGTAGAAGTGAGTCACGAGGCGACTGTATGTTTTGTCCTGACCCAAGTGGCCTGCGAGGGGGACGTCGTGGGCCAAGCCCAGGAGGAGGTTTCGGAAGCGTAGTGGTACCACCAGCACCCGGCCGGACCCTAGCTCCACCGACTTCTGTTCGCTGTACAGAAGGTCATTCTGCCAATAGACCCGGTGCGTCCCCGTCTGGTCGCCTGCGGCCTGGGCCTCTGCCTGTTGCCGGGGCCTGACCAGGGAGGGACAGGTAGCCTGCTCTCGGCAGAACTCCTCTCGGGAGGGGCCCCCTTCGTGGCGCCACTGTGCTAATTTGGGCAGATCGCCTAACTCGGTGTCTGAGGTGGAGTCGGAAGGCGGCGGGTCGTTACTGGCGAGCGACTCTTCCGGTGGGGGGATGTGGGGGCCCTCGGCTGGGACCATCCCATCTTCAGGGGTCGGGGCGTCGTCGACGTCCCTCAGGGGGGTCAGTCGAGCCGCCATGGATCGAGTGGTGGCGCACACCCACTCAGGGAGGCCCATCATCCCTAGGTGGGTCTTGCGCTCAACTTGCCCCCAGGGGGAACTTTCCAGGTCGTTCCCCAGGAGACAGTCGACGGGCTGGGATGTTCTCACTGCGACCTTCAGTTTACCGACCACCCCTCCCCACTCGAAGGGCACCAGGGCTACCTTACATAGGCTTTCTATGTTGTCGGCTGAAATGACAGGGCAAAATACGTTGGGGAGGACCTGGTCCTCGTGGACTAAATGGCTGAGGACACCAGTGATGCTGGCCCCGGTGTCGCGGAGGGCTTCTACTTGGTGGCCATTGATCGTGACGAGCTGGCCATATTTCTTTGTGTTAGAGGGCAGGAGGCTCCCAGGGACCATCTCCCTATCCCCTAAGGACACTAGGGCCATAGCGGCTGGTTCCCACTCCTCGGCCTCCTCAACCTCCTCCCCCAGGGCTACATTGGCTATCTGTCTAGCGGGGGGTGCTGCCTGGTTGGTGCGTGGGGCCATGGGGCATTCAGGGTCATTGGCGTAATGCCCGGGCTTCTGGCAACGGAAACAAGTGATGGTTACCCGGTGCCCCCGTCTCAGGGGGGGGGCGGATACAGCTGGTGGGGGTGCCGAGAAAGGCAGAGGTTGGGACTTCGGGGGACTAGTCTGGGGCTCTCTCTGCCCTCCCTGGTTTCCCCCCCCTCTCTGGCGGGGTGGTCCCTGACTGGCTCGGGGGTACTCTCCTACAGGGCCCCGGGAGACCCGGGTGTTGGTCCAGCGATCCGCCTCGACAGCCAGCTTTCTCGGGTCCGTGAGCTTGCTGTCGAGCAGATGCTGGCGTAGTTCCACAAAGCAGTTGGCAGCCAGGTGTTCCCATAACATAAGGTCAGTTAGTTCTTCCAGGGTGGTTACCTTGCTGCCCTTGATCCACCCATCGAAGGCACGGCTGAAGAAATTCACATATTCCACCCAGGTGGTACCCGGGATCTTCCTGCAGTCCCGGAACCGCTGGCGGTACATCTCCGGGGTGAGGCCGCACCTTGTGAGGAGGGCCGCTTTCATGTGTTCATAGGAGGTCTGCATGGAGGTGGGTAGGTCGAGCAGGGTGTCTCTCCCTTCGCTCAGGAACCGTCCCCATAGCCCAGCCCCCCAATCCTTCTGCGGGACCCGATGGGAGGTCATGGCGACCTTGTAGGCCCGAAACCACTGCTGAATGTCATCATTCTTGTAATATTCCTTGACCACATCCTTGGGGATGTGGACCTTCTGTTCCGTCGGGGCGGCCGCCTCCCGGTTGCCCGGGGGCCGCGCTTCTTCGCTTCTTGCTTTCAGTTCTATCTCCTTCAAGCTGCGTTCATGTTCTAGTTGAAGTCTCCTTCCCTCGTGTTCTCGTTGGAGTTTCTTCTCCAACACGACAAAGAGACACAACACCGAGAGTTCTTAAGAGCAAATCTTTATCAGATCGGAGTGGTAAGATCTTTATGATCCGCAAGGCAATATATATACAAGTGGAGCGCGGGCTCACAAAGTCTTGGAGGGGGGTTCGGAGGTAGCGGGACAGTCTTTGGGGGGAATGGATCAAATGCAGGAGCGTATCCGGCGCACAGCTCACAATCCACGAGCTGGGGGATACGTTTGTCGTCGTGGGGTCCGGCGGGACCAAGGGAGTCTGTGGGCACTGCGAGGTACTCAGCAGGCTCGAGTACAAGTTCGGAGGTCTTACGATCTTCAGGGAGCCGCGAGTCACTCAGCAGGGCTCAAGCACAAGTTCGGAGGTCTTACGATCTTCAGGGAGCCGCGAGTCACTCAGCAGGGCTCAAGCACGAGTTCGGAGGTCTTACGATCTTCAGGGAGCCGCGAGTCACTCAGCAGGGCTCAAGCACAAGTTCGGAGGTCTTACGATCTTTCAGGGAGCCGCGAGTCACTCAGCAGGGCTCAGGTGGTTCCAAGGCGAATCTGCCGGACAGTCCCAGAGCACCCCTTGTTATAGGGCGACTCCTCTTTGATGTCCGGAGTCTGTGCAGGCAGGGGTCTTGTCACCTGGGGGTCGCTTGTTGGGGGTTTCCTGCCATTGTCCTTTGATCCTTTCAGGGCCGGGTCGGGAGGAGCCCCAGACACCCAGCAGGCGTGGAGCCAGCCCTCAGGGAGGCCGGCAGGTCGATTGAAACCCACCGTCCCAGGGAAGCGCAGAGGTGTGATGGAAACTGCTCCTCCCTCTCTCATCCCAAGGGGGGCGCGATGTCCTCCAGCCGGAGTGGCGCCTGTAGGCTAGGGTCGCGCTGGGGCCGGGCGGCCATCTTGGTGCATGCAGTGGGCACGCGGGCCCGGGGTGGCCGAAGGAGGAAGGCCTATGGACGGGGGAAGTCCGGGTCGGGTGCGTGTGTTCTGGTGGGAAGGATCGGCTAGGCCAGGGGCTCGGGGCTGGTGTGAGGTGCAGGGGTCAGGTCTGACTATGTTACGAGGGCCGGGTCCAACATGTGTTATTTGTCCTCACACCCACATGTGGTGTGTCATGCAGTGGGGGTAAGACCTCCTTCCTCCTGGGAGTGGGACAATGCTGTCAGTGATGTGTTGTTATGGCACTATCCTCATTGTCCTAAGTTAGGGATACGTACATTCACCCATGGAGCTGTGGTCATCTGATAATGATGTACACCCCCATGTCTCTGTCCACTGCTGGGAGTCCTCTGCACCCACCCCTCATATGTCTGGGCACTGCTGGGAGTGATAGGCACCCACCCCTCATATGTCTGGGCACTGCTGGGAGTCCTCTGCACCCACCCCTCATATGTCTGGGCACTGCTGGGAGTGATAGGCACACACCCCTCATATGTCTGGGCACTGCTGGGAGTCCTCTGCACCCACCCCTCATATGTCTGGGCACTGCTGGGAGTCCTCTGCACCCACCCCTCATATGTCTGGGCACTGCTGGGAGTGATAGGCACACACCCCTCATGTGTCTGGGCACTGCTGGGAGTGATAGGCACCCACCCCTCATATGTCTGGGCACTGCTGGGAGTGATAGGCACCCACCCCTCATATGTCTGGGCACTGCTGGGAGTCCTCTGCACCCACCCCTCATATGTCTGGGCACTGCTGGGAGTGATAGGCACCCACCCCTCATATGTCTGGGCACTGCTGGGAGTCCTCTGCACCCACCCCTCATATGTCTGGGCACTGCTGGGAGTGATAGGCACACACCCCTCATATGTCTGGGCACTGCTGGGAGTGATAGGCACCCACCCCTCATATGTCTGGGAACTGCTGGGAGTCCTCTGCACCCACCCCTCATATGTCTGGGCACTGCTGGGGGTCCTCTGCACCCACCCACCCACCTGCACCCTTGCTGTGGTACACTGCTGTCCTGGGCATACACCACCCCCAAATTACAGCTGATGTGCTGCACCAAGCCATACACCGACATCCGTGGCGTGTGTACGCCTTGTATCCATCATGTATTGGGGCTGTACCTGGAGAGCATGGGTACGGGCCGTACCACCATTGTGGCGGTGACGTAGGGGTACACGTGGTACGGCCCGTACCCATGCTCTGGGGGCGTGGGTACGGGTCGTACCACCATTGTGGCGGTGACGTAGGGGTACGCGTGGTACGGCCCATACCCACGCTCTGGGGAGCGTGGGTACGGTCCGTACACGCGTACCCCTACATCACCACTACAATGGTGGTACGGCCCGTACCCACGCTCTCCAGAGCATGGGTATGGGCCGTACCACCATTGCAGTGGTGATGTAGGGGTACGCGTGTACGGACCGTACCCTTGCCCCCAGAACGTGGGTACAGTCCGTACACGCGTACCCCTACATCACCACCATTGTGGTGGTGACGGGTACGCGTCCACGTCCACTTCCGTTGTGGCGGGACGTGGGATTGGTGGACACGCCCCCCGAAGTGACCAGACCATGGAGGTAATTAATGTGCAGGATGTATTAGTAATTTGTGGGGTGTGGGTTATGTTTCCTGCCCCTTGCACCCCCCCTTTGCCCCTGGGGGTTGTTCTGACCTTCTGCGGCATCTGCGTCGGTTTCTGAACACGAGGTCGTAGGCTATGAGGGCTGGGATGACGCGTAGGTTGGGGTCCATCGCTGTCCGTCGTGTACCGGTGCTCCTTTGCGTCGTCCTCAATTTCCCGGCAGTTTTTGGCTCCCGTAAAAAATGCTGCGTGCGGAGTGACGTCGGCACGAATCGTACTTGCTGGTCCGTAGAATGCTGCCTGACTCCGTCCGGACGTCGCGTATGCGCTGTCCAGAATCAGATTTGTATGTAGTTTTTTTGCCGGTCGGTGTTTTTTACAACTCGTACGGAAATGGTATTTCTGTGCGAATCGTACTTGCGAGTTTGTAAGGTGTTTTTCCCGGATACGAGTCGGACGGAAAAAATGCTCCGTACGACCATTCGTACCCGGGTTTTACCGGATTGGAATCGACACCTATATGTATTACTTAAATTTAAACATTTTGTAATAGTTTTAACTATGTTTTTTTGAATTATATGTAATATTTACTTTAGTTTACATTTTTTATTTACATACAAATCGACATTTTTAGCAACAATATTTGTTATCGTTATTTTTATACTTACCATTATGTAGATAGGCCTTCGATATTCTGTACATCGATATTCATGCATCGATATTTTTTTGTAGCTCGATATTCTGACTGTCGATATTCTGTAAGTGATCCTTTGAGCTGTAAGGGGAGCCTCTTCCTTCCCTCCAGTGTGTGTTCCAACCAAGCACAGAGGAGTGCAACAATCCACAAATCTGTCTGGTGGAATTCTTCTCACCTCATGTCTTCACCAGGCAGGCCTGGGCTTCCCTAAATTGAACCCAGGGCTCTCCATACCATGTGCTCTTACAAGCACTTTCACTCAGTGTACACTCTCAGCACACTTATACCTCTATGCATTGTACCCTTACATGTACCCATGCATCCAGCACACACACTCTGTCTGCTCACACTGTTCAGCACTGAAGCTTTCCTATCTTTAACCAGGGTGTGTAATTTAAACACATGTGCTTCCAGCACACACACTTGCTGCACATCTTTTCACCTTTTATGTGTTACACTTAACTCAAGCACACATACACTCAGCACATGTTTTATCATCACACATGCACTGCATCTCACTACATCTCTCATGTAATGCATTCCTCTCAGGCATACATATACCCAGTACATATACTAACCACAGATGCACTGCATAGTACCACTTCAAACTTGTACTGTACCCTTCCCAGTCACACATACAATCAACACAGAGTAATTACTCCTGAGCTGCACAGCACTCCACATCTACCTGATGTAAACCAGGGGTAAGTTAAGCACACAGCAGAGGAACTTTAAAAAAAGGAGAGTGAGCCTGTAGGCCTCACTCCAGTAACATAAGGTTAAAAGGTCCTGTTGCCTACCTACTGATCACTACACGGTAAGCTGCCACCACTGCACTTGTGCTGCTTAACTCTGGGTGAAGGCGGTAGCCTTCCACTACTATGAGGGTAGCGTATAGGACACCTCTCCTTCTCCAACAAGACTGCAATATGTGAGATGGGCCTATATCATGGTGCACACGCATGATAAGTCTTCACCTATGACAAAAGTGCAGTTAGGCACTCGGGCATGGGTACAAATCTCTTACCATGCGGAGAACTTTTCTGTTCCAACAATCATTTACAAAGAAGAAAGGGTCCCTTGTGGACCCCTCCCATTTCATAATAGGTTATCACTATCTTTCATTAGTCAGTAAAATGATAATGTTTTGTGACCGGATTTAGGTTTCAAAACCTTAATACATATCATAAAGAATCAGTAATTGGAAGGGATGGCCTAAACAAGCCCCTTCCAAATACCTATTCAGTATGTTTTTTTAAACCCATTATCGGTTTGGTAACCAGTTACTGATCCACTAAATGGGGTTAGTACATTTGAAAAACATTTACTGGTCACGAACCCTGCAACCAGTAAATGTGTTTGTAAATCTGGCTCCATAGTCACTGCACAACCAAAACTTAGGAGATCCTCTCGAAGACATCTTTCTGGAAGTAAACTACTCTCTTCCACCCATAAAACAAATGTGTCATGTCACTGCCAGAATGATTATAAGTCCAACAAAGGTTACTGTCACACAGAACGAATTTGAAAGGTTTCGGCTAAATCCAGCATTTTCTGAGAAAGTTTTGTTATGAGGGCTAGCCCCAAGTCAACTGAAATGCTGAAATGTAAGCTAAGCATTTTATCTCAAAAGCATATGTCATTTGTTTCTCATAGCTCACATCACAGGCATTCGTTAGCTACTCTATGGAAATATCAGTTAAGTTTTTAAGCAGTTTTGTTTATAACTTAAAAAATGGCACCACATGTTTAAGAGCTGTTTTTTATAATGTGGACCGAATAAATATTCTGCACCGCTTTTTAGGCACATTAACCCACCATGCTGCACTACATTAAGTGACTTAAGAAATTGGGAAGTTGAGTGAGTTTATTGTCAAAGGAATCACAGAAATCACCAAGTACACCTGTGGTTAGCCCCCTGTTAGCTATGGAACAGAGTAGCTAGGTCTAACTTAAAGGCAATGTGTAAGGTATGTATGCAGTACTCAAACAGTTATGAAGTGAAAACACAAGAAAAACCCCAAACCAATTTAGGAAACAAGAGATTATTTTGTAAATAAAATGACACAAAAACCCCAAAAATCAAATCCATTCAACTGGGGATATGATTTTTTAAAATTTGCATATAAAAATAGTGGCAAAAAGCACTAAACACCAACCGGGGGTGAATGGTCATGCTGAACCGGGATAAGGGTAAGACTTAAGCTGGGATGGAGTGCGGGCTGGATTCAAGGAACTTGGTTCATCCTGGTCCCAAAGTTACCTTCTCACTTTTATGGAGGTGGAAACTCTTCCGCTGAGCCACGCATGGCAGGCAACGATGATTGAGAGCCGCTGTGTGAGGTCTCGGAGTTTATTGGATGCTGCTTAGTGTTGGACCTAGTGAAGTCATCAATGAAGATTGTCGGTGATGCTAAGATGCTGTTCAGCGCTGATTCTGGTGAACCAGTTGATCAGGTGCTACTCATTGTTGAATACTTTGAAGCCATCAACGAAAATTATTGGTGTTGATGCTTGGCGGCAAATCTGGTAAAGCTGTCAGTTGGGCAGGCAGGTGTACACTCTGACCACAGCCAAGAGTCCAGGACCATGGGGACAGTACAAGGAAGGTGTACCAGGTAATGTCCATGTGGAAATGGTCACCTGGAAAGCATGAAAAGGTCTCCAGAAGCTTGTTGGAGCCCTGTAGCTCAATCTACTGCCAATCGACCCTTAGAGTCACCTTTAGGGTTCCGGGTTTAAGGCAAAAAGGTCCAGTTTTCCTTCAGGTTCATCATAAAGCAGAGCAGTCCTGCTTGTTCTCAGGTCCAAAAGTGTCCTGAGGAAGGTATTAGGGATGCCACATGTATGCCCAATGCCAGCCTCTGGGTGGGGGCAACCACTGGTCACATCCTTGCCAATGAGATAAGATTTCCTAAAGATGACCCTACCCATGTTCACAGCACTGTCTGTGTGTTCCTAATGTAAAGGATCCCTCAGTGCCCTTCTCTACCTAAACCCAGAGGCGTGGCTGTGATAATGGGTAAACCCTCCCTTGAGGTAATTACAAATCAGTTCTGGAGCTTATCCCCCACCCACTGGATTTGGAGCCATGCTTACTAGAGGGATAAAGGAAGGGGGCAGGCCTGGTGACACATTTATCAGTTTGTGATATAGTAGGCCTCTTTGAAGTGTAACTAGTCCCGGGTCACTGCCCCCAGCCGTCCTGTCAATGGAAGGCCAACACCTCCCCATACCCAAACCCTTTGTCCTCTCTCTGGTAGCAATCCACGTCTCCACGGGGGAGCCATTAGCAGTCAGGTGACAGTTGAATTTTGGCAGAAAGGCCTCTAGAGGTTTAGACAGGTAGAGGTGGCTTTTCTAAAAGTACCTTTTCTAAGATAGTTTGTAAAAATTCAATGACACCATTAAATTGGTGTTTGAATAACTAATAAAATGAGTCCTTGAATTAAATCTTTAGCTACTTTCAAAGATGTTATAATGTAATTCACTGTTTTCCAATGAGGCGGCTAACCTTGCCACAGCGAAAAAGTGCCTTTTTTATTGTCAGGACAAGTGCAACCTGAATTTCTACAAGTACTACTTTTAAATGCCATCTACATTGCTTTATTAGTCAATAAGGCTTACCTTAGCTGTGACTTATAAATATTTAAAAGGGAGGTTTAGGCCTGTCAGAGGGGTGATTTTGACATGTCAAATTGGCAGTTTAAAAACTGCACAACAAGGCAGCAGTACCAGGCCTGGAGACATATTTTACAGCTCTACTGTGGTATATGGCACAATGAGTGCTGTAGCTCACTAGAAACATTTAATGTATAGGTACTGGTACATGTAGTACCATATACATGGGGTTATAAGTAAATTAAGTTTGCCAATCATGATGCCAAATTCAGCATGCATTTTGGGAGAGCCTGGCACTTTACTACTGGTAAACAGGAGTAAGGTGTGCAGTCTTAGAGCCAACAAAAACAGTTCGAGCAAAGATTTGGGGGAGTACCATGCAAAAGAGTGCCACTTCCAACAGGGACTGTTAAAAATTGGGTTGCGGGGACTGGGGTGTAAGTCTTGGCAAAGCAGCAGCCACAATACTAATCAGGGTAAGGGCAGGCAAACCCTAAATTAACCTCTGCTCACCCTCTGGTAGCTTGGCACAGAGTAGTCAGTCCTAATTTCAGAGGAAGTGTGTCAATTATGTGTGCAACTTTTCAAACAGTAAAACAGTGAAAACATCACTCAAAAAAATACCACACCAAGTTAGAAAAATAGATCTGACTCCTACTAAACAAAACAAGATCAAAACAACAAAAACCCAATTAGTAGAACTGGAGATATAGATATTTAAAGTTTCTAGTGAAAAATAGCGTCAAAAAGCATAAAGCACTGTTGGGGATATCTCGTCGCACTGGACCGAGACAAAGTCACAAGTTCAGGTCGACCGCAAAGGAGCACGGGCTGGCTAGAGGGACCCAGCTAGGCCTGCTGAACAAAGTACCTTAAATCCTGGCTGCGTAGCAATGCATGGATCTGCGTCAAAGATGCGTCACGCAGCGGAGCCGATGCATCGGTTCCCAGATGCGGCAAGGGTGCAGTGTGTGGTCCTGATGCATCAACGTCCAGGATACTGTTGGCAGGGCTTGTAATGAGAAGTTTGGTGTCAAGGATGAGAGGCACAGTCAAGGCAATGAATTGGTTGTAAGGAGCTTGCACCATGGATAGCACTGCGCATCGGCAGATCCGAAGGTTATGTGTGAGTTCCAAGATGCAGGTGGCGGCGTCCATGTGAGTCTTTTACGACAAATCTAATCCACCCAGAAGTGATGATGTGACAGTTCTGCTGGGGATGCGCCGCTCAGCCAAGCAGATGCGTTGGTTATGATGGGGACTGCGTCGCTCAGCAGAGAAGATGCATTGGTTCCGCTGGCAAGCATCTTAGGCCAAGGATCCAGTACTGGGCCGGTATCACTTGGCAAGGTATACTCACAGAAGGCAGAGTCTAGGTGCAGCGGTTTGATTCCTGTTATGTCCTTGAGGCTTTGGAGCAGGAGGCCAGCCAACTAGCCCTTTGAGTAACTCTAGGTTCCAATTAGGATTCCAGAGACACCAAACTTGAATCATTGATACCTTTCCATTTGGACATTATACTTATAAAATCTAATAAGGTAATTCCAATGTTATCCTATGAGAGACATAAGTCTTGCTGTACTGAAAAATGAATGTTAGTGTTTTTCACTACCAGGACATGCAAAACTTAAAAGTGCATGGCTTGCCTTTAAAATACATTGCACCCTGCCCTAGGTTGTCCATGGCCTGCCTTAGGGGTGACTTATTATGTATAAAAAGTGAAGGGTTTATTTTCCCAGGTCGACATGACAGTGTATACTGCACACACAAGCTCTGCAATGGCAGGCCTGAGATATGGTTATAGGGCTTCTTAAGGGGTTGGCACAATCAGGGCTGCAGGCCCTCTAGTGCTATTTAATTTATAGGTCCTGGGTACAGGGAGTACCACTTTACTAGGGAATTAAATATGCCAATTCGGTAATATTACCATGTTTAGGGGATAGAGCACAAGCACTTTTAGCACTGGTTTGCAGTGGTAACGTGTGCGTAGTCTGAAACCAGCAAAAACAAGGTCAGAAAAAGTGGAGGAGGAAGGTAGAAGGTAGGAGGGGAAGTCCACCTCAAGTCTTTCAGGTCTAACAGAGACATAGTAGTGCAGACTAGGATCACTACCAGAGGAAGCAATGTCAAGATTTTCCCAGTTAGACTGAGCTGTAAGGCACAAACTTTGATTCCTGTTACACCACAGTAAATTAATTAATATGTGACAGTGAGGGAGCCATTAGATAGATAGGAAAGGGTGGTTGTGGATTCAGGGCACTATGCCAAAGTTACCCCAAAAACACAGAAGTTGACTACTCGTATTCAAAAGTGACACATTGACTCAATACATCAGGAATACAAAGTGAATCACCTTTAGAGTAGGGAGAACACATAGTGCAAGACATCAAAACAAAACAAACATATTGAAAGGCAATTGTGTTTTATATTGCACTTCATACCACATGTCGCATGTCTAGGCACAGTAAATAACAGGTGCTATTTGTACCATATTTAATGATATGTAATTTACCAACTTCATAAGGATAGAAGGCTGAGTTGACCTTGCCAGGATTTGAATTCATTTTTATTTTTTTGATTTTTCAAAAACCTTTATTGAAAAAATTCAGCACTACCAGAATACAATTTTGCATTAAATCAGAGCATCATACATGGTGGATCATTTACAAAGCACATCTCAAATAGAAGTAAACCGATCAGGCAAAGGCATTATCTAGTACAATACGGCGAACACATCATTAAGCCATACGTAACTGAATAGTATAATGTCAGCACCTTAGCGGTGGGAGCAGGTCCGTCTCAAGAGCGTTGTGGACAAGGAAGGAAGTGGCTACTGACCAGCACCGGCAGCCGCCGTGGGCGGAGTGCCGGCGGGGAGCAAGGGGAAGGCAGCCCGTCTAGGGTGTGAACAGGTATGAAGGTACGTCACCACGGGGCCCCATATGTCAAGGAGACGAGATCTAGCAGGCATAAGGTCCCAGAATTCTGATAGTAGGGTCTGACATCTAGAGGCATCTTCCAGCCATTGGGCAAACTTAGGTGCCGGTCTGCGACCCCATCAAATGGCCACCCTACGCCGTGCAAGAACGAGCAACATTGCGAACAATCGGCGAGAGGCATCCGGACAGAATTTAACAAAGCCCAGCAGACACAGCGGTGGGTCAGGCTGAACCTGCATAGAGGTAATCTCAGAGATAGCCGCAGAAACCTCCCGCCAGAAATCAGACACCCTAGGGCACAACCGAGCCAAATGAGCGAAATCTGCGGCAGGGGCAGAGCAGAACAGGCACCTGTCATCAGGGATGAGTCCCAGTTTATGTAGCTGAGCGGGGGTGCGATAAACCCTATGTAAATATTTAAAGTGTATAAGACGAAGGCGGTAATTGGGAGATAATTTTTTTGTCTGCAGCAATAGAGCCAGTCGGCTTGGGAAATGTCCTCAGCAAGATCCTCAGCCCACGCCACTCGGGCGCGATCAGTAGAAATGGAGGCGGTCGACAGGGTGAGTGCATATAGTTTGGTCACCAGCTTCCGGGGGGTGGGTAAGGAATAAATGAAGTCAAGAGTGGGCATCGACAGAGGAGGCTGGGGGAATGTGGGATGTAACTCCCTGCAGATCGCCCGCAAATGATAAAAGAGCAAAGTGTCCAGAGGACCAGAGGAAGCGGGAAGAGAGTAGAAAGTGTTACCAGGCTATAGATTCGCCAGTGTCGGCAGTCCCAGACGGGCGGCGTGCTTCGACATGCCAAATGGTTGGAGAGGAGGGAAGGTAGGGTGATGTACAATCGGCATAGCATTAGCTGATAGCATAGAGAAATTGGAGAGGCGACGCAGTCCCAGCCAAGCCCAGTGCAATGTCTCAACCGTGTCCACCTAAGCCCGCGGGCGAACAGCCGGGGCGAACAGGGCGGTGTTCAACGGCCAAGGGGCCGCAAGGTCAGCCTCGACCGCGACATGCGGCTGATAAGGGGAGGGGTGAATACAAAGGTGCAAGAAGCTAGCCTGGGCGCATAAGGCATAGAGTTTGAAATTGGGCGCGCCCATGCCACCGACCGACATTGGGAGAGTAAGGATGTCGTAGGCAATCCTGGGTTGCATGCTGGCCCAGACGAGAGATATGATCAAGGAGCGGAGTTTACAAAAGAAATGAGCAGTTAGTGGTAAAGGAATTTCGGGAGGACCACCATCTTGGCAATTGCACTGCGACCGGCCAGAGACAGGGAAAGCCGATTCCATTGAGGTATTTTAGACTCAAGCCAATCCACTGCGCGTCTGAAGTTGGCCCGCCATAGGTCATCCAAGTCTCTGCTCAGCCAAATACCCAGATAGCGAGTGGGGCCAGAGGCCCATACGAAAGGAAAGTCTGGAGTAAATGGCTTGGTGGCATCCGTGAGCGGGAACAGAACTGACTTGCTCCAGTTCACCTGTATGCCGGAAAGACCTCCAAACCATATTATCTATTGTCAAATGAGTCATTCTACATGGCGGCCAGATGCGGCTCAAGAATTGATGCAAAGGTCTTATAGAACAAGGCGGGGAGACCATCTGAACCAGGGGCCTTGTCATTGGGTAAACTATTTATGGCAGCGAGTATTTCTTCTTTAGAGAATGGCTCATCTAAAAATTTACGAAAGTAGTCCTCAAGCCAGACCAAAGCGATTGTATCGAAGTATTAGTTAAAATCCTCACGCGAGGGGGTGGAGCCCGTGGTATAGAGTTGCGAGTAGTAGTCCGTAAATCGAGTCTTAATTTCCTCAGAGAAGGTGGTTCTGGAGGGGCCACCATCCCAGTGGGCCGTGATATACGACGCGGCACGAGGTGGACGAAGGAGGTTGGCCAGGGTCTTGCCAGGCTGATCGCCCTCACTAAAACAGCGAGCCCGGGCTTCCCTGTCAAGGAAAGAGAGTGCCCGGTTAACCCCTCAGTGAATTCCGTAGGTTTTCCGCGCAGACGAGCAAGAGTCTCAGGGCTTGGGTGGGTTACATGAGTGGCGTCCAAAGCCTTAATCTCAGATTCAAGCTTGTTTAAAGAGGAGCGGATGGAGCGAAGGACATCAGATTGTTTAGAAATACACTTGCCACGGATCACCAAGTGGATGCGGAGTCTACAAAGCCGACATTCAAGTCAAAATAGTTAGAGATTGCGGTTTGGATCTCGTCACAGAAGACGGAGTCACTTAGCGCGTTCAGAGGAAGCCGCCAGGTGAAGGCACGCTGAGTAAAGTGGGGAAGGTGGAGACGAAGCTGGACTGGCGCATGATCAGAAAGAGTACATGCCATGTTGTCAGCAGAGGTTAGCCAAGTGAGAATATCAGGGGAGGTGATCCAAAGATCGATATGAGACCAGCAGCTGCGGGCACCGGTGACACAAGTGCCCTCTCTAACCTCGGGCCACATGTGACGCCATGCATCATATAACGAGTTATCGGTGAGTATTGACTGAAGGAGAGCGGTGGAGCGAGGGTGGGATAAGTAGGGGCCAGAGCGGTCCAAGACAGTTGAAAGTGTGACGTTGAAATCTCCCCCCAAAGAAGTGCCGTGGGACCCAAGGATGAAATTAGGTACCATATGTGAGAGAAGAAGTCAGGGTCGTCCAAGTTAGGGCCGTACACAGCAGCAATCGTCATAGGTTGGGACAACAGGGAGCCATGCAAAATGACGTAGCGTCCTTCAGGGTCAGTAAGAACATGAGTCGTATTCCATGGGAGCCCCCTCCTTAGCAAGATGGACACTCCCCGGGAATAGGAGGAATACAACGAGGAGTGCGATTCCCCCCAGTTACGCGATTGAAGTCTAGTAGAAGTCGCTGGTAGCAGGTGGGTTTCCTGTAATAGGCATTTGTCGACTTTGTGCCGGAGTAGGTGAGAGTGAATGAGCCTGGCCTTGCGATGGTCATTAAGACCGCGGATGTTCCAGGTCCAACATATGGTGTCAGTCTTACTATGCTAGACCAGGGTGAAATGGGGTGCAGGACAGCGAGTTCAGTCCGTGGCCGTAAACTGGTGTGTGTAACAGGGGCAAGCATACCTGGAGGAACAATGGACGGAACAGTCGCAGAAAACATGCTATGGAGCCAACCAGTACCTGCGAGTGTGTATGGCCAAGCTATGAAGAAAGTCGGTAATAGGGAGAGAAGGGAGAGGCAGGCGGTGCCGATCCAATGAGGGCCAACCTATGAAAGGGTGAGGTGCATTGTACAAACACAGTACAGTGATCAAGCAGAGCAGTGTAGTGATGCATACTGTGAAGATACAAAAAGTAAGCACAAGAATACTTAAACTACCCCCGCCCCAGCCCACGCTAACCCCCCATGCAAGATGCAGTGCAGGAACCCCAGGAGGGGGCAATAATTCCCGAACAAACCCCCAATCCCATCCGCCCCACTCCCACAACCAAAAAACATTTCCAGAAGGCCCTCCACCCTGCACCCACTCCAACCCCTAATCAGGATGAGATACCACTCATTCCCACCCCAGGAGCCCACAACTTGGAAGAGGGGAAACCAAGTTGAGTAAGGGAATTATCCCATGAGGGCATGGCAGGGCTCAGCAAACTCCTCCGCAGTAAAGCAGGGTGGCCAAGCTACAAGAGTGTCAGACAACGATCAGAAACAAGTAATCCAGAAGAACACAACCAGTCAATCATTGTCACTGAGGTGGTCAGGTGCAGCAGTTTGAGAGCTAGATGGTGAGGCACGATGTAATTTTTCGAGTTTCTTGGCAAAAGCGAGAGCTTCTCTAGGATCCGGAAACACAAGCGTTTTTGCGCCCTGTCGGACTCTCAGTTTTGCTGGGTACGCCAATTAATAACTAACATTGTGTTTTTGAAGGATACGTTTTGCTGGAAGGAATTCACGTCGAGCTGCCTGGACTGCAATAGTGTAGTCTGGGTAAAATGAAAGCGCATTGCCTTGGTGATTTATTTTGCCCCTGTCTCGTGCTGCACGGAGGATGGCGTTGCGGTCTCTAAAATGTAGAGTTTTTGTGATTATGGGGCGTGCCGTTATTCCAGGGCCAGGGCGTGAGCCGAGAGAGCGATGCGCCCGCTCGACAATAAAGACGGAGGAGAGGATGTCACCGCCGGGAACGGGTCTCCAAATCCTCATTTTTATTCTGAATAATGTCCAGTATTTTGTCCATCTGTAGTAGTTTTTGGCGTCCTCAGCGTCAGAAACCCGGGACTCAACATGCAGGAGGCGGGTGTCGTGAGAGTCCACATGAGCCTTAACCGAGTCCAGGCGGGCGGACAGGTGGTCCAGTTGGGCCGTGATTCCGGTAAAAGTGGACTTGACATCAAGCATGATTGCCTTTAGGTCATCGTCGCGAGCAGGGGGAGCCTCCATGATGGTTGGGGGGTCACCGCCATCCGGTCCCACACCGTCCTGGCATGTAGATCTGCGCTAGTCAAAGGTGATTTTGGGCTGCTTAGGGTCAGTCCTCCCCATGGTGGTCAGAATCTGAAGAAGGTGTCACCAGGGAGCAGGAGAAGGAAATGGTGCCCAGTAGGGACAGCGTTAGAGAGCCCAGTAGGCGAGGCGCAGCCATGCAACAGATTTAGGCTGAACAGGAGAGATGGCAGGGTTGCCCGCGCTAGGCGGTGGCTGCGGTCAAGTCCAGCTAGTAGTGGGCGCGGTATGGTGGCAAGAAGACGTGGCAGACGGCAGAGGAACCAGGGCGGCAGCCCAGCAGGACAACACAGAGAGCACAACACTGTGGGCTGAGGGCAGAGTAGGTATCCGGGGAGCCAACTGGTTACCAAGAAGAGAGATCAATTATCCAGCGTGGGGCCACCGCCACAGAGCCGATGACAACAAAGCTTGGTCAGTGGCAGGGCAGGAGAGGAACGCCGGAGATCACACTACAGGCCACGCCACTGGAGCCGCCACCGTAGGGATACCTGCCTTGATAAAATGTCATCAGTAGACTGACGGCGCCGAGAGAATGCCACAGCAAAGAAATGTTGAGGCGGACTAAAAAGTTCCAGAATGACGGACCCTGGTCCTCACAGGGCCACACGCCAGCAGACGCCAAGTGGACCTCGGGGCTGACGCAGGTCCAATCTGGGACAGGAGGAGCAGGCCCAAGGTGAGGTGTAGCAGCGGCAGGAGCTCAGGGCCAGGCACGACCAAGAGCAGGAGTCACACCCGACACTCGAGGCAGAGGCCGGAGAGGAAGGACGTGTTAGGCCACGGGAGGAGGCCACAGGGGTGAGTGCAAGCTCCGGGCCAACCGCACAGCACAGCGATCCAAAGCAATTCACAGGTCCGGTGCGGGTGCAGTCCGCAGCAGAGGGCAACAAGCCCGACACAGGAGGCAGCCACAGTTGGGGGGCCCAGGGCGAGCAGAAATGGCGCCAGTCAGCAAGTACCAGGCGCGGTGCGGCCCACGCGTAGTGGGTCGCCAGAGGAGACAGCAGAGGTGGGTGCGGGTTTAGAGCTCCCGCGTAGTTCAGCAGGAATGTTGCCGGGAGCCCGTGCCAGTCAGGGGTGGTCACGGCGGGGAGACACAGGGGGCACACAGCTCACGTCGCCAGGCCCGGGCGCTCGGAGCCAACAGCGTAGGCGCCAGTAGAGGCAGAAAATGACACCAGAATCACACAGGGCCCGGGCCGGGCGGTACAACACATGAGCCCCCTACCCCACCGCCAAAAGCCGCAGTGGCACTCACTGGGTGAAGCAGTCAGGGATCCTCCTTAATCCCCCATGTGGTGCGGAGCACCAGGCAGCTCAGCCAGACAGCAGCGGAAACAGGGCCGGCTGACCCGAGAGGCTCAAACCCGGCGCCGCGAACGGGCGGCTGCTCTTAGCCCTCGCTAGACTCCGGGGAGTAGGAGCAGCACCGGATGATGCCTCAGGCGCCAGTGAAGCAGGGGAAGCTGGTTGTAGGCGGTAGAATTGCTGTTGTCTGCAGAATTCTGACGGATAATTAGCTTGGCCGGCAGAGCCCACTTAGAGTGCGGCCATCTTGCAGCCGGCCAAGCCACGCCCCCCAGGATTTTAATTCATGAGCTGCAGATCAGAGCAGTTGTCACTCAGCAGAAGAGTTTAAGCCCCACTGCCATCTCACGCACTACACAATGAACTAAGGTTAGCCAGATCTTGGACGAGAGCTCACATACCAAGGAAGAAGATTAAAGTTTATTAAACAACAAGTGATTTTTTTGTATAGATTACACTGAGTGGAATCATAGGTGCTCGGAAATATGTAGAAATGGACAATGGGGCACATTAATGTGAAATGTTTGCTCCGATCGCACAAAGGAGAAATAAACATGTTTCAAAATCTCTGCACCCCAGGCAATAAAATAAACGAACAGAAGGTCAGAGCAGCTCTCCTGCAACTGAACCATCAGCATCTGTAGCGGTACAGTTAATCCTTCCGACAGGAAATGAGGCGGAAAGGGTCACTGCTCTCTGCCTCCGGTAAATGTTCCTTCCCTAGGGTACTTTCTGATTTAGAATTTCCGGCTAGCACGTATCTGGTATGGGGCATCATGATAGACAGCACTTCGTGGCGCGTTTATGCTGTATTAAGCAATGCGGTTAACTGGGTCTGTTAATTCATTTAACAGTGTCGGCATCAGGCCATGTGCATCTATTTGGCAGCAGCTCACACCTGACTTGGAACAAGCTGCGCACTCTAAAATGATTCTACCACATCAACGTTTAAGCGAAAGCATTCTGCTCTATGGTACAAATAGACATCTCAATTTGCAACAGACACATGCACGCAGCATGCGCTGAGATTTCGGGAATTTTGGATTTGCCATCAAGTGGAATACTCTGAACTCCCAGACTGCTGCATGCCACACCTCCCAGCTGAATGCCTCTGTGTCCCTTGGAAGCCAGGAGCAGCAGGCACAGTCACCCTGGGATCGGTTGGAGAGAAAAACATTCGGTATTTTTTTTTCTTTGGCCACAGCTCCACAAGCTAGCTACCAGGGCGAAGAAGTGCTGGAGCTGGTGCCCAAAGTTGGCTTCAGACCTCTCGTAGATCCATTAGACTCCACTTAGCCAATAAATCTTGACACTCACAATGCACTATCCGGTCAAGATTAATATCACAAAATATTGCACCTTGGCCCTAATCCACCATACTAATCATTTGGATTAGTGTCAAGGCACAGTCATCAAACACAATATACCCCAGAGACACTATCCCCTCATGTTCCATTGGATTCTAGTGCAACTAACCTGCCATACTTAATCACAAACAAGAACACTTGACTATCACTTGACACAACATAAAATTCCCACTAACTGCACTGGGCATTAGGGAAACTGACTGCATCATTGAGCAATTGACCACCACATTGCACAGTACACTAGTGACACTATTAATGTGCATTACATACTCCTGATGGATATTCTCCCCCAAGTCTGAACTGGGTTCTGAGGATGCTAACCCACCACACAGCAGTGCATCTTAGGGCTAGCCAACACATGTCCCTTGGGGGATTCAATGCCCAACGTTTGGCCAATACTAATCCCCTTGGATTCACTCTTGACACTGTTCCTTTTAGAAAGCTATTTCAGAACTGCTGATCAAGCCCTTGGCATCCTACATGCTGAAGCAAACCTCAAGCGCCATCAGGTATCTGAAAAAATATGATCACATGTACCCCTCTACTGAGTACTTCCCTTGCCGTCCCACACGACCTTCACGGTCAGCTACATCACCTAGAACAGGGGTACTCACAAACCTTCTCTTGGGGGCCAAATTTACAGTGAGTGGTTTGTGGCCGAGGGCCGCACCTTGAGGGCGGGGTCCTTGGGGGAGGGGGCGGGGCTAGAGCAACAAAAAAAAAGTGACAATGAGGTGGAACACAGGTCCCTGCAGCAGACGCCTTCGTCCACTGAGCCACCGGAGCCGGCATACACATATCTCTCTCTCTCCCTCTCTCTCTCTCCCTCCCTCCCTCCTCCGTCTCCCTCCCTCGCCCTCCGTCTCCCTCCCTCTCCCTCCGTCTCCCTCCGTCCTCCATCTTCCTCCCTCCTCCGTCTCCCTCCCTCTCTCCTTCTATCTGTCTCTCTCCCTCTCCGTCTCTCTCCGTCTCCCCCTGTCTGTCTCCCTCTCTCTCTGTCTCCCTCCCTCTCTGTCTCCCTCCCCCTCCCTCCCTCTCCCTCCCTCTCTCCCTCTCCTTCCCTCTCCATCTCTCTCTGTCCTCCGTCTCCCTCCGTCCTCCGTCTCCCTCCCTCTCCCTCCGTCCTCTGTCTCCCTCCCTCCTCCGTCTCCCTCCCTGCTCCGTCTCCCTCCCACTCTCTGTCTCCCTCCCTCTCTGTCTCCCTCCCTCTCTCTCTCCCTCCCTCTCTCTCTCCCTCTCTCCCCCTCTCTCTCTCTCTCCCTCTCCCTCCCTCTCCGTCTCCCTCCCTCCCTCCCCCCTCCCTCTTCCCCTCTCTCCCTCTCCCTCCCTCTCCGTCTCCCTCCCTCTCCCCGTCTCCCTCCCTCTCAGTCTCCCTCCCTCTCAGTCTCCCTCCCTCTCCGTCTCCCTCACTCTCCCCGTCTCCCTCCCTCGCCCCGTCTCCCTCCCTCTCCCCATCTCCCTACCTCTCCCCGTCTCCCTCCCTCCCCGTCTCCCTCCCTCTCCCCGTCTCCCTCTCTCTCCCCGTCTCCCTATCTCTCTCCGCCTCCCTCTCTCTCTGTCGCCCTCCCTCTCCGTCTCCCTCTCCGTCTCCCTCTCCGTCTGTCTCTTTGCCTCTCTGTCTGTCTCTGCCTCTATCTGTCTGTCCCTGTCTCTGCCTATCTGTCTCTGTCTGTCCCTGTCTCTGTTAGTCTCTATCTCTATCTGTCTCTGTCTGTTTCTGTCTCTCCCTACTGCCTACTGTCACCCTCTGTCCCCTTACCCGACTCTCACACCCTGCTGTTCTCTTGTCATTCTTTGTCACCTCTCTTCCCCCCCTTTCCCCCCCCCGTCCCCCCTCCTCCTTCGCTTGTGTGGCAGCTGAGGCAGCTTCCCTTCCAGGGCACACACACAGCCCCACCCGAGTACTTCACAGGTCTTTAAGAGACCATTTGCATGATAACGAGGCTTTGTTGTATTTCACCTCTTAGTGCCCCAGAAGCTCCACTCGGACTATCGCTTGAATCCCCGGGCCCCCACAGAGCAGAGTCTGTGTTTGCTCACACTGTTAAAATAAAAATAAAAAACACCGGTACGATGTCTGCAAAGTCCGCGGGCTGTCAAGAAAGGCTTGCCGGGCTGCTGGCGGCCCGTGGGCCGTACTATGAGTACCCCTGACCTAGAAAATCAGCACAACCTACATTCTGTTTATCTGTCTTACAGGCTGACTATCTCCATTGGCTCCTGACACAACTGCAGCCAAAACACCATCAGCCTGGAGGCTCAGAAGTGCAAGAAAGAAACAAATGGGCAACAGGTCTCATCTACGCACCTAGATTCTTGACCAACATCCCCATATTCATTGAAGCCTCTCTTTTCCTTCCTTCTTCAACTCAGGAAAGAATGGAAGACTCTCACCTCTTTGAAGAACACTATCTAAGAAGACAGTATTCACCCATCTCCCCTTCTAGGGCTCAGCAAACTCTGCCTTGATTTACTCTCTTGAATCTCTAACGTAGACCCTGGGCGGTGCTCCACTTTCTTTCAGCTAGAATCTTGCGGTACAAATATAACATATGTACATATAGCGTCTCTCCACACTTCACTACATCCTAGACACACAAACCTCGCATACTGCACCGTAGCCCAGACATTTTTCAATGCCACAGCAGGAAAGCCTAGGGACACCGGCTCACCACCCTGGATGGCTTGCCACCATACCATAAAACAACAGCTGAGATTGCACTCACTGGCCTCCATGCCATTTCATTGAGATTATTAATAGATGCTTATTATTCACCCGATGGTTCTGTTTTTATCAAACTCAGAAGGATGAAAGACTGAGTGTACTGATATAATCCCATCACCACCTGGTTAAACATAGGCCCCTATGGTTGATAATAAACTGCACCAAGCCGCTAGACCAGACTCTACAGCACCACATGGCACTGCGTTGTATGGGGCACTGAGGATCCGCTCAGTGATAATGTTGGTGACTGCTGGAAGGATGAAGCCACCACAAGCACAAATGCATCTGCTTTGATGATCACCTATGACATACTCACTTTGAATTGCAGTCTCTCCTTCAAGCAGCAGCCATGAAGCCATATAATCTGATACTGAATGAGAATCCTCAGACCCATTTAATGTTCCCATATATTTTCTAATCACACAGGCCCGGCATCGTGGCCTCCAGGTATGCTCTTGCTTTCTTTTAATGTCTTAGTATCTTTTAAAAGTTTATTGTTTCTTCAAAATAAGAAGTAGTATTCCGAAAAGTGAGTTTCCTTTTTCAGACGAGTTTAAAATACTTCCTTACAAGAGCCACTCTAATGTGACTTTATTCTTGATATTAACAAATCCTGAAGAGATATCTATCTATTATCTCTCTCTCTCTCTCTCTCTCTCTCTCTCTCTCTCTCTCTCTCTCTCTCTCTCTCTCTCTCTCTCTCTCTCTCTCTCTCTCTCTCTCTCTCTCTATCTATCTATCTATCTATCTATCTATCTATCTATCTATCTATCTATCTATCTATCTATCTATCTATCTATCTATCTATCTATCTATCTATCTATCTATTGTTGAATTTCGGCAAGAACCTGACATGAAACACTACAGTTTACAAAATGTATTCCCACGCTTTAACACTTTGTAGTTTCGCATTTCATGCTTCCGATATATGTTGATAGTGGACGAAATCAAAATGCCTTTATTTTTATTGGTTTGTTTCATGGACGGTGGATCTGGCAGCAATAGAAGTATTTTCTTTTTCTCTTCAAGTCTTTGCAGCTGTTCGCACATTCATATTTAAAAATCCCGAGATAGTGGGCATTCTGTGCTTATTATTATTAGCATGTTTCAAGTTCTTGCTCTGCTTGAATGTTTGCAGAGGTCTGAAATCTTAAAACTGAGTGGGAGACGCATAAGTTTCAAACTTCTAAGTTGCTCTTCCAAATAAGGACTAGCAAAGCCAATAAATCTCACCTTTGGGACCTATTAGCTTTGGCAATTGGTTTTTGCCTTGCTGAACATCAATCCCTTTGCTGTGTAGCATGCTAAAAAGTAAACAAACAAGCATTGGTAATGCATCAGTTTCACCTATGTAATGAATAAAGAGCTATTTACATCAATGATCGACTGGGAAAAGGAAAGAGCTCCCTGACAGAAAACACGGAAGTGGAGCGCAAGTGGCGCAGCAGCCAGAACTGCTGACTCGAGAACTCGGGATCCTCATTCGAGTCTTGGCTGCACCGCGCCACATCCTGTGATTCTATGCAAATGACTTAGGGGCCGATTACAATGGTGGAACGATCGCCATAGCCGGGTGGCGGTGAGGTCCGCCGTCCTGGCGGTGAGGTCCGCCGGCCCTGTGGACCGTGATTCTCCCACCACCAGATTACGATGGCGGTGGGATCCAGACAGCGGCAGAGGCAAAGTCCGTCTGCCCCGGAACCGCCACAGGGCATCGTTACGATTGCCTGGCGGAGCGGTCTGCATCCAACAAATGGTGGCGGTGCCTAGCAAGCACCGTCCGCCACATTAGGATGAGGTCTCCAGCCAACCTTTCCGCGGCGGTGCAACCGCTGTTGAAAGGCATGCAAGGTTTGGTGTTGGGGGCCCGTTGCGAGCCCCCCCTTGTGTTGGGGGAGGTGTGGGTGCGCTGGGGGGGGGGGTACCCATGGTTCCCCCTACATTTCACTGCACCAAGAGGCAGGCACAGTGTAGTGCCTGCCACGTAGTGTAGTGAAATGAACAACATGCCCTTTTTGACATCGCGGCGGTACTGCTGTCAGCAGCCACCGCCGCAACGTTAAAGGTGCGGAATCCGACCGCTGCAGTGGCAGTCCCATCCTAATCGGGTATGTGGGACAACCACATGCATGGCGAACGGTTCCGTTTTACACCACCATGGCGGACGGAGCCCACTCCATCCGCCATCGTAATCGGCCCCTTAATCTCTCCGGATGATAAATTGTTATATAAATATGCTGCAAGAGTAAAAGGCAAAACCTAAAGGTCCACTGAAGCGAATGTTAACAGTATTTCAGCAGCGAGAAACTGATAAGAGAGGCAGATGAGAGACAAGCATTGGTAAATGCAGGAAAATATGCTACCATCAATAGGAATTGAGGAATGGTAAGTGGCACGCACAGGAACCAATGAGAAGCAAGGAAAGAGAGAAGGTGGGATGTAAGTCACTTTTAAGTTTATATTAAAAACAATAGATTTCTCAAGCACAGCACAAGCGCTGTGCAGGCGAACCCTAAAAAACGGTGCCATGATGTGTTTGCCTGCATCATTTTGTAGATGGGAACAACATGCATGCATGCACATACAAACTGACAATGGTGCTTTTTATTTCTTTTTACTTACCAATCCGAGTTTGATTGGTAAATAAAATAATAGGCACAAAAACATTTTTGTGAGGTGTGGATGGGGTGAAGCAACAGGGAGGGCTGGATGGGGAAAGAAGCAATATCGGATGGGGAAAGAAATAATATCGGGAAGGAAGCAACACAGCGGGCAGCAGCAACACGGAGGGCAGAAGTAGAACAGAGTGTGCAGGAGGTAGAAGTAATATGAAGGGCTGGGGAAGCAACATAGGGGAGAGATTGGAATGTGGAGTGTGGAGCCAAAGAGAAGCAAGCAGGATAGACAGAGGAAAATGGATTTGTTGGGGGTTGGAGTGTTAGTCCATTTACTTTCCAGATGGCCAATAGTTATGAAGGTTGGCAATATCAGTTCATCCAGTGTTATTAAGTTTTGGTAATGTGTGTTTGATAGTAGGGGTTGGCCGCTAATCATGTTGATGGGCAATGGAGTTTAGTTTTGTTTGTTGGAAATGCAAAGTTTTCTGAATGACTCTGGAATTGAACACAAATATGTTCCTTGCACTACCCTGAGACTAACACAGTTGTAGAGCAAATTAACAAAACTCCGAAGGAGGGGATTCAGTTGGCTAGGGTGAATAGGCTTGATTGGCGCCGCAAAGAGTTGCAGAAGAGTGTGGTTGCATGTAGATTGTATGTCCATCAACCAACAGACAATATTGTGTTCAAGACCTTTAGAGGGAGGAAGCTGGGTTGCAAGTTGGTACTGGGTTGGATGTAGTGGAAGTAAGGTTGATGTGTTTCAAGTTAGCAAGAATAACGAAAGAAGGAAAAGAGTGATTCTCTGAGCTGGACAAAAGACTATGAAAAAAGAAAGTGTGCCAAAGAGCTTGAAGAGTTTGTGCTTGATTTGGTAAATGTGAGGGCTCCCACTGGTACAGCAGCGTGGTCAGAGTTTACCAAATCTTTGAAGGTTGTAAAAATGTTTTTTAATGCGGTGAAGAGCATAGATCGAAATAAGGGAACGTAAAGCTGAATGGAAAATTTTAACAACTGAGGATGGTGGAAGCTCTTGTGATGTGACTAGCAAGAAAACATCCAAGATGCATTGATGAACTCAGACTCCAATATCAACAGGCCCACCCAGGTTGTCAGGAGACTAGGTTTGCTGACTCATTGCATGTTTAGAGTGTTTTGTATATAGTTAATCATTCTCTAGTCGTTAACCATGATTTTTCCAATCTTTAGTAATGACTTTTGCTTATGTTGAGTAAGATAGAGTTTTGTGACCTGGTGTTCATTTCATGTTTTCTTCTTTGGGAAAGGTTTGTGATGTGTTTTCTGTTGTCTGGGTTGCATTCTAGAATGTGTAGGCTCAACCTGAGAGGATATTGTAGGGAAAATGGTGATGAGTAGTCCCTGGATGCCAGAAAATAAATGCCGCTTTTTACACTACTATACCCTGGTTTCCCCATGTGTGACATCTGGCCACAGTATTGCCTCACCAACTTCACAGCTTGCTATAATTTGCTGTAAATTGGACAACACTATCACATACTTTAGGGCCAGATATAGAATTCCCATCTGCAAATAAGGAATGTACAATTTGCATGACTCGTTTGCGAATAAGATTGCGATTTGAGAGGCACCCTATATACTAATAGGTCGCATCGCAAATTATCGATTTGCAGGGGGGTTGCAAAATGCCCTTCTTAATGAATATTAATCAGGCAGGTAGCATTTGCAACCCCCATTGATTGGCTGTGAACGCAGGGATAGAGTCCTACAAAGAACAGCAGAAATCTGTCTGTACATTTGCTTTCCAAATCAGGAAATCTGTTTTTTTTAAAAACAGTCTGTCTTCATTAAAGGCACAGATGCTGCTTAAAAAAAAGCACTTTCTGAAAACTTCAGAGAGCGCAGGCAACTATAGTTTTAATTTCCACAGAACAGTTCCAGAATCAAGCCCATTACTGTCACCTGTAGCATCCCTCAGTCATTAGCAACTCACAAGTGATCTTCAACTTGGGTTCCATGGCAGTCCTCAAAGCCAACAACCACCTCAGAATGAACTAGCGAGTGAATGATATGTAACTGTATGTGAACCTCTTATCTGGTAATTACCTTGATCAGCTGAAGATTTGCCTTACTATGATCAACGACTGGATGTCCAAGACCTGTCTTAACAACGGGTATTGGATCCCGCACACCGTTTGTATCAAGAAAGATTTTTGCAAATGATATCTTCAATATAAGAAATTGTAAGGGCGTGCACCGGGGTATCACCCTCTAAACATGGGTGTATGATACTGAACATTGTTGCACTTCCAAGCTGGGAAGTGTCCCTCACAGTACACTGCCTGAGATCCAATTGGATCCAATTTAATCAATAGATTCCAAGTTCAAAAGTAGATGTTTCAACACACCATTTATTGTGGGATGTATTGGCGTGGTCTCATTGAATTAATGAGTTATACATATTCTTCATATAAATCCATGGTAAATGAAGCATTTTAGAAAACAAGCGTGCATTAGCCCCAATGCATTTTGGGCAGACGTCCACCCTTCATCAAGGGTGAGTTTCCTAAGGAAACAACGAGAATAGGTGAAATGAGGCGACTAAACTCAAAAAGAAAGTATCAATATCCTAGTACCTTGTGCCTTGTGCCATTTTAAGGTGCTGGTGACAAACCGCTACAGAACATACAAAAAGTAAAGCAGAACCTATACAACATGCACTACAATGATCCGTGGCTAAAACCTTATTAAAAAGGCGGTGCGATCATTAAACCATGTGCAAAAAAACTGTACTGAATATGATAACTGTGCGATGATATAGATGTTAGCATTCATGTGATTTGAATCAAAGTTCATTCCCGATGGTTAACTGGGATGAAGACGTAAGTTAAAAAACACACAATACTGCCGGTACCTTTTAAACGCCTCTAATCATGCAACGTTCTTCATGCACAAGCTACCGCGTTAAAATGAAAATTACATTGCGAAATAATTGTACCTTATAGTGCTTGAATGTGTAGCATGCTTCGGGAGATCCGGCTGTAGGATTCTCGGAACGCGAGTTGTGGAAATGAAAACACCCGGGATGGCTGCCATATTAGCATGCTCAAGAGTGAAAAAAGTGAAAAAGGACTGTAGCAGAAAATGTATTGGCCATTTTAACGTGGTGTGAATATGAAAACAGTGCAGTGGCCATCTTAACATGGTGTCAATAAGAAAAAAACAGTTTCTACACAACAGCCAGTGCGTAAATGTGAAAACAGGGTAAATGTGAAAAAAGAAGGGTAAATGTGAAAAAAGGAAGGTGTATGTAGTAAAAGAAAGGTGAATGTAGTAAAAGAGCCTATTGAAGAAATAATGTAGTAAGAGAGTGTCTTAATGAGGGTATTCACGTTCATATCAGGTCACAGTTAAGCGTATGAAAAAGCAAAGCAAAACAGTAAAAGAAAGTGATGGAAAAGAAAGTGAGAGAAAAGTGAAAGATATGAAAAGATGAACACAACGTAAGCTCAGGATTTCCAGCTGTAAGTTGAAACTAGAGAAGATACTAGGACATAGAAATCAGGTGTGAACGAGATAAACGACACAGGTTAAACATAACAACTATATTCAATGCGGTCGTTGAGGCCATAAGGCATTAAAGTGTTCATCTTCTTAATCCAGAACGTTTCATGCAGTATTAAGAACTTGCGATTGTCTCTTCCTTCTTTTGTGTCAACCACATCACAAACTAGGAAACATAGTTGACTGATGTTGTGATTATGAGTAGTAAAATGTGTTGCCACTACCGATTTTGGGTTCTTGTTTCTAATGTTACTTTTATGTACATTTATTCTGATCTTAATCTTCCTTTCAGTCTTGCCTATGTAGGATAGCCCACGTGGGCATTTGAGTAAGTACACTAGATTTTAGAGTCACATGTGGCTGTTTTAAAAAGTCTAATTTTGTAACCTTTAGTCGGATGATTCACTGTATTGCCTTTAATGATGTGGCATGGAATTGTGCCTTTGTAAGTTTCAATGCAGGTATTAGATCTTTTGGTTCTGAGCAGTTCTGCCAAATTTTTGCTTCTCTCATAAGCGAAAAGAGGTTTATCCACAAATGATTGTTTAAAATCTGGCTCCTGCTGAAGCATTGGCCAATGTTTGAGAATAACCTTTTTCAATCAATTGCTTTCTGTCGAAAGTTTAGACACCACGACCACCCTGTTTGATGGCGCTTTTCTATTTTGTATAGACAAAAGTTGGGTGCGGGAGATCTCAGATGCCCGCTTCGTAGCCTTAGTTAGAATTTCTGTAGGATATCCTCTGTCATGAAATCGGTCCACCATGCTTGTGATGTTCACAGACAGTTGTTCAGGGTCTGAAACTATTCTTTTGACCCTTAATAATTGGGAATAGGGCAAGTGAGCTTTGAGAGCATGTTGATGGAAGCTGCTGAAAGGCAACAGATTGTTGCGGTCTGTATCTTTCCTATATATGGTTGTTTCCAGTTGTTGATCCTGAATGTATTTTCCAATTGTCAATGTTGTACATGAACTTTATACGATCATTGACTTGGTTCAAAATATCAATGGCCGATATCAACTCTACTTTGGGACCTTGCCAAACAACAAAAATGTTGTCTATATACCTTAAGTAGGTCACTACATATTTTTACCAGGCTTCGTTATTCAGAATATTATCGAGTTCGAACTTGTGCATGAAGAGATTTGCTCAGCTGAGGCTGTGCAATTCCCCATAGAAGTTCCCGTTAGTTGCAGGAAAAATTTCTCTTTATAGACAAAGTAGCTGTGATATAGAGTGAATTGAAGAAGTTCCAGCAGGAAGATTTTTAAATCCTGGTTCCGATCAGATTGTAATAAGAAAAATTCTATTGCCTCAGTGCTCAAATTATGAGGAATGGAGGTATACAAGGCTGTCACGTCAATGTTGCACAAGAACATTTCTTTATTCCAATCGATTTCAATGTCTTTGATTCTTATCAAAAACTCGGTGGTGTTAATGTACGTAGACATGTCTTCTACAAATCCCTGCAAATGTCTGTCAAGATATTTGCCCACTGGTTAATGGATTGAGCCACTTTTTGAAACTATAGGTCTCATTGGTGTCTTTGTGTATTTTTGGCAACATTTGTAAAGTGGGACTTTTCGGGAATTCCTGGATTAAGTATCTTTGATCCATTTTGGCAATGGTACCCGAGGTTACCGCATTGTCAATTCGTTTTTTGAGTTCGCATCTGAACATCTCTGTAGGATTGTATCCAATTTCTAAATATGTAGTTTGATCTTCCACATGTTTATCAGTTTTCTGATTGTAATTAGCCGTATCCATGATGACTAAAGCGCCGCCCTTATCCAATTTGACGCATATGATATCTGGTTTGTTGGCTAATCGTTGAAGAACACTTTTGTCTTTGGTAGTCAGATTAGATTGTTTGGACTTCCTGGTTTTGAACAGGTTTTGTAAGTCGTTTTGTACAAGAGTTCCAAAAGTATCCAACATTTTGTGGCTGATGAGTGTTGAGTACCTTGAGCTGACGAGTTTCCACAGGAGCTGATGCTTGCTCTCCACTCCCCTACTCCACTACTGCGAGCACTAGGCTCACGAGCAGCAAAGAGGGGGAAAGGGGAATTGGACAGAAAAGAGAGACTGCACTGTGTCTTCTTCCTGGACTGGTCTCGGAACTCCTTCCTTAGACTCCTGAAATGAGAATTACTAAGCAACAACTCTACAAGAACCAATCCATAGATTCATTTATGACATTGACCCAAACTATACCTGTCCTGACACAGTGGGTAGCTGCTCTCTGTACTCTTTCTGCTAGTAACTTTAGTGAAAGAGGGGCTGAACAGTTGACAAACCGCTTCTCCTGCAAAAAGAATAAACATGTAAACCCAGTCTGCCTGAGTTCCCTCCCAACCTCCTTGTGACAGTCTTTACCTATTTGCCTACTAGTAGATATCCTATCTTTTAGCCCATGAAGGTAAATGTTCTAGTAGGAATGTTGATTTGATTCTTCTTTCCTTTTCCAGAGCTCTGTGGATTTTGCCGGTTGAATTGTACCTTATATATATATATGTATATAATGGCTACTGCACAGCTATCTCCCTCGGCGAATGTCTTTCTCTAAACTCTCCTCTTTACAGTCTTTTGAAATTCGATGAAAGTAGAACTCTGCTCTTGCTGACTGACTCTTTTGCTGCTGCGAAAACGTTACAGGACCATGACTCAAAGTTTCTCTGAAATTAGACTTGCTGACTGACTGAACTTCCTGTCTTTCTCCACCTGCAAGTCACTGGGGTCTTTACTGAGATGAGAGCAATTCGAATAGTAATGGAAGGCTTCACTTACTTCTCAGAATGTTCGCTTCCAGAACTTGCCCTCGCAAATCTTCTGCAGAGCTGACACCTTACGGGAACTCCTTGAATGATCTAGTACTTTACTCACAGAAACGTGTTTACTTGAGACGAACTCTAGGAACGCTCGGACTGGAATCTCCTGAAAAGCAAGGAGCTCAAAGAAAAAACTCCTCACAACGGGGGTTTGACGGTTGAAGTGCGCCGCGTTCTAAACACGCGCGCGCTAAATCAACTCTAAAAACACTGTACCGCTACCAAAGCGGAATAACCAGGGAGAAGGAAGGAGACTGGCTGTTGCAACGGGCCAGGGATGCGGGCCCCTTCCAGGTAGAAAACAGCAAGGTTACGCTGTTCCCGGACTACACGTTCGAGACTCAAAAGCAGCGCGCCTCTTTTCTGCCTATCAAAAAAGTACTCCGCTCTGTGGGCCTCCAATATTCGCTACTCTTCCCGGCCAGGCTCAGAGTGGTAGCGGACGGTAACACGCTGTTCTTCCACACGGCGGAGGAGGCATGGTCCTGGTGGGACACATACAGGGTGGACGCAGCGGGGACCAGGGTCGGTGGCACCATGGATCACCAACCACAGCGGCCGGCGAGGGCATCGCGGAGGATCCGGGAGCGCAAGCGGGGGCCCAGACGAGCGACTGACTCCCAGACGGAGGACGGCAGGAGGGCCGCGTTGCAGGCGGTGATGGTCCTGTCAGGCGCGGCGTCGATCCCGTCGGAACGGGCCTCCGGCTCAGAGGACCGGGGCACAGACTCGGAGTCGGGGCACTCGGACTCAAGCAGCACGAAGGGACCGGTGGTTACGCCGCAAACATCGGAAGAGATCATCGAGAGCTGAGAGTCGGAACAGTGTCCCCTGCAGTGCTACGACGGCCGGGGCCCGCAGCTACAGTCACCGGAGCAGACTACAGTAAGCTTGGACTTTAGTGTGCCTCATGTGTATTGTGGGGCGGGGGGGGAAGTGCCAGCGGCTGGACTCGTGTGACTAGTCGTCGCCCCACAAGGCCCCTAAGGCCTCCGTAGTGTAGACTGCGGATTAGCGGGTTTGCGAGAGCGCGGGTGCTCGAGCACAGTTTGGATGGGAACAGCTTTTGTGAAGTCAGGTCCTGTTCTGGGGGGGGTGGGGCCTGGAGTAGTTGGGGGGGCTCAAGGCGAAGTACTGGGAGGGGGGATAGGGATAGTGTTATGGGGGGGAGGGGATAGTGCCACCGTATGCCCCTGGGGTTGGTTTACCTGTGTTACATGCCGTGCGATATGGGACAATGGCTAATGCGGGATCGTTGAAATGTGTGACTTGGAATGTGCGGGGGCTCCACTCCATGGCATGGCGGCATAAGGTGCATGCCTACTTGGTCCGTAGAGGGGTTCAGATAGCGTTCCTACAGGAAACCCACCTTACGAAGAAGGAGGGCATTGCCCTGCAGCGCCGATGGAGGGGCCAACTGTTCTACACCACGTACTCTGCATTCGCTAGAGGGGTACTGATATGGATACGGGCGGGGACTCCCTTTCAGGTAACCCGACACATAGCAGACCCAGAGGGGCGGTACGTAGCGGTGGAGGGTAAACTTAGGGGCAAGCACATTGTCCTAGGGAACATCTATGCCCCTAACGTGGACCAGGCGACTTTCTTTGCGCGTCTCTCAGGTGTGCTGGCTGGCTACCTTGCGGGCCCGGTGCTGTTAGGGGGTGACTTCAATTCCATTGCAGATACCGCACTAGATAGGTCGCACCCGCCACTGCCCGCGTCCCCGATGCACCGACTGGCGAAAACTAGGTCGGATTGGCAAGACAGATGGGGCCTGACTGACGCTTGGCGCGCTCAGCACCCGGCGGAGAGGGACTATTCGTTCTACTCCGGCCTCCACGACCTTCATGTCCGACTGGACGCCTTCCTGTGTTCTTCTTCGGTCCTCCCTGCGGTGGCTGGGACGGAATATTTAGCGCGCACCGTCTCCGACCATAACCCCCTACTTCTGATGCTAGGCTGGATGAACGAAGTTCCGCAGATCCCGTCGTGGCGACTGCGGCCGGACACGTTAGACGATCCACCGTTCCGGGTGGCGCTCGGGGAAAGGATTGGGCACTACTTCGCTGAGAATGTCGGCACTGCGGCCTCCAGGGCAGCGGAATGGGACGCCTTTAAGATCGTGGTGAGGGGCCATTGCATAGGGAAGTATGCGGGGATACGAAAGTCCTTGCTGGATGACCTAGACAAAGCCGAACGCGCGCTGAGAGAGGCCGAGCTGGCGCGCCCCGGCCGCCCCGAACTGCAGGGTAGGCTTTGTGAGGCGCGCGAGGCAGTGGCGGTGGAAGTCGAGCGGCTTCGTAGCTTCGATTATAAAACGTACCTGACTAAAACGCACGCCGAGGGGGATAAGGCTGGGACGCTGCTGGCCTGGTTGGCGAATCCTACTCGACACAGTCAGCCCATCTTAGCTTTGCGGGACGGGGAGGGCCGTGTAGGTACCACGCAACCAGCCATCTTGGACGGCTTTCGGTCCTATTATGTGCGCTTGTACAAGAGTGCCCTTCTAGCACGGGGCGAAGAGGTAGAGGCGTACCTGGACGAGTTGCGTCTACCACGATTGGACCAGGAGCATGCAGACACCCTAGGTGGCCAAATCGAATTGGCGGAAATCAAAGGAGCTATAAAGCGGATGGCCCGTAATAAAACTCCGGGCCTAGACGGTCTCCCCATAGAGTTTTACGGTCAGTACCTGGAGCAGCTGGCTCCCCGGCTTCAAACTGTCTACAATGAGGCCAGGGACAGAGGACGGCTCCCGCGCTCCATGCGAGAGGCCATAATGATCCCCCTATTAAAACCACGCAGAGAGAGCGCTGACCCCGCGTCCTACCGGCCCCTGTCAATGCTCACTACCGATTACAAGATCCTCAGCACCATCCTGGCGACCAGACTGTTGCGCCACATGCAAGAGTTGATCCACAAGGATCAATCTGGGTTTATACCCACCCGCAATACCACCCACAACATCCGGCGGTTGATCAGACTGGTAAATGATCCCCCGCCTGAGGCGCGGATGCCCCTAGTACTGTCGATCGACATTGAAAAGGCGTTCGATAGCCTTGAATGGGAATACCTGTTCAAGGTGATGCGGAGATTCGGTCTGGGAGATAAGTACATACACTGGACGAAAGTGCTCTATTCCTCGGCGAAGGCACGCGTCAAAGTGGGTACGTTGGTCTCGCAGCAGTTTGAAGTAGATCGCGGCACCAGGCAGGGTTGTGCACTATCCC
This sequence comes from Triturus cristatus, assembly GCF_964204655.1. Lineage (NCBI taxonomy): Eukaryota > Metazoa > Chordata > Amphibia > Caudata > Salamandridae > Triturus > Triturus cristatus. Next base: position 517,081,845 of record NC_140588.1, read on the forward strand.
CCCTGCTGTTCGCATTAGCGATAGAGCCCTTGGCGGCTATGGCTAGACTGGGCAACCATTTCGGCGGGCTGGATTTTAGAGGGCACCGCCACTATATATCGCTATACGCAGACGACCTCCTTCTCTTCCTGGAGGACTCCGACAGTGCGGTGAGGGGTGCGGAGAGGCTCCTGGAACGCTTTGGAAGAGTGTCTGGTCTCCGTGTTAACTGGAGCAAGACCTGCCTGTTCCCCCTGCGGCACGCGGAGGCGCAGCCCCCCGCTTGCCAGTCGATTAGATGGGAGCCTCGCTGCCTCGTCTATCTGGGGGTACACATTTATCATGATGCCCCGGACTTGCTGGAGGGCAACATAGGGCGTTGCATCCGGGCCCTACAGGGGTGCATGTCTTTCTGGGCTACCCTGCCACTGTCAGTGGCGGGCCGCATATCTCTACTGAAGATGATCGCCTTGCCCCGCTTGCTATATTTCTTCCGGACCCTTCCAGTGTGGGTGCCTGGAGCGATTTTTAAACACCTCAGGTCTCTAATAATATCCTTTCTGTGGGGCTCAGGCAGACGCAGAGTAGCGCTCACGACGCTGACCCGTCCAAAGGACGACGGGGGCCTGGCGGTCCCAAACTTCGAGCTCTACTACTTGGCCGCGCAGCTGCAGTCTTTCACGCAGGAAATAGCGAGAGTATACCGTGGCCCGGAGAGTGAGAGGGACGCTGGAACTCCCCGCCATATCCTAGCTTACATCGCCCTCCAGCAGAGGCTGGCACCTGGGGATCTGACCCAAGAAGAGCGCACCTTCCGTCTATGCTGGAATAGCTCGCAGAGGAGAGCTGGAGTCAGACACCCATATGCGCCCGAAATCCCACTGGGCATGGTGACGGCACTCCCTCATGGGGGTGATTGGTCGAGGCTGCAGTTATGGGAGGAGGCGGGCCTGCAGATGTTGGGGGACCTGTATGACGATGGCGTGCTGTCCCCGTTCCAGACTCTGCGGGATCGCTACGACCTCCCGAGAGGGGATTACCTCTTGCATGCGGCGGTGGTGAGGGCTATACAGGCGCACTGGGGCGAGGGCCTAGTTGAACCTACAACGACACAGGTGTGCCAATATACGATGATGTCGGCTGGCACCTTTAAGGCAGTGACGTGCCTTTACTCGCGGATGGTGAGGGAGACACTCCAGCCCCTAACTGCATTAAAAAACAAGTGGGAGCTGGATCTGCAGGTGGACATCCCTGACACCACTTGGGCGCAATTGGTGCGCAGAGCCAGAAAAAGCACGAGAAACGCGCGATTCCAATTGATACACTTTTATGTGCTCCATAGGGCATACCTTACCCCAGGAAAAATTAGGAAATATTTTGGAGCCGCGGAAGCTGCGTGCCCTAGATGTAATAGAGTGGGAGCGGACCTGGTCCATATGCTGAGGACCTGCCCAAACCTGCAGGAGTACTGGGAGGGGGTCGGCGACACGTTGAATGACGTAGCAGATAGGGACCTACAATACGACGCGGCCGTTTGTATACTCCACTGGTTCCCGCACACGCCCAAGAATAAAATGTCCAGCAAGTTTATAGACATGGGCCTTCTCCTAGCTAAGCGAGAGGTGACGAAAGGGTGGAAGTCGAAGGCGGGGCCTACACACCGGCGATGGCTCAATGAATTTCTCAAATGGGCGGCTAGCGAGAGCACACTCAGGTACCAACTAGCTCACCGAAAACCGGACGACCGGGCTCAGGCGGCGGCAATGGCATGGGAGGTGATGGTGCAGGCCCTGCGAGATAGCCCAGCCAGTGGGGAGGAGGGTGAGAGCTCTGGGGAAGCAGCGGACGAAGTCGTACCACTGGCCCCCCTGCCAAGCACGCACGATTAGGGATTACTCCATTTTTCCTGTTACCCGCCACACATGCTATATGTTCCTGACCAGGCGCAATCGGGAGGGCACTAGGGAGGGGTGGGTGGAGGGGGAGTTTTCAAGTTTAAGGTTTGCTGAAAGTAGGTTGTAAGTTCTGTAGGTAGTTAGGGGAGCAGAGGGACAGCGATCAAAAGCGGGCAGCGGGGTTCTTCACCGGAAGTATGCTCCTGACAGTTTCGTATTAATGTGCCATGTTTCTATATGACGCCGCCCGGCCTCTGGGATGTGGGCAGTACGGCTGTGTATACTACACGGATTAATGATTAAGGGGAGGATGGGAAACCTGCATTATTGACATGCATCCTGGTTGCTGTAAGCTGTACTTGGTCCTGCAATAAAAATGGTTTGACAAAAAAAAAAACCAGGGAGAAGGAAGGACCTACCAGCGGCCATCTTAGAAAGGGAGAGGAAATGAATGAGCCTAAGCGATCAATGAGCGGAGAATGGCGGAGAGCGATCTTACTGATACGCTTCTGCGCCTTCCCCGCACAAACCTGACCAGACCCCTGGGTCGTAGCCTAAACGTGGGGAATCTAGCCCTAAACGAACCAGACCTGACAGTACCCCCCACCAAAACCCCCCTCCCCTCCTCCTTGGCCTTAGTGGGATGAGTACGATGGAACTCTTGAAGCAAACGTGAAGCATGAATATTGGATCGTGGCTCCCAGGATCGTTCTTCTGGACCATAACCCTTCCAGTCAACTAAATAGAAAATCTTTCCTCTTTGCAGTCTCGAATCTAAAATTCTCTTTACCTCAAATTCCTCACTACCCTGCACCTAAACAGATGGGGGAGACTGCCTGCCTCTAAATCCCTCTGGACTACGCTGGAGCAGGGAAACATGGAATACTGGATGAATCTTCAGCCTTGGAGGAAGGCAAACCTTTACACTGACTGGATTTACCATTCGGTCCACCCAAAAAGGGCCCACAAACCTCGGCTGAAACTTACGGTTCCCCCTGAGGCGTAAATTTCGAGTGGAAACCCAAACCAGATCTCCCTTCTCAAAAACTGGATTTGGCCGCCTTTTCTTGTCTGCCTGCTTCTTATAGGAGATCTTAGCCTTAGACAAATTCCTAGAAGCTAATTTGTAGGCCTCGTGTAATTCTTGAACCACTGTCTCTACTGCTGGGACGTTACTGATTTCCTTGTCTACCAGGGAGTTTGGATGTCTACCAAAGTTCAAATAAAAAGGGGAGAAACCTGTGGAAGTATGTCTAGCATTATTGTAAGCGAACTCTGCTGCCCAAATCAGGTCTGGCCACTCTCCCTCCTGATCCATCAAGAACAGGCGCAAGTATTGCTCCAGCTCTTGATTAACTCTTTCCGTCTGTCCATCCGTCTCTGGATGGAAGCTGGTGGACAGTCGGGAGTCAACTCCCAATCTTTTCAAAAAAGATCTCCAGAAACGAGAGACAAACTGAGGGCCCCTGTCTGAAATGACTGTCTTGGGAATACCATGTGCCCTTACTATGTGTTGTGTGAATAAGCTGGACAGCTGTGTGGCATTTGGAAGAGCCTTCAATGGGACAAAATGGCTCATCTTGGAAAAATGATCCACCACCACCCAAATGACCGAAAGACCCCCACTGGATGGAAGTTCCACTATGAAATCCATGGAAATGGTGTGCCAAGGGTAAGGGGCAATAGGTAATGGCTGTAGAAGACCTTGTGGAGCCCTCCTAGGGGTCTTTCCCTTGATACATATCTCACAAGTGGATACATACTGCCGCACCTGAGCTTCCATTGCCGGCCACCAAAACTCTCTTTGAATCAACTCCAACGTCTTCTTCACACCCTTATGACCTCGTCACTCACATTCAAACGAGATAAGGCGTCCGCCTTCCCATTTGCTGAGCCTGGTTTGTAAGTTAAAACAAAATCATAATCTGCAAAAAATAGAGACCATCTCAATTGACGCGGGGTAAGGGTACGAGCCGATTTCAAAAACTGAAGATTTCGATGATCCGTGAAAACGGTCACCACGTGCCTGGCCCCCAATAAATAGTGTCTCCATTCTAAGAAAGCATCCTTGACTGCCAGCAGTTCCTTATCAGCGATGGGGTAATTAATTTCTGCAGCTGTCAATTTCCGTAAACGAAAGGCCACAGGATGTAACTGGCCCGTTTGCTTATGGCGCTGAGACCCCCAATGGCCAAGTTGGAGGCGTCTGCTTCCACAAAAAATGGTTCTCCAGGGTCCGGATGGAGCAGCACCGGGGAAGATGCAAAAATTCTCTTGAGTTCATTAAATGCGGATTCAGTTTCAGCATTCCGCTCAAACTTAGTCTTCTTTTTCAACAGTCGGGTAAGAGGACAAACTCGCTCAGAAAAATCTTTTATGAAACGCCTATAAAAATTGGCGAAACCAAGAAAGCTTTGAACTTCTTTTATGGTGCTCGGGGAGGGCCACTCCTTGATGGCTCTAACCTTTGATTCATCCATAGAGACTCCCTTGGGAGACAAAACAAATCCCAAAAACTCAACTTGTGTGGAATGAAACACAGACTTCTCCAATTTTACAAAAAGTTGGTTCTCAAGCAACTTCTTCAGGATGGATCTGACATGCTGGATGTGTTCAGTCATGCAAGACGAGAAAATGAGGATGTCGTCGATGTACACAACTGCGCATCGATCCAAAAACTCACGCAAAACATCATTTACAAAGTGCTGGAAGGCTGCGGGAGCGTTGCATAAACCAAAAGGCATGACTTGGTATTCGAACAACCCAAAATGAGTACGAAAGGCCGTCTTCCACTCTTCTCCTTCGGCCATGCGCACCAGATGATAGGCGCCTCGCAGATCCAACTTTGTATACACCTTTGCTCCCTTTACTTGATCCAAGAGTTCTGAAATCAAGGGTAGAGGATAACGATTCTTTTTAGTCACCAAGTTGAGAGCGCGATAGTCTATGCAGGTTCTCAGCTGGCCATCCTTCTTTGGAATAAAGAAAAGTGGATATGAGACCGGAGACTGTGAAGGTCGGATAAAACCATTGGCCAAATAACTACTCAGGTATTCTTTGAGATGGACATTTTCTGCTTCCGACAGTGCGGAAATCCGACTACAGGGCAAGGAAGCTCCTGGCTCCAGCTCTATTCGACAATCGTACTCACGATGAGGAGGTAAACGTTCCGCCTCCCTTTCATCAAACACTGGGGCGAGATCTTCATATTCCGGTGGAATTTCTTGTGTATCTACAGCACAAATAGTCATTGGAATACTGGCTAAAAATTGGGATTGTGAACCTACTGATGGTTCTGGATTAGAGTGAAAACAATGTTGCAAACAGTAGTCTGAATTCATGAGAATAGATCGTCGCGCCCAATCTATCTGAGGATTATGCTCTGTGAGCCAAGGCAGACCCAAAACAAGTTGAAATTGCGGAGCATCGATGAGACTGAATTGCAAGGAGCTACAATGTTGGCCCGGCCCACACAACAACATCTCCTCCGAATCGAAGACAATGGGTCCGGAGGACAAACTTGTTCCATCTACTGCTCGCACTGGCTCCGGTCGTTCTTTCCTCACAAAGGTGATTCCCAGAGCCTTTGCAAAACCAATGTCGCAAAAATTTCCGGTGGCCCCTGAATCGATCATGACTGAAATTCCTTCCTTGATTCGCCCTCCAAACCTTATTTGAACCGATAAAATTAGATGTGGGGCAGAAGATTGCAAGGTATTTGCCACTAATTTCAAATCGGGAGTTGACTGTTCCTTCGCTTCCACCAGGGCAACCCCTACTACTGGTGGAGCCGATCTTTTACCCAGGAATTATTCTTTGGCTTCTTTGGGCATTCCTTCACAAAATGACCAGAGTTCCCACAGTACATGCACAGCTTGCCCAGACGTCTCTTCTCTCTTTCTTCTTTAGTCAAAGGTCCTCTTACCGAACCAATCTGCATTGGCTCGTCTTCGGATGCTGTTTCCTTGGACTTGGATCCTTCTGTCTTCATTCTATCAAACCGAGGAGGAATATACCGAACATCTTTTCGCCTCTCGCTCTTCCTCTCACTTTGACGCTGGTCAATCTGAAGGACTAAGTCAATCAATTCAGAAACCTCTGTGGGACGCTTGGGAATTTGTGATAAACCATGCTTGAGCTCATCTTTCAGACCTCGATAAAAAATTGCAGCTCGTTTTGCTTCTGGCCAATTAGTCTCCACCACTAGTTTGTTAAATTGAGCCAAATATGCTACTAACTCACGATTTCCCTGTCGGAGATCTAATAACTCATTATCCGTGGACTGAGAGATGGACCGTCTATCAAAAATCCTTAGAAATTCTCTTTTGAAACCTTCAAATTCGTACAGGATGGGATCATTGTTGTTCACCAACGGCATCGACCAGGCGGCGGCATCTCCACTCAGGTACGACAGCATGAAAGCCACCTTGGACTGGTCTTCCTTAAAAATAATGGGCCTACAGAGATAATGCAAGGAACATTGTGTGAGGAAAATTTGGGCCTTATTTGGGTCCCCACTATACCTTTCAGGAGCAGCCAAGGGAATAGTTGGGGAGATCGCATGGATAACCTGAGTGGTGAGTTCAGCAGCTGATGGGGCTGGGGCAAACGAGGGGGTCTTCTCTTCCAGGACTGTAGGACGAGCCCCCCCGGAGAACTCTTCAAACTGTTGCCGCAAATGACGTGCATCTTGTGCTGATTTCCTAACCTCCTCTCTCAAGGACTTGTTCTCTTCCATAGTATCACTTAACTGCTTTTGTATACTATCTAACACAGTAGCTACAGCCTTCACATCAATTCCCTCAGCCATCACGCTCAGGTGGAAATCAGTTTTTAGGGCACTTCAATCTGTCGAGTACCTTGAGCTGAAGAGTTTCCACAGGAGCTGATGCTTGCTCTCCACTCCCCTACTCCACTACTGCGAGCACTAGGCTCACGAGCAGCAAAGAGGGGGAAAGGGGAATTGGACAGAAAAGAGAGACTGCACTGTGTCTTCTTCCTGGACTGGTCTCGGAACTCCTTCCTTAGACTCCTGAAATGAGAATTACTAAGCAACAACTCTACAAGAACCAATCCATAGATTCATTTATGACATTGACCCAAACTATACCTGTCCTGACACAGTGGGTAGCTGCTCTCTGTACTCTTTCTGCTAGTAACTTTAGTGAAAGAGGGGCTGAACAGTTGACAAACCGCTTCTCCTGCAAAAAGAATAAACATGTAAACCCAGTCTGCCTGAGTTCCCTCCCAACCTCCTTGTGACAGTCTTTACCTATTTGCCTACTAGTAGATATCCTATCTTTTAGCCCATGAAGGTAAATGTTCTAGTAGGAATGTTGATTTGATTCTTCTTTCCTTTTCCAGAGCTCTGTGGATTTTGCCGGTTGAATTGTACCTTATATATATATATGTATATAATGGCTACTGCACAGCTATCTCCCTCGGCGAATGTCTTTCTCTAAACTCTCCTCTTTACAGTCTTTTGAAATTCGATGAAAGTAGAACTCTGCTCTTGCTGACTGACTCTTTTGCTGCTGCGAAAACGTTACAGGACCATGACTCAAAGTTTCTCTGAAATTAGACTTGCTGACTGACTGAACTTCCTGTCTTTCTCCACCTGCAAGTCACTGGGGTCTTTACTGAGATGAGAGCAATTCGAATAGTAATGGAAGGCTTCACTTACTTCTCAGAATGTTCGCTTCCAGAACTTGCCCTCGCAAATCTTCTGCAGAGCTGACACCTTACGGGAACTCCTTGAATGATCTAGTACTTTACTCACAGAAACGTGTTTACTTGAGACGAACTCTAGGAACGCTCGGACTGGAATCTCCTGAAAAGCAAGGAGCTCAAAGAAAAAACTCCTCACAACGGGGGTTTGACGGTTGAAGTGCGCCGCGTTCTAAACACGCGCGCGCTAAATCAACTCTAAAAACACTGTACCGCTACCAGAGCGGAATAACCAGGGAGAAGGAAGGACCTACCAGCGGCCATCTTAGAAAGGGAGGGGAAATGAATGAGCCTAAGCGATCAATGAGCGGAGAATGGCGGAGAGCGATCTTACTGATACGCTTCTGCGCCTTCCCCGCACAAACCTGACCAGACCCCTGGGTCGTAGCCTAAACGTGGGGAATCTAGCCCTAAACGAACCAGACCTGACAATGAGGGTTATGTAAGAGCTCTTAGGTTTCAACCCTTTCAGGGTATTGTCACGCTTGCGAGATGGTTCTGTTATTACGTTGTCAAAAAAGTTCCTTAGTCTTAACAAACGCATAAAATTGAAAAGGCTTATTTCTGCTTCTAAAAGATTGGATTTATAGGTTGGCACAAACATAGTTCCTTTCTGTAGAACCTCAGTTTCATGAGGACTCAGGTGGGTTGATGATATGTTAATTACCAAATTCTGTTTGTCACTTACGGCTTGTGACTCCTGGTTATCCGTTTCTCTAGTACTACCTCGGTGCTTGTTCCGCCCTTTGCTCCTCATGGTTCATCGTTGCCTAGATGGCTTATCCCTAAAAAAGGGACCGTAGTAGAACTTCTTGAAGCTAAGGTTGACTCCGGTTGTCTGTTGTCCAAACTGGGACGATCTTTTTGACTGGGAGGTACCTACGTTTGTTCATTTATCTCAGAGTAACTACCTACTGATGAGGTGTCCGTCTCAGATGTTTTTTTGCGAGGCCTGTTTTGTCTTCTTCTTGCAATAATCCTTGGCCCAATTGTATACCTCTCCAAGCTTGTAGTCAATGGTATCTCTACGGAATTTCCTCACTTTATGTTCATTGATCTCTTGAGTGTGCCGAGATAGCTGTTCGTTAATGTCCATCAAAACTTTCAACCAGTCTTCTGTGTGCAACTTAGAAGACAATTCACAATTTTTTTAATATTGTTTTTATTAGTTACAAACTTCCAATCATCAAGTATAATACTTTACAGGCTTGTCAACCTGATAATATCATGTGCATATCGTTTGACAGCTGATATATTTTCAATCATTCGTATCTGGTGTATAATGATAATTTCTAGACATTTCCATTTCCACAGTTGGGGATATACATAGGTTTCCACGGTATACATTCCACCGACACCACTTTTTGTCCCATTTCTTGGGACATCCTCTAGATTTAAATACTTATTTTTTTGCAATCATGCATTTATTCAGTTCAGCCACCCAGGTTTTTGTCGATGGTCACCCCGCTACTCCCTACTTCATTGCTATTGTTCTTTTGACTAGTGTGCAGCCCAAGGGGACCAGTTGTTGTTTCACTTCTGGGAGGATGGTCGCCTCCCAAATGTTGAGAAGCCCCAGTGGTGGGGTGAGGCTGATCATTTTGCCAAGTGTGTCTTGCATGTGTGTAGTCGCCCCCTCCTATATTGGTCGCAGGAATGGACAGTCCCATATGGTATGGTAGAATGTTGCTTCTTGGTGACACCCCCTTAGGCAGAATGCGTCCTGTCTAGTCCCAATTTATGCCAGTGTAGCCCCTGTGAGATATGTTCTGTGTAAGATTTTTAATTGGATCAGGCGAAATCCGAGTGAGATAGCTGCCTCCCGTGGTGACATCAGTGCCGTTTGCCAGTCTCCGTCGTCGATGTCTCCTATGTCGGCTTGTCACCGGGAGCGGAGAGCTTGAAATTAGTCAGGTAAGTTATTACATAGCTTATGGTACATTAAAGAAATTGCTTTATCTGGGATTGATTCCAAAAGCAGGAGGTCTTCTAGTGAGGAGGATTCCGGTAGACCACCCATATCCAGGAGAGGACAATTCACTTTTTAATTGGTTGATTTCGCTGCCCAATTCTTCCAAAATGTTTGATAGTTCTTCTATGATCAACAAGATCAGTCAAGTCAAGTCAAGTCAAGTCAGAGGAACTTGTTAAGCGCACAGATCACCGTAGGGTCTCATGGCGCTAGCAAAAGACTCCGTGGAGACTTACAGTCGAATTGGCGAGTTATGGATGATCGAACAACCAGGTTTTTAGTTTTTTGCGGAAAAGCTTATGGTCTGTGATGGAGAAGAGATGAGATGGCAGTTTGTTCCAGAGTGAAGGTGCGAGAAAGGAGAAGGAACGACTGCCGCTTCTGGCAGTGCAGATTATGCGAGGGGTAAGAAGACATTTGGAACTGGACCTAAGCGTCCTACTTGGTTGGTACCAGCCAAGTTTCTTAGCCAGATAACTTGGCCCAGTTCCATACATACTCCTATGAACAAGACAAAGGATTTTTAATCGGGAGCCAATGGAGGGTCTTCTGATGATGCTCCAGTTGGGAGGTTTAACACTAGTCTAGCTGCTGTGTTTTGCAAAACCTGCAGCTTAGAGTAGAGCTCCTTGTTTATGGAGGCCAACAGGGTATTGCCATAGTCGATACGGCTCATGATGAGTCCCTGTACCAGCGGTTTCCTGGATTCAGTAGGAATCCAGTGGAAAATTTGCGTAGTTTATGCAAAATGCCATGACTTATGCTGATTATGTGACGTATATGGCTTTTCATAGACAGCTGATTCTCGATGATTACTCTGAGATTTCGTACCACGGATTTGGGCAATGGACACGGGCCCAACTTCAGTGGCCACCAATCACTGGACCAGTGGTCATCCGCCTTGCCAAAGACGATGACCTCTGTTTTACTACCGTTTAGTTGTAGGTGATTGGTACACATCCAATTGTCAATATGGGTCATGCAGTTTTTAAAACAAACCTTAGTGTTGGAGGGGTCAGGGCCAAGGGTAATCAGTAGCTGCATGTAATCAGCATATGACACCACTTCATAACCGTAGGACCTGATTACCCTGGCCAGGGGTGTCACATACAGGTTAAAAAGCATAGGACTCAGGATGGAACCCTGAGGAACTCCTATGCTTACAGACCGTCTGCAAGAGGTCAGGGTACCAACTCATACTGTGGTCGTCCGGTCCATTAGATAATTTCTGAACCAGTCCAATGCCTTGCCCATGACACCCACCTCCCAATGCCGCTGATCTAAGATGCTGTGGGAGATGGTGTCAAAGGCATCTGACAGGTCGAACAGAACGAGCATGGCTGACTGCCCGTAGTCTAGGACAAGTCTGGTGTTGTCTACAACCTCCACCAAGGAGGCTGCGGTACTCTGTGATGCCCTGAACCCTGGCTGTGATGGATCAAGGAGTCCATGACTGTCCAAATGGATGGTATGCTGTTTATTGATCAAGGATTCAAGTACCTTTCCAAAATACGGGAGCAACGAGATAGGCCGATCGTTACTAGGTTCCTTTGAATTGGCAGAAGTTTTTTTTACGATGGTCTTAACCTGTGCTGCTTTCCATGTGACCGGTATCTTTGCTTGTGCTAGTGACATATTGAATATGTCTGTAAGTTTATCTGTAAGCACAGGGGCAATAGTTGGAAAGAAGCGAGGTGAGAATGGATCAGCTGGAGATCCTAATTTGACTTTTGCCAGAGCAGTTGAAACTTCATCTAAGGAAAACATAGTGAATGCCAGCAAAAGGGAGGTGGTGGGATCCAGATTGGTGGCTGAATTGTTATCAAGGGATTTTGTATCGTGGACTGAAAAAGATCTATGGAGAGATTTGATGTTTTCGTTGAAAGGTTTTGACAAAGTGTCAACCCATTCTTGCGATGGTATATTTATCTTGTGAGCAGAAGCGGGGGTAGTAAACTTGTTCAATAATTTATAAAGCTCCTTATTGGAGTTGGTGGCTTTATTGATCCTGTCAATGAAATACAGCTTTTTGGTGTATCTGATGCTGTCTAAATATCCTTGATAAATCTGCTTATATTTTTGACGATCTTCTATGGTCGAAGTTTTTCTCCATCTACGCTCGACATTCCTGCTAGACATTTGTACAGCTTTCAGGGATTCTGAGAACCAGGGTGAGTGTCTGGGCCTAACCTTCACCTTTGACAAAGGTGCTACTGTGTTAAAGACCAATGAGATTGCATCCTCAACGGCCATTGCCGCATGATCAATGTTTTCAATGTGAGCTAGTGGTGGGGGTTAAAATGAGCTGAAAAAGTAGCTAGCGTGACTTAACGCCATGGCCTTCTCCATATAGGTTCACTGTTGGGAAAATATTTTTTTTGTGTTTATTGATAGACCCACCACCATCTGGACTAGTCCCAGTGTGTTCAGGTTTATCACCAGTTGACTGGTGTCGGGGTCAGATAACAGCTCCGCATGATAGTTAAAATCACCAATTAGGAGAAAATTATCTGAAGCTAGTATATGCGGGGCAATAGTTTCCAGTAGGTAGTTTATAAAATTAGTTTTCTGGTGCGGAGGCCTATACACTAGGTCACCTCTCCAGTTTCTTTTTGATTGAGTGTCAATTTTAAAAATTTAACTTTCAGACATTCCTGTGGTTGAGGTGTCTAATGTGGTAATGCCTAATCGCTCCCTGGTAGCTATCGCAATCCTGCCTCCTTTTTTAGTTTCCTCTGCCTAATCTAATAAGATGATATTCTGCAGGAAATGCGGTTGCCACATCAGGGGAAGCATGTTCATGGAGCCAAGATTCCGTAATAAAACACATATCTGGTTTCTCTAGGTCTAAGAGGCTCCATATTTCTAATGCGTGCTTCAGAATTGACCGGGCATTAAAATAAAGCCCCTTTAGTTGATTAAGGATCTCAGTGGTGTTGCTATGCGTTGTTTAATTGAGATAAAGGGAGAGGAGTAGACCTATTAAGGGTTGTGTCTGTATCAGATCAAGGGAACACTTGTTGAGGATCCCATACATCGATGAATTTAGAGTCGTTTTTGTATAACAATGGTTTTAGAGGAATTCTCAGTCCTCTTGGAATGCGTTGTACATGGTGATATCTTATAAGTGTGCTGGTGTGCAGACCCTGGCTGATTTCTCTTTTCATTAAATACAAAAGTTGTTTGATATTACTCTGGACTGATCCAGAACCTGTGGACGTCGTCTCGATTTCGCCAATCAAGGAATACAATATTTGTGCTTCATTCTCTCCAAACATGAATGTATCCGCCTTTTGTCAGTAAGATTCGATATTTCGTATATATATATTTATTTATTGATTTTCTGTAGGGTAGACAGTACAGTATAGCAAGAATAAGTGCACAACTGAAACACAGCAGGATTACATATAACCCACATCATGGCTCAAGGCTTAGGGGCCTACAAACAAAACTCAATGACCCGTACATGAACATGTCCACATTTGCGGAAAGTCATTTGGGCGACAATGTAAATCAGGGTCTTAAGTGCAGCAGTACCTTCACAGTGTGTATTCACATAACGCTTCAATTTTTCGTGGACGTCAAAAGGGTCCCGCCCCCGTAAGGCTGTTTATTGCAGAAAGTAGCCCCACAACACGGTATGCTCACCCTGCGTTAAAGATATAGCATGCACTAGAACATATCGAAAATAGCACTACTAATGGACAATAACACATGAGAATTACCCCACCCCACACAGCCCGCCACATTTCCGCCAGGCCTTCAAGCCGGAATCCAGCGCAGTTTCATGTTCGAGTAACCAATTAGGGGGGAGCAACCATAAGCCCTTGTAAAGCATGAAGAGGTGGTCCAACATCATATACCCAGTACCTGTGCGCTGCATACAGCAGTGTTCCCCGATTGGGGGGGAGATGGGAAGGGGGAGACCGACAAATGCTGGACACAAAAGCACCGGAGGCAGCTGTAGCACAGTGCGCTCTCCTCCCGGCAGTGCCAGCATGTCCCGCGAGGTACCATAAACTGGGAAGCAAGCAAATGCCTACATTGTGGGAGTGTCACTAATGGGGTTTTGTAGTAAGTAAGCCTGCAGCGGGCCCCAGATGTCACGCGGGCGGGAAGAGTGTGGAAGTAGTTCAGCATAAGTGTGAAGTTGATCCTGCCAAAATATCATATCGGACAGCCAGTCCTTAAACTTGGGCGCTCTTCCCCTGCCCCACCTGCAGGCCACTCTCCGCTTGGCAATAGCTAGGCTAAAGGAGACAAATTTACGACTTGGAGCGGGAATATGCGCAGTATACCCCAGCAGGGCCACCAGGGGGGATCTGGGAATCGGCAGAAGGACCATAGCATCCAAAGCCGTAAGCACCTGGCCCCAATAGGCGTGGACCTCTGAGCATTCCGAAGCCAGGTGCAGAAAGTCTGCATTGTACGTCCCACACCTTTCACACTTATTTGTGTCTCGCAACCCAAATTTGTGAAGCTTAACTGGGGTATGATAGCTACGGTGCAGGAACCTATAATGTATCAGTCGAAGCCTGCAGTTAGAGGAGATATGCTCTGTCTGTTTGCAACTAAACAGCCATTGTTCATTGGTAATATCTTGTCCCAGTTCCTGCGCCCACTTAGCTGTCGCTGCACTCGGAGGGTGCTCAACATCACTATATAACGCATGGTAAAGAGTGGACACAAGGTGTGACACAGAGGGTGCTCTTAGAACATGGTGTAGAGGGGCCAGTGTCGCCATCTCGGAAGGATAGGATGGGGTGAAAGCCTGAACACCATGTCGGAGACGAACGTACAAAAATGTTTCCATGACGGACGGCGGTGGATCAGAGCACAGTTGTGGGAGTGTGCGGAATGTACCATTAGTATACAGGTCTCCCCAGCAATGGAGCTTCCTTGTGCGTGCCACCCTCCTAAAAATACCCTCCTGTAGCAGGGATATATCAGGATGATACGTGAGCGGAAGGAGAGGGGAGTGTAAGCAAGGAGCGTGCATATGGTCCCGGATACGGGACCAGGCCATGATCGTGCAGTCCACTGAGGAGGGACTGCGCGCCCGAGGTGAGACATCGGCCAGTAGAACTCCATTCAGCGGGGTGGGATCAGCCAGCCAATGTTCTGTGGCGACATGGGGGGTATATCGAGGCAGATGGAACCAATAATGAGTGTAATGGGCCTGAGCACTGATATAATACAGTTCGAAGTTGGGTATGTCAAAACCTCCTTGGGAATAAGGCCTCATAAGGGTATCCCATTGTATGCGTGCCTGCTTGCCACCTCAGACCAGGCGTATCAGTTCCGACCGCAGCGAAGCAAAAAAATGACAACCAGGGTCATATGGAATATTGATGAAAAGGTATAAAAATTTAGGAAGGATCACCATTTTTATAAGGGACACCCGTCCGGCCATGGATAGTGGAAGGGCGATCCACCGAGTAATGCAGTTTGTGATGTGTTCCATTGCACACCCATAATTCGCTCTCATTAACTCATCCCTATCCGCCAGTACCTGGATACCCAAATATTTAACCTCAGTATCACACCATTTAATTGGATAATCCATATCAAAGGGAGAAACAGCACTAGTCAAGGGGAATAGCATTGACTTGGTCCAATTGATATGAATACCGGAGTAACCGCCAAATTTGATAAATTCCAGCAGAAGGGAGTTAAGATTATGTTGCGGGTCTTTAACATATAACGTGACATCATCGGCATACAGTGAAATAAGGATTGGTCACAACAAGCACCGGAGGCCCATATGATTGTAGTGCTGTCGAATTTTCGCTGCTAGGGGTTCCATGATCAAGGCGAACAGGAGGGGAGACAGCGGACACCCCTGTTGCGTGCCCCGGGATAACGAAAAGGAGGAGGAGGTATGGCCATTAACTAAAACCCTAGCAGTGGGAGAGGTGTATAATAAACGAATCCATGAAACGAAACCTACAGGTAAGCCCATATTCTGCAAGATGGTGAAGAGGTAGTCCCATTCCACAGAATCAAAAGCTGGGTCATGCAGTTTTTAAAACAAACCTTAGTGTTGGATGGGTCAGGGCCAT
Organism: Triturus cristatus; assembly: GCF_964204655.1. Taxonomy (NCBI): domain Eukaryota; kingdom Metazoa; phylum Chordata; class Amphibia; order Caudata; family Salamandridae; genus Triturus; species Triturus cristatus. The sequence goes on from NC_140588.1 coordinate 517,097,480, forward strand.
GGGTAATCAGTAGCTGCATGTAATCAGCATATGACACCACTTCATAACCGTAGGACCTGATTACCCTGGCCAGGGGTGTCACATACAGGTTAAAAAGCATAGGACTCAGGATGGAACCCTGAGGAACTCCTATGCTTACAGACCGTCTGCAAGAGGTCAGGGTACCAACTCATACTGTGGTCGTCCGGTCCATTAGATAATTTCTGAACCAGTCCAATGCCTTGCCCATGACACCCACCTCCCAATGCCGCTGCTCTAAGATGCTGTGGGAGATGGTGTCAAAGGCATCCGACAGGTCGAACAGAACGAGCATGGCTGACTGCCCGTAGTCTAGGGCAAGTCTGGTGTTGTCTACAACCTCCACCAAGGAGGCTGCGGTACTCTGTGATGCCCTGAACCCTGGCTGTGATGGATCAAGGAGTCCATGACTGTCCAAATGGATGGTATGCTGTTTATTGATCAAGGATTCAAGTACCTTTCCAAAATACGGGAGCAACGAGATAGGCCGATCGTTACTAGGTTCCTTTGAATTGGCAGAAGTTTTTTTTAGGATGGTCTTAACCTGTGCTGCTTTCCATATGACCGGTATCTTTGCTTGGGCTAGTGACATATTGAATATGTCTGTAAGTTTATCTGTAAGCACAGGGGCAATAGTTGGAAAGAAGCGAGGTGAGAATGGATCAGCTGGAGATCCTAATTTGACTTTTGCCAGAGCAGTTGAAACTTCATCTAAGGAAAACATAGTGAATGCCAGCAAAAGGGAGGTGGTGGGATCCAGATTGGTGGCTGAATTGTTATCAAGGGATTTTGTATCGTGGACTGAAAAAGATCTATGGAGAGATTTGATGTTTTCGTCGAAAAGTTTTGACAAAGTGTCAACCCATTCTTGCGATGGTATATTTATCTTGTGAGCAGAAGCGGGGGTAGTAAACTTGTTCAATAATTTATAAAGCTCCTTATTGGAGTTGGTGGCTTTATTGATCCTGTCAATGAAATACAGCTTTTTGGTGTATCTGATGCTGTCTAAATATCCTTGATAAATCTGCTTATATTTTTGACGATCTTCTATGGTCGAAGTTTTTCTCCATCTACGCTCGACATTCCTGCTAGACATTTGTACAGCTTTCAGGGATTCTGAGAACCAGGGTGAGTCTCTGGGCCTAACCTTCACCTTTGACAAAGGTGCTACTGTGTTAAAGACCAATGAGATTGCATCCTCAACGGCCATTGCCGCATGATCAATGTTTTCAATGTGAGCTAGTGGTGGGGGTTAAAATGAGCTGAAAAAGTAGCTAGCGTGACTTAACGCCATGGCCTTCTCCATATAGGTTCACTGTTGGGAAAATATTTTTTTGGTGTTTATTGATAGAGAGTATTTTAACAAATTATGATCCGACCAGAGCAGAGGGAAGGGGGATTCCACTCCTACATTGGTTGAGTTGGTGAACGAAAGATCGAGAGTATGGCCAGCCAGATGCGTGGGACCCACCACCATCTGGACTAGTCCCAGTGTGTTCAGGTTTATCACCAGTTGACTGGTGTCAGGGTCAGATAACAGCTCCGCGTGATAGTTAAAATCACCAATTAGGAGAAAATGATCTGAAGCTAGTATATGCGGGGCAATAGTTTCCAGTAGGTAGTTTATAATATTAGTTTTCTGGTGCGGAGGCCTATACACCAGGTCACCTCTCCAGTTTCTTTTTGATTGAGTGTCAATTTTAAAAATTTAACTTTCAGACATTCCTGTGGTTGAGGTGTCTAATGTGGTAATGCCTAATCGCTCCCTGGTAGCTATCGCAATCCTGCCTCCTTTTTTAGTTTCCTCTGCCTAATCTAATAAGATGATATTCTGCAGGAAATGCGGTTGCCACATCAGGGGAAGCATGTTCATGGAGCCAAGATTCCGTAATAAAACACATATCTGGTTTCTCTAGGTCTAAGAGGCTCCATATTTCTAATGCGTGCTTCAGAATTGACCGGGCATTAAAATAAAGCCCCTTTAGTTGATTAAGGGTCTCAGTGGTGTTGCTATGCGTTGTTTACTTGAGATAAAGGGAGAGGAGTAGACCTATTAAGGGTTGTGTCTGTATCAGATCAAGGGAACACTTGTTGAGGATCCCATACATCGATGAATTTAGAGTCGTTTTTGTATAACAATGGTTTTAGAGGAATTCTCAGTCCTCTTGGAATGCGTTGTACGTGGTGATATCTTATAAGTGTGCTGGCGTGCAGACCCTGGCTGATTTCTCTTTTCATTAAATACAAAAGTTGTTTGATATTACTCTGGACTGATCCAGAACCTGTGGACGTTGTCTCGATTTCGCCAATCAAGGAATACAATATTTGTGCTTCATTCTCTCCAAATATGAATGTATCCGCCTTTTGTCAGTAAGATTCGATATTTCATATATATCTATTTATTTATTGATTTTCTGTAGGGTAGACAGTACAGTATAGCAAGAATAAGTGCACAACTGAAACACAGCAGGATTACATATAACCCACATCATGGCTCAAGGCTTAGAGGCCTACAAACAAAACTCAATGACCCGTACATGAACATGTCCACATTTGCGGAAAGTCATTTGGGCGACAATGTAAATCAGGGTCTTAAGTGCAGCGGTACCTTCACAGTGTGTATTCACATAACGCTTCAATTTTTCGTGGACGTCAAAAGGGTCCCGCCCCCATAAGGCTGTTTATTGCAGAAAGTAGCCCCACAACACGGTATGCTCACCCTGCGTTAAAGATATAGCATGCACTAGAACATATCGAAAATAGCACTACTAATGGACAATAACACATGAGAATTACCCCACCCCACACAGCCCGCCACATTGCCGCTAGGCCTTCAAGCCGGAATCCAGCGCAGTTTCATGTTCGAGTAACCAATTAGGGGGGAGCAACCATAAGCCCTTGTAAAGCATGAAGAGGTGGTCCAACATCATATACCCAGTACCTGTGCGCAGCATACAGCAGTGTTCCCCGATTGGGGGGGAGATGGGAAGGGGGGGACCGACAAATGCTGGACACAAAAGCACCGGAGGCAGCTGTAGCACAGTGCGCTCTCCTCCCGGCAGTGCCAGCATGTCCCGCGAGGTACCATAAACTGGGAAGCAAGCAAATGCCTACATTGTGGGAGTGTCACTAATGGGGTGTTGTAGTAAGTAAGCCTGCAGCGGGCCCCAGATGTCACGCGGGCGGGAAGAGTGTGGAAGTAGTTCAGCATAAGTGTGAAGTTGATCCTGCCAAAATATCATATCGGACAGCCAGTCCTTAAACTTGGGCGCTCTTCCCCTGCCCCACCTGCAGGCCACTCTCCGCTTGGCAATAGCTAGGCTAAAGGAGTCAGATTTACGACTTGGAGCGGGAATATGCGCAGTATACCCCAGCAGGGCCACCAGGGGGGATCTGGGGATCGGCAGAAGGACCATAGCATCCAAAGCCGTAAGCACCTGGCCCCAATAGGCGTGGACCTCTGAGCATTCCGAAGCCAGGTGCAGAAAGTCTGCATTGTCCGTCCCACACCTTTCAGACCTATTTGTGTCTCGCAACCCAAATTTGTGAAGCTTAACTGGGGTATGATAGCTACGGTGCAGGAACCTATAATGTATCAGTCGAAGCCTGCAGTTAGAGGAGATATGCTCTGTCTGTTTGCAACTAAACAGCCATTGTTCGTTGGTAATATCTTGTCCCAATTCCTGCGCCAACTTAGCTCTCGCTGCACTCGGAGGGTGCTCAACATCACTATATAACGCATGGTAAAGAGTGGACACAAGGTGTGACACAGAGGGTGCTCTTAGAACATGGTGTAGAGGGGCCAGTGTCGCCGGCTCGGAAGGATAGGATGGGGTGAAAGCCTGAACACCATGTCGGAGACGAACGTACAAAAATGTTTCCATGACGGACGGCGGTGGATCAGAGCACAGTTGTGGGAGTGTGCGGAATGTACCATTAGTATATAGGTCTCCCCAGCAATGGAGCTTCCTTGTGCGTGCCACCCTCCTAAAGATACCCTCCTGTAGCAGGGATATATCAGGATGATACGTGAGCGGAAGGAGAGGGGAGTATAAGCAAGGAGCGTGCATATGGTCCCGGATACGGGACCAGGCCATGATCGTGCAGTCCACTGAGGAGGGACTGCGCGCCCGAGGTGAGACATCGGCCAGTAGAACTCCATTCAGCGGGGTGGGATCAGCCAGCCAATGTTCTGTGGCGACATGGGGGGTATATCGAGGCAGATGGAACCAATAATGAGTGTAATGGGCCTGAGCACTGATATAATACAGTTCGAAGTTGGGTATGTCAAAACCTCCTTGGGAATAAGGCCTCATAAGTGTATCCCATTGTATGCGTGCCTGCTTGCCACCTCAGACCAGGCGTATCAGTTCCGACCGCAGCGAAGCAAAAAAATGACGACCAGGGTCATATGGAATATTGATGAAAAGGTATAAAAATTTAGGAAGGATCGCCATTTTTATAAGGGACACCCGTCCGGCCATGGATAGTGGAAGGGCGATCCACCGAGTAATGCAGTTTGTGATGTGTTCCATTGCACACCCATAATTCGCTCTCATTAACTCATCCCGATCCGCCAGTACCTGGATACCCAAATATTTAACCTCAGTATCACACCATTTAATTGGATAATCCATATCAAAGGGAGAAACAGCACTAGTCAAGGGGAATAGCATTGACTTGGTCCAATTGATATGAATACCGGAGTAACCGCCAAATTTGATAATCTCCAGAAGAAGGGAGTTAAGATTATGTTGCGGGTCTTTAACATATAACGTGACATCATCGGCATACAGTGAAATAAGGATTGGTCGCAACAAGCACCGGAGGCCCATATGATTGTAGTGCTGTCGAATTTTCGCTGCTAGGGGTTCCATGATCAAGGCGAACAGGAGGGGAGACAGTGGACACCCCTGTTGCGTTCCCCGGGATAATGAAAAGGAGGAGGAGGTATGGCCATTAACTAAAACCCTAGCAGTGGGAGAGGTGTATAATAAACGAATCCATGAAACGAAACCTACAGGTAAGCCCATATTCTGCAAGATGGTGAAGAGGTAGTCCCATTCCACAGAATCAAAAGCCCTGGAGGCGTCTAAGAACACCGCCGCCAGGTGCAGTCTAGGGTCAACCGCCTGTAAAATGGAGAACAGCGTTCTGAGGTTGTGGGACGTGGCTCTTCCGGGAATGAAATCAGACTGGTCCGGCAGCACCAGTTTATCCTTAAGAAGACGGAGACAGTTAGCCAGCAGTTTAGCCAAGATTTTGGTGTCTGCGTTGATAAGAGATAGCGGCCTATACGACTCGCATTTATCTGCCGGCTTGCCAGGCTTCAGCAACGACGTGATCAACGCTTCTCCCATCGTTGCGGGCAGGATCTGCGCCTTCTGGGCCTCGAAAAAGCCCCCCTTCAATACTGGAAGTAATTGATCTATATACGCTTTATAAAAATCGATGGGGAGGCCGTCTGAACCTGGCGCCTTCCCTGACGCTGTCTGCATTATGGCCCCACGTATTTCATCATCCTCAAAGGGTGCCGCTAGGAACTGACGCTGAGAATCGCCCAGCCACCCAAGAGCTATATCCTGCAAGTAGGGAGCAAAATCTGGAGGTGAAGTGCGCTGCGAGCTGTACAAGTCTTTGCAATATTTAACAAAGACATTGAGTATGCTGAGACTGTCCCTGAGTCTATTTCCATCGCCGTCCACCACATCCAGCACATAATTAGAGAACCTAGGCTGTCTGATGGTGCTCGCCAAAGCCCGTCCAGGCCTCTCCCCCTCCCCGTACCTACGGGCAGTAAAGTATTTACCTCGAAACTTCACCTCCCGAGACGCAGTATCAATGTAATCCGTGAGTTTTTCGCAGAGGATAGCCCGCTGAGTGTTAGAGTTAGTTTCCCACATATCAAGCTCCAACTGCCTGATCTCCAGCTCCAGACCACGCAGTCTGTTTCTAATGTCGCGGAGCACTCCAAAACTTTTGGATATACAAACACCCCTGACCGTGACGTTGAAGGCCTCCCAAAATATACCCATATCGTCGACAGTACCCTTATTTCTATCCAGGAAGGCAGCAATCTCCTCCCCCAGCTCCGCATGAAACACCGCATCTCGAAGTGCCTTGGGAATGAGCCTCCAGCAGCGGGGAGTAGCACTAGAGTTAGGGGGTAACAGTTCGAGGTATACCGGTGCATGATCAGAGTGTGTGCGGGCCAAGTGAGCGACACTACGGATCCAGGGCGTAACCCCGCGGGAGCAGACCCAGTAGTCCAGCCGGGACCATGTGGAGTGACCCGCCGTATGGAAGGTGCCCTCCTTAGTAGCGGGATGTACATATCGCCACGCATCGACAAGCCCATGGTCATTAAATAATCCTGAGAGAGTCTCCCGAGTATTGGTATAGTGATGGGGAAGAGGGTTAGAGCGATCCATGGAGGGGCACAGAGTAGTGTTGAAATCCCCTCCCCATATGACATGCGTGGAGCATATTTTTAGTATTTGACCCCAGAGGGCAGTGAAGTAGCCTGGATCGTCTGTGTTAGGACCATAACTGCAAACAAGCAAGACAGACTGCGTCGCCAGCGTGCCCCAGAGTAGACAACTTTGGCCGGCGGAGTCACTATATGTTCCCCCCACAATAAATGGTGTGGTTTTTTTAATGAGAATTAACGTGCCACGGGAGTATGTGGAGTAGGACGAATAAACACATGTTGAAGCCCATTTGGTACCAAAAAAGGGAGGATGTCGGGGATCCATGTGCGTTTCCTGGAGCAGGGCTATGTGAATGTGATGCCTATCTAGGTACGCTAATATCTGTCGGCGCTTTCGAGGGTCGCGGAGTCCCCTGACGTTCCACGTAAGCAGTTTGAGGCATGAAGAGTCATGATGCGTCATCTATGCGGGCGCGATAATGAAGAATGATAAAGCTGTAAGTTTCGCAGGAACCCGTGACCAATTACGCATATCAGACCCTGTGCATCCGTATGTGTCTCCCAATCGTGAAAACAAATAAAACAAGTTCCAGCCCATACCTTCCTGCCTACAACTAAGCATTGAAGTAAACCGTCCCTACAGGGACACAAAACCACCCAACCCACCCCCACCCACAACGACACCCCAAACGTGCCAGCATAGCATAGCCCCCCCCAAAAAAATAAACAATGGCCAACAGTTTTTTGCCACCAACTGCGGTCAGCATGGAGATGACTTCATGTGACATAAACAACACAACAAAGTGGCCAACAACATAGGGGAATTCCCGTAGGAGGCGCTAGGGGACGGTTCTCCCTTCCCGTGCCTAACGCTAGCCACATCACATCCCCTGGGTGTCACCCCATGGTGGGAAAGAGTGGCGCTTAACGGGAAAGGTGCTTGGAAAAGCAGCTATTTGTACATCTGCACAGCGTGCAACAGACACTGCAAACAGGCCGGCTGGGCCTCAATCAATAAAGGAATGTCGTAGGACGCTGAACTAGTCAAATGTCTGTTCAGAGGCGGCGGGCCGCTGAGTGCCAAACAGATAAACATTACCAGAATGGTATCATAGTTATTAACAGTGGCCCACAATACAGTGAACACTAATTGTAGAACACTGAGTAATACAAGTGAGGGGGCAGCCCAGCCCAAGGTTAACTCAGCAGAGGAGAAGAAGATCTAGAGGGACTGTCCTGCCGGGGAGAGCGTCTCGAAGTAGTCTTCAGGAAGTCCTCGGCCTGCTGAGTGTTGGTGCAGAAGACCTGTTTCCCCTTATATGTAATTCGAAGCCGTGCAGGGTATAAGAGAGCATATTCGATCTGAGCGTTATGAAGTTTTTGCTTGACGGCGAGGAACTTTCGGCGCGCCTCCTGCACCGCCATGGTGAAGTCTGGATAAATTGTGAAAGCATTACCTTCAAACTGCAGTGGTTTCAGTTCACGTGCCTTCTGTAATGCCACATCACGATCTCGGTAGTTAAGGAGGCGCGCGATGATGGGGCGAGGAGCATCCCCAGGAGGGGGACGTGGGCCCAGGGAGCGATGCGCACATTCAACCACTAAGTGTTTTGAAAAGGTGCTCTTCAGAAGACGTTCGATGTATACCACCATGCGCCCAGTATTGGTGCTCTCGGGAATGCCTAGAATGCGGACATTGTTGCGGTGGCTCCTAGCTTCGATGTCCTCATTCTTAGCCGCAATAACTTTGAGGAGTTTATCCATCTGAGCGACCTGAGATTTCATCCGAGTAGTGACATCTTCGTTCTCCGATATGTGTCTTTCCGCCTCTTTTAACTGCCCATCATGTTTGTCAACCTTGTGCACAAAGAAGTCAAGCCTGGTGTTCATGGGATCCATTTTCCCCGATAAATCCGACAAGTTATGCTGAACCGCCCGGAGCAGTGTTTTTACATCATCCTCCGAGGATGGCGGAGCGGGCTGCGTGTGATCCATAGTGTCAGATTCTGCCCCAGCAGCAGTGGACCTCGTCGCCGCCTTTTTTGCCTCAAAGTTCAAGCGAGGCTGGCGTCCATCGGGCTTCCCCATCCTAGCCAACAGTCACACCCGCAATCCCCCAACGTGCGGGGAACCACAGGGATGCGCAGGGCGGTGAGGCGACCAAGCTGTACAGTGGGCCAGTCGCTGTGTGTGGAGCGTGTCCGAAACCGACAGGGCAGTAATGAGGTGTCCGTACGCGCCACAACACACAATCTTGCGTCAATATAGGACCCTAGCCGGACCTGCCAGGGATCATCAGAGTCGATCAGATAGGCCCCGGGCACTGCAAACAGATGAAGGGGTTGCATGCCAGTAAATGCTGCTGTCGAGAAGTACTGTAGGAGAGGAGGCCCAGGTGGGACTTAGGAGGGTGCTAGCAGCGTGGCCTGCAGGACCAGCTGGAGCACCATGGCAGAGGACCACAGAGACCCCAGCGCAATGTGCAGCTACCGTCGTAGAGGACCACGGTGGGGGGTGGCCGCAGGATCCACTCCAGCAAATCTCAGGGACCCGGTTCAGTACGGGGGAACCTGTCCACTCAAGCGGGCCACAGGAGACACCATATGGGTAGTGTAGACGTGTCAGAGGCCCACAGTCTTAGCGCCGATAGGCAGGGTCATGGCACGCCTGGCAGCCAGCTACCCGAGGCCCACCCACGCCGCTCCCCCACGGCAGGGAAGGCAACAGCTGACGTAGCCGGGGCCAGCAGGGGCGAAGCGGCAGGGTTGTAGCACATCAGGGGAGCAGGGCGTGCCGCAGCTTACCGCTCCTCCAGACGCTCCAGTTCATGAAACGGCCACAGGCCGCCACAGGCAAGCGGCAAGGCGGCCGCCCCAGACCCAGCAACGAGCAGCAGCGATCCGAAACAGGGCCTCCGGAGCACAGCTCAGGTCCACCAACACAGATGAGGCCCCCCCTCAATCCAGGTCCGCAGGCAGAGGACGACAAGAAACGAGACGCACCTCCGGTCTCCGGCGCTCCCACGTCCCATACAGCAGCAGATCCCCACAGCGGAGGCCCGAGACAGGGCCGCGAGGTCACCGCTCAGGTCCGCCAGCAAGGAAGGGGCACACTTCGGCTCAGATCCGCCGACACATATGGCGGGAAGCAGGTACGGTGGAGTTTCGCCTCGAGTCACCGGCGTCCCAGCATCCGAGACCACAGCAGGTTTTCGTAGGCGGGGGCAAGCAGCGGCGGCATTAACTGCAGAGATCCCAGAGGCCGCAACGTTGGCCCGCCTATGTTGATGAGGCCCTCCGCCTCGTGGCAAGCCGCGGCTCTCGCGTAGTCACCACAGCCAGTGCCAGGCTCCACGAGACAGACCCAGAGGGATCCCCGCCATCAAATCCACCTCGTATCCAGAGCCAGCCAGCCTCAATTTCCGGCACAGTGATAGCGGAGTGTACGGGCTTCAACTAGACAGCATCAACCTTCATGCCACAGCAGTGCAAACAAGGATAAATTGCGGATATTTTCACCAAGCGTCCCGAGCCTCACAGGTGTGCGGCCATCTGGGATGTGCGCCACCCAGCGCCTCCAAGATTCGATATTTCATCGTAGGACATTGTGCTGTCTGGTGCTGTGATCCTGGTTTAGAATGAACTGTAAATCAACGGGTATTGGATCACACACACCGCTTACATCAAGAAAGTTTTTTGCAAATGATATCTTCAATATAAGAAATTGTAAGGGCTTGCACCAAGGTATCACCCTCTAAACATGGGTGTATGATACACTGAGTTATGTTGTGTTCACCTTTTCATATCTTTCACTTTTTTCTCACTTTCTTTTCTCTCACTTTCTTTTACTGTTTTACTGTGCTTTTTCATACGCTTAACTGTGACCTGATATGAATGTGAATACCCTCATTAAGGCACTCTCTTACTACATTATTTCTTCAATATGCTCTTTTACTACATTCTCCTTTTTTTTACTACATTCACCTTCCTTTTTTCTCATTTACCCTCCTTTTTTCACATTTACCCTGTTTTCACATTTATGCACGGTGTTGTGTAGAAACTGCTTTTTTCTTATTGACACCACGTTAAGATGGCCACTGCAATGTTTTTATATTGACACCACGTTAAAATGGACACCACATTTTCTGCTACAGTCCTTTTTCACTTTTTGCACTCTTGAGCATGCTAATTGGCAGCCATCCCATGCGTTTTCATTTCCACAAATCGCGTTCCAAGAATTGTACAGCTGGATCTCCCGAAGCATGCTACACATTTAAGCACTATAAGATACAATGATTTTGCGATGTAATTTTCATTTTAACAAGGTAGCTCGTGTATGAAGATCGTTGCATGATTAGACGTGTTTAAAAGGTGCCGGCAGTATTGAGGTTTTTTTACTCACGTCTTCATCCCAGTTAGCCATCGGGACAGAACTTCAATTTGAATCACATGAATGCTAACATCTATATCAACGCACAGTTATCATACTCCGTACCATTTTTTGCACATGGTTTCACGATCACACCACCTTTTTAATAAGGTTTTAGCCACAGATCATTGTAGTGCATGTTGCACAGGTTCTGCTTTACTTTTTGTATTTTTTGTAGAGTTTTGTCACCAGCACCTTAAAATGACACAAGGCACAAGGTACTAGGGTATTGATACTTTCTTTTTGAGTTTAGTTGCTTCAATTCGCCTATTCTCGTTGTTTCCTTAGGAAATTACCCCCTGATAAAGGACGGAAGTCTGCCCGAAATGCATTGGGGCTAATGCACTCTTGTTTTCTAAAATGCTTCATTTACTATGGATTTATATGAAGAATATGTATAACTCATGAATTCAATGAGATCACTCCAATACATCCCACAATAAATGGTGTGTTGAAACATCTACTTTTGAACTTGGATTCTATTGATTAAAAAACTTTTTCCAATTGGATCTCAGGTAGTGCACTCTGAGTGACACTTCCCAGTGGGGAGGTGCAACAGTGTTCAAGACATGTCTTAACCTGAAGCCACCAAGATAATCATTGTGTTCATTGCCAGTGACTACAAACAACAATTGTTAGAATGTTGACTCTATGAGATTCATGTTTATGGCTTCACTCCTTCTTTAATAGTGCCAAGTTCCTGGGCTTTAACAATGACACCAACCTCAGTTCTAAAGATCAGATTTTGTATAACACAATAATTACATTGAAAACACTGGCATTTATCCAAAGAGTGAAGATCTTCCAACTAAAAGCAGACTTCACAAACATCATCATTGTGTTGGTATTTTCCCACCTGTGCTAGCGGGCATCCCTGTGATCCATGGTACTCCACATTAAAGTACTGTACGCCATCATAAGTCCATGCATTTATGACTGGATGACAATGACCCTCAGCGAACTTAACTGGCACTTATCTCCAGCCCATATCATTCTGAGTACCCGCTGCACAGTATACAAGAAATCCAATTCTGTAATTTCACTGTACCTAATGAGGCAGAATAAGACCCTATTTGGATGACAGATTATGTGAAATGGTAACATCTTTATACTGGAAATCAGGAAATGGAGGAAGGAGAAGGTGATATGCCAGGCATTTCTTGGTTTTGCTACCAGAATCTTGACACAGTTCCAGTCCAGATCAGCTAGACCTTTCGGTTCTGGGCTTTGTGAAGAAGCTGAAAACCAATCTTTTCAAGCAAGAGTGCATAAAAGGCAACCACCCAGAAACTGGATCACACTTGAAGATTTCCTACTTTCGAATCTTCCAAATCTCCAGTCCAATTCACTCTCCTACATGCAACTCATAAGCTCCCTTCTCTTTACAAACTCTGTCTGTAAACTCCACCCCAGTGCCCTTCCTCTCTCCAATTTAAGCCTCAGCACTTGATGATGTATCCTCAGTCCCCTGCTCTCGTTCTCCATTTGTCTTTATCACATGCTGAAAAAATACATCTTGCGTAACGACCTTGCATTGGAGTGAGGTATGGACTATATAAATCACAAACATTCTCCAAGACATACATAAGCATCAATGTTGTACTTATTTGGGGTATAGGGTTAAGGGTTTGTGGAGTAGTGATACAGGTTTTGGGTACAGGTTTCAAGTGTAAATATATGGGATCAGGAATTTAGTGGTTGGGGGGGCAAGGTTTAGGGCTTTAGGGATAAGGATACTGGGTTTAAATGAAAGGACTTCTGGAATGGGGTATAGCCTTGAGGATTATATGTTTGGGTTATAGAGTTAACATGTAAGGGTTTGGGGTAAAGGGTTAAGAGTTTGAATCTTTGGATACAAGTTTTGGGTATACTTTAAGGGTATTGGTATAGGGTTAATGCTTTGGAGTATGAGGTTAATGAAATAAGGTAACGTGTTAATGGTAAAAGATTTAGGATAACGCTTTAAAGGCATGAGGGAATGGTTTGAGATACATGGTTATGCTTATGGCGTTGGTATAGGGATACCTATAATTAATTAATAATTAATGGGATAGGTTATAGGTGTTCAGGGTATGGTTTAAGGCACTAAAGGTTAATGGCTAAGGGTAGTGTTAAGGCTATGAACTACAGGTATACAGTGAAAATGGTTAAGGGTTTGATGAATAGGATTAAGGGCTTGCGGTAAAGGGATTGGGGCTTAAGATGTCGCATCTGGAAATGTGTTTAATTTAAGCACACTTCATTGAAACAAATAGCATCCCAGACACCTCTCAATCTGGATTCCGCTGCAACCACAGCACCGAGACCGCCCTCATTGCCGCCAACATAACATCCTTGCCCTCCACTACCAAGGCCACACAGCAGCCCTTACCCTCCTGTACCTAACAGCAGCTTTCAACACCTTCTCCCACCGCATACTAGCCACCAGGCTCCACAACGCGGCATCCAAGGAATAGCCTTAGGCTGCATATGATCTTTTCTCTCGGACAGAACACAGATAATAAGACTCCCGCCCTTCCTCTCAGAACTTACAGAGATCAGATGCGGAGTACCCCAAGGATCCTCCCTCAGACCAAACTCTTCAACGTCTCCATGGCCCCCCTTGCAACCATCATCAGAAACCATGGACTCAACATCGTCTCCTACACCGATGATAGCTAGCTCATCCACTCTCTCACCAATGAACCCAATATCACCATGCGTAATTTCCAAGAAGGGATGAAAACCATCACAACCAGGATGAGCAACAGCTGCCTGAAGCTCAGCTCGGAGAAAACAGAAGTCCTCATCCTCGGCTCCACCTCCTCCGCATGGAACAACACCTGGTGGCCCCCTGCCCTCAGAAACTCACCCACCCCAATGGACCATGCATGCAACCTCGGCATCCTACTCACCTCTTCACTCACCATGAATCGCCAGATCAAAGCTGTATCCTCTGCATGCTTCAACTCCCTCCGTATACTTCGCAAGACTTTCAAGTGGATCCCCTCCACTCCTGGAAAACCATCACCCACGCACTTATCAACAGCAGACTGGACTATGGAAACACTCTCTATGCCAGAATCAACAAAAATCTCCTCCACAAACTCCAGACCGTCCAGAACGCTGCAGCGAGACATCCTCGACGTCCCACAACATGACCACATCACCCAACACCTCTGCGACCTCCACTGGCTCCCCGTTGAAAGAAGAATAACCGTCAAACTGCTCACACATGCCGACAAAGCCCTCCACAACACTGGACCCCAATACCTCAATGACCAAATCTTCTTCCACGCCCCCAAGAGAAACCTTCGCTCAGCTGAACTCACCTTAGCCACCATTCCCCGTTTCTACAGGACCCGAGCAGGTGGAAGATCCTTCTCCTACCTCGCAGCCAAGACCTGGAACAAACTCCCCCTTCACCTCCGACGAAGCCTGACACTGCACCAATTCTGAAAGGACCTCAAGACCTGGCTCTTTCAATGACCCCAACAGAGCTGCTCACATCCTCTCCCCCAGAGCCTTGAGACCCTCATGGGTGAGTAGTGCGCTCTACAAAACCTTGATTGATTGATTGAAGGTGCATTAGTGAGTATTCTCTTTGAGCTTATCTGTATGTGCAAAGAGTTATTTTTCACAGTAACGCTGAACGCGATTAAGTTAAAAGAAAGAGGTGCAAATAGAAGTGTCAAAATTGAACTGATGCTATTTTTCAACAAATTCCAATTAACAATGTACAAGCGTATTTCCAACCCTTGTCAAAAATGCTGAGCTCTGTTTCACAGCTCCTGAAAGTCGATATTTGACTCATTATTAAAGGAAGAGCCAATACGTCTCAGGGATACCATGTTTTTCCTTCCGGCAACATTTCATGAACCTATGGCACCTGTGACTAGATGTCAATAATAAAAGATTTAGCTTATCTTCAATATTCAGCATCAAGGGCGCCTTGAGACCCTCACGGGTGAGTAGCACGCTTTATAAACCCCTGATTGATTGATTAATTCCCCTGATTGATTGATTAATTGATTGAAGAAAAGAAGAGCCATCCAGGCCTTTGTAGATAAGGCATTCTAGATGAAGGGACAGATGCTCCTTTATTACCCAGCAGCATTGATCAAAGGTCTAAAAGAACTATTCAATATACCCCAGTGGCCCTGACAAAAAGATCTCACAGGATATAAGATAACACTTTTTAAAAAATATTGGTTGGCAGAGAAATAATGATGCAGGCAGCAATGGACGTTGCTGTGAACACGTACCAGAGTGTTTAGTCCCATGATCTCAACTACAAATAAGTTAAGGAGCTTGTGAATGATTTTTGACAAATGTGTAGTTGAAATAAAAAAAAACACAAAACATGTTACTGTATTGGCTGCAATCAGCCACGGATACAAGGCCCTTCACAACACCGGACCCGCATACCTGAACAGCCGCCTCTCCTTCCACGCATCCAAAAGACACTTCTGATCAGCCCAACTCGGGCAGCCAAAGCCTGGAACACCCTCCCCCTCCAACTCCGGCAATCTCTCACATTGCCCCAGTTCAGGAAGGACCTCAAGAACTGTCTCTTCAGATGAACCCAGCACTCAATGGAGCCGTCCCTCCTTCTCCCCCAGCAGCTTGAGACCCTCACAGGTGAGTAGTTGCACTTTACCAGCTCTGATTGATTGAGCCTTAATAAATACATACTACTTCACTCCAACATTAATGCTCACAACACATATCTATAACCCGCTGTTACAGTTCACACATTACTTGTAATTAAAATATAACAGATTTCACTTTTTTTACATCAGGCACTTGCTGTAGATGGCTGTAACATCTTGACACCCATCCTAAGATGTTTGCATAATGTAGAATCACAGTACACCTCACTAAGTGATTGAAACACCGTTTTCATATAACTGTTGCCTAGATACAGATTTGCTTTACTATTTTTAAATCCTTGTTTGCTAATGTCTGTCTCCGATTGATTACATTTAAACTTAAATTGATGCCATCCTTTTCCTGAGCAGCTAAAAACCAGAACCCCCCATTTTTGGAGAACATTTAAATAGACATTTATATCTTTTTAGCTGGTGATAATCTGGTGATATCGCATTCAGCAATGCAACATCTGTCATTTACAAATATTTAGCTTCCTTTCCAATAAAGTGATAACATTCAGCTACAACTCTTTATTCAGTGCACCTATAAAATCAATTTGTATGTGAGATAGTGCTGTATTACTTATTTTCATAGGCACTAAAATATGATGAAACTGCCACTAAGATTCTGTTAGGAAAGGAATGTCACCTTGATGGTTTATAGTGGGCACCTCTGCCTTGAGCTGCTGACTTTGTGCATTTCTACAATTCTGACTTTCCTTCTTCCTGTGCTGTCACACTTGGTTAGTGGGTGCAGAAGCCGAGGCTTGTCCATGACAATGCGAGGTCCTGGACCTGTCCTAAGACCTGATGAGCCACACCAAGGGTACACTTAGAGTGGACAGAGGACTACTGTCCTTGCCGTGGGTTTACCACAAAAGACAGTGGGGGCAGCATATCAATTTTTATCATCTCCTATAATTAACCAGACCGTTTTAGCTGTGTCAGTGAGGGCATGGGCTGCTCTCATATAAGGTTTTGATGTTATGTAAAAACTCAGCACCTTTTGCTGACAATCTGTGTGTTTGTGAAGAGCGTGTGTGTGTCTGTGTGCGTGTGTGTGTAAAATATGTGTGATGCACATGTGTAGTAGTAAGACTCTGTGCATGAATGAGTCTGAACACTAAAACCAGTGCCAGAACTTGCAATTAAGTCTCAAAATGTCTCTTTTAGCAATCACAGAGAAGTTTTCTCTTCCAATGAGCAGGCCATATATTTCACAAATGTATAGTACAGAAGAGACTCAACGCAGCTGCAGTAAAATTCGGCACATGGAGCTATTAAAGGAAAGAGGGAGCTGATTATGGGGAAACCCTTGTGTTGATGTAATGCTTGTGATAAATTGCTGTAAGAAACTGTATTATTAGTTGAGCATCCACCTCAAGTAATATTCACATTCCTTGTCAGGGTGAACCACTAAAGTCACTAAATACATCTGAGTTCAACCCCCTGTTAGCTATGGCACAGAGCAGACAGGCTCACCATAGTGTTCATGCAGTACTAAAACTGCAATAAAGTTTAAATACAATACAATGAAAACCTCAAAACAAATTAGAAAAACAGTGAAAAAAAATAAACAAACTGAAACCAAAATGATTTAAAAAAATCGAATAAGGAGAAAAGGAGACACAAATTGTTAAAGTGCCAAAAGTACCTATTGCCACTGATAATCAATGGTCGCAGTAGAACAGGAAATAGGAGCAGTTTGATGCTGGAGTGATGGAGTGCGGTTGGATACACCAATAAGTATCGTCCTGAGCAAAACAAATTCCCTTCTGACTCAGGGCTTGATTTAAAGTTTGGTGGAGAGGGTACTCTATTGCGATGTCCCGCCTGCCTCATTTAGAGTCAGGCGTAACTTCAGTATGTAGATAGCTAATACTACTCCATCTCAGCTGCCTTTAAACACCTCTGACGGGCCAAAAGATTAAGGGCTATTGGCGGTTCGACCAATTATCTGCCCACCCTACATAGAGTGGGTGAACACGTGGCCTTGTTTGGTTTGAGCTACCACCATACAAAACGTGGTGGTATGTGAAAAAAAAAACCTTTGAGAAAACTCACATGGTGAGGGGTCATTGGTTTTCTTATTCTCAAAAAGGAAACCCCGCTTTAGAATAAAAATGCAAATCTAAATTAAAAAAAATGTTGAAGGTTGTCTATTTGTCAGTCAAACTTTCAAAGCAATCACAGAAAGCTGCATGACCGTGGTTTCTGGAAATGCAAGAAATGCCTGCGGGGCTGGTAAACATTTCTCAGTTTGCCCGGTGGAGTACCCTCACCATGGCTGGAGGAATGTACGTGGTGATGATACATAATCTGTCCGCCAAAATTAAAATCAGGTCCTCTATCCTTTAAGTCTCAACCCATGAGAGGACTATGCTTCAAATACCTCCAGGACCTCCAGGGAGGCACTTAGAGAATCACTGGACAGACCTCAGCTTTATGACCCTCGCAGTCTATTTCTTGGTCTCACCCTTTAGACCTCTATTCTGGTCTCAAACAGAGGGTTCAGTCCTCTTCTGATACTCCAGAAGTCCAGGAGTGTTCTGAAATGGGTGCCTAGAGGTGCCACATTTATTCCTGGCATCATCTAGTGGGTGGGAATGACCCCTGAGCATGCACTAACATATGGAGTAAAGCTTCCTGGCGCTAACTCTACAGAACTTTGGGCATTTTCAAGATGGGGAGGGTCTTCTGCCACACTAAAGTTGGGCTCTGAGGGTTGGGGTGTGTATGGTAATCCTAGTGTCCTCCCACATCCAATACATAAATTCAGTTTGAAGCAGACCTTTTGCCCACCACATACTCAAAGACTGAGTTTTCCAGCAACAAGACAATGTATAGACAAAAATGTTTTGCCATCCTGTTCTCACCCTTTGAAGTGTGCCTCAAGTGTTATATGTAAACTACCAGCAGACCTGTCATGCAGGTTTTGACATTATAGCAGGTTTTGACTCTCTAGCAGGGTTTGACACTCTAAGGTCAAAAAGAGGCCCACTGTAATTGGAGCCTCCTGGGTGTTAGCTACGTCTGCTTGTGACAGGGGGAGGCCTCTTTGAAGTTAACAAAGTGCCTGGTCCCAGCCCAAAGGCCATCCTATCAAGGACACGACAACAAAAACTCCTCACACTCAAGCCTTTATCCCACCTCTCGGAGCAAGTTCACTGCTCATCAAGGGGGCTATCCAAATGCTAATTACATGCCTACAGAACTGACAGAACAAAATGCAGGTTAGCTTCAAAAAGTCCTTATCAGGGAAAAGATAACATTCTAAATTGGATTTTGATAACTATTAAAATTAGTTTTGTAATTATTTTTTGTTAGGCCCATTCCCAGGATGCTTATTAGTTTGTCATTTTCCATCCCAGTGTTTTCCTAAGGAACAACTAGTCTTGCTACAGTGAAAATAACCTTTGGGGCCTTTTCACTGCAAGGACATGTGTAACCTTGAACATTTATATGTCATACTTTTAAATACCATACACCCTGCCTCAGAGGCAATAAGGCCCACTTAGAGGTGACATGACTTTAAAATGATGGTTTAGGCCTGTCGGATTATTTTAACAGGTCGAATTAGTAGTTTAAAACTGCCCTGCACAACCAGGCTACAGAGGGCAGACCTGCTGTCATGTTTACACTCTCACTGTAGACAAAATGGGTGCTAAAGTCCACTAGTGACATTTAACCTACAGGCCCTGGGTATACTTTGTACCATTCACTAAAAATATACAGATACATTTAATATACTAGGTAAGAGCATCTCCATTTCATCAGGTTGAAAGGAAGAGCTCAGGCAATTAATCACTGGTTAGTGGGTGGTCAAGTGCACAGAATTGTACAGTTAGCAAAATATTGGGTCCTGCAAAAGGTGTAAAATCCATGGTGACCACACAGAACATGTGCATTTCCTACAATCACCAATGCCAGCACATTTTCTGGTCCTGCTGTTAGTGTGTCAAATTCATTGAGAAAGCTGTTTCCTTGATACGTGAAGGAGGCAAAAATACTGGGATTTAACACACAGCCTTTAAAATCATGTTGTTCTGTTTTTAATCTCCTACTCAGCTGTGTAATTAAGTCAACTACTGAACCTAGATGTATGTGGAAGTGCACATTCAATTAAAATTGGATTAGCGGGTGAGCACCAATTAACAATTTTCCAAAACCTTTGTGAGCCACCATAGCAACACCTCAAACCTTATTTGCCAGCTGTGGGAGTAAAAGGAAGATGTTCCAGATTATTCACTTATGCTTTCCCTGTAATTACTTCAACAATATACACTCAGGGCCTGATTCACAAAGGGGCTCCGCACTCGTAGAGGAGGCCCCATAGTTGTTGGGAAGTCTCCGCACTCGGTGTGGAATCCCCGCAATGAGAACTGGAGACTCCTCTATTACTGCGGGGCCAACTCCGCAACGAGTGTGGAGGCCCATTTTGTGAATCAAGCCCCCAGTCCTTATTTTTTTAATCCTTCGAAGTTTCACTTTGGCCAAAGCTTTTTAGGACTATGCACTCCTTATTGCACCAATAGCTTTGATCTTCTTTCCTCTAGAGCTTTCAAAAATATTCCCAGAGCTTTAAGATAAACCACACATTGTCCATAGGGTATTATTCCAACCTAAAATATTTTCATGAAGATGACACATTGGAAAGACAATAAACTGAACCGCTGTAAGATGCCCTAAAATATTTGCGTGTTTAAAAAAACACATAATCCTTGAAGGAATAACACAGGGATTGGGAGTACCTGATCAAATTGAAGTATATAGTGACTGCGATATTCAATAGCAATCCACGGTTGTCCTTAAAAGTCTGAAAATGCTCTTTAAAAAAACAGATAAAAGACATTATGCATACCCCAGTTCATGTGCCAAAATGCCACAGCATTCCAAATTAATAGATTTTTATATAGCTCAAAGTTGACCCGGTTTCAGAGCGCTTTACATAGCACCAGTTGCGTTACATGAGGACACATTGATCTATTTTTTTGTTAGGTACGGGGAGATTAAGTGATTTGCTCAGAACCACAGGATGCTCAGCATCATTGCTCAGACTCGAACCTGGTTCCCCAGATTCAAGGACGACCGCCCTAGCCGTTAGGGTAACTCATCTCCCCGGATTTGCCTTACAAATATGCCTTGCTAATCTGCACAGACATGAAAAGCTATAAAATCTCTCTTGTAAAGGATTTTTTTATTAGTTAATTCGGTGTTTACAAAATGAAGCAACAATATCACAGGGGGAGAGAGCTCACACAGCGTGTGCATATCATGCTGGTTACAGTACGACAGGTTAAATGACAACACAATGAACGGCATAGCTGACAGCATAGTTAACATTAAAGCACAGACCCATTTGCCTTGATAGAGAATAGATACGGTAGAGCAGGAGACCGCTTGCATAAGGGGGAGAACTCCCACTCCATAAACGGGCATGTGTAGTAATAGTGACGTAGCCAATCAGGTGAGTTGGGCTTGTCCCCTGGGGTCAGGTGCTTCCCCGTGGGGTCTAGCATCTGTCTGTAGAGCAAGATAAGTGCTCAAGGGGGTCCAAATATCGTTGGGTCTTGAACATTCTGGCATCATCTCCTTGTAGGCGTCCCATTGTAAAGGATTTGTCTGCAAAACTTGTATTTGAATAGAAACACAAAAATATCTTTGAATCTAAACGAAGAGACCCAAGACTCAAACTTCCTTTCCCTACAAAATGATTCCTTTCCCGACAAAAGGATCATGTCATTAAGGTAAGCTGAGACTTTACAAGAACAGAATACAATGTATGCTTTATCAAATGTCTTCCATGGAAGGAGGTGAACCCAACCCATTTTTGGTTTCTTATCCACACTGCGCCTAAGCATGTAGTGTAGGAAGCATAGGATGCATGCATGTTACATAGATTTCATTGTTGTGCCTGGATGTAAAGGTATCTATGGGGTTCACTAAGCATGACAGATCAGCATTCCACTACATTCAATGGATGCAAACAGTCATGGCAGATCCATGTGACCACCTCATGAGCATCAGGTGAGTGACACAGAAGCATGAGCTGAATGCTGGCAGCTAGGGTGAGAAGGTACCCACTGGCAGGAACCAGATTCTACTCATCAGAGTCACGTCAAGGAAACATACAGCCAGAATAGCAGCTCGTTCAATAATAAACGGCAACGGCAAAGCATCTTCAAAATGGCTTCCGATAGCACACATGAAGCCTTACAATTTTGTACCCGACTATACTTGGCTCAAAATCTAGCCATGTCAGGTGTAACCAGCCTCTTCACAATCCTGAATCCCTAATCTAGAGCCACCGAAATTTAAGAAACAACAAACCTTTCTCTGGAGTGCACCCAAAATATGGAACTCGACCCCTCCAGAGATTTGAACAGACCTTTTGTTTACACGCATATGAGTAAATAGACATTATACAGTACAATGGTTATTAAAGATGAAAACAGATGTTCTTTCTTGAAGTGTGGATTTTAATCGTGTGTTACTTCACAAGCCAGCCAACACGTGTTTCGTCAATGGGGTGTAAAACCCTTGACTTCTTCTATCTGTACGCCCAATCAAGGCAAGGCCAAATCAATTTGGCACCAACCTCCGTGAATAAATAGCTCAGGCGAGTACGTCCTGCCTGTCTCTCTTTCGATTCCAGGACCGCGTAGCACCGGTAACGGTTGATTGGGCATACAGATACTCCATTAAAAGATATGAAACGCGGCTCATATTGCCATGAATAAGACGTTGTCTTGAGGATTCAATTGCATTACCTTATATTCGAGATACACAGAATCAAAGGAAAACCTTTCGAAGCTGAGAAAAAACTTTCTTTAGGACCCACTGGGTCGGAAGTATCACCAGTTGCAAGGTCCAAAGATTTACTTTATTCTATTGCAGCCCTGAAGAAGTCAATGGTTTTACACCCCATTGACGAAACACGTGTTGGCTGGCCTGTGAAGTAACACACAACTAAATCAACACTTCAAGAAAGAACATGTGTTTTCATCTTTAATAACCATCATACTGTATATTGTCTATTACTCATATGCGTGTGCACAGGATCTGTTGTTGTTTGTAGACGGACCCTGGTCCTGACTTGAGGGTTTAGGGGTTTCTCCCTCACCTGTAGCACCCATCCACAATTCATATGTGAGCTAATTTCACGCTATGTGGTAAGCGCCACTCCATACCCTGCGAAAAATAACACCCCCTCTTTGTTGTTCTACAGACCTTTTGTCTGTCACATTAAAAAAAGAGGTCAAAACTCTTTCTGTTCCTGAAATACCTTTTGGATTAACATCTTTTATTTCTCCATTAAGGTGTTTTATTTCTTTATCACTTTGTGATTGAAAAAGAGTTTCCGTCCCACTAGTTGTAGTAGTTTATACGTTGTGAAAAAATATACATGGGTCTTCATTGCTGTAACGCACCTAATTATTATTGTAAAGCCCTCTGACACTTCTGGGTTATGCAGGCGGTGTATACAACTTCAAAAATATATAAATGTTGAAATAAATCCACATTCATGCACTGGCTCCTGGCAGCCATGGTGAAATGATGTTAAGCAATCATCCGGGAGTGGTGGAGGTGTGACTGCCAAGCATGGTCGATAGAAACGCTGCCACTGGAAGGTCGTAACACGTTATCCAGGAGTGACCGAGAAGCAGCCCACAGTCATTCACTGGTCACAGACAGCCAGGGAAAAGCGGTCTCAATAGCTCACCAAGGAGTCAAGGACATGTAATCCACTACAGAGATCACAGAGAGCCTGGGCCCCAAGGCCATCAACTGCAGCATGCAGACCCACAGATAAATGAAAGAAAACTAGCCTTGCTCTGTGAATATAGGATATGTACTAATTTACACTGCCCTATATCAGAGCACTAATGTCAGAGAGAAGTGGGAAGAGTCTGAAGGTTCTCTGGTGAGAGCTGTACAAATGGATACTCGGCAACTTCTAAAATGAGGTGCATCATCAAATGTGTGGGAATGAGGTACATTATTAGAGCAGTGTGAGGAGAGGCCAAGGGCACGTCTGCAAATTTAGGCACATCAGCAGAAGTGTGTAAACGTCCACTAGAGGCAGCTCTGTCAATGACATGGACAGCCAGAGGTGAATGTATGCAGAAGGCAGCTCCTTCACTGAGATGCATGGCCGGTGCTGTGTGAACATGACAGTGGGTTGCCCTATGACGAAGGTATGTCAGAGCTGTGTGCATGACGAGCGGAGGCAGCTCTGCGACTGTTAATTCAGCAGTGTTTTCTGACCAATACACTGAATTGGGTTCTATTGACCCTTACGAAAAAAGAAATATTTCCTGTCTCATGTAACTAAAAGTCGCTATAGACTGAAAAACTATTACCAGTGAATTAGGACGCATATACAACATGAAATTCACTTTTATGGGGATGCTGTGAAGCTCAGAGTTATAACTTAAACAAGCACTGGCAATGCCAATAGATCTGGCTTGTGAATGAAAGAGCTTTCTATGCAACTGATGGGTTCAGACACTCAATAGGCCATCGTACACGTGCTCTGTCATCCATCTTCGCACTCATACATCTAATTATTCATCCATTGACTCCATCTTGCATTCATCTCTGACTCAATCGCAATAAAACACACAAATTTAACAACATATGGAATGGAATACATTCCTGATTGTTGCCCTCTTCCCATATGTGCTGCTGTCAGAGAAAGGCAAACACCATCAATTATCTAGTTATCTAAGACTCTTTTCCAGCATTACAATATCATGTGTGTGCCCCTGAAAATTGAAGCTCAGGCTGGTGGATAAATGAACAAAATGACCAAAGCCATGTGGATGGCAAGAACTTTAGGTGGATGCACCCAACTTCTCCCCAGTCAGAACATGTACTCCTTGCTCATTTTCTGTATTTACTCAATTTTGCTGATAGTCTACATGCCGCAATGGAAAATGGCAGCTGTTTGTAATAGAGCACAAGATGTGGAAAAGTATATGTTTGGGTAGGAAAGCTGAAAAAGGTTTCAGAATGAAAAGGAATAAAGACTAGGGCCTAGTCATAACATTCAAAATCTTCAGAAACCTTCATATATGGATGACAAAGTAGAGAACCCAGTTCTCCTAAGCATCTTGACGTTTTGCCACTAATAAGAAAATATAAAATATTAAAATATTTTATGTAACACCTGATAGGCATTTTATTGAGTTTTCATTTGTGCCTATGATTATGAATAACATCTCTTTCTTAAATGGATGCAACTATTGACTAATAGTCTTTAATCAGAGAATGTAAAGCATACGTGCTATAGATTTCAGTGTTCTTAACTTAACTAAACTTACACTTGCATGAGGTCAAACGGCTTGATACTATAATTCACTTTATCTAAAACCTGGGTTGGATAATCCTGTGGTGCAAAGTGATATTCCAGAAGGCTTTCTGGTGGATGGCGAGTGTACTGTAGAGATTGTGGTAGATTCTAACAAGCCTCCTTTCCAGGTACTACTTCAGATATTGATGCCATCATTAGCCAATTTCCCACAGTTCTTTCTGAAAAAGTCGGTACTGTGTTAGTTTTGGAACACCAAATTGGTTTAAAATCAGATGCTCAACCAGTGGTACATAGGGTCCGAGCTTTGCCTCTAAGTGTAAAAGATGATTTGAAAAAGGTTTTGAAAAATCTTTGAACAGAGTGAAGGAGAAGGTACAGAGTGGGTTGTAGCGGCAGTGGATGCTGTTCTGGAGGGAGCTCCAATTCCAATCGCATTAAGGTCAAAGAGTTCATTATTAAGGGCTGGCCAGAGAGTAGAACTCTTTCTGGTGAGATGAAAGGTTTCTCTTTTGTGGCGTCTAAACTCTCAGTTGTTGATGAGATGGTAATGCGTCCTTGAGGGCGTGGGGGGCACCAGATGCTATGGTGCGGAAAGGAGAGGCAGGCTTTCTTTAGAAATGCCAGGGTCCTTCCTGATAAATTAAGCTACATATTACGCTGACTGCAGCAGATGTTAGGTATGTGGCAGTGGTTGCAGGGTGAGGCTTGCAAATCTGTTGTTAGGGGAAGGACTCCTTTGAAAGTGCACAAATTCTTCTCTCTTCCTGATCTTTTCCTGATCTCCGTGAGGAAGGGTCATAAATAGCTGGGTGCAACCTGCTTGTGCCTCTTTGTACTTCTTTGGTGGGCACTCCAGGTGGAGACTATACTATTGGGCAGAGCAGCATTGTAGAAAAAGGCCAGATCTGGATGGTGGCCTGGCCAAAACACCTGAAAGGGGAAGTGACCCAAACTGGTTCAAAGGAAGCAGACCTTGACTAGACATCATATCTCTGTGAATTTGGTGTAGAGATGGGAGCCCATAACCCGTCATCATTCATTGTTGTGGTCTCTTCTACCACAGAGGGTTTACTCTTTAGAGTACTCTGAGATAACTATGCAGCCAAGTGTTGATGTTTCACTGAAAACCAATGCCCCCGAGGTGAGGAACATCGCTTGGAGTCAGACCTGAAGGAAGAATTACTGAAATGCCCTGTGAGCAAAGGAAGGAAGTGCTAACGCTGCAGGAGGAGTTGATCTTCGAAGGGACTGCCATAATTGACCCATGCTAGGATCTGTCTGACAGAAACTCGCTAAGCAAGGGTGCAGAAGGAATTGCTTTACTGCTGGGCCAAGCAATGCAATCTTCGTGACTTATCCCCATTGTAGCGACCTAAGCACTTGGAGGTGTATGCCTGTGTGATTGTTCTGATTGAAGCAGGATACGCTCCCACTGGGGCCTATGCTTTCCACCTTGGGCTGTGTGAACACAGCGCTGCCCAATTGTGCTTCTGGGATGGGATCAGTCCAAAAGACTATGGGCTTGAATTAGACCTCGGCGGACGGGTTACTCTGTCACAACGGTGATGGATATCCTGTCTGTCTAAATATAAATCATATTGTATCCTATGGGATTTATATTTCATTGTGGTGACAGAGTAACCCGTCCACCTAGATCTAAATCAGGTTCTAAGTGAACAGAGAGGTACTCCCTGGGTTCCCTTGTGAACACTCAAGGTCATTTTCTCGAGGCACTGCAAGCTGAAGATAGCACCTGATGTCCGCCTTCCCAAGGAATCATAATATGGGGGCATTTAGCCGTCACGCTCAAAAAGAAGCACCAAGCACTTATTGAACTATTGGAGTGCGGTGCGCTATGAGTCAAGTGCACACCGAATTGTCCAAGTGAGCTGTGCTGGGATTCAAGTACCCGCCTGAGTGTCAGAGTGAGCCGCGCTGTCAGTCAAGTACCCACCAAAGTGTCGGAGTGAATCATGACCCTGCCAGCTGCCCCAAAGAGGTCTACTGATAGAAGCCTCCGCTCCTGCCTTGACCTTTGAGCAACATGCTGCTCGGCCAGCCACCACGCAGCTCTCTGGAAGACTGCCATGTGCCACCTGGAAGTTTCCGGTGACTGGTGATATCCCGCTGCTGCAGGAGGGCTGAATTCGGCATCGCATTGCTCCTACAAACTAGGAATGAGAGTCTGAGTGCTAAGACCAAACAGGTGAGGGCAGGGGGGAGGGCACCATCTGCACCTGTAGACATTTTCTCGAACTGTGAACCAGAGTTGGGGCTCCCAGGGAAGGGGGGACCAATGAAGGGTAGTTGGATTAGTCTGTAGAGACACCTGAAGGCACACAGAATCACACCCACTCATAAGGAGGCAATGTAATGTTATGCTATTCTCCCACACACAGGTTAGGCCAGACACAAACAGTGTTGTCTGTGCCTTGAAGTATTTGTTACATAGGAAATGACTAAGCGTGTGAAGCATAACACTCTCAACATGTAAATGAACAAGAAAATCAATATGTTGTAATTGATATTTAATACATGGGAGCCTGCAACCCCTATATAGAAGCCTGTTCCAATTTCCTTTTTGCAGTTCAGTTATGACGTCTATAGTTACTTACAATGACAAAATAGCTGCTCAAATGTAGTAAGTTACTACAGCTGAGTTGTGACCTCATAAGACCTGCTGCTAAAGCCAGGAGCCAAGGTGAAAGAGAGGGCACAAAGCATTCTTGCAGCTGAAGTTTAAACTTGCAAAACGAGAACTAGCGTTTCATTCTGAGAATCTGTTTTTCTAACATGAACAGTAGACAGCAGAAATCAGATATCTATGGCAGCATATATATTTATTTTTTGCACAATATAATCGCGGACCCTGAAAACCTCCGCCTTTTCGTCATCCAATGAGTGTTGATGGAAGTCTGCACCGACCTTTGACAAGGCTGCTTCTCGCGTGCCTGAGTCGCTAATACGAGAGGCGCGCCTGGACCATAAAGTCCAGCTGTGATACATGTCTTTCATTTGCTGCTCAATACGCCAGTCACACAAAAGCACTCGGCAAACAGGAGTAATACAGACACCAAAAGCAGGAAATATTGATACAACACAGCATGAATTATTCATCACAGGCAGCAAAGCCTCGTGACAGCGAACTGAAATACAACATAATGCGTTGCATTATCTTTAAAAACAAATCCCTAACTGTCTGAAAAAGAAGCAATAAAAGCCATATTTTATGATTTTCTTTTGTAAGAATAAATTGCAGCGACACACATAAGACTGGCTCGATTTATGCTTGGACACAATTTCGCTTTTATAGTAGTGGAAGGCTGTCCTACCAGGGCGCTCTAATTTGCTTACCAGCTATTAAATACTCCTTTGTGCTCTGCTTTCGTTATAGATTAGCAAGTCCATCTTTCAGGTCCTTGGAGTGACAGATTTCCAACAACTTCCTGAATGCTCTTCTGCCATGTGTACCTGTTTATTCCAGGCTTGAGACCTACCCCTAGTGGGTATTACGAGTCCACGTGTCGGGGGCAGGTTTCGAATCGCTGATATGTGCTGTTACCGGGGCAGGACGCACTGATTTCCGCTGGTAATTCCTCCCCTAAAGTTCTTGACCTTCCGAAGGGAACTAACATGCATCGACTGGATCTACTGGCCCATTTTTTTGCCTGCAGAGTCTCATATTTAAGCCCTTTTCAACAACAAATGGATTCCTCCTGCATTTCGAGGGCGTTATTCCTGTGTGGAAACAGAGAAAGAAGGACCGGGTGCAACTGCAAGTCTGCAACTCAAGTACTCACAATCAGACTGGGTGTGGAACCCCGGACACCTTTCTGCCATGAACTCATTTAGCGACCACCAGAGGTCGCAGATGCGACCCTGGGCTTGCCCTGTGCGACCCCTGGTACTGCCATTGCGACCCCTGACCTCAGGGGTGGCTAAGACAGTGGCAGGAACACAGAGGCAGCTCGTCCTATTGGATGTTGGTTGAGGCACCACTTTCATTGTCTTCAGTCAGTTATGCTATTACACTAATAGTGAATAATACCATATTATTTAGTATTAGTGTGGTATAAAAATGGAGTATAGTTAGCAGGAATATTAACCATACCTGGCAGCTGAGGTAAGTAAAACATGCTTTTAAATGCATGTTCTGTAAGAGAGAGTGTGTGTATGAGCGAAAGTAAGGGTCAAATGGTGTGTGATGTCACTTCCGCTACCCCAGGCATTTTGGGGAATTGACGTCCATGCTTTCTGCCCAACTCAAATTGAATGAAATCGAATATTTGTGCAGGCAGAGTACATTGGAATTTTAGATCCATGTAGACTCACCCTGCACTTGCTGCCTTTAATGGGCATTGAGCATTAAGAATATTACGGAATGTGGGAAAATAAGGTGCAGCAGAGTTCCACTTAGTAAAAAACACAGGTGAAGCAAACAAGTGAGGTCTATAGCACTCTATACCGCAAGCAGTCCCTGAGATTGCTATATATATAAAAAAAAAACAATGGTACCTGTGGAAAAATGAAACAGTAACAATGGTACTTAGAATAATGGTATTCATTGAGCACAATGGCACTAAATATAGGAGAAGATGCACAAACTCAAAAAAAGAGTCAGAAAGCCCAACAAGCAAAATGCATTATTATTTATATAGCAAATTATTGTAAAAACAGAAAAGAGGTGTAAGGTGTCCCAAGTGAAATTAGAACCTATATACACAAATGACAGGTTGTGACATATGCTAAGGTTTCAAAAATACAAAAACGCCCATCTAATCAATAAACAACTAATATTCACAAGCCTTCAGTAACAATCATGAAGGCTGTGTACATTGGTTTGTTTTACAAGTGTATCAATGTCATTTCAACCTCTCATACAATAGGAGGTCTCATCAGGACCTAACAATCGGAGACACCTGAAATCAGATAATTTAAAGTGGTAGTGCACCTAGTATACTAATTTAACTTTTGTAGTAGGTTAGTAAATGTTTAACACCCATAAACCCTTAAAAACACTTACACTCACATGATGATATCTTCTGTAATGTCCTCAGTGATGTCATTTGAGATGTCATTAGTGATGTCATCAGTAATATCACTGACCATGTCATGAGTGATGTAATATGTGAGGTCATAAGCAATGCATTGCGGGGGCATAAGTTATAGTTAGCTCAGGAAACTGTACCTGCTGAATTTCACTGGTTTTGTACAAGTGAAATCTGAACCTAACTATTACGCCCCTGTAACCGTTGGCTTTTTAAGTGAATTTCTAAGTTTAAAAAAAATTCTATTTCCAAAATATAACGTCCCCCACAACCTTTGTGTTTTTAAGTGAAATTTTTTAGTCGCATTTGCAGAGTGGTAAGGAAAGGCGGCGGGGCCTCCGACCAGCTCTCTGGAATCCAGCTTCAATGCGACTTACTGGAGCAAACAGGAGAGCTTCTTGACCCCAAGGTTCCTCAGCATCCAACAAGACTTCATCCCCCAACCAATATTGCACCAGTAGGCGCATTTGCAGAGTGGTAAAGAAAGTGGGCATGGCCTCCAAAGACCTCTCAGCAATCCCGCTGTGTGGGACTTACTGGAGGTAACAGGAGGGGTAGTTGGCCCCTAAGGACCATCAAGACCCAAGAGGACTTAATCCACCAACTAGTAGTGTCCCAGGAGGTGCGTTTGCAGAGTGGTGGAGAAAGGGGGCATGGCTGCTGACAATCTCTCAGCAATCCCGCTGTGTGGAACTTCCTGGAGGTAACAGGAGGGGTAGTTGGCCCCCAAGGACCCAAAGCAGTAAAGTGGACTTCATCCCTGAACCAGTTGTTCACCAGGAGGTGTGTTTGCAGAGTGGCACATAAAGGGGTGTGGCCCCCAAAGAACACTCAGCAATCCTGCTGTGTGGAACTTACTGGAGGTAACAGGATGGGTTCCTGCCACCAAGGAACCTCAGCATTCAAGGGGACTTCATCTCCCAATCAGTAGTGGGCATGTTTGCAGAGTGGAGCAGAAGGACCCCTCTCAGCAATCCCTTTGTTTGGGCCTTACTGCAGGTAACTGGAGGGGTTGTTAACCACCAAAGGAACCTGTGCAGCAAGGGGACTTCATCCCCCAACCAGTTGAGCGCCAGCAGGGGCAATAGCAGATTGGTGGCAAAAGGGGGGGGTCTCAGGTGACTGGTCAGTCTGGCTTTAAAAAATATATATATATTAGGGGAGAGGTGGCCACGTGGCCCCCTTGGCCTGGGCTGATCTCGGACGCAGGGACCCCATCCTCCAGGGCCCAACTATTTTTATTGCTTTATTTTTAAATCAAGGGAGGGGGGGCCAAGCGACCCTACTCCCGGGCCAATTTCCACCCCGGGGACCCCCTCCCACGGGGCCCAGGCCTTTGTTTTTTCTTTCATATTTTAAAATTAAAGGGAGGGGGCCAAGTGGTCCACCTCCCGAGCCGATTTAAGTCCTGGGAACCCCATTCCCCAGCTCCCTGCCAATTTCAGCCCCAGAAACCCTATCCCCCGATACCTGACCTCTATTTTGGGTGTCCTGATCCCACCCAGGGCACCCACTAACAACTGATGGGTACAGCGGGGGAGCCTCAAGGCCCCGGCGGTCCCTACCACCTCCCGATTTCCTGTGGGGGCCAGGATTGCTTTCACACACATGGAGCTGCTAAAAACACAGCTCCCTGTATGTGAAAGCAATTTTGCTCCTCTTCTAGCAAGCAAGAGCATATGTAAAAGCTCCCACTTGCTGGAAGCGGAGTGTTTGTTAAGGCTTGGTGGGAGCGGTAAAGCTCCTGCTAAGCCCTAGCAAACAGCTATGTCCCTGGGATGGGCACCCAGTGACATAGCAGGAGGAAGCCCTGGGGGGATGGCGGTCCGCACAGGCAAGAGGCCTAGGGGGTCAGAGTGTTTCTACCCTGCCCCTTTTCTTTTTTATTTTACTTTGTTTCTGTGACTCAGTTCAAGACGAGTCACAAGATTGTTGCCAACACTTCCTGATTTGAAGTGCTGGCACTCAATCAAACACAGCACAATTTTGGGAGAGGTCCCAGATCCTCTGCGTCCCTCTATCTATCACTGGAAATTTCTTTCAATAACTCTTCAGCTACTGCATAGATTTACACCAAATCACAAAAAGACACTTCCCTGAACCAACATCTAAATTTCTGCTAAATTTGGTGTAATTCCATTCAGCAGTTTGGGCTGTATCCTTGTCTAAAGGCCCTATGGAAATTGACATGACGAAAAAGCGATTTGAAACCCCCCTTTTTCTCAGCCCCTGCTTGACAGATCTCCCCAAAATCTTTACGAGAGCAGCTGAATTGAGTGGCAAGCTAGCTTTGAAAATGTGAGGATTCATCAAATGGTACCAAAGTTACTGGCAAAACAAAAAACATTTTCCTATGGTAATATTTATGTGTATATATAAATATATATATTACCTATTGGCGTCGCCAGGACCTTCTTTCTGATCAAAAAGCGTTTTTTCTTTTGCCAACATCTTTGGTGCCGTTTGACGAATCTTTGCGAAAGTTTCAAAACTAATGGCCCGCTCGATTCAGCTGTTGCATTGATAGTTTCGGGGTGTTTCATCAAGCAGGGACTAAGAAAATAGGGGGGTCCTAAAACGCATTTTTTCCATAATAATTTCCATAGGAAACTTGACACAGCTACAGCCCGTACTGCTGAGCGTAATTACACCAAATCTGGCAGAAAGGTAGCTCTTGGTCCAGAGTGCCCGGGAAAAGCGCAAGGTGTGAGAATCTTGCTGAAAATGTAAAAGGGCTTCCGTGCTTTGTTTAATTAGGCCCTCGGGTGGGCCAGGTCCCGGGGGCAATTATTTAAATAGATGCAGGGACCTGAGCTGGCCCCCGTATCCCAAGGACCACCACCTCTGTGGGGCGAAATTCATTGTAGGCGGGGGTCATTTGGGCCCCCTCAGCCCTGGGGACGGCCATCTCCCCGGGCTCTCTTTACAAATGTAGTGAGGTGGAGTTTGAGCCACCTCTGCAGGGCACAGATTAAATAAATGCAGGGTCCATTGCGGACCCCCAGGCATGGGGACCGCCACTTCCCCGGGCTGTAATGATTAAATGTGGGGGGCCACAAGGCTCACCCGGAGCCCTGGGAACTGCCACCTCCCCGGGGCTATTTTGGGAACTGTAGTGTGAGGGGGCTAGAGCCCCCCACACTGCCCAGGGGACAACCACCTCCCCGTGGCTTTCAAGACGATGAACCCTCCATGGCTCTGGGAAGAATCTATGTTGTCATCCCGCAGTCTTTCTCCCCGCAGGGACTTACAACGCGGTCGTTACAACGACTGCGTTGTGATTTCGCATACCATTACTCCGCAAGTCGGAACAACGACTTGCGGAGGGGGGGGGGGGGCGCTGGATTTTGGAATAGTATAATTTACTATTCCAACTCCAGTCTGTGCGGACACTAGGGAAGGTGTTGGATTTTAAATCCAACACCTTCCCCCCCGCAAGTCGTTGTTCTGACTTGTGGAGTAATGGTATGCGGAATCACAACGCGGTCGTTCTAACAACCGCATTGTGATTCCCTTCGGGGAAAAAGTTTCATGGTAAACGTTGTTTACCCTCTGGGAAACGCCGCCCCCCAGGGCCGCCTCCAGCAATGTTCCAGGGAGCCCACCCCCGGGACACTGCAGTTTGCTATGGGATGCTACCGCCATCCCATAGCAAACAAGTGCTCTACTGTGAATAAGTGAGAGCATTTTGCTCTCACTTGTTCACAGTGGAGCAGTTTGTTTTTTACCTTCATGGAGCAGCATGTCAACAGCTTCCTGGGGGTAAAAAGCAATGCCGGCTCCCGCAGGAGGCAGGAGCTGGCCAGGACCTCAGGGGCCATCAAGCGTTCACTGAGGTCCATTAAAAGATGGCCATGTCCTGGGGATGGGATCCCCGGGCAAAAGTGGCTGTGAGAAGGGGGGCCAAACGGCCTCTCTTCTTTAAAAACAATGAAGAATTGCCAGGGATGGGGTCCGTGTGGAAGTGGGGGGCATTACATTTTTTTTCTCTTCTGGTAGGAGTCGCGACCCTATCGCGACTCTCAGCACGGCTCACATGAAATGCCCCGAGGATTCGCAGATCCACCTTAAATAAATAATTAAATAGTTTATAATGCATAAGGTAGTGTTGCATTTGTGAACTTTTTATGGAGCTAGTGAGATTGAAGTTAATAATCATATTAAAATGCAAAGAGTAAGAAATAATACAAATAAATAAAAATTTAAAGTTAAATTTGAAAAGTGAAATGTGTTGTAGTACATTGAATTCTTGCTTTTGTTTTGCAAATTCACGATAGGTTCGCAAACCGAAAATTATTTAAAAAGAGTATTTATGTTAAAAAATGAATACATTTCACTGTTGGGTAATAGGGTGGCTCTAACAAGAGTCATTGTGTTCATTATGACTTTGTTGGAGCTACATGTAAGTGCGGATGAACAGCTTAAGGTTATTGAGAAACACTCTGTTCCCTTCATCTGTGAAGTGAACTTCATCACTTCTGTAGATGTCATGCATATCAAAACATAGATTGTTGTTATAGATGGAGTCCATCCTATGAGGTAAGCAGAAACAGCTTTATTGACGTTCTTCCTAGCCTTCTCAATGGTGTGGACAGAATTGATTTGACCACTTCCATCTCTGTCTTTGGCATATGTTAGAGTATACAAATACAGTTTGATGGAAAGCAACATCAGTTGTGCAGAGGTATCCTTCATTAGGATTTCCAGCCCTACCCCAGTCAGAGTGCCTAGGTCATTGCCACCATAGTGCACAATCATGAGGTCAGGGGGGTGGAGAAGCAAATATGTTTTAACCAAAGGCATCAATTGGTGGCAATGTAATCCTCTCTGTGAAAACCATTTAATATCCACATTTTACAAACCTAGGTCTTTGTCAATACCTCTGTGTACAACATACCTTTTGCTCTAGAAAAAATAGCTGTGCCCTACAATCCATACAGTAAGCATTTTGAAGGGATGTGTGGAAGGAATCAAAAGAGTTCTGTAGCGGAGTAAGTCAGTTGGTGAAATGAGAGTTATCTAACATTGTGGGGATGGTGCTGTTTTAGAAAAAGCAGATAACTGATTGGTTCGTCATAAACACTGTACTTAAAAAACAGGATGCATGTTACTTTTCTGAAGAAGCATGTTTCTGATTGGTTATTGAAAAATAATACTAGTATTATTGGAAATAGGTTGTTGAACTCCAGTAAGAGTTTGCAACTCAATCGCGATGCTACACTGCGGCACCGCGATGGAGTTGCGACGCCAGCAAATTACAGAACCAGTTTGGGTACTTTTAGAAGGGGAAACAACCTTTACAACGCAGTCATTACATCACAACATCCTTTACATAGCATGTCATTAGAATGCAGCCATTACATCGCATGTCACTACAACGCATGTCATCACAATGTATGTCACTACAACGGAGGCATTACATCGCAAGTCATTACAATGCATACCATTGCAACGCATAGTACCCTTACACTATCCAACACTTACCCTATTGTTGCACTCACCGGAGTTAGAATAGTTATTTTTATCCCTACACTATCCAACACTTACCCTACTGTTGCTCTCACTGGAGTTAGAATAGTAATTATTACCCCTATACTATCCAACACTTACCTTAAATGCGATGTAATGGTATGCATTGTAATGGTATGCTTTGTAAAGGTATAATGTGATGTAATGGAATGCATTGTAAAGGTAGTTTCTGAAAATGCGATGTAAAAGAATGCATTGTAAAGAATGTTGCGATGTAAAAACTGCGTTGTAAAGGCATGCATTGTAAATGTATGCATTGTAACGTCATACATTCATTTTGATTTGTTACTTACATTCATTTGTGTGCAGAAAGAGAGGGAGCGTTTGCCAATACTGGTTTGACCTTGTTGAGAGTGGTGCATCACATTTATTGTGTGGGAAAGAAATCTTTTATGAGTTTTTGATATTTCATATTCTGCAATACTATTTGAGAGGTGAGTTACACGTTTCTAAGGTGCGTTATGTATTGTGTAGTAGTGCTCCAGTCTTTGTGGTGATATTTTTATCTTTGAACAGCATTATTCATAAAGTTTGCAAAGTATTAGAGAAGTGTGATGCTTGAAATATGTTACCAAATGTATGAAAGTGTATTGTAGTTTGTTTTATTGTACTTAAATGAAGATTTAAATAGGTTTTGTATAGTAATATGTGTGCTTCCTGAGTCTCTAATGAAAGTAGTACGGAAAACTGATGTTTAATTCATATTGACAGATGTATTAAACTATATCGCATTCTATATAACTCTTGTTAGACCTGACATCCTTGGCGTGGGTTTTTCCCCTATCTTTTGCCTCTGCTACCTGGATTTTTGATGCTGTGATGGATTTCGTTTTTTGCTGGTTTAGATGCTTTGGACACTCTGCCACTGCTAACCAGTGCCAGAGAGTAAGTGCTCCCTGTGTAAAATATCATATTGATTGGATATACCTGATTGGCATATCTGTATCACCATGAAGTCCCTAGTAAAGGGCACTGTGTGTGCCAGGGCTGGTGATGACAGATGCTACTAGTGGGTCTGCAGCGCTAATTGCGCCACCCACCTGTGTAGCCCTAAAATGGTGTCTCAGGCCTGCCACCGCAGGCCTGCCTGCAGTCCCCGGACTGCCATGTCCCCCTGGCCAGTGTCCACACTGACCAGGCCTAACCCTTCCCTTTTTATACACGTCAGTCATCCCTATGGAAGGCCCAAGGTACCCCACTGGGCAGGGTGCAGTGTATGTAAAAGGTAGAGCATGTACTAGTGCAGGTAACATGTTCTGGTAGTGAACAACGGCCATTTTGTGTGTTCACTGCTGCAAGGTTATCTTGCTCCATAGGCTAACATGGGGGAGGCTGGTGCCAATGGCTATCCGCCTATCTTCTCATAGGAACAAGATAAGACATGAGTGTTTGATATCCCTGAGCTCAGCATTTAATAACACATCTTTTAGGAGAGGTTGTTTTTAAATCCTGAGTTGGAGAATAGTACTTTTAAGAGAGTAGCTGTTCTCTTGTCTGACCCTTCCGTGTGCCTGGGCATGCTTGTGGATTGACTGTCTGGCTTGAGAGTGACAGGGGCTGGGGATCCCCCGGGAGGTTGGCTGAGTCAGCCCTCTGCTGAATGGTGACATTTGCAAGGAGAGTGGAGGGAGGAGATAGCACCTGGGGGTGAATAGGGCTGTGCCTGCCTGCCACACTGCTGGCTCCACCTCCTTCTGGGCGGCTGACGACTCTGCCCCTCACTCTGAAAAGAAAGTAGAAGCCAGGAAAACAAAGTGCTCCAGCAACACCCAGAACTGGATCAGACCGGGCTCAGGACCCACTTGCACAAAGACTTCAAAGACTTTTAGGGGTATAAGTACAAGACCCCTGACAACAGATTTTTAGATTCTACCATCAAGAGGAACCTCTGCTGAAAGACGGACCGCTGAAGAACTAAAGGAAGATTGCCTTGCTGTGTGCTCTAAGGGCTGACCTGTTCTGCTGTACAACTGAAGCTGAGGAGGAGAAGGGGTCTTGCTGTGTGCTGACTCTACCCACTTGACCAAACAAGACTTTGCTGTGTGCTGTGTCTTAAACCGAATCTCCAAGGGCCTGAGAAGAGCTGGCCTCCTGTTTCGCAACCCAGGGATAGAAAGGTTGCCCCGAACCCAAGACTCTGCTGTGTCCCCCCTGCGCTGCTGTGTGCTGCAGGGACCGTGGACTGTTCTACCAAGCTTCTCAACATCTGCCGGTGAAGTGGGCTGGCTGCTCTCTGCCTTGCGGGAGAGTACCGCGCTGATCCTTGCCTGACACCGGTTGCCGCATCAAGAAGACCGACGTGCTCATCGGCACGTGCCTTGCCGCGACCCGGAGGCCTGAAGCAGACCGAGAGTCGTACTTCCCTGCTCTACGAAGCCGCGCTGTGAGTGGCTGACTCCGGTGACGTCGACATCGTCACTGAGGGCTCGTCGAGGGAGTTGTGGAAACCTTGCACCGAACAGCCAGAGGAGCGCTTTGTACAACGAGCGCAGTGACGCCGACGGAGCAACGTAGCTGCCTAAACAACAAGAGCCTACGAACTGATTCATTCTCAGTGAGTATCGAATCACGCAAGAGACTAGAGACTATCGTCTTACGATCCCGACCAACCAAGAAAGCGAAGATGGTGTAAACATGTGATGCTTGATTTCAACTGCGGAAACTAGATAAAGATATATTATTTTTGATATAACTCACCTGTGTGGTCTAAGTTTGTGGTGTGCGGAGGGGGGATCCTTGTGGTGTCTACGTACAAATACCTTACACATTGCCTTGGGGATAAGCCTGTCTGCTCGAGCCAAGCTACCTAGAGGGTGAGCAGGGGTTATCTACCCTGTGTGTCCCTGTACCCTGACTAGAAGCAAGGGTCCCTATTTGGTCTAAGGTGTATACCTCTGCCAACTAGAGACCCCCAGATCTAACAACTCTATTTCCATTTTACCTTGTATTATGATCAGAAAGGAATACATACACTTTCTTCTACATAAATTTAGAGAGTATGTGGTCTGAAATACTGATATTCAAGTATTTCTATGTTTCTTTTTATGCATCATGTCGCTAGCAAAAGACACAGACATACGCATGCATACTTTCAGAAATATGGTTAGACTTATAACAGTGACATGGGAAGGATTGCTGATTTAAATTTGGTAGGTCTAATATTGTAAGTAGTCGGTGAAAATGAAGCTGCAGCCGAAAATTGAGGTTTAAGACATTTTGGCAGAGGGATTAGTGATTAAAAAAAATTATCTTTATTAGTTTTTAACAAATTATACAAAGAAACTATATCAGTAAAAATATGCACGGGGTTACACTAACTGTTACAATAGCAGCGTTGTTGGGGTGCTAGACAATGGTACAGATAATATTTTACAGTTCAACAATGGCAATCTTTACTCCACAGTTCCATATTTTAGTCATTACGATAATCACAATAACAAAAGTGTCTGTTCATAGTTGTCCATCTGTGTCTACTGTCTATACCGTCATTTATACTAGCCATGGGTGAACAAGTGTATGTGACTGAGTATGTATTTTAGGCGCTTTTAGAGGAAGACCCTATCCTTCATGTCAGTATACATATAGTATCCGCTGATGACTTATCTGGTGTCATGTGCACTGTGGGCAGGTGATCTCACCATATACTTTATAGGTGTGACACAGTGTCCAGGGAATATGAAACAACAGTGTATTCTAAGTTGTAGCTGGGGTCATAGCGCTCTATTTTGCTTCTTTGGTATTTAGGTAATCTGGCCATTGCACAGGGTTAGTTGATGGTGGTTGCTGTGGCGTGCTGACCAGTTGGGACTCATGCTCTGCTATAAGTGCCCTACGAAAGTCTAGGAGCCATGTGTGTGCTGTGGGGCCCACTGGCGGTTTCCAAGCCATAGGAAGCCTGCGTTTTGCCAATCCCAGCGCCAAGTCCACAAACTTATCAAGTTTCCTGCATTAGGCGTTGCGCTTCGTTATTCCTAACAGGAAATGTTGACCCTTGGCTACTATCGGGGTGACCACAGCATCTGTCAGAGTCCTGGTCAACTAATTCCAGAATATCCGAAGACGGGTTTAGGTCCATGCCATACGAGGGAAGGTGGCCGCAGTGGCTATACACCTAGGGCATATATCAATGGATGTGGGATACATGCGTACCAATCTATGAGGAGTGAGGTATGTGTGTTGGAGAAAGTTAACTTGTATGCACTTCAGCCTGGCATTCATGGATATAACCTTGAGATATTCCACACATTGTGTCCACTGCTTATCTGTGATACTGATTGACAGCGCTGAGTCCCAGTATTCACGTAATGGCACTAACAGAGGCGCAAAATCGGGCCTTAGGGAATTGTAAATTGATGTGATCTATTAGCTTCACAAAGTCGCATAGTTTTGAGTGTGCAAATAGGTCTCCCTATATTTCAAGCCCAGCTGCACGCCAGGTTTCAAGTTGAGCGCCTATTACAAGTATAGGGGTCAGGGAGTACTTCAAGAGGAAGATTACGAGCATGTGGTGCGGGCTGACTGCTCGGTAGGACATCTAGCTGCCAACATTAGAATATTGCCCTGTGTTTTTTGCAGAGAGGATTTGAAGCCTGACAGCCATTCCATCAGGGGTGGCTGCCGCCCAGGAGTCTAACTCAGCGAGATTGCAACTTACGAACCACCTCATGGGCCATTGTTATTGTGTGGCTGTATAATATTGTTCGTAATCCGGTGCCCCCAAATCCCCCTCAGATATAGGTGGGTACAATTTCTGAAGTGCCACCCTGGGCCTGGAGTGATTGTAGGTCTTTAAAGAACCTGTGTGGTAGCTCGTATGGAAGGACAGAGAAAAAATACAAAAGCAGAGAGAGTAAGCATTTTAGAGATAGCAATCCGCCCCATAGGAGATAAAGGCAGACTCGTCCAGAATGGAAGAGCAGCACAAGCTCTAGTGACCGCCTATCCCAGATTACCTTCCATCATATCTATCTGAGAGTGATAGATTTGCACCTCAGATATTTAAAGGTGTCGTAAGCCCAAGTGAGTGGAGTGCTAGGTAGATTGTATTTGTGCTCTACGGCCAGAGTTTGATTGGAAATGCCACTGATTTAGGCCAGTTAACTCTTAGGTCAGATATTTGAGCATGGCGGTTAGGAGCTCCATTAGTTCTTGCAGAACTGTATAGTGGCCTCGTAGATAGATTAACACGTTGTCTGCGTAAAGAGAGACAATGTGCCACTGCTCATACGCATGAATGCCCCAGTCTAAAACGCAGCAGCGTAATCTGCACGCCAAAGGCTCCATGGGCAGTGCAAAAATTATGGGATATAAGGGGCAGCCCAGTCTAGTTCCACGTTCTATGACGAAGGAGGAAGAAACAATGTGGCCCGTCTTGACTCTTGCCTATGGTTTTGCATACAGTATCCTCAGCTATCTAAAAGAATTAGTGCCCATGCCAAAGCCTGCCAACACAACTAGTAGGTATTGCCAACTCAGGGTGTCAAATGCTTTCTCGATATCTAATGCCGCTATCCATGGCAAGTAAGTTTCTGTTCGGACCCAATCTAACAATTTAAAAAGCCGGCGTAGGTTCAAGCCAGTGTTTCTCCCTGGGATGAACTCCTTCTGGTCGTTGTGCACCATTGTTGGTACTACATCTATTAACCTATTGGCTAATATCTTGCCCAGGATTTTGTAATCCGAGTTCAGTAATGAAAGAGGGCCGTAAGAACCGATTTGGAGTGGGTCTCTGCCTGGTTTTGGTAATACAACCAGCACTGCTTCCCTCAGTGAAGGTGGTAGCTCCCCCTGTTCAAATGCCTCCCCATATACTGTGCCTAGCCTTGGGCTAAGTTGTTCAGAATAGGTTGAATAGAATTCCGAAGGCCATCCGTCTGCCCCTGGGGCCTTGCCCGTGGCTAATTGTTTGATGGTTTCAGAGATCTCATCTGCCGATAAATGGGTCTCTAGCAATTCTTATTGGTCCTGCGTTATCTCTGGGAGATTAACTTGGGACAAGAACTGTTCAGTGGGCAAAGGATCATCGAGGTTGGGAGCTTTATAAAGAGATGCATAGTATTAAAAAAAAGAGTCATTAATTCTTTCTTGCGTATTCATCAAAAGGCCATCAGAGGTGTATATTGCCATGATGGGGCGCTGCGATGCATCGGCTTTTAACAATCAAGCTAGCATCCTGCCTGCCATGTCTCTCTTCTCATGTTACCGAGCTAGGTATTGCTTGTAGTCTAAGGCGCATAGGCTGTCCAGTGTCTCCTTGTATGGTAGATGAGCCTTGGCCAACATGGGTGCAATATTTGGGTCTGCGGGGGAGAGTTGTTTGCATCGCTGTGTTTCTGACTCGTGGCCTTGGAGCTTTTTCTTGAGCGCCATACGAGAGCCGTAAACTGCCTTCATCACCTGTCCACGGAGAACAGTCTTGAATGTGTCACATTCAATGCCGGCATGGGAGGCAGAGCCCGCATTCATTTGAAAGTATGCATCTATAGATTGTGTCATGAGTGTGCTTAATGTTGTGTGTTTGAGGGCCTCCAAAGGGAGGCCCCATGTCAGGATGCTAGTTTTATGTGTTCCCCATGACAATTGTACTTGTAGCGAACTATGATCTGAAATCGTGCAAGCTTAATACTGCGCCTGTCATACCCTCGCTACGGCAGTCTCAGAGCAGTATATGGCATCTATCCTTGTGTGCAGGTCGTGTATTTTGGAGTAGTGTGAATAAGTATGTGATGTGGGATGCGTGCTTCGCCAAGCTTCAGTGACTTGCATACTGTTGATCCAGTCTTTTATATGCTGTGCCAGGGCAATAGATTGCACTCCCGGGAGTGGTGGGCGTGAGTGATCCAAAACCAGGTCAGATATGCAGTTATAGTCTCCCCCCAGTATGTTGGTGCAGTTGGATCTCTGAGCAGTGATGGTGTCAACGTTTGTAAGAATAAGGCCTGTCTTAAGGTTGGTGCATATAGTGTGACTAAGGTCCGCAGGGATCCGTCTAGAAGTCCCTCCCGAATCACATATCGACCATCTGGGTCTACCTGGGTATGCAATATCTGCAGGGGTGTTCCTGGTGCTATCCAAATTAGGGTGCCCCTGGCATAGGCTGAGTATGTGGTGCCTATGACCAGGGCCGGATTGGGAACTGAAAGCAGCCCTGGCAAATTTCTGCAGACCAGCCCCCGTCCGGTGCGCAGCGAGCGAGCGCAGCGAGCGAGCCCGACCGCTACTAGGCTGGTTTGGGGGGGTTCTCCCCCCAAGAAAATTTTGGAAAACGACAGACCAAAATGGTGAATTTTACAGCACATTTTTCATTACATATTCAATTGTATCAACTTTCAAAGGACAGTAAATAGTAGATAGTAGATGATGACCTTAAAGAGCACTAGGTTACCCACCCAGTCATATGTACCGATAGGCATTCTTTCAGAGAGCACTAAAAATAGACACAAGTAGTGAATCAGAGAGAACAAAGTAAAAGTGAGACGGAACTTGTCCCCCCCAAGAAAATTTGAGAGACAGGAAGGCCAAAACAAAGAATTTTTCAACACATTTTACATTACATATTAGATTGTATTAACTTTTAAAGCATAGTAAATTGTCACTCATGTTGTCACACATAAAGCACTGACATGTGATGTCACACATGAGCACACAGGCCACTGACTGAGGCCAGATTACTGTGGAAATGTCGCACCTAGGCACTGACCCAGGCCTGGTCACACCACCAGGCCAGTAAGCATGCAAACGTCACACATAAGCACCCAGGCCAGTAAGCATGGAAATGTCACACATGAGCCTCCAGCTCCAGGTCCCTGAGGCCAGAAACTATGGAAGTAGCACACATAATTAAGCACCCAGGCCAGAAAGCATGGAAACGTCACACATGAGCACCCAGGCTGACAGACGGAATGAAAATGTCTCATATGGCACCCTGGCCAGAAAGCATGAAAAATTAACACAAAGGCCCTGGCCTTGACATGACACATCTTTAAATAGCCTACTTAAGTGGGTGGCACAATAAGTGGCGCAGGCCCACTAGCAGCATTTAATGTGCAGTCCCTGGGTACATGTAGAACCACATTTCTAGGGACTTACAAGTAAATTAAAATTGCCAATTCGGTGTAAGCCAATTTTACCATGTTTGAAAGGAAAGAGCGCAAGCACTTTAGCACAGGTTAGTGGTGGTAAAGTGCACTGAGCCCTAAGAGCCAACAAAATATGCCTTTTTTGATGTAATAAAGCAGATGAAACCGGATTTTAATTTGGAGGAATCTGAGGTCAACAGGGACTTATCTAACCTTGTCTCAGCAGTCAGTATGAACAATATGTATCTAAAAAACATTTTACATGTGCTAATGGCGCTGGGACTTTTTCTGTAGCTAGACCTAAACAAGAGTGCTTTAATTGAGCAGGGACTATCAGGTACTCTCTACCTGCACTTTAATTATGAAGGAATAGTACGGGCACTTCTCAGCACTGCGCTCAATTCTTTTAATGGAAAAGTACCATCACATCTCAGTAGCAAACAGGCAATCTGAGACGAGGAGTACCTACGATTCTATATTTCCATTTTGAGCACTAGTAAAAACTCTCTCTTTGGTCCAAGCTACTTTGGATGTTGCAATATTTTAAGGCCTTCCCTTCAACCAACCTCACCTCATCACACTAAGGGTGTGAGTTTGCTTGTACACTGATTCACTGGAGAAACTTCTCACAACATGATGCATGGAAGGGACCTCGGTTACTATAGACGGGCGATAACCACTCACTTGCAACAGCGCATCCCTCCATGTCTCTGTGCGGTTTATGACACTCCTTACCCAATGATCCTTCCTCATTTCTTATCCACGATATCTAACACCTGCCCTCTGCAGAGCTACGTCCCTCTTCAAACTAGCAAGTATTGCGTTATCTACGTCATGTTACGCAAACTTACTAGCACATTCACAGTGAAGCCACATGGTGTGGGGTTGTTCCTCTTAGCAGCAGCAACTCATTGGTCCTGTGGGGGTTGAAGCCGGCAGTCTGATTGTGGGGAGATTGCTCATGGTGGTTCTGCAACGGAGCACCCGCACACAACAGCAGAGCACAGCTTGGACTGGGCTAACTGTAGGGAAAAAGTGCACCATCGGCCGAGGAGCGAGACTTTCCACCACCATGCCATCCGCCGATGGAACGCACATTTGCTTTAGGTCCTGGCGTGGCGTACACGCGCCAACGATTCTTCTCATTACTTCTGTAAGATTGACCGCATCAACATCAGTGACACAAAAACTGGACTATAAGGCCACCGCCCCCTTTAGACTGAGATTGTTGAAAGAGCAGAGGGACACGGGATACAGACGCTAGTACCATGGGCTCGTAATGGCCATACACAAGCTCAGACTTCCAGACTGCACCGTGGTCCTTTAAATACTTGTTGTATGATATAGTAAGTCTGGTCAGTCGATCCCTAGG
Source organism: Triturus cristatus (assembly GCF_964204655.1). NCBI lineage: Eukaryota > Metazoa > Chordata > Amphibia > Caudata > Salamandridae > Triturus > Triturus cristatus. The sequence goes on from NC_140588.1 coordinate 517,142,330, forward strand.
AGACAGGTGTAGGTTCAAAGTTGGCTAATTTATTGTCCACTATCCATTTTCTGTTCCCAGTGTTCCTTGTGACTGTTTGTAGGGATCTTCCTCGGTGTGGGACAGTGGAAGTCAGTGGATTGCATTTATTTATTTATGCATTTCAACCCTCGGGAACAACTTTCATGGATCTCCTTGAAAACGAGGGAGGTCCTAAATAGTGGGGTGGTACAAAAATAGTCAATATGGCACCGTAGACTAAAAGCAGAGGGCTGCTTGTGAAGATCGGCGGGGAGCTAAGGATTTACACACTTGAAGGAAACATCGTTCAGTTGGAAGGCTATGATACAGGTTGTGTGAAAAAGAATCACAAGTAGTGGCACCCGGTGGTACAAAATACATTTGCCAATGTTTGGTGTATAATTGTGTCCGAGTTGGACTCAGATCTTGAGGGGGTGGAGTTGCCAAGGTGTTCCGCCTGTTTAATGGCTTGTTCTTGCTCCATTACTGCCTGGATTTTGGACGGGCGCGGTGCACGCCCTTTGCCGCGGTATCTGCGTGTGCCTGAAGTTCTCCATTGTTGAGGAGAGTCCGACGAGAGTGCACTCGGGCCATGTGCAAATCCATTCTGTCTCATCCAGTACCAAGCCCCTTCGTAAGTGGAACAGAGGATATTGTTGCCAATATGCTGGATGAGCACTGGATTTCATGTCAGCGGAGGCATTTTTTAACTACCATATAAGAATATCTGTGGCCCTGCACCGTCAACGTGAAGTCCAGATAAATGTACACCGTGGTTGTCACTTGAAGGATTTGGTCCCTGTCCCGGTAATTGGATAATTTGGCGATCACAGGTCTAGAAGGGTTGCCCGAATGGGGGGGAGGCCACCCGGAACTCTATGTGCCTGTTCAACTGAGAAAAATGTGGAGAATTTGCCATCAAGGATGTCTGTGGCGAACCATGTCTCTAGATACAGCTCCATGCTCTGGCCTTCTATCCTTTCCGGTAAGCCCACTATGCGAACGTTGTTTTTGCGAGATCTACCCTGTGGATCCTCCGCCTGGCTCTTTAGATATTCCACCTCTTTTTGGAGGGACCTGATCTGGTCTGTGGCTGTTGACACGGTGGGCTGTAGGGTTGCCAAAGTCGACTACGATTCCTCTACTCTGTCCTTTAGCTTCTTGTGATCCTCGCGTAGGAATCCCATTTCGGTACAGAGTGAGTCTATTTTGGGACCCAGTGTGGACTTAACATCTAGTACTGCCACAATTGACTCATCAAATCAATCCAAATGGTCAACTTTATCTACGGGTTTCAGGGCTGTTGTTTGTGCAGGGGCCACTGCACTAGATGCGTGAGGTGCTGCTTGAGCCATGTGTGAGTGCGTTTTATCTGTTTTTAGTTTTTCGATTGCACAGCTGTATATTGAAAGCATAGAATACACTACAAGTATCGCCAACGTTAATGGTCCCCCCGGAGCATGATGGATGTCCTTCCTTTAGTCAGGTATGCATAGGGCTGGCAGTTCCCTTGCAACTTTTGCATGGGAGTGGGAGAACCCTGTACCGTTGTAGTAGTAATCTGGGTACTCCAGGATGTACTGGATTTTTTGGGAGATTTCAGTGGAGATCAGCATGGTTGGGGGTTATTGGTATCTCATCCGGTTGCGACGTGATGGGTCCCAATAGACAATGGCTGAGGATGTGGTACCATCAAGGGGACCAGGAAGGCAGTCATTCAGGAGTGTGGATATTTGTTATTCACCTATTAGTGAGTGTACAACCGTTTGCACCATGTGGGCACTGAGTGACACTTAAACTCTAGATATTTTATTGTGCAATTTCATTGCTGCGAAGGGCTCCTATCGTCACGCAGTAATCGAGTAATCTGCAAATAAGTTTAAGTAGAATTTAGTGTTTTAGGTTGAGCATCAGCCTGCACAGAACGCCATCATCCAAGGCGTCTCACACAGTGGGTCTCAGGGATAACTCCTAGAAGTGTTCATGGCCATACCAGGGATAATAAGCAACAGGTCAACCACACATGTATGCACCGTACAGTACAAGTCACCTTGTTGCTTTCACAGGCACATTAATGACCTTTAAGCAATCGAGTGGCAAGCTGAGACAATGGAGCCATGCTCAAGTTTCTCTGCAGGATTCAGGACAGCTCACCTCCAGGCATGTAACAGCAGCGGAAAAGCTGTCCTGGTGCACTTAAAATACAACATAATATACACACGGCTTGTCATCTGCTCCATCACTGCATTCATTGTAGTGCAGGACTACGGGCGTTCAGCACATCTGCCTCAGCTGCGGCCCCAGCACTCACCTTCCCCAGTGTACCTCAGCAGGGAGACCCGTGGGCTCCACAACGGTCGCAGGTTAAGATACAGTAGGCCGCCAGGCATCCAGGCCCCCTTTCACTGTCTTGGGGGTCTGTGTGTGTCCCCTGAACCCCCCGGGGTGGGTAGCTCTCTGCTCCTGGCACGGCTTCTCTGCTGCAGGCAATGGTAGAAGGGCGTCCTGGCACCCTTGTCGAAGCATGGATGTGCCCAAGCTGAGGACGCCGCCCCAAGTGAATGCTCGCCGATGTATCGAGCGCAGAGTCACATTGCGGTCACAGGCCAAGCCGATCCGGTGCTTGTCCAATCAGCCGCAATTTCGGTGGACCACCATCTCAACAGCCGTACTTGCACTGCCCCGCTGTTGGTGTTTTCAGACCGCCGAGACCTTCACTGCTAGCGGGCCCTCACTGGTGCAGGTGATCAAGGCTCCTCCCTCCGGCAGTAGGTTACGCGAGGCTGAGCCCCGACCAGCCGATCTCCAAGTCGCAGGGCTGTCGCCTCGCTCGTCTCACCCGCTTAGCTCCGGGGCCAGCATTTACAGTGTGCTGGGGTTTTCACAGCTGCCGGTGGCAACATACTGCTGTGGATGGCTTATAAGGTAGGCTTAAAGTTTTCAGGATTGTGTGGCTTGCCTGATGTGGAGCTGTTTACAGCGTGTCCGCACTTGATGCCATCTTGGCCATGCCCCCCGCAGAGTGATTAGTGATTAGGGTACTTTGCATGAGTCTCTGGAAAGGTTCACTTGAAGTATGCCGTATACATTTTGGTGTCTGCTTGAAATGGGAATAGTAGTCTGACAAGTTTAAAGGTCTGTGTGGTCTTGTGACTGAGGTATGTCTCTACTTGTACATGATCTCACACGTGTTATGCATCTGAAGATAATAGACGTCTGAAACACAGGTATACAACAATTTGTATGTTTCTTTCTATGTATGATGCCACTAGCAAAAGGCATAGAAACATGCATGCATGCTTCCAGGAATATGGTGAGACTTACAGCATTGACATGGGAAGGATTGCTGTTTTAAATTTTGGCAAGCCCAACATTCTGAGGAGTCAGGGAAAACTGAAGCTGCAGCAGAAAAGTGAGGTTTAAGACATGTTAGTAGAGGGATTAGTGATTGGGGTACTTTGCATGAATCTCTGGAAAGGTACACATGAAGTATGCCGTGTACATTTTGGTGTCTGTTTGAAATGGGAAAAGCAGTCTGTCAAGTTTAAAGGCCTGTGTGGTCTGTGTGGTATATCTCTACTTGTACATGTATTCTCACACGTGTTATGCATCTGAAGATGATAGACATCTGAAACACAGGTATACAACTATTTGTATGTTTCTTTTATGTATGATGCCACTAGCAAAAGGCACAGACACATGCATGCATGCTTTCAGGAACATGGTGAGTCTTACAATAGTAACATGGGAAGGATTGCTGTTTTAAATTTGGTAGGTCTAACATTCTGAGCAGTCTCTGAAAAATGAAGGTGCAGCAGAAAAGTGAGGTATAAGACATGTTGGCATAGAGATTAGTGATTAGGGCACTTTGTATCAGTGTTTGGAAAGGTACACTTGAAGTAGGCCGTATGGGGAACAACCTTTACAACGCAACTTTTACAACGCAACATCCACTACAACGCATTCCATTACATCGCATGACACTACAACGCATTCTTAAAAACTACCTTTACATCGCATACTACCTTTACAACGCATACCATTACAACGCATAATATTACACTACACTATCCAACACTTACCCTACTGTTGCACCCCCTGGAGTTAGAATAGTAATTTTTACCCCTATACTATCCAACACTTACCCTACTGTTGCACCCCCTGGAGTTAGAATAGTAATTTTTACCCCTATACTATCCAACACTTACCCTACTGTTGCACCCCCTGGAGTTAGAATAGTAATTTTTACCCCTATACTATCCAACACTTACCCTACTGTTGCACCCCCTGGAGTAAGAATAGTAATTTTTACCCCTATACTATCCAACACTTACCCTACTGTTGAACCCCCTGGAGTTAGAATAGTAATTTTTACCCCTATACTATCCAACATTTACCCTACTGTTGCACCCCCTGGAGTTAGAATAGTAATTTTTACTCCTATACTATCCAACACTTACCCTACTGTTGCACCCCCTGGAGTTAGAATAGTAATTTTTACCCCTATACTATCCAACACTTACCCTACTGTTGCACCCCCTGGAGTTAGAATAGTAATTTTTACCCCTATACTATCCAATACTTACCTTAAATGCAATGTAATATTATGCGTTGTAATGGTATGCGTTGTAAAGGTAGTATGCCATGTAATGGAATGCGTTGTAAAGGTAGTTTTTAAAAATGCGTTGTAGTGTCATGCGATGTAATGGAATGCGTTGTAGTGGATGTTGCGTTGTAAAAATTGCATTGTAAGTGCATGCGTTGTAAAAGTATGCGTTGTAACGTCATACATCCAGGCCGTATATATGTAGGTGTCTGCTTGAAATGGGAAATGCAGTCTGTCAAGTTTAAAGGTCTGCGTGTTCTTGTGACTAAGGTATGTGTCTACTTGTACATGTATTCTCACACGTGTTATGCATCTGAAGATGTTAGATGTCAGAAACACAGGTCTGCAACTATTTGTATGTTTCTTTTATGTATGATGCCACAAGCAAAAGGCATAGATACATGCATGCATACTTTCAGGTATATGGTGAGACTTACAACAGTGACATTGGAAAGATTGGCGCTTAACATTTCTGGAGTTCTCTTGGTTCTTTCTGTACTTCTCTTTCCTTTTTGTGCACCTCTGTTGCTTTTTTGTGCAGTTATGTTGGCTCTTTCTGCATCTTTCTGCAATCCTCTTGCCTCTTTCTGCACCCTTCTTCCCTCTTTCTGCACCTCTGTTGCCTGTTTGTGTACCTCTCTTGACTTTTTCTGTGCCCCTCTTGCCTTTTTCTGTACCCCTCTTGCACCTCCATTTCTGCACCACCTGCTCTTTCTGCACCTCCCTTACTTCTGCACCACCTGCTCTTTCTGCACCTTCCTTACCCCTTTTAGCACTTCTCTTGCCAATTTCTGCACCTCTCTTGCTTTTTTCTGCACATTTCTTGTTCCTTTCTGCACCTCTCTTGCCTTTTTCGGTACCTCTTTGCCTCTATCTGCACCTCTCTTGCCTTTTTCTGTACCTCTGTTGCTTATTTTTGTACTCCTCTTGCCTCTTTCTGTAACCTTCTTCCCTCTTTCTCATCTCTTTTGCCTGTTTGTGCACCTTCTTGCCTCTTTCTGCACCTCTTTTGCCACTTTCTGCACTTCTATTGCCTCTTTCTGCACTTTTCTTGTCTCTTTGCGCACTTCTCTTCCTTTTTACTGTACCTCTATTGCCTCTGTCTGCACCTCTCTTAGTTCTTTCTGTACCTCACTTGCTTCTTTCTGCACTTCACTTGCTTCTTTCTGTAGTTCTCTTGCTTCTTTCTGTACCCTTCTTTTTTTCTGTACCTCTCTTGCCTCTTTGTGCACCTTCCTTGTATCTATCAGCACTTCTCATGTGTCTTTTTGCACCTGTTGGTTCTTTCTGTACTTATGTTGCTTCTTTCTACAATTTCTTGCTTCTTTCTGCAACCCTCTTGCTTCGTTCTGCATCCTCTTTCCTCTTTCTGCACCTCTCTTGCCTCTTTCTACACTTGTCTTGTCTCTTGCTGTACCTCTCTTGCCTCTTTCTACACTTTTCTTGCCTCTTTCTGCACTTCCCTTCCTTCTTTCTGTACCTCTGTTGTCTCTTTCTACACCTCTCTTTCTTCTTCCTGCATGTCTCTTGTCCCTTTCTGCACTTCTTTGCCTCTTTCTAAACCTCACTTGCCTTTTTCTACACTTCTGTTGCTTCTTTCTGTACTCCTCTTCCCACTTCTTGTACCCTTCTTACCTCTTTTGCATCTCTCTTGCCTGTTTGTGCACCACTCATGCATTTTTCTGCACCTCTCTTGCCCCCTTCTGCACCTCTGTTGCCACTTTCTGGTCTTCTCAAATGTCTTTCTGCACTTTTCTTGTCTCTTTCTGCACCTCTCTTGTCTTCTACTGATCATCTATTTGCCTGTTTCTGCACCTCTCTTTCTTCTTTCTGCACCTCTGTTGCCACGTTCTGCACTTTTCTTATCTCTTTCTACACTTCTCTTGCTTCTTTTTGTACCTCTCTTGCCTATTTTTACATCTCTCTTAGTCCTTTCTGCACCTCACTTGCTTATTTCTGCAGCTCCCTTGCTTCTTTCTGCAGTTCTCTTGCTTCTTTGTGCACCTTTATTGATTCCTTCTACGCTTCTCTTGTCTCTTTTTGTACCTCTGTTTATTTTTTCTGCACCTCTCTTGCTTCTTTGTTAACTTTCTTGCTACTTTCTGCACCCCTCTTGCTTCTTTCTGTATCCCTCTTTCCTCTTTTATGCACCTCTCTTGCCTCTTTCTGCACTTCTCTCATTCTACACTTTTCTTGCCGCTTTCTGCACTTCTCTAGTTTCTTTCTGTACCTCTTTAGTCAATTTCTGTGCCTCTCTTGCTTCTTTCTGCAAGTTTCTTGTCCTTTTCTGCATCTCTCTGCCTCTTTCTATACCTCTCTTGCCTTTTTCTGTACCTCTGTTCCTTCTTTCTGCACTCCTCTTCCCACTTTTTTCACCCTTCTTCACTGTTTTAGCATCTCTCTTGTGTGAATGTGCACTTCTCTTGCTTTTTTCTGCTACCCTCTTGCGTCTTTCTGCACCTCTGTTGCCACTTTCTAGACTTCTAAAGTGTCTTTCTGCACTTTTCTTGTCTGTTTCTTCACTTCTTTTGCTTCTTTCTGTACCTCTCTTAGTTCTTACTGCATCTCAGTTTCTTCTTTCTGCAGCTCACTTTCTTCTTTATATACCCTTCTTCCCTCTTTCTGTACTCTCTTGCCTCTATGTACACCTTTCTAGCCTGTTTCTGCATTTTTCTTGTTGTATTTACACCTCTGTTCGTTCTTTCTGTACTTCTCTTGCTTCTTTTTCCACTTCTCTTGCTTCTTTCTGTATCCCTCTTGCCTCTTTCTGCATCCCTCTTCCAAGTTTCTGCACCACTCTTGCTTCATTATGCACCTCTATTGTCCGTTCTTGTACCTCTCTTTCCTCTCTGCACCTCTTTGCCTCTTTTTGCACCCTTCTTCCCTTCTTCTGCACCTCAGTTGTCTGTTTCCACAACTCTCTTCCCTTTTTATGCACCCTTCTTGCCTCTTTCTGCAACTCTGTTGCCTCTTTCTGGACTTCTCCTGTCTCTTTCTGTACCTCTCTTGCCTCATTCTGCAACTCTCTTGCTTCTCTCTGCACTTCTGGTGTTTTTTCTGGACCTGTGTTGCTTCGTTCTGCCCCCTCTTGGTTCTTTCTGCACATGACATGCTTGTTTGTGCACCTCTGTTGCCTCTTTCTGTACCTCACTCTCTTCTCTCTGCACCTCTCTGGCCTCTTTCTGCACCTCACTCTCTTCTCTCTGCACCTCTCTGGCCTCTTTCTGCACATCACTCTCTTCTTTCTCCACCTCTTTTGATTCTTTTTGCATCTCTTGTCCCTTTCTGTACCTCTCTTGTCTTTTCCTGTACCTCTTTACCTTTTCTGCACCTATCTTACCTTTCTCTTCACCTCTGTTGCTTCTTCCTGCACCCTTCTTGCCTCTTTCTGCACCCTTCTTGCCTCTTTCTGCACCTTTCTTACCACTTTCCACACTTTTCTAACTTCTTTTTGCACTTTTATTATCTATTTTTTACATTTCTATTGCTTCTTTCTATACCTCCCTTGCCTCTTTCTGCACCTCTCTTAGTTCTTTCTGCGCCTCAGTTCCTTCTTTCTGCAGCTCACTTGCTTCTTTCTGTACTTCTCTTGCATCTTTCTCACCATTCTTCACTCTATCTGCACCTCTCTTGTCTCTTTGTGTACCTTACTTGCCTCTGTCTGCATTTCTCTTGTTGTTTTTCACCTTTGTTGCTTCTTTCTGCACTTCTTTTGCTTCTTTCTGCGCCTCACTTGCTTATTTCTGCAGCTCACTTGATTCTTTCTGCAGTTCTCTTGGTTCTTTGTACTCCTCTCTTGCTTCTTTCTACACATCCCTTACCTCTTTTGCCAATTTTAGTACATCTCTTGCTTCTTTCTGCATGTTTTTCCCTCTTTCTGCACCTCACTTGCATTTTTTGCACCTCTGTTGCTTCTTTCTGTACCTCTTTTGACTCTTTCTGCACCTCTTTTAGTTCTTTCTACACCTCACTTACTTACTTCTGCAGCTCTCTTGCTTCTCTCTGTACTTCTCTTTCTTCTTTCTTCACCTCTCTTGCCTCTTTCTGTACCTCCCTTACCTGTTTCTATACCTCTCTTGCCAATTTCTATACCTCTCTTGCTTCTTTCTGTACGTCCCATGGCCATTCTTCACATCTCTTTCCATTTGTGCACCTCTGTTGCTTCTTTGTGCACTCCTCTTGCCTCTTTTTTGCACCCTTCTTTCCTCTTTCTGTACCTCTGTTGGCTGTTTCTGCACCTTTCTTTTTTTTTTTTTTTTTTTTAAAACCTTTATTACAGTTTCAGAGACATACAAGTATGGGCCTACAACCAACAGGCCGGCCGCTAATGCACACTATATATAGAACAACCACATCGGTGAAGCAATAAGAGAGCTACTAGAGTGCTAATCAACTCAGCCAGCCGCAGCCGCAGTCCATAGGCAAGCAAAGAAGGGTTTCATATTTTTAAGGAAAACGAAAAACATCACACACACAAGGCAGAGGAGGTCAATAGTAGTAACATGTGCTCCCCGTATCGAAGGGGTAAACAAACCCAGGGAGAAAGATGGGGGGGTGGGCAGGCAGAAGAAACCAAATGCACATGTCGCAGGAGCATAGAGGAATGCGCGGGCTAGGGAGACAGAGCAGCATCCATCTCTCGCGTCAGGGGCGGGGCGCAAATATTCTGCACCTTTCTTGCTTCTTTTTTCACATCTCTTGTCCCTATCTGAACCTCTCTTGTCTTTTTCTTTACGCCTTTCCCTCTTTCTGCACTTCTGTTGCCTCTTTCTGTACCTCTCTTGCCTCTTTTGGCACATTTCTTCCTCTATCTGCACTTCTCTTGCCTCTTTCTGCACTTCTCTTGCTTGTTTTTGCATCTCTGTTGCTTCTTTATATACTTGTCTTGCTTCTTTCTGTACTTCTGTATCCCTTTTGCCTTTTTCTTTACTCGTCTTGTCTCTTTTTCATGTCTCTTGCCTCTTTGTGCATCTCTCTTGCCTCTTTGTGCACTTCTCTTGAATGTTTGTGCACCTCTGTTGCTTCTTTATGACCCCTATTGCCTCTCCCTGCACATCTGTTGCCTCATTCTGCACTTCTCTTACATCTTCCGGTAGCTGTGTTGCTTCTTTGTGCATTTCTCTTAGCTCTTTCTGCACCTTTCTTTCTTTTTCAGCAGATTTCTTCCTCTTTCTGTAGTTCTCTTGCTTGTTTCTGCACTTCTTTTTTTATTTGTTATGAAGAGAATAGCAATGTAATTGTAAGTAATTGCTTAGTGTTTATTATGAAGATTGATATGTAATTCATTTAAAATTGTTAATTGATGTAACAAACTTTTGAAACTGTTCTTAGTTTTTTAGAAATGTATTTTATTTGGATCACAAATTGAAGATGGCAAGAAAACATAAAAATAGAAGAGAACAAAGACTACTGAAAGAAAAGTAAAAAGAGTGCATTAGAAAAAGAGGAAAGCGTCACTCAGTATAAAGTCTTTTCTGGTAAGAGCACTAAACAGTTTCTTAAAGCAGGTGTAGAGAGATTTAAAAAAGTCAATAATAATGAAAGGAAAAAGAAACATTTCACAACACACCAGAAGGAAAAGAACTGTAATGGTAAAAAAAACATTAGTTTATGGAAAAAGAACACATATTATAAGAAGGCAACAACTATATAAGAAGATCATATAAGAATGTTTAGAAGTAGAGTAATTCAAAATGTATTAAAAGATTGTAAAAAAATATAAAAGAAGATCAGCAGCGTATAAGAAGAAGCAACACATTCAAAGTGTAGTAGATAATGCTTTTAAATTGAAACGGAAATTATTTATATTAATATTGAAGAGAATGAGAACATTGGATAAAACAATGGTGTTTATGAAATAGAAAAGCAAAAGAAAAATACTTGTTAATAGAAATAACTTTTGTAAAACTTTTAATGGTGAATGGAAGCACACATCCAGTACTGAGCTTTTCTTTAATGAAGAACCGGAATCTATTGACATATTACTAATTCTTTTAAAACATTATGCAAAAAAAAGTGTTAAACAGAAGATTAAGATGTTACAAGGACTAGATCCATTTAAAATAAGAAAATATACAAAGTTGCAAGGTCATTCTCTGGCTTGTCTTTCAAGAAAAGTGTGCCAAAGTACTTTTCATCATTTAAGAATGTTAGCTGTACACCACTCTGAAATGTGGAAGCTAGTAAGGAGACTCTACTATGTAAAAACTCCAGCATTATGTTTAAGTGAAATGAAAACAGCTCTTTTGCATGGTTCAGTATCAGATGTACAAAACGTTTGTGATAATATACAGTTTTGTTTTTATGGTACAGAAAGAGGAGTGTAGAGAAAGTGAGAATGTAGGTGTTAAAGAACACTGGAAAGAGATTAGTACCCTCGCCTACAGCCCCCTGGACCTCGTGCTTCGTTCATTACTACCATTGCTAACCTAATCGCACCGCACACCATCGCCTCCATGGACTACATACTCATCAGAGACCTGATCTTCCACCTTGACAACCTCAGTGTCCCCAACTCCACCGCCTTCCAGGACAACCTCACCAACATCGGACTGAAACAGCTCGTCACCACCCCTACCCACAAGAACACACCCTTGAACCCATCTTCGCTTGTGGGAACAACATCTGCTTCAGCCACACCATGCAGCCTCTCTGGATGGACCACCACTGAGTACACTTCTCTTTCAACACTTCCACCGCTCTCAAACCTACTCCTTGCCCTCTGTGAAGGAACCGGAGCAAGGTCACAGAGGACCACCTCAACTCCACTCTCATCCAAGAACCTCCCGCCTCGACTGACGCCGACTCTGCAGCCAAGGAACTACACCGCTGGATCACCAACTGCGCAGACAAGCATGCATCCCTCCGCACCACCAACAGATGACACCCCCTGAAGGCCACCTGGTTTACCACTGACCTCCAAGAAGCCAGATGCTACTGCAGACGTTTCGAAAAATGATGAAGAAACAGCAAAACCATGGAAGACCCACAAGAACGCCATGACAGAATACCACCAACGCATGAGATCCACTAAGAAGACCTTCATCCGGAACAAAATCCTCACAAACTCCAGCATCTCAAAGGAACTCTTCAACATCATCCAGCAATTCACCAAACCCCACAGTAAAGCCATGGACGTCGCTCCCTTCCAGGACAACTGCAACAAGCTTGGCTCCTACTTCCACCTGAAAATCAAGGCCCTCTACGACCACTTCAGCGAGCTGACCCCAGACACCACCCTTCCCTCCATCGATAACAGCCGGCCAACCACCACCGCCTGGGCCCCGGTCACCACCGAAGATAACACCACGACCATGAAGAGCACGCACTCAGGAGCCCCCATGGACTCCTGCCCTCTGCACATCTTCCACAGAGCCGCCGCCACCATAGCACCCAAGCTACGACACACCATCAATGCCTCCTTTGAATTTGGCACTTTTACCGACAACTGTAAACGCGCAGAAGTCAAGCCCCTCCTCAGGAAGTGCTCTGCAGACCCGACGGACCTGAAGAACTACCGACCAATCTCTCTCCTTCCCTTCACAGCCAAAGTCACCCATATGATTGCCAATGCCCAGCTGACTTACTCCATCCTCGACCCCTCCCAATCTGGATTTCGCAGCAACCACAGCACCAAGACCACCCTCCTCGCTGCAGATGGCATCCGCACATTCCTCAACCAGGGCCACACCGCAGCCCCCATCCTACTCGACCCCTCTGCAGCCTTCAACAACATCTCCCACCTGACTCTCGCAGCCAGACTCCACAATGCTGGAATACAGGGAACTGCCCTTTCTCACTGGCAGAACCCAAAGAATTAGACTTCCACCCTTCCTCTCCGAACCCAAAGAGATCAACTGCGGAGTACCCTAAGGATCGTCGCTCAGTCCCCCGCTCTTCAACATCTACATGGCCGCCCTCGCCATCATCGTCAGACAGCATGGAATCAGCCTCAGCATTGTATCCTACACCGAGGACACCCAGCTCATCCTCTCCCTCATGAAGGACCCGAAACCACCAGACTCAGCTTCCAAGAAGGAATGAAAGACGTCGCAGTTTGGATGAGCAGCAGCTGTTTGAAACTCAACAAGGAGAAGACAGAAATCCTCATCCTTGAACCCACCCCCTCAGCTTGGGACAACTCCTGGTGGCCCTCTGCCCTTGGCAATCTCCGCACCCCCACAGACCATCCCTGGAACCTCAACATCATACTCGGCTCCTCCCTCACCATGACATGACATTTTAATGCTGTCGCCTCCACCTGCTTCCATTCCCGCTGCATCCTCCACAAGACCTTCAAGTGGACCCCCCCGAAACCAGAAAGTATGTCACCCACGCACTCCTAACAAGCAGACTGGAATATGGAAATGCCCTCTATACTGGAATCAACAAATCCCTGCTACGAAAAATCCAGACCAATGCAAAACACCGTGGCCAGACTCATCCTCAGCAGTCCATGACATGAGCACATCACTCAATACCTGGGAGAACTCCAATGGCTCCCCGTTGAGAAGAGAGTGACCCATGCCTACAAATTCCTCAACAACACCGGACCCAAATACCTCAACGAAAGAGTCTACTTCCATGTACCCAAAAGAAACCTCCACTCCGCCGACTTCGCCCTAGTAGAAATTCCCACACATCTGCAGAACCAGAGTGGGTGGAAGAGCCTTCTCCTACATTGCGGCAAAAACCTAGAACGAGCTCCGAGTCAACATCAGACGCCTAACTACACTACACACCTTCAGCAAAAGCCTCAAAACCTGGCTGTGTAGCACGCTTTAAACCCCCTGATTGATTGATTGATGAGTTTGCAGAAGAAATTACAATGTTTAAGACAGTTTCAGCTGAAAAAACAAACTGTTTTTATTTGTTGCCGACATACTCACTGTAGAAGTCAAACTAGGAATATTGATTTATATTTTTAAAGTGAAAAGGAAAACAATGATAAGTGGCAGCAATTTGGTGTTTATTTGTTGATAGAAAGTCAGTTTGAGTTGGCAATTGATCAAATTGTTTGTAAATACTGATACAACAAATTAGAGGAGAACACAACATGCCAGCTAGAGCAGTACATAACAACTTAGAGTTGGTACCTATTCCTCAGGAACTGGCAGATTTAAATGCATATGAGTCTATTCTTATTCATTCTGTACACCCATTTTAAGTAATAGTTCGTATGGAGCCTAAAGCAGGTAATCTGCCACCAACAGATTAACAGAGGTCCGAAAGGAAGAGTTGTGTACTTACCTTTAGGTTTTAAGAAAAACATTGAAACTATTGGTGTAGTTAGGGAGAAATAAGCCAGTAGTTATTCTAGTAAATGGTGTACCAATAAATAGTTGAAAATCTGGCAAGAGTTTGTAGATGTCACTAAGCTTCAGAAGGCTACATTGTACATGGTACAGGATAATATGTTTTATAAGAATGCAAATGTGAATGAAGAAGTAACATGCTTAGAAGATGACTCATTAATGTCAAGTGGCCAAATAGAAAAAGTGGACAAGTCCAGGAGTCAAGAGAATTATGAATATACATCCTCTACATTCGAAAGAAATCAAAGTAAACAGTATTGAATTATTTCAAATGAAGGTAGCATAGGGAACTCCCTTGAGTGTATGGGGAAAAAGTTTAGAAGCTCGTTGTTTTCTACTGCTATTCTCCACTGGAAAAGGTGGAGGATTTGATGAGCTAGCTGTACGGATTCCAGCTTTAGAATAGTGCTCAACAAGTTTGTACTCTGAGGTCCAAAATTTTGACAGTACATTCCATATATATGTCAGCCTCTGTTTGAAAATTTAGTTTTTGATTTCCATGTCCTATAATCTCTAAAGGAAGAGTAAATAATTTTTTGTCAGCAGTAAGGCTTCCAATAACTTGGAAATCTCCCAAGAATACATACACCTTCAAACGATCAGAAGCTTCAAAGTATATTAATGATTATAATCCAGGTATTTTGAAAATGTGGAATGCAAACATGGATATTCAGTATGTTGCAAATAACGTAATTGCTGTTACTCACTATGTTAGATCATATATAACGAAATCTGAAAAGACAGAGATGAAAGAGTCTTAACAAGAAATTATACAGTTTCAGCTTGAAAATGCTTTCCCATAGAGAGATTGGATCCAATGAATGTTCGCATTGTTTGAGCTCCGCTAGTTTATATTAAAAGTCAAGAGGAATCATTTGGGTAAGTCTAGGTCTTGCCTCTACTCTAAGTAGAGTTTTGAAATCTTAACAAGAAATATACTTAGCACAGTATGAACCAGAAACTACTGATATTGTCAAAACTAAAATGTTGGATACATACCATCCCAAAAGGAGCACACATCTTGAAAGCCTATGTCTGTATGAAATACTTCAGCACTATACGCTTAAAAAGAATGTTAGCGAAAATAAAAAAGACGAAAGATATGCAGTAATTGGATGTGATGGATGTCTAGTGAATCATTTCATAGGGAATCTTATTAATTACAGAAAAATGACTTGTGATAGTGCAGATAAGAGAGAATTTTTATATTTAGCACTTCTGCAACTGTTCAAGCCTTGGCATAGTGAAACAGAATTATTTGGAGATTTTGACTGCTATGAAGATTCGTTTAATGTAACAAAAGACAACATTCAGTGCACAATTTTTCCAACTTATCTACAAATGTTAAATTATGAGATTGAACAAGAAAGCACTATTGAAACTGAAATAGCTAGAGAAAGTTCATAAGGCAGTCAAAGTTCTGGTCCACTGAGTCAAAATCCACTAAGACAACCAATTATTGAAAATGAAACAGCTAGAGCCATGAATGAGGTAGAAACTGCAATGCAACAAGCAAAACAGGATATTATTCAGTTGGGAAAGCTAGAGGAACAACTAAATATTGAACACAAAATACATCTACAAGTCAAATAACAGGTACACCATGGTTTGCTGCATGAAAAAAAAGAATGCCAATGTTCATCATTTAAACCTATTCTAATATACATTAGTGGTCAAGCTGGAACAGGGAAACGTTTCTTAATTAAAGTATTGACCAGTTCTCTACACAAAACTACAGAATCACATTTATCTTGTGTCTTAACAGCTCCAACTGGATTAGCAGCACACAACATTAAAGGGATTACTTTACATTGATTACTAATGCTACCTGTTGAACATGATAATAAATTGGAATATCAGAAGCTATCGGGAGAAGCTTGTTCTGAAGTCTCAAAAGTACTGAAGAAAATCTAACTCTTAATCATTGATGAGGTGAGCATGGTCTTAAACTTAGTGCTTGCCTTTGTACATTTAAGAATACAACAGATTCTAAAAATAGATTATGGTTTTCTGTTTGAAGGAAAACATTTCATTGTACTTGGAGATCTGCCACAACTTACTCCTGTGAAAGGACAACCTGTTTTTAAAACACTTCTCCATGAAGATACAAGAAAATATTTGGGAAGTATTGAAGCTGTAAACATTTGGTTACATTTTGAATATAAAGAACTTGCTAAGAATATGCAACAAGCAAGTGATGAAGATTATGAAAATATTCTTCAAGACATACGAATTGGTGTCTTGACGGAACATGGTAAACAAACTTTAGAAAGTCGGCTACTAAGGATCTTGTTTGCAACTGGCAAAACAGCAGCAGAAGTAATGTACAATATGCTTATAGAAAATAAGTCTAAACTTTGCCTAATTCCTACACTGCAAGAGTGTTCAACATTTAATCAACAACTTCTCAAACTGGAAAAACAACAAATTGTGGAAATTGAAGCTATCGATAAAATCTAACACCAGGGAGTGACGATTCTTCTAACGGAAAAACTACAGGCTAAATTGCATTCTTTGGAAAAGTCTGAATCTAAAACTGCAGGCTTAGAAAAGACTTTACATGTATGTATAAACTGTTGGGTAATTGTGTGGCGTAATTTGAAAATAGAAGAAGGATTAGTAAATGGAGCAATGGGAAAAGTTGCTGATTTTGTAAATTTTCAGAATAGAGATGGAATAGAATTTTTGATTATAAAATTTGATCAGATTAATGAGGTAAGACTGATTGGGCATTGTGTTGTTCGTTTTTTGCTTGTAAAAGATTTGTATGTTCACAGACAACAGTTTCCTTTGTCTTTAGCATATGCAGTAACTATTCATAAATCTCAAGGTTTAAGTACAGACAGAGCTTTTGTAAATATTGGAAGTACAGTGTTCAAAGAGGGAATGACATACGTTGCATTGTCTTGAGTAAGAACATTGTCTGGTTTGTATTTGATAGATGTTGATGAGAAGAAGGTTAGAACTGATGCAAATTGTGCAAGAGAGTACAATCGTGTAAGAAGACTTTATGCTTCCCATTTAGGTGAATATCCCATATATGAGAAACGTATAGTGTGTCGAAAATGGAAATATGTCAAAGATGCAACTGAGGTTCAAAAAAAGAAAGCAACTAAAGAGAAAGTTGAAAGTATAAAGAAAAAAAATAGAAAGTGTTGATGATATTGTAGGATACCAGTTAGAAAACTCTTCCGGTATCAACTGTTATGCTAATGTAATTCTGAATGTTGTGTTTCACTTTCCACATCTTCATCATGAAATCATGGAAAATCGTGAAAAAAGATTCTGTTCTGCACTACATCATGTATTTCAACAGCTGATAAGTGACAGAAGTAAAATGCATACTGCTTCTGGCATTCAGCATCTTTTAGATATATGTACTGGTTCATTGACATTTACTCTCAACATACAACAATGCATGAAGAAATACACATTGAAAACGTATTTGGACTAAATTACAAATGGAACCAAAAGTGTGAAGAGTGTTCATTTACTTCTACCACTGAAATACAAACAAAACAATTCCTATACTTGACAATATCAGACTGCCAATCAGTACCTTTTAACAAATTGGTAAAAACAGCAAATCAGGATATGAGATGTTCAAATTGTAGATCAGAGATGTTGTCTACATTACATTTTAATGTTACAACATTGTAGAGGAAATGGAAGAAAATTCGAAACAAAAATTTAATTTTTTAAAGCAAGTCAAATATCTATTTCAGGAAGAACTTATACAACAGCAGCTATTATTTTTCATTAAGGAGTTACTGCAATATCTGGACACTATACTGCTTGATTAAAGTGTAACAATGGATGGACATATTTATGCCCACCTGGAATTCAAAGCTAGAGTGCCTTTTCAAATAATAAATTATTATGTCTTATTTCTCCAGCAAAAGTTTTGAGTACATCATTCGGCCTATTAGGGAAGATGTCAACAGAAAGTAGACAGCACTGCAAACTATTAGTATTTATAATTAGTGTTTTGATTATTATTTGCGCTAATTGATATTACATTTGGAAAATTGTGTTTAAAAGCAAATAGTTTATACACCGCGGGAGTCAGGCGTGTCATCATGAGGGAGGTAGAGGGAGTCGAATCGGCCCTCAGGGAGGTGGAATGAAGTAGGCCAGGACACTCGGAGCTCCATCTGGCACTCTTGGACGCCATGAAGGAAGCGACAAAACAATGAGAGAGGCTCAGGAGCTTTGACTACAAGACATATTTAGAACGCACACATGCTGAAAGGGACAAATCAGGTCCCTCCTGGCATGGCTGACGTATCCGGTGAGTAGGGGCTCCCCCTTGGTGGAGATAGCGGATGAGTGGGGGATCAGGCACTTCACGCAGGGGAAGATTAATGAGGTCTTCGCACGCAATTATGCCAAACTATATACAAAGACATGCGAGTGCAATCTGGCGGATGTAAGGGACTATCTGACTGATCTACCACTGACACGCCTGACCCCTGATATAGCAGAACTACTAGGGGCTGATATTACGCAGCGGGAGATACAGGTGCCATTAAGGTCATTGCGCAAAATAAGATGCCGGGTACAGATGGCCTGCCGGCCAAATTTTATGCCACATATACGGATGAGCTGAGACCTCGCCTGGTCACAATGTACCATGGGGCCAGAGAGTTAAGTGAGCTACCCGAAAGTGCCAGGGAGGCCCTTATTGTCCCCATACCCAAACTGGGGAAGGCACCCCATGACTACACGGCCTGCAGACCATTGTCCATGTTGAACATGGACTATAAGATCCTGAGCAAAATCCTTGCGACTCGCTTGCTACCACACATGCCCCATCTGGTTCACCTGGACCAGGCAGTATTTATCCCTGGGCAGAGCATGGCCATAAATATCAGAAGGCTCCTTGCGGTGATGTATTCTGAAGAGTACAATAGGCAGGAGGTGGCAGTGTTAGCAGTGGACATAGAGAAGGCATTCAACAGTGTAGAGTGGCAGTATTTATACGAGGTCCTGGTCAGGATGGGTCTGGGGGAGGGATTCCTGCAGTGGGTGTGACTTCTAAACACAGCCCCTACAGCCCGCGTGCGCAGTTGGAGAACCATCTCACCTAGGCAGAAGGTGGAGAGAGGCACAAGACAGGGATGCCCCCTCTCCCCTCTCCTGTTCGCTCTGGCCATGGAACCACTGGTGTGCAGGGCCAGGAGCGGTCAGGATTACAGGGGTCTGGAAACGGCAACAGGACAGCATTTCATAGCATTATACGTGGACAATCTTTTGATCTTTCTACGTGACACGGCGGGTGAACTACATGGGGCGCGCACCATGCTGGCCCGCTTTAACACCGTCTCTGGCCTTCAGGTCAACTGGCAAAAAACTAGCCTGTATCCACTGGCACCAGATACCCCCCGCCGCTTACTCTGGAGCACTTGCGATGGGAATCTAGCTGCCAACAATACCTGGGAGTTAAAATTAACCTCGACGCAGCAGACCTCTTGGAAGGTAATGTGGGCAAGGCAGTGCGGTCAGCGAAGGCGGCGATGGATTTCTGGGGCACACTCCCGCTTTCTGTCGCTGGGAGAGTGGTGGTTCTGAAAATTGTAACCTTGCCACACCTGCTGTATTACTTTGGGATCATACCAGTGTGGATCCCATGAGCGATATTCAAAGAGTTAGACTCGATGGTCATGTCCTTTATTTGGAGTACAGCTAGAAGGAGAGTGGCGTTGGCATCGATGCGGTGCCCCATAGCGGACGGTGGGATGGCGGTGCCTGACCTCGAGAGCTACTATTTAGCTGCACAGCTCTACTGGCTGATCCAATGGTTGGCGGCGGATCGTAACCCAAATAGAGAATGGTGCCCAGAAGCACCAGACACTGCAAATCTGGCAAAAATCCTCTTGCGAGTCCGACGAAACACGACGGCGGACACAATTGCTGTCAAGGTGATGGTGCGCTGCTGGTCTAGATACCTGTGGAAAGTGGGCGCTGTGACTCCCTACTCCCCCGACATACCCCTGACGATGCTGTGCTATCTTCTTCAGGTAGAACACTGGGCAGGGCTAGAAGACTGGGTTGAAGCAGGGTTAAGGGAGATGGGGGACTTATATCGAGATTCCACGCTCCTCCCCTTTGAGGATCTGTAGACTATGTATTACTTACCCGGGGGTCAATTCCTGATGCATAGGGCCCTGACGCGCCGGGTTAGGGCGCACTGGAATGGTGGGGGCACAGAGCTGAGAGCATTGGCGGGGTGCAGATATGTAACACGATCAGCAGGAAGAATTAAAACAGTATCCTGCCTCTAAAAGGCAATACAGAAGGATAAGCAGCAGCCATTAGAGGCTGCAATGGGAGGAAGATCTAGGCAAGCAGATACCAGAGAGAGAGTGGGAGAAAATCCTAGAACGCACCCCAAAAGCGTCCAGGAATGCACGGTTTAAACTAATTAACTACTATGTGCTACACAGAGCATATCTGATGCCGGCCCACAATAGGAAGTACTTTGGTGTGGAGTCAGCAGTCTGTCCGAGATGTGGGGTAAGGGAGGCACACATACTCCATATGTTCTGGGACTGCCCGGAGTTGCAGGCCTTCTAGGGGGACATAAGGCAGGTTATAGGTGACTTGATTGACAAAGAGCTTCCACAAACACCTGAACTCTTCCTACTGGGGTGTTTTCCTCATACAGCCAAGAACAAGGTGATGGGAAAGTTTCAAGACCTTGCCTACATCCTAGCCAAAAGGGAGATAGCCAGAAACTGGAAGGCCCCCAGAGGCCCACAGGTTATCACCTGGAAAATGGAACTAGAGAAGTGGACGGGAGCAGAAAAGCAGGTTGTTATTCCGAGAGGCCAGCCGGGGAATAGCCGAGATGGAGAGAGCTAGAGCCTGGGAAACCCTAGTGGGTGAACTACTAACGGAGGAACAGGAGGATCTTAGCGAGGCTTCTACTCCTACTGAGGTAGGAGCAGACCCAGACGATAATGAGGAGGGCCACCAGGTCTAAAACGATCAAGAGTTTGGCGCTGCACCACCTGACCTTTGCGACCCACATGCAAAGCCTGCTGCTGACAAGCAAACAATCCATTCTAACTGTTACAGCGCAACTCAAGGGGGGAGGGGGGATTGTTGTGTGTATGGGAATAATTGTTCATTTTCATGCACAAATGTTGACAGAACAATAACCATATCAGCCATGATCAAATGCCAATAAAATATGGTTAAAAAAAAAGCAAATAGTTTATATATTTGTTGTCTATATTGTACCAGATGTAAACGAGAGTGTACATTTTGGCAAAAGTATTTGAGCTAAATAATAGAGTTTATGTATATGAAGGAAGTAATTAACAAAGTGTAGATAGGAAAACGCATAGCTACACATATTGAAAATGATGTTCTATGCTGATTTGGTTTTTTTTCTACAAAATTTGATTATTTTTACCACCGCTGTTCAATGATGATACTACATTGAAATCACTGTGTATGGTGAGTAAAATGGAATCTGAGCACAGCAAAAAATGGAAACTGAGAATGTTATGTAATTCTAAATTTATGTTGTGTCCTCAAAAATATAACATTGTCATTTCTGTAATATATTATCATTAAATAACAGTTTTTCTTTTTTTCCTTTATAGTAGCTACTGTTGCAGTTTGAAAAGAGTTTTAATTCTTTTTTTAGGATAATAAAACTCTAAAATAGTTTTACTGAGTAGTGTATCTATATTACCTGGTAAAATGTTTTACATTTAATTATATGTTATTTGTTCTAATATAAATAATTTTCATCCTTTCCACCATTGAAAATTATCATCATATTTTTGAGGAGCAGTATCACACTTACTTTTTACAAAATGCATAGACCAATAAAAGTGCTTTTATTGCAAGTTATTTACTTATCATTATACAGCACAGGTGTGTATTGAACTCTCTATCCAAGGACTTCTGAGACGCATACATAGATAACAGATGTCTGCTTCTGTGACTCAATACTCTAGTAGAACTGATAAGATTTGTGCACCTCTATGATAAACTACATAGTTTTGAAGTTAGAGTTATCAGATGCACAACACGTCAGAATACATGTAGAAGCCTACACATACTAGAATACGTCTCTTTCACACCACATGTTTTCGAAATGTGCGTACAAGAAGATGTATATATTAGGTTCTCCTTCTTATACAAGACAGGTGGGTATTGCAAGTGCTTTTTATTATATTTGAAAATTTGACAGTTTTGAAGTATTATGTATCTTCTCATTTGAAGAAGTATTTTAAGACATAGGGCCTTATGTAGGTGGGCTGGCATTTACCACTTCATAAATACCGAATCATACCGATTCGGTATTTATGAAGTGGTAAATGCAATGTAGGTAATGAGTCGGTAAATATTACCGAATCGGAAAAATTCGGTAATTACCGAATCGGTATTTACCGATTCGGTAATGAGGCATACCTTCCCATTGATGGGAAGGTATGCCTCATTACCGAATCGGTAAATACCGATTCGGTAATGGGGGAGCACATGCAAGGGTGGCAGGGTGTCACATTGACACCCTGTTGCACCCCTGATTCGGCCATGTGTGCACATGTGACGCACATACATGCCCTAAAATGCTTTTTTTAACCTATTCGTCATTTACCACCAACCTTTAGTTGGTGGTAAATAACGAATCCCCACACCCACCACACACTCCCCCTACATCTCATTTCATGATTCGGTAGTTACCGAATCGGTAATATTACCGAATCGGTAATTTTACCGATTTGGTAAATACCGAATCATGAAATTCTCCCCCTACATCTCAAAAGCCAAAATACCGGTCGGTAACGGTATAATTACCGGAAATCGGCCGTTACCGACCGGTATTTGGCTTCCTACATGAGGCCCATAATGTAGCGCTCATAGGACTAAGTTTTAATGGATAGATCCTAAGAGGGAGTTTAGAGGTTCTTGAGCCTTACATTAGGCATCTTCTTGAGCTATCGTTTTCATCTGGGGTTGTCCCTAAAAGATGGAAAGAGGCTATTGTCATCCCCCTAAAAAAGAAACCGAGCATGAGTATGAGTCAGCTTGATAACCTTTGTCCCATCTCTCTTTTGCCTTACTTTGCTACATTAGCAGAGAAGGTGGTAAACATCCAACAGACTGCTCATATTAATCATAATGACCTTCTTCACCCTACACAATCAGGCTTCCGTGCCACCTACTCTACTGAATCGGCGCTGCTTCTTTCTACTGAAACCATCCGTAGACATGTAGATGCAGGACAGATGGTTGCTCTAGTCCTTTTAGATCTCAGTGCCGCTTTCAACACTTTTGCCCATCACATGTTACTGCAGCGCCTTAGGGAAGGAGGCTTGGCTGGTAGGGCGATGGAATGGCTAAGGTCTTTTCTTCTTGACTGCAGTTTTCAGGTGTCGCAGAAACCTTCTCTCTCTAAAAGCGTCAAGCTGGATAAAGGGGTCCCTCAGGGCTCCATACTCAGCCCAACTCTTTTTAATCTCTACATTACCCCCTGGCAGAGATTGTAGGGGAGTTTGGAGTCAATGTGGTGTCATACGCTTACGGCACACAACTTGTGGTGACCCTTACTCAAGACTCTGAGGAGGCAGCCACCAACTTTACAATGTGTCTTCAAGAACTGGCGCTATGGATGGCATCAAACTGCCTTAAACTCAATGGCAACAAAACAGAGGTTTTAGTGATAGGTAAGGCCCCTTCGATTTGGTCCTCCGCATGGTGGCCTCAGTCGCTGGGTCCTACCCCCTCTCCTAGGGAGCAGGTAAAAAACCTGGGAATGTGGCTAGACACTAAACTCTCCTTTGAAACTCATACAAGGCGAGTGACGGGAAACAGTTTTGGAGTCCTACGCAGTCGCCGGAAGACCTTAGATGCACTTCCGGTGTCAGCTAGGAAAACGATGGTTCACGCCCTTGTGACATCTGGTTTGGACTACGGGAGCGTCCTATATTTGGGAGCAAACCCCGATTGTGTTCAGAGACTCCAGCGCATTCAGAATGCGGCAGCGTGTCTCGTTCTAATGCTTCCGAGGAGAGCCTCACCATGCAAAGCCCTGGCTTCCCTGCATTGGCTAACGGTGAGGGAACGTGTTCTCTTTAAAGCTATGTGCATTAGTCACCGCATTCTGCAGAAGAAGGGCTCCTCCTATCTGCATAATCTTCTTACCCCTCATGTCCCCATGCGGTGTTTAAGATCAAGTGGGAGGGGTCAGGTCAGCATTCCGACCATCGGAAGAGCTAGGATGGGCGGGCGCTCTTTCCGCTTTTTAGCGGCTACATACTGGAGCAAACTTCTGATAGAGCTCCGACTGGAATCATCGGAGACAGCTCAAGATGTGGCTTTTCCTACATGGTAGCCCCCGTGTCTGATCCTTTCTCTGCTCCCACCCCCCCTGGCATAATTGGGCTCTTGTCGCAGCGCGGGGACACACTAGCTAGTGTCGCCATGCGCTTTACAAATTTTATTATTATTATTATTATTAGAATCATCTGTATACGGCTCAATCCATGCACTCATCCAATCATTCAAACACTATCCTTGCACTAATTAATTAATTCAGGCACTATGCATACATACATCCAATGATCCAGATACTACTAATGCACTCATTCAATCACCCAAACACTACTCTTGCACTGTTCCAATCATCCAGGCAGTTTCCATACACTCAACCATTCACCCAGACACTACTCATGCACTGCTCTATTCACCTAGTCACTTCCTATGCACTCATGGAATTACCCAGGAACTACCTATGTACTCATGGAACCAAATACACTCTATGCATGTACTCATCAAATCACCCAGGGACAACCCATACACTCATTAATTCACCCAGTTACTATCCATGCACTCATGCAATCACCCAGGCAATTCTCCTGTTCTCAACTATTTACTAAGGCACTACCCATGCACTCATACATTTACTCATGCACTGTGCATGTACTTATACACTCATCAAGACAGTAGCCATGCACTCATCCAATCACCCACTCACTACCCATGTTCTCACAGGATGAGCCACACACTACCCTTGCACTAATCTAATCACTCATGCACTACCCATGGAGCTATCCAATCACTAAGACACCATGCTTGCACTCAACCATTCATTCAGTCACTACGCTTGCACTCATGCATTCACTCAGGCACTACCCATGCACCCATCCAATCACTTCAACTGAACTATTCACTAACACTGTACCTATGCACTCATACATTCGCTCAGGCTGTACTAATGCATTCGTCCAATCTCCTACCCACTACCCATGCACTCATGCAATCATACAGCACTACCCATACTCTCATTCATTCATCCATGTAGTATCCGTGCAGTCATCAAATCTCTCAGACAGTATCTATGCACTCACTAAATGAGCCGTACACTATGCTTGTATTAATCCATTCACTCAGGCACTACCCATGCACTCATCCAATCACTCAGGCACTATGCTTGCACTCAACAATTCACTCAGTCACTACCGGTGCAGTCATACATTTACTCAGGCAGTACTCATGCACTCATCCTATCACCCAATCACTTAGGCATTATCCTTCAACTGAACCATTCACTCATGCAGTATCCATGCATGCATACATTCACTCAGGCAGTCCTCATCCAATCATCCAGCCACTACCCATGCACACATGCAATCACCAAGGCACTACCCATACTCTCATTCATTGATGCAGGTAGTACCCATGCATTCATTGAATCACTCAGACACTACCTATGCACTCACTAAATAAGCCACGCACTACCCTTGCAGTAATCCATTCACTCATGCACAACCCATGCACTCATACATTCACTCAAACAGTACTCATGCACTCATCCAATCTCCCAGCCAAGACCCATGCACTCATCCAGTTACACAGGCACTACCCATACTCTCATTCATTCATCCAGGTACTATTGATGCACTCATGGAATAACTCAGGCACTACTCTTGCACTCATCCAATCTCCCAGGCTCTCTGAATTCTCTCATCCAATCACCCAGGTACTACCCATACACTCATTCATTCACCCATGTACTATCCATGCAGTCAAGCATTCACCCAGGCAGTGTTGCTGTACTCACCCATTCATCCAGGCACTACCTATGCAATCATCCATTCTCTCAGGCACTGTCCATGCAGTCATGCAATCATCAAGGCAGTACCCATGCATTCATCCAATCACACAGACAGTACCTATGCACGCACCTAATGAGCCACGTACTACTCATGCAGTCATCCAACCAGCTAGGCACAATTCACACCTTCTTCCAATCACTCAGGCACTATCCATTCACTTACACAATTATGCAGCCACTAAACTTGCACTCATCCATTCACTCAAGCACTACTCATTTACTCATGCAATCACTCAGACTCTACGTACACTCTCATCCAATCACACAGACACTAACCATTGACTGTATTAATACAACATATACATTTTATTTTTTAAACCAGAATAGGTGGCTCCGTAAGAACCAGTTATTTTCTTCTCTTTTACAAACTATTATATATATTCTGCTCCAAAGGTTGTCCACCAGGTGAGTAGCACTCAATCAGCAGCTTTGTTTATGATAGGCAGGCTTGTAGAAGCCGCTCCGTAATGGAATTGCCCGACGTGTCTCGAAGCTCCATATGCTTCTCTTCAGTGGCTTTAACGAAGACGGTGTGTGCAAACGCTGAACCCACTTCGCCATTTTCATATTGCACACCCACCAATGGGAAGTTCGAATGAGACTGTGCATTGTGGGAAATGTGGTCCGGATAGCACACAAATGTTGTCCTGTATGGACCCTGCAAGTGGACTCGTCCTCAGTCCTGTTTGCCGCTGCTGGCCCACATTGCTGACATGATAGTTACCATGTCAGGTGGCCCCCATAACATTACGGGGTGGGGCACACTCCACGGCAGGGCAGCCTCGTATTACATTCTGCTCCAAAAGTTGCCCACCAGGTGAGTAGCACTCGATCAGCAGCTTTGTTTATGATAGGCAGGGACGAGAATCCGCTTGTAGAAGCCGCTCCGTAATGGAATTGCCTGACGCATTTCGAAGCTCCATATGCCTCTCTTCAGAGGTTTGAACGAAGACGGTGTGTGCAAATGCTGAACCCACTTTGCCATTTTCATATTGCACACTCACCAACAATGGAAGCTCGAATGAGACTGTGCATTGTGGGAAATGTGGTCTGGATAGCACACAAATCTTGTCCTGTATGGACCCTGCAAGTGGACTCATCCTCAATCCTGTTTGCTGCTGCTGGCTCACATTGCCAACATGATAGTTACCATGTCGTGTGGCCCCCATAACATTGCGGGGTGGTGCACACTCCGCAGCAAGACGGCCGCGTATATCATTCTGCTCCAAATGTTGTCCACCAGGTGAGTAGTACTCGATCAGCAGCTTTATTTATGATAGGCAGGGACGAGAATCCGCTTTTAGAAGCCGCTCTGTAATGGAATTTCCTGACGCGTTTTGAAGCTCCATATGCTTCTCTTCGCAATGACTTTCTTCTCTCCCTCGGGTATGGTCAAAAATTGCCACACCACACTCTCCTTCTTTTTGCGCCTTGGCTCCTTTTTCTCTTCCAGCAGGGTCTCCTCCTCATGGACATCCTGTGGTGTTGCCATTTCAAATTTTCACTGTTAAGTCTGTGAAACACCAAAAACACCTCCAAAATTGTCTTGCTCCTGATAAAGTATGACTGTTGCCAACCACACCCAAAATTAGAAGAAAGAGCCCCCGCAATGCACTGCTGATGACTTCACATATTACATCCCTCATGACATGCTCAGTGGCATCACTGATGACATCTCAAATGACATCACTGATGACATCACCGGTGACATCATTCAGTGAATGTGTGTTCCTGTAAAGTTTAAATATATTTTATATATATATATATATATATACATATATATATATATATATATATATATATATATATATATATATATATATATATATATATATATGCCAAGGTGTATTGAAGAATGAGTGGGTGTATAAGTGTGTGAATAGATGATTAGTAGATGCATGACTGATTGTATAAGTGACTGATTAAGCGTATCTTACTGAATGCATTGGTTAGTGAGTAAACTGTGCAAATGTCTGTATCAGTCTGTCTATTTGTGTATAAGTGGCTGCATGAGTTGGTGAGTAGCTACATGAATGGCTGTATGGGTTATTAATTGGTTGTCTGAGTATCTCTATGGATGCCTGAGTGTCTTTGTGGGTGGGTGGGGGGTGTGTGACTCTGTGCATAGATATGTGAGTGTTTGATTCACTTGGTGTATTGGTTCAAGAGTGCATGTGGAAACAGCTGTATAGGTGGGTGAGTGTGTGTATGGGTGTGGTGGTGAGTGAATGGATGTCTCAGTAGTGTATGTGTGAGTAACTATATATGTTTTAAAGCAGTATGTGTGAGTGTTGGAGTATATAAATGACTATATATGAGAGTGAGTGATTGCAAGAGTAGCTGTATGGATCACTGTGTGTTTCTATGAGTGATTGTTTAAGAGAGTAAGTATGTGTTAGTATCTGTATAAATAAGTGGGGTGGTGTGTGTATGACTATATTGGCAAGTAAATGGGTGTGTGATAGTTTCTTTGCATGACTGACTAGGTGTGTGAGTGACTCTTTGGGTAAGTGGCAGTGTGTCTATATGGGTGTATGAGTGGATATATCACTGGCTATATTGATGAATGACTGTGTGTATGAGTGACTGTATGGGTTAGTGGGTGGATGTGTGTGTAGATGTATGAATCACTGAGCAGGTACGTACTAACTGCTATTGGTCTGTATATGGTTTCGATATTGGTGGTCTGTATTTTAGAGTGGGTGTATGAAAGGTTTTATTGGGGTGTGAGGAGGTGCATCAGATGATCACGTGGATGATGTCATCAGTGATGTAATCAGTGATGTCATCAGTGATGTCATGAGTGATGTCACTGAGCATGTCATGAGTTATGTAATATGTGATGTCGTCAGCAGTGCATTGCAGGGGCGCGAGTTATAGTTAGTCAACTATAACTGCCAAATTTCTCTGGTTTTGTACGAGTGAAATGTCCAACTAACTATAACGTCCCTGAAACCTATGGTTTTTTCAGTGAATTTCTGAGGTTTTTTAAATGCTAATTTCTAACTATAATGTTCCCGAAACCTTTGTTTTTTTCGGTGAATGTCAAAGGTTTTTTAAATGTTAATTTCTAACTATAACATCACTGAAACCTTTTGTTTTTTTCAGTGAATATCAAAGGTTTTTTAAATCCTAATTTCTAAGTATGACGTCCGTGAAACCTTTGCTTTTTAAAGTGATTTTTAAAGGTTTTTAAGTGATGTTTTTATTTGTTGTAAAAATAATATAATGTTTTTCTTTTCTAAAATATATATTTTTCTTTTTTTTTTTGCAAAAGAGTGGAATTGTGTACCTATCTCGGTGGGTTCGCGGATTCAAGCCGCCATATTGGTAAAGTCGTAGAGGATGCGCATTTCGTATGTGACAGGTGTGCGGTGTCCAGCCCCGCGTAACGTCACGTACGTATGTGGTTGTGCCGGGTGTGCGATGCCCGTAAAATGTTTATCTTTTAAAAGTATATGTATATAACTTTAATATTTATATTACAACAAGAGATTATATAAACTAATTAAAAAAATAATATATTTGTATTTGCAATAAAGGTATATAATTGTTAAATATATTTTCCGAGAGTCGCGACGGATGCACGTTTGGTATGCGATGGGTGTAAGGTATCCGGTCCCGTGTAACGTCAAGTACGTATGCGGTCGTCGCGCGGGTGCACGACTCCCGTAAAATATTTATGTTGTAAAAATATATGTATATAACTTTAATATGTGTATTAAACAAAGAGATTATCTAAACTAATTATAAAAATCATAGATTTCTAATTGGAATAAAGTTATATTAGTGTTAAATATATTTTCCTGAAGTCGCGCCGGGTGCGTGCTAGTTGCGCGCCCAGTGCGCGAACCCCACATGATTTCAAAAGAAAGCATTTCATTGGTTTACAAGGTTTTATTTCTAGAATGTGAAGGACCCCCTCCCTTTTTTTCATTCCTTCAACTACATCCTAGGAGACACACCTGTTGTGATGATTTTTAGCTGGCTTGTAAATTGTTTTGGTGTTTTCTCAACAACTGAAAAATGGCTTCTTCTACTGATGATATCAATTTGCCAGCAGAAGAAGAAGAGTTGGAGGAACCTGTGAAGAACGAGAAGGAGTCTATTGTTTGGACCTTCTTTACAATTCCAGAGGGGGTGAAGAAGGTCAATGCGTGAAAAAGTAAGCTGCACTTTATGTCCGAGGGTGCTCTCACGGGGAAGTGAGAAAAAGTATTCCTGTGGGACATCTAGTATGCTAAAACACCTACAGACACTGCATCCTCGACAACTGGCCCGCGAGCAACATCGTCGCGCCCAGGAAGCTGTGCAGCACGATGACCAGCCTGCTGGTCCGAGCACCTCAGAATTGAACACTGGACTTGACATCCGTCCAGAGTTTGCTAACCGACAACAGCACTGCATCAAGTGCAAGGCTCAAGTATGTGACACCGAGCAGTCTGTCGATGCTGTGGTTTCTGCCGCAATAAACCACTCTTGTTTATTTATTTATTTTTTGCATTTTTTCTTGCGATGACAGTTTAATTGCAAAGTTGGACAGTTTATTTTGCTGTTTTTCAATTTTTTTAAAAACACTCCAAAAATTTATAAAATTGAAAACAGAAGAAAAAGAACGGTTCTGTTTAGAACCACCTATTTTGTTAAAAAAAGAGCAATAAGTGTATGAGTGATTGAAAGAGTGCATGGGTAGTGCATAAGTGATTGCATGAGTGCATAACTAGTGCCTGTGTAATTGGACGAGTGCATTGGTAGTGCCTGGGTGATTGCATGAGTGCATGGGTAGTGCCCGTGTGATTGGACGAGTGCATGGGTAATGCATGGGTGGTTGCATGCGTGCATGGGTGGTGCCTGGGTGATTGCATGAGCATATGAGAGGTGCCTGCATGAATGGTCAAGTGTATGGGTAAAGCCTGGCTGATTGCATGAGTGCATGGGTAGTGCCTGCGTGACTGGAAAAAAACATGGGTAATACCTGGGTGGTTGCTTGAGTGCATGAGTAGTGCCTGTATAATAGCACAAGTGCATGGGTAATGCCTGAATTATTGCATGAGTACATGGGTAATGCCTGGGTGTTTGCATTCGTATATAAGTGGTGCCTAGGTGATTGGAATACTGTATCAGTAGTGATTGGGTGATTGTATGAGTGTATCAGTAGTGCCTGGGTTATTGCATGAGTACATTGGTAGTGGTTGAGTGATTGGAAGTCTGCATGGGTAGTGCCAGGGTGATTGCATGAGTGCATCAGTAGTACATAGGTGCTTGTATGAGTGCATGGGTAATGCCAGCATGATTGGACGAGTGCATGGGTAATGCCTGGGTTCTTTCATGAGTGCATGGGTAATGCCTGGGTGATTAGAACAATGCAAGGCTAGTGTGTGTTCATTTTATAAGCACTTTAGTATTGTTGGACTGTTTGGTTACTGCATTACTAGTAGCTTAGTGAGCAGAGGAGTGTATGGGTACTGGCTGAGTGATTTAGGAAGTGCATGCATAGTGCCTGGGTGATTGCATGAGTCTAGAGGCAATGTTTAGGTGATTGGAAGAGTGCCTGGGTACTGCCTGAGTGATTGAAGAAGTGCATCGGTACTGCATGGATGATTCCATGAGTGCATGGGTAGTGCCTGGGTGATTGGAAAAGTACATGGATAGTGCCTGGTTAATTGGAGGAGTGAATGAGTAGTGCATAGATGATTGGAGTAGTATATAAGTAGTGCCTGGGTGATTCCACGAGTGCATAGGAAGTGCCTGGGTCATTGCATGATTACATGGGTACTGATGGGATGATTAGAGTACTTCAAGGATAGTGCATGGTGAATTTACAAGTGCTTGGGTATTGGCGGAGTGATTGGATTAGTACATGGTACTGGCTAGGTGATTGGAGGAGTGCATGGGGTAGTCCACGGGTGATCGGAGCAGAGCATGGTTAGTGCCTAGGTTATTGCATCAGTGCATGGGTACTGCCTGATTATTGGAGGAATGCAAGGATAGTGCATGGTGAATTTATAAGTGCTTGGGTATTGATGGAATGATTGGTTCAGTGCATGGTACTGGCTGGGTGAATGGAGGAGTGCAATGGGTAGTGCATAGGTGATTGTAGCAGTGCATGGTCAGTGCCTGGGCCATTGGATGAGTACATGGGTCCTGACTGGATGATTAGAGTACTGCAAGGAGAGTGCATGGTGAATTTGTAAGTGCTTGGGTATTGGCGGAGTGATTGGATAAGTAAATGGTAATGGCTGGGTGATTAGAGGAGTGCATGGGTAGTGGCAGGGTGATTGCTGGGGTGCATGAGTACTACCAGAGAAATTGAAGGTGTAAATGAGTAGTGTCTGGGTGATTAGAGGACTGCATGCATAGTGCACAGGTGATTGTAGAACTGCATGGTTAGTGCCTGGGTCATTGCATGAGTACATGGGTACTGACTGGATGATTTGAGTACTGCAATGAGAGTTCATGGTGAATTTGAAAGTGCTTGGGTATTGATGGAGTGATTGGATTATTACATGGTACTGGCTGGGTGATTGGAGGAGTGCATGGGAATTGACAGGGTGCTTGCTGTAGTGCATGGGTTCTACCTGAGCAATTGAACTAGTGAATGAGTAGTGTCTTGGTGATTAGAGTTACACATGGGAAGTGCACAGGTGATTTTAGCACTGCATGGTTAGTGCCTGTGTCATTGCATGAGTACATGGGTACTGACTGGATGCTTAGAGTACTGCAAGGAGAGAGCATGGTGATTTCATAAGTGATTGGATAAGTACATGGTACTGGCTGGGTGATTGGAGGAGTACATGGGTTGTGACAGGGTGATTGCGGGAGTGCATGGGTACTACCTGGATAAATAAAGGAGTGAATTAATAGTGTCTAGGTGATTAGAGGATTGTATAGGTATTGGCAGAGTGATTGGATAAGTACATGGTACTGAATGGGTGATTGGAGGAGTGCATGGGTAGTGCATGGGTGAATGGAGCAGTGCAGGAGTAGTTCCTAGATAATTGAAGGAGTGAATGAGTAGTGTCTAGGTGATTAGAGAACTGCATGGGTAGTTACTTAATCTTACCTTTTTGGAAGTAGATATGAAAGTCAATGAAACAATTTTTTCAGTTCTTTAATTATAATCTAAATGTAAAATATTTTCAAACTTTAGTATTACTGTCTGTAAAAGAGAAGAACAAAATACTGTTATTACATATAATATTATAGTTTTAAGAACACAACATAATTTTACAATTACATAACACATTTGCTGTTTTCAGATTCTATTGAATTTCACCATACACTGTGAATTCAATGTTGATCATCATGTAACAGCGGGCAAAAAAATACAATGAATAAGATTGTAAAAAAAAAAAAAAATCTCTGTTCAAAATATTCACAACAACTTCAACTATCTGTCTACATTTTCAAAAATAAACATTTTTATTTAGATTGCATAAAATACAAAGATCAAATATAAGAGCTACTTTTTTTAATCACAATTTTCCAAATGCAATATTAATTAACCAAAATGAAAATAAAAACAGTAATTGGTCACATCTTCCCAATAGGCCAAATTATGTTTACCAAACTGTTTCCATTGAAAATATCCAAAAATAACTAATTCATTCATTTTGATATCTTCCCAATAGGCCGAATGATGTTTGTAAATTCATTTGCATTGACAATATCTGAAATAAACTCGTTAATACATTTTGACATCTTCCCAATAGGCCAAATGATGTTTTCAGAAATTTGGCATCAAAAATATTAGATATGAATTTGGTAATTTATAGGGTAACCGACATTTAAATTCTAAGTGGGCATCATTACAAAGTGTCCATCCTTTATTGCATCTTAAATACACAGTATAGTGTTCAGATGTTGAACTAGGATCATCATGGGAAATAATAGCCACTGCTTTAAAAGTTCTTCCTGAAATTGACTCTTGACTTGCCACAAAAATTTTAATTTTCGTTTCCAATTTTCTTCCATCTGCTCTACAACGTTGTAGCATTAAAATGATATATTGTCCAACTCTTTCTATAAATAATGTTGACAACATTTCTGATTTGCAGTGAGTACATTTCCTATCTTGATTTGCTGATTTCACTAATTAATTAAAATACACTGTTTTGCAATCTGGTATTGTCAAATATATGAATCGTTCAGCGTCTATATTAGCGGTAGAAGAAAATGAACAGTCTTTACACTTATGATCCCATCTGTAACATACTCCAAACAGATTTTCAATTTGTATTCCTTCACCTTCAAATACTGCAATCATTAGCATGAGAAATTCTTGAGGATCTTGCTGTACATTTAGGGGCCGATTCCGATCCTGGAAAAACGCTGTACAAATCGTGGTATGGAGCATTTTCCCCATACAACTCGTACTTGTAAGGATTCCCCTACAACCTAGGAAGAACGATCCGTACAAACAGACGCTCTCCATACAAATTGTATAAAAGACCATACAACTCGTATATACAAGCGATTCCAATTCGGATTGCCCTGTACGCGACGTTCACATGTATTCCCGGCAGCAGTTTACAACACGTCAAGTACGATTCGTACAAACGGCACTCCGTACGGCTTTTTTTTTACAGGAGCCAAAAAGTGCCGGGAAAACATTGTACGCCCCGAAAGTACGAGACGGACCCCCCCATGTACGCGTCGTACACCCCATGAATACAGGGGTACGGTGCGTATGTACAGTGCGTACCGATGACACGGAAAGTGGGGTACGGTGCGTATATATGCACTGAAGGGGTACTGGTCGTGTACGCACCGTACAAGCACCGTACCCCAAAAGTGCGTATATACAGTGCGGACCCCAAAATCGTGTATGTACGGTGCATACATGCACGATGTTGGGGTACGCTCCATCTTTATTGAAGCGGAGCACTCCCTAGATACACTGAGCTATCTCAACCATTTGATGATTGCTATTTTGCCCCCCATTCTGTGGGGTGGATTTTAAGTATGTTATAAACAGTGTTTTCAGCTACCTTGCACACTTTCTTCTATATCTCTATGTGTGTATTTCCTCATGGTTTAGCGTTTTGGGTAATCCACTGGTGAATTTCTATTCTGTGCGGTATTTTATCTCTACGGAACTACGCTCCTGTGCACTATTTTCCAAATCTTTTCCTGTGTCTTTCACATTGATCTGTTTTTCTATGGTGATCTTTTCCCCACTGGAGGCCTGCTGTCACATAGTCTTCACTTAGGTGCCTTGTTGGACCTGATATATATAATTGTGTATCTATTTTTGCTAGCTATTGCTTTTTCGCTCACACCAAATGGAGCTTAACTGAATAGACTAAGCGTTATAGACTATATGCATATGTCTCATATATAAATTTGTTATCACCTTTGTTGAATTTTTGCTGGTTATTTACGTTTGTTTTATCAACCCTAGGTGTTATTATTGTCCCCCACTTCCCATCGGTCGTCGCCCTGATGAAGGTGGGACCCACGTTTGGGTCCAATACCGAAACGCGCGTTGGCGCCTGAACTTTCGGCTCTTTGTTCATACAGTATCACCCCCTTGATATCTTGACGATACATGAACTTACCACCCATACAACCATATCGGGACGAGTCCTTCTATCTTGACCGAATTTGGTTTGCAATATGTTTGTGGAATGAATGTTGGATATATGTATTGAGCTTTGTGTGGGACATTTAGTATATTTTAGATATGTAATTTTGTCATCTGTACCATTTAATCCTATATGTATGTGTATGTAAACATCAACTAAAAACATTTGAATGTCTAAAAAAAACAAAATAAATCAAAAATTATTTTTGTATCTATATTTTTTGTCTGACGCATTTATCGTACTGTTCGTTTTGCTCCTATTTGAGTATTTGCTGGAGTTAGGGACCTAATTTTAAGGCCCATTTATAGAATCTTGGGGAGGTGGTTCCTTTCCTTTTTGAATTTTGGTATTTACCCCGACTCCACCTGCCCCTCATCGTACTTTTGGGGTCCCCCTCTCGTAATTGGTCTTTCCGTCACAGCCTTGTTTGCTGCGGGGGTTGCTCTTCGGTGAGATATGTGCCAGTGAGAACCTCGCTCTATACTTATATTTTTCTCTCATCTTCTGTACCTACACTACTTATTGGTGGTCTATTGGGTCTATTGGATTATTCCCCTGTAGATTTATGTTCCATTGTTCACTGTGTTTCGTATTTGTACCTTTTTATCCTTCCTTTTTAAGATGGGCAATTATATGCTCACTAGAAACTTTTTGTACCTGGTGTTGGTTCATTTGTAGATACTGCCGTACCTGCGTGTATACCATACAAGATGGAGAGCATTAAAACGTTTGGATTTTCCGACGAGGATTTTGCCCGCATGATTGGAGTATCAGCAGGCAGTGACAGGCAATTTTCCTTGTCCAAGGGCCTTGAAGGCGAATGGACTAAACTCCTAAACCTAAAGAAAAAATCAAAACGCACAGAAGCTCATGCCAATTTTATGCTTGAGTATCTAAAGGCCGGGACTATCCCTTTTGGATTACGAGTTCGCAATGTCCCAGGACTTTTTGTTGAAATTAGATTATTTTTAGAAAAATGGGCCTTAATTTCTAATAGATGCTCACGCGACTGGATGATGTTGATCATCGAGACGGCGAGAGAAGTTCTAGCCATCATGAACAAGGAAATAGAGGAATTAGAAGAGAGATTAAAAAAAGATAACTCTGTTGAAATGGCCACTAAAAAATTAGAAGAAATCACCCAAGAACTGGATTCTTTTTCCATCTATCTTCTAAAAAGGAAATCCGATAAACTGAAAAAGGATATCAGGCTACTCTCACAGGAACGGACATATCCATATCTCATGTCCAACTTTTACAACATGTCGGACACGAATGGACCCAATAACAGCAACATGAGATGGGGTAATAACAAAAAAGTAATCACCTTCTCCGATACCACTGACTCGGAGGGTGAAGGGTCAACTGATTATGAAACTAACTATAACCCAAATTTTCAGCCGCGACATGAATCCTATGATAGGCCAATTATGCCTGATCATCATTTTTTAGGCAATCGCAGAGGCAACTTTCGCCCAAGAACCAGAACATCTCAAATGAGGAACTACCATCAGCCTCAGGGCCAACCTCAGATGTATATTCAAACCAGACACAACCAGTACTGGAAAACACAGTAAATATACCAGTGTTTAATCTCTCCACCACTGACGTTGATACTGAATCCTTGACTCTCCTCTCGAGGGGTTTATCATTTGTTCCCACCTCTTCTTTCAATAAATTCATGAAGGATTTACATTCGTTTTTCAGGAAAATTAGGCAAAAGTTTTTTTTTCTGAACAGATCTACCCCAGACACAGGAGATAACCTTTCTGGACTCAGACCCCCCTCTGGGTTCACCCCCTATTTAGATCTTGTTGGCCCAGAGGTGGGCATCTTTGAGAAGGTTGTTTCATCCAAAATCTCCAAAATTCTAAAGAACGTGCCTAAATCAGCCAACAATTTACCCTTGACTGAACAGAAAGCCCTGAAATCGCTACAAGATAACAAGCAACTGACCATTAAGCCCTGCGACAAGGGAGGTGGCATCGTTGTCTTCAATACTTCTATCTACATTGAAAAAATGGATACACTCTTGTCGTCCACCAGACATTATAAACGTATCATGAGAAATCCCGAAACCAATCTTAAACAAC
Source organism: Triturus cristatus (assembly GCF_964204655.1). NCBI lineage: Eukaryota > Metazoa > Chordata > Amphibia > Caudata > Salamandridae > Triturus > Triturus cristatus. The sequence goes on from NC_140588.1 coordinate 517,180,066, forward strand.
GCATCCTATCGATGGTGAAGGCGGCAGTAGATGAGAATTTCATCTGCACCAAGGAAGCTGAATTCCTGACACCCAGCTTTACCCGTATGCCCATCATATATGGGGTGCCCAAAACCCATAAAAACATCTTGGACCCCTCCTTAAGACCCATCGTTTCTAGGATTGGCTCGGCTATCGAACCCCTCTCCAAATATGTCGATTGCTTTTTGAAACCTCTGGTCAGCAATCTTGAATCCTACGTAAAGGACACTGGTCATTTCATTTCCAAAATCGAGAACACTCCTTTTGATCCTGAAAGGGAACTCCTGGTCACCCTTGACCTCGAATCCTTATACACCAACATACCCCAGGAGGGAGCACTTTCGGTGATTCAAGAGATTTTGACAATGGAAACTGCAATCACCAACGCTCCATTCATCATTCAATGCTTGAAGATGGTGCTACATGAAAATTATTTCGAATTCAATGGCAATTATTTCCACCAGATCCAGGGTGTCAGTATGGGGGCATCCTGTGCTCCCAGCGTAGCATGCCTCTATATGGGAAGATTCGAACACATTAACATCTATAACGACTTGGCACCCTTTTGTGAGAACGTTCGAGCATGGTCACGCTTCATTGATGATATTTTTTTCATCTGGAGTGGGGACAATAGCTCTCTGAATGAATTCATCGCCTGGCTGAATGCAGCTGATGCCAACCTAAAGTTTACTGCTCATTGTAGCAACACCAGGGTTGAATTTCTAGATGTCTGGGTTGAACACCACCAAAATAGTTTATGTGTGTCTCTATACATAAAACCCACCGCCAGAAACACACTGCTACAATATAGCAGTTATCACCCTAGAAGCCAGAGGGATAATATCCCTTTTAGCCAATTCCTTCGTGTTCGCAGAAATTGTTCCCACATGAAAGATTTCCTACGTCAGGCTGAAACTCTTAAATCCAAGTTCCTGAGCCGCGGCTACCCCCAGAAACTCATCAAAGACTCCTTCAAACGAGCCAGATATTTAAATAGAGATTCTATGTTTGAACAAAGGACAACCAACCCTATGGATAAGTTGGTATATATTACCAAACATTCCAACATTAACAATAGAATCAGACAAACCATTAACTCATCTTGGCATCTATTGAATATGGGCAATGATGGGATGAAAATCCCCAAACCCTTGTTTGCCTTTCGGCGTAATAAGAATTTGAAAAACTTTCTTATAAGAGGGAAAATTCCGGAGGAAAAAACATTGACACAGACTTCTATTTTTGGATCCAAACCCATTGAAGGAAACCATCGATGTGGTACTTGTCAGGCATGCCCCAACGCCATCGTTGGTAATACTATCTGTACCAACAACCGTACCATTGTTCTTCAAGGCATGTCTAACTGCCGTACCTCCAATGTGGTTTATATCATCGCATGTCCGTGCGATCTTATATACATTGGTGAGACAGGCCGTGAAATTCGAATGAGGATTTGTGAACACAAATCTAATATTCGCACAAAAAAAACTGCTGCCCCCCCCTTGTCAGCCATTGGCTCGATAAAAATCATAATGATAAGGATCTCAGATGGTCTATCCTGGAAAAAATACTTACCCCCCCCTGGGAGAGACCCCACATCCCTGAGAAAAAAGAGAGAGACATTTTGGATTTTTTATCTTGACTCAGTGCAGCATGGGCTGAACGAAATAATCCAATGGGAGAATGCCATCATGTAATCCCCTTGCCCGTTCCTGCCACCCATCAAAAGTGTGCCACGCACGTTGTTTCACGCTCTCCAGACTCCTAACTGGAATTCCGTGTTAGATCTTATGATTTGAAACCGGTATTCGCTTTATTGTTGAGTTTGACGGCATGGTAACCTTTGCGTGCTGTGTTTTTACTTATGATCCGACATCTGCTACGGACCCCAGACTCTGTTCCAATATGGCCGCTAACGCGCATGTGCTATACACTCTAATCCCTCCTTTATTGTCCTCTCTCTACCTGCATCTGCCCTCCCAGCCAGGTTGATTTCTATTGGCTATCGTGAATCCCCTCCCTCATTTAAGGAAGTTCCTCGTCAGGGCATTCAGCAAAGGCGTCCGGACGGGTGTTCCTGACATATCGCCAACGGATTTACAGACCCTTATCTCAGAATCATTCAGCAGGTATGCAGTCCCGAGTTCTGTTGGCTATCTTGTTGTACCAGAACTATTGTTGGAGGTATTTCCCTCTTCCCGCTAGGGCTGTCGTTTTCATTTTCTTTAAGCTTAGTCGCACGTAGCGATTTTGTTATTTGACCTGAACGACTTGTCTGGGTAGAAGCATATCCCTCTCCTCGTCCCTCGGCATGTGGAGTTAATTATATGCATTTGGTTGGTTAACCCGCATTGTGAGTCACATTTATTTTACACCCCTCATGACTCGACATAACCAACTTTAATCGCCCTGCAAATACCGACAGTTTTATCCTGTGGTTTCACTTCTTCTTATATCTTGTGACCTCCTGCCTATTTGTTTCCTTGGCTGCAGGAGCCCCGAAGACCTGAGTGATACCCTGTTCCTTTTGAGGTTCGATACCATCGTCTCTTCACGACCCTCCATTGTCTAGAAATTCTTTTTATCCATTTGAATTGCTCTGCTCTTTCACCATGACGACGCCCTGATTTAAGTACGTGTTCCTTATGGTAAAGTTTTCCTTTTACTTAGTAGATCCAAGATATCCCTTAGTCAAACTTAGGGAACACTTATTTGTTAATCTGTCCCTACCCCATGTTTTGTCTCTAGACTTGAAGGCTCCCTTATAAGCCTCCTGAAGTGTAGCTTGTTCTGAATATGCTGACCACGTCTGGACTTTCGCATAAACATTTGGGAATGAACCCGGCTGACCATCTTTATTGAAGCGGAGCACTCCCTAGATACACTGAGCTATCTCAACCCTTTAATGATTGCTATTTTGACCCCCATTCTGTGGGGTGGATTTTAAGTATGTTATAAACAGTGTTTTCAGCTACCTTGCACACTTTCTTCTATATCTCTATGTGTGTATTTCTTCATGGTTTTGCGTTTTGGGTAATCCACGGGTGAATTTCTATTCTGTGCGGTATTTTATCTCTACGGAACTACGCTCCTGTGCACTATTTTCCAAATCTTTTCCTGTGTCTTTCACATTGATCTGTTTTTCTATGGTGATCTTTTCCCCACTGGAGGCCTGCTGTCACATAGTCTTCACTTAGGTACCTTGTTGGACCTGATATATATAATTGTGTATCTATTTTTGCTAGCTATTGCTTTTTCGCTCACACCAAATGGAGCTTAACTGAATAGACTAAGCGTTATAGACTATATGCATATGTCTCATATATAAATTTGTTATCACCTTTGTTGAATTTTTGCTGGTTATTTACGTTTGTTTTATCAACCCTAGGTGTTATTATTGTCCCCCACTTCCCATCGGTCGTCGCCCTGATGAAGGTGGGACCCACGTTTGGGTCCAATACCGAAACGCGCGTTGGCGCCTGAACTTTCGGCTCTTTGTTCATACAGTATCACCCCCTTGATATCTTGATGATACATGAACTTACCACCCATACGACCATATCGGGACGAGTCCTTCTATCTTGACCAAATTTGGTTTGCAGTATGTTTGTGGAATGAATGTTGGATATATGTATTGAGTTTTGTGTGGGACATTTAGTATATTTTAGATATGTAATTTTGTTGTCTGTACCATTTAATCCTATATGTATGTGTATGTAAACATCAACTAAAAACATTTGAATGTATAAAAAAACAAAATAAATCAAAAATTATTTTTGTATCCATATTTTTTGTCTGACACATTTATCGTACTGTTCGTTTTGCTCCTATTTGAGTGTTTGCTGGAGTTAGGGACCTAATTTTAAGGCCCATTTATAGAATCTTGGGGAGGTGGTTCTTTTCCTTTTTGAATTTTGGTATTTACCCCGACTCCACCTGCCCCTCATCGTACTTTTGGGGTCCCCCTCTCGTAATTGGGGTACGCTCCATACACACGCCTCGCATGTGGGGGGACCCTTGTATGCCTCATACCCCTATACGACCCGTACCCCGGTAGGAGTTGTACTCCCGGAACGAGTCATACCAGGGTACGAGGCATATAGGGGTTTGCTTCGTAGCCCGGTACGAGTCGTTCCCCGTATACAGGCCATTTTCCATACAAATTGCATGCTGACAACCCGGTACGAATCGTACTTGACTGGTTGTACAGCCTTTTTACAAATTGTATGGTCTTTTTTACAAGTCCGTGTCGTACAGCTTTTCCCGATCCGATTTGTAAGGATCGGGCCGATCTGTATGTATTTTTCCCGTACGAATCGTACTACACGGGTTGGAAGGGACTTGTACGATATGTATGGAAAAAAATACGGATCCGATTTGTATGTAAAATAAAAGTCCAGGATCAGAATCGGCCTCTAAGTGTAAATTATGAAGAACCAGAACATATATCCAAAAGATGGCGAATGCCAGAAGCAGTATGGATTTCAGTTTTATCAGTCAATTTTTCAAAAATATTATGCAACAAAGAACACAATCTTTTTTTTAGATTCTCCATTATTTGATGATGTAGATTTTCTTGAAAAAACACAACATTCACAATTACATTAGCATAGCAGTTGATACCTGAACCATTTTCTAGCTGGTATCCTACAATATCATTACCAGTGTCCATTTTCATTTCCTTTTCAGTCACAGCATTCTCTTGATTTCTTCTTCTTTCCAACCTCACTACAGTATTTCTAATATGTCCGTTTTGGACATACTACATGCTTTTCATATACTGAATATTCACCTAAGTAGGGAGCATACAGTCTTCTTAACCGATTATACTCTCTTACGCATCTGCACTGATCTTTCTCTCATCAAAACCAATAAAAATACAATCCAGATAAAGTTCTCACTGGAGACAATGAAACATATGCCATACCCTCTTTAAACACTGAACTTTCAATATTTACCAAATCGCTGTCTACACTTAAACCTTGAGATTTATGAATGGTCACTGCATATGCTAAACAAAGAGGAAACTGTTTGCTACGAACATACAAATCTTTTACATGCAAAAAACGAACTGCACAGCGTCCAATCTGTTTGACCTCTTCAATCTGATCAAATTTAACCTTCAAATATTCAATATTTTCTCTTTTCTGAAACTTACATAATCAACAACTTTTCCCATTGCTCCATTCACTAAACCTTTTTCAACATCTAAATTACACCGTAATATTACCCAACAGTTTGTACATACATATAAGATCTTTCCCAAACCAGCAGTCTTAGATGTAGTTTTTTTATAGAGTCTAATTTTGACTGTAATTTCTCTGACAAAAGAATAGTAACTCCTTCATGCTCCATTTTATCAATGGCTTCCATTTTCATTATCGGTTGTTTCTCCAGTTTCAACAGTTCTTCATTGACTATAGAGCATTCTTTCAGTGTTGGCATATGACAAATTATAGACTTCTTTTCTGGAATTTTTTGGCACATTGTTCCAGGTGCAATATTTTAATTTGAAAACAAGTTTCTTAGTAGCCGACTTTGTAAAGCTTCTTTGCCATCCTTTGTCAAGACACCAATTCTAATATCTTGAATAATGTTTCCATAATGTTCATCACTTGCTTGTCGCATATTCTTAATAAGTTCTTTCTATTCAAAATGGGACCAAATGTTCACATTTCCAATACTTCCCAATGATTTTTTAGTGTCTTCATGAACAAGGGTCTTAAAAACTGGTTGGCCTTTTACAGGAGTAAGTTGTAATAGATCGCCCAATACAATTATATGTTTTCCTCCAAATAAAACATCATAGTCTGTTCTTAAAATCTGTTGCATTCTTAAATGTACAAAGGCAAGCATTAACTTTGAGACCATGCTTACCACATCAATTATCAGAACTTTCATTTTCTTCAGTACTTTAGACACTTCATAACAAGCTTCTCCAGGTAGCTTGTGATATTCCAACTTATTTTCATGTTCTACTGGTAACATGAGTAAACAATGTAATGTAATCCCTTTAATATTGTGTGCTGCTAACCCAGTCGGAGCAGTTACAACACAAGATAAATGTGAGTCAGTAGTTTTCTGTAGATAACTTCTCAAACCTTTAATTAAGTAACTTGTTCCTGTTCCTGCTTGACCACCGATGTACATTCGAATAGGTTGAAATGATGTGCATTGGTATTCGTTCTTTTCATGCAGTAAACCATGTTGTATCTTTTGTGTAAGTTGCTGATAAATATCTTTCTGTTCAATATTCAGTTGTTCTTCTAAGTTTTCCAAATCAATAGTGTCTTGTTGTGCTTTTGCAGAGCTGTTTGCACTTTACTCATTGCTATTGCTGCTTAATTTTCAAGAATGGGTTCTCCTACCGGATCTTGACTTAGTGCAGCAGAACACTGACTATCTTGAGAACTGTCTCTAGCTATTTTTGCTGCAATTGTAGTTTCTTGATTAATCTCTTCATTCAACATTTGCAGATAATTTGGAAAAAATGTACATTCAATGCTATCTTTACATGCATTGAATGAATCTTCATAACACTCAAAATCTCTAAGTAATTCAATTTCAGTCCGCCAAGGCTTGAAGAGTTGTAGAAGTGCTAAATAAAAAAAATATTTTTTATCTGGAGTATCACAACTGAGTTTCCTGTGATTAATCAGATGTCTTTTGGCATGTTTTACCAAACATCCTTCACATCCTATCACTGCATATTTTCCTTCATTTATATTTTCAGTAAAATTTCTCTTAAACGTGTAATGTTGCAGTACTTCATAGAGACATATTTCTGCCAGATGTGGGCTTCTCTTAGGATAGTACGTATCCAACATATTTGTTTTAAGAATATCTGTACTTTTCGGTTCATTCAGTGCCAAGTATTCAATTTCTTGTAGAGATTTCAATACACGAGTTTGTGTTGCTGCAAGACCTAGACTTTTCCAAACGATTCCTCTTGACTTTGAATATAAACTTGCAGATGTCAACCGATCCGAACATTCGTAGGATCCAATCTCTCGATGGAAAAGCATCTTCAAACTAAAGCTGTATATTTTCTTACTAAGACTCTTCTCTTGTGAAATATCTTCCCACATTTCTCTTAACTCCGTCTTTTCCGATTTTGTCATATTAGATGTAACGTAGCGAGCAACAGCAATGGAATTATCTGCAACATACTGGATATCCATATTAGCATTCCACATTGACAGTATTACTGGATTATAGTCATTAATATATTTTGATTCCTCACTTCTCTTTTTATTGTAAGTATTCTTTGGAGATTTTCGAGTGATAGTATGTCTCACTGCTGACATAAAACTGTTGACTCTTCCTTTGGAAATTACTGGACGTGGAAACCCAAATCGACATTTTGTATAACATTTTTCCTTCGACTTGTATTTCCGTCGACAATTCTTTCCACATCGATGATTTTGAAACCTTAAGACTTACTGTATTAAGGTATTTTCTTCTCCTGTTTTAGGAATATCACATGTAACATAGTCTTCAATGAAAGATAAAACAGTCTCATCACAATCGGTTCCAAATTTAGGCGCATCCTTAATCCATAATAATATTTGTAAATAAGGAGCACCTCTGGCTTGGTACTTCTTTCTCCAAAAGAAATCAATAACTTCTCCAAGAGGTGGGTTCTTTTTATTGCAGATAAAACTCATCATTGCTTGAAACCTATGATTAAAATATCTACAAACATTGACTGGATCCAACTAACACAGTTCTCCAGGTGTCTTCAATTCAATGTTTTATTGTTTGAATTCGCTTCTCGTAGAAAATCAAATAAATCGTCCCATGAGTATTCTGCACAGTTTAGCGTAACAAACCATGTAGGGTTTCCTAAATTCCTTAGCATACATTTCAGTTCTCTGTGACAATGATACCTATACTCATTAGTACCACGTTGACACGCCATCAAATTAATCAACTGAGATTCTAAATGATCATCTCTTTGTTACACTTTGTGCATGGATTCCTTTGCAGAAAGATCTGTAAAATGAACTGTCTTTAATATGTGGCTCACTGCATATGAAAGTGCAGACAAGTCACTTTCAAACAAAAGATGAAATATGTATGGAATTCATTGGCGAAATCTTGGATCGTCTGAGGATAATCTTGTTGTACGATATTCTGAAGCTGGAATCTGCACAGGTCGTTCATCATATTGTCCACGTTTTCCAGTGGGGAACAGCTGTGGAAAACAACGCGCTTCTAAACATCTTTCCCAAACACTCATGGGAGTTCCCTGTGCTTTCTTCATTTAGAATAATTCAATAGTAGTTCCAATCTCTTCTTTTGAATGTAAAGGATGAATACTTTAATGTTCATAAATTTATTCAGTCCTGGAGACATCGACTTTTTCAATTTGGCCTGTTGGAATTTCGGTGTCATCTCCTAAAGATATTTCTTCTTCATCTACCGGTATATTTTTATAATAAATATTGCTCTGTGTAAGATATAATGTAGTTTTTTAAAGTTTGCTCACATCTACTAACTCTTGCCATATTTTCCGACTCTTTATTGGTACACCATTAACTATAATAACTACCCGTTCAATTTCTTCTCGATCTACTCCAACAGTTTCAATATTTTTTTTGAAATCCAAACGTAAATACACAACTCTTCTTTTTAAACCTCTTAATAAATCTGTAGGAGGCAGCTTACCTGTTTTAGGCTCCAAACAAACAATAGCCTGAAACGGGTGCACAGATTGAGTTAGAATACATTAATTAAATCTTCTAGTTCTGAAGGAATACCTTCCAACTCTAGGTTATTATGTACAGCTCTAGCTGGCAATTTATTTTCTTCTAGTTTGCTGTAACAATATTTACAAATACATTGATCAGTACCCAACTCAAAACGACCTTCCATCATCAAATAAGCACCAAATTGCTCCCACTTATCAATGTTTTCATTTTCACTTTTTAAATACACATCAACATTCCCAGTTTGATTTTTATAGTGACTATGTCTACAACAGATACAAACATAATATGGTTTTTCACTACAAACTACTTTAAACGTAGTTGCAAACTTTTGAGTACTATGATCTTCCACCTCTTGTTCAACACCTACATTAATGACACTCTCACCTTCTCTACACTCGAAACAGTATCTCATCACAAACCTTTTTTACATCTGATTCTGAACCATGCAAAAGAGCAGTGTTTATTTCAGCTAAACAAAATGCTGGACTCTTTACATAGTACAATCTTTTTACTAACTTCCACATTTGTGAGTGATGTACTGCTAACATTCTTAAATGATGAAAGACACTTCAACAGACTTTTCTAGAAAGACAAGCTATAGAATGACCCTGCAAACCACTATATTTTCTGACTTTACAAGGATCTAATCATTGCAACATCTTAATCTTCTGTTTAACACTTTTTTTTTTACTGTATTCTCGTAAAAAATTACAAAAATATCAATAGATTCCTGTTGTATACTACAAATGCTACTACAACCCCATTTATACACTGGAGCTGAGAACGCCTCCCTTGAACTTCTTCAGCTATTAGTTCTTCTACATTTCTAGGAACCAACTTTTCTTTTTCAATTGGACAACCATTTTTAACCTCATAGGAACAACCATTGGTATCAACTGCGTGAACTAATATATTTTGTTGAAAATAGCTCTCTTCATTAAAAAAGGTTCACTACTAGAAGTGTGCTTCCATTCCTCCCCAAAAAATTTGCAAAAGTTAGTTCTATTGATCAGACGTTTTCTTTTACTTTTCTTCTTCATAAAGTCCATCATTTTAACAATAACAATCTTCTTTTCAAATCAAAAGCCTTTTCGACTACACTTTCAATATTTTTTTTTATAAAATGCAGATGGTTTCTTATATTTTTTTAATGTTTCAATACATTTTGCAGTATTCTACTTTTAAACATGCGTTTCCTTATATCTTTAAACTGTTTCATCCTTCTTTTATCATAGATTTTTAAACCAAAACTTAATCTTCTATCACTATCCTTTTTTTTTCTTTTCCTTCTGAATGTTTGAAGAAGTTTTCTTTTTCTTATGTCCATTTTCTAAATTTGTAATCTTCTTTAAAACTCTTTTAACTAAATCTTTAGTTCTCTTACCAGAGGCCTTTTTCTTCACTGTCACATATTCTACTTTGTCTGTTTTCTTATTTCTCTCTTTTTTAAATAGGATTCTTTTCTTTGTTTCCTTTTTATTTCGTCTTTCTTGGTCATGATGGATCTTTAGTAATGATAATGGTCAGTATCTGAAAACAAAGAAAAGTTTAAATACACTTGTTAAATCATTTACTATTATTAAAATAATTATACACAAAATGCTATAAGTGCATCAGTAACATCTGGAGCATTAAAGGACTACATAGGTAACACCAGACTTATTTCATGACTATAGGGATAATATCTGAGGATTTACATCACTACATAGGACGTGACTGACTGATTCTATAAGTGGATGAGTACTGACTAATTAATTACACAAGTACAACAGTAATCCCTGCGTAATTGAAAGACTACAAATATACTGCCTGGGTAGTAGAAGCACTATATAGCTAATGCATTTATTAACACTTAGCTGATTGCATGACAACAGCGGTTATTTCTGGGGATTGACATGACTACATAGGAAGTGACTGGGTGATTTTATAAGTGCATGGGTAGTTCTTGGCTGATTGCAAGACTACGGAGGCACTACCTGAGTGACTAAAGGAGAGCGAAGTGTCACGTTCCATAGGAAGGGCACTGCAGCGACGTGCAAGAGCACAATAATCGGCACGCAAAACTACAACCCCCATGAGCTTTTGAGGGTCCGACGGCGGTGAAGTCAGGACGCGCGGACGCATTGCGCAGAAAAGGCTTCCGGGGCAATGGAATGGTGCCGCTTACTCTTTTCCAAGAGCTGCGCGGGCAACGCGAGGAGGCTGGTAAGGGTGCTACGATCACCACCCTTCTCTCTACTTAACCCATACGAGCAGCAGCTCTTTCCTGTGTGGCTAGGGCATTGTGCAGCCTTCACGTTGCTCCGTTGGTTGAACCCGGATCGGTGGTTCATTGCGGAGCAACCTTCCGTGGTGCACAGGCCACGAGGGATTGACCCTCACTTGCCCTTACCGGGTCTGTCCCTTTTCAAGGTGCCATCCTGGGATATTGCAAGGCACAGAGCCTGTTCTGTTTAATACAGGTGCGTTTTCTCGCGTTGGAGAACCGGCAGGCAGCGGTTCATGCGGGGAAAACTTCCACCCGATTCCAATACCTACTGGTTGAGACTTAGTCAGGTTGGAAGAAGTAACGAGGAGTTACTTACCTGAGAACTTATAGTTTAGGAACAGTATTCCTATCGGTTCTTGTTTGTGCTTGAGAGACATGAGATGAATCATAGCCCTCAGCAAAAAGGGGGTATATAGCCAGAAAACCAACGGACGCTTTGGTTATGCTTTTTCCTGGTTGTTATTATGTACATTATTGTGTTCGGCCACTGACCAAGAAGTATTGTGGATGTGTGCCGGATATACCTTGTGTGTTGCCTACGGGTGTGTGGTGCCGTGATATCATTGGAGTCATACCTGTTATCTTGTGTATTCTTTAGCAGAGGTACAGAGAGTGAGCATGACGACGGCTCTTCCACACCCCTGTCTCAGCCGTAATTGCCAACTCAGTGGTAGGTCAGAGCGCTACAGCTTCCGTTCTCAGAGAAAACTGATAATGTGGTGTTGCTGCACATGCTGACTATAATGCTTTCCCTTTAGATCTGTCCGCACGCCTTATTGGTTGCCCGCTTATGAAGAGCAGTTTCTTTCTTTACAGGTACGGTTCCTTGAGCTGGTACTTGGTGAAGCGGGGTCAGGATAGGAAAGAAAACTGTGTTGTTGTTTGCTGATCCCTGTCTCGTTATCTTTACAGGTTTCCCTCCCTGCTGTCCTCTTCCTTCCCTTCCCCCGCTTGATTACTCCATTGAGTCTGTGTGTATCTAGTCAGACCATGGGGGTATCGAGAGGTGGACCATTATTGGTCAATTTACGATCCTGAGGATTCCAGGCCTCAACACGAAGGCAGTGCCTGGGTGAATATTTAACTGCATGACAACTGGCTGAGTGATTACATAAGTACAAGAGTACTGTCTGCATGATTGGAAGACTAAAAACATACTGCCTGGGCAGTTGAACCACTATGCAGCTAATGCATTGGTGGTTGCATGAGAACAACAGTAACGTTTGGGGGATTAAAGGAGTACATAGGTAACACCTGGTTGATTACATGACAACAAGGGTAACATCTGGGGATTAACATCACTACATGAGAAGTGACTGGGTGATTTTATAAGTGCATGGGTACTTCTAGGCTGATTGCAGGACTACTGTTCTAGTGCCGGAGTGAATAAAGGAGTGTAAAGGAAGTGCCTGGCTGATTTCATAACAGCATGACTACTGGCTGAGTGTTTACATAAGTACAAGGATACCACCTCCGAGATTGAAGGATCGCAACAGTAGTGCCTGGGTGATTATGTAAGTGCATGAGTAGTAGCTACATGATTGGAAGAGTGCATGAGTAATACCTTGCTGATTGCATGAGTAGTGCCTAGATGATTGCATGACTGCAGCACCAATACCTGAGTGCTTACAGAAGAGCATTCATAGAGCCTAGATCACTCAAAGACTGCATGCACATCACTTGGGTCATTTTAAAACATGGAAAAGTGTTAGGCAAATATAAGGCAAATATAAAGCAGCACACTATTCCAAACCTCAACCATAAGTCTCTCCATACTGTTAAAAGCGTGCATATATACGTGTCTACCTTTTGAAATCATCATTACATCTAAAAGAAATATGCATGCAATATTTCTGGAAAATAGTGAAACCAACAGATTGAGACATATAATAAATCTGCCTGAGTGATTGCATAACTCCATGACTTGTGCATGGATGATTGTAGAAGTGCAAGAGTACTCGGTGGGTAATTGAAAGAGAGGATAGATAGTGACTGGCTAATTGCAGACATAGAGCTTCAGTGCATGGATAAGTGCATGGATAGCTGCTGAATTTATTGAGTAGTGCCTAGCTGAATAGATGAATGCAACAATGGGGCCTAGATGATTCTATTACTGCAAGGGTAGTGTGTGGGTTATTACATGAGTGCATAGGTACAGCTTGCATGATAGCATGACAGTAGGGGTTGTACATAACAAGTCACGGGGTGATTGCTTGAGTGTGTGATTTTATAACTCCATAGGTACTGTTTGGGTGATTACAGAAGTACTAAGATACTGTCTAAGTGATTAAAGGTAGTGCCTGGGTGATTTTATAAGTGTATGACCATGTAGGCACATATCTCACTCACAACATCATGTAGAGGTCAAAACTTAACAGAGCACGCTTCAATTTTCAAACAGACACTGGAAATGATGTGTTATATATGAAATCTAACTTTCCTCACATGATACAAATTACTCTAACAAATAACATCTCTACAAACATCTAAAAGCTCAGATTCAGGCTTCTTCTTAGCAATTCTATAACTACTTATAATAAAATAGCTACCCAGATACAAGGTAGGAACCCTTCACATATCTTTAATAAGAATAATAAAACTGTCAAACCTCTTCCTAGAAGCAAACATGAATGTGTCTCTACCATACCACCATCCAAACCTTAACAATTCACGGAACAAACTTCAAATTTCAGACAAACATAAAAAATGATGCTGCATTTTTCGACTGTACTTGTCTAGAGACTTGAAAAAAGTACCTAATTATTAACAATTCCTCTTTTTTATACATCATGCACCTCCAAATGTATAAAACATATCAAAATACATATAGAAGTAGAAACATAGTTCAGACAGGAGTCCATGCAAACCTTAAAACTCAACAGACTCCAAATCTAAATTTAAAGCAACAGCTGAAATTATGTGGTATACTAGAAATGTACATATCCACACACAAAAACAAACTACCACAATCACTAATCCATCTTCCAATATACACATATTACTATTCAAAAACTAATTCAAGGATTATATAACTACAATAAAACAAACTACAATACACATATATTCATTTATTCCTATATCTAAAACTCCACACATTTTGAATGATTTTTTAAGTTTAAAATAAACCTAATCCATAATACACATCACCAACTTTTAACTCACCTTCCATATAGATTTGTAGAATTTCAAATTTCACAAACTCATAAAAGATTTTCTCAGACACACAATCAATGCAATGCACCTGTCTCGGCAAGGTAGAACCAGTAATGGCACAGTTTCCTCTCTTTCTCCACACCAATAGATGTAAGTAACAAATCACATTCCTTCCTACATTATTTGAAATCTCAAAACACATTTCTATTGGTTAAACATATTGACCTTTACCAACTGACTTCTAAAACTGCCCAAACTCATTCTTGAAGGTTTTAAAGTTGCGACCCCACTGCGACGGAGCTGTGAACCCACACGGGAGTTCAAAAACATGTTACAAATAAAAAATCAACTATTTTTTAAGAACACACCACTTCTAAAGTTATTCTTGACTTGGAAAATCTTACGTTAATGAAATTTCATTTACATATACTTAACAATTTCACATTTTAAATCCACAGCTAAGATCCAACTCTTCCCCCATTCTGCTTATTGCCAGTTTCCATAGTAACAGTTCATGGAACATTGAACTTAACTAAAAGGTCAAATGTTCAGCATATTTTCAAGTTCACCACACAGTGTTGCAAATGCAACCAGCAGGTGTGGTTGACTTTCCAATATATAACCTTATCTTATCTACTGTACCTTTCAAACATGTTTTACTAACCAATAAAAAACATGATTTTTTAAAGAGAGAAACATTTACCCTATTTATCTGTGAACAATGTTCATAAACAGCCAATCATTTCTCTTCTTTTATAAAAACTGCATCTTGTCCACCATTTTAGATACCTCTCATTCTACCAACTGACTACTTCAGCTACAGACATATTTTCATTACATCCAGACTTCCCTTCAAGATGCTTAGAATGTGGATTGTGGAACACAGCTATGTTTTCTTTTTTTTTTTATTTTCTTTTTTTTTTTATTTCCAAGGCAGTTCTGGTGGCAATATCCAACACATACATACCCTTACAATAGACAGTGAAAATGAAATTAAATTTATACAATTAAAGCAATTTGTAAAAGAGATACATACAACGATTACAGTAAAAATTTATCGGATACTTATATATTCATCCTGCATCAAGGAAATTTGTAAGCGCCCCCCAAATTAACAATCCAATGCGTTTCTTCCGAGCCCCCTTCAATGCATACAGATTCCATTCTATTTCATAAATACGATACAGCTTGGCTCTCCAAGAGATGCATAACCGCGCTACAATCATTGCAAGAAATAAAAAGTACTTATTCTCATTTAATATAGGATGGTTACATGTTTTTTGGCCTATTCCCAATAACATAAGTGTAGAAGAAATCTTATAGGGGCACTGCAATACCATTGATATAAATACTTCAACGCTATTCAAAACATGCGACAACTTAATACAATAAAAAAAAATATGCACCATATCGGCTTCAGAATCCCCACATCGAAAGCATTTCCCATCATATTTGTCTCCCCAAGTTGCCATCCGTTTAGGAGTGTAATATAGCCTGAAGACCGATTTGTAAACTTGAGCTTTTAAATTAGCAGCCAAACATATCTCCTTAGGCAGAGATAGAGTTTCCAAAATATCGATTTGAGAATCTCCCAGCTGATTTTGCCAATACAAATTATATTTTTGAATATCATCATGTCTATACTCCATCAAGATCAGATAAAGTGGGCCAATCCTTTTTTGAAGGCGAATCCCTTCTACTAAAGTATTAGGAGAAACCTTAATCTGATTTTTCAAACAAAAATCTCGAACTTGAAGATATTTAAAAAACAACGACTGTGGCAACTGATATTTATCAACCAATTCTGCATATGTAACCAGTATTGCGTTGTCATCATATAAATCACCAATTTTGGAAACCCCATTTCTAGACCAAACCTTTGCGGTATTGTCCCAAAAAATAGAAGGAAGTACTTTATAAGCATCAAAAGGGGTATAAGATGTGATTTTACCCAAATTAATCAATTTTTTGACATTTCTCCATACTTTAAAAGCTGAAGCTAATACCTTGAAATGGTTGTGCTTGTAATAATTACCCTCCAGTTCCTTTAATAAGCATCATTTTGCCTGTTCTCCTAATAACAGAAAAAAAAAAAACGGGGCATCCGCTTCATTCTTCGGGGGCTCACCTGTCAGAATATACCTCATTTGTAAAAAACAAACATAGTAATAAATTAAGAAATCGGGTACACCTCGTCCCCCTCTTTCTTCAGGTAGCGTCAGCCATTTCATAGCTCGTCGAACTTTACCCGGGGCCCAAAAAAATTTCCCACAAATAAACTGAAGTTGCTGTATATGTTTAAATGGAAATTCCAATGGAATACTCCGAAATAGATATAAGATCTTAGCAAGAACATTCATCTTGATGATGTTCCCTCTTATTGATAATTGCAGTCGACTCCATCTCTCTAATGATTGCTTGATTTGATATATAATCTCTTTCCAGTTACTATCGACTATCTCTTGCATTTGAGTTTTAATTTTAATACCTAGATATGTAACTTCCTCTGTTACCCGAAAATCATTAAATTGTATATTCTTTGTACACAAAACTTGGGTTTTTGCTGAATTTAATTTATAGCCAGACATAGCTCCAAAATCTTTAGCTAATAATTCAATCTCCCCTGTTGCCTCCCTAGGATCAGTTGTTACTATAGCTATGTCGTCCGCATATGCGAATACTGAGTATAAAATACCTGTAACAAAAAATGGTTTAATATAAAGGGAATTCTGTAACCTGATAATGAAAGGGTGAATAAATTGCGCAAAAAGCAGAGGGGAACAAGGACACCCTTGTCGTGTCCCTCTAGTTATATTAATCTTTTCAGATTTTAGACCCTTAGCAACGACTCTAGCATTTGGTGCCTTATATAGAACCTGAATTGCGATTAGAAAAGCTTTCCCGAATCCCATCCTTCTCATCACTTCCCATAGATATACCCACTCCACGCGGTCAAAAGCTTTTTCTGCGTCAAGCAGTATCAACGCTAAGTCCCTCTTTTCCGCTTCTGCTATATCAAATAAAGTGATGACTCTATTAATATGTGTGACCGTACCTCTTTTTGGGAATAAAACCATGCTGGTTTATTGTTAGTAATGATGTTATAACCTTAGATAGGCGATTCACAATCATTTTAGAGTAAAGCTTACTATCACAATTAAGCAGGGCTATTGGCCGATAAGATCCTGGTAGCTCCGGAGGCTTCCCTTTCTTACTAAATACGACAATTGAGGCATCATTCCATGTATTTGGAGCGGTTCCCCCTTGTGCCATCCTGAACGTTTCTAACATCACCTTTTTCAATGACTCAAAAAAGCATTTATAAACTTCCCCCGGAATAAAATCAGGACCTGCCGCTTTACCATTCGGTATGCTTCTAACCGCAATCTCTAATTCTTCCATGGAAAAGGGGCTATCCAAAAAGTCTGACTCAATATTGGTTAATTGATTTAGCATGCCTACTTCCAATATCTGATCTGGTGTGGAATTTGACTGCTGAGTATATAGTTCCGAATAAAATTGATGAAATATGTCTAATATTTCCAGCGGCTCCTCATGAACCATCCCACACTGATCCTGCAGTTTGGGGATCAACCGTGAAGTCGCCTTCATTTTCAATCTTAACGCTAGGGACCGGCCAATAGACTCTCCATATTCATAAGTGTGCCGTCTATTTACTAAATATTTCCGGGCGATCTCTTCAGCCCATACCCCAGTTATAGTCGCCCTACATTGTGCAATTTTTGCCCCCATTTTAGATATTTGCAGTAAATTATCCTTTTTCACAATTTCTTTAGTTAGCTCTACTTCCGCGGCCCTTAAACGATTATAAAGTTCCCCCATTTGAGACCGTAGTTTATTTTGATGATACAAGCCAAATTTTACCGCTTCTCCTCTAAAGCAGGCCTTGAATGTGTCCCAAACTATTTCGATATTGGCGGTGCCTAAATTAATGTGAAAGAATTCTGCAATCCACTCAGTCATATATATTCTGTATTGTTCATCAAGACAGAGCTTCCTATCAAATGAAAAACTCCTTAAACTACTTATCTCCTTTAAAATTGAACATTCTTTTAAGATGGGAGAATGATCCGATGTAACTCTAGGAAAAGTCTGTATCTTTGTCCGACTGTGAATGGATATAGAAGTAAAAAAATAATCTAACCGGACAAATTTCTTGTGTGGTGCAGAATAATAAGTATATCCTGGGAGAGGAGGGTAATTTTTACTCCAAATATCAACCAGGCCATGGTCAATAACCAAGTTATGTAAAGCCTTAAAGACTCGTGGTTTACGCCCCTTATAATATTCTAAACCTGCCGCTAACTCCATAGTATTCAAACTAATATTTAAATCTCCGCATAAAATTAGCGGAGCTCTCCAATTGGCAAGTCCTATATTTAATAATTCCAAAACTTCGGCCTCGTCTGTATTAGATCCATATATTGAACATATTGTAAAGATTCCGCCTCGAACTATAATTTCTGATATAGCCCATCTACCCCATTTATCAACTAGTTTACGACCCGCAGTACAATAACCAGGTCTAGAGAGAATCATAACACCTCTAGTATTATTAGTTTGTTGAGAAGCAGCAATCAAAGTATAACCTAAATCTGCTATGAGTGTCCTTTTGTCCCATGCCTGATGGGTTTCTTGTAAACAAAGAATGTCTGGTTGAATAAAACGAATTTCCGCGGCTATTCTCCGCCTTTTATTGCTGCAATTAAGCCCAGATACATTAAATGAGCAAATTGTAATGTTGCGTGACATACAGTATTGTTATCAGAATCCTCAAATCAAAGTTAATTCTGCCTAACCGATAAGTAAATACAATTAAATTCTTAACATGGGTATGTCTATACCAAGCAGAAATTTCCTTTTCATTATTGCCAATTAGGGCCGCCTTGGATTTTCTTCCTTTAATCCCCCGCCCCCCTCTTACCCTCCACCGTACCCTCCATCTCCTACCCCTCCCCCAACCCCTCTCTGCTCCCCCACCCTCCAGAAACCCCCCCAACCCCCCCTTAACCGAGGCTTTAGGACTCAGGTCCTATGGATGGTAATGAGCAACGACCCCCTCTATCAACCCCCACAGTGCTATCTCAAGAAAAAGAAAAAACGTAAAGTTTTTTTTTTGTTTTTTTTCTGCCGTGCCAAACTCAAAATTACCCTAATCATGTTGAGCTACAGTCCTGGGCAAAGAATAAACAAAGAGATTGCTAATACTATATTCATAATAGTAAAAATCAGATAATCCTGCCAGTGACTCAATAGTGACTCAATAGTGTCCAATTATTTTATATAAAGGTTAAGAGTCCTTCATAAGTTGTAAATATTCCTTAGCTGCCACAACATTAGTGAAAATCCGAGATTTCTCTTTATAAGTCACTTTAAGTTTCGCTGGATTCATAATATACGCCTGAGCGCCTTTTTTAAAAAATTGATTCACCAGCTGTCGCAGCTGCCATTGAGTATCCATTGTATATTTAGAATAGTCGGGTGTGGTAAAGAAAGTAAATCCTTCAGCCATAAATTTACTATTTGGCCGGGTTTGCATATAGATATCTTCTCTGGCTCGAAAGCTATTGAAGGCAACAAGAAGAGGTCTAGGTCTGGTAGGGTTCTGCCCGGAACGAAGTTGAATGTTAAAGGGGTATCTGTGAACCCTTTCGATCTCCCGTTCCCAATCCCATTTACTCAAACTTGGAAATGCCTTCTGAAAAAGTTCCACTACAAATTTCCGTGGATCTTGCCCTTCATTGCCTTCAGAAATTTGCATTAATCTTAAATTATTGCGCCGAGAGCGGTTTTCAAAATCGGCGATTCTCCATAATAGATCCTCTTTATTACTGCTTAAAGTCTCAGTAACCACTTTCTGTTTAGCCAGTTCGTCCTCCATATCAGCCTCCGTAAATCTTTCTCCAAAGTCCGACTGTGCTTTCACTAACCTTCTAATAGATCCTTGCAGTTTTCAACAGGAATTTTGAATTTTTTGACTTTCTAATGCCGTTTTATCCATGTGGCTCAAAATAGTCTGATATATTGTCGCAAGAGTAATATTCCCCGTTTGGTCACCTTGAAGTCCGGTAGCCCCTTCTGTCATAGGCGTATCGCCTCCACCTCTTACTGTGACCGGAGTATCCTTTTCCCCAAATTCCCCGCCTTCAATCACTTCATCTTCATCAGATTCGCACTCAGCCTCCATGGACATTTGTTTAGAATATTGTGCAGCCAGGTCTTCACATGAAGAGGCTGAATTTTCTGACACCGAGTAAAAATCCCCAGACTCAAACTCCGTAGATATAGCAGGAGCAGATTTTTCTGGGGACAGCTTTTCCCTCGAGATTGCTTCCTCAAAAGATTTAAGCCGGCTGCTTTCCTTTTCCTTTAATCCATTATGAGGCTGGTCTTCTAGCATATTGTCGTCTACCACTCCCTTCCCATTCGATAAATTAACTACGGCCAAAGTAGCACTCCGCGGCGTTGTTGAAGCGCTGTCTAATTGAAGCTCATTAGGCACCATCCCTTTACGTTTTTGTTCGGCAGCGGAAAACAGGGTCGCTATAGTCTGTTTAGTTTTCCCACAAGAAACCCCGACTCTAGGGTTTGACATAGCAGTATCGTGTAAATCCTTCTCACCTCCGCTAGTAGATGTTGATTCAGCGATGCGCCCCGTCTTCGCCTCTTGGCCGCGTGGTTTGCGTGTATTCTTCGGGGCCATTGCTTCTTTCTTCACCTGGTCTGAATCGATGCCTGCAGAACGCTCGCCGTGCAGCCGAGCCGCGGCACCTGTGAAAGTTACCGCCCACCAGGCTCTACGAAGTCTCACCAGCGCAGCCACTGCCTCCAGCATCGGCGTTTCAATGTGCCTTATTTTCCCGTAGCAAATCTTCGTCCAAATTCTGCAGTCAGTGAATAAAGGGGCTAGTCGTCTGTAAGAATCACAGATTCCAAACTACCGACATCCTTACTCAGGATCAAACAACACACGGCAGCATCATATCATAGAGCTGTGGGTCAGAGAGAGAGGTCAGCTCAAACGTCCGACACGACCGCTCGTGCAGGCGCCATCTTGCCTCCAGTGCTATCAAAGATTTGCTATGTTTTCTGGTGCAAAATGTATGCTGAACACAGAGGCATTGACAAAGACTAACTTTTCAAAATGTGGACATTCAATGGATTGGACAAAGAGGATTAAAGTGGCATCAATTGATGCCTTTGGTTAAAACCTTTTTACATCTCCAACCCCCTGACCTCATGATTGTGCACTGTGGTGGCAATGACCTAGGTACATTGACTGGAGTAGGTCTGGAGATACTAATGAATGAATGAAGAAAGTCCCCCACACACCCAGCTTCACTAACTAGGGATAAAGAGAAACTCATTTAGTGCCTGCAATGCACAATATGAAACCAGAGAGCCTAATATTAGTCCTGGTTTTCCTCTTTAACACATTGTGTGTGCCTGACCTCTGCAGTAACCAGCGAAGAAGACTACAATCATAAGAAACCATACAGACCTGCAGTGCTGTTCACAGCTGCCAGCGTACTAACAATCACAAACTTCACATCTGCCTCTCACACCACCTCATCCACCAAACTGCTATGCTCCATAACTCTGTAACTGCACCTCGGTGGTCATCAAGCACAACATGGAAACACTTACCACATAGGATCACAAAATAAAAATAACACCTTTCTAACCACACAGCCTACCTACATGGATTATGTAGGTAAGTGCTTCAGTACCCTACATAAGGCTAGTAAGCACATAACTATATAAATGCTGCAATACAATTATTTTATTACATAATGTCTCCATTTTCTAAATTATCACATGCCGGGACCTTGAAATGTCTGAGTTCAGGGTGTGCAATGTACAAAAATGCCCCCTGCCAGACTATGCATTTGCTTGATGTAATAATAACTTATGCCACATGTATGGTGCACATGACTTGCCACTTAGTTATTATTATTAATATAGCATTTTCATCATGCACGGTGGGAGTCCATTATTTCATGTTCAAAAGCTATTACTTCTAAAAATGACTCTCAATATAGTGATATGATCTGATGTTCACATGAAATGCTCCTTCATGCAGAAGAAATAAATGCAGTGATTTTTAAAAAGACTAAATCATATTTATGTATGACTTTTGTGTCACTGTTTGCATTATTTGCAAGTCTTTGCTCATGGAAGCAATGGGCCACAGATCCTTCACTTGGCCCATGCTCAGTTCTCCGTGTTATTTATTGGCCCCATTTACAACAGAAAAATATGGCCTCTGCAGGGGTGAGGTACTTTTTTAAATGGAATAAATTTAAAGTGAAGTGTCAAGCCTTTTATATTCATTGTGTCATAAATGTTTCCCTTTATGTCATTAACTCAAGGCATTATTTTACATGGATATTTTTTTAAAATAAAGTACCTCTTGGAAGTTCTTCATGAGCACGAACTGGAGTCAGGAACCTAATTTTACATTTCTCCCATAATTTCATTAACATTTAGTGAATAGACACGTAAAATTATGTTCCTGGTTCCGGTTTGTGGGCAGTAACATTGTGCAAGGTACATTATTTCTTTAAAAATAAAAGATGCCTGTGAAATGGTGCTTTAATGTAATGATGAAATTAAAAGAGTGTTTCAAATGTATTTAAAGACGTATACTATATCAATGTAAGCTTTCCAATGCATTAAACACCCACAACTGCATTACAATACAAATCACATTTTAAACCAGAGAAAGCACAGCCATTATCCAAGGTCTACTCCACACGAGCAGTCATAGCTATCAAAAGAGAAACTTCCCAATTACTCGACATAATGATGTAATCTTAGTCATCGCCACATTTGGAAGAATGTCGAGCACAGACTGCTCCATCTATAACAGATTGTAGTAGCACATGCAATTGTAGGTATTGAAAGGTTTGTCTCCAAACACATTTAGAAGTTGACAAAGGATATTTAGTGATTTGAACCTAAAGTTGTTACTGATTAAATTCAATGCGCATGTATTCTACCCAGAAGAATTGGATCATATAATCCCACCTCAAGTGTTTTTTTAGGCACAGAAGATTCCTGAGCATTGGAAACGGCTCGTGTTTCAGATGCCAGGAAAAAAGCAATGCACACACACATTTGGGATAAAAAGTTTCTCTTGTCCACAGACCTGATGCAGGCCTGGTTGTTCCTAATGTGGGAAGTGCTGCAGCTCCTGCGCTGCTGTATGCAGAGACATTTGTGCCTGCAAGGCTGCCGCTCCGGCCTCCAAGTCAGGCAGGATCAAAGCACAATTCATGCAGCATAAGGCAGGCCTCGTGGTTCTCGTGGGCAGGCTGACACTTCTATGCTGCGCCTATGTCAGCCACTTCACCCCGCCCCAGATAGGCTCCATTAGTCAGCAGGAGCAGCAGTTTCCTATGACAGAGGACACAATTAAGAGGGCTGAAAAAGCCTAAAAGATAAACAAAATAACGATGATAGGATACTAAATTGAAAGACAGGTCGCGAGCTACTGACAGGGTGGCAGCGAGCTACCAGTAGCTTGCGATCGACTGGTTGGAGACCCCTGCTCTAACATTTGCCAAAGACAGAAATGGAAGTGGTCCAATCAATTCTGTCCACAGATTGAGAAAGCTAGAAAAATGTAAATAAAGTTGTTTCTGCTTACCTCAGAGACCATAGGATGGGCTCCAGCTATAACAACAATTTACGTTTCAATATGGATGGCATCTACAGAAGTGATGGAGTACACTTCACTGAAGAAGGGAACAGAGTGTTTCTCAACAACCTGAAGCTCTGCATCTGCACTTACATGTAGCTACAACAATCTCCCAATGAAAACAAGGGCTCTTTTTAGAGCCACCAAATAACCCAACATATAACCTAGCTTTAATAAAAAAAATCTTTCTTTTTGTTGCTTGGAGTCACGCACCCCTTGCGATTTTAGATCCACGCACCCATCGTGTTTACACTATAGGCCATGCACCCATTGCGTTTACACTACATGCCGCGCTGAGAGCTGCGCACCCATCGCGTTTAAACTAGGGGGCCGCGCTGAGAGCCGCGCACCCATCTCGTTTACACTAGGGGCCGTGCTGAGAGCAGCGCACCCATCGCGTTTACACTACATGCTGCGTTGAGAGCCGCGCACCCATCGCATTTACACCTGGGGACCGCACTGAGATCCGCATTAGGGATGCGACTTTCAACTTTGTAAAAAAAAAAATCCACTTCTATTAATTTATATTCACCCGGGGACCCCAACCCCCGGGGCACGCACAATTCTTAATAAATTTACTTTTCAGGGGAAGTGGACCATGTGGCCCCCTTCCCTGGGCCACTTACTGCCCCGGGGACCCCATCCCCTGGGGCATGCCCAATTCTTTATTTTTATTTTTTTAAGGGAGGGGGCCGAGTTACTCCCTCCTTGGGCATTTTAGGCCCCGGGGACACCATCCTCTGGGGCATGCCCAAATGTTTTGCTTTTTTTTAAGGGAGGGGGGCCAAGTGGCCCCTTTCCCAGGCCATTTTCAGCCGCGGGGACCCCATCCCCGGGGCCGGCCTTTCGGTTTTTTATTTGTATTTTTTTTGCAGGGGAGGGGGGCGGCATGGCCCCCCTCCTGGGTCGCTTCTCGCCCCAGGGACTCCCTCCCCCTGGGCCTGGCCTCTCCATTGGGGACTGTGGGGGGAACCCCAAAGCCCCTACAGTCCCGCCGGTTCCCTGCCTCCTGCAGGAGCTGGCATTGCTTTTGAGCAAGGGGAGCTACTGACATGCAGCTCCCCTTGCTCAAAAGCAATCATCTGCTTTGCTTCATTGAAGTGAGAGCAGGTTTCCCTGCTTTTCGCTTCAACGAAGCAAAGCAGGGTGTGCTATGGCAGGGTGGGAGCTGTACTTCCGCCCTGCCTTAGCAAACAGCAATGTCCCAGGGGAGGGCACCCTGGGACACTGCAGGAGCTAGCCCTGAGGGGTGGCGGTCCCCAGGGCCATCACAGTCTCCAGGAGGGGGCCGTGCGGCCCCCCTCCCAATGTATTTAAAGCCCCGGGGAGGTGGTGGTCCCCAGGGCCTGGGGTCTGTAACCGACTGAATATTAAGTGCCCCGGGGAGGGGGTGGTCCCCGGAGCTGCGTGGGGGGGTTGAGACCCCCCATGCATTTTTTTAAACAAGCTCCATGTAGGTGGTGGTCCCAGGGGCTGCGGGGGGCCGCGTGCCCCCAGCATGCAATTTAATAAGCCCCAGGGAGGTGGCGGTCCCCGGGACTGTGGGGCCCCCTGTGGGCCCACACAAATTTATTTGTGAGTGCCCCCTGGACCTGGCCCATCCAGGGGCTTTCAAAAACGAAGCGTGGCAGCCCACGCTTCATTTTTTAAAATTTTCTCGGCCAAATTCGCGACCCGAGCGCAAATTCAGCCATTTAAAAAACAAAATGCTTTTTTTGGCCCTGGGGGTCCTTGTGAGTCATCCTGACCAGGCCTTGGGGGTCAGGGTTTTTGTTCCCTGCCCCATTTTCATGTTTTTTATCTTTGTTTCACCCTTTTTCTTGTGACTCGGTTTTACCGAGTCACAAGATGGCTGCCAACAGTTCCTTGTTTGGAGTGTTGGCAGCCAATCAGAGTGAAGCTTGTGCTCGGGAGGCTTTGCGAACCCTCCTCGGTGCTCAGATATCGATATTTTCCTTTTTTAAATTTCCTTGGAACTACTGAATGGATGTACACCATTTAACTAAAAGGGCATAGTCTAAACCAAGACCTACCTTTTTGCCAAATTTGGTGTAATTCCATTCAGCAGGTCGGGCTGTAGCCTGTAAAAAATTTCCTATGGAAATTAACATGTAGAAAATGTGCTTTGGGACCCCATTTTTTCTCGGCCCCTGCTTGACGGATCACCCCAAAAGTTTCAACACACAAACTGAGCGGTCCAACCCTGTTTTTGGGAAAATTTTACGAAGATTCATCAAACGGCGCCAAAGATATTGGCAAGTCAAAAAAGGCTTTTCCTATGGTAACTAGGTCCTAACTATAACTAGTAGGTAATATGTATATGTTTTTATTAAAACTGATGTTAAAAACCTATTAAAACAATGCTGTATATGTGGTTACCCTCTTGCTGGTTAGAGTTTCATAGAGAAGGAAATGTAAGGAGGAAAGGACAGAAAAGTTAGAAATGAAGGAAAGAAGGGGATAGGACAGACAGATAGAGAGGTATACTTTCTTAGCTTAACATTAGCGTCTGACATATCAGCTGCATTTCGTACATCTCAACTCAAGGGTATTAAGTTTGTCTTCGAGTCCCTCCAGGTTCATACTATGTGTGACTGTATGCAGTATATAAAAATATTTTTTTTTAAATTACAACTTTTTTAACTATGTGTATATTATATATATATATATATATATATATATATATATATATATATATATATATATATATATATATATATATATATATATATATATATATATATATATATATATATATATATATATATATATATATATATATATATATATAGATGTATAAATATATATGTTGACTGCAATAAAGTTTCATTGATGTTATTGGTAGAAATTTGCATTTAACTATTTTTAGAAATTCACTGAAAAAAACACAGGTTTCAGGGACGTTTTAGTTAGGAATCAGCATTTAAAAAACCTAAGAAGTTCACTGAAAAAACAAAGGTTTCAGGGATGTTATAGTTAGGAATTTGCATTTTGAAAAACCTTAGAAATTCATAGAAAAACCAAAGGTTAGAGGAACGTTATAGTTAGGGTGACATTTCAATCGCACAAACCCAGAGAAATTCAGCCGAAAGCTAACTATAACTCGCGTCCCCGCAATGCACTGCTGATGACATCACATATTACATCACTCATGACATGGTCAGTGACATCACTGATAACATCGCTGATGACATCTCAAATGACATCACTGATAACATCATCCAGTGAGTAAGTGTTTCTTAATAGTTTAAGAATGTTATATATATATATATATTCACTGAAAAAACCATAGGTTTCAGACACATTAAAGATAGGAATTAGCGTTTAAAAAACCTTAGAAATTCACTGAAAAAACTACAGGCGTATAGATACTGAGTAGATAATGAGAGTGCTGATAGTTGACAGGAAGGTGAGTTTTTAAGTGCTTCTGTGTTGACATAGAGTTTAGATAAAGACAAGATTCTGTGAGCATTATTGCAACAGTGGATAGAAAATGACAGTCTATTTGGTGTACTCCATGAATACTACTTGGCTTATTGGAAGGGTGAATCAGTAGTCAGCTGGGAGTTACAGGCCTGCATAGATTGCACACATTTCACTGTAGCAATACATGTCCTAATGCCTGAGGCATTCTACAGGTGTATGTACAGTGGCTAGATAGGGACAGTGCTGGTAGTTGACAGGAAGAAACGTTTTTAAGTGCCTGTGTGTTGGCACAGAGATTAGATAAGGACATGATTCTGTCAGGATGATTGCAGAAGTGGACAGAGTCTGATAGGCTGATTGGGACACTGCATGAATACTACCTGGCTTATAGCAAGGGCGAATCAGTACTCTGCTGGGGGTTAGAGGCCTGCATTGATTGTGCACATTTGATTGTAGCACTGCGTGTCTTAATACCTGAGTCATTCTACAAGTGCATGCATAGTGGCTGGATACTTACACTGCTGGTAGTTGACTGCAGGGAGACTTTTTAAGTGCTTCTCTGTTGGCACAGAGATGAGATAAGGACATCCTTCTGACAGTATGATTGCAGGAGTGGACATAGACTACAATCTAATTGGGGCACTGCATGAATACTACCTGGCTTATAGCAAGGGTGAATCAGTACTCTGATGGGGGTTAGAGGCCTCCATAGATTGTGCACATTTGACTGGACCACTTTGTATCTTAATAACAGAGTCATTTTGCGTATTTAGAATTAGGATCTATAAAAGAGAAGAAAAAGTTATAATATATAATCTTATAATTTTTACAACACAACATAATTTTACCATTATATAAGTTATTTAGTTTGCCTTTTTTGCTGTTCTCAGAATATATTGAATTTCACTATTAATAGTGATTTCAATGTTACTCATCACATAACAGCGGGCAAAAAACCCAACAATCAATAACATTGTTTAAAAAAAAACAAATCTGTGTCGAAAATATTTTAAACATAGTCAACTATCTCTCCACATTGCATATAAATAACATCCTGAATAACATAGTATATAATGCAACTCTCGTATGTATAAAATGCTTCCTTCTAACAGAATTTTCTCAATATAATATCAAAGAAGATAAACAATAATTCAATCAACAATTCTTTTTAATTTCCATATACTCTAAATGATGTCATTTAAAATATGTGCTGATATAATATCTCTAAAAAACTGCTTAATTTTAATTAACATCTTTCTTGTAGGCCAAATGATATTACTAAAATCCTTCATACTGAAATTGTCAAAAGTATTGGTATTATTATATATTAACATATTCCCAATAGGCCGAATTATGTTGTTAGAACTTTGGCTTTAAAAATATTAGGTATAAATTTGGTAATTCCTTAGGCAAACGATATCTAAAAACTAAATGAGGATCATTACAATATGTCCATCCTTTATTGCATTTTAAATAGACTGTGAAATGTCCAGATGTTGTTGAAGGTCCGTCGTGGAAAATAATTGCTACTGCTATAAAAGTTCATCCTGATATTGATAGTTGACTTGCTACAACATTTTAATTAAAGTTTCCAATTTTCTTTCATCAGCTGTACAACGTTGTATCATTAAAATTATATATTCTCCAAATCTTTCTATAAATAATGTTGATAACATTTCTGATTTGCATTGGCTACACTCCATGTTTTGATTTGCTGCTTTAACTAATTTGTTGAAAGATACTGCTTTACAGTCCGGAATTGTTAAATATATGAATCTCTCAGTGTGTATGTTAGTGGTAGAAGTAAATATACAATTTTCACATTGATGTTCCTATTTATAACAAAGTCCAAATAGATTTTCAATTTCTATTCCTTCATCTTCCAATACTGCAAGTATATACATTAGAAATTGCTGAGCATCTTGTTGGACATTCTGTGAAAATTGTGTAGAACCACTACATATATCCAGAAGATTCCGAATATCAGAAACACTTTGGATTTTACTTTTATCAGTTTTCAATTTTTCAAATATAGAATGCAACAAAGAACAAAACCGTTTTTCTCGATGCTCCATAATTTGCTGTTGCAGATATTCTAAAGAAAATACAACATTTACCACTACATTTGCATAGCAGTTAATACCTGAACTATTTTCTAATTGATATCCAACAATCTCTTCAATAGTCTCCTTCTGCTTTTTGCTTGTAATCTCAACATTATCTTGATTTTTTTTTCTTCTCTTTAACTTCACTACAGATATTCTCATATCTTCGTTTTCGACAAACTACACACTTTTCATATACAGGATATTCACCTAAATTGGGAGCATACATTCTTCTTAACCGATTATACTCTCTTACGCAATTTGCATCTGCACTAATCTTTTTCTCATCAAAATCAATCAAATACAATCCAGATAAAGTTCTGACTCGTGACAAAGCAACATATGCCATACCCTCTTTAAATACGGTGCTGCCAATGTTTACCAAAGCACTGTCTACACTTAAACTTTGAGACTTATGAATAGTCACTGCATATGCCAAGGAAAGAGGAAACTGTTTCCTATGAACATACAAATCTTTAACTACCAAAAAACGAGCAGAACAATGACCAATTTGCTTTACTTCTTCAATCAGATAACATTTTATTTTTAAAGATTCAATCCAATCTCTTTTTTGATAATTGACAAATTCAACCACTTTTCCCATTGCTCCATTTACTAAACCTTTTTCCACATTCAAATTACGCCATAAAATGACCCGACAATTTACACATACATATATATTTTTTATCTAAACCAGCAGTTTTAGATATAGATTTTCCTAAAGAATCCAATTTTGTTTGTAATTTTTCTGTTAAAATAATAGTAGTGTCAATGGCTTCCATTTTTATTATTTTTTCGTTTGCAAGCTTTAAAAGTTCTTCATTGAATGTAGAACACTCTT
Source organism: Triturus cristatus (assembly GCF_964204655.1). Classification (NCBI taxonomy): domain Eukaryota; kingdom Metazoa; phylum Chordata; class Amphibia; order Caudata; family Salamandridae; genus Triturus; species Triturus cristatus. The sequence continues at coordinate 517,210,319 of NC_140588.1, forward strand.
GAAGTGTCGGCATTAGGCAGATTACAGATTTCTTTTCTGCATTTTTCTTGTATATTTTTTCTGGAACTATATTTTCATTTGCAAACAAGGTAGTAAGTAGCTGACTTTCCAAAGCTTGTTTGCCATGTTCTGTCAATACTCCAATTCTTATATCTTGAAGAATAGTTCCATAATCTATATAATTTGCCTGTGTCATATTTTTAGTAAGTCCTTTGTATTCAAAATATGACCAAATATTAACGTTTCCAATACTTCCCAAAGGATTCCCCTTCGCTTTCTTCATTTGGAATAATTCAATAGTATTCCCCAACACTTCTTTAGAATGTAAAGGATGTACACTATAATGTTCATAAATTTCTTCAGTTTTCGACATGTCCACTTTCTCAATCTGACCACTTGACATTTCGCTATCATCTCCTAAAAGTATTTCTTCTTCTTCAACATACACATTCTTGTACAAATCATTGTTTTTTATAAGATACAATGTTGCCTTTTGCACTTTCCTGACATCCACTAATTCCTGCCAGATTGTTTTACTCTTAGTAGGAACACCATTCACTAGAATAATTAATGGTTCACTTTCTTCTTTATCTACACCAATAGTTTCAATATTTTTCTTTAAATCTAGAGGTAAATATACAACTCTTCCTTTTAATCCTCTCTGTAAATCTGTGGGAGGCAATTTACCTGTTTTAGGCTCTATATGAACAATAGCCTGAGACGGGTGCACAGATTGAATCAGAATACACTCATACGTGTTTAAATCCATCAGTTCTTGAGGAATATCTACCAACTCCAGGTCATTATGCACAGCTCTTCCTGCCATTTTAGTATCCTCCAATTTGTTATAACAATATTTACAAATACGTTGATTAGTACCCAAATCAAAGCAATCCTCTACTAACAAATAAGTTGCAGATTCCTTCTACTTATATTAATTTTCTTTTTTACTTTTTAAATACAGATCAACAGTTCTAGTTTGATAGTGAGTTCGTCGACAACAAATACATGTATAATTTGGCCTTTCACACGAAAATACCTTAAACTTTGAAATTTCTTCTTCAAATTTCTCTGTAGTAATCGTCTCCACGTTTTCTTCAAAGCCTACTTCTATCAATGTCTCACTTTGTCTACTCTCTTCTTCAGGACCAAAGTAACGAAATTCTATTTCATCACATACTTTTTTTTACATCTGATACTGACCCATGCACAAGTGCATTGTTTAATGCATTTAAAAATATTGCTGGACTTTTTGCGTAATACAATCTTCTGACTAACTTCCGCATTTGAGAATGATGTACTGCTAACATTTTAAAATGATGAAAAACACTTTGACATACTTTTCTAGAAAGACAAGCCAGAGAATGACCTTGCAAACCAGTATTTTTCTCACTCTGCAAGGATCTAGACCTTGCAACATCTTAATCTTTTGTTTAAGACATTTTTTACTATAAACTCGTAAGAAATTCCAAAAAATATCAATAGATTCCTGACGTATACTGCATATGCTACTACAATCCCAAGTATACACTGGGGCTTTAGTATGTCTCCCTAGAACTTCATCAGCTACCAGTTCCTCTACATCTCTGGGAACCATTTTCTCTTTTTCAATTGGACAACCATTAAAAAAAGGCTCTGAACTTGAACTGTGTTTCCATTTACCCAAAAAAAAAATCATAAAAGATACTTCTGTTAATTAATCTCTTCCTTTTACTTTTGGCTTTCATAAAAGATATTGGCTTATCTAATGATCAAATTCTATTTAACCCCTTCAGTGCCCATGACGAGCTGGACTCGTCATGGGCTGCGGTGGCGCTGTGCCCATGACGAGTCCAGCTCGTCATGAACTCCGCCCGCTAATAAAAAGCGCGGCACTGGGCGGGGAAAGGGGCGGGCATGCAAGGAGTTAAATACTAAAATAAATAATTTCCTTTTCAGTTCAAACGCCTTTTCAACAATAGTTTCAATCTGTTTTTTCGTTTTATAAAATGCTGATCTTTTTTTTACATTTCCTAACATCTTTCAACAAATTAAAGATAACTCTATTATAAAACATTCTTTTTCTTATTTCAGTAAATTGATTCTTTCTCCTTTTACCATATATGTTTTCTTGAAAACTTAATTTCCCATTAATTTCTCCTTTTTTCTTGTTATTATTCTTTCTTCTTGAGGCATTGTTTCTACTTTCCACATTGTGCACACTGTTTCTAGGCTGTGAAAGTCTTTTAATAAATGATTTCATTCTCTTACCGCAAGATTGCACAGTGATTACATAAAGACATAGTTCTGTTAAGATGATTGCAGGAGTGAACAGAGAATGACAGGCTGATTGGGGCACTACATGAATACTACCTATCTTATTGCAAGGATGATTTAGTAGTCTGCTAGTGGTTAGAGGTCTACATAGATTGTGTACATTTCACTGTAGCACTGCTTATATTAATGCCTGAGTCACTCTACAACTGCATGGATACTGACAGGATATTTACACTGCTGGTAGTTGACTGCAGGGAGAGTTTATAAGTGCTTGTGTGTTGGCACAGAGAATCGATAAGGACATGCTTCTGTCAGGATGACTCCAGGAGTAGACAGAGGGTGACAGTCTGATTGGGCACTGCATGAATACTACCTGGCTTATTAAGGGTGAATCAGTACTCTGCTAGGGGTTAGGGGCCTGCATACATTGTCCACATTTAACTGTACCACTATGTGTCTTAATACCTAAGTCATTCTACAGGTGTATAGACACTGACTAGATAGTAAGAGTGCTGGTAGTTGACAGGAAGGTTATTTTTTAAGTGCATGTGTGTTCAAACAGCGATTAGATAAGGACATGCTTCTATCAGGACAATTGCAGGAGTAGACAGAGACTGATTGGCAGATTGAAGTACTACAAGAATACTACCTGGCTTATAGCAAGGGTGAATCAGTACTCTGCTGGGGGTTACGGACCTGCATACATTGCACACATTTCACTGTAGCAGTATGTGTCTTAATGCCTGAGGCTTTCTACAGGTGTATGGACAGTAACTAGATAGTGAGAGTGCTGGTAGTTCTCAGGAGGGTGAGTTTTTAAGTGCTTCTGTGTTGGCACAGCGATTAGATAAGAACATGCTTCTATCAGGATAATTGCAGGAATGGACAGAGACTTATAGGCTGATTGGGGCACTGCATGAATACTACCTAGTTATTGAAAGGGTGAATCAGAAGTCTGCTAGAGATTACAGACCTTCATACATTATGCACATTTCACTGTAGCACTATGTGTCTTAATGCCTGAGGCATTCTACAGGTGTATGGACACTGACTAGATAATGAGTGGTGTGAGTTGACAGAAGGGTGAGTTTTTAAGTGCTTGTGTGTTGGCACAGACAGTAAATAAGGACATGGTTCTATCAGGATAATTGCAGGACTGGATAGAGAGTGACAGTCTAATTAGGGCACTAATTGAATACTACCTGGCTTATAGCAAGGGTGAATCAGTACTCTGCTGGTGGTTAGGGGCCTGCTTACATTGCACGCATTTAACTGTAGCACTATGTGTCTTAATGCCTGAGGCATTCTACAGGTGTATGGACAGTGACTAGATAGTGAGAGTGCTGGAAGTTGACAGAAGAGAGAGTTGTTAAGTGCTTGTGTGTTGGCACAACGATTAGTTAAGAACTTGCTTCTGTCAGGATAATTGCAGGACTGGACAGAGACTGATAGGCTGATCGGAGCACTGCATGAATACTACTGAGCTTATTGCAAGGGTAAATCAGTAGTATGCTGGGGGTTACAGGCCTACATACATTGTGTACATTTCACTATACCACTATGTGTCTTAATGCCTGAGACATTCTACCGGTGTATGCACAGTGACTAGATACCGAGAGTGCTGGTAGTTGACAGGAGGGTGAGTTTTTAACTGATTCTGTGTTGGAACCGAAATTAGATAAGGACATGCTTCTGTTAGGATGATTGCAGGAGTGGACAGAGCCTGATACTCTGATTGGACACTGCATAAATACTACGTGGCTTATTGCAAGGGTGAATCAGTAGTCTGCTGGGGATTACAGGCCTGCATACATTGCGCACATTTCACTGTAGCACCATGTGTCTTAATGCCTGAGGTATTCAAAAAGGTGTATGGACACTGTCTAGATACTGAGAGTGCTATGAGTTGACAGAAGAGTGAGCTTTTAAGTACTTGTGTGTTGCACAGACAGTAAATAAGGACATGGTTCTGTCAGGATAATTTCAGGACTAGATAGAGAGTGACAGTGTAATTGGGGCACTCCTTGAATACTACCTGACTTATAGCAAGGGTGAATCAGTACTCTGTTGGGGGTTAGGGGCCTGCATATATTGCACACATTTAACTGTAGCACTATGTGTCTCAATGCCTGAGGCATTCTACAGGTGTATGGACACTGACTAGATAGTGAGAGTGTTGGTAGTTAACAGAAGAGTGATTTTTAAGTGCTTCTGTGTTGGCAGAGCGAATTGATAAGGACATGCTTCTGTCAGGATATTTGCAGGAGTGGACAGAGACTGATAGCCTGATTGGGGCACTGCATGAATACTACCTAGTTATTGCAAGGGTGAATCAGAAGTCTGCTGGAGGTTACAGGCCTGCATATATTACTCACATCTCACTGTAGCACTATGTGTCTTAATGCCTGAGGCATTCTACAGGTATATAGACACTGACTAGATAGTGAGATTGCTGGTAGTTGACAGGAGAGTGAGTTTTTAAGTGCTTATGTGTTGGTACAGCAATTACATAAGGACACGCTTCTGTAAAGATGATTGCAGGACTGGATGGAGAGTGACAGTCTAATTAGGGCACTAATTGAATACTACCTGGCTAATAACAAGGGTGAATCAGTACTCTGTTGGGGGTTAGGGGCCTGCATACATTGCCCACATTTAACTGTAGCACTATGTGTCTTGATGCCTGAGGCATTCTACAGGTGTGTGGACAGTGACTGGATAGTGAAAGAGCTGGTAGTTGACAGAAGAGTGAGTTTTTAAGTGCTTCTGTGTTGACACAGCGATTAGATAAGGACATGCTTCTGTCAGGATAATAGCAGGACTGGACAGAGACTGATAGCCTGATTGGGGCACTGCATGAATACTACCTAGTTATTGCAAGGGTAAATCAGAAGTCTGCTGGAAGTTACAGGCCTGCATATATTACGCACATCTCACTGTAGCACTATGTGTCTTTATGCCTGAGGCATTCTACAGGTATATAGACACTGACTAGATAGTGAGAGTGCTGGTAGTTGACAGAAGAGTGAGTTTTTAAGTGCTTATGTGTTGGTACAGCAATTACATGCTTCTATAAAGATGATTGCAGGACTGGATAGAGAGTGACAGTCTAATTAGGGCACTAATTGAATACTACCTGGCTTATAACAAGGGTGAACCAGTACTCTGTTGGGGGTTAGGGGCCTGCATACATTGCCCACATTTAACTGTAGCACTATTTGTCTTAATGCCTGAGGCATTCTACAGGTGTGTGGACAGTGACTGGATAGTGAAAGAGCTGGTAGTTGACAGAAGAGTGAGTTTTTAAGTGCTTCTGTGTTGACACAGCGATTAGATAAGGACATGCTTCTGTCAGGATAATAGCAGGACTGGACAGAGACTGATAGGCTGATTGGGACACTGCATGAATACTACCTAGTTATTGCATGGGTGGATCAGAAGTCTACTGTGGATTACAGGCCTGCATACATTGCACACATTTCACTGTACCACTATGTGTCTTAATGCCTATGACATTCTATAAGTGCATGGATACTGAGTGGATAGATTAAATGGTGATAGTTGACAGCAGGGAGAGTTTATAAGTGCTTCTGTGTTATCACAGCGATTACATAAGGGCATGCTTCTATCAGGATAATTACAGGACTGGACGGAGACTGATAGGCTGATTGGGGCACTGCATAAATACTACTGAGTTTATTGCAAGGGTGAATCACTAGTATGTTGGGGGTTACAGGCCTACATACATTGTGCACATTTCAATATACCACTATGTGTCTTAATGCCTGAGACATTCTACCGGTGTATGCACAGTGACTAGATACTGAGAGTGCTGGTAGTTGACAGGAGGGTGAGTGTTTAACTGCTTCTGTGTTGGCACAGAAATTAGATAAGAACATACTTCTGTTAGGATGATTGCAGGAGTGGACAGAGACTGATACTCTGATTGGATACTGCATAAATACTACGTGGCTTATTATAAAGGTGACTCAATAGTCTGCTGGGGATTACAGGCCTGCATACACTGCACACATTTCACTCTAGCACCATGTGTCTTAATGCCTGAGGTATTCAATTAGGTGTATGGACACTGACTAGATAGTGAGAATGCTATGAGTTGACAGAAGAGTGAGTTTTTAAGTGCTTGTGTAATGGCACAAACAGCAAATAAGGACTTGGCTCTGTCATGATGATTGCAGGACTGGATAGAGAGTGACAGTCTAATTAGGGCACTACTTGAATACTACCTGGCTTATAGCAAGGCTGAATCAGTACTCTGTTGGGGGTTAGGGGCCTGCATACATTGGGCACATTTCACTGTAGCACTATGTGTCTTAATGCCTGAGACATTCTACAGGTGTATGGAGACTGACTAGATAGTGAGAGTACTGGTAGTTGACAGGAGAGTGAGTTTTTAAGTGCTTGTGTGTTAGCACAGCGATTAGATAAGGACATGCTTCTGTCGGGATAATTGCAGTGGTGAACAGAGACTGATAGGCTAATTGGGGCACTGCATAAATACTACCTCGTTATTGAAAGGGTGAATCAGGAGTCTGCTGGGGGTTACAGGCCTGCATACATTACGCACATTTCACTGTAGCACTATGTGTCTTAATGCCTGAGGCATTCTACAGTTGTATGGACAGTGCCTAGATAGTGACAGTGCTGGTAGTTCACAGGAGAGTAAGTTTTCAAGTGCTTGTGTTTCAGCACAGAGAGTAGATACAGACATAGTGCTGTCAGGATGATAGGAGCAGTGGACAGGGACTAACAGTGTGATTGCTTATCTACATGGCTTCTGTATGGATTTTTACAGGAGTGAATCACTAGTGTGCTGGAGGTAAAGGTACCGCATAGATTGTGCACATTTACTTATATACTAATTATGAAATTAGACATTATAGAACCACAAAATCACTTGTCATACACTTATAAAATCACATTTACACCACGTGTGCAATCCACTAATGTATCAGATACCTCTCATTAATTCATACAAATATAAATATAATGTAAACAAATCCCTGACTCATGACATACCAACTACTACATACCAGAAAGAATAAAATGTATTGAATTTCTTTGCAGCTACATATTGTCCTTAAATCTACAAATATGCAACTTCATCAAACTATACCTCTCAACAGACTTAATGAAGAAGAGTAATAAACAACACTTTTTTATAAGGATTTTTTAAACTGCACAAACTCTACCAACTAATAACAGATTCATAATTATTAACAGCTTATATGATCATTTTACAAACAGCACAATTGTACCTTATTTTACCACACTATCTATAATAACGCTCGTGCTTGGGAACTACTCTGCCAGTGAATATTGAACATTCTGAGTGCTTGCTCCTGGGTGTGAGGGACTGCGAGGCCCTGCAGCGGCAATATCCTCATCAGCTGCGGCCTCTTCCCGGACACTCCCCTTCTTGCCTGCCTGTTTAAATACGACTCGCGGCCCCCGCTTGGCGGGAGCCGCTCGTGCTTGGGAACTACTCTGCCAGTGAATATTGAACATTCTGAGTGCTTGCTCCTGGGTGTGAGGGACTGCGAGGCCCTGCAGCGGCAATATCCTCATCAGCTGTGGCCTCTTCCCGGACACTCCCCTTCTTGCCTGCCTGTTTAAATACGACTCGCGGCCCCCGCTTTGCGGGAGCCGCTCGTGCTTGGGAACTACTCTGCCAGTGAATATTGAACATTTTGAGTGCTTGCTCCTGGATGTGAGGGACTGCGAGGCCCTGCAGCGGCAATATCCTCATCAGCTGCGGCCTCTTCCCGGACACTCCCTTTCTTGTTTTCTCTACCTATAAATATTCAGTCTCGTGACGCAAAGCGGGACACGCGCGGGTCGCGCGCCGGGCGAAGCCCGGGCCAAGGGCGGGCCCGCTTAAGCCCGTTAAAGACCGAGTAAGACCGGACCGGGCACCCCCCCCTAACATCTGCTATTGCAGGAAGTTGGATACTGTATTTTATTGCATTACATTAGCATTTGGCCGCTCTGTTATTCAATTTATTAATGGTGACCACACGAGGAAGCAGGAGTAAAACGGCCATGGATGCATCTAGTATAATTGGCCCATTGGACAATTTTATTGTAAGAGCTAACTCTGTTATTGACCAAGGGATTGCACTTATGGAACGGAGAGTGTCCCAGGACTTAGTATTAGCAAAACGTTCTTCTATGGGTCACTTTGCAACAGCTAAAACAGATTCATAATTATTAACAGCTTATATGATCATTTTACAAACAGCACAATTGTACCTCATTTTACCACACTATCTATAATAACGCTCGTGCTTGGGAACTACTCTGCCAGTGAATATTGAACATTCTGAGTGCTTGCTCCTGGGTGTGAGGGACTGCGAGGCCCTGCAGCGGTAATATCCTCATCAGCTGCGGCCTCTTCCCGGACACTCCCCTTCTTGCCTGCCTGTTTAAATACGACTCGCGGCCCCCGCTTGGCGGGAGCCGCTCGTGCTTGGGAACTACTCTGCCAGTGAATATTGAACATTCTGAGTGCTTGCTCCTGGGTGTGAGGGACTGCGAGGCCCTGCAGCGGCAATATCCTCATCAGCTGTGGCCTCTTCCCGGACACTCCCCTTCTTGCCTGCCTGTTTAAATACGACTCGCGGCCCCCGCTTTGCGGGAGCCGCTCGTGCTTGGGAACTACTCTGCCAGTGAATATTGAACATTCTGAGTGCTTGCTCCTGGATGTGAGGGACTGCGAGGCCCTGCAGCGGCAATATCCTCATCAGCTGCGGCCTCTTCCCGGACACTCCCTTTCTTGTTTTCTCTACCTATAAATATTCAGTCTCGTGACGCAAAGCGGGACACGCGCGGGTCGCGCGCCGGGCGAAGCCCGGGCCAAGGGCGGGCCCGCTTAAGCCCGTTAAAGACCGAGTAAGGCCGGACCGGGCACCCCCCCCTAACATCTGCTATTGCAGGAAGTTGGATACTGTATTTTATTGCATTACATTAGCATTTGGCCGCTCTGTTATTCAATTTATTAATGGTGACCACACGAGGAAGCAGGAGTAAAACGGCCATGGATGCATCTAGTATAATTGGCCCATTGGACAATTTTATTGTAAGAGCTAACTCTGTTATTGACCAAGGGATTGCACTTATGGAACGGAGAGTGTCCCAGGACTTAGTATTAGCAAAACGTTCTTCTATGGGTCACTTTGCAACAGCTAAAACTCCAGACCAGAAAATAAAGAAATAGTCCCTATTTTAATTCATGCGGACCTACATAATTTTCCAAATGTGGTGGATTTGTCAGTGTCGGCTTCTGAATGTATATCAGTCTCACAATTAGAGAGGTCCTCGATTTTAGAATCAGATCCATTGCTATAAGATTTAACTACTAGACAGTCGAGGGGAATGAGAGAGGGTGCTATACTAAAATCATCAAAAAATTTAAAGAAAAGAAAAGAAAAGAAAGCAAAGAAAACTAAGAAAATTCAGAAATCTATTGCGCCCATGTAAAAGGGGACTTGCGAGTTACCCCCAAGTAATGAGGAGGGAGTACAACAACAAACAAAGGATGGCCGTACTATTACCCGCTTAGATATGAATAATGTAACTCTGGGCTCAGGGAGTGTAGAGGCTTCCCCTAGTATGCTTATAAGTACTAAGGATGTTGAGGCTGATAATAAACTTTTCGAGTATATGAGGGAGCTTTTTAAAATACACCTCTCCCCTTTAGAAAATAGACTGAGGTGCATCGAAAAGCAGTTAACTGAACTGATCGTCTTCTCTAAGTCTTCGAGTAACCCTGGGGTACTAAAGGCTGGAGATAGGAAGTTAACTTATAAAAATAATAAATCAGGGGGTTTGTTGATAAATAAACTATCTGCTCCAGCCGAGTCTACAAAAATAACAGATCCTACTGTTCTAGAGAAAAACTCAATGGGCAATGCTAATACCCCCATTGCGAACATCAGACAGGAGACTAATATATCCAAGGATACTGCCTCTACGGGGAATCGTACCTGGGGATCTCCATTGGGGAAACTAGCTATCAATTTGCCACCGGAAGTAACTCCTTACTTCGTGGTTTTGACCGGGGTACCAGAGTTGAAGGAGGATGTAGAGGAGCCTTTTGGGTCACTAAAAAATAAGGTTCAGCATTGGCTCAAAATAAAACGACCATTACCTCCTAATAGGACGAGCAAGATTCTAATGGTGCGCAGGGTGCCCTGGGTGGGGCATGGAAGAAAAACCATCCAGGGCGACTGTGTTTTGGTAAATTTTGAGGACCCGGGTACGGTCGATTATATCTGTTCATGGGATAACCAGAGTAATAACGAAGGTATTGGAACTAAGCGACTTTCCTTTTTTTATCCTCCCAGGATTTGCTATGAACCAGTTCCTGACCGAAGCTGGGGAAGAGTAGGCCCTCAAGAAAGAGGAGTAGACAGAAGGGAGGGGGGATGGCAAAAAATCAGGGAAGTAAGTTCTAGAGATACCTGGAGAGGAATACCGACCGTCAATAGGTTTAGTTGAGATGGTCGATTGACTCCCTTTGACTACTGGAGTTAAGTATGATCTTTGTGGAGGCCCTAGTAAGTTAAATAAAAGAGCCAATTATTTGGCAAATGATAACTCAAGGGCTATGTATGAGGGATGGGAAAATGAGATAGTAGCGACTCCAATTGTCTCGCGACCATTAGTAGAAGGACTAGATAGACAAGAATACGCAGCGTTTAAACATATTGGTGTTGAATACGAAAGCGAACTAGTCTGTCAACAATCTCAAAACACTCTAGTGAGGGACATCGAAGTAAATTCCCTACCGATAGAAATAGGTATCTGTACTGATAATTTCTCTGTTTTGGAGTTGCCAGGAGATGTCCAAAGTGGGAAGCTGGCTCTGTTATCATGGAATATAGCGGGTGTATCAAACAAGGTAAAGGACCCCATCTTCCGAGATTTTATTGAAAAATATGATGTCATCTGTTTTCAAGAGTGCTGGGAACAGGATGAGATTCATCTTGAAGGGTATCGCACATATTTTTCGACTGCATCCTAGTCAAGGAGGGGTAGATGCTCTGGTGGGCTCTGTACATATATTTCTAATACTGTTAATCTGACCATAAAGCTCCAGACCACCGGGGGGCATAATTTTATCAGATTCTCTTTATCTTAATGGGAGGTAAACAACACATTACCCTAGTAAATCTGTATAATAACATTCCAAAGGAAGATGAGAAAAGAGTCCTGGAAGATTTAACCCCTTCCCCGCTCATGACGGAACCACTCCGTCATGAGCCACGGGTGCGTTGTGCTCATGAGGGAGTGGTTCCGTCATGCTGCGGCCGTTGGCGGCCGCTCCTCCCACGCGGCGCTAATTCCCCGCCTGTGCGCAGTGGGTGGAGTCATGACGGAACCACGCCATCATGAGCACAGCTCACCCGTGACTCATGATGGCGTGGTTCTGTCATGAGCACAGCGGCGCCGTCAACCCCCCTAAACCCCCCCAGCGCTGCGGCGGAATTCGCGCCGCAGCGAAGGGGTTAAATAACTCGTTACGTCTTGGGATAGGCTCGGAGCACAATGATATGTGTATTATATTGACAGGCGATTTTAATTGCCATTTATGCCCCATAGTAACTTGGGTATATGTGGAATGGTTAATCTAATTGGAGACCCTTGCACTCACTTTGAGCATTCCATGCTGGGAAATCTGCTTAACAGCTTAATTTATGATTGGAATCTGGGTTTTGTAAATGAATTATGTAGCCCACAGGTTAGCTTTCAACCCACTTTTAATGGACGTGGAATGCGGTCTGTTATAGATTATACATTGGTTACTACTAGCTATTGTCATAACGTCCTGTCGTTCAAAACAGAGGACATTGCGATGAGCGGCCATTTTCCGATTAGTTCAACTTTTGATATCGGGACGAGCATTAGAACAGCACCTAATACAGGTGAAAATTTATATCGCCATGCTATTTCGCTGGCGAAAATAAATGGTTTTGCAATAAAATGGAATAAGGTTGACTCTTCAAACTTTTTGCAAAGCCTAATAACAGATCAATATAGTAATTTTATGACCTGCCTAGAGGAATCCCCTGATCCAAGTGCGGTCATTAGTACCTTCCAAAAGATCGCAATACAAATTGGCAATAAATTGACAGGAACACCGAGGGAAGGGGAGAGATATAAAGTAGAGGGATGGTTTAACTCAGAGTGCAGTAAAGCACATGCTAATTTGAAGCAGATTAAAAAAAAAACGCCTAAAAACCAGCAAGATATTTGAGCCGCCAGAACAGCGTATAAAATCACATTACATAAACGGAAATTAGAGATAAAGGAGAATGCATGGGCCACATTATTAAAGGCATCCTCCTTGAGAGATAATACTGCTTTTTGGAGAGCAGTAAATGCTCCCTTTTTCGTCGAAAGGAAATCTGACCTGGTAGAACTTGCTATAGAAGAATCAGTCTGGGTCGATCATTTCACTGAGCTTTATAAGAAAGATGACTTGCTCAGCCTAGATAACACTTGTCAAAATCAGTCGGCAGCTAGCGAGCTTTTTCCTTCTGTCTGGTTTCCTTTGGAGATTTTCTTTTCTGTCTCTGAGGTGGAATTAGCTCTATTTGAAAGCTCAAAAAATAAAGCCCCAGGACCCGATGGGATTCCTATAGATATATTTAAGGATAATATCTCCTTATGGGCCCCGCTCCTGACTAATGTGTTAAATAGTTGTAATAATAAGGGATTTCCATCCACTTGGCAGGAAGCGATAGCAGTGCCTATTTTTAAAAAGGGAGATCGAAATGATCCTAAATGTTATAGGCCCATTTCGCTACTTGATTCTCTGATGAAAGTGGCAGGTAGAATCATCTTAAATAGATTGCAAACATGGGCCAAGGACAGTGATGTTCTTTCCAAGTTCCAGTACGGTTTTAAGCAAGGATTAGGTACTGTTGAACAAGGACTTAACCTAGCCATAATAACTGGTAAATATACGATGGCAAAAAGGGGTAATCTTTTTATGACTTTTGTTGATCTCAGCTCAGCTTTTGACTGCTTGAGTCATGAGGTTTTGTGGGATACTCTAATAGAACTTGGCATTGATCTAAATATCCTTAATTTTATTAAAGAGTTATATAGAGGGGCAGGGGCAAAGGTACGTTTCTGAAAAAGAGGAGAATGTACAAATAAATTCCCAATAATGAAAGGCGTTCGGCAGGATTGTATTTTGGCACCTTTTCTTTTTAATTTATATATAAATGGTGTGGCGGAATCTTTAACAAAGCTAGAAGTAGATTACCCCCAAATTGATGGCACGGCGGTGCCCATTTTATTATACGCAGATGATGTGGTTATCATGGCTAGAACCCAAACAGGTCTTCAAAAGGCGATAACTCGTTTTTCAGCTTTCATGGGATCTAGGGGCCTAAAAATCAACATTGGGAAGACTTTTACCATGTGCTGCACATCAAAGAATAATATTTCCTGTAATATTTTTTAGAGCAGTCTAAGACAGGACTAACAAGTACTTTTTCTTATTTGGGGATTGTTTTTAATAAAAAAGGTACCTGGACAACAGCGGTCAGTACCAGGAACCTCGCATTTGCTCGTACAATAGGCGTAGTAAAACAGTTCGCTAATAAATTGGGGGGTAGGCCAGTTCGTATCCTAATGGATATTTACAAGGCTAAATGTGTGTCAACTGCCATTTATGGGGCTGGCATTTGGGGTATTGCAGACTGTCGGGAAATACAAGTAAAAGAAAATCTTTTCCTGCGTTATCTGTTAGCTGTCCCCAATTCCACCTCCACATACGTCTGCCATAGGGAACTAGATCTGGTTTATATATCCGATTTGATTAAAATCAGTCCATTATTGTTATGGCATAAGATATGGACCTCGACGGCTACTGCCTTTAATAGAGCTATTTTGTTGGATTGCATCAAACTTGAGAGAGCGAAAAATATTCAGTGGTTCTCATATGTAAAGGATTTTATGAACAATATGGGACACCCAGCATATTTTAGTACTCCCTCCTCGCTATCCTTGATATCCAGAAAGGCATTTAAGGATTGTTGTCTTGTTTTCCTGGAGAATAAACGGTGGCTTCAGGAGAGGAGTAAGGTATCTGTAATGCAACATCACTTACTTTTGCAGGGCTCTGGTCTGCAGCTTTATTTATCTGTTATGTTATGTTATGTTATGTTAGTTGCATTTTAATGCGCACAGCTGCTCCAGCGAAGGAGCGTCCTGGCGCAGGGAAAGGTAAACACAACACAACACTAGGTCCAGTAACAAAAGCAAACAATAAAAGCTAGAAACAATTAAAACAGGAAGGTTTTCAGGGCCCTGCGGAAAGACATTAGGTCATTCGAAAGGCGGATTTCCAAGGGGAGCGCATTCCAGAGGGTTGCGGCTTTCACGCGGAAGGAGCGACCCCCCATCCGACTAAGTCTGAAACGGGGGACGACCACCAAGGACTGTCCAAGGGATCGTAGTGAGCGGGTAGGGACATAGGGAGAGATCAGTGTATTGAGTATTCCGGGTGCCAACTCTCTCAGAATTTTAAAAACCAGGCAGAGAGCCTTGAATTGGATACGCTTGCATATCGGGAGCCAGTGCAAGGACCGCAGGGTGTTAGAGGTAGGGCAGGTTCGAGGCAGACCAACCACCGCCCTAGCCGCCGCATTCTGGACTCGTTGTAAGCGAAGAATCTCGGCTTGGTTCGCTCCTAGTAGGAGAGAACTGGCGTAATCCAACCGCGAGATGATCATTGCTTGAATGACCAGCTGTCTTGTAGGAGCATCGAAGAATCGCAGCAGGGGTCTTAGCCCGCGTAGTACTCCAAAACAGCAGGCCGCCACTCTCTTTGTATGAGTCACAAAGCTTAGCGTGTGGTCAAGCCATACTCCGAGATTCCTGAGTTCCAGGACAGGGGCCGGCACTGATCCCAGCTCTGGAGGCCACCATTCGTCCCCCCAGTGGTCCGCTTCCCTTCCAACGATCATCACCTCTGTTTTTGACGCGTTCAGCTGGAGACAGTTGTTATTCATCCAGCTGGCCACCTCTCTCAGTCCACTTCGGAACCTGAAGGCATCCTGCTTGGCATCCCCGCTGATCGTAACCGCCAACTGAGTGTCGTCAGCATAGGAGACCATGGTAAGGCCCCATTGCCTGACGGCCTCAGCCAGCGGCTGCACGTACAGATTAAAAAGCGTGGGACTCAGCGAGGAGCCCTGAGGGACCCCCAGGTCCAAAGGATGGTACTTGGACTGAAAAGGAGGGGTGGCAACGCAGAAGGAGCGATCACTGAGGAAGGAGCGGAACCACTGCAGAGCTGAACCACAAATGCCAATGTCCTGCAGGCGGTGTAGCAAGATGCGATGGGAGACAGTGTCAAAGGCAGCGCTCAGGTCTAGTAAAATAAGCGCTGCCGTTTGACCTGCATCGAGCACACTTCGCAAATGCTCAACCATTGCCAGAAGGGCCGTCTCAGTGCTGTGGCCAGCACGAAACCCATTCTGCGTGGGATCCAGGACATTCACAAGGGTCATATGCTCCGTGAGGGCCCGATTTACATGGGCATCCATAACCTTGGCCGGCCAAGGGAGCAAAGATATAGGGCGGTAGTTTTCAGGCCTCGATGGATCCAAAGATGGTTTTTTTAGGATCGGGGAAACCACCGCTTGCTTCCATTTGGCAGGGACCAGGCCAGAGGTTAGGGAGAGGTTAATCAGGGAGCACACTGCTGTGCGTCCCTGAAAAGCAACGTCCCTGAAAAGAGCAGATCTTACCGGGTCTGCAGGCGATCCAGACTTGACTCGCAGGGCCCACTTTGCGAACTCCTCATTGGAGATGGTAGGAAGGGAGTGCAGCGATGGACAGCTGCTAGAGCCGCTCCAGGGAATCACAGGAGACAGTGTGCTTGGAAACGCCAGATAGATCTTCCTGACTTTATCCAAAAAGAAGGTGGCTAGGGCTTCACAGTGGGCGGTGGAACTGTCCAACTGTGGGGGAACTCTCTTTGCCATTAAGTCTTTTATGGTTTTAAAGATGGTTTTAGTCGGGTTAAGGCTATTTCGAAATTCGGCTGCGTAAAACGCCGCCCGGGCCCTGCATATAGCTCGATGGTAAAGCTTAACTAAGGCCAGGTAGATGGATTTCTTGTCGGCATCGTACGACTTATGCCACACCCTTTCCGCCCGTCTGCAAGAGGACTTCATTGCACGCAGCGCGCTGTCATACCAGGGGCTAGCCTGCCGGGGACTGGACTTGCTGGAAATGATAGGTACCAGGACGTCCAGCGCCCTGGTAATCCAGTTACAGAACCGGTCATAGCCCGAGGTGGCATTCAGCAGGGGACATAATGGCTCAGCACCCATGATGCGGTGAAGGTCCTCTAACCTAAGTTTGTTCCAGTGGCGCCGGGGTATCCGCAAAGGAGGCGGTATAGTGGGATTGGCAGGGAGGGGAAGCCAAGCAGACACCAGATAGTGGTCAGACCATATCACAGGATCAACCGCCACAATCCGAACATCAGAGAGAGTGGTAAAAAACGGATCAAGGGTGTGGCCGGCCACGTGTGTAGGCTGAGAAATAAGCTGGGTCAACTGCAAAGCCTCTAAATCGGCCAAAAAACCACTGATGGCCAGAGACTCTAACCTATCAAAGTGGAGATTTAGGTCGCCCAAGATAGAAAAGTTTGCACAGCCGCTAGCCAATAGGCTCACAGCCTCCGGAAAGGCACCTCTAAAAGCTACATCGCTGTCTGGAGGGCGATAGACAACCATCCCTGACAGCGAGAACTGAGGGCTGATGGAAACCTTAAACAGCGCACTCTCACATCCAGCAATCTGCAAGACCGTCCAGGTACATGTAAAGGCGGATCTGATAAATAAGGCGATCCCTCCACCTCTAGAATGGCGGTTAGATCTGAAGCATGAATAGCCCGGAGGACAGGCAAGATTGACTATGGCGTCATCAGTATCTTGTAGCCAGGTTTCAGTTACAGCCAACAGATCTGGTGTCTTATCCAAAATGAGATCAGCCACAGACAGATGGTGTTTCACTAGAGATCTGGTGTTCAGATTTAAAAATCGTAGACCAGATCCCAAGCTACCAGGCAACGGAGAGAGACCAGGAGGAGCTCGTGGGGCGGGAGAAGTGGCGAGCTCGCGAATACCTACAGGCTGGTCCAATGACCATCTGTTGCAAGCACACTGAAACGGGCCACACAGCGGATGGTGGGGTGTGGCAGAGCAGCGTGGGAGAGTATCTCTGATGGCAAGAAGCGAGGCACCGGAATACATAATCATCCTGACAGGGCGACAACTACGGGCACACAAATATACACAAAGTAAAGATAAACGATAAAATCCCCCGCGTACCGCGCGTACCTAGCGCGGACGGGCGCAGACGGGCAGACTCTGGCTCGACTCCGGCGCGAGTCAGGCGCTACCGCTGCGCGACACCGCTGCGCTAGCAGAGTGAGCTTTAAGTACCAGCTCACCTGGGCTACATGAAGCGCTAGAGCGCTGCAGCAAGTGGCACAGGAGGCAGAGACCACCCCAAGATGGCGGCCAAGCGCCACGAAGAAACTACAAAACCGGTGAAATTCCGCGAAAAAACGCGGTGGGGGCACAATTTAAAATGCAGGTATGAGGCCAGAAACAGTTATACAACTAAAACGAGGCTCCAAACAAAAATAGTGAAAATGTCAGAAACGAGCTTTAAAATCAATAATAAGCGCAGCGCGCTTAAATGCGACTAGTATAGCGCATGCAGGCACCTTTCTCCTGAGCAATCTAGCTACAATAGAATGTTATTAGCTCGATTTTAGAACTGGTAGTTATTATAGGTTGCTAACCTTCCCAGATAGTAATGATTGATCGTTAAGCTTAATAAAATGTCCTTGTGATGATCTTTCCACGCAATCAACAATACATAGTGTCTTGTTCTGCAAGTTTTATGCGTGGGGGAGGAAGAGATATTTGATTCCCCTTTTAAAGATCTGGGGCCTGAGGCAGTGTAGACCTGCTTATTTAAAACTGCTTTTGTTAGAAGATGAAATGACCATTGACGCTGTATCTAAGTTTTTAAAATTTGCAATTAGGTGCAGATCTTCTATGGATTAACTTTTAATTTTGTTTTGATCCAGACTGTCCCATTATGATGTACTTAATTTGAAATATATGTTGATTTCTATTAATGTGTTTTATTGTATGTATTTTTACTGTGCTTTTATGATTTTTTATATTGAAATCGAATAAAGCTATCTTTGACTTTGACTTTGACTTTGATAATAATGCAATATTTTTAAATTATACCTTTTTACACAGAAGAAATAATCATGTCTAATTAACTACACCTTATATGAATATTTTAGAAAATACACCTTCTTAGTACATATTTAACCAATTAATAGTAAATAAAAGCCTTCATTCAACTATATCTTCCAACACACTTAAATAAATATATTACTGTACATACTGCTTTTTAAGCAAACTTCAAGTACAATGAAAATAATCCCAATATACATCTGTGCATTTTATAATATATTTCAAACAACACAGTTTCATAAAAATGTCAATTTTTTTTAAATTAATCTTCAAAAATATGTAACTCACTTTTAAATAAATCTGTTGAATGCAAAATCTCACACACTCAGTCAGGACTTTCTTTTTCACACAGAGAATGTAGATCTACCGACTGCAAGGTTTTGTATTGGCAAACTTTCCCTCAATATTTCAACACATATAGACATAAGCAACAAATGGCATTGCTTCCCAATGTTTTTCAAATTGAAAAACGATTTTCCATGGGTCACAGAGAATAATACTTCTCAACTGACATCTTCACCCCTTGTCCTTAATGTCAGTTTCCAGAGCAACAGGTCATGCAACATTCAACTTCGCTGCCATGTCACAAGTTCACCACACAATGTTGCAAATGACAATAGCAGGTGTGGTTGGCTTTGCAATGCTTTTTTTTTGTAAAACATTTTTTATGAATAAGAAATAGACATCAGCAATACAATGACATATCAGAGGGAGTAACACATTAGGCATCATCGGTACAGTAGGTGAATCACAGTATACAGATATAGAAAGTGGAAGGTCTAGGGTGAGGAGGGGTCATCAACAATAAGAGTCGGGGAGGTTGACAGATATCTCCTCGATAGGAATTCCATAAACCTCAAACTCGAGATCATTTTTTAGGACATCCATGGGACACGTACACAGTTTTTTCTCTGAATATTGCCCAATCCAAGTCATTTTCCCAATCTCGGACTATAGGTGGGAGCGACGCCCTCCATCACTGGGCAATATTTCTCTTGGCTAGCATTAGTCCCAATGTAACCCATTGTGTCAAACAGACGTTTAAATCGGTCGGTTCCCAGATGTTTAACAGACACCTACAGGCTTCCACACGGAGCTGTACGGACAACACAGTATTGATGATATCATGAATGTCACGCCAGTAGGGTTGGATCAATTCACATTCCCAGACTATATGGAAAAAGGTTCCCAACTGGCTGCATCCCCATCTACAAGCACCCCTGTCTGTCCTCCCCATCCGTACCAATTGAGGCCCTGTTACATACATACTGTGAAGAAATTTTACTTGAACAAGTCGGAGACGAGCCGGTATCGCCACCACTCTGGGAGAGGAGATGGCCTCCTGCCACTCCTCGTCATCTATCTCTATCCCACCTCAAGTCCACTTCTCTCGGAGGGCCTGGAGAGGATCCGAGATGTTATTGACCAGTTTTTTATATATCAGTGAAATGGTGCTGTCAGGGATATGGCCATCTAGTATTCTATCTTCCAGTGGGGATGATTCCGGCAGTGTGGCCCCGGGCTGAAAGTGTGTGCGAAGTGCGTGTCGAACCTGCATGTAGCGGAAGCGCTCTGACTCAGCCAATTCGTACTGTTGCAATGTGGCGAATGACTTAATGTCTGATTTTACCCACAGATCGACTATACGTGCAATACCTATGAGATCCCATTTGTCGAAACCCTTACATCTCCACAGATTGCCCAGTTTGTTTGGAATCCCATAGCGGTGTTGCGAGTGTTAGTTTACGTCTCCAACCAAGGCGTTTGGTGGTCGCATGCCAAACGTGCACTGCGTGTTTAGTGGGGCCCGTAAGCGGATAGAGCCGGGGCTTAGAGTAAAGGGCTCTACTGAAGGTCCCTCCAAAGAGAAGCCATCTATCCATGTTATAGCCTGGGTCACTAGGTTGAGCATAAGTGCAGTGATTATTGGAGGACAGGTGAGACACCCAATAGTACAATTTAAGATCGGGGAGGCTAATGCCCCCATCATACCAGTTCAGGGAAAGCTTGCTAAGAGCAATGCGAGGCTTGCCATTCCACAATAGATCCCTTTGAAGGCTTTCGATTTCCCTGAAATAGGACGCGGGCACTGGGTCCATGGAATTCTGGAGTGCGTACAAGAACCGGGGTAAAGACATCATCTTGAAGAGGGCAGCGTTCCCTAGTAAGGAAAGGGGGAGCGATTTCCATCTGTCTATATCTTTACGCAGCCGGAGAAAAGGAGGCCGGAGGTTGTGAGAATAACGGAGAGAGGGATCCAGCAAGAGGAAGCTACCCAGATATTTAAAGCAATCAGTACACATTTGTATGGGACACCCACGCGGCGGGATCGGCGGCTCACCTACTACCAGGAACAGGAGGGATTTGTTCCAGTTTATGGAGTAGCCGGAGTATCTTCCAAAAATCGTGAGGATATCTAAAACCACTATCAAAGATCTTCTCGGAGAGGTCAAGTACAGAAGGATATCGTCAGCAAAAAGGGAGATACAGTCTTCCCAGTCCGGAAAACGAGGCAATACCCCTAATCATAGGGCCCTACGTATCCAGGCTGCCAGTGGCTCCAGCACCAGAGCGAACAGGAGAGGGGACAGGGGGCAGCCCTGGCGGGTCCCTCTACCCAACTCAAAGACGGCCGATTTTCTGTTGTTTACCACTACTTGGGCCATAGGTCGGGCATACAGTAACTGCACCCATTGTATGTATTTCGGGCCAAACCCAATTTTCTCCAATACTGCCCACAAATATGGCCATTCGATGGTGTCAAACGCCATGGCAGCATCTAAAGAGACTATAGCCGCTGGTTCCAAAATGGAGGCCGCCCTGCCCAAAACCCCGTGAACCCTACGCAAGTTCAGTGCGGTATTACGGTGAAGAATAAAGCCGGATTGGTCTGGGTGGACCAAGGCCTCAACCACCGTCAAAAGCCGAGTGGAAAGGAGCTTAGCCAGGATCTTAGGCTCCGCGTTCAACAGGGATATCGGCCGATAAGACCCGCAATCGTTTTTTGGCTTCCCCTCTATGTGGATGGTGACTACAGTGGCTGTCCGTTCGTCTGAGGGCAGGAGTCCCAAGATCTAGATTCCTCATACATAGTTCTTAAGTACAGGGCTAATCTGTCCGGTTTAAGTTTGTACAGTTCAATAGGCAACCCGTTAGGGCCAGAGGCTTGCCCGGCTTAAGGGACCGCACTGCTGCCGCTATTTCGTCACTGGATATGTTACTCTCCATGATATCATGGTCTACCACCGACAATCTGGGTAAAACTATATGTATGAGCATCTGGTGGGAATCGTCTTCGGAGAAGGGGGCAGCCGAGGTGTAGACTGCCTCAAAGTGGGCCACGAAACGGTCCACAAGGGCTTGCGGATCCGTTAGGGACTCTCCCTCATGTCCGTGGAGCTCAGGTACTAATCTACTTGCCCAGTCTCTTTTATCCAACCAGGCCAGCAGTTTCCCAGCCTTGTCGCCCACCTCGTACAACCGCCCCTGCGCCGCTCTCCCCAGGGCCTTAGCCTTGTCCGTCACCAATGCCCTATAGTCCTGTTGTTTGAGTTTGAGAAGGTGGAGCTTATCAGGTGTGACATCTGAATCTAAGTCTGCCTCTAGTCTTCCCACCTCCGCCTCCCTCTGCTGCTCTTTCTTCTTCCCGGAAATCAGGGAAAGGGCCTGTCCCCCAATCACCGTCTTAAAGGCCTCCCAGAGCATCTGCGGGGAATCCACCGAGCCCTCATTCTCATTAAAATAGTTATCGATGGTCGCGAGGAGTTCACGATGGATATGGGGATCCCGAAGATACCACGGATTAATAGGGGCCACTCGCCCCACCTGTTCATAATTAAGCGCCATATGAAGCCAAACCGGTGAGTGATCAGAGATACCTCTCGCTAGGTATTTTACCTCCTGGATATGGGTGATTTGGGATGTGGGGACCATAAAATAGTACATTCTAGATAGGCTCCTATGTGCCCCAGAGAGCAAGGTGCATTGAAGAGTGTCAGGGTGAAAGACCCTCCATCCATCCACCAGCCCCATAGATTCTAGGAAATCGGGCAGCCAGCATTGTGAGTGAGCGAGGTCGCGTGGAGGATGATGATCTAGGCCATCAGAAACCACTGAATTCAAATCTCCTCCCAACATCAGGAGTCCCTCCGGGATGTTCAACAACAGCGTACCTAGGTCCCTGAATGTGGTTGCCTGGAGGCCTGGGGGCACATAAATCGAAAGGAAAGTGATAGGATGTCCCTCCCAGGTGTCAGAGACCCCAACATACCTCCCTCATACATCCAACCAGGTTTTCTGCACTACAAGGGGGAAGGACTTTCTCATCAATATGCCAACCCCTTGGGAACCTGAGGTGAAACCTGCGTGGGCCAACAACACATAACCTCCTCTGTGCAATGCCCTACATGCGTTACCAACCAGATGGGTTTCCTGAAGTAGAATGACATCGGGGACATGACGTTTTATATATTGAAATACAACGCTACGTTTAATTCTGTCCCCCAACCCATTGACATTCCAACTTAGCAATTGAACCCCACTGTCCCCAACTGGTGCCATGACAAAGTACACAGTTTAGATGTGCAGAACTTGTCGTCACTCCCCCAATCAATGTGGCAATAACAGTTGCTGATGCAATAAAACTTCAAAAACATAACCAAACACCCCCTACCAACAACCCCCCCCCGTTGCCCTGCACTCTGGGCTTGGAACTGCCCATGAAAAACTTGCAGAATACCTGTCGGCCTGGAAAAAAATTTCAAGAAAGAAAGAAGAAAAAGTTGGGGGGAGCTCAAAGCACACCCGTCCCCGGCCCCTGAAAAACTTACATATACCCACCCAAAAGCAGTCACCCCAGGTCTGATTGGGTCCACGAACCCAAAGGCTCCGAAAATAGAGACCCCCTCCCATTCCCCCCAACACCCCACCCCATGCACTTAGATCAATCTCAGCCACTGCATAGGTCACCATCTCAGGCAGGTTAACTGTTCTCATCGTCCCCACCACCACGTTCGGCCGGGCTTCTCACTCCTCGGCTCTCGATCCAGTCCGCTGCAGCCTCGGGATGGTCAAAGAACCACACCTTCCCCTCCGCCTCAATCCAGAGACAGGCTGGGAACAGCATGGAATATTTCAGTCCCAGCTCTCTGAGGAAACGCTTGACCGACATGAACGACTGTCTCTGCCGTTGCACCTCTACGTAAAATCTGGAAAGAAGGAAATGTCTGAGTTTTCGTACCGCTGGGGCGCACCAGCCCTGGAATTTTGAAGGATGATGTCTCTGTCATGGAAATTCAAGACACATGCCAACATAGGCCGCGGGGGACCACCCGGCTTGGGACGGCTGCCCGGGACCCTGTGGGCGCGCTCGATGATGAAGAACTTACTAAGGCCCTTGGGTTGCAAGTGTTTCAGAATGAGGTCCTCAATGAAAAGATCCAGGGTTAGCCCCTCTGACTTCCCCGGAAACCCCAGGGTGCGCAGGTTATTGCGACGCAGGCGGCCTTCGAAGTCGTCCAGTTTGAGGTCGGTAAGCTTGCGAAAATCATGGAGGTCGCGAATCTCTCCCTGGAGCTGTGAGACACCCCCAACAAGACTTGCAGTCGTAAGTTCAACCTGCTTGACCTTCTCGTTCAGTTTACCCATATCGGCCCTGATGAGGTTGACGTAGATTGCAACAGTGTCCAAAGAAGCCTTGACACCAGTGATGGCGGCCATTACGCCCTTCAGCGAGATTTCTTGCTCTTCTTCGCCCAACCCCCCGGATCCGGAGTGCCTGGGCGTTCGGGATAGCTGCGTGTCCTTCGGGACCGTATAACAGTCCAGTTTGTTCGATTACATGGCCTTAGATCCACGGGCCCCTGCGGCCTTGACACGTTCCATCGTGTCCCTCTTCTTGCTCCACCAGTTCGGCCCGGGTAACCCAGCGAAGCAACAGCACCACCACCAGTCACAAATCAGGGGACCGGCGGATGCTGGGAGTGCCAACGTGTCCCTGGGCGAGGCGCAGTGAGCTTTCGCAGGGTGTTTCAGGAAGGAGGTCTGCCCCTGCGTCAGCCGCTAGAACGGCAGCAGCACAAAGGGTCCTGCATAGCAAGCAAAGTCCGCGTGTATTCATTGAGGCCTTCGACGGTCGCAGATCGGTCTCATCCCGGTGCTGTGGGCTCATCAGCTACATCATGGCCCCGGGGGGGGGGGCTCAGGAGTCCCAGAAACGCTCCCTCACTGGCAGCACCAGCCCCACGTGGGGCCGGGCCAGCGCAGCTAAGGGACACAGATGGTATCGCGCCCCTCCTGAGGCCTCCGGCATCGCCCGTAACCCAGGGAGGGGAGCAATGTCCTGTGGGCGCCTTCAGCACCCAGCCCAGCCACAGAACAGGATCCAAGCAATCACGGTACAGCTGAGCGGCCTGCCTACCTCTCCTGAGGCATTCCCAGGCCATCTTCAGATGGCGCTGACTCAGGGGGCACCAGCCCAACAAAGTAGGGGCGCTCTGGCAATATGGCGGCTGCACCCACCAGATGCAGGCCAACGCAGGTGTAAGCAGAGTCACAAGGAGCCCCCTTGTGGTGCCACCCCGCACCGCGGGTCCCAGCACGGGTCCAGGCAATGGGCCCCACTTCTGCAGCAAGCGGGGGGAACGAAGGGGGGAAACAATGCACACTTGGATGCCCCCGGCTCCTGGTACCGCAACAGGATGAAAAGCAGGTGGTGGTGCAGGGCAGACGGGCAGCCTGTACAGTTCTGTGTCAGTGGTCACGGGCCGTCCTTGCATGCTGCAGGCTCACGAGGCCCCGGCTAGGCAGGGAGGGAGCCTCCTTTAGTGTCCGGCAGCAGCACCCATCAAATGCGGCGCCACCGCGGGTGCTGGCAAAGTCTCGTGGAGCTCCAGCCCGGCCCCACTGAACACTGTGGGTCCCGGCGCCAGCCCAGATACCAGGCCCCTCCTCCACAGCAAGCGGATCTTCGGTCTCCAGTAACAGAGAAAGTTAAAGGGTTCGAGTCAGCTGGAGATCCGACACATTATACTGCTTTCGGGCAGGCCGGATCGTCAACAGGATAGATGGCGAGATGGGGCCGGTCCCGGAGCAGTTCCTCACATGGCCACCTTGCCTTGCCGCCTGGTCACGGCCCCGGCTTTGCAATGCTTGACCTTATCCTTTATGCTGTACCTTTCCAGCATATGTTAATAACCAATAAGAACCATGCTTTGTAAACAATGTAAAATGCACCCTATAATTGAATGTAAAGTGTTCTTAAACAGCCAATCAAATCTCTACTTTCTTAAAAACAGCATCTTGTCCACCATTTTAGATAGATTTTATTCTTCCACCTGCCTACCTCAGCTGCAGACATCGTCTGATTAGCTAGAGAAATCCCTTCAAGATGCTTTCTGTGTGGATTATTGGACACAGCTATATTTTCTGGTGCAAAAGGTATGCTGAAAGCTGAGGTATTGACAAAGACCTAGCTTTGCAAAATGTAGACATTAAATAGATTGGACAGGAAGGATTAAAGTGGCACCAATTGATGCCATTGGTTAAATCCTTTTTGCATCTCCAACCACCTGACCTCATGATTGTGCACTGTGGTGGCAATGACCTAGGCACATTGACTGGGTTAGCTCTAGAAATGCTAATGAAGAACTCTTTTGCAGAATTGATGTTGCTTTTCCCCCAAACTGCCTTTGTGTACTCTAGCATATGCCAAAGACAGAAATGGAACAGGTCCAATCAATTTTGTCCACAGATTGAGAAAGCAAGAAAAAATGTCAATAAAGCTGTTTCTGCTTATCTCAGAGATCATATTATGGGGTCCATATACAACAACAATCTGCGTTTTAATATGGATGGCATATACAAAAGAGATGGTGTACATTTCACACATGACAGCAGCTTAAGACTCTGCATTGGCACTTACATGTAGCTACACAAATCTCCCAATAAACACAAGGGCTCTTTTTAGATCCACCCAATATCCTAACATATAACCTAGATTTTATTTAAAAAAATGTAATATTTTTCATTGTAGTCGCGCACCCTGCACGAGTTGGAGTCCCGCACCCCTCGTGTGCTCCCTAGGGGCCGCGCTCAGTGGCGCGCTAGGTAGGCGACTCCATATTTTCCCGTTAAAAAAAATGGCTCTTACCATTAAGTTCTATGCGCCCTGGGGAACCCATCCCCCGGGACCCACATAACACGTTGGGGACCGTGGGGGGAGCCCCAATGCCCCCACGGTCCTGCCGGCTCCCCGCGACCTTCGGGAGCCGGCATAGCTTTTTGTGCTAGGAGTCGCGCACCCCTCGCGTACACACTAGGGGCTGCGCTGAGCGCCGTGCTAGGTACGCAACTCCGTATTTTTCAGTAAAAAAAACATGGCTCTTACCTTTAATTTCTATTCGCCCCGGGGACCCCATCTCCCGGGGCCCACATAACACGTTGGGGACCGTGGGGGGAGCCCAATGCCCCCGCGGTCCCGCTGGTTCCCCGCGTCCTTCAGGAGCTGGCATAGCTTTTCGCGCTAGGAGTCGCGCACCCCTCACGTGCACCCTAGGGGCCGCGCTGAGTGCCGCGCTAGGTACACGACTCCGTATTTTCCCATTAAAAAAACATGGCTTTTACCATTAATTTCTATTCGCCCCAGGGATCCCATCCCCTGGGGCCCACATAGCACGTTGGGGACCGTGGGGGGAGCCCCAAGGCCCCCACGGTCCCACCGGCTCCCCGCATCCTACGGGAGCCGGCAGTGCTTTTCCACATGGGGAGCTGCTAACATGCAGCTCTCCATGTGGAAAAGCAATCTGCTTGAAGCAATGAAGCAAAGCAGTTTGCGATGATGCGGCTCCCGACCTGTCATTGCAAACAACAGTGTCCCAGGTTGGGCACCCCGGGACACTGCAGGAGCCGGCCCTGGTGGGTGGCGGTCCCCAGGGCCACCACAGGCTCCAGGAGGGGGGCCACGTGGCCCCTCTCTAAAATCTGTAGCAGAAAGCCCCGGGGAGGTGGTGGTCCCCAGGGCTCGGGGGTCCTTAAAGGACTCCCATATTTACATCTTTGTGCCCCGGGGAGGTGGCGGTCCCCGGGGCATGTGGGCGGCCTCCAGACCCCCCACACATTTCTTTTCTTTTTTTAACAAAAAAGAAGCCCCGGGAGGTGGCGGTCCATGAGGCTGCGGGAGTCCCCCTGGGCCACCGCAA
Organism: Triturus cristatus; assembly: GCF_964204655.1. Taxonomy (NCBI): domain Eukaryota; kingdom Metazoa; phylum Chordata; class Amphibia; order Caudata; family Salamandridae; genus Triturus; species Triturus cristatus. Next base: position 517,238,106 of record NC_140588.1, read on the forward strand.
ACACTATTTAGAAATGCACCCCCGGGGGCTAATTAATAACAAAGTGCGGGAGTCCGCGCTTCGTTTTTTTTATTTTCGCGGCTGGATCCGCGCACCCTGCACGTATTCGGGCGATTTTTAAAAAAAATATTATCTTTTTTTGTCCTTGGGGTCCTTGTGGGACCCCCTAAGCACCCCTTGGGGGTCAGAGTGTTTCTACCCTGCCCCCTTTTCCTGATTTCCACATTTGTTTTTCAGTTTTCTTCTGCCTCTGTTCTACCGAGGCACAACATGGCTGACAACACTTCCTGGTTTGGAGTGTTGACAGCCAACTAACATGAAGCTCGTGATCATGATGGAGAGTGCGCGCAGGGTGCACGCAGGGTGCTCGGATCCTCCGCGGCCATAGATATCACTATGTTTATTTCTTAATCTTTCAAAAACTACTGAACGGATTTACACCATTTTTAAAAAGGTTGTTTTCTGTGCCAAGCAGTACCTTTTTGCCAAATTTGGTGTAATTCCGTTCAGCAGTTTTTGCTGTAACAGTGTCTAAAGTTTCCTATGGGAAAATGATTTTTTCACCACTATTTTTTGAATTTCTCAGGAACTACTGAACAGATTTACACCATCTAAAGAAAAGGGCGCTTTCTTAACCAAGGGCTACCATTTTGCAAAATTTGGTGTAATTCCATTCAGCAGTTCGGGCTGTAGCTGCGTCTAAAATTTCCTATGGGAAATAACATGGGGAAAAAGCGTTTTGGACCCCCCCTTTTTTCTCAGCCCCCGCTTGATGAATCACCCCCAAACTTTCAGAATAGGACCTGACCAGAACGGGCCATTAGTTTTGAAAATTCTGCGAAGATTCGTCCAACAGTGCCAAAGTTATTCGCAATAGAATGTTACAATTTTCCTATGGATAATAGGTCCTAACTATAACTACCTACTGGCGACCGCTAGTAGGTAATATATATATATATGTGTATGTATATTTATATATATATATATATATATATATATATATATATATATATATATATATATATATATTACCTACTGGCGATCGCCAGTAGGTAGTTATAGTTAGGACCACGTTTCCATAGGAAATCCGCAACATTCTATTTTGAATAACTTTGGCGCCGGTCGACGAATCCTCGCGAATTTTTCAAAATAGGTGGGGCGCTACGCTCCGCTCCTTCCCTGAAAGTCTCGGGGGGATTCGTCAAGCAGGGGCTGAGATAAAAGGGGGGTCCCAAAACGCGTGTTTCCCATGCATTTTTCCATAGGACCTTTAGACAGGGCTACAGCCCGAACGGCTGAACAGAATTACTAGAAATTTGGCAGAGAGGTAGTCCTCAGGTCAAGGAAGTGCCTTTTGTAGGTTTGGTGTAAATCTGTTCAGTAGATTCTGAGAAAATAGCCTTTAAATCAATATATATATCTGAGCCAGCTTACGGTGCGCTTACGGTACGCTTACCGTACGCGTACGGTGGCGTGCGCGAGCGCGATTCTGATTGGCTCTTAGATCTTAGTAAACATTCGAATCGGTCGAAACCAGGAAGCGGTGGTCGCCATTTCGTGTGTTTCACTCAGAAAAAAAAGAGTGATAACAAGAAAAGGGGGCAAGGAGGAGAGTTACAATCAATCAATCAATCAATGACACTTATAAAGCGCGCTACATACCCGTAGGGTCTCAAGGCGCTGGGGGGGGGGGGTGCCGCTACTGCTCGAATAGCCAGGTCTTCAGCTTCTTCCTGAAGGAGAGGTGGTCTTGGGTCAGGCGCAGGTCGGTCGGGAGGGAGTTCCAGTTCTTGGCCCCCTAACATTTGTAAGGGGGTCAAAGAAGGACAGAAAAGTACAAAGAAAACATTTATTGATTTTAAAAAAAATCGCGGGGTACGCGTACGGTAAGCGTACGGTAAAAAAAAAAAAAAAAAAGAAATGAAAATCAGATTTAAGTGTTTAGATATTAGGGGGCTCTAAAAAGAGCCGTTGTGTTTATGAAGTGATTTTTTAGTGGTACCTACAAGTAAGTACCGATGCAGAGTCTAAGGTTCAAGAGGAAGACTCTGTTCCCTTCATCATTGAAGTGCACACCATCTCCTCTATAAATGTCTTGCATGTCATAACGCAAGTTGTTGTGGTAAATGGAACCCATACCATAGTCACGGAGGAAAGCAGAAACAGATTTGTTGACGTGCTTTCTTGCTTTGTCAATCTGCGGACAGAAATGATTGGACCAGTTCCATTTTTGCCTTTGGCATATGTTAGAAAACACAAAGGCAGTTTTAGGGAAAAGTGAAAACAGTTGTGCAAAGGTGTCCTTCATAAGCATTTCCAGACCTACCCCAGTCATAGTGCCTAAGTCATTGCCACCACAGTGCACTATTATGAGGTCAGGGTGTTGGATGTGCATGAAGGATTTCACCAATGGCATCAATTGGTGCCACTTTAACCCTCTCTGACCAATCCATTTAATGTCTACATTTGGCAAAGCAAGGTCTCTCACCATACCTGTTTTCTCTGCATACTTTTCACTCCAGAAGACATAGCTGTGCCCTACAATCCACACTGTGAACATCTTCAAAGGAGAACTGGATGCACTCAGGAGGTGTAATTCAGTAGAATGGCAATATGAAAAGAAAGACAGTTTGGAAATGGAGGCATACATATTTGTTTCATTAAAAAAAGAACTGATTGGCTGTTTCATACCATTCTAGAATAAAAACTAGGCTGTATGTGTAAATTAATAGAAGCATGTTTTGTATTGGTACAGAAAAATGTGTTACCAAAGAACAGTACTATGGATTTGCTGTTAGGTTTGAAAAGTCAAGCACTCTTGCTCTGTGGAATTGAAACATTGTTTGGCGAACTTCTGACCTGACTCCACACAGCAGTGTTCCATGAGCTGTTGCTATGGTAGCAGGCAGAAGTCAAGTTGGGGGAAGGGTACTAGGCAGAAGTCAAGTTGGGGGAAGGGTACTTTTGGAAAAGGGTTGGTTTTCAACCAATAGAAATGTGTGATTACATTTGAAAAAAAGGGGCAAGCACTGAGATTTGAAACTAACATGTATATGTGTGGAAAAAGAGAGGGAAAGTTTGCCATTATCTGGTTCTGCTGAGAGGAGAGAGGTGTAAAGAACAGAGATCCTGGCTCTGATAATCTGCTGTTTGAGTGCCACATTTCTTTCACAACTAACTAATTTTAAAGGTGAGTTTAGAGTTTGAGAGGGGATGTATATGGTAAATTAAGAAATGAATAATAGAAATGCAATTCTTTTTGTTGAAGTTGTGTTTATTATTTTCTGTTTTGGGAGAAATGTAAATGTGAGGAACAAGTAAAATAATATGGACTATGTTTTCACAATAAATTAAGGTGTACTGGTATAATAAAAGAATAGTTTAAGGGTTTGAGGTTGGACTCAGTAATGCAAATACATTCAGCATCACTAAGGCTGTTTGCCCTTGCTGGAGTGTAGGCAGTCACCCAGGTTACAAATGGTGCTGGTCTGAAAAAGCAGTTTGGACATGTGCTTTTTAAAAAATCTGAAAAGTGGATTCATAATGTGTCAGTCTGTAAAAGTGTTTATCACTTGCCAAAAAAAAGAGCAGTAAGTGTGCTTTCAAATTGGCAAAGAAATTTCGTTTTGTGACTAATGTGAAAACATGACTCTGTGTGCAAAGAGGAATTATAGGCAGAGATTTATTGCGTATTGCTCTGGTGATTTCACAGTTGCATTAGATGGAAAGGGGGAGCCATTTTTTGGTGCAGAAGCAGACTCTTAGCACACACCCAGCTGCTTACTATGTGGAATCATGCACAGTATTTACAAGCGAGTGGGGTTTGAGGTTTCAGTCAGTAATGCAAATACATTCAGCATCACTAAGGCTGGTTGCCCTTGCTGGAGTGTAGGCAGTCACCCAGGTTACAAATGGTGCTGGTCTGAAAAAGCAGTTTGGACATGTGCTTTTTAAAAAATCTGAAAAGTGGATTCATAATGTGTCAGTCTGTAAAAGTGTTTATCACTTGCCAAAAAAAAGAGCAGTAAGTGTGCTTTCAAATTGGCAAAGAAATTTCGTTTTGTGACTAATGTGAAAACATGACTCTGTGTGCAAATAGGAATTACAGGCAGAGATTTATTGCGTATTGCTCTGGTGATTTCACAGTTGCATTAGATGGAAAGGGGGAGCCATTTTTTGGTGCAGAAGCTGACTCTTAGCAAACAGCCAGCTACTTACCATGTAGAATCATGCACAGTATTCACAAGCGAGTGGGGTTTGAGGTTTCAGTCAGTAATGCAAATACATTCAGCATCACTAAGGCTGGTTGCCCTTGCTGGAGTGTAGGCAGTCACCCAGGTTACAAATGGTGCTGGTCTGAAAAAGCAGTTTGGACATGTGCTTTTTAAAAAATCTGAAAAGTGGATTCATAATGTGTCAGTCTGTAAAAGTGTTTATCACTTGCCAAAAAAAAGAGCAGTAAGTGTGCTTTCAAATTGGCAAAGAAATTTCGTTTTGTGACTAATGTGAAAACATGACTCTGTGTGCAAATAGGAATTACAGGCAGAGATTTATTGCGTATTGCTCTGGTGATTTCACAGTTGCATTAGATGGAAAGGGGGAGCCATTTTTTGGTGCAGAAGCAGACTCTTAGCACACAGCCAGCTACTTACCATGTGGAATCATGCACAGTATTCACAAGTGAGTGGGGTTTGAGGTTTCAGTCAGTAATGCAAACACATTCAGCATCACTAAGGCTGGTTGCCCTTGCTGGAGTGTAGGCAGTCACCCAGGTTACAAATGGTGCTGGTCTGAAAAAGCAGTTTGGACATGTGCTTTTTAAAAAATCTGAAAAGTGGATTCATAATGTGTCAGTCTGTAAAAGTGTTTATCACTTGCCAAAAAAAAGAGCAGTAAGTGTGCTTTCAAATTGGCAAAGAAATTTCGTTTTGTGACTAATGTGAAAACATGACTCTGTGTGCAAAGAGGAATTATAGGCAGAGATTTATTGCGTATTGCTCTGGTGATTTCACAGTTGCATTAGATGGAAAGGGCGAGCCATTTTTTGGTGCAGAAGCAGACTCTTAGCACACACCCAGCTGCTTACTATGTGGAATCATGCACAGTATTCACAAGCGAGTGGGGTTTGAGGTTTCACTCAGTAATGCAAATAGATTCAGCATCACTAAGGCTGGTTGCCCTTGCTGGAGTGTAGGCAGTCACCCAGGTTACAAATGGTGCTGGTCTGAAAAAGCAGTTTGGACATGTGCTTTTTAAAAAATCTGAAAAGTGGATTCATAATGTGTCAGTCTGTAAAAGTGTTTATCACTTGCCAAAAAAAAGAGCAGTAAGTGTGCTTTCAAATTGGCAAAGAAATTTCGTTTTGTGACTAATGTGAAAACATGACTCTGTGTGCAAATAGGAATTACAGGCAGAGATTTATTGCGTATTGCTCTGGTGATTTCACAGTTGCATTAGATGGAAAGGGGGAGCCATTTTTTGGTGCAGAAGCTGACCCTTAGCACACAGCCAGCTACTTACCATGTGGAATCATGCACAGTATTCACAAGCGAGTGGGGTTTGAGGTTTCAGTCAGTAATGCAAATACATTCAGCATAACTAAGGCTGGTTGCCCTTGCTGGAGTGTAGGCAGTCACCCAGGTTACAAATGGTGCTGGTCTGAAAAAGCAGTTTGGACATGTGCTTTTTAAAAAATCTGAAAAGTGGATTCATAATGTGTCAGTCTGTAAAAGTGTTTATCACTTGCCAAAAAAAAGAGCAGTAAGTGTGCTTTCAAATTGGCAAAGAAATTTCGTGTTGTGACTAATGTGAAAACATGACTCTGTGTGCAAATAGGAATTACAGGCAGAGATTTATTGCGTATTGCTCTGGTGATTTCACAGTTGCATTAGATGGAAAGGGGGAGCCATTTTTTGGTGCAGAAGAAGACTCTTAGCACACAGCCAGCTGCTTACCATGTGGAATCATGCACAATATTCACAAGCGAGTGGGGTTTGAGGTTTCAGTCAGTAATGCAAATACATTCAGCATCACTAAGGCTGGTTGCCCTTGCTGGAGTGTAGGCAGTCACCCAGGTTACAAATGGTGCTGGTCTGAAAAAGCAGTTTGGACATGTGCTTTTTAAAAAATCTGAAAAGTGGATTCATAATGTGTCAGTCTGTAAAAGTGATTATCACTTGCCAAAAAAAAGAGCAGTAAGTGTGCTATCAAATTGGGAAAGAAATTTCGTTTTGTGACTAATGTGAAAACATGACTCTGTGTGCAAGTAGGAATTACAGGCAGAGATTTATTGCGTATTGCTCTGGTGATTTCACAGTTGCATTAGAAGGAAAGGGGGAGCCATTTTTTGGTGCAGAAGCAGACTCTTAGCACACACCCAGCTGCTTACCATGTGGAATCATGCACAGTTTTCACAAGCGAGTGGGGTTTGAGGTTTCAGTCAGTAATGCAAATACATTCAGCATCACTGAGGCTGGTTGCCCTTGCTGGAGTGTAGGCAGTCACCCAGGTTACAAATGGTGCTGGTCTGAAAAAGCAGTTTGGACATGTGCTTTTTAAAAAATCTGAAAAGTGGATTCATAATGTGTCAGTCTGTAAAAGTGATTATCACTTGCCAAAAAAAAGAGCAGTAAGTGTGCTTTCAAATTGGCAAAGAAATTTCGTTTTGTGACTAATGTGAAAACAAATGTAGTACTATATTTAAATAAAATAAAGGAATTTTTTTTTTGTTTTTTTCAGGTATTGCTGAAGAGCAGTGAACAAAATTTAAGATGCCTACAAAATCCAGAGTAAAAAAAGACCACAAAAAAACCTATATTTGAAGACAACTGGAGGACCTAAGTTAGTTGAAGATGCTCATGTTGGGAAAAAGAAAAAATCTTCTGGTAAGCAGACAAAATTTTTTCTAAAAAACATATTCAAAAAAAGGAAAAATGTACAAAATGTCTGTACTGGAAAGAATGATTTCAATCAAAAAGCACAGGAAAAAATGGAGAATTTAGTTAATGCAAATATACCTTCTGCAACTAAAAAGATTAACTTAAACAGAAAAACAGAGTTTAAAGAGATACGTAGAAAAATGTTTCAGAGAAGAGTTATGTCCAATTTGATAAAGGATGTGAAGAAATATAAGCAAAAGACTAAGTTTTATAAGAGAAAAAAAGAAATTGAAGCCATTGCTGCAAAGGCATTAGAATTAAAAAGGAAACTATTCATTTTAATTTTGAATAGGATGCGTACATTAGACAAAATGGTTAATGTACTGAAATCACATAGCAAAAGGAAAAGAGTAGTGAACAGAACAAACTTTTCTAAAGTGTTTTTAGGAAAATGGATGCATAGTTCAAGTAGTGAACCTTTTTTTAATGAAGAGAGTTATTTTCAAAGTAATAGTTTGCTGCATGCAGTTGACACCAGAGGTCGTGCTTATGAAGTGAAAAATGGTTGCATAATGGAGAAGGAGATAATGGTTCCAAGAGATGAGGTACAAGTGATGGCGGATGAGGCTATGGGGAGACGTCCTAAAGCCCCAGTGTACACTTGGAATTGTAGTAGTATTTGCACTGTGCGTCAGGAATCTATTGATACATTTCGTGAGTTTCTAAGAGAATATAGCAAAAAAAGTGTAAAACAGAAGATTAAGGTGCTTCAAAGTTTGGATCCATGCAGAGTGAGAGAGAATACTGGTTTGCAGGGTCATTCTCTGGCTTGTCTATCTAGAAAAGTGTGTAATAGTGTTTTCCATCATTTTAGGATGCTGGCTGTTCATCATACTGAAATGAGAAAGTTTGTGAGACGGTTGTATTTTGCTAAAAGTCCAGCAATAAAGTTAGATGAATTGAATAGGGCTCTGTTCCGTGGAACGGTATCAGATGTAGAGAAGGTTGTTGATGAAATTCAGTTTTGTTACTTTGGTCCTGAACAAAACAGTGCAGAGAAGGACACAGTAAATGAGGAAGAAGTGGAAGAGAATGTAGAACCCTTTGTAAGTAAGACATTTAATGATCACATAACAAAATTTGCAATAATCTCTAATGAAAGACCAAATATTACTTGTATTTGTTGCCGCAGAACTCATTATAGAAAACAAACCAGGTATGTTGATCTCTACAGAAAGAGTGAAAATGAAGATAATCATAAGTGGAAGGATTTTGCCACATATATATTTCTTGAAAATTGTTTTGAATTGGGTGAAGTTCAGCGTATTTGTAAATACTGTTACAACAAGTTAGAGGAAAATAGAATGCCGACCAGAGCTGTACATAATAATTTAGAATTGGATGCTATTCCTGCTGAACTTTCTGAATTAAATACATATGAGTCTATACTCATTCAATGTGTTCATCCGTTCCAGACCATAGTACGTATGGAGCCCAAAACTGGTAAATTACCTCCTTCAGATTTACTGAGAGGTTTAAAAGGTAGAGTGGTGTATTTGCCCTTGGATTTGAAAAAAAATATGGAAACTATTGATGCGGATACTTTGGAAACTGAACCATTAATTATTCTGGTTAATGGTGTACCTACAAAGAATAAGAAGATTTGGCAGGAGCTGGTAGATGTACGGAAAGTACAAAGAGCAAATTTGTATTTGAAAAGGAATAACAAATGGTATGAATGAATTTATATAGAAGAAGAAGAAGAAGAAGATTTACAAGAAGACACAGAAACACCAACTGGACAAATTGAAAAAGTGGACAAGTCAAAGGAAGAAGAAATTTATGAACATTTTAGCATACATCCTCTTCATTCAAAAGAAGTTATGGGAGACAATATACCTACAACCTTAAAAGAAAAGAAGAATCAAAAAATATAAATGACTACAACCCAGTGATTTTATCCATGTGGAACGCTAACATGGATATACAGTATGTAGCTGACAATTCCATTGCTGTTGCTCGATATGTAACGTCTTACATTACGAAATCAGAAAAAACAGAATTGAAGGAAATGTGGGAAGAGATTTCTCACGAGAAAACTGTCAGTAAGAAGCTGTACAGTTTCAGTTTGAAGATGTTATCGCATCGAGAAATTGGATCCTACGAATGTTCAGATAGGTTATCTTCTGCAAGTCTCTACTCGAAATCAAGAAGAATAATTTGGGCAAGTTTAGGCCTTGCAGCAATGAGAAATCGGGTACTGAAATCTGTTGGAGAAATTGAATATTTGGCCGAGAATGACCCAGAAAGTACAGATATTTTGAAATCAAACATGTTGGACACATATTACCCAAAGAGAAGTCATCATCTGGAGAACATGTGTCTCTATGAAGTGCTGCAGAACTACATTTATTCACGGAAAGCCGCAGAAGACATCAACAATGGAAAATATAAAGTCATTGGTGAGGAAGGATGTTTGGTGAAGCAAACAAAAGGAAGTTTGATAAATCACCGGAAGCTGAGTTGCGACACTACTGACAAAAAGGAATTTTACTACTTGGCTCGTTTACAGCTGTTTAAACCATGGCGTACAGAGGATGAACTACTGGGAGAATTTCAAAGCTATGAAGATTCTTTTAATGCTTGCAAAGACAGCATACAATGCAATATATTCACAACTTATCTGCAAATGTTAAATGAAGAAATTGAACAGGAAACTGCAATTGCAGCAGAAATAGCTAGAGACAGTTCTCAGGACAGCCAAAGTTCAGGAACACTCAGTCAAGATCCCCTAGGACAACCAATCGTTGAAAATGAAGCATCAATAGCCATGAATGAAGTGGAAACGGCTATGAATCAAGCTCAAGGAGAATTTATAGACTTACAAAATTTGGAAAGACAACTGAACGAAGAGCAGCAACAAATTTGTGAAGAGATCAGAAAAAAAATTGATCACGGATTTCTACATGAAAAAAAAGAGTGCTCATGCACATCATTTCATCCAATCAGGATGTATGTAAGCGGACAAGCTGGAACTGGAAAAAGTTTCCTAATAAAAGTCATCAGAAGCTACCTACAGCAAAAAACGGATTCTACTTTGTCTTGTGTGGTTACTGCTCCAACTGGGTTAGCAGCATATAACATAAAAGGAATCACTTTACATCGTTTGCTAATGTTACCAGTGGAGCATGAGAACAAAATACAATACAACAAGCTAACTGGAGAAGCATGCTTGGAAGTTTCAAGAGTATTGAAGAAGATGGAAGTTCTCATTATTGATGAGGTGAGCATGGTATCGAACTTAATGCTTGCCTTTGTGCATTTAAGAATGCAGCAAATTCTGAAGTCAGACTATGACGTGTTATTTGGAGGAAAACACGTCATAGTTTTTGGAGATCTTTTGCAACTTACTCCAGTTAAAGGACAACCAGTGTTTAATACTGTGACACATGAAGACACGAAGAAGTCATTGGGAAGCATCGGTAATACAAATATTTGGTCCTTCTTTGAGTACAAGGAACTTACAACTAATATGAGGCAAGCAAACGATGAAGAATATGGAAGTATTCTGAAAGATATCAGGATTGGACTACTCACAGAAGCTGGCAAAAAAGCATTACAGAGTCGGCTGCTACATAATTTATTTCCAAAGGAAGAAGTAGTTGCAGAGAAGATATACAAGAACATTGCAGAAAACAAAAGTGTCATCTGCTTAATGCCAACTCTACGTGAATGCTCAATATTCAATGAGGAGCTTTTGAAATTGGAAAAGGAAGATATCAGGAAATTGGAAGCAGTGGACAAAATTGAGGATGGAAGAATTACTGTCACATTAACAGGCACACTGAAAAATAAATTGTATTCACTAGAGAAGAAGATTTCCAAAACAGCTGGATTAGAAAAATATCTATATGTTTGTATGAACTGTAGAGTATTTTTAAGGAGAAATTTGGATGTTGAAAAAGGTTTAGTTAATGGAGCTATGGGAAGAGTTGAGGGTTTTATTAATTATCAGAAAAAAGATGGAATTGAATGTTTAAAAATAAAATTTGATCAGATAGAAGAAGTTAAAGACATTTGTCGTTGTTCAGTTCGTTTCATGCTTGTGAAAGACTTATATGTACGTAGGAAACAGTTTCCGTTTTCGCTAGCATATGCTGTAACTATTCACAAGTCTCAAGGATTGACTGTAGATTGTGCATTTGTGAACATTGGTTCAACTGTGTTCAAAGAAGGTATGGCATATGTTGCTTTGTCACGAGTGAAAACATTATCAGGTTTATTCATGATAGACTTTGATGATTCAAAAGTTAGTGCTGATACAAATTGTGTAAAGGAGTATAATAGATTAAGAAGAAGCTATGCTCCTCATTTAGGTCAGTATCCTGTGTTGGAGAAACGTGTAGTTTCTCGTAAAAGGAGAAATGAGAATATCTGTAATGAAGATGTAGAGAGGAGGGAAAAAAAGAGGAGTGATGTAATTGCAAGCAAAAAGAATAAGGAAAATGAAGAACAGGTTGTAGGATGTTATTTTGAAAATAGCTCTGGTGTCAACTGCTACGCTAATGTAGTGCTGAATGTTGCATTTTATCTGGAAAGTTTGCAAGAGCAGATAATAGTAAATCAGGGAAAAAGATTCTGTTCTGTGCTGAGTCTCCTTTTTGAAAATCTGAGTAATGATAAAACTCAAATAGAAAGTGCTACTGAAATTAGAAAAGTTTTAGATGTATGTTCAGGACGAACACAGTTTTCTCAAAATGTACAGCAAGACGCACAGGAATTCTTGATTTATTTTCTTCAGGTACTGGAAGAAGAAGGGGTTAACATTGAAAATGTATTTGGTCTCTCTTATAAATGGGAACATAGTTGTGAAAACTGTTATAATATATGTGGCTCTAATGTTGATTCTGAAAGGTTTATTTATTTAACATTGCCAGAGAGTAAAACAGTCACTTTTGCTAAATTAGTTAAAGATGCTAATCATAGCATGCAATGCGGTGAGTGTAAATCTGACATGTTTTCAACATTAATTTTAAAGGAATACAGACAGTATGTAATTTTAATGATGCAACGATGTAGAGCTGATGGTTCAAAATTGGATACTTTAATAAAGAAGTTTACAGGACAGCAATTATCAATTTCAGGAAAAACTTTTGTAACAGTTGCAATAATTTTCCATGATGGACCTACTGTAACTTCTGGTCATTACACAGTTTATCTTAAATGTGAAAAAGGCTGGACACTGTGTAATGATTCCCAATTGATTTTTAAGCAACGTTTGCCTTTTGATTTAGCAAATTCCTATCTAATCTTCCTGAAACCTAAATTTTAGAGAGATTTGACAACATCTGGACAAAACAATTTTACCATTTTATTGGATTACCATTTGGAATTTACAAATAAAAAGATTTAACAAATTATCATTTGGCCTAATGGAAAGGTAACCAATTGTAATGTGGAATTTTTCCATTTTTTAAGGAAACTTTGGAAAACCAAAAATTCAGAAAAAATCGGTAACATCTGCACAATTAAAATTTTGGAATGTTATTGGATTGCCATTGGAAATTTTTTCAAAAAAGATTTTTAAAATTACTATTTGGCCATGCGGAAAAGTAAACAATTCTATTGTGGACTTATTTAATTATTAATTAATCTTTCGGAAACCAAAATGTTACAGAGAATCGGTGACATCTGTACAATTTAAACTTTTGTTTTTTATTGGATTACCATTGGAAATTAAACAAAAAAAGAATTTTAAAATTACTATTTGGCCTAAAGGAAATGGAACCAGATGTATTGTGGAGTTACTTGACATATATTATTGTGATTATACTTCTGAAACAAAAATATCAGACGGTATTTTAAAGAAATAAGTATTGATATTAGATGATATTTTTTAAGAATATTATGCATTTCTATAAAGTTATGTTTATGCAAAAAGAGATTGTGGGCTTTTTTAAAAACAATCTTTGAGATTGTTAATTTTTTTTTTGCCTGCTGTTAAATGATGAATGCAATTGCTTTCACAATTTATAGTGAAATGCAATATTTTCTGAAAACAGCAAAAAAAAGGCAAAAATATTTTTTGAAAAATATGTAAATATGTGTACTGTATTATTAAATGTTTTATTAAATATTAATACTTTTTTCTTTTTTTTCAGATTGAGATAGAAAATTTTCGAAAACTAGAACCATTTTTAAAGCAATTAAAAAAAAAATTAAATGAATAAATCTTTTTTTGAGTGGGTATGGTAAGTCAATAATGTCATGGTCCCTTTTTTCCACTTCTCTACAATCACATTTGCAGTTTTTAATTGTAGTCTCTCAAGGACCTTGTAATGTGATAATTGATTTTTAGTGTTTTTTAAAAAAAAAAAAAAAAATCCGCGTACCGTACGCGTACGGTAAAAAAAAAAAAAAAAAGTTTTAAAAAAAATATATAAAAAATAGATGAAAGGTAAGGTTGGCTCTTAAAAGAGCCGTTGTGTTCATGCAGGGACAGAGGAAAGAAAGAGTGGGAATATTAGTCTCTACGACAAATGTGCTGATCTATTTTATTGTTCACTAGGGAAATACTGGTCTCCCTATGACAAATTAGATCATGACAAGTGGCGCACCGTATATCAACCCTCAGAAACCGAGGGTTAGTTTCCAGAGGACCAGAAAAAGGAGATGCTCCCACCACAGATGAAGGGCTCACCTGACCTGCAGAAGAAGGACTCGGCCCTGCAGATGATGGTCCAGGCTGAGCTGCTGTGGATGTGCTTGGTTGATTTACTGAAGGGTTACCTTCAGTAAGTCGAGCATGTGTCCTTCTGTGTACATCCTTAAGGTGTCTCATCATGGTGTGATTCCCAAAGGAATACTTCCTGTCAGGATTACCTCTTGAAAGTACACGCTTACACAGCTTGCAAGTCACTAAGGGTGCATTTACCTTTTGCTGGCCTTCTGGAAAAGTAAAATACTCCCATACGTAAGAGGTCTTTTGTTTCCTTGCTCTCTGCCTCAAGGTAGTGCTGCTAGCCTCACTCTCAGAAGAGCTCTGCTGTTCTGCCATCGTATCACAAAGACAACCCAGCTCCTTCTCCTAAGGGATCACAAGCAGAAATGAGGGGAATGGGTGTGGTGTAGGAGAGTTCTAGAACTGAAAGTAGTTTCAACCAATCAAAAGTTGTGTTTCATGATCACATGACCTACCGTACGCTTACGGTACGCTTACGGCAAAAGTACGCATGCGCGTAAAAAAGTCACGCGCTCGCGCGCATGCGCATAACAGTCACTCCCCGACACTTCCGCGTAACGTGCGCGTGTAGCGTACACGCGTACGCGCCCCACGCGGAGTACGCGCGGCTACGCAAATTGCCTAACTATACGCAAACAGCGTAGATAAATTACGGACATTGCGTAAACCGTACGCTTACCGTAAGCTTACCGTACGCGTACTAAAAAAAAATAAAAAAAAAAGGAAAAAATTTATTGCTAATAAATTTTACCTGTTTATTTTATAAAAAATGTTAAAAAAAACATATTGTAGAATTTTAAAAATGTAACCATAGTCTTTAAAAAAGGATAGAAAATTAAAATAAAAATATGTAAAAAAAAAAAGAAGAAAAAAAAAAAAATTAGCATTTAAAAAACCTTGCAAATTCACTGAAAAAACCATGGGTTTCACACATGTTATAGTTAGGAATTAGCATTTAAAAAACCTTAGAAATTCAATGAAAAAACCAAAGGTTTCACACATGTTATAGTTAGCTGGACATTTCACTCGTAAAAAACCAATGAAATTCCCCCGTTATAGTTAGTTCAGCTAACTATAACTCTCGCGCCCGCAATGCACAACTGATGACGTCGCATATTACATCACTCATGACATGGTCAGTGACATCACTCATGACATCACTGATGACATCTCAAATGACATCACTGATGACATCATCCAGTGAATGTGTGTTTTTCTGAAAATTAAATATGTTTTATATATGTATATCTCAAGGTCGATGGAAGAATAAATGAGTATATAAGTGTCTAAATTGATGATTTGTTTCTGAAAAATTGATTGTATAACTGACTGATTAAGTGTATCTTTTTGAATACATGGCTTAGTGAGTAATGTTTAAATGTGTAAATACCTGTATCAGTCTCTCACTTTGTATATAAGTGGCTGCATGGGTTGGTGAGTAGCTACATGAGTGTCTATATAGGTTAATAGTTGGTTTTTTGAGTATCAGTATGAGTGTCTGAGTGTCTTCATGGTGCGGTGGGGGGTATTACGTAGTGCATAGATGCATGAATGAGTGACTCACTGTTTGTATGTGTTGAAGACAGCATGTGTGCAGGACTGTATGGGTGGATGAGTGTGTGCATGGGTGTGTTAGTGAGTGAATGACTGTCTCAATAGTGTCTTCATAAGTAACTATATATGTTTTAAACTAGTATATGTGACTATTGGTGTTTATAAGTGAGTATATGTGAGAGTGAGAGATTGGAAGAGTTCCTGTATGAATAAGTATGTGTTTCTATAAGTGATTGTTTAAAAGACTAAGTATGTGTAAGTTTCTGTAAAAGTAAGTGTGGTGGTGTGTGTATAACTGTATATGCAAGTAAATGGATGTTTGATTCTTTATTAGCATGAGTGACTATGTGTGAGTAACTCTATGGATGAGTGGGATTGTGTTACAGGATGTTTAGGTGTATGAGTACATATGATGTGTGAGTACATGTATGAGTGACTGTATAGGATTGTTGGTGGATGAGTGGATGTGTATGTGGATCTTAGAATTACTGAATAGGTTGTTGTAACTGTTATTGGTATGTCCATTTTTTTGAAAATTTTAGTCTCTATTTTTGAATGTTTGTATCAAAGGTTATATTAGGGTGAGAGGAGGTCTACCACTCTGTCACAAGGATAATGTCATCAGTGATGTCATTTGAGATGTCATCAGTGATGTCATGAGTGATGTCACTGACCATGTCATGAGTGATGTAATATGTGACGTCATCAGTAGTGCATTGCGGGCGCGCGAGTTATAGTTAGCTGAACTAACTATAACGGGGGAATTTCATTGGTTTTTTACGAGTGAAATGTCCAGCTAACTATAACATGTGTGAAACCTTTGGTTTTTTCATTGAATTTCTAAGGTTTTTTAAATGCTAATTCCTAACTATAACGTGTGTGAAACCCATGGTTTTTTCAGTGAATATATATATATATATATATATATATATATATATATATATATGTATATATATTATATATATATATATATATATATATTATATATATATATATATATATATATATATATTCACTGAAAAAACCATAGGTTTCACACATGTTATAGTTAGTGGAAATTTTACTGATAAAAAACCAATGAAATTCCCCCGTTATAGTTAGTGCAGGCAACTATAACTCACGCGACCGCAATCCTCTGCTGATGCTAATACTGTATTTAGACACTTATTTGCCCATGTCTTCTTCCATACATTTTTAGCTATACATATATTACAAATATTTTTTTTTCATAAAGACACATATGTCATCAGCAGAAGATTGCGGTCGCGTGAGTTATAGTTGCCTGCACTAACTATAACGGGGGAATTTCATTGGTTTTTTATCAGTAAAATTTCCACTAACTATAACATGTGTGAAACCTATGGTTTTTTCAGTGAATTTGCAAGGTTTTTTAAATGCTAATTCCTAACTATAACGTGTGTGAAACCTATGGTTTT
Organism: Triturus cristatus; assembly: GCF_964204655.1. Lineage (NCBI taxonomy): Eukaryota > Metazoa > Chordata > Amphibia > Caudata > Salamandridae > Triturus > Triturus cristatus. The sequence goes on from NC_140588.1 coordinate 517,254,716, forward strand.
TTCAGTGAATTTGTACGGTTTTTTCAATGCTAAGTTACTTTACGCCATTCGTGGCGTGCGCGCCCACTTAACGCAGTTCGTTCCGTGCGCGCACGGTGCGCTTCGCGCACCGTGCGCGCACAGTGAGCACGCGGTGCGCTTCGCGCACCGCGCGCCCACTTTACGCAGTTAGTGCCGTGCACGCACGGTGGGCACGCGGTGCGATGACAAAGCAAGAAAGCACGTCAACAAATCTGTTTCTGCTTTCCTCCGTGACTATGGTATGGGTGCCATTTACCACAACAACTTGCGTTATGACATGCAAGACATTTATAGAGGAGATGGTGTGCACTTCAATGATGAAGGGAACAGAGTCTTCCTCTTGAACCTTAGACTCTGCATCGGTACTTACTTGTAGGTACCACTAAAAAATCATTTCATAAACACAACGGCTCTTTTTAGAGCCCCCTAATATCTAAACACTTAAATCTGATTTTCATTTTTTTTTTTTTTTTTTTTCTACCGTACGCTTACCGTAAGCTTACCGTACGCGTACCCCGTGATTTTTTTTAAAATCAATAAATGTTTTTTTTGTACTTTTCTGTCCTTCTTTGACCCCCTTACAAATGTTAGGGGGTCTGTAACTCTCCTCATTGCCCCCTTTCCTTGTTTTCACTCTTTTTTTTCAGAGTGAAATACACAAAATGGCGGCCGCCGCTTCCTGGTTTCGGCCGATTCGAATGTTTACTAAGATCTAAGAGCCAATCAGAATCGCGCTCGCGCACGCCACCGTACGCTTACCGTAAGCGTACGGTAAGCGTACCGTAAGCGGGCTCAGATATATATATTGATTTAAAGGCTATTTTCTCAGAATCTACTGAACAGATTTACACCAAACCTACAAAAGGCACTTCCTTGACCTAGGGACTACCTCTGTGCCAAATTTTGAGTAATTCTGTTCAGCCGTTCGGGCTGTAGCTCGTTCTAAAGGTCCTATGGAAAAATGCATGGGAAAAACGCGTTTTGGGACCCCCCTTTTATCTCAGCCCCCGCTTGACGGATCCCCCCGAGACTTTCAGGGTAGGAGCGGAGCGTAGCGCCCCACCTATTTTGAGAAATTCGCGAGGATTCGTTGACCGGCGCCAAAGTTATTCAAAATAGAATGTTGAGGTTTTCCTATGGAAACGTGGTCCTAACTATAACTACCTACTGGCGACCGCCAGTAGGTAATATATATGTATATATATGTATATATATTCACTTAAAAAACCATAGGTTTCACACATGTTATAGTTAGCTGGACATTTCACTTGTAAAAAACCAATGAAATTCCCCCGTTATAGTTAGTGCAGGCAACTATAACTCACGCGACCGCATCCCTCTGCTGATGACGTCAGATATTACATCACTGTATTTAGACACCTATTTACCCATGTCTTCTTCCATTAATCTTTAGCTATACATATATTACAAATATTTATTTTTCATAAACACACATATGTCATCAGTGATGTAATATCTGACGTCATCAGCAGAGGATTGCGGTCGTGTGAGTTATAGTTGCCTGCACTAACTATAACGGGGGAATTTCATTGGTTTTTTACGAGTGAAATGTCCAGCTAACTATAACATGTGTGAAACCTATGGTTTTTTAAATGAATTTGCAAGGTTTTTTAAATGCCAATTCGTAACTATAGAGAGTTATATATCAATGGGGTGACCCGGTAGACCACTGGACTCGGGTATATATAGGTACACAAAAGAGCAGTCACAGTGGAAATGAATTTATAAAAATAAAATGAAAAAGCACATTTGTTAACAAATTATACAAATTTATGACACCACCTAGTAAATGCATAAATGACTAGATTTAATCAATTGAACAAAAATTCAGTGAAGAAGATCAACCATTCAACAGACAAAGTACATGTCAATATCATCTTTTTGAGTATAAGCAGGTGCAAGTACAGTGATAAGTGCAGAATATTGGGGTAAGTGCAAACGATGTGAGGGAGGAAGGTCGTGCATATAGGAACATCCACAGTCTATTTATGGACCTAGGCTGCCACTTAAATGGCAAGAAACACAAATGTAACAGCATAAACAAAGAAAGCAGTTGTACAATCACTGTCCGTCTCGTATGTTGATAGAGGAAATGGAAAAGTCGACGTTTTGACCCCTATTGGGACCAGCGAAATTGAATTCTTGGAAGCGGGGTCTTCATCAGGACCGAAGAAAGGGAAACAGGCTTACACCAGCATCAGCAGGAGAAACTCGAGCTGGAGAATTGAGAAATGGGCCCACATGGCTCCACTGAGTGTAGTATTAGGGACTAAGGTGAAGATTTCCTAAGACCGTCTGAATTGATCAGAATGAGCAGTGGTTCAACCGTAACCAAAGCTCCCGGGCAGCGTTGAAGCGTTAATTCAGACTGCTTTCTTTGTTTATGCTGTTACATTTGTGTTTCTTGCCATTTAAGTGGCAGGCTAGGTCCATAAATGGCAGGGTGCGCGCACAGTGCGCGCACGGTGCGCGCGTATAGATATTGATATGCTTTTAAATGCTATTGTCTCAGGAAATACTGAACAGATTTACACCAGACCTGCAAAAGGCACTTCCTTGACCTTATGGCTACCTCTCTGCCAAATTTCACGTAATTCTGTTCAGCCGTTCGTGTTGTAGCTGCGACTAAAGGTCCTATGGAAAAATGCATGGGGAAAACGTGTTTTGGGACCCCCCCTTTTTCTCGGCCCCCGCTTGACAAATCACCCCGAGACTTTCAGGGTAGGAGCTGAATGGAGCGCCCCATTAGTTTTGAAAATTTCGCGAGGATTCGTCAACCAGCGCCAAAGTTATTCAAAATAGAATTTTGAGATTTCCTATGGAAACTAGGTTGTAACTATAACTATCTACTATATATATTACCTACTGGCGGTCGCCAGTAGGTAGTTATAGTTAGGACCCTGTTTCCATAGGAAAACCGCAACATTCTATTTTGAATAACTTTGGCGCCGATCGACGAATCCTCGCCAAATTTTCAAAATAGGTGGGGCGCTGCGCTCCGCTCCTACCCTGAAAGTCTCGGGGGGATTCGTCAAGCGGGGGCTGAGATAAAAGGGGGGTCCCAAAACGCGTTTTTCCCATGCATTTTTCCATAGGACCTTTAGACACAGCCACAGCCCGAACGGCTGAACAGAGTTCCTTGAAATTTGGCAGAGAGGTAGTCTACAGGTCAAGGAAGTGCCTTTTGTAGGTTTGGTGTAAATCTGTTCAGTAGATTCTGAGAAAATAGCCTTTAAATCAATATATATATCTGAGCCAGCTTACGGTGCGCTTACGGTGCGCTTACCGTACGCGTACGGTGACGTGCGCGAGCGCGATTCTGATTGGCTGTTCGATCTAAGTAAACATTCGAATCGGTCGAAACCAGGAAGCGGCGGCCGCCATTTTCTCTCTCGCACTCTGAGGGGGGCTGCAAAAACCAAGACAAAAAACATCTACAGGGGGAGCATATTCAGTTCTTAAACACCCAGCATCCATATATGTGTCCCCAAACAACCCCCAAGGCCAAAAAACCCATTTTTTTTTCTTTTTCGAAAAATCGCCGATTACGCTTACGGTAAAAAATGTATAAAAAAAAAAAATTATCCACACTTTCCCCACCCCGTGTGCAAATGGCACCATTTGTGCATGGGCTATATAATTAAATGGAAAGTACAAATGAATAACGTTCACAACGAAGCGCATAATATGTCCCCCATGTGCGCACGGTGCGCGAAGCGTATCGTGTGTACATGGCCCATCCCGCATAACGTGGGCACCGCACTAACTGCGTAAAGTGGGCGCGCGGTGCGCGAAGCGCACCGCGTGCTCACTGTGCACGCACGGTGCGCGAAGCGCACCGTGCGCGCACGGAACGAACTGCGTTAACTGGGCGCGCACGCCGCGAATGGCGTAAAGTAACTTAGCATTTAAAAAACCGTACAAATTCACTGAAAAAACCATAGGTTTCACACACGTTATAGTTAGGAATTAGCATTTAAAAAACCTTGCAAATTCACTGAAAAAACCATAGGTTTCACACAAGTTATAGTTAGCTGTACATTTCACTCGTAAAAAACCAATGAAATTCCCCCGTTATAGTTAGTGCAGGCAACTATAACTCACGCGACCGCAATCCTCTGCTGATGACATATGTGTCTTTATGAAAAAAAAATATTTGTAATATATGTATAGCTAAAATTTAATGGAAGAAGACATGGGCAAATAAGTGTCTAAATACAGTATTAGCATCAGCAGAGGATTGCGGTCGCGTGAGTTATAGTTGCCTGCACTAACTATAACGGGGGAATTTCATTAGTTTTTTACGAGTGAAATGTACAGCTAACTATAACTTGTGTGAAACCTATGGTTTTTTCAGTGAATATATATATATATATAACCACATATAACCAAACAAAGCTGTTTATTTGAACTTCTAGGAGTGCGTCGTAATCCTCCTTTGTTTGGTGTGTGGTCTTTACCCCCAATGACGCACCAGCAGATGAGCGCGCCACTCTTTGACCACGCTTTGCTGGTTAACATTTTTTGAAGAGCTGCGGTGCCCGGTACATGCAAAGAACTTTGGAGCAGACGGGGAGATTCGAATCTCCTGCGGGGCACACTTAGCACTTGAAGACAAGGGGAACCGGAGGACCCAACTTCAAGAACCCGCACTACGTGACTCCAATGTAAAGGACTAGCCTCATCTTAGGAATGAAGGTGAGAAGCGGTCCTTAAGTTTTTTAAGCACCAATGCGGCCCAAGTTAGAAAGTGGAGGAAGGGCATGGAAGTTATCGTAAAATATACATGAAAATCATGATGCCGATTATGGACAATGAAGAAGTTTATATAATAAGCACTTAGCTAATAATTTAAAAATGGACTACTCCCAGAATACTCAGTGTCTGGACTTCAAATACCAGCATGCCTAGCACTAGACTGAAGGCACGGCACATTGCAACCACCTGATGAAGACGAAAATTGAAACGTGTAGTGGTTTTGCTAGACTACTGCTGAAATAAAGAGGTGTTTATTTGAACTTCTAGGAGTGCGTCGTAATCCTCCTTTGTTTGGTTACATATTTAGGGGTGTGTGGTCTTTATCCCCAATGACGCACCAGCAGATGAGCGCGCCGCTCTTTGACCACGCTTTGCTGATTAATATATATATATATATATATATATATATATATATATATATATATATATATATATATATATATTCACTGAAAAAAAACATAGGTTTCAGAGACGTTATAGTTAGAAATTAGCATTTAAAAATCTTAGAAATTCACAGAAAAAACCATAGGTTTCAGGGGTGTTATAGTTAGCTGCCCATTTCACTCGTACAAAACCATAGAAATTCCTCCGTTATAGATAGTTCTGCTAACTATAACTCACGCGCCCGCAATGCACTGATGATGATGTCACATATTGCATCATTCATGACATGGTCAGTGACATCACTGATTACATCACTGATGACATCTCAAATGACATCACTGATGACATCACTGATGACATCATCCACTGAATGTGGTTTAGTTTGAAATTTAAATATGTATTATATATATACCAATCTGTATTGAAGATTGAGTGGATATATAACTGTCTGGATGGAGGATTTAGTAGCTGTCTGACTGTCTTTTTAAGTGAGTAATTAAAAGTGTCTCACTTAATACATGGATTAGTAACTAAACTATGTGAATGTGTGCAGCACTGTCTCTGTTGTTGTATAACATGCTGCCTCAGTTGGTCACTAACTACATGAGTGTGTATATTAGTTATTGATTAGTTGGGTGAGTATTTGTATGGGACACTGAGTTTGTGTGTGGTTGGATGGGGTGTGTGTAACTCTATGCATAGATGTGTGAATGGTTGATTGACTAGGTGTATGGGTTTAAGAGTGCATGTGGAAACAGTTGTTTGGGTGACTGAGTGTGTTTATTTGTGTGTTGGTGAGCGAATATATGTTTTAGTTGTACATGTTCAACAAAGTAAAAAAATAAAAGGCATTGTATGTGAGAGTTGGTGTATATAAATAAGTTTGTGTAAGAGTCAGTGATTGTGAGAGTAAATATATGAATGAGTGTATAATTGTAATGGTGCTTTTTTAACATATTAACGATGAGTTACTATGTGTTTGAATAAATGAGGTGTCGTTGGATAATTGTGTAAGTGAGTAAATTTAAGTGCGATAAATTTTTTTCATGAGTGAGTAGGATGACTGCATAACCGACTAAGATGACTGCTAATGTGTCAATGTCTATATATGTGTATAAGTGCATTTGATAGTGTTCTATTAATTAATGACTGCATGTATAGATGATTCTGTTGTTGAATGGGTAGTTGTGTGTGAATCTGTACGGTTTTTTAAATGCTAAGTTACTTTACGCCATTTGTGGCGTGCGCGCCCACTTAACGCAGTTCGTTCCGTGCGCGCACGGTGCGCTTCGCGCACCGTGCGCGCACAGTGAGCACGCGGTGCGCTTCGCGCACCGCGTGCCCACGTCTCGCTAGATAGACCATGAACGCACGATGCGCTTCGCGCACCGTGCGCACATGGAGGACATATGATGAGCATCGTTGTGACAGGTAAAATATATGTTTTTTTTTAGCTCTAATAAGCCATGCACAAATGGTGCCCTTCGGGCACCTTTTGCACACGGGGTGGGGAGAATGTGGATATTTTTTTATTTTTTTTATTATTTCTTACCGTACGCGTACGGTAAGCGTAATCGGCGAAATTTTCGAAAAAATTTAAATTGCCTTTTTTCACTTGGGGGATCGATGGGGACTCCCTCGACATGGCTAGGTGCTTGGGAGCTGTGTAAACAGCCCCTTTACATGTTTTTGCACTTGGTTTTTCAACCCCCTGTCAGAGTGCGAGAGAGAAAATGGCGGCCGCCGCTTCCTGGTTTTGACCGATTCGAATGTTTACTAAGATCTAAGGGCCAATCAGAATCGCGCTCGCGCACGCCACCGTACGCGTACGGTAAGCGCACCTTAAGCGCACCGGACGCTGGCTCAGATATATATATTGTTTTAAAGGCTATTTTCTCAGAATCTACTGAACAGATTTACACCAAACCTACAAAAGGCACTTCCTTGACCTGAGGACTACCTCTGTGCCAAATTTCAAGTAATTCTGTTCAGCCGTTCGGGCTGTAGCTGTGTCTAAAGGTCCTATGGAAAAATGCATGGGAAAAACGCGTTTTGGGACCCCCCTTTTATCTCAGCCCCCGCTTGACGAATCCCCCCGAGACTTTCAGGGTAGGAGCGGAGCGTAGCGCCCCACCTATTTTGAAAAATTCGCGAGGATTCGTCAACCGGTGCCAAAGTTATTCAAAATAGAATGTTGCGGATTTCCTATGGAAACGTGGTCCTAACTATAACTACCTACTGGCGACCGCCAGTAGGTAATATGTATGTGTATATATATATATACATACATATATAAACATATATATAATCTGCATATCTATATAAATACAAATATAAATGCATGCATACATATACATATATGCATGTTATGTACATGAAATTTTGAAAAACACTAATAAAAGCAAAGCTAAAAAGCCACCTAATTACAAACAGAATTGCTTTAACTTAAACGAGGGTGAGACCTATTGCATTTTCAATGCTTGTTTACTTTGGTTCCATCAAGAAGGCATTCAGATGTGACACATTTGCCATAAATTCGGAATGGTAGCACTCTAGTTCGTCATTAGATCACTGTAGCAAAGCTACTGCTCACCAGGGAAGTCTGCTGCTGGTATTCAAAGTGCATGTTTCAGTCTGCATGTCAGAACTTTTTAATGAAATAGAAGAGGATTTGAGAAGTCAAAATGTGCCCTAAGTTTTCTTTCTGCAGCACTAATCATAATTTCTATGGCAAAATGAACCCCCTCATTTTGTTCCTTTGCAAATTAAATGTTTTAAATGTTACCACTTTATTCCAATCAAGATGGCTTCAGGTGTGCCATACCTTTGTCATAAGTAAGACTGTTAGCGCTCTAGTTGTTCTTTAAAACACTCTGGGATTTCTGTCATTGGGCTATACTTGGGCTACATCTCGGTGATATTTGTGCTACATTTGGGCGCTTTTGTCCCTGGTGGCCATCTTGGGAGACTTGTTATGAAGTTTCCTAATTTCCTCATTTACTGCAGTCTCCTCAGTAGGCATTCTGTCAGTTTTTTACTTTGATTCAATGAAAAGGCATTCAGATGTGTCACACATTTGCCATAAATTCAGAATGTTAGCACTCTAGTTGCTCATTAGATCACTGTAGTAAAGCTACTGCTCACCAGGGAAGTCTGCTCCTGGTATTGAAAGTGCATGTTTCAGTCTGCATGTCAGAATTCTTTAATGAAATAGAAGAGGATTTGAGAAGTCACTCAAAATGTGCCCTAATTTTTCTTTCTGCAGCACTAATCATACATTCTATGGCAAAATGAACCCTCTCATTTTGTTCCTTTTTAAATTAAATGTTTTAAATGTTACCACTTTATTCCAATCAAGATGGCTTCAGGTGTGCCATACCTTTGTCATAAGTAAGACTGTTAGCGCTCTAGCTGTTCTTTGGAACACTCTGGGAAGCTGCAGTAGAACACAAAGGAATCAACTGACAGTCTCTGCCCTTGTTGGATGTACATGTTTTACTGAGAATGTCAGACTTCATTCTCACATGACTGAGAAAGATAATGTGAATTTACAGAAAATATGCTCTCAGTTTAGCTTATAGATCACCTTCCAAACCTCTGTGGGAAAAGCATGTGAAAATAGTTTTCTCTCAAAGATGATTCATGATATCCCAGCAGAAGGCTTTTTCACATGGTAAAATCACCTTAGAACATACCACAATTCCTAAAATGAGTATGGTACCATCAGCAAATGATTTATAATTTAACTAAAGTCTTAAAACCTTCTATTAACTGCAATGCTTTTTAATGAGGTGCTATCATGTATATTGGTCCCAAGATGGCTGCCAACACTTCTTGGATGAAGTGCTGACAGCCAATCAGATCTCACAATGAGATGTGTGGTTAGGCTCCGCCCAGATATGTATATGATTTTACTTTTGATTTGCTCAGGAACTACTGAACGGATTTACACCATATATGCAAAAGGCACATGCCTGACCTGAGGACTACCTCTTTGCCAAATTTCAAGTAATTCTGTTCAGCCGTTCGGGCTGTACCTTCGACTAAATGTCCTATGGGAAAATGAATGGGGAAAACGCGTTTTGGGACCCCCCTTTTTTCTAAGCCCCCGCTTGACGAATCACCCCGAGACTTTCAGGGTAGGAGCTGAGCGGAGCCCCCCATTAGTTTTGAAAAGTTCACGAACATAAGTCAACCGGCGCCAAAGTTATTCAAAATAGAATTTTCAGATTTCCTATGGGAACTCGGTCCTAACTATAACTATCTACTGGCGACCGCCAGTAGATAATATATATATATATATATATATATATATATATATATATATATATATATATATATATATATATATATATATATATATATATATATATATATATATATATATATATATCTCTATCATATATATATATCATATATATTTTTTCACTGAAAAAAACATAGGTTTCAGGCACATTATAGTTAGGAATTAGCATTTATAGTTAGTTCAGCTAACTATAACTCGCGCGCCCGCAATGCACTGCTGATGACGTCACATATTACATCGCTCATGACATGGTCAGTGACATCACTCATGACATCACTGATGACATCTCAAATGACATCACTGATGACATCACTGATTACATCATCCAGTGAATGTGTGTTTTTCTGAAAATTAAATATGGAACCCTTGCTGCGCAAACCCGCCAACGTCATCACCAGTGCGCACAGAGGCGCATAAAATCACTGTCAGCCTCGGCAGAGCGGGCTTACTCTGTCTGTTGTGTTGTGGATACCTTACTCTGTTCGCGCCTTGCTCCTGTCCTCGGACTTGTGCTACCATCTGCATTACTACCCGGAACCTCAGCTCGTCCCACTGCCGCCGCCGCAGCCAGACCTGATAGCGGTCGCAGTGTGCAGGCGGGACTACAGTCCCCAGGAACCCTTGCTGCGCAAACCCGCCAACGTCATCACCAGTGCGCACAGAGGCGCATAAAATCACTGTCAGCCCCCGTGACGCGGGACCGCGCGCAGGCACAGCCGGGCTAAGGCCGGGCAAAGGGCGGGCCCTCTGCGGCCCTCAGAGGCAGGAAGAAGCAGAGCAGAGCCACGTCCTTTGGCAATGGACTAGAGGTACTGTAATATGACATCATTATATTTTCACAGTTGCCCAATGTTAGGTTGAAGATTGGACTAAAGACATTATACCAACAAGTAGGATTTCGGTTGCGTGTTTTACTAGGAGACCGAAAGTGACATTCCTGTTGTTCACTGATAACACGGGAACTGTAAACATCAACCCGTGTCCATTATTCGCTCATCCTGTTTGGTTGCGGTTTATGATTGGTTAACCTTGGTTGTGGTCCCGTTTGTGACTTATTGTTCGTAGATCATCTAAGCTATACTTGTCTGTAGTGCATTGATTTTTGTTATTGCCACATCACCTATTAATGTCATTCTGTTCTGTATATTATTAAGACACCATGACCACTCGTTTAAGCCAAACCAGGAAATCTGTGGTGGGGGGTCAGTTAGGGGGACCTTAGATCATTTCATCACTAGGGCTGCCACCGTTCTGGAGCAGGAGATAGCTATCACTGAACGCCGTTTGTCCTTGGAGCCCCTTTTTCAAAAACGCTCGTCGCTAGGACATATTGTGAACGTCCCTTCACCTCCTACGACTTCTATCTCTATCTCAGCCACGGTCCCCGCACCTGATATGATTTCCATCTCTCAGACCTTTGGTGCTACAGACACATCATTAACGCCCAATGTTATCACTGGGCATACTTCTGATACTCTATATATAACTGACAATTCAATAACGGAACAGATTCCGATTAAAACTGTAAAGAAAGTTTAAAAAAAACATGTCCCTAGTAATAAATTTACCGGTATTAAAACTATTAAACGCAGGAAAAATCCCAATACCCCTTCTTCCAAACCCACTCCTCAAACTGACCCGACCCCAACATCTCTAGAATCTGTGCAAGACCATATCCAGACATGTTCACCTTTCCCTCCCAACTTGTTATATGATATTGAGCATTTGGTGAAGTCACTACTCTCCCCATTAGTGGAGAGAATGAAAAACCTTGCTACCCAGCTAACGTCCCTGAAAACAACCATCACCTTACTTACTGCATCTACTAGCGATTCTAACCTCAGTCTCCCAAAAAATCCTACTCATTCCTTAAACACTGGGCATATTTTCCCAGATCCAAAATTAACTCAGTTAACATCACCACTTAGAACGGTAATTCTATCTCCAGCAAAGCGCATACAGGAAAATAGTGCCTTTGGTATAAAACACTCTACAGTTATGCCAAAGCATAAATCGGTAGATCTCAATAATGATAATGCCAACATACAGTCATCTCACCCAGGCCCGGAAGGAAGGATTGACCACATTGATTTGCCCCCAGAAGCAGCTCCATACGTGGTGATTCTTGCCGGTGTTCCTGCACTGGCCAGGGACAAATTAGAGGGCTACCAGGAGCTTAAAAATAAGGTTGTCCATTGGCTCACTAAAAATAGGACCCTTCCCAATGACATCAATGGAGAAATACTCCATGTAAGAAGATTGGGATGGGTAGGTTTTAGACCAAAGGACATTAAGGGAGACATAATTATTATAAATTTTAGAGATCGTAGGCTTTTGCGCCATATCATAGATTGGTACACACCAACCAGTGGCCCAGGTATTTCGACACACGCCCTAAGTTACTTTTACCCGCGTTCCCTTTTGTTAAACTCCCCAAAACCACATATTTTATTTAGGGCCAACACTGAATCTTTTTACTCACCTTTCCCTACCTCAAACAGATTTGCTATCTTTTCCGGCCTGGATGATCTAGACTGACTCCCTAAACTGAATTATGAGACGAGTAAAAGTGCCACCCGGAGTGCTTCTCAATTTATTTCAGAGGCAGATCATTTACACCATAAGATCAACCTCATGAGTCCCTGTAATCTTGAAATAAAGACAATAAAACCCATTAATTCTTATTCCTCAAATTCTGAGCATAGTCCCACAAGTGATGGCTTAATCTTTAATCCAACCTTGAATCAACATCAGACTGACGATACGGTATGTTCTTCAGCCTCCCCTGTTCTCTGCCAGTTAAATGATACCCTTGAACATTTCAAGGGTATTACGAGTAGTAATACCGGCATTAACAAAAAACCACTGGCTGAAAGACTCGTGTCCTGGAATGTGGCAGGCCTTCTTGATAAATTGACGAATCCTTTATGGATCCAAATTGTTTCCACTTTTAGTATCATCTGTCTACAGGAAACATGGAATATTAATGAACTCCATCTCCTAGGATATAAGACCTTACATACTCCAGCACTTCCCAGCTCACATGGTAGGAATAGAGGTGGATTAGTGACTTATATATCTGTAGAATCAGGAATATCATCTACCAATTTTATCGGGACTGAAAATTATCAGATCATCTCTTTAAAAGGCAACCGTTGCAATAACATTACTCTGGTTAATTTTTATAATAATATCTCTAGTTCCCGTTATGACATGGTCCTTAACGGCTTAAAGGCAGATCTAATTAAAGTTGAGTCCCACCTTCAAACTGATATGCTGCTTATATGGGCAGGGGACTTTAACTGCTCTCTATGTCCATTGAGTATTGGAGGTACCTGTGGTCTGGATTCTATTAGAGGTGACACCACATCCCATTTTTCACACACTAAGTTAGGCGACCTTTTGAATGGATTAACATCGCATTTCAATTTATCGTATGTAAATGAATTGTGTAACCCTTCGAAGTGTTTTAAACCTACTTTTAATGGGAGAGGTTGCCACTCTATAATTGATTATATCCTGATATCCACTAGGTATTCAGAGATTATTACAAACTGGGAGACACTGGATTGTGCTATCAGTGACCACTACCCACTAACGGCGTCCATAAAAATAGTTGTAACATCTGATGATGATTTAAGGGTAAATCCGTCTTACACCCCGCCTCTTACTTTGGGATGCACGAAGGGACTTTACCTTAAATGGGATAAAGTGGTTCCTTCAGTGTTCCTTAATTCCCTGATTAACAACACATACGAGCATATACAGATATGCCTGTCTATCCAAGAAAGCCCACAGGCAATTAGAAATGCCTTCTCCGTAATTTCAACGGAGATTAAGAATTTACTCTCCAGAGCACCAAAGAAAACTCCACAGAGTAGTATAGGCTGGTTTGATAAATCCTGTTCAAAGGCTCTGAAACACCTAAAAACTAGTCTGAAAAATAAACCTCGTAACCAGCTGGAAATCAGGGATGCCAGACAAAAATACCACGCTGCACGGGTGGCAAGAACTAAACAGTTAAAAGTAGAGGCCTGGCAAGCCATATTGGAAGCCTCGAACAATAGGGATAACACCGCCTTCTGGAAAGCTGTTAATGCACCCTTCCTGCAGTGCACACGGGCTACAAAGATTGAGATGGCTATACCCGCCGATATTTGGGTCGACCATTTTGGCACACTATACGACCTAAAAGATCATATAGTCCCTACAGTTTGCTCGGATCGCCATTATGATCACGATAAAGAGTTGAATCCTCCTACCCTTTTTCCCCTAGACCTCACCTTTGATTGCACCGAGGTGCTCATGGCATTGACAGAAAGCCCTTCTGGGAAGGCTCCTGGTCCTGACTGTGTACCTATTGATGTTTTTAAAGCACAGCTGGACTTATGGGCCCCTTTGCTAACAAATGTTCTAAATTCCTTGAACAAAATAGGTTTTATAGACACATGGCCCGAAGCGGTCGTTGTCCCGATTTTTAAGAAAGGTGATAGGAACAACCCCTCTAATTATCGCCCTATTTCACTGCTTGACTCTCTTATGAAAGTCGCAGGGCGAATCATTTTAAACCGGATCCATGATTGGCTGGGTGAACAAGATATAATCTCTGATTTTCAATATGGTTTTAGACAGGGCAGAGGCACTATTGAGCAAGGCTTGAATTTGACCCTTATTATTGCCAAATATACCCAGGCAAAAACGGGGAACCTTTTCGTGACCTTTGTAGATCTTAGTTCTGCATTTGACTGCGTCAACCACGAGCTTCTTTGGGAATCCCTTGTTGAGATTGGCATTGAGCCCCCCATTCTCGCATTTATTAAAGAGCTCTATAGGGGAGCATCAGCCCGTGTTAGATATGGCAGACAAGGAGAGTGTTCGGATAGGTTCCGTATTAAAAGAGGTGTAAGGCAGGGCTGTATTTTAGCCCCCTTACTCTTCACTCTCTATATAAACTCTGTTGGCCAGTATCTTAATAGAAATTATCACGATTATCCCACCATAAATGGGAAACCCATACCCATATTACTCTACGCGGATTACGCAGCAATTATGTTACAGACCCGCATGGGCCTCCAAAGTGCAGTAAATGACTTTACAGAATTCATGTCACAGCGAGGTTTAAAAATTAATGCGTCAAAAACTTTTACCATGTCCTGTGGCCTGGGAATAGGGAAAAGACAATGCTCCATTTTTATAAATGGTAGCAAGCTTGAAAGTGTCGATAGGTTTCCCTACTTGGGTATTACCTTTGAGAAAAAAGGCTCCTGGCGGGCTGCTGCCCAAGCTAGAGGAGCTGCCTTCTCCAAAGCTATAGGAGCATTTATCAATTTTTCGAAAAAAATAGGGGGACGACCGATCATCCCCTTATCACAGATCTACCGTGCCAAGTGTGTTTCTACTGGTATATATGGATCTGGGATTTGGGGAATAGATCAGGCAGTCCTCATACAATGCTCTGAGAACCTATTCCTACGTTATCTTCTGGCCACTCCACGTGGTACTTCTGTTTTTGCAATGCATAATGAACTTGGTTTTACATATATTATGGACATGATAAAATCTGCGCCCATTATTTTATGGCATAAAGTCTGGACTACTCCCGAAACTCACTTTAATAGGGAAATCATTATGGATTGTCTCAGCTTGAGCAAGGCGGATCAATTTAAATGGTTGAATTATGTGAGAAACCTGTCATATGATATAGGGCACCCAGAATTTTTCACTGATACCTCTATGTTAAACAATATACCTAGAGTCACCTTAAAACGATTGGTCATTAACCATCTGGCCAATCGACGTTGGATCATTGAAAATTCTAAGCATACTGTGCTGGAGTACCAACTCTCCACTACTGTTGAAGGGATGCAAAATTATCTTTCTTTAATTCCTTCCCCATTTTCTCGTATGCTTGTGACTCGTTTCCGCACTGATACCTTTTTCAGACTGTTGACATTTCCTAACCAGAACTGTTGGTCGAGAAACTTGGAGAGATACCCATGTGACGGCCTGTCACCACAGTCCAATATTCATTGCATTTTATTTTGTAAGTTTTATCAACTCTCAAGGGTCACCTATTTAAAACCACTGCTCAAATCCTGGGGATTATGTTTCTGCAGGGCAGCCTATCTTAAAATGAAAGCATTAGATAGCTCATTAGCTGTCGCAGTGGTATCTTCATATTTGAAAAAGATCGTAATAACCAGGGTTTCCATGCAGCCATAAAAGATTAAAATGCCCTTTTTATGCCATATACTTTCTCTCCCCTCCATATGAATCTGATATGTTCCCTATCACTCTTTTTAAAATTTTATGTCATTTATGACGTTTTAATGTGATTTTTTATTGTACTTTTATGATAATGTTTTACATATCGAATAAAGGAATTTTGAATTGAAAAATTGAATATGTTTTATATATGTATATCTCAAGGTCGATGGAAGAATAAATGGGTATATAAGTGTCTAAATGGATGATTTGTTTTGGAAAAATTGATTGTATTACTGACTGATTAAGTGTATCTTAGTGAATACATGGCTTAGAGAGTAATGTTTAAATATGTAAATATCTGTATCAGTCTCTCACTTTGTGTATAAGTGGCTGCATTGGCTGGTGAGTAGCTCCATGAGTGTCTATATAGGTTATTAGTTAGTTTTTTGAGTATCAGTATGAGTGTCTGAGTGTCTGTATGGTTCGGTGGGGGGTATTACGTACTGCATAGGTGCATGAATGAGTGACTCACTGTTTGTATGTGTTGAAGACAGCATGTATGCAGGACTGTATGGGTGGATGAGTGTGTGCATGGGTGTGTTAGTGAGTGAATGACTGTCTCAATAGTGTCTTTATGAGTAACTACATATGTTGTAAACTAGTATATGTGACTATTGGTGTATATAATTGAGTATATGTGAGAGTGAGAGATTGAAAGAGTTCCTGTATGAATAAGTATGTGTTTCTATAAGTGATTGTTTAAAAGACTAAGTATGTGTAAGTTTCTGTAGAAGTGTGGTGGTGTGTGTATAACTGTATATGCAAGTAAATGGATGTTTGATTCTTTATTAGCATGATTGACTGTGTGTGAGTAACTCTATGGATGAGTGGCGTTGTGTAACAGGATGCATAGGTGTATATGCATATGCTGAGTGAGTACATGTATGAGTGACTGTATAGGACTGTTGGTGAATGAGTGGATGTGTATGTGGATCTTAGAATTACTGAATAGGTTGTTGTAACTGGTATTGGTATGTCCATTGTTTTGAAAATGTTAGTTTCTATTTTTGAATCTGTGTTTCAAAGGTTATATTAGGGGGAGAGGAGGTCTGCCACTCTATCACAAGGATGATGCCATCAGTGATGTCATCAGTGATGTCATTTGAGATGTCATCAGTGATGTCATCAGTGATGTCATGAGTGATGTCACTCACCATGTCATGAGTGATGTAATATGTGACGTCATCAGCAGTGCATTGCGGGCGCGCGAGTTATAGTTAGCTGAACTAACTATAACGGGGGAATTTCAATGGTTTAGTACGAGTGAAATGTACAGCTAACTATAACGCCCCTGAAACCTATGGTTTTTTCAGTGAATTTCTAAGGTTTTTTAAATGCTAATTCCTAACTATGACGTGCCTGAAACCTATGTTTTTTTCAGTGAATTTCGAAGGTTTTTTAAATGCTAATTTCTAACTATGCCTACAGAGATAGGACATGGGAAGAAAGAAGAAAAAACGCACTTAAAGAAAAAAAAGAAATGCAGAAAGAAGCAACAGAAGTCCTCAAAGACGAAGAAAAGTGCAGGAAGAAGGATAACGTGCAGAAAGAACAAACAGAAGAGCAGAAAAAAGCCTTGTTGCAAAATCATCCTGTACCCTCAACTTTTTCAGACGGATACTGGTGGTAACTGAGTCTGACTAACCAGTCCTAGAGCCAGTGCTATGTTAAAAGACACTCAGAATACAGTGAAGACACCTACATACTCTAGGGAACACTATGTGTTGGGGTCCCCCTGTGATTAGCATGACCTCCTCTGTAAGCCCCTAGTATATAATAGGGCAGGGGATTGAAACTACCTCTTAAAACACGCCACAGGGCGTGTTTGCACACGTCACCTCAGGCCCCGTCCCCTCCCTTCCCCACTGTGTAAACACACCCTGTGGCCGTTTTAAGTTGGGAGATTAAGTCCCCTTGAATCCTGAGGGTCCCTAGGGTCCACCTAGACCACTAGGTACCTCCAGTAAGCACCACAGAGCTGCGTTGCAGAGAGATGTAAAAAGGGGAACAGCCTAGACCACCTCTCTGCAACGCAGCACAGTGGCACTTACTGGAAGCACCTGGTGGGCTAGTTGGCCCCCAGGGTCCCTCAGGATTGAAGGGGAATTATTTCCCCAACTTAAAACGCGCCACAGGGCTTGTTTGCACACGTTAACTCAGGCCCCGTCCCCTCCCTTCACCACTGTGTAAACACGCCCTGTGGCCGTTTTTAGTTGGGAGATTTAGTTCATTTGAATCCTGAGGGTCTCTAGGGTCCAACTAGCCCACTAGGTACCTCCAGTAAGCGCCACAGAGCTGCGTTGCAGAAAGGTGTAAAAAGTGCCACGGCCTGGACCACCTCTCTGCAATGCAGCTCAGTGGCGCTTACTGGAAGCACCTGGTGGGCTAGTTAGCCCCCAGGGGCCCTCAGGATTGAAGGGGAATTATTTCCCCAACTTAAAACGCGCCATAGGGCGTGTTTGCACACGTCACCTCAGGCCCCGTCCCCTCCCTTCCCCACTGTGTAAACTCGCCCTGTGGCCATTTTTTAAGTTGGGAGATTAAGTCCCCTTGAATTCTGAGGGTCCCTAGGGGCAAAATTGCCCACTAGGTACGTCCAGTAAGCACCATTGCAGAGAGGTGTAAAAAGGGGCACGGCCTGCACCACCTCTCTGCATCGCAGAGCTGTGGTGCTTACTGGAAGCACCTGGTGGGCTAGTTGGCCCCCAGGGTCCCTCAGGATTGAAAGGGAATTATTTCCCCAACTTAAAACACGCCACAGGGCGTGTTTGCACACGTCACCTCAGGTCCCGTCCCCTCCCTTCACCACTGTGTAAACGCGCCCTGTGGCCATTCTAAGTTGGGAGATTAAGTCCCCTTGAATCCTGAGGGTCCCTAGGGTCCACCTAGACCACTAGGTACCTCCAGTAAGCACCACAGAGCTGCGTTGCAGAGAGATGTAAAAAGGGGAACAGCCTAGACCACCTCTCTGCAACGCAGCACAGTGGCACTTACTGGAAGCACCTGGTGGGCTAGTTGGCCCCCAGGGTCCCTCAGGATTGAAGGGGAATTATTTCCCCAACTTAAAACGCGCCACAGGGCTTGTTTGCACACGTTAACTCAGGCCCCGTCCCCTCCCTTCACCACTGTGTAAACACGCCCTGTGGCCGTTTTTAGTTGGGAGATTTAGTTCATTTGAATCCTGAGGGTCTCTAGGGTCCAACTAGCCCACTAGGTACCTCCAGTAAGCGCCACAGAGCTGCGTTGCAGAAAGGTGTAAAAAGTGCCACGGCCTGGACCACCTCTCTGCAATGCAGCTCAGTGGCGCTTACTGGAAGCACCTGGTGGGCTAGTTAGCCCCCAGGGGCCCTCAGGATTGAAGGGGAATTATTTCCCCAACTTAAAACGCGCCATAGGGCGTGTTTGCACACGTCACCTCAGGCCCCGTCCCCTCCCTTCCCCACTGTGTAAACTCGCCCTGTGGCCATTTTTTAAGTTGGGAGATTAAGTCCCCTTGAATTCTGAGGGTCCCTAGGGGCAAAATTGCCCACTAGGTACGTCCAGTAAGCACCATTGCAGAGAGGTGTAAAAAGGGGCACGGCCTGCACCACCTCTCTGCATCGCAGAGCTGTGGTGCTTACTGGAAGCACCTGGTGGGCTAGTTGGCCCCCAGGGTCCCTCAGGATTGAAAGGGAATTATTTCCCCAACTTAAAACACGCCACAGGGCGTGTTTGCACACGTCACCTCAGGTCCCGTCCCCTCCCTTCACCACTGTGTAAACGCGCCCTGTGGCCATTCTAAGTTGAGAGATTAAGTCCCCTTGAATCCTAAGGGTCCCTAGGGTCAAACTAGCCCACTAGGTACCTCCAGTAAGCGCCACAGAGCTGCGTTGCATAGAGGTGTAAAAAGGGGCATGGCCTCAGAAAACCTGTCTGCAACGCAGCTCCCTGGCGCATACTAGAGATACCTGTTGGGCTAGTTGGCCCTCAGGGACCCTCAGTATGGAAGGGGAATTAATTCCCCAACTTACAACTGGTCAGGGGGCGCGTTTGCAGAGTGCTGCAAGGAGGGGCGTGGCCTCCGGCGCGATGCCAGTCTTTGATTTATTTTATTTTTTTAAGAAGGAGGGCTGTGTGGCCCCCCTCTTTTTCTAATTTCTTGGCCCTGGGGACCCCATCCCCCCGGGCCTGCACGCTAATTTTTTGGGTTGAAAAAAATTAATTTGGCCCTCCCAAGGCCTTAATCGGCCCCGGGGACCCCAACCCCTGGGTCATGGCCTATTTTTTTAAATTTTTATTCTTTAGGAGGGGGGCTGCATTGCCCCCCTACTCAGGCCACTTATGGCCCAGGGGACCCCATCCCCTGGGGACGGCCTTTGTTTTTCATTATTTTAAAAAAATATATATTTATAGAAACACCTAGGACATGCTGGACAAACCGTATGTACCTATCACCATGACGATTTGCGTGATATTCATTAAAAGGTGACTGCATACAATGAATCCACGTGGAATGTATTTACACCCCTAGTGAAGCTCTGACGTGTCTGACACCCTACCGTGCCTAATCCCGGCGCCCCCGCCTGTGGGTACTCTCCAAGTAGACACCCTTGTCATTTATTTATACAAACATGGGTAGCTATTGACGGGCACATGTAATACACACGCACACCAAGCCATTCAAAGGGGATTCGACAAAAATTCGACCAAACTATGCAAGAAACCCCCCTCACGGTTAATAAAACACACATCCACCGCCGGATGTGTAATACTTTTTATTTTACTCTCTAGAAAGGAGACGAACCTCACTTGAGAGTCACAGCATGCTCCTGGCTGAGCCCAATGCTGTGTTACACCCACCAGTGCCCGCCGAGTGCCACTCACCTCTGTGTTGTATTCCACCAGCTAGTGCGTATGCTATGACACTCTCTAGCCCATGTGCACTGTAACACCACCCCGTGAATATGTCATGCCACACTTACCTTCGCACAGGTTATATTGCCCCATCTAACATGCCTTCCTGGATGCCTATGTTATAACGCACAGCGTTATGCCATACATATTACAATCTGAGATCCATATCTTTGTCACAGTGCATATGCAACGTTACACTCCCCAGCACATATTTTATATTACAACTTTAGAGACTAGTTAGGTTACACAACACTGCCCTGTGCATATTACACTCCAAGGCGCATATCGCATAGCACACGCTAGTGCCTGTGCTATCTCGAGCTCTCCAATGAATCTGTCATTGTGCACAATGTATTGCATATTATATTTCACACCCCGGTTCATCTTATATCACACTTTTTGGTGCATAGTTTATACCATATACTATATCTAGTTTTCATTTTCAATCGTGCTCTCAGGACTATGTTCTATATAACACTGCGTCCACCTACCCTTTTTACGGGCATTACATTTTGCGATGGGGGGTGGAGGGTCAGGGGGTGTTTCTGCCAAGTGAGCACGGAGTCACAGTCACAAACGTCCTCTTCTTCCTGAATAAAAGTGAGATTATGCTGCATACTTGTTCATATTTTAAGTAGTTCGCACAGACACACATTTAAAAAAAAATAAAGTTCCTAATACCCACCTTCTCTGAACAGTTAGCTTGCAGCCCCATCCACCTCCTCCCTATCCTCTGTTGTCTGAATCCATGGACTAGCCTCCTCCCTCCTGCCATTCATGGTCTGATGTGCTGCCACTGCCCTCCATTTAGCATGATGTACCAGTCCACTCCTCTTGCCCTCCATTGCCCAATTCTATGGCCCATCATTGACCTCCTGCTTAGCCTCTGTGCTTAGCTTGCTGCCCCTATTCTCCTTCCCTCTGCCCTCCGATGTCTTTGTGCATGCCCCTGCTCCATCCTTTTTGCCCACCATGTTCCATGGACCTGCCACTCCTATCTACTCTGAGTGTTCTGTTGAGCTGCCACTCCCCTCTCACCTGCCTAGCATTGTCAGATGACTGTAACCTGTCCCTGCCACCTCCACCCTGCCTGTCCACATGCCATGCCACTATCCCCTTCCTCCTGTCCTCCATGGTCCATTTTACTGCCACACCCTTCTGCCCTCCCTGGTCTGTTGTGCTGCAACTGCTCCTCCTGCCTGCCCCGCGCGGTCTGTTGTGAGGCCTCTTCCCCTGAACTCTCTTGTCTGTGCTCATGTCCTGACCCTCCCTTCTATCCTCCATGGTCCTTTGTGAATGCCCCTGCACCCTCCTTCTTGCCCATCATAGCCATTGTGCTGCCACTAACCATCCCGCTTGCCATGCATGGTCTTTTGTGCTGCCATGGCCCCTCCCACCTTCCCTGTTTGGTCAGCTAGCTGTGCCTGACCCCCTCCCACCTTTCCTACATGGTCTGTGTGTATGCCATCATAGTCTCATTGTTGCTCTCCATGGTGTGTCTTGTTTCTAGTGCCCATCCTGCCTGACCTCCATGGTCATCTTGCTGCTCCTGGCCTGCCACCTTGCCCCCTTGCCCCCAGCCCTCTGTTTCCATGTGCAGACCCCTATTCCCTCCCTCCTGGCTTGTCTGTTCCATTGTAATGCCCCTGATCCGTCCCTCCTGCCCTTTATGGTCTGTTATGCTGCAGCTTTATCTCATGTCTGTCCATTATGGTCAGCTAGCTACCATTGCCTCTTTCCCCTCTGTTCTCTGTTGTCCATGTGCATGGTCCTGTCCCCTCCCTATTGCTTTCTATGGATTGTTGTGCTGCACTACCGTCCCGCATGCGCTGTGTGGTGTATTGTGCTGCTGCAAACCCTGATGCCTGCCCTGTAGGGTCAGTTTGGTGCACCTATACATGTCCCTCCTGTCCTCTGTTATCCGAGTCCATGTCCCTACCCCAATTCCTCCTGCCTACCATGATCCAATGTACCATACTTGCGAACATTTTGAACTTGGTAAGAGGGAGATTTTGAAAAAAAACTGGGGTATTGATTTTCCCCTTTGAGTTACATTGAAAAAGAGGAGATTGTAGACAGGAGGCAGATCAAATAAAGCCCATTTGAGCTTAAAAACTGTATGTTTCCTGGCTGAAACGGGTCTGTTGGCATGTATGGTTGTACTACCACTGCCTCTTCCTTCTGCCCACAATGGCCACACAGCCTCTCTTGCCACTCCTGTATTGTTGGTTTGTTGCCCCTGCCCCCCATTCCACTGCCCTCCATAGTCTGTTGTGCTGCCACTGCCCTTCCTGCCTGCCCAGTGTGGTCAAATTGTTGCCTCTGCACTCTCCTACCTGCCTTCAATTTTCAGAGGCCGTGCCCCTGGCCTCTGCCTCTCAACAGTATCCCAATGAACAACTAGATTGCTAACATTCTATATTTATTACAAAAGTGTGGAACACCTGACGTCATCTTGATGTAATCAAAACTGTAATACCTAGAGCATTTCCTTTAGAAATTACATATATGAGAGGGTCTTATTTGCATCAAAATTATGGTTAGTGCTCTAAAAAACTAAAATGAGGACATATTTTCTGAGTTTTCAAATAGCGACAAAGAACTTTGAATTTATTTTTAATCTTTATGTTTTTTTATCCAGTTGACCACTTGATTAAATGCTGCACCTAGGGGAGAGGATGTGGTGTTACTTCCAGAGCTGCAGACTTTGCAACTGGGGAACCAGGTTGAAGTTTCTGCTTCAGCTCAACATTCTGTGATTCTGGTCAAATCACTTAATCTCCACATGTCTACAACCAAAATGAATTTGATCTTGTGTGATATAACCAATGCTCATGTAAAGCACTACAATACCTGACAAGTCTGCACTATATAAAACTGCAAATACACAAAAAATAAGTGTTTTGCACCACTTCTGTCATTGGGCTACATGTGGGCTACATCTGGGTGATATTTGTGCTGCATTCTGGCTCTTTTGTCTCTGGTGGCCATCTTGGGAGATTTATTTGTTATGAAGTTTCCTAATTTCCTCATTTACTACAGTCTCCTCAGTAGGAAATACTTTCAGTTTTTTACTTTGATTCCATCAAGAAGGCATTCAGATGTGTCACACATTTACCATAAATTCAGAATGTTAGCACTCTAGTTGCTTATTAGATCACTGTAGTAAAGCTACTGCTCACCACAGAAGTCTGCTGCTGGTATTGAAAGTGCATGTTTCAGTCTGCATTTCAGAATTTTTTAATGAAATAGAAGAGGATTTGAGAAGTCACTAAAATGTGCCCTAATTTTTCTTTCTGCAGCACTAATCATACTTTCTATGGCAAAATGAACCCCCTCATTTTGTTCCTTTTTAAATTAAATGTTTTAAGAGTTAACACTTTACTCCAATCAAGATGGCTTCAGGTGTGCAATACGTTTGTCATAAGTAGGACTGTTAGCGCTCTAGTTGTTCT
The DNA here is from genome assembly GCF_964204655.1 of Triturus cristatus. NCBI lineage: Eukaryota > Metazoa > Chordata > Amphibia > Caudata > Salamandridae > Triturus > Triturus cristatus. The sequence continues at coordinate 517,278,821 of NC_140588.1, forward strand.
TTAGAACACTCTGGGAAGCTGCAGTAGAACACAAAGGAATCAACTGACAGTCTCTGCCCTTGTTGGATGTACATGTTTTACTGAGAATGTCAGACTTCATTCTCAAATGACTGAGAAAGATAATGTGAATTTACAGAAAATATGCTCTCAGTTTAGCTGAAAGATCACCTTCCAAACCTCTGTGGGAAAAGCATGAGAAAATATTTTTCTCTCAAACATGATTAATGATATCAGCAGAAGGCTTTTTCACATGGTAAAAACCCCTTAGAACACACCACAATTCCTAAAATGTGTACGGTACCATCAACAAATGATTTATAATGTAATTAAAGTCTTAAAACCTTCTATTAACTGCAATGCTTTTTAATGAGGTGCTATAATGTATATTGGTCCCAAGATGGCTGCCAACACTTCTTGGATGAAGTACTGACAGCCATTCAGATCTCACGATGAGATTTGTGGTTAAGCTCCGCCCAGATACATCTATCTTTTTAACTCTAATTTTCTCAGGAACTACTGAACGGATTTACACCATTTAAGTAAAAGGCACGAGTCTGAACTGAGGACTACCTCTTTGCCAAATTTGGTGTAATTCCGTTCAGCAGTTCAGGCTGTAGCTGCGTCAACATGTCCTATGGGAAAATGCATGGGGAAAATGTGTTTTGGGACCCCCCCTTTATTCTCGGCCCCCGCATGACGAATCACCATGAAATTTTCAGGATAGGAGCGGACCGGAGCTGGCCAAAAGTTTGGAAAATTTCACGAATATTCGTCAATCGGCGCCAACGTTATTCCAAATAGAATGTTGCGGTTTCCTATGGAAAATAGGTCCTAACTATAACTACCTACTGGCGACTGCCAGTATGTAATATATATATATATACATACATATATATATATGTCAAGGTGCATTGAAGAATGAGTGTAAGAGTGTCTGCATGGATGATTTAGTGTGTACGTGACTGATTGTATAAGTAAGTGATTAAACGTGTGTTAGTGAATGTGTGGGTGAGTGACTAATCTGTGTGAATGTCCGTATAAGTCAGTCAGTTGCTGTGTAAGTGGCTGCATGGGTTGCTGAGTAGATACATGAGTTTCTATATGGGTTATTGATTAGTTATCTGAGTACATGTATGGGTTCCTGAGTGTTTGTGCTGGTGTTCGAGTGGGTGTGTGACTCCCTGCATGGATGTAAGAGTGGGTGAATTCTGGGTTGTATGGGTTTATGAGTGTGTCTATGAGGGACTCTATGGTCAAGTGAGTGTGCGTATGGCTGTGTTGTTGAGTGAATGGATGTCTCAGCGGTATATGGGTGAGTAACTGAATATGTGAAAGGCAGGATTTGTGAGTGTTGGAGTATATAAGTGACTGCATGTGTGAGTGAGTGATTGTGAGAGTGGTTGTATGGGTGAGTGCGTGCTTGTATGGGTGAATGAATGGCTAGCATAGTGGCTGTATTGTGAGTGACTGGCTGTATGAGTGCCTTTATGGGTGAGTGAGTGGATGTGTATGTAGACCTATCAATCAGTGAGTGGGCATGTACGTACTGGAATTGGTGTATCAATGGTTTCAAGAGTGGTAGTCTGAAATTTTGAGTGGGTGTATGATAGGTTATATTGAAGTGTGAGTAGGTGCATCAGAGATTATATAGATGATAACATCAGTGATGTCATTTGAGATGTCACCAGTGATGTCCTTTGATCTCTACTATGAATTTCTAAGGTTTTTTTAGAATGCAAATTCCTAACTATAATGTCCCTATATATATATATATATATATATATATATATATATATATACATATATATATATATATATATATATATATATATATATATATATATGTGAAAAACAAGAGGGCTCCCTGTCCCTGTCCCTCTGATCACGAGGACTCTGTGTTCATCATATACCCCAGTGGGCACCGAGTGCAGCCAAGAAGTTTTAACCATGTGGAAAAATTACAAAAATATGCCCCAAGTAGGTAAGAGCACGTGAAAAAGAAACTGCTGTGATGCCTATTCCACGCCGGCAATGAGGCCCCCTTCCGTCCGCAACGGTGCCGCGATTGCGTGCACCTAGGATCCGCTTTTGAAGCAACGGGACATCCTCGCGGCTGGACCAGCCGCATAACAAGAAAAACAAGAAGGGTCCCTCAATGAGGATATCTCTACCTCTGGACTGGACTACTTTGACCAGGATGCTTAGCGCCCAATGGGGCGGGACTTTCTTAAATAAATATCCAGGATTCCAAACGCTGCAGTTGCATGTCCTTTCTTCAGCCACTGACGAAGAGCGCACAATGGTTGAAAAGTGTATGGCAATGGTGGCTTGAATGGATGCTGCCAGTGATGCTACCGACAATGGTGTGCTGTAACCCCTTCTGGTAGAGATATCCTCATTGAGGGACCCCTCTTGTTTTTCATATATATATATATATATATATATATATATATATATATATATATATATATATTATATATATATATATATATTCAATGAAAAAAACCAAAGGTTTCACACATGTTATAGTTAGCTGGACATTTCACTCGTAAAAAGCCAATGAAATTCCCCCGTTATAGTTAGTTCAGCTAACTATAACTCGCGCGCCCGCAATGCACTACTGATGACGTCACATATTACATCACTCATGACATGGTCAGTGACATCACTCATGACATCACTCATGACATCTCAAATGACATCACTGATGACATTATCCTTGTGACAGAGTGGTAGACCTCGTCTCACCCTAATATAACCTTTGATACAAACATTCAAAAATAGAGACTAAAATTTTCAAAAAAATGGACATACCAATAACAGTTACAACACCCTATTCAGTAATTCTAAGATCCACATACACATCCACTCATCCACCAACAATCCTATACAGTCACTCATACATGTACTCACACATCATATGTACTCATACACCTAAACATCCTGTAACACAATCCCACTCATCCATAGAGTTACTCACACATAGTCACTCATGCTAATAAAGAATCAAACATCCATTTACTTGCATATACAGTTATACACACACCACCACACTTACTTTTACAGAAACTTACACATACTTAGTCTTTTAAACAATCACTTATAGAAACACATACTTATTCATACAGGAACTCTTCCAATCTCTCACTCTCACATATACTCACTTATAAACACCAATAGTCACATATACTAGTTTAAAACATATGTAGTTACTTATGAAGACACTATTGAGACAGTCATTCACTCACTAACACACCCATGCACACACTCATCCACCCATACAGTCCTGCACACATGCTGTCTTCAACACATACAAACAGTGAGTCACTCATTCATGCATCTATGCACTACGTAATACCCCCCACCGCACCATGAAGACACTCAGACACTCATACTGATACTCAAAAAACCAACTATTAACCTATATAGACACTCATGTAGCTACTCACCAACCCATGCAGCCACTTATATACAAAGTGAGAGACTGATACAGGTATTTACACATTTAAACATTACTCACTAAGCCATGTATTCAAAAAGATACACTTAATCAGTCAGTTATACAATCAATTTTTCAGAAACAAATCATCAATTTAGACACTTATATACTCATTTATTCTTCCATCGACCTTGAGATATACATATATAAAACATATTTAATTTTCAGAAAAACACACATTCACTGGATGATGTCATCAGTGATGTCATTTGAGATGTCATCAGTGATGTCATGAGTGATGTCACTGACCATGTCATGAGTGATGTAATATGCGACGTCATCAGTAGTGCATTGCGGGCGCGAGAGTTATAGTTAGCTGAACTAACTATAACGGGGGAATTTCATTGGTTTTTTACGAGTGAAATGTCCAGCTAACTATAACATGTGTGAAGCCTTTGGTTTTTTCATTGAATTTCTAAGGTTTTTTAAATGCTAATTCCTAACTATAACGTGTGTGAAACCCATGGTTTTTTCAGTGAATTTGCAAGGTTTTTTAAATGCTAATTTTTTTTTTTTCTTCTTTTTTTTTTTACATATTTTTATTTTAATTTTCTATCCTTTTTTAAAGACTATGGTTAATTTTTTAAAATTCTACAATATGTTTTTTTTAACATTTTTTATAAAATAAACAGGTAAAATTTATTAGCAATACATTTTTTCCTTTTTTTTAAATTTTTTTTTAGTACGCGTACGGTAAGCTTACGGTAAGCGTACGGTTTACGCAATGTCCGTAATTTATCTACGCTGTTTGCGTATAGTTAGGCAATTTGCGTAGCCGCGCGTACTCCGCGTGGGGCGCGTACGCGTGTACGCTACACGCGCACGTTACGCGGAAGTGTCGGGGAGTGACTGTTATGCGCATGCGCGCGAGCGCGTGTCTTTTTTACGCGCATGCGTACTTTTGCCGTAAGCGTACCGTAAGCGTACGGTAGGTCATGTGATCATGAAACACAACTTTTGATTGGTTGAAACTACTTTCAGTTCTAGAACTCTCCTACACCACACCCATTCCCCTCATTTCTGCTTGTGATCCCTTAGGAGAAGGAGCTGGGTTGTCTTTGTGATACGATGGCAGAACAGCAGAGCTCTTCTGAGAGTGAGGCTAGCAGCACTACCTTGAGGCAGAGAGCGAGGAAACAAAAGACCTCTTACTGATGGGAGTATTTTACTTTTCCAGAAGGCCAGCAAAAGGTAAATGCACCCTTAGTGACTTGCAAGCTGTGTAAGCGTGTACTTTACAAGAGGTAATCCTGACAGGAAGTATTCCTTTGGGAATCACACCATGATGAGACACCTTAAGGATGTACACAGAAGGACACATGCTCGACTTACTGAAGGTAACCCTTCAGTAAATCAACCAAGCACATCCACAGCAGCTCAGCCTGGACCATCATCTGCAGGGCCGAGTCCTTCTTCTGCAGGTCAGGTGAGCCCTTCATCTGTGGTGGGAGCATCTCCTTTTTCTGGTCCTCTGGAAACTAACCCTCGGTTTCTGAGGGTTGATATACGGTGCGCCACTTGTCATGATCTAATTTGTCATAGGGAGACCAGTATTTCCCTAGTGAACAATAAAATAGATCAGCACATTTGTCGTAGAGACTAATATTCCCACTCTTTCTTTCCTCTGTCCCTGCATGAACACAACGGCTCTTTTAAGAGCCAACCTTACCTTTCATCTATTTTTTATATATTTTTTTTTAAACTTTTTTTTTTTTTTTTTTTACCGTACGCGTACGGTACGCGTAATTTCTTTTTTTTTTTTAAAAAAAAACACTAAAAATCAATTATCACATTACAAGGTCCTTGAGAGACTACAATTAAAAACTGCAAATGTGATTGTAGAGAAGTGGAAAAAAGGGACCATGACATTATTGACTTACCATACCCACTCAAAAAAAGATTTATTCATTTAATTTTTTTTTTAATTGCTTTAAAAATGGTTCTAGTTTTCGAAAATTTTCTATCTCAATCTGAAAAAAAAGAAAAAAGTATTAATATTTAATAAAACATTTAATAATACAGTACACATATTTACATATTTTTCAAAAAATATTTTTGCCTTTTTTTTGCTGTTTTCAGAAAATATTGCATTTCACTATAAATTGTGAAAGCAATTGCATTCATCATTTAACAGCAGGCAAAAAAAAAATTAACAATCTCGAAGATTGTTTTTAAAAAAGCCCACAATCTCTTTTTGCATAAACATAACTTTATAGAAATGCATAATATTCTTAAAAAATATCATCTAATATCAATACTTATTTCTTTAAAATACCGTCTGATATTTTTGTTTCAGAAGTATAATCACAATAATATATGTCAAATAACTCCACAATACATCTGGTTCCATTTCCTTTAGGCCAAATAGTAATTTTAAAATTCTTTTTTTGTTTAATTTCCAATGGTAATCCAATAAAAAACAAAAGTTTAAATTGTACAGATGTCACCGATTCTCTGTAACATTTTGGTTTCCGAAAGATTAATTAATAATTAAATAAGTCCACAATAGAATTGTTTACTTTTCCGCATGGCCAAACAGTAATTTTAAAAATCTTTTTTGAAAAAATTTCCAATGGCAATCCAATAACATTCCAAAATTTAAATTGTGCAGATGTTACCGATTTTTTCTAAATTTTTGGTTTTCGAAAGTTTCCTTAAAAAATGGAAAAATTCCACATTACAATTGGTTACCTTTCCATTAGGCCAAATGATAATTTGTTAAATCTTTTTATTTGTAAATTCCAAATGGTAATCCAATAAAATGGTAAAATTGTTTTGTCCAGATGTTTTCAAATCTCTCTAAAATTTAGGTTTCAGGAAGATTAGATAGGAATTTGCTAAATCAAAAGGCAAACGTTGCTTAAAAATCAATTGGGAATCATTACACAGTGTCCAGCCTTTTTCACATTTAAGATAAACTGTGTAATGACCAGAAGTTACAGTAGGTCCATCATGGAAAATTATTGCAACTGTTACAAAAGTTTTTCCTGAAATTGATAATTGCCGTCCTGTAAACTTCTTTATTAAAGTATCCAATTTTGAACCATCAGCTCTACATCGTTGCATCATTAAAATTACATACTGTCTGTATTCCTTTAAAATTAATGTTGAAAACATGTCAGATTTACACTCACCGCATTGCATGCTATGATTAGCATCTTTAACTAATTTAGCAAAAGTGACTGTTTTACTCTCTGGCAATGTTAAATAAATAAACCTTTCAGAATCAACATTAGAGCCACATATATTATAACAGTTTTCACAACTATGTTCCCATTTATAAGAGAGACCAAATACATTTTCAATGTTAACCCCTTCTTCTTCCAGTACCTGAAGAAAATAAATCAAGAATTCCTGTGCGTCTTGCTGTACATTTTGAGAAAACTGTGTTCGTCCTGAACATACATCTAAAACTTTTCTAATTTCAGTAGCACTTTCTATTTGAGTTTTATCATTACTCAGCTTTTCAAAAAGGAGACTCAGCACAGAACAGAATCTTTTTCCCTGATTTACTATTATCTGCTCTTGCAAACTTTCCAGATAAAATGCAACATTCAGCACTACATTAGCGTAGCAGTTGACACCAGAGCTATTTTCAAAATAACATCCTACAACCTGTTCTTCATTTTCCTTATTCTTTTTGCTTGCAATTACATCACTCCTCTTTTTTTTCCTCCTCTCTACATCTTCATTACAGATATTCTCATTTCTCCTTTTACGAGAAACTACACGTTTCTCCAACACAGGATACTGACCTAAATGAGGAGCATAGCTTCTTCTTAATCTATTATACTCCTTTACACAATTTGTATCAGCACTAACTTTTGAATCATCAAAGTCTATCATGAATAAACCTGATAATGTTTTCACTCGTGACAAAGCAACATATGCCATACCTTCTTTGAACACAGTTGAACCAATGTTCACAAATGCACAATCTACAGTCAATCCTTGAGACTTGTGAATAGTTACAGCATATGCTAGCGAAAACGGAAACTGCTTCCTACGTACATATAAGTCTTTCACAAGCATGAAACGAACTGAACAACGACAAATGTCTTTAACTTCTTCTATCTGATCAAATTTTATTTTTAAACATTCAATTCCATCTTTTTTCTGATAATTAATAAAACCCACAACTCTTCCCATAGCTCCATTAACGAAACCTTTTTCAACATCCAAATTTCTCCTTAAAAATACTCTACAGTTCATGCAAACATATAGATTTTTTTCTAATCCAGCTGTTTTGGAAATCTTCTTCTCTAGTGAATACAATTTATTTTTCAGTGTGCCTGTTAATGTGACAGTAATTCTTCCATCCTCAATTTTGTCCACTGCTTCCAATTTCCTGATATCTTCCTTTTCCAATTTCAAAAGCTCCTCATTGAATATTGAGCATTCACGTAGAGTTGGCATTAAGCAGATGACACTTTTGTTTTCTGCAATGTTCTTGTATATCTTCTCTGCAACTATTTCTTCCTTTGGAAATAAATTATGTAGCAGCCGACTCTGTAATGCTTTTTTGCCAGCTTCTGTGAGTAGTCCAATCCTGATATCTTTCAGAATACTTCCATATTCTTCATCGTTTGCTTGCCTCATATTAGTTGTAAGTTCCTTGTACTCAAAGAAGGACCAAATATTTGTATTACCGAAGCTTCCCAATGACTTCTTCGTGTCTTCATGTGTCACAGTATTAAACACTGGTTGTCCTTTAACTGGAGTAAGTTGCAAAAGATCTCCAAAAACTATGACGTGTTTTCCTCCAAATAACATGTCATAGTCTGACTTCAGAATTTGCTGCATTCTTAAATGCACAAAGGCAAGCATTAAGTTCGATACCATGCTCACCTCATCAATAATGAGAACTTCCATCTTCTTCAATACTCTTGAAACTTCCAAGCATGCTTCTCCAGTTAGCTTGTTGTATTGTATTTTGTTCTCATGCTCCACTGGTAACATTAGCAAACGATATAAAGTGATTCCTTTTATGTTATATGCTGCTAACCCAGTTGGAGCAGTAACCACACAAGACAAAGTAGAATCCGTTTTTTGCTGTAGGTAGCTTCTGATGACTTTTATTAGGAAACTTTTTCCAGTTCCAGCTTGTCCGCTTACATACATCGTGATTGGATGAAATGATGTGCATGAGCACTCTTTTTTTTCATGTAGAAATCCGTGATCAATTTTTTTTCTGATCTCTTCATAAATTTGTTGCTGCTCTTCGTTCAGTTGTCTTTCCAAATTTTGTAAGTCTATAAATTCTCCTTGAGCTTGATTCATAGCCGTTTCCACTTCATTCATGGCTATTGATGCTTCATTTTCAACGATTGGTTGTCCTAGGGGATCTTGACTGAGTGTTCCTGAACTTTGGCTGTCCTGAGAACTGTCTCTAGCTATTTCTGCTGCAATTGTAGTTTCCTGTTCAATTTCTTCATTTAACATTTGCAGATAAGTTGTGAATGTATTGCATTGTATGCTGTCTTTGCAAGCATTAAAAGAATCTTCATAGCTTTGAAATTCTCCCAGTAGTTCATCCTCTGTACGCCATGGTTTAAACAGCTGTAAAAGAGCCAAGTAGTAAAATTCCTTTTTGTCAGTAGTGTCGCAACTCAGCTTCCGGTGATTTATCAAACTTCCTTTTGTGTGCTTCACCAAACATCCTTCCTCACCAATGACTTTATATTTTCCATTGTTGATGTCTTCTGCGGCTTTCCGTGAATAAATGTAGTTCTGCAGCACTTCATAGAGACACATGTTCTCCAGATGATGACTTCTCTTTGGGTAATATGTGTCCAACATGTTTGATTTCAAAATATCTGTACTTTCTGGGTCATTCTCGGCCAAATATTCAATTTCTCCAACAGATTTCAGTACCCGATTTCTCATTGCTGCAAGGCCTAAACTTGCCCAAATTATTCTTCTTGATTTCGAGTAGAGACTTGCAAAAGATAACCTATCTGAACATTCGTAGGATCCAATTTCTCGATGCGATAACATCTTCAAACTGAAACTGTACAGCTTCTTACTGACAGTTTTCTCGTGAGAAATCTCTTCCCACATTTCCTTCAATTCTGTTTTTTCTGATTTCGTAATGTAAGACGTTACATATCGAGCAACAGCAATGGAATTGTCAGCTACATACTGTATATCCATGTTAGCGTTCCACATGGATAAAATCACTGGGTTGTAGTCATTTATATTTTTTGATTCTTCTTTTCTTTTAAGGTTGTAGGTATTCTTAGGTGATTTTCTTGTGATAGTATGTCTCACAGATGACATAAAACTGTTAACTCTTCCATTTGAAAGAACAGGTCTAGGAAATCCAAATCGACATTTAGTGTAGTATTTATATTTGCTCTTGTATTTCCGTCGACAGTATTTTCCACACCGATGACTTTGGAAACGTAAAACTTGCTCCTTTAACTTTTTCTCTTCTGTGCTTTTTGGTATAGCACATGTTGCATATTCTTCAATGTAAGATAACACTGCTTCTTCAGTATCTGTTCCAAACTTTGGGGCATCCTTGATCCACAACAGCATATGAATATGAGGAGCACCTCTTGCCTGGTACTCTTTTCTCCAAAAGAAATCCACTACTTCTCCTAGAGGTGGATTTTTTTTATTGCAGATGAAGGACATCATAGCCTCAAATCTATGATTGAAATATCTGCAAACATTAACTGGATCCAATGAGCACAGTTCTCCTGCTGTCTTGTATTCGATGTTTTTAATGTTTGAATTTGCCTCTCGTAGAAAATCCAGTAAATCATCCCAAGCGTACTCGGCACAGCTTAGGGTAAGGAACCATGTTGGAGTTCCTAAATTCCGTAACATGCATTTTAATTCACCATGGCGTCGGTACCAATATTCATTTGTCCCACGCTGACAAGCCATCAGATTGATCAGTTGTGTTTCCAAATGATCCTCTCGGTGCTGCACTTTCTCCATAAAATCCTTAGCAGACACATTTTGTAAATGTACTCCACTTTTTAAAATGTGATTTACTGCATAAGACAGTGCAGACAAGTCGCTTTCAAATAAAAGATGGAACAAATAAGGAATACTTTGTCAAAATCTGGGATCTTCAGCATATAGTCTTGTAGTCCGATACTCAGAAGCTGGAATCTGTTCCGGACGTTCATCGTATTGTCCTCCTTTTCCTTTAGGAAACAGCTGGGGAAAACATCGAGCTTCCAAGCTCTCCTCCCATACAGTCACAGGAGTTCCTTTTGCTTTCTTCATCTGAAATAGATCAATATTGTCTCCCATAACTTCTTTTGAATGAAGAGGATGTATGCTAAAATGTTCATAAATTTCTTCTTCCTTTGACTTGTCCACTTTTTCAATTTGTCCAGTTGGTGTTTCTGTGTCTTCTTGTAAATCTTCTTCTTCTTCTTCTTCTTCTATATAAATTGATTCATACCATTTGTTATTCCTTTTCAAATACAAATTTGCTCTTTGTACTTTCCGTACATCTACCAGCTCCTGCCAAATCTTCTTATTCTTTGTAGGTACACCATTAACCAGAATAATTAATGGTTCAGTTTCCAAAGTATCCGCATCAATAGTTTCCATATTTTTTTTCAAATCCAAGGGCAAATACACCACTCTACCTTTTAAACCTCTCAGTAAATCTGAAGGAGGTAATTTACCAGTTTTGGGCTCCATACGTACTATGGTCTGGAACGGATGAACACATTGAATGAGTATAGACTCATATGTATTTAATTCAGAAAGTTCAGCAGGAATAGCATCCAATTCTAAATTATTATGTACAGCTCTGGTCGGCATTCTATTTTCCTCTAACTTGTTGTAACAGTATTTACAAATACGCTGAACTTCACCCAATTCAAAACAATTTTCAAGAAATATATATGTGGCAAAATCCTTCCACTTATAATTATCTTCATTTTCACTCTTTCTGTAGAGATCAACATACCTGGTTTGTTTTCTATAATGAGTTCTGCGGCAACAAATACAAGTAATATTTGGTCTTTCATTAGAGATTATTGCAAATTTTGTTATGTGATCATTAAATGTCTTACTTACAAAGGGTTCTACATTCTCTTCCACTTCTTCCTCATTTACTGTGTCCTTCTCTGCACTGTTTTGTTCAGGACCAAAGTAACAAAACTGAATTTCATCAACAACCTTCTCTACATCTGATACCGTTCCACGGAACAGAGCCCTATTCAATTCATCTAACTTTATTGCTGGACTTTTAGCAAAATACAACCGTCTCACAAACTTTCTCATTTCAGTATGATGAACAGCCAGCATCCTAAAATGATGGAAAACACTATTACACACTTTTCTAGATAGACAAGCCAGAGAATGACCCTGCAAACCAGTATTCTCTCTCACTCTGCATGGATCCAAACTTTGAAGCACCTTAATCTTCTGTTTTACACTTTTTTTGCTATATTCTCTTAGAAACTCACGAAATTTATCAATAGATTCCTGACGCACAGTGCAAATACTACTACAATTCCAAGTGTACACTGGGGCTTTAGGACGTCTCCCCATAGCCTCATCCGCCATCACTTGTACCTCATCTCTTGGAACCATTATCTCCTTCTCCATTATGCAACCATTTTTCACTTCATAAGCACGACCTCTGGTGTCAACTGCATGCAGCAAACTATTACTTTGAAAATAACTCTCTTCATTAAAAAAAGGTTCACTACTTGAACTATGCATCCATTTTCCTAAAAACACTTTAGAAAAGTTTGTTCTGTTCACTACTCTTTTCCTTTTGCTATGTGATTTCAGTACATTAACCATTTTGTCTAATGTACGCATCCTATTCAAAATTAAAATGAATAGTTTCCTTTTTAATTCTAATGCCTTTGCTGCAATGGCTTCAATTTCTTTTTTTCTCTTATAAAACTTAGTCTTTTGCTTATATTTCTTCACATCCTTTATCAAATTGGACATAACTCTTCTCTGAAACATTTTTCTACGTATCTCTTTAAACGCTGTTTTTCTGTTTAAGTTAATCTTTTTAGTTGCAGAAGGTATATTTGCATTAACTAAATTCTCAATTTTTTCCTGTGCTTTTCGATTGAAATCATTCTTTCCAGTACAGACATTTTGTATATTTTTCCTTTTTTTGAATATGTTTTTTAGAAAAAATTTTGTCTGCTTACCAGAAGATTTTTTCTTTTTCCCAACATGAGCATCTTCAACTAACTTAGGTCCTCCAGTTGTCTTCAAATATAGGTTTTTTTTGTGGTCTTTTTTTACTCTGGATTTTGTAGGCATCTTAAATTTTGTTCACTACTCTTCAGCAATACCTGAAAAAAACTAAAAAAAAATTCCTTTATTTTATTTAAATATATTACTACATTTGTTTTCACATTAGTCACAAAACGAAATTTCTTTGCCAATTTGAAAGCACACTTACTGCTCTTTTTTTTGGCAAGTGATAATCACTTTTACAGACTGACACATTATGAATCCACTTTTCAGATTTTTTAAAAAGCACATGTCCAAACTGCTTTTTCAGACCATCACCATTTGTAACCTGGGTGACTGCCTACACTCCAGCAAGGGCAACCAGCCTTAGTGATGCTGAATGTATTTGCATTACTGACTGAAACCTCAAACCCCACTCGCTTGTGAATACTGTGCATGATTCCACATGGTAAGCAGCTGGGTGTGTGCTAAGAGTCTGCTTCTGCACCAAAAAATGGCTCCCCCTTTCCTTCTAATGCAACTGTGAAATCACCAGAGCAATACGCAATAAATCTCTGCCTGTAATTCCTATTTGCACACAGAGTCATGTTTTCACATTAGTCACAAAACGAAATTTCTTTCCCAATTTGATAGCACACTTACTGCTCTTTTTTTTGGCAAGTGATAATCACTTTTACAGACTGACACATTATGAATCCACTTTTCAGATTTTTTAAAAAGCACATGTCCAAACTGCTTTTTCAGACCATCACCATTTGTAACCTGGGTGACTGCCTACACTCCAGCAAGGGCAACCAGCCTTAGTGATGCTGAATGTATTTGCATTACTGACTGAAACCTCAAACCCCACTCGCTTGTGAATATTGTGCATGATTCCACATGGTAAGCAGCTGGCTGTGTGCTAAGAGTCTGCTTCTGCACCAAAAAATGGCTCCCCCTTTCCATCTAATGCAACTGTAAAATCACCAGAGCAATACGCAATAAATCTCTGCCTGTAATTCCTATTTGCACACAGAGTCATGTTTTCACATTAGTCACAACACGAAATTTCTTTGCCAATTTGAAAGCACACTTACTGCTCTTTTTTTTGGCAAGTGATAAACACTTTTACAGACTGACACATTATGAATCCACTTTTCAGATTTTTTTAAAAGCACATGTCCAAACTGCTTTTTCAGACCAGCACCATTTGTAACCTGGGTGACTGCCTACACTCCAGCAAGGGCAACCAGCCTTAGTGATGCTGAATGTATTTGCATTACTGACTGAAACCTCAAACCCCACTCGCTTGTGAATACTGTGCATGATTCCACATGGTAAGTAGCTGGCTGTGTGCTAAGAGTCAGCTTCTGCACCAAAAAATGGCTCCCCCTTTCCATCTAATGCAACTGTGAAATCACCAGAGCAATACGCAATAAATCTCTGCCTGTAATTCCTCTTTGCACACAGAGTCATGTTTTCACATTAGTCACAAAACGAAATTTCTTTGCCAATTTGAAAGCACACTTACTGCTCTTTTTTTTGGCAAGTGATAAACACGTTTACAGACTGACACATTATGAATCCACTTTTCAGATTTTTTTAAAAAGCACATGTCCAAACTGCTTTTTCAGACCAGCACCATTTGTAACCTGGGTGACTGCCTACACTCCAGCAAGGGCAACCAGCCTTAGTGATGCTGAATGTATTTGCATTACTGACTGAAACCTCAAACCCCACTCGCTTGTGAATACTGTGCATGATTCCACATAGTAAGCAGCTGGGTGTGTGCTAAGAGTCTGCTTCTGCACCAAAAAATGGCTCCCCCTTTCCATCTAATGCAACTGTGAAATCACCAGAGCAATACGCAATAAATCTCTGCCTATAATTCCTCTTTGCACACAGAGTCATGTTTTCACATTAGTCACAAAACGAAATTTCTTTGCCAATTTGAAAGCACACTTACTGCTCTTTTTTTTTGGCAAGTGATAAACACTTTTACAGACTGACACATTATGAATCCACTTTTCAGATTTTTTAAAAAGCACATGTCCAAACTGCTTTTTCAGACCAGCACCATTTGTAACCTGGGTGACTGCCTACACTCCAGCAAGGGCAACCAGCCTTAGTGATGCTGAATGTGTTTGCATTACTGACTGAAACCTCAAACCCCACTCGCTTGTGAATACTGTGCATGATTCCACATGGTAAGTAGCTGGCTGTGTGCTAAGAGTCTGCTTCTGCACCAAAAAATGGCTCCCCCTTTCCATCTAATGCAACTGTGAAATCACCAGAGCAATACGCAATAAATCTCTGCCTGTAATTCCTATTTGCACACAGAGTCATGTTTTCACATTAGTCACAAAACGAAATTTCTTTGCCAATTTGAAAGCACACTTACTGCTCTTTTTTTTGGCAAGTGATAAACACTTTTACAGACTGACACATTATGAATCCACTTTTCAGATTTTTTAAAAAGCACATGTCCAAACTGCTTTTTCAGACCAGCACCATTTGTAACCTGGGTGACTGCCTACACTCCAGCAAGGGCAACCAGCCTTAGTGATGCTGAATGTATTTGCATTACTGACTGAAACCTCAAACCCCACTCGCTTGTGAATACTGTGCATGATTCCACATGGTAAGTAGCTGGCTGTGTGCTAAGAGTCAGCTTCTGCACCAAAAAATGGCTCCCCCTTTCCATCTAATGCAACTGTGAAATCACCAGAGCAATACGCAATAAATCTCTGCCTGTAATTCCTATTTGCACACAGAGTCATGTTTTCACATTAGTCACAAAACGAAATTTCTTTGCCAATTTGAAAGCACACTTACTGCTCTTTTTTTTGGCAAGTGATAAACACTTTTACAGACTGACACATTATGAATCCACTTTTCAGATTTTTTAAAAAGCACATGTCCAAACTGCTTTTTCAGAACAGCACCATTTGTAACCTGGGTGACTGCCTACACTCCAGCAAGGGCAACCAGCCTTAGTGATGCTGAATGTATTTGCATTACTGACTGAAACCTCAAACCCCACTCGCTTGTGAATACTGTGCATGATTCCACATAGTAAGCAGCTGGGTGTGTGCTAAGAGTCTGCTTCTGCACCAAAAAATGGCTCCCCCTTTCCATCTAATGCAACTGTGAAATCACCAGAGCAATACGCAATAAATCTCTGCCTATAATTCCTCTTTGCACACAGAGTCATGTTTTCACATTAGTCACAAAACGAAATTTCTTTGCCAATTTGAAAGCACACTTACTGCTCTTTTTTTTGGCAAGTGATAAACACTTTTACAGACTGACACATTATGAATCCACTTTTCAGATTTTTTAAAAAGCACATGTCCAAACTGCTTTTTCAGACCAGCACCATTTGTAACCTGGGTGACTGCCTACACTCCAGCAAGGGCAAACAGCCTTAGTGATGCTGAATGTATTTGCATTACTGAGTCCAACCTCAAACCCTTAAACTATTCTTTTATTATACCAGTACACCTTAATTTATTGTGAAAACATAGTCCATATTATTTTACTTGTTCCTCACATTTAAATTTCTCCCAAAACAGAAAATAATAAACACAACTTCAACAAAAAGAATTGCATTTCTATTATTCATTTCTTAATTTACCATATACATCCCCTCTCAAACTCTAAACTCACCTTTAAAATTAGTTAGTTGTGAAAGAAATGTGGCACTCAAACAGCAGATTATCAGAGCCAGGATCTCTGTTCTTTACACCTCTCTCCTCTCAGCAGAACCAGATAATGGCAAACTTTCCCTCTCTTTTTCCACACATATACATGTTAGTTTCAAATCTCAGTGCTTGCCCCTTTTTTTCAAATGTAATCACTCATTTCTATTGGTTGAAAACCAACCCTTTTCCAAAAGTACCCTTCCCCCAACTTGACTTCTGCCTAGTACCCTTCCCCCAACTTGACTTCTGCCTGCTACCATAGCAACAGCTCATGGAACACTGCTGTGTGGAGTCAGGTCAGAAGTTCGCCAAACAATGTTTCAATTCCACAGAGCAAGAGTGCTTGACTTTTCAAACCTAACAGCAAATCCATAGTACTGTTCTTTGGTAACACATTTTTCTGTACCAATACAAAACATGCTTCTATTAATTTACACATACAGCCTAGTTTTTATTCTAGAATGGTATGAAACAGCCAATCAGTTCTTTTTTTTATGAAAAAAATATGTATGCCTCCATTTCCAAACTGTCTTTCTTTTCATATTGCCATTCTACTGAATTACACCTCCTGAGTGCATCCAGTTCTCCTTTGAAGATGTTCACAGTGTGGATTGTAGGGCACAGCTATGTCTTCTGGAGTGAAAAGTATGCAGAGAAAACAGGTATGGTGAGAGACCTTGCTTTGCCAAATGTAGACATTAAATGGATTGGTCAGAGAGGGTTAAAGTGGCACCAATTGATGCCATTGGTGAAATCCTTCATGCACATCCAACACCCTGACCTCATAATAGTGCACTGTGGTGGCAATGACCTAGGCACTATGACTGGGGTAGGTCTGGAAATGCTTATGAAGGACACCTTTGCACAACTGTTTTCACTTTTCCCTAAAACTGCCTTTGTGTTTTCTAACATATGCCAAAGGCAAAAATGGAACTGGTCCAATCATTTCTGTCCGCAGATTGACAAAGCAAGAAAGCACGTCAACAAATCTGTTTCTGCTTTCCTCCGTGACTATGGTATGGGTTCCATTTACCACAACAACTTGCGTTATGACATGCAAGACATTTATAGAGGAGATGGTGTGCACTTCAATGATGAAGGGAACAGAGTCTTCCTCTTGAACCTTAGACTCTGCATCGGTACTTACTTGTAGGTACCACTAAAAAATCACTTCATAAACACAACGGCTCTTTTTAGAGCCCCCTAATATCTAAACACTTAAATCTGATTTTCATTTCTTTTTTTTTTTTTTTTTACCGTACGCTTACCGTACGCGTACCCCGCGATTTTTTTTAAAATCAATAAATGTTTTCTTTGTACTTTTCTGTCCTTCTTTGACCCCCTTACAAATGTTAGGGGGTCTGTAATTCTCCTCCTTGCCCCCTTTTCTTGTTATCACTCTTTTTTTTCTGAGTGAAACACACGAAATGGCGGCCGCCGCTTCCTGGTTTCGACCGATTCGAATGTTTACTAAGATCTAAGAGCCAATCAGAATCGGGCTCGCGCACGCCACCGTACGCATACGGTAAGCGTACCGTAAGCGCACCGTAAGCTGGCTCAGATATATATATTGATTTAAAGGCTATTTTCTCAGAATCTACTGAACAGATTTACACCAAACCTACAAAAGGCACTTCCTTGACCTGAGGACTACCTCTCTGCCAAATTTCTAGTAATTCTGTTCAGCCGTTCGGGCTGTAGCCCTGTCTAAAGGTCCTATGGAAAAATGCATGGGAAAAACGCGTTTTGGGACCCCCCTTTTATCTCAGCCCCCGCTTGACGAATCCCCCCGAGACTTTCAGGGAAGGAGCGGAGCGTAGCGCCCCACCTATTTTGAAAAATTCGCGAGGATTCGTCGACCGGCGCCAAAGTTATTCAAAATAGAATGTTGCGGATTTCCTATGGAAACGTGGTCCTAACTATAACTACCTACTGGCGACCGCCAGTAGGTAATATATATATATATATATATATATATATATATATATATATATATATATATATATATATATATTATCGCTACCAAGTTGCACCAAGAGCCAAGGCACTCGTAGGCGGGTGCTGTAACGCGGTCACAGCGGACCGTCAATTGAACTGGTTGTGTTGACAGAAGCCCACTGGAGGGTCAAGTTTAAATTATAAAATTCGGCAAAGCGGAGCAAATCCACCGGAGGGTCATCAACATCAACAGCAGCACTACACATCCCATAGTGCACGGCGTAGAATTGACTCACCTGTGAGGTCCCACTGTAGGGATATAATGGCCGCGAACTGCTTTTGCTCCGTGATGCCGTTAAGCCTGTGATCAAGAGTCAGGAGACTCGAAACGCGTTAGGCACCTTAAATATCTGGACTACACAAACCTGTATTGCTCCTGCAATTGAATGAAGCTTTTTACAAGTGGCCTGCAGTGGAGTGCTCTTTCGTTCTTCTGGACAAGACATGGTAAACAATATTACGGCTGTCCCGCCGTGAAAGAAGCACCGCCATTGAAGTGAATAATGGAGCCGCTGGGGCACAGAACTACTCGCAGCCCAGTTGCGGTCACAGCGGACCGTCAATTGAACTGGTTGTGTTGACAGAAGCCCACTGGAGGGTCAAGTTTAAATTATAAAATTCGGCAAAGCGGAGCAAATCCACCGGAGGGTCATCAACATCAACAGCAGCACTACACATCCCATAGTGCACGGCGTAGAATTGACTCACCTGTGAGGTCCCACTGTAGGGATATAATGGCCGCGAACTGCTTTTGCTCCGTGATGCCGTTAAGCCTGTGATCAAGAGTCAGGAGACTCGAAACGCGTTAGGCACCTTAAATATCTGGACTACACAAACCTGTATTGCTCCTGCAATTGAATAAAGCTTTTTACAAGTGGCCTGCAGTGGAGTGCTCTTTCGTTCTTCTGGACAAGACATGGTAAACAATATTACGGCTGTCCTGCCGTGAAAGAAGCACCGCCATTGAAGTGAATAATGGAGCCGCTGGGGCACAGAGCTACTCGCAGCCCCGTTGCGGTCACAGCGGACCGTCAATTGAACTGGTTGTGTTGACAGAAGCCCACTGGAGGGTCAAGTTTAAATTATAAAATTCGGCAAAGCGGAGCAAATCCACCGGAGGGTCATCAACATCAACAGCAGCACTACACATCCCATAGTGCACGGCGTAGAATTGACTCACCTGTGAGGTCCCACTGTAGGGATATAATGGCCCCGAACTGCTTTTGCTCCGTGATGCCGTTAAGCCTGTGATCAAGAGTCAGGAGACTCGAAACGCGTTAGGCACCTTAAATATCTGGACTACACAAACCTGTATTGCTCCTGCAATTGAATAAAGCTTTTTACAAGTGGCCTGCAGTGGAGTGCTCTTTCGTTCTTCTGGACAAGACATGGTAAACAAAAACATATATATATATATATATACATACACATACACATACACACGCGCACACACACACACACATATATATTGGCTGCTTTTGTTTTGCTAATAACGGTGGCACCATTTCATGAGTCTTCATGCAATTTTTAAAACTAGTACCCTTCAGCTGCTGTTTGGAAAGCTATGGGGGTCATTCCGTAAGCAGGGGCCGGGAAAAACGGGGTGTCGCAAATGTTTTCCCTGTGGAAAGTCTAAGGGGATTTAGTATTCTTTTTTCAACTACACCCCAAATGGCTGAACGGATTTACATCATATTTGTCAGGAAGCTAAACCCGAGTGGTTTAATTAACATACAGTAATCATATATTACTTTATGTTAAAAAAAAAACGAAATCCACTGAGAATAGCAAAGGTAATGGGGACACTATAGTTAGGCTGACGTTTTACCCACACAAAACCACAGAAATTCAGCAGTTATAGTTATACGTATATGTATCCGAAGAAACTATAACTTGTATCTGTAAGTAACTTTGGGCCACAAGTTATAGTTTCTTTACATAAGTATAACCATAAGCATAACTTTAACTGCTGAATTTCTATGGTTTAGTGTGGGTAAAATTGTGCTTCATTTATAATTAATTTCATTTTGTAGGTGGACAAGGGATAAGGAGTGAGGACATGAAAAGCACAGACTAGAATTCAGATGTACTTCAGCTGCCTAGGAAATAAATTAAAACTTCCAACAATTTTCTAAAACTATGTATATAGTAAGGGCTAAATGACTCCTAACAACGACAAAAAGAAAAAGACTGGGCACTGAGGTCTAACTGTGACAAATGGAGTAATGTACTACAGATGGCATGGGCATACCGTACTATAAGACCCCAAACTAGACTACCGAGTATCTTAGCGAGTCAGAGCACCCCAATTCTTAATTTAGGTGGCAGTGCAAGTTAAACACATAGAGCACAGTAAAACACATTAATGTCTCTCAATAAGTTTAAAATTGCAGTTACTGATTTGCTTTGTGATAGGAAAGTACTTTAATACCCACATAGTGAAATATTATACATACAAGAGAGCTTTTAAAAGAAACCCAAAATTGCTTGCCAAAGAACTGATTTCAAATGTAATCACAGTGCCTTTATGCTTACAGTTTCCCTTGAAGCTGGAGTCTATGAACAGTTTTCCTAAATTGACCAGGTTTGCGATCCTTGGGTCTGCGGTCTCAACCGGCAGAGGCATGCATGCGATTTCGGACTTTCTCTTGCTACCACCTGGCAGCCACCTGTACCAGTTACTAGCCATCAAAGGTATCACATTTCTTTGTGATAGTACTGGCTGAGGCCTGTGCTACTATTCAAAATGTATAAGATTTTTATGAGGTTTTAATATGCCTCCTTTGGAACTCACTGACCCATCTGAATTACCCACACCTAGAGGAGTGGCCTACTCAAAAATCTGGCAAGCAAAAGGTCAGTAAAAGTAGTGTGCAGGGACAGTGTCAATGTCTGATGAGTGAGGCACGAGTTAAAAAAAGGCTGCCCCAGGCAGATGAAATGTGGTTCTGGTGCTCATTCATCACAATTCCCATAAAGGAAATAGGGTGTTTAAAAGGGGCAGTTGCATTTTCACAGGGCCCGAGGTGTTCACATGGTCGCAGGCATGGACTCTGGCCATTAAGACAAGGCTAAAGTAAATAGACCAGGGGTTCAAGGGCTAATATCTCAGGAATCAGTTTGTACATGATCAATGGTTGCTGATACCGGTGCAGCCTTGCCCGGTTACCTCTATGACTTCCTCAGGCCAAAGGATGGAACCGAGGTGATGTTTGAAATTCCTTGAGCTGGATAGGGTTCATGGTTTTCCTACAGCAAGAGCAGGGTATTGGACAAAAGTTGCTCACTGATTCAAATATATGGGGCAACTGTCTTCCCAGGTCCTTTAGGAATCACGCTTTCACCAATGTCAGTCCCACAAACACCAGCTAGAGAGGCGCCTTTCCAATATTTTCAAGAGGGATGCACTTTGGCGCCAGCTTAGCCTCAGAGCACCATTCAGTCAGCTCAGTCCATTTTAACTGCAGGGCTGTCAGTGAGCTTGAATGATTGTCATGCTCACTGGGGCACAGAGAGAACAAATGAAAATGAGGTGTGGGAAAATATCCAAATGGTATTTTGTAGGGAAAACGATAAATTAGTCCCTACATATGGGAGCCTAGTCATCGGAATTATTACTTCATTAATTGAGCACTCACAAATCTACCCCAAGTTGACTTTCAAATCAAAACTTTATATTTTCTGGAACATACATAAAACACATCAAACAAATAACAAGAACACAATAATCATCAATATTTCCTGATTCCTTCCTACCCTTACAATCTAATGATGGTTGTGAAAGAACAACAATTCATGCACGATCCGTGTGGAAGATAGTCCTGAACACACACATGGGAGGATTACTTCAAACCTCCACAAAGTCCCAAAAGTGTGTATCTGGGTGTCTTACATGTGATTTCTTCAATTCATGAAGTCGACGCATTTCAGCCCACTAAGTTGGGCCTCATCAGGACATGGGCAAAAAGAACACAATAATGTGCAAGGCCACTGAAACAGGGCAAACGCTCAGCCATCCAGAAGAAAGCCTCTGTGAAACAGGCTGCACTAAATGTCTTCAAATCAACTTTAAAGTCAGTGGCGAGTCCCTTCCTCCAAGGGCACACGCTTCACAGGGCTTCAAAACAATTATGCCACACTTCGTGTCCATAACCTCTCTCCTGCGGGTACTTGCCCAAAAGCAGGGGAGTTAGGGGCAACTCCGGACAGTGGTCCAAAAGACGTGCACTCGGTACTTCAAATCTGGTGAACGAGTCATGTGGGGCACAGTGAGCATGACAAACAATAACATGGGCGAGGTGGGCATAAGTAAACGTAAGTTTTTACTGTGAAGGTGGACATCGTAGTATTAGAGGGTATCCACGTACAGAAGTCTTCATACCCAACATTAGGCAACGTTCATGAGAGATAGAAGAGCATTTGGCAGGGAGCACGCATGGCTGCCAAACAAGAAGGCCTCCTAGGTCGGGAGCTCCTCAAGTCATCAGACAAAAGGAGCAAACTGGATCCTCTTAATCATTCAGTTTTCCGTGCAGAAGGTTGTTATGATCGTCGGGAGGCAGGCTGAGCCTGTTTTTGATGCTGAAATGGCTTTTTGGTGATTTTTACAACCCTTATTAGGTCCTTTTTCTTTTCCCTCACAGGCGGCGGCCATTTTAGATGCATTTGGCTTCCATCTAAGGAGGTTACTTTTCCCTGCCTTTCTTCTGCTGTTTGGACCCAGGAGATTTACCAACTTGCTCAGCTATTTCTATGGATCCCATCTGATGCTGTGCACTTCTTTGGCTTCCCTGCTGTGCTTCACATTGCTTATATGAGGCCCACCATGCTGAGGTAAGTTTTTCTTCTTAACTCTTCTGCAGTGTTCTATTTCTCTGACGTCGGAGGCAGGGGTCTGTTTGTTTTCGCACAGCTCTCCTTTCTATTCTTGGAAGCTTTATGGGCAGATTGCAGAAACTCAAGGCATTTCCTCTTCACACTACCTCATCCTCACAGAAACTGTTGTCATTCTTAAAGTCTGACAATTCTCCATTGAGGAGTACTTCACCTGCAACCAACATATCATCTCATCATCTTCATCTGCTAAAATTGCTCTGGCAGTGTCCTCATCTACCTACAGGAGGGTTAAGCAGGACCCCTCAATCCTGAGGATTCACCTTCTCCTATTTCTCTCAAGCTAGTACTTCGAGCACTCCCCCCTTTTGTGGAGGAAACCAATATGCGCATTCAGAACTTGGATGACAAATGGTCTCAAATGGAATCCAGAGTTACGGTTCTTGAACAACGTATCAGTGATGTGCATGATGAGTTGTTAAAAATTGCAGTTTTGGAGAAAGAGGTGGCGGTTTTGAAGGCTCATTCTGAAGACTTGGAAAATAGAAGGAGAATAAATAACCACTGCGGCCTTTAGGAAGGATTGGAGGGAACAGACTCTGTTTCCTTTTTTACTTCTTTTTTGCCTTAGCTGGTGGACTTACCTCCCTCCACACACTTGAACATTCAGAGAGCTCACTCTAGGTCCTCGCTCTCTTTCATCCTCTTCGAAATCCAAGCCCAGAGGTGTCATCATGTTCTTTCTGGAATTTACTAATCTATTGAAAGTCCTCAATGCAATGAAAGCTAAAAAGCAACTTTTATGGCAAGGCAGTAAAATCTTTATTTCACAGGATATCTCTAGAGCTGCAGCTGCCAGGTGGAAGGAGTTCCTAGATCTTTGCCCTGAACTACGCTCTTTGGTTGCCTTCTTTGGGTTTTTTCACCCTTGTCTCTTCAAAGTAACATTTCAGTATAAAACTTCCTCCTTCACTGCACCTGGAGAATTGCGACAATTTCTTTACCTACAAACTTCCAGTTCCATGGAGACGTCTGCTTCTTTGTCAAGATGAATACTTTTTGTGTTAGATGACTTTCCCTCTTTCGTAATATCAGTTTTGTATGTAATTTTCCGTATGCTCATTTTCGTACGCTTCTCTTAAGACCATTGTGCTCTTTGGAGTTACTGACTAACCTTTTTTTTCAGGCTCCTTGATGTTCTTTATCCTAGTCATTTATCTTATCATGTTCCGTTTGTCTGTCAACTCATCTCCTTTGCTGTGCCGTCTCACCCAGTGCTGTTGTCGACTCTCCCCAAGTGTTCATCCTCATCAGGTATGTTTTTGTAGTTGTCATTTTTGACATGTACTGTCTCTCTTTTTTTATTTTCTCTACTCTTTCCCTTTCTCTTCTTTAACCTGCTTTCGTTTTTGTTTCTTTACCTTTTGATATTCCTTTTGATATTTGTATGTTTGATGTAATTTGTTGTCTTAAAAGACTGGCGTTGTATTTATGTTTACACTTGTTACTTCATTCAGAGTTGTTTCTTGGGATGTTAAAGGAGTAATTAACCCTATAAAGTGGCAGGGAATTTTATCTCATTTAGCTAAAATTCCCCTGACCTCGTTCTCCTTCAAGAAAATCACCTTTCTGAACATGAGGCTTTGAACTTTAAATGAGGTTGGGTGGCCTCTGTTTTTGTTTCTCCTCCTTTAAAAAAGAAAAATAGTGTTATTCTTCTTTATTACAAGAATTTAGAGTTGGTAACTGTTTCTCAAGACTTTGATCCTGAAGGCAGATGTATTTTGTTAAGTTAATTGTAATGATATCCCCATAACTATTTGTAATATTTTTGGCCCCACCCAAACTGACACCTCTTTTTGGCCTAACAACTCCAAAAAATGTATTCAACATGCTGATGACTTTTTTTTATTTTAGGTGGTGATTGTAATCAATTAATACTCCCCTTTTTTGATCGTCAGTCCCCACTTAAGTTTATTCCCCACAAAATGCATAAACAATTCCTTTCCTTTATATCTCGACATCTTTTGGTGGACTCATGGAGAATCTGCAATCCATCTAATAAAGAATTTTCTTTCTTTTCCAGTCCCCATGGCTTTCCAGATTAGATCATATCTTTTTTTTTCCGTATTTTCACACCGATCCGAGCCGAGCGCGCAAGCAAGGAGGACGCCGAACTGCGACTCACAGCTCCCAGCCCGGCTCTTGTATTTTGGCCCCGCTGTCCTTCTATTAAGCGTCAGCATTGAGCTTTGAGGGGGTGGTCAAGTGCTGAGTGCAACCGAGTTTCACCCCCCTCCCCCACACTCCTGTCAGCGGTACCGCTGGGAGTGCATTGCTAGGAGCTAGCGTCAGTGCCAGAGGATCTCTGGAGTAGCCGAGGGGTGAAAGCTGCAAGCTTAAGCGGTGTGCAGTGTGGAGCCAAAAGCCGAGAGCAGGAGCAACAAGTGGAAGGACGCAGGCGGGCCAGAGGGTTCAGCCAGCGTCGCTGTGCCGGGTTCAGTACTGACCACCGCCTGCCGCTACCTGGATATACTGGCTGTTATGTGACTCTGCCAACCCCACCGCCTCGAGGACTTTCTGTTCAGAACTGCCCGCGCGCTGCAGCAGGAAGAAGCTGCCTGTAATTGTATTCACTTGAAGCTGCCTCGCAAATTGGGTTATATGCTTTTTTTACTGCTCCACTCGAAAAGCAAATAAAAGAGGGAGTCTACTGATGGGGTAAATCCTGCTCACTCAAGTAGGCACAGGCAGGAGCATCAGGCCTGTGTGGTGTTGTCGGACAGTAATTGACGGCCTTGTGTGCTGCAGAAGGCAAACATCTCATCACAGGCACTGTAGTGTTCCGGATCAGAGTGCACGCTGACTGAGCGGAGCAGCAAGTAGCGAGAGGAGTGGGAGTGGCTGGCGGCTGGTTTTCCAGCTGGTTTTCCCGGATTGCTGCAGATTTCTGCGGGTGCTTCGATTGTTGCGGCTTCTGCTCCCGCTAATACCTGCCAACAATGGGAATCTACTGCTGAAATAAAAAACTGTGAGTGCGGGCTGAGCTGGGGCTGGAGTTGGAGCCAGAGCTGCGGTGTTATTTCTTGCTCCGCACTCACAGGGCAACCAGGTTGGTGCTGCGCCTGTTGCTGGAATCAGTGCAACCTCCGAGTCACGTTTAATTCTCGCTGGAGTCACATAATTATTTTCAAGGCTGGCAAAATTAGTACTATTAGTACCATCGACTTGGATAATAGCTAACATAGCTAACATCCATTATTGACAACAGCACGAAGACATCTTACGACTGGCAGCACGAGCACGCACAGGAGCTGAGGAGCAGAGGAGCAGGAGCCGTTGCATGAGCCGGAGCTGGGTCAGAGGAGCAGAGGTTGTGCCTCATTGCTCTGTAACTCCTCCCAGACATCGCAAACGCTGCAGATGCGGATACTGCAGATCTAAGAGGAAGCTGAGAAGCAGACCGAAAGGCACGCTATTATCGAGCGCCGCCGCTGTGGTCTGAGCTGCCTGATACAACGTGGCATGGCACGGTACGGTACGGTGTTCTCACAGAGGAGTAAGGGGCTTTTCAGCGAGTATGGAGCAGAGCAGAGCTGCGGAGTATTTACAAGTGCGGGGAGCTGTGGGGAGCTGCCGGGAACTGCGGGAACTGTGGGATCTGTGTGTACTAGGACGACGAGCAGAGAGTAGAAGAGAGGAGCAGCCTGAGGGAAGGTGAAAGAGGCAAGAGGAAAGAGGAAAGTGGTGATCTCAGATCTTAGTTCTATTCTGCCAAAGCCGGCTGTCAATCTGTCAGTCTGCAGGCGGCAGGCTGCAACATTGAACCCATGAGCAGGGGTGCACAACAGACTGCCTTAGTTACCATCTTAAAACAAATACTCATACGCAGCCATTGATGCCATTTCCGCCACAGTCATCACCTTTACTATCATCGTCTTTACCCTCACCTTCACCTGCACCAGAAGCAGAAGATCTCTGTGTAAAGACCTCTGTGTAACGGCAGAGAGTGATAAATACCTCTACGCTGCCATTGCTGCCATCTCCGCCACTGTTATCGTCTTTACTATCATAGCCTTTACCCTCACCTCACCTTCACCAGAAGCAAAAGACCTCCGTGCAACGGCAGGGAGCCAAGGAAACGGTGAGGTTGGAGGTTGGAGTTGGAGTTTAAAATAGCTATTGATTCTCAGCTACCGATTTCTCAGAGTTATATTCTTTACTCTGACTGTGGACCGGACTGCAGGCTCCAGTACATAATAACAGAACGAAGAACGAGGCAACTGGCCGTTGGTCCGCTGGTCAGTAGCAAACAATGAGATCAGGCAAACAGAGATCTTTAGCCCCGCAAAAGAAAAAGAAACGGAGAGAAAACTTAGAGTCAGCGAGCCAAGACCTATCAAGGTCTCTAATTTCACTGCCAAGTGCTCTTGGCAGAAACTCAGGCATGGCGGCTTTGGGCGACGAAGGATTAGATGTAGCTTTTCCGAAAAATTCACTACCCAAAATAACGTCTAAATTTGCCTTTTTGAAAGACGCAGGCTCAGCTGTTTTTTCAAGCAACATGAAACTAAAGGGGCTCCCTGCTCCGCTAAGCCCGATAGTGTCTATCATAAAGGGACCTACTGGAGGATGTAACAACGGCGGCGAAACTCTAACCCAAGGAACATGCACCAACACCCTAGCACTACAGCCGTTAGAAGAGGGAGGCCCTATCCATCCCGCGTTGACAAATTTGGAGGCACATGCTGGACATACCCAGGGAAAAGTCCTTTTCAAGCCCATAGGTCTATTAGCAGCACAATCAGCACAATCAACTCAGTCAGAGCCTAAGAAGAAGTATACCGACGCACTTGTCAGCAGTACAAAATGCTCCTCCTCAAGAACCAACTTATTAAATAAAACTCCTATTCACTCTAAGCCTACCCTGGGTTGCAACTACTCTGAACCAGCATCAGAATCTGTCTTAAGTCCCACATCAGGTGTTAGCTTGGAGGGGAGCAAACATACAAACATTTTTACTCCAATATCACCAGCATCACAAGCACTAGCTGCTTTGGTGGTGGAAGGAAAAACTGTTTCAGGAAATAGCTCTCCTCAAAATGCGAGTGGGCAAACTTCCTTGCATAGCAGCCAAGCCATGGAGAGTGCTAGCGCGGTGGAGCGTAATCTCTCTTTTTTCAACACTAATGGATGGGATAACTTAATGTTTCCACATACAAGGGAATTCCCTATTCATTCTCAACCACCGCTACCCCCAAGAGAGGATTCAAAAGAAGTTCCTGGGCTAGAGAAAGCATGGACAACAGCTTTGGAAATCTTGCAAAGATCAGCGGATGCAATGAACTTCCAAGCTGGCAAAATGGATATTCAGATCAGCCTTTTGGATACACTTGCTACGTATATAATCAAAATTGATGAGAGAATCCTGAACTTGAACAACTTGATTAAACGGGCACAGGAAGATGGGGAGTATCAACAAAAAGGCTGTGGCTGCTCACCAATAATAGAGAAATTAGGATCCCTTCCGGAAACGATGGGGAACTTACTGGCAGACTTAAAAGGAATTGCATCCCTTAAGGTATCATCTCCGAGCTGCAAAAGACAAGACTTGACTCAAGGAATTAATGAAATGGAAACAAATAGCCATGGAGGGAGCAAGGATGCGTCAAACAGTTCTCTCCCACCCAAGGTCACTTTAGCGATTGTGAGCCCAAAGAATAAACAACAACAAAGTCCAGTGGAGGATAAAG
Source organism: Triturus cristatus (assembly GCF_964204655.1). NCBI lineage: Eukaryota > Metazoa > Chordata > Amphibia > Caudata > Salamandridae > Triturus > Triturus cristatus. Next base: position 517,307,785 of record NC_140588.1, read on the forward strand.
TTTCTATAGTTTCTAACATTTCTCCTTCCCATCAACAACAGGCCACGGAAGATCAATCTGGCAAAGGGAAAAGACAAAGGAAACGGAAGGGTCGAAACAAGATCAGCAGGGCGAGAAAGGGCCTGAGTCTTTATCCATTGTTCAACAATTGCTGAAGGCCAGCAAGCACAGTCCTCGACAACCAACTGGGTATTGATGATCCCGGTGACAAACTAGAGGCTCAATTATCTACCTCAGGAAGAGATCAAAAAAACAAATCGGATTTATGGGATGGAGCTGAAAGTAACGAGCTAGTCACGATCGATGAGGTCAACACAGGCCCAATAGAGGGAAACAAGCAAAAGGACTTAACCATCTTGAAAGGCACGCTTTCTCTAAATTCAAAGGGAAAAAAAAGGACAATAGCCTTAAGTCTCAGTGCCCCTAAGGACTTACCCTGTTCAAAGACTTCGGACAGCCAGGCTCCTCAATTCACTTCAAGTAAAGGCCTTATAGGCCCTTACCAGTCGGAGGGGCCGTGCAAGAATGAAGAGCTGACAAAAACCAGGGAAAAGAACTCACGGAGCCCCAGCGTACAAACCAGTCTATTTCCTCTGCCGGCCCAGAAAGTAACATTGGGTTGCCCACTGCAAAAACCAATAGGAGATGCCCTGTACTATGCGGCTGCTGGTCAGGGGAGACTAGCAGAAAGTCAAGTAGGTTCGGCTTACAGCGACACCACAGCCACGCTCCTCTATCCGGAGTACAAATCAAAAGGTAGCTGGGATATACTAAATCGAGGGAATATTATTCGTCTGCTGAAAGGCTTGGATCCATCAAATCCAATAACTTCGCAGGACATAATCTCCATAGAATTTATCGCTCCTAGCACTGGCCAATCGAATGAAAGTACAAAGGTCACTTGGAGAACGCAAGAGATAGCGGACAAAATCCTGCAACAATCGGATGCCTTCAATTCATGGGGCATTCTTATTCAACCTGGTAGAGATCCGGGCTACCCACATCCCTTGAGGGAGCAACACAGCCTTGGAAACCCAAATATAGGAAAAAGTGCAGTATACTCCATCTTGAGGGGCGCCCGCAACCAAACTCCTCCGCCTGATGCAAACAACGCAAAAAATAAAGTGGGAGAGACCAAAGGGGATTCGAGCAATGCAGATTCATGGTCCTGGCTTGCGGGTGCTTTGAACTCCACCAGGCTACTACGCTGACATGACAATTGCCAGCGGGGACATGACACCAGCCCGTTAAGGATCTGCTCGTGGAACATAAATGGGCTAGCAAGGAAAATGGAGGACTCAGTTATAATTGCTTACTTACAAACGTTTGATATCATATTCCTACAGGAAACATGGCTACTGGATCCGCAGGAAATTGAAGGTTACAAAAGCCACCATATTCCAGCCCAGAAAACGAAATCCACTGGAAGAGGCAGCGGTGGCTTAGCAATACTCATATCAATCAAAAATGCAATTATATCATGGGACCTTGCAAATGATTCTCATTCTCTTCAGATGTTTGGAATCACATTGAGAACAAACAAAGGGCAGCCTAGGGCATTAACTCTAATAAATGTCTATGTTCGACCAAACTCGGCTGCTAGACAAGCCTTTTCAGATGAACTGATTGAGACCTTAGCGAGAATGAAGTCAAGCCTGGTGAACACAGATTTTATCCTATCAGGTGACTTTAACACGTGGCTTATGTCAGATTCACATGCCAACGAGGTAACCCTTGCTCAAGAAAATGGGTGGTCCATTCCATTACAAGTCCCTCCTACATGGCAAAAAGAAGATCTAAAGGGTCGCTCCTTACAAATCAACTTGGAAAATCTTGGACTAAGGGCTCTAAATGGGCGATTCTATCCCGACAAACCACCAAGTCCTTCATACCTATCAAAAACCGGGGCATCTTTGATTGATTATACCTTTGTTAACCTCGGTCTTTTACAACACATATCAACGTTTGGATTTAGCAACATCGTGGGGAGCGATCATAGACCCCAAGAAATTCTGATTAGTATTAGTTTACAACAACATGAAGAAGAAAGGGCACAAATTCATGGGAGCCACACAGTGAATTTAAAACGTATAAAGTGCACGGTTCTAAACTTACAGGAGGTCTCCACCGAAGCCAAACAAGCCTATGAACAAGGATGTATGGACACAAAGGATAAAATAGCATACTGGAAGACGTTTGTAACAGCACTGACAGCCAAGTATGCTAAACAAACCAGGCAAAGAAAATCACACGAAAAGGAAAATTTAACTTTCTCAAGTACAGCACTCCGATCAGCAAAGAAAAATGTGAACCAACTATGGAGGAAACTCAAAAAAAGGCCATCGGACTCAGAAACATTAATAGAGCTGAGAACAGCACGTAACCATCTTAAGAAAATCAAAAGAGAACTTCAAAGGGACAACTGGAACTCGTTCTGGGCCAAACTATATCAAGACATTAAGTCGAATAACTCGGCGTACCATTAATGGCCTTGGCGGGAAGGCCACAAAAGTATCAGCTTCAAACATCTTGGAGTCGGAGTGGAGCTCTTTTCTGCATAGTCATTTTTGTGCCCAATCAGCAGTCCCCAATGATCAGCGACGAGGAAATATGGTGGGCGCATCTAGAAAGGAAGTTCTCTCGTCCCTTGGGCTGGCCAACAACAATATTACAGTCCCTCCTCTTACCGATCCAGATCCCGCTCAATCAACAAACAGGACAACATCAAGACTCAGCCATCTAATCAGCACTGAAATACTAACAATCCAGGAGGAGGACATAGTAAAACTGATTAAAAAGAGCAGGCAAGACGGTGCCCCCGGCCCAGGAGGCATTCCCCCGGCTTTGTATAAAGAGGATCCAGTTTTTTGGGCATCAAAGCTAGCTCCCTTGTTCTCTTTCATTTTACAAAAGAACATTATTCCACCCCTTTGGAATGGATCGATCCTGGTGCCAATCTTTAAAGGAGGAAATAAGCAAGCCCCTGAGAACTACAGACTGGTCGCACTCATTGACAATGAAGCAAAGTATTTCGCTGGGATATTGTTGAATTCACTACGGGCTTGGGCGGAGGAAAATCAAGTAATTCCGCCAAACCAAACTGGCTTTATGAAAGACACAGGAACAGCAGTCAACTTCATGTCACTGTCCTGTCTGATAGATCAGGCAGAATCAAGCAAAGGATCTCTTTACATGGGATTTATTGATTATAAAGCCGCATTCGACAATGTCAACAGGGCAAAGCTCTGGCAGAAACTCTACAGTCTGGGCATACCAAACGACCTATTAAGAGCCATACAGATGCTGCACCATGACACCTGGGTCAGGATTAAAATTGGGGACGGTTCAAGACTATCACGTCGAACAACAACATCTAGAGGCCTAAAACAAGGATGTGTCTTGGCCCCTACCCTTTTTAATCTTTTTCTATCAGACCTTCCCGAGGCACTAAATAAAATAAATTCCCATGCTCCCAAACTTGCCAGTTTTCGGTTGTCAAGCCTCTTATATGCAGACGACCTGGTCCTTTTAAGCAACTCAAAAATAGGTCTGCAAAGATTAATGGCTACTGAGTGTTCTATCCGGAACGAGCTCCAGATAAATAACAAAAAAACAAAAATCTTGGCGGTGCGTCCTGGTAAGCCCCGGAAGATGGCTTGGTTTTTAAATATGGAGATAATTGAAGAAGCACCTTGTCAAAAATATTTAGGTGTCTTTTTTAACAACAACGGCGGCTACAAAACTCAGCTAGAAGAGAAAAAAAAAAAAGGGAGTAGCACTTTCTTTTGCTCCCAGCTCCATCTTTAAGAAACTGTTTGGACCAACATTTACCCCTATTCTGCAGACAGCTCAGGCAAAAGTTATTCCCACCCTATCATATGGAAGCGAGGTTTTAAAGGGGCCGGACAGTGGCAACTTGAACACAATTATTGCAAAAAATTTTAAAACAGTGTTTAAGCTTCCAAAAAACACCTCATCAGCACAGATCAGGCTTGAATTGGGCATCAGCAATCAAACTCTGGCGAGACTAATGAGTTTTTTAATAAACTGCCACAAACTAAGGTCATCAAAAGCCGGGAGTCTGGCACAATATCTTTGGTCTAATATATCTACAAACCAATGGCATTCGGGGCATGCATACTGGGCCAAAGGCCTGGCAACTTTGAACTTAACAGAAGCATGGGATTTGCAAATCAGCCAAGGCGAATTTAAAAGATTGGCAAAAATAAGTATGAAAAAACTCTCTGTAGTAGAGGACAAATCATGCCTCGCAAAAAGGTCACACGGTTGGCTAACTCTCAACACATACTCCAATCTGTCTCCCCAGGGGTACCTAACTTTACCATTCTCTGCACATACCAAACTTCGTTTCTTAAGACTAAGACTGGGAGTGTCCAACCTGCTTTGTCACCTGCCGAAGTGGAAAAGAGACCAAACACAGCAGCTATGCCACCTTTGTGGGAAACACAAAGAAGATATAATCCATATTCTCTGTTTATGTACAAGCCTGATGCAGGAAAGAAGGTCCCTCCTAAGGAAAATTTGGAACAAAATGGAAATCAGATCCTGCAGAGCCGCAGTTTTAGCAAGTTTTAATTCACACAACCCGGAGCTAAATTATGCCTTAGTAAGGTTCATGGAGCATGCCGGCAAAAGAATAATGAAAGGGTCAAAAAATTGAAATTATGATCATGGACTTAGTTGGGATGCTGTCCTTGAGTGGCGAGGTCAAATGAACTTGAAATCACCCCATACCAAGACTTTGCAAAATTAATTTTATAGAATTTTGAAAATGTTTTAGCAAGAGCGAATGGAGAATGGACTCCAAATCTGATAGGCCGTACTTTTACGTTACTCAATGCACTTTATTGATTGCACAGAATGTCACTTTTAGAATCTGTACAGTCTTATGGTAATATCGCAACCTTTTAACGTTTTTAATCAAATCTTTCTTTTACACAAATGTGTTGCCTATCTATTTGGGCTTATGTCATTGTACAATGAAGTGGATTGCAAAGGTTTTTATTTAACTAAGCAATACAGTTATTATTATTATTATTATTAGATCATATCTTTATCTCTAAACTGCTTTCCCAAAATCTTATTGCTTTCTCCATCGGACCAATTGTGATCTCTGATCATGCCCCTGTCATTACTGATCTTGATCTACTCCCAGTGCATTCCAAATCCAATAGATGGAGATTAAATAATTCTCTTTTACTTGACCTGAATTTTCTTTTTCTTTTTTGACTTTCGCTGAGGAATTTTTTGATGTTCATTCAGATCCTACTATTTCCCCGCAATTACTTTGGGACACCTTTAAAGCTTCTGCTTGAGGTCATATTATTGATTTCGTTTCTCGGAAAAAGAAATCTCTTCTTAAACAGAATCAGTCCCTTTTACTTGATATCAAATGATTGGAGCATCAATATTATTCCTCTTCTTCTCTATCTAATTTACAAGAGCTTATTCATGCAAAATTAAAGTTTAATAAGATTTCTACAGATAATGCTTCCTCAATTCTTCTTCGAAGTGCACAAACTCTTATAGTGGCCATAATAAATTGGCTAAGCTTCTGGCTAACTATTTGAAAATCTGTAAACAGAACCACATTTTAGATTCTGTAAAAAACGATAAAGGACTTCCTGTATGTACGGACTCCAAACTTCTTGCAGAATTTGTTAAATATTACCAATCTCTCTATACCCCTGAATCTCCACCCCTGCCTTCTCAGATAAAGACTTATTTACAAAATTATAAGAATTCTGTTGGCACCCATACAGACCTCTCGTCCTTAGAGGCCAACATAACTCTATCAGAGATCCTCCATGCTCTTTAATCTCTCAAGAAGAACAAATTCTTTGGTCCAGATGGCTTCACGGTTCAATTCTTTCTTCATTTTTCTAATCTTCTTCTCCCTAGGCTGCTACAACTTTTTCAATTTTTCTCTACATCTGGTTCCACTGGAGGCTTCTTCCAAAAGGCTACTATCTGTCTTATCCACAAAGATGGAAAAGACCTGTCTCTCTGTAAAAACTACAGGCCTATTTCATTAGTCAATGATGACTATAACATTTTCGCCAAATTACTAGCTTTATGTCTTGAACCCTTCCTTCCTTTAATGATTGGTAAGGAACAGTCAGGGTTCATTAAAGGAAGAATTACCTCTGATAATTCTAGATTATTCTTTACTGTTTTAAACAGGGCATCTTCTCTTTCTCATTCTCTAGCAGCTGTATCTATTGATGCTGAGAAAGTATTTGATCAAATTGACTTGGCCTTTTTGCTCAAATCTCTACCCTGGCATTGGTTAGGTCCTCATTTAATTTGTTTGTCTCCTTACTCTATCACTCCCCCATGGTATCTGTTTTAGTTAATGGGAAAGCCTCTAGTTTCTTTCCATTAGGTCAGGGTGTTCGTCAAGGTTGCCTGTTATCCCCTCAATTATTTATTCTAGCTTTGGAACCCTTCCTATCCCGTATCAGAAATAACACAGAAATTAGTGGATTTCAATATGGAGCCGATCATCTAAAAAGTTTCAGTTTATGCAGACGACATACTTCTTTTTATTTCCGCTCCTGGGCAGTCTGTTCTGGCTCTTCTTCGGGAAATTACAACCTTTTCCTCGGTTTTTGGATATAAGATTAATTCTGACAAAACTAAAATCATAGCTCTTACTTTTAGCCATTCTTTCGATGCCACAGGGTTTCATTGGAATACTTCCAAAATTAAATATCTGGGCAAATGGTTTGCCTCTTCCATTAATGATTTTGTTTCTGCTAATGTCAACATATGTTTAGATAAAGTAATACATTTCTTTCTACCTGGAATCCCCTCTTTCTCTCCTGGTGGGGGTCGTATGGACTCCATCAAAATGATGGTTTCGTCCATAATTTTATATACACTTTCAATGATCCCAGTTAACATGCCTGCTACATTCTTTAAGAAATTAGATTCCAAACTTTCTAATTTCCTTTGAAATAACAAAAAGCCATAATCTCTCTAGTATCTCTTAGGAAGGCTAAAAAGAAGGTGGAGTTAATTTACCCGACTTTTGGGTATACCATAAAGCTTTCTGTCTCCAACAAGCCTCTAGATGGCTTTCTTTGTCATGATCCTCGTTTACCTCCCTATGGTTGGACGTTGAATGCTCTCTTTTATCTCTTTTTCTCCATCTTGAAGTTATATCCTTAACTGCAAATCTTCCATTCCTTCTTCTTCTCTTTTCAAACATACTTATAATATTTTAAAACTAATTTACCAGTCGCAGCCTGTAACGCACAATTCCTTTAGTCAATCTCCTCTTTTGTATAATAATCTTATTACTATTAACAACAAACCGATTTTTTGGAAAGCCTGGAGACAAAAAGGTATCATTTGTGTCAAAGGTCTATGTGCTAGTAATGATCCTCTATGCTTTTCACAATTTCAACACTTATTCAAGTCCCCCCCACTTTTTAGCTAAAATTTCTCCTTGACATAAATACTCTTCTCGATGTTCTCCATTCTTTACCTGATACTTCTCTTTCTTCCTCCTCATATATCTCCCTTGGTTCAATCCTCACCTAATGCTTCACCTATTTATAAACTTCTTCGTTCTCCATCATATGTCAGATTCAAAACTAAGTTTGAGATGCAGTGGGAATTAGAGTAGTTTTAACATGTAAAGACACTTTCTGTGTATGTTTAACAGGGTGTGGGAGACTGCATGCATTTATGCTTGCTGTAAGCACTGTTTGTGGTAATATCATAAAAATCAACAGTAAAACCGATCGACCAGACTATAAAAGAGGTCCCACAAAAAGTCACACAAAACCCTCCAACACAGAGTTCTGTTAAACCAGCCCATTGAAAGTAGTATCAACTACAGGAGGATACCATTAAACCCAGTAGAGACTATGGGGCCGATTCACAGAACTAATCTGAGATAAAATCCTAAACTTACTACTTTTGGTATTCACAGAAGGCATTTAGTAGTAGTAAAGTTAGGACTCCTAACTTTACTACTACTAAACTGAGATAATATCCTAAACTTACTACTTTTGGTATTCACAGAAGGCATTTAGTAGTAGTAAACTTAGGACTCCTAAACTTTACTACTACTAATTGCCGTTTGTGAATACCAAAAGTCGTAAAGTTAGGATTTTGTCTCAGGTTAGTAGTAGTAAAGTTAGGAGTCCTAACTTTACTACTACTACATGCCTTCTGTGAATACCAAAAGTAGTAAGTTTAGGATTTTATCTTAGATTAGTTCTGTGAATCGGCCCCAGGGCGGATAATATGTAACATACAACAATGCCTTAATGAGTATTATTTAGTAGGCAATTTGTTGAAGATTACGCACAAGATATGTTGCAAAAAAGAAAGGGACTTTTTTAAGAAAAGGAGAAGAAGGGAGACAAGAAATCAAATGAAAATTGAATGTGCGAATTCTTTTTCATATATAATTAATTGATGAATCTAAACAAACGGCACTGTGTTACATTAGTTGTCATGTAACCTGTTACAAAACTGTGCACAAGTGCTTGTGTCAAGAGGTACGGTGCAAATTACAAGTGACTGGGTATATACAGCAGGAGATCAACACAGAAAAAATAATTATATATACAATGGACTCCAGTCGGTGCCCATACATGTGATACAATGATAAACAAATTTGATATTTTGGGACCACGAGGATGGCGCCTTGAGTTGTGCTGCAGGGTCAACAGCGTTTGGCCTGTATTGATTTTAAGACATCATCAGGACCAGGTTACAAATGTATTAACATGCTTGTGATGATAAGTCAAGGTAAGTTCAGCAGGTCTGCTGTCAAATTGCGTAGAAACTGGAGAAGGGGATGTCCACGGCTATGTCAGGGATTGAGTCTCGTGCATGCATATTACGGACTCATGCCGACGCCGCCTGGATCTTTGACCAACTTCCGAGACTCAGCATTCACTGCGGTCCCCGGCCTACACACTGTGAAAACCATTCAATTACACGGCATGTGATTTCTATCCACACGTTCACTTCCCTCCCTTCAATTGACTGAGACCATCGAGTTTCACGAGTCTCAATCCCTGATATCCCCGACATAGCCATGTTTGTTCTGACTCATCTATTAATCATATGAAAAAGAATTTGCATATTCAATTTTTGTTTGATTTCCCGTCTCCCTTCTTCTCCTTTTCTTAAAAACTTTCCTTTCTTTTTGGCAACAAACCAGCCCATTGGGAACTCTCTAATGGCCCTCCGGGCCAGTCCGACCCTGAAAGGAATCAGTAACCTGATCAGAGCCGGAACAGAAGATCATTGCAAAAGAACATTTAAAATGTGGTTTGGATATTCTGAATATTTTGTCACAGTCTTTGGGTTATGCAGAGCTCCTGCGTGAAGGCTATGTACATAGCGCCAAACTGATTGAGGAGCACCCGTGTACTGTACATTGAAAGGGAGCTGACCCAACATTGTGTACATTAATCAGGAAAGGAAATTAAAAGTTGAGTCTGCTCTTTGTTTCTCTCGGCTGGATGACAGAAGCTGGGAAGGTCCTTATTGATGATGGATTAAGTGGTGCTTGAAGAGAGATGTCTTCGGTTCTAGTCTGAATTTCAGCAGAGATAGTGATGGGTCACACCGAATGTACAAAGGAAAGTTCAGATTCATGGAGCCTCATTGGAGAAGACTTGTCATCTGTGCAAGACTAATGTATGCAAGGACGTTATTCCACCTAGTTGGAGTAGACTGACTCTGTTTTCTTTCTTGTCTACATTGTTGACTTCCAGTCTTACAATGGGCTTGGTAAATATATTTTCTTTAAATCAGTTCAACCCTTGGCTTACAAAGGTGGTCTCCAACTCCGCACCTTGTTCTTCTCCAGGTCAACTGGATCTTTGCCACTGTTTCAGAATGGAGAATAAGTCAATATCAAATTTTGACATAACTTATTATATTTAGTCAACAATGAGAGTTAAGAATAATTTAAAAACCTTTATTGTTCAAAGTTTAGTATGTTAGTTTGTGATCTCCTTATTCAGATTAGGAATTAGATATATCCATTTACAGAAAGATCAAGAAAAATAATGGTTAGCAACAAATACAAATATTACAGTTTGTTCCATAAAGGTCAAGTTAATTAAGTCCTTATTCTACTCTAAGAGGGCCCGGCCTACCGGGACCCATAAAGAGCCCTTTACAGAAAAGAGAGAGAATTTTAAGGAGTATTTCGAATAGAATTTAGACTTGAATTGAACTCTTCCTAAAAAGCAGTTCTGGAAACTCATCTTAGTCTCCTCTCTCAATTTAAAAGTAAAAGTCACAGCAGTAGCTGTATTCTTAAAAGAATTTAGAAAACACCATCAGCAGGAGCAGACAGTGTAAAATGTAAAAGTCTGGAAAAAGATAGTCACAGAACAAACAGTCTGGACCATTGTGAACATCATAAAGCTTTCACAGTGTTCTCTAAGGAAAGGGTGATGTAAGAGCTCTGAAGTATCCTAACTAGGAACATGTATATTAAACACAAAAGCATATGTATTCATCTACTTCTGTGTTAGGTCAACTTAGTCCAATGATAAAAGGATCGTCTGATGGACTGCTACATCCTTCTTCATTCCCATGGTAAACATATGAAAGTGGCAAAGCATCATTTGTAAGCAGTCTAGTAAGTTGCAAATGTTCATGCATGTTAGTTTCACTCCGAGTTTTCATGAGAACCCCGCAGTTTACTCTATTAGCTATTCAGAACTCCACTGTGTGACAATGAACTAGTCTGAAGCAGAAACGTTCTAGTTGTAACCACTGTGAAATTAAATCATGAGGTTCACATTTTCCTGTATACACTATTGTTTTAATATACCGTTGTTATTCATTATTTAAAAGATATGGCAGCTAAAATCTAACCAAATACAATAAGAACATGTAGCTTAGGAAAGAAGAAAAAAATGTTTTTAAAGTCAGCACATTATACAAAGATGGCATGTCTAATGAAGACAACATGAATTATTTATTTAATACTGCACCATTCAGCATCTTGCTAAAACATTATGGGCCAGATGTACGACCCTACCAATTTGCAAGTCGCAAATTGCATCGTTTTGCGACTCACAATTTGCGACTCGCAAAAAGGAATGTACAACAGTGTATCAGGCACTTTTTGCCACTCTTATTGAGGTCGCCAATTGCTTGCCTCATGAGGCAGGTGCAATTTGCGACCCCATTAGGAATGGCTAGCACGCCCAGGGATGGTGGCCTGATGAGGTCAGCAGACCACCATGTCTGTGGCTGCCTTTCAAAGATAGCAGGTTTTTTTTTTTTAAATGCGGCCTTTTTACTTAAAGGAAACTGGATGCATTTAAACAAGAAAAATGAAACATTTCTGTTTATTTTTTAACACTAGGGAGTGGTCGGTGGGACCACTGCCTGCTCTTTAAAAATATGCTGAATGCCAGTCACAAAGGGGAATTGGTCCCCTGGGGACCCCCTTCCTGTTTGTGAGTGGCTTACCATCTACTTGAAGTAGGTGGTAAACTGCAAATGTTTTGCGACCGCAATTGCCATCGCAAAACAATGATACATACCATTGGGACAAGCTATTAGGAAGCAATGCCCTTGGCACGCCCCTTCCTAATAGCTAATAACTAAACCCTATTTTGTGAGTCGGTCATAGGTTACTGACTAGCAAACTAGGGTTTGTACATGGGCCAGACCTATTTTGAGGTCGCAAATGGGCTGATTTCTCATGTACGACTAAACAAATAGGTCGTACATCTGGCCCTATTTATTTAAGAAAAGTTTAAATAAAGGCAATTCAGAAAATAGAGAAATAAATGAGGCCTAGTTTAGCTTGACAGTGCAAATAGGATGAAAATGGATCTTAACTACAAAAATAAATCATGCTAATCCCGCTACACATTATTTAGCACCTTTAATGACAGGCACATTTTCTATTTATTCCATTTGTTTGGTCATTCCAATGGTAATATTTTCATAATTGTACTTCCTTCCTCAAATGTCTAGGCTCCACGTGTTATATTAACCAGATTACTGACTTCTCCCAATTCAGAGGTGAGATTTAAGGAGAAGGCCTAATAATACAGAGAAATGTCCTTCCAGATTTTGCGTGCTTAGTTAAAAAAGGCTAGACCTATGTCTTCTCTTTTCTACATTTCTTAACTTCAAGTCTGTAAATGTCATGGATTCGTCTGTTGCCTCACAGCAATATAATCATATGCCAAAATCTAATACTGTTAATCAGACATAATCATATTGCATATGGCAACAGGGATGTAGGTAAACCCAGCTTGGGATGTGGCATTTCAGTGTCCTTTACTGGAGACCCATATAAAAACAGGTGAAATGGTGGTCATTCTGGCTGGTGATGACACTCATCTGTGCACCCAATTGTGCACTATTTTTCTCAACTGTACACAAGTTTGGGTAGCCAAGTAGAAAGACCTAAATAACATTATGTGGTTCTTTGTGCCCAGTGTACTCTTGTGCTTCAAACCAGAGGCCAGTGTATCTCTCTGGAGTCTGCAATATGTAGGTATGGATGTATTTGGTATCTGAATCGTACAAACCTGGTGAAAAGGCAGTAGATTGCTGTACAGGGTCAAAGACAAGTACGCCGTCAATAAAGGACCAGAGGGAAAGTTGGACTCTGAGAATGGGGGTAGATGAACTGTTATTTCCTTGTGATGGAGTGTTCTGAAATAAGTGTGTCTGATGCGGTCCAGCTGGATACAGAAGAGTTCCAGATCCCTGGTGCATAAATGGAACAGGCCAGTAGTCACCTTGATTTTTTTCTGCACTTCTTTGTCTCAAGTCTGATGATGTTCTGGCTAAAGGTGTGCGGAGAGTCACTTTAAATTATGCGTTTATCCGCTAGAAAGGAGGAGGCAGCGCTTGTAGGTGGTGTTGTATATTATGCAGCAGGTTTGTGGATAGCGAATACAGGCAGGATAACATATCTTAATAAGTTATTCCTCACTTAATAAAGCATTTTATAATTATAAAGTATTTTATAAAGCGCATGGTTACACCTAAACGGTGTGTCCCTGCGCTGAGATCTAACCTCACAGAAAGAAAAGGGAGGGAAGGAGGACTAGCCTAGTCAAGACAGTTACAGCTGACCTAAGTAGCCAAGTTTTAAGTCCTTTGTGCCATTTCATTTCCACTGGTTCCACTCTCAGATGCAACGGTAGGGAATTCCGTGTCTTAGCCGCCAGATGGCTGAAGGACAGTGCCCCCAGCCTGACGCTCTGCACCCGAGGTACCCTCACTGGGTTGGCACTAACAGATCTTAAATTCTGTGAAGGTATGTAAGGTTTTACCATGGAATGTATGTATTTGGGACCTTTGCCCATGAGGATTTTGTGGCAGTACCACATAGCCTTGTAAGTGATTCGCTTTTCCACTAGGAGCTGCGGCATCTTCTCATTGCTGGTACGGATGCCAATGTCATCTCTGCCAATCAGATTTACAGATCTCACGAGCTACTCTAGTATTTAATCTAGCATTCTGAAGCTCCTCTGAGTGGGTGCTGGGCTTGTATGGACCTGAAGAAACTGTTACATCAGTGAGTTTGTTCTGTGCATTCTATGGGCCAGATTTAGTTAAACTCTAAGCAGAAGTTGTGGTGGAAGAGTTACTTAGATTGGATTAGTATTGGCTGCTGGTAAACTTTTGCGTCTTGACTTAAACACAGGAATAGATATTATTCTGATTTGGAATCAAAGTTCTAAATATGTGGATCCTAAATATGTCAATCCTGCTGCCAAATTGACTAGGGACATCATTGAGGACTGTTTACGCTGCGACAGGGGCATGGCTATCCCCTGGTTATCAGGGGTGCTGAGCGTATTTCGCAGCGTGAACCTTGAAAACATTTTCCTAAAACCTACCAGTAGCGCGCTTCCCACTAAATGTGAACTTAAAAAAGCACTTTATATGTCATTTAATGCTGAAAGGGAAGTGAGGGAGTCTTCGAAATCTAGTGTTTCCAGATACTTAGCCCGTAATCTTTCAATTTTTCCCACACCCAGTTATCTAACTCTCCCATTGAGCCACTGGGAGCGTGGCCTTTTATTCCGTCTTAGGGCAGGCACTATTAAATATGCACTTAGTTTCCTTTTATGGAACTTTAACGACCAATGTGCTGAGCCATGCCCTTGTGACTTTCAGAGTAGGCAAACAATTTTACACTTTTTATTCTTTTGTAAATTTTATATGAAGTATATTAAATGTTTTTTAATTCCGTATTTTAAAAAATTAAAACCAATTAGCCTGGATGTTGCATTTTTAATGATTTTGTCCCTGGAAGACCATGAACTCGTGTTCCGTGTGAGCTCTTTCTTAAAAACTGTGGTTCGTGCCCGGCTAACAATGTGTTAAAATTTATATGGACTACCCCCATGTATAAAACAGCATTTTATTGTATAATTGTATGTCTTTTTGTACTTTTATGGATTGTTAAGAATCCGAATAAAGTTTCTTTGACTTGACTTGACTTGATATGTGGACACGATTCCTCGCACTCTGAATTAGCATTCTTACTCTTTATTTCTCTTATTACGTAGTCATCTTCTCGGGCTGCTTGTGCCATGCCACAATTTCCACATGACAGGAGGTAAATATTGCTGTATCCACCATCTGCGCTCTGAGCTTTCTGAAAATGGGTTATCAGACCATCACCCGACCATCTGACCTTTCTGCTAAATGACCAAGTCTGCAGCAGGACTTGCCCTTCACAAAACGTGTGCCTGTCTGGTACTAACATATTATCAACACAGGTTCTTGCATGAAAATATCTAGGAGCACAGCACTGAGCGGCCTTCTCATGGCCCACTCAGTGATGCTTTCTGCTATTGGAAAGAAGCTGTGTGAGTCGGATGTTCAGGAATGAGTTCTAAAAAATACATTTACAGAGCATTCCACATCAGCTCAAAAGGGATACATACATATGACCCTTCCCCTGAATCATTAATGGCCTTGCGGTGTGAAGGGAAAAGCACAGATGTTGCTTTGGTGTAGAATCTGTTAGAAATCTCCTAGAAATCCCATGGGAAACAAGGGAACCGTCAGCCCACCTTAGCAGCAGCAGCCACAGCCACACACAGACACACAACCTTTAGGACTCAACTTTAAGAGCAACATACATATAGATAGATCAAGGGAGAAAGACTCATGATACTGAATTGACAAGTTCCCCAGTTCCCTCAGCCTTGATTCTGATCCATCATTGCCACTCACCAAAAAGGGTGAGGATTGCATTCTGAGTTGTACTAACCCAACGTGCTGTGGTATTTCAATGACACAAGTTATTTATGCTAATTTCATCTTTATGCAGATGAGATATGGGGACTTATGGTACGAGATAGGCAAAAGTAGAAGAATGCATGGGACAGGAAAGAGAGCAAACCACAATCCATTCAGAGGGGAATAGGGCAGGCTCTTCTGTTTGACTGAAGGAACCTACCCCACTAACCTAAATGCCCCGAAAAAGCCCCAGTAATGCAAAATAAAAAGGTAAAAAGTTAATTTATCACCATTTTATTTTTCATCCACCTGTCCTGAAATGAGGGT
Organism: Triturus cristatus; assembly: GCF_964204655.1. Taxonomy (NCBI): domain Eukaryota; kingdom Metazoa; phylum Chordata; class Amphibia; order Caudata; family Salamandridae; genus Triturus; species Triturus cristatus. The sequence continues at coordinate 517,323,352 of NC_140588.1, forward strand.
CTGGAAGGGGCGGGCCTGCTAAGTGCCAGTAGCAGGAAGGAGGGTGGGTTCCCTGAGTAGTTCAACGTGCGCATGTCCCTTTGGCCAGCTGTCTTGAGACTGCAAGACAGACATGCGCAGTTTGACACCTCTAACCTATCTGTCTCAAGACAGCTGGGTTGGACCAATCCCAGGTCTCCAGTGCCTCTCGGGATTGCTTAGAAAGTTGCTCCTTCCAATCCTGGTGCTGCTCTCATGATGGTTAACAGCATGAAAGTAGCGCCGGATTGGTTAGGGTAGTTCATCAACATCAACAAAACCACTTTAATCGATTAATTAAAATCATAAAAGTACATCACAATATTACAAATTGTTAAAAACACAAGTACAATACAATAACAACGTTATAAAAATTCATCCAGACAAATACAAATAACACTAAGATCATAAGGTAGGCTGTACATCAAATTTTTTCCTTGCGCGAGCTGCAGCAACCAGGACGTTAACAATGTTAAAAATAATCCAGGGGGAATTTAATAATTGCAGATACATCAAAGCAGGTTTAACTTGATAAAAACCCCTCCCTCGCAACAATGGTATGATATACTTCCTTCTGCTTTCAACATAATATTTACAAAAAAAGGTGAAGTGCGCAGTATCTTGAAATGAGTGGCCGTCGCAATTACAAAAAGCTGCATCTATAGGTTTACTCCATCCCTCGACGCTCCCTAAAACAAAATGAATTTGGTTGAAACGAAATCTGGTCAGCAACCAACGATGATAGTGATTCCTGACCAGATTAAGGTAGGGCTCGATCTGGGGAGAGGATATCAGTAAAAAATGAGCCCTTACTGATGTTTTTGTGAGCTCCTCATCTTCCCGCTCTTGAGTTCTTATATTTAAAAACTGGACTTTAACCCAGCCAATGTCCCTCTTAATAATGGATTCTGGGTTCTCGTAAATCTCCGGACGTCCTAATTTATAAAACATTTTCTTGATGTACAAGAGCCAGGGGATGTTGGCCATTCTGTCTAGGCCCAAGCAATCTTTTAGAATAAGTCTATTAAGGGAAAGTTCAGGGTTCAACCATGTTTTCAACCAAAATGTGAGGGGGGCCAAACTTAAATGATCAGAAACAAAACCCATCCCCAATTCTTGATGAATTGAGAAAGTTGGAGAGGATTGGGGGACGGAGAGAAGTGAACGAAAAAATTTATTTTCTACAATCTGAATTCCCTCCGCCTTTTTATACCCCCAGATGGCGGCACCGTAGGCTGCTATGGCTAAACATTTCGCCCTATAAATAGCAAGAACTGCGTCACTAGGTTTTCCACCCAAGCGTCGTGCAAAACTTAATATGGCTGAAGATGCTCTACCCACACTATTCTTTTTAGCAGTAAGCTGAGGGGCCCACGAACCTCTATCATCAAATATGACCCCCAAGTAGGTGAATACCTTACCTCTAGTGACCTCCACTCCTTTGCAGTAAAATTTTTTAACTTTATTTTTCTGGCTGCCCAGGGACATCACATGAGATTTAGAACTATTCACCACGAGGTCCAACGAGCTCATAAAGTCCCCAAATGAGGTTAATAGTTTCTGTAGACCCAGCGGGGTACGGGCCAGGAGGACAGCATCATCCGCGTATAGAAGAGCAGGAAGAGTGTTGCTCCCTATACGCGGAGTGTCCAAACTGGCTTTACCTAGAATTACATCTAGTCTATTAATGTATAGGGTAAAGAGCAGGGGGGCTAGGATACATCCTTGGCGTACCCCTCTGCCCGATTTAAAGTGACGTGTGCATTTTCCCTCGTGGGAGACCCTCAATGCAGCATACAAATCTTGGTGCAGATCCGCTAAGAAATGCACCAGGCAGTGGTCTAACCCTAGATCCAACAGGATCGTCCACAGCCTTGATCTGTTCACCAGATCAAAGGATGTGGATAAATCCATTAATGCTAAATATAGGGACCCTTTAGAGGCTATAGTATATTTATTAATTAGCAGGTACAGGTTAAGGCACTGGTCCATGGTACCTCTGCCTGACCTAAAGCCATATTGTATCTCTGATAGAATCCCCTTCTCCGTCACCCAATCCGAGATTTTATTTAAAACCACTTTACCCAATATTTTAACCGCTGAGTCGATTAGTGAGATGGGCCGATAACATCTCGGGTCGCCCCTGTCCCCCTTTTTAAAAACCGGTACGATAATTGATTTGGACCAGGATACCGGGAACCCATTCTCAACACTATCATTATAAACATTTGTTAAAATCGTACTCCGGATCTCAATGTTCCCTTTAAAAAGATCCAATGGGACACCATCTGGTCCCGGGGCCTTATTAGAGGCAGAGTCTTTTATAGCCTTCCCCACATTAGGGTAGTTGTAGAGGGGCCTGCGCTGGAGGAAGAGCCGAGAAGAAGAAACAAGACCGGAGCAAAGAGGACGTTGGTTAGGTAAGTGCCTATTTATTTATTTTATTGGTTTAATGTGTGGAGTCCCCCACTCACCAACTGTTTGCCTGCCCACCACTTTCTAGTGCTGCCAGCCACGACTGGAGGTCAAATAACATGGGGCAGCAGAAAAACAAGTGCTTTGTGCAAATCTGTGTCTAACATCAGAACAGGCGCCTGTCCACCTGTGACCATGGGCTGCCTGCAGCATAAACTTCAGGGGAGGTGTTACTTTCTGCCTTCTATAGTTTGTTGTCTGCAAATTGTGAAATTGTGTATGGATGCATGCACAAATCGTATATGCACCCACGACTAGATATTATTTTCATACTTCCGAAGGTCTACCTTACTGTGTGATTTTGAATATCTGCATTTTACCTTCACATCACTTTAGGGATTTTATCACCGTGGGCCTGACTACGAATGAGCTGGTTTTGACTACGAATGAGCTGGTTTTAGCAACAGGGAAATAACGTTTCCAGTGTATCTCTGCACCTTTTAGCCTGTTTTTCCTAATTTGTGAAATAAAATTAGAGAATTATAATTTATTTATAACATGCTTTAGTTTTTTTAAACCATTACATGAAGAGTTCAAAAACATAAAAATAAATAAATAATTACGAATTGCATCATAATATCCATTTATAAATGCTTAACAAGTGGTCACTATTAAAGTGCAAATGCGTTTTTTAAGAGAAACATCTACTGCATGTTAATAGATAGACATTCATCTTTTACTTAAGAGAAGTTTATAGTAATAAGATGAAAAACCAGCATTGTGGAATGGAGAGGTTGGTAAATGTCCTTTAAATTATTTCAACATTCCTTCAGTATGAGTGGTGGGTTTAGTTTCTTTCCCGAAACAACCATCAATTTCACAAAGAGTGCTGGAAGAGACAAATTGGTTGGTTGGTGGCAGGCTGCTTGTCTGCAAGAGGGAATGCCCAGTAGGTTGAAAAGGGGATTTAGAATAGTTCGCCTTTCCTGTAATAATACTATGAAGGTGCAGACTTTATGAACAATGGATTCCTTATGGTTATTCCACAGTCTACAATGGTTGTGATGGAGAGGGTTTTGCAAAAATAATAAAAAATGAAACCTGCTCGGATAGAGTCCCCATAATACGTACTAACAGTAAGTAGAAATAGTGAACTAATGTGCACCGCACATAAACACGAGGGAATTGCTTTGTGCATGCCTGCAATAACACGTAAAACGAATAATTTGTAATAATCTTGTGGTTTGGAAAAAGAAACAAAGAAGTTGCAGTAGTAGGCCGCATGGACAATAGTGTTTTGCATGTTGCATCCTGATTTAAAATAATAAATAGCGCCGCTTTTGCCAAATGCTTATGCTAGGTAACACCAATGGGGAATAACGCACAGTTGAGTGGTAGACAGTGAGGGTTGCAATGTCATATGATTAATGGATGTCTATATTTCATTTGTTTTAGTGGATTGGATGGGAATCCATTTTCTCCTTAATTTGACCATTGTAAAGGGAGGGTTCGGAATGGGAGTGAGACTGTCATGACAAAGCAGCCATAAGCGCGGAACACAGCGAGGATGCCTAAGAGTTGAAGGCCGTGATGCTGAATGTCTGCCAAGGGCTGTGATCGATCGTGTGAAAGGCGACAACTTCTGCTGATTATGTTTAATTTAAATAAAGAATGTCTAAATGTAACTTTTGTAAATTTTATGTGAAAGAACTGAGAGTCAGACAATGGGAAAGGAAGGGGAACAATTAAATGTAGAAGATGAAAATGAGGTCAAAGCAAAGAAACCAAGGAAAGGTGATAACTGGCCAAGTGGAGTGAAAAGGTTAAAATACACTCTTGTGAAGAGAAGATTAAGAGAAAGACCAGAACAAAGTAATGAGATCTCAAGTCAAACAGACCAAGAAGAGTCAGGGGAAGAATTGGTGTAAAAACACAAGAAGAGTAAGAATTCCAAGTAGAAAATACAGGTCACCAGGGTGGACGTACGTGATTTTGGAAGAATTGGAAAGTTCAGATCCAAGAGAAGGGAAAGAAAATTCTGACACTGAGCAGGTTGATGAAAGCAAACTAAGACGTCCTTAAAGAACTGTGACAAAATTAAGAACACAATCTTGGTGATTTAAAGACAATGAAATAAATGTTCAAAGCAGTCAGTACATCAAATGCATTACAATGTATGCGATGTAACAATGTGTACCATTATTATGTATACCATTACATCGCATGCGCTTTTTCAAAGCATGCGATGTAATGGCTATCAACATCGTTGTGAGGAAACTGAGGCCCTTCCGGTGCCTCACAACGACGTTGTGACTCGTACTGCCCCTCAGACGACGCTGGAACCAGGAGAGAGGAACCACGAGGAGAGAGAGGTAAGGGGGATTGGGGGTAGAGGGAGGGTCGTGCATGGTGTAGTCTTTCAGTGTAGGGAGCAGACTGGGGAGCGGGGGAGGGTCGTACTGGGGGTAGTGTTTTAGGGTTTAGGGTAGTGTTGTGGTGTTAGTGTAGTGTAGGGTAGTGTTTTAGGGTTTGGGGTAGTGTTGTTGTGTTTGTGTAGTGTAGGGTAGTGTTTTAGAGTTTAGTGTAGTGTTGGGGGTCGTGCAGGGTAGTGTTTGAGTGTAGGGATCGGACTGAGGGTAGGGGAGGGTAGTGCTGGGGGTAGGGTTTTAGGGTTTAGGGTACTGTTGTGGTGTTCGTGTAGTGTAGGGTAGTGTTTTAGGGTTTAGGGTAGTGTCGGGGGGTCATGCAGGGTAGTGTTATTGTAGGGAGAGGACTGGGGGTCGGGTGAGGGTCGTGCAGGGGTACTAAATTAGGGTTTAGGGTAGGGCAGGGTAGACTCACTTACCTTTCAAACTTTTACCATGATTATACCTTTACCAGGCATGCCTTTGCGTTGTAATGGCATGCGTGGTAAAGGTATAGTCGTGGTAAAAGTTTGCGATGTAATGGTATATCGTTGTCATTGACATCGCGTAGCAATACCAGCGTTGTAATGGTACGCGTTGTATTAATATGCGATGTAATGAGTCATATTCCTCTATGAGTACGTGAAAACTATGAATGTAAGTGACTGTTATGTGTGTATGCAATTGCCTTCGTCTGTCTCGGAAGGAGTGACTTATCACCACCTGCCATTAACCTATGGTGTGTCTTGTAGTATGCTTACCAGCTTATTTTATGTAACAGGGAAACTGGAGTACCATTACTCTAATATAGACTTAGTATTTTCTGAAAATTTCTGTCATTAAAGAACTGAATAAGGTATTTAGTGCTAAGAATGCATGATACATGGGTGAATTTTTCCATATTACTAAAACTTTAGACATAGCGTACGCCTATAAGAACAATTTAAAGTGCAGTTTAAGGGTTGAAGAGAAGGTGTTTGTAAAAATGGTAGAAAATAGAAGGGAAAGTTTCCAAAAGAAAGTTGCTGAACAAAAGTCCATAATTCCACCATGGGACTTTAGGGAAGGAAATTATGAGAAGGGCGAAGGATACACTGCAATGTCTCTGGACTGGTCACAGAAGGGTAAGATTTGTCTGTTTAGAACTAAGACTAATTACAATAATTACTTTATCGGTTCAAGTGAATGTGAGCATACCTTTCAAATTACTGGAGGTTGGGGATTGAAAGGTGGAACTGATCCTGTTTTTCCGGGGATTTATTATGCGTGTGGCAAGAAAGCATATTCCTGGTCTGGAAGTTGTCATTTTGCTATCGTCTTTCTAAAAGTGTACCACATAGACCAAAGCAAACACAAACTGAATAAAATAGAGCAAGGACTAAAACGTAACAAAAGAGCAAGTTTCTCAGAAATAGTAGGTGATATTTTTGGTGCACTGATACCCTCAGTTGGAGTGGTTCTGAATTCTCACAAAATTTGAAAGTTGTCCACAGTAGTTGATCAATTATCTACAGATACTGCTGGTGGTTTTTTAATGATTGACACAGAAATGGTTGCTATCAGATCAATGGTTTTACAAAATCAACTTGCCCTTGATATCTTATTGGCAAAAGAGGGTGGAGTCTGTGGAATGTTGAAAGTCCAACATTGCTGCACATAAATCCCAGTCAAAAGTAAATGAATTGAGGGATATATAAGGAATATTACTAAATTACATACAGATTTGACCCAATTGGAGGCTGACGGTGTTTGGGAGAGACTTGGTAAGAGTTTCTCCTCAATAAGTAATTGCTGTTCTACCTTTGGAAGTAGTTTATTAGGGAAAATAATAATACCAATAGTTTCAATAGTAATAATAGCTTTAGTAATAACAATTGCATATAAATGCTGTAAGAGGAAAAGAGAAAGAAAAGAAATAATAGAAGAATGAAAGAAGAGCAAGAAAGAGAAAAAGAGAAGAGATAGAGTTAGAAGAGATGAAAGGAGAGTTCTATGATTTAATGAAATGTTGAAATGAAGGTACTATAAAAAGAGAGAAGAATACTGAGTTTTAAAATTGGAAAAAAGTTGGTACTCTATGGTAGGTATTTTATGATGGCTTCTATAGACCATCAGAGGGGGGAATTGATGGAGCAGGGTTTCGCAAAAATAATAAAAAATGAAACCTGCTCGGATCTTGTACCCCCATAATACGTACTAACAGTAAGTAGAAATAGTGAACTAATGTGCACCACACATAAACACGAGGGAATTGCTTTGTGCATGCCTGCAATAACACATAAACAAATAATTTGTAATAATCTTGTGGTTTGGAAAAAGAAACAAAGAAGTTGCATGAGTAGGCCGCACGGACATTAGTGTTTTGCATGTTGCATCCTGCTTTAAAATAATAAATAACACCGCTTTTGCCAAATGCCTATGCTAGGTAACACTAATGGGGAATAACGCACAGGTGGGTGGTAGACAGTGAGGGTTGCAATGTCATATGATTAATGGATGTCTATATTTCATTTGTTTGAGTGGATTGGATGAGAATCCATTTTCTCCTTAATTTGACCATTGTAAAGGGAGGGCTCGGAATGGGAGTGAGACTGTCATGACACAGCAGCCAGAAGCGTGAACACAGCAGAAGATGCCTAAGAATTGAAGGCAGTGATGCTGAATGCCTGCCAAGGGCTGTGATCGACCGTGTGAAAGGCGACAACTTCCGCGGTTTATGTTTAATTTAAATAAGGAATTTCTAAATGTAACTTTTGTAAATTTTATGTGAAAGAACTGAGAGTTGAACGATGGGAAAGGAAGGGGAACAATAGTATTGTCAGAATGTAAGTGAAGTCACCGTGAAGTTACATCCCACCGTCCAGAAATGAACCAATCCCTTCTCAAGCTTCATGAAAAATTGCATCTAATGTGGGACGGACATGTAGGTTTTAGACTATAATTGGGGTACCTTTAGGGGTATGGTTAGAGAACTTAGGCTGGCAGGAGAGAAGAGGGGAGATCCTTCACTGTACGTCGGTTTTGTGCAGCTGTTTCTATCCTGTTCTAATTACCGAATCTTTGGGTTTTATGATTCCATGCTGGGGAACCTCCACCATCTCCTGGGTCTAGGGGTGGTTTTACTTCTGACAGATAGGTTTGTATTTAGCCTGTGAAGTTCTCAGCATCAATGCATTTATCTTTGAGTGTTTGGTCTCTCCACCTATCCACTCCGTCAACAAAATATTGAATGTAATATTTTAGATGAACCTGTTGTCTCTTCGTCTATCCCTCCGTTAGGTTTATACTGTTTGGCATAATCAATTTGCTGAAACCTTATGTCTCTTACTCTATCCACTTCCTTCAATTGCATAATGTCATTGTATTTGATGAGTCCAACATGAAGTTGCATTATTTTCTCTGATCGTGAAGTTCGATGTTTGTTATTGTGACCTGATGTAAATGAGCATTTACTTAAATTTCTGAGATAAACTCACTTATTTACCTTACAGAGAGTCAGTGGTTATTTTACAGATGTTTAGTAGGTTAGTGTCTTATCATTACCATCAACTACTCAACTAATTGGTCCATTGACCAAATAGAGGAAGAGTTGATATCAATATTAGTTATTTGAATAAAATATTCAAGTAGATTTTATATGAAAAATAAGAAATTAATTAAACAAATTGACCCCAGCGCATCAGGGATTCTGGGTAAGTGTTTATGGGCCATTGTAGTGATTTGTTGAGTATCGATCCCTGATTGATTTTTGGTTTTGGCGCTGGATCACTTGTATGGCGTCTTACTTAACCCTTTCGGAACAGAATTCAATGTCAGCAGGCCACCAAGCTAGTATTGCAAAAGTTTTTGGGGGGATAATTTCTTAAAAACATTGACTCAGAAGTGGTTGTGGGACAAACTTGTCTTTCAATGGTTTGTTTCATTGGACCAAACTCTAAACGTATTTGCGTGGGGGAACAATGTCTTGGTAAGAGAAAAATCCATATGTAGATATTGATTATAAGTCGATCGAAAAGCTTAGCCTCACTTCCACACTTAACTTCGGAGCCATAAGCGATCATTGGAAAGAGCTTCATGCAGATAATTCTCAAGATAGATCCCAGGTATTTTGGCCAGAATGTGGAATAAAATGCATATCCAGTTTTCTGGGGTAGAAATGTACATGCAGATCCCTGTTTAGGCCAACGTCCAGACCCTTTTTTGCTCCGAATAACCACTTCAATAGGTCATGGAGTAACAGGTGGGGGACGAGGAGGGTGTGCAGGGCTCCGATGCTGCAATAAGGCCAAGAGGGCATATATGCCGGCATAGAAGGGCGGCAGGAAGGGCTGGCCTTTACTTATGCCAGCAGCCTCTGCCCAATGCTCCCACAAAAATCCAGTAAATAAGACCAACCCTGTTCTACTGCACGTGAAAAATGCAAATATAGGAATACTGGGCCAGCTGTAGTCAGGCAAAGAGGTATCCCACATAGGACCAATCAAGCCAACTCAAATGCAGGACCAGTGTAGTTACTAAGGGACTAATTTAGAGTTGGGCATGTGTTCCGTCGTACTTTCGTCCCCCTCATTTTTTTTAAAAATGGAGAAACCTCTTTTCTCAACACCCCTCTATTTTTGTGGCCCATCCATTCCCGTTCTCATGCAGGAATATTTGTTTGTCCCTAAGGATTCTCAGGTTTGAGGGTGTTCCTAAACTGTGCCGGGATCCTACCCGGCAATGCTTACATGCAGTCACTGGAGTGACATTCACTTATACTCAATATTACACCATCACAAATTACTATGGGCCTCATGTAGGTACCTCAATACCGGTCGGTAACGGCCGAAAATCGGTAAATATCCCGTTACCGACCGGTATTGAGGCACTTGAGATGTAGGTGGCTGATTTCTGGATTCGGTATTTACCGAATCGGAATTGTAAGAAATCGGTAAAATACCGATTCGGTAAATACCGAATCCAGAAATACAATGTAGGGGGCACTCAAGTGAGTGCATTATTGGTGTCTGGATTCGTTATTTACCACCAACTACAAGTTGATGGTAAATGACGAATACCTTACAAAAAGCATTTTGTACTATTTGTAAAGTGCCATGTGGCAGACATACATGCCCTTAGGGCATGTATGTGCGCCACATGTGCACACATGCACGAATCAGGGGTGCAACAGGGTGTCAATGTGACACCCTGCCACCCATGATAATGCTTTCCCTATTACCGATTCGGTATTTACCGAATCGGTAATAGTAACTGGCTTCCCATTCATTCCTATGGGCCTCCAGGCCCATAGGAATGAATGGGAAGGGATGCATTAATCCGATTTGGTAAATACCGATTCATAAATACCGATATTTACCGAATCGGTAATAATTACCGATCATTTACCTACATACTATTTACCGATTCATAAATACCGAATCGGTAAAATTCGGTATTTATGAATCGGTAAATAGTATGTTACCTACATGAGGCCCTATGTGTGTATAAAAACAATCAAGAGTGCAAGCTCATCTCTTGTGTGAGTACCTTTCACTTGAAAATTGAGGCACTTGCATGTGTAATTTGGACTTGCACATGCAAATGAGTTTTTACTATTTATATACAAATTCTTCAAATAGGGTAACACCTTAGTAGATTTTTTATATCTTGCTTTATTTAGGAAAAAAACATTATTTGCTAATTGCTTCGGTCACGTTTGACATAGTGAGAGAACAATGATGATCTGGAACGTGGCCTACAGCTATCACCCGTGGCTGAGATCAATCAAGCACCGCTTCCCTCACCCTGTTGTTTTTGCAGTGTGAACGTTATGCCCATGCGTGAGTCCCATGTTGAGTGTGCCACATGTCTCATGATAACTCATGTCACTCATGATACCTAAGCAGGTTGCAACCAGTCTGGGAATGCTTGTGTTCTTGTCTAATGGGTACCTGGCTTGCAGGTCAGGCTAAACTGTTTGTGTTAGAGAACAACACAAAGACTGATTTGCACATAGCAGGTCTCTGTCTGGTGTGGTGTAGTGGATGAAAAGTGATGGTCTGGAATGTGCCACTAATGATCACCAGTGGCTGACATTATTTCAAGCAATCCTTCAATTGTTATTTTTACATTTGATGAATCTGCAAAAAAAGTTATAAAATAATTGTATTCATGTGATCCAGCGCTGAGCTAACTTCTGACAAGTGATTATCCAATTAATCTTTCTTTGCGAGTTGCGACTGAGAGGTGAAGGGAGTTAGCACTTGGTCAAACACATATAATTAACAGTGTAACATATTTGACTGCATGATAAGCACCAGAAATCAGTAAATAAAGTTAAGAAGTTTTGGAATTATGAGTTGGTAGGTATTTAACGCATCAGATGATTATTGGATGCGTTAAATATCTCAACCTTTGTTAAATTTTGGCAGGAGAAGCCCGCCAAAATCTAACAGGGGCAAAAGCAAACAGCATTTACCATCGCATGTGGATTTTGGTGTGTTAAACACCAAAAGCCACATATATACTCACCAACACATAATAGGTGTTATTTATCACAGCCGATAAATAACGAACCCTGGGGTATCATTATTTATCTGGTGTGATAAATAGCACCTAAACACGTAATCAAGCCTAAAGTGTAATCTTGGAAAATTACTATAAAATTATTCAAGGAGTATAGGTTATAGGGCCACTTTAAAAGTTGTCATTACCATATATAAATCTTGACATGCAAGACAATAAAATTACTGTCCAGAGAGCATGACCATTCAGCATTGCTGCAGGCAAACTGGCAACAGGACCATGGCTAAAAGCCATGCCCTATGTCCGATGCCCATTTGGCACAATCACTGCCTTTGCCCAGTGAGTACTGAGGCCAGATTACCTGGCACAGAAAATAACCAAAGTTCATATCTTTACCCAGCAACATTGGTAAAATAGAGTTGTACTGGCACAGGAGGGATGGGCACTGCATGCTTTTGTGTATGGCTCAAGGTAATGCATAATGTAAGAGGAATATATCCAGGGCTCAGCTAAATGGACATGCCATTCACTCAAAGCTCGCTTGGCCTGGCCAGTGGGGGAGTAGCTAGAGTGGGCACAGTGTATGGTTATAGATTACATCCACTCCGTTTTAGCTGATCAGACGACATGTCTTTATTTGTACTTTATTGCTAGGAGTACAAATCATTTCCACCCTTCTGGCATGTGGCCTTTTTCTCCCTAACTCACCTTACCCCACAGGCTTTAAACAATTTTCTTTTCAGGATTTGGTTGCCGAACTAGCCAAGCCATGGGGCATATCAACAACAACCGGCGATAATTATCACTAAGCGCACTTAGCGCTAGGATAATTATCGCCGGCTAGCGTTGATTTTTATCGCTGAGATAGCGTGCTATTAGCAACGCTTATCACAATAGCGATAAAAATCCTCACGCTAATTTGCTAACGTGAGATTATCGCTGGAAACCCAGTGATAATCTCATGTTAGCTTGTTGATAGGGACAGACAAACTTAGCCATGATATCCTCCTTCCATAGGATATCATGGCTAAGTCAGAAAAATACCAGACGTAAAAAAGCAGCGTTAACCGCGGTTAGCGCTGCATTTTTTGTCTCTAACAGGGTTAGCGATATTCTTGATAATAGGAGAAATGTCGCTTAGCGACATTTCTCCTATTATTTTACTCTGGAACGCCCCCTTTGCATCTCATTAGAGATGCAAGGGGAAGCGTAGAGTAAAAGGGTTCTAACATGCGAATTTGCATGTTAGCACCCTGTTGTTGATAGGGTGCTAGTTTTATCTCTGCTTTTTTGGCTTTTAAAGCCAAAAAAGCAGAGATAAAGCCCTTGTTGATATGCCCCCATGTTCTCAAACCTCAAATACCCATTTTGTTTTGGGGTTTAAAGGACATATTCCAGCCAACCGGTCATGGTTTTTGACATTTTCACCAATGTCTGTCGGAAAGGGAACTGGGTGCGGAACTTCACTAGCAGCTTTGAGCTACTCATCCCTTATGTACAGGCCTGATAGGTGTGATGTCTGCTGTGGAGTGGGACATCTTTCTCCAGCCCTGTCCACTCCACAGGCACACAGCTGAAATATACAGGGAAATCGACAGCAGGTGACCTGAGTCCAAACGTGGCTTGCGGGGCATTAGTATTCCCTGCAGCTTGGTAAAAATAAAAATAGACCAGGGGCGAACATGTCCCTGCAGAAACAACAAGGAGATCTGTGGGGGGCAGCCACAGTTCAGTGAATGAGGATTTTTCCTTTTTTAAACACTCACAGGGGGAATAGATGCCTTTCCTCTATTTCTCCTGCAGAATGAGAGAAGACAAATACAAAATAAGAAATTGAGAAATAGTGGAAAAAACAGAAAGCTTCGAGGCAATCAAATCTTGCCTCACTGACCAGAAGAGTGCAGTCCAACCCGCCACTGCTTTTGTTGGTTGCGGTGCTCTGATGTGGCATGTGGGTAACATATTAGGTAATTTGTACTTTCTGCTTTAAGGAATTCTGTGGATGTCATGACTTGTTCATGGTGGTAGGTGTTCTGGAATGTGGGGCTCTCAAGAAACTTCTTGCGTAGCTCCAGTCCGATCCAGTCGTGGGTTCTTTATCAAGAATAAACTTCTTGGTAAATCTCTTCATTCCGCCGCACTACATCTGACTATCACAAAATGTAGTAGTGAGCTGTAGGGCCCTTACCCACGCTTCTGACTGCATAGTAGCATCTAGCAGCAACCTCCCATTTGCCTGGGGAGTCAGCAGCAAAAGATATCAGCGCCACAAACTGGCTGCCTCTGGGGTGCTATTTACCTTTTAGTGACTACACTGAGACAGCTAGTAACAACAACACACACTATGATTTTCAGGGACGGACTGGGAACAGAAACTGGCCCTGGCAAACTGCTCCTCTGGCCCCCCTGGGTGGGGAGGGGGGGGGGGGTGAAGCCCAGCTGTCTTCTAGGGCCGGTTTCGGTCGATTTTGGTACAGGGGGCCGCGATTGCCGGCCCCGGTAACAAAAATGGGCGCCAGGGGCAGAAAACCAGCCCCTACCCTGGCGGCCCACCTGGGAAACATCCGGTGCCCGCTATGGCCAGTCCAGCACTGATAATTGTTTTTAAAATATATGCTTGCACTAAGCAGGTGGTCAGACTACTTCTTTGGGAACATTTATAGGTATTCATCATGACTTTGAGGCACAAAAATATAAATCATTGGGAAAGCCAGTAGCTCTGGCCTAAAGGTGACATTGCCCCATAATAGATGCATGAGTACAGGATGAGGCAAGGTGCAGAGAGGAGGAGTAAAATATAGCATAGATAGGTATGCAGTATTGACTCGTTGTTGCAGTCACCTATTCACCCATCACCATACAATGCACACAAATCCATAAATAAGGCATTTTCACTGATAAGCTAGACATATCAGCTTTGCTAACGCTTACAGAGGGGGTTAGATACTGAAAAACACAAGAAGAATGGTTCATTGAGGCCCTGCTGATCATTTCTGCTATTGCCTTCTATGAAGCCTGATAAATAAGCAGTGCTTCTGTTGGGATGGAAAAGTCCTCTGCATAGTAATGGATGTGTACCCCTGCCCTGAGTGCCCAACTGTACAGTTGTCTGGAACCCTAATGCTGATATTTGTTGTCATAGGCAAACAGGGATCATGCGTGTGCACCATGATCTAGGCAGTTCTCACGGATTGTGGTCTTGTTGGACTGGGAAGGGCACCCAAAGCACTACCTCATAGTGGTAGGTTACCACTTTCACCAGCAGATAAACAGCACACGCATGGTGATGGCATGTGCTTAACTGCTTAACTCCTTGGCCTACATTAGTTAGATGTAAAGTGCTGCGTAGAGCAGGAGTGGTGACTTTGTACTGGCTGTATGTGTGCCTGGGAAGGGTAGAGCACAGGGATAGAGCACTGTTGTGAAGTGAAATCAGTGCCTGGTGGGTGCATGTACTGGTTGTATGTATGCCAGCGAGGAGTACATTGCATTAGAGATGTAGTACTGTGAGGTGTGTGCATGGTGAACTCATGTATTGGGCGTATGTGTACCTGTGAGTGCTGTGTAGGTACACTGAATGCAAGTGTGCCTGTAATGGTACAGTTTTGTGCATTGCTGCATTCCTGTGAGCCAGGTGGGACACACGGGAGAAGGGAGAGAGATAGACTTCCCATCTACACTTCAAAGGTTGCAATTTGGTTCAGTGAGTGATCATAAGGAAGGTGCCTGGGCATATTACAGGAAGGAGATGGTGCTGATAAGTTAATAATAAAGAGTAGGGCTTGGAGGTCAGGATTAACCTTTTGATGCACATATCATTGTGGCTGACATCCAGGTGTGAAGTCTAGTCACTCCAATGGCCTGTGTTGTGGGACTATCAGCTACAGAGTCTCTCCTGCTGTGGCAGATGGCTTTTCAAGAGACGGAGGGGAGAAGTATGTACTTTAAAAGAAGCAGAGCCCCAACATAAAACTTCAAATACCCAGACCCCCAAACCAATTTGGTTCCTGAAAATGGACTCTAAGAAAGGGAGATTGAGACCACAAAAGTTTTCAAATGCCAAGCAGCCAGAAGGGCTGTGTGAGGCGCGTAATCTTTGCAAAAGTTCTGCCAGTGACCAAGACTGGGCTTCACCCAGGCAAACCAAGACCACCTGCTATGGAGCCTGGAGCACAAGCGCCTGCCTACTTGCCAAGACCAGTGTGTCCTGTGAGGAAGAGGAGAGTATTGGATGGAGCGAGGTCTAGTAGGGAGCGCTTTTGAGTGAAATCCTGATGCGAGGTGTGAGGAGATGGCTGCTGTAATGATTGGGCCATTGCCCATGTGTAGATTCAAAATGGCGACCCCTGTATTCCAGGAGGGGATCGGCGTGAAGATAGTCAAGAGCAAAGTTCCATGTGGGGAGAGAAAAACCTGTGTGGCACCATTGCGGTATCCCTCTATGCAAAGAGGGGCCACTATGGAAGATACTGATGGATAATGAGAGATGAAGCCTGTGCAGAACCTTAGCGGTGACCCCATTTCGCAGGAGGAACCGTCGCGGTACGGACTGCCGTATGGTAAGGGTCGGCATCTCAGTTGGTAGTGTTGCAGCAATCTTGTATGCCAGAAGGGGCTGCCTGTACTAAGAGTGCTCTTAGGGTCCAGCTACTGCCTGAGAACTGTGAATGCATGTGAACTGTAGATCACAAGGAAGCATTGAGGATTGCACCTAACCTGCCCTGGGGAACTGAGGAGGATGCTGTGGGCACATTGCCACACCACTGGGATTGGGTGCATCAGAATCAAACTTCCCTCCTTTGTTGGGGAGTGCTGATCTTACAGTGCAAGAGGTGCACCAGAGCACCTCGGATCACTGCTGGAGCTGACCGCGTAAGCTCAAAAGAGAGCCCACGCTTGCCAGGTGCTGTGCACCTCCAGTGTGCAGCCCACTTACTGAACAGAACCGAAGCCTTGTGTGCCTGTTGACATGGCACCCGCTAAGACACTACAAGCTTCTTTGCTGCTGGTGTGGGTAAAACTGGTTACTGGCCTACCGGGCCATGGGGAACTTGCTGCAAAGAGCGCTGCAGTGCAAAGAAACGTTTGACTGTTTTCAAAGAGTTGAAGTGGACTCTTGAGTTATGGCATTCTAGTGTGCATTTTCTGGATGCGGCTACCAGTGAATAAGGAATAACCTTGACCACATTATGAAGAGCAGGTGGGACAGGGATTTGCCAGTGAAACACAAGAGCCATGATCTTGAGGGGAAAGGTGTTATTATTTATAAATACTTTAACCTTTTGTTGAATCCTTTAAGTGCTCGTCCACAGCTACCACTGAGAGTGACGTGCAGAAGGGGTACTTGGCCAGTGGCGGTTCGCCGTGGGAGTGCTGAGTGGTGGTGAGACGGGGCAGAGGAGGGGTAGGGTGGAGGCTAGTAAACTCTGGCATACGGTGTAACGTAGTTAAGTAAATAAATAAATAAATAACAGTTTACATTGCGCGCACTGCATCGCCGAGTTGGTGTTGCAGCATGCACAAAGTAAACTGTTTTATTTATTTATTTACTTAACTATGTTATACCGTATGCCAGAGTTTACTACCCACCACCCTGCCCCTCCCCCACCCCCCGCAGCATTCCCACGGCGAGCCGCCACTGTACTTGGCCCAGCTGCTCAGCATGCAGAGTATGTTGGACACCGGACATCAGGAGTAAGAGGCCTCAACCACCACAAATGGACCCAGTAACCTCTTCGTGCCACATGGCCCTCTAAATAAAGCAGTTCTGACAGCTTCCATGTACATCAGTATGAATGTATGAATGTTCTCAGGTCACCTTTTCTGGCACATCCCCTCTGAAAAGATATACTCACCTGTTTGCTGCTACCTATTGCTTTTTGGAAATATGCAAATGGCTCAGAGTATTTTGAAGTGACTGAAAGGTGTCCCGTCCTCCCCAACCTGGGAGCATGCACAAGAACATGCCACACACGCAGCTCGTAACCAACGTCTCTAATCAAAAGTGTACAACATTCAAACTGAAACTTCTCATTATCTCATAACTGTTAATAACCACAACTTAACACCTACTAAAAGACTACGTAATTCTTTCACTTAGTCCGCCCGGGGCCGCAGGGTCCTAGTGCTCGCAGTCACAAGACACTACAAAAGGCAGCAATCAAGAACTAGGTAAAACACCTAAATAAACATCCTTTTACATTTTCCTGCTCACTGTGTGACGCTAATGTGTGATAATAGTAAAAAGAAATATCTAATCACATTTCAGGTCGCCTGATTTGGTACATTTATGAATATTTATGAATTACACAGATTGCCAGGTAACACTGAAATTAATCTTTATAACTCATTAAAAAATTAGCAGATATTTTTATCAGTGATAACTCCAATGTAAATAGCAAGCCGAGTTATCACACTCCTTACTACTATAATGTTAGGTGCCTACGCAGGCAATGCTCTGAAGGTGGCACATATTTATTTTCTATATGCCACAGGTCAGGATCAGAGAGTTCCCAGTTGGTTCATGACGACATTTTCCAATTTGCTCTTCCATTTCTCTGGCATGCAAAGCTTAATGGAGTGGCACTGCATACTACCGAACTACAAGTCCGAGCGTGGTCTAGCTTCTGTGCTCAGGCATAAATACTGCAACTCTAATTTAAGGTCTCCTGAATTCTACATGACATGCCGATTCAACATGGGATTCTGACATGTGTGTTGAGTTGGCACAAACGTGTCAGGGGGCTGTTATATTCTTGGATTAGGCCCACCGCAGCGCAGCAAAGGAACACACATGAACACCACTGCCAGTCTGCGGGCCAGAAGTCACGAGCGACCTCCGCCCGTTTATTCGTGCTTTCTGGTCACGCCTGGCCAGAGAGTGCTACAATGTGTGGTGGCCCTTCCCGGCCAGGGGTAATGGAGTGTTCTCGATGACGCATCTAGACCGCTACATCCCTTCCTAAGTCAGCCTTCAAAACAAACAAAAGAAATTAACACATGAGGTCTGTGAGTCTTTGGCTTGGCTTGGGGTTGGGTCTGAGGTGGTATCATGCTGGCTTTCTGCACTGACTCTCCATAGCACCACTTGGCTGCCCTGGTTGAATGGACATGTTTGTCTCACTCTCAGCTGACCACGCTATCCTCTGCCATATCTTCGGACCCGGTCACCGGGCCCGCAATCACATCGGCGACATCAGGGCTCATTGATTTCTTAAATCAGGATACATTCTGGGTTAATGTCTCATCACCTCATTGAGCTGTGGTGGCTGTGTCATTAGTAGATGCTACAGTCCAGTCCACTGACCAGGCTCATAGTTTGTGCGAAATTTACATCCGCCACCCCTTCTTCGGACCAGGACAAAACTTCCTGGAGCTATGACTCGGGTCTTGGCTTTCCTCTTCCGGCTGGCTAATTCGTTGTTCACTGTTCGCCGTACCTGGGTACCAGCAGGATCATAAGGCTCTGGAGTCCAGCTGCTGGCTGCGGGAATGACGTCCCGCCGAGGTCTGGCTAACAACAGAGACCAGGGAGACCTCTGTGTTATAGTGTGGGGTGCTTCGATAGTCCCGTAGGAATCTACGAACAGCAGGTCCAGGATCGGATTGTTCCGACACGGCAATTCGGATGGTCTTGTTCAGTGTTAGCATAAAACTTTCTACCTCTCCGTTGGTTTGTGGCCATTGAGGAGTGACGCGATGATGGTGGACTCCGAGTGAATTGAGCATGTTTTTAAATTCAGATCCTTCAAATGGGGGTCTGTTATCGGTTCTGATTTCTTGAGGTAATCCGAATAATGCAATTTCTTTTCCAGAACAGGTTGGAGATGCACGAAGGTGGTGGATGCAATTATTTGCACAATGGGATACTTAATGTAGCTGTCGATCAATACCACAGTTACCCTTCCGTCCAGAAAACTTCCAAAGTCGAGGCTCACTCGCGACCAGGGAGACGTTGCAGTTTCATCCGTGACTACAGGAGCGGGATGTTCTTGACCACTGGTTAATTGGCAAGGCCGGCAATTTCTCACCAAGGCGTCTACGGCTGCCTCTAGTCGGGGGAACCACACTTTCTCTCTCATCTGTGATTTAATTTATGTGGCTCCTTGGTGCCCCTCATGAACAAGTATCGTGGCTCGTTCTTGGAGGCTCATGGGGACGACAATTCAAGATCCTCTTAGCACCACGCCTTCAGGGTCGACGCTTAGCTCATCACGCACCTGTCAGAGTTTTCTGAGGCGGTCTCGTCGGCTCCATCCTAGCCATTGGCATCGCAAAGGAAATTGCTCCAGGATCCCTTCTGGATGGACTCCAGTACTTTCATGAGCACAGGATCTGTGCTGGTTTGTTCATTGATCTCGTCCATGGTCAGAGCTCGTGGGCATGCCCATTGCGAAATCATGTCAATGTATTCTTCTGTCTTCTGTTGTTGTTCACCTTCCTCTCCGGTCATCTCAGGGGGGTGCCATGAATAAAAATCTGCGGGATTCTTTGCCCCAGGTCAGTACACCACCTCCATCTGGTACTGCTGTAATTGAATTGCCCAGCATTCAATTCTTGGCGGTGGATGCGGTGCGGTCCCCTTGAACAGAGGAATTAAGGGTTGGTGGTCCGTCACAACCCTGAAGGGATGTCCACTTATGTACAGGTGGAAGTGGTTGCAGGCCCACTTGCGTGTAAGCGCTTCTCTCTCGATCTGGGAGTAGCGAGCCTCCGTTGGTGTGAGGACCTTGCTTGCAAATGCCAGTGGAGCCCACTTCCCTGGCTCTGTTTCTTGGGTCAGGAGCGCTCCCAGCCCGACGGGACTGGCATTCCACCAGGAGTTCAGTCATCC
The DNA here is from genome assembly GCF_964204655.1 of Triturus cristatus. Lineage (NCBI taxonomy): Eukaryota > Metazoa > Chordata > Amphibia > Caudata > Salamandridae > Triturus > Triturus cristatus. The sequence goes on from NC_140588.1 coordinate 517,343,527, forward strand.
GTGTCGTGTTAAAATACGCCATGGTTGTCTTCCCCAGCAGCACTGTCTTGATCTTTTCGAACGCTTGTTCCTCTTCTTGGCCCCACTTCCAACTGGCATCCTTCTTCATCAGAGCTCTCAGGGGTTCTGCCAGTGTGGCCAGGGTGGGTATGAATCGCCCGCAGTACGTGACTATCCCAAGAAAACTGCGGACCTCTGAGGCTGTCGTGGGGGCAGGCGCTTGTTGAATGGCGTGTGACTTACGAGGGTCTACTTTGACCCCGTCTTGGTTGAATACGTATCCGAAGAATTCTATGGACTTCTGGAAAAATGAACATTTTTCTATATGGAGGGTGATTCTATGGTCTGTCAGGCATTGTGAAGTACTGGGAATTTTAAGCCCAGCGGTGCAGGGGAACACACCCTATGATTTCGGGTTCTTCCTGTTTCAGACCTACAGAAACACAGAGTCTTCTGGGTGAAGTCAAAGATCAGTTTATTGGCTGCAAACCAATTACAGGTATCCAAGAAGTACAACAGCGTGTATGTTCTTAGGAGACTGCTGAAAATCACAGAAACGGGCTTCTCCTTAAATACAAAATATCCTGCCTCAGGCATACATTCCTTGTTTTATGGCATGGTCATTCAAATGTATACATTTCAAACGAAAAGGCAGAGTCATGAGGACCATCCCACATTCCAGTTAAGCCAGCCCGTAATTATTTACCCAGCAAGGCTCAGATCCCACATCAGATATCGATAGGCCCCAATAAACATGAGCATCTCCTGTTTGGAAAACAAGCCATAAAGCAGGAACAGTCAGGTGTGAAAGAGATTAGCTGGAGGCTCGTGTAGGATGAAAAGGCTTTATGGTGTGTCAAGCCCTGATGCTAATCACAGGTGGCTGGAGGACGGGGAGCTAGTGAGACCGGACTGACCTGGGGCAGCGGAGCCAAGCTGCCCAGGTCACAGAGAAGTCAAAGGAAAGCACATGCGCTCTAAAAGGCCCGTATTTGCTTCATGATATGTAGCCTATGTGAGGGCAACCATAAGATGGCCACCGCTCCAAGAATGGAACCCACGTAGTGATGTATAATAACGTATACACAGTGCATTCATAGCTAAAACGTTATACAAAGCACTTGTACATACCGCTTTGACCATTCGCGGTTCACTAATACCGGGATAGACAGGGGTAGGGCCCTGCCTCCTACGCGGTCCCAAATTGCAAAGTACGACAGACCCTCCTTTTGCCCTTACATAGGCAATAACTATACTCATTTCAATCCGAGTCTAGGTCAATATTCACGAAGTCATGGAGATGTTGCTGTAGCATCATCCTATTACTTAGCTCGTCCCTCGATACAGGTTTCCTTACACATAATGTAGCACAGAGGCCACATATCGCAGGAGCAAACTGCATGCACAGACAGAACAGGAAAAGGATGGCTAAGATCATTCCAATGACCATCAGAACTTTCCAACCCCAGGCAGATATCAGTTCCCAGAACCACCCCACCAGTGACCAATCTCCTTTATCCACGTGTATGGACTCAGATATTTTATGTAGTTTGGAGATGGCTTGATAAACTGTTGGAGCGTTGTCTGGTATGAAAATGCAACAACTAGATTGGATAACCTTACATACCCCACCGCGGTCTGCAAGTATGACGTCTAGAACCATGCGGTTCTGCAAAGTCATGAGGCGATCCGCTTGGAGCTCAGCTGTCAAATTACCAAGGGCACCAGCCGTTACATTAACAGTGGATTCAACCACACGAGTCAGTTGTCTCAGGTTCCTACTATTGACCATAGGTCCCCAAAATGGCAGGAAACCCAAAAAGAAGTCTCCCGCTTCCTGACCGGCAGTATCCTCCTTACTAATCACGCCCATCACAACTCTGGTTTTGTGATAATCAGAGGCAGCAGTAAATGTTGGCGGTAGCAGGTTTGCAATATAGCATGTGCCCGAGAAGTCAGGGGGCAGCCATGTATATGCTCGGTCATTGCAGACAAAATATGTGCTCTTGGCAGCCAAAAACGCAGGGGAAAACTGTGACGGAAAAGTGTACGTTTCAGTACAGTCACTTCTTCCCAGTTGAGCTCTAGGATTCTGACCATTACCTTGCAAACAGAACCGACCTATGTGGGGTACGACCCAGATTGGGGATGAGATTTTTCGCTGTCTTTCACCCAGACTAATACTATACCCCGTCGCGTTCCACCCTACATAAGCTCTCAACTCTTCTTTGGGAATAGATGAGTACGCATCGATATCTCTGCTCATATCGGCAACTCCTTTCATTAAAGCTTTATTATTTGTGCTAGGTCTGATGGAACGAGGTTGTCGTGGGGAATACGCATCTAATGCAAGGAGAAACATGGTCTGGAATGCCCATGACGATCCATTGTAACAATACGGCAGCACTAGATAAGGAATACCCTTATTAATGGTATGTGGCATTAAACCACACACCCAGCAATTGGTTGTATTCATAACTAGTTGGTGCTGGTGCAGGAGCTGAATAAACGAGTTGTTCACAAACTCTGATCGTCTAGCTTGTTCGTGTTCAGGCAGAGGGTGAAAAGAGTGTGAGGAGACAGTAGGAGGAGGTATAGGCTGTACAGTGGGTGCAATGGGTTCTTGAGAGGAGAAGAATACAAATCCTACAGTAAACACTACCATACTACATAATATAAACAGGCATAAAAATACAAAACGTTTGCTCTTCATTATTTTACACATTCTTGCTTTAAAGTTCATTTCCTCAGCGAGTCTCTCCATCTTACAAAACTCCATCCTCTAATCGTGCCGCTCGCGGCGGGTGAGTATCTTCTGCTAAGGAGTACGCCTGTCAGTCCAGGGAACGCCCTACACCAACCAGAACCGGTGACCTAACGTCTTCGGCCTGTACCCCAAAGTCTTGGCACCGCGACCCTGCGGCTGAACCCGGATGGTGGTTCGAAAAACAAAAATCAAGAAAGTCCTTCAGATGGGAGAGCTCTGGTATCAAAAACAAAAGGGTAAGGAAAAAGAATATTTATTTGTCCATAGGCCTTGGTCTTAGATTATAATGAAAACGGCCAGGTACTGTCTGATCTTGAAACAAGAGTTCAGGCTCTGTAGTGTCCAATCGAATTGACGGTGGCACAGCTTCTTGCAAAATATCGTCACTCTGTTGTGCTGAAGTTGTGCCTATTATGCGTGCATCACTGAACGGCACAAAACGAGGTACAGTGTCTGTTTCAGAGTCTGCGATACCCTCCTGGACCCACTGGTCATACGGAAGAGGCAAAGGGATCCTTTTCACGTGGGCGCCGTGGATCCAGTTCTTCTTCCCCTTTACTCGAACAGCTGATCTTGTAGACAGAAGTACGAGATGAGGGCCGATCCAACGAGGCTCATCGTTGCTTTTGCGCTGAAATTTTTTTACCAAAACCCACGTGCCAGGGTCTATAGGGTGTCCTGGAGCCTCAGAGGCCTGGGGAAGAGTATCGTGCACCTGTTGGTGTAAAACACGCCATTTAGCCGTCAATTCATACAAGTAATCAAGCATTACTGGATGTTCGATTTCACTGAATTTCGTCGGTCTTGGTACACCCCATACATTAGCCGGGTGGCCAAAAATAATCTCATATGGGCTAAGTCCCACTCGTGAGTGTACGGTCATTCTGGTGGACAGGAGTGCTAGAGGCAGAGCGTCAGGCCATTTAAGACCTGAGCTCGCCTGGATTTTGGCCAGTTTGAGTTTTAGAGCGTCATTGTAGCGCTCTACTAATCCAGCTGATTGGGGGTGATTTGCAGCGTGGAATTTCTGCTTTATCCCTACTCCCTCACACACATTCTTCATCACTTGACCCACAAACTCACTCCCATTATCACTCCACACCATTCTTGGCATTCCAAACCTAGGGAAAAATTCCTTCACAAGGGCTTTGGCTGTGGATAGAGCAGTGTTGTCTTTTAGGGGATAGGCCTCTATCCATTTTGAGAAAGCGCAAACAACCACCAATACATATTTCAGGTTGTTGCATCTTTCCATGTGGATAAAATCTAACTGCAAAACTTCAAATGGATATGATGGAGGCGCAAAATGACCAGCTGGAGTTGGGGTTCCCCTACCAGGGTTGTACTTCAAGCATACCATACAATTCTTGACCACATTCTCTGCACACTTAGGAATTCCAGCATTCTGCCATACTGGAGCCAGCAACTTACAGATTCCTTTCATACTGATATGTGCCATTCCATGTGCCATAGTAACCACTGGAAGCACATATGCATCAGGTAACAACCATCGCCTATGTTCTGACAAATCAATCCAACAACCATTCTCATCCAACTTACCCATACTTTCTCTCCACTTGCTCAACTCTTTCTCTGTGGCTTCAGCTTGAAGGGACTTTACACTCTCTATTGTGTTTTCACACATTCCAACATCACCAACCCATCTTGCAGGGCCTGCAACATACATTCGAGTCTTCACATCTTTTGCAGTTTCTTTCGCGACTTCATCAGCAAACGCATTACCACGACCAACATCATCAGTGATTTTCTTGTGCGCACTGCATTTCATAATCGCAACTTGCAACGGTAGGGTCAGTGACTCAAGAAGATCATTCACCAACTTGCCATTCTGAATCTTAGCTCCATGCGAAGTCAGGAACCCACGTTCCTTCCACAATCGCCCAAAACTATGAGCCACGCCAAAGGCGTACTGGCTATCCGTAGATATGTTCACTTTCATTCCTTCAGACAACACGCATGCTCTCGTAAGGGCAATCAATTCTGCTGCTTGAGCCGAATTTTGTGGCACACGTGCAGTTTCCACAATCGTGTGCAAAGTCGTGATAGCATATGCAGCAGTCGTATCACCATTTGGAAGCTTGAAACACGAACCATCCACCTATAAAGTACCATCACACTCAGTCAGGGGAGTATCTTTAAGATCTACTCTTCCTTTCGTCTCTTCTTCTGTTCTGAACAGACAATCATGTTGCTCAATCTCATCTAGGTCTGCTGGAATTGGCAATAGTGTAGATGGATTCAACGTGTTGCATCTCTTTATGTGTATATGGTTTGCTAACAGTGTCAGCTCATAACCAGATAATCACGCACTAGTTAAGTGCTGTGTCTTGGTCCTGTTTAACAATGTGTCCACAGCATGTGGAACCATAACAATCAATGTATTATCCATTAGTAGGCCAGCAGACTGTCGAATAGACATAGCTGCGGCGGCTGTAGCTCTCAGACAACTTGGCAATGCCCTCGCTACCGGGTCCAAGGTTGACGAAAAATATGCGCATGGACGCGGTCTGTCGCCAAAAGGCTGTGTTAACACTGACAATGCGCAACCATCTTTCTCATGAACATACAATGTAAAAGGCTTGCTGTAGTCAGGGGTACCCAACACAGGAGCTGAACACAATGCATTACGCAATTCCCAAAAACTTTTCTGACACTCTTCAGACCATGGAATAGGATTCGGTGTGTCTTTGCATGTTAATGCTAACAAAGGTTTTGCCAACAAGGAAAAATTAGGAATCCAATGCCTACAGTATGAAGTAATGCCCAAGAAAGCACGCACTTCTCTCTGTGTTCTTGGCACACTCAACTGTGCAATGGCTTGAATTCGTTCTGGGGTCAGTTTCCTTCCCTCCTTCGATAAGAGATGACCTAAGTAGGTCACTTCTTGTCGACAATATTGCAGCTTTGAGAGAGACACTTTGTGATGAAAGGCAGACAAATGACGCAACAATGACAAGGTAGCGTTTTTGCAAATCTTTTCAGTATCCGCGGCGATTAGTAAATCGTCGACGTACTGAATGAGGATAGCGCCACTAGGTAAAACAAGTGCATCAAGCTGCGCTTTTAAAGCCTGACTGTATATTGATGGACTTTCACAGTAGCCCTGGGGAGCGCGTTTAAAGCGGAAGCTTCGGCCTCCTAAACTAAAGCCAAAAATGTCTCTGCTCTCCTCTGCAATTGGGATGCTAAAGCATTCTTTAAATCGATCACTGAGAACTATGCAGCGGAGGCTGGAATCATGGTTAACAAGGCAGTTATATCAGGGACAACTGGAAACTGCGGCACAACAATCTTATTAACCTCTCGAAGATCAATCACAAATCTGTAAACAGGTGGCTGTGAAGGGTCCGTTCGTTTTAAGACAGGTAAAACAGGACTATTGCAAACGTTGCCTCTTGTCTCTTCAATTACACCCTTTTTAATCAAATCACTGACAATTGCTAACAATGCTTTCTGACCTTCATTGGAGATCTTGTACTGGGGAATACGTGGCAATCTGACATTGGCTTTTAAAGTGACCACGTATGGCGGTATTTCCAAGAGACCCACATCATTGGGACCAGTAGCCCAAAGGACATCCGGAAGGGATGACAATTCAGGTGGCATTGCATTTTTAGACAAATACATTGGGGAAATCACTTTCTTACCTAATGTAAGTTGTACTCCTGAGGGAGAACAATATAGTGTTGCATGCAATCTTTTTAACAAATCTAATCCTAGCAAATTTTCACCACAACCTGTCGTTAGGATGAGGGGTGCTTTTAGCTCACAAGGTCCAACAGAAAGTGACATAGGACTAGAAATCGGGTTCCTAACTGGGGCGCCAGAAAAACCTACTGAGACATTCATTTCGCCAGACAAAGGCGCGCCAGGGAGCTTTGAATGCATGATTGAACTCTTTGCAGCACCAGTATCCAGCAGAAAGGGCTCCGTTACATTTGCTGTAGTTACTTTAACATAGGGTCCACTCTGATCCTCTGGCACTGAAACAACTCCCTCTCTCTGTCTACGGCTGTCCTAGTAATCATTATCTTCTACATTGTCATCTTCTGCATAATAATCATTATTGTAGTACTGAGCTGTATTACCAGTCGCGTTGGCTTGCTGATCAAAGCTATTTATGGTATTTTGAGGCGGAAGAGGACGCGCGTTCTGGGGAACATTTCCACGCCCTCTGCCTCTAGGAGCTTGCTGACCACCTCTACCTCTTGCGCCATACGCATTACCGTTACGCTGCATTAATTTAGGGCAACTATATTTAAAATGACCTTCCTCTTTGCAATATGAACATTGGTTGGGACCTACAGGAATTCGTGGTTGATAATACCCATTCATTTGCTGATTATTCTGAAACTGTTGGGGCTGCTGATAGATACCTTGTGTTTGCCTATAGTTATTCTGTCCTTCACGTGGTGGATAGGCCTGCTGCAAGAGGACCTTTGTTTTCAGTTCTTTCGTTTTCTTATCTGTTCTATCCTTCTCATCTTTGTCTCTATTCTCATAATACTGTGCAGTAGCCACTATTTGCGCTGAAGAGGAAACAGCCCAGGAACTTTCTGAGTCTTTTAATTTCTTACACAACTTGGGAAGTAGGTTCTGTACAAATTTATCAACAAATAACCGTTGGCCACCTTCAGTGCTCATGTCTTGACCACTGTGGTCGATAAACGTTTCTTCAAACCTGGTAAAGAAATCGGACACTGTCTCATCTTTCTTCTGCTTACATGCGGATAGTTTATCCCAATTTACGCGCATCGCAGGCATTATAGTTTTCATGTAGGTGATAATTCTACCAGGGAGTTCTGCTACTAAAGGGTATGGTTTCGCGCCACCAACTTGTCTAGCGTCTGCAGCAACGATATTAGCCCATGTACCCCCTAGTTCTGCCGCATGATCCGTATTACGGATGGATCCCCATAAAGGCTGTGGAACCACATTCCCAAACAACATATCTATGTCAGCCAGATTCATTACACATGATTCTGCAGTTTGCGATAACTCCTTATAATATCCTGTAGTGTTTTTACGGGGGTCAGGCAATGTCTGCTTGAGCGCTAACACCTCAGATCGCTTCCATGGGACATGCACCCAAACACGTTGAAAATGTGCTAAGACAGGTGGATTAGCATTTGGATCAGCAGGTCTCCAAACTGGGGGAACCTCACACATCGGATATTGGCGTGCTTTTACCTTTTTCCCCACATTGAGTTCCTGTTCGAACAATGATTGCTGGCAATCACCATTTCTGAGGGACAGTAAAGTCGCGACTGCTTTATCTACATTGGGGCCCACAATTATACCTGTTTCAAAATCAAATCGCACTCGACACAATTCCTGTGGGTTTGGGTTTGCACCATTATCCTCCAATTCCTCACAGAGGAATTCACACATTTTGTCAAAGACATACCTCTGTGTTGGGGCATCCCATTGGTGAAAAACGGTAACAACTGATTCCACATCATAGAGTGAAGGGAAACCAATCCACCTATGCGCCAGATGATCTAACACCTCTTTCTCGTCAGGACCAGGCAGCTGACTGCGCAATTGCTTACGCTGTAAGCCAGGAGTCGCACTGGATGACCCAAAGAGAGGCAACATTAAACTAGTAACTACATTAGCTAGTCGTTGTCGTGCTGAAGGAGAAGTTGAGGCAAAAACGGAGGGATAGACAGAGGGAAGAAAAACAGATTCAGATACAGGTACCTGGGTAGTGTAAGAAGGAGCGCCAGGGGAAACCGCTGGCGTGCTAGGCAAAGTCGCAGGAAGCGCGGGGGTAACAGGTAACAAAACTGGCGACCCTTGAGAGGGCTGCACTGCAGGGATAGGAGCCAGCTGAGGAGGAGCTGTCGGCTGCGAGAAGGCTTGCGGCATATTTACTGGAGGCTGCACATTTACAAGCTGTGGAGGTGCTGTGGCATTTTGCGCATATGCGGGTGGCGAACTTAGTAAATGGGACATTAGGGAATCTTTTTCTTTCTCTTTTGTCTCATCTTGCACAAGGGGTGACAAAACAGGGTAACATTTATCAATCCCTAGTTTGCGCTGTCTGTGCAATTGCTCATTCATTTGTTCCTCCTCATTATCTTTAAATTGCACAGCTGCTTGCATCACTGACATACCTCTTTCTCTCTTATTTCTTTTCGCTAGCTTAATTTCCTTCTGTTTGGCTTCCTTTCGCCATAGGCGGAAAGAATCAAACATCGCCGGCCCGGCTTTCTTTTTAAACAATTTCACTTCCAAATTATCTAAGATATCTGTATCGAAACTACCATTTTGGGGCCATTTTAAAACACCGTCCTTTCTGGTGTATCGGATCCATACTTCATTATATGCAATGGGGCCCACGCCATGTTTTACATAAAGCTCATAAGTTGGAGTTCCAATTGGAGGATCCGGACATGAATCCTCCAACTGTAAATCCCCTCCACAACTCAAACAAAACAATCTTCCAAATACACTAGCACCAGGCATCTTTGCTCACTAGTCTAGTTCCAAACTTCAAAGGATTATCGATTACGATAGTCTCGTGAATACACGAGTCCTCTGGCTTTGGGGTTTGCAAACTCCAAATCAAAATAATCCCGAAGGATACCAAATTCAAACTGGGAGACGCTCCACTTATACTTAACTGAATATCGATGATCGATGGCGTCACCAGAAGACTCTCTCGATTGTTTCGCTCTACCAAAATCGTCAAGGGTCCAAAACAGGGCGATTAATCAGGGCAGCAGTCCTTCGTAGCCGTTGGGACGCGGAGAACCTCGCAGAAAAGACTTTCGGACCCCGTCGACATGCAGGGGTCGATGAAGTGGCGGCCTTCCTCCAGAATTTCCACACGAAGCTCCTCACGAACCTCTGGCTTGGACCGGTACCGCTGAAATCGCTCCACGTTGGGCGCCAACTGAAGTACTGGGAATTTTAAGCCCAGCGGTGCAGGGGAACACACCCTATGACTTCGGGTTCTTCCTGTTTCAGACCTACAGAAACACAGAGTCTTCTGGGTGAAGTCAAAGATCAGTTTATTGGCTGCAGACCAATTACAGGTATCCAAGAAGTACAACAGCGTGTATGTTCTTAGGAGACTGCTGAAAATCACAGAAACGGGCTTCTCCTTAAATACAAAATATCCTGCCTCAGGCATACATTCCTTGTTTTATGGCATGGTCATTCAAATGTATACATTTCAAACGAAAAGGCAGAGTCATGATGACCATCCCACATTCCAGTTAAGCCAGCCCGTAATTATTTACCCAGCAAGGCTCAGATCCCACATCAGATATCGATAGGCCCCAATAAACATGAGCATCTCCTGTTTGGAAAACAAGCCATAAAGCAGGAACAGTCAGGTGTGAAAGAGATTAGCTGGAGGCTCGTGTAGGATGAAAAGGCTTTATGGTGTGTCAAGCCCTGATGCTAATCACAGGTGGCCGGAGGACGGGGAGCTCGTGAGACCGGACTGACCTGGGGCAGCGGAGCCAAGCTGCCCAGGTCACAGAGAAGTCAAAGGAAAGCACATGCGCTCTAAAAGGCCCGTATTTGATCAATGATATGTAGCCTATGTGAGGGCAACCATAAGATGGCCACCGCTCCAAGAATGGAACCCACGTAGTGATGTATAATAACGTATACACAGTGCATTCATAGCTAAAACGTTATACAAAGCACTTGTACATACCGCTTTGACCATTCGCGGTTCACTAATACCGGGATAGACAGGGGTAGGGCCCTGCCTCCTACGCGGTCCCAAATTGCAAAGTACGACAATTGGAGGGTGGCTTTGAGATGGCAGCGATGTTCCTCAATGGTGGCGGAATGTATTAAGATACCGTCACTCACGTTAAGCACCCCTTGGAGACATGACAACAGCTCACAGACTGTGTTCTGAAATATTTCTGCTGCTGAGGAAATTCCGGCACAGGCTGATGTGGGTTGAAAAGGTTGTGATGTACCTTCTCTTCTCCACCTGTCAGACTTCACTGTGCGTTCTTACCTTAAGTCCGCAGGGTTGAGTTTCGCAGAGACGTTATGGACCAACTTCCCAGTACCCTACCTTATAACCTGTGTATTCAGTGATTCAGTAGGGATACGCGGTAGGATCCCGGGAGGAGGGCCGGATACTGGACGCTTGAGGATTCTTGGTTATCGACCTGCGAGGCACCAAGAACTCAGTTTCAGTATGTTCTCTGTAAACTATAACTAGCCCTTCCCTTTACTCATGCACAAGGATCTCTCTATGAAGGAAGCTTTCCTACCTGCGAGCCAAAAGTAGTAGTCACTGTGTCCTAGTAGTCTTGTGACCTGGAAATGAAGGATGGGTAGTGCTGTTATGTTGTTCGGCGTAGTTGTACCTCACTAGGCCACTTCAATTATTGTAAGAGAAAACAAATATTACAGGTTTGTACTTAATAACACCACATTTTCAATATTCCAGTATTGCTGTAAGTATGAAAATTACTTACTAGTTGTCTTTCTGCAAAGCACTTACTTCGTCCATCACTTACTACATTCTTTCACATAAAAGAAGTCAAATACCAAAAGCCAATTTCATTATTCTTTGTCAAGTGTTCCAAAACAAAAAACAGATCTCTGTCTTTTTTTCTTGCTTGGTTCAGTTTTTGCTTGTACCAAAACAAAAGTTCCAAAAATTATTTGTATTACTTTTTAAAGATCAACCTTTCTTGCATAGGGCGCCATAAAGTACAAATATTTACTTAACTTTTTGTCTTTTCATCCAGGATTGATGGCGAGTGGAACGCCGGCTTCAGGAAACCGAAGACTAAATCTCTGCGTCGATTTCAGGTGAGTCACAGCGTCCACAGCGTCCTTAGCAACAGACATCCTTCGGAAAAGTACGGAAGGCTCAGCACCTTCCAGAACCTGGGTGTGCCTTAAATAGAGACGACACACCCAAGATGGCCGCTACAGCGACGCACGTCCTGCGTGCGTGACGCGGCATCCTCTTGAATCATTTCTTGGCGGCATTGCGGACAGCACAAAATGCTGTGTTTTAGAGCATCCTCCTGCTCCGTGCCTGACAAAAGTAAAAAAAATCAGCTAGACGTGAACTCACACAATAACATGAATTTGTCCAGGAAGTTGCACAATAACACGATAAGGCTAGAACTATAGTATAAGGACATGATACCCAACATTGTTAAAGTTACACTTGTTTGCTTCACATATTCAAACATAAGGTCGTGCTGGGTGCACAGGAAAGGGGTGGGTTTACTCAGTGGGTATATCCTGGCAATGCCGCACAATCTAAGGAAACTTTGCAGGGGTCTATCCTGGCAACACCGTACAATCTAGGAAGCTTAGTAGGAGGCATGGGGTGGGTTGGTTTGAGAATTGTGACACCGCCAGCCTTAACTGATGGTACCCTGCGTTGAGGTCCAGCTTAGAGAACCAACGGGATCCGTTAAGTCCGCCAGTATGTCGTCGACCGTTGGGGTTAAGTGTCTTACTCATTTGATTTCTTGGTTAGGCAAGCGCATGTCTATGCATAGTCTCATCTTCCCTGGTTGTTTAGGCTTTTCCACTATCACCATGGGTGAGACCCAGGAAGTTGGGCCGGTGACCTTTTCTATGACTCCTTGACGTACGAGTTCCAGAAGTTCCAGTACGACGAGGGGCCTGAGATGAAACGGTATTCGTCGATGTCTCATCGTGACAGGCTTGACTGCCTTATCAATATGCAGCTTTATTGGGGGCCTTTTTACGCACCCTAATCCGCTGAACAGTTGCGGAAACATGTCCAGGATATCCTCCGTTTGTAGGGTCTTGACCACGTTGACGAAGGTAATTAGGCCCAGATCTTCAGCCGTGTGGCTCCCTACGAGGATGTCAGCCTCCCGGTCAACCACATGGAACGTCGCTGTGATTTTGTGGTTTTCAGATCTTACTGGCACTGCCATCTTGGCTTTGAGGGGTAGAGGCGTTTGCCTGCCATAGGTGAGTATTCTCACATGTGACGGAACTAGCATGGGTCTTGTATTAAGGCGTTTGCATTGCTGACACCCCATCACGTTAACGGACGCGCTCGTGTCAATCAGGGCTGTGATGGGCGACCCAGCAATCTCAATGGCGCAGGTAGGTTGGGGGTGTCTCTTCCGCTTGAGGTCACTAGCGAAGGATATGAGGTAGCAATCGCCCTCGTCATCTGTGGAGGAATTTTTCAGGTACTGTCGTGATCGCACTGTAGTCTGGGATGTTTTTAGGCTTTCATGGTCCTCTAGTGACAGGTGTTTCACTGATCTGGATGGTGGTCTCCTCTCTCGGGCACCTCGACTCCGTGGTTCTCCTCCGCACACCACTGCAAAGTGATTGGGGGTGCCGCATTTCGAGCACGTCCGCCCTTGTGCAGGGCATTCTTCCTGGTGATGTTCTTCTCCACCACAGTATCCACAATGCGCCTTTTGCGTATTCCTGTTCGCCCATCTCCCTCGAGCACAGCGGGTCAGTGTGCGCACAGCGTCCGCTCTTTCAGTTTTGACATCCGCAAGCTTTTCACCCTGTTGTGTTATGGCTATGCCAATCTCTGTTGCCCGTGGTGTCCGATAGGTTGTGGGATCGTGTCAGGATGAGTATATCTTCAATGGTGATGCCAGGTTGACGCAGGATAAGGGTCCAGAGGTTCTTGTTTGTGCATCCCTGTATCATCTGGGCCCGCACCTCTTTGTTTTGATCATCATCCGTACATGGGCTGGCTAGTTCCCTGAGGCGCGCGTAAAATGCATCCATTGATTCGCATTCCCTCTGCGGTGCTTGTCATAACTTAAACCTTTCATAATCAGGGTTCAGTTGAGGATCGAAATGGGCGTTCAGGGCTGTCACAGCTGCATTGTAGTCATTAGGTGCACCGGTGTTGGGTAAGTGCAGAAACAGTTTGTATATCTCCTCCCCCACAAAATGCAACAGCAGCGACCTTTTAACTGCCCCATCTGTTTCACGTGTCGCTGTAAAATAATTGTCTAACCTGCAGATCCAGACGGCCCATCGGGGGGGGAGTGGTGGCCGGGTCAATAGGTTCACTGAATGGGGGCAGGGCGTTGATCTGCGAATGTTGCACCGTCTGTTGGGTGACTGGGGGTCCTCCTGCTGTGCAGCTGGCGGTGGTTGCGCTGCCGCTTGACCAGCTTGGGTGTCCATCCTGGCATGTGCTCTCGGCGACTCAGGCTGCTCTGGGGCATAATTTTGGGTGATCTACTGCCACTGGTTGTTTGTGCCTTGGCAGGTGCTTGATTTGTTCTTTACCTTGTGTGTACCTGTGGGTATGTTATGCCCTTCACTTTTTCTGTGTCTTTGTTTGCTGTTCCTTCCCTCACTTTCAGCCTTCCTTTCACCTCTGTCCTCTTTCTCCTTTTCTTTGGCATTTTCTCCTTATTCCATGGTGACTCGAAACCTGTGGGCGGCTGCTAATGCACAAATCAGACTCCTAAGCACAAGGAGGGGCACCTGATCGCACTCCTGCAGCACACGGCACAGCAGGCGTGAGGCGCTGCAGGCGGTGCGCATTGGCCGCGTGGGAAAAAGCAGAGACTGCCTGGATGCTTCTGCGCGCACTGTCTGATGTGACACTGGCTTTCACCGGCGCTTCACCGGGAGCTCCAGCGTCTCGCAGGACACGTGGGGGTGATGCGGCACCCTGGCAGGCATGTTCCTCAGGCTGCAGTCGCAGCAGGAGCGATAAGCAGCAGGTACACTGTAGCGGGGCATGCTGCCAGTCTTCTTCCAGCACGCCGCACACACAGGACAGCGCTCCGCTGGGCCGACAGGCCGGGAGCAGGACGATGCTTCGAGGATGGTGCAGGCGCAGGGTGGCACACCCACCCTTGTCGCCAGTGTTGAGTTGGCACAAACGTATATTCTTGGACTAGGCCCACCGCGGCGCAGCGCAGCAAAGGAACACACATGGACACCACTGCCAGTCTGTGGGCCAAAAGTCACAAGCGACCTCCACCCGTTTATTTATGCTCTCTGGCCACGCCTGGCCAGAGAGTATTACAATGTGTAGTGGCCCTTCCGGGCCAGGGGTAACAGGGTGTTCTCGATGCAGCATCTAGACTGCTATATCGTGGATCTGCTTTTGGATACTTTGTTCCTAACTGTTGTTTTTCATTTTCCCTGACCATGAATGGTTTTGCACCTTTTTGGGCATTTTGAGTTATTGTTTGGTTTCTGAAATCTGTATTTCTGAGGAGCTGAACGTTGTTTATTCTACTGTGTTCCCTGGATTCTGACTATTGCCCTATTGTCTAATTTTCATTACATCTCCCAGACCTTCCGCTATAGTGCACTCAGGCCATTTTCATACACAACAAGCTCATTTGTAAGCATATCGTGTTGGGAAAAGGTAGTTGTGTGCATGATCATCGGTCTCGAGATGTACCTGACCTTAAAGATATATGCTGAAGTTAATTACAAAAACTCCCAATAGGAACTTCTTGTGGGTTCAATGAAAAAAAGTACCCAGGAATTTGAAGATCTCACATTCCAATGTACCTACCTTCAGTTACTGAAGCATCAGGACCCACAACATGACTCCTTTGGGTTGCCTGAAGTAAGTAAAAGGTTACGATGGTGTTTGGACAAAAACAGAGACCACAAAGCTAAATAGACAGACAACAACAGAGTCCCTGGGAATACCAGCTCATTGACACTGCTAACAGAACCTGTAAATCCAGTTGTTTTCTTCAACATATAGAGTGCACTTTCTGACCTCTAGTTGTCAGGATGAGTACACAGGTACACCGGTTTCAGGGGTACTAAATCTGATTCACCACCAGAGTGGGTCTTCAAAATTTCTTTGTGATTTCACTAATGCCTGACTATTAGAAATACCAATGTTCAACATAGTTTAGCATGTAATGCAAAGCCACATATCCAACTATAAACCTTGGCAGTTCATAATGTCGGTACAAGCTGTTGCTCTTTTATGGTCCATTTTATTGGTCTTTTTCTTTATACACAAATGTACTTATGTATACGGTGCTCTGATTTGATGCAAAAATGTATTATGTTTATGCAATTTTTGTCAATAAAGGTTTTTGAAAATAAAAAAAATAAAAACCTTGGCAGTATGTTAAACCTGTCTTGCTGCATCACTTCTCCCCCCCCACCCTATTCCTCACACTGTTTCAGTTCAGCGCAAGCAGATTCCCGTATTTTGAATGATACCTCTATAGTTGCAAGCAAGTCTCTGATGCTTTGATGAAAGCAGGGCTACCCATTGACTGATGCAACATTCACTAGCCATAACACACATAGGATTGAATTCTGATTATTTGAGAGTCTCTGGCAGCAGAGGAATGGGAATAGATGGCACGTATCATAACAAAAAGGTTAGGCTAGAGGGTTCAGACTGATTTATACCTTGGGGTGGGGAGATAAGTCTGTCAGGGAACAGAGTAATTTAATCCATTGCCCTAACACAGTCTCCACCAGCCAAATTTAGAAATTCCCATCTAGCCAGCTATCATTTCTTAGCATTGGCAGGAACCACCATTGTTAAATAAAAAAGGTATAAACAGCAGCAGCATTATATTTCTTCAATGAGTCGTCGAGGTGCTCACACAGATCGGCCAGACCACGTGATATGAGGCAGTTGAACTGTACCCAGAGTGGACACCAAAGGTACAGGATCTGATATCTGATCCGGGCCTTCAGGTGGGGCAGCCTCATCTGGAATTACTGGGGCTGATGATTGTCGAGACAGATGTCTGAAATTTGATGAGACACTTGTGATTGATTTGTCCGGACGTTGCGCTGTAATCATGTGTCCCTTGCATGTCCCAACTTTCAGAGGTTCAACAGCAAATAGAGGATCTGTTTTTCCCTTCTGTTTTCGTTTGACAAGAACCCAATCACCTTAGTTGAAGACGATCTCCTAAATTCTCCGACTTTGATCTGCATACGTCTCCATCTGATGGTTTTAAGCAGCATCAGTGGCACAAACTCTTCATCATTCCGAGTTCGTTCAGTAGTCCACTGTGGTAGTTTGGTTCTCATAACTCTCCCAAACATCAGGATGTCAGGTCTCTCACCAATGGTGAAGGGAGGAGTCAAACAATAGGCAAGGAGGGCTTGACATAAAGCCTGACTCAGCTTGATTCCCTCCATCGATGCATGTTGGATCACTTGTTTTAGGGTTCCGTTAAAATGTTCCACAACACCGTTAGCCTGAGGTCACAAGGGTGTACGTTTTAGATGTTTGAGATTGAGGCTCGTCAGAAACTCCTTGATATTGAATGGTGGACCATTGTCAGACTTGCGAATGTCTGGTATGCCCCACACTGCAAATACATCGTCCAGTCTCTCAATGACCTTGTTGTAGGTTGCTGATGGCATTTCCTCAACCAGTGGAAAATGGGAATACCTGTCAATGATCAGCATCAGGTGATGGCCATTTGCTAGGGCCCAAAGAAGTCTATGGCCACTCTTTCCCACCCACATGCAGGACGATCAGACATTGTAAGTGAATGCTTGGTCAATTTAGGAGAAAGGCAATTGCTTAAGTGACTCTCCTTTAAATTCCCTGTCAACTCTCTCTTCCCAGTGAGGGAACTAAACTCAATTTCTCAGGGCTGTTTCAGTGGTAACGATGCCACAATGTCCTTCATGAGTGAGTTTAATGATTTGCTGTCTCAGACTCTTGGGTATGACAATCCTGGAGCCTCTTAGCACAATGCCTACTTTAATGACAGACAGTTCATCTTGCACATTTTGATATTTTTGAAATTCAACATCATCACACAGAGGTCGAACTCTTTGTCTTCATGAATGTGCTGAAATAATGTTTTTAAGGGCTTGCTGGACCTAACAATAAAGTTGATGTATTCCTCAGCAGTTTTTGATGTTGAGCTGTGCTGCTGTAGTGGTACTCATGAGAAATAATCTGCAGGGTTTCGGTTCTTGCCTGGCTTATGCACAATTGTATAGTCGTACTCGTGTAAATGCAACCCCCACCACTTAATGCTAGGGTGCATCTTGGACTTTGGATTTCCGAATATGGTGTGCAGCCCTTGGTGGTCTGGGACAATCGTGAAGTGCTTTCCGTAAAAGAACTCATGGAAATGTTTGCAGGCCCTCACCACAGCCAGACTCTCTTTCTCCAGCTGGGAATAGGCACGTTCAGTGGTAGACAGACTTCAGCTGGCGTATGCCACAATGTTTCTCTGAGCATTTGGATGTCCATTATTGCTCTTAGCCCCACTGGGCCCGCATCAACAGTAATCTCAGTCTTTATTGTAGGATCAAAAGAAGGCCCTCTCATTTTTAATTGTATGCTTTATTCTTTTAAAGTTTTGGTCCATCGGAACTTGACATTTTGCTTGGGCAGGTCACACAATGGGGCACTCACTGTAGCAAAGTCATGAGTGTACCTTGAACAATAGCTGGCCATGCCCAAGAAGGACTGTAACATGGTGACATTTTGTGAGGGACCAGTGGCTGACAGCGCTTGTACTTTATCTGGATCAGGAGTACTCCCCCCCCCCCATCGGAAAATATGTGTCCTAAAAAACTGAGTTTGGTTTAGTGAAATTCACACTTTTCTCCATTTAATGTGAGACCAGCATTTGTAAGTAACTGACACACTAGTGTGAGAGCCTCATCATGCTCCTTCCGTGTTGTTCCAAATAATAATATAGCATCACTAATTGAAAGCATGCATAACAGGTTGAATCATTCTACGTATAACATCTTGGAATATTTCCGCAGCAGATGACACTCCAAAACGTAACCTTTTGATCTGAACAAATCGACATGAGTCAAAAAGTAGTGATGTACCCAAAATGTTCTTACAATTCTAGTTGATGGTATCCCTTTTTCAAGTCAAGATGGCAGAAGACTTATGCTCCGTTCAGCTGCATAATCATGTCTGCAATGTGCGGACCAGGACGTCTTTCCCTCTTGATTGCTTTGTTGGCCTGGTGCATATCCACACATATGCACACTGCACCTCTACTGTCCTTTTTTGGAACTACCTTTATGGGCAATAGAGATTCTAGTTCTTTTTGACTGTTTTTTGTAGGTGAAAGGCTATTCTACAGTGCCGTTGTGCAACAGGCCGGTTGTATTTGTTATTGTGAAGTTGCATCTTCATTGTCTTGATCCTTCCTAGCCCATGAAATAGCGATGGGAACTGACTCACAATTCCAGATTGCATATTTAGGATGTAATTGATTGAGATCAGTCCCATGTCAGCAACAGTTGGAAAACTAAGTACATATGAACAGGATGAACTACTTTGAAGAACGTGGATTGAGTCTTGCAGAGGTGTCTTTTTATGCTGCAAGGTTGCTGTGAATGATCCTTGACTCTGCAACGGTTTGGAAGCAGCCCATGTGTACACCTGCCTGTTTGATGCTTTGAGCCATGGTATGGGTGAAAAAATGTTAAATTGATCGACGTGCATGGTGTTGATTGATGCACCACTGTCGTTTGTTAAGGTTATCGGGCAACCGTTGACTTTTAGTGTGATCTTGGGGCAATGTCCATATGAATTATTTTGTTTCGTTGACTCACTTGTTTTTGTCGTTTGTTTGTCTTCTTTGCAAGTGGCAAGGCTCATGCGTGCATGTCGCTTTTTCTTTTTAGACATGATCATTGCACACTCACCCTCTTCACTGTCATGGTGATGTTGAGGAACTCTTGCAGGATGAACTTGATGATGATTGACTTTGCTAAGTTTCTACCTGCCACAGTTGAAGTTACTTCTTGTCTTTGTGGGTGTGGTGAGAATGCTTCTGGAACCTTCTGGTGTCAATTTTCTCAGCTCGCTGTGACGTAATTTGTTTTTCTTTTGCTTTGCAAACCATTATAAAGTGGTTTTCCTTTACGCAACCTTGCATGTCTGTCCGATGGCTGGACATTTACTTTCATGTGGAAATAAAAATACACATTGGAAACACAGTTTTTCTTTTTTCGAGGATGTCAACTTACATGCATCCACATTGTGCTTGTGTTTGCTCTTCGTGATTAATGCTGATTCACTTTTTGGTGTTCCAGCTTCCTTTTCAGCAGCTTGCCAATCTGCTCTTTCTTTGGCTCTTGCAGCTATTACTACTTTTTCTAAACTGAGTGTCTCTCTGAACATTCGTCTTCTGAATGAGTCCAAAAGACAGCCATCAATAACCCTGAGGCACATGGCTTCTTCATCATTAAATTCACAAAACTTACAGTGTTTGATAAGCACAACAAGTCCTTCAACAAACTCATACATCGATTCAACAACTTGTTGTCTTGCTTGATTGAAAATGTATTACAACAAACAAATGATGGACGGAATGCTGACAATGCATACATTCTCCCCCAGTCAAGAGATCTGGGTTAAATCCATCGTTCTTTTGCCCACTACACCACCCCAGTTTAGACATGGCCATATGCAAATCAGTCTTGACCCTGTGCCTCATGGGAACAGTCCAGCCCGAACTGCCAAGCCATGTCTTCCCTGGACCGGAATCAAGCATCCTAGGACCGGTTTCTGGCTATCAGCCGTCATCAGCCAGGATAGCTTGACTCCAGTGGCGTAGTGAGCACGGGTCCCACGTCTGGGAATACCCATCCCACTTAGGGCGAAAAGCGTTACAACAAACAAATGATGGACGGAATGCTGACAATGCATACATTCTCCCCCAGTCAAGAGATCTGGGTTAAATCCATCGTTCTTTTGCCCACTACACCACCCCAGTTTAGACATGGCCATATGCAAATCAGTCTTGACCCTGTGCCTCATGGGAACAGTCCAGCCCGAACTGCCAAGCCATGTCTTCCCTGGACCGGAATCAAGCATCCTAGGACCGGTTTCTGGCTATCAGCCGTCATCAGCCAGGATAGCTTGACTCCAGTGGCGTAGTGAGCACGGGTCCCACGTCTGGGAATACCCATCCCACTTAGGGCGAAAAGCGTTACAACAAACAAATGATGGACGGAATGCTGACAATGCATACATGATTGAAAATGTAGCTCACAGTCGATGTTTGCCATTGGTTTGAACTTGACTCTTCATGCTTCTTTGATCTGATGGTACAATATTGTCTAAATTTGTGAGATTTTCTTTATCATTTCTTTTACTCCATCACCAGCAAGATTCTTCAAGTATTTAAAGATTTTCTCACCATTTACATCTTCCCGAGCATCAATGAGGTCATCATAAGTTTCAATCCATGTGGTCAATCAGGCACCAATCTTCTGCTTTTTGGAGGTATCGAATGGTAGTGGAGGTTTCAAGAATTTGGCAGCACCGTATCCTATGTCATTTGTGGAAGCCAACTGAAAAATGTCACAATTCCGAAGGTGTCTTCAGCGGCTTCTACGGGGATCAACAACCTTGCGAGCACAGCCCCAGTGTTCACTCTCGTGCTATACTTGGCTGATGAACCTATACCAAGGGCAAAATTTGTCCTGGGTTTCTTGTGTTCTGGTTCAGGGAGGACCTGACTTGGCAGTTCGGGCTGGAATGTTCCCATTGGAGCAGGATCAAGACTGATTTGGGTCCAATCTGGGGTGGCATGGAGTGCATAATAACAATGTACTGGGATGCAGCCCTGAATAATTACCAGTGAGTGAGATTATTTAAAGCATTCCATCCATCACTTTTTGTATTTTTTAATATCTGAAATAGGGGGCAGACATAGAGCTCAGCATCCGACAGCTTTTAGTCTGTTGGACTGTCAGAGGCGTGTCCCCATGATAGAGTAGTCTCCTAGTGGTTACACCAAAAGTCTGCCCACATGTGAACCGGAAGCAGACTTTTATGTTGGCAGTAAGAATACTGCAGCGCCAGTGCAACGGATTAATCGTACTGCCAATACATGAATGTCTCCTTATCTTTGGCTTCTAAGTTGGTGCAGTGATGCAATATGTTTTACTAGTACACATCATTTGTTTTTCCTAGTCTTTAGGTCTTTATTGTTGTAGGGCAAGTGTGAAATTGAATACTAAATGAATGTAACAGTCCGCTGCTATGATATGTGGACAGATGGACACACACGAGATACATCCCAGCTGGTTTCTTTAACCCCTTCGCTGCGGCGCGAATTCTGCCGCAGCGCTGGGGGGGGGGGGGGGGGGTGAGCGCGGCGCCACCATGCTCATGACGGAACCACGCCGTCATGAGTCACGGACGAGCTGTGCTCATGACGGCGTGGTTCCGTCACGACTCCGCCCACTGTCTATTTCGCCCGCACAGGCGGGGAATTAGTCCCGCGTGGGAGGAGCGGCCGCCAACGGCCGCAGCATGACGGAACCACGCCGTCATGAGCACACGCCACCCGTGGCTCATGACAGCATGGTTCCGTCATGAGCACACAAGGGGTTAACTGTCTGGTGGCATGCTGCTGCTTCCAATAGCTCTCTCAGGTGTAACAAGCTATTTCTTATACAAACAATTGATTTTGTTATAAGTTATTTTCTACATTCCTCAAATGTTCAGATCAGAGCTGTTTTCGACATATGGAACACACAACAAACACAGGTTGATGGGTATTATGTTATTTTATATAAATTGCTTCATTTATATATACCACACATTTGTAAAAAAGCTGTCAACACAAGGTGAAGTTTAAGGTGATACGTGATCAAGTGACATATGGTGCTCAGTGATAACGTTTGGTGCGGATTATATACATAGTGATTGAAATAGAACACACAAGTTGTCACATTTTACCAATTGCAACAGTACCAATATGCTATACACCATCCGCTGTCCGTGTGATCTACTCTATGTGGGACAGACTACCCAGGAAGTAAAGGCAAGAATATTACAACACATGAGTAGGGTGAGGTGTAAGGTACAGGGAACTCCTTTAGTTGATCACTTTGTGACACAAAACTATCCCCCGGAGAGCATACGATGGTGGGTAATTGAGAAAATCTGTCCCCATCCGAGAGGAGGTTCCTTATCAGTGGCCCTCAACCTCAAGGAGTGTAGGTGGATCCATTCCCTGAATACTGTAATGGAGGGATTAAATGAGCTTGAGGAGACTTCAAGACAGATAGGCCAATTATAATATGTAGAGGGAAACCTATGTGTCTCAGGCATGCATGCAGAATGCCAGAACGAGTAAATATGTATCGTACAATATAGGGGTCTAATGTTGCAGGAGCACCTGACACAACAACAATTGTATATGTAATCTGTCTGTGAATATTGTTATAACATTCTATGCATCCACACCAATGACAGACAAGTGGTGCTCGATTGTTTGGATTTTGCATGCGGTATAGTTGTGCACAAATGTAAAAGGAGAACTCCCGATGGGTACCGATTGTACATTTTCTCCGTTATGTTATTTTCCCCTCCTGAGACAAAACGGTGCCCCGCATCCCTTTCCCTCAGTATATAACTATGCCAGACACCGAATATGCACGCTACTTCATTATTGACCAAGCGCTAACATGCTGTCTCACACTAAGCTATGCGTTTGCATTTCCGTTTGAGCAGAATGGCTTCCAAATATGCACTTTTTGAATGACAGCATCCCTTTACGTAACCGTGCACTCAATATGGCACACAAGCTCTTATCCATTAGCGCTAAGATGCCTTCTTACACTAGGTTATGCATTTTAATTTCCGTTTGAGCAGAATGGTTTCCAAATATGCGTTTTTTGAATGACAGCATCTCTTATGTAATCGTGCACTCAATACGGTACACAAGCGTTCACCCATTAGTTTACCGGCAGTATGGCCATAAGACTCGGTTGCCTAGCAACCAGACCTGCCAGCATCTAGCTGCTGCTCGCCGTAGCGCGGCGTGCACATGGACGTTGTGTACGTGATGCAGCTTATCTGTGGTCTGCCAAAATCACGTAGCCTCGCTGACGGATTGCAGCATCTGGACAGGACTCATGCCTGGCAGCACCTTCCAGCTTTTGAATTTCCCATCGCTTTTGTACAGAAATCATTTTAGGTAAGCACCTGAGTGGGGGGTTTTGAAAATACGGGCAATGATTGCATGGACGAGTATAAGCGGGTCCAGTCTAAATCCTCCCTCCCGCTTCTCTCTCTACAGAACCAACATAGATCTGATTTGCCAAACATTCCAGGCAAGCGCTCAAGTGCGCTTTTGAACATACAGCAAGCTTTGCCTGAAAGCGGGTCCATTATATATTATCCCTTTCGCTTCCACGCCGACATTATTACTTGGTGAGTGTTTACCATTTGAGCGCTACACAGGAGGGCTCTGTCATAGTCAGGTAAGTGCTCCACAGGACCGCCAATCACAGGCAGGTCTGAGCGGGACTTTAAACTTATATTATCAATCCCGCTTTTTCTTTTCTCTTAGAATTCCCACTAGGGGGCCACGATTGCACAAACTCGATCCTTTATGTGCCACCGATGATTATGTGCCACTGATGCTTAACTAACCAGAATTTACTCTGGTTGTCCGTAGGTGAGTTTTTGCCACCCCTCACCCTCGCCAATTAAAGGACCATTTTTGGTGGGGTAATCGAACACACCTGGTTCACGCTCTTTCCTATTCGCAGGCTGTCATCCCTCTTCCCCCACACTTGTCCTGATGAAGACCTGCATTGACAACTCAATAGTGCATAGATAGGATTGAAATGTCGATGATACTTCTTGGTCCAGACCAAGGCTTTGCGTGCAAAAGATTAATCTGTACAAAGCAGCAGAGTCATTGTGTTCCCCGTAATACTCTGGCCTTCCTTTTCCCTGTACATATTTTAATCACTATTTATATAATCCGCAAGAAACGTTATCACTGAGCACAATATGTTACTTGATCACATATCACCTTAAACTTCACCTTGTGTTGACAGCTTTTTTACAAATGTGTGGGTATATATAAATGATGCAATTTATATAAAATAACATAATACCCATCAACCTGTGTTGCTTTTGTGTTTGTTGTGTGTTCCAACTCAGCTCAGATATGAACATTTGAGGAATGTAGAAATAACATAACAAAATCAATTGTTTGTATAAGAAATAGCTTTTTACACCCGACAGAACCATTGTTTTTGTTAACATATCCATACCAGGTTCTGAGGGACACAGGGTCACCCCATTATTATTTGAAGCTTCTTCGAAAAGCAACAGTGAGTGTGTGTCCTGGTATGAGACTAAGGAACCAGGCTACATGACACAGTGACGAGGACAGCACCAATCAATAATAGCTGTGCATTTTTTTGGGTGTCTTTGTGTGTGTGTTTATGTGTACGTACCTGTCCTTGTACAAGGCAAGGAAAGCACATAGGTAATTTATATATATATTCACTGAAAAAACCATAGGTTTCACACATGTTATAGTTAGCTGGACATTTCACTCGTAAAAAACCATTGAAATTCCCCCGTTATAGTTAGTTCAGCTAAATATAACTTGCGCGACCGCAATCCACTGCTGATGATGTCACATATTACATCACTCATGACATGGTCAGTGACATCACTCATGACATCACTGATGACATCTCAAATGACATCACTGATGACATCACTGATGACATCATCCAGTGAATATGTGTCTTTCTGAAAAATAAATATTTTTTATATATGTATATCTAAAGGTTAATGGAAGAATAAATGGGTAAATAAGTGTCTAAATGGATGTTTTTTTTTGTAAGATTAATTGTATAACTGACTTATTAACAGTATCTTAGTGAATACAGTGATGTAATATGTGACATCATCAGCAGTGGATTGCGGTCGCGCGAGTTATATTTAGCTGAACTAACTATAACGGGGGAATTTCAATGGTTTTTTACGAGTGAAATGTCCAGCTAACTATAACATGTGTGAAACCTATGGTTTTTCAGTGAATTTGCAAGGTTTTTAAAATTCTAATTCCTAACTATAACGTGTGTGAAACCTATGGTTTTTTAAGTGAATTTGCAAGGTTTTTTAAATGCTAATTCCTAACTATAACGTGTGTGAAACCAATGTTTTTTTTAGTGAATTTGTAAGGTTTTTTAAATGCTAATTTATGTATGTATTATAATATTTTTTATATATTTATTTTACAATAAACTACCTATGTATATAGTTATAGATTGACTGTATCCTGTAATATGGAATGGCTCGTTTAAAATGTTATTTTTTTTTAAGGGTTTTTCACCATGTGCACACCGTGCGCGCACCCCGCGATTTTTTGAAAAAAAATAAAATGTTTTTTTCACCCTTCGGGGTCCTTCAGGGACCCCCTGACAAAGGCTAGGGGGTCAGGAACTCTCTACCCTGCCCCCTTTTCACGTTCTCCACCTTTGTTTTTCACTGCCACACACAAAATGGCGTCCGACACTTCCTGATTTCGACCGATTCGAATGTTGACTGACATCTAACCACCAATCAGAATTACGCTCGCGCACGGCACGGTGCGCGCATATAGATATTTATGTACTTTTAACTGCAATTTTCTCAGGAACTACTGAACAGATTGACACCATATATGCAAAAGGCACATCCCTGACCTGAGGACTACCTCTTTGCCAAATTTAAAGTAATTCTGTTCAGCCGTTCGGGCTGTACCTTCGACTAAAGGTCCTATGGGAAAATGCATGGGGAAAACACGTTTTGGGACCCCCCTTTTTTCTCAGCCCCCGCTTGACGAATCACCCCGAGACTTTCAGGGTAGGAGCTGAGTGGAGCGCCCCATTAGTTTTGAAAATTTCACGTAGATAAGTCAACCGGCGCCAAAGTTATTCAAAATAGAATTTTCAGATTTCCTATGGGAACTCGGTCCTAACTATAACTATCTACTGGCGACCGCCAGTAGATAATATACATATATATATATATATATATATTACCTACTGACAGTTAGTAGGTAGTTATAGTTAGGACCTAGTTTTTTGTTGTTTTGCCAATAACTTTGGTGTTGTTTGTTGAATCCTCCCAAATTTTTCAAAATTAATATGACGCTGTATTCAGCTGCTGTCTTGATAGTTTTGTGGTTATCCATCAAGTGGGCGGTCGAGAAAATGGGGAGGTCCCAAAATGTATTTTCCCCAAGTTAATTGCCGTAGAGATTTTGAACACAGCTACAGCCCAAACCGCTGAACGGAATTACACCAAATTTGGCAGAAAGGTAACTTTTTGTAACTTGGCATAAATCCATTGAGTAGTTTTGGAAATATTAAGGGAAATCAATATTTTTATATATAGAGAAGCGGCTATTCGGAGGATCCAACAGTCCCTGTGCTGAAATGTGATTGGCTGCCAACACATCAACCAGGAATTGTTGGCAGCCATCTTGGGACTCTGATTCAGCCGAGTCCACCAGGAAAATGAAAAAAAAGAGAAGGGGGCAGGGTAGGAATATCCTGACCCCGTACGCCTCTTGGGGGGATCCCACAGGGCAAAAAAAATATTTAT
Organism: Triturus cristatus; assembly: GCF_964204655.1. Classification (NCBI taxonomy): domain Eukaryota; kingdom Metazoa; phylum Chordata; class Amphibia; order Caudata; family Salamandridae; genus Triturus; species Triturus cristatus. The sequence goes on from NC_140588.1 coordinate 517,370,646, forward strand.
TTTAAAAATTTAGGTGGGAGAGGTGCGGGACTCCCGTGCTTCTGGAATTTTTAGCCCCGAGTGGGCCAGGCACCAGTGATATGAGCAATTATATAAAGGAGGTGGTGCATGGGGACCCCCTCCCAGGGGTTATTAAAGCCTTGGGTACCTCCACCTACCCGGGGCACTTTAAAATATGTATGGATGCAGGCCTGCTGGGCCCGTCCATGACTCGGGGGGCTGCCACCTCCGCAGGGAAATTAAGTTAAATGAATATAGGGGCCAGCGCGCCCCCTGAAAGTCCCGGGGACCACCACTTCCCAGGGTCACTTAAAAATATATATGGCGGCAGGCCCGCTGGGCCTGCCTGCACCCTGGGGGTAACATAGAAAATTAATGGCCGGCATGACCCTCCGGCAGCCCCGGGGACCATCACCTCCCTGGGACAATTAATTGAATTATAAGGGGGGCGTGCACCCCCACACAGCTCTGGGGACCGCCTTCTCCCCAGCGCTGAAATAAATGAATTTAGGGCGTCTGTCATGGACCCCTGTCCATGGGGACCACCACCTTCCCGGGGCCAAAATTTATGATGGTGGGGGCTGCGCGGCTCCCCTTGTGGAGCCATTTATGCCCCTGGGGATGCCTTGGGAGATCAATGACAAGACTGGCTGCTCAGTTATGAATGGTCTGAAGTGTGTTTAGCAGCTGTGAGGTGATACCCATATAGAGGGTGTTGACGTAGTCCAGGCGGCTGGTGGCAAGCGTCTGGTTGACAGTGAGTCTGGAACTGGTGGGGAGCCATCTGAAGATTTTCCAGAGTATGCAGAGAGTGAGGAGGCAGGCTGAGGATACTGTGTTTATCTGTTTTTTCATGGTGAGTTTGCTGTCAAGTATAATGTCTAGGTTCCTGGTGAGCTCTGTGGGTATGGGTCCCAGGTCTGTTGGCCACCAGGAGTCATATCACGGGGAGGTGTTGCTCCCAATGATGAATACCTATGTTTTGTGGGTGTTGAGTTTGAGGCAGTTGTTTTGCATCCAGCTGGCAATACTGGTCATGCATAGGTGGAAGTTAGCCTTGGTGTTTGCGGGATCTGCAGATAGGTAGAGGACGAGCTGAGTGTCGTCATCATATGATATGATGTTCATACCGTAGGTCTTGACCAGGGTGGCCAGAGTGGCCATATAGGTGTTGAACAGGGTGGTCCTTTGGGAGGACCCTTGGGGACACTGCAGATTATGTCTTTTGGGCCCGAGGCATAGCGTGGAAGGTGGACGCTATGGATTCTTCCAATGAGGAAGGATGCAGTCCATTTAAGGGTGTCCCCTTGGATCCCTGTCTGATGGAGTCTTTTTACGGAAGGTGTAGTGGAACACGGTGTCGAAAGCTGCAGAGAAGGATCAGGGCTGTGGTTTCTTCCTGGTCTAGGAGAGACCTCATTTTGTCAATGGCTGGATTAGGGCAGTTCCTGTACTGTGATTTGAGCAAGACCCATATTGGTATGGGTCCAGGAGGTCGTTGTTCTCTAGGTGGTTGGTGAGTTGGTGGTTGATTGCTTTTTCAAGAACTTTAGCTGGGAAAGGGAGCAGGGAGATGGGCCAGTAGTACTAGAGCTCTTCCATTTCTGTAGTTTTTTTTAGGAGTACCTTGACGTTCGTGTGTTTCCATTCCTCTGGGAGGATGGCAGAGTTGATGGAGGTGTTGAGGATGGTGGTGAGTTCTTTGCTAATGGTGATGTTCCCGAGGTTAAATATATGGTGGGGCACTGGTCCCTGGATGCTCCTAAATGGATGGAGCTCATGATGGTGGAGGTGATCTGCATGGCGAGTTGGTCCCAAGTTATAATCCTTGGATTTTAATGGGAGTCGGTGAGGTTGGGGAGGCTGGGGATGCTGGCAATGTGCAGTTGGGGGTTTACGTGTTTGTAGATAATAGAGATTTTGCTGAGAAAGAAGTCTGCTAGGGTGTAGCAGAGATCTTTAGAGGGGGTGAAGGTGTTCTTGGTAACTGAAGGGTTGGAGAACTCGATGATGCTGAAGAGTTCTTTGCTGTGGTTGGAGCTGGCTTCGAGGTGGGTGGTCAGGGTGTCCTTTTTAGCATCTTTCAGGCATTGGTGGTAGTTGTTGAGAGCCATTTTGGAGCTGATTTTTGGCTCTTTGCTGGCATGCCAGATCCTTTCCAGTTGTTTGTAGTTACGTTTGGTGGATTTAAGTTCCGTGGTTGAACCAGATGGTGTGTTTGGTGGGTCAACCTGGCTTGATGAGTTTGAAGGGGGAGACTAAGTTGGCACATTCGGTCATCCATGGGTTAAAGTTTTTAGCAGCCACCTCTAGGTTGGAAGTGGTGTCTGTGGGGAGGTTCTGAGGGTGTCGGTCCATAGGTTTGCGGTTACCTTGTTCCAGCTCCTGTAGGAGGTGCTTGTTTGGTTGGTGGGGCTGTTGGGAGTGGTTGTGATGGAGAAGTGGACAAATGAGTGGTCAGACCAAGTGATTTCAGATGCACGGATGTCCCCATTTTCATGCTTGCTTTGAAGATGTGGTCAGCGTGTGTCCGGCGATGTGTGTGGGGTCGGGGACAAGTTGGGTCAGGCTGAGGTTGTTCATGCTCTTGAGTAGGTTGGCTATGTTGACATCAGTGGGGTCATCGATGTGGAAGTTGAGGTCTCTGTGGAAGATTAAGCTCTTGGTGTTGATGGCCAGAGGGCCAATGAAGTCAGAGATGGCCTTGCAGAAGGAAGGGCGTGGCCCTGGTGATCTGTATACGAGGGTGCCTCTGATAGTAGTCTTACCATCTGTTGTGAGTTAAAAGTTGAGGTGTTCAATGATGTGGGTGGTGTCATCAGTGGCAGCTGTGTAATAAAAGGATTCTTTGAGGATAATGGCTAGTCCATCTCCATTTTTGTTGAAGCGGTCCCGATGTATAATCTTGTATCCATTCAGTGTGGCGGTGGCGATGTCAGGTGCTGATATGGGTGGAGCCAGGTCTTGGTGAGGAAGAAGATGTCAGGGGTGCAGGAGATGATGGTGTCCCAGATCTTGGTGGCGTGTTTGTGGAGTGATCAGGAGTTGACCAGGAGGCATTGGAGTTGTCCTGGCTCAGTGTTGGTGGGAGAAGGGTCCTGCGGTTGAGCGCGGGGATGCACAGCTGCAGATGTTGCTGCAGGGTTTGGGCTTCAGAGCTGTTATCTCAGCGCTGGTGTAGCTGTGGGTGGGTGGAGATCCAGGGGTCCTGATGCTGGGCGCAGTCCAGGTGGAGATGGGTGCAGAAGATCCTGCCATTGGCATGTCTTTGGCACGCAGGTGACACGTCAGCTGCGCATCCGTGCTGTGACCTCCATTAAGTAGGTTCCTGGGAGGGTTGCTGGGCAGGGTTAGCAGATGGCAGCAAGCGGGAGGAAGAGCGGCATTGAAGGCAAAGAAAAAACGCACAGAGAGCATGGAAAAATGAGGTTTATAGGACATAGTTGAGAGAAAGGAGACAAAAGTCAGATCAAAAACAGAGATCAGAAGAGGCAAACATCAAATATAAAGCACAGTTAATTAAAAAGCATAGTTAGGAGGAGTCAAAAGTCAGATGAAAAGCACATTTAAGGGGGCTAAAGAAGGCAAAAATTACATAAAAAAGCACAGTTAAGAGGAGACAAAAGTCAGATAAAAAGCCTAGTTAAGAGGAGGCAAAAGTCACATAAAAAGCACAGTTAGGGAGGCAAAAGGAGGCAAGAGTCAGATAAGAAGCACAGTTAAGGTGACATAAGGAGGCAAAAGTCAGACAAAAAAGCACAGTAAAGAAGAGGCAAAAGTCGGATAAAAAGCATAGTTAGTAGGAGGCAAATGCCAGATAAAACGCACAGTTAAGGGGGCAAAATGAGGCAAATGTCAAATAAAAAATCACAGTTAAGAGGAGGCAAACATCAGGTAAAAAGCACAGTTAAGAGGAATCAAAAGTAGGAAAAAAAGCACAGTTAAGAGGGAAAAAGTGGAAAAAGGTCGTATAAAAATGCACAGTTAAGAGGAGGCAAATGTTTGATAAAAATCACAGTAAAGGAGGCAAAAGTTAGATGTAACAAGGGTTAAGAGAGCAGGGTGTGGAAAAACAATAGTGCAAAATACTAGCAGAACAGTGTTGGCTCGAGCAGAGAGCTCGGCCTGCAGCAGTGGTGGGACGTGGCCCGGGGACCTGCTCCCTTTGGGGACAGATCAGAAGTTTTGTAGGTCGATCTGCCACTCAAAGGAGGGGTGGAAACCCACTAGACATCAGGAAATCAAATAATAATTTTTTGGGGAGCAACACCTTGGGCAAGGGTAACTCCACATTTTTGGTTGACATGTGTTTAGGCCGAACTGGGGGAGTGGCCGAAAGCCACAAGGCATCAGGTATTTGATGTTTATGCATGTTGGGTAGCGGTACTTTGGGCAAAGGTTGCTCCGCCATGTGTGAGAACTGGCATCTGGCTTAGAATGTGTGTGGACTGGAGTGTGGCTGGCATTGTGTTCGGACTGGCATCTGACTAGCACTGTGTGGACTAGTTTCTGGCTGGCAGTGTGAGTGGCTTTGCTTTGTGCTCCTTTGGAGGCACATTCAGATGTTTGTAATGCTGATCTGCATCTAGGGGCAGACTTCATATTGTGTTATATAGTGTTCCTATTTTATGAACTTCATGTTTTATTTCTCCTTTTTTATTGCAGTTCAAATCTTTTGATTTCCTTGGTGGTGAATCCTGCTTGTGGTTTTGGCATTCGTATACCTGCAGTTTGTGTTGTAGCATGGGTTTGGTGAGGAAATGTATTGTAATGTTTACTTCAAATGAGTATCATTACCATGATTAAAAGTATTTTTTAAGGGCTATTTAATGAGTTTTATATAGCGCTGGGAAGACCCTGGGGTATCAGAGAACTTTACAGATAGGCAAGAGGGTGTAGATTACAATGTACAATATATGTAGAGCACAGATTATGATATGCATATTCATTGAGGGTCGTTTACAGGAGCTCGTGGGGGAAGATAAGAAGGAAACACTTCAGAAAGGAGGTATTAGGTGTTGGGGTCTAAAGGGTTGAGGTGTTGCGTTGAGGAGAAGGCTTGAGTCAAGGGAGATCCCCAAGGAGGTGACAGATTCGGAAAGTGTCAGTTTGCAGTTCTATGTGTCAATAGAGTTTATCCACTCTTGGACCTGGGGGCGGGGGGGGGTCGGTCCACTGCAGGATAGAAGTAGAATTTCCGTCTTCTCTTGGTTGAGTTTCAGGTGGTTAAGTGAGAGCCAGTTTTAGACTTTTATGAGAGTGGAGTTAAGTCGCCGTATGTCTTCTAGTGAGGACGGAGCCTTTGTAGATGCCCTTAGTTATGGGGGATGTTTCTGAGTTTGAGTTGTTGATTTTTATTAGCTGGGAACAGTTATGGAGGTAGGAGTTGAACCACTTTAGGACCAGGCCATCAATTCTCATCCAATTTTTAAGTGTTCCTAGAAGCAGTTTGTGATCAGCTGTGTCAAAAGCCGCTGATAGTTCTAGGAGGATGAGTGGCCAGCATCTGTCTGAGTCCAGTGACATGTGTATGTCATCCACTATGTTCAGTAGGGCTGTTTCTGTGCTACAGCTTTTCTGAACCATCACTCGAGTGGGTTGAGAAGATTGTTGGCATTAATGTGATGGGTAAGTTAGGGGAGAACTCATTTCTCAAGTATTTTTGCCAGGAAAGGGAAGTTGGAGATGGGCCTGAAGTTGTTGAGGTCCTCTGGGTCTGCACCTGGTTTCTTCAACAAGGGATTGACTTGTCCAAGTTTGAGGCAGTCAGGCATTGACCCATGCCATTACTCAGAGAGGTGTTTGTTAATTTGGTCCACAGAGGGGTAAAGGGAGGTTGAGGTTTTTTTACAGGGAGGCCTGGAGAGAATCAGCAAGGTAAGAGGGTGGCATGGTATTTGCAATCATCTTAGTGGTGTCGTCCTTCGAGAGTGTCCTAAATGACCTCTATCTCTTGTGAGTTGGGAGGCGTCTTGGGATGGAGTCACTCACAACCAGAGTGCTCAAGGGGAAAATCCACCCTTGGTGAATTTGGAGGAGGCGACTGCACGTTGGGTTTTTTCCTTCTGAGGGGAGGGTATTCAGAGGATGGTAGGGTGTGGTTCTCTAAGGAGAGTTCAATCTCTGAGATTTTGTCTTTGAATAATTTGGCAAGGTTGTCACAGTGTTCTTTGGAGACATGGGGATTTGGTTTTGTTGGTGTTGAGGTTTGTTTTTTAATGATGGAGAACAGTTCTTTGCGGCAGTTTTTAGCTTTATCGAGCGCTCTGCGGAAGAAAGTGGTTTATCTTTGACAATGTGTTTTTTATATTTTATGTATCATCTCTGAGCTATTGAAGGTGGGGGGCAGAGGGTTCTGTTATCCATAGTCTTGCTGATGCTCATCTCTGACTTTTTTATGTTTTCGGGAAGCCAGTTGGTCTAGGATGGAAGACATTGTCGAGTTAAAGTGGAAGGTAAGGTCCTCTGTTGAGAGTTTTTCTGTAGGCGGGGGAGAAGGGATATCATTATTTCTTCTATGACCTCCAGGGCAATCTGATTTATGTTGCAGGACCATTGCATTTTTATCTGATTGCGAGGGGTTTTGGGTGGGTGTTTCGTTTGGTTGATGTGGAACAGAATGATGTGGTGGTCTGACCAGTTTACTGCAATGATGTCAATATTTATTGCTTCCCTGGGTGCTATGACAGCATCCAGGGTTGCGCCTCAGTATGAGTTTGCCTTTTACAGTGCTGGATTAGGTTTTAGCTGAGAAAGAGATTGTTTCAGGATAGTGTGAAGCTGTCCTTCTATTGTTGGTCTTTGTCTTTACATTTACGCTGATATGTTCAAATGTGGGGTAGGAATAAGTGTCTGGTTTTCTAATGTGGATGTTTGTCTTGTGGATAATAGCTATGCCGCCAGGTGTGATTTTCCCTGTCTTCCCCAATGATGGAGAAGCCAGGGGGAATAGTAGGTCAAGGATAGGATAGGATAAATGGAATCATATAGCCATGTTTTGGTGATAAATGTGATGTCAATGTCATAGTTTACGATGGCGTCAGGCTAGATCCTTTGCATGTTAGTGGCTGATCAACAGTTTATGAGCATGCAGTTGATGTTATTGCTGCTGCTAAACATCTGAGGGAGGGGAGCCAGGGGGGATCCTAATGTGGTTGGTTGGGGGACTGACAATTCTAAGAGGCTTGATGCCATCTGAATCTTGGAGACCTTGGAGCTGTGAATGGGTTGGGTAAGAGTCAGGTCATAGGCTTTGGCTAAGGCTGTAACTTCTGTAAGAGACAATGCAGGGGTTGTTCTTTTTGGCCTGTGAGCTAGAATATTGAGATGGTTGTTAGACAGCTCTGAGGCTGGATCCATGGCAACCGTAGGGAGGTTGTCTTACAGACTGGGAGGAGGTTAGATGTGGGATTTGAGCCAGTTCATGGTGGAATTTGAGGGTCATTAGGATGTTGGTAATGCCCTGCGTAATTTCTTCAGGTAGATTTTTCATGCGAGTTATTTTTAGCTTCATGTCAGAGTCAAAGGGGTTTGAATCTTTTTGTGTGAGGTATTTTAGATATAAAGATGATCGGTTAGTGAAGGAGCAGGTTGAGTGGCCGTGGGTTACTACCCTGGAGTGGACAGGAGGATTAGGGTGGTGGTTCAGGGAGTCTTGGCAGCATAGACTGCATTGAGTTGGTAGGAATAGGGAGCCGGTTAGGATTTTCAGGTGTTAGGTGTCTCTGGGATCGAGTTCCATTAGAGACGGGAGGATAAGGGATGTAGGGGGCGGATAGGTTTGAGTCGGCATTGACAGGGGAGCTAGTGGGTTTTGGGTACAGATTGTTGTTGCTTTTCAACATTGGACTGATCTCCTTAATAGGCTTAACTGGGTAGACTACTGCTAGGGGGTGAAGGGATGTGGTGAAATTGCGAGGGGAGGTGGAGGCAGGTTCTGAAGCATTAGCTGGGTTGACTACTGTTTCAGGGTGAAAGATTGTGGTGTAATCATAAGGGGGGACGGGTAACGGCAGTTTCCCATCCTGCGTTATGATCTGGGGTGGAGGTTGGGTTAGGGGGTGGTGGATGGAGTGGACAGCATTCCGTAGTGTCGGGAAAATGGAGTCGAAGGTATGAAGGTTTATGTCACTATCTTGAATCATGATAATTCTGCTCCTGTAAATGCTTATGGTGGCCTTGCCCTATAAGGTGGGGGAGTTGGCGATCATCAGTTTCTGGCCATATGATATGTTGGTTAGGGTTGAGCACCATTGCACCGGTCATGATGTGTGAAAGATGAGATCAGTTTTCTTTATTCTTTGGAGGAGTTGAAGTAGATATCCGCTATAGAGTTTCCTGGTGTTGTTTGATCAGTGTGTGTTTAAGGTTATTGGTGGCATTGGCTGAGAGGTCACGGGGTAAGTTATGGAAAAGGAGTTTTGTCTGAAGGATTTCAAGTTGTTGGGAAGTGTCGGAGAGGGATGGTGTGGAAACGTGCATTTTTAAACCGGTAACTAAGATACGTTTTCAACAGTGTTATAGTGTGTATTTGACTAAAAGAAGGGGAGGCCTGTAGGTAGATTAGTGTACTGGTATTGATCGTGTAGAGGCGGGGGAGGACGTTTTTCTGAAGGAATTAGTGGAGTGCAAATCTCCAATCCCATATGGCAGCTGATTTTGCAAATGATGCTGCATTTTGTGGCTAATGCTGCCACCCTGCCACAAGATCACCCTGATTGTGACCGTCTCTTCAATATTCTGCCTGTCCTTGACCATTAAGTAGATCATTTCTCCGAGCTCTATGTTCCAGGGAAAGATATATGTGGATCAGCTTCTGGTCCTAGGCGAGGAGCGTTTGGTTTTCAGACAATACATTCTCAGCAAGAGAGCACATTATGGGATTACGCTGTGTGAAATTTCCATGGTAGATGCATATCATTTCAGGGTGTGCACTAGTTGAGATTCTTCAGTTGACCCCCTGTTGCCTTTCCACTTTTGTTTTCAGAGAGAAAACTGTGTGGGAACTTGCCAGGTGACTTTTTAGTAAAGCTCCCCATTAATAAGTGGACAAGTTTTACACAAGTGTTTAACTATTTAAGGAATTGTTTACATTGGGCACTGTGACGTGTTGTACAATCCCCGATAACCATGAAGGTTACCCTAAAGAACTTGTTTGTAACAAAACATGACTGCGGACAGAGCAGTGCCTTGCGTAGTTATAAACTTCTTACTTTAACATTTTCAGACAGGAGAGGTGTTCATACCTATTCAAGATGAAAGCACTTCAGAAGTGACTGTATGGGGGCCAGGTAGCAGAAGTGCATGACCCTGTGTGAATTTTAGACTACAACAGGCACATGGGAGATGTATAGAGAAAATACTAAAGTTTTGAGCCTTACAATGCTGCTTGAAAGTCATATATCTTGTACAAGTTGGCTGTTTCTTTGTGTCATTTGGCATCCTTCAATATGTTCTCATCCATTGTTCTCCAGATTTCAAGATGAGTTTCATACAGTTTCAGGAGTCTGTAATAGGCAACTTTGTTGTAGTAATCGAGCAGGTAAGTGTTCCTAGAATTTGAGTGGTGGAGGATGTGGGTAGATTGAAAGATTGCCACTTTCTTGAATACATTCCTCCAACACCGAAAAAAGACCTTACTTGTTTGAGATGTATAGTATGGGCCCGATTCACAGAACTAACTTAAGACAAAATCCTAAACTTACTACCATTTTGGTATTCACAGAAGGCACTTACTCATTTTGGTATTCACAAAAGGCACTTTCTCATTTTGGTATTCACAGAAGTTAGGAGTCCTAACTTTAGGACTCCTAAATGCCTTCTGTGAATACCGAAAGTCTTAAAATTAGAATTTTTCGCAGTTTAGTAGTAGTATAGTTAGGACTCCTAACTTTAGGACTCCTAAATGCCTTCTGTGAATAACAAAAGCCTTAAAATTTGGATTTTTCTCAATTTAGTAGTCCTAAGTTTAGGACTCCTAACTTTAGGACTCCTAAATGCCTTCTGTGACTACCGAAAGCCTTAAAATTAGGATTTTTCTCAGTTTAGTAGTAGTATAGTTAGGACTCCTAACTTTAGGACTCCTAAATGCCTTCTGTGAATACCGAAAGTCTTAAAATTAGGATTTTTCTCAATTTAGTAGTCCTAAATCTAAACTTAGGACTACTAAATTGAGAAAAATCCTAATTTTAAGACTTTCGGTTTTCACAGAAGGCATTTAGGAGTCCTAAAGTTAGGAGTCCTAACTATACTACTACTAAACTGAGAAAAATCCTAATTTTAAGACTTTCGGTATTCACAGAAGGCATTTAGGAGTCCTAAAGTTAGGACTCCTAACTTCTGTGAATACCGAAATGAGTAAGTGCCTTCTGTGAATACCAAAATGAGTAAGTGCCTTCTGTGAATACCAAAATGGTAGTAAGTTTAGGATTTTGTCTTAAGTTAGTTCTGTGAATCGGGCCCATCGTGTCTAAAGAGGAGTAGGCCTGGGCGGGGTTCGTAGAGTTCTGCTATGCGGAACTCCGTAAGGTGCCAAAAAAGCACCGCCATGCTACGTGGTGTTCTGCAAGCGGCAGAATGCAGTACATCACACTGATTGCACTGATTTTGTCCTGCACTGTAAAATCAGAGCAAACTGCAATATGCATTAGGCCAAAGGGCTCTCCTTCTTTCTGCCACTCGAGTAGATATTCTACTTGTGTGCCAACTTCCTCAATGCGAGTGACAGATTTCTCACTGTGTCCCCCCCATTTTAAGAAGTCTCATGGGAAGAGATATAGCGCATGATTTTTCTCATTCCCGCTCACCAACTTAACATTGGCGAGCCACTCGAGAGAAATAAAACCGCTCCGCGTCACAAACTCACTGTCCTATGTTTTCATACATGTTTAAAATTGTACCAGACGCAACTCAAGTATTTGGAGCAACCGTGAGAGTAAAAGAGAACTGCTGTGGTCTCGATTGCTCTATATTTTCTGTTTATATACCCTGTTAGCAGTAGTTTGATGTGCTTAGATACATCTGTTTATACAATCATAGCATTTATCTTCTATCAGTAGGTTGGGTCTTTCTATTTGAACACAAACATGCGGTCTTTAGTTGGATTTTATATTTTTTCCTGTTTGTGCACTGTGTGTTTAATTTGTTCATTGAGGGAGTGTTTTAGAAATGAAAGTAGTATTGAGCATTTGCCTGGCAGTGTGAGTGTGTGCATAGTGACTTGCTGCTGGTCACTACACACACACTGGCAGCCAAAAGGCCAGTCTCTACACTCCACAAGCAGCCAGGTTTTGTGATTGCTGTGCCAGTCCTGTGGGTGTATGAAAGCGATGGGCTCTTCAATGGCGCTGCTTGTAGATGTGAGTTGTAACGTTTTAGGCTGGCAGTGTGAATGGTTTTGTTTGTGTGTGTGTGTATGTGTGTGATGAATAAAAGGTGTTTGAATGGCTTGTAAAGTTGTTGGGGCCTTGCTGTGGCTTTACATTACACGAGCAGTGAGTCACTGGTTCAGTATTACAAAATCTCGGTATGATTGACGGCGCTCCAGTGTGTTTCCTTCATCTGTGCACTCTGGCTCTAAAGACCTAACAGTGACAGACAAGAGCTGCTCAAAATATGCTCTGAAATGTAGCGTTGACAGACACGTGATGGCCAAGACAAGCTCTGACAAGACACCCCCTCCTTCGGACTGGGGACGTGCTTCATTTAGACCTGCTGAGAAATGCAAACGATTAATTTGCAATCAGACTTTCTTCTTCTAATTTCATTGTGACTGAGCCCCATGACTGACCTTTGTCTGACCATGACTAACCTTTGACTGGAGCTGTGGAATGGCTTTTACAATATGCTTCTCTGTAGCTTGTCCTGAACCAAGCCTTTTATACACGAAAGAGAAAACCTATTCCTTAGATTTTGGCTTAAATTGTGCATCCATTTATTTAGTTTGTGTGTGTAATGGGGTGTGCTTGTCTGAGTGTTTCTACTGGCATTTATTATTATTATTTGTAGAAGCAATTTCTATACTGAATGTATGAGGTTATGAGAGCATTCATATTCAAATTGATATGTTCCCAAGCTCATTAGTGGTAAATTGGACAGAATTAACATAATTGTACTCTTTCAAAGACGAAAAAGCAACAATCAAAGTTCCTTCTCGCTATTTATGACACACATTATGAATCAGCAGTTTTTATTTAGATTTGTTCTTAGAAGATAACTGAACTATTCTGTAAAAAGAAATATTTGAGTCAGAGATGGTTACCAGGCTACATTAGTGTTCAGTACAGAGAACAGTGCTGATACTCTTTTTTTGCGAAATTTATGTGGGCTTGCTGCAGGGTAAATGGGTATTTTCTGCTGCACCCTCAATGCTAATAAATGTGGTTCTTTAATCACCGATGAGTTTAGGCACTCAATAAATCATCATACATGCACTCTGTTACTCATCCTTGCACTTATAGAACCATTCACCCACCCACTACTCATTTTTGCAGTCACCCACATATCCATCTGGAATAAAAGAAACCCACAAACTCAACAAGCATATGGAGGGTAGTTTATAAGAAATAAAATAGAAAAAAGAAAATAGGGTACCATCACAATTTGGCAGGCATATGCGTGCAATAGAAAATTAAAATTAAACATAACAGCGGTCAGCCATTTTTCAATTGCATTGTACATAGTGTATCGTTGTTTTAAAATTTCAAAATAGCGGTGCCATTCAAAATCAATGTGCTGCCCGCTCATCTTGGAAGTTAAATTCAATGGCACACTATGCACAATACTCTTTCAGTAAACATTGCACTGGATGGACCCCTTCAAATGCTAAAATGTGCAGTGTGTCACTAATGTACTGATCCAAGGTGGCCAACATCATACTCATAAACATGTTGGCCACCTAAGAATGGCAAAACACTGATTATGGACACTATCATTCCAAGATGCCCATCCAATTTAGAATGCATCACACTGCAGATGAAATGAGCGGCATTCGGTGGCCTGGCAGGACTTGCTGGGAAGCTGTAGAACTTCTCTAAAAAATAGAAGCTGACCTACAAATAAGGCTCCTAGGGCCATCTGTAGGTAAAACCCAAATTGCGAGCTCTTAATAGCGATTATTACCAACTCGCTATTAAGTACTCGCAAAAACCGATGTAGATAAAAAATAAAATAAAAAAAATCGCTAAAAGTTAGCGATTCGGTAATAATCGCAAACAAAAATACCGAATCCGCATTACCGAATAGGTATTTGCGAAATCGCAATGTAAAAAAATCGCTAATTAGCGAATCCGCTAATCGGGTGCAGCCTGATGACCTCACAACCAGGAAGTGGCCTGACACATGCTGTTTCACTGAGCCTAACGCTGTGGGAGCAGCAGGGAGCAGGAGCACAGAACCAGGAGCTGCACAGTAATCCCCAAGCAGACACCAAAAACAAGCATGGACACACAGGAGATGGGAAAGGAGCAGGCAGAGAGGAAGAGGAAACACAAATTATCTGAGAAGGAGTTAGAGGTCCTAATTGAGGAGGTGGTAAAGGATCACAACCAGTTGTTTGGCAAGCAGTCTTTGCATATTCTGGAATCGCAGAAACGGAAGATATGGAAAAAAATAATGCCATTGGTGTCACCCAGCGCTCCATTGACGAACTCAAGAAGCGCTGGTATGACCTCCGCAAATGTGCCAAGGAGAGGGTGGCTGACAGGCTCAAGCAAGCCAATCAGACAGGTGGCGGAACATCCACTGCACCAGTACCAACACCCCTGGAGGAAATGGTGGAGTCCACCCTCCAGCCGGAGAGCATCATTGGCATCAGAGACCCGAACAGCTCAGCCCGAGGAAACAACAGACAAGATAAGAAGCATGCACAGCATGCTGAGCCCCCCTCCCCAATCCCCAATCCTCATTAAGCACGTATGAATCCCACTCCAGTACATGATTTGCTAACAACCAGAAATGCATCTTGGGAGATGTAGTCCTAATTATCACATAGCATACCAGTTATTCCAATGAACCCAAGTGCATGTGACCCACATCTGTAAATAAGCAAGCTGGGGACTGTCAGTATGAATGGCAAACATGTAAATTAATAGAAAACAAGTGCCGCCAGGCAAGTCAGTAAATTGACATTCTGTATCCACAGGTGAACCGGTGCACCAGACTGCTGAGAGGGAGACAGAAGAGGCACCTAGGGAACACAACACTCAGGATGATAAGGCCCTGACACCTGCAGATGGCACGCCACCACCAACACCACCGAGACACCGGAGGCATAAAGTGGGTAGCCTTCAGGAGATGGAGGGTTCAGAGGAGGAGAGCACGGGAGCCCCACAGACCATGCAGGAAGAGGCAGGACATACTCCAGAGACACAGTCACCCATGGAGCGTTGCCACACAAGTGCCCGATGACGCAGACCAAGGGAACACAGTCCAGATGCACAGGGAGGAGATTCCAGTGTATTTGCAGGTCTGGAGGGAAACATGTTGAAGGTGCAGCGGCTGCAAGGTAAAACAATGCGGTCAATGCAACGCCAGATGGTTTACATGAACAGACGTATGAGGGACATGAAGGAGGTCATAAATGCTCTAAATACCACCATTGCAGAGGGCATACAGGACATGGCCGATGCTGTAAGGCTGTTGTGCAGCAAGATGGACATGGAACCTGAGGCAAGGCGCAGGGAGAAACAGCGCATGGAAGGGTACACAAAGGCGGTGAACCGGCTATGCAATGCCACCTCTGTCCTCAGCAGACTCTCAGTGGCCATGCAGTTGGAGATGCCGCACTACAGCCGTGATGTGGCCAGGGGTTGGTTACTGTCACCACTGCGTTGGAAGAGCTCCAGACAACACACATCGCTGCCACAGGGTCTGGGGATGGTGGTGAAAGTGAGGAGGTAACAAGCCGCAGCAGCACCACTCCACCAATAGTGGAGTCCAGGAGGCGCAGTGCAAGGCACGGTCCAGCCACAGGACAGTCCTCTAGGGAGGGCAGTGTGCAGAGTGAGCAGAGCAGTGCTGTGTGTGGGCGCAGGAAATGAAGCCATGCTTCAGCTAACATTGGGAGATGGGTGAGGTAACCCATATAACCAAATTATGAGGGATGACAATGAGCATGCAGTGTATCAATGCCATGCCGGGATTGTTGAGGCAATGACGGACCAATATGGTGCGGCGGTGTGCATTCCTATTGCCTGACGTAAGGTCAATAAAACACCGTTACACAATTGCAATTACTCGCTTTGTCTCATTACTTACTCAAAAATAGTTGCGTGTGATCTGTGTCTACCATATGGCGCTGCTGCGACACCAGCTGCGCGGTGCGGTGGCTATGGACATTCCTCATCATCATCCTCTGATTCAGTGAATTCCATGGGTGTTCCCTTCTTTGTGGCCAGGTTCCCAGCAATTGAGCATCGGATCTCACATCATTCTGTGCATCGCCACATGCTAATTTATTGAATATACTATCACGTATTGCTGAAAAACGCCCGAATATCTTCACCACCTTATCCACAGGTGAGGACTAGCTAATCACCTTTTAACACAATTTTGGACTAGCCATCACGGCACCTAATGCATGGTTCTCCATTCCCTTAGAACCATCAATACTCCGGCCCCTCCAGAGTCAGCGTACGGCTATCCTTTTACCGCAAGCACTAGCAGGCTATTTTCATTGATTCAGGCTTGCACCTTAACTGTCCTGATGATGATCCTATTATTGTTTTTAAAGGATCGAAACGTCGTCGACTAATCGTTAATCGCACATGAGAAAAAAAGTGCAGTTACTGTTTCTCTTAGCTTATTAAAAATTGTGCTCAATATTCCACAAGCTACCCTGCCTTGCCTGATATGTTTTTGTTCTAAATGTATTTGTCATGTGTTCATGTAGGATGCAGGATTGTGTCCCACATAATTGCTACTTTTGTATTTTTGTTCTTCGACGTTTTTGATTTATTAAATTGATTGTCCGGCTGGACACTTGCATTATAGTACTGATTCAAGTCTATAGTTATTCTATTTACTCAACTGTTGCGTTTAAGGACCACTGTTCTAATACTAAATTGTTACCCAAGGTCCTTATCTACCTTCTGGGTTCCCTTGTTTCTGTAAAAGCAGGTTATGTAGCATGGCACATGTTGCTATTATCTTGCAGCAGATCAGAGGGCGGTACTGCTGTGCACCTCCACTTTTGTGGAGGCAGCGGAACCTGCTTTTCAGGAGCCAAATGTACGCTCCACCACATTCTGCGTTGATTTATGCGCCACATTAAATCTCCTCTCACTTGGGGTAGATGGGTTGAGGTATGGAGTCAGGATAAATGACCGCACCGCATATGCGCTATGACCTAAGTGGTATAAGAAAACACATCATTCACAGTCAGCAACAGATACATTCAAGGTATCAGGGTGTGTCACATTGATTTACCCAGCAGGTATCCTTCTCCAAATTCACCCCCAGCAAGACGTGTATAGATCCCACTGTTCCTGAAGATGTAGGAGTCATGCGTGCTCCCTGGAAATTTAGCAACAACATCGGTGATGATGTGAGACGCATCACAAATGACCTGTACATTGATTGAATGTGTAGATTTGCGGTTCCGATATATGTACTCAGTAGCAGAGGGGGGGGCAGATTGGAATATGTTTCCCCATCGATGCACCCTATAACATGTGGGAACTGGGCCTTTTGATAAAAATCCGTCTTTGTCTTATGGAGTTCCGTCTGTGTGCTGGGGAACCTGATGTAGTGGTGCATTCTCTGCATCATGGCATCCAGGAATGTGTTGAAGAAGCATGACAGGCAACTCTGTGAGACACCACCAGCCACAGCTATGACCCCCTGGTAACTACCTGATGCAAGTAGGTGCAAGCAACAAAGGGCCTGTACATGTGATGGTATTGCGTGCGCCTTTGGTGTCTGGTGCTCCAGGATTGGGTGCAGGTCACGTATCAGGTCTAGAATGGTGGTGGGATGAAGCCTGTCCCTCTCATGGATTTCTGCCTCTGTGAGTTAGAAATAGAATAGTGTGATGCGCAATCTGCATACGTGTTCCTGTCACCTCCAGATCCTCAGTGCTGCTGCTTGCATCCGCCTTGCAATGACAGAGAGGGCCACCATTGTCTTCACGCAGATACATTCTGGGGCTGTTTATATGCAGTGCACCTGCTTCGAGTCAGTGTTAATTTTGACTCCTAATTTGCAATTTTTGAAACAAATCGCTATTTGCGATTTCATGTACATTGTTTCCCGACTTTATATTGCGATTTCTTATTTAGCGGCTCGCAAAATAGTGAGTCGGTGTGGCATATTCGCTAAATAAGGAATCGCTAATTGTTTTCCTTTATTTTTAGCGATTCTTTATTTAGCGATTCAGTTTTTCTGTCTCTACATTTCACATGGGTGAATTGCGATAGCAAACGTGGAAATTCTGCGAATTTCTGCGTTTGCGATTACTATTTGTCTACCTACATCTGGCTCCTAGTTTTCTGTTTTTACTGGTTATGACAGATAAATTCAGACAGCAAGCTATCTATTTTCTTGTCTATATTTTTTAAAAAATTGATAAATGTGGATAATAGGTTTTCTTTTAGACGATTTACCCTACTGTCAATCATGAGTGCTAGCTCAATAGCTGTGCAAATTAACAGATAGAGGAGTTAAACAATTAAAGCTAATTCCCAATGAAGCTTAAATAACTTGGGTAGCACAGCTCTTTAAGATGTTCTGCAATACAAATGGTTTCATATGACTTTATTGTAATGTAAATGGACAAAATCCATTGGCCACTCAAACATGAGCGAACATTTGGCAGTAAAATAAATGTGGAAATGTACCCATGTTTGCTTAATTTTTCACACTAAGCTCAGAATAAATATGGATACCTACAAATAAAATAAACAATAAATACCATGCCTGAGGCCCAACTGGCCTCTCTGAGCCTCCTAGGACCCAGAGCCCTGAGCCCTCCAAGGGCAGGCAGGAGCCCTCCCTTTAAGGGGCAGGGCAGGCCCAACCCCTCAGCCATCTGGTCTCACCCAATGCTTTCCAATGGTGCTACCAGATGAATGGGCTGCTCTTGGAATTCCAATGAGGGCTTGTTCGCTCCCGCGAGCAGAGCCAGGTCTCAAGGAAGGACAAGCACGTGGGCTCCTTCGGTCCCCTCTGTCACTCATGTGCACTGGTTACCAGAAAGGGGGGGTAACCTTCCTCTGGAATACTAGGTACAGGGTACACCGGAGCCCCTCGCTGGCTGTTGATTCTCAGCTGGTGACCAGATGGGCTAGAACTGGGCAACAACCACCCACCCCGTACTGGACTCTATCCTCCAACACTGCTGAGTGGCAAAGTGCTCGGGATTGGATCCATCGGGCCCAGGCATTAATCCCCTGCATGTCTGGGAGCTCCGGCCAGGCCCAGGTGCCGGCACACCCACCCTGGGCTCCATCCTCCTGCTCCGCCATAGGCCCCGGACTTGGGGGGGGTCAATCGGGCCTGGGCGTGCCTTCCCCAGCTTGGCTGGGTTCAAAAGCTCCAGTCGAGGTCCCTTATTGTCCCAGGGGAGCACCTTCTCCCCATCCCGGACTCCATTCTTGGGGCTGCCACTTGGCAGAGCACCCGTTGCTCGTCCGTTCCCGGGAGCTCTGGCCGGGTCCATGGGCTCTGGGGTAGGTGCTCCACACCCTGGGCTCCGTCTGTCTATAAAGCCCCCATAGCCTGCCACTCCACCATGGAGCAGGGACATGGGGTCAGTTGGAAATGAAATGAAATGAAATGAAAACGACATTTATAAAGCGCATGGCTACCCGGGAGTGAACCAGCGCTGTGAAACCAAACAAGAACGGAGAGCAGACTAGGGAAACAACAAGGTCTTAAGTTGATTTCTGAAGGTCAGGTGATTGGGGATCAGGCGTAGATGAAGTGGCAAAGAGTTCCAGAGTTTGGAGGCATTGTAGGAAAAAAGTCGTCCGCCACTTCTGGCTCTTTTTATTCTCGGCACCTCGGCCAGACGCAGGTCATCTGACCGGAGTTTTCTGTTAGCTTTGTAGGGGAGAATCAGGGCTGAGTTAATGGCGGGCCTGTTCCTGACAGTGTTTTAGGGGGCTATGCACAACGATTTAAATTTGATGCGTTCGTGCACGGGAAGCCAGTGGAGGGAGTGTATAGCAGGTTTGGCTGATTGTCTGTTTGAGGTGCCCGTCAGAATTCTGGCTGTGCTGTTTTGGACTAGCTGGAGTTTGGCAATTACTGAGGAGGGTGAGCCTAGGTAGAATGCATTCCCATAGTCAAGCCGGGAGAGTATAAGGGATTGTATCAGTACCTTTTTTGCTGGAGTGGGGAGAAGAGGGAGGCTTTCCGGGCCATTCTGAGCATGCCGAAACAGGTAGCTGTTGTCTTCCTGACCTGTGTTCTAAAATTCAAATCTTGGTCCAGCCAGATGCCCAGACTTTTGATTTCGGTCTTATGGTGTGGGGGGGGAGGGTGTTCCATGCTTAAAAGCCACATTGAGTTGGGGTGAAAACTGCTGTGGTTACCTAAGACCATAATCTCGGTCTTTCCACCGTTGAGCTTGAGCTGGGAACTATCCATCCATTCTGAGATGTCTTCTAGGCAGGAATGGAGGCTGTTTGTATTGTTTTCTGCCTGATTGAGTGCTACCACCAGTTGTGTGTCGTCCGCGTAGGTCACTATGCAGATTCCATAGGGGGCAACTATGGTTGCTAGGGGGACATGTAAACATTAAAAAGGGTCGGGCTGAGAGAGGAGCCCTGTGGGACCCCACTCGTTAAATTGGCAGGTTCAGAAGTTACTTTCTCCTCAAAAATGTGAAAGGTTCTTCCTTCTAAGAAGGACCGCATCCATTGAAGAACGGTGCCTGTGACGCCTATATTCCTCAAACGGTTGATTAGGGTCTCATGATTCACCGTGTCGCATGCTGCTCTTAGGTCGAGGAGGATGATGGCCGTGGAACCTCCTGGGTCGAGGATTTTTCTGCTTTCCTCTACTACTGCTAGCAGGGCTGTTTCCGTGCTCTGACGAGGCCAGAATCCTGTCTGGGAGGAGTGAAGCAGATTGTGTGTTTCAAGAAAACCTATAATGGTCTGGTTGACAAACTTTTCTGTCACTTTGCTTATTCCTGGTAGAAGAGATATTGGGCGGTAGTTTCCCAGTTCAGCTGGATCTAGGTTAGGTTTCTTAAGTAAAGTCTTAACCATAGCCTGTTTCCAGCTGGAAGGTACCGATCCTGTGTTGAGTGAGGTGTTAATCAGGTTCAGTATGTTGGGGGCTAAGGTGGCTATTGCTTTCTTCAGGATGTAGAATGGAGCTGGGTCCTTTGGTGATCCTCTTTTAACGGTGGATAGCAAAGTGAGAAGAGTTTCCAGGGGCATAGGGGGAAAGGTCTCCAGAGTGGGTTTGGTGGTGTAAGGGTCTGGGTTGATTGGTGTTTCCAGAGCTTCATTCCTCTGAGGAAGAGATTCGAGGATGGTTTGTACCTTGTTGGGTCCTGGCAGGCCTCCCCTTGCCCGCATGTCAAGGTGCCTGGGGGGACCTTGTGTCGGAGGTTCATCGGGGACCCACCTTGCAGCCTCGTGCCTGAGGCCCAGCTGGGGTCTCCGAGGCCCCGGGATGCAGAGCCCCAGGCCTCCAAGGGCAGATGGGAAGTCCTTCCGTTAAGGTGCAGGTGGGCAGATTGACGTCCTTCGGGCCCGGCCATCTGGTCGCGCCCAGCTCGTTGACCATCTGGTCACGCCCAAAGCTTTCCAATGGTGCTACCAGATGGCCGGGCTGCCCTGAGAGTTCCAATGATGGCTTGCTCGTTCCCGCAAGCCCAGCCAGGGCTCCAGGAAGGCCAGGCACGTAGATGCCTTGGATCCCCTCTGTCACTCGGTGCACACAAGTTACCAGAAAGAGGGGTAGCCTTCCTTCGGATTACTAGGGACAGGGTATGCTGGAACCCCTCCCGGGCTGGCGGTTCTCAGCCAGCGAGCAGATGGGCTAGGACCAGGGAACACCTCCTCCTGTTCGGGGCTCAGTCCTCTGGCACTCCGCGTGGCAAAGTGTGCAGGACAGGCTCCATCGGGCCTGGGTAGTCCTCCCTTGTGAGTCCAGGCCCGAGAGCTCTGTTCAGGCGCTCCCACCCTGGGCTCCATCCTCCACTCCGCCGTGGGCCTGGGGTCTATCGGGCCTAGGTGTGCCTTCCCCATCTTGACTAAGTTCAGGAGCTCTGACCGGGGACCCTGATGGCCCTGGGGTGGAGGGCCCCTCCTCATCCTGGGCTCTGTTGCATCCCCATGCCTGAGGCCCAGCTGGGGTCTCTGAGGCGCAGGGCGGGCAGACTGCCATCCTTCGGGCCTGGATATCTTGTTGGACCCCACCCCTAACTCATCTGGTTGCGCCCAATGCTTAACAATGGCACTACCAGATGGCCGGGCAGCCATGGGAGTCTGGATAAGTGCTTGTTTACTCCCGCGAGCCCAGCAAGTGCTCCAGAAAGGCTGGGCGCATGGGAACCTTGGGTCCCCTCCATCACTCGGTGCGCATGGGTTACCAGAAAGGGGGTTCGCTTTCCAACGGATTACTAGGGACAGAGCACTCCAGAACCCCTCTCGGCCTGGTGGTTCTCAGTCGGTGACCAGATAGGCCAGGACCAGGGGTCCCCCAATCCAGGGCTTCGTCCCCCGGCCCAACATGTGGCAGGGCAACCAGGATGGGGTCCCTTGGCCCGGAGAGGCCTCCCTTGCGTGTCAGGGCCTGGGAGCTATGATGGGGTCCTGGCACTCTGGCTCTGGGCTCAGTCTTCATGCCTGCTACTCTGCAAGGGGCCCCGGACTGGGTTCCATCTGGCCTGGGGAGCCTCCCCCTGCTTGGCTGGGTTCAGGTGCTCCAGGCGGGGCCTCTGAGGGCCCTGGGGAGGGCACCCTCCCCACCCTGGGCTCCATTATTGGGGCTGGTACATGGCAGGGAACTCTGGATGAGGTCCTGAAGACCTGGGGAAGCCTCCCCTATGCCTCTGGGGTCCAAGGGAACCCACCGGGCCCAGGGGTGGATGCGCCCGCCCTGGGCTCCACCTGCTGCTCTGCCAGGAGCCTGGGATGGGGTTCTGTCAGGCCCGGCTAGTCATTCTCTGCTTGGCTAGGGTCAGGAGCTCAGAATGGCAGCCCAGAGGGTCCTGGAGAGGGTGCCCTCCCTTCCTGGACTCTGTCCTTGGGCCTGCCACATGGCAGGGGGCCTGGGATGGGGTCCTGTGGACCTAGGGAGGCCTCCCCAGAGCGTCTGGGCCCAGGAGTCCTAATGGTGTACAGGGCGAGTCAGGTGCTCCCGGCCTGCCGCTGTGCCCATTAGGTCTGGGAAGTATCCCCCTGTTCAGGAGCTTTCGTTCAGGCCCCTGTGGACCCTGGGGTGGGTGCCCTCCCTGTCCCAGGCTCAGTCCTCGTGCCTGCTACTTGGCAGAGTGTCCGGGACAGGGCCCTACAGGCCCATGGAAGCCTCCCTGGTGGGTTTGGGCCCGGGTTCTCTGACATGGCCCAGGGGCCCTGTTGCGGGTGCTCCTTCCCTGGGTTCTGTCTCCCAGACTGCCACTCCACCAAGAGCCTGGGATGGGGGTGCCGGGCAGGCCTTTCCCGCTTCGCATGCTTTTCAAGGTGCTCACGGGCCCCGGTCGAAGGCCTATCGGAGCTCCCCCTCACAGCCCAATGGCTGAGGCCCAAATGGGGCTCTGAGCCCTGGGACCCCATGCTGCAGAGCCCGTTTGCTCTTTCATTACGGCACATTAGTAGCGTTGTCCCCACCGGTTCTACTTCCGATCTTGTAATTTAATGACACATGCACGGAGACGGCAGCGGTCTAAGACGTACTCACTTAGAACTGATATAAGGGACTACCTTGGTGTCTATACCAAGAAATAGACCAGAATTAAAAGAACACTTCATGATTCTCGAGTGGACAATAAATTTAGGGACACTGCATTGAGCACCATTAACGATAAGAAAGATTGGAAGTCACCTTACATAACAACCGGTACGGAAGTAGAACCGGCGGGGAGAACGCTACAAATACGGTCCACCTGCTCAACAGCCCTGAAGAAGTCGATTGGGATATTACCCTCGACGAAACGCGTGTTGGCTGGGCAATCCTACTAAAAATAAAGACCAAACACCGAACAAGTATAATTATTGAAAAGGAACTTTATTGTCTTCAATGTGGGTCTAATAAGCAATGATTTAAACAGCAAAAAAACGTGAATACAAATGTTAATGAATATAGGGTGTGCATATGGTTTATGATATAAATTACCAGGGGAGGGAATGCTGCCCCTGTGTGGCTGGGTTCAGATGATTTGATAGGGCCTCACCGCTGGGCCTTAGGGTGGGCGCCCCAGTTCATGGCACCCTTCTTTAGCCACCTGCCACTTTGCAAGGGTCCAGGGAAAGCTCCCCCCATCTTGGCGTGGCAGGTGCGTTTTGGATTGTATATTCCACTTTATCTTAGGGTCCAGCACAAGGATCTGGAGGCGGTGTTATCAATTCTAGTTACTTCTCAAATTTGTACGTAAAAAAGAGATTGAAGGTGTACAGGAGTGTGGGGAAGGAGTCTCCTGGTAGGATTTCATGGTGGTTTAGTGGTGGCGAAATAGTTATCAAGGGAGTTCCAAATACGTGTATTGCGTACAATCCAAGGGAGTTTTGCAACGTAGTGTTATTTGCCCCTCTCAGAAAGGAGATCCAGTTTAGCCAGGGGCGGAAGGAGGTGACAGCTGTGTTTTTCCAGTTAGCTAAAATAGTTTTACAGGCAGCAATAAGGAGGATATTGATTAATAGACTGTCATTGCAGGATCTGATATTTGGGTCTAAGAATCCTTTGATTAGTGTTAAGAAACTCCATTCTAGATGGACTTCGCAGATAGAGTGAATAAAGTTGAATACAGAGTCCCAAAATACAGAGACCGTGGTAGAGTAACCCTTTCGGTGCTCCTGACGGAATGGTTCCGTTGTGCTCATGACCAAACCATTCCATCATGTGCACAAGCACACTGAATCCCTTTGCGGTCAAGAGCCTCGAGAGGTGGGGAAGAGCTTCGCCAACCTCCTGACGCATTTTTTTCTATTTTAATGTAATGACGATCATGCGCATGGCACGTTGATGTCATTACATTGAAATTGAAACTGATACTTAGTTTTAGTTTCACTGTTTTAGTGGTTGTGGGGCTATCTCAGCCCCTGAGCACCAAAACTTACATGAGAGGTATCAATGGTTTACCTCCCTAGTGGATCCCTGCTTGTGGATTACCCCAGGAGGGTGCTCCCCAAGCAGGGATCCACCCAATAGGCACAAGGGAGGTGGGAGCAGCCCCTTGGGCAAGGGTCTTCGCTCCCCCTATTTGTAATGACAATATTCAGTCTTTCTGCCCCCTGGGGGGCCGATGAGGGTAGTTCCACCAATATGACCTCCAGGTGGGAGAAAGCACCCTAGACATCAGGAATTCTTTTTTTTATAGTTCAGGGGTGGGGGACACCCAGAATGAGCAAGCCAAGGTCCCCACCCTCCATCCCCCCAAAAATTCCAAAGTATGTTTGCTCCCCCAGGAGGCAGATGGGAGCAATAGCCCCTGATCTGCCTCCTGAGGGAACCGATAGCCCACTAGGCACCAGGGATTATGCTGTTTTTTTAATATGTAGGGGTGGGGGCTGCCTAAAATGGGCATGCCAATACCCCACTCCCTCCCAAAAATGATCCCAGTCTTTCTTCCCCCCTTGGGGGCATATCAGTGGTTAATAGCCTCCAAACCTACCCCCTCCCATGGCAGCAGAAAGCCCACTCAGCACTGACCTTTTTTTTTGCAATGTGCCTAGCTGTGAATTTAAAACTAGATACCCAGGGGAATCTCTGTAGCAGCGGCTAATTCTAATATTGGGATATTGACATCACTTTGATAGCATTCGGCATTAAAAAACAAGACAGAACCACTGTAAACTCTCCTCAGTCCCATGTTTTTTTTTAGAATTTCTGCCCTGCTAAAAGACAGTGCAAAGCCCAGGATCAATCAATCAAAAGTTTGTTTAGCGCGGCTACTCACCCGTAAGGGTCTCAAGGTGTTAGGGGTAGGGAGGGTGCAGGATCCATTCCATCAAGGAGGGGGTCTGTCGAAGAGCCAGGTTTTGAGGTTTCTTGCAAAGATGGGGAACGATGTTGTCTGTCTGAGGTGGAGCGGAAGGGAATTCCAGGCTTTGGCCGCAAGGAAGGAGAAGGAGCGGCCTCCCGATCTGGTCTTTCTGGTGCGGGGGACCATGACGTAGGAGAAATGTTTCTAAGTATTCAAAATTGAGTTTGTTCCACAGTTGATAGCTGGATGCATGTAAGGTGGTTTTCAGTGTGTTGCTTTGTGGTGTTTTATGCTGAAAAGCTAGCAAATGGTGGTCTGACCATGTGACTGGAGTAATCGTTTGAAAGGTAACTAGTTCAGAATTTGTATAAATGACATCTAGGATGAGTCCAGCGATGTGTGTGGGTTTTTGGACGATCTGATGTAGGCTCAGTGTGCCTAGGCCAATGATGATGGTTTTTTCGATGGGATATTGGGTTTGTCAAACCAAATGTTTAGGCCACTAAGAATGTATAGATTGAAGTGTAGTGTTATCATGTTTGAAAATTTGTCTAGAAACGTGTATGAGAATGTTGCATTGCTTGGTGTAGGTCTGTAAAGAAGAAGGAAGTTACAGGAGGAAGTTGGTGTAGGGTTGCATCTGGTGAAGAGGGCCTCACATGCCTGGATGGAGATGTCATCAGGTTTAGTGAGATTTATTGTTTGCTTGAATAGTCCACCTCCTCTTTTGACTGTAGAATTTTGTGTGATAGTTTGGTAGCCTAGAGGAACGGCTTCATGCAACAGTGGAGCCATATCATCTTCCAACCATGATTCAGTTATGAAGAGTAAGTCAGGTTGTGTGTCAGTGAGTAGGTCGTAGATGTGATGCTTGTTTTTAGAGAGTGATCAAGCATTTATTAGTAGGCAGTTTAGAGGCTGTGTTTTGGCGGTGGTGTGACTTTGTTTTGTAGACAAATAAGTTATTAGTGCTGCATTAGCTGCAATGGTGTTGCTTTTTGTATTGTATACCTTGTCTAGCATGCTTATAAGGAATTTTGAAGGGTATGTGTGTGTAGGTAGTGGAGATGGTGGTGGATAGTTATTTGGTGAGCTGTGTTGTTTTTGTAGAGTAGCCTTGTTGTGTAGTAGACATTGAGATGTGACGTTGAGAAGAGTGGCATGTTGTTTATTTTGTTTGCGTCTGTTTAGGGTGGAAGGTGAATGAGTTAGGGGTGGTGGTGCAGCATGTGGGTTATGTTGTATGAATATGAATTGTGCAATGGAGGAGAGGCGGTTGAATGAGAATTGCTGTGTTGGTGTATATGTGTTAGGAGTGGCGCAAGAAAGAAAAATTGGGAATAAAGATGGTTTAGGATGTGTATTATTTTTATAGTCAGGAGGGTGTGAGTTGGCGTGTGTTTTCTAGTTTGTGATGGAATGTATATCGCAGGGGCGGCTCCTCCACGTGGGCAGAGGTGCATTGCCCCACTGCTTTCTCGCAGTGTGAGAAGCAGAAATATAAAATGGTATTTTAAATACCATTTTATGTTTCTGCTTCTCGCAGTGTGAGAAAGTAGAAGGCAGGGTTTGGTTGTGGGAGGGTGGGTTGGCGTTCCAGCTCCAGGCAGGGGAGGAGTGGCTAGCCCACTGTTGTGGGCGCTGACTGTTTGGTCAAGTCCAGGGCTGACCAAACCAGTCATGCACACTCTGTATTGCAGCCTACATAGAGAAAATGGTCTCCCCATAAAAGTGTTGGCAGCCATCTTGTGACTTGGTAGAACGGAGTCACAAGAAAACAGTAGAAAAAACATTATAAAAGAAGAAAAAGGGGCAGGGTAGAAACATCCTGAACCCTAGGCCCGCTCAGGGGGTCCCACAAGGACCCCCAGGGCCAAAACAACACTTTTTTAAAAATAATTTAGGCGGATATCGTGATGAGGTCACAAATCCCGCCGGAATTCTAAAAAAAAAGCCCCCGGGTGAGCCAGGTCCGGGGGGTACTGTAAATTCATTAGCAGGGGCCTGCAGGTGCCCCCACAGCCCTGGGGATCTCCACCTCCCTGGGGCTGTTAAGAAAATGTGTGGGGGGTCCCAATCCCCCCCACACTGCCCCAGGGACCGCCACCTACCCGGGGCTTTTACAAATACCTGCGAGGGGCACGTGCCCCCCCTGCAGCCCCAGGGACTGCCACCTCCCCAGGGCTGTTAAAAAAGTGTGGGGGGGTCCCAATACCCCCCACGCTGCCCCGGGGACCGCCACCTCCTGGGGCTCTATTTTTTATAAAATAACCTGTGTGGGGGTTCGAGCCCCCCACACGCCCCGGGGACCACCACCTCCCTGGGGCTTTGTAAAAGGTAGGGAGGGGGGCAGCCCGGTCCCCCTCCTGGAGCCCTCCATGGCCTTGGGGACCGCAATCCCCCAGGGCTGGTGTCGTAGGCTTAGCCTTGGAATGGTTTAGGTCCTTCCTGTCGGACAGAACATTCCAAGTATCTGCCCCTCACTTTCTCTTCCACGCCCAGTCCATCGGGCAGGGTGTTCCTCAGGGCTCGGCCCTTAGCCCCGTACTTTTCAACCTGTACGTCCAACCCCTAGCAGCAGTGTGGCGCTTACTGGAGGTACCTGGTGGGCTAGTTGGACCCCAGGGACCCTCAGGCACAAGGGAACTTAATCCCCAAAAGGGCGCGTTTGCACAGTGGTGAAGGGAGGCAGTAGGGCCTAATGTGACATGTGTGCAAACACGTCCTGCGGCATGTTTTAAGTTGGGGGATTAAGTCTCCTTGAATCCTGGCTAGCCCACCAGGTACCTCCAGTAAGCGCCACAGAGTTGTGTTGCAGAGAGGCGTAAAAAGGGGCGTGGCCACGGACCACCTCTCTGCAATGAATGAATGATGTAATATGTGACTTCATCAGAAGTGCATTGCGGGTGCATGAGATATAGTCAGCTGAACTAACTATAACAGGGCAATTTCTATGGTTTTGTACTAGAGAAATGCCCAACTAACTATAACGTCCCTTAAACCTATGTTTTTTTCAGTGAAATTCTAAGGTTTTCTAAATGCTAATTTCTAACTATAACGTGCCTGAAACCTATGGTTTTTTCAGTGAATATATATATATATATATATATATATTCACTGAAAAAACCATAGGTTTCACACATGTTATAGTTAGCTGGATATTTCACTCGTAAAAAACCATTGAAATTCCCCTGTTATAGTTAGTTCAGCTAAATATAACTCGCGCGACCGCAATCCACTGCTGATGACGTCAGATATTACATCACTCATGACATGGTCAGTGAATATGTGTCTTTCTGAAAAATAAATATTTTTTATATATGTATATCTAAAGGTTAATGGAAGAATAAATGGGTAAATAAGTGTCTAAATGGATGTTTTTTTTGTAAAATTAATTGTATAACTGACTTATTAACATTATCTTAGTGAATACAGTGATGTAATATGTGACATCATCAGCAGTGGATTGCGGTCGCGCAAGTTATATTTAGCTGAACTAACTTTAACGGGGGAATTTCAATGGTTTTTTACGAGTGAAATGTCCAGCTAACTATAACATGTGTGAAACCTATGGTTTTTTCAGTGAATTTGCAAGGTTTTTAAAATGCTAATTCCTAACTATAACGTGTGTGAAACCTATGGTTTTTTAAGTGAATTTGCAAGGTTTTTTAAATGCTAATTTCTAACTATAACGTGTGTGAAACCTATTGTTTTTTTTGTGAATTTGTAAGGTTTTTTAAATGCTAATTTATGTATGTATTATTATATTTTTTATATATTTATTTTACAATAAACTACCTAAGTATATAGTTATAGATTGACTGTATCCTGTAACATGGAATGGCTCGTTTAAAATGTTTTTTTTTTTAAGGGTTTTTCACCGTGCGCGCACCGTGCGCGCACCCCGTGGTTTTTTGAAAAAGAAAAAAAATGTTTTTTTCACCCTTCGGGGTCCTTCAGGGACCCCCTGACAAAGGCTAGGGGGTCAGGAACTCTCTACCCTGCCCCCTTTTCACGTTCTCCACCTTTGTTTTTCACTGCCACACACAAAATGGCGTCCGACACTTCCTGATTTCGACCGATTCGAATGTTGACTGACATCTAACCACCAATCAGAATTACGCTCCCGCACGGCACCGTGCGCGCACGGTGCGCGCCTATAGATATTTATGTACTTTTAACTGCAATTTTCTCAGATACTACTGAACAGATTGACACCATATATGCAAAAGGCACATCCCTGACCTGAGGACTACCTCGTTGCCAAATTTCAAGTAATTCTGTTCAGCCGTTCGGGCTGTACCTTCGACTAAAGGTCCTACGGGAAAATGCATGGGGAAAACGTGTTTTGGGACCCCCCTTTTTTCTCAGCCCCCGCTTGATGAATCACCCCGAGACTTTTAGGGTAGGAGCTGAGCGGAGCGCCCCATTCGTTTTGAAAATTTCGCGAGGATTCGTCAACCGGCGCCAAAGTTATTCAAAATAGAATTTTCAGATTTCCTATGGGGACTCGGTCCTAACTATAACCATCTACTGGCAACCGCCAGTAGATAATTACCTACTGGCGGTCGCCAGTAGGTAGTTATAGTTAGGACCACGTTTCCATAGGAAAACCTCAACATTCTATTTTGAATAACTTTGGCGCCGGTCGACGAATCCTCGCGAATTTCTCAAAATAGGTGGGGCGCTACGCTCCGCTCCTACCCTGAAAGTCTCGGGGGGATTCGTCAAGCGGGGGCTGAGATAAAAGGGGGGTCCCAAAACGCGTTTTTCCCATGCATTTTTCCATAGGACATTTAGAACGAGCTACAGCCCGAACGGCTGAACAGAATTACTAGAAATTTGGCAGAGAGGTAGTCCCTAGGTCAAGGAAGTGCCTTTTGTAGGTTTGGTGTAAATCTGTTCAGTAGATTCTGAGAAAATAGCCTTTAAATCAATATATATATCTGAGCCCGCTTACGGTACGCTTACCGTACGCTTACCGTACGCTTACCGTAAGCTTACGGTGGCGTGCGCGAGCGCGATTCTGATTGGCTCTTAGATCTTAGTAAACATTCGAATCGGCCGAAACCAGGAAGCGGCGTCCGCCATTTTGTCTCTCGCACTGAGTGTTGTTTATCAAACATGATGGCCAAAAACATGTTACGGGGCTGTTTTGACAACTCCCTCCCACATAGTCATGTTGAGGGAGTCCCCAAACATCCCCCAAGAGCAAAAACGGTTTTATTTTTTTTTCGGCAATTTCGCGGGGTACGCTTACCGTACGCTTACCGTACGCTTACCGTAAGCTTACCGTACGCTTACGGTAAAAAAATAAAAATAAAAAAAACACTATCCACACTTACCCCACCCCCTGTGCTTTTGGTGGCCGCAGGCCACCAAATGTGCAGGGCTTATTAATAGAGAAAAAAAACGTAATTTTGGCAACATGAAATTATAAAATCGAAATAAAAAAAACACTATCCACATTGACCTCACCCCCTGTGCTTTTGGTGGCCGAAGGCCACCAAATGTACAGGGCTTATTAAAGTTGATAAAAAACGTGCACGGAACGAACTGCGTTAAGTGGGCGCGCACGCCACAAATGGCGTAAAGTAACTTAGCATTTAAAAAACCGTACAAATTCACTGAAAAAACCATAGGTTTCACACACGTTATAGTTAGGAAATAGCATTTAAAAAACCTTGCTAATTCACTGAAAAAACCATAGGTTTCACACATGTTATAGTTAGCTGGACATTTTACTGATAAAAAACCAATGAAATTCCCCCGTTATAGTTACTGTAGGCAACTATAACTCACGCGACCGTAATCCTCTGCTGATGACATATGTGTCTTTATGAAAAAAAAATATTTGTAATATATGTATAGCTAAAATTTAATGGAAGAAGATATGGGCAAATAAGTGTCTAAATACAGTATTAGCATCAGCAGAGGATTGCGGTCGCGTGAGTTATAGTTGCCTACAGTAACTATAACGGGGGAATTTCATTGGTTTTTTATCAGTAAAATGTCCAGCTAACTATAACATGTGTGAAACCTATGGTTTTTTCAGTGAATATATATATATATATATATATATATATCCTGTTTTGCTGCTTACTTCGCTCCCCAATCTCCAAGATACAAAGCAGGCACGGACCACGATTCTGTGCAAATTAGTTTATTTTCGCTAGTCGGCCATGACGCGTTTCGGTCCCTCCTGGACCTTGATCACATGACAACGCTTCTTGGCTTCAGCCGCCATTTTATAGTATTGAAAGTGCAAGTGCTTAGTGCAAAAACGAAATAGAAAGCAACTAAGTCCACATCATCATGAAAAGTGAAGAAATACTTAACATGTGAATTTGTATACATACTTTGTTTTTCGCTGGACATAGTGCAAATTGATCTAGTTCCAGTTTTAGATATTCTAAAAACATAAATGCATAATATCATTTAGTTTAAAAGCATTAAAAACACATTAATACATAGTTGTACAACAGTGCATAAAATTTAAATGTGCTCGGTTTGCTTTAAAATTTCATAATAAAACAAAGTTCTATAATACAAATCTGATGTTGACGTTTCAAGACTAATGCTGTCAGATTGAACCATGATTGCATCAATGCATATTGACATTATTATAAGTTGAATAACTTTTGGAATGCAAGAAACGTTAACCGAAAGATGTTGCTTAACTTTCCCTTGATGCTGTTACATAAGGTGCAGTGTAACACACGTGCTGGATAAATGAGATAAAAATGAAAAAACATAGACCTATTTGAAGATATTAAAGTAGTGGGTGTAGCCTATTTAGCTTAATTTTCTCTTATTGGTGGAGCATAGGCTGAGACTCAGAGTTTGTGAAATCGGGCAACAAGCGGCAGTGTCTAGGTAATCCCGTCAAATTGCCATATGAATTACTGACTCAATCTTGCTAAAGAATACAAGGGGAGCTTAATTTTGGCTAAAACTTATAGATTGTTGTATTTTTACAAAGCATATTGCACATGTCTGATACTTAAAGAGGTATCGACAAAGTATAAAGTATAAAGATCCTCGGTGGCATTCAGACCTCCCGGTATCTTACTGTCTAGGTTTAAAATGTAACGGGTCTCAAGTTTGCGTAATGCACCTTCTCTATCGCCTCCTCTTCTGTTTTTTGGTACCGCATCAATGAGATAATATGACAGGTACTTGGGGTCGCTATTATGGGTTTCTTGAAAATGACTAGCGACTGGGTAAGAGGGGTCCCTATTAATGATGGCTCTAAGGTGCTGTAAGATTCTTTTATTGGCCGGGAGTTTTGTGCTACCTACGTATTTGAGATTACATGTGCACTCTAAAACATACACTGCATGGTCAGTTTTACAGTGTAGGGCTTGATTTATTTCCACCTCTTTTTCGCTGAATTGAGTTTTATATGCTTTCCTGCTTATACCATGAATGCATGCTTTGCAATTTTTACAGGCCACAAATCCTTTCCTTTGGGAAAGCCAATTCAAAGGTTCTATTACCTCAGGGCTACTTGTCACTAGACTGTTACTTATTGATGGAGCCCTTCTAAAAGTTAGACCTAATCTTTTGGGCAGTAGTGTTCCTATTATTGGATCGTCTAACACTATTGGCCAGTTGCGCTGCATTATATTTCTGATGGTTTTATGCTGCAGGTTATAAGTAGTGATTAGTCGCAATTCATATGTTGAATCAATTTTGGGTTTGGTGACTAGAAGTGGCTCTCTTTCCAGTTTCATAGTTTTAGCTATGGCTAGATCTAGGATTTTAGTATTATATCCTCTAGCTAGGAATCTTTTTTTACAGTCTGATTGTGCATTTTGTAAATCAGTCATGCAGCTACATATACGTTTGATTCTTAGCATTTCCCCGTAGGGGATACTATTGATCAAATGTCGTGGGTGGAAACTCGTCGAGTGTAATAATGAGTTCCCTGCTGTCAATTTTCTGAAGGGTTTTGTTTCCAGTTTACCATTCTTGGCATAAACCTCCACATTTAAGAAATTTATGTTGTGCTTGTCAATTGTTGCCGTAAAGCTTAAATTGATCTCATTAGTATTCAGGCTTTTAACAAAATCATGAGCATCCTGTAGAGGACCATCCCAAACCAAAAAGATATCATCAATATATCTGTAAAAAAGTTTGACATTTTTTTCTACCACCAACCTGTGCGTCACGCCGAGGACCAGCTCCTCCCACCAGCCCATGTGTAAACAGGCATAGCTGGGAGAGAAGCTGGCCCCCATCGCAACGCCACGCGTCTGCTGGTAGACAGTTTTACCAAATAAAAAAACATTGTTATGCAAACAAAATTGTGTCAAGTCACTTAGCATCATGCTGTGTGCAGAAAGTCTTGGCTTTCCTTTGCTTAGGAAATGTTCCAATGCTCTTATGCCATCCCTGTGTCTTATGCTCGTGTATAAGGACACTACGTCCAAAGTCATTAATAGGTAACTGTCCTGCCATTCAAAGTTGTTGATTTTTTGCAGGAAGTTGCTGGTGTCTCTTATATATGTGGGCAATGCCTGTACCAGTTCCTGAAGAAAAAAGTCTATATATTGGCTGGCATTCTCCAATTTTGAGCCGAGATGATGGGTCAGCCAGGGGGGGGTTCTTGGCATCTTTATGTATTTTAGGGATGAAATAGATATTGGGTATGGTAGGGTTTTCTTTGTGAATAAATTTGTATTCATCCATAGTTAATGTTCCTGCACATTTCCAAGCCAATAGTTTTCCGTAAAAGTCATTTTGTATTGTTTTTAGGGCGCCCCAATTGCTGGTTTTATAGCAGGTTCTATGAATTAGATGGGACAGTGCCTCCTTCATATATTGTGTCCTGTCCCATAAGACAATATTGCCTCCTTTATCTGCACTTCTGACAATCACATTTTTGTTGCTTTGCAATTTAGACAGTAATTGTTTGAGCTGCCTGTCTTTGGGATGCCATTTCGATTTACTTTGCATGATCTTGTAATTTAATTTTTTAATTTCGTTGGTTACTTGATCGTTAAAAATGTCAATGCTGTCTCTCGGCATTATGGGATTGAACGTTGATTTACGTTTAAAAGATGTATTTTTTCTAGATTCAGGTAATGCAGCAAGTATCGGAGAACTCGTAGTTTGACTTGGTTCACATGCAATTGAACATTGGGTGTTGTTTGTTACTGTCCCCATGGTAAAGTTGGCATTGTGTAGTTCCATGAGAGTTTCATAAAGAGAATCTTCTGACGCTTGCGATGGTTCCATTGAAAAGGGTTCCGCCGTTTTTGTTTAATTTTTAATTTTTTCTTTTGTTTGGTGTTCATCCTTCTCCTTTAATGACTTCGTATTTAGTTCATGGTGTTTTTTCAATTTTAATTTCCTTATGAATCTATATACGTCCATTCTAGTGTTGGCATAATTAAAATTCGATTCGGGGCAGAAAGAGAGTCCCAAAGATAAGATTTGTTCTTCTGCTTTTGAAGGGTAATGTCAGTGAGGTTAACGATTGTTTTGGCTGCATTGTTATCTAATTGTGATTCCACCAGCCTCTCCCTCTCCCTCTCCCTGTCGTTTTTTTGTTTATTGGCCGTTCTGTTGGCCTTTCTCCTCTGTCTCCGTTTGTGGTTCCGCCTCTTGCTCTGACATTCTGTTGAGTCCTTGGGCGTAAAGTGGCTCTCCGTTCCTCCACTAAAAAATTCATTTCTTCCCCTGGTGATAAGTTGGGTACCGTTATTCTTGGAGCTGGGGGTTGACCCTCCGGTTCAGCCTCACTTTCCAAATTTGAACTTAAATCCGAGGTGGATATTGATACATGGGTAGCTTTACGCATGGGCGTCTCGGTGCCTGCTTCATTTTGTTTTGTCATTTTCTTTGTTTTCATTACATCATATTTTTTAGAAAAAGTGAAAATACAGCCTGTTTCATAGTCTACTCTTGTCGCGGTGAAACTTAAAAACCTTTCGCTCTTTGATTTTATCTTCTTCTCTTTTTAAGCGTAATGTCATCTCTTCTCTTAGTTTTTTTTCTTCATCACCTTTATTCATTTGTTTAATCTCTTCATTCAGTGTTTTGATCTTTTCCTGCAGCGCTATTCTGTCAATTTCCGCGTATTTGACCAGTATTTCAACTAACTTTCTGGAATATATATAAATATATATATATATATACATATATATATATATATATATATATATATATATATATATATATATATATATATATATATATATATATGACACCAAACAAACTCCACTTTGCCGGGGGCCCCCAATCCTGCAGGGCGGGCTCTTGGGCCAGGAATGGAGATCCTGGAAATTGCAGTTCTGCTACCAAAAGGAAAGAGCCCAACATCGACTTACTGACAAGTTGACTTTATTCGTCATGAAATGCGGAGAGAAATGCACTCTTTAAATCCTAACGCGTTTCAGCCTCTTGCCTTGTTCACAGGTGAGTGCAATAGTATTGTGTAGTCCAAGTGGTCACGTGGTTAGCTTCTCAAACCACAAACACCAGCATGCATCAGTGCTTCAAATGCGCTGCAAGACATGGCACATAACCCAATTTTTTGCCAAATAGCATTTTCACAGCCAATGTCCAACATATTATCAGGTGCTTGCTGGTAAAGTATTTAGTTACGGTGTGCCGTAACTAAATACTTTACCAGCAAGCACCTGATAATATGTTGGACATTGGCTGTGAAAATGCTATTTGGCAAAAAATTGGGTTATGTGCCATGTCTTGCAGCGCATTTGAAGCACTGATGCATGCTGGTGTTTGTGGTTTGAGAAGCTAACCACGTGACCACTTGGACTACACAATACTATTGCACTCACCTGTGAACAAGGCAAGAGGCTGAAACGCGTTAGGATTTAAAGAGTGCATTTCTCTCCGCATTTCATGACGAATAAAGTCAACTTGTCAGTAAGTCGATGTTGGGCTCTTTCCTTTTGATATATATATATATATATATATATATATATATATATATATATAAAATCCAACAAAGTTGCTCCTTCTGGCTGCCAGAGACCCACGGGAGGTGGCGCACACACCGGCGGAGCGTGCCGGTAAATTAATCCATCCAGAAAACCATTTCCATGATCGTGCGCTCTCAGAAATACGGACCACACATAAGCTCCACAGTTCAAGGGTGTTTATTCACTACGCGTTTCAGCTCGAAAGCCTTGTTCACGTGAATAGTTGTGCAAGTAAACATGACTGATAAAGTATTGTTGGGTGACATAAACAACGGACATACGTAAGTAGAAGAAACATCATTTCTTGATAGACAGCAGACATCTTGAATTATCGTGTCAACCATGGCATGATATTACGTTTCAAAATAATTTCTGGCCATGATTATGATCCATTCAAATTAAATTATCGTATATTCATGTGTTTGAATCGCCATAGTAAACAACCGTTTCTGTTGGTTCGTTACATATTCACAAACATAATCTCAAGTATGTCATTACCTAGACTGTTGTTAGCAATGTTTAGGTATTATGACAAGGATGAATTCACCCACAGCATTCAATTGCAGGCAAACGGCAGACATCTTGAAATGTCAAGTTGTCTCACAGTAGTATAAATAGACTGCTGTGTGTGGCATGAAATAATATAAATAAACTGTCGCATAAATGATAATAAGCGGCAAAGAATTATTGATAAACATAATTCTGCATAATGTATGTTAATTCAAGTATAATCGTGATTAAAATGCCATTGCAAGCATGCATGGCCATGTGACCGCTGTCTAAGCTGACTCAGTAGAACATCTCCTTGCCTGCTGAGACAGAACAATAGAAAAGCATATAACTGATCCCACACTAGAAATATATAATCTTGTGAAGACAATGCAATGATCGCGTTCATGCCCCAAATGGAAGGGAAATATCATGGCAAGTGCCCTAAATATAAATCTAACGGTCAAATCATACCGCAGTCCTATTGTGTCAAGCCACACATACACAGAGTACCCATCAGTCAAGGTGATCGGAAGGTGATGAAGGGAAGGAAGGGTAGTTAGCCTGTGAAAAGTGAGTGCCAGTGTCCGGGCACCTTCCTTTCTTCCTGTGAATAAAAATAGAAAAAAATTTAAGAAACAAACTATTTTTTTAAAAAGTACTATAAAATACTTAACATAAGCACAAATCTACATAATGAAAAGAAGAAGAATCAGACAATCTAAGGAATAAAAAACCTGCAGCACAGTAACATAGGTGAGGAGTTTGCTAAGAGTTAACATTCTCTGAGATGTATTGCTAGTTCCTCATCCTGATTAAGACCTCCCGGGTCCTTGGTCTGGAAGTCAACTATATACTTTGACTCGTGTTGTCTCAATTTTAACACCCTATTACCTCCTCTGGGGTTCTTAGTAATTTGTTCGAGAATAAAAAACCTCAAAAGAGCTGGATTAGAGTAATGTTTGTCTTTAAAGTGGCAAGCCACCGGATATTTGTCATCATTGTGTGCAATAGCTCGGTAGTGCTCAAGTATACATCTTTTGTCGAGAAGAGTGGTACTGCCTATATACCAAAGTTTACAGGGGCATTCGATCACGTAAATAACAAAGGTGGTACTGCATGTCAAAAATTGGCTAATTTCCTTGCTGACCCCATTGTAGCTAGTTCTGTTAAGAAATGTACTGCTCTTACAGGCTTTGCAGTGGCCACACGGAAAAAATCCCTTCAGTCCATGTTCTTGTCTGGTGTGGTATATAGTGACGTCGATGTGTACTAACATGTCTCTAATACTCCTGCCTTTGCGATATGTAATATTCGGTCTATTGGGGATGGTTTCACCAATAGTGTTATCACATTTGAGGATATCCCAGCTTTTCGCAAATATTTTGCAAATGTTGTTAGAATCTGTATTAAATGTCATAATCATTCTGATGTTATCCTCACTCTCATTTAGAGAATCAGCTGGTTTATAAGTTATGGTAAGAGATCTCGGTATCACATCGGCTCTTTCCTTGGCTCTGCGTAACACCCAATTAGGATACCCTCTAGTTTTAAAGCGGGCCAGCATCTCCTTACTTTCTGTTTGATAAGCAGCTTCGGTGTTGCATTTTCTTTTAGCCCTCAGCAGCTCTCCATAAGGAATACTCAATTTGAGTGTCTCAGGATGACTGCTGAGGGCATGTAAGACACTGTTGCCTGCTGTTGCTTTTCTAAAGACGGTGGTCTGTATTTGTTTTTCCTTGATGTCCAATTTGACATCAAGGTACTCAGCATGGGTGTTACTGATATGACTTGTGAGAACAATGTTATTATTGGTGTTCCAATATGTCAATAAATTGGATGGCTTGCTCTTCACTGCCCTTCCACACGATGAACAAGTCATCGATGTAACACATCCAAGTAGTGACATGTTCAAGGTGTACTGCACAGTCAGGGCCGAAAAACACCTCTTCCTCCAAGCGTCCCATAAAGAGATTCGTAAAGCTGGGAGCGAAGCAAGAACCCATTGCAGTACCGACCACCTGTCTGTACAGGGCACCATTAAACAAAAAAATGTTGTTTGTAAGACAGTAGTCTATCATGTCGAGAATCATCCTGCTATGGTCCCTGAATCTTATCGGCCTGATTTTAAGGAAATGCTCACATGCTTCGATCCCCTGACGGTGATCAATGATGGTATATAGTGATTGAACATCCAAAGTGATGAGGAAAGAATCTTCGTCCCACTTAATATCCTCTATTTTATTCAGAAAATCTTTAGTATCCCTGATATCACTGGGTAAACTTGTAACACAATCCCTGAGGAAATGGTCGATGTATTTGGATACATGTTCTGACACACTTCCCCTAGACAAAACTATGGGGCGTCCCGGTGGATCTATAGGGTCTTTGTGAAGTTTGGGTAACAGGTAAAGTGCCGGAAGAATGGGATGGTCATTCTTTAGATATCTGTACTCTTCCCATTCAAGAATGCCCTTGTTCTTCCAGATAGTCAATTTCTCCCAAAGATTAGTAATGCTGTTATCATACTTCTCCATATTGATAAGCTCATAATATCGGGTATCAGAAAGTTGTCTAACTGCTTCTGCAATATACTTATCCCTGTCCATGATAACAACATTGCCACCCTTGTCTGCCGGACGGATTACAATGTTGGTATCTCCTGTTAGTGATTTCAGTGCCTGCTTTTGAGTATACGTGAGATTGTTATTGATGGCATTGTAGCTTTTTTCTTATGCCTAAATGTACACAATGCCTTACTCACGCATTCATGAAAAGTATCTATTGTGTCATGTGTGAGTATAGGAAAGAACGGAGATCTCGGTTTAAAACCTGAAGAGGCATGGTTGTCAGTGATTAAATCTAAACTGTCAACAACCTGTGTGATACTGAGCTGTTCATTAGTGTTCACAGTGGATATCCCAGGATCACTCTGACTAGGACTGTTGTCCATAACATCATCCTGGTTCAATTGTATCATATCAATGGGAGTATCAATGTCCCCTATGTTGATATTGTCCTGTTGACTAGGAATACCAGTTCTAGTTTTTCTTGATTCTCCTACCCTTTTCAATTTATGCCATTTTTTCAACTTCAGTTTTCTAATAAATTTGAATAGATCGATTCTGGTATCAGTATAGTTAAATGAGGCAGACGGACAAAAGGAAAGCCCTAAACAAAAAGTCATTTTCTCAGTCTCATTCATAAGTCTCTTCGATAGGTTAATCACAGTCTTATTTACCATGTTAGGATCCATTAAAATGCTTTTCTTGGGCGAGTTCTGCTTCCCACATTGCCCCTTGCTCTGCCTCTTCTGCCATCGTTGCTGTAGTCTCTTACTTCGGTTTCTTCGTCCGAGTGCTTCTTGTACGTGGGGTACCTGAGCTTGATATCTACGCGGCGATCCCGGCCGTGGAGAAGCACCACCCTTGAACCCATGGGGGCCACGCGGCTTGATATTTATTGGACCGACATTGTGGGGCAGCAGCTAAGGATTGAGCATCAACACACACCGAGGCTCATTGCGGGCTTTAAAATTACGGCATTTAACATTGCAAAAGCACTACAATGCCCACAATTGTCTGCAGAAACTAAGGCGGAGCATTCCACTCAGGAAGTGCATCCATGTACTTAAATAGTGGGAGTGGTGCACATCATGGTTTTCAATATTGCCACAGCCTCTGAAGAAGGAGTAAAGACACTCTGAAAAGCGTCAGGCATAACGGTTTGTGAACTGCTGACAATTGTATCGGTGTGTGAGCGGTGCATACCAATAAAGGCTGTTGAAGAGCAGCTGGAGTCCGAGTGCTTCTCGTACATGGGGTACCTGAGCTTGATATATATATATATATATATATATATATATATATATATATATATATA
This sequence comes from Triturus cristatus, assembly GCF_964204655.1. Taxonomy (NCBI): domain Eukaryota; kingdom Metazoa; phylum Chordata; class Amphibia; order Caudata; family Salamandridae; genus Triturus; species Triturus cristatus. Next base: position 517,411,071 of record NC_140588.1, read on the forward strand.
TATTCCCCCGTTATAGTTAGTTCAGCTAACTATAATTCGCGCGCCCGCAATGCACTGCTGATGACGTCACATATTACATCACTCATGACATGGTCAGTGACATCACTCATGACATCACTGATGACATCTCAAATGACATCACTGATGACATCATCCAGTGAATGTGTGTTTTTCTGAAAATTACATATGTTTTATAAATGTATAGCTCAAGGTCGATGGAAGAATAAATGGGTATATAAGTGTCTAAATGGATGATTTGTTTTTGAAAACTTGATTGTATAACTGACTGATTAAGTGTATCTTAGGGAATACATGGCTTAGTGAGTAATGTTTAAATAAGTAAATATCTGTATCAGTCTCTCACTTTGTGTATAAGTGGCTGCATGGGTTGGTGAGTAGCTACATGAGTGTCTATATAGGTTATTAGTTGGTCTTTTGAGTATCAGTATGAGTGTCTGTATGGTTCAGTGGGGGGTATTACGTAGTGCATAGGTGCATGAATGAGTGACTTACTGTTTGCATGTGTTGAAGACAGCATGTGTGCAGGACTGTATGGGTGGATGAGTGTGTGCATGGGTGTGTTAGTGAGTGAATGACTGTCTCAATAGTGTCTTTATGAGTAACTACATATATTTTAAACTAGTATATGTGATTATTGGTGTATACAAGTGAGTATATGTGAGAGTGAGAGATTGAAAGAGTTCCTGTATGAATAAGTATGTGTTCCTATAAGTGATTGTTTAAAAGACTAAGTATGTGTAAGTTTCTGTAGAAGTAAGTGTGGTGGTGTGTGTATAACTGTATATGCAAGTAAATGGATGTTTGATTCTTTCTTAGCATGAGTGACTATGTGTGTGAGTAACTCTATGGATGAGTGGCGTTCTGCAACAGGATGTATAGGTGTATGAGTACATATGATGAGTGAGTACATGTATGAGTGACTGTATAGGACTGTTGGTGAATGAGTGGATGTGTATGTGGATCTTAGAATTACTGAATAGGTTGTTGTAACTGATATTGGTATGTCCATTGTTTTGAAAATGTTAGTTTCTATTTTTGAATGTGTGTATCAAAGGTTATATTAGGGGCAGAGGAGGTCTGCCACTCTATCACAAGGATGATGTCATCAGTGATGTCATTTGAAATGTCATCAGTGATGTCATGAGTGATGTCACTGACCATGTCATGAGTGATGTCATATGTGACGTCATCAGCAGTGCATTGCGGGCGCGCGAGTTATAGTTAGCTGAACTAACTATAACGGGGAAATTTCAATGGTTTTGTACAAGTGAAAAGTCCAGCTAACTATAACGCCCCTGAAACCTATTGTTTTTTCAGTGAATTTCTAAGGTTTTTTAAATGCTAATTCCTAACTATAACGTGCCTGAAACCTATGGTTTTTTTCAGTGAATTTCAAAGGTTTTTTAAATGCTAATTTCTAACTATGCCTACAGAGATAGGACATGTGAAGAAAGAAGAAAAAAACGCACAGAAAGAAAAAAAAGAAATGCAGAAAGAAGCAACAGAAGACGAAGAAAAGTGCAGGAAGAAGGATAACGTGCAGAAAGAACAAACAGAAGAGCAGAAAGAAGCCTTGTGCAAAATCATACTGTACCCTCAACTTTTTCAGACGGATACTGGTGGTAACTGAGTCTGACTAACCAGTCCTAGAGCCAGTGCTATGTTAAAAGACACTCAGAATACAGTGAAAACACCTACATACACTAGGGAACACTATGTGTTGGGGTCCCCCTGTGATCAGCATGACCTCCTCTGTAAGCCCCTAGTATATAATAGGGCAGGGGATTAAAACTACCTCTTAAAACGCGCCACAGGGCGTGTTTGCACACGTCACCTCAGGCCCCGTCCCCTCACTTCCCCACTGTGTAAACACGCCCTGTGGCCGTTTTAAGTTGGGAGATTAAGTCCCCTTGAATCCTGAGGGTCCCTAGGGTCCAACTAGACCACTAGGTACCTCCAGTAAGCGCCACAGAGCTGCGTTGCAGAGAGATGTAAAAAGGGGCATGGCCTAGACCACCTCTCTGCAACGCAGCGCAGTGGCGCTTACTGGAAGCACCTGGTGGGCTAGTTGGCCCCCAGGGTCCCTCAGGATTGAAGGGGAATTATTACCCCAACTTAAAACGCGCCACAGGGCTTGTTTGCACACGTTAACTCAGGCCCCGTCCCCTCCCTTCACCACTGTGTAAACACGCCCTGTGGCCGTTTTTAGTTGGGAGATTAAGTTCATTTGAATCCTGAGGGTCCCTAGGGTCCAACTAGCTCACTAGGTAATTCCAGTAAGCGCCACAGAGCTGCGTTGCAGAGAGGTGTAAAAAGTGGCACGGCCTGGACCACCTCTCTGCAACGCAGCTCAGTGGCGCTTACTGGAAGCACCTGGTGGGCTAGTTAGCCCCAGGGGCCCTCAGGATTGAAGGGGAATTATTTCCCCAACTTAAAACGCGCCATAGGGCGTATTTGCACACGTCACCTCAGGCCCCGTGCCCTCCCTTCCCCACTGTGTAAACACGCCCTGTGGACGTTTTTTAAGTTGGGAAATTAGGTCTCCTTGAATCCTGAGGATCCCTAGGGGCAAAATAGCCCACTAGGTACGTCCAGTAAGCGCCATTGCAGAGAGGTGTAAAAAGGGGCACGGCCTGCACCACCTCTCTGCAACGCAGAGCAGTGGCGCTTACTGGAAGCACCTGGTGGGATAGTTGGCCCCCAGGGTCCCTCAGGATTGAAAGGGAATTATTTTCCCAACTTAAAACGTGCTACAGGGCGTGTTTGCACACGTCACCTCAGGCCCCGTCCCCTCCCTTCACCACTGTGTAAACGCGCCCTGTGGCCGTTTTTAGTTGGGAGATTAAGTCCCCTTGAATCCTAAGGGTCCCTAGGGTCAAACTAGGCCACTAGGTACCTCCAGTAAGCGTCACAGAGCTGCGTTGCATAGAGGTGTAAAAAGGGGCGTGGCCTCAGAACACCTGTCTGCAACGCAGCTCCCTGGCACATACTGGAGATACCTGTTTGGCTAGTTGGCCCTCAGGGACCCTCATTATTGAAGGAGAATTAATTCCCCAACTTACAACTGGCCAGGGGGCGCGTTTGCAGAGTGCCGCAAGGAGGGGGGGTGGCCTCCGGCGCGATGCCGGTCTTTTATTTATTTAATTTTTTTAAGAAGGAGGGCTGTGTGGCACCCCTTATTTTTTTAATTTACTGGCCCTGGGGACCCCATCCCCCAGGGTCTGCACCCTAATTTTTTTGTTGAAAAAAATTAATTTGGCCCTCCCAAGGCCTTAATTGGCCCCGGGGACCCCAACCCCCGGGTCATGGCCTTTTTTAAAAACAAAATCTTCAGGAGGGGGCTGCGTTCTGCGTTGCCCCCCTCCTCAGGCCACTTATGGCCCCGTGGACCGCATCCCCCAGGGCCGGCCTTTGTTTTTTATTATTTTTAAAAAAATATATATTTATAGAAACACCTAGGACATGCTGGACAAACCGTATGTACCTATCACCATTACGATTTGCGTGATATTCATTAAAAGGCGACTATGCATAGAATGAATCCACATGGAATGTATTTACACCGCTAGTGAAGCTATGACGTGTCTGACGCCCTACCGTGCCTAATCCCGGCGCCCCCGCCGGTGGGTACTCTCCAAATAGACACCCTTGTTGTTTATTTATACAAACATGGGTAGCTATTGACGGGCACATTTAATATACACGCACACCAAGCCATTCACAGGGGATTCGACAAAAATTCGACCAAACTATGCAAGAAACCCCCCTCACGCACGGTTAATAAAACACACATCCACCGCCAGATGTGTAATACTTTTTATTTTACTCTCTGGAAAGGAGACGAACCGCACTTGAGAGTCACAGCATGGTCCTGGCTAAGCCCAATGCTGTGTTACACCCACCAGTGCCCGCCGAGTGCCTCACACTTCTGTGTTGTATTCCACCAGCTAGTGCGTATGCTATGACACTCTCTAGCCCATGTGCACTGTAACACCACCCCGTGAATATGTCATGCCACACTTGCCTTCGCACGGGTTATATTGCCCCATCTAACATGCCTTACTCGATGCCTATGTTATAACGCACAGCGCTATGCCATACATATTACAATCTGGGATCCATATCTTTGTCACAGTCCATATGCAACGTTACGCTCCCCAGCACATATTTTATATTACAACTTTAGAGACTAGTTAGGTTACACAACACTGCCCTGTGCATATTACACTCCAAAGCGCATATCACATAGCACGCGCTAGTGCCTGTGCTATCTCGTGCTCTCCAATGAATCTGTCATTGCGCACAATGTATTGCATATTATATTTCACACCCTGGTTCATCTTATATCACACTTTTTGGTGTATAGTTGATACCATATACTATATCTAGTTTTCATTTTCAATTGTGCTCTCAGGACTATGTTCTATATAACACTGCGTCCACCTACCCTTTTTACGGGCAATACATTTTGCGATGGGGGGTGGAGGGTCAGGGGGTGTTTCTGCCAAGTGAGCCCGGAGTCACAGTCAAAAATGTCCTCTTCCTGAATAAAAGTGAGATTATGCTGCATACTTGTTCATATTTTAAGTAGTTCGCACAGACACACATTTTAAAACAATAAAGTTCCTAATACCCACCTTCTCTGAACAGTTAGCTTGCTGCCCCATCCACCTCCTCCCTATCCTCTGTTGTCTGAATCCATGGACTAGCCTCCTCGCTCCTGCCATGCATGGTCTGATGTGCTGCCACTGCCCTCCATTTAGCATGATGTACCAGTCCACTCCTCCTGCCCTCCATTGCCCAATTCTATGGCCCATCATTGACCTCCTGCTTAGCCTCTGTGCTTAGCTTGCTGTCTTTGTGCATGCCCCTGCTCCATCCTTTTTGCCCACCATGTTCCATGGACTTGCCACTCCTATCTATTCTGAGTGTTCTGTTGAGCTGCCACTCCCCTCCCATCTGCCTAGCATTGTCAGATGACTGTAACCTGTCCCTGCCACCTCCACCCTGCCTGTCCACATACCATGCCCCTATCCCCTTCCTCCTGTCCTACATGGTCCATTTTACTGCCACACCCTTCTGCGCTCCCTGGTCTGTTGTGCTGCAACTGCTCCTCCTGCCTGCCCCGCGCGTTCTGTTGTGAGGCCCCTTCCCCTGAACTCTCTTGTCTGTGCCCAGGTACTGACCCTCCCTTCTATCCTCCATGGTCCTTTGTGCATGCCCCTGCACCCTCCTTCTTGCCCATCATAGCCATTGTGCTGCCACTAACCCTCCCGCTTGCCATGCATGGTCTTCTGTGCTGCCATGGCCCCTCCCACCTTCCCTGTGTGGTCAACTAGCTGCCCCTGACCCCCTCCCACCTTCCCTCCATGGTCTGTGTGTATGCCATCATAGTCTCATTGTTGCTCTCCATGGTGTGTCTTGTTTCTAGTGCCCAACCAGCCTGACCTTCATGGTCATCTTGCTGCTTCTGCCCTGCCCCCTTGCCCCCAGCCCTCTGTTTCCATGTGCAGACCCCTATTCCCTCCCTCCTGGCTTGTCTGTTCCATTGTAATGCCCCTGATCCGTCCCTCCTGCCCTTTATGGTCTGTCATGCTGCAGCTTTCTCTCCTGTCTGTCCATTATGGTCAGCTAGCTACCATTGCCTCTTTCCCCTCTGTTCTCTGTTGTCCATGTGCATGGTCCTGTCCCCTCCCTATTGCTTTCTATGGATTGTTGTGCTGCACTCCCGTCCCGCATGCGCTATGTGGTGTATTGTGCTGCTGCAAACTCTGATGCCTGCCCTGTAGGGTCAGTTTGGTGCACCTCTCCATGTCCCTCCTGTCCTCTGTTATCCGAGTCCATGTCCCTACCCCAATTCCTCCTGCCTACCATGATCCAATGTACCATACTTGCGAACATTTTGAACTTAGTAAGAGGGAGATTTTGAAAAAAAACTGGGGTATTGATTTTCCCCTTTGAGTTACATTGAAAAAGAGGAGATTGTAGACAGGAGACAGATCAAATAAAGCCCATTTGAGCTTAAAAACATTGGACGTTTCCTGGCTGAAACGGGTCTGTTGGCATGTATGGTTGTACTACCACTGCCTCTTCCTTCTGCCCACAATGGTCTATTATATTGCCACAGCCTCTCTTGCCAGTCCTGTATTGTTGGTTTGTTGCCCCTGCCCCCCTTTCCACTGCCCTCCATAGTCTGTTGTGCTGCCACTGCCCTTCCTGCCTGCCCAGTGTGGTCAAATTGTTGCATCTGCACTCTCCTACCTGCCTTCAATGTTCAGAGTCCGTGCCCCTGGCCTCTGCCTCTCAACAGTATCCCAATGAACAACTAGATTGCAAACATTCTATATTTATTACAAAAGTGTGGAACGCCTGACGTCATCTTGATGTAATCAAAACTGTAATACCTAGAGTATTTCCTTTAGAAATTACGTGTATGAGAGGGTCTTATTTGCATCAAAATTATGGTTAGTGCTCTAAAAAACTAAAATGAGGCCATATTTTCTGAGTTTTCAAATAGCGACAAAGAACTTTTTAATTATTTGTAATCTTTATGTTTTTTTATCCAGTTGACCACTTGATTAAATGTTGCACATAGGGGAGAGGATGTGGTGTTACTTCCAGAGCTGCAGACTTTGCAACTGGGGAACCAGGTTGGAGTTTCTGCTTCAGCTCAACATTCTGTGATTCTGGTCAAATCACTTAATCTCCCCATGTCTACAACCAAAATGAATTTGATCTTGTGTGATGTAACCAATGCTCATGTAAAGCACTCCAATACCTGACAAGTCTGCACTATATAAAACTGCAAATACACAAAAAATAAGTGTTTTGCACACTTCTGTCATTGGGCTACATGTGGGCTACATCTGGGTGATATTGGTGCTGCATTTGGGCTCTTTTGTCTCTAGTGGCCATCTTGGGAGCTTTATTTGTTATGAAGTTTCCTAATTTCCTCATTTACTGCAGTCTCCTCAGTAGGAAATGCTTTCATTTTTTTACTTTGATTCCATCAAGAAGGTATTCAGATATGTCACACATTTGCCATAAATTCTGAATGTTAGCACTCTAGTTGCTCATTAGATCACTGTAGTAAAGCTACTGCTCACCACGGAAGTCTGCTGCTGGTATTAAAAGTGCATGTTTCAGTCTGCTTTTCCAGATTTTGTTTATGAAATAGAAGAGGATTTGAGAAGTCAAAATGTGCCCTAATTTTTCTTTCTTCAGTACTAATCATAATTTCTATGGCAAAATGAACCTCCTCATTGTGTTCCTTTTTAAATTAAATGTTTTAAGTGTTACCAGTTTATTCCAATCAAGATGGCTTCAGGTGTGCCATACTGTTGTCATAAGTAAGACAGTAAACGCTCTAGTTGTTCTTAAGAACACTCTGGGACATTCTGTCATTGGCCTATAATTGGGCTACATCTGGGTGATATTTGGGCTACATTTGGGCTCTTTTGTCTCTGGTGGCCATCTTGGGTGATTTACTTGTTATGAAGTTTCCTAATTTCCTGCAGTCTCCTCAGTAGGAAATACTTTCAGTTTTTTACTTTGGTTCCATCAAGAAGGCATTCAGATGTTTGACACATTTGCCATAAATTCTGAATGTTAGCACTCTAGTTGCTCATTAGATCACTGTAGTAAAGCTACTGCTCACCAGGGAAGTCTGCTGCTGGTATTCAAAGTGCATGTTTCAGTCTGCATGTCAGAATTTTTTTATGAAATAGAAGAGGATTTGAGAAGTCAAAATGTGCCCTAATTTTTCTTTCTGCAGCACTAATCATAATTTCTATGGCAAAATGAACCCCCACATTTTGTTCCTTTGTAAATTAAATGTTTTAAGTGTTACTACTTTATTTCAATCAAGATGGCTTCAGGTGTGCTATACTTTTGTCATAAGTAAGTCTGTTAGCGCTCTAGTTGTTCTTTAGAACACTCTGGGAAGCTGCAGTAGAACACAAAGGAATCAACTGACAGTCTCTGCCCTTGTTGGATGCACATGTTTTACTGAGAATGTCAGACTTCATTCTCACATGACTGAGAAAGATCATGTGAATTTACAGAAAATATGCTCTCAGTTTAGCATATAGATCACCTTCCAAACCTCTGTGGGAAAAGCATGAGAAAATAGTTTTCTCTCAAACATGATTCATGATATCACAGCAGAAGGCTTTGTCACATGGTAAAATCACCTTAGAACACACCACAATTCCTAAAATGAGTATGGTACCATCAACAAATGATTTATAATGTAACTAAAGTCTTAAAACTTTCCATTAATGGCAATGCTTTTTAATGAGGTGCTATCATGTATATTGGTCCCAAGATGGCTGCCAACACTTCTTGTATGAAGTGCTGACAGCCAATCAGATCTCACGATGAGATGTGTGGTTAGGCTCCGCCCAGATATATATGTGATTTTACTTTTGATTTTCTCAGGAACTACTGAACTGACCTACACCATTTAAGCAAAAGGCACGAGTCTGAACTGAGGACTACCTCTTTGCCAAATTTGGTGTAATTCCGTTCAGCACTTCGGGCTGTAGCTGCGTCAACAGGTCCTATGGGAAAATGCATGGGGAAAATGCATTTTGGGACCCCCCTTTTTTCCCGGCCCCCGCTTTACGAATCACCATGAAATTTTCAGGATAGGAGCGGACCGGAGCTGGCCAAAAGTTTGGAAAATTTCGCGAAGATTCATCAATCGACGCCAACGTTATTCCAAATAGAATGTTGCGGATTTTCTATGGAAAATAGGTCCTAACTATAACTACCTACTGGCGACTGCCAGTAGGTAACATATATATATATATATATGTATATATATATATGTATATATATATATATATATGTGTGTGTGTGTGTGTGTTGGTGATGTGTGGATTTGTTAGTGGTACAGGATAGAGCGGTGTTTTGTGTGAGAGCGATGTTGCCAGTGTGTGGAAGTTGGGGTAGCAGAGTGTATAGGTGGGGTTTGTGTGGTTTTGCAGTGGTTGTTGCGATATTCAAATCTGTTTAGGGTTTGTTTGTTGTAAATGAGTAGAGTGCGTTATTAGGTTTGTGGATGTGGATGAGTTAAGGTGGGTGTTGGTAATGGCAAAAAGGGCAGCATTTCTGGCCAAACAGACCCCAACAGGCAACTGCCCTTGTACTCTCCACCCTTAACTTCGATGCCAGGGCTGAGACATCCTGGGCCCTAAGCTTAAATAGCCCTAGTTCAGGTGACCTTTGGCCAATAAGAACACTAGCCCTAAGTCCTAGGACTAATAGGAGACCAGGCCCTTACAGTCAAGCAAAGCCCTAGCTCTAGCAGCCAGTCAGAAACCAAGCCCTAAACCCTAAGTCCAATAGAAACCCTAGCCCCGGTAATCAATCAGACCCGCAAACCTATCTGCCGATCAGAACCCTAAGCCCTAAGTCCTAGCCCCAGGAACCAATCAGAACCACAGACCTATCTGGCAATCAGAACTCTAACCCTAAACCCTAAGCCCAATATAAATCCTAGCTATAGGAACCAATCAGACCACAGATGTAACAACCAGTAGGAAAAGTATTTAAGGGGCACATGAGCTTAAATACAGGTTAATGCTCCTGAAGGTCAGAATATCCATGGCTGCAGACAGGTTCAATCCACAATTTGCCCTGTAGGTAAGGCACAAAAATAGGCCACTGAAAATATTGCTATTTCTGCACTTAAATAAATTAATTTTACTATCCAAAAAATGAGTTCTACACACACTTTACAGACACAGTTTAAACCATAAAGGAGATTAAACAGTCTCTTAAACACACTCTGCTTAGCATCTTAGGGTGTTGTTTGCCTTTTTAACTTTTAAAGACATAAGAGGGCGAAGGGTTGCCCCTGCAGGCCTTAGCATAGCACAGGGAAAACTAGGAGAGAAATTGAAACAGTCATGGGTAGAAAAAACAGTAGTTGTAAAAGTACAAATTGCACAGAAAACTAGAGTTCAATTTAAACAGTCACGTGTAGAAAAAAACAGCAGTTTTCAAGTTTAAAAAATCGACAGCACAAGTCTGTGTTCTTACCAACTTCTCCATTTGCTTAGTGGGCAATTTAGGGCACAGAGAGGCTGGGGCAACAAGGTGGACGTGGCTGTCTTGGGTTCCCTGCACAGACCTTAAGGGCATCTGCAGGTGTTATAGGAGGAGGGCTCAGGGTTGCCTGTCAGCTAGAGGGCCAATCAGGAAAGTACAGGCTGATGGCCAAGGGGCATGGAGCTACTCCTGAAGATCAGAATCTTCTTGGATACAGAAAGGCTCAATCCATACTTTGCAGGTCATGTTTTGCACTGCAGGTAAGGTCCAAATGTAAGCTACTTAAAATACTGCTTTTCAAGCACTCATACAAATCACTTTTTCTAGCCAAAAACGAGTGCTACATACACTTTAGAAACACAGTTTAAACCATTAAGCAGATGAAGCAGTCTCTTAAACACACTCTGCTTAGCCTCTGAGGGTGTGGTTTTCATTTTTAATTCTAAAAACACAAGTGGGGGACCTGGGGGTTGCCCCTGCAGGACTAAGCACAGTACAGAGAAAAGTAGGAGAGAAATTCAAACAGTCATGGGTAGAAAAAAACAGCAGTTTTCAAAGTACAATTTGCACAGAAACCAAGAGTTCAATGAAAACAGTCACAGGTGGAGAAAACCCAGCAGATGTAAAGTTTCATTAATACACAGCACAAGTCTGTATTCCTACTAACTTCTCTGTTGTTTGCTCACTGTGCTGTTTAGGGCACAGAGAGGCTGATGCTACAAGATAGAGGTAGCTGTGTCGGGGGATTCCCAGCATCAACTGCCCTTGTGACTTAGTGTATGTTGGAAAGACTGAAAGAAAAATCAAGATATGCATAGCCAAACACAAAAGTATGATATGCAACAACAGCAAAAATTCCAGCACAGCTGTACATTGGGTTGAAAGCAAGAACAACATTGCGCAGATTTGTTTCCAAATTCTAGAGTTCATTAGACCCAATCCTGAAATCAATATTTATAAAACTCTTGCACAAAGAGAAACTTACTAGATTAGGAAATTTGACACCATTCGACCTCAGAAGTTAAATAACATAATAGAGATGTCATGCTACCTTTAATTGAAGCACATCATGTGACATGTAATCGTTCATTATACAGCACAATTTACCTCTCCGATAGCAAATGGTTTTTAGAGTTGTTAGGCACAACATGTTGTGTAATGAAATGTCTTTTTATGCAATGTTTCATGATGTAATAGCGTTCCATATGTTTTTCTTCAATAACAGTATCCTGGTAGACTAGTTTGCACAAAATCTATACTTGTGTTTAAATAGATATATGAACGTTGCACCAGCACATGATGCTCATTGTTACTCGTGTATTTCCCATGGGATGAGAATTGATTTAATGTTGTTACCATTGCTTATGTTACTCAAACACAGTGTAATTCATGATTAGATTTTCATTGCTGTTGTGTTTATATATCATGACTATGTGCAGTTAAGGCTTTGTTTTGGATGGATCACTGACACAACATCAACTCCTATAATATCGCCCTTCAAATAACCCTGGACGTAGTTTGCGTAGTCGCGCTACGCATAGCTACGCATAGCTACGCATAGCTACGCGAAGTTGCACATGTGCTTCGCGAGCTACGCGTGCTACGCGAGCGCGCGTAGTTGCTTGTCCCGTCCGTTCGCGATGCGTTTTTCTTGCTCGCGAACGCGTATTGCGTGTTTGGGAGTCTGTTTGCGTGCTCGGGGGATAGTATCTCGTGTACTTACTCATGCGGTCGCCTATGGGTGCGGCCATCTTGTTTTTCACTTGTCCCGCCCATTCGCGATGCCTTCTTTCCTGTTCCGGGTCACGTATAGCGTGTTCGCAATGCGCATGTCATGTTCGGGAACGTGTTTTACGTGTTTGCGATGCTGTTTGCGTGTTCGTGGGGAAATATCACGTGAACTTACCCACGCGGTCGCGATGGGCACGGCCATCTTGTTTTTTCACTCTATGCTATGGTTCTGGGGCCTGCTTTTCTATCCTTCCTCTATCTTTGCCATCCTTAGGTTTTTACACTGTTTGTCTGATCTTTTTTATTTATTATCTATCCCTCTCTGTCCCTAAGTCTATATTTTGCATTTTATTTCTACTTTTACTGCGGTTTTTTCACTTTTCTACTGTTTTATATTACTTCCTTCTTTAAGCTCCTACTTCTTCCCCTAACTTTATTTTTTCCTTCTAAATTTTTTTTTCCGCCTTCCGCTCACCCCAGAACCATGCCTAAGGATACCAACGGCTCCAAGGGCAAGGCGCCTGCGCCCAAGACCCACCTGCCTTGCGACAGACTGTGCCCTGCAGGGGTGCAGGTCCGGGAGCTTTTCGGCGAGGCTGAGGTGGCCGCCCTTGGTTTTTTTGTGCAGCGCCACCTCCCCTTGACCTTGGCAGCAGGCGGCAGGCCTGGTTTCGGATACCCTACCCAGGAGCGTCACCGCCGGTGGGCAGTGTTTCGTCAGTCAGGTGTCTGGCGCACCCATAACCAGCTGGCCCACAGGTGGTCAGACATCTTGGACTGGGAGCAGGACCTGCTAGGTGTCGAGGTTGTGGGGCTTGGTGAGTAGCTAATATACTAGTAGTATAAGTATTGTGTATAATTTTTTTCCGAATAGCAAGAATACTGCTGCTTACATTGCAGGTAAATTACGTTTCAAAATATTCTGTGATTGTAGGACACAGGTGCTCGGCTATGCGCTTACTTGTTTGCAACTTTGCGCTCGCTTGGGCTGATTATGTAAGAGTTTACTTAGAGAACTTAAGTTAGGTAATGCTATTGCTAGAGAGACTCTAGTCCTTCCATTGTCTTCCTGTCACTAAGAAGAGATAGTGGTGGATGCATTGATAGGTTTAGTTAGTATTAGTTGGTAATTTTGTAGAGGTCTGCATGACGCATTCTCTCTGTCACTGAGCGCTGCTTACCCCAATCCTTAGTAGAATCTTTTGTAGTTTGTTTAGTGAGTGGTAAGGCTTACCAGTGTCACTAGCATAACATCAGACTCAACCAACCAACAATTTGGTGCATGCACAAATGTATGCATGTGTCCTACACCTATGCATTTTTTAGGGCTAAAATTTAAATGCTCTGCTGCTGGCCCCAGTAAGTCCTCCAGTGGTTATATTAATAATTATATTTCCCTAACTTTTACTGCACCTTATTTTTTACGAACTATTATTACTGTTTCCTAATCCTATTTTTTTCCAAATCTTCTTCGATCTAGACTGTTTCTAAATTCTTGTTGTTATCCCTGCCTCCAACTGCTTCTCCTATGAGCCTATGACCCTCTGTACTACTACTTACTATTAGTCTGTCTGTAGCTAAGCTTGCCCAGTTGGCCACTCTTTATTTAAAAGGTTAAATAAAACTCAGATTCACCAATAGCTCTAGCAACGGAGTCCAGTCCTTTGGGTTATCCTCTTCTGGTCTTGTTAATCTTTGAGGCTTTTCGACAATTCCCACCAACAAAATGCCCAACCAGATAATTGACTATTTTTGATAGGTTATACTACTACAGTTGTGGGGATTCTGCACAGCCACATACATAACTATGCACAAGAAAATAGGATGTTGGTGATGGGAGGTTGGACCTTCCTCACACCTCAGTCAGAATGCCCAATCCCCTGACTTACTAGCTATACTCTCTCATTAGGTCCCCGAACCCCCTCCCCGAAGATACCCAGTGATTAGACAACCCAGAACATAATAACACCCTTTCTCTCACTCACTCGTGTAAGTCCACCATACCAAATACCACAGAGTCTTTGTGTAAGTTGAAGTTCAAAAGGTTTATTTTCAACTGACAAGCTTTGTACGTTGTTCTACAATTCAACTCATTATACTTTACGAGCCAGCTACAAACACAAAATGCATAAGGTTAAAACAATAAACATTGTTACAAGTCCACCGAAGAGTCAGACAAACGATCTCTGTGCGAATTCTGGGGGACCCCTCACCTTAAAACGTAGCAGTACTGGTTACATCATAAGCTCTGCAAAGCTCTGGTTCCTTCGTAGAAGGGAATCTTCCACCTGTTATGAGAAAAATGGTGCACGTTAGATAGTATAATGCAAGCATTTCTCAGTCATTCCAAAAAGTGTAGCATGTTCTGGCTAAGCAATAAGGACTGACCAGAACTCCATAACAAAGTGGAGTGTTTTTCGACCTCTTGTATGCAACGCTCAGACAGTAGCTGTATGAGCTCATGTGGGCTCAAAGGCGTCTTACACAACAAGCTGCGAGGTAACGTGCGCAAAAGACATGAAGCTAAAATGGTGCTTGGCTTAGGCTAACTTTGCAAAGAGTAGAGTAGACTAGAATGACCCTAGGGACCATAACACTACTACTGTCTACTCTACTCTAGTACCCAATTTAGACTAGTGATGTATGTGTATATGTATGTATTAACTCTTTTTTTCAATCTTGCTAGTGAAAAAGAATGAATAGGGGGAGGTGTATATGGCATCTAAAAATGTGTAATGTTTTTTTCTAGGCGTACTACCGACCACCACCAGTGCTGGGGCCAGCGGCGATGCGGCCATTCCGAACGGAGCAGCAGATGCGGCAGCGGAAACTGCAGGAGCTACTACAGGGGGTGAGCCAGCAGCAGCGGCGGGCGGTGGTAAGTTATGTTCCTTACTTATAGACATTACACTAGCGGGAAGGGTGTACTGTACACTCACTTTACTGTTGAGACCTAGTAAGTATGAAGTTGCAGTGAACATTAGACAATGGTTGAAGAAGACAAGACACCCTTTAATTAGCAATGGCATTAGCAGCAATAGCATTAGCAGCGTGAGTTGAGTAACCAATGGCCTCTTCTACCTGACTCCAACTCAGCTGTGAGTTTTATGGAGAAGACTAAAAGTCAGATCAGATCAGATGACCTTGATGGATGTGTTGAACAAAAAGGGAATGAAGGGTGGAAGGGGGAAGGACGGGCGAGATGTAATGTGACTGGCAGAGAAGGAATCAGATGAATGGGTTGTTGAAGGATGGGTGGAAGGTCAAGGAAAAGATGCCTGCATGGGTGCCCACACCGTATGGGTGGATAGGATAGCAAGAATCGTCAGCAGTGTTTGGGTCAAACTCAAAGCCAAGGCAAGCAAGGAAGGACGCATTGGTGGTTGTTGGTGAAACAAACTAAGGTTTGTTGAGAGATTAAGAAGAATGTTAGATGTTTACTTTGAATGGATGGATGCCTGGATGTATTCATCCTAAATAGCATAGGTGGCGACTGTCACTGGATGCAGACCAGAGTCTTTGAAGAGAATGTAAAAGAAACCGCGCCACAGTAGCAAAGCCAAGGGGAATATATACAAGTTGTATTTTCAGAATACTCCCTTGACTCACAGTAGTTTGCAAGCACATCATATATATATATATTGTATATGTATGTAGTTATCAGCGCCTTCCTCCGACTCAGAGAACCACTCCCTACCTATGTTAATTTTACTGTCAGCCAGCCTGCTATGGGGGGTGGCCTATCTGTTGGTTACACAATTAATCAAAATAAAGTACCTCATGTTGTCTCATATATAAGCAATGATCATTGGATCAGATATATAATCTGCCTTTTTGTAGTAGTCAGGGAAGGGTGAAAGTGAAAGTGAAATCGAGCAATTGCCCTTGATGTAACAGAGAGACTATGTCCAGTGCCACCCGTAGTAGAAAATTACAGACTTCCCCACCTTCAGACAGTAGTAAATAGAACTAACGTGAGTCTGCGTCATGAGTCAGACTCGAGTATGATTGTCTTGAGCGCAAGCTGACTGAGCTGGCATGCCGGCTACAACAAGGTTATGTAATTTCGCTAAACTAAAGAGAAAAAGAAGACTGGTGTACTGTGCCATAGTGCTAGTATAATGCCTGAAACTCCCACAAATGTCAGAGGCTGAGGAAGTGGGAGGACAGATACATACCACAAATGTTATGTACTGTGCTTGCTAGTGCTACAGCTACTATGCCACTATGTGTTGAATTAATTCTGTGTTACTGTTTTGCTAAGAGTATTGGTAAAATATTTGTTTTTTCTTTCTTGGTATAGCTCCTCATAAAAAACCAACGAGGAAGGAGTTGGCAGTCATGGCCCGGCGCCGGAATCTGGAGGCCATCTGCGCCA
This sequence comes from Triturus cristatus, assembly GCF_964204655.1. Lineage (NCBI taxonomy): Eukaryota > Metazoa > Chordata > Amphibia > Caudata > Salamandridae > Triturus > Triturus cristatus. The sequence continues at coordinate 517,427,257 of NC_140588.1, forward strand.
AGTACCGACGGCTGGTGGCTCTGGCGGAGGAGGAGGAGGTGGCAGCAGCTGCAGCCTCCTCCAATGCCCCGGACCCCAGCCAGGCACCTCCAGTTGTTTGGCACCACAGTCAGGCAGCCACCCATCGCCGCCCACCAACAACACCCAGCACTACTGCTGTCCCCCCCTGTGGATGCAACTGCAGGGCATATGTGCGCCGCATGCTCCTCCGGAATGCACGACTGGAGGAGGAGCTAGAAGAGGTCAAGAAGAGGCTCAAGGTCCTGAAAAGAGACATCCGAAGAGCCCGCCTCTCTAGACCCTGTTCAATTGCCCCTTTTTTATAGGTTCTTTTGGTGGGTGGGAATCGGGCGTTGGGGTTTTTATGGACAATTGGACATTTGATTTTTTGGACTTTTTCGTTTTGGACTTTGGTTGGGGTTAGGGAGAGCGGTGGGTCAGGTGGTGTTGTGGGATTTTTTACATAGTTTATTTTTGATAGGGGATGAAATTATATATATTTATACTTTACATACGATGTGGTTAATGTTTTGTGGGTGGGGTTACTGTTTTACGTCACACTGTTTCCTTGCTGTTGCAAGGCCACAGCCAGTGTTTGATTTAAATAATTGGCCTACTTTGTAAGACACAAACAGATAGATGCGGTACCCCTCACTGAGGGACTTGCCCTACTAGTACGGTCAGTCTCTCCTCCTCCTAGTCCATTATTATACCTCCATCAAACATCTTTTCTTTTCTTACCTGTGATTGATGTTTAAGTTAGGCACAGCGATGGCTGCATGACAATGCAGGTTGGGTTTTCGAACGGGAATGCAGAATCAGATGCCATGGTTGTGGTGCTATTAGTAGTAGACACTGGCAGAAGCAATTAAAAAAAAAGAAAATGAGACAGTCAGTCGCCTGAGAGAGACTCTGGGAGGAGTAGTAGAGCGAAGTAAATAAAACATAATGGTGGAGGGGATAGAAGTTACAAACTGTAGTTGTTTTCGAGTCACTCAACTAGGCCAACACAAGACACAAACGTAACCTTTAGTGCTGTGTGTAATAGGAAGGATGACAATCAAATCGATGCCGGCAATTAATGATGATGGATTAGGTTCCTTTGTTAAAAAATTTAAGTCGCAAATATACTTATCATCATGGGTGGTCCAGCAGAAGAAGATTCTCCCCCTGCCTTGAAATTGAATTAGTGTTGCTTTTGCCACGTCCGCCCCAGCAAGAGTGTGATCAGTTATTGGTGTACATTAATGTAGTCACACCTCAATAAATCACACAGCCAGGGGGAAGAGGGTTAGGGTTTGCTGAATGGTCGGGATGGGGGGTTTGGGGAAAGTTTTGACAAAGAAAAGCAGTATGCATGGACAAACAACAAAAGAAAACACAATCTTTGTAGACGACCATATCCAGAAATGTGTTAAGGGTGAAAAAGGAAGTGCATGCATGAAGATGATAACTTGATGGTTAATGCTAAGTAGAACTTACTAACTACTATTAGACAATTAGACAGTGGAGGGCATCAGTATATTAATATTATGCACTTTGCCTTGCCTGTCTGCCCTCATGGAGACACAGATTACATACAGTTTGTGTTCTGTTCTTTTAAAGATAGCAAAGAAAATGTAAAAATAGCTGTAGGGATGAATTATAAGCAGATAGCAAACATAATTAATTATAACAACAACACACGGTATTAATGATTGAAGACAAAACATGAATCAAATTGTTTAAAAGATGAAGAGAGTTGATACTGTTACTGTGTTATCCTGGTCAAATGGGGAGTTGCATCTCGGCATTCCTCTTGGTCCTCAGTCCCTTCCATGGATGCTCCGTCCATCAATTTTGGGTGACGCCACTGCCTGCCTGGCATATGTAGATTCATTGGGAAGGTAAGTGTGCGTTGTTTTTCCAAGTATAGCACAGGGTTAAAGCCGGCCTGTAAGTGTAAATGGAAAAACAAATGGGATATTGAAAAATCAATTAATAAAAAAAATGCATCAATTACAGTGGAGTGCAACAAGACAGAGAAGAGGACACTTTTAGACTGAGGCAGCATGGATAGATACATCATGTCTGTCTACTCTGTTTACAGCATTTTTTAAGCTACACCGACAACAGGGCAGAGCATGCCCACGGCACCGGGCCGTGACCAAACTTCCATGTAGCTGAAATTTTGACAGAGCCAGACATAGCACATATACAGCAACCTAGCATTTTCAAAATTAAGTGAATAAATCAATGCATAGCTGTCAGTCATACCACTGCACTCGACTCTACCACTACACAGACATGTAGCTCTGCTGTGGTTCTTGTTGACTTTTGTTTACCTTATGGCACTTCATGAAAAAAAGTTATTCCATCAAGCGGCTCCAATCCTCAGTACTGACTGACTGCGAAGTGTATATGTGGTCATCATGATCATGGTGCCCAACTCAGTCTGTAGTGTACCGAGTGAGTCCAGAGTCCATATTCAAATATCCAATGGATAGCCCTGCAGTAGAAGTACAATTTTGTTACTAAACAACAAGTCTGTTTACAGCGCCATTAACCAGAAACAGTTACAGGAGGACACATATACAGCAACATAGCATTTTCCAAAGTAAGTAACTAAATCAACACACGGCTGTCAGTCATACAGTACACTCGTCACTGCTCGACTCCACCACTACACAGACATGTAGGTCTGCTGTGGTTGTTGACTTATTTACCTTTTATGCCACTTGATTTGAAATGTCCAGAGTTATTCCATTAATCATCTCCGATCCAACTGACTGACTGCGAAGATAGTATGGTCATCATCATGGTGTTGTACGTGTTGGCCAACTCCACCTCAGTCTATAGTGTACCGAGTATGCCTCCAACTAAGTCCATATTCCATATTAAAAATTGCAACGGATATTGGCCTGCAGTAGTAGGAGTACAATTTGGTTATTAAACAACAAGAAGGGAAACATTGACTGTTACTTGAGTCACTTTTGGTTAGTAGATTAATTACTAGTACAGTTCGACTTCATGCACAATGTCATCAACATCAACACAAAAAAAAACAATCACTCTGAGTCTGCATACAACGCATACCAACATTACCTGTCTTGCTCTTCTCTTTGGCTGTCAGATGCCTAGTTCTTTCTGACAGCTGTGTATTTTTTTACCGAGCCAGTGGCCTCATTATATTACTCCACATTAATTTTGAGTGTTAGTCGCTGTTTCTGTTTTCTTACTCATCTGTGGCACTTTGTCGCCATTGAAGTTGGTTCACATGGTCAGTGCTGTGAGATGGGCCGCGGCCTGGGTAGCGGTCATTGGTCAATAGAGTATGCAGAAATGTGACATGTCAGCAAGTTTCTTCGAAGAGTCTCTTGTCTTTCTCTACCAAGTACCTTCTGTTCTGACATTGATGAGCTTTTATGCCTGCCGAGGAGGTAGCCTAGTTCTGAAAGTGATGAGTTTCAGCTCGGAAACAACAGGAGGATAGCTATAGTCACGTTCCACTTCTTCTGGAGGGAGTGTTGGAGGCAACATTTCTTGTGCTATTCGCCATCCAATGTCTGGCTTGAGGGAAATGTATTTAGAGTGAGTCAGGAAGATGGAGCAGGACTCTGAGGAGTGGGCAGAGAAATGCACAGAGGTGCAACTCCAAAAGGGAAATAAAAAGAGAAGACGGTGGTGATGGATTTGTCGTGATTTGATTTGAAGCAGAATAAGACAGATACACACACAAATAAAGGAAGGTAGAAAGTAACAATCTGAAAGCCTAGTTGTCAGGGAAGAGGAGCTCATCCTCAAAATCTGGTGGTTCGGACAGAAGTAGGCCATGTAACCCACTACTGCCGTCATCGAAGTCACTCGCCTCTTCCTGCTGTGATTCACGTATTTTGTAGTCCGGTGGTATAAAGTGCTGATTCATTTTGATCATGGTTAACCTTTCCACACTTTTGGGCGAGAGACTGGTCCTTTTCAAAGTTACAATGGCACCAGCAGCACTGAAAACACACTCAAAAGAGACAGTTGCGACAGGGGAAACCAGATACTTTATCGCCAACCTGCTGAGCACTGCCCATTGGCTTCTTTTCCCATACCAATACACCAATGGGTTTCGATCCATGAAGACCTCTGTTGGGTCATCCAGATAGGCCTGGACCATCCGCTCAATGCTCAGGGGTGCTCCGATGTGCTCGGCCTCTTCTGCCTTTGCATCAGCACTGGACTTAACATACCCCTGCCGTAGAAACCAATCAGTTGCCGATTGTAGTGTGGATGATCCTGTCCTTGCTGTTGTTGATATTTTTGGTGGTGTTGGTGTCGGTGATTGTTGAGAGGCAAACGCACTGCCCTCAGGCTCTGAAGTAGATCTTGACTCTGGAATCTGCCCTGTAGTACTTGTTCTGGCCTGGGGCGGGGGGCCTCTAATTACCAGCCGTTCGTTTTCAAAGTCAATGGCTTGCTCAGCTATCAAAGTTTTGTACTTGGCAACATCCACTTCTGAAAAAGGAATTACTGCCTTAATGTTCAGAAATACTTTGTACCGTGGATCCAAAATTGTGGCAGTAATGTAATGTGGATGTGACAACAATGTTACTTTGAATCCTTGTATTTTCAGATAAGCGAACGGCTAAGGATTCCGCCAAATAATGTGCGTCTTCTTTGTCATCCACACCTGCGTACGTTTCAGACACCTCCTTCAGTTGTTGCTCTAGCATGTGCAAGAATGGGATAGCTTGGCCCATAATACAGTCCTCCCTGCTGACTTCACGTGTGAAGACCTCAAAAGGAAGTAGCATCTCTGTCAGGCATTTAACGAGGTCCCATTGGCCCATCTCAAGGATCATGCCTCTCACAGTAGGATCCCCTAATCTTCGCATGACTTAAACATTGAGTGGTATGTACTGCTCAAACAGACAATCAAGCATGTAATAAGTTGAATTCCAACGTGTTGGCACCTCCTGGATGAGTGCTCTGACTGGCATTTTAGGCTCACGTTGAATGACCCTCAGCTGCTTCCGGGCTTTAAAAGAAAGGCTGAAATGTGTGCATATTCTTCTGCAGGTGACCAGTAAGTTGCTGACTTTGTATTCATTTTTCAGAAAGTCTTGAACAACAATGTTAATGCAGTGTGCCAAACACGGGACCCTGAAATAGCCACCATCTTTCATGACCCTAACTACATTCCTGCCATTGTCCGTGGCAACAAAACCAATGTTAAGCCCTCTTGGGTGCAGCCACTCAAAGACCTTGTGGTTAAACTCATCCAAAATGTTTGCAGCAGTATGAGATTTCTCCGTGGCAAACATGGCTACAGTTTCATGTTTGCGAGTGGCATGAAAAATCTCAGCAGCGTCAACACTAGCAGATATCTGTTCTCTAACCCCCACGAAAGAGATCCAGTGTGCAGTGATGCACATGTAATCAGTTGCTTGGCAACTGGTCCACATGTCTGTTGCCAGGTGGATACTCTGAACAACACTCTGCTTCAAGGCATTTCCAAGCAATTCCAGCATGTCGTGATGTGGTGCTGGAACAGCAACTCTGGCAAAATAGTAGCGGCTGGGAACCTGCCATTTTGAGCAGATGGCTGTCACAAATTCCAGAAAACCCACCCCTTCAACAAAAGAAAAAGGGAGAAGGTCCAGTGCTAACATTTTAGCCAGCTTCGCATTGTGCAAACGTGCTATTGGGTGGTTGTGTTCGTACTGCCCCTCCCCCCTAAACATGCTGTGAATGGTGGGCTGCATGGCTCAACGACGCACTTTTTTTCATTGCGGGACTCCTTGCTGTCTCAGGCTGACTCTTACTCTTGTGCCACTGAGATGTTGCTGAAGATATAGGCGACGTTAACACTGTACTTTGTGTACCACTACCAGAGAGAATGTCTCCCTGTCCTTTCTCTCCCACCGTGATCGGATCTTCTTCTTTTACTCAGTTATCCCCACCAACACCAATGGTTGCAGTTTTTATGCCGCAAAGGTGGTCCTCCCAGTTGATCAAGTGGTGTTATTTTCAGATGGGTTATTTGACCTCCGGTACCATAGTTTGTACCAAGCTCACCCCGACTAACAGAGGTATTACAAATGGAGCATATAGCAATGTTCTCCTCCTTTTCGCTAACCGTAAAGAAGTCCCAAACTGAGGAGCTTAACTTTTGCCTCCTGCTGGAGGTGCCACTTCCAAAGCCGGATGAACTGGAGGGTGTGCATTGAATTTGACTCTGTGCTGTACCACTACCTACTTCTACTGAGGTGGTGGTTGTGCTGGATGTAGATCGCTGCCGGGTCTTTGCTAATGCAAATATGGAAGCTGTAGGTCGTGTTGGTGTTACTTGTGTTGGAGGTATGCGTGCTACATCCCTTGCAGCGATTTTGGATAGGGTAATAATGTTGGTCTCCATCTCCTCGGGGCCGGGAGTGATGTACGTGATGACTGGCTCATCATCATCATCCTGCTGTTCTACATCAACCTCCATAAGTGTAAGGCTTTCTGGAACCTTCCTTTTCCCTAGCCTACTCTTGGGACGTGTCTCCCTCTCAGACTCAGTTTGTGGCTTCCAAGTGACAACTAGATCATCAGAAGGGGGGCTTGGCGAAGAACTTGATGGACTAACCCTCCTTTTCCTTGCTGGGGATTTGGAAGACAATGGATCTTCTGAATGAGAGGCTTCCTCTTCTTCTTCCTGTGCATGAGGCTCAATTTCATGAACTGCCCCTACTTCAGGAGGAACAACAATTACTATTGCGGGCGGTGGTTGCGGCTGTTGTTGTTGACCACTTATCTGCTGTGTTTCTTCCTGCGTTGATTGGGTACTACTTTGAGATAGCGATAAGTTTAGCTCAGGCTCAGCATCACTGGTTTCCATTAGGCTGGCTACCTCTTCCACACTCATGTGCTTGGGCCTGGGTTGGTGGGTTGGGCCCACTGATGCGGAGGTGCTGCCCCCAGCTTACCCCCGGACACTGCTGCTGCAGGCGTCATTTTTGGTTTCCCAAAAAAGGTTTTGGGCGGCACACCAGACTTAAGTGTCACTTCCTTTTGTTACTTCTTCTCAATAGCAACTTTCTTGGTACTGGAGGACCTGGTACCTGCTTTCTTTGGGGCCATCTTCTTCAGATGTCAGCAGCACTCAGTTGCACAAGTTGCAGAGATGTCTGGTCAGGTCACTCACACGTCACGTCGTGTACAGCAGCAGGACGTCTGTCTGGCAGCACAACGGGCGATGATGACACACCTCCTCCTCAGTCTTTTGTGCACCTAAAAGCAAAAAAGCCAGAAGAACATCAGTCAAAAGATAGTACAATCCAACTCATATAATATATAACTTCTTAGTGTGTGGTGGTCACAATTATTACATTTTAGTAACTCAGTGAACAACAACAGTGTAGCCATTTATGTACTGTGTACACTCAGGAAGAATAAGAATAGCAAAGAACAAAAACAAAAATGTAGTGGAGCCTGTTTGGCCTGAATTTGTGCATCACGTGGGATGGATGCAGCATCAGGGAGCTGCAGCTGGCAATGGGGATGGATTTGGAAGCAGTAAGACAAGAGGAACAATGGAAAGACACGCAGGCCTATGTGGCAAAAACAGCACACTACTAACTACCACAACAAAATGGCCTCCAGCCACATGGCCACTCACAGGCACAAGGCACGGCAAACAATGAACTCAAGCAGGCTTATATGGCCAGACAAAGGATACCTGATAAACAACACAGCTTTAATGCAAAAACGATTATCCACATGGCTAAAAACAGGTTGGAAAGTTACACAACAACCACAACAACAACACATACACATGCAAATAAGGCATTTATATAACACACCCAAAAAAGTGAAATATTCCCCACAAAAAAAACCCACATTTTGCAATTCAATCCAATGCCATCCATGCCCTAAATGAAATTCAACAGACACCACAGAAACAGTTGTTTCATGCACCCATGAGTACCTCTGGGCCTACTGACTCAAAAGGCCTAGCACACACCCAAAAAGTGAACCCCCCCCAAAAAACCACATTTTACAATTCAATCCAATGCCATCCATGCCCTAAATTATGTTTAAATTCAACAGACAACACAAAAACAGTTGGTTCATGCACCCATGATGATCGATGAGTACCTCTGGGCCTACTGGCAGACTAGGCCACAAGCTTGGAGGCCTATGGCAAAAGCACCACACACAACAACAAGAAAAGGAAGACAAGACAGACAATGCAGGACTATGGCAAAAGCACAATGCATGGCTTCACAAAATGGCCCCCACCTACATGGTCAGGCCAGCCACAATACCAAGAAAGTGAAGACAAAGGAAAGGAGCAGGAGGTTGGAGACTCTGGGGAACTTCCTTCCTCTTTTAAAAAATTGTAATAAAAAAAGAAAATTGACTCCTTGCTCAAAAAACTAAAGCCAAATGACAACCTGAGGAGTTTTTTTTAGCAAAATGAACAAAATCATCATTTTCGAGAAGGTTTTATGCTGCTTGAGAAATATTCTTTGCCAGATTGCAAATTCTGCGTGTTCGGCATCGCGATCTTTACAATAAGTCGTTATCGCGTGCGCGAACCCGCATATTGAGCGCACGAAGAAGACAAAAAGTGTAAGTCCGCGTTGTCGCGCAGTGCGGAGTTGCCAAAACTGCGCGAGCTGAACACCTAGGGCTACCTACTGGCTGAAAAGGCCTATTTATTTAACACACACCAAAAACTGAAATTCCACCCCAAAAACCACATTTTGCAATTCAATCCAATGCCATCCATGCCATAAATGATGTTAAAATTCCAATGACAATACAGAAGCAGTTTTTCTGCACCCATGATGACTACCTCTAGGCCTACTGGCAGAGTAGGCCACAAGCTTGGGACTGAAGCCTATGGCAAAAGCGAGCACACTGCCTAACTCCACAAAATAGCCGCCACCCACATGGCCAGGCAACACACAATAACAAGAAAGTGAAGACAGACAATGAATGCAAGCCTAGGGCAAAAGCAGTGCACACAGCCTGGATGGCTTCACAAAATGGCCGCTAGCCAGTAGCCACCCACAACAAAAAGAAATGGAAGACAGACAATGCAAGCCTATGGCAAAAGCACACTGCCTTACTCCACAAAATGGCTTCCACCCACATGGCCAGGCCACCCACAATAACAAGAAAGTGAAGACAAACAATGAATGCAGGCCATCCAGGCAAAAGCACACTGCCTGGATGGCTCCACAAAATGGCCACTAGCCACCCACAACAACAAGAAATGGAAAACAGACAATGCAAGCCAATGGCAAAAGCACACTGCCTGCTTTCACAAAATGGCCGCCACCCAAATGGTCAGGCCACCCACAATAACAAGAAAGTGAAGACAAAGGACAGGACCAGGAAGTTAGAGACACTGGGGAACTTCCTTCCTCTTTTAAAAAAATTGTAAAAAAAAAGAAAAATGACTCCTTGCTCAAAAAACTACAGCCAAATGACAACCTGAGGAGCTTTTTAGCAAAATGAACAAAATCATCATTTTCGAGAAGGTTTTATGCTGCTTGTGAGATATTCTTTGCCAGATTGCAAATTCTGCGAGTTCGGCATTGCGATCTTTACAAAAAGTCGTTATCGCGTGTGCGAACACGCATATTGAGTGCGCGAAGAAGACAAAAAGTGTAAGTCCGCATTGTCGAGCAGTGCGGGGTTGCCAATACTGCGTGAGCTGAACACCTAGGGTTACCTACTGGCTGAAAAGGCCTATTTATTTAACACACACTAAAAAACTGAAATTCCACCCCAAAAACCACATATTGCAATTCAATCCAATGCCATCCATGCCATAAATGATGTTAAAATTCAAATGAAAACACAGAAATAGGTTTTATCCACCCATGACTACCTCTGGGCCTACTGGCAGACTAGGCCACAAGCTTGGGACTGAAGCCTATGGCAAAAGCAAGTACACTGCCTAAACTCCACAAAATGGCCGCCACCCACATGGCCAGGCAACACCACAATAACAAGAAAGTAAAGACAGACAATGAATGCAGGCCTATGGCAAAAGCAGTGCACACAGCCTGGAAGGCTCCACAAAATGGCCGCTAGCCACCCACAACAAAAAGAAATGGAAGACAGACACAATGCAAGCCTATGGCAAAAGCACACTGCCTGCCTTCACAAAATGGCTGTCACCCACATGGCCAGGCCACAACAACAACAAGCATAAGCCAAGGGGAACAAATAAAAGACATGCAGGCCTATATGGAAAACAGCACACTACTAAACTACCACAACAAAATGGCCCCAAGCCACATGGTCACTCACAGTCACAACAGGCCATGGAAAACAATGAACTCAAGCAGGCCTTTATGACCAGACAAAGGAGGCCTGCTAAACAACACAGCTTTAATATAAAAATGCAAAAACGAAAATCAACAGGGCTACGAAGGTTGGAAAGTTACACAGCAAGCACACACACACATCCAACAAAGGTATTTATTTATTAACACACACACACAAAAAGTGAAATATACCCCAACCACATTTAGCAACTCAATCCAATGCCATCCATGCCCTACATGATGTTTAAAATAAAATTCAACAGACACCACAGAAACATGCACCCATGGGTACCTCTGGGCCTACTGGCTGAAATTTCAAAGAAAAACAACTCAGCCCCTACTGAACCTACAGGCCACCCACAACAATACATTTTAAAAACGATGAAAATCCCCCAAAAATGTAGGTACAAACAAGCCACAATCAAACAAACAAGTACACCAATTCTCCAACTTACTTGTAAAATTTCAAATCCAAAAGTCCTCAAATCCAATCCAATGATATGATGCAGCAGACAGACACAAAAAGTGATCCTTCCAGCCGCAAATCCAAATGAAAGTGAAAAGCACATGGAAAAAGCGCTGGGAGGATCCTGCTGGACAGGGACAGGAAGATGGAGACTCAGGGGCACTGCCTTCCTCTTGAAAAAAAAGTAAAAAAAGAAAAAGGACTCCTTGCACAAAAAACTACAGCCAAATCACAATCTGAGGAGTTTTTTTTAGCAAAATGATCATTTTCGAGAAGGTTTTATTATGCTCGAGAGATATTCTTCGCCAGATTGTAGTTTCTGCGTGTTCGCGATCTTACCAACACTGCCGCCGGAAGTCAGATAACGCGTCCGAATGACGTCTTCGCGTTCGCACACTCTCGCGGGATCGTGCGGCCGGATTCCAAATCTTGTGGCGCACGCAAACTCATAGAAAATCGAGTCGGCAAACGCAGAATCATGGTAAGTCGTTACCCCGATCGCGAGAACGCATATTGAGCGCGCGAAGAAGAAAAAAAGCTACGCTACGTCACAGATTGCGGAGTATTCAGTAACTACGCGTTCTACGCGGACCGCGAATTACCAAAACTCCGCAAACTCCGCGAGTGGAGCGTAGTTCACCGCCCAGGGTTACCTTCAAAATTATCGAGTCATTTATATCATATACAAAAATATTGACACCCAATACACAAAACTAAAATAACACAAACATCGATAAAAAAATAGTAAAAAAAATTATGATAACAAAAATATCAACAACAAAAAAAGAACACAAAAATATCGATAAAATTAAAATAACATATGTTACAACAAAAACATCTATATACATAATAACGAAAACACAAACATTGATAAAATACATATAAACTCTACAAAAAATTACATTTAAACATAAAAATAAACCATTTTCAATAATCCAAACAAATAACATAAAACAAACATTAAAAACAAACAATTATTATTACAAAATTAATATAACTAAAATACAAACAAATACACTTAAAAATCAAAAACAAACAAATAAACAAACAAAACAACATAACAAATATCACAACTGTAAAAAATAAACGGACATATATACATTACATATAAAAAAAATAATAAAAGCTTTGGGATGATCTTAAGGCTCCATATTAATCGTACAAAGTCCAGGGTGGTCCCACTGGATGGAACGGCTAAGATTTCACCCGCGAAGCGACCGCCTATCAAATTACCTTGGGCAGGAGAAGGAGAACGATATTTGGGTATTTATCGGGCACATACGGCCAAGGCATATCATGAGTTTAACATTGGCCATGTAGTACAGGTTTTGAGGGGATCAATTCAATTTGGACGGAGTTACTGCTTTCCCTTATGGGACTCAATGCAATCATTAAAATGATTGTTTTGCCCCGCCGTTTGTATACATTACAACACTCAATCAATCAATCAATTATTTGTAGAGCGCACTACTCACCCGTGAGGGTCTCAAGGCGCTGGGGGTGGAGCTGCTACTGCTTGAACAACCAGGTCTTGAGAAGTCTGCTGAAGGTCAGCAGATCCTGGGTCTGTCGTAGGTGGATGGGAGGGTGTGTCCATGTCTTGGAGGCGAGGTGCGAGAAGGATCTGCCACCGGTGGTCGTTCGGTGGGTGTGTGGAATGGTGGTGAGGGCGAGGTCAGCGGAGCGGAGCGGAGCTGGCGGTTGGGAGTGTAGAAGGTGAGTCGTTTGTTGAGGTATGCTCGTGGAGTGCTTTGTGAGCGTGGGTGAGGAGCTTGAAGGTGATCCTCTTGTTGATGGGGAGCCAGTGAAGGTCTCTCAGGTGGGCAGTTATGTGGCTGTGGTGGGGGAGGTCGAGGATGAGGCATCTGGAGGCGTTCTGTATGCGTTGGAGTCTCTTCTGAAGTTTGGCCGTGGTTCCCGTGTGGAGTGCATTGCTGTAGTCCACCCTGCTGGTGACAAGGGCCTGGGTGACCGTCCTTCTGGTTCAGGTGAGGATCCATCTGAAGATATTGCGAAGCATGCAGAGGGTGTTGAAGCAGGAGGAGGAGATGGCGTTAACTTGCTGGGTAGATAGTGATGAGTCCAAGATGAACCCCAGGTTGCGTGGGTGGTCGGTGGGTGTTGGTGCAGCTCCCAGCGAGGCCGGTCACCAGGAGTCATCCCAGGCGGAGGGGGTGGTGCCAAGGATGAGGACCTCTGTCTTGTCTGAGTTCAGTTTCAGGTGGCTGTTCTTGATCCAATCGGCGACGGCCTTCATTCCTTCGTGGAAGTTGGTTTTCACGGCGGTGGGGTCTTTGGTGAGGGAGAGGATCAGCTGGGTGTCGTCGGCATATGAGATGATGTTGAGGTTATGTGATCGGACGATGTTGGCGAGCGGTGTCATGTAGACGTTGAAGAGGGTCAGGCTGAGGGATGATCCCTGGGGTATGCTGCAGGTGATCTTTGTGGCTTTGGATCGGAATGGAGGGAGGCGGACTCTCTGGGTTCTGTCGGTGAGGAAGGAGGTGATCCATTCCAGGGACTTGTTGCGGATCCCTGTGGTGTGGAGGCGTGTGCGCAGGGTGTGGCGGCAGATGGTGTCGAAGGTGGCCGAGAGGTCTAGGAGGATGAGGGCTGCGGTTTCGCCATTGTCCAGCAGGGTCCTGATGTCATCGGTGGCGGCGATGAGGGCGATTTTGATGCTGTGGTTGCTGCGGAAACCAGAATGGAATGTGTCCAAGGTGTTGTTCTCTTCGAGGAATCGAGTCAGTTGTCGGTTTACGATCTTATCGATGACTTCCGCCTTGAATGGTAGCAGGGAAATGGGCCGGAAGTTCTTGAGGTCCTTAGGGTCTGCCTTGGGTTTCTTGAGTAGGGCGTTAATCTTTGCATGTTTCCAGCTTTCAGGGAAGGTGGCGGTCTCGAATGAGCTGTTGAGGATCTTTTGGAGTTGGGGTGCGATGATGGAGCTCGCTTTGTTGAAGATGTGGTGGGGCAGGGGTCCGACGGCGAGCCGGAGTGGATGGTGTTCATGGTGTTGAAGGTTTCTTCGTCGTTGATGTGGTTCCAGGAGGTCAGGAGGCCGGTGTGACTGGGGGCAGTGGGTCTGCAGCGTCGGTGGCTGTCGAGGGGGTCTGAGTGTTGAAGCTGTCGTGAATATCTATGATCTTATGGTGGAAGAAGGTGGCTAGAGAGTCGCAGAGGTCTTGTGATGGTAGGATGTCATTGGAGCTGGGGTTGGCGAGTTCCTTCACGATATTGAAGAGCTCTTTGCTGTTGTGCGCATTGTTATCGATGCGTTCCTTGAAGGAGGTCCTTTTGGTGGTTCAAATGAGTTGGTGGTGGCTGCAGCTGGCAGTCTTGAGGGCTGCATGGTTGTCTGGTGTTTGTTCGAGGTACCATTTCTTCTCGAGTCTTCGGCAGGTCTGCTTGGCTGTCTGGAGGTCGGCAGTGAACCAGATGGCCCTTCTGTCAGTGCGTCAGTTTGAGGGTTTCTTGATCGGGGCGAGAGTGTTGGCGCAGTCGTCGATCCATTGCCTGAGGTTGCGGGCGGCTGTGTTGGTGTCAGTGTGGTCTGTTGATGAGTCTTGGGTTAGGGTGGTGATTAGCTGGTCTTTGGTGACCCTGTTCCAGCTGCGGCGGGGTATTTGTTGCGGGTGGTTGTGTGTGGTGGTTTTCTCGAAGGAGAAGTGAATGCAGCGGTGGTCAGTCCAGTGGAGTTTGGTGGTTTGGCTGAAGGTGACATGGCTGCTGGCGGAGAAGATGGGGTCGAGCGTGTGTCCGGCGGAGTAGGTGGGTGTCATGACGAGCTGTTTGAGGTTGTTCAGCAGTGTGGTGGAGTTGCTGTCATTGGCATTCTCGAGGTGGAAGTTCAGGTCTCCAAGGAGGATGTAATCTGTGGAGGCCAAGGTGTGCGAGCTGACGAAGTCTGTGATGGATTCGCTGAACTGTGGCCGGGGTCCGGGGGTCTGTACACAAGGGTTTCTCTGAGGGTGGTGTTGGGATCGATGTGGATCTGGAAGTGCATGTGTTTGGCAGTGCTGAGGGTGTCTTCGGTGCTGGTCGAAATTCTGAGGGTGTTCCTGTGGATGATGGTGATTCCTCCTACTGCGCCATTAGTGCGGTCCCTGCGGGTGATCTTGTAGCCATCCGGGATGGCTATGGCGATGTCGGGTGCCGATGAGGTGTTCATCCAGGTCTCTGTCAGGAAAGCGACGTCCGTGGAGGATGAGTCGAGCTGGTCCCAGAGTTCGACGGCGTGCCAGTGGACAGAGCGGGTGTTGAGCAGTATACATCCGAGATGGTTGTGGCCTGCCTTGGTGGGGGGGGAGTAGGACGTGCTGGTGTACGCTGGCTGGTAAAGCAGCAGTTTCAGCAGGTGAAGGGTCCTTGGGTGCGATTCGGTGTGGCCTAGAAGCAGGTGTTAAATTGGCCAGTGTTGAGTGGGTGGAGGAGGTTAGCGTTGTAGCGGTGTCTGGTGTCGTGGTGCTCGCGGGGGCCAGGGTTTCTGCCGCTGGGCACGGTCCAGGCGCGGATGGGCGCAGGCGGGTTTGCCTTAGGCGCACTTTGGCACGCCAGTGGCACACCCGGTGCGTGCAGCCGCGCAGCGTTCGCCATTAAGAAGGGGAGGTGGGAGGGAGGGGCAGCTGGGAGGCGGGTGGGATGGCGAATGGGCGAGCGAGGGGGACAGGCCTGCAGGGGATGCAGCGGCGAGAGTAACAGACTGTGGCAGAACCAGGGGCAGCGGGGAGAAAGGGGAACAATGCAAAAGAAAAACAAGCATTGGCATAGCCAATAGGTCTCGCCTTTGGGACCTTATAAGTGTTTAGCCATGCAACAGTTGCATAACTAAATACTTATAAGGTCCCAAAAGCGAGACCTATTGGCTATGTCAAGCGGCCGCGTGGCCGCGAAAGTGATCGCGATCAAACATCAAAGCGAAAGTGAAAGTAATCGCGGTCAAGCGCGGCGCGCGCGCCTGCGCACATGCACTGTAGCTCTAGGCTGGCCTGGTAGCACTTTTTGGAGCCCTCTCAAAAAGTCTCGCTAGGCCAGTGCATGCGCTGGGTCAGGCAAGTCCTAAAAAGCAAACCAACAGGAGAGGCAGGACAGAGGCCCAGAAGAGCGGGCATTATTACAGCAAAAACAAGAGCAAAAAATGAGTGAAATTACACTAATAAACAAGGGAAAATCAGAAGCGAAAAAACAAGTGAAATAGCGGTGGAAATTTAAGCAAAACGAGAGCGGATACAGGAGGCTAGAACTCGCGGCAGCAGCAGTGGGGAGGCATGGCACATACAGGTGGAGCTAGCTGTGCGGCATGGGGTGCGATCTGCCTGAACACAGGGTCAAGGGTCGCTCTCCTCTCTGCGCAGCGGCCGCCATTAAGAAGGGGAGGTGGGAGGGAGGGGTAGCTGGGAGGCGGGTGGGATGGGCAAGTGAGGTGGGCGGGGCTGCAGGGGACACAGCGGCGGGAGAAAATGAGTGAGCGAAGAGGGCGGGGCCGCAGGGGACACAGCAGTGGGAGAAATGCAGCTGCGTCCCCTGCGACACTCCATCTATCTAATTCCTCGATCATGCGTCCTCACATGGGAGAGTCTCATTGGGGATATACTATGGGGGATAAACGCAGACGAGTGCACTTAACGACTTTACAGAGAATGTGGGAGAGGGGAGGTCTCGAGGTACCTCGACTTGAATTTTATGATATGGCCTCCCAGCTGCAACATGGAGTCCACTGGTTAGATAGCGTCGAAAACTGGGAGAAACCACTATTAGCCGGCACATATGGTGGTAGTTCATTAGCCGAGCTCTTATTGCTGGGAGAGCGAGTTCCTGAGATATATCCGTATATAATACGACATTTGGTGAAAGTGTGGGAGGGTGTGGTCAGGAAAGTCGTGCAGCGCGCAAAGTACGCACCTGACATGCCCTTATGGGCAATGCGACCCTTTGCTGCCATCGCAGACTCTATGTCTGTTCATCGCTGAAAACATGGCGGCTGCCAGCTGTTGGGAGATCTCTATGCAAATGGACAGTTTCTTCAATATGGTAAAATATCTAGCGTAGCGCGGGAGCTATGCCAGGCTTCTCAGAGAAACCCCCCACCACCAATATATTACAAACTCTACTCATCATGGCACGTGGGGAAGACGCATCTCGCATCTTTACCGGGCACTCCATGAGGACCTGCCCGTAGCACCATTACCACTTCAGCAGTGGGATACACTAATGGACGAACCCTTGACTGCAGGTGAATGGAAAAGGGTATATGAAACGGTGCAGAAGGTCAGCGCAAATGCACGATTTAAGCTCCTCCAGTATAATGTGGTGCATCAAACGTATTTTACTCCATGTATATTACACGTAATATATCAAACCCATTTAGATAGCTGTCCTAGGTGTGGGGCCCATGGGGCAGATTTTCTCCACATAATCTGGCACTACTCATTGTTACACCCCTAATGGGAGGAGGTATTAACTCATCTAGGAGAAGCGACAGGTTGGACAATACCAGAAGAGATTAAGCAGGTCATGCTCGGACTATTGCCCACGCCCAAAAACAAAAAACCAAGCAGACGCTTTGTCAATCTGGGGCTGGTTTTAGCCAAAAGACGTATAGTAATAGCATGAATGCAACCTTAACCGCCAAAATATACAAATTGGATGAGAGATATGAGTGAATGGGCAACCGCAGAGGTGGTGCTAATGAGATTTATAAGAAAATATGAAAAAGCTAAAGAAGACCGACTGGCATAGACTACAATGTTGATGGACCTGCAGAAAGGTCAGGAGTTGGTCTCCCAAGAGAACTCAGGAAGGGAAGGCCCGTAACTGCACAAGACAAATTATGAGGCACATAAATAATTCAACAATCCAGAACAAAATGAAACAAATTTGTACGGGGTTGGGACCCCGGATCGACACTGAAAGGGATGGGATGGGGGGTGTTCAAGGGGGTTCTTGTTAATGGTTTGTTATGTTTATCAGTGATTTACTGTATGTGGATATTTAAAAGACATATAATAAGATGAAAATGTTAGAATGATTGAATCTCTGGGACTACAAAATAGATTGGCCTGTGAACAAACCACAATGCAAATAATTGATGAGAAGTATATTTTGTATGCTGAAATTGCTGTTCCAGGATACATTTCAAGATGTATACGTGCGAAATGCCAATAAATGAATGTAAAAAAAATATATGTATATAAAAAATAAATAACATTTATTAATGCATACATTTTAATTATATTACCAAACAAAATAAAAACAAACATTAACCCCTTCGACGCTCATGACGGAACGGTTCCGTCATGAGCGTCGGTTGAGCTGTGCTCATGACGGAACCGTTCCGTCATGACCACGCCCGCGCAGGTAACGGTCAGCACAGCGGGGGAATCCGCCCCGCATGGAAGGGGTTAAATAAACATAACTGACATTAAACAAATGAAATTAGAACAGCCATTTTTTTTTAAAGCAATCTCAACCAATGAATTTAAACTACTCCAACACAAACTAATAGAAAACTCTGACTAATTAAATAAACACTATAAAAGCAATCAAATAATTAACACAAAATTTACTGAGAAGCGGACAAACACTGCAGAAGGATGAAACTTTGCAAGACAGAAAACAGAACAAAAAACATCTACACAAACAACTAAACAGAAAAACTCTCATTAAAAGTAAGAACAAAACTTTTTCAATAAATGAATAAAACTAGCTAAAAAAATATAAACAAATTCACTAAAAATATGATATATTTTCCTTAGTATTTCACAGGCTAAACTTAACTTAAATTCCAAGTAGAGAATTCTAAACAATGATTGACGTCCAAAACAAATACAAAATCAGCATTAACGAAAAAAATCAAACAAAGTAAGTATATATCTTAACAAACTAATAGAAATAACTGATTAAAACTAAACATATTATTTAAGAAGAAAAACATACCTAACAAATACATTTATTTTAATTGTTTCTACAGACTTCAACAAAACAACATCAACCAAATAAAGTACATCAACTAAAAATAGTAAGTATTTTTTTTAGAAAACAACTAAATATAGAGACTAAATAAACAAAACTAACAAACTGAATGAAACAATAAAAATAACATATTCTTTTTAAACCAAGAGAAAAAAAGAAATCAGTGAATAAACTACAACCATTGAAAATGTATCCAACAAGAAAAGCCAAACAAGATATATGTAAGTATATTTTGAAATTTAACAATTATATGAACATGTTTACTCTTCAATTATTAATAATTAATAAATACATATAGCTATGTATAAATACATTCAGAGATATACAAAGAAAATCACAGAAGGGGAAAAGTTCATCTCCTCACAAAAAGGATAACTACTTCTGTGCTACATGGGCTATACTTACACGTAAGAAAAATTCCAGAATTTAAAACCCACTGGAAATGTAATAAACACTATTCTGATTCTTGCTATGGGAGAGCAACAAGAATAGAAACAAATGTTATTAATGTTAGGGAACACAACTATCCCCCCAATGTCACAAAAATTGAGGTGAGAGATGCTTTAGAAACCATCAAAGAAGCAAGCACCAGCTCCTACCAAACTAGTACCCAAATATTAAAAAAACTACTAACTAGGGTTCCTGAACATGTAACAGGACAATTACCTTCCATACCAACTCTAAAATGCTTAAGAGACAAAACTAAAAGATCTACTGCTCAAACACCACCCACCCCCAAACTTTTGCAGAAATCAAAATTTTAAGAGAATACACAGTGACACAGAAAGATGAAAAATGCATTCTTTCTGACAATAACAGTCATGAAAAAAGAATTATCATCTTTGCCACCAACATTCAAAAGTTAAAGCAATGTGAAACATGGATGATGGATGGAACATTTAAAGTTTGCCCTAAGCCCTTTTATCAACTTTATACCATCCATGGTGAATATGAAGAAACTAACATTCCCTTCATATATGCACTACTCTCCAACAAACAAAATACTTTCTACATAGAACTCCTTACACAATAATAAAAAAAGACAGTATACTGCTTCCCTCAAAAAATAATAATAGATTTTGAGCAAGCAATGATTCAGTCAATATTAAAAATATATCCACATATTGCAATACAAGGTTGCTATTATCATTTCAACTAAAGTATCTGGAGACATCTCCAAAAATCTCCCCCAAGTATAGATTATGCCACAAACAGCAACTTTGCTTTGCTCAGATCAAAAAACGAATAGCCCTGGCCTATGTACCAACAAAAGTAGTCAACTACTATAATATACTTATTCAAAGTCCTTTCTACCAAGCCAATGAAGCAAAACTAAGACCCCTCCATGACTACTTTGAATACACCTAAATAGGAAGACTACATAAATTAGGGCACCAAAGACTACCCAAGTTCCAAATCCCCTGGTGGAACGTCTATCAAAGCACACTAGCACAAAATAATAAAAGAAAATAACACAGTGGAAGGATGGCATAATGCTTTCCCAGCCACAATAGGAAGAGGACAACCAACTTTCCACAAATTAATAGAAGCCATCAAAAAAGAACAAAGGGGCTTATTACAATGGCAGTGAACCCGCCACTGACAGGCTGTCGTGGCGGGTTCACTGCCATCATGAGGCCATTTTCCGCCCGCCATATTATTATGGCGGGCAGTACCATGGCGGTCGGAAACTCAGACCGTCACACATCTGACGGGCTCCTTGAGCCCGCCGTTGCGGCGGAGGGCATCCCTATCGCTGAAATGGTGGAAGTACCTACCAGGCTACGCCGTAGGGATTGCGATGGTCCATCCCCACCTGCCTTTCCATAGCAGTACACTCGCCATGGGAAGGCTGGCGAGGATGGACTTTGGGGGCCCATATGCAGGGCCCTCTTTCCCCCTGGCACTTGTATTTTGGGTTTGGGGAGACCCCCCTACATTTCCCTGTACCATGTGGCAAGCATCGGATAGTGCCTGCCATGTTGTGCAGGGAAATGTAAAATGTGACGTTTTTAAATTGCGGTGAGTGCTGCTGCCAGCAGTAACCGCCGCAATGTAAAATATGGGTAGTGCGACCACCATGGTGGCGGTCGCATTATAATCAGCCTATTGGGATTGCTGCCTTGTAGACAGGCGGTCCCACTTCCTGATATGATGGCGGACAGACTGAAATACGTCCGCCATCGTAACCACCCCCAAAGTTATCAAGAACTAAGGCTAGAACAATCCCTCACTAAAGTAGTTCCTAAACTTAGTAAACAAACAAAAACAATGTACGAATACTTACAACTCAAAACTAGACTCTACCCAAACACCAAAGGACTAGAAAACCTAGACACAATAGCCAAATCTATACTTTAAGCATAAGACAATAGCAAACACCATGCAGCATTTCAAAATTACAAAACAATTTAAACAACAGATTTCTACTCTTTTTTTAAATTAGTGTTTATAATTATGTCATTTAAAAAATACATGAAAATATAAGACATAATATAATTATTAAAATTAAAATAAACAAGCAAACCAAATGTTAACAAAACATATTTCCCACCCATATTCATAAAAATAACTTACAGTTGTGTCGCAGTAGATGGTCCTCAAAAACTAACAAATCTATAGTATTTCAAATGAAAGATGAATTCATTAAAAAAGGAATACCCCCCAAAAAATTTAAAAATACAACTGTAGAAAAAAGGCTCCAATAACGCAATCTTCTCAATGAGGAAACCCTAAAAAAAACTAATATTAGTTTAAAAAAAAAACACTTCAACAAACCCAAAAAATAAAAGTAAATGTAAAAAAATGATTCATATATTTTTTAAACAATATAAGAAATGTATTTAAACAAACATTTTTAAATTACTCCCCACCCTTATACCCTTATACCCTATGCCCTAAAATACCACCCCAAAAATTCAACATAAAATTAAAAAAATAATTAATACTTTAAACAAATATTTTTAAATTACTCCCCACCCTTATCCCCTATTAAACCAACATCCCCCTCCTAAGCATAAGTGAAAATACAATAAAAACATACATTTTAACATTAAAAAATACATTTATACATATAAAATAGCTACTACTAAAATAGTGAAAACAGAATTTAAACAAAAACAAAAAAATACAAATAGTCAATAATATTTTCAACAATATTTTTTACAGCGATATTTTCTGATTGATATTTCTAAAATACACAAAAATCGATATTTTAAACAACGAAAAACGTACCTCGATATTTGACACCATAGATAATCTTGACTTGATTTTCATGCAACTTGATATTTTTCCATCGATATTCTGTCTCTTCACCATTTTGGACAGTATGCTAACGCTGTGCTGCCACAATCCAATTATTCTTGACAATTGACATATTATATTCTCTTGGTGGTTTTATATTCACTTATGAAATTTTTCTAATGGGACTAAAGGACTGTTTTGTTTATTTTTACCATTCTTCCCGTTCTCTTCTGAGGCATGCGTTGTTAACCAGCTGCTAGGTGTATTTAAAAGGCACCTAGCACAACGGCTCGGCATATGGAAAATGTTCATGGGGATATCTGCTAGAGGGACCATTATCTTTCACTGCTAGACTGTCTTTTTAAGGTACACAGCATATTCTTATCCATTGCTCAATTGTTCTCAACATAAACTTTTCATACAGCAGTCTAACTACTTTGCTTTTTTGCTTTTTACTTTCAGCATTTTGACATATTCATGATGGCTCAGAGCTTTAGAACACCTGGGCATTGAACACATGTCTATTCTCCTGCACACGTAACTAGGTGTATTGGTCTATTCTGTGTGGCAGAAGGTAAACAATTTTTGGATTTGTTTTCAGTGAGCAGTCACTTTTTGTAATACAGAGAACACAGTCATAGATGTTTTCGTTTTTCACACACAGACTCTGGTTGTATGATCCATGTATTGTTAGTGTACCGTCTGATATCGTGCATGTGAGCGTAATTGCACTTAGGGGCCAATACCGATGTCGGACAGACTGGAGTCGGTCTGACATCAGTCAGAAACTGGAACCAAATGACCTCTTGTTGTCGGTTACAGACCTGCAAGTAGGATGCAATCCTAGACTTAACAATAGGAGCATGCATTCAGAACCTGCCACCGGGTGCAGGGATCTAGGCTGCCACTCTGTGGCCTCACACCCTTGGGGGCCCCCAAAGACAGTTTCCCACTGCCTTTCTGAAGGGCCGGCACAGAAAGGCAGTGGAAACTACCATCGTACTCCCCTGGCTGGAAAGAGCCAGCCGTGGGAGTACTGAAGGGTTTCCAGGTGGAAGGCGGGCTCTCCAAGCATGTCAAAATGGCTTGGTTGGAAAGGAGTCCGAACGAGTAGGTCCGATGCGGCTAGGATGGCTACGACCAAGAGTTGGAGTAATTCCTAACCACATCGGAATCGGGTCCTTAATGTTTTACCATGCATGTGTGTTGTACCTCCACAAGCAAGCAAAGCCATCTCCATGATGCGAGTCTGCATTTTTGTCACAGGTGCAGTATCTTTAGTCCCCACTTATTTACAACCAAAAGGGCCACTTTTTTGTGCGGTTTCTTAATGATTCTTAATGGCATATCACAGTTTGGTGGTGTACACGCTCGATTTTAGTTTCTTGTGGGGCACATAGGCATCTTTACCATATTTTGTATGTGGCACTGGAATTTGTACTTTAGAGCATCAATTTCAGATAGTTCTCTATAACTTGTTGTCTATTGGTTTTTGCACAGATCCGCATTTTGCATGTGACATGGATATCAACTGTCAAGCATGCATCACCAACAGTTTTCCAATGGCATGTTCTGAACTTAGAATACCAGCATCACCACATCAGCAATAAAGCAATTGAAGCATTGGACAACATTGTTTTGTTTAAATTAATTATTCCAACAGTGTTCCTTTTCAGTAACAGCTGCTACCAGACCTGGGTGGTTGAGCGGGGGACAAAAAAAGAAAACAAAAAACAAAAAAAACACTCCTGAAATGGCTGCCACCTCTCCTTCATCCTCCGTCCCTCTGACATCTTTCTGCACTCCCGGCCAGCAGCAGGAAGCACCCGCCCTCCCAGCCTCCCAATAGCAGATCACAACTCTGCAATGCAATGTTGTGATTGGTCTGAGCGCTGTGGATCGGCGATCAGATGGGGGACTGGGAGGGTTTGCATGTTCCTCACCTGGCTGTGTAATGCTGCCTGGTGGGGGAGATGCAAAGTGCACAGAATTGCTTTGCCAGCCCAAGAGGGCCGGCCAAGCAGTCGTGCGCACTTATGGAGTGAAAACCACTCCTCTCCCTACTCCGCCAGTTCCACCCTGCCCTGAGAGTCACTCACTTCAAAAGGAAAAATAAAATGATAAGAACAATAGTTATTATCATTTTATTTTTCCATTTGTTCAGTGCGGCTGTGCTCCTCCACCTTAGAGGAGGAGCCGCCACTGTTGATTTTGTTAACATTTTATATACATTTTGGAAGCCAAGCAGGCTCGTAAGTAGTGCGCCCTGGGTCTGGTTCCCCATTCGGTAACCAGCTATCGATAATTGTTTCAGACACGTTCTCTGGACAGAGCACGCACCCTTGCTGAACACTAAAGATTTTGTTCATGTTTTTGTAGGTACATAAAAAAATGAAGCTTGATTAGTTCTGTTGGCATTTGAAGAGCATTCATTTGGTCATTATTTTCTTGCCTCGGTCGTTTGGTGCCTGCAGCATGTCTCTTGGTCACATGACTTAGTGTGGGTGACAGTTTGGCTTTGTGTATTCCTCCTAGACAGCCACACACATTGGGACCCTAGGAGTTACTGCATGGGCCATTTCTGACAGGATGGGAGGGAGGAGCAGGGCCTAGGGCCACTTAAACATGAATTGGCTGTGTCCTGCCTCCACACTACTCTATGCATAATTAAGACACAGAGGGGCCGATTCCGATCCGGGTCGGAAAGCTCTCCGACCGAGCCGGATCCGGAGTGTTTTCCGACCTAGCCGGAGTCCTGCAGTCCGACCGAGCGAGTACGATGCGGCCGTCTGCTGCCAGACTCAGTTCGGTCGGACTCTCATAGGAGTCAATGGGAGCCGGTCGTACGACGCGTACATTGGCTCCCATTGTCTGGATGGGTATGTCTCGCACAAGGGCGCCCCCTGCAGTGGGTACGCATCGGTGCCATCCGCACCATACATGCCTGTGTTGGGGGGACCCTTGGGTCTCCCCCTGTGTCCGAGTCATAGGGCTGCGGGTGACAGGGGGTCCGACGTGGACCCCCAAAGGCAACTTCCTGGACGTTTTGCGAGCCGGACACTCCGGCTCGCACCGGCTGCCCGACGAGTGCATCGTACTGGCTCGGTCGTAAATCGCATCCACTGCACGCCACGGTTAGCTTACGGCCGAGCCGTACGGAGCGGTTCGGACCCAGAAATGACTCGGTCGGTGAATTTCACGTAGCTCGCATCGTACTTGCTCATTCGTACAGCTGTACAAGTCGGGCGGAAAACACGCCTACGGCTCGTAATTTTTCCGTCCGGATCGCGTTCGGTGCCCTTCTGACCCGGATCGGAATAGGCCCCTAATTATTGAAGATAATTTTCACACAATGTTAGAAATTGCATTACTGGTAGACTGAAGTGTGAGCCCTGGTCAAGCAGCTACACAATCCTAATCAGGGTGAGACACAAGCATACCCAAAATTTACTTGTGCTGAACCCCCTGGTAGCTTGGTACAGAACAGTCAGGCTTAACTTAGGCAATATGTAAAGTATTTGTGCAACACTTCGAACAGGAAAACAGTGAAAGAACCACACAAAAATATCCCACGCTGGGTTAGAAAAATAGTGCAAACTTTTATGAATGAAACAAGACCATAACAACTAAACTCAACTCAGTAAAACCGGGGTTATGAGTTTTTAAAGAATGAAGTGCAATATAGCATAAAAGCATAAATCGCCAACTGCCGCTATCTGGTCACGGTGGACCGGGTTACAGTTAAATGTTCATGCAGACCGCGATGGAGGGCGGGTCATATACAGTCCCAAATTAGTCTGCTGAAGTTTTACCTTCTCAAGTTTTGTAACAGCAGTCCCATTCCCGTTGAAGAGGTTCGACAGGAGCAAGGAGAGCATTGCGGGTAGCGTGGCACAAAGAATAGGAAAGGCATTGTGAACGGCCAAGCTGGAGCTTTACGTTGGCGGTATACCTTGGACTGTAAGTGCTTCTGTGCACAGAGTTGGGCTGGTGGAGTTTAATGCTGATTTTCTCCCCTGTAGGTAGTCTGGAGCCAGCACAGGGAAGGCAGGGCATCGGTGCACTTCAAAGGAATGCCTTTAGAAGTGTCTCCCCACTTGAAAGGCACAACTGTGTGTAAAAGAAGGACCTCAGATGCCACCACTTCAGCACACTTCTCGACCTGTAGATACTCTGCCAGGAAAAAGTGACTACTGTGCTGCTACAAGGACTACCCCTCTGCTTGACTGCTACTCTACAAGGAACAGCTGCCCTGCTGCCCTCTTGCCTGGGGAAGAGGAACTGGTTCTGCAACTTCCTTTGTGACCAGGACCCTAGAGTGACTCAAAGGGCTAATCTGCTGGCCTCCTGACATGAGCCTCAGGGACATAAAAGGTTCCCCAACAGCTCCTGGACCCGTCTTCAGTTAGTTCCTGACCCCCACATTATGACCCTCAGGTCCTGGACCCTTGGTGTGGCTCTTAAAATCAAGAATTGGGGTTCTTCGCGACCAGGCCAATGTGCACCGGAACTGCGTTGCTCACCCCAAAAATCAATGTGAACCGCCACCAGCCTGTCTCTTTGCACAGAAGCACTAACAGCCCAAAGGGTACTGCCAATGTAAAGCTCCACCCCGTTCGCCCGCAATGCCTGGCCTGCTCTTTGTGCCACACCAACCACCACCCACGATGTTCTTATTGCTCCCAACAACCCTCTTCCATGGGAATGGGACTCTTGGCACAAAACTTGAGAAGCTAAAACGTATAATTTGGGACTGTATATGTCCCTCCTTCCATCGTGGTCGGCCTGAACATTTAACTTTGACCCGGTACAGCATAACCAGATGGCAGCAGTTGGTGCTTTATGCTTTTAGGTGCTATATTACAGTTTATTCTTTAAAAGTTCATAACTCCAGTTCTACTCATTAGATTTTTGTTGTTTTGGTCTTATTTTATTTATTAAGTTTGTCTCTATTTTTCCAACTTAGGGATCTATTAGGATGTAGGGTGGATCGCCACCGCCCGCATGGCGGTGGCGATCCACCCTGTAACACACGTGCCCACCACCCATTTCCCCCCTGCCATATTAGTATGGCGGGGGGACGCAGGCGGACGGAAAGACCGTCTGCCGGTTTTCCACCGGTCGACCGGGTGGAAAAGGGGCTGGATATGGTGGCGGTGTCCGCTAGACACCACCATCCATATTAGCATGGGCAGCGGTGCAGGGCTTTCCATGGCGGAGACCCCGCCATGGAAAGCCATGCAGAGTTTGCTCACCGGGGCCCGTTGCGGGCCCCCACGGTATTGGGGGTGGGGGTTGCACATGGAGGGTACCTATGGTACCCCCCTACATTGTCATGGACAGGGTGCCTGGCACCTTGTGCATGACAATATCCAACATGCATTCCCAGCATTGTGGCGGGTGGTGCTGCGAGCACCGCCCACCACAATGCTGGGAATGGAGGTGGCATCCTAATTGCCAGTGCGGGACCGCCGCACCACTGGCGGCCGGTCCCTGCACCACTAGGGTGGCGGGCGAACTAAAGTCTGCCCGCCATTCTAATAGGCCCCTTAGTGTGGGATCTTTTTGTGTGGTGCTTTCACTGTTTTACTGTTCAAAGTGTTGCACAAATACTTTACACATTGCCTATAAGTTAACCCTGGCTGCTCTGTGCCAAGCTACCAGGGGGTTGAGTACAGGTTAATATAGGGTTTGCTTTTTTCTTTCACTGACTAGGATTGTAGTTGCTGCTTGACCAGGGCTCACACCCCAGTCAACCAATAACCCAATTTCTAACACTGTCTGAAAATTATCTTCGATAATTAGTGTTTTAATTATGCATAGAGTCTTAACTGGTGAACTAAAGATGTTGCACTTGGAACAAATTACTTAGGTCGCTCAGAAGTGTAAAATAGTGCTATGAATAGTTAAGCTACATTTTTGTGCAATACATCATTATTCTTAAAATGCATGCAGTGTTCTACTCAACTTGCTCCTCCTCATCTCCCCTCCCAATAAGTGTCCTACAGCAAAGCTATTTTTCCGCTTGTTTCCGAGGATCAGCAAAGGAATGACATCAATGTATTAGCGATACACAACATCGTTTGAATTGTGTATTGTGAATGAAGCTTCTATAGTGTGCTCAAAGTATCATTTTCAAGGACTTCCGCTGGAAGTATTTATGTAGTTATGCTAATTCTATCAGCCATTGTTTTAGAAATGTTTCATTTGTGCAGTATATCTCCAGAGTGCAATTGATGAGGGAGCAACAGGGGGATTTCTCTTACCTTAAGAAATGGATTAGTGCTAAAGCTTTTTAAAAAATGATGCTGCTGTTTCTGATTTGCCAATGCAACCCTAACCATGATCATACCATGCTGAATTTGCAGAATCTATTAATAGCTTGTGTGATTTGTCTATAAAACTTTCCGGTTTCTGTCTTTCGGGAGGATTTTTCTCATTATTTTCATGGTCGACTTGCCATGCTCATCTTTTGCTCCTAAACTTTGCTAATGGGATGCTGTCAGCACTCTTCATGATTTTGACACTTGGAATTTATGCTTAGATTTTGTACTAGGGACTATTAAATCTTATAATTTTGCATATATCTGTACTTCTGTATTGAGACTTCATGGTATTTCATGCATTTTTCATTGTACTGAATTTTGGTTATTCTGTAGTAAATACACTTTTAGCCTTATTTTTGATCTAGAACTCAATTTTTTACGCTTTCAATATTTTATCTTGTCCTCTCTCAAAATTGTGTTTTCCCATGAGGTGTGTAGTCTCTAACTGCTTGATCTACTGGAGTTTAATTATTTTAGTAAAATACCAGGGTGATGAAATATTGATGTTCATATGATTATTGGTGTTCGATTCCCATGCAGGCATTAGTAAAGTTAGCGTCTCTGTCATCTGACCCTGGCAGTAGAACACCAAGAGGTGCCATGTAAAGGCTGAAGATGACAGGAGACAGTATGTAGCCCTGGGGAACTCCACAAGTGCTAGGGATCATTAGTGACGTGGAGGTGCCCATCTGAACAAATAGGTGTTGGTTGGAAAAGTACGAGGAGAACTAGTGAAGGACATTGCCGGTGAATACGTTTTGAAAGTCCAGTGTGCAAATGAGGGAGGGGTGGTCAAATGTATTGAAGTCAGTTGAGACATCAAGCAATATCATGAGGCAGGGGTCATCTCCATTTGCGGTCAAGAGAGTATCATCTATGATGTGTAAGGTTAAGGTGACAGTCTCCATGCTAAAGTGTGAACTGACGCCAGACTGGTAGTTGTACAGAAGTTGGTTATCACTGATCCTTTTCTTACCTTGCTATGACAAACTGACCTTCACTCTGGCAATATTATTCAAATCTCAGTTTTTTTCTCTTTAACAAACACCTGAAAACCCGGCTGTTCCTATAGGGCTAATGTCCTTACAGTCTGCTTAGTAGGAATCTCTAGCAGAAGGATGCCCTTTCGAGGGTGACAGTCACGCTCTAGAAAATGAAAATAAATGGAGTATGTTGCACAAAGGTTGATTCAGAGCCTGCTGTAGAGTGGGCTTTGAATTTTGGGGTGGGGGGCGTGTTTTCAAGTACATTAAGTACATTATGGTTTTAAAAGCACCTGCTGCTGTGTTCCTTGCCTCCAGCAATTTTTAGGCAACCATAAAAATGTCAAGATAACTCTGTTGATTAATGCTCTTCCTGGAGAAAGATTGGAGGTTTGTCTAGTGCAAGTTTTGACTCATCATGAAATAGTTCAGGAGGTTAATATGCCTGCCGCAAAGCACGTGTACCATGCAGATCACAAAGTGCGTATAATGTAAATAGGTCAGTGTGTTACTGCTTCTCAGAGAGCTCCTTTTGTTAGGTGCAGTTCATAAGTTTCAGTCCTATATAAAACATTCAGCTTTTATCTGTCATCAAAGAGCTGCATGCAAACTCCAAGGATTAGAGAGTTTTGATTTTTTCCACATTCTTTCATTATCCTAATGTTGCAAAAAGGGTTCACTTGAGTAGAAATCAATTCTTATTAGCAAAGCCACCCCACAACCATGGTGTTGCGTTTTAAATTCTGAGTTTTTGCTTCTCCAGACCAAGCACTCCTAAACTAGATTGTCTATCAGTAGGAATGACATGCAACTTACACCTTTTAATCCTCATTTTTTTAAATTGCAGTTTTATATTGTGCAAACTCACCCCAAAGGTATTGGAGCGTTTTACATGAGCACCAGTTACATTACACAAGGAAACATTCATTTTTTTGATAAGCACGGGGAGCTTAAGTGATTTGCCCAGAATCAGGATGTTGAGCCCATGCCGAGACTCGAAAATGGTTCCCCAGCTCCAGAGTCGGCAGCTCTGGCTGTTAGCCATTTCCTATCACTGATTTACACACTTATGATTCATTGTCTCTGAATAACGTGATAGGATGTAAAGTGTTCTGACACCTTACACTGGTATGAGAGGCTCTATAAAACAAATTAAATGCATGAGAGAGTGGTTATGGAGACTTGAGGGGCACTTTTAAAGGGTGGTGGTGGTGGTGAGGGAATCCATGGAGAAGGAGGTCATTGGGGGGCGCCAATAAACATTGTTGCACGGGGCACCATCAGCTCTAAAGCCAGCCCTGGGTTCATTTGGTGTTCTTGAGTTTTAAGTTCTTACATAGAATACATCTAACTCCTCTAACCATAAGCAAAATGTACCAGTCCCACACAGGTATCGGCAGAGAAAGTATATTTCTTACATATGATCTGGAAATAACTTATAGTTACCCTCACGCATTTCCATGACTGACATCCCCTGGGACATCAGCGCTCTAGATTATTGCTGCCTACCCTGTTTTGAGTACTGTTATTATTTCATATATACCTAACAAAGTTTGTTTATGACACACTTCCCTTACATTGCTCAGTCATCAATCAGAGCATCTTACAACAACTAATTCACAAGGGAAAAAAACACTTTTTACTAACCTTCTAACATCTTATTTCTGACCTTGGGTTCAGAATAAAGCTCGCCGACTCCTCTGTAGTGATTGTCCGATCAGCAGTCTAGTGTTCCAGCATGTTGTAAGACACACTGAACACCCACCCACCACAGGTGTCACCAGTCAGGTGACCCTGGCAATAAAAGGAGCCGAGTGCACGTGCTCTGGGCCAGTTATCCAACCACAATACCAGTGTCTGCATCCATCATTTTACTAGCATGAGGGCCTGAGGCCCAAAATACTACATTGGCGATGTGCGGGCTAATCCTGCGTGTGCAGCCGCCTTTTTCAAAGGTGGTGAGGGGGAGAGTGTTGCCCGTGGCGAGGGCACCCGCTGGAGAAGGCGGGGAAATGCCTGATCGCCCGCCGGGCGTGTGAAGAGCCCCGGGCGTGAGAAGTGCTGGAGCCCCCACGCACCGAAACGAAGACCCGTGGGGGAGTGTGAAGAACCCCGGGGTGAAGGTGAGGAGGTCGGGAGCCCACCCCGATCCTTAAGTGCCTGCAGTTGACTGCACCCCCTTCCCCCCCGGCAACCAAGCACCAGACGTGCCTAGCCACCGGAGGGCATTAGAAGAGCCCTGGGGGTGTCAGAAGCCGAGAGGGTGCCCACCCCGCGTCGGAAGAGCCAAGCGGAGCCACCCGCGTCGAGGAGATGACCCGCCGGCCGGAGGGGAGCCCTTAAATCGGGAAGGTGTCGTGGGGCTGCAGAGTACAAAAGAAGTGGCCCAGAATGTGAGGAGGCCGATCGGAGCCCACCCGAATCGGCAGTGACGACCGGTTGGGCAAGAAGTCTGCCCGTCAATGTGAGAGGTGTCCAGGGGCTCCATGACAGGAAGAGTGACCCTTGAATAGCATGACGCCAGCGGAAGCCTACCCCGCATTGGAGGAGAAGGTGAGCCTGCGGCGAAAGGGACGGTGAGGGGAGTAGCTATCCACTCCCCCGTCCCCGTGCGGAAAAACTAACGTTGCCCAAAATGGAGCGGGCAGGCTCCGGCAGCGGCGCCAACCCTCCCCCGCTCCCGTGCAGCGTGTATTCAGCGAGGCTGACAGCGGGTGAGAGAAGAGGCGGGAGGTGGCCGCAGGCAGAGGCATTGCCAGCAGAAATGGTGCAGAGTCAAGAAGCAGCCCTGGCGTTGGTGTTTCCTGCTAGGAGCGGGAGCGCGAGTCGGCCGCTCAGAATATGGTGGCCAATAAAGTGAACAAGAAGCAGCAAGGTGAAAGCGGCAGTGAAGAGTGGCCCGTAGGGTGCAAACGGGCAGTGCTTGGCCAGTGGGAGCCCACCCCGCATAGCAGAAGAGGTGCCCCCTGCACGGCCCGGGAAAACGAAAGTAGCAAAATATTCACCGCAAAGGTAGAGGGGGTCCTGCTGCAAGGCGGCCGTCCGAGGATGTGCCCGCTCATGGGGTAATGAATGTGAGACCGTCAGGAATCCGGGGGCAGGCGTGATTGTGCCCGGTGCACGGTCTGCCCGAAAGTGAAAGCACACGAAGCCTCCAACGTGTGAGAAGCTGCCAGCATACAGGATTTCCAATGGTATGGCAATACTGCCATCTAGAGGCCAATTGTGGGATTGCGTGCAACATGCAGCCCACAAGGAACAGGACCACTGTCAGCAGTAAAGAATGGAAGTGGCTGTAATCCCCATTAAGGGATGGCTGCAGAAAAACTGCCCTGATGACAAGGAGGTGCATCAAGCAAATAAGTAAGGAGAGCAAGGACAGAGCAACCCGAGGAGGCGACAAGGCTTGCACCTAAGCACTGTGTGAGGAGCGTGCCGGAAAGCGCCAGGAGTGTGTAAATGCACAACAGGAACAGCTATTTGAAACTCACAACCAATAGTGAGGCAGTGCACATGCTCTGAATGCCGGGACAAGCAAATCAGGAAGGAGAGCAAAACGAATATGGTGCACGAGGAGCAAGCTCATGGTGTCAAGGGAACCCTGAGGAGTGTCTAAGGTGAAAGGCAGCACAGAGACAGGAGCTGCAGGACTCACCGACAACGAGAAGGATATCGGCTAGAAGGGAGCCCTGAACATAGCGGAGACAGAAGGTGCAGCAATACCTGGTGGCCACAGGCTGTCGCTGCAGCAGTAAGGAAGAGACAGGAGCACCACCACACAAATCAACGGTGGTTCTAGAACTCAGCACCAGGCAAGTGCGAAGAAGTGCAAGAATAGCAGACACTGCTCCGGGAATAAAAGACTGAAGAAAATGCGGAGCAAGTGCACCCACGGAAGCAAATGAAGGGCGAAGTCAGAAGCGCACCGAAGCAATGCGTCTGCAGAGAGAAGAAGTGGTTGCGCAGACCACGAGAAGCACGAAGACCCAGAAGATGGTCGCCAGTAGGAAGAAGCCGATCAACCTGATGGTCGCAAGGGAGAAGCCGACCAACCAAATGGTTGCAAGGGAGAAGCCGACCAACCAGATGGTCGCAAGGAAGAAGCCGAACAACCAGATGGTCACAAGGAAGAAGCCGACCAGCCAGTTGGTCGCAAGGGAGAAGTCGACCTGTCAGACGGTCGCAAGGAGGATGGAGCCGACCAACCAGATGGTCGCAAGGAAGAAGCCGACCCACCAGATGGTCTCAAGAAGGATGCCGACCTACAAGAGGTCAGAGAGCACACTGACCTGTCAAGAGGTCAGAGCGGGAGTAAAGAGGAAGACCGAGGGGACGTCAATGACGAGGACCCCAGGAGAGGTCCACGAAGAGGACCAGAAACAGACGGACGAGAGGTCCAACAACATCACTTTGAAATCAGAAGCAATCGTGAGAAAGAAGGTCGCGACGACCGGTCCAGTCACAGAGTGAAAGGAAGACAGTGTCCTAGTGCTGGGACAAGACCAGAGGGAAACGTGTAGAGTGCACGCTACACGGAGAAGCCTGGTGAGGACGAGTAAGAAGGCGAGAGGACCGGACCGCGTCGCAAAGAAAGGAAAAGAAAGACAGATCCTGAGTGGCGTGACGCCACGACGAAGGAAGAAGAGAAGGAGAGGAGAAGAGAAAAGAGGTGTGCGTGACAGATCAACACAATACACACCAGAAGGGGAACACCCAAAGAGGAAAGGAGAAGAGCAAAGAGATGTGCGTGACAGATCAACACAACACACACCTGAAGGGGAACACCCGAAGAGGAAAGTGAGAATGTGCATGGACATCCGAACACAGCACCTGGAAAACCTCAGCACCACTGGGATTACACATCTATGTGCAAACCCGAAGGTCACCCGGGGACGACAGAGGCGAGCAGGCCCATCCTTTGGTAACAGCCACCTCTGGGATGGAACGGACATAGGACCGTGGATATCCAAGGGGCAGAGGCCTCAGGGACACCGGTGGCAGTGGGTCCCGAAACGAGAGATGGACTGTTGAAGCTTGCTCTGGAGGTCCTGGGAGAACAGAGGTAGTGCGCGAAGTGCCAACAACACCCTTTTCAGGTGGAGCTTCGGACCCGAAGCGACTCCTCCAACTCGGTTGGAGCGACAAGGCGGCAGTCCACTGGTCCAGTGGAAGCCTGGCAGCAAAGGGCCTCCGGGTCGTCCAGTGAGAGGGGACACCCACGAGAGAGGGGTATCCGGGAGAGGGATATCCGGCAAATGCGAATCCTGTTGGAGACTATCATCCGGTGGGAAAAACACCTCAACTAGGACTATACAGTGGACAGCAACACACCAATTATCTACTATCATCACATTTGCACCTTTCACTGACTGCAGTACAAGAAAGAAGCAGACTGCAAAGCACACTTCCACGGTGCAAGTCCAAAAGAGCACATCCACAGAGCACCTGGACATCGTGCCAAGGAGACAGAGTGATCCCGGCTGTAAGGATACCCTTGCCGGCAGTTGACCATCAGCGAAGAGACTACGTGGAAGTCATTATCACTGACTTATATGTTGTTTGTAATTTGTGTTCTCTCCCACAGGTTCGGACTTCTTTGTTTTGATCTTTATTAAAGTTTGGGAGGGATGTAGTGATCGACCGATCAGCAGTCTAGTGTTCCAGTATGTTGTAAGACACACTGAACACCCACCCACCACAGGTGTCACCAGTCAGGTGACCCTGGCAATAAAAGGGGCCGAGCGCACGTGCTCTGGGCCAGTTATCCAACCACAATACCAGTGTCTGCGTCCATCATTTTACTAGCATGAGGGCCTGAGGCCCAAAATACTACAGCCTCGTCGGGTAGTAAGCCCCATGCAAATACAATTTACAATGACAATCTGATGATGCCTGCGTCGCTCACAGCCCTTGCGTGGAAGCCTGACCCTTCATTACACCTTCACAACCTGCATTCCCTCCTGCTCACTCTCAGCTGCTGTTTCACGAATGGTCCATCACTCTTCAGATGCCGGGGGGACAGTCTCTTCTCGTTTCACACTGGCTTGTCTGAACCTGCGGTGAGGTGCTGCGCCTCCGATCCATTTTGATGTGCAATAAATCGCCTCGGCCCGCCTAGTGACAGCCCGTAAGAGGTGTGCGAAACTCATTAAGGACACTGAAAGCTGTGCTAATCACACGACAAGCAGACATCCCCGTGTCAGCTTATTTTAAATGACATTTTTGCAAGAAAACGACCATTTTAATTTCTTGTTAGCGGAAGAAGAAAAGCAGGATTGGGCATGAGGCGTTTGATACTTCCCAACGATCAATGCATGTTAAATCAGAAAGAGAAGCAGCCCCTCGCCGTATTTATCTGAAATTAATTTCGGATTTGGAAGATTTTGACGCGTTCAGACATCATGTCGGCATTTTAGCGGAACCTGTTATATTATTGTCAGAAATGAGGATGCTGCGCAAGGGGAAACCTTATTTTTAAATTGAATTGCTTATATCTACCATGACGAGAGAGTACATTGCTCTTCTAAGCTGATCAAAAACTGAGCAAAAAAATAAAAAAGTGAATGCAAGCGACATTCCACCCGCCGCGCGCCTTCCCGCCTCCTTTGCATGAACCATGGACATTCCATACCGAATACTCCGACTCGAGAGTAGGGAAGGGTGGGCTGTCAAGCAGTCTCTTGCAGGGAGAGTCCGTCGCCTGAGTGACTGACAGTACAAAGCAGATAGGGCCAGGAAAAGGCCAGTCGGAGTAGGGTGCGTGAATCTCAATTGAAAGGCAAATGCTGTGAGCAGTGAGTGGTCTTTTCTGATGTGTTCAGAATTCAGAATAATCCGCGTTAGAAACGAGACCCTTATTGAAATTCTGCAAGCACCTTCACGCGAGAGTTCAACTAGTCAAGTCTCTATGGCTGTGCTGTAAATATCAGAGTCACGGGTTATGATACCCTCTTAAATTAATTTTTTTAAAGGAAGAAAGTAAAAATGAACTAGCCTCGGAAATAAACATGAGGCTCGTTAGAGGTAGAAATAAAAAAGCAAAACACAGAATCCATAGAACTTAACAACACACAGCAAATGCTTTCTTATTGGCATCACGGATGAGGTTAGTGGATGGAGGGGTGCAAGTGTAAATCATTCAATTATGTTAGGGTAGGTGAATGTAAGGTGTGCCTTCCCATATTTACAAGGCCAGGTAAAGCCATACTGGGTGGCTGATCATGGCCTTGTAAATATTCTCCCCCTTTCACACATTACTCTGTGTAAATGGGGGTTCCCTGGGTGTTGCTGTGGGTGTTCTAACGCAACACCCATGGAACCTGACACATTCTCAGATTTACAAGGTTCGGTAAACCTGGGAATGCATCACTTTCCTACGCCTCCGCAGGAAGGGCATGAGGGAGGCACAAGAAGGAGAAATACTTATATTTTACCTCATTTTTCCATTTTAGGTGGAGCCTTGACAGCGCATGCGCTGTCAGCAAGACCTCTTGTAAGCATGATACAGAGGGGAAATTCCGGCCTGCTGCTTACCATTGGCTGATTCCTGCATAGGTCTTCTTTGGTTGCTCCTAATTGGTTGTCACTGCAGATTCATCACTTCCGTTTTGGACCCAGGAGCACCGGCCAACTACAGTCCCCTTACGCTGCAGCTGCTTAATTGTTCCATTGTGGACTACTTCAATAAAGCAGAAGCTTCTAAAAATTGGGCCGCCGCAAAAGGCAGGCTGTCTATGCTCCCGTTGTCTGTGCTGTCTGACACAGCTCTGCTGGGGACATTGCCTTGTACAACCCCCCCCCCCAACAGCTTTTCCAAGCTCACCCCATATAATTAGATTTTTTTATTTTTCGGCAGTGCACCATGCCTTGCTTTAACTTTTATAAAAGCGGCACACGCCATGCTTTATATTCCGGCATGGAGAGTGTGCCGTGCATGCAGGCACGCTGAACAATAAGGCTACCCTGCTTGTCTAATTACTAATAATAGTTGCAGTCTTTCTATTTTTCCACTTCACCGAAGATGTATTGTTTGCGAAGTCCGCTTTGCCAGATCTTATGCCCCTGGAGTGTTCTAATAGGCTGCATGCTGGGTCAAGAGGGGCGTCCCCCTGCTGCTGCCCACCCTGCTCATTGCCTCCTAGATGGGGAGAGGGTTGCATTTTTATTGTGGGTGTTCCCTCTCCCTGCCGACAAATATCAGTCCCACACTTTCGTTTGCTACACCTCCCTGGTACTCCTGGTTACAGAGCCTGCACCCTCCTTGCAAAAGGCTGGGCGATTACAGAACAGGGGACTCCCCCGCCTCGCTCCATTTTGGATGCTATTTCCATCTCTTGAGAGCATTTCTCTTGCCACCCCAACCCGCCGCTCCACTCCGGTCATGGCTAGCAGCCACCCATCCATAGGTCAAAGGCCACAGGTCAAAGTGAGTCAGGCCCCCTGATGGCCATTGAATTACTTGTGTGGTCCAGAAAGGGAGGACTGCAGGGCAAAGCCAAAGTATGTGCAGTCTGCTGCAATTCCCCTCCCTACACCTCCTACAAGTATCATGGGGGCAGACCCCCATGCAATTTCTGTGGTTCCAGTGCCAGTACTGTAATATTTTGAAGTAGCTGAATTTCAACTAAGCCTCCTGGAGCAGAGTATCAGGTATGCGTAGTCGTCAGTAGTAAAGTTATGGTGCAGCGCATGCTGCCAGAACCTCCTACCTGCCTCCCTTGTGGTTAGAGAAAAGAGATCATCAATCAGGAGGTCACATGAAAACAGGCCGGTGGCTATGGCAAACAACCCCGCACATATATGGTAGCACAGAGATATTTCGGTAAAGTCTTTAAGTGAAGGAAAACACAGGGGGATATTAACAAAAAAGTGGCGGAGTGAGGCGTTAGCTGTCATGGCTTAACGTCTCACTCCACCACTTCAGAAACGCAAGGCTGCACCATATTTACAAGGATGTGGTGCAGCCTTGCGTTACCCCCTGTGCTGGCGCTACACTTAGCAGTGTAGCACCAAAGCAGGCACCCTTGCACCATAGTGCAAGGGTGTCTGTGAGCAGGGGAAGATTGTTTATGTGTAGGAAGGTCCCCCTTCCTGCACATAAACAACATTTAAATGGCATTTTGTTACTTCTATGAGTGTTACTTAATGCAGCACACGTGGAAGTCACAAAATGTTTTTTTAAAAAAAAGATTGTTTATGTGCGCCAACTTAAGACCAATCTTCCCTGGTCTTAATTTTGGCGCTGCCTCCTATTTACGCTGCCCTTGTAAATAGGGGGCAGCTTCAAAATCAATGGGTGCTGCGGTCGAATGCCCACCGCAACACCCACTGCCCACCCCTTTCACACTAAGCATTGCATGAAAGGGGGCCTTATTTCCAAGGCAGCGTTAAACCACGCTAAGTGGCTTAACGCTGCCTTGTAAATAAGGCAAGCCCCTATCGCCACGGAACGTCACAAAAAGTGACGTTCCCATGGCGCTAGGGGCTTGTACATATGCCCCACAGAATCTTGATCCGTGGTGCTCTTTTGGTACTTGACCCCACCACCAGGGGGATGGTAGCCGGAATGCAGAAGTCCTGATTGGCAATATTCACAAAAACACCCAAAGCACACACAAGCAGTCCATATTTGAAGTATAGCTGAGATATAATAATCTTCTTAATCCAGAGTTGTAATGTGTAGGTTATAGATGCTTTCTACTCTCAGACAAAATCTTTGGTTTATGAACACTCTAACCACACAGCCTTGAGGAATTCTTGAGACTAAACACGTGTCGGCTGCCTATGTCTAATGAAGAATATATTTCCATTGAATCACTTGATGTCTGTGCAGAGAATAAAGCATCTATAACCAATGCGGCTCCAGCCAGCAGCATCCAGAGAGGCAAGCAGTGAAAGAGACCGCCTCACAGCTCTGCCAACCTGTTAGACCTGGCACCATTGGTGTCGGTCTCTATTCCATTTTTTGCTGTTGCCTCCTGTATTTTTGCTATGTGTTTTGCTGGCCAAGATGCTTTAGCCAATTTCGTTTTTCACTATTGTAAGGCTACCTCTTCCCATAGGCCAGAATGGACAGTTTGATTATAACATCTTATAATCCTAACTGACTCAGTGAACTAGGTAGAAATTCTAGTTTAATATGCCTGAACTCAGAATGATAAAATATATTTTTAGTGAAGTTGGTTTTAACATTCTGTGTTTGAAAATACCACTTTTAGAAAGTAGGTATTTTCTTGCCTACCCTTCCAACCCTGCCTCTGCTAGGTTGCGTATTCCATGTCTGGTTTGTGAGTGACAGGGGCTGGGGTGGCTCCAGGAGACAGGGTGAGTCAGCACAAGGCTAAATAGACCTATCTGCATGAGTAGTGGTGGGAGGAGTAGCACCAGGGCCTGAATAGGGCCGTGCCTGCTTTCCACAATGCGGGCTCCACCTCCTGTGGTGTGTCTGATGACCCTGGCCCACACTGACAAAGGGAAAAGTTGTGCACTGGCAGAATGCACCAAGAACTGGTTTGGACTAGGCACAGACACTCTCTGCCTTCAGAGACAAAGGATTTTGATGTATAAAAGGGGTACCCAGACCCCAGAACTTTAGATCACTTCTGGGAATCAAGACAACCCTTTGTCAAGGAGAAGAACCAAGGAAGCTGAAGGAGGAGACAGCCCCAGTGCTGTGCTGTTGGGGTTGGCCTGCAGTGGTTACTTTATTGCCAAGGAAAAGAGAAAAGGAACTTTGTGTGTACTTTTGCAGTCTTGAAGAAGAATCTCCAAGGGATTGAACTGTGCTTGCCTCCTGCCTGAAGTCTCAGGGATACAAGACTTCACCACCAGCATCCCTGAATTCCCTTGCTGTGGAATCCTGCCTGCAGAGAGGTGCCTACTGTTGTTTGGGCCCTCTGAGAA
Source organism: Triturus cristatus (assembly GCF_964204655.1). Classification (NCBI taxonomy): domain Eukaryota; kingdom Metazoa; phylum Chordata; class Amphibia; order Caudata; family Salamandridae; genus Triturus; species Triturus cristatus. The sequence continues at coordinate 517,467,443 of NC_140588.1, forward strand.
GACTGCGAGTCGCTGGGAGCTGGCAGCGCTACGCAACGAGGAGAAGCGTGTCGTCGTCGCAGGAGTTGCCGTTGTATTGTCGAAGAAGCGTGCCACCACTGCAGCTGTTCACCGTCGCATCATCGACGAAGCGTGCCGCATCACAGGAGAAGCGTGTCGCCGCAGCAGCGGTCGCAGTGGCATCACCAGAGAAGCGTGTCACAGGGCCTGTTGTGTCTCAGAAGTTACCGAGTTCTCCGCACGGTCGTCGGGCATGCACGCATCGCATCCAACGTTGTCGTATCGCATCAAGACGCCATTTTCTCGCATCCCACTGGATCGTCGCATCATATCGAGGTGCCATCTTGTCGCATCGCACCGGATCACAGTAAGAAACCGACGCATCACCTCCTCTCGGGTAAGGAACCGACACATCACCTCCCCAGCGCTGCAGTAAGGAACCGACGCATCACCTCCCCCGAATTAAGGAACCGACGCATCACCTTCCCTGCAACCCTTTTGTTTGTATTGCGTGACGCATCCAAGGTACTTTGAGAGTAAAGTGTTGCATTTACCATCTACATTGAACTAAGCTATTTCCACCATTTTAAAGTCTATTTTTGAGTACAGCATTGTGGAGTTTTGTCGTTTGGTCTTGTGTTAAGTCTAGTAAAGATTACTTATTTTTCTAAACTGGTGTGGTGTCCATTTGTAGTGTTTTCACTCTATTACTCTATGTGTTCACAAATGCTTTAAACACTTCTTCTGAGATAAGACTGTCTGCACGTGCCAAGCTACCAAGGGGGTGAGCAGAGGTTATTTTAGAAGTGTACCCCCTTACCCTGACTAGAAGCAAGGGTCCCTATTTGGTCAAAGGTACCTACCTCTGCCAACTAGAGACCCCCAGTTCTAACATTGGTGGTCAGCGGTGAGGATTTGGACTTGCATTTGTGACTCATATACAGTGATTGGTGTACACTACTAGTGAGTACAGACCATAACACGAGCATATACGTTTTGATAGAAATTTCCTTGGAACTTCTTTTTGCTTTTTGACAACTACCAACTGTTTTTCACTATGAGCAAAGCAGCATCCAACACATCTATGGATCTACAGTTTGAAGAAGATAGGGTTGATACCTACACTGTGCCACAGCTTAAAACCTTCTGCAAAAGATTTAAAATCCCTGTGAAAGGCGTAGCGAAAAAGGAAGTGTTCCAAAAGGCGCTGAGGGCCTGGTTGGAATCTAGAAATGCTACTGAGAATCCAAGGGAGCCTAGGGATGAGGCAGAGAATGCAGGTGGGCAGCTGGATGGTCCATTGGGCCTGACCGGGGAGAAAGTACCTTTAAGGCCAGGCAGCAGTGTTTCTTCAAAGGGCCTGTCCCCAGAGGAGCTGGAGGACAGGGAAAGAGATAACATGCATAAGATGGAGCTAGCCAAGCTCAAGATGGGTGGGCAGATGGAGTTAGAGAATAAGAAGTTAGCCTTGGAGGAAAAGAGGATGCATTTTGAGCATGAAAGGATGTTGAGGGAGTTGGAATTGACAGCCAAGAGTTTAGAAATTACTCCCTCTGGTGGCAGCACACCATCGGTGCCTGTAGAAACAAGAGTGATCATTCCCAAGGATGTTATTAAGGAGTTTCATAAGAATGAAGATAATGGGCAATGGTTCAAGGCCTATGAGGTAGCTATGTCCTCCAACATGGTCCCTGAGAAGGATTGGGGAGCGGGGTTGTGGGGGCGGTTCCTCAGTGATGGGCGGGAAAATCTATTAGATTTGCCTTCTGAAGATCAGAATTCTTATGTACACATGAAAGAGGCCTTAATGTCCAGGTATGGGTTAACCCCTGAACTGTATAGACAAAGGTTTAGGAATTGTAAGAAACTGGAGTCTAGCACTTGGGTAGAATATGTTTCTTTCTTTGGCAGAGCATTGGATGGTTGGGTGAAGGGTAACAGAGTGAATGATTTTGAAGGGCTCTATAATTTGATTTCATGGGAGCACTTATCAAATAATTGTTTTCCAGAGCTACGCCAGCACCTTATTGGTAGTGAACTGACTAACCCTAGGAAGAATGCTGATGAGGCGGACCAATGGGTGAACACCCGGGTCCAGAAGGGTCATGTGGGAGAGGTGGGCAGGGTCCCCAGCAGAAGACTGGGGGGACAAGGGCAAGCAGAGGGAGTTCCAGAAAGGGACCCAGAGTAATCCGCAAGGGAACCAAGGGAAAGGTTCCCAGCCTCCCCCTGAGAGAATCCCGGGGCCCCCGACAGGTAAACCTGTTCACAGGACACCCCTGAAGTGCTTAAAGCGTGGTGAAGTGGGCCATAGGTTTTATGATCCCCAGTGCCCACAGAGGGATAAGACAGCACCCACTGGTGCACCACCCCGGCAGATGGCGAGTGTAACCCTGGGGGAGGATATGGGTGCCCAAGGTGGGTGGGGTTCCGCAGAGATGTCCCTTGTCTCTTTAGGAGACTGTGAGGTGGTCCCCAGGACCTAGCTGCCTGATAACGCTAAGAAGTACAGTCAGTGGGTGACCATCAATGGCCATAGAGTAGAGGCTCTTAGAGACACCGGAGTCAGTGTGACAGCTGTCAGTTGTCGCCTGGTGTCTGAAGAGCAGGTGGTCCCCAATGCATTTGACCCAGTTGTTGCCACTGATAACACAGAGAGCCACTGCAAGGTGGTCCAGGTTCCCTTTGAGTGGGGAGTCTCAGGTACTCTTCAAGTAGTTGTGAGTCTAGCCATGCCTATTGTCTGTCTGTTAGGTAATGATTTGGAGAGCTCCCCTTGGGCCAAGGTGGAGCGAAGTGTCCATTTGGAGCTGTTGGGTCCGCCTGAGTGAGCGTGTGTGACCAGACGGTCCATGGCAGCCAGTAAGGGTGTTCAAGATGACCTCGAGCCTGAAAGAGTGGCCCAGGTGCCTGCCTTAAAGAGAAGAGGCTGGGGGTGCAGGGATCCCACCCTCACAGTTTGCACGGTCCAGGAGGAGGCAGACCTTGAGGGGGATGCCCTGGGACCTACAGGGGAGCAGGTAACTGAACTGGGGGACCTGCCTGAGCTGACACATTGGCAGCAGGAAGGAGGACCCTCCAGGGAAGAGTTCTGTGAGGAGCAGAAAAAGTGCCCTTCTCTCATGAGTTTGCGGCAGCAGCCTGCAAATCAGGCAGCAGGTGATCAGTCTGGATCACACTGAATCTACTGGGAGAATGGTCTCCTATATAGTGAGCATAAGGTTGCTGAGCCTTGGTCAGCCCGTGTGCTGGTGGTACCCCAGTGCTTCAGAGCCTTCCTACTGGGGCTGGCTCATGATGTGCCTTTAGCAGGACATTTGGGGCAGGACAAGACCTTTGAAAGGCTTGTCACCCACTTTTATTGGCCCCAAATGCGAAATAGTTCAAATACTCATTGTAGGACCTGTCAGACTTGCCAGGCAAGTGAAAAGAGTGGTAGGAAGCACAAGGCTCCTCTCCAGCCATTCCCTGTGGTCATCACCCCCTTTGAAAGGGTGGGCATTGACATTGTGGGGTCTCTGGACCCCAAGACAGCCATGGGCAACAGGTTCATCCTGGTCTTGGTGGACCATGCCACCCGGTACCCAGAAGCCATCCCTCTCAGGACAGTGACATCCCCCGTGGTGGGGCATGCACTGATGGGAATTTTCTCCCATGTGGGGTTCCCCAGAGAGGTGGTGTCAGACCGTGATACAAACTTCATTTCCAAGTATATGAAGTCCCTGTGGCAGGAGTATGGGGTAACTTATAAGTTCACCACTCCTTAGCACTCCCAAGGAAACAGGTTGGTTGAAAGGTTTAACCGAACCCTGAAAGGCATGATAATGGGTCTTGAGGAACCCATGAGGTGCAAGTGGGACGTCCTCCTACCATGCCTACTCTTTGCATACCGTGAGGTGCCACAGAAATCTCTAGGGTTCAGTCCCTTTGAGCTTCTCTATGGACACCCCGTCAGAGGACCTCTGAGTCTGGTCAAGGAAGGCTGGGAGCAATCTCTCAGGAAACCTCCCCAGGATGTATATAGCTACATGCTGGCCTTCAGGAACCAGACTAGGCGTTTCAGGCAACTCGAGGCGAATCTGGAAGCCAGCCAGGAGGAGATGAAGCGATGGTATGACCAGAATGCCACTCTGGTAGAGCTTCAGCCTGGTCAGAAAGTGTGGGCCATGGCCCCAGTGGAGCCCTGCGCGCTCCAAGATAAGTGGACCGGACCATTTGAGGTTGTGGAACGCAAGAGTCCAGTTACCTACTTGGTGGACTTGCGGTCTCCCAGGAACCCCTTGAGGGTCCTGCATGTCAACCGCCTTCAGCCCCATTTGGAGAGGTCCGAAGTGGGCATGCTCTTAGCAACAGATGCTGGAATGGAGGAGGAGACTGACCTCCTGTCTGCAACAGAGCAAGATGGGTCAGTGGATGGTGTTAACCTCTCTTCCACCCTGACCCCTGAGCAACAGAATGACTGCCGCCAGTTTCTGGGAAAGTTTTCTGACCTATTCTCCCTGGTTCCTGGTATCACAGATTGGTGTGTCTATGATGTGGATACAGGAGAAAGCTTACCTGTGAAGCACAAAACTTACAGGGTAACTGACAGGGTGAGGGCTTGCATCAAAGAGGAGGTCTTAAAGATGCTTGCGTTAGGGGTGATCGAGTCCTCTAGCAGTCCTTGGGCCAGCCCATTGGTCTTGGTCCCAAAGTCTGCAGCGCCAGGTGCCACACCAGAACTCCGGTTCTGTGTGGACTACCGAGGGCTCAATTTGGTCACGAAGACTAACGCTCACCCCATCCCCAGAGCTGATGAGCTTATTGATCGGCTAGGGGCTGCATGGTACCTCAGCACGTTTGATCTAAAGTCTGGGTACTGGCAGATCGCCTTAACTGATGGGGCAAGAGAGAGGTCAGCATTCTCCACACCAGATGGGCACTACCAACTCCAGTTTATGCCCTTTGGGATGAAGAATGCCCCTGCCACATTTCAGAGGTTGGTCAACCAGGTGTTTGTTGGACTGGATGAGTTCAGTGCCGCCTACCTGGATGACATCGTAGTGTTCAGCGCCAGTTCGGAAGACCATCTGCACCACCTCTGGGAAGTGTTGTTGGCACTGCGGAAGGCAGGCCTCACGATCAAGGTGAGTAAGTGCCAGATCGGGCAGGGTTCCGTGGTGTACTTGGGACACCAAGTTGGGAGCGGCCAGGTGGCGCCCCTACAGCCCAAGATTGAAACCATCCTGGCTTGGGAACCCCCCAAAACCCAGACAGAGGTAAGAGCCTTTTTAGGACTTACAGGGTACTACAGGAGGTTTGTCAAGGGGTATGGCAACATTGTTGCACCCTTGACAGAGCTGACTTCCAGGAAGCAGCCCAAGAAAGTGATTTGGACTGACACCTGTCAGAAAGCTTTTGAGGCCCTGAAAGCTGCCATGTGCATGGCGCCCGTGCTCCAGGCACCCAACTTCTCCAAAGAGGTTATCGTTCAGACAGACGCTTCAGAGCATGGTGTGGGGGCTGTTTTGTCACAGATGAATGAGGGGGGCTTAGATCAACCTGTAGCCTTCATCAGTAGGAGGCTACTTCCACTGGAACAGAGGTGGAGTGCTATTGAGCGTGAGGCATTTGCTGTGGTCTGGGCACTGAAGAAGCTGAGACCATACCTGTTTGGGACTCACTTCCGGGTTCAGACAGACCACAGGCCCCTCAGATGGTTAATGCAGATGAGGGGTGAGAATCCAAAGCTGTTGAGTTGGTCCATTTCCCTACAGGGTATGGACTTTACGGTGGAACACCGCCCTGGTACAGAACACGCCAACGCTGATGGTCTGTCCAGATTATTCCGCCTTAGTGATGAGAACTCCCAGAGGTAGGGTAGTTCTCCCCACATTTCAGCTAGAGGGGACACGTGTTAGACCTGGCACCATTGGCGTGGGTCTCCCTTCCATTTTTGCTGTTGCCTCATGTGTTTTTGCTGGTGTTAGATGGTTTGGGCACTGTGCCACTGCTGTCCAGTGCCACAGTGCAAGTGCTCCCTACTGTAAATGAATGTATTGATTAGTGATTCCATGATTGACTGATTTGGTTTACTTGTCAGACCCTAGTATAGTGCACTGAGTATACCCAGGGCTTGTAAATCCAAATGCTGCTGGTGGGCTTGCAGCACTGGTTGTGCCACCCACAGAAGCAGCCTTGTGAAATGTGTCTAAGGTCTGCCATTGCAGAGCCTGTGTGCAGTCTGGTACTGTCATGCTGACTGGGCAAGTGCACCCACTTGCCAGTCCCTAAACCTTACCTTTCCTTCATATCAGACACCCCTATGGTAGGCCCAAGGGCAAGGTGCATTGTAAGTATAAGGTAGGACATGCACTGATGTGTGTGGCATGTCCTAATAGTGCATTACAGCCATTTTCGTTTTTCACAATTGCAAGGGTACCTGTTCTCCATAGGCCAGAATGGGCTGTTAGATTATTACATGATTATAATCTTAACTGACTCAGAGAACATGGTAGAAATTCGAGTTTAGTATGCCTGAACTCAGAATGATAAAATACATCTTTTAGTGAAGGTGGTTTTAACATTCTGTGTTTGAAAATACCACTTTTAGAAAGTAGGTATTTTCTTGCCTAACCTCTCAAGCCTGCCTCTGCTAGGTTGAGTATTCCTTTGTCTGGTTTCTGTGAGTGACAGGGATGGGGGATTCCAAGAGACAGGATGAGTCAGCCCAGTGGTGAATAGAGAGATCTGCATCTAGATGGGAGGGAGGGGTTACACCTGAACCTTGAATAGGGCTGTGCCTGCCTTCCACAATGCTGGCTCCACCTCCTAGGGAGCGACTGATGTCTCTGCCCTGCACAGTGAATGAAGAGAAGGAATCCTGTCAACAAAGTGCTCCAGGGCTGTACTTGCCTTCCACAATGCTGGCTCCACCTCCTGTGGGGCATCTGATGTTTCTGCCCTACACTGTGAAAGGAAAGGAGAAGTCTGGTAAACAGAGTGCTCAGGAACTGGTTTGTACTGGGCAAAGGCCCCTCTCCCCTCAGAGAACAAAGGATTTTGGCGTATAAGTGGTGGGACCCTGATCCCAAGAATTTAGATCACTTTTGGACCAAGAAGAAACCTTAACTGAGGAGCGGAACCTGAAGAAACTGAGGAGAGACTATCCCTAAGCTGAAGTGCTGCTTAGGGGATTGGTCTGCAGTGGTTTGCCTGACTGCCAAGGGAAGGAGAAGAGACTTTGTGTGCTTATTTCAACTTGTAAGGATCTCCAAGGGCTTGGAACAGAGCTTGCCTCCTGCTGAAGTCTCAGGGACAACAGACTTCAACCCCCAGCCCCCGAGTTCTTTGGAAGTGCCTGCTGCTGTTTTGGGCCTTCTGAGGGACTGCGTGTCGCAAGGAGCTGGAAGCGTGACTCAACGAAGCCGATGCGTATCGCCGTCGTTGCTGCTGCCTTCGCACTTCTGAACAAGGGTGTTGCTGCTGGAGTTGTCGCACTGCACCGCACAGAGAGAAGAGTCTCGCAACGAGGAAGAGGCGTGTCGCCGTCGCTGTTGCTGCCGTCGCACTTCTAAACAAGGGTGTCGCCGCTGGAACTGTCGCATTGCACCGCATCGGAGAAAGTGCCTCGCATCCCCGAGAAGCGCGCCGCCGTCGGAGCTGCTGCCGTCGCATTTCTAAGCAAGGATGTCGCCGCTGTAGTTGTCGCATCGAGCGGAAGCTTCACGCATCGTGGGAGAAGAGTGTCGCAGTTGGAGCTGTTGCCGTCGCACTTCTGAACAAGTGTGTTGCCGCTGCAGTCCACGCATCGAACCGAGAACTTCTCGCATCCCCGGAGAAGCGTGCCGCATCTGGAAAATCTTCACGTCTTTATTTCTTTGCACCAGAACTTTGCTGCATTTCCATCGCTGCGACATTGCTTGTCGTGGAAGCGCAACACATCGTAAGGTACATTGACGCAAAGTGTCGCATCTTAAGAACTGAACTGAACTAAGCTAAAAACTACCATCTTAAAGTAATAGTATTGTGTATTTTTGTCGTTTATGGTCTTGTGGTAAATCTATATAAAGTATACGTATTTTTGATATAAAACCTGTGTGGTGTCCATTTGTATTGTTGTCACTGGGTTACTGTATGTGGTCACAAATGCTTTACACACTGCCTCTAAGATAAGCCTGTCTGCTCGTGCCAAGCTAACAAGGGGGGGAGCAGAGGTTATTTTAGGAGTGTACCCCCTTACCCTGACTATAGGCAAGGGTCCCTATTTGTCACAAGTACCTACCTGTGTCAACTAGAGACCCCCAAATCTAACACACCCCCTACCTCAGGGAACACCTCTGACTCCATGAAAATAATAGACGCCAGTTCAAACTCCTGACCCATGCAAACAAGGCCCTACACAACTGTAGAACAGCTTACTTGGACCACCACCTGAATTTCCATCAGCCCACCAGACACTTCCGATCCGCTTCCTTTTCCCTAACCCTCACCCTGTAGTGAGGGCTGCAATTTATATACATACATTGCTAAGTTAGCATAACCGCGTTAGATGTTAGAAAGCCATCTTGCCACTTTTGCTGCTTTTGCACACAACACTGCAGTTACATGTTATCATTTGAAAATGCTTGCTCGCCTTTTCTTCACATGAGAACTGTCTGTTGTTCACATCCCTAGCCGTGAGCTGCGACCTTGGTCTGAACACTGTGTAAAGAAACAGTCTGGGTCGCTAGACAATGCATGTTTTTGAGTTCAGGTTGATCGGCCGACTATTTAGCCATAACACGCACACAGCTGCAAATACCTGAGAGTCGAGCGCTTTTAATATTGCAGGCTGCATGCTTAACACACACATTCAGAAGAAGAGCTTTCCCAGGAGCAGAGTACACCTGATCCTGTGATGTGATTCCACTAAGCTGATCTTTACGGTATGGGGTTCCCCATTCAAGCCTAGAGACCTTCTACTAGTCTAATAATATTAGTATACTAGCGAAAGGAAGGTGGCTGTATTCCACTGTCATTTATACTATGATTTCTCCTTTAATTTTCTATGGTATTGTAACAATGCTGATGGTTTTGATTTTAATCATTTGTCTGCTTATGTTAGCCAAAGTACTGCATCTTAGGACACGAGGTTTATAAAATAAACTCTTTAAACTTTACAGTGTCTCTGTTTACTCTTGTTGTGGACTGATATGAGAATAATAACGAACAGGTATTTCTGATTCCCACCATTTCTGAGAATACACTAAGTCGCTTGTTCTGGGTTGTCTATACATTGTGGCCTCCGAGATAAATATGGATAACGAATGGGACACTGATGCTGGTCGGATAGGGGTTCTGGGTTCTGAGGTGAGTTTTTGGTACACCACAATTCACTGAGGTCCTGTTTTCCTGTGCATAGTTCTGTGCATGAGCAGAATCCCCGCAACAACCCTCTGCAGCCAATATAACAGATGCAGAGGCGGCTTCTTCTCTTACCTATCAGTGAAGACATGGAACGATTTACCTTTCATCTCTGAACCTCCCCATCTCTTCAGAGTTCTGAAAATCCCTGAAAACCTATCTGTTAGGCGAATCAACTGGCCATTGTCAGCGCCTGGATACCATCAAGGGCGACAAGATGTGCTCTACAAATCTACTGATTAATTGATTGATTGGTTGCAGAGGGGCTAAGAGTGTCTTAGGGTGTCCACCACCCACAGACCGGTGAACCCCAAGCAGTAGGACCCTAGCTCATCCTTCTGCAGAACACTGCTGGACTTGCAATAGGATGGCAGGATGACTAAACCTACTGCACTTTGTATTTGTTACCTATGAGAAGGACCTGAAGAGGTATTGTGATCATGATTTTTCTAAATGTTTGGCCATCTCCTTTTGTTATGCTGAACTCGTCAGGGCCTTTTGCACCTTTTAGGACGCCCATTGTTCAATTGGGTTGTTGTAACGGGCTTGGGTAGCGGGGGTGCTCTGCCTTTTTTAGCTCAATGCCCCATTTTGAAAAGGACTCCCTTTGCCGCCAGATCTGTTTTACGAAGGAGTGGTCTGTCCAGGTTGCTCTTGTGGTTTCTAGGCCGATTTGATTGGAATTTGATTTGAGCTCAATACTTTCTAGATCCCTGAATTTAATGTGACTCAGGGCTGGGAGGCCTTCAAGTAGTCTTAGTATTGCACCTTTGTTCAGTATGTCGTGAGTTTCCCTCAAGACATAATATGGAACTAGCTCTATCTTTTGTGGCCTATGCTGGGACGGTCACTGTATTGAATTTTGGCTTGGTCTCTTGGGGTCTCTTTTACTGCCTCAGCTGGTCTGTTGCTGACAGCCTCCTGTGGGCCGAGTTTGCTAGCTTCTGTCGTTTTACTTTGAGGGGTTAGTATGATGTTAGTTTTTTGGATGACCTGCATGGTTAGTTTATTTGGTTCCAGCCTTTCCAAGGGATTGAATATGCTATAAATTTTCCTTATTGGTGATGTGCATTTTTGTTGTTGTTTGGGCCTGCTTGAGGCGGAAGCCTCTTTTAAAGGTGAAGTGGAGTGGTCCTTGATACTTGGAGTATTCCTAATACTTTGTTCAATAATATCCTTCTCGATTTTTTTAATCTTTCCAGGAGAGCATTCTACTTTGTGATGATGATGCGTTTGATCCCTGTTTGTTTGATATACTTTTCCTTGCTTTCCTCAAGCATTTTCTTTCCCTCTTCATGAGGGAAGTTGTCAATTATGTCTGTTTGGGGCTTACGTCTACTGTCAGTTCCAGACAGTAGTGGTTGGGTGACGTGTCTGGTGCTTCTGCTTGGCAGCGGTTGCTCAGGCTCCCTCGGGCAATCAAGAGTGGGTGAACTTACCCACACGCGAGCATTGTGAGTCTCCTAGAGGTCTGAGGGCTCGCCCAACCTTCTCCTCTGAATGCCTCGTGTTCAGGTCTATTGATGGTTTGGACTTTGTTTGGGGTTCCCTAACTGCCCCAAGCAGTTCTGACATTAAGGATGGTACTGGTGCTAGTTTGTCAATTATTTGGGGGCAGAAGCGTGTGTGGTATGTGATATCTCGGTCTTGTTGGACCTTCGCGATCATGGTGTTGAGAGCACGCAGCTTTTGTGCTACCCCCTGAACGTGGATAGCTAAGGTGTTTAAAAACACAACTTGGGTGTCTAGCTTGTCAGCATGATATGTCATTGCCTTTCCAATGGTTTCGATTCTGTTTAGTAGGTGGGGCCACACGGCGAATGTTAGAGAACCACTCGATGCATTCGTCTGGGATTGGTCTGTTTAGTCTGATGGATCCGATTGATTCTCGATCCTACTTGGTTGTTCGTTTTTGTGTAAAGCATTAGGTGCAATTGCAGGGGTTGGTCTGGGCTCATTAAATTCATTTGGCGAGCGCCCGCTTAGATGGTAGGGAGGTGGTTCCTGGTCCGTTTGCTGTACCTTTTTATGTGGATCTAGTGATAGGGCAAAAGTATAGTGGTCCTGGGTGCAGGCTGTAGCAGACCCCTGTTGTTCTGGTGATAGTTGGGCTGCCAATGAGGGGGGGAAGCAATGGTGTGAATGGGCTTAGGATATTGTCTAGCAAATGCATTGGATCGTCCTAGTTTTTTTGTGTTGTCATTTGCAATTGCATTTGTGCTTGCATTTGCTGTTGCTATTGGACTGAAAGAGACATTTGGCTTAGTAGTAGATCCCAGCTCGGGTCCGGCTGGGTGTGGACTTGAGCCTTGACAAGCTGATCGTGGTGCCTTTGAAAGATGGCAGGTGAGTTTGAGGCCTCGGTGGTGATGAATGTTGATTTAGTTAATTGCGTTCTTGGGTCTTCTCTGTAGGGAGAGAAGAAATCATTTATTTCCGTTTACTGAGTTTCTTTGTTATTATTATGGCAGCTGCTATGTGAGAGGTCCTCAATGTTTTCACAATGAGGGTCAGTGTTGTTATTGCTTTGTTTAGCGTCCGTGTGGTCCGAGTGGTCCTTATGGCTCTTGGGCGCGAGTCTGCGGCATACTTTAAAAAAATCTGTCATCAGTGCCCGCTTGCTGGCTTTGGCACAACAGTTGTAAGTGGTGAGTGCAAACAGATCTCTTTCTTTGGCTCCTTCTGTAACTCTCTCTGAGTTGGTCTCTGTAGCAGGGACCTGCCTACTTGCACTGTACATGGCGATTAATGTGGTGGTAGACATGACCTGCTTTCCATTTGTGGTTTTGTCTGACTCTTTGGCTCTGACCCAGGAGATTTACTTGTGTGGCCCATGCCTTGTAGTCCCCCTTTTTCCCTCTTCGGCCTGCTTTGCTTTTTTTTTTCTTCCCCGCCTCTGGCTTTCCCTGACCTCATGCCAGGTGTGTTTTGGACCAACCAGGGCGGAGCTTGGAGCGTGGGTGCTGGTTGATGCCTTGCTAGAGCACACCTGGAACCTGCCTGAAGCCTGCCTGCCTGGCAACCCGTTTGGTTGCTGCCGCAGAGGGACCCTTTGCAAAAGCAGGCCCAAGCTGACATTGAGACCTGGGTGAAGCCTGGGTGAAGGGCTGGGTGGCGCAGGATGCCAAAAGTTTTGTACTTCTTCTTAGCTTTGCTCTTTCCTTAAACCCTGCCACTTTGTGCGATTTGCCCTTTTCCTTTTTTCCTTTTTCTTTTTTTATTATTAATGCCCCTTTTGCTGTATGCTGCTGGTTCGTCTTAGGCCCGATGGCCCTAGGGTTTCGTCCACTGTCGACCCCCATGTCCCTGGACTGCCTCTGCTAAACTGCCTTGGGCCTCTAACCGTTGGCTGTAGACTGTAGAGCGCCTCGTCCTAGCTGATCCCATGTTTCTTGGATGCCTCAGCACGACTGCTGCTCGTGGAAATGCAGGGATGGTCCCGGGCGTCAGAGGTCGGGAGTCGGAGGTCGGGAGCAAAGCAAGTCTTGCGTCACTTCAGCTCACCTCAGTGCCACGCCCCACGTTGAAGTGTAATACCTCTGTCCGGCAGTGAGAGCAGTGTGGCAGGACCCCTCGACCAGCTTACAAATTCTGAAACATCTATATCCACCAAGCCGACAAACAAAAGGGGCACATAATCCAGCAACTTATCGCCACACTTGAAGCTCTAAAACTCACAAATCCACAGGCCAACATAATACTGACCAGGAATTTCAACATGAACCTATTGAAAGGTGAGGAAAAAAATGTATCAGGCCTCATACAGGCAAGACAGGGCAACACTAACAGACGGGAAACCCTGGGCAAGAGATGACATGGCCATTTGGACTGTCCCACAGCATTCACCGGAGTGACGAACAAAACAGGTTCAACCATCGATTTCACCTTGGCGCACCTCAATCTCTTTCCTTTCATTTCTGACTTCCAAATAAAGGAAAGAGCAGAGAGTTATCATTATCCTCAAACCTTTACCCCTTCTAAAAAGCTCCGGGCAAGTCAAGGCGGTCTCATTATCAACTCAATCCTATAATCTAAAATGACTCACATGGACAAAAGCAACATTGATTCCATTATGGGGACATGTTTCTCATTATTGGTATCATCGGAAGCAGAGATACATCATATAGAGCCCTGGGAATCGTTTGTCGAAAATCTAACTAACATTTTTTCCAACCGAGGAAACGGCCACAAAGCCCCTATAACATCCAGGGCACCCTTGTATACATACAATCTGGGAACAAAAAAAACCCTCCTAAATAAATACATAAGATCGCTGCGAACTCAGGGTTCAGAACTGAGCCAACGGACCCTTATCTTAAGGGAAAGAGAATTAAAAAAAGAAGTCAAGACGGCAAAGCAAGCACACAATGGGCAGTTTTGGATTAAACTTATCCACGCCAGCAATCAAAGTAATTCCAAACTCTTCTGGGCATACGTCAACTTCTTACTAAATAAAATGATGGAACCTAAGAGCAAAAGAATTAGACAAGAATGACTGATGAACTGAACTTGACTACACAGAATCGCCTCGTTCATCTATTTTAAACTCCGCAGTCCACACCCCCTCAGCACTTGCACTTTATTATACCCCGGAGAAACATGTATGCTTGGGTACAGTTTTAATTAAGTTTGCTTCCCTAACAGGGCAGGACTTCACGCAGAAATAGTCCTAACAAATGTGTTTATTGCATTTTTAACCTAGAACAATTTTTTGATACCTCATTTACCAAGGTGGTTCATTCCACCATTTTATGATTTTAAAGAAATCAAATAATAGTATATTTAACTGAGGAGGTTTGACCCCCCTCCCACTTGAAATTGAAGGAAAGAAAGTTCTCCAAGGATCATAAGGCTGATCTTCTGCGTGGCTCTAGGGACATAAAACAAGCATTGGCATAGCCAATAGGTCTCGCTTTTGGGACCTTGTAATTATTTAGTTATGCAGCACAATATCCTTGGTGCAACAACATCAACCATTGCATGGCTAAACACTTATAAGGTCCCAAAGACGAGACCTATTGGCTATGCCAATGCTTGTTTGCCAAGGTATGTTTCGGAACATTAAGCAGCATCTGTGCTTAGAGTGTTTTAGTTAAGTGTTTAGTGGAGACAAGCTATAGGGAATTTCCATAGTCAAGACGAGAGAGTACTACGGATTGGACACCATTTCTTCTGGAGGGAAGTGCTAGTAGATCTAGGATTTTTCAAAGTGTTCCAAGGATGCCAAAACAGGTGGCAGCAAGAATTTTTCCTTGTGCTTCCTCAGAGAGGGAATTTTCAAGCCACATTCCCAGGCTTTCTATGGGGGAGGTAGGGGTTGGTGCATTGCCGAGCCACTTCAGCCATTCGAGACTCGACTGGGGGTTGGATCTATTACCCAGAACCATAATTTCTGTCTTTTCCCCATTTAGTTGGAGACAGCAGTTTGCCATGCATCTGGCTACTTTTTATAGGCAGGGGGCCAGCTGCTGGTAGTATGCTCCTTTACTAGGTTTAAGGGAACTGACCAGTTATCTGTCATCAGCATACACGACAATTGACCCTTCAAATTCCTGGACGCTGTCAGGGAGCGGGCGCATATATAAGTTAAAAAGTATGGGACTGAGAGCTGAGCCTTGCGGCATTCTGCACGTTAGGGGAGAAGGATCCAAAAAGCATGAATTTTTCGCAGACGTCGTATGTTCTATATTTTTGAAAAGAAGTGAGCCAATTTAAAGCATCAATTTTTATTCTGGCTTCACGCCTCATTCTCTGTGAGAGTATCTCATGGTCTACGTATCAAATGAGGTGCTCAGGTCAAGTCGGATAATGGCAGCGGACCCTCCCTAGTCCAGTAGCATTTCTAGCTGCTCTGTAACTGCTAAGAGTGTGGTTTCAGTGATGGGGTGAAGGAGAGCGTTTCCTTCTAGAAATAGGGAGAGACTTTGGTTTACATGCTTTTCTAAAAACCTTCCCTGTTGCTGGTAGCAGGGATATGGGTTTATTGTTACCGGAGCATGAGACCTGGAGGCAGATCTTTTTACTAGTTGATTTCCTATAGCATGTTTCCATGCAGGAGGGACTAGTCCAGTATTAAGTGAGAGCTTGCGAGGCTCGAGTAGCGCTGGAAGGATACATTCCATTCCATGAAGGAGTTTGTGGGGCGGTGCTGGGTCTAGAGGGGACCCCAATTTCACTTTGCTGAAAAGCGTTTGGATGTTTCTCTAGTAATGGGGGGGAAGTCTCTGAGGCATATGGTGGGCGGGTTAGGAGTACTTTTCTCTGAGATGTCTTTAGTTGTATTGTTTGTCTTCTGTAAGGAACAATATATGTTGGAATTATTTTTTTGAAAGAACGCTGAAAATTCATTGCAACATGCTACTGTGGATTTTGGGAGGTTGGTACCAGAGGTGTACGGTGGTGATGCGTTTGAAAATTTGAATAATTCCCTTGGGGATTTTTCTGCCGTGTAAGTTTTGGTTTCATAATAGAGAAGCTTCGGCTTTTTCTGATTTCTGATGGCTAAACGATAGGCGTTTTTCTCACATTCATCATATGTTTTCTTTAATTTCCTTTCTAGCTTATTGCATTCTTTTTTCAAGGTTAGTAAGTGAGGGGTGAACTACGAGGAAGATTTTTCCTTGTGGCCTAGTTCAATCAAAGTTATTGGAATAAACTCATTAAGGGAGTGCATGACCCAGTCTCCCAGCTTATTTTTTGCTAGAGTGGAGTGATCACCTGGGGCGGGGTTAGAGGTAGCTAGAATAGATTTCTATTTATCCTTGTTGAGTTTTCACCACTTACGGCCAATTCTAGCTACTGAGGAAGGTCTATTGCTGGGGATTTGCAGTATAAAGTTATTGGTATCAGGAAGTGGCCAGACCACAGCATGGGACAGGAGTTTTTGATCTTAAGATTGGGATCATTACTATAAAGAGTGTAGAGGAAATGTTATTTTTCATGGGAGGGGCCGTCAACTCATTGTGTTAATTGTAAGGAGCCATGGTCATGTAGTATACCTGACGATACCAGGTTATCGGTGGCATCAAAATGATCATTAAAATCCCCCGATAGGGTTAGATTCATTTTCCAATATTAGACTGGCAATCAGATCCGGGAAAGCCTCTGAGAACTTGGAGCCTGGTGCTGGGTGTCTGATGATCAGGACCCATGAAAATGTGGAGGACATATTGATGGAGAAAGGTTCTCACAACCGCGGCTGGGGAGAGGATTATAGGAGCATCTTAAAGAGTCTTTTAGTCTTATGGTCATTCCTCCACCAGCTTTATCAACACAGTCTTTCCTGCATATGAAGTGACCCGCTGGTAATGCTTGGTTTATGTCAGGTATAGAGTTATCATGTAGCCAAGTTTCTGTGAGGAAGACGACATCTGGGCATTCGTCCTCAATAAGTGTAAAAAGCTCTAATTTGTGGCATTTGAGGGATCTGCAATTAATCAAAAGCAGACTCCAGCTTTTAACTGAGGAATGTTCAGACATGTCTTCCCTGGTTGCGTGCAAAGAGAACTTGCAGTTCGGCATTGTCGCCTTGCACTTTCTAGGTTTATGGGTGACATTTGTTATTGTTAGGTATAGTCCTTAGTGCATATAACTGGTGTGGGGTGTAGCATACATTACTTGTAGAGACTTGGACAGAGTTCTTGGCCTCTTGTCCAGTTTGAGCGAGGATAGGAGTGCACGCTGTGCGCGCCCATCATTTATGCTGGCAATGCTAAAAAAGCCTAGAAAGCCAACCACACGGGCGACTTTAGAGCTAAAGTGCAAAGTCCTTCAATTTCACTTCCCGGTTAGTGTCAAACAATTATTAGCAGCATTTCCTAAAGTACATGTTCTCCTTTTGGAGAGCAGTGCTACGCGATGCTCAGCCGCAGGACCATGCCCTAGCCATTATTTATGCCGGCAATGCTAAAAAAGACTAGCGCGCCGACCTCACTGGCGACTATAGAGCTAAAGTTCTTCAATTTCACGTCCTCGTTGAAAAAGTCAGAAAAGACAAAGGTGCTTTAGTTGTATTTTATTTCTATAAGGCAAGCCCATATTTATATATTTCCTCCATTCTCTGAACTAGCCAGAAATGTGTCATACCAGTTCACGTACTTTACGGGAACAGGTTTAATCTCTCTGACTGTACTGCTCATACTGAGTGCTGTGGGCACATAGGGTTGGTGTAGAGCAAAGTGTTCCGCAGTACCTTCACCCTCCTCTAATCATTGTTCGTCGCTGACGCTTCCCATGTCCAGGACCTAGGATCCCGCGCATGCAAGATGGCGCAATCTTGACAAAGCTGTAAGGCAGGTAGAGCTAGAAGAGGTACAATTTCACAGCTTGTTGCTAAATATAAGGCTCTATGTAAAATGATGCTGCCTCATGCCAAGGTGATCTATGGATGTGTCTGACTTCGCAAGGTCAATCAATTCGTATAATTAAGTCCCTCATTGTGCACTTTCTCCTTCCACACCAGGTATTCACATAGGTAACACAGTTATCTTTTACTGATGCGCATCACAAATTGAGTCTTTAATCATTCCCACTGCCACAACCTCTAAGCGCAAAACTGGGCACCAGAATTTTCAGGGGGAAAACGGTTTATGCTCCTTCTGGTGGAGAAATAAATGCTTAATTGGGAATATTACAGCAAACCAGAGAGGAAGCATATCCTCGTCTGACACCTAATTAAGATTACACAGTAGTTGAAACAATGTAACTGATGTTTTAATTTGCCATTCTGAAAGAAATCCTTTACAAGAGCCAGATTTGCAGTTGCATTGATGTTTCAAGCCCACAGTGGGAGAGGGCTCTGCTTACTATATTTAAACACTGAAGCACTTCTGTTTTTAGTGTAGTGATTCTCTACAAATCTTTAATCCTCTTTCGAAGACTCAAATCCCCGGGGTCTAGAAAACCAGAAGGATATCAAGCACTCCAGATTCTCATTGGACGCTTGACGTAAATGATCCAGATGTCCCCTTGTGCTTCGAGGCGCTAACTCGAGCGCTTCCTAGATATCTTCTGAAGTGAATTGAGCCATCTGATGATATCTGTTGATGTGGGATGGTGGCAGGTACACCTCCATATGGCTTATGAGAATCTCGAGGTACACAAGAAGACTCTGATGGCGAGGCTGGTTCTGCCGTAAGATGAGAACACTGTTGTTATGCTATAGAATCGCAGTTCAATGGTTCCAGATCACTTTTATTTATTTATAACGTTTTATATAGCGTAAACATGACCCTTTTGGGTATCAGAGCGCTTTACAATGATCGGACGGCATGTATAGGGCAATGAGTGCACCACTAACATAAAATAACATCATAATATGACATAACGCAAGTAGCATAATAATCATAACATATTGAATATTGAGTCTTTGGACAATGCACGTCCCTTTAAATGTACCATATGATTTGTATACCCATGCCTCATCTCTCTATGAACATCAGACACCCAGCAACGAGGCTAGGAGCCAACATAAGAATGTAGTCACAGCAAGGAGGATGCAGAACAGTGGTAAGGCATTTCAGAGAGAAGGCGTATTTGTAAAGAAGGCTTGCCCATCTCCAATGAGATTTTTTTAGACAGTTCTGGAGAATCGGAACCTGACCCTCAAGAAGCCTGTTGTGCAAGAGAGAGCGACATGAATTAATCTGGCTGGAAATTTGCTAGCCAATGGAGGCTACGGTGGCATGATGGACCTGGAAGACCATGTCAAATTTCCTGAGGCTGAAAAGCGCCCAGACTGTCACTCTCTGGACACTTTGCAGGCTGAATACAAACGACTTGATATTCACAAATTGAAGTGTGCTGTTAAATTCAGAAGTGTGCGGTAATTCATGTGATCACGTATATCAACATTATGAGTACTGAAGTCATTACCGCACATCTCCATTTTTACACATGTATATTTCAGGGACTGTACTGGGGGAGATATGTCGGCAAATTTGGATACATCAATTCTTCATGTAATTTGTCATTTTTCTTGGTAAACTAGAAATACAAGGTATTAATTGCACCCAGTACGTACCGCACTCCAGGATGACGGTATTTGCTGGAAGTTAGTGAGTGTGGTAAACACCTCAGCACATTGGGGGGCACTTGTCATTGGGGCCTAGAAAGTTTAGCCCAAAATTCTTTCCTAAAGCTAAGGTATACATCTACAGTAAGGGTAAAAAAAAAATAGTAGTTAATTTGTTGAGTACTGCACTGGCATGACAACTGAGGGATGCACGGTGGCACATGTATGATGCAAATGAGGGGTCCGTCAGACCACTGTGCCGCTCTGTACCATGTAATTTTGATAAGCTGTTGCATCAGGGCGCAGGGCCAGCACACACTTGAGTGATTCCAGCACGATTTAATATTGGAATGCAAAGAGATCATACAAATAATTGGGAGAGGATGTGGTCTCGGGACTAGACTACCGACTTTTGGATCAGGAAAGCCAAGAGCCTCGGGGTCGACTGTGATTTTTAAATCACTTAATCTCCCCGTGCATACCAAAACAAGCCTCGCGTGGCAGCAGGGGGGGGAGAGAGGAGGGGGCCTGTGTGATTTCCTTGAGGGAGCGAGCAGCAAGGCACAATAATTGATAACATATGGTGCCAGCTGCTCGTTCCCGCAAGTGAATCGCCAGACGTGCACGCGTTGCCATTGGAAGCAATGCAGCGCGTGCACGTTTTTGCCGGGAAAGCTGTGCCGATTGCTAAAGGTCTCTTGCCCAAGCAGCGCATGCGCGCTACGTAGGCGAGACCTAGAAAGCAGAAGAGGGCATACCTGCGAAGAATCCCATCTTACCAGTGACAATTGAACCTGGACTGGACTTTGCTGTTGCCCTCTGCCTGACCCCATGAGACACTCTGAGTATTCACCCTTGGGTTCTTGAGGGCATTAAACAGGTACTCTTATGGTTGTATGAGAACCAAAAGAAGTTTGGGAACTTTTTCATAACGTTTACTCCAGAGGTTCAATGGGACAGACCGTGACAAGCGTCTGATTGAATTTTATGTTTGTTCTATGCAGAGAAAAGCTTTTGTCTCAGAAAAACAACAGACTCCCTTTTCAGATTGGGAATTAGAAACTTTTTTGAACTTCCTTACTTTCAGGCCCTAATGGGGCCAATCTACTTGGTGAATTCGACCTGCACTCTATCACGGTCGGCTTCAAATCAAGCCACAGTCCGGGTCTGCAGGGACCATTGGCAACCATTGCCGCTTTACTCGTCAGTTTGTTTTTTATATTTAAATCTTTAAAAATAATGTCTCCATTTTCCTGTGCCATTGCTACCAGGGATTGAGCACAGGTTTAATTATTGAAACCTTTGACTATACCTAACAAGATTGTAACTGCATTACTTGTGGAAGACACAAGTCCACCCCAAGTAATGTTATGAATCACAATGTACCTCAATATAGGCTTGGGTAGTCTTCTAACATTTTACCTCCATTTACCCTGCCATTGTACTACATACCGGTTTTTAGTGCTGACCTTTTACCTAATTAGTTGCTGCATAAATGCCGTGAGGTTTTCCCTGAAAACTAGCCTTGTTTATTATGCATGAGGATTCTTAGAATCACAGCAGGACTACCATCTCTGCATAATAACTGTGTATGAGGTTCATCACCATCATCATCCTCAGCTGACATCACACAGCAAGGGAGAACCCCTGAGGGTACCTTTTTTGGGTATATAAGCACCATATCTTTGCTGAGGCAAGCAGTTGAGAAAAACATCCATGCTGACACACTGATGCGAGATGCTCAGGTTGCTGCACGCACATACTCAAGCATATAGTGGTCTGACATCCCTTGTGCGGTGTCCGATCGAGATCCGCACAGAGTCCTTCATTCTCTCACACCAGGTAATGGGGTTGGTTCTTTCCTAGGGGATTCTTGGCTCTAAACCTACATACATGCTTGGTACATTTCGATACATCTAGTTAGGGTTCGCATTGTAGGAGTACATATTTTTCCTGCCATGTAGCTATATACCTGTATATATCTCTTGTTTTAGAACTATGGTAGAAATCTACCATCCATTTATTATATCTGTTTCTCTCTTAGGGTTGTTGCAGCACACATATTTTACACTAGAATGGCGCTGGCTCAATAAATGCTTGTTGAAAACGCCCCCATTGTTTATTCTGTGTATCTCCCTGAGACAAAGTGAGCACAAGTGCCTGAGCGAAAAGTACTGTACAATTTCCATGATCCCTGAGGGATCAAGGTTGTCATGTTCGAGAGTTGCACAAAACTATTTTCTCCTTGGTAAGAGGAGTTCATAGTGTCACTGTGAGCTAGCTGGTATGCGGGAGAACATATCCGGTGGGGGTGTCTGGAATCATTCTAGACACCAGTCCCACAGTTTATGTTGGATAAACATGCAGATCCTATATATTTATGGGAACTACACGAAATGGCGCCACCAACTTTGGTTTATTCTTATTAAATGTTAAAATTTGAGTAGTTCAGTCATACTTGCTCAGAGATCCATACTCACATACACCCAGAGACATATGGGATGGGAAGGGATAAATCCGCTACAGCTGAGTAAGCATATCCTATGTGCTGGCTGTAGGTTTATTCAAGCTTGAAGGATAATAGTTCCCTATTGTGCATAAAACCTTATCTCAGTTTCCTTGAAACTCTTTTTAACAATGTCTCTCGAAGAGGACACTGTGGCAGCATTACTTGCGAATGCAGCAGGGGAAGGGGAACAATAAGGTGCTATAAACATTTCAGAAAATGTCAGAACTGCCATTACTTTAAAATGAGCGTTATTTGGAGTCACAGCAAGAGGTGAGACAGTAACCTTCATATGTGAGGCACACGAGTCAAACAAGACAGATGTATTCTATTCATGGGTCAAATTTCCACCAGCAGATGTACGCACAAATACATTTCATTCATACACTGAAGATGACATACCAGAGAAATACTGTCCATATGAGGACATTGAAGTTCCGCTCACCTACCAGGAGCACATAAACACATAAAGGCGCTCTCCCACACACCACAGAAAAAGTGGGACTCAGTCCCTCAGCAGAGACGAAGCAACTTGGCCGGTCCTAGCGGCTTACACACCGCATCCAGATGTTGACACATTGCCAATAGCAGACTTACGCCCACTTCACAAAGAAAAGAAAAAACTTTACAGAAATCTGACACACTTCAACCAACAAAGGTTACACAAGCAGGACAAATTCAAAGAACTGACACTAAAATAACTCCACAAACACTGAACGCAGTTATGGGTAGAATGCCCACTAAAAGCGAGCAAATGCCATTCTGGATAGCTCAGAAAATCACACAGTTGGAGGCGGTGTTCCCACACACAGGCCCTCAAGTAAAACACAGAATGCTAACAATCTGCTTGCCAATGGGGATAGCTCCCCAGAGAGAGCATTGTAACTCATGATATCCCTTCAATAGCAGTGATACCGGACGTATTGCGACAGATACAGAATGTATATTGAGCAGAACCTGCTCTGAACTTAGGGAGAAAATTGTTAGGATATTTTGTCTAGGTATTCACGATTATGTTGGCAAACATAAAAGGGGAGGCAGTAGCGGTGGTGATATGCCAATGCCTGAGGGATTTCACTCCTGCACAACAGGAGCGTGAATTACCTAAAATTATTGAAGATACATATGCCAAATTAGGTAGAGAAAATTTGGGAGCTAGAGCAAAAAAACCTCAACTCATGGGTGGTCCTGAAAAGGATAACACCAAACAAGCACCTGATTATTCCAAAAAAGAAATGGGATAATAAACAACAAAAGAATAGAGAGAATAGATCACAATCAAGGGGTGGGTCTCCTCAACAGGAGCCCTCAGAAAGGAGGTACAACCTTAGGAATCGTGATAACATTAAGAAACCTGATAGGTATTAGGATACTGATACACATTCCTCACGTTCCTTTTGGGGTTCATCAAAAAACTATGAGAGCGAAGGACGGTCAGAACACAGACAAGAAGAGCGTACAAAGTCCAGAGACACGCAACGTGCTTCAGACTATAATATCAAAAAAGAAGATAATCCAAAATCAAACCCACAATTCAAAAAGAAGAGAGTGGCAGGTCTTAAAGTAAGAAACACCAAGCATACTGAGGACTCAACGTCTGAACAGGGAGAGGGCTCTGACGATGTTGGACAGCTCAGCAGAAATAACAATAGCTTGCCAGAACCTGATGGAATGTCCGGTGACAGTGACATTGAATGAACATATCAGGGTGGAAACACCTGATACAAGGATAAGTGCCCCACATCAGTCACTTGAAATAACTCTCCAAATGGACTCGGTCAAACCCAGAAAAATTAAAGGTCTCTTTTGGGAGAACCTGACTTTTGGCTATGCCACTCTTTTGGCTGAAAAAGTTTGGCCACCTGAGATCGTTATGGAGTGCCCCAAGGGAGAAACAGTAATTTTACTGGCCTTTTCCGATCTCGTTCCAGTATCACTAAAACACTCATTCGTGCAGGAGTGGGTGGTAGCACTTGCTCCAGCATTATATCGCAATCATGCAAGGTGGAATGCTGAGTCACCACACCTTGTAATCCCAGTAAAAACTACTCCAACTCCACAAGGACAGTACCCAATAAAACAAGGAGCGAAGAAACAAGTCAGGGAGATCTTAGATCAACTTGAATACCAGGGCGTAATAGAAAATTGCATCTCTTCAATAGAAAATCCTTTGTTTCGCATAATTAAGCCTGACAATTCACACCGTCTAGTTATAGACTACAGACATTTGAATACATGTACAAAGACATTTACAGTACAGAATGCACACAGAGCCTTATTAATGACTAACATTGTGCGGAAAAATTAGAAAACAACACCAGATATCTTAAATGGATTTTTCTGCTAAAATATAGTGCCTGAAAGCAGGTTTTTAACAGCATTCTCTGTCTTAGGCTCCCAGGGTCAATTTTGTAGACTTCCCCAAGGGTATAAGAATAACCCCGGTTGTTCTCAGCAAGAGTAACAGAGTTACTTCAAAATTTTGATGAGGAGGCATTGTCCTATGTGGATGATATTTATCTGATGGATGATGATTTATTGGATCATTTGACCAGAGTGAGCAACATAATTTTGGGATTTGCCTCTGAGGGCTACAAATTCAACTTAAAAAAATTAAAAAAAGCCCACCTCAATGTCCTATTCCTGGGATACAAGTTATCAAATGAAGGAAAATGCTTAGCAGCTAACTTTTTTAGAAAAGTGTGCGCTGTTTCAACCTCCAAAAATTCTGAAAAACTTACAATCCATATTGGGTTTCCTAAATTTTGGTAGAACATACAATTTAGATTACACAGAAAAAGCGAAACCTTTCTACTATTTAATCAGGCCTGATTTTTCAGTTCGACATTAGACACAGGAACACGGATATCCATCGTTCCTTACAAGCTGACAAATACCACAAATTTGGTGATCCGTGTTATCGCGGGTCAATCAGGGTACACTCGCCTAACCTTCAATGAAGGCAAAATGGTACAATTCACACTTGTACACAAACTGTAAAATGCGTTTTGCTTCTACAGAAAATTTCTGACAGCAGTACAGACTGCCATAGTGAGAGAAAGAGCACTGGCTCAGGGGAAATAAATAATTGTCGTAACTCCAGTACCGGCCTTATGAAACTGTTACAGAGGCAAGCATTCCAAATATTAAAGCTTTACATCTGCAATGGATACAATGGGCTAATTCTCTCACTGCAACTGATGTCTACTACAAATTTGACATTAAAAACACAAGTATTCCTGCAATCCGAACAAGAATATCCATCTCCCGATTGAAATAATGCCTCTAGATCAGTATAAATACATTATTTACACAGACGGTTCTACTCAGCCTGCCAAACGGAAGTAAACAGCAATACAGCATAGCTTGTGCGATTGTAAAAAGATATATGCATGAAGGCAAGTTCCATCCTTGCATTGTGAAGACGCAGTCTCTGGAAACTGTACAGCACAACTGGTAGGATTAAAAGCCCTATTACTGGTACTAATAAATATTGATCGGGAATTCCTCACACATATAGTGTGCGATTCATTTTACTGTGTCCAGTCTTACAATGAATATCTTCACTACTGGGGTCAGAATGGGTTTAAAGACTCAAAATTTTTTAAAATAAAGCACACATTGCTTTGGAAACAAGTGGAAGAGCTGAAAAAAGACTTGCCGAGAACTCATGTGATACACACATTGAGGCATCAACATGATGGCATTTGCGTTGAAGTGAATTCATTGGCTGATGAAGCCGCTAAGGCGACTGTGCGAACTGCTGCTGAAGCTGCTATCGCTCATTCTATCATGAGAATATATGGACAGATAATGGTAGTTGTCATTGCTTCACGCAAAAACAGCTCAGTCGTGCCAAAAGGCTTTCCACTCAAGTACTTCTACAAGTTAGCAAAATATTCTGTCTGCTGCCCGAACTGTTAGAAAGGATTTGCGAGTCTTCATAGGGACATACGCAGTTGGCACATTACATTCTAACATGGCCCCGTGTTTCGCTCTTGGGCTCACAAGGAAGCCATGGGACGTTTGGGTGTTGCATTGCGGTATTCATCTCCGTATCATCCTGAGGGAAATGTGACAGTGGAGAGGAAAAGCCGGGACTTAAGGCAATCTTTAACAGGAAGGGTGGCAGTTGGGTCAATCACCTACATGGGTTCCAGATGGCACTTAATAACAGGCCAAGAAGTTCCCTAGGAGGCCGTACTCCTTACGAGGTCCTATTTAAGATGGGCATGTGGGTATCTGACCTCGATTGTGGCAGCACAGTGGCGGAAGAAAAATTATTTGGCATCGATAACCGTTTGGCTGTTTTCCCGGAACTCAATGAATTGGGGTGCACTACAAAGCAATGGCCAAGTAAAACGTACTGCCACTGGGAAAGTAAAATCAGTCATGACAAGACCTGTCTAGGTCCCAAAAGTTGGGGATCTGGTCACAGAAAAGATTGTGGACAAGAAAGAACTTGGGCCATCTTACAGAATGCCTGTACCTGTCCTGGCTGGTTAGGAACAAGAGTAGTACTTCTTTCGCTAGAAAAGAGATTTGTCTCCATTGATCTGATCAAACCACACTATGTGGCCGATACTGAATAGAAGGCCATGTGGGCTCCTGGGTAGCCGCTACCATACAGGAGGTTCAGACAGAAAGACTGATAACATTTGAAGAGTCTTCTATACATAGTAATGGAGTCCAACAATGAAATGGAACTCGTTCCTGTTGAAATTGAACATCTGAGCACAAATGAAACACAGATTTCAATTTGGCCTACAACCGACATCTACATTAATATACCTCTACAGGAGACACCTGATGAGCTACCAAAGATAGATCAAACTGCATCTGGCTATTTCATCGATTTTTACACTTTTTCTCTAGATCCAAGTGATCCTGAGTCACTGCTGGCTTCAGTTACTCACAAAGAAAAACGTTATAATTTCTACCTTTGGCTGAAAAAAGACATACCTAGTCTCACCATGGCTAAATATCATTGTTAGGATTATTGTTCGACATAAATATTGTGCCCTAAATATCATTTCCAAAAATATTGTCCTTTTGGGTGTAGATTTTCTAATATCAACTTCAATGGGCAAGCTTTTCTAGATGTTATTTAAGCTTGATAATTTGTAAGTCGACAGTCTAACAATATTGTTTTATGTCCAATGGGGGTGCGCAACTCACAAAGGCCAGTAGTCAATTGTAGATGCAAAAATATAGTTTCTTTATTTTAATTCGTGTTAAAAGACATCAAACATAGATACTCCAGCCAACGCGTTTAATTCCCATACTGGGAACTTCATCAGGACAAATGAAAGATGTGACAAACAGCATGAATCTACCGCCTCACATTCGTAAATTTCCGCGTACAGTAGTTATAAATGAGGTGAGTTCACCCAAGATAAATGTGCGTCTTTCAATGTGCCTAATCGGCCACCGATTGATACTGATGATCTCAGCATACACGATGCGTTGTAGGTTATGACCCCACAAAAACTGGCAAATAAGCAGACTCGATCACATATATCGATTTTCTTAGGTGGTAATCTTGCGTAAGTGTTTGGCACGGTCCTGTGTATTGCACTGGGGCCCAGCAACGTGATCATGAGTATATCAACTCCTTCCAACCGTACGAGTGTTTCTCCCTCTTCTAGTGCAAAGTCTAACAATATTGTGGTACCGCACTTTCCTGGTTTTTCTTACTTTAATGGCCTGCTCCACTGAGCCAACTGCCCTGTCCACTGCTCCCATAATGGTGATGAATTTTCTCCGTCACACTTCTGGAAATTCTGAACTGTTTAATATGTGCCTCACAGTGAGGCTGGTAATGGACATGCACAGTTTTGCTTCATGACAGTACTTTATGCCACTGCAGCCTGCTGTGAAGTCTTTTAGGATCGTGAGGCAGTTTGTGGTTACTGGGTGGTATCCTGTGTAGGTAGCATTGTTGTTTATCAGTGTGTCCACGGACAGAGGCAATATTGCACTAAAACTGGAAACCTAAGTTACTCTCTTTAAGCACTTGACGCTGGAGAAGAAAGGCGAGGAGTGAGGGCTTATGTTAGTAGATAATTACAGCTGTGAAGAGGAACAGGAGGTAAAAAAACATTAAGCAACGTCACATGATTGTCAACCGCACACAGCGAAATTCATTGAAAAAACTGACAGAGTGCTGTCTCTGCTTAATTTGAGCCGGTGATTTCGGGTGCTCAGCACCACCACCAAACTTAATTGTCAACACCAGCGCTTGTGACAGTCTATCACAAGGGGGCACTGTCTGGCTAATTTATGGATGACTGCAACAACGGTTAATTATTAATTCAATATACATTAAAAATGGCTATCACCTGCCGCCCAAGCCATTCTTATAGCTTTGGGGGCCTGAAATAGTATGAATTTAATATTAATTTTCAATTTATTATTAACCGTTCGATTGATTAAAATCATTATAGTAAAATATATACAACTATTCGCCCCCCCTTCCCTGCCTCAAGCATGCTCATAACATTGTGTGAATTGTACTTACAGGTATAGAAAGCAACCAATGAAGATGTCTGCCCTTTGTTAACATTAATGTATTCGCCTGTGCAGATATTTAAAATTACAGAGCTATTTACAACCAAATGCCAAGTGAGGCATCCTTAAACCAATAAATAGCTAAAGACTTAAAAGTCCGGGATTGTTTAAAACAGGTAATCAAGTGAGGCCCTTATTATGCACACCTTCTAGACATGAAAGGAATATACTGTACTTTAACATAGTAGGGGTAAAGCACAGAAGGCACATTTAAAATGCGTTTTGCTAGCCATCAAGGTCTGGAGTTAATCTGTGGCAACTTAGTAAGTGCTAGGCTAATAGAATTTGTAGACTTCCCCAGCATGGCTAGGTTGCATGGCATATTTTCTCTGAAGCACAACTCCAAGGCCTCCCTGCAAGTCCTAACTCCCTTTGCCCTAGACATAGGACAAAGCAGGCAACATCGTTAGTCAATCAGTTTGAGGCAGCAGCAAAATAGATGCAGCCAGGATTCTTTGTGATACAAGCATAGACTGCACAAGACAGCGTCCCCCTTGCATGCCCAGGCTAGTTAAAGTCTGAAATAAATTGGTAAAGCGGAGAGTCTCATGTAAAGGATTTTCTGCTAGCCTGAACTGTCAGGGCATCCTGTAAATAAAGTTGTGCTTTTTCCATAATGTAAGATGCATCCAATGGCACTGTGATGAAGCTGGGGCACAAATTTGCAAAGTCTTTCTCAAATGAGGTTACCAGTTCTGCCTGTTTACCCTTTTTTTCAGGCTGATAATGGAATGTCAGGGGAGTACAGTCTTTCTGCGTTGATCTTCAAGCTGCCAATTGCCTGACCGAGCCCAATTTGCCAGGGGGAACCCTCCTCCTCAAATATATTCCTCAATTGGTATTTGAGTGACTTCTCATGGGGTCTCAAGACCCTCATTGAATACTTTAATAGGTACCCCTGGCTTGCCAAGTCAGGCCTCCAGAGTTCAAATTCCAACATCAGCCTCACTCTTCTGGCAAGCCACACGGATGATAGTACTGACTTGTATCTCTTAGTCTGTGCTGCAT
Organism: Triturus cristatus; assembly: GCF_964204655.1. NCBI lineage: Eukaryota > Metazoa > Chordata > Amphibia > Caudata > Salamandridae > Triturus > Triturus cristatus. The sequence goes on from NC_140588.1 coordinate 517,496,923, forward strand.
TTAGATACCTGTCCAGGGTACCTGGAAAAGCCACGTGTCCGTAGTTGATGGCCAGAATCAATTTTGCTTTCAATACTGTCAGCATGGGCTCTGCGGTTGGACATAACAGCTGGTTGCTTACAGGCACGTGCATCAAAGGAAAACCCGGTTGCAAACGGGCAGATTCTCAGAATCTGCCCCTTTGCGACCGGTATTTTTGCATTTGGGATGCATCAAAAATGCAAAAATTTGGGATGATGCATCTGGTAGGGTTTGATTTGACCTGAACCCATGTCCCCATGTGGTCAATTTTCCTCATAATCTTCTGCGGTCCACCCTCTCAAAAGCGGTATAAAGCAGCAAAACATGGGCGGATGCTTCCTCATGACCGCTTTTGTGGATAAATATGCCAACGCTATGATGTTGTCCATTGTTAAACAGTGTTGCCTGAATCCTGACTGGAAAAACTGGAGGATTTGTATTTCCTTTACCTATAACTCCAGCTTCTTCAAGAGAATTCAGGCGTAAGCATTGGCTTGTAGGTCAAGCAGGTCCACAAGCCTGTCATTTTCTGGATTGGAGCAATCGCCTTTTTTGTAGATAGGAAAAAGTATTGAACCTCTCTGAGAGCACGGAGTTGTTTCAGTGATAAAAGCATGATTAAAAAGAGGAGTTAAAATTGACGCCCAAAAATCTTGTGCCGATTTAAATACTAAGGCCGGATTCTTATTCGGCCCTGGTGACCCATCCTTACTTATTTTATTGATGGTCACTATTACTGCACCTTCGGTGATTGAAATGCCTTGAGAGGTGCTAGGGACTAGTTCTGAACAACACATTGAGGCTACCACCTTCTCTAGTGAATCGGTTGAGTACAGTTGTTTGACATACCTTCTCCAGACTTGTTCGGCAACCCCATTCCCCATTGTCATTCCTGGGTTGTCTAGCCATTTACTTTAAGCCACTCCATTTCAATATGCTCCCATATTTTCTTTTTATAAGCTGACCTTAGAGCTGCATGGAACAGCCTTCAGTTAATTTGACACCTCTTTTGTTAGCTTTCAGGGCCCTGCATCTGACTAAAGCGATTGGGAATATATGATGTCATTGCAGGGTTATTGCACAGTACTTTGTGTCGTGTATTCCCCAACTCTTGTTGAAGGAACACAATAAGCCCTTCCAAATCACCTATTACTGAGGTTGAGATGGATGGATTACAACCAAACTTTCCCTTCTATACCCAGATTAACAGTTTGTCTCCTAGTTTAGCTGACTATTGAATCTCTGGAGAACCATATAGCGCTTTTCCCCTGTTGTTTCTCCGATCACTTAAAGTGAGTTAGCAGTCGGGGCAGCTAACTGCAAGGTGGCACACAGGGGCCTGTGATCTCTTTACCCTCCGTCATCAATTTCAAAATCTTCATGCCTGGCTGCAGTCATGTCACTGACTAAGATATAGTAAATTGTGGACGTATTCCTAAAATTGGCTTTCGGCTGCCAGGAAGAAAAGCGGGTTCCCATTAGTGAGTGGGTTGAACACAGCTTGTGGTTGTGAAGATAAACATGGAAAGGAGCAGCCCAATCCACACACCTGGGGAAATCAGATGTTTTGTCCAGGTCCCTCATATTGAAGTCCCCAACTATAATTGCCTGGTGAGAGTCATATTTAATCAGTAGGTCATCGAGCATTCTTGATAGGGATTCCATAGTGCCTTTCGTCTGAGTCTGAGCGGGGTTAAAGTAACGGTTAATTAGCAGCAAACTAAGGGATTGGGAGTTCAGCTTCAGGCCTTTAATAAGCACATTTGGATATCAGGTGATTTAATTGGTATTGCACTGGCAACAATTTATCGGTCGTGGTTTTGAAAAACCGAAGGACCTCCATATGGCCATCGAATATGTTCTGTTTGGAGGTTGAAACATGGAATTCATAATAGCCTAACAGTGGTGTTGTGTTCATAGCCCAGGTCTCTAGGAAGCACACAATGTCACAATTGGATAGGTAGTACTGAACCAATTTGTCCTTGGTGATTGTCATTATCCCTGCTATGTTCCAGGAGATGATTGACAATTGTGTTGGGCAGGGGCTTCCCCCTTTCCTGATCAACTGGTATACCAGTTGTTAGGAGTACTGCCTCTATGTTCTTAAACTGCTGTGGAAGCAGGCGAAGGTGGGCATAGTTGTGAAGCTTGTTGGTCATTGCTATAAATTATCCTGATGTTAGTAGGAATGTTTAGACATGTTTTGATAATGCTGCTTCTTTTGAAGTTGCTGTTAGTACCCCGCCAAACTGAGAAATCCCCCTTTGTCCCATAGATGGGATTGAGGACATGCAGGGTGATTTAACATCTATACCCCAATCAGCTAGCTGCTGCATTTTCCCTACTACTGCAAGTTGAAGTCGCTGTTGGCAGAGTCCCACCAGGGTCGACATGGTGTCCCCGGGGAGGTTTAGGAATCTTACCCACTCCAGATCATCTGAGTCAATTTGTGCAAGGGATGGAATATGTTTGAATAAGTGAAAAAGTTTGCTCCTATTCAGGATACCATGGGGGCCTTTGATTTGATATCTGGGAGCAAGCACAACCTTATAGGTGTTGGAATTTGTCTTTGGAGGCTAATTCTTCTACTGTTCTTGGGCCCCAACCTTGATTGATAGGTGGGGGACCAGGGCGAATTGGAACCCTTGGGTTATTACCTGTTTGCTGGCTAGATGCCCTTCCTGAGATAGGAGCCGGACTCTCTTTTGTCACCGGTCTCTGCTGTGAAAATATGGGAGACCCTTGCGGACGCATTAGTGCCTCCACACTAAAGGTGCTGGCTCCTAAGACCTGAGTGCTGGCATCCATCTTTGTGAGATTTATCACTGGTACTTCTAGTAACCTTGAAACTAAAGTTGTCCTGTCAGGGTCATGACAGTCCTGCGTGTTGCTGGAATGAAGCGGGGTCTTTTGCCCTGGAGACCTTCCATCTTTTGCTGCCCCTAATTTAGCCCCCTGTTTAATAGTGAAAATCAGGTAAAGTGACTTTTTGTTGACATGATTTCCTGGAGTGAGTCTGTTCCAGCTGGATGGCAGTATCATCCTTCTTCTAACTTTGGCATTTTTATCGAGTTTCCTCAGCTTTTTCTGGTCTCTCCTTGATAGAAGGTTGTCTGGTGGCACAGGGTTAAGTGGAGCCACTGTGTCATTGCTATTCGAATCAAATATCTTTATTCGGGTATTTGAGAATATCCATAAAAGATGCACATCATAAAACAATCTTACTTTAGTTAAAAACTTCAATCATTATACATAAAACACGTAAAATCGACAATGATAAAACCCCACTATACATGGGAGTAAAAAACGGGACAGTCAAGTACTATAATCCATTATATGCGACTTTCTCAGACAATTAGTATATTTTATGTACATTTAAACTGGGGAGCGACCCTAACAGTTAGTCCTCTCCTCTGGTGTTTCTTAGTCTAACTGCCAATCGCAAAAAGTGCACAGTGCTAAATAATACAAAGGGGTCAGCGGAGAGTTTAAGAAATAAAAGGGCCACTTTAGCCTGTCTGATTTTGGAGCGTTTCAGAATGGTTTTTAAAAACCGTGTCCTTGGGTAAGCATAAAATGGGCAAATTAGGACGAAATGAAGGGTATCTTGCGGAGATCGTAGATCGCAGCCGCAACACCCTTTTATGCTTACATCGCTTGCAAAACCAGCTGGGACTGATAGGATATGGTGCAAAAGGTTTAGCCTGAATCTTGTCATCAGGAATCTATCCTGTCTATTGTGTATATTGGACAGGTAAAATTCCATGCCCACACAAGTTTTTGTGAGCTGGTATTGTCTTACGGTGCTTTTCCGCCCTTCCCTTTCCTCTCTAACCCTGGCTGAATATCGTAGGAAGTCTGCCTTTATGACACCCTTGTCTCTGTTAGCTAGTGTGGCGGGATCATTAAAGAAATTGGCATGGCCCAGACTGTTTAGTGTGTCCCTTACATATTTAAGCCAGGGTATTTGAGGCCCCTTGTCCCCCTTCATACATTCCTCCAAGATTTGTCTACTTAGACTTGCCTCAGGGTTTGTCCAGATTTTAATCCAACAAATGATATGTTTGAGGCAAGCCCTCTCACTAATATGGGAAATACCCAGCTCTTCGTGGACTATAAAGGAAGGGGTGCTTTGAGGCACTTGCAGGAGTCTTCTTAAAAACTTGTTTTCCTCCAATTGAATTTTTTCCCCGTCTGTGAAACCCCACACCTCACTTCCATACAGGGTTTTAGCGCAGCAGACAGAACTATATAAGTGCGCTATTTCATTGGGTGACCAACGGCCAAGTCTGCGTGCATAATTCATTATTGACCCCACCGCACTAGGGTGTTGGCTACATTTGTGACTTACGAGGGGTTTAAAATGTAGGTCTTTATCGAATAGGATCCCCAGATAGTTAAAAAGTTTTACCTTCTCGAGTTTATGTGTACCTATGGTAAAAACGCAATTCTTTTGGGGGGTTTTACGCACTTCCATAACGTATGACTTTGTGAGGTTAGGAACTAGGTCAAGGTCTGCCATAAAACTAACAAATCCGCTAATGAGGGCCTGCAAGCTCCTACCTGTGCGCGCCAAGAGGACCGCGTCGTCTGCATATAGGAGGACGGGTATGCCTCTCCTCCCGATGCAGGGACAATCTGCCTCCAAGTCTCCGAGCGCCTTATCGAGCCCATTGATGTAGAGCGTGAACAGGAAGGGCGCAAGGATGCATCCTTGTCTCACCCCACCGCGACACTGAAAGTCCTCTGTGACATCGCCCTCATCAGTAAATCTGACCCGCGCCGTGGTGTTTTGGTGGAGCATTCGTAAAGCATGGATCAATCCTGGGTCCACGCCCATGGCTCTCAAGATTTCCCACAGCTTTCTTCTGTTCACACAGTCGAAAGCTGCTGAGAGGTCCATAAATGCCAAATAAACTGTACCTTCCCTGGCCACGGTGTACTTTGCCACAAGATGATAAAGATTAAGGCATTGGTCAGTTGTGGAATGCCAATTTCGGAAACCATACTGCACATCCGTGATGATGTTGTATTCATCGGCCCAAATCATTAAGCGGTTTAGAATGACTCTCCTCAAGACCTTCGCCGTAACATCTATGAGGGATATTGGGCGATAACATTGTGGTTCATTTCTATTACCCTTCTTGAATATGGGCACGATGACGGCCGTAGACCAGGATCTAGGCATACCTACCTCAATAGGTGTGTTGAACACCCTCGTTAGTATGGGCGCCCAAAGGTCTATCTGGCTTTTAAATAAATCTGGGGGTATCCCATCCGGCCCTGGCGCCTTTCTCAATACCAGGCCATCTATGCCCAATTGGACCTCAGCCACCGTAATGGGTGTCCAGGCACAGGAAGAGAGTCCTATGACTGGAATTGTCTGCTCCTCAAATTCCCCGCGATTATACAAGCTGATGAAGTGCGCCTCCCACGCTTCTGGCAAGATATGAGACGCCACTTGGGGTTTGTTTGGGGGTTGGAAACACGGGGCATTTATTACCCTCCAGAAGCTGCTCATGTCTCTGAGCTCTGCGGCCTCTCTTAAAGATTCCCATGCTTCAATTTGTAAGGAAGTTTTCCGCAACTAGGTTGCTTTTTTGTAGCGACTCCTGCATGCGGCGATCTTTCCTTTATCCTTTGGGACTGTTGTTAGAGCCAACTTCAGGTCCCTGTGGGCCTTTGAACAGTTCTTATCGAACCATCTAGGGTGAAAATCTGCCTGGGGCTTAGGTTTACTTCTTAAAAGGCTATCTATATGCTGAGCAGTACCCTTGAACGCTATAATCAGGTCCGTCCCATCTACGTTAGGATCTAGGCACCTCCAGGTGTTATTTTCTGCATTGGCGAGGAGAACTCTATGGAGTTCATTGCCATCAATGTTACTCCATTTAATTCTCCTCCCCTGATCCCTAGCCCTATATTCGCCCACGGTTTTCTTTTTAGCCACTTTGATACAGAGCATGTCCACCAGTGACAATGCCAGAGGGTTATGGTCACTGAACACGCTTGGCATTATCTCAAAGTGGCCTACCCTACTTTCTAAGACAATGGATATGAAGATGTAATCGATAATTGAGTCATTTCCCCTTCCCTTAAAGGACGGAACCATTGTATCAGGTGTCCCGCACCCAATCATGTCCATCGTGTGAGTTAGAGCAAACTTGCTCAAAATTCTGCTAAGTGCCAGACCCTCTCTGGAGTGCTCCGGGTGCCAGCCCTTAGTAGAAGGACAGGCATCCCACGTACCACCTTCCCATTTCAGGTGGGGGCACTGATGGCAGTTAAAATCCCTCATAAGGATTAACTGGGTGCCTGCATCCCTTGTGTCAATTAGGCTAGTCAGCCTCTCCTCCAGCTCAGCCAAATTTAACAGAGATTGTCCCGCATTATAAAAGTTTATAAAAATGATCTTTGTACCCTTAGTTGTAAATCTTACACCCTGGAGGCAACTTGAATCCCACCCCAGGTCTACCCACCTCCCTTGCAGGGCCAATGCCACGAACATAATTAACCCACCCTTGGCGCGGCCCATGGGTGATTTCCGGGCCGCGACAAAAAACGATTTATAGCCTTCGAGGAATGACGCATTATTGCTTGTTTCCCATGTTTCCTGGAGACAGATGACATGATGTTTTTTAATGAAGTCTAGCCAGTCCAAATTTTGGGTCTTGGTTACAAGCCCTGCAATGTTCCAGGAAATCAGCCTCAGTTCTTTGTGATTTAAATCTGGGCCCTTGAGTGCTCCGGGCAACTTTCTTGGGGGAGTACACGTATTTAAACAGTTAACTGAAGGGGTCATGATTTCAGCTTCCCTCCCCAACCCTACTGCGTTGCCAACTACTAAATCTAAATCAGGTGCCCCTAGTTCCAGATCAGGTGCCCCTAATGGGTATGTGTCTCCAATAATGCGATGATTATCTGGTTCTATCTCAATCTCCCCGCTCCCTATTTTCGTCAGTCAGTCTTGCTCATCCAGGGTGGACAAACTTGAGAGGGGGGCAAATCTGTTCACTACATTACTACGAACCTCCTCCCTCCTTTTCTTAACGACCCCAGACCCCTGCCATCTCGTCCCAGTCTCTCGGGCTCTATTCTTGTAAAAGAAATGCAGGGGTAACATCCTAATACAGGACACATTTCCACCCTCCTCGTGACGGTTATCAAGCAGATCTCTGACTAGCTCGGGGTTAAAATTGACAATCACACAGTCGCCCGCAAATTTTTTCTCAGTGTTTCCAATCCAGGCAGCTCTCCTAGCCATAAGGATGTGCCTGTGCTGCAAACTCCTGGCAGATGTATTACTGAGTAGCCAGTGCGAGGCTTTATTAATCAGTGTACTGGTCGTTTCTTCACTATCTTTGTTAAGGCCAGGCACTCCTACTAACACAATCGAGTAGGGGCTAGAAGCGGGGGGTAAATCCAGTGTCTGGAGGCCTGGGGTACTCTGGGCGCAAACATTCCCAATGATCTTGTCAGCATTATCAGGCTCTTTTAGTCCCCGACAGACGTCCTTAGGGTCAGGAAGGATTCGTGTGTTACCCTGGGCCTTACAACACGGGATCCCGTTACTTGTATTCACTTGTTCCAAGTGTATTTCCCTGTGATCGCTGGGCCCGGGGTCAATATTAGTAGCGGCCTTATTCCCACAATCAGCCATTACTGGTTCCTCCTCCCTCCTCTGTGGCTTGGTCCTGGATGGCTGTCCGCTAACTGGGTCTACCATCCTACTTATTTTCCCAACCAGGTTGGAAATTGCTGTCATGACTGGATCTAGATGTAGAAGTAGGAGCTGTTCCATTTTTTCCCCCAAATGCTGTGGTGATGTCATGCAGCCCACCACCCCGTTTATATTTTGGCAAGCTGGACATACTGTGTTCTCAGGGTTCATATTACCTCCTTTGCTAGGCTTAGTTTGCCCTCTGCGGCTAGGCTTGCTAGGACGGTTTGCTAAGAGCGTTCCACCTCTATCTAGGTGCCCTGTCACTAGTTGGGATCTCTTGGAGCGTGTAATCACTTCACTAATGGGGGCCTGTGTGGGTTCTGTATTAGGCGCTAATCGTTGGACGCTAGTCGCCCCCCTTAGATCTTCTCCTCCCAATGTATTATTTTCGATAACCAACAGGATGTTGGTATTGCCAGACAATTGCTTCGGGCTGCCTTTATTGGTGAGGTCTGTTATGGTCGGGCCTAATGTATCTGAGTCCCCCTGTGAACTACACTCTGCCACCGTTAGTATGTCAGTGGAGTCGGACTGGATTGGATGGGCTTGTGTTACTTGGGATAAACGGGCCCCTCCACCGGGCGTGGGGCAGAGAGCTATATTCCCCAACGAGGACCGTTTCTTGGCTATTAGGGAATCTAGCGAGAGCCGCTGCTCAGTCAGCTGGATCTCATGGGCTAACAGTGACTCGGCGCGTATAATAAAAGCGTCCAGGGTACCCTTTACCCCTCCCTCCATCCTTGGTTGGTGGTTCTTTGACTTGACCATAGTCCAGAATTTTTTTTATTTGTTATTGTTGACGTTACCCCACCTGTTTATACTAACGCCGAAATTGGGGGTAATGTGCCTGATAAATACAGTATCCACATCAATGCCTCTTAGTGGACACCTCAGACCCACCAATGGGGACTGTCAAAGAAATCAATCTTAACAGCACCAAATAATATACATATAACTAGGAGTAAAACGACCTGATTAACAGTGCTGGATGCAAGAGTCTCAGAGTCCAATGGATGAGGCCGGGGATACTTCCACACAGTTAGCTCCCCGCGTAGGCGCAAGGGACAGGGCCAGGCCCGGCCTCCTTCGGCCCCGGACGGCCACAGACGGCCCGCCCTTTGCCCGGGCTTCCACAGACGGCCCGCCCTTTGCCCGGGCTTAGCCCGGCTGGTCCCGCGCGCGTCCCGCGACGCGGAGGAAGTCTGCAGCTTATGAGCGCCTCCAGGCGCGAAAGCGAGATTGTTTGGGGCAGGGCCACTGCAGGGGCTTCTGGGGGCTGTGGTCTCCTGCCTCCGTTACCACGAGGACCGCAGCAGCCACCCCAGCAGAAAGCGGTTACAACACCTCGGGCGCCGTGCAGTCAAGCGTCCCCTCCAAGGTTCAGGTAAAGTTTAAATAGGCGCTGAATCCTGCCATTTGAGGCTCCCACTCCACCGAGGGAGTCTGCAGCTTATGAGCGCCTCCGGGCGCGAAAGCGAGATTGTTTGGGGCGGGGCCACTGCAGGGGCTTCTGGGGGCTCTGGTCTCCTGCCTCCGTTACCACGAGGACCGCAGCAGCCACCCCAGCAGAAAGCGGTTACAACACCTCGGGCGCCGTGCAGTCAAGCGTCCCCTCCAAGGTTCAGGTAAAGTTTAAATAGGCGCTGAATCCTGCAAATTGAGGCTCCCCATTGCTATTCCTTTTGGGCTCAACCAATTCCCTTGGGCTGACCCTCGACTCGGCGGTAGGCTCTTCAGGCTGTAACTCTGGGGTCAAAGGACCCTGAATATACTTCTAGTTGATACAAGCTTTTGTTTTTGGGCTCGTTGGGGGTGAACCTACCCCTATTGAAGCCTGGGAGATGGGATTTCCAGAGATGTTAATCTGGTAGTTGCTGGGGTGCCCTCCCACCTCCTGGATATTGCTACAATATCCACGAGTATCTCCGGGAGAGTGGCCCACTTCTCAATAATTACTGGAAATGAGCAAGAGCAAGACTTTGTGGCCAGATCACTAAGAATTTTATCTTCGATTATCCCCATCCTAGGGCTTAGGTTCACGAGGCACTGTGCTATTGACTGTAGAAGGTCTATTTGGACCGCCATTTTTGTGGGCTGACATATTAAGGCTCTTCCTATGATGTTTTTTGTCGCCCATATGGCTCTAGACTGCAGGTCTTCATTGACAAGAGAAAATTGAGTGTTGGCAGGAGATTCCGTTGCCGCCACTGTTGTTCTAAACAGTTTTGAGTTTAGTTCTACAGCTCTTTATATTTTGCCGCCTAGTTTTGGAGGAAGGAGGGTGTGAGATCGCCCGCCTCATTAGATTCAGCAGTCAGGCCAATTACTGGTGGAGGAGGCTCTGGAGTGGCTGGCAGAGTTTCCTACCTTGAATCTTCAATACCAGATCCACTGTGACAATGAATTTGCATAAAAATAATTTGAAGTCTGCGTCCTTTATTTGAATCCTCCTTGTCTCTCGCTAGATTATGGGTCTTCGTTGAGATTGACGTCGCTGCCTTCCTTTCTTGTCAAGAGGGAGAGATATTAAAATCATTAGTGTCTTGGTGGCCTTGGTTGTGCCCAAGTCAGTCGTGCCCCTCTCTCTAGGCATGATTGCGATCTGCACTTAGGGTAGATCTTACTTGAGAGGGGAATATTAGCCATGCACAAGCTTGAACAGGCCCTCAAGAGAATTAATTCAGCCCCTTCTGTTTCCCCAACTGTAGAAAGATCCAAAGCGGGTCTTGGACTTGCATCTATTTGGGAGAACTGCGTGATGAGATCTGGTTGGGGAGATTTAAATGGAAGCTTCCATGATGGGTGTGGCTGGACCGTGCTCCATGTGACTTTTAAGAAGACCAAACTTCATGTGGTAAATTAACAACTTCTTTATTGGAGTAGGTAAATGGCCCCCGGTTGTGAAGGTACAAGGCTGCTGAACATCCAGCTTCCTTGAATCTAACAACTCCAGATTCTGAAAGTGGAGCCAAGTTGCCATGTTCCGAGAATACATGAGGAGGCATAACACATGTCCCTTCTTTGCATTTAAATCACAACAAACAAACAAGATAAAAACAAGACATTGAAACCACATTGTAAGGAATAAACATATCCTATACACTCAAGAAGATATTAATACCACACATAGTCAGCCAATCCCTGTGGTCTGGCTCTGACGCTTGCACTGGATTCTCTCTTACACAGATCACGATTCTGGTACCTGACCCCCTGCCATCTCATCTATTCGTTTTTTAACACTCCACTGCACATAGCCAATTTCTGGGAGTTTCACCATTTGCCATCAGGCAACTTGACATTGTTTCCCACAACCTTTACCACCCTCCTTGGTGCGGAAAACTTGGAACCTCCCTTCCTTTTGAGGTTGTCAACCTTTGCCCTGACCCAGGTGCCATTTGCGAAAATCTTGTCAACCATCTTAACTTTCTCGTTGTGATGATCATCATACCTTGTTTTATAATCGTCAATTTTCTCACGTAATTTGGCAAAGTCCACACATCGTGGCCCAGACCTAGCTATCCAGGCTGGAACTGCCACCAGAGATGCCACCCTTCCCTTAAGAAGGCAAAAAGGAGTTTTCCCTGTTACTGTATGCGGAGTGACCTGATAATTCCTTAGCATCTCCTTCACTTGTCTTCTCCAACAGAGGTTGCTTGCCAAGGCCAACTGAATGCTTTCCCCCAAAATACGGTTGAAATGCTCAATTAAACCATTTCCCCTAGGATGATACACAAGTGTTTTGAAGTGCCCCATTCCCCACTTTTTAGGGAACTCGCTGAATTCTTCAGATGAAATTGCGGGCCATTGTCAGTCATAATTTCAGCTGGGCAACCTTCTCGGCGAAAGATTTCTTCACAAAATGCTTTTACTTCCTTTACAAATCCTACTTCAGGCCATTCAGAAACAATAATCCCTCATAACAATAAGCTTTGTTAGGACAACATCCTCTGACACAGTTCTCATCCACTCATCCTCCTTAATGGCACTCCTGAAATCAGATACCACAGCCACCATCCATTCACTCTCCTCAATCTCCTCATTAAAGGATAACGGCAATCTGGATAGACAGTCCGGTTTAACATTTTTTGTACCCAGGACATACTTAACAGTGAACAAATATTCCTGTAACGTATATAGCCATTTGGCAATGCGAGGTGTGTCCTTCCCTGCACCTGTCGTCGTGAATAAATCCACAAGGGGTTTGTGGTCAGTACGCAGCTCAACCTCCAACCCCCACACAAATGTTAAAAAATGTTGCACACCCCACCAACAGGCAAGGGCCCCTTTCTCCTCTGTAGAATAACAACTTTCTGCACCCTTCAATGTCTGTGATGCAAAAGCTACCACTCTCTCCTTATTGTCCTGAATTTGCATCAAAACAGCCCATAGACCATGATTACTGGCATCCGTTACAATAATGTTTTTATCCTTGGGATCAAATGACTTGAGTGCCACCTACCCACTGGGAAGCCAGTGGGTAGGGTTTTTCCTACTTTTCTACCCTCAATGTCTAAATTGTGCTCTAAAATGGCTAATTTTCTTTTCTTTTCGCGACAAACACAACCCCACCAATTGCCTCAAGGTACATCATGAAGGCGTCCTTCCCGTCCTCCCATCCCATGCATGGTTGCTCAGGACTGTCTAAAAAAACAGGAGGAGGTGGTATGCCCTGCAAAGACATCGCAATGTTTTTTTGAATAAAAAGGAAAGATAATGAAATTTAGTACTTTAACAACGTGCTTAGAATTAGAGATGTGCCAGTCACCAGAAAAAAAATGTGAACAGGTTGGTACTGGCAAGAATAATGAGGAGGTGTCACTGAGTAAGATGACAAGCTAATAGTATCACCCCCAAAAACTTCCCAGTACACAGTGTGCAAATTTCTTACCGCAACTGTGCCCAGATCAGTACACCACTTTTGTGCAAGTTTTACCTGTCACAGTGTGACAGATCGATGCGGCAGGAGATGTGGATGTGTGCACTCCGATGAGCGTTGAATGTGTCACAGATCTATCCAGCTTAAACAAATAAATTACACATGGTGTGCCTGTCACCGTGATGACAGGCCGAATGCACTGGAAACGTAAACGTGTGCTATTCAATCAGGGACGTATGTCATTACATCGCATACTAATACCACGCATGCCATTACAACACGGGTATTACTACGCGATGTAAATCACATCGCATGCCATTACATCGCATACTTTTACCACGAGTATGCCTTTACCATGCATGCCATTACAATGCAAAGGCATGCGTGGTAAAGCTATACTCGCGGTAAAAGTATGCAAGGTAAGTGACAACCCTACCCCTACACCTACACAACACACTACTCCCACCCCTACACTACCCCTAACCCTAAAACACTACCACACTACACTACCCACACTACTCCCACCCCTACACCACCCTAAACCCTAAAACAATACAACACTACCCACACTACTCCCACCCCTACACTACAACAATACAACACTACAACACTACCCACACTACTCCCACCCCTACACTACCCTAAAACACTACTACACTACAACACTACCCACACTACTCCCACCCCTACACTACCCTAAACCCTAAAACACTACTACACTACAACACTACCCACACTACTCCCAACCTTACACTACCCTAAACCCTAAAACACTACTACACTACCCACACTACTCCCACCCCTACACTACCCTAAACCCTAAACCCTAAAACACTACTACACTACCCACACTACTCCCACCCCTACACTACCCTAAACCCTAAAACACTACTACACTAGCCAACCTACAACCACCCCTACACTATCCTAAACTCTAAAACACTACTACACTACAACATTACCCACACTACTCCCACCCCTACACTACCCTAAACCCTAAAACACTACACTACAACACTACCCACACTACTCCCACCCCTACACAACCCTAAAACACTACTACACTACCCACACTACTCCCAGCACTACACTACCCTACCCTACCCTAAACCACTACCCCCACCCCAAGCACAATCAGCCTTACCTCTTTCCTCGTGGTTCCAGCGTCGCCGTCTCTGCTCCCGGTTCCTGCTTCCTGCAACTACGTGGATAGCCATTACATCGCATGCGTTGTAAAAGCGCATGCGATGTAATGGTATGCGTGGTTTTTACCACGCGTTGTAACATCGCATGCGTTGTAACACATGCGATGTAATTGCAACGCGTGGTAAAAACCGCGTTGAAATGGCTGTTCCCCTTCAATCAGTGGTGTGCCTGTCACCGAACAGACAGATTGATACATCAAAGTGGTAATATATGTGTCATATTCGCCAATCAGCTGTAGAAGCTGTAACATGATGATGGACGAGTAGCATGGGCACGAGGCACGCAGGAGATGAGACGCGCTAAAACTTGGAGTTATGAAGAGGAACTGTGGTGCACTGTGACGTGGGTTAAGTGGTAAGTGTTAGTAATCCAAAAGGGGGGACAGAGGGGCTATATTTAAGGAGGTCCAATGTACAGGCCCCACCAGACTATATCCAAAACGGGGTACAGAGTTCCTCAAGTACTAGAAGGAGGAGATACGGTTGGTAAATGGAAGGTTCATTCACCAAGGCTTGTTGGTAGAAAACAAAGGAGTCAGGGAAATTCCTTTAGGTGGAACTAATGCTCTCACACACCCAGCAAGCTAGGTGTCATGCTTCATCATATGAGCATTGCCCCTCGTCAAGTCGGCGCTGCAATCCTTGACGGGCACCCGAAACCGGGGCTCTTTATCGGGGATCTTTTGTTCCTGCCGGTATTTGCTTGGGTGTGAGGGGCCTAGTAAGAAAAATGTAGCAGAAGGAGGAAGTGTGCAATAAATGATGAAGCATGACACCTAGCTTGCTGGGTGTGTGAGAGCATTAGTTCCACCTAAAGGAATTTCCCTGACTCCTTTGTTTTCTACCAACAAGCCTTGGTGAATGAACCTTCCATTTACCAACCGTATCTCCTCCTTCTAGTACTTGAGGAACTCTGTACCCCGTTTTGGATATAGTTAAGTGGTAAGTGCACATGACTGCCTAGCTGCAAGAGAACACATGCTGCACTGCACGGGGCTCAATTATGCCTCCGAGCGCGCACAGTGACCGTTATATGCTGGCTTGTGCTATGCCGGCTGTAACGCTGTTGTAGCAAAATAATAGGAATGCTGCCGACAAACAACACAGTGTTACTCACTCGTAGCTCGCCACACTCAGCGTGAATGTCCTTGCAGCTCGCCGTTGTTGGCAGACAGTGGCAAAACACTGAACTGTTCTTTTCGAATATATGTCGTTACTACGCATTCCGTTGCAACGCATGCCTTTACCACGCATGCGTTACAACAGAATGTTTTTTCTACGCATTGCCTTTACCTCGATTTTTCCTTTACCCTGCTTTTTCTTTTTTGGGGGGAGACCCCCCCAAGCCCCCTTTCTTCTTTTTTTTGCCTTTTTCGCAGGTCTTCGCCGACACTGAAAAAGAACTGACGCATTTTTTCGGATTAGGAAGACGTTGTTCTGTGATGACATTGCTTGCGTGGTAAAGATGGTCGTTGAAGCATTACACGTTGTGAAGATGCTTACGAGGTAAGTGTACCGTTGTAAACGTAATGCGTAGAAAATGCTTCATGGTAAAGGCTGTTTCCCGTTCTTTTCCAGGGGCGGCAGGTTCAGTTTCCGATCAAACGTCTGGTCGTGTCGTTATGGTTCTCCGGTCCGATCGTCGCCACTTTTAAGACCAAACTTCATGTAGTAAATAAACAGCTTCTTTATTAGAGTAGGTAAAGGGCCCCCGGTGGTGAAGGTACACGGCTGCTGAACATCCAACTTCCTTGAATCTGACAGCTCGAGATTCTAGAAGTGGAACACAGTCGCCGTGTTCCGAGAATACATGAAGAGACATAACAGTGACCCTTGTGGATGTTAGTAGTGAGACGACTTCCTCATTAGGAACTGTGTCTGGGAGGTGGGCAGACCTCTTTTTAGGCTCCATCGTACTGAGGCGAAAAGGTCCTTGGGGCAGGCTGCGGGGATTTTAATTCTGTCGATTATGGGAGGGGGTGCCACTAACTTATAGAGTATGGCCCTATTGAACCTTCTTTTTGCATCTTATTGCTGCAAGTTGGCTTAATTAGCCACTCCTGCAGAGTCCAATAGCCCTCATCCATGACAGGCCACCCAACTGCCTTATGCAATTATGCTCTTATGAAGCTGTAGAGCCCCAGGTCCCAGTGAGGTAATTTTCCAGGCAGCTGTTCTTTATCTGCAACACCTACTCCAGCAGGGTGAGTAAGAGTGAACTCTACCTCCCTGCTGCGAGAGTTTCTACCAGGGAAGAGGGATCGAAGACACTGCAGCTGGGCTGAGCTCTCAGAGACTCCACAAGCCGCACCCAGACCTAGCTGGGACACTTCCATGGCGTCCTCGGGGCACACTCCAACTCCCCCCGCCGCTGCTATTGAGCTGGGGAAGCTTCAGGAAGCTTGAGGAAGAGGCCAAGGCTATAGGACAGGGGAAGGCTTCAAGAGGAACCCAGAGCCAAGCTGCAGGGTCCAGGTTGGTTCTGGAAGAGCTGATGGGCTCCTGTACCCCTGGGCACCTGCTCCTCGCTAACCAAGTCCGGTCCGCTGTGCTCCCCCTCACTCCTACGAATATCAGCACAATGGTACAGCTGCAGCCTCACTTTCATGGTTCAACCGCAACCCAGCGCTCCGCACACTGCACTTCTGGTTCTGCGCGGTATCAGTCATTCAACGAGTCACTGCACCTACAGTCCCAAGTCCTATTGCGCTTCAGTATGATAGAGCACTTGGTGTTCTTAAAATTTGTAAGGGTGAATTATATTCATGGACAAACTGCACTCGCATATATTCTGTTGTTTTGCTATAATTCGTGTTATTAGAATGAAGCTTATATCTTCATATTAAGACAGTACAATGAAATTGTAATGTTATATACAGGAATGATTAGGATTTCTCACATGTTTAGAGAAATCATGTAATGATGCATGTGCATTATGAATAGGGCTCCCGGTTTTATGGTATTTATTTTTTTGCCATTTCCGTCTGTATTTATCCATATTTATTTTTTGGGCTTTTTTTCTGTATTTATCCATATTTATTTTTGCCAAAAGCAAAAGGCGACGCTACAGCTAGTATTTTTCCACATTTATTTACACCATACTGCCCCACTGAGAGAAACTCGCACTGCCTTCAGCACAACTCAATTGTGCTGCGACTAAATTCAAATTATGCACTAGACAACAGTAAAATGCTGTCTGAAAAAAAATGAATAACACCCTGGGAAAAGCAAACACTCATAGGGAATGCAAGAATAAGCAAAGCATGTGAACTGTAATCAGAAAAAACATGGTTACCTTAACGGTTTTAAACTCATTATTCAGAAATCAGTAAGTGATTTTGCCTGAAAAGTTCAAGACATGGCTACAGGACCAGGAAGGGACCCCTTTCAATGTCCATTGCTTATATCCTTTCAAAATGTATGCAGTTTGGTTTAAAAAAGACCACATCCCCAAACACAGAGCCGCATTTTATAAGCTAAAATAATTAAAAAGTTGAAAACGATCATATTAAACGTTTCCACTCTACCCATCAACCAGGTATTGCAGTCCCTTTAGGAATGGCGCACTTACCCACCCTAGGAAAACATTGTTGTTCAAAGAAAGAAGATAAACAGAAAGTAGCGCTTTCACTGGCAAACTCTGTAAAGTGGCACTAATGTGTGTGGGTGTAAATAACAGTCTGACCTGTCTGCTGTCCACTCTGTATTGCTTTATTTAGGTATTTAACTATTTTTCTCTCCATTCCGAGGTTTTTCTTTTCAATAGAAAACGGTCAGAAAATGAGGATATTTACAGCCAAAGTGTTCAGCCTTTTTTGAATCAATTTCACAGGGGAACAAATAAAGAAAAGGAGAGGCAAGAGAGAGTACCTTAAGAGCTGCCTCTTGAAATCAGCAAGTAAGCAGGAGCGAGACAGAAACAGAAAGAGATGGAGGAATAAAGAGAGGAGGGCAGCCGCCAGAGGCAGATCAGGAGTAGTGGACACGGTCCTTGCCATGAAGGAAAAGAGACAGCGTTTATTTTTTTCTCCGTTCTCTGCCCTTCCCAGAACGGCTGAGCCTTCCTGCAGCATAACAAAAGGCAGAGGGCGGGTGGCCTCTGACTCCAGGCAGGTCAAGTGCAGGGCCATTAGGTAGCGCTTTCGCGTGCTAATGGCCCTGCGATAACAGAAGGGAGAGGGGAAATTCCTTTGTCCCCTCGTCCCCCCACCCTTGTCCCCCGTGTCCCCCCCACTCCAAAATCTGGGGGGGATATATCCCCCGCGTCCCCCACACTTCCTACGCCCATGCCCAGAAGGAAAGGAGAAGAGCCTATGCAAAGGGGGCGGGAGGGGCAGGACTGGACATTTGAAACGCAAATGCACTTTGTTTTCTTACCTTTCAGAAGCATGGCGAGCAATGGCAGAGAGAGGGTGATGCAAGAGTTGTGCACTGGCCTGGCAGGTTGCTGGCAGTGCGTACCTCCCCCCCCCACGTTTGTGGCAGCCCGGGCTGAAACAGCTTACACAAGGCCGCCCCGAGCACTTCACAGGTCTTTAAAAGACCATTCGCTTGTTAATGAGGCTTTGTTGGTTTTTCACCCCTTCTAGAGCCCCTGCATCGCCACTCCGACTATTGCTGGAAGAATTAGCACGTTACACAATACTGCCCTGTCAGCTGAAACCCAGAGGCATCGGGTTTTTGCTTGCAGGAATCGGGAGGCGGGAGACTAGCGCGGCAACATTTACTCGTATTTTACCGTTTATAAATATAAATACAGACAAAGGAAACATCGATTTCCGTCTGTATTTATATGTATAAATCCGTAAATACGGAAAACCGGGACCCCTAATTATGAATATTATGCAATATAAATGTATTCACTGTTTATAAATGATTCATATAGAGACTTGTGGAATGGGTGTGCATTAAAGAACGTTCTTAGGTTAGCCAATCTTGCAGGCCTAACTTTCCTTTTCCTTAAGTTTAATTTCTCTTTGTTTGCTCTCAAGTTATGTTAATTAATACATATGTGTGTGTAGAAAGTTTCCTTATGCCCTTCTGCATGTGCAGGAATGCGACCTCGTTGTTTTAGATTTAAGAAGATACATGGGAGGAGAGGAATGTCTTTGAAGAACTTGAACAGAGAGAAGGGAAGACATCTTTCGTGCCTGGTGAAACCTGGGAACCAAGGTCGTAAGAGAGAGCTCAAATTAATTGGAGTTTTTGGAAAGTTACTCAAGGAAGGTATTCACGGAATAGCTCACCACGTGACCTGTTAGGGGTGTAACTTTGTCTTTTTGTATTAGGCACAGGGACAGATTTGCAGGACTCCTGCTTTGGATTGAGGAAATGGAGCATCTTAGAATGAGCTCTGTGGCTTTACGCTACTTGACCCATTTAACGTGAGTGTACTTCTTAGGAAGTCAAAACTTGCTGACACCTTTGAGGGGAATTCAACTGGGAAGCTAGGTAGGGATGTCACTCTAGATGTTGGGTAGGGACAGATTATTCTTTAATTCTTGAAATACAAATGAAAAGGGATTTGGACACATTGTTTCTACTTAGTTGTATTCTGATTTTGGAATTCATTGTTTTGTGCCTATAGTGCCGAATGAACCATATTCGTAGGCTTGGCTCTGTATTAGTATTCATGTATCTTTATACTCTGATACTGAGGTGTGTCTATAATCTGTTGTTCTAGGCTTTGTAATAAAACCTGAATCCAGAGTCTGTGGTCCTTTAGTCAGACGAGGAAGGAAAATGTATAATTAGTAATTTTATCTTGCTCCCTTCTACACTTCTTTAGCAAGCAATAAAGCCCATCGGCCATGGGTTCCTAAGTAAATCTAGAAAGTGGAATCTGGCCCCACCAAGTGGTTTATGAATTGTCACACTTGATTAGTAGTTGTGTTACTATCATTGGCAACATAGCAAGGGCACTGTATGGTTCAAGCAACTAGGGGTGGCTCCTCCACTTGGGTGTCAGAGCGTCGCCCCACTGCTTTCTCACAGTGCGAGAAGCTGAAATTTAAAATGATATAAATA
Source organism: Triturus cristatus (assembly GCF_964204655.1). Lineage (NCBI taxonomy): Eukaryota > Metazoa > Chordata > Amphibia > Caudata > Salamandridae > Triturus > Triturus cristatus. Next base: position 517,516,775 of record NC_140588.1, read on the forward strand.
CCATTTTACGTTTCTGCTTCTTGCACTGCGAGAAAGCAGAAGAAGGGTATGTCTGGTTGGAGGCGGATGGGTGGGTGGGTTGGGGAAGAGTGGCTAGCCCAATGTTATGGGCGCTGACTGTTTGGTCAGTCCCAGGGCCGACCAAACCAGTCATAGCACTCTCCGTTTTCTTCATGTAGGCTGAAAACGGCCTCCCCGTAGACGGCTGTAAGGATGGTGTACTAGCCAATCACAACGCTGCCATTGCAGCGTTGTGATTGGCTCTGGGGAAGAGAGGGGGGCTGCCTGCTTATGCTTCCTGTGAGCAGAGAGCAGGAGACCCCATGCGATGCGGGAGTCCGGGACCGGAAGCAAAGGTAAGTTTTTTTAAATTTATTACATTTATTAAATTACCCCCCACCTCCTCCCTGTGCGACGCCCCCAGCCCCCCACCTGCGATTCATGCCGGTCGCGACTGCAAGCAACAGTGGGCTCCTGATGATAGCCCTGGCTTTTCCAAACCATGGTGAAGACTTTAATCCCAACACTTGAGTTTTGCAATTCTATACTATTTGTACGAAACTACTACCTCTTCTCTGGTATTTTCCTAGAACATTTGATAAGGTGTTGAAGGGGCGCATCTTGATCAAAATATGAGTATTTTCATGAAAGTGATTTAAACTTTACCACAATTTTTAATTACTACTGCTTGTGAGATAATTTACTAAAATTACAGTTTGTACGGCAGTAAAGCAGCTGGTGGTGTATGAATGAAACAGGCTTTCCACCTGCTCTTCACATGTATTGCTAATGGGCGTCTTATGTGGTCACGAAGTTTCTTTTAATTCAGACTGTTCCAGGCAGTACATTAATTATAAATAAATGTCAGGTTCCTAGTGGAAATGCTTCTAATCATTTTGATAACTGGAAAATCATTGCTCAGCAAAGGACCAAACTGTTATGTTCACTAACGTGGTGGCTCATTTTTTAGATCAAATTCACCACATGCACATACTACTGGCTGATTTAATGTAGATTAGAGTTAGTGGCAGGCAGAACATTCATGCACACAAAAGTGTGCAATTAATCCGCACAACACACTGATTCTGGATTCGCAAACTGATCGTGCGCAAGCATAGAAACCGTAGGTTATTGGCATCCATCTGAGTGGGGGAGCAGGGCCCGGCTTACATCAGCAGGCTGGTAGCCCTCCGCTCATGTTGGTATCTTGAAGACGGACCCTTAACGAGCCCTTTTCCAGGGACTCTGGTCTTGGTTCTGGTGTTATTTATCGATTGAATTCAGTATGCGTGTAATAAAACATTTAGGGGCATATTTACAAGCCCCTTGCGCCACTTTTGCGTCACTTTTCCCATGTTAAAAGTGACGCAAAAGTGGCGCAAGGGGCTTGTAAATCCGCCCCTTACTTTGCATCCAATAAACTGTTTACGTTTTACAGCATAATGGCACCACTAAAGTTACAACAAAACGTATTCAAAATAAAAATTTGGATTGAATAATATACTAACCTAGATGGATGTTTAGGTCTGGCTTGACAGTACAGCTGTCATTTGCCATTTTAACCTGCGCCAATATTATTCTACAGTTCTTTGCTTTCACACAAATACAAATCCATTCCCATGCTTTTTACTTGTAATGCTTCACAATACCATACAGTGTTACTTTAAAGCCAGATCTACTGGCATTGGCATTGCCAATGCTTTTCTATTCTTCAGTCCATCACTGAGCTGCTCTGTCTGCATTAGCCCCTGGCTTAAGAACAGGCATTACCAAGTCCATTAGGCTTGGCTACTTTATAGGTAAACACAAGGAGATGATGGACAGAGCGTTGAAACTTTTCAGACACTCACCCCCAGTCACAGATCTGGGTTGAAATCATCATCATTCTTTAGCTCAGTTCAGACCCAGCTATATGCAAATCAGTCTTGACCCTGTGCCTCATGGGAACAGTCCCAGCCCGAACTGCCAAGCCAGGTCTTCCCTGAAGCTAGCCTGGCTGATGAGGGCTGTTAGCCCGAAACTGTTCCCATGATGCTTGTTTCCGGCCCAGGAAGACATAGCTCGGCAGTTCAGGCTGGACTGTTCCCATGAGGCACAGGGTCAAAACTGATTTGCAAATAGCTGTGTCTTAACTGGGGTAGCAAAGTGAGCTAAAGAACGCTGATGGATTCAACCCAGATCTGTGAGTGGGGGTGAGTGTCTGAAAAGTTTCAGCACTCCATCCATCATCTCCTTGTATTTACTTTATAGGTAAAAATGCTTCTTAAGTTGTTATTGAATGCGTGAGTGTGGCTGAGTAGGTAGTTGTGTTGGTCAATGTGAAAATGAGTCAACAGTTGGATCGGTGAGCGCTTGGACAGAGGAATGAGTTAGTGGCAAGGTGCATGAATAATTACTGGAAGAGTGAGTGCTTGGAGATATGGGGAAGTGCATGGATGAATGGCTGTCTGAGTCTACAATATTTTAAGGATTACCACCAGCACATCAGTGCATGCAGTCTGATGAGAGCATGAACTCACCTACTTCCTAAATGCAACAAACCATCATATGACAAAACTGCAGTGGTCCTTAGGAAATTGCGAGTACATGGATTACTTAATTCTTCTGGATTTGTATACTTACTACATCATCTCATCCTATCGAGAACAACCAATGGGACAGAATGGTATGACAAATTTGTTGATGTCAAGGGGTGTAAACCTGGAATCGATGGAGTATAATTGCCTACATTTTGAACTGAGGGGCGTATCCCCTCTACCCATCTTGTAGTCCAGAGACTGATGATTTGGACTCCCAGAAAACACGCGAACTGTGACGAAATACTGTGTTTGCTGCTGGCTGGTATGCTATCGTAGTATAGAACCTTTTCAGCTGAAAGAGTTCATAACAGAGCAGCTGTGGCCTTGACGCCACTGTGCAGACAGAGGCAGATGATTCTGTCTATGGATTGGAACTGGTCATTCGGTATTTTTGGAATTTTTGGAATCTCACAGAATTTGTGAATCCTTATTCAATATTCACTTAAAGGTGGTCTCAGTGTGGCATTCATTGAGTAAGTTTGTCTGTTGTTTCAAAGGTGCTGTGCGTGAGACGTCATTGGCAGTACCACACTGAGAAGGGAACTTTGTGAGAGTTTCAAGATTTAAAATGTTTGGGATTTTTCTCAAGTGCACTGAGATTAATCATAAACATTTATTTTTCCAGGTGAAGCTGTGCTGGTCGAGATTTTGCTTAGGTTGGATTAATAAATTCTGGTTGTATGGAGATCTATAAATTCTTTTAGTGGCGCTGACAAGAATTTATTGGTGTTTAGTGGATTTGTAAGATCGGAATTGGAAAAAGCTGGATTGTAAAGGGAGGGTCAGTTGCTGTGAGGAGTTGCTTTGATATCCTAGAGTGTCACGCTGGGATAGGACAGTTGGTGTAGAGCTATGCTGGGATTGGTTGAGAGTGTCAGAGAGAGTCACGCAGAAATTGGAAGCTAGAATGATAATAAGGTAGTCTATTTATCCTGAAATATGAGTGAAATAATTGTAAAGAACATCTAAATATTTTATTGGAAATCATTAAAATTCTAAAGAGCTTAAAAACATTGATACATGGGGATGTGCCTGTGCCTACTAGAGAAGGAGTACCAATAGCACCCGAATGCATGCCTACTTTGTACATGTCCCTAGAGAATGGATGAAACTGGAAGTGGTATGCAGTTCCTGTAGTGTGATGCAGGTAATGGTAAAAACACAAGAGGTAACAGGGTATGGATGTTAAGGGTGGGCAGGAGAAAAGATTCCTCCTTTTTGCAAAAGAGACCCTCATACACCCAACAAGCGGGTGTCTTGCTTCATCATCGGGTCTTGCTCCTTATCGGGTCGGCGGTGCAATCCCCGATCAGGCGCCCATGGTAGGGCCTTCTTGGCGGAGATCTTTATTCCCAATGCCGTTAGATGTAATGTGTGTGAGGGCCCTAGTGGAAATGTAACTAGTGTAGGTGATGGTGATGTGTGGGGATGTCCGGCCGGGTATAACCACACAGGCGCAATTGCTTTCAGAAGCAGCACGGTTCGGTAGAGTGAATGGGTAGGAATACGGGAGGTTCCACACATCGTAACTGTGAGTATTTTAGGAAGCACTTTGCCCTTCGACGGCCGTCCATACTTGGGATGTGTTTTGCGCTCATGACAGACGCTCATGACTGTTAGAGAAATTTGAGTGAGAATTCACTCGGTGTAGCTAAGCTTAAGGTGGAATTGGAAGAAACGATTTTCGAAAACATCAGTCCTGGAAGGATTGTCATTTATCTGGATGATAAATTATTGTTAATATTTAAAGATATCACCAGGAGAGCTAGAAATACCCAAGAAAAATTGGCCGAGGCTGCAAAGAAATATGGGGTGGACATACAGAAGTCGAAAACATATTGAACAAATGTTGTAGTACTACTCATACGGCGCCACGGAAGGAAAGTGTTGATGTTTAGCAAGGTGTCAAGCTGTAGCTATTGGAGCTTACCTTTACCATAAGGTGAAACTATGTTACAAGATATACCCTCACGGTGTCATAGATTACAATCTTAATAAGCCCTGATGAATTTCCTTAAGTTTCATTTTGGGAACGAAATGCGTTGGCTGTTTTTATGATTGAATATGAATTTTGGAATATAGAAGAAACCATTTGAAGAAATCATTATGGACTAGATTTACTTTCTTTGGTACACCTCCTTTTGTTTAATTTGAATTATAATCTGTACTCAGTGGCTCCAAAGGGTGACAGGTGCTGGAGCAGTGTGCACGATTCTCAAAGTTTCATTTTCAGTACAACAGTGAGTTGCTATCCAACGGGTCCATCGCCCTGCATCTTTTTGCTTTTGTAGTCAAAAACATAACAAAAAACATATCGATTGGGTTTTAGTGATAAAGACCTCCAGAGTCTAAACCATCCGGAAAAAGGTTACAGATTAAGGAGTTACTGTCAACACTTAGGAAATGGGGTGAGTTAGAGAGATGGGAAGGCGGATGGGCTAAAAAGAAGTAAACGAAAAAGACAACAATGCCAATGTATCCAATGTTCAAAGGAGAAACCGAAAATGTTGAAACAAAAATATTTCCAATGAGGGAAGTGCCATGAGGAGGGTATGTTCATGTTCCTTAGACTAGGCCAGACATATTGCCCTTTACAAATGATTTCCCAAAGTTAAGCGAACAAATTGTTGAATCGTATAGACAGGTGGAGAGATTTGTGAAGGTTTAAACGGTTTTGTTGAAGGATTTAGATACCTTGTTTGACATTGTGGTCCAGAGTGATTTATGGAAGAGTGTAAGATTGTAGTAGTTTGGCCAGAAACAGAACCTGCAAGAGATATGAAAACTGGGGCTGCATCACCTGAAGTAATGAAAAAACACAGTCAGGTCATTACTGTTAGAAATGGGATTTCGGGTTCACTAGGGTATGCACCTAAGCCAGGAAGAACCCATCACTCTAGTCAGGGCAAGGGAGTTACATACTAAAGATAACCCCTGCTCATCCCCTTGGTAGCTTGACACACACAATCAGGCTTATCCCAGAGGCAATGTGTAAAGCGTTTGTGCAACACACACACACAACAGTGATACACTAGGCACACCACAAGAGACTCCACACAAGGTTATATAAAAAACATCCTTTGTATTATCCATAAAAATACATTAGATCACAATCACAGATATCACCGTGCCACTAGGCACTTGTCATGACGTTACAGAGATTACACAAATCACTTTGCCATGCAGGCAACTGTCAAAGCATCATCAATAGGGCATGCCAGTAAATACTTGTTGAGTGCACACATCATGGAAATACCATTACTGATATTGTACATACCACCATCGCCTTACTGTACATATAATGTACACCCCGTAGGAATGCCTGTTATCCTGACCATGCAAGAATTATAATATCACAGAAATCATCAACACACACATGGGAATTACCATATAAATATCACCCTATACATCTGGGGTAAATCGCCTACAGTGGCAGGGAACCTATAGAGGTAGCGCATCTGCGCACCTATTATATGCAATGTGGTATTTTATGTATTTCCATTATGATGGGGGAGCCTCTGTGCTTCTCCAAGCGGAATTATGGGAGTTTTTCCGGGATGTGATCCTACATTTCACTTATGGCACCTCGGGACAGGCCAGGGGGCAAGAAAGGCATCCAATTGGAGCACCCAAGGGGTACCTTTGGGAGGTAGGCCACTGCAGGTAAGAATCACCGTTGGGACCTGGCTGGGTCCCCCCTGCTGCAGAATTTCACCTTAGGCTGCTGCCCGCGTCCGTGCGGCAGGCTGCAGGTGACCAATCGCCAAAAATGCCCAAGGACACTCTGTGGGCACACCACAAATCAAGAAGCAAGACCTGCCTCGGCCTCCCGCCTGTCAGCATTAATCGCAGAGCTGTTGATCACCAAGGAGGGCGGTACGCTCTCACCTTGGCTGCCGGCTCCAGCCCTGTTTGTTCCAGGGGATTCCCGGTGGGCGGGGCAGGATCTGTGTAATGTTGCTGGAGGCTTCCTCAAGACCCGGGGCAACTCTCTCGGCCTTGGGGAAGCTCTGCAAACCAAGGGGTGGCAGGCCTCGGCGGTGCAGTCCGCATCTTTGTCTTTAGCCCTCCTGGCCTTGCTCTCACAACCCTGAGTTGCAGTCGGATTTGCACGGGAGCAGATGCCTCGACATAGCCCTTCCCGACTCCAATACCTGCTCGGTTAAATCGGGGGAGTGCTCCACACACATGGAAACACTCCCCCGCTCTAGGGTGTTTCAGATCAGACAGGCACTACAACACAGTGCCTTGGTCTGTCGGCAGCACATGAAAGAGTCAGGCCCAGGCAAGTAGGAGAAAAGCGCTTACCATGCGCTTCTTTTTAAACAACTGAAAAGGGGTAAGGAACACAGTGCTCTCCAAGCACTGTTCTAAATCACAATGGGCAGCCACAAAGCCCTGGGAGGTCACTGGGGCTGAGAACAGGGCACAGGCAGGCCAGCAAACAAGGTCCCCTAGCAGAGTGGCAGTCCCTTCAGCCACTCAGCAGGCAGCAGGTAGTCCCAGACAGCGGTTCCTCCTGGTACAAAGCAGTTCTCTGGCAGTCGACACAGTATCTTCTCTCCTTACATTGGGTCAAAGCCCCATTACCTATAGTCCCAATGTCTTTGTTTTGGGGGCACTTTACAGTACAATTACAAGTGCACAACAGCCCCCATTCATAATGTAAGCCCTGGCCCCAAACACACCACAGGGGGTAGAGCCAGCATTGTGGAAGGCAGGCATGGCCCTATTCAGATGCAGGTGCAACTCCTCCCACCAATCAAAATGTAGACCAGGCCTATTCAGGTGCAAGGGAAAACTCCTCCGCTACTCTAAATTCAGCCAAGATCTATTCAGCCTAGCGCTGAGTCACCCAGGAAAGGCAGACACACCTCAATCCCCCCTAGGCACATCCCCTGTCCCCTGTCAGTCAGAACCAGACAGTCAATACACAGCAGACAGGGCAAAAATACACATAGCACACAGAAATGCCCACTTCTACAAGTGGCATTTCTAAAATAGTAATAATAAATCTGCTTACATCAATAAGCAGGAGTTATCACTAGTATTTCAAACATACCAAACATGGTCGCGGTACCCCTCTCATGTCAGGAATTACCACTGAAGCACAGATCAGGGAATCCCCAATGTAACTCTATGAGAGGGCAGCCTCGCAGCAGTGAGAAACCAAATAGGCTGTTTGTCAGTACCAGGACATGCCACACAGTTAAGGCACATGTCCCATTTTTTACCTATACCGCACCCTGCCCATAGGGCTAGCTAGGGCCTACCTTAGGGGTGACTGATATGTAGTAAAAGGGGAGTTGCAGATGCACCAAGCACTTTATATGCCACGTCGCGGCGGCAGTAAACTGCGCGCGCACGCCCTGCAGTGGCAGAGGCCTGAGACAGATTTGAAAGGCTACTTCAGTGGGTGGCACAAGCAGCGCTGCAAGCCCACCAGTGAACACAAGTAGCATTTAATTTACTGGCCCTAGGTATATGGGATACCACTGTACAAGGGACTGATAGGTAAATTAAATATGCGAAACCCTACCCTTGTTACTGAACCATTGGAATAAAGGAATGATGGAATTTTAACTATTGAGCTAACTGGTAAGACTTTACATCATGATCAATCTATTAATTACTTTTAAATCAATCAATCAATCAATCAATCAATCAAGGGCTTGCAAAGTGTGGCTACTTACCTGTTAGGTTCTCAAGGCACTGGGGGGGGTGGGCCTGAGGGGCTGCTGATCTCTCTGGGGGTAGGTTCATTAGAAAAGCCAAGTCTTGATCTTCTTGAATTGGGTCAGCAACGTGGATTGCCTGAGGTGGAGGGGCAGAATATTCCAGGTCTTGTCAGCAAGGCAGGAGAAAGATCTTCCTCCGGTTCTCCTCTTGTGGATCCTGGGGAAGGAGGCAAAGGCGAGCTCGGAGGAACAGAGTTGTCTGGAGGGCACGTGCAATGTGAGGCAGTGGTTCAGGCATGCTGGACTTTCATCGTGCAGAGCTTTGTAGACATGTGTGAGGAGCGTGTAGGTGATTCTCTTGTTGACTAGAAGCCAGCGGAGTTGTCGGAGTTGTTGCGTGATGTGGCTGCAGTGGGGAATGCCGAGGACCAGTCTGGCTATGGCATTTTGGACGTTCTGTAGTTTCTTGAGCTGTTTCTGGGTGACGCTGGTGTAGAGTGTGTTGCCGTTCTTGAGTCTGCTCTTGATGAGTGCGTGGGTGACTGTCTTTCTGGATTCTGTGGGGATCCATCTGAATGTCTTTTGAAGCAGGCAGAGCGAGTGGAAGCAGGCTGAAGAGGCTGCGCTGATTTGGCGGTTCATTGTGAGCGATGAGTCCAATATGATACTGAGGTTCAGTGCTGGTCTGCCGGGGTGGGAAGGGATCCCAGGGCGGCTAGCGACAAAAAGTCGCCCCAGGCTGAAGGCATGGGTCCCATGATGAGTACATCGGTCTTGTCAGAGTTGAGCTTGAGGCAGCTTTCATTCATCCAGGTAGTGACAGCCTTCATTCCGCTGTGGAAGTTGGTTCCGGTGGTTGCTGGTTCATTGGTGAGGGAGAGACAATGTTGGTTCTGTGGCTTCTGATAATGGCTTCGAGGGGGGCCATGTAGGCATTCAGGAGGGTGGGGCTCAGGAGGAGCCATGGGGCACTCCACAGCTGATCTCTGTAGGTCTGAGAGGAAAGGTGTAGTCTGACCTGCTGGGTTCGGCCAGTGAGGAAGGAATGGATCCAGTCAAGTGCCTTGTCACGGATGCCAGCGCCATGGGGTCTCGTGATTAGGGTTCGGTAGGAGATGGTGTTGAAAGCTGCCGAGAGGTTCAGTAGGATGAGGGCTGCGATCTCACCCCGGTGAAGGAGGGAGCAGATGTTGTCGGTGGTAGCAAGGAGTGCAGTGGTTCCTTCGGAAGCTGGATTGGCAGGTGTCCAGGATGTGGTTTACTTCTAAGGACACGGAGAGTTGTGCATTGATGGCATTCTCCATGACCTTGGCTGGGAAGGGGAGGAGGGAAATGGGTCTGAAGTTTTTGAGATCATTCGGGTCCAAGGACGGCTTCTTCATCTCGGTGTGTTTCCAGTCAACTGGGAAGGTGGCAGTTTTGATGGAGCAGTTGATGGTGTGGCAGAGCTGGGGGGTGATGGCGGTGGCTGCTCTGTGGAAGATGTGGTACGGGCAGGGATCCATCGGGGCTACTGTGTGGATGCTATTCATGGTCCTGAGTGTGTCCTCTGTTGTGAGCAGAGTCCAGCAGAGCATGGTCTGGTGGGGTGCAGCGTGCTTGCATGCTGTGGTGTCGGGCGAAGTGGCATGGTCTAGGGTGTTGAAGCTGTCGTAGATCTGCCTTATCTTGTGGTGGAGGAAGTTTGTTGCAGAGGTCTTGGGAGGGAAGAACGTCTGTGGTCTTGCTGTTGGGCCTGGTGGATGATCCTTGAGGATGGCGGAGATGTTTTTGCTGTTGTGTGCTTTGGCGCTGATTATATCTTGAAGGGCTGTTTTCTTTGTGGGTTTGAGGAGGAGGTGGTGTGCGTTGATGGGGGGTTTGAAGGTAGCGTGGGTTTCTGGGGGTTTGTTGTTTCTCCAGCTCTTCTTGAGTTGTCTGCAGGTGCGTGTGGATTCGTGGAGGGCAGGGGCCTTGAACTCCTGACCTCTGGGTCAGCAGTAGTGCATGGGGACAGCAGCAGCTACCTGACAGAGCTGCGCTGTGAAAGAGCAAATCCACTACAGGATAATGGACTGCACCTTCACTGTGTAGCGGCTACCATTAAGTAGTATTGTAAGGGGCCTGGACAGCTGGGAGGTGGGAAAACGTGGGAAAGGAAAGGGACACAGACGGGGCAGGGCTGCGGGGGATCGAGGCAGACAGTGACAAGGGAGAATTCAGGAAGAAAAGGAAAAGGAAAACAGCAAACCGAGGCAGATAAAAATAAGAAAGCAGAAGAGAGATAGAGAGAGCAGAGAGAGAGAAAGGCACAGGAGAGGCGGACCGCAGGGGATCACAGAGGCAGGGGAGGTGAGGGAGAAAACCAAAGTAAAGAGGTAAAAGGAAAAATGCATGCCAGAGGGCAAAATAAAAGAGAAAAAGAAAAATAGCCAGAGAGACAGAGAAAAGCAGAAAGGGAGACAGAAGGGCAGTCAAACAGCAGAGCAGTGGACCACCAGGGATGAGGTGCAGGCAGGAGCCTATGGGTGGAAGAGGGCCTTGAACTCCTGACCTTCGGGTCAGCAGCAGTCCACGAGGACAGCAGCAGCTACCAGTTGGAGCTGCGCCGTGAAGGAGTAAGTCCACTACTGTATCTTCACTAAACTTCCCTATGAATATGTCGGTACTATGGATGCTACAGATTGTTATTTGTGCATTCAACTACTACCTACCTCGGTATCAGAGGAAGTGCCTTACCATCACTTACCTCTTACTTATGGCATTTCTTGTGGTGTACTAACTGGTTTATTATTTTGCAAAGGGCAATTTCAATATTATTACTCAAATTATGATTTGATCTTTTCTGAAATTTTGATTAAGAAGAATTTGAACATTGTACCGGATACGCAAACTGGTGAAATAATGGGTGGATTCTTTCAACCAACACAAAGTATAAATGCAGTATATGCACATAGACATAATCTAAATTGCTTTTTGCATAATGTTGAAAAATATTTTATTAATTCAGTGTAAGATAGATTGTTAAAAATGAGCAATGCGGCTGACCAATGTTCAGCACCTCAACTTCAAGGTAAATACAAAAATTCTTAGTTTGTGCAAACAACGTCCGGAGCTAGCCGCACTTTTGTTCCACTGAAGACCAGATACACAAATCTTTGAAGAAAGGGACGGTGCACCAAAGAGTAAAGTCAGAAGCCGCTTCCAATTTGTCCAAATTTATCCTTTATTCTTTGTTTTAATCTTTAAAATTCAGACACAGCCAACGCGTTTCGTTCCATTGGAACTTCGTCAAAAAATTCACAAATAGTTAAGTCCAAAGAATTCATTAACAATTAAGTCCAAAGTAGTACTGATTACAACATTTTGACCTCGGAATTCGAAGAGGAAGCTAACTGCGATAAGGAATGATGGCCACGATATTGTTTTTTTAATATACAACTACATTGTTGATTTGACCATTGCACATCGCTTACGGAGGTCTGTTGACCGGTATTTGAGGTTATTTGACGCGTACGGATCCAGGGGTCTATCATTGCGACTTTATGGCTTCGATTATCTAGAGAGGTTGCAGAATATTTTGGATGTTGGAATCAGTACTACTTTGGACTTAATTGTTTATGAATTCTTTGGACTTAACTATTTGTGATTTTTTTGCCCTGACGAAGTTCCAATGGAACGAAACGCGTTGGCTGTGTCTGAATTTTAAAGATTTAAACAAAGGATAAAGGATAAATTTGGACAAATTGGAAGCGGTTTCTGACTTTACTCTTTGGTGCACCGTCCCTTTCTTCAAAGATTCAGTTTAAGATAGGCATGAGGCAAATAAAGAAAAAGGCTGAAACGCAATCAAAGTTTCCACCTTGGGCACACCGGGAGGGTGAAATTAAAAAGGGTGAGGCACACTCTGCTATGGCTCTGGTTTGGCAACATACAGTTATGTATATTGAGACGTAGAACTGAATTTAATAATAAGTTTGTGGGTTCCAGTGAATTATGATCACACCTTCTAAATTGTGCAAAGATGGGGTTTATATTTTGGAGGATCTGATCCAGTCTTTCCAGGGGTATATTATATCTGTAGGAAAAATGCCTATTATAGGTTACCAAAACATTGTTATGGATGCTACTAAATGGGAATAGTATTTCCCATAATGTATCAATTGGGACAAGCTAGTAGAACCAACAAATTTAAAGACACTTGTTTAAGAAGAGGAATAAGTGCTGCTTAAATAATTGGGGATATTCTTGGTGCAATAATACTATCAGTTGGGGTGATTTTAAATTCTCACACAATTCAAAAACTTTCTTCTGTGTTTGATTGTTTATCAACCGATACAGCAGGAGGATTTCTTGTCATAGATACTAAAATGGTTGCTATCAGAGCTATGGTGCTACAAAACAGACTCCCATTAGACATCCTACTTGTAAAAGAAGGAGGAGTCTGTTGCATGCTAAAAGTCCAACAGTGCTGTACTTATATCCCTGACAATGGCAAAGGCTTGTGGGCATATATCAGCAATATTACAAATTTAGGAACAAATTTGACTGAACTAAAAGCTGATGGTGCTTGGGAATCTATTGACAAAGGATTTACTTCTGTGGGAAAATGGTTTGGACTTTAGGAGGTAGTTCAGTGGGAAAAAGTATTTACACCCATACTAACTATTGCTATTTGCTTACTAATAATACCAATGCTCATCAGATATAAATGTACAAAAACTGAAAAATAGACTAGGAAAATAAGGAGAAAGAAAGCAGAAATTGAAGTAGAGGATAGACAATGTAGCTAATACGATGAATTAAAAGCATTAGAACAAACTAGGCTAAAGCTTATGAAGATATCTGCATTATAAATGTGACATCAGATAAAGATAAGAGTGTGATGGCTCAATTTGACATCAAAGGGGGAATTGAAGGAGCAGCGATGTTATCATTTATCTATTTATGACAATTCCACACAGAAAACGGCTTGTGACACTAAATGACCTAGTGTGTATTAGGTTTCCATGTTTCAAGAAACACACAAATGAGATTCAGATTTAGATACTGCATCGTAAAAGCATGCAGAAATCTAGAAGTAGATTTCTGATACAGCCTAACAGTCAATAAGCTGATGTGAAATTTGACATTTTAGTGACGTGTACTTATGCTTAGTTGAACGTGGTAAATAAACGATAACACTGAAAATTGTTATATAAGAATAAAGTTGCTTTATGTTTTAGGAAAACAGATAATAACACTAGACTGTGTAATGTGAACACTGACATAAACAAAGAGTAGATGTAAGACAAGGTTATGTTATGCTGTGCACTTCGTAAAAGTTTATTTCAAGTTTGATTTTAAATCCTCTATGATGTATTAACGTATAATGTGCAAAAGAGGATTACAAAATTATGTATGAAATGATAGTGAGTGTTAAAACTTTATGAGTACCCTATATTTACATGAATTAATTTCCATTTATAACAAAGTGATGCTTAATTGAAGAATTAATGCACTGTTGTATGTAATGTAATGTGAGATTCATATTGTAGCACAAATTCATTGTGCATGAGCTGTGTTTCTTGAAGGCCTCAAACTCTGCTTATGAACTTATGAACTGAATAGTCTGAAGCCTATGGGAACATTTCATGAAATTTCCACTTCAGTGTTCTAATACTCAATCGTCCTCTGTCACGTTTGTAGCTTACTTGACTAGACTTGCAACAAAAGTGTTACTTTCTAGAGCAATGCTTGAGAATGGACCGACAAGAGATGAGAACATGAACTCACCTACTTTCTAAATGCAGCAAACGATAATATGACAAAACTGAAGTGGTCTCAAGGAAATTGCGAGTAAAAAGATTACATAATTCTTCTGGATTTATATACTTTTTACTTACTACATCATCTCATCCTATCCAGAGCAACCAGTGGGACAGAATGAACCGACAAATGTGGAAATGTCAAGGGGTGTAAAACTGGAATCGATGGAGTATAAATGCCCAAATATTGAACTGATGGGCGTCTTTCCTCTACCCATATGGTGGTGCAGAGACTGACAATTTGGACTTCCAGAAACAATGCAAACTGTGATGAAATACTGTGTTTGGTGCCGGCTGGTATGCTATCATAGAAGAACCTTTTCGGCTGAAAGCGTTCATAACAGAGCAGCTGCGGCCTTGACGCCGCAGTGCAGGCAAAGGCAGACAATTCTGTCCATAAACTGGAACTGGTCATATGGTATTTGCTGAACTTTCCCAGATGGCTGGTATGACCTTCAACTGATTTCCTGTTAATTCATTATTCTGGAGTCAATAATATCTACCTCGGCGAGGAAGATAACTCTTTTAATTTTGAATCTCGCAGAATTTGTGAATGTTTATTAAAGGTGATCTAATTTGAAATTAAGGCAAATGCTAAGCCTTTAATTCTTAAACAGAAATATATTACGAGAAAATATTCTGATGATTCTGTTACATTTATTTGGTTGTGGCTAAATTCCAAATTGATTTGATGATCAACCAATTATGAGTGGGCTAATAAAAGAGAATGCTTTTGTTATTGAATGTTAGCGATTTCAGGTCCTCATATGATGATCGCTCATCCCCTAAATATTGCAGTTCCTTTGAGCACAGAACAAGATCCATTGGAGGACCTAAGGGATTTGAATAAGGTAGCTGAGGTTAATCTGGGTTAAGAGACACATTGAATGACATAAAATAATTTCTGAGGCCCAGCAATCTTAGCACTAGAACACTACCATCCCGGTGATATCACCCCCTATAGTCCATCCAGAGCAGAGAGCCAGTGAGGGGAGCCTAAAAGTCTTGCAGCAGAGATGGCCCTGGTAATTCTTCTGCATATAATTCCAACTGTTCCTTGCAGTATGTGAGGTCCAAGAGCCACTGCATTTTGGTGGGTGCAGTATGTGTGTCCCAGTCCACAGCAACTCTGCACTTTGCCAACAGTAAAGTCACAGTCGCAAAGTGACTATTGGCCGGCAGTAGGCCCTTGACCAGTCCCAGCCAGCACATTCCATGGGTACAGTCAACAGTTTCCAGTACCATAGTTGTCAGGACCTCCGTATTTTGAGTCTAGCAGCTTTAAACTGAGGGGCACAACCAGGCGAAATGCGGGAAATCTTCGTCCAGCGCTTCACAGTCCACACATTTTGTATCTTCCCTCAATCCATAGCTGCACAATTAGACAGGTGTGTAGTACATTTGGTGTCTGATGCTCAAATTACAATTGGACATGACCATATTCAGCTGCGCACAAAAGAAAGCCCAGTCCATCAGTTCCAGAGGTCTGTCCAAAACCTAATTTCAACTCTCCAATGCCAGATCCGCGGCCGCCAGTCGGTCCACCTGCGCCGCATTGTATAATTTAGTGATCAAGTTCCTGCATGTGTCACTAGTCAACAAGGTCTGCAAGGCATTAAGCATCAGGGTGCATTTGTAAATTGAGTATAGTACTCACGCATGGCAGTTCTGAAGCGATAGTCTGTGAAAGTCAATAGCGGAGTGTGTCATTGCATTTGTGAGACATCGTTCAAGGCTATAAATGTGCCATTTCTGTAGGCATCCCCCTCTGTCTGCAATCCAGCCCGACCATGCAATCTCAACGCTTAATCTCCTGTGTGACCGGCAAGGAGGGATGACATTTCATCAGGAATTCTGGATCATATAAAGGGATCTTACAAACACGTGCCCCCAGGGCTCACCAGGCACATGTGGTGGAGTGTATCATGTTGATTTTAGTATGTATTAAACAATTGCACTTATGCTGTAGTATAACCTGCAGCAGGATGGGGAATGCATTATCATGTTCTACTGACAAATGTGGGACACACTCATGTGGAGTATACCAGTAGTGGGTGAAATGGGCCTATGCACATAGATAGCATAAGTGTAGGTCTGGGGCATTAAAGCCTCCTAGTGTATACAGTAAGGTGAGTACTTCCCAGCTGTTTCCCTGCCCACAACAGTGTAATCATGTGCACCCAAAGTGTTTTAAAAAGGTGTAGTGGCAAAACAATTGGAATGTTGGTAGAGATATAAAAATGTAGGCAGTACAATCCTTTTCATAATAGCTATTCTGTCTGCTAAAGATAATGGCAACCTGGACCACCTTTGAATATGATCCTCCAAATGCGAAATTGCCCTGCCATAATTGCAGTGTATTACCAGTTCAGGATCACTATGAATCCAGATACCCAAATATTTAACAGTATCCATGCTCCATTGCAGGGGAAAATCTAGTGTGTATGGTTGGTTGCTCGGTGTCAGGGGGACCACTGCTGATTTAGATAAGTTAATGCTCAGACCTGAGTATCGCTCAAAGCTTACGTATTCAACTATTTACTGGCACTAGGTGTGTGACAGAGTCCCTATCATACAGCACCATGTTGTCTGCATATAAGGAGATACACAGCGGTCACAGACGAAAGTGGAGTCCGAAAGCTGCATGCCTCTGTTGGATCACACAAGCCAGGGGCTGCAGAGCAATAGCAAATAATAATGGTGTCAAAGGGCACCCTTGTCGCGTGTCCATGTATATAGGGAACCCCTCAGACGTGTGAACATTTGTACGGACAAAGGGTACTGGATTAGTATATAGTCATTAAATCCATCACAGGAATGCTGTGGGTATCCCCATATGGTCCAGAATCATGAACATGTAGTCCCATTCGATAGAGTCAATAGCTTTGGCTTCATCCAGTAGGACCGTCACTACTTGCAACAATGGAATCAGCTGATGTAACAATGTGACCATGGTATGCAAGTTGTGTGCAGTGTAGCGGGCCAGTAGGAAGCCTGATTGATCCAGCAATACAAGGCTGAGAAGCAATGACTGCAGCTGGGTCGCCAATAACTTGGCCAGTATCTTGGCATCAATATTTATTACAGATAATGGTCTGTACGATTCACAGTGCTCTGACACTTTGTCTGACTTCATCAATGCAACTACAAAGGCCTTCCTTAGTGAGGTGGGTAGCATCTGCCTGGTATATGCGTCCTAATAGAGGGTGTGTAGGTGTGGCACCAGTAAATCAGCAAATCA
Organism: Triturus cristatus; assembly: GCF_964204655.1. NCBI lineage: Eukaryota > Metazoa > Chordata > Amphibia > Caudata > Salamandridae > Triturus > Triturus cristatus. The sequence goes on from NC_140588.1 coordinate 517,534,059, forward strand.
GTAAATCAGCTGGATTAAGCATTACGTAGGAAATTTATGCCTTCTACAACTGCTTCTTGATGTGTAAGAACTCTCTGCGGGCATGTTGTACAGCTACTGTAAAATCAGGAACAAAGGCAATGTGGTTGCCCTGATAGGTGATATCTGTCATCTCACACACCAGCCTGAGCAGCCTGAGCACTGGTGGCCTCCAAGGTCATCACGCCCTGTGATCCCACCTCCTGTTCCAAAATTGTCTCAGGTGGGCACTTGGTAGATTGATTAGATTCGTAAGTTAGATGCGTTTGCACTTCAGGTTTCCCTTCGACGGCTGTTTCCAGAGGCAGACTCAAGCACCTGGTCTCACTGTAAGCAGGTGGCCTCTTCGTGGTATCACAGTGGTGCAGATAGGATTGGGTTGTCCCACTGGTACCTCTATCAACAGTCTTTAATGTCCAGAATGAGAATGGATAGAGGCCTTTCACAGGAGATTACGAACAACAGTTCCTACCTGTCCTTCAAGTAAAGTGAGCTCAGCAGCAATGAGCCCGCACATTGGGGTAGAGTGAAGATGGCGCAGGCATCGTCCACAGAGCACTAGACCCCAGTCCAGCATCTCAAAGCCTCTGTGCCCATGCTCGTAGCACCTCACTAATCAAGCCGCTCAGTAGTTCAGCAGTAGCTCCAACCTCAGTACCCACTGATAGCAAGCATGGAATTAACACAGCAGTTTAATGGAGGCTAGGTCACAGGCATGTACTCCGTCTAGTTCTGCAGGGGCGGAGTCAGCAACCGGCTGTCCACAAGGCTGGACTGCAGACCTCAGTAATGATGGTGTAGGTGCTGTGGTAGCAGTTTTATTAGTGCAGTGGGGCAAGCAGCAAACAACATCTTCGCACTCATATGCATGCTGCAGCCCATCAGGTTGTTACCAGTGGGCCGGTCAGATAGTTTTGTGACACCAGAATGACACCGTCACTGCCCCAGTCCATTTGTATCTCACATGCTGCATTAGCCACTAGTTAGTAAGAGATTCTCTGGGGCCAGAGCCTCAGTAGTGCGCCCATCAGGTGGGTATAGTCACTGCTGCATTTCTACACATTGGCACCATGACCCCCAGCCCACTCAGCCTGGTCTGCAAATCTGTAGTTCCCTGACTCAGCCATCTCACTCACCATCAGTGTCCGCTGCTAGTCTTACTTAGGTAGGTGCCACTGATGTTTGAGCAGGCCTTGCCACAGTTTTATAGCTCACCAGTTTGCCCCCCCAGCTTTCTCCTCAGCACGGGCGCAGTCCTACTCTCAGAGGCCCTTCCATGCAGTTTGTGGGCCGGTAATGCTGGTCATCGAGCATCAGAAGGCAATTTTCTGGGCTCTGCCAAAAGACGCCCCTCCCAAACAACACTCTTAGATTTGAAGTAGTTCAGCGGCCGGATGGCAGGATTATGGTCGGATTGTACATCCCGGCCTGCAGAGCTGCACTAAGGTGTGGTCATCTTGCAGCAGGCACTCAAGCACCCCCCTTCTACAGAAAGTCTTAAGGACTTATCAGCTTTACATGCTAGGACTATGGGGGTCAGCCATTCCGAACTCTCATTGGGCTTGATTATGCCCACGGAAACCAATTTCTCTAATTCGAATTTCAATTCATCATGCAAGATTAATAGTAAGTTTTGTACTTTGTGGACCACGCTTGTGCGTTGTCCTTAAGAACTATGTGATGCTGGAAACCCTTGAGATTCCCCATTTAGCATTAAAAACCTATGGGTAAACCCTGACCCACTCATCAGTCTTTAAATGACAACCAAGTATTGAATTGGGAAGGCTTGCCAAATGTTGTGCACAAAAAACCCCACTCACTTTTTGTCTTGATAACACCATGCCAAGATAATTGTAAACACCATTCACTTTTTGTCTCTATAAATCAATGTCAGGATGATTGGGGTCCAAAACAATTTGAAGTTCCCTTTGCTCATCCCAACCCAACCCAACCCAACAGATTTGCACCATCCTTGACAATGTATACTAGTCCAACAGCAGATTTCCCATCAAATTCCAAGTTGGCATCAAATTTACCCTTAACCTCTACTCTCTTGCCCCCATATTAAAACATTTTTAAGTGAAATTGATGCACCTCAATGTTCCCCAACCCACCAAACTCCTTCACATTCATTAGCGTAAAAGGAGAACCGTCATAAATGTAGTGTTCCTATTATTCACTGCGATCACACAAGACGAGAGTTTCCTTTTATGTGACACAATTATGGATGATTTTTCTAAGACACCACACCCATCCTGGCTTGAAGATAACATTAGTAAAACATTGCTATTCTCATCAGAGTCAATAAAAATTTCTTCAATGGTTTAACCATCTGCAAAGGAGCATTTTTTTGTCCAGGCAAAGTGCCCTTTCTCGCCACATTTAAAACAAATTTGGTTCACAGTAGAAAAGAATTTGCCATTTCCAAGATGAGACTTGCTGCCACAGCAGAAACATGAAGTCTTAGTTTTCTCGCCATTTGACTTTAATGATAAGACTTCAGAATTACACAAAACATTGGTGTTAGCTCTCTTTGCAGGTTGTTTTTGATTGTTTTTCAAGTTGAGTTGCTTAACTTCACTAGACTGAACACACTCATTCATGCAAAATTGAGAATGCTCAGTGCTTCTGGCCAGATTTAGGGCTGTCTCTAAATCGGGGTGCTTGGTGGATGAAAGCTTCTCTTGAACTTTCTTGTTGCTAGTTCTTTCGATCACCTGATCTCAGATGATTTCATCTCTGAATTCCGTATAGTTACATGTAGTTACATGTAGCAAAAGTGCAGAGAGCAGCTACAAAATCGATGATTGACTCCGCAGGAATTTGGGAACGCTGAAGAAACTCAAATACTATATATTTCCTAGGATTAAATGTTGTTTCCAATGTCTTGATGATAGATGCATGGTCATCAACCACAGTTGGAGAATCACCATCTTCCCCTCCGCATGTGTGGATACCAAAGGTAGGATTTTCAATGTGCTTCTTCCTTCAGAACCCAAGTTGTATATTAGAAGTGCTTTTTCCTGTTTTTGATGTGAACGTATCCCCACCAATCACTTCTAAACATGCTTCAAAGGTCTCCTTCACTGTTGGCAGTTTAATGGAGGAGCGCCAAGTACTTGAAGATAAGGTGGTGGTGCTAATATTCTTTCCATGAGATTACTTATCACAGTGAGTTGCTGCCACACCGTATATAGGATGAATCTTAGTCCAATATTTTTCCTATTCTAAATAAAACCTTTCCAGGATACACACAAAACACAATTGTAGAGGCTGGCAGTGATAGTAGATAATATTATCTGGCAACTTTGAATTTAGGTGTGCTTTTTAATGACCATTGATGCAGGCCTAGTACTTTGCATAAACCAGATGCACCTTTCTCACAATTTCGGATGATTTTCAGGTGTGCCTGTCACCGTAAATCAGGGCAGTCTTTCTAACAAAGCGATGCACATAATTTTAATTATATGTCCTCCAATTCAAGGTTGCTACCATGTTGCACATGTGGTGCATGTGTTTCTATGGGAAATAGGGCCCACTTTGGGAAGTTTCCCAATTTTCTAAAATGGCCGGTTTAGCTGCACTGGGCACACCCACCTTGAATGGGCTACACACTGGCCTGCCAGGGCAGGGCTTTGCCGTTTGGCGATTTCTCAGAGTTCCTGATCACCACTGTACTCTGAGATGCAACAAATCACCGCCAGACTCTGACATGGCAGAGCTCAGAGGCACAGCAGAATGGGAATCCAGAACTCCTGGATGACGCCATTTTGGGCTGTCCCAGCATGCTGTGCAGGATGGTTGGGACAGGGTGGAGAGGTGATGTGACACCCTAGGATTGTCCATGGGTGTCTGACTTCTGGAACCTTCCTCCCCCCTTTAAAACCTCTTGCACAAGGGGGAGACTGTTGTTTGCCTGTGGATTAAACTGCACTTCGCTGCTGGACCCTGGGACTTCCATTGAGAACTGAAAGGGCGAACCCCCTGATGCCCAACAAGTACTAAGAACTCTGTCCAGTTGACCCCAGGGGGTCTCCCTGAGGCTGGTCCCCTTATATCTCCTGGGGAACAGTTTGGGAAAGCCCTGGACTTTTCTTTGCAGAAACCAAGATCAGGAGGGGAGCTGGCGCAGGGAGCCAAGAGAACCAGCTCCTTCAGGACTATACCGCTTTGGAGGTAAGGAGGGTTTCTGCTCCTGGTGCATAGAGCTCACCCCCAAGAGTACAATGAGCCCAGGATCGTCGAAATTGACACAACTAGGCCTGTACTATGGCATTTTTCAGTTTGATGACCTTTGACCTTCCTCCACACGGAGCGCATGGGGCTTCGCTGTCTCCTCCTGGTGGGACAGGTCCCAGGGGTTGCCGCAAGGATTTTTCTCTATTCACCTCACGAGGGAGTATGCCTATGGCCCCCTCCCTCTACTCTCTTAAATGCCTGAGGACCGCATCCCCTGTGAGCTCGGTATTCTCAGGGGCTAGGACCCCATTCCTGAGCCCCACAGGCCAGAAATGATGGGGGAGCTCTGTCATGCTCCACTAAGCATTGTTAGCCTCCCCGCTCCCTGTGCCGTGTCTGAGGGGGAGCACGCCACGGACTGTCACTCCTCCCCTCAGGAGCATGTGGGCAGTGAGACCCTGCTGGCTCGTGAGGCAGCACAGAAGAGGGCTGCCCGGGTGGGACCAGTCACCCCCCAAAAAAGTGCAAAACTGTCTGCAAAACTGCAGCATCTCTCCCTTCACAGCAGAGCTGCTAAAAAAAAACTCACTACTGCTGAAGGAGCGCCCAATAATGCCCTGCGGGGCCAGATTACTGCTGACTGTTTTGCCCCATATTTTGGATGTTTCTCCCTTTGTGATAGCCCCAGGATGGCAGAATCACCACCATCAACATTAGGCAGTGCACAGCCTTCCCCCAAAAATGACTAGAGGAATCCCTATCCTAGGTTGGGTGGAACTCAAAAACACTAACTTCCCCAGGATTTCCAGCATATTTTCAAGTAGTCCCAAGGCTGGAGCTTTTGCTCTATTGTTGGGAATGCTGAGTCTTCTAGGTGCTATGTGTATAGTTACAGTTATTATGGCCTGAAAGGCTGGAAGGTGGTTAAAGGAAATACATGTCTTAAAGTGCTCTCTAGGGTCCAGATTTATGGTTGCAATACAATGTCATTATACTGTGACGCCCTCTAGTAGCTGCTTTTATAATTGCAGTTTGATGTTTGAAAATGTGTTAAAAAACCCAAACACAGGTTTTACTCATTATTAATATTTTATTGGTCCCCCTTATGATGACCATGATTACTGCTCACTGTATATATGTTTAATTAGCATTGATAAGTGCATTAATGCAGGAATATTTTTATAATTGTATCTAACGTGCTTTGTTGCAAGTGAACCTTGACAAAACCAATAGACTCACTTGATACGTTTGTGCGACCCTGTTAGGGAGTCAAAGGTTACTAAGCAATGTCATATATGGTATTTTCCATCGGCCAATGTACAAACCTGTAAATTATTGCGTTGTATTTAGTAGAGTGTGTGAAATAAATGTACTTCTCCTTTTTCTAAAGAAAAAGTACTGACTGGACAATCATTTATTGAGTGTTATCGTTGCATAAAAGTGAACGGTGCTTACTGTTACACACCACTTCCCCTGAGTAGGCCTTGGAGTGATTTGCCTCCCTACCCTGAGAGAGTGAAGCACTATAATGGGCTGCTTGGTTCCCAGAAAGGGGATTGTGGATCTGTTATGTGTGCAGGCCACCCAGCTAATAGCCCAATTTCCTACAGCGGCCATCATGGTTTGGGCATTGGTCTGAATTTAGTAAAATACGTTGGCGGCCATTTTTAGATTGGGCATCAGCCCAAATTCTTGTTATTCACCAAAATTCTTGTTATTTCACCCAAATCCTTTGTTAATTCGTTGTGGAACAGTTTTTCTAGTCATCTAGTGATTATTTTGCAATAAGCAAGTGACACTTTTACTTATATTCTTAGCTATTCTGGTTAGGGGAGTTTTTAACTTGACTGATGAAAATCAGCAATTTCTCTAAGCATTCTTCTTTTTGAGCAGTCCATAACTCTCTTAGTGACAATCAAATAATTTTTTATACCATTTTCATAAAATCTGTGGTTTTCACAAATTTAGGATCCTGTCAATTAGTCCACCACCAATTTTTACAATTCCCAGAATCTCCCATCAGGTGGAAAGAGTATTTCAGAGCATTCAATGCATGTGTGGCAGAGATATATGGTTTTAAATTCAAACCAGCTAGGAAAAGATGGTTTCTAGAGCACTCTCTTGTTTTAGAAGCTCAGAAAGTTTTTGAACACCTACCTACATTTGTTTCAGATGACATTGAAGATGAACTGGTCAGGTATGAAGAACAACATTTTTCTAAATCACCTAACTTAGTGGTTAGGAGGCACACATGTTTCTCTCAGGAACAACAAGTCAACAAAAACATAGACATGTGTGTGGCATCTTTGGGAGAACTGGCCTCTAAATGTTAATCCGCAAATTTCACTGAGCAGTTAATTAAGACCACTTAGTCACTCAGTTCTTCAAGAACAAAATTCAAGAGATACTGCTAACGTGCAAGGATCCTTCTTTGTATGAGGCAATTGACATTGCTAATAGCAATCAAAATTCGAAAGAATTCGCTATGGTCATCAACAATTCTTCAGGCGACACAGTGTGTACTGTTAAAAGTATAATATCCAATCCTGGAAAAGATGCCCATGTTTAGGAAGATAAATAGCAATTGTGAGACTATACTTTATAGATGCGGTTCAAAAAGTCACATTGCATCTTTTAAACTGTGTCCAGCAAAGAGGGAACGATGTATGACATATGGTAGTGTGGGTCATTCTTATAGGGCCCCTGTTGGAGTTTGAACAGTAGCTGATTTGCAAGAAGACCAAAAGGTAAATGACAAAATGAATAATTTTGATTTGTGTGTGAGTGTCCTTGAGGCAGATGTTTCTTAGGCTAAAGATCCTATTGGGGATTTCTGTGTTCCTCTGCAGATATATTTTGGATCAAATAAAACCATTATTTCACGGGCTATCATTGACAAGAAGGGTTTACAACGTGATCTTAGTTCTCGTGATATAAATCCTGGGGGGTATAATGGATCCAAGGTTTATCTTGAAGGTTTTTTTAAAAACTTCTATTAAATTCAGAAACAGAATAGTGCATGGGAAAGTGTTTGTGTCGGTGGAAGTATCTTATATTCTGGAATGGCGCCACCGGGGATGTGTAGGTATTGTATTGAAATGGGTGTTCCAACATGTTTTGTGGTTGGGGGAGTTGGAGAATATTGTTCATGAGGAAGGGTTACCCAGATAACTATCTTCTTTTTCTGATGTGTTCAAAGAAGTGTTGTGGCCAATAAAAGACTTTGATCATGTCATTAAGGTGAAGGAAGGTTATGAACCAGTCAAACACAAGCTACAGTAGGTACCACCGAGTATGCGAGGTGAACTGACAGAGCTGTTGGAAACAATGTGTGCAGAATGTGTGATAGAGCCCATAGAGTCTTCATTGTCACTTTGCCCATTGTGGTTGTGTGTAAGAATAACAAAAAATTAGGATGTGTATTGACTTAAATTGCCTTAATAAGTCAATTCGGTTGATGTCATGCCCTACCTAGAATAGATGACATGGTCATAACTTTGATTGGAGCTGAAATGTTTTTTAAACTTGATTTACGGTCAGCTTATCTTCAGGTTGTACTCATTGAGGAATCTTGACTGCTTTTGTCACCCCTGGGTTGGTGTTCTAATTCTGCAGGATGCCTTTTGATCTTGCTTCGGTGGCGGCTGCGGTTATCCAGAGATTGATGGGTCAGATCTTGCATGGCTTCTAGGGTGTCTTGGTATTTAGAGTTGATGTGCTAATCTATGGGGAGACCGAGGTAGAGCATATTGAGAGTTGTGAATGCTTTCCTAGAGAGGCATTAAAACCAGGACGGATAAGTGTGTTTTTTAGTGTGGTTGCGGTTGAGTGCCTAGCTCATATGATGACTAGGAATGGTAAAACCGCGACCAGAACTTTTGGATTTAGAAGGTGCCTACACCCATGGATCGTGAACAATTGTTAGCCTTCATCGAGATGTGTGAGTTTTAGTCAAAATGAATTCAATATTTTACAACTTTCGCTGAGCACATGCACAAGTTGTTTAAAAAATTTCCAATTTGTGTATGGTAATGAGCAGCAACAGGCTAATACCTAAATTAAGCCACTTCTTATTTCGCCTCCTCTTTTGAAATCTTATGTTCTGGCAAAAAAGTGTGTGTCACTGTCACAGGGCAGAGATTGGGATGACCACACCATCGTCTTTACTTCCCGCACATTGAAACACCATGAATGTCTGTACTCTGTGATAGAGAAATGCTTGCTTGCACATGGGCTATTGATAAGGTCAGCCCGCACATTTAGGAAACCAAATTTCTTCTACGGACATACCATAAACCATTGGTTCCAATTTTAAATGGTAGCAATGCTAACTTGTCTAAAGCCACTACAAGATTGATGTGATTATGTTCTGAACTGCTAGAATATCATTTTGATGTAGAACACCTATCTGGCAGCAAAAACAAAAAAGCAGATTGTTTTTTTTTTGGGCTGTCTATGAGTGAGGTTTCAGAGTTTTTGGTTTCTGATGAACAAGGTGAAGAAGACACCAAATGTCTGGTTGCAAGTGTATCTTGGATGTCTGGTAAACATGTGGGTGAAGATGAATGGAGAAAAGTACTGTCGGATGATGAAGAAATTGTCAAAATCATGAACTGTGTGGTGAAAGGCTGGCAGCATGAGAATTCCCTTTCTACCCAATATCAACCTTACAGCAAGGTACAGAGTGAACTCACACTGGAAAAAACTTTATTACTTCACAATGACAAGTTAGTTTCGCCTTGTAGGATTCATAGCAGGTTGTTGGAGTTATCTCATGAGGGACATATCTGTATGACAACTAGTGAGAAAAGGTTGAGAGAAACATTTTGGTGGCCTGCTATGGATAAGGAGGTTGAGCGTTGGATTGAGAGATGTGTGGTGTGTAAAGTAAATTACAAAGGTTTGCAATGCAGGACTGCTCCTATAGAATGGTAGAGTGTCCCAATGATGTATGAGAAAGGCTTAGGGGTCGATTCCGATCTTGTTTGGAAGGGCTCCAAAACGGATGCGGAATTGCCTAACCCAATCCGGAGCTCTTGTTCCCGACCAAATTGTTCCCTGTTCCAAATGCCCAAGTACGATCCCTTGAAAGCCTTAGCACTGACTGAATGGGTTCCAGAAGGCATTTGGAGATATAGAGCCCTCCGGAGCAGAATCATACAGCTCTATGGTATGTTTTCCAAGCAATAAATTCAAACACAAATATCTCTACCTATAGATTTCAGCACGTACAATGTATCGTCTTCATTAGTGTACCCACAATTGGACTAGGGCAGTATGATTCAGAACAGTAAACAAAAATAGATTTTAGTAATTTTATTATCAAATTAAATTAATTTGCGAAGAAATAAATTCAGTGCATAAAGAATTTTCAAATGAGAGAGCATGCTTTTCGGGGTCCCAGACACATTCAAACACACACTGACAAACACACTCAAACCAGATTCATTCTACGACATAAATACTAAATTCACACAATCGCATATATACCTTACAGAAAATTTTTTTTTCTCAAAATGTTAACAGAATTCAGTAAATGTTCAACATTGTATTGGCTAACATGTGTCCACAATTTAAGACAAAAAACAAGGTTTAGGTGGGCCTCATGTATGCGCCGACGCGCGTTTCGGTGAATGCACCGAAATATAGGTGCCACCTTCCTCAGGGCGAGCAGAACCCATGTGTCAATGGGACCTGTGGGGTCGCGTGAGGCGAGTAACACGGGTTAGATGCCATCACTCAAGCCAATAGCTTGAAATGGTTCTGACGGGAAAATACACGCTCTCAAAGGCGGTTGCAGATCTCATGCTAGGTGAACTCCGGGTGCGGGATAATTAGATGGCCGATTCTTAAGTGGCGAAGCTTGAATGGATAAGTTAGGAACTTCTGACCAAAATCTTCGGAATTATTGCTTGAAATAAGGTTAAAATCAAGACTGATGCGGTACGAGTCAACGCGGTGCTCCAAGCGAAGCGAGAGTCCTCAGGTGAAACGAATCGGGCCCGGAAGCCAAGCAAGCAAGTACGATGAACGATTCGGACAGCCTTTACGTCTTTAAGTCTTGTTCGATCAGACTCCCCTGATACGAGTCGTATGGAAAGCATTCCAGACGCGATTCGGACCCAATGCTTTCCGAACAAGATCGGAATTGGGCCCTTACTGTGAACTTTCTTAGACCTTTTCAGTTAAAGCCATTGAATCAAAGGTATGCCATTGTCATGGTAGACTATGTTTCCAAGTGGTTAGAGGTAAGGTTCTTGAGGGAACATAATACTAGGAGAGTGATTACTTTTTTTTACAGATATCTTTTTAAGAGAAGGCTTTCCTTCAGAAATTATCTCGAACAATGGAGTGCAATTCATATCACAGATGAATGATTTTTTGTGTGATGCTGGTATCAAGCACAAGAGATTAAGTTTGTATCATCCTCAAAGCAATGGCCATGTGGAAAGGATGAATAGATTGGTCAGTGAGTGCATTAGAGGTGCTGTCAATTCTGGGTCATGTGTCAAAGATGCTGTGAGAGTTATGTTGTGGGCATACCGCAACACACAGAACAGTGACACTGGTGTTATGCATTTTAAGCTTTGAGGAGGCTTAATGTGTGTAATATGTTGTTCTCCAAGTGGCTCCCCATGGTGAAAGAGCAGTGAGTGCTTTGTCAGAAGAAGAGTGTGCACAAAACCTTGTCAGAGCAAGTACCATTATGTGTAGCCATACTAAACGTAAAAGTAAATATGATGCCCTTAAGAACACCAACAATAAGCGTTGGGCAATAGGAGATTCTGGGTGAGTCAAGCTGCACAAGAATGAAGTTGTGAAAGGGCATCAGAGGTTTGGTTGTTACATAGAGCAGTGGAAATAAGTGCTGATGGTTGTGCATTGAAACTTGAGAATAGTCAATGATGGAATTGTGAGCATGTGGTCAAAGTGAAGCACACTGAAGACATCCTGCCTGACAAATAAGATCCTATTCAGTGTAATGATGAAAATGGTGATACCAGCGTTGCCAGAAACCATGATGCCAATAACCATGCTTTTCAGTCTAAGACCACATCTGAGAAGGAGTCACTTACCCATTAGAGGAGACAAACTCAGTAAAGAAGTTGTTTTCCCACAAAGTATAACGAATTTGTTTTTTCATAATTTTTAGTGTGTGGTTGATTGTGAAATGATTTTTTGGTGCCAAATGTTATTTGTTATCTTGCAATTCATTTTTACCAGATAGTCATGAGTTATGTTTTCACCTGTCCTTAATGTTTCAATTCTTTTTGTTAGTTTCTTTTGGGAGAAGAAAGATGTGTTTTGTCTTGCTCCTCAGCGCGTGGGCTTCCTTTGCATGCCAAGCATTCCGTGACCCGATTGTTTGGTGATGCAGGCATTGCTGCCCCATAGCACGGATCCAATAAACGTTACATGAAACTTATTTGGAAGTCTCTGGCTTTTGCACTTCCCCCTGCGAGAGAACCCTTTTAGTGAAGTATATTTTTCAGAATTTCTGGCCTTTTAATCTTCCTTTTCTATGACCAATGTAGATCTCTTCCAAGTCTCTTTTCCAGGATTACTTGAATGGACTGATTGTGCTGGGCTGGAGCTAGTGTTAATACTAACACTTGCTTTACATTTGGCTGGCCTTTCTCAAGGTTTGGCCTCCTGTGCAATTTCCCTTATTTACACTGCCAATGTGTGTGGTTTGATGCACCTCTGGCTCTTTCGGCAAAGGATCATGCCTTGTTTACAGACACATGGTCCCTGGTACAATGAGAATGGTTGAATGGCTCTGCAAAGAGGATGCAGCCATTTACACGACTGGTGCTAGAACGCATTTAAATCTCAAATGTGGGCACAGACATCCTAGGTGTTTTGGATTCTCATGCCTGACAATATCCTTTTTCACCTGGCACGTACCATGAATGTTTGTTTCTTCAGAACTTAGGACCTGTTGGCAAGATTCACAAGCTTTTGGTGGTTTGAAATAGGCCTTCATCAGCTAGTATGAAAATGTGTGAGTAGGCTGATGTGAAGATAAGGCAGTGCGAATGAGAAACAATTTAAACTACACTCAGAAGGATGAGGAGAAACACATCAAGCAGAGCTTAATTGTTAATACAAGAGGTCAACATTAGGTAGGGTTGCCTCCTGTTTCTCACTCACTGACTCACTATTGGGCATTTCATTGTTTCAGGTAACCAGTCATACAGGAGCCCAGTGATGTTTCACAATGCCACGCTGGGCACCCCTTTATTCCACTGCTGATCTTCAGATAACTTCTGGACAGATACAACCTCTTCTCTTATGATGCTAAGAGGTGATACTGGCAAACTGAAAAATGGTCCAGACTCAAAAACCTAGAAGTTGGGAAGGGCAGCACTCCATCCTGGTTTGATGGGAGAAAGGATTGAAAGCCATGAATGAGCATCTGGACTGCAGGCCATGAAGAAATAGAGGGACACATGTATTTTCCACTTCTACCACAATCATCCCTTCAGGAATAATGTTGACGACCCAGTGCTGTTGTAAATTTGCAACTCATATTGCTACATGTTTCATAGAAGTGGCTGGACATGCTCATGCACATTCACAGAATGCCTCTGTCTGTGCTTGTTCACTCGCTAACTGTCAACCATGCAACCATACAGATCTGGATCAGTTTTTTGGGACGGATTGTGCTCAAGTATGCTTCTTTTCTTAGTGCAGCTCCAGCTACTTGATTGGATTCAGTATTTGATATTTTCCCTGATTTCAAGAACTGCTGACATGCCTGTCTAGTCTTCTCTGTCTCCAGAATGGTGCTCCTGGCTAATTAGAGGTATGGTGAGGGGCTGGAGGGAAGTGAGGCACCGGGGAATCATGGATACCACAGTAGAGTTGTGGAGGTTGGTTGTGGGGGCAGCATAGTGTGCCGCTGTATTAGGTTGGTGGCATGAGGCTGTGGGGAGGAGGCAGCATCCAGTGCGGCTTCTAACCACCACTGGCAGAATCTGTGGGCTGGATTATGTCCCAAGGGCCTAAAGTATGTAAGAGAACCGGTGAGGTAAAGAGCAGTTATTTTACGACTAGACAGACAGCTGACATAAACAGAATGTATATTGAGTAGATTGTGCCTAGGCATGAGCCATAAATATTGTTTGTCTGGTATGTAAAAGTTATTGTTATAATTTCCTATCAGGTTTAGCCTTCCAGAAACTAAAACAAAAGGGCAAGGATATGACATTAGCGCCTCAAAACAAGCAAATTTACAGCACAAGTTTTGTCCCCTACATCTTTGCATAGAAACTACCATGGTGTTAAATACAAGGTCAAGAACTTGTAAGAAAGCCCCAAAGGTTAATAACCATCCCTAGATACTGGCTTCAGAAGTATTGTTGAATCTGGAGTTTGAAACAAAGAGGTCTGACAGGCCACGAGGCCAGTGACTAGACTGGAGGTCTAACACTGGTAGCACAAAATTGGTTGTGCAGCCTGTACCCAATGAGTATCCATGCCTGAATTGAACAGTGGAAGTGAAAGTAGCATCAGTATGTAGTAATAAGGAAATTACTTTATGAAAGGCTCTATTGGCACTAACAATAATGTGATGCAACAGAAGAATTTGAAATAAGAGGTCGAGAGCAAAAATACAGTAAGAGCTGCCTCTGGTGATCAGAAGGAGAGAGATAGTTTCAGTTACATGGTTCTTATCTCAGGACAAGTTAACAAAATCTATGAGCAAATCCTCAACAAAAAACATAAGGAGTCTGCCGATGTCGCACTGATTACACGGGCGCCTACACTGTCCAAATATCTCTTAAAGAGGAGTCTCAAGCTATCAAATAAAAACACTGAAAACACTGGCAAAGCAAATGCTAACTTTACTTTTTACAGTCTAAAGAAGAATAGTAATAGTGTGGACAACAAGAGTATTAATGGAAGGAAGAGCTAGGCTGTGCTTAAATGGGCATCCTTTAATTTAGCTGCGCTGGCCGGCATTCTTAGGAGCTTTTACTAATTATTTTAGGATGCTAGCAGTGACTTTTAGGATGACTCCCTGCAGGATGAGGCAAATCTGCAAAGGTCGATGGTACCGTAGCCAGCAATAGGGACTCTGATTGTCTGAAACTACTGGATTGCAATGACCCACCTACCCTTTGTAATCACCTGTTGTGTGACCTGTGAGGGAAGACAGTGTTTATTTGAAGTTGATGGCCTCAGTTCCTATCTTTTGCAATGCCAGAGAGACACCTGGTCTTGGAAGATGGACGTCTCTGTGTGACTTGAGAAGAAAAAGAAATTGGGGCTCTGTGGACTCAGTGAAGTGAACCCATTGCTACCGCACTCACATCCGTATTCAACGCCATGTTCGAGTCAGGAGACTTACCTAGCATTTGGAAGATAGCCTCAATACTTCCATTATTGAAAAAACACAACCTGGATCCGATGGACCCAAACATTTTTAGGCCAATCTCTCACTTTCCACTGCCTGCAAAAATGGTTGAGAAAGTAATGAACTCCCAGCTGAGTGCCTTTCTTTGTGGAAACAGCTGTTGGATCCCACTCAATATGGGTTTAGAGAAGGGCACAGTACTGAGTCTTCCCTCGTAAAATTAACGGAAGAAATAAGGGAAGCCCTGGATCAGGGAGGTGAAGTTGCACTTATCATGCTGGATCTCTCCGCTGCCTTTTACGCGGTCCACCATGATCTCCTGATGAGTCGTTTGTCGGAGTGTGGAGTCCAGGGCAAGGCATTCAAGTCATTAAAAGCCTTTCTAACTGACAGAACACAAATAGTGTCCCTAGGGAAATTCTACTTCAAATCTTTTTGTTTGCCATGTGGAGTGCCGCAGGGGTCATCCCTCAGCCCAAACCTTTTTAATGTTTACGTGGCGCCCGTGGCCCCCCTGATTAGATCCTATGGCTTCAGCCTTACCTCATATGCAGATGACACACAAATTGTAGTAAAACTGCTACCAGGACAAGAATCAGTGATGAGCAAGAAGTTTCATGACTGCATGGAAGCAGTTAAAACCTGGATGACACAGAACTGCCTGAAACTAAACTCAGGCAAAACTGAGATCCTTATGTTCGGAAATAAGGCCAATTTCTGGACCCTGGACTGGGGCCCAGTAGAAATGGGTACCCTCCCTAAACCCATGAGGAAGGCTCAAAATCTAGGTGTTATAGTGGATGATAGACTGAACTTCGAGGATCAGATAAATGCCACAACCTCAGCCACTTTTCACTCTCTTAAACTGATTAGAAACAATAAACCATTCCTGCCAGAAGACAGTTTACGAACTGTCATCTCATCCTTCATTTTATCACGGCTGGATTACTATACCGGGCTCTACTTGAATATTCAGGAGTGGCACCTTCATAAACTGCAGCACCTGCAAAACGCGGCAGCAAGACTTGTGGCAGGTACTTCCAAATATGTATCCATCACCAAGGAAATTAATAGACTACACTGGCTGCCTATCAGGAAACAGGTGTGTTTCAAGTCTTTATGCACAGTTTTCAAGGGGCTACATGGCCAGGGTCCTGAATTTCTGAAACGCCGGCTTCAATGGTACACTCCCAAAAGAACTCTGCGCTCACTAGGAGTCAAACTAGTGAGCGTACCACCCACGAAGAAAGCTACATGGAGGGAAGAACTTTCATCACATGCACAGCCAAGGCCTGGAATGACCACCCTTGGAATCTGAGGAACTCCACTGACCTCCTTGTATTCAGGAAGGAAGTGAAAACTTGGCTTTTTAACCTATAGAATCTCCCACTGACAACTCCCCTGCAATCTTGATCTCACAGGAGTTAGCTACCAGTGCCAGGACGCCCCCGGGTAACCATTGCACTTTAAAAATGCAATTAACATAACATAACCATATAGCGGGGCACGGCGTAATTATGCAATGACCATCTCAAAATCGTCTGTAACGAATCTTATCATGTTTGGTATCAAACATGTTGAAATCATACCCCCACACTGTCATTGGTGTGGGAGGTATGATTCCAAGCACTGGTAGAGCCCTCCGTTAGGCTCTCAGTGCTCCCAGTACCAATCTTCTAGACCTGGACAGCACATCACGGCTTCTGCCGACCAGAGACACGATTCTGCCGTCTTGCTGCTGGGCCAAGCTCAAGGAGGGGAAGGTAGAACAATAGGTATTCTGTCACAGGGAGGTGTGACCACCTCCCAATCAGGATTTAGTTTATTGGGGCCAGGTGGGTGCGCTTGCTAGGGTCACCCAGTTTGCATTAGGGGCGTATATGGTGCCTCCTTGCATAGTCCAGTTCAAACCAGCTCTGGGAGCCATTGACTCCCACTCTAACGCAAAACTGGACAAAGGACATGGGAGAAACCTCCCCCTGTCCAAACCCTCCCCTTGGAGGGTCCCCTGAATCACCCCAACACTTTCTTTAGGGTACTTAAGGGCTTACCAGGGTGTCGGTAGTAGGTACCTAGATTTGTTGTGGGACACAATTCAATTCAGACACCACTTCAACTTCAACCATCTGGGCACTCTGGACTTCGCTGGACTTTGTTTGGGCTCAACTTCATCCCCCTTTCAGTCTGCTGCATCGTCTCTGCACCATACAGAAACTTTCCAAGGCCTGTGGGCATCCAAGACACCTGAAGGAATCTCCCTGGTAGTGAAGGAGTCACTTCCCTGCATCTTCAGGCACCGCAACTAAGCTTAACAGTCTGCTGATCCTGAGCTCCTACAGACTCCGAATGGTTCAGTAACACAGGTGGTGGTTATTCAGAGGTCTCAAGGCCTGCCCTGCCCTCTCACCAAGTTTGAGGCCAGTATCTCTTGTGGGAGCCTCAAGAACCGTACCCCTGTGCACAGTGTTGACTTGGTGTTGCAAAGGTTTGTTGGCCTCCTTCCACCAAGATCTTTGGGCTCCAAGTAGCCCGACCTCAAGCATCTCCAGTGACCAGAATCCTTGTCCATACCACATTGCTTGCTGTGGTTTGCAGCTTTTGGTGAGCTGCTTGAGGTCCTCTTGCGACTCCAGTGCTTCTGGTCTGTGGGTCCTGTTGAGGGTCACTTTTGTTTCTTTTGGGCTCTCCTGATTGTTCGGGCCTGCCCTGCCTCTCCTGCTTGTGGTGAGTCCCCTGGACCGTGCTGGTCCCGACATTTCACCTTCTTTGACTTCCATGTTGTTTGCAGTTGCCAAGACTTGTTGGTGTTCCCGCCGGACACCGACCCCTCAACTCTCGACATCCGATGTGGGACAGCTCGTGCACAGCTCATGGTATTCCTCAGCATCGCCTGGTCCTCACAGCTGCATAATCAAAGTCACTGTCAACTCTCCTGCCACTCCCAACATCGGTGGGCATTCGTATTCCAGGTCTCTAGGTCACCCCTGAGTGACATAGACTCTGTCCTCTCTGCTTGCAGGTACTTCTCTTCCTGAATCCACCTTAAAATTCCACCGGACACTTTCTCCTCCAGCCACTGAACTTTCCTGAAGTCCTCCATTGGGTTTTACAGCGGTTTCCGACACCACTTCACACCTATGCACCAGGCTTCCCTGGTGTAGGTAACATGGGTACTAGGGTATCCACGGGTGGGGTGGCTCTCCAATCTTTTGTTTTCTACAGGGTATTTTCAGGGTCCACTGGGAAGGGTACTTAATCTTTAAAATTGCATCCGTGACTTAGACGTTGATTTGTATGGAGAATGCAGTCATGTTCCCACACTGCCCACGATCTCTGTGGAGCTCCTAATCACCTCACCTTGGGTGGTCCCTTGAGTCCCCTGCACTTCTACGTCCTCTGGACATTGTCTTGACACGAGCCATGGTTCTTATACCACTTTCTTAGTATATGGTTTGGTTCCCCCCTGGAGTCCACTGTGTATTCTGTGCTATTTACTTGATTTCTATGCAAAGTACTGTGTGCATTGGGCATTTCTACGGTTAGAAGATATTAGTATGTATTAGTGAGCCATCCATTATTTCCTTCAATAGCTCCCTCTCAGACATGTGATCAAGTTCTATCCAAAACCAGGTTGAGGGCAAAGGTATAGTCTTAGTCAACGGGATGCAAGAAGTGCTAAATCCCTAAGCCCATCGTTATCCATTATTTCTTCAATAGCACCCAATCAGACGTGTGGTCAAGTTCTATCCAAAACCAGTTTGAGGGCTAAGTTCCAGTCCCCTCCCCCCTGCCACTAGGGAGGTGCTAACAAATTCCATACATGATCTTGACAGTTGCAGGGAGAAAGTTTGGAATGAATGTTAAACCTAATGTGTTTGCCCTTGTATAAACATGCCTGCTGGGAGGACAATCCAGGCCTTGATCATCTTGTGGAGGAAGAATTTTTCAATAAGATTCACCACTCCACATTGGTGGATTTCAATGTGCTCATGGGCTCTTCAGAAGAAGAGGCAGTTTCCTCCCTCTTTGTGTCCAAGCAGGGTGACACTTTTTTCTATTTGATATAATGAGATATTCCGTTCTCATCGGAGAAACAACTTTTACGAGGGCTTTTTTTGTGAGCTGTTTGTGGACATTAACATATGGTGTGTATGGTGGGAGGGTATCTATCTACAGAATGGCTCTGCATGAATCAAAGGTAGAAAGCTCCCTGGTCAAAACATTGTAGGTAAACCAGTTAACTGCAAAGGGATCAGAAAAAAGGTGTGTAATAAGAGAGTGTTAAAGGGTGAGGGAAAATGTGATGCAGAAAAAACAGCCCAGGAATGAACAGCCCTAGGGCCTGTGTAATGGAACGCCTTCAAGCTAAACTGCATGCTGCAGGCGTAAGCCAAATGCACTCACCAGTTTATCTTGGACCAATGTACTGAATGATAGCAAATAATAATGAAATAGACAATCTGATCTCCATTTTTAAGGTGGAGACAGATAAGTGTGCCTCTACCGGGAACAAGAAGCTGGAAAAAAACAGAGACCGTGAACTCCATGTATCAATATTTAGGAGCTCAAAACGCCCTTGCAAATCATGAACAGTCAAAGATATAATACAGAAACCATGGAGTGCGCTAGGGCCTTCCTCAATAGGGCCTCACACCATTCAGGTCAGCGGTTGGGGACTTCAATGAGGAGCTGGATTTGTCTTATCTTTTTCTGCCACATCCACAATCTAGAGCAGTCCTTCCCTGTAAGAGCACCCACAGGATCTTCTTCCAATGGGGATTCACATAAAGGCAGGCATGTATTGCTAACCAGGCACTGTGAACTTTCTTCAGGCCATCTGAACTTGTCTACAGATGTGTCCATAGATGACGAGTCCAAAAAGTCTGCCAAACTTTCAGGTCTGTGGTATTTTCTTGTCTTCCCATCCAGTTTTACCAACATGTTGATTGTGAGAGGCTGGCCTGGAATATGATGACCACTAATGTAAGTGGGCACTCTGCACCAGTCCAGACAACCCTTATGGTGATTTAAGAGGTCAGACAACCTTAGAAATCTCTCTAAGTGGTAGCTGTGGAGAGCAGTCTTCACACTTAGTCCAGAAGGAGTGTAAAGCAGCGTGTTTTACCAGAATGCAATCTTATATGTATAGATTAAGTGAAAAAGAACCACACTATGTATTTATAAAAATATGTACTTATTCTCAAAGAGAGAAAATAGCATATGGATTGTGGTAGCTACCACCCATCTCACTAATCAATTTAGTCATAAACATTTGGGTCAACATTGTTGCCACAATGTTATACAAAGTTATTCCCCTGGTCATTGCTGCTCCTAGGGGAGGTTTGTGGCAGGCTGATCCCTCAGGAATCAATTGAGAGTATTAGCTAATCTCCATTGACAATCTAGACACTAGTCCTATGATATTCTAGCATTAGTGCTGTATGTACAAATAGCCTTTGCTATAGTATAATGGGCTGTACCCTAGAGAGGGTAAGTCTTGGAGGTGACCTCTTCTCCAAGGCCGTCCTTATATAATTCAGTGACAGTGCAAATAAACTGCTGCAGCCCTGTTTCAAGGCCTAGAGTGATAAACAGGGGGATACACCAAAGCAGTCTCTGATCACCAAATCTTTTTCTGCTGGCTCTGCAATATTTGCTAATTCCATCCAAACTGCCCCTCTGACTGCAAGTATTGACACACCACAGGGTGCCTCAAATCCTTTTCATTTGTATGTGATAACCTGCTTACAGTCAAGTCCCCTGAGTCGCCCATTCCAACTCTATTATCCTTGATTGACTCTTTTGCTTACTTCCTGGCAGTCAGGGTACACTGGAATAAAAGTGAAGCTTAATCAGGTCACAGGTTACTACCAAGACTTGTTTGCAGGACTATGTCATGAGGTAGGTGCCAGAGGAGATTAAATCAGGCATGGGCGGAATATCAATTACACCATTCCACGTTACTCTTTGAAGCAAAATTACTGCTAATAATGCAATTAAGCCGGCTCGCATAATTAGGAGTAATTTTTTGGGGGAAAGAATCTTACAGCAAGAGCATATTTAGCCAGTGCTCACACTGCTGTCATGTTCTGTTTTATTTAGCACTATTTCCATAGAGCAAAATGCATTCTTGCATCCATTTTGGACACAAGGATGCATATTGAGCTTAAAAATCCAGCTCTAAATGCTGGGAATAGGTTGGGGGAAAAATCTTACCACAAAGGGCACATTTAGCGAGCGTGAGCCACTGCTTGCCTTCATTGTTCCTGTTCTGTTGCATTTAGTGCTATTTCTTAGTGCAAAATGCATCTCCTAGGAAGCAGTTTTGTGTCCTGAAAAAGAGTGCTAAATTCAGAATTTTGGGGTAATTCCGCATGATTACACTACATGGAATTACGCGAGTTATGCCGGACCCTAATTAAAATAGCTTGGTGTGTTGGTTAATAGGGGACTGGAAAAGATGATGGCAGACATCTCAACCAGGATGAGAAATCACTTTGTGAAGTGAACACAACTGAACCCATAGCTGTGGGGATGGGTTCAGATGATTAAGGAGGAAATTGCACCCTGAAAAGTTTATGTGTCCTTTTGCTAGTCCATGAATACATTATATAATGAATTATGGCTGATACTAAAGACTTTGAATGGGAAAGTGCTCAACCAAGATTGAAGCAAGACAGATTGTATGCAGACACGCTTTGGAGAGATTAGACTTCCACATCATCTATTGCAGTTAGCGGGATTTGATGCTGGTGGATCAAAAGCCCATATGGATTGATCTGGAAAGGGACAAATTGAACTGCAGACCACATACGATATCAACCAATAAATTACAAAACCTGAACATTTGTGTTGATAGCCCAATTATTAGGGTGATGATTACTACATGTTAGCATGCTATAGGAAGCTTGGGTGGATCATCTATTGAATCAATTTATTGCATCAATTGGCATCCAGATGGCATAATGCTGCTCATTGCGGGCTTGATGATGCACTGTAAGGCGTAGAGAGATTATTGTATCCTGAACAACTGCTAAATGTATGAACTCCATGAAGTCATGTGCCATGCTGTGTACTGAATTTGATTAGAACCAGTACGGCAATGACAACATCAACAGTTATATCACTACCTTAGATTTAGGCTGTTGCCTGACCCAGGTAATTTCCCTGTATTTTTGGTCCGATGATAAATATGATACCTAGAGGTGAGGGCCGCCATAGGGGTGGTATCTGGTGTATATAGAGTACTTATTGACTACTAAGATAAATCCACAAGATTGCACAAGTAACTGCTACTACAAAAGACTATACAGACGAGGTTTGGGCTTCTTTGCTCTTCTACTACAATAAACATATGAGGAAGGCCAGTCTTAAATTCTCTTATTTCAAAATATTAAATAATTGGCATTGGCCGGCAACAGCAGCAAAGAAATCTTAACAATCATCAAGGACTTCACCACACCCATAGTTGCTACCTGCAACATGAGCCCATCACAAGACTTGTTTAACAACCCCTCAAACTTCTTTTGCAGCAAAATCACAACCTTATACAGGAACTTTGCCCCACAACCAGACCCTCGGGCCCTCTCCAGAAGTCTCCCACTGACAATGAAAACAACACAATCACCACATGCGACTCCACTAGAAAAGAGGAAACAACAATCATGAAGTCCATTCACTCCGGGACCCTGGTGTACCATGCCCTCACCGCACCTTTGACAAGGAGTGATACCTATCAGCGAGGCCCTCACCCCCATCCTCAGCACCTCAATCAGTACAGTCACCATTCCAGAACCATGGAAACATGCAGCCATCAATGCCCTCCAAAAGAGTTCCTATACTGACAAGACCAAACTTGCCAATCTCCCTTCTTCCTTACCCAGATAAAGTTTTGGAAAAAGCCATTAACACGCGCCTTTCTGACCACCTCGCCTAACACCAGCTTCTCGAAACCACACAATCAAAATTTAGATTCAACAACAGCAGGGAAACTGCCCTAGTAGCAGTATCCGACGACTCTATAAAGCAGGCAGCCATGGGCATGCCCTTGAATGGATCTGTTCCTTCATCAGAAAAGTAACTCAAACTCTCAATGAGGAGAACTCTGATGCACAAGATCTATTCTGCAGAGTCCCCAAGACTTCTTGCTGAGCCCGACACTCTTCAACATCTACATCCAATTGCCTCAAACTGAACTGGGACAGGACCATAGTGGTGTTCTTCGGAAAAGACGCCTCACAATGAGACACCTGGAGGGCACAGACCTTGGGCCCATACCTTGCTCATTAGCAAGAAACCTTGGAATCTTTATAGACAACAATCTGGACATGAATGCCCAAGTAAACACAGTGGTCTTGTCCTGCTTCAACACCTTAAGGGTTATGAAGAAAATAAGTGGCAACCAGACAACACCAGGAAAACGGTCAGCCAAGCCCTCATCACCAGCAGACTAGACTATGGGAACATCCTGTAAGCAGGGATAACCAACCAGTTCACAAGAAGGCTGCAGTCCATCCAAAACACAGCAGCCAGATTAATCCTCAACCTTCCATGCAGAGCCCACATCACCCCATGCTTTAGGGAACTCCACAGGCTCATGATACACAAGAGCGCACACTTCAAACTTCTCACCCACACCAAAAAAACAGGTCTCACACACCTGCTACTGAGCACCTGGATACCCTCACAGGTGATTACTGAGCTATAAAAACACTGTTGTCATAACATACCATAAAATTGGTCCCCATTCGGACTTAGTAGGATTAGGCTTCTGAATCACTCATATCAAATTGTTGGAGATGTGATCAGCCTAGGTGCAATCTGGTTTGTATTCTGTGGCACTGCCTCAATATCCAAGTATATTGGGGGGCTGAGTGGGTGGTACTGTATGGGTTGTATGGTGCTGGAGTCCTACAGAAGGCCCACTTAGCACTTATACATGATTTATCTGCCATAGCAGGGATACCAAACTACAGTGTCTTTGTTTAGTGATCTCACTGGCCTCTGCTATATTCTGCATACTTTGACACTTTTGGAAGCCCACAAACCCTACCTAAGCTGAATGGTTGTCAGAGCTAATGGGGGTTAACTTGTATGAGTATGTGGAGTATCAAATAAAGGACCAGCTGTATACTTTTAGACATGCACAAGAACTTCTATGGACTAGGTGGTGACTGGGAAGAATGAGTGTCTGTGGTAAAGTAGCTACACAGAAATACCCCAACATTTGTGCTCCTTAAATGAGGCTCTGGTCCAGACAATTGGAGGACTGTGGTGTAACTGTTAAAACTGGGTGCGAGAAGTATGGGGTAGGTGTCATTACAGTAATACCTCAATCCTACTAATCTTAGTATTGTATTAGGTACCTCGGGGGACTTGTGGTTTGTTTGTCTATTTATAACCTTCATTGGGACAAGTGTGTGCGAAAATGTCTTACCCCCTCCCCCCCCCAATATTTTGTCCTCATGTATGACATAGGCCCGGAAATATAAGCTGGAAGCGATCTGGGAATGCAACAGTACGAATGATAGTGAAGGAAGTGACCCAATTAGGGTCACCCGGGTCACTCGCAACAACCTCTCAGCCTTCCATACAAATGAAGAGTCGGTCAGACAGTAGAGAATACAAACCAAATTTTTATTCAGGTGCATTCGAGCAGAGCCCAATCTGCCCAGTCTCTAAGGATTGCTACAGAGGGACTGACATCAGAAAACATGGTGATGCATTTTGTATAATTCAGAACCAAAGTAGGCACGCCCAGACTGGAAATTTCCAGATGGAGACAGCTACACAAAGGAGGTACAGAAGGAAAAGTTTTGATCCCGAGACCGGGCACACACTATCTCTATGCCAAGGTCGTTCTGCCTGTGCCCATCGCTGGACTAGTGGGAGCAGGCCTCTATAAAGTGGGAAAGATATGTGCTAACAAGAACAGTGTGTTCATTAGAACAGCAAGGCACAACCTTGGAGGAAATTAAAATTACCAAAGCTGCTTCACACAGAGGCAGAGAGAGATTAGTTTCGCTCATAGATCAAAATGGCGGCCAAACATAAAATGGTGCCACAAATGCTAACTTGTGCAGAACAATATATAAACATAGGTAAGTAAGTACGTTTTATTCTAACAGGCCCTCCTTTTAGCAGAAGCTAACAATTTCAAGCTGGTGCTCACATAATCAGTATTCAAAGACACCCTCATCGATCTGCAGCATGTCCTCAATGTCCTTCTGGTAGAGCACTAGTATCATGAATTGATATTTTCGGTTTAAGGGTAAGAACATTTAGACAATAGGTGCAACAAGCAGGGAGACAGTGTATACAGAGGCAACATGGAAAAATAATACTAGCAACCACAAAAAAGATGAGGATCTTCCAACCCCATGTTGTTAGCATATTCCAGAACCACATCGATATGGTCCAAGTACCTGTCTCTTGGTGTATGTCAGACGAAAGTCTATGCAATTTATGTGTAGCTGCATGCACATTGGGAGCGGGATCAGGTATATAACACAACAGCTACTGCCAATGATGCAACAAGCCCCACTCCTATCTGCAAGTATGAAGGCTAACACCATCCTGTTCTGCAAAGTGACTAATCTTGTAGCCTGGAGCTCAGCAATAATGTTCGTCATTATCCCAGCAGTTGTATTAATAACCCCCTCCACAACTCTTGTTAACCGACGGAGTTGGAGACTATTAGCCAAGGTAGAAGACCCTTTATGGCATCCCCAAATTGTTGTGCAGTGGTATCTGTCTGATCTATATCCTTTGTGTCCACAACCCTTCTGACTCGGGAACTTGGGACAAGTAGGTACTCCTACGCTGTAGCTGATGATCTTTACGATAAGTGGACGGGGCAACAAACACAGGGGGAAGGAGGAAAGAGAGATAACTTGTGCCTGACCATCCCCTCGGAGGCCAGACATGAGGTTGGGATCAACAGACAAAATAGACATTATGGGGTAGGATCAAAGGTGGACTCCTAGTCGTATTCAGCTTGTAGGTGAAATTACATTTACTCTTCCCCACCTTCACCTCCCCAGTCCCCTGGACACAAAAACTAGCTGTTGTGTTGACCACGGAAACTGGTATCGGTTTGTCTTTGGAAATATTGCGAGCTTGGAAAGATTGAAAATACTCAGTGAATTGAACCTTTGTAAATCAGCCATTTCCATTTGGAACCAGGTATCGTTCTTCACTTTACAATACGTGTTCATAAAGAACTTCGAGGACAATGTACTGAGGGTCCCTGCTCCTGCTAGTTCTATGGGAGTAATCCCTTGATAAAAACGTAACTACTCTACCGCAGTGTGAGAATCAGAAAATGTTATACCCAGAGTAGAGAGTTGGAATTGGTAGTACACCAGCAGAAACAATTCGAACCAACCTTTACAGCTACTCATATAGGACAGTGGCATGGACAACAAATTGTCGCTCTTATGAGTGACCGAAGGGAGTAACCCACAAACCCAACTATTAGTTGTATTGGAGACGTTATGAGCTTGACGCAACATTTTGTATAAAAACATTATCGTATAGGACAACCTAAGCGCTGCTTTGTGTGGAGCCACAGTGACAAAAACGTACTTGAGGGGAGTGGACGTTGTACCAACCAAGGAATTTACAGGATATTTCTCCTCTAGAAACCAGGATATTCCAAGTATTGTTATTAGCGTAATTACAATAAATAATATCCAAACTATTTTACTCTTTGTTTACCAACCCCGAGCTAAACGCAGTGGTGCAATGGCTGATACCAAAGGTAAGTGTTCCCAGTGTCCGTCAGAACCTCACTGGTACAAGCTCCTATTGTTCATCAATGTTGGCGCTCTTAAGCACCGGCGGTGGAGCTTGCTCAGTCCTAAGCTCACGATGAATCCAACATCGCACAGGGTAATGTACCCTCCTCCTAGGGAGCAAGTTTGGTCTATCCTGTCCAATGTCAGAACTGTGCACCAATCTCACGACACCCTAAACTAACACCGTTGGTACTATAGCAAAGTACACCCTAACTTACACAGTCCATCCCTGACTAATCTTACTTCTTCTTTGGTGCACTATTCCAAAGCTGAGGGCGCAAATTGTACCAGGTAAATCCAAGCACAGAGGGGTGAACAAACAGCAGCTCATTAATGGCTCAAATTTCTGGAGGGACGGGCTGCTTTTAGTACTTCATCATTCTCTGCATCCATTTGGGTCCACGTTAACTTTGTTTCGCTGAAGGGGATGAAATGAGGCACCATCGCACACTCAGTGTCCCCAATGCCATCCCTCACCCACTGATTATAGGGCATGGGTAAGGGTATCCTGTGACAATGGCTGGCGTGAATCCACTTCTTTCAGCCGGCGACTTTCACAGCGGTTCGAGTGGCCAGGAGGACCTGTTCAGGTCCCTTTCAACGGGGTCCAACCTTTTCTTTCGCTGGAAGTTCTTCACTAATACAAACTCTCCGGGCCAAATATCATGATCAGGCCCCTCTGGTGTGGGTGGAAGGGACTTGCAGACCTGTTGGTGATTAGAACGCAAATTCTCAGTTAATTGGCAAAGATAGTCTGTCAACAATAGATACTCAATATTGGAAAACCTACTAGGGCACGGGACACCCCAGACGTTTGGCGAGCGTCCAAACACAACCTCGTAGGGTGACAATCCTGTTCTAGAATGTGCAGTTCTTCTTGTCGACAAAAGAGCTAAGGGTAAAGCATCTAGCCACTGTAACCCTGTTGTCTCTGTAATCTTTGTCAACTTCAGTTTGAGAGTACCATTGCACTTCTCAACCAAACCAGCTGATTGTGGGTGGTTTGCAGCCTGGAGTTTCTGTTTTATGTGCAAACCATCTCAAATTAACTGTATGACCTTGGCATTAAAGTGACTTCTGTTATCACTCCAGATCAAACGGGGCAAGCCGAAATGTGAAAAGAACTCCTTCAGGAGTACCTTTGAAGTTGCAATGGCTGTATTGTCTTTAGTTGGGTAGGCCTCAACCCATTTATTCAAAGCACAACCACCAACACATACTTCAAATTATTGACCCTGTCCAATTCAATATAATCTAACTGAAGGACCTCAAAAGGGAAAGTATGTGGTGCAAAATTGCCAGGTGATGTAGGGGTACCCTTTCCAGGATTGTGCATCATGTACATCATGCAATACTTCACTAAATGTGCAGCAATTTTGGAGATGTTATCATTCTGTCACACAGGGTCTAACAGCTTGCAAATACCCTTAGCACTGATATGGGCTGGGCCATGTGCCATTGTGACTACAGGAAGAACGTATGTATCTGGCAACATCCATCTTTGCTTTCCTGAATTGTCAATCCAACATACATCATCATTTAATTGTGCTGTACTTTCTTGCCACACTGCTAATTCCTCTACTGTGGCCTCACTTTGTATTTCCTTCACATTCTCAAGTGTATCTTCAAACATGGTGACCTCGGGCATCCACCTGGTGGGACCTGGTACAAACATTCTTTTCATCCTAGCCCGGGCTGTTTCTTTAGATGTCTGATCTGCAAAAGCATTTCCTTTACCTACACTGTCAGTAACTTTCCCATGGGCGCTACACTTTACTATTGCCAATTTCTTAGGGAGTGTCAAAGCAGATATAAGCCTATATATAAAATGACCGTGCTGAATCTTTGTACCATGGGAAGTAAGGAACCCTCTCTCTGCCTAGAGTCGCCCGAATTTATGGGCAACTCCAAAGGCATACTGACTGTCAGTATAACTGTTACAACCAGTCCCTCACTCAACTCACAGGTTCATATTAGGGCAATGAGCTCTGCAGCTTGGGCCGATTGATTGGGAACTTGTATTGTCTCAACTATCTTACACAGCGTAGTAATAGCATTTGCAGCAGTTGTAGTGCCGTCTGATAATTTAAAATAAGAGCCATCGACATATAGTTATCTTGAGGGTCAGATAAGGGAACATCAGTCAGGTCTACCCGTCCTTTCGTCTCTTCTTCCGTCTGGAAGATACAATAATGTATGTCAATCTCCTTATTCTCAGAAGGGAGGGGTAGCAATGTGGCTGGATTCAGAGTGGCACATTGTTTGATCGTAATATGTTTGGCAAATAGAGTTAACTCATAACCTGTCAGACGTGCACTGGTGAGGTGCTGTGTCTTTGTCTTATTCAGAAGTGTATCAACAGCATGGGGTACCATGACTGTGAGCTCAGTATCAAGTACGAGTCCAGCCGATTGACTTATCAAGACAGCCGTGACCGCTCTTAGACAGCTCGGGAGGGCTTGTGCGACTGGATCGAGCACAGCAGAGTAGTAAGCACACAGCTGTTGCTTATCTTCAAATTTTAGTGTTGAAACAGAAAGCGCGCAACCAGCCATCTCTTGGACGTACAACACAAACTGCTTAGTATAGTCGGGGGTGCCGAGTACTGAAGCCGAACAAAGCGCAGTTTTAAATTGCTCAAAAGACTGCTGACATTCAGGCGTCCAGGGCAAGGGTTAATGCACATCTTTTAGTGTTAAAGCAAGCAAGGGTTTCATTAACAGTGCATAGCTAGGTATACACTGCCTGCAAAAGGAAGTGATACCTATTAAAGCGTGCACATCTTTCTGAGTTTGTGGAATGGCCATTTTAACAATGGTACTGATGTGCTCAGGGGTCAATCTCCTACCCTCCTTCGACAGTAAGTGACCTCCTGTTGACAATACTGAAATTTAGAAAGGGATACTTTATGGCCATGTTGAGCTAAATATAACAACAATTTAACTGTACTGTCCCTGCAACCTTGTTCTGTATCCGAGGCGATGAGCAAGTCATCGACATACTGAAGCAATACATTACCTGTAGGGAGCAACAAGGAATCAAGCTGACCTTTCAATGCCTGACTATAGATACTCGGACTTGCTGTATATCCTTGAGGAGCGTGACAGAATCTAAAGCTTCTACCCGCTAGGGTGAACTGAAACAGATACCTGCTGTCAAGATGAATGGGAATACTGAAAAACACGTTTTTCAAGTCAATGACGGAAAAGAATGTAGCAGAAGAAGGAATCATTGTCAAAAGAGTCGTAATGTCAGGGACCACTGGAAACTGGGGACTCACTATTTTGTTAACTTCCCGCAAGTCAATCACAAAGCGATAACCATCTGCATGCTCATCAGAGGAACCCAAAGGTGTCCGTTTGAGAATGGGAAAAATAGGGCTATTACAAACATTAGCAGTCGTCTCCTCAACAACTCCTTTCTCAATCAAGTCCTGTACAATTTGCCATAAAGCTCGCTCACCTGCTCGCTGTATTTTATACTGTGGGATGCGAGATAAAATAGCATTGTCTTTAACTCGGATCGAAACTGGTGGTATCTGTAACAGCCCCACATCTGTGTCACCTGTCGCCCAAAGAGTGGGTGGTACATCCTTAAACTCTGCAGGAAGAGGCGCATCTTTGGACAGGCACTGCGTAGCGTGCACTACATCCGGACCCATTGTCATGTAAACATCCGCCGGGGAACAGTAAATAGTGGCATGCAATTTCTTAAACAGGTCCAAACCCCATCAAATGTTCTCCACAATTAGACATCTACAAGAATGGCGAATCCACAGTGAAAGGATCAATAGTCAACGCAAGGGGTTTTGAAATGGGGCTCACAACCAGTACACCAGAAAAACCTACCAAAACATTATTATGATCAGACAGTGCCACCCCAGGGACCAAGGAATGAGAAATAGAACTGTTTGTCGCACCTGTATCCACCAAAAACGCCTTAACCAAACCATGCACATCTGCACTAACATACGGACCGCGTTGATCTACAGGTATCGGAACTGGTCCCTCACTCTGTCCCTGGCTGTCCTAGCTGTAAGACATCCCTGTCACCTCATCCGTGTCATAATCATCATGATAATACTGTCCTCAAAGTAATATTGAGCAGAACGACCCTGCGGGGCCACACCATTCTGAGCCCTGTCCTGACATCCAGCTCCACAACCACGTCCACGAGAACTTCATCCTCTTGGGACCGCTACCTTCTGCAAAAGCACAGGACACTCGCTACACCAGTGTCTCTCCTCTTTACAATACGCACACTGATTCGGCCCTAAAGGCATGGTATTTGTGGGCCTGCTCGTGCATGGAAGCTGTTGGGCCGAACCACCATGTCCTCTACCATTTCCCCTAGAAGCCTGCTGCAACAACACCTTAGTCTTCAGATCCTTGTGTTTCTTCTCCGTCCTCTCCTTATCTTCATTTTCCGTGTGTTCATAATACTGCACCATATTAAAAATAATGGAAGGGAAAGATATGGACCAGGTGCTCTCGGAAGCTTGTAATCGGGTCGCAATCTCAGGAAGCAAATTGGAAACAAATCTATTAACAAACAATCGAACACCACTTTCGATCGACAAATCCTGTCCACTATAGTCTAGAAACACACCTTCAAACAAAGTGAAAAAATCAGACACACTCTCATCTTTCTTTTGACGACAAGCCAATAACTTGTCCCAATCAACTTTTCTCGGACGGATAAGAGAATGCATATACGTAATGATACGGCCAGGCGAAGCAAGTATCTCTGGTCTAGGCTTATCACCCAGCTTCTGTTCCTCATCCCACACTTTAATTTCATCCCAGATACCACCCAATTCCGCAGCCTGATTCTGTGTGTGTACTTTCCTCCAAATATCAACCGGAACAAGTAAGCCAAAGAACATTTCAATATCAGCAAGTGTCATCACTGTAGGAGAGGCAGCTTCAGTCAATTCTTTATAATAAGCAGTCGGATTCTTCCTAGGATCAGGTAACTGAGTCTTAAGAGACAAGACTTCACTCCTCTTCCACGGAGTGTAAACCCATTGTTCTTGGAAACGGGCCGCTGCCCCTGGTCTAGTAACAACATTATGCTGATCCCTTAGCTCTGGTATTTCAGGATGATAGATAGGATGAACCTCCCGCAACAGAAACTGAGATACCGGGGTGGGACTCTTCTCAAGCAACCAATGTCGCAACATTATCAAAAACTTGACCAGGCGCAATATCAGTAACATATACATGATCCTTAATATCATATAGAATTTGCTGGGCTGCGTCATTGACCAAAGTAGCCAACATATGCCGAAGGGCATGCTGTTGTACAAAAGGTTCATAATCTTTCATCACACTCCACACATCTTCCACACAATAGATGGGGTTTATGGCCCACTGCGCAGCCTAATTAGCCACTACCTTTTTCTCTGCATCCCCCATCTCTGATCGCACATACCCATTTGCTCCTTGAGCTTTGTCCAGTCTCTATCCTCAAATCCACGTACTGGTGTCCCACTACTCGGTAATGGCGGGGAATGGAAGAACACAGTGGGAGTAATAACAGAGGTAGTAGGCACTAACGTCACTGACAGTGGTGTCGCTGGTGTAAGACCTGGCGAAAGAGACGCCAAAGCAATAGGTGTTGTACTAACAGCCATAGTTGCCACAGACAGCGAGGAAAAAGAAAGTACAGGCGGTGCCATGGCCAAGACAGTCCGATCAACAGTAACAGAAGCAGAAACAGCAGAGACAGAAGAACCAGGTAGCTGAGCCTGTGAGGGAAGAGCAGGATATATCCTCTGCGGGGGGCATATGGGGTGGGGGTCGGGTATCTAACAATTGTTCTACAAACGTATCGTTTTCTTCTTGGGTCACATAAGATTTTTCAATTTTCAATCGAAATCTCCTATCTTCACGTTCAATCCCTATCTCTTGTTTCTCTCTATCATGTGCTACAACCTTCTGAGTCAATGTTTGCATTCTCCCCTTCCGGGCCTCTTTCTCTGCTTTCATTCATCTCTGTTTCGCCTTCTTTTGCCACGTTCAAAGAGAATCAAACATAGACTGAAGTAGACAGTCTATGTTTTGCAAACAACTTCTCCAGTAAAAACCCAATTTTTTGTTCATCAAAAGTGCCCGGCAACGGGCACTGCAACTCGGCACTGTCCCTCGTATATTTGTGCCATAGTGTACTAAACATAATAGGGCCAAGGACGACCGACTATTGGATACCTATTTGGATCCGTCAGCCATTTATGGCACACATCTTCATCAATTTGAAATTGAGGATCTATTTGTGAATCCTTCAGACATACCTACAGATTCAGTGTCTACTTATCTCAAGTCTAAGTGCCCAATGCACGACTTATGTTGAATTCTTTTCCATGCTTATCGAGAAAATACAGTGGACACTCCTACATATGATGCTTTTGTCCTGATGATGACCCTCAGAGTACCTTTGGGTCGAAACGTCGTCAACGCTTGTAACGTGGCCTAAATGAAAGAGCACACAATTGTTGTATTGTGTATTTCTGTTTTATTTTGTAACCTGTTTTTTGTATTCCTTCCTCAGCCACTGTTTGTTCAGTTTACACTTGTTATTGTCTACAATCTTAACACTGTTTGTGTAACTGTGTGAGTGCCATTATTAATGTGCATATATTTGCAGTATGTTTTTTTGTTCAATTTACATTAAATATTAGTTTTTTTTATACAATTACTGGTACATGGGTAATGTGGAATTTAGATAGCACTTGTTTTTCTTTATTTTAGGTTCTTTCCTAAATTTTAAAACAACAAACTTTACTTCTTAGTTTGGCTCACAAACCATTGTTTGGATTAGAGCATCCCTCATTTTAGGGGCGTCCTACTGTAGCAATATGTTGAAATTCCCCCCTATGATAATGTGGTACCTCGTGTCAAGCAGGTGTTTGTATAGTTCCCTGAGTGGAGAAGGATCATCTACGTTTGGACAATAATAACCCACCAGTGTGTATCCTATGCTGTCTATTTTAATATTGGTTATTGCCCATCTGCCCCCTATGTCCACAGTTGAACTTTCTAGCTTAACTTGTGTGGAAATTTTAAATAATATAGCTACCCCTTTCACGTTACAAGATTGATTAGTACATACCGATTGCGCTATCCATTTATTTGTCTTAAGAATCTTATCCCATTCCTTGCAGCACAGATGCGTTTCTTCTAATATTATTATGTCATTTTTGGAGAGTTTGAATAATTCCCAAATCTTTCTCTTTCTAGTATGAACCCTGAGTTCATTCAGGTTCCAGGATAATATTCTCATTTCACGTGTGTTATGCACCTCCTTTGTCATGCTGCCTTTTTTTCCCGTCAAGGTCACTTCCTTTTTTCAGACCATTTAAAGTCATATGTGAGGGCCATATTTTCTTAGTTTTTTCCCGAATGCTCCCCACCCAGTGCTCATAATTGCAAGTACATGTTTATGGCTCTACTTTCCCCCTACCCACCCTGGGAGACCCTCCCTTTATCCAGATGGGGTTGTACATTTTACCCCTAGAGCTCGGACTCTCCGGCCTATCTTCCTATACATTTTTTTGCTCTTTAATCTGGGTGATTAAACACTCAACCTCAGTGGCTTACTTCATATTATACATTGTGTTATTCCACATGACCCTTAATGTCGCGGGGAACTTCAGCTGTGCATTTGCCCCCAGTGGTTTCAAGGTTGGAATATGTTTCCCTAGCTCCCACTGACAATTTTGGGTAATCTTAGCAATGTCTGATCTTACGGTGTAAGACCAATCTCCTTTTTGAAAAAGTTTAACTTTAAGAGCTGCTGAGAGAAATGCTTCTTTAATTACATAGGTGCGATAATGTACTAAAGTTTTCCTTGGTTTATCCCTTTTCGGGTTTCTCCTAAATGGGCCCCTATGTACTCTATGAATGCCCTGTTCTAGGTCCCAGGCAAGAATTTCAGGCATAGACTCTTTAGGCAAATCTATTGCAAAGCCATTCAAATCTCCCCCTTCCAATCCCTGGGGAAAATTTAGAAGCCTTAGATTATTTCTTTTGGACTCTAATTGTCCCTGATCTCTTTTTCACCAGTTTTTAGGGATTGAATTTCCATATGATTAGACTTAAACTCCTCCTGTAGTGCTCCAAGTGACGTTTCCATCGTCGATAACCTTGCTGTAATATCCGCCATTTTGACTTCAAGGTTCTTACAGGTCTCCTGGATTATTGCTTAACTTGATTCAGAGATTGCAAATTTTTCCTTAATATCTCTTGAAAGTGAGAGCAATAAGGCACTCGTGTCTGGTACCTCCATGTTGTTAACTAGGGTTGCGTCTTTCATGCAAGAGGGCGTTTGACCTCTCTCTCTCTTCCATATTATCTTCAGATAATGCCGAGAATCTATTGGAGGTAGGATGATCTATCACTGTTGCTGACTGTGGACGGGGGACCTGGGGAAGCTTAATTGGAGCAACCTTCTCCTTCGGGGTTGTCACATTTGTTGGAGGCGTGTTGTCCTGGAGTTCTGTCTACCTTACTTTAAAGTAGGACCTCAAGAATGGTGTGACTTTAATTTTACCCCATAGAATTCTAGTGTTCCTCATGGCACCCCCTGCCTCTCTGCTTGGTTAACTGACTGTATGGTAGTTTTTGTCTGTACTGGAACGGGTGGGGAAATAACTATCGTATTTGTGCTTTGACCTTTGTTAAACTCCCAAACCCCTTGACCTAGCAAATGCCCAAGCTCAGCATTCCTTAAAGAGTATCTATGTTTACCTGCGACCGTAGCGGCTTCTGCGGTAGTTGTTTCTGGCAGACTAATCAACGTTGCCTTCTTCTTCCTATCTCCACCGATCTTTCCTGGGGTAGCTGTATTTCCTGCAATTTGGGTGCTTTGCTTCTTTTTGGTGCCACCCCTAGTACCTATCCTAGGGGTCATCGGTTTGAATTGCGTGTCCACTTCCTCTGTGTGCAAAAGTGTGGCTGGATGTGTGCTGTAGGTGAGGGACCTGCTCCTAGTGTCCCCCACCACCTCCTCCTCCCTCCATGTACATGCTGCAGGTCCTGTTGACTTGTACTAACGCTGCCTGCCGCAACAACTGCGCATACCCAGAAGCCGATGTGGGCCACTGCCCCTCGATCCCGATGCAGCTGTCTAGCAGCGAGGAACAATGGAGAGCCCGACGAGGACAAAACGCCTGAAGCTGCCGACAAAGGGAATCCGGAAGCATCCACTGTATTGGCACAAGGGGTCATACATGCTGGTAAGAGAAAGTGGTTGCGGGTTTATTTCAGTAAAGAAACGCTCATGTTAAGTGCAGTGCAGTCTTAGCTAAGCATGCCAGAGAGAGCAGAGCTCGCGGCCAAAGTGCTAGCTGGCCGCCATGTTCTTGCCTATGCCAGAAATATTTCTTTTTGATTCATACTTAGGCATGATGTTTTATACTTCCATTAAGAATCTACTATTAGGAATTCTCTCTGTCTTATCCTCCTTCCCAAATGCCCCCTTCTCGTTCCATGTAAGTTGTATTTTTGGAAGGGTATGTGAATGTGATCATTGTCTAGATGGGTGGACTGATCAAATCTTCTACATGACATCTGGAGAAATTCTTGGAGGCATGTTGTCATTTATATTTTCTTACAATGCACTTTGTATTCCACTTCAAATATCTATACTGTGGTTTTTGTTGATTAGATGGGATGCTATTCACTGTTTCTGGCAAAACTCGAAAAAATAAGTTTTTACAAAAAAAGATGAAAACCATATAGTTCTTGCTTCTGGAGATTTTTATGTGGTTTCTTTGAAGAATATGATGACAGGAGAGATTTGGGAGGAAGAAACTGAATGGAGGGTAACTAAGATGGATGTCATAGGAAAGAAATAGCAATAAGTGAGCCAAGCAGTTGCCATGATGACCTCGATTGGTCTGCAATTTTTGAATGGCCGGACGTCTCTGACATGCCAGAAAGAAAAACGTATGCAGCTGGAAATAAATCCAGTTTCATAGAACACGTTTTTATATACCTAGAAGTCTGGCTCATTGTGCTGGACTTGGAGGTGCAGTATGGAGTAGAGAGTGACCACGAACCCTTAATAATTTGTTTGGCTTTGAAATGTTTCAAATATGACCAGTTGGTCAGAAAGTCCCTGGGAGCAGTTGCAAAGCTAGAATATTGCAACAATATGGCATACATTAGATGTGAGCTGTTGCACCCTATTGATAAACTAGGGTGTCTGGAAATGAACGAAGTAATTAGAGTGATGTCATTAGTGGGCCTGATGTGATTAACTCTTGTGAAAATGTGATCACAAAGTTATCATTCGACACACCTTGTTATAAGAGGGGAAAAGTTCAATTGAGTAAGTCAGAGTTTGAATGGTTTGACAGAGACTTTGTACCAAAGAACGCGCAGCTTTATAGAGCTTTGAAATCACACGCTCACAGCTCTGATGGTAAGGAGACTGAAGTTTCTGAAGAAAGAGTGCACGTTTCTTATTCTGTTTAAGACAAAAACAGGTGCAGTGGAAAATTTGGCATGCATTGAAAACAGCATCTGTGGATAGAAACAGCAAATGATTCTGGGAAATTGTAACTTGTGTGTATTCTGATAGGTCACAGCATCAGGAAACAGGTGTAGGGGTCAAAAAGTGGGTGGGGTATTTCACTCACTCTGTGAAGAGTGTAAAGAATGCGGTTCCACAATCAGTAGAAAAGGCTGGAATAAGAGAACAATTGATTGCTCGTATCTCATTTGCGGAAGCTGAAGGGGCAATTCAGTTTCAAAACCCCAATAATGCCCTCACAAATGTTCATACTGATTTTCTCCGCACAGACATGAAATTATAGGCCACAGTATAAACTCCTGTCTTTGATTCCTTATTAAGCAGTGCATTAGTCCCAGGTTTATGGTCTTTGGTGATACTCCATCCGTTAATAAAGAAAGCTGCCTGCTCCAACTCAGCAAATCAGTGGCCTATTGTTCTGCTGGTGGGGCAGGGGAAACATATGGCATAGTGCTCTTAAAATGAATAGAGGAAAATAACAGATTGGTTCATCTTTATGCATGGTTCAGAAAAACCCTAAATAGTTACCCATGCATCCTATGATCAGCTTAACGTATTCTCAATATAAAGTCTGCCACTATAGTTGACATTCATTGATCTAATGACTACATTTGACTTTCAGTAAATAACGAAGGGGCGAAGGCTCGCTTAACTTCCCTATCAAATACAACAATGAAAGACAGCCTGCCACCAAAGTTCTAGATTCTGTGGCGCCCCTCACTCACAAGAGTCAGGAAACCCATTAGGTTTTTTGAAAGAACTCTTTCCGAAACTCTGAGGATGCCAAAATAGGTAGTATATGGGCTGACACTTTGACAAATGTGTGACTCCAGGGTCCAGACCGCTCTGAGTATCCATGCCACAAAAGGACTACCATATTATAAAAACATTCAGCATGACAACGAAGATTGTGAGTTCCATACAACCTTGCATCTACCACGTGTCATAGTGTGCATGTGGACATAAATTTGGAGTTACACACAGTTATAGAGATATTTTGGCCTTGAAGACAGCCAATCTGACCCTGTAGGCACTTATGGAGATGTCTGAAACATGGAGACCTAGAATGTAGGGTTCACAATTATCTCTTATCGCATTCACCTGTGTTTTTAATCTTGCCTAAGGCTCCCATTATAAAATATTGCCTTGAGAGGTGGGAGACCTTAAGGTAATTTTGCTCTTTGGATCCCTTAGGACACCAAAAATCAAACCTGCTCCACTGTAACCTAGGGGTTGTAGCACACCCAGATGCACTCGGCATGTCGGTGGGAACCTTATGATGAAGAATCCCACTAACTAGTGTTAGTTGGTGAGGGTACTTTTAAAAACCTAAAGGGTTTCCCGACTAATGTGAGTGAGGGGCACTGCAGGATCTAGAACTTTGGTAGCAGGCTCTCTTTCATTGTTTGTTAGTTTGATTTTTTCATTGCAATTTACTGTCGTCAACTTTAGCTCAACAGAAAATGCCAGAATGGATGGTAACGCCTTTGCACACATTGCATGACTACAGTGAAGATCCAATTTGAGCATCGAAGTGACCCTACAGAGGCCTTTGGGATACATAAAGGGGTATGTCAAGGTCGTACCCTGGTCCCATTGCTGTTTAGCTCATCTGTTAATGGTTAGTGTGATTTTATAGTTGAAAACCTGATATATGCAGATGATGCAGTGCTATTGGCCCAAACGGGAAAGCATCAGGGTTTGAATAATACTGCTTGGACAAGGATTTGATAATTACTGAAATCAAGGCACAATAACATGATAGTGAATTATAATTCTCATTTGCTAGCCAAATATAGAAATGTTGTGCACAATATTCTTGAAATAAAAATGTAAGTGGTTTTTTTTTGTTCCACATATCGGGGTGTTTGGGATAGACTAATTAATATTTTGATAACTTCCTGCTAATAAGGATATTACTTTGATCTTATCATATTGGAAGTTTTACTCATTCAGAAATTAATCATTAAGCTTATGTAGAAATTGAATTATGGACGAATGTTGTTGAATCACAAAAATAAAGTCATTTTATTTATCTGGAAATTATATTATTTGATACTGTCACAAATTTGAACGGTTTGTGATTCAGTTGCAATGTAGTTGATAAATTGTGTTAAACAATTGTATGGGAGAAAGTGTATGCATAGGGGTGGATGATTAGTAGATTTCCGTGTCATGTTTACTGGGAATTTTGTGATTTCTGAAAGAGGCTAAAATCTATTCAAATCTTAGCTGGAAAACTCTCATGTGTACAGTTTGCACATTTATTTTGTAAATCAAGCCCAGTGTGATTTGTTTTGAAAAAAGCGCTCAGTTGTCGCCCATTTCTGTTATCACAGGGATCGGTAATTCTAGGATGAAAAAGTATGACACTAATCTAAGTTGCCACCTCAAGAATGGGGAATTACCAAAAAAACAAAGTTTCTTCTCAGATTTCATAAGGTCATTCCTGAATTCTCGTTTCAGCCCAATATTGAGTACCTTCTAAAGAGGATAGACATGCTTAAATGGCCTTTCTTACTCCCTGCATACAATGATAATTTCTTTAGCTGTTGTACAGGAGACATTGTCCAGTAAACTCAAGCTGGTTTCAGTGGACTGTTCTCAACCTTGATTCCTCCTTCTATTCAGATGTGCTTAGGTCCACAACCGCTCTTCGGAAGCAGCATGGATTCACAGTGAACAGTTTTTTTCCAGGAACTAGTAAATATGTACTTCTTCTCTCACATCACATGCTGGTGAGCACACATACTAAAGAAGCAACAATCAGAAGGAAAAGTAGCCACCAAAGAGACAGTGCAAGACTGTGGCAGGTGTCATGGACACTGGGCAGGGCAGCAGCACAGAACACATGCACAGAAATGTCCCCTGCCCCTCTGAGCCTCAGTCAATCTTGTCCTTCCTGTCCATGTTTTAGGTCTACAAGCATGCACGTTCATGAAGACGGCTGATCCTGATACTCAGTTGTGGAAGCAAGTTCATCAGATGAATAAATACAGCCATTTCACTGAATATTCTCACAAATCAAAGAAAATGTTTTAAGGTATGTGATCTGTGTGGATTTCAATTGAAACGTTTCCACAAAGACCATACATCATATTACTGCAAAAAACATCATATTTTAGTGAGTGGAAAAAAAACTAAAATTAAAATTACAATCTGACTACTTCACAGTAAATCAGTTTAATTGTTTTATTGCTTAGTATGAAATAAATAAAACTGACAGCAAAAAGGCCATTGTAATTTGCAGTTAATTGCATTGTCCTATAAATATCACAACCTTACATCCAGAAACTTGCAACTCAATACTCAGACTGAAGTTAATAGAGATCACAGTATGGTGCGTTCATGTAAACGTAACACCTATATCGAAAGTACACGAATAATGACTTCCTTGTTCCACAGTTAACAAACAGGGTCACACATAAATCTAGTTTCATTAAAAAACACTAGGACAATCTTCAATGTTTTACTTTTCCAGAGAACTTAAAATAACATAAAAACACATTTTGCATGGTTGGTGTTGCTTTTTTTTCTAAGATGTTATCAAAGTTCTGTGCAATTTTCATTATTGATCGCTATGCATTCAATTCTATGG
Source organism: Triturus cristatus (assembly GCF_964204655.1). Classification (NCBI taxonomy): domain Eukaryota; kingdom Metazoa; phylum Chordata; class Amphibia; order Caudata; family Salamandridae; genus Triturus; species Triturus cristatus. The sequence continues at coordinate 517,574,551 of NC_140588.1, forward strand.
GCAGTTAAATAAAGCATAGTGCAATGTTCACTGAAAAATACTCCATCAAAGAACACCAAGCAGAGATAAAGCAAATCGAGTAAATATGACTCGTTCATGTGGAAGCCAGTAGATTAGACAGATGCATCTCAGACATTGATTCCATAGAGTTGTTTTTCAAAAGTCATCAGATAAAGTTTCATTGAGCTCATGAGTGCCCCTCCACATTTTTGTAAGGGGCAACGATAGGAGACGTATCTGCATGATCTTTTTTTGGTAATACATGACAATGGGACAGAGAACCTTTGTTTATCTAGAAGGTTCAGATCTAGGGTGCTCCTTTGTGGAAAATATTGTGACACTGCTACGCAATTGTCAACACTATGGAGGTGTTAATGGTATGCTTGTATTTATATCGATATGCATGCATACATTGCTTATGACTAGTTTTGCTAATACTGTTTATTTACAAATACAAAGTTACAGAAGACCTATTACCTCTATATTTATTTTGATTGAAGTTACAATGTTACATTTTTGTAGCAGTTTGTGTGAGATATGTCAGAGTGAGGGATTGAATCTCAGGTCCCAACCACACACCCATACCACTTCTTATGGTTGTGAAGTGATACCAATTAAATGTTTTTTTTCACACAGTATTACAGTTTTATTTTAATAATTAAAAGTGAAAAAACTTATTGACAAAAGTGGCTGTGAAGATGCAATCCAAAGTATGGCATCTGACTTGCAGCATACAAAATGTATTATGTATGCCACTTTCAGAATCTCACACCATAAAACTTGTAAGTAAAACAAATATTTAGATGTAAATAACATTTTGAAGAACCTTTTAGGCTGCATTAATGTTTGGAAATACATCTAAACGTGTAATCATTTGCATTTACATGCCACTTTATGAAACAAAAGTGCGAAAAGGGTTAGAAAGCAAGAAAAGTTTAACACTGAAAAGCTAAAGGCCACAACCTTTAAGTTAAAGTTTTTTCCTTCACATGGGTAAGTGTATATGTACAGTGTGGCATAATGTCATGAGCGATACATTCTCCCCAAGTAGTATATGCATATTACACAATGTTTTATCTCTCCAGTGGGACTAACATACATACTGTTCACATTGTCATAAACATCAGATGTTTATGTGTTGAAGTCACCCACTGTAGAGTTAGTCTGCATTATAAGGTACATCCAGAGTAGGAGCAAATGTTAACACATACTGTCTTCAGAATAAGCAAAAGCACAAAGTTAAGTTTCTTTGAGCCTTGATATATGAATTTAAAGCTCTAAACTTACCATTGCCAGTTGTTTATTACAAGAAGGTGATATTTGAACTGCTTTTGTACAAGTATGTTTTTACTAAGAAATTAAGTAACATGAGTTGAGAAAAAGAACTGTTAAAAATCTATACCAGTTCTACTGTTTGTTTACTGCTTGATTAATGAGGCATACAGAATGGTAGCGCAATGGTTTTGGGCTCTGTCAAATAAGTTGTCATAAATAAAGGAGGTATTGACTGACAATTCACTGTATGCTCTACAAGGTCGTCACTTCAAACGTCTGTGACTACTTCCTTGGAACTGTGAAAGGCATGATACAGACAGACAGAAGTTGGAAAAATATGAGTAAATAATGCAGAGAGTGCACAATGGAATCTGTTGCATAAAAGCCAAGTCTCTACACTATGCTATTGTCTAAAATGCAATAGGTCCTACTTGAATTTCAACATGTAGCTTCTGGTTTTACTCTTGTTAGTATTTTGATCTCACTCATCTTTTTATAAGTCAAATGTACCTTTTAAACATGTACTGTTCTCACTTTCCATCATTTAAGTTTCTTTGTTCGGCATAAAAAAGTTTCCCTGCTTAGTTCAAGGTTAAGTTGGAGTACAATTATTTAAATTATACCATATTTTGTTAATCGATTTTATGTTTGTTTATTATTTTATATACATTGTAATTGCTTATACTCTGCCCCATGGGCAACAGAGCAGTATAGTAGAGATTATGATAAGTTATGCATTCATATGTTTCACAGAGAAGGGAGTATTTACAGAGAAACATAAAAATCAGGAGAATAAAGTATAATGATCCCAAATGATTTGAGATGTGTAGACATTAGAAAAAACATTTTCAATTTCGAGAATGGACAAACAATTTTGCACATAGCCAGGAGAGCGAATGTTCAAGGAACCACAGTATCACAGAAAAGGGCACTGTATATATATTTCAAGGCACTGCCTAAGAACCAGAGGTCCTCATTTGATGTTTGACTTCACAGACACTTTTTTTCATTGAACATCAATTCTTGTTATTACTACAGCAGCTATAAGGATATATAATATATTCATAAATATTGGCATTGGTTTTAGAGATGCGAGCTACTACAACTATTTTGTTGCCATTTTGCCAAACAGGTCTCAGAAGTCAGGTATAAGTCTGTTTGTTTGTTTATGGTTGTTGGTGAAGTCCTAAAGCAATGGAGTAGGTATTTTGGATTCACGAAATTCCCATAGCTGAAACACAGACACATACATGTTAAGTATACCTGATGCAAAACTTATTGAACCAGCCAGTGTGAAATCTTAATCACATATCTTTGGACATTTACCATTTTCTAAAGGACCTGTTTAGAAAAATCAATTTACCTTTACTGTAACAAAACCATTTTTGTAATGATCAGCAGATAGGCTTCAGATGTTAAGCTATTGGGACATTGGTTAACCCAGCCCTGCTTATTGCATTCAAAGCTAAATACACAGTAGTACTTTACAGTGCATTCCCACGCCTCTTAATGATGCATGATTGCACACTTAAATGCTTCCAAGCAATCAAGTTGCAGCACTGTGCCTAAAACTACACAGAAGAATTTAAAGCAAACCAGGTTACGTGTTCACTGACAATCTGGTTAAATTGGGTGATGTGAAAGTGCAATTTATTCTTTGAGTAACAGAGATAACATTGATGACAAAAATAGACAATTTTCAGACCAGATTCTATCTGGTCAGAAAATAACAAAGGTGTTTAAAACAATTGAATAGAAAAATAATGTCAATGATTTAAAAAAGCATAGGATATTACGAGAAAGGATCAGAGGACATCTACCTTCAGAACAATTTTGTTCTCTGAGTATCTCTGAGTTTCACCTAATCAGCACATATCAAGAATCAAACCCAACTAGACTGAACCAACACAAGTCTTCCTTCGATGTAGCAGCATGGCCTGAGGAAGATGCCTTAGCAGCAGTCTGGATTGCAACTCTGGACCTATAATACAATTCATTCACAGAATTATTGTAAGCCCCAGTGTGTCTTTCCCATAATCTACTGTTTTTGGGAATAGTGGTCTTCTTATAGTCTGAACTGTTGCAACAGCAGACACTTCTGTAAACATTTCAGACATTTGTCTCACATTCTGTTGTTCAGGAAATTCTTGTCCATCACTTTGTAAGAGAATGCTAAGGAGAAAACCTACACATTGTATTGATGGGACTCAGAAGGGAATTTGGTTGGGTAGTGTTCTGACAAACAACATCTTTCAACCTTTTAAAATGATTGAAACGAATCTAAACATGTTCAACAGTTATCAAAGAACACAAAACTTAAATCCATTGAGTAGAAGATCACAGTATTTGCTTGAATTCTTTCTACATCGGACAATCAAACCACTTTTTAAATACAGTACATTGTTGACAGATATCTAGACTTTAGACCATAGCCACAGTTTGATACACGCATCAGGATCCAATACAACAAAATGAACAACTCCATGTGTTATCTCATGACACTTCAATCTGGAGCATAGAGCAGCTCAGAATATTTCTCAAAAGACAGCAGTCTGGAACCATGTTAAGCTCCACCTACTGCCTACAGCACAAGAAGCTGTACAAGAACTCGTAAGCATCAGGCTCCCAAACGCTAAACGCTCATCTGTCTGCTAAACTAGACTGGTTTCCCTAAATAGGTTTCTCTATGGTATTCTCTTTACATTAACCTTTTGCCCAAGTATCAGTCTGAATGTCTCCTTTTTGCTGCCTCTTTGTAGTCTCCGCTAGTCGACAAGACAGCTCATCTTAGTAACACAGTGTGAGGAGAGGCAGAGAAGCACTGCCATCAAGGATTCCAACTGCAAGAAGTTTCAGGTGTACATCAGACATTTTCCAAGACATCTAAGGGAACAAGGCCTTTCTTCTTTCCGCTGCATACTTTGATAAAGCCATTGTGTTCCTCTTCCGAAGATGTGCATATCTAATTTAGAAGCAAACAGAGAAACAGGTAAAGGGATTCATGGAATGCACAACAAATCTCCCTGTAAGACCAAATATAGTTAGTCTGTGTCTCAAATAAACAATGAATGAAGCATCAGACAATAATTGTGATTCAGAGCACTTTTACAGCCAATGTACACATTTTCTCAAAATATAAAATGCATGAAATATCTTGTGACCTTTATGTTTCTTCAAACGGTCAATCACCCTAATGTATACACTAAAGAGGCAACTAATACAAATTCGAACTGTGATCCTGGTAAGCATATTCCATGCTTACAGACTGTATAGCTTTTCACAGCTTGCCTTTCATGCTATTCTGCTAGGGCCTTGTGATCTGGTACGGCTGTGTGTACGATTAGAGCGACGACCAACCACCAATAATGTAAAAGAACAATTAACAATGTACTGTTTATGTGCAGATTTTGAGGATTTTGAGAATTTGGAATATCGGAACATGAACCTACATCCAGAGGTGTACACAGACATACAAAAAGTGCAGTAACTAACATGTTTTCACTATTTGCACAGATTACTGGTACATTGATAAAAGGGATTTTGGAATATGAGTTAACCACTTCAGTGAAACTGTGAAAGTGCATCAAAGCAAGGTAAAATATGGGCAGATGCTGTCAATAAAATGCAAGTGATATATTCACCCCAAAAAACATGTGCAAAGAAAACTGTGCTGTAGTGATTTTACTTAAAGTAATGTCTCCCTTTTTGCATGTATCTGACTATCCAACGTGAATACCCAGTGGAAACAATACTGACGCAGCATGGACCTTCCACCTTAATTTTGCATAAGACTCAGAATGAGACTAATTGTCTCTGAATTTAGATATTTATATTAATCTGTAGGCGCTTCTGACATAAAAGAGTATGCAATCACTTACACTCATGATGGTATATACTCAGGGCCACTAGAATTATGCTATTCAGCGGCTGATACGTTTTTCCCTCATAATCATGGATTTGTCGCACTTGTCACGTAATCTTATAATCTATCATCTGATGCATAATCTGCAGATGTTAGCAAAAAATATTGTTTTCAGCTCTAACGGGTCAAAAGTTACCAAAACACGTGTTCCCACACAATGAAAGACCTTTCACATGGTTGACTGGTCATCTCTCAATTACTTATTGCTGCATTTTTGGGTTAAACTGGTATTAAGGAGGTGAAATCTCTACTAACATATGTAAAAATTACAAAATAATAAAATACTGCTACCAAAAAATGTGACAGATTATGCCACATTTAGTCAACGCTGCTTCGAAATTCGGCCCTTCTCTGCCACATAATTCCAGTGGTCCTGTAAATAATATGTTGGTCAAGAAGAAAAAGCAATTTTAATGTGTAAGTGAATCAAGATCCCTTAAACAGAAACCTCAAACGTGTTGGTAACCCACGGTACCTTTACTGTCTCATTGATGGCCTAAAGATTAAAATAGTTTCTCTAAGTGGTAATAGATGGAGATGGTTCACTAAAGATACTATAGAATCACAGATTATTTCGACAGCAGATCAGAACAAGCAGCAAATCCACACATCCATCCCATTTTGGGAACAGCTTTCTGAACATGACCCTTAAAGCCATTTAAATTGATATGGGGGAACTCATGTAGAGTTTCTGATGGATGAATTGAGTTTATAAAGACTCAATTTTGCTTTCATTGATAGATGTTTTATACTTAAAAACATTTAAAATGTACAGAGATTTCCCATTGTTCAATATGCCAGGATGGTCTCATTAGATTACAAGTGACTGTCTCTAAGCTCCTACCTCAAAACTTTAACATTCCCTTTATTAGGTCTAGCCTGGGCAGCGCATGCGCTGACCTGCGAGGCATGCTGCATTGAGGTACAGCATAGAAGTTCCGCCTATTTATTTTCCCTGTTTCCATTTGGCTCCTGATACTGTCCTTGCAAAATCATTGATTTTCATTTGTGAATAGGCTTAGTAGTCTCTCCTTGGTACCGCCTTGTCTGCATTTGTAGCCTCCCATAACGAATGGACTTTTTACTTGTTTCGCTATACGGTCTGCTTTATAAGTCGTTGAGCACTATTGTTTTCAATCATAACCTCCTCCAGGCCTCTCGGGATGGTCGGAGGCCTACCCTGCCCGGTGGTGCACCAGATGGGATGCAGCACCTGCTAGCTGCTTCTCTGTCCCACAGTGGAGGTTTTTCTCCCCTGTCCCGGGACAGAGCTTCGCGAAGCAAGATCACAGCTTCAATCAGCAGACTCAGTTTGGTCTAATGGGCCATCCCGTCATGAGCTCGAGAGGCAAGAACCTGGCTAGACTTTCCACTGTCAGCCCAGGATAATGATACATCCCAGGAAGGGCTGAGGAGCAGGCACATCAAAGGTGTCCCGCACATACACTTACACACTGGAAGGACATGTTCCTGAAATCATGCAATGGGAAGCTGTACTTTGGGCAGGGCCTGTCTCTAATGCACATAGCTGTTTCTCGTTAATGCATTTCTTATTTACTCCTTCCATATTTCCCCTCCTCTTACACTTAGTCCCTGATGCTTTCTCTTTCCATCCATCTTTTCACATTTTTTGCTCATGGAGATTTATTGCATAGATACCCTGCTCCTTTTCACGTCATCCAGAGGGCGTGGGATCACACTGAAAAGAAAATCTCTGCTGTTATAATACTCAGCACAATACCCACTACAGGGACTCTGCGCTTTCTGTTTTAGTTTTTAACTTTAAAGCTGAGCGCGGTGCCCACTTCAGGGATACCGTGCTTTCTGTTTCAGCTTTAAAAAAAAAATGTTTTAACTTTAATGCTGAGTGCAGGGCCCACTTCAAGGACACCACCCACTCTGTTTTATTTATTTTTTTAACTTTAATGCTGAGTGCGGTGTCCACCTCAGGGACACAGGGACACTGTGATCTCTGTTTCAACGTTTTTTAAAATCTTTTTTAACTTTAATGCTGAGCGTGGCCACGCTCTCTGTTTCAGCTTTCCAATGCAATTGGTCTCGCAATTGCCAGATTTTGAGCTATTGGCACTGTAAATGACAATGCCTTTTATTTATGGATTTAAAAACCTGCAATATTAAAAGGTATTGTCATTTACAATACCAATAGGTCACTCTTTTGAAAATACGAGACCTATTGCATTGCAAGTGCTTGTTTACTTTGTTTAGTGGAGTATAAACAGTCTAAACAGAGTCCCTTTAGCTAAATCACTGTGCAGCACTGGATGGATTTATATATTTATGACAGTAATTTGGAGTATTATGGAAGCTCACCTCTGGCTACCAACATGAATCAAGCCTTCTTTAACTATTACACAGAGGTATATAGAGCCCACAAACAGACGGATCCCACGATAGTAGACCAATTGTTTGCTGTTTTCCCATTACCCCACATTGCCCCACCCGAAAGGACCACTCTTGATGCAGTAATCACATCTACAGATGTGACACAGGCGATACAGGCCTTGGCCAGAAACAAGTTTCCGTGTCTTGATGGCCTAGCATTGGGATGTTATCGCACTTTTTCCGCCCTCCTGGCACCTCGGCTAGCGGACATGTACAAGGCGCTAGAAGGCAGTGAACTTCGGGATCACTCTGTGAATCACTGATTGTGTCCTTAAAGCCAGACCACGACTCGCGACAGCTAGGGTCCTACAGACCAATCACACTGCTAACAGCAGATTATAAGATCTTTGGTAAAATACAGATCGCTATGCTCTAGTCTTTCCGACACTGGTACACCCAGACCAATGTGGGTTTGTCCCAGGTAGGTGCACCTCCCAAAATATCCAATGATTGTTCCACATTCAGGATCAGGTGCAGGACCGCTATCCCGGTGTTGCGTGCCTGATTCTGGATCTAGAAAAGGTCTTTGATATCCTGTCCTGGCCATATCTCTTTGCTGTACTTCAGTGCATGGTGGTTGGGTCCAACACTACAAGCATACACAAGACTAATATACACAACACCCACATCCAGAAACCGACTGGGTCCACACATAACACTTCCAATCACATTATCTACAGGCACATCACAGGGTTGTCCGCTCCCTCCCCCCTGGTCTTTGCTCTGGTGATGGAGCCCTTGGTGATTTGTCTTTCTGGAGGAGGGCAGGGAATGGGGTATTACACTAGTAGGTGTCACCCATAGCGTATCCCTATATGCGGACAATCTACTACCTTATGTACGCTAAATTTCAATGGATCTCCCACCAACCTTACCACTCTAGCAGACTTTGCCACAGTGGCTGGCCTCAGAGTCAACTGGACAAAAATCTCTATATATCCACTCAGCCGTGACCTTCTTCCACAAGAGGTATGTATTGGGGGCATCAGCCTTACTTGGAGTGCTCAAGCCCCCTGCTACCTAGCCGTACAACTTTATCATACCCCACAAGATGAATACGAAGACAATCATCGCAAAGCGCTGGTGGGCATTCGAACCCCAATTGGCTCATGGAAAACCCTTCCATTGGCCCCATAGGGAAAAATCGTCCTAGTCAAAATGGTCCTGGTCCCACGCCTTCTTTACTATTTTGCAAACCTCCCAGTCATCTCCACTTCTCATTCATCCAAGAACTAGATACATTACTATGTACTCTCATAAGGGGTATCGGGTGCCGACGAGTCGCTCTCACTAAAATGAACTACCAATAGACCAGGGTGGACTGGGAGCCCGTCATTCAAAGCATATGTTTTGGTGGCCCTGCTCCAGTGGCAGTCAGCTCCTTACATTTGATGATCTAGTAGAGAAGACTTGGCTCCCCCAGTTCAGTTTCTTCTCTAACAACAACTGGTATTGGATTGCCACAGTATATGGCATATGACCGAAAGCGAGCCAATGACACTCCCAGTCCTCCACACTATATTTTAAATGGGCCCAGGGTGACACATAATTAAATGGATATACAAAGGCATACGTGAACTCACAGCCGTATCACTTACCCCACTATGCCACAAATAGAAAGAGGAGTTCCAAAGACCATTACATGAGAAGGAATGGGAGCAGGCCCTAGAGTTCCCGAAGAAGGTATCCATCAGTTCCCAGTTTAAAAATATACAGCTCTTCTTCCTACACCATGCATACTTAATGCCTGAGCGACTCCAATACTACTATGCAAATTCACATTTCTCTTGCCTCCTTTGCCTAGCTTCTAGTGCAACATTCCATTGATGATTTTCAATGGTCGGTTAAGGTGCTCTGAGAGTCTGTATTGATTTTCATGGGCTCACTCTTGTCCGACAAATTTATTTGTGCTCCTTTGTGTTTGCCACCAAGGGGTCCTTTTTGCTATTTTCTAGCTAGGAGCACTTAACCTTCAGACAAGCCCACTCCACTCAACAGAAATTAGGTAGTGTTATGTTTTCTAGTGCAGAACTTAGGAACACAGTAGCTAAATGTTCCACCTCCAGAATCTGGTTTGTGGATTCTGAGAAGCTGGGAGTCAGTTGTTGTAGATGTGTGTCTGGTCTCACCAGGGGCAGTTCTCCCTCCCTCAATAAAGAAGTTTTCTACTTTTTAACCTCGAGTCCTGATCTTTTCAAAAGTGGCGAGGAGCAATACCAGGACACAACGCATACTAAGGCGGGAGTTTAAAAGAATGAAAATCTGCTACATGACCTTGGAACCATTGCGGCCCCTGGGAGAGAAACACATTCCGGAAGAGCCCACCTTACACACATTTAGAAAATACAGATTCGGAACACATGGTCACTGTGAGTAGTGCTGGCTTTAGGGTAGGTTTGGCACTACACTGCGCAAAAGAAACAGTGTAAGTGGTGTTAGATTTTGAACCCAGCCATATTGGCCATAGCGCAAGGCCACATCAAGCGGAGAGCAAGGGAGGAGTTTGGAGGCATTATCGAGCCTCGACGAGGCAAACACGGCAACATTCCTAGTTAACTTGGGGGCATGATCTAACCTTGTGCAGCTAAGCATTTCACCTACTCCTTGCGGTTGGAATGGTCCAAGTCATCTACGTGCAAGTCCGAGCAGCACGCATGCGTGCCTACGTGTAGCTGGAACTTTCATTGGTGCACATGACCTACATGTCGTGTGGCTCTTTTGGTCAACAAAAGTTACCCAGGTGCATTGGTGGCATTTTTTCACAGCAGACCATTTTCCTGCAAGCTCTAGTTTAGTGTGCATTACAGCGGCAGTTACAGCAGCAAACAAGGTAACTGACATTGCATTAGCCTGCCGTTCCAAATTTCTCGGTGACAGGCACACCGTTGCTGGCTTTGTGGTCATCTGCTGTGCGATCCAAATACTCAGTACATGAGTGAGGAAGCAGTGAGGAAGTAACCTGCAACCCTATACTTCATAGGGATTCTTAAAGATCCTACATTAGACAGGGCCATAGAAGTTGCTAAAAGCATTGAAATCACTTCTTTGTATGTGGAAGAACTAGGGGAAGCAAGTATGAGAGGGAACAGCCACTCCGATAGATCATGTAATGTATGTGCCATCAAAAAGACAATACAGAACCCCAAGTCAGAAGACAACTCAAATCATAAAGTTCATGAGGGCACCAAAGTGAGATCCTGTTTCAGGTGTGGGAGTGTGAGGCACATGGCAGAATCAGGCAATTGCCCCGCATACAAACAGTACTTGTTTAAAATGCAAAAAGACAGGTCACTTTTTAAGAGTGTGCAGGAGGGGCCAAGTTCCACAATTTAAGAAAACAGTAAATTGTGTTGATAGATGCAAGATGCCAGCTGTGGAGGACTATGCAGACGTGACCGATGGGGATGAAGTGGAGGTGCAAGTGGTGGGGGAAGAAAGTACAATTAACAGGTGCACGTACCGACCTCCCAAATGTGTGGTCAGAATGAATGGGAAAGAAGTGCAGGTATGGGCCGATTCTTGTTCTCCTTACACATTGATTGATGTGCATACATGGGAGAGCATATAGACAGAAGAATTAACGCCTGCCGATGTTGAACCTGAGGGGTATTGTGGTGAGAAGCTACCTGTGTTGGGGTATTTTACAACTGAGTTGGAATTCCTGAATAGGACAGCCCAAGGGAAGGAAAGATCCTTATTGGGATGGAAGGAACAGTGTGAGTTGGGAATTGTGTTAGATCCAAATCATCGTAATCAAGTGTTGTTGACAGAGGCTCCTTTGGATACTGACTGGATCAGAATGTTTCCTAAACTGTTCAAGAAGGAGTTGGGATGTTTGGTGAAAATTGAGCATCTTATTGTGTTAAAGGAAGGGGCTGTACCTAAGGTGCACAAGGTGAGAAATGTTCCTTTAGCGTTGAGGGGGACATTTAAGGATGAATTAGCAAGACTCTGCAAGGAGGGGGGTAATTGATCCAATTGAGGCTTCGGAATGGTTGAGTCCAGTCATTATAGCCAGGAAGCCCAATGGAAAAATTCAAATGTGCATGGACTTAGAGACCTCAATAGTTGCATATGGGTAGATCATATCTCCTTCCGAAAATCAATGAGATGTGAAAGGAGGAAGATGTTTCACTACTTTAGATTTGTCTCACGCGAATCACCAAGTGCGGTTAGAGAAGAATTCTAGGCATTTAACGTCATTTATCACACCTAAAGGGGGTTATAGATTTGTTTGCATGCCTTTTAGGTTATTCTCAGCCTCGGCTGTGTTCCAGAGAGTTATGCAAGGTGTGTTGAAGAACTTTTCAAACTTCTTGGTGTTCCAAAATCATGTGTTGGTGTAGGGTGAGAACGAAGGACAGCACAATGTAATATTGAAGGAAGTTTTACACAGGCTAGAGGATGCTAGTCTCACCATTGGGCTGGAGAAGTGCAAGTTTGGCACCATACAAGAGGAGTATCTGGGGCATGCGCTGACGCATGAAGGAGTGAAGCCTAAACTCAAGTAAGCTGAAGCCATTGAGAAAGCCCCTGCTCCCCAGGATAGGTATCTGTTGATGTCCTTATTGGGGTAGCTGAGTATTACGCCACGTTTCTGCATAATTTCTCAGAGTAAGTATACATGTTGAATGCAATGACGAAGAAGAGCATTAGGTTTCAGTGGACGGAGGAGTGCCAAGTCGCGTGTATGCTCTTAAAGAGGCTATTGTGAAGGCAGTTGCGCTCAAGTCTTTTGATCCGGAGGATAGGACTATTGTGGTGACAGATGCCAGCAATTATGGACTGGGGGCTGTGCTGATGCAGGTACATGACAAAAAGGAGAGAGGGGTGACTTTTGCGTCATGTATTTTGAGAGATGCAGAGAGTTCTTACTCTACGGTGGAAAAGGAAGCTCATGCCTGTTGGTGGGGTGTGCAGCATTTTTGAGCTTTTTCTATGGGGGTTGGAGTTTGAACGGGGCACCAACCCTAAACCTCTTGTGGATCTGTACACCACAGTCGGTTCAGGGAAGGCCATGCCTCGCATTGCCAAATGGTTGTACCGGTTGCAGAAGTACATGTTCTCCATAAAGTACATTCCTGGAACAGAAAACATGAATGCAGATTGTTTGTTCAGATTGCCATTAACCTGTGAGAATGAGAGTGAAGAGGAAGAATGGTGGTGGCGGAAATTTCAGATTTTGGGGGTGCCATTAAGGAGGAAGATTCGACAAGGGTTGTGTCGGAGGATTCAGTTTTGGCAAGATTTGTCAAGGTGTTACCTAAAGTGCGAGGTTGGAAGCATCATTGAGATTTGGGGTTGTATAGGAATGTCTGGGAAGAGTTGTCCGTAGAAAAGGGCATTGTGAGGAGAGATAAGCGTTTGGTTGTGTCTGTGGGCCTGAGGGAAAGAGTGATGAATTTGCTGCACAAAGGTCATGGAGGTATGTCTGCCATGAAGAGAAGGGCCCAGGTAGACTTTTGGTGGCCAGGGATGGACAAACACGTGAAGAGGCATGTGCAGAATTGTATTCCATGTGCTTGCAGTGATAGATCGAATGTGGTGCAGGAGAACAGAATTTATCCTATAACTCTCCCTGTACCACCTTGGGAAAGGGTCGCCATGGATATTTGTGGGCCGTTTAAAGGATTGGGCATCAGTGAGAAGTATGCCTTTGTTGTGATGGACTATTTACTGAAATGGCCTGAAGTAGGTTTTGTGAATGAATCATCCATGGGGAAATGGTTTAATTGAACGATCCAACCGAGTTTTAGGTGAAAGAATTCAATTGGCCCTGGCTAGCAACTTGTGCTGGAGAAGACAGGTGAAGGAGATGTTATGGAATTATCGAGTCACCCCCCATTCTGTCTTTTTAAGAGAAGAGCGCCGTGTATGGTGGTGGTTCCATGCTATATGGGCAGGTCTGCTCCATGTTGTGTGGACTACCTCAAGTTGTGTGAGAAGGTTGATAATTATCAAACACGATATAAAGAAAGAGCCCACGAGAAGGTGAAGAAGTGTGGCAAGGTTTTCACAAGTGGCACATGGGTCATGGTGCAGGGTGACAACCTTAAGAGGAAAGGAAATTCCAAATGTTCTGCACCAAGGAGGGTGGTGGAAGTGTTGGGAAACAATGTCAAGTAATCGGATGGCAAATGGTGGAACTCTAGGAGGGTGGCCTGGTGCAGTGAATTTTCCGATTGGATGAAAGTGGATGAAAAGTGGATGACAAAGAAGGTGCTCAAGAACCGGAATGGAAATTTAAGAGAACCCAGAGTACGTATCAGAATCAAACCTCAGGGCTTGGCTGATTATGTGTGTGATTAAAGGCTTGTTAGAGTGTTTTGAGTTCTAGGTCTTTTGTTAGGCCATTTTTAATTACCTTAGTAGTTTAGTCAGCCTTGATGTCATTAAAATTTAAGGAAGGGAGATGTGTTATGTTTTCTAGCGTATAACTTGGGAAAACAGTGGCAGAATGTTCCACTTCCAGAATCCGGTTTGTGGATTGTGAGAAGCTGGGAGTAAGTTACTGTGGAAGTGTGTCTGATCTCACCAGGGGCCATTCTCCCTCTCTCAATAAAGAAGCTTTCTACTTTTAAACTCGAGTCCTGATCTTTTCAAATGGTTTACTTTACTCATGTTGAAAAATTGGATTTTTGTTTGGCTTGGAGGTTCCTCTCAGGGCACATTAGTCTAATCAGCTCTCTTCCTCTCTGCATGGCGGCTTCCGGCACCCTACCATCACAAGCATGCTCACTAACTTAGTAAGGTATGCTGTGGACAACAGACTGTCATATGGTCGACGCATTAACTCTAGAGTTTCTATAAATGACCCACTGAGACACTGCACATGACTACCAGTCTGCAACCAACAATAAAGCAGATCCTATCTGTGATGCACGGGCTTTGTTTAGGCTAGATGTTGTGTACTTACTGCTCCTCCGGCACTTCAAAGGCAAGCGATTTTTCTGTGATGCCTTGCCTTTATAGCACAATCACATTATATTAATGCCTGACTAAAACATGGCCACCGTGAGGACACAGACCTCTTTCAAACCCCCACAAATGGAATCAACGTATACAAAATGTGTAAACTCGTATACCTAAAATCCCCATGATAGGCATGGTTTTTACATTCCTCCCACAAGATTAAAAAGCATTTCATGTATTTTTATCGACAATATCCCTCAACTGTGTGGATTACGAAAGCCCAGGAGACAACTAAAGCTTTCTCTAGCCAGTTTCAAGAAAACCCCACAGAGAGGAAGACTTGTTGACTTTGCTAGTGTTTGTTTACGTTTCCTAAAATTATCTTTACGGGCTCTCACACAGCCCTATCCAGAAATAACCAGATATTTCACAGAGAGAAACCATTACTAAGGCAGCAGGGGGCATATGTACCAAAATCTCCATTTGCGAATCTCAATTAGCGATTTTTTGAGAATCGCTATTTGAGAATTGCAAAACGGGATGTATTTAAAAATTCGCACATATTTTGCGAATTCTTAATATTCCTTAATTGCGATTAGCAAATTGCGAAATCGCAATTAAGGAATACCTTCCCATTCATTCCTATGGGCCAGGAGGCCCATAGCAATGAATGGGAAGTCATTCTCAAATTGCGAATCGCAATTTGCTAATCACAAATTGAGAATAATTTCAAAGGTGCAAGGGTGTCATGATGACATCCTGATGCACCCCTGAAATTAGCCTGTGTGCGCATATGGCGCACATACATGCCCTAAGGGCATGTATGTGCGCCATATGGCACTTTGAAAAATGCCAAAAAGTGCATTTTTCAAAGAAATCGCAAATTACCACCAACTTCAAGTTGGTGGTAATTTGTGATTTCTTAAGGAGAAATCGCACAACTTGGGTGCGTGTTACATAGCATTTCAGGAATCGCAATTTGCGATTCCTTAAATGCTTACCCAAAATTAAGAAATCACAAAATTTGCGATTCCTTAATAATGCGATGCTAAAATGGCTCATACATCTCATTTTGCGATTTTGTATTCGCAAATGCTGTTTTTTTGCGAATCGCAACATTTGCGAATACAAAATCGTTTGATACATATGCCCCCTGATGTTTAAGCAATCAACTTATATCCTTGAATTATATCTACAAAACAGCAGTGTTCCTTCAGAAAAGAGCAAAGCCAATTTAAATGTTAAGTTTTAGTTTTGCACTGACCATTTGAATGTTTTGCCGGCTTTTTAAAGCGATAGAATAATGCCAAGTTGTTTACTTTTACTTTTAAAACAAATCTGAGAGACGGCATATTGTGGGTTTGCAGAATAGAATGGCTGATTTATGTACCCTGGTTTCTGGTAGTTATATAGTTCTCATGTTATCACACTAATAAATTAGATGTCAGGCAATAAACCAGTCCTGAACGATCAATATAGTGTGAGACTGTAGCTATTTAAAAACTGACACTCCAGCCTTCTGTCTCAACTTAAGGGTTGATGAAGAAATAGGCAGTAAATAAGCTGTAAACAAACCAGACGTGGACACC
Organism: Triturus cristatus; assembly: GCF_964204655.1. Classification (NCBI taxonomy): domain Eukaryota; kingdom Metazoa; phylum Chordata; class Amphibia; order Caudata; family Salamandridae; genus Triturus; species Triturus cristatus. Next base: position 517,590,652 of record NC_140588.1, read on the forward strand.
TGGCACACTGCAGAGACAACAAGTGAACAACAGCTGGGCTCTAAATCCCTAACGAGCCGCAAGCATTTATTAACACTGTGGACAGGCTCTGGCAGGAAAGTGCGGAAATGGTACTAGAAATAATTTCTCATGATATTTCAAATCCTTTGTGGGCATTTGAGATTTCAAGATTTGACATTGGAGTCTAATTTTGTCCAATTCTAACTTGAGTAATACGAAAATATGCTCGTTTTTTGAACATGTGCTCTTCTGAGCTTGGAAATATTATTCAGTGCTTTAAATAGCCTTGTTATTTAAATGATTTCCAAAGTATTTGCTTTTGTTGTAGCATTCATTGGACTATCCACCCTCAAATGGTTTTGAAGTATAGACAATAAACAGTTCTGCATGTGAATAGAAAACCTTTAACTATCAAGAAACCATTTTTGAGTAAATATAGGGATGAGGCAAACTGTGGTCCATATTCACATTAAGTTAACAAAAAAAGCTATTAAAAAAGCCAAAGAAAGCTATTTTTAAAACCAGTCGTCTGGCTTTCTTTAGTGCATGCCAAAGAGATACATATCATCCAGACACTCATTCATACAGAGAGCAGGCACATATACCATGCAGATACATAGGCCATGGAAAATAAATATAAATGCACACAAAGAAGTTTATGGAGATATAGAATAACACACGTACACATATCTACCCTCAGATGCACGCAGATAGCACACCTACAGGCAAGCATGCCATCACATTAACACATTTAAGCTCACATTTGCACACAAATTGATGGTTAAAGGCATGTGTGCATGTGTGTTTAGATCCATAAAAGTACAAAGATGAGTGGGTACTTCGATGATTAGATGGTTGATATATGTATAGGTTATAGTGTAGGTTGACAGGCAGATGAAAGAATATATTCAAAAATGCCAGTGCATAGTTAGATGTATGCATAAACGTATGGTGTGAATGGATGCATGCATCGCAAAGGGTGAATATTTTCCTGTATGAATGTTGGTAGATGGATCAGTGGATACACTGGTGAGGTTGGGTTGATGGACGAAGGCATGAATGTGCATGCAGGGTTGGATACATGCAGGGGTGAAACTAGAGGATTCAATAAACCATGGGTGTGGTTAGATGCATGGTGATAGGTTGACTGGATAAATGAATGCAAATTCACTTATGAATGTAAGATTGTTGATAGATCAGCATATTTTGCATGAATGGATGGATGAGGGTGGGTTAATGAAATCATGGCTGAGGTGAATTGGTAGATATGGTAAGACTAGGTAACTGATAGCGTGGGATGTTATCTCATTTGTAGGGGTGTATCATAATCGTACGTAGAGCGCACTTGCATATAATCATTTGTTGTATTAATGTGAGGTGTTAGAATTGTGAAATGTATTAACATGAAAAGTGATGTATTTTAGGCCATTGAAAAGTAACATGAAGAATCAACGTAGAAAATGAATGTAACTAGCAGAAATCATTATTATGAAGAACCAGTGTTGTGTAACTGATCACTGTTTACATATAAGAGTGCTTATTAATCATCTAATTTCATACGTAGGCAAATGCATTACTTGAAAGAGCCTTAACATTATGGGAATTCGTAAAGCTTATATGATGCTTTCTTACGTTAGCGGAATTTTGTAGGCCTGAAATGCAAGTCCCTGAGACTCCCTTTTTGGAAGTAACAGTTTAAATTTCATGTGTGCTGTGAAATGTTCTTTCTCACGTTTTGTGTTGCAGGTAAAAGAAGCGCTCTCACTAGATAGAATAATGTCTTTGTTTTACTAGTTAGGTCAGGAGAGAAGAAGTTACAATCGTGTGGCTTGAGCCGATAAAAAATGTCGTTGTGCTTCACGCAGGAGAAGGCCTTGGAACCAAGGACAAATTGTATCAAGGAAGATGCAACGTTGTCCTGTGGAAAATTACCTTCAGGATTGTAACCAGGGCAGATGGCGTGACTTGCACTGGACCCTGGGAATGCCATCTACGGATAACTTGTTGATGCTACGGATAGTGCGCCACTTCTTTCTTGCCTTTAAAGAGAGAGCATCCTAGAACGAGCTCTGTCTTTGGTAGCATTATGCTATTTGACCAATTGATCATGGAGAGACTTCTTAGGGAGTCTCCACTTACTGACACCTTTTATCCTTCCCTCTGAGAATGCTTAGTTAGGGATGTCACCTTAGTGCTAGAGTAGGGACAGAGTAATGCTTATTAATCACCACCCCTCAATGCAGGGAAATTTGGACTCATGCTTCCTGATTTTCTGTATCTTACTTCTTGAATTAATCGTATTGCTTATGCTGCATCGTCTAAAATGGATGTGCAGATTTGGCTTTATGCTGATTCCCCTCTACTTCAATACTCTGTTGTTGAGGTGTCTTTATGTTCAGTTATTTTTGGCTTTGTAATAAATTAACTAAACTTAAGTAGTTGTCCGTGAGTTATTATATACCAAAGGGAATTGTTGGCCAATTGATTTTTTCCCTAATGACTTTTCTCCCCTTACACTTTCATGCTGCGAAAAAGAACCATCAAATTGTGACTGTGAACAGGTCTAGAACTTATGGGCCCAGGCTTTTCATGTTGGTTGATGGATGAATGTGATAGCGCATGTATGCTTGCATAATTGTGGGTTCTTGACAATTGCATGAGTGGATGAATAAATGTATGGATTAATGTATGTCTAGATGAATGGAAAAGTGGGCGGAAATTGCAGAATCAGAGTATGTAAGTAAGTCGTGGGTTTGTGGATAAAAGTGTTGATGGATACATGAATGCATAGATAGATAGATATAAATCATTTATCTTAATTTGTTGAGCCATATTAAACATGCTTTGACAAAGTCAGTAGGCCTCACTAGTATTACAGAAGCAATGGAATTCCCATTAACATTCCCATCAAAAGCCCTAATTTACATTTTTCCAAGTGTCTGGGCTTGTGTTTTCAGCTATAAACCAGACCCATTGTCTTTGCCAATGAAAATGAAAAAGGATGCATATTCTGTACCGATACTGTATTTCAATTGCCAATATATAGCTAGAACAAAAATGAACCACCTTGGAACTAGTATGTGTAGTATAGTGCTTCTGCAGGCCGTATACTGCCGACCATATGCACCCACTCATACCAACACATTCATGTAGACACTAACTGTCTCACCAAGTACACACTCACACAGCCCACCCAAGAGCCTCATTCACGTTTTCTTATGTTTTGCTTACGTGTATAGGAAGCTAATCACCAGTGAGGGTATTCGGGCACTTCCCAGGTGGGTAGGTAGTGGTCTTCAAAGGTGAAATTATTGGAAAAGCCAGGTCTTTAGCTTATTGCAGAAGTCAAGAAGCGATGAGAAGGCTTTAGTGTGCTGTGGGAAGTTGTTCTATGCTTTGGGAGAAATGTCCAAAAAGAGACGACCTCCGGCTCTGTTTTTGTGTATGCAGGGTATGTATGGTTAGTAGAGGTTCGGCAAGGTGGAGGTGTCTGGGATGTTGACGGAAGGGTATGCAGTTGTTGAGGTAGGTGGGGCCTGTGTTGTGTAGTGTTCTGTGTGTGTGAGGGTTTTGAACTGAGCATGTGTATGTATTGGGAGCCAGTAGAGTTCCTTGAAATATGCAGTGATGTGGTTGTGGCGAAGTAGGTTGAGGAAGAGTCTTGTTGAGGCATTTTGGATGGTTCGGAGCCTGTTCAGGTGCTGTATAGGATACGCTGCCATAGTCAAGTCAGCTGGTAATCAGGGCCTGTGTGACTGTTTTTTCTGTTTTTCTCTGGTAGTTACTCAAAGATCTTTCACAGCATTCTCAGGATGTGGAAACAGGTGGAGGTCACCGTGTTTACCTGGGCTGTCATGTCTGATGAAATCAGGTAGTGGAGTCACGTAGATGTTAAACTGGGTTGGGCTGAGAGATGATCTTTAAAGGACTACATGGATGAGGTTCTTGGCTTCCGAAGTTAAGGGTGGCATGCTGACATTAACTCACTCATAACTCAAAACCCTTCATTCGAAATATCCTACACACATCCACTCATGACAGCTCACCTCTGACCTTCACTCATAGCAACACACCCATACACTCACTCACAAAAACACCCATGCCTTTACTCACTGTACATTTAATCACACATGATCCTCACTCACACACTCACATCAACACTCCTGCATTCTCTCATCAAGAATCCATTCAAAGTAATTTACCCTTGTTACTCATGCACTTACTGGCAAATATGCATTCTTGAAATCAGCCACTGTTTCAACATGCACATACATTCACTAAACCATAACCTTCACTCATACACTCACTGTCTCACCAAACACCCACACACACAACTCACCCAAGACACTCACTCTAACACTCATTCACAGCCCCACACTCATGCAGTCACTCAAATGCCTCACGATGAATGCATCCTCTGACAGTAGGTCACTCATTACCCTCACTCACATCAATGCACTCAGTTACTCTCACATCATGTAAGATTCCTCCAGGGTTCATCCTGTCAGACCCTTTCTGGGGTACAGTAAGGAGATAAAAAACATGCTATATCCACTGCCTCTTTTCTTGTGCACCAATATAAGCTCTCCCTTCTTTTTTGGTGTGCAGTGCCTGCCACCAAGTACCTCAATATTGAGTACAATGGACATGACCTACCTAGATGATTTTGAAAAGTGCTCAATCACTCATAGATGTATTTGCACTGTATTACAGATACTTACTAGTACCTAACCAAATGATAGTCTTTTTATCAACCTTGGATTGTTAAAAAGGATGAGCAGACAAACCACTTTTAGGTCAAACATTGTTGGGCCCAGAATGTCCCCTGCATGGTGTGCAGTTGTCATCCTTGCCCTGCATGCTCGACTGTGAGTATCTTCATGCCTGGCTGCTGGCCTACTGAAGGAAATTCTCGGCATAGGAGACATCTGTGGCAGCATGTTAGTGCTGGCACATTGGAGATAATCATTGGTATAAAGGAGGACAACAGTGGCACATGGAAGGAGACAACCATGGCAAAATGATATCTCCTACATAATAAAGGCAGTTTTATACATACATGTTATCTATGGTCTAAGAATGGGACAAATGAAAAAATTCTAGTTCTGGCATATTGTATGTCAATTTGCACCAGTGGCGTATAGGGGGCACGGATGACAAAATGCTTGCCCTGGCACAAGGGAGGTGATTTGTGGGAACAATTGAGTCATTTCCTGGTGAACATCAAGTTTGGTTGACTTGACACACCCTGAAAGGACCTAAATATTTAGTGAGTCTCTATTAAAAGGCTAGGGCTTTTTAGCAAATTTTGTGCAAATTGTGCTTAGAAATGCACTATTTGCTCCAGTTTACTCCATGGGAGAACCCCTTTGAAACCTCCTCAGAAGAGGTCAGGCAAATTCACTTACTACAATTCAGAGTACCTATTATACCCTACCACTTTCAAAAGTTACCAGCTGCCACTGCAAGAACAGAAGAAAAGGAGGGGCACATTTATAAAAATAATGTCAGAGCGTGGTGCTATGCAAAATTTGGCAAAGCCGCTCTCTGACATTTTTTAAACGCAGAGATGCACCATATTCACAAGAATACAGTGCACCCCAATGTTTCCCCTAGCGCTGCTGCACACAAAGCTGCCTAGCGCCAGCCCATGCACCCTGCCACCATGAAGCAAAGGTATCTGCGCTGCAGGGGCTATTTTGTATGTGCAGGCTGAGACACCTTCCTGCACATAATCAATAATGTTGATTTGCTCTTTCTATGTGTGAACAAGGAGCAATTATTAATTTCTCATCATATTGCCATTCTAAGACCAGGTATTCCCTAGCCTTAGTTTTTGGTGCTTCCCCAGTCTTGTAAATCTGGGGCAGCATAAAAAAGCAATGGGTGTTGCAGTGGAAGGCCCGCAGCAACACGCAGTGCATGCCCTTTTGCCGCAGAGGACTTCGGTGGAAAGGGGCATATTTAAAAGGTGAAGTTAAGCCACGTTAAACGGCTTAGTGTCATCTTGTGAACAGGGTATATGCCGCTATGCCACCAGAGCATCACTTTTTGAGCAATAGGGGCTTGCAATTTCTTTACCCACAGTGTCTTGGTGAGCACTGTTTACTTTCTGCAGCATCCACTGTGACATTATCGTTTAGGTGGTGTAAAATATATGAATGAATGCTCTGTCTTCTGATCAAATGAAAATGTTAACTAAAAAACAAATACATTTGTTGCCATGATTTATTATTGTAAATATATGAAAAAATATGTTCTTGAATATACCTTTGTGCTTAGCACGAGTGATAATGTGTTACAAATGATCATGAATCAAAATGTATTAACAATAACAAATATTTTAAGCCAATAGCATAGACCCTATTCAACATATGATTAATATCAAGTAATACACATGGACAAAACTACTTTTCTTAAATCTCGTTTACATTTTGTTTCTCTTCCTCTGAATTATCAATACATTTCTAGTTGTAGTGTACACTTGTGCAACTATGAAATCATGATAGGTTGTGGTATAAATAACTTGGGTTCCCAGTGCTTTTCCGTGTTTTGTTGCACTGTAGCCTCTTTCAAAAAACACATAATTGTTCACATAATGCAAGAGAAACAAGTAATGAAAAATGACATATCATGTCACCAACCAAATACAGGTGTTATCTAAAACAGACATTTGTCTATTAGTCATACAGTTATTATGGAACCCCAGTGATGCCAATTATTATAATGCGGTCAGGGTTAAGGTAATGTGTCATCATTTAATCAAAGGAGAAATAATGTCACATTTTGTTATGTTATTAGGGTCAAAGTGTGTGCGATGTCAAGTCTGCTACCCCTGATTTTTTGCTGCATCAACGTCAATGCAAAAAAACATTGGGGCCTATTATGATGGCAGGCGGATCGCCACCGCCGGCCCGGCGGGGGCAATCCGCCTGGCATCTGTACCTGATTTACCCCCGTCATATTAGTATGGTGCGGGGTACCACGGCGCACGGAAAGACCGTCCGCTGCTTTATCGCCAGCAGGCATTACGATTGCCTGCCGTGCGGATCTGGGGCACAATATGGTGGCGGTGCCGAGCAGGCACCGCCATCCATGTTATGATGTGCATATTTAAAGGCCATTCCAGGCCAGCGGAAATTACATTGGGGGCCCGTTATGGGCCCCCAGGGGGGGGTGTGGGAATGGGGGGCCTGCACTTACATTGCCATACACAAGGTGGCAGGCACCGCGCGGTGCCTGTCACTTTGTGCATGGCAGTGCACAACATGCCTCTTTAACATTGCAGCGGGTGCTGTTTACAACACCGCCCGCCGCAATGTTAAAGGCAAGAATGCGCCTGCCTGTGTGGCGGGCGCATCCCAATTGGCCTCGTGGGACCGCCGCACCTCTGGTGGTCGGTCCCATTTTCCATTACGGTGGCGGGCAGACAAAGTCCGCCCGCCATCGTATTGGGGCCCATAGTTTCCCTCACAATTTTTGAAACTACTGTTTTCATATCTGCATGCACTTCTCAATGTTAATTTATTTCAGACAGCTCCATAGGAAAGACTTTAAATTCAGCAGCTCCTGCTTCATCAACTTGGTGTTAAGGAGTAATTGACAAATCAAGAATATGGAATGTAAACATTCCACTTTTTACCAGAACACTGGCTTTTGGAATTAGATGTTTACCCAATTTTTTCAGATGGAAAGATTTAATGAGACTTTGGCTGCAGAAGCAGCCAAGCCTATATTCCTTTTTTTCTGAATCCCCCTGCCAGTAACTACCTTTCCTTACCATCCCCATCTCTCAGCATCCCCATCCTCCGTACCAGAGTCAAACCAGCTATCGACGCATATATTTACCACCTGCTCAGAGCAGGTAATAAATGTGTACAATAAACCCTACTGAATTGGGAATTCCATGATGTTCTGCAACCAAACAAATCGTTGCCACATAGTTATTCACCATTTCAGGGTGTTTGGCTTGTATTAGGACAGTACTGGGGCTGATTTACTACATATTAATGTTCCATCTCATGATCTGGGCCGACATTTTAAATACTGTGACCAATATCATTTATCATCCTAACTGTATCTTCCCTTTGGTGTTGCTCAAAATCAGGCATTTACTATAATACATTTCTATAGGACAAAAATGGCAGAGTCGTAGCACAAAAATAAATACAGCTGAAACACTTCTTGTAACTTTCTACTTAAATAATGTGATAAAAACTCACGATCTAACAAATAATTCTGTAATTTTTGCCATCATTTTAATATTCTGATTCATAATATGAATGCTTTTCAAGGTACTTATTGACATGATAGAGTATGACCCTTGGCTTGGCCTCGTGCTCTCTGACACCACTTTGGTAATTAACTAGCAGGAAGTGCCCTCCCTCTTGTATAATATTGCTTAATTAGAACAGTGGAATTCCGAGAGCTCCATTGGAGACAATAGAGTGACAAAGGGCCAATAATTGTTGGTGTAGACTTTCTGCTCTGCCATTCCAATGTGTAGTACGTTTGTCTTTCTACTTTTCACTGTTTAATTTAGAATATTCTGCCCTCAGTGAGTGTAATATGCTAATAGCTTTATACTCTTGTGTCTCAGGATACATCAGTCGTGAAATGCCCTCTCCCTCATTATAGGTCTAAGCTGTATATGTATACTTCCTAGTAGAAGGCATTTACAAACTGGTGTAGCCCTCATCAATGAGCTACAATACAGTATTAGAACATTGAAATGTTGGAAGCTCCATTGAAGACGGTGAAGTGACGTCCTGTTGTTGGGGCCGATAAATCGGGTTTAGGGCCTTTAACAACCAGCATAGCCATCGGCAGTGGGCAACAAGGCTATATTAAGGCCTAATGTCTCTTCTACAATCTGATGCAGAGAATTAATTCACATTTAGAGGTATCTCTTACAACTCAAAGCCCTAGATGCAATTTTCACTTGTTTGTTTTGATCAGATACATGGAGTCTAAACTAACAGGAACACAATGGCAACGTTTTGATGAGAAGTGGAAGCACAGTGAAAATATCAATAGCGCCCTGTTGAGCAACCCTTCTTTTTTTGGTAGGTCAGCAGGGAGGTGATGTGAGAGAGCAGGACAGAACTACACAGCATCCCACCTTGCCAGTTTATATTGGTTTGAAAAAAGCAGGAAATGGTCCTAGAGCCATGCACATATCCTGATGTACTCCATGATAGGAATGTGCATAACAGCTCACTGAAGTGGTGCTTGTACTTGATATGATTACATGTGACTGCAGTGCCATGTATTTGTGTGTGACTGTTCTCTTTTATATCTGCATGTCTTCTTCATAATCAGGTTATGTGCACTGCCCCATGTTGTTTTGTGTGCCACTACTCCTTGATATGTCTCTGTGTGACTAATTCAGTGATGTGGTGATGTGTTAACTCTTTATGGTGTGCTTGGCAGTGTCTACAATACTCTGGTGTATCCTGATGTTCCTGTGAGTGATCATTGTGTCACTTTTGTGTGATTGCCCTATGGTAATAACCTGATGTATATAGAGTTTCAAAACACAGTTTGTCTACCTTTGGCTTTGCTGTAACTAGCTGGTGTTATTATTACCCAATGTATTGGAATCAAATTTACCATTCTCAGAGGAATAAAGGGCTGAGTTGACATTGCAGGATTCAAAGTCCCTGCAGTTGTGCATGGGTGTGGAAACTCTGTGATATGCTTGTGTAGCACAGATCCATAATATGCCCACCTGCTGCCTTGTGTTACTGTGAGGGACTTATCCTTACTGCGCGGAGTACAACCACACCCAAATGTATGTATCTGTTTGCTCTACAATTTGCCTTACATGATTACTCTCTGGTATGTCTTGATATCTGCTTCCTGGTGTGCCTGTGAGAATGCCCTTTCATATACTTGTGTGATTTCTCCCTGTTGTGACCATCTGTACGTGATATATGATATTACTGCATGTGTGTGGTCTATGGTGCAACGTTTTGAGAATGCAATATGACATTGTGGCAGTTACTTGATATTTCTGTGTGTGACCGACTCATGGCATGTTCCCATGTATGCCTGTAGATTCAGTCAGAGAAGACAAATAGTGTTTTAGTGACTTTGAGGATTAGCAGAGCAAATGACCAGAGAACTTTGCAATCAGGAAAGAATGTCCTTACACCCCTTTATCTAGCCTTTGTAAACACAGTAGTTCCCCTCAAGGTTGCTTCCGTTGTACTGCAGAGGTGAAATGAAAATGTGACTCTGTATCTACCTTTTGACCTGCAAATAGACAGACTCCTCCTTTGAATAGTTCTAGGCTGACTAGAACTGCTGGTCAGAAGTTAGTGGGACAGTTTGCTGATTATTTGAACAGTAGGGACAGACTTTTGCCAGCATTTTGCAATCACTGGGGTGAGACTTCATTCACCAGCTGCCTTACATCCAGGAAGAGGGGCTGATCATCGCGTTTAAAAGTGCTTGGGGCTCCCGCGATGCGGGATGAACTTTCTCCCGCAATTTGATATTTCTGTGGTGGAACTTTATCCACAGCTGCCACTCATCCAGGAGGAAGAGCTGATCATCACATGTAAAAGAGCTTGGGACTCCCACAGTGTGGGATATGCCAGGCCCATGTCCAGGCAAAGACCGGGCCAAGAGCGGGACCGTCTGTGTCCATCTGAGGGCGGACATGGCTGGGCTGGGCCGCCCCTCTTGGTTTTTCAATCATTTTATCTTGTGACTTTGCTGGGAGTGTTTGATACCTGAAGTCACAAGTGTAATGGGTTAGAGGAAAGTTGGAGCGCTATCCTCTTAGGAGCTACCCCTGACCGCAACTATTGCAAGCTTTCTTATGAATATCATGGGTGCACTTAGAGATAGATAGAGTGCGTGGAAGAGAAGCTGGGGTAATCAAAAGAAAACACTTATAATAGGCCTGATAATGGTGCTATGGCGAGCCTTTTTTCCCCAGGCCATACTTCAAACTGAGAGTCCCCTAGAGAGGCCTCTAATACATGTGTTCTCAATGGTGAACTAGTGATTGACAATAGTAATGTCCAGATTGAAAGTAATGAACATATGGGTTCTCCTCCATTTAAAAAGAAAAAAGGCACTGGCTGGCAAACACACATCTTAGAAGGCCTTCTAATAGTGCCAAAACTACAGCAATATCAGAGACTAATACAGCCCCCAAGTAGGGGCTGTGAACAGGAGCTTTTCCCAATTAATGTGCCACATTCGACTGAGGCAGATGATCCAACACATTCTATGTTTATCAAGGCTGTTGAGTCAGCCTTGGTCAAATCATTTGACCCAGTGCTCACCTTACTTAAGAACACAGATTCCTCATTAAAGCTTTTAATAGTTCAGGGGGCACCCAAGGTGACATACAAAGGTATGGGGGCTTTGGGTTCTTTATGCAATAACTGTCTCTCTCGAGTAGATCCTGCCCAGTTTGGAAATACTGGTAACTTGGCAACTGTTTCCTCGAAAGACAAGACCATTATCAAGTCCACAAGCACTAATTCTCTGTGTAATGACTCTTCCCCTATGCAGAGCTCTATTTCTGCAGCAGGGTATATGGGGATAGCCTGTTGTACATTAGTTACAGGTACAAGGGTGACACGAGTAGATGATATTCAAGGAAGAGCCGGGCCCCAGACCACATACTAAGGTTTTGCAGCTGCCACCAGATTCCACTCCTCTTGTGATAGTGCTTAAATATGTTCCTGCACTGAACAATAATCGGGCAGAGGATGACACCCAACTAAAAAATAAAGTTGTACATTGGCTGGACAAATCATTAGAACTGTACAGCTGTGAAACTTTATACATTAACATAATCAATGTACAACAAGCAAGCTGGGGAGGGAACAGCCCAAAGGGGAACCCAGGGACTGTGTGGTAATTAATTTTAGGGATGCACAGATGGTAGGTTCTTTATTGAATAGGTTATGCTATGTTCGATCACCATACTGCTGTATCAAGGCAGTGCCTCTGGGATATTTTATAAGCCAGCCAATATAGTGCCTCCTAGATCTACCTCCCATTTAGCTTTCATGTGCACATCAATTGTTATTCCAAGACACAACCGTTTCACACCCCTCATGTAGGTAGATTAACTGACAGGTTTGACGCTGTGGTTGGGTGTAGCTCTGCAGATGAGTCAAACTCTGAACCAGGATTCCAAGCCTGATCCTGGTGGATGGATAACCCCTGGAAAGATGTGTCCGGATCTGAGCCTCAAGACCATGTGGGCTTATGCTGGAAAGATTTCTGTCCCTTTAGCTCCCAGGCCTCAAGACCGAGCTCCCTTTGCAATTGAGGTGGTGAGCACTACTGAAAGAAATCTTATCTTGGCCACAAATATGGCACACAAACTGAGACTGCACCAAATGTTACTCCACAGACTGTTGCACCTTATTGCAATTTTGAATGTTTGTTTTGGAATGTGGCATGCCTTTTGAATAAGGTGAATAATGTTGATAGGACTGAATTGATATAGAAATTTACTAATTGCGTGTCTTCATGAGACCTGGGTTTGTGAAACAATTCATATTGATGAGGTTGTCTCTGTTTTTACACCAGCCACTTAATCAAGATTGGGGCACCACTGAGGTTGACTATTAACGTTGATCCCTACTGTACTAGACAGAAGGAGTTTTAAAACGTATCTTAATTCACCATATTTTCTAATTATTTCTCTGCTGCATGAGACCAGGGATATGTTTTTATCATAATAAATTTAACTCTTGCAATACAGACATAGTAGCTCCCTTGATCAGACCATAAGCAAGGCATTGAACAAGCTGAATATGGATTTTATTGTAATTTGGAGGGGGAAATGTAACTGTAGGCTCTGTCTAATTTGCAGAAGCTCTGTTTGTGGTGTATTGGGACGCAATGCTGGGAATTACTCCCACTTTGAGCACAATCTGTGTGGCGATGTCCTTATCTCTATCATGAGCAAGTACTCCCTTCTTATTGCTTTGGATTTTATTGCTGCCCCAGTCCATAATCATACTACTTTTACAGGTAAAGCACTGGGTAGTTAGATTGATTTTATTGCATTTTCAGAGAAATACAGACACAAGGCTGTTGACTTTTTGATCTTACGGAATTGCCTGAGTGATCACGACCTCTTGGCCCTCTCCTTGCTCTGGGTAACTTGCAGCAACAGATTATACCTTCCATCTTACCAATAAAAGCCAATCCAAACATAAAGCATCCCCCATAATTGGGCAACGGTGGACTCAATGTGTCTGTTAGCTGAACTTGTAGCCAGAAATGGGCAGCAGATAGTGTTGTGTCTGGACACTGATTTAGATCTCTTACACATGTTGAGTGCATTTAATGGGATTTGTAATACCATAATTGAGCTTCTAACATCTGCAAAGATACGTAGAGAGTCTAGGCCCCAGAAGCGGTTCGATGGAGCATGCTCGCAGACTCATAGAGATCTTATTTATGCCCTTAAGCGGATACCTGGGGAGGGGGTGTAGTTATGGAAATGAAAATATAAGCAGGCCATCTCTAATGGGAAGTCTGGGAACAATTGCATGACGCTAGCTTAAAGAAAAATACTTGCCTTTTTGGGAAAACGGTCAATGCCCCTTTCCTTCGAGTTAGCCACAACACCGTCCTTAATGCATCCACCTTGTCATGTAAATGTATTTCCAGGGTATATGTTAATAGTACTGAATCGGATAAACATTCTGACACTGTAGTGATCGACCACTTAGGGGATTGTTTAGTTATGGCACCCATTACTGTGGGGGAGGTTACATCTACAATGAGATAGAGTGCAAGAAACAAGGCCCAAATCCAATCCATATTTTTATTGACATATGGATCTATGGGAACCTCTTATTGTTAATGTGTTAAGGAGTGCTGCCTAAGTCATGGTCAAATTCCATAATCGTCCCTATCTATATGAAGGGTAACAGAGAAAAACTCTTGATGCTACCTGCCCATCTTCCCAATCGATTCAACAGCCAAAGTATTGGGTAGGATTTTATTGGCTAGGTTGGAGACCTGTGTGGCACAGAAGGGCAAGTTTTGAATCGTTCAGTGTGGGTTTAGGAAGGACCTTGGAATAGTTAATCAATGTTTGAATCTTCATTTAATCCTTAGTAAATATACACAGGCAAAGAAGGGGTGATTGTACTTAGTGTATATGGATCTTAACTCAATGTTTGATTGGGTGAAAAGAAGGAAGCCTTTAGGGGAAAATGCTGGAAATGGGAGTGGAGGCCTAATTGGTGCATTTTTTAGCTCTTGTGCACAAAGATATGATTTAGGGTATAAGGTATGGAGCTAATGGTGAATGCACCGCTCTGATTAAAATGGAGCGTTGTGTCAGACAAGGGTGTGTGCAGGTCCCTTTTGTATTCTGTCTATACATAAATCATCTTGATAACTTTTTATCTCTAGGGGAGGCAGATACACTCAGGGTTGCTCGAAGGAAACTCCCTGCATTGTTGTATTTCCGGGTTAGGCCCACGTATCGAAGCAGCTTATTTTTTTACATTGTCCTCACAAATACTATTTCCTGCTGTGAGTTTTTGCACACATTTGCAGGCGCGTCAATGTTGGATTAGTTTCTCTGAAACTAAACTTGTTTTTACATCTAGCTTCGCACAACATTATCACAACAACCTGAACATCATGTATAAGGTCTCGTTTTCTACTATGTGCAAATGTCATCACTATTTGCATCTAAGGGGGGGGCAGGGCTATCTACATATCCATAATATCACTAATCTATGAGTACATTGCAAGGCTGCTTTCTATTATAAAGGATGAGCATTTCAATAGATTTGTAGAGGAGGTACTCCCGCCGATACCAAGGGTTCTTGCATGCTGAGAAATCACCTCACAGCAGTCTGACATCTCGCGAAGGGTGTCCAGTTTGTGACCAAGACAGGGTCCCTCACTCTATCCCATCAGGTAATGGGGTTGGATTATCCCTCGTGGGGATTCTTGGCTCTACACCTATACACACTCTAGGTACACTTAGAGTATGGTCTACATAGTAGGAGAATGCTAGATTACTGACTTGTTGTTTAGCACCATGATAGAACTATATCTACTCTTTCTGCTTTTGGTGCTTCTATTCACGTTTATCTGCTTCTGTCTCCTAATCATTACAGCACACGTATTTATGCAAGAATATCATTGGTTCAATATATTTTATTGAAAACGTCTCACTGTGTTTTCTCTGTATATTTGTCTGAGAATAAGTGAGCACGAGTGACTGAGTGAAAGGTTCTGTACTGTTTCCACATTCCCTAAGGGATCAGGGCTGTCATGTTCAGTGCTGCCAGAAAACCATTCGCTCTCTGGTACGTTTGGGTGGCTTGCGGTGGCACTGTGGCACTAGCTGGTCTATGAGCCAACATATCCTGTGGGGGTGTCCGGAATCAGTCTTGACATCAAGCCCTTAGTTTATGTTGTCCGAACAATGCGCAGATCCTATGGATCAGTAAGATCTACACAAAAGCATTGCTATATGCAGATGATTGTGCTCTAATATTGAGCATTGACCTACAGAAGCTGTTGAGTAGATTTGTTCAGTTCATGATTGATCTGTGACTAATGACAAATATAGTCTAGTCAGACACCATGGTCTGTGGGCACACTTCCTCCAACCTAAAACCTAATTTTATTAATGATGATAAACTTCTCTGTTTCCCTACCTTCCTATATATAGTGGTACCCTTTTGATTGCAAAGGTACCTCAATGCATTTAATGAAGGTTAGAAAATCCCTGTTTGAAAAACGTAGAGAAGCACTTTTTAGGTTCATTGGGAAGTTGAGTTCTAAACTGCTGGATGTGATGGTAAACATTTATAAAGCTTGCTGTTGTTCTGTTATGACATACAGTGCTGGTGTCTGGGGTTATTGTGATGCGTTGTGCTTAGAGGTCAGCAAGATCGTGTTCTTGAGAAGTCTTTTGTCTGTTCACTTTTCTTTGTCACTTGGAGTTGGGCTTACCATATTAAAGGATTGCATTAAATTAGCTCCACTTATATTGTGGTACTCTATCTGGCCCAAACAAGAAGCTTTTTTGAATCAGGAGGTAATCCCTGACTGTTCATGGCTTGGCCATGCTCATAAAGATATCTTAAAGAACAATTTAATTTTTTAGGGAGGACAGAATGCTTATTTATCTCGCTGGTCATCACTGCCCTATCCAAAAGCTGATTAAAGAAATAATTCCTTGCTATGTGTGGACAGAGAAGAGAAACTCAAGAGCTTGGAAAGGAGAGGGTGGCTGCTTATCATCTGTTAGTAGCCACAAACTGCATGGAGCCCTATCTCTATTCTCTACCTTATCGTTATCAAAGATCTTTCCTTAGGTTTAGATTCAAAATAGCTCATTTGTTGGTATCTTAACCAAGTGATGCTTACTGTGACTCAGATCTTGAATTAAGTCTTTGTGATTCCTATTCAGCTCAATCCATGCTGCATTTCTTTTTTTTCTATAAAATGAATGCTGTACCACAGAAGCAACTTTTTATTCCATCGCTTTGGTATTTGAATATTAGAAGGTCAGATCTGCTCTATTTGGAGCTGCTACAAACCGAATACATTTTCACAATGGTTAATAAGTTTATCTCTTCTGCTATAAGACTGAGGTACAGGATGGGAAAGTAAGGTTTTGATGATTCATTTATTAAGTTGTTGAGATGTTGCATTTGCATTCTGTACATTTATGCAGAAGTCATTTCATGGGTTGAATCGTTGCAGTGGGAATTCTTGCTGTTGAGGAAATTTAAACCATTTGCTGCTGAGGACACATTATATTTTATCTTGCTTGCCTGTTTATATAAACTAATTATGATGTTTGCAGTCTAATTATTTTTTATGCTATGTATTCTTTTATGGTTTTAACAAAACGAATAACATTGTCTATGAGTATTCTTGTCTGTGAATGCTTTCAGTGCTCTATCATGTGATTGTTCTCTCATGTTCCTGTGTGTTTTATTAGCCCATTGTGAAGACTAATACACCGCTTGCACTGGTTTCTAGCTCCTGGGCCTGATGGGCTTTCAGTGCATTGCATTTTAACAGCATACAACAAGAGGTGTGGCTGTGGATGGGCTAGTTCAACAAGTTTACAAAGGACAAAGAGCATCCTTACCTGGCTCGCTGCCAGGTACTTCAGAGATATGGGCCTTTGGTGACTAGTGCCCTTCCTAGCATAGACCCATAGAGATATGGATTCTGTTATGTGTGTTATGTTAGACTTTTGTAGAGCACCTGGTTACTCCATTTGGAGTGTGCCCACGCTAACAATTCCTCACAGAAGCCTCATGACCCTGCCATGGACCTACAGTCAGTTTTGCCTAAAGAACCAGGTTTTTATTTTTTTTCGGAACAAGATCTCGGAAGGCTCCATTCTCGGATATAAAAGCATGGAGTTCCATAGTTCAGCAGCCAGAAGTCTAAAGGAGCTGCCACCAAGTCAAATTCTGTTGACCCTAGGGGTCACTGTCAGAGCAGGTATCAAAAGCAGACGGGCAGTAGCATTTTCTAATCTTTGGAACTCTCTCAGTCTGCCTTTTCGAAAACCCTAAATAGAGTATGTTACAGTAGTCTAGTCGAGATACCAATAGAGCCAGACAACTGTCTTCTCAGTTGCATCTGGAATGAGCCCCCAAATAGTTTGGAGACTTTTTAGGACTCTGAAACAAGTGCCAACTGTGGCTGAGATCTAACTATTAAAGGAGAGGCTGGACTCAAACCAGCAGCCAAGAATTTTTACCTTTAATTTAGGGAGAGGAGTGGGGCCCAGCACCTTGGGCCACCACACAGAGGACCAGATTGAGGGTTGTTTCCCTACCACTAGGGCCTATGTTTTCCCCTGCGTTGAGTCGCAGACAGCTAAGATCCATCCATTTAGTCAGGTCTGCCAAACAAGTTTTAAAGTTGTCTGCAGCGCTGCTATCATCCTGTGTCAAGGTAAGGATCAGCTGAGTATGGTAAGCATAAGACGCCATCCTGACGCTGGGTCGCTGGATCACGTCCGCCAATGGGCGCATATAAAGATTGAACAGGGTCGGGCTCAGCGCTGAGCCCTGTGGCACTCCCTGCTGTTCGGAGAGGGTTTCGGAGGTACAGGGTTTCTAGAATACCTCAAAGGTATGGCTGTGAAGAAAGTCAATGAGCCAGTCAAAAGCACTTCCGCGATGCCCTGTCTCCATAACCGATTCAGAAGTAGACCATGAGGCACGGCATTGAAGGCCACACTTAGGTCCAGCAGCACTAAAACAGCAGTCTCACCCTCATTAGAAGTACAGCAGAGGGATTCAGAAGCAAGAAGAAGAGCAGATTCTGTGCTGAAGAGGGGTCTGAATCCGGACTGGGTCTCATGTAGAAGTTCTTTATCCTCTATGAACTTCATCAATTGCTGGTTTACGTGTCTTTCAGCCACCTTCGTGAAAAAAGGTAGCAGAGATATTGGCCTGAGATTTTCGGGTTTTGAGGGATCCAGCGTGCTTTTTTAACAAAGGGATCACCATCACATGTTTCCAGTCTGATGGTACACACTCATTTGCGAAAGATAGATTGATAAGATTGCATAGCACAGGGGCATCACTGGAAAAGCGGGTACCCGTGGACACCCTGATTTGACTTTGGTACAAAGAGCATGGGTCTTAGCCACTGATACAGTATCTATACTGATCAGACCTTCTGAGGGGTTAGATGGATGGAGACCTGGAGAGGGAAACTGAATCTGGCCTTTTTTGGAAAGAGGCATATATGGTAGCAATTATCCCAGGAAAGAAGTATGCGATCTGATTACAATTATTAGTCGTGGGAATCATAACAGCAGAGGCTCACTCCAGGCAGGTGCGGGACTTCACAATTCTAAAAATCTCATGTGACACATTTTTTGCCCCTTCAATCTATTGAGCAAAAAATAGGATCCAAGTGGATCTGATTTGTCTGTGATATTCCTTCGGCGCAGTCAAGTAAGCGATTTTGCCAGAGGTCTGGTAATTCTTGTGCCACAGATGTTCAAGTCGCCCGTAAGCTTTTTTTGTAGATAGGAGATCCTCTGTAAACCATTCAGCAGGGGGTTTTGAGCTGGAAATATTGCATTCTTTCAGTGGGGCTGACGAGCACCTCATTTATCCAAGCTGTCGCCTGGCTGTTGGCAGTGTAAGGGCAGGCGTATAACTGAGGGGGTTTGCGAATCAGAGCCGCAGTAAAGGCAGGAGGCATAATCAGGGACCATTTAAGTGCTTTGATAGTAAGTGCTTTAGAACAGCCAGGGATGAGTGAGAATCCATTAATCTCAAAAGGAATTTGGAAGTGGTCCGACCACGCAGTGGGAATCGGGGCAGACACGCTTACCTGGGCATTCTTTTTTTTTTAAAAACAATTTTTATTAGAAACAAAGACAGCAGCAGTGACAATTAGCTTGACAATGTAGAGATGCCAGTCCATACCATTACAACTCAACCTCAGCGCACCCCCACTTCTATGGAGTCCAGGGTAACTAAATTCCAACGCCGCCAGTCGCTCCCTACAATATGCACTTGCTTGTCCCCGGGTTAGGAGTCGTCGTGTAACTCTGGCCATTTAGGACCCCTCACCCTATGTGCAGCTGTTCCTGCGCTCCCCCCACATTTACCAGCTGCCTCTCCCTCCTGAGTTCTATCGTTGGAGAGATACATATGTCTCCTCTATACTTATTCCATTTTCCCCACTTGTGATCCCATTTGCACGGGCACCCTCTCCCTTTGAATACTGTTTTCTCGGCGAGCATGGCATGATCCATGTCCTTAGCCCAATCTGACATTAGCGGTATGGTGTCAACTTCCCACCGCCGGGCAATGTTCCGCTTAGCTACACACCACCCCACTGTGGCCCACTCTTGCTCAATCTGCGTGAGGTCCGTCGCTTCCCAGATATTGAGAAGACACATCGTGGGTGTCGGGTGTATTGTCTTACCACATGTCCTAGCCAATTGTCTGGTAACATTAGCCCAGTAGCTCTGTATGAGGGGGCAGCCCCATAAAATATGTAGGAATGCTCCCGTCTGAGCGCATCGCCGAAGGCATAGTGAGTATGGTTGCCTATTAAGTCTGTGCAGCAGAATAGCATCAAAGTACACCCGATGCAGGATTGTAAGCTGCACCAAGCGAAGACGCATTGGGATAGCCACCTCTCTGGGTGAGGACAATGCCTACCACCAGTCCTCCCCTAGTTCTCCTTCCCAGGCCGCCCTAAGTTTCGACATTGGATCCACCCGGTTGTTGATCAGTTTTATGTATGTGAATGATATGGCCTTACGGTTCATAGGGTCCAGGGGAGAGGAGTCCGGAAGGGGTGCATTTTTAGGTCGGGCCGATTCTATGGCATGGCTAATCTGCAGGTAACGAAATCCCTCTGATAGAGCTAACTGATTTTTGGGCTGAAGTTCCGGGAATTATGCCTTTTTGTCCTTAACCCAAAGGTCGCCCACCTTGGAGATTCCGATCAGTTCCCACTTATCGAACCCCGCATATGTGCTTAGTCTCCCCAGTATGTCCAGCTCCCATAGAGGGGTAGCCTTCGTTAGGCGTCCCCGCCATCCCATCCAGTTCTGCGCTCCATGCCACACCTCCACTGTGCGCGCCGTCGGGCCGGTCAGTCCCAATTTCTTATGATTGGTGTAAAGCCCTCTTTCCCCAGTAACCAATGGTCCATGCGGAAGCTTGGATCATCATGCCTCCCGAAAACCAATTGTTAATGGCCGTCAGTTGCAAGGCCTGGTAATAAAGGCGCAGGTCCGGCAAACCTATGCCCCCATCATACCATCCCATTGTTAGCTTAGCCATAGCTATGCAGGGCGGCTTGTTATCCCACAGTAAATCTCGTAATACAGCCTCAATCTGCGAAAAATAGGAGTTGGGGACCGGATTGGGCGTATTCTGTAATGCATTAAGGAAACGCGGCAGCGCTAGCATCTTGTATAAGGACGCACAGCCCAGCAATGTCAGTGGAAGAGTTTTCCAATAAACAACATCTCTATGTAACCGCCGGAACACCCCCTGAAGATTCCTTTAGAAAAACAACATAGTATTGGTGGTGATAAATATACCCAAGTAGAGGAAACCCTGGCTAGCCACCGGGATAGTGTAGCCTCGAGGACTTCGAGGAGGTTCTCCCCAAAGGGAATACATCTGAGATTTAGACCAGTTTATTTGATACCCAGAGTGTGCCCCAATGCCTGGGCATTCTTGGCAAAAATCGACTCAAGGATATGGCCCAGAATGTGAGTTGAGGCTAGCACTAGCTTGTTTAAGATAAGTATGCCAAGGTCTTCAACACGGCGAGTGGAATTGTGGAAGCTCTCCTCTCCATCTTCCAGGAACTGCAAACACCATTGTTGGAGGGGGGGACTTCAGCCCCCATACTGCCCTGCTGCTGCTGCTGCCTTTCGCGCACGGAGGCGCTGTCAATCATCTATGCGCCCAGTGGCGCAGAAAGGCATCCGCGTCTCCCGCTTCACGGGAACCGCAAACACCATTGTTGAAGGGGGTCTTCAGTCCCCATACTGCCCTGCTGCTGCTGCTGTGTTTCGCCCCCGGAGGCGCTGTCAATCATCTACGTGCCCAGAGGCGCATAAAGGCATCCTTGGCTTCCGCTTCGCCCGTCCTTGCCAGTCATTGCCAGGAAGAGGCAGGGCAGGGCTACCCCCTTACACCCATTTGCTGGACTGGGCCACATACCACCATCAACCTAAAAAAGGTACTGTGTTAAGAGACTATCTTTTCTATCTGTGGCCATATACACTGAGGCAGGAACTCATCAATCTGAGCCCGTTTGAGACCGGGATCGGAGGTGGCTGGGCGGGGTATTGACATTCTGTTTTGTACCTGGACAGCATTGGTGGTAACTAAGTGATTAGTGCTGTACTCATATATGCAAATTATTGTGGAGGGATTGCAATCAAGTATGAGTAGGCAAAAATCCCTCACTGGGCGGGGAGTAGTGGGAACTTTGGATGCTTTTTTAACGAGGGCAGAGTCAGGGTTAATGCATGAAATAAGGCTTACCTAGCGTAGGCTGTCGCTGGAACCTCAACACCCCCCAGTTTGCCCTGTAGTAATTTCCCCAGTAGCAAACAGTTCTCAGAGCAGTGGTCTACCTATAAATCCAGCACCACAGCTGATAGTGGCCGATATTGAGGAAGTTGCTACATCTGAGGTTCTAGAGACCAGTAATAAAAGGCCCATGCTGAATGTGACCACTAGAGGCCAAAAGGCGAAATCCACTGAGTGTGGTAGTCTTACTCCCCCATCTAAAAAGAGGAAAGGGCAGGGTATAAACAAACAGAGACTGTGGAAAAGGTAGCTCATCAGGAGCAGATCATGAGCCCGAGTGCTCTAGACCTTCTAGGTCTACAGGCAGACAATGGGCAGGAGGAATTTTGATAAAAACTTGAATCTATTGTAGGGACCCTGCTTAATCCACTAAAACAAACGCTTACACAAATTGAAAGCAGGTTGCCAACATTAGAGAGCTTAGCAAACACTACCACCAAGGTGTTCAACTACTGTAATCAAGTGACACAATCTAGTACAAAAAGAGCTATGTCAGGTAGCCATCTCGTAGATAATCGCGAGAGTGGGCCTGCATGACAGCAGCAGACACAATTAAATTTGAATATTTCAAAAACCTTGATAAGGACAGATCTGTTGGGAGAAAGTGCACTATACCTATCCCAAAATCAATCCCAGGCAACTCACATTAGACAGGGAATATCATCAGGCAGAGGGGACGCGGCAAATGATCCCACGCAGACTGTCTCAAAGACGGACATGCAAGTACAACTAGGTAAGGATAAGCCCATACATTTGTCAGGACACGCTACATCGAGGCGGGAAGGACTTTTTGAAACTACAAATTTGCATCTTCCCCCGGAAGCAACTCCATATACTGTTGTCATAGCGAATGTCCCCCCATTACCAACGGGCAAAGTGTAACATTGGACAACATTGAGAAACAAGTCCCTTCACTTCCTGGAGAAAAGGACGGGTATTACTAACACATTATTTTCGTTGTTCAAGATGGCTAGAGGAATTGCATGGGTAGGAAGATCTAGCAAATCCATGCCTGGAGATTGCATAGTGTTAACATTTAGGTCACCGAACACGATTCAAACCATACTGGAGAGAGCTGGATCTAGACCTATCACTCCCAGGGGGGTAAACATCTTACCTCTAGGTTTCTTTTACCAAACACCCAGGCATTTACAATACCCCACAGAGATAGAGAACTTTGAGGTTGACCAGAATCCTTTGAGTGATCATTTCCCGCTACGTTTGGCGGTTACCTTGCCCTTAAAAAAGGCTTCCAGGAATAATAAGGATAGTGAGGATACGGGTAAATTACAACTAGTTAAAACTAATGGTTGCACATTAAAATGGTCAAAGGTGGACCCCATAGTAACTACTTGATCTCTGGTAGAAATTTGTAAGTCAGTGATTGAGGTCTGCCTGTCTGAGTCAGCCCCTAGCGCAAGTATTGTAGCATCCTATATTGAAATATCGAACGCGCTTAGGCAATTATTATCAGCACAACACCGTAAGAAAAATAAGGTCTCGGGTTGGTTTAACCCAAGCATACTCCAATCTGAAAGTTTAATTACACAGGCGACCAAGAATAACGAGTAACATCAGCTCTGCAAGATTGGAATATAGACAGGCAATAAAGGAAAGAAAGAATACTTTGAGAGATGAAGCATGGGAAGCCCTACACACTGCATCAGTATTGGAAGATAGTGCAGCTTTTTGGAGGGCCGTGAAGACACCATTCCTAACCTCACAGGATGGCCCATCAATAGCAATTGCTATCTCAGAGGAGGAATGGATTGGGTATTTCTCACAGGTATATAATGACATTGATACTTCATGTACTGTATCTGATGAGAATTTAGAGAGTAATTATCCTAATGTCGATTTAAATTTCACTTTAGATGAAATGAATAGAGCTCTACATTTGAGTAAGACCGGAAAAGCCCCGGTCCTGACGGCATCCCAGTAGACCTGTTTAAATGTAATATTTTGTTATGGGGGCCCATTATAACATAGGTCATTAATGCCAGCTGTCAAACTCAACTACCTGAGACCTGGGGAGTGTCAATAATAACTCCTATTTTTAAAAAAGGGGATTGTCATAAGCCGGGTTGCTATAGACCAATCTCCTCATTAGATTCTATGGTAAAAGTGGTGGGACGTGTGATTTTAGAGCGCCTGCAGGATTGGGCAGAAGAAAACAATATTTTAACAGATTTACAATATGGCTTTCGAAAGGGGCTTGGAACAACGGAGCAGTGCTTAAACTTGGCCCTGCTTATAGGAAAGTATACCAAGGCAAAAAATAGTAGATAGTACATGGTCTTCGTCGACTTAACCGCGGCCTTTGATTCTGTGAAGCATGCAAGACTGTTGGAGGTCCTCGAGGATCTAAGAGTAGACCCCTAAATTATAGTTTTTCTAAGGAATCTTTACAGTAGGTCGTCAGCTAGTGTGTGTTTTGGAATAGGGCGGGACGTACGGCTACCTTTCCTGTTAGAAGGGGGGTGAGACAGGGCTGCATGCTGGCCCCCTTTCTTTTGAATTTTTATACTAACGGGCCAGGGGAAGCATTAGTAAGAACTACATACGACCTCCCGCAAGGCGGAGGCCGACCAATCCCGGCACTTCTTTATGCGGATGACGCAGTTATCCTGGCAAGAACCCAAATTGCTCTTCAAAGGGTCCTTAATGGATTTTCTGCTTTTATTAAGGATTTAGGCCTCAGTAGTAATATCTCTAAAACATATGTAATGAGATGTGGCCATGGGTCCGTGAGAGCGAAAGATATTTTTGTAGAGGGACAGAAGCTAACTACAACTAAGAGCTTTTCATATTTGGATGAGTTGTTCAACCAAAATGAATCTTGGGCACAAACAATAACTGCCAAAAAACTGATGTTTATTCGGTCATCCAACGCCTTGGTAACCTTTTCTAAGAAATTGGGCCGGAAACCTCCTGGGGAGTTGATACAGATCTATAAAGCACAGTGTATCACTTCTGCAATGTATGGAGCTGGGGTGTGGGGGCTAGCAAATACCATGCAGCTGCAACAAGTTGAAAATTATTTTTTAAGATTTATATTATCCGTCCCACCAAGTACATCATCCCTTGTTTGTCATGAAGAACTGGATCTCTCTTTTATTTCTGATTTAATTCCAGTGGAACCAATACCGTTGTGGCATAGTATCTGGTCTAAGGAGCAAACACAGTTAAACAGGGATGTTTTAGCTGATTGTCTTAAATTAGACGGAGCCTTAAAAATACCATGGATTAGATTTGTTCATGATTTCATGAATGACTTAGGGCATCCAGAATATTTTATCGATCCAAGTTCCTTACAGAGGATTTCAAGAAAAACATTAAAAAAGGAGGGGCTTCACATGCTCGAAGAGGTTAGACTGTCTGGTGAACTTTTGAAGCCCACCGTCAACCAACACCAATCTATTTTAACTACGTTTCCAATGGAGCCATATTTGTCATTCGTCCCTGCAACTTATGATAGAATGTTATTGGCCAGATTTAAGCTTAATATGTTTCACAGACTGGTGGCGCGGCCGAAAATGAATGATTGGTCGAGGCAGCTCCCTTTGTGCCCTTGTGATAATCAATCATGTCAGTCTACCATTCATTCCGTCCTCTTTTGCAAATTTTACTTTGAATTAAGGAAAGTGTGGCTACCCAGAGGCTAAGACAATGCCGCCCTGCTTTTTTAAAACACCAGTTGTTGGATAATGAACATGTAGTATGGAGGCTTGCTATGGTTTTAAAGAGAGTACTCCATTTAAGAAAAAGCCTAATTATTACAGATGAATTTTAATTGTTTTTAACTGTTTTTAAAAACCTTTTCTGTATGTATTTTACTTATGAATGTGTTTGTCATATAATACTACTGCTGTTACGTAATTATCTTTTGATTGGAAGCAACGTACATTTTTTCTATGTGCTTTCTTGTTGTTGTTGTTGATACCAAAGGCAACTGTACCATTTTTCAGTTTATATTAAAATTTGGTTCTATTCTCTCAACATGAATATAACATGTGGTAGTTCACCACCACCTTTCTTTATTGGACCTAATCAATCTAGTATGAAATGGCTCAGGCAATTTGAAAATTATAGGCTAGCCATTTATTGAGACTCATTTGATTCAAATAGAAAGAAAGCATTCCTTCTGAGTTTATTTGATATGGAACAGAAGACATTTTTGAGCATTTAGCTCCTATTCAACCTCCACAAGAAGTGGATGCAAAAGACTATGGGCCTGATTTAGAGTTCACCGGATGGGTTACTCCTGTCCAGCATATTACATGTTCCTTTGGATATAATGCACTTGTAATCGGGAGGATGGGATATCCTTCACATTTGTGACAGATTAACCCATAAGCAGAACTCCCCATCAGGCACTATGACAGTTTAGACAGACTCAAAAAGAGGTTTACAGAGGAACCGCATATTGTTCTAGAGAGAATCACCGCAAACACCATTGTTGGATGGCGGGACTTCAGCCCCATACTGCCCTGCTGCTGCCTTTCACGCCCGGAGGCGCTGTCAATCATCTACGCGCCCGGAGGCGCATAAAGGCATCCGTGGCCCCCGCTTCGCGGGAAGCGCAAACACCATTGTTGGAGGGGGGACTTCAACCCCCATACTGCCCTGCTGCTGCCTTTTGCCCCCGGAGGCACTGTCAATCATCTACGTGCCCGGAGGCGCATAAAGGAATGAATCTGTAGATGCTTTTGTTCCTGCATTAAGAGTTTTGGCTGCAGAGTCTGCATTTGGCACAAAAATGGATAGTTAAATAAGAGACCAATTAATTATTAGATGCCTGAATAAATATATCTAAGAACAACTGTTGCATGAGCGCACTCCATCTCTTCTAGAAACCCTTGATACAACCAAAAGTGTAAAGTATTTCATTGCTTATTTTAAAACTATTAATGTTGACAGTCTGGTTCCAGATGTAGCTTCAGTATTGACTAAGGATATTACTAACAAAGGAAAGTTTGTTAGCAAAAGAACACTCTTTCACAAGTGTCATATAATCACAGGACTGGGTGTAATAGTTGTGGGTCAAAAAATCACTGATCACAATTTAAGACTGGTCCTTCCAAGGGTAAAGAATGTTTTAAGTGTTAAAAAATTGGTCATCTTGAGCCTGTTAGTATGGTCACTTTGAATAGAAAGGGATATTTACTTTAAGTAGCTAGGAGGAGTGAGGAAATTGTTGAAGAAATGTATCTTTACTTCAAGAAGCTAGGAGCAGTGAGAAAATTGTTGAAGAAAATGTAGCTTAATGTGTATCTAATATACAAACTTCTGATGAGAGTATGAGTTTGAATGTGCACACTGAAACACCAAATCACAGTAACAATGCACAGTTTGGTGACTAGTTTCAAGTGGTGAATATAGCTTTAGAATATTATAAGGTGAGTGGGACTATAGTTGAGGACAAAAAGGGAGTGGAGGCTTTAGACAAACTCAATGTTTCAATGGTTGGCATTCTCAAAGAGCTGTGTGTTCCACAAGTGTGATAGATCTATATTGATGTAGAAGATAGGATTTATGGCAGACTCACTATTTTATCAGGTGCTTATTTCTATTAGCACTGGGTTAACACAAGACTTGAACCCAGTGATGGAATTTGTTTGCTTTCGGGAGCAAAAGAGATTATTATGATTGGTTACTTTATTTCTGACATTAAATTTCTTCACAGACCTATTTTAGTCAAAGTCTATTTAGCAATTGATGGTCAACACATTTTAGGTTTAAGGCATCATGGTGAACTAACTATGTCTTTAAATCCTAATGCAACAAATCCTGTGTATATCACTTAAGTTGAATATTTTGTTAAAGTACTGACACACAAAATGATGATGGGAGATGTTGATATATATTCACAAAGCTTTATTTGGGGAAGAGTTAGGTAAGGTTGTTAACTTTTCACATCAGAGTCAACTTACACATGTATGCTTGCTCTGTAGAACACAAACTCAGACATGTTCCTCTTTCTGTCAGAAGTGAGTTCTCTATGTTGCTTAGAGATATGTATAAGGAAAGAAATACTGAACCAATTGATGCTGCACAGTTGGTTTCTCCCATTGTTTTAGTTAAGAAGAAAACTGGTAAACTAAAATTGTGTGTTGATCTTAAGTTTGTTAACAAACAGATCTTCGTTGATTGTCATGCTTCACAACACATTCAGGATATTTCTGCATAGTTTCTTACTTACGTATGGCTACTACCTCTCCTGGGGATAGACCGTCAACCAGGTCTCTCCAGCCTTCTCTGTCCTAGTCTTTTCTTTCTATCTTGCTCCAGGTGTAACCCATACCTTGCAGACAGCCTTAAGGCCTCAGCACCAGGTATTTCTTTTACATAGTTGGATGGTGCTAAATTATTTACTATGATTCATTTAAAATCAGCTTATCACTAAATTGAATTGATTCTTGTGAAATCAGGACTTTCACCTAATGGGATATTTCAGGTAAACCAGAAAGCCATCTGGTCTTGCACCTGCTGCTTCGCTGTTTCAGAAGTGTATGTTTTGTCTTTATGGTGGCATCACTGGAGTGGTTGCGCTTCAGCACAACATCCTGGTGTATACCGATTCTCTGGTGAATCAGTATCAACTTTTAGATACTATTTTATCTACTCTTGGTGAAAAAGGAATGACTGTTCAACTTGAAATATGTAATTTCTTTGCATCAGAGGTAGAGTACCCATTGTCATATGATTTCAGAAAAATGTTATTCCCCCGAAAGAAAATGTGTTAAAAGTGATTGATTCCATTCAGGCACCTAACAACAAAGATCAACTCAAATCTTTTTCAGGGATGTGTGAGTATTAGTCCAGATTGGTTAAAAATGGCAGTGATATTACATAACCCCTACAAATGTTAATAAATAAATGCACCAAGTAAGTGTGGGTATAGAAACACAAAAATGCTTTTGCCACTCTGAAATTATTAACTCATCATGTAATGTGGTAACAGTTAATGTTGGTGTTACTTGTTTAGGTAGAGTTTTGTGTCATTTTCAAGAGAGACCGGATTACACAATTGCCTTTGCTTCCATTCCTGTGACAGCAGTGGAATAGAATTACTTTCTATAGCACGTAAAACACTAGGGTGTGAATGGGTTGTGACGCATTTTAAGAAATATTTGTGGGGTGAATCGTTCAAGTTGAGACCTGATCATAAACCTTTGATTTCTTAGTTAATCAAAATGGTGTGGGAAAGCCTCCTCTAGACTGATAAGACTACTTGCCAAACTATATGACACAATTGTACAGTCGTAACAGTTAATGTTAGTGCTACTTGTTTAAGTAGAGTTTTATGTCAGTTTAAGGCAAACACAGATTACACAATTACCTTTACTTACAGACCTGTGATGCCCGTGGAATTAAAATATTCACCTATAGCACATGATGCACTAGGATGTGCATGGGTTGTGGCACATTTTAAGAAATATTTTTGGGGTGTATCGTTCAAGTTGAGACCTGATCACGTACCTTTGATTTCTTTGCTAACCAAAATGGTGTGGGAAAAGCCTCCTCTAGACTGGTTAGACTACTTGCCAAACTATTTGACACAATTTTACAGTCATGTATTAACCTTTTTACACTAAATGTTAGAGCTGACAACTGCTTGTCTAGATTGTCAAGAGATCAAGCTAGTATGTTTGATGTTTTATAGCATCTGTTGATGATGGTATTCTGTCAGTTGAACAGGTTTTGACTTAGGATGAATGGTTTGAGTCTTCTCTTAAAGTTGATGTGATGACACAGTTAAGAAGTATATTTTTAAGGGTTGGCCTTCAGAAAAACACTTATCTAAAAATCTTGATGTATTTTGGAAAATTAAAGACAATGTGTTGTACCACTTATTGACATTAGATCACAAAATATTTTATTTGCTAATTTGGCACATGTAGAACAATTGAACACCTTTGAATCATAATGAGATTTATTTTGGTGGCTTTTAATGGATGCAGACATTGTCTCTTGAGTCAGAATTCTGATAAAGCTTTGAAAACTTGATTTACTGGTCAGGTTAGAGAAATATTTCTCAAGAACCTTGGAAAGATTTATCAATTGATATAGTGAGTATAGTGGGTATGAGGGTATTGTCCGAGGTTAATTTGTTTGCCTTAATCAATATTGATTAGTTTTCAAAGTGGGTGGAACCCACATGGATTTCTAAACCTAACACAGATGAAAGTATTAACTTCCTACAGGAGTGTTTCAAAAGGGAAGGGATTTCTAATTGAATCGCATCAGACAATAGTGTTCAGTTACAAACTTATTTTTTTGAGTTGGCTACTAAACAATTACACACAGTTCTATATGCACCTATCATGAATGGTTTAGTGGAATGGGCCAATAAAATAATTGTAGAAGAAGTTTAATTTGGGATTAAGTCTAGAATTGATGTAAGGAAACATATTTCTGATTTAATTTGGTCTTATCGTTGCACTCCTCATGCTTCTGCTCGTCTTTGTCCCTTGGTACTTGTTAGAAATGGAGGCACTAATTGCCAGAGGTAAACCTTTGTCCTGGTTTTAGTCAGGGTAAGGGGGATACACACTTTAGATAACCTCTGCTCACCCCCTGGGTAGCTTGGCACGAGCAGACAGACTTATCCCAAAGGCAATGTGTAAAGTATTTGTACTCAAAGCACAGGGTAATACAGTGATAACACCAAAAATGGACACCACACCAGTTTAGAAATATAAAGTATCCTTATCTAAACTCAACAATATCAAAACGACAAAAATTCAACATACATGTATTAAGTCAAAATTCACAAGGCCAAACAGCCGCAGAGATGGGAAACATTGAGAAACAAAGAGATGCATCAGTTCCTGACACCTTGGGGAGGTGACACAACAGTTCTACTGCACGCAGGGCAAGTGATACGTCGAATTCGGCCTTTAGGGGGGAGTGATGCGTCGACTCCAAGGTGGTTCTGGTCCGTGGGCGATGCGTCGGGAAGACTTGCCACACAAGTGCGATGCGTGGAAATCTGGAATGCATTGGCGATCGATGCGGCGGCATCGAGCTGAGCTGCGTTATTTTTTCAGCTGCAATCCCTTGATGCATCGGTTCTTGCAGCTGCGACAGGTGCTGCGTCGGTTCTGCCGCGGCACAGCGATGCATGGAGATTCTTCTCGCACGGCGGTGCTGTGTCAGAAAAACTGCCAAAAGAAGAGCGATGCATTGATTTCTTCAGTTCTCCTTTTTTTCCAGCTCCCAGCAGCAGAGACAACCTTCAGAGGCCTACAACTGGTATAGGCACCTCCTGGCAGGTCAGAACTCTTAGCAACAGAGTTCAGAGGAGCTAGGGGTGAAGTCTTTATGTCTCTTAGACTTCGGAACAGGAGGCCAGCACACACAGGCCCTGGGAGATCTTCTTCAAGCAGGTTCACTGCAAAGTTTCAGTCTTTGTCCTTTCCTTGGCAGAAACAGCAACTGCAGGCCAACCCCACATAGCACACATCAAAGGGGCAGTACTCCTACTCACAGCTCTTCAGCTCGTCTCCTTGGCAAAGGTTCTTCTTGAGTCCAGAAGTAATCTAAGGTTCTAGGGTTTCAGGTGTAACACATACCCCAAAATGTCTCTCTTCTCTTTGTGCAAGGGTCTCTGAGCTCTGTCCAAACCAGTTCTGTCTTCACTGGTGCAGTATAACCACAGGGGGTAGAGACAGCATTGTGCAAGGGAGACAGTCCCTATTCAGGTGCAATGATAACTCCTCCCACTACTCTAAATTAAGCCAGGGTCTATTCAGCTCAGCTCTGAGTAATCCTGGAAGGGCCAGGCACACCTTAACCCCTCAGTGGGTTCCTACAGTGATTGCACATCCCCAACCTCTGTCACTCCAAAACCAGGCAGTCAATACACAAATAGGCAGAGGCACAAAGAATGATTCAACATTGCCTACTTTCTAAAAGTGCAATTTTCCAACACACAATTTAAAAAACATCTTTACTAAAAGATGTGTTATTAAATTCTGAGTTCAGAGAGCCTAAACTATATTTCTCTATCTTTTCAAAATGGGAATTTATACTTGTAAGATGTTACAAAGTATTTCCCATTCTATCCTGTGAGACAGATATCCTTTCAATAGTGAAAAATGAAATTGGCAGTATTTCACTAACAGGACATGTCACATTCACCAGTACATGGCATACCTTTCACATACACTACATCCTACCCAGGGTGGTACCGTGGGCCTACCATAGGGGAGCCTTAAATGTAAGAAAGGGGAAGGTTAGAGTTTGGCAAGTGGGTGCACTTGCCAGGTCGACCTGGCAGTTGAAAACTGTGCACAGACACTGTAGTGGCAGGTCTGAGATACCTTTTCAGGGCTCCTCATGTGGGTGGCTGGGTGGCACAATCAGTGCTGCAGGCTCACAAGCAGCATTTGATTTACAGGCCCTGGCACATTCACTGCACTTTACTAGGGGCTTACCAGTGCATCAAATATGCAAATCATGGATAACCAATCATGTTCACAATTTACACAGAGAGCATAGGCACTTTAGCACTGATTAGCAGTGGTAAAGTGAACAGAGTCCTACAGCCAACAAAAACAGGCCAGGAAAAAATAGGAGGAGGAAGACAAATGTTTGGGATAACCCAGCAAAAAGGGCCAAGTCCAACAGTACTATTAAAAGGAAGCCCAGGCAAGGTTTGAATTCCAGCTACCTTACCGATCATGTTTCCAAACTATGTATTAAGCACTTTTATTCCAAGGCATAGGCCAATGCGGTCAATGTCTTCAGTTGGTCAAATCAGACTAATTACAAGTAGAAGATTGTGTGAAAATCAAGATTCCTTGGCATGTTGACAAAGGAAACTCATACTTTTCTAAAGCTTGGAAGGTTGTCAAAGTAGGAAAAATGTCAGTTATTTTAAATAATGGTTCATGGTGGATTTTCTCCAGACATGCTAAAGTTACCAAAAAAGTGTATTGTGATGTTGATGAAATGTTTTCTCCTGATTTTGCTGCTGATTCTGTGCATGATAATAATTCTACTAGAGGTTAGAGAAATTAACTTGCAGATTCCAGAAATGTTGATAGGTCTCCAGCAATGCATGTTGAGATTGTGAACAGAAAAATAGTAAACATAATGTTAGGCTTCGAATGTAGGACTTTGCTACGTATTGAATAATATTTTATTTCTACTTGTTTTATTGTTTACTGTTTTCTACTCATTTGTTTGTGTTCTTTTGTACCAAAGGGAGAAGGTATGCGGTAACCAGTAACTAACCACTAAAATGTAAGTGATATTTCAGAATACCATGCTCAAAATTGTTCTTATTCTAAGTTCTTGCTAATCTGGTTGGTTTATGTTAAGCTGTTGTTCAAGCTACGTTCTAAATTCTATAGCAGTTACATACCTACTTCTGGATGTTAGCTTCAGAGTGTGGTCGCTCTCAATACGGAGCTTTTCTTGATTAGTCTTTGGCTCCTTTATACTACCACAGAGTGCATTGCAATAGCTTTGGGTTGGTGGCGTCCATCTATGCACCCGAACACTCACCCATTCATTCATCTTTGCATTCAATTATTCACCTGTTCTTGCATCTACCCCCTCACTCATCCACAAAACAACACACACCAAATAGGCAGTCCACTTTCAGATTTAAAAAAAAACTAATCTATTGGCCTTGTCAATGCATCATACACTAACTCTTAGTGTTACTGAGTTTGCTAATGCACTTTAAACAACATGATTTTACTGAGAGGATGCCCCCTTCAGCACAGGCACAGAAGCACAATATGATAGTGCCTCTGATGTCCCAGAATCAGCTATCAACTCAGGCCCAGCTCTCCCCGTGTTGCTGCATCGCACTCTCTCCTGTCTTCCCTTTGTTACTACCCCATTTTCTGAGTGCTTTCTCCTTGCTTTTCCCTAATTTTTCTGTGCTTTCTCCTTCCTTTTCAAACGTTTTTGAGTGCCTTCTCCTTGCTTTTCCCTCACTTTCACTATTTTCTCCTTGCTTTTTCCCCAGTTTTATGAGTACCTTCTCTTTGCTTTCCCCATATTTTCATTGCTTTCGCCTTGTGTTTCCCATATTGCTGCTCCCTCCTGCTACCCATTTTCCCACCTATCCCTGCCCACCCCCTCTGAGTAACTCTCCCAGGACATTCTTAATGGAGGCCGCAGCGCGACCCCATTGAGCTAGCCCCAGGCCCAGCTCTCCTCGTGCTACTGCATTGCTCTTGCTCCTGTCTTCCCTTTGCTTCTTCCCCACTTTCTGAGTGCTTTCTCCTTTTGTCCCTCATTTTTCAATGCTCTCTCATTCCTTTTCACATGTTTTTGAGTGCTTTCTGCTTGCTGTTCCTTCATTTTTCACTTCTTAATCCTTTCTTTTCCCCCATTTTTTGATTGCTTTCTCCTTGCTTTTCCCAAATTTTTCACAGCTTTCTCCGGCTTATTTCCCCTTTATTTAAGTGCTTTCTCCTTGCTTTTCCCTTGTTCTCACTGCTTTCTCCTTGCTTTTCCCCTGATTTTTGAGTGCCTTCTTCATACTTTTCCCTCATTTTCACTGTTTTCTCTTTAGTTTTTTCCTAGTGTATGAGTGCCTTCTCCTTGCTTTCCCAATGTTTTCACTGATTGAACAGATCACCACGAAGAAGTTAGCAACTCCAGCACCTTGAGACCCTCATGGGTGATTTGCCGCACTTTATAAATGATTGATAGATTGATAATAGTACCCCGCCGCTGCAGATTAGCTCAAATGTACATTGTCACTGTCCTTGGAAGGAGTCATAGTGACAGGCCACATGCTTCTGGTTTGGTTAGAGCTGAGCTCCTCTTGCCTATAGCGGCCTCAATACAGTTTGAGCCTCTGAGGTTCATTACTATATGCAAATGTGAATGAATGTATGATCTATGCCAATGTGTGCATGAGTATTGGGTGACATATATTAAAGCTATTAGCTTTGCCAGTGCGTATTTTAATAGACGTTCACCTTATTGAATATTGAAACATTATTAAATAACTGGTACTCTCATCATGAAGTCCAGAAATGTACTACCTGCAACAGGCACTAAAATGAGCTGGGCAAAAGAGGATCAAACATAAGCCAACTATTATACTTTTTAATTTCTATATATCTGATACAAAGCTCACATCAATTTTTCCTAAAACTGATGCATGAAAGTGAGAATGCCCTATTTGATTCTTTACTTTTAAAATGTAATTATTTTGCTGTAAAGGAATAAGAGGAGAATATCAGGAGAGCTCTATTTATCTCTTTCTCCATTTTAGAAGAATGAGCAGTGGGAGACTGACAGCCTGATTTCTATTTTTATGACTAAATCACTTTAGACAAAATGTTCACAGAGATTTCACATCTGACTAGCGGCTGAATCATCGTATTGTCTGCAAGGTAAACAATTAACAGAAACAGTGGGGTGACTGCCACTTATCATTCCAGGCATTGTTTTTAGAGAAATGTTACTGCTCTCCTACTGCGGGGAAGTGACATTTTCAGGTCTGTGAGTACGCGAGTGAGTGTTGTTCTATTGTGAATGGGAGAGGAGACCACCTCTTATTACTAGTTGATGTAGACAAAGTGACATACCAAGATGTATGAGAGAAAGTGTTGCTTTTGCTCTAGCATTTTAAGAAGCAGTAATATTTCTATATCAGAGTGACTAAGAAGACAAAATGGTGTTCAGTTCGTAGAGAGATTAATCTTTTCACTTAAATTAGTGAGAGATTGCCATTCTAACTAGGTTAATTTACTTTTCAATATTTCATTCAGAATCAAAGTATACTAACTCATTTTAATATAGGTTATATTCAAATATGCATGCAACTACCTATGTATAAATGCAGTAATCTACTCTTCCAAAGCTCAGAAGGTTTTTTGCAGATGCTGATAAAGTTTTAAATATTTATATCAAATCTTAGGATATTTTACATTCACACATTGACTTTGAAAAAATGAACCTAGTATGGTGTAGATTTTTCACATTATTGATGACATCACTATTTTAATTGCAGTTGAAAAAGTTGGCAGGTGGGAAAACTAAACTCAGAAAATAGATTGTACTTGTAATTTGCATGGGTGTTGATCTACAGTCTGTAACTAGGTGTAGTTGTAAATAATATATAGAAAAGCCACATCCAGCCCCAACTCTGCTTTTTAGGCCTCACCTAGGCAGCACATGTGCTGTCTCTTCGAGACATGCTTTATCCACTGTGTGTGATTTTGACTCATTTATTCGTGTGTCCTTCCCAAAAGCTTGCTTCTATGTGGGTAATCTGTTTTTTTGTTTGACCATCCTTCTTGTGTCTCGCTCCTTTCCATGGAACAGTGGCCTATTACTTGCATCCTTTCACTTTTGTATATTTCAGTTCGAGTATGCACACTATTATTTTCGTTTCTTTCAGCCCGTGTTTTTGGAAGGTTCCCTTTTGTTCCTTTGTAGTGTTGATGCTCCTACCGCCGTTTCTGTAAACAGCCTTGTAAATCTTGTCCTTATCTCATCACATTCACTGTTTTCAGAGGGCGCCTGTTCTGTCCACCCACCCCCTCCCTCATCGCTAATTACAGCAGCCATATATGTAAACCCAAAACATAACAGCTATGTATTTTATTAAATTAATCATTCACTTTTGTCTATTCCAGTTCGTGTATGCGCACATTTTTTTCCGTTTCCTTTAGCCCGTGTTTTGGAAAGGTTCCCTTTTGTTTCTTTGTAGTGTTGATGCTCCTTGTGCAGTTTCTGTAAACAGCCCTGTAAATCTTGTCCTTATCTTGTCACATGTTTGTTTTCTGAGGGCACCTGTCCTGTCCACCCACCCTCTTCCTCATCTCTGTCTCCTACTCTCTGAATCCGCTTTAGCTTTCTGGCCCCTTTTACCACTGCTTCCAACTGCACGTGCACGTGAGACCGCCAAAAATCACACACAGGCACAATATATTAACAATAATTATCACAAGCACATATGCAAACCCAAAACACCACAGTTATGTATTTTATAGAAACAAGTCATTCACTTCTGTCTATTTCAGTTCATGTATGCTCCCTAATTTTTTCATTTCTTTCAGCCCGTGTTTCGGGAAGGTTCCTTTGTTTCTTTGCATTGTTGATGCTCCTACTGCCGTTTCAGTAAACAGCCCTGTGAAACTTGTCCTTATCTCCTCACATTTGCTGTTTCGAGGGGGCATATTTCATCCACCCACCCCCTCCCGCCTCGCTGCTTGCCCACTCCGTCATGTGATGCTCTTTCTGTCTCCTCCCCTCTGAGTCCCACTTAGCTTCTTGGATCCTCATTACAACTGCTTCCACTGGAGAGCTACACCCACACTTGAGATTGCCAATCATCACACAGAGGCACAATGTATTACCAATAATTGTCGCAACCATAAATGCAAACCCAAAACTTTACAACAATGTATTTCATCAAACAAACAGTGCACAGCCTTGTGGATACCCTGCGTGATACAAAATGTAACATTCAGGAGCAAGGAAATCAGTAGGGCTGGGCAACAAGATCCACTCCACGCTTCGCTCAGAGTGTGAAGTTCAGCATAACTCTGCTGCCAGCCGCAGAGCAAAGTTTACCGGCACAATGGCACTCCCTCCTAGTTTGCAAGAGGGGAAAAAATTCAGTGTATATATATATACACACACACAAGAAGAAATGTCAAGGCTTCAAGTCCGTGAACTGTAAGCTTTATTTCAGGTACACAGAGACAGCATTCCACTCTTTCCCTGACGCGTTTCGACAAATAATTGCCTTGTTCTCAGGTGAGTTGAAACATGGTGCTTGATCTCATTGGCCTTAAGTACCCTACACACGTGACCTCAGTTAACAGCATACATCATCCATGAAGTACCATGATTGTAAATACAAATTCTGTCATAAGTGTTAGGCTTAATAGCACGAAATTTCAAACATAAGTGTTCTGCTGATTATCCCTTTCTCACCTCCTTATTTGCAAATCACCAGGAAAATTCTGTTATGGTACAAAAGGGGCGAGCGGGACATGCTCCCCAAATTCAATCCACACAACAGTTCTCCACTTTGCTAGGAGCCCCCGTCCCTGCAGGGCAGCCTCGTATGAGCAAGCAAAGAGTCTCCTGTCCTTCAAAACTGCACAGAAGAAGAAATGTCGAGGCTTCAAGTCCATGAACTGCAAGCTTTATTTCAGGTACACAGAGACAGCATTCCACTCTTTGCCTGACGCGTTTCGACAAATAATTGCCTTGTTCACAGGTGAGTTGAAACATGGTGCTTGATCAAGACCGTGATGGTCAAAATGCGTAGGAGGAGGAGAGTGATGGTATGAATAAAGAGTTAAATCATCCAAGGAGAGTGCCACGTAATTTTTCAAATTGTTGTGAAATATTTTGCGAGACCAGTCCTTTTCTTGCTGTTCGCACCAGCTGAATTGTGCGCCCCCGCTAAGGATTGTCTTAGTGAACCATATACATATATATATATATCTATATAGAGATATATTATCTACTGGCGGTCGCCAGTAGATAGTTATAGTTAGGACCGTGTTTCCATAGGGAATCCGCAACATTCTATTTGGAATAACTTTGGCGCCGGTCGACGAATCCTCGCGAAATTTTCAAAACTAATGGGGCGCTACGCTCCGCTCCTACCCTGAAAGTCTCGGGGGGATTCGTCAAGCGGGGGCTGAGAAAAAAGGGGGGTCCCAAAATGCGTTTTCCCAATGCATTTTCCCATAGGACCTTTAGTCCGAGCTACAGCCCGAACGGCTGAACAGAATTACTTGAAATTTGGCAGAGAGGTAGTCCTCAGGTCAAGGATGTGCCTTTTGTAGGTCTGGTGTAAATCTGTTCAGTAGGTCCTGAGAAAATAGCATTTAAATCAATATATATATCTGTAAGCGCGCTCCGTGCGCTTACCGTAAGCTTACCGTACATGTACGGTGCCGTGCGCGAGCTCAATTCTGATTGGTGGTTACATGACTGTAAACATTTGAATCGGTTGAAATCAGGAAGTGTCGGCCGCCATTTTCTGTCTCTCGCACTGACAAACAAAGGTGGGGAACGTGAAAAGGGGGCAACGAAGAGAGTTGCAGACCCCCTAGTGTTTGTCAGGGGGTCCAAGAAGGACCCAAAAGTACGAAAAATACATTTAATAATTTTTTTAAAAAATCGCGGAGTGCGCGTACGGTAAGCTTACCGTACGCGCACGGGAAAAAAAAAAAATAAAAAAATAAAGAAGTAACAAACACATTTATTAAATAAATTAAAGGACCCACAAGGGAGAAAAAAACAAATGTTACTGTGTAAAAAAAGGGGACGTGCGCACGGCATGGACTGCGCAACGTGGGCGCAGGGTGTGCGCACAGTGAAAAACCAGAAAAAAAAATAAAAAATAAATACATAACTTAGCATTTAAAAAACCGTACAAATTCACTGAAAAAACCATAGGTTTCACACACGTTATAGTTAGGAATTATCATTTACAAAACCTTGCAAATTCACTTAAAAAACCATAGGTTTCACACATGTTATAGTTAGCTGTACATTTCACTCGTAAAAAACCAATGAAATTCCACGTTATAGTTAGATCAGGTAACTATAACTTGCGCGACCGCAATCCACAATGTGTAATTTCAGATGTCATCATTGATGTCATGAGTGATGTCACTGACCATGTCATGAGTGATGTAATATGTGACGTCATCAGCAGTTTATTGTGGGCGCGCAAGTTATAGTTACCTGATCTAACTATAACGTGGAATTTCATTGGTTTTTTACGAGTGAAATGTACAGCTAACTATAACATGTGTGAAACCTATGGTTTTTTAAGTGAATATATATATATATATCTCCACAAGAAAGCTGGTGCTTAGTAAACGCCCCTCCAAGACGGGTCGGGGATCATTATGAGCAGGTGCCCCCG
Organism: Triturus cristatus; assembly: GCF_964204655.1. Lineage (NCBI taxonomy): Eukaryota > Metazoa > Chordata > Amphibia > Caudata > Salamandridae > Triturus > Triturus cristatus. The sequence continues at coordinate 517,630,615 of NC_140588.1, forward strand.
CTCCTCTAATTGCACACAAAACTCGCAACTTACTGCAAGGATGAGCCACACCAATCCGGGAAGTTCAATGTATATTTATTCGGGCACAACAACGCTTTTCAACCCCACCAAGACCTGTTGAGGTCACAACACGCCGTTGTGCCCGAATAAATATACATTGAACTTTCCGGATTGGTGTGACTCGTCCTTGCAGTAAGTTGCGAGTTTTGTGTGCAAATATCTATATATATTATCTACAGGCGGTCGCCAGTAGATAGTTATAGTTAGGACCGTATTTCCATAGGAAATCTCAAAATTCTATTTTGAATCACTTTGGCGCCGGTTGACGAATCTTCACAAAATTTAGAAACCGAATGGGGCGCTCCGCTCAGCTCCTACCCTGAAAGTCTCGGGGGATTCGTCAAGCGGGGGCCGAGAAAAAAGGGGGGTCCCAAAACACGTTTTCCCCATGCATTTTCCCATAGGACCTTTAGTCGAAGGTACAGCCCGAACGGCTGAACAGAATTACTTGAAATTTGGCAGAGAGGTAGTCCTCAGGTCAGGGATGTGCCTTTTGCATATATGGAGTCAATCTGTTCAGTAGTTCCTGAGAAAATTGCAGTTAAAGCACATAAATATCTATAGCCGCGCACGGGGCGTGCACCCTAACGTGTGCGAGCGTAATTCTGATTGGTGGTTACATGTCAGTCAACGTTCGAATCGGTAGAAATCAGGAAGTGTTGGCCGCCATTTTGTTTGTTTTCAGTGCGAGAGTGAAAAAGGAAGGTGGCGAACATGAAAAAGGGGCAGGGTAGAGAGTTCCTGACCCCCTAGCCTTTGTCAGGGGGTCCCTGAAGGACCCCGAAGGCAGAAAAAAACATTTTAATTTTTTTTTCAAAAAATCGTGGGGGTGTGCGCACCGTGCGCGCACGGTGAAAAACCATTAAAAAAACAAAATAATTTTAAAACGTAGTTTATTGTAAAATAAATATATAAAATAATAATAATACATACATAACTTAGCATTTAAAAAAACGTACAAATTCACTGAAAAAACCATAGGTTTCACACACGTTATAGTTAGGAATTAGCATTTAAAAAGCCTTGCAAATTCACTTAAAAAACCATAGGTTTCACACGTTATAGTTAGGTGGATATTTCACTCGTAAAAAACCAATGAAATTCCCCCGTTATAGTTAGTTCAGATAACTATAACTCGTGCGACCGCCACTCTATCACAAGGATGATGTCATCAGTGATGTCATGAGTGATGCCACTGACCATGTCATGAGTGATGTAATATGTGACGTCATGAGCAGGATTGCGGGCGTGCGAGTTATAGTTATCCGAACTAACTATAACGGGGGAATTTCATTGGTTTTTTACGAGTGAAATATCCACCTAACTATAACATGTGTGAAACCTATGGTTTTTTAAGTGAATTTGCAAGGTTTTTTAAATGCTAATTCCTAACTATAACGTGTGTGAAACCTATGTTTTTTTCAGTGAAAAAAAATATATATATACATATATATAGTCTTCTATTTTAGTGGAAATAATGCTAGAGGCAAAGATACTACACAAATGTGGGTGCACTTGATAAAATATATTTCTTGATTTATTTTCTTTACACATGATATCCCTTTCACAATACACCTAAGCATCAATATCACCATCTTTCTCCTGATGCAAGAACCTCAAAGGATGTATGACAAGCAAGATTCACAGTGCAGAATAATGTTTTGTTTTGTCTAAGCCACTAACAATTCCAGCTCGTTATATGTGGCCATGAAGCAACTGTGCATCGCTTCTCCTCATCTGCACTGCCTTGCCCTGTCTGATTGAGTTCAGTTAAGAAATGCTAATTTTCTCTCTTTTGTTAACAGCTTCAGTCGTGATCAGGGTAATACACAAACAGGCCACACCCTTTGCATGGGCAGGCAGCCCATCTGAAGGCTTCTGCAGAGAGGAAGAAGAGCACCAGGATGCAGAAATCCTGTGGACAAGAGTAGATCAGAGTCAGCCTGGTACTTTCCGAACCCACACTGCTTATCAGCAGCAACAAATGGGAGCCAGAAGGCTGTTTATTTAATGGGAGTTAGCAAGCTGTCTGCAAATAAGAACCCACGCTGCTTCTCATAAACTGCCAATGGAAGTCATCAGGCTGTCTCCTGTCTGTAAGTCTGAACGCACACTGCTTAACATTAGCAGTCTATCAGCCAACCTGAGCCCACACATTGCTGTAACTCTGTGCTGCTGGGTCATAGGAGGCAGAGCTGAGGGGCAAGCCAGAGGGAGTGGGCTTCAGCGGACATGGTGAGTGAGTCCCTGTGTGGTGCTATTGCGACCGTGGTAGCCTGATGGTCCAGGTTAAGTTGTGGTCGCTGGGGGGGGTGCGTGTATGTCAAGGGGCACTACTTTAGGGTCTTGTTTTCTTGCTTTCTGGTGGTTGAAACTGGCCCACCTTGGTCTGGACTTTCTCCAGCGTGATTATTGTTTATGCAGGGACAAACAGGTTGCTTATTCTGGTGCGGAGTGCAAGTATTGATTGTAACTGTGTTGGTGGCACTCCCCAGCTTGATACTACTGTGGGTGCTGGGTGTAGCAGCCTTTTAGTTCAGCCGGGAGGTGCTGTTTCCTTGGCATGTCCAATGCTGTGGGTGGCCAAGCGGAGCTCCGCCAGCATACAGCACTTGGCAGAATTTGGCAGGAAGCTTGTTACCGGTCCAGGGAAGACATGGCTTGGCAGTTTGGGCTGGACTGTTCTCATGAGGCACAGGGTCAGGCTGATTTGCATATGGCCATGTCTGAACTGGGGTGGCAGAGTGGGCTAAAGAACGGTGATGGATTAAACCCAGATCAGTTGACTGGGGGTGAGTGCTTGCAATGTTCAACACTCCGTCCATCATTTCCTTTGGTTTTTGCTTTGTTCGCCATAAGTTGGCAGGGTATGCTCAGACGTGAGTCCCTTGCTCACTTTGCCACAGCAAGCCTGGCTGAAGACGGCTGAAATGCCAGAAACCGGTCCTAGGAAGCTTGTTTCCGGTCCAGGGAAGACATGGCTTGGCAGTTCGGGCTGGACTGTTCCCATGAGGCACAGGGTCAGACTGATTTGCATATGGCCATGTCTGAACTGGGGTGGCAGAGTGGGCTAAAGAACGGTGATGGATTAAACCCAGATCAGTTGACTGGGGGTGAGTGCTTGCAATGTTCAACACTCCGTCCATCATTTCCTTTTGTTTTTGCAGTATTCCGGTAACTCCACGGAATTCCATGGAGGGACACTCCACAAACTCTACCCAGGTCTAGAAAGCAGTTGTGTGAGCACTCTACTTCATCTACTTCGCCCTGCATCACTCAAGTTCGCTGACGGCTTGCGCAGAGATGAGGTGATTGATTTACAAACATTGATTCGCACTTTAATATCAAAACGCATCAACAATACTCCACAAACCAGCTACCACTTCTATCATATGATGTGATGGCTCTGCTTTGAAAATATACAGAGCTCCACTGCCTCACAAATAGGTTTATATATAAATACCATATACATACAAATTCTGTACTGAATGGAGGCTAAAATAAGACCCCCTCTCCTACTGAAACAACCAAGCCTCTGCGTGGCAGTGACGTAACACAGGCCCTCGCAGCCCCTGCTATGTGGGGGACCTCCAAGCTCCATGGGGCCCCCTCAGCACATTACTGTGGCCAGAGAGCTTATGATTGAGTCCGGAAGGGGGCCCCTCCACATGCCTTGCAACGGGGACCCTTCAACTTTCATTTCGCTAGTGCTGCGTGCTGTGCTAAAATGGCTTAACAAAGGCATGTACTATAGCTCGCTGAACACATGCCAAAGGGAGCTTATGTAATCTTCAGTAATGGTTTCCAATACCATTGAAGTAGTGCAGGGCATTAATGCTTCAGCTGGCAAAATTCATTTGCAAGGCCAATAGGTCTACTGAGGCAGACAAGACATCCAACATATATCACATACTCAGCAAACTCTTTTAAAACTATTTAATTGACACAGACATTAACAATCTACACTTACTATAGACCCTGCCGCATTTCCAATATATACACCTTGCTACGAAGTGAATAGGTCCGACACTGGATGCTTGTTTTTACTTGACCCCATCCGGTTTGTTGACGCTTTAATCCATTTCGTCTTTGGTGTCCACTATAATCCTATCTTCAATAGCCAGTCTACCAGACCTGATCTACTTTCCAACCTCCTGATTCTCACCCACCGCCTTTCTATGCTCCATGGACTTTATGTGTTATGATATGCTCTGTAACTGATGTAACTTTGTAACTCTGTTTTTAATGTTAACCTCATGTAAAGCGCTCTGATACCTCCGGGTCTAGCCAGCATTCTATAAAATTTTGCAAATAAATAAATAAATAGACACAACTACCGTACAATAGAGAAAACAAAATTAGAACCTCTCACAAAGGCAAGACCTATAGTGGGGTTATTGCTTACAACTGTGCCTTTCCTGCTCTCTGCATTGGAGTGGAAGCAAGTCTGTATTATCACTGCCAACAATCAAGATGAGAAACAAAAATATCTGCAGTTTCAGAGACATCATGAATGAACTTAACAGTGAAATTATATCTTTCTTTGATGTAATCACTGATGCAGTGCTTAATTTGATCTGGTGGTTGCCGGTGGAGGCCATTGCACTCATTTTTTGGAGACTAACACCTTTTTTATAGCATCAGATGTTTATCAAGAGAAAGAGAGAAAAACAAAGTGGAGAGGCAGAAAGATAAAAAAACACCATAAAGAGAGAAAACAGTGACCTGCAAGAAAGAGATAAGAGGGTAGGGAGTGGTTGGTAGTGGATTAAAGAGGCATAAGGTAGATTCAAGTCTACGTTGCCTTGGTATTCGGCATGCTGGAATATAATAAGACTGGCTGCGGGCTTCTGAGCAGGGCTTTTGGCACCTGGCTCATTATGATGGCGGAAGGACCGCCATCACATGGTGATTTATCCACTGGCAAATTAGGATGGCAGCGGGTACCGCGGCGGACGGAAATTCCGTCCACCGCTTTTTCACCATGGGTACCGCCCCAGTGCACCCCTCACACTAGGGGGCCCGGAAATGACCCCCAAATACAATCACCACCAGTCTGTGAATGGCGGTTCCACCGCCATACACCGGCTGGCGGGGATGCAGCATTGTAATTTGGCAGACGGTGCCTGCTAGGCACCGCCACCATTTTAAGGATGCTGACTGGTCCACCAGGCAATCGGACCGATTGCCTGTGGTTGATCCGTGACGTATGTTTTTTGAGCCCGCCATAATTCTGAGGGGGAAAATCGCAGTCCGATGGCGGACCTTTCGCCATCATAATGACTCCCTTAAATAGTAAAAATATCGGCTCCCTATACTTAAACAGTACAAAAATATCGAATCAAAAATATCGAAGTTACAAATGTAGGTGTAAAAAATATTGATTTAAAAATATAATTGAAATAGAATATTATATATTAAAAATATACAATATAAATATTATCTTTAACAAAATTAGTTTTATTTCATATACATCTTAACTAAATATGAAAATTAAACTTAATTTAAAAAATATAAACACACAAACATAATCATTTATACATCTACATATATCTATATTTAATTTTTAAACTTTTAAATTATATAAAAATTAAATATATACATATATCAACAATATAAAATTTTAAAAAAAATCTATAATTAATTAAAACTTTAAACTATGAAAACACAATTAAAATGTACATTTCGCAACACTATAAACAGTAGGGAAAATGATAAATTGCGAAACAATTAAACTTACTATTCCAACCGCACTAAGTGCAACAGTAGGGAAAGTGTTGGATAGTGAAGAGGTAAAGATTACTATTCCCCCTCCAGAAAATGCAACAGTAGGGAAAGTGTTGGATAGCGGAGGGGTCAAATTTTCTTTTCCCACTCCATTGAGTGCAAAAGTAGGGTAAATGTTGGATAGTAGAAGAATTAAATTTACTATTCCAACTTCAGTGATTGCAACAGTAGGGAAAATGTTGGATAGCGGAGGGGTAAAAACTACTATTCGCACTCCAGTGAGTGCAAAAGTAGGGAAAGAATTGGGTAGCTGAGGGGTAAAAATTACTATTCCCACTCCAGTTAGTGTAACAGTAGGGAAAGTATTGGATAGCGAAGGGGTAAAAATTACTATTCCCACTCGAGTTGGTGCAACAGTAGGGAAAGTATTGGATAGCAGAGGGGTAAAAATTATTATTCCAACTCCAGTGAGTGCAACAGTAGGGAAAGTGCTGGATAGCGGAACAGTAAAAATTACTATTCCATCTCCAGTGAGTGCAACAGTAGGGAAAGTATTGGATAGCGGAGGGGTAAAAATTACTATTTCCTCCCAAATGAGTGCTACAGTAGGGAAAATGTTGGGCAGCTGAGGGGTAAAATTTACTATTCCCACTCCAGTGGGTGCAACAGAAAGAAAAGTATTGGATAGCAGAAAAACAAAAATTACTAATAACATTTAAACAATCTAAAAAAATTGTTTCTCTAAAAAAAAAAATATATATATTTTACAAATAAATACAATTAAGTATATTAAACATATAAAAAGAACACATATTATAATGTTATTTACATATAACATAAACCTACAAATAGTATATAAAAAAAATGCATTTCTAAACAATATTTATGTAAAAGGAATAAATATTCACAAATTATTTAAAACATAAATGTATTTATTTTATTTCCCACCCTAAACACCACACAAATAAAAAAAGACATCAAACATTTTTTATTGAAATTTATTAAAATAATTAACATAATTAATAATGAATTCAAAATATATTATTAATAAAAAAGATAATAAACATTCATTGAGTACACACAGTTAACACTTTGGGGTCGCTTCCGATCCTGGATTTTACTTCCCGTACGACACGTATCCGTATTTTTTTACGTACGAATCGTACAAGTCCCGTACAAATGGCGAAGTATGATTCGTATGTGGAAAATACATACGAATCACCTCGGGAAGAGTCTACGAGACGTCCCCAGACAGGTTTGGTTACAACTCGTAAAACTGAAGTCCGAGCGCGCAAGAACGATCCGTACTGCCCGTCCGACAACACAAGCTCATGGAAAAGCCCCCGTACAGATCGAACTTTCTACGAGCCCTACCCCGAGTACACTTCTGCCCGGGGTACAAGTCGTATGGCCCCCCAGCCTCCCACCCCTCCTGCGTACATCCACACCGTACCCCCCCACCCCCGTATGTACAGACCATACCCCCGTATGTACGGACCATACCCCCTACCCGTATGTCCGCACCGTACCCCAGGCATACCCCCACCCGTGTATGTCCGCACCGTACCCCAGGCGTACCCCCCACCCGCGTATGTCCGCACCGTACCCCAGGCGTACCCCCCACCCGCGTATGTCTGCACTGTACCCCGGGGGCACTCCCCACCCGCGTATGTCCGCAACGTACCCCAGGCGTACCTCCCACCCACGTATGTCCGCACCATACCCCAGGCGTACCACCACCCGCGTATGTCCGCACCGTACCGCAGGCGTACTCCCCACCCACGTATGTCCGCACCGTACCCCAGGTGTACCCCCACCCGCGTATGTCCGCACCGTACCCCAGGCGTACCCCCACCCACGTATGTCCGCACAGTACCCCAGGCGTACCCAATCCTCGCGTATGTATGGACCGTACATACGTGAGGATTGGGGTACGCCTGGGGTACGGTGCAGACATACACGGGTGGGGGGTACGCCTGGGGTACGGTGCGGACATATGTGGGTGTGGGGTACGCCTGGGGTACGGTGTGGACATACAGGGGGTGGGGGGTACGGGCCGTACATACGGGGGTGGGGGGTACGGGCCGTACATATGCAATGTTGGGGTACGCACCGTACATGATGACACGTACGATGTGGGTGATGGCATGTACCTCGCGTAGCGGGCCCCCTTTTCCTCGTGCATCGCAGCGTACTTAGCTTTTCCGGCACTTTTTGCTCCCGTAAAAATATAGCCGTGCGGAGTGCTGTAGGTACGAATCGTACTTTCTGGTCCGTAAAACGCTGCCTGACTCCGTACGGACGTCACGTACGCGCTGTCCAGGATCGGAATTGTATGTATTTTTTAGCCGTACGGTGTTTTTTACGATTCATACGGAAATGGTATTTCTGTACGAATCGTACTTGCTGGTTTGTACGGTGGAATTCCCGGGTACGAGTCGTACGGAGAAAACGCTCCGTATGACCATTTGTACCCGGGTTTTACAGGATCGGAATCGGCACCTATATATCCACAACACACACCTAATATGAATTACACAATTATGATTATTAATTACTAATTAATAATTTAAATTAATTAACAAATAATTAATAATTCATCAATAAAAATTAATTACATCCCAACCTTCCCACCATTTACACCTAATAAACACCACAAGACACACCTAAAATTAATTACACAATTACCATTTTTGAATACTAATTAACTAATTTAAATTAATTAACAACTATTGAATAAGTCATCAATAAAAATAAATTACTTCCCACCCTTCCCACCATTCACAGTCTTAAACACCACAACACGCACCTAAAATTAATTGCACAATTACCATCATTAATTACTCATTAATTCATTTAAATTAATTAACAACTAATTAATAATTAATCAATAATAAATGAATTACTTCCAACCCTAGTCCCCTATAAACCCACTACCCGCTACAGAACTAAGAACGCAAAATTCAATTAAAACAAATTCGTAACTACTATAAATAATTGATACAATTTACATAATTAAATTACTTCCCACCCTATTTCCCTATAAACCTACAACCTGTTACAGAGCTAAAAACGAAAAAATTAAAAAAAAAATTATTAACTACTAAAGTTTTAACACATACAATAAAAATGCATACAATTCTTATACAAAAAAACAAACATCACACATATAAAATATACACTAAAATACATAACATTAATAAAAAATCTATAATTTTAACAACTATATTCTTACAAACGATATTAAACACCTTGATATTTTTTAAATTGATGTTACTTAAATAAAATCGATATTCTTGACAATGAGGATTTTACTGTTCTATTCTATTCTTGACCCATGATATTTTTGCCACAATATTTGTGCAATTCAATATTTTTACCTGAATATTCTTTCTCTGCTCCGTATGTAGCTATTTTGAGTTCGCAACGAATCGGCTTGTTTGCGAATGTAAAAAATGCTGTTCCTATGTATTAAACCTTATTTTGCGATTCAATAACCTTTTACTGAATGTGCAAAACGGGTTAGCAATTCGAAATTTGGAAGGGGCGTGTTTAGGGTGTCCCTTTCAAACACAGAATCGCAGCGGCATACATGAATGTTTTTTTACCGTGAATGCGGTTGCAAAATTTTCTAATTTTACCAACAACTTCAAGTTGGTGCTAACCCATCCGCAAATGGGAATGGGTCCCCAAGGGACCCCTTCCCCTTTGGGAATGGTGGCGAAAAAGTTTTTTAAGAAAATGGAGTGGTCCTAACATGAAAGAAAACTTTTCACTTTTCTCATTTAAACGCAACCCATTTCTCTTCAAGGAAAATGGGCTGCATATAAAAAAAGTGATTGCTTTATTGAAAAGCACTAGCAGGTCATCATCCTTGCCAATATAGCGATTCCTATGTGGGTTGCAAATTGCGATCTACCTCAGTTATACTACTGAAGTAGGTCAATTTGCTGCTCCTGAGGAATTGCTAAATCCAGCCCTATGAGTTTCATGCATTTGGAATAGTGATTACCTAATTGCGATTCGCCGAAAATCACAATTAGGTAATCGCTATTTCAAATGTTGATACATGTGGTTCAATGTGTCTTAAATTACAAATGAAAGCCTTTACTTTTTGTCAACCCTATTAACCTTGCCCCACCCCATTGATGGACCTGTGTGAAACTTAATATGGCAAAAATAAAATAAAATAAATAACTTAAACTGGCTGACTGGCGCATCTTAAGGAGACTCATCAGCGGTTACATTAATAGCGATTGATTTTTTTTAAGCTCCTCCATCCCCCATAACTTTGATCCCCTCTTTATGTCCACGGACCAGAATCCGTAACATCCAGGCAAGATTGTAGAATCTAAACCTGTAGATCTAAAATGCTAGATCCGTGAATCCTGATACAGAAACAACTGTATTTTTATTTTGTTTAGGGCAGTAACTGCATCTTTCGTAACTACCACTTTCTAGCTGGGAATAGCGAGTGCGCTACTCGGTATGTTGTAATTCTGTTTTTAGGTCGAGCCTACAGTGCTTGCACTGTTATTAGATCTGTTGTAAGTGTTTTGAGGGGACTGACTCCTCCCCCTTTTTGGATTGGCTTTCAGTGCGTCATTTCAAAATGGTACCCTGCAAATGGCTAATAGTGGGTGCATGTCCCACTTTTTCTGGGAAGTTCACCCTCATGGAGTATTGCCTCTGGAGGGAGCAGTAGAGTGCACACAGTCACTACGTGCAGTACCCCCGATGAGTGCTTGTTTTTATCTCTGTCCGTGTTGCACAACCCTCCTACCCACACTTACATGTTGCTTGGCCGGGACTCGCTCTCACGGGAGGCGCTTTCCATTTCATATTCCTGTGCCCCTGGGGCATTTGCCAGGGAATATGCACCATAACATTCAGGTGCCAGGCTGACTTTGCAGTTGCCTTGGGGGCGCTGTGCATGCCGGGCGCTGGGGCTTCTCCTGTGCCACGCGCCGTCGTTTCTGGTATGACAGTGCTAAGGATATGCTGCCAGTTCTTCCTTCAAGAACCCAGCTATCATCTGCCCTCCACGCACCCTCTCAGACTGCGCTGCTGGTAATCACGACTCGAGAGCAGCACCGACGTCTCTCCCAGCCCTGCCCAGCATTTGCTCGCCCAGCAGCGTTCCAGTGCAAAGCCTACAGCTCTGTTCTACCAATGACATCAGCATTCTTGTTGGCGAAAGGGTTAGAGCGGATGACTATGAAGCCGAGCAACTGGGTTGGAGTCCTGGCAATGGCTTTAATATCCTGGGGAAATCCCTTGTTCTGATTTTTTTGCTGGTTATAAATTTTTGAGTATATCACGAGTGATCGAGTAAAAAAAAAAGGAGGTTTTTGCATCAACTTCTCTGTTTATAAATCAATATTATGCTGTAAATTGGTTCAACTGAAGCACTCAAACACTAAAGGTTTTCCTAGAATCTACTGACTTGTTACACAGATCAACATCAAAAACATGGTGCCCACTGTATATAGAGCAAGCAGGGCGGTTTGCCGAGGGAGTGCTGCGGGGCGGTAGGGCGTGGCGACGGAGGGGCAGGGTGGGGGTTAGTAAACTCCAGCATACGGCGTAACAGAGTTAAATAAATAAATAAAACAATTTACATTGCGCACGCTGCATCACCGAGTTGGCGTTGCAGCGCGCACAAAGTGAATTGTTTTATTAATGTATTTATTTACTCCATCACGCCGTATGCCGGAGTTTACTACCCCCCTTCCTGCCCCTCCCCCGCCCCACTGCCCCACAGCATTCCCTCGGCGAGCCGCCACTGAGAGCAAGCTAGCTGCAAGTTTACTTACCTCTATATTCCTGCTTTCAAACACATTAAATGAATATTAGCGTTTGGCAAGAACATAGAAAAAAGCAAACTACACATTATTCTGAATTATTTTACTGTACTAAACAACTGGCGTTTACGATGTTTTATGTTCGTACTTCTGTTTCTTAACTATTTAAATGTGTTTCTTTTACCATTTCCTTGCTGACTGGAGCTTCCACACAATAAATAATTGTAAAAGATTGAGGGATGAAACAGATAAGGCCCAGCTTTAAAAGGAGGATGTTACGAAGAGGGCAGTCATTCTGGTCATGCTGCTATTGTAAAAAAGAGCTGCAGTTAAGTGCTCTCTGTACAAACTTCAGTTTGTTTCTACCAGTGCCAGTGATCCACCAATGAAAACAGACATGGTATCAGAATGTGAGTACGCTAAACTCCATTGTGGAGGTATGATGAATGCATACTATTCCCTGGACCCTTCCTATTATAAGCATTTTTTACATGAATGGTGTAAGCATCATTGTCTCAGGGTTAAAACTCGCTGAAATTGGCAGGTATGGTTAGTACAAATACCAAGATAACACAAACATGGTTAAAAAAGAATGGAAAGAAGCATGGACTTGGTGTGCTTTTAAGACCATAACTAGCAAATTTCTAAGCGTTTTTAAAACTTTTTTAATGTGTCAAGTATTATGAAATAGAAGCCTTCAAACTGTAAAAAAATCGGTCTCCAATTTTCTCACTACACTCCACTTGTGAATCATTTGTCGTCTGCAGTAAGAAGATGGCATGGATACTTAAATATTATTAACTGGCTAAAGACAGATATATCAAGAAAGAGCTGAACATTCACTTTCCACACCTGTGTCCTCAAGTTAGTCATCCCCTCTCTTGCTTAATGACTCCTTGATTTTAATATAATAACATTTTGGAAAAATAGGTGTACGAAGGCTTTAAGACAGGAATTATTTTCACATTTATAATGAACAAATATTTTTGGTTGGACATGGGCAATTACAACCTCCAAAGAGTTGCTACTTGGACGTTTAATTTTTTTCAGCATCTCCCATTCCCTTTTTAGGTTTTGCCTGTGCTTGAGAAATCTATTGTATTCAATATAATCTAATAAGGGGCAACATCCCGCCCCTTGCTTTTCATTGGTTCCTGTACTCGTTACTTACTTTTCCTCCATTTCTATTGGCTGTAGCATAGTTTCCTGCACTTACCAATGCTCGTTCCTCACCTGCTTCTCTTTTCAGTTTCCTGTCGCAAAAGTACTGTTTCCTTCCACTGTTGAGGCACTTTTTTTTAATGCACACTTTTGCTTAACACCTTTTACTTTTCCTAGCTGCATGCATTTGTCTCGTATTTTGTTTAAACTTTTTGGGCACGCATTTCAATCATGCTTGTGAACCCAGGTCAAAGCTCAAACCCGGCTCCCCAGCTCCAAGGTCTGCAGTTCTGGTGGTTACGCCACACTCACTGTCTTGCCGCTTTACTCTATTTTTTGCAGTTTAATCGATAGCACTCCAAACGAGTGCATGTTTTTGCAAACCGTTCTCCCCCCATTGCGACCCCCAACGTTGCTGGCGTCCGACTCCAGACGCCATTCCCTGCCCTGGACATTACTTTCACTCACCAGCCCCACCCTGTCATTGCTTGTTTGTATTTCCTATTCTTCCCTAAAGGCTGGAGAGTTCATTCAAATGAGAAGAGTGCCGCACAGCAAGCCCAGTTTTGACCCTGTTGTTGCAGCTAAGCTGTTGTCATTTGTTTAACATCGCACATTCTTCATCGTACCATGCTAATTTTTGGAGGGCAGGGCTTTTTTTATTTTTTTGCTACATTGGTCGCTCTGGCTGCTAACAGAGAGGGCTTTACATGGCCCAGCCCCCAGGGAGCACCCAGTTCTGCCAAATCAAACAAAGACTTATTGCTCCAACTGGGTATGTCTGTGCCTTTCATGCAGCGTGAAGTTGACAGAACATTAAAGCGAATCAACACATAGTTAATACCTGGTCCAATGCCTTCTGGCAATTAATCAAGATATCAAGCAATTACTGACAAAACAATAATTATTACTAATGTGCTTGCATATTAATTTATTTGATTGCTTTTTTCAACAGCATATTAATTATGTCTCCTGCCATTGATTTAACATAAACATTGATGTCTTTAATAGTTAATGTCATGTAATGGATATTGTGCTTCATGGCTAAATACTTATAAGGTCCCAAAGGCGAGACATATTGGCTATGCCAGTGCTTGTTTTTCCAGGATGCAGGCTTCATTGTGTCATATGCTGTATTGGACAAAAAAACAACAGTGATCAGTCATGGGCAACCAATCAGATTTCACTAATCCAAGGATCTTCTGTGAATTTGTAATCCTGTATTGGAGTAAGGCAAAAATTATTCATTTATTTTCAAAATGGTTTCATTGGTTTGGTAAATCCACGATTGTGGCAAAACTGTCAAAGTGTCTATGTTGTTTTCTTACCTCATTTGACCCCATAGTTGTTTGCCTTCTTTAAAAAAAACCTCTAATTCTTTTTCTCCAGAAAGTAGAAAATGATTGCAAGGTAGACTGTGCCGCTTCACCTACTCGAGATCCTTGAAAGTCTGTCCACTAGTTTTCTGCTTTAGGTGATCCATTGTTTTCATTATCGGAATTAACATGGGTTTTAGCACTTTTGAGACCCCATCTACCTTTTGAAGTCCTTTTTCTTTATCTGTTTTGGAAAGTTATGACATGTGATTGAAATCACTTCTTAGTGCTCCAGCATTTGGTTGGGCAGGCTTCGTGCACTTTTGAAAAACGGTGCTAAAGATGATGAAAATGTCAATCCCATTGTGAGTGATCTATATATGTATATATTCACTGAAAAAATGATAAGTTTCAGGCACGTTATAGTTAGAAATTAGCATTTAAAAAACCTTAGAAATTCACTGAAAAAACCATAGGTTTTAGGAAAAGTTATAGTTAGTTGGACATTTAACTTGCATAAAACCATAGAAATTCCCCCATTATAGTTAGCTCAGTTAACTATAACTCTCGCCCCCGCAATGCACTGCTTATGACCTCACATATTACATCAGCAATGACATGGTCAGTGACATCACTGAGTACCAATTTCTGATAGTAACATTTCCCACTGCACCATGCTTCTAAATGTAACCCAAGGTGCGTAAACACAAAATGGATCCCCCAGGCAGATCCATAATATCAGCCAACAATAGCCTGTTAGAGAACACTTACATTTATTTGGATTTCTTTTTGTGTCCCTGTGTCCTCAGTCTTCCAGCGTATTGCAGGGATGGTGATATATATATATTTATATATATATATATATATTTATTTAACAAATATGTATTGTAATTTTGAAATAGTTGAAGGACATAGCACGCAGCACCGCAATCTGAATGTTAGAAAGATGACCCCAGTCTTTTCACTATGATTATGGTTGCAACAAAATGCCACTGTTTTAAGGGAATTAGACACATTTCACTTTGTTCTGTGGCTTTGACAAAGACCGCAAGGTCCACATGCGTCAGCTGTCGGAATAAATTATCGGTGTACTGATTCTTGGAGTGCCGGTTTGTTCTTTATGGTGGATTATTAACAAAGACATTTTTTGCATATATATATATAAATGTTGTCTACTGGCAGTCGCCAGTAGATAGTTATAGTTAGGAACTATTTTCCATAGGAAATCCGCAACATTCTATTCCCAATAAGTCTGGCGCCGGTTGACGAATCTTCGCAAAAGTTTCCAAACTTTTGGCCAGCTCCGCTCCTACCCTGAAAGTTTCGTGGTGATTCATCAAGCGGGGGCCGAGAAATAAGGGGGGTTCCAAAACGCGTTTTCCCCATGCAATTTCCCATAGGATCTGTTGTCGCAGCCACAGCCCGAACCGCTGAACGGAATGACACCAAATTTGGCAAAGAGGTAGTCCTCAGTTCAGACTCGTGCCTTTTGCATAAACGGTGTGAATCTGTTCAGTAGTTCCTGAGAAAATTAGAGTTAAATGTACATATATATCTATGGCCTCGGAGGATCTGCGCATCCTATGCGCACTCTGAGCGCACCCTCCCCGATCTGAGCGTGCACCCTCCCGATCGAGCGCTGAATGCTAATTGGCTGTCGAGTGTCTGTCTACATTCGAAACCAGGAACTGTTGGCAGCCATTTTCTGCCGCGGTAGAAGCGAGGCTGAAGAAGCAAGGGGAATAAGTGTGTAAAACATATAAAGGGGGCAGAGTGGAAATACTCTGACCCTCTAGAGGTGCTTAGGGGTCCCAGAAGGACCCCCTGGGGCCCCCCTTTTTTTTTTTTAAACGGCGAAATACGCGCAGGGTGCGCGCATCCTATCGCGTTTGGTGCACGGATCCTCTCGCGTTGGGTGCACGGATCCAAGGCAAAAAAAAATGAAAAAAGACAAGAAATCATTGGTTGTATGGCAACTTTCTACACTGAAAGGTAGGGTGTATATTTCTGTTTTTTAAATGCATGATTCTTATTGGTTAACAAAAACTGATTGTAAGGAACATTATATATGATAAGCTGATATGTTGAAAAGTCAAGCACACTTGCTGTCTTGTTTAGCAACACTGTGTGCTGAACTTGTGACCTGTGTGCTCAGTACAGTGTTCCATGACCTGTTTCTATGGTAACAGGCAGAAGGCAGATTGGGGGAAGGGTTGAAATGTATTTCATTTGGAAAGGGTTGACATGTTTAACCAATAGAAATGTGTTTTTGCTTTTGAAGTTAGGTGTGAAGGATTGTGATTTGATGTTTACATGTATATGTGTGGAATATGAAAGGGAAACTTTGCCATTCTTTGTTTTTGCTGAGAGGTGCACAGTGCAGAGATTCTGTATAAGAAAATCTGGTGTGTGACTGATATCTGGTGTGTGACTGATATACTTCTTAATCTAAAAAACAACTTGAAAGGTGAGTTATTTAATTGTGAGGGGATGTATGTAGACTATTTTGATTTTAATCAGACTAATGTATTTCTCCTGCTAAAGTGTAGGGAGTACTTTTTTTCTCTACAATCTTATTGACAGTGTGTGTGCATGTAGAAACCATTCTGTGATAAGCATTTGTGTTTTTCATGTGTTTGCAGACAGATAACTGTGCTGTTTTTATATTTTGGTAGAATTAGAAACCAGTCATTGTTTATGAATTTGTGAAATGAGTTATGTTTCTATACTAAAATGTAGTACTCCTTCTAGATGAAGAAATGTGTTTTGGTATAGTGCAAGGGATAGTGTTGTTTGTCTAGAATCACACAGTGAGTATGTGTGCATTTGGGAACCGCTGTGAGAGAAGCATTTGGTAACATCGTGTATTTGCTGACAGATGACTGTTTTAAAACCTGTCATGTTGTCAAGTTTTAGTAGCATTAGAAGCCAGTCTTTGCTTATGCATTGATAAAATAAGTCATGCTTTGACACTAATGTGCTGTACTTTAATATGTAGATTGTGTGTAGTCTCCTTACCCCTTGCACAGTAATGAATGAGTTTTTGTAAGCTGCTAGGGATAGTATTGCTTGTCTAGAATCACACTGTGGTGCCAATTACGATCCTGTAAAAACCGGGTACGAGCCGTCGGATGGAGCATATTCTCCGTCCGACGCGTACCCGGTCGTAACAATATACAAACATGGAAGTACGATTCGCACGGAAATACTATTTCCGTACGAATCGTACAAAACCCCGACCGACGAAAATAAACATACAAATGTGATCCAGGAAAGCGCCGACGTGACGTCGGGACGCACGCAGCCTGCCATTCACGAACCAGGAAGTACGATTCGCACCGACGTCATCCCGCACGGACAATATTTTCCGACAGCCAAAAACTGCCGGGAAATCAGGACGACGCGAACAAGGAGTACCTGCACGCGACGGACAGACATGGACCCGAACCTACGTGTCATCCCGGCCCTCATAGCAGTCGACCTCCTCTACAGGTTACGACGCAGACGCCGCAGAAGGTCAGAACAACAAAGGGAGGGGGGAAAGGGGGGGGGCAGGAGCAGGGGCAGGCCACAAAACCCCCACCAAAGTCACACAGCACACATGCCCTGGACATACCTGACCCCCAGGCCCTGGTCACTACGAGGGGGTGGGGGCGTGTCCAGCAAAGCCAGCGTCCGCCACAACAGAAGTGCTTGACGACGCGAACCGGCAACACAACAATACAGGTACGTCCCGTACCCACGCCTTAAGAGCGTGGGTACGAGTCGTACCACGCCCACACCTATATCACCCCAACAATGGCGGGACGGCAGTACCCACGTGGCAAAGGCTTGGGTACGGCCCGCACAAGCATTCCATAGCGTGGGTACGGATATGTACGGACCGTACCCCCACCCCCGTATGCATGGAGCGTACACCCCACCCCAACAGTGTAAGTATGACCCGTACCCTCACCCGCGTACGTATGGAGCGTACCCCCCACCCCAACAGTGTAAGTACGACCCGTACCCCCACCCGCGTACGTATGGAGCATACCCCCACCCCAACAGTGTAAGTACGACCCGTACCCCGACCCGCATACGTATGGAGCGTACCCCCACCCCAACAGTGTATGACCCGTACCCCCACCCACGTACGTATGGAGCGTACCCCCCACCCCAACAGTGTAAGTATGACCCGTACCCCCACCCGCGTACGTATGGAGCGTACCCCCCACCCCAACAGTGTAAGTATGACCCGTACCCCCACCCGCATACGTATGGAGGGTACCCCCCACCCCAACAGTGTAAGTACGACCCGTACCCCCACCCGCGTACGTATGGAGCGTACCCCCACCCCAACAGTGTAAGTATGACCCGTACCCCCACCCGCGTACGTATGGAGCGTACCCCCCACCCCAACAGTGTAAGTACGACCGTACCCCACCCGCGTACATATGGAGCGTACCCCCCACCCCAACAGTGTAAGTATGACCCGTACCCCCACCCACGTACGTATGGAGCGTACCCCCCACCCCAACAGTGTAAGCATGACCCGTACCCCCACCCGTGTACGTATGGAGCGTACCCCCCACCCCAACAGTGTAAGTACGACCCGTACCCCCACCCGCGTACGTATGGAGCATACCCCCCACCCCAACGGTGTAAGTACGACCCGTACCCTCACCCGCGTATGCATGGAGCATACCCCCCATGCCGACAGTGTACGTACGGAAAGCACCCCCACCTCGTATGCATGCAGCGAACCCACACCCATGTATGTTCTAAGCGTACATATCCTGATATAGGAGGGTTGGGTGCAGAGTCCTCCCAGCAGTGCCCAGACACAGGAGGGGTGTGTGCAGAGTCCTCCCAGCAGTGCCCAAACACAGGAGGGGTGTGTGCAGAGTCCTCCCAGCAGTGCCCAGACACAGGAGGGGTGTGTGCAGAGTCCCCCCAGCAGTGCCCAGACACAGGAGGGGTGGGTGCCTATCACTCCCAGCAGTGCCCAGACATAGGAGGGGTGTGTGCAGAGTCCTCCCAGCAGTGCCCAGACACAGGAGGGGTGGGTGCCTATCACTCCCAGCAGTGCCCAGACATAGGAGGGGTGTGTGCAGAGTCCTCCCAGCAGTGCCCAGACACAGGAGGGGTGGGTGCCTATCACTCCCAGCAGTGCCCAGACACAGGAGGGGTGTGTGCAGAGTCCTCCCAGCAGTGCCCAGACACAGGAGGGGTGGGTGCCTATCACTCCCAGCAGTGCCCAGACACAGGAGGGGTGTGTGCAGAGTCCTCCCAGCAGTGCCCAGACACAGGAGGGGTGGGTGCAGAGTCCTCCCAGCAGTGCCCAGTCATAAGAGGGGTGTGTGCAGAGTCCTCCCAGCAGTGCCCAGACACAGGAGGGGTGGGTGCCTATCACTCCCAGCAGTGCCCAGACACAGGAGGGGTGTGTGCAGAGTCCTCCCAGCAGTGCCCAGACACAGGAGGGGTGTGTGCAGAGTCCTCCCAGCAGTGCCCAGACACAGGAGGGGTGGGTGCCTATCACTCCCAGCAGTGCCCAGACACAGGAGGGATGTGTGCAGAGTCCTCCCAGCAGTGCCCAGACACAGGAGGGGTGGGTGCAGAGTCCTCCCAGCAGTGCCCAGTCATAAGAGGGGTGTGTGCAGAGTCCTCCCAGCAGTGCCCAGACACAGGAGGGGTGGGTGCCTATCACTCCCAGCAGTGCCCAGACACAGGAGGGGTGTGTGCAGAGTCCTCCCAGCAGTGCCCAGACACAGGAGGGGTGTGTGCAGAGTCCTTCCAGCAGTGCCCAGACACAGGAGGGGTGGGTGCCTATCACTCCCAGCAGTGCCCAGACACAGGAGGGGTGTGTGCAGAGTCCTCCCAGCAGTGCCCAGACACAGGAGGGGTGTGTGCAGAGTCCTCCCAGCAGTGCCCAGACACAGGAGGGGTGGGTGCCTATCACTCCCAGCAGTGCCCATACACAGGTGGGGTGTGTGCAGAGTCCTCCCAGCAGTGCCCAGACACTGGAGGGGTGGGTGCAGAGTCCTCCCAGCAGTGCCCAGTCATAAGAGGGGTGGGTGCCTATCACTCCCAGCAGTGCCCAGACACAGGAGGAGTGTGTGCCTATCATTCCCAGCAGTGCCCAGATGCAGGAGGGGTGGGTGCAGAGTCCTCCCAGCAGTGCCCAGTCATAAGAGAGGTGTGTGCAGAGTCCTCCCAGCAGTGCCCAGACACAGGAGGGGTAGGTGCCTATCACTCCCAGCAGTGCCCAGACACAGGAGGGGTGTGTGCAGTAAGGGTGGGCGTAGTGGGCGTAGTGGGGCTACGTGAAGCAGCACGTAGTGTGCCCAAATCTATGCACACTACGTGCTTCGCGTAGCCCCACTACGCGCCACCCGCCTCCCGCCCGCCCTCCTTTTAAATCAAACCCCCGGATTTACAATAAATAGTAAATTAAAGAAACTTACCTGAAACGCGGCGTCTCCGGGGCTCCCTCTTCCATTTCAAACTTCTTCTGACTAATGCGCATGCGCGGACGCCCGCGCATGCGCATTTCTTGCGAGTTCAAATCCAGGTGGGGGACACAGTGGGACGCGTGCACAGTCAGACTCCTTAGTCTTCCAGAGCGGGGAGGGCATCATGTGGGGGGGAAGGACCAGGCACCGCAGGGATATGAGGGCGAAGGGTAGGCGTCGTGGGTGCAGGGATGGAGGACTCCACCACAGGGGGTGGGGCAGGGCCAAAGGCGGAGGCCAGGATGTCGCTGCACACCTTAGCAAGGTCCTCCAGCGACTCCCCTGCACCCGAAGGAACCACAGGCCCCAAGGAGGGGGGGGGGCGGAGGGATGGGTCGCAGCACCACTGGGGGAGGGTGTGGACAGGGGGGGGACTCAACCACCCTGACCGGGGACTCCCTTGACCGCTTGCGGCGTGGTGTCACAGTGGGGCTCAGGGACAGAGCGGCCATGAAGGAGTCTTTGCCGGATATGTGGCCAGGAGAGCTGAGGGGAGGGGATTTGGAGGGAGTGGATTGGGTGGAATGCGGACTCCCACTCTGGCTGCGTGGCTTACGTTTGCCCCCCGACCCAGTGGGTGTGCCTACTTCACCCTGTGTGTGCGTGACAGGAGGTGTGCGTATGACCTTCCCTGCTGGTGTGGTGCCTGTGTCTGTTGTGGTGGGTGCATGCTGACGTCTGGGTGTACGTGGGACAGGCATGGGAGTGGGAAGTGTGAATGGGTCAGGGGTAGGGGGTTGGACGTAGCGCTGCAGGAGACCCACTGCTGCAGTCAGTGTCGAGTCAATGGACCTCAGCAAGTTGCGTTGGTCAGCCTGCGATGAGAAAATGCCCTCCAAGTATGCCTCCATGTTGTTCAGCACTTGGCTGTGGACATGGAGGACATTAAGCATCGCAGCCTGACCAACCTGCAACTGCCACTGTATGTCCACAGAGTCGGCATTGGCGGCAGCAGTGGAGACAGGGGCAGGGGGTGCGGTGCCTGGCAGGAAGGAGACATGTGGTGACCGGGCACGCTGGGAAGGGACACGAGCAAGTGGGAGGTGGCTGATGGCAATGGAGGGGGCGGGGAGACATGTTGTGCCGCTGTCAGCTGCTGGTGCAGCCTCCGCCCATTCGGAGAGATCATCCTCGGACCCGTCAGCTTCATATTCTGTCGTGCCAGTGGACAGGTCCTCGGCCTCACTCTCCTCCGCCTCAGTTCCACTCAATGTGCCAGCCACGATGTCAACGCTGGCACTGGTGCTCGGTCCCTCCGCTCCGTCTGTGCTCATGTTTCCCTCCGTGTCCCCCAACGATGCTACATAGGTTACAGTGCATAGCCTGAAAAGAAAGATCAGTTACATCTACAAAACCAGGTACAGATGTAGGGCATGCAACACACAGTTGGTTGACCCACCATGCCACTGAATAACCATGGAGAGCATGACACAATAGCAAATGACATGAAATGGAGTTTGACAGAGGAGCCAGGCCCTGGGGACAATCCAGCACTGCATCTGCACCACACAGCGTTGCCGAAAATAGGGATGAGCAGGGACCATATCCATGAACTTGAGGCACATGCTGCATAGGTAATACTGGAAACATGCCCACCATGACTGGCTCACTGCACCTTGAGTGTATGTCCAGACAAACATCACACACTGGCCAGACCTAGCAAGGAGACATCAGGTTTTGACATGTAGGCTTTGCCCGCACCAACCACCCCCTGTTGAGACACAGGAAGCACTTACATCTCTTAGTCTGGGTGAAATACACATGGGCTGCATAAATGCAAGATTGGACACCAAATACCCAAGGTGCGCCTGTCCAAATAATCATGTACAAATGGTCATCATCAGATGATTGTAACAAGACACACAGGCACTGGCCACCGTGAGTATGAACAAGGAAAATCAGGTCAGGCTGTACAGTGGACACTTGTACTACATATTACGTCAATATACATGGTGCCAGGGGACAATGGCACAGAGCACAACCTATGCTGTAGACACTGAGAGTGTCCACATTTTGTGATGACACACATGACACCTATGAAAATATGCCCCAGGGGACAGTAGTGGCCACACAACTCCATGGTCCTGAATGGGAATGACTGGAACACACGCCACCATCCCTGCACTATGCGTATCGCACACTCATGCACATCATGTCACAGGCCACAACATAGGACATGCGTGCTGTAAGGCATGACACTTGAGAGACTAACTCCCATGTCTGGACTCAGCATCAGTGCCAACTGACATGGAACCCACAAGTAATGAACTGGACAGGGCACAGGCAAGGTCCCAAAACCTGTTACACACCACCCCCACACATGATGCTACAGGCATAGTTCACGTGGAGAAAGTGCCAGCCTACATAACCTTGTGAAGGAGTGACTACACACAGACCAGGGAACACATTGCAAGGAGGGGAAGGGAGGCAGGAGAGCAGCGCTATACTGTGGGTAACAGGATCTGCACAGCACCTTTAAACCCTGGCAGTGTATCCATGCAACTGTGCACTTACAAATGCTGGTGACACACAACAAACACACATGTACCTACCCCCTTCCTGCTGCTGCTTCTCCTGTAAGCGCCTGTCCAAGTCTGGAAATACCACCGCCAGCACACGCTTGTGGATGTGGGTCAGACGGCGGCGCCCGCGGTTCTTATGGGTCTCAGGTGAGTCCCCCAGCAGGACCCGTGCGATCCTCCGCGTCCAGCACCGGATATCCTGCCAGCGTTTCCTCACCTGGGCCAGGCGCCGCTTGCGACCCTCCGTCCTCCTCACGGCACTGACGGCGTTCATCCATATCTGCTTCTTGGCAGAGGCGCCTACCTGTGAGGATGAACAAGTGACACTACATCAATACACCTGGCACATGTCACAGAGACACATATTAGAACAATTTTGCTGTTTACAACAAGGCATAGTATGCATCCAATGCATTGCACCTTTGTCATAGGGACATGATCCTCTGGGGAAGGGCAAAAGCAGTACGTGCCATTGAAAGTACACAGGTGGAATGAGGGTAACGACACAATCAATGATCCAGGCTCACACTGTGCAACACAAGCTACACCAGGATAATGTGCAGCACCTCTAAGCAGTCACATGCCACAGGCCACTGACGCTACCTCAGCAGAGTACACAGACACACACAGGCACAGGACATTTACCTGCCATTGCCAAATGCAGCGACAAACCTCACTCTGCACATGTGCCACTAGACGGGGGGGCTCACAGGTGTGGGGCTGGCTCTGCACGTCAGACACACAGCACTGCTCCCTGCTCACATCACATGGGCAGGGTATATCCATCCCTCATGCAGCCCGGGTGCTACACTCCACATATGCCCCCACCCACATGACAGGGGACTTACACACACACCGAAGTCCAGGGTACGAACACATCATGTGGACACTCTCAGCACAGGTACACAGAATTAACACACATCTGTGGGTACAGTCACCTGTCACACTGGGCTGACCACATAATCACATGAGGACTGTAGAGGCTACATTCCCAGGAGGACAAATCAGGCAGAATGTGGAATGCACCATGCAGTGATTGTCACAGTAAACACAATGCAAGTGAGGACGGCAAACATGCACCACAGCATGCTCTGGCTGGGAGACATCAGGCATTCCCCCCCCTGGGACCCCCCCTACAGTACATAGCATGTGTGTCACACCTGGACACAATGCCAGAAGTCACAGTCACAAACAAGGGACACAGCCTGTGCTAGTAGACTCTGCACTCACCTGATACCCTGGTCGCCCATACAGCAGGGGGTACTGTGGGAGGATCACATCCAGCAATGCCAGGTTCTCCTCCAGGGTGAAAGGCTGTGACCTCTCCACAGACCTTGACATGGTTCCTGGGAATCAGTAGCAGCAGCTGGGTTGTAGAATCCAAAGATGTGCAGGCAAGTGCTCCCTCATGGGACCTGGCTGCCTTATATCTGCCTTGCTGGCCTGTTTAATGCACAGGAGTACAGCGTGATTGGCCACTCACATTTGCATCCTATGTTTCCTCCAATCCCTTCAAACCTAGCACAGTCAGTGGGTTCTTATTGTTTTTTTCTTGAGCATGATGTCAACTCCAGAACCACATTGCAACAAAGTAGACTGACTGACTTCTGCTGTGCACCTGACTTCTGCTGTGCACCTGCTGAAAAAAATTCAAACTTTAAACTTGGTCTCCATGACAACCAGCATGCATGTAGGCCTTTATACTTGTCCCTCATGTGTCCCCTATGTAATTTGGAGTTTCACACACATGTACGGTGCGTACCGGGGCCCTAGGGCACCCCAAAAGCATAGCAACGGCCCGTATAGGCGTGTGTACGGTCCGTATCACTATGGGTGTGCTCGTGTATTCGTACCCATAGTGATAGTGAGCGTACAGGCGTGTGTACGGTCCGTATCACTATGGGTGTGCTCGCGTGTGCGTACCCATAGTGATAGTGAGTGTACAGGCGTGTGTACGGTCCGTATCACTATGGGTGTGCTCGCGTGTGCGTACCCATAGTGATAGTGAGCGTACAGGCGTGTGTACGGTCCGTATCACTATGGGTGTGCTCGCGTATGCGTACCCATAGTGATAGTGAGCGTACAGGCGTGTGTACGGTCCGTATCACTATGGGTGTGCTCGCGTATGCGTACCCATTGTGATAGTGAGCGTACAGGCGTGTGTACGGTCCGTATCACTATGGGTACGCATACGCGAGCACACCCATAGTGATAGGGAACGTACACAGGCCCTCTGAGCGAATGTACGGTGCCTTTCACACATCAGAGTGGTGACAGGCAGCACACAGGAAGGGATAGAGCTGACGTACTTGTCCATGGATGGACATCAAGGCATTGTCTGGGCATTACTACATGTGTGGGGCACAGGTGTGAAAGTCTGTGATGTGGCACATTACTCCTGAGTCGAGGAGGCAACAGATGTATGATGAGATGTGTACAGATGTTATGTGTGACGGTGCAATGTGTGCCAGGCATGCCCTTAACTCCCTTGACATGTGTGCATGTCGTACTGCACACTTGGGATGAGCGTCACTGGCATGGCACAGTCAACAACACACGCAAGTGTCCCCTGATGCCCGCTACAGGGGTTACCACACCAGACATGTCACTACCCACGGTGCACGATGTGTCTATGTCATGTATGTGTGGTGTGTTCCCATTAGCTTGATGTTGGTGCTCCCTCAAAAGCATCAGCTGTTGCAGCAACCAACATGTGTCTGTGTGTAGATGGACATGGCACACTGTTACGCACACCAGGCCACATGTGGTATGGGATGTGAGGTGCGTATGTATGCATGGGACACGGAGTAGCGTAACAAGGACATGTCTGCATCCTCTCAATGTATGTGTGGTGAGTCATGACATGTACACCTTCATGGCAAGGTGTGTGGACTGTCCTAGTGTAATGTCATGTGACCTGTGGCTCTAGTGTTCCGCTACCTGTCTCTGAAATCGACATCCTACTTCTGCTGATGTGTTGATGTATGTCACTCCTGTGTTGCGTCTGGCTGTTCACTTACACTGGGACACAGCTAATCCCATGCCATGGGATGTGGAGGTTCACAATCTCCGTGTGTAGCTGGGTCTTGGTAGGAGTGTCACCTGGCAGCCATACGTGTCCAGGGCATGTGGCACATACCTGACTCCGTATGTAGCATATGTGTATTGACAGATTAACATGGGCTCTGTACAAATAATTTGTTGTTGTAGTGCACTCACTCTTCCTTGTCACTTCCAAATTACTGCAGAGCGCCGCCTCTTCCCCGACCAATTCCGGACTTGGCTGACATGCGGGAGAATGACTGTATCCGGTGCTACCACTTCCCACAACCGTTGATTGAGGAGTTGACGGCAAGGCTGGCACCACACCTGCAACCGCTGCACAGGTATCCTACGGCACTGACACCCAAGCTGAAGGTAATGGCAGCCCTACATTTTCTTGCCACGGGTACCTTTCAATATACCATGTTGGTGGCATGTCCCAGAGCATGTTCAGCCGTGTGCTGCATGATTTCTTAGAGGCCATGTTGCTTCACCTGGATGAGTTCATCCGTTTCCCAACTCCTGAACTGTTGACTGGGGTCGAGCGTGGATTCTATGCCCTGGGAGGGATGCCCCATGTCATTGGGTCCATAGATGGGACACATGTGGCTTTGGTACCACCACAGGCACAGGAGGTAGCGTACAGGAATCGCAAACACTACCACTCCATCAATGCCCTTGTGGTGTGTCTGTCCAACATGGTGATTTCACATGTCTGTGCTCGTTTTCCAGGATCAGCACACGATGCCTATATCATGAGGCGTAGCAGGGTGCCTGAAATGATGACGCAGCTGCGCAACGAACGAGCATGTGTTGTGGGTGGGTACACTCTGTCTGTCCTGTATTTTGCGTAGACTTACAGCACGACCGCTTCTCCTGTCCTACTCATGTCCATGTGGTTTCCATGTAGGGGACGCTGGCTATCCCAACATGCCATGGCTGATCACACCTCTCCGCAACCCCATCACGCCGGCCCAGCTCCGCTACAACACCGCCCATGGCCGGACAAGGCGAGTGATTGAGAGGACATTTGGCCTCCTGAAGAGCCGATTCAGATGCCTCCACAAGACCGGCGGCGCCCTCCCATATGCCCCGGCGAAGGTCTGCAAAATCTTCATGGTCTGCTGCATGCTGCACAAAATGGCAGTTGAGAAAGCTGTGCCACTCATCCTGGATCAAGATGATCAGGACCATCCACCCGTGGAGGACGAAGGGCTTGGCAATGGGGCTAGTGATGTGGAGGATGTGGTTCCGCAAGAGGACATCCGGAGTCGGCTCATACGCGACTTCTTTGCTTAGTGGTGAGTACCAGTGTCTGAGTGTGCACGCATTGGTCCCCGTGTGGCATGTGTTGCGATGTGTGTGTCCATCTGCATGTATGCCACGTGAGTCAGAGGTGTGTGTGGATGTGTCACTGGAGTGATGGTGCCAGTGATGAGTGTATTTCCCCAGTCATAATTGTGACCTAGCATGTTGTCATCCTTACATGTGTCGAGTCGAGTACATGCACATGCAAGTGGCTGTGCTTTTTGTGGCTGACTTCTTGTGTGTCTCACATCCCCAGGTACTTGCGCATGCCGTCTGCTGGTTGCATTGTTGTGGCACTGCTATTCCTCATGGACACGTCATCGTGTGCTGACTCAGCGTTACACGCACGGACAAGTTTGGAAGTCTCCTTAGGGTAAGGGATGCATCAGGGGTGTATTGGGTGTGGCTGTTGTTTCTGATGTGTGCACACTGCCCCTGTCGATGTTTGGTTCCTCTGCAGACATGTCGCATCACCATGGGACACATTACATGTAGCTGGGTACACCTGAATAGATGGTCAGACTTGTTGACAGTCATCTGTGATGGGATAGTGGATTGTGATGATGGCATCAATGTGTGTAACACTGCCCTCGGACACATACGGTTTGCATTGGCTTGACATGGTGTGGGACTTCCACATCAGAGGATCAATGGTGTATGGCAGCCTCTCCGTGAGCAGCAGGGGGTGTTTAGCTGTTGGCCGACACTTGTGTGCCAGTTCCATGGCTATCACGCATTTGTGCAGCAGAAGGGGGGTTCCAGTGTTGGACCCACATGTTACTCCACAAGACCTGTTTATGTGTACTCCGAGTTGCCTCTGCATTCCCGAATACATGAATAATAAAGGTGTCCCTATGCCTCCAAGGTGCCTATTCTCAGTCAATGCTGGTGTGTTGCCACGGTGCATACAGCATGATAGTGGCTATGTGTCTATGTGTCGAGTAGCGAGATGCAAGCAGTTTGTGTGGAATTAGACTGTGTATTGTGCATTATGTCCATGACTGTGTGGGTATTGTGACATGTGCCATCCCCATGCATCCAACGTTGGCCAGGCCACCATTCTCTGCATCCACCTGACTCAGGCTTGCAGGACATGGTTCTGCCACCTGTCCACACGTACCTGGGTGCCCCCCAGGACACTCCACGTGATCCCTGACCTCTGCGCATGGCTGTCGCTGTACTCAATATGTCGGTCGGCACGGTTGTGCGGCCACCCCCTCAGCTGGTTGGGCCCATCACGGGTGTATATGGTGCTCCATGTGTGTCTTGCCTAATACATTGTGACCCATGTGTGTCCTGTGCCAGACTCAGGCCCCAGGGTGTGGATGGTTGGAGTCATATGAGAACTCTGGCATGGTTAGACTCAACAAGACACATGTAAGGTAATAATGCAAAATCTAGGCATCATCTCTTTATCGTGTCACTTTTATTTCAGTTGGGGTACGTGGGGGGGGGGTATGACATGAGGGGCTTTCCGGGTGTGTGGAATCCAAAGTTCACTAGGGGAGTTGGTGTCCTTGCCATTGGAAATCCCCAGAGTCCATGCCACAGTCTTTGTCAACATTGGTCAGACAGTGACCAGCAAGTCCATGTGGCAGAGAATGTCTTTTGCTGATGAGCTGCTGTTGGTCCAGTGGGCCAGGTGCCAGGCCAGGTGTCCTGGGAGATGGTGCTGTTGCGCCGACCCTCACGGTCTTTTCCGTGGACGACCCGCCCTCCTGCGGGAACCCTCAGAAGCAGGCCGTGACGATGTTTGGGATGCTCCGTCGGATGTCTCCTCCTCCTCCTGATCCCTCCCTGTGGGTGGTGATGTTCTACGCCTGGCGGCACAGGGAGGGTTGCCCATGTTGTCGGCTATCCGACGGAGTGTACTGTGAATTCCCGTGAACACCGTCACGAGCTCAGCCTGTCTGTCCTCCATCCACCCTTGGTGTCGCAGTAGACAGGCATGTTGCTCCGCATGTTGCTGGGCCTGCTGGGTCTTGATCTCCTCGAGGATGGACACAACCTGGGCCATGCCCGTGGTGTCCTGCCGGTATGTGTCCAGGATGTTTCTGACATGGGCATATACCGGTTCCGCAGCCAACTGGTCAGGCTCGCGCCTCCGCCGTCCTCCACTCCCACCACCCCTGCCCACTTGCACCTGGCCTGCCCTTGTGGGCACATCGGGTCTCCGGGACCCCTGAGGGGTGGCATTAGCGTTGTCGCCTGCCTCCTCCTGGGTGCCCGGTACACCGTGTCCCTCCTGGTGAGCCTGGCTGCATTGTGGTGGTGGGGCAGGGATCCTGGGTGTCTCCTGGGATGTGGCAGGAGTGGGGGTGGTGGTTGGCCCAGTTGTACCTGACGCAGGTGCTGCAGGTGGTTGGACACCAGAGGGGCCAGGTTGGTCGGGTCGTCCACAGAGTGGTGAGAGTCGTCGCTGCCGGTGGGATCGGCATCCCGCAGAGCCGGGTCCTGTGAGTCTTCCCCCCCAGTGTTGGGGGGTGATCCACGACGTTGACCTGTGTGTGAGAGAGACAATGTTATTTATGTTCCATGCAACATCCATGTTTCATTCGTTTCAAAGTTGGCACATTTCCTCTGGGAATTTGGATATGTCTTGCATTCCATTCACAGTGCACTTGTGCATGGGTATGTCCCTTGGCCACAGCTTTTGAGACTTTACCTATGTGTGGCACAGTCTTACTTGCTTTGTCAATTGTGACTGCAGTCAGCAGTGGAGTGAGCAGGTGTGGCGAGCCATGCTTTGGCGCCTTCCGTGTTGCACTGGATGTGGGCACATGGAGTTGTTCCACACACTTATATAATGCAGGTAGCTGGCGTTGTGCTCGTGCACAGGTTGAGACATGGCCCTGTGTTTGGCCATGGAGAAGAGAGGGGGATTGAGGCACTGGCCACCCTTGTCTACATGCACGCAGTCCACCTGCTGACGGGCAGACATTCCCACACCCCACAAGGCTGAATTGGTCTCCCTGTGTGTTCCTTTCTCACTCCCTCTCTGTCCCCCTCTCCCTCCATCCCTGTGTCAGCCTCCTCCCTCTGTCCGTCTCCCTGTGTCTCCCTCCCTCTCTCTCCCCCTCTCCCTCCCTCTGTGTGTCACCCTCTGTCACCTCAGCCCAGCTTCCTAGGCACACACTTTTAGCAGATCTTTGAATGGCCCTTGGCTTGTTGATGTGAGTTTGTTTCTGATCTCCAGGCACCCATTGGGTGTAGTGTGTGTGTCTGCGCTGCTGCTGTGGTGGTGTGTGCTGCCACTCTTTCACAGTGTTGGCTGTTCATTAGCTGCTGTCATGTGCAAAAACGTGCCTTCAGCCCCATGTCTTAATGCAAGGCGTCCGCCATTTGCTGGCAAGTCTTTCCTGTGTGGGGACACACTGTTTGTCTGGCTGTGACCTAGGCCATATGGGCAGAGGGCATTGTTGTCTGCTTCTGAGTTGCACGATGTGATTTTTGGGGACCACACTCCCGCCATCTGGCTTACCGTGTCTTGTGTTGGTGTTTTCTGTGGCCTGTGACTTGGCATTGTCCAGCTGGGTGCATGGGGCATGGTGGCGCTAGTGGCATGTGCGTGTTCATGGAGTGTGGTTGAGTCATGCGATAGCTTGGGGTGGTTGCGTGACTGATTGTGAGTTTGGTTGTGGATGACGTTCCCTCCATGTGAGGTGAGTTGTTTGTGTACTCACCCGGGTCTCAGAGTCCTTCTAATCCGTCCACTGCCACCACCGGCAGTATGGCCATCACCCTCTCCTCCCAGGGATGGTATTGTACGGGTCTGCGGGGCGGCCCTCCTCCTGTGATGTTGGCCTGGTTGTGGTCGTCGGTCATTTTGGCTCGGACCCTCCTCCGCAGATCGTACCACCTGGCTTGGCATTCATGCCTGGTCCTTCTGGTGGACGCAACAGCATTCACAGCATCGACAATCCTCTGCCACATGGCTGTTTTTTCAGTAATGCTGGTCTGTCTGACCAATGTTCCAAGGAGGTGTGGCTCGACTCTGAGGATTTCGTCGACAAGGACCTTCAACTCTTGGCTAGTGAACTTTGGATTCTTGTTAGTGGGCATGGTGAGGGGTGTGGGTGTGGATGGTTGTGGGGGGTGTGGGTGTGGATGGTTGTGGGTGTGTGGGTGTGGTTGTGCAGGTGTGTGTGAATGTGATGAGGGGGTGTTTGTGAAGGTGTGTGTGTGAAGGTGTGCAAGTGTAAGGTGTAGTAAAGGTTCAAGTATGGTGCTGTAGGTTGTCTGTGGGGTCTGGCAGCAGTGAGTCTGTTGCAAAGGCTCATGGTTTGTGTGTGTGGGCCCTTTTTCTTGGTCCATTGGTGGGTGTGGCTGTGTTTGAAGTTTGGGTGGGTGTGTTATAAGGAGTGGTTGTGTTTTGGGCCTCTGTTTGGGATTTTGGCAGTTGCAGGTCAGTGAATGTGTTGTATTTGTGCTTGTTGGACATGTTTTGTGGCTTTGTGCCATTCGAATAGTGTATTCTTGTGTTGTTGTGCTTTGTCCTGGTTGTGTACGTGCGTTTTTTGAGTGTGTACGGTGTGTACTTCGGCAATTTTGTTGTACAGTGCTGTCCTTGTGTCTGGCTTGGTACGACTCGTACATGCGCGATGTTGGGTGAAGGTGCTGGTGTTGGGGCCTGGGGTGCGCTCTGTACTTAGAATGTTGGGGTGGGGGTACGCTCCATACATACGCGGGTGAGGGTACGGGTCGTACATACACGGTTGGGGTGGGGGTACGGGTCGTACATACACGGTTGGGGTGGGGGTACGGTCCGTACATACACGGTTGGGGTGGGGGTACGCTCCATACATACGCGGGTGAGGGTTTGGGTCGTACATACACGGTTGGGGTGGGGGGTACGCTCCATGCATACGCGGGTGTGGGTACGGGTCGTACATACACGGTTGGGGTGGGGGTACGGTCCGTACATACACGGTTGGGGTGGGGGTATGCTCCATACATACGCGGGTGAGGGTACGGGTCGTACATCCATGGTTGGGGTGGGGGTACGCTCCATACATACGCGGGTGAGGGTACGGGTCGTACATCCACGGTTGGGGTGGGGGTACGCTCCATACATACGCGGGTGAGGGTACGGGTCGTACATACACGGTTGGGGTGGGGGTACGGGTCGTACATACGTGGTTGGGGTGGGGGTACGCTCCATACATACGCGGGTGAGGGTACGGGTCGTACATCCACGGTTGGGGTGGGGGTACGGTGTGTACATACACGGTTGGGGTGGGGGTACGCTCCATACATATGCGGGTGAGGGTACGGGTCGTACATCCACGGTTGGGGTGGGGGTACGCTCCATACATACACGGGTGAGGGTACGGGTCGTACATACATGGGTGGGGTGGGGGATACGCTCCATACATACGCGGGTGAGGGTACGGGTCGTACATACACGGTTGGGGTGGGGGTACGGTCCGTACATACACGGTTGGGGTGGGGGTACGCTCCATACATACGCGGGTGAGTGTACGGGTCGTACATCCACGGTTGGGGTGGGGGTACGCTCCATACATACGCGGGTGAGGGTACAGGTCGTACATACACGGTTGGGGTGGGGGTACGCTCCATACATACGCGGGTGAGGGTACGGGTCGTACATACACGGTTGGGGTGGGGGTATGCTCCATGCATACGCGGGTGGGGGTACGGGCCATATGTACGGGGGTGTACATACACGAGTGGGGGTACGTCTCATACATACACGGATGTACATACACGGGTGTACATACACGGGTGTACATTCACGGGTGGGGGTACATCTCGTACATACACGGGTGTACATACACGGGTGGGGATTGGACTCGTACATAGGAGGGCTGGGGGGAGTGTTGGGCACGTATGTGGGCACATGTCTCCATGGTTGCTATGTGAGATCGGTGCGGACGGTGTTTTTTCCATCCGGTTGTAACATCGGACGCACGGGATGGATCGTACTAGCGCGGTCGGACTTCACTTTTCACATTTGTACGGTAAATCGTCCGAGGACGTGTCGGACACATTTTCCGACCCGAGGACGTGTGGGGAATAATTCCCAATGCGATTCGTATGGTCTTTTTCCCATGCAAATCGTAGTTGGCAGTTTGTACGGCACTTGTACGATTCGTACGGTAAAAAGACCGGATACGAGTCGTACGGGGAAATTTTTTACAGGATCGTAATTGGCACCAGAGAGTCTGTGTGCATTTGGGAACCACTGTGAGAGAAGTATTTGGTAACATTGTGTATTTGCTGACAGATAACTGTTTTAAAACCTGTCTTGTTGTCAAGTTTTAGTAGCATTAGAAGGCAGTTTTTGCTTATGCTTTGATTAAATGAGTCAGGCTTTGACACAAAAGTGCAGTCCTGAAATATGTAGATTGTGTGCAGTTCCCTTATCACTTCCATTGTAGTGAATGAGTTTTGGTAAACTCCTAGGGATAGTGGTGCTTGTCTAGAATCACACTGTGAGTCTGTGTGCATTTGGGAACCACTGTGAGAGAAGCATTTGGTAACATTGTGTATTTTCAGACAGATAACTTTTTTTAAACCTGTCATGTTGTCAAGTTTTAGTAGCATTAGAAGCCAGTCTTTGCTTATGCGTTGATTAAATGAGTTAGGCTTTGACACAAAAGTGCAGTCCTGAAATATGTAGATTGTGTGAAGTTCCCTTACCACTTCCATAGTAGTGAATGATTTTTGGTAAACTCCTAGGTATAGTGGTTGTTGTCTAGAATCACACTGTGAGTCTGTGTGCATTTGGGTAAGGATTGTGATAGAAGCATTTGGTAACATCGTGTATTTGCTGACAGATAACTGTTTTAAAACCGGTCATGTTGTCAAGTTTTAGTAGCTTTAGAAGCTATTCTTTGCTTATGCGTTGATAAAATGAGTCAGGGTTTGACACTAAAGTGCAGTACCGTGTACTATTCTCTTCACTGTGTCAGAACTGAAAATTTAAAAGTTTTACCCAGGCACTGTCCTAGCAGTAGTCTGATGATTTAGTCAGTTTCCAAGTACTCATGTTGTGAACCATACATTACCACATAGACAGCTTCAAATATCTATGCAGTATGCATGCAGTCTTCTAACATACTATACACTTGTCTTTCACACCTTCAAATCCCTAGTCAGTATCCATACAGTCCAGCAAACATCCTGTCACTCCCTTTGCACTCCTCTAGTGACTCATTCACTACCAAGTACTAATCCATTCACTGTGTCAAAAGCCAACCACTTATAAATTCACCCAGGCACTCTCCTTGCTGTACTCTAATCATTCCGTCAGTACCCAAGTACTCATGCAGTGAGCCAGGCCTTAGCACATAGACTGCTTCAAATGCCTATTCACTATGGATGCAGTCCTCTAATCACCTACACAGTTGTCTTTCACACCTTCAATTCCCCAATCATTATTCATACACTTCTAGCAAACACCCTGTCAATCACCCAGTGTGTCTCCTTATAGTACTGTAATCATTCAGTCAGTTAGCATGTAGTCTTTTAGTGAGGTAGGCTTTAGGGCATGAACTGCTTCAAAGTAGTGTGCACTATGCATGTAGTGTTTTAACCATCGTCACACTTGTGGTTCAGGGCTATAGTTTTTTAGTCAGTTTTTATATAAAATGTGTTTGTATAGTAATGGAATTGTATAAATTTGAAAGTTATTAATATACATGTATTTGTGATTCTTTTTTACAGATACTGTTTTTCAACATAAAAATAGAGAAATCATGCCAGAAAAAAAAGAAAAAGAAAAGAAACTCAGAAAGGTGCAGGAGCAGGAGTGTTTCTCATCCGTTTGCACTCTTCTCGTGCAAGATTGTTCGGATGAAGGGTCCTTAGGTGTTTCATCATACTTGCCGTGCCATATGAGTATTTCTTGTTAGGGTCCCCTTGCGACAGAACTCTTTTGCAAATCTTGCACGTGACCAAGGTGGCATTGGTCTTTGTTTGCCCCTCGGGAAAAGTAAAAAATTTCCACACCACTGAAGAAAAACGTTGTGGGCGTGGTGCCTTCTCCAAAAATGTATCCTCAGATTCGGTGAATATTTTAAAGCGGCAACATTTACAGTTTTTGTAAGTTAAACTTATAAAATTTTGTTAGCCGTAAACATTTTATATATCTGTGATTTGTATCTTGTTGTATTTTGCTGAGAATAGCATGTTGTTTTTTTTAACAATCTTTCTGATTGTTTTTTTTTTGCCCGCTGTTAAGTGATGAGTGCGATTGAAATCACTATTTTTTGTGAAATTCAATATATTCTGAGAACAGCAAAAAAGGAAAACAAATTACTTTGTGGAAATTATGCTGTGTTGTAAAAAATGTATTATTACATGTTATAATTTTTTTTTCCTTTTCTTTCACAGATCCAAATTTTAAAATAAGCAATTTATATGAATTTAGATTGCAATGAAAATCTGAAAAAAAATGTATACCATTTTTTATTCCTTTTACTATGAAGGTAAGTTTAACTAAGTCTCAATATGCAGAATGAGGAGGTCTGCAAGAAGCTACAAAGTTGAAACACGTTTCTAAAAACACTCTGATTATACCTATGTAGTTTTGAAATCTGACCATAATCAAATATCATGTGACCTGCAAAAAAAGAGATTTGAGGGGTTCATAATATTTCCCATTTTACCTATTGAAGGACCACAATCATTTCAATCATTCTTCTTTGAACATCTTTGCAGACAAAACTCTGTGCTTACCTTGTATCGTTCGCAAGGAATTTTAAAACTGGAAATATGTCACTTTTTATAACATAGTTATTGTGCAAGACACTCTTTCATATTTACAAAGAGAGGAAAAGGCACTCTGTGCACTTTTTATACTCCATGTAAATTCAACCTCATTATGCACACCACTTTGCGTTGAAAGGGTGTTCTATAAGTGTTGTTGTGCATGATTGCACTGAATACTCATAGAACAAGACACATGTCTAGATTTATCAGAAATCATAAATCTCGATATGTGTGTGAATGCTGCACCATTCTAAAATTGGTGTAGGAAAGCACAACAAGGAGAATTGTTTCAATTTCTCCACATTTTTATATCTTCAATGCATGCTACAATGCTCAGCATACATTGAAAGAGAAAAATGCCTTTACTGATTGTTTTTGTGCAGGAAGGTGTGTCTTCCTGCACAAAAACAAATAGCACATGACACAGATATCCTTGCACTATGCTGCAAGGGTGCCTGTGTCACCACATGGCTGCAGTTTAAGCAGCCGTGCAGAGAGAAGCATAGATTTGCAACATATTTATGTACATATGTTGCATCCCTGTGCTTTGGAAGTACTACAGCACACTGCAGTTAAAGAAGTTACTGTGTGATGCTGCAGCACTTGCTCATAGTTCTGCACTTATATATTCACCATACGCTACTAATGCATTCATTCAGTCAATTACATACTACACATACATTCATCTAAACTTTCACACACTAACAAAGAAATTTAGCTCTTTTTTTAAACCACGAAAGTTAGTTCTTACAAGAAATATTTTTTTTCTTCCTTTTTTTCCATTTTTTTTTTGGTTTTTCCAACAACTTTGTGATTTTTTTGCTTTTTTTGGAAGAACAAAAAACTAAACAGGAGGAACCAAACAATGAACTTCAGGGAACAATAAAAATAAAAAATAAAAAACCTAGCAAATGTGACTTTCTTGCCGGCGGCAGATCAGATCGATCGACTGCTCACCGTAGCACAAAGTCGCATTGCACTTAGTGCAGAGCACTTTTAAATAATGAAATTGAGGACAGATGTCCACGTTTTGGGCTGATGGATGCACTCTTGAAGTGCTCGGCTGCGATGAGGTGGAAGGCGCAGGAGCAGAAGTGTTTCTCATCTGTTTACACTCTTCTCGTGCAAGATTGTTTGGATGAAGGGTCCTTAGGTGCTTCCTCATACTAGCCGTGCCGCACGAGTATTTCTTGTTAGGATCTCCTTGCGACAGCACTCTTTTGCAAATCTTGCATGTGACCAAGGTGGCATTGGTCTTATTCTGCCCCTCGGGAAAAGTAAAAAATTTCCACACCACTGAAGAAAAACGTTCTTTGCGTGGTGCCTCCTCCAAAAATTCATCCTCAGATGTATGAGGAGATGCAGGTGATGCCTGCTGCCCTGAAGCCATTTTTAGTTGCAAAAGGTTAGAGCTAAGTGTAAACTTAGTCTAAAAAATCTTCTTCTCTGCAAAGAGATGCTCCTCCAAAGAAGGTCAAAGAAGAATGATTGAATTGGGTGGCGTCTTTCAATAGTTAGAACAGGAAGTGTAATGAACCAATCAAATCTCTTTTTTTGCAGGTCACATGGGATCCGCGCACCCTGCGCTTACGCATCACGCACTGAGCGCGCATCCGCGAAATTGAAATAAAAAAAATATAGGATTTCATGTAAAAATATATTAGTTTTAAGACTAGTTTAGAGTTTGTCTTCAATTAATATTCACATGAAATACATATATATGTTTTTTAAAATGTTAAATATTTCGCGGGATCCGCGCACCTACTGCGTCATAGACGCAGATGACGCATCGCGGAAGCGCGTAAACATCGCGTTAAGTACATCGAACGTGTCGCGTATAGGCTGGGAGTCGCATTGCGATCGCACACTAAACACGTCCCCAACGCATACCATGCGCGGATGCTAACACCTAGGGATCGAGAATGGTGCGCTTAGGGTGTGCGGATCCAAAAACATGGGAAAAAATATATAAAATAAAGTTTTGAAAATATAGTTTAAAAAATATTTGGAAAAATATAAAAAAATATGTTTGAAAAACCCATTAAATTCAAATAATATTTTTTAATTTTTAAAAGAATTAATTGAAAAAATAAGTTTAAAAAATGGTGATAAAAACATGATATCTTCAGAGATAAGTTAAAGATAGGAATTAGCATTTAAAAAACCTTTGAAATTCACTGAAAAAACCATAGGTTTCATGCACATTATAGTTAGGAATTGGCATTTAAAAAACCTTTGAAATTCACTGAAAAAACCAAAGGTTTCAGGGCGTTATAGTTAGGAATTGGCATTTAAAAAACCTTAGAAATTCACTAAAAAAAACACAGGTTTCAGGGGTGATATAGTTAGCTGGACATTTCCCTCGTACAAAACCCTAGAAATTACCCTGTTATAGTTAGTTCAGCTAACTATAACTCGTGCCCCCGCAATGCACTGCTGATGACGTCACATATTACATCACTCATGACATGGTCAGTGACATCACTCATGACATCACTGATGACATCTCAAATGACATCACTGATAACATCACTGATGACGTCATCCATGTGATAAATTAATGCATCTTTCTCACACCCTAATATAACCTTTGATACACCGGCTCAAAATTTCAGACGGCCATTTTGAAAACCATAGATACTCCAATACCAATAACTACATACCCACTCATTGACTCTTAGGTCTACATACATCTCCACTCACTCACTTGTACAGTCACTCATACTTACAGTCACTCCGTACAGGACTATTATATGCATTTATACACCTATATAGACACTCACACACCGCCAATCATCCATTGAGGTACTGACACACCTAGTCAGTCATGCAAATAATTAATCACAGTCCAATTTACTCACCTATACAGTTAAATACACTCAAGTTCAATTACTCATAAAAATACTAACAAATTCTGACGCTCTTATACAATTACTGATACAAGCACACACTCATCCATACAGCCACTCCCGCAATCACACACTCTCACATATAGATAGTTATATACTCTTACACACACATACACTGCGTTTCACATATGTAGTTACTGACACATGTACAACTGAGATATACATTCAATCACTAACACACCCATACATACACTCAATCAACCATACAGTCCATTACAGTTGTACTCTCAAAACTATGCACCCATAGAATCACCCACTCACACATCTATGCACAGAGTCACACACACCCTACCCACACAAACACTCAGGCACCCATACAGATACTCAGACAACCAATCAATAACCCCTATAGACACTCATATAGCTATTGACAAAAGCATGCAGCCACTTATACACCAACACACAGACACATACAGACATTCACACAGTTTAGTCACTAGTCTGCAGTAAGATACATTTAATGACTCACTTATAGAGTCAGTTACGCACCTAGAAAATCACCCATTCACACACTTGTACACCCACTCATTCTTCAACAGGCCTTTCCCTATATATATTAAACATATTAAAACTTTACAGAAACACAGACTCACTGGATGACGTCATGTCATGAGTGATGTAATATGTGACGTCATCAGCCGTGCATTGCGGGGGCGCGAGTTATAGTTAGCTGAACTAACTATAACAGGGGAATTTCTAGGGTTATGTACGAGGGAAATGTCCAGCTAACTATAACGCCCCTGAAACCTATGTTTTTTTCAGTGAATTTCTAAGGTTTTTTTAATGCTAATTCCTAACTATACTGTGCCTGAAATCTATGGTTTTTTCAGTGAATTTCAAAGGTTTTTAAAATGCTAATTTCTAACTATGCCTACAGAGATAGGACATGTGAAGAAAGAAGAGAAAACGCACAGAAAGAAAAAAAGAAATGCAGAAAGAAGCAACAGAAGTCCTCAAAGATGAAGGAAAGTGCAGGAAGAAGGATAACGTGCAGAAAGAACAAACAGAAGAGCAGAAAGAAGCCTTGTTGCAAAATCATCCTGTACCCTCAACTTTTTCAGACGGATACTGGTGGTAACTGAGTCTGACTAACCAGTCCTAGAGCCAGTGCTATGTTAAAAGACACGCAGAATACAGTGAAAACACATACATACACTAGGGAACACTATGCGCTGGGGTCCCCCTGTGATTAGCATGACCTCCTCTGTAAGCCCCTAGTATATAATAGGGCAGGGGATTAAAACTGCCTCTTAAAACGCGCCACAAGGCGTGTTTGCACACGTCACCTCTGGCCCCGTCCCCTCCCTTCCCCACTGTGTAAACACTCCCTGTGGCCATTTTAAGTTGGGAGATTAAGTGCCCTTGATTCCTGGGGGTCCCTAGGGTCCAACTAGACCACTAGGTACCTCCAGTAAGCGCCACAGAGCTGCGTTGCAGAGAGATGTAAAAAGGGGCACGGCCTAGACCACCTCGCTGCAACGCAGTGCAGTGGCACTTACTGGAAGCACCTGGTGTGCTAGTTGGCCCCCAGGGTCCCTCAGGATTGAATGGGAATTATTTCTCCAACTTAAAACGCGCCACAGGGCGTGTTTGCACACGTTAACTCAGGCCCCGCCCCCTCCCTTCACCACTGTGTAAACATGCCCTGTGGCCGTTTTTAGTTGGGAGATTAAGTTCATTTGAATCCTGAGGGTCCCTAGGGTCCAATTAGCCCACTAGGTACCTCCAGTAAGCGCCACAGAGCTGCGTAGCAGAGAGGTGTAAAAAGTGGCACGGCCTGGACCACCCCTCTGCAATGCAGCTCAGTGGCGCTTACTGGAAGCACCTGGTGGGCTAGTTAGACCCCAGGGGCCCTCAGGATTAAAGGGGAATTATTTCCCCAACTTAAAATGCGCCATAGGGCGTGTTTGCACACGTCACCTCAGGCCCCGTCCCCTCCCTTCCCCACTTTGTAAACACGCCCTGTGGCCGTTTTAAGTCGGGAGATTAAGTCCTCATGAATCCTGAGGGTCCCTAGCGGCAAAATAGCCCACTAGGTATGTCCAGTAAGCGCCATTGCAGAGAGGTGTAAAAAGGGGCACGGCCTGCACAACCTCTCTGCAACGCAGAGCAGTGGCGCATACTGGAAGCACCTGGTGGGTTAGTTGGCCCCCAGGGTCCCTCAGGTTTGAAGTGGAATTTTTTCTCCAACTTAAAAAACGCCACAGGGCGTGTTTGCACACATCACGTCAGGCCCCGTCCCCTCCCTTCATCACTGTGTAAACGTGCCCTGTCAACGTTCTAAGTTGAGAGATTAAGTCCCCTTTAATCCTAAGGGTCTCCAGGGTCAAACTAGCCCACTAGGTACCTCCAGTAAGTGCCACAGAGCTGAGTTGCAGAGAGGTGTAAAAAGGGGCGTGGCCTCTGAACACCTGTCTGCAACACAGTTACCTGGCGCATACTGGAGATACCTGTTGGGCTAGTTGGCCCTCAGGGACCCTCAGTATTGAAGGGGAATTAATTCCCCAACTTACAACTGGCCAGGGGGCGCGTTTGCAGAGTGCTGCAAGGAGGGGGCGTGGCCTCTGGCGCGATGCCTGTCTTTTATTTATTTTATTTTTTTAAGAAGGAGGGCTGGGTGGCCCCCCTTCTTTTTCTAATTTACTGGCCCTGGGGACCCAATCCCCCAGGGCCTGCACCCTAATTTGTTTTGTTGAAAAAAATAAATTTGGAAGGGGGCCGTGTGGTCCCCCCTCCCAAGGCCTTAATCGGCCCCGGGGAACCCAACCCCCGGGTCATGGCCTTTTTATTTTTTTCATTTTTTAGGAGGGGGGCTGCGTTGCCCCCCCTCCTCAGGCCACTTATGGCCCCGGCGACCCCATCCCCCGGGGCCGGCCTTTGTTTTTTATTATTTTTTAAAAATATATATTTATAGAAACACCTAGGACATGCTGGACAAACCGTATGCACCTATCACCATGACGATTTGCGCGATACTCATTAAAAAGCGATACAATGAATCCACGTGGAATGTGTTTACACCGCTAGTGAAGCTCTGACGTGTCTGACGCCCTACCGTGCCTAATCCCGGTGCCCCCGCCGGTGGGTACTCTCCAAGTAGACACCCTTGTCGTTTATTTATACAAACATGGGTAGCTATTGACGGGCACATTTAATACACACGCACACCAAGCCATTCAAAGGGGATTCGACAAAAATGTGACCAAACTATGCAAGAAACCCCCCTCATGGTTAATAAAACACACATCCACCGCCGGATGTGTAATACTTTTTATTTTACTCTCTGGAAAGGAGACGAACCTCACTTGAGAGTCACAGCGTGCTCCTGGCTGAGCCCAATGCTGTGTTACACCCACCAGTGCCCGCCGAGTGCCACACATCTCTGTGTTGTATTCCACCAGCTAGTGCATATGCTATGACACTCTCTAGCCCATGTGCACTGTAGCACCACCCCGTGAATATGTCATGCCACACTTGCCTTCGCACGGGTTATATTGCCCCATCTCACGTGCCTTCCTCGATGCCTATGTTATAACGCACAGCACTATGCCATACATATTACAATCTGGGATCCATATCTTTGTCACGGTGAAAATGCAACGTTACACTCCCCAGCACATATTTTATATTACAACTTTAGAGACTAGTTAGGTTACACAACACTGCCCTGTGCATATTACACTCCAATGCGCATATCGCATAGCACGCGCTAGTGCCTGTGCTATCTCGGGCTCTCCAATGAATCTGTCATTGCGCACAATGTATTGCATATTATATTTCACGCCCCGGTTCATCTTATATCACACTTATTGGTGCATAGTTTATACCATATACTATATCTAGTTTTCATTTTCGTGCTCTCAGGACTATGTTCTATTTAACACTGCGTCCACCTACCCTTTTCACGGGCATTACATTTTGCGATGGGGGTGGAGGGTCAGGGGATGTTTCTGCCAAGTGAGCCCGGAGTCACAGTCACAAACGTACTCTTCTTCCTGAATAAAAGTGAGATTATGCTGCATACTTGTTCATATTTTAAGTAGTTCGCACAGACACACATTTTAAAAACAATAAAGTTCCGACTACCCACCTTCTCTGAACAATTAGCTTGCTGCCCCATCCACCTCCTCCCTATCCTCTGTTGTCTGAATCCATGGACTAGCCTCCTCCCTCCTGCCATGCATGGTCTGATGTGCTGCCACTGCCCTCCATTTAGCATGATGTACCAGTCCACTACTCCTGCCCTCCATTGCCCAATTCTATGGCCCATCATTGACCTCCTGCTTAGCCTCTGTGCTTAGCTTGCTGCCCCTATTCTCCTTCCCCCTGCCCTCCGATGTCTTTGTGCATGCCCCTGCTCCATCCTTTTTGCCCACCATGTTCCATGGACCTGCCACTCCTATCTACTCTGAGTGTTCTTTTGAGCTTCCACTCCCCTCCCACCTGCCTAGCATTGTCAGATGACTGTAACCTGTCCCTGCCACCTCCACCCTGCCTGTCCACATGCCATGCCCCTATCCCCTTCCTCCTGTCCTCCATGGTCCATTTTACTGCCACACCCTTCTGCCCTCCCTAGACTGTTGTGCTGCAACTGTTCCTCCTACCTGCCCTATGCGGTCTGTTGTGAGGCCCCTTACCCTGAACTCTCTTGTCTGTGCCCAGGTCCTGACCCT
Organism: Triturus cristatus; assembly: GCF_964204655.1. Taxonomy (NCBI): domain Eukaryota; kingdom Metazoa; phylum Chordata; class Amphibia; order Caudata; family Salamandridae; genus Triturus; species Triturus cristatus. The sequence goes on from NC_140588.1 coordinate 517,674,367, forward strand.
CCCTTCTATCCTCCATGGTCCTTTGTGCATGCCCCTGCACCCTCCTTCTTGCCTATCATAGCCATTGTGCTGCTACCAACCCTTCCGCTTGCCATGCATGGTCTTATGTGCTCCCATGGCCCCTCCCACCTTCCCTGTGTGGTCAGCTAGCTGCCCCTGACCCACTCCCACCTTCCCTCCATAGTCTGTGTGTATGCCATCATAGTCTCACTGTTGCTCTCCATGGTGTGTCTTGTTTCTAGTGCCCATCCTGCCTGACCTCCATGGTCATCTTGCTGCTCCTGCCCTGCCCCCTTGCCCCCATCCCTCTGGTTCCATGTGCAGACACCCTATTCCCTCCCTCCTGGCTTGTCTGTTCCATTGTAATGCCCCTGATCCGTCACTCCTGCCCTTTATGGTCTGTTATGCTGCAGCTTTCTCTCCTGCCTGTCCATTACGGTCAGCTAGCTACCATTGCCTCTTTCCCCTCTGTTCTCTGTTGTCCATGTGCATGGTCCTGTCCCCTCCCTATTGCTTTCTATGGATTATTGTGCTGCACTCCCGTCCCGCATGCCCTGTGTGGTGTATTGTGCTGCTGCAGACCCTGATGCCTGCCCTGTAGGGTCAGTTTGGTTCACCTCTCCATGTCCCTCCTGTCCTCTGTTATCCGAGTCCATGTCCCTACCCCAATTCCTCCTGCCTACCATGATCCAATGTACCATACTTGCGAACATTTTGAACTTGGTAAGAGGGAGATTTTGTAAAAAAACTGGGGTATTGATTTTCCCCTTTGAGTTACATTGAAAAAGAGGAGATTGTAGACAGGAGACAGATCAAATAAAGACCATTTGAGCTTAAAAACATTGGACATTTCCTTGCTGAAACGGGTCTGTTGGCATGTATGGTTTTACTACCACTGCCTCTTCCTTCTGCCCACAATGGTCTATTATATTGCCACAGCCTCTCTTGCCAGTCCTGTATTGTTGATTTGTTGCCCCTGCCCCCCTTTCCACTGTCCTCCATAGTCTGTTGTGCTGCCACTGCCCTTCCTGCCTGCCCAGTGTGGTCAAATTGTTGCCTCTGCACTCTCCTACCTGCCTTCAATTTTCAGAGTCCGTGCCCCTGGCCTCTGCCTCTCAACAGTATCTCAATGAACAACTAGATTGCTAACATTCTATATTTATTACAAAAGTGTGGAACGCCTGACGTCATCTTGATGTAATCGAAACTGTAATACCTAGAGCATTTCCTTTAGAAATTACATATATGAGAGGGTCTTATGTGCATCAAAATTATGGTTAGTGCTCTAAAAAACTAAAATGAGGACATATTTTCTGAGTTTTCAAATAGTGACAAAGAACTTTTAAATTATTTGTAATCTTTATGTTTTTTTATCAGTTTACCACTTGATTAAATGTTGCACTTGGGGGAGAGGATGTGGTGTTACTTCCAGAGCTGCAGACTTTGCAACTGGGGAACCAGGTTGGAGTTTCTGCTTCAGCTCAACATTCTGTGATTCTGGTCAAATCACTTAATCTCCCCATGTCTACAGCCAAAATGAATTTGATCTTGTGTGATGTAACCAATTCTCATGTAAAGCAATCCAATACCTGACAAGTCTGCACTATATAAAACTGCAAATACACACAAATAAGTGTTTTGCACATTTCTGTCATTGGGCTACATGTGGGCTACATCTGGGTGATATTTGTGCTGCATTTGGGCTCTTTTGTCTCTGGTGGCCATCTTGGGAGATTTATTTGTTATGAAGTTTCCTAATTTCCTCATTTACTGCAGTCTCCTCAGTAGGAAATGCTTTCAGTTTTTTACTTTGATTCCATCAAGAAGGCATTCAGATGTGTCACACATTTGCATTAATTCAGAATGTTATCACTCTAGTTGCTTATTAGATCACTGTAGTAAAGCTACTGCTCACCAGGCAAGTCTGCTGCTGGTATTGAAAGTGCATGTTTCAGTCTGCATGTCAGAATTTTTTAATGAAATAGAAGAGGATTTGAGAAGTCACTCAAAATGTGCCCTAATTTTTCTTTCTGCAGCACTAATCATACTTTCTATGGCAAAATGAACCCGCTCATTTTGTTCATTTTTGAATTAAATGTTTTAAGAGTTACCACTTTATTCCAATCAAGATGGCTTCAGATGTGCAATACGTTTGTCATAAGTAGGACTGTTAGCGCTCTAGTTGTTCTTTGGAACACTCTGGGAAGCTGCAGTAGAACATAAAGGAATCAACTGACAGTCTCTGCCCTTGTTGAATGTACATGTTTTACTGAGAATGTCAGACTTCATTCTCACATGACTGAGAAAGATAATGTGAATTTACAGAAAATAAGCTCTCAGTTTAGCTTATAGATCACCTTCCAAACCTCTGTGGGAAAAGCATGAGAGAATAGTTTTCTCTCAAACATGATTCATGATATCACAGCAGAAGGCTTTTTCACATGGTAAAATCACCTAGGAACACACCACAATTCCTAAAATGAGTATGATACCATCAACAAATGATTTATAATGTAACTAAAGTCTTAAAACCTTCTATTAACTGCAATGCTTTTTAATGAGGTGCTATCATGTATATTGGTCCCAAGATGGCTGCCAACACTTCTTGGATGAAGTGCTGACAGCCAATCAGATCTCAGGATGAGATGTGTGGTTAGGCTCCGCCCACATATATATATGATTTTACTTTTGATTTTCTCAGGAACTACTGAACAGATTGACACCAGACCTACAAAAGGCACTTCCCTGAGCTGAGGACTACCTCTCTGCCAAATTTCAAGTAATTCTGTTCAGTCGTTCGGGCTGTACCTTGGACTAAAGGTCCCTATGGAAAATTGCATGGGGAAAACGCGTTTTGGCACCCCCCTTTTTTCTCAACCCCCGCTTGACGAATCCCCCTGAGACTTTCAGGGTAGGAGCGGAGCGGAGCGCCCCACCTATTTTGAAAATTTCGCGAGGATTCGTCAACCGGCGCCAAAGTTATTCTAATAGAATGTTGCGGATTTCCTATGGAAACACGGTCCTAACTATAACTATCTACTGGCGACCGCCAGTAGATAATATATATATATATATATATATATATATATATATATATATATATATATATATATTAAACTGCAGGGAGCATCAAGAGGTTTTCAGTGAAGACTTTCAATTTGGCAGCAAGCTGCGGTTGGGTGCAGTCCGGAGGCCACATTGTTGGGATGCCACTGGGCGTTTGGATTTCCCACTTACTCAAGGGGGATCCACACATGGACTGCGATTACCAGCATGCAGCGGTCTGGCTTTACAACACGAGCTGCAGTATCTCTTTAAAGAAAAAGGAGGGGGCTCGAGTAAGATTCCAGGAGTGGCCTAGTGAACATCTAAATGGCCACCGGGTGCGAGGCTCCAAACATCGTAACAGGTACTGATGAAAGCTGAACTGCTGAAACGCGTCTGCTGCATGTTACAAAGTTTGCGTTGTTAACTTATCCTGGAATAAATCCTCCTGAATGCATCCTGGCTGTGTCGGACCCTTCTTCTATTCAGAGTGGGGATTTGGACTTTATGTTTCGCCGGTATTGCAGGCACCGGCTTTTCTGACACGCCCTCTCGGTCTGGAAGCACCGCGTTAGCCAGCAATTTGAATGGACTTGTGTTTGGTGATGCACAACGCGGCGCCCCCTCGCGCAGACTGAAGCACCACAGGGTGAAGGTAACACTGGGTGGGGAGAGAGGAGCAGTATTAAACTGCAGGGAGCATCAAGAGGTTTTCAGTGAAGACTTTCAATTTGGCAGCAAGCTGCGGTTGGGTGCAGTCCGGAGGCCACATTGTTGGGATGCCACTGGGCGTTTGGATTTCCCACTTACTCAAGGGGATCCACACATGGACTGCGATTACCAGCATGCAGCGGTCTGGCTTTACAACGCGAGCTGCAGTATCTCTTTAAAGAAAAAGGAGGGGCCTCGAGTAAGATTCCAGGAGTGGCCTAGTGAACATCTAAATGGCCACCGGGTGCGAGGCTCCAAACATCGTAACAGGCACTGATGAAAGCTGAACTGCTGAAACGCGTCTGCCGCATGTTACAAAGTTTGCGTTGTTAACTTATCCTGGAATAAATCCTCCTGAATGCATCCTGGCTGTGTCGGACCCTTCTTCTATTCAGAGTGGGGATTTGGACTTTATATATATATATATATATATATATATATATATATATTTTTTTTTTTTTGTGTACTCATTGACTTTGCGAATATATAAATTTGCCAGGATATGTGTCTTTTATCTAACACACAAAGCTTTGTTTACTTCTTTTGTCTTAATAAGTAGGTTCCCTAATATTAAGCATAATTTTTTATGGATTTGTCTGTCTTTTCGTATTCGAATAGCTCTAATGCCTTGTATATGAAAACAAATCATTTTAACACCTCTTTGCACTATCTTTCCGATATGATGAATTTTAGGAGTGTTATTAATATGATTTTAACAATATTACCCAGAAATGTTTTTTTATTGTTAGTAATATTTATAATAATAATAATAATAATATTAAATCTTTATTCGGTTATATAAAGACAATTATAACCATAAAAGCACATACAAAGAACATATCATCCACAATAAACTCAATATATAAAATGATTTAGAGTATCAGGGATTATTTCAACCAAGATTTGTTCTATGATAGTAGATACACTTTAAAAATGTCACAACAGTTTTTGTAATGAATATAGTATTCAAAAATTGTAGGTGCAACATAGCAGGGCGACATCGTCTAAAACCAAGAATTCTTAACATTGGAGTTAGCCATAAATTACGGTGCTCAGCGTAAAACTTGCAAAACAAAACAGTGTGCATTGTTGTTTGAACCGAAGTTTCATCACAGGGACACGCCCCTAGAACCTCTTTCCAGGAATTGCATTTGGGGAAAGCTACGAGCCTGTGGAAAACATTCAGTCTAAAACGCGTCAACAAAAAACGCTCAAATTGTGAGTCAACATAGGTCAAGTATGGTTCAATATACAAGGTGGTCGCAACTATCATGGAGTGCTGAACAGATGTCTTACTTATCTCTTTGGTTAGCCGTATTTCTTCCAAATGAGAGAGAGCTCTTATTTTTAGCTCTTTCTTTGAGATCTCAGACATTATTTCAGGATTAACATAGTATTTGGACAAGCCCAGATCAGTAAAAAACTTTTTTACATACAGCAGCCACTCGATTTTCCCTGCGTGCTCCAGAGACATGCAGTCTGCTACAATCTCCTTTGTAAAAAAAATTTTGGGTGACGTCCAGATGCGGCGCCACAAAAGGAGAGGTTGAATTTTAGCCAAATCCTCGATGTGGGCCATACCAAGTTCAGCGTGGCAGGAAAAGGTAGACACCCGTTTAGGAGTCATCAAGAGGAATCTCATGAAAGTATTCTCTGCAACTTGCAGCACGGTCGTGTTTTTATGCCCCCACAGGCCTGCCCCGTAGAGTGCGATTGAATGGCACTTCGCTACATAGATGCGAAGCAGTTCTACGGGCGGTCTCTTTCCTAGTTTCTGGGAGAATTTTATGAGGGCCATTATTGCTCGCAAAAGATGGTGTTTTCGAGCTTCAATAGCCGCTTTCCAATTGAGTTTTTCGTCAATCATAACTCCAAGATACGGGTATTGGGTAGTAGATTCCAGCCTCTCTTTATCTAGGAAGATGGACTTTCCCCTTTTCCTATCCTTTCCTGCCACCATCACATAGGTTTTTTTAATATTTATTTTGAGATCCAGGGTACCCATAAAGTTCGAGTACCTATCTAGGGATTTCTGCAGTTCTCGCGGGGTACGCGCTAGAATTACTGCGTCGTCCGCATACAGAAGCGCTGGAATGAGGCGGTCTTTTGTTTGGGGGAGGTCAAGGGCCCCTCTCAACATCTCTACCTCCAGGCCATTTGTGTAGAGTGAGAAGAGAAAGGGGGCCAGGACGCAACCCTGCCTCACGCCGCGTTCCACCCTAAAGGACTCGGATAATTCACCCTGTGTTCCAAAACGGACCCTAGACGAGGCGTTGGAATATAGTGCACGAAGAAGGTTTACCAGGGCTGGATCTATGCCCATCTCAGTGAGGACGGACCAGAGCTTTGAATGGGAAACGCAGTCAAATGCCGCGGTAAGATCGACATAGACCATATACATTCTTCCTTCTTTTGCTGTAACATATTTTCCCATCAATAGGCTTAAATTCAGTGCCTGTTCTATTGTACCAAAGCCCTCCCGGAAGCCAAACTGAAAAACAGATAATATGTTGTGTACATCTGCCCACTCCTGAAGACGCTGTAAAACCACCCTGCCCAAGACTTTGCCAAGAGAATCCAGTAATGATATTGGCCGATAACAGGACGCCTCCTCTCTATTTCCCTTCTTGAATATCGGAATCATAATTGATTGAGTCCACGTTTCAAGTAACCCATGGTTCATTGCCGCGTCAAACACCCCCTTCAAGATTGGCGCCCACAGGTCGAGTTTAAATTTAAAAAAGTCGACTGGTACTCCATCTGGTCCGGGGGCTTTTCCAGATTTACTTGCTTTAACAGCGTTTATAACTTCGTGTAATTCAAAGATTAGGGGAATCGGAAATAAAATTTCTTGGGGACTATCATTCATCTTCTCTGATGGGTCCACTGCTTGTGTTTTACTAAACACTTTAGAGAAGTAGTTTACCCATGTTGGGCCATCAATCGCTACTTCGACTCTTGGCTGATCACAACTATCTGTCAGGAAGGGAGTCTTTACTACCTTCCAAAACAGCTCACCATTTTTAGCCTGAGAACTCTCGTATAATTGATTCCATAGAGATTTTTTTAATTCCTGTTTCCTTTTTTTGCAGGCTAGACGGTATGTCCTCCTTAAAATGCGAATTTCCTCTTGATCTCTTACGGGTTTTGTCAAGGCTTTTTTTAGACGTTTATGGGCTGTGGTGCATTCATGGCTAAACCACCCTCTTTTCTCGCCCTTTTCCCCTTTATTAGTGCGTGTTAAAAGGTCTTTTACTTTCTCCAAAATTATACTAAAATTATACAGCAGATCTGTTTGATTGGTGTCACTATCTAAACATTTCCCAATGGCGGGATATACCGCCTGGACCACCTTGTTGGTTATAGCTTCTGGTTCTATCTTGCCCCAACCTATGGCGAAGCCATTTAATTTTGTAAGGTGAATATTATTCTGGGCAAGAGCGGTCATCATCATATAAGGATTGAATTTCCCCACATCGATGATCAGATTAAAAACCAAGGCTGCATGATCACTTAATGTATTGTTTATTAATCTAAAGCTCTGAGATTTACTTTCCAGTGTAGCTGTGACCAGAAAATAATCAATTGTTGTCTCCCACCCCCTGCCCAAATAAGTAGCCTGTAACTGACCTGATAATATATTTATTTTATTTAGAATCACCAGGCCTAGTTCCGACATCATTTCGTTAAGAAAATTTCCTATCTTTGTGTGACTAAAATGAGTCACATGATTGTCTGTTTCTTCCCCCACCCCACAGATATTGCTATTTTTCGCACCGCAGGGATGGTGATTAAAGTCGCCGCCCCAAACGATGCTTGGGACTTCTGACCCTTGTGTTTTTTTTTATCAGGGTAGAAAGTTTGTTACGAAGAGCCCCAAACAAATCTAATCTCTCACATTCTGGGAGGTTATCATAGAAGTTTACTAAGAGGACAACCCCCTTCCTTATAAATGAGAGTTTCAATATCTGATAATTGGTATGGAGTCTAAGAGGGGTTACTTTTAACCTGGGTATGGTATTTTTTATAAATATCGTCAAGCCCCCCTTTGCCCTACCGTGAGGACCTGCAACTGCCGCTGAGAAGTATGTTTTATAGCCCATCAAATGTTGTTCATTGGTGGACCATGTCTCTTGTAGACAGATTACATGGTAATCTTGAGCAAAGTCCATTAGGGACCCGTCCGTTATTTTGGCACGTAGACCCGCGATGTTCCATGACATAATTTGTAGTGTGGTGTCAGGTTCTCTTATATCAGAGCTTTTGTTTATATTAATTGCTTCCACTACAGGGGGGTTCACTAAAGCTCTTAATTCTACTGCCCCCAACTGTCTAGGTGATTCGCTACAGATGTTCCTCATTGGGGTAGTATCTAAACCTCCAAGCTATGGGGGATTTTGTGCTATTTGGGGACTAGCCTTTTTTATTATTAGAGTTTCCACGTTTTCAGTTGCATGATCAATGACATTAAAAGGAGATTGGCATGATTCTAAAGATTTCCGTGATTGAACATCCTTAACATCAAGTCAATCTACATCTTCCAAACCGTGCAAAGCTGCATAGGGATTAGAGGTAGGTATATTAAATCTCTGATGTGTATAGGGATAGTTATTCCAATGTGGTGGATTTAAGGCCTGACATGATTGATGATTATTATTCGGGAACCTTCCATTTAACTGGGGATTAGAAAAGTGGTTACGGGGAGCTTGATAGGAGGAATGATGATCTACTACCCTCCAATTGAGAGAGGGATCTTTTATGGCATAGGGTTTGAGATGGGAAATCAATTCTCTTGGATAGAAGTAGTTGACAAAATGTGTGGAAATTGCGTCCTCCCCTCTATCGCCTATGCATCTGACCGCTCTGTGATCTCTAAAATTTATAATTATCACGTCCCCCTTTTTTTCTTTTGGTCTTGTTCCTACCCAGCATGTGCGTCTCACCATGAGAATTTCTCCGTTTATATGTGCAGGGAGGGGTCTATTATGAGTCAACCAATAAATGGTTTTATTTTTTAGCGCATAAAAGTCCTCCCTTACACCCTCTGATAATTCAGGAACCCCAGTCAGGATAATCGTGTATGGGGCTGATTCAGGGGGTAAGTCCACTCTTCTGCTTACTGGAATGTGTTGAGCCTGAGGTAACCATTCACTATTCTCTTGATCTTTTGTAACCCTTTTCCTCGCATTAGATGTTACCGAGGAAATGTTAGTGTTTTTACTTTTTGAATCTTCAGTTGCTTCTAAAAAACCAGATTTAGAACTATTGACCGCCTTTTTCTCCCTGTCCAATTCTTTACCGTTTATTGCGTGGTAAGTTCTGCCTGGATCTGTGGTTTTACAGAGTAATGTTTCCGCTTATTTTTCCCCCAGAGCAGTGCTCAATGTTGTCATGTTATCGGTAGGTGGGGAACGCATTGCCACGAAAGAAGAAGAAGGTGCTTGTTCAGTAGTACTGCTTTTAGTGTGGATGTTTAGCAGTTCAGAAGTAACTGAATAGTTCCTTTCCATTTGTTTACTTAAATCATCCAGGTGTAAATTTATTAATCTAGACCTTTCCAAAAGTGGGAGTAAGAGAGATTTAACCAAAATCTCTATTTTAGTAAGTAAGTCGGTCATAGTGTCATGACTAGATGGTAATCCTAAGGCTTTAGTGCTTGAGGAAGGGTTGTTTGTCGCTACAGAACCTGGTGGATTCGGGTTTTGGGCTAAAAATTTAGCCTTCTTCTTTTTAGCCAAAGATGACTTAGTAAAGGTACCTCGTCTCTTTCTTACTAGTTGTTTATTTACCACAGGTTCCACGATCAACGAGGGAGAAATAACTAAGTTCGGTGAATCTGATAGCCCTGACAGTGTTAGGCTGCTTATGTTATCAGAAGAGGGAACCAAGCCTGGGGAATTAGCCTGAGACACTTTTTTCGTCGTTTCAGGCATGAAGTGGGGTTTCGAGGTTCCTACACCCTCATTCATCACATCTGGAGAAAGAGTTTTACCAATCGTACCTAATGAGGAACGCTTGCCTGTTAGCAAATCTAAAGATAAGCGCTTTTCTGTGTCCGCTATTTCCTTCTCCAAAACGGTAGTTACACGTTTGAAGAACTGATCGATTGTTCCTGATACTGGACCTTTAGAAGTGTTAACTGTTAAGGTACGAGGTTTGTCAGCGTCTAGTGGCATCTTTATGGACTATAAAAAGAAAAGAAAATTTACACATAAAGTCCAGCTTTACTCTAAAAAAATGTCCACTATATGTGACAGCTTTAGTCAATGCACAAAAGATACTCTCACCATCCGATGGAGATTAGAGGGGTGGCCCGTCCCGTCCACGATCGTCCTCGGACGGCCTCAGACGGCCCACCCTTTGCCCAGGCTTCGCCCCAGTCTATGCCCCGCACGCGTCCCGCTCACGCGTTCAGGGGCGAGAGATCAAGTAGCGGGAGGAGGAGGGGCCGGGAAGAGGCACCAGGTGTGTAGTATAACAGCAGTACGAGGCACCCTGGTCCTCGCAGTCCCAGCGGCAGTTCAACGCAGCCTTCAGAGGTTAGTTTGCGGCACAAAAATCCAACAGCTCCAGCCACGTTAAGAAATGATTGTTTAAAAGCAGTATCCGCAGTCTGCGCCTGCGAGCGGCTCCCGCGAAGCGGGGGCCGCGAGGCGTTTTAAGGAGAAAGTTGGCGGGAGGAGGGGCCGGGAAGAGGCACCAGGTGTGTAGTATAACAGCAGTACGAGGCACCCTGGTCCTCGCAGTCCCAGCGGTAGTTCAACGCAGCCTTCAGAGGTTAGTTTGCGGCACAAAAATCCAACAGCTCCAGCCACGTTAAGAAATGATTGTTTAAAAGCAGTATCCGCAGTCTGCGCCTGCGAGCGGCTCCCGCGAAGCGGGGGCCGCGAGGCGTTTTAAGGAGAAAGTTGGCGGGAGGAGGGGCCGGGAAGAGGCACCAGGTGTGTAGTATAACAGCAGTACGAGGCACCCTGGTCCTCGCAGTCCCAGCGGTAGTTCAACGCAGCCTTCAGAGGTTAGTTTGCGGCACAAAAATCCAACAGCTCCAGCCACGTTAAGAAATGATTGTTTAAAAGCAGTATCCGCAGTCTGCGCCTGCGAGCGGCTCCCGCGAGGCGTTTTAAGGAGAAAGTTGCCGGGAGGAGGGGCCGGGAAGAGGCACCAGGTGTGTAGTATAACAGCAGTACGAGGCACCCTGGTCCTCGCAGTCCCAGCGGTAGTTCAACGCAGCCTTCAGAGGTTAGTTTGCGGCACAAAAATCCAACAGCTCCAGCCACGTTAAGAAATGATTGTTTAAAAGCAGTCTCCGCAGTCTGCGCCTGCGAGCGGCTCCCGCGAAGCGGGGGCCGCGAGGCGTTTTAAGGAGAAAGTTGGCGGGAGGAGGGGCCGGGAAGAGGCACCAGGTGTGTAGTATAACAGCAGTACGAGGCACCCTGGTCCTCGCAGTCCCAGCGGTAGTTCAACGCAGCCTTCAGAGGTTAGTTTGCGGCACAAAAATCCAACAGCTCCAGCCGCGTTAAGAAATGATTGTTTAAAAGCAGTATCCGCAGTCTGCGCCTCCGAGCGTATTTATACATTTTAATCATACGGATTGCACTTTAATTCAAAATACTTTTGCACTATTTGCACAGTTTTGCACAGTAACTTGATTGCTGCTTTGTTTCAATTTTTGCACTCTAGTGGGTCCTCCATATTACAGCATTCTGTTTAACATTTAAATCTTGCAATTGTCTTTTAAATATTTAATATATATCTCATTTAACGGCTTTTTCTGATAGGATTTATCTATTTATTATAAATAGGGCACTTTAGGCCCTGTAAACAAATGTCCAAATTAAAGGAAGAGTAAGAAATATAATCTTGATTGTATATATTTTAGAATAAAACTCTTCTTTTACCAGCGTATTTATACAAATAGAATGGTCACAATAGCCTACATTATGAGGTCAATTTGCTGCTAATTGTGAATAATAATCAAATGTATCTTTATTTTATAATTGCATTTATGAGCATTTGCTGTGTTTCATTGACTAAAACGAAATGAGGCTCATCAAACAGAATGAAAGTATGTTTTCACTTTTCATGGTCAGGCGACCAAAAATGTGATGGAGGTGGGTGTGCACTTTAAGCATTTAAAAAGAGTAATTTCTGCTGCTACCCGTATGCGAACATGGGCTCTTGGGCCTGAAACGCGTCGTATGCTGAGACATTGGTCTAAATAAATCATCTCGCCAGATTCCTGTGGTCCGTCTCCTTTTTCGCCAGTTTCTGGAGGTTTTTGAAAAAGCAACCACAAGATAACCATGTATCTTTTTATACAGCTTCAGACAACATAAAATGCAGCCACAGAACCAGCATTAAAAAAATACGGTAAGTTCCCCTGGGGTCATGGATTCAATGACCCAGGAGACATATTATTTTTTTTTCTAATGTTGTTGGGGTTGCAGAATTCCCTGCAGCCCCCACAACATAAAAAATGGTGGTGCCCCTTCCCCTTCTAGAGAAATCACCAAAAACAAAAATTATGTAAACATCCTCTCAGTGAATTTGGGAGTGTTCCTTGAAGGACCAGTGAATAATAGACAACAGATCTTTTTATCACAGCTAACTAACCTAACTATAACACATATTTACACAAATCCAATTACAAATGTTGTGAATCATTTTACAGATGAAATTACATATCACATTACCCTTAACAGTTTGACAGAGGCAACTGTGGCTGTAGTATCACCAATTAAATGGATTGAATTTGTGTTGTTGTTTAATCACATTTCACTTTCAGACGTTGTTTATTGGTACAGATATTGCAAAGTCATAATCATTGCATTTGAGGTATGCGTTACAGTTTGTATGGCTGTTGTGCGAGTAATGGATTGTGCTCCTAATAATATCTTGTTAATTTCAGTGTTTTGGGTTTTAGTTTGGAACCATAACTATAGTTTAACTGTTAGGTTTTAGGTGAATATCTGAGGTTTTTTAAAGATACATTGAGGTGGTAAAACCAAAAGCTATTCATTACTTCACGTTAACATTTTTTTCTGTGACTGCCTCCTTTCTTTTATCATATACCACATTCACAAGTTACCTTCAATGAACCCTTCATGGGAGGCCGTGCACAGGAGGTTTGGGCACAAGGTCTGGTCTATGGCCAGGCCTAGTGGTCAGGCCCTCCATGCAGCCCTTTATGGACAGCCATTCTCAGATTTACATTGCCTTCAGCATGCACAGCAGGGGTTGTCCACAGGGCTCAGATGGCAGCCAGGCTCTCTCCCTCTTTGCCACGTGTGGCCAACCCCTATGTATGGCATTGGATAAATGCAGCAGCAGTGTACTGAATACTTTTTTTAATCCTTTTTACACGAGTTGTGAACTTTGTGCTGCACTGGCTTAAAAAATCCTGACGCCCTGGATGGTCTACCATTCAGGAACCCATCACAGGGTTTGTGAATATCATGATAATAATATTTTTTTGATAATTATTTAATTGCCCGGGAGGTGTCTCTTTGGGACCCTCGCACATGGGCTTCGGATTAGGGTAACTTCGAAGTGCATCATTGTGCACTTTTTCTTTTTGGTATCCCAACACTGTGCTCAGTGCCTCAAGTTAGGTAATGGTGCCTGCAACATAAATGTGTCTGTGATGACAAGCCAATCAGAATGCAACGGAATAATGATTTCACTGCTGGATTCATGATTCACCAATCTGTGGAGGGTTCTTAAACTAATGGTCTAGATATCTCTAAAGTGTAGCCTCTTCATATCCAACCCGAGCACCTTTTTAAACACCAATTTCTCGAAAACTACTGAATGAAATTAAACCAAACCAAGCAAAGCTACTTTATTCAGTAAATTTCTATCCTATTGTCAAATTTGGTGTATTTCCTTTCAGACGTTTTTTTCTGTATCAAGGGGCAAATAATCCTACGGGAATTAAAATGTGAAATTGCAATTTTGCCCCCCCCCACCCCTTTCTTGGAACCCTACTAGATGGATCTGCAGAAAACTGCCCAAGCATAGCCCAAAGTGAATTTACTTTTTTTGCAAAGTTTTGCAGCATCAAAGTAATTATTAAAACAAAAAATGACTTTCCTATGGAAACTCTAACCTAGCCATAACTACTCTGGCAGTGATATAGATATACATATACAGACACTGGCCTCGCACTTGAACACTTTAAAATGTTATCAACTATGTGTGCTCTTTCATTCTTCTTCCCACCACTACCCTCTTAAGATCTGCATCCCAAGACTAAATAGGAGCACCACTCTACTCACTCACACGCAACACCAAAACACTAACCACAGAAACCTCATTGCAAATATAACAGCCATGCAACCAATTACCCACAGATTGCACTTTGGTGCGTCGTCAGTGTCATGCAAATACAATTACAGTTATAATCAAACTCTAGGGAAACGGGTAGGATAAGTGCACATACCTGGTTTTCTTTCAGAGTTATTTGTCCCTGCTCCTTGCATCCTATAAATGCTCTCGTGCACTTGAAAATCCTCTCTTCTGGCTGCACTCTCTGAACAAAGTTGGCAGGGAAAAATCCAATTTTTTCTTCAATCTTTCCCTATAAAAAATAACATAACTGAAGTAATTTCAGGTACCATCTTCATCAGTTTGCTTTAAGTGTCGGGTACATTTTCAGAAAAATGGTGTATCAGTTTTCCTACCTTCCACCAGTCTTCATTACTGTCATCAAGAATAGTGAGCCTGTCTCCTGGCCTGCAATTAACAATGACATATACTGGTTTAAAATGCACAGTTTCGCTTCTAACATAGCAGCACCTGCTAAAAAATCAACCATTACTAAAAGGCATTGCGTATTGTGACTATCCTCCTTTGCATTACCTTTCTATATTGCTTGTGATTAAATGATTAGAACGCACATCACAGCCAAACATTTATTTCTGTGTAGATTGTACTGGTATTCCTGAAATATTGAAGATCGTTATTCTAAATTCTACTTCTGGGGGCTACTCTTTACGGTTGTACGATGGTACAACCCTGGTAAGTCCACCGCATTTTTTAGCACGTATGTTTTATCTGTGATTATGCATTTACATCGCATGCCAAAACCATGCATTGTTTTTATATTTATAAACAATTTATTTGTGGGGGGAGACCCATATAGGAGGGGGTCCCCATGGGAACTCCTCCCCTTTGTGAATGCTGAAATAAAGGCACCACTGCCTGCTCTTAAAAAATAAATCTTAAAGTGTTTTTTTAAATGCATCCTGTTTCCTTTTAAAAACAAGCTGTATTTAAACAAAAAAATACTGTTTTATTAAAAAGCAATCACAAACATGAATGTCTGCTGAACACAGCAGGTAATCATCCCTGTGATGGCACAAATTATGACTTACTCAGTAATATTCATGAGGAAGGTCTATTACAATCCCATTAGGAATCACTATTACTCACGTGTACATTTTTTTACATTAGGGATTGCAATTCACAATTAGGAACTCCCAATCCCCATATTCTCTATATATGGCCCTAAGGACCATATGTACTAAAGCATTTTTGTAGTCGGTAACGCCCCAATTTTACAAATTGGGCAATTTCACCCTACAAAAATGCTTTTACATATGTACAGAGCACAAATTGGGACCGAATCGCAATTTGTGTTTAACGATTCAGTATTTGAAAGTGGCATGTTTAGGGCGTCCCTTCCTAATACCGAGTCGCAATGGTATGTATGAATGTTTGTGACCAAATAACGGTTCTAAAACATTAATTTTTGACAGATACCTCAAGTGTGATGGTAATCATTTGCACATGGGAAGATGGTCCCATGGGACCTCTTCTCTTTTGTGAATGTTGAAACATATATTTTTTAAAAGCAGGCAGTGGTCTTAGGGACCACTGCCGGCTCTTAAAAAATAAAACTTTGGGCGTGGCCTGGGAGCCAAGCAAGCTGGTGGCACTTTAGTGGAGCTCCGTCAACCGACTCCGTAATCCCCTATAAATCCGTCTGTCTATCCGATCCTGCCGGTGGTTTGTGCCAGTGTTGCACTAGAGACCCCCACGGACTGGCCTGGGGCTGTGCAGAGCCCCGAAGATATCACCGACGAGCCGCCATTTACATGAGGGCGGTTGCGGCCTGTGAGACATCTGCTGACGTGCTGTTATGGAGGAGAGCGGAGGTCGCGTACACGGCGCCGCTCGTGGCTCCACAGCGAGGCAGACCTTTACATCGATCCGTGACTTGCGGCGCGTCTGGGCCTTGGGAGTGCGAGGCTGAAGCAGCGGACCTGCTGCCTTGGGGCCAACAGTCGCGGAGTTCGCTGGAGATGCGGGGCGGGCCTGTGTGCAGGGCAGAGTGTTACTGTCTGAGGTGAGCCTACAGACTCTTTTCCAGACTCCGGTGGCCCTATCCATTTTGCGGGTGGCAACTAGGGGGGAATTGCTCACACCCCCAAGAGCCACCGGAGCAACGTGACCCCCCCACAGCATTTCAAAATTGGAGATATGTGTGTGGACCACCTCCTTGAGTGAAGCGAACGTCAGAGCCTAAAGTGGCGAGCTCAAGGGGGGAGACTGGTCATTACTGTGTGCGCTGAGGGCTCTGAGGGCTACCATCTACGATCCGGCCTGGAACACCACCCCTCTTGGGCCAGACACTTGGGCAGAACATGCTGCGGTGTGGCCGAGGCTGGAGAGACCCGGGTGATTAGAGGAGCTTGGTTGTGAGGGATACCCTCGGACAGTCACGAGGAGTATGACCAGTGCGGACACTGTCCGCCGACCAGAGAGTAGGTGAGTGCGATACCCAGGACACGGGAGCCACACAGAAGACTTGTGGCTGTGGCTGCACGCCCATAGAGTGTCAACAAGGAAGGAGCGGTACATTAGGCCTGGACTTTCCTGGGTGATAAGTTCATCACGTGTTTCCAGTAAAGGCCCACAGAGGGAGCACATTGATCGGATAAGCAGGGCACGCCATCTCAAGTGCCCTACTTCGAGGGACTAGCCAGCGAGAGCATCAACGATGACACTAGGCCCCCGGATGAAGCCCAAGGGGCAAGCCTGAACACAGATGAACAAAATGAACAAGTACGCTCTCTCAAAACCAATGGCTACCGCCCCGGAACCGCAGCCAGACAACACAGCAGAACCTTCCTTGGGCGCAATAATGGTGGCGATTGCGGATCTCAAGGGCACAATTGAATCTAAATTGGATGCTGTAACAGTGGATGTAAACCTACTGCGGGACAATTTTTACAAAATGGTTGACAAAGTGGCAGCTACAGAGACGGACGTGGCACACCTGCAGACCAGTACGAAAAGCCTTGAGGAGTAAGTTCTGTCCCTTATGATGCAGCAAGAGGTGATGGTGGCTAAGCTCGAAGACCAGGAAGGGTGGGCCCGGAGGAATAACATTAGGGTGATGGGGTCCTGGAGAGGATGGAAGGACTGAATGTAGATTTGTTCCTGGAAGATTTAATCCTCAACCACCTGAAGCCCCCAAGACTCTCTACATATTTGACTATTGAATGTGCGCACAAGGCGCCCATCCCTAGACCGAAGCCTGGAGACCCACCCAGAACAATTATAGCAAGACCCCTCAATTATTGGGACAGGGACGCGATTCGGCAGACAGAACGGGCACACGGTGATCTGCACAATGAAAACGCGGTGATGCGTTTCTTTCCTGACTTCACTCTTCAGGCGAACATTTGAGAGTGTCAAAAGGGAACTACGCAGTAAAGACATTAAGTATTCCATGTTGTTCCCAGCAAAGCCGAGAGTGGTCATCGAGGAAGAGACGTGGTACTTCAGCACGGCTGAGGAAATCTGGTGTCATTTAGTTACTATAGTACCCATGCAGGACCTGCATGTTTGGATAACATAAACTGTGGGATTGGTGGCAGACTGGTTCCGTGCACCCCCACTGAGAAATGGTAGCCTGTTTTCATTAGCTACCTCACAGTGCCACTAGTGTCTCCTCTTATCGGGGGGAGAATAGTTTCTACAACCTTAGATCATGACAACCCTGATCCCTCAGGATCGTGGAAACAATGTACTACTTTACGCTCAGTCACTCGTGCTCACTTAGTTTGTCTCAGAGATGCACAGAATAAACAGTCCGGGCATTTCAATAAGGATTTATTGAACAGTTGTTATTCTTGAGTAGAATATATGAGCTGCAACAACCATTAGACAGTAGCAGAGATATATGATTAGCAGCACAGTGAATATAAAAGGATAGTATAGTTCTACCGTCTTCCAATAAGCATGAATAAATACATGAATATAAAATGCAGGATAAAAGTGCGCGTACTCCTACAATGCCTGTCTAGATGTGCCTAAGTATACCTAGCATGTGAGTAGATGTGAAGCCAAGAATCCCTCTAGGATTTAGTCTAACCCCATTACCTGAAGTGAGAGAATGTTGGACCCTGTCCTGGTCTCGAGTTGGACACCCCGCAAGGGATGTGTTAGACCGCTGTCAGCTGGAGTGTCTGCATGAAGGAACCTCAGCGTCTCTGGGCAGTGTGTCGGCCTGGAAGTCTCGGTTTCCTCTACCAACCCTAGCAAGATGTGCTGTATTTATACAAAAAGTATCTAGGGTTTCTTTGTCCCTTGTCTCGTGTATCAGCCATTATTGGATGTGAGGATGACATATGGGATGAACCTTGTACGTAGATTTGGTGGGGTAGGCGGTGTAGCCCCTGCCTGGTTTCCAAGAACCCTCATGAATATTCATGCATACTGTAAGAGTCCATTGATGAAGTTATAGGACGCTGTTGTTCAGGAGAAACTCTCCTCCTGCACCCAGGACTAAAAAATAGGGAAAGGTTCAATCCTAATGGCTTCTTACTGTGTAGTATAATGGAGGTACTGTGGGTGAAGGTGTATGATATTACCCGGGCCTATATTAAGGTACCTATATGAAACATAACACTGGGACTGGCTGGAAGGTTGGCATACAGTGGGCCGCACCCCTCCATACAGTGGGCCGCACCCCTCCACGTGAGAGACAACGGGGCCTAGGGAGAGGCAAGCAAGGGAGCCCAGCAGAGAACGGGACACAGATTTCGGACTAAGGTATGCTCAGGAAGGTGGATCCAGCTCCAGCAGTTAAAGCGACATTGCAAGGTTGGTACCTAGAGACATCCGTGGGGTCTCCCTCCACTGGGTTGAGGATGAGATTATGTGCACAGGACTCTACCCACTGGAACCTATAACTGGCCGATGGCCCGATGTATGGTGGGCAGGACTGGACCAACCTAGAAGGGGCATTGGGACATCGGGGATGGTGCACTACTCTGCTCGGCACCTGCCAACCCCTTAAGCAGTTATTCAGTTCAGGGCGACAGGCACTCTGTGAGTTGGGGAGGTGGGTGGTCATTTCACCCGCCAGCAGGATACTAGGGAGGGGAGAAGGGGGGATCAGGGTGTGGTGGGTTATTCTAGTTCTCTTAGGAAAGTTTATTTTTTGTTAGTGAAATGTTGCTATGCAGGCTTCATGCAGTACTCAATGGATCAGACGATGTGGGTGATATCTAAATGTACAGTGAAGGTGCTATTTCCTACCAAATGGAAGACCAGAGTGTGAATGTGTCACACCAGGGGGATCATCGACATTCCAATAATCTTAGAGTTCTGTCCTGGAACGTTAATCGTTTAGGTAATCGTATTAAGCATACTGTAGTCTTGCAATATCTCCATAGACATGACCCAGATATGGCACTAATCCAGGAAACGTACCTCAAAGGCAATAGATACAAGGCGTTCGATAGGTACGGCTATAGGCTTGCAGCACACTCCGGTTACAAAACGGGTTCAAGGGGGGTGGGCATTCTGGTCAGGACTGGCCTTCCATTTGTGGTGAGGAACATTTGGCACGACCCCTTAGGAAGATATGTGGCATGTACTGGAAAGTGGGAAGGTCAGACGCTGAATATAGTTTCGGACTACATACCACCAGCTCTACATACTGAAGCGCTATCAGCTCTGGGGGCCTTGCTAGTGGACCTTTCATCGGGTATTTCTAATATTAGAGGGGGGGGGCATGAATTCCACTATGGATCCGGAGAGATACACGATAACGAGGGCTATGAGGGGTGGGTGGAGCCGCTTCGCACTTTTGTAGAGGCCATGAGCCTAACCGATATATGGCATCTTCATAACCCTCAAGAGCAACAGTACACTTTCTATTCAGCCGTGCATGGCAGCTACTCCCGCCTCGATCATGTTCTGACTCTTCGGGGTAACGAAGGATGGTTTCGCAATGCCCACATCAAGTCGCAAAGAATTTCGGACCATTCGCCGGTGGAGGTAACCCTCTGGGGCCTGATGCGAACTACTGTCTTGCCGCCCAGAATAAATAACTGGGACTTGGCTGACCAAACTAGGGAGAGTACGAAACTGTACTTTCAGGAAAAAGAGGAATCTGTAGATTCGGCGTGCACCCTCTGGGAGGCGTTCAAACCGGTGGTACGGGGGCATATTCAGGCCCACTTGGAGGGCTGTGAAAAGGAAAAAAGGGTCCAATGGGACGCATTGGAGGCTGAGGTAGTCGTCTTGGAGGCCAAAATCCTGGCTGGGGAGGAGGCGGACTCGCCGCTTATCCATCAGCTTGAACTTATAAGACAAGAGAAGAGGAGACCTGCCGATAATTCCGCAAGGGCAGCCGCCTTGGCAATACAAAGGTGGGTAGGTGACCTCGGCGATAAGGCCAACAGATGATTGCTTGGCTGGAGAGGAGGGATGAAGAACGCAACTGGGTAGCTGAAGTATGTCACTCGTGGGGGACAAATCATGTAAAGGGTGAGGGGATAGCGGAAACATTTGCAGAGTATTATGAGGAGGCTTATGCCTCCAACCCCGCCAGAACGGAAGCAGATGTCGGGGACTGTGGTTGACGTCCAGCTACCTACTCTGGCCGACTAGGACAGGGAGGGTATGGAAAAAGATTTGACGGTTGAGGAAATTGAAGGGGCAATCCAAGACTTGCAATTTGGGAAGGCCCCTGGGCTGAATGGCCTGCCAGCGGAGCTGTTCAAGAGCATGGCAAGCATTCTGGCGCCGTACATCCTATCTATGTTTGAGGAGGCCAGGGACGTGGGTTGTTTACCAGTTGACCAACGGACAGCCACCATCATGGTTATACCTAAGGTGGGCAAGCCACCAAACCACTGTAGCTCCTACAGGCCCATATCCCTATTGAATATGGAAGTCAAGAACCTCGCTAAAGTCCTAGTGAACCGCCTTTCAGGAGTGATCACGTCCCAAATACACCCTGGCCAGTCCGGCTTTATGCCACACCGGAGCACCAGATTAAATCTACGCCGTTTGTATGGTGTGATGCACTTGACCAAGTCCCGACTGGCTGAGGATGAAGCGTTGCTGTCTTTGGACGCGCATATGGCTTTCAACAGCATTGAATGGCATTACTTGTTCGCTGTCTTAGACAGATTTGGGTTTGGCCCCCGATTCCAATCCTGGATTAGACTACTCTATCGGCTAGGGTGCTGGTGAATGGTTCCATCTCATACTCTTTCACCATGCAAAGGGGGACGAGACAAGGATGTCCACTGTCCCCCATGTTATTCGCGCTGGCTCTGGAGCCTCTCACGGCATGGGTACGGGCGGACCCAGTGGCCTCCGGTATCATACGGGGTGGGCAGTGGGAAGAGAAAATGTCCCTATATGCGGACAACGTCTTTTTATATGCGACTAGATCCCATTTTACAATCAGTAGGCTCTTGCAAATGTTTCACTTATTCGGGGTGTACTCCGGTTATCAAATTAACTAGGATAAGTCCCGTCTATTTATGCTCTTGGACAGTCCACCGCCCGTTCTCCCCGAGGGGATACAACTTCAAGTACACAATCACTTTAAATACCTGGGCATTGTTGTAACTAGAACGGAAGAAGAATTCATGGCCCGTAATTTGTTGCCCCAACTGGAATGTCTGAGAAGAGATGTGGTGCACTGGAGGATGTTGCCAATTTCCCTGATGGAGAGACCCGTCTTGTTTAAAATGATGTCGCTGCCACAAATGATATATGTTCTCCTGAACACCCTGTATAAGATACCTGACGGATTCTTTAAAGAAGTCCATAGCGAATTGCAGAAGTTATTATGGGACATGGGTGGTGCGAGAATAGCACTGGTCAAACTCCATCAAGACATATATGAGGGGGGCCTTGCAGTGCCAGACCTTAGGAAGTACTACTGGGCGTCGCAGCTGATGGCTATAAATGCTTGGATCTTCATGGATAGGAACGACCCGGCATATATCGTGTTGACCATCTTGTGATGGGCACTTGAGGCTATCCAGCTGCTCTGTATCGCAAACGAGTTGGGAAGTCTATGACCCCCATACAAAAGCACTGTTAGATGTGTGGAAAGGGGCTAATAAATTCCATGGGTGGGACAATAAATTGACGGAACATACTCTGTTGTAGGACAGTGATACATTAGAGGAAGTCGGGAAATTACAGGGCTTTGTCAAATGGGAGTTGCTAGATATAGCCCTTCTACGTGATGTATGGCAGGGCCCAACGATCATATCGTTCGAAGCCCTACAGTCTGAGTTCCAACTAGCAGAACGATACAGATACATGAAGCTAGGGCATGCACTCTGTATACATATCCGAGAGGGGGAACGTATTCCAGTATATAGTCCCCTGGAGGATCGAATCCTATTGGACCCTATCCCGGAAAAGGTATTATCCCTAGCATACAAGAAGATCATCAATAATTCACCCGATACCTTGTGGGTGCTACGGGAGGCCAGGGAAACCGGCATTGGGTTACTAGAAGAGGATAATTGGGTAGAGGCCATACAAAGCCCAAGAGAGGTAGCGGTCAGGGCAAGATTCAGACTAGTACAGTTGCGGATCTTCCTCAGGTCCTACTCTACGAATACACTCATGCACAAACTTGGACGCATCCACACAAATACCTGCATTCGGGACTGTGACCGAAAAGGTACCCTCTTCCACATCCTCTGGAAGTGCCCATCATTACTGGGAGGAAGGTAATACGGGTGATGTCAGAGGGCCTGGGACAAGAAAATCCCATAGATGCCAGATGGCACATACTATGTGTGACGGGGAACCGACAATGCCTAAAATACCAGAAACTCTGGCTAATGGTGGCTGCAATGTGGCTAAGAGAAATATAGCCTGGACAAGGGGAGCTGCCCTACCACTGAGCAATGGAAGACAGACTTAAACTGGTGTTGTACTGCAGAAAAAGTAGTGTTTGAGGGCAGGGATTGCCCTATGAAATGGGAGAAAGTGTGACACAAATGGGCTGCCTATGGGTGTTTGTAAACCTGAGAAGGGGGGGCGGGGGCGGGCCTGACGCCGGATGGAGCAAGAGTTTTCACATGAGTGCGGCTAGAGATGTAAGTTCTGTGACCTAATGTACCAACTGTTTGTGTAACAGAACTGTATCTTATAATGTTTTTTTATAATCCATTTTCGATGGTCACTGTACTGTATACTGCATAAGTTTTATACTCAATAAAAAGATTTGTTAAAAAAAAGAACTTCAAAGTTTCATATTTTCTTATTAAACGCCTCTGATAGTTTGGCACAAAGCATTCAGGGTTAACTTAGGGGCAATGTGTTAGGTATTAGAAAATAAAAAGTTAATTGTAATATATATCTTTTGACACCAAAACAATAAAAATCCAATCAGTAGAACCAGAGTAATGCAATTTTAAAGATTTATGAAACCCAGCTCATCCTCTCCCTCACCAAGGAACTCAGGCACAACTTTAAAGAAGGAATGACAGCCATTGCAAACTGGATGAAGACCAGCTGCCTGAATCTCAACTCAGAAAAAACATTCCAATATGGCTGGCACACAAGCATGCACATTTGTGATGCCCGTGTATGTATATATGTGGTATTTTATAGCTTGAATCTAGTACAAAGGCAGTGGAGTGCTATACTGGATGAGTCACAAGCATTAAGTTGACAGGTGATAGAAGTGTTAGCTGATAAGTGGGTGGTTAATGCATTGTGATGTAGTGTTCTTTAAAAAGGTATGTCTTCAATTCTTTCTAAACTGGAACAGTGCTAGGGCAGTCCTATTGGGTTCAGGAATGTTGTTCCAGATCCTGGGTGCATAGGTGGAAAAGCTCTGCTACGTTGCTTTTTTCTTTTCAAGACTTCTTAGTCTGCAGTCTGATGCTGTTCTGGCTGCAGGTGTGCTAAAAACTGCCAGAGATAGTGAGCTTGTCTGCAAGATAAGCAGGGTGCTAGTCATCATGGATTTTTAAATGTTGCATCTAGTTCTAAAGATGGTGGGATCTGGCAAGGGAAGCTAATGTTGTTCCATCAGGATGGGTGTGATCTGATCACATTTCTTCAGGTCCTGAAAGAGACATGCTGCAATGTGCAGAATGGCCTTAGAGAGTGGTAGTATAGAGTCTGTGGGGCCATGGTCAGGGCTTTGCCACCATCCAATTGCGATGGTGTGAATGTTTGAACAGCAGTTGTGAAGTCCCTTTCAGGAAGAAATGGTTTCACTTTTTTTAGAAGAGAGATCTTGTACCAGGCTGTCTTTGTGTTTTTTTGCCAATATATTCTTTGAGGGTGAGGTTGATGTCCCAAGGTGAATTTAAGTAACTTGGCTTTGGTGAAAACTGGGGTTCATTTTTTAATTTTTAGTTTTATTTGCGTAGCCATAAGTTTACTTCATAATAACAAAAGATACGAAGAAGAAGGGAAACATCTGATAACAAATATTTAGACATACATAATCCAAGAGGAGAAAGATATATATAAGAAAAGAAAAAAATATCACCAATCAGAACTTAATAAAAGTGACGCAAAAATACCAGGAAGAGAAAACATAAAATACAATTATCAATTCCATTGAATACTGGACCACACCTTTTTAAATTTAAGCCAAGATTGTTGTCCTCTAGCTTTAGCTACTGCTAATTCCATTTCATATATTTGTCTAAGTGAGACCCAAAGTTCATTAATACTTGGACTCGTATTTTGAATCCACACTTGAGCAATACATAAAATAGCACATACTATGAAAATAGAAATGAACGATCTCATATAGCTGTCCATATCTCGTATAACCCCTAAAACTATTTCCTTCTCGGCAATCTGGACATCGTGGCCAATCATCGTTATAAGTGCAGAAGTCACCTCTGTCCAAAATAAATTCAGCCTTGAACATGTCACAAACATATGTTTTAAGTCTGCAGCGTACATTTGATATTGTAGACATTTTGATTTGGCCGAAGGTTGGGCAGTGGCTCATTTAGATATATGCTCAGGAGTGTAGTATAACATAAATATTATCCGATACTGTTGAAGTTTCAGTTTAACTGATGTAATAGCTGTATCTACACACTCCAACTAATCCTGTAATTCTTCCGGAGTTATCTCAATTTTAAAAATCCGACTAAATTTCTCTGAAAACTGTAGTCCATCATCACTAGCAGCGGCTAACAATTTCTGATAAACTTTGCCAATAGTTCCTCGGCCAACAGTAAAAAACAGTGTAGATAGGACTTCTGGGGGGTTTGTCAACTCTAATAGCCTCTGACCCCATACAAAATAATCCCTTACTTGCAAGTACTTAAAGAATGTACTCTATTGTAATCCAAAAACCTCTTTCAGGGCTGCAAAAGATCAGAACCCCTGTCCATCAAAAAGTTGACCCAGTTGCAAGACACCCTTGCGCTGCCAGCTTTTACCAATTGAGTCATAAATTATGTCAGGCAAAATAGGATTGCCCCAGAGTTTCATATAAGGATGCAGTGCTGACACTGAGTATTCTTTTCAGCTATCTTGCCATATCCTAATAGTGTCCATAATTATCTTAAACCTGACCCTTTGTAGTAATTTGGATCTGCCGTTTTATAAAGAAGGAACCCAGTATTAGGTCCACAGGCGAATTGATATGAACGCCATGCAGAGATAGTATCAGGCCCATCGAGTAAACTTCTAATTCGGCCGGCAAATTCAGCCCAAAAATAAATTTTAAAATCTGGATGCTTAAAACCCCCTTGTTTGTATGGTAATTTAATGTACCTAAGAGCTCTTCTGTCACGTCTATAACCCCAAATAAAGCTACCTACTACGCTATCTAGCCGCTTAAAAAATGTGCACGGGACCCTTAAAGGAATTGTCAGATAGAAATACAGAAATTTTGGAATAATGTTCATTTAACTATATTACACCTCCCGTAAATACTAAGTGCGAGCCGGTGCCAACTTCGTGATTTTGCCGTAATAGTTTTGAGCAGTGGTTCGTAGTTCAAAGAGCCCATATCTTCCACTCGACTACTTAGACATACTCCCAAATATACTGCTGTTGTTGTGATTCCTAACAATTGCGTAACCGTTGCAGGTTGATAGTTTAGAATAGTCTGGGTTTTATTCAAATTTAATTTATAACCAGAAAACGAGCCAAAACACTGTGCTTCTTGCGTTATTTCCACTATAGCCTCATCTGAGCTAGAGGAAAAAATGGCAATGCCGCCTGCGTACGCGGTTAGTTTAAGTTCCATACCACTGAGCAAAACTGGGTGAATCCTCGCATTTTGCAACTGGTGTCTAAAAAAGGGCTCAATATATAGAGAGAACAATAATGGGGATAGCTGACATCCCTGCCGCGTGCCCCTTCTAACAGGAAAATGAGCTGATGCTAGGCCATTCAACTTCAAAGCTGCTATCGGATTATTATACAATTTTTGAATTGCCGAGGTAACCTTTGACCAAGGCCGAATGCTGACATAATTGGCCATAGTGCTCCCCAGGCAACTCGGTCAAAGGCCTTCTAGGCATCTACCATCAACATCCCTATTTGCTGATTTAATTGACCAGAAGCGTCAAATGCAGCAATAGCTGCATTGATATGTGCTGCTCAGTCTCTGCTGGGGACAAAACCATGTTGTTGTTCCGACACTAGCTGATGTACAGTCGGGGCCAGCTGTGAAGATAGAATTTTGGAGAAAATGTTAACATCAGCATTATTCAATGATATAGGGCGATACAAGCCCATTTCCTCTACCGGTTTCCCCTTTTTAGGGAATACTATAATATTAGTAATTTTCCAAGAGGAAGGAACATCCTCCACTTGCATGATATTATTAAACAATGTATTGAAAACTGGTGCCAAAATGTCCTTGACATTTTTATAAAATTCCAACAGGATAGTGTCTTCACCCACCGCCTTGCCAGTTTTTAAAGTACTCAACGCTAGCTCAACTTCCCCCAGTTCAGTATCTCTTTGCAAACACTCATAATCCATTGGGTTCAACACCGGTAGCTCAGACTCCTGTATAGCCCAGAGTTGGTTGTATACTAAGGGGCACTGACTCATCATAAAGGTCTGCATAAAAGAGTCTAAATTGTTCTACTATATCTTCTGATCTAGTATAAAATAGACCATCTCCCCCTTTTATTGTTTTAATGTATGATCTAGCCCTTTGATCAGCAATCTGAGTAGCTAACAGATGACCTATTCTTTCTCCATATTCATATTGCTTAGATTTATATTTGTGGTATTTGGTAGCTACTTTATCCACTAACCCTCGATTAAGTTTGGCTCTAACTTCCACCAAGCACCAGTATATTTGCTGTTCCGCCACATCTTTTAGTACAATAGTGTAGTGGAGACGGAACTAGAGATATACACATTGCTATGTTAGCATAAGCGTCTTAGGCATTAAAACGCCATCATGCCACTTTTGCTGCTTTTGCACACAACACTGTAGATAGATGTTATTATATGAAAACTGCTTGCTTGCTTTTTCTTCACATGAGAACGGTCTGTTGTTCACATCTCTAGATGTGCACCATGACCTTGGTCTGAACATTGTGTGCAGAAACAGTCAGGGCCAACAAACAATGTATGCTTTTGAATTCAGGTTGATCGGCCCACGCTCTAGCCATAACACGCACACAGCTGCAAATATCTGAAACTCGAGCGCCTTTAATATTGCAGTTTGCATGCATGAGACATTCATTCTGGCGAAGACTTTCCAGACACAGAGCAAAGCTGATCCTGTGATGTGATTGACCTAAGCTGTTATTTACGGTATGGGGTTCCCCATTCAAACCTAGAGACCGTCTGTTATTTTAATACTTCTAGCTTACTAGCGAAGGGAGGGTTGTTGTATTCCACTATCATTTGTACTATGATTTTTCCCTTCATTTTCTATGGTATTGTAACAATGCTGATGGTTTTATTTTTAATCATTTGTCTGCTTATGTTAGCCAAAGTACTGCATCTT
The DNA here is from genome assembly GCF_964204655.1 of Triturus cristatus. Classification (NCBI taxonomy): domain Eukaryota; kingdom Metazoa; phylum Chordata; class Amphibia; order Caudata; family Salamandridae; genus Triturus; species Triturus cristatus. The sequence goes on from NC_140588.1 coordinate 517,702,367, forward strand.
AGGACACGTGGTTTATAAAATAAACATTTTAAACTTTATGGTGTCTCTGAAAACTCTTGTTGTGGACTGATATGAGAATCAATAACGAACAGGTATTTCTGATTTCCACCATTCCTGAGAGTACTCTAAGTCGCATGTTCTAGGTTGTCTAATCATTGGTAGCTTCAAGATGATACGAAGAGCGAATGAGACACTGATGCTAGTCGGATAGGGGTTCTGGGTACTGAGGTGAGTTTTTGGTACACCGCAATTCACTGAGGTCCTGGTTTCCTGCGCATAGTTCTGTGCATGAGCAGAATCCCTGCAACATGGCACACCTAACATTTGGTCTTATAATATGAGACGCCTTAGTAGTGCTTATATTAGTCCACAACGCCCTCACTCTTGTTTCCGGATAGCGGGAGTGACGGTTTTAACCTACCTTTTAGTTTCAATAGGTTCAATCAAGCTTGTCAATTAAAAAGGTTTTTATATTTTTAAACCCTTTATTGTGTTATAATAGATTGTTTTCCTTCTCTGTGTCCTTATGGCTGCGGTGGCTATTGCGGCGCATAGCCGTGCACCTTTCCGGTGGCATTTGACGCAGTTTGGGGTGCCGGACAATGGGATGGCTGTAATTTTTGTGGTGAGTGCCGATGCATCATATCCCTATGAGTTGTTTTACTCTTGGGTTACTATGCCGGCGGAGAATGCGAATGACAGTACGTTTCACTCCTATACTCCCACGCAGGTCCCGGCGAATTATACGCCATATAGGACACAGGAGATTCCTATTTCGGCTTGGCAGCATCGCATTTGGTTTAATGTTGCCCTCCCCCATATGGTTACACCGGTTCGGTTAGGTCCTTTGTCAATTCCAGGGGCCACTTGGCCGGTACTGGCCGGATTTACACCGCATCCACGTTATTTAAATGCCACGGTGGATGAGTTACATGTCCTCCATACAGCCCTGATTACAGTACATCGGGCTTTAGTGCAATACGCTTCACGCAATGTGCAGGTGGGGGTACCTGTTGTTGCGTGGCAGCCAGCTGGCACGGCCGGGATTGTCATTAGTCCCGTCATGGTTAATTCGGTAATGGGCAAGCGTCCCCAGAATAAGGACGATTTACCTTATTAGCTTGCTGAGAAGTTAGACCAGCTGGAAGCAGTATTTCCGCACTCTACTCCTGTGAAGAAACACAGGATACTCACCATTAGTTTGCAGAAAGACTTAGTCCCAGAAGTGGCCGATTGTGACAACTGGGGTAAAGTTTTTGCAGCAGTCTACTCGAAGTGTTTCGGCACCCTGTCTATGGCCGTGCTTCCCTCCGTCATTAAACGTGTTCAAGATCAACACGGTCTGGAGGCGGCGGTCGAGTTGGGAATGAGACTTGTCGGTGTGCTCAACGTAGTGGCCTCTCTCATCCTCGGTAACCTCAAGGGAGATGCGGTACACTTCCAAGTGGCGAATGGTTTAGCCCTCGTTAACGAACTCGATAAACCCCGAGAGTTGCCTAAAATTATTGCGGAGGCTTATAGAACCATTGCCCGCAGTAGTTTGGGGATTAAGCCTACTATTGTCATTCCAGATGTACAACAGCAAACTAAGGCAAGTTCGTCTTTCAAAGAGGATCGTCCAACTTTTCCTAAACAGAATTGGAGAACTAAGAAACAAGGAAAACAGCAACAGAAACAGGGGTCTCGTCCTGCGTCACCGGTACAGACGACTAGTGAACGCACATATGATTTGCGCGATCGCACTAGAATTAGGCCACCTGACAGATTTCAGGTTACTTAACAACGTTCTCCTCGTTCTTCACAGGAAACATCGGCCTCACAGTCCAGTGGCGGGGAACGTGGCAAAGGTCGGGGTGCCCAACAAGGACATCAGCAACCCCATCAACCTGACGGTAAAGAAAGCAGGACGAGTTTGCATGTAAACATCCCCCGTTTCAGAAGAAGAAGGTTGCTGCGCTAACAGTGAGGTATGCCACAGATAGTGAGAACGCAGCTTCAGAACCTGACATGGGCACTAACGCTGCTCGACAGCGCAGGGGAGGTTACAGTAGTGCGGCAAGCACTGCATCCTATTCTGGAGGCGACCGCAACTGACACATTCATTACTGTAGAAACTGCAGATACTAGAGTGGCTCCCCCTGACAGACTATATGACATAGTCCTTTTAATTGAAGGTGACATACAAAGTACAATACAAGGGATTTTTTGGGATAATCTGACCTCTACATATGATATTCTATTAGCAGAGGCGGACTGGCCCCCAGCTTTCATTTTGGCTGCTCCTAGAGGGGAGGAGGTAAACCTCCCGTCATTCGCACACACAGTGCCAAAGGATCACGCTCAAAAATTTGCAGAAGTGTGGGCCCAGGTGCTTGCTCCGGCTCTGTACCGTACTCAGGTTGGGTGGGATAAATTGTCGCCAAGCCATGAGATTCCTTTACGGTCTATGCCCCAGCCGTAACCTCAGTATCCCATGCGCCGCGAAGCTAGATCTCACGTCGCAGAAATCCTTGAACAATTGGAATATCAAGGTGTTATTGAAACCTGTGTGTCAGCAATGAATAATCCTCTATTCACTGTAACTAAACCTGATGGGTCGTACTGCCTAGTTTTGGATTACCGCCATTGGAACTCTCATTTTTGTACTTGTGCTGTACAGAATACCCACAGTTCTGCCCTCGTTGATAGACTCGTGAGAAAAAGGTTTAAGACCACACTTGACATATCTAATGGCTTTTTCAGCCATAATCTGTCCTCTATTAGTAGTCAGTGGACAGCCTTTACTTCTGGCGGCAAACAAAAACAGTCTAAGAGATTAACCATGGGCTATAAAAACAGCCCTGGCGTCTTTGCCGCACGTGTAGTCTCTCTGTTAGAGAGCATTGACCCTGATGCGTACTTGTATGTTGACGATATCTATCTCACAGATGACGAATTATGGCCGCATCTGTGTCGCGTTGATCGCATTAGTGTTATGTTTGCGGACTTCGGTTACAAATTCAACTTTGCAAAGTCTCACATTGCAGAGTATACAGTGTTGTTTTTGGGCTACGAGCTCAACAATGAAGGTAGAGGATTAGCCCCTCACTTCTTAGAGAAGTGCACATGTTTGCGTGCTCCGACAACGCTGAAAAAATTACAGTCTTTGCTGGGTTTTCTGAATTTCGGGCGTACTTATATTCCCGATTATGCCCAGCGTATCAAGCCGTTATATGCCTTGGTACAACCTACTTTTTCCAAATCGAGCTGGCTGCCAGAGCATTCAGCTATCTTGCAATCTTTGCAGGCTGATCTTCTTGCTTCGAAATACTTACTGACAGGTGATAACCACACTAACCTGGTGATAAGAATTGTGCCTGGCGCAGCGGGTTTCACGTACTTAACGTTCAATGAGGGCGACACAGTCCCCATTGCTTACAAGTCACACCTGTACACTTCGGCTGAAATGTGCTTTTCCACGGTCGAAAAAGTTTTAACTGCAGTGCAGATGGCGATTCTTAAAGAGCGAGCACTGTCGCAAGGGAAAAGCATGTTGGTTGTTACACCATATCCTGGTCTAGAGGCAGTTACGAAGGCCAGTGTACCTAATTCTAAAGCTTTGCATCCACGTTGGATACAATGGGCCACTTCCTTGACATCACCAGATGTCAACTATATCTTTGATGCCTCATTACAGACTCAGGAGTACTTGCAGTATGAATTAGTTCATCCAGCTCCTCTGTCTTTGCGCCCGCTTGAAGATTACCATTGTGTCATTTACACTGACGGTTCGGCGCAACCGGCGACGGAATCGAAGCATGCTTATTCAGCCGCCTGCGCAATTGTAATGGGTACTTTCGTGAATGGTGAATTCAGGTCTGATGTCGTGCAAATGCAGTCATTGGGTGATTGTACCGCACAATTGGCAGAGCTATGTGCTCTAGTGCTTGCACTGGAGTTTGCTGATCCTCGTGTTACTACTCTTAGAGTGAGTGACTCGTTTTACTGTGTTCAGTCTTTTAATGACAATTTATTCTTTTGGTCTCAGAATGAATATCGCGATTCCAAAGGTAGCACAATCAAGCATAAAATGCTTTGGGTTCGAGTGGCAGAACTTAAACAGACTCTGCCTCTCATGAATGTAATTCACACTCTTGGGCATCAGCGAGTTGGTGTCCACACTGTCGGTAACAGCTTAGCTGACGAAGCAGCGGAAACAGTATTGGCAACATATCTAGTAGCAGCGGTTAGAAGATCCAAAAGTAAGATTGATGATGACATCTTGGCAGCAATTGCTGCAACAGAGAAGGGAGGTAATTACCCTAGAGGTTTCCCTTCTCTGTACTCTTATCATTTAAGTCCTGATAAAGTTCCTTATGTGAGAATTAACGACGTTGGTGACAGATTGATTCCCAACGTGGATTGCAGACCTTCCTTGATAAAAGCGGCTCACGAAGGTATGGCCTCTGCCCATGCCGGCGTTTCAGCGACTGTTACTCTCTTACAACAATGTTACTGGTGGCGCGGGTTGTGTAAACAGACTCGTGCTTGTGTTCTTGAATGTGACATTTGCCAGCAGATTAAACCTTCGACTGCTGCGCACCCACCAAAAACTCAGTTGTAAATATCTAATAAACCACTTGGGTGTGTTTATCTAGATCACTGTGGTCCTTTCTCCTCTGATACTGCGTACAAGTACATCTTAGTTGCAGTGGATTCGTGCACAAGTTTTCTTTGGGTATGGCCACAAAGGAGTGCTGATGCTCGAACTGTCATCAGGGATTTGCGTGTCTTTGTGGGAATTTTCGCATGTGGTACCCTTCATTCTGACCAAGGTCCGGCATTCGCCTCTAAGGTGTACAAAGAAGCCATGAGATCTTTGGGGGTCCAAGTAAAATTTTCGTCTCCATACCGGCCTGAGGGCAATAGTGTTGTGGAACGAATGAACCGTGACTTAAAGCAATCCCTGACAGCTAGAGTTTTAGGCACTGGCAGGAACTGGTTAGCCCATCTGTATAACGTACAACGTGCACTTAATCATCTCCCTAGAAGGTCTCTGGGTGGGCGGACCCCATACAAAATGCTCTTTGGCATAAAAATGTTTGTCCTGGACCTTGATGGTCTAGACATGGCGGCGTCAGCCGCACCCTTTGACGTAGAGGATCACTTTGCTGTATTACAGAATCTACAAGAGACCAGAGACAGTCTTGCAAAGGAATACTTGCCCTCCACAACTGATGCTGCGCTTCAGATTCCGGTAGTCGGCTGACTACCTCGAGTTGGTGACCTGGTCCGTGAGAAGGTGGAGAACAAGAAGGAGTTTGGCCCCTCTTATCGTGCACCAGTACCAGTGCTTGGCGTGCAGGGTACAAGAACAGTAATTTTACCTCCACTTCCTGGTCGCAAGGATAACAGGTACATCTCCATTGACAATGTCAAACTACAGCGAGTGGCCGATTCTTCTTAGTATGACTCCAGCGGTCTCTTGCCCTGCGATGCTGAGAAATTCTGTTTTGGCTCCGGCTTCTACTACCAGGCCTGATATTGCCATCGAGATGCATACAGTTACTAATCCTTTGTTGCCAGTGCCACCACCAGCTGGTGGTCCACCTGAAGATACTGAGTATACATATCCCACAGATGTGTCGTTGCCTGGTTTACAATCAACTGCAGTTGACCAGTCACGTTTTTCATTTGGCACTAACTCTATGACTTCGAATGCCCCATCAAAAATTTCTATTTTTTCTATTTGGTTTAAAAGACATTTTTTAATTCCCCCTTGGACTTACATTTGGCTAATGCTCATAAGTATTTTTTTGTTTATGTCCATTGGATTTGTGGTGGTATTTTTTCGTCTTGTAAATGGACACTATCTCACCGAAAGATCTACGACTAGACTAATTGATGGAACTTTGGCCCCCCATTCCTCATCACACATCATGAAAAGGGACCAGACTTTTGTGAATATTACTGCCTGGCCTGTGTTGGATGGCATTGTGTGGGATGCTGTAAAATTTCAAATTCATGGACCGACAGAGGTTATTAATGTCCCCAATGTACTTCGTGTTTCTATGGGTGATGTTGTGAAACAAAACATCCGCTCTGATGATTGGGACGTTCAGGCCATAGAGGCACTGTTTTCTGATTTAAAATATTATTCTGCCTTTGATGCTGAAGATTTGTATTTAGACACTGCTAATTATGGGGAACTATTTTGCTACCAACACTATGGCAATCATTTCCTACATAAAGCCAATACGTTTAGAAATGTTGTGAATTATACGCAATGGGAACATTGTCCAGCACCAATGGAAGGCAGCTCCAGCACATTGGTGAACAAATTTACTTATTTTACTGATTTCAGTGTTTCTAGACCTGAAGCCTTTTATTTTAAAGTGGCGGCAGAATCAGCTTCAAAGGTTAGGCTGACCCACACTAAATTATTGTATTCCAAGTACTTTATGGATGAATTGGCTATCGGGGGTTATAAGCTGTGGAAAGATACTATTGATCTTAAATCAGTTTGGGGTACTAAGAAATGGCAGGTGCAAGGGCCTGAAGCTCTGCATCGTGCTTGCCTTATCTCAAGCCACATGTTATTTTTTGATTCTACTATTTTTCAAACCATCTGTTTTGGATTGGCTACTACTAAAAAGTTTAACTCCCCCTCTGTTCCTGATCTGGGTGCTTATCCTAATTGGGATAATCATACAGATCTGTCCCTTGAAGTGTTGCAGTCACACATTACTAATACATCCTTCAACATTTTCGATTTAGATCATGAAGGGTGGTTAATATGGCAGAGGAGCTCAGATTCCTGTCAACATCGGTTTCTGGGTCTACACCCTGGATATACCCAGGTTCGAGTGGACCCCCGCTTTGAATCTTCCCATTCGGTTACTACCTACTCTGTAGGGAAGTTATGCCAGACCTGGCTGCAACATTCCACATTGGCATCTGTTAAGCATCATTTATCAAAATTACATGACAAAATAGATTTGAATGATTTTGTTAAGGGTCCTGTGGGTGGCAGGACCAAAAGGTGGGTGTATGCTATTTATAACGAGGTTTGGAAATTATCGCAAATTGAAGCTGCTTCCAGATTGAGAGCCATTGATCAAGCCAATTTGGAAAAAGTGCTAGCTGTCATCGATAATAGTATTAACACCCTTTCTTCCAAAATTTACACATTAGATAATATTGTTTCGTCTGTAGTAGATATTGTGCAGGATGATCTGTCTGTTTTATATCATGGTCAAAATCAATTGCGTTCTATAATGCAGTTTGCATGGACTTTGCAGACATTGAAGGCTGGGAAAGTTCCATGGGACTACATGAATACATCGTCTTTATTCTTTCCATTTAATGTGACTGCAAAACAACAGTTCATGTCCATGAAAGATGCAACATATTCATTACTGCTTATTGAAAAGTTAGAACCTTTGCCTTTCTCTGTGGCCGAATTGAACTCCGCTTTGTGGCTTATCCACAGGTTAATCACCTTGCCATTTCCTTTGTTTAAATTCAGTTTCTGTATGAAGCATTATGCCCTAGGCAGATATGAACCATTGGGTACTGCTTTTCTGCATGAGGTTTGGTCACTCCCATTTACATACAGATGCATGAGAGAAGGTAAAGAGGTTTATTTGAAAGGTGAGGAATGCACTTCCACACCTGATCACTCAGTAGTCTGTAGGCACATCCAATTGCATGGTGCATGTAACATTCAGGCACCGAATTTAGCTTGCGTCCTGAAAGGGATTCCAGTGCCAGCTATTACGCCCTCTTTTACATTGCTAGCTAACTGTTGTTATTAATTTTAAATAATGAGGCTTGCTGCAGGATGCTAGTGGGAATTCCCTCCATTGTGACTGTCTCACAACGAATAGTCTGCTGTAAAAATGTCCTTTTCCCACCTCCGCATGGGAGGCTGGATGTATCCATCTGGCCTTCCATTCTGACCTTGAAAGCAGAGTTCAACAAGATGAGCAGAATAAGGGCTCTATTGTCTCAAAAAGAAGTCGCTTTGACTTCGTCCCGTGAAACGTTTGTCCTTCACGTAGCTAACACCCGCACCGAGGTGCATGCGCTTTTAACTACTGATCTCCCCCTTGATTTCGGTGCTCTGATTCACACTATATTCAATGCCTCGTCAACAACTGGCTTGGCGAAGTTTTTCAAAGTTGTGGGCTCCAGCCTCGTGACCTTCTTCCAAACAATCTTTGGTGTGATACCGGCCTTTTTTCATTCTATTTTTTCCAGCGTCTTCGGCGGGCTTCCGTTGATTCTCACCCTCACGGCTGGTGTGCTCCTGTTGGTCTGCTTGCTGCGCAATGGCTGCACGATTTGTATCACACGACAGCCTGCCCTGGCTGCTTCAACTGCGTAACCGGATGCTGGAATACTATGGAACATTGCCATTGGCCACTTTAAGCGTGGCCTATGGATTATCCCTTTGATTTTCCTACTTCACTTGCGTGCAACCTGTTTTTCATTGCCTAGATTGTCCATTCGAATGGGCTCTGGATTTGTGCCTGTCGAACTCGGTGTTTCCTACCCTGGATTATGATCAACTGATGAATCCCTTAGTGGCTCATGAGTTGGACTGTTCTGGTATCGGGATTTTGGCCTGTGGTGCGGCACATGGGAATTGGGATATCTATAGGGCATCGTATAACTTCTTGGCGGGAAGTTATCTGGAAGAACACGCAAGTTGTCCTCTGATTGTGCTAGAGGCTCCAGTTATCGAAGAACATGTATGTTCCTTTACTTTGCTAGACTGGATGGCGGAATCGTTTACAGAACATTATAATGATTTCCTTTTGGAGGCTGTTGCTACATATTGTGCTTACACGTTAATGGATTGACTCTGTCTCTGATTCTGTGGAACAATCCAAGAGTTTTGGAGTTTTATTTTTTTCTCTCCTTTCTTTTTGCCCTCCTCCCCCCCCCCCCCCTCCTTTTGGGTATTTTTTCTTTTTTCGGGTTTTTCGAACTTTCACTGCCAATCATATGGATGCCCAATACATGCACTTGGTTCTGTCTCTGTCGAACTTGAACTCTGCGTTCCTGATCTGTGTCCCCATTTTGTCTGTGGTCCGATCAAGGGAGGGTGTAGTGGAGACGGAACTAGAGATATACACATTGCGATTTTAGCATAAGCGTCTTAGGCATTAAAACGCCATCTTGCCACTTTTGCTGCTTTTGCAGATGACACTGTAGATAGATGTTATTATATGAAAACTGCTTGCTTGCTTTTTCTTCACATGAGAATGGTCTGCTGTTCACATCCCTAGACGTGCACCACGACCTTGGTCTGAACATTGTGTGCAGAAACAGTCAGGGCCAACAAACGGTGTATGCTTTTGAATTCAGGTTGATCGGCCCACGCTCTAGCCATAACACGCACACAGCTGCAAATATCTGAAACTCGAGCGTCTTTAATATTGCAGTTTGCATGCATGAGACATTCATTCTGGCGAAGACTTTCCAGATATAGAGCAAAGCTAATCCTGTGATGTGATTCACCTAAGCTGTTATTTACGGTATGGGGTTCCCCATTCAAACCTAGAGACCTTCTGTTATTCTAATACTACCAGCTTACTAGCGAAGGGACAGTGGTTGTATTCCACTATCATTTGTACTATGATTTCTCCCTTCATTTTCTATGGTATTGTTACAATGCTGATGGTTTTATATTTAATCATTTGTCTGCTTATGTCAGCCAAAGTACTGCATCTTAGGACACATGGTTTATAAAATAAACATTTTACCTTTTACGGTGTCTCTGAATAATCTTGTTGTGGACTGATATGAGAATAATAACGAACAGGTATTTCTGATTCCCACCATTCCTGAGAGTACTCTAAGTTGCATGTTCTGGGTTGTCTAATAATTGGTAGCTTTGAGATGATACGAAGAGCGAATGAGACACTGATGCTAGTCGGATAGGGGTCTGGGTACTGAGGTGAGTTTTTGGTACACTGCAATTCACTGAGGTCCTGGTTTCCTGCGCATAGTTCTGTGCATGAGCAGAATCCCTGCAACAATAGCTCTTGCATGCTGTTACTCCAACTCTAATAACAGCTCATGTTACTGCTCCTTCTCCCTAAAAGCCTGATGGTTCTGCCTTAAAATAAACTGCAGTGTGGCCCCTCTAACATACGCCTTCAAGCAATCCCATACCACTGCAGTAGCCGCAGTGCCCCTGTTATTCTCTAGGTATTCCCGTAGAGTATCCCGAATACATTTCCCATAATCTGGGTTACTTAAGAGATGTCTGGGAAATGTGAATTCCCTAAATGGCTCCTTATCGCCTTGCTGGATCTGCACGGTTAACATCAGCGGATTATGGTCCGATGTAATCTTGGGACAAACTTCAATAGTCGATTTATCCAACATAGTTCTTTTAACAAAAATCATATCAAATCAGGAATAATGTTTATGCGGGGATGAATAAAATGTAAACCCAGGAACAGTTGGATTTAATCTCCTCCAAGCATCCTTCAACTGATGCAGATGAAGGAGTTCTAAAATTGCAGCCCTAGTCCTGCCCATTCTAGTCCGTTGTGCTGTTTTGGTAGTATCGATGTTTTTATCAATTATACAATTAAAATCCCCCATTACTATCAAATCAGCAGCCCAATCCAACAGTTCGGAACATAAAAAATGAATAGTTTCAGGACAGTCCGTATTTGGACCATAAACCATGGATATTGTAGTTTTACGCCCTCAAATCAATAATTGACCATCTGCTTTTAGAGTCAGCTAGTGTACGTATTACTGTTGCTCTACAATTTTTTTTACTTTAATATGGCTACCCCTTGAATACAGACTACCTGTGACATGCAAACTAATAAATCGAAACCAAGCTGTTTTAGCTGCAATCTGTCCTTGAAAGCTAAATGTGTTTCTGTAAGACCCAATATATGGGGGTTAAATGCGAGAAGCTCCTCCATTACTAACTGTCGTTTCCTGGCCTGATTGAGCCCTGCTACATTCCAACACATGTATTTAAATTCAGACATGAGAGCATGGTTGTGAACTCGATTTAATTGCTTCCCCCCTTGTTTCGTAGTCTTTTCCCTTTTGCTCTACCAATGATATTCTGACTAAATATACTAAAATGTTGCTATTTAACCCCTCCTCTGCCCCCAACGCCCTCCATCTGTTCCGGCCGTTCCACTCGGTCGACCAGCAACAGCCAACTACCATTCTATGCCTACCACCTACCCTTCCTAACCCACCCCTGTGCCTACAAGAAGGAATCACCCCCTTCCTCTGCTGTCCTCACTGACAGCTTAAGAAGGCACCCCCCTTTCCCTGAGCCCCACCAATCCTCACCCCACCACTTCCCCCAGCGGAATGTGAAAAAGTAAGAAGGAAAAGATTGAAGACCAAGAAAAAAGTAAGAGTAACAGAGCGAGCATAACCAAATAGCAAAAGTAAACATGAAAGCATTAATTTCATCTCTGTTGCCCATGCCGTGCCATCTTTACTTTAAGCAATCATTTTCTAGAGTCTGACTGCCATTTGGCTAAAGCTGTTTTTGCATCTAGTTCAGTGAAAAAAAAGGGTGGCTGGCCGTTTTTAATAAGCTGAAGGCGAGCAGGCTCTTGCAGAAACACTTGAGAGCAGACTGTCTTAAAAGGATCCATTAGTTGCCGTAGCCTCCACGTTTATCCATTGTAAGTTTGCACAGATCGGAGCATACAAATATGGAAATGTTGTCCAACTTAACAGGAGCAGCTGGCCGTGCCTTTAAAGAGATTGACTGTCGCAGCAAAAAGTTACCCAAAAAAACACCAATATTGGTCTTGAATAGTTTGACCTGATTTGTTTCCCATGCTGAATGGTCAGAGGCTTGCTGTACTTGCGTATCCATATCCCAATCCGTCATGTCTGGGAATGCTTTTTGAAACAGGCTAACAATGTAGGCACGAGGGTCGGAGCCTTCCGACCCTTCCGGAATGCCAAAGATCCTTAAATTCTGGCGCCGTTGGCGATTTTCGAGATCCTCAATTTTGGCCGGCATGAGCATCATTTGAGATTCCTGTGTCTCAGTTAGTATCGCAGTGTGTGTATTAGCCTCTTCCACTGCTGTAACACGGTCCTGCAGTTCCATACCCTCAGAAGAAAGCTGGGAAACCCTTGAAGTGACCTCCACCAGTACTTGTTTTATCTCGCCTCTGTCTGCCTTGGACTGTCGATAATATTCTTGAGCCTCCGCTCTCTGGTTAGTTAATGCCTGCAGTATTATAGACAACGATGATTCCTCACAGTCAGCGGACTGAGAGCCCCTTTCAGTGTTTGCTGAAGACACAGATACAGATACAGATACAGATACAGAGCTATAGTCCTGCATGAAGAAGGAGCCGCAGGCGCTACAAATGTCAAAATTGTTGTAGTTACTGGAGTTGTTGAAATTGTTGAACTTTTTATCGGTGCTACTGAGGCTGAAGGATGCTGAGAACCCTCATTCAGGCTGTCTCTACCCCCATCAAAACTAACAGGGACATCAGTCTGAGGTGTAGAACCCCCAAGATTGAATGTACTAGTTATTTGCTCTGCTTCGACTTCAGCTTCAACTTCAGCTCTGGCCGTTGCAGCAACCTCCGCATTACTGGTATTAGATAGTCTCGAGATGATAGCTTTAACATCGCCCTTGGAGGCCACCCATTTCCGCAGAGGGCCAATCCCGGAACCAACACCAGGCTTTGTGCTGTATGCCACAGAGTTCTTTATTCGTCCCATATCAGCGGCAACTTGAGGTTTAACTCCACCACCCAGGCCATTAACTCCTTTAGTTACTTTAGTAGCTTTCGGCCTTTTTGCCTTTGTGCCTTTGCCTCCAGCTAGAGGAGTACGTTTCTGAGTATAAGGCTTCCCACCATACTGTTAGAGTTAATCTGGGTGGCTTGCTGATTTATGTCCCCGTCCTAATGGTCATTCTGTGCATTTACCATACAGCTTCCAGTCTCAGATTCCTCCATATCCACTATGTCCGCAATATCAAAAGATTCACCAGTGATTATAATGTCTTTAGTCTGATATTCCATAGGGCCTGGTCGTTCCAATAACTCAGAGGTGCCACCACTAAGCAAATTTCTATCCTCTGCACTTGCGCTATTTAAATCATATTGCGAATACATCTGCTTTGGATTTTCACCATTCTCCTCAAAGTTATCAGACTCAATATAGGTCCTCTTGTTTATACAATTATTATCGCCTCCATCAGCCTGATTCGTCATGTTCTTAACCACACTGGCCTGTGCCCTATAAGCCAGATCTCTTTCTTCACAAGTTTCACAAGTTTCTTGACATTCAAAGACAGATTCTGATGCTAAAGACGATGATAACACAACTGTGCAAGAAGAAGGTCTTTTATCACCTTCCCAGCCTTCCTCAACTGCTGTATTAAGCATTTCGGCCATCACAAGACCCGGGATGGAATTCTCCGAACCGCAGGATTGTAGCAAACCAGCTGCTCTGCCTTTGTGAAGAAGCAGTAGGATCAGTTTGCCTAACTGTGAGTCAGAGCCTGACCCAAGCGCTGCCTCTGAGACCTGGGGTGAACACACAGTCCCGGCTCCTTCGCTGCCATTTCCTCCATACCCGGCTGCACTGGGGGCCTCTGTGCGGCCACGTCCTTTAGCGGCGCGTTGCGGGCCATACCTGTCTCTTGGACTGCCATCAACCCTGCCGCCAATCCCCGCCTGATGATTTGAACGGGAGGACTAATTCGTACGGGAATCGGCACCCGTATCACAAACCACCATGTCGCTCGTCCAGCGAAGATTAAATCCCGCAATTGCCTAAACCGGCACATCAGCTGTAAGTCTGCCGCTCTATACTTGCTCCGTACTCGCCGACAATATTCCGATGTGGGGGAGGCGGGAGATAAGCATCAGCGGCTACCCCAGGGAGACCTCGGGGAGAGGCATCCTCAGACTCAGAGTTGATCCGCCATCTTCCTCCCTATTGTGTGTTATTGTGCCCTGAAGCTGGGGTTCAAAACCATCTTGAAAAGGACCACCACACATCCATAAACTTCAATATTTATCATGCAGAACATATCAGATGCATTTTTTATCTATTCAGTTTTCTGATGCGCTCATATGCTCTAAAAAATATTTTCCTTTGTGGTTTTGCTATTTTTGATACTAAATCATACACACATTTTATCGAAAGGCATCTTATGTAGTATCACATTAATTTTACATATAATATGTGCATTCTGCAAGATGGCTTTATTGAATAGAATGTCCAAATTTAACATCTGAAAGATCATCATCCACAAATCATTATTCTTTTGTGTTAAACTGGCGAGAGAAATAAATATTTCAGTGGTTGGATTGCACAAGGTGTGAGCAAAAAAACCTTTGCTAAAATACAGCTTTGCCTGGTGACCAAATTGTGTTTTCAAAAGCAAATCACTTTACTGCAGCATGACTCATTTGCTGTCTATCATATTTGAGGAAATTCAGTCCGGTATACGTGAAACACAAAAATACCATTGTATATCATTTATTAGACACTATGCCGTTACAAATAGAGACCAGCCATATGCAAATTAGACTTGGCCCTGTTCCAGTAGGAACAGTCCAGCCCAAATGCCGGGCTTGGTCCTCTCAAAACAGGAACACAAGCATCTCCATAGTGGTTTCAGGCATGTTGGGCCTTTTCAGTGGGGTGTTGCTTATGTTGGTCTGGTATATCTGGGCTTATTGTTTATTACATAGGGCATCTTATTCAGAAAAATACAAATGTGAGGGGTGGTATTCTTACATTAATCTCAGCCACTGATAATTACTTTAGCCTCATTCCTGTCAATAATCTTTTGTCCCACATTTTGTTACTCCAGATAGAACAGACACATGCAAACTAGGCTTGATGCTGCTTCAAAAAGAACAGCAAGCAAAACTGCTAGACTTAGCTTAAATCTCACAACTAATGTTCCTTTTTGCCGCCCCTCCTCTACTGCTGGGATACACAGCACTGATAATGGTTAGTGAATGAAAGGCAAGAGCTGTGAATATAAAGGGCCTGTATCTTCTGCTCTGACTCTGAAACAAGAAAGCTGTGTACCTAGAAAGAACCCAGCCCCCACACATTTTTCCCCTCTTATAAATGCAGCTGTCTTTCCATGCCAGAGGCTTCATATTGTGCTCTGTAGCTAGATCCTTAAGATATAACAAATGATTCTGAAGTAAAGGCTTAGACAGTTAGTGTATAAGAATCATTGGTTTTCTGGAATCACATAATAGTGCTGCCTTGCTTTTTTCCTCACCATGCTTAAATAGAGTTTATCTTTTCAAAGCAGATTATTTGCCTTCTTCCACCTCAAATCTAGGGATTGAGTAGGTGGTTTCACTGAAAAAGGTGGGTTTGACTGTATAATTTAATGTACACCAACACGAGCCTTCCTTTTATACAGAGAATGGATGTTTAGGCATAGATGGAGCATCATGTTGATAATTCCTTGGAGGTGGGTATCCAAATGTACGCTGGAATTAGGTGTCGGGGTCTGGGGGCGGGGTGTATTTTCCAATTTTGTTTGGAAAGCTATTGAAGAGTTGCATTCTCTAGTAGTGTGGCATGGTTCTGAGATTTGATAAATGAAATAGACACAAACACATGCCATTTTTAGGATGGATGGAAAGGGATGAGGAAGGCGATGATGGGACAATAGTCAGGTTACTTACTAATCTTCATTGCTCTCTGGTGTTTCTTTCCTTATTATAGGTGAGTTAGACCAGATTTTGAGAAATGTTGGCAATGGGATTTCAGTAGCGTGGGATGGGTTCAGCTCAAGAGGTGCGTACTCCTTTATTACTCCTCATAGTTAAACATCAGCCTCCGGAAAGCAATTGACATTCTCTGCATTTGCTCTCAAAATCTCCATCCCCAACTATAAATTACTAAAACCTGACGAAACCTCAGAAGAAATATGTGGTCGTGCTTTCACAGAAGGAATAAATATTGGTTTGTGAGGTACTCCTATAACAACAATTCAGCTTCTTTTTAGAACTGTTGTTTGGGAAAGGGTCTAGCTTTTTGGGTATGTGACCCAGTGTTGATCCTTCAGCTCCTTGGGGTTTGTCTGGGGCTTGTTTCCTCCGCTTTGAAGGCTCTGTGGAAGTCATCAGGACCTCTAGAGAGCCTTGGATGGTTCACACCCTATTCTTAAAGTTGCTCCCTTTGACTTTTTGAATAAGCTTTTTAAACCTTTATTCTTACCACTGCCACCTCGTCCATAAGATTAGGGGTTTTGCGTTCATCAATTTTTCAGGCTCCCTAGCTTTGTGTCTTTCTTGAAAGAATGATTCATTCTCTGGGGCTAGGTTTCGTTCCCAAGATTTTATCCAAATTTAACACAGAGGCTGAAATATTTCTCCTAGTGTTCTATTCAAATCCACTCTGAAAGAATATGCTTTACATTCTCGAAACGTGTGTAGGACAGTGCCATTTTTAGGGGATATTGTTGCCTCATTCACTCAGTGCTATAACATGTTTGTGAACTTTAGTGCTGCAGGTGAGGGGCTTGCCCCTTACTCCTCCCTCTACTCTGAGTCGCTGGCTAAAATCAACCGTTGTTTACAAGCTCTTAGGAAAGCAGTTACCTAGACAAATTCAAGGAAGTTCTGCTATAAGGCATGTACATGTGGGTTAAGGGAAAGGGGGTCTCATTCACTGACATTTGTTTGACAGCTGCTTGGGCTGTACCATCTAATTGTGTGTCTCATTATAGAATTGATGTCCAGGTTCATTATCATTCAGTGTTTGGCATTTGAGTCTGTCTGTTGTTCCTGGTTGAGGAGATTTCAGTATTTCCATTGGAGATCTCGCATGGTTATTTCATTCTGGTTGAGCCACTTTGTGTGTTAATCTTAGCTTGGTTATGCCCTCTGATATAAGGATATGAAATCAGAAGGTAATGTCCAGATTACTTACAGGTAATCCCATTCTTCTGATTTTCTCTTCACCGCCCCATACCTTACTCCCTCTCACCAATCTGTCTGCAGCCTTATTTTCTCAGCCTGTGCAGTTGTACGAGGAGGGAGGGTTGAGGACACCTATTCAGAATATCATGGAAGGGAAGGCATGGATCAGGTTTTTCAAGCAATGAGAACAGGCAGTGATGGTACTTTGATCGCACTTTTCATGTAATGTGCCACTGTGTCAGTAATCAAAATTGTACAGAAAATGTCTTTCAATGTGGTGCTATATGATACGAATGCATCATACTACCCTGAATGCATAATACACTTCAGCCTGAAGACCTCCGTGGTAACTTGAACATCGAGTACCACAGCCAGCACTCACTACAACAATCAATCAACATGAAATACAAGCTTGAGTGAGAAGAAATACTTGGCTCCTGTCCTTGAATTGTTGGATCTGTAAATTACTAAGAGAAGTGGAAGCACTTCATGTTGATTGATTGTTGCAGTGAGTGCTGTGGTACTCGTTTTTCAAGGATCATGTTTTTGTGGAGGCTTAAAGGTGTTTGCAGGTATTAGGTCTGGGATGAGGAAGAGAAAATACGAGCAATGGGACAATAACCAGCCTCCCTTGCAACAGATATAAACAGACAGCCTGTTCTGTTCCAGTCGTAGCATCTTTACCTCTCCCCAAACTCCTCTAAATGAGGTATACGTGGTCACGATGCAGCACTCTTAACAAGAATTCTTTACTTTAAACAATTAAAATAATACACTGCTTCTGAGAGTCAGATAAATGTTGCAAAACTCTAAAACTGCTTTTATTGTGCAGTACTGTAACACTTTGCTTGCTAAAAAACATAGGTTTACCTCATCTCCAGATCTTCAGTCTCTTGTGGGACGAATTTATATAAGGCAACATAGTTATCCTGGAGACCCTGACAAAGAAAAATGAAAAGGACAACGTTTTATAGTGTTCAGCTGTGTCTGGGAGCATCCATTACAACAGTCATAAATCTCTTTCATCGTTCCAGGGTGTTGATCACTGCCACATTCTCTTGATTTCCTTTTATTTTAGGTTCTGTCATGAAGGATAATCTTACATATGTATTAGTAATATAACGATTTCATGGAATTATTAGGTTACTTGTTATCAGTGTGCATTCTCATAGGAATAACACGAGCTGAGGCTAAGTAAGCAACATTGTGCATCTCGTGTAAGCAATCCACTAGGCGGGTACTCCGCTGGACATCAAACAGATCCCTATATGTACTGTGAAATAAATACCCACTTTTGCATAGGGGACTTATTCAAACGAGTATTATCTAAATTATATGGCGCCGTGAGCTTGAAAATGAGGAAAACAATGTATTCCCGCTTTGATAGTGACACATATTTAGCGCACCCCCTATGGTGCCCTTTGGAAGAATTAGGTAAGTCCTGTGGTCTCACTTTTGGCAAACAATGCAGGAACAGACAGCACAACGTTCCAAACTCATGGTCAACTGCATGATTTTTTCCTTTAAAATACAGGCCTTACTGGCACATGCATCAAGTATGGCTTTTGCCTACAGGCCCATAGGAATGAATGCACGCGCAATTTGGGAGTACCCATTAGGTACTCGCAAATTGCGCATGCAATTTCAAGGGTGCAAGGGTGTCAAAAGGACACCCTGCTGCACCTCTGAAATGGTAATGTTCACCCATGTTGCGCACACAAGGGCATGTGTTTGTGTAACATGTAACTTTGAAAAATGCACTTTAGTGCATTTTTCAAAGTTTTTGCAAATTACCAACCTGTTTTTTTGGGGGGTAATTTGCAACCCCTGATAGTAAAATCGCCATTTTAAATTGCTACTAGCATTGCATTGTGATTCCTTAAATGCAATCGCAATTTGCGATTCTTGCATTTGGGATGATGCATCCCAAATGCAAAAATACTGGTCGCATAGGGGCAGATTCTGAGAATCTGCCTATTTGCGACCAGTTTTTAGTTTGATGCATGGGGCCCTATGTATCCATGTGCAGACAATTTGTTCGACTGTGTCTGTTTGTTGTGGGTTTACCTGGCATTGAAAAATCGGTTTGAAGTGTGTGGGCCAGAAAAGGATATCGCATGTTAACCTGGCCCCTTTCTTCACTGCCGGATGCCCAACTGCATCTCTCCTTTTCCAGTTCTGTGCTTTCCACAGCCACTATTTCCCAAGCACACTAGACACGGTTTTATGGCATATTCCTTGTTATGATGTATTATTAACTAACCTGTGGTAACCTTCAATCTCCTTTATGAATGCAGATCCAATTGTGATCTTGATGTGATCTTCTAATCCAGCCCACCTGCACCAGTGGAGGCCGGCATGGCTCACAGATGTTGGTAGAGGGTCGCGTGGGGGGAATAAAAAAGAAAAACGTACCTTGCAGCCGGGTCCCGTGTCTCTGCTCCTGCTCTCCTGCCCCCTACTCCAGGAACAGGAAGCAGGCAATCAGGCTCCCTCCCCTAAGCCAGCAGCGTTGTGATTGATCTGAGCGCTGTGACACAGTACTCAGCCAGGGCCTGGAGGGGTGGGCATGTTCTCCATGCAGGCTGTAATGCAGCCTGAAGGGAGAATGGGGAAAGTGTGCATGAGGGCAGACCAAATAGCCATTGCGCACTTAGGAGTGTGCAAACCACTCCTTCCCTGTTGCGTGAGCAGAGCAGCCCCACCCTCCCACAAAGCAGCAGGGCATGAAGCATAACATTATATTAGCTCTAAGTTAATATAGTTTTATGTTTCTACTTGGCACTGCTTAAAAGCAGTGGAGCAATGCTCCTCCGCCACAGCGGAGCAGCTGCCACTGACCGGCACATAAAAGTGTGATAAATATTCAGACCAAGATTTATTAAGATTTTGGGGCTGTCTCGCGCACCATGCAAGGGGACGCAGGAAGCCCAAAACTTAGAAGGAGCTTTACCAAGCCACGCAAGGCCACCTCGCGTGACCCTGTGTGACTTGGTAAATCTGGAGTAATGCAAGGCAGTATAAGTCGCTGACTTACCATATGGTGGGTTCCTACCCCCTCCCTTTTATGCAGCGCCTACGTTAATGCTAGTTTACAGATTGTGCACTAGCACAGGCACAGGACAGGAATGCACCACACCGTGATAGATGTGGTGCATTCCAGCCCTCTCCCATGTGCGCAGCACTGGGCAGCAAGTTGTATTGCTGCCTTGCATTGCATAAAAAAGGTTAAATCTGTCCCTAGAAGTATAGAAACAGAAAACACCAATGTTGATGCTCCCACTTTTGATGGAAATGTAGAAAATTTAAGTCGAAGTGACTTGTCTAGTCTTGTAAAAAAGAACGTAATGTAAGTAATAGTCACACTCACATATAAATACTAGGACCTGGATATAGCGTTTGAGGCCGGGTACTCGTTCCAGCTCTGTAGAAAATTCAATACACCTGTGTTTTTTGTTTCAATTTAAGTTGCTTCTGTAACTCATGTTCACTTTTAAATGTAATGCCCTATTAGTAAATCATAATAGAGATTCCCCAGGCTGCCAGGGACACCATTAACAGCACTGCCCATGAACAGCACTGTCTAAGAGCATCATTGTCCATGAGTTATACTGCTGCAAGGTGACTTTCAGGATACGTTGCTTTAGTTTCACACAAATTGCACACTTCCTAGGTCAAGTTAGAGTCTCATCTAGCCCAAGATTTCATTGGATGTCAGGAGATCCTCAGTTTTAATCTACGTGGATTTAATTAACATGCCGTAACCAGGTGCATGTACTAAATCACTGTAAAGGGGTAGCACTGCAGTGTTTTTCCACAATACTATCTCGAAAGAATAACTTCCTGTGATTGTCATCGGATTTAGCACCTTAGGAGATAAAGATTCATCCAGGAAATGATAATTTTGCATTACTACCCATTTCTAAAACAGACACACCAGGTATTTCACCGGTGTACTTGAAAAGGATGGTAGCCTCTTTAATAATAGCTGTAGGAGTCTGCACATATTACTAATGGGCTGCAGGTTGTCTGTTATCAAGAAAGAAACAAATATTGTCCTGTAATGATTGATCGTCATCACAACTAGAGGTACTACAATATGTACAGTGTTACAGGGTCGAGCTCCATTTTGGTACTGATTTTAAGCTCAGAAGATGGGGAATATATTGGTATTGCATCTGTATGTTATTCAAGAAACTGTGAATGAGTTAGAAACATCTTAAGTTGTAGTAAATGCTGAGTGTGTGTGAGCATGCCCTTTTTCTTGGTGTGCTTGTTGTAGAAGTGTTTAGGCACCACATACTCTGCAAGTGTAATGAAGGAATAGCATTTAAATTCACAGATCTCGGGCTGCCATTACATTGAAGCCATGCAACATTACAATATATTTTTGAATTAATTGCCATTTGCATCATGATAGCTGCACACACTGTGTTAGACCTGCCAGCCTTAGGGTGGTCTTCCCCCAAACGTTTTGCCTTCCTCCTCCATTTTTCTGCTCTTGTTTTTGCTGGCCTTACGACTCTGTGCACTTTACCACTACAACCAAGTGGCAACGTGCATGTGCTCACTCTTCAAAACATGGAAATATTGGCTTATCCTCAATTGGTATATTTAAGGTACTTATAAGCCCCTAGTAAAGTGGCACTAGGTGTTCCCAGGGCCTCTTAAGTAGCCCTTTAAACATGTCTCAGAACTGCCATTGCAGCCTGTGTGTGTGTAGTTTTAAACAGCCATTTCGACCTAGCAAAACAAACCCTTTGCCAGGTCCAAACATTCCTTCTTAATACATATAGGTCACCCCTAGGGTAGGCCCTGGACAGCCCAGAGGGCAGCATGCAATGTCTTTAAAAAGTGGGACATATACTTTTAAGTTTTACTTGTCCTTGTAGTGAAAAACTCTTAACTTTGCTTTACTACTGCAAGTCCTATCTCTCCCATAGCATAACATTGGAATTCCCTTATTAGATTTTAGAAGTGTAATTTCTAAATGGAAGTAGCTAACCAGTTCATGTTTGGCTTCTCTGACATCACAATTTAAAATCCTATGTTATGGTGAAGTTGGATTTTAAATTGTTTTTCTGAAAATGCCACTTTTAGAAAGTTGGCATTATCTTGCCTTAGCCATTTAGTGCCTGTAGCCCGTCTCTGGTCACATGACTTGGTGCAATTGGCAGTTGAGCTCTGTGTATTCCTCCTAGAAAGCCAAACACAATAGGGAGCTTGGGGTGTCTGGATGGGCCTTTACTGGCAGGAAGGGAGAGAGGAGCTGGGCACAGCTCCAATCACACAAGAATAGGCTGTATCCTGCCTCCAGACAAAGGCCTGCATAACCTCTGTAGTTAGTCTGGAGCCAGGGCAGTGAAGGCAGAATGCCTGGGGACCTCAAATGGAAATCTCTAGAAGCTTCTTCCCCACTTCAAAGGCACAATTAGGTATACATTCTGAACCTTAGAGAACAACCAGACTTCCACTCTACTGGACTGCTGCTCTAAAGGAACTTCTGCCCTGTTGTGCTGACCTGCTCCTGGCTGCCGTCTGACCTGAGGAAGAAGAACTGTACCTGCAATTTCATCTTGAACACAGGACCCCAGAGTACCTCCAAGGGCTAGTCTACTGGCCTCCTGAGCTGAGCCTTAATGACATAAAAGGCTCCCCAACCAGCGACTGGACCCAGCTGTAGCAAATCCCTGACCCCCGTGGTGCCCCTCAGGTCCTGGACATTTGGTGTAGCTCAGCATGCTCAAATCAAGCTTTTGGGCTCTTTGAGATCACAAACAAGTCTGTTCGCACCAAGACCACACCGCTCACACTGAAATCAGAGCAAGTCGCTGCAAGCCTGTATCTTTGCATTGCAGCATCGACGCTCGCAGGGGACAACCAACGTTAAGTACCAACCCGCCCATTCGCCGACTCCCGGCCTGCTGCTTGTACCACGCCAACAAGTGCTTGCACCACTCTCCTTGTGACCCTCTCAAACGCTCATGGGACTTGGCATGAAAACTTGAGAAGTTAACCCTTCAGCAAGACTTATCTGGGACTGCACAACCCACGCTCCATCGCGGTCAGCCTGAACTTTTGACTTTGACCCTGGCCAATGTGGCCAGCTAGCCGCAGTTAGCTCTTTGCACTTCTAGGTGCTATTTTTTGCTTTATTCTTAAAAAATACATAACTGCGGATCTACCTATTGGCTTTTTGTCATTTTGGTCTTGTTTTATTTATCAAATTCAGCTCCATTCTTCTGGTGTGAGATCCTTTTTCTGTGGTGTTTTCACTGTTTTACTGTTTGAAGTGTTTCACAAACACTTTACACATTGTCTCTAAGTTAAGCCTGGCTGCTCTGTGCCAGCTACCAGGGGGTTGAGCACAGGTTAATTTGGAGTTTGCTTGTGCCTTACGCTGAAAAGGATTAAGGTTGCTGCTTGAACAGGGCTCGTATCCCAGTCAACCAGTAAATCAATTTCTTACACGCTGCCAAATATTTGGCTATTGAAATGGGCAAGCGAAGGTGTGGTGACCCCAGATTTCGGCGCTTTAGTTGAATTCCCTAGAAGGCTGGAATACCCATGGTGCTGAAATATGCAGAAATAACAATGTCTACAAACCACTTAACAACTACATCTATACTGAGAACCACACAAAGGATAACTTTTCATGCTGTTTGTTTTCTAAAAAGGGTATTTAACAGTTTTTGTGGAATTTGCCTGGTATCTCAGTTAAAGTATAGATAGGCACAATGTATGTCCATAGCCTCAGCGAAGGAGGTACGATAACTAAATGTCAAGCCTCATGCCGACACTGAGTCCTCTAAAATCAGCAGTTAGTTTGTAATTTAATCTCTTTCTTACATGAAAATCTAAAAAAGCTCAGACTAACCTGGGGATTGAAACAGTAAAACAGGTTGTACACTTCTTTATGTAAATACACTGGAAACTTATTTGTTCATTGTAGAATCTTTATCAATAGTAATAGGTTGAAACTCTATGGTAGATTAAGTATAGTTAAAAGGAAGCCCACAATGAAAATGGAATCATAGTTCAACTCTGATCTTCACTGACTTCTGCCAACTGCAAGAGGGACCCTTCATGGCAATGGACAATAAAACCCACATGAATTTCCAGCGCAGCACTGGACTTCCCCCGCTCTGCCAATTGCTCAAGCTTGGATCTCCTTGGAAACTGAACACTCCTAAACTCACTCTTAAAACACTCAGCATGGATATAGAAACTGGTCACAACATTCACACTGCCTGAAACAGATTACAACTTACTACACTTCACCTTTCTTCAGACAAACACCAACAACCCAACACATAGATCAGCATGTGGTTACTGCACACACGTCCTCTCATAAACACAAACAGCACTATGCACATTATTCAAAATGCCTCTCCTAACCACACTAAGATTCCATACTGGGCTTGTTGGTGTGGTATGATCCCCCTTATCAAGACATATTTCAAAACACAAACCTTTGTCAATGAAGTTTTTTGCTCTAGATTTGATCATTGGTTGTCTCATTAATACAGAGAATATTTGTATTCTCTAGTGTCTCGATTCACAGAGGTAAACTTAGATGTTTGGTCTAAACTTAGACCAAATGTCTTAGTTTATGACTTTGGGAATTCACAAAGGGCATTTACGAGTACTATCTTTATGCCCGCACTAAGGGTTGACTGCTTAGCAGAAACCGAGTTGTATGCCAACAGTGGGCCCGTTTCACAAAGGGACTTATGTGTAGCAAAATTACGAGTGAAGAGTCTCAGCACTCGTGGTGGAATTTCTGTACTCAGGGCGGAATATCAGCATGGCGAACTGGAGAGAGTGTGTCGTGCAGAGATTTCACCCCGAGCGCGGAGACTCTGCCACGACTGTGAGGACTCCACCATGAGTGCAGAGACTCCGCATTCGTAACTTTACTACTCATAAGTCCCTTTGTGAATTGGGCCCTATATGTTTAGGAGATTGACTTTAGAAACAGGAAAACTTGCGTATTCTCCAGATTTGTTCATGGGTTTTATTCCATGGTTGAAAGTAATTCTCGAGTCACTCAAAGCATTTTCCATCAGCACATAGTTTAGCCTCTTGATCATGGGGTAATCCACTGTGGTGGAGATGCCCTCCACAAAAACCAGGCCCAACAACATAACAACAAAACATACAGACAATAAGATATTCATACTAGTCTGAAAGAACAACACACTCTCTTATAGCACACATTGCTCACCCTCTGCAGCCATAAGCTGGCCACAAATTCTAAACATATAAGTTACTTCCCATTATAAAACAAGCTACCCTAAAGCAGCATGTAAGCTGTGATACCGAAATACTAGAAATGATCTATTAAGTGAACAAACAAGGAACTAAAAGTAATCATTTTTTTCTATTCGATCTGCCTCCTATCAAAAAAGCAGACAGCACCTCAGTGTGGGGAAAATGAACCCAGATCAACCTCCTCTTCCTATGGCTTATGATCATAGCGACAGTCTCCCATTATAGTTTCCTCTTGCTGTGTCCTCCAAATGAAGCGAAAAACCGACCCTTTACTTTCTTGTTGTCTGTCTCTTTAAACAAGCACACATTGCCAAAAGCAAAGGCTACTGAAGAAGGGAAATAAGCATAGGTATGATCCTTCAATGATGGACTCACAGCATGGTCAAGCTGACAAAAAACAGTAGTCCCCCCATCGCTTGAGACCCTTATGGGTGAGTAGTCACGCTTTACAAGACACCTGATTGATTGATTGATTGATTGATGATGGAAAAAAAAAGGTTGGGTAGCATTTCCCTGACCTAAGGATAATGGCAACAACATCTGCTGTGGCAGTCATGGGTAACACATGCTCAAGTTATACTGCTCAGAAAATTAGACGTCTCCATCTCAATACAGGGAGGACAATCAGGCAGACATGTAGGCACATGCTCAGCACTTGTTTTCCATCTATTATAGCCTTTGATAACTGCAGCTTTAAGATTTTGAAGCTCTGCTTTGAGATCGGACAGCTCGCTTGGGCAATGAAAAAGGAAACTGTTACCTATTAGTGCAGGAAAAATCTATAGATGCTGCAATTCCGGCATTTTTTACCCTTTTTCTCAGCTTCAGGTAGTAGCAAAGAAACCGTAAAAAGTTGTGATCTTCTGGATGAGAGATTATGTAAATTAAAGGGGTTTCTTCTGCAATATGGTTTTCATGTTGACCTAATTGGGGACAGAATGGATGCTGGGGGCTGCCCTTGATTACCTCTGTTTGAATGGAAATGTTGGTGGGACAGCCATCCTGAATATTTTAGACCACTTTTCAGCCATTGACACTGTTAATCATGCTGTATGTATCAGGGAATTTCCTAGAGATCAACAGTGATGTGCCCTGGCCTGGAGTGGTCCCATTGTCTCACTAGGCCATAGTTTGGTCAGTCCTACACTATATTTTGTGGTGTTCGCCAAGCGCCTCTAGTTCACCTGTGCCCAACATCCAAGGGCAACTGCTTTCATTCAGTCATTCGACTTTAAATTTTACTCATATTTAAAATGTAGTTAGTGCTGAAGCTGGAAGTAGTTGAATTCTGTTTAAAATTTTGTTTATTGCCAATCCCTACATTAAAACACTGCAAAAACATTAATTATTGCAGACAGGGATACAATATGGGATGCCACAGGATAGCCATCAGCTCTAAAAGTATACGTTTATACTTTCCCAATTTGTATGAGTGCTTTCAATACATTCCACATGCAGAGTTTGAAAATTATGGACAAATTAAAACATGTATCCTCCGTTACGCCTGCCTTGAGGAGGGATAAGGTTTTGGCACAAACCCCTGTCTACAATTGTTAGTAGATAAGGATTTACATCAAAATCCATGGCTGGTTGCATGGGACCATCCCCTTTATGCATAAATAGCACATGGTCCTACTTTTAGTTATATTGGCCAACTTTTCAATGCAAATCCTGATTTGCCTGGAAAAGAAATACCACCACAACACTTTGTGCCAGATTTTGTTACAAATGTAATGCAAAGCCAGTGCAAAGTGTTAGTAAATCTGGGCTTTAAGGTTCAAAACAGAGAGAATTTCGTCTTTAACTTCCCGGGTCAGTTCTGTGGTCCCAAACAGTTTTCGCCTACTCACAGCACCAAAGAAAATGTCACCATTTATTTTCTGTAACCCTTGCATCACACTTGTTAATGCTATTATTTCAGCATGGCTTGACTATTGAAGTACCTATCCTAGGGCTAAATGTACGAAGCCTTTTTGAGTTCACAAATAGGCTGAATCGCAGAATCGGACTGTTTGCAAACGCAAAAAAGACATTTCCAGATGCACATAGCCCAAAATGCAATTCTGTAATTTGGGTTTCCGAATCAGTATTTGGAAGGGGCATGTTTAGGGCATCCGTTCCAAGTAGCAATTTGCATTGATAAGTATAAATGTTTTGCAAAGAAAATGCGGTTGCAAAACATTTGCATTGTGCCACCAACTCAAAATTAGTGGTAGCCCATTTGCAAATGGAAAGGGGCCCAAAGGGACCCTTTTCCCCTTGCGAATGGTGGAAAATATTTTTTAACAGAAGGCCGTGCTCTTAAAAAATGAAATTTCAACGTTTAATTTTTTTATTTTTAAATGCATTTTGTTTTTTAATGAAAACGGACAACATTTAAAAACAAGATTGCTTTATTTAAAAGCAATCAAAGACATGATGGCCTGCTGACGCCAACATGCCAACATCCCTGTGATGCCAATGAATCATAATGCATCACAAATTGCGACCTACCTCATTCATATTCATGAGGTAGGTCCATTTGCGTCACACCGTGAATCTGTATTTAGGGAATAGGGGCTAAATAATCCCTTTGTACATTAGTAATAACGATTACCAAGTAGCAATTCGCAAAAAAAATCCTATCTGGTAATCGCTATTACTGTTGTTCAAAACATCTAGCCCTTAGTATTTAATTTGCTACATAAATCAGAAGTGTACAGTCGAATCAGTTCGCAGCAGTTTGTTTGGTATGTGGCTTGAGAGAGATTTGACTATGTGCCACAGGACTATTGGGAGCTGGCTGGTTGACAGTCTGACAGCATATTCAATTGCAGGCCTTCCCTGCCTTCGTGTTGATGTCGCTCTGCTGTCGGTCCTGCAGTTGCACAAGTAGAAGTTGAATCTCCAGTTGGCAGACTCTCCGCCATTGCTTTGTCCATGCTGCTTCTGATGAGTGTATGCGAGGCGCGCATTTGTATGTTGCTTTAAGTGAGTTCAAGGTTCACCGAAACTGATTATGAATGGCAACATCCTCAAACATTATATGGCACATTTTGTGGATTTTTTTTTTTGCATCTTTTATATAGCGCGAACTCGACACGAAGGTATTGGAGCGCTGTACATGAGCACCGTATTTACATTACATATTCAGGCATGGGGAGATTCAGGGGCATATGTATCAACATCTCCATTTGCGATTCTCAAATAGCGATTTTTAAAGAATCGCTATTTGAGAATTGCAAAACGGGATGTATTTAAAAAATCGCAAAACTTTAGCGATTTCTTAAAATTTCTTAATTGCGATTAGCAAATTGCGAAATCGCAATTAAGGAATACCTTCCCATTCATTTCTATGGGCCAGGAGACCCATAGGAATGAATGGGAAGTAATTCTCAAATTGCGATTCGCAATTTGCTAATCGCAATTTGAGAATAATTTCAAAGGTGCAAGGGTGTCATGATGACACCCTGATGCACCCCTGAAATGAGCATCTGTGTGCATATGGCGCACATACATGCCCTAAGTGCATGTATGTGCGCCACGTGGCACTTTGTAAAATTACAAAAAGTGCATTTTTAACTGAAATCGCAAATTACCACCAACTAGAAGTTGGTGGTAATTTGCGATTTCTTAAGGATTAGTCGCAATGCTTTGGTGCGTGGTACATATCATTTAAGAAATCGCAATTTGCGATTTCTTAAATGCTTACGCAAACTTAAGAAATCGCTATATTAGCGATTCCTTAAATTTGCGATGAGGATTTGCCTCATACATCCCGTTTTGCGAATTTTTAATCGCAAACGCTGTTTTTTGCGAATCGCAGCGTTTGCGATTAAAAATTCGGTTGATACATATGCCCCTAAGTGATTTGCCCAGAATCACAGGATGCGGACGCGACCCCGAGGCTCGAACTCTGGTTTCCAGCACCAAAGTCGGCAGTCTAGCCAAGGGACCACATCCCCTCCCCTTATTATGTAGTAAAGGCATTTATATATAAATATGTCTGATTTGTTTTACTTTCTGCGCACTGCATAGGCGTATTTGGATAGGTTTGTGGTGATTTTTGAAAAGTAAATTTCATGTGTGTTGGTCTGTTTATTGTAGTAACTAATCCGAGGTGGAGCAGTTGTTGGGTAGTAGTTCCCCAGGGATCCTCACCTCCGACTTATATTTGCATCTACTTTTCACACAGGTGGAAGTGCCACATCTTGTAACGCCAGGGACAGAAGGAAATGTCGATCTATTTTCAGCACCCGATATTTCCTGGTGTGGCTTCACACATGAAGAACTTGTAATTATGTGGAGTAGAATTATCACACAAAATCAAGGGCTACTCCGCTCCGCCAACCACATGAGCACGAAGGGATGATACCAGAACTTATAAACTTATAATAGTACTGTAAAATCTTGCGTGACAGAAATTGAGGTGTGCCTAGCCACTGAACTTTAACATTCTGTGACAACAAATGAAAAGTGATGTGACAAGGTAGTATTTACTCCCACTTTCACTGATGGGATACATATGTTCTCATTACAATAGACAAGCAGTCCCACGTGTGCACTTGGTAAGTACTGGGTGGGCACGTGTTAATTGTTACCTCTAGGAGCAGTATTTGACAGATGGGTAATTACTGCACTATTCTGATTAATGCACGGGCTATAGGGGATAACAAACTAATAGCATGGGGTTTCCCCAGACCCAGAAGACTACAGTGGGAATCTATTAGAGCACGTTTCACAGTGGCGGCTGGCACAGGTAAGAGCGGGGACACCGGAGGCGAGGTGGGGGGAGTCGACAGATGATGGAATAGGTAAAATTAAGTAAATAAATAAATAAATAAATGAAATCACTTCTCTTGCACTCGCTGCATCGCCGAGTCGGCGATGCAGTGAGTGAAAAGTAAGTGGATTTATTTTTGTAAATTTTAATTTTACCTATCGCGTCATCTGTTGACATTCCCCTCCCACCCACCCAGCCCTGCCCCTGCCCCACCCCACCTCACTGCTCTTACCTGTGCTATCTGTCACTGACGTTTGATGATCCTTATACTTCAGAATAATATGTGGACCACAAGCCTGGCATAGTTAGGAAGAAACACAATTTTATGGATGGAACAATGATTCAACCATCATGCAGATGATCAGCACAGACAATCCTTACACATAGACTAATTTTGGAACAAATTAAAGAGTTATTGGTGCAGATAAGTAGAATTCCGGGGTGGACCATGACTTATTTCCCCCACAAGCATTTATGCAGCGATGAATGATAAAATTGGGATTAATGAATTAAAGCAGGACTCATATAGCCATGTCAAATGCTTTCAAGATGAGTCTTTGCTTCTTTTTAAATGCTGAAATCTACATAGCAGTGTAATAAAAATGGTAATTGAGAGGAAAATAGTGATTAAAAACCCAAAAAGGACCAGGAAATGCCGTCTTATTGGGTATGGTGTGTGTCTGACCCTGTTTCCTGATGCCACATGACAGACAGTGGCCACTTGGCCCCTAGCATACTGGTTTGCTACTGGGGTCCTAGGTCCATCCTACAATGACTGTGCAAACTGGGCCAGGTACAACCCCTGCACACTTGACCCTCAAGGTAGCAAGTGCAAGCAGTCAAAGGCTTCTCAGGAAGACAACGTGAGGAAGAAGAGCTCAGGACTCAACAGTTAACTAACAAGCAAAATAACATATTGTCAAGGACAGTGCAAATCTTTTAGTTAAAATAAAGAAATTTGATGTCACAACAAAACTAAATGCTGCACAGCTCATTAGCAATTGCAGTTAAAGGGTTGTAATCACAGTTATGAACTTCAATAAGGCACTATGAGCCAATGGTGCTCAGGTACAGCTGTTGAGGCTTTTGGGCTGAGTCCTCTGTGATGCAGCCTCCAGGCCTCAAGGCATCGTCTTCAGCAGTGATGTGGCTCCTCTTCCCAACATTGCCAATGGCAGCATCAGTCACTGGCTCATGGCAGATTGCCAAAGGACCCAGTGATGCTTGTTATTGCATAGTCTTGGCACAATTTACACAGAAACCACTCATTGCATGGGTTAATCCTGGCTTGGCTCTCTGTTGTAGTCAGATTTCTCTGGGCACTTCTCATGCCAGGAAGACACAGAGCTTGTCCTCAAGGGCAGTCTTTCCTCCTGCAGGGCCAGGCACACTCCTTCCCTTATGCAGCTTGCAGAGAGGCTTCTAGGCACTAGGTATCTACCAGCAGAAAGCGCTGACTTCATGTGATGTCCTCCCACCACTGGTAGACTAGCTGTCAATCAGGCACCAGCCCTGACTACACAGGAGCACTATATTCCTTGGTCAAGGAGAAAGAAACAAAGGAGATGGTTTTGATCCAAATTGTATACACTGGGGGTTTGGATCTGCCCTCTAAAGCTTCAGAACCGGTTTGGGTTGATTCTGTTTCAATTGTCACTTTCTGGCTGCTTGTTAGACAAAGCCTTTGTGCACAGTGATGGCTCTTGTAACAGGTAGACATGGGGCTGGCTCTATGAAGGAGTATACAAAAAAAGGGCACAATGAAATATGACCTCGGTACACATGGCTGTCATCAGCAGTCCCTAAGCAACAATCAGGGCAAGACCTATTTTCTAACACACACAACAGTCTAACTAACATCGCACCATATACTCTTGCACAACAGCAAGCACCAACCTCCACTGCACAAATAACAGTGCAACAACTATTCACACTACATATTCCCAGACGTCGGCAAATTCAGTGCACCAGAGCACATACAACAGTTGCACCACATATTCTCTCACAATAAAGAGCTCCAATCTCCAATCTAAAACCATAGGAGTGATTGCACCACATACTCTTGCATAGTATAAGTTCCGTGCACCAATGCATACATAACAGCTGAGTAGCCATTGTCCTCCATCCCTGTTACCATAGTTATAAATCACGTACCTTTATAGTAACAAAGAAGTACTCACCGGTTCCTGAATGATCCTATGCCAATATGACAAGTTACACACATGCTCCATGGGATATGAGCATGCATGATGTAGGTAGGACAGTAAGGACACTCCACCAGGAGCGAGTGAGTATCTGCTCAAACTCTAAACCCACTGACTCTCACAGAGTACATTCTACAATCACCACTCACAATATTCCACTCACACATCATTATTCAACAAAGCTCAGCAATAACATATAACATAGTGCATAGATGTTATATATGAGAAACACTTAACTTTAACCTGGAAACTAACTCTTCCCTTTCAAAGGTATATTAAAAGATTATCTTGATCTCATTGATGATATAACTGGAATGCAGATTTGGAACTAATCTCTGATAACATCATCTTCAGGGTATATGTTACCTGGACCATTTGAATGCAGACTTTCCATGGTTCTAGGCTATGTGCTAGAAATAATGCAGCATGACCAACGATTTGGACCCTATTTTATGTTCCTTTACGAAGAAACTAAAGTACTGGAGAGGGTTGTTCTTGAGACAATACAAAGAGGACTAGATATACTGTAAATGGCAGTGCAGAGGAAGATTTTTAAATAGCTCTCTAGCAGCACCTAGAAAACCATCATGCATGTCCTCGTTACAAGCAAGTTAGACCATGGGAACACCCTCTATGCCGGGATCAACAAAAAACTAATGGGAAGGCTGCAGACTATTCAGAACTCTGTGGCCAGAAACACTCTTGCTGCACTCACATCACACCACACCTGAAGGAACTCGACCAGCTCCCCATTCACAAATGAGCACAATTCAAACTCCTCACCAAAACTTTCAAGGCACTACACAACACTGGCCCAGCGTACCTCGACAATCACATCTGCTTTCACAAACCTTCCAGACACCTCTCCACATCCAGACTCCCCTTGAACAAATCCCATGCATACAGAAAACCAGATCTGATGGGAGAACCTTCTCCTACATCACCTGTAAAGTATGGAGCGAACTGCTGCTACACATAAGAGCCTTCTCACTTTTTGAATTCTGCAAGAAGCTGAAGACCTGGCTTTTTGAATAGTCCCACTAGGCCTACATTTCATAACATAACATAGCATAGCATAGCATAACATAACATGTAGGGACATAAATCCTTGATAGGTAAATAAACAAACTTGAAAAGCAACAGAAAAGGTGGTTGGACCTGGGCCCTCCCACAGCCAGCAGGATAGTTTCACAAAGATAGAAGAAATAAAGGAGAACATGGTGATTTATATCTGTTTGTGATCAAATAAACATGAGTATGCAGTATTGGAGCTTATGGTGTCACCAGATTGTTGCAGATAACAAAATAGTCAACCATTGGAAAATAACCAGGCCACTAACAAAAACGGGCTTTTGTTGATGGATTGATAAACCTCCATATATCTTAAAGGCATAAACCTTCATTTTAGTTTTACAAATATAGCAGATTACCTCAACCAATTACTATTATAATTGGACATATGTTGAAACCTCTCCCCATGGTTTTTCATTCCCCTCTTCTTTGTATGCACTTGTATGTGATAGTGAGCCTACGACTAGATAGAAAGGTTGATCTGCATGAGGGGATCTCTACCAATGAGCACTGGTATAAAATGAGATTAATCAATTATAGAACTTTAAGTTTAGAACCTCCTTTGACCATATGATTGCCTCCAATTCACCTCATTGTGTTTGAATGTTTGTATGTGGTATTTCTATAGCACAAACCTAGCCAGAAGCTGCAAGGTGCTGTACATGTTAAAAAATTAGCATGAATTCAATGAGTAAGAAGAAAGGAATTGGGCTGTGGGCGGTTAATGTATTGTGATGTATTGTTCTTGAAAGAGGTTAGGCTTCAACTCTTTCCTGATCCTGGGTGCATGGATGGAAAAGGCCTGCTTTCTTGTGGTTTTTTACACTTCTTAGTCTAAAGTCTGATGGTTTCCTGGCTGCGGGTACGTTGAGATCCACCAGAGATGGTGAATGTGTCTGCTAGATAAGAGGAGATGCTGGTAGTATAAATGATGATGGGAGCTGGCAAGAGGAGTCAATAGAGTTCAATCAGGATTGGGGTGATGTGATCATATGTCTTCAGGCCCTGGATGAGCTGCAGTGTGTGGGATGTCCCTAAGGGGTGCCAGTGTGGAGCCTGGGAGGCCATGGAGTAGGGCATTATCACCATCCACATACAAGAGTATAAGGGCTTGAACAGCAGTTCTGAAATTACTTTCTGAAAGAAATAATTTCACTTTATTTAGAGGAGAGAATTGGTACTAGGTTGTCTTTGTTTTTAGCAATGTATTACTTGAGGGTGAAATCGGCATCCAGGATGACTCCAAGAAACTTGGCATTCAGTGAAGTTGGGGATCAAAGCTGTCACAGTTCTTGTCATTGAGCCAGGTTTATACTGCATCTTGTTTATTGTTCTTGCTGTTCTCGACACATAACAGCCAGGTCTTGGCGATGTGCTAGCAGTGTTTGAGGGGTTGGACATCCGAAGCAGAGTTGTGTATTTTTGACACATTGGTGAATCTTCTTGCTGTTATCTGGGAGAAGAGTACCAAGCAGCTCAATGTAAAGACTGAAGATGACAAGAGACAGTATGGAGCCCAGGGGAATCCCACTGGTTATAGGGATCTTTGGTGACCTGGAGGTGCCATGTGAACAAATGTGTGCTGGTTGGAAAGGTAAGGGGAGAAGTAGTGAAGAACACTGCTGGTCAGAAATTCATTTCAAGAGTACAGGGTGCTTATAATGGTGGGATGGCTGTCTGTGTCGGAGGCAGCTCAGAGGTCCAGCAATATCAGGAGGTGAGGATCATCCTCATATGTGGTCAAGAGAGCATTGTTGATGAAATGTAAAGTTGGGGTCTCCATGCTGCAGCATAATCCGAAGCCAGACAGCTTGTATTGCAGGAGATGTTTAGCGATGATGTGATCTTGAAGTTTCACATTGACTGCTTTTCAATGATCTTGCTGATAAATGCTAAGTGAGTGATGGACCGGTAGTTGGCAAGGTCATCAGGATCTACAATAGGTTTCTTTAGGAGTGAGAGGATCTGAATTATCTTGAGAGCTGCTGGAAATATGCCTTGAATAATAGAGGCATTTACAATGGTAAGAAGTGTATCCTTCCGGTAGGCGATGAGGGCACAACAACCAAGCGCAACAGTTTGTACGGTACATTAGATATATTGATGAGGTAATGATGTGGAAGCAAATAAGACTGCGTTGAGAGCATTAGATGCTTTCCATCCAAAAACCATGAGCGGATTGTTTGCTCGGGTATAATATATGGATATTAGACTGTATATAGGCAGACTTGAAGGGGTTGTTGGAGATTCAAATCTATGAGAAGTAATTAAAATTGGATACTGAGATTCAATTATTCGTTTTTTAGCATGTATTGACATGTGTACTTATCCTTTTTTTCCAGCTCTGATGACGTCCAAGTGGGGACGAAACGCGTAGGCTGACGATTTTATATTGTTTTGTCTTGGAGCGATGATTTTCTTTGAATAAATAAATGGAACATTAATATGAAGCAAGCTTGCCTATGGATTTGGTTTATTAAATTAACACAATAATTGATTGATTACTACAGCAGATACATTGACGCTCCTTTCCATTTGCAGAATTGAATGGTAAGAAGTGGTAAGAGAGCGTCCCCAGGGAGAGTTTAAGGTTTATGCTTTTATGCTGTAAAAATGGTGTAAACATATATGTGTGAGAAATTGGACTATTATGTGGGGTAGGCATCTGCCCCTGTCAAGAAATAGCCACAACTCTTGTCTGGGTGAAAACTTAAAGTCACTAAATTAACTAGCTCCTCTGATAGCTATTGTACAGAGCAGAAAGGCTTAAAAGGGCAATGTGTAAAGCAATTATGCATTACCAAAAACAGTAATAAAGTCACAATGCCAAATGAATTATAAAAATTGAGCAAATTTTAATAGATAAAATGACACCAAAATGACAAAAATCCAAGAAGGGGAACCGGTGATATGAAATGTTAAAATTTTGTGGCTAAATAGCACCAAAAAGCTAAAAGTATCAATGGTTATCAATAGTTCTGTTAAATCGGGATCTAGGCATATTTCAGGTTGACTCTGTTGGAGCACAGGCTTCATACACCACCCAGGATTGACCCAGTCAGAGGTTTTGCCTTGGTATGTAGTTCCTTTTTTTGAAAATCAAAATCCTTTAATGAGGCAAGGCAGCAGGATGTATCCGAGAAAATCCTCACTAAGTCAGAGAGACATTGGACGAGGTCCGGCTGAAGCTGCTGATTTTGTCAGGAAAAGCTCAGATTCTCTGAAATTCAAATTCCGCACTCAGAGAAGTCCCCTCACTGGCCGGATACCTTTGACACCTTTGCCCAGCCAGGATTTTTACCTTTGTATTTAGTCTAGTTTTTTGGAGCTTGGAATCCTCCAGCATGTCAAGGCTGTGTGGCTGAATCCGACAATAAACTCTATGAGGCTCGATACCTTCTTGAGGAGGGCTTGCTGAATTGGATTTGCTGCTGCGTAGAAGCTGTGAGCAGTAGAAACATGTTTTCTTAACCCAGCGAGGTCGCGCCATGTGCAGATAGGATGTGGTCTTCCATCCCTGTTCTCCAGAGGTCAGGGAAGTCCATTAAGGTTCTCAGTGCCTGCTTTTCAGAGGAGGTAGGAGATGCCCAGCTATATACAGCAAAAGGTTTCAGGACATTAGGAACAGCACTTGTGGGTCAAGACTAACTCTAGCAGAGGTCACCAGGAGGATCAAGGTCATGTCGAGCTGGTACTGGTCAGCTAGACACTGCAGGGAAAGACCCTTGGAGTACGCTTCTTTGTCAGGTCACAGACAGCAGGTCCAGTCCTCTTCTGTTCTTCTGCAAGCCCAGAAAATGTTCTAAAGTGGGAGCCTGGTGGTGACACGTTAATGCTTGGCACCTGCAAGCTGATGGGGTGACTCCTGGCTCCTCCCTAACCAATGGGTACATTCTTGGTTACATCCCATCTGGTCTTCCTGCAAGTGGAACAAAACACCTTTCCACATCCTAACCATTGTCTATGCTTGGTGAGCAGTTTTCACCCCTCATTAGGACTAATCCAGGCTGCACTACTGCTAAAGGCCGAATGAAAATTAGCCTCCGGGACTTTTAGGCAGGGGAAAGGTAACTTTCTAAAAGTTATTCTGCCTTAATATTTCTTTAACATCACATTTCACCATTTAGTTGCAGTTTAATGAATATTAAAAAGAGTGTGTTAATCATGTTTCTAACTGGTCCCACTCAGGAGATAACAGAATTAATATTTAATCTTGCATTCCAGTGTTCAACAAAGCCTCCTTAAAGTGAAAATAGCTTTTAGGGCTGATTGGATTTTTTTCTACATGTCTCACTTTTAAATACCATGCACCCTATCTTGTGGGCTACAAGGCTTACATAGGGGTGGCTTACTCATATTTAAAAGGGTGGTTTTCATCTGTCAGAAAGGGTTATATTAACAGATTGCACTGCAGGTTTTACACTGCAGCAGTCAGCCTACACAAACTGGGCCTGAAATCATGTTTGCCCTTACACTGCTGTGGATGGCACA
The DNA here is from genome assembly GCF_964204655.1 of Triturus cristatus. NCBI lineage: Eukaryota > Metazoa > Chordata > Amphibia > Caudata > Salamandridae > Triturus > Triturus cristatus. The sequence continues at coordinate 517,740,091 of NC_140588.1, forward strand.
ATTGGTGCTGCAGTCCAATAGAGCCGTTTCACGTGCAAGCCATGGGTGCACTTTCTACATCATATATTAGGGACTTACAGGCAAGTTAATATGTGCCAAGTAGGAATAAGTCAATTCAACCATTGTAGGAAATGACCATCTTTTGTGTGATGTCCTCCCAAATTGTTTCCCTATCTGCTTTGTTGGCCTTAGATCCCTGTGAACCTTACCCCTACTAACCAGGAGTAAAGTGCCTGTGCTCCCCATTTAAACATGGTTGAATAAGTCAGCATCTTGTACATACTAATGGCCCATAATATATTGTGTGTCCATGTTAGAAATTGGGGTCTCTAGTTGGCAATGGTTTGCACCTTTGGCCATTTAGGGACCCTTGCTTCTAGTCAGAGTAAGGAAGTTACGCTCTCAGACAACCCCTGCACACCCCCATGGTATCCTGGCATGAGCAGGCAGGCTTATGTCAGAGGCAGTGTGTAAAGCATTTGCGCACACATACAGTAACACAGTGAAAACCCTACAAATAGACACCAGACCAGTTTAGAAAAATAGGGGATCTTTATCTAAACCAAACAAGACAAAAACAACAAAAATCCACCATACATATGTCATGATATCATCAAAAATAGTTTATTCACAAAAATAAAGTTTGTAGCAACAAATAGCTCCCCCTATTTTGACATTTGTGTCAGATGAAAATCCCAAAGTACAGCGCCAACCCTGCAATACGCAGGCCGGGCATGGAGTCACACGGACCAGGAAGAACAGTACCTTGGCAAACGATGAAAACAAAGACGGTGCATGGTGTCGGGGAGGTGATGCGTCGTTGCCGCTGGGCGGTGTCGGTTCCTTACGACCACAGGTAAGTGAGGCTTTGGTTCCTTATGACCACAAGGGAGGTGAGGAATCGATTCCTTGCTGGGAGGCAGGGGAAGTGAGGCGTCAGTTCTTTATGGCCACAGGTAGGTGAGGCATTGGTTCCTTATGACCACAAGGGATCTGAGGTGTCGGTTCCTTACAGCGAGGCAGGTGAGGGGAGGCTTCAGTTCCTTACTGTTGTTGGGGAGGTGAGGCGTCAGTTCCTTCTTTTGTGGGGGAGGTGATGTCGCAGTGGCGGCGAGGTGTCGGTTCCTTACGACGGTGCGAGGTCAATGGATTCGGGAGGTCACCCACGTCAGGTATCGGCTCTTCGATGATGAAGCACCAGCGTCGGTGAGGTCGGGGCTGCGGTGTGAGTTGGGGTGGTGCATCAGGAGCATCACATGCAGTGCCCTCGGCTCCGGTACAGGCAGTGACGGCATCAGATTCAATACGGTGCGGCATCGGCAGGCATCAGGGCTGTGGTGCAAGTTGGGGCGGTACGATGTTCACTTCCCGAGAGGTGCCCACGGCTATGTTGCAGGTCATGGCATCGCTCGCCGGTGTCAGTGTTGCTTTTTCCCTCTGTAGTAGCTTAAACAGCAGTTCCAGGTGCAGGAGAACAGAGGAAATTAAGTATTTGTGTCCCTGAGACTTCAGAACAGGAGGCAAGCTCTACCCTGAATCCTCGGAGAGCTTCTTCAAGCAGGATACACAGCACAGTTTAGTCTTTGTCCTGTTCTTGGCAGAAACAGCCACTACAGGCCAACCCAGCAAAGTATCTGCACAGCAATGGAGCCATACTCCTCCTTGCAGGCTCTTATCCTTGGCAGAGGTTCCTCTTGAGATCAGAAGTATTCTAAAATTCTGGGGTTTTATTTATATTTAAACCACATTTTCCTTTGTTCTTTTATGGCAAATCGTCTCCCAGCTCAGTCCAAACCAGTTCTGTTCTCTCTGGTCCAGCTTCTTGACAGGAGGTGGAGACAGCAGTGTGCACAGGGGTCGGGGTCTAGTCAGGTGCAAGGAAAACTCCTCCCACTACTCTAAATGCAACCCCGGTCCACTCAGCTCAGCTCTGAGTCACCAAGGAAAGGCAGAACACACCTCAACCCCCAGTGACCGCATCGAATGTACATCCCTAGCCCCTGTCACTCCCAAACCAGACAGTCAATACACAACTCAGCAGAGGCACATAGGATGGCTAAGCATGAAAATGCCTACTTTCTAAAAGTGGCATTTTCAAACCCACAGTTTAAAAACTATCTTTACTAAAAGATGTGTTACTAAATTCAGAGTTCAGAGAACCTAAACTCCATCTTCCTGCCTTGTCTCCATGGGAAGGTATACTTGTAAAATGTTAAAAAGTAATGCCCATACTATCCTATGGGACAAATAGCCTTTCAATAGTGAAAAACAAAATGCTTATGGGCAGATTTACGTTTCCTGGCGCAACCCTGCAAATCAGCAGGGATGTGCCAAGAAATGTGCGACATGCAATACCATTGTTGCGCCCCCACAGATGCGCCGCATTTACCATGGCGCAAGGATAGGCAGATGCGTGTCTCATCTGCCGGCGTAAGGTTGGTGCAGTGCAGGAGTTGTGTTGCGGGTGCGAAGCAACTCCAGCACTGTGCCAACCCGGCCTATCTTCCACATGGTGCGTCACACCTTATGCCTGCTTCAAGCAGGCGCAAGGTTTTGACGCAGTGGGGTTGTAAAAGTGACTGAGTGAAACCTTGTAGATTTCAATCAGGCACTTTTCCGAGGAGTTCCTGTGACACCCTGCGCCAGTACGCCCACATGAAACTGGATGCAGGTTTCATGTGGCGCAAGGCCTTACAACGTGACCCATCTCCCTAGATGCATCACGTTGTAAAACCCCCGCAGCATTGCGCTAGCTTTATGCCGCCGCTGCGTCACAGAAGTGACGCAACGGCGGTGCAAATGTGGTGCACAGGGCTTGTAAATCTGCCCCTCAGTATTTAACTATCACGAAATGCTGCGAACACCAGTACACGTCCTAACTTTCACATACACTGCAACCTGCCCAGGGGTACTTTGGGCCTACCTGTGGGGTGCCTTACGTTTGAAAAGGGAAGGTTAGGGCCTGGCAAGTGGAGGCACTTGCCAGGTTGACATGGCAGTAGGAATGTCTGGGAACCCTTTGACAGGCTGCTGTTGTGGGTGACACAATCAGTGCTGCAGGCCCACTAGTAGCATTTGATTTACAGGCCCTGGGCACACATGTGTAGAATACTAGGTACTTATTAGTAAATCAAATAAGCCAATCATGGAAACACCAATCCACACACACAATTTAAAAGGAGAGAATATGCACTTTAGCAGTGAATAGCAGCGGTAAAGTGCCCAGTGTCCTAAAGCCAACAAAAACAAGGTTAAAAACAGGAGGCCAAAAAGCAAAAAATCTGGGGGTGAACCCCCTGAAAAAGCCAAGTCTAACAGTCCGATAAAAATTCATATGTTTCTCCTTGACTTATTATTGAGCCTAACACAAATGCAGGACTGGCTGGAAGACGCCTGTTTTTTCCCACAGGTTCGTCAACACACTGGCGTTCTGCATACTGAAAATACTGCTCTATCTCTTTGCCTTCCAAGGTAAAATAATGAAGATGAAAAGAAAGTATTGCAGAAAATCTACAGGACACACGCTCATCTATTCCCTTATATCTGCAGACAAAAACCTTTTGTGTGCTACAAACTTAAATCTACCTCTTAAGTTAGTGGCAGACAAAAGGACCTCCGGCAAGATCCACTCCAGCACTCCTTTGATGGAAGTAATGCATTCCAGAGCGACGGAAATAGAACTGAAAGGTGAATTATTGAAAAATGTCTTTAAATATGAAAATGTGAATAATAACATTTATTCTAACTCAACACAATGATTTAAAGGGCTGAGCCTGTGTTTCGTGGAGCTGAAAAGAATTCTGAGAGCCAACAAGGTCAAACTTTGCAGCCGTTGTTTACACTTCAACACTGACCAAGGGTCGAAAAGTTCGTTCTTGAGATGTTCCATTCATGCACGTCTTATGAAACATCCTCGACAATTCCTTTCGAATGCCAATGTTAAAATAAAATTATATGACGACCTTCAAGGCATGATAACAAGACAGAAGCTTTTAAGAAGGAAAGATAGCCTTAATCGTCGGGAAATGCACTGATCCCAATAAAACGCGTCCAGCAGATGTACGTTTTTTGTGTAATGTATTTGAATTTGCATTTAAGAACTTGCTTGAGGTGATGCAGAATGTCCAATGACTGCAAGCTGGACATATCGATAAAGACTTTTATGGAATGGAATAGATGCTGTGGCATGAACGACGTGGCAACCTGTGGGTTGAACACGTTATTGACTTGAGTATTGTCACCCTGCAGAAGATAACCCTGCAAACATCTTGTAGATTATAACTAGTTTTACAAGGGCAGTTGAAAGAATAACCGCAACCAGAATTTGTAACGTGATATTTTTTTCATGGAAGAAACAAAAATACAAATACGAAAACAAATTTACATATGAGATTAACACAATCATAGACACTTTTATAGTTTCAATATGTTGCCCTCAGAGGGGCATATTCTCAAGAACGTGTGATAATCATCGCAAAAGTAACTTAACGCAACCTACAACATCGCAGTCTATCGTGGAAAATGTACACCATGTTAACCAAGTCACCAGATAAAGCGTCAAATAGCCGCGTTAAAATCAACGCCACGCAGCAAAAATGCGAAACAAAAAAGCTGCGATGAGGCCAAGCGCGATACCAAAACCTGCGAAAACCAGCCACGGGCCTGCAAATCCCACGCGCCTGGCGGGAAAATGCACAATAAAAGCAGAACAAGAAAAACACACCAGAAACAATCCAAAGTGTGCAGCACCATGGATGCATCCTGACCCATCGTAGAGGCCAACGCGAACCCCACAAGCCCCTCCGACCACCAAGGTACAACAGGGTCGGGGAAGGCCAGGGAGAAGAGGGAGAGGAAGACGGGGTGCAGTCCACAGGAAAACAAGACGAGCGTCACGGAGGTGACAGAACACTCCCAGCATCTGTCCTACAATCAGAGTACCTGAAATGCAGCCAGAGTGTCGAGGAGGCCAATGGATGAGGCCAAGAGGCACTGGCATGACGTAAAAACCTAAACCAAGCACAAAGACTCTGCCAACAGGAAGGCAGCAACAGTGACCGGAGGTGGGAGTTCAGCGCCACAGGAGGAGCAGGAGCAAATGGAGGACATTCACCATTGTGGAGAAGGTGCAAGGAGGTGGGAGTACGGACACAGCTCCAAAGGACCTGACACAACAACAACAGGGTGAGTAACGACTGATGGAATGGACTAACTGTTGAGGTTCAACTTGTTTCTGAGCCAACAATGTCATCGACATGCATGTTATGTTTAATATCTGCTAAACTGAAATGTCTATTTGATATTGATGGATGGTTCGGTATATGGTCGGCTTTCTACAATGTAATTTGTCTTTCATGAAGATGTAAAATCAAAATTAATAAAAACAGATTTAAACAAAAAAAAACAGGGTGTGTAACAACCAGGGACTGGGGGACGGGAGGAGATGGACACAATGGAACACATGCCCAATCAAGTATAGCACACTTCACACCCACAATGACACAGGATCATGTCCCTCATCCCTCTGGCACACTGCAACACACACACACATAGCAATCACAATACAAGAGAAATATGCAATGTGCAAATTGAGCTAACTAATTAAAAATCATACAGATAAAATTACAGCATTAAGGAGAAAGAAACAAAGTGCAATTGATAACTGCAAATATAAGAGAACAGTGGAAGGGAATATGAACTCCAAATATGCAATAAACATGTGAAAACTCCAAATATGCAAGAACAAAGAAAGAGAAGGATTACACACTTCCCAACAATATTAACAGAAAAATGAAATTCCAACAGTGGTGACATTGTTCAGGACTGGGAGAATGGAGGACACTAAGGAAGTGTAATGCCCTAATCATTCACCCCCTTTCTACACACCACAGATTCTAGAGGAAACCAAACGCAGTGTTAATATTGTACAGGACTGGGAGAATAGGGGACATCAAAGAGATGTAAATCCAAAGCCACTCACCCCCTTCTACACACATTTTCATGGTAATGCTGTGCAGGACTGGAAGAATGGAGGACATCAAAAAGATGTAAATTCCTCACTACTCACTCCCTTCTGTACACTACACATGCTCAATCATAGGTTAATCACAAGTAAGAGGCGGACAACACCTGAACAACTTCCTAGGTGAGACTCAAGTATAGGGCAAACAACCCATCGCACAGAGGCACAAAAGTATAGGGTACACGACCCATTGCACAAAGGCACAAAAGTATAAAGTACACGACCAATCGCACAATGGCACAAAAGTATAGGGTACACAACTCATCGCACAAAGGCACAAAAGTATAGGGTACATGACCCATTAACACACACCTAAGTCTAGCAAAACCACACACCCTAAAGGATCAGGGTAAATAAAAACACTAGACTCATTCTCAAGCACCTAACAACACATATGAGCTAATAATTACTGATGCCATCACAGCAAACATGGCTTGATAACATCACAGCAAACATAACCAAAATCAAAATAGGAATGGCAAGTAATGACAAACAATTGAAACTGGCAATGAGTATCATAAGTTGGCAGCAAAAAGTCAGTTTACATGACACACCGCATCAAAGAATGAAAAGGTAAGCTTACGAAATACCCAGCAGCAACATGGTACTGAAACATAAAAATACTTATACAGACACAATATACAAATAGGAATAAAGATGATAGTACATCAAACAGCACCAATACACAGTACAGGTTAAATATTGATACCGCTGTGATGAGCAATGTCTCACCGAACCCACTAGTATTAAATCTTTGTTCAGAAAGAGAAAGAAACATGTGCTTAAGCTCACACTCTCAGAAGTGAGATGATCTACAGCCGATAACAAATGGAAGAATGAAGCAGATGACAAATTGAAGAATGCAACCGATAACAAATGGAAGAATGCAGCACCCGCATACCATTGCTGGGTACCAGGTAGGAGAGTGCTATATTCCTCTAAAAATATAATCATATGCTTGAACACAAGGCAGTGGACCGATGGACCCTTCCGGTTGCAGCATCCCGGTAAACCAGGTTATAGACAATGAAACTGGGTGCCAGATAGTCACAGTTCAACAGAGACACATGACGAAGGTCCCTTTATGTCATAGTGTCTCAGTGAGTCAAGGTGTGAAAAATATCACAGTACTCAGGTTCTACGCCAAAATAAAGGTTACTAGTTCAGTGAAATAGTCCTCAATCAAGAATTGCAAACGTTCTGTCACCCAATCTTCACCGTAGGTATTTTCGGCAGCTCCCACTGACGGTGGTGTGAAGGGAAACCTCGGATTTCTAAGATGGTGGCACTTAAGGAAAAATAGTGTTGGGTGGCTCGCGGCAGGTGTGTGCTCATGCAGCTTTGCGCAACGTCATAGGGCAGCTGGAACTCCAGGCATTAAGGGCCTCAAGCGACAGCAGCACAAGTAAGTTGTGCGCACACTGGTGCTAACGCTGAGCTCGCTGCGCCTTTTCAAATGCCACGTAGGGTAACGGCCAACGGACAACAAACCTTAATTAAAGGATAAAAACTCACCAATATCCAACGGTGGAGATTACGTTTAGGACAATAAAAAAAATAGATATTATCCCACCAGTTCCGATGTTGAAAAAAATGACAAAGCGCCACTTCAGACTTCTAAAAAGTAAGTGGTACCTTGATTACTCACACACTCTCTTCGATTATAAAGTACACGCAGCACGGAACCGATGACTGTATGAAGTCTTGCCAGTATCTGTATATGCCAATACATGCCCCAACAGTCACTGCAGGTCGTTGCACAATTAAAGATAAAGGATGTAATCCAATAACTGCAGGAAATGGGGTCAACAACATAAGTCTCAAATTGCCAAATGACAGCAGACTCCAAAGTAGATTGTTAGCTGACCAGTCTAATTCAAGTCCAGTCAGAGTAGTAAGGTGCAGTGCCAATCTTTGTTGAAGCCAGATCCATATATTGATGGAAAGATGTCTGAAGGTTTGCCAGTCTTTTTGCAAGTCTTTAGAGTACACTGGTTAGTACTAAATTGATGTTAAAAATCTGTAGGTGTGAGGAAGATAAAACGCCCAAGGCTGGCTCTCCAGATGGTGGAGGACAATGGTGGGGCTAGAGGGGCGTTCTTCTCCTTATTTTCAAGTTTCTTTTCTTCAAGTAGTTTTTCAGTACAAAAAGTCTTGTTTTAAATTCAAATATTTTTTTACCTCAGGTAGACAGGTAGCCAGTACACGCAGGGTTTTTTCTCCATAGCGTCGCCAATGTTACAAGGATGAATTGTAGGAACTCCAGACGTAGCCATGAGGTATAACATAAGTTTAAGGTTTATTTTAGATTGGATGGAAGATGGTAGTTACAGGAGGGTAGTTAAGATAATCCAAGGCCCCACCAGGAGCAGCATCCTTGCTGCTCAGCCCACAGTCTCCAACTGTGTCTCTCACACACAACCAGGCACTCCAACATTCTACTCTCTCATTAACATTCTAACATTCCATATCCACATCACATTCATACTGGCTGAGCAACAGGGAAAGGAAATCAAGGTACAACAGTTTGAATGGTCGTTCTAACTCTATGCTACTTTAAAACAGGCGATCTTTAGACTAAGGTCTGTATTTATAATATTGGTTATGTCCCTTTGTCCAACATATAAGGGTATTTTAGAGACTGATGATTGATCATGCCCCTTTTATCAACACCCCTGCTGTGTCAGTAAGGCCTCATACCGAGATTGACAGAATTTGCTTCAGGGTACAGGACGCCATAATCTCTGATTCCATATAATGCGAAAATGAGTCTGTCTGAGTAAACTGATAGATCCTGGGCTTCAATATAGGTATAATAGAGGATGTGGAAATCATGGGGGTAGATCAGAACCTCTGATATTCCTTCACTATTAAAATATCATTTATCATTGGCGATTAGAATGCAGTAGGATTGTCACTAGGTTAAACATCATTTTTATTGCTCAACCTCAGAAGGTACATACAATTTTTTTTAGATATATTATATATATATATATCACTTTCACAAACACATTCAAACATATATACACTATATATAGAAAAAATAATTACAGTTACAAATTACTACACAAATATATTTTGTCCTTAGCATGTTTGGAAGGGTACGGGAGTTTCTTAATTTATTTAGTTGATAATCCACCCGGGAGTAGTCCAATGCAGCAGAGAAAAAGACGAAGAACTCTGTTCATTTACTTGCTCCTTGCATTTAAGAGTGAATCAAATCATAGTCCATGTTGACCGTATAGATTCCTCCAAATTACAAAGGTTGATGCGTTTCAGAAATATTTAATTTAGACCTCTTCAGGACCAATGATATCATACAAGATAGTTATATATATATATATATATATATATATATATATATATATATATATATATATATATATTACCTACTGGCGGTCTCCAGCAGGTAGTTATAGTTAGGACCTTGTTTCTATTCAAAAAGCATTATTTGTTTTCGCAATAACTTTTGCGCCGGTAGACGAATGTTCGCGAAATTTTCAAAACTGTGGCCAGTTACGGTCAGCTCCCACCTTGAAAGTTTCGGGGTGATTCGCCAAGCGGGGCCGAGAAAAAAGGGGTGTCGCAAAACATTTCTCCATGTTATTTCCCATAGGAAACTTTAGACACGCCTACAGACCGAACTGCTGAATGGAATTATGCCAAATTTAGCAAAAAGGTAGCCCTTGGTTTAGAAAGAGACCTTTTTTCAAATGGTGTAAATCCATTCAATAGTTCCTGAGAAATTAAAATAATAGTGGTCAAAAAATCAATTTCCCATAGGAAACTTTAGACACGGTTATAGCCAAAACTGCTGAAGGGAATTACACCAAATTTGGCAAAAAGGTAGCCCTTGGTTAAGAAAGATACCTTTTTTAAATGGTGTAAATCCCTTCAGTAGTTGCTGAGAAAATAAGAAAATAAAAGTTTCGATATCTATGGCCGTGATGGATCCGCGCACACTGCAGATCACCAGCTGCATTCTAATTGGCTGTCAACACTTCAAACCAGGAAGTGTTGGCAGCCATCTTGTGCCTCGGTTGAACCAAGGCACAAGAAAAGAGAAAAAGAAAGGTGCAAAACAAGAAAAGGGGCCAGGGTAGAAACACCCTGACCCCCTAGGCCTGCTCAGGGGGTCCCACAAGGACCCAGAGGTCCAAAAAAAGCATTTAAAAAAAAAAAAAATCAGCTGATTTCGCAATGGGTGCGTGAATCCGGCCGCGAAAATAAAAAAATACATAATTGCGGAGGGACAAATGGACCCCCCGCAGCTCCGGGGACTGCCACCCCCCCCGGGGCTTTTCAAAAATATTTGCGGGGTGATCACAGCCCCCCACAGCCCCAGGGACAGTCACCCCCCGAGGCTTGTTTTTTAAATGGGTAGGGGCCTTCAAGGCCCCCCAAGCCCCGGGGACCGCCACCCCCGGGGCTTGTACATGAGTGGGTGTACAAGTGTGTGAATGGATGATTTTCTAGGTGTGTAACTGACTCTATAAGTGAGTCATTAAATGTATCTTACTACAGACTAGTGACTAAACTGTGTGAATGTCTGTATGTGTCTGTCTGTTGGTGTATAAGGGCTGCATGGTTTTGTGAATAGCTATATGAGTGTCTATATGGGTTATTGATTGGTTGTCTGAGTATCTGTATGGGTGCCTGAGTGTTTGTGTGGGTAGGGTGTGTGTGACTCTGTGCATAGATGTGTGACTGGGTGATTCTATGGGTGCATGGTTTTAAGAGTGCATCTGTGATGAACTGTATGGTTGAGTGAGTGTATGTATGGGTGTGTTAGGGATTGAATGTATATCTCAGTTGTACATGTGTCAGTAACTACATATGTGAAAGGCAGTATATATACGTGTAAGAGTATATAAGTGGTATATGTGAGAGTGTGTGATTGTGAGAGTGGCTGTATGGATGAGTGTGTGCTTGTATCAATGATTGTATAAGAACGTAAGAATGTGGTACTATTTTTATGAGTAAGTGAACTTGAGTGTGTATAACTGCATAGGTGAGTAAATGGGAGTGTGATTAATTATTTGCAAGACTGACTAGGTGTGAGAGTTCCTCTGTGGATGATTGGTGGTGTGTGAGTGTCTATGTAGGTGTATAAATGCATATGATAGTCTTGTACGGAGTGACTGTAAGTATGAGTGACTGTACAGGTGAGTGAGTGGAGGTGTATGTAGACCCAAGAGTTAATGAGTGGGTATGTAGTTATTGGTATTGGAGTATCTATGGTTTTCAGAATGGACGTCTGAAATTTTGAGTTGATGTATCAACGGTTAAATTAGGGAGTGAGAAGATGCAATAATTTATCACATGGATGATGTCATCAGTGATGTCATCAGTGATGTCATTTGAGATGTCATCAGTGATGTCATCAGTGATGTCACTGACCATGTCATGAGTGATGTAATATGTGACGTCATCAGCAGTGCATTGCGGGGGCGCGAGTTATAGTTAGCTGAACTAACTATAACAGGGGAATTTCTAGGGTTTTGTACGAGGGAAACTAGTCTTAAAACTAATATATTTTCACATCTAATCCTATAATTTTTTTTAATTCAATTTCACGGATGCGCGCTGGGTGCGTGCTGCGTAAGCGCAGGGTGCGCGAATCCCATGTGACCTGCCAAAAAAGAGATTTGATTGGTTCATTACAATTCCTCTTCTAACTATTGAAAGACCCCACCCATTTCAATCATTCTTCTGTGACCTTCTTTAGAGCACCATCTCTTTGGAGAGAAGAAGATTTTTTAGACTAAGTTTACACTTAGCTCTAACTTTTTTCAACCAAAAATGGCTTCAGGGCAGCAGGCATCACCTGCATCACCTCATACTTCTGAGGATGAATTTTTGGAGGAGGCACCACCCAAAGAACGTTTTCTTCAGTGGTGTGAACATTTTTTACTTTTCCCGAGGGGCAGAATAAGACCAATGCCACCTTGGTCACGTGCAAGATTTGCAAAAGAGTCCTGTCGCGAGGGGATCCTAACAAGAAATACTTGTGCGGCACGGCAAGCATGATGAGGCACACGAGGACCCTTCATCCAAACAATCTTGCACGAGAAGAGTGCCGACGGATGAAAAACACTCCTGCGCCATCCACCTCATCGCAGCCGAGCACATCAAGAGTGCATCCATCAGCCCAAACCTTGGACATCCGTCCTCAATTTCAATTTTTAAAAGTGCTCTGCGCTAAGTGCATTGCGACTTTGTGCTATGGTGAGCAGTCGATCGATCTGATCTGCCGCCGGCAAGAAAGTCACATTTGCTAGTTTTTTTGGGGTTTTTTTTTTATTGTTCCCTGAAGTTCATTGTTTGGTTTCTCTTTTTGTTTTGTTTTTTGCAGAAAAACCAAAAAAAATTAAAAATTGTTTAGAAAACTCAAAAAAATTATAAAAGAAGAAAGAAGAAAAAAAAAGTTCCTGTAAGAACTAACTTTCCTGGTTTAAAAAAAGAGCTACATTTCTTTGTTAGTGTTAGTTTAGATGAATGTATGTGTAGTACGTAATTGACTGAATGAATCCATTAGTAGCGTATGGTGAATGTATAAGTGGAGAACTATGAGGAGGTGCTGCAGCATCACACAGTAACCTCTTTAACTGCAGTGTGCTGTAGTACTTCCGAGGCACAGGGATGCAACATATGTACATAAATATGTTGCAAATCTATGCTTCTGTCTGCACGGCTGCTTAAACTGCTGCCATTTGGTGACAAAGGCACCCTTGCACCATAGTGCAAGGATATCTGTGTCATGTGCTGTTTGTTTTTCTACAGGAAGACACACCTTCCTGCACAAAAACAATGAGAAAATGCATTTTTCTCCTTCAATGTATGCTGAACATTTCAGCATGCATTGAAGATATAAAAATGTGGAGAAATTAAAACAATTCTCCTTGTTGTGCTTTCCTACACCAATTTTAGAATGGTGCACCTTTCACACACATATCGAGATTTATGATTTCTGATAAATCTAGACATGTGTCTTGTTCTATGAGTATTAAGTGCAATCATGCACAACAACACTTATAGAACACCCTTTCAACACAAAGTGGTCTGCATGATGAGGTTGTATTTACATGGAGTATAAAAAGTGCACAGAGTGCCTTTTCCTCTCTTTGTAAATATGAAAGAGTATCTTACACAATAACTATGTTACAAAAAGTGACATATTTCCATTTTTAAAATTCCTTGCGAACGATAAAAGGTAAGCACAGAGTTTTGTCTGCAAAGATGTTCAAAGAAGAATGATTGAAATAATTGCGGTCCTTCAATAGCTGAAATAGGAAATATTATGAACCCCTCAAATCTCTTTTTTTGCATGTCACATGATATCTGATTATGGTCAGATTTCAAAACTACAAAGGTATAAACAGAGTGTCTTTAGAAACATGTTTCAACTTAGTAGCTTCTTGCAGACCTCCTCATTCTGCATATTTAGACTTAGTTAAACCTACCTTCACAGTAATAGGAATAAAAAATGGTACACATTTTTTTCACATTTTATTCCAATCTAAATTCATAAAAATTGCTTATTTTAAAATTTGGATCTGTGAAAGAAAAGGAAAAAAAATATATAACATGTAATAATACATTTTTTACAACACAGCATAATTTCCACAAAGTAGTTTTTTTAGCCTTTTTTGCTGTTCTCAGAATATATTAAATTTCACTAAAAATAGTGATTTCAATCGTATTCATCACTTAACAGCAGGCAAAACAAAAAACAATCTCAAAGATTGTTAAAAAAAAAACAACATGCTATTCTCAACAAAAAAAACAAGATACAAATCACAGATATATAAAATGCATACAGCTAACAAAATTTTATAAGTTTAACTTACAAAAACTGTAAATGTTGTCACCGAATCTAAGGATGAATTTTTGGAGGATGCACCACGCCCACAACGTTTTCCTTCAGTGATGTGGAAATTTTCTACTTTTCTCGAGGGGCAAACAAAGACCAATGCCACCTTCGTCACGCGCAAGATTTGCAAAAGAGTTCTGTTACGAGGGGATCCTAACAAAAAATACTCGTGCGGCACAGCAAGTATGATGAAACGCCTAAGGACCCTTCATCCAAACAATCTTGCACGAGAAGAGTGCAAACAGATGAGAAACACTCCTGTTCTGTATCTGTAAAAAAGAATCACAAATAAATGTATATTAATAACTTTCAAATTTATACTATTCCATTACTGTACAAACACATTTTATATAAAAACTGACTAAGAAACTATAGCCCTGAACCACAAGTGTGACGATGGTTAAAACACTACATGCATAGTGCATACTACTTTGAAGCAGTTCATGCCATAAAGCCTACCTCACTAATAGACTACATGCTAACTGACTAAATGATTACAGTACTATAAGGAGACACACTGGGTGAGTGACAGGGTGTTTGCTAGAAGTGTATGAATACTAACTAGGGAATTGAAGGTGTGAAAGACACCTGTGTAGGTGATTAGAGGACTGCATCCATACTGCATAGGCATTTAAAGCAGTCCATGTGCTAAGGCCTGGCTCACTGCATGACTACTTGGGTACTGACTGAATGATTAGAGTACAGCAAGGAGAGTGTCTAGGTGAATTTATAAGTGGTAGGCTTTTCGCCCAGGGAATGGATTAGTACTTGGTACTGAATGGGTCACTAGAGGAGTGCAAAGGGAGTGACAGGATGTTTGTTGGACTGTATGGATACTGACTAGGGAATTGAAAGTGTGAAAGACAAGTGTCTAGGTGGCTAGAAGACTGCATACATAGTGGATAGGGGTTTGAAGCAGTCCATGTGCTAAGGCCTGGCTTAGTGCATGAATACTTAGGCACTGACTGAATGATTAGAGTACTCCAAAGATAGTATCTTGGTGAATTTATAAGTGTTTGGGTTTTGGCACAGTGAATGGATTAGTACATGATGCTGAATGGGTTACTAGAGGACTGCAAAGGGAGTTACAGGGTGTTTCCTGGACGTGTATGGATACTGACTAGCGAATTGAAAATGTGAAAGACAAGTGTATAGTATGTTAGAAGACTGCATGCATACTACATAGACATTTGAAACACTATATGTGGTAATGTATGGTTCACAACATGAGCACTGGGAAACTGACTAAATCATCAGACTACTGCTAGCTTAGTGCCTGGTAAAACTTTTACATTTTCAGTTCTGGCACAGTGAAGAGAATAGTACATGGTACTGCACTTTAGTGTCAAACCCTGACTCATTTTATCAATGCATAAGCAAAGAAGAGCTTCTGAAGCTACTAAAACTTGACAACATGACCGATTTTAAAACAGTTATCTGTCATCAAATACACTATGTTACCAAATGCTTCTCTCACAATCCTTACCCAAATGTACACAGACTCACAGTGTGATTTTAGACAAGCAACACTATCCCTAGCAGTTTACCAAAACTCATTCACTAGTCTAGAAGAGGTAATGGTACTGCACACAATCTACATATTTAAGTACAGCACATTAGTGTCAAGGCATGACTCATTTAATCAATGCATAAGCAAAGACTGGATTCTAATGCTACTTAAACTTGACAACATGACAGGTTTTAAAAGAGTTATCTGCTAAAAAATACACGATGTTACCAAATGCTTCTCTCACAGTGGTTCCCAAATGCACACAGACTCACAGTGTGATACTAGACAACAACCACTATACCTAGCACTTTACCAAAAATCATTCACTACTTTGGAACTGATAAGGGAACTGCACACAATC
The DNA here is from genome assembly GCF_964204655.1 of Triturus cristatus. NCBI lineage: Eukaryota > Metazoa > Chordata > Amphibia > Caudata > Salamandridae > Triturus > Triturus cristatus. Next base: position 517,755,857 of record NC_140588.1, read on the forward strand.
TACATATTTCAGGACTGCACTTTTCTGTCAAAGCCTGACTCATTTAATAAAAGCATAATCAAAAACTGGCTTCTAATTCTACTAAAACTTGACAACATGACAGGTTTTAAAACAGTTATCTGTCAGCAAATACACGATATTACCACATACTTCTCTCACAGTGGTTCCCAAATGCACACAGACTCACAGTGTGATACTAGACAAGCACCACTATCCCTAGGAGTTTACCAAAACTCATTCACTACAGTGCAAGTGGTAAGGGAACTGCACACAATCTACATATTTCAGGACTGCACTTTTGTGTCAAAGCCTGACTCATTTAATCAAAGCATAAGCAAAACCTTCCTTCTAATGCTACTAAAACTTAACAACAAGACAGGGTTTAAAACAGTTATCTGTCAGCAAATACACGATATCACCACATATTTCTCTCACAGTGGTTCCCAAATGCACACAGACTCACAGTGTGATTCTAGACAAGCAACACAATCCCTAACAGCTTACCAAAACTCATTCACTACTGTGCAAGGGGTAAGGAGACTACACACAATCTACATATTAAAGTACAGCACATTAGTGTCAAAGCATGACTTATTTTATTAATGCATAAGCAAACACTGGCTTCTAATGCTACTAAAACTTGACAACATGACATGTTTTAAAACAGTTATCTGTCAACAAATACACGATGTTACCAAATGCTTCTCTCACAGTGGTTCCCAAATGCACACATACTCACTGTGTGATTCTAGACAAACAACACTATCCCTTGCACTATACCAAAACACATTTCTTCATCTAGAAGAAGTATTACATTTTAGTATAGATACATAACATAACTCATTTCACAAATTCATAAACAATGACTGGTTTCTAATTCTACCAAAATATAAAAACAGCACAATTATCTGTCTGCAAACACATGAAAAACACAAATGATTATCACAGAATGGTTTCTACATGCACACACACTGTCAATAAGATTGTAGAGAAAAAAAGTACTCCCTACACTTTAGCAGGAGAAATACATTAGTCTGATTAAAATCAAAATAGTCTACATACATCCCCTCAAAATTAAATAACTCGCCTTTCAAGTTGTTTTGTAGATTAAGAAGTATATCAGTCACTCACCATATTTTCTTTTACAGAATCTCTGCACTGTGCACCTCTCAGCAAAAACAAAGAATGGAAATGTTTCACTTTCCTTTTCCACACATATACATGTAAACATCAAATCACAATCCTTTACACATAAACTCAAAAGCAAACACACATTTCTATTGGTTAAACATTTCAACCCTTTCCAACTGAAATACATTTCAACCCTTCCCCCAATCTGCCTTCTACCTGTTACCATAGAAAAAGCTCATGGAACACTGCACGGAGCACACAGGTCACAAGTTCAGCACACAATGTTGCTAAAGAAGACAGGAAGTGTGCTTGACTTTTCAACATATCAGCTTATCATATACAATGATCCTTACAATCTGTTTTTGTCAACCAATAAGAATCATACCTTTAAAAAACAGAAATATACACCCTACCTTTCAGTGTAGAAAGCAGTCATACAAGCAATGATTTCTTGTCTTTTTTAAAAAAAAGAAATTCCGTGGATCCGTGCACCCAACGCGAGAGAATCCGTGCACCCAACGCGATAGGATGCGCGCATTCCGCCGTTTTTTTTAAAAAGGGGATCCCCGGGGGGTCCTTCTAGAGGGTCAGAGTATTTCCACTCTGCCCCCTTTATATGTTTTACACACTTATTCCCCTTGCTTCTTCAGCCTCACTTCTACCGAAGCAGAAAATGGCCGCCAACAGTTCCTGGTTTCGAATGTAGACAGACACTCGACAGCCAATTAGCATTCAGCGTGCGATCGGGAGTGTGCGCGCTTGGTTCGGGGAGGGTGTGCTTACGGTGCGGGTAGGGTCTGCGGATCCTCCCCGGCCATAGATATTTATGTACTTTTAACTCTAATTTTCTCAGGAACCACTAAATGGATTCACACCATTTCTGCAAAAGGCACGAGTCTGAACTGAGGACTACCTCTTTGCCAAATTTGGTGTCATTCCGTTCAGCGGTTCGGGCTGTAGCTGCGACAACAGATCGTATGGGAAATTGCATGGGGAAAATGCGTTTTGGGACCCCCTTTTTTCTCGGCCCCCGCTTGACGAATCACCACGAAACTTTCAGGGTAGGAGCGGAGCGGAGCTGGCCAAAAGTTTGGAAAATTTCGTGAGGATTCGTCAACCGGCGCCAGACTTATTGGGAATAGAATGTTGCAGATTTCCTATGGAAAATAGGTCCTAACTATAACTACCTACTGGCGACCGCCAGTAGGTAATATATATGATGAAAATATATATAATGAATTTAATTACTTACAAACGGAGTTCCCAATAACCCCAGTGATGTATTTCATACCAAAAATACACAAAGAAATCTTGCAGTGCCGGGAAGACCTATTATCAATGCGCGAGGAGGAATTCTGGAAAAGATCTCTGAATATGTTGATTTTCACCTACAGGAATTGGTAGTCGCTCTATCTTCATATATCAAGGACACCAATCATTTTTTGGAGAAACTTAAAGACATTGATTGGTCATCTGGATATTTATTGGTGTCTCTTGATGTGTGTGCTTTATATACCAGCATCCATCATTCTGATGGTATTAATGCAGTTAATTCTTTTTTGGGGGACAGGCCAATTGAATATTATAAACATGGAAAGATGCTAATTGAAATGATTAGATTATGTCTTTTTAACAATTATTTTTTATTTAACAAAGACATTTACCATCAGATCAGAGGAGTAGCGATGGGGGCCTGTTTTTCCCCCAGCTACGCGTGTTTACACGTGGGCTGGTGGGAGGAACAGGTCCTCAAAGTAGAACACAGGGTGATATGGGAAGAGCGCATCACAGGATGGATGCGCTTTATCGATGACATTTTCTTTGTATGGAAAGGACCTGAAACACTGGTCAGAGAGTTTATCCATACACTTAACAATAACAAACTCAATCTCCAGTTCACGGCAGTGGTTAGCGATAGGTCCATTGATTTTTTAGATGTACAAGTATGTGTTGGTGAAGGTAGTATTGAAACTACATTGCATAGAAAGAGCACCGCTGGAAACTCAACGCTTCATGCATCTAGTTTCCATCCCTCACATTTGATAAAAAGTATCCCCTATGGGGAACTTTTGAGACTTCGTAGAATTTGCAGCACTGACTATTACTTTGAAGAATGCATCAAAGAAAGCAAGACCAGATTCCTGGCAAGGGGTTACAATAATCAAGTGATTAACGCAGCTTTGGCTAAAGTTTGCATTCAATCTAGGAATGATCTACTGACTTGCACCACTGCCATTGAAAGAAATAAGGGAGGTGTAGCCTATGAAGATACTGACAACAATCCAATGAGATTTATAACAGCATATAGTAGTCAGCACAGGAAAATCAGGACTATCATTAATAAGCACTGGCCCATAATACAAACTGACATGATACTTAGTCAGTTATTTCCCGCTCCGCCAACCCTGACATTCAGAAAATCCAAATCTATACATGATGCCTTAGTTAAATCCAGTCCAGAGTTGACTGCTCCAACTAGCAAAACTAGTACCATGTGGCTTAAACCACAAAATGGTTTTGTGAAATGCAGCACATGCAGGGCCTGCAGGTTTGGAATCAATACCTCCCAATACACTACTGTATTTGGTGCGTCCAATAACCTAATCAAGGCCAGATACAACTGCCGCACGGAGTTTGCAGTCTATGTATTGAGCTGCACCTGCAATCTGCAATACATAGGGAGTACTAAGCTCCAGGTGCATGTACGCATCTTACAACATCTTAGAGCGATAGTCAATTCTGACATGTCATATCCTGTGGCCAGACATTTCAAGGCAGTGCACATGAACAAATTGGAGGACCTCAAGTATTTTGTTATCTCTGCTGTTCCACCCATGAGAAGGGGGGCAACAGGGAAAAAGCTCTTAGACAACTAGAATCCAAATTTATACTTGAATTAAACACCCGTACCCCGAATGGACTGAACAATGGGGAAGAGCTTTACAATTTCTTATGAGGCCATGCTTTTTGATGCTTATATGATGTCATTTCACTGTATTTTAAAAGGAATTTTTCATGTTATTAAGGGAGGGGAATTTCTTTTATATTGCATTTTATTGGGTTTTTGAAAAAAGTCTTTTAATATATTTATGCATTTTCTCATTTTAAGAATGTATTTTTAAATATAGATCTTTTTAAAGGCTATTTATAATATTGTCAGAATAATTTAAAGTATATATATTTTTTGATAAAATCGATTAAACTTCAGACAGATTGGAGGAACTTCACTGACATTGCAATTGGATCCCCCTCAATCTTATTACAAATTTCCTTTTTTTGCATAATTGATCATGTAGTCCCTTCATACCAAATCATACCCATATGACACCAACTTTTTAGGTGATTCATACACCGTGTCATTGAGTTTTTGACTATCTTCTAACTCCCTGACTCTTATATCTTATAAGTAAAATTAGATGACACATAACTGTTGATTTAGATGTAGAACTCAGGGTGTATTGAGACGTTTTTTCCTCACAAAAAAATCTATACATTGCTTGTAATCTGAGAATGTATTTATTTAATGGGTTTATGAATCTTGCAACTTCCTTGTTCGAATTCCCTTAAAACAATCAGGGTGATAAAATTAACCTGAGATTTTGAAATTCTTTTAATAACTATTATGATTTCTAATCACAATAGAAATAATTGTGATTATTTTTATATATTAATTTCCAGCCCTTTCAAAACACTTTTAGAACTTTATAAGCTCTTTTGGAAATCTTCCTGCAGACTCTCTATGACTCGTGGCTGTAGACTTAAGGACAATAGGTATTCTCCTTCTTTCCAAAATCTATGCCTTTCTATGCCGTGCATAAAAAATGATGCTCCTGTTACATTAAGGTATTTGCACCTATAAATGTCAGCCATTTAAGGAACATCGATTAGCACATTGCATTTTGCACTTTGTAATTTATAAATTCTAATTATTTTAAATTATTTATATAATTTATATAATAATTGTGGCATTTTTTTGATATCATATATACAGTCACTTGTTTCAAAATAATTGTATTTACCCTGCTAAGAGTATTTCTTTTATGTTCACTGCATCACATGACGCAATGAGTGGTATCTGTGTAAGTGCTATATATAGTGAAGGGAGAGGGAATCTCATCATGTGATCAAGCCCACTTGTTGGGCGAAACGCGTCATGCCGCCATACCGAAGCGTCTATCTGCTTGATTAAATAAAAGAAAACCACGCACCTACTTTGGAGTCCGTGTCGAAATTTGTGCTTTCCGATCTGGAGGAAACGACAGTGGGAACTCTGGTGTTTGTTCACATATATATATGTATTTTTATAGGTTTCTATTAAGAATAATTTGGGGTTCTTTATATTTTACAACAGGAGGTCCAAGCAACACACTTAATCATTACATCAGACTCTTTGCAGGGGGGATTATCCCGATATTAATATAGGTGACAACAACAGTAATTATATGAACCAGGTATGGTACGTTTTTTGTCTCAGGCTTCCCATATTTAGTGGGAAGAGGAGAGAGGAGAAAGAAAATTTTAACTGACAAGGTGCAATTTAGCTCCTATGGCAACAGATACCCATTTGGGTTTTATTGTTTGCTACAGATGCAAACTGTAAGCCATAATACAGTTTCTTCAACGTTGTTTGTAGTTCAGAGAACAACAACGTAGTTATACCAACTTAATTTCTCCCCCTCTGTCTCATAATCAGTATTCTTAAATAACATGCTTAAAAAATACAGTTATACTTATGTATTCGGATTTAGAAAACAGACTATAAATCCGTTTTTTAGCTAGGGGGTTTCTTTTTATATTTTTACATTTGTTGTGATGACTTATTAACCTGCTGTGTATGTCAGTATTAAGACTGTGAAACCATTTCTGTTGCTTTTACACACTTATATCTCTTTTTGGTCTAATTGTCTAGGATCATATGTATTTTACAGTTATTCAGTGTATCCTTAATTGGCTCTGTTACATCAGTAATGAGATCTGTTTCTATGTCTATTTGCGCAGGTTTGCACGTGACTTTGCACTAGCACTTTAAAAATTCAGGCTTCAACCTACAGCGTCATGTGACCAAGGCCTCCAGTAGGCCGAAACGCGTCATGGCAGTGGTGCGTCTATGTTGGACTGAATAAAAATTTGCACTGAATATTGGGTCCGTGTTCGTCTCTTGCACGAGGATTATTGGCAAGGCTGTGAGACGATTTCTGTGGCATATATATATGTATATATATATATATATATATATATTCACTGAAAAAACCATGGGTTTCACACACGTTATAGTTAGGAATTAGCATTTAAAAAACCTTAGAAATTCAGTGAAAAAACCATAGGTTTCACACATGTTATAGTTAGCTGGACATTTTACTCGTAAAAAACCATTGAAATTGCCCCGTTATAGTTAGTTCAGCTAACTATAACTCGCACGCGCCCGCAATGCACTGCTGATGACGTCACATATTACATCACTCATGACATGGTCAGTGACATCACTCATGACATCACTGATGACATCTCAAATGACATCACTGATGACATCATCCTTGTGATAGAGTGGCAGACCTCCTCTCACCCTAATATAACCTTTGATACACACATTCAATAATAGAGACTAAAATTTTTAAAACAATGGACATACCAATACCAGTTACAACAACCTCTTCAGTAATTCTAAGATCCACATACACATTCACTCATTCACTCATTTACGAGTAAAATGTCCAGCTAACTATAACATGTGTGAAACCTATGGTTTTTTCACTGAATTTCTAAGGTTTTTTAAATGCTAATTCCTAACTATAACGTGTGTGAAACCCATGGTTTTTTCAGTGAATTTGCAAGGTTTTTTAAATGCTAATTCCTAACTATAACGTGTGTGAAACCTATGGTTTTTTCAGTGAATTTGCAAGGTTTTTTAAATGCTAATCCCTAAATATTTCGTTTTTGAAACCTATGTTTTTTTCTGAGAATTTGTATGGTTTTTTATATGCTAAGTTTTATGTATTTTTAATTAAAGATATTTTTTTTTATTTAAATAAAATTACTTTATATTCATTTATATATTATCTGTATTTTTTTATAAATTATTTTTTTAAATAATTCAATTTGGATATTTTTTTTTTATAATTTTTTTAATTATTTAATGTCCTCCTTTTTTTTTTTTTTTTTTTTTTATTTATAAATTCTTGGGGTGCGCGCTCTGAGCGCGCACCTAGTACTATTTCGTATGTTTTTTATGAATTCCGGCGTACGTTATTTATGTACGCAAATATACTTATTGGTGCGCGCTGGGAGCGCGCACCCAGTACGTATGCGTACGTACGTACGCATGCGTCCTACGCCCTCGACGCGGTTTACTTCCGCATACGCTAAAATTACGCGCAATAACGGTCGCGTATACGCGTGTTAAACGTATGCGCGCTAGGTACGCGTATATGACGTATGCACCTGCGCGTTTACGCGTTCGTGCATACGTCATCACGGGGTGCGCGCACGGAGCTTGCGCAGTGCGCGCACCTCGGGTTTATACATAATAAAACAACATTTCTTATTGGTTATCATTACTTTCAGTTTCTAATTGTTTCAATACCACACCCAATCCCCTCATGGCAAGTCATGTGATCAAGAATCATCACTTATGATTGGTTTAAAGTACTTTCTGTTCCAGATTCTTCCCAAACCACACCTACTCCCCTCATTATTAGTTCTGATTCCTTTGGAGAAGGAGCTATTCTGTTGTTGAGAGACAATGGCTGAACAGCAACCTACTTCAGACAGTGACCAGGACACTCTTGAGAGGCAGAGGAACAGGAAGCAGAAAGACAGCTTTGTATGGCAGTTTTTTACTTTTCCTGAGAATGAGAAAAAGGTAAATGCACCAAAAGTTACATGTGTACTTTGTAAAAAAGTCTTATCTCGTGGGAATCCTAACAAGAAATATTCTTTTAGCATTCACACTATGTTGAGACATGTTTACAAAATGCACCCAGCATCTTATCGTCGAGCTTCTGGAGAAAACCCTCCACCTGCTCAGCCGACGACATCAGCAGCAGCTCAGCCGAGCACATCTTCGGCAGCTCAGGGGAGCACTTCAGCTGCGATGGTGCCTTCACCTGTTTCTTTACCTCTTGTTGGTCCACCTTGTTTGGCGAGGTTGTCTACACGGTGCACTGATTGCGGTTCTCTTATTTCTGTGGGGGAGACCAGTCTTGATCTCCTTCAGAGAAAATTTGATGCGCATTCATGCACTAGGCCATAGATGTTTTTTCTTTTTTTGCGTTTTTCTCTTCCTGTTTCCCTCCATTAACTCAAGGGCTCTTTTAAGAGCCACTTATAAACTTAACCAAACAAATTTTTTTTTTGAAAAAATTTTTTGAAATTTTTTTGAGGTGCGCGCACCCTGCGCGCACCCAAGGTTTTTTTTTTTTTTTTTTGAGAGACTCCCCCTTTTTCCTACTAATGCAACTGTGAAATCACCAGAGCAAAACGCAACAAATCTCTGCCTATAATTCCTCTTTGCACACAGAGTCATGTTTTCACATTAGTCACAAAACGAAAAATCTTTGCCAATTTGAATGCACACTTACTGCTCTTTTTTGTTGGCAAGTGAAAATCACTTTTACAGACTGACACATTATGAATCCACTTTTCAGATTTTTTTAAATGCACATGTCCAGACTGCTTTTTCAGACCACAAACCATGTGTATGCTGGGTGACTGCCTACACTCCAGCAAGAGCAACCAGCCTTAGTGATGCTGAATGTATTTGCATTACAGACTGAAACCTCAAAACCCCACAGCAGATTATCAGAGCCAGGACCTCTGTTCTCTACACCTCTCTCCACTCAGCAGAACCAGATAATGGCAATCTTTCCCTCTATTTTTCCACACATATACATGTTAATTTCAAATCTCACTGCTTCCCCCTTTTTTTCAAATGTAATCACACATTTCTATTGCTTGAAAACCAACCCTTTTCCAAAAGTACCCTTCCCCCTACTTCACTTCTGCCTAGTTCCCTTCCCCCAACTTGACTTCTGCCTGCTACCATAGCAACAGCTCATGGAACACTGCTGTGTGGAGTTAGGTCAGAAGTTCGCCACACAATGTTTCAATTCCACAGAGCAAGAGTGCTTGACTTTTCAAACCTTACAGCAAATCCATAGTACTGTTCTTTGGTAACACATTTTTCTGAACCAATACAAAACATGCTTCTATTATTTTACACATACAGCCTAGTTTTTAGTGTAGAATGGTATGAAACAGCCAATCAGTTCTTTTTTTTTTTATAAAAAATATGTATGCCTCCATTTCCAAACTGTCTTTCATTTCTTTTTACCATTCTACTGAATTACACCTCCTGAGTGCATCCAGATCTCCTTTGAAGATGTTCACAGTGTGGATTGTAGGACACAGCTATGTCTTCTGGAGTGAAAAATTTGCAGAGAAAAGAGGTATGGTGAGAGACCTTGCTTTGCCAAATGTAGACATCAAGTGGATTGGTCAGAGAGGGTTAAAGTGGCACCAATTAATGCCTTTGGTGAAAACCTTTCAACATCTCCCACAGCCTAACCTTATTATTGTGCACTGTGGTGGTAATGATCTAGGCACTTTAACTGGGGTAGGTTTGGAAATGCTTATTAAGGACACCTTTGTGCAATTGATGTCGCTTTTTCCACAAACTGCCTTTGTATATTCTAACATATGCCAAAGGCAAAAGTGGAACTGGTCCAACCAATTTTGTCCGCAGATTGACAAAGCAAGGAAGCACGTCAACAAATCTATTTCTGCTTTCCTCAGAGACTATGGTATGGGTTCCATTTACCACAACAACTTGCGTTACGACATGCAAGACATTTATAGAGGAGATGGTGTGCACTTCAATGATGAAGGGAACAGAGTCTTCCTCTTGAACCTCAGACTCTGCGTTGGTACTTACTTGTAGGTACCGAAAAACAAACAATAAACACAAGGGCTCTTTTTAGAGCCACCTTATATCTAAACACTTAAATGCAATTTTTTTTAAATTTCTTTTATTATTTTTTTTTTCCGGGTGCGCGCAGGGTGCGCGCACTCGGCGATATTTTTTTACAAAATATTATTCTTTTTTTTTGCCCTACAATGTCCTACTTTGACCCCCTTACAATGCCTACTGGGTCTATTTCTACCCACTCTGCCCCCTTTTCAAGTGCTCCCCCTTTGTTTATCACCCCCTCTTTATGCGATAGACAAAATGGCGGCCGCCGCTTCCTGACTTCCACCGATTCGAATGTTTACTAAGATCTAACAACCAATCAGAATTGCGCTCGCGCACGGCAAGGTGCGCGCACCCTGCGCGCACTCTGCGCGCTTACACATATATATATTGATTTAAAGGCTATTTTCTCAGAATCTACTGAACAGATTTACACCAAACCTACAAAAGGCACTTCCTTGACCTAGGGACTACCTCTCTGCCAAATTTCTAGTAATTCTGTTCAGCCGTTCGGGCTGTAGCTCGTTCTAAAGGTCCTATGGAAAAATGCATGGGAAAAACGCGTTTTGGGACCCCCCTTTTATCTCAGCCCCCGCTTGACGAATCCCCCCGAGACTTTCAGGGTAGGAGCGGAGCGGAGCGCCCCACCTATTTTGAGAAATTCGCGAGGATTCATCGACCGGCGCCAAAGTTATTCAAAATAGAATGTTGAGGTTTTCCTATGGAAAAGGGGTCCTAACTATAACTACCTACTGGCGACCGCCAGTAGGTAATATATATATATATATATATATATATATAATATATATATATATGTATATATATATTTATATGTTCACTCTTGGCCTTCCCAAAAGATTGAGCCTCACTCGAACATTTACCAAGGTGGCAAGCCTTTAATGAAGAGTATGAACAGTCAGCTGAGGCAGTTCGAGTGAGGCTCAATCTTTTGGGAAGGCTAAGAGCGAATATATATATATATATATATAAATTCACTGAAAAAACCATGGGTTTCACACACGTTATAGTTAGGAATTAGCATTTAAAAAACCTTAGAAATTCAATGAAAAAACCAAAGGTTTCACACATGTTATAGTTAGCAGGACATTTCACTCGTAAAAAACCAATGAAATTCCCCCGTTATAGTTAGTTCAGCTAACTATAACTCGCGCACCCGCAATGCACCACTGATGACGTCACATATTACATCACTCATGACATGGTCACTGACATCACTCATGACATCACTTTATATTGCATTTCACTATAAATTGTGAAAGCAATTGCATTCATCATTTAACAGCGGGCAAAAAAAAAAAACAATCTCAAAGATTTGTTTTAAAAAAGCCCAGAATGTCTTTTTGCATAAACATAACTTTATAGAAATGCATAATATTCTTTAAAAATATCATCTTATATCAATACTTATTTCTTTAAAATACCGTCTGACAATTTTGTTTCAGAAGTATAATCCCAAAAATATTATATCTCAAATAACTCCACAATACATGTGGTTCCATTTCCTTTAGGCCAAATAGTAATTTTAAAATTCTTTTTTGATTAAATTTCCAATGTTAATCCAATAAAATTCCAAAATCTCTGTCTATAATTCCTCTTTGCACACAGAGTCATGGTTTGAAATTAGGCAGAAAACGAAATTTCTTTACCAATTTGAAAGCACACTTACTACTCTTTTTTTGGCAAGTGATAAGTACTTTTACAGTCTGACACATTTTGAATCCACTTTTCAGATTCTGAAAACAGCACATGTCCAAACAGCTTTTTGAGACCAGCAACATGTGTAACCTGGGTGACTGACTACACTCCAGCAAGGGCAACCAGCCTTAGTGATGCTGAATGTATTTGCATTACTGATTGCAACCTCAAGCCCCACTCGGTTGTGAATACTATGCATGATTCTACAGGATAAGCAGCTGGGTGTGTGCTAAGAGTCTGCTTCTGCAGAAAAAATAGCTGCCCCTTTCCTACTAATTCAAATGTAAAATTACCAGAGTAATACGCAATAAATCTCTGTCTATAATTCCTCTTTGCACACAGAGTCATGGTTTGATATTAGTCAGAAAACGAAATTTCTTTGCCAATTGGAAAGCACACTTACTACTCTTTTTTTGGCAAGTGATAAGTACTTTTACAGTCTGACACATTTTGAATCCACTTTTCAGATTCTGAAAACAGCACATGTCCAAACAGCTTTTTGAGACCAGCAACATGTGTAACCTGGGTGACTGACTACACTCCAGCAAGGGCAACCAGCCTTAGTGATGCTGAATGTATTTGCATTACTGACTGCAACCTCAAACCCCACTCGGTTGTGAATACTATGCATGATTCTACAGGATAAGCAGCTGGGTGTGTGCTAAGAGGCTGCTTCTGCAGAAAAATAGCTGCCCCTTTCCTACTAATGCAAATGTAAAATTACCAGAGTAATACGCAATAAATCTCTGTCAACAATTCCTCTTTGCACACAGAGTCATGGTTTGATATTAGGCAGAAAACGAAATTTCTTTGCCAATTTGAAAGCACACTTACTACTCTTTTTTTGGCAAGTGATAAGTACTTTTACAGTCTGACACATTTTGAATCCACTTTTCAGATTCTGAAAACAGCACATGTCCAAACAGCTTTTTGAGACCAGCAACGTGTGTAACCTGGGTGACTGACTACACTCCAGCAAGGGCAACCAGCCTTAGTGATGCTGAATGTATTTGCATTACTGACTGCAACCTCAAACCCCACTCGGTTGTGAATACTATGCATGATTCTACAGGATAAGCAGCTGGCTGTGTGCTAAGAGTCTGCTTCTGCAGAAAAATAGCTCCCCCTTTCCTACTAATGCAACTGTAAAATTACCAGAGTAATACGCAATAAATCTCTGTCTGTAATTCCTCTTTGCACACAGAGTCATGGTTTCATATTAGTCAGAAAACGAAATTTCTTTCCCAATTTGAAACCACACTTACTACTCTTTTTTTTGGCAAGTGATAAATACTTTTACAGTCTGACACATTTTAAATCCACTTTTCAGATTCTTACAAAAGCACATGTCCAAACTGCTTTTTCAGACCTGCAACATGTGTAACCTGGGTTACTGAGTACACTCCAGCAAGGGCAACCAGCCTTAGTGATGCTGAATGTATTTGCATTACTGACTGCAATCTAAAACCCCACTCGGTTGTGAATACTGTGCATGATTCCACAGGATAAGCAACAGGCTGTGTGCTAAGAGTCTGCTTCTGCACAAAAAAATGGCTCCCCCTTTCCATCTAATGCAAATGTAAAATCACCAGAGCAATACGCAATAAATCTCTGCCTGTAATTCCTATTTGCACACAGAGTCATGTTTTCATATTAGTCACAAAACGAAATTTCTTTGCCAATTTGAAAGCACACTTACTACTCTTTTTTTGGCAAGTGATAAACACTTTTACAGACTGACACATTATGAATCCACTTTTCAGATTCTTAAAAAAGCACATGTCCAAACTGCTTTTTCAGACCAGCACCATGTGTAACCTGGGTGACTGACTACACTCCAGCAAGGGCAACCAGCCTTAGTGATGCTGAATGTATTTGCATTACTGACTGAAACCTCAAACCCCACTCGGTTGTGAATACTGTGCATGATTCCACAGGATAAGCAGCTGGGTGTGTGCTAAGAGTCTGCTTCTGCACAAAAAAATGGCTCCCCCTTTCCATCTAATGCAAATGTAAAATCTCCAGAGCAATACGCAATAAATCTCTGCCTGTAATTCCTATTTGCACACAGAGTCATGTTTTCATATTAGTCACCAAACGAAATTTCTTTGCCAATTTGAAAGCACACTTACTACTCTTTTTTTTGGCAAGTGATAAACACTTTTAACAGACTGACACATTTTGAATCCACTTTTCAGATTCTTAAAAAAGCACATGTCCAAACTGCTTTTTCAGACCAGCACCATGTGTAACCTGGGTGACTGACTACACTCCAGCAAGGGCAACCAGCCTTACTGATGCTGAATGTATTTGCATTACTGACTGAAACCTCAAACCCCACTCGGTTGTGAATACTGTGCATGATTCCACAGGATAAGCAGCTGGGTGTGTGCTAAGAGTCTGCTTCTGCACAAAAAAATGGCTCCCCCTTTCCATCTAATGCAAATGTAAAATCTCCAGAGCAATACGCAATAAATCTATGCCTGTAATTCCTATTTACACACAGAGTCATGTTTTCACATTAGTCTCAAAACGAAATTTCTTTGCCAATTTGAAAGCACACTTACTACTCTTTTTTTTGGCAAGTGATAAACACTTTTACAGACTGACACATTTTGAATCCACTTTTCAGATTCTGAAAACAGCACATGTCCAAACTGCTTTTTCAAACCAGCACCATGTGTAACCTGGGTGACTGACTACACTCCAGCAAGGGCAACCAGCCTTACTGATGCTGAATGTATTTGCATTACTGACTGAAACCTCAAACCCCACTCGGTTGTGAATACTGTGCATGATTCCACAGGATAAGCAGCTGGGTGTGTGCTAAGAGTCTGCTTCTGCACAAAAAAATGGCTCCCCCTTTCCATCTAATGCAAATGTAAAATCTCCAGAGCAATACGCAATAAATCTATGCCTGTAATTCCTATTTACACACAGAGTCATGTTTTCACATTAGTCTCAAAACGAAATTTCTTTGCCAATTTGAAAGCACACTTACTACTCTTTTTTTTGGCAAGTGATAAACACTTTTACAGACTGACACATTTTGAATCCACTTTTCAGATTCTGAAAACAGCACATGTCCAAACTGCTTTTTCAAACCAGCACCATGTGTAACCTGGGTGACTGACTACACTCCAGCAAGGGCAACCAGCCTTACTGATGCTGTATGTATTTGCATTACTGAGTGCAACCTCAAACCCTTAAAGTATTCCTTATTTTTACCAGTACACCTTAATTTATCGTGAAAACATAGTCCATATTATTTTACATGTTCCTCACATTTAAATTTCTCCCAAAACAGAAAATAATAAACACAACTTCAACAAAAGGAATTCCAATTCTATTATTAATTTCTTAATTTACCATATACATCCCCTCTCAAACTCTAAACTCACCTTTAAAATTAGTTAGTTGAAAAAAATGTGGCACTCAAACAGCAGATTATCAGAGCCAGGATCTCTGTTCTGTTCGCACCTCTCTCCTCTCAGCAGAACCAGATAATGGCAAACTTTCCCTCCCTTTTTCCACACTTATACATGTTAATTTCAAATCTCAGTGCTTCCCCCTTTTTTTCAAATGTAATCACACATTTCTATTGGTTGAAAACCAACCCTTTTCCAAAAGTACCCTTCCCCCAACTTGACTTCTGCCTAGTACCCTTCCCCCAACTTGACTTCTGCCTGCTACCATAGCAACAGCTCATGGAACACTGCTGTGTGGAGTTAGGTCAGAAGTTCGCCACACAATGTTTCATTTCCAAAGAGCAGGAGTGCTTTACTTTTCAAACCTAACAGCAAATCCATAGTACTGTTCTTTAGTAACACATTTTTCTGTACCAATACAAAACATGCTTCTATAAATTTACACATACAGCCTAGTTTTTATTCTAGAATGGTATGAAACAGCCAATCAGTTCTTTTTTTTACAAAAAAAATATGTATGCCTCCATTTCCAAACTGTCTTTCATTTCTTTTTACCATTCTACTGAATTACACCTCCTGAGTGCATCCAGTTCTCCTTTGAAGATGTTCACAGTGTGGATTGTAGGGCACAGCTATGTCTTCTGGAGTGAAAAGTATGCAGAGAAAACAGATATGGTGAGAGACCTTGCTTTGCCAAATGTAGACATTAAATGGATTGGTCAGAGAGGGTTACAGTGGCACCAATTGATGCCATTGGTGAAATCCTTCATGCAAATCCAACACCCTGACCTCATAATAGTGTACTGTGGTGGCAATGACCTAGGCACTTTGACTGGGGTAGGTCTGGAAATGCTTATGAAGGACACCTTTGCACAACTGTTTTCACTTTTCCCTAAAACTGCCTTTGTGTTTTCTAACATATGCCAAAGGCAAAAATGGAACTGGTCCAATCATTTTTGTCCGCAGATTGACAAAGCAAGAAAGCACGTCAACAAATCTGTTTCTGCTTTCCTCCGTGACTATGGTATGGGTTCCATTTACCACAACAACTTGCGTTACGACATGCAAGACATTTATAGAGGAGATGGTGTACACTTCACTGATGAAGGGAACAGAGTCTTCCTCTTGAACCTTAGACTCTGCATCGGTACTTACTTGTAGGTACCAATAAAAAATCACTTCATAAACACAACGGCTCTTTTTAGAGCCCCCTAATATCTAAACACTTAAATCTGCATTTCATTTCTTTTTTTTATTTATTTTTTTACCGTACGCGTACGGTGAGCTTACCGTACGCGTACCCCGCGATTTTTTTTTAAATCAATAAATGTTTTCTTTGTACTTTTCTGTCCTTCTTTGACCCCCTTACAAATGTTAGGGGGTCTGTAACTCTCTTCCTTGCCCCCTTTTCAAGATATCACCCTTTTTTTTCTGAGTGAAATACACAAAATGGCGGCCGCCGCTTCCTGGTTTCGACCGATTCGAATGTTTACTAAGATCTAAGAGCCAATCAGAATCGCGCTCGCGCTCGCGCACGTCACCGTACGCGTACGGTAAGCGCACCGTAAGCGCACCGTAAGCTGGCTCAGATATATATATTGATTTAAAGGCTATTTTCTCAGAATCTACTGAACAGATTTACACCAAACCTACAAAAGGCACTTCCTTGACCTGAGGACTACTTCTCTGCCAAATTTCAAGTAATTCTGTTCAGCCGTTCGGGCTGTAGCTGTGTCTAAAGGTCCTATGGAAAAATACATGGGAAAAACGCGTTTTGGGACCCCCCTTTTATCTCAGCCCCCGCTTGACGAATCCCCCCGAGACTTTCAGGGTAGGAGCGGAGCGTAGCGCCCCACCTATTTTGAAAAATTCGCGAGGATTCGTCAACCGGCGCCAAAGTTATTCAAAATAGAATGTTGCGGATTTCCTATGGAAACGTGGTCCTAACTATAACTACCTACTGGCGACTGCCAGTAGGTAATATATATATATATATATATATATATATATATATATATATATATATATATATATATATATATATATTATCTACTGGCGGTCGCCAGTAGATAGTTATAGTTACAACCTAGTTTCCATAGGAAATCTCAAAATTCTATTTTGAATAACTTTGGCGCCGGTTGACGAATTCTCGCGAAATTTTCAAAACACATGGGGCGCTCCGTTCAACTCCTACCCTGAAAGTCTCGGGGTGATTTGTCAAGCGGGGGCCGAGAAAAAGGGGGGGTCCCAAAACGCATTTTCCCCATGCATTTTTCCATAGGACCTTTAGTCGAAGGTACAGCCCGAACGGCTGAACAGAATTACGTGAAATTTGGCAGAGAGGTAGCCATAAGGTCAAGCAAGTGCCTTTTGAAGGTCTCGTGTAAATCTGTTCAGTATTTCCTGAGAAAATAGCATTTAAAAGCATATAAATATCTATACACGCGCACCGTGCGCGCACTGTGCGCACACCCTGCCGTGCGTGAGCGCAATTCTGATTGTTTGTTAGATGTCGGTAAACATTCGAATCGGTCGAAACCAGGAAGTGTCGGCCGCCATTTTGTCTCTCGCAGTCTGAGGGGGTGAAAAACAAAGGTGGAGAACGTGAAAAGGGGGCAGGGTGGACAGTTCCTGACCCCCTAGCCTTTGTCAGGGGGTCCCAGAAGGACCCCCAAGGGCAAAAAAAAGATTATTTTTTTTTTGTGAAAAAACACACGTAAACATTTTTTTTTTATTTCTAACGGAAAATTAAGCGAGGTTCGCGCACCGTGCGCGCACGCTAAAAATCCCATAAAAAAATAAAAAATACATACATAAATTAGCATTTAAAAAACCTTTGAAATTCACTGAAAAAACCATAGGTTTCACACACGTTATAGTTACGAATTAGCATTTCAAAAACCTTGCAAATTCACTTAAAAAACCATAGGTTTCACACATGTTATAGTTAGCTGGACATTTCACTCGTAAAAAACCAATGAAATTCCCCCGTTATAGTTAGTGCAGGCAATTATAACTCACGCGATCGCAATCCTCTGCTGATGACGTCAGATATTACATCACTGATGACATATGTGTCTTTCTGAAAAATAAATATTTGTAATATATGTATAGCTAAAGATTGATGGAAGAAGACATGGGTAAATAAGTGTCTAAATACAGTGATGTAATATCTGACGTCGTCAGCAGAGGATTGCGTGAGTTATAGTTGCCTGCACTAACTATAACGGGGGAATTTCATTGGTTTTTTACGAGTGAAATGTCCAGCTAACTATAACATGTGTGAAACCTATGGTTTTTTAAGTGACTATATATATATATATATATATATATATATATATATATATCTATATACATATATATATCTTGTGCCACAGAACACCCAAAAGGTGCAGTGGTTAAGATCAACACATATCAGATATATTAAGGGAACCATTGCATGCCCTACTCTGTGTGAACCAGCTGAAAGGACTTCCCTGTTTCGATTATTACAGCAGCAAGACAATAGCATGCTACCTATGTGAATACTATTTGTCAATTGACATGTGATTTCTAATATTGCGTGTTATCGCACCTGTAATACACAACAAGTGTTCACATCATGCTTAAATGTCTAACCGGATGCACAAATGGGGGGGGGAAGTTGTACTACGCGTTCAAAAAACAGACAGGAACCCATAGTGCACAAACCAAGACACAGTGGCTGTGTATTACTGTGCTGCCTGTGTAGCTTTAAACATGCCCTTTTAATTACGATTGGATGGGTCTAAAAGTTAATTTTCAGTTTAAAGTGATGGCATTTGGGTTAATAAATGCCCCAGCCACATTCCAGAGGTTGGTCAACAGAGTCCTGTCTGGGATGGAGGCTTTCAGTGCTGCCTATCTGGATGACTTTACAGTCTTCAGTTCTTACTGGAGGACCATCTATTCTGTCTCCAGGAGGTGCCTCAGGCCCTACAATGGGCAGGGCTGAATATCAAGGCCAGCAAGTGCCAGATAAGCAGGGGTCACCCAGCTGGTGTGGACAAGTACAGACCCTCCAGGCAAAAAGTCAGACGATCTTGGCTTGGGATTTCCCTAAAAAGTTAATTGTCCAGACAAATGCCTCAGAGCATGGCATAGGGGCTGGGCTCTTACAGCTAAATGAAGAGGGCCTAGACCGACCCGTAGCTTTCATTTGCAGGAGGCTACTTCCCAGGGTACACCTAATTAGCACATTTAATTTGCTCATAGGTCCCTAGTAAGTAGTACTACGTGTACCCAGTGCCTGTAAATTAAATACTGCTAGTGGGCCTGTAACACTTGTTGTGCCACCCACTGGAGTAGTTCTTTTAAAGCATGTCTTATTTCTGCCACTGCAGCCTGTGTGTCTAAACCCTCAGTTTTAACGCATATCCCTAGTGTAGGCCCAGAAAAGGCATTGTATATAAAAAGTTGGAAATGTGGATTTAAGTTTTACATGTCCCAACAGTATAAAACTCCTGTAGTTTTTTTCCACTGTTGTAGGCCTATCTTTCCTATTGACTTACACTGGATTACTTTATTCTATTTAATACGTGTGAACTTGGAACAGGAAGAGACATGCTGTTTCGACTAAAATTAATTGTAATCTAAAATCCTCTTCAAAAGTAAAATCTGAACTCAAGTCACAGTTCTGAAAATTCCACTTTTAAAAAGTTAAAGGCACACAATTGATGGACAGAATGCAGAACAAATCAACACATTCACCCCCAGTCAAGAGATCTGAGTTAAATCCATCATTGTTTTCCTCACCATGCCACCTCAGTTTAGACCTGGTCATATGCAAATCAGTCTTGACCCTGTGCCTCATGGGAACAGGCCAAAGCCAGGTCCTCCCTGGACCGGAAATAAGTACCTACGACCGGTTTCAGGGTTTCATCTCTTATCAGCCAGGATAGCTTGAATCCAGTGGTACAGTGAGCCCGGTACCCATGCCTGGGTATACCATGTACAATGAGGGCGTGAAAGCAAAATACACTCAATTGATGGACGGAATGCAGTACACATCAAAGTCAAGAGATTCAGGTTAAATTCATCATTCTTTTGCTCACCATGCCACCCCAGTTTAGACCTTGCCATGTGCAAATCAGTCTTGACCCTGTGCCTCATGGGAGCAGTCCAGCCCGAACTGCCAAGCATCCTTGGACCGGAACCAAGCATCCTAGGACCGGTTTCGGGGTTTCACCCCTCTTCAGTGAGGATAGCTTGAATCCAGTGGCACAATGAGCCCAGGGCCCATGTCTGGGCATACTCCGCGCACTCAGTGCGAGAAAGCAAAAGACACACATTGATGGAGTCAAGCTATCCTGGCTGATGAGGGGCGAAGTCCTAGGATGCTTGTTTTCAGTCCAGGGAGGACCTGGCGTGGCAGTTTAGGCTGGACAGTTTCCATTGGACACAGGGTCAAGACTGATTTGCATATGGCTAGGTTCAAACTGGAATGGCATGATGAGTAAAAACGATAGATTTAGGCCCAGATCTCTGTACTGGGGTGAATGTATGACATTGTTCTGCATTCTGTCCATCAATTGTGGATTTTACTTTTAAAAAGTTTGCATTTTCTTGTACCATTTGTGCCTTCTGCTAGTATCCATGACTGTGAATTTTTCTGCTGTTGAGAATGTGTTTATTCGTTTCAGACAGTGACACAAAAGAGGCTAGGTGTGGGTAAGATGGGTCATCCTGCCAGGATGCCTGGGGGCAGAATTGTACCTTGCCCCACTTCCATTTCAATGGGCTTGA
Source organism: Triturus cristatus (assembly GCF_964204655.1). Classification (NCBI taxonomy): domain Eukaryota; kingdom Metazoa; phylum Chordata; class Amphibia; order Caudata; family Salamandridae; genus Triturus; species Triturus cristatus. Next base: position 517,776,860 of record NC_140588.1, read on the forward strand.
CTCCAGCACACACAAAGGAATCTAACACTAATCTTTTGTCACCCCAGACTTCTTAGAGCCTTGACTGGGACAGGGAATAACTTTCCAGGACCAGATAGGCAGGTATTATAGGAACTCCCCTAACCCTGACCTCAAAGAGTGACATCAGGTATAACTATCCTAGCTCCACAGTCACTCTTCAGTAGACCTTTGGACCTGTGGACATTATAGAAGAAGGACAGTCTTGTCCCCCCAGAGGACTGCCCTGCTGCTATCAGAGAATTGCACTGCTCCTTGAGGGCTGTGTTACTCTCTGAGAAGGAAGACTGGACCTGCTACCTTCATCCAAGGCAAATCTGAGTGACTCCAAGGGCCAGTTGACTGACCTCCTGTACGAGCTACAGGCACACAACAAGCTCCATAGGCTTCTCCGCAAGTCCCGATCTAACCTGTTGCATTAGATCTGCCTGGACCTGCAATTGGACCTGCCCAAGTCCTGCTGCCCTCTGCTGGAGTGAGGTCCTGATCCCCAAGAGGCACCTCCCCATGTCCTGAACCTTTAGCTGGCATCAGTTGTGCTCCTCCTGTGAAGAATAGTGAAATCCTCAAGTTTTGGGTTCTACACGACAGCGAATGGACCCATTAGTGCCAAGAGTCTGCCGCCTTTGATGAACGCCAAAGCGAAGCTCCAGTGAACCCGACTCTTCACGCTACAGTGACCACCAGCGACAACTGGTAACATGAGATCTGCACTTTGCAGTACAGCAATGACAGCCCACGGTGAACGCCAGTGCAAAGGTTCATCAATGACCATCTGCGACATCCGACTGGATCTTCGCGCTTCAGCTACAACAGTATGCAATGCCAGACCTGCTCCTTGTGGCCTCCTCTACTCCAAACAGAACTCTTTGCGTCACACTTTGAGAAGGTATCTTTTTCAGCGTCACTAACCTGGGTAGTGTATCTGGCCAACCTTGCTTGAAGAATAACCACTCAGACCTGGAGATGCATGGCCCTTTTCTGTGAGAAATCCGCAGATATTTTCCACCTGTTCAGTGCTGGGAGAAAATGTGCAAAAGGGTCAGTGTCAGAAGCATTCTTTGCTCCCTCTGTAGTACTGCAGGGGTTTGGGGAGGGGCCCGCCTGTGCCCAGCAGTAAAGGCAAGCTCTTATCTACAGTCCCAAAGTGATTGAGTCCAGAATTTACGAGCCTGATAATTCTGGGTCAGAGAGACTTGTAATGACGGCCTAAGTGTCAGCTTGTACTTGCATGCAGGATCCAACAGGGGCAATTCTTTTTTCCGTATCTCACCACCCCACCAATGACCACATACTAGGGGTGGGCAGAATTTGCGAAAGCGACTTTCGCAAATTATCGCGAAAATGTTAAAAGTCTCCGCAAACAAGCGGAAATATCGCGAAGATGCGGAAGTTTTTTTCCGGCATGTTCGCGAGATTTTCTGCATGGTTGCGGGTCGCCAACTTACCCATGTGGTTGTTTGCGGGCGCGGCCATCTTGTTTTCAGTTGTCTCGCGGTGCATGATCGCGAGAAAAAAGACGTGATCGCGCGACGCATGACGTCACTGCGGACGCGAACTGTCGCGAGACAGCGCAAATGGCTAAAACAATACAACATCTCATGGAGAACGCGACCGGATCGGGAAAACTTGTCGGCGAACGCGGGGATTCAGGTAAGGCGATCGTGCGCGCGTGAGAATGTATTATTTTACAGCGTGAGCAAGAACAAAATTATCGCAAAGCTGCGGAATGCGGAAATTTTGACATTTCCGCGCTCTCCGCGGAACGCGGAAATTGCCAAATTATCGCAAATTCCGCGAACGGAACGGAAATTTTGCCCAGGCCTACTACATACACAGGGATCTGAGGGCCTATGTTAGAAGTGGGAAAGAGGGAATAAGATGAAAGAGGAAACAGAGACACAGGACTCCACCACTTTGCCTCATCAACTCAGCTGCTAAATGAGGTCTGTAGTGAATCTATTCTAAACAGATATAATCTAAGTAGAATTTCACAGTATTAAGAGTAAATGCAGTTGTGACTGGATATACCAGAGCACTCTCTCTGTGTAACCACCTCACTATACTTGGATATCAGACTGGTAATTCTTAAAAACTAAACATGCAAAAAAAAGTATCTCAAATATCTAAGTGCACTATTATTTCTCCCTATGTTTGGACCACTTTGGATTTTGTGACTACACACTCTTGTGGAAGATGAGGTATAGTTTTGACTTCTGTAGAGAATGTACATGACATTCATATATGCATATGCAACAAACAAGAGTTTATTGCCTACTAGAAATCATAGTTCATTGCTAGCATGCTGCCAAGCAGTATATCCTCAACGCATGAGCAGCCTCAGTCAAACCAGCACCGGTACTCTATGATCATCTCCAACATTTCGTTCGCTGAAAGGAACCTAGCCCAAGCAGATTTGGAGTGCCATTGCCATAAGCATGAGCACCCCTAACTGGTTAGCAGTATCTTCAGACCTGCTTCAAAGCAGTGCCTCCCAAATACTGCTGTCTCAGTAGTGGGGATCCTAGTTTGTTAGGGTGGCTTTCCTAGAAGTCTTGGAGCATAAAGATTAGAAGCAGGTTCCCATGATCATTGCTCATGACCAAGTTCCTTTCAATCTATAAATTATTGCAAACCTTTTACAATTCTTGCATCCACAATCTTTTGTATCTCATATTATTTTTTTCAATTCTACTAATCTTGTATAATATGTGAACCAAGACATGTCTTTGGAGATCAGGGTTTTAACAAAGACACATGAAAAATGGGGTGGATTTTCATGAACTGGGGCAATTTAAAAAAGCCCACAAACTCAGATTGTAATTTAGAAAAAAAAAATCAAATGCCTTTTTTTGGGCTAAGTAACCACATTTTGGGCCAGATGTACGCCCGTTTTTAGCGGGCTGTTTGTGACTGTTAAAAAGGGTTGTTGCATGTACAAACCCTATTTTGCAATTCGTTAACTTATTACTGACTCATACAATAGGGTTAACTAGTCGCAAGTAGGAAGGGGCATGCCAAGGACATCCATTCCTGATAGCGAGTCACAGGGGAATGTATGATTGTTTTGCGACCACAAATGGGTTGCAAAACAATCGCAGTTATCAACTACTGCAAGTAGGTGGTAAGCCAGTGATGCAGCGCGGAGTGCAAAATCCTTCCCTACTGCCACGGACCAAACGACCTCACACACGCACACTATTCATACATTCGCTGGTGGGGCCCATAACACCAACACACACTTACCATTAGAACGTGCAAGAGGTGATTATCCTCCTAAGCGCTGAATAATGAGGGAGGAAGATACCACTTTACCCTAATGAGCAACAGACCTACAAACCCTTCTCATACTCATTAGGCCCTAGATTCCACATTTGGTATTACCCTCATAACCGGGACGGATCTGTTAGTTGCGGTTTTAAGTGAAATACTAATACTCTAATTAACCTTTTCATTAACACATTTCAATGAATAAACAACCCAACTCATTTCTGTAGATGTTCAAATCCAAATTTATAATAATATTGCAGATTAAATCATTCATTTGATCAAGTTGCCATTCATATTTACCTATTCTGGCTAAAGTCATCCTCTATGTCAAATTTTGCAGTCTCGCAAATCTATGCCCATCAATTTTAGCAGGTTAAGTTCATCAGGATTTTGGGCATTAATTCAGTCCGTCAAAGATTCAGGCTAACAGCTGTCCTGCAGTGTCACCGTCCTCTCTGTCAGCATATCATCAGGAAATCGAACAAGCGACATAATTACCTCTCTATTCTACCATAATTTATAGTAAAATTGATGATAACAAGTAACAAAATTTGGACATCCGAGTTCGCTGATTGGACAATCAGGGATCATCCTTTTGGTTTCTCACAAAAGTGTCTTTTGGGTTATGACCCTTGTCAGTTCCGGTTCACACAACAGTCTTTGTTCGGAATACTTGGACGACGTCCCAGACTGTCCTTGAAAGGTACATGTTCATCTGGGGTCAGGTCCAGGCCACTGTGTATCTGTTATCAGCGCAGGCGCACTTCACCCAAGCCTTGTTCTGCGTTGGCAGTCGGGTTAGGCACCAAAGTCAGCCATCTTTCGGCGGGTCAAAATGGTCAACTTAAGCAAAGAAACACAAAAACTTAATTAATACATAGAAATGACTAATAAAATGTTATTCCCTCGCTAATACCCATATGTGTGTGTATTTATCTAGCCAAAAGCAACACTCAATGCGATTTATACTTACTCATTAAAGCACGAATCACAATTACATCACCAAAGCAACATATATCATGCAATGTTCTATTTATCTACCATTAGTATGCGTACGAAATTTAGTTCACGTAATTAATTAGGCCATGCAGATGCAAATCCCACGTGTATTTCGGTCATTAATAAGGTTGATTAGTTATTTTCACATCACTCCAAACCATTAGCTCGATTATAATTAATGAATTAATCTAATTAATAAAATGACATGCAAAATGGGGTGGGTATACAAAATTTTGCATAACCCGCTCCAGCACCAGTAGCAAACGGAAGGGGTCCCCTTCCTCTTTGTGTTTGGCAGCAACAATATTTTTTAAGAGCAGGCAGTGGTTCCACGGACCACTGCCTGCCCTTCAAAAATGAAAAGAAAACTTTTCTTTTTTTTCTTTTAAATGCATTCTTTTTCCCTTAAAGGAAAATGGGCTGCATTCGAAAAATAAAGTTGCTTTACTTAAAAAGCAAACACAGACATGGTGGTCTGCTGTTTTCAGCAGGCTACCATCCCTGTGTTATTGCCCATTCCCAATGGGTCGCAAATTGCAACCTGCCTCATGAATATTTAAGAGGCATAGTCATTTGCGGCTCTATTGGGAATCGCAAAATGTGTCTGCGACATATTAGTACTTTCTGTTTTGCAAGTCGCAATAAATCGCATTTTGTGACCCGCAAAACGGAATGGTTGTACATCTGGCCCCTTCTCACTTGTGACATACAGAGTTGCAGGACTTCTCTTGCAATCAGCATAGAAATTATAAGCAGTTTTTGCTTTTTCCCAAGATGTCTTGTGCGGAAGGAACTATATAGACAAAGATTCTTACATTATATAACAAGCCAATTTTTCATGTTTATTTCCTTATTTCTTTAACCAATTCTATTTGCATGTAGATTGATTTTCTCTGTATACCTAGTCAAAATGAATCTGCAAAAATCAAAGCAATGGAATGATCACACAAACCCTTTGGAGATAAGATTAAAGGTGGCTCTTACAGTCACTTGATTTTAATTCTCTAACTGACTTTGTCATGATAAGATATCAAACAAAGTCCTTAGTCAAGAACTTTATTTCGCTTCATTTCCTTAGCATAAAAAGTGCATGAATACAAATCAAACTGACATAATCGAGAGCGAAAAAATCCTAACAACCATGATAAGACCAGCTATAAATAGACACATTCATACATTACAATCTTCTCATAAAAGACTTCATACCTATACAGACATTTACTTTTATAAAAGAGTAGCAAGAATAGAGTTTAAAATTCACGCGGCCCATCTATTTAGTTCATTATAATGTTCCCGAAAGAAATTATATATTTACTAGACGGAACACATACACAAGACAAAAATAATCATAGGTTTTACAATTTATCATCAGGGATAGTTGTCGAAAATCAATCTGTCGACTCAGACTCTTGTATCACAATCCCGGTAAAATCGCCTACCCTTCAGGGAAGCCCAAAGGAATGATGCAACTGCGTGCCACGCCAGTGGGACATCAAGTTGTTGGATAAAAGAATAGTGCTGGGTGAACTTGTATCTGCTCAGGAGAGGGGCAATAAATATTTTCCTCTGGAAGGTGTAAAATGTGAAGAAAAATAATATGTGCAAGTCTGACAGTGTAGACACACCATCACAAGGGCATAAGGTGAGCTCACTTGAATAAGCGTTAGCCGGAAAGTCAAGCAACAGTGGGGTGTAATTTAAGTGAAACTTTATCAAGATAAAGCGATGCTGTAAATTGTGGACTGAAGGACTGCATGCTATATTTAATGGGAGAGGACATTTGATATAATCCAATAGTGCTTTTATTTATGTTTAACCCCCAACTTTTTGCGGCGGCGTTTGTCAGATAAATCTCCTTGAGCCTCACCTTGGGATACAGGCGCAGGGAGAGGGGAACTCAAATAAATCTCGTAGTCCCAAATCAGCCAGAGAGTGCTTGACATACTGCAACCGTGGGATCTTAAGTGCAAAATCCAATTTTAAACAATCCCTCAATACAGATTGGTTTAGGGTTACAGTCTCCTTTCTCCAGATCGAATGTCAAAGTAATATTGGTGCAAGCAAGATAGTGTCTGAAATATATGGTAACCCCAATTCACTGTGGAATATACAGTTTGAAAGCTGCGGGGCAGAGAACAGTCTTTTAACAAAAGCATCCTTAATTCGCTGAAGGAGAACAATATCCACCATCCCCCATGCCACTGTCCCATAAAAGCAATAGTAATAGCTTTGGCTGCAAATATGCCTGAAATATGAGGAATGAGCATAGACCCCAATTTCTTTGGAAAGTGAAAAATTTCAGTTCCGCTTTTTTCTAGTAGGAGGGCTCTGTTTAGGACCATATTTTTACATGTGAACTTCCCGTCAAAAGGATCCCCAAATATGAGCATGTTTCCGCCACCTACAACCTACGATGATCTATGTGGAAAGTTGGAAGTTCATTTGGGTGTGCACCAGCAATAAGTATGTAAGACTTGGATTAATTCACGCGGAGGTCCAAACTTTCAAAGAATGTAGTTTACTCCTCTATGAGTCTCTGCAATGCTTGCCCAGTTCTGGCTATAAGCACTGCATCGTCTGCATAGAGGAGTATCGGGAGAGGGGCAGAGTCAATACATGGTACATCTCTGACACTCCCTGCCAAAACTGATTCCACCCTGTTTGCATAGAGAGAAAACAGGAATGGTGTGAGCACGGAGCCCTGTCTGATGCCCTGCTCAATATCAAAAAGTTTGGCACAAATCTCCTTCCCTACCATGATGACGCAAGTGGTTGCCTGTGGGTACATGTGCCTTATAAAATCAATAATAGGTACATCAACACCCATGGTCTCCATAATAGCCTACAAGTTGGAATGGGAGACGCAATCAATGCTGCAGAGAGATCTATAAAGGCCATAAAAATGTGGCCTTTCTTGGCCATTGTATATTTGGCAATCACCATGCACAGGTTGAGGCACTGGTCGATGGTCCCTCTGCCCTTTCTAAAACCATACTGCGTTGCCGTTAGAATATTCCTTTCTGCCACCCATTCCTTCACCCTATTGAGTAGCAAATGCCCCATAAGCTTGGCTGTACTATCAATCAAGGGACGATTATCGATTGCTTCCAGGTGGGCCCATCTTAGCTATGAAATTGAAGGTGTTTGTCAGTATTGAGGCCCAGAGGTCCTGATGCTCCAGAAAAACATCTAGAGGTAGCCCACTGGGACATGAGGCCTTCAGGGTACTACACTGGGCCAATACTAGCTTTACCTCTGCAACGTCAAACACTAGATGTCCCCTTACATCCTCCAGATGATGACTCTGTGTGGGCTGGTGTCCCAGAAGTGATACGAAATATTTTCTCCAAGTGGGCCACCAATCCCGTTTTCTCAATATCTATCTCTAAGGTAGGATCACTTGGCTCTTTTAGAAGGTAACTAGTCATAATATCGAAGTTAAAATATCGAGTGGACAAAATATTGAGTTTTGAATATCGAGTGGACAGGATATCGACCTGCAAAAATATAGTGGTTAAGCATATCGACACACCGGTAAGAAATATAGTTTTTTATAATATCGAAGTTAGTAATATCGTTTGTAAAACAATTGTTGTTAATAATATCGATTTTTTTTTTCAGTGTTTTGAATGTTATTATATGTGTTAAAAATATGTATTATTTTTGTAATGTATGTTTGAATTTTTTTAAAGTAATGAATTTTATGTTAATTAATTTTTGCGTAATTTAATTCTGTAGCGGGTTGTGGGTTTATAGGAGACTAGGGTGGGAAGTAATTTAATTATAATATATATTTTAAGAATTATGAAGAATTAACTAATTTTATGTTAATTACTTTTTGCGTGATTTAATTCTTTTGCGGGTTGTGGGTTTATAGGGGAATAGGGTGGGAAGTAATTTTGTATTTAATAATTTATATAGTTAATTGAGTTAATTAATGTATTAATAATTAATTATAAATTGATTAATAACAAGTAATAATTAATTGGTAAATGTGTCAATTGTGTCAATTTTCCCTACTGTTGCACTCGCTGGAGTGGGAATAGTAATTTTTACCCTCCCGTAATCAAAAACGTTCCCTACTGTTCCATTCGCTGGAGTGGGACTAGTAATTTTTACCCTCCCACTATCCAACTCTTTCTCTACTTTTACACTTGGTGGAGTGGGAATAGTACATTATTCCCACCCTCTATCTAACACTTTCCCTACTGTTGCACTCACTGGAGTGGGAATAGTAAGTGGGAATAGTAATTTTTACCCACCTGCTATCCAACACTTTCCCTACTGTTGCACTCACTGGAGTGGGAATAGTAATTTTTAACCTCCCGCTATCCAACACATTCACTACTGTTGCACTCACTGGAGTTGGAGTAGTAATTTTTACCCACCCGCTATCCAACACTTTCCCTACTGTTGCACTCACTGGAGTGGGAATAGTAATGTTTACCCACCCGCTATCCAACACTTTCCCTACTGTTGCACTCGCTGGAGTGGGAATAGTAATTTTTACCCACCCGCTAGCCAACATTTTCCATACTGTTCCACTCACTGGATTGGGAATAGTAATTTTTATCCACCCGCTATCCAACACTTCCCCTACTGTACGACTCGCTGGAGTGGGAATAGTAATTTTATCCCCTACGCTATGCAACGTTTTCGGTATTGTTATATTTAATGTAGTGTAAAATATTATTTAAAAAAAAATATTTATTTTAAAGTTTTAACTTATTATAAATAATTTATTTTTATATTTATATTATAGGTTCATTTATATATATAATTATATTTTAAATTATGTTTTTAACATTTTATAATAAAAAATATCAATTATTTTTTAACACTATTAAGTTGATATATAAAAAATGCATGTTTTTTACATTACATTTATTAATTATTAATTTTAACGTCTTGACATTATTTTTAAGTATGTTTTACTTGATTATATTTATTATTTAATTAATTTTATATTACTTTTAAGACATTTAAAAAAGTCGATATTTTAGCAAATTATATTATTAACAACGATATTTAGGATTCAATATTTTTGTACTTACCTGTTTGTAGATAGGAAGTCGATATTCTGTCACTTGATATTTTTACCTCAATATTGTGGCAGCTCGATATTCTTCTCCTCGATATTCTGTCAGTGGTCCCTTTTAGAAATGAGGCATTCACCACTTTCCAGAACTTGCGACTGTCCTTGTTCATAGATGCTCATCGCAGATTCGCCCAGGCTTCCTCCCTTAAACTCTTTCACCTGGCAGATCTCACCTCCTTATACTTGGCATATAGACTACAAATCAGAGAGTTATCTCTTGAAACCATGTGTAGGGCTGTATACAGATTTGTCAAAGCCTTGGTACATACAGTGTCAAGCCAAGGTACTGGTGGATTCTTCTGAGAGAAGAGTGTCTGTGTAAGGTTTATTTTAATTCCTGCCAAAACCTCAGAAAATGATGCGGTCACCTGTTATGGAGTAGAGTCAGAATCTAAACAAACCATTACACCAGACTGCTTGTGGGTTAGGACCACCGGCAAAAAACTCTCTTTGTCTACTTTTTTCCACGTCAATATGTAACCATTCTTCCTAGTCCGTACCTGCTTTGGGACTTTCTACAGATGTACTTTATTTTTTGCCCCCCCCCACTTCATTACACAAGAGATGGAAGTGTGGTCACTAAAACTTGAAAAGTTCATCCCAATTTTATTCATCTGACAGCTAAGAGGTTCTGAGGCAATGATGTAATAGATCATAGACTCTTTCTCTGCACTCCCATAAGTCCTGGCCAAGGTTCCTGTAAAGTGATGTTCCTTGTTGACTACTTTTAGATTCATGGTGATCAACATCCTATTTAACAAATTCCCATAATTACTATGTTCAAAATGGATAATATTGTCACCCTCACTATACGTTATTCCACACACAGGCTTCTGCAACTTTTGACAACAACAGGTGCTAAAATCGCCCATCCAAAGTAAGTTCAGAGGCTTGGGATGGAGGAAGCTGATGTCATCTATAGCCTTCTCCAGTGAGTCAGCTGTGCCATATTACACTCTGTGCCGTTGTTATAATAGTTAATAATAACCAAATCCCATTCCCTTTGCCTCTCACAAATGAAGATGTGAGAGTAGGGGGATTCACTGTGGAACTTAAGAATCTTGACCTTGGTGGTGTTTGCTGTCAAAGTGAGAATGCTGCCTTTGACTCTACTGGCCCTGGAAGGGACAGTGGTGGATTGATAAGAACAGAAGCCATCCAAGAAAATGGGCCCCAGGTATCCTATAGGCATAAAATATCATATTTGGCCTCTTCTTTTACCTAAACTGGGATACCCAACTGCCATCTAATACCTGCTAAGTTCCAGCTTCCTATCTTAACTATCTCAGTCTCCTACTCACTTTATCTTCCATCATCAATTACTGGTCCCTAAGCCCCCTATCTTGTATATGTCCAGAACACTTTTATCCAGACTATCGAAGGCCTCCAAACCCTCCAGTAGGCCATACCTATTTCTTACTATTACCTCTGGCCTCACGAGGATAGGGTTACAGTGGGAGTTGGGGGGAGGGTAGCAGAGCTTCTGCCTAATCCTGCCTCTGGCACGAGCATAGCTTGTGGTTTATAGAAAAAACCTAAGGGAAGGGCAAATATCTGAGAGCCGAATGCGAGAGCAGTAGGCAACTGTCGTAACAACTCCCCCAGTAACCTGTGATTGTTACAAATTACCACAATACAGTCCCCTGCTATAGTTTTTGATGCGGATCTGACCCACGCGATTCTTCTTGCCATAAGGATGTGGCCATTTAAGAGAGAGTCAGCCCTTACAAACTTAGCCTGCCAGTGCACAACTTTCCCAAAAGTAAGTCAGTGGACTCGCTCTGCAACTGCCTTAGCTCAGGGACGTTTGCCAAAATAAGGACGTATGGACAAGCTGCAGGAGAGAGATCCAAACTCTGAACCCTCTTTCCCCTGTGACAGGTGTAATTACCCCTTTCTTCCCTACCCACCATATAAATGCACGCTGCTCTTGTTTCAGTGCCCGCATTCGTGTGAGGCTTAGCAGTTAACTGGCCTACTGACCCAGGGGCACCGGGTTGGTGGTTCTGGTGAAGCTAGGGTGTGGATAGCTTAAAGTTAAAGGTGCTGTGTGCCCATCTAAGTGCTTATAGGATGCCCCCTCCTCCCTTTTGCCTTTAGGCACTTGTGATTCTCTGGACCACTGTTCTTAAACCGGTTGCTGTGTCTCCACAAACCCTCCTCTCACCCTCACGTTACTGCATGCTGGCGTGGTTGGCATGGATGGAGCATCTGACTTTGACTGTGAGTGTAGTCCCTTAGGTTGCGGGTTAGCCGTAATATGTGGTGCTGCCTTGTTATGATTTATCAATGAGTTTAAGCTCTCCTCTATGGTGACAAGGTGACTTAATGCAAGCTGTAAAAGGAGGGAAAATACACATTTCAGTCTATGACATAATCTGTCCATGTTTGTAGCAGATATAGCCAAGGTTCGGGCCTTTAGTCCCGTAATATTCTTTTCTTTATGGGCTTTTGTTTGCCTTGTCCCGCCCCTTTTCTCTTTTACTGGGGGTTCAGATGGAGAAATTGAATTGCTTACTCTGGGAAAGGAGTCGCTGGCACTGATCCCCATTGGAGATCCCATTTGCCCCCCTGAATCTGCCAAATCAATGTCTTCCATTATCGGGAGGCTTGTATTAGCAGACAGTCCATTGCTTAACTCTTCCAAGGAAAGTCGTCTTTCTGTAAGTTCTAGCTCCTTTGTAAGAACATTTGCTGCCCGAACAAGGAACGAATCGAGGGTAGTTATTATTTCACCTCCTGGCTCAGGTTGCTTACCTTCCCTCTTCTCCATGGCCTCCGTGCAACCAAACACGAAACTTGGGGCTTAGAGGGGGTGCCTGGCCTCTTTCAGTCTCTGACAGGCGTGGGCAGGTCCACCCCTGGCCTGGGCTCGTCCCGATGGACAACGTCATGCTTTTGAGCACATGAGAGTCAGTGCAGGGAGAGATGGGGTCTTTTGTCCCCCCAGAGGTGTTTCCTGTCTCCAGGTATGGCTTCTCCCCTCCTCTACAGACAGGAAGAGTGGCTACACACAATGTGGGACAGAATCATGCTTTTGAGTGCATGAGAGTTAGTACAGGGGAAGATGAGGTTTGTAGTCTCCCAGGGGTGCTTCCCATCTCTGGGCATGACTTCTCCCCTCCTCCACAAGCAGGAACAGTGGCTACACATGCCGTGGGACAGTGTCACGCTTTTGAGCACGTAAGAATCAGTGCATGGGGAGATGGGGTTTGTAGTCCCCCCCAGCGGTGCTTCCCGTCTCCAGGCACAGTTTGCCCCTCCTCCACAGACAGACATAACGGCTACACATGCCGTGGGACAGCATTGTTCTTTTGAGCACATGAGAGTCAGTGCAGGGGGAGATATGGTATTTAGTCCCCCCAGCGGTACGTCCCATCTCCAGACATGACTTCTCCCCTCCCCACAAGCAGGAACAGTGGCAACACACGCTGCAAGACAGTATTGTGCTTTTGAGCACATGAGAGTCAGTGCAGGGGAGATGGAGTTTGTCGTTCCCCAGCGGTGCTTCTCGTCTCCAGGCACGGCGTGTCCCCTACTCCATAGGCAGGAATAGGGGCTACAAACGCCACAGGACAGCGTCATGCGTTTGAGTATGTGAGAGTCAGTGCATGGGGGATGAGGTTTGTAGTCCCCCCCAACGGTGCTTTCTGTCTCCAGGCACAGCTTCTACCCTACTCCACAGTCAGGAACAGTGGCTGCACACACCTCGGGATAGCGCCGACCTTTTGCGCGTGTAATAGTCAGTGCAGGGTGGATGGGGTTTGGGGTCCCCCAAGAGGTGCTTCCCGATTCCTGGCTAGGCTTCTCCCCTTCTCCACAGGCAGGAACAGCGGCTACACAAACGGCGGGACAGTGCCGCACTTTTGAGCACATGAGAGTCAGTGCAGGGTAGATGGGGATTGTAGTCCCCTTCAGCGGTGCTTTCCATCTCCAGGCACAGCTTCTCCCCTCCTCCACAAGCAGGAACAGTGGCTACACATGCTGTGGGACAGAGTTTCATTTTTGAGCGTGTAAGAGTCAGTGCAAGGGGAGATAGGGTTTTTAGTACCCCCATCGGTGGTTCCCATCTCCAGACACAGCTTCTGCCCTCCTTCACAGGCAGGAACAGAGACTGCACACGCTGTGGGACAGCGTTGCACTTTTGAGCGCATGAGAGTCAGTGCAGAGGGGGTGTGGTTTGCAGCCCCCCCAGTGGTGCTTCCCATTTCCAGGCACGGCTTCCACCTTCCTTTACAGGGAGGAACAGAGGCTCTGGTCACATGACTGAGTATAGTTGGCAGTTGGGTTTTGTTTATTCCTCCCGGACAGCCACACACAATGAGAGCTTAGTTATGCCTAAGTGAACCACCACTGGCAGGATGGGGGAGGAGCAGAGACCAGCCTCATTTACACCTGAATAGGCTGTATCCTGTCTCCACTCATTGGGCTGCATACACCTTGTAGTTAGTCTGGAGCCAGGGCCAGGGCAGAGAAGGCAGTGATTCTGTGCACTTCAAAGGCAAACCCCTAGAAGCTCCTCCCAACTTCAAATGCACAACTTTGTTTGAAAGAAGGACCTCAGACACCACCACTTCAGTACACTTCTGGACCTGTGCATACTCTGCCACAAAGAAGGACTGCCACTCTGCTGGACTGCACTCTGCTGGACTGCACTCTGCTGGACTCCTGCTTTGCTGTGTAGCCCTCTTGCCTCGATGAGAGCGACTGGACCTTATTCTCTTGAACCCAGAACCCAGAGTGACTGCAAGAGCTAGTTGGCTGGCCTCCTGATCTGAAGCCTCAGGGACAATCCAGGCTTCCTACAACCTTGCACATGCGCTTGGACTCCGCCATCTGTGAGTCTACCTTGCAAAGGGGTGCCACCCCAGTCCTTGACCCTTGGTAGTGGGCCTAACGTGCTTTCCAAGGGAACTGATGCATCTTCTCTGCTGAATGATGCATCCCTGAGCCAAACCGATGCATCTCCTCCACTGAGTGGCACATCCCCGAGCAGAATCGATGCATCGCTGCTGGGGCATGGATTGGACTTGTTACAAAGAACCTTATCACCCACCGAAGTCCTCAGAAGTAACGCATCGCCCCTACGGGGCGTCACATTCACAGCCCAGGTCCTCGCATCACTCGTTGACAGCAGCCTCGACAATGACGCTGGACTTCGCATTGCAGCCTGGCAGCTCCTCTGAACTGATGCATCACAAGCTGCGTAATGCATCCCGACACCAAACTTCAGATTGCAGGCCCTGTTGACAGAATCCCTGATGACAATGCAACAGAACATTGCACCGCAGCCTCACCACATATCGGGACCAATGCATCTCTTCGGCTACGCAAGACATCTTAGACCCAAAACCACTCAACGCTCCGCAACCAGGATTTTAGAAACTCTGTTCAGTGGACCTAACTGTGTCTCTGCAGCTGGCCTGTGCTCCATCGCCGTCAGCCTGAACTTGTGACTTTGTCCCAGTCCAGCGTGACTAGATATCCCCAATTAGTGGTTTGTGCTTTTTGGCACTATTTTCACTACAAACTTTAAAATTCAACATCTCCAGTTCTATCAATTTGATTTTCGTTATTTTGGTCTTGTTTTATTTATTAAAACTTACTCTATTCTTCTAAAACTGTTGGGGGTTCCTTTTCTGGTGTGTTTCCACTGATTTACTGTTTGAAGTATTGCAAAATTACTTTCACATTGCCTCTAAGTTAAGCCTGACTGTTCTGCGCCAACATACCAAGAGGATGAGCACAGGTTCATTTGGGGTTTGCTTGTGCCTTAATCCGACAAGGACTGTGGTTGCTGCTTGAGCAGGGTTTACACCCATGTCAACCAACAACCCAATTCCTTAATGGATCCAATGACAGCTATACTCTTTTCCGTCTCGCACCACCCCCACCCCCACCAGCGACAACATACACAGGGATTTGATGAACAGTGGTGGATGTGGATTAAGAGAATGGATAAGAGAGAAAACAGGCATGTGATCCACCGCTCTGCCTTGTCCCTTTGGCTGGTCAATCAAATTTGTCTGATGTAGTAAATCTCTGCAAAACAAAAATATATATATTGAATAACTGTTCTGCTACCATGCGGGGTTGTAATTGTAAATAGATAAACTCATCTCTTCGTAACCAACTCTTTGTATTTGTATATGAGACTGGAAATTCCTGAAAATTATACATATCCAAAATAGGTATTTCAAATTTACATTTTACTAGTATTTCTCTTTATGGCTTGGATAACTACCTCAAGCTTCACTACACAATCCCTTGCGAAAGATGAGATATAGTTGCTAATTGACTTCCATAGAAGGAGTACATGACATTCATAAAGATGTATACAATAATCATTCTATTTCTTCTCATGGTTACCTTAGTAGTATACAACCTCAGTCCTAACAGCTCAGATATTTTTTTTCCATTTGTTTTCATCAGCAACAAAATTATCAAAAAACTTCTCTGTAATCCATCGTCCAACAATTATTTAGGAAGCAATGGATCATGGCAAGGAAATCTGAAATCATATCTGGAATCCTTGTAGTGAGGACCTGACTGCAGCAACATTGTAGCATGATTGCCCAGCAAAGAATGCTGTCAACCACAAGGAGAGATATATCAAATAATCTGAAAGGCTTGTGTCTCCCTAGAACCCACAAATGTTTGCGGCCAAATGGGAATTGTAATTCATTGCTATCACACAGCAGTACAAAGTGTCCTCTGTGCACGTGCAGCCTCAGTCCAGACAGTACAGACACTCTGTGATGACTGCCATCCAGTAGCGCCCAGTGTTTGTGACGTGTGGCGGGGTGGCCAGGCGAGGTGGGGGGATGAGAGGGGGCATTTGGGTCATGAAGCGAGGGGGACAAAATAAAAATAATAAACAAAAACTTACCTTCAGCGGCCATGTCTCGTGTCGCGCTCCTCTGCTCCTCTTCTTGAGGCGCAAGCTCCTAGCCTGCACTGCGGCCAATCCTAAGGCTGCTCTCACATGAGAGCAGCTTCAGGATTGGCCTGAGCGCCCTTGATTAATGTTCCAGGACAGATTGGGAGTCTGTGTCTGCTCTCTCCAACCCAGCAATGCAGCTGGGGTTTGTGAGAGATTCACAGCGCATGAAGGTTTGCCCAACCTGAGATGACCGGCCAATCCGTCATGCGTAGTGAAAGGAGTGTACTACCACTCCCCTCAGTGCTGCAACCCCCAGACCCCACCCCCAAGACTCGGCAGGAAAGGAGAAATAAAATGAGTGTTGTTTTATTTTTCCTTTCCTGATGTTTTTGGGGGGGCAATGCTCCTCTGCCAAAGCGGAGGACCCGCCGCTGCTGCCATCCCTTCCTTCACCGAAGGGAACTTGGCGTAAGTAGAAATAGAGTACTGCCTCTATGTGCCTCAGCCACACTAAGGGATCACAATACCTCTTGCACCGCACCCGGCCACTAAGCTGTGAACAATGCTGACCATGTTTGAAATGTGAGCAATGCAAATGATTTCAAATGGAAAAGGTGGGTCAGTTCTTGCCTGAGTTGGAATCCTTTTGCATCCACATATGAATATCTGAATCCTGTGTCCATTAATTAGTTTATGTAGGTCAAGCAAATAGCCAACAGCTCACTTGAATATACCTCCTGAGACTCGTGGTTAGCACCCAGAATAACATAGCTGATGTTATCAGAATTGCAAATCTCGGGAAGACCATGTAATCAAGCTTGATCATAAAATGAAAGCTCTAAGTCTCGGAAGGAAATGACACAAGGAAAAGATTGTGAATAAAAATATCAACACGCATAAAAACTGTGAAATAGTAGATCATTTTGGGAAGTTCAAATCTGGGAAATAAAGCACCACACTCCTAGAACTGAATTTAATTTTATGTGGGGATTAATAACAGAGGACCATTCAAATGCCATTGCAATGACCAGAAGAGAGGGCAACAGTTTTCCAAGAACTATTCTTTTCTTAAACTGGGGAGCATTGGAATGTTTCAGTGCCAAAAACAAATTGCAATTGTCTCTCTCAGAAAGCCAGAGCATATTTCACGTGATATTTTTTTACGGAGTTTTATAAAGCGCAAACTTGACCCGAAGATATCGGAGCTCTTTACATGAGCGCCAGTTGCATTACACGACGACACGTTCATTTTTGTGAGGCACGGGGAGATTAAGTGATTTCCCCAGAATCACAGGATTTTAACCTTCATTGCCGAGACTCGAACCCAGCTCTCCAGATTCGAGGTTGACCGCCCAAGCCGTTAGCCCAACTCCTCCTCCCTCTCCCTATAATACTTTTAATGAAAAAAGCACCACACTATTCATTTTCAATATCTCTTGTTTTCTATATCTGATTTACATAACTTTTCTTTTCTTTTAAAGGTTGTATGACGTAATCACTCATACAATTACCACGCATGCCTTTACATAGCTGTCCGTATAACGAGTGCATCATTACCATGCATGCATTTTGTTCGATAATTTTTACAACATATACGTCTTTACCACGATAATATCGTTATAAAGGCATGCTTGGTAAGGGCCCATAGGTGCTCAATTGACAATCAATCAATCAATCAAGACATTTGTAAAGCGCGCTACTCGCCCGGAGGGTCTCAAGGCGCTAGGAGGGGGTGGTCCGCTACTGCTCGAACAGCCAGGTCTTGAGTTGTTTCCTGAAGGAGAGGTGGTCTTGGGTCAGACGGAGGTGGATGGGGAGGGAGTTCCAAGTCTTGGCTGCCAGGTAGGAGAAGCATCTTCCTCCCTTGGTGGCTCTTCGGATGCGTGGAACGGCGGCGAGAGCGTGGCGGGTCGATCGTAGCTGGCGGGTGGGAGTGTAGAAGGTCAGGCGGTTGTTGAGGTACCTGGGGCCCAGGTCGTGGAGGGCCTTGTGTGTGTGGGTGAGGAGTCGGAACGTGATTCTCTTGCTGACGGGGAGCCAGTGCAGGTCTCTCAGGTGTCCGGAGATGTGGCTGTGTCGGGGGATGTCAAGGAGGAGTCGTGCGGAGGCGTTCTGGATGCGTTGGAGTCTTTTCTGTAGTTTGGCTGTGGTACCGGTGTAGATGGTGTTTCCGTAGTCCAGTTGGCTGGTGACTAGGGCCTGGGTGACCGTCTTTCTGGTTTCGGTGGGGATCCATCGGAAGATCTTTCGGAGCATGCGTAGGATGTTGAAACATGATGATGAGACGGCGTTGACTTGTCTGGTCATCGAGAGGGAGGAGTCCAGGATGAAGCCCAGGTTGCGTGCGTGGTCCATAGGTTTGGGTGCGCTGCCCAGGGCGGGGGGCCACCAGGAGTCATCCCAGGCAGAGGGTGATGATCCAAGGATGAGGACTTCTGTCTTGTCTGAGTTCAGTTTCAGGCGGCTGTTCGTCATCCACTCCGCTACGTCTTTCATCCCTTCGTGTAGGTTGGTTCTGGCCTTAGCTGGGTCGTTGGTGAGGGAGTGGATCAGCTGGGTGTCGTCGGCGTAGGGGATGATGTTGAGGTTGTGTTGGCGTGCGATGGCTGCGAGGGGGCTCATGTAGACGTTGAAGAGGGTGGGGCTGAGTGATGATCCTTGTGGTACGCCGCAGATGACTTCGGTGGCCTCGGATCTGAACGGGGGAGGCGGACTCTCTGGGTTCTTCCGGCGAGGAACGAGATGATCCAATCTAGTGCCTTCTCTTGTATTCCGATGTTGCTGAGGCGCTGCACTAGGGTGCGGTGGCAGACAGTATCGAACGCTGCGGAGAGGTCCAGGAGGATGAGGGCCGCTGTTTCCCCGTTGTCGAGCAGGGCTCGGGTGTCGTCAGTGGCTGCGATGAGGGCGATCTCGGTGCTGTGGTTGGCTCGGAAGCCGGACTGCGAGTGGTTGAGGGATCCGTTTGTCTCGAGGAAGGCGGCAAGCTGTCTGTTGACGGTCTTCTCGATGACTTTGGCAGGAAAGGGGAGGAGCGAGATGGGGAGGTAGTTCTTGAGGTCAGAGGGGTCTGCTGATGGTTTCTTCAGGAGGGCGCTGAGTTCGGCATGCTTCCATCACTCCGGGAAGGTGGCGGTGTCGAAGGAGCAGTTGATGATGTCCCGGAGTTGGGGTGCGATGACGGAGTCGGCCTTGTTGAAGACGTGGTGGGGGCATGGGTCGGTTGGTGATCCGGAGTGGATGGTGCTGACCGGGGTCCAGGCGCGGAGGGTGGTTGTGGGGGGCATCGGTTCGGTGGTTGGGTGCGTGGTCTGTGCGCCGAAGCTGTTGTGTATCTCGGCGATCTTGCGGTGAAAGAACGAGGCGAGTGAGTCGCAGAGGTCTTGTGAGGGAGTGATGTCGTTGTTTCCGGCGCTGGGGTTGGAGAGCTCTTTGACGATGCTGAAGAGTTCCTTGCTGTTGTGTGCGTTGTTGTCTAGTCGTTCCTTGAATGCTGTCCTCTTGGTGGTGTGGATCAGCTGGTGGTGTTTGTGAGAGGCGTGCTTGAGGGCGGTCATGTTGTCAGTAGTTGGGTTTTTTCGCCAGGCTTTCTCGAAGGTACGGCAGTTCTTCTTGGAGTTCTTGAGGTCGTCGTTGAACCAAGAGGCTTTCTTGCTGCCGGGCCTGCTGGGATGGTTTTTCAGAGGTGCGAGGTCATCAGCGCAGTTGGTGATCCACTGTGTGAGGTTGTTGGCTGCTTGGTTGGGGTCCGTTGAGCTGGCGGGAGGGTTCTGGCTCAGTGATGTGGTGAGCTGGTTGGTGGTGATCTTGTTCCAGCTCCTGCGGGGAGCCTGTTGCGGGTGGTGGTGAGTCGTGGTTCTTCTGAAGCTGAAGTGGATGCAGCTGTGGTCTGTCCAGTGGAGTCCGGTGGCGTGGCTGAAGGAGATGTACTTGCTGGAGGAGAAGACTGGGTCCAGCGTGTGTCCGGCGTAGTGGGTGGGGGTGTTCACCAGTTGCTTGAGTCTGAGGTTGGCGAGGTTGTCCAGCAGGGTGGTGGTGTTGTTGTCGTTGTTGTTCTCCAGGTGGAAGTTGAGGTCCCCTAGGAGGATGTAGTCAGCGGAGGGGAGGGCGTGTGGGCTGATGAAGTCTGCGATGTCTTCACTGAATTGAGTGCGGGGTCCTGGGGGTCTGTAGATGAGGGTGCCTCTGAGTGGTAAAGGCATTACCTCTGTAATGGCAAGCATGCCGTTGCGATGCACTGGCATGAACGTTCCAGATTTTTTGTTGCTTCTCCCCATGTGATCCGTTCACAGTGTTAAATAGACACTGTGAATGGACTTTCATTTTGCCACGCGACAGTGAGGCCAGAACCGGAGAAAACTTTCCCCTGCCGCATCCCCCTTCCCGTTCTTGATCCAAGGGACAGCCTGACGGGTCCTGAGAAGCAGAGGTGAGTTTGAACGCTGCGTGGTATGCCTGTACCTGGCCCTGACCCCTAAAACCACCCCCTGCCTCAGCCCCCTGAACCCAAAGTCTGTCCCTTTTCTTGGCCCTAAGTCCTAAAACCACCGCCTCTGCTGCAGTTCCCCGCCTGCCCCGCGTTCCTAACCCATGGCCATTACCATCCATTACAACGAACATGCCTTTACCAGGGCATATTCGTGGTAGAAGCTTCGTGGTAACGGACATGCGTGGTAAACACATGATCGTTGTATAATATGGGTAGTAATGGTCAGGCGTGGTTAAGAACGCAAAATAATGGCTGTTTCCCCTTTTAATCATTACATTGCTTTCTTGTCACCTATTTTGGTGTATTTTTCTTAATTATAATGCTGACATTGGTGTTCATTTCTCTGAGGCAGGCTCTAATCCTTGTCCCAAGCTGACAAAGGTAAACATTCCCCAGAGAAACTGGGAGTGAAAGCAATGTCTCCCTCGGTGAAAGATTGCTCAACGATAAGGGCGCTTTCCCACATCGCATATAAAGAATGGTTCCTTTCTCCTCCATAGCTTCACAATCCAGTTCCCAATACACTTATTTCACTCTTTAAGTGCAAATTGATAGAAATATTTCAGATTGTTTTTTCTAATTATCAAAAAATGGACCATACAAGTATCGTCAGTGTTTCTATGTTATTGCTCACTTGAGATATTTGCTATACCGCTGTTCATTTGTGCATAGGACTGCATTTCTGAATATATGTGGAACCGCGTTTCATGCTCTAAATGCTAATTGTAAATTATGTTGATCTTGACAAAAAATAAACTATTGTTCATATTTGAAGACCTAAAGAAAGCTTTTATTATGTCAAGAGAACTTTGCTCCGGGGGACATTTGAAAAGAAGGGGAGCATGTTGCTGCCATTGGCATGCTGAAGATTTGGACTATAGATAAAAAGGCTTGTTTGTAAAAAGGGAACAAGGGTGAAATGAAAAACGTTTTTTTTGTCATAAAATACATTAAATGAGGTGTGTCCTTGCCGTAACCCGCTTTAATTTGTATAGAAAGTAGAGGGATGTAAAGAAAGTGGGAAATTAAGCAACGTTATTTATTTCAACCTACACGAATATTAAAATGAGAAGCAGACCATTATAAACAAAGACAAGACAAAAGAAAGTGAAACCCAGGTTTCCCATGACTAATTGTTGGTTTTATGACATATTGATGATTGACAGTTTGTCTTCTGCTGTGTTGCCCTTGTGCCATTCCCCTAAATGACATTGTGTGCACGTGTGGCATTGACTGATTCACAGCCACATATGACTAGAGCTGCCCTGATTCTAGTGCACACAAATGATTTAAAGGCAGATTAAGAGTAATGGGTCTTCCTGGCAGGGCCAAGGTGACAAATTCCTATAGGGCCTGTTTCTCAAGGATAATAAAGACACGATGGGCCAACAGATTTAAAGTAGTGCTCACGAATGGCACACCGATTTTTGCGACCTCTCTCTGATTTTGCGATGTGACCTATGTGCTCATAGGTTGCATCACAAAAACTCAGCGGGTCGCCGAATGAACTGCCTAACGACTATTAATAATACAGGCTGCTATTTGCAACACCCTATTATTGGTTCACAGACATAGGGATGGTGATCAGCAAGAAACAGCTGACCAATGTCCCGTGTTTTCATTCCCAAATGGAAAGTTTATATTTCTTAAACACAGCACGGGTTCCTTAAAGGTACTGGATCTACAAAAAAGGTTTCCTATTTGGGAATACCGGAAGAGGCGCAGGCAGTGGCCCCTGCCACTCACCCCCCTAAGGTCCCCTGACAGAATTCACAAAGGGGAAGGGGCCACAGTGGAAAACCTTCCCCTTTGTGAATCAGTGTTGGTAACTGATCTATGGATTGTGTCCACAATTCTGGTTGCAACCAATTACTACATACCTTTGCAATTCACAATAAGGAGGGACGCCCCTTTTACACCCATTCGTAATTAGGATTCGGAATGGATTACATAAACCCATATTCTGAGTCGGGAAGGATTTTCTGCGTTGCAAAATGTGTTTAGTAAACAGAAGAAAGCCATTGTGCAGACACAACCCTGTGAGTTTGGCTATTGCAGGGTTTGCAATCGCAAAATGGTTTAGTACATCTGGCCCATTGTTCCCAAAATAATAACGTATTTGTTAGTTGCACTGAAAGTTACTCACGCCCTTTACGTTTCTGTATTTACTGAAGCAGGGACACAGAATTGGTAACGTCCTGACAAGGCCGTACATGAAGCATCCCCCCTCTGCATTCTTTTACCAGTAGCAGACAGCTGCCAGAGGATTTGCACCCACTTACAAGTGAGATAAGCAAAAACACCCGTTTAATTAATACTAAACTCCCAAGTACAGGGGACTAGGACTTACATTTTATTTTCCTTTTCACCATCTAAATGTATTGCTGAGCACTCATGCCTGCCACCCGCATGAATTCACCTGTAAAAGATCCAACTGCTCTGTATGAGGGTTTACATTGCTTTGAGGGAATAACACTCCCTTACCCTCTGTTGCATTCCCTATTTCCAGTGGTGACGTGAATACAATCTTGCCTTCTCTAGGGGTATAAGATGCATAGAGGCAACACGTGTAAAGGTAATGTCTAAACAGCCATTATGAATGCAAAATAAACCTAGGAATCGCATCCCTTTATTGTGAACTAAATGTGGCAGCCCCATATTTGCCATGCTTTCATATTACTTTACATGCACCCTCATCATTTTAGCACACCCTCTCTTGAAACACCCCAATGATTTCCTTCTCCGACATCATTTATGTGGTATGAGTCGAGTCATCTAACATGTCCCACGCAAAGGTTAGAAAAAGTAATTCGTATTATTTCAATAAAAAAGAAAAAGCACTGGCTGCTGCAGACGCCAAGGCCAGGCTGCCAGGTCAGACCATTGACTTCTTACAGAGCTTCCCAGCCTTAGCTGAGTGATGCGGATCAGAGGACACTATCAAAAGAATCTGCCAACTTTGTAGCAGAGGTGGAGCTGAAGCAGAGGAATTAAGGAATTTTAGTGTCAAAGGCGAGGTGCACCATGCAAGCCCTCTTCTTTTTCACTACACAGAGCGTGCAGTGTCACTTCAACTTAATCTATCCTCAGACCCCTCCCCCGGAGGCTTGACGTGCATCAAGTTAGCTAGTCTGTCGCTATGAAACGTTGTTGATATACATTTAGTCTATGCCAAATCTAATTAAGAAAATATGTCTTTGATGTGGCAGGAGATGCCTTCTTAGCTCCACTAAATGTGTTGATAATATTAATTCCTATTTGCAAAGCTGGAACATATCACCCCCTTAAGGCTTTCAAGGCGCTGGAGGGTGTCGGGGAGATTAAGTGAGCTATTACCCAGAGTCACATGATGCTGAGCTGCGCACCGGGTATTGAAACCATGAACCCCAAGGTCCAGAGTAAGCCGCTCTGGCTCCTGCACCACACCGCTCCCAAAAATTCAAGGAGACGAAAACAAATGTTTGATTCAGGGAAATATTTTACCCTGTCCCATTTACTGTATATGTTCAGCTTTGTACATTTAATTAAGCACTAGGGTCAGCATTTTTCTTATCACACGCACCTGACAACAACATTATTTACCCCTGCCCAGCATCACACAATTTGGTATTATTGGGATGATGTGGTTAGATAAACAGTTAGATACGTAGCCAAAAGGTCAGGACTCTGTGTTACAGTTTAGGCCATGTTTTGTTCAGATGTTCCCCTAATCAGCATGTATCCCTGAATCACCAGCAGAAGGTGGTTAATTCTTCCTTCTTTGGCTCCATTATGAAATGGCGCATAGTTACTAGACACCGACAAATGGCAAGTTGTCTCTAGAGACAAGAGAACCACATTAATCTAGGAGGTTCCTGAGGCTTGAGGTAAAGAGTATACTAATCTCCGGAGATCATGCTTTTTCATAGATAAAAATACATAATAATATATTACTTTAAAACAGACGAATATTGGAATGTAAAATATGCTACATCAACATTTGGATTATGTACTGAACTGTCAGTTTCCAATTTAAATTCATTTGATAGGTTCCCTCGCTATTCTGGCCTGTAACATGCATTGATGTAACAGCGTTGTCTCATTCTCATAGCCCTCACAATGCTCAGATCTATTATTACTTGAAAGGTGCACAGCTTCTGTTCCCACTTGAGAGGTGCACAGCTGTCACACCCCTGAGGCATCAAGAGGTCTGTATAATTCACCTCTATAAAGACCCGCGCAATGCACCTATATGCCAGTACTGGCACAGTCAAAGGGCTGCCTGAAGTGCACCAGGTTCCACTATTTCAGGAATGAGGTATCATAAGAGTGCAGAACAGACCCCAGGCAAACTACTTTTGTCCTGGCCTGTAATAGAGAGATATCCCCACTGCTGAAACCAAGCACTTCTGGTCGGAAAATTAAAATGCACTGATCTTCTAGGATTGAAATATGTATCGACATTACTTAATGCACCCGAATCCCAGTGTTGAAATATCCACACATCTTTTGGTGTTGCTTGGAACATGCAGAGATATTCTGTTGGAGAGACATTTTTCTGCCTCTCACGATTCACTTTCTCCCAATAGCTCTTTATTCAGACTCCTACAATGCCCTGATATCCATGTAAGGAGACCTTCACAATGCAACTATGCCCTAAATTGGTCAACTGATTCCAGGACTCAGACATGCTTTGAGCTCTCATTCTGCAGCTTTATATTGACTCTACCACCATATCCAAGTGTTGCGACATTTGCAGATTTTACATTATACAGTTGTGGTAAGCACAGTAAAAAGCATAGATATTCCAGTACAGAGTCATTCAAAGAGCATAACCTCCACACTGTACTGATGTCCCAATTCGGAAAGTATAAGATGGAGACTTGCACAAGCAGGAGACTCCAAGTTTAATCTATATAAACCAGCTCAGGCGTTTGATCATCGGACTGAGAGATCTGTTGAATAAACTGCAGCTCGCATACTTCAATAGTAGCATGGCTACTAAGATGGTTAATGTAGCTGCTGCAGAGACGATTATGGGTTCCAATCACCACAGTAGAGTTGGGGAGGCATCTGCATAGATCTGCCCGTTAACTGCTTGTTAACAGTAACTGCAGTAATTAAAATTTTCCGGCCTCGTAAATTAGGTGTGTGGCAATGTTTTTATTGTTGCTCTTTTTTCTCCCTCACAAAATAATATACGCAGAGTCTAACCCTGTCTCACCTTCCCTGGTAAAACTTTACCACCACATATATAAATCCTCTGACAGGGCTGAAGTCGAGGGAGCGCTGCATTAAGAATGTTTAAATGATTCCGTCGAGTAGCACATTGTTTTGAGATGGCCCTACAAACTCACGTGGCTGTTGGCGTCAGCACTGATAACCCCCACACTTTGCCCACTCCCCAACTTTCCATCATCGTATTTCTTACCCTAAATAAGCCAACTTGCACTCTTGTCTTGTGGTGGTCATTTGTTGGCTGCAGTTTTATAAGGAATACACGTATATCTATTGCATACCTTGCGTATCATGCCATAAGTCATTATTGGTGAACTGTCATATTGGCGTCATGCCTCATTTGCATCTCATTATACATTACATTTGCCATAAATCACATGTACATTGCCCAATAGCAGATTAGACTGGCAGTTCATTGGATAGGTTTTTTGCAGGGTGGTATTGTTTCTTGGCCCCACTGGGTCGTTGCTTCGTTTGGTTGGGTTTGCCCTCTCTTTGAGCGTGGTGTGTAGCTTCTGTCCTGGAGTTGGGCCACAACTCGCTACCATGTCCGACTCTTGTTGTGCCCTGCCATCCGGCGGGGGCTGGGCAGCGAGCACCATCTCCATTTGCTACCCCCTTGTGGTAGGCCAACTCACCCAGCCGTAAGGCATCCCAAAGTGAGTGGTCCTACACACTGCCCTAAGGCCAACTCACCTAGCCGTGAGGCCTCCCAAGGTGAGTGGTCCTATTCCGGTACACCGCACTCCAGTGTGCCTCTGTACCAACCATTATCCCCGTAGTTCCTCGCCAACGCCTTGCCTGCTCCTCAGCACTGCGACATAGCTGTTCCTTAGGTGTGGGTGGGACAAAAACTTCCTCGCCGATGCTGCTCCCCCGCTCCAAAAGATAAGAGCTTACCTGGGGGAGCAGCGCTTATATCCCCCCCAGCACTTTCCCGCCCGGTTTGTGGTTTCCTCCTATTGGGTGGTCTGTATCACGCTCGGGGGGGGGGGGTGGCACCTCTCTGGGGGCCGCAGCGGGGGGGGGCGTGGGAGCTTTCCTGCTCTTGGGCACATCAATGCGCTAAAAATGGTTCTGTCTGGGACTCGGCATAGGTTATGGCGCCGGCCGTCAAGGCCCCCTTCGGGAGCGGCCTCTGCGATGCCCTCCAGCAGCTGGTACCATAGGCGCCGCCTATGTCAGCTTTGTGTTGAGTTGGCCCTACTGTTTTACCCTGAAAGAGAAGTGTAGGCCCATTGCCTGCTAAATGTGATTGTTTGCCCTATCTGATAAGCAATTTAATGAGGGTGATAAGCATGAATTTCTGCACCTCGAAATTTCCACCATAAGGAACCTGGAGTTAACCCCTTCAGTGCCCGCCCCTTTCCCCGCCCTGTGCCGGCCGTTTCATTAGCGGGCGGGGTTTGTGACGAGCTGGTCTCGTCATGGGCACAGCGCAACCGCGGCCCATGACGAGACCAGCTCGTCACGGGCATTGAAGAGAGGTTGCTGCATTGCCTCAGTAAGATCCAGCAGCCTGCATACAGGGAGACTTACCACGGACTTGCAGAATAACCTTTTGCTTCCTCCAGTTCCAGAAACAGTGTGTTCTGCTCCAAGGAACCCAACATTACCAAAGATTATTTGACATCAAGCTACAAAATAATCAACAGGCTGAATGGAAACAAAGACGTTTGTACACCGAGGCTTCCTCAGCAGTCGATTTCAGAGTAAACTGTTTACAAGTTTCACATAGGCATTGTATTTCTTCCTCTCCTACCTGTGTTGGGGAAGGTATTCTTTTCATTTCTTCCTCTTTGGAGCTTTCTGTGCCATTTTCCATGTAGCTGAACACTTGAAAGAAATTTAAATAAATGCTATTAGAAACACATGCTGATTATAAAGTGAACATAAAACATGCATTCATTGCCCTTTAGACCACGTCCAACCTCGCTTTGCCTTTCTCCCTCAATAGGCAACTAAACAAATTACTGGTATATTGAAAGGAACAGGTTTAATTTTCTGACGTGAAGTGTTTGAACATACTTAGATAGTGAATGCAAATATCTGCAGAACCAGGGAAAACAAGGATTCAAGAGATACCCTGGGGATGAATGGAACGCCCAGGGCTTTCGACGAGAACCAGAAGAGCTGACAGGTAGTTGGTCCCCCTTGGAATGGTGGCTACTGGTTCCTAGTGAAGTCTTTCTCTGATGGCCGATAAGAAGTGACTGGGAGAACCTTTCAGCTCAGAGTGCTCCGGCGCGTGAGCAGAGAAGATGCTTTGGCCACTGTTTGGCATCTGTGTTTTATATCGCAGTTAAAAGGGTACACAAACACATGGAAAGCTCAGACTATAGTCAGGATCGTAAATATTCACAACCGAGCAGTATAGACATTCAAGAGAAACACACACGCACACACGCACCCGCACGCACGCACACACACATCACTGATGTATAAAATACCCTGACCAGAAGAGACGCGTTGCCCTTTGTTCAGCCCTTCTCTAGTAGCAATAGAATGACAGGTTGCTCTTAGCCCAGCTCGTTCAATGCCAGAGCTGTAGTCCTGGCAGGCACCGCGGCGTGCTCTAAGTGAAACTTAAAGTTCTGCCAAGTCGAAAGATGCCGCCTTTCCTTCTCATAAACAACTCCATGTTTTTTTTTATTCT
Source organism: Triturus cristatus (assembly GCF_964204655.1). Lineage (NCBI taxonomy): Eukaryota > Metazoa > Chordata > Amphibia > Caudata > Salamandridae > Triturus > Triturus cristatus. Next base: position 517,805,490 of record NC_140588.1, read on the forward strand.
TGCTTAACTACTGTTTGGTTTGTCTGATTCCGGAAGGTTATGTATACACCAAAAACAAAGTCGCACCGCTGAGTACTTCTAATGATTCAAACCTAATTCTGCACGTCACTCAAGGAACAGGGCTCTGGCTGTTTGAGTGTGCTGTTTGTTAGATAACGTGTCTTTATTTGGGGCCTGGGAACTTTTTCCATGCAGCGGTCATGCCATGCATGTATATCTTGGGAGCAGGTCTCTTTCTATTTAAGTCATGCTTGGCCATGGAACACCATACTTCTTATGTCCTGACTCGTTCTTTGACAGTTTAATGTTCCCTAATTCTGCCTTTTATGGATCTTTGCTCTCTCTACATGTGCCATCTTGCACCGGCATGTAAAACAGACACTGCCCACGTGCGTTGGCAATTAACAAATGGCTTTGTTTATATTACACTCTGTCTGCTCAGGGCTGTTTAAATACACTGGTATTAAAGGTAGCTCTTTAAAAATGGATTGGATGCAGTCCTCGGGAGTTGAAAGGAGGCCAGGCGTTCCAAATTTTCCTATTGCGTATGTCTGGAGGGGCCTCAGCTGTTTCCCAGACGGGTTGTGATGAAACTGTGAGCTACTGCACAAGAAAGAATGGAATCTTTATGTGGTTCACTAAATAAATGTGCCTTTATTCGGTATACTATTACAGATGGCCCTTTTACAAAGAAAAGGCTCTGCGCATTATCCTACCAACCTGTTATCACACACTCCTATAGTCCTTGTAATTCGTAGGGTTTAGAAACCCTTTGGGGTAAAAGCTTCCACAGAACATTTCTCAAAGGCGAGCATCATCCCACAGTATTCTATATAGCCTGAATTCAGATATTTTGTGATCCATAACAGATCTTAAATTAATAAAAGTACACATGGCATTGATTTTATACTTCGCGAAACAAAACAAACTAATTAAACCACAACATAAATCATAACTATTAATACCTCTGCTAATCAGCGGTCTTTTCCTTATGTTGGAAGCTAGTTACTGATCCATAGTTGCCAACTTCCAATTTTGAGCTCTCTCCTCAAAACTGTACCACGATTGGCACAACTTCAGTCACCCCTGTAACTCTCAATTAAATGGTACCCCTCGTACCTAGGGCATGGGTACTGAAGAGGTTCTACCACGGCTGCAGCACAAATTGTGCCACCCCAAAGTTCCATCAGCAAGACTGTGCAAACTGCCTTTGCAGGCTGCGTGTCTTGGTGCAGAGAAAAACAAAGAGTCGACATGGCCCCCAGCCATGTGTGTCATGACCCTATACACTGCATGAGGTATAGGTAAGACACCCCTACTGCAGGCCTTACAGACCTAAGGCAGGGTGCACTATATCCCATGTGTGGACCCTATAATATCTGAGCCATTTTTGGATATTTTAAGTGCGCATGTAAGTCATAAAGAGCACATGGGCTAGATACTTGTAATTACGGGTTGCCTAGCTCCATGACGGCTTCACTGTCCCCTAAGATGTTTGGTACCAAACATAATTTCCTAATAAATCCTCACTGATGCCAGTGTTTGATTTATTAATAAATAGATTTTAGGGGGCCCTTTAGAGGGTCCCCTGAAAACCTACCACGCATTGGTGTGGTCTCAGACTAATTATAGCCAGCCTGCCACCCCCCGACACGTTTCTGACCTCATGGGATGAGAGCCCGTACTCTCAGAGGCCTGAAACAAAGCCTGCTTGGGTGGAGGTGCTTCACATTTCCTCCAACCCAGACTTCCCCAGGTAGTGGGGGATGCCAACCCCCCTGTCCTGCTCTACATTTGGTGGGAATACTGGTGGGAATATTAGTTAGAGGAGAAGGAGTGTCCACATTCAGCCAGCACCACCCCTAAGGTGTGGCAGGCGATGTAGATACTATTTTTTAAAATCTACCATCTGGTGGGAAAATAAACTATCAGGGCTCGGACACAGCACCCAGACCAAAAGTGATACTCTAGCTCCAAAGAATCAGATCTGTCTTTCAACCAAGTTTGGGGACACCAATGCCAGAGGTACTTAGTCCTCCTGCAACCTGCATCGAGATGAAGAGTCCACTTCAGACTCCACCTGCCCCGGAAGCAAGCACCTGTCAAGGGACTTCGAGACCCCTGAGAGATGCGTCATGAGTGGCCCAGCTGTTGTAAAATTGCCTCTCCAAGTTGCCTGCTCCTGCCCATGAGGGCATCTAGATGCACGCTGCCTGGTTGTTCTATCTGCTCTGCACCCAGCCGGATTGGCCCCGATAATGATGATCCAGCTGTGCTCCCATGGCACTGAGTCCCTTGCGACCTGCTCTCTCAAGTGGGCCCCACTCGGACGTACCTGTAAGTCTACCTTGAGCAGTGCATTTTCAAGTGCCCAACTCCTGTAGCACACCAGCTACCAAAGACCTCAGCACCCTGCACCTGGACTGATCCAGGAAGCTTCAGAAAATCCGCTGGTGGAACATTGGACCTGGCCTTTCTAATTACCGAAATCCAAGAGGTGAACCTTGAAAGTCAACTGTGAAAGTCAATTGTATGATTTTAATACACATTTTTGTTTTTTTCCCTATTGACTTCAGTGATGCGCAATTGTGCACAAATGTGATTGGTTTTGCAAATTCTAAAGTCCTAACTTTAAAAGTAATATTTTTGTAAATTCGGTCTCAGATTTATTCTTGAGTGTGGGTCTCATTTATTGCATCTGTGAATGCAGCAAATGCTTAGCACTACCCTCTGATAAGTCTAACTGCTGGCCCACAGTACCCCAACTAGACCATTAGTATTATCTACTTTTACCTCTGCTAAACAATAAGGGACTCAATGGACTTTCTGCAAAGTGTACTTCGTTTTAGTACACTATGTGGAGAGCCAGCTTCCTACATCTCTTATCACCACTTTGAGTTGCAACATGTAGATAGGGGCATCATAAGTATTTACAATGAGACACGTACCTCTTTTAGCTATTCCATCATGATTTGAGAATCAATAGGGTGATCTGCTATTTTATCTCTGTCACTAGAGTAGAGGCCTACTAGCCTACTCGTGTAAAGTTCTACTTCTATGTGGTTACCCAGTTTTTAGCACTAACATCCCAAGAGTATGTTGTGCATTTTAATGAATGTAGCCTGTGTAGTACATGCATGTTGTATTTGAATGAGTAATGGAAGTCTGTGGGATTAATTCTGTATAACCCACACCTGGCCTTTGAACAAGATGGAGATAAGGTTTTTTTGCAGAAAATGGAAGTGTGTTGCTCACATTCCTGATGTTGGAAGGAGGCGATCTAGACAGTGAAGTGATGGGAAGGAAGTTAGGGCTCCTTTAGAAATTCAATTAGATATTTTGCTAGCAAGGCACTGCTGAAACGTTTTTCTGAAGACTACAGTTTGGTTGACGTGGGTTGTACTGCAGATTCTGTTGTGGAGAGGTGAGGAAACCTTTAGGTGATGGCTGGTCTTTCAGCTTTCCTTGAATGCTCCTTCAGTTGGCTAATAGCATCCATGAGCAGAAACCTTCCACTTCTTTGTGACTCTGTTATGGGCGATCCAGGTTGGAACCTACCATGCTGTGAGAAGCATAACAAAAAGGCTGTGTCTAGTCAGCATCCTAGAAAGAACGCTGGAATGGAGAACCACCTAAAACTAATTCTACAGCTGCAGACAATGAATACACATCTCCTTCTGAATTTGGAGTATAGATGTGGGGCCTCATTACCCTACGTCTGATTCCAGTTCCAAGTCTTCTATGGCCAATGAAAGGAGTGCCATGTAGAGTACACAGAGGACTTCTGTACAGCCAGGGCTGGTGACTGCATGACAGATAGCTGAGGTAAAGGGTTATCACCTGGTATGGATCTCTTGCTGGAGGAGCTGGTCACCTGTTCTGAAGAGCCTTGATGCCTGCATGCATACTGAGAGAGATAGAATCTGTCAATCCTACAGGAAGAGTGGCTTTCCAGGAGGAATGAGATGCAGCCTTTCCTAGGTCTCTGTGGGGTACTCAGAAGAGAGAAAAGGAGGAGAGTGATCAGAAGACTCCCTGTGTTGGCAGCCCTCTGATCTTTCCACACTGTTTCCTGTTGGGAACCAAGTCTATTGTGACCGCAATTGAAGAAGCCCAGTGGGGCTGTGATTGTGTGTCAGATTTGGCCTGTGTGGGGCTGCAACTGCCAGTGGAGGAGTTGGTTTGCGCACAGCCATGCCTGCTAGCATTGATCGGCCGCAACTCACCAGTGCTGTGATCAGGCTGTGCGAGGTTGTAATTGCTCAGTGTTGTGATTGGCATGTGCATGGCTCTGACTTCCAGTGTTGTGATCTGCCTCTGCATGATCGTGACTTCCAAGAGTGGTCAGTCCGTGAAGGGGCTGCAACTGCCAGTCCTACTTGGCCTGTGCAGGGTTATATCTGCTGAAGTTGGGACCAGCCAGAAGAGGATGCACCCTCAATTACCATCTGGCCCAATTGTGGCCTGCCAAGGACTGCCTCTGTGGCATGAGCTCATCACCAAGACGTCAGCTACAAAGATACATCCAGTTTTGGTCCGATATGACTGCATTAATGAAGGACTGTGGCCTCCACTCCTGCTGGGCACACTAATGAGTGCGGGCCCAGCAGACAAAGTGGGTACCAGGAGATGCCGCTGCTGGTGAGCAACCTGCCCTGTTGAGAGGATGCAAGCACACTTGAGAACAGGGCAGCTCTCCTGATCCTTCTGTGACTGTTCCACTGTGAGTAGTAGGACTAAATTGTGAACTGAGCTTACCTATTTGGGCGTGGCCCAACCTGCACCCGAGCTATATACATATTACTACTATGTACCCCATTGAGAGAGGGGAGAAATCCTGAATTCGGGGGAGGGGGAGGAAAATAGTGGCTAGAGGTGCAGCATTGTCTGGATAGCGCATAGAAACCCTAAACTGCATTCTGTTGATGTATTGTGCAGTATTTCATACTAGTGTGTGTTTAAGTACTTTTTATTCTTATAAAGATATAGCGATGGGCTGGCCGTTCAGTTATTGTGTTGTTTGATTGTAAAGCTTTAAGGGTGAGCTCCTTTGCTCTACCTCTCCAAGCAGTCTGTGGCTACTCACCATATCTAACACTGACAGTGAAGTACAGTTTGCAAATATATAGTAGAACAGACCTCAGGACATCACAGGTAAACAAACCCTACCCACACAGTTGAGGCTACGCTGCCCCTCCTTTGACTGCTGTGGACCCACACTGGAACCTGTGGGCCCCCACTCAATCATTATAGAAATCTAGGGACCCCCACTGAGTCATTACTGAAAGCCAAGGACACCGGCCTAAGCATTTGTGATGATTTGAACCTCAAAACAATACACAAAAAATATAAAAACAAGCATTCATCAAACAAATACACAAATAATTAAATCTTTTATTTAATTCCCAAACAAATATTTTAAAAAAAATCAAAAATGTAATTTTCATGGGAAGGTTGGTGCTTTTCCAAATTCGATTGATCGTCTATACTAAATTCTGTTTAATACATTTGCACTGTTCCCATCAATCAATCTGAGGAAACCAACTTTAGCCTCCAATTTCAAATTCCATCACCTTTACAGAATGTTTTAACATTTTAAATGTTGCTTCTTTAGATATATACAATGTAGTACTCCTTAACATTATTTAATGTTCTAAGCAGTCACAGACCCCTGAATTGTCTTCATGGATGCCCAGGGGTCCCCAAACCACAGGTAACCAATGATCTATCTCATCACTCTGTTATTACCACTAGGCAATATCCCACTATAGTTTCCGTGAAAGAGAGAATCCACAGTCAGTCTCATCGCTATCACTGGACACATAGCAAAACGAATTCTCTTGATCAAAATGTATATAATACAGGTTAAAATGTAATTTTTGAATAAATTTATGATATCGACAGGAAGAAATCATCAAACATCATTTAACAAGTATTGGTTATGCATCGGTTTTGCCTATGTAATGAAAAAAGAGCTGTTTTCATTAATCATCGTCCGGGAGAAGGAAATAGCTCCCTGACAGATAACATGGGAGTGGAGAGGATGTGCCACAGTGGCCAGAGCTGCTGACTCGAGAGCCGGGGATCTCGGTTCGAGTCTCGGTGGCACTGTGCAAAATCCTGTGATTTTACGCAAATCACTTAATATCCCTGAGTGATAAACTGTTATATAAATATGCTGCCATAGTAAAAGGCAAACCTTTATGAAAATATAGTTCCACCAAAGTGAATGTTAACGGTATTTCGGCGGCGGGAAACTGATAGGAGAAGTAGACGGGGAACAAGCATTGGTAAATGCAGAAAAATATGCTGCAGCAGATAGAAATGGAGGAACGGTAAGTGTCACGCACAGGAACCAGTGAGAAGCCAGGAAAGAGAGGAGGAGGAATGTAAGTCACTTTTAAGTTTATATTAAAAACAATAGATTTCTCAAGCACTGTCCAGGTGAAACCTAAAAAAAGGACAAAAAAAATCACCATCTAACTGGGCACCTGAAGTGCAAGCAAAATAATAACTACTTTTTAAGGGAACTATTTCAACTTACATTTAAAAAGCACTATTTCAAAGATTTTTGTGACTGACCAGAAAGGAACTATTTTTATGTAGATGTTGGCCATGTGCACATGCTTTGTGCCGTCATTAAAAGTGGAGGGACCCGATAGGTAAAGTTGGCTGATCCACTGCCCCAAGCTGTAGGAGGGTGGGCGGAAGCAAAATGTGAATGACATTTCAACAGACCAATGGATGAATCCTACTGATCTATATGTATGCATTTTTTCGAAACAACTAAACTGGCAAGACAGCTAATGCTCATGGAAGAGTTTTCCATGCAGCAGTGATATCACATATGGATAATAGAAATGCCACTGTACAGGCTTTATCAAGTCACTGTTGCCCCCTCTCATTGGGCATACTGCATGCAACATTTGAACTTGTAGATATAGTCAAGTAATTCGACCGCATAAAACAAATTCTATTCAGATTGCGCTGGCTCACCCTAAAGCAAGAACAACTTCTAAGACTTTTTGTAGTGCATGTAATGAAATCTCCCTGACTCAGTCAGCTCATCTAGAGAAGCAATTGGCTACTGCAAAAGGATCTAGAAAAATAAATAGTGTGGCTGCAATCGCATTTGACACACACACAGATTCTAAAGAACGCACACCTTGGCAAATTCTATATTTCTGAGTTTCATGTAATATATATATCTGCAATTACAGCCATGCATAAATGCTGTGGTGATGGTGGTGATGTTACAGGTGATAATTGTGGAGGTAACAATGGTAGTGGTGGTGGTTGTAGTGGTAGTGGTAATGGTGGTGACGATAATGGTGGTGGTGATAATGGAGATAGTAATGGTGCTAGTGGTAATGGGAGGTGATGTTAGTAATGGTGGTGCTTCTCAGTTGTGGTTCCTTTTAATGAGTGGAGGGGAGTCGCCCTGCCTGCAGTGAGTGCCGCAGGTAAACACACAGAATAATAAAATGGTCACTACCATTTTATTATTTCGTGTGCTGCAGTGCCAGCCCATGCTGACGTGAGTGAGGATGGGGGCAGGGCTGCGATAACAGCATGGTTACTTTTTCCTGTGCGCATGTCAGATAGGCCAGCTGTCTACAGCGAACATATCAGACATGCGCACTGTAGACCCAGCAGTCCCAGGGCTGTTAAACAGCAAAGGGATTGCTGGCACAGGCCCCCAGCCTCAAAATGAGCTTTGGGTTAGCCTGCTCCATAAAATCCTGGAGCTGCGCTCATGCTGAAACCAGCAAAAGAGCAGTCCCAGGATTTGTTGCTGGCATGACAGGAAGAGTTTAACCATCTTCCTGTTCATCACCAAGGACTCGGAGGAGGAGAGACTCACAGCATGGGTAAGTCTTTTCGGCATTGCGCTGCAACCCATCCCACCATTTTTAAATACTAGTAGCCACCACTGGTGTTTCTTTTAGCAGTGGTAATGGTGGTGGTAGTGATGTTTGCAATAAAGGTGGTGGTGATAATGGCTCACACTCATGACAGAAATATTTTAAAAACCTACTACAGTAAAAGAAAGAAGAATCAAGTATTGCTTTCTGTATCCAGTGCCTGTATGAGACACAGAGTTTAATGTGTGTTAATTAAAAGTATTTTTCAGATGTAAATTGGTCTCTCGGGCATTGAAATACAAGAAGACCTTAGGAGGTGTAAATGTCAATAGCATGACATGAGAGGTTAATACTGCACTGAGTGGAGCTACAGCTCACGGTACGTATATCTTAAAGAATTTGTAACAATACCTCACAAGCTTTATCGGATTCTGGACTGCCTAATCTTTATTCTACCTCATAGCATTTTCCTCCACCACTGTACATTTTTGTCTCTTTAGCTAACTCTTACCAGTTGTATTTCAACCCTCTTTTCTCTCTTAGTCACTATATTTCTACCGGTGTTTTCCTTGCTTCTCCCTTTTCTGCCTTTCTCTCTCTCTGTCTCAGGAACACAGTCAGAGATAAAATATAAGATCCATTCCTCAAAACAGAGTGCTGCGCCCACCACCTGCACATATTAAGTGCTCTGCAGGCTCAAGATTGAGAAATTCCTTCTCTGGAGAAATGTAGCTTCCCACATTCATGATGGCTTTAAGAAAGGCCATTTAAATCCATGTTTAGTCTGCTTGTGTTTATGGAGTTCCACTAGATCCAAATGAGGTCTCAGGGCTTATCTTGCCTGTTCCTCTCTTCCCCTGAAGACAGTCAGTTTATTTACTACTAATGATTCCTAGTTTATTTGATGTTAGATTTGTTCTTTGTATCACGCTCTCATACCTTGGAGCCAGGCCACGCTTTATAAATACCTAAATAATTAAATAGAGCCAAGGCGCCTCATGCGCATAATCCATGCCGTGTACCTAATTAATTTATTGTCTACTGCCTTTAACCATAAAGAGAAACACATAATCGAAGAATTGCCAAACATCAAATATATATAAAAAATGTATTATTTAAAGTTGATGCATATCATGATTGCAGCCGATGCATGGTGGACTATTATTAAAAACAAGAATAAAACAAAAGTGTAAATTCTATCGCAAGATGGTTCTTATTGTTTTCCTTTGGCACTCACAACTGCTCTACAAACGTTTAGCTCTTGAATTAAATCCAGCAATGTGCATTTGTAATTTGTGCTGTTTTCTAAAGACAGGATAAAACTAAATGATTTCTTAAATTTTGTTTATGGGTTTTAACTATATGCGGGGACATTTCTTTATCATATTATACATCAAGCGTATTGTTAATTGTGCTGAACAAATGTGATATAAAAATTGTAAACTTTTCATTATATTACTCTCGGACATGTAAATTATGCAAGTTTATATAAATAACTCCACATAAGCACGCTTCTGACCACACAGAACCTGTTCGAAATATCAGCTCTCCTGATGCAATAACACATCCTCTTCAACGGACCTGAAGGATACGATGTTAATATATGATGCTGTAAGGATATGGCCCCTTATTTACCTTTTGAGACCACAAACTTGTGATGTCGGGGTGTTTGCACAGGGCTTTAGGGAAGGCCTGAATACAACCAGGTCATAATCTATCCAGGTGAGCGACGAATTAAACTTATAACAGGATATAGTAACATTATTTTTTTTTTTTAAGTAATTATCGCCTTTTTAGTGAGCTTCCCTGTGTTCGTTGGTGTATTTAAGGTAAAATAAACACAAACAGCATGTCTAAAAAAGGCTTAAATGACATACCAGAAGGGGTTGGGCGAGCGAGTTCTGTAACACCTGGTTGGTGCACGATTATTGATGTGCTTTTGCATCCTGCCAGACAGAAATTATTGACGTCGCTTTAGTGTCAAGTTCAAAATGGTCCAAGCCCTCACAGCTTAATGCAGAGGTCTTCAAACTTTTTGATGCCGAGACCCCCATGTCAAACCTTTTCAGGCGTTAAGACACCCTTCTGACATAACATTTCTAGAACCTGGTACTCCTCATCATCGACAGCTATCAACAACCATAAACACTCCAAATTCCCACAGCAAATAATTTTCATGGTGGGAAATAATATTAAGCGGTGTTTAGCAAACCAAAGGTCAGTGAGTGTGGGGGTGTAGTCAAAGGTGTAGCTAAAAACAAAGGTCCTCATTTATGAGGAATTGGCGTAGGGCCTGAAATACCAAAACCAGTCAGCGTTTTTTTGTTCACTGACTTGCTCGTGACCTGACCTTCACTTGGTTCGAATACATTTACTATTTAGTCCAAGCAGAAATGACAATTTGCAGAAAACTGAAGAAAAATCGTTCACTAATAGGTGTGAGGGAGAAGCCCTTTTGTGACTTCCTGTGAATGGCTGTGATTGCAGGAATGATGGCCTGCAAGAGACCGGCCATCTCCAAACCTGCATTCTCATTCCTTGAATGTCAACATTTAATTTTAAAAGTAGCTCCTGTCCTCTGACCTGACAGGGGCTGCTTTGAAAAGAAATGTTAACTTTCAGTTAATGGCATTGGGGGATCATTCTGATAAATCCGGATTCTTGCCTACCTGGTTATCTCCAAGAATCCTCACCGGTCGCCAGGATCTTTTTATTTGCCAGATAGCGTGGAGGGGATGAACACAATTATCAAAATATATCTACCACAATTGGACTTCATTTGGAAAGGACCACTGACTCCGAATCTAAAATTTGTAAGATTTTATTACAGCCAAAAATAACTGAATATACAAACACCTCAAAACAAGGTGTAAAAGGTGAATGGGCACTAACACAAATGCAAGCCTACGTAAGATTCTCATCCGACTCAGAACGAAAAGAATTACAGATTCTAAGATCATCAAAAAGGCGATTGTAAGCCCAATTTCTAAATTGGGAATCATTAGTCAAAAAGGAAATCGTTAGTCTGTTCCTACTCTACCTCTAAGGTGACATCCCTACTTAGCATTCCCATCCCAGGCAAGAGAATCAAGGAAAAGGTGTCAGAAGTGAAGACTCCTTTAAAAAGTACCTTCACTTAGTCAGAGCTCGTTCTAAGATGCTCCTTCTAGCTTCCCATCTAAACCTCATCTGCTCAACCCACGGGGCACTGTCCCTAATACAAAACCCCAAAAACATAGAACACGCCCTTCGGCACACCTCTTCGCCCAGGTCTTCTCTCGGTAGTTTTCCACAAAGTTGTCTTGGATCCAACCACAGTTAGCTTGACCTTGGGTCCCAGGCACCTTGCGCAATAAATGTATCTATCTCACATTCCAATGCACTCCCCTGTTGGCTTCTCACAGCATCCTAACTCCTAAAACAAAGATCTATTCTCTCTAACGAGCTAAATGTCCTTGAACCTGCAAAAGAAACATGGGAACGAGAAAAGCCATTTCACATCTTTAAGAATTTACATTTCCTTGCAACCCAAAGCCTTTTCCAAGGGAATCATTTTCGGCCTACAACATTTGCTAACATAAGGAATGAACAGGCCTTCTCTTTAGCATATGTGTTATCAGGCCTTTACACATTAAACACTATTAAACCACACTCTAAGCATTAGTTCACTATTTTCATGTACGTGAATAAGCAACCTATGCGTAACCTTTAACATGGCACACGTTTAGCCTAATACATTGCATTATACGAAAACTAATGATTATCCGTTTTGTTAAATACATTCACAATAACTTGCAACATTGATCCTCACAAAGGCATTATTACATTTCTAATCACCTCTAATTTAAAAGATCACATCAATACATTTCTATGACATTTCTAAACATACATTGATTAATATACGGGTGCTGGCTAACGGTGAATATGATGCACCCTACAAATTTCAGAATCTTGTGACGCTCTATCAGTTCCCCCCTTTGATGACAAATGTTATCACACCATCACAACCTCATTCCCTTGGAGAAAGAACTGACCTAAACAGTGCTTGTTGCCATTCTATTTTGTCGGAACCTCTCCATTCTCTTAAGATTCTGGTATTGACTGTCCTGCAGTCTAGTCATTCGCCTCTCACTCGCTCTAAGAGCTCTTTCAACTCTGTTTCCTCTGTACCACTTACAGGCTCTAATAAGACCCCACAAGCAGATCACATAAACCACAACAATAATAAGAGGCTTCAACACAAATCCAAGGAATCCTTTTCCCAGGTTCGCAAACCAACTTCCCACACGACCGAATCCTTTACCAATCTTCTCCCACACCCCCTCTTCAGTCAAATCCGCAATCTCTTGGTGAATCGTGGTAATGTTGTCAATATATTTCTCCAGATCCTTGCTGTTATCTGGAATATACGTGCAACATTCTTGAACTTTCAACAATTTACAGACTCCACCCTCTTTTGCCAATAATACGTCTAAAGCAAGACGATTTTGCAAAACCATAGTTCTTATCGACAACATCTCTCCATCCACCAACAACAAAGACCTTGCCGTATTCATTGACAACTCATCAACCACAGTCGCCAACTTTCTTATCTTCACATCATTCAAAACCACACCCAAACTTGGTATCATTGCTCCAAAAATATCACCAACCACTGCTCCTGCACTTGCAGCTCTTCGCACTTTAGAGTGATGTCCAGTCTCCAAAATATTTAAGTCTTCTGTATGATAAATCTTCGGAAAAATTATAGCCAAGTAAAATGTACCATACCAATTCGCAGGCAACCTCACATAGGCATTCCTTCCACAAACAAAATACACAGTTGGAATCACTTGCACCGGACCTTGCAAAAAGTTTTTAGCAGAGTCCTCCATGGTAAAGGTATGATCGCACGTACTCTGTCCTACCAAGACTTTCTCATAATAAGTCTGAGGACATCTCACACACAACTTCCCCTTCTGCGTCTGATCTAATGCTATGGGTCCATAACTTCCCTTAGATCTGTGTAATCTCTCCTCCCAATGGAAGCAAAACAAGTGGCAGTGCAGGGCCTGATCCAGTCTCGGCTGGACTCAAACAACGCTCTGTATGTGGGGGCCCCAGAGCTGTCCTTGCGAAAACTACAGGTCGTCCAAAACTGCGCAGCCCGCACGTTGCTGCAGATCCCGAAGACGCAGTCTGCAACACCTGCCCTGGCCGCCCTACACTGGCTCCCAGTAAAGCAGAGAGTGGCATTTAAGGCACTATGCATTGCCCATCGAGCTTTCTGGGGGTCTGGTCCAAGGATCCTTAACAAAATGGTTACTCAATACCATCCCAACATAAACCTCCGATCTACGGAAGCCTTCCTAGCCGTAGTCCCAAGAGTGCGGAGAGCCAGGACCGGAGGAAGGATGTTTTCCTTAAACGCCGCGAAGATGTGGAACTCACTCCCGCTACATATCAGGTCCAATCCCAACCTATTCTCATTTCGAAAGCAGCTGAAAACTTACTTGTTTGCTAGATCCACCTAAGCTCGTCTCCACCACTCATCAGTTCTGTTTTTTTGCCTTAGCGCTTGGACGCCCATCGGGCAGCAACCGCGCTTTACAAATTACAATACAATACAATACAATCAGTTCAATCCACTGGACTCTCTCCTGTATTTCGTGTCTGAGTTAGTTTTCTATATCTATCCTCTATCTGGCCAATAAACTTCTTTTCCGTTTCCGACAATAAACACGTTAGATTATGTTGGTGAGCATAAACTGTATCCAAACTCAAAGTCGGTATGAAATACTTCTGAAGTCTGTCCTCTGACTTATAATAGTTGTACTTATTCAAATGCTTATATGCCGGTACTTCAGGAAGTATTGCATCACAATTGGAAAAGAAATACTCAAATTGTCTTCTCTCATAAAAGATGCTAATCAATAAGCTGCAAGAAATCCCATAGGTTAGTGGAAGATGATGGTATCTAATACCCTCATCCACGGAAGAAGGTAGCTGCATGCACACCTAGCAATCTTTCGCATCCATTGCATCAACATACTCATACAACAGCTTTGCGTAAGCATTAAGCTTAAAGTCACTTCTAGATAAATCCACATGAAACCTACGACTCTCTTCAAGTCTTCGAGCTCCTATAGTAACCTCTGTCTGGCTAGAGGTGGTAGGTGTAGGTGTTCCCTGTACCTCCCCCTCCTGCTCATGGGGAACGATATATGAGGCTACCAATATCACAACTATAGCAGCTATCACTACCCCTAACATTGTACCTATCACTAACTTAGTTCTGGGGTGGGTTTTTCCAGCATCCGCCATCTTTGCAACGTTCTCAGGATTTTAGTTTAACAGCAACAAGGGAAAGTCTCTTTTGTCATCCGAGTATTGCCTGTCAAACCAGTTCACATAATGCCTTGAAGCTGGAAGTCCCCTAGCAATTCTCAGTTCCTTATTTACACAGTCCACAAAAAGAATTCCTTAGCCCTCTTTCAGTGTCCTGACGGAAAGTCCCTAAATTTATTCTTCTTTCACTCGGGCCTAGGTTATCTTCTTCTTTTGGACCTTTATGTACAACAAAGAGTTTTACTTTTAATCCAGAATGATGTTCGCTCCCAACAGCTCTAAGACTCCTTGCAAAATCTCAAGACAGAGGATCACCAACTCCTGGCAAAAGTCGGAAAGACCAGCGTCTACAGAATCAACTCACGAACTTTACTCAGAAGCGGTGGATTCGGAATATTGAGGGTCAGTATTCCTTCGATTTCCAATCCTGGAACTCTCAGCAACACTTCTATTTTCAAGTTCGGAGAATTGCTGATCAATGTCAGGGATCTCAGCCTCCCTGTGCTCGGTATGCCTGGCATCAGTCACAGCGTATATCCACTTTGGTGAGGCGTACCTTTGACACGGCACACTTGCTCTCCTGGACCTTCTCAGATTAACTCGAGCTTGCTCTTCGTCACTTTGCTCAGATTCAGACGTTTCAGAAACTGGGGCAAGATCTCTTCCAAGTGCCAATCTCAAGTTTACCCGTCTCTGGTTCACGGGCCAAACTCTCTCTTCTTCAGTGGCACTTCTGCTCTCCCTTCGAGTACCCTGTGCACTACTTCCTTCTTCAGCAGAATTTGACTCTACTCCACCCACAACAACACTTTCTCCGTCTGAGTCAAATTCAGGGCTTCGATTTGCACAACCCCTTTCAGCTCGGTCTAGTGCACAACCACCTGCATCAGCAACCCTCACAGCTTGACTTGCCCTCTCAGATGGCTCTGCCACCTCAGCTGGATTTTCATTCACGAGAGGGGCTGTATCTTCCAAGGGTGCTGGAACTCTGCGGGTATGGGAGGCATGCACCAAGTTTGGTAGTCCCCCACACTTCACTGCCGTGTTCGTAACCAGTATTACCTTGTACGGACCACGCCAACGAGCATCCAGGCAACTCTTCCTCACGTGTTTATGCACAAGTACCCAATCCCCTGGGCATAGGTCGTGCCACAGGTCTCTTGCGGCTGGAACAACTGCTGCTTGCACCTGCTGAGACACAGAATGGTCTACGTCAGCCAGGCCCTTACAGTAGTCGAGAATAAAGTCATCAGTGATGTTAATCAAAGCAGTAGCAGGTATTGCTGGTACTCGCATTGCTCTCCCCATGAGTATTTCATGAGGTGACAACCCAGTCCTCCTATCAGGAACACTACGGAGGCTCATGAGAACTAAGGGTAATGCGTCAGACCATTTCAGTGATGTCGAAGAACACACTTTTGCCATCCGTGCCTTCAAAGTCCCATTGACTTGTTCCACAATCCCCGAAGCCTCTGGACGATTACTGCAATGCAATCTCTGATCCACACTTAAGGCAGCACAAAGCAATTTTATGATCTCACTATGGAAATGAGTCCCTCTGTCTGACTCCAAAGAGGTCGGAAAACCGAACCTCGGGATAAGCTCTCTCAGTAACAGTTTAGCTACAGTGAGTGTGTCACATCTACGTGTTGGGTAAGCATCCACCCATCTTGAAAAGACACATACTACAACTAAGATGTACCTCAACCCATTGCACTTTGGCATCTCAATGAAATCCAACTGCATCCTATTGAAAGGCCCTCCTGACCTCCCAATGTGGTCCAAAGTCACAGCAGTTCTCTTTCCTGCATTCATCTGCTGACATGTAACACACCTCTGACACACAGCTTCAGCCACTGCACGGAACTTCGGATTGTACCAGTTCTGACGGAACACTTGCATCATCGCGTCTCTACCAAGATGTACAGCACCATGTATCAGTCGTGCTATTGGATTCAACAAACATTCTGGCAACACAGCTTGTCCATCATTCGAAATCCATACATCCACATCTCCCTTTTCACATCCAGCTCGTATCCAACTGTCTCGCTCCTGATCAGTAACTTCATCCTGCACCCGTTTTAGCTCCTCCCATGTATCAGCCCTGGTCAACATCATGCTGAAATCGGTTCTTTCTAGGCTCTTTTCTACATGGCCTTCAGTAAATATACATTCATATTCTGCACAAAACCGGGCAACTTCATCCGCGTAGCTATTACCCCGCGACACAAAATCGTTCCCCTTGCTGTGCGCAGAACATTTGACAACTGCGATTTCCTCTGGACATTGCAATGCTTCCAACAACTGCCTCACATATTCCCCATTTCTGATGGGCGAACCAGAAGATGTCATGAACCCTCTCTGTGACCATAACTGCCCAAAATCATGAACAACACCAAACCCGTACTGACTATCGGAGTAGATCGTTACCCGAATCTGGTCAGCAGCCAAACAGGCACGGGTCAAAGCAATAAGTTCAGCAGGGGAACAGCCATTACAATGCAGTTTTTTACCACGCAGTGCAGTTACATCGCATGCGTTACAACGCATGCGATGTTACAACGCTATGCCATTACAACGCAAGTCTGTACATCGACTTGCGCTAGATGGCGTGCTAACATTACAAATAGTGTAGTTTACTATCCCAACACCTTCCCTACTGTTAAGTGGACTGGAGTTGGAATAGTAAATTACACTTTTTTAATGTTAGCACGCCATCTAGCGCAAGTCGATGTAAAGACTTGCGTTGGAATGGCATAGCGTTGTAACATCGCATGCGTTGTAATGCATGCGATGTAACTGCACGCGTGGTAAAAACCCACGTTGTAATGTCATACATCCAGTTCAGCCACCTGTGCGGAGTGTACTCCTTCTAGACAAGCAGCTTCAACCACTCCTGTAATGGTACATACAGCAAACGCTGCTCGCAGTCGACCAGCACTGTCTCTTAAACATGAACCGTCCAAGAAGAAAATTTCATCAGGGTCTGGGAGCGGCTCATCAACAATGTCTGGTCTCGGTTTGGTGCACAATTCAGTCACATCGAGACAATCATGGTCCTCACAATCTTCATCATCTACATTTGGAATAGGCAATAACGTAGCAGGATTTAAAACAGAACACCTCTTCAACGTCACATTCTCTGCAGCAAGTATGACTTGCTCATAGTGAGTCAATCGATTGTTCGTGAGGTGCGGTGTTTTAGTCCTTGTCATCAACAGTTCAACAGAATGTGTTACATAAACTGTAAGCAGATGACCCATTACAATGCTCTTGCATCTTTCAATACTGACACCCGTTGCAGCAACGGATTTGAGACATCCGGGCAATGCAGAAGCTACTGTATCTAAAGTAGCTGAGAAGTAGGCAACTGGTCTACGGACACCTCCATGACTCTGAGTCAAGACTGCCAATGCACAACCTTCCCTTTCACAGCAGAATAAGGTAAATGCCTTATTGTAATCAGGCATCCCCAAAGCTGGGGCACAGCACAAGGCTTCTCTCAGCCTCAAAAATGATCTCAAACAGTTTTTGTCCCATGGTAACGGATCACTCACATCCTTACGCATCAGCAGTTGTAAAGGCTTCGCTTCAAAGGAGAAATTGGCAATCCATTGGCGACAGTAGCCAACCATCCCCAAGAACATTCTGACTTCTCTCTGAGTGGTAGGCACAGGCATATTCATAATAGCCTCAATACGGTCTGGTGACACTTTTCTCCTGCCTTTCTCAATTCTGTGACCCAAATACTGCACTTCACTCAGGCAGTATTGCAGTTTGTTCGGAGACACCTTGTGCCCATTCTCTGCCAGATAATTCAGTAGGGCAATTGTATCGATACTGCAAGCGTCTTCAGTCTCCGACGCAACGAGCAGATCGTCAAGATCTGATTGAAGATAGACGGGCTCTCCGTATACCCCTGTGGGATACGACACCACGTTAACACACGATTTTCCAGCCGAAAAGCAAAAAGAAATTGGCTTTCCTCATGCAGAGGAATAGAGAAGAAAGCTTGGCACAAGTCAATCACTGTGAACCATTCAGCTTCACATGGGATCTGAAACAGGATCACAGACGGATTCGGTACCACTGGACAACATGGAATGACTATCTCGTTAATCTTTCGCAGGTCTTGTACGATCCTGAACTTCCCACTTGGTTTCTGCAGTCCCCTGATAGGTGAATTGCATGGGCTACCCATGATCTCCTTTAGAATTCCCTGCTTGATCATTGACTCAATTACAGGTTTGATCCCTGCAATAGTTTCAGGTGACAAATTATATTGGGGCGTCCTAGGGAACTCTACATGTGGCTTAACCTGTATTTTCACGGGGTCTATGCCTTTGACCAATCCAATCTCTTCTCCACTGAGGTCCCAAACATCAATTGACACGGAATCCCTCAAGTCTAGTGGGAGTTCTTCCACTGTCAATACTGGATACATCTCTATGCACACACGCTGATTCGCAACCTTAAAGGTTGCATCATCATCCCTCGTCTGTACTTCTACTTCCTTTGGGGTACAATAAATGGTGCAATTCAGCTTGCACAACAGGTCCCTACCTAACAGGCAAACTGGACTGGAATCGCACACCACAAACTGGTGCCGATCTCTGAAATTTCCTATCTTCACTGGAATTGGCTCGGTCAATGGGCTAGTCATTTTCTTATTTGCTACACCAACGACTTGGATTGATTGTCCCAAGAGGGGTAGGTTAGGGACTACTGCAGACCGTACAGTAGACCGAGTAGCGCCAGTGTCAACCAAAAAGGTTGTAGGGTGACCATCAATGTCTGCTTCCACAAATGCTCCCCTGTGATCTACTTCCAAGACTGCTCCAAGCGCGCAGTCCTCTTCCCCTCTCAAGCACGGTCGTGCCAACGGATCTGGGCTGTATTCCTCACTTCCTTCAAACATGGGCATCTGTAGGTAAGTTTGGACTCCCTGTTGCATATTCGGTATCCTAGGTGGTTGAGGAACCTGCATCTGCGGAACACCAGACCCCCCCTTTGACCATCTTCGGTCGAGTCACTGTAGGGACCATGTCCGCCACAGAAACCTGAACTACCTCTCCTTCTTGCTGTATCTGATTTAACGGGTTCAAAGGACACTCGCGTTTCAAGTGTCCGATCTGGTGACAAAGATGACACACAGTGGTCTTTTTCAATGTCGCCATGTCCATTCCTGTCTTAGGATCAAATGACTTTGGTCTTCCCTGACCTTGAGCATTCTGATTTCCTCCTTGATTGTTTCCCTGTTTTCTTCCTAATGTCCCTCCATTAGGCTGTCCCTGAGCTGTTTGCATCTGGACAAGCATCAATTTGTCTTTCAACTTCCTGTGCTTCGATTCTATCTCATCACTACAGTACCTAGCATACCGTAAAATCTCATCCACTGGCTTATTCTGCCAACAAATCAAATGCTGCTGTATCATGAGACTAACGTCTGGCCTCAATCCCAACACAAATTTCGAAACAAACTGTCCTATGTCCTTTGTGTCTAGCACGTCTAATCCACTGTACTGTTTAAACGCCTGCAAAAGTCTCTCATAAAACTCATGCACCGTCTCCTTTGGCTCTTGCACTGTCCGATCTATCTTCACCCAATCAATGTCCTGAGGTGAGATTTTCGACTTCAACCATGTGATCACCTGCTCAAACTTCTTCATTACTATGGGCGACGGACCATTCGAGATTGGGTCCCTGTCAGGCTCTGAGGTTGGCCACTCAACAGCAATTTTACATGCCGACCACAAATCACTCGGGACCACGATGTCAAATAATGTGTTCAAATCAACCCACAACACCTTCGAAATTTTGACAAACCGATCAACTTGCTTGTACCACTCCACAGGCTTTTCCCTCAACCGGGGAAAATCATTTGTAAATGCAGCCAAATCCCCCCTACTCCACGGTACATGCACATATCCTCCATTCTATACCTCTCGTAACGGGAAATTCCCTATTTCCGTCATCCCTCCACCTGGGGGTGGCGTCTCTCCTATCGTTCTCCTCGAACTTTTCTTCTTGAGCCATCTTTCTTCCCACTTATTAAGCATGATCCATGCACACATAGCTATGATCAAATCCTTGATATGAGTTCTCAAACCCATTATTCTCTTTTCCTCCAATTCCTGGTCACTATACTGCAACCTATGACTTCCTTGCAATGATTTCGTTTTGGACAAATCCACATCATACTTTTTGGCCAATTCTGACAACTTCTCATGTGCAGTTCGTGCCTTGCAAGTCACATCCTTCACTACAAAGAGTAACTCATCTTGTTTGTACATGCATGTTCTCTCAAGAGGCAAGTTCCCACTTATGATCTTATCTACCTCTGCCTTCAGCCTCACAACATCTAACATTTTCCCCTTCAGGGCTCCCTTCATTACTTCCCTACAAGGTGCACCATCCCTTTCATCATAATCACCTTCCCGTTCCTGAGATCTACTCTCTTCTGACATACTCATAGGAACTGAACGATTCACTATTGTGCCTCGTTCACTTTCTGCTGTTCTCACACTCTGATTCTGATTCCTCACTGGTGGTGCCCACATCCGCAAATCTGATCTTGACTCGGCCAAAGACCTCGGCCTCACTGGTCTCACATCTGTCTGTCCCCTAGAGGAGTCTGCTGTAGCTGGCAAGGGCGTGCTCCATTCTATAGGCTTTGGAGTTTGCTCCATTCCGCTCACTGATCCATTTCCTTCCGTCACACTCCTCATTCCTACAACTGACTGCACTGAACTTCCAACTTTCTCTTGATCTGGGTCGTAAACAGAAACAATAGGTCCAATGGTGACCGGTACCTTTAGAGCCTCCGGTAACCGCACACCTCTCCCAACCTCTGTGCTGACTACAGGCTGGTATCTAGTACTCTCAGCTCCCGTCGAGATCTTCCCTTCTATTCTTACTTCCGACTGAGTCGGTACTCCACTAGTCCCTTCTGACTGAACCGATTTTCCCCCGCAAGGATCGGGATTGTATGGAGGTGGTCTCTTGGACAACAACCTCTCTAGCAGGCTATCATCTGTGTCACTATCATCATCATCCTCTACTCTCTTTATCCTTGAGCCGTCCGTTTTTACCAGTAGGGGATACAACCTGTCTCCTTCTATCGTTTGCACTCTCCACCTTTTCTCTTCTGCATCCCATCTTGCATTCTGAAATGCCTTAATCGACTTTTTCACCCTCTCCTGACTACGATCTCTTTTCCTATCATGTGCTGCTCTAATCCATGCATGCAACGCTTCAAACTGGGTTGGTCTCGGCAAGAGTCGTAATGCCGCCATCACAGATTTCAACTGGTACAACACTTCCAATCTAAACGAGCCATATCGCGGGAAAGCTAACTCCCCTTCATTCTGGGTCATCTTATGCCAATTTTCAAGCCAAATTATAGTATGCAACCATACATTTCTTGCCATGTAATGCGCTGGAGTATCTTCGGGAGGGGCCTCTTCTCCCCCACAAGTAACCATATGTTTGTCACCTCTACACAATTCTTGGAAAACTTTAAAACACTTCATGATGAAAAAAATTTAAATAGCACACAATATTTTCATTTACTTCCTGATGTCAAACCCCACCAATAACAGCGCGACTCACACCACCCGACCTATCGCAGCGCAGCACCTTCTGACGTCACCCATCCTCCGCTTGCAGCAGTTCCCCTTCATCACAACTCACGTCTCACCCTTGCATTCGTCCCATTCATACGCTGAAATAACCGTTTGTCCCAAACAAGTTACTTCTCTGACTGTCCGTCCACAGTCTCTCGAAGTTGTCGACCTCGGTTGGCAACTGTCTGTCCACGTCCGGCCAGACAATCACCTCTGATAGGTTACAAATACTCAAATTCCACGTACAACAACCCACGACCAGCGTCGGTTTCTCACGCACTCACACATTCGCTCCCCCTATCTCGGTCCAGGTGATCGATGACGTCTCACGATCCCCTTTCGGTGGTCAACAAAATCTACCTTGGGTGTCTTCTACACCACAATCGCTTAAGCTACTCGTCGAGCCTAAGACTTTTCCGGGCTGCGCGCGCTCACAGCCTGATCTCACAATCACTCAACATTCACTCCAACTCCACAAGACATCACACATCAAAACAACACCGCAATCTACAAACATCTCACCCTATTCATACTCACTCCTCCACGAACTACTGCTTTCCACCGCACTGCTATTCTCCATCAATCTCCATCAACCGCCGTCGTCCGCTGCTCGCCATCCGATGAGTCACCATCACTTGATTTCTATGGGCCTCAAGGATCTCCTATCCTAATCTAGATTTCCCCTCACTATCGGAAATAACCATCCTCTGCTACCAACTGATAAAGCCGGATTCTTGCCTACCTGGTTATCTCCAAGAATCCTCACCGGTCGCCAGGATCTTTTTATTTGCCAGATAGCATGGAGGGGATGAACACAATTATCAAAATATATATACCACAATTGGACTTCATTTGGAAAGGACCACTGACTCCGCATCTAAAATTTTTAAGATTTTATTACAACCAAAAATAACTGAATATACAAACACCTCAAAACGAGGTGTAAAAGGTAAATGGGCACTAACAGAAATGCAAGCCTACGTAAGATTCTCATCTGACTCAGAACGAAAAGAATTACAGATTCTAAGATCATCAAAAAGGCGATTGTAAGCCCAATGTCGAAATTGGGAATCATTAGTCAAAAAGGAAAACGTTAGTCTGTCCCTACTCTACCTCTAAGGTGACATCCCTACTTAGCATTCCCATCCCAGGCAAGAGAATCAAGGAAAAGGTGTCAGAAGTGAAGACTCCTTTAAGAAGTACCTTCACTTAGTCAGAGCTCGTTCTAAGATGCTCCTTTTAGATTCCCGTCTAAACCTCATCTGCTCAACCCACGGGGCACTGTCCCTAATACAACACCCCAAAATCATAGAACACGCCCTTCGGCACACCTCTTCGCCCAGGTCTTCTCTCAGTAGTTTTCAACAAAGTTGTCTTGCATCCAACGACGGTTAGCTTGACCTTGGGTCCCAGGCACCTTGCGCAGTAAATGTATCTATCTCACATTCCAATGCACTCCCCTGTTGGCTTCTCACAGCATCCTAACTCCTAAAACAAAGATCTATTCTCTCTAACAAGCTAAATGTCCTTGCACCTGCAACAGAAACATGGGAATAGAAAAGCCATTTCACATCTTTAAGATTTTACATTTCCCTGCAACCCAAAGCCTTTTCCAAGGGAATCATTTTCGGCCTACAAATGTAAATGTATGGATACTTGTATAGCGCACGACTACCCGGAGGCCTCTCGGCGCTTGTACGAATACCGCTGTGGAACCCATCCTGGCTTTTTCCCTGTGAGGCGTCCACTCCTGGGCACTCCCAAGGTGAAGGCCAGGCATCCTTAGCGTTGTGGGGGCCGTTGTGGAGATTAAGCAAGCTATTGCCCAGAGTTGCAGAGTGGGACTCCATGATTAGAATGGCACCGAGGCGAGAATTATCAGGTTCGTGGAATTTTTGATTGAGCCCAAGACCCGCCGAGGCGGGGAATTGAACCCTGGTCCCGGGCAAGACCTCTGCATCAGGGTCTGCCGCTCTAATCATTGAGCTACAACATTTGCTAACATAAGGAATGAACAGGCCTTCTCTTTAGCATATGTGTGATCAGGCCTTTACACATTAAACACTATTAAACCACACTCTAAGCATTAGTTCACTATTTTCATGTACATGAATAAGCAACCTATGCGTAACCTTTAACATGGCACACGTTTAGCCTAATACATTGCATTATACGAAAACTAATGATTATTCGTTTTGTTGAATACATTCACAATAACTTGCAACATTGATCATCACAAAGGCATTATTACATTTCTAATCACCGCTAAATTAAACAATGACATCATTACATTTCTATGACATTTCTAAACATACATTGATTAATATGCGGGTGCTGGCTAACTGTGAATATGATGCACCCCTACAAATTTCAGAATCTTGTGACGCTCTATCAATGCAATGACCACTGAAACAGTGCTCCCCCCCAGTGCCAGCAACCAGCATTCGCAAGATTGTTGCCTGGGAACAACTTTCATTTTTGAGGGTTAGCTTCCACTTTTCTAATCTGTCACATCCCCTTTTAGGTATGGGTAACTTTCAATGGTTTGTGTGGTCTCAACTGTGGTTGCAAACTACTGACATATTGCATACTGACTTGCAAAGGAAAGGGGATGCCTATTACATGACCCCTCCCCCTAATAGCTAGTTTGGAACGTAAAAGGCAATTTGTGTGCTGTAAAACGTTTTCCGGTTTACAGTGTGCCTTCAGTACATTATAGCATACTGTTTTGCATTGTAAAGCCTGTGATTTTGTGGATCACTGTCTTTGTGACTGCCAAACAGTTTATACATCAGGTGCCAAATAAGGTAGATTATTAAATAATATTTCGAATTTTTACTTTTTCTTTAAGAGGTGTACACTCCGATGCCAGTTAAGGATCTAAGACTTGACGAGGCACCTCCTGGAGAGCCAGACTCACTACAGCAGAGGCCAGTAGGGCTCTGAAAAGTCCATTTGCAGGCCCAGGCAGGTTCAGTTGAAGCAGGTGAGCTGTGCAGTTGCAGAGAGGCTTCTTAAGCTTGTTGTCTCCTTGTAACTCACACAGGCGGTCAGTCAAACTGACCCTTGCAGTCTCTCTGGTCAGCCTGAGATGAACGCTAGTATGTCCAGTCTTCCTTCTCAGACAACAAGACAGTCCTTCAAGCAGCAGGGCAGTGCTCTGGTAGCAGGGCAGTCCTCCTTCAGTAACATCCACATGTCCAGGTGTGTTCTGCAGAGTGGCTCTGGAGGTCCAATATTTATACCGAGCGCCACCTTTTAGGTGGGGGTGACTCCTTGTCCTACCTCCAATGCTGGTCCTGGTAAAGTTCCTTCTCTTTCCCTGGTCCAGACTCCAAACCATCTGGGGTGACAAAAAGGCAGGGCAGACCTGGTGCTAGGTTCCTTTGTGTGTGCAGGAAGCAAAACCTTTTGAAGTGTAAGTGGGGCTTTGTACAGCCCTACCCAGCCTTCCTGCGAGGATTGTCCATCCTATCAACACCTTTGCGCCACTGTCTCAAAGGAATACACAAACCAAAAGCAGAGCAATACACAGGCATGTGACCTAGGACACTGGCAAAACACATAGATGGGTGGGAAAAGAAAATACACATTTTCTAAAAGTGACATTTTCAGATTTGTATCTTTAAATGCCACGTCACCATTAAAGAGAATTTAAAATGACAGCTCATTTGAGTGTAAACAGCATATTTCTATCTGCTCGCAATCTAAAGTTATCACCTATTAAATATAATATGGTAACCCATTGTTAGTCAATAAGAGAGATAGGCCTTGCAACAGTGAAAAATGACTTAAGACATTTTTCACCGTCAGAACGTGTAAAACTTAAGTACGCATGTCCTACCTTTTAAATATAATGCCGCCTGCCCTATGAGCCTTTAGAGCCTACATTAGAGGTGACATATAAGTATTAAAAAGGAAGGTTTAGGCATAGCAAATGGCTCAATTTGCTCGGTCGAAATGGCAGTTTAAAACTGCCTTACAGGGTAATGTGGCAGGCCTGAGGCATTGTGTGAAACGCTACTTTAATGGGTGCCACAAGTAGTGCTGCAAGCATACAAGTAGCATTTAATTTACAGGCCCCGGTTACATGTAGTAGCATAGACTATGGACTTACAAGTACATTAAATATAGAAGCCAATAATACAGGGTTATAAGAAGTGAGCACAAGCACTTTACTACTAGTTTGCAGAGAAATCGTGCACAGAGTTCTAATGCCAACACAAATGAGTTCAGTAAAAATAAGGCGAAAAGCTGGGGGTGACTCTGCAGAAAGAGCCAGGTCTAGCATGCAGCAACAGAAGAATCACATGTCATGTTGCCATGTGTATGATGCACATAAATTCTTCAAAATTCTTTGCCAATTCCAGAGTTCAAGCCATTGTACCTCCGTCTCCTAACGTTCCATCACCACTCAGCAGATTAGGATTGCATGTATTGCTTTATTGAGTATGTGTAAACAGGAGGAAGAACAATGGGGAACGTTGGGCATTACATGCGGAAAGAGCCTACCGCTTCTGAGCCCAGCAGTGTCAGTAAATTCAACACTGAAGGCTTGTAAACATTCAAGACTGTCTGTGTGACATACAAGGCCCTGCCCTCAACAACCATTCTGCCTTAGCCTGCAAACTGACTTTCTGCTGCAGGAAGAGAAATCTGAGAGGCCGAACAATACTAAGCCTCAACATCAGAGGATTAAAGATCCTCTACAATGATAACGGCCTTCTCCAGTAATGCTCCTAAAAGCTGGAACGCCTTCCTACGCATGACCTACTACTTTGTGCTGTGCAAAACGGACATTAAAAACATCTTCTGGATTCTGGCTATTGATACCCCATTTAGTATGGACCACAATACCTCCTGTGTGCCTACATATATGACGTTAAACAGGCATACCAATGCTGTATCATGGAGTGTGTATGATATTTAGTTATTTTAAGTTTTGTTTTATATTTTGATTTGTTCTGCCTTGATGTCCCACATTTGCCCTCTCTATGTTACATGGTGCTAAATTTGTCAGATTACAAGTGCATGTTTCAAGTTCTTTATAAAGTGCTTTGACGCCCTCAAGAGTTTTGAGCTAGCACTATATAAGAAACCAATAAAAAAAAATGTAAGAGATGTAGAGTAAGGGATTTTGCAATGGGGAAAAATGTTTTCTCTGTCAGCGCCCATTTCTCTTGACGTTTCACAGTACACTATAAACAACTATGCATTGCGGAAACAGGAGCCCAGGAAATATGCCCCATGGTATTGGTTTGATTAAATAGCAGAATCCAAGCTGTCTAATAATGCCAAATTGTTTCTTTTTTACTTGGAGGAGGATGAACACAGATTTGCATAAGTATGACAAATGATTTCAAGTGATTTCATGAATTACGTTGATTCTGTCTTGGGAAATTATGTAAAGTGATTTTTTCTGGATAGTTACTGCATCTAGTTTCTGAAATGTAAACTGTAAGTCATATAATCTTGAGTTGAGCCTAAATCATCCACATGCTTACACGCCAAGAAATCTGTGTCCTCCATACTACAACAGTCAATAGCAGAACTACAATTAGAAGAGGCTTGGCGCACTACAATGGAATACTCTGTTTTTAAACAAGCAGCAAATAAAGCAGTCAAGTTTCAATCATTCATCACAGATAGGGCCACTTTGGTGAGCAAACGGCATGCGTGCGTTGTCTTGCCCTCATACACATTACGGGCCCTCAGCCATATCTCTCCTCACAATTTCTGAGTCTAAGAAGTATGACTTAATGACTAATTAGTATAAGAACAGTGGTCCCAGTATACAGAATCATTCAATATGAAACAATTAAACAAACAATGTACCAAGAAAACTTTTCGGGGAGGTTCAAATGCCTATTTAATCACATTGAACACAAATTAATAGTTATGACTGAGCTCCATAGTACAGACAATATTGAAATATCATAACAGTGCCCAGGAAGGAGGAATGGGGGTAGGGAGGTGGGTGATGAAGTGTAGGATTTGGAAGGAAGTGAATACAAAGAATTGGATGCATTGAGAACAAAATCAAATTTGTAGGCAAAATTAATTCACTGCCGTATTTACATTCCGATCAAATCATAAATCAAATATCGACAAATTTTTAGAAAAAGCCATATATATGAAGAAAATCACAGTACATCCTGAACTGGTGATAATATTGGCAAAGATGTTGTGTCGACGTTTCGACCCCTTAAGGCATGTAGGTACTCATTGCGACCTTACGGGATGGGGTCTTCATCAGGACTGGAGTGCGTGTGGAAGGGGGGGTGTGTGTGGGCACCTAAAAAACAAAGTTGAACATGCGTAAGGCTACTGGATCTATAAATAGGAAAAAGATTCTAATCAAAAGGTTTAAAAAACAAGTTACCCAATCTGTCAGAAGACAGGACTCTGAGATGTCAAAGGATCATCAAAGGTAGAGGGTAGTAGACTCCTCGAGGGTAACGACAGAAGCGGGACAAATGAGACGTATCCACCTACAACGAATATGTGAGTTAATGGATACGGTGGAGATAGAAATTTCAAAAAAGGTTCGCTTCATTGGTGAGCGCAGAACTTACTGAGTCGCAGAAGAGCTTTGCTGTCGAATTACATCAGGAGGCTCCTATTGATCAGCACTCCCGGAGAGAAATCCATTGTGAGTAAGGCAAATGGGGATGAGTCACCACTGATTCACCATCAGGGAATTAATCTAGTAAAGGGAAGGGAGGGAGGGAGAGGAATTAACAACCAGAAGTCAGACAGGACCTGCATATATCAAAAAACATGAAAGAGCGCCCATAATGTGCGCGTTGCTGTCAGAATCACGAAAGCATCGTGATCTAAGAAATAGGACCCCGAGGGTTCTACAGTGTGTTAAATAATAACAAAAAGGGGGGGGGGGCCGGTCACCACGGAAGGTAGGACCGTGTCAAACAAAGGTATGGTCAAAAGTTAGAAAAAGCGGCTTAAGTCAAAGATGGACACAGCACTATATGCAAAATTCTATACAATTGTCAGGGAGTTGAATAGGCAAACTGTATAGAGCATTGCCGTAATCAGATTGAGCGCAGTTTCAGCGATGCTCTTACCCTGCTTCTCCGGTCCCGTGTGATGGATAGAAGGGGAAACGAGCCGAGTGATCGTAGGTTAAATATAAGACGCGAGATCAACACGTGATCTCCGTTACCGTGCTGGCGCTAGATGCCGGTGACTCAGTGTAATAGAAAACAGACTTTGGTTGGAAGGATTAACGGGAGCGGTGGACGTAATTCTGTGGTTGGCAAAATTCTCTATAGGGTGAAAATTGTCCTGTTGTGGTTCCAACAAAGAGAAACTAAATGTATATACACGCTAAAGTAGCAAATAGTAAACGATGTTCATAGGTAATTTAAATATAACAGTCAAATATCAAGTAAAGTTTATCACCGGATCATATCGCATATGACAATAGTTCCTACAGAGAGTAAATGAACTAAATATTCATAGTATTAGTAGACAAACAATGAGATGATACAGGAAAGAAATGGCAAATCCATAGGCTGGCCCAAGGAGTTAAATTCTGAGGACTGCTAACTGGGCATAGCTACCATCAAGTTCATTTAATCCATTGATTACAGTGTCCATTTTACTCATCCATTTAGATTCTCTTACATTTAGAATAGCTGAGAGATTACCGCCTCTGGGGCCCACTTTCACCTTTTCCAAAACCAACCATTTGAGATCATCAGGCTTGTGATTTTTTAGGACACAGTGTTCAACAAGGGGTGCACCCATTACATTACACCTGATACGGCTGTGGTGTTGCAGAATGCGAGATTTGACTTTTTGTTGTGTTTGTCCAATGTATAAGAGTCCACAGGGACACATGATGCCATAGATAACATGAGTAGAGTTGCAATTGGTAAATGAGCTCAATGTGATCGAGTGTTCTTTGTAGCAGAAAGTTTTGGTGACAACAGTGGATTCACAGGCCTTACAATGACCACACTTAAAATGCCCCAACACCGGTGGCAAGTTCCAAATCTCTTGGATGGTTGGCACTGTAGCTGTTTCAAGAAAAGACCGAACTACATAGTCTTTCACACTTCTGGCTTTCTTGAAGGAATGCATAGGTGGGGTGTGTTGGTCGATGTCATCCGCTACCAATTTCCAGTGTTGATTAATCACTTTCTTGATTGCGTTGCTACGTGTTGAAAAAGTAGTAACACAAATCATTCTTTGCAGAGCCGAGTCTTGTCTAACCTTGGGTGTTAGGAGAGTTTCTCTCGGGTTGTACCAAGCCCTCTTGCGAGCCCTCTTGATCAGCCTCCTCGGGTAACCCCTAGTGGTTAGTCGGTTACTGAGATCTTCAGATTCTCTGAAATAGTCATCCTTTTTGGTACAGTTTCTGCGGATCCTCAAGAACTGACCAAATGGTAGATTATCCCTTAGGCCACGAGGATGATGGCTGTTGTATCTTAGTAGGGAATTTCGTTCGGCAGGTTTGCGGTACAGTGTTGTGTGCAGTTTATTGTCCTCACTGTAAATCTTAATGTCCAAGAAAGGAAGCTCATTGGCATCGGAGTGTATGGTGAACTGAATGTTGTCATTACAATGATTAAGCCAATCGTGGAAGTTCGCCAGATCCGCCGCATTCCCATTCCAAATCATGAGAATATCGTCGATGTAACGTCTCCACAGATCAACCTTGTTAGAGAATGGATTGTTATTGAAGATGAACGACCGTTCAAAGTGATGCATATAGAGTATTGCTAAATCTGGAGCAAAGGCGGCCCCCATGGCTACGCCCTTGGTTTGGACGTAGTATTCTCCTTGGAAAACAAAGAAATTCTTGTTCATAGCAATCGTCAAGAGTGAGATTATGAACTCCGTTGGTACTCTCATCGGGGTTGGTCGTTTGTCCAGAACTTCTCTAATCACAGCCAAAGCAGGTATCTGTGGAATACTTGTGTAGAGGGACACGATGTCACAGGTCACTAGTAGCTGGACGTTGGGATCAAAGGCTAATTGATCAACCAGGTTGATTGTCTGCATCGTGTCCCTTAAGTAGGCTTCAGTGTTTTCCGCCAGTGGTTTCAGGAAAACATCCACATATTTGCATAAAGGTTCCAAGATGGAACCACATCCTGACACGATGGGACGTCCAGGCGGTTTCTGGAGATCTTTATGTATTTTGGGCAAGGTGTATATGGTGGGTAAACGAGGATGTCTCTGGTTGAGGTAGTCAAACTCCAGTTTACTTAGAATACCTTGCCCATACGCTTCAGTAGTGACTTTCAGAATTTCTTCTGCTAGGGCATTAGTCGGGTCAGATCGTAATTTGGAATAGCTGACTCCATCCTGAAGCTGTCTCAAAATTTCATCTTTATATGTTGATGTATTTTGGATGACGATGGCTCCACCTTTGTCGGCGGCCTTTATGACAATGTCTCTATTGTTCTTCAATTTAATAAGAGCCGCCCTTTCCAGTTTTGTAGTATTTGGGATGGTATATTTGTGAGTGGCTAGTAATTTCATGACATCAGTTAGTACCATGCTCTCGTACGCCAAGATTTTGCTGGTCATTGCATTGGCGGGTGGAACAAAGGTGGAAGGGATCCTCAATCCTGTAACTGAGTGTGGTAAAGTAGACAGGGACTGTTTAAAGAAGTATCTTAAACGGATCTTCCTGAAAAAAGCATGCAGTTCGACCCTGATGTCAAAATCATTTGGATGGGCTGTAGGTATGAAAGAGAGTCCCTTAGATAAAATGCGTTCCTCGTCATCGGACAGTGTGTACGATGAGATATTCACCAATGGGACTAATTAGGCTGGACATTTTTCTTTTGAAGGACCTAACCCTGGCATGTGAACAGTCCTGGTCCACCACAGAGTGTTGACTTTGCGGACATCGCAGTGAAACATTGCTTCATCTGTTGTGCATCTGTTCGACTTTGCTATTACCCCGGAAGAAACGTTTGGGGAGGGACCGCCGATCCAAATAGCATGTAAGGCTGTGAATTTTCTATCTCTGGCAGGTAAGGAGTTGGAAAAATCGAGCAAGGCCCTGTAAGCTCCTCTCTATTGAGGCATATGGTTTGTGACATGTTTATGACTTGTTCTATCGCTTGCTTTTGCAATTCCCAAATAGGGTCCTTGTCTATTGGGTTGGGACCTGAACTGCATCTGTCTTCATGTGAACTTCACTGGGCCCTCATGCAAATCCTATTGCACTCAAGGTTAACTCAGTTCACAATTGCACCTTATGTCTAGGGCTTTACAGCACCTTTCCCCAATCGCCAAATTAAACATTCCCGTACCAGTTGGTGAAGCACTTTAAGAAAGGTGTCAAATTGTGGTATGTTTTAACATGTCTTAACACGTTTTTATCTTGTGTATTATCATCTGATCTTTCTTAATATAGTGTATTTTGTAATGTGTTTATCTTTATGATCTATTTGGTAAGATCAAATAAAGATTACATTATTATTATTATTATTATTATTATTATTATTATTATTCTTGTTATTGTTATTTTTATTATTGATATAATCATTATTATTATCATCCACTTCCCAAGTAAAAATAGAATGGCCATTGATAATGCAAGAGCAAAAACAAAAATGCTTGTTTATTAATAATGTGCAAAACTTACCTTTAAATGGCACATATACTAACACAAAAATGTGTAATAGGCAATCATATCTAACAATATAAGCCTGCAAGTGAAGTAAATAAGTGCTGATTAAAGTTAGCCTAATGGTTGATGCCATGTTAGCTGAAAATAATGCATTAACATCAAAAGGTCTGTTTGCATGTTGAATCTCTGTTGCACAAGACATTTTTCTTTCTTTGCTGCAGATATTGTAGTTTTCCAGAAGCCTTCTGTTAGCTAGTGAATAGGCACCTTTTTTGTATTAGACAACTGATAGTGAAGTTCTCACTGGGAGGAGAGGAGGTAAAAGGAAGAATGAGTCATGGGAAGAACAGTCTTGACCACAGAATGCAAATGATGTAACTTTTCAAGGTCTAATGTCTAAAAGACTATCATACCAGTATGTGAAAATGGGGAGTTTGCATATTCCAAGGAGTTTACTCAAATTCTATTAGAAGGCGCAGAAGACGGAAGATAATAATGTTGCAATATAGAATATTGTGTTTTTATATTAGTGCATGTTCCTAGAGCAGTAGCCGGTTCATTTCCCTTATTCTCTGACAGGAGACTCATATTTAAGTTTCTGATACTTCTCTTCATCTGGGATGCTTGATTTATTTTCATTGATAGTCTGCAGATGACGAGCTGAGAATACTTTCCAGTTTGACACGGAGAGGCTTTAAGCTTATGCATTGATTTGCTCTCATCAGAACTCTTTATTGAGTATCTGAGCTGAACCTTATTTTTACCTCATCCTAGTATGTTTAGTTTATGGAACTTCTTTAATGGAACATGCTTGCTGCATTATAATCATAAATACTAATGTTTTGACTCATGTATGATTTAACCTTATACGTAAATATAAATTATTGGACTATGTTAATTTCTAATGCCGATTATTAAAAGACAAATTCTTATTGAATAAAATGATTAAAACTAAAAAACCTTAAAATAAAACTGTTTAACTCATACAAAAATATGACTGTACTAAAAGTCATTAATGATTTATCATGTCATTGTATTGATGGACATGTCACGAACAGAGATCCATATGACCAGCAGCAGGGCTATTTAATGATTACATCGAAAGATTAACCTATAGAAAACCTTGCTCCCTTACTAAGCATGTCCTAGAGATTGTCTCCCCACTATATTCTGAATTTGTAAATGTAGATTAAGCTGACAGAAACTTAATTTCTTCACAACAGGGCCCACAGAATCAAAGTTAATCAAACCAATTCTGACATCACCTGGTCTTTATTGGAGTGCCTCAAGCTTCCACACTCTTACCCACATTATTAACATGGAACCTCTGACAGAGATTCTGAAACAATCTAACATTCTTTACCACATGTACACGGATGACACTCAACTGTATGTGAAAATGTCCCTGCCCGAAGATATCAAAACTCTCAACTGCACCCTACTATAAACCCAACAATGGTTAACTCACAATAACCTCATGCTCTACACTCTCAAAAGTGAATTCCTTTTGATTTACCCCATAACTAATATTCACCCATTGAAGAATAGCTCATACCTCTCACAGCTCTGAACTGCACCCCACAGGTTATTGACTGTATACATCACTTGGTATCACTTCGGACAAACATTTAAATATGCAATATCATATCAGTGCAATCATCAAGGGAGCCAACTGTCAATTGAATACATTCTAAGCCACTCTTGCTCCCAGCTGACTTTCGGTGTGCAGTCCAAGCCTTAGTAATCTCCTGATTAGATTACGGGATCGCTACTGTTGCAGGTTTACCTAAAGCAAGGCTGGCGCCACTAAGGGCTACACTGAATTCAGCTGCTAGACTCATCATAGGATCCAGAAAATTTGACCAAATCACACCAGACCTAAAACACCTAAAATGGCTCCTATTTGAAGCGAGGATCCAGTTAAAGATAGCATGCATGACTCATAATGCCCTCTACTACAACACTCATGGCTACATGGCCCAAAAACTCAAACTATCTGGTGGCAGCCGCACCACAAGGAGCACCAGTTCCCCAGTGCTGAAACCACAGAAGTTCAACAAAAAGAAAACTTACAACCATGCCTTCTCTGGTCTAGCCCCAAGAATATGGAACACTCTGCATCCAGAAATCAGAAAAAAGTATTGACTAGCTCCTTCAAAAGAGAACTAAAATTGCTCTTTCGGAGTAGATTCCTCCAATAGCACGCTTGAAGTCACCTAGATTGGCCATCTTCAGGCTGACATCCTTGGATCGTGATTCTACTCAGACCTTTTTTATACTTTACCTGTATTGATGTGTGTTTATTCCTCTTTTGCATTTTTACCTTCATGTATGACTGGACTGCTATCTGCACAGCTGTCTGATACACTGATGGCTCATGCTCACACTCTATAAAACTCTTCAAATAAACAAATAAATAAATTAAAGAAACATCGATGTGCATCGTTTATATACACATTTGTTTTTTTCTTTTCTGCAGTACATAGTTGAAAGTGAGAAAAGTATCTCATGTTTTTATGGAATCATTTATTCTGCTGTTTTAAGATAACAGAAGATTAGATTTGCAGGCACGTCTGCAGTGCATCCGTCTGAGAAATATATGCTGCATAATATTTAAAGTGTTCTTTATAAACATTTACAGATATCTCTGCAGAATGAACTGCATGACAAAAATACAAAATAAAGGAAATGTGACGAATGCTGCATATTTCCGAGCCCAGCAAAGCATTAGTATACTGATGCACGTGTGTACTCCAGCAGAGAAAGTGACTGGAAATCATACTGGATGAAAGTTCCACTTTCATGGTTTTCATAAACAACATGGAGGGTTTATGAACATTTACCAAGGGAAATGTTTGGAGAAAACGTTGCATAATTAATTCCCAAACCTCTGAAGGCCGTGCGCCAAAGAAATCTAATTCTGATCAAACAGTTCGTTAATGTGCCTCAAAAGTTACAGTGGGTGTATTCACACACACACACACACACACACGCACACACGCACGCACACTCTCTCTCTCTCTCTCTTACTTGCAGCGGATGGTTCTGCGAAAATAAAATTGGTCCCAGTTTTATATTTCAGTTTTTAGAATCCATCTTTCTAGTTCAAACAACTGTCAGGAAATGTGTATGCATTCAGAACGAGTTCAATGTACCACATCTGGGATGCAGTACACGTGTGCTGTACTGCAAGTAATTATATGTTGGGACATATCCATTATTTTTGTCCTTGGGGCTTAACTATTCAGACTGCAGAGGGTATGCTGGATCAATCCTGGTTGAGCTACCACCAAGTAAGTGATGTATGACGTTGCAGGGGTCTTGCACCATTGCTCATGGGTGCCACTCCCTCACTCACCTCAAGTCTCTAATGTTGGTATTCAGCGGGTTGGGTCCTATCAGGGAGTATGCAATCTCTGACTTTGCACCCTCGTGACATTTGTAAAACTCGTTTTCCAAAGTAAGCGAAAACAGTATAGATGCCACTTTCTTGATGCCTTCAATCAACAGCCAAATTTGGATTACGGGAATTGAGAGGGAATTTCATGTAATCCAAAAGGATTAGTCAATGCGCCGCTACAAGGAGATTAAGGCCTCATTTGTATGTGGCACTGCTGCAGCATACTAGCTCTGACCTTAAAAAATGTGCAATGAGGCACAAGATGTGCTGTTATACCAAATGTGTGCGTGGAGGTTGCCATCCTTTGCAGTTATAACATCAGCATGTGCAACATTGCATACATTGCAGAATAGGATCCCTAGAATCACAAAATCTCAAATTAAAATACATTCCTTTTAAACTTCAAGCGATTCATCAGAGAAAAAGAGTAAATATTCTATGAATCCACGAAAAGAGGAGGGGGTACATTCTATTCATGATCCAGAGAAGGAGGAGGGGCATTCTAATCATTCACAAGAGAAGGATGGGAAACATATCAATGGGGAGGGGAATCATGAAGTTGTACTGTCATTAAGAGTTAAGAGCTACTGCCATTCTCTACTGATCCATCAAGGCTTGTAATGCGCCTTACTGATGTCCTAGAGGAGAAATGGTCAGCATTGCTTCCATTAATCTAACTACGGAGGATTGAGTTTTTGTTGCCTGTACGTCAACAGAGGAGAAAGGTTAGTGTTATTTTCTCATGCAGATGAGGGGAGTCGGTACCACCACAAGAGGTGGTGCCACTTTTGATCTACCTTTTCCCTCAGAGAAGGAGTTATCATCAAATGCCTCTTCAAACAAGATTGGGCTGCTGTAGCTTTCTCTTGTTCCATCAGTGGAAAGGGAGACAGTAATATTTATTGCCTATGGAGCTCCAGTCATAGAAAGGCATTACTGCTTTCCAGGGGTTCTGTGGAGAAGAAAGTACCACCGTTTTGTTTTTTACTTTTCCAAGGAGGTGATAAAAGTGAAACCTGGAAATTAGAAAAATGCGACGTCCAAGAAAATCCCTCACGCTTGAGTACTTTCTGTTTAATGAAGGGGCTTTCCGAAATCATGGTGGGGAACATGGCACATCCTATAGACATGAATATACCGGAAAAAATCAACATATAACTTTATGAAGTTTCTTTATAAGAACGGCTAGATGTCACCGTAATTAACTAATAAAGGTTACATAATTGAAACCACTGGTACTTGGGCTATGGAGAGACTTACACTCCTCTAAAGGAGTCCTCGATTGGGGTTAACCTCTTCACTGCGGCGCAAATTCCGCCGCGGTGCGCCGGGGTGCTGGACATTCCAATCGCGGGCGTGGTCATGACGTCTCCCGGCCGTCGTCTGCACACGCCCATCGTGACTCATGACGGCCGGGAGACGTCATGAGCATGGAAGAGGTTAAAAGGCACCCAATTTAAACATTTCATGGCTGAATTTAAAATTAACTGTGGATTTGGTAGCCACCTTAAAGTCTCATTTATGTCCAATTTTTCATCTGAAATATAACATCCACTTTAACGGAAATATCATAGTATGTTTCTGAGATCAGTGGGATGAAGCTGCAGGCTGTACTTGACAAGGGCTCCACAATGCCAGATATCTTCGCCAGGAGGTCCTGCTGAACAGGATTTACTGCTGCGAAAGTAAGCAGAGACCAGGCCCAATCCATCTATGTATCAGACCTGTGTTCCATCATGGGCAGTCTTAACTTTTGCCACCACCCAATTCTCCTTTGACCATATATCCGCGGTTTGATCTTTTAGGCACTATTTTGCACTAGAAACATTAATGATTCATAAATCAGGTTTGGTTCTACAGATTGGATTTCATACATTTTGGTGTCATTTTATGCATTAAAATTTGCAAAATGTTCCTAAATTGGTTTGGGATTATTCTTTTGTTGTGTTTTAATGTTACTACTGTTTGTGCACTGCAAAAATACTTTATATATTGCCTTAAGTTAAGCTTCACTGCTCTGTGGCAAGCTACTAGAATGTTCAGCCCAGGTTAATTTAGTGACATTTCGTGGTTCACCCTGATAAGGATTGTGTTGGTGCTTGAGTGGGGCATTCACCCTTCTTAACCAAGAACCCAAATTCTTACAGTCGCTAATTATACACACATCAACCTTATTAAATATGTCCACTGCGTAGTGTGATTACATTTGCTAGAGCTCTGTTTAAAATGTTTGTGCTCATGTACTTGAAGACAGAGGGCCCAATTCATGAAAATGTTGCTTCAGTAGATCAATCTCTTTATTAATTCTTCATAAAATTTGCAGGTGTCACCTCCACTTTCCTTCTGCAGGATGTACATTGGTTTCATGGGTGGAAAAGCATTATTGATTACCATGAATTCACACCAGTGTTGCGTTGCAT
This sequence comes from Triturus cristatus, assembly GCF_964204655.1. NCBI lineage: Eukaryota > Metazoa > Chordata > Amphibia > Caudata > Salamandridae > Triturus > Triturus cristatus. The sequence continues at coordinate 517,843,742 of NC_140588.1, forward strand.
GAATCCTTCACAGCCTATTTCCCACCCTTAATCCTAAAGTAAAAAAGGTATATGCAATCATGCAAATGGATTTTCCACAGGTCCATCTTCAGTGGTAAATCTCTGCAAATACTAACTGTATGAATCAGGATGTCTAAATCTGAACTCACAGATAATATCTTTCCTCATTTAAACCAAACTGAGCTGCACCAAAATGTGATTGTTGCTCAAATGACCATCCTGTGAGTGCATATGGGACTTCTGTAGAAATTCCTAACTACTCTGGTATAGCAAAAACCTAATTTGCGTGGTCCTTTAAATCTTGCTTTTTGTAATCGCTGTAGTAAAGAGAACCGATTGTAAGTTGAAGACAGGGCAACCACTTTAAAGTGTCCATGATATCCACATGCACAGAGTAAATTGTAAAGTTGTAGCAAGCACAGAAAGATGGTCCATATGATGAAACATGCAAGCCTACACAATGTGACTTACTGAATCCTTTTCTATTCAATATCCATGTACTAAGGTGTTTCAGTAGTTCACAAATCACATTTGAAGAAACACATGTCTCCAGTTTGCTTTAGTGCAACTTTGCCAGATTACTATTAAAATATAACCAGAAACACCAGACTAACAAGATCTCACCACTGTCGCTGCGTTGCCGGCCTACATCCAACAAACATGAGCTATCCCCTTCTTCAGGGACTTCTGCCAGGTCAGATGTCTACAAAGAGAGGAGTTAAAGAAAATCAATCAAAAAATGTAGGTGAACCCAGACACGAGGGATTTAGGAAGAGACAGATAATTGCACTTTAAAGAAATATACAACAAGATAGTGTACAGGAATATACCCATTGAAAAACAAATATATTTATAACATTTTTATTTTGAGCATGGGCCCATTAATGGCAATTTGATTCAACTAGCACAATATCAACTCCCACAGCGACAACAAACAGTTCTGCCCAAACAATTGGATGATTGTGCAAGACTATTTGCCTGGGCACATTCAATTTAAGAATGGCACTATTTAATTTAGAAGCACAAAAAGTGGGCACTGTGGGCACTCTTGGAAGATTACGTTTTTCAGTAAGAGGATCTGCAGATATTTAAGATCACTGACAGGATACACAATTCTGTAAATTCTGCATTTATTTTTTGGTTTTGACTAGTTGTAAATTTAGGGCTATGGACAGGAACATGGATGTCTCCACGAAAGGCGCACAGGTTGCAGGCGACAATGGAGTGAACACTCAAAAGGTTGTTTATTCAACTTACTTCTTGCGTTTAAACCTAGTGCTAGAAAATACTGGTGCAAGTGTGTTGGCTGGGTATTAGAAAACTGTGCTGCATGTTTCAGTACTAATTCTAGCGGTAGAAAATCTGATGGTTTAGGATTAGAGTTTGCAGAAAAATATTTAGTATCCCTTGCTTTAGGTTTGTACAATATTTGTGAGACTCAAAAGGAGCAACTTATGACCACTATTTAGAGCATCATATCAGACCTGAGTCTAAGTCATACATCATAGCTAGTAAAGGCACCAGAGCCATAACACGGGATCAAAGAAGAATCATCTTATTTTCACTATCTTTGTGAATTTGCACATAAAGTCCAATTCTATTCCACTAACCTAGGGCACAATCAAACTCCTAGATCAGCCTAGTCGAGGAAACTCCTTTGCATTCACTGAATACACTAGAGAATTAAAAAATGATCTTGATACCATATGGATGGATTTAATTCAGAAGACAAAAGCCTCAGTTATGAAATGACAGCTAGGGGACATCCGCTGCAAACCATGGAAAGTCCTGCACCGCTAAGTCCTAATTTCCTGATTTCTGAAGATGGAGAGCTGGCTCTGCCTTCAGACACCCATAGACAGTGGCCCATTCACCACAAGACCCCTTCTAAACTACATTGGAATGCCCACCTGCCTTTTTCATGTTCATGACCACTATATAAACCATGGTGGGTATAGACGTGAAAAAATTACCAATATCCCCAAAGCACAGGAAGCACGCCATGTGCATCAGAGACATTATCTCTCTGATTTTCAAATCCAACCTCTGCTTTGTTGATTTGTTCAAATATGTGGCAGCTGCCCTCAATGATAGGGTGAACAGTCAGCATTATCAAATTTACCCAAAACTCTTCAACCATGCTGGCTGACAAGTAGCTCTGTGACACTGCCTACAAGGCTTGTGTATTAAAATGTGAGACTAAAGCGTTGTAACTTGCCTATGGGCTACATTTGCTATTTAATAATTCAGCTGTAAGGTGTACAGTGGAGCCTGCAATGACCAGTTGCATAATGATTCTAAGTGAAAAATGGAAGTTATGCTAAGTTGAATTTTCAGCAGCAACATGTACACCTATATGTGTAAGTGCATGGGACTATAGCTGTTTTACATTAGCAAGGTTTGCTTGTGTTTAAAAAGCCTACATTTGAACATTGGGTTATGAATACATTTGATTATAGAACAATTTAACGAATTGTTGAAAATCAATGTCATCTGCAATTTTACTCCCATGACAATGGGAAGGCACAATAAAAACTTTAGAACAGATTTGTCAACACACTGACACATCACTCCAATTGTGTGCAATATAAAGATAAGCAGTTTGAATCTTACCAACTTCAGTGGGGTTTGCTATGATAGGTACAAGGTGATACCTGTTTAAATAGCAGGCCAAGGTGTTGGCTGAGGGATCTAACATAACTGTGCTAGCCTGTGTGCCTTCTAATATTATGGCAAAAACCAAAGGAAATGATGGACGGAGTGTTGAACATTGCAAGCACTCACCCCCAGTCAACTGATCTGGGTTTAATCCATCACCGTTCTTTAGCCCACTCCGCCACCCCAGTTCAGACATGGCCATATGCAAATCAGTCTGACCCTGTGCCTCATGGGAACAGTCCAGCCCAAACTGCCAAGCCATGTCTTCCCTGGACCGGAAACAAGCTTCCCAGGACCGGTTTCTGGCATTTCAGCCGTCTTCAGCCAGGCTTGCTTGAATCCAGTGGCAAAGTGAGCAAGGGACTCTCGTCTGAGCATACCCTGCCAACCTATGGCGAACAAAGCAAAAACCAAAGGAAATGATGGACGGAGTGTTGAACATTGCAAGCACTCACCCCCAGTCAACTGATCTGGGTTTAATCCATCACCGTTCTTTAGCCCACTCCGCCACCCCACTTCAGACATGGTCATATGCAAATCAGTCTGACCCTGTGCCTCATGGGAACAGTCCAGCCCGAACTGCCAAGCCATGTCTTCCCTGGACCGGAAACAAGCTTCCCAGGACCGGTTTCTGGCATTTCAGCCGTCTTCAGCCAGGCTTGCTTGAATCCAGTGGCAAAGTGAGCAAGGGACTCACGTCTGAGCATACCCTGCCAACCTATGGCGAACAAAGCAAAAACCAAAGGAAATGATGGACGGAGTGTTGAACATTGCAAGCACTCACCCCTCGTCAACTGGTCTGGGTTTAATCCATCACCGTTCTTTAGCCCACTCTGCCACCCCTGTTCAGACATGGCCATATGCAAATCAGTCTGACCCTGTGCCTCATGGGAACAGTCCAGCCCGAACTGCCAAGCCATGTCTTCCCTGGACCGGAAACAAGCTTCCCAGGACCGGTTTCTGGCATTTCAGCCGTCTTCAGCCAGGCTGGCTTGAATCCAGTGGCAAAGTGAGCCAGGGACTCACGTCTGAGCATACCCTGCCAACCTATGGCGAACAGAGCAAAAACCAAAGGAAATGATGGACGGAGTGTTGAACATTGCAAGCACTCACCCCCAGTCAACTGATCTGGGTTTAATCCATCACCGTTCTTTAGCCCACTCCGCCACCCCAGTTCAGACATGGCCATATACAAATCAGTTTGACCCTGTGCCCCATGGGAACAGTCCAGCCCGAACTGCCAAGCCATGTCTTCCCTGGACCGGAAACAAGCTTCCCAGGACCGGTTTCTGGCATTTCAGCCGTCTTCAGCCAGGCTTGCTTGAATCCAGAGGCAAAGTGAGCAAGGGACTCACGTCTGAGCATACCCTGCCAACCTATGGCGAACAAAGCAATAACCAAAGGAAATGATGGACAGAGTGTTGAACATTGCAAGCACTCACCCCCAGTCAACTGATCTGGGTTTAATCCATCACCGTTCTTTAGCCCACTCCGCCACCCCAGTTCAGACATGGCCATATGCAAATCAGTCTGACCCTGTGCCTCATGGGAACAGTCCAGCCCGAACTGCCAAGCCATGTCTTCCCTGGACCGGAAACAAGCTTCCCAGGACCGGTTTCTGGCATTTCAGCCGTCTTCAGCCAGGCTTGCTTGAATCCAGTGGCAAAGTGAGCAAGGGACTCATGTCTGAGCATACCCTGCCAACCTATGGCGAACAAAGCAAAAACCAAAGGAACTGATGGACGGAGTGTTGAACATTGCAAGCACTCACCCCCAGTCAACTGATCTGGGTTTAATCCATCACCGTTCATTAGCCCACTCCGCCACCCCAGTTCAGACATGGCCATATGCAAATCAGTCTGACCCTGTGCCTCATGGGAACAGTCCAGCCCGAACTGCCAAGCCATGTCTTCCCTGGACAGGAAACAAGCTTCCCAGGACCGGTTTCTGGCATTTCAGCCGTCTTCAGCCAGGCTTGCTTGAATCCAGTGGCAAAGTGAGCAAGGGACTCACGTCTGAGCATACCCTGCCAACCTATGGCGAACAAAGCAAAAACCAAAGGAAATGATGGACGGAGTGTTGAACATTGCAAGCACTCACCCCCAGTCAACTGATCTGGGTTAAATCCATCACCGTTCTTTAGCCCACTCCGCTATCCTGGCTGAAGAGGGGTGAAACCCCGAAACCGGTCCTAGGATGCTTGTTTCCAGTCCAGGGAGGACCTGGCTTGGCAGTTCGGGCTGGACTGTTCCCATGAGGCACAGGGTCAAGACTGAATTGCATATGGCTGGGTTCAAACTGGAATGGCATGGTGAGCAAAAAAACGATGGATTTAGGCCCAGATCTCTGTACTGGGGTGAATGTATGACATTGTTCTGCATTCTGTCCATCAATTGTTGTTTTTGCATTCGTCACCCCGAGTGGGACGGGTATGCTCAGACGTGAGTCCCGTGCTCTCCATGCCACTGGAATCAAGCTATCCTGGCTAAAGAGGGGTGAAACCCCGAAACCGGTCCTAGGATGCTTGTTTCCAGTCCAGGGAGGACCTAGCTTGGCAGTTCGGGCTGGACTGTTCCCATGAGGCACAGGGTCAAGACTGATTTGCATATGGCTGGGTTTAAACTGGAATGGCATGGTGAGCAAAAAAACAATGGATTTAGGCCCAGATCTCTGTACTGGGGTGAATGTATGACATTGTTCTGCATTCTGTCCATCAATTGTTGTTTTTTTAAATATTATGGAACACACAGGATTAAGTCTTTCTGATCCTTGGATGGCACCATATTAAAAATAAGCCAAGTATAAAAAGAAAGGTGAGCCACATTGGAAAAGTCATGACAATAGCTTTAAGGGTTACCACCAATTACAGCTAAGCTGCTATTTTAAAGAAGGCTGCCAATCAGCTGGAAAGCAGAATGTTGCTGGACGTCTGAAGGAGACCAGAAGAAACTGAAGGAGACAAACTCCTGTCACCTGAGGAAGGCCTGAATAAAACCTGCCTCCACTCCATTTTCTGAGCTAAAGTCACTCTTGAGGTTCAGGGCGCTGAAATCCTTCCACCCATAAGGAGAAGAGGGTTCCAGTACTTCTTCCAGAAAGGCCATTAACTGTGGACTGTTTCCCCATAAAGCTGTGAAAGGGAGGAAGGTCCTAGGGCAGAGCAGGATGTGTACCTTGTAGGGTAATTGCAGCCCCTGTTTGAATTTGACTTTTGTCTGTAGCCCTGGATAGAGGAGTGAGAAGCTTTCCTCCATGGAATCCCTGGCCTGGGGCTCCCCCAAAATCGTTTTTTAATGTTTGGACACAATAAAAGCACCCAGCTAGATGATATGTTTTTGTTCACATTGGGGCATTTTTTAACCTCAGGAGGACCAGCCCAAGGTACTAAGTCTACCTAAAAAAGACAACACATTTGCAGCCACTTCCTCCAGGCTTGCCCCGCTTACTGATTTGAGTGCAAAGTTTGAGGCTCCAGAGTGACTGTAAAATGAAGATATATAAGATTTTGAAGCCCTGTTTGACTACAGAATTGAATGTTGGTCACTGAATGATTTTGAGATGTACACAAGATTCTAAGCCCATTGGTAAAACTGCAGACTCAGGTAAGTCTCTCACCCTTACTCCACTTTTGTTTACCCACAGATTTCGACAAGGATGTACCTGCACGATCTTCCCAAGCTCACTCAATTGCTGGTTGATTTTGGAGAGTGTCTAGATCTTGGTGCACTGCAGCCCACTGACAAATTTAATTGTAACCCCTTTTCTTCTTATGGGTATTTTTTGCCTTTTCCTTTTCCTGCCATTACCTGATTTGTATTGTTATACTATATTGAATCATTACATTTGACATTTTACTTTTTTTACTAAACTGTCTTGAAAATCTGTTCATGATTTTGAATGTAATCTTGTTCTGGTGCTGCAAGAATTATGCACGTGCGCTTTCTCTGAGCCTGTAGCTCATGCCAACCTGAAAAGGTAAGCTCAGGATTCGTTACAGAAACCCAATTTGTTTTTGCTGCCAAAGCTGCCAACTGTTTACCGGTTTCGTAGCTCAGCAACAGCTCAGATAAAAACAAAAGACTCTTACCACAGAGTTATCAATCCAGTTCCTTGCATTACTTATGAATTGCAGGAGTAAGTGATGGGAGAGGGGTAAATGGGTGTTTAGAAAAGTGGAGATTGTTGTTTTGTGAGAATGGTTTATACTAATAGTTTAGATTCAAGCGTATTTCATCTTGTCTATAGTATCTGTAAAGCATCAAAACTATCTAAATGTTATAGAGCCTCCAAGGACCACCTTCCCAATTTCTGAAGAAAGTACATTCCAGAGGCTAACCTCTTCCATCTGTAACATTTTGTCCTTAGGGGTGCCCCCCTGGAACATGGTACCCGCAACAGGACTTTTTGAAGATGATATGAGAGTTTATCAGTGGAATATCCTATAAGCTATGCCTCCAGTGTTGTGGGCACTCCTGCCAGGTGGATTTGTGGACCAAGATCACAGTCTGAAACTTGACGCTTCTTTGAGTCAATGTGATTTTTCTCATAATAGATGTGCCATTTTGTCATGCTGCCCTTCACCACCACCACACTGGCAGAATAATTTAGCATCTTTGTAGGTGACCCAAGGACTTGTTAAGAAGCTCTGGTGAACAAAGCATTAAATGAGTCCAAATTAGATCTTATCCTGGCCCATGCTTTGGTAACATATGTATCTTGAAAGGGTGTAGACGTAAGGGTTGTGGCATTTAGTAAGCACATGAACCAACCAATCCATTGAAAATTGCTGGTCAAAGATCAACTTCAATGATAGTATCTAAATAATAGCTTGATGGGTGTCTCCCTGGCACACACACATTTCCATTTCCATATAGAGCTCACAGCTTCCTCTCACCGGCCAAGATTAGAGTAGAGTCAATTTCATTTTACAGGTGTTCCGTGTAGCCAGCTGTTCCTCATCAACAGTCTGATATCCCACATAAGGTTGTTAAACATCTATGTATCCTTCTCAGAGTTAACACTGATAGGGAGGAGCTGGGTAACACTGCATTCTCATTATATAACTATGTCTACTTGTTCCAATTTTTGAATCATCATAATTTCAAAATGGAGGTGCAAATTCAGGAGGTCTTCTGACCCCTGTTTGTCAAATCTTTCCCATTCATGCGTCTCCATTACAATCAAGAAAGAAACATGGATTTATTTGTTTTCTTGATCATTTTAAGGGTTGATTATTTGATGATAGCATTCTTGAGCATATAATGTTGGTAGAAAGGCAAGGGTGGTTTTTTTTTTGGGGAACTCACAAGCTTTGTGTATATCTCTTTCAAACGTATTTTTGGTATCTTTTTTATATTACTAGAAACACTTCAGGTGATAAGAATGTTATGGTCAGCACTAAATAATCTAAAGCACTCAGTCAATCTGCAGTGGCATAAGGACAAGAAATCTAGGGCCTCATTTAAAAGCCCATTGCGCTGCCGGTGTGTAACTTTTTTAGATGCACCGGCGGCGCAGTGTGCCTGCCCATATTTACAATTGCCACATAAAGTCACCGAGCTTGACTATTCATGGCCTTGTAAATATGGGCCTCTTTCACACATTACTCTACGTCAAGGGGGTGTTCCATGGGTGTTGCTTTGGGAGTTCCCAAGCATCATCCATGGAACCTGACACATTCCCAGATTTACAAAGAGTTGCAAATATGGGCATGCATCAGAATCCTACGCCTCCCCAGCGGAGGTATAGTAGTTGCACAACGAGGAGAAATACTTTTATTTCTCCTCGTTGTTTGCTCTTTCTTTGTGTGCTGCATTGTGTACCACACATAGAAGCAGCAAAATGCCATTAATTATTGTTTTTGTGCAACGATCATCTCTGCAACGCAGGCACCCTTGCACATTGGCCCAATGGTGTTTGCGTTGACGCACGGCTGCTGTTTGTGCGCACGGTAGAAGGACAGGAATTTGCTGTATCCTGTAGACATTTTATTTTAACGCACAGCAATGCAGCAGGAAGGCTTGCTGAGCTATCATGCGTCAAAATATAGTAAATGAAGCTCCTAGTGTCTACACAATAATCACTTCTTCAGCAACAGTGATGTTGATACATTAAGTAGTGTAGTTGTTCAATATTGTGAGGAGTGGGCAGTATTCACAGCACCTCGGACTGATAACTGATAAGGAATTTCTTTTCTTCTGGGGGTTTTCACTGTTTTCCTATATGTATGACAGGTATCTGTATGAGTGTTGTTGTACAGATTGCTCAAGTGTGAGCCAGAACTTAAGCTCCTATGATGGCATCGTTGAATTGTAGGCATTGGTGCTGAGATGTAGGAGAGTGTGAGGAGTTGAGAATAGGAAGGAGAAGAGCTGGGATCGATAGCATGTCAGGCAGTTACACATGCTATGGTGGTCAAAGGGTTTAATTCAACTTAGCCTTAGACATGGTTCTGAGAGAGGGATACCCCATCTCCTCTATGAAATGGGAACCAATCTTCAGGGGACAATTACCAACCACATGCAAAGTCTTAGATGTCTGTCTGTCTGTCTGTCTGTCTGTCTGTCTATCTATCCATCCATCTATTCATGATCTACTTATTCAAAATAATATTCCATCAGCCTTAAAAATCATCTTCATTTCCCATCTCACCACCAGCAACTTAGGAAGGTGCTTCTTTCCCTGCCAATGAGTAGTACAAGCCTGGAGCTGTGGGCAGCCAGTGACATATAGAAGTACACCGCTGCAAGGTCAAGAGATTCTACCAGTCTGCCCTATATCTGTTTAGGTGAAGGGCATTCCTTTCTCTTTACAACACTACATTGAAGAAACGGTCTTCAGCCTATATAATGAATGGCTCATTTTGCCATGCCAAAGAGTGTTAAAAAGGATATATTTGATTACATTTGCTAATTATGGTTTCCGCCTTTTCTCGCAGTGCAGCTGCCATTCACTATCCTGCCCTTACGGTACTGGTATAAAAAACATGAAATATAGAAAGAAAAGCAATATTTAGTGCAATACTAACAGAACAGAATGGGTGTGTTTCTTAAACATATGATCTAGGACGTGTAAAGGCGCCATGTCACTGCTAAGTAGAATTTCCAAAATGGGTCTGGTGAACACTATTCAATGTTCTGCTTCTACTTGAAGACAAGATAAAGTTATCAGACTGAAACTAAAATAATGAAACTGAATTACAGAGTTCCGGTTTGGCGAATCAGATCCACTTCCAGTGCTTCCTTTCTTGTTTTTTTGGGCCAAGGATGTTCCAAATCGCAGGGTTTCATACACAGGGTCGACCTTATTACCACATGCTGCAACAAGAGAGGAGAGACATGAGTGACCCAATAAGTAAGGTTGTTCTACCTTTCCTAATTCTATTTCTCTGCAAACCTTAATTGAAAAACACAAACCCATCTAGACACGCGCCATTTTACACTTACATCATATGAAATGCACATACATTTACCAAGCAAAGAAAAGCACACGTTGATCCACTCAGATGCATTTACACTGAATAACAGATGTTTATTGTAACCCATCTCAACGCAACTCATTTTATTGACCTAGAAAGGTTGACAGGTTGAGTGGAGCCGCCGAGCTTTGAACCTGTGACTTTGAGGTCATTCACAGATTTCTGGAGTGGATACAATAGTCCAGTGAGCCATCAAGCCTAGAGAAGAAGTCCACACGCAAAAATGCACTGATGCAAACGTTTAAGAACTGGCATGCATGCACCTCACTATCAAGGGTTGTACTAGGTATCATCAGCTCCTGGTTCTGTAAGGTCAGCTTTGCCTCCACTAGCAACAAAATCGTGGAGATTTTGCTGCCGATTTCAGATGCGGACAGCAACATCATGTGGATGGATTCGCCTACGGGCTTGATTATGCCTGTGAAACTCCGACAGCTTCCAGCGCAATAAACTGAAGAAAATTGTGAACAGTCACAAACGCTTCTTGATACCCTTTAGTGATATTATAAGCCCTGATGAAGTTCTCCTAGTGGTACGAAACGCATTGGCTGAGCTTTATTTACTACTGAACTTTGAAAAAACACATTTTGAAATAAAGGCTTTTTTTAAACTGTAACAAGTGTCTTGGACTTCATTGCCTGGCGCACCCTCACTTGTAGCTATTTTCCACTCTGATGCCTGCAACAGGAATCTCTGGATTTCTTATGGATCTTCAGCTGATAAATGACTGGCTATTTTTCAGGAAATGATGAATTTCTTGAAAAGGTACCTTTGTTTTTGCACACAGCTCGAGAAATCCCAAATACCTTCATTGACTCAGGTGTAGTGCCGAAAGACCTTAAGATTACTTACATTGAACAAATTCTGAAGATATCTACATAAATCATGACAGACACTACAGTTTGAAGACACATTATCAAAAGACAGCTCACATCCAAACTAATGGCAAGATTACCCGACCTACTGTATAGATGGGATTTCACTGAAGAAAATGTACTGGTGGATGGTCCTCAGTCAGGCTTCAGCCACAAAAGGTACAGAATAAACCCTTGTTGCTTATTGGGAAAAACTGAACTCCCACAAAGACCGCAGTCAAGCAGTTGCAAGAATTTTGCTCAACCTCTGATTCAGCATCAATACTACACACCACGCTACCTTCATTCACTATGTTAAGGAGTTGGGGATATGTGGCAGAATTCCATTATAAATCTTCTTGTTCTCTGCAGAGCGAGATTGTATCATGCTCTATACTCCTTACTCACTGTACTGCTCCTCCTACAACATTCTGTGATATTAACCCACAGCCTAACCTGCTACAATTCAACTCATCATATGCAAATAGCTCTAAAACTGAACCAACTTACCCTTTGCAAGTCTCAAAACATGCCAGCTATCAATAGGTAAAAGTATAACGCAAAACCGAATTTAACTAACTGGAGGAACTTGCAAGAAACTTTGCCTTGGCCCACTGCATTAGTCACTGCAGCACTTCTGACAGATTCAGTATGGAACTTGAAACTCTCACGAGCACTACATTAACACTGTGGTTAAAATCATTACAGTAAGGCTCCTCCTTTCATGTGCCTTGCACACCAGGCAAAGGCTCTGCTTCGTTTAGGTCTTGATTATACAAACTGACAGTACCTGGATGATGCTTAGCACTACCTTTGTACACTTCCGTTGGTCCAGAACACAGCAGCATTTGTCTGTTATATACTATTTTAGATTCCAGTCAAGCAAAGCATTTTCGTTTAGGCTCTTTGGATCATGCACTAATCACTAAATGGAATTGCCCACAATAACCACAACTAAAACCATGCACATCTTAGTCTAGATTCTGCTTCAAGAACGTGTTCATACTGGAGGCCCCTCACTGGACATTGCTTTAGTCTCCATCCCAGCAAGCAAACTGGAACACATTATGAAATCAGAATAATAAAATCCCTTGCATAAGCTCTTAAAAATGTGATTCCTATTATACCTTGAGGATCAGTGCCATGTCTTAAGCAAGAAATCTATTCCATAGAAATACTCATACTCTGCAGTTGAACATTAATAGTCCTTCCAGCATTTTATTTCAAACACAGTGTCATCTAACACCTGAGCTATCCTGTGGACTAGGATTGATTAACCGTTGTCCCCCAATATGCCTAATCCTGGCTGCTCAATGTAAGAGTAGATGAGTAGCCCTTAAAACATTATGGTCTCATATATGAGTTACAAGGACCTAAATGCAAAATGAATGTTACTGCTTCAATTACCAGGGCTCAAATATGTTTGATCAGTCTTCTCTATAACTTGCAATGGAATGCAGGAACCATTATGCTCTCAGTGTACCCTATTCAATGCCTGGAAAAGCAATGCTTCTTACCCCTTGTTGGAATTGGCACATTCTGGTTGGCTGAGGCGAGGTCCTAGCCAGGCCGAACCTACCACTGCCGTCAGGGAAAGGTGATTACACTTAAGGTATAATCTGCGCTCACCGTTGGGTAGCTTGGCACTGAGCAGTCAGGCTTATCACAGAGGCAGTGTGTAAAGCATTGGCACAGCACTCTAACACAATAAATACACTGAGCATCACAAAAGGGACTTCACATGTGGTGTATGCAAATAAAGTTTGTATTCAACACACATATTAATTAATACAACATGAACTTCAAGTATTTCTGGCCATAAAACACATACTGAAATATCACTAGCAGTACTAGGCTCAACCTTGTTAAAATGAAATCAGTAATATGCACATTCGCAAAGGATCTTATTTTACCTGCCAGCATCCTTATGCTGTGCGAAACGTTGTAAGAACTAGGCCCACCCTGGTAAATTTTTATAATTCAATACCACACAGTTATAGGGTGCACCTCAGTTCACACAAATATCATAAATATGTACACACAGATAATAGCAATACTTTTAAAGAGCACTGTGGGCCAAGGCCACACGGGTAAAAACCAATGTCAAACGTATTATTCTTTTGGCAAGGAATCAACATGCAAATCAACACTGACGTGCAGTCTAATTAATAACAGCTAGTCACTTCCACACACTCACTCAGCACCAATATGCAGTGCCACGGATATCAGGCAGGTCCGTATGGAGCATACTCGCACACATACATACACAGCGCCGTAATGTGGTGCAACTGATATTCAGTAGGTCAGTTAATCATGCACATGCAGACCCCATGGCCCAAGCCCTCCTCCACCATTCAGCTAACCCCGACTATCCTACACAGTCCCTTCCAAAGGCAGTAATTCTCCTTGTGCACAACAGATTTGTCTAGAAGTGTGCACCAAGCAGTTCTAGGATCTCCGGTCCAACAGCCCCACAAGTGTATCTCTACCATGCTGAAGTATGGCACCAGTAGTTATACTGTAGTTTGCCCTTGAAGTTGGTGGTGGTTCAGAGGGTTTCCCTTTGAACCACAGATGTCGCCACTAAATTTCAGTCCTGTCTGCCATGGGGCTGTTTATAGCTGTCTCTGGGGAATGCATAGATGTGCTCCCCCATCCTCCAGTTCGGGCTGGAGTCAAACTAAAAGGCACTCAATAAGTTTTAGAGCAGAGAAATGCCTAGACATCCCAGAGACTGTTTAATCTGTCTTTCTCATGATAATGGACCTGCGTATGTTATTTGTACGTTATTTGTTTGCATTGTATTCTTTACTAAACAAGAGGCATTGTAAATTTGTTCAGACACAATGTTCATTTAATTTGTAGAAATCCCCTGATGAAGGGCGGATTAACACGCCCAAAATGCATTGGGATTCTTTCATTTCTACAAGAAGCCCTCATCTGTAACTTTCGCATCACTGAATGAAGTTCTCCAAGGGAGATTTACACACGATTGCTCAATAAAAGAAGAATTTTTTGAGCATCAACATTATTCTATATGTTCTTTGTATAATGGTTGTTAGAAGATGGTTCTGACCATCTGATTCGCCTGGATTTTTGCTTTTTGAACACCTATTTGTTGAGCTTTTACTGTGGGAGAGCCTCATAAGTTGGGACTCACCCACAGTGAACTCAAGATGAAAGGGACTGCCTGTGTATTTTGCCGGTGTCCCCCTGGCAAAAGTAGGCTGCTGCGCTGCAGCCAGGGTAAGAAGCAACGGGCTGCTTACATGCAAACACGTGTGTACATGCGTGTGCACAAGTGTAAGGGCTGCGCAGGGGAGATTCCTGACGTGTGCAGCCCAGGAGCAGCTACAAGGTGAATGGTGTGGCAGGACTTATGCAGAACTGGGTGGTGACATGGAATGGGTTTTGTACAATGGGAAGAAAAATTTGAGGGAAAGTCAGTGTGCTTTACTGTTTTTATTCCATTACTTTCCTATGAGGATGGGGAGCACATGGGCTAGTTTTACTTTCCCAGGGCCTACAAATTCCAGACACGCACCAGAGTCCACTGTAACTTATGCAAGAAGAAGTATTCTGCAGAGTCCAAAGTCATATTTGTACTGCTTTTGGGTCATCCAGAAATGTCATATTTCTCTGAGTCAGCTCATAACCAGGGCCTAGCTGGGGCTGACCCTGCCAGGCTGAATTAATGACCTTCCTCCCCAAGCTGTAGCATCAGAGGCCCAGCCCTGCACAACAAGCATTCCAAGGGCAAAGGCCTCCACTCCAAGAAGATAAGATGGGTGGAGCTACAGGTTCATCCTTCAGCAGCTGTCACCTGGTGCCAGGCACCAAGCTGCTCGGGAGAGAAGGCAGAGAGGGGGGAAGGGGCTTTCAGAGACCATGTGGCATGAGACCCCTGTACGACGCCATTTTGAACAAACCCAGAGGTCTGGCAGGAAAGAGGGAGCAGGGGCAGAGAAGTGATGTGTCGCTGTTTGACAGGGCAAACAGAGACTTCCTGCCAGCCCCCTCCCCATTTCTTTGAAAGAGTTTGCACAGGAAGAGGAGCTCTCTCAGGGGTGTGGTCTGCTGAGGATGACTGGTGCTGGAGCCTGGCACCATGGGCAGCTGAAAGGAAGAACCTCCAGACTGGCCCAGGACCCTGACTTGCGCCAAAAGAGGAGACCAGGACAAGTGACCAGAAGCCTGGACCTCTGCTCAAGGAGAAGCGAGGACCAGGAGAAGAGAGCCAGGCAAAAGGCTGGCGCAGAGACCCAGTGAAGACCCTTACCTGCTGCATTCACCCTCCTGGAGATCAAGATGGCGAAAGAAAGTGCTCCCAGTGGCTGGGGAGCGCCACCAGGAGCAAGAAGAGGCCAAAATCAGGAAGATCGGTCCCCTGGGGGCTAAGATATGCCCCCCAGAAGGTAGGCATTCTTTGATCTTTGGCCGAACGACGATGAAGCGCATGGGGCTCTGAGTGAAAATGCCCTGCGGGGTGCCAGGAGCCCACCCTGGCCCCCCCAAAAATGGAGGCAGGGGAGCACCGTTGCGCACCCCGTGAAGATGGAAGTTGGGGATGTGCCGTTGAACTCCCCGTTAAGGGGCCCAATCGTGGTGCCAGGAGCCCACCCTGGCTCCCGGCATCCAAGGAGGGCAGGGATCGCCATCGCGCCCCCGCAACCATGTCTCTGGCGCCCGGGATCCAAACTCCGGGGCCCCCCTGAAGCTAAGCCGGGGAGCGCCGTTGTGCTCCCCGTGAAAAAGTCCCTGTGGGGCCCCATCCCCGCGCCCCAAAGTGATGGAGGGGAGTGCCGCCGCACACCCCTGCTACAGCCGGAAGACGGGGGAGTGCTGTCGCACTCCCCCAAAGACCCGCAAGAGTGAAAAAGCTAAATGATTTATGAAAATCCCCCAAGAAGGACTATGTCCAACATCCCTAGGCTGCCCTTTTCAAGGATGAACTTCCTAAAATCTTCAAATCACTTGAGGCCATAATATTCATGCATCGCTCCCTGAGACTTACCTCATGGGCATGGGCAATTCTCAGCAATGTCTTTTCCACCAATCAGGTGTCAAGCCTCTGGACATCACACTTTGGTTGCTCAATGTGGGGACATAAAACACTTTCACCACTATTGCATTCCTCTACAGAGTAGCTCAAATGGACAAGGAATGGTCTTCGGTATCAGGGCTGCATGTGTTTTTCATCTGAATTTTTGATCCGCCTGCCCTATTTAGGGTAGGAAAGACCGCCATCTTTCAACAGAGACCTAGTTGGCTCCATCATTAGAAACGATTCTCTGAAACAAAGATGGAGTAGGGGTCCTTGGAGGAAGGGCATTACACTTCCGACTCTATTTAGGGTGAATGGTATAGTGTCCTTTTGTTCTGTCATCACCAAGTGGGACAGAGCCAAAAAAACAAAGAAAAACCCCCAGGTAGGGAAAAATTCACTGGGTGTGTTAGTCATTAGTAATTTGTTTGAAAATAACAATATCCCACCTTAGTATTGTTTTGGGGAACTGCCATCGAAAGTGACAGCGACCCTCCAATAAAATTCATGTATCTTGACAAAAACTATCCTGATGCTGGCTCCTATCAAACTAGAGAGGTCACCCCTGGGCCAGCAGTGATCGCTAAATTTGGTGCATGGTACTCGGGGTGGCATATATAATGTCCTCTGAAGGACTGTACTCTGTTTGTCAAACTCTATATCAGGCCCTATGTCTCAGGATCAGCGTAATTTTTGCTCCTCCTTTACACGCAATAAAGAACAAGGGAACGCAATTCAATTGGTCAGGGACCTTGGGTAGTTATGGGTTTTCAACACCGTGGTCCCTAAACAAGGACAATAGATGTAAGGAAAGATGAATATAGACTCAGAGTTAGTACTATATTTAAAGCTGTCCAGCTGGACAGAAATGCTTTTAATTTGTAAAATTAACACAGAAACAATAAAGTGGGACACAAGCCTGCATCCTACTAAGCCTGTGTACAGAGTAAAACCAGAAAAACAAAAGAGAGGCTCAGGCAGAGCGAATTGCTTGTATGTTATACATTGAAATAGCCCAAGCTGAGATGTGTTGGGACACCGTTACACATGAGTAATATTAAGTAGAAAAGTGTTTACTGTGTGCATAGAGTCGACGATGTTTGGATCCATTTTGAAAATTTTGGGGATCATCATCAGGACATAGTGTTACATGCCTGAGTAAAATTGCCTGTAAAATAATAGAAGAAAGGGAAAATGGGATGAGTTTAAAACCGGCAGAAGATATCATGCAGAAGCAAGTGAGCCGGTGACTGATTTAGAACTTCAAGTAAAGCCAACAATTGACCCACAGACTTATGGATGGTGAGAGTTATATTGGTTCACTTTGCCTGTAAAAAATAATAAGAGAAAGGGAAAATGGGAAAGACAGTTATGATGAGATTAAAACCAGTGGAAGATATCATCCAGACGCAAGTGAGCAGGTGACTGATTTAAGAGCACTTCAAGTGAAGCCAACAATTGACCAACAGGTCTTATGGATGGTGAGAGTTATGTTGGTTCACTTTCCTTTCCTTGTAAGAGATGATCCAGCACTTTGGGCCAACTTCAAGTGAAGTTTTCTTAAAGTTTACTGTGTGAGAGAAGAGCATTAGCATGGGGTGCACTCAGAGACTCCAGTCTCTCGGATACTGCTGGTGCAGGTAAGATTAATGTGACAGATAGAGGTCTGGCGCTGGAATACTTCTGATTTTAATAAGAAGTTAGTGTAGGACTCCTGAGACTCGAACTACTAGTGGGCCTTAACCTGAATGTCATCTATAGTGAATGGGGAATAACCAGTATCGCTAGATAGATGGAAATGAGACTCAGGGACCCACCTATGAAACACTAGAGCCCTGAACTCAGGGGACTATGTATATTGTTTGTGAATGTTCATTGTACTTTGTGTTTGTATATAAATGCTCCTTTTTTCATAAACTCAAACATTTGACTGGACAATTTCTTCAAGCGGCGGTCCGCTCCAGGAGATCAATGATATTAGATTAATTTATCTGTTGCATCAGCAGATTGATGGACCATGTGCAATTTTATACATTTTCTCGGCTGCTTAAATGGTGTTACATGTATTTTATTTCTATTTTGCACATGTTTTTTACTACTTTTATGGCTGTTGGCAGCTGAATAAAGATGATTCTGCTTCTGACTGGACATTAATTTATTGCTGCTGCTGAGCTTATTGAGTTGTGAGCCTGTGCTCACCCCTATATCATGCTCCCACCGATAAGCCTTGGACTGCTTGGCCCACTCTACCAATGACAAACAAGTGCTGAAGGGGTGCTTGGCACAGTTGCTCAGGATCCCTAGTAGGATCTGCCCTGGGACATCAGGAGTTAAAGGCCTCAACCTCAACGGTTGGGCCCAGTAGCTCTTGCTTACCCCGTTATCTTCTGACTGGGGGTCTGGAACTCAATCACTTACGCGAAAACAAACCCAGTCCATTTGCTTCTTTTTACCTCCTTATAGATAGTGAGACTATGCATTCCATGCTCAAGAGTGTTCATGTCAGTCATGCAGAACAATGTGGAACTGGCTGTCTTTTCAGATGGTTGTGTAGCTGGATTTCTTATTGAGGGCTCCAACAGGCTCTTCGCTTAGGAGGGCCTAGCTGAAGAGTGTTTCATTCTACCTTACAGCAATTAATCTGTCTCACATGAACACAAAGTGGATATGCTTTATGATCTGCACATCTGTAAGTTAGTTGTCATAACAGTTAGGCAATCAATTCCAACATTAGTTCAAATATTAGGGTGCTTCTATGGTGCTGTACTACCCATCCACCTTAGGTAAAAAATCTGCTAGATCTGCAGCCGCAGTCTAGACCAAATATCCCAAGAAATGCACCTGAGCACACCTATGCAATGTTACGTTTATCTTCATACAGTAGTGAAGCATCAAAGAAGAACAGCTCCAGTCAATAGAGTTCTGTTACATCAGTTCCAATTTACAATCTTTCAATGAGTAGTCCACAGTAGTAGATATGTCTGATCAATAGTATTTTATTCCATTAGAGACAAAGAAACAGCAGCCGACGCGCGTTTCGTCCTCCTGGACTTTCTCAAGGCTTTTGCTCGAAATTCCGCAGAACAGAACATTCCAATGTGCCAGAAACTATATTTCTGTTGTGAATATTTATATTGCCGGTTGGGATCTCTTTCAATCACGCAAAGGACGAAGGCTCACGTAATCAAAGTGAACCATATAAGGCTTATGCATTCCTTTTAATCAAAAATGTCACAGTCCATGCTAGCCATATATGTTTACTCGGTTTATAATGATGGGCGTTCGTACCGTGATAAGTACGCGCATTCGGACTTTCAGTCCCAGAATATCTCGGCGTGCTTCCAAAGTTGTTTGTGTTCTTCTTTGATGCTTTACTACAGTATGTGGATAAAAGTAACATTGCATAGGTGTGCTCAGGTGCATTTCTTGAGCAATTAATCTGTCTCCAGAATTCCAGCTGTCACACATTACCGGACAGCTCAGTAGATAGAACCAATGCTCACTCACTCTTTCACTTAAACATATTTGGCTTAAATACATTCTCACCAATTGGCATTACTTCTTTGATGCATCCAAACTGCTCATGGATCAGTAGAGGTGAGCTGTAGTAACGTCTGAACCCTTTTGGCTGCGGGGAAATAAAAAGACAATCAAAACAATTGCTGGAATGAAAGGCAACTCAGCATACTTTGCAAACAAGGCAATACAAATAAACCACCATATCTTACACTGCAAGTAGCATTTACTTTGAATGTAAACAGAGCCTCGTGTGCAAAGCTGAAATTAACAGGGCACAATCCCGAAAGTCAGGTAGCCACAAAGTATACCAGCAGGTGCAAACACGTTTGCTAATAGACAAACGTATGCCATTAATGTATACAATTTGCTGTAGTAAACCCCACAGCAGGGGTGGGAAGTGGGCAGATCAAGGTGGAGTTTATGTATTAGGGGCCAGATGTACTACGGGATTTAGCATGCGCAAACAGGTTTGCGACCCGTTTGCACATGCTAAATCCTTGTGGGCCATGTACAAACACTATTTTGCGATTCACAAATAAATTGCGAGTCGCAAAATAGTGTTTTGCGAGTCGCTATTAGGAAGGGGCGTTCCCTTCCTAATAGCAACCCCAAAGCCATGTATGAATGTTTTGATACTGCAATTGCGGTCGCAAATCACTTGCAAATTACCACCCTCTTTTAGAAGGTAGTAATGCACTCGCAAAAGAGAAGGAGTCGCCAGGGGACCCTTCCCCTTTCAAATGCAGGGAAAATATTTTTTATGGGCAGGCAGTGGTCCCAGGGACCACTCCTTGCCTTTAAAAAATGAAAACGTTTTATTTTTATTTTTTAAATGCATCCCTTTTCCCTTTAAGAAAAGCGGGCTGCATTTTAAACAAAAAAAACCTGCTCTATTGAAAAGCAGTCCCAGACATGGAGGTACGCTGAGCCCAGCAGACCACCATCCCTGGGAGGGCCAGCCATTCCAAATGGGGTCGTAAATTGCGAGTGGCTCATTAATATTCATGAGCCTCTCATTTTTCTACCCCATTGGAAATCGCAATCAGTGTCTCTGACACTGTTGTACATTCTAAATTGCGACTCGCAATTTGCGACTTGCAATCAAGCGCAAATTGCATGTCGCAATTTAGAATGGTTGTACATTTTGCCCTCAGTCTGTGAAAACACAAACCAGTAAATTTGTTTTCATTTTCAAACTCCTCTCCCACCCTTTTCTATTACAGTAATCATCAGCTATTTACTCCAGCAAAAGGCTGGAATAAATCCTATTCTAGAGAGAGAAGGAGATCAGAAGAGTACTAAACCTCTTGAGAAGTAGGGTAAGGTGACTCTCCAGGTAAATAATGTTTTCTACGTGTAGCAAAAAAAAATGTTCAACTCCTAAGCAAGGCTACCTTACTTCAAGGATGATCTTTACTTTGTGTATAATTCTGATTTGGGGAATTCACATTGTATAAAAATATCACATAACATTGCCAGTGGTATGCATGGAAACCTATGACTGACAACGCTTTAAGAAAGTAGAACATTTGCACCCATTCCCAGGAGTTCTACTAAAACTGCAGATTTACAAATGTATTTGTGAAACAGATCCGTGTTTCTTAGTGGCGCAACCTTGATCATGAGATGTCTAACAAACCTATAAAAAACAGAGTCAAAAGTCACTGCTCAAGGCTGACTGGAACCTAGATACCATTTCAGTTCAACCGCAATTGAGCGGATGTCACCATCGGGTCAGCCCAGTCAAAGATTTTACCATCTGATTAAGCACCTGAAATGGAAGTCAAAATCTTCTAGCAGGGTATGGTCCCAGGCTATGACCAGCGAGTGTCGCTTAAAGTTGGATGCGTCATTGTTGAGCTCCCAGTGAGCCAAAAGCTACAAATAAGGCAAACCTGAACTACTTAGCTGCTGAGACAAACGTGTTACCTTTGCACTTACCAAATTATGGTAGTCAAAATTCATAAGCTGCAGCTAGGCATGGCTACACAGAACTGGAAACATTTGCCATGAGGTCCCCTTGAGACAGGTTTCAGAGCAGCAAAAAAACTCTGCGGGACGAGCCAGTTTTTCTTGCCCACCTTGGGTGTATCTTCACTGGTCAAACTGCAGCACTTTGTCCTAGTCCTCCTGAGGTGTAGAAAATCACTAATTTAAACTTTCCTCCAAATGCTGGGAAAGTTCCTTGTGGTCATGCCTGCAGCCTCTAGCTCCTGAGGGAATCCTTCTAGGCACCAGGTCTCTCACCAGCCATGCCTCCTGAAGGGTCCAGTCAAGGTCTTCAGTGGTCAGCTGCGTCCACTTGCTGTCAGAAGTCCATCTGTTTTAGTGTCCCTTAAGCAAGCAAACTGTTTTACTGTAACATTAACCAGAATTTCTTTTTTAATATGGCAAACTCCTTCTGCCACCAGGCAGGCCTGTCTTTAGTACCTTAGACACACCCCTATGTAGAGAAGCTCTCCTCCCATCTGACAGAGTCAAAACTGATTCTCTCCCTTACTGTGACTTGAACCTTACTATCTGAGGGAGACTTGAATAGGAGAAGCTGTCTCTGGTATCTTCATGTCAAAAGAGGTAGTGCTAAAGCTGTAATTTGTTCTGCAAGCTTTTTATGTCTGCTCCCAGATAGCTAATCCATGCTAAGTAGTCAGCAGGTAACACACATGTGCTCCTCCTAGTTTCAGAGGCACGCTATTGACCTCAGAGCCAGAGATGTTAGCTCTCACCAGGCAAGGATATGTATCCAGCTCTGGAGATGTAATGAGTGGCAAACTGGTTTAAAACCGGCCCTGGCTGGGGGATCCTAAAGTAATTTTTTTACAAATGTAAGTTTTACACTTAAATTATTAACATAAAATCTGAATTTGAAAATTAAGTAGGAAATAACTTTGAATCATTTTTGTACCATTTTCACAAGTGTTGACGGGAAACAAATATTTTAACCCCATATAGGCCTGTTGGAAGTGGGGTCATTTCCCACAGTTTTGTATTTCCTTCTCCCATTCAGGTTGAGTGTTGTCTAAAATTGTTCCATTTTATGACATAAAGCACAGTGTGTTCACACTACATTCACGGGACATGCGATCTGTGCTCCTTCAACAGTGTCCAGTCAAACAAGCTCATGGTATTTGATAAAAATGTCAAGTTAGTATTTGGGGCAGAATTTATAGCAGTCCCTAAATAATAAAAATGGATAGATGCACACGAAAATAACATAACTGTTTTTCAAAAAAATGAATAGCTGATGTTTGGACTGATTAATTGTTTAACACCATGTGTTCCTCATACACTGCTAGGACGGTCTCTTGCCTTCCCTGACAAAACCGATTCACACAAGAACACCAAGATTCCAGTCAATGAAAAATCTCAGAACCATGTGGAAAAGGAGCCCAAATTCTGATAGTGCTAAGAGGTAACAAAAATGGCAGAAGTGCAATTCGGAAATGCTGGTAACTTAACACAGATTCTAAAATCCTAATACCCAGAATTTGGAACTACAATGCCTTCAGATGGAATGTACAACTTCATAAAGTATGTTAGTATGATGGACTTTCTGCAGAAATAAATTTAGATTAG
The DNA here is from genome assembly GCF_964204655.1 of Triturus cristatus. Taxonomy (NCBI): domain Eukaryota; kingdom Metazoa; phylum Chordata; class Amphibia; order Caudata; family Salamandridae; genus Triturus; species Triturus cristatus. The sequence goes on from NC_140588.1 coordinate 517,866,870, forward strand.
GACTGGAAGGTGGAGAGTCACAATGGCCATGCAAGCTGCCTAGTACATCCACAACCTTATAGGTTTTTGGGTATTCACACTCATTTTACTTGGTACTTTGCACAGGGAAAACATTTTCTCTTTGGAGAAGAGAAATGCTACCTGCTAATTATCACATTTGCTAAAGTTACCCACACTGAGAATATTAGAAAAATAATGCATGCAAATTTAAGAATTTCTGTAGATTGCCATGGCTAATTCTCTACATAGTGGTAAATCTAAGCACATTATGAGCATGTGTCTAAGAATCGCCCATTTTTTACTTTCAATTAAATGTCTGAATATTCAGCCAATGCACTTTAATATATTTTATACTCAGAAAGCTAGTTTCAGGTATTCGCTCCTCGTTTGTGTAGCACTTTACAGTGTTAAATGAGAATGATATGTACTTAACTTGCAGGTATTTAATTTCAATGCTATGGACACTTTCTATCAGCGCAGTCATCTACTACTGTAGATGCAGCTTGTGGCCTTGGTATGAATCACAGGAGAACCTAATGAATTGCATTGGCCTCCTGGTTAACTGCACTGCATTGTGAGGAGGTTTCTGGGTCTTTTATAAGTACCTGAGTGATTCCAACTGTAGAAAATTGGTTTACAGGTTGAGGAGAGTGAAACCCTACTCAAGCAGAAACCACAATTCTTGTCAGGGTGAAACACATGCAAACCCAAATTAACCTGTGCTCAACTACTCTGTGGTAACTTGCCACAAAAGCAGTCAGGTTTAACTTAGAGGCAATTTGTAAATTATTTATGCAGCACTTCAAACAGTAATAAAGTGAAAACACAACACAAGAAAAATTCCACACCTATTTAGAAAACTGGACTACAATAAAAAACAAGCATTTGCAATACAATCGGTCTCATCTTTGAGACCTCCTTATATGTATTTAGGTATGCAGCACATTATTCTGGGTGCTGAAACATCTACTGTTCTTTAACACGGAGGGAAAGTAAGCACCAAACTGCGTGACACACCAGGTATGGGAACACATGGAGAGAAATATTGCCTTTCAGAGGGAAATGGTTTAGTCCAAAGCTCTGTTTTTAATATAAAATCAGGGTCTTTGGTGATCATATCACTGAAAATACACAATGTGAATCAAATATTATTGTCTACAAGTGCTCGTGAAAGACAATTTCTACAGACTGGAATCTGGAGAATGCTAAAGTGAGTCTGGCATTTTACTGACCTCTGCTGGTCGTTTTCTATCAAAACAGTTAAATAGAGGCAGTTGAACAGAAAAAAAGTCCCTAAGCGAAAGCAGACAAGTCCTAGGGCCGATCTCCAGAGCCCAAAAAGTACATACACATATAAGTATATACTAAAGTATATACAAGAGGTCTCAAATGCTCGACCTAATGTATATTGGAGACCAAAACAACAAAAACGAAATCAGTAGAACCAGAGATATGCCATTTTAAAGATGTAAATTAAAATAGCGCCTAAAAGCTCAAAGCGTGTACTGTGGTAATCCGTCACACGGGACCGGGACAAGTCATAAGTTCAGGCTTTTCACGATTCAGCATGGGCAGGATACAGGGGCCAAATTAGGTTAGCTGAACAAAGAATCTTAAATCCTAGTTGCTTAGCAATGCAAGATCCTGCCTTAAGGGTGCGTCAGGCATCTGCGGTTCTGAGGAAGCTGCAGGCTGCAATGCAGAGTCCTGCATCATCAATGAGGATGCCGTTTATGAGGGGCTTGCGTTGTGAAGTCCAGCATCGAGGATGAGTCACGCGGAGGTGGTTCTGAGGAAGCCGCAGGGCTATGATGCGGAGTGCTACGTTGTCATGGAGGATGCTGTCGACGAGGAGCTTGCAATGAGACAGCGTGCGCCGAGGATGATTTGTGGAGGAGTGGTTCCAAGGTAGTTGTGGGCTTTGATGCAAGGTCCTGAGTCAGGGATACGTTGCACAGCCGTGGTCCCAATGTGACTGCAAGGAAATGCATTTCACTGCATCGGTATTGCTCACAGGACCACAGCTGGCCTGACACAGCACCTTCAGGCCCACTTCCAAGGGTCAAGGACTGGGGAGGCACCACCTAGGGGGGCAACACTCACAGCAGGCAGAGTCCAGGTGCTGGGTTCAAGATGGTTGGAGTCTTTTGTCTCTCTGCGGCTTTGATCAGAAGGCAAGTTCAAGACGCAGGTCCAGTCTTTCTAACTCAGGCAGCAGGGCAGAGGAGTATCAGGGCAGCAGAGTATCAGTCTTCCTTGCAGAGCCGCACAACAGTTTTTCTCAGTCTTCTACAGGTTCAAAGATGTACTGCAGAGTTGGGTCTGAGGGTCCAATATTTATACTTGGTGCCATCTTGAAGTAGGAGGAGGTTCTGGAGGATTCCATCCCCAGAGGTGCTTGGAATTTCCTCCCTCCCTGCCCTGGCCCCAGCTCGTGTGAGGGCACAAAAGACTAGTGTCAAGCCTTTTATCAGTGTGCTCAGACAGAGACTTTGTGATGTACAAAGGTGACAACTCCTCCTCCTATCAAGTTAGAGATGCCCCATCTTGCCAACATCTATTTTCCTTTTGTCTCCCTATCTGGGAGCAATGCACAAATACCAACTGCCAGCTACACCTAGTCATGTGACCCAGATGCAGACTGTAAGCACTGAATGTGAAAGTGGCCTTTTCAGAATTGTGACTCAAAATCTCACTTTAGCATTACCAGGATTCAAAATTTCAGTTCTTTAGACACCAAACTCGACATTTACACCTACTCCCAATTGAAATTGAACACTCATTAAATGTAATAAGGTAATCCAATGTTCTCCTATGGTAGAGGTAGGCTTTGCAGTAGTAAAAAACTAATTTAAGGTTTTTTCATTACCAGGACATGGTAATTTAAAAATGCATGTCCAACTTTTTAAATACATTGCATCCTGCTCTATGGACTATTTAGGGCCTACCTTAGGGGTGACTTATCTGTACTTAAAAATGGTTTAGGACTGGCAGTTCAAAATGTCAGTTTAAAATGGCACACACAGACTGCAATGGCAGGCCTGAAACCTGTTTGACACACTACTTAATTGGATGGCACAATTAGTGCTGTAGGCCCACTAGTGTTACAACAAACAAATGATGGACGGAATGCTGACAATGCATACATTCTCCCCCAGTCAAGAGATCTGGGTTAAATCCATCGTTCTTTTGCCCACTACACCACCCCAGTTTAGACATGGCCATATGCAAATCAGTCTTGACCCTGTGCCTCATGGGAACAGTCCAGCCCGAACTGCCAAGCCATGTCTTCCCTGGACCGGAATCAAGCATCCTAGGACCGGTTTCTGGCTATCAGCCGTCATCAGCCAGGATAGCTTGACTCCAGTGGCGTAGTGAGCACGGGTCCCACGTCTGGGAATACCCATCCCACTTAGGGCGAAAAGCGTTACAACAAACAAATGATGGACGGAATGCTGACAATGCATACATTCTCCCCCAGTCAAGAGATCTGGGTTAAATCCATCGTTCTTTTGCCCACTACACCACCCCAGTTTAGACATGGCCATATGCAAATCAGTCTTGACCCTGTGCCTCATGGGAACAGTCCAGCCCGAACTGCCAAGCCATGTCTTCCCTGGACCGGAATCAAGCATCCTAGGACCGGTTTCTGGCTATCAGCCGTCATCAGCCAGGATAGCTTGACTCCAGTGGCGTAGTGAGCACGGGTCCCACGTCTGGGAATACCCATCCCACTTAGGGCGAAAAGCGTTACAACAAACAAATGATGGACGGAATGCTGACAATGCATACATTCTCCCCCAGTCAAGAGATCTGGGTTAAATCCATCGTTCTTTTGCCCACTACACCACCCCAGTTTAGACATGGCCATATGCAAATCAGTCTTGACCCTGTGCCTCATGGGAACAGTCCAGCCCGAACTGCCAAGCCATGTCTTCCCTGGACCGGAATCAAGCATCCTAGGACCGGTTTCTGGCTATCAGCCGTCATCAGCCAGGATAGCTTGACTCCAGTGGCGTAGTGAGCACGGGTCCCACGTCTGGGAATACCCATCCCACTTAGGGCGAAAAGCGTTACAACAAACAAATGATGGACGGAATGCTGACAATGCATACATTCTCCCCCAGTCAAGAGATCTGGGTTAAATCCATCGTTCTTTTGCCCACTACACCACCCCAGTTTAGACATGGCCATATGCAAATCAGTCTTGACCCTGTGCCTCATGGGAACAGTCCAGCCCGAACTGCCAAGCCATGTCTTCCCTGGACCGGAATCAAGCATCCTAGGACCGGTTTCTGGCTATCAGCCGTCATCAGCCAGGATAGCTTGACTCCAGTGGCGTAGTGAGCACGGGTCCCACGTCTGGGAATACCCATCCCACTTAGGGCGAAAAGCGTTACAACAAACAAATGATGGACGGAATGCTGACAATGCATACATTCTCCCCCAGTCAAGAGATCTGGGTTAAATCCATCGTTCTTTTGCCCACTACACCACCCCAGTTTAGACATGGCCATATGCAAATCAGTCTTGACCCTGTGCCTCATGGGAACAGTCCAGCCCGAACTGCCAAGCCATGTCTTCCCTGGACCGGAATCAAGCATCCTAGGACCGGTTTCTGGCTATCAGCCGTCATCAGCCAGGATAGCTTGACTCCAGTGGCGTAGTGAGCACGGGTCCCACGTCTGGGAATACCCATCCCACTTAGGGCGAAAAGCGTTACAACAAACAAATGATGGACGGAATGCTGACAATGCATACATTCTCCCCCAGTCAAGAGATCTGGGTTAAATCCATCGTTCTGGGGTGGCGTAGTGGGCAAAAGAACGATGGATTTAACCCAGATCTCTTGACTGGGGGAGAATGTCTGCATTGTCAGCATTCCGTCCATCAATTGTTTGTTGTAACGCTTTTCGCCCTAAGTGGGATGGGTATTCCCAGACGTGGGACCCGTGCTCACTACGCCACTGGAGTCAAGCTATCCTGGCTGATGACGGCTGATAGCCAGAAACCGGTCCTAGGATGCTTGCTTCCGGTCCAGGGAAGACATGGCTTGGCAGTTCGGGCTGGACTGTTCCCATGAGGCACAGGGTCAAGACTGATTTGCATATGGCCATGTCTATACTGGGGTGGCGTAGTGGGCAAAAGAACGATGGATTTAACCCAGATCTCTTGACTGGGGGAGAATGTCTGCATTGTCAGCATTCCGTCCATCAATTGTTTGTTGTAACGCTTTTCGCCCTAAGTGGGATGGGTATTCCCAGACGTGGGACCCGTGCTCACTACGCCACTGGAGTCAAGCTATCCTGGCTGATGACGGCTGATAGCCAGAAACCGGTCCTAGGATGCTTGCTTCCGGTCCAGGGAAGACATGGCTTGGCAGTTCGGGCTGGACTGTTCCCATGAGGCACAGGGTCAAGACTGATTTGCATATGGCCATGTCTAAACTGGGGTGGCGTAGTGGGCAAAAGAACGATGGATTTAACCCAGATCTCTTGACTGGGGGAGAATGTCTGCATTGTCAGCATTCCGTCCATCAATTGTTTGTTGTAACGCTTTTCGCCCTAAGTGGGATGGGTATTCCCAGACGTGGGACCCGTGCTCACTACGCCACTGGAGTCAAGCTATCCTGGCTGATGACGGCTGATAGCCAGAAACCGGTCCTAGGATGCTTGCTTCCGGTCCAGGGAAGACATGGCTTGGCAGTTCGGGCTGGACTGTTCCCATGAGGCACAGGGTCAAGACTGATTTGCATATGGCCATGTCTAAACTGGGGTGGCGTAGTGGGCAAAAGAACGATGGATTTAACCCAGATCTCTTGACTGGGGGAGAATGTCTGCATTGTCAGCATTCCGTCCATCAATTGTTTGTTGTAACGCTTTTCGCCCTAAGTGGGATGGGTATTCCCAGACGTGGGACCCGTGCTCACTACGCCACTGGAGTCAAGCTATCCTGGCTGATGACGGCTGATAGCCAGAAACCGGTCCTAGGATGCTTGCTTCCGGTCCAGGGAAGACATGGCTTGGCAGTTCGGGCTGGACTGTTCCCATGAGGCACAGGGTCAAGACTGATTTGCATATGGCCATGTCTAAACTGGGGTGGCGTAGTGGGCAAAAGAACGATGGATTTAACCCAGATCTCTTGACTGGGGGAGAATGTCTGCATTGTCAGCATTCCGTCCATCAATTGTTTGTTGTAACGCTGTAGGCCCACTAGTAGCATTTAATTTACAGGCCCTGGTTACATAAAGTACCACTTTACTAGGGACTTATAAGTAAATTAAATGTGCCAGTTGAGTGTAAGCCAATTTTACCATGCTTAAGGGAGTGAGCACACTCACTTTGGCACTGATTAGCAATGGTAAAGTGCACAGAGCCTTGAGGCCAACAAAAACGAGATCAGCAGAAATGAAGGGGTAAGGCAAAACGTTTGGGTGAAGATCACCCTAAGGCTGACAGGTTTAACAGCAACACATTAATATTTGTAATATTGACATTTGTATATCTGAACACTTTAGTGAACATACGTTCCGTTGTGCAGGTAATCATGCAAATAGATACTACATTTATACATTTTTTTACATGTGACAGATACCCCTCCACTGTGTTACAAGTGCCATAGGATATAATGCACGTGTAATATGGCAGACTGCATATCTGTCATGCTTGTTAAGGAGTATCCCATCCGCCAAGCTCTAAATCAGGCCCTTAGTTTGTTCCTGGACATAAACCCAGCTATAACTGGTACGGAGACGAGAGTTAGAGTAACTTGTTCTTTTTCAACAGCGCCTGCACCTGTTTGAACAGTCATGAATGGTCAAAACGAGCCTTCTGCTTCCAAACATTTTAAATGTTTATCGTTCAGGCTTGGTAGGTATTCACTTTGTTAGAAGTTTAAATGTGTGGACTTCTGGTAATGTTCCTTCCTACTGACCTTACACCTGAGAAACTACACTTTACACTGGAGTTTCATGATATGCATCACATGTTCTTGTGTCACCAATTCTAGCTGTTTACCAAAAACCGGGCAAACAGCTGTTTATAAAAAATCGATAAAAACAATTGCTGTTTGTTTATCGCTTTGAATGTCTCTACAATAATGATAAACTAATTTTGTGTCTTTTATAGTGTATATTTGCTGAGCTTCTTAATAACTTTAACATTGACAGAATCAATTCTGAATATTAGTCAAGTTATTTGAGGGCAATTTTGTTTATGAATCAGTTTATCTAGTCCTGCAATGGTTACTAGGTATCCTTGCCGTATGTTGAATTAAGGGAAGGATTGTTACAATATTGAGTAGCATAGAGATGCCCTGTCAATTGCAGTAACAAAGACTAGGGTACCGCCACCTACCTCTCAAAACGTGTGGTGCCCTCATTGGAGATTGAATATAACTGATAGACAAGTATTGGAAAAACCATTAGGTCTGACTTAACTGTGCTAACATATGCAAAGTCAGACCTGCAAAGACAGTCAAGCAGAAAAATTGCTGCATGCCTTATCGAATTAAAGCTAGGCTTACAGCTCTTGGCAATGCTTGTTTAATATCACTTAACTTATGTCATTCATGCTGCTCACATGCATATGAGACAGCTCGTTTTCTACCAGTCTCAATACTAAGAATGAGCTAGTTGGTTACGGCAAATATTAGCACCACTGTGGATGAAATGAAATGAAATTAAATTAAATGTAGGTTTTGTAAAGCGCGTGTATGCCGAGGCATCTTAGCTCTAGCTGTTATTTAATCTTGAGCAGAAGGAAATGGCAGGGACTATGGCTTAGATGCAAATAGCCATGTTTTTAGCGATTTCCTAAATAACTGTCTGTTGGCTTGACTTCTCAGAGTAAAAGGCAGAGTATTCCAGAGTTTGGAGGCCAAATGAAGAAACATCTGCTACCACATTTTACGGTCTTCGCCCTAGGAATGACTAATAGGGAGGCCGCCGATGACCTAAGATTGCATTGAGGGATGTGCCATGTGATATGATTGCTAAAATGGGCCGGTCCAACCTCATAGAGTGTCTTGTGCACAATGCATAAGGACTTAAATTGGACCCTTGCCTGGACCGGAAGCCAGTGCAGGTCTTGAATACTTTGGGATACCGGACTGAATTTGGGGATCTTGAGCAGTAGTCATGCTTCCGCATTTTGCAGTAATTGAAGCTTGCGTAAAGTCCTCTTGTATGCACCTAAGTAGAGGACATTACAATAATCGATTTTTGATAACACCAAAGCCACAATTACTGTTTTCCTTAGGTCCATAGGAATAAACTGTAGGATTTTTAGAAGGATATTCAGCATAAAAAAGCAGGATTATGTAATGCAATCGACCTGGTCCGATAATGACAGCTGGTCATCTATTGTGACACCTAGATTTTTTACCTTTCTTACTGGCGATGGACAAGGCCCGGCTACTTCTGGCCACCAAGATGTGTTCCAGAAAGATGTATCATTACCGAATAACCCCACCTCAGTTTTGCCGGTATTCAACTCTAGACAATTGTCCCGCATCCATCTGATGATATGAACCATACAGGTGTTAAATTTAGTTGCCACATAATCCAGCTTTAAAGATAGAGACACCACTATTTGTGTGTCATCTGCATAACATGTCAGTAAAACCGTGTGAGCGGATAAGTTTGGCCAATGGAGTAATGTAAACATTGAACAAAGTTGGGGATAGCGAGGGTCCCTGGGGCACCCTGCAAGGCAGGGCATAGTGATGTGATTTGTGTTCTCCCAACACTACAGTTTGTACTCTGTTTACTAAAAAAGATCTTAGTATGTTTGAGGCTTCGCCTGTTATCCCTATTTCGGATAGACGCTGGATGTATATTTGATGGTTAACCAAATGTAATGCAGCTGAGAGGTCCAGCAGGATCAGTATTGCCTTCCCTCCTCCGTCTAATTGGAAGCAGATCTCTTCGGTGGCTGCAATCAGTGCTGACTCTGTACTGTGTAAGGGCCAAAATCCATGTTGAGCGGAGTCCAATTTGTTGTTAGACTCTAAAAAATGAAGCAGGTCTTGATTAAGTGCTTTTTCAAGAAGTTTAGATTGAACAAGCAGACAGAAGATTGGCCAATAATTACTAACCTCTGTGGGGTCATGCAAAGGGTTTTTTTTTAAGATGGGCGGTACTAGAGATTTCTTCCAGATATTTGGAAAGGATCCTGTGCCCAGGATATTATTTAGGAGGGGTACTAACTGGCCTGAAATAGTGTTAGGAACCATATGAAGGACCAAAGCTGGGCAGGGGTCCAGTGGGGAACCAGATTTGGTTGACAGAATAAGCCTCTCGACTCATTGGGGCGTTAAATGATTGAACTTTTTTCGGTGAGCTTGCATAGTAGCCTCGCCTTGATCAAGACGACTCAGCTTATTCAGGTTGTGCCCAGCTTGACAGCTAGAGAACTTGTCATATACCTTCTTTACTTTGTAGTACAAAAACTCTGCTAATTTATCACAGAAATCTGGATTGTGGGTAAATTGTTTGCTTTCACCAAATTTTGATAAAGCAGTGACTGTTTTGAAAAGTTCTCTGACTGAGGTTTTTGGAGAGCTAATTTTTCAATAAAAAGTGTGACTTTGCTGAGATTATTGCCTCTTTGTACTTGTCAATCTCCTTTTTGTAATGGTTTTTTCCTCCATATTCGTTCTATAGCCTATACTTTCTCTTAAGATCTTTCAGCTCAGGTGTGTACCATGGGGCTGATGGTTGCTTCCTGCTGTTTCCTTTATGCTTTTCTGGGGCAAGCTTAGCGGTCACAGCGTCAATCCAGCCAGCAAAATTAAGGGCTGTGGAAACAGGATCTGTATTTATGCAGGGTCTATGGGAGCGTAAGGCCGATTCAACATCAAGAGTGTTTATTTCTCTCCATGGACGTGTAGTGACTATACTGTTATTGTTCAATGCTTTGAGGAGCCCACCAGGAAACGTGAGCTCAAAGAATACGAGCTGTGGTATGTCCAAGTCAGAGGTAAGGTTCTATTAAATGTGATCCAAGCATAGTCGTTGAAAATACCTTTGAGAGTATGGTTTCCTATGTGAGTTGGCTCCATGACGATTTGATTTAAGTCAAAGACCTTTAGCCCATCGGTTAGATTGATGGTATCTCGACATGCAGGAGATTTTAGATGGAAAGTGAAATCCCCCAATAGGGTAAAATTACTCCATACAGGACTCCACGGTAGTCTGCATGGAAGAAATAAATCTGTTCCCAGGGCCAGGTGGCTGGTAAATTAGGATCCCTTTAAAAGCTATCTTGTTATTGATTTTGAGAGTGAAGAAAAAGGCTTCTTCCTCCAATTGAGGAATGTCTGTAAATGGGGCCTTAATGTTAGTGCGGTAGGCAATATCAACCCTCCCTCTCTGTTGCCCTTACCTGTCTACTCTGAACAGTTTGTCCCCTTTGGGTATGGCCGTATTAAGGTCAAGTTCGGAGGAGCTGTTGGTCCAGGTCTCCGTAAGGAAAACTATGTCCGGGTTGTATTGGTCAAAAAAGTCAGCTAGTTTGTATTTATGTTTGGGAAGTGACCTGATGTTCAGTAGAACACATGCAAGAGTGGACTCCCTTTGCTCATTAATGTGAGCAGATGGAGAGCTAGTAGGCCTAACGTTATTTTTATGGACACCATCATGATCAGTACAGGTAGTAATTTGCACGTTGGGAAGTGTTGTACCATGGAGTCCCCCTGAACATTAATGGGTTTGCGTTCTCTTTGCTTACTTATAACTCCAATGTTCATTACAGCTTCTCTTGAGTAGGTCAGAATAGAATTTTGAGCAGGGGTTCTGGCGCACGGCGCATTCCAGCCGCGGACGGGCGCAGACGGGAGCAGACAGGCTTGCCTTTGGCGCGCCGGTGGAGCACCTGCTGCACGGTCGTATTAACATGCTCATTTGTATTGCTCAAGGGAGGTCTTTTGAACTATAGCTTTAGGAGCCCCTGGGGCAACTGGTCTGTGCGGCTTTACTTTCCCTGTGCATCTATCTTTACCCTACCACTGCTGTAACTAATCATAGCATTGTCTCCTACAGTCCTCCTTATGTCCCTTTCTGAGATCAAAATAGTTTAATGCAAAGACAAAAAAGTAACATGAAATGCATCAGTGTACTTTTGAGATGCAAAATAGTACTTCATGCATTTCCGAGCAAGTTCCCCTTGGGTGGCGGAATCATGCACTCAATAGCCAATAATATGAGGCAAGACTGAATTACTCCTCTGGTGTGGAGACTTTGCCCACCCTGTATTGTAAAGAATTGGTTACAATAAATATGCAGACAGCACTGGCCTGCCAGATATATAGTCATGCTGCCTGTCAATACAATCAGCTGATGATATGAAGATCCTCGTCACTAACGACCCCTTACCTACCCACTTACCTGAACTGAATATCCACTATTCGAGGTCCCACAATCCTCCTCTCGTTTTCATCTATTCTTGCTAGAAACACTAAAAGTTATGCAACTCTTTATCATGAGAAATTCCTACAGCACTGGCTTTCCCCACCACCCTATCAAATTGTGCACATTTAATTTATTTATATGAATGCATATATATCCTACATCAGTGCCTTTTTAAATGTTCCCCACAGTCTCAGAATGTATAGTGCTCAGCATGCTTGCCTGGATGGAAGCGACGCTCTCTGCCCCATGTTGAGAAATATGACTGTAATTAGCTGGGCTACCGCACATCCCTCAGAGCCCTCAGAGAGGATCCACGCGGTGCTATAATGATGCTTTATCCCACAAGAAAATAATAAAGCCGTGTTTTGATTCTTCATTGCGGACATCCGGGGCTTCCAGCGCCAGGGATGCCGTGACCCGCCGCTCTGGCTCCGGTTGGCTCACTCACCAGCTTGCCCATGCAGCGCTGCTGTCCTGTGCTCTCCGCGCACTTGTGGTGGATGCTCATCTTGCAAGCCTTGCAGCGCAGTCCATGCTTTGCGCTCGACCCTGTCAATGAATTCAAAAGGTGACATTTAGAAGACTTTTTATTCATCTATTAAAAAATAAGCTGAACCAAAAATGCGCTTATCATGGGCATGGAACAGTGAACTGCGGTGCTATGCACAGGTCATGGAGTGATTCGTTTAGATCGTGCTATGAGTAGGAATAACACTTCCATTTTATACTAATATGATTTACTCCTGAATTAAAGGAGTGAGTCAGGAGTACTCTAATCTTGCTTTCCAGCGTTGAGCTTTGGCTGTAGAGCCGCAATTAACACTTGCTGCGATTGCCTCTGTGCAGGAATTCCTGCTCTGCAGATTGTGAGGCTCATAAGCGTACAGACTGCAGGTGTACGACTAATCGTGCGCCGTAAGAAGAGAGATCATGTACCCTCAGCTACACACGTCTGTCGGTGAAAACAGGCTAACAATCAAACTGGCATGGTGGACATTTACATGCAAGAATAACTTGGCCCCTGTACTTCTCCTATGGCTGTCCTTATCTGTTTACTCATTGACCTTCTCTCCACTAACCTACAGGCAGTGCATAGCGCCAGGACACCTTAGGGTAACCGCTGCGCTCTATAAATCCAATTAACATAACATAACATCATATCATATTTCTTCTTACATTCCCACATGGCTCCTCCACAACCAAGCTCATGACGTACTTATAGTCCTCAGAGTGAAGTTAAATCTAGTCTGTTTCCAGTTCTTGAAAAGCCCAACCAAACCCCCTTTAATGTGGCATTCAGCTTTGCCACCTTTCAGAAAGCTTGCAAAACACATCTGTTCTCGGTCCTTCTGTGACTGGCACCTAGATAGGAAGTGCGAGCCTCACCAATGCTATTACAGATAGAGTATAGATGGTACAACTGACTACCTTACATCTAGGCTCAGTGGATAAGTAGGTACACACACTAATAGACGAACATCCATGCCCATCTTGGAAAATCAAAAGACTGTCAAAGATTTCACATGATAGCAACCTTTCTCTGCATATTGAAACAAACTGTGGAAGGACCTCTCTGTGGAGAGCACATTTGTTGCATTCGTGGTGCAATTCAGCAAAGGTATCAAAACACACTCTATCACACCTTCCTAACATGCTGTACCATATATATCCCTTATATGCCTTGTCTCACTGATGCGAGGTTTTATTTTTCTTCTGTATTTACAAGCATTTATCTTGCAGTTCTCAATGTAAACATACCACACTGTTTTTATATAGTTAGAAGGTTTATAACATTCAACATGTTCTTTCAGGTCTTTCACAGCCCTTGGCGGTGCTGTGATGAATACAAAAGTGTGGTAGTGATGTCAACAACATTTCTGTTGGGAGCTCTCTTCTGTATTCAGTTCAGTTTAAGGCAAGTATGCAACGGTTGTGTATCAAACGTTTCTTAAACTCTATGTAGTTGGGTTCGGTTCTCAAATTCTAGTCCCTTGTACACCCAGTAACAGTCCGGCACATACGATCCTCCTGAATAATCTTTGGCTGATGGGGTGTGAAGACAGCAAAGAGGTCTAGTTGAGGCGCAGTGAGGTACCAGTTTCTGTCAGCATACTAGACCATTGCCCCAATATGCTTTAGAAACAGTACAAAAGTGCTTGATGTTTATCCTAGCGCCTACAGGGTGTAAGAGGAGTGCTTTGAGGCAGGTTTTGATGTAGTCATGCTTATGAGGGGTGGCCAACTGATTTCGAAATCTTTGGACTGGCAATGCGTTTATTTGGAAGTATGAAATAGATAATGTTACCACAATCAATACATGCCAGGATGTGTGCTCTTGTCAGCTGGTGTGAAGGACTGGAAGGATTTGCCTTTCAAAGGCCCCGGATACTCAGATCTCGGTCATGGATCCATCTATGCTCAGGTAGATCTTCTTCAATCTGTAGACCATGCGGTCTAGGCACAAAGGACTGTGTCTTCTGGACTGATAGCCAATCAAAAGTGGATTTGTGTGACAGCAGTGTTCACTGGGTATTGCCCACAGACCTGAACCTGAGGAAATGCATGCAGGTTAATGAGAAGGCAAAAGAGGTATAACCCTTGAAGAATGAAGCACAACAAAGGGCACGTGGATAGTTCAAACGATCCGAGTCTAACTTTTTGACTGTGTTTCTTAAGCAATAAATTGATCCACTTTGGCACTAGCAATGGCATGCTTGAGCATTGTTCAGTCCTCTTCAGCATGATTGTGAGGTCTACAGAGTCAAAGGTAACAGACAGGTCAAAGAGTCTTAAGACAGAAGCATTGTCCTCATCCATCCAAAGGGATTTTGGAGTCCCTGCAGGGGTGAAACCCACACTGTTGGTCATTGATAAATGGTTACTTTTTTTTGTTTTCCTGAAGATTTCTTGTCACTTTACTTAACTGATAAAAAGAGATTTGGGAAAGGTCTATTGTTAACCAAGATTTCTGGGTCAGCAGATGTCTTTCCAGGAAGGGGGTGGTGAGGGTGACTTTTAGGGTGGTAGGGACTGTGTCAAAGAGAAGGGAGTGGATGATGCATTAAGGATACCACAAAGGATCTTGGAGTGAAGAAGATGAAAGATGAGGGTAGCGTATGAGGTGAGGCATAATTTCTGGAGAGTTGATGATAGTTTCACAGAATTTGACAATCTTGACCTCAAAGAACTTTAAGAAATCTTTGCAATGTTGGTGGAATGACCAAAGGTCACTTTTTAAGGTGTCGATGTTCAGCATATTGTTTAATTGGGTGTTTCAAAAATATATTTCACATAGTAGACATTTATGGCTCTCTTGATTGCTTTTCATAATCTCTCATGTGTCTCTATTGAACATTTTTTTGGGTAGTGGGCTTGTAGAATAGATTGAGAGGTAAATGGAGAAGGAGTTACCTGATCATAGCTGGGTTTACACTGGTAGGACAGAGATTTCAACATTGTGAGTGAACATAAGATCAAGCGTGTTCCCAACTATGTGTGGAAATGCTTACCACTTGGTTGAAGTCTAGAGCCTGAATATTACTGAGGATTCTGACAGTCAATTTTAGTACTGGGTCTGTCAATCCACAAATTAAGACTCCAATAATCACAATTTTGTAGGCTTGGTCAGTGTTTCAGGGAGATTTCAAGGTGTTAATCCTGGAAGTAGATGTTTTATTCTAAAAGCTGTGACCACTGCTGCAATGACAGAACAGTGAGGGTTAATTGTGCTCTAGACACTTGGAGGATAGAAATGTAAATAATGGAACTGCAGGAGAGGGCAGACCATTATTGTAGTCTAGCATTACCCTACTCCTCATTTCTGTTTCCTGTCATTCAGCATGATTTTGTGGCTAGGGAAGGGTGATTAACCCCTTCGCCGCCGCGGCGCTGGAGGGTGTGGGGGGGCAGCGCGGTGGCGCTGTGCTCATGACGGAGCCGCTCCGTCATGAGCCACGGTTGAGCTGTGCTCATGACGGAACGGTTCCATCATGACTCCGCCCAGTTGCGTTGTCCCCCCGCACAGGCGGGGAAACAGCGCCGCGTGGGCGGAGCAGCCGCCAACGGTCGTGGCATGACGGAACCATTCCATCATGAGCACACGGCAACCGTGGCTCATGACGGAGCGGTTCCGTCATGAGCGGGGAAGGGGTTAACAAAAAGTGTTGCTTGATTGGCTCCAAACCATGTTTAAGTGGAGCCGAAAATGTAATATTTGAATTCAGACAGAAGGTTTTGGATGTTCTTGGCTTGTTTCCTGACTTATCTGGTGTTCATTTTCTAAAGTTAAGGGAGTGGGACCTAGATTGGATTATTAGTGGTGGGGGCATGTGTGGCCTTGGGTTGTTTGATGAGGTAGTGTGACTGGGGTGGGAGATTTGGATGGAGGATAGATGTATGACAGCTTGAAATGGCAGGGTTTGTCAACGGAGAGCTATTTGGTGTAGAGTTTGTGTTGAAGTGTAGAGGTGGTAGAGGCATCCAGTGACACTAAGCAGTGTAGTTGCTCTAGGGAAAAACAATGCTTTAAAGTAATGGTGCTGTCAAAAGTGAAATATCTATGGGCTGGATCTTTGAATGGGTAGGTCTAACCATACACAGTTTAGTGTTTTTCAGGCGTCGTAAAATCTCTTCAAACGTCAGGAGGATACTTTTTTTGGATTGAATCATAATAACTGCGCCATTACTGAAGATGGTGATAGTTAGTGTCTTAAGGACGCCACAAGGAGATTTGTTTCTAGTCTGTGGCCATATTAGACTTCTGAACATATTGGTGGTTGGCTGGGTTTTGAAGCTGTTGGACTACATTTCAGGGCCAGTTGTGAAGAACACCAGGTCTTTCTTGGAGAATTTTTTCCATGGGCTAGTTTAGAGATCTACAAAGAGTTTTCTGCTTTGCCCCCAAAATTCTATTCTTCAGGCTTTTTCTTTCATTTTTAAAGATTGAGTGTTAGACTTGGCATCCTTTGGGTGGTCTTTACCTTGAATTTTTTCTTTTGCCTCCACATTGTGCTAGTTCTTTTTGTTGGCCTTAGGACTCTGAGCACTTTACCACTCCTAACCAGTGCAAACGTGCATGTGCTTCTCCCCTAATGATGATGACACTTGTGTATATCTGATTGGAATATTTGCTGTACTGGTAAGCCCCTTGTAAAGTGGTATACCATACACCCAGGGCCTGTACTCCAAATGCTACTAGTGAGCTGCAGCACTGATTGTGCCACCAACAGAAGTAGCCTTTCAAACCTGTGTCTGGCCTGCCACTGCAGTGTCTATGTGTGCAGTTTACAGCCACTTTGACTTGGCATTCAAAACTACTTGCCAAGCCTTAAACTCCACTTGTATTAGCTATAACTCATCCCAAGGTAGGCCCTATGTAACCCTAAGGGCAGGATGCCATGTTGGTAAAAGGAAGGAAATGTACAGGTATGTTTTACACATCCTAGTAGTGACAAACAGCCTATTTCTTTCTTTACTACTGTGAGGCCTAGCTCTCTCCTAAGCCATCATTGGGAATTCCTTAATACACTTTTAAGCTGTAATTTCTGATCAGAAGCTTTTTCATGTTTCATATGTTTGGAATGGTAATGATAAATCCTCCTCCTTACTCGTGAAGTTGGATTTAACATTACTGTTTTAGAAATGCCACTTTTAGAAAGTGCACATTTCTCGGTACGTACTGCTCTTTGTGACTGACAGCCTGTCTCTAATACACATCTGGGTGGGGGGACAGCTATACTTTAAGCATTCTCTCTAGACAGATACAAATACAGCAAGGTGAGGCTCACCTGCATTCTGAGCACTCGTCTGCATTCATCTGCATTCTGATGTGTCCACCTGGGCAGGGAGAAATGGGAGGGGCTGAAACTTACACTTTGATAGGTAGTGTCTTGTCCACACACAAAGCACTGATTTTCCCGCCACAGGTAGCCTGACAGACAGGACTGGGATGAAAAGGATCTTTGTGCACTTTAGAGAATCCTTTGAAGTCACCCCCTACATCAAAGGCACTTTTTGGTATAAGTACTGGGATTTAAACCCCCTAAAGTCAGAAACTTCTGGATCTCGAACCTCGTGAGAAGGACTACTGTGCTGCTTAAAGGACTCAACTGGTCTGCTTTTCTGTAAAGACTGCTTTTCTGCTTTTTGCCCTGCTGCCTGCTGCTTCCTGACTCTGCTGAAGAACAGCTGGACTCTGCCTTCCTTCCAAGTGATCTCTTAGGGCTTGCTGGCTTGCCTCCCATTTTCTGAAGTCTCAGGGACACAGAAGATTTCCTGAAATTCTGCTGGTACCTGATGGACTCTGCCTTCTGTGAGTCCCATCCTTGCTTGCGGTGCGCCCTCCAAGCTCTGGACTTCAGATGTGGGTTCTGCAGCTGCTTTCTTTGAAACCGACACATCGTCACTACTGCGTTGATTGGAACCGATGTGTTGCCCTTTGACTCTGATGCAGAGGCTGTTCAACGACAGCGGTTCTACACCCTGCAGAACCTGATGACGACGATGCTCTGTGTTACTCAATGACAATGCATTGCCTTTACTTCAGCGAAGCTCGATGACAACTCAGCGACCCAACTGCGTGGAAAAGATTGACGCATTGAGCCCTCAGCATTGACGCTTTGCTCCATCTAAGGTACTTCTCAGTGGGCCTAGAGTGAGTCTTGTAGCCGCCCAGCCCTCTATCGTGGTAAGCCTGAACTTTGGGTTTGCACCAGTACGTTTGGGACCTCAAGTAACCTTTTGACCTCTAGTTACTTCTAAGCAGTATTTTTGCATTTAATCTTTGAAAATGTATATGACTTCTACTGATTAATCTTTTGTTGTTTTGGTCTCATTTTGCTCAAATAAATATTCTTTATTTTACTAACCCTGTGTGGTGTATTCCTTGTGTGACTGTGTGTGTGTGTTGCACAAATACTCAACAAATTTCCTGTTTAGATAATCCTGACTGTGCTGTGCCAAGATACCAGAGGGTGAGCACAGGTTACCTTTTGATGTGAATCTATCATACCACGCCCAGAGTGGTGGCTCTTGCCCGGCCTGAGTGCATACCTCAGCCAAACAGGAATCCCATTTCTAACAGTCGCAAAAATAATTTTCTGGTCCTTTGGTCTGGTTGCACTGACAGCTAAAGAAACATGGATTTTAAACATTGCACTGGAGGCATGCTTTCTTTCTGATAGAACCTGGGTTTCTTTAGATAAGCCTGGCTGCTCTGTGCCAAGCTACGAGAGGGTGAGCACAGGTTATCTTTTATTGTCTATCTATCTTACCCTGACTAGAGTGGTGGATCCTGCCTGGCCTGGGTGCCTACATCAGGCAACCAGGAATCCCAATTCTACAATTGAGTTAGAAGGCTAGACAAAGAGAAAGGACCCAGGCATTGTAGTCAAAATATGTCACTTATTGCTCAATTCAAGAATGAACTATTTCTGGTTCACAATCTGGTTGTGACTATTGGCTATTCAGACTATGTGGAGGATGTCTGAGTCGGGGACCCCACAGCATAGATGAGTATGAGTAGCTGATAAGATTTTGATAGGAAAGTGCACAACAGATAATGGACTCCGTAGAGTAGAGGTATAGTTGTGTGGCTGTGCTGCTACCATGAGCTGCAAAGATGAGTTCAGAATGGCAAGATCCAGAGCTGAGAAGCTGTGTGGCCAATGCAGAAAGACACAGAAGGAGGGAAGTGCCTGGATGAGAGTTCAGGATGTCAGTATAGAATTTCCAAGCTAGTTTTTGTGGCACCTTGTCTCTGCAGTGAAAGATGGGTAAAGTGGAACAGAACAGAATGAGGCAAGCACAAGTGATGAACCAGATGTTTGCGTAAATCTATCCACTTTTACCACCCACTTGTTGTGTTATGTTATATTGATTTGTATAGAGCACTAATCACCTGAGAGAGTATCCACTTCATCCTTACACATGGCCATGTACCCTGTGGTATGTTTTATAAATATCCCATAAAACAAAAATAAATAAAAAATAGGTAGACTGATACATAGAATGCAATAAGTTCAATTTTTAAATGACTACAAAATAATTATTTCACACAACCTCGTCATTGAAGTTTATGGCTCCCATTTATTAGCTCTGATATTATTGAGGTGGTTACTGAGGTGTTTTCTGTTGGCTAGTTGTTAGCATTAATTTATTGCATGAAAACATATTTTCTTTGGCTATCCCCACCCAATCTTTGCCTTAAAATTTCAGTTTAGATAGCCACGTTATCTGTAGCACGTCAGTAGCACTGCCATGATCTAATACTGACTAAATATCCTTACTTGTAATGATTCATCTGAATGAGTGCAATGCCATAGTCAATAAGATGCAATGTGTTCAAAATAGAAGTACATTTGGCACATCGTCTTGGGGTTGTACCTGGATCATGTTCAAGATGGTTCAAAGATGTTCTATGGCATAATTTAGAAAATGCGGCATCCCTGTCAATTGAATATTGCAGCAGCACATGGTCTCTCAAACGCCATGGAAACGGCTTTAACTCTGGATGAAACTCCTTGAAGAGGATGACTTTGCAAGCTGGTCGAAATAATTACTGGCTGTAAAAACAGAACTAAATCATCTGTTGAGCTTAAATCTGAGTCGTGACTTCCAAGAATGTGTCTCAAATGATTTAACATGTGTGGTGTGGAGAAAGTGAACACTGTCCAGTACTTCTGTTTAATGAAGCTAGATAGCTCAGCGAGTTAAAAGATTGTATCTAATTGTCAAGTTGGGGTCGGAATCATGAGTTCTGTTGAAATAGCTGACCCCACTTCCAACGACAGTAATTTAATATGTAATAAATAGGATCTTGCAATCCATGTATAGAAACATGTCTCGAATTTCCTTACTACAGTCAGTTTTCTGGTCAGGTGGGAAAATTAATGACTTAACGGCTGAATTGTAATAAGTTATTACAATTGAGTTGTGATATCATAATGCATGGAGCTCGAGCCAGAAGCCAAGATGAAAGGCAGGTCACAGAGAACACATACAGCTGCAGTTTAAACAATGAACTGACTTTTCCATTTTATAATCTATATTTAGAATGAGCAGTGAGCAGCAGAAAGGAGATATTTATGGCAAAATGTTTATTTTTGCATGTTATGAGACATTAATTGAAAGAAAGAATCCCTCTGCACGTTTTTAATTATTTTGAGCTACACTAGTATTTAACTGACCTACATTAAAATAATTCTAACATATATATTTTTAAACAAATTACAAACTGTTTTTGATGTGCTTAGTTTTGCAATACAGTGTCCTCTTTTTTAGGTCTCGCCTGACCCAGCGCATGCGCTGGTCTGGCGAGACTTTTTGTGAGAGCTCAAAAAAGTGCTACCACTGTAGCCTAGAGCTACAGTGCATGTGCGCGGGCGCGCGCCCCTCACTTTCGCGGCCGCATGGCCGCTTTGATGTTTCATCGCGATCACTTTCGCGGCCGCACGGCCGCTTTGATGTTCTCTTCGCTTTTTTTTCCTGTTTATTACTTCTATGTAGTAATGGTGGCAGGCACCCGTGCGCCGCCATTACTACAGAGCAGTAATAAACAGAAACAAGCATTGGCATAGCCAATAGGTTTCGCTTTTGGGACCTTATAAGTATTTAGTTATGCAACTGTTGCATTGCTAGACACTTATAAGGTCCCAAAAGCGAGACCTATTGGCTATGCCAATGCTTGTTTCTTCATGTCTGCAACCACAGCATCTCTTTCACATGAAAGAAAAGACACCTCGGATTTAAGCAGTTTGTGGGAAGGGTAAGGGTGTGAGTGAATATGTATTGTGAGGAATACATTATTCTCCCCATATATGCAAAAAGGACATTGAAACTAACCTCAGAGGTCTATGACCGTACAAAGGAACTCATCCT
This sequence comes from Triturus cristatus, assembly GCF_964204655.1. Lineage (NCBI taxonomy): Eukaryota > Metazoa > Chordata > Amphibia > Caudata > Salamandridae > Triturus > Triturus cristatus. The sequence continues at coordinate 517,888,156 of NC_140588.1, forward strand.
TCAACATCGCTCATCTATATGGTTAAATAACTCCTAAGTGACTTGAAATATACCATTAAAATACAGTAGGGGGTACTTTATCCCACATGATTTCAGTGATACAGTAAACAAATAAAATACCATTCTAATAAAAAATGCTTGATAAATATGCTAAACATATTCAAGGAAATAAATGCAAAAAATAACAATTAGGGTTTGGAACATTGAATGTAAATGAGGGGAGCGCATTTGATCTTCACTGCTTTACATCATGCACAAATCATGTCTAATGTTTGGCACAGTTTATCTCAAAATGTGTGAGTGTGAAATTCTTTGTGCCGTCCTTCTAAATCAACAGAGCCAGTAAATGATTTTTTGTACCAGGATATTGGCAACATATTGCTACCAACCAACATGAGGCATTAAATAATACCTGAAAAAGTAGTACAGGTATAAGAGATCTAGGGACAGCTCAAGATGAGACTTTCGTTTTATAGCATTTGGAGGGTACAGTGTATGCAAGAATTGTACATCAGGAGTCTGAACTTTAAAGGCACTTCATGGAGATGCAGCAAAGCCCCAAAGTCATCTGGCATGTGTTGTACACCACATTAATGATGGTACACTGTGAATTACAACAAACTAGGTCATCTACTGGAAATCCAAATCTGGTATCCAAGGTGTATATATGAACATTGTCACTGAGTGCCAAGTTATATTTTTGTACAGCCCTTTTTGTCAGCCCTTTGCACTATTACTAGAGGGCCGATTAGAGGAATTGGACCCGTATCAGTCTCAAAGGACGAGACTCACAGGCAAATAAAGAAAAGCCTACACAAGACAAGATTCAAAGTCCAAACCATGAAGGTTTATTTAAAATTAATAATCATTACAGAAAGCAAATAATTAGTCAGGAAATTCAATAATTCACAATAAGCAGGAGGTTCACATTAGGTAAATCCCCAGAAATATCCTAAGTACAGAGTCAAATCACAATGTGTCATACAGAGAGTTCAGTATGAAATCAAGGAAAGGTCTGCAAAAATCTAAGTACAAAGAAAATGGACAGTCCTTCATAGGGACATGTTCGACAGAAGTCTCAGAACAGTCTGGTACATTCTAACAACAGCACATTTTATAGTTTCAACAGAGTATAGATACATGCCATGTGCAGGGTGTGATAAGCCATCATGGGCTGTAGTAATAAATGTTACATGATATATCCCAATCAGCAAACACCATGTAATGTTAAACAGCCTCGGTCTACAGACCAATCAAATATACATTTTTAGAATCTAGCATAAATAGCTCAAATACTTTACACATTGCCCCTTAAGTTAAGCCTGTCTGCTCTTTGCCAAGCTACCAGAGGGTGAGCACAGGATCATTTAGGGTGTATTGTGACTTACCCTGACTAGGATTGTAGTTCCTTCTTGTACAGCACGCATACATCTGCCAACCAGAAACCCAATCTCTAACAGCGAGAAATCATGCAAACAGTGCAATGTTCAAAATCCATGTTTATTTAGCTTAGAAAAATATTTTTGCTTCCTGCTTATGCTAACTCACAGAAATGAACTTCGTACAAGGGCAAATTGCATTGTTTGATTTAACACTAAACCATTTCAAACAAATAAGAGCACAGCTAAAACAGGAGGCAGCATCAACATTACATGAAGGTCGGCAGGCTTCCTTCAAAATTCAAAATAAATAGAGTGCAAATAAACAACACCATGGAAAAGATCAAATTTTCATCTATTTTATGAAAAAAGGAAACGCACTGAATGGGAGAGGATTAGACCTGACAGCCTTAGGGTGGTCTTCCCCCAACATTTTGCTTCCTTCCTCCATTTTTCTTAACTTGCTTTTGCAGGCTTTTAGGATTCTGTGCACTTTACCACTACTGACCAGTGCTAAAGTGCTTGTGCTCTCTACCCTAAACATGGAAATATTGGCTCATCCCCAATTCCCATGTTTAATTTACTTATAAGTTCATAGTAAAGTGCATTACATGTGCCCAGGACCTTTAAATTAAATGCCTCTGAAGCGCTCATTGTGCCACCCACTTACGTAGCCCTCTAACCAAGGCTAAGGCCTGCCATTGCAGAGCCTGTCTGTGCAATTTACACAGTCACTTTGACCTGACAAGATAAACCTATTGCCCAGTCTAAACCTTCCCTTTTTATACATATGAGTCTAAGGTAGGCCCTGTATAACCCACAGGGCCGGGTGCAATGTATTTAAAAGGCAGGGCATGTACTTTTAAGCTTTACATGCCCTAGTAGTGAAACACTCTCTAATTTGTTTTTTAATACTGCAAGGCCTATCTCTCCCATGGGAAAACATTAGGATTACCTTATCCAATCTTCAAATGTACTTCCCAATTGTGAAGGGATAGAATTTCTACGTTTGGTATCCCTGGATTTACAATTTAAAATCATAACTTATGGTGAAGTTGGATTTTAAATTGCAGTCCTGGAAATGCCACGTTTAGAAAGTTTGAATGATCTTGCTTTAGCCATTTAGTGCCTGCTGTCTGTCTCTGTTCAGTCTGGGTGGGGTGACAGCTGGGCTTTGTGTATTCCCACTAGACAGTCACACACAAAGGTGTGCCTTCATGGGACATCCTGGTAGATTGGAGGGTGGACCTGGCACAGTCTCACACTTACATCTGAATATGTAGTGTCCTGTCCACACACAAAGGGCTGAACATCCCCCTGTAGTGAGTTTGGAGTCAGGGCAGGAATGGAGAAACTCTGCTCACTTCAAAGCCTTCTTTGAAGTCTCCCCCACTTCAAAGGCACAACTGTGTATAAGTACTGGACCTGCAACACCAGGCTTATCTATAGAGGAAATGTGTAAATTATTTGTGTAACACACACACACACACAGCAACACAATGAATACACCACAAAAAGACTCCACACAGATTTTGAAAACTAAATTAATATGTTATGAACAAAACAAGACCAAAGCGACAAAAATCTAAGAAGTTACGACATTGAATTTCAAAGGGATAATGCAGTAGAGTGCTTAGAAGTCATTAGTGGTTAAAAGGCCACTTGAGTTTGCGAAGGACCGGTGTAAATCCAAACTTCAGGCTGACCACAATGGGAGGCAGGCCAGCTACAGGAGCCATGCAGGGCGTGCTGTGAAAGTACCTTGGATGGAGCAAAGCCTCCACGCTGAGGGCATGATGCATCAACGTTTTCCAAGCAGTCGGATCACTTTATCGTCATCGAGCTTCGCTGAGGCGAAGGCAATGAGTTGTCGTCAAGCTGAGCACAGCATCATCGTCAGAATGCGCAGGCTGTAGAACTGCTGTCATTGAACAGCCTCTGTGTTGGCATCAAAGGGCAGTGCGTCGGTTCCAATCAGCGCAGTGATAACGATGTGTCAATTTTGTAGCAAAACATCTCCAGAACCAACGTCTGGGGCCCAGAGCTTGGAGAGGGCACCTCAGGCAAGGGTAGGGCTCACAGGAGGCAGAGTCCAGCAGCACCAGCAGATTTGCAGTACTTTGTGTTCCTGGAACTTTAGAAAACAGGAGGCAAGCCAGCAAGTCAGCAGAGCCAGTGAGCAGCAGACAGCAGGGCAACAAGCAGAAAAGCAGTTCTTCCTGAAAACCAGTGCATTTAAATCATTTAAGCAGAACTGCGGTCCTTTTGACAGAGGTTCAGTTCAAGATCCAGAAGTGTCTCATTTTGTGGGGGGGGGCGGTTAGAGACCCAGTACTTATGCTCAAAAGTACTTTTGATGTATAGTGTGTCTTGAAAGCGGCTCTCTGAAGTACACAGGGATCCCATTCAACCCAGTCCTGTCTGCCAGGCTATCTGTGGGGGTGTAAATCAGTGATTTGTGTGGACATGACACTGCCTATTGTAGTGTAAGTCTCAACCCCTCCCATTACTCCCTGCCCAGGAAGACCCATCAGAATGTTGATGAATGCAGATGAGTGCTCGGAATGCAGATGAGCCTCACCTCCTGTGTTTGTGGCAGTTTAGAGGGAATGCAGAAAGTGCAGTTGTCATCCAGCCCAGACATGTATTGGAGACAAGCAGCAAAGCACACAGAATTATAAGCACAGAGAAATGTCCACTTTCTAAAAGTGGTATTGCTAAAACAGTAAAGTTAAATCCAGCTTCACCAGTTGTCATTACCATTCTTGTTGGAAATGGCCCCAAACTTTTTTCCTTCTGCCTCCGCTCTTTTTGAGTTCGGTTTTGCTGGCTTTAGGACTCTGTGCACTTTACCACTGCTGACCAGTGCTAAAGTGCATGTGCCCTCATTTAAAATGTGGTGACAATTAGTTTATCCATGACTGGTATGTTTTGTTCACTTATACATCCCTAGTAAAGTGGTGTACCATATACCCAATACCTGTAAACCAAATTGCTACTAGTGGGTCTGCAGCACTGATTGTGCCACCCACAGAGGTTGCCTTTCAAACCTGACTCAGGCCTGCCACTGAAGGGCCTGTGGGTGCAGTTTACTGTCACCTCGACTTAGCATAGCCTTAAACTCCCTTTTTAGGTCTCGCCTACGCAGCACGCAAGCGCTGCGTAGGAGTGGACCTTTAGCTATCGCTCAGGACTTTTGCCTAAACACGTGCATGTTTTCCATTGGTTTCTATGGCGAATCGTGCACGTTTGGCGTTTCCCTTGTGGGAGCGAGCAGCGGCGCCATGTGTTAGCAATTATCGCGCTCGCTCCCGCATGGTAAACGCTGCGCGCCGCTGCACTCGCCGCTGCTCGCTCACAGATTGTCCAGATGTAATTCACATAGGCATAGTGTTGTTTGGTGCCTGGTCGGCTGCAGCGCCTACACACAACTGGATTTGCTGCTCAGTATAACACAACACAATCATCTTTGGAGTTGCTGATATGTTCAAATGGTGACTCCCATTAATACAGAAGTTGAAGACGATTCCAATTTGGGCGCCTGTGGTGTGTTTGAAGGGGCAGGGGAAGGTGTGTGTGTGTGTCTCTGAAAGGGGCAGAGAATGGATTGTCTTATGTATTGCACCATCTACAGTTCTTCTGATAGCAATATTTACACGTCTGTGTGCAAGGATGACCTAGCCCACAGCTCCCCCTAGAGGCCTGGGCTGTCCATTGCTGTTCTCGGCTGTCCCAGGCATCCCCCCAGGACCGTGTCTCGCATCCTCCCGCTCATATCTGTTTGCCCTCAGCAACAGCTAAACGCCGAAAACTGTCTGCGTCGGCAGTGGTGGCAGTGGCGTGCGCGCATACCAGATGAGCAGATTGTTGTGGGAAACAGGCGGCCGGAGCGTCCTGACATCTGAGACATATCTCCCCAGGGAGCCGATGCTGCTCAATACAGCAGCGACAATAAATAGTTGTCATATGCCGAGCACATATGCCTTCCTCCGAGAGCGGCACTGAGTTACAACCCCGGTCTCTCCAGAGCTCAGGACTTTATTAAATTATTGCAATATGAGCTGATGCCCCGGGAAAGAGGAGATGGGAGCTGCTCTCAATGGGACCGTGCACGCGCTAAATGGATTAAAGGAAGAAAGAGAGAGAACATAGAATCGGTATCAACTTTTGTGTTTTATTAGGCCGTTTCACCTTGCAATTGGACACCGGTCCATTTCAACATTGCAACTGCCGACAGAAGGAGGAAATTGCAGTTGACCAATCTCAAAAGGCTCCGACTGGAAACAACAGCAAATTCTTTTTTTTAGGTCTTGCCTAATAGGTCTCGCCTTTGGGACCTTATAAGTGTTTAGTTATCCAGCACAATATCCTTGGTGCAACAACATTAACTGTTACATGGCTAAACACTTATAGGGTCCCAAAGGCGAGACCTATTGGCTATGCCAATGCTTGTTATTTCATATCAATCACCTTTAAGGCAGGTCCTATGTAGCCTTAAGGGCAGTGTGCTGTGTAAGTGAAAGGTTGGACAAGTACCTTTTTGTTTTACATGACCTGGTAGTGACGATCACCCAAGTTCATTCTCACTACATTGGGAAATCCTTAAATACCCTTTTTTGTGGAATTTCTGATTGCGCAGGTGTAGCTGCTTTATGTTGCAGATCATTGGATTGGATTGGTAATGACAAATTCTCTTTGGTGGTAAAGTTAGATCTGGTATTACTAATCTAGAAAAGCCACTTTTAGAAAGTGGACATTTCTCTGCTCTTAGCTCTTTAGTGTGCCTTACTGCCTGTCTCCAATACATGTCTGGGGTGGGGTGACAGCTTCACTTTGTGCATTCCCTATAGACAGCCACAGTACAGGACAATCAGCTGCATCTGCCTACTGATGGGTCTTTCTGGACAAGAGGGAGGAGAGGAGCTGACAAGTACACCTGAACAGGTAGTGGCCTGGCCTCACACAAAACACTGATTTACTCCCCACAAATAGGCTAGGAAACAGAGCTGGGATTAAAGGAGACTTGAGCTCCACAAAAGCTTGGCTTTGTATTCACCTCCACTTTAAAGACACATTCAGGTATACGTATTGGGTTCATCACCTCCTCTCACTAGTTCACTTTGGGATCCTAAGGAGGCTCTGCCAAGAAGAGGAGCTGTGCTACAGCAGGGACTGCCACTTTGCTAACTGCTTTGCTTTGTTGGTCGGCTGATTGCTGGGCTACAGGAGGAACTCCCACTTTGCTACCTGGTCTGCTGTGTTGGCCTGCCGCCTCTGACCGGGGTGGTGAGAAGGACTGGATCTGTTCTCTACAATCTTTTTCAACCTAAGTAACTCCAAGATCTTGTAGGCTTGCCCCCTGTTCAGGAAATCTCATGGTCATCAAAGATTTCATGTGCACAAATGACCACTGCTAGGTTCTGCAAATCTAGAGTCTGACTCTGCCTGGCTTGCTCTCAACTAGTGCTGGGCCTTCACAGAGTGTCAGATGTCACTTTTGGGCATACACACGCATCAGCATGGTGCACCGATCAAGAACCACTGTGTCTGCCTGCTCGAGTGCAGGGAATCATGTTTGTCGACTTTGTTGAAGCCATAGCGCCCGTAAGCAGTCCAGGCCAACCCGGTGCACTCTGCATCGATCAAGGAAAGACGGTCGTCTACCCTCCATGACTCTGAATCCTACATTGTATCCAGCAAGGGGAGACTCCAGCAAAGCGAGTCCCAATCCAGAGGCTGACGAAACTGCTGCAAAGGTCCTGTGCATTCCAGGAATTACAAGGTCCAGCCGCCCACCAGCAGTCTTGTGGGCAGGCCTGAAAAGAGCAAGTTAATCAGTCTCCTGCAAACTTGGCATTGCATTTTAACTATAATAATTTTAGAAGCATTGCAGGGAGAAAGTCTGTTCCCGATCCACGGCGTGGATTGCTGTCATTTCCCCCGTGTAAGCGTAAGGAACCTATTGAGAGCACAAGGGCTCTTTCAGCAATGTACATTCTTGAAGTATCCGGTACTTGAGATGCTTTAATTAGATACTTATAATTTTGATCTGTTTTGAAGAGTAAAAGAGATACTATTTTCATACCTCATTGTAGAGTCTTGTTTGCAGTGTTTACACTGTGTATTGTACCCATATATGCACAGCTGCTTTTCACATTACCTCTTATGTTAAGCCTGACTGTTCTGTGCCAAGCTACCAGAGAGTGAGAATGGGCTGATTCAAGTGTGTGACTGACTAACCCTGATTGGAACTGCGGTCCCTACTTGGACAGGGTGCATACTTTTGCCAACTAGAGACCCAATTTCGAACAATTCCAAATCTGTGAAACATGAAAAAGCTACTCCTCTCCGATCAGGAATTACAGCATCAAAGAGTATTAAGGTATATCCAATGCTAATTTATCAGAGGAGTAGGATTACAGTAGTGAAAAACTAATGTAGCTGTTTGTCACTACCAGGAGATGTAAAAATTAACAGTACATGTCCTGCCTTTTAGTTACACAGCACTCTGCCCATAGGGCTACCTATGGCCTACCTTAGGGTTGACCTACATGTAATAAAAGGGGAGTTTACGGCCTGGCAAGTGGTTTTAAACGTCAAGGCAAGTGGCAGCAAACTGCACACACATGACCTGAAGTGGCAGACCAGAAACAGGTTTGTAAGGCTACTTAGGTGGGTGTCACAAATAGTGCTGCAGGCCCACTAGTAGCATTTGAAGTACAGGTCCTGGGTATATGATATACCACTTTACAAGGGACTTACAAGTAAACCAAATATGCCAAAGGGGTGTAATCCAATTATACCATGTTTAGAGGATATAGCATATGCACTTTAGCATTGGTTGGCAGTGGTCAAGTGTCCAGAGTCCTAAAGCCAACAAAAAGAAGGTTAGAAAAAGAGGAGGAGGAAGGCAAAACGTTTGGGGTGATGCTTCAGAAAGGGCAATTTTCCAACAGCGTCCTACTTGTGATACCTTACATACACAACAATTAACATTATTCTTTATTAATAAATCTGCTCTAACACAACAGAGTAGTTTACCTACCGGTAATCCAAGCAGAGTGCCCAAGGTTTTAAAATGGAAGTTGCCACTGATAGGCAAGATATATTTGTATGCAACCATTTTGAAAAGAAACAAAGGATTTTAAGTCACCCACCACACAAGGTGGCTTGACAAACCAAAACATCACTATTAGTCACTGCATTATGTTGCCATTGTGGTTTCCTTGCCCATACTTTTTCCTAAACACAACACATTCACAATTCACTCAACTGGATGTCTTTTGTTGTTTGGGGCATTTCAAGAAGATGTGTATTTCCACCACAGTATTTCATTCCAGTTTCACACACTGGAGGCACCTTATTCTATCGACACATTTCCACTAAACCCTAGAGACGTGCCTCACCAGAACTAATTAGGTTTACTTCTTGTATTAATCAGCGCACTTGGCAAGTTCTGCCCGTGATAAATGTTATGTAAATTTCGTACTAGATTCTTAATGAAATCCATCCCTGCTGTCCCCCAGTTGGGATTGTGAAAGGCGTTGATTAGATCAGAATCCTGATTAATAACTGTAATCACTGGGAGAGGGGATACATGGCATTGTCAAGGTATGTCTACTACTTGCTCTCTTGAAAATGGGTACTTTCTGTCTCTAACAACTCTATTTTCTGGTGGCAAAGAAATTCACATACCATCAGTTGGGAAGTAATCCTTAAAAATGTTTTGTCCTAAACGACAAATTTCTCCTCCACCAAAGTTCAAGGTCTAGAGGCTCCTTCATGCAACTGCGCGAATTTCATCCCTTGTAAAAGGTCTTCCTGCAAAAAATCCGTTCCTGGCACCATAAGACGTAAACAAGCCCTCTGTGTTAATTGCTCAAACCATTACCTGAGTAAGAGAGAGATGATTGACAGGCAGTAGCATACCCACTATACCAGAACTTTTCAGTACAGTGCTGCACCTGAGATGTATTTCAGTGTCATGACTGATTACTGTAATTCCCTTGAATATATCAGTGATGAGTAAACGTAAAGCGCATCTGTTTCCATCATATTCGAATGTATTACACACATGCTAGATTATGAAAGGGGCACGTGCCAATGGCGTTTCTAAAGTATTACTTTTCTTTGGTTGAAGTTTATAGAGGAGGCATTAAAAAAAGAATAGAATGCCACACCTGTGCATAGTAAGCTGATTTTTGCAGTAATGACTTCAACACATGCAAATGACGTAATAGATAGGAATCATTAAATACACAAGACGGAAACTGACTTATTGTTGAGTAATAAAGTTATGTAATCACCTGTTCTTAATTCTAGTGCACATGCTGTGATTTATTTTGGCTACCTGCGCATTACATATTTTCCAAACATCTAATCGAATATTTATGAAGCTTCTAGGACACTTATTAGCTGTAAATTGAGTAAGTAATCGAACGCCCTCTGATACAATCAATCGGGCAGGTGTAATTTCCTTTGGACTTTACAGTCGCTGCAAATAGCACAATTGTGCTAACCGGAAATTGCATACAAACACCTAAAATCGAATGGAGTCTTCTTGTTCAGCGACATTTTGGGTGTCCTTCTGAAATATTGGGATAATGTAGTCAAGCGTAGACTCTGCGGCTACAAATCAGAAACTCTTTTACATCTACTGTGCAGCTGTCCGACGTTGCTCGACTGCCGCCAAACCTTATTAAAGCCACTCTTCTTAATTCATGGTATAAGGACATGCAACCATGCAATGAACTGGATTTTCAGCACCATGGTGCCCCTTGAATTGGCAAGAATAGGTACATTTTTTAAAGCAGTGCAGGACTTCCTTAAAAACTCTAAACAAAGCACTGAGACGATCATGAACTGTTAACTCTTAGCTCTTGAATCACGGACATTGATGCACAGTAGAGTGTGACCATGCTGTAATTGAGTTCTCTTTTTAGTTGAAACTTTTTTATCCATTTTATGGAGGATTTTTAACTTGTCTTTATTTATTATTTCTATAATATACAAGGGAAAGGGAAGTATGTAGAGAGAAAGCCTGTACACCAAGAGTTTCCTTTTTTCGGGCATTACAAGCCATCTACACTATATAGTCTTATCAGGAACCAGTATTCTCTTTTGTCTTTGTATAATTATGTTTCTACTTTTTAAATGTTTTCTATTGTCATGATTTTAAGTAATCTACACAATAAACTTTGTATTGACTGTTGGGATAACGTTAGGAAGGGGATGAATTTTCGAGAAAGCAGTAAGGCTTCCAAAATGCTAAATATATAAGTTTTGAAATATTCTTTGCTTTTTTGAAACCCCCCCAAATGTCATCATTTTAGATGTGCATTTACATCCCACATTGTGAAAAAAACTAGCTTGGCATCCAGCAGAAATGATCGTAGAATTCTGAAACAGGTGACATTTTGCTTGTTTGTCTCTGAAATACATTTTGTAGGTTCTGCTAAAATATGTACAAATAAATTGTTCCAGGGAACAAAGTGGACCCTATGCCAACTCAGCTCCATTAGCGGAGTTTTCTGCACTCCGCGCTCCACTTAGTGCAGCGGACTTTTTTCCTTGCTTGCACTCGCAAACAGTTAGTTCGCGAGCGCAAGCTGCCGCTCAGGTAGAATTTGTACCCAAGCAGCAGGAAGACCAGCACGAACAGCAGTTCGCACTGCACTCTGCCACTTGCAGAACTTCGCAGAGTTTTTTTGTCACTTCGCGGAGTTTCGCGTAGCAAAACTCTGCGAACTACGCCCAGTTTCTGGACTTCTACACCTCCACACAACCCGCTAGTCACAACTGGTGAAGTACAATAAAAAGGTAGGCTGCCCTCTACTTTTTCACAGAGGACTTCAAGTGAAAAAGCACCATTGAGAGAATGCTTTTTAAGCACCATTGAGAGAAGCGTTTTAAGGCCTGTTGGCTGAAGTCCAGGCCATATGCCATGGGTGCTCCACTTGTTGGTTTACTCTGTATGTTCCAGTTTTTTTTTAAACTTTCTTTATTGAGAGAAACAAGATTTATACAAGTTGAGAGCACATAGTAAATGCATACAGAGGAATACGGAGCATGACCATAAGCAAAAAAGTTTAACATGCTGTAGTTATAAAACCACCTAAGGAGCGAAGGGGTCTGGGGCATGAGAAAGCCCAGCAGGAGAGACCTGCACAATCATCGGGGCTGTCTGTCAGGGTGCAGGAAGGAGATGTTTAAAATCCACTTAGGCCATGGACATCCAGAATAGGGGAGTGGGTAGCAGGATGGGAGAATGGGGGATGGCTCCCCCAGGAGCGCACCGCAGGGAGGAGAGTGATGGGAAGGGGGATAATAAAATGGCTGTGTGTTGGGAAATTCAGAAGGGGGGGCAGCATACGGCAGATGGAAAGCCCCCGTGTTCCTCAGGGAGACAACTCATCATTCAGACAGTACAGCAAAAGACCCCTGTGAACTTGCAGTGTGTTTGAAGTACTGACCCTGAGTGGGGCTCTCTCCATGGACACCCCTGCAAGCAAGGCAAAGGAGACTAGGCAGGGTAGGCGGTTAGTGCAGAGGGCCATGATGGGGCCAGGGCACATGAGGACATGGAAGGTATAGAAGAGGGGCCCAGGCAGTGGAAAGGGTGCTGATCAGGAGTGCTGATATTTGAGTCTAGCTTGATCCTTTCAAAATCAGTCAATTTAAACAATTCTTGCAGTCAGTCCTCAAGTGTGGGACATGTGGGTGATCTCCAAAGTCTCAGGATGGAGTACTTGTCAGTTATTGGCAGTGGTCAGGGCTGTGGCAAACCACCTGGACTTTTGGTTCATGATGGGTGAATATTAGGTAGGCGTCTGTGCTCTCAATGCCCCAGTGAGAAGCACTGTCTGTCTAATTGTCCTGGTGGTGGAAAATCAGGAGGACCAAAGAGCGGGGCAATCCCAGAGTAGATGAATGCTCTCCCCCTCCTATGAGGGGCACCTCCAGCACTTTGCAGATGGGAGAAGGGAAGACCTACGGAGCCGTAGAGGCTGCCAATGCCAACAATGCAGTATCTTGAAATAAATTAATCTGAGGCAGACCTCCTGGAGGTACCTACCAAGGTCGGCTACCAGATCTCCTCTGTCGACCTCCGAATATGTAATCTGCATCCTGTCAGACCTCCATTTCCGCAAAGAGAAGTACAGCGTAATAGAGTATAGTTGAGCCACAAAGATCCGGCACAACCCGGATACCGTCCCTTTATAGTACCCCACTTCCGGAGATAGCCCATGAATGGTAAAGAGGGCAAGACCAGTGGGGGGGGGGGGGCATGGCATGGCAAAGATAGCACTGCAAGCATTGGTGGTCCCAGAAGTGGCTGAAGGTCCTAATGCTCTTGAGCCGCCAGAAAGGATTTATAGGCCCAGTCCTTGACCATGTTGGAGAGTCCGTGGATACCCTTGGATTCTAATGTTGGCCAATTGGGCTCCCACCCCTGATTAATAAGGGGGTGTTACACTGCAGAGGAGCCAACTGGGTGTGTCCAGAGTGGTGTGTATGAATTATTTAAGGGGCACCGACTGGGATGCCAGTCAACAACAGATGTTTGGCAGCTGCAAACTGCTCTGCTCAGTGGCAGCATGGAGCTTCTTCAGTTTCAGTCATGGCTTCTGACTTCCCCACAAAAAAATGTTTTCAAGGTTTTCTCAAGAATGTCTTTCAAGCGAGCAGGGAAGCAGAGTGGGATCATGATAAAGATGTATTTCAATCAGGGCATCACATTCATTTTAAATATTTGCGTGTTCCCCCAAAGGGAGCAGTTTAGCTGGGACCAGTGGGCCATGTCGAGCTGTATGCTCATGTTTAGGGGTTCTAGTTTACATTCCACCATGTTCTAGAGACCCGGGATGTCTCCAATTATTAGGTATCTCATGGAGGAGGACCCTTTAAAAGGCAGGTCTGCAATGATAGTTGGAGGTGTGTGTTCTGTAAGGAGGAGGGCCTCGCTTTTATCCTAATTTATCCTGTACCCGGAGAGAGGGGAAAAATGTGTGATAAGAGTTATGAGGTCCCACAGTGAAGTAGTGGAACGAGTGAGGGTGCCCAGAATATCATCCACATACATAGCAAGTTTGTGCCCCCCCTGGGGAGGGGAATGCCTTTAATGTTGGGGGAAGTGCATATGGTGTTTGTCATGTGTTCCAGAGCCAGTATAAAGAGAGGAGGGAAACAGGAGCAACCATGTCTAGTACCCCTGTTGACCCCAAAGGGGCAGAGGCATGGCTGTTGCAGGTAAGTATGGTGGTGGGGTGATAGTACAGCCTCCAGATCTGGTTCAGAAAGAGCAGGCCCATCCCACAGCAATGCAGCATTTCAAAAAGGTAGTCCCACTCAACCAGATCAAAAGCTTTCTTGGCATAAAGCGATACTGCAAGATTTTCATCCTCGTCATGATAAACACTCCAGAGAATGTGCGATAGAGTACCATAGAGTACCATAGTGGGATGTCGACTTGCATTGTCCTGTGTGTTGTTTTCAGTTTAATGATAATTGTTTTATAGTGTTCGAACAATGTGTGACTAGGCCTAATGCGAAAAGCAATACTTTCACCCGACAGAACCACTGTTACCTTATAAACTTACTGCCCAGGTTCTGAGGGATACTGGGTTACCCCATTATTTGCTTAGAGATAAATGGTGCAGGTTCCTACCTGCGAGGGTTTTTACTCTCATTTAATGTTTTTGGATTGATTTTCAATTTTCTTAATTTGCTGTATTGTGAATTTTTTCTACTGTGTATTAGTTTGTGTTTTGTTCTAGTATGTCTGAAAGAGAAACACTGTCATATAGTGAAGACTATATTGCAAAATTGATACATGACCAGGGAGCCTCTGGATTTTTACTAGGTTCTGATAGAGCCTCAGCAGACACCAGTCTGAATGAGAAATTGGCTAAAATTGAGAGATTAGAGAAGAAGTTAATTAGAGCACGCCTACATGGGCATGTATTGACAAAATATCTCACGTCCAATATAATTCCCAAAGGCTTACAAGTACGTAATGAGCCTGCTATATTCATAGATATTCCGAAATTCAGAGAAGGATTCAGTTACGTAGCAAATAACTGCTCTAGGCATTGGATGGTCCTTGGGGTAGAAACAGCATTAGAATATGTTAAAAGTCTAACACAGGAAATAGAGAACCTTAAAAAGGAACTGTTAGACGATACCTCCCTAACCAACGCCAAGGAAGCATTAGAAAGAGCCGAAAAAACACTCTCTGAATTCAACACCATCACTCTGAACAGGAAGCTAGATAAGTTATCCAAAGATGTAAGGAACTACGATAAAAACATCACTTATCCATATTTATCAGACGACTATTACCAGCAAGATAGCCAGGGTTTCTTCAGCAATAAAAGTCGACAGGGACCCAGAAGATTTTACACCTTCTCAAATTCCTCTGCGGGGAGTGGTTCCGATACAGAATCTGACGGACCTTCCTCAAACCCACAAACCAACCAGGGTTCACGTTTTTTAGGAGAGGGCTACCGCCAAAACAATAGGGGCGGAGGGAGAGCTCAGAACTGGGAGAGACCGAGAGGATGGAACAGGGGGAGGAACACCCAGCAAGGTACATCACGAGTCCGGTTCTACCAACCGGAAACACACGGGGAAATATCTACACGGAGGCAAACTTACAGATGGTAGAGGTTCACACACCCGTGGATCCATCTGTGACTATTTCACAACCTACACCACACTCGATTGAAGCCAACATCATGATCTCAATGAATCAGAATAGCACTAACTTATCTGACCCAATCATCAACCTATCAAACCATACCATGTCTCAGGCTGAAAAAGATATACTAGCCAAAGGTCTTTCTTTTGTCCCTACAACCATCCCAGACTCCTTCCAGATCAAAATTGAGCTGCAACGCTTCTTTCGCAAAATCAGGTTGAAGTACTATTTTAGCAAAAATACCTACAACCCGGTACCTACTGCCACAGGATTTAGACCCATCTCAACTTTCACCCCAGGGGCACATATGGTGAGTGATAAAATACTTGCATATGAGAAGATTGTACTCGAAGAAACTATGCAAATTGTGTCAGCCAGGAAGTACATAAAACACAATATCAGCAAAGAAGAAAAGAATGCCTTACGTTCCCTGAGCGACAATAAAGACATCGTTATCAAGTCGGCTGATAAGGGCGGTGCAGTGGTACTACAGAACACAGACGATTACGTAGAGGAGCTTGAACGGCAACTAGGAATGGAGGATAGTTACCAACCCACCCCACGTGACCCTATGCCTCTTCTAAAATCCATGATAGAGAAGGTAACAAAAGGAGGTCTTGCAAATGGATTCCTAAGCCAGCATGAATACGATTTCCTCAACAACAAAGACCCTCGAACACCGACCATATACACCTTACCTAAAATACACAAACGATTGGAGAAGCCACCTGGAAGGCCCATTGTCTCTGGATGCGGCTCAATCCTTGAGCCACTCAATCAATTTATAGACCATTTTTTACAACCCTTCGTATCAAAAACAAAATCTTTCATAAGGGACACGACACATGCCATCCAAATGCTAGAAGGTCAGTCATTTGATCCCCATACGCAGCTCTTGGTCACACTTGACGTGTCCTCCTTATATACTTCAATTCCACAAGACACTGCGTTGGAAATCATCAGAAATACATTGGATTCCAGATCAAGACCGCACTGGATCCCCACCGATTTCTTGATCTCTTTACTGGATATTGCCATGAGAAAGAACTACTTCATCTTCAAAAAACAATTTTATTACCAATGCAAGGGCGTAGCCATGGGGGCTACATATGCCCCAAGTCTAGCGAATGTATACATGGATCACTACGAAGAGGAACATCTATATAGCCTGGACAACCCATACCTGAATGCCATCGTAGTATGGAAGCGCTACATAGACGATGTGATAATGATTTGGAATGGGGATAACATCGAGCTGAATAACTTCTTGACCTGGTTGAATATGAGATCTACAGATATCCAGTTCACAATGGCAAGCAACAACGAAGCAATTGACTTTCTGGACTTAACATTCCGTTCACAAGATAATCTGCTATATTGTGACTTGTACCGAAAACCGATGGAAAGAAACTCTTTACTCAAATACCAGTCCCATCACCCACGCAGCCTGCGAGACAACCTCCCTTATGGCCAATTCCTCAGACTGAGGAGGAACTGCACAAGAAGGGCAGACTACTTTAGGGAATCTGAAATACTCGTGTCAAGACTCAGAGAGAGAGGTTATCCAAGAGGCCTTCTCAAACGGGCAAAGAAACGGGCATGGTACTGCCCTCGTGAACAATTGTTGGAGACTAACCGTAAACAACCAGAGGCAGACAAAATAGTCTGTGTGACTACATTTAACTCCAAAAGCAATGAGATAAAGAAGGTTGTAAAGAAGTATTGGAACCTGGTCGCAAGTGAACTACAAATATCACAAGACCCTACAATCGCCTTCAAGAGAGGAAAAAACATTAAGGATTCAGTGGTAAATGCCTACTTGGACACACCGAAACAACCTGACCTCAGGGACCTCTTGGGGTTAGCACCAGTATCTGGACATCACAAGTGTGGGCATTGCAAGGCATGTGACGTTTGCCAAGAAGGATCTACATTCACAAACACTGGTAGAACATACAAGCTTTCCCAGTTTACAAACTGTAACAGCATGAATGTTATTTATGCCATTCAATGCCCTTGCGGCCTCACATATGTGGGACAAACAACTCAGAAAGTGAAAGTACGAATTCTCCAGCACATGAGCAGGCTGAGATGTAAGGTACACGGGGCCCCCATGGTCGAACATTTTACCTCACACAATCATTCTCCCAATAACATCACATGGTGGGTACTTGAAAAGATTATCCCTAGAACCAGGGGTGGGTCAATTGCGAGGTCATTGAATTACAAGGAGTGTAGATGGATCCATTTACTTAACTCGGTCCAGAATGGGTTGAATGAGATGGAGGAGATCGCAAAACAAATGGGCCTACTTTGATAGCCAAATTATTATTGCCTGATTCTTTCATGATGCTTTGCAATCACCTTGTGTAACTTTCTTTCCCTCCCCCTTCCGTCTGCCTACTAACTGATGTACTGTGTTCCAGTTCCTGAACTTATCCATGTAATGTGCATGCTATGAATCACACTATGTAGCACAAATCACCAAATTACCTTCTCTTTCTTTTAAGTTTAATTTTACTGTGCATGTAACCCATGCTGGCCGATCAAGTGTTCATTGATCAGAAGCACTTCGACCCTGAAATGATTGTGCTCAGACGATGCACGACTAATGGTGTGATTCCACTGTTTCATTTGGCCACTCAACAATTGAAGTTTCCAGACGCTTGTGCTACGCACCACTAGCGTCGCATTTATCGGCGTATGTGAATCCAAAACACTCCGTTTTAACATTGTTACGATGGTAACGTATGACACTCCTTGCCACAAGTGGCAACGCATCATACGCAGTGACGTTTGCGGGCGTTCGCGCCGCGCATGACTCAGGATTCACTTTTTGACACATGGGATCCCCCGGATGACGTATTTGCATTTGGTCACCATGACAACTTACGTCCTTTGACGTTAGCACAACCTGTTGCCGAGCAACCGACAGCGCTCGGCGTCCACGCGCACGCCACACTGGGCTTTTAGGCAGACTCACGTCAGACCTCCTTGCTGATTAAATCATACGAGCCAGGACCCAGAGGCCGGCGGTTCGTTCTTTCGAATAAGGTAATTGGGATTCCCCATACAATCGCGTCCATTCATAGACCTTGTCCTTTCGGATTCAAGGTATTCCAGCCTAAACCTGAACCTTGCTTCCTTTCAGAATAATTTCGTCTGAAGAAACCATTTTACCCACATTAAGGAGACAGAATTTAGACAGCGCTTCGCAAGCCAACAGGTGAGCGTCATACGTGCGCTAGTTTATCCAATCATACGGATAATTTACATTAGTTTTCCCGTTGAAACCCCGGGTATTCATTATCTTCCAGATACCGATTCAATCATACGAGCCAGGACCCAGAGGCCAGCGGTTCGTTCTTCCGAATAAGGTAATTGTGAATCCCCATGTAATTTCATTCACAGACCTTGTCCCTTAGGACCCAAGGTATTCTAGCATAACCTTGAACCTTGCTTCCTTTCAGAAATAAACTTCGTCTGAAGAAGCCATTTAACCCACATTAAGGAGACAGAAGGGCTTGAACTTAGACAGCGCTTCGCAAGCCAATAGGTGAGCGTCATCTGTGCGCTAGTTTATCCAACTACACGGATAATTTGTAATAGTTTTCCCGCTGAAACCCTGGTTATTTATTATCTTCTAGATACCGCCACTAGACACATTGATGGAGCCCTAAGTCGTCCCATCCACACGATATACCGTTGGAGTGAACCTTATCCTGAGACATATGCCGGATACTCACCCACTCCATAGACTTAGACCATTCTGAGAATCAATTTCTCTTTTCGAGGTGAGTCATCTACCACCCTCAATCCATGTTTCATATTTCCAGTGTCAACACACACCTGATTAAGTCCCCCCTTTTTACTCATAGGCCGTCTCGCTTATTTTCAAGTCCTGATGAAGACCCGCACTGACCTTTCAAGAGTGCAGTACTAGGGTCGAAACGTCGACTATTCCGTGGACCTTCGCATAGAATCTGCGCCAAAGAAAGAACTCTTCCATTGCGCAGCTTGAACTTTTGCACTTCCCTGGCCACTTTCGAATAATTTCGATTTTAAACTACTGTACATATCACACACACTGTCACCGAGCACTTATTATTCACTTTGTCACTCGTGTCACCACATTATTGCCTGACGGCCTTTCGGGTAATATTAATGTATACATATATGAATGACGTAATTCATATATAAAGAATTTACTTTGAATTTGAACTGTCCTGTGTGTTGTTTTCAGTTTAATGATAATTGTTTTATAGTGTTCGAACAATGTGTGACTAGGCCTAATGCGAAAAGCAATACTTTCACCCGACAGAACCACTGTTACCTTATAGACTTGCATTGGAGGACACATTTAACTTGATCCTTGTATATTATTGAAGGGATTACCCGCCTAAGTCTGTTGGTCAATACTTTAGCTAGTATTTTTGTATCAAGCTTCAACAATGAGATCGGGAGGTAGTTCAATTCAAAAGATCTTTGCCTGGTTTAGGATGAAAGGTAATTGATGCCTGTTAACTTGGATGAGTATGTGCCGGTGCGTCTTTAGAGAACACCTTGCAAAGCAAGGGAGATAGCGTTTCCTTGTACATATTATAGTTGTCAGACAGATAACCTTCTAACACTGGTGCCTAGCCATAGGGCAAACTGCTAATCGCCTCTGTGATTTCTTACATGGTGATGTAGGCATCTAAAGCCAGTCTCTGGTCAGCTGAGAGGTGTGGGTGGCATTACTGGCCAGAAAGGCAACAATATCTTTGGGAGTTCATGCGGCGTCAGAGGTGTAAAGGACCTCACAGTAAGTCCTAAAAGACTCTAGGATGTCCAGCGGATGGGTGAGAAGCTGGCCATTATTAAACTGAATGGCCAGTATGACACATGAGAAGTCCTGCTGTTGCAGGTGCAGTGCCAAAAGATGGCCTGCCTTTTCTCTATGCTCGTAATGGAGCTGTTTAAGATGGAAAAGAGCGGTTTCTTCCTTAGAGGTGTACAGTGATTTATGTTCATGTTTAGCCTGCAGCAGAGCCGCCGAGTGGAACTAGAAATATTGGACAGTGACGGAGGTGAGGTTGAACTTTAGTTGGATCTGCTTAAGCGAGGCCTAACACTTCCATTGGGAGGCATCATGGATTAAATCTCCCCAGACAGTGGCCTTTCCAACCTCCCATAGGGTGCCCGGCGAGCCTATAGACCCTCCTGTGAGGTCTCGAAAGGTACAGAGGCAGGAGCACAACCTTTCTCTGTCAGAAGGATCTTGTAATATGAGAGGTTTAGGTGCCAGTTGGGTGAAAGCTGGTGAAGTGCACCCAAATTGGTCCATGGTTGGATCACATTATGATCCGAAACCCCTGAGGGGACTATGGCAGCGCCTACGAAGGCGCAAACCAATGCCGCGCTGAAGAGAAGGAAGTCAATTCTAGACCTGTTGCCATGCACCCCGAGGTATAGGTATAGTCATTCATGGTGGGGTGGAGCTGTCTCCAGGGATCCATCAGAAAGAAGACTGACACCAGATCGTGGAGAAGGCCCCTGTCTGTAGGGGTGTGGTTTAATGGATGGTCAGATTTATCCATGTAGAGGTCAGGGACCATGTCCTAATCACCTCCCAAAAGAAGTTTCATTTTGGGGTGCTGTTGAAAAATTCTGGTGGGTTTCTTGGAACGGTTCAAGGTTTATGTGGAACTAATAAGGAGGACTTGGTCGTGCATGGAGACCTTAATGAGAATAAAGTGACAGTGTGGGCAACTCCAGATCCTAACGGTTTTCCCTCAAATACTTATCCAACAATATGGCGACACTGCCCTTATGGTAAAGTTTGTTAGAGTGAGCCTCACCCATCCCCTGGATCAGTTTTACATGCATGGTATTCCCGTCCTACTCAGTCTCTGCAAAGGTTTTGACTCTCCCTATCCGAGATATGAGTCTCCAGCAGGAGAGCTATGTTGGGCTTTAGGGACCGAGTATAATTGAAAATCTTCTGGCGTTTCATGTAATGGGAGAGATCATTCACAATCAAGGAGATTACACTCAGGTGATAGAGCGAGGCCATGGACCCCTACGCAAGGTATCTGTGAGAAGCGCATGTGGCTCCTTGTGGGCAAGGTGAGGCTTGGGGCTACCATACCACTGTCTAGTGACTTCCTCCAGCCACTGGCATTCATCCAAGGGGGTTCCCAGCTTATCCACCTGCCTTGGCAAAGGCAGGGCATCAGCAGGACCTGCAGCTGGACCCCAGTCCTTATGAGTTGGCATGAGTTGGCATCCAGATACCCCTCCAATTGACCAGGATCGTGGAATGCCCTTGTTTTGGTGTTGTGGGTGATCACCATGATCGCTGGATACAGGAGGCCATAGCGAATGCCGAGTTGACGAAGACAACGCCAAAGCTGGAGAAAGCACCTGTGGGTGGCCTGAGTTTCCAAGGGAAAGCCTTGGAGTAGAAAAATCTTATGTCCGTCGTGTAGAAAGGAGCCTTATTTTTCACTGCTTGGATCACTTGCCTGGACTTTTGGTATTTCAGAAAGCATGATGTGATCTGCCTCGGGCTCTCATTGAGTGGTTGTTTGCATTACTGTATCGCTGGCAGAAAGCGGGCTAATAAACCAATGAGGTTGTCTCCCTCCAGCTTTTTTGGCACCGATGATTTCTGGATGTTGTCCCTGCAGGACTGGTCTTCCAGCTCCTCAATCTTCTTCTGGAGGTGCCAGTGATCATGTTCTTAGTCTATAAAGGACCCAATTTTTTTCATTCATCTGATCCAGGTGGGATTCAGCCACGGACAGCCTTTCATTGAAAACGGCAATTTCCTCCCAGATACTCTGTTTTGAGGTGTTCTCTGCCACCTCTGAGAGTGTGGTCTTAAGAGTTCCAAATTCCCTAAGGATGACATCTAGGGCGGAGTCTGATAGGGAATCTGTGTATTTTTAAGGCTTAGGATGTTTCCCAGTTACTGCCTCCATAAACAGGTACTGCCCAGTGGACTTAGAAATGACTTGGGGAGGCAGAGGTAAGCAGAGATGATCAAAGTCCAGGACTCTGCAGGGAAAAAAACAGGTGGTCCAGGCAAATGGCCAGTACTAGGGCCACAAAGGGGTGCAAGTGTGTTGGAGCATGGTGCCCACTTGAAACCAGCAGGGCACTGCCCCGAGGCCTTGTCTTGAGGTTGGGTCAGGATAAGTACCCTGGGGTGGGGGGACCAGCCAGTTTACAGAACTCAATGGCACTATCAGGCTTCTCCATACTTGTAGTATTACAGCGCAGCAGCACCCGCAATTCCCCTAAGCGGCATGAGAGTGAAGAACCAGGACCCTTCAGGGGAGGGAAGAGCAAGCAGCAGTGGTCAGTGAGCAGCAAACCAGATGAATGGGGCCACGCAGCCTGCGAAAGTCTTGACCATCGCAGTAGGGGATGGTGCTGGCCCCCACGTTGTGTTCACCATTGCTTCTGCACCCTTACTTGGGTCTGCATGTGATGGGGCGGGAGGACGGGAAATACAAACCAAAAACATCACAGAAGATGGAGTGAAAAATACGTAAAATTGCACTTACCTGCTACTCTGCCGCCTTGCTCCCGATCCTCGCCTGCCGGACGTCAGGAAATGCTGCACACTGTGCAGGCTCCTAAATGCCAATACCAGCACGTCATCATGCTGGGAATGCTTCCCCAGCATGAGTGCAGCACTAGAATTGGTCTGGGCGCCCTGGTTCGGCACTTAGACAGGGACTGGGAGCCTGTGTAGGTTCTCCACCAGGCTGTACAACACAGCTGGTTTTGGAGAAAGAATAAGTGCGAATGATGGCCGGCCAAACCGTCATGCACACTTAGCAGTGCCCACCTCTCCCCCCTCCTCCCTGGTGGTGCAGCATCAGTGTGAATGTCCCCGCATCTCCATCAGCTCGACTGGCAGCCTGCAGGATGAAAATAAAATGATAATAACATTTTTTATTATCATTTTATTTTTCTCATTTGCCTCTGCTGGCTTTCAGCAGGGGGAGACGCTCCTCCTCCATAACGGAGGAGCCGCCCCTGGGGCTCTGTCTCTGAAAGCGGGTGCTACAGGACCGGCCTCGGCCCTTGTGGACTGGATGGCAGCAGTGAGGAGGCGTTGTTGCCATGATTGGGGCTTGGTGTATGTTTTAGGTGATGGTTGCTGCAGTCCGCGCCAATAAGAAGTGGTCTTTCATGCTGCCCAGCCTCCATCAGCTCCTCGCGCTCCGTAGACTGACGGCCTGTCTGCGGCATGTGCAGCGGGAGGTGTGCCGCCAGTGATGCAAGGGTTGCGGGGCCCCATAAGTCCCGGAGTGGGCCTGTGTCTCTTCGCAGTCAGTGCAGAGACCAGGACAAGAGAGCGCCATATAGGGGGGCCATGGCAAGGATGATGAGGCCGCACCCCTTAGTCCCATTATGGCACCAGGCCCCACCCTTACCACAACAGAGTATGCATGCATAAATAAATACACAACACAACTTTTGTTTGGGAAAAATATTGCTGCAGGTTTATTCCATACAAAAGTATGCAATATGGTGGGTTATCTTACGGGCGATCCAAGGGCAGGCAGCTGTATAAACCTATGCTGCCCTGCCCGCCTGATGAGCCACGCACTGTGGAGAAACCCATCAGTGCTACCCTTATGGGGGTGATCCCCTTACTGGATCACGGGTGATCCCTTTACTGGATCATGTGACACATTGGTCCCTTATTACTCACGCCCCTTTCAGGGCGGAGCGTAGCAAGGCAAACCCCCTGTTGTTCAGGCCCACAACCGCCAGAAGGACTAACGGGGCGCCGACGTAGTTGTTCCAGGACCCTCCACACGAGGTTCCTGTGATTTGGCTCTGGCACCCCTATTGTGCTCTTGCAGAGGTAACCTTTCTGTACCCATATGCTTCCAGATCGCCCTGTAACTCCGCCACAGCTCTGGAGGCGGCCACCGTCGCCTAAAGAGCCCCCCCACCTAAACAGTTATTTTCTCACTGCCACCTGCAACTTCCCGGGCCATATTCATGTCCTGTAGGAACAGATCCAAGCCCACCTGTGCCAAGTGCACCCCAACTTTGTCAAAATAAGCTTTGGGGTTCGCCCGGCATGGCTCATGCCTGATGAAGCCAAAGCCCCTTGCCCTGCGAATTTGCGCATGGAGTGGTGCATGCTTCTCTGGGAATGGACAAGTGCCTTGCATGCCCTGCAAGGATGTGATGGCCTAACAGTACGCACATAAGGACATACCTTTGGCCATAAGAACTTGATTTTCTTTGGCAGGGAGCAAATTGTTGCATCTGGCATGCTCTAAATAGTGGCAATCTGCAGTTCTGTTGCATTCTACCGTAAAGGGTGGAACTACATAACCCACGGGACCACGGAATCATGTGTATATTACCAGTGATACTCTTAGAATCTAAGGTTCCCAGAGTCAAATGATGACTGTCCCGCCATGGACTATGGGACATAGTCACTGGGTTTGCCACTTGACACCCCTCAGGGTGGTGAAACGGAACCTACACCCAGCATAAGCTGAAAGTCTTGGGTTGCTATCATATCACCTGTGTCCCTTGAATCACCCCCATTACCTCCCTGCAATAGTTATACTGGTAAGTGGGCAATCAATTCACCATCCCTCCTTTCCTGCCAGACTGGTGCCTGTTCAATTTTATCTGTGGTGGCTGCACCCAGACTTCCCAAGCAGCCTTACTGCTAAAGATGTGAGCAGTTGCTAACATTGAGGGAAACTCACGCTTGCAACTACAGTGAGTATTTAAATTATTATGATAACTGAGTGTCTGGTCGAACTATGCACAGGTAATTGACACTCTCCCACGTGTAGTCGCTGCGAAACGTTTGAACTAGTCCATCAAATTCAGCCAGCCACCCCCTTAAGTGGAGACTTGCCCTCCCAAATTCTGCTAGTGTAACCCCCGGTCACACCTCCTGCTCAGTAGAATTTAGTAATTCACGACACTGCCAACCCCAGGAACCTAATACTGGGCTGTGTATATGCGGCCCCAGATTACCTTAAACAATTGGCTTTGAGTGGATGGGTGTTAACATGGACTGGCTGAAGTGCAATGCGTTTGACAGTCACTCCTGACCAGAAGTGCCAATGTAGGTAGAAGTAAGAGTTATCAGGTCCGCCTTACTTCCTTTCCCAGTTGTCTGTGTATAGTGCTTGTTGTAGCCTGACGCTTGTGTATTTTTGCAGTGTGCAAGTGTTCCCGTAGGTATTTTGCCGTTGCAAGGGGTATCAACTTATTTTGTCCACAGGTCGAATAAGATGCCCCGTCCAGTTTAAACCCATGGAAGGATAACCCGTGGGGCCGGCTAGTCTGTTGGAACCGGCGGTGACAAATATGCGCAAGTCCCCGCCCCTGTCTGGATATTGGGAATGCCAAATGGTCTATACCACCTTGTCATTATTTGTTCTCTAACGCCGTGCAAGCACGACACTATTGCGAGCCCAATTCCCACACAACAAATATTAAAACATAGTCCATCAGGGGCCGAAGCCTTGACTTTGCCCTCTGTGATGTGACCTGGATTGCTCAGACCGGGCGACATGAGGTCACACAATCATGTGTACCCGTTCTTCTTGTGCCACACTTGCTGGGGGATTAGTATGCTCCTCGCCTGTTTGCTCGGCATTAGTGATGGCGCCTCGCGGGGTGAAAGCTCAGGGCTTTATCCCTGGAGCTTGTCCATCTATAATTCCCCAGGAAATCTACGTCATAGGTTTGTAAAGCTTTTCCTGGTTCCCCATTGATTATGGTCGCTAGGCTCTCCCCCAGGTTGAACAAACATCTTAGCTAGTCGTACGCCTGCCTAATACCCAGGGCTGACTGGTTTCATGCTTTTCAAATGAAATTGCCCAACCAAATGAGGCCATGCACTGAAACTTTACTGGGTTGTCTCAGGTTTCTTTTAGCGCTAGAAACGCCCCCAAGTGTACATGATACCTGATTCTATATGGTGCCAGTAGATGATGTTCCTAAAGGCCCTTGTAGCCAATTGCCCGATACAGTCTCAACAACATTTTGCGGCACCTCTTGTGCGTTGTAATTGACCAGAGTAAGTGTAAAATTATATTTCCCCACCAATGGGTTGGTAACCGGTGGCAAAGAAAGACAGAACCTGGGCATAACCTCCCTGTTTCCTACAGTAAAACAATGATTCTCTTGCACCAGTATCAACTGTGCCACATACTTCAATGCCCTATCATCAGTTGTTATGCAGTGCAGCTGGCATCCAATTCAATGACATAGGCGACATATCAACCAGTTCTTGCATATTTGTGGGCAACAAATTACATATGCCGGGATTTCACCACTAGTACCTATGCTGCTGAACCTGGACTTGCAAGGCACACATGATTCGACGATCGTCCCAATGCTGCACGACGAGGACTCGTGGGACGGAATAACGGTCTGTAGCATTAGCGCCAATTAAGAAACCGCCAGAAAACCTCGACATCATGCCAAAGGTGGCCTTCCCTGAAGACCGGCCCCAATCCAGGACACCCCCATAATACTACAACCCAGACGTACACCCGGGGAGCCAACATGCGACTCTGGTAAAGGTGAAAGAACGTGCAACTTACGTCCCTGCCACCCAGGCATAATACTAAGTTAGTACCGCAGATCAATATAGGCGAACAAAAAGGACCGCCGAACGCAGCTGTGCCACATCCAAGAAGAACCCTCTACAGATTGAAGCCCACTGAGGGGAGAAGTACAGTTCCCGCGTACTTCGCAAACCATAACACTAACGAGGAAGTAGACCTCTCTGGCGTGCCCCACCTCGGCCTCCAAACCTGCACGAGTGCTAGGGGGGTGGTGAGGGCAGAAAACAATGACCAACTGATGCCCCGGGTGGGCTTGCATCCCCAGTCTTGGTGGGAGCACACACAGCGTCCCTGGGAAAAACTGGCTCTACATAACCATAACAAAACGTGCCCATCGCGCCTTGCTGATGCGCGCACGCCACATGCTCCGCACAGCCCCCAGAGCTGAGGTGTAAGCATACTCCGCGCTCCTGTAGAGGCAATCGGCAGCTGAACTAGCTGTTGCTTTGTTAAAGTATTGAAAGTCTGTCACCGTCCCCGCATATTGGATGGAATCCTACGGAATTTGGACGAGTATGTCTGTGCAATGTCAGTAACCTTCCTCAAAGTGGGCATGAAAGAACTGGGCAGTCTCAATAAATAGCCCTTCCAACAGGTGCCCCCAATAATTTCTGACGAGGGCGGCTGGTAGTACTACCACAAGAGCGATTGATAACAAGTAAATGCACTCCTGACCTCAAGCTTCAGGATGCCGTGTTTTAACGCCTCAAAGCCCCCCACGCGTGCTGAATAAGGCCGTGCCCTTGCCTGGTATTTTGCCGCTATGTCAATGCATCCCTGCATTTCCTACAAAAGGAGCACTAACCTACAACAAGCCTAACCACTGTCATAGTCCATACTACTATTTGCATAAGGTAACTAGGCCACAATTATAGCTCAGTTGCATAGCCAAACGAGAGCTAGCCGCCTCCATCCATAGCTGCCAAGGTTTCAGATAGCTTTGTGTGACATTTTCATAATTTTCGCGCCACTGTAGGTGACATTCAAAGACTAAATGACACTTCCTTAGGAGCATAATCAATCAATGATACGGCGCATATCCAACCTACCCATGCACATTTCTGAAACATGTTAGGGCAGCGGGACCTGTGATGCGATCTGCCTGTATAGTTCTAATTCTTTCGATGGCTCCAAAAGTCAACCCCATCATGGGAAAAAACTCCCACTCAGTCTGTACCCCTAACTGTATTCGCATTGAGTGGCCCTATAACGAACTTAAACAAATTGTGTGCTTGTGTGAAGGCGTCTGCGAAGCATGGTTCATGTTGTGGCTGCTCAAACATGTGAAGTATACTGTGCTGACATCGACACTGTGGGACTGTTGTTAAATGGACATGCTCATCTATGGCCTAATATTAGTCAAACAGTGCAGCACACGACAACGGAAATAAATTCCACCCTATCGCCTCCATATTGCCACTTCTTTCAGACTTAGTGCTGGTACCAACAGCCACAGTGCCAACCGGTGGGGTACCATATGCAACATGGGCAAGTATAGAACTAGTGACTGTCTTATAATGTACTAGCAGCAACAGGTTCTATATTAGACCCTCAGTCGGCAAGGCATCCTTAACTGTGCATCCCAAACTCCCTGTATAAAGTATTGAATTAAGCCGCAGGTGGCGCGCAAGCTCAGGCACCGCTGCAAATCACGTGGCAAAATGAGTACCGCATTTACATTACATATTCAGGGACGGGGAGATTACGTGATTTGCCCAGGATCACAGGACGCTCCACAATGTTCGCATTCATGTTACCTGCACCAAAGTGAGCAGCTGCACATTCAGCACCGTATTTACATTACATACTCAGGCCAGGGAGATGAAGTGATTTGCTCATGATCACAGGACGTGGCCTCGAGGCTAGACACCTGGTTTCCTGCCCCAGAGTCGGCGGCTGCCCATGAGGACAGTATCTACCTTACATATTCAGGCACGGGGAGATTAAGGATTTCCCAATATCACAGGACGCTACTCGAGGCTCTAACCCTGGTTTCCTGCACCAAAGTCGCGCTGGCTAGGCAAAGATGTGGCTTCGGCGCTAGATCTCCAAAATTCCAGCCGAGGATGACATAACCCCCGCTTAAGTCCCCCAGGCACATTAGTCCCCGAGATTTGAGTGAACCGGGAGAGCAACGTAATACCAAAATTGTCGTCACCAGAAAGCAGGCTCCCACTGTGCCGCTGAAGACCCTCTGTTACTAAGGCAAGCCACTATATATACATACACGCCACAAAGGTATGCCACAACGCCCGGATCCAAGACACCGCACGACCGCTGGAGACAGGGTTACTTCCACATGGACCCTAAGACACCGCAGTGATCCTTCTGGAACCGCACAACCTCTGGAGACATGATTACACCACGTGGGCTCCCTGATCCTGCCCCAGCTGCGCAACCCACGTGCCCCCCGCATTCTTTACTTAAGCAAAACTGTAACCTTATGGCTGGCACTCCTTTCCAGCATGGCGAAGCCAGTGAGGGCAATCTGCCGCGCCCGAACACCGCAACACGACCTGTGCGGCAACAAAATAACGCACGCATCAGCAGAGCCCAAGGCCAGACTGACTTTGTGCAAAGGGAAACCGCATTTCTATGCCCCAGTTAAAAGTGGCTAACCGGCGTTGGGACTCAAACCTGGTCCCCACTCATCATGACAGTTCAAACCGTGGGCGACTGACGCACTTCCTGAGAGGTTCTCTCCACGTTCGCAAGCACACGGCCGTTCCTCTTCAATGCAGGGAGAGACCGGTTCGCCGAGCAACATCAGATGTCCAGCCGATGCCGGGACTGGCGCCGCAGGGACCCCCAAGCCGCATCCTCTCCCTCGCAACCCACAGTCCAGCATGCCTGGCACAAAACATGGAGGTCCCATTCGTGGCGATGGCACACCATCAATCCCTACGGAGCAGCCAACTTGATGGACTGTACATTCAAACAAACCATAGCCAGTCTAGAATAAGTTTCCCTCCCCAAGAATGCACCACTTTTAAAATACTCACTCGCCATATCAGCGAGAGCTCATTGAATGGAAAGTAAGACAACCGGGGGGGATGTTTCTCAACCGCGAATGTAAACCTGCGTCCAAAATGCACAGCTAAAAAACCGGGCCTCGCAGGGAAACATGCAAATTCAACAAAGGCACAAAGGGCACCGCCCGGGGCAAAACATATGCCCCCTAGGGCCCAGAGTCAGCACCGCCTACCTCTCAATTAAAATACACAGAGAACTGCATCCTGGCTAACTCACCCGGTTCTCCTACTCAGGTTTCTGATTATCGGCCTGATAAATCAACCATACGAGTAATTAGTGATCTCCCTTTCGATGCTGACCGGAACATAAATCACACCCACCCATCTCAGTACCAGCTACACAGATCTGAAAAGATGCAAACACCGTCAGTAAAGAATCCGAGTTTGCAGGGCAAAGTCAAATCCATGCCAGGTACCTGACAAAGTAAACAATAAACAGCGATCAGTAAATTAGAGTTGGGCAAGTTAGTGCAAAAGAGGGAAAGTTAACCCACTGCGTTTCGTTAATTGGCTTCGACTTTTTGTCAGTGTAACACACCGGCCCCACAAGGCATGGATGGCAGAGGGGGTGCGGGAGGGAGGAGTAGTCGAGGGGAGTAGTCGTCGGCCGTGCAAGCTTTAATCATAATGGTTTACCGAGAAACCCGCCACAGCACGGTGGTTACTACCTCGGTGCCCGACCTTGCCAAAACCATGAATCACCACCCTAGCATGACCACTTGATGGCTGGCTGCGTGGGAGTGAGGACTCTCCTCGCTCGCTACTGCTGCCGCTGTAGCCCGGGCAGCATCCTCCACCATACCGCAAGAAATCACCACCCTTGTTTCGCGCTCAGCGCCCAAAGCAGCGACATCGGAGAGCCCTCCCCCGACCACGGCAAATACTTGGCTGCGCTGCATCCTGCCTGACGCGCGGGCAGCATGAGGCCTCCCCAGGGGCAAATCACCATATACACATGGTAAAAAACTAGTGAAACTGCGACAACATCCGCGAAAATGTGAACATAACGAGGCCCGAACAGCCTCTGGCAACGGAACTCAAACACTACACCGCATGTCTCTCTGTTCTGCAACACCTACCCGGGCCCCGCACCCAGGCGTCCGGCAAGTCCGGAGACCCAGGTGGACCCCCGCTCTATAACCACCATGCCTCACACAGCAAGACCCTGTGGGGGAACCGGGGAACGCTGGGGGCAAAGAACTTTAGGCATCCAAAGGCTCACGCCCCATTCCAACTGGGGTGCCGTGCCGCAGCTCACCAGCTAGCCATGAATCCAGTGCCCGTGCCCCCAAGGGTAGCCCAGGGCAGCAGCGCCCCCTGCCACTTGCGGAGGTATGGGAGTGGGAGGGGGGATAAACGACTTACCGACAACCTCCCTCAGCGCTCCAGCAGTCCTGGGGCAAAGCAAACCCGACGCGAGACAACGAGTTGAGACAACAATGCCCCGCACTCTAAGCTGCAAAAACCACTGCACGTGGTGTCGCCACAGCGATACTTAGATTACATGCTCTTATGCTCCCACCGGCCGCCGGTCAAAGAGTGCCATGGGCCATAGCTGCACTCCAACACGCAGACTCATTTTACAGAGACCGCAATCCTTGAATAGCAGGGGGGTGGACACCTCACCAATCGGTACAAATCAAGGACCTTAAACAATAGTTACAGTAATCATGCCCACAATACTGGCCACCCCAGTTGCACCCGCCCCAGACCGACTACGATGTCGCTCCCATGCGGCCCTTGGGCCTGCATAGTTGTTAGCGGGCTGGGGTAAGGGAGTTGTGTCTGCGAGAGACAAGGAGACCCCAGATGTACAAGGCGGGGGGTGGCCTTGGGCTGACTCACCGCACTCTCATGCTAGCCTGAAGAATCGTGCACGAAACAAACACGGCAGGTAACTGATGTTTCTTTGAGGGCACGACCGTGCCTGAAATGACGACGACGACGAACGACCCTTCTAGACGGCGTGTCCGGCGCAAAGTGGACGCCAAGGTGGCCGGGGGAGGCATAAATACCTCCCCCTCCTCTTCGTGCCGGAAGTGACGTGTCTGGCCAGGGGACTCCTCCTATAGTCCCCCGTACTAGTGGGGGTGGGGAAGTGCCCAAATGTGACTAAGGGTGGCCGCCCGTTCAGGGTGGCCCCCTGCGGCGGCCGCGGGCAGCCACATAAGGGCAGCAGTAGGGGGAGGGGGGCGGTCGCTGCACTCTGGTGGGAGCTCAGCTAAGGTCCACCAACATATACTTCAAGCTCCACCGACCCCGCCCCACCACATGTTTGAGTTTTAGCTTCTTAGATCCTTTTGTAAGTGTAAAGAATACACATATTATAATTTTCAGTTTTAACAATCCGAGTCTTATCAATATGGTGTTGCACAACTTAATAGTCCATTGCATTCAACAAGACGTTAAAAAAATGCAAAAACTGCTTTTTGAAAATTTTACTGTAAAGAAATTGACCTTGGGTTCGTACTTTTCTCTGCTTAAAAGTCTATTGGCACTATTCAGAAAAAAGATGAATCTAGCGTCAGTGTACCGTTAGCTTAATGTGCCAGATTAAAAAAAAAAGCGGGACTATTCAATAGTATGGCAAAGTAAGGAATACTAGCGGATTCATTTCCACGGGGTAGAATTAGCAGTCTTTATTTTCTTTGTGTTTTTTTTATACTCTTTTTTGTACGCCCGCATATTTTTAAAACATCACGCAAGTGCATATTTGCTGGCAACTGCACGACTCTGGTTTATATTGAATTTCATCTACACTGAAAATACTAAAGCACGTGGCAGACATGAGTAATTCAACAAGCACGATTAGCCACACGGGTCATCAAAGGAAGTCAATGCGAGTGACACCTGACTTTGTAACTCTTCAGGGTCGTTCCAAGGCCGTCTGTTTCTATTCACCGAGCCATGCAGTGCGGTGTTCTGCACACAGTACATGTGCTCCAACTTTTCTCAAGCTATTTCTGGCAATAGAGTTCCGCTCTCCTTGAACCTAACATAATTCCGCTCCACTGATTTCCCGGAGATAGGTAAAATCAATAAGAATAAGAAAACCATCTGATCCAAATTAAGATCAATTGCGAGACACGCTTGCTGACAGTGTTAGCAGGGAGGACATCTAATTAGCCTCTCGCACGGATGACTGGCCCAAGAGAGGAGCAGCAACCAATGACTCCCGCCCTATTAGCAGCTGAACCTTATTTGCCGTCATAATCGACCAGACTGTCATTGATAATAATGTCCTGTTTCCTTCTTTTACGGCATTAAAATAGATGTTCTAGAATTACTGCAGACAATTTTGATCATTAATATAAATACATTTTTAAAATGATGGCCACGGACGCGAGCAGCACATTAAAAGGCAAGGAATTGTTTCTTTGGCGTTGCCCTGTGCCATACAGTGCATTGAGAATGTGCATGATTGGTTTGACTACAGTGATGTGCTTTCGATATGAATTGATTTGAGGGTGTTGTTGATCATGCACAACAATGCAGTAGGTAGTGTCGAATAGCAACTCTTAAAATCTTAGTGAAATTCAAAGACAAAATTGAAATGGGTGTTTTTTCTAAGCGGGGTTATTTTTTAAATCTTTTAATTCCGCTATTTAGATCCTAATTATCTGATGTGTACGACCTGACTTCCCTACACCAACATTATGAGTATCAAAGAAAGCTGTTTATAAGAATACAGGGGCAGATTTATGACGACTGGCGCATCCCTGCATATCAGCAGGGATGCGCCAGTTATTATGCGCCACAGCTGCGCCACCATGGATGCGCCGCATTTATAATTCGGCGCACCATGGGGCAAAAACGGCACAGATGCGTGACGCATCTGTGCCGAAAACTGGCGCATTGCTGGAGTTGCGTCGCAAGCGCGACGCAGCTCCAGCAATGATCTGGGGGGCCCTATCTTTAAAATGCTGCGTAAATCCTTACGCCTGCTTCAAGCAGGCGCAGGGTTTTGACGCAGCATGGGCCTAAAAGTGACTGAGTGAAATCTTGTAGATTTCACTCAGCCACTTTTAGGAGGCGTTCCTGCGCCAGAACGCCCCCACCTGCCCTGGAACGCCTACATGTGGCGCAGGGCTTTACAACGTGACGCATCTCCCAGATGCGTCACGTTGTAAATACCCCGCACCATGGCGCAGGATTTGCGCTGCTGCTGCGTCACAAAAGTGACACAACGGCGGCGCAAAAGTGGCGCAAGTGCAACATAAATCTGCCCCATAGAATTTATCATACGGACTGTCCAGTTTGGTGCTGTCAGGTAACACAGGCTGTAAACAAAACAAACACAATACCTTTGCAGGATTAGGAAGCAAGATATGGTGATACTGCACAAAACGCATCCGTAAATTAATGTGCTTTTGCGAATCCAGACCTTCATTAGCTAAAATCTAGATTAAGAGGGCAGCTGAATGAATTACAGTTTTCAAAAGCAGCTGTAAGGAAAACTGAGGGAGCCACCGTCTGTGACCATTGGTACCCTGCATTCACAGGGCTGTTTCCTTATATTTCTGCACGTGTGGATGAGAAACCTGTGTTTGAGCCACAAGACATAGTCACGGTGAAACCTATCCTATTTCTCCCTCTCATTTCTAACTTTTCTATCCGCTCACCCTGCACCTACTTCCCTATCAAAAATTTAGCTAGCAAGTGGGTAACCCGCCTAAAACAGTAATGTACGAAGATTTTCTGAAAGTCGTGGTAACCATGCAACAGCGGTGGTGATTGTATACAATTTACAAAAATAATAATTAAAAAAAAATGTAGACCCAGAATCACCAAACTAATTGGATGTGTAAATTCAGATTACACAAGAAAGTAGACTTTTTTTATACATGTAAAGCTACGTTTACAAAATGTGGCTTTACAATCGTAAGATTTGCATACACTGAAATGTTTGTGTGAGTAAATCTACAAGTCGTGAGAATGAGCAGTTCAATTAGGGGATGCACTGAAAGTCTTGCAACAGTCACCTATGTACTTATTTGTGGATACACATAAACATTGTGCCAAACTATTACCACCCAAGAAAAGGTCATAGATTTACTCCTGGGCAGTGGCAGTGTTGGAATGGCCCTGGAGCCTATAAATCGAGGACATGGGGGTACAGGGATGATTTTTTCCAAAAAAGGTAACATTCAAATTTGTATTCACTCAGGAGGAAATGGAATTTACCAAGGATTTCAGAATTATTATCGCAAAAGCTGCATCTAATTCAAATGTGGAAGGAAACAAAGGATCTAATTTATGTTTAGTTGCCGTCGGGCAGCGCAGCAGGCCTTGCTGCTGCGCTGCCCTATGGCAAAAGAAAAGAGCAGGAATGCGCCATATCTGCTAGATATGGCGCATTCCTGTCCCTTTCCCCTGCACCGGCGCACAGTGAATGCCTTACCCCAATGCAGGCACCTTTGCACCATGGTACAATGGTGTTCTGCATTGCAGGGATGATTATTTTTGCACAATCACAAGAGGCTTTTTCCTCTTTCGATGTGTGCTACAGAAAACAGTACACATAGAATGAGGAAAAACGAGGTGAAATAAAGATATTTCTCTTCATTTTGCCTCTTTTAAGCCTCCCCTGAGGAGGCGTACTTTTTGGCGCTGCCCCAGACTTACGATGTCTTGTAAATCCTGTGCAATGGAAAAAAGTCAATGATTTTGCTGGGAACGCCTCAACAACACCCAAAGAACGCCCCTTTCACACAGTTTTCTGTGTGAAAGGGGCACATATTTATAAGTCCATGAACAGCCACGAAACGTGGCTTTACGTGGCCTTATGAATATGTCAGTGGCACATTGCACCACTGGAACGTCAAAAAAGTGACGTTCCGGCAGCACAATAGTGCCAGTATTGCCTCATAAATGAGGCTCCAAGGGGGCTAGACCTACCTTTTTTCTGAATTGGGTCAATGGGGCCTCATCTATGAGGCCCTTCCGGCACTATTGTGCTGCCAGAACACGACTTTTTTGATGTTCCGATGGCGCAATGCACCACTGGCATATTTCTAAGGCCACATAAAGCCATGTAACGTCGCTTTTCATAGCCTTATAAAAATGTGCCTCCTTCACGCAGAAAACTGCATGAACTGGGCGTTCCATGGGTGTTGCTGGGGGCGTTCCCAGCATCATTCATGGCTTTTTGATACTGCTCGAGATTTACAAGAAATCATAAGTCTGAGGCAGCGCCAAAA
Organism: Triturus cristatus; assembly: GCF_964204655.1. Lineage (NCBI taxonomy): Eukaryota > Metazoa > Chordata > Amphibia > Caudata > Salamandridae > Triturus > Triturus cristatus. The sequence goes on from NC_140588.1 coordinate 517,924,084, forward strand.
GGCGTAAGGGAGGCAGAACAAGGAGAAATATCTTTATTTCTTCTTGTTTTCCCTCTTTCTATATGTGCTGCATTCTGCAGCACACATATAAGGAGAAAAACGCCTCTTGTGATTGTTTTTGTGCAGGAAGTTTTCTTCCTGCACAAAAATAATCTTCCCTGCAATGCAGATACTCTTGCACCATGGTGCAAAGGTACCTGCGTTAGAGCACGGCAGCCCATTAGTACCGGCGCAGGGCAAAAGGACAGGAATGCGCCGTACCTAAAAGATACAGTGCACTCCTGCTTTTTTCTTTTGCCGTAGGGCAGCGCAGCAGCAAGGCCTGCTGCGCTGCCCTACGGCAAAAAACCCATAAATGAGGCCCAATAGAGTTTTAGGCAGGCCAAAGTTCGAACCAAGGTGATTTTGTTTATTGTAATATTTTCAAAAAGCACTTTTGATAATATCATTTGAACATGCCTTGTTAAATGCAATGGACTAGTATGCTGTGGAAACCTATATTGATAATGACTACTATGAAGTGGAAAACTATGTTGATAATGACTTGCTCTTCAGATTGCTAAAACAGAAGTGTATAATATTGGTATTATTTGCTCACACAAAGGGATTTAAGAATCCTCCTCAAGCGCTGGTATGTTGAATGCACAAGTGTGCAAATCCTGTTAATGCACACCGTTCCTGCATGTACGCTCCACCTACAATTTGGAAGCTAGCCAGCAGTAGCAGCTCATCCGCTAAGGCGGAGGAGCATCGCCCCACTGCTCGTTGAGCAGTGTAAAATAGAAATAAAATGATAATAACAAGAAGTTATTATCATTTTATTTTCCTTTGCGACTCCAGGTGGGGCAGAGGGAGCAGAAGTGGCTTGCACTCCCTCCCTATAGGCGCATGATGCTTTGACCGGCCCTCTAGGGGCGGCCAAACTGTCATGCTTAGTTGGCATGTTCTCCATTGGGCTGTGTTGCACAGCACCATGGAGAACATGTCCAGCCTCCCCAGACACTGCCTGTGCGGCCAAACAGGCTGCTCTGACCAATCAGAACACTGCTCCTGCAGCATCGTGATTGGCTGGCATAGTCGGAAGCCTGGATGCTTCCGGTACAGGCTGCAGGCAGCAGCCGGGAAGAAGAAAAGAAGACGAGGAGAGACATGCAGCAGATGCGGCGGCAAAGCAGGTACGTTTTTTTTTTTTTCATCGCTACCAGCCACCCCCCACCGCTCCCCGCCTCACCACCCCTGTTCGGAGGCAGCCGCCACTGCTAGCCAGTGCGGTCTGGAAGGGTTCAAAAGTCAACTGAGAAAACCAAATCACGGTCGAAGAGTAAAAGCCCATAAAACCATGCTTAGAAATCCTGCTTCCCATGCGGATGACTATTTGCATCTGCTCCCTAATTAATATTTGTACACAGGAAAATAGCTTCCTCTTTACACCTTGCCAATCTATGCGCACTAATTTACAGCAACCCCACAGACAACCCCTTCTCTAATCTGAAATGACGCTGGTTGGTCATTTATTGTTCTACTCTTTCTTTCAATTCAGTTTGCTAGTTAACAGTTATGACTACCCACAAAACACAAAAACTGGAAGAATACTTGAACGTTTTGTGCTGAATCAAAAGATGGCCTAGCATAGTTTGTAAAGGAAATGCTGCCACAAACGTTCACTCATTTCAACAGCTTCACTGTTTCACACATCGGGGCTCCAGACTGTCTCACCTGCGAGTACGTGTGAGTGCCAATCAGTGTTTGTTAAAAGCCATTGAGGGGTAAATCAATAGACCGATACAATATCCAACTACAAAGGTCTAAAAACCTTTCAGACGAAGCTGCCAATATTAAATCTGTCAATGCCATCTTCTTTGAGCTGTCTTTTGTGCCAGATGAAAGTAATGCTTATCTTTACACTCAATAAGCACATTGTGGCAATGTTTATTAAGTACTGTGACCTGGTACAATATTACCAGGCAAATTGCGAATTTTTCTTAGCGCGGGAGTAGTATCTAGGGCAGATAAGAACTGCTGGATATATCCACTCTGAAAACATGCATGCATAATGTTGACGACTGTTCCTTTGTCTGGAGCTGTAAATAATATGCTTAGAGCCAGATGTACCAAGAGTAGGAATCAGTGGCTGTAGCAGGCACCGGTGCTTCCCCAATGGGCCAGTGAGGTGGGGGTCCGGCTTTGCGGCTGGGGGGGCAGATTTTGTCACTGGGGCCAGTTTTGCAGCGGTACTCGCCACTAGAGCTTTTCAGTGCCACAACACCCCCCCCCCCCACTCCCCCCAGGCCAGTCGAGTGGAATTGCCAGAGCTGGTTTCTCTTCCCAGTCTGGTCATGGTAGGAATAGAGATTTCCAAATAGCGATTTTATCTGAATCGTTGTTTGGAAATCGCTATTCCTTATGTATGAAGCCTTTCGTTTCATACCTCTAATTCCTAGTGGGTCGCAGATCGACCTACCTCAAGAATATCAATGAGGTAGGTTGCAGTTTGTGGCCCATTAGGATATGCTGCCATCACACGGCAGCTGGTGGCTTGCTGAGGCATCAGACTACCATATCTGTGATTGCCTTTGAATAAAGGTTCTTTCTTTTGTTGAACTGCAACCTGTTTTTCGTAAAGTAAAACGGGATGTGTTTCAACAATAATAAATGAAATATTTTGTTTTAATGTTTTTAAGAGCAGGCAGTGTGTCCGTGGGCCACCCTCTTTAAAACAAACCAAAAAAGCAGCAATCAGTATGGGACAAACACTGGCATCAAGAATGTTTTGGTGTTTGCCCGATGGTGAAATGAACACAAATCTAAATTTTCAATAGGACCTGATGCTCCCTTCCAACTGTAAAGTGAGTCATATCAGGTCTTTCTCTCAGTTTTTCAAAATAAGCTTCTCATTCCTTTCTTGTGCCCCCTAGGATGCCAATCACAGGACATTATTTCTAGAATGATCTTTTTCATCTAAACTCCAAATGTTTTTTGCATGTTTATCCACCTTATTCTTACACAAGATCATAGTATTACCATGGTAGACACTCTTCATTCCCCCTCTGTTAACCTCAAGGAGTGCTTCAACACTCATTGACTAACAGGACTCTGAAATAGCTTAAACTGAAGTATGATAGTCTCTACCGTTATTGCACGGGCCCACCTGTAGTTCTTCTTCAGGATTTCCAAGGAGTTTGTCTTTCAACTATTTGTAGTGAGCATTACTGCTTGTTGGCTATTTTTTTTTAACAACCCTATTATAATTTTGCTGGCATTGACATTGGTAATCACATTTGTCACATTTAAGATATGAACATTTTTGCAAGCAAAGCAAACTAAGAAGCATAGATTGTAGCTAGGTTTTAGTCTTCTGTCTCGATAGGGAATGTAAACTTTGTAAGTGCCTAAGTACATGAAGGAGTCATTTGGCAAATATAAAGCAATCTCCTCCTTGGTTAAGTTGCTGCAATAGCATCATCATCATCCCTTGGGTAAGACATCTCACAAAACCCGGAACAGTGAGACGTCAGACATGACAGTGGGATTGCCTCCCAGTATATGATTTCTCTTCACATGGGTTACAACTGTGAGCTACCCTCCTAAATTTGCAAACTCATCTTGTACAATAGCTGAAAGATTTTCTATCACAAAAATAGACTACACATTTCCCCATCACATAATAATGTGGTGGGGGTTATTGGCAGTTTCAATATCTTGGCAATAGACAATATGGCGGCAAGTAGAAAATGAAAGTGTAATTTCCACATTGGTGTGAATAATGGGAATACTATGTTCTTTCCCTGGTTACCCCAAAAAAGCATCAAAAGTTGGAGTGGTAGGGTGACACCACTTATGGCTTTACAGGACCACCAAGTACAAAGTAACATACCCCACTCCTCACACCTCTTCCACCATGTGTCAGGTCACCCACACACTCACATAAACCTCGTGGGAGAGAGATACCATCTGGTTATCAGCTTATAGGGATTTTCTCTCAATTGTGTGCATATGGAAGATTTGCCAGCCCTCTTCCAAATTGCGAGCTAGGTCATGTTGGGAATTTACATCTCAAAATCTCTCTCTCAGTTCATTACATATTTGTATTTAAGCAACTGACTGATTTTTTTAATGCACCAGTATAGCCATGTGGTGCCCTTACGCCTCACTCTATAAGCCAATAGGGATTCCAGATGTGTTTTTACTTGCTCATGTTTTCTGTTAATTTTCATTTGTTAATCCAATATAATACTTGGGATAGAATAAAATCATCTATTCTACACAAATCATATATTTCTCTTATTGCATCTAGTGACAAAAGAATCCCATTTTCGAAAACATCTGCCAGGCAGTGGAAGGTTATTCTGGTCTGAACTGTCGACGCCCGGATATTACAGGCCTGGTAGAAAATCAATTTGATGTATTATTACCATCAATAGAGAGGGGCAGGATGAAGAGCCCTTACTCCTCATCATCTGCTGCTAGTATTCTAGGAGGTTTGATGTAGTTTGGAGGAGCATGTGTATTTCTGATCTAACTCTTGAGGGGTCCCACAACAAGTGATGAAGAGGGGTTTTGGAGAATTCCAGCTCCACTTGTATCCTGGCTTATTGCTAGGATTATAGCTTCAGTTAAGAGCTCGGCGATTTTGGTCACATTATTATATGTGCCTACATCTGAGAAACCTAGGCCTCCTTCAGCTACTGTGCAATGTAGGGCTGCTTTTTACACTGTCAGTGATCTATCTTTCCGGACAAAGTCTTCTATTTATATTATACTTAGGCTCTGTATGATTTTGAGAAAATTGGGGGTAGCATATTGGCTACATTTAGGAGGAGGGGGAAAAAGTTAATTTTGAAGCTTATATCCTCCCAATCCATGATATCTCGAACTTAACCCGAGGTACATGTCTTTGAATAATGTTTGGAGAAGAGGAGGAATGTTTCAGTCATAGACACCTTTTGTCTTGGAAGGTAGGTCAATTCCCAAGTAACTGATAGGATTCTCGTCCCAAGCAAAGTTAGCTTGTACAAATAATTACTTTGCCGCATTTTGTGGACCAGCTATACCTATTCCCTAGTATTTCAGATAATTAATATTGAACCCACACACTCCAGTGAATTGGTTGAGCTCTGATTGCAAAGCTTGTAGTGACGACTCTGGATTAGATATGATGCAGAGAAAGTCAACGCCAATTTATGCTGTATGTCTCCCAATGTAATGGCCTTAATATCTGGGTTGTGTAAGATGCTCAAAGCTAGGAGTTCCATGGAGAGTAGGGACGTCAGGAAGAGAGAGGGCATCCCTGTATCTTCCCCCTGAATGTAGTGATACTAGCGGAGTATTCTCCATTTATTTCAAGTCTGGTGGAGAGGTTCTTATAAAGGGCTTGAATTAACATTTTCATCTTTGGGCTAGCTGTATTTGAACCAATATGTTCATTAAAAGTAGCCATCAACCCTGTCAAAGGCCTTCTCTGCATCCAGCGATAAAAGGACTATAGCTTGTTTGCTCCTTTCAGCCAACGTAATCAGGCTAAATGCAAGCCTTGTATTATCACCTTCCTTCCAATTTTTGATGAAACCTGACTGCTTTATAGATATCAGTTTAGGTCATATTTCATGAAGTCTCTGTACTACAACAGAAGCAAACTATTTTGCTTCAAAATTCAGAAGTACACTGGGACAGTAGGGTCCCCAAAGAAGAGGATCTTTATTTGGCTTAAGTTAGAGAGATAAATGTGAAGCAAACACAGTCTCCATCACTGTCTTAGATGTTAAAAAATGGTTTAACACACTCATGAAAGAGTCTGCCAGGATAGTCATGTAGGTTGTATTAAATGATGCTGGGAATCCGTCCAACCTAGGGGCCTATTAGCTGGGCATTATTTTCCCTAACTTCATCAACTGAGATTTTCTCCTCTGATGCCTCATAATTATACTGGTGATTTGGAGGCCTGTAACCATTAAGGTTGTCATCTGTGTAGTTGGGTCTATTCTTTGGTGCTAAAAGAGAGAGGAGTAGAAAGTCAGGAATTCAATGAGGATCTCTGAGGTGGTTATTTATTGCCCTAATCGTCCAGTATCTCCCTAATATGTTTTCGCAATTTAGCCTATCTCAATTTATTTGCTATGAATCTGTTGCCATTATTCCCTTTTTCATGATACGTCTCCTTAATATAAATATGTTTTTTGCTGCTTCCTTCTAAGAAGTTGTTCTAATTTGCCTGTAATCTTACGTATCTCTCGAGGCAACCATATAGAGCCCCCCCTTGCTTATGGCAAGCCGTGACTTTCGAAACCCTTGGCTCTAAATCTGCTTTTTTACGCTTGGGAAGATGTTTGAAGGTGGCTGTGTGTAAAATTAATTATTCTCTAATTAATGCTTTGTTGCCTCCCATATCTTAGTTTGGTTAACCTTGCCATTGAAATTCTCTGCAAAGTATCTTTCCATCACTCCCTAATGCTTTCTCGTAATACAGGGTCTCGTAAGGCTATTTCTTTTGCTAGCCAGGGGCATGGATGGTGTCCCTGAAGGATGAGAAAAGTTATCTGTAAATTAATTATACAAATGGTAGAATACACACCGATCTGAACATCATCAATAAGTGTTAAAGGTGCTCAAAGGTAGAGTTTTAGTGTGCGACCCTGTTGCGTGCTCTGCCCCCAAAACACGGATATAAATTTTGTTGCTAGCTGGTGTAAAAAAGTGCACCAGACCCTAGATGCGCAACCATCTGGCATAGACCAATTCAATTGATGAGTCTTAGTCCAATTTAAACAAGTTTTTCAATTTAATCCACTTTTTCCTTAGTTTTTCATTCTTCTAAGTTTCCTTCAATACTTGTTCAAGAACACTGTGATTTCAGTATTCAAGTTCATGAGAAATGCCAATCCAAGCTATTTTCTGAAGCACGTAGCGATTCACCATTCATCATGAGTAATACCACTAATATGAATCCATTGCATTACGGTGATGAGCCGTTCATCAGGGGTAACTGTGATACACAAAAGGTCACATCAGAATCACCGACGGCACTTGCGTGACATGCAACTATTAAATGGAAGTGCATAAACCCTCCTACAAAAAGCTCAATGAACATAATAGCTCCTAATTAAACAAGATACCACGTGATCCAACTGATGAAGATAAGTGTTTAAAACAGACGCATGATTAAAGACTAACTAAAATAATTAATGTCAAAAGGTGATGCCAAAAACCATATCAATTGCGTGGCTTAAGATGCGCCCCATGCTTATCCATTGTGCTTGATAACATGCTCTGTGCCAGAAACCCCAGTAAAGAAAGCGCCAAACGAAAACCAGCCATAAACTCACTATATAACCAGGATATAATTTGAAACTACTGTGGCATGGTGAAACCAATAAATCACCACAAAGTAGAAGTCATACACGGGATGTCCGCTAGTCTGATCACCAATATGGTACTGGTGCAGATTTATCATGATTTTCCTTCACGGTTGAATCCCTTTTGGGATTCAATTCAATGCAAAATCCATTTGGCCATTTACTAAATCATGCAAAGTTGATTAGTGCGGTTTTGTGTGGTTTAGTAAATGGAAAGTAATGAAAGGCAGCACTTGTGTTACTCTTCTTAGGGTAGGCATTTCATGGGTGGCACAAGGGCGGTCTCATGCCTCTATTCATGTATTTAGCCACAAACCCAGATTTACAAAGACTTGTAAACGTGGATTTTGCCAAAATGGTGTGCCTACCTGACAGAGGTGTAACGAGTAGAAATATATTGACCTTGATGCATTCTGCATCACACTTGGAAAGAGAAAATTGCCCCTTAGGATGTGAGGGTTCCTGTGCAAAAACAATTCTGTTTGTACCACAGGCACCCTTGCAGCATGGTGCAAGGGTGCCGGCGTTGGAGCTAGGCATCACACAGTGCACTGAAGAGAGCAGAAGTGTACCATATCTTATTAAATATGGTGCCTTTCTTCTGTCTCCTCAAGTTGCGTTGCACTGCATGAAATATTACTAAATCTGCTCCACCATGTTGTGCTTCGTACCAGATTTCCAGCAGTGGCTTCTCGTGCAGCCTTCAAACCGGACATTCCTGCCATAATTTGGTGGAAACTTCCCTTGCACAGCCCCATGTGCAGAAAGTGAGATTTAACATAAAAAACTTTGATTTAGTCTCCGCATCTGATCCCGCCTTGGTTTATTTGAGGATAGAGACTAACACGAGGCTCCTAGATGTACTTTAGCAGGAATCGTTCTATACCTTTATCACACAGGTTCCACATAAATACTTAAAATAGGACCACATTTTACCCACACTCTTCCACTATTGGTCTGTGACGAGGGCTGGATTGGGATCACAAACCAGCCCTAGCAATTATGTCCAACTGGCCGGGGGGTGGCAGAAGGAGGCCAGGATTTGGGGGGGGGGGGTGCTGGTAGGAACACTGCTGCTGCGATTATATAACAAAAGCAGCCCCCACCAGTCCAAAACCGCCCGCCGGGGAAACGGCCAGTGCCCGCTACGGCCAGTCGGGCCCTGTCTGTGACTGGTAAGGTAAGCTCATTCATTATGGACATGTTCTTTCTGTGTATATTTTAATACTCCATTTACCTACCAGAAGACCTAAACAGGCCAAGGTGCGCTCATGTTACTTGCCCGGCTGAAACTGCATCTAAAGACACTGCACAATACCACGTGATAGCAAAGCAAAACAAAATACAGGATTCAATTCTCATAGGAGGCATTAAAGCCAGAAGCAGAACAAGCATTAGGAAGCCGGCGCGCCTTACAGTCAGCAAGTTTAACTCTGAAAGGCTAATGTGATGAGCGCCTGAAAGTGCGGAGTACAGCAGCGCAAGCACATCCCTGGGTTAATGTGATGGCACAGGAAATAATGAAGCCACTAATATTTCAATTTGTATTTCATTTGTCACCCTTTCGTGATCACACGTCTTCAGCACAATTAGTGAACAGCATGGACTGAACTGCACTCTCCTGTCTCTAGCGTCAGCGCTCCCTCCTGTACACATGCTTGAATCTCAAGAAATTAATGATCATTCGTCAAAGTATTAAACAGTAGAAGCAGTTATTTTGAGACAAGAACTGGCAGCCCTCTATTACAAAAGACTTTTCTATAGCTGATTCATTGGAGGAAATACAATAGCTTCTGATCAAACGAGCTAGTCTGTTTGAAGATAATTAAAAAACAAACCGGTTCCGCAATATAACTAATTAATTAATATGCAGTAATGAGATTAGCCATGGTAGTATTTTACTAACGGAATAACTAATTTTCCCTGTTGTAAAAGTGAAAAATCAAACTCGAGGGCTGAGAAATTTGTCGAGACATGAAATATGGGGATTATTTTAACAGTGAGGGGCTAATTTAGTAACACTTTTTGGTACTTATTTACAACACCCTGCGCCACTGGTAGTCACTTTTTCCCATATTAAAAGTGGGCTAGTAATTAATCCCTTTGTGCTGCAAAGTCACTCAAAGTGACACAAAGCAGTGCAAACTGTGGAACTATTTACTTTCCAGTGCAATTCTTCTGTGCAGGGAAGTCGCCCTTCAAGGAGCCCAGATAGGACTTTGCTCTGCTTTGACTCAAGGTGGTGACCAGGGGGTGGTACATGGGTGTTTACACGCTGCCACCCGTGGTTTTTCGCACAAAGCCCTATCTACTAAAATGTTTAAACATGACTAGCATAAAAAATGCTTCCTAAGGACAGACGCTAAGTAGGAAAATCTTTTCATTTCTCCTAACTTTTCACACATTACCTGTCTGCACTAATGAATGAAAAGTTAAAATGTTAGTCTGGGCACAGCATTTTGTATTGGAATGGAACGCTTCCAGAACAAACCCTATGCGAGATATCATGTCTCATGTATCGTGGCTTGGCACTGGGCAGCCTGTCTGTGCGCCGAGTCTGGGGAAGAGAGTAGCAGCACCATATTTTAGTTGATTTGGCTCTGAACTGCCTTCTCCTTTTGGATCAATGCAGCTCAAGAAAATTGGTAGCTGCTCAGTGTTGCACTATTTTTAGTTGATCTACCTCCCCTACCCCCTTATACTATATCACACAATTACAGACTGCAATGAATCAGCTTTTTCCACTTGTACACTTTATCAAAAATCTGTCCATTGTTAACACTTCTACATCCTAACCTACTGATACAGGTGGCAGTGATGTCCAGTTTGCAGTACTATGGGGAAGCATACCCTAAGTCTCCCAGCAAATCCATTCATAAACTTTAACTGACACAAAACAGAGCGACCACTACTATTATTTACAAGGGTAGAACATGATCACGAATCCGCCTTGAGCTCAGGGCGGCTCCTCCTCAGGAGCAGAGGTGCGTCGCCCCGCCTGCTGCGGGGCACTCACAAATAAATAAAATGGCATGTCAGTGCCATTTTATTTATTTGCTACCGCACCGGCTCGCGCTGTGTACAGCGCAAGGGTGGGGTAAATCCTGGTCTACAGTGCGCACGTCTTGCGACGGCGAGCCTGACATGCGAACTGGAGACACAGCCTGAGGATTGCTGGTCCAGGCCCCCAGCCTGAATATGAGCGCTGGGTGAGCCTGCTCCCACCAATCTTGGAGCTGCTTTCACAGCATGATAGCAGCTCCAGGATTGGTTGGAGTTGCGATGAGGAGGAAGGAAGTCCTTCCTTTTCCTGCTCGTGGACAGCAAACAGAAATGCTGCACCGGTCGTGCTCCGGAATTTATGATGAGTCATGCGTCTTTATGCCTCACCATTTTTCATTTAAGCCAGCCGTCACTGCTTGAGTTCCAAACTGTCTTCGCAAAGTTCCCCAGGTACAACACAGTGTGCTACCTCTGATTTAGAAGGTGATGTATGTGCGAACCATAAAATGTTGATCTGACCGCTTCCATTTCACCAAACCTGCAACATCCCTTGTAAACCTGTACCGACCGCAGATTGTTAGTTACGATTGCGCACTTAGCCAAAATTTGTGGCACATCCGTAAATTGGCCAAATCAAGAATTTGTAACAAACTCCCCAAAAAACGGAGATTTGATAACAGCTGCACCAGCTTGAAAGCAATTAAATCAGTTTCTGATCACAGCAGCTGCCCCTCTCCCAAAGCCTCTTCTTTTATTAATCCCACAGTACGACACCTCCAATTCCTATCTATTTTGTCTAACATGTGTGACCTGTTGTCTCCTGCCTTACACAGGAATCTATACTTTCTGTTGACTTTTAATGCTGTGCAGCAGCCCTTCATGTCTTTTATGTGATTTATGCTTACTGCATTTATGAGTTCGGTCACTGGCATTTGTTTAAAGGTTAGAAATTATAAACAAATAAATAAAATACAATTCACTATTGTAATGATTTTTTTGGAAAGCCTATATAAACGAACATTCAACTTAGGAGAAGTTATAGTGCCCTGTGAAACTGCAGACACCTATTCATTAGAGCACTGACCTGCCCGGTTGGAGAATGTCTTGTCGTGTATAGGCGGTGTATGCACATCCACTGAGGGGAACATGCATGACTCAAAACATTATAACTTGTGACACTGAAGGGAATGAGGATCTCTACTTAGGGGCCGAATCCGATGTTGGACGATAGGGGCCGAATCCGATGTTGGACGATAGGTTAGGAACTGGAACCGAACAACCTCTTGTTGTCAGTTCCAGACCTGCAAGTAGGATGCGACCGAACCCTATTCAGTCGCAATCCCATACTTAACAATGGGAGCATGCATTCTGAATGGAATGCATGATATCATCGATAAGTGCAGAGGTGCAGTTCATCCCTGCACCCCAGGGCCGGCACCCCAAGGTGCCTGCCACCGATTGCAGGCATCAACCAAGGCTGTCTCGCATCCAAGGGGTCCCTTCCGGGGGCCCCCAAAAACAGTTTCCCAATGCCTTTCTGTGTCGGAAAGGCCAGTACATAAATAACTGCCATTGTACTGCCTCTGCTGGAAAGAGCCGGACGGGGGAATACTGAGAACCCGTCTGCCATCCGGAAAACCAAGTCAGATTCCTTTCCCACCAAGCCCATCGGAAGGGCTCGGTCGTAAAGGAATCCGAACAGCAGTGCACGATGTGGGCACTTATTGCCCGCATCGGTATCGGGCCCTTCATCAGAAAGCTATTTGGTCACCAGGTCGGTTTTGTATATTTTCTAATTATTGTGGACATACTGGGACTGAGGTCTGCTGATGGGATGAGCATACGTGATGTAAGGGAAGTTTTGCACAATAGTAACATACATTGGAAAAAGTACCCCCTGCTGTACATTGTGAGGATATTGCAAGTCACCGAGTGTAGGAAGATGGATCTGTATATACTATGCCAAAATGAGGTATAGTATGCACAGAGTCTGGTGAAACCCCAAAGATAGGCAGCGGTAAAAGTAGATAGCACCTTAATATCTATTTGTGGTGGTGTCGGCGAGCAGTATGGCATTTGTTGTACACACTCAGGCAGCAAATTATGTCCACACACTCAACAACTGAACTCATACCAATGTGTTTGTATAAAATTTTTATTAAGTTAGTTTATTTCTTACAACCAAACCAAGCCTGGTGCAGGTAAATGAAATGAATGCTTTGCAAAATCTTATGCAATGTTTTACAATTGAATGCAGGTTCAGAGGCAGTTGAATGAATTACAGGTAAGTCACTGTTTCGAAATTACTTTTCAGATTACTTTTGCTAATCAGTGTGATATGCCTAGATATCACACTGAGACAAAGTAAGTAATTTACTTTTAGTACATAGACAGTTTTTGAATATTCCATACAAACCAACTCCACCCTTAAAACAATTTTCATGGAGAAACAGTCAATGTATTCCTATGGAGAAAAATATTACCAGTTTGCAGGTAAGTACAAGTTTGTGGGAGTTAGTATTCTGGGGGTTAGAACCAGGGTTCCCCCAGGGTCAGGGATGCACTATCAATGCACCCTCAGCGGCACTAGGGTGGACGAGAGCAGAGTGCTGAGGCCCAATGTTATCCAATGGAGGATAGGGGGCCTCCGGTTGGTGGCTGCTCACGAGCAGGCCACAAGGTTGTGGGAGCAAAGCTCCTGGTGTTAGGCTCAGGGCAAGGGGGATCCGAGTTAGCACCCAAAGTTACACAGACAGCTACACAGGGGCGGCTGGGTGCAGGGTGCTGGTTTGGCGTCAGGTGCCCTGTTGTTTTCAAGGAGGATTTTCCTGTTGCAACAAAGACTGCAGGCTCAGGGACGAAGATCTTCTGGACGTAACCACCAGTTGGAAAGGTAATTTGGGATGCCTGGGGATGCTGAGACACTGTCAGTTGGGCCACCCAAGGCCATGGGACTTTGGGTGCAGGGGTGTCTTTAGGCGTTGGTTTTCTTACCAGCTCCAGTTGCGGTTGTGGGGGTCCTCCAGAAAGAGACTGCAGACGTCATTTAGAAGGTCGAGGCAGATCAGAGATCACAAGATCTCAGGTCAGGATCGCCTGGGGAGACCTCCTTGTGGTGTTGGGCCACTCAAACTCGGGCCGTAGGTGTCGGGTGGAGAGTGGTGCAGACTCACGGTTTTGGCTGGGGCCAGAGTCTGGTGGTGAGCAAATCCTGTGCTCACTGGAGACAAAGTCTTTGGTTTGGAAGACAGGGCAGGTTCTCCGGGATCTCGAAGTTGCTGGATGCAGGACACACCGGGATTTCGCTCGAGCACGTTGGAGGTGGGGACAGGCCAGTAGGGCTGGGCCAAAGTCAGTGGGCGTACTCCACATCTTAGTTCAACACAGGTTGTTTGGTCCTTCTTCTTCTCTTCTTCTTGATGATTCTTGTCTGAGGATACTAGATTTAGGGGTGTTACAGGTAAGTAAAGGTTGGGACCAATGGGTCCCTTCCTGGGGTGGGTACACTCCCTATTATGCCACCCTACAGTGGCAGAGGGCATATGCCTCACTCTGGTTGGCTGGGTCCCCCATCTGCAAGATGGCGGGGACTGAGAGTTGTGCTTCACCTCGCCTCCCCCACCTGAGGGGTGGGGTTGGCAAAGGGGGGCACACTGCCCTTCCTCACTTGGTTTTTCCGCTGATTCTCCTGCCGAAAGTGGGGGTCAGAACTGTTGGGAGCCAGTTGCTGGAAACAGCAAAGGGCTGGGGTAGCTCACAAAGGCGGCAAACCTTTGAAGCTTCCCCTTTGTGGACCCAGCCCATCCTGGGGGAGGAGGCTTGGCACCTCAACCCACGATGTGCATTGTTTCAGACCCCCGAGAGCAGCAGGCCCTTGACCCAGGGGTCCAGAAACATGTCTGGTGGTGGCAGCGGGCGAACAGCCACTCAGCCTGGACACTAGTGTTAGGCCGTTATTCAGGGGGCATCTCTAAGATGCCCTCAGAGTGCATTTTTCATTAAATCCCACACTGGCATCAGTGTGGGTTTAATGTGATGAGAAGAGTGATACTAAACTTCCCAGTGTTCAGTAAAGCTATTATGATGCTGTGGAGTTCGTAATGACAAACTCCCAGCACTCATACTCTTAATGGCATTACTGAACTTACAATGTCTAAGAATTGGCTAAGACACTGTAGGGGTACAGAGCTCATGCACCTTTACCCTCAACACTGGTATAGTGCACCTAGCTAGAGGGGTGGCTGACCTATGCCAGGGCAGTGGGTTGTAGGCATGGCACACAGGGATGTGTGCCATGTTGACTCTTCACTTTGTTCTGCACCAAAACACGCAGCCTGCAACGGCATTGTGTGTGTGTAAAGGTACAGGGCCTCTAAGATTGGCACAATAAGTGCTGCAACCCTTAGAGGCCTTACCTGGCCGCAGTGAAATTGGTACCTGTGGTGCCATTTACAAGGGGCTGACCTGTGGCCAAAGAGTGCCATTTGGGTTTTGTTTTTAATGCAGTTTAGGGAAAGAACATAGGTCCTGTGTACCTGGTTGGCAGGAACCCAGGGCACACTCAGTCAAAGTACATCAGTAGTTTAGCAAAATGTGGGGGTAACCATGCAAAAAGAGGGCCCTTTCTTAAACCGAGGAGCTCCATGGCCATATAAAGGTACGTGGCCAAAAGTTGTATTCATTTATAAGCTTATGGAACTCCAAGGTGACTTGCAATATCCATATGATGTATGGCAGGGGGTACTTGTGCCCTTAAAATAAGTGTGCACCATCACCTTTCCCATGAACCACTTAAATCCTTGGCGCGTAGCTCTTTCAAATGAAAGGGGGGGAATGTTTACAGAATGAATAGTGCAACATTAAACACATCAAAACCTGTGTTAGCTAGTAGATGAAAAAATATATTAGAAGCAGTTGAATAGAAGTAACTTTTTAAAAAGTCAGCAGAAACATACAGAAAGATTCTAACTTTTCTATAATTTCCCAAGTAGTGCAAATTAAACATGTTGCCATATTATGTACTTTCAGCTTGGTACTGTAGAGTTAAAAACCAGAGAAGAAAGAAAAGTAAGCTTTTGTTTGTGTTTCTTTTAACAGTAAACTGACCCGCCTTTCCCTTGGCTGCTCACTCTGGCAGAAGGCATTGTGTCGCCAGAACTCAACTATAATAAACTACTATAATTGAGTTCTGATGTAATTTCTTAACCCCTTCCCTGCTCATGACGGAACCACTCCGTCATGAGCCACGGTTGCGCTGTGCTCATGACGGAGTGGTTCCGTCATGCTGCGGCCGTTGGCCGCCGCTCCGCCCACGCGTCGCTAATTCCCCGCCTGTGCGGGCGATTAGCGGAGTGGGCAGAGACGTGACGGAACCACTCCGTCATGAGCACAGCTCAACCGTGGCTCGTGACGGAGTGGTTCCGTCACGAGCACAGCGCCACCGCGCTGCCCCCAAACCCCCCCAGCGCCGCGGCGGAATTCCTGCCGCGGCGAAGGGGTTAATAATCGGCCATTGTGTGCATCACAAGTCACAGATTATAAAGAAATTAGAGAAGCATTTTTATACTGGGATTGCAGAACCTATGCATTAAAGATGCATTACATGTATTTCATACAGCCTATTCAAATAATTACATTTATCCATTCAGAGCAATAATATAGGTGTCTATGAAAATATGTTCGTGCTAAAGGCATATACTTTGGAGCTTCTTGCCCAATAAGAAACTACAAAGATGGCATGAGAAGGTGTTTCCTCATTAGGTCTCTTTTGGAAAAGAAAATATATTTTTCCCAATGGAAACAAGGGACAAAACACATAAAAACTGGAGCTCCAGGCTCTGCTATAATAATGATAATAATAATATTAATAATAATAATAATAATAATAATAATGGTAATGATAACAATAATAATAATGTAGGAAATTGGATTTATTATTGAGGGGGTACAGACCCTTCTCAAGCAACTACGACAATCCATGTCAGGGTAACCCACAAAAGTCACTAGATTAACGTGTGCTTACCCCTCTGGTAGCTTGGCACAAAAGCAGACATGATGGGTTCACTGACAGAATATCGACACCTAAATATCCCCATACCACAATATTGAGTTTTAAATATCAATGCTAAAAATATTGACAGCCTATATTTATAATGGTAAGTACAAAAAGATCAGAAATAAATATTGATGTCAAATATATAAAATAAAAACAAATAATAAATATTAAATATATTAAATAATAAAAGTAATTTAATACAAATTAATTATAATTAATATACATTTTAACAAATAAACTTAATTTAAAAAAAGTTAAAACACATATTTAATAATTAATATGTATATATATATATATTCTTTTCTTTAAAACAATTAATAAACTATTAATTGTAATTTATTTTATAATTTTACAATTATATGAAAATTCAACAAATATCTATATATATATATATCTATAAACAAGTAAGGATGGGTTTTGCTGGGACCAGTCCCGAGTCAGGTGGTGCGCCAGCCGGCAAAACCCTAAGCCGGCAATGAATAATCCAAAATTCGTCAAAGGTAAACGACGCACTCTCAGAGGTCAGGTTTTACTTCACCAAAGTTTTATTCTCGTTAAACCGCGGTTTAACAAGAATAAAACTTTGGTGAAGTAAAACCTGATCTCTGAGAGTGCGTCGTTTACCTTTGACGAATTTTGGAATATATATATATCTATATATATCTATATATTCCAAAACCATGTATTGCTAAACGCCGCACACCTGCCAATTCGTGCCGGTGCTTGCCGTGGTAGTGAAGAGCCACAAATCCAAGAACAATTCAAACCCCAGATGAAGTGAGGGCTTTATTAGCTTACAAACAACGTGTTTCAGCAGTGAAGGCCTTTGTCAAGTTACCCGAGTGTAAGTAGAATGACATTTTAAATACGGCAGCGTCATACTAGACATAGAAGAGTCACTTCATCGTACACGAGTTAATGCATACAGTTTTAAACCCAAATTTCAAAATAAAAGTAATAGTAAACATTCTTAATCATAAAACTGACATGTTGATATGCTGCTCAACATGAATTTTAAATACAAGAATTAAAAAATGTGTGAGCAATACTACGCTTGAGATGCGTGACGATGATTCACAGTGCAGCATATTGTCAATGTTGAAACTCTTGTGTACTCTCAATACGAGAAGGATCATTCAATGTACAATGTATAACAATCACCGAGACATGCTATTCCATAATAATCAATAGACTGAGCATGAAAATACACAATGAATTAAGCAAAAGAATAAACATAAAAAACATGTTTCCGCATTTCAACAGATGCAGTGAAATCAATGTATTTGTCACAGTGAAAATTCACATAATTCATCCAATTCGAAAATTGCATTTGTATTGGTTGCATAAAGGATAAATTAAAATATAACCTGCATCAGTATTATGCTATGGACTATTGCATCATTCTCTGAACCAATCTTAAATCATGGGTATGCCCGCCAAGTGGCAATTCATATCACAGTGATGAGCACATAAGTACCACTGCGCAGTTGGAATAGTGCTAATAAGTCCACTACGTCATATACGATGCAAAAAAAACCTCTATTTCATATACAATGTAAAAAGATAACTCAAGAATAACTGTCTCCACATATCATATATGTATGTAATATACTCAGGTTAAAAACTATACTTTCTACAAGTCGCAAAAAGTGTGAATGAGTGAATCAGTGACAAAAATAATAAGGTGATGAAGTGACTACTCAGGCACCTTGACGAGTTAGAACCCTGTAGGAATAGTGTAAAACATTATAATACTAGATCCAATATATGCAGCACCCGAAAAGAACCAAGTGGTAACCACCAAATGTCAAGCAAATGCCAGACTCAACAGCACCATAACCTTTGTATTTCACGGTAATGGACCAGAATTTCTCACGTAAGAGAAACGTAATTCCAGACAAGTGTCCGGTGAAGGTTTGTGCCCAAAGTCAAGTAAAAAACCACTGTGATTGTGCGACCAATATAAAATTGTACTGTCAGACAGGAGAAAAAGAATCCCCTAACACAAAATAAAAAGGAGACTAAGAGAGAAACAAAAACAAAAATAACAATAAGGGAAAATGTAGCTTATAAAAATGGACCATAGTCCGTAAATAGATATAGCAGGGTCATGGAAAAAGACAGTCAAGGAGGGCAGTGTATTTAAAGGCCAATATGGGTATTCAATTCTTCTTCCCTATTGAAGCCAAAAGGCATCCTGGTGTTTAAATCAATGATATATCTTGATTCAAGAACTCACAGTTGCTTTTCCCTGTCCCCACCACATATGTGTTTGAATATTCTGTCAATACCACAGAAATTAAGCAATTTATTGTCACTGTTGTGTGGGTTGTAGAAGTGTTGTGTGACCGGATAGGTAAAATCCACGTTAGTTATGGCCCTTCGATGTTCCAGCATACGTCTCTTGAGCTGATGTTTTGTGCTCCCTATGTAGCGCATGGAGTAATATGGCTTGAGGTCTGTGGTTTGTGCATTGTTTTGCAGATTATTATTGGGTGTTTTAATTCCTTACCCTTTGCTAGGATGTTTATATAGTACCTATTTTGTCTATTAAGAATATCTACAGTAAATGGAACACAGAGTTCTTGAGTGGTGGCTAGAAATGTAGGGCATAATCTACAAATGTAAATTAAACTTTTGAGTACTACATCCGTTTTTCACAAACTCTGAGAGTACACTTACTACAAAAGGCAGTACGTTACATGTCTCCACCCTCTGAGTATTGCAATTGACTTACTATTCTGTGAGTAGGTGATGTCCCCTCCTAAACCCCTCCCTGACCCTTCTGAAATTCTTCTTACTCTTTACCAATCCCATCCCTTTTTGTGGTGCATCTGCCCCTTCTTTAAGCCATTCTCCTGTGTCCCTCGCACATCTAATACTAAATCTGTATTTATATCTGTGAAAACACTGCTGTCATGCGGAGAACTCAGCACACATAAATATAGGTAATATGGAGGCCTAAAACTCTGCACATTGTTTGTGAATTCCAATTTGTAGCATGCTTTGTGGTACTACAAAATGTACCACAGAGTTCAGTGTGTGAATCATGCCTCTCGTCACTGGGCTGTTATATTCAGCAGTGTTATTTCCACTCTGTGATTTAACTGATTGTGATGTATTGGTAGAGGAGCTGGTAGCTGATTGGGACCTAGACATGGTATGAATTTTGTGTGCCCTCAGTCCTTAAGAATGTTCTTGCCTTTCCTGGTTACAAATACCTAAGTACGATACACTGCACATAGTTCAGTTTGAAACTTCCATTTCTCTATGGGAGTTTGTGAAGTGGGTGGAAACCGCCCGCAGCACAAGCTCCCATTGAGAAATGGAAGTTTGTGAACTTCCCCACATGGTGCTGGAGGGCATCATAGGTGGCCCCCAAGCCTGGAAGCGGAGGCCACGGAGGGAAGAGGGCCATGCTAGGGGCACCCAATGTTGCTTTCTGACAGCCTTTCCATGTCGGAAAGACCGACATGAAATTACTGTTGGAAACTGACATCATAATCCCGATGGTGGAAACGCTGTCCTTAAGGTATTATGGTGAGTTTCCAACCGACGGAGTCCGTCGGAAAGCGTTAGTCGGTCCCTCCGACTGCTGCCTCCGACCGCATGCATTGTAATGCATTGGACTGACTGCAGCAGTAGATGTCGGTCGGATCGCAACCAAAGAGCCACCTGTTGTGCTCCGACCTGCATCGTAATTAGGCCCATAATGTACATACAATTCAATATCATGAAAGAATTAAAAGTTTTGAAAAATCATAACGCACATTAGAAGATTAGTAGTTACAAAACTTACAAAATGTTTAAGATATCAGGTAAACATTTTTTTAAAGAACTGCAATCTTTAATAGGCTCATACCATATACAAATCACATGAATTAGGGCTTTAATTCAATTTCAACATAAGGTGAAAGTGCATTGATTTAATGGGACATGATTCCAACAACATGAATTCACTCACTTTCAAATTATGACCCTTTCCTTTCTCACAAATTAGCATTGTAGTACTCTTTCTCTGTGCTTTTTCAAGCGTTTGTGAATTGGCCCCAAAACATCTAGCATCAGTGTTAAATGGTAATATTCAAGGCTATATACATATACAGGTAGTACAAATAGTGCCCACTTTCCACTTTTGCTAACAGGGAGTTTGTCATTTTGGAGAGGATTCGCAAAGGCATGTAACAGTACATAAAAGAGTACTCATGTTGTATTACTGACTGAACTCATAAATCATTCTGTGACTCTGACCCCGTGTCAGGGACCAAGGTTGGAGTGATGCTGAGGCCAGTAAGAATTAGTAGCTAATTATGCTAGTGGGTGATGAAATATGATATGGAAAAACCCTGTTTTGTTGGGTTTTACTGTTATTTACGTTCACAGTCAAATGTTATTTTCTGCAAATAATCCTCCAAAACAGAATTATTTGCAGCCTAATGGAGTCTGATCTAGAGGGGCTAGATCATCTTCATACCTCAGAATAGAACAATTCTGGGAGGCAAAGGCATCCCTCGAAGAGGACTATCTGGAAAACCGTGTAGATACACCTCAAATAAAAACTGTAGTACACCTTTAATGGAAGCCATTTTTAGTGGGTATGTTTGTGTTTACACACTATTAGGAGGAGGGGTGTAATACTTTGAAGAAAATAAACTCAACTTCATTTTTTTCAGAGTGTAGAGCGATAAACTGTTTCTAGCAATGTGGCGAATTCAATTAGGATCCTGAATATGTGTTGTCTCTTTTATAGTCCTTATTTCTAGCATTAACATCTTATCACCCCAGATTGTTTCTTCCGAAGGTCTCGTTGTTCAGTGGATGACTTTTGGTTCTTATACTCATTTTTATGTGTTGTAATATTCGCTTGTAAAATAGCTTAACATAAAAATGCAAAATAATTTCATCTTGATCGAGGGCCACTGGGCTGAAGGTATGCATGTTTCGATTTGAACTTTGTTTGAAACTTTGAAGCTAAAGCGTGACGAGGTCAACAGGCGACCTGTTTGTGCCTATTGGAAGTGTTCTTAGTAGAGACAAGATATCTTGAGATACTGTATCTGTTGTAAGGAGTTCACTAAGATCAACAGTGTCATCCCACACCAATAGTGATAATGACAGCAATGTTTTATGTTTTGGGATTGACCTGCAGAGTTGCTTAGATGGTTCTTTAGGTGAAAAAATTACACGTTTTATAACAGATCACCCTTATTGTGAGATATGTGCTCTGTTTAGGAATTATGTGTCTGACTGTATTTTTATTCTCTGTTCCCACTCAACTTTCTCATTCTCTCTTTCTGTTTTTGCAAAGGTGTGTTCTCTATGAACTTTGTCTCCTTTTGTTCTATAAAAAGTGTTCCACTATCTTCAATAAATTAACACTTGCCTGGGTCCTATAATGACTATTATGTTCTCTGAATATTTTGTGAATATAAGTATCACCAATACTAGGGTGAATAGGTATTCTGCTTACCTTTCATCCCAGAAGCCATCCGATCTCTGCTCAGTTTTTCAGACAAAAGGTGTTTTGCATCAGCACGTTGTTGTCAGAGGCTATTCTCTGTGCGTGTCTGGTGGTGAGACCCGGCTTTGCCCTACAGTTTGATGTCATCATTACTTGTGCTTTAGTTTATGGGAGGCTACACTTTGGTACCGTTGGTAATCAGTGTTCAAGTAAGTTTATTTTTATGAGGTGGGTACACTGGAACATTGGTAAGAACCACATTGGATTTCTTTCCATCCTCACGAACTCTCCTCGATATTCACAAAGAGTAGGATTTGGGCAGGATGCATTTTCTAAAGCAAGGGCATGATCTGTGGGTATATTTCAGAAAGCAATGTAAAAAGCATCCTATTTTAAGGTTTGACTGTCATTCTCAAAAGACAGGCTCGTATGATACTAGTCGTAGCAGATGTTTATTTAAAGACTTCTTTTAAGAACATTTTCTAAAAACAGATTGCCAGATGTTCTCTCCATTGCTAAATTAAGTATCTGCAATCATGGGTTATGGGCACCCCGAGGCTATGAAGGTTATCTAAAATCAGCCTAGGTCTTGAGGGACACACACATTTACTGTATCACAATTTGTCCAGAAACCTTCATTCCTGCAGAGGACGTTTGATAGCACTGCACATTATTCAGTGATTATTCGTGATAAAACAGTGCGGACAGTCTAGGTACTATATTGATTCTTCAAAAACAAACATCATTAAAAGGAGAAAAACTAAACAAGTTAAATATATCTAGAGTCATATGTGGCGGCAGGATACTGAGCGAAGGGTGAGCCATAATGAAGAACTGGAGGTGGATGCAAAAATCATCACGAGCTCTGGAAGATCTACCGCTTTAGACAATGAGCAAAGCTTTCCAGCCCTGGGCACGCCTAAAAGTAGCAAGTTTTGCCTTTGATAATGTTGGGTTCGCTGATCAGTGGCGGCTCCTCCACGTCGCCCCACTGAACAAAAGGAAAAATAAAATGGTAATAACTATTGTTATTATCATTTTATTTTTCCTAAATACTTCCGTGGTTCTCGGGTGGGGCAGGGCTGGCGGAGTAGGGAGAGGAGTGATTTTCACTTATGAAGAGCGCCACCCCAAGCAATCCTGCGCACTTGGCATGTCTCCCACCAGACTGCATTACACAGCATGGTGAGGAACATGCAAACCCTCCCAGTCCCCCATCTGATCGCCGATCCACGGTGCTCAGACCAATCACAATGCTGCATTGGGAGGGTGCTTCCTGCTGCTGGCTGGGCATGCAGGAACATGTCGGAGGGACAGAGGATGAAGGAGAGGCAGCGGCCATTTCAGGTAAGTGTTTTCTTGTTGGGTTTATTGTGTTTTTTTGTCTCCCCTCACCCCCTACCCCGCCACCCATGTCCTGCTGATGATTCTGTTTCCTCTGCGGATCCATTATCTGTGACAAAGCCTGCTGCTAGCCTGCAGCCTGCTCTTTTTCACACTGTCACAGTGCCATGAAATGACACTGGGCACAGGACGTGGATAGCGGGTCCTGTGGGAAGGGGCACTGGACACAATCATACCCAGCAATTACAGCTCATTGGGTGAAGTGCATGCACACTGAATTAGGGCTTCTACTGGCAGCAGTGACAGCCATGAATGGCAACAACTATTATTTTTGGATGTGGATCATAATATAACCTCATTTCAGCAGCAGTTTTAAAAGCCATATTTTACAAGATAAATCTGATACCCATACATTATTTATTTATTGAATTACAGAATTCAAACAGTGAGAAGCCCAGACATTCGTCTGATACACTACAATTTACAAGTACAACCATACTGCACCTGCAAACACCACATATGCATGATTCAACTAAACATTTACCAAGTGAACAGACCATAAAACAAGGCATATTGATATAGAGAAACTACAATAATACATATTGAAACCAACCACCCAACTCTATTTGCTGATATGTCTGTGTAATTAGTCAGTGTCTTGTGAGTGTGTGTTTATTAGTTAAGGGTACAACTGGTGCAGAATAAATCATTTTTAATTTTCAGTCATTCTTTACAGCACATAGCAAAATGCATGATTCAGGATCAGCTAGCCCATTTGAACTGTGTTAAGGGTTGATTGAGTACCTTTGAGCCTTTCTTTTTTCGTTTTATTTCTTCTCGTGTTGTAACTTTAACGTCTATTGAATCCATTGTTTTCTGTCATTTTGCCATCACACTTTAACAGCATGTGCTCCCACATCTCAACCCAGTAATACTCAGTCTATCAATCTCAAAATGATAACAGGCTGAATGTCTCTGATGAGATTCAAACCTCTGACCCACAGGCTACACCAGCAGAATGCTTAAAATCAACATCAACACTTCCCTATATACACATTGTTACTTCAGTGTATTGTACTGCCATTTGCGTAGTGCATTATTCAGACCCCCAGGATAGTGCGCCATAGATTTGCAAATTTTGCAGGACAAAAATTGAACTTTTGAGACATCACTGTGACACTTTATTCTACTTGTAATCATGCCTTTTCAGCCTTTTTTCAATGGAAACTGTCTTAGCAGTGTATTCTACTTTGAAATAGGCATGTTTAAAGTGTTTGAGATAGCTTGTTTGCTCTAATCCCTTTGTGGTAACATTCTGGATCATAGGTTAAGCCAAGTACTATAGCGCAGGGTTGCTAATCATCCTGTTTTGTGTGGCATGTGCTGACTTGAGGCTAGCGGTTCCAAGCCCAAGAGCCATCTGCTGTGGGACACCATGTTTCGAAATGTAACCAGATTGGTTGAGGAAAAACTTAATTTCTTAGAGAAACAGTCAATGACAAAGCGAGGAGATTCTTGTATAAAACATGCATGACGGGGTACACAACAAACTGATACAAATGCACAACTAGATCATAACATATACACATCCATTTTAATTAACGTCCAGCTAATATAAAAGCGCACATGCGCACAGAGCAACGAGCACCAATAATGCATCTCAGGGGAGCATTTAGTGTAAGGGGCACTGAGAAATGCTCCTCATGGGTGCATTGGGAGATATGCCTCACGGCAGCATCAGGTGCTGTCTACTGGGGGCGGGGAGCACTGATCGTTGTGCATACGATCACCACTAAATTTCTTGACTCAGAGGAGGATGTACAGTTCAGGGTCACAGGGTTTTTGCAACGGTTGCACACGTTGATGTAACAATAGGGAGCTGTGTTGCTGTGATGATTTTTTTTATTAGAAAAATACATTAATGCTTAAATAATCAGTCCCATAAAAGGGCCTTCTATAACACCAGTATAGATATATATATCATGCGAGTTCCAACAATTTCACTTTCTGCTGTGGGCATGGAACAGTGGATCTCAAAACAAATTTCCATGGTGCAAAACAACAAATATGTAAAATCAGCTAAGGGCTCTCAGTTTTGCTTTGATTGCTGCCTCGTTGGCTCATCTGACTATAGCAACCTTCTTAAAATCCTTGATGAAAATTAATGTGGGCCTCACTTCTACTCTGTATCTTTCGGCCAACACCAGGTTGTCATCAACATGCACTTTCAGAAATACTACACCACGGTACTCCGTGCGGGACTTCTGAAACACAGGTGCAATGGTTCTGCATGGCCCACACCAAGACGCAGTGAAGTCTATGGCGACCAGCTTAGAGTGGGACCTTGCCAGTATTTCGTCAAACAGAGCCACACTCCTAATCTTCCTCCCCACGCTGACAGTAGGCTCAATCAATCAATCAGGAACATGTGAAGGGCGCTACTCACCCGTGAGTGTCTCAAGGTGCTGGTGGGGGGGACTCTGGTTCAGCCAAAGAGTGAGGTCTTAGGCCCTTCCTGAAAGTGTGCAGCATGGGGGAGTGTCTGATGTTGAGTGGGCGCTGAGAGAAAAATGGTACAATAGAAAATCTGCTCCAGCAGAGACCAGGGAGATGACGTAGGACCAACAGCCAATGCAAGAAAAGTGCTTCTGTGATCCAGGCCAAGTGTGACACCCTTGGATAGTTTGTGATTTTTTTGGCCGGCAACATTTTGCATTTTGGGATTTTTAAGACTGCATTTATTACTGTTAAGATAGATACAAAAGTCCTCAAAATGTGAATTTTTAATGACAAAAATATAGAAGTGTCTGAAGTTGTCACAAATGACAGGTCAAATAAAAAAATGTCCAAAAAGCACGTGGCATGTGCCCCTTCGCAGTTACACACATGGACGTGTGGATGCAAATAAAAAAGGTGTATTTTCTCTTTATCATAATTTAAAATACATGTCTTTTAAAAAAAATACATTCTGGTCTGAACAAAAAAGTGTCTTTAAAATAACTCCCGTTGCTCCCTTCATAGCGACCCCCCCCCCTTTATTCCTTGTCACCCGTCATTTGTTTCTTCTTGTCGTTGCTGGTTGAACTTCGGCCCCTCTTGGCTTTTTGAGCTCCTTCTCAGTTTTTGCCAGCTTTCTCACACACGCAGGCTTCATGCTGACAGATTTCTTTTATTGTGCGCACCTACACACCGAAAGTGCTCTATAATATACTTATTTCCTGCTAATGTTTTTTTTTAAGTCACAGAACGAAAGTGGCATTTTTCACCTTAAACTGACTTCTTGTCAGTAGTCAGTCTTCCGTTTCACATGCAGGTTTGCCCTTGGTTCTTATGGCTCTGACTTAACATGTGTGCAGTGCACTGCCCTGCTCTTCCTGGCTTTATTTGTTATGGGTTCTTGGCCAACATCACACATTATATCTGCGACCTCACTCTAGCCTTCTGTAGACACATGTTCCACTGCTTGTTCCTAGTCGCTTAGTCTCAACCCAAGAACATCATCCTTAGGCTTTGATCAAGCATTTCATTGACTGATAATCTTCGACCACCAAAGAAAAAAATACACAATACTACTGAGAGCCAATGGCGCAACCTGAACCCCAACTTTAAAGCAGTTAGTCAACAGAGGTAAGTGCATTGGGGAAACCCCAACTCCAGGGAGAAATCAGCACGCACAGTTCCAGAGTGAATGTATTCCAATTCATTATAGAGTTTACAATATGGGTTAAGTATTGTTATACGGTTTTATAGCTTCCATCCCGTTAAGCCCCTCACTGTCCACCTTCCTTGGCTGCCGCAGTCTCTGCTTGCGATGACTCGGTTCTGTGGCACTCTTACAAGAGGTCCAGGCTTTGTAAATCCTTCCAGCTGCTTCAGATTGACTGAAATAGACCCCTCGCCCCATGTTATGATCACAAAAGCTTGAGGGGCGTTGGTAAAACTGTACTTACTTATTCTTCTTTTGGCCCTCCAAAGGCAGCCTCCGGACAATGAAACAAAAGGAAGAAAAACAAATGTTCAAACAAGACAAATAAGTCCCAAAGAGGCGAGATTGGTTTTATTCACACCCAAACACATTAGCGCCACTTTACAGAGTTTGCCAGTAAACTGCTACTTTTGTTTTCTCTTCTTTCTTATAACAGCATTGTTTTCCCCTTTGTTCTGTGAGGCGGGCAAAGCTGAGAATGCAAGCTCTGAACGTGATGTCCCGCAGGGCCCATTGACTTGTTTGTACTTTTGCAATTCCTAATGGGGCAGGAGGAAGCAGCCAGCTATTACAGCTGTACGGCGCCACATAATGAGGTGTGTGCATACATCAAATTAAATGGTACCATATTTTTTTGCTGTATGCTGTGGACCTTTTTTGTGGCCAAAAAGATAAACAACGTGGTCATCGCACTCCTCTGCTGTTTTTGTGATTATTTTGCAAATCCCCAAATTACGAGATGCTGGAGGGTCTGATTATTGCCGCTAGTGTTACTAATTGATTTTTCTTTCATATTTCCTTTGTGCCAATGCTCATAGACTCACCCTTTGAGGACTTTAAACATTTTTTTTACCCCTTTGTTTTTTTCCCTTTGTTTGAAATCTTTAGATAGTACTAAACTATCCTTCTGCCTTTAATGGTGGTAGTAATCGGTAAGCTCGCATCTGATGTTTGTTTAAAACCATCCTCTTTGGATTTGAACCTCTGATGAAATGTGCAGTCTTGCACTGCATGCTTTAATACTCTTGACTGACATGCTTAAGAAATTGCTTATCTGTATCAATTTCGTAATATAAATACAATGACTGAACTATCTAAATTGCCTGAGTCTATAATTGTGTCCTGATGTTTTTTATTTGAAAGTGAGTTAAATTTACTTTTTTTGATCTAAATGCGTCGTAGGGAGAATCATCAAATATTTTCAGAATATCAAGTTCTGCTTCTTTTCTCTGTGTCAAAGAAGTAGTGCTTCTAGCATCTATAAATCCGTTAGGCTTAATTTCTTTAGGAGATTGGGGTTTCCCAATGCAATACTTCATTTTTACAGTATGGTCTTAAGAGTAGTGTATTTTAACCTTATTTTAAGCTTGTGAGTTAGTCACCAATTAATGGTCCTTATTGACTGGCAAACGTTGACCCCCTGGTCTGAGAACTGCTCTTCTACCCGTAGCTCCGCTGTCTGCGCGCTCACCGCCGACCCCGCTCACCTCCTCCTGGGAGATGTTCGAGGCTGCCCTGTTGTGCCTGGTCTGATTTCTATTTATTTTGTGGTGTCATTCTTGTGTTTTCTAGGCTTACTGCCTACTGTATTTTGCTTTTTATTATGTATTTTATTCTGTTGTGTTCTGTTGCATTTTATTCTGTTGCGTTTTTTTGCCAGTCCGCCACTGCTTCCCCTGTGGCCCCTCCCCCCTGCCGGTTCTTGCTCCCATCTCCCAGCTGCACGTCCCTTCCCCCTTCCCTATTTCATGGCAGCCACTGCAGGGGAGAACGAGCAAGTCCTCTGACCTCCTGGTCTGAGAACTACTCTTCTCCCGCAGCTCCACTTTCTGCGCACTCGCCGCCGACCCCGCTCACCTCCTCCTGGGAGGTGTTTGAGGCTGCCCAGTCCGGCTTAGGCCTGCCTCATGCTGCCTCGGCTCCTCCTGCCGTGCTTGGTCTGATTTCTACTTATTTTGTTGTAGTGCCATTCTTGTGTTTTCTAGGCATACTGCCTACTGTATTGTGCTTTTTATTCTGCATTTTATTCTGTTGTGCTCTTTTGCATGTTGTTCAGCTTGCCACTGCTTCCCCTGCGGCCTCTCCCCCCTGCTGGTTCCCGCTTCTGCCTCCCAGCTGCACGTCACTCCCCCCTCCCCTATTTCATGGCGGCCGCTGCGCGGTCGCGCCAAAGGCAAGCTCCTCGGCACCCGTCCGTGACCCAACCACATCCGGCGCCAGGGACCCTGGATCATCGACCAGCCAACACTACAACTCAGCCACCCTCCCCGCAGTCAACCCCAGAAGAAACAACAACTGTCAGCAGTCCATGCCAAACACAACCCACAGCCAGTTCTCCTGCCACCACTGCCACCAGACCTTCACTACCACCACCACCGCCCCCGCCGCCAACGCCCTAAGATGCATCCTCCTCAATTTGTATTCCATGCACAGACACGTCGTAGAGATCTGGAACTTCCTGGATACCCTCTCACCCGATGTCGCCTTCTTTAAAGAAACCTGGACCAACGCCTCCTTGGCCCCTGACATCGCCATCCCAGACGGATATAAGATCCAGGAAGGACTGTCCCAACCACCGTAAGGAGGACTCGCCATTGCACACAAAAACTCCCTCCCCCTCTCCACCTCAATCGACACCTTCCCCGCGGCCGAACACCTGCACTTCCAGATCCAGACCAGCGCCAACTCCACACTCCGCGGCACCCTCACCTACAGACCCCCCGGATCCCGGGCCTCCTTCGCCAACACCATCACCGACCTCATTGCACCCCACACCATCGCCTCCATGAACTACATAACTCGTCAGAGGCCTTAACTTCCACCTCGACAACCCCAGAGACCCCAACTCCACCACACTACAGGTCAACCTCGACAACATCGGACTGTAACAGCTTGTCACCACACCGGCCCACATGGCAGGACACACCGTCGACCCCATCTTCACAGGAGGAGACAGCGTCCATATCAGCCACACCACACAACCCCCATGGACCGACCACCACTGCGTACATTTCCTCGTCGAAAAACCCAAGCTGCCCAAATCCGCTCCGTACCCTTCACTTTGGAACTGGACCAGAGTCACCGAGGAGCAGCTTAACTCCACCCTCACCTGGGACACCCCTACCATGGCAACCAACACCAACAACAAAGCCTGGGAACGTCACACATGGATCTCCAACTGCGCAGACAAGCTCGCCCTGATACGCAGAATTACAATGCACCATCAACACCACCTTCAAGACAGGCACTTTTCCCGATGACTGGAAACGCGCAAAAGTCAGACCCCTGCTCAAGAAGCCCTCAGCAGATCCCATGGACCTCAAGAACTACCGGCCCATCTTGGTCCTCCCCTTCGAGGTAAAAGTTGCTGAGAAGACCGTCAGCGCAGAACTAACAAGGTTCCTCAAAGACAACTCCATCCTCGAACCCTCTCAGTCCAGATTCAACAGCAACCACAGTACCGAGACCGCCCTACTCACCGTCACAGACGACATACGCAAACTCCTCAACCAAGGCCACACTGCAGCCCTGATCCTACTTGACCTGTCAGCAGCATTCAACACCGTCTCCCGCCGCACACTCGCCTCCAGACTACACAATGCAGGCATACAAGGAACTGCCATCGATTGGATCCGCTCGTTGCTCACTTGCATAAGCCAAAGAGTCAGACTGACACCCTTCCTCTCTGAACCCACGGAAATCAACTGCAGAGTGCCCCAGGGATCATCTCTCAGCCAAACTCTCTGCCACGTCTACAAGGCCCCGCTTGTCGCCATCGTCAGACAGCACAGCCTCAGCATAGTATTCTATGCTGACAACACCCAGCTCATCCTCTCCCTCACCAAAGACCCAACCACCACCAGACTCAACTTCCAAGAATGAATGAAGAACGTTGCATCCTGGGTGAGCAACATCTGCCTGGAGCTCAACTCAGAGAAGACTGAAGTCCTCATCCTCAGAACCATCCCATCAGCATGGAACAACACCTGGTGGCCCACCACCCTTGGCTGGCCCCACCCCCATGGACCACACCAGAAACCTCAGCATCGTACTCGACTCCTACAGCTCCATGAACCGACAGGTCAACGCCGCCGCTTCCAGCTGCTTCAACACCCTCTGCATCCTCCGTAAGACATTCAAATGGCTCCCCCCGAGTCAAGGAAGACAGTTACCCACGCACTCTTATCAAACAGACTAGACTATGAAAACACCTTCTATGCCGGCATAAACAAGTCCCTATTCCTCAAGCTCCAAACAAAACAGAGCACCTCAGCCAGTCTTGTCCTCGGTATCCTTCGACACAAACACATCAGCCAACACTTTCGGAATCTCCACTGGCTCCCCATCGAGAAGAGAGTTACTTTCAAGATACTCACCCATGCCTACAAATGCCTCCACAAAACCAGACCCCAATACCTCAACAATAGAATCACCTTCTACGTACCCAAAAGAGACCTCTGATCTGCCAACCTCGTCCTCGCCGAGACCCCAAGCATCCGCAGAGCCAAAGCAGGAGTAAGAGCCTTCTCCTATATCGGTGCCAAGACCTGGAATAAGCTCCCGATCGACATGAGACACGCCCCCTCCCTGAACACCTTCAGGAAGGCGCTCAAGACCTGGCTTTTCGACTAAACAGAACCGCGGACCCCACCCCAGTGCCTTTCAGACCCTCACGGGTGAGTAGTGTGCTTACAATCTCCCTGATTGATTGATTGAATATTGTGTTTTTGACACCCTAATTCCCACCCCTCCTATCGGTGACAAAAGATACATCAGAGGGCCGTTTGCCTCAGTGGTGAGGCTAATACCGTAATCTGAAAAGCTTTAGAGTGCCCAATGCAGTTAGAGACATACATGAGTAAGTAGTGAATTGAAAGTTAACTTAAAATATTTATACCGCTTCCGCTGGAAAAAATCCTATGTATAAGGTACTCATTTCACCATCTTTAGTCTACCAAATCTCCCTCTTTCAGTGCCCTCTGTCCATAGCCATGCTTTTGCAACTTCCTAAGTCCAGTAATCCTTTAGTTTTTAGGGCCATATATAAGCAGGATCTAGTTAGTGCTTCTCCACATGTCACCAGGAGCTCATCTCAAAATAGCGCTACTGAGCTAGTAGAGAAAACAAGTTTCAAATCCCGGCCTCAGCTCAACATCCTGTGATTCTGGGCAAATCACTTAATATGCCTGGATTTAAAACAGAAAAACTTATAACATGATTTAGCTTTCTTGCAAAGCACTCTTGCATCCTCGGACCAAGTTTGCAATATATCAAACTGCCAAACATGGTATTGTGCTGTCTTGAAATCATTTACACAGTCCCAGTCCATAATAATCCTATTTGTTAAAGAAGCAGAGCATCCTTTTGTGATGCCTTCAGTCATAAAATAATTCTTGTTTCCTCGTCAGCTATCTGTAAGGACCTCCTTTCCCAGTTTCCATCCTCTGCCATGGCCTCATTTAGCAGTTTCCACAGTTTAAGAAAATCTACTTTCTATTGTTCTCAGACCAGAAAGACCTCCTTGTTTCAATATGCTCAGTCAAGGAGGAACATATTATCCAGTGCCTGCATCCTATCCAAACAAGCTTCTTATTAATCATGATCAGTCCAGCATGTCCACAATTTTTACTGTCAAAGGACAGTACTCATTAGGTTTCACATGCTCAGTGATTGCGCTGTGCTTGTGAAATCTATTGTATTCAATATATCATAAAATGTGCTAAGATCCTGCCTTACCTTCTTATTCGTCTGTGTGCTTGTCACTTTACTTTTTCTTCGTTTCCATTGGTTGTAGCATTGTATTTCATTTATTTTTGGATGTGCTTCTCTTATCAGGATCCCGTGCCCAATTACTCATGCTCATCCACTTTTATGGTGGTACTCCTTTTTAGGTTTAACCTGGGATCTGACTCATTTTAACTTATGTTTGCATACTTTTGTTACTACATTTGAAGAATGTCTTTTCCAGTAGCACACACATCTACATTTCTTTCTCCAATACTTTTATTATTTCATTGGACCTTTAATTAACTTTCCCTGGCTGCACCTATTTTTTTCCATGATGGGATTGGACTCCTTTTAATAAATGAGTGCCATGGACTCAATGGAGACCTCATGATCCCAGGTCTGGCACAACACTCACCAGTCCCCCTGGAGCAATGCGTACTCACCAGCACCACCCAGGCCGAAGCGGACACCCACTCTAGTGCTCCCTTTTGTTGCAGGAGCCGGCGCTTACAGGGACCCCCCTGCGGCCATATCAAAGGTATTTGTTCGACCAAGCATGGAGGAAAAGTGAGCTGCTCCCCTCACAGCTGTGTATCTGGGTTTGATTGTTTTAAGTCACATCCTTCTTCAAAAGCATACTTTACCTTATTGAAGCTCTGCTGGAAATCTAGCTGTTTGAGGTGTGCGTCCCACTGCTACTCGGCACCTTGTGCAGTTGGGTACCGACTGTCCAACAACTACGTCCTGCTTGGATCTAGCTAAAAAACCAGAGCCTTTGCAGATGTTATGAATACCACCGTCTGCTACTTCTAATATGGGTTTTAACAGTCTGGTCCCAGTCCCTCTCACCCACAGCCCTATTCAATTTGAAATTTAGCTGGGCATGTGAGTGCTACCGTTTATCACATATGCACTCTCCTTGGCTTCTCTCATTCAGAGCACTGGTAATGTCAGCTCTTTCTAAGCCACCGTTCTTCCCTATGCTCACCAAATGCAAACAGATCTCAGCTGCTCTCATGCAACAGAAAACACAATATGGATTGGAAGCCCAAGACCCAGTTCTCTCAGATTGGATCTCTGAAGATTGTAATCCGCTGATGCTGTGATTCGACGCTCTGTCGCGTAAGACTACCCTGATGGGGCAAGGCTGTTAACAATACGCAAAAAACTCTGTATTCACTACCCTAAAGCTGAATGAATTGGCTGCACTGCCTTCATGCACCGGGGACAAAAAGGAATGGAAGTTTTAACTGTATGCCTTAAACTCCCTGTGCTGTGGACGGCAAAGTTTCCCCACCACAGTGCCACATTCACTTGAGGGCCCACCATGGTCTTTTGCTCTGATCCTCAATAGCACACACTTGAGTGACCAATGTGAATTTGTACGCACAAATGCTGACTTTTATTTTTTACATGTGTGTTTAAGCATTTCTACCCATTAACCTGAGGGCATTTTAATGCGAACCTCACACATGCAGTATCTAATGCTTACTGCGCCTTCTAAGCTCTGCGGCTTACTGCCCACAAAATGTGTAACTGCTAGTTACTTCTGTCTACAACCATATAAGCTCTGTCATAAAAGAATTTCTAAGCACTTTCACTCTGACATTGCGCTGGCAGTCAGATACTGCTCACCCACCACTCACACAGTGCTGACTCTGCACTCACACACCATTGACATACCTCTCACCCAGTACTCACATTCCTCTCACCCTCCACTTACACCTCCCACCTCTCATCCTGAACTTAAACTGCTCATCCTGCACTTATACTATTGACATACCACTCATCCTATACTTGCACACCTCTTACCGTGTACAGTGTAACATCTCTCACCCTGTACACTGACACAATTCTCATTCTGCACTGAACACACATCAATCACCATACACTGAAGCACTTTTACCCTGTACTCAGAGACTTATCACCTTTCATTCATGCACCACTCACCATGTACAGAGAGAAATCACACCATTCTCCCTGCACTCACTCATACACTGCTCCCACACCTCTTAACTCATTAATAACCCCATAGGCGTAACCTAATGCATTTATCAATGCTTGTTTTTGAGTATCATCAATCCAGCATGAATTACTTCAATAACAATTGATAATGGCTGTTTTGTATCTGTAAAGTACACTTAATCATCACACAATCCATAATTAATCTTGCACATACATTGTATCCTGCAATCAATGTGTTATAGTTTTTACTAACATATGCAGTGATGCTTTTGCCCAGCTTTGATTGTGAGTTTGAACTTATAATGGTCTCCTAATTTGTGTCTCTTTTTCAACATTTGGTTTTTCCTGACCCTAAGACAGATGGAATCAGAAAAGTACTGCAAAGAATTGTGTGAAAAAAACTGAAGGTTTTATTAATATGCTTAAGTATAAGAGCAGCATGTTTTTCCTCATTTGCTTTGTGTGTCTTTATTTAGATCCTCTGGGAGGATATTGATATTTGATGGTGAAGGTACACAATGTGGCATTGCTACATCATGCTGCGTGCATGCTGCATGCAAAAGAATACAAGTAGGCAAGACGTGTTTTCAGAGGAATGCATCTAATCCCTTTGCACTAAAATAGACATGCAACTGAAAGTGTTTTCAGTCCTTCAAGGGCTGTATCATGATGGGCTACGCTGGTGCCTTCAGTGTGCAAAGTGAATTCATCTAACCCAATATCACTCTGAATGAGTAGATTATTTGAGACAGCACAGCTCAGAAACAGAAAAAAGACAACCCCCACCTCACTATTTCTAAGCTTAAAATCAAGACACAACTCTGAGACGTCAGCTTAAATTAATTTACTTTACACAATGGAGGTGAATAAAAACACTCTGCTATGCGATGAGCCAGCACAGCCCATCATGATTAGTCCTCAAAAGCTATTGCTATGGTCTTCCATATGCGAATTTGGATCGCACAGCATCTTTAATCTGCTGGACTATGCATATGGATCACAGGTGCCATCAATCAAGTCTTAAAGTGCAATGTACTGGTAGGTACAGTTAAAGAATTGTCACTGTAGTTCGAAATCTTTACATTATGAGAGATAAATTATTTACTGTGCAATATCATATGAGGTATAACATAAAACGTTACTGTTAGACCTGGCTTGTCCAGCTGTGTTAGACCTGGCTTGTTCAGTGGGTTTATCCCAAGACTTTTTGCTTAGTGGCCTTATGTTTCTGACCTGTTTTCGTTGGTTTTAGGACTCTGGGCACTTTACCACTGCTATTCAGTGCTTAAGTTTATATGCTGTGTGTGTCAATTGTTATTATGGATTGGTGATTCCAAGATTGGCATATTTGATTTACTGGTAAGTCCCTAGCACAGTGCACTGTGTGTGCCCAGGGCCTGAAAATCAAATGCTGCTAGTGGGCCTGCAGCACTGATTGTGCACCCACATGAGCAGCCTGTAAATGTAATTCAGACCTGCCACTGCAGTGTCTGTGCGCAGTTTGGTACTGCCATGTCAACCTGGTAAGACCACCCACTTGCCAGGCCCTAACCTTCCCTTTTTTAGCATGTGAGTGACCCCTAAGGTAGGCCCATGGTACCGCTGTGGGTAGGGTGCAGTGTTTGTGAAAGGTGGGACACGTCCTCATGTGTGTGGCATGTCCTGATAGTGAAATACTACCAATTTTGTTTTTCACTATTGAAAGGCTATCTGTCCCATAGGATAGAATGGGAGTTTATTTATAACATCTTATAACTATAACTTCGCATTGGGATAAGATAGAAAGATGGAGTTTAATATTCCTGAACTCAGAATATAAAAATGCATCTTTTAGTAATGATGATTTTCATTCTGCATGTTTGAAAATACCACTTTTAGAAAGTGGGTATTTTCTTGCTTAGCCATCCGGTGTGCCTCTGCTGGTTTGTGTATTGACTGTATGGCTTTGGAGTGACAGGGGCTGGAGATGTGCAGTCTCTCAGGCAACCACCGGGGCGAGGAGGGGTTTGATGTGTATCCTGCCTCTCCTAAATGAGGCAGGTCTGGGCTGAATAGAACTGTGCTGCATTCAGATTAGGGGGAGGAGTTCTCACTAGCACCTGAATACTCCCGGTCTGTATTTAGAGAGCTGGTGCTGCTGGACTCTGCCTTCTGTGAGTCCTACCCTTGCCTGAGGTGCCTCCTGCAGTCAAAAGGCCTCAGAAGTGGGTTTTGCAGCTGATCTCTGCAAGAACCGGTGCGAACCATTGCAAAACTGTGCAAAGCCTCTCGGAACTGATGCCGGGCGACCCTAACCCGCGCCACTTCCCTCCCGGTGACACAAAGCCTCGCCGCCCAGCCCCAGCACCAACACTGGATGACGAAAAGCCTTGCAAAGCGACACCTCACCTCCGGTTTACAACACATCGCACTTGGACGCCAAGTCTACAAGAACACCGGTGCTGCAGTAAAAACTGACGCATCACCTCCCCACACAGTATGAAACCGACGCATCATCTCCTCTTCAGTAAGAAACCGACACATCACCTCCCCTGGAGTAAGGAAGTGAAGCATCATCGTACCTGGGCATAAGGTGTTTTTGTTTGTGACTGTGAAGCATCTAATGTACTTTGTGTTGAAAGTGTTGCATCCATAGTTTGCTATGGACAAACTGTTTCTACCATGTGAAAGTCATATTTTGATTACTGTATTGTAGATTTTTGTCGCTTTGGTCTTGTTTGGTTTATATAAAGTGTACTTATTTTTCTAAACTGGTGTGGTGTCCATTTGTAGTGTTTTCACTGTATTACTGGATGTGTGCACAAATGCTTTACACACTCCCTCTGAGATAAGCCTGTCTACTCGTGCCAAGCTACCAAGGGGGTGAGCAGGGGTTATTTTAGAAGTGTATCCCCCTTACCCTAACTAGGAAGAAGGGTCCCTACTTAGACAAGGGTGCAAACCATTGCCAACTAGGGACCCCCATTTCTAACAGTCACGTATTCTTATTGCAGACATTGTGGGTAGCAAAAAGGGCTGATACTCACAAAGTAGCTTACTCCATCTATGAACTTGAAAAAGTAATACCGAGGGATCAGTAAAGGATGACATAGGCATCTGGGCAATGAGGCTTTAAGAAATATAGCTAGTGCCAGTTCTCTCACAAGTCACACTAATGCGCACATGGGTATAACAGCTGTCATTCATGAATTCGCAGTCTTGGAACAATTGAAAGGAACTTGATATAGTCCCTCTTACAGCATTTGTACTGCATATTTCTAAAGGGGGCACTTTCTAAAGGGGGCAATTACTTTGACAGGGCAGATCATGAGGCTGGAACAGAAGAGGTACAAAAGGTTTGGTGGTTAACTCCGGTCGGCTTTGATGGCCATTCACCAAACTTTACTGGAGTACTTTGTTTCAAAAACAAACTTCCAAAGTGGGGGGTTGTTATTGAAAAGCAATTAACTAATGACCTCCACACTCAAGGAGTTTTCTTTCCCTGGTGTGTGGGGGGTGGGGGGGGCATCATGTTTTTTGTCCCTCACAGCTAGGTTATACCATAGGTTTGATGGACAGGCTACCCCATCCCATTTGTGTCAAAGTACCCTGTCCACCAGTCTCTAAATCGGGCCATAAACCACTTTTCTATTGCAGAACATATTGCCACAAGCCAAAAGAAATTTTGCCAACCCCAGTTAGATTTCCAATGGCCAATAAACCTCTGTGTAGACCAGGCTTCTCCAACGAGTAGCTTGTAAGCTACTGGTAGCTCTTCAGCTACCTGCAAGTTGCTCTCCAATGTGCAGCAAAGCACACTAAATTAGAAGCTTTTGTTTAGTTGAATTAACATATGTATCTCAAAATTGAAAGGTGTGTCTTCACAATGAAAATGTGTGTTTTCAGAACTCAGAAACTGACGTTTAGAGAAAAATGGATTCCCAAAATATATTTAATGCTTATGTTTGTGTGCAAAATCATGTAATATTAGCCTGTTGCCTGGCGCATTTGAGCTATGGATGCTGGGTAATACCCTTGTAGAGGCATTCCAAGTTGCAAAAAACCTTTTTACATTAGTGCTGGCAACTCTTCATGATGCACTGAGGTGATCACTGTTGATAATCAGGCATGGGGTGGCCACTAACATAATCTTGCCTGATGTGGTCACTATTACAACACTAATAATTTTCGTTGCTCAGGAACATTTCTATTGAACAGAAGTAGCTCTAGTTACTGAAAAGGTTGGAGACCCCTGGTGTAGACTATGCTCATGTGGCTGGGAAAACCTATAGGTGCCTCAGTAACACCTGGTGGACTAGGTCACAGACACCAGATCAGTGTACACAACATTACAAGAGACACATGGTCTAGTACTGAGATCAACTCTGCATTGGGAGGATCATTGGAGTGTATGTCTTGTATAGTTTGTGACAGGTTTTTCTGTTAAGGATAAGAACCCTCACCCACCCCTAGGGGGCGAGCTTCATCATATGGTTCCTCCTCAAACCATTAGCGGTATCTCAGGGTGTTGGATACTATTTACCTTGGCAGTTAAGGAACTCATTGAAGGATGGTTATTTTTTGAAAAAGGGGAAGGGCTCTATATTAGACTGGTGTGGGTGAATGAGATGTGCAGAATGCAAAAAGGAGGAATTAAAACTACTGCAAGGTGAACTAAGAACTGTGGTATGCTCTGTACAGAATGTTATCACTCGTGTGGGGTTCTATGTTCCACTTGTAACGGGCGGTGGATTGGAGCTATGTGCGTCTTGGATGTGGTTGTCTAAGCTGTTCTTCCTTACCTGGAATAAACCCAACTGGAAACCTAATTTGGCTACTTTGCTGCTTACTTCACATTGGCGACGATCGGGATTAAGGGAGAACAGCGTTCACTGGACCAAGACAATTTATTTTTTATTTTATTTTTTTGTCCATTAAAGTGCGATTTCACACGCATCGGCGGCTGATTAAATAACCGTGCTTTGATTGCACCTGTGGCAGAATTACTGACTCCGAGTCAAGATCCGGACGTGTTGCTGATAAAGAGACCATCAGTTTTTCATGGTGCTCGTTTTAAACTAAGAAGTCTTTCTCGTCTCCAGTCTACCGGATCTATCTGTGGTGAAGACCGTGGTTTGTGAGGGTGTTTACAGCTGGATTTGCGATCAGCGGAATCAATATACATACATTTTATTACACTTTAACTTTTAACTTTCACGGATCATCAAAAGTAAACAACTCACGTCCAACGGAGTTTGGAATGCCATGGTTCGGTCCCCGCGCCTCTGCATCTCCACGATCGAATGACGACGAACAACGCTGACGCTGAGAGCACACGTAACACGCTGAGAGCGTGATTTCATCACACGTTTGGCGGCCATATTCAAGGAAATATTCAACTACTAGCGCGTTTCTATACAGCTAGTCTACAACCGCTACGGCTATTCAATGGAAAAGGAAAGGCGAGCACTAACTTTGGTGATTCACACACCACTTACGTAAAGAAAGAATTCTTCCGTTTTTTTTTCCTAAATTTATCTGTTTACTGTCATTTATTGTTTTGCTCTCTTTTGTGCCATATGTTATAGGGAAACGTTTTTATTCAGAGTGTGAAATGAGTTTGTAAAATACTATCCACAGTAATAATATCCACAGTAATTTTAAAATTCAATTGCATTTTCAGTGTAAGAGGTTTACTTCATATTTAACATGTCAAACATTTCTGCTCCCCCACATTTCCTACCTTCTGTGGGCGAGCCAAAAATGGAATGGGACTTATGGTATCCCATGTTCATAGCCTATGTAGAAGTTCTGGAAGAGGATGGTTGTACTCCCAAAAGGAAACTAGACCTTTTGAGACACTGTTTAGGGGGTCAAGGTATTAAAGAGTTTGACAATTTACCTTCCTTGGAGAGCGCAGAAGGAGTAAATGTTTTCGAAGTCGCAGTAAAAAGAAAATGAGTATTAGATTTGGAAAAAAACCCAATGTTGTAATGGAAAGATTTAAATTTTATTCCCGCGCACAAAAAGAAGATGAGTCTATTGAAACTTATGTATCTGCCCTACGCTCATTAGCAGGCTCTTGTGCATTTGATACTATCAATTATGAGCAAGTGTTAAGGGATCAAATAATGATGAAAACAAAAAGTAAAGACTCAGCTCTGCCCGTAAGACACAGAGTACGTAATGTACCTTTGGCCTACCGCACTAAATTGAAGGACATATTGGTTGATTTGGTGTCAAGAAACGTCATTGAACCAATTGAATCTTCCCCTTGGGTTTCTCCGGTGGTTCTTTCGCTCAAAAGCAATGGTGATTTACGCTTGTGTGTCGATTTACGCAGTCTAAACAAAGAGATCTGGATCGACAGACACCCATTGCCAAACATACATGAGATGATCTCAACACTCTCTGGTGCGTGTGTGTTTTCCACTGTAGATTTGGCAAGTGCGTACCATCAGATTGTTTTACATGAGGAATCTAGATCCCTAACAGCCTTCATCACACCCGAAGGCATGTTTACATTTTTAAGGATGCCTTTTGGGTTAGCTAGTGCAGCTTCAGTTTTTCAAAGGATCATGAAAGAGGTGTTGGAGAATTGTCCTGGTGCGATTGCGTTCCAGGACGATATTTTAATTTTTGGAAGAAATTTCGAGGAACATGATGCCAATTTAAAAAAGGTTTTAGATGCTGTACAAAACAAAGGGCTAACATTGAAATTCTCTAAATGTAAGTTTAGGAAAAGTAGAGTAGAATATTTAGGACATGAAATATCAAGTGAAGGAATTAAACCTAAAGTAGACCATGTGAGGAGTGTCCAAAAAGCGCCGGCACCTACCAATAGAGAGCAATTGCTATCTTTTTTAGGTTTGACTGAATTTTATAGCAAATTTGTGAAGAATTATTCTTCAAAAGTATTCCCCCTACGTGAATTATTAAAGAAAAATGCGAAATTCATCTGGGGTAACCAACAGAATTTAGCCTTTGAAATTCTAAAAAACGATATCAGTTCTGCTCCTTTCTTGAGACCATTTGAGATTGGTGGTGAATGCATAGTGGCTGTGGATGCTAGTAGTACAGGTTTAGGGGCGGTACTGATGCAGAAGAACTTTGGAGAGGAGTTTGTGATATCTTATGCCTCTAGGTCGCTACGAGGGGCAGAATTCAACTACTCCACAATTGAGAGGGAGTTGCTCGCTTGTACTTGGGCGGCACAACATTTTAGGCAATTTTTGTGGGGAACAAAGTTCCAATTGAGGACAGACCATAAACCTCTAATTAATATGTTAGCGGCTGGTGGGGGCAGAACACTTACAGCGCGGTTAGCAAGACTAGCTGCAAAATTACAAGAATATCAGTGTTCTGTGGTGTATATTCCTGGCCGGATGAATGTACATGCAGATTGTATGTCACGATTGTCTTTGCCTTGTTCCGATGTCCCAGATTTAGATGGGGAGAAAGAAGAATGTGATGTAGCATTCACCACGGAGGATATTAACCACAGTATGGGTTCAAGTTGTTTTTCAAAAGAGCTGTGGGATAGAGAAATGTCTAAAGATGTTACACTGAACAATGTGATAAATTATCTCCGTGTTGGCTGGCCGGAGGAGAGGAAGCTAAATGGAGATATCAGTTTGTTTTTTAAAATAAGAGACGAACTTATGTTCTCACATGGTTTTGTAAGTAGGGGTGACAAAATAGTACCTCCACTAGGAATTAGAAACAATTTAATTAACCTATCCCATGAAGGACATATGGGCATGTCATGTACCAAAAGACGTTTAAGAGAATTTTACTGGTGGCCTTGCATTGACAACATGGTTGATAAATGGGTTAGGAATTGTGCTTTCTGCTCCAAAAGTGATAAGACTGTCAAACCGCTATCGGTGGGTGTTTCACCGATTGAGTATTCACAAGGACCATGGGAAAAACTGGGTATTGACATAATTGGCCCTTTGGGTCTTACACCTGTGAAAAATGTTTTTGCATTAGTACTAGTGGACTATTTTTCTAAATGTCCGGAAGTCAAAATTGTGGACAAAATCACAACGACGCAAGTTATAGAGTTCTTGGATAATGTTTTTAGCAGGGAGGGTTTGCCTGCTGAACTTGTTTCTGACAATGGCCCACAATTCATTAGTAAAGAGCTAGAATTGTTCTTAAATAAGTGTGGTATTATCCACAAGAAAGTGTCTAATTACAATCCTATGGCCAATGGCCAAGTGGAACGATTTAACAGAGTGGTAAAAGAATCTATACAATTGGCTGTTAAAAGTAACTTAGATTGGAGGAAAGCTTTGAGAGCCACTTTGCTAACATATC
The DNA here is from genome assembly GCF_964204655.1 of Triturus cristatus. NCBI lineage: Eukaryota > Metazoa > Chordata > Amphibia > Caudata > Salamandridae > Triturus > Triturus cristatus. The sequence continues at coordinate 517,966,995 of NC_140588.1, forward strand.
ATACTTCTCCTCATTCTGTAACTGGCTGTTCTCCATTTGAGATGTTAAGAGGGAGGAAAGCAAGTTCGAAACTCAGACCTTGGTGGTTAAAATCTAACGATTTTAGTGATCCTTTGGTAGATGTTGAAGCTGTCAGAGAACGTGTACTAAGATACCAAGACAAAATGCGAAGTGGAAGTTGCACAAAACGTCTTTCCAACCATAAAATTGAAGTTGGTGATTTGGTACGTGTCAAGTTTGGGTGTCCTGCCAAAAAATGGTCTAAGTGGTCTGATCCCCTCAAAGTGATTGAGGTTTTTAGCAAAGCTGTTAGAGTTCAAGGTGGGAAGATGTGGAATTTTAGACGAGTATCCATGTATAGGTCTAACAATGATTTTAGCAAGTTAGACGTCATGCCTAAAAAGGATTTGGGAACTAAAGTGAATTTGGATGACTGTCAAAATTTCTTTGATACTTTTGATGGTTCTTCTGGGCAAGATTTTTGTGTTTCTTCTGCGAATGTTCAAGGAGCTCCGATAGACTCAACTTTAAGCCCAGACAATGTAACAACAACCTTAGCTCTTCCTGTGAATCGTAATGTGGCACCTGGGGTTTTGGGTCTGAGACAAAATGATGAGGTATCTGTTCTAAGGAAAAGTTCTCGCATTAGGAAATTACCTGTTAAATTGAATGATTTTGTTAGATTTTGATTTCTTTCAAATGTTAACTGTGTAGTTTCTTTGGGTATATGAATGTTTTTTTTTTTTTTTATTTGAGGGGGAAGGTGTGTGGTATGCTCTGTACAGAATGTTATCACTCGTGTGGGGTTCTATGTTCCACTTGTAACGGGCGGTGGATTGGAGCTATGTGCGTCTTGGATGTGGTTGTCTAAGCTGTTCTTCCTTACCTGGAATAAACCCAACTGGAAACCTAATTTGGCTACTTTGCTGCTTACTTCAAGAACCATTGTTATTTTGTGTCCACAGGGGGTGGAGTTAAAAACAAAAATACATCCATAGGGATATTTTTAACACAATCTTGATGCAGGGGTTAACATATTTCTGCCTTGTTAAACCCTATGAAGAGGTATAAGGCATATGTAGGGACCAAAAAGTGGCATGCCACTCTACTCTATATTAAAAAAAATGCCATATCTCATGTGGTAAAAACTAGCGATTTGTCAAAACTGTAAGGGTCTCCACAACTGTCTCCACCTAGAACAAAGATAATACAAGAAGGTGGAAAATCTCGTAATGAACCTAATAAACTGTATCACCCCAATCAGAGGTTCATGGGTGATGTAAAACACTAGCAGCTGGGTGTGTTGTAACACGTGGTGGAGCATGCAACTATGCGATCACTGCAAAAAAGACCCGTGCAAAAGTGAAAGACAGGAAAAAGGTTACTATAATTGATGTAATTACTTACCATACATATGCCAGATTTTTTGCCTCTACTTGAGCCACTCAGACAAGGCAACCATACCTAATACTACAGAAGTATTAATAATAAGACATTACCACTGACCATAGCAAATTATAAAAAGTCACCAAAACACCATTAGTACTTAAAATGGGGAGAAAAACACCCAGCTGAGGTGAAGTCTAGCAATAAACAGAATGGCATGCCTTAGGCCCTAGGGAGTGAATGATGCTCAGATTTGTCAAATTAGCAAAATGATTGCCAATCTTATATTCAGAAACAACACCTTACTGCAGGAGCCATAAAAGTTTCAGTTTCTCGTTGTAACAACCATACAATTTGCTGTACTTACAGTCATCAATATAAAATCACAGGGTTCACAAGCGGGCCAGCCTGCCTCACCTCAGTAGTCTGCTGACGCTCTGGTAGCCTATCCAGTCGAGGAGGCACTATGAAAAACATCTCTCATATTAAATAAGCCCCCATCAAATAATTGGTAATATAGTCTGTCATGGTTAGGACATCCAGTTCGGATGGGGTTTCTCTCTATCAGGCAAACAGTATGTCCACTGCTAGACTATCGCTAGACCACCACTCTGGCTCGGTCAGCTGGTAAGCTCAAAGATTGAAAACGAAATTTAATAGATGGACACACATGTACGGAAATCTAGAGAGCTTAGGCTGCACTCAAAGGATGCAGTAGCCCCCAAGATCATAGCAATGTATGAAAATATAATGGTAAAAGTTAAAATGCTGGAGGGCATGTATTCTGATGTTCATCTTCAAGTATGTCTAACAATATTTTTATAAAAGCAAAGTGGTATCCATTTTGAATCTGTCTGGTTTGGCATTGTCCAAGATGGTGCACAGAGACAGCTTCCCCAGATGTTGAATGTGTATTGGCTGCATTTATGTGGCTGGAGGGTGTAACTCCAGACAGTGAGTTGTGGAACATGGTGAATGGCCTCCCTTTAGAAATTCTGTGAAGTTTTTGCGAACAAGGGGCTGCTGATTACGTCTTGAAGCACTGCCCTTTGGAAATAAAGGAGGTGTAAGACGTGGAACTGCAGATTGTATTGTACAAGGGAAGGAGCCCTTTAGGTGAGGGCAAGCCTTTTGTCTTGCTTGATCACACTTTCAGTTGGGCAGATGACAGATAAGTGTAGAAACCTCACACCCCTTTCTGCCTCTGTTGTGGGTGCTCCTGGTTGTAAACTACTCTGCTGTCATGGGCATTGATACACAAAGGCTGTGTCTGGAGAGCAGCCTGGAAAGGATAGTTGAAATGAGGACCACCCCCAAAGTGGTTGGAATGCATGAGACAGTGGATGCACCTGCGGGCATGAGTTAAGTACAAAATCTGGGGCACATTTAAGAGTAAAGGGATAAAGCTTGTTGTTAAGCCAAGAAGTACAACGCACGCTCCGTCACTTTAGAAATGCAGGGCTGCAACATATTTTCAAGAATATGGTGCAGCCCTGCATTCCTCCCTGCGCTGGTGCTAAATTTAGCTGCCTAGCGCCAATGCAGGCACCTTGCAAGGGTTTCGGCATTGCAGGGGAAGATTGTTTATGTGCAGGAAGGTGTGCCTTCATGCACATAAACAATCTTTAAATGGCGATTTGTAACTTCTATATGTGTTGCTCAAGTTGCAAAAAATATATATTTTTTAAATTATTCTTTATGTGCAGGAAGGGACACCTTCCTGCATATATTGGCGTCTTAATGTTTTCATGTGTGCTGCACAAGGTAGCACACATGGAAACAGCAAACACAAGCAGAAATTAAATCTTCCTCCTCATTTCGCCAGGGTAAGACCAGGTGTTCCTTGGTCTCAATTTTGGTGCTGCCCCATATTTACTATCACCCTTGTAAATATGGGCCACAATATTTCCCCCACTTGTAGTTACACAGCTAAAGGGATCGCAGCAGTTCAAAATCACGAATAGCATGTTGATCGCCCCCTAAAATTCCAGACAACTCAAGTCCTGCATCCTGCTCGAGAATAAAGCAAATATCTGTAAGAGCAACTTGCCACAAAGAAAGTCGATTCTCCTTCACATAGTACTAAACACAATGATACTAATTGAATTAAAAGAAGCCCATCAGAGAGTGGATGTTATGTAGAGGAAATTGCAATGGAAGTCATGAGGTCTAAGCGTTCTTTACTTGGAGCTATATGCTAGTAAAGGTGGCGTTCATATTCCAGAAGGGGACAGGACAAAGGTCTGCTACCCATATAATTTCCTGGGGCCCATGGTAGAGACCAGAAGATGTTGGAGTTAGCCTTGTGCTGTGTAACCAGGCTTGGCATTGGCATCGGTGTAGATTGCCCTATTCCAAAGTGCTCTTCCATACGACCAGCTCGCAGCAGTGCATGCCTGGGTGCCAAGGCACCTAACATTCATAAATTCACAGAAAGCCAAACCTAACTTAAGTTCTGACACTTCAGGAAAGTAATCTTTAAAACAGCCCTCCACCCTTAGGGAATACTCTATCTTGATGCAGTGGGGAATCCCTCGCTCCACCTTACCTACTGCTGGCAGAGAAATACCATGCCTACAAAGCTCTTTGAGAGGCACTCACAGCAGGTGAACATCAACAAGATCTTGGGATAGAGGGCTGTACCCTCACCTACCCAATTCTAAATAATCATCAAACCATTTACTTCGAAGTTACTGAAGGTCAGACACTATAAATCTCTCATCCTTGCTAGCTACGTCCAGCAGAACGAAGGGGCATTTACACGACATGAATGGAGCAACATTACTGACCCATTCACCAATGAGGGTGTACTCAGAGGTCCCTCTCAAACACTAAGCACTTGGAAACGTTTCCATTAGTCCCCTTCTGCAAATCACTTGTTACAATAAACAACAGTTCATTTGTTTGGACCCGAATAGGCCTCATCGCATAAGCAGAGCTATCTTTGGCCCGAAAGCACCCATAGGAAGTAAAGTCTTTTACAAAGCAGCATGTTAAATTTCTGTATTAAGTTACTGCTGTTCTTGCATGCATTGGAATGTAGAAATCAATGATGCACCAGTAGTGCCAGCATGTTGATAGCAGACATGTATTAGGGGAACAAAAGATGTCCAAACATATTGTGTAAGTCACAGGATGTGGGCACCACGCGTGCTGGAGGGACAAAAGGAATACACAGATAGTGCAGTGCACTATATGTGAACAGTTCATGGGTTCTAGACCAACAGGTGCACAGGAATAGTATGGAGTGCACAGTGTGTGGACACCACATTAGTGCAGGACCAACAACAGGTGTGCAAACATAGTATGCAATACGTGGGATGCCAATACTGCTAAGGTACTGGAGCAACCAGAGATGAACAAAGACAGGATTGGGTGCTTGGCAGGCCAGCACTGCAAAGGTACTGCATAAGGTGCATGAGATGTCCATCATAGCTTGGTTATTGCACCAACAATATCTGTAAAAACATCATATGCAGTACATAGGATGCCAAAATTACACAGGTATTATTGGCTCAACAACAATATGCATTACATAAGGTGTCATCACACGAAGGTATTGGACCATCAATTGACGTACAAAAATGGTGAGCTGTACACAGAACGTCAATACCATGTTGGAGCAACAAAGGATGTAAACAGATGGTGCAGTGTCTTGGATGTCAGCAACGCACAGGCATTAGATGAACAACAGATGCACAATAACAGTATGGAGTGCACAGCATGTCAACGCCACACTGGTACTGGACTAATAGCCGTACTAACGTAGTATGCAGTGAATAGGCTGTCAACAGCTCTAAGGTACTGGACTCATAGTAAGTGTACAAAAATAGTATGAAGCACACAGCATGTTGACCCCACACTGGAATTGGACCAATAACAGATGTACAAAGATTATATGCATTGCATAAGATATCAACACTGCTCAGGTGTTGAATCCATTATGAAATTACCATCACCACCTTGTGCTTTCAGCACTTGCCCATGGGCATGTCCAACAGTTGCACCTCCACGAGAAATAGGAGATCCTAAAAACATTGTACTCCAGGCAGCACCAGAGAGGTTGATTGAAAGTCACTGTGGTGCACATGCTAACTGCATGCACACATGCTCCTCCTCCCCACAGAGCTGAAGAAGAAACCAAACTCTGACATGGCAAAGATCTTCAAACGAGCCCTGCACTGCAGAAGCTTGCAAGTAGAATGGGGCAATAGAAGCATAGCAGGTCGATGGATGCCCAGCTCACTCTGAAAGTGGTGTACTAGCCTGCAGTCAACTGAGGAGAGGCCAAAGTGGCACAAAACCCAGTCCGCCCTCCCCGCCCTCCCCGCCTCCCCAGCTCATTGAAACACAAAGTTGCAGGAATAAGAGCCTCGGCAGGCTGCTACTGATACAACATTTCTCGAGTACACCAACAAATATTGAAATGGCGAAAGCCTCACAGATTGTTTGTTTATGCCACTGTTTCAATACCACATATATATGCACTTTTTAACTTACCATGGTTAATGAATAAACCGTAAGAGAATAGGGAATTCATTAAAGGTTTTTGACAGTCCACAAGGAAGCGTTTGCTAGAATATAAGACTTAGTTATTTCCATACATGAACACCAAAAATATAACTGGCCTAAATAAAGTGTGGAATGTAAATGGGTTACAATGGCACACAATAGCACTATGCAATGTACTAAATCTGGACCTAAGAGGGTAGAAGGAAAAAACATTTTTGTCAGGCTGTACATTTAACGACACACCCATAAGTCAACTCCTGCATTGTAAGTGCCTTAATAAAGACGGGTTGATTCATACAAGCGATTATGAGTAGGACTAGTACAACAAGAGTGCTCTCATACATTGTCTAGTATGGCTTAGTGAATCAGTCCCAAAATCTCCAAACACCCTATTAGTAAAAGTGCAAAGTAGCACAGTGCTTTCTATTTCAATTAATTATATATGTATATATATATTCCCATTTTAGACGTTTTGGGGGCAAAATCTCAAAGGTATGGTAAGTAAAAGATAACTACAGGAGCACTACTTCACATACTCCAAAATGCCTAGAATGTATTTTCCAATTGTTTTATCAGCAACGCCCTGAATAAAGTCCGAAAAGGATGATTGTTAAAATGTATGGCACTGAAATATGTAATGGATGTGCTACATTTATAAAGCTCAAATGTGAAATGTCCCAGAAGTTCAGCGCCATTAATCGTGGTGGCTGCTGATATCTCAGATTCTTGATCTGTGACATACCAGTAGCGGGGAGAGCTTTCAGCAGAAACAAAAGGAACTTCTGAGATATTTCAGTTTGAGGAAATTATGTGTGTCCCGTTCATTACTTTTCAGATGCAATTTTATTAACTATAACAGGCTCATTTCATTCTGAGTTATGAAGTGAAGTTGAAATTGGATGTAAACAGTGTTTCCAGACGTGTTTTTATTACAAGACGAGTACAAATAGTCTTTGGCCCAAGGGCTTTCCCTGTGGAACATCTTTGTGTTTTACCTGCTGGAAAATGAGTTGAGGAATCAGTTTAAAAAGTAGAACAGAGCATTTTTGTAAGTACTCGGAAAGACTGAACCCAAGTTATTCCGCATTCTGAACTAGAAAACTCACAATTAGGAGGGACTACTGCCTGGGGGTAGTTAGGTGACCATGCAGTTGTAGTTAGGTGACCATGCAGTTGTAGTTAGGTGACCATGCAGTTGTAGTTAGGTGACCATGCAGTTGTAGTTAGGTGTTGTTAGAAATGGGATTTCTGGTTGGCTAGGGCTTGCGCCAAAGCCAGACAGAAACCACCACTCTAGTCAGGGCTGGGGAGTTACACACCAAAGATAACCCCTGCTCACCCCCTTGGTAGCTTGGCACGAGCAGTCAGGCTTATCCCTGAGGCGATGTGTAAAGCGTTTGCGCGCGTACCCAGCAACAACACCCAAGGCCCACCACAAAGGAAACTCCACACAAGGTATTATAGAAAAATAACCTTTGTATTATACACAACACATTAGATAAAAACAGACACTTTACAATGTACCAACAGGCACGGGCAGAATTTACAAGGGATTATATATACAGGGGACAGGGCCACATGGACCACTGTCAGGAATTAGCACTTTGTAGAAATAGCACTTAGAACGTAGGAATAATATTTTAGAACATAGCACATACAATCACTGTAGCACTAAAAATAGAACATATAGCACACAACCAGTAACTACTGGTAACCAGAAAGTACCACCTACGCAACCCTAACCACCTTAGGAAAATGTCACGCAGGGAACCAGGACCTCACTAGCACCACCTGTACTAGGAGAAAACAACCAACCACCTAAGTATCACAATACCTGTAGGGGTAAACGCACATTACACATGACGCATAAAAACATTCAGAGGTGTAGACACAATTCAGGACAGAAAATATCATGAAGGCATTGCGCAGGCGCAAAAAGTACATGTATGAAAATCACCAAGCGCCCTAGGGGAGGGCACAACACAAGATAACTGTCCCCAGGCCAACTGGCCTCTCAGGATGCAGAAATACCCAATATCCAATACTGTCAGGGCGCGACTGCGCAGGCTGCGCAAGCCAGGCGCACAATGCCCAACCTAAACGTGGCAGCTGCCCACTAAGTGCTGGGCAGCTGGAGAATTGAGCGTGGGCACCACGGTGCCTTTTTAGACCAAATGTGGCAGTTGTTGGAGCCTCGGGGCTCTACACAAATCTTCACCCCCTGGAGCGCACTGGCTCCCAACTAATATGTGCCACGAGAGGGGAAGATCAAGGGAGGAACTTGTCCCCACGTTGGAGCGCCTCGCGCTCTGAACAACACTGCCCCCTTCGTTGGAGCGACTTCGCGCTCGTGAGATCTCAACCAACTGGAGCCTCACTGGGCTTCACAAAACAATGCGGCCCGCGTTGGAGCCTGTGGGGCCCTCAAACAACTATCTGCCCCTAGCAACGGGAGCCACGTAGGCTTGGCACAATAGTGCGGGGGAGCGGACCAGTCATCAAAGCATGCGCACGGAGTCCCCCCAGCCCTGCTCAACTCACCGGGCTGTTGCTCGGGGGGCTCCCGCGTCGTCTCCGCTCCGCTCTTATGCGGGACCGGCAGCACTCCAGACGGGCAGCAGCGACGCTGCTGCTTGCAGGCTCGCCCTCTCTTCTTCTCAGGGAAGCGCGGGGTAGGCTCCCGTCCGCTTCCTTCCCACAGCGCGGGGCTTCAATGCCCCGCCCACCACCAGACGGGACTTTCCTTTGTTTCCGGGTCGCCGCAGGCAGCGCGGCAGCCCGAGTTCCCAGTGGCGTCGGCGATACGGGGTGAGCTCCCGTTATAAAGCAATATACGGCGGGGTGGGCACCCGCCGTAGGGAGATAATTAAATAAGCGGGGTAGGCACCCGTAGTTTAAATACTGAAGGAAGCGGGGTAGGCACCCGCCAACAACCGCGGCGATGTCCCTGGCAGGGTGGGCACCTGCCAGGGGACTTTAAGGTCGGGTGGGCACCGGCTTTCAGACATAAAGCGCTCCTAGCGCTAAGGCCAAAAAGCGAAAGCGCTCTAGAAGCGCTGGGGGCACCAAACCAAGTGCTCCTAGCGCTATATGTAAAATAAAAGCGCCTCCAGGCGTTTAGGGGAGACAAATGAAGCGCTCCCAGCGCTTTGGGGTGAGAATGACCCCCAAGTCCAGCAAAGTCCTTAGTAAGGTGGGCAGGGGGCAAGGCTGGGCCAGGGGCCAGCTCACTGGGCCCTCCAGGCAGGAAGGCAGTCCAAAGTGGCGGTTCCTCCTGGCCTCCAGCAGCAGCAGCCCCCCTCAGGATCCTGGAAGAGAAAAGTTTCTGTGGGGACACAGCCCCATTTTTATACAGCAAAACCCTTTGTTCTGGGTTCAGGGTGAGGGGGAAAACCAGTCGCAGCTGGTTGGGGAGCACCCTTGATGTGCTCAGCCCCTCACTCTATTCACTGGCAGGGCTAGGGTCGTCAGTCGCACCACAGGGGGCGGAGCCAGCATTGTGTGTGGAAAACCCTGCCCTATTCAGGACCCAGGTGTACTCCTCCCACCCATCTAGCTGCTGATCTCCCCATTCACCACTGGGTGACTCATCCTGACTCTGGGGAATCCCTAGCCCGTCACATGACATGACCAGCCAATCACGCGACAGACACACTGCACACAGAAGTGCCCACTTCTAGAAGTGGCACTTCCACACTAGGTACATGCACGCCGCACACATCATCGCGCAGCATTCACTCCCACGAGTCCGCACATACCAAACTCGGGCCTGCACACCCCACGCATCAGGAACTACTAGGGACACATACATTCCCCATGCATTCCTATGGGAAGGCAGGCCTATCTCACCACATGCACTCAGAGCACGCACACACTTTACCCTGGGACACAGGGAAAGTGCGCAGAAACCAAAAAATCACCACACCAAGTCACCAGTAAAAAGCAAAAAAGTTCAGGGGTGAACCTGCCAGAAGGGCCAAGTCCAACACAACCCCCTTCCAGCCAAAACGCAGGGCAGCCCAATCACCACCGTGATGGACTTCCCTGCTTGGGGCGATAGAACACGGACGCGGGCCCGCAACTGCAGGGACACCCTCCGGTTCTACGCCACGGTGAACCCATGGAACTCTTTCTAACACCACTGTCTGGACCAACTGGGCTACCCCACTGGTACTCCCAAGCTGTCCGCGGCCAAGACCAGGCCCTAGGCCACCCAGGTGCCACCGGTCTTTGCCTAATCACAGAGTGAGGGGTAGTAACCCCTGGCACATAGCGGCCATTCTCCACTCTTCCTCTCTGCAAGACAGGACTAGACTGCCACTGGTTCTCCAGCCTAGGGTCTACACCCTCAGGCGGACCAGGAGTCTCAGGGAAGGCTCTCCTCCCCCTACCTCTTCTCCTAGGGTTCCTCCTCCTCTGGCGAGGGGTACACCTAGAACGCCATTCCAACCCAGGGTTTAACCCCTCAGGTTGTACCGGGGGCAGAGGTGGGCTCTCCCACCCTCTGCACCCCCTTCCAGAGCCCTGCTCCCTACCAACTGGGGCGGTACCTCTGGAAGAAGAACCGGTCGGGACGCTGATTACAGACGTCCCACCCTTCAGGTCAGGCTGATCCCGAACCTGGCCTTCCAACCTCCGGCCTAGAACCTTTGGTGGAATAATCGCCTGGCACTCCAGGACTTTGGGGGACTTACACTCCCTCCCCCTGAGGCTATCAAATGACACATATGTCGAGCGACTGTCTGACTGGCGCTGATCTCCCGTCCCCTGTCCACCTGACAGTGCGCGGAGATCCCCCAGAACAGAAGTGGTGTCACCCTGGTCACTACACGGGATCCTAGCCCAACTGGGAAGTCCCTGACCCAACGGCTCTTCCACTGGGGAACTCATCCCCCAATCACTCACGCTGGACTCCTGTACCCTCCCTACCGGAGCGGTACTGCCAGACTCCAGAACCACAGGAGCCCTGTTTACAGGCGCTCCAGGTCCTCCACTCACTAAGAGATCTTCCTCAAGTGGACTAACAGGACAGCCTAGGTCCCCAACTTGGTGTTCCCTCATGAAACCATCCAAGTCCTGAGGCAGGGTTTCGGGCGTCTGGGGACCCTCGGTCACCCCCTCACTCCTGCTCCACTGAGCCAGGCAGTGAGCCCCTACACCCTCCTCGCTATCCTGGGACCTAGCTGGGCTACACTGAGCCTCCTCCACCACGCTGGGCTGGAGGATCTCTGACCCACTATTGTTGGAATCACTCACTAATGACACTAGAGAACCTCTGGCCCTTTCCCAGCGGTCTGCTTCCTCTGCAAGTTCAAATGGACAAAAAGAGTTATACCTCAACAGGTGTTGGCGCAACCCTGGAGAACAACTACTGAGCATCTGCTCTTTGATAATCATATTTAGTACTCCATCCAAATCCTGCTCCGGGTTAAACACCAACCAGTCCACCAGGGCATCATGACATTCCTCCACAGCCTCATCCCAAGACTGGTGAGACAGCTTCTTACTGCCCCTGAACTTCAACCTACATTCCTCCTCTCGGGAACAAGGTACCACACTCGGGGAACTGGGACTGGGACTCTCTATACTGCACTTTATATCGCTGCCACCACTGGACTCCACCCTCACTGGGGAATCCAGAAAACTACCACTGTGCTCAGGGGACAGGGAAAGGGATGAGGCGCTATCTCCTACACTGGACCCAGCAAGGGACTCCCTACCCATGGGGTCCTCACTCTCTACTGGCGTCCAGGTACTGTCATCTTCTGAATCTTCAGGGCTCCCCACAGACCCACCACCCTCCAGGTGCGAGGCCCGGGCCCTGTCTTCCTCACTGCGCTCACGTTTCCATTCATCTGCTTGCCATCCAATCATGTGGTTCCTCAATTCGTACACAGTGTCTGACTCTCTCACCCCTATGTTTCTCTCTCTACAGAACCTTTCCAACTCCTGCATACTGTAATAAACTAGATCACTTAGATCAAAAGCAGGCTCCATTCTGGCAGACGTTCTAGAGAAAAGATCACACAGGGAACCTAGGGGTCTGAGTTTAACAGGAGTACACAATTCACAAAAAAGGATTCAGCAAGCTCTCTATCCCAGAGAACTCACCCTCACTTGCCTAGTGCCACACACCATTCATCCACACACAACCCTCCCCTCGGACTGGTAAGGTAGTTTCTACCACCCCTGATTCCTCAACCTGACCACCACGTGACACAGGTACCAACTCTGGGCGCAGGGCGGGGCACAAATGTACAGGACACTATTACGCTGCCACCACTGGATCCCACCCTCTGGTGAATCCAGAAAACACAATGCACTAAGGGGGATGATCTACCCTCCCGAGCTAGGGACACCTAACTCACAGTGCACAAAAACACATTTCCAAAGAAATGACAATTAAAAACAAACTTAGAACAATAATCCCTATACCATGTGATTTGTCTAAATGCAGAGTTTTGTAGTGCGGCCAGTTGCTGCTGCGGTACAGCGCAAACGCAAGTCCAAATCCCACCGCTGATCACCAATGTTAGAAATGGGATTTCTGGTTGGCTAGGGCTTGCGCCAAAGCCAGACAGAAACCACCACAGTTTCTGTGGGGACACAGCCCCATTTTTATACAGCAAAACCCTTTGTTCTGGGTTCAGGGTGAGGGGGAAAACCAGTCGCAGCTGGTTGGGGAGCATCCTTGATGTGCTCAGCCCCTCACTCTATTCACTGGCAGGGCTAGGGTCGTCAGTCGCACCACAGAGGGCGGAGCCAGCATTGTGTGTGGAAAACCCTGCCCTATTCAGGACCCAGGTGTACTCCTCCCACCCATCTAGCTGCTGATCTCCCCATTCACCACTGGGTGACTCATCCTGACTCTGGGGAATCCCTAGCCCATCACATGACATGACCAGCCAATCACGCGACAGACACACTGCACACAGAAGTGCCCACTTCTAGAAGTGGCACTTCCACACTAGGTACATGCACGCCGCACACATCATCGCGCAGCATTCACTCCCACGAGTCCGCACATACCAAACTCGGGCCTGCACACCCCACGCATCAGGAACTACTAGGGACACATACATTCCCCATGCATTCCTATGAGAAGGCAGGCCTATCTCACCACATGCACTCAGAGCACGCACGCACTTTACCCTGGGACACAGGGAAAGTGCGCAGAAACCAAAAAATCACCACACCAAGTCACCAGTAAAAAGCAAAAAAGTTCAGGGGTGAACCTGCCAGAAGGGCCAAGTCCAACAGGTGTCCATGCAGTTGTAGTTAGGTCACCATGCAGTTGTGTTCTTTCCTCCAGGCAATGTTCCCTCCCTTTGATTCGGTGCACCTTGAACTGACATACCTCCAAAATGACAGAAATAGCTTATTGCTTTAATGTGTCGGCACTCGGAAATTAGTAGAATGTTGCTTTTTAATATTTTGGTTTTAAGACAAGTGTTCAAATCCATAATTCAGCATCACGATAAAAAAATATAAGCCTATATGTACACATTCCATGCAAAATTTGTTTACACATTGGCATTTAGAATATTATCTGCATCATTTCTAAAGCACCTATTTGTTAGATGTTGTGCAGTCTGTGAAATAGTACAAGCATTTCCAAAAAGACGAAAAGGAATAGGTAGGCTATAAAGGCGTATTTTCTAGGAGAATCAATTACTTTTCCATGGTGAAAAAAATATATTTTCCCTGATGGCTGGGCCACAGATAGCTTCATATTGTACTCAAAGTACAATTATGTGGATGTGATCGTGTCACCTTTTTGTTTGAATATACCAGGAGCATGAACATTAGACTTGAGCACAAATTGGAATTTTAATTTTAATTCTAATTGTAATTGTATGTTTGCTTTATTTACTACCCCTAAGGAGACGTTATGTAAATAAATCTAAAACACACGATTTTTCTAATGATTCACATTTGTTCAAATCATCGGAACTAATGCGTGATGATGTGTCTGCTGTCGTCTTCCGCCCTAGCGTGCACTTTGATTATAAAACATTGACCATGTTCTGCTATTTCGGCAAAATACAAAGAGCAGATGGTAGTTTTTTTTTTTAAGTCAGCATGGCAAAAAAGACAACCATCTGGCAAGTATGCTATGGATTTAGTAAAAACGAATATTTCTGCTAAGTTTACAGAAGCTTTCGGGCAAAGTTTTATTGTTTTATTCCTTATATTTAAAGCACAAAAAACTTCACTTTTAGGTATAGCCCTATTTAATATATTCTAATCGAGTTTCAGGTGGGGTGTCCTTGGTGGGGGACCCTTCACTTGGGCTTGTAGTGAGCATGGTCAGGTAAGCATGCAGGTCCTTGACACGCTTGCAAGGGATGACACATGCACACACTGAGGTGCCGATCACGATCCGGTAAAAAATTCCCCCGTGCGACTCGTATCGGGTCTTTTTACCGTACGAATCGTACAAGTGCCGTACGAACTGGCAATCACGATTCGCATGGTAAAAAGTCCATACGACCCGCACCGGGAATCATTCCCCACACGTCCTCGGGTCGGAAAATGTGTCCGACACGTCCTCGGACGATTTACCTTACAAACGTAAAAATCCAAGTCCGACCGAGGAATCACGATCCATCCCGTGCGTCCGAGCCTACAACCGTATTGAAAAAACACCGTCCGCACCGAACACCAATAGCAACCATGGAGACATGTGCCCGCATACGCGCCCAACACTCCCCCCAGCCCCCGTACGTCCGACACGTACCCCCCGTATATGTATACCCCCACCCGTCTATGTACACCCCAGTACGTTCCAGTCGTACCCCCACCCCAGTACGTGTCGTACCACCGTCAATGTACACCCCCCCACCCCTGTACGTGTCGTACCACCGTCAATGTACACCCCCCCACCCCTGTACGTGTCGTACCACCGTCAATGTACACCCCCCCACCCCTGTACGTGTCGTACCACCGTCTATGTACACCCCAGTACGTTCCAGTCGTACCCCCACCCCAGTACGTGTCGTACCACCGTCAATGTACACCCCCCACCCCTGTACGTGTCGTACCACCGTCAATGTACACCCCCCCACCCCTGTACGTGTCGTACCACCGTCAATGTACACCCCCCCACCCCTGTACGTGTCGTACCACCGTCTATGTACACCCCAGTACGTTCCAGTCGTACCCCCACCCCAGTACGTGTCGTACCACCGTCAATGTACACCCCCCCACCCCTGTACGTGTCGTACCACCGTCAATGTACACCCCCCACCCCTGTACGTGTCGTACCACCGTCAATGTACACCCCCCCACCCCTGTACGTGTCGTACCACCGTCTATGTACACCCCAGTACGTTCCAGTCGTACCCCCACCCCAGTACGTGTCGTACCACCCTCTATGTACACCCCCCACCCCTGTACGTGTCGTACCACCGTCAATGTACACCCCCCCACCCCTGTACGTGTCGTACCACCGTCAATGTACACCCCCCCACCCCTGTACGTGTCGTACCACCGTCAATGTACACCCCCCACCCCTGTACGTGTCGTACCACCGTCATTGTACACCCCCCCACCCCTGTACGTGTCGTACCACCGTCTATGTACACCCCAGTACGTTCCAGTCGTACCCCCACCCCAGTACGTGTCGTACCACCCTCTATGTACACCCCCCACCCCTGTACGTGTCGTACCACCGTCAATGTACACCCCCCCACCCCTGTACGTGTCGTACCACCGTCAATGTACACCCCCCCACCCCTGTACATGTCGTACCACCGTCTATGTACACCCCAGTACGTTCCAGTCGTACCCCCACCCCAGTACGTGTCGTACCACCGTCAATGTACACCCCCCCCACCCCAGTACGTGTCGTACCACCGTCAATGTACACCCCCCACCCCTGTACGTGTCGTACCACCGTCTATGTACACCCCAGTACGTTCCAGTCGTACCCCCACCCCAGTACGTTCCTGGCGCACCCCCAACACAACCTCCTAAGTACGGAGCACACCCCATGCCCCAACATCACAACCGCATGTACGAGTCGTACAAAGCCACACACAAGGACCAAATCGTACAACCAAATGGCCCATGTACACACCGTACACACGCTCAAAACGCACGTACACAACAAGGACAAAACAAAACAACTCAACAATACACCATTCGAAAGGCACACAGCCACTAAACATGGCCAACAACCACTAAAATAACACAATCACTGACCTGCAACTGTCAAAAACAAACAGAGGCCCAATACACCACCACTCCTTATAACACACCCACCCAAAATTCAAACACTGCCACACCCACCCATGGACCAATAAAAAGGGCCCACACACACAAACCATGAGCCTTTGCAACAGACCCACTGCTGCCAGACACCACAGAACCAGACTACAAGCGACACCACATCTTACACTTGCACACCTTCACACGACCACCCTCACAAACACCCTCTCATCACATTCACACACACACACAACCATCCACACCCCCCCCCAACATCCACACACCCCCCACACCCACACCATCCCCACCCACACCCCTCACCATGCCCACTACCAAGAATCCAAAGTTCAGTCACCGAGAGTTGGAGGTCCTTGTTGATCAAATCCTCAGAGTCGAGCCACAGATCTTTGGAACATTGGTCAGAAGCACCAGCCAGGCAGCCAAAACAGCCATGTGGCAGACCATCGTCGATGCTGTGAATGCTGTTGCGGACACCAGGAGGACCAAGCAGGATTGCCAGAACAGGTGGTACGATCTGCGGAGGAGGGTCAGAGCCAAGAGACAGGAGGAACACGACCAGGCCAACGCCACCGGAGGAGGGCCCTCCCGCAGACCCGTACAGTACCATCCCTGTGAGGAGAGGGTGATGGCCATACTGCCGGTGGAGGCAGTTGAAGGAGTAGAAGGACTCCGAGACCCGGGTGAGTACACAAACAACGCACCTCACATGGGGGGAACTGCAACCACAACCAAAATTAATAACAGGCACGCAACCACCACAAGCCATCGCATTACTCAACCACACTCCATGAGCAGGCACATGCCACTGCTGCCACCATGCCCCATGCACCCAGCTGGACAATGTCAAGTCACAGGCCACAGAAGACAACAACACATGACACGGTAACCCGGATGGCGGGAGGGTGGGCACCAAGAATCACATAGTGCGACTCCAAAGCAGACAACAATGCCCTCTGCCCATATGGCCTAGGTCACAGCCAGACAAACACTGTGTCCCAACACAGGAATGACTTGCCAGCAAATGGCGGATGCCTTGCATCAACACATGGGGGTGAAGGCACTGTTTTGCACATGCCAGCAGCTAATGAACAGCCAACAGTGTGAAAGAGTGGCAGCACACACCACCACAGCAGCAGCGCACAGACACACAGCAGACAAAATGGGTGCCTGGAGATCAGAAACAAACTCACATCAACAGGCCAAGGGCCACTCAAAGATCTGCTAACAGTGTGTGCCCAGGAAGCTGGGCCAAGGTGACAGAGGGTGACACACGGAGGGAGGGAGAGGGGGACACAGAGGGAGGGAGAGGGGGACTGAGAGGGAGGGAGACACAGGAAGATGGACAGAGGGAGGAGGCTGACACACAGAGGGAGGGAGAGGGGGACAGAGAGGGAGGGAGAGGGGGACAGAGAGGGAGGGGGACACAGGAAGATGGACAGAGGGAGGAGGCTGACACACAGAGGGAGGGAGAGGGGGACAGAGAGGGAGGGAGAGGGGGACAGAGAGGGAGGGAGAGGGGGACAGAGAGGGAGGGAGACACAGGAAGATGGACAGAGGGAGGAGGCTGACACACAGAGGGAGGGAGAGGGGGACACAGAGGGAGGGAGACACAGGAAGATGGACAGAGGGAGGAGGCTGACACACAGAGGGAGGGAGAGGGGGACACAGAGGGAGGGAGACACAGGAAGATGGACAGAGGGAGGAGGCTGACACACAGAGGGAGGGAGAGGGGGACACAGAGGGAGGGAGAGGGGGACACAGAGGGAGGGAGAGGGGGACACAGAGGGAGGGAGAGGGGGACAGAGAGGGAGGGAGAGGGGGACAGAGAAGGAGGGAGACACAGGGAGAGCAAATCAGTCCTGTGGTGTGTGGGAATGTCTGCTCGTCAGCAGGTGGACTGCGTGCATGTAGACAAGGGTGGCCAGTGCCAGAACCCCCCCTCTTCATCATGGCAAAACGCAGGGCCATGTCACAACCTGTACACGAGCACAAGGACAGCCACCTGCATCATATGAGTGTGTGGATCCACTCCATGTGCACATGTACAGTGCTACAAGGAAGGCGCAAATGCATAGCTCGGCACACATGCACACTCCACTGCTGACTGCAGTCACACTTGACGCAGCAAGTAAGACTGTGCCACACATAGTTAAAGGGGCCAAATTGGTGCCCAAGGGACACACACATGCACAAGTGCACTGTGAGTGGAATGCAAGACAGATCCTAATTCCAAGAGGAAATGTGCCAACTTTGTAACGGATGAAACATGGATGTTGCATGGATCAAAATTAACATTTTCTCTCTCACACACAGGTCAACGTCGTGCTGCACCCCCCAACACTGGGGGGGAACACTCACAGGACCCGGATCTGCAGGAGACCGATCCCACCGGCAGCGACCACTCTCACCACTCTGCGGACGACCCCGACCGACCTGGCCCCTCTGGTGTCCAACCACCTGCAGCACCTGCGTCAGGTACAACCGTGCCAACCACCACCCCCACTCCTGCCACATCCCAGGAGACACCCAGGATCCCTGCCCCAACACCACAATGCAGCCAGGCTCGCCAGGAGGGACACGGTGTCCCGGGCACCCAGGAGGAGGCAGGCGACAACGCCAATGCCACCCCTCAGGGGTCCCGGAGACCCGATGTGCCCACAAGTGCAGGCCAGACGCAAGTGGGCAGGGGTGGTGGGAGTGGAGGACGGCGGAGGCGCGAGCCTGACCAGTTGGCTGGGGATCCGGTATTTTCACATGTCCGTAACATCCTGGACTCATACCGGCAGGACACCACGGGCATGGCCCAGGTTGTGTCCGTCCTCGAGGGGATCAAGGTCCAGCAGGCCCAGCAACATGCGGAGCTAATAGCCTGTCTACAGCTACACCAACGGAGGATGGAGGACAGACAGGCTGAGCAAGTGACGGCGTCCCAGGGGATTCACGCTGAACTCCGTCGGATGGCCGACACCATGGCCGACCCTCCCTGTGCCAGAAGGCGGAGAACATCACCACCCACAGGGAGGGATCATGAGGAGGAGGAGGAAACATCCGACGGAGCATCCCAGACGTCGTCACGGCCTGCTGCTGAGGTTCCCCGCAGGAAGCCGGGTCGTCCACGGAAAGGACCGTGAGGGTGGCTGCTACATCACCATCTCCCAGGACACCTGGCCTGGCACCTGGCCTACTGGAGCAACAGCATCACAGCATCAAGAGACATTCTCTGCCACATGGCCCTGCTGGTCACTGGCTGACCAATGTTGACAAAGACTGTGGCATGGACTCTGAGGATTTCCAATGGCAAGGACACCAACTCCCCTACTGAACTTTGGATTCCCTAATCCCGGAAAGCCCCCCACTTTGTCCCCCCCCCCCCTAATAAATCACACTATTAAGAGTAGATGCCTGCTGGTAGCATTATTACCTAACATGTGTCTTGTACAGTCTAAACATGCCTGAGTCATCTGTTCACTTCAACCATCCACACCCTGGGGCCTGAGTCTGGCACAGGACACATGGGTCACAGTTTATTAGGCAAGACAGACATGGAGCACCATACACACCCGTGATGTGCAGAACCAGCTGAGGGGGTGGCCGAACAACCGTGCTGACAGACACATTGAGTACAGCAACAGTCATGCGCAGAGGTCAGGGAACCTGGCCCGTGTCCTGGGGGGCACCCAGGTACGTGTAGACAGGTGGCAGAACCATGTCCTGCAAGCTTGAGTCCGGTGGATGCAGAGAATGGGGGCCTGGACAACGTTGGATGCATGGGGATGGCACATGTCACACTACCCACACAGTCATGGACATCATGCCCAATACACAGTCTCAGCACACACACACAGCTTGCATCTTGCCACTCGACACATTGACACATAGCCACAATCTGGGAATACCATGCCAGACATGCAGGATGCACCGTGCCAACACACCAGCATTGACTGAGCAGAGGCACCTTGGAGGCATAGGGACACCTTTAATAGTCATGTTTTTGGGATTGCAGAGGCAACTTGAAGTACACATGAACACATCATGTGGAGTAACATGTGGCTCAAACACTGGCACCCCCCTTCTGCAGCACAAATGCGTGATAGCCATGGTACTGGCACACAAGCGTCGGCTAACAGCTAAATACCCACAGCTGCACACGGAGAGCCTGCCATACACCATAGATCCGCTGATGTGGAAGTCTCACGCCATGTCAAGCCAATGTCAACCGTATGTGTCCGAGGGCAGTGTCACACACATTGATGCCATCATCACAATCCACCATCCCATCACTGATGACTGACAACCAGGCAGCCCATCTATTCTGGTGTACCCAGCTGCATGTCGTGTCCCATGGGGATGCAACATGACTGCAGAGGAACCAAACCCCGACCTGGGCAGTGTGCACACATCGTGAACAACTATCACACCCAATACACCCCAGATGCATCCCTTACCCCATGGAGACTTCCAAACGTGTCCGTGCCTGTAACGCTGAGTCAGCCCACGATGCCATGTCCATGAGGAATAGCAGTGCCACAACAATGCAACCAGCAGATGGCATGCGCAGGTACCTGGGGAAGAGAGACACACAAGAAGTCAGCCACAAAAAGCACAGCCACTTGCATGTGCATTGACTCGACACATGTATGGATGACAACATGCTAGGTCACAATTATGACTGGGGAAATACTACCATCACTGCCACCATCACTCCAGTGACACACCCACACACACCTCTGACTCACGTGCCATACATGCAGGTGGACACACACATCACAACACATGCCACACGGGGACCAAGGCGTGCACACTCAGACACTGGTACTCACCACTAAGCAAAGAAGTCGCGTATGAGCCGAGTCCGGATGTCCTCTTGCGGCTCCACATCCTCCACATCACTAGCCCCATTGCCAAGCCCTTCGTCCTCCACGGGTGGATGGTCCTCGTCATGTTGATTCAGGATGAGTGGCACAGCTCTTTCAACTGCCATGTTGTGCAGCATGCAGCAGACCATGAAGATCTTGCAAACCTTTGCCGGGGCATATGGGAGTGCGCCGCCGGTCTTGTGGAGGCACCGGAATCGGCTCTTCAGCATGCCAAACGTCCTCTCTATCACTCGCCTTGTCCGGCCATGGGCGGTGTTGTAGCGGAGCTGGGCCGGCGTGATGGGGTTGCGGAGAGGTGTCAGCAGCCAAGGCATGTTGGGATAGCCAGCGTCCCCTACATGGGAAGCACATGGACATCATTAGAACTGGCGAAGCGGTAGTGCTGCTCGGCCAAACAGAATACAGGACAGACAGACTGTACCCACCAACAACACATGCTCGTTCGTTGCGCAGCTGCATCATCATATCAGGCATCCCGCTACGCCTCATGATGTAGGCATCGTGTGCTGATCCTGGGAAACGAGCACAGACATGTGAAATCACCATGTTGGACAGACACACCACAAGGGCATTGATGGAGTGGTAGTGCTTCCGATTGCGGTACGCCACCTCCCGTGCGTGTGGTGGTACCAAACCTACATGTGTCCCATCTATGGACCCAATGACATGGGGCATCCCTCCCAGGGCATAGAAACCACGCTTGACCTCAGTCATCTGTTCAGGGGTTGGGAACTTGATGAAGTCATCCAGGTGAATCAACATGGCCTCCAAGAAATCATGCAGCACACCGCTGAACATGCTCTGGGACATGCCACCAACATGAGCTATGGTATTTTGGAAGGTACCCGTGGCAAGGAAATGTAGGGCAGCCATTACCTTCAGCTGGGGTGTCAGTGCCGTAGGATACCTGTGCTGCGGTTGCAGGTGTGGTGCCAGTCTCGCCGTCAGCTCCAGAATCAACGGTTGGGTGAAGCGGTAGAGCCGGATCCTGTCATTCTCCTGCATGGTGGCCAAGTCTGGAATTCTTCGGGCAACAGGAGGCGCTCTGCAGTAATTTGGAAGTGACAAGGAAGAGTGAGTGCACTACGAGAACAACTCATGTCTACTGAGCACATGTAAATCTGGCAATACACACATGCCACATAGGGAGTCAGGCATGTGCTACATGCCCAGGACACGTATGGATGCAAGGTGACACTCCTTCCAAGACCCAGCTACACACGGTGATTGAGAACCTCCCCATGCCACGCCATGGAAATAGCTGTGTCCCAGTGCAAGTGCACTGCCCGACGCAAGACAGGAGTGACATACACCCACACATCAGCAGAAGTGTGATGCCGATTGCAGAGACTGGCAGCGGAACACTTGAGCCACAGGTCACATGACATTACACTAGTCCAGCCCACACACCTTGCCATGAAGGTGCACATGTCATGACTCACCACACATTCCTTGTGAGTTTGCTGACATGGCCTTGTCACGCTACTCCGTGTCCCTTGCATACATGTGCACCTCACATCCGAGAACACATGTGGCATGGTGTTGGGAACAGTGTGCAATGACAATCTACACACAGCCACATGTTGGTTGCTGCAACGGCTGCAGCTTTTGAGGGTGCTACAACATCAACCTGATGTAAATCCCGGACACATATATGGCATAGTCACATTGTGCACTGTGGGTAGTGATAAGTCATGTGTCATGAACCCTGAACCTGGCATCATGGGACACTTCCGTGTGTTGGTGTCGGTGCCATGCCAGTGACGCTCACCGCAAGTGCGCAGTCCCACATGCACACATGTCAAAGGAGTCAAGGGCATGCCTGGCACACATTGCACCCTCACACAGTACACATGTACACATCTCATCATACATCTGGTGCCTTCTCCACTCAGGAGGCATGTTCCACATCACAGCCTGTGACACCTGTGCCCCACACATGTGGTAATGCACAGACGATGCCTTGATGTCCATTCCTGGACAAGTATGTCCATCCATGGACAAGTATGTCCGCCCTATTCCTACATGTGTGTCGCCTATCACCACAGTGATGTGTAAAATCCGCCGTACTGCTGCTGAGAGGGCCTGTGCATGTTCCCAAATCACTGTGGGAGTGCTGCCGTATGTGTACCCATCGTGATGGCGAGCGTAGATGCGAGTGTACGGTCCGTGTCACTACGAGTACGCATACGCGTGCAGACCCATAGTGATGGAGAGCGTAGATGCGAGTGTACGGTCCGTACCACTACGGGTACGCATACGCGTGCAGACCCATAGTGATAGTGAGCGTAGATGCGAGTGTACGGCCCTATCACTATGGGTCTGCACGCGTATGCGTACCCGTAGTGGTACGGACCGTACACTCGCATCTACGCTCACTATCACTATGGGTCTGCACGCGTATGCGTACCCGTAGTGGTACGGACCGTACACTCGCATCTACGCTCACTATCACTACGAGTACGCATACGCGTGCAGACCCATAGTGATGGAGAGCGTAGATGCGAGTGTACGGTCCGTACCACTACGGGTACGCATACGCGTGCAGACCCATAGTGATAGGGCCGTACACTCGCATCTACGCTCACTATCACTATGGGTCTGCACGCGTATGCGTACCCGTAGTGGTACGGACCGTACACTCGCATCTACGCTCTCCATCACTATGGGTCTGCACGCGTATGCGTACTCGTAGTGATAGTGAGCGTAGATGCGAGTGTACGGTCCGTACCACTACGGGTACGCATACGCGTGCAGACCCATAGTGATAGTGAGTGTAGATGCGAGTGTACGGTCCGTACCACTACGGGTACGCATACGCGTGCAGACCCATAGTGATAGGGCCGTACACTCGCATCTACGCTCACTATCACTATGGGTCTGCACGCGTATGCGTACCCGTAGTGGTACGGACCGTACACTCGCATCTACGCTCACTATCACTACGAGTACGCATACGCGTGCAGACCCATAGTGATGGAGAGCGTAGATGCGAGTGTACGGTCCGTACCACTACGGGTACGCATACGCGTGCAGACCCATAGTGATGGAGAGGGTAGGCATGCATGTACGGGCCGTTGCCATGCATTTGGGGTGCCCTAGGGCCCCCACACGCACCGTACCTGTGTGTGATGCTCCAAATTACATAGGGGACAAGTATTAAGGCCTACATGCATGCTGGTTGTCATGGAGACCAAGTTCAAAATTCGAAATTGTTCTGGAAGGTGCACAGCAGAAGTCAGTTGGAATTTGTCTACTTTGTTGCAATGTGTTTGTGGGGCTGACATCATGCAGGAGAATGAAACCGATAGAGAACACACAGACTGCTAGGTTTGTAGGGATTGGTGGAAACATAGGATGCAAATGTGAGTGACCAATCTCTCTGTACTCCTGTGCATGAGACTGGGCAGAAGGGCACATATAAGGCAGCCAGGTCCCATGAGGGAGCACTTGCCTGCACATCTTTGCATTCGTCGACCCAGCTGCTGCTACTGATTCCCTGGAACCATGTCAAGGGCTGTGGAGAGGACACAGCCATTCACCCTGGAGGAGAACATGGCTCTGCTGGATGTGATCCTCCCACAGTACCCCATGCTGTATGGGCGACCAGGGTATCAGGTGAGTGCATAGGCCACTGCCACAGACTGTCCCTATGTTGTGACTGTGACTTCTGCCATTGCGTCCAGGTGTAACACACATGCCATGTACTGTCGGGGGGGTCCCAGGGGGGGGGGTGCCTGATGTCTCCCAGCAGTGCCCTGAGACAGGAGGGGTGGGGGCCTATCACTCACAGCAGTGCCCTGAGACAGGAGGGGTGGGTACAGAGTGCTCCCAGCAGTGCCCTGAGACAGGAGGGGTGGGTACAGTGTGCTCCCAGCAGTGCCCTGAGACAGGAGGGGTGTGTGCCTGTCACTAACAGCAGTGCCCTGAGACAGGAGGGGTGGGTGTGATGCACAGTGTGAGCCTTGATCATTGATTGTGACATTGCCATCATTCCACCTGTGTACCCACTGTGGCACGTAGTGCTTTTTCCCCTCAACAGGGGATGATGTCCCTATGACAAAGGTGCAATGCGTTGGCTGCATGACATGCCTTGTTGTAACCAGCTAATTTGTACCCATATGTCTCTCTGTGACATGTGGCTGGTGTATTGATGTGGTGTCACTTGTTCTACCTCACAGGTAGGCGCCACTGCCAAGGAGCAGATCTGGCTGACCGCCGTCAGTGCCGTGAGGCGTGTGGATGGTCGGAGGCGGAGCCTTCCCCAGGTGAGGAAACGCTGGCAGGATATCCGGTGCTGGACGCGGAGGATTGCACGGCTCCTGCTGGGGGACTCACCTGAGAGCCACAAGAACCGCGGCCGCCGCCGTCTGAGCCACCTCCACAGGCGTGTGCTGCCGGTGGTCTTTCCAGACCTGGAGAGGCGCTTACAGGCGATGCAGCAGCCGGAAGGGGGTAGGTACATGTGTGTTTGTTGTGTGTCACCGGCATTTGTAAGGGCACAGTAGCATGAATTCACTGGCAGGGTTTAAAGGTGCTGTGCAGATCCTGTTTGCCCCAGTATAGCGCTGTGCCCCTGCCACCCTTCCCCTCCTTGCAATGTGTTCCCTGGTCTGTGTGTAGTCACTCCTCCACAGGGTAATGTAGGCTGGCGCTTTGTCCACGGGAACAATGTCTGTAGCATCATGTGTGGGGGTGGTGTGTAACAGGTTGTGGGACATTGCCTGTGCACTGTCAAGTTCACTGCATGTGGGTTCCATATCAGTTGGCACTGATGCTGACTCCAGACATGGGAGTTGGTCTCTCATGTGTCATGCCTTACAGCGCGCATGTCCCATGTAGTGGCCTGTGACATGATGTGCATGAGTGTGCGATACACATAGTGCAGGGATGGTGACGTGTGTTGCAGTCATTACCATTCAGTAGCATGTAGTTGCGTGCCCACTACTGTCCCCTGGGGCACCTTTTCCTCAGTGGTGTATGTGTCATCATAAACGTGGCCACTGTCAGTGTCTACAGCGTAAGTTGTGCTCTCTGCCATTGTCCCCTGTCACCATGTATATAGACGTGCTATTTTGTACAGGTGTCCACTGTGCAGCCTGACCTGATTGTCCTTCTTCATACTCACAGTTGCCAGTGCCTGTGTGTCTTGCTATACTCATCTGAGGATGGGCACTGGTACCACATTATTTGTACAGGCGCACCTTGGCTGTTTGGCGTTCAATCTCGCTTTTTGCCTGCCCCTGTGTGTATCACCCAGACTATGAGATGTTGGTGCCACCTGTGTCTCAACAATTTGCCTCGTGTAGGGTCTTGTTGGGGCGGGCAATGCCTATGTGTTAAATCCTGATTACCACTTGCTGGGTCTGGGCAGTGTGTGATGTGCCTGGACACACACGCAATGTGCAGTGACCGAGTCATGTTGTGCATGTTTTCAGCATTACCTATGCAGCATGTGTCTCAAGTACATGGATATGGTCCCTGGTCATCGGTATTTTCGCCAACGCTGTGTGGTGCAGATGCAGTGCTGGATTGTCCCCAGGGCCTGGGTGCTATGTCAGACTCCTTTTCCTGTGTTTAGCTATTGTCTCATGCTCTCCATGGTATTTCAGTGGCATGGTGGCTCAACCAACTGTGTGTTGCATGCCCTACATCGGTACCCTGTTCAGTAGATGTTAGGGATCTTCCTTTTCAGGCCATGCAATGTTACCTATGTAGATTGGACTCATGTGACAGATGTGTACAGGTGTCTGAATAATTTCTGTCTCTCCACCCTGCCCACAGCATCGTCGGGGGACACAGAGGGAGACATGGACACAGACCAGGCGGAGGGACCGAGCACCAGTGCCAGCCGTGACATCGGGGCTGGCACATCGAGTGGGACAGAGGCGGAGGAGAGTGTGGCCGAGGACCTGTCGACTGGCACATCAGACTACGAAGCTGACAGGTCCGGGGACGATGTCTCCGAGTGGGCGGAGGCTGCACCAGCAGCTGGAAGCGGAACAACACCTCGCACCGCCCCCTCAGTTTCCACCAGCCGCCTCCCACTTGCTCGTGTCCCTTCCCAGCGTGCCCGGTCACAGCATGTCTCCTTCCTGCCAGGCACCGCGCCCCCTGCCCCTGTCTCCACTGCTGCCGCCAATGCAGAGTCTGTGGACATCCAGCGGCAACTGCAGGTTGGTCAGGCTGCGATCCTTAATGTCCTCCATGCCCACGGCAAAACCCTCACCAACATCGAGGCTTTCTTGGAGGGCATTCATTCATCGCAGGCTGACCAACGCAACTTGCTGAGGTCCATCGACTCCACACTGACTGCAGCAGTGGGTCTCCTGCAGCGCGACCTCCCCCCACCTACCCCTGCCCCATCCACACTTCCCACTCCCATGCCTGTCACACGTACACCCAGACGTCGGCATGCACCCACATCAACGGACACGGGCACCACACCAGCAGGGAAGGTCCACCGCACTCCTCCTGACACGCACACACAGGGTGAGGTAGGCACACCCACTGGGTCGGGGGGCAAACGTGTGACACGCAGCCATAGTGGGAGTCCGCATTCCACCCAGTCCACTCCCTCCAAATCCCCTCCCCTCAGCTCTCCTGGCCACATCTCCCCCAAGGACTCCTTCATGGCCGCTCTGTCCCTGAGCCCCACAGTTACACCACCACGCAAGCGGTCACGGAGGTCCCCGGTCAGGGTGGTTGAGTCTCCCCCCCTGTCTCCACCCTCCCCCGGTGGCGCTGCGACCCATCCCTCTGACCCCCCCCCCTCCTTGGGGCCTGAGGTCCCTTCGGGTGCAGGGGACTCCCTGGATGACCTTGCAAAGGTGTGTAGTGCCATCCTGGCCTCCGCCTTTGGCACTGACCCACCCCCTGTGGTGGACTCCTCCATCCCTGCACCCACAACGCCGCCCCTTTGCCCTGATGTCCCTGCGGTGCCTGTTGCTCCCCCCCCCCCTGATGCCCTCACCAGTGTGGAAGACGATGCCATTTGACTGTGCAGGCAAGGTAGGGGACACGCATCCCACTGTGTCCCCCATCCAGCTGAGAATCATTGACTGCCCTATGGGCTTTGTGAAGATTGAACTGCCTGCGATCCACGGACATTGTGCTCCTGCAGAATAAAGCTTAATTTTGTTTTCATTATCACACTACTGCTATGCTGGTATTGGTGTTGGTGGGGCTGCTACATGGTTTTGGGTGGTGTGTAAGGGTTTGGGTGTGTGGGATATGTAGTAGTGTACTGCTCATTGGTGGGACCCTGTGATCTGTGTGCCATCACAAGGTGTTGGCTAACTTTCTTTGTTCATGTAGGCAGTTACTGCATGGTGCACTTGTCCAAGGGTGTATTCCTTCCTCTGTGTACCCAGCTTTCTTCCCTGCAGGGTGTTCCCAATGTTTAGCGCAGAGCTGTGTCTACATGAGCTGTGTGTGTGACGGAGCCCTTCTACTTTGGCCATGCATGCAGGGCCATGTCTCCACCTGCGACAATCGTGGCATCCTTGGTGATCACTGTACTTGTGTGTGGAGTCTGTTGACATGAGTTCATGGGGACATGTTCCCTTGTAGCCAGTATGCATGTGGATAATTCTGGCCTCACACACATGTGTTACACCCCTCCAGTCTCAGGGCACTGCTGGGAGGACTCTGCACCCACCCCTCCTGTCTCAGGGCACTGCTGGGAGGACTCCACACCCACCCCTCCTGTGTCTGGGCACTGCTGGGAGGACTCTGCACCCACCCCTCCTGTGTCAGGGCACTGCTGGGAGGACTCTGCACCCACCCCTCCTGTGTCAGGGCACTGCTGGGAGGACTCTGCACCCACCCCTCCTGTGTCAGGGCACTGCTGGGAGGACTCCACACCCACCCCTCCGGTCTCAGGGCACTGCTGGGAGGACTCCACACCCACCCCTCCTGTGTCTGGGCACTGCTGGGAGGACTCTGCACCCACCCCTCCTGTGTCAGGGCACTGCTGGGAGGACTCTGCACCCACCCCTCCTGTGTCAGGGCACTGCTGGGAGGACTCTGCACCCACCCCTCCTGTGTCAGGGCACTGCTGGGAGGACTCTGCACCCACCCCTCCTGTCTCAGGGCACTGCTGGGAGGACTCCACACCCACCCCTCCTGTGTCTGGGCACTGCTGGGAGGACTCTGCACCCACCCCTCCTGTGTCAGGGCACTGCTGGGAGGACTCTGCACCCACCCCTCCTGTGTCAGGGCACTGCTGGGAGGACTCTGCACCCACCCCTCCTGTCTCAGGGCACTGCTGGGAGGACTCCACACCCACCCCTCCTGTGTCTGGGCACTGCTGGGAGGACTCTGCACCCACCCCTCCTGTGTCAGGGCACTGCTGGGAGGACTCTGCACCCACCCCTCCTGTGTCAGGGCACTGCTGGGAGGACTCTGCACCCACCCCTCCTGTGTCAGGGCACTGCTGGGAGGACTCCACACCCACCCCTCCTGTCTCAGGGCACTGCTGGGAGGACTCTGCACCCACCCCTCCTGTCTCAGGGCACTGCTGGGAGGACTCTGCACACACCCCTCCTGTCTCTGGGCACTGCTGGGAGTGATGGGCACCCACCCCTCCTGTCTCAGGGCACTGCTGGGAGGACTCCACACCCACCACTCCTGTCTCAGGGCACTGCTGGGTGGACTCTGCACACACACCTCCGATTTCTGGATATGTGCGCTTGGCACATACACGGTGGGGTTACGCACACTGCATTAGAGGTGAGGGTATGAGTCTACTGACACTGGTGTGGTGGGGGTACGCTCCGTACGTCCGCGGGTGTGGGTACGGGTCGTACTTACACTGTTGGGCAGGGGGGTACGCTCCTTGCATTCGTGGGTGGGGGTTTGAGTCGTACTTACACTGTTGGCATGGGGGGTACGCTCCATACATACGCGGGTGGGGGTACGGGTCGTACTTACACTGTTGGGCAGGGGGGTACGCTCCTTGCATTCGCGGGTGGGGGTACGGGTCGTACTTACACTGTTGGGCTGGGGGTACGCTCCGTACGTCCGCGGGTGGGGGTACGGGTCGTACTTACACTGTTGGGCTGGGGGTACGCTCCGTGCGTCCGCGGGTGGGGGTACGGGTCGTACTTACACTGTTGGGCTGGGGGTACGCTCCGTACGTCCGCGGGTGGGGGTACGGGTCGTACTTGCACTGTTGGGCTGGGGGTACGCTCCGTGCGTCCGCGGGTGGGGGTACGGGTCGTACTTACACTGTTGGGCTGGGGGTACGCTCCGTACGTCCGCGGGTGGGGGTACGGGTCGTACTTACACTGTTGGGCTGGGGGTACGCTCCGTGCGTCCGCGGGTGGGGGTACGGGTCGTACTTACACTGTTGGGCTGGGGGTACGCTCCGTACGTCCGCGGGTGGGGGTACGGGTCGTACTTACACTGTTGGGCTGGGGGTACGCTCCGTACGTCCGCGGGTGGGGGTACGGGTCGTACTTACACTGTTGGGCTGGGGGTACGCTCCGTACGTCCGCGGGTGGGGGTACGGGTCGTACTTACACTGTTGGGCTGGGGGTACGCTCCGTACGTCCGCGGGTGGGGGTACGGGTCGTACTTACACTGTTGGGCTGGGGGTACGCTCCGTACGTCCGCGGGTGGGGGTACGGGTCGTACTTGCACTGTTGGGCTGGGGGGTACGCTCCTTGCATACGGGGTGGGGGTAGGGTCCGTACATATCCGTCCCCACGCTATGTGATGTTTGTGCGGCCCGTACCCAGGCCTTTGCCACGTGGGTGCGATCCGTCCCGCCATTGTTGGGGTGACGTGTGTGGGCGTGGTCCGACTCGTACCCACGCTCTTCAGGCGTGGGTACGGGACGTACCTGTCTGGTTGTGTTGCCGGTTCGCGTGGTGACGGACTTCCGTTGTGGCGGTCGCTGGATTATCAGGACACGCCCCCACCCCCTCGTGGTGACCAGGGCATGGGAGTCAGGTATGTCCAGGCCATGTGTAGTGTGTCACTCATGTGGTTGTTTTGTGGCCTGCCCTGGTCGTGCCACCCCCACCCCACCCCACTTTCCCCCCTCCCTTAGTTATTCTGACCTTCTGCGGCGTCTGCGTCGTAACCTGTAGAGGAGGTGTACTGCTATGAGGGCAGGGATGACTCGTAGGTTCGGGTCCATGTCTGTCCGTCGCGTACTGGTACTCCTTGCTCGCGTCGTCCTGTCGCGTACGGGTCCTCCTTGATCGCGTCGTCCTGTCGCGTACGGGTCCTCCTTGGTGGCGTCGTCCTGTGTGTCCGTCACGTACTGGTCCTCCTTGTTCGCGTCGTCGTCTGTCCGTCGCGTACTGGTGGTCCTTGTTCGCGTCGTCCTGATTTCCCGGCAGTTTTTGGCTGCCGCAAAATATTCACCGTGCGGGGTGACGTCGGTGCGAATCGTGATTCCTGGGTCGTGAATGGCTGGCTGCGTGCGTCCCGACGTCAGGTCGGCGCTTTCCCGGATCGCATTGGTAGGTGTTTTTTGTTCGGTCGGTCTTTTTTACGATTCGTACGGTAATGGTGTACCCGTGCGAATCGTAATTCCATGTTTGTATATTTTGACGACCGGGTACGCGTCGGACGGAGAATATGCTCCGTCCGACGGTTCGTACCCGGTTTTTACCGGATTGTGATCGGCACCTGAGTGTATTCCAGGGTGAGGTCACGAGCGACCCCAGACCACTTTATTTATAGCTAGAACAAACAGTTTGCAGTGTACCCTGTAAAGACTTAGCATCTGACCTGATATCTCTAGTTAATATATGTTAAAATGTGAGTTCCCCATGGCTCATGTGTGAACACTGTTAATGCACCCACTGCTGCGGTGCGATCCAATGCAGGATTATAACACATTTCAAACAAAACGCAAAGGTGCACCACTTCACAGTAAAGGAAGAAATAACTGGTCTGTATCCATAAAGTATTTCTTTAGTTTCTTCTTTTATTCACAAAATTCTTTTATAAAAAGAACACAGCCGACTCGTTTCGTCTGGTAACGGACTTCTTCAGGACATGAAAGCAAACAAAGTTGGGCACTCTCTGCAAACATCAGCGAATGAGTGACCACAGTGGGTAGATGAAAGTAACACAAAGTTGTTTCAGCGAAAAAGTATATATCACGAAGACAGTGCTTCTCTAATGTTGGTGTGGGAAATCAGAGGTAAGACAGCACTCTGTTAAACCATTACTGTGGCCACACCACAGTAAGGTGTGCCAGGGGTAACGGGAAGAATCACCCGATCAGCCACAATACAACTGCGTTCTAAAACGGCAAAAGCACTTCCTGAAAAACAAGGACGGTCTGACCAGTTTACCCACCGTGGTCACTCCTTCGCTGACGTTTGCAGAGAGTGCCCAACTTTGCTTTCATGCCCTGAAGAAGTCCGTTACCGGACGAAACACGTCAGCTGTGTTCTTTTTATAAAAGAATTTTGTGAATAAAAGAAGAAACTAAAGAAATACTTTATGGATACAGACCAGTTATTTCTTCCTTTACTGTAAAGTGGTGCACCTTTGCGTTTTGTTTGAACACTTTATTTATACCCTCGGGCTGAGCCCGGCCCAAGGGATGCAGTGGACACATTGTGGGTGGAGAGACCGGGTGGCTTTCTGCTTCCTTCCCATCGTTTGATCAAGAAAAACAGAACAAACACATAACCATATCAACACACAAAGTCACTCAACTTCTTACTGGGTGCCAGATTCAGGCGTAGTTGGTACTGCTAGCTTCTTGACACTGTACCTGGCTTTTGTCTGCTGTGCAGATCTCCACCTGGGGCACCTAGGACTGGTCAGTTGGCATTCGCCTTTTGCCTGCCTCCCTTTCTGTTGGCTGAGGTGGGGACAGCACACTTCCACCTTCAGTCCTGTCTAGTGTGCATCTCTCGTCTTCCAGGCCACTTTCATTGCCCCTCCGGGGGCCAGCGGGGGTAGTGTCTTGAACCAGGATATGTTCCTTACGACTGTCTGCCAGCCACTCTTCACGGTTATCATGGTCCTGTTGACCAGTACATTAGTCCACACATCTGGCTCATATAATGTCCAGAACTTCCACCCATAGTGGCGATCTTTGAGCACAACTCGTGCTCCGACCTGCAGAGTTGGGGTCTTTGCCTTGGTCTGTTAGCCTTGTCCTTGCCCGCCTGCCACTTCTGCTGAATACTTTCCACATCCATGCTAATGGAGACACTGGAGATGTTAGACTGGAGAGGTTTTTGGCCTGAAGGTTAATTGCAATAAATTGGGCCTGTTCCCAGTGAGGCCCGTACCTGAACTGAAGAGAGGACTGGGGTCACGAACAAGGCTGTAATAGCACTATGACTTGTTCAAATACCTAGGCATGTAAATATGTCAGCACAAGGCCAGCATCATAGACGGCAATCTGGGTAAGCCAAAATGCTAATACTCCCTGGGCTATTACATTTCTTCACAGCTCTACCGGTGCTCCATCCGGCTTCATACTTTAAGGCTTTCAATAGTGCACTGTTGGACCTGATATGGGGAAGTGGCAGGAAGAGGGCCTCTCTATACAAAATACAATGCCCACTGCAAGAAGGAGGCCTGGGCGCTTCCAACTATGTGTTATTCTATGCCCCAGCACTGTTGCAATTGCCAACGCAATGGATAGGTGTAGGGCTCTGCATGGAAAGGCAGAAGTGAAAGAAACCCTCAGAGTCAATTCAGTCCTGGTATGGCTCATTGCCCGACTAGTCGGGTAAGTGCTAAAACCACACTTAGAGCATGGCAAAAAAATGCCGGATTACATAACTCCACTCACGTAAATCACAACCTCCATATGCTCTAACACTAGACCGATGGGCAATCTCTGAATTACGTAACATACAGCTATTACCTGAGACAGGCCCCTGGTGACGTGCAGTGGGTGACCCAAGTCAGAGATTTATATATATAGGGGAGTCTGCATACATTTTCAGATCTATAAGACACACACGAAATAGTTGCAGGCCACTTCCTCACATTCAGACTCATGAAACACGCGGTGAGGGCCCAATGTGGATGAAGACATTAAGAACCACCAACGTTGGCGTTCCTCCAGGGGATTCTGTCATAGGCATAGCTTGTAGACCCATTTCGGCCTTATTCAGCTTCCTCGGTGCACAAGTGTCAACAGCTCGCCCACTACATAGGGCCTCATGGGAGGAAAACCTAGGACGGGAGAAACTAGACAAAGAGTGGCAGAAAATTATAGGGCAATTCAAACGTGTCTCAAGGAACCCGGGATTCCAATGCACACAGTTGAATTATCTCAATCAGATGTACATTACCCCAAAAAAGTGCATGCATGAGGGGGCATCCTCAGACTGAGATGCTCCAAACAGAGACGGGCTTCTACCACATGGTCTGGACATGCCTGCAGACGAAGACACAGTACATGACGTACACAATGGGTATGACCACTGATCATGGCTAAGACAGTGGGCCAAACTCCTGGCCATAAGGGGTTTCTCCCAGCAATAGTCGTAGTACCCCCCAGTGTGAAATGCACAATGTCACCACGACCCCTCCTCACTCGAGGGGTTCTCTTAATAGCTTACTGATTATCCTGCGCTCAACACGGAATGTCGCCATGGAAAGCTGGAAAGCTGACGGAAAAACATGTAGGGTATGTAGAAGGTGAAATGGTGTTCTCATGTATCACCGTCGGTCGGATACAGACCCACATTGACGACCTGTAGATGTTTAAAGTTAAAACCAAATAAAGAAATGTTAAGAAAAAAAAAGTACTAAAGTTTGCTTAGAAATTGCAGCCTAAGAGATACAGCTAGGGATATACAACTGTGCTTTGGTTATGTGTAACCCACCTGCGGCTTATGCAGTCAATGGAAAAGATTTCAAATCAAGTCTAAAGTAACTTGTTTCAGATGATTGTAGTCGAGCGTGCAGAAGAGTTCAAAGCTTTTACCGTCAATGTGAGATCTTACAGAGTTCAAGGCCTTACTTTGCGCACACATTGAAGAGAGCCTAGCATGGTATGAAGCGATCGTTGCCATGATTGATATTAAAAGCATGGCATCAGAACAGAGCACTAAGAAATGTTCCATGGAAAATGTGAATAATTTAATGTGACACATGATTGCTACCTTGTGGCAAGTAGCCCTTTTAATCAGTAGACGTTCAGTGAATTTGTTTTAAAGTGCATTTGTTTTTACTGGGCAGGAAAGAGGAGGAAGGGTTAATGCAAGTCACAATCTACAACATTTCCAAAAGTCTTTCTAATAATGCTTCTCTTGCAGTAAGCTGTACTTTTTCAGTACCATGCCCTTCTCCACTTCTGTATAAAGATTTCTTTCTTGCTGCATTTACATAAGTAGGGGCTACATGGACTGATTCACCAAAGAGTCAAGAAGGATATATAGTATTGTGCCTAAATTGTAGAGATGACTGAACACCCAATTCGCCAAACTTTGAGGTGAAAGTGAGGGATGTCTGTAATTACACATTCCTGCTTCCCTAGGCATGCATGGTGGATATTATGTATATGTAGAATTATGAAAACTATATAATTTTAATACATGTTTGCAGAAATATTACTTTAGGACATGTACCACCTTTATATAGTGTATTTTAAAAAAAAGAATATTTATCCATAGTATATAATTAATTCCATGAATATTGCCCATAAGTGTAACTACTTAGTCTGTGGGTCAAGCAGATATTCACTATTGCCCTACTGTTCCTAATATAGCCGCAAAATCAGTTTTCTATCTAATGCGTCTTATCAACCGTAATTGAGGCAATCCTGAAAAGCAGATCAGAGGCGGCCCTTGCAGGGGGCACAGAGCTATGAGACAAGCTGTCGGCACTCCCTGGGGCCACGGTCTGTTTCTTTTTGCTGGTGGAGTCAAAGTGCACCAAAACGTGCTACTTCCCCTTCAGCAGATGGATAGGCACAGGGCGTCTCAGTGGGGAGGTTGCTCTAAAATTCTTGATGGACTGCTATCACTTGTCTCGAGTGCTGCTGCGCAGGTCCAATCACCGAGACCTCTGTGAAATTATCCCAGAGCTTCTGCCTAATACAAACCTCCCCCTCCTTATCTTCCGCCCCTTTGCCTGTCATCTGGGAGCCATGATCTGATTCCTGATCACCACATGTCCTTTGTGTCTCATCCCCGGCCTCCCTTCCCCTTGATTCCCTGTGCTGGGCAGCCTATTGTCATGGGCACACTCCTTTCCTCCTCCCGCCATCGGCCCGCAGCATCGCGCTGATCTCTGTAGTATGATTAAGTGTCTGGAATCTCATGTCCAAATACCTCGGCCCTCTTGTCAAATACCACATACCTGCAGATGCCTGTCTTGTGCCCTTCAGCTGACGCCCCCCCCCCGCTTCATATCCTCTGTCACTTGGGCCAGCCCCTTCTCACCACCACCCTTTGATCCCACTGCTCACTTCTCCCATAGGGGAAACTTCCTTAACTACGAAGGCTTTTCTACGCGTTACGTTTACAACAGTACACTTACCATGTAAACGTCTTTACCACGCGTATTCCTTTCACGACCGTCTTTACCACGCAAACTGCACTGGAACCTGTTCATCTTCGTCCGGTTCAGTCCGTTTTCGATGTCGGCGATGACGTGTGTTCAAAGGTGAATACAAAAGAAAATGCATGCGCAAAAAAAATGGGGCTTTGGGGGGTCTCCCCCCCCCCCCCAAAAAAAAGAACATGTACAAACGAAGGGAAGCAGTGACAATCTGCGTCATTTTAGAGGAAACGGAATGACGCTTCCTCTTTACGACGTAGGACGTAAGCAAAGAAGATCGAGGAGAAGACGTGAAGAGGTAAGGAGAATAAAAGTATTACAAATATATTAAATATAAATTGAGGGTAACGGGCAGGGGTAATAATAATGATTGAGTGGTCACGTAAGGGTACAGGGGAGGGGTATAACCTTTACCAAGAGTATTCCATTACCATGCAAGTATGTGCGGTAAAGGAATATTCGTGGTAAAGGTTGTGCGTGGAAATAGCATTCCATTGTAACGCAAGCGTGGTAAAGGCATGCGTAGCAACGGAATGCGTTGTAACGGAATGTCTGACAGAATATCGACGGACAGAAAATCGACCTACAAAAATATCGACACAAAAATATCGATGACAAGAATATCGAGATCCTATCTACAACATGGTAAGTACATAAATATCGAAAATAAAATATAGAATGTCAAAAATATCGTTATTAAAAATATAAAGTATTTTTTAGTTAAAAAAAAAAATGTAAAATAAACCAAATAATACTTATAAATAAAATAAACATAATTAAATATATGTTATAATGTTTAAAATTAATAATTAATATATATAATGTAATAAAACATTAATTAAACATATACATATAATATATAATATATATACTTACTTAATAATACATTTTAATAATTGTTTTAATAACTTATAACTTGTTACAAATTATTATAAGTTACAAATACATCATACACATAAAACAATAACATGAATAAAAATTAAATATTATATATAACACATTTAAAAAATTACATTTAATTTGAATATTGTTAAAATTAATTATATATTACATTAGCTAAAATAATACAAAAAATATTAAATATCAGAGAGAATAAAACTACTACTCCAGCTCCAAAAAAAAACAGTAAAGAAAATGTTGGATAGCGTAGAGCTAAAAATTACTATTTCCACTCCAGGGAGTGTAACAATAGGGAAAGTGTTGGATAGCGTAGAGCTAAAAATTACTATTCCCACTCCAGAGAGTGCAACAGTAGGGAAAGTGTTGAATAGCAGAGGGGTAAAAATTACTATTCCAACTCCAGAGAGTGCAACAGTAGGGAAAGTGTTGGATAGCGTAGGGGTAAAAATTACTATTCCCACTCCAGAGAGTGCAACAGTAGGGAAAGTGTTGGATAGCGTAGGGGTAAAAATTACTATTCCCACTCCAGAGAGTGCAACAGTAGGGAAAGTGTTGGATAGCGTAGGGGTAAAAATTACTATTCCAACTCCACAGAGTGCAACAGTAGGGAAAGTGTTGGATAGCGTAGGGGTAAAAATTACTATTCCCACTCCAGAGAGTGCAACAGTAGGGAAAGTGTTGGATAGCGTAGGGGTAAAAATTATTATTCCCACTCCAGAGAGTGCAACAGTAGGGAAAGTGTTGGATAGCGTAAGGATAAAAATTACTATTCCAACTCCAGAGAGTGCAACAGTAGGGAAAGTGTTGGATAGCGTAAGGGTAAAAATTACTATTCCCACTCCAGAGAGTGCAACAGTAGGGAAAGTGTTGGATAGTGTAGGGGTAAAAATTACTATTCCAACTCCACAGAGTGCAACAGTAGGGAAAGTGTTGGATAGCGAAGGGGTAATAATTACTATTCCAACTCCAAAGAGTGCAACAGAAGGGAAAGTGTTGGATAGCGTAGGGGTAAAAATTACTATTCCCACTCCAGAGAGTGCAACAGTAGGGAAAGTGTTGGATAGCGTAGGGGTAAAAATTACTATTCCAACTCCAGAGAATGCAACAGTACGGAAAGTGTTGGATAGCGTAGGGATAACATTTACTATTCCAACTCCAGAGGGTGCAACAGTAGGGAAAGTGTTGGATAGCGTAGAAGTTAAAAATAACATAGTTATAAATAAAATAATTATTTAAAATAATTAGTGATTTAATTATTAAATAACTCAAAATTATTTACAAATACCAATAAATAATTATTACAAACATAACTACCAAAGAATAATTAATTAACGATACATTAATAATAAATACCAATAAATAATAATTAATAAATATTAATCACCAAATAATCAATATTAAACGATAAAATATTTTTCATAACCAAAAACATATGAATTATTAAAAAGTAAATACCAATTAAAATATATTTAACCATTTAAAAAATATATACCACAAAATAATAATTATGAAACATTAATTACCAATTAAAAAATATTGAACTATTAAATATTTTTCATACGCCACACATTACTTACCAATTAATAATTACTTATTAATATATTAATTAGAAATATCAATGCATAATATTTAATTATATTTAATTCACAATTAATGATTAATCAACAATTAATTATTTTTCATAACCAAAATATTATAATTTAAAATATTTACCAATTAATAATTACTGTCCAATTAATTAATTATCAATACCCAACAACTAATTTAATAATTACTTAATTAGATTTCAATTACTTCCAACACTATTCCCCTATAAACGCACGACACACTCCACTAATAAAATAATACACTTAACATAATTATCAATTAATCAACTAATTAAAACTAATTGCCAATTAATAAAAATTAATTACCAATTAATACTTAATTAACAATAATATAATTATCAATACCAATAAATGAAAATAAATTATTAATTAATTACAATTAAATTACTTCCCACCCTATTCCCCTATAAACCCACAACCCGCTACGGAACTTAAACGCAAAAATGTATTAAAATCAATTTATAATTCCTAAAAATGTATAATTAATTCCATATAATTAAATTACTTCCCACCCTATTCCCCTATAAACCCGCTACGGTACTAAAACACAAAATTGACTTAAAAAAACCATTGTTAACATATAAAAATTGTATCCATATATGTTAAAACCAGTAGAACACTTAACAAAAAACATATAACACATACATATTAAATACATAATAAAATACATAACAATAATATAAATATCGATATTAGTAACATCAATATTAGTAAAATCGATATATTTGATGTCGATATTACTAACTTCGATATTACTAACATCGATATTAAAATACTTACCTTAGGATCGATATTCTGTCCATAGATATTATTGACATCGATATTCTATCCCTTCGATATTTAAAACTCGATATTTGTGTAGGTAGATATTTTAGTTTCGATATTTTGGCTGCTCACCGTTGTAACGACATACAACCCTCCCATAGCACCTCAATCCCTTTCTACACACCCCACCACGCCCTCCCCCTGTTACTTCCCCGCAGCCCCTGTCTTCTCTTCTATCCTCACCCCACCTGAGCCCAGCACAGTTTGCTTTTACCTCTTGATGCTTTCCAAACCCTGCCCTTCTCATGCATCTATAATACCCTGTGCACAAGCAGCCTCTGTTTAGTTCCTCTTCCTCTTCTACACTCTGCTTCAACGGGCACGAGCCATAGCACCATTCTCTTTGATATACTAAACCCTTACATTTCTAAAGTCTTGCCTTTAATACAGCACATGTACCATTTCTAAGCGCTATAAACCACAGATGTTACTTTTACACAATTTAAT
Source organism: Triturus cristatus (assembly GCF_964204655.1). Taxonomy (NCBI): domain Eukaryota; kingdom Metazoa; phylum Chordata; class Amphibia; order Caudata; family Salamandridae; genus Triturus; species Triturus cristatus. The sequence continues at coordinate 518,007,286 of NC_140588.1, forward strand.
TGGACTTGAGTTACCAACCTCAGAAGAATGAAAGGTGGAGTCTGCCTTGCCGGGATTTCAACTCGTGACCAGCGAGTCACAGCATGTCACTGTAGAGCCTTAACTCACTGAGACATTTGATTGAGTCTGCTTGCATCTGTCCGCCACAATGAACAGATGTGGTCTCTCTTTTTTTGCCTTGCCCATTCATCTGCCCTCAATTTGTCCTGGGATTTTCTCATCTACTGCACGTGTTGTTTTCTCTGCACTTCATAATGTAAATGTTTTTATTTATCTTGCCAGCTCTGCTTCCTCCGTGAACAGTGGTATGTCTGCCGATGACGCATTTGACACTAAACTTTCCTGTCACAGGGGTATCCTAGATCATTTGTACTGCTTTTCCATGACCCTCTGCCTGATCCCTGCTTCTTTAAACCACACATTTAGTGCTCTGTATAACACTTCTGCCATTTCTAGGAGCTGCAAATAACATGGTATTGCCTCTCAATGTAATGGTCCTCCGTTCACTGATCCCAGATGGGTGGAGTGTGGAATCTGTTGTGCTGGGATTTTATATTGACCAGGAGATGACGCCACACGGCCTAGCCCACTGAGTCCTCATGCCATCAGTCAGTTTCTGCTTTTTCTACTGAATATCCATGGACCACAAGCAATGAATATGGTCTCTTTCTTAGTACCACAGTCACCTGCTTTCACTTTGTCCTAAGATGTTCTTACCTATCGGAACTTATCCTATTCCATGTCTTCCTCATCTGCATGTATTTTGTCTTGCAGCTTTGTTTCCTCTACAAACTTTGCTATTTTTGCCCCATCCCCTGACAATGCACTTTTCCATACCTAAGGTTTCCCATGTCACCCCTGCCTCGGCGTCCTTGTCCTATGCCTGATTCCTTTTCTCTTAGCACATCCATCTCCAATAATGTGTTTTTAGTGTAGCACTTACTATCGCATTTCTCAGGTTTCCATGGATTATACATAACAGATGAAATTGTTGCTCGTTTTGAACGCACTTCCTTTGTGGATTGCGGAAGGATGGGGCGCGAAGTCTACCTTGCTGGACTTTAGACTGTTGACCTGCATATTGCACCATATATCATTGGCAAGCCTTGTCCCAGAGTTATTTTGCCAAGTTTGCCTCTGCCCTTTTCTGCCCTGCCTGTTTGCACCATCAGGGCCGGCTTTAGCACTGGTGGCGCCCTGTGCGACAATGTTTTTTGGCGCCCCCTCATGGCCACCTGCACAACGAATTCCCGCACTACCAGTACCCCTTACGTCACCATAACCACTCTCACTCAGCTGCATTTAATTCGTTTTATAGTGTCACTCATAACAGTGAAGGGTGTCAGAGCACTTTACATTGTACACACATTACTCAATCATATGTGTGTAAATCAATGTATAGGAAACGTTACATAAGACAGAGTGGTAGAATGTATATGTCATCCATGCTGGTAGGCAGTAAGGTTTAGGGGGGGCTTGGACTGGAGAAGCACAAACTCCGAATTTAAAACGTAAGACCATGGTTAGGGATTAGCTTTAATAATTGGAATTGTTTTCTACCCAAATCATCACTTTGTAGAACATTAGAATATTGAAAGTCTGGGGAAAAATCCATACGCTCTAATCTATACTTGAAGTATGCATTTCAGTTCTTTGATGACAGTTAGCTCACTGTTTTTTATTAGTATTTTAACTTATAAACTACAAGTAACAAAACGAAGTCTCTGACAAAAGCAGTATCCCACTGACCTATTTACATTATGCTCCCTTCGTGATTTGCATGATACACATTCTTTGCAGCAGGCACATTAACGCTCTGCACTACCTTATGATGAATCAAAACATCCCCCAGTCAAAACTTCCACTAGACAAAACTTCCTTCTCTCTCCATGAAAAACATCAATCACGGGAGTAGGCCTGACATTTTTATTGTTGGATGAAATGTGCTGGAGGTCAGGAAGGTTGAAGTGGGTGCTTTTAAACACAACTTAAACTAGAAAACAGGCGCCCCCATGCAAAGTCAGCACCCGGTGCGGTGGCACCGGTCTCACCACCCTGTGCACCATACCTGTACGCCCTCCTTGTCTTCCAGCAAATCAACTCCATGGCTCATCTGTCCAGAGTGGCATAGTGAGTAAAACATAATGGACTAAGGTGCAATGGAGAGTAATTAATAGTGGTTTATATTAGTGCAAGAATTCTACCAATTACCTTTTGGTTTCCTCGCCCCATTTGGGGAGCAGTTTGCAGGGTTGCCAGAGGGCAGGAAGCAAAGGGGGCAAAGGAAAGGAAGAGGGAATGCTGACAGCCTACAGGTTGCCTGTGGTGAAGTAGGGAGGGAGAGGGAGTTGACAAAAGTGGTATGGAGGGGTTTGGACTCCAAAGTAAGTTATTGGAGAGGCAGCGGGATGGAGATTTTGGGTAGAGTTGAAAAGGCATATGGGACCTGTGGTGAAAGGAGACAGGACTAATGAAAGTGCATGGAGTGGGAAAATGGACAAGGGGCAGTGAGCCTGTGGTGTGAGAGAGTGAAGAAGATGAGTATGTGGAAAGGGAGTGGAGGTGAAGCCTATTCCGAGAAAATAGTTTGATTTAAAATTATATAAAGTGTACAAATACCTAAAATGTATCCCAGCATTTGGAAATCTGAGCACTATGGAAGGCGAAGTGGAGAAATGTCACCGGGCTTATGAAAGCAAAGTCTTTGAGGATTTCCTGATTGCCATTACCTGAAGAAGAGATTTTAGATGGGAAAGAGCAGAGTTGAATGTTGAGTGACTAAAAACTGAGAAAGATTGCCCATCCAGGAGAGAGAATATGAGATTAAGAGCAGTCAGCAGGTAGGCATTGCAAGATCTCATCCTCCAAGGAAGTAAGAAATGAGTACTTTTAGGTCTTAATTAGGCATGGCCCAAGGGGCAGTAGCTTTAGAGCTGATACCGATGGCCTTGGTAATAATCCTCTTGTGGATCGGCAGTCAATGTAACATTTTCAGACAGACAAAATCAGAGACAGTGGGTGGGACACCAAGTGCAAGCCTGGCAGCAGAATTCTGAATATAGAGGCCTGTTTATTTACCACTCTCTGCAGATTTTTTTCAGAGAATGGTAGCAACAAGATCGAACGAAAATGAATTGAGAAAGTCATGTCAGCAGAAGGTTTTCGGAAGTAGTGGAAATAACAGTCTTCATCCAGTTCAGGAACCAAAGAAGTAGCTAAGTATTTGCTGCAGATAGCCTGAAGCAAGCTGGGCACATAAGAAATGCCCATTCTTAAAATCCCTGGTGGACATGGATCTAGAGGAGATCCCCATGAGATAATAGCCAGACAAATCTCAATTAAATCAATCGATAAAAGGTTCAAAAACATCTGGCTGGGAACAGCATATTGCCTGCCAGAATTTAATAAAAACAAGCATTGGCATAGCCAAAAGGTCTCGCCTTTGGGACCTTATAAGTGTTTAGCCATGCAACAGTTGATGTTGTTGCACCAAGGATATTGTGCTGGATAACAAACATTTATAAGGTCCCAAAGGCGAGACCTATTGGCTATGCAAATGCTTGTATGACTTGTGCTCATAAGTATTACGACTTATTATAGCGATTATGCACAGAAACGAAGAAAGAAAAAAGGGTTATAGGGTCTATAAAAAGGCAGAGGGTAGGTGGGTGCAGATGGCTGTGTAGAAGAGGGGAGATGGAAAGGAGTAGAACTGAGAGAGTGAGGAATTAAGTGCCTTATTTGCTAAATTAGTGCAAATTGATAGACAGTAGGAGATTGCGATATACATACAGATCGATATTAAGGCACATGATTATACGTTCTCAGAGAGAGCCCGATAGCAGCCAAGTACTGGGAATCTAGCTATTAAAAACCTATTAAAATGTGCTTGGTGCACTTTACTTAAAAGAAAATCAACTAATAAAAAGTACAGCCTTTACAAACAGAGGCTGCAAAGGAGAGAGGGAAAGCAACATTTACAAGGTAGGATTCAAAGGGAGGGTGAGAATTGGCAACAAAATGTGCCACTGCCCTGCTCAGCAGATAAACACACTATCTGGAGGAGGACTGCAATGGACCTACAGCAGCACAGAGAGATTAATACATCCCAGGTGGAAGTATCACACTGAAACAGTGCTGGAAGGCATTGTAATAAGAATCAAATAATATACAACGGACGACAACAGGAAGAAAACTATTTACCAAGTGTCACCTACTTGGGGGATGCCGGTAAGGCAGTGCACATTGAGGTTTGGGTGGTAGTAATTGGGGAGAACTGAGCTGACCAGAGCAATTAATAACATCAAAAGACAGAAAGTCACCGCAGCTCAGCATGCACGCAAGACGAGGATGGCTGCAGATAGAGAAACGTGAGATGAACGGAAGGTCAATTTGTACATCTTAATGCAGAGTGGATAAGCAGAACACTGCCACAATATGAATTATTCTACTTAACTTCGATCAACTACTGGAGGACTTGCAGGAGTCTGAGATGCACACTGCAGAGATCATACAATGATCGCAAGGGTACTACAATTACCTCCGGGGTCCGATCCTTGGGCTTTTTCCGCAGAGCCTCTTTAAACTTGGGCTCCAGAAGGGAGCTCATGATACAAGTTTCCAGAGTTACGGCCGGTGGAAGTTCCAAGTCTGAGAGCAGGAGTCCTCCAAGTAATGTGCTGAGAGAAAGCCGGAGTGCACGGCTCAGTGCAAGTCAATTTAATCTGGGGGTCCCGGGCAGCTCCTGTCCGCACACGGGTCCCTCATCATTGCTCTGGCCGGCCCTTTACTTGGGCTCAACTAAAGGGGTTGCCAAGTTCCATGCCTGGCCAGCACAGGGCAAGCGCCCACTCCATGCTCCCCTCTCACTGCTTGCAGCACACGCACAGATGCACGGGGCGTGTGGAAAGCTCCAGCCGGGACAGGGCTGGAAAAGAAGAGGCGTGCGACCGGTCCACAGGTTTAAGACTGGAGCCTGCCGAAGTGAGATCACCGCTCTCCGAGGCGGCGTCAATTCCTCGTTACTTTCAGAGACTCCAGGTTCTCTTCAGGTAACTCCTTCCGCTCGTTCAGAGCAGCCCTGGGGCCAGAAGCACTGTCAATGGGCGAGAGAGAGAGAGAGCGAGGGCTGCGCGCACTCGGCAGAACGAGCGGAGACATAGAAGCGGGTTAGAAAGTGCCGTATTGCTGATAAAAATAAAATATACTTCAAAGAAAAACAAATGAATGCTAAAAAAGCATTAGTAACAACACTACAAAGAAGAAAATGTACACTTCCAACAAGACGGGCAGAAACCAACGAAACAAGTTTGACGAGGAGAGGAAGAGGCAGCAGGGGGAGGGGAGAGAAGAGGGGGCCTGCACCTGTTTCCCTTGCGGGAGCGAGCAGGGGCACCCTCTGTGTGAAAGTTAATTACAAACAGATGGTATCAAAGCTCGCTCCCGCAAGGGAATTGCCAAACGTGCATGGGTTGCCATTGAAAGCAATGCAAAGCGTGCACGTTTTTGGCCAAAAAACTGAATCGATTCCTAAAGGTCTCCTCCTATTCAGCGCGCAGCACATGCGCGCTGCATAGGCGAGGCCTAAAAAAGAAATATTGTCATAGAAAAAAGAAGGTTGTTGCAAAAGGCTTTGGAAGGGATCAGGATACTGACTCTATCATGAGTCAGTGGAAGAGGTATAAAGCCTCTGGGAATAAGAGGTGTAAGAGATAGAGTTACTTGTTGCTGGGGGTTGAAACACTTCTCAAGCAGAAACCACAATCCTTGTTAGGGTGAAGTCACAAGCCAACCCCAAATTAACCTTTGCTCAACTCTCTGATAGCCTGGTACAGAGCAGTCAGGCTAAATTTAGAGGCAATGTGTAACGTATTTATGCAGCAATTCAAACAGTAACAAAGTGAACACACAACACATAAAAAATCGCACACCAATTTAGAATGTAAAAAAAAAGCCAATACCAAAAATCCGATTAGTAGAACCAGAGATATGTAATTATAAATATTTAAGAGAAAACACCACAAAGCGCCAACTGTGGTTATCTGGTTGCATCGGACCTGAACAAAGTCACAAGTTCAGGACAATCATGATGGAGCACAGGTCAGAAACAGGAACCCAGTTAGGCCTGCTGAGGAAGAATAATCCTGTTTGCGAACAGATGCAGAGTCCAGTGACGAGGATGCATCACACAGCAGAGGCGATGCGAGATCCGGGCGAGGAGATGCATTGCACTGCGGCAGTTCTGATGGGCTGGATTGGGGGAGGCGATGTCTTTGCCTGATGATGTATTGCGCAGTGTTGAGCGAGATGATGTTCTTGCATGGAGATTATTCGGCTCTGATGGGCTGAGATTGGCAATGCAAAATTCTTGGGTCGGTTATGTCCGTGCAGCAGAGATGATGCATCGGTTCTGAGGACAATATGTCAATTCTGCTGGATCTACAAATGGGCTGACAGACCACCTTCAGGCACACTTCTAAGGGTTCAGGACTGGGGTAACACCCCTTGTGAGGGCAGGACTCACATATGGCAGAGTCCAGGTGCCGCTTCGAGGTTGTTGGAAGTCTGTTATGTCCCTGATGCTTTTTATCAGGAGGCTAGCCAACTAGCACTTGGAGTCACTCTGGGGCCCTGGGTTTAGAGATGCAGGCACAGCCCTTCTCACCAAGGAAAGAATGCAGCAGGCCAACATAGCAGGGCAGCAGTTGTTCAGAGCTGCAGTACAGCAGAGTGGCTGTTGGAAAATAGCCTTCACTGAAGGATCACCCCAAGTATTTTGCCTTCCTCCTCCTGTGTGTGCAGTTTACTGCCACTTCGACTTGGCGTCTAAAACTACTTGCCAAGCTTGAAACTCCCCATTGGTTACATATAAGTCACCCCTAAGGTAGGCCCCAAGTAGCCCTAAGTCAGGGTGCAATGTAAATAAAAGGTAGGACATGCACTGGTATGCTTTACATGTCCTGGCAGTGACAAACGGCCTATTTAGTTTTTCAATACTGTGAGGCCTACTCCTCTCATAGGTTAGCATTGGTAATTCCTTAATATACGTTTAAGCTGTATTTCCTCATCAGGGAAGAGTAGCTTTTCATTGTTTCATATGTTTGGAATGGTAATGACAAATCCACCTTACTGATAACATTGGATTTGGCATTATTATTTTAGAAATGGCACTTTTAGAAAGTGGACATGTTTCTGTGCTTATAACAGTGTGTGCTTTGCAGCATGCCTCGAATACACGTCTGGCCTGGGTGACAGCTACACTTTGGCATTCACTCTAGACAGCCACAACACAGGAATGATAGTTGTGTGTGCGTACCCATCTCCATACATCTGCATTCTGGTGGTATTGCTTTGACAGGATGGGAGGAAAGAGCTAACACTTCACTTGAATAAGCTGTGTTGTCCCCCACACTGGTCTGATTACCCACCACAGATAGCCCGGCAGAGAGATCTAGGTTAAATGGGGTACTTGTGTACTTCAGAGAGCTGCGTTGAAGTTAGCCCCCACATCAAAGGCACTTTTGGGCATCAGTACTAGGTCTTTGACCCCCCTAAAATCAGACACTACTGGACTTGCAACTGAAGCTCTGCCATAAAAATGGAAGTGCTGCTTAAAGGACTCAACTGGATTGCTAATCTGAAAGGACTGCTTTTCTGTTTGTTGCCCTGCTGCCTGCTGCTCTCTGATTCTGCTGAAAGAGAGCCGGACTCTGTTTTCACTCCAAGAGATCTCCAAGGACTTGTTGTCTTGCCTCCTCTTGCTTGAGACTCAGGGAAATTCTCTACCCTTTCTCCTGGCTCACTGGAAGTGGCCCAGATACTTGCAACACAGATTTCGATGCATCTCTTGTCTGCGTGTGGCAGAACTGGCACATCAACCCAGATGCAGGAGTAAAATCAGTGCTTTGCATTGGAACCAGTGCTTTGCCTGCAGAGATCGACACATCGGATAGTGTATAGCCGCTGCTGCAACTTGGTGAGATCGACGCATCCACTTGACTGCTTGGCAGAATCCAGCACATCACTTGATAGCTCTTGACTCCGGGAAACTCATCTTTCGAACAAACGTATCCCCTTCATTGCGTGGAAAAGATCGATGGATCCAGAGCCTGCTGGACTCGACCACAATGCATCACATTGTTTGCGACTAAGAAAGGTACTTTGTTCACCGAAGCCTGTGTGGGTACGGTAGCCGGTTGGTGCTCCATCACAGTCGGCCCAAACTTTGACTTTGCCCTGGTCCAGTACTAAGTGTTTTACTGCATTTCTTCCTTCAGAATTCAATAGCTCAACTTCTAAACATTAGATTGTTGTCATTTTGGTAATGATTTGTTCAGAGAATAATAATCATTTTTTCTAAACCCGTCTGGAGTCTTTTTGTGGTGTATTCATTGTGTTACTGTGTTTGTTTGTTGCACAAATATCTTACACGTTGCATCTTTAGATAAGAGTGACTTTTCTGTGCCAAGCTACCAGAGAGTGAGCACAGATTATGTTTTAATGTGTATCTAGTGTACCCTTACTAGGATTGTGTCTTTTACTTGGACAGAGTACAAACCTTTGCCAACCAGAAACCCAATTTCTAACACTGGCAGATCTTTCAGCAGCACAGTAGTCCTTCTTGGCGAGGTCCAGAAGTGCAGTGAAGAGTTGAGTCCAAGGGTCCAGTATACTTAGTGCCCACTTTGGAGTGGAGGAACTTTCTAGAGGCTTCCACCCCCTAAGGTGTCAGGCATCCCCTTCCTTCTTGTCCTGCCCCTAGATTGCATTGGGTCACAAAATGTCAGTGACAAATGTTTTGTGAGAGTGCTTAGGCAGAGTCTTTTTGATATGCAAGTGTGGTAGATGACAGTTCCCTGCCTTGTTAAATCAGAGTGGCCCATCCTGCCAACACCTATCTTCCCTTTGTCTCACTCTCTGTGAGCAATACACAAAGACCAACAGCCAGCTACACCTACTCATGTGACCCAGGATCACCAAATGGTTGGGACAATAAAATGCCAACTTTCTAAAAGTGGCATGTTCACAATTGTGATTAAAATCTGACTTTATCGTTAAAGAGAAATTTCAATTATAATTCCTTAGGTACCAAACTTGATCGGTCTACCTGCTCCCAAGTGGAAGTTACAGCTTATTAAATGTGATAAGGTAACCCAATGGTATTCTATGGAACAGGTAGGTCTTTCAGTAGTGAAAAACAAATGTAGGAGTTTTTCCCCAACAGGACCTGCCTAACTTAAAACTACATGACTAACTTTTTTTAATATCCTACACCCCGAACTGTGCGCTGATCAGGGCCTACCCTAGGGGGGACTTATATGTATTAAAAAAGAAGGTTTGTGCTTGGCAAAAGGTTAATTTTGCCAGGTTGAAATGGCAGATGGCAGTTTAAAACAGCTGCAACGGCAAGCCTGATACATGTTTAAAGGGCTACTTCAGTGGCTGGCATAATCAGTGCTTCAGGCCCACTAGTCATATGTAATTTCCAGGCCCTGGAGACATGTAGTATCAATTTACTAGGGACTTACATACACATTAAATGAAAAAAATTGGGTGTATGCCAATTCAACCAGATGTTTAGGAGAGAGCACAAGCACTTTAGCACTAGTTGGCAATGCTAATGTGTACAGAGTCCTAAAGTCAGCAAAACAGGAGGTGTGAAAGCAAAAGGTTAGGTGAGAACCATGCTAAACCATGCTAAGGATGCCAGAAAGGGAGAGGAAAGGAAGCAGATTTAGCAACTGTGGTGAGAGAAGAGTGGATGTTAATGAGTTCCTGTAAGAAGGTTTAAACAGCTGCTCACTAATAGAAAACAAGGAGTGAACAGGGTGAGAAGGGCAAATTTATTTGGGAGCCTGAATTTGATTAGTAATACATGTGTTTCAGCCCTTGTAACTGATCTAGGCAGTAGGTTAGAAAAGTGGGTTTCTTTACAGAACAAGAGGATTTCTGTAGCATTTTGTCCAATGGACAAGTAGTATTGTTTTTTCAAAAATTCTACACCCCTGGATCTAGGTCTATTTGCCTCCTAAGACTTTAATCAACTTTGGTGTAAAGAAAGTCTATCCATAGATTTCGTTCCACTCCTTGCATTGGTTAGAGTAACAAATCCAGTAAGCCTTAGCTTGAGGGGTCATTTAAGAGATCCTTCAAATTCTAACTTTAATAAATATATTGCTTCAATATATTGCTTCAAGGATATATGGTGTATCCTGGAAAGAAGAAGGAGGGGTTATGAATAAAACCCCAGCATCCTGCCTGCTGCCCTCTTTTCCCCTAGTTTCGACTTGCCTGGAAAGAAGGAGTGGTTTGGAACAGTAGATCCAACATCCTGCCTGTCTCTAACACTTCAGTGCAATCTGGGCAATTCATAATGAAGTATAACTCCTCTATTTAATCCTGATTGGTGGGTATTCTGTCCTTCCCCGTCATAAACCTTCCCTTTTAACGGGATTGGTCACCTTTCCATCTTGTCCCTGCCCTCTCTAAATGACTTGGCCACACCCTCAACTTTTCCCGTTCCACCTGCTAGGTTATTCCTGGTCTGTCTGCATTTGATATCCTGTTGTGTTGCTACTGCACATGCTTTTCTCAGAACATGCACCCTTCTTCAAACTTCACTGATTTTCTTTGCCACTAAGCCTCGGGTAAGTGTTGCCGACAAGAACAGGAGGGTTTCTGATCAACGGCACCTTACACCACTAGTTCTGTAGGGTGTATGTGCATGGCATATTGATGTCCTCGTTTCTTCCTCTTTGAAGTCAGCATAGCAGCCACAAAGACCTAATGTGATTCCTGGTTTGGGAATGGTGCATGAAGTGATGAGTTACTCCTTTTTTAGTTCCTTTTTGTATGTCATTCTTATCCACAGAAGTAATTTATTCAACTGACCCAAATCACAAAACAGTTGGAAAGAAGTAAGTTTTCAATTGGTTTATTACCTGTTTTTTTCTAACCATACTTAGTATTAAGTCACTGCATAGTGGATTATCCAAATGCATAGGGTTAGAGAAATTGTTGATTTTCAAACTATTACTTGTCCTTTCACTTTTCCTTTACAAGAAAAACGTTTTTCAAAGTAAAGTCTTCTCTTCCTACAATAACCCTTATAAATAGGGGGATTTCATGTTATGTCTCTTACTTGCACGTTCAGCTAGCTCATTTGAGTGTAAGACATTGAAAATATTTTTTGTAAAAGTTTACAACTCAGCAGGTACTATTTCTCTGACATACACCATAGAGCACGCCTTACCTCTTACTCACGTACCAAAGTAGAAATATCTGTATACTTTCCACAATTCCTATATTTAGCAGTAAAAAAAAATCTGCACATTTTGTCGTTTTGTCTACTTTGCCATTAGATTGTTCTCTTAGCACCAATGTTTTACTCTACTCTCCTCATTTGTTTGCCATAATAGCATGACACACATAGTGCACATACTGCCATTTAAGTTTGGGGCACGAGTTTTCCCATCAACATACACATGCTGCTCAAGAGGCAATCTCATGAGGCCCATTGACTAATACACTATATCCATAGAGCTTTGCACTGGCTTTGATTTTCGTCAGTCAACAGTGAGTGACACAGGTATTGAATTAATTGAGATTAATGTATTTTGCAAATATATTATTGTAAAGATATGTTATAGGTTTATATAGCCTCACTTATTTTTAATAAATTTATTCAGTCCTAAACTAAGACTGCTACCTCATGGTAGCTTCACATGGTGAGTTGAACAATAAAATGGAATAAAGTACCCCTATCGTATATTATAAGGATATTGCATGCCACTGAGAAGGTTATGGAACTCCAAGGTGACTTGCAATATCCTCATCATGTACAGCAGGGGTTACTTTATCCCATATAGTATATGATCACAGCATCACCTTCCCACAAACCATGTAAAATCCTTTGTGTGTAACTCTTTCTTATGAACTAGAGAGCTTGTTTGCAAATATGAAGAATACAAATAGAATCACTAGTGCAAAATTAAACACATCAAAAAGCTGTTTGATATTTGTTAAAAACATCAGAATTAGTTCTGCTGAAGCAGATATGTGCTGGGTATTGGATACTGCTCTGCGTGCAACTACATTTACTTTCCTGATTCCTGTGTTTTACGCTCATGAATTGTTTTGCGTGTATTGTGATTTTAGTCATTCTTTATGAGAACATGGCTTTTAGGTTTATTTTTTAGGCAGATAACCTTAAGACCTGACATACTCTGAGAAACATGCTTTAGGATATTTACTGTGTAATAATTACATTTCCTGCCTTATCCCTTTGCCGGCAAGAGTCGATGGTGGCAAGATACTGCTATGTGGGTTGCCAATTCTTTTATCTCTTTGTCCCCCAACCAACAGTCTCATCATAGAGACTGTCATTTCTTTATGTACAGGAATGGGATTCAACTTATGAGAAACTGTAGGTCAAACCTCTTTTACAATGTACAATTCCAAGGGTTTAGGGTTTAGGCTTTTGATTTAAACAAAATGTGATGTGAGGCCTTGCCTTGCAGGTTCAGTATCACACCTCATCTTCTTTTTTAGCATTTCTTCATCTGAATTAGGCAGCAATACATCTATTTGAGCCCTCTTGATTTGTGTTAAATTGGGAGACAATGCTGTTCACTTTGATTGTCTTTTGTTAGGAGATGAAAGTGGCTCCTGTTGAATTTCTTGACGGAAGCTAAATGCTCTTCACCACCGTATCTGAGAGGTACATCTTTTTATATGTTTCATTTGTCATGACTCTCTTTGAAAGTAGGGGGTTTGTACCCCTCTCTGGAAATGTTCTTAAAAAGTTGAACCTTGCTGTGAGCTGTCTTGTCTTCCACGCCTTCCTTCTTTTCACGTGTCATTCATTGCTGAGGTGCCAAGTGAGTCTGCTTTCAAAGCCGTTCTGAGAATGAATCTCAGAGTTGGGATACATTGACTGGTTGTGGTGCCAAATGCCTAATATTCAAAACAGAAAGACACGTGCTGGCTAAGGATGGATGTGCCAGAGCCTACGATCTTCAGAAACATTTTTGTGTTCTGCTGTACTGTTTATCATAACGGAATTTGTTTGGTTATGTTATATCCCGTGATGCTCTTCGGGGCGTTTCTGTTTTCTTAGTATTAGTTGAGCAGGTGGCTGTTGATTATGCGGGACGATACTGCTCGATAAACCCTCTTCATTTAGAGACGAATGTGCAATGGCTCTGTCCAAAAACTGAAAATCCTGTCCCACTGTGTTACTCCTATCTACAGATCAGATTACCAACTTTTTAAGGTATTACAAAGAAGTCTGTGAGTTTTTCAGGAAGGATGCTATGGTTGTCAATTTCCTCGTGCACTCAAATGTATAAAATGACTAGGTGGAAAGTTTTGCAAGCACAGCTGATACTCGCATTTTCATTATCACGCATAACTTTGTTTTGTCAATGAGTAAAAACATTTTCCTTGGTTGAGAAAAACACTTCTTCGCTGCCTATAAAACAGATTCAATGCTTTATTGATATTTTCTTCCACCTGGGACATGCAGTTACACAAGCTTTAAGAAAGTAGCAAGTTTCCGCGAATTGACAGTAGGGAGAATTATATATTTATGCTCAGAGCTGATCTACACAGGTCACAGTGCTTATTTACTAAATAGTTGTTTATGGACAACTCATAAGTTATATAAGGACAAATCGGCTAATTAACCATCTTGTTGACATTGTAAATCTTCTGATGGTTCACTAAAACACGTTTCATATGAGTGTTTACATATTTCTAAATTTTGATCTGAAGTATGGAATGTTATTACAAAGATTATCTTTTATACTGATGTTTCATTTTCCAAATTAATTATATGTAAATCCTATGTATTGATATTTCTACTTTCCCACTACCACAAGAGAGTGTTTGATTCTCTAATATCTTCTGCTATTAAGTCTATTACTTCCAACTGGAAAGACATTATTACTCAGCTCTCTTTACATAGATGGTGATCTTGGATAAGTTTTACAAGGAAAAGAAGAAAGATTTTGGTTCTTGGCTCCCTTAAAAATTCAGCTTGATTTCAATTGATTTGGAAACCAATTGACAATTATGTTGATAACTTGCATTAGTTACTATGGAATTGCTCTATATTCAATTACCAAGGGCCTAATTCACAAAGTTACACTTATACATTTGGGTACCTATACTCTTTTTCAGTAATCAAAAACTGCAATTTATTAGTAATTTTACTGCTGCAAAGACTCCATAGTGAGGGCAGAAAACTACGCACGTACAAGATAGAACATGCCTGTCTTTTTATGTGCGGATCTTTCTGCCCCGACTGCGGAGTCTCAGCAGTCATAGATTTACTATTAATAGGTAGATTTATGAATGCCGAAAAAGAGTAAACTTACACAAACGTGTAAGTTTACCTTTCTGAATCAGGCCTAAGTGCTTCAGGAATTTTTATTTATAGCACATAAAGGCAGCTCTATCTTATTTTAATTTGTCTTTTTATTTTGTTTTGTTTAATGTAATATAGGTATTAATCATTTTACATCATTATTTATAGCTAGGGTGATCTGTAATTGCATACTTTATTCAATTGCATTTGTCTGAATTAACTTTAATAAAATAAAATCATTTTGGAAAAAAAAACAATGAGGCAACGTCAGGCAGTAGCCTTATGGCGCTAATGATTGAAGGTGCTAAATTACTAAGTAAAGGCCTGCACATTTGCCTTTTTTCCATGTATAGAGAGTGCTCAAGGTGCCACATTTGAATCTGGACATTTTCATACCATTCCTGAATGGCCTCAAACATACCATTCTCTTACACACGAAAAACCTTTTTCATATTGGGGGCCTCTTCTACAAGAAAATCACGCAGCACAGCGTCGAAAGCCATTGAGCTGCGCCGTGCTGCATTATTTTTAAAGCACAGGGATGTGTCGTATTAACAGCAATACGATGCATCCCTGTGATTTTGCCTGCACTGGCACACAATTGTCTGCCATGCGCCACTGCAGGCACCCTTACGTCATTGAGCAAGGATGACTGCGCTGCGGGGATGATTGTTTTTGTGCAGGAAGGAATTCCTTCCTGCACAAAACAATCATTAATGGCATGTTCCTCTTTCTATGTATGCTGCAGGATGCTGCACACATAGAAGGAGGAAGAAGTGGGGAGAAATAAGAGTATTTCTCCTCTTTGTGCAATTCCTACTCCTCCCCTGGGGAGGTGTAGGATACTGAAGCATTCCCAGTTTTACAAAATGTTGTAAATCTGGGAATACGTCAAGTTCTAAAGATTTTGCATGGAAACAACCACAGCAACACCCATGGAATGCCCCTTCCTCACAGAGTAATGCATGAAAGGGCCCATATTTACGAGGCCAAGAAAAGTCATGCAGGGTGACTCGGCCCTGTAAATATGGGCAAGCCCATTGCACCGCTTGTCTTTTTATATGGTGAGCAGTTCCTAATTTTTCTCTAATAAGTATAATGCGCTTTTACCTGAAGAAGGTGTATACAAATGATAAACACGTTTCTTTTTCAAGGCGAAAGTTTGAAAACTCGGTTATGTCCCCCTTTTACTCTAAAGGGCATATTTCCGAGCCCCTTGCGCCACCACTACGTCACTTTTCCCCATATTAAAAGTGAGGCACAGCTGGAACATGGGGCTTGTAAATAAACCCCTAAGGTGGTAAAAAGCATACACTGATAGACGCACTTCCCTTAGGCCCACTACTGAGTCCGCCATCCAATTCCAATTACCATTGTACAGACAGGAAAGAGATGGTTTCTGCTGGTAGCCCGAGGTGTTAATGCTTTCACACATTGGCTCACAGCTGGCTTCTTCTCATACAAGCAAGTTTCTTGGAAGAAAAAAAGTTCCATCCCAATCGAATCCCGTCTACAGTTCCCTCCTCCTTCCTTACTCACTCAACTCTGAAATCGCAGGGAGAACCAGGGCCACAGCACTGCCTATTACCGGGACACAAGCAGACACACTACCAAAGTAAGATCGCTCTAAAATGATTACCTGCTGTACTTACATGCCAGCAAAAGTGTCCTCGTATTAGTCTACTCACTTTGAACATAGAGTTTATCATGCGGATGGCCCGACACTGTATCACTCACACACTCTCACACACACAGACACACGTGGGCGAGAACCATCCACCCCCCCCCAATGGGAGCTAAAATAAATGTTACTGAATACGGTGCTATTTTGAGTAACTGTAGTTACAAATGCATAATTACATATTTGTTACTGAAGTGCACAGGTCTAAGTCCATTTTATTGCCACACTACAACAAAACTGACATGAGTAAAACACTTTTTACTGCCTTATAGATTACATGCAACAAATGCATTAAAGGAAAACAAGTCTTCCCTTAGTCACAAGGCCTGTGCAAAGGATTTTACCTCACTGCATACATGTAATCCCTTGCATCCTGGTTTAGGTTAAATACCCTTTGTTAAAAAAAAGTTCACATGTAAAAAATAGCGTTAACCATATATACAGATGTGCATATTAAGGCTTCTCCTCTTGTGAGTCATGCCCCTCCCCACACTCAACAGCAGTAATACTTAGAATATAGCCTTATAGCCCGCCGTAGCGGGCTATACCGGCTGTTAAAGGCCCGCTGCAGCGTTAAAGGCCCGAGCCGAAGGCAAGGGACTTTAACAACAGCAGCGGGACTTTAAAAGCCGGTATAGCCCTGCTACGAAGGGCTATAAGGCTATTAGAACATTCTGCCACTAGAGGGCAGAATGTTCTAACAAAACGAAGCCTTCAGGGAGCGCGAGGGGATTAAAATCCCCTCCGGCTCTCTGAAGTCTTTGTTCACAGCCAGAGCTGTGAACAAAGACACATTGGAATGTTGGCGCTCCGGGCTTATACCAGCCATTATAAGCCCGAAGCACTCCATTGTTTTCAATGGAGCTCCCAACATTCCAATGTTCTAATATAGCATATAACACTCAGCACATCTGCATATAAACAATACTTATACATGTATTTATAGTTGTATATTTGTATGTTGTTTTCTCACTGAGGATGCTAATAAGTCCACTATTGTACCATAAAAAGCCAAATGAATGAATGAATGAATTTAGAGACACTACTGGTGAGTGTTACATGCAGATTATGCAGAATTTGCAATCAAAGATCCGATGCTGGCAAACCAAAGCAACACATGGATGATTTAAAGAATGAATGGAAGATAACATGAGAGAATGGAAGAATATATATATACTGGATAGATTTATTGGTGAATGGATATTCAAAAAAAAAGTTACATTTTAGTTTTTTTCAAAAGCCATATGGTTGGCTTAGTGAAGATGATTGTAGAACCTGTAGTCCACAACTATACTCTTAGACTGTGAAACTTCAAAGACCTTTCATGTTGCAGTGTTTGCAGAGGTACCTTGGTAGGGTGTGGCTGCATAAGTGCAAGGGGAATTCAGGAGTGTTGCACTGTCATTAGTTTCTGAGGTGTTTGGGACTTGTCTTAGGTTTGGGGAGAGAAGGGCTATTACCATTAATAGATAACCCACAAATATAGGACACACAAGGTGAGCCCCCATCAATCATTGAATGTTGTATCCATCATACACGTTAATCAGCCCCTATTCATCATTAAGTGGTTCATAGAAACTATCAGTCATGGTGTGCACACTGAATATCAAAGCCAGAATATCGAGGGATGCAAATATCAAAGACAAAATATTGAAAAATAAGTAAGTCTAGAATTGCTGTACCTAACTCCACATATATGTATCTTCAAGGTACATACAGGTGTAGTTAGGAAAAGAAAATCTATACTTTTTCTATATTCACTTACCCCTAGATATTTTGGTTGTCAATGTTTTGTCCACAGTATTCTCGTATCATGATATTCATAGCAAACACACCGAGATGATGGAGGGAGCACTGAAACCTTTTAGACATTCAGCCCCAGTCACATATCTGGGTTGAATCCACCATCGTTCTTTAGCTCACTTCGCCACCCCAGATCAGAACCAGACATATGCAAATCAGCCTTGACCCTGTTTCTCCTTGGAACAGTCCAGCTGATCTGCCAAGTCAGGTCTTTCCTGGACCGGAAACAAGCATTCTGGGACCGGGTTTCTGTGTAACACCCCTCATCAGCCAGCCTAGCTTGAATCCAGTGGCAAACTGAGCAAGGGACCCATGTCTGGGCATACCCTGCCAACTTATGGAGAACAAAGCAAACACAAGGAGATGATGGACGGAGCGCTGAAATGTTTCAGACACTCACCGCAGTCACGAATCTGGGTTGAATCCACCTTCATTCTATAGCTCACTTCACCACCCTAGTTCAGACCTAGCCATATGCAAATCAGTTGTGACCCTCTTCCTCATGGGAACAGTCCAGCCTAAACTGCCAGGCCAAGTCTTCCCTGGCCCGAACAAGAACCCTGGAACCGGTTTCAGGGTAAGACCTCTCATCAGACAGGCTAGCTTGAATCCAGTGGCAAAGTGAGCATGGGACCCACGTCTAGGCACACCCTGCCAACTTAGGGCAAACAAATCATACACAAGTAGATAATGGACGTAGCGCTGAAACATTTCAGACACTAGCCAACATTGGTTATTATTCGATTGTTAGCACTTGATAAGCACCAGCAGTCTCTCCAATTATTAAAACGGACTTACAGGGTGTCAAGGATGGAATATTGTGTAGCTAGCTCATGAACCTGAAGGCAAACTATATTGACGTGCAGGTGAATACACAATTCCTGTTTTGGGGCACCAAAGGACTATGGTCAAGGTCGCAGGAAATATATATAATATCTGAGCTCCTAATTATGCCTCGAAGGTTGACTAAATTCTATGACATATATGAAATAAAAGAGAGAGACCCCTTGTAATACTCAAGGGAATAGGGTACTCATAAAAGTATCAACTAGCAGTCCCTTGTGTACTATCGTTATTAAACAATTATTTTCCACCACTCTTATACAGAAATCATTTACATTTATTATTTAAAAAACATGTTATACATCACTTTTTAAAAACACAGTCTAAAAAAGTCCCTACTTAGCAGTTACTATGAACAGTAAATTTTTCTTAGTAGCACAAGAAGGAACCTATTACAAATATATATGGAAAATTCAAATATACCAATTAGATTTTTACACAAAAATCAAACAATAACATATTCCGTTATGAACCAGCATAACCGAGAAAACCACATAAAAAGACAGTACACTTTGTCATATATTGCACATCCTCCTGAACATAACTCAGATTATACCACTTATGAGATACTTATATATTCATCTCTATAGGTCGGTACTCATTCCTTGAATTGTGCCTTTTTTGCGTCGACGCGTTTCGATGGGCTCATTTGTTTGCCACTATCTTTTTCAAGACCATTGATGAGGGTTTTCTCAACTCAATGTTCAATATTTCAATCCTGTATTGAGATAAATATAGCAATTCATCATTCTAATTTGATATTGCGATAATATGTGTTCTTTTGTGTGTATCTCACCTATTACTACCCAAGCCTCTTTTTATTTGGCATAGTCTAGGGGCTCATACATAGACTTTCACGTAGTCCTCACCTTTTTGCACTTTCAATTCCTTCTTATCTTGGGTTGATCTACTCTATGATCACTCTTCCTTTCAAGTTGTGATAGACCGTCCCACTTTTCTATTCAATTGGCTGTATTCTGAAAAAAACATGTGTTTTGTTATGTTACCTAATTTCTATTGAGACTATCAAGTATCCATCTCAATTAATTTGTATCGATCCCAAAATGGTTCCTACCTTCAAGTTGCTCTCATTATTGCACATAATTTTCTTTGTTTCTGTTCTGGTTTATTTTTTCAGGCGCAGGGGAAACGGATTCACGTCTATGATGTATCTCCCTGTTTTCTGGACCGCCTTCTCCTAGTTGTTGAGGATCGGAAAACATTGTTTAAGTATGTTACTATCTGTGAGGGATTGCTAACTTTTGCTATTTTTAAAGTATTTGTCTACTACGGCATGTTTATTGCTGTCCGATTGGAGCGCTAAGTCAGTGATAGAGGCACCAGTTCCAAATATGTGGTCCTCCTTTTTATTCGACTATCGCCTAACTCGAGTAGGGCAACGGTTTTCTTTTCTTACATACGCAGAAACTCATATAATTCTGCCATCCACAATGTTCATGCGCTGCGTGTTAGGCCCTAAAAATTATAAATTCTATGACACAAAAAATCAAATTATTTTGCGTAATGTGTGTAGGAGAATAGGATCTGCTTCACATGGTTACCCCCACTTTTTGCTGCTGTAACACTGTTTTTCGATATTAGTCTGGCTGGGGCCCTGCTATTCAGCACCCTAGCCTAGCAGCTTCCTCTCTAATTTGATTCCATGTACCTTAGGTACATCACAGATTGGTCCCTAGTATATGGTATAATATTCACCCAGGCCAGAGGTACCCCAGAGGCCTACAAGGGGCTGAAGCATGTATTATGCCACCCCTGGAAAGCCCTCCAAAATGACACCACAGGTCTGCTACTGAAGCCTGGGTAAGGTGGTGCATGCACCCCTTACTGAGATATAGGTTCACTATATCTCACCTATCACTGCATATAGAAACCTATCAGTCACCCCTATGGCAGACCTTATCAATCCTGAAGGCAGGGTGCTTGGTTATATGTGAGAGGGTGCCCAAACATGAGCTGAGCCCCTCTGCAGCCTTTGGAATCTCTTCTCCGGGGTTGTTAGTAGTGCTGCCTGACCATATACTCTTAAGTGCATTATATCTAAAACGGTTAATGCTAACTTTGGACTGACTGCACTGAAACATGTTGTGTTTGGTGTCAAACACCTTGGAATCATACCCCAACATCAATTCCTGATGTGAGAATATGATCCCACCCTTTTAGAGGGAGAGACATGGCAGAACCTGTACACGCGGTACCAGCGTAACAGAGCCCTGGCATCACAAAATGGATGCTGCAGCCACAGACACGGGTCTGGCCTCCTGCTGCTGACCAAAACTCCTGCAGGGGAGGCCTGGACAATAGGTTTCCTGTCACAGGGAGGTGTAACCCCCTCCCAGACAGGCTGATGTGTATTAGGGCTGGGTGGGAGCACTCTCAGAGTGCTTTGAAGTCCTGCACTGGGGGCACATTTGGTGTCCCTGTGCATAGTCCAGCTCAAACCAGTTCAGGGGCTTCCAGCCCCTGCTCTGGCGTGAAACTGAACAAAGGAAATGGGTGTAGCCACCCCTCTTTCCAAACCCTCCCATAGGTGGATCCCTAGAGTTAGTCCAACCCCTTCCTTAGGTATAAGTAAGGAACCCCTGGCAACAGGACTTTAGATATCCCTGGATGAAACTCTGCAACTGAATCCTGTAACTTCTATGCTCTACTAACGACTAGAGGACTGAAGAAATCTCCCTTGGGGTCCAGGAGTGACTCCCCTGCTTAGCAGGCACCAATGAAGCAATTGCCAGTCTGCATCTCCGAAGCTCCCGCCGGACGCCGAAGACTTTGCAACACAGGAAGAGGATTTCCAGACTTCTCAGAGGCTGACCCGAGTCCCCAGCAAAGCTGAGACCCGCAGCCCTTGTGAGTAACGTGGAACCGGAACTCCTGGTCACCATGCACTTTTGCAAGTGCATTGACTTCTCAACGTCTCTTGAAGTCATGCTTGTAGCTCCCACCTCGAGCTGAGAATCCACTGAAGATTGTTGGCCTAGTCACTCCGAGTGACCCATGGGCCGCCATTTTGTGATTCCTCTTGAGATCCCTTTGCAATCCCTGGTCCGTCAACTGGTGAGTCCCTCTGAAGGCAACTTTGATTTTCCTTGGGCTTCCCTGGTTGCTCCAGATGTGCCTTGACTCCCTACCAAGTGGTGAGTCCCTCAGACCTTGATGGTCTGCACCGAAGCATCTTTCTCCTTTCTGCGTGGGTTGCTGTTGCCAAGGCTTGTCGTGTCCAATCCGGGCACCAACGCTGCAGCACTCAACATCCTTTGTGGGACAGCTCGAATCCAGCTCCTGGTTGTCCTCGACACCTCCGGGTCCTCGTGGCTGAAGAGACAAGCTTCACCTTCTTCATCTGAAATCACCTGACATCGGTGGGCATTCCCCTATCGTGCCCCTGGTCACTGGCAAGTGACCCAGACTCTGTCCCCTCTGCTTTCAGGTGTTTCTCGATTTCGATCCAGGCTTGGATCTCTTCGGACACTTCGCATCTTCCCGGCAGCAGCACTTCTTTGGCAGCTCCCGTTGAAAATGACGACGCAACCCGACACCATTTGATACCTATGCACCCGGCTTCCTTGGGTGAGGTAACACCAGTTCGCCGGTGCTCCCATGGGTGTTGACCCCAGAACTTCCTAAGTCCAAAAGGGTTTGGTCCTGACTCATTTCTAAGTGTCTCTAATCTTTAAAAATCTAACCATGACTTTCCCCATAGAAGCTAACGGGAGCTCGCGGCTGTGTTCTCACACTGCACATGGCCCCCGTGAGTCCCCTGTGTCACTACCTTGGGTGGTTCCTTGGGGTCCCAGCAATTCTACAGGCTCTAGGCCTTGTGTCTAGATAAGTCGTGGTTCTTATACCACTATTTTAGTATATGGTTTGGCTCGCCCCTAGGGCCTGACGTGTATTTGTGCTTTTTTACTGTAATAATTGAAGTGTAACTTATGTGTTTGGACCTCTAGACTCATAAAGAGACTAGTAGGGTGTGTTTAGAAATAAATACATATATTTTATATATATATATACCTGGTGTGGTCCCCTTTCATTTGGCCATTCAAGAGATTAGAGACTGGCAAAACAAGCTGCTTTACATTCCTTCAAGACTTAGCCTGAAGGCTGCTCTCCATAGCTACCACTAGGATAGCTTTCAAAAGGTTGTCTTTAGCCTATCATCAATAAAGGGTTGTTTGGACTTGTATAAGGTGCCCACTATAATTAGTGGACAGCATATACCAGGCCAACTTCTCACAATGTGGACCATTCCATTGTAGAATTATTTTCTATTTCGTCTTTTTCAGATAACATTATTAAAGTTTTGCCAATATTTCACTTAATTAGTAACAGTTTTACTCCTGACTACAGCAAAGAGCAGCTAAAATGTGACCATATAACCTTTGCATGAGGTCTGCCACTGAGTGGCATCACGTGTAGTGCTTTCTGTTGACTTCTAATCCATCGGAGCTAGAAATACTTTTTGTGTTGAAATTTGCACATTTTATTATGTAGAGATGCATCCAATAAAATATTCATATTCCTCTGTACTCCTCATTTCATTTTCTTAGCCTTAATGACAAAGCTAATAGATCTGGGTTATGGCTAAGTTTTCAGCTGAAAACATTACACTTCACCAGCTATGCTCCCACAATACAACCATAACTTGTCCCCAATGCAATGCTCATGACCCACAAATTACATAGTCAATGACATCATTGGTAACATTACATATCATCTCACCTTTGACATAATTTATGACTTCAAAATGGTGCCCCAATTGTTTGTTTTCTTCAGCATGTAAAATTATTTACTGATGTGTTATGTGCTGTTTTTTTTATTATCACAGTGTCTAACCTGCAGCCAGGCTTCCAGCTAATGGAAACAAGTTCTGTGCATTGACCTGGCTTGTGGGCACAACTTATGCCATGCCCTGTCCACCGAACGACCTGTACAGGGCCTTTAGTGGTGTGCAGTGGAATTTTGGCACAGGGCCTAGCTTACGGCCAGCACTTTATTTATACAGTGGTCATTGTGCCCGCATAGTTACACTATAAATAGAAAAAACAATAAGACATTATTGATCCTTTCCTTTTCACATGCCTACTGGAGGTTGCACACAGTGTCTGGTTTTGACCTTTCTCCAGGTCAACGTCCCGAAAAGCTGTGCATGGCCTTTGGTCATACAGAACATGCTCTGGTCGAAAGGCCTGTGCAAAGCTGAATGCCACTAAATCAGCTACCTTGGGTATTTGGCCATGTGCAGCTAGCTCTAGACATACAGTCGGATCTAAAGCCCAACCCTGCACCAGACCATTTATTAGAATGAGCTGCGCACAGTATTTGCCCATGTGTAGCAGGGTCTGGGGCAGGGCCTGACCTGCTTTAGATGGAGGTGAAAAATGTTTCCTTGACAATGCCATTTTTAAAATTTTCAATGTAGGCTCCAGTTGAATTCGATTAACATCAAAACGCCTTTAAAGTTCAACAAGTTGAATTGCACCTGACTCCTTTTTTTAATTCAAATATTTAAAAAACCACTGAACAAATTTGCACCCTTCTCTGAGTAACTTCTTGAAGTCATGCCAACTTTGGTGAAGTTCCATTCAACAGTTTTTAAAGCACCAAAGAGCCACCATTCCTAGAGGAGCTTGAATACGAAACACTTATTTCTGTGTCTTGGTCTCGTCAGCTTCCCCCTATGATGGATGGGCCTGAAGCCTGAAATACTCAGGCTTAGACATATCGACTAATTGTCTGCCTAATTTCATGCAGAATCATCTGGCATCATCAAATATATTAGCAGAGGCCTTTGCAATGGAAGGTAAGATGTAACCATAATTACTGAACATGTTTTTTGCTTTTGTCATGTTGACAAAGTGCTTCTATTTGAGCCACTGGAAGAAAGGACGGACTGTCCTTAACCTCTTCCGTGCGCATGACGGCCGGGAGCCGTCACGTGTCACAGTGGGCGTGTGCGCACGCCGGCTCCCGGCCGTCCGAATCCCCGCCAACTAATACAAATGCCCGCACGGCGCGGGAATTCCCCGCGCATGGAAGGGGCTAAAGAATCATACCAACCTAGTTATACAAATCTAGCTTGGTTGTCTCGCTGATGGAGCCCTTGTGAGATTGGTTGTCAACTGGGAGCAGCCAGAGATAGCAGTTGCTACTTCTAGGTCGATCTTTGGTTCTTTTGGCAGTGGCCTTCCTACTCCTGGCTTGAAGAGAGGAAGAAGCAGCTGGAATAGAATATAAAGAAGCCCTTCGTCTAGTTTCATTGTATGGTTTCCACTTGTTGACCTGCACCTAGCTCCTCAGCAGCAAGTAGGAGGCTGCTATGGGTGTGGGATCCTTCACAATACTTGTACCCCAAAAATGTACCTCAACAGAATTCCCTTTGATTGAGGAATTAGAGACCGTGTTGAATCTCAATTTCATGAGGCAATGCATTGTAGAGGAAAGGCTCCTTCTACTATATCAACACAGCAGAAATACAGTTAATTAAATAAAATAACCCTCTCAGTAACTGAGTTCTAGTTCAGCGGAATTAATTTAAGAGTTGTATTACAAAATTGGAAAGATGCAGTACATAATAATTGACATCTAAGGTCTTAGCAAATAGAGCATTAGAAAGAAGTGCAACATTAAAAATATTCTTAGGCCCAAGTGGGCAGCGGAATAAAAAGAGAAATGGACAGCAGCCTTGGTAGACTTGGAAATTCTTCTGGCTTACCCCCAAAAATGTGGGTTTCTATAGGAAATCTTCTCACAGAACAGAAACTACAAATTCATTATGGTATGAGAAAAGGTGTCGTTCTTTAGCAAATCAGAAAACAGTTTTATTAAGCGTCATGTTGTCTTAGCACCTAAGCACTATCCCACTACATGTGAACTGAATCTGTCCACTGTACGCTAATGCCAACTGGGGATGGTGGAACAAACTAGATACATGAACAACAGCAAGCTATTATGAATGAATAGGGCTCAGTGAACTAATGGAATAACATTGACTGTAGTTACAGTTTCTGTGACCAAGGAGAGTGTTTTAGGGACAACAGGAATAACGCCAGTGGGAATAAACAAACATAATTCTGCTTGACTATGTGCTGCAGAAATAACAAACAGTAAAACTAGAGGGGAGGCAGAAAGACATCCATTTTAAATAACATGACTGCTAGGCCAAAATTGAGGCCTAGTTAGCAAAGGTCAGAAAAATACACTTCTATGTGCCATAGGAAATTCTTTTAAAAAATATTAGCACAATATCAGTATGCTTATGTGTAATCGCGCACAATTTCAGTGTGTATATGTGTAATCATGTAAAAATACATCCAGACTGTTGTTAATAATGCAAAAAAAATACAAATTCACAAAAATCCTTAACACTTTTGAGGGGCTATCCTGTGATGTCAAAGGGTGTGTGATGACAATTCCACTACCCATGGCATTTTGGTGAATTGCCATGAGGGATTTAACTCTGTGCATAGGCAAAGTTATAAAAACTCCCTGGAAGGTGTATTGCATGGTTAATTTCTGACACTGCTAGTAAGGGCCCCTTTTAGTCTGTACCATGAACACAGAGACGAGAGCCTTTCTATTCATGCCTGTCTTCGGCAGTATTCAACAGCATTCAAATGCTGGTGGAGGGGAAGGCTGATAGATACCAGCTCTCCTTCTGTGTAATGGAAAATTGTTAGTTGTGCAGAGGCAGCTTCATGCACTCACTCCACACCGGACAGCAAGCTAACTATGAGAAATGGGTATATTTCAACCAAAACATAACTGAATATGACCAATACACTGCTATAGGGTTTTCTTTTAAGTATCTATTTAAGTTACTGAAAATGTGATATATAAACAAATGAGAAAATGCAGTACTTTCCAGTTCAAATGTCTGCCTGGCAGCTCGACAGTAATCTCTTATGAAAGTGACTCCCAAGATGTATGTCGGGGCAAATAGAACATATTTTTCACTAGTAGAGAACGAAAGGATAATATATTGCTCTTGAGAAGTACACCACTTTGTTCATACTTTGCAGCGATGTGAGCTCTGGAATCTAGCACACACACTGACATGACAAATTCTAACAAAATAGGCCACATCACATGCTACAGCTCTTCTGGGCAAAGAGCCAGCTGGCAACAAAATAACCTAAAATAGACACTAAAGGTGTGGAAGTCCTGACTTCTAAACATATAAAAACAATGGCTATAGTGCAAGGACACATAATGAAATAACTAAAATTAGACAATGGAGAGCACAATATAAAGCTGACAAACTGGGCAATTTTTAGCGTGTTGGTCCAAGTAAATATACCTCAACTTGGAAGCACAAAGCGAAAAAGTGCTCTTATGGGAGCAACACTAATATACAGATGTCAACGTTGTGGCCTTGATTTCCAATAAGTGTTCGCAATATCTGTAAATTGGCACAAAAATGTAATACTTTCTCAAAAAAGGGACAATAAAACAAAGGATTAGTGAGGTAGAAGCATGAAAACATACATGTCACAGACTAACATATATCTCCTTTAATAGAATCTCAGCTGCTCAAAGCCCACCGAGCCAGCTGCTCATGGGGTGGGTTGGGGGGGCATCCTGGCATCTCTCACTAGACTTAGGGCCAAGTTACGAGTCTGTCGGTGCAAGGACTGCCAGACCCGTGGTGGCTCGGTGGTGGCAGACAACCCACTGCCGCACCAATGTAATTGGACTGACGGCTCTGCCAGGGAACCGCCATTCCCTGGAGGTGGTGCGGAGGTCAGAGGCTATGTAATATACAGGTGGTGCCACTGAGGCACTGCCATGCATATTACAGGTTTCAGGACATCTAGCGGTTTCATAGAGGTCTTTCCTCCATAAAAAGACTAACAGTGCTGAAACAAGGGGGCCCTACAGGGCCACCTGTGCCTCCTCAGCCTGGGGATTTATGCAAGGGGGCACTACATGTGCCCCCCTGTGTGCATGTACCCAGGTTCCAGCATGGCATGGAAGTACAAGTCCATGTCACGCAGGAACCCTGTGTGGCGTTCCCAATGCGGTGCCTCTTTCAAAGGCAGCACCGTCTTTGAAAGATGCACTCCAGAGGGACCGCCTCACAACCCGGCTGCCAGACCACAAAAGTGGTCATAATCTGGTAGGCGGGCAGCAGTGACCTTCAGCAGATTGTGGCACGGCAGATGGTATCGCTGCGCCACCGATCTGCCAAAATTCGGATTTGGCCCTCAGTGACAAAATCACAAATTAATCAACATATTCATGTATCTTGTTGTTTTCTTTCACGCTTAAACATGCTATCCTCCAAGCAATGGAATTCTAGATTCATGACTCTGCAATGGTCAACTTGCCTCTTAGGGTCATTATAATCCTTTTCACATCACAGCCAGGTCTCTGAACATTGGAAATAAATCAAAGTACCCTAGTTCTGTTTTAACTTAGGAATCGCAGTTTAGTATATTTTACAAGGCTGGCACACTTCGTAAAGAGTGAGACTGATCTACAGACTGCTGACTCTATTGCACCTTAAAATTGTAATCATCCAGTGCCAAAATCCACAAAAACAAACAAAACTAAGAACTGTATTATTAAAGCTAGAAAATGGGCATCCCAGTCAGTCATCAAGGAGAAAGAATAAGATGCCATACAAATTTTACGTGATAAGAAAGCAGCACATTTTGTACCAATTGGTGACAATAAACCAAAACGATCTTGAACCATGTTTATTTGTTAACTAAAATAAGGGTTATGGGGTGGATGTACCTGGTGTTTTTGCAGGTCCAAATGTCTCCATAGTGGCGTGGAATATTATGGAAAAAGTGGAGACATCTTCAAGCTGCAGACATGTAATGCCTCATTTGGACCTTTTAGTGGGTCTTAAAATACTTCAATTTCCGGAGGATACTCTAAATATGGAGTAGAATCCATGGGCTGAATTTCTTCCTCAATGCTAACTCTATGGAGCACAAACATCATGTAGTCAACTTTACTCCATATTGACAGTTTCCTCTAGTATCTGGGGAATGTTTAGTTCCCTCCAAACTCTATATGTGGCCCTCAGTGCCAAATTGCAACTGGGAATTATCAGTACCATGGGGAACTGAAGTGTCCGGAATGGAATAACTGCAAATATCAGCATGTCTTCCTCAGGTTTTGGGCCATTCTACTCAACACAGATTTTAGCAGGTTTTACCTTCCAAAATGTATGCAATGGAAAATATCAGGATTTTGTTGTTTCTGCACAAATTGTAATTCCCTATTCCCATTACTAGCAGTATTTGGACTGAATTGCCACTTGTATTGATGACCTAAGGATTCATTTCAGAAAAAGTTTCTTATCCATAGAAAAGAAACACGGTTAGTAAATTATAGCAATTGACCTAAATGTATTGATATTTCACAGCCCGCTGTACAAGTTAATAGTAAACTATCAAGCAAGTGTTCAGATATTCATTTGCATATGGAACTATTTGTGCAAATAGAATTGGCATTTCTTGCTATTTGTTGTTGCTGGTCATTTCTTCTACTCTACGCTGACAATTCATCTGCTTCATCACTATCCTACATTTAATACATAATTACCTTCAAAGAACTGAATATAAATGTAATACCTGATGTTCCTCACTAGATTTATATATCCTTACCCATCTGCCACTTAGGAATATCCCAATAATGTTAATTGTGACTTCTACACAAAGATCAGATCATTCAAGAACTTGGTGAAGTCTAAGGGCCAAGTGTACAAAAAAGTCAGTTTGCAATTTCCTAATTGCGAATTTTTGTGATTCGAAATTAAGAATTCACTAACAGCTATGTTCAACAGTGTCTCAGACACTGTTTGCGATTCCCAATGGGTCACAAATGGACCTGTCTCATCAATATTCATGAGGCAGGTCGCAATTTGTGACCCACTGAGAATGGCTACAATAACAGGGATGGTGGCCTGCTGGGATGAGCAGACCACCATGTCTGTGATTGCTTTTTTAAATAAAGCAATATATTTTTTGTAATTCAGCCCATTCTCCTTAAAGGAAAATGGACTGCATTACAAAAATAGAAATGAAAAGTTTTCTTCTCATTTTTTAAAAGCAGGCAGTGGTAAGCCTTCTCTTAAATAGTGGTTTCACCCACAAATTCACAAAGGGGTTACCACCTCCTCTAAAGAGTCGGGTAATTATGAATGTTTTGCGACCGCATTTCGGTTGCAAAATATTCATACATACCAGTGCTATTCGGTATTAGGAAAGGATGCCCTAAACATGCCCCTTCCTAATACCGAATCGCAAAATGCGATTCGGTAACAAGTTACTGAGTCACATTTTGCCTTTTGTGCATGGCCAAATGCGTTTTACCGGACCGGTAAAATGCTTTGAACATCTGGCTCTAAATTCCCAGTTCTTTATAATGCATATAAGGTTAAATTACTACCTGCACCTGTTAAATGCCAATACCCCAGCGTGATGCTCCCTCTCTAGCAGAAACATTTCCAACCATTTGGCCTACAGAAGGGCGGTGAAGATTTGTTTTTTCTTTCTGATTGTTAGTCTCCTCCACTAACTCATTTCTCCTTGCTGTCTTAGCGCTGAGATTTTCCATTGCTGGGACAGCCATGAACTCTATAAATATTTTAACATAATATAACATTTATTAGAGTGCTACATAGCTCTTATTCCAAGTTTATTCACTTGAAAAGGACAAATGACTTGCAGAAATGGTGATTTAAAAACACCCAATTCCGAATGTTCTGCCTTTTTCCTCAGACCCTCAACCTGTTTGACCTGACGAAATCAGAGGAAAAACTGTTTGGTGTGATAATCATCACAAAAGCTTCGAATTCTGATCCCTGTGCAAACTCATGTTTGCACATAGATCAGAATTTTAACCTGGAGCTCACAATCCCGTTCTAAGCTTGGAATATTTCACCCATACATTTTATTAACTGCAAAGCAGAGTGTTGAGTCCTTTTCGTAGAAAAATATTCTTCTCACTGAAAGGGAGAACTCTGAAGTGAGTCTGCAGCAAGTTTCATTAAACAATCTACAAGCTCAAGATTATTAATTTAATATAATAGTGCTTTGATTGAACATTTTTGAGAAATTGAAACTTTTCCTGAATGTAAGAGTAGCCCTTCAAACGAAGTGATCAGTGTGCTTAGGAACTGTTGATATAACATCTTAGCTTTGGGCATAGGTTAATCAGTGGCATCACTAGAACATCCCAGCTCTATTTGTCCTGGACCATTCCCCACACCCCTTGGGTTCCACCACCACAATTGTTAAATCTGCCAAGAGGCAACAGAGAAAAAGAACACACACTGCAGCTTGCCTAGAACATATATTTGTCCATTTATATTTCTCTGCAAAGCATTGTTTGTTTGAAAAAAAGCACAACCGTTGTTTTCATAAAATGTTTACACGTTCTACTTATTTGTGTCTATATGTATATCTATACATAAATATATAGGAAATGCTAAATATATATATATGAAACATTATAATAAGAAATGGGGTTACTGGTTGAGGGGGGTGAAACCCTAGTCAAGCAGGAACAACAGTACTTATCAGGGTGAAGTAACAAGCAAACCCCAAATTAACCTGTGTTCAACTCTCTGGTAGGTTGGTACAGAGCAGTTAGGCTTAAATTAGAGGCAATATGTAAAGTATTTATGTGGCACTTTAAACAGTAATAAAGGGAAAACAAAAAACAAGAAAAATCCCACACCAAGAACCATAGAGTAAATTGCATTGAACAAATTAAGACTAAAACAACAAAATTCCAGCCAGTAGAACCATATATATTCAAGTTTAAAGATTTAAAAGAAAATAGTGTAAAAAGTAGAAAGCACCAACTGTGGTTATCTGGTTGTTCTAGAAAGGGACAAAGTCACAAGTTCAGGCTGACTGCAATGGTGCGCCTCACAGTGGCGGTTCCGGGGTGATGTGAAGTGCAAGGCGATGTGCTTACATGAAGATGTGTTGCGCAGCCATGGTTCCTATGGGCTGCGATGGGCAATGCGAGGTCCTTGCATCGGGAAAGTCTACCCAGCAGATGTGATGAGTCAGATCTGAGGGCGATGCATCGAGCAGCAGAGGAGATACACAGGTTCTGCGGGAGATGCACCGTGCCATGGAGGAGATGTGTCAATTCTGCTGAATTCACAGATGGGCTGGCAGAGCACCTTCGGGCCCACTTGCAAAGGACCAGGACTGGGGTTGCACCACTTGGGAGAGCAGGAATCACAGATGGCTGAGTTTAAAATGGGTCAAGGTTGTTGATACCATATTCTGTTCCTGATGCTTCTGATCAGGTGGTAAGCCAACTAGTCATTGAAGCTACTCAGGGGGTCCTGGATTTAAAGATGCAGGTCCAGCCCTTTTCATCCAGGCAAGAAGGCAGCAGGGTAGTAGGTCAGCACAGCAGGGAAGCAGTCCTTCTGGGCAGATGTCTGGCAGAGTGGCAGTCCTTTCATCAGCATAGCAGTCCTTCTTCCCGACAGAGATCTCAGGTCCAGAAGTATACTGATGAGTTGGGTCTAAGGGTCGAAAATGTTACCTGGTGCACACTTTGAAGTACAGGAAGCTTCTAGAGGTTTTCATTCTCCTGAGGTATCAGGCAACACACTTGCTTCCTGTTCTGGCCCCATCTTGTCTGGCGTCACAAAACAGGAGTGACAAATCCTTTGTGAGAGTGCTAAGGCAGAGCCTTTGTGATGTGCAAGTGTGATAGGTCACAGCCCCTCCCCCTCAACAACTCAGAGTGGCCAATCCCTATCTTCAATTTGTCTCAATTTCTAGGAGCAATACACAAATATCAACTACCAGCTACAGGCCAGCTACACCTAGTCATGTTTACCCAGGAACCTGGCAACAGGCATCAAGTGGTTGAGACAAGAAAATGTTAACGTTTTTAAAAGCATCATTTTCAGAATTGTGATTAAAAATCTGACATTGCCATTAAAGAGGGCTTTAAATTACAATTCTTTAGATATCAAACCAGAAATTCCCATCTTCTCCCAATTGAAAGTTGCCACTTACTAAAGGTAATAAGGGAACCCAATGTTATCCTGTTGGAGAGGTAAACCCCACATTAGTGAAAAACGAATTTAGGAGATTTACCCTACCAGGATATGTAAAACTTAAAAGTACATCTCTAACTTTTTTAATGCACTGCATCATGCTCTCTGAACTTTGTAGGGACTACCCTAGGGGGGCTTACATTTATTTAAAAGGGAGATTTGGGCATGGCAAGAGGTCTATAAACTCAGGTTAATGTGGCAGTTTAAAACTGCACACACAGGCTGCAATGGCAGGACTGAGACATATCTAAAAGGCTACTTAAGTGGGTGGCACAATAAATACTGCAGGCCCACTACTAGCATTTAATTTATAGATCAAAGGTTCATGGAATACCAATTTACTGGGGACTTATAAGAACATTACATATGCCAGTTGGGGGGTAAGCCAATCACACCATGTTTAAAAGAGAGAGCACCAGCAATTTAGCACTGGTTAGCAGTGGTAAAATGTGCAGAGTCTTAAGGACAGTAAAAACAGGAGGATGGAAGGCAAAAGGTTGGGGGGAAAATCCTACCAAGGATGTCAGGTCCAGTAGTAACATTATAGTAAGGTTAAAATATAAGATAAAACATAATAAGTTAAACAAAAAAAACCCACTGAAATTCACATTATAGTTATCTGATGTAACTATAACGCGCACCCTTGCCTGCACTTCCTTACATCTTACATCACTCTTGACATGTTCTATAATAGCATTGATAACATAAATGCAACATCTGACATGACAAAATTGATCACTGTACACAGCATGGGCATAAGTTATAGTTACTTCAGTTACCTATAACTTGTGAATTTCAGAGTTATTTTTGTTTAAAATGTTACATTTTAACTGACATTTTCACCTTACTATAATGTCACTTCAATCTTTGTTTTATATGTGTGTGTGTGTGTGTGCTCACACCAAACAATCTTTAAAACTACCCTTTGCAGGTGGCCCCACCAGTTGTATCTGTGGCCCAGTGTGTGCACCTCTAAAATTCACTTCTAGAGACACCACTGGGCTAAAGTATATACTAGACGTCTCGAAAGTTCACCTAAAAAAGGAACAATTACCAGGAGGCAAACATCCTTGTCTAGAATACATTGGTGTTTGCCCCACAGACTGTGAAATATTCGCAAATCAAATTTCACATCACTCCTTTACTCAGAAACTTTGCACACATTAAGGATTTACTTGTGACATTGCTTTGCAGGCTTTTCTGATCAATTCTATTTTTATCTGCTTTTATTCTTTATTCTGTCTTAAATTGTTGAGCTTTATTTTTGATTATGAAACAATTACTTTTAAATGTATTAGTAATAATTCTTTAAGAAGCATTTTATGTGCTCTTAATTTGAACTGAACCGCCAATTCTCTGACCCCCTTCCAGTAGTGGATTTAAGAGTAGGAGTAGGCAATAAACTCCACTCCACTGGTGAAATTTGCAGAGTTTTTCCCACTCTGCATTCTGTTTGTAATGTGAAGTTATATCTTTTTCTTGTGCACGACTCGCCAAAAATAAGTTGGCGATAGCGAGCGAGAATTTATGTCTTCTCTTGCGATTTTCAGGCACTAGAATGACACCCTGTGAGATTTTCTCAACATGGGCGGTAGCGGCAGGTAACGGCTGTTCACATTGAGAAAGTTGTAGCTCGAGTAGATGATCTACTTGAGTGGCAGAAAGTAGCAGCTCCCTCTCGTGTGCCTGTCTGGTGCAATTTGCGCTGATTTTACATCAAGGAACAAGCTCCCAATGCTAAATACGAGCTTGAGCTGCGTGACGTGCCAAATGACTCCAGCTCGTGGAACTCTGCGGAATCTTGCTGAGTTTTTATGTAATTGTGCAGAATTCCACGAAGTGAAACTCCGTGACTTCCGCCCACCCCTATTTAAGAGGAGGCATTTTATGAAGGCTGCATACCCAGATCAGAGCTCACCATTCTTTCTTCTGTTTACATCATGCTGTTAGACATCATTTTGGGCGAACAGATAATTTGAATAACTCCTAGCATTCTTGTCTATTTGATCATGTGCCAAGCCTTTATTTGAACAAGCTTTTACCATGCATTGCAGTAGGTGCTCCAGTGACATACCGAAGGTACACAACAGTCAACCCTGTCTGGGCCCATTAAGGCTCCAATGTAACCATGATCCGGTCACCATGCTGGTTTGCAATTTCAACTTAGGGCCACTGGCCAACTGTCCATAATTCAGTCAATGTTCTGCTGAAAGAAACTCCACACTCTAAGGTCATCATTTGTAACCCTCAATGGAAACTGTAAGTATTCTAATATCATAAGTAGTTTTTTTAAATAGCACCTGATTATACATTGTTTAAAAGTCACCCCAACATCGTACGGTTGATAGTCTCTCCTTTTTCCCTGCTACTATCTACTTCTAAACTACAGATTATTTAATGTGGACGGATTCATTGAACAGTCATGACTGAAACATGCCGTAGATATCGTGGACATTCTTTCTCTAAATACATTATACATACTCTATATTAAAGACACTTGAAGCAAAGAACTGCAGGATTTAAATATTAATGGCTTTCTACTTATGGGCTACTCTTTCATCAGACACGATCATTCTGGATACTCAAAACTTAATTATTGAAAAGCCTGAAATCTTGATGAACTATTTCTGAATTTCCCCACTCACACCATTTTATTAATGTTAATGTACCTCCCCCACCCTGCCTAACCTTTCACATGACTTTATTCTCCCTGTGTCAGCCTCCACTTCAGGCAAGAATTACTATTTAATATTGGGCAATTTTTTTTTGCATCTGGAAAATCCAGATGATACAATCACTTCCCAGTTTTTGACCCGCTGCAACTATTGTGGCTTGAATCAATCAAGTAGTGCCCCACTGACAGTATATATCACAGTTTAGATGCAAAGGTAGCCCCCTCCTCAAAATAAAATTCATTCTGTATCCCTCATTCCAGTTGTTTGGATGGTCCATGTCCATATTGCTATTGAACTTAAAAACAAACAGAAACCTAAGACAATCCCTAAACAACAAGCTAAGTCCAGATCCTGAAATAAGATCAATCATAATGTTCCGATGGAAGCCTTTTCTACTCGACTGTTCTTCACTGTCCTATTAATAGTTACTAGAATGAATTTGTTCTCCACAATTGCTGACACTATAGTACCCACATCTACACAGAAACCAAGGGACAACTATACATCCTCACCCTAGTTTATTGCTACACTTTATAAACTAAAATTTGAGGTTATAGAAGCTTAACAGACCTCATTACTGCTGAGCACTTAAAGTGTTGTTTAAAACAAACTACTGACCTAGAAAAACGCTATTTATGCTACCTGTAAGGAGTTTTACACCACCGTATAGCTGTTGCTAAAATTAAAAATAGGCAAACTTTGGTTTTTCAGTAAACTGTCAACCTGGCCCCTCTACCACTGCATCCTCAAGCATTCTGTGCATATTTAGCAGATTTCTTTGTTGATAAAAGTAGCCAAATACTTACCACTATTCATGCTAATCTTTCTAGATTTACTATCAATAGCACTGTTAAGAAAACCTCTCCAGTCTCACTAAGTCTGTTTCATAATTTATCTTTAGTTGCTTGTCATCAGGTTATTACAAACATCAAATCAGGCTTACCTGCTTGACCAAATACTTATAAAAAATCTGCACACAGAAATTCGCAAATTAGTAAGTTAAACCACTCCTCAAATCGCTGAAACTAGATAACCTATCACATTTCCACTAGCTATATAAAACATTCTGGAACAGTCATTGGTCAAATGGCTATCTACCTTTCTTGAGAAACATTCTTAACTTGATGCTGAAGTGTGTTTCTGCTCTAACAGAACTCCTGAATCCGCTCTTGTATCAGTCTTGGTTGAACTCTGCATGGTAACTAGTAGCAATCAGATAACTGCCCTGATTTTAGTGGATTCATCAGCAGCATTGAATACTTTTGAACACCACATACTAATCCGTAAGCTTGTCAGATACAAAATCTCAGGAACAGCCGTATCAGAGCTCTCCTTTTTCTTGAAAGATAGATCCCAAATAGTATTTCCCTGGAATTTCTTTTGTTGCATTTTTATTTCTTCTTTATTTTAAGCAAACAGTAAAGATCTTGAGTAGTATCGTAATAAAAAACACTAAAGATAAAAGATAGATCCCAAAGAGTCTTTCTCGACAATTGCTTCTTTTCTTTTTCTTTTATTAGGAACAAAAAGTACAGAGCATAAGTAGTTTCATAATGAAAACAAGCATTGGCATAGCAAATAGGTCTCACCTTTGGGACCTTATAAGTGTTCAGTTATGCAGCACAATATCCTTGGTGCAACAACTGTTGCATGGCCAACCACTTATAAGGTCCCAAAGGCGAGACCTATTGGCTGTGCCAATGCTTGTTCTGCATGGCACATTTTATTCACATACCATCCTGAGGCAATGAGACCTGGGGCGGCCTCTTTCCAATGCCCTGCACAGTCAGGTGATGTCTCAGTAGAAACACATTAACATTCTAAGAAGTCATGTGACTGCAAGGAATCCGGGCAATGTTTTAGTGGAGGAAGACCGAAACAAGCATTGTCTAAATACCAAAAGATATCACTAGATTGTATGTAAAAGCACACATTGCATCAGCAGTCCCTGGCACTGAAGGGGACCACTTCTTTTGTGGATGTGCACAAGAAGTGTCCAAAGAAGAAACGTCATGTAATACAATGAATGGGAATGGAACTGTTACACTGTCTGTGGTTATCTTCAAAATGTGGCATGGATCCGACTCTTCTGTCTTGACATTCAGCATTTTTGATTTAAGGCGATAATAACAGGAAACAAAGGCCTTGAAACACCAAGACACTTCTGCCAATCCTGTGTGCAGATGCCAAGGAACATGGCGGGCTGAATACATGAACTGTTTGTTGTGTTCACAGATGATCTCAAGGGCATGAATCAAGTGTTGCTGCACAGCACTGGCAGAATGACAACTGCAAAGCGTGGGGGCTGCCAACAGCAAAATACACCTACTGTTGAGAATCTTGTTTGCCAGTTTGTTTTGAGTTGTAAACAGATGCAGTTCGTACATTGATTGACATCTGTCACTTGACGGCTCGTGGCCTTCCATTTCGACCAGCTTCAGCATTCTGTACCTTCACAAGTGTTAACACATCAACCTAGGAAGGGCTTCCTTGTGACTGTGAAGGTCAAAGCCATCCATGTTTTTTTCTTAAGGTGGATATTCTAGATCCCCCCTCTCCCCCCCACCGTAGTGCTATGAAACTCGCTTCAAGGACACTTGTCCAATAGCTCAGACATTCATATACAGCAAGTTGGGCAGTTCCGTCAGCAGAGGACGCCACAGTTCTGGCGCACCTGGCCTGGGGTGGTCATGCCAATCCCCACTATGATGTCAAAGGAATCCTGATAGAGGGCGGACACACTCTTACTTCCTGCTATGTCCCTGTTGCGGTATGTCCCATTTGAACATACGTTATACCCCAAACTGTCCACGGCATGGGGGCATTTCAAAACTATGCCAATACCCACCCCATCCGGGGGAGCTATGCAGGAGGGGAGACCCCATTTTCATGTTTACAGGCGCCACATTTCAAATTTCGATTGCCCGAGCTTCATTTTCCCTTGCACAAGAATGTGTGCAAGTTTGTTTTTGCCCCATTTACAAGCTCTATAGAAAACTTGGCAACCTTGAGAACTTTTTGTTTTGCCACAACAGCGTGAAAATCGCAAATCTTGAGACAATATTTGCTGCAGAAGAACATAGCTTTGCATAAGATATACTACCAAGAAATAGTTAATGGTCGTCTCCAAAAGACAAGTGCACATAAAAAAATGTACAGGATAAACTTATACAGAACAACTCTGTCAACAGTTTA
The DNA here is from genome assembly GCF_964204655.1 of Triturus cristatus. Lineage (NCBI taxonomy): Eukaryota > Metazoa > Chordata > Amphibia > Caudata > Salamandridae > Triturus > Triturus cristatus. The sequence continues at coordinate 518,045,922 of NC_140588.1, forward strand.
CGGCATGTTTGCTTTCATTTAAAGGAAAAAAAATTCGCGCTGTAGTAAAAATGATCTCGGTATACGGAGAAACTTTGCACTTGCGAAGTTGAAAGAGAGAAACGCAAAATTTGTAGAGTGTGAAAATTGCGAAATTCGTAGACAAATTTAAACCACTGCACAGTCCCGGCCTTGACATGGTGTAGGGTGTGCTGATATTCTTAATTATATAACGTGCGAATTGTAAATATTATTTTTTTACTATTACATGTGAGACCGACCAATCCAATGCTGCTGAGAGGCACCAGGTTTGCTCCAATATCTCCTCACGGCCGCTACTACCCGGAGATGCACCGCGAGGCCTCACGAGGTGTGGCGCAGCTCACCGCGCTCCCCAGTGTGCGGAAACACGAGCCGGGCCACCCCCGAGCCGCGCGCTGTGCCAGGGGCCTTGGCAGGCCTCTGCACAGCCTCGCCACTCCCAGGGCTGCGAGCCTCAGAGCAAAGTGTGCCAGGCGAGGGCAGGGCCGAGATAGGGGCTCTGGAGCTTGGGAGGGGCGGGGAGCGGCCGACGTTGCGCTTGTCTCGGCTATTCCACCAGTGCAAACGTGGGCCGGGAACTCTGCTCCCTATCTGGAAAAGCAGGTTATCGCATTTGCGCGCTGGGCCCATCTGCACGTCATAGGATTGACAGAACTGGCTCTGCCTTTCATCCTTCCAAGGTCGAGAAAAAAGAGGAAGCACTTGATTGTGTAATAACAAGCAGTTGAACGGTTTGTTTGGTTTTCAATCTTCAAAACAAACATTAGACTGACTTCTGAGGCGATGGGTTAAGGAGAAGGAGAAATTACAAAAAGTAAACATGGCTCCGAGAGACCTCTTTGCTTTCGATGAATATGCTGATGTCATGACTCTTGAGGCCAGGCAATGCGAGGGGACATAGGGTTGAGCCGGAGCTGCACTCCTGGAATTCTGAAGTGCCCTCAAGACCGGGCTGTTCCAATGAGCGCCTGGGCCTGCAAGCACCTGAATACCCTATCCGGTTTTTAGCAGCGCTGTATAAACCCAGATTAATTGATATAACTAGCAACACTTTAAATGACCCCATCCTGTTACACTGTACATCCTGTTCCTCTGTATCCATGTTTAGTGTCTTAGACTTGTGAAGTAACCCGCAGAGGATTAGAGGAGGAACCGGGCATTGTTTCAGAAGCCCTTTTGAGGCCTTGCCCATCATTTATAGAAACAAGAGAAACGAGAAAAACAAACGTGCGCGCGCGCCTCGCGCTAAAGGAGGAGGCAGCAGGGGGAGGGGAGACAGGAGGGGGCCTGCGCCTGTTTCCCTTTCGGGAGTGAGCAGGGGCACCATATGTTTGCAAGTTAATTACAAACATATGGTGTCAAAGCTCCCTCCCGCAAGGGAATCGCCAGACGTGTACGCGTTGCCGTTAAAAGCAATGCAGCGCGTGCACGTTTTTGGCTAAAAAGGCGAATCGATGGCTAAAAGTCTTTCTACTACGCAGCGCATGCGCGCTGCGTAAGCGAGACCTAATCACTAGAGAAAAACACAGAAAAAAGAAAGAATAGTCAGTTAATAAGATAATCACAAATGTTTCCTCAAATTCATTGAAACTTGACAATTGATCCTCAGATGTTGGCTATCTGATGTTTTAGTATGAATATCTGTCTGATTTCTCTCCACAATACATTGTAGGAAGAAGCAAGCTCAGATTATCACTTTTTAGTAATGATCAGCCTAGCAAAAGTCATTGCATAGAAAACCCAGTCTTGGGTCTTACTTCCTAATTAAGTCATTATGGAAGTAAGAGTGAACGTAGAGAGTTGTATAAGTTCACTTATTCTCAAAATTCTCAAAATTAAGGGTCAGAAATCATTTAGTCTGAGACAGCTGACTAGCATTTGTATATTGTTTGCTGTTTCAGCTGAGCATCGTGGACAATAAGATGATTTATACGACTTGCTAAGTTTGAAAGGGAAACATAAAGATCGAACAGAGTGTGATACACCTGGCCACGTGGCCCAGTTGTGCTAATGAATTTTCAAAAGCAAGCAAGACTGTGAGTAAACTCCCGGTTTGTTATTGCTTCTCCTAGTAGAGTAGACCATTTGCTGCCCATTGATTCTAAATCATCGATCTTGTTTTGCATTAAACAGGAGTATATAACAAAAATAGATTGATTAGAGTTGAAAGTCATCTTAGCAAATTATGTTGAACCAGGGGTGATGTGTCCTGATAGTTGCTATTAAGTAAAAAAGCTGTTCTCTGCAAATATTACAATTAATTGCAATGTAAAGAAAAGTCATTTTGTAGATCAGAAAAAACATTATTCTCAAACGAATTCTCTAGGTTTGTAATTCATTCCAGACTGATACCAGATCCCAAAATAAGAAGATATACGCATTTTGGGAGTTCAGGATTATTGAGTAGCAGAGTATAGGCATGTAGAACTGGAATCTGCAAGAAGGTTTTGTCATTTCAAACCCTGCTCAAATCTCTAGTAGTTTTAATCTGACTTTGTTTTTTTGGATTTCTACTCTTAAGTATTGTAGATAGCCAGCTAGCCAAATGATTATCAAACAGTAGTTTATTGTGAGTACAAAAGCTTGCTCAGTGGTACAATCATCAATCGGAAAGAGCCCAGTCTCCTCTGGAAATGGGGAGTTTTAAGAATTTGATAGATCTGCCTACAATATTCCCTTTCCAGATGAACCTTGATATGATGGAATCAAGCAGCTTGAAATAGCCATTAGGGATTTATAATGGTAGTGTCCGAAAAATAGTAAATTATTTTTGGAAGAACCTTAATTTTAATTACATTGATACACCTTATTATAGAGATAGGCAAATGCATCCATTTGTCTAATAAAGCGTTAATCTGTTGCAGTACGGATTCACAGTAATATTCAAAGCAGAGACTAAAGGCCTGATTTAGATTTTGGCAGACGGGTTACTCCGCCACAACGAGGACTGATATCCTGTCTGCCAAAACATATATCCCATAATAACCTGAGGGATTTATATTTTGGCGGACGGGATATCTGTCACTGTTATGATGGAGTAACCCATCTGCCGAAATCTAAATCAGGCCCTTACTGTTGGTGCATTTGTTATAATCTAAACATCTAGCCTTCGACATATCACACGTATGTGTACTGACAGCTCCTCCCGCAAGAACATTTTTAGGTTTTTGGGACTTTAGTTCATAGCCAGATATTTTGCCGCATTTATTTGCTTCCTGTTCTTTAATAGTTAAAGTGAAGTTAGTATGGTGTGAGAATACCAGTACATTGTTGGTGTAAACAGTTAGGGGAAAACTATCGATAATTTGGGGATGGGGTTGTAGATTTCTGTAGGCTTCTCATATATGATTCCATATATAAAGTATATAAGGCTAGTGACAGTGGGCAACCTTGTCTAGTTCCTTGTGAAATTGCTATAGAGGAAGCGAATACTTGCTCCATACAAATTTTTTTATGCTGGTGTTCGGTATACTGCTTTTATAAGCCTAATGAATTTGGGGATACTATTGAATTCTTCCAATAGTTCCCAGAGAAACTGCCAAGAAAAACTACTGAAGGCTTTCTCCACATCTAATAAAATAATGTTAAGTTGCTTGTCTAGGGCGTATGCATTGATAAAGTTGAAATGTGTAGTAATCTCCTTGCCTGTAATGAAGCCATTGTGTTCCTACACTAGCCTTGTGATGATGGTATTTATTCTAGTCACCAGGATTTTAGTATATATGTATTTAGCAGTGCATATAGTATGAATGAGCGACAGGCAAGAGGTTCTTTATCTTTTTTTCACCGGGATTTTAATATATATCTTAGAATCTGCGTTTAGAAGTGCATATAGTAAAATATGAGCGACAGGCAAGTGGTTCTGTATCTTTTCACCCCTGTAAACTCCCGATTTGGAATTACATCTCTTGTGCTTTAAGTGAGTGAGGAGTAATCTGAATTATGTGCAGTAGAATTGATTGCTCCAGTTGATTACTGAATAGTTCTTCTTCTTTTTCTGCTTTTTGATTCTGAGAGACAAAAGATTGTGTTATGCCCCGGATGAAGGATTTTATTGTATTCCATACTACATATGGTAAGGCTGAATCAAGGTTAGTCTGAATAATTTCAGAAATTTGAGGTAGCAACTTTAATATAGCCGTCCCATTTGAAAATGTATTTAGGGCAGTTGTACTGAAATTTACTTTTAATGTATGTTCCCCTGGGTTCCCATGTAAGCATTATTGTTAGGTGATTAGAGTATAGAAGATGTTGGATTTGTATTTTACAGATTCAAGCAATCAGAGAACTAGTTAAACACATATCTATCCAAGATATGGGGTTTGGAAGCGAAAGTATATTCCATTGTAGTGGGATTAGGGCCTCTCCAGGTATCAACTAGATTCAACACCTACAGCATGTTAAGGATGCTAGCTCTAGTTTTTTTATGTGACCCATGTGTGCAATACTAGAAGTTTCAAATATTGAATTCAATGTGCAATTAATGGCGCCCATGACAATAATGGGGTTGCAGTAAATGCTTAATTCCATCATCATTTAATTAAACAAATTGGGGTTTTCCTGATTAGGTGCATGTAAACTAGCCAGGATGAAGTGGTCATTAGTTTGAATATTAACTAGCTCTACTTTTGTCCATCTATCAGTGAAGTGAATCATGGTGTTTAAGATTTTAAATGATTTATTGAATATTATTATGGAAACCCCTCTTTTACCAGAGGGATGTTTATCACTGGTTACGTCATGGATTCTCTGTATGGTATATCCTTTATACCACTTAGGTATGTTGTTAACAGCAGCTTCGGGTACAGTGAAATAAGATTCCTGGAAATTTAGAATGTATGGATTTAAGTGCCAGGCTTTGGAAAACACTTTGATTTTTTTCATTCCTTTCTTAATGCTGTTCGCATTCCAGATAACATTATAACTATTTTCCCTTCACTTCAGCATTGCATTAAGATTTATTGCTCCTATGTCTATATTTTGATCCCTATATCCCCTCCGTCCCCACACCCTTTTCCACCCTCTCCACTCACCACCCTTCCTCTGGTCTCCTACTGCACCATGGTTTGGAACTGAAATGGGGTAGAAAATCCACAATCTCCTTGTCAATCTTTACATCTAAGAAGTATATGTGAGGGAGTATTACCCTCCTCTCCAAGTGGCTCCAAACTGAAGAAAAGACAAAAAAGAAACAAAAGGGCATCCTGTTGTCACTATATCCATCATAGTTCATGATTCCTTAGGTTACTTAAATTGGCTAATGTCTCTCATCTAGGAAAAATCGAGCCATCTGAGGATCAGCATAGATTATGAAGGAACCTTGCCGTTTAGTTTTAAACTAAGTTATGGCTGCAGAGGATACCGGACTGGATAAGGACTTACATTTTGGTATTAGGGCATTCATTCCTCTAAATATGGAGGAACCTTCCCATGCAAGATCTTGAAATATAGAGAATGAGTAGCCCTGCTGGGTGGTGAACTTCTGCCATTATTTAGCATTGCTTAGAATTCTTTCTTTTGTATTCAAGTCTTGAAAATAAACAATTATGGTGCAGGGCTTCCTGGCTTTGGGGGGCCCTGTTAGTACATTAGGTGGTCCTGCAATAGATAGTGAAGAACTAGCCATCTGCATAGCATCTGTTGTATTTTTGAACACATAGAGAGAAATTAACTTTGAAGTCCAGTCAATTATGTTTGCATGTGTGCCCTCAGTGGCTTCGGGTAACCTAACGATCCTGAGATTGGATCTTCATGAGCGATTCTCCAAATTTGCACATTTACGTGTGAGATTTTTTATTTGGATTCCCAGTGTCTCTTGATGCTGTAAAGAAGCACTCACCAGGCCTGAGAATGTGGCTGCACTATCCTTGCTATTTTCCATGAAAGCAGATAGCTATTCCTCAATTGAACGCACCTTCTGTGTTAATCTTTCAAATTGATCGGATTGGCTATTTGATTAGTTTTGATCTGATAAACCTCTTTTAGAGTGGTAGAGTTTTCTTCTGATTCCTCTGCCCCTGAGGTATGAGGTGTCCCCAAGAGTAGATCATATTGAGTCAGCAGCTCCTAAGTTAAACCAGTCACTCCTTCTGGGAACTTACTAGTAGGGTCTAGAATGGAGTATCTATTGTTTTCCCTTTTTTCCCCAAAGTTTTATATAGCGCAATCTTGACCCGAAATCAGGTATCAGAGCGCTTTACAGGAGCATCAGTTGTGTTACATGAAGACATTCATTTTTTTTGTTAGGCACGGGTCGATTAATTGGTTTGCCCAGAAACATAGGATGTTGAGCGTCGTTGCCGAGATGCGAACCCGAGCGTCGTTGCCGAGACTCAAACCGGTTACCCCAGATTTGAGGTCAACCGCCCTGGCCGTGAGGCTACATCCTCTCCCCTTTATTTACCATTTTGGGATGTCGATTGTAGGACATAAGTGGCATCTATTGTGTCTCATTTACTTGTGAGTTATTTCCTGGGCCTTGGCTTTAGCCAGACTGTCTTTGGCCTTTCTGGTTCTTGATTCTATTTCCCCTGAGATAGATTCAGCATAATTACTCAGATCATTTGGCAGGCTTGTTCTAGTCAGTCATTTAGACCAAGCCTTCCTACTAGGTTTTCTTAGCTTTGAAACTTAGGGGCTATTTTCTAAAGGGATAGATTGTTCCTCTTCTGCTCTCGTTTCCTGCTCTTTTTCATAAGCACTTCAATTAAGTGAGCTTAAGGAGTGTTTGTTTGGTGAGTGCATTGTCTGGCTCATTGGAAGTACTATATTAGTTGTAAAGCTGCTCCCTGTTTCCTCCAATGCAGATCTCTCAATTATTGGCTCTTGGATAGACAATTGAGGGTTAGACAGATTAGATATTTGCTTACTTATGCGGAAATTGGATGCTCATTTGTTAGAGACTCATTCTGAGGGCAAAATTTTGTGCATAACAGTTAGTGGAGATGTTGTATCTGATGCTGCCGAAGTTGTCGTAGTGGGGAAGAGAATAGATTTAGGCTTGCAGATTTTTCCTGATTGTCACCTACTAGGTGGACTTAATTTTCTGAGGTTCTTGTACTTATTTTCTGACTTTTACTCTCTGATTGTCTGAGGTGATAAGGGCCTTGCTATTGCTTATGGTGCAGTATGTGTCCTTCATCCGACATTGAATCACTTTAACTCATCCGTCAGGAGCAATTTTAGGTTTATCATGGCACCTTCTCCATCTACCATTCCCAAGCCTTTGAGTTTCCATTTAATAGACCTTGGAAGCCCTGCTATTACTGCTTCAGAATTTTGCACCAACCCTGTCTTTTCACTTTTGAAGGAATTATTCCTCCATATAGTCATCACCACCTGCTGCAGCTGCTACTAGGTTCCTCTTTAAATAATCAACACTCATTTTTTATTGTATCAATATTAGCCAGTAGACATTTGGGGCAGATCAGTATAATAAAATGGTGTTATATCACCAAATTCCATTCCATTGCTCCAACCACTGCCTTCAACAATTCAACAGTTTAGGTGCTCTAGCTTTCCGTATTGACTTGAATAAGTGGCATGGCACATATACCAATTAGAGAAAAGATACATCTTGAGGCAGAACATTTACACAGTGGCATGGGCTGGGCTCGTCATGAGCACAGCGCCGCCGCCGCCGCCACCCCCCGCACCGAGGGGGAGTTACCGTCATCCGGAGAAAGCCAACTTGGCACTTTCACAACTTTGGAAAAACTCCAAACAGTTCCATCAGTCGACTCCACCACTTGTCTCCCACCCCTGACAACCTTCCTGGGAGCTGAAAACCTAGCCTCACCTGTCCTCACCATTCCACCTTTTTTCACACGCACCCAATCATTGACTCGCAAAGGAAAGGAGGAAACTTTGTCTGAAACACTGGAATGATCTACAACAGGTTTCCTGACTGCATCTTCTTTGTAAACTAGATCCCTCATCCATCTCTGGCTCAAATTGCATAAATTCTTCCTACCTCTCATTTTTTCAAAGGGAGATACATCCCCTTCGCTTCTGGGAGTGTGTCTGTAATTCCAGAGTAATTTTTGGATACCATCATGGCAATTCTTCCCATTGCTAATAGTAAGTTGCAATCCTTCTTTCAATACTCTTATCCATCTTTCTACAATACCATTGCTTTGGGGATAGTAAACTGAAGAACGCTTGTGTGTAATACCATGACTCTCAAGAAATGACTTCATTTCAATGGCAGTTAATTGCACCCCATTGTCTATAAGTATCGATTCAGGAAAACCCTCCTTCTCAAATACTTCATTTAAAATTGTATAACAACTTTGGAAGTGACCTGTGAAACCAATTTAAGTTCAGGCCACTGAGAAAGGTGGTCGATTAAAACAATGGCATATACAAAGGCCTTCTCCACTGATCTTCTTTTATGCACCCATTAGACACCTCACATATGGACACAACTTTTTCAAATTCACCATCGTCTATGATGACACTATCATCTTTCACAGGCAATCTTGACAAACAGTCATCTAGTACATTTTTTACTCCGGGAATATATTGTACCTTACAATGAAAATCTTGTAATTTGTATTGCCATCTGGAAATTCTAGGCGTCGCTTTCCCACACCTATTAACTTTTTTGTGAAGGATCTAAGAATTTTGGCTGCCAAATGCAACTAGTCTACTTTTCATGATGAGATGGCATGTGATCAGATGGTACATAATGTAGCTGATGCTAACTTGCAAAAAAAATTGCTTTCGGCTGATGAGTTATCTCTTTCCAAAGCTCTTGACATTGCCCATCGCTTTGAAGATATGAAATTAGGCATGAAAGAACTGTCAGAGAAGAAAAATAAGACAGCTGAGGTGCATATAGTAAAGAAAAAAAACGCTGATGAAAACACCAACAATAAACCTCTAAGCAAACCAACTTCTTCTAGCTTTAAAAAAAATATATATATTTGTTTCAAATGTGGAATTCCGGGACATTTGGCCTCTGACAAACGATGTCCCGCAATAAGTCAAGTATGCGGATATTGCAAGTCTAAAGGACATTATGCTAGGATGTGCAGAAACAGGAACAAATTTAGAAATAAAAGCACGGAAGTCAGGAACCCTAGATCAGAACACGTTAAAGAAGTTAATAGTGACATAGATGAATCTGAATTTCTATGAGCTGTGTATGAAATTAATGATAATGGGAAAGATGTGCCATTCTGTATGGTACTAATAGGTAATAAGAGAGTAAAAGTCATGGCTGATTCAGGTGCAAGGCACACTCTGATTGGTGACGAGTGGCTTAAGGAGTTTCCTGATGTATATCTGCTTCCCCCTGACATCAAATTAGTGGGATACGGCAAAAAAATGATTGAAGTTTTGGGGTTTTTCTCTTCTGATCTTAGTTTTAAAGGTAAAACCATATCTGCTAAAGGTTATGTGGCCACAGAGAGATCTTGTCTTTTGGGTTGGCCACAGCAGAGAGACTTAATGATCACATAAGACCCCAATCCTCATCCAGATCAAGTGTTGGGTTATTCTGATTTAATCCTTCAGGTTAGTAACAGTCCTACAACGGATTGGGGAAAAATGTTCCCCAAGGTGTTCTCCCCTCAGTTGGGATTACTAAAAATGTTTGTGCACAAGATCATTTTAAAATGCAATGCAAATTCCCAAAGTTCATAAAGTCAGGAATATTCCTTTACTTTTGAGAGATGCTGTAAAGAAAGATAGCGTCAATTAGATGTCATAGAAGAAATTGAATCTTCTGAGTGGCTTTCGCCTGTTGTTGTCATGCACAAACCTAACAGAAAGGTTAGGGTATGTGTGGACTTAAGAGATCTGAATGCTAATGTATGGGTGGACAGACATCCCCTGCCAAATATTGGCAAGATATTTGTTAACCTTAGAGAGGCGACAATATTTTCTACCCTAGATTTATCAAATGCATATCATCAGATAGCTTTACATGAAGATAGCAAACAGTATACTTCTTTCATCACATCTGAAGGTGCCTTTAGATACAAAAGGATGCCTTTTGGGCTAATTTCAGCTTCCTCCATATTTCAGAGGGTAATGCATAAATTGTTCAAGGATATTAGTAATATTTTTGTATTTTCAAGACAATATCCTTGTTTTTGGAAAAAATGCCCAAGAACACACTGAGATATTACACAAAGTTTTGTCTATTCTCCAAGACAATGGTTTAACTTTAACTAAAGAGAAATGCAAATTTGGGGTAGACTCCGTTGATTATCTGGGTCATTCCATCAGTAAGAATGGTATCTCCCCCAATCGCAATTTAGTTAAAGCTATTGAAAAAGCTCCCGAACCCCAAAATAAAGATCAGTTGAGATCTTTTCTTGGTCTGACAGAGTACTACGCCAAATTTATTCCAATCCCATCCTCGTCACCAGTGAGAAGTCCTCGGAAATAGATGACTGGATACTCGAGTAAGTTTCTGTACTTTATTTGGTACAGGAGATAAGCAATTAAGCTGCTTCAACAAGCCTGAGCTAACCGTCCTTCTGTGGAATCTGGACCACGTAATCAGTGTTCCAGATTCTACCCAAGAAATGAAGGATGCCACAAGTTCCTCTTATCCTCTTGGAGGAAATCAGGTGGTGGGGGCGGAGACTTTGTGGCGAGAATGAGCGAGTCAAGCCAGGCGAGCAGAAAATACTTTCAAACCCAACAGAGTGGCAGCGAGGTAGTGATTGTTATAGATTATCAGCCATTCGAAGCTCCAAACTATCTTCCCCAGGCAGCAAGATCCTCTGGTGTCCAGCGTGGAGCAGCACAAACTGCCTCGCTTGATGAGCTAAGCTGCAGCGCTTCAATGACGAGTGTTTGCCTGTACGGCACAGCCATTGAGAGTCTCCCGTGATTCCCCTGCTCAGAGAGGACCAAAAATCAGCCTGTGAATCTGCCTAAGTCTTGAGAAGTCCCAGAAGAAATGTAAAAACAGTGGGGTTTGGAGAGAGGGTCTCCCTTTTGGGAGCTCATTAGATGCTCCTCGTGGCATTCTTACTGCTGGCCCTTCTCGACTATTTCATGTCTTCTTCATTTACTATAAATAGTGGTATTGTTCCAGGATCCGAACGCTCTATTTATCTTTTTTTTCTCTATGTGTTACCTTGTGTTTACTGTATTAGAATTTATGTATGCAAATTCTATACCTATGCAGATGACACCCAACTAATATTTTGTCTTGAAGGAACAAATATAAATCCTTATATTTTAAAAGATTGTCTATACAAGGAGAAAAATTGGATGAACAAGCATTGGCTGAAAATTAACAAGGAAAAAACTGAAATTATGTTATTGGGAATGGACCCCTTTGCTTGGTCTCCAGCAATTTGGTCAGCTTCCCAAGGCTCTTTTACTTTACCAAAACCTAATGTTATGAGCCTTGGAATCAAATCAGACTTCAAACTTCTGATAGCTAATCAGGTCTCTATTGTTGTCTCTTACTATACCTTGTATATGTGCAGGTTAGACCAATTATCCCCTTTGTTTCAGAGGAGAGCAGAAAACCAGCAGTAGCTACCATAATAGTTTAAAGATTAGATTTCTGTTATTCAACATATATTGATATATCCCAACATATGACACAACAACTTCAAACATTCCAAAATCAAACAATGAGGTAGTGGTTTGGCACTTAGCTTTACTAAAGCTATTCGCTTTCATGACAGAATTCACATTAAAACACTCTGCCTAGTACATACTTGCCTGCATGGAAATGCTACAGAGGTTCTGAAAGGCAAAATAACCAGACACAATCTTACCCATACGCTTTGTTCAGCCTCATTCAATCTAATAGCTTATATCATTTCAATAAATCCTCTTATGGTGGGAAACCATTTTCCACATTTGCCCCTCAACCATGGAACAAACTATATCCTTGAATGTACTCTTCAGAAAGTAACTGAAAACTTTAGTTTTTCACAGTTACTTATGTAAAACTACACCTTGCCTTCCTTAAAGTACACAGCTTCAAGAGGCCCCTAAGGGTTTTTTTGTGCTCTATAAATATCCTAATTAATATGTACAATTGCTTACACACACACACACACATGCACTCACGGACACACACTCACACACACTAATTCAAAGACACATGACGTATATGCCATTTACATATATACACAATTCACAGGCAACATTAATGGGGCATTTGACATGCGCGATTACCTTGAGGGAGATAGTGCACAGCACAATCATGGGCACCAGGCTCCTGTTCTAACATTTCTGTAGCTATGACATGGTGCTCCAGATAAAACTGGGGGACCGCTTCTTTGACTCCCACACAGCACTCACTGATAACAAAAATACAAATATGTAGAGAATGTGATCAGGAGGAGGAAGAGTCGCAGTCTCCAACTGTCTCTACTCCTGCAGCTCACCATTCCTGCAGACGCCTTGCTATGAAACCTGCCCCTCTTGGTGTGGGTAACCCAACAGTGGGAGGGCCGGAGCATACAATGGATAGTTCTGTCTTAGTAAGGAGGTTGAGTTGTTGAAGCAATCTAAACCTCACCCCCAATAACATTGCAACAATTGAACCTTCCTGTCCCGGGTCTTCTGTTACCCCTATTTCTTGCCCCAGCTAGTGATCTTGCGATCCTATTGAAGCTGGACAACTAGGTAATACATTTTGTTTCGGGGACCCCCAGGCCTCCATTTATGTTGACTGTCTCAGGGTAGTTACAGATACTTGTTGCCACCCTCCATTCCATATAAGCTCCCTAAGTACTGTATTGAGATCCCTAAACCATGTCTGGGGTATCCGAATTAGGAGATTCACTAAATAACACAGCACCTATGTAAGTAAGCTTCAGGATAAGGAAGATAGGACTCAGAGTATTGAAGAGTACTGGGAAGCAATCAAAACACTACTGATCATAGCAGTGAGAGTAAGCCCTATCAAGAACATATTGCTACAAGCATTATCTCTGTTTAAAGTGACACCTGTCTTCAAAATGTTGGAGCCTTTAAATAATTAAACGTGGTAATTATCTCTTTTATTTAAGCAGGTATAAATGTTGAATCCCACGAAGAAAGCTTTAGTGGATTATTGGGTAGTGAGGGATTAGTTTAATGAATTTGGTATTTATGCCTAGGGGCCACACTAGTCTGCAATGGCTTTTTCTTCAGCTGTTGGATATGATTACCTTTATTGGGGTTAAGAGAAGTTCCTAGTCTAATAAAAGGGTTTATCGTCCATTTTAACCATCTTACTGCTTTTCTTAAAAAATGTGTTTTGCTTGTCAAGACAACAGGACCAATTTACAAAAGCCATTTGCATGCATAAATTCAAGTGACATGGGAAAATGAATAAAGTTATATTTACAAGAACGCTACAAAAGATGAATTAGCAATCAAAAATTGATTTACCCAGGAGTAATAATACCTGACAGTGTTGTGATAATAAATATGGGTACCTCCGCCTGCAGGGGTCGGAAGTTGGCTTTCCAGTGGGTGTGGGGGGAATTCTGCTGAATGTTTGGGAACGTCCACAAATGTAGGGGGGGCAGTATTCCCAAACTTCATGGAGGAGGAGACAGGAATGCAAAACAAGAAAGTATAATTTGATGAACCGCACTAAACAAAACAGTTGTCCCGAGGGACTCTTAAAATCATTGTCTCCTGTGGTACTCAAAGCTAAAACAACAAATCCACATGTATTTAATATCGCACAAAATTCATGGCATACATAAAATGGTTGAAAAAATAAGTGAGTCTTATGCCATTTTTCTGTGTTTCAGATTCTATAATATATCTGATTCAAATACAGTGCAATATGAACAGTGCAGCAGTGCTCATAAAAAGTGAGCATTTATCTATAAACAAGAGTGTATGAAGACACTGTACAGATCCCAAGGTTGATGTTATATTCGATACAAATCATTTGGATACTGTATAGAATTATATAAATCCATCCAATATGAATAAATTATTCAAGCTAAGTATCGACTCTCTTCAGGACCTCGTCATCTGTCTAATGCACCATTACAAAGGTAATTTCTAAATTACTAATTACATTTTGCCATCCAAAGTGTCTCAGATCTCCTCTACATACTGGTGTGCATGGACATCGAAGCGAATCTGTTGCGCATCGACCATCCTTAATCTTATGGAGGTGGAAATGTCACAGGTAGCTTGGGAGTCAGTCTGGGAGCTGAGGAACAAATACTTCATCACTGCGTGCGCCTGGAATCTCGGTCTCCTCTTCCCCACTTTTCAACTGAGTTTCTGTACACATGTACTGGTGACATGCCATGCTAGACGGATTCACTTCGACGGTCGAGCATACCAGTATGGAGAAGAGATTTGGGACACTTTGGATGGCATGCTTACGTTGATGGAAGGTGGAAAGCCTTTGGAAACGTGTGGCATGGATATATCCATAATTTGTAATTTTTGGGAGGAAGTATTTCAGATGCTAGGTGAGGAAGGCGAGTTGGATATAGCCCAGGAATCTTGGACGGGCATGTCACAACACATCGGAGAGAGAACAGATGTGTTTCTGTACTCTGGATGTTCAAATAGCTCACAAATAAACTGAACAGATTACTAAATCTGGTGCAATAGGTACAATACTTGTACTCAAAGCGGAAAGTACGCAGAATCAGTTGATTGGCTCCTAAAATAGCAACAGAGACTGATATACACGTAGCTAACACGTTGCATTTCAGAAGCTGTTCAATAACTTCTGAAATATTTTGACGTCTGCTGGGATTAATTTTGACTCTGCAAAATGCGTGATGTGATAACTTTCATTTTTCAAAGTACTACATTTTCAATTTGAAACTAAAAAGATTCCGTGTGCTAACACAGCACAGTCATCTGGAACTTTCAGCATTGGATACAATGTTGTCGATTCCTTTGTAAAATGCCCCCTCGGTCTGCAGCTGTAAAGAACCGAGTCGCTTAATTTAGCAGCAGAGCTCAATTGACTCAACCATGACTAACCTACACATATTCACACTCTTTGGGAGGGATGCTGAGATCTCTTCTTTGCGCATATTAGCTTATTGTTTTAGGGAGAGCTGCAAAGGGCAGTATCTCTAAGCAGCAGCTTTGTACACACATAGAAATAATTGGCTGACTAGGGGGTGATTAAAGACTCTTCAAGATAAATAATGTAAGTCCACTGCAGCCTGGCAGGAAATAAAGCTGGTGAACAGATAAAGTCAATTGTTTTCTGACACATATACCGAGAAGCAAAGTAGCTTTGCATCTATTGCAACTATTTGCAAATATTGATTTGTTTTGAGATAAAAAAAACTTGCTATTCAGTTAAAAATAATTATTTGCGAACAAACATAAAATCCAAATGCAACACCAATGCAGTTTGAGACTACATGCAAGAAGCTCCCGCTGAGCACTTTCAAGCTCTGTGACAAACATTTCGAGAAACAAGGAACCAATTATACAGTTCGAGTTTCACAACCATTTATAGCTGCAGCACGTATTCGCTACATCATGCACTGTACAGAAATTGCTTCTTTCAGTATTTCTGACCTGCACTGACTCATCAACTAGTGGCGATATGAGAATAGGCCCTGTGTAAATTCAGGGTTGTAGTTTCTAATTCTAACAATTCTGTCAGTGATAAGCAAGAGATCAGCTGGACCGTAATGCACGGTGGCAAAATACGCTTGGTTTGGTATTGCAAAACATTATAATTGTGGTGCAATAAGCTCTTCAGTCCTCTGGACTCCAGAGTCACTGCATCTGCTGCACCATTAATAGCTGTGCACTTGTAAAACAGATAATACGAGGAAACAGATATAGCTGGGAATCACCTTGGGCTGATCAGTCAGCCTGGCACTGTACACCTCAGACACCCATGATCTCATCTGCAGATTTCTGCAAGGATCCTCCCTGAGCCCAGTCCTCGTCAAGGCATACATGATTCCTCTAGCCAGCATCTTCCGCAATTACTATAGCAACATCTTCCCCTCGTCAACAACACACAACTCATTCTCTCCCTCATGGACAAGACACCCTGAAAATGTTCAATGCCTGCATGACTGAAATCGTCCACTGGATGAAGACCAACTGTCTGAAGCTAAACAATGAAATTGTGATCTTTGGGAAGAGCACTTTACAGTGAGACTCCACCTTGTGGCCAAAAGAGCTAGCACCAAAAACACACCATCACCCACACCAAGGCCCTAGAGATTGTCACCCACAACAAACACGCCGTGACCGCCCAAGTCAATGCTGTCACGGCCTCATGCTTATGTACCCTGAAGATGCTGAGGAAAATTTTCAAATAGCTTCCAATCCGCATTCCGAAAAACTGCCACACAAACTCTTGTCACATGCAAGCTGGACTAAGGGAGTACCATCTATGCCAGAATCAACCAGAAAACTCACCACAAGGCTGCAGACCATTCAGAATCTGTTGGCCAAAATCACTCACAACCTACCATACTGGATTCACATCACACCAACCTGACGGAGCTCTACTGGCTCCCCATAAGAACCAAGCACAATTCAAACTCCTCAGCCACACTTTGAAGGCCCTACACAGCAATGGCACAGAATACTTCAACAATCAAAACTGCTTTCACAAACCTTCCAGACACCTCCGTTCATTGGGACTCCTCCTTGCACACATCCCCTGCATAAGGAAATCCAGATCCAGCGTCAAGCCTCCTCCTACTGAAATGTCCTGCTGCTACACATAAGAGCCTACCTCTCCTTTTCCTGAATTCAACAAGATGCTGAAGACTTGGCTTTTTGAACAGTCCCACTAGACCCTCGGTTTGACTAGACTAACACCAGCTTAGCACCAGTATACCATCACGGGTGATAGTGTGCACTACAAATCTGCATAACCTAAAATAAGAAGATGCTTTTTGGTTAGAGCATCCAGAATAAACTATTTGTGTTAAAAGACTTATTGCTCAGTGTGAGTCCGGTTGTATCTATGTGTACATGTGTGACTCAAACTTGAGAAGTTTGGTTGCGTTTTTCTGTGTCTATGTCAATGTATCAAGGACCCTAGAAGTTGTTTTGCACTTGCAGGCCAGCTTCCATCATTTTTTAGGCACTATGCAAAAGGATCTTTTTTCTCTTTTGGGGCCATACCATGATCCTATTTTTGGTGATGTGCAGGCATAGAAGGTTTATTGTATACAGCATTTACATTAATTTGGAAAGTCAATAAATTAATGTATGAACTGCAAACAGCACAGCTCAAAATATAGAGGCACTTACAGATTTGTGTTTCTTAGTTCTGCTATCTGCAGCTCATGCTCTAACTCTGAGATTTTATAGTAAATGTACGCTCAGTAGACAGCGCAATTTTGGAAAAAAAACAAAGGCAGGGACCCTTTCTGTTTTTTGTGCAGCACACAGAGAGGATCAGGACATGGCTCCAGGAAGATGAAAGATGCAAAATATGTTAGTGCAATGTAATTTGAAACGACTCACCATGATGTGAATTAATGCCCTTGAATACCAATAAGTGAATATATAAACGCAACACAAGAACAGTAGCTTGTATAACGTGATTAAGAAAGGTAGTAGTTTAATCACTTGCTATGGCTTCAGGAAAAGGTGACTGTCGTTTTAAGAGAGTAACAATAATGTAGGGAAATTCACATTTCCGTGTGACTCCCTGAGAGTTTTTTGTTTTTATGGGACTTGACTTTGTTGGAATATTTGACTCTGAGCGAGTGCATGTGCTCTAACTACGGACCTTGATAGAAAACTAGCTAACCGCAATTGTCATACATAAATTTTAGGTATGGTTACTGGGCAGGTTTCCATCAGAATTCCTTGGAAAACAACTGATTTATTTGCTGGAAATGCATTCCTGCCGTTCAGAGTTCTCCATGGAGGAAAACTTGTCATAGTGACAATGGATTCCATAGTGTAAATGCACGTTTCTTTTTCCCTCTTTTTGTTCTCCACTAGGAAAATATTTGTCTCATGAAGAAACCCCTTCTCCTAGATCCCCAGCAAATATGAGAGTACTCTATTTGCATTTCCATCCTGGACATTATACTGACACCAAAAGTGGACTGAATAAAAAATGCGATTCTATCCAAAATGGAAAGAGGAATGAATGAAATGGGACTTATAAGTCTCAGGGCTACTCCTGTGAGTGTTCTGGCACTATACTTTCAGTCAACAATGCTTAGTAGAGAGATCATCTATTCTTCCTGAAACAGCCATGTCTTCAGACCTTTTTGCACAAGGTGGTGGCCGCCACAGAGCGTAGCACCAGTGGGAGTTTATTCCATGGCACGGATCCAAGATAAGAGAACGTACTTCTGCCCATTCTCATGCAACAGATTTAGGGATCATCAGCAGAAGGCAAAGGGCTGACTGCAAGTTTTTAAATGGGGCATAGAAACTAATTCTAGCCCTAAGAAAACTCGCACCAGAATGGTGCAGTACTCTATGGAGTAGAACTAATGTTTTGAAGAGAATTCTCTTCTTTATCAGAAGCCAATAAAGGGCCCTCAAGTGTGGGGACACATTAGCTCTTGGGGCAGATTGAGTAGAATGCAGGCTGCTATATTTTAGACCACTTGAAGCAGATAATCCGAGAGACCTATATGTAAAGAGCATTTCCATAGTCCAGTCTAGATGGTATGAGTGCCCGGATGACCACCTTTCTTGCAGGCAGGGAGAAAAAGTGAAGAAATATTTTTAATGTCTGCAGAAGCCCAAGGCAAGTTCTAAACACTGACATTATCTGAGGCTGAAAAGATAATGCATAGTCAAATTTAAGTTCTTAACTGCTCCCCCTTGGGGTCCGGGGGTGGTAATACCAAACAAATTAGCTTGTGGGCATTTATAAACTAACCACACCTTGGAATGCCCAGGAGCATCCTCCATACCACCCCTTTAGTTGGATTTGTGAGTGCAGAGAGCACTTCGCCCTGTGGTGAACAATTCCACACCCATTAAAGGGATTATGCAGTAGCTTGACATGAGTCCATTTACCAATTCCTGGCAGGTGTAACTGAGGTAAATGTAGTCATTAGCCTACATTTATAGTTAAACTTATCTTCGTGAATAGGTCCCCTGGTGTTTACATTGCACCAGTAGCACAAAAGTCAGGTGCGCTTGTGTCTATGGTCTGCAAATACCCACTGCTAAAACCATCATCTTTTGCAAAAATATGATATCACGCTACTCAACATGGCCTGTATCTGTGCTCATTAAACCTCTTGGTGGGATCAGGAGATGGACGTGGTCAGATATGGCCATGGCGGCTTTGACTACATTTTCTCCTGTAGGATATCCAATTGTATGTAACGGGCAAAAGTGGACATCGTGAATGTGGTCTTGGGTATATTGTTTGTTACACAAGCTGTTCCATATATATCAAGGAAGGGGGTTATGCATTAGTCCATGAAGGACTCTCTGATCATGTTTTGACTATTTTGTCAAATTAGTGTGCTGCTCTCTTGTTCAAGATATTTAACAGTTGCATGTCCTAGGATACAACAATCAATTTGATTGGGTGAAACTGTCATCACATTTTATAAAACTCCTTGGATCCTTGTGAGCTGATTTATTTTTAAATGCCATTTGCTAAATTCTTTATACATCATTTAGATGAGTGGTTAAAATATATAACATAATTGTAAGAAATTGTGTTAATAGTTGGGAGGGGTAATTACCTACCTCAAGTAATAATCACAATCCTTGCCTGTTTGACCCAATAAAGTCATTACATAAACCTGAGCTTGCCCTTCTGGAAGCTATGGTACGAAGCAGACATGCCTAACTTGGGAGACAATGTGTAAAATGTTTAGGCAGTACTAAAATAGTCATGGAGTCAAAATGCAAAAACAATAAAAATCCCAAAACAAATTTGAAAATAAGAGTACAAATGAATAAACAAAATGACAGCAAAATGCAATAGGAAGAACTGGAGATATTAATTTTTAAAGTTTTAAGTAGAGATAGCGCCATGAAGCACAAAGTTCAAATGATGGTCGAACAGGACCTAGGCGCAAGTTGATGCTGACAGAGAGGGGGTGCGGAAAGGATCCACCAGCTTCATCCTTGTCAAAGATGTTACCTTTTGACATTAATCCTTTAAGTCCCAACACACCACAAGAGTACACTTCTTAAGCCCTGCAGACCTCAGAGGAGGCACCTATAATCTCTCAGGGGGGTGAGGCAAAGCCCACAGCATGGTCCAGTCCAGGGCCACTTGCAACTGTTCCATTGAGCAGTTGCAGGAACATGCATGTTGTAGCTTGCTGTTTCCCTGTGGTCAGCCCTATGACCCCTGGCGTCCACTTGTTTTTCCTGGGTACAAGAGGGAGAACAGTTACAGTTTTCTAATCTCTTCTCAGGTCTCATACAGCATGATCTGGCCTCTTCTGATCTTACAAAGATCCAGAAGTGTTCTAAAGGGGATACCTGGAGATGCCACATTTATGCATGACATGAGCTAGGCATGAGATAGAGGATGGAAATTACCATGTGGCAGCACTATCCAATGGGGCACATGTTCCTGAGACTAACACTACCAATCTTGGACATTTTCATGATGGCTGAAGTCTAAGGCCACACTAAACTTGGGCTCTGATGGATGTGGGTGTGTGTGAGGAGTGTAGTTGACTTACTGTTTTCTGCTGCAACTTATGTCTCTAATTGAGCTAATTACACCCGTGCTGCAATGCAAACAAATGGCATTAACATTACAGTCATGCATAACAATTTACAATCAGACATAACGATTCCAAAGGCTCAATTTAAATTCATTAAAAGACACACACTGATGTGGAAACATACCTAGCCCATGTTCACATATATGTAATAATGAGAACAAAAGTAAGATAATGTTTCAGGTTAACAGTTTACCTGCACTGACGAATGATAGCGACCGTTAATTAGGGGGTTAGGATTAGTATTACCACACTTAAGCACCTAGTAATAGGACCTGGCCGATGTGTGCTTCTGCCAGGGCTCTCCCTCTCGGATGCCAGGCTAGCTTTGGGGACAAAGGCCTTTTTTAGATGTAGGGACACTAAAAGCAGCGTAAAGACAGTGGTGTACCTGATGGCAGTGCTTCTGCCGAACAGATCAAGTGGTGCAGATGGAGGCTATCATCTTGCAGTATTTGGGTGCAGCCTCGTCTTCTGCTTCTGTCCGTAGGCTCAGTGGTCCCCCTCAGATTCTCCTCCACCTAGTCTTTCATATGTAGCCAGGCGGCGGCATACCATAAACGTTTTCCTGGGTCAAGGAAGAGGATGAAAATTGGGTGGGAGCTCATCAATCCAGTGATGGTGGGTTCATCAGTGTCAAACATTGCCCTCCAGCGCCCACTTTCGATCCCTTCAGTGGGTGGCGGTGTGCACTCCTGGTTTCAAAATGGCAACCTGGTGCTGGTTGAAGAAGACTATGACAAGAAGAGATGGCAAAAGCTCGGCCTCAGCACATCTCTTAAATGAAGGGTACAAGGAGGGGTGGCCTATGCCATATCCTTACTTTCTCTAACTCAGACACTTTTATGATTGGTCCCCGAAAACCTTAAATCTCTCTCTACACATATCTATTCAGTAAAAGTTTCCTTTTCTAAGACAAAAGGTTTCCTATCACTTTTAAAAAATAAACAAAAACAAATGTGCGAAATGCTAATTCCGACTTAATATTGTGCCTAAAAATTTGAATGTGAGAAAATACTTACTCTATGATACACTTTTATATAAATATAATAGTATGTAAAACTAAAGACCTGACAGAATTTTAAAAAAATTGAACCATAAACATATTTCATGACCTCAGCTCATTACATCTGGGATTCCAAAGGGGAGAAAAGAAAACGAATGCTGTTTGAAGAAAGTTCAACTTCAGATAATTATAATTTTTACATTTTATTCAGGGGATCTATTTAAAGCAACCTAACCTGAGGACATGGGGCTTCGTAAGCATAACAAGCAGACATCAAGAGGAACAAGAGGCTGGTTTAACAGACAATCACATTACCAATGCGTGGCTTCCATGAGCACACGTGGATTTAAAAAACGAAACGCGAAAGTTACATATGTGCAAACCCATTTCCTGCAGCACAATTCACTGCAATTAAAAAAACTGTGGTTCACTGTTAATTTTGCTGACAATTCGCTGTTCTGAAAAAGGACATCTGTAGAAGCCATTTCCAACTTTACATTTAGAGTGTTTTGTTTCTTGATTGGTCATTTAAAATACTTTGAGATGAAAAGCAACCTAATACATAAATTAGGGACTGAATGAATTATTCACTTGAAAAAGTAAGATTGCTAAATTAATGAATTTCATTAAAGCATGCATGAGTGACAGGATATTTCATAAGCAAATTAATAGGAACGTGGATGTCTCAGGAGAGCACATTCAGACTTGGGTAGAACAATGTCTGTGGGTTCACTTCCAACAGCGACATGCTTCATCCACAACATCATCGCCATTTGAAGGAAAAAATGTCAGGAGGAGCTCAGTCTCGGTAATGGTCATTTCCCACGTTTGTTTTAACTAATGTACTTGATGCACCTATTCAGAAATAAGACGAACATATGGCACAAGACAGGGGCCTGTGACAATAAAGACAAAAATAGATATGACAATGGCGAATCTGAAGTGACTCAGGAGGCGAACATTTAAGGATACTTTACAACAGTCCTGTAACATATGTATGGGATTAGGTTCACTCTACCATACGTTGTACCATACATTGTAATGATACTGCAAGACACCCAGGGGTTGCCTGACCACATAAAGAAACGAGGCAGAAGACTTAGATTATTTATTAAACATATTATAAGGTGTACTTTATGTCTTACAATACATAGTCATACTGTTACTTTTTCCACAAAAAAAATAATTCCTTACTATCTTGCTCCTTCATATAAATGACTGTGACAGCAAATATGTGGAATAAATGTGGAATCTGCAGTGCTATATTAAACACATCAGCATACTGGTAGTAATTTGTTGCAAATATATATGATGTGCCATTTTATTAAAGTCACTTGTGTGTCCAGCTTTCAGGCAGCAATAAAAATGTCATGATAACTCTTGTGATTAATCATCCTGCTGGAGAGAGGGATCAGAGTTCTGTCCAGTAGCAGTTTTCACTCGCTGTGAAGTAGCGCAGAGCGTTAATGTGCCTGCTGCAAAGAACAGATCTGTAAATTATGGTGATAGCTGAGTGGATTAATAAAGCCAGCCTTTACTGGGGGCTTTAAAACAAATTAAATGTATGTGAGGGGGCACTAACAAAGATTGTTGCACCGGGCGCCACTAGCTCTAAAGCTGGCCCTGCCTCCAGTTGTTGGTTTATTTGGGTCAGTTCCATTCAGTCATTACTTTGGGGATTGGTGATCATACTTTAGATCAGGCCATTGAAGTATACATCTCTCATCTCAACCTAATGGCTATTTAGTATATCAGTCTTTCTCTAGGAAGTGGTTCCATTGCAATTAGTACACTCAGTGATCACTCTTTATTACATATTCAATCATTTATCTCATTTAAATATTCTACAACGAAAGCAATCCTTTTTTTAATTATTATTTTTCAATGCAGGTATTTTTCATGCTTTTTTAAATTTGAGCCAGACTACTACCCGCTCACATAATAGTGTGCTCTATTGGGCTGGCCATCATTGTGCTGGATATCCTGATGCCAAAGAAAAAAACACAGCTTCCAGGCATTGCTAAATATTCTAGACATTTCATCAATGATCACATTACTGAATGACCCTGGACCCAGACTTAGGGATGGCTGTACCTCTTTGCTCATTTTCCTCTCAGATGGCTTCTTTCCATACACATTTCCTTGAACAAACACCTCCTGGACAAACAACTAAGGAGCTGATCTATGTAAAGAACAGTAGTAATTTCTAAGTACCAGTGACTGCTAACACCTATAAATATTAGGATGTCTTCACCTGCTTTGTCCAGAACATGTAGGAGATGCACTCACAGCCATAATAATGATTATCAAAATCATAAGCGTTCATTGGCTTATTTATTTAGCTGACTGAAAACAAGTACGAATAATTAGTGTAGCAAAAGTGAACATACATATGTATATGTTTCATTTGCATCCTCACTATTACCTGATGTCTTTAAACAAAAGTGGAGTTGAGTTTTTGTCATTGTTCTGTCCCACTTTAAAGAAAAGGAGACATTCCAATGAACCTATTCTGTTCATATTACTTTGGTATCCTTAGAATGAGGGGGGGGCAGTGGGGAATACCCTTGGAACCACTAGTAACAGTCTAAGATATTGACTTAAAAAATACATCTATGTAAGGACGGAGACCATATGCTTTAAAAGTAAATTTATTAAAAGTTGGAGCACCAATCTACAGCTTACAAACCACGCCCTGTCCAGGTCTTTCTACTACAGCAATAGTCCTCTCGAAGTCCCACCTAACAGAATCTGGAACTCAGGGAACATGCATGGAATATAAGAGGAGCTACGAAAGTAAACACTACATAACACTATATAATACACAATGTATATAATTATAAAGTTATAACAAAATGTAATAAAAGACAGGATAAATAAATATTATGCAACACATCTTCCCCTTTTTATGAATGGCAAAACTCACATCTAACAAGTACACCCTATACATCTCTTTTGTACACATAATCCTTCAAACAATTTGTCTGACAGTTGCCCTTCTGTTAAGCCTTTCCTTTTGTTCCTCTGCAGGAACACCAGGAACATCCTCAACTTTCTTCTGTCCCTCTACCGGAACCCCCTCAGCTTCATTCACAAAAACTCCATCCACCTCAACATAGTCTGCACCTTATCCTCTCTTTGCATGTTATTATCATTGCTTATGCCTTCTTCCTCCCTTTGAACATTATTACCATCTACAACTACAATATCCACCCCCCTGCTCCCATAAACCACATCCTCATAAATTACCACAGGGTCTGGTAATAACTCCTCACCCAAACCCCTCAAACTTTTCTTGTACAAACTGCTGTTACTCTTGAGAACGGCAATTCTTCTAAGGTTCCAAACCTTTCCATCACTCAAAAGAACTGCATTATGTAACAATTTAGATATCCGCAAAGGTTATTAAGCCATTTACCTTCTCCTTTTGTAACTTTCAATAGCTTCTTGAGACTCTCTTGTAGACAAATGCTTCCTAATATTTCCCATTATTGATAAACCTCTTTCTGACCTCATCAAAAGATACATTAAGATCAGCAGTCTACAATAACCACTCTAGATTGCATTTTTTCCTTGGCCCCTCCCTCTAATTACTTCAACAGGAGATGCTGGAGCAGAGTTTTCTTTTAGAAAATTCATGGGCTTTTGAAGCTCTGGCATGTCTAGGCGTTTTATTAATTTATTAATAATTAACAATTAATTATTTGTCTTTGTGTAAGTGTGATTCTATTAATCAACCCGTTTGTTCTAACACAAGAGAAAGTTACACGAGGGTTAGCTTATTTGTGCTGTTTCTGTATTTACAATAATGTGCAAGTTTTCATGTTTAAACGTTGCTGTGTGCTATTTATTTTCGGGCACAAAACGCTGTCTGAATTAATGCTGGCCATGATGGCCAAGGTTTCCTTTAGGTCCTGAAGAAGGTATCTGACTCGGGACTATGATTGAACAACATTCCATACTTCTGATAATGGTAGCAATGCATCCAGGTATTCTTCATTGTTAGTTATGCAATTAATATTTTTTCATGACCTCTTTAATGTTAAGCAAGTTTTTCATTGCAAAATATGTTGAAATATTGTACTCTCTGCGTATAATCTTTTTAATCATCTTGGAAACAGCTGGTGCAGCTGAGATATTGTAATGCATAAAAAAGTATATTCTTTCAAACTCCTTTGAGCATACAAACGATTCATCTAAAATGTAATCTGACCCTCTACGTCTCATGAACCTGCTGAGATTTCATGGATATCTCATTTGTCAGATCTTTTTATATTCATTTTTTTCCAGTTTCATGCCAGGATTCATAACATACAAACCCATCCTTGTTAAATGTCCATCTGTTTTGCAGTCGACCTTTGTGCAATATTAAACCTTCTCTTTTGTGCTTTTCCTGTCTACAATATTCAACAGTTTCGAATCCCTTCTACATTCAAGTATATAATCTACTCTGCTTGCTGTAATTAACAAGCATAGGCAAAGCCAAAATGTCTCCCCTTTGGGACCTATTGGCTTTTGCAATGGTTTGTAGTGATGCTGCATAGCATCCCTGATGCTGTGCAGTAAAAATGAAGAATTAAAAAATAACTTTTGATGCCAGTGGTGTTTCCTCCCTTAGAGCCTTAGGGTATTGCCCCACTCATATTTTGTCCCCCCTATTAACTGTGAATACACTTGTATACATTTTAAAGTTTATTTTATTCTGCTCGCGGCAGTCAGCCTTCAGCCTCAGGCCAGTTGTCTGAGGCGGCTCCTGGCAGCCAGTGCATGCAGGCCTGAGGGGATGGGGCTTAAACAATACTGAATTTGACAGACACCACCTCAGATTGATTTGTAGGAGCAGTACACTAAACAGAATATAGTATGAACAGTGAGTGCCTTATTTGTATTTAGAAAAACTCCAACCTTCCCATTAAAATGTTGATTTGTGCTATATTTGTCAAACAATATTTCATTATTTGTTTATTTGCTAGACGAATGCTTGGTTCTAGATATTTTGTACTGTTTTGAAGTTCAAATCATCGAAAGTTCCTAGGTCAGGGTCATTGGCTTTCAGTAATGGCTCAATGGGGGTCCCCGGATTCCATTAATGATTTATTGCAAGTCCCCTGATTCCAGGAACGATTAAGTTGGGATCCACAGGAGTCAAAATGTTAAGAACCACTGATATATAGGCAGAGAGATATTTTGCACTGCACTAATATGCAAATTATTGTCATTGCAGATAAGGAATGCCCTGAGAACTGCTTAAATTACTGCTCAAGCTTGCAGTCACACAACAAAACATAGTTTGTTCTAAAGATTTTTTCTATAAATTTCAAAGATGAAGTTCAAATGAATTTTAGCATCTTTACTACCTTCTGGTACCTACAATCTGGTTGCTGTCGGGCCATTCCCAATCTAACAATACACTAGCAGAGAGGGACCCTGAGCCCCAGAATTAAGCAGATGAGAATGTAACGCCAATCTCCTGCCAATTAGTAATTCCTGGCGCAGGGCTTTTGATTTGAAAAAGGAAGTGGGCCACCTGCAGAACGTGTGTACCATGGGTCACACCCTCAATAGTCTGTGCCAAGTGTGGGCCATGACCTCTCGGAGGCCAGAAGAGGCTATCTGGACCACATCTCTTCATCTGACAGCTCTATGCCATGAATTGACAGTTGAAAAAATGAATTATGGAGTAACAGGAGATTGAACATAGGGTCTCTGTCACAAGAACTCGCCCACAGACATCCATACTGGAATGGATGAATCCTTATCACCCTCTATATAAATCAGATTTTGGGTACACATTTGGAAGGAGATTTGTGGTTTTAAGGTGACTCAGTATAAGGAATCTTATATTCAAAGTTGTTTACTTTCAAAAAGTAGTTTTATTATTATTTATTAGTAAGTATTATATACTATCAGTAAGGATAGTTTGTTATTACCAACCATGGCGAAATGGAAAGTTACATCCTAAATAGTAAGGTTGCATACTGTGGCCGATATATCCAACATCCCAAATGATCTAATATTTTTGATGAGGTAGAGCTCCTGCAGAAGGACATCCAGAGGCCTCATAAACCCATAGTAACCACAATGATAAGAATTAGTGATCTGGAGCTCCAGGTGAGAATAGTGCTTGTTAAAAACAGATATGGGAGGAGTATTCCAAAATGCAAATTACTAGTTAAACACCCTGAGCCACAATGTTTGAATAAGCAGGTACAAGTGTGCTTTGATTTAGTTAGAAGAGGAACCAAAAAGACAAAGAAATCAGGGTTCACAAGTCTCAAGTCCAAAGAAGTGGGTAGGAAAAAGAAGACACCTGCCAGTGGTCTGATAATGTATGCTCCCCTTTTGAGATTTGCTTCCTTATCTATGTACCCCGTGTTAATCTCTTTGCCCTCTTACTTGAGGTGATATACAATGGCAGTGAAATAGGATCTAGAAGGTTGCCAGTGATAAACATGAACTCAGTTGCTATGAAGGGTAAGCTTTTGACAACAAACCAAATAGATAGGTCTCCTGACAGTTGTACTCCCTGGTGCCCCTCGGTGAGCACAGCAGCACTTTAGTTGGTGCAAGTGATCATGTGAGCTGTGACTGTACAGTAAAACTAAAAAGTCAGGGTCTTGCAGTTAAAAAATAAACTTGACAACCTTAACACTTATAGCAACAAAGCTGCTGAGTGCCTTGGAGGTGTCCAGCGTTGAGACATCAGGGATAACTTTAAGAGATTGAAATCATTCATTACAAAAAGTTACAATGTAGCTAAATTCCCAGTTGAACCTGAGGATAGGCCATTTGAGACTACTAATGATATTAAAGAGGTTATTATTTGCCACAATGAGAAACTGCTGCCCTCTAAAGAAATATTTAGCAAAAGAATGCCAAAGGCAATTACTAAGAGGAATTACAGTAAGAGAACTTGGAGAGGTGACCCCTACCACCAAGCTGGTATTAAGGGGAGGCCAAGGTGTCAGTTTTCATGAGATGGTACAACTGAATTCATTAGTGATGTCGAGGTGTCCTTATTTTCTAAACAATAAAAATGCCCTCTGGGTCTTTATGGTTGGGTCACCAAAATTGTTTGATGGGGTTTGCTATGACGTTCAAGAAGCTCTAATAAACAAGTCCATATTTTGGATTTTACAGCAGGTACTGTTACTCTGCCATATGCTGTCACACTAGGTGGGCAAGAGACTTCTTATAATAACTTCTATTTTACCCATCTGCAGATGGAAAAGTCTGACCTTGTAAAACTGTGCTAAGATTTGATTATATATTCACCTCTCCATTTTAACTTTAATCTAACTGAACTGTAGCTCCCCCATACACCGTACAATAATCAATAAAGTTGCCGGTTCCACATCTATGACAGCCAATTTACAGCCTCCTACCCATGGTAATGATTGCACATAAATGTTCTCCCTTGTAGACAAAAGAACCACCCCCAGAAGGGCCAGATCTCCAACTCTGACCTTGATTGATTGACTGCAACCCAGTGTGGGAAAAGGATAGGGTGGCCAGGCTAGTGGAAATACCTAGGGAGTGAGCATCTCTCTTCACCAGTTGACCGATGAAGCAGTGGTCAGCATCTTCAGAGATGGGTGCATACCTGGCATGGTGGAAGCAGACAGTCATCATCAATCCAAGTAAAGGATTTTGTCTTGGAATATTGCATGCCTTGCATAACAACAAGCCAACCATGTCTGGCACAAATCCATTATGAAGTGTTACATCTGCCCATTTCAGGAAACATGGTGCTTTGACCCGATTTTTATGCCAGGCTTTGCCAATGTGAGTGTACCAGCTTTACACAGTCAGAAATGTCACACTTCTGGAGGCTTACCAATTTTAAATAAAGAGCATTTCAACAGGGTCACACCCTAACTCTGGCAGGTAATTTATTGTGTTGTGCCATTTTAACCAATCAGAGGCATCTCAGATTTAACAGAGGAGGAAGACTCAATCTGGGGTACATCAACACTTTCTTCGTTATTTATTAAACATCCTTTAAGTTTTTCTCATCAATTAGCACGACTGACAATAAGACATGGTCTGTGTGACTCCAATGACAGAACACATTTGGATTCACCACCCAAAACAATATTTTGATTCAGGGAAATTCAGTAGTCATACTGTTTATATTTTGTTAAAACAGTCGGGTTAGCTATTTTAGGTATATATGATAGTGAAAATACATGAAGAAAGTGATCCACATATTAGAATTGATAATAAAATGTGTCCTTTTTAGGTCTCGCCTAGCGTTACAGTGCGAAGCGTTGCTCGCTTTGCGAGGCATGCAGTATACACTATGGCTGGGAAACTTTGTTTAAGCTCCGCCCACTCTCCACCCATCTTTTGGATTAGCTTACATCCTAAATACTGTCTTCAGATTGGTTTTTGGCTTCTTAGTCCCTCCTCCTGACGGCCATGTTGTGATTTGTAACCTTCCCTGGCTATTGGCCCCTTTACTCAAACACTATTTTCTGCCCTGTGCTCCCCCCGCCCCCTCCCGCAGTCCGTGACTTTTTGCCCACCCCTCACCCCTCCCACTCCCGTTCGTGCCTTCCTGGAGGCCCACCTTCCTGTTTCTAATGCAATAGGTCTCCCGTAAATACGAGTCCTATTGCATTAGAAATGCTTGTTTGTTGTGGAATTGGCTGAGTGATTGCACTTTTTTTTGGTCTCACGCACTGCTGACCGCTATTTTACGCATGCGCACTGAACACCTCTATTCCATCAGCTGTTTTCCCTTCCCTCCCTGCCCAGGTTTCAGAACGATGTGAGGTTACGTTCAATCACGGCTGCTACAAGTGATCTCTGCTGCAAGTTCTCTTTTCCATCCGTTCACAAAGTAGAAGACAGAAAAGGCATATTTTGTCATCTCCATGTCTTTATTTTATCATATCGGTGTATTTATTTCCTCCTGGTTAAAGTCGATGAACTTTGCGGCATCTCGTAATCAAATGTTTCCTCAGTAAGCGGGAGCGTTGCTACTGGTTGTCATGGCAGCTGTCCATGCAGAGTGACATTGCAGAAAGTAAAGAGGCGGCCAGAGGAGCTGCCTTCAACCAGGCAGGCGTAGAGGGACGACTTTAAATTGTGAATACTAATGCTTGTCTTTGAATAGTTGGGCTTCTATCCTTACTACACTTGCTGTTAGCTCCGTCCCGGAAATGACAGCGGTGTTGTTTCTTAGTGTTGGGGCTGCTGGTCTGTCGTGGGGCAACATGGCAGCTTCCTGTGTCTCTACTGTCAAAAGGATATTTAAGAGCAGAAGCCCATGGGTTTGGGATGATTTCTCCTCTGAGCTTTGGGAGATCGTGAAGCCGTCCATTACTGATTTGATACGGGAGGGGCGAAGTAACACTTTCCCGCACCGCGCAGGGTTGCGGGAAAGTGCTGTCTAACCCGCTGGCTCTCAATATGCATCTTGTTAAGAGTCACGGTGTTCAGGTGTGCTGTCTTCTTCTGATTACTAGTTTGTGTATATCGTCTCAGTATTCTCCAGTTCTGCCTCCCTCTTACTACATCTTTCTATCTCACCTGCGTCCTGACCCAGCCGGGCCCTGCCATTCACCATGCCTACACTACACCCATCCTCTTAATCCTCATTATGGCTCGGAGGTGGAGACCTGCACCAGTCCTGCATTAACGCGTTGCCGGCCCTCGTTTCTCTAGTGTCCCCGTAAACTACCTTCTTCAACTGTTTTTATAGCCATTAATGATCTCTTCTCCCTTAATTCGTGTAACTCTTCGTCTATGGACGGTTTTAAGTCAGTTATACAAGACCTTTCTGTTTCGGACAGTTGTGCGACGCACTGCCAGCAGTCTGCATACTCAACTGTACCTCAGATTACCATTACCCTCAGCAATTTAACCTATAACCGATCTTAAATAACCAATGCCAGTGTTTCAGTCTCAGACAGCAGTGGCACCGAGCGGCATGTCCCACAGTTTTTGACTCACTGCCTGATTAGCAAGAGAAATGTGTTTTATTATTTCCTGCCTTTATTTTTATATAGTAACCCCATATAAACATTTTATTGTTTGTTATCGATTTTTGTTTTTGTTTTACATAAGTCTATAAATTGTCACTGAACTTTTATTGCGTAAGTTTACCACCCAAAATCCACTAATTTCAGTGGAAGGACCACAGTCTAAAGTATTGTATTTTGCTGCATCATACATCAAATTATTTCTATATTTGATTGCTCTGTCTTTGTGGCCCACCTTGCTCTTTTCTGACAAATTCTAAGTCTGGTTCACTTTCACTTCTCATGTTTGTCTCGTGTCGTGTATTTGTGTTCTTGCAGAGCCCATTAGTTATCTACTTTCTAACTGATCTCCATTTCCGTGCTCAAGATATGATTTTCTGTTCCGCTACTTGCATATTCCAGTTACCTATGACTTGTCAGGTGTGCCCATGGTAGTAAGGTGGGAATTCTGATTTAGTAAAGGGGAAATGAATAATCGCTCCCTATTAGTTCTGCACTAGGTTATTGCCCATTTAATCTTAGCCCTTCCACAAATTCCTAACTATAGTGCCATGTAGGTGCTAATGGTGCATGTTCTAGGCTTCCGTGTGGGCGATAAATTATTGGTTGTGACACGTGAAAAATGCCGCGTGCGGCAAACTCAATTTTTTCTGTTCTGCTTTAGGATGCTTTCCGTTTTCAGCATATTGAGCATCAGTGCGGACATATACTCAATTGGGGAAATACTGAAAAAAATTATTCTCACCTTGGAAGAGGTAGGTTTTAAATATCGTACTTTTGTAGACTGCCCATAATGCCTTAGGTTGCATTGATACAAGTTTTACCTGGTAGTGTTTGTTTTGTAGGTATGTATAAAATGAACTGAAAATCGATGGGGAGCTTTCACTTTTTTACCAACTAACTTTCTAATAGTCTTTATTTAATCTGCAGTACCAACACTTCAAATGAAGTACTTTGATTGTGAACTAAGGGTATTAATTCACCAGAGTCTCGCAGTTGGAATTATTGGTGTGAAGGGTGAGAAAATCAAGGAGCTCAGAGAGGTACTGAACTCTTACTTTAGCTCGTTTTTTTTCATTTGTCACTGGTCTGTGCACATTGGTAACATTGCGAGTCGGAGACGTTGAGGCTATTGTGTAATGTTAACCGACTCTGGGTTAAGCTTCATTAGCTGTGTTTTTGCATATAATTTACTTAGAAGACCTCAAATAAAACTGTCTCCTCCTTTTGATACTGTTTGTTAAACATTAGGTTCTATTAAAGTAATTCATAAATCGGCATACTTTGCAAGTAGCCCAGTAATTTTTTTTTAAACTACCACTACTTCACAAAGGTTAGCAATGTCTTTTTATTTTGGTACTAAGCCTACTAAAATCAACGTCCATTTACTTTTTAGCACACCCAGACTACCATGAAGCTCTTCCAGGAGTGTTTCTCTCATTCAATTGATCGTGTTCTAATTGGTGTAAAACCTGACAATACCTTTTATGTGCAAGACCACCAAGCGGTGCGTAAACACGACCTTTGTACTCATAGTCGTTGCTTACCAGAAGAGGCTCAGTTACTGCCAGCCATGCTTCTCGTAAGCAAAATACATGCATATGCACCCCTTGCCGGTTCTCAAATCATATGAATAAAAGGCATTGTCATTTGCAATGCCAATACCTTAAACTCGCAAATGCGGGTCCGATTGCATTGTGAGAGAGTGCAGGGCAAACGCCCTCAGGGGAGTCCTTAGACCAAATAGTAGAAGAACTTTAAATAAAAGATGATGTGGTCTTCTAGAGGAGCACTCTTTAAATCTTGGAAAGTTATCACTGTGACAAATTGGATTGAAATCAGTAGGTCTCCTTACATCAGAAAATGGTTAAGAGATGAAATTTGAAGATAAAATTATGCTAAAGTATGAACAGAGGGTACTCACCACAGGTAGGATGAGGAGTGTAGACGCAGAAAAAAGAATTCCTAGATGCTGCTCATGACATAAGGAGGGAGGATGTTTTAAATGGAATGGGTCCAGCAATAGTGGGCTGATTTACGAGATGTCGCCAGTGCTTAATTTGTAAACTTATGAGTGCCGGTGCTCAAAAAGCTACTCAGCAGCCCGTGGCTGATGCCATACGCTATTAAATGTCAGTGTGCCAAATACAAAGGCTCCTAGTTCTGAATTCACTTCGGACTCCTTTAATCTTCTGCCAGACATTCCCTGCCCCCTTGTCTCGCTCTTGCAGGTTCCTGCGTTCTCCCTTGGTTATGGGTTTTCTGTCTTTCTTTTTCCTCCTTCTTTGCTGTTCCTGTCTTGCACTTGGGAAATTTCTGATGAGGCACAAATGAAAAGAAGGTCCCTAAAAATGAGCGCCGGCGGCCCCAACCAGCAAACACTGGTTCAAATTAAGCACTAGATGCACTCAAAGCTAAAGACGTGCACAACTTCTGCCACTTTATATTGAGCATGGGTCTAAGGAAATGTCAACACATCACAGTCATACATACATGAAGATAGATATCATGTATATTTTTATTCACTTGGTTCTTGCATTTATGTGAATTTTGCAAAAACCCTGTGATCAGGTCCAGAACCCACCATGGACTGATATCGCCCTCAACATTGTTGCCAATGGAGGAGGTGATGAAAGCCATCTGCAGTCACAAAAGTGGCATAGCCTTGATCCTAGACAAGATTCTGCATGAATAAAATAATAAGAAATAAAAAAAACTTACCTTGCTGCCGCCACCAGGTCCTGCATCTTCTTTCCTGCTCGCCTCTGTCCGAATCCAGGTTGGAACACAAAGCAGGCAGCCAGGCTCCCACCCCTAAGCCAATCACAACTCTCCAATGGAGCATTGTGATTGGTCTTAGCGCCATGACACAGTGCTCAGCCAGGGGCTGGAGGGATGGGCATGTTCTCCATGCAGTTCTCCAGAACAGGGGAGCGCACGTGACTGGCTTGAGCGGCCCAAGAGGGCTGACCAAATAGTCACTGCGCACTCAGGAGTAGGCAAACCATTCCTCCCCTGTCCTGCTATGTAAGCAGGGCAGCCCCGTACACCCGCCCACCGTAAAAAAAACATAAAGTTCTAATAACTAAAAGTTATTACCATTTTATTCTTTTGCCTTTCGCACTGCGACAAAGCAGTGGGGCGACGCTCCTCCACCATAGCGGGGGCGCTGCCACTGGTGACATGAAAACATAAACAACCAGTCCATTCTGAGCAAACTAAGAGTATGTGTCGCTTAATAATTGTGTTAATGATGCACTTACCTGGGGGACGGTGGATGACAGACCATGAAATTTGCCCAGACTTTTTGCTTGCACCTCACTGTTTTTACTGATTCGTTTTTGTTGGCATTGGAACTTTGTGCACTATACCCTTGCAAGCTAGTGAGAAAGTCCTTATGCTCTCTCCCTTAAACATGGTAATATTGGCATACAGCTAATTGGCACATTTAATTTACATATAGGTCCCCAGTAAATGGTATTACATTTACCCAGGGCCTGCTAGTAAATGCTACTAGTGGGCAGCAGCACTCATTGGGCCACCCACTAAAGTCGTACTGTAAAACATTCCAGGTCTGTCACTGCAGCCTGTAGTGCAATGTTTAACATTCCTCTTCAATACTCACCAAGTTGGGCCCTAAAGGCCCATAGACCAGGGTGCATGGTATTTAAAAAGGAGTCCATGTGTACTTAAGTTTTACATATCCTGGCAGTAAAAGACATTTTTCACTATTGTATGGCTATCTTTCCCATAGACTAACACTGAGGACCTTATTACACTTAATAGGTGATAACAGGGAACAGATGGAGAAATGCTTCTTCCACTCATTTGAATTGTAATTTAAAGTCCTCTTTAAAGGTGTCGTTAGATGTTAAGTTACTATTATGAAAATGTCACTTTTAAAAAGTTGGCAATTTTTCTTCTCCAAACCAAATGTGCCTTTCTGCCAGTGTCCATGTTCATATGAATATGAATGGCTCTCCTGTGGTGTGCTGTGTATTCCTTCCACACATGAGAACAGCAATACTTTGGGTGTCCTTCCTAAGCTTCAAAAGGTAGTTTGAGGGCATTGCCCAACACTTTCTTGACTTCTAAGAAGTCCTTGCTTTGCTACTAACCAATCCATCTCGCCTAGGCCTGCCTGCCTGTCTTTCTCCCCCTAGAATGATTGGAGCCAGACCAAGGAAAGGGGGAAGTTTAGACAGAGGGGGCCTCTCCCAGCCACACGCTGGCACTGGGTATAAGAATAGTACCTTCAGAACCTTTTATCAGAACACTCTTGGACCTGTGGAAGATTCAGAAAAAGGCCTGCCCTGCTATTGGAAGAAGGAAGACTGGACTTGCTTGCCTTCAAGCCAATATTATCAAAAGTGACTCAAAGGGTCAGTTGGCTGACCTCCTGTTTGAGCTCCAGGGGCAAAACAAGTTTCCAGACGCCTCGTTGCAACTGCCTAAGTGACCAGCACCAACAGGACCTGCCTGGACCTGCCTGGACCTGCCTGGACCTGCCTGAGCCCTGCTGCTGGCCTCTACTGCGGTGAGTCCTAATCCCCAAGAGGTGCCCCACAGGGCTTGGACTCTTGGCGGTATCAGAGTGTACTCCTCCTGAACTCCAGGTAAAACTTCAGACATTTTTAGCTCCTTGCAACTGCAAGTACACTGTTCGTACCAAGTAAAGGGATTCTGTGACGCTAGCCAAAATAAAGCTGCAGCAATGACCTGCTGTTTGCATCAGAGTCCTTCTTTGACAGCAATGACTGACACGCATCCAACACATAACGTGTATTACCTCCCTAGGTCTGTGTTCCTCCCTATAACGCTGTGGGTAGGTTCCGACCCTGGAGACCCGTGCCTTTTGGATGGTAAGTGCCTTGTAGACACTACACTGACTTTGTTGTTTTGCAACTCTTCCCTTGAGGGGACCAGTCATGTTATTACCCTTCCTCTTCTGTTGTTGATTGACATTTCGGCAGCGCACAGCTGTGAGAGCTCTTTTGTTCTCCCTTATTTGAAGGGGGCTTTTTTTGATTTATCTTTATCGTTTCCCGGAAGCTAACAATATGGCCACTCTCGGTCTCACTTTCTCTGACTCTGAGGTCGATGCCATTTTAGCACGTCCCTCCCTATTTGCAGATCCCACTATCTCACAGACGGTCACATATGCCAGTGAATGGGAACAACTCTCAGAACTTAAGAAAAACCGTATACGTACCATATTACATGGGACTATCTTAACGGAATACTTGAGGACCAATACAGCCCCTAGGGGCTTACTGGTTACTAACGCGCTCCGCATCTTCCTCGAGGATGCCACCTTTAGAAAAGAATGGGCCATGATTGCATGGCACTGCACTCGAGACTGGCTCGTCTTGATTATTAAAACAGCAGTACGACTATCAGAGGCAATCATGATTGAAATCACCCAAACAGAGACACAATTTAAGGCCACCTTAACGGGGTTCAAAAAACGGCTAGATGAACTCAATAAAGATATTAATGAATATAAGGAGAATCTGACCCAAAGCAAGGTGAACCAATTTCAAAAAGATCTGAAAAAGTTCGAATTTAACAAAACCTATCCTTACGCAGACCCCTCCTTTGTGGCATTGCGTAAAACCGAGACCTACACCTATGGCTCTAATGATGACTCATCGAACAGTAGTGGCTCGAGCAATAATAGTTTCAGACAGACGAGGAGAGGCAGACAAAGGGGTAGAACACGCCCCCCCTTCAATCAATCACCTTGGTTGAATTTCCCTCCCCAACAAGGTATCATGGGGACACATCCAATGCAGTTCCACTACCCATTCAACCCACAAATGGGCTGGAACCCCGCGTACACGGCCCCGATGTATCCACACAACCATTTTACACAGCCTCCTTTTTTAGAGAGAGGCCAAAGAGGCAAGGGGCGGCGGAGAGGGCCCAACCAAAGGGTCCACTGGATACAAGACGACCCGGTGGGCAATCACACCAGGAGCAAACAACCACAGGATCAGACGATCGCAGGCCCGAGCACCTCAACAGCTTAATAGTCAACCTATCTGACAAGATACTAACTACCCATGAGACGGCAATACTGGAAAAGGGATTGGGTTTTGTGCCATCCGCCCGCCCCGACAAATTCCGCCTCCATTGTGAACTCTCGGCCTTCTTTAGAAAATTGAAATTGAAAGCCTTCTTTGAGGAACACACCTCAGAGTCAGTAGATTCTGATGTAGGTGACACACCACTGCGACCTAAATCAACGTTTACACCTCCCCCACACACTATACCAGTGGAAATTGTAACCTTTGAACGTGCTGTTTTTGCTGAGATTGAAAATATGGATATCCCCCCCATTTTCAAGAATCTCAGAGCCGATGAATTCAGAGCCATCAATTCTTTACGCCAGGATCCGAATCTCACCATCAAACCGGCTGACAAGGGCGGAGCAGTGGTCCTGATGAATACTGCTGATTACGATCATGAGTGCTGTAGACTCCTCAGTGATCGCAAGAATTACACACCTCTTCCTAGCGACCCCTCTAATGATCTTAAAAACCAGATCGAGAGGATAGTCGAAGAAGCACTCACAGAAGACATCATCACCAGACCAGAAGCACGATTCCTCACCGAGAGCCAGGGTACTATTCCGTATTTCTATACACTCCCCAAAATTCACAAGGGCAGACTCCCTCCCCCTGGACGCCCTATTGTGTCGGGGATTGGCTCTCTCCTGGAACCATTATCACGGTTCTGCGACCACTTCCTCAAGCCTCTGGTCCAACAATCATCCACGTATCTCAAGGATACCAAGGACCTGCTCAAACTACTGAACAATATTCAATGTTCTGAGGACACGATCTTGGTCACATTGGACATTGAGAGCTTGTACACTAGTATCCCCCAGGATGAGACCATCCGGGTCCTGGGGGAATCTCTCAATTCCCATCCTTGGGAGCACAGGACATCTAAGAACTTCATTATCCAATGTGCAACTCTGGCCTTGAAAAGGAACTTTTTTGAATATCAGGGACACCTGTATCTGCAACCCACGGGTACTTCCATGGGGAGTACCTTTGCTCCTAGTGTAGCGGGATTGTATGTGTACGATTTCGAACGGAAATTCATTCTCCCTGATTCCAATCCTCATCTATCCTCCATAGGCCTGTGGAGACGCTATATAGATGACGTGCTTCTCATTTGGCACGGCGATATCAACGCCCTCAAAACCTTCTTCCAGTGGGTTAACACCTTGGATCCCAACTTAAGGTTCACGTACACCTATGACCTTCATGAAGTCGTATTTCTTGATGTTCTGATCACTAAGAAACTTGGATCTCTTCACACGAAGACACACTATAAACCTACGTCCAGAAATAACCTTCTTGAGTTTACGAGCTTCCATCCTCCTGCATTGAGGGAGAATCTGCCTTACGGGCAATTCCTCCGCCTCCGGCGGAACTGCACCTCTTTGGCAGATTTTAAGACTCAATCCAGTGACCTAACTTCTAAAATGACAGCCAGAGGGTATCCTCTCCCTCTTCTCTCCAAAAGTTATAAACGTGCCAGAAATCAACCTAGAGAAGTTCTTCTAGAGGACTCTGTCAAAGACGCCATGTCCATACCACTCACATGCGTCACTACTTACAGTACCTTGTCCAATGCCATGAAGAAAGTCGTCATGAAACACTGGCGAATTATTAACAGCAACAACCGGAGATGGTAAAAACCTTTATTCTCTTTCAAACGAGCACAGAGCCTGCGGAACAGCCTGGTACAGACACGCCCAATCACTCAAACTAACACTGCTCA
This sequence comes from Triturus cristatus, assembly GCF_964204655.1. Classification (NCBI taxonomy): domain Eukaryota; kingdom Metazoa; phylum Chordata; class Amphibia; order Caudata; family Salamandridae; genus Triturus; species Triturus cristatus. The sequence continues at coordinate 518,085,356 of NC_140588.1, forward strand.
AAGATCCATTACTGAAGCTTGGGGTCTTCCTAAGATTACTGGCCATTTCCCGTGTTCGGACTGCAGTATATGTCACTTGACCTCTCACACTACCTGTCTGAATCTGGAACCAGGCAAGGTCTGGACCCAAAAAGGACACACCAATTGTAACACACCAAATGTCATCTACCTAATCACTTGTCCTTGTGGTCTACGCTATGTAGGGATGACCACTAGGAAAGTGAAACTCCGTATTTGCGAACATCGGAGCAACATTAGATGTAAACGAGTCACTACGAAACTAAGTGAACATTTTCTGTCTGCCAACCATACCACTAATGACCTACACTGGACGATAATTGAAGAGATCACAACACGCAGAAACACTCAGAAAATCCTTTTTGAGAAGGAACAAAGATGGGTGTATCGTCTGGGCACCAACCTCGAGGGTCTTAATGATAATATACCCTGGGTAAACATACTCTAAGCATGGACCCATGATTACATCACTTACAGTGTATTATTAGTCCGCTTAGACCTTTTTATGAATTTGGCTTGACCTTAGTCGGTTTCTTTTCTGGTGGTCCCACAACATATCTATAAAGTACATAGTCCCTCTATGTGCTTAACTGTGTTGGACCCCTTCACACGAACAGCCAAACCTTATCATTTTGGGTTCCCTGCATTACATGCAGCGTCTCCTGCACATTCTGTTTCCCACTTTGGCTTTGACATCTTTGTAACACTGGAGCACTTAGCTCATGCTCTATTACTTCCCCGTCTGCGCTCGTTTACTCTGCATTTAATTAATTTTTATCCACCCAGGCACACATTCATAATGACGCCTGCAGGTAAAATGTTCGTTTTCCCAATACCGCATAAAGTTTTTCTTGATGACTGTGTCAAGGGAATTAGCGGTCGAGCCTCCCTGCCGAACTATTTCTCCTCACATCCTATTGGCTGGGGCCCAGCCAACCACCGCATAGCTTTGGAGGTTTTGCCCTATCACAGACGGGCTTGCTTCTACTCTCCTACCTATTCCTTCTGTTTATATTTGCCTCGCTCCAGGTCTCGTTACTTCCTGGACCCGGTGGCTTGAGGCTTTGCAGGTTCCTAACGGGTGCCGAGCAGCGAGGGCGTAAGTGAACTTCCCGCACCCCGTCTCCTTATTGTTTTCTGTTCTTGACGGCCACAGTGCTTGTTACCCAGCCGCTCGTGGCCATTTCTTTTCCTTCCCTCTCTAGGGTGTGCCATTTTGTTCGCACCCCCACCCCGGGATCCCTGAGGCGACAAACGGTCTGGCCTCACAGTAAGAACCTCTTTCCACCCTCTTGCATCTTAGCTTCCTAGAAATGAGGCACGGGCCACGTTCAATTAGTTCCCGGCCCTCTTTTTATTTAGATTCTCACGTAGCATTTAGGCTCCACGACTGTTTCGATATACAGTACTAGTCACGTTATTCAGGTGAAGTCCGGTGTACTTCCCTGACACTAGTACCTGGATAATCCTAGGAGCACGGAAAGCACAACTTTTTGCACCTGAGGTACTTTTTACTGGCACAGTCCCATCCATGCACTATGTTTGAGCCTGTATCTGCGGCGCCTTATAATGAATTGACCACGCACATTTACAATTCCTTTATGTTTTGTCTTGTGTTTGTATGTCTTTTTTCATTATAGAGTAAACTCGTTTCTCTCCACCTCGATACCACTTGGCGGATTTTGACTTATTTTTTCCCACAACAGCCCACGGTAGGGTGAACCTTAGCGCGTTCATACCACCGGGGCTCTCACACTCCCACTCTGGTCCTGATGAAAGCCTGTTAAACACACATGAAGGCAGAAACATGTTGACCGCCATGGAGTGAATCCGGTCTGTTATTTGTTTGACCCTCACTCCTTTTTAATTTCTCCCAATTAGCAAAACTATTAAATTATATATTTTTTTGACTTAATTGGGAATTTTAAATTCACTGTCACCTCACAAAATCCCGCTCCGCCGTAACCTGGCGTTGCAGCACACTGGGATGGCACTCGGCCATACCCAGTGGAGCCCGATGATGAAGCATGTCACCAACCAGTTTGGTGAGTGAGGGCTTTCATACATAACGTGTATTACCTCCCTAGGTCTGTGTTCCTCCCTATAACGCTGTGGGTAGGTTCCGACCCTGGAGACCCGTGCCTTGGTAAGTGCCTTGTAGACACTACACTGACTTTGTTGTTTTGGAACGCATCCAACACTGACATTGGCCTCCTCAGTCTGCTGCCAACTTGAAACTTGTGGCTCCTCGCGGGGACTTGGATTCTGAGAAGGTAACATTTTAACAGGGCCAACCTGGCCCCTGTATCTGATCCACGCTCATTGAGGTTGGACCAAACCTGTGAGTTCGACCCAGCCCAGCACAACCAGATACCTGTGAGTCACACTTTATGCTTTTTGATGCTATTTTCACATAAAACTTTAAAAACTCATAACTCTGGTTATATTGATTTGATTTTTGAGTTTTGATGTCATCTAATTTATTTACTAACTCTATTTTTCAAAACTGGTTTGGGATTTTTCTTGTGTCGTGTCTTCACTTAATTACTGTGTGGGTGTTGCACAAATACTTTACACATTGTCTCTAAGTTGAACCTCGCTGTTTTTCTGCCATGCTACCAGAGTGTTAAGCACAGGTTTGGATAGTGACTTTTCTGGTTCACACTGGCAAGGATTGTGTTCTTTATTTGAGTGGCTCTTCTATCTTTCTCAACTAATAACCCAATTTCTTACATTGGGCTATGAATTTCAACACTCTTACTTGTGGATTACACTTTATGAGTGTCAACAACACAACTTGGAATGCAAAATATATTAACATTTTTCTTAGACTATTCCAAACTGAATGGGTTAACTGTTAAGCACAGTCAAACCAGTTTATGGCATTTAATCTCCACAAAACACTGCAGAATAACATGAAATTATGCTGGAAGCTGCTATGTGTGGAGTTGAAAATTGGGGTCACACTGATATCCCTGTTTTAATGATAAGGGAGAAAGAGTTGTGTGTATGTATGTATATAGGTATGCATATATGTTTATGCTATCTCTATGGAGCGAACCTAGCCAAAGGCAGTAGAAAGCTGGTCAAGGTCAAAGACAAGAATAAAGTCAACAAGTGTTAGGAGGGGTAGCTGGTTTGTGGATGGTTAATGCCCAGTGATGTAGTGGTCTTTAAAGCGGTGGGTCTTCAACTCTTTCCTAAAATGGAGTAGCATTTGAAGAGGTTCTAATTAATGCAGGAATGCAATTCCACGTCCAGGGTACATTAATAGGAAAGGTCTGCTGCCTTGAGTTACATAAAATCTTTTGGGTTTATCACAAAGCAGCCTAAAAGTTCTCTTATATTAGGAATTAGGTCATAAAACCATCACATCTGGAATACAGCTGGAGCAGTGAAATTTTTATCCCATCTTGAGATATTGTAGGAGTGGAGCACAATCATGATTAGTCAGCACTTTAATATATTCTGTGTGATTAACATTACTTAAAGAAAATAGAGTACCGTATATTTAAAGGGCTCCATGTTTAACAGATACAATATTATAAATTGTTCAAGTACTTATTCATTAAATAACTATAAATAAATCTAATTTTCTGACATGATTTACTTTGGGATTAATAAAATGAACAAATGTGCAACTAATGGTTCTTTTGCATTATTCATGTGTTAAGAAACTTAACCTCTTCAGTGCCCATGACGAGATAGTCTCGTCATGGAGCACGGTTGCTCTGTGCCCATGACAAGACTATCTCGTCATGAACCCCACCCACTAGTGCAACGCCCGGCACAGGAGGGGGAAAGGGCGTGGCACTGAAGGGGTTAATTTGTTATGCATTTACAATTGTGCGTGTATCTGTAACCCAGTGTTCTCTTTATTTCTAAAGTTGACTGAAATTTTAAGGTCTCATGTATAATTTCAGTGCAAATGCACATTGCAGTCTAACATCTGATTTGTGTTTAACCTTCAATGTGGAATGTTTTCGTTCGCATTTTGTTTCCACTGCAGGTGTGGACAAAGCCTCATTACTTAACATAGAAGGGTTTTGTTTTCATTAGATAGCAAAGGTATGGTAATACAAAGTTTTGCAAGGAGAAACGTGTTAACAAGCAAAGAGATGAGTCCTCATGGAGGAGGAGAAGAATGGCCAAGGACAAAAGGAGTTGTAACTTATCGATGTGGGAAAGCTGGTGAAAGTATCCAATTAGTGCTGGTGTGATGGAAATGTACAGTAAAGGAGTCAGATGGTGTGCTCATTCTTACTTTTGAGAATCATTTGATAAAATGTAACTTTCAATTATTTTTATCTGATTACTTGTATGATCATTATCAAACTAGTAATTTGCCTTTTGTTATATAGGGTAACTCTTTAGGAGATTTGGCACCATTATATTTTTTCTGTATTTCTATCCCTTATTTTGAGAATGGTTTATGTGAACCTATTTTTGAATTCATAATTAAATCCTACTAATCTCATTTTCAGTTGTGGACTGGATTATTGAGTGAGCCAATTAATTACTCTGTACTGAAAATTATAATTGTGACTGAGTTCTCCCCCTTATCTCTCACGCAGCTAGAAAGGTCCTTGAGTATTGAATGAATGTCTAGATGGGCCCGAGCTCTCACATGGCTCAAACCCTTACTGTACAAGCTTCCTCTCTGGAAGCTAAATATGTTTGTACCTTGAGAGGCACTTTCAGGGTAGTGGCAATCTCAAGCAGCATAGATGATAATTGGTTGAACCCTGAGACCATAATCATAGGTACTCTGCAACCCATAACAATCTCGTGTAAGACATGGTAAAATAATTATGAAACACCTAAGATGGAGAAAACTGTCAGATCTATACTTTATTACCAAAGAGTCTTCCAGGTTTGAACAAAACTTGGATTAAGTGGAGCCTCAATAAGTCAAAGGATTTAGCTGGAGACTTTGCTATTGGTGGTATTAACAAAGTCATGGGTAACAATGATCTTTACCTCAGAATTCTGCCCCCTCTACCAAGAGTTTGACAAGGAAGCCCACTATATGTTCTTTAGTCCACAGTACAATATGTTGTGAAAAAAACAATGGGGCATATTATCAAGACAGGCGATAAAATTATCGCCGCTTTAGCGGCAGAAAACTGCCGCTAAAACGGCGATAATGGGCTTTATAATATGCTCTATGGAATTCCAATTGAAGCTCAGGTTAGATGCCCTTCACATCTAACATGGGCTTCAATTGGAATTCTATAGAGCATATTATCAAGCCCATTATCGCAGTTTTAGAGGCAGTTTTCTGCCGCTAAACCGGCGATAATTTTATCGCCTTTCTTGATAATATGCCCTGATATTTATTACCAGTTCTGCAGAACATGAGCATGAGGTAATATCAGGTGGCACTCAGGATGTGTAAATCAGATAACTCAGAGCCGCAGCTTCTTTTTGCTATTTCCAAACACTTGTTTGCAGCATAGAACTTGAACGGTGCCAAATATAAATTCTGGGCAGAGATATAGCTTAATGTGAGTGAATTCATTTTGGCTTGAAAGAGGAGCTTTACGGGACAGCATCTATTATTTAGTCTAAAAATATTTGAATGGCGAGTACTGTTTTGATACTTTATTAAGCTTGTTTGACATTCCATAAATTATATTGTCCTGAAAGTATTACCCCACTGTTAATAAATTATTGTCAATTACATGGTGCATTTTAGGTGAAATCTTTCTTCAACCTTGACTATTAAATATGTTGTCCCAGCAATAGTACGTTTGTTGTTACTTGTAAATTTGCAGATTTTTATCTCTGATTTTATTTGCAATGTGCACTGCTTTGCATTAGTGATTTTTCTCTGTATCTTTTAAGGATGGATGAGTACACTTTTGGGATTTTTTATATTTAAATAAACATAATGCTGACTGACGGCCTGCATATTGTATCAATTCCTTATTCCAATTCAGAAAAAGTGTGTTTTAATCACAAACATGTCTTCTTTGTAGGAAAAGCCACAATGGACTATAAGGTGAAAATAGCACCACATAACTTGTCACTGTAAGGACAAACTATTTTTAATAGTTAGCATGTCTAAGCTAAATATAACATAAACATTATGTGGAGACTCAACTGTTATTAGAAACCCATGACTTGGATGCATTATTTATGATGGAGACTTGGACTTACCCTGGCTCAGATTTAGAGCCAGGGTTGGCTTGCCCGCCGGGGTATAAAGTATTTCATAAACCTCGAATCAGTGGAAGGGGAGGTGGAGTAGGGATCATTTTTAAAGAGTTATGGGACTTTGCCCCATTGGACATCGATGAGACAGAGGGTTTTGAATTACTGGGATTCTTACTAAAGGACCCCAAGGGACATATGTTGACGGGCATAGTCTGCCATAGGCCTCCCGGGGCTATTAGTCTCCAATAACAGCAGATGCTGATTGAGGTTCCTAGCAATATGGAAATTGCACACTCCAGACTTCTTATCGTGGGAGATTTTAACCTCTGGTTAAATGGAACCTTGGATGTAAGATATAATAATCTCCTCCAATCCTGTGAAGGCCTAAACTTACAACACTGGATCACTGAACCAACACACAAAGGAGGACATATACTAGATTTAATTTTTTCAGAAAAAGAGGTTATAGAAACAGTGGACATTCTGCCAGTGGGCTGGTCCGATCACCATCTGATCAAATTCTGGGTACATAACCAAAGGATGGGATGGGAGGAATTTTGCTTGTAGAGACTGGAAGACGCTCCTGAAAAAGGCAAGAATGTCCCCTGTATTCTCCCTTGATGGGTGCTTTGATGCAGCCAAGCAGGTGGAAGAAAACTATGTGGCCTTCTATGCACAGATAACTTCAAAGCTGGACCAGATTGCCCCTCTAAAAAATCATAAGAAAGTAGGTAGACCTTCGGCCCCTTCGTTTAATGAGAAATTTAAAAACCTGAAACAGGGATGTAAGCAGGCAGAGAGGAAATGGAGAAAGGCTTACGTACATGAGGACAAAACCATCTGTAAGGCTGCAATCATTAACTATAAAAAATACATTTTTATAGCAAAGGCAGAGTACTTCGCTGATACCATTCTGAAAGCTCTCAATGGCACAAGAAGTATTTTCAAAATAATTAATGATATGGTCAATTCGGACTATTCTAAAAATAAGATTAATCCCACTCAGGACCTCTGTGACAGTCTAGCGACCTTTTTTGAGAACAAAATCAGAAAGATGATTGATGGACTCAAAATAGGCAATTTCCCCAGGGAGGAAGAAGATCACAGTGGTAATAATAGAGGATCACTAGAGACAAAAAAGCTGAGAAGGGCAGGGATGGAGAAGCCAAGTACCTTAGACCACCTTGGGATATTCTCAGCGGAGGATTTTAATAGAGTGGCTCTGGGTGTTACCTCAGGATCACCCATGGACCCTTTACCACATAAAATCTGGAAGGAACTGGGAACAGAATTGTTCCCAGTACTCAGACAGATTTGTAACCAATCCCTGTCCAGTGGATCAGTACAGACTTGTTGGAAACAAGCACTGGGGACACCACTTCTGAAAAAACAACGCTTTATCCAGCATACCCTAAAAATTGTAGACCTATTTCTCTGCTATCCTACCCAGTAAAGGTCGTAGAGCGAATGGTCAGAAGGACATTCTCCAAGTATCTAGAAACAAACACCATTCTGGAGGATGTGCAATTCGGCTTCCGTCCCGGACATGGAACAGAGAACGCTATGGTGACCGTGTTGAACGATCTTCGAATGCGAGCAGACAGGGGACAATCGGTTATACTGATTTTTCTAGACCTGTCTGCCACATTTGACATGGTAAACCATGAGGTCCTTCTGGCCAGGCTCGAAGAGATTGGGGTAACGGGCACAGCATGGAAGTGGTTGCAATTCTACTTATCCAATAGGCGACAGGCAGTGGCCCTCCCTCCCTATCAATCTGAATTCACCGACATTCTGCATGGTGTCCCTCAGGGATCTGCGATTAGTTCAATATTGTTGAACATCTGTATGAGCCCTCTAGTTGCTGTCATAAGGGTTCATAATGCCAATATTGTAAACTATGCATATGATACCCAACTTATTCTATCATTAGAGGGAAACCAGTCCATATCTTTGGAAGACTTTCATGCCTGTGTGCAGGATACAGCGCTTTGGTTAAAAGAGAACTTGTTACAATTTTAATGCTGATAAGACTGAGAATCTCTACTGTGCAGTAGGGAAGCTCCACCCGCCACTACCCATCAATTTTTGGCCCCTACCCACAGCCACTCCACCGGCACCCTCAGCAAAAGTGCGCAACTTGGGAGTTATGCTTGACAACAGACTGAGCCAAGAAACACAAGTTAATAAAACAGCGGGGAGCTGTTTTTTCATTATGAATGCTCTTCGCAAGATTCTCCCGATACTACCAGCTCAGGCCCGAGCACTGATAGTGAGAAGTACCATCTTGAGCGGGCTAGATTATTGTAATGCCTTGTTGCTGGAGTCCCCGAAATATTTGATTGAGCGACTCCAGAGGATTCAGACAATGGCAGCTAAACTAGCCTTGAGAAAGCCACGATGCTCATCTGCTTCCCAGACTCTGGCGGAGCTGCACTGGCTACCTGTATTGCAAGGAGTACAATTTAAGTTTCTCTGCATAGTTTTCAAGGCTCTGTATCGGGTTGGACCCAAACCAATGCAGAATACATTTTGCTTGGTATGCTCCTATCCGGAGCTTGTGCTCTTCCTCCACCAAGCTAGTAGAAGTACCAAGATTTAAAAGAACTAAATCAGGCGGTAGGGCCTTAAGCATTGCAGCTGCGCGACTCTGGAACACTCTTCCACCTGAGATGAGACAGCTGGAGGAGCTTCTTCAGTTTAGAAAAAAGCTGAAGACATGGCTCTACCCTAGAGCATGAGTTATTGCACTCGTTCAGATACCCCATGTACTATGAGCTTAGAGGGCCCCACGTATGATAGCACCAGGATACTAATAGGGTGATAGTGCACTCTACAAGTGCTGATAACAATAACAATACCAATAAGCTTATATGTATAGAACCCATCCTTGGGAGCTGCAAGGCAGACGATGGTGACTTAATGTTTACAAGTAGGTCGTTCAGAAGCAATTTATTTTTGGCCTATACTAAGGCAGTGGTTTAGGCTGCTACTCAACACTAGTTTAGAGGCCAAACTTTCACAGCAGTACTTGTGGTTATTTTAATATACGGTGCAGCCCAAATGCAAAATCAAATCAACTTTTACGCCATTGATGTATGCCCTACACCCCTTACTTTGGCTTTACTTGAAAAGCAAATAAGCCAATTGGTTTTGCCAACTGCACGCCATGTTTTAAGGCCAGAGCACATGCATTGGTAGACCGAGTGCTCAGTGTCAAAAAGTGTGATAAAAAACTGGCCCATAACTATGCAGGCCACACAGAAGGGTAAACTTGATACGTTAATGGATACGTCATGTGTGCTGCTGCAATATGTATTGTATATATAAGATAATTTGAGTGACGCATTTGCTGGCCAGGAGAAGGGAATCAGTCATCATGATGAACACTGTCAAGAGTTAGCTTCTTGTGACTATAATACATTGTTTTTGTTCCCTTCCTTAGTTATATTGGTATAACACCTTGTTCTTGTCCTAGTACTAAAATAAATCATCTAGAACTCAAAGCATTTTAAAGGTAGCCTCAAAGAGTGAGTAAATACCAGGACCTATGTGCTTTCTAAACAGTTCCACTGACACGAATAACTGCGAAATTTACTGTGGCCCCTAAATGTGAAAAACCCAAAAACAAATGTACACCAGCTCATTCCCTGAGCGCTCACCTAATGTCATTTCAAGGTTACCAACTATTACTAGTGCATTTCATCCTATGGAAATTGTAATAAAGCGGCCAATATATCAGTTAGGTTGGTGGTGGAGTAACCTTTAAATCAGGCCCCAGGTAATTGACACTACCACAAGTGAGGTTGAGCATCAGTATAACAAGCATTCTCAGAGCCAATGAGTGTGGTCTTAATGTACGAAAACATGTAAACCAAACACAGCCATTGTGAAAGACTGGATACTGAAAAGTTCTGTTGAATCACCCTCTTGATATCAGTGGAAGGTTCCACTAGCAATGGTGGACACTTCATTTAATAGATCATGTGAAAGGTGCAAGTGTCTCCTTAAGAGGGTCTCAAATAGGAAGACAAAAAACACAAAGGGTAAAAAAGTTCCTTGGCAAACTTGTCTTTATAGTAGAGAAAGATTAGTGTAGAGATTGCAAGACACCACGCTCCTTCTGCCTACCAGGGGGAAAAATGAGCCAAGCAAGAAAAATTAAGAAGAACTCAAGCAGAATAACCTCCTAGAAAGGATAAAAATCATGGAGAAAAGGGAGATGACATTGGTGAAAAATATGCGAATTAATTCGGTGCTATGCAGTCATCACTCGTTGATGCCCTCTTATACATTATTTAATCAGGAACTGTAATCACAGGAACACTTTCTTCCTTTTTGGACTGGAAATCTTGGATTGATTTCTCTGGATACACCACCATTTTGGCTTCCCCATAGCTTCTCCCAGAAAACTCGTGACATCGGTTAGGGATATGAAAATGAAGCTTACATTTGACAGACTTCATTCTGCACCCTAGTCTGCTGCTCCCCTGTAGCTCTTCCTGCCCGACATTCTGCACAACTCGTGAAACACCCCACTAGGGAATGTGAACACAGAAATGCCAGTGTGGTGTATGCAGCAGGAGCACAAAAGTCTGCGCTGAATGCAACGTGCAGCCGCATCCCAGCCTGCCAGGCAAGGAGGGTGGCCCCTGGATGTATATGACGTCTGGCAATTCTTTACACTGTTGGCACTCTTGTTACAGGTGCACCCGGCATGCACTAATCTTCGCATGTATTAGCAAATTAAGTCAGATCTTTTGTCTTTGAAAATGCAGGGTGTCCTAAGAGTGAGCTGCCTGGTCTCAAGGATGTTACTAGGTGCCCCGAGAGTTTGCAGCACAATGCTGCAGGATGACATGGTGTTACTTAAGGATGAGCAGCACAAGACTGCGACAACACCAGCTGTTACTATGAGTGCCATGAGGGAGCAGCACGGGCCTACTGGACCAGAGGCGTTTCCTGGTTGTTACCAAGCTGAACAGCATGACGCTGCTCTAAGGTGACATCTCCAAAGGTCACCAAAAGTAACAGGTGAACTTACTTATTGATATTTTTTTCATATTTTTACTGCACAATTTGGTGCAGTTAAGACAATATACTGTTGGTTAAAACTGTTGAACTAGAGATGATTGCAATTCCATTACCTTTATTAATGTTCCAAATGTCAGACGTTTACAGCGGGAAAGAAAAAGGTCTGATTGACTAGGTTTTGGTCACGAAGGCAGAGCCACCTTTGTAGCAAGGGTACAACTAAAGAGTGCCCGTTTGCTTTTGACACTGAGAACGGGAGCACTTACAATCAGTAGGAATGTGATGTGAACCATACTGCAGTGGATGTGTGTCCTCAACTTGTCAAAATACACTGTGCTACAATGCTCCGTGAGATATTGTTTAAAATCAGTTTGAAATGTAGTTGCAATGTGAACATCTTTTAGAAGGTCTAACTTATAAAACTCATTCGCAGAAAAGATCCTTTACTCATGGAAACGTGAGAAAATTGCTAGCGTGTACATATTTAGGAAAAGGGGAATGCTGGAGTACAAAGAAGACTGTGAATGGGGAAATCAGGCCCTTGGCCTGTGTATATGCGCGTCTTTTCACGTGTACCCATTTCATGTCAATGTGAAGTGTGACAGCAGACCCTGCAGGGGCCTTGTGGCGGGGGCTAAGAGCCTTGTTAAATATCACTGCAAGGGGGAACTCATGCCCTGCAGCGCCGCCTGCTTCCAGGGCAAAACTGGTTTTCCGGCATCTGAGCTGGCTTGCAAGTGGCAAATGCACTGCTAGAGGCCTTTGGCTGGCAGCCCCTGCTCAGGAGGGAAACACAGAGGCTGCTGGGATAATCAAATGCCGTTCTCACGGATCCAGCTCGTTATTGCCAAAACAGCATGGGCTGCAGGGGCAGGTGGAGACGAATCAGCCTCTCACGTTGACATTGAGAGTGCCCAGCACATTTCTGCCGTTGTTGCTAGGTTTGGAAGGAACACATACTGTCTATGCGAGGATACTGGCAAGGCAGTGCCCCTGATTAACATCGGCGTGTCGGTGTGGGTGTGCGCGCGCTCCTGCATGCACAACCTCTGCAGGCACAAATGGAAAAACAGCGGGCATAAAATAGGACAAGAGAGAACTACTTTGCTCTTGAAATTCAACTACTGACATTATACATGCAAAATGTAATAATCCATAAAACACCATGGCCTGCTCCCCAAAACTGGCTAGACAACCCAGTGAAAGGAGGGTGACCCAAATCTCCTTTCTATACCTTATATGTTGTGTATGTCGAATGTTTTCTTGACATGAGGTTTCAAATAATACCAGACCTAAAATTAGATAAATGCTCAGAAGTGAAATTCTGTCCCAAGAGTCCAATGCTATGGTACCTGCCAAAATGCATATACCATTCACAGCAAAAACGTCATTACTCCTCTGAGGAAAGCTGAGCTGCAGATGGAATGGGGACATATACAGGAATTGCAATTATAGTCTCACTAGTTATCTGAAATAATATGAAAATGAGACCGCATAAGAATATTTGCTTCCATCCTCAATGTGCACTGCCATGATCTGAGCAAAACCAGGGGGCGTCTTTGTTGCTTTAAAATACTACCTTTCCTATGATTTGTGTGGATGCTTACATGAAGCTAATTTGCACTTTTCATTCCTACAAGAAATAGCAAGGTGGCCGAGAATATCGTAAATCCAAATCAGGCGGGGTTCAGTAATGGGTGGCATAATACGACAGAATGATGCAATGAATCAACCTCTTATAGCTGGGGAGGGGATAGACTGGGAAAGCTGCAGCTATTTCTCTGTAAAGCAGGCATCTGTACTGGAGACCAGGGGCTCTTTTGAGTTCCCCAAAGAAATCCCATTGTAGTGAACAATAAATCCTCGCAGTTAATACAAATGCCTGGGTGATGCAACATTTCTATTTAGATTGAAAAACGGAACATAATTAGCCCATGACACTTTTGTTGTTTAACTATGTCCTCTAATAATGGGCCTAGGAATATGAGAAAAGGTCCAGCGGTTTTGAAAACTTTCTGATTGAATATACTGTTAAATTTGATTTAAATTATTCTAACATACTCTTCACGGTGCATTCAATACCTTAATATCACCGTTTATGAGATACAAACAACCTGCACAGTGCCTTGACTGACACTAAGTAGTCTGACATACTTGAAATAAAAATAGGATGTCTTTGTAGCAGGTGGACTGGCACAGGTAACAGTGGTGGTGTGGGGCGGGGGTATTCGACTGACAACGGGATAGGTAAAATTAAATGTAAAAAATAATAAAACTACTTACCTTGTGCTCACCGCATCGCCGACCGCGCAAGGTAAGTGGTTTATTATTTTTTATTTACATTTTACCTATCTTGTCGTCTATTGACTTCTCCCCACACCCCACCCCACCCTGCCTCACTCCACCGCTCTCACCTATGCTGGCCGCACCTGCTTTGTAGTCAATTTAAAATATGGAATTAAGAATGAGTACATAATATAGAGGGTTCGAGTGAGCAAAGCCAAGAACCCGAAGCGAAGTCCATCTGGAACTTATTCCACAGCTCTACTTTGGCTGTTTGGCTGTTGTTTTCCTGCCTCATTGGATTGCAACTATTATGGTGTTCGCAATGGGACGCCTGCTCGGTCCAGATACATTATAGGTGTAGCAGTCTTATTTACTACACCGGGTCTATCCCTTATCAGGGGGTGTCACTCGTCTTCCCATTAGGCCTTGGTGTGACAATTTGAAAGACAACTTCGCGTAGGAGTCACACTGAGCCTGTATACTATACATATTGGCGGAGCTGAACATCATTAAAGTGGGAGTGCTTTGTCTAGTCATTAAATGATAGTTACCTCTATATAAATGGCGCTACTACCTGACACAGTATTTTACTGGACGGGGAACAGCTCTCCTTAAGGGAATCCTAGAACCAAAGTAAATAAATAAATGGGACGAAACGCGTCGGCTGTTCTGTGTGTTAAACACTGTGTTTCATCTACGTGAAATGAAAATGAAACAATAAAAGAGAAAGAAAAAAGAATGAATTCAAGAACTTTCATTATTAGATATGGACGTTAAAATTGTCCTTTTTGATAAAGTTTTTTCCTGAGTGGTGCACCTGTGCTTTTGTTTTGAATGGCATCAAAGTACTGCATGAAAACCTCACAGCATAGGTTTAAAATCGTTTAGCTTTTTTCTCAATCTTTTGTCCTTCTTAGGATGCTAAAAAAGGATTTCTTTGGGTAGAAATACATTTTGCAAAAGTAACATAAACCTGACGCAAAGTGTTATTTTGTCTTCACTTCTAGCACAAATCCAGAATTGTGTTGGAAAGTAGCTCTAAAGTAATGTGATGTAGCACAATGCTCTACTTTGCACTACTTTGTATGAAGATGATGTGCCATGGGTGGTACATAGACGTTCTAATGCAATCATCCATATATTTTGATGCTAATCCCGATCTACTATTATTTGTAGAAAGGGATTTTTGTAAAAAATTGCACCTTCTCAAAGTATGCATAACTGTTCAACACATATACAAAGTGATAAAGTGTTAACCTTTGTGGAAGCATATCATTTTATACAGGAACAATACCCTCCCAGTACCAAACCAAAGGGTACCCTCCCAGTACAAAACCTATGCTTGACATCACATACCGATCTTTGCCCTTAGGTGCAAAGGTGTGTGGTTTGACACAAGGCAGCCATTACTTTGGAAAGAGCAATTAAATTAGCTCTTCATAAAGATGGCGCTGATGTGCTCTCTCTTTTTCCCACACCACATCTCAGCAACCTTGGTGACTCCTAGACCATGTGGCCCTCACTGTCTTATGTAACATTTCCTTTACATTTATTTAACATTCATTCATGTGTCTCTGTATAATATGTGTGTGATTTAAAGCAGTCTGACACCCTACATTGGTATGAGTAGCGCTATGAAAGAAATTAAAAAAATGTGAGAGAGGGACCAAGGAAAGATGAGGGCCACAATTGGAAGGTAATAGTGAGGGAATCTGTAGAGAAGGATGTCACCGGGACCTGGGGCGTTGCCAACAAAGATTGAAAAACACACACATACACACACAAAATCAATCACACACATGAGCCAATCAGTATACTTAGAACCAGGGCACTATAGCACCAGTTCATGAGATATGAGACATGTATCAAGATGAATGTTATGCAAATACCTCTCAAGCTGATCATATGGATAAAAACACAGTAGACACAGACAACAAGCTCATCTGCATACCCATTTGCATATAATTTCCTCAGTTTCTGGGTGACATCCCCTTAAACAACTTCTTTAGAGCTGCTTGTGAACTTCAACAATCAGAGCACCAGGCACCAAAGGTCACCTAAGTATGAATAATGAAGAGCCAATGTTACTGTGAGACAACACTCACAAGGATGAAAATGCTTCCACCTCAAACAGGAATCTACATCTAGCTAGGAAGAAGACTGATCCAGGTGCAGTCAAAAGAGACAATTGCACATCTGACACCAATCCCAACCTCAACCCTACCTTGGTCGTTTGCAATGCAATATCTCCAATTATCCCCCTGCAAGCAGCTAAATATTGCAATTGTGAGATAACTTTGACATGCAAAATGCCACCTGGGTTCTCTACCCCAGCCCACCAGTGAAGAACCATACTCTAGTCACACCTAGCTCAATCCGCATCTGCTGCCCACCGTCGTCACCTCAAGCAGGACACCTACTTTGTGTAGATAAAAGTTCAGCATGCCAGGTGACACTGCTGCCAGTGATCTTAACAGTTCAATGCTATGGACTGGACCAAAAACGTGTTGAGAGAGGTAAGCTTCTGAAGGAGCAGCAAATTCCCAGCAGCAAACTTGACTAGCACACCCAGAAACAGCCAAAGGCTCCGATCATAACACCCCATGGACACCTACCAGTACCAATACACAAAGAGGTATTTCAAGGCCACACATTCTGGGCTCATGGGCTGCAACAGCAAGGCACCACAAACCCAGGTGTCTACGGCAGCTTCACAAGTTGTTGAGGGGGCAGTGCCCCCTCCCTCATGTGATGCGGGGAGACATGCAAAACTGTGATTATGTAGAACAGGTCTAACACATTAATTAGCGACCCAATATGGTTAACTTAATGTCCCACTACAGTTTGGCATTTAAGGTACACATTGAAAAGGGTCTAACTAAATAGGTTATTAGGTGAGTGGATCCCAGTGATACAAAGCCAAGGCAATCAAAGGTGGATTTTAAAGACTCAAGGCCAAATGCAAAGTACTTTGTCTTCACACACCATGCCTGCAGAGTACACAGCAGTATACTAGTTGTCCTAGAACTCTGGTCTGCTTATATGTATAAAGGTGGCATTGTCTGTTGCACATGACATAACTGTGAGGAATGCTCGCACTTTCCACTGAAGTGTGATGCCCTCTTCATCTTTTTTCATAATGCTGATAACGGACTTGACCAGACCCAACAGACCTCGCTAAACATCTCTCAATCTTGTCCAAAGAACCAGTGCTAACCACATAGCCCATCATCCCCAGAGAAGACACAACCACCACGATAAAGTCCATCCACTCAGGAGCCCTTTTGGACTATTGCCTCCACCATGCCTACTCCAGAAGACTGCAACCCATCAGTGCCATGCTTATACCCATTCTGAATGCCACCACATTTTCCACAAAACATGCAACTGTTCTCCCATTGCTGAAGAAACCCTCTGCAGACCCTTCAATGCTCGCCAACTACAGACTCATCTCCCTGCTACCATATTCAGCCAAAATTTTAGAGAAAAGCATCAACAGATGCTGTACCAAATATCTCAATGATCACTAACTCCTTAACGCCCCTCAGTTTGGTTTCAGACCTAACCACAGCATGGGCACTGCCCTCATCATCGCCATGAATGACATCAGCATGACGCTGGACAGAGGAGACATGGCAGTCCTCATCCTCCTGGGCCTCTTAGAAGTATTTGAATTGGTGTCCCACCCCATCCTCATCCAACGCCTACATCCAAGCAATCCAAGGATAAGCACTCAAATAGAACTGCTCCTTCCTCATTGAAAGAACCCAGTCAGTTAGCCTGCACCCCTCGGATGCCCATTACCTCATCTGTGGAGTTCCACAAGATTCATCATGGAGCTCAACTCTCTTAAGTGCATACATGATCCCTCCAGCCAACATCATCCACTCTCATGACATTAATGTCATCTCCTACGCTAACAAAACGCAACTCATTCTCTTCCTCTCTGGCAAGGCACCCAGTACACGGATCATGTTCAATGCCTGCATCACTGAAATCGCCCACTGGCTGAAGACCAACTGTTCTACAACTGAATACCGACAAGATTCAAATCATGGTGGCCGACATAGCTACGACTGGCACCCACCTATACCACCCACTCTAAGAACCTTGGGATCATCATCTACAGCATACTCCACATGACTGCCCAAGGGAACTCCGTCAGCACCTCATGTTCCATACCCTGAAGATGCTGAGGAAGATTTCCAAATGACTTCCCAATCAGCACCCAGAAAACCCTTTGTCAATAGCAAGCTGGTCTATGGGGACACCTTCCATGCCAGGAACAACAAAAAATAGAAGGCTGCAGACCATATAGACCTCAGCGCTCAAGTCACTCTCATCTTCCCAGGAAACACTCACATCATACCACATCTGAAGGAGTTCTACTGGTTCCACATACACAAACAAACACAATTCAAATTCCTCACCCACACTTTCAAGGCACTGAAAACCACTAGCCCATCATAACTCAACAATCGCATCTGCTTTCACAAGCCTTCCAGATGTCTCCGCTCGACCGTACTCCATCTTGCACACATCCCACAAATATGGAAAACCAGATTCAGTGGTCAAGCCTTCTCCTACATTGCTCCGAAAGCATGGAACTACCTGCCACTACACATACCTACCGCTCCACGTAAAAGACTTCTCTTCTTTTCTTGAATTTGCAAGAAGATGATGACCTGGCTTCCTACTAGGCCCAAGTTTTGACTAGACTCACACTTGCCTCAGGAAATGACTGCAATATTCCCAAACACAATATCAGAAAAAGCGAGCACACAAGCTCCCATGTCTGGGACTGTGGCTGAGAGTATTTTGAGATCCATGGTCACAGGAGTGGGTAAACCAAATTGAATTACCCCTATATCCCCATTGCCAGAGGGCTGATGGGGACACAGCATTACTGCTAGGGCAGAAACTCAAGTTCAGTCAGGCAATGCAGTGGGCCAGATATCAAAGATATCTCTGTAGTGGCCATCCCAGTTAAACACACTGCCGAAAGCAGCAGCAATCCAACAACTTGAGTTACGTGACTAACCAGAACCGCATAGGAGCAGGCACACTGGAGCAGGATTTTTTCCCATAAGTCCCAATAGTACATTGGAGATGGAAATCATCCAACCTTCTGAGGAAGTGGTACCAGTGGAGGCTCCTCCGCTAAGGTGGAGGAGGGTCACCCTACTGCTTTACAGCAGAGAAATACAGGACAAATAAAATGATAAAACTTGAGGTTATTATCAGTTTATTTTTTCCCTGCTGGGGCAGGGCTGCTCTGCTGACAGAGCAGGGGAGGAGTGGTATGCACTCCCTAAGGGCACATGAATTTTTGGCCAGCCGTCTCGTGCTGGCCAAACAGTCTTGCACACTTTCCATGCTCTTCACACAGGCTGCATTACAGCCTGGGTGAAGAACATGCCCAAACTCCCATTCCCTGGCTGAGAGCCGAGCCACAGTGCTCAGAGAAATCTCAACGTCATTGCATTGCAGCGTTGTGATTGGTTCAGGGGAGCCTTAGTCTGGGTGCTTCCTATGCCTGGAACACTGGCCGTGAGAGACAATGGCCCCCTACCCCCCCACTACCCATCCCGCACCCCCGCCCACCACCCCCAATCCATGCCGGCCGCTCCTGAGTGGTACCTCACTGATGCAGGACACAAAACGGAGGCTGAACTCAGAAGTGCATCATGCAGTGCAACGGCACCTTGTTTGTGGCAGGCCATCTGGTACAGAGGCTATTTAACCTTGATAGAGTAGTTAGGCGAGAAGAGGAAACACACCTTGGAAGGCACTATAGGTGATCTGTATGTGTGTATGAACACACAAATTTGTGCATACACGTGAGCGCATCTGTGAGATCATTTAAAGTTACTGTTTGTATAGTTTTAGTGTTAATGCATACTATGTGTGAATGGGATTCATAACATGAATAATATGGCTTGTCTTTCGGTCCATGCTGGTGTATACGTTTGCAACCATTACTGTTTTCTCAGTGTCTGCGTCTCCAACACTGTACACTACATACGTCCAAGTAATCCCAAAGGGTCAGAAAAAAATGACAAGAAACGCATTAGTGAAATTGCGCTTCCATGGCCGGAATCAGCAGAATCGGAAGAGACATCTAATTTGCTGTAATTCAGGTCTGACGCCCTATAATAAGTAAGGTACAAAGAGCCTCGATGCTCTCAAAGGGTTGTCCCCCGGCAAAATGACACTAATTCTATGCCTCCTCGGAAGCGGGATGGCATTCATGTTGCTTTTGCCTGCATTTTCACCTTTGATTCGGAATTATAGGCCTGGGTCTTGATTGTGGATATTGTACAGTTAATGGAGAAAGCACTCTGTCGTGCTCACCATCAAACACCACCAAGAGACGGAGGGAGCATGTTTACTGCTGAAGCCACACAGCGATGATTGCAGGCAGGGACCATCATTGAATGCCAACTACTTTAACCAAAAGCACAGCAGCAGCACAAAACATATTTTGGTCCCACTAAAAAGGTATTATAGACCGTATATCATTGCTATGTAATGTTTTGAAGCAAGAAAATAACGAGCCTAGCTTGAGCTGGAAATGCTGTATCTCTCCAGTTAATACGCTGTTGGAAAAGGGAGCAGACACATTGTAAAGCAGTGCAGCTTGAAACTACCAGGCTTGCAACACGAGCGAGGAGATGTATACCCATACTACAGTGATAAAAGAGGCATACAAACTTGTTCTACTTTTTTTTCTAAATATGTTATTATTTTCTTAGAGACAGTACGGAACAGAAAGCATGTGATACATACATGAAACCTACTAGAACATGCTAATGTCAGTAACGATATACATTGCTTCAATCTACAGTCTTGTTTAAAGGGGAATATAGACAAGCAGAGTTTGACTTAAACTTGTCGGCAGGCAGAAGGGGATGGGACACAACGGCAAGGGCAACAGTGAATTTTGGTAAATAAAGCATTTAAGAACAGTAATGCGTAGCCCTAACAAATACGGATGTTGAAGAGGGTTATAGTAGGCATGCCCAATATAAATGATGAAGAGGAGGAGAAAAGAGGAGGAGAGATAGAAAGAGTCGGAGAAGGGGGGGGGTTGCCTTGTAGGTGAGGGACAGCAGGAAGAGGATGAGTGTGATAGCTTATGGCAGAGGGTGGAGCAGAGTGCACCAAGAGGGCCTCAGTTGACAGCCACAAAACTAACAAGTGTGTGCCAAATGGATTGAGACTCGACAGGATACCCCATGGAGGCTGATAAACTTTTATGTGTGCTTCTAAGATACGTGACCCATGCCCACCATGTGTGATATGATAAGTTATTTGACGTCTTCCAGTCCAAGAGAATTACTTTAATGGCCACTCTTAGAAGATCAAGTAGAGCTAAGTTTTTGCCAGGTAAGTTTAATGGTTGCATGGATGCATGTGATCCTAACAGTATAAGGGGTAGAGATAGCGAGAAGTCCACAATGAAGATAGCCTTAAGTAGTTTATTGATATCAGCCCAGTATGAGGAAAACTATTTGCATGAAAGGAACATATGCTCAAAGTCCCCATAGGACCAGCAGGAGTCAGAGTCAATCAGTTCCAGTTTAAATAATCTGGACGGGGTCCAATATAAAAAGTGTGCAGCAGAAAATCTTGTATGGGACAATGACAGAATCAATTTATTATTTAGGATATTGGTGGAGATTTTGGGCAAGACAGAGTCCTGTTAGAAGGTGCACTTGAATTTTTGAAGTTGTTGGACCAACATGTCTGAATGGGCGGAATTGGGGTGAACTATGAGTTGTGTATCATTTTGTAAATATTAGATGCCAAGTGGCCACCCATACTGGCTTGTTGGATAAATTGGAACAGGATTGGGGGTTGGATGGAGCCCAATTTGGAGGGTTTAGATTTGATTTTCAGAACATCGTAGATATCCATGTTGGTAAGGGAGTAAAACATTTTATAGTGTGAGTTCTGCAAAGTGTGTACCTGTGGTAGTTGAAAGCATTTTATAATTTTGAGGGCAGCTCAGGGCAACAGGGAGAAGACAGTGTGGGTGCTGCTTTTAGACGCAAGTGGATACCAGCATCTACAGCACCACAATAAGGGTTGCTGACACTTGTTGCAAAAACGTAGGTTCGTGGTCTAGGGTATCTAATGAAGAGTTAACAGGAACAATGCTTACTGACGGTGGTCTATGTCAAGGTAAAATTGAAGCTACCTTTTTTCCTTCGCTATTTAGTATTGATTAAACAAAGAATATGAAAAAAGCCTCACCCCCTCTCTAAATTTAGAAATAAAGAGAATATATCTTCTGATGTTCACAGACGACTTGTTACTTCGAGATTTGCCCCCGCCATTGATTACACTATAATTTAAATCAATTTAAATGATATTCTTAAACTATTTTTTTAATGTATCGGGAAGTAAAAGTGAAGTCTTGGTTTCCTAGAAATGTAAAAAAGTACCATGTTTCTGTTTAAATGAGGCACAGTAAAATCACTCAAACTGAGTAGACCAGGACCATCACATTTTTGCTGTGAAACCAGGCACAACCAATCTCAGAACAACCTTCTAAAATATCTTCAAAAACACGATCTGATTATATAACCACCAATGCTAACCAACCACAGGATCGAATATGCAGATATCTGCATGGTGGACACAATGCCTGACGGCCTTAACATGACTTACATAACTCAAAGACAAAAATAGATAAATACATTGTTAATGATTGACTGTACCAAAGCTGTACCAGATTTATATGCTAACAAAATACAAAACACAAAATTGTGGCACTGGTAAGGTTCAATGGGAGGGAAAAGTTTCATTAAACAATGTTAACATATTCTAAAATGTATGCATTTCCATGTGCTGGAAAAATCCATTAGACCACAGGGACCACTGACATAATAACGATCTCAACAATATTGTGATACAGAAATATCATTTCAAACATATCGATGAAAAATATTGTTTCCCTTACTTATAATGGTAAGAACAAAAATATTGAAAAAAAATATATAGTTCACATTAATATAGTTAAAAATCAACAAAAATATAGTTTTTTACTATATGTTGTTTAAAATAGTTATTATTCTATATATGAATATATTACATGGATATTATGCAAATTAAATAACTTTAAGTAATATTTAATATTATATATAAAAAATATTATGTAAACATCTCCACATACATATATATGTGTATAACTATTTATATAAACATCCCCACACACATGTATATGTGTGTATGTTTATAAATACATATACATATATATGTGTATGGACCTCTCTCCCCCTTACTTTAAAACTACAACTGTCTATTCAAGATTCAGTACTCTCCTAAAAACCTGGTTTTTAAACAAGCTCACGGTTAAGTTTTGACATTGTGCTCCCTCTTCTTACTTAGTTCCATGAAACCTTTTTGGTGTATGTGCGTTTTACAAATGCTGTGTAACTTATCATTACACATATATATAATATAACACTATTATTAAAAAGATATATTTGACATTATATTATATTTTGTATGATTTTTTTACATTTATTAAATAAAAAGCATATATATATATATATATATTATCTACTGGCGGTCGCCAGTAGATAGTTATAGTTAGGACCCTGTTTCCATAGGAAATCCGCAACATTCTATTTGGAATAACTTTGGCGCCGGTCGATGAATCCTCGCGAAATTTTCAAAATAGGTGGGGCGCTACGCTCCGCTCCTACCCTGAAAGTCTCGGGGGGATTCGTCAAGCGGGGGCTGAGAAAAAAGGGGGGTCCCAAAACGCGTTTTTCCCATGCATTTTTCCATAGGACCTTTAGACACAGCTACAGCCCGAACGGCTGAACAGAGTTACTTGAAATTTGGCAGAGAGGTAGTCCTCATGTCAAGGAAGTGCCTTTTGTAGGTCTGGTGTAAATCTGTTCAGTAGTTCCTGAGAAAATAGCATTTAAATCAATATATATATGTGGGCGGAGCCTAACCACACATCTCATCCTGAGATCTGATTGGCTGTCAGCACTTCATCCAAGAAGTGTTGGCAGCCATCTTGGGACCAATATTCATGATAGCACCTCATTAAAAAGCATTGCAGTTAATAGAAGGTTTTAAGACTTTAGTTACATTATAAATCATTTGTTGATGGTACCATACTCATTTTAGGAATTGTGGTATGTTCTAAGGTGATTTCACCATGTGAAAAAGCCTTCTGCTGGGATATCATGATTGAGAGAAAAATATTTTCTCATGCTTTTACCACAGAGGTTTGGAAGGTTATCTATAAGCTAAACTGAGAGCTTATTTTCTGTAAATTCACATTATCTTTCTCAGTCATGTGAGAATGAAGTCTGACATTCTCAGTAAAACATGTACATCCAACAAGGGCAGAGACTGTCAGTTGATTCCTTTGTGTTCTACTGCAGCTTTCCAGAGTGTTCCAAAGAACTACTAGAGCGCTAACCGTCCTACTTATGATAAATGTATGGCACACCTGAAGCCATCTTGCTTGGATTAAAGTGGTAACTCTTAAAACATTTAATTTAAAAAGGAACAAAATGAGGGGGTTCATTTTTCCATAAAAAGTATGATTAGTGCTGCAGAAAGAAAAATTAGGGCACATTTTGAGTGACTTCTCAAATCCTCTTCTATTTCATTAAAAAATTCTGACATGCAGACTGAAACATGCACTTTCAATACCAGCAGCAGTTTTCCCTGGTGAGCAGTAGCTTTACTACAGTGATCTAATGAGCAAAAAGAGTGCAAACATTCTGATTTTATGGCAAATGTGTGACACATTTGAATGCCTTCTTGATGGAATCAAAGTAAAAAACTGAAGTATTTCCTACTGAGGAGACTGCAGTAAATGAGGAAATTAGGAAACTTCATAACAAATAAGTCTCCCAAGATGGCCACCAGAGACAAAAGAGCCCAAATGTAGCCCAAATATCACCCAGATGTAGCCCAAGTATAGCCCAATGACAGAATGTCCAAGAATGTTCTTAAAAACAACTAGAGCACTTACTGTCTTCATTATGACAAAAGTATGGCACACCTGAAGCCATCTTGATTGGAATAAACTGGTAACACTTAAAACATTTAATTTAAAAAGGAACACAATGAGGGGGTTCATTTTGCCATAGAAATTATGATTAATGCTGAAGAAAGAAAATGAGGGCACATTTTGAGTGACTTCTCAAATCCTCTTCTATTTCATTAAAAAATTCTGACATGCAGACTGAAACATGCACTTTTAATACCAGGAGCAGACTTCCATGGTGAACAGTAGTTTTACTACAGTGATCTAATGAGCAACTAGAGTGCTAACATTCAGAATTTATGGCAAATGTGTGACATATCTGAATACCTTCATGATGGAATCAAAGTAAAAAACTGAAAGCATTTCCGACTGAGGAGACTGCAGTACATGAGGAAATTAGGAAACTTCATAACAAATAAATCTCCCAAGATGGCCACCGGAGACAAAAGAGCCCAAATGTAGCCCAAAATCACCCAGATATAGCCCAAATATAGCCCAATGACAGAAGTGTGCAAAACACTTATTATTTTGTGTTTTTGCAGTGTTATATAGTGCAGACTTGTCAGGTATTGGAGTGCTTTACATGAGCATTGGTTACATCACACAAGAACAAATTCATTTTGGTTGTAGACATGGGGAGACTAAGTGATTTGACCAGAATCACAGAATGTCGAGCTGAAGCAGAAACTTCAACCTGGTTCCCCAGTTGCAAAGTCTGCAGTTCTGGAAGTAACACCACATCCTCTCCCCTAAGTGCAACATTTAATCAAGTTGTCAACTAGATAAAAAAACATAAAGATAACAAATAATTTAAAAGTGCTTTGTCGCTATTTGAAAACTCAGAAAATATGTCCTTATTTTAGTCTTTTAGAGCACTAACCATAATTTTGATGCCAATAAGACCCTCTCATATATGTAATTTCTAAAGGAATGCTCTAGGTATTACAGTTTTGATTACATCAAGATGATGTCAGGCGTTCCACACTTTTGTAATAAATATAGAATGTTAGCAATCTAGTTGTTCATTAGGATACTGTTGAGAGGCAGAGGCCAGGGGCACGGACTCTGAAAATTGAAGGCAGGTAGGAGGGTGCAAAGGCAACAATTTAACCACACTGAGCAGGCAGGAAGGGCCGTGGAAGCACAACAGACTATGGAGGGCAGTGGAAAGGGGGGCAGGGGCAACAAACCAACAATACAGGACTTGCAAGAGAGGCTGTTGGAGGGAAGATCTATTACGGGTCAAGGAAGCTAGGGGCGGTCCCCAGAGCCCCGGGAGCCACCACAGAACTGAGCAGGAGAGTGAGTCAGGGACAAAAGGGGCACCTTAATTTGAGCCGGGGTGCCTAGGAACGCTTGCTCCAAAAATGAAGAAAACAGACATATGAGACATGGAATTGGAGGCAGAATACAATGGCAGTTTAATGAGAAGATGCAACTTCAAAGAAACCACAGAATAGAGACATAAAGTACAAAATACAGAATCCAGATAATCATACAGCTGTCATGATATTCTCTGTATCTCAATTAATGGACTGACAGAGAGAGAGAGAAAACACATCTATAAATGCATCATGAGAAACAAGTTACACCAAGGAAAATGTTACCTAGGGACACTCACATTTACTCTTAGAGCAAGCATTCCTGCAATTACAATACAACATCTTTTAAATGCAAAAGTAAAGAGAACAATGGTTAAACATAACATGACATTTCATATAGGTAAAATAGAATAAGATACTTCAAGCAAAGCAGAGCAAGACATTTTAAGCAAAGGAAGACAAGAGCTCCCAGTTCTTGGGGAAAACCTGCACAGCCTGTTAACCTACATACAGACGGCGAGGTTGTCCGTCGATATCTGTGGGTGCTCCCTTTTTATATCATTTTGTGGGCTCCTTTGCACGCTACATCTACCTACGTATGCTACCCAAAAGCTTCGTCTGCAGATTTTACCAGACATTTCGTCATTTACCCACTTAATGCTGACAATGGACTGGGTGAAAAGGTCAGTCTCTCAGGCCAATCGCTTATCATAAGTTCCATAGAGCAAGCAGAAAATAATGGGTATTGTACAGGAATTCAATATATTCATGTATAAAATCTCCTCAGTTCTCCTAACTTGACGCTCTGCGGTTGCCACTTCCTTAAAAGCGGGAAACCTGCCCAGGAAGCAAGTACCAGTCCAGGATGCAGCCTACTGTATGTCGACAGCTTCAGGGGGATGTTGAACTTTGATACCGAGCACGGAGCACTCGGGTAGGGTGGGGGCTACTAGTTTGGAGCAGAAGGCCTCGCAGACCTGCCTTCAGACTGCTATACACTAAAATTGCAGAGCTATGGTCAATTTAACAAAGAGGCCTACATATTGAACAGAAGGGCCTACACAGGGGTTTTATGCTGGCTGAGTGGTAAGGATGTCTCAGGATAATTATATAGCAACACAGGACCCGCTGGTCAATTTAATACGGCCTACAAATGCGGCTGGCAGGGCAAGGACAAGGGTCTCATACTTCAGGTGTGGACAGAACGGGCCAGGGGCCCCCTGTGATACAAAATCTACCCTCCTTCAAGGCTGTGGCAATGTAATAGACCATTGTGGGCAGAAGGAAGAGGCAATGGTAGTACAACCATACATGCCAACAGACCCGATTCAGCCAGGAAACGTCCAATGTTTTTAAGCTCAAATGGGCTTTATTTGATCTGTCTCCTGTCTACAATATCCTCTTTTTCAATGTAACTCAAAGGGGAAAATCAATACCCCAGTTTTTTTTCAAAATCTCCCTCTTACCAAGTTCAAAATGTTCGCAAGTATGGTACATTGGATCATGGAAGGAAATGGGATAGGGACATGGACTTGGATAACAGAGGACAGGAGAGACATGGAGAGGTGCACCAAACTGACCCTGCAGGGCAGGCATCAGGGTTTGCAGCAGCACAATACACCACACAGGGCATGCAGGACGGGAGTGCAGCACAACAATCCATAGAAAGCAAGAGGGAGGGGACAGGACCATGCACATGGACAACAGAGAACAGAGGGGCAAGAGGCAATGGTAGCTAGCTGACCTAATGGACAGACAGGAGAGAAGGCTGCAGCATAACAGACCATAAAGGGCAGGAGGGACGGATCAGGGGCATTACAATGGAACAGACAAGCCAGGAGGGAGGGAGTAGGGGTCTGCACATGTAAACAGAGGGCTGGGGGCAAGGGGGCAGGGCAGGAGCAGCAAGATAGCCATGGAGGTCAGGCAGGATGGGCACTAGAAGCAAGACACAACATGAAGAGCAACAGTGAGACTGTGATGGCATACACACAGACCATGGAGGGAAGGTGGGAGGGGGTCAGGGGCAGCTAACTGACCACACAGGGAAGGTGGGAGGGGCCATGGCAGCACAGAAGACCATGCATGGCAAGTGGGAGAGTTAGTGGCAGCACAATGGCTATGATGGGCAAGAAGGAGGGTGCAGGGGCATGCACAAAGGACGATGGAGGATAGAAGGGAGGGTCAGGACCTGTGCACAGACAAGAAAGTTCAGGGGAAGGGGCCTCACAACAGACCACACGGGGCAGGCAGGAGGAGCAGTTGCAGCACAACAGACCAGGGAGGGCAGAAGGGTGTGGCAGTACAATGGACCATGTAGGACAGGAGGAAGAGGATAGAAGCATGGCATGTGGACAGGCAGGGTGGAGGTGGCAGGGACAGGTTACAGTCATCTGACAATGCTAGGCAGGTGGGAGGGGAGTGGCAGCTCAACAGAACACTCAGAGTCGATAGGAGTGGCAGGTCCATGGGACATGGTGGGCAAAAAGGATGGAGCAGGGGCATGCACAAAGACATCGGAGGGCAGGGGGAAGGAGAATAGGGGCAGCAAGCTAAGCACAGAGTTTAAGCAGGAGGTCAATGATGGGGCATAGAATTGGGCAATGGAGGGCAGGAGGAGTGGACTGGTACATCATACTAAATTGAGGGCAGTGGCAGCACATCTGACCATGCATGGCAGGAGGGAGGAGGCTAGTCCATGGATTCACACAACAGAGGATAGGGAGGAGGGGGATGGGGCAGCAAGCTAACTGTTCAGAGAAGGCGGGTATTAGAAACTTTATTGTTTTTAAAACATTTTGTCTGTGCAAACTACTTAAAATATGAACAAGTATGCAGCATAATCTCACTTTTATTCAGGAAGAAGAAGACGTTAGTGACTGTGACTCCGGGCTCACTTGGCAAAAACACCCCCTGACCCTCCACCCCCTATCGCAAAATGTAATGCCCGTGAAAAGGGTAGGTGAACACAGTGTTATATAGAACATAGTCCTGAGAGCACGATTGAAAATGAAAACTAGATATAGTGTATGGTATAAACTATGCACCAAAAAGTGTGATATAAGATGAACCAGGCGTGAAATATATTATGCAATACATTGTGCGCAATGACAGATTCATTGGAGAGCGCGAGATAGCACAGGCACTAGCGCGTGCTATGCGATATGCGCCTTGGAGTGTAATATGCACAGGGCAGTGTTGTGTAACCTAACTAGTCTCTAAAGTTGTAATATAAAATATGTGCTGGGGAGTGTAACGTTGCATATGCACTGTGACAAAGATATGGATCCCAAATTGTAATATGTATGGCATAGCACTGTGCGTTATAACATAGGCATCGAGGAAGGCACGTTAGATGGGGCAATATAACCCGTGCGAAGACAAGTGTGGCATGACATTTTCACGGGGTGGTGTTACAGTGCACATGGGCTAGAGAGTGTCATAGCATATGCACTAGCTAGTGGAATACAATACAGAGGTGTGTGGCACTCGGCAGGCAATGGTGGGTGTAACACAGCATTGGGCTCTGTCAGGAGCGCGCTGTGACTCGCAAGTGATGTTCGTCCCCTTTCCAGAGAGTAAAATAAAAAGTATTACACATCCGGCAGTGGATGTGTGTTTTATTAACTGTGAGGGGGGTTTCTTGCATAGTTTTGGTCGAATTTTTGTCGAATCCCCTTTGAATGGCTTGGTGTGCATGTGTATTAAATGTGCCCGTCAATAGCTACCCATGTTTGTATAAATAAACGACAAGGGTGTCTACCGGGATTAGGCACGGTAGAGCATCAGACATGTCAGAGCTTCACTAGTGGTGTAAATACATTCCACGTGGATTAATTGCATGCATAGTCGCCTTTTAATGAATATCACGCAAATCGTCATGGTGATAGGTACGTACGGTTTGTCCAGCATGTCCTAGGTGTGTCTATAAATATATATTTTTTAAAAATAATAAAAAACAGTGGCCGGCCCTGGGGATTGGGGTCAAAAAAATATAATTAGGAGACAGGCCCTGGGGGATGGGGTCATCAGGGCCAATAAATTAGAATAAGAAGGGGAACCACACAGCCCCCCTTCTTAAAAAAATAAAATAAATAAAAGACTGGCATCGTGCCGGAGGCCACGCCCCCTCCATGCAGCACTCTGCAAACGCGCCCCCAACAGGCATCTCCAGTATGCGCCAGGGAGCTGCGCTGCAGACAGGTGTTCTGAGGCCAAGCCCCTTTTTACACCTCTCTGCAACGCAGCTCTGTGGCGCTTACTGGAGGTACCTAGTGGTCTAGTGTGACCCTAGGGACCCTTAGGATTCAAGGGGACTTAATCTCTCAACTTAGAACAGCCACAGGGCGCGTTTACACAGTGGTGAAGGGAGGGGACGGGGCCTGAGGTGACGTGTGAAAACACGCACCATGGCACGTTTTAAATTGGGGATAAAATTTCCCTTCAATACTGAGGGCCCCTGGGGGCTAACTAGCCCACCAAGTGCTTCCAGTAAGCGCCACTGAGCTGCATTGCAGAGAGGTGGTCCAGGCCGTGCCACTTTTTACACCTCTCTGCAACGCAGCTCTGTGGCACTTACTGGAGGTACCTAGTGGGCTAGTTGGACCCTAGGGACCCTCAGGACTCAAATGAACTTAATCTCCCAACTAAAAACGGACACAGGGCGTGTTTACACAATGGTGAAAGGAGGGGACGGGGCCTGAGTTAACGTGTGCAAAAACGCCCTGTGGCCTGTTTTAAGAGGTAGTTTTAATCCCCATGCCCTATTATATACTAGGGGCTTATAGAGGAGGTAAGGCTAATCACAGGGGGACCCCAACGCATAATGTTCCCTAGTGTATGTAGGTGTTTTCACTGTATTCTAAGTGTCTTTTAACATAGCACTGGCTCTAGGACTGGTTAGTCAGACTCAGTTACCACCAGTATCCGTCTGAAAAAGTTGAGGGTACAGGATGATTTTGCAACAAGGCTTCTTTCTGCTCTTCTTTTTGTTCTTTCTGCACGTTATCCTTCTTCCTGCACTTATCTTCGTATTTGAGGACTTCTGTTGCTTCTTTCTGCACTTCTTTTGTTTCTTTCTGTGCATTTTTTCTTCTTTCTTCACATGTCCTATCTCTGTAGGCATAGTTAGAAATTAGCATTTAAAAAACCTTTGAAATTAACAGAAAAAACCATAGGTTTCAGGCACGTTATAGTTAGGAATTAGCATTTAAAAAACCTCAGAAATTCACTGAAAAAACCATAGGTTTCAGGGGTGTTATAGTTAGCTGGACTTTTCACTTGTACAAAACCATTGAAATTGCCCCGTTATAGTTAGTTCAGCTAACTATAACTCGCGCGCCCGCAATGCACTGCTGATGACGTCACATATTACATCACTCATGACATGGTCAGTGACATCACTCATGACATCACTGATGACATCTCAAATGACATCACTGATGACATCACTGATGACATCATCCTTGTGATAGAGTGGCAGACCTCCTCTCACCCTAATATAACCTTTGATACACAC
Organism: Triturus cristatus; assembly: GCF_964204655.1. Lineage (NCBI taxonomy): Eukaryota > Metazoa > Chordata > Amphibia > Caudata > Salamandridae > Triturus > Triturus cristatus. The sequence continues at coordinate 518,116,719 of NC_140588.1, forward strand.
ATTCAAAAATAGAGACTAAAATTTTCAAAACAATGGACATACCAATACCAGTTACAACAACCTCTTCAGTAATTCTAAGATCCACATACACATCCACTCATTCACCAACAGTCCAATACAGTCACTCATACATGTACTCACTCATCATATGTACTCATACACCTATACATCCTGTTACACAATGCCACTCATCCCTAGAGTTACTCACACACATAGTCACTCATGCTAATAAAGAATCAAACATACATTTACTTGCATATACAGTTATACACACACCACCACACTTACTTCTACGGAAACTTACACATACTTAGTCTTTTAAACAATCACTTATAGAAACACATACTTATTCATACAGGAACTCTTTCAATCTCTCACTCTCACATATACTCACATATATACACCAATAGTCACATATACTAGTTTAAAACATATGTAGTTACTCATAAAGACACTATTGAGACAGTCATTCACTCACTAACACACCCATACACACACTCATCCACCCATACAGTCCTGCACACATACTGTGTTCAACACATACAAACAGTGAGTCACTCATTCATGCACCTATGCACTACGTAATACCCCCACCGAACCATGCAGACACTCAGACTGATACTCAAAAAACCAACTAATAACCTATATAGACACCCATGTAGCTACTCACCAACCCATGCAGCCACTTATACACAAAGTGAGAGACTGATACAGATATTTACATATTTAAACATTACTCACTAAGCCATGTATTCACTATGATACACTTAATCAGTCAGTTACACAATCAATTTTTCAAAAACAAATCATCCATTTAGACACTTATATACCCATTTATTCTTCCATCGACCTTGAGATATACATATATAAAACAAATTTAATTTTCAGAATAACACACATTCACTGGATGATGTCATAAGTGATGTCATCAGTGATGTCATTTGAGATGTCATCAGTGATGTCATGAGTGATGTCACTGACCATGTCATGAGTGATGTAATATGTGACGTCATCAGCAGTGCATTGCGGGCGCGCGAGTTATAGTTAGCTGAACTAACTATAACGGGGGAATTTCAATGGTTTTGTACAAGTGAAAAGTCCAGCTAACTATAACACCCCTGAAACCTATGGTTTTTTCAGTGAATATATATATATATATGTTTTAAACTAGTATATATATTCACTGAAAAAACCATAGGTTTCAGGGGTGTTATAGTTAGCTGGACTTTTCACTTGTACAAAACCATTGAAATTCCCCCGTTATAGTTAGTTCAGCTAACTATAACTCGCGCGCCCGCAATGCACTGCTGATGACGTCACATATTACATCACTCATGACATGGTCAGTGACATCACTCATGACATCACTGATGACATCTCAAATGACATCACTGATGACATCACTTATGACATCATCCAGTGAATGTGTGTTATTCTGAAAATTAAATTTGTTTTATATATGTATATCTCAAGGTCGATGGAAGAATAAATGGGTATATAAGTGTCTAAATGGATGATTTGTTTTTGAAAAATTGATTGTGTAACTGACTGATTAAGTGTATCATAGTGAATACATGGCTTAGTGAGTAATGTTTAAATATGTAAATATCTGTATCAGTCTCTCACTTTGTGTATAAGTGGCTGCATGGGTTGGTGAGTAGCTACATGGGTGTCTATATAGGTTATTAGTTGGTTTTTTGAGTATCAGTCTGAGTGTCTGCATGGTTCGGTGGGGGTATTACGTAGTGCATAGGTGCATGAATGAGTGACTCACTGTTTGTATGTGTTGAACACAGTATGTGTGCAGGACTGTATGGGTGGATGAGTGTGTGTATGGGTGTGTTAGTGAGTGAATGACTGTCTCAATAGTGTCTTTATGAGTAACTACATATGTTTTAAACTAGTATATGTGACTATTGGTGTATATATGTGAGTATATGTGAGAGTGAGAGATTGAAAGAGTTCCTGTATGAATAAGTATGTGTTTCTATAAGTGATTGTTTAAAAGACTAAGTATGTGTAAGTTTCCGTAGAAGTAAGTGTGGTGGTGTGTGTATAACTGTATATGCAAGTAAATGTATGTTTGATTCTTTATTAGCATGAGTGACTATGTGTGTGAGTAACTCTATGGATGAGTGGCATTGTGTAACAGGATGTATAGGTGTATGAGTACATATGATGAGTGAGTACATGTATGAGTGACTGTATTGGACTGTTGGTGAATGAGTGGATGTGTATGTGGATCTTAGAATTACTGAAGAGGTTGTTGTAACTGGTATTGGTATGTCCATTGTTTTGAAAATTTTAGTCTCTATTTTTGAATGTGTGTATCAAAGGTTATATTAGGGTGAGAGGAGGTCTGCCACTCTATCACAAGGATGATGTCATCAGTGATGTCATCAGTGATGTCATTTGAGATGTCATCAGTGATGTCATGAGTGATGTCACTGACCATGTCATGAGTGATGTAATATGTGACGTCATCAGCAGTGCATTGCGGGCGCGCGAGTTATAGTTAGCTGAACTAACTATAACGGGGCAATTTCAATGGTTTTGTACAAGTGAAAAGTCCAGCTAACTATAACACCCCTGAAACCTATGGTTTTTTCAGTGAATTTCTGAGGTTTTTTAAATGCTAATTCCTAACTATAACGTGCCTGAAACCTATGGTTTTTTCTGTTAATTTCAAAGGTTTTTTAAATGCTAATTTCTAACTATGCCTGCAGAGATAGGACATGTGAAGAAAGAAGAAAAAATGCACAGAAAGAAACAAAAGAAGTGCAGAAAGAAGCAACAGAAGTCCTCAAATACGAAGATAAGTGCAGGAAGAAGGATAACGTGCAGAAAGAACAAAAAGAAGAGCAGAAAGAAGCCTTGTTGCAAAATCATCCTGTACCCTCAACTTTTTCAGACGGATACTGGTGGTAACTGAGTCTGACTAACCAGTCCTAGAGCCAGTGCTATGTTAAAAGACACTTAGAATACAGTGAAAACACCTACATACACTAGGGAACATTATGCGTTGGGGTCCCCCTGTGATTAGCCTTACCTCCTCTATAAGCCCCTAGTATATAATAGGGCATGGGGATTAAAACTACCTCTTAAAACAGGCCACAGGGCGTTTTTGCACACGTTAACTCAGGCCCCGTCCCCTCCTTTCACCATTGTGTAAACACGCCCTGTGTCCGTTTTTAGTTGGGAGATTAAGTTCATTTGAGTCCTGAGGGTCCCTAGGGTCCAACTAGCCCACTAGGTACCTCCAGTAAGTGCCACAGAGCTGCGTTGCAGAGAGGTGTAAAAAGTGGCACGGCCTGGACCACCTCTCTGCAATGCAGCTCAGTGGCGCTTACTGGAAGCACTTGGTGGGCTAGTTAGCCCCCAGGGGCCCTCAGTATTGAAGGGAAATTATATCCCCAATTTAAAACGTGCCATGGTGCGTGTTTGCACACGTCACTTCAAGCCCCGTCCCCTCCCTTCACCACTGTGTAACCTCGCCCTGTGGCTGTTCTAAGTTGAGAGATTAAGTCCCCTTGAATCCTAAGGGTCCCTAGGGTCACACTAGACCACTAGGTACCTCCAGTAAGCGCCACAGAGCTGCGTTGCAGAGAGGTGTAAAAAGGGGCTTGGCCTCAGAACACCTGTCTGCAGCGCAGCTCCCTGGCGCATACTGGAGATGCCTGTTGGGGGCGCGTTTGCAGAGTGCTGCATGGAGGGGGCATGGCCTCCGGCACGATGCCAGTCTTTTATTTATTTTATTTTTTTAAGAAGGGGGGCTGTGTGGTTCCCCTTCTTATTCTAATTTATTGGCCCTGATGACCCCATCCCCCAGGGCCTGTCTCCTAATTATATTTTTTTGACCCCAATCCCCAGGGCCGGCCACTGTTTTTTATTATTTTTTAAAAATATATATTTATAGACACACCTAGGACATGCTGGACAAACCGTACGTACCTATCACCATGACGATTTGCGTGATATTCATTAAAAGGCGACTATGCATGCAATTAATCCACGTGGAATGTATTTACACCACTAGTGAAGCTCTGACATGTCTGATGCTCTACCGTGCCTAATCCCGGTAGACACCCTTGTCGTTTATTTATACAAACATGGGTAGCTATTGACGGGAACATTTAATACACATGCACACCAAGCCATTCAAAGGGGATTCGACAAAAATTCGACCAAAACTATGCAAGAAACCCCCCTCACAGTTAATAAAACACACATCCACTGCCGGATGTGTAATACTTTTTATTTTACTCTCTGGAAAGGGGACGAACATCACTTGCGAGTCACAGCGCGCTCCTGACAGAGCCCAATGCTGTGTTACACCCACCATTGCCTGCCGAGTGCCACACACCTCTGTATTGTATTCCACTAGCTAGTGCATATGCTATGACACTCTCTAGCCCATGTGCACTGTAACACCACCCCGTGAAAATGTCATGCCACACTTGTCTTCGCACGGGTTATATTGCCCCATCTAACGTGCCTTCCTCGATGCCTATGTTATAACGCACAGTGCTATGCCACACATATTACAATTTGGGATCCATATCTTTGTCACAGTGCATATGCAACGTTACACTCCCCAGCACATATTTTATATTACAACTTTAGAGACTAGTTAGGTTACACAACACTGCCCTGTGCATATTACACTCCAAGGCGCATATCGCATAGCACGCGCTAGTGCCTGTGCTATCTCGCGCTCTCCAATGAATCTGTCATTGCGCACAATGTATTGCATATTATATTTCACGCCTGGTTCATCTTATATCACACTTTTTGGTGCATAGTTTATACCATACACTATATCTAGTTTTCATTTTCAATCGTGCTCTCAGGACTATGTTCTATATAACACTGTGTTCACCTACCCTTTTCACGGGCATTACATTTTGCGATAGGGGGTGGAGGGTCAGGGGGTGTTTTTGCCAAGTGAGCCCGGAGTCACAGTCACTAACGTCTTCTTCTTCCTGAATAAAAGTGAGATTATGCTGCATACTTGTTCATATTTTAAGTAGTTTGCACAGACAAAATGTTTTAAAAACAATAAAGTTTCTAATACCCGCCTTCTCTGAACAGTTAGCTTGCTGCCCCATCCCCCTCCTCCCTATCCTCTGTTGTGTGAATCCATGGACTAGCCTCCTCCCTCCTGCCATGCATGGTCTGATGTGCTGCCACTGCCCTCAATTTAGTATGATGTACCAGTCCACTCCTCCTGCCCTCCATTGCCCAATTCTATGCCCCATCATTGACCTCCTGCTTAAACTCTGTGCTTAGCTTGCTGCCCCTATTCTCCTTCCCCCTGCCCTCCGATGTCTTTGTGCATGCCCCTGCTCCATCCTTTTTGCCCACCATGTCCCATGGACCTGCCACTCCTATCTACTCTGAGTGTTCTGTTGAGCTGCCACTCCCCTCCCACCTGCCTAGCATTGTCAGATGACTGTAACCTGTCCCTGCCACCTCCACCCTGCCTGTCCACATGCCATGCTTCTATCCTCTTCCTCCTGTCCTACATGGTCCATTGTACTGCCACACCCTTCTGCCCTCCCTGGTCTGTTGTGCTGCAACTGATCCTCCTGCCTGCCCCGTGTGGTCTGTTGTGAGGCCCCTTCCCCTGAACTTTCTTGTCTGTGCACAGGTCCTGACCCTCCCTTCTATCCTCCATCGTCCTTTGTGCATGCCCCTGCACCCTCCTTCTTGCCCATCATAGCCATTGTGCTGCCACTAACCCTCCCACTTGCCATGCATGGTCTTCTGTGCTGCCATGGCCCCTCCCACCTTCCCTGTGTGGTCAGTTAGCTGCCCCTGACCCCCTCCCACCTTCCCTCCATGGTCTGTGTGTATGCCATCACAGTCTCACTGTTGCTCTTCATGTTGTGTCTTGCTTCTAGTGCCCATCCTGCCTGACCTCCATGGCTATCTTGCTGCTCCTGCCCTGCCCCCTTGCCCCCAGCCCTCTGTTTACATGTGCAGACCCCTACTCCCTCCCTCCTGGCTTGTCTGTTCCATTGTAATGCCCCTGATCCGTCCCTCCTGCCCTTTATGGTCTGTTATGCTGCAGCCTTCTCTCCTGTCTGTCCATTATGTTCAGCTAGCTACCATTGCCTCTTGCCCCTCTGTTCTCTGCTGTCCATGTGCATGGTCCTGTCCCCTCCCTCTTGCTTTCTATGGATTGTTGTGCTGCACTCCCGTCCTGCATGCCCTGTGTGGTGTATTGTGCTGCTGCAAACCCTGATGCCTGCCCTGCATGGTCAGTTTGGTGCACCTCTCCATGTCTCTCCTGTCCTCTGTTATCCAAGTCCATGTCCCTATCCCATTTCCTTCCATGATCCAATGTACCATACTTGCGAACATTTTGAACTTGGTAAGAGGGAGATTTTGAAAAAAAACTGGGGTATTGATTTTCCCCTTTGAGTTACATTGAAAAAGAGGATATTGTAGACAGGAGACAGATCCTTGTCACAGTGCATATGCAACGTTACACTCCCCAGCACATATTTTATATTACAACTTTAGAGACTAGTTAGGTTACACAACACTGCCCTGTGCATATTACACTCCAAGGCGCATATCGCATAGCACGCGCTAGTGCCTGTGCTATCTCGCGCTCTCCAATGAATCTGTCATTGCGCACAATGTATTGCATATTATATTTCACGCCTGGTTCATCTTATATCACACTTTTTGGTGCATAGTTTATACCATACACTATATCTAGTTTTCATTTTCAATCGTGCTCTCAGGACTATGTTCTATATAACACTGTGTTCACCTACCCTTTTCACGGGCATTACATTTTGCGATAGGGGGTGGAGGGTCAGGGGGTGTTTTTGCCAAGTGAGCCCGGAGTCACAGTCACTAACGTCTTCTTCTTCCTGAATAAAAGTGAGATTATGCTGCATACTTGTTCATATTTTAAGTAGTTTGCACAGACAAAATGTTTTAAAAACAATAAAGTTTCTAATACCCGCCTTCTCTGAACAGTTAGCTTGCTGCCCCATCCCCCTCCTCCCTATCCTCTGTTGTGTGAATCCATGGACTAGCCTCCTCCCTCCTGCCATGCATGGTCTGATGTGCTGCCACTGCCCTCAATTTAGTATGATGTACCAGTCCACTCCTCCTGCCCTCCATTGCCCAATTCTATGCCCCATCATTGACCTCCTGCTTAAACTCTGTGCTTAGCTTGCTGCCCCTATTCTCCTTCCCCCTGCCCTCCGATGTCTTTGTGCATGCCCCTGCTCCATCCTTTTTGCCCACCATGTCCCATGGACCTGCCACTCCTATCTACTCTGAGTGTTCTGTTGAGCTGCCACTCCCCTCCCACCTGCCTAGCATTGTCAGATGACTGTAACCTGTCCCTGCCACCTCCACCCTGCCTGTCCACATGCCATGCTTCTATCCTCTTCCTCCTGTCCTACATGGTCCATTGTACTGCCACACCCTTCTGCCCTCCCTGGTCTGTTGTGCTGCAACTGATCCTCCTGCCTGCCCCGTGTGGTCTGTTGTGAGGCCCCTTCCCCTGAACTTTCTTGTCTGTGCACAGGTCCTGACCCTCCCTTCTATCCTCCATCGTCCTTTGTGCATGCCCCTGCACCCTCCTTCTTGCCCATCATAGCCATTGTGCTGCCACTAACCCTCCCACTTGCCATGCATGGTCTTCTGTGCTGCCATGGCCCCTCCCACCTTCCCTGTGTGGTCAGTTAGCTGCCCCTGACCCCCTCCCACCTTCCCTCCATGGTCTGTGTGTATGCCATCACAGTCTCACTGTTGCTCTTCATGTTGTGTCTTGCTTCTAGTGCCCATCCTGCCTGACCTCCATGGCTATCTTGCTGCTCCTGCCCTGCCCCCTTGCCCCCAGCCCTCTGTTTACATGTGCAGACCCCTACTCCCTCCCTCCTGGCTTGTCTGTTCCATTGTAATGCCCCTGATCCGTCCCTCCTGCCCTTTATGGTCTGTTATGCTGCAGCCTTCTCTCCTGTCTGTCCATTATGTTCAGCTAGCTACCATTGCCTCTTGCCCCTCTGTTCTCTGCTGTCCATGTGCATGGTCCTGTCCCCTCCCTCTTGCTTTCTATGGATTGTTGTGCTGCACTCCCGTCCTGCATGCCCTGTGTGGTGTATTGTGCTGCTGCAAACCCTGATGCCTGCCCTGCATGGTCAGTTTGGTGCACCTCTCCATGTCTCTCCTGTCCTCTGTTATCCAAGTCCATGTCCCTATCCCATTTCCTTCCATGATCCAATGTACCATACTTGCGAACATTTTGAACTTGGTAAGAGGGAGATTTTGAAAAAAAACTGGGGTATTGATTTTCCCCTTTGAGTTACATTGAAAAAGAGAATATTGTAGACAGGAGACAGATCAAATAAAGCCCATTTGAGCTTAAAAACATTGGACGTTTCCTGGCTGTATCGGGTCTGTTGGCATGTATGGTTGTACTACCATTGCCTCTTCCTTCTGCCCACAATGGTCTATTACATTGCCACAGCCTTGAAGGAGGGTAGATTTTGTATCACAGGGGGCCCCTGGCCCGTTCTGTCCACACCTGAAGTATGAGACCCTTGTCCTTGCCCTGCCAGCCGCATTTGTAGGCCGTATTAAATTGACCAGCGGGTCCTGTGTTGCTATATAATTATCCTGAGACATCCTTACCACTCAGCCAGCATAAAACCCCTGTGTAGGCCCTTCTGTTCAATATGTAGGCCTCTTTGTTAAATTGACCATAGCTCTGCAATTTTAGTGTATAGCAGTCTGAAGGCAGGTCTGCGAGGCCTTCTGCTCCAAACTAGTAGCCCCCACCCTACCCGAGTGCTCCGTGCTCGGTATCAAAGTTCAACATCCCCCTGAAGCTGTCGACATACAGTAGGCTGCATCCTGGACTGGTACTTGCTTCCTGGGCAGGTTTCCCGCTTTTAAGGAAGTGGCAACCGCAGAGCGTCAAGTTAGGAGAACTGAGGAGATTTTATACATGAATATATTGAATTCCTGTACAACACCCATTATTTTCTGCTTGCTCTATGGAACTTACGATAAGCGATTGGCCTGAGAGACTGACCTTTTCACCCAGTCCATTGTCAGCATTAAGTGGGTAAATGACGAAATGTCTGGTAAAATCTGCAGACGAAGCTTTTGGGTAGCATACGTAGGTAGATGTAGCGTGCAAAGGAACCCACAAAATGATATAAAAAGGGAGCACCCACAGATATCGACGGACAACCTCGCCGTCTGTATGTAGGTTAACAGGCTGTGCAGGTTTTCCCCAAGAACTGGGAGCTCTTGTCTTCCTTTGCTTAAAATGTCTTGCTCTGCTTTGCTTGAAGTATCTTATTCTATTTTACCTATATGAAATGTCATGTTATGTTTAACCATTGTTCTCTTTACTTTTGCATTTAAAAGATGTTGTATTGTAATTGCAGGAATGCTTGCTCTAAGAGTAAATGTGAGTGTCCCTAGGTAACATTTTCCTTGGTGTAACTTGTTTCTCATGATGCATTTATAGATGTGTTTTCTCTCTCTCTCTGTCAGTCCATTAATTTAGATACAGAGAATATCATGACAGCTGTATGATTATCTGGATTCTGTATTTTGTACTTTATGTCTCTATTCTGCGGTTTCTTTGAAGTTGCATCTTCTCATTAAACTGCCATTGTATTCTGCCTCCAATTCCATGTCTCATATGTCTGTTTTCTTCATTTTTGGAGCAAGCGTTCCTAGGCACCCCGCCTCAAATTAAGGTGCCCCTTTTGTCCCTGACTCACTCTCCTGCTCAGTTCTGTGGTGGCTCCCGGGGCTCTGGGGACCGCCCCTAGCTTCCTTGACCCGTGATAGATCTTCCCTCCAACAGCCTCTCTTGCAAGTCCTGTATTGTTGGTTTGTTGCCCCTGCCCCCCTTTCCACTGCCCTCCATAGTCTGTTGTGCTTCCACGGCCCTTCCTGCCTGCTCAGTGTGGTTAAATTGTTGCCTTTGCACCCTCCTACCTGCCTTCAATTTTCAGAGTCCGTGCCCCTGGCCTCTGCCTCTCAACAGTATCCTAATGAACAACTAGATTGCTAACATTCTATATTTATTACAAAAGTGTGGAACGCCTGACATCATCTTAATGTAATCAAAACTGTAATACCTAGAGCATTCCTTTAGAAACTACATATATGAGAGGGTCTTATTGGCTTCAAAATTATGGTTAGTGCTCTAAAAGACTAAAATAAGGACATATTTTCTGAGTTTTCAAATAGCGACAAAGCACTTTTAAATTATTTGTTATCTTTATGTTTTGTTATCTAGTTGACAACTTGATTAAATGTTGCACTTAGGGGAGAGGATGTGGTGTTACTTCCAGAACTGCAGACTTTGCAACTGGGGAACCAGGTTGAAGTTTCTGCTTCAGCTCGACATTCTGTGATTCTGGTCAAATCACTTAGTCTCCCCATGTCCACAACCAAAATGAATTTGTTCTTGTGTGATGTAACCAATGCTCATGTAAAGCACTCCAATACCTGACAAGTCTGCACTATATAACACTGCAAAAACACAAAATAATAAGTGTTTTGCACACTTCTGTCATTGGGCTATATTTGGGCTATATCTGGGTGATTTTGGGCTACATTTGGGCTCTTTTGTCTCCAGTGGCCATCTTGGGAGATTTATTTGTTATGAAGTTTCCTAATTTCCTCATGTACTGCAGTCTCCTCAGTCAGAAATGCTTTCAGTTTTTTACTTTGATTCCATCATGAAGGTATTCAGATATGTCACACATTTGCCATAAATTCTGAATGTTAGCACTCTAGTTGCTCATTAGATCACTGTAGTAAAACTACTGTTCACCATGGAAGTCTGCTCCTGGTATTAAAAGTGCATGTTTCAGTCTGCATGTCATAATTTTTTAATGAAATAGAAGAGGATTTGAGAAGTCACTCAAAATGTGCCCTCATTTTCTTTCTTCAGCATTAATCATAATTTCTATGGCAAAATGAACCCCCTCATTGTGTTCCTTTTTAAATTAAATGTTTTAAGTGTTACCAGTTTATTCCAATCAAGATGGCTTCAGGTGTGCCATACTTTTGTCATAATGAAGACAGTAAGTGCTCTAGTTGTTTTTAAGAACATTCTTGGACATTCTGTCATTGGGCTATACTTGGGCTACATCTGGGTGATATTTGGGCTACATTTGGGCTCTTTTGTCTCTGGTGGCCATCTTGGGAGACTTATTTGTTATGAAGTTTCCTAATTTCCTCATTTACTGCAGTCTCCTCAGTAGGAAATACTTTCAGTTTTTTACTTTGATTCCATCAAGAAGGCATTCAAATGTGTCACACATTTGCCATAAAATCAGAATGTTAGCACTCTTTTTGCTCATTAGATCACTGTAGTAAAGCTACTGCTCACCAGGGAAAACTGCTGCTGGTATTGAAAGTGCATGTTTCAGTCTGCATGTCAGAATTTTTTAATGAAATAGAAGAGGATTTGAGAAGTCACTCAAAATGTGCCCTAATTTTTCTTTCTGCAGCACTAATCATACTTTTTATGGAAAAATGAACCCCCTCATTTTGTTCCTTTTTAAATTAAATGTTTTAAGAGTTACCACTTTAATCCAAGCAAGATGGCTTCAGGTGTGCCATACATTTATCATAAGTAGGACGGTTAGCGCTCTAGTAGTTCTTTGGAACACTCTGGAAAGCTGCAGTAGAACACAAAGGAATCAACTGACAGTCTCTGCCCTTGTTGGATGTACATGTTTTACTGAGAATGTCAGACTTCATTCTCACATGACTGAGAAAGATAATGTGAATTTACAGAAAATAAGCTCTCAGTTTAGCTTATAGATCACCTTCCAAACCTCTGTGGTAAAAGCATGAGAAAATATTTTTCTCTCAATCATGATATCCCAGCAGAAGTCTTTTTCACATGGTGAAATCACCTTAGAACATACCACAATTCCTAAAATGAGTATGGTACCATCAACAAATGATTTATAATGTAACTAAAGTCTTAAAACCTTCTATTAACTGCAATGCTTTTTAATGAGGTGCTATCATGTATATTGGTCCCAAGATGGCTGCCAACACTTCTTGGATGAAGTGCTGACAGCCAATCAGATCTCAGGATGAGATGTGTGGTTAGGCTCCGCCCACATATATATATTGATTTAAATGCTATTTTCTCAGGAACTACTGAACAGATTTACACCAGACCTACAAAAGGCACTTCCTTGACCTGAGGACTACCTCTCTGCCAAATTTCAAGTAACTCTGTTCAGCCGTTCGGGCTGTAGCTGTGTCTAAAGGTCCTATGGAAAAATGCATGGGAAAAACGCGTTTTGGGACCCCCCTTTTTTCTCAGCCCCCGCTTGACGAATCCCCCCGAGACTTTCAGGGTAGGAGCGGAGCGTAGCGCCCCACCTATTTTGAAAATTTCGCGAGGATTCATCGACCGGCGCCAAAGTTATTCCAAATAGAATGTTGCGGATTTCCTATGGAAACAGGGTCCTAACTATAACTATCTACTGGCGACCGCCAGTAGATAATATATATATATATATATATATATATTCACTTAAAAAACCATAGGTTTCACACATGTTATAGTTAGCTGGACATTTCACTCGTGAAAAGCCATTGAAATTCCCCCGTTATAGTTAGTGCAGGCAACTATAACTCACGCGACCGCAATCCTCTGCTGATGACGTCAGATATTACATCACTGTATTTAGACACTTATTTACCCATGTCTTCTTCCATTAATTTTTAGCTATACATATATTACAAATTTTTTTTTTTTCAGAAAGACACATATGTCATCAGTGATGTAATATCTGACGTCATCAGCAGAGGATTGCGGTCGCGTGAGTTATAGTTGCCTGCATTAACTATAACGGGGGAATTTCAATGGTTTTTCACAAGTGAAATGTCCAGCTAACTATAACATGTGTGAAACCTATGGTTTTTTAAGTGAATTTGCAAGGTTTTTTAAATGCTAATTCCTAACTATAACGTGTGTGAAACCTATGGTTTTTTCAGTGAATTTGTACGGTTTTTTAAATGCTAAGTTATGTATTTTTTATTTTTTTTTAAGGTTTTTCACCGTGCGCGTACCGTACGAGCACGGTGCGCGCTTAAAGATATATATATGCTTTTAAATGCTATTTTCTCGGGAAATACTGAACAGATTTACACCAGACCTGCAAAAGGCAAATCCCTGACCTGAGGACTACCTCTCTGCCAAATTTCAAGTAATTCTGTTCAGCCGTTCGGGCTGTAGCTTGGACTAAAGTCCTATGGAAAAATGCATGGGGAAAACGCGTTTTGGGACCCCCCCTTTTTCTCAGCCCCCGCTTGACGAATCTCCCCGAGACTTTCAGGGAAGGAGCGGAGCGGAGCGGAGCGCCCCACCTATTTTGAAAATTTCGCGAGGATTCGTCAATCGGCGCCAAAGTTATTCCAAATAGAATGTTGCGGATTTCCTATGGAAACACGATCCTAACTATAACTATCTACTGGCGACCGCCAGTAGATAATATATATATATATATATATCTATATATCACCTACTGGCGGTCGCCAGTAGGTAGATCTAGTTAGGACCTATTTCCCATAGGAAATCCGCAACATTCTATTTGGAATAACGTTAGCGCGATTGACAAATCTTCGTGAAATTTTCCAAACTTTTGGCCAGCTCCGGTCTGCTCCTATCCTAAAAATTTCACGGTGATTCGTTAAGCGGGGGCTGAGAAAAAAGGTGTAAGCTCCCTGGCACATACTGGAGGTACCTGGTGGGCTAGTTGGCCCCCAGGGGACCTCAGGATTAAAGAGGAATTATTTCCCCAACTTAAAACGTGCCACAGAGCGTGTTTGCACACATCACCTCAGGCCCTGCCCCCTTCCTTTACCATTGTACAAATATTCCTCTAAAATCAGCCGAACTACGAATTCCGATTTACTCACCTGTTATCAGGAGAGAACCCAGGGCTGCATCTTTTAGCCCAGCACTGACTCTGAAAAGTAATTCTAAGCGTACTTACCAGTAACTTGTATTTCCTTCCATAGGAATCCATTGTGTGGTTTTCAACAGAAAAGTTTCGAAGTGTCCAATTTTGAAACGTACAAATATTCCTCTAAAATCAGATGAACTACGAATTCCAATTTACTCTCCTGTTATCAGGAGAGATCCCAGGACTGCATCTTTTAGCCCAGCACTGACCCTGGAAAGTAGTTCTAAGCGTACTTACTAGTAACTTGTATTTCCTTCCATAGCAATCCATTGTATGGTTTTCAGCAGAAAAGTTTCTGTGTCTATTTTCACAAACTACAAATATTCCTAAAAAATCGTCTGTATGACTTAAACACATTCTTTCAACTGTTTACAGGCGATTCACCAGTGCTGGATCCAGGATCCAACACTGAGTAAGAAAAAGAAACGATAACACTACTTACCTGCTAAGTGAGTTTTCGGCCATAGGATGACATTGGTGATTCTATGTGAAAAAAAATTTGTGTCAACTTATAAAATACAATAATATTCCTTAAAAATCACTACTGTAACCAAAATGCTTTTACTCAACTGTTTACAGGAGATGTCCAAGGACTGAATCTAGGATCCAGTCCTGTGGTTAGAAAAGTAATCAATAAAGTAACTAATTACATTTGACTAGAAATTCATATTGAGCTCAATGTTGCATTGTGTTTGAAATTGTGTTGCCCATTGCAACAACTGTAACTACTGTACTTAAAAATCTATTGCCTATTTGCAAGGTATTTAAACTAAAGTAATTCATTCTGAGAAAGTATATTTTGTATTGTAATGTATAATGTAATTATAATGTAATACAAAAAATATATATAAAAATAAATAGTTTAAAAAATGTAGTAAATCATTATCAAAAAAATCAGTATAACAATTAATACATTAAAAATAGTTATTTACAATACCTTTGAAATTCACTGAAAAAACCATAGGTTTCAGGCCTGATATAGCTAGGAATTAGCATTTAAAAAACCTTTGAAATTCACTAAAAAAAACATAGGTTTCAGGCCTGATATAGTTAGGAATTAGCATTTAAAAAACCTTTGAAATTCACTGCAAACCCATAGGTTTCAGGCCTGATATAGTTAGGAATTAGCATTTAAAAAGCCTTAGAAATTCACTGAAAAAACAATAGGTTTTAGGGGCGTTATAGTTAGCTGGACATTTCACTCGAACAAAACCATTGAAATTCCTCCGATATAGTTAGTTGTACTAACTACATCTCACGCACCCGCAATCCACTGCTGATGATCTCACATATTACATCATTCATGACATGGTAAGTGACATCACTGATGACATCTCAAATGACATCACTGATGCCATCATCCACGTGACAATCAGATACACCTCATCATACACTAGTATAACCTTTCATCACTCACTGTAAAATACAGAGTGCCAGATGTAATCACTTACCTATAGATTCACTCATACATGCTGTCAATGATCAATAGAATAGTATCAAATAAACTTATACACCTATATCAGCATTACACACCAGCACACATCCTAATCACTTATGAAGTCATCCTACTCACTTATCCCGGGCCATAAGTGGCCCGGGAGGGGGGCCATGCGGCCCCCCTCCCCATTAATAAAAAAATAAAAAATCAATGGCCGGCCCCGGGGGATGGGGTCCCCGGGGCCTTAAGTGGCCAGAGGAGGGGCGCTACGCAGCCCCCCTCCATAAAAAGATTATACGAGTTGGACATGCCCTGGGGGATGAGGTCCCCGGGGTCCGGAATTGGCCATGGGAGGGGGGCCATGTGGCCCCCTTCCTGTAAATTTTTTGGGGAAATTTGAATTTTGGGGTGAGGCCCTGGGGGATGGGGTCCCCAGGGTCACAAAAAAGTAAAAGGAAGGGGGGCCACACAGCCCCCCTTTCAAAAAATATATATTTTTTTAAAAAGACGTGATCGTCCCTAGGCCCCGCTCCTTCAGAAGCACACTCTGCAAACACGCCCTGTGGCCCGTTTTGAATTGGGGAATTGATTCCCCTTCAATACTGGGGGTCCCTGGGTGCCCACTAGTCCACCAGGTACCTCCAGTAAGAGCCACAGGGCTGAGTTGCAGAGAGGTGTTCCAGGCCATGCCCCTTTTTACACCTCTCTGCAACGCAGCCCTGTGGCGCTTACTGGAGGTACCTGGTGGGCTAGTTGGACCCCAGGGACCCTCAGGACTCAAAGGAACTTAATCCCCCAACTTAAAACGCACCAGGGGCGCGTTTGCCCAATGGTGAAGG
Source organism: Triturus cristatus (assembly GCF_964204655.1). NCBI lineage: Eukaryota > Metazoa > Chordata > Amphibia > Caudata > Salamandridae > Triturus > Triturus cristatus. The sequence goes on from NC_140588.1 coordinate 518,132,990, forward strand.
TAGGGGGCGGGGCCTGAGGTGATATGTGTGCAAACACGCCCTGTGGCGCGTTTTAAGTTAGGGAATTAATTCCTTTTCAATCCTGAGGTCCCCTGGGGGCCAGCTCCCTGGCGCATACTGGAGGTACCTGGTGGACTAGTTGGCCTCCAGGGGACCTCAGGATTGAGGAGGAATTAATTCCCCAACTTAAAATGCGCCACAGGGCGTGTTTGCACACATATCACCTCAGGCCCCGCCCCCTTCCTTCACCATTGCGCAAATATTCCTCTAAAATCAGCCGAACTAAGAATTCTAATTTACTCACCTGTTATCAGGAGAGAACCCAGGGCTGCATCTTTTAGCCCAGCACTGACCCTGAAAAGTAATTCTAAGCGTACTTACCAGTAACTTGTATTTCCTTCCATAGGAATCCATTGTGTGGTTTTCAACAGAAAAGTTTCGAAGTGTCCAATTTTGAAACGTACAAATATTCCTCTAAAATCAGATGAACTACGAATTCCAATTTACTCTCCTGTTATCAGGAGAGATCCCAGGACTGCATCTTTTAGCCCAGCACTGACCCTGGAAAGTAGTTCTAAGCGTACTTACTAGTAACTTGTATTTCCTTCCATAGCAATCCATTGTATGGTTTTCAGCAGAAAAGTTTCTGTGTCTATTTTCACAAACTACAAATATTCCTAAAAAATCGTCTGTATGACTTAAACACATTCTTTCAACTGTTTACAGGCGATTCACCAGTGCTGGATCCAGGATCCAACACTGAGTAAGAAAAAGTAACGATAACACTACTTACCTGCTAAGTGAGTTTTCGGCCATAGGATAACATTGGTGATTCTATGTGAAAAAAAATTTGTGTCAACTTATAAAATACAATAATATTCCGTAAAAATCACTACTGTAACCAAAATGCTTTTACTCAACTGTTTACAGGAGATGTCCAAGGACTGAATCTAGGATCCAGTCCTGTGGTTAGAAAAGTAATCAATAAAGTAACTAATTACATTTGACTAGAAATTCATATTGAGCTCAATGTTGCATTGTGTTTGAAATTGTGTTGCCCATTGCAACAACTGTAACTACTGTACTTAAAAATCTATTGCCTATTTGCAAGCTATTTAAACTAAAGTAATTCATTCTGAGAAAGTATATTTTGTATTGTAATGTATAATGTAATTATAATGTAATACAAAAAATATATATAAAAATAAATAGTTTAAAAAATGTAGTAAATCATTATCAAAAAAATCAGTATAACAATTAATACATTAAAAATAGTTATTTACAATACCTTTGAAATTCACTGAAAAAACCATAGGTTTCAGGCCTGATATAGCTAGGAATTAGCATTTAAAAAACCTTTGAAATTCACTAAAAAAAACATAGGTTTCAGGCCTGATATAGTTAGGAATTAGCATTTAAAAAACCTTTGAAATTCACTGCAAACCCATAGGTTTCAGGCCTGATATAGTTAGGAATTACCATTTAAAAAGCCTTAGAAATTCACTGAAAAAACAATAGGTTTTAGGGGCGTTATAGTTAGCTGGACATTTCACTCGAACAAAACCATTGAAATTCCTCCGATATAGTTAGTTGTACTAACTACATCTCGCGCACCCGCAATCCACTGCTGATGATCTCACATATTACATCATTCATGACATGGTCAGTGACATCACTGATGACATCTCAAATGACATCACTGATGCCATCATCCACGTGACAATCAGATACACCTCATCATACACTAGTATAACCTTTCATCACTCACTGTAAAATAGAGAGTGCCAGATGTAATCACTTACCTATAGATTCACTCATACATGCTGTCAATGATCAATAGAATAGTATCAAATAAACTTATACACCTATATCAGCATTACACACCAGCACACATCCTAATCACTTATGAAGTCATCCTACTCACTTATCCCGGGCCATAAGTGGCCCGGGAGGGGGGCCATGCGGCCCCCCTCCCCATTAATAAAAAAATAAAAAATCAATGGCCGGCCCCGGGGGATGGGGTCCCCGGGGCCTTAAGTGGCCAGAGGAGGGGCGCTACGCAGCCCCCCTCCATAAAAAGATTATACGAGTTGGACATGCCCTGGGGGATGAGGTCCCCGGGGTCCGGAATTGGCCATGGGAGGGGGGCCATGTGGCCCCCTTCCTGTAAATTTTTTGGGGAAATTTGAATTTTGGGGTGAGGCCCTGGGGGATGGGGTCCCCAGGGTCACAAAAAAGTAAAAGGAAGGGGGGCCACACAGCCCCCCTTTCAAAAAAAAAATATTTTTTTAAAAAGACGTGATCGTCCCTAGGCCCCGCTCCTTCAGAAGCACACTCTGCAAACACGCCCTGTGGCCCGTATTGAATTGGGGAATTGATTCCCCTTCAATACTGGGGGTCCCTGGGTGCCCACTAGTCCACCAGGTACCTCCAGTAAGAGCCACAGGGCTGAGTTGCAGAGAGGTGTTCCAGGCCATGCCCCTTTTTACACCTCTCTGCAACGCAGCCCTGTGGCGCTTACTGGAGGTACCTGGTGGGCTAGTCGGTCCCCAGGGACCCTCAGGACTCAAAGGAACTTAATCCCCCAACTTAAAACGCACCAGGGGCGCGTTTGCCCAATGGTGAAGGTAGGGGGCGGGGCCTGAGGTGATATGTGTGCAAACACGCCCTGTGGCGCGTTTTAAGTTAGGGAATTAATTCCTTTTCAATCCTGAGGTCCCCTGGGGGCCAGCTCCCTGGCGCATACTGGAGGTACCTGGTGGACTAGTTGGCCCCCAGGGGACCTCAAGATTGAGGAGGAATTAATTCCCCAACTTAAAATGCGCAACAGGGCGTGTTTGCACACATATCACCTCAGGCCCCGCCCCCTTCCTTCACCATTGTGCAAATATTCCTCTAAAATCAGCCGAACTAAGAATTCTAATTTACTCACCTGTTATCAGGAGAGAACCCAGGGCTGCATCTTTTAGCCCAGCACTGACCCTGAAAAGTAATTCTAAGCGTACTTACCAGTAACTTGTATTTCCTTCCATAGGAATCCATTGTGTGGTTTTCAACAGAAAAGTTTCGAAGTGTCCAATTTTGAAACATACAAATATTCCTCTAATATCAGCCGAACAACGAATTCCGATTTACTCACCTGTTATCAGGAGATAACCCAGGGCTGCATCTTTTAGCCCAGCACTGACCCTGAAAAGTAATTCTAAGCGTACTTACCAGTAACTTGTATTTCCTTCCATAGGAATCCATTGTGTGGTTTTCACCAGAAAAGTTTCTCTGTGTCCATTTTTGAAACGTACAAATATTCCTCTAAAATCAGACGAACTACGAATTCCGATTTACTCACCTGTTATCAGGAGAGAACCCAGGGCTGCATCTTTTAGCACAGCACTGACCCTGGAAAGTAGTTCTAAGCGTACTTACTAGTAACTTGTTTTTCCTTCCATAGCAATCCATTGTATGGTTTTCAGCAGAAAAGTTTCTGTGTCTATTTTCACAAACTACAAATATTCCTAAAAAATCGTCTGTATGACTTCAACACATTCTTTCAACTGTTTACAGGCGATTCACCAGTGCTGGATCCAGGATCCAACACTGAGTAAGAAAAAGTAACGATAACACTACTTACCTGCTAAGTGAATTTTCTGCCATAGGATAACATTGGTGATTCTATGTGAAAAAAATTTTGTGTCAACTTTTAAAATACAATAATATTCCTTAAAAATCACTACTGTAACCAAAACGCTTTTACTCAACTGTTTACAGGAGATGTCCAAGGACTGAATCTACGATCCAGTCCTGTGGTTAGAAAAGTAATCCATAAAGTAACTAATTGCATTTGACTAGAAATTCACATTGAGCTCAATGTTGCATTGTGTTTGAAATTGTGTTGCCCAATGCAACAACTGTAACTACTGTACTTAAAAATCTATTGCCTATTTGCAAAGTATTTAAACTAAAGTAATTCATTCGGAGAAAGTATATTTTGTATTGTAATGTCTAATGTAATTATAATGTAATAAAAAAAAATATATAAAAATAAATAGTTAAAAAAATTTAGTAAATCAGTATCAAAAAAATCAGTATAACAATTAATACATTAAAAATTGTTATTTACAATACCTTTGAAATTCACTGAAAAAACCTTAGGTTCCAGGCCTGATATAGTTAGGAATTAGCATTTAAAAAACCTTTGAAATTCACTGAAAAAACCATAGGTTTCAGGCCTGATATAGTTAGAAATTAGCATTTAAAAAACCTTTGAAATTCACTGCAAACCCATAGGTTTCAGGCCTGATATAGTTAGGAATTAGCATTTAAAAAACCTTAGAAATTCACTGAAAAAACAATCGGTTTTAGGGGCGTTATAGTTAGCTGGACATTTCATTTGAACAAAACCATTGAAATTCCTCCGATATACTTAGTTGTACTAACTACATCTCGTGCACCCGCAATCCACTGCTGATGATGTCACATATTACATCATTAATGACATGGTCAGTGACATCACTGATGACATCTCAAATGACATCACTGATGCCATCATCCACGTGACAATCAGATACACCTCAGCATACACTAGTATAACCTTTCATCACTCACTGTAAAATACAGAGTGCCAGATGTAATCACTTACCTATAGATTCACTCATACATGCTGTCAATGATCAATAGAACAGTATCAAATAAACGTATACACCTATATCAGCATTACACACCAGCACACATCCTAATCACTTATGAAGTCATCCTACTCACTTATCCCGTGCCATAAGTGGCCCGGGAGGGGGGCCATACGGCCCCCTTCCCCATTAATAAAAAAATAAAAAATCAATGGCCGGCCCCGGGGGATGGGGTCCCCGGGGCCTTAAGTGGCCAGAGGAGGGGGGCTACGCAGCCCCCTCTATAAAAGATTAAACGAGTTGGCCATGCCCTGGGGAATGGGGTCCCCGGGGCCCGGAATTGGCCATGGGAGGGGGGCCACGTGGCCCCCTTCCTGTAAATTTTTGGGGGAAATTTGAATTTTGGGGTGAGGCCCTGAGGGATGGGGTTCCCAGGGCCACAAAAAAGTAAAAGGAAGGGGGGCCACACAGCCCCCCTTTCAAAAAATATTTCTTTTTTTTAAAAAGACGTGATCGTCCCTAGGCCCCGCCCCTTCAGAAGCACACTCTGCAAACGCGCCCTGTGGCCCGTTTTGAATTGGGGAATTGATTCCCCTTCAATACTGGGGGTCCCTGGGTGCCAACTAGTCCACCAGGTACCTCCAGTAAGTGCCACAGGGCTGCGTTGCAGAGAGGTGTTCCAGGCCAAGCCCCTTTTTACACCTCTCTGCAACGCAGCCCTGTGGCGCTTACTGGAGGTACCTGGTGGGCTAGTTGGACCCCATGGACCCTCAGGATTCAAAGGGACTTAATCCCCCAACTTAAAACGCGCCAGGGGCGCTTTTGCACAATGGTGAAGGTAGGGGGCGGGGCCTGAGGTGATATGTGTGCAAACACGCCCTGTGGCGCGTTTTAAGTTGGGGAATTAATTCCTTTTCAATCCTGAGGTCCCCTGGGGGCCAGCTCCCTGGCGCATACTGGAGGTACCTGGTGGACTAGTTGGCCCGCAGGGGACCTCAGGATTGAGGAGGAATTAATTCTCCAACTTAAAACGCGCCACAGGGCTTGTTTGCACACATGTCACCTCAGGCCCCGCCCCCTTCCTTCACCATTGTGCAAATATTCCTCTAAAATCAGCCGAACTACGAATTCCAATTTACTCACCTGTTATCAGGAGAGAACCTAGGGCTGCATCTTTTAGCCCAGCACTGACTCTCAAAAGTAATTCTAAGCGTACTTACCAGTAACTTGTATTTCCTTCCATAGGAATCCATTGTGTGGTTTTCAACAGAAAAGTTTCGAAGTGTCCAATTTTGAAACATACAAATATTCCTCTAATATCAGCCGAACAACGAATTCCGATTTACTCACCTGTTATCAGGAGATAACCCAGGGCTGCATCTTTTAGCCCAGCACTGACCCTGAAAAGTAATTCTAAGCATACTTACCAGTAACTTGTATTTCCTTCCATAGGAATCCATTGTGTGGTTTTCACCAGAAAAGTTTCTCTGTGTCCATTTTTGAAACGTACAAATATTCCTCTAAAATCAGACGAACTACGAATTCCGATTTACTCACCTGTTATCAGGAGAGAACCCAGGGCTGCATCTTTTAGCCCAGCACTGACCCTGGAAAGTAGTTCTAAGCGTACTTACTAGTCACTTGTATTTCCTTCCATAGCAATCCATTGTATGGTTTTCAGCAGAAAAGTTTCTGTGTCTATTTTCACAAACTGCAAATATTCCTAAAAAATCGTCTGTATGACTTAAACACATTCTTTCAACTGTTTACAGGCGATTCACCAGTGCTGGATCCAGGATCCAACACTGAGTAAGAAAAAGGAACGATAACACTACTTACCTGCTAAGTGAATTTTCTGCCATAGGATAACATTGGTGATTCTATGTGAAAAAAAATTTGTGTCAACTTTTAAAATACAATAATATTCCTTAAAAATCACTACTGTAACCAAAACGCTTTTACTCAACTGTTTACAGGAGATGTACAAGGACTGAATCTACGATCCAGTCCTCTGGTTAGAAAAGTAATCCATAAAGTAACTAATTGCATTTGACTAGAAATTCACATTGAGCTCAATGTTGCATTGTGTTTGAAATTGTGTTGCCCAATGCAACAACTGTAACTACTGTACTTAAAAATCTATTGCCAATTTGCAAAGTATTTAAACTAAAGTAATTCATTCTGAGAAAGTATATTTTGTATTGTAATGTCTAATGTAATTATAATGTAATAAAAAAAAAATATAAAAATAAATAGTTAAAAAAATTTAGTAAATCAGTATCAAAAAAATCAGTATAACAATTAATACATTAAAAATTGTTATTTACAATACCTTTGAAATTCACTGAAAAAACCATAGGTTCCAGGCCTGATATAGTTAGGAATTAGCATTTAAAAAACCTTTGAAATTCACTGAAAAAACCATAGGTTTCAGGCCTTATATAGTTAGAAATTAGCATTTAAAAATCTTTGAAATTCACTGCAAACCCATAGGTTTCAGGCCTGATATAGTTAGGAATTAGCATTTAAAAAACCTTAGAAATTCACTGAAAAAACAATCGGTTTTAGGGGCGTTATAGTTGGCTGGACATTTCACTCGAACAAAACCATTGAAATTCCTCCGATATAGTTAGTTGTACTAACTACATCTCACGCACCCGCAATCCACTGCTGATGATGTCACATATTACATTATTAATGACATGGTCAGTGACATCACTGATGACATCTCAAATGACATCACTGATGCCATCATCCACGTGACAATCAGATACACCTCATCATACACTAGTATAACCTTTCATCACTCACTGTAAAATACAGAGTGCCAGATGTAATCACTTACCTATAGATTCACTCATACATGCTGTCAATGATCAATAGAACAGTATCAAATAAACGTATACACCTATATCAGCATTACACACCAGCACACATCCTAATCACTTATGAAGTCATCCTACTCACTTATCCCGTGCCATAAGTGGCCCGGGAGGGGGGCCATGAGGCCCCCCTTCCCATTAATAAAAAAATAAAAAATCAATGGCCGGCCCCGGGGGATAGGGTCCCCGGGGCCTTAAGTGGCCAGAGGAGGGGGGCTACGCAGCCCCCTCCATAAAAGATTAAACGAGTTGGCCATGCCCTGGGGAATGGGGTCCCCGGGGCCCGGAATTGGCCATGGGAGGAGGGCCACGTGGCCCCCTTCCTGTAAATTTTTGGGGGAAATTTGAATTTGGGGGTGAGGCCCTGGGGGATGGGGTTCCCAGGGCCACAAAAAAGTAAAAGGAAGGGGGGCCTCACAGCCCCCCTTTCAAAACATATTTCTTTTTTTTAAAAAGACGTGATCGTCCCTAGGCCCCGCCACTTCAGAAGCACACTCTGCAAACGCGCCCTGTGGCCCGTTTTGAATTGGGGAATTGATTCCCCTTCAATACTGGGGGTCCCTGGGTGCCAACTAGTCCACCAGGTACCTCCAGTAAGTGCCACAGGGCTGCGTTGCAGAGAGGTGTTCCAGGCCAAGCCCCTTTTTACACCTCTCTGCAACGCAGCCCTGTGGCGCTTACTGGAGGTACCTGGTGGGCTAGTTGGACCCCAGGGACCCTCAGGATTCAAAGGGACTTAATCCCCCAACTTAAAACGCGCCAGGGGTGCTTTTGCACAATGGTGAAGGTAGGGGGCGGGGCCTGAGGTGATATGTGTGCAAACACGCCCTGTGGCGTGTTTTAAGTTGGGGAATTAATTCCTTTTCAATCCTGAGGTCCCCTGCGGGCCAGCTCCCTGGCGCATACTGGAGGTACCTGGTGGACTAGTTGGCCCGCAGGGGACCTCAGGATTGAGGAGGAATTAATTCCCCAACTTAAAACGCGCCACAGGGCTTGTTTGCACACATGTCACCTCAGGCCCCGCCCCCTTCCTTCACCATTGTGCAAATATTCCTCTAAAATCAGCCGAACTACGAATTCCAATTTACTCACCTGTTATCAGGAGAGAACCTAGGGCTGCATCTTTTAGCCCAGCACTGACTCTCAAAAGTAATTCTAAGCGTACTTACCAGTAACTTGTATTTCCTTCCATAGGAATCCATTGTGTGGTTTTCAACAGAAAAGTTTCGAAGTGTCCAATTTTGAAACGTACAAATATTCCTCTAAAATCAGATGAACTACGAATTCCAATTTACTCTCCTGTTATCAGGAGAGAACCCAGGACTGCATCTTTTAGCCCAGCACTGACCCTGGAAAGTGGTTCTAAGCGTACTTACTAGTAACTTGTATTTCCTTCCATAGCAATCCATTGTATGGTTTTCAGCAGAAAAGTTTCTGTGTCTATTTTCACAAACGAAAAATATTCCTAAAAAATCGTCTGTATGACTTAAACACATTCTTTGAACTGTTTACAGGCGATTCACCAGTGCTGGATCCAGGATCCAACACTGAGTAAGAAAAAGTAATGATAACACTACTTACCTGCTAAGTGAGTTTTCTGCCATAGGATAACATTGGTGATTCTATGTGAAAAAAAATGTGTGCCAACTTTTAAAATTCAATAATATTCCTTAAAAATCATTACTGTAACCAAAACGCTTTTACTCAACTGTTTACAGGAGATGTCCAAGGACTGAATCTAGGATCCAGTCCTGTGGTTAGAAAAGTAATCCATAAAGTAACTAATTGCATTTGACTAGAAATTCACATTGAGCTCAATGTTGCATTGTGTTTGAAATGGTGTTGCCCATTGCATCAACTGTAACTACTGTACTTAAAAATCTATTACCTATTTGCAAAGTATTTAAACTAAAGTAATTCATTCTGAGAAAGTATATTTTGTATTGGAATGTATAATGTAATTATAATGTAATAAAAATATATATATATAAAATAAATAGTTTAAATAATGTAGTAAATCAGTATCAAAAAAATCAGTATAACAATTAATACAATAAAAATTGTCATTTACAATACCTTTGAAATTCACTGAAAAAACCATAGGTTCCAGGCCTGATATAGTTAGGAATTAGCATTTAAAAAACCTTTGATTGTCACTGAAAAAAACATAGGTTTCAGGCCTGATATAGTTAGGAATTAGCATTTAAAAAACCTTTGAAATTCACTGCAAACCCATAGGTTTCAGGCCTGATATAGTTAGGAATTAGCATTTAAAAAACCTTAGAAATTCACTGAAAAAACAATCGGTTTTAGGGGCGTTATAGTTAGCTGGACATTTCACTCGAACAAAACCATTGAAATTCCTCCGATATAGTTAGTTGTACTAACTACATCTCGCGCACCCGCAATCCACAGCTGATGATGTCACATATTACATCATTCATGACATGGTCAGTGACATCACTGATGACATCTCAAATGACATCACTGATGCCATAATCCACGTGACAATCAGATACACATCATCATACACTAGTATAACCTTTCATCACTCACAGTAAAATACAGAGTGCCAGATGTAATCACTTACCTATAGATTCACTCATACATTTTGTCAATGATCAATAGAACAGTATCAAATAAACGTATACACCTATATCAGCATTATTTTATTTATTTATTTGCGGTTTTTGTAGAGCGCAACACTCATCCCAGGGGATATCACGGTGCTTATACCAAGCAGAAACTACTGATGACTGATACTGAAAAGTTTAGAAATTGGGGAAGAGGTGGGTTTTCAGCTTTTTTCGGAACAGGAGATAATTTGTGGTATGTCTTAAGTCGATAGGAAGCTCATTCCACCTCTTTGCTGCCAAGTAAGAAAAGGAACGGCCACCTGTTCTAACTTTATAAATACGTTTAGTCCTAACCAATGCCGATTGAAGTGATTGTAGGTTCCTAGTAGGGACATAAAATTCGATCTTCCCTTGAAGAATAGTGGGACCAGTCTTATGCAGAGCCCTATGAGCATGGCTGAGCAATTTAAAGGCAGTCCTCTGGCGCATCGGAAGCCAATGAAGTTTCTTCAAACATTCCGATGCCGAGTCTAACTTGCCTTTGTTGCAAATAAGTTTGGCCGCCGAATTCTGCAATACCTGTAGGCGAGAGAACAGATGTTCATTCATCCCAACAAACAGTGCATTGCCATAGTCTAAACGACTAACCAATAGGGCCTGTGTGACCGAACGTCTACAGTCCAGAGGTATCCAGGGAAATAACCTAGCGAGAAGTTTTAGGATGGCGAAACCTTTGCCACAGAGGGATCGCACATGCTCCTTCATAGACAAGGCGTCATCCAGGATGATCCCCAGGTTCCTGGCATGTTGTTTTGGAGATGGGGCCAGACCCAATGAGGGTGGCCACCACGAGGCATCCCACACCCGTTTGGCACCACCAAACAGAAGAATCTCAGATTTTTCTGCATTCAACTTGCGGCAGTGTGAATGCATCCACTGGGCCATTTCTGAGAGGCAGTCATGTAATTTGGTTTTAGTGATATCAGGCTTCTCATCCAAGGCCACCATCAGCTGCGTGTCATCCGCATAGGAGCAGATGCCAATGCCCCACTTCCTTCCAATGTCGGCGAGAGATGACATAAAGACATTGAAAAGAGTGGGGCTCAATGAGGCACCCTGGGGGACCCCGCAGCCGATGGAGTTAGGCCTGGAATGGAACTGACCCATATGTACTGCCTGAGTGCGGTTGCTCAAAATAGAGTGCAGCCAGCTCAATGCAGTGGATTGAACTCCTTTGCTCCGAAGTATGTCCAACAGGCAATTGTGGGATACCGTGTCAAACGCTGCTGACAGGTCAAGCAGTATCAGTGCCACTGCCCCACCTTGATTGGTGGAGGATCTGACACTGTCCGACACTGCCAGCAACGCTGCCTCGGTGCTGTTGTTAGCTTTGAAGCCCGTCTGGGAGGGATCCAGGAGGAGGTTGGTTTCCAGGTACCTTGTCAGTTGTACATTGACCAGTTTCTCCAGAACTCTGGAGAGATAGGGATGCTGGGAGATGGGTCTATAGTTCTCTGGGTTGAGAAAGTCAGATCCAGCTTTCTTCAAGAGGGGGATCACCGAAGCGTGCTTCCAAGCATCAGGGAAAATGGCAGTTCTTAGTGATTCATTAAAGAGTTGTGTGATCAAGGGACAGAGCGTGGACGCAATCTTTGAGAACACAAAATGGGGGCAGGGTTCCTAGGGGGAACCGGATTTGACTGTGTTCATGGCTGCTAAGACCTCGTCCACTGAGAGTGGTTCAAAGCCAGTTAAAAGGGGTGTAGTTGCCGAGTCTGGTGGGGCTGTTGGTGCTTCTGTTATGATCGCAGTATTGGGGGGTTTATCTGTGTTACTGTGAGCATGTTGGGGGGTGAAAGTAGAGTAGATTATCTTAATTTTCTCAGCAAAGAAGGTGCTAATACGGTCACAGGCCTCAACCGAAGGAGTGAGTGTTTGAGAAATGCTAGATGGTTTGCTAAGCTCCTTCACGATTTTGAACAGTTCCTTAGCTGAGTTACTGTTTTCTTGAATGCGCTGGGTAAAATAATCTTTCTTTGCATTTTTTATGGCAAGGGTATACAGTTTCCGATTAAGGACATAATTTAATCTGGCTACACTGTCCTTGGACTGTCTCCAAAGATGTTCAAGTTTTTGACATTCCCTTTTAAGATTTTTTAAATGGGGGGTGTACCATTTCTCCGTTATAGCTTTTTTCCTAGGTTCCCGCATCGGGGCTAGTTTGTTTAATATTTGCAGTATTCCAGCATCTAGTAAGGTGACATCAGTACAGACAGAGGAATCCTCCGGGAATTTAAAATTGGCCTCTTGAAAATAATTATCGAAATTAGGTTCATTAACTAACCTCCAGGCTTGTTTAGAGATCTGGGGGACTGCCTTGGGTTTCAGAGACTTGCAGGGAAGGTCGAGTGAGAAAGATATAAGGGAATGGTCCGTCCAGGAATGAGGCTGGACCTCACGTATGTTAGTGGATTCAATGTTGGTAAAAAGTAGGTCCAGTGTGTGGCCAGCTGTGTGAGTGGGGCCCACTACCCACTGCTTAAGGTTAAGGATCTCCATATCATATTCCAGTTGGGAAGCTCCCAGAGCATCCATTTTCTCATAGTGAATATTGAAATCGCCAACAATTAGGTAGTTTTTATATTTTAAACAGAGTGGCAGGAGTTGGTTGAGTAATTTAGCGCCAAGATTGTCTTGTTGTCCAGGGGGGTTGTATATTACTGCTCCAGTTAAGATGGTGAGACCCTCATGGAGTACTCTAAAAGGTAAGATCTGATGTTCGTTGTGGGCAACTATTGGTTCCGCAAAGCATGCTAAATGCTCCCTAAATATCACAGCGACCCCCCCTCCTCTTTTACCAGATAAATCTTGCGTAATAATTTTATAATTAAAGGGGAGGGCGTTAGCTAGATCCGGGGCATTAGTATCGGATAGCCAGGTTTCAGTAATGAAAACCAGGTCCGGGGTCTTGGATGTAAGTAAGTCCCAAATATCCAGAGCATGTCTAGGTAGGGATCTGGCATTGAGGAATAAACAGTTGAGGTTCATGTGATTGTTAACGTGGATTGTGTGATGGCCTAAAGGAGATTGATCCATGCTAGACCAACGACAAGCGAGGCAGGAAATAGGTCCATAGGATGATCCTGGGCCCGTTTGAATACATAGCCTTTCATTATTGCCCTTTTTATCAGCATAGGCTAGCAACTCGCTACGAGAGTAGCGGATGGGCGTGGACAACTTTCGAATGAAATCAGCAGGGGGTATGGTCCCTGGTCCCGGCTGGTCGCGGACGGGCGCAGATGGGCTTACCTTAGGCGCACCTTCGGCGCGCCATTGACGCACCCGCTGCGCCCGTCCGCACATTGGAATAAATAGGGGGGGAAGCGCGGGCTCCTGGCTCCGCCCTCCGGCTCGCAGGGGCTGACCCCTGATTGATCTGCCGGTCTGCCTAACTCCCCTTTGGCTCTCCACGCAATCGGCACTCAGCCGTGGTGGAACGGAGCCCGGGGATTGGCAGCCAGAATTTTTAGGGGAAGAGGAGCAGCCTAACTCGCTGTCGTCCTCACAGTATTCGTGCAAATCACAATTTAAAATGCGTGCAGGTTCGAAATGAGGGCAGTACAATAAACAATTTTAAAAGCGACCAGAATCGGTGCAGGTAATCAATTTAAAAAATACGAGCAAGGTCAGTGCAAATATACAATTATAAACAAGCATATCAAACAAACACAGCGCTGCAGCTACAGTAGCGATTCCACAGAGGTATGCTGCGCGACTGCTGAGGCCTAAAGTTAAATAGGGGGAAGCGCGGGCTCCTGGCTCCGCCCTCCGGCTCGCAGGGGCTGACCCTTGATTGGTCTGCCGGTCTGCCTAACTCCTCTTTGGCTCTCCACGCAATCGGCACTCAGCCGTGGTGGAACGGAGCCCGGGGATTGGCAGCCAGAATTTTTAGGGGAAGAGGAGCAGCCTAACTCGCTGTCGTCCTCACAGTATTCGTGCAAATCACAATTTAAGATGCGGGCAGGTTCGAAATGCGGGCAGTGCAATAAACAATTTTAAAAGCGACCAGAATCGGTGCAGGTAATCAATTTTAAAAATATGAGCAAGGTCAGTGCAAATATACAATTATAAACAAGCATATAAAACAAACACAGCGCTGCAGCTACAGTAGCGATTCCACAGAGGTATGCTGCGCGACTGCTGAGGCCTAAAGTTAAATAGGGGGAAGCGCGGGCTCCTGGCTCCGCCCTCCGGCTCGCAGGGGCTGACCCCTGATTGGTCTGCCGGTCTGCCTAACTCCCCTTTGGCTCTCCACGCAATCGGCACTCAGCCGTGGTGGAACGGAGCCCGGGGATTGGCAGCCAGAATTTTTAGGGGAAGAGGAGCAGCCTAACTCGCTGTCGTCCTCATAGTATTCGTGCAAATCACAATTTAAAATGCGGGCAGGTTCGAAATGCGGGCAGTGCAATAAACAATTTTAAAAGCGACCAGCATCGGTGCAGGTAATCAATTTTAAAAATACGAGCAAGGTCAGAGCAAATATACAATTATAAACAAGCATATAAAACAAACTCAGCGCTGCAGCTACAGTAGCGATTCCACAGAGGTATGCTGCGCGACTGCTGAGGCCTAAAGTTAAATAGGGGGAAGCGCGGGCTCCTGGCTCCGCCCTCCGGCTCGCAAGGGCTGACCCCTGATTGGTCTGCTGGTCTGCCTAACTCCCCTTTGGCTCTCCACGCAATCGGCACTCAGCCGTGGTGGAACGGAGCCCGGGGATTGGCAGCCAGAATTTTAGGGGAAGAGGAGCAGCCTAACTCGCTGTCGTCCTCATAGTATTCGTGCAAATCACAATTTAAAATGCGGGCAGGTTCGAAATGCGGGCAGTGCAATAAACAATTTTAAAAGCGTCCAGCATCGGTGCAGGTAATCAATTTTAAAAATACGAGCAAGGTCAGAGCAAATATACAATTATAAACAAGCATATAAAACAAACACAGCGCTGCAGCTACAGTAGCGATTCCACAGAGGTATGCTGCGCGACTGCTGAGGCCTAAAGTTAAATAGGGGGAAGCACGGGCTCCTGGCTCCGCCCTCCGGCTCACAGGGGCTGACCCCTGATTGGTCTGCCTGTCTGCCTAACTCCCCTTTGGCTCTCCACGCAATCGGCACTCAGCCGTGGTGGAACGGAGCCCGGGGATTGGCAGCCAGAATTTTTAGGGGAAGAGGAGCAGCCTAACTCGCTGTCGTCCTCACAGTATTCGTGCAAATCACAATTTAAAATGCGCGCAGGTTCGAAATGCGGGCAGTGCAATAAACAATTTTAAAAGCGACCAGAAACGGTGCAGGTAATCAATTTTAAAAATACGAACAAGGTCAGTGCAAATATACAATTATAAACAAGCATATAAAACAAACATAGCGCTGCAGCTACAGTAGCGATTCCACAGCGGTATTACACACCAGCACACATCCTAATCACTTATGAAGTCATACTACTCACATATCCCGGGCCATAAGTGGCCCGGGAGGGGGGCACGCGGCCCCCCTCCCCATTAATAAAAAAATAAAAAATCAATGGCCGGCCCCTGGGGATGGGGTCCCCGGGGCCTTAAGTGGCCAGAGAAGGGGGGCTACGCAGCCCCCCTCCATAAAAAGGTTAAACGAGTTGGCCATGCCCCGGGGGATGGGGTCCACGGGGCCCAGAATTGGCCATGGGAGGGGGGCCATGTGGCCCCCTTCCTGTAAATTTTTGGGGGAATTTTGAATTTGGGGGTGAGGCCCTGGGGGATGGGGTCCCCAGGGCCACAAAAAAAGTAAAAAGATGGGGGTCACACAGCCCCCCTTTCAAAAAATATATATATTTTTTAAAAAGACGTGATCATCCCTAGGCCCCGCCCCTTCAGAAGCACACTCTGCAAATGCGCCCTGTGGCACGTTTTAAATTGGGGAATTGATTCCCCTTCAATACTGGGGTTCCCTGGGTGCCAACTAGTCCACCAGGTACCTCCAGTAAGCGCCACAGGGCTGCGTTGCAGAGAGGTGTTCCAGGCCAAGCCCCTTTTTACACCTCTCTGCAACGCAGCCCTGTGGCACTTACTGGAGGTACCTGGTGGGCTAGTTGGACCCCAGGGACCCTCAGGATTCAAAGGGACTTAATCCCCCAACTTAAAACGCGCCAGGGGCGCGTTTGCACAATGGTGAAGGTAGGGGGTGGGGCCTGAGGTGATATGTGTGCAAACATGCCCTGTGGCGCGTTTCAAGTTGGGGAATTAATTCCTCTTCAATCCTGAGG
The DNA here is from genome assembly GCF_964204655.1 of Triturus cristatus. Lineage (NCBI taxonomy): Eukaryota > Metazoa > Chordata > Amphibia > Caudata > Salamandridae > Triturus > Triturus cristatus. The sequence goes on from NC_140588.1 coordinate 518,149,362, forward strand.
TCCCCTGGGGGCCAGCTCCCTGGCGCATACTGGAGGTACCTGGTGGACTAGTTGGCCCCCAGGGGACCTCAGGATTGAGGAGGAATTAATTCTCCAACTTAAAACGCGCCACAGGGCGTGTTTGCACACATATCACCTCAGGCCCCGCCCCCTTCCTTCACCATTGTGCAAATATTCCTCTAAAATCAGCCGAACTACAAATTCCGATTTACTCACCTGTTATCAGGAGAAAACCCAGGGCTGCATCTTTTAGCCCAGCACTGACCCTGAAAAGTAATTCTAAGCGTACTTACCAGTAACTTGTATTTCCTTCCATAGGAATCCATTGTGTGGTTTTCAACAGAAAAGTTTAGAAGTGTCCAATTTTGAAACGTACAAATATTCCTCTAAAATGAGCCGAACTACGAATTCCGATTTACTCACCTGTTATCAGGAGATAACCCAGAGCTGCATCTTTTAGCCCAGCACTGACCCTGAAAAGTAATTCTAAGCGTACTTACCAGTAACTTGTATTTCCTTACATAGGAATCCATTGTGTGGTTTTCACCAGAAAAGTTTCTATGTTTCCATTTTTGAAACGTACAAATATTCCTCTAAAATCAGACGAACTCCGAATTCCGATTTACTCACCTGTTATCAGGAGAGAACCCTGGGCTGCATCCTTTAGCCCAGCACTGACCCTGGAAAGTAGTTCTAAGCGCACTTACTAGTAACTTGTATTTCCTTCCATAGCAATCCATTGTATGGTTTTCAGCAGAAAAGTTTCTGTGTCTATTTTCACAAACTAAAAATATTCCTAAAAAATCGTCTGTATGACTTAAACACATTCTTTCAACTGTTTACAGGCGATTCACCAGTGCTGGATCCAGGATCCAACACTGAGTAAGAAAAAGTAACGATAACACTACTTACCTGCTAAGTGAATTTTCTGCCATAGGATAACATTGGTGATTTTATGTGAAAATTTTTTTATGTCAACTTAGAATACAACAATATTCCTTAAAAATCACTTATGCAACCAAAACGCTTTTACTCAACTGTTTACAGGAGATGTCCAAGGACTGAATCTAGGATCCAGTCCTGTGGTTAGAAAAGTAATCCATAAAGTAACTAATTGCATTTGACTAGAAATTCACATTGAGCTCAATGTTGCATTGTGTTTGAAATTGTGTTGCCCATTGCAACAACTGTAACTCCTGTACTTAAAAATCAATTGCCTATTTGCAAAGTATTTAAACTAAAGTAATTCATTCTGAGAAAGTATATTTTGTATTGTAATGTATAATGTAATTATAATGCAATAAAAAAATATATATCTAAAAATAAATAGATTAAAAAATGTAGTAAATCAGTATTAAAAAAATCTGTATAACATTATCCCCTTCAGTGCCACGCCCTTTCCCCGCCCTGTGCCGGGCGTTACATTAGCGGGCGGGGTTCATGACGAGATAGTCTCGTCATGGGCACAGCGCAACCGTGCTCCATGACGAGACTATCTCTTCATGGGCACTAAAGAGGTTAAAAATTGTCATTTACAATACCTTTGAAATTCACTGAAAAAACTATAGGTTTCAGGCCTGATATAGTTAGGAATTAGCATTTAAAAAACCTTTGAAATTCACTGAAAAAACCATAGGTTTCAGGCCTGATATAGTTAGGAATTAGCATTTAAAAAACCTTTGAAATTCACTGCAAACCCATAGGTTTCAGGCCTGATATAGTTAGGAATTAGCATTTAAAAAACCTTAGAAATTCACTGAAAAAACAATAGGTTTTAGGGGCGTTATAGTTAGCTGGACATTTCACTCAAACAAAACCATTGAAATTCCTCCGATATAGTTAGTTGTACTAACTACATCTCGCGCACCCGCAATCCACTGCTGATGATGTCACATATTACATCATTCATGACATGGTCAGTGACATCACTGATGCCATCATCCACGTGACAATCAGATACACCTCATCATACTCTAGTATAACCTTTCATCAGTCACTGTAAAATACAGAGTGCCAGATGTAATCACTTACCTATAGATTCACTCATACATGCTGTCAATGATCAATAGAACAGTATCAAATAAACGTATTAACATATATCAGCATTACACACCAGCACACATCCTAATCACTTATGAAGTCATCCTACTCACTTATCAAACAATGGATCATACTTACTTTTACTTAGCTATACACTTATATAAACACCACTTCATCTATTCATATAGATACTAACATACTTAGTGTGTTATAAAAACACTACTACAAGTATACAGTTATCCATACAGTCACTCATACAGTCACTGACTCTTATGTATACTTATTTCTATACAACAACTGTCACATACACTGGCTTTTATTTTTCTAGTTTGTTAGACATGTACCATTGAGACATATGTTGTCTCATCGCCACACCCATAACGATATTCACTCACCCAAACAACTGTTATAACATGTAGTTTTAACTTCATATACCTACTGAATCAACTATTCACACATCTTTGGGCAGTCATACACCCCCCACTGAACCACACACACATTCACTCTCCCATACAAATACTCAGTTAACTAATCAATAACTAATATAGACTTTCACGTAGCTGGTAACCAACTGGTGCAGCAGTTTACACAACAATTGACAAAGTGCTACAGATATTCACACAATTTAGTCACTATCCAATATATTTAGTGAGACACTATAAATTAGTCAAGTAAACAGTCAATCACACTGCTACTAAATCCTCCATCCAGATATTTATATTTATATATTCACACATTGTTCAATGCAAATTGCTATATATATATAATACATATTTAAATAACGAACCAAACCACATTCACTGGATGATGTCATCAGTGATGTCATTTGAGATGTCATCAGTGATGTCACTGACCATGTCATGAATGATGTAATATGTGACATCATCAGCAGTGGATTGCGGGCGGGCGAGATGTAGTTAGTACAACTAACTATATCGGAGGAATTTCAATGGTTTTGTTTGAGTGAAATGTCCAGCTAACTATAACACTCCTAAAACCTATTGGTTTTTTCAGTGAATTTCTAAGGTTTTTTAAATGCTAATTCCTAACTATATCAGGCCTGAAACCTATGGTTTTTTCAGTGAATATATATGTATATATATTACCATCCCTGCAGTACGCTGGAAGACTGAGGACACAGGGACACAAAAAGAAATCCAAATAAATGTAAGTGTTCTCTAACAGCCTATTGTTGGCTGCTATTATGGGTCTGCCTGGGGGATCCGTTTTGTGTTTATGCACCTTGGGTTACATTGAGAAGCATGGTGCAGTGGGAAATGTTATTATCAGAAATTGGTACTCAGTGATGTCATCAATGATGTCACTGACCATGTCATGATTGATGTAATATGTGAGGTCATAAGCAGTGCATTGCGGGGGCGAGAGTTATAGTTAGCTGAGCTAACTATAACGGGGGAATTTCTATGCTTTTATGCAAGTTAAATGTCCAAATAACTATAACTTTCCCTAAAACTATGGCTTTTTCAGTGAATTTCTAAGGTTTCTTAAATGCTAATTTCTAACTATAACGTGCCTGAAACCTATGGTTTTTCAGTGAATTTCAAAGATTTTTTAAATGTTGATTTTTAACTATAACGTGCCTGAAACCTATGGTTTTTTAAGTGGATTTCAAAGGTTTTTCAAATGCTAGTTTCTAACTATGCCTATAGAGGTAGGACATGTGAAGAAAGAAGAACAAATGCACAGAAAGAAGCAAAAGACATGCAGAAAGAAGCAACAGAAGTCCACAAAGACGCAGAAAAGTGCAGGAAGAAGCAGAAAATGTGCAGATAGAACCAACAGAGGAGCAGAAAGAGGCCTTGTTGCAAAATCATCCTGTGTCCACAACTTTTTCAGACTGGTACTGGTGGTAACTGACTCTGACTAACCAGGCCTAGAGCCAGTGCTATGCTAAAAGACACTTAGAATACAGTGAAAACAACTACATACACTAGGGAACACAAGCGTTGGGGTACTCCTGTGATTAGCATGACCTCCTCTGTAAGGCCCTAGTACATATTAGGGCAGGGGGATTAAAACTACCTCTTAAAACATGCTACGGGGCGTGTTTGCACAGTGGTGAAGGAAGGGGGGGCCTGAGGTGACATGTGTGTAAACACGCCCTGTGGCCGTTTTAAGTTGGGAGATTAAGTCCCCTTTAATCCTGATGGTCCCTGGGGTCCAACTATCCAACCATGTACCTCCAGTAAGTGCCACAGAGCTGAATTGCTGAAAGGTGTAAAAAGGGGCGTGGCCTGGCCCACCTCTCCGCAACGCAGCGCAGTGGCGCGTACTGAAGGTACCTGATGGGGTTGTTGGCCCCCAGGGACCCTCAGGATTGAAGAGGAATTAATTCTCCAACTTACAACGCACCACAGGTCGTGTTTGCACACATGTCACCTCAGGCCCCGCCCCCTCCCTTCACCACTGTGCAAACGCGCCCCATGGTGCATTTTAAGTTGGGGGATTAAGTACCCTTGAATCCTGATGGTCCCTGTGGTCCAACTAGCCCACCAGGGACCTCCAGTAAGCGCCACAGAGCTGCGTTGCAGAGAGGTGTAAAAAGGGGCATGACCTTGACCACCTCTCTGCAACGCAGCGCAGTGGTGCTTACTGGGAGCATCTGGTGGGCTAGTTGGCCCCAAGGCCCTCATGATTGAAAGGGAATTAATTCCCCAACTTTAAATGCGCCACAGGGCGTGTTTGCACACATGGCACCTCAGGTGCCGCCCCCTCCCTTCACCACTGTGTAAACGCGCCTCATGGCGCGTTTTACGTTGAGGGATAACGTCCCCTTCAATCCAGAGGGCCCCTGGGGGCCAACTAGCCTACCAGGTACCTCCAATAAGTGCTATAGATCTACGCTGCAGAGAGGTATAAAAAGAGGCGTGGCCTGGACCACCTCTGTGCAACGCAGCACAGTGGCACTTACTGGAAGCATCTGGTGGGCTAGTTGGCCCCCAGGGGCCCTCAGGATTGAGAGGAAATGAATTGCCCAACTTTAAACATGCCACAGGGCGTGTGCGAACACATGTCACCTCAGGCCCCGCCCCCTCCATTCACCACTGTGCAAATGCGCCCTGTGGCCCATTTTAAGTTGGGAGATTAAGTCCATTTGAATCCTGAGGGTCCCTGGGGTCCAACTAGCCCACGAGGTACCTCCAGTAAGCGCCACAGAGCTGCGTTGCAGAGAGGTGTAAGAAGGGGCGTGGCCTCTGAACACCTCTCTGCAACGCAGCTCCCTGGTGCATACTGGAGGTACCTGGGGGGCTAGTTGGCCCCCAGGGACCCTCAGTATTCAATGGGAATTAATTCCCCAACTTACAACGCGCCAGGGGGCATGTTTGCACAGTGGTGAAGGGAGGGGCGGGGCCTGAGTTGACATGTGTGCAAGCACACCCTGTGGCACGTTTTAAGTTGGGGAATTAATTCCTCGTCAATCCTGAGGGTCCCTGGGGGCCCACTAGCCCACCAGGTACCTCCAGTAAGCACCACTGCGCTGCGCTGCAGAGAGGTGGCCCAGGCCTTGCCCCTTTTTACACCACTCTGCAATGCAGCTCTGTGGCACTTACTGGAGGTATGTAGTGGGCTAATTGGACCCCAGGGACCCTCAGGATAGAAGAGGAATTAATTCCCCAACTTAAAACGCGCCACAGGGCTTGTTTGAACACATGTCACCTCAGGCCCTGCCCCCTCCCTTCACCACTGTGCAAACGCACCCTGTGGTGTGTTGTAATTTGGAGGATTAAGTCCCCTTGAATCCTGAGGGTCCCTGGGGTCCAACTAGCCCACCAGGTACCTCCAGTAAGCGCCACAGAGCTGCATTGCAGAGAGGTGTAATAAGGGGCATGGCCTGGACCTCTCTGCAACGCAGCCCTGTGACACTTACTGGAGGCACCTGGTGGGCTAGTTGGCCCTCAGGTACCCCCAGTATTGAAGGGGAATTAATTCTCCAACTTAAAACGCACCACAGGGTGCGTTTGCAGAGTGTTGCTGGGAGGGGGCAGGGCCTCCGGCACGATCGCATGTGTTTGGCAATTTCTTTTTGGGCTTTGTGGCCCCACTTCTTTTTACTTTTATTGGGCCCTAGGGACCCCATCTCCCAGGGCCTGACCCCCATTAAAAAAAAATATATATATATTAACGGGAAGTGGGCCGCGTGGGTCCCCCCCCCCCATGGCCAATACCAGCCCCGGGGACCCCGGGGCATGGCCAAATATTTTTTTTAAATTATGAAGGGTGGCTGCGTGGCCCCCTCCTGAGGCCTCTACTGGCCCTGGGGACCCAATCCAAGGGGCCGGCCTTTATTTTTTTTTTCTTCTTTGGGTGGGGGGCCGCGTGGTCCCCTTCCGGGCCGCTTCTGGGCCTGCGGACCCCATCCCCCGGGGCCTGGCCATTGCGTATTGTTTTGGGGGGCCTGCCTTTTTTTATGTTTGTAGGGGAGGGGGGATGCGTGGCCCCCCTCCCGGGCTGTGTGGCCCCCCTCCCGGCCCACTTCTGGCCCCGGGGACCCCATCCCCTGGGGCTGGCCCTATCTGTTGGGGACCATGGGGGGTCCCCAATCCCCCCCACGGTCCCGCCAGCTCCCCATGTCCTGCAGGAGCCGGCATTGCTTTTCCACACGGGGAGCTGCTAAGATGCAGCTCCCCGTGTAAAAAAGCAATCTGGTTTGAATTTTGGAAGAGAGAGCAGGTTTCCTGCTCTCTCTTCCAAAATCCAAACCACAGTTTGCTATGGCAGGGACTCCCGCCATGCCATAGCAAACTAAAGTGTCCCGGGGTGGGCACCCTGGAACACTGCAGGAGCCGGCCCTGGGGGGTGGCGGTCCCCAGGGCCATCACAGGCTCCAGGAGGGGGGCCGCACGGCCCCGCTCCCAACATCTGAACAGCCCTGGGGAGGTGGTGGTCCCAAGGGCTCGGGGGTCCGTTACGGACCCCCAAATTTAAATATTAGGGCCCCGGGGGGGGTGGCGGTCCCCGGGGTGTGTGGGGTGGCTCGAACCTCACCACACAGGTATATATATTTTTTTAAAGAAGCCCCGGGGGGTGGCAGTCCCCGGGACTGCAGGGGGGGCAGTGTGCCCCCTGCGATTATCATTAATGAAAGTCCTGGAGGGTGGCGGTTCCTGGGGCTTGGGTGGGACTTACAGGCCCCCCAACTAAGGCCCCCCCAACTTTAAAAAACAAGCCCCGGGGGTGGTGGTCCCCTGGCTGTGGGGTGCCATGTGCCCTCCGCAAATATTTATGAAAATCCCTATGGGGGTGGGGGTCCCCGGGGCAGTGTGGGGGGATTGGGGCCCACCACACATTTTTTTACTGTCCCCGGGACCTGGCCCACCTGTGGGCTTCAATTAAATGGAGGCCCGGGAGCCCGCGCTTCGTTTTTATTTTCTCAGCCAGATTCGCATACCCAGCGTGAATTTGGCCAATTTTCTTTTAAGAAACTGCATTTTTGGGCCCTGAGGGTCCTTGTGGGACTCCCTGAGCAGGCCTAGGGGGTCAGGATGTTTCTACCCTGGCCTCTTTTCTTGTTTTGAGCGTTTGGTTTACTGTTTTCTTGTGCCTCGGTTCTACCAAGGCACAAGATGGCTGCCTGGTTTGAAGTGTTGACAGCCAATTAGAATGCAGCTTGTGATCGGCAGTGTGTGCGGATCCACCGCGGCCATAGATATCGAAACTTTTATTTTTTGATTTTCTCAGCATCTACTGAACAGATTTACACCATTTAAGACAAAGAGTGCTTTCTGAACCAATCTCTACCTTTTTGCCAAATTTGGTGTAATTCCGTTCAGCAGTTCGAGCTGTAGCCGTGTCTAAAGTTTCCTATGGGAAATTGATTTTTTCACCTCTTTTTCTTGAACTTCTCAGGAACTACTGAACAGATTTACACCATTTAACAAAAAGAGTTCTTTCTGAACCAAGGGCTACCTTTTTGCCAAATTTGGTGTAATTCCGTTCAGCAGTTCGGGCTGCAGAGGTGTCTAAAGTTTCCTATGGGAAATAACATGGGGAAAACACATTTTGGGACCACCCCTTTTTCTCGGCCCCCGCTTGGCGAATCGCCCCGAAACTTTCAGGATAGCAGATGACCATAACGGGCCATAAGTTTTTATCCAACAACAAGGATTTACCCAAAGTGAGGACGCCCACCCGGAAAATAGAACCTCTGAAGGAGAGGCTGCAGCAGCATCCACATTCCGCTTGCCTATATACATATATCCTACCTGGCAGTCACCAGCGGTAGTTATACTTAGGGCCATGTTTCTGTAGAAAATGTTTTTTTTTGACTAGCCTATATCTTTTGGGTCGTTTTTCCGAAAATAGTCTCATAGTTAATCTTGATGTGCACGAAAAGTTTCAGGGTGATCTGTGATGCAGGGGCCGAGAAAAATGGGGTTGAAAAAATATGATTTCCCCTGTTAATTCCCATAGGAGGTTTCAAAACAACTACTGTCCGAACCGCTGGACGGAATTACACCAAATTTGGCAGGAAGGTAGATATTGGTTTGCAGATCACGTTTTCAGTTATGGTGTAAATCCATTCAGTAGTTGTTGAGAAATTTAAGGGAAAGCAAATAAGGATATCTGGGTGAAGCCTAAGCAAAGATCTCATGGTGAGATAAGATTGGCTGTCAGCACTTCAACCAGAAGGTGCTGGCAACCATCTTGGGACAAATATGTAAGCCTGGGCGAAGCACTACGCTACGCTAGCGTAGTTTGCGAAGTTCGCGCTACTTCGCACTACGCGAACTGCATGTAGCACAGTGCGAACACGCGTAGCGTGGTGTTGCGTAGTGCTGCGGTCATTTTTTGCTTGCTCGCGGTCCTCAACGTCAAGTTGGCGACCGCGAGCAAGCAAAATGACATCCCGGCGAGACTTTTTCCTAGTTGGCGATCAGCAACATCAAGTTGGCGATCGCGAGCATGGAAGATAAACCTCCCGCCGAGATTCCCAACGCGAGGAGGTCAGGTTTCTCATTGCGAGGGGTCGCGTATGCTCGCGACCGCTCGCGATGAGAAACTACCAGTTCGCATTGAGAAAGCTGCCGCTCGAGTAAAAATCTACTCGAGCAGCAGAAATCTACAGCTCGCACTGTGCAAGATGCCATTTTCAATGATTGCACAGTGCCGGTTGCTTGTCCGCACTGTGCAATCATTGAAAACAACATCTTGCACAGTGCGAACATGTTACTACGCAGTTCGCGAAGTGCTAAGCGTAGCTCGCGTAGTGCGAACTTCACTTTGCGTAGCTTCGCGAAGTGCTGCTTCGCGAACTACGCCCACCCTTACAAATATGCATGAAAGCACCCCATTGAAATGCATTGTAGTGAATGGCAGGTTTTGAGGGTCACATTTTTTGGTGGTACCATACAAATGTTAGGAATTCCTATGTGTTTTAAGGTGATTTTACCCTTTGAAAAAGGCTTCTGCTGGGAATACATCAATCATGTTGAGAGAAAATTGTTTTCTCATGACTTTCTCATTATAGAGGTTATAGAAGGTGCTCCAAAAGCTAAAACAAGAGCATATTATCAGCAGATTCACACTTCATTTCTAAGCCATATGAGGATGAAGTCTAACCTTCTCAGAAAAACACGTACTTCCAACAGGAGCAGCCTGTGTGTTCTACTGCAGCCTCCCAGAGTGTTCTAAAGAACAACTAGAGCGCAAACAGTCATACTCATGACAGAAGTATAGCACACCTGAAGCCATCTTGATTGAAACAAACAGGTAAACAGTTAAAACATTTAATTTAGAAAGGAACAAAATTAGGAGTTTCATTTTGTCATAGAATGTATGGTTAAGTGCTGTAGAAAAATGTGTGCACGTTTTAAGTGAATTCACAAATATCTTCCTCTTCTATTTCATTAAAACATTCTGACTCTTACAGGTACCTGCTTTGGGATTTTAAAGATGCTGAAGAAAATCCTAGGACTTAATCCGGACAATGCTAGAAAGACGGTGGTAGAGGCGCTTGTGACATCTAGACTGGACTACTGTAATGCCCTATATCTAGGGGCACCAAAAAGGAGCAAATATATGCTCCAAAGGGTGCAAATAGCTTCACCTAGAATGCTTCTAAAAATCCCTAGAGTCTCTCCAACAGGGAATGCTCTGGAGATTCCCCATTGTCTCCCTATTGAGGAGAGGATCTCCTTCAAAGCCATGTGTTATTTCCAAAGAATACTGCAGGGCAAGGGCCCCAAATATCTACGCCCTATGATATATCCCTATCATCCCACACGCCTTCTAAGATCAGGCAGAATCGGACTGGTCTGCATCCCTAAATTCAACAGGAAACGCGTTGGAGGTATCTCCTTTATTTACCTGGCAACTAAAAGATGGAATTCTCTTAAGACAGGAGACCTCATAATCAGTTTTTAGGAAGCAACCTAAAACTTGGTTGTTTAAGAAAAATCTTGCTCCCTAGATTTTTCATCATCTCTTTCTTTTAATTATGATCTTAGCCTCTGAAGGAATTCAGCGCGGGGACACTCTTTAATGGAGTAACCATTGCGCTTTACAAACCGCCATAACATAACATGTAGACTGAAGCATGCACTTTCAACATGAGCAGCAGACTGGTAGTTAACTCCCTGATGATCAGCCGTTTACTACAGTGTTCTGATGAGCAACTACAGTAGAACATTCTGGATTTATGTCAAAAGTTGTGGCACATTTGACCACCATCTGGATCAGTGGCAACTCGCAGAGGGAGTGCTGCGGGGTGGTGGGGTGGGGAAGGGGCATAGTTTTATTTATTTATTTACTTAGCTTACTCTGTTCCGTCGCATGTTCAAGTCTACTACCCCCCACCCTGCCCCTCCCCCGCCCCACTGCCCAGCAGCACTCTCTCTGCGAGCCGCCACTGATCTTGATGGAACTGAAGTGGAAAACTGAAAGCATTTTCTACTGAGGATACTGCAGTAAATAAGGAGATTAGGGAGCTTCAGAACAAATAAGTCTCCCTAGATGACTCCCAGAGAGAAAAGAGCCCAAACGTAGCAAAAATATCATTGAAACGTAGCCCAAGTGTAGCCCAATGTCAGAAGTGTGCAAAACACCGACACATATTGGGTTTCTTTATACAATTGCATGAAAGGGTTAACACATACTAACTATTCAGGAATGGAGTAACAAAGTAAAAAAAAATGAAAGATATGTTTATGTTTGCTGCCTTCCGCACTGTCAGAGGGTGCAAAGATGAAAATGCTGTCATTAATGGTTGCTTTGTGTGAGAGTGGCGTGCCATTCTTCTGCTTAGTGTTTACATTTCCTGACAGCATTGTATCTTTCTGATAAGACCAAAAATGTATATTTGATGAACAAACTCAATTTTCAGGTATGTGAATTACATTTAATTTGGAGAAACAATTGATTGAAAAGGTATATGTGTATGTGAGAGTGCCATAAGAGTATCAAATATTTTTGAGAAAATATTGGAACTATATGAGGTCATGTATGTGATTTTGTGAGTGGCTCTGTATGTTTAATAACAGGTGAGAAAGATGCTTTATAAGTCTATGGGAATGTTATAGTTTGTCTGATTTACAGTGTAGGTGTGTGAGAAGTTGGTTGTATGTTGTACATTTGCTGCTTACTAAATGGTGTAATTGGTAGTACATAAACTAGATTAAGAGTTAAACTTTTAGTTAGCAAGGCATTAGAACATGTGAAAATATTTACATGCGTATATATAATGAGCTGTTCTCTAAGAGTGTTTTCTTTGATTCTGGGTGTTGTAGTTATGTTACACTGCTTTGTCAGACAGCTACAGAAGCACATATACATTCAGTCACTTACCCAGAAACTACATGTGCATGCAGTAGATTCAAACATAGCTGTAGTCACATCTATATTGCTCCCTTTTCCATAACACAGGCCCTGAGGTGTTTTGTTTATAGCCCCTTACGTAGATATTTAGAGAGTCGTTGAGATACTAAAATAGACAGTGACATACCTGCACTTTTACTTAAAAGTCTCATGGCACTACTACAGGTGTACTCCTACAATGTTTCAGATATGTTGGCAAGTACTGACATAACCTTCTCATTCATGTGGAGAAATACTCTTTCAAACATGGCTGGTGCTTGGTAGTACAGGTCCTGTGTGTGCCCTTTCAAGTGTAACTTGCTTTGACATGTAAAAGCTGTTTGTCAAGTCTTAAATCCAAGTTTCTGTACACACAAGTCACATGTGAGTGATCCTATAGGTGTGCTATAAAGCATGCTGGTTTGTGCTTAAAAGGTGAGAGATGTTCTTCTCAGTTCACTAAGTTACTTATGCACCTGCATTTCCCTATGCCAAGTGCTACATAGAGTATGTCATCCCTAAAGCAACTGACATACATGTTCAGAAAAATATAAAGCCTCTGTTTCAGCTATTGAGACAACTACAGAAATATGTATACATTCAGTCACTCACCAGAAACTATTAATACATGCAGTAGACTCAAAGGTAGTTGCAGTCACACCTACGTCGATCTGTATTGCCTGAAGTATTTCTGCAGGCACTTACATACACATTTAGACAGCCATAGAGGTATTATAGCAGACAGGTACATACCAGCACATTTACTTAAACATTTCATGGCACTGATAGAGGTGTACTTCTACACTCTCTCAGATATGTAGTCAAGTATTGGCACAATCATCTCAACCATGCAGAGAAATAATATTTTAAAATGGGTGTAGGCTACTAGTACAAACCCTGTCTGTGCACTGTCACTGCAAGCTTCACTTGGCACGTTATAGGTGTTTCTGAAGTGTCAGAATGTTTTAATGCACATAACACACTTCTAAGATGTGTTGTATGTATGCTATAAAGGATGCTGTTTTGTGCTTAGGAGGTTGACAGATGTCCTTTTGAGTTGAATACGTTACTTTGGTACTTGTAGGCCCCTATGCAAAGTACTACAAGGAGAATGCACCCCAAAAGCAACTGATATACATGTTCACAAGAGCATAGACCATTTCTGCAACCTAATCAGACAGCTACAGAAGCACATATACATTCAGTTGCTTACTAGAAAGTACTTATGCCTGCTGCAGACACAGAGGTAGTTGTAGTCAAACATGCATAGCTCTCTAGCTCTCTGTTCCCTTACAGAGGCACTAAAGTATTTGTGCCGCCTTTTACATACCAATTTAGACAGTAATAGAACTACTAAAACACACAGTCACATATATCAAAAATAAATACAGCCCTTGGTCCTTTAATAGCATCACGTTGAAATAGCAAGTAATAAGGGGTTATGATATTTAACAACAAATATTGTTTGAGACCTAATCAGTACCCGTTATAGCTTTCATAATCTCTCTTAGAGCATGCTACTTGAGTTTGGACTGCATTTGGGCAAAGCCCCTTTAGTTTAATCACAGTTAAAAAAGAATAAGAATTCGTTTAGTTTTAATGTTTTGCTAAAAAGAAGAGGTAAAACACTGGTCATTACTGGACACCCTCTAACAGTTCCACTAACGGTGCAATTCTATGTGTAAATGTCTGAATCCCAGTAAAGGATGATAAAAAAACTCTAAAATTGCACGGGGCACAGAGCCATAAAAATCCAGTGGTGTTGCAAAGCCAGGCTCAGCTGCTATCGGAGGGTGTATTAAATGAGCAAATTCATGTCTCAATGGGATTAGAGCAGCCCTCTACAAGTAGACTGTTATTAATTCACTGGTTCTCACAGTGAGTCAGCCTTTTTGCCGCTCTTATAACAAACATAGTGAACGGGATATTAAGCATTTAAGTTGTCCGGGTTCATGGATGTAAGAATGGCTTGTCGAGAGGAGCGGACACCAAGTTTGTTCCATTCGCCCCGTAGCAGAGTCTCTTGGTCATCAAGAAATGCAGGGCGGAGACATGCCACATTCTCTATTGATTCCTTATTGCTCCCGCATCCCCTGCACATTGTGTTGCCATTTGTGCGGCGCCAGCCTGGTAGATGGTGCAGAAAAGGCCATTCTCCCATTCTGAGGGTCAGGAATCTTTTTTCCCAAAACACCGCATAAGTGCATGAGAGGTGTGATGCTTCGGTCCCTGGCTTAATCCCTGATATAACTGTCCAGGCATGCTTGCGTTGTGCCAATTGTACTCTGTCCAAGTGGAAGGACCAGGAAAGAACATTCCTTTTGATATACATTTTGAGGGTCTGCTGTGGTGGATTGGAGCTCCTGATTTCTTCAGCTTCCAGGAGTTGTAAAGAGTCTTGTAGATAGTGTAGGTGTGATCGTCCCAGCTGATTGGTTGATATTTCCTGCCACAAAATAGACTGCAAGCTTACTTCTCTAGATGTGCATAGCTTATTGCACAGCTTGATAAGTACTGACACAACCTTTTGAACCATGCGGAGCAATAGTTTGTGAATCATGGGTGATGGCTACTAGTGCAGGCCCTGTCTCTGCACTCTCACTGCGAGCTTCAGTTAACATGTTATAGGTCTTTCTGAAATGTTGAACCCATGGTTTAGTGCGCATAACCCACTTCTCAGATATGCTGTAGGTATGCCATAAAGGATGCTGTTTGTGCTTAAGACATTGACAGATGTCCTTTTGAGTTTAGTAAGCTACTTGTGCACGTACATGCCTCTATGCCAAGTACTGTATAGAGTATGCCTTCCCTAAAACAATTGACATAGATGTTCACAAAAGCATAGAGACTCGCTTTCAGTTACAGGGACATGTATAGAAGCACTTATACATTCAGTCACTCACCAGAAATTATTTATGCATGCAGCAGACTCAAAGGTAGTTGCAGTGACACCTACATAGCTCTCTATAGCCTAACACAGGTACTGAAGTATTTGACCAGATACTTACATACACATTTAGGCAGCCATGAAGGTATTATAGCAGGCAGTTACATGCTAGCACATTTACTTAAACATCTCATGGTACTGATAGAGGTGTACTCCTACACTCTCTGAGATATGTAGGCAAGTACTGACACAGCCCGCTAAACCATGTACAGAATAAGCCTTCAAACATGGGTGATGGCTTTTAGTTCAGACCCTGCCTATGCTCTATCACTGCAAGCTTCAGTTGGCATATTATAGGTCTCACTCAAGTGCCAAATCCACTCAAAATCTAATGCATTCTTTCCATGACTCACTCAGACACTCATGCACCCACTTAGACATCTACTCAAACAGTCAGAGACTCACTCAGACTGTGATGCACCCACTCACTTACCCAGTCAGACACTAATGCAGGTAGTTACAAATACACTCAGACACACACTGTTAGAAATGTGTGTCTCTAGTTGGCAGAGGTTTGCACCCTGTCCAAGTAGGGACCCTTCCTTGTAGTCATGATAAGGGAGAGAGTTAAACACTCAAGATAACCCCTGCTCACCCCCTTGGTAGCTTAGCACGAGCAGTCAGGCCTATCTCAGAGGCAATGCATTTGCACATAAAACACACATTAACACAGTGAAAACAGTACAAATGGACACCACACCAGTAAAAAAAAAAACAATCATCATCTAAACCAAAGAAGACCAAAACAATAAAATTCTAACATACATGAGCACAAATATCCCTTTTTAAAGGTTTAAGCAAGTTTATCCATAGAACTCTAAGGATGCGTCGATTTTTGCCCAAAGTACCTTTGATGTGGCAAAATCCAATTTGAAAACAACCGCAGAGGATGGAAGCATTAGAAACACAAGCGATGCATTGATTCTTGAGTCCCAGGGAGGCGTCAGTTCTGCGGCACGCAAGAGAAGTGTCGCATTGATTCCTTACTGCGAGGAGAAGCAATGCGTCTAATTCCAAACAGGCAGCTTTGGCTTCCTCAGGCATCACCGGAGACCTGGAGCACATGTGCGATGCGTGGAAAATCCAAGTGTGCTTTTCACAGCTGCTGACAGGTGATGCATCAATTCCTTCAGCCGCACAACAGGGCCTGCCTCAGAAGTGGGAGCGGTGGTCTCGGGCATCAGAGACTGGGTGCTCATGACTCGGGCTGCCACGGCTTCTCAACCGCATGGCAGGCGCTGCGTTGATTCTTTCGCCCACCGCAGCAATGCTTTGCTTTTTCAACCAAAATGGCAAGCTTGCGGCTGGAAAAACAAGTGCTGAAGGGAGATGCTTGGATTTTCAGTGCTTGAAGCAGCAAAACCCCCTCCAAGGATCCAAAACTGGAAGTGGCAGCATTTGGCAGGTCAGAATTCCCAGCAGAGGAGTTCAGGGGAGCTGAAGAGGAAGTCTCTGATTGCCCTTAGACTTCCAACAGGAGGCAAGCACACACAAGCCTGTGGAGAACCTTGATAAGCAGGATAAGAAAGTACAGTCCAGTCCTTCTTCTGTCCAAGAAAGAAGCAGCAAGCAGCAGGCCAGCACAACACAGCAACAAGCCGAGTGGCAGTATTCCTCCTACTGCTTCTCCAGCTCTTCCTCTTGGCAGAATCTCCTCGTGATCTAGAAGTGTTTCAAAAGTATGAGGTTATAGGTCTAATACTTATTCCCTTTTCTGCCTTTGAAGTAGGTATACTTCAAAGGACAGACTTTGTAGTGTGCAGACCTGGCCTTGCCCATACATGGCTCTAAACACACTACACAGGGCTGTATACAGCATTGTGAGAAGACAGGCACAGCCCTATAATGATAACTCCTCCCATCACTAACTCAGTAAGGCCCATCAGCCTGGTTATGGGCCATCAGGATACGCGGGGCACACTTCAGCTCCTTATGTTTGACTGTCTAGAATGAAGGCACATACAGCCCAACTGTCAGTCTAACCAGATGTGGATTTCACAGGCAGGAGAGGCACAGGATCCAAAAAGAAGAAATTGACCACTTTCTAAAAATTGCATTTTCAAACACACAATTTAAAAACCACCTTCACTGAAAGATGTGTTTTAAATCCTGAGTTCAGGGAAAAGAAACTCCAAATCTCCATCTCCTCCCAATTGAATGTTACATTTGTAAGGTGTTTCAACGAAGCTCCAATGATAGCCTACGGGAAAGATAGCCCTTGCAATAGTGAAACACGAAATTGGCTATATTTCACTATCAGGACATGTAAAACACACCAGTACATGTCTTACCTTTCACATTTACTGCACCCAGTCCATGGGGCTACATTGGGTCTACCTTAGGGGTGCCTTACATGTAATAAAAGGGAAGGGTTGGGCCTAGAAAGTGGATGCATTTGCCAGGTTGGCATGGCAGTTTAAAACTACACTTATAGATACTGCAGTGGCAGTTCTGAGACATGTATGCAAGGCTACTAGTGTGAGTGGCACAATCTGGCACACAACTAGCATTTGATTTACAGGCCATGGGCACACACAGTGCACTTTACTAGGGACTTACTGGTAAATCAAATATACCAATCGTGGATAGCCAATTATAATCACAATCTACACAGGGAGCACTTGCACTTTAGCACTGATCAGGAGTCATTAAAGTGCCCAAAGTTCAAAAACCAGCAAAAACGAAGACAAGCATAGGGTCAAAAATACAGGAGGTAGATGCAAAAAGACTGGGGAAAGATGGGCGAGGTTGAAAGAATTTGTGTGGAGGCTACAATCCGAGAGGTTTGAAAGGGCTCAAAAAATTATACAAAAAAAAACAGAGATAGGTCAGTGTGTTGGGTGCCCCCCCGCCCTCCCTTAATATGAAAAACACAAAACCAACTTGATGGAAATCATTTTTCAACCAGAAAGGCTTTAATCATTTTAGTTTCACCAACCTGGTGAAAGCCATTCTTGAAGATAAAGTTGTCTGAAATGATTTGACAAAATAAATTCATCAGGTTAATTTTCATCAGGTTGTTTTTCTGTTAAGAACACATACAACCGAAACTAAAGCATGAAACACAATTATCAGTCGCAAAAAAAGCAAAGACTTTGGGATCAGTAGATAGATTTATCTGGAGTAATCATGATGTTTCAATTATAGCAACTGATGCACATTCTTTAACTGCTTGAAAGCACTTGGCATCCTTGTTAAAAAAAAAGAAGAAGGGCTAGATGTACAATCATTAGGTTTAGCAAGTCGCAAATTGCACAAAATTTCGGCTGGCAATTTGCGACTCATTAAAACTTAATGTACAACAGTGTTTCAGACACTGTTTGTGATTCCCAATGGGGTCGCAAATTGCATGCCTCATGGAAATTATTGAGGCTGACGCAATTTGCGACCCCATTGGGAATGGCTAGCACTCCCAGGGATGGTGGCATGCTGGGGTCAGCAGACCACCATGTCTGTGACTGCTTTTTTAATAAGCAAAAACAAAACTTGAGGCGGAGTAATCGATCAAAAAATAATAATTTCTAAATCTGAAGGAAACCTTAATTAATCCCTCAAGCGGAAAATAATATCCTCAAACCATTTATCCGTGACACAGATGTTTGTCTCTATGTGTATATTTGTCAAAAAACACATAAAATAACACATAAAATATCTATATATACATACAATAAAGTGGTACAAACAATTATATACATATAAATGTAACATAAATGTAACATACATAAACCATCATACAGTATCTTCTGCCAAATGAACAGAATCCTTGTTACCCTAATTTCTTAAGGGGCTGCGAAAAAACAATTTTTTTGACCAACTATGGTTCGCAACCCATATAAAAAATATAGCCCTTGTACCAGCACCAATCAGAGGAATAATATGTCTCAACCCCTTTCTATATTAGTTGATGATGTATATTTCTTTTAATTAAGAGTTACATTTATAAGGGCTTCTCAGCTAGGCCAAGAGACTCCGATGATGTACCAATCTTTTAGTAAACACGGATCCAAAGTGCAGATTCAATTCCACTTTTGTCATATTTGCACACCTTCTGTTACTTGAGGATTTGTCATATTTCTCCAACTTAGCTCCTAACTAGATTCCTGCCTTTTGCTCTCCTTGCTGGGTCAAGTTAATTATTCTCCTGACCTGCCAGAGGATCAAAGGCCTCCCCATACAACAGGGTGATTTGCCAGTGATTGGACCTGTTCCTGTGAATGGAAATGGTGGAGACAGAATTGGCATGTGCTAATTTATTTCTACATTGCACGAGACCTGGCAAGGTGCATAGCAAGAAGAACAAAGAGGAGAAGGTAGAACTCTTGAAGCAATCAGCAGGAGGGGCTCTCCTTTTAATTTTTTAAGGGAAGGGGGCAGGCATTTGTGGAAGTTGGGGTCATGGTATCAGGCTCTCGGAGAAGTCTTTCAACAGACCACTTAAAGTCACCATCTTGGAGTGTCCGATAGTGGTGTGTGGGAGGGTTGTGATCAGGGTGGCGTGATGATATGCCATCCTAGGATTGGACAGAGGTGCCTACCTTCTGGAACTCTCCACCTCACTTAAAAACCTCTGAACAGGGGAGAAGAAGAGAAAGAGAAAATTGATTTTGCAGGACCCTGAAGAAGACTGGACTTCTGTCCGGGGTCTGGTCTTCTTCGGTGCTTAGACTGGACCTGTGGAGGTGTAACTTTCATGAGGGGGGCACCCCCTGATTTCTGCTACCACAAAGGTGCCCTGCAAATGAGCAAAGGACTTCCTGGGAGATCAAGAGTGCAGTCAGCGAGGGTATTCCACCTTTAGGGTTACAGGTTGCCATTGGAAGTGACCATGGGCTGAGGAGACCAATAGGCACTAAACAGAGGACAGGTCCTGAGTGTAAAGCTAAATCGCCCAAAAAGCAAGCATCAAAAGAGATATTAAATTTAGGAGCCAGAATGCTGAAAAGCAACAGTTCTGATGGCTAGAGTGTGCAACTAGGAGCAAAACATGACCTCTCCCTCAAAATTGTCCCTATAGAAAACAAAGGGAGGAAATGAAGTCGGTATGTGAGTGGCATTCCTCTTCCGTATATTTGAGAACTCCCACTAGTGAGGGAAAACACCTTGAGGGTTGGCACAGAGTAATGTGTGCATGGACGACCTTTCATCACTGGGTTAAAGTCCCCGAGGATCCCCTGGATCGTAAGAACAAAGCAAAAGAAGAACGATGCAATGAAAAAAAAGGAAAAAAAGGCACAGAGCATTGGAATGCACCGATTTGCTTCAAAGCACCTGGAGAGGACCAAACCCCGGGAGCATTGCTAGATGTTTAACCCCGCCCCTCATGTCTATGTCCCCGGGGGAGTGGGAGGCTTTCAGCTTGTCAGCGAGGGCAGGAGAGGAGGAGTGAAGGGCTCCCACACTCACCTGTTCATAAGTACGGACAGGATGGGGCAAGAGAATTACAGCTCCGCGCCAACACGCAAGCTGTGTTGGGTAGTGGGAGCCAGCCAGACCATGGTGGGGGGGTTGCTTTAGGTATATTTCCTTCCACCTGCCATCACCTATGTTTGCAAAGTAATGCGTACGTTTGAGTGTTGTATGAGTAATACATTAGTTATTGGGTGTCGTTTACTCTTTACCTATAGTCTAGGATATATCATTGCCTTCAGATTACTTCAGTTGTCATCAGAAAACGATCGGTTTACTGAGCAATCCCACTATCTACGTGAGATTAGAAGGACACGCAGTGTATTGTAGTTTTTCGTTGTGGCTTGAACGTGGTACAATTTTCATGATATCATTACAAATGAAGATAAAAAGCCAGATGAGTGTTCCATCGAGAACTTTCCTGGCACATTGAGAATGAGACTTGAGCATCACTAATGTGTCTTTTTTGGCCAGTAATATGCGTGGATTGCGGTAGCACAAAGGAAGACCAACACATTAGGCTAAAGCCCCTTCTGAAAGTACATAAGTGGAACATAATACTCAGAAAAAGCATTTTCAAGAACTTTGAGGGCGGAAGAAAGTTCAATTGTGATTGCATCCGATATCAGATAATCTAGTATGTTTATGTCATAGTCTGAAGGGGAACACGAAGCCCTTAGCGTAACTATTTCATAAAATGTAAGAATATGGATGTTATCGCAATAATAGCTCTGCTGCGGCGAGCTTCTAGAATGCACTTTACCTGCGCCCAATCGTAAAGTGAAAAATGGTCCGGTGAAAAAGCACTTGAGGTTATCAGACGCATCTCATTGTATTTAGTCCACACGAGAATCGAATGCAAAGATAATGACTGAAGAAATATCTGTGTAGCCCAGTGAGAATTCGAGATCGTGGACAAGTAGAATTTTTGATGGACTACATTTTACCTGCATTTTCCTTGGTTATTGTAATAAATTCGAGTGGAAAAGATGGGGTTCATATCTTAGAACTGGCAATGGTTAATGATTTAAAATTGGAAGACATTACACGATGTTCTAGTGTATTTCAATGGACATAGATGTAGTACCACCAACCGTTATAGTGACATATGCTTTCAGTCGTGTTGAACAGATTTTTGTTTAAATATAAGGTTTGCTGAGTTGAATCAACGTCCTCAGTCAAAACTATCAACTGAATATTTTCTTATGGATGGTGAAATACTGCATAGGCGTTGTGGAATGATATAGCAGTTGAGAATAAGCAAACAAACAAATAACCCAAGAATAGTGTGCACTGGTGTCTGGATATATTGGTGTTGGAAGGCAATTGAAATGTAACCCAATGTGACTGGCATTATGGCAAGTTGCAGCCCAGGGAACAGGCACTGTGTCCAGACATGGTGATCAGTCTGCTACAGGATTAAAGCTAAACTTCAATGATGAGATCCGACAAGGCTGAAACTGGTGTAAGGTTGCTTGTACTCCTGTTGCGAGGGGATTTGGCATGGGAATTCGGATGAGTTGTTGTTACTGGATCAGGAACAAGACTGATTTGCATATGGTTGCTGCCCCTCTAGAGTGACACAGAGAGTGAAAGAAAAAAAAAGACTGTAATGCAATCTGAGTGAGAGATTGTCAGTAGTTGAGACTTTTGCAAGCACTCTATATATCTCTTGTTCTTGTATTAATGGGGTACCGTAAGTGTGAAGGGAATGCTTGAATGTGCATCTTGTATTCACCGTGCCAAGAACGGTAGTTGCACCTCACTGTTTAGGGCCAACAAGGTCAAAACTAGGACGGGGTTGCTTGTGTTCTGATTTGTAGGGAAAGTGGCCTGGCATTTTAGGCCAGCCTTTTCCTATTGGAGCTGACTTCTTTATATATGGTTTGCTCCATGATTAAGGCTTTAGCAAGAGTTCCAGCCATCAAATGTTGTTTTACTATTGGATACTTGTTATAAATGGGATTCCTGGTTGGCTTAGGTATGCACTGAGGCCAGGCAGGAACCACCACTCTAGTCAGGTCAAGATAAGTGCACACTAAAAGATAACCTGTGCTCACCCTCTGGGAGCTTGGTACAGAGCATTCAGGCTTAGCTAAAGAGGCAATGTGTAAATTATTTGCGCAACACACACAGAAACACCACAGAAAGACTCCACATATGTTTATAGAGATAGATTATTATATTATAAACAAAACAAGAACGAAAGTACAAAAATCTAATATATAGAAGTTGAGATATTTAATTTTAAAGGAATAATGCAGTAAAGTGCGTAGAAACAAGAGGCACTAAAAAGGTTACATTAGTTTGCGCTCAACTGGGGAAAAGTCAAAGTTTGGGCTGACCACGATGGAGCACAGGCCGGCTGCAGGCCCCGGTGAACAAGTACCTTTCCTGGTCGCAAACAACAAGATGTGTCTATGTCAGGTCTGGCAGGGGCAGGATGCTTCAATCTTCTCCACGCAGTGAAGGCAATGCATCAGATCCAAAGATGGGTGTCAGAGTCGAGAGGTGTCGAGCGATGTGGCGGTTTTTGCCATTCAGCCGAGGGGATGATTGGCTCTCACCAAGGTGCAGCTCCAGCGATACGCTTTCCGATGCATCGATATCTGTAGGCAAGGTACTGGTTCCGAGGTGATGTGCAGAGTTTACTACTGCAATTGAGTAGCTGCGCAGGCTCTGCTACACGCAGCCAGGAGAGGCGTTTAAATCTGTGTTGCAAGTATCTGGGTCACTTCCAGTGAGCCAATAAGGCACATTAGCAGGGGTAGAGACTTTGATACCCCTGAGTCTCAAGCAACAGGAGGCAAGCCAAGAAGCCTTGGAGATCACTTGGAGTAAAGGTGGAGTCCAGCTCTCCTTTAGCAGAGTCAGAGAGCAGCATGTAGCAGAGCAGCAAAAAGAAAATTATGCCTTCAGATCAGCCGTCCAGTTGAGTCCTTTAAGCAGCACAGCAGTTTTTCTAGCATAGCTTCAGTTACAAGCCCAGTAGTGTCTGAATTTAGATAGTCAGAGTCCCAGTATGTATACCCAAAAGTGACTTTGATATGGGGGTGACTTCAAAGCAGCTCTCTGAAGTGCACAAGTATCCTTATCAACCCAGTTCAGTCTGCCAGGCTATCCGTGAGGGTAATCAGTTCTTTGCGTTGGGTCAGTACACAGCCTATTCAAGTGAAGTGTTAGCCCCTCCCTTCCATCCTGCATAGGCAAGGTAGTCAGATTGCAGAGGTGTGTAGATTGGTGCTCAGACACACCTATCCTTCCTGTGTTGAGGCTGTCCAGAGGAAATGCAGAAAGTGTAGCTGTCACCCTCTGCAGACATATATTGGAGACAGGCTGCCAGGCACACAGAGCAGTAAGTGCACAGAAATGTCCAATTTCTAAAAGTGGCATTTCTAAAACAGCTAAACTCAACTTCACCAGTAAGGAGGATTTATCATTACCATTACAAAGATGTGAAACATGAAAAGGCTACGCCTTTCTGATCAGGAATTACCACTTAAAAGATTCTAGGGGAATTCCCAATGTTAGCCTTTGAGAAGTGTAGGCTTCACAGTAGTGAACAATGAATTTGGGTGTTTGTCACTATTATGACATGTAAAAATTAAACACACATGTCCTACCTTTTACTTACTTGGCACTATGCCATTTTGGTAACTTAGAACCCACCTTTGGATTACTTTTACAAAATAAAAGGGGATGTTAGAAATGGGGTCTCTAGTTGGCAGAGTATGCACCCGGTTCAAGTAAGGACCCACAATGCTAGTCAGGGTAAGTAAGTTACAGACCCAATTTCAGCTGAGCTACCCTTGGTAGCTCAGCTGAAATTGGGGAGAACTACCCAACCTCTTGGGAGTTCTCTTCACGAAGACAGAAGAACCTGGAAAGACGATCAGCATTGGTATGTTCTGTTCCAGGATGGTGTTCTACCATATTAGTCCATTTCCTGTAGGGAGATTGACCTCCTCAACACTTTAGGATTCACCCCCCTCATGTGCATTAACCATTAGAGGGGCCTGTGGTCTGTCTGATCCCAGAAGTGAGTTCCAAACAAGTAGGGTCTAAGCTTTTTCAGTGCCCAGACCACAGCTACACCTCTGTTCCCTGGGAGGTAACCTCCTACTAATGGAGGCTACAGGTTGAGCCAGACCCTCTTCATTTAGCTGTTAAAGCACAACCTCCACATCATGCTCTGAGGCATCAGTCTGTGCGACAAATTCCCTGGTGAAATCAGGAGCCTTGAGCGCTGGCACTCTGCATGGCTTTCTTCAGGGTGTCAAAAGCTTCAGGCATGCCTCTGTCCAGATCACCAGATGTGGCTGCCTCTTGGAAGTCAGCTCGTTCAAGGGGGCAAGAATGGTGCTGTATCTCTTGCCTAGTCTCCAGTAGTAACCAATGAGACCTAAGGAGGTTCTCACCTCCGTCTGGGTTTTGGGGGTGTCCATCTATGGTTGCGGACACTGCACCTTGCTACCCCTACTTGGTGTCCCAAGTAAACCACAGACCCTGCCCTATCTGGCCCTTGCTGCCATTGATAAGCCTGCACTTGGAAGGGCCCTCAACACTTCCCCCAGGTGGTGCAAGTGGTCCTCCCAACTGGAACTGAAGACTGCAATGTCATCAAGATAGGTGGCACTGAAGATATCCAACCCAGCCGCCAGGACCTGGTTGACCAACCTCTGGAAGGTGGCAGGGGTGTTCTTCCACCCAAAAGGCATTCTCTTCTGGTATTGAAAGCACTAACCTCTCTTGTGCCACCTCAGTCAAGGCAATCTGCCAGTACCCAGATGTTAAATCAAACGTGCTGAGGAACTGGGCAGCCCCAACCCGGTCAATCACCTCATCAGCTCTGGGGATAGGGTGTGAGTCAGTCTTTGTGACTGCGTTGAGCCCACGATAGTCCGCACTGAACAGGAGTGCATATGTGACACCAGGTGGAGGAGCCTTGGGGCCCAGAACCACTGGAATCGACCAAGGGCTTTTTGGGCTCAATAGCTCCTAACTACAGCATCTTAGCGACGTTTTCTTTAATGCTGGCCACCACTCTATCAGACAACCTGTACGCTTTGTGCTTAACAGGCAGGCTGTCCCCTATATCAATGTCATGACTGCACCAATCGGTGACTGCAGGGGTAAGTGAAAACAGTGAAGCAAACTGTCTCAGCACCTGGTGGCAGTCTTTCTGCTGCTCTGGAGTAAGTGTAGGGGTGATGATCACACCCTCCACTGACCCATCTTGCTCTTTGGAAGACAGGAGGTCAGGGAGAGATTTGCTCTCCTCTTCCACCCCATCATCTGTGACCAAGAGCATGGTCAACTCTGACCTATAAAATTGTGGCTCAAGGCGGTTTACATGCAGGACCCTCAAGAAGTCCCTGGGAGTCTGCAAGTCCAACAGGTAGGTGATGTCAATCTTGCGCTCCTTCACCTCAAATGGGCAAGACCAGCGGTCTTGTAGAGCACGTCGCTCTACTGGTGACATCATTCACACCTTTTGACCAGGCTGAAACTCAACCATATTGGTATTCTGATCACACCAACATTTCAGGTACTCCTGGAAAGCTTACAGATTCTCCTAGGTGAGTTTCTAGAAGCATGCAGTCTGGTTTCTGAAGGTCAGCTTGTAACTTGAATGCATCCTGGGGTGGTTTTTGGGGAGCTTGCTCCCAGTCCTCTTTTACCCAACTGAGAGGTCCTCTCCCGGGATACACATACAGAAGTTCCAAAGGGATGAAGCCAACCCCCTTCTGCGGTGTCTCCCTGTAAGCAAACAGTCAGCATAGCAAGAAGACATCCCACTTACGCCTCATGGGTCATGAGAGACCCATAATCATACCTTTCAGAGCTTGGTTGAACCTTTCAGCCAACCCATTGGTCTGGGGGTGACAAGGCATGTAGGTAACCCGACATGCCTTTCACATGGCCTTCCTGTACAAGGACATGAAGTTGGTACTGCAATCATATACCACCTCCTTGGGGAAATCCACATGGGTAAAGATCCCCATCAGTGCCCTAGCCAAGGCGGTTGCCATCACTGCCCTCAGAAGGATAGCTTCCGGGTACCAGATGGCATGGTCCACCAAGACCAGGATGAACATGTTGCCCATGGCTGTATTGGGATCCAGAGGCCCCACATTGCCAATGCTTACCCACACAAAAGAGGTGCTCACGACAGGGAATGGTTGCAGGGGAGCCTTGTATCTCCCCCCAGTCTTGCCACTCGCCTGGCAGGTAGGACGGGACCTGCAGAATACATCTTAGGCCTTCCTTTACTGTGGCCATAGAAGTGGGTGACAAGCCTGTTAAAGATCTTTCCCTCCCTCAAATGACCTTCTAGAGAGCAAAACCCAGTAGAAAGGCTCTGAAGCACTAGTATATCACCAGTACATGGGCGGCCATAGGAAATGCATTATGTTACTGCATCCAATTATAGACAAACGGAAGATCACCCCAAAGGCTTTCCTAACTTCCTGCAAAAGTCTATCCATGGGAGGGGGGGGGCTTTGAGGCAGATGGCTTATTTTGTGCTAATTTTACATTTATTCTATGATATTTATATTCCTATAAAGAATTCCACTCATTTGTGTGAGGCTCAAACACACCTCGAACACAATGGATCCTGAATCCTTGGAACATATCACCTGACTCAGTGACACTGTAGTGAAAAACCAAACCTGGATGTCACACAACCACAGCAAACAGAACTATATGATAACTGAATTATCTACTTTTTTCAGGTATCTACTCTTCTCCCCATTCAATACCTTTCTCATCATACAAGAAAGGATTAAAGACCCAGATGCCCTCAACTGAAACCCATCACTGTCAAATCAAGGAAATTCCTTTGGAGTACACTCCATAAGAACCTTAACATGCAAGCATATATCAACTCATCCACACAAAACGGGGCATGTTGACAACAGAATGGAGAAGCGTGGCATTAAGCAAACATTGCTAACGCCAGGCTTCTCCATTCTGAGAAAGCAGGGATATGCCGTATTCACAAGATTGCGGCGCACCCCTGCATTTCTCCTAGTGCTGAGTTCAGCTGCCTAGCGCCAATGCAGGTACCCTTGCAACCATAGTGCAAGGGTGTCTGCATTGGCATTAGGCAGCTGAATGCAGTGCTAGGGGACACACAGGGGTGTGCTGCATTCTTGTGAACCTGGTTACAGCCCATAGTGCAAGGGTGTTGGGTAAATGATTGTTTATGTGCAGGACGGTCTCCCTTCCTGCACAGAAACAATATTACTTGGCGTTTTGAAACTTCAATGTATGCTGCTTAATGCAGCACATACAGAAGTTGCAAAACATCATTTTTTTGATTGTTTATGTGCAGGAAGTGCGACCTTCCTGCACATAAACAATCATAGGCAATTTGCTGTTTCTATGTGTGCTGCACATGGCAGCACACATGGAAATAGGAAAAACAAGGAAAAATAAAGCATTTCTCCTCGTTTTGCCTGTTTAAGATCAGGTTTTCCCTGGTCTTAATTTTGGCACTGCCTCCTATTTACGCTGCCCTTTTAAATAGGGGGCATCATCAAAGTGAATGGGTGTTGTGGTGGAACACCCACTGCAACACCCATTATCCTTCTCTTTCATGCTAAATACAACGTGAAAGGGTGCGAGGCCCCCATTGCCATCACATCATCACTGAAAGCGACGTTTTGGTGGCAAGAGGGGCTTGTAAATATGCCCCAATGTGTTCCTCCATCTCGATCTCCTCAAGAAGATAAAACCTTCTGTACCGACACCACACGTCAAGATTGCTGTTCAATCCCTATTCATATCTAGAATGGACTATGGAAGTGCAACCTTAACGTGATTACAAAAATCATGTAAGGCAGCATTCAAAGTGACCCTAAATGCTGCAGCAAGACCAATAACTGTCACAAGATTATTCAGCCACATCAACCCAATCTAAAGACTCTGCACTTGCTCCCATTTGAAGCCAGCATCCAATGGAAGATAGCGTGCCTGATGCATGCAAAGTCCTGCACCATGATGCACCTAGGTACCTCACAAATAAGCTCATGATCTCAGGAGGCAGTCACCCTCTACAGAGTTCAGATTACCTCTTGCTGGAACCATATTTAGAAAAAAAGACCTATGCCTATACCTTCTCTGGATCCACCAGAGAATATGGAACTACTTCCCATCACAGGTCCGGTATAATCTAGAGACAATTGTTTTTAAGAAAGAGGTCAAAAGGATTAAACTTAACAGATTCCTTTCATAATTATCTAAATGAGGCTCTCTTTACTCCCAGGGTATCCTCTTGCCAAGACTCAGCTATGCATTAGTCTCACTAGCATGTCATCAACAGGGTGTGCCTGGGCAAAAAACATTATATCTTTGGTGTGATGCCTTATGATGCCTGATAGTCAATGTTATGTAACAGGCTCTGGTTTCTATGTACAGCACTCTTATATTCATCCGTTACGTTTGAGTTTTATAAAACTCTCAAAATAAAATTTAAAAAAATGAATAATATGTCAATTTTTATAAAATACCAATTGGTCACAATGAGATTTAATTTGTAATACATGATTGTGAGCATTGTATTATGGTTAGCCAATGTATAACATACTTTATATATATGTATTTTTGTCTACAATATTTAAGTTGCTTATAGTCTTGATCTTAGAATGTCAGAATGGCATCAACAATCAGCATGTCGGATTGTGCTGTCATATGTGGTCTGCACATTTCCTTTGGTTTCAATAAATACAAATCGGATTAAACTTCCAAGCAGATAAACCAACATGATTTATCAGTTTACTTCAGAATTCAGCTCTAAATAATTTCTTACTAACACTTAAAATACATCCCTGTCAATTTACTGTTTTCACTGCTGCATCCATCACTTGAGAGGTAAGTATGGTGTTGTTATTGAAACAAAGGCTCTGAATTATGATAGATCTGCCACTACTATCATATTTTTCTTGCTGAGTTTTATCTATGGTCCATTATTTGCATGTAATTCTTTATCAATCCCTTTTAGTACCTTAACTGCTGAGGCTTATCTAACTTCCTGGGGATTCTGAAGGTATCCAGGGTTTAAGGATTCCCTTGGAGGGCACTGAGAAACTAGACAAAATATAGCAAAATGTAAATTTTCTGGAAAAAGGGCACTGCACAAGAATATTTTTTTAAATGGCATCAAAGAAAGGTTTTATGTGCTAGGATCATTATCTTCCCAGCTTTTGGGAACAGAGTTGTATAAAAAAAAACAGTTTTTGCATTTTTCTATGAGGTTGTAAATTTTTCCTAATTAATCATCCTTCATGCAGTTTGTGATGGAAACACATGCAAACCCCATGGGTAATACCAGAAAGCTATACATTTCTGAAAAGTAGACAACATTTTGAATTCAGAATGTGTATAGATCATTAATATTTTCCCAAAGAAACTAATAATTGAAATAAGAAATTAATAAGTAGCAAAAAATAGCAGGTGGTAAAAACTTTCCCATATGTTAATTTTTGTCATGACGGCTGATTTACAAAAACAATATACTGTTAGGTCCATCAGGCCTGCTGGTGGCAAGGAGATATAGGGTTTGTAAGTTTTCCAAAAATGTGCGATGTCCGAAGCAAACAACGGAGCTGCAGCTTGTAAATAATTTTCATCATGTACCAAACATGCAGAAATTCATAAAATGGGTTTGAAGGAAACCTATGCATTCCTGAAATGTGACCAGATACTGAGTTTAGGAACAGTAGTTATTTGTAGACCCCTAATTTGGGGTTACCCATCTTATCTTGTGATTCAAATTGCATTTCTTGCACACTGGTTTACATTTAGAAATCAAAAATGCAGCAATATCGAATTGGTAACAGCAAATTTTCTACTGCTCTATGTTCCCACACATCTCCAAATATAAATGCTACCCGCTTGTGTGGCTGGGCCTATATCCCGTGACACAAAAGACAAGGAAACATACCATTTCACACAGGAAAATCAACACTTTTATTTATAATGCATGCAGTTGCGGAATTTGGGCCATAGCTCAACCCCCACTCAGAGAAACCTGCCAAACCCGCATATTTCTGAAAACTATACACCAAGTCCAGGGTGGTGTTGTGTGGATCATATGATATTTCCCATAAAGTCTTGCAAACCTCATCTTTGGATACAAATACGTCTTTACCTCACAATTGTGTGAGAGAAAGTGCCAGAAGCTTCAGGGATCCACACAAATCCTACACCCAGTGTTCCCATACTTCTCTCTATAAAAATGGTACCCCACTTGTATGGGTGGTCCCAGCACCTGCAAAGGGAAAATCAGCAAAATTTAACAAGCACAGATCGATTTGTTTCACTTAGAACTGATGCTTTTTTTGCTATGTGGGCAACTGTGGATTTTGGGCCTGGGTTCGGAGCCCACCTAGGGAAACCTACAAAACACAGACATTTCTAAAACAGACACCCAGGAGAGTCCAGGGTGTCTGGCTTCTGTGAAACCCCTTATCTTTTCTCACCCATAATGGCCTTCAAAACTGAAACTTTGGGAAAAAAGGTTAATTCTCCTCAGATTTCTGTGAGAGAAAGCTAATGAATCTGCATGGATCCACACATTTCCTACCATCCAGTGTTCCCACACTTGTCCCAATAATAATGGTAGCACACTTGTGTTGTTGGACCCAACGCTGGAGGTTCCTTTTAAACCCTCCTAGTTTTGGCCATTGACTGACAGCTGCATTTGGGAGTTAGTTAGGGTGTTGCCAGCACTACAGAGGATGAGAACTATCTGAATTACGATTCACCCTATTAATAGCTAATTCCAAAAGTACCTAGACAACACACTTCTCCCACTGCTCCGACCACCCATGACTAGGCTTTCTGGGGATATGGTGGCAATTAGGATGGCAAAGTGGAATGGAATTTGAATTGGGCTGGAATAAAGGATTACAATAAAAATGAACAATGGTCAGAGTCATGAAATTAAAGTAATTTAACAGGGTAGTGAAGGTA
This sequence comes from Triturus cristatus, assembly GCF_964204655.1. Taxonomy (NCBI): domain Eukaryota; kingdom Metazoa; phylum Chordata; class Amphibia; order Caudata; family Salamandridae; genus Triturus; species Triturus cristatus. Next base: position 518,180,548 of record NC_140588.1, read on the forward strand.
CTGCTAAACCAAATTCAGTGGGAATTCTCTGTGACCTTCTATGCAAACTTCAGCTTGGCTTTATTAATTTTTAGAAGCTGCACTGTACCCTCCTCCCATTTACTGTGAGTGGCTCACTATTTGTAGTGTATATGTAACTCAGGTTGGTCCACCTAATTTCAATTCCATGTGCATTCACTAGATCCTAGAGTTTTTTGTTCAACTAGTATAGACTTCTTCAACGAGTAGCTCTTGACCTGCTGATAGTTATCCAGCTACCAGTAAGAAACTCTCCTTTTAGTTGCTAAACCTATTTAATTAGAAGCGTTTGCTTGTGTTAAATAACAAACATATGAACATATGAAAAATGTGTGCATTTTCAGAGCTCATAAGCTGATCTTTGAAAAAAGCGTGAATTTCCAAAATTTACTTAAAGCTGATACTGGGGAGTTTTATTTCTACTTTTATAACCTTGGTGCCTCTGGCATTTCAGCTATGGTTGTTATGCCCTATCCTTGATGAATCATTCCAAACGGATACAAACTGTTTTTACATTACTGCTGCTGCACAGGGTCATCACTATAGGACAAAGCGCTTTGGGATCCATTAGGGACCAATTTATAGCGCGAAACATGTTGACCTTTCCATTAAATCACCTTTGTTAACACACCAATCGGGTCGAGAGAAGTGGGACTTGTATTTGGTCTAGATTCCCCTCTCTGAACAGCACTACAGTGCATCTCCATCCCCGAATATTTTTAGTTTGGACCAGGGGACTCATGATTAAAATATTTTAGTTCCCTGTTTCATTTTTAATCCTACACTCACTAGCACTTCTTTACCCACATACCCTCACTCACAAATGCGGCAACTCCTTAAAAGAACTCCACCAGAGAGCCCCTAACCAAGGGCCCGTGAGGGACTGCAGCGCCACCCCCACGAGGAGCAACCATGCCCAATGATGATGCTATACATCCGCGAGGGTGTGTGAGGGCACACAGTACTACCACTAGGAGTATTCTCTCCTCACTCTGCACACTCACCCTACCTTTGGAGACATTCCCTTCTATCCACAGCTTATCTGCTGGCTGTCACTTTTCTCTTATTATAGGAACTGTAACCATCCATTGGATAAATGTATAACTTTTAGGAGCTATGGTTCAGGACCTTTTTCAATAGCTCCGAGTCCCTCCTCCTTGTTGATATTGTGCACAATAGACCACAGACATTTCATTGAAAAGGTACTTCACCCATATTTTGCGGGTCAGATGATCTTCCCATGAATCCTCCTTCTTGTTGTCTCCTCTCCTTCCGGTGAGAACCTCTCTATCAGTTCTATCAGTTGTCTAATGCAAAACAAGTGCCTATTCGCTAACTTAACAAAACGTTTCTGGAAAGTTACAGCATCTGAAGCAAATGAGAAAAATATCTTGTGCAAAACAACAGCGCAACGTGAACAGTATGCTCTGGTAATATGCTTTTGTCCCTGGATTTCACTTAATCATATTTTTGTGGTAGTCTGATATTTTCAGATAGCGCTCAGCCTATTCAAACAAGAGTCTTCTGACAAAATAATGCTGAAATCGGAATTAAAATGCATTTTATTGGAGAATTTGGATGATCACTGTAGAATGTGGCCTGGCCCGCTTGGCAATATAAATAGCATGCTTCTCTGAATCTAGTTAATATGGGCCTGATGACATATGCCACTATACACATTTTCTTTGTGGAATATCACGATTTCAGCATCACTGATTTAAAAATGCTCTTTACTTTCAAATTAAAATGTGGGTGAGAACACTGATGTTCAATTTACAATCCCAATTAGTTTCGCACTGATCCTAGAGACAGTGTTTTCTTAAGCCCGGTGACCATCATCTTCATGGTTTGGATCCTCTAAAAATCTGTTCTGATGAAATCCAGACAAAATTTCTTGGAGTTGGATGGCGCCGTTCCTTATTTAATTTAGCTTTCTATGGTTTCACATACTAGTAATATCGTTAAAGGGCAATATAGCTCTCTATAATCAAACACAAACTAACAGGTGTGCACTACAATCAATACAAATAAAACATCATAACAAAGAGTTGCAGTACTCAGAGAAAGAATGGCACACTTAGAGGAGAAAGCAGACAGATATACATGAGGAAGAGGGTAGAGCTGAAAAAAGAATATTCATCAGAGAGGAGAAGGAGAGCAGAAAAGAGAGCATCAGTGGAGAAAAAAAAGCAGAAATGAAGAAGAAACAAGATCAAGACGAGGTTTGTAAGGGAAAATGAAGAATGAAGAGCGAGTTAAAGTCAAGATGTGTAAAATGGCGTCACAATAGAGGAAATAGAGCAAAGGACAAAAGTCATTTAGAAGGATCAAATTTAAAAGTGTCAGTCAAAAAGAAGCATTTTAAGATCTATCTTTCATGTCACACTAGAAGTGGTGCTGCAGAGAATGAGAGAGTTCCCCACTTTAATAGCGCAAATCAGAGTATGATTGGGTCTGGGTGTACTACTTTTGAAAGCCAGGGGTTCCAACAATTGAGCAGTGTGGCAATAGAGCTAGAGAAATACACCATTTTGGTTAGATAAAGAAGAGTTCTTATGCGTAGGACTGTATGAAGGAAACAGATTGTGTATTGATTGATTTAGCTTTAACTGGAAGCCATTGGAGTGTTTGTAATATGGGGGGCATATGATAACATTTTAGTTCCAGTGACTAAGCATGTTGCTGCATGCAGAACTTCAATTGGCTAGTCGAAGTAAGCCTTAGGTAGTCATCTTAAGTGGGAATTAAGATAACAAGACATTATACTATAGTCTTGACATCCTCTTCATGAATCAACGCATTCCTAGCCATATTGTTTACAAGAGATTGGAGGGTAATTCTCTTGTCAAGAATAATTCCTAAGGATATGGAGTTGTCATTCAAAACACAATTGAAATCAATAATTGTGCAATATTCTATTCAAGATTGAACTGGCATGTGGGAGTGCATGTGTGAAATAAGGAGAGACATAGTTTTCAATGGGTTCATTTTCAAATTGTGGATTGCTATTCAATATTGAATGATTTGAGGGTTTTGGAAACATGTGAAATGTTGATAGGTAACATTGACACCAATTTGCAACAATAAACCGATATAGATAACATTATACAAATGTTAAAAAGCAGATGCATCATCTCACATCTTCCACTACTTCACACACACTGAACGGCACATCATAAAACACTGCATGCCCCAGAAATACACACACACACATGCATGTGCACACGCACACACATAGAATGATGGACAATACAAAGTTGAAGTGGGCAGAGGTATGGGTGAACTCTGGTCACATGCTCCCAGTCGTAATGTTTGTCAGATTCGTATTATTTCCTCAGGTGATAGCTGTTTCTCTAATCTTTTTAATTTGTAGTTCTAATTAGTCTTGGACAAGATCTTCATCCAGAGTTGCTGAATTTCTTTTAGGTGGAGCTTTCCAGCCGGATGTAGGAGTATATTTTAATGCATGGATATTTATGATATAGATTCATATTTCAGAGCTAGGCCCAGGATCTTTAGATAAAAAGTGTCATCACAGGGTTGGTAATATAAATTCCCTGTGTTCTTAGGGATGACAAAGAGAAGATCAGGATAAAGATGAAAGAGGGCTGTAGCCAATGTGGATCATTGTGACACTCCTTATAAAATCTTGACAGTTCCAGAAAAGGAACTGTAATTTTAATCTGCTGAGAATAGTTAAGTATTATGAAAACCAATTATTAACTATGTCATCAATACCTATGCACTCTTTCGGAGTACATTTAAGTAATAAATGACCATATCGAACATAACAGATAAATCAAAAATATGTGAATTTCCACTGTCAACGATATGTCTGGATTCAAAGACTAGCTAGAGCAAGACTGTCTCAGTGCTACATCCCAAGCTGAAGCACAATTTAATTTAATCTAAATATTCATTATCAATTGTTAGAAATTGGGCTATTGGTTGAGAGGGGTGGAATCCCCAGTTACGCAGCAACCACAATCCTTTTCTGGGTGAACCACACAAGTCACTAAATTAACCTGTGCATAACCCTGTAGTAGCTTGGCATAAAAGCAGCCAGGTTTAACTTGGAGGCAATATCTAAGGTATTTATGCAGCACACAAACAGTAATGAAGTAAAAATACCACACAGATGAAATACCACACCTTACATAAAAATTTAATACAATTAAATATATAAAATGATACCAGAAAAACAAACCTACAATCCATAGAATCGGAGATATCCAGTTTGAAAGATTTCTGCAGCTTTAGTGCCTCGCATCACCAAGTATCACTCGTGGTCATCTGGCCATGCAAGACCATGGGAAAGTCCCAAGTTCAGCCAACCGAGATGGAGCTTGGGCTGTATACCTGGACCAGGTTAGTCCCACTGAAAAAGAAACCTTCTCAAAGTCTGGGGTGAAGAGTTCAGTTCAGGGGAGAGTAGCCCGGGTGGAGCAGGGAGACCATTGCAGATAGTAATCTCTGTTGCGCGAAGAACAGTTCGGGCATCGAAAATGATAGTCACTTTAGTGCGAAGGTCCAGTCAGGCATCGTGGACAGTTGTTGCTGGAGGTTCAGGTTGGTGGTCTCCAAGCGCTTCCGTTACTATAGCGCAAATTGCAGATGTTCTTGAATTGCTGTTCTTCACTGGCAGTTGCTGTAGCTCGAAGATTGAGGTTCACCACAGCTTTGCATATGTGATCGTCACAGGCAACACAGTCTTGGTGCAAACAGGCTTATTCGCAGTCACGAAGAACTCAAAGTTACAGGATTTCACATTTCATCATAGAGGAGTGCACTTCAATGCCAGCCCAGTGTCCAGGACCTGGGGATGCACCTCCTGGGGATCACAATCTCACTCTAGCATAAGCAGCAGGGCTCAGGCAGTTCCAGCTGCAGGACATCATCTGGACAGTTGCATGGATGCCTCTGGGGATTGTTCTGTCCCTGTAGCTCAGCGCAGGAGGTCAGCTAACTGCCCTTTGGAGTCACTCAGGTTAGTCTGGGATGAAGAGAACATTTCCAGCTTTCTTTCCTAGAGAACAGGACAGGCTTCAAGCAGCAGGGGAGTCCTCTGGAGAACAGAGGAGGAAAAAGAGGACCTATAAGGAAGTAGTTCAGGTGGTCAATATTTATACCTGGAGCGAGCCCTTGAAGTGGGGGTGACATCCTGGCTACTCCCTCATCTGCCTCTGGAAAGTGTTTCACCTCCGCTGTCACGGCTCCAAGTAGTCTGGGGTTACAAAAGACTTGTGTCAGGTACTTTCATGTGTTTACTGAAAGCAGCACTCTGAAATGTAAGTGGGGCCAGGAACAGCTCTGCTCCAACCATCAATCCTGCCAACCACTAGCTCCTCTTTGTCTCACTGTCTTGGAGGTATACACAATATTCTGAGCCACACCCGATAGCAAGACTAAAATTAATAGTAATGTCAAATTTTCACTTTAAATTAAATTCTTTTTAATATGAAGGGTTTATCATGCAAATAAAAACATGAATAATATAAGAAATCCTATTACCAGTCTCAAGGAGAGAAAGTTTATTTGTTTAAGGTTTTGCTCTACAAAGAACCACATGCTGTTTCACTTAACTCATTCTTTGTCATTTAAAAAGCATAAATGATGGCAACAGAAACACATGGAAAAATTAAACATCTTCAAATATTAAATGATGTAGAATGATTAATAAAACACATTTTTCTTGTCATCTGAACTGAACCAAATTAGCCTGAGAAGCAGATTTAACCAGATATATATTTCAATTTTCAAGTTACAGGTGAATAAAAAGTTGCCATGTGACTTAATGCTATTGCAATAAATTGTTAAAATTTGAACATTTTAATTAGAAACATTTCTCTTGCATGATTCATAGTTCCAGAACATGTCTGCTTGAGAGACTTTCTCATGCTCCACTGCCACTTCTTGGCACTTATGAATAGTAACTGCTTGTTTGCCTTCACAATGGCTCAGTCCACAACTATATAAATTCTATAGAAACCTGATGAAAATTATTTGAACCACATTGTGTTTACGCCATCAAATGAGTGCTTTACTATCATTCTGGTTTTTCAGACAGTGCACAAGAAAGGTTTGTTTTTCAAGGGGTAACCTGATAAAATTCCCTTTTGAGGTGGCCCAGTGTACCTAGTAGTTACATATTCCACTTCATAATAACCCTATGATCTGCACTGCACCACCACAGTTTACTTCTCCCATACCCACAACCAGTTCAAGAGCAGACCCACCTCATGTTTCTCTCTCTCATTCAATACATCACTGATGTCACTGCTTCTAGGAATGAATCTACTGCAAAATTCCAGACAAATGTACTCCACTCCTGTTCAATTCTAAATCATTGTGACTCACAATGAGGGCTTTTTCTTACCCCCAAGTAATATTTCTGTTTTTCTTTGCTCCTGGTTGCAGGCCTGATGCACTCTGCAAAAGCCACTTGAGCCATGATGAAATAGAGACATCTAGAAGCTTATCAGGAAAAAGAACCACTTGTAAAAGATCATCTGCTCCCATCACTCCCCAGTTGCTGGCTCTTAGACAACAAACTGGCCAACTTTCATACTTTAAATATTTTGCAATGGGGTTTCTTTCTTTCATTGTAATGAATTTAATAGGGATTTTAAAGTAGAATTTTAAGGTTAGTGGGGATCTTCTCGTCTGGCTACAGGAGTATAAAATTCCAAGGCAAAAGCTATACAAATGTGTTTTTTAAATTCAGTGAAATATGAAAAGGATAGCCTTTCACATGAATATTCCTGCAGAATACAATGTTTCAATCGACTCAACATTCCCGTGCAATCTCTGTGGCATGCTTCATTGAATATTCATAGTATTTACAAAAAAAGAGTTTACCTTTTGAAGTAATGAGTTTTAAATGTTACATGTCCTCAAGGGTTGTAATTGCTGCAAAAACTTCAATAGTGTTCACCACAGAAATGTCTAAAAACTTTTCATTAAAAGTTGTTTACTTTACCAAAATATGCAGGAGATGGGGCAAAGCAAAAAAGGCTAATTCTGCACAGGGAGAAATTATTGTTCCTCTAAGGTGTACTATCATAGGATTTACAACCAAGCAACCCAGGGACATTTTATTTCACACATGTCGGTAAAAACAATCATCTGTGTTGTATTAAGGGACCCAAGTTGATATACAATATAAGGAAAAAATGGTCTCAATCAAATGTTTAGCCATAATTCCAAAGGTAAGAATGTGACACCACTATATTTATTTTCCAACAGATATTCATCAATGTTCCGCATAGATGAGAGACCAAACAATCTATACAAGATGAGCTAATGGGTGTAGTGGACTCCTGTTTACTTCAGTTATAGTACTACATAACCTAGTATTCCTCAGAACCTGGGTTTGAAAATCAGTATAAAAATACAATGGTTCTCATGGATAATTTCAGATGTATCAGCCATCAATTTATGGAAAGTGAAACTGCAAGCTATCCTAATACGGTTTACTCTAAGCAAACAAACAATGTGTCCAGGGCTAATGCAATAGATAACTGTAGACAAATAGCATTGGTAACACTGGTATAAATATATAAACAGAAAAGACCATATTAGAAGAGGTGCTCTCAAAAGTAAGGTGAAGAGTGATGGCGCAGTGCTTGTGAGTAGTGAACAAATTAGACAGAAATGATCCAAACAACTTGAGCACAATCAAAATCCAAATGGCTTCCTAAACTGTGTAAGTGTTAGTTGGGGAGAGTGCCGATGCCTTATTCCACCAATTAGACCAATAAACCCATAGAATGGCTGTGCAGAAGATACAATTTGTCAATGTTTCGACCCCTACGAGGCTATTTCAATGCGGTCTTCATCAGGATTGTGTCATAGATGCACCGCAATCTAAAAATGGGCATAGGAAAATTAATGATTCAAGCTCTTTGCCAAAAGACCAAAAACGATTCCCAGAAAGAAAATGGTGGAACTCTTGCATACTATTTTGTAAGTTGTGGAAAGTCGAAAGTGACCTAACAAATAGGAGAAAAAAGGAACATACCCTAAATAGGCTCAAATATATAATTGCAACCAAAGTGCCTCTGAAAAATGCCAGTGTCACTTACCCTGTCAAGTAAGGTCCAGGGAAACCTTCAAAGGGACTATTGGGAAATGTAATTAAAATAATCTAATCAATAAAGGAGAATTAACGTAAATTTTAAAGGAAGGGATAAGTGCACTGAGTGAACTGATAAAGCCATGCATCTTTAGGCTTACCTTGTAGACAGAACAACTGGGTAAGTACTCCCCATTGTACTAAAGGAATAATAAATCAAACATAAGGATTACTAGAGGAAAAACGCAGCACCAAAGCGCTACATTATTTACAAACTGGAGTCATGGTGTGAAAAAAAGGGGGGATGTGAGGGCACCCAGTGAAACCACAAAGCCATAAATCATAAGGCTTACCTTGTAGATAGAACCAGGTATTTTCTTCTTGTTGCGCTAAAAGATTAAATTGAGCATCAGGATAACTTAAAGAAAAACTAAATTCCAAAGCTTGTGCGTGTGCACCGGTATAGACAAGCCACTGACTTGCGAGCACAGCACATCTGCAGAGTCCATTGAATGAACAAGCACAACACGTTTTTTTCTGCCTTCTTTGTGCCTTTATCATGTAAATAATGCAACCTCACTATTTTTGTATTTAGGTAAAAAAAAATGTTTAGCTGGATCCTTATAGGTAAAGTGATCATTGTTCTGCACATTTGAGAACAGAAGGAGACGTTTGAATGTTCTGCAAGGCACAGAAAATGCTTCCGTTTATACTGGCCTTTCCCCACTAGCATGTGTCCTGTTGAAACCATATCTCTTCCCAGTAATCTGTCATCATTATTTATTGCAGTCCAGTCAGTTGCATGAAATAGATTCATGTCATCCACCAACCTGCTAGTCCGAGCTCTTAATCCCATGTTCCACCCTTACAGTGTTAGCAACTTGATGTTTTTGTCAGACGATGTGTCAGCCAAAACCATGTCTGATTCTACACAGCACTCAAACCACCTGTTGTACGGCCAGATCTGTAATCACTCAAATATTTTAGCTATCGCATCTGAAATCCTCGTCCTTCGCCTACTTCCTGGAAATGGTGCTGAGATTTCTCCCAGGTTCGTATAGCAGTAGCACAAATAAGGAAATAAAGTAAATCACCAATCAAGTATTAATAATCATCCTTCCTTAATTGGGGATGTCATTTAAAGCAATTATCAGTCTTGGTACTAAGTAACACTTTCAAAAGCACATTGGACTGGGCAGCCTAGAATTGCACATCTGCACATCAGTCTCTATAATTTACTGGTTTAATTTGGTTATGAATTTGTGACCTATAATGCATACATATGAGGACCTAACATTTGCAACAAGGTAATTTGAACAGTCTTGTACGGACTGTAAGAATTACCGATTCTGGATACTGGTTTATGCCCCATTCGCAAATACATAAGCATTAAGAATTATTTTATTTTATGTCACATCACCCTTGGTTAGCAACAAGATCTAACCCTACCAATATATTTTACAGGCCTGAAATAAAAAGGTTAAATGAGGTTTCAAAATCGTACTCATATGTACCCAAGATTGATATACAGCATGTATGGTGCATGCATGGGGTGTGTGCTTGTGCCTGTTTATATGGGACTGTTCCGATCATGTCATAAGAGCGGTGAATAAAAAGATGAACTCCTCTTGAAGGGTAATTCTGGAAACTTGGTCAAGTTCCCATAAGCTGCAGTAGCGAACTTTCAAGGTAGTGATCAATGCAGTAGTAGCATTGACTACGAAATTAATAAAGAAGTCACCTCAAAAGATCTAAAGGAAATTAGCTGTCCATGAAGAAAAGTATTGGGCAAAGGAGAAATCCAGCAGCAAAACTACTGGGTAGGTTAGAGGAAAAGTAGAGATGTTGTGGCCTAACAAGCTAGGAACACTTGTTATTATAACCTTTTAATATTTGTTTAGATTCTTGAGGATGCCTTCCCTCGATGTCCAATAAAAACAGTTGGTAAGGTGGTGTTGTCAGTCATACAACGCATCTTCTTCCGATTCCCACAGTCTGCACTCTTTTCATCTGAATTGATACAGTCTTTTGGTACGATTGCTACATGAAGGAAGGCTCTCATGAGAATCCTCTTACCTAAGCTAAAGACGTATTGTGAGTTTCAAAGTCGAAACAAAGGCTAGTCAGCAAATGTGAGAACATATATCAAGTTAATATTAAAGCAACGTTATAAGTCTACATCACCATTTATTCTTTTCAGTTTCAATAAGTTCATTATTCTTAATGGAAATGATCTAACATGGAATGAGAAGAACTAAATGAACATAATACTAAATTCAGCACATTTCCAAAATGACATAAATGTTAGGCTGTTGCACAGAACACTTTACTATGAGCAAAGCTTCAGGCCTAGTCACTGCACAGGCTAAAGTATAGTTACTTGGTACAGATTTTTAAAATACATGCAATTGAAATGAAGTGTTTCAAATAGCATCTTTCATGTCTACGTTGGTCACTCTTCACTACATTTTGGTTTTATTTACTTATGATATTTATAGATATTCTCACATTTTGTAAGTCATTTCTAAAATATGCATTTAACTTGTTTTAAAATATGTTCTAAATTGCACTTTCAATGTGCTAATATATATCGATTTCTAAATATACAGTCATTTCTCTCAAACTACCCCCCTCTTGATGATGTATATCATCATAATAATTGTTGGTTTCACATTCACAAGCAAATTTAGAAAAGAGTTTTGTCTTCCAATGTATCCCGTCTCTTTCTCTTTACCCCCCTTTTGTGTTTTAGCGTCTTCATGTTGTCATCACTCATTATTCCCATTAAACCTGTGCATTTTTCTGAACATTTTCATTGATAAGCATCATATCTTTTGCGTAGTATATATTTACAAGACATATAGGAGTATCAAGCATAATCTGAGAATTAGTATGGGCATAATATTGCTTTTATTATCCCTTTTCCGGCTGTTGAGAACCAGTTGTCAATTGTATTTAAACCCTTGCCAAAGTTTTCATACAGACTTCCAATTCTTGTAAGTCAGGTCTCAAATTTGATATGTTTCCTGCAAACTCCTCTATCTTCCTACTCTCGACAGGGATATATGAACAGCAGTGAGTTTGCTTCAGTATGTAACATACCCCCCCTTCTCGGCCAAAAGAATCTATCATGTGAGACGGTCTTGCAAAACCACTGACCGTATAGCAATTTATTCTGTGTTAATTAGTAGTAAAGCTCCAGATGTACTAGTTGCTATTTTATCCACCACTGTTAATAGTTTTAGGATCTTTCATCATTTAATATTATCCCCACTGGTGGTAACACTGCTCTAAATATATCTCCCATTAACGAAGCTCCTCTCCCTGCACTTCATTTATGTCTATGTGGTGGTGTTAGTGCTTCTATACTATAGTCATGATGCATCTTTGGAATTAGTATACCTAAATAGCATGTTCCTTCCCAGCCAGCAGGTAATAAAATGTAAGCACTTTGTCCACAGATGTAGTATACCCCGGGAATGATGTTCTCAGCTCCCTGTGAAATTTGCCAAGTTCCCCCCAATAATTCAAAGATGTGGTCACAACTGCTAATTCCTACATGTCTTGTTTGTTTTTGTGTTTGTCTCTTTTAAAAGATGACCTTTCCATTATGTTGGGTGTCTACATTAATTTCTTCTGCATTCTTTTTTTACTTTTTCCTTACATTTTCCAATACATTGCCCTTTTGATTAGCATTCTTTTTTGAATGTATGATGGTTTTCCGCAAGCCGCAATCATGCTGTGCTTTCACAGAACCATCATTAGAAAGAACGATTCCTTAGTATGTGTTCTTTCAGCACGCAAGTCATTATAACAACTTGCCTTAGAGGGGGGGCACTGGATTTTGGAATAGGTTAATTTACTATTCCAACTCCAGTCTGCGCAACAGTAGGGAAGGTGTTGGACTTTAAATTCAACACCATTCCATCAATGCATCCCCCTAAGGCAAGTCATTATAATGACTTGCGTGCTGAACGAATGCCTACTAAAGATGCGTTTGTTCTATTGCCGGTGCTCTGAAGGCACAGCGGAATTCTGGCTTCATTCTACAGGACGTTTCCCTCCTTTTTCATTGTTCATGTATCTTTCTTTTAACATCATAATATATGCCTTGTCTTCGGGATGCATTAAACAAGTTAAATATCTTTTGTAAGCTTCTACGATGTTAAATGGGGAAAGAAATAATACCAAGCTGTGTCCATTGTTTTCCTTTGTAGGTGTACATTCATGCTTTCCCTTAGAGGAACTTGTGAGAGCACGAAATCATAATTAGAGTAGAAATATCCATAATGTTCGTGCCTATAAACCAATGAGAGCAAAATACTACATGAGATTGCATAAGATAGAGGTAAGTGATAGTAGATGACTTCTTCTGAAACTGAAGATGTCAAATGAGGAAAAACATAACAATCCTTAACATCTAAAGAACTTGTATATTCCGGTACTAACCTAGAATAAACATTAGTAGAATAATCCTCTCCTTTAAATATCCAAAGTGTTTAGTATAGGGTTATCCCTGAAATTCAGTGCATAATCATTAGTAATGTTAACTCGAGGTGTTTCAGGTACGGGTATCAAATAGAACCCTATTAGTACTATTAATACCATAATAACTTTTACTATGAAAATCACACAAATAATGCATTTACAATGTCTTCTAATACAACACATCCATTTGAGTCAGAAATGCAAGATTTTGCAATTAAGATTTCTTTCTTTTCTTGTTTCCTTCTAGACAGGTCCCTGTAAGACAATCCTTAACCCTACTCTATGTTCTTCTAGTATGTTACCCCTATTCTTCTGTAACTTTCTTCTCGGGCCTAGGTTAGTCTTCAGTACAACAAATAACTAAAATCATAAACGTCTAATAGACACTCTTGGATCATTGAACTCCCTTGAAATACTTTATTGTTTGATTCATTAAATCATTACAATCCATTTAAAAGAGGCAAAGCTTACAACATTAATCAAACATTTTTCACTAGATTGCTCCCATCATTCTCAATAAAAGTAAGACAGTAAAATTATTAATATAAAAGTTCTCTTCTAGAACAGGGTGACCTCCGGTTCAGTACAAGCACAAGGCGGCAGAGTATCAATAAATACAATTAATAAAAGTAGAGGTCTCTTCAAGGCCACCAAACTGAAAAAAGTGTAACATATCGCAAAAGAGGAAAAACATATCCGTGGGCCAATGAGGAGTCAAGGAGTGTTAAGCAGCTGGTGGGCTTAGAGATGTATTATCCAAAAATTCAGCCATGCTTTGCTGAATGTATTCTCTAAGTCGGATTTAACTTGATCTGTGTAATGGCCTTCCAAATTTCATGTAAAATTCAGAGTTACAATAATCAATAGTCAATAGCAAATTGTTGGTGCCATGTCTTTTCCTCAGCTGCACAACTTAAAAATTCAATGGGCCCTTTAACAAGATTCTGCTGTTAGCGGGGGCACAGGCTTCTATATAAAAGATAGGTTCAGGTTCGATGTTGTGAGGCTGGGCCAGGGTACACCGGTTTTACTGGAAAGCAGCTTCAAAGATGTACCATTGTTATGACCACCTGTGTTTGTTTCCTAGTTTTGACACAGGACCTGAGATTTCTGATTGAGCTTGCAATATGCAAGGTGGATGAAGAGTGTGAGGCTGATGTTTAGAGCTGTATTCTCTGGGTTCAATGCTGCGATGATACCCTGCCTGTAAGACCAGACTTCCAATCTGTTACACTCAGGCCTAAATTTTGATCTATGCAAGGTTAACAATGCTGGGAAGAGACATACAACATGCTTCAGAGACTCGACCGAATCTCTGCAACTCCTGCACAGATGCTCATCTGAGGAGCACAGCCAAAGGGGTAGATGTTTCAAAAAATGCCACTCCCCAGTATAAGTACCATGAATCTCTGTTTTAAATCCAAGGGGTATGTACAAGCAAGGTATGATGGAAGAGAGGCCAACTGATAAGAACTGATTACTGCCCATGCGTGTTTGTGTTTGGCAAGGGTCACCTTGGTAGAAGAGTAGGAACACAATTTGGTGCACTTCTTGATACTTATTTTAAAAGCTGCATTCCTTTGGTTAAGGTTCCAGAGGTCACTTGCTGATAACTGATCCACACATTCATGAAAGAACCGACTGTGCGATCTGCCAGGGTTGCTGGAGGTGATATCTAACCATATCAAAGACTCAAGGGAACCAGCTCTGGCCTACCTTAACTTATGGCACATTTCATAGTTTTTGGAATGTTTTAAGAGGTTAACTTGAAAAGCCATAGCTTTCATAGCCATGTCCCTATGATGCTTGACAAAAGTACCCCTAGAGTCGATGTTAATCCCCAAGTATTTATATGATTTTCCTGCAGAGAGTTCAGAGTTATTATATGACAAGCCACCACCTTTTTAGCGTTTCCTTCTAAATATGACCACTTGGGTTTTCTTGAAATTTACCTCCCGGTTTTTCTTGGTGGTGTAGCTGTATAATGTATTTAGCAGTCGTTTTTGCTGAACTCGTGTAAGGCTGAGGTGGGCAAGGTCGGCAGCATACAAAAGATTGATAAACTGAACACCACCAATTTTGGGGGGTGTCTATTCATTGCATCTAGTTCCGCTGAGAGGTCAGCTATAAACAGATTAAAGAGCAGAGGAGCTAGCACACATCCCTGTTTGACTCCCCTCGAAGTCATGATTTTTGGAGATGGGTGTGAACAGGTAGCAAGCTTAACTTGGATCCAGGTGTTGGTATGCAGTTGGACTATTGCATCCAGGTGTTTAACTGGAGTTCCCCATTTTGTTAGCAGATTGCCTCCCTTGGAACCCAGCCGAAGGGTGCTTTGAAGTCAACAAAACAGCAAAAAAGCACCTTGGCTGAAACTATCGCTTTATCAAAAAGTATTCATAGGGCAAATAGATTGGGCATAGTGCCCGAGATTGCTATAAAGCTATAAAGTTTTGGGATCAGTCCTTTTGAGTCAGCTCAACAGCTCAGTTCTTCAAGGAGAATACTCGTTGGCCAATAAGGCTATCAGCCTATAGTTGTTTGGGGATGAATGGGAGCCGGACTTATAAATTGGATGGATTATTGCCCCTCGCCAAGAGTCAGGTATAGTTGAGCTCCTTTAGTGGGTAATCGAAAAGGATTGCGAGCTGTTTTGACCAGAAAGAGATGTTGGATTTAAACAAGGCCTTGGCAGGACATTTGGGCCTGGCACTCTATCTGATCTTGCTTTGCTTAGTATTATAGCCAGCCTTGTTTGGGTGATAGAGATTTATCGCTTGGATGTTGCAGCGTCTCTTGTGAGTAATCCTGGCACTACTTAGGGGCAGCTTTTGTCAGTATGGAGTTGTTGATCGGTGTGGATTCATCTCTATCATCAGCCTGGAAGTGACCGGTCAGGAACGTTACCCATTCTACCTCTGAGATGTTTGGTCTCCCCTGGCTGGTGTTTCAGTTGGATTACCTGTTTACTAACGCCCAGAATTTTCTTGAGTTCCGGCTTTTACATTCCCAGAAGAGCGTACACCAGAATTAGTCAAGGGGGTGTGGTTTATACTTTTGGTATGGCCATCTGTAATTTTTTTATGTGATATTATACTCATTCAATAGTTCTTCAGTTTTAGGATGCTTCCTAGCTGCCTTGAGGGTGGTATTTCTGGTCTTCTTTAACGCCATAGTTTGGTATGAGGTGGGGCTCTGTTTACTACGAGAATCGGTATAGGATCGTGGAGGTATTTGAAATGGTCTTGAAAGTTGAGAACAAAAAGTTGTCCAATCAGCTGTTGGGAAGGCTTTCAACAGGTAACGACATGAAGTGAGTAACAGACATTCCTTCATGATGTTTATACTAATGTTGTTGTTCCATCTTAAGCGTTTTAGGTTTTTAAAGCGAACTCCTATGTGTGTAATTGTGACAGGATCGTGATAAACTAAATTTAGGGTAACAGTAACAACTTGTAGGCGTTAAACTCTTCCCTCCTAAATTTTGTAAAGGTTTCCAATGACAGTCTCTATTGCTCATGGAGTTATAACAATTCAGGATTTTCCTTGCATTAGTCGTTCACAGTAAGATTCAATGCAGGGTTCAGGTAATATGACCAATCAGGAGCTGAATATCTTCTGCAAGGGATTCAAGTTCTCTTAGATCTTCTCAACACTTGATGATTTGGATCAAGCGAATTGTCATTTTCTATTTCACTTTCCTCAGGCACTGTATTTGGAATGCAGGTGTTCGATGAACTCCTTTTTATTCCTTTTTACTTGAACTTCTTGACCATTCAGCTTGTTGACACTGTCTCTTAGTTTCAGAACTAGCTCCTTCAGGAGTGTTTTTTCTCTCTGAATTCTCTTTTAGCATCTCTGATTTCTTCACTGGAGACTTCAATCTCATGTTGCGATTTTTCAGAGACTTGCACTTGTCTTTCGTCTCCACCCGTACTCCTTCCTGCACCGCTGCTTCTTCAACTGCTGGTTCTTCGGCCTGCTCTCTTGTTGGTTCTACAGGTTGGTCTGGTCTCTCCACCGGTGTTGCAACCAATAGTGTTCTTCTTTCGGGATCATAGACCAATGATCTTTCTTCTGGTTTTCCCACTCTGTGTGTGTGAAGCAGGAATCCAGTTTGGAACTACATCAGTGTTTGCCGTAAGCAGAATTCGGTAGGGGGCTTTCCATCTAGGTTCAAGACAAGTCTTCCGAACGTGCTTATTGATGATGACCCAATCTCCAGGATTGAGGTCATGACACTGTTCGGGATGGGGATCTGCTATGGCTGCTGACACCTGATGATAAACAGAACTATCCACATCAGTGAAGGCTTAGCAGTAGTCCATAATCATATCGTCAGTGATGTTCACTAAGGCATTAGTAGGAACAGCAGATACTCTCATGGCTCTTCCCATAAGGGTTTCATGCGGGGATAAGCCAGTTTTCTATCTTGAATACATCGGACACTCATCAGCACCTGGACTTTATTGTTCTGTTCATTTGCTCGACTATGCCTGAAGCTTCTGGTCTGTAACTGCAGTGTAATTTTTGTTCAATTTGTAAGGCAGTACATAGCATGTTCATCACTTTGTTGTTAAAGGGCTTTCCTCGATCTGACTCAGGAAGTACCAGCATTCTGATCCTAGGGATGATTTCACGTCATAGCAGTTTTGCTACAGTGAGACTGTCATTTCACCTTGTTGGGTTAGCTTCCACCCCTCGGGAGAATGCGCAGATAATCACAAGGATATATCTCAACCCGTTTTGGACAGGCATCTTGATAAAATCCACTTGTAGCCTGTGCAAAGGCTCACTTGATCTCACTAAGTTTGTGCTTCTAACTGGTGCCTTTTTCCCTATATTTAATTACTGACATGTAACACATCTGCAATTTTCCTCAGCAATTATTCGGAATCTTGGGTTGAACCAAATTTGTCTGAAAAGCCTTATCATTGCATCTCTCCCTAAATGTGTGAACACATGGTAATACCTAACCATTGGAAACAACGAGCTGTCTGGCAACACTGGTCTCCCATTCTCAGACATCCAAATACCATTTACTTTTTTGGTACAACCTGCCTTGATCCACCCATATTGTTCAGTTTCTGTCACAGTTTCTAGTAGCCCTTTTAGTTCCTACCAAGAGTCAGCTCTTTCCATCATCATTGCAAAAGCACATTCTTCATCAGTTCTGTAGTTGAAACCACCATTGACTATAAAACCTCCATTGATTTTGCATGCTAACAAGGCACAGCACCTAGCTACTGAGTCAGCATATCTATTTCCAATGGCAATGTATCAACTTCCCGTTTGGTGTCCCGGACACTTTACAATCGCAGTCTCCTTGGGTAACTGTGATGCTTCCAATAGATTTTTCACATGTTGCCCATTTCTGATTGGTGATCCTGTAGAGGTTAAAAATCCTCTTTGCATCCATAATTGCCCAAAGTTGTGAACTACACTGAAGCCATACTGGCTATCTGTAAAGATGGTGACTTTTGGTTTTGCAGATAAACTGCAGGCTCGGATAAGAGCAATCAGTTCAGCAACTTGTGCAGAAAGGACAGATTGGAGCCAGGAGGCTTCAATCACTTCATTTTTTGGTGCACACTGCATATACTGCTCTTAGTGTGCCATCATAACTTTGCAAAGCAAAACCAAAGTAAATGATGGACGGAGTGTTGAACATTGCAAGCACTCACCCCCAGTCAACTGATCTGGGTTTAATCCACCACCGTTCAACACTCCGTCCATCATTTCCTTTGGTTTTTGGCAGGGTATGCTCAGACGTGAGTCCATTGCTCACTTTGCCACTGGATTCAAGCAAGCCTGGCTGAAGACGGCTGAAATGCCAGAAACCGGTCCTAGGAAGCTTGTTTCCGGTCCAGGGAAGACATGGCTTGGCAGTTCGAGCTGGACTGTTCCCATGAGGCACAGGGTCAGACTGATTTGCATATGGCCATGTCTGAACTGGGGTGGCAGAGTGGGCTAAAGAACGGTGATGGATTAAACCCAGATCAGTTGACTGGGGGTGAGTGCTTGCAATGATCAACACTCCGTCCATCATTTCCTTTGGTTTTTGCTTTGTTCGCCATAAGTTGGCAGGGTATGCTCAGACGTGAGTCCCTTGCTCACTTTGCCACTGGATTCAAGCAAGCCTGGCTGAAGACGGCTGAAATGCCAGAAACCGGTCCTAGGAAGCTTGTTTCCGGTCCAGGGAAGACATGGCTTGGCAGTTCGGGCTGGACTGTTCCCATGAGGCACAGGGTCAGACTGATTTGCATATGGCCATGTCTGAACTGGGGTGGCAGAGTGGGCTAAAGAACGGTGATGGATTAAACCCAGATCAGTTGACTGGGGGTGAATGCTTGCAATGATCAACACTCCGTCCATCATTTCCCTTGGTTTTTGCTTTGTTCGCCATAAGTTGGCAGGGTATGCTCAGACGTGAGTCCCTTGCTCACTTTGCCACTGGATTCAAGCAAGCCTGGCTGAAGACAGCTGAAATGCCAGAAACCGGTCCTAGGAAGCTTGTTTCCGGTCCAGGGAAGACATGGCTTGGCAGTTCGGGCTGGACTGTTCCCATGAGGCACAGGGTCAGACTGATTTGCATATGGCCATGTCTGAACTGGGGTGGCAGAGTGGGCTAAAGAACGGTGATGGATTAAACCCAGATCAGTTGACTGGGGGTGAGTGCTTGCAATGATCAACACTCCGTCCATCATTTCCTTTGGTTTTTGCTTTGTTCGCCATAAGTTGGCAGGGTATGCTCAGACGTGAGTCCCTTGCTCACTTTGCCACTGGATTCAAGCAAGCCTGGCTGAAGACGGCTGAAATGCCAGAAACCGGTCCTAGGAAGCTTGTTTCTGGTCCAGGGAAGACATGGCTTGGCAGTTCGGGCTGGACTGTTCCCATGAGGCACAGGGTCAGACTGATTTGCATATGGCCATGTCTGAACTGGGGTGGCAGAGTGGTCTAAAGAACGGTGATGGATTAAACTAAGATCAGTTGACTGGGGGTGAGTACTTGCAATGATCAACACTCCGTCCATCATTTCCTTTGGTTTTTGCTTTGTTCGCCATAAGTAGGCAGGGTATGCTCAGACGTGAGTCCCTTGCTCACTTTGCCACTGGATTCAAGCAAGCCTGGCTGAAGACGGCTGAAATGCCAGAAACCGGTCCTAGGAAGCTTGTTTCCGGTCCAGGGAAGACATGGCTTGGCAGTTCGGGCTGGACTGTTCCCATGAGGCACAGGGTCAGACTGATTTGCATATGGCCATGTCTGAACTGGGGTGGCAGAGTGGGATAAAGAACGGTGATGGATTAAACCCAGATCAGTTGACTGGGAGTGAGTGCTTGCAATGATCAACACTCCGTCCATCATTTCCTTTGGTTTTTGCTTTGTTCGCCATAAGTTGGCAGGGTATGCTCAGACGTGAGTCCCTTGCTCACTTTGCCACTGGATTCAAGCAAGCCTGGCTGAAGACGGCTGAAATGCCAGAAACCGGTCCTAGGAAGCTTGTTTCCGGTCCAGGGAAGACATGGCTTGGCAGTTCGGGCTGGACTGTTCCCATGAGGCACAGGGTCAGACTGATTTGCATATGGCCCTGTCTGAACTGGGGTGGCAGAGTGGGCTAAAGAACGGTGATGGATTAAACCCAGATCAGTTGACTGGGGGTGAGTGCTTGCAATGATCAACACTCCGTCCATCATTTCCTTTGGTTTTTGCTTTGTTCGCCATAAGTTGGCAGGGTATGCTCAGACGTGAGTCCCTTGCTCACTTTGCCACTGGATTCAAGCAAGCCTGGCTGAAGACGGCTGAAATGCCAGAAACCGGTCCTAGGAAGCTTGTTTCCGGTCCAGGGAAGACATGGCTTGGCAGTTCGGGCTGGACTGTTCCCATGAGGCACAGGGTCAGACTGATTTGCATATGGCCATGTCTGAACTGGGGTGGCAGAGTGGGCTAAAGAACGGTGATGGATTAAACCCAGATCAGTTGACTGGGGGTGAGTGCCTGCAATGATCAACACTCCGTCCATCATTTCCTTTGGTTTTTGCATCATAACTTTGCAGGCATGAACATCAACAAATAAGACATAATTGGACTCAATCAGTGGTTCATCCTTAATGTCTGGTCATGCCTTTGTGCATAGTTCAGTGACACTTGCGCAATCATGATCAAAATCATCATCTTTATCTTCTTGGTCAATTATAGGCAAAAGAGTAGAAATGTTTAACACATTGTATCTTTTGATGGTCACATTATCTGGTGCAAGTAGACTGCTCATATTTACTGAGTCTATTATGCATCAGACACTGTGTTTTCATTCAATACAATGAGTATTCATCACAATCAATGGGTGTCCCATCACTATCTTTTCACTCTTTTCCGGTTTTACACTCACCGCAGCCACAGCTTTTAAGCAGCCTGGGAGTCCTGGTGCTACAGGGTCATGGGTGGCTGAAAAGTATGCCACAGGTCTTCGGGCTCCTCCATGCATCTGTGTTAATGATGAAAGTGCACACCCATCTATTTCAGTGCATAACAGAGTGAATTCCTTGGTATAATCTGGCATTCATAGATCTGGGGCATGACACAATTTATCTTACAGCTCCAGGAAGGTTTTAGTACATTCCCTATCCCAAGAGATCGAGTCAGACACAGCTCGATGCGTTAACCTCAGGAGTGGTTTTACTCTCTGGGAAAAAAAAGGTATCCATTGTTGCCAGTAGTCAACCATTCTTAAAAACATTCTGAGCTCTCTCTGTGTTAGTGGTGGATTCATCTGTAAGATGGCTTCTACTGTCTCTTGTGACAATTTTCTAACTCCCTTTGTTAAAAATGAGTTTGAGATAGTGAACTTCTTTTTGACAGTATTGCAGTTTACCTAGAGACACTTTGTGTCCATTCTCCGCCAGATGGTTCAATAATGCAATGGTGTCATTCTTGCAAGCTTCCCGAGATGCTGAAGCTATTAGGAAATCAGTGATGTACTGTACTAGTGCAGAGTCACTCAGCATTTGCAAAGACTCAAGATTTGTCTTTAAAATCTTACTAAAAATGGAAGGGCTCTCAGTATACCCTAGAGGGACACAACACCACATGATTGTTCTCTGTTGGAACACAAATGAGAATACAAACTGGCCATCTTCAAGCAAAGGCACTGAAAAGAAAGCCTGATATAAATAAATGACTGTAAACCATTCTACAGAACATGGCATTTGGAAAAGCACAGTAGTAGGATTTAACACTACGGGGCAACCACGCACTACAATCCCATACATTTTTCTTATATCTTGTACTATCCAGTGAGATTTGAAGTAAGCATGTACCATGAACTGCATTGCCCAGAATGCTAAGGGGGAACTGTGCTGGGAGGTGAAGCAGTGTGCTCCCACGACTTCCTGTATATCGTCAATTAGGTTGTATCCCAGCAACTGTTTCAGTGGACAATGGATATGGTGGTGTTCTTGAGAAAATTGGATTTGTCTTTATTTGAACATGGACTAGTTCTACACTTTTCCTGTAAAATCCCAAAGCTTAGTTTTCAGTGTAGTTCTGAGAATTTCAGCAACGCTCAACTTAGTAAACATTCCTACTTCAGTGGAGTAGATTGTGCAGTTTAACTTGCACAACAAGTCCCTTCCTAATATGTTCACTGGAAAGGAATCACAAACTACTAATTTGTGTTTTTCTTCTAACGTTCATATTTTGACGGGGACTTCTTCTGAAACTGGATTTGACATTTGTTTATTTGTAACTCCAACTACTGGAATTGTTCTTCCTGACAGAGGTAAGTCTGGAATTTCCAATGTTGGATCGGGTAGCTCTTGTATCAATCAAAAATGATATATCGTGACCATAGACATTTTTATCCAGGTAGGGGCCACTTTGGTCTTCATCTAGGAATGCACCAAATACACAGTCTTCTTCCTCTCTCAGGCACCATCATTGTGAATTTTCAGAACCAAACTCATCCATTTCAAACAAAGTAAATTATTCTAACACATTTTGATTCAAAATCTGGACATGTGATATTGCATTTTGAATTTGATTCAGGTTTAATTTTAGTAACTGGTTTGTATTAATTCGGGGATTTCTTATCTGTCCTTGCACACCAAGAGTCATTTGATTCTGGCGCTGCATTTGATTTTGAAACTGACATGTGTGCACTCTTTGACCTGTCATTCCCTGTGAATTTTATACTTGCCCTGTAATATTTTCAGGATTAAATCGACATTTTCATTTCAATGTCCTAGACTATTGCAAATGTGACAAACAGTAACCTTCTTCAAAGTGGCGTTATCTGTTCCTGATTCCACACCTGTAGATACACCTCTACCTCATCCCTAAAACACTTGCATTCAGTTTTAATTTGTCACAAATCGTGCTTGTGGGGCAACAACTCTGACCTCAAGTGAGTGACAGAACTTGAACTCCACTTTGAGGCAAATTTGTCTGTGCTAGCATAAACGTTTCCTTAATTATTCTGTGTTTTGCATCCAATTTGTTACTGCAATTCTTTACATATCAAAGAATTTCATCTAACGATTTTGACTGACAGCACATTACATTTTGGGTAAAATGTGAACCAATTTCAGGCTTCAATCCCAGAACAAACTTTGACACAAACATTCCCATGTCCTTCACTTCAGGATAGTCACTTCTGCTATGCTGTTTGAAAACCTGCAACAACCTTTCATAGTATTTATGAACAATTTCCTGTGGTTCCTGTTTTTTTAAATTTTATTTTCAACTAATCAATATCTTTAGGGGGGAATCTTCCCTTTCAGGAAAGTTATTCCTGCCTCATATTTTTCAATCATTAAAGGTGATGGAGCACCTGTTCCCTTTTCTCTCTGGGGCTCAACTTTTGGCCATTGCACAGAAATGTTTGATTCAGACTACAAGTCTGCTGGAACCACAATGCCAATGAACATATCCAAGTATTTCCACAGCATCTTTGAAATTTCAATAAACCTTTCCACTTGATCATACCACTAGACTGGTTTGTCTCTCAGCTTTGGACAATTGTTTGTAAATGCAGTCAGATCAACTCTATTCCATGCAACATGTATATAGGTACCCCCAACCACTACTCTACCACCTCTCCTGCTTCATCCTGCCTCACTTCAGTTTTCTTCTTTTTCTTTTCATGCCTCTTTCAATCTGTGGATACATTTAATTAATTCAACAATAGAGGTTTGCATTCCAGGAGCTTTCAAATTCTCAATAGTCTGATCATCCCATTCAACTCGGTAACTGCGATACATATTCACATTATTAATGAGATCAACATCATATTTCTTTGCTATTCCTGCCAAGCAACTTTGTGTAGTAGCCGGCCTATGAGTAATTTCCTTGCATAAAAAGGTAAGTTTAAGTCTCTCGTATTGGTCTAGATGATCAAAATCCAAACATCATCTAGATCTATTTTTAGTTTTGAATATCTATAGGTCAATCCTTTTTAATTTCCATGCCCTTCCGGGACTCTGCAGGGCTTGTTAGTTCCTCAATCCAAGTTGGTAATCCACCATCTCTATTTCCGGGAAATTCATTAGAAGTTAATGGGGTAGTAAAGACCAAGGTTCCTCCTCCATCTATCAAAGCTTGTAAGTTTTGTTGAGGTCTCCACAACACTAGTTGTGTGTTCTGTGTAGTTGGTAATTCGACAACTTGAGCCGTCATCACCTCTGGGCTTTGTTCAATCTGGGGTGGTGCAGTAGGAGTTGCACTTGTGACACAGCTGGGTCAGTGTCAAAGGGGACCATAGTTATTGGGTGCCTCATTATTGACAGGGCAATTTGCAAAACCAGTAAAGGTTGTTCAATTGAAGCTAATTCTGGCTGTACTGGAGCAGTAGGCACAGTCTGACTCACACTAGTGTGTATAGGTCACAGGAGGCAGTTGGGATGACAGCATTTCTTCCAATATTTCCTCTCCTGAATCAGTATCTGAATCTTCCCCTTCTTGCTTGACTGCATTTTTATCCTTCTCCTCATCCTCTGATGTAAGAACTGGATATAGTATAGTTCCCTCAATAATTTCCTTTCTCCACCTACACTGCTCTTCATCCCATCAAGTGTTTGCATAATTCTTCATTGCTCTACCTTCTCTCCTGTGATATTTTCCCTTCTCTTTCTCCCTTGCAACCTTTTCACAAAATTGTGAAGCTTCATATTGTATAGGTCGAGGTGGTGGCTTCATTTCATACAATTTTCCCCTCAAACGATATACAATTCTGGTGGTAAAAGTTCCACATCTAGGGAAACGCAATGCTACCTCATCCTCAACAATTCTCATCCATTGTCTCAACCACAAACAGAAATTTAAACCATGCTCAGTAGTCATTATGTACACTGGAGTACCCTCAGGAGGCGACACCTCACCTTCCCGAACAGGAAGAGTAACATCTCCTTTAACAAGTTTCTAAACATTTAATTCTAGCAATTCAATTGGCCAAATTGTTTTTGTGAAACCAAATGTTTTGATGAATTTCCGTATACATCCGAATTTTAATAATTCTAGTACCCCTTTATCTAATCCATGATCCCAATTTAAGCTCACAATATCCAATACACATCGCGACACGGAACATCAACTGACAAATATCAGTGCGAAACATACCAACTAGCCAATCCCAGCGCGAACACTGTGACATCAACTTCTCACTCATTACAGCATCTACTCTCCTTCACAATTTTCTCTGTTATTTCCAGCAAGAAAACTTTTGACCAATCTTGTTTTCTTAACTCCCTTCTAATAAAAAATATTTAGATCTTCATTCACTCAAGAAAAGATTCCACAATTGCAAGTGACTTATCGGCCAGCAGAAATTCACACCAATTAATGCAGCTTCACGCTAGTTCCCAATGAGGTTTCACCTGCATTAACAAAATTAATCATCTGCCAACACTTTTCCCTACTGTTACTGATAGGAATGATGGTACCTCACACTCCACATCTACTAATCTCTTTGCAAACAAGATTAATATCCCTGGATATTTTGACTCTTGAAGCCTGAAATCAACTTCTTCACAACAACGACTTTTAATACTGTTCCTGTAAATATCGATTCCTCCACAATCAAGACGTGTTCCATAAAGAAACCCATTAAGCTAACTAAAGAACCTATTGTAAATAAGTAGCCATAAAGTGTTCTGCTGGAAAGAGCGGTGAATAAAAAGACAAACTCCTCTTGAAGATCAATTCTGGAAACTCAGCTGAGTAGTGATCTGTGCAGTAGCATTGATCCCGAAATTAATAAAGAGATCACCTCAAAAGAACTAAAGGAAATCAGCTATCCATGAAGAGGAGCCTCAGGCAAAGGAGAAATATAGCATCAAAACTAGTGGGCGGGTAAGAGGGAAAGTGAGGTGAGGTGGTTTAACTAGCTAAGAACGCTCATTATTATAACCTTTTAATACATTAATCGATTCTTGATTCCCTTGATGTCCAATCAGAACAGTTCGTAAGGCAGTGTTGTCAGTCATATGATGCATCTTTTTATGATTCTCAGAGTCTGCATTCTTGTCATCTGAATTGATACAGTCTTTTGAAACAATTGCTACATGAAGCGAGGTTCTCATGAGATTACCTAAGCTAAAGACACATTGTGAGTATCAGCTCTGAAAGGCTAGGCAATAAATGTGAAAAAATATATCGAGTTAATATTACAGCAACATTATGAGTCTACATCACCATTTATTCTTTTCAGTTTCAATACAATTATTATTCTTAATGGAAATGATCTAACATGGGGTGAGAGGAATTACATGAACATAATACTAAAGTCAGCACATTTCTAAGATGACATCAATGTTAGGCTGCTGCACAGAACACTTTACTATGAGCAAAGGTCAAAAAGAAGTTTCGGCCTAGTCGCTGCACAGGCTAAGGTATAGATGCTTGCTGCAAATTTTTAAAATGCATGTAATTCGGATGAAACGTTTCTGATAGCATCTTTCACATCTATGTTAGCCACTCTACTATATGTTTTGGTTTTAGTGATACTTTCTACTAAAAGATATTCGCACATTTAATAAGTCATTTCTAAGATATGCAATTGATTTGTATTCAAATATGTTCTAAATTGCATTTCTAAAGTGCTAAAATATATCAATTTCTAAATATGCAGTCACTTATCTCAGACTCAAAAGAAGGGTGCCATGGTCTCATATCTTGTGTGGAAATGGTTGAATCTTACATTCTTACAGAAGAAGCACTCAACAGATGGGCCATTTGGCTTCTTATTTCTAATTGTGAAAGAGCAGTTTTCTTGTTTGGAAAAATCATCAAACACAGAATGTTTAGACTGAGCAGGAATTAGAGTCCATTGTGGTGTTCCACCAGCACTCCAGAGTTGAGGCTAAAGTCTGGATGTTGTCCCAAGGTAAATGCTTCCTGAAATGTTTGTTGTGGAATATAGGTTATACACGGCATCATCTGCTTGGTCTAATTTTTTTAATTTATGACACAATGGCTCTGGAAGTTACATTTTGGTCACCTTCATGATGACAGTAAAAAATAAGTACAATACGTTTTTTTGCTTAAAACCCCAGCAGATTTACTGACACAATGGCCGATTTTTTGCTTAGGTGCAAAACTGTTGGGATGAATTATACAATTGCCTTATTCTTCTGGCAGAATTTCAAATGGGCTGACACAATTAAGGTTCTATTTTCACAGAGCCTAAGCAGTTCAAAATGTAATGACTGCAGAAGATATTGGACATATGTGCTGCTCTTTGCAAAGGAAACCTTAACCAGAGCATTGAGCTGAGCCGGATTCATGTTCTTTCGAAAACCATCAGCTATACCACCTTGCTTGCTTACCCTGCATCAGAATTTTCTCAGGGTACATAGTTTAGTGACGGCAAATAGTGTGAAGCAAACTATGAAGAACAAGCATTGGCTATGCCAATAAGTCTGGCTTATGATTGAAAGTGTATTTTGTGTCATTGATCATTCAATAGGTCATCATGGATGCACTCTGTCACTCATTGTGCACTCATGCAACCATCCATCTACCCACTGATTCTTCCATTCATCCTCTGGCACAACCACAATAAAGCACACACAAACTCAACAAATGCAAGATAAATTAAAAGAATACAAGCAGAAAAATGAAAACATGAACACATGCTGCCATCTAAATATGACGAGCATATGCTCGCCATAAAAAAACAAATCATAGCACTGGGTGTCCATCTTGCAAAAGTAATATAAATAGTCTACTTATGTTTTAAAGCTGAAGCATGGCTGCCACATTTAGAACCAAAGTGTTTTGAGCATGTTGGAATGGCAAAACAATAATATACTATAGCCAAAAGTCTTCTATAATGGTGTTCTGGTTTAGAGGAAGTGGCCATGCGGGATGCAGCACACCACAGATGGAGAGCTGTGGTATCCTCTTAAGAAACATTAAAATAAAATCAGGAGAAGCGAATAAATGAAAGGGAGACTATAAAAGGAGAACATTCAAAACTAATGGACTGGCCAAACAGCACTAACACTGAATTGCACTCAGGTGGATGTACATGTGATAAGAAAATGCAGTCATTTACAGGGCAAGCGAGACAATGATTGATGTGAACTGAAATATTATCTCATGTCATTTGTTGTCATGGATGGAAGTAGAGTGCATTTGACGGTCAGACAGGCCAATGGAAAATAGATCATATATATGGATGTATTATTTAATTATTCTTTATTACAAGATCATGTCACACAGCTAAGAAGAGATTGTAGCAAAAATTATTTCAGCATAGGACTTGCCAGAGTAAGTAACCAACACCATCATTACCCACAAAGGTAATCTGTCACATTTCAACAAAATACCCATCTGTAGGCTTAATTTTAATACTAAGAAATAACAATCCACCCTTAACCCTCAATTAGTCTGTCAGGCCTTAATGCATTTATCATAACGTTTAATAATAAAACTGTTTTCCTAATGAAATAATGAAGTCCCTAGCTATTATCATTGGCGTATCACCATAAGCAAATAAGGTCTACTGTACTGTGCATAAGCTTCCACACAAAGCAAACTCCAAACATACAGTCATAATAGTATATAGCATACAACATTACAGTAGGCAGATCAAAACACAATCTCTCCTAAAAGGGCATAACAAGGATTCTGAAAGGTAAAATCTTTTATACCAATGGTTTGTCAGAGGGAGTAACCAGGACCAAAACCCTTACCTACTATGAATAGCTTGGGATTCCATGTAACAAAATACCTATCTGAAGGCTTTAATACAGAGTATTAATGATCTACCCTTGAATGGCTAGTGACTTTAGCATATTTTTTTTACAATCAATATCTCAGGCCTAGTTTATCATAACTTTACATTATAAACAATCACGCCTATAACTTTTATCATTGGCTTTGTCATCCTTAGCAACTAAGGCATTTCAGTTGGTTCATAAGCCCTACCACAAGGCAATCATGAGGTATAGTATAATAAAATTACAAAAAAGTACAAAATGCAGTTGTCCCAAAAATATAAAATCCCTACTAATAAACCCAAATAAGCATTACCGTAGTGAAAATGATCTATCCTGAGGATTTGTTCAGGTGGGTTAACAATCTAAGAACCCTTGCCTACTACAGAGACCTGTGAGATTCCATTCAACAAAAGACATGCCTAAAGGCTTTAGCACAATTTATTAACAACCAATCTTTAAAAGTCTACTGCCTTTAACACATGTTTTTCACAATAAGAATGTCTGGTCTACGTTCTTTGTCATAACTTTTCATTATAAACAGATCACACCTAAGGGACCTGACATACTTTTATCCAATGAACCAGTAGGGCCTCTAGTTGTTATCATTGTCTTGTTTCCATAACCAACTCATGCCAATTGTACTCAGGGTAAGCTTACCACAAGGGACCCATCCTGCACGCAGTTATTAGAGTAGAAATGTACACACAATTACAGTTGTTAAAGCAAAATACTATCTCTCATAAAAGAGCCTAACGAAAATGTTTGTAGACCATATCTTCCATACCTACAATTTGTTTGAATAGATTACCAACACCAAAACCATGTATTACTATACTAATCTAAGAGATTCCATGTAACAAAATACCTATCCGTAGGTTTTAATACAGAGTAATAACCAATCCACACTTTAACATATGCTTTCCACAACAAATATGTAAGGCCTAGTGCTTTCATAATGGCATTTTGTAACAGCCATGCAAAGCCTAAAGCCATGATGTTTGGCTTGCCACCGTAACCAACTCAGACCATCTGTATTGAGTATAAACATTGCAACAAGCTAAAAAATGAAACACAAGCAGTAGTTTTAAAGGAAACCCACAAAATGAGCCGAATCAAATCCTGTACTCAGAGCAACCAACATGTGGGTAAAGCTTAAGCCCCTCTCTCAGTAGGACTCTGACAGCTCTTTTTGTTGACCAGATAAGCTCAGGTGACAGTTGCACTGTCAAGCACGACCTAAAAATCTGTGTAGAATAGTGTGGCCCTGGGGTCTCAAACACAAACCTGCACTCTGCATACCAACAGCAATGACTGGTCTCCTCCTATCTGTGCTGCTGCCAGAGAAAAACAAACACAGTAAATTATGAAGTTATCTAGGACACTTTAATAGCATTACAATGTCCTTTGTGCAACTGAAAATTCTAGCTTAGACATACTACTGCTCTGCTTAGACAGTTGAATAAAATAAACAAAAAGATCACTGCTGCGCGGAAGGCAAGCACTTTTTGTGTGGAAGCACACAACCTCTGCCCAAGCAAAACAGACACTCCTGGCTACCAACATGTGGGCGGAGCCACAGCCACTTTTCTAGTAATGCTACTTGAAGCCACTTTATAGGTTAATCACATAGGCCCCATTTACCATGCCGTTCAGATGCACGTCCGACCTACATCGTCTCGGAATGGAAACCGACCGACTAGTAGTCAGCAGTTCCATCCGACAAATTAGGATGTGACCACCCAGGAGGTGGTCAGAAACATCAATTTTTCCATTACAGCTTGTGCTACAGCCAGAAAAGGGCCACAGCAAAAGCTGCATTGGAAAAATTGATGTTTGCAAACATCCATGCACCGTGTGCCAGACAGCATAAGGTGCCTGACACATGGGTATGGATGTATAGGGGCACCACAGGTGCCTCCCAGACCTCATGGAAGATGCAGCAGAGGGACGGGGCCCTGCCGGGGCCCCTAAAGTCCGTTTCCAAAAGTCTTCCAATGGTGGTCGGACCACTATTGAAAGGCTATATGAAAGGAACATCATAATCCCTAAGGCGGTGCCTGAGTAGGCACCGACCTATTGTAGGGTATTACAATATGACTGACGGTCAGACAGGCTCCTTGAGCCCATCAGAAGCGTCGGTCGGTTCCTCTGCCTGTTGCCTCCGACCGCTGCACATCATAATGAGGCAGTTGGAATGCGGCGCCAGATGTAGGTCGGACCTCAACCGACGGCATGTCAGTTGCGATCAGACCTCTATTATAATGAGGCCCATAATGTATGGTGACAGCTGTGCTGACAAGCACGAGCAAAAAAAGGGTGCAACAGCAGGTGAGTGTAAGTGGCAAAAGCTGAAACTAACAAAATACAAGAGAAGCTTAGAAAGGGTGTTGGGAAACATATTTTAGCTGCACATCCTAATTAGGACGGCCCAGTGTGTGTTTATAACAGAGGAAATCAAATCTAGCTAAACCTGTGTAAATATCATTGCTTTGGTTTTTATTTCATTTTGACCAGCAGATAAGAAAAAGTCCAACACAAAATGAGAACTTGATTACTTCATTTCTGCAGAGGCAGAACTAGCAATACATAAAAAATAGAAAGTGCGAAGCCAGGTGAAGAAAATAGTCTTGATTTGTATGATAATCTCCTGTCTCTTCCTTCTCTCTTTTTTGATTGTTAACTTTGAGATAAATTGTTGTGCCGGCCGGAGGAATGGCTAATATCACATGGGGCATATATCAGCGCCTCACAAAATAGTTGCGCTGTTTGTAAATTTTCTAGACCTATTTGTTTCAAAGGAACACGAAATCCACTTTGCCAACAGCAGCAAAACAAATCATTTCCAGCAGGATGGAACCTATTGTCGGTGACCTTTAGCAGTATTAAAAAGATATCTGCAGCAGTTCCCTCCATCTCCACCAACACAGAATAGAAGTCATTGCCCTTTCAGACTTTCAAATGTCACAGGATTGGCAATGACATGACAATAGCGGAGCCATCCAAAGAGTGAGGCCAGAGTAATTGTGCCATACGTTCAGGAGAGATCAGAACGAAACAGGGAAACCCGTGAGATATGCAGCTTTGCATTTGCCAAGAACTGTATTTATCAATGTATTTTTGTTTTAGCCATTCCTTCAATAGAGCACATTGTATAACACAGGGCACAAAAGAATTGTATTTGTCATATATTTGCATGATTATTTCGAATAGCGCCAATTGTCATAATCTGTGGGACCACTGGAAGTGCATTAAACTGGGGTACAGGAGTGAGGGGGTGAGCTCAGGAGCAACCCAGGAGGTAGCCTACATGAGAGTGGTGAGGCGGACGAGGGGAGCACCTTTGGCCAGGTCTGCAACAGAGTTCATAGGCATAGTCAGTCCGGCTGGCACCAGCATTGACTAGCCTGGTCAGTCCCGTGTTTGCACAAGCGTTGATTTGACTTGATCATGGGCCCTGTGATGAATAACGTCCACCTCTAACATACTTGACATGCACACCTTTGATTGCACAATTGCAGGTATATTTTTGGCATTTGCCATGCTGGGGCACATGACCTCTGTTGTGATTAGAGCAGATGCACATAGTACATTTTTCCCCAGCTTCTCCACATTTTCTGAACATATTCGTAAGTGAGAGTACATGAGAATTGAAGTACAGGTAGGAGTTGTGTACCAAGTTTCAGAACAGTTTTTGCTGTTTGTAGACCTTGTAAATAATAAGTGTTACAGTCACCCAATTTGATAGTTCATGGTTGATCAACCCCAGGAGGAAGAAAGGCTGACACAGTCTTGCAGGGATTCAGACTGGTGACCTGCAGGTCGCACTAGTTGCCAGCAGCACCAGTGGTACTATAACTCATCGAACTATCCTGTCAGGTCTGATATATCTTGTTTGAGGGTGATTGACGTGTTCACTGCTCAATTACTGCTGCTGCTACTTTCATTTTTTGCAGTTAGAGCCTATCTGGGCTACTGGAGGTTTGCAGACATTTCCCACTAGATTGATACTCATGTACTCAGTTACTGATTACTTTGACCACACTGAACACATATTCAGCCCTCAAAATCGGACAACGGGGTCACTTCCTTTGCAGGATGCATGACGTGAGGTTTGGGCAAAGGTGATGGGAAGCAACAGAAGTTTTCTTGAGCCCAGGAGGAACCATGGCATCCTGAGTCCAAGCACAGGGACCAAGAGGGGAGGGAGGTCCCTGCAGAGGGAAACTGCAGAGTCCGCCTTGCCCTCAGTGACATCATGCATGCAAATAACACATTCATTCATATATGCAAACAAACACGAACACACATAAACACACATGCAAACAAGGTAGTAAGGGTTTCAGTTACTGGGGAGTGTAACTATTTTCTATAAGGGCTGAATTACATCTCTGCCCAAGAGTGGAGTCTAAAGCGCATACCAACATCCCCTCACTCCTTATCCTAGCTGGGCAAGGGGATACTCTCAGGACTATTCAGGGGTGGGAGCATTTTTGGGTAACTCACATCCAGCCGAGTGTATATCTCATGGATTCCAGGCTCCAATTCGGAAAAAGGAAAAAGGAGAGGGAAGTGGAGGATAGGGAAGCACAAAATAGTACATCTACCACACAGGGACGCTTGTTCTGAAGAAAACAAGAATTTGTGACAGCTTCAGTATCCAATAAAAAAAATTCTATTTAAAGCTCAGGAAAGTGCACAAATTAATTTAAAATGGTATTGTCCAATCAAAGTTATATTTATGTACATTTACTGAGAGAGTGTAAAGACCACGTTAACATGATATTAACTGCTAAGGGAACGGCGGTGTAACTTCAGCCAGGTTTCTTTTTCTACTGGCATCAGTCTCATGTCTTTACCCGTGAGTGATGAATAATTGCACATCACACAGCAGGGAGGATGGCTGACAAAACTTGCCCTAAGTTCATTTCCCAATCTGTACAAACAAATGTTATACCGTCTGTGTGACACATTAAAATAAGCAGCTTGAGTCATTGCTTTTATTTTCAAATGCCAGGCTACTAAAAATAATGTCATTTTTTCTGCTAGTGCATACTAAACATAGCTACTTCTGCACCCAACAGCCTTTTCACATGATTTCCTTTTTCACACTCGGCACAATCCATGAAAGGAAGGGAAAAAATCTGAAATTTGCTCTTGTATGACTACTTCTATGTTTAGAGCAAATCTCCAACTTATATAGCATTCTTAAAGAATTGCAGTAGTAATTTCAAATCAACACACCGATTGGAGTATTCAGAATTACTCATGTGTAAAACCTTTTGCCATCACTAAGCCTGCGAATCATAAAAATCAGGCTTAAGAACTGCAAAATTAGAATTTGCTTTGCACAAAACCCGTTTTGCAATTTAGTGACCCATGACGAATTACAAACAGGAGGGGACATGAAAGTGTTGCCCCCTCCTATATGGGAGTCCGAACTGAATTGAATGCAATTGAATTGGCCGCAATTCCTGTTGCAAACCATTGATCAAATGCGTACACCTCAGAAGGGGTGGTAAGCTATCACAATGTGGCAGTATCCCATTTGGAGAGTCTCAAGGCGAATAGGAAGTGGTGCTGGCGACCACTGCACACGGCTCCAATGTCTTCCCAAACCGGGAAAATTTATTTTTGAAAAGCAGTACCTATCCATTTAAGTGACATTGGTTACTTTTTTATTGGAAAAATAATAATAAAAATTGCTGCGTTTGGGAAAGAAAAAACAAACATGGTGGTTTGCTTTTCTTTGCAGGCCACCATCCCTGCATTTGCAGCCATTGGTAAGTTATCACCTTTCCTTAGTTATTAGTCATTACACAGGTCATTTCGCGACCCTCTAGGAATGTCCAATTTGCAATTCAACATATTAGAATATAGGTTGCATGAACATTAGCTACCAATTTGCAAACCAGTAAGTATATAAATTGCATTTTCTGGTATGTGAATGGGTCTTGGAACATCAGGCCCTTAGCTTCTATTTTTCGGTTCTGCACAGGGAAAATATTTTGCCCCTCAATTAATCCTTCCCTTTGGGCTCATGTTAAAGATGGGACTACTGGCTCACGCTCACTGCCTGGAAGTCCCTTACTGGATTTGCACTGCTTCTAGGGTGAAAACCTACTCGCAGTTGGCATGTGTGTATCAAGAAGCCTACAAGTTTGTGGGAGTTCACAGATGTCTGTAGAATGGACTTCCCTAGCAGGCCCTCAAACCCAACTGTAAAGATAAATCTGTAAATACAGAACTTCCACAATACTAGTGTAACTTCCTGAAATCTAACTGAAGAGGGTAAAAGTCTGTCACTCCTGATTTTCTGACATTATTTTGAGATTTTTCTTTCACAAATGTACTCATTGACTCACTGTATTTAGGTGCAGAAATACTTTTATTTAAACTAGACACACTGAGTTTTAAAATGTAGGGATACATGGGTAAGTTAGTATTAATCCTAAAAAAATTGCACAATTTAAAATGTAAAATGACAAACACCCCCAAGAAAATATGTCTATTCGAAATAAGTTGAAGCTATTCACAGTGAGTTACTGGATCACTTGTGCAAATTATGCCTTTTCTAATTACAACTACTGCAGGGGTGGTTATTGGTAGGTGCAAAAGTTACCGAATTGCAAGTTGTGCTCTCAGGATTAAAGAGTTACAATAGATTTCACACAGTACGGGGCACATAAACCGGAATTGAGCACAATTTGCACAAGCAATTTGTGTCAGGTTTCACCCGTCATGAACTGTGAGGGCGAACTTCTGTTTGGGTGCGATCTGTGCCTATCTTGTAATTCTCTTTTGGGTATAAATGCCCAAACCTGGATAAAGGCCCACCTGTAGTAAAAAATGTAATGTCATCAACTGAGTTGAAGTACTTTGGTCCTCTTCTGTTTAAATACAGCATAGGTATACATGTTTGTATACTGAGAGGAAAGGAATTATAGAATGACACAGTTTGCTTCCAGGATGCGATTTTTTCACAAGTCTTCTAATTACTCAGCGTGAGCCAATTTCAGAACATTTTCAAGTTGAATTTAGACCACACAAAGTACACAATTAGCGCAAATGAGCTTCACATAAACAGTTTTTCTGGAATTCTGCAGTTTTACAATACACACATGAATGAAGAAAAACCACCTTTATGGCAGCTTTGCTGTATTCCCAATTTTAGGGATGGGGGCTGCCAGAATGTATGAAATCAATGGGGCCATTAGAATGTAGGAAATTCAAAAGGTGAACCGGTCCTGGGTTGATTGTGTCCAGTCCAGGGAGGACCTGGCCTGGCAGGTCAGGCTGGACTGTTCCCATTGGAGCAGGGTAAAGACTGATTTGCATATGACTGGGTCAAGATTGGGGTAGAATGGTGTTGGGATTCACCCAGAGTGACTGCCAGTGGCTGAGATTAATTCAAGCATTCCATCCATCACCTTGTTTTTGATGCCCTAAGTGTGACAGTAATGCCCAGACGCGGGACCTGTGCTCCCGGTGATACTAATACAAACCAAGCTATACCTGGCTGAGGAGCCCAAATGAGGACAAAACTGATCCTGGGCTGCTTGTGTCCCTGGTTAAAGGAGAACCTGGCCTGACACTTCGCGGCTGGACTGTTCCCACGAAGAGCTGGATCAAGCCTGATCTGCACATGGCTGGGTCCAAACTGAGTTGGCATTGTGGGCACAAAATGATGGATTGGGATACAGCCCCAAATGATTGATAGTACGTAAGATGAATTCAAGCATTCCATCCATCACATAGTTTTTGATACCCTAACTGTGACGAGTATGCCCACATGTGGGTCCTGTGCCGACTGTAACTTTGGAACCGTGCTACATCTGGCTGATGAGCTTTAGTAAGGGTGAAACCAAGGCTGGATTGCAGAATTCTGCTTCAGGAAGTACCTGGCTTGGCAGTACGGGCTGGACTGTTCCCACTGGGACAGGGTCAATAATGTTATGCATATGACTCGGTCCAAATTTAAGAGGCCAGGTGCTAGAAAAAATAAAGCATTGGGATTTGGCATGAGCAATTGACAGTGGTTGATATTAATTCAAGCCTTCCATCCATCACCTTGTTTTTGATGTTAAATTCATAAGGACATATGTATGTTGCCAACATGGTACGACTATTGGAGGACTCTATGTGCCATTACATTTTCGCTATGTCCCAAGTTTAGGCATTTACTGAGTGGAATGTCTTTTGTGTTTCAAGATGTTAAGTTGAGATTAATTCCAGGCCTGGGAAAAATTTGCATAATTTTCTTTGCTGAAAGAATTCACAAAAGGTACACAATATGCAAACTGGGCATTTAGCAATACTTTTTAATGCACAATACATCCTCAAGTCCAATCGCATACAAGGACACATTGATTGAGAAAAGAAGGAGTAAAGGAATAACGTATTAACTTTCTGTAAATATGCATTTGTTTGGGGAAACAATATTTTTTGTTTAGAAACCAAAGTTAAGAATGACTATTGCTGTGTATACTACATTGCAAGGATAAACCTTAAAAGTAGTGTAACTTGTAAGGTCAGTCACCCTTTACACCAGTTCCTTCTCATCATTCGCATTTTTCACAATTTATTATTCCAAACATCCACAATGTATTTAAACATGACGCAATTACCTTGACAGTTGCATGCTAATTTGAAGCTTAAAACCTGTGTTAAAGTTGCAATGTAGTAACTTTGTAGTTGTCCAGTATCACTATCTGATTTATTGATGAATCTAAAATGGGGACTAACCTCTGGGCAGGCAGACAGGAGGGTAGGTCTACACACCATATACAGCGACTATCCACCAGTATCTAAACCGAAGCGAAGTCTCGGTCCTCTGCATGGACCCAAGGTGCCTTTTATTTCTTGTTTAAGGGTTGGAAATCCAGAAGCCGTTGGTCATATGTCCACTAGGTACCTATGTGATCTTTAAGAAATTATTTGGTGCTAACAGTGAATAGCCCACGAGACAAGGAATCCCCCACATAACCTAGAACAAGGATAGGGACTGTCTCTCTCCCATTTTCGGTCATGATCAAATACCACAGATCCTTCCTGGATCACTGAGGCGTGAAACGTCCACCC
Organism: Triturus cristatus; assembly: GCF_964204655.1. NCBI lineage: Eukaryota > Metazoa > Chordata > Amphibia > Caudata > Salamandridae > Triturus > Triturus cristatus. Next base: position 518,218,420 of record NC_140588.1, read on the forward strand.
AGACCAATACACACAAGTAGAATGTTCTTCTCGATTACAAGCAACTCACAATCTACACATACCATTTAACCCTACCACCATTTTAATGCCATGGATCCCTCCTGGACCACTGAGGCGTGTTACCTGTCTACCCAGACCCACACACACAAGTAGATTGGTCTTCTCCATTACAAGAAACTCACAATCTACATACACCATTTAACCCTACCATGGGGACCTTGGATTAAAATATAGCATTGAGGTACCCTATAGGCAGCAATAATTCACTAATTGAACTCCACCCTTTCGCCACACACCTGCATTTACCATCACAACCTCTTATCACAAGATCTCTGCCAAAGAGCCCTCTTGCAGGGCTGATGGGGCATTGCAGCCCGACCCCACAAGGAGCACAGCTGGATGATGAGGCATGACACCCTCACAGGTGTTTGAGGGCACCACTTCCCAATAAGAAAGTACCCATCCAATCTTTTTATCACTTTTCCAACCTACGATTGCACACCATAGGAACAGTTACCCTACAGTATTGATGTGACAAATTTATGTCAACAATATTATGCAAAATGTTTTGCTCATGTTTTGGCATTTGGTTTTCATCAGCCTGAACTTGTATAAATAATGTATGACACTGTGCTTTATTGTTGGCAAAAAAAGTGCCCTTTGGCTTGATAGAAGCATGATAATTGATAATATTCAAATTAAGCAATGACTCTGATGATAATTTTCCTCAAATTTCTAAGGGATGTCACTTACACTGTAGAAGAGAATCAATCATGCATCAAACGGTGGTCTCCATTCACGGATGGGTTCGCTTCTACCATGTCAAGAATCTACTTGAGCACAAACTGTTCTAACTTACAATATAATCAGCACCAGAGTCTATTTTTGTTTTTCCTAAAACAATAACCAATCACTGGTTGAACTCAACCCAATGTCTTGAAAAGTTGTGATGCACATGCCTTGAAAAAACATTGCAAAGTTATACAAAAGTCTATAAATCATAGTATCTGCATCACCAGTACTGAATTTGCTGCACTGCACATTTTGCCTGTTGCAGCATACATGAAAGTGCTGGTCTCATTAGTTCTTAGGCAGTGACAGAGGAATTAAAGCCAGTGAAAATATGTTTAAGTTGGTTCTGGTGGTGGCATTTTGGGTTGCTTGGAATTGGTATAGGATGTGGGCTGGGATTCTGATGTCAAGGGAGTTTCCATAATCAAGCCGACTTGTGATAAGAGCATGGGTGACTGTTCGTCTGGTGTTCAGTGGGATTCACTTGAAAATATTGCGTTGCATTTGCAGGATGTGGAAGGATGATGAGGAGCCAGCATTGATCTGTCTGCTCAAGGAGAGGTTGGTTTTCCAGGATTATCCCAAAGTTCTTGGCATGGTCTGCAGGGATGGGTCGGGGTCCCAAGTTGGAGGGCCACCAAGTGCGACCCAGCAGTAGTGGTTGTTGCAGAAGATTAGGACTTTGGTTTTGTCTGTTTTGAGCTGGAGGCGGGTGTTTCTCATCAAAGCAGTAACGTTGTTTATGCAGTTGGCAAAGTTTGCTTTGGCAGTGCAGGTTGAGTCGGTAAAGGAGAGAATGAACTGTATGTCATCAGCGTGCGTGCGTTACTGTGCCAAGATCTGCTTGACTTTAAAGAACAATGGGGACCACATTGCCCTAAAATGTGCTACTGATAGCTTTGCATTAGGTTGTGTTATGTGGGACTCACAGCAGTGATCCAGCATGTCTGTCTAGTAGTCCCGCTTTAGTTCTCCGCGGCTCCTTCACTAAGGCGGAGGAGCATCACCCCGCTGAAAAAAGTAAAAATAAAATCATAATAACAATTATCATTTTGTTTTTCCTATGTAAGTTATTGGCTCTCGGGCGGGGCGGGGCTGGCGAGTAGAGATAGGAGTGATTTTTACTCCTGAAGTGCACTGTACTGCTTAGCTGGCCCTACACAGCCTGGTGAGGAACATGCAAACCCTCTCAGTCTCCGTCTCAGCGCTGATCCACGGTGCTCAGACCAATCACAACGCTACATTGCATCATTGTGATTGACTATGGGGAGGCTGGGAGGGCGGGTTCTTCTTGCTGCTGGCCGGGAGAGCAGGAATATGTCCGAGGGACGGAGGACGAAGCTCAGAGGCAGTGGCCTTTTTCAGGTAAGTGGCTTTTTTTGGTTAGTTTTTCTTTAGTAAATGTTTTTTTGTCTGTTTGGCTTTGTTTTTTGTCTCCCTCACCACCCAGGTCCGGTAGCAGACGCTCTGTTACTAATAGATATGGAAATGTGGTGGTATGTGGTGATGTCTTGCATTTATAAGTAAGGTTCATCCATCTTCTCTGTTTGAATGAAATATTTCCAAAATATGTCTTAGAAGAGAACTTGTCAGTATAAGTGTGCTTGCTTCTCCCCCTCATATAGCATTAACTCACATTATGGTTTTCCTATAATTAATCGTATTTGTTTTGCCGAGAAGGTTGAAGTCAGTTCCATCACCACTTCTACATGCTAAGAAATATTGTAGCCAACCATCTTTATAGGGTTTGCTGCCTTCTGCAGTGCTAATTCTGATGTCCGGGAGCATTTTTGATTACACCTCATTTTCCAACTTCATACCTATCAGCGAGACTGGCTGATGGGAAAAGTGGTATGTGTTGGTTGCTTTAATAAAACGACGTTAAATACTTGAAATTTGAATAGCAAACCATTATGTCTGTTCAGTTAGGGGCATAATTACGAGACATATTCTGTCAACATGTCATCTACTGATGTTTTATTGCCATTCCTTTTAGATAGATGTAAGTGCCAATTTATAGCTTGTCCATGCTATCTCTCTCTCTCTCTCTCTCTCTCTCTCTCTCGCTCTCTCTCTCTCTCACTCTCTCTTGATCTATCTTAAACGCACACACACGTGTCCAGATACAGTGAATAATATTAACCTATATTCATCTCTGAATTGTAGTATTCTTGTCAGAGTACGCACTGAACCGTTTTCTGATGGTGGCACTGAGCATCACTCTTTCGGTATTTTCATGTGTTTCTTTGTCGCTGTTTCTTTTCTGTATTGTATGAACTAGTGCAAGTATCAATTCCATTGTACAGTGCAACGCACGCCAAGCAGGTGACACGAGATAAAACATCTGATTAACACACGCTATGAGCTGTACAAACAATGGTTTTTTTGCAAATGTTAATAGTCTGGTAAATTTCGGGAACTTAATCTAGAAAGGAAAACACCCACTCACTATGCAACACCACCCTGCCAAATCCTGCTGTGGTTATAAAGACAGTGGCAAAACAAACATCTTGAAAGGAGAGTTTGACTTCTAAAAATAGCACCGGAAAAACAAACGATTCTTACCGACAATCATGTGGTTGCAGGAGTCGCAGAATGTGGGCTTTTTGAAGATATGCTCCTGGAAAGCGTGGGTCTTGGAGGCCGGCGGAGGGGGCTGGACTGGGCTGCTGCATTTCTTTGGGGTGGAGTTCTGGCTGTCAGATATTGTGAGCTGGCTGGTGCTAATGCACACTTTGGGTAACAAATCCACTTGAAGTTTCACCTCCGTGCTATTATTGCTCTGGAAGAAGTTGTCTGCGCTTTTGCTCCGCATGCTTTTGGTTTTAAACGAAAGAGATTTCTTCAGCTTCTGGAGCTGCAATAAAATGAAATGGACATGCCATGAAAGAGGAGTTGTGCTCCGGCTCCCAAGAGGGCACACACCCTTATTGCAATGAACAGAATTCCAGACAGATTATTTCTCCTAAATCACATAATGCTTTCAGTATCTACTCGTTGTAACCGGAACCCCGTAGTAGTTTGAATACACCTGGGTGGGAACTCTGCACTCTATAGCAACTAAATAGAATTGATGCAAAGCAACATTCAAATAATGATAAATGGCATACTTTCAGAATAAATAATAGTATAGGAAGTGATGCTAATTATGAATGCAATTAAAGACATTTTAAGGTGTTTTTAGAATGGTGCCAAGCACACCGAATGGCTGTCCTTGTAGTCTAGATCAAGGATCTGCAGTAATAGGGCAAGAGATAGCAGCAGAGTAGTAGAAATGTATATGGTTTGCATCCCAGAATATCGACTTCAAAAATATCGGCATACAAAAATATTTAATCCAGAAAATTGACTATGCAACATGGGGAAGGTGAGTATATGTAGGTAAGTGTAGATGGTGTCTCTATATAATTACCTTCACAATACTGTGACACTCTGGCTAGGATAATTTTGAAGAATACAATTTATAAACACAAATGCAATCTGTAAGGCTTTGGTAAGATCACTCAGGAAGCAGCAGATCACAAGAACCTAAGAACCTTAATATGCAAACACACATCAACCTGTAAGCTATAAATGCCCGATTTCACCACAGCTATCTCAGAAAAATGAAACCATTTAGTGAGAACCCTGACCTCAAAACTGCAGTTCAGGCTTTAGTCATATTGAGGCTGGAGTATGGATCTACCACCCTCTCGGGGCTTCCCAAAATCTCAACAGCCCCTTTAAAAGCTTTTCTCAACTGTAGCAGCAGCAAGACTCCTAACAGGATCTAGGAAATTTGACCATATCTCGCCTCACCTGAAGGCGCTCAACTGGCTTCCCTACAAAGCTAGAATTCACCTAAAATTGGCCTGCATCACTCATAAAGCGATACACCACAACACCCTCAATACCTATCCCAGATATGTACTATATCTGGAGGAGCCAGACACTCCAGGAGGTCCGACAATCTACTGCTGAAACCTTCACGCTTAAGTGAGAAGAAAACTTTTGACAGAGCCTTCTCTGGAGCTGCACCAAGAATATGGAACTCACTACCTCCGTTCATCAGAAGAATCTCCACAACACCATCATTCAAAAGGGAGCCGAATCATTCTTGATGAGCAAATGCCTCCCTTAACTCCTTAACAATTCTCACAGTCTACTCTTCCCATGTTTGACACGCTCGCTTCTATGATTATCTCGTACTTGAACTTGTTCCCACTGCATCGAACAATTCATCTCTATTATCGCTTTGTTATCTGTCAAACCTTGCCAAAATGTTTTTATACTTACTCTGATCTGTTATGTACACTTACTCTACTTTGTATTGTAAAGTGCTCAGATACCCTTCTGAGGGTCTTGTTCGTGCTATAGAAAACTCTAAAAATAAATAAAATAAAACAGACAGGTACAAGTGAAAGCCAGTTGAATTTTCACCTACAGCATTAGAGACTGCACTGAGGGAAAACTATTGCAATTGCTCCAAATAAAGAAAGAGAGACGTGGATGAGACCCAGATTCATTAAGCATTTTAATGGCTGCCACCATTCCAATTCAGCCATTACAAAAATGGGGTAACCCAGTAAATTAAGGACCTGGGTGTAATCTTGATACAAAAGACAGTGGTCCTGAATTAATTATTGATACACGAGAGCAAAAGGCTCTTACTTAGTTGAATGATTTACTAGGTCATGAGCTGAACAGGAAAGGAGATTTAGAGTAGCTCACAATATTAAATATGACATTTCAGCATAAAAAGCAACATCCAAATTATAAATCCCCATACATTTACTTCATTTTTGGCAATTTTAATTTTCAAATTCATGTAGTATTCAACTCAGGGTTGCTCCAGAGGGAACGTGCATGCAGCAAAAGTGTAATAGAAGAGTAATAGAACATAGTAACAATAAAAAATTCTTTTGATTCACAAAAGAGGAGGACGGTCGTAATTCACCGTCACAAACAAAACCTGGTCACGTTCACAAATTACAACAATACATGTTATATAGTTGAAGAAAAAGTCCAATTAATCATCTGGCACGGAAAAGGATTGCGTGTCCCAGGTAGTTGAAGGGGCGTCGACGTTTTTACCTGTCTAAGGGGCCATGCGGGTCTTCATCAGGACCAGAAGGGCAACCTGAGTGACTCCTAGATGAAGTCTTGTGCCTGATAATTTCAGGGGCCCTAATAATTAGGGGCGCAAAGGGTGCTAATCCCAGACGTCCCTCGTGGTGTAAGGATTGAATGTCTGGGTTCTTCAGACAACGAATGCGAGTCTCTTGGGATGATCAATTTTAAAGCCGCGGTTGAGCGCGGAGACAGCAACCAGCGCGTTGAGACACTTCCACAACCAATTAGTTTGGCTTAAGTTCGGCTTTAAAATTGATCATCCCAAGAGACTTGCATTCGTTGTCTGAAGAACCCAGACATTCAATCCTTACACCACGAGGGACAATGGAATTAGCACCCTTTACAATACAATGGCACCAAAACAACAACAATCCACTACAGGGAACCGGAGATATGAATTTTCAAAGATCTCGCATTATATAGCACTTAGAAACCTATAACACCATATTGAGATATCTGGTCGCGATAGACCGGCTCAAAGTCAAAGTTTCAGGCCGCCCACAGTGGAGCCCTAAGCAGCTACCCCTCACGGTAGGTCACAGTTTTTACCTTTGGACTTTTCTGGAGCTTTTTCTCGCGGGGTCCCTCGATGTTCTTCACCAGGCCAGATTCGGTGAGGGTTCGCCGACCTCAGATTTCTTCTACAGTCCGTCAAACTCTGGAAGTCAGACCTACAGAGCTTTCAGCAGGATGAACCTGAATGGCTTGGCCAGCTCGCGGTTGAAGGCAAGCTGCTTGGCTGACCAGGTTGAGTCGGTCCCCCTATGGAGCTTTTTTCAAAAGTTGCTCCAAAGTTCTCTAAACTCCTGGAACTTCTTCCTGAAGTTCCCCAAGGGGTCCCAAAGCGTCTCAAACTGACTCCAAGGGTCTGGAAGCTCCAAGATGGTCCTTGAAAATTGAGGACTTCAGTTCCCACAATCCACTTGGACAAAACCCTTACAAATCCACTAGTAGTTCTCCAGGTTGGGGATCCTTGGTGATGTTTCAGGTGAGCTCTGTTAACCTGTAGCTTGCAGGGAGTCCACTCTTTAGTTGTTTTACAGCAAGGAAACCCACAGAGCTGTAGTTTCAGCTGGTGCAGTCTTCAGAGGTCAGGCCTTAGAATTTCACCCCAACTTCTCAGCATGGAAACGTCTTGCTTACTTAATTTCAAGCAGCAGATCTGAGAGACTTTGCCCCTCTCAGATACTTATTCCAAATTCTCTGGGTCAAGCAGGAGGTCACTCCTGACCAATGGGAGCAGGGCAACCCCCAAAGGATATGACCGCATCCTGTAGAGTTATTTTGCCCCAAATCTTCCAGATGAATAATGGCTAATTTTCCAGCAGGGAGGTAAGAGCTGGCTAAACACTCCCCTAGGATGGCTACTTTCCATAGCCTCTTCCCCTTGCATCTGCTCATTATTTCCTTAATCCTAGCTCTGGCTATTAGTTAATAACTTCTTGCCATGTTAACCTATGTGGCATGGGATTTGCAATGGGAAAAATGACTTCAGCCATTTTTCCAGCACCGGGGTTTATAAAAACATATTTTATAAGTACTTTGCTTATTTCTACAGGGCCCCCACCCCATGGGACAACTAGGGGAGACTTTAGGGGTTCTGAATCTGTTGAAATAATGCAGATCCTCCACCCACAGTGCTCTTAGCATCAAAGTCGATATTGGGCAGCACTTTATCACAATGTATGGAGTGAAATTTCACTTAACCCAGGGCATATAAAACTCATTTTAATAAGGGTCTACCGATCCTTATATGCCAGAACATTTTAGGTTATCCCCTTTTAAGTGCTCTAAACATCAAAGTCGAGTTTGGGCACAATTTACTTTTTAAAAGTAGTCCTGCCACCAAGGGCTATTTTTAAACTGACCTCAAGCTTCAGCAGTGCACACATGCAAGTGCAGAAAAAGCTGCTGGCCGCTAAACAACCATTCCCTATTGCGGAATAGGCACTTCTAGGTAGTTTTAATCCCCCTGCCCTATTATTTAATGGAGTCTGATAGGGTAGGTCATGCCAATCACAGGGGTACCCCATACCATAGTGTACCCTAGTGTATGTAGGTGTTTTCACTGTATTCTAAATGTGTCTCTTTCAGCATAGCACTGGCCCTGGGCCTGGTTAGGCATAGCCCAGGGTCAGTCAGAGTCAGTTACCACCAGTACTATTCAGCAAAAGTTGGGGGGTGCCAAGGTCACAGGATGACTTTGCAACACTTGTGAAATTTCACTCTGCAGAATTTCACTGAGTTACATAAAAACTCCACAAGATTTTGCTTAAAATCAGCATGAATAGCAGCATGGGGCGTGCTGGAGAGTGCTTTTTCTTTCTGCCGCTTCAGTAGATTTTTTATGCGAGTGACAGCTTTGTTAATGCAAATGGTCGTGACCTGCAACAACCATCCGCATTGAGAAAATCTAACCGTGTGGTGTTCTAGCACCCAAAATTCATGCTAGGGGAGGTAAAATTTTCACTTTAGCTCGCCACTTTAATGTTGGCAAGCTGACCATGAGAAAAAACTCGGCCACACGGCAGTTGGCAGAGTTTCGCTGGAACTCCATGTTGCAAGCGGAATGTAGAGTGGACAAAACTCAGCGAACTCCTCTGGCGGGGCAAAATTTATCACCCACCACTACATAATATCTTCTACAATTTACCTGGAAAAAGAGAATTGAAAATTCATTGTTTACATTTCTGGCAGCAATATATTATTTATTGATAAATATCTTCAATGCAATCTGCTGAAAATAGATGTTTTTCTTTATCAAGAAATCTGGGAATAGCCTGGAGATCCCTTTTGTATCTTAGGGCCTGATTACCAGTAGGCCTTCTCAGATGCCATAACTATTTCATCTAATTAAAATCTGGCAAGGAATTTATTGGAAGAGAAAATTGTCATACATACTGACATTTTGGGTAATAAAATGCAGATTTTGATGCTTACGGTACCAAAATCTACATGTCCTGTTAAAATTTATCGGAGGGCGCTATCTTTATCATATTTGGTATTATCAGGTGAGGTAAACATTGCCATCCCTTCTTAAAAAAGTGTTTGCGCAGGGATGACAATTGGTTTAATAATATTGCAACATATTTCGCTGCAAAATTTGGCACTTCTTGTTGCATAATTTAGTCAATCCTGCTTTGTAGTCCTTCATTTCTCCATAATGAATCTGAAAATAAAGTGACAAAACATATGGGGCAATGTCCATGCTACATTCTGGCGAACTGATAGAGGTTTCCTTTAAAACAACGTCTCATTCATTTTGTGTAACCAGGCATCAAAAAGTAGTAAGAAAGTAATGTAAATATCCCTTCATTTTTTATTGGTAAAACAATCTCCCTCCCATATCATCTAACCAGATGGAGAGAATCCTACTTCTGCGGCTCTGTGCATTGTTTCATGCAAGGCAAACCTTTCAAAGTTTTGAACCTTTGAAGCAGTGTGTCAGCTATGCGCCTCTAAACATTCAATACAGCACCCTGGATGAAGTAGTCTGCAAAGTATTCTGTGGCAAAATTGTATTCATTCTATGATGAAACTTGATACTATTTTTACAGTCCCGTTTTTTCCCCGGGATGGCATGTCTATGATCCCATTACCATTGGGGTTATTTCATAAGACCTTATTGGACATACCACTGTAATGTGACATATACCACCATCTTCAGTCAAATATTTCATACAACTGGGGGTAATCTTTAATACCAAATGCATATGGATATCATCACGATGATCTGGTAACTACTGCCACTGGTACTGGAAAGTAATTAATTATTTATAAGTTGATGGTGAAGTTTGCTCTTTTCGGAAGATGCAATTGGGTGAGTTTCCACAAATAAGAATTCCTCTTCTTTGGTATACATAGACAAGAAATTAGCCTGATGGTGGCATCTGGCTGGATTAGGATGGAATTACTAACACTGCATTTTTCCAGTGCAATATTAAAGAACGACAAAAGAAACGTAGTAACCCTCACTCGATTAACAATTCCTCCAGACAAGACAGAATTCAACCCAAAAATAAAGGCCTCTGTAGCACTCAGTCAAGACAGGGGGATATTCTCAAGGCCTTATCGACGAGTTAGCGGCACTTTATCTCAGCCAAAGTGGTGATAAATGTATCCGCGAAGAATGCCTGCCACAACTCAACAATGACAGTTTTTACAAACTGTTGAGTTCTGATCCCACGCCAAGACTCCAAAAAGAAATTGGTGTACTAGTGTCTGAAGCTAGATCGGAGGGATGGATTTCCAGTCATGAGGCCGACTATTTGGTGATCAAGCACCCTGTGACTTACAGAGCGCTGCCTCACGCCCTGAGTTGCTACCAGGAGCGGCAGGCTTAGTCCCGATTTAATTACGGGTAAGATTTACATCTAGAGGACCTATTGGCCGGTTATGTGTGGGCTATAGACTTGTTTGAATCACATTGCCTAGTTATTAATCATTTTGTTTGTTTTTTTGTTTTTTGTCATATTGCTACAGGTACTTACCTTCTTGACCGGTAGGATCTTAAAATTTTGAATTGATCCTGTGGTACAAGGTTGGTTGTATCGTTCCATTTGACTTTATTTGGACACGAGTTCACATTAGCGCCTTATGCGCTAGTTTGCAGTTGCAGTAGTTTTGATGTTTGGTCCTGAAGAAAGCCTTGATCCTAATTTATTGATTTCCTTTGACTGAAACATGTAGACCTTTTCTTGGTTTATTGTGAGCGCGTTCGTTAATTTGGTCAGATCGCGCCACTACTCTGCTTTTAACATTGACACAGGGAAATTCTCTATTAAAGTAATCTCTTTTCCTGTAGTCAATTTTACTTCACTTAGGTTCACACTGCACTATAGGGTCTCACCCAACCTAGGCTACCTTCAGCGATCTTTAGGAGATCTTTTTTTTCCCATCAGCGTAGATTAAAACATCCGCGAGCTCCTCCTTTAGATCTAACTTGGGAGTAGTAGCTCCTTAGCCAAACCAGGTTTGGTTTAGAGGAGGTCCCATATGATGAAGCATGCCACCACGGTGGGTGACGGGATTACGTCCTCTTTTTGAGGACTTATTGAGCTAGGCTTTAGTTTAATTATCATTCAGGTTCTGTATGCCTCATTGCAGTTTTGTGGTTATTTTGTGTTTTTTTGTTTTTTACCCCTGGACTTCTGTGTATATACATTATTAGTAGGGGGATGTGTCCAGGTTGGTTGTGTGCTCCCTCACACCCCATTGTGTACTTGTCTTTTACAATATTTTGAGCAGCCTTCGGCTGCGGGTCGCATTACACACTTTTTGACACGCACAATTGTAGTAGTGTCTAGTTGCGCTCTAGTAATAAATTAAAAAAAAAATGTTTTCTCTTTGGGTTGTAGTATAGTGGTTGGTTCGTTCAAGATGACTGAATTTACGGGCTTGGCCTTTGATGAGGAGATGGCTAGACTCATTTTGACTAACACTCCATCTATCCTTGATACCTCGGTCTCTACTTCTGCTGGAGGTACAGATGAGTGGTCGAAACTTCTAATTCTTAAGAAATCATGGACCCGTACGCGTGTCCATGGTGCCATAATGACAGAGTACCTTTGTGCTAACTGCGCCCCTACAGGGCTTATTGTGACCAATACTCCGCGCCTTTTTCTACAGGATAAGGTGGTTCTAAAGGATTGGTCTCTTATAGCGTGGCGCTGTACGTGGGACTGGTTGATTTTAATTATCAGTACTGCGAAGCGGATAGCTGATAACGTTCTTATTGAGATACAAGTGCTTGAAGGCCAGATTAAAACTACTCTCTCTAATTCAGTCTTTAAAAAGAATCTTGATGAAACAAATAAAGCCAACAAAGATCTGAAGGATTCCATCCTAGCCTCTAAAATTGAGAAATTTAAGAAAGACCTGGCCAAGTTTTCTTTTGAGAAGGTTTATCCGTATACTCAAGAAAACTATGTTGCCCCCGATTACAACAGAAAAGGCAGGAAATATGGTTCCAATTACTCAACATCGGGTTCTGATGATTGGTCTAGTGACTCTGACTCTACCGAACGGCCTCCAGCCCAGAATTGAGGCAGAGGTAGACAGGAATATAGACGGAACTGGCAGGGCAATCCCCACACACAATGGTGGAACCCGGCTCCGTGTCAGTTCCCGAATGTCCTATTCCATCCGCAAATGATGCCTTTTAATCAACCCCCACAGATGTTTCAAAAGCAGCCTTTTTTAGGGCAGGGCCGAGGCAGAAACAGAGGCAGAAGGAGAGGACAACAGGGTCAACCGCGAGTACATTGGAGTCCACCGACATCTCCACGCAGTCTACGCAGCATGATGAAAGGGCCACAAACAGCAGGGCCCAGCAGCAACTGATAGTCAACTTGAGTTCCTATGTTTTGACCTCTTCTGAAGAAAGTGTTCTCAACAAAGGTTTAGGCTTTGTACCTACTAACTCAGGCGACCCATTCACAATCCAGTCCGAATTAGCCAGTTTTTACGTAAGATTAGATTATGGTTTTTCTTTAAAGATAAAACTGTTAATAATGCCACCCGTGTTGATCAGATCACAGATAGTGGGTTACGCAATAAATCTACTTTTTTACCGCCAGCAAACTCGATACCTCCACTTGTACTGGCTTTCGAGACTGCAGTCTCCCTTGAGGTTTCTAAACTCGATATGGTTCCAAAAAGTCAATATCATAATTGTTCTAATATTGATAAAAAGGCTATTGAGTCTCTGTCAAAAAATACGGCTATCATCATTAAGCCCGCCGATAAGGGCGGTGCAATTGTCATCCTTAACACCACTGACTACTGCGAAGAATGCCTGCGACAACTCAACAATGACAGTTTTTACAAACTGTTGAGTTCTGATCCCACGCCAATACTCCAAAAAGAAATTGGTGTACTAGTGTCTGAAGCTAGATCGGAGGGATGGATTTCCAGTCATGAGGCCGACTATTTGGTGATCAAGCACCCTGTGACTCCATATTTGTATACGTTGCCCAAGGTGCATAAAGAGCAACGTCCTCCTCCAGGAAGACCCATCATTTCGGGCATCGGTTCACTTCTTGAACCCCTGTCATCTTTTGTTGATGTGTTCTTAAGACCATTGGTGAAAAGGATGCCTACGTTTCTTCAGGATACCAAGGATGTTTTGAACATCCTACCTGGCATCGACTTTAACATTGAGACTGACTATTTAGTCAGCTTCGATGTAGAATCGTTGTACACATGTATCCCTCAGGGGGACACACTCAAAGCGATTAGATCGCTATTGGATAACATCGTTGAACCACTGAGTTCACCTGTTCCTTTCATCATGGAGTGTGCCAGGCTGGCGATGACAGAAAACTTTTTTAAGTTCGAAGACCGGTTTTTCCTTCAACTCTCCGGGACTTCGATGGGCAGCGTTTTTGCCCCCAGCCTGGGTACTCTCTATGTCCATCTTTTTGAGCAGAATCATGTGCTTACGCCAACTAACCCGTTTTTTGGTTCCATTAAAGTATGGAAACGATATATCGATGACGTTTTGGTCATATGGAGAGGAGATGATGTCTCTTTAACTGCTTTCCATCACTGGCTCAATGATCAAAACGTCTTCCTCAACTTTACTTTGGAATTTAGCAAGTTGGGACTGTCATTTTTGAACCTGTGGATTTTTCCTACAGATGGAGGCCTTGGCAGCGAACTATATACCAAACCAATGGCAAGAAACTCGTTGCTCAAATTTGATAGTTTTCATCCTAAGGGACTTAGGACAGGTCTGCCCTTTGGTCAGTTCCTTCGGTTGAGAAGGAATTGCTCTACTAAGGAAACTTTCAGCAAACATGCTAATGATCTATCACAAAACCTCAAATCCAGAAATTACCCACTGAGGTTAATCAAACAGTCCTTTAAACGAGCGGCAAATAACAACCGTGATGCTTTGTTGGAAGTTTCTGCTCCTAAAGCACCGCACAATAGATTGACTTTTGTGAATACCTTCAGCACCTCTTCCAATCGCATACAGAAAATCGTGCGGAAACATTGGCGAATTCTCAATACCGGCCATGAAAAATTAGCTTTCCCCTTATTTTAATACAAGAGGGGTAGTAATTTGCGTGATGCTATGGTTCACACCAGACCTCGAAGCACACCGCCAGCTGTTGCGAATCCTTTATGGAATCTTCCACCAGTTCGTGGACACTTTCCTTGTGGCGGTTGTGTAGTTTGTGCACAGACGAGCCATACTACGGAGGTCAACATCGGCCTATTTAAACCGTGGAAACAACTTCGCCACACCAATTGTAACAGTGAAAAGGTTATTTACCTGATCACTTGTCCATGTCAGAAACAATATGTAGGCATGACTATGAGAAAAGTGAAACAACGCATCATGGAACATAAGAGCACCATCCGATGCAAGAAGGCATCAACGAGATTGACTAATCATTATCTTGAGCGCAATCACAGCCCCGATCAGATGTCGTGGACTGTACTTGAACAACCTTTCATTCCCTTGCATGTTGCGGATGTTTCTAAATTTCTCTTTAACAAAGAACAACGGTGGGTGTTTAAGTTACAGAGTGACTGTTGTGGTCTTAATGATTCCATACCTTGGTCTGCTCTGTAACGCTTCACCTGCATGGTGTTACAGTTTGGTGTTGAGTGCTTGGTGGATTGGCTATTGCTTCCCTGTACTGTATACTGTTCTGAGCATTTGATCAGTCCCTCTGCCATATGGTGGTCTGCCATTGACTTACTAGGCAGTCCTACTTATTGAGGGTATGCTGGCTTAATTTGCTCTGTATGCCAATATCGTGATCAACACCAGTGCTTTTACTTGGTTTGCTTACATTTGGCTGTTTTGTGATAGATCGCCTGTGGATTACTTCCTCGTACTGGATGCTGTTTTTAGCACCTGACCAGTCCCTCTTTTATATGGTTCTCACTTGGTCTGCTTACATTTGACTGTTTTGGTTCTGGCTTAAGTAACCTGACTTGGTTCTGTGGCTTTTTTCTTCTCATTTAACATGGAGGGGCATTACTTTGCAGGCTTTAGTTGTGCTAACAGCCGAGGAGGCTCTGCCTGAATTACAGTATTGTACTTGTATACACTAACGCATTGCCAATTCCTCGAGCTGCTTCTATGAATGTGATCAGTTCTGGATTATTTGTAACCTTTTGCACTGGCACCATCGCGTAGCTATTAAGTGTGGCTAATCATGTTTTTGAATATTCGCTCTCTCTTCTGCGGAAGGGTTTAATCTTAAATTGTAGAGAGGGTGATGAGCATCGTTGTTTGCTACATCTTTGCTACATCTTTTCTACGTATATGTTCCACTATACTATACCATGTTTTTAATTTTTTCTTACAGAGCGCTGCCTCACGCCCTGAGTTGCTACCAGGAGCGGCAGGCTTAGTCCCGATTTAATTACGGGTAAGATTTACATCTAGCAGACCTATTGGCCGGTTATGTGTGGGCGATAGACTCGTTTGAATCACATTGCCTAGTTATTATTCATTTTGTTTGTTTTTTTGTTTTTTGTTATATTGCCACAGGTACTTACCTTCTTGACCGGTAGGATCTTAAAATTTGGAATTGATCCTGTGGTACAAGGTTGGTTGTATCGTTCCATTTGACTTTATTTGGACACGAGTTCACATTAGCGCTTTATGCGCTAGTTTGCAGTTGCAGTAGTTTTGATGTTTGGTCCTGAAGAAAGCCTTGATCTTAATTTATTGATCTCCTTTGGCTGAAACATGTAGACCTTTTCTTGGTTTATTGTGAGCGCGTTCGTTAATTTGGTCAGATCGCGCCACTACTCTGCTTTTAACATTGACACAGGGAAATTCTCTATTAAAGTAATCTCTTTTCCTGTAGTCAATTTTACTTCACTTAGGTTCACACTGCAGTATAGGGTCTCACCCAACCTAGGCTACCTTCATCGATCTTTAGGAGATCTTTTTTTTCCCATCAGCGTAGCTTAAAACATCCGCGAGCTCCTCCCTTAGATATAACTTGGGAGTAGTAGCTCCTTAGCCAAACCAGGTTTGGTTTAGAGGAGGTCCCATATGATAAAGCATGCCACCACGGTGGGTGATGTGATTAAGTCCTCTTTTTGAGGACTTTTTGAGATAGGCTTTAGTTTAATTATCATTCAGGTTCTGTATGCCTCATTGCAGTTTTGTGGTTATTTTGTGTTTTTTTGTTTTTTACCCCTGGACTTCTGCGTATATACATTATTAGTAGGGGGATGTGTCCAGGTTGGTTGTGTGCTCCCTCAGACCCCATTGTGTACTTGTCTTTTACGATAAATATATCGCCCTGTTCACAAACTGGTGCTAACAGCCGATATCACCAATTTTCCTGCGATAGCAGCCGCAAAAAACACCGCCACAGATGACACCGGCAACTAACGCTAATGATATGCAGAGTAGGCGCTCCCGTGTAAAAAGCAGCAACAACACCACTTCGCAACATTCTCAATGACCTGCCAGATCAGCGATAAGAACACAAAACATGCGATAAGGCGCGTTAGCAGCATGGATTTAACACCTGCTCTTACCTGGTGTTAAGTTGGACGACAACCTGCACCATAAAAGGGAGCCCAAGCCAGAGCCACACCTGAAGAAGAACAGATGTCACGGAGCTACTGATCATGCAGCTCTGGGCCCCGAGAGGGCCACAACACCCACCGCCACCAACTCCAGGCCCGCCACCCCCCCGGACCCCTCTGTCCCCCAGGACTACCACAGAGGCAGCACAGACAAAGACAGCGGACCTTCAGAAAACACACCAGCCTCACAGACTTCACACCAGAGGATGTCATTGCCCACTACAGGCTCAAAAGGACAACCATCCTCCGCATCCTGATCATCATTGCCCACAGGTTGACGGTACCAAAACAGAAGACAACCAACATCCTTCCGCAAACAAAGCTGCTGGCTGCGCTGCACCTGTTGGCCTCTGGTAACTTCCAACCAACAAACGCCAGAGTCAGAGGAGTCTCATAGCCAGCCCTATCAAAGTTCCTCACACCTGTCTTGGATGCCATCATCAGCTTGCTACCCCAGCACCTTCACTTCCCCAACACTGCGCAGGAACAGCTGGAGACCAAGCAAGGCTTCTACGCCATAGCTGGCTTCCCGCACGTGTTAGGTGCAATCGACTGCACACTTGTACTCCTCATGCCCCCTGCCACCACTGCACACAACTACCCCAACAGGAAGCATCAATGTGCAGGCAATAGTGGACCACCTGGGTCTTTGGGAATGCACACGTTACAAACTCACATTCAACATGCCAAACAACATGCCCACCTACCAGACATGACAGCACAACTTACTGTGATAACCTGGGCTAGCCATGTACACAAGCCATCAACGGCATGGCACCTCAGCCACACAATAGCAGAATGTGGGTAGAGGTGGGAACCAGGCATGTGCGAAGGAGGCAAGTGACCCATGAATGAGAATGTACACAATGCCAAGTGTGGCGTGGATGTGCTGGCCAAACTGCAGTATGCAGACCACAGACATGTCCTTGTCGACATAAACTGTTGGTGTTTGGAGTGTAGTGGACAGTGGACACAACCATGTTACCTCAGCCAGTGGGGAAGATCGTGGAAATGTAGCTTGTTACGTCCCCCCCTGCAAGCGTGAGCGGAGTGGGCTGGCCCGGTGTATGCCAGGCTAGCATAGGGGTGTGAATAAAAAGCACGTTGCTCTGGGTGTGGTTCTCTTCCGGAATGACCAACGTGTCTGCCAGGGTGGCGCCTCTCACCCCGCCATGAGGCCAACGCCGTGAGTGGTGGTGCCGGCGATCCTGTGCGCCTGCTGCACCCCAGGCCGCAGGTCTCCAGACCCGTCTGGGCCGCCTCTGCGCACCCAGGCCTCGCTGCTCACCTGCTGACACCAGCGTGTGTCAAAGAGGGCCCACCACGTGCCGGTGCAAGCTCCAAGCCTGAGGCCCGTGACCTTGGCAGCCTCCTCAGACCATCGCTGGCCTCCCCAAGACAGGCCCGCAGCACTCCTTTCTCGTTGACGTACTCCACCGCTGCCTCCTGCCTACACTGCGGTCTAGTATTGGAACTGAGTTTTGATAACATGATGGCTGAGTTCATATGTTAATAGGACGTTTGATATCACTGTACTCCCTTCGATGTGGTGCCACCAACTCTCCGTTAGGGAGTGTATGGGGTCCCTGATGGGACTTAGACACACACGTATGGCATCTAGTTAGGCTGCAATAAGTTCGAACCCCACCCGCACCTTTTCAGCCAGCTCCTTCTGGCATTCAAACACACGGCGTTGGCATGCCATGCGTTCTTCGGTGAGGTGCTGGGAGCCAGGCGTGGTGGTTGGTGCTTCCTGCTGTGTGGTCTGTGCAGGGGGTGGGCTCACCTCGATGGTGCTGGGCTGACCTGCTACTGGAGGTGGGATGCGGAGGGTGTCCATGAACCGTTGGAATTCACCTAGGTCGATGTCCTGGTCGTCGTCTCCATCATCACTGACGTGATGCAGGGTCAGCTCTGCAGGAGGTGTCGATTGTCCCTCTGCAATGTAAAGGGGAGATGCAGTTTCACAGTGTGTTCCATGTATGTTGACGCATTGGTGAAGTTTACATACAGACTGCATGACAATGTACATTGTGACTGTTTGTGGGGAGATGCCTATTTGATGCG
This sequence comes from Triturus cristatus, assembly GCF_964204655.1. NCBI lineage: Eukaryota > Metazoa > Chordata > Amphibia > Caudata > Salamandridae > Triturus > Triturus cristatus. Next base: position 518,236,963 of record NC_140588.1, read on the forward strand.
GGAAAGTGGACATTTGTGCTACATCAGGGATGTGAGGTTGTACTCGTAACTTGTCATCTCACAATTTCCTGCTATGCCAGATGTGAATGGCCATTTTGGACAAACATGCGGCACCAGTTGTGTCCTGTGTTCTTTTGTGAAAGGGTAGCAGTTTGTACCGCATTGTTGTCAATGTTGAGGTGCTCTTATTCTTATGTGTGTGTACTGCATTGTGGGTGAGTCGCCCCTGCAGCTCTGATTTGGCGGCCCCTTAACCCTTTCAGGTGGTGTGTCTTTGACTTCTGTGCTTCTACAGTGCTGAGATGTAGCAGACTTGGGTGAATTGGGCTCTTGGTCGAGTTGTGACTCTTGGGCATGGTTTGTCCGCAGATGTGTTGTTGACGTCAGGGGTTGTTTGTGCATGTGGATGTGTCAGAGTGTGACCTGCTCCTTTACAGATGTGGTCCACACTCAGCCACCTCAGTGTTGTGGCGTGCACAATGTCATGATGATTGGACTGCAGCCATGCTAATCGTCATGTAGTGTCACTTGCATCGTCAGTGTGGCTCACACATACGCATCTTTGTTGGGTTTTGCACGTGTGCATGTGTTGGTGGTGAGATTGGTAATGTGTGGTGTGGGACCCCTTTGGGGACAAGGGGGACAGGGGCTTACTTGGTATTTGTATGTATGCTGCAGTGTGCCACGGAGATCAGGGTCATTGTGGGTGTGCAGTGTGCTCTACTTAATTGTGCAAGTGTGCCCTTGTGTCCATCTCCCCCTGTCCCACCAGTCCCTGGTCGCTACTCACCCTGTTGATGTTCTGTCAGGTCATGTTGAGCAGTGTCCAGATCCCCAACTCCTGGCAACGTATCCCGACTGATGACTGTGGCCACCATTTTCTCAATGTCATCCAGCTCCTGGTGTGCCGCTGGACCCCCACCTCCAGAGAGCGTTGCTGCTTTCATGTTGGCATTCAGTTTCTTCTTGATTTTGCCCTTCACATCATTCCAGCACCTCTTGACCTCTTCCATTGTCCTCCTTAACGCTGCAACTGCATTCACATGGTCCAACATATTTGCGTCTTTGTTGCCAATGACACGTGCCGAACAGTTGTTGGTAGTGTTCTATCACCTCCGTAATGATTATCCTGTTTTACTACGGACTGAACCGCGTCTTCCTCTTCTCCTTGGCCTCCCCCGACCCTAAGGTTCCTTGCTGGTTGTCTTTGGGGCTTGTGGAGTTTGCGTTGTCCTCTGCACTGGGTCCGGGTGCATCCATGGTGCTATGCAGTTTATTTTTTTTTGCCTTTTTTTGTTCTGCTTTTATAGTGCATTTTTCCGCATGACGCGTGGGAATTCCCGGCCTGTCACTGTTTATCCCTGATTTTTGTATCGCGATTGGCCACATCGCAACTCTTTTCACATTCGTGTTTCGCGTTTTTTCGGCGTCACGTTAATTTTAACATGGTCATTTGGCACGTTGTCGTGAGACTGTCGCATGGTGCCGCAGGGTTGAGAATACAACGTTAACACGGCGTTATTTTCCCGCAATAGACTGCGATGTGCAAAGTTGCGTTAAGCTATCTTTGCGATAATTATCACACGTTCTTGAGAATATCCCCCACAGTGTTTAAAGTAAACAATGGCACAGTTGAAGTAAATGAATAGATTATAACATAAATGTTACAGCAAATTGTTCACATTTGCATAGTGTACTTATCATCAACACATTAAGAAAGCACATTATTTAAAACAGACTTAACAAATGATTGAACTGAATTGAATTGAAAACAAGGTAGTGAAACACAAAAGAAGTTTATAAAATTCTGCACTCTGTAGTAATTAAAGGTAAAATAGAAATCCTAGTGTAATGTGAATGTCAGCAACGCGACTAATAGTCAGTCGAGTCATTATATTATGTTTATCAGACTCCACAAGAGCAGGGAACGTCCTCAAAGTTCACGAGGCTGATTTAGCTTGTAATTTGCAAAAGTAATTAAAAACTATTTTTTTTTGTGTGGGGATCAGTAGGACTTTGTATTATGTCATAGCAGGTAGCTGGATATTTTGTGGGGCCTTAATCGTGGCACTCCTGAGGAAGGCTCGTAGCCGAAAGCGCATTGATGATTATTTACTAAGCCACAACAGGAAACAATCAAGGAAATGCATACAAAATAGATTAATGTGGACAAACTAAGAGGATAACAACTGATTATTGTACAAGAGCAGATGTGATATGATGATCCAATGTAACAGTCAATGCAATGTAAGATGTTATAAACCAGTTGTAACATTGTGGCCTGCTATTCATGTCTATAACAAAGTCAATGTACAGTAAGGCCCGTGAAGATTGCTAAAAAAAAAAAAAAATTATGCAGATATTCCTGTGACATTTGTGAGTGGTGTGATACGTATAAATGAGATATGTCTGTGTATGGATGTGAGGATAGGGTTCTCCTTGTTTTAACGCTGTTTATACTACTCTGGATACCTGTTTTTCATGATATAATACTTGATTGACAATATAGAGACAGATTTCCCCTATTGTAGATAAATAAGTTACGGAAAGATTTACCCTATGGCAGATAAACAAGATATGGAAAACATGAACTGATTGAATACGTTTTTTGTTTTTTTTATTTAACAAAATTGGCCGGAGTCTTTGGGAGGAGGGGGGAGGGGTCTGCTTTGGTATATTATATTGTGCTCCTTGCTCTGTTGCCCAAATTCCTTGACTTTTACTTATTTATCCAACCCAATAACATCCAACTTTACCGATTCGTAATTTATCGAGTGTGATAAACACCACCAATTACAATTTTTCCTCAATAAGCACCAACATACACACGTCCTGGTATTTGCGGGGAGTTATTCTCTCCGATTAATTTTGTCAGGTTTCACTTGCTAAAACTTAGCAGCACATGCGATTTTTATCACAATACCCACAAACTGATATGTGTGGTAACAGGAGTTACGAGGCATATGGGAATTTGATGGATAACTCACAGTAAGTGGCTGTTGTGGATGCACTGTAGATTTCATTTGCTGTTTCTATCATACTTTCCTTTTTTTGCAGTTTGGATTTTTTTGGGTGACATTCCGGAAAGGCTTGCTATGAGGCCGGAGAGGAGGAGCCTTTTTGATGAGTTTTTATGAGGAAGAGGGTTGATGCATACAGATGTGCTAGCAATAAAATTAGGTTATTCGTTGTTTATTGTATGGCAATTCCATTGTGATTTAAGCCACAGTAATTCATACAATTATTTATACGGTACATAAAACACAGCAATGAATCAAAGAATCAGAGAAACAGGGATAGGGAAAATAGAAGAGAATCGAAATGGAAAACCCAAAATTAAAATGTAGCATTTTTATAACATAACATGCAATTGTGAAAATAATAATGAGTGTAATTTATGATACAAGACATGGGGGACATAGTAACCGAGAAAGTCAATCCGCCAATTAAATCTAATGACTGCCAAAGAGTGGAGGAACATTCATAAATAACAAAAGCTACAGATGACAAATTGGAAAAGATGACGCATGGAAAATGTAGCGAGCAAGATGGAAATAAACTTGCACACTGGATGGAAACCTCAGATGGAAATATAGCCGCATACATAACCCTCCAAATTTTCAGTCAAAGTTGGTCAACACCATCCTCTTCCGGACATATTACTCAAAAAGAGGAAGAGACATTAATGTTAGATATAAACGACTCTATATTAGACCACTTGCACAGAAAAGGGGCAAGGATGCTGACAAAAATGCATGCTGTGGTATGGCTAAAGAGGACTCCTAGCAAAGGGAGTAAGGAATATGAAACAGGCAGCCAAGGATGATGTTTCATCACGTCCCACTTAAATGCCTCCTCATCAGTCTTAGAGAGCATATATCATGCAGCAAGTTAGAGTCACACCAATGAGGCCACACTCAAGAAGCCATCACAGACACTCTTCTACCAGCTGATGTGCTGAAGCGTCTGTGACATTAACATTCCAAGGCACACAATACAGCGGCACCAAGATGAGCCATGCGGAGCCCTCAGGCTTCGAAGATGCAATCCAGCCCTCAATACTGGTGCTGAGTACTCCCAAGTTTCAACAACCACGACAAACAGGACTGGAGAAGGGCTTACAGTCCAACAGGGAGCCAAGATCCAGCAGGAGAAAAAGGAATTAGTACTGATATGCACATGCATGATCAGTCTGACATGCAGCTTCTCATCTAAGAAGGAAAGTACATAGAGCTACAGTGCTTTGTGAGAACGAATTTAGAGAATAGTCCAGGTGGCACTCCTCTATGGCTGACATTCTAGCATAATGTTCAGGACTCTATGGACAGTTATATCGCTAAATGTTTCCGAATTGGGACTTTGCAGTTATGCATTGAGGAAATAATTTAGGTGGTTTCACCTAGTACTTGTTTTAGCAACACTGGAATATAATGAATAGTTCACTTTCAAACTAGAAAGTGAAAAGCTAAAATGTTGATAGCTTTGGTGAAATGTGGCACAAATAGCACGTGTGCTCTTCCTCTTATTTGTATGCTCTGACTTTCAGGATTTGATCATCAGTCATGCACTTTTGGTCGTAGCATTTGCTTAGAATCAGATAAGTCCTAAACTGGCTATCCTTTGAGTATCTTTTTGAAGCATAGATTTGGCTGATATTTTATATAACTATAATTGCTCAAGAGCTCTCAGAAGGTATACTTCCCAAAGTGAGGGATTGATGAGAGTGGTTTCTCAGAATTCAAAGGATTTGGCAATTGGCATTACGACAGGATCAGTCTATACTTGGTTTACCTTATCTATCCCACAGGGGGTTACTTCACAAACTACACTGAGAACAGCGCTACATAAGCTGGGCATGTGAATAATACTTATTCTTCGTACAATGATGCCCCTTTTCTCTTGCTGTTTATCAAATGTGTGGCTATGACTCTTTTTTTGGCCTAACCCCTGTAACAGTAGTTGGGTTACTTGCAATGATAATAAGATGCACAATTGTGTATAGGTTCATGCAAAAGATCCAATGGTTAGACACACCAGTGTTTGTACTGCAAGATTAACTCATGATCTTTGAGGTTCCTACAGACTGGTCCTACATAAGAACAGGAAAAGCTGTAAAAATGGCAAATACAGATATTTGTGTTAATATACTCACAGCAACTATGACCAACATTTGGGCAACATAGATGCTGATGAAGTAAGTGATCCTAGCTTCTTAAACATGGGTCACGTTAAGTGGTGTCCTATTTTTTTGCTAAACGTTTGGTGTGGTATTCATTGTGTGTGCATAAGTACATTTAAATGAATTAAATAGCTTTTTTTCATGTGTTTTATAGTTCATAAATCTATGCGCACAAGGAAGAGCAATTAACCTTTGTGCATCACAATGACTTTTAATCGTGAAAATGATCACATCTTGTAGGCTTTGCTTTCATTTGTAAAAAATGCACAGAATGAACTTGAATCTAATAAGGTTAGAGGAAATAGATTGTATCATTACAACCCAGATCCATGCAATGGAATCTTGGCATTTTAATAAAGAGTTTTAAGAAAGCGCTGAAATTTAGTGGCTGACCATCTTGTTAAAAGCGACAAAAGTCACTAATATCACTAATATTATGAAAGAACTTCCCTGGTTTTCATTAAAGGCCTGATTAAATTCAAATTAGCATATATCACTTATAAAGCCCTACACATACCCACCCATTTGATCAGTGGAAGGAAGAGAAGTGGCTGAAGCAAATCTTAGTTGTTTCTAGAAACTCAAAAAGCTTCAAAAACCAAAACACTGAAACAGTCCACCGAGGACATCAGACTCAATGGCAACTCGATATCATGTATGGACTATAAAACTGTACACACCTGTTCTCAAGAAAGGCATTAGGTTTGTCAAGGAGTATGGCACCATTGTTGCCCCCTGGACAGAGATGACTTCAAGGAAGCACCCGAGAAAAGTGATCTGGACTGATGCCTGTCAGACCGCGTTTGATGCCCTAAAATAAGCCATGTGCATGGCGCCGGTCCTCAAGGCACCCAACTTTTGCCAAGAATTTTTTGTGCAGACGGATGCTTCAGCGCATGGTGTGGAAGCAGAACTCTCACAGTAGAATGATGAGGGTCTGGACCAACCCGTAGCTTTCATCAGTAGGAGGCTACTTCCCAGGGAACAGAGGTGGAGTGCAATTGTAAGAGAAGCTTTGCTGTGGTCTGGGCACTGAAGACGCTAAAGCCCTACTTGTTTGGGACTCACTTCCGGGTTCAGAGAGACCACAGGCCGCTCAGATGGTTGATGCAAATGAGGGGTGAGAACCCAGAACAGTTGAGGCGGTCCATCTCCCTACAGGGAATGGACTTTATGGTGGAACACCACCCTGGTACAGAACACGTCAGTGTTGATGGTCTGTCCAGATTCTTCCTCCTTAGATGATGAGAACTCCCAAGAGGGTTTGCAGTCCTCCCCACTTTTCAGCTGGAGGGGACACGTGTTAGACTTGGTATCTTTGGAATGGTTTCCCCTGACTTTTTGCCTCTACCGCCTGTATTTTTGATGCTGTGCTAGATTTCATTTTTGTAGGCTTAGATGCTTTAGGCACTTTGCCACTGCTGATCAGTGTCAAAGTGCAAGTGCTCCTTGTGTAAATTGTTAATTGGTTATCCATGATTGGCATATTTGATTTACTGGTAAGTCCCTAGTAAAGTGCACTGAGTATGCCAGGGCCAGTAAATCAAATACTACTAGTGGGTCTGCAGCATTTATTGTGCCACCCACATGAGTAGCCCTACAAAGGAATCTCAGACCTGCCACTGCAGTGTCTGTGCACAGTTTTAAACTGTCATGTCAACTTGACAAGTGCACCCACTTACCAGGTCCTACCCTTCCCTTTTCTTACCTGTACGACACCCCTCAGGTAGGCCCAAAATAGCCCCATGGGCAGGGTGCAGTGTATGTGAAAGGTAGGACATGTACTGGTGTGTGTGACATGTACTGATAATGAAATACTGCCAATTTCATTTTTCACTATTGAAAGGCTATCTGTCCCATAGGATTGCATGGGAGGTACTTTGTAACATCTTACAGGTATACCTTCCTATTGGGACAAGATAGAGGAATAAAGATTAGGCTCTCAGAACTCAGAATTTAATACCACATCTTTTAGTAAGATGATTTTTTAAATTATGTGTTTGAAAATGCCACCTTTAGAAAGCAGGCATTTTCTTGTTTAACCATTCTGTGTGCCTCTGCCTGGCTGTGAATGTAACTGTCTGGCTTTGGAGTAACAGGGGCTGGGGATTTGAATTAATTGTAGACAGCCACTGGGGGCTTGAGGTGTGCCTAGCCCTTCCTGGATGACTCAGAGCTGAGCTGAATAGACCATGGCTGCATTTAGAGTTGTGGGAGGAGTTTTTCTTGCATCTCAATAGGGCCTGTCTCCCTTGCACAATGTTGTCTCAACCCCCTGTGGTCATACTGCACCAGTGAGGACAGAACTGGTTTGGACTGGGCTCAGAGACCCTTGCACAAAGAAGAACAAAGACAAAATTGGGTATAAGTAGAGGACCTTAAACCACAGAAATTTAGATCACTTCTGGACACAAGAGGAACTTTCGCAAAGGAGAAGAGCTGGAGAGCTGGGAGGAGGAGTACTGCTCCTTTTGCTGTGTGCTGTGTGGGGTTGGTCTGCAGTTGCTGCTTTTGCCAAGGAAAGGACAAATACTGGAACTTTGCTGGGAACCTTGCTTGAAGAAGAATCCCCAAAGGCCTGTGGGTGCTGGACTCCTGTTCTGAAGTCTCAGGGACACAAAGACTTCACCCCCAGTTCCCCTGAACTCTATTGCTGAGAGGTTTGACCTGCCAGGAGGTGCCTGTTTCAGTTTTGGGCCTCTGGAGGTTGTTCCTGCTGTTGGGAGCTGGAAGCGACTTGAAAGAAGCAAGAAAAGCAATCTCTGATGCCGTCAGCAATGCCGCAGTGATGGCGCGACCTGCACCGAGGCCCGGGGCACCACTTGTGAAGGGCACGATACACCGTCCTGCCTGCATTGCAGCTCCGACACCCTTCGATGCCAGCCAACACCTGTGGTTATCGGCCTTCATGACGCCAGTGCTCGGACTGACTCTGTTACCGCCAGCGCCTGCATCCTGTTATCGCGGTGCCGATAACTGTTGAGGGTAACTCCATGAACTTGCTGACTTCGCATCATCACCGGAACTGACTAGAAGCAAGGGCCCCTATTTGGACAAAGGTGTATACCTCTGCCAACTAGAGACCCCCAGTTCTAACATAATTGCACTGTGCAAAGTGCATATATTTAACTCTGAACATCTATGCTCAGAGTTAGGTATGAGCTGGAGATAGCATAAAATAGACTTATTGAAGAGTGGTTGCTGCTCTCTGCAGCTCATGCATTGAGTAAGTCAAATTCTAAGTTAAATGTAGGCACTTTAACAGTGCAATTGTATACAAATAGGCACACAGCTGTACTATTCTCAAGCATGCATTTATGATAGAGCCTTAAAGACTCACCTACTTAGCTCCAATTTGAAAATAATAATAACTAATTTTGAGAATAGATTAAATAATTAATTAATAATCAACATCACCATAATCATAGTAATATATTTTTGGGTAGCTGAACGTTGTACTAATTTCTCCTGTTCAAATGCTGATGGCTGGAAATTACACTCATATTTTTGTTTTTCATGCATTAATGATCCTCTACTCTCAGGAGTTAGCATCTTGGGAGCATCATAAAATGCTGTAAATAATTGAATGAGGGGCAATCCATTGTTTAGCATTTTTACGCTGTGGCATCTCAAAAGAGATTTGATTATTCTCCATCTTCTCCATCTTTATCTACAACTTCTGAAAAAGCCTGATGATCTGAGCTAGAGCTATAGAATTACCGCCTCCAGAGTCTCTTCTGCTACAGCGCTTTCGTTTAAATATTTATTGTAGTTTGCTTCACTTGAGCCCTAGGGTTCAAGTTTATGTTATGCCAGATGAGCCTTGATTTTATTTCTGTACATTCCTATGTCTGTCTTTAGTGTCTGTTCCATCTAACAAGACTGAAGGGGTTTGCCAAACATGTAACCCCTTTTTTCCAACCCATATTGTTTAACTTCACCAACTTAATTAATAACTAATGTTGGCATTTTGCTCAGTGAAAGAAAATAATTATCTAGCATTTCAATTCTACTTCTAACCACTATGAGCCAATGGGGCTGGCAGAAAAAGATTTGGTCTTCATACAAATTTCTCCAGTGCCTCTTACAAAAACAGGAATGCCCTAATATAGAGAGTTTGTTCCAAACATTTGCAGGACACACACTTCCCTTGCTACCAGAGACGCATGCTCTGACAAAGGCCTCATACTCACCATAACAAATATTGCCTTTTCAAGAACCATTTGGACATCTCCATTTAGCAGGTATGATCAACAAAACTGAGTACAGATCTTCTGTTAAAGGGTTGATTGCATAAGGTCTGTGCAATTTGAGTAAAGCTATTGCTGTCAGATTTCTATTCTTGAAAGATAGTCATACCCTAAGGGATAGAATTGGTGCCCAAGCTAAAGTCTGTAAGATATTTATAGTACGTGCCACAGATTTGCTATTTGTGGTCTGATTTTATACAGTCTTTGTGCCCTGAGGGATGGCTTAGAGGCTCTAGGTTATCAGATCTCTGCAACCAGAGGAGTTGCTTTCTAGACCTGTAAAAGATATGTAACCCCGGGAATAGCTTTCAGGTTTGAAGCCTGAACCCTATTAAGATCTGTGCAACAACAGACATTGTTTTTCTGCCCAAAGCTAAAATATGTATGACTTGAGTTATATAAACAAAGCTCAGTTTCCTATATTCAGAATCTGTGATATCTGTTCTGACCCCAACCTGCTGCAGCTAAAAATGTATAGAATATTTGGAATGCTTAAAACAATTATAGTTTGCATTAAGTGTTCCTGAAAATACGGCAATACTCCTGACATCTATGTTAAGCAAATAACATTGAAAAACCCTTAACACTTTTCCTGTTTTTAAGTTAACTGATTTTAAGTTTCTCATATGTCTGATGAACTGAAATTGTAGTTCTTGTATGTCAATGACTTTTCCAATTGTACTCTTGTTTACATAACCAGGAATTGGTATTGGGAATTGCATCTTGGAAATGTGTAATTTGTCTCCCTTGTTAAGTGTAAATTGTTCAAATAGAAGTCCCCAAAATATCTTTTTGCTGAAGGCCCCACTAATCCTGAAATGGCACCGCTGCTGAACTGACCTAACAGAGCGTGAATATGTGACCACAATTAGTGATAATTTAACAAACCTGGCCCGTCTCCCGTGAAATCAATATAGGCCATCAATGAGAGAATGCATACAAAGTTGGTGAGACAGGAGATTGGCCCAACACCAATGCATAGTGTGCATGGTCTGTGCTTAAGTCAATATTCAGACAAAGAACTGCATGACATATGCAATTAGCAAATTGTCCAGGAAGGTTGTAGAAGGGCAAAATATCAATGTTTTCAGCAATGGAGATGTACAAAATCCAGCAATAAGCCACGTACAGAGTATAAAATAGGTTTAGATCTCTAGCGGCAGGACATAGTTTTAGATTATAGTTTGCACTCTGCAAATGATTAATTGCTTCACACACTGAGGGCCTGATTCACGAACATAAAGTTATACTTTTGTGTAGGTTTATGATTGTTTGTTATTCTCAAATGAATTTACGAGTAGTATCTTTACAAGTGCAGAGTCGTAAAGATATGTCTTTTTATGCACGGAAACTCTGCACTAGTAAAGATACTACTCGGAAATCCCTCCGTGAACAGAAAACAATCGTAAACTTACATGTGATACAAATATAATCAATTGACTCATTTCAACAAAACCTTAATAAAATGCTTCCATCAATTTACATTATCTCATCTGTCAATTCTATCATAAAGATGTTTACAGTTTCTATTGGAATACAGTTTAAAGCATGTGAATTGCATTCCAAGAGGTATCCTTTGAAGTAAGAGGATTTCAACCAACATCTATTTGTGGGTATTCCCCACTTCTTCAGGGCCGTGTAACTGGTAGACCCTTCAACTCAATTTCCTTATTCAATGGGTCTGCTTAGGATTTTCCCACTCACAATAGTTTCTTCCCAAATCCTCAAATCTGTTAAGTTGAATTAAAGTCTATCACGTCCAATAAATGTAACTCAATGTGCTGGAGATGTCACATCAATCCAAAATCTTCTTCCAATAGAAAACCAAGGAAGTCCCAGTAGAATAGCCCCGTTCCTGATGCATTTTACAAGTCTTCCTTCGATCTGATTAAGTTCTTGTAAGCTGAATCCTCAGAACACGTCTCTACTCACCGCATCATACAAACATACCTATTTACTTCAGTTATTCATTTATTTAATGGTCAAACTTGACCTTAAAGATTTAGACCTCCCATTTGCTCTTGCAGTGTACTTCAACACTTGTCTTTTGTGCCCCCATGCCTTTGAATATTGACATGAAGCCTCCTCAGAAGTTTAAATACGAAATGTTTAGTCCACGTACATGACATTTATGAACCACTACCTTAAAGGCAGTCTCGGACAATTGATTCCATGGGAAGATAAACCCATACGGTCCTATTGTGGCATGCTTCATCAGAAGGTCTAGCATCTACCACGGCGGAGCATCCAAAGCAATCCCAATTTATGTTGTTTGTGTGATGTGGATGTTCTGTGTGATTAAAGTAGAGGTTTTAATGTATCTACAAAGCAGTAATGTAGATAAAGAACCTACAAGGGTTAATATTGTGTAGAAGTAAGCTCCTCAGTGGTATAAATAATGACAAAAAAGTACATCCTTGAAAACTAACAGCGATCGAACATTCCAAGTAAATAAATGCAGAGGGCTCCTCATTGGGCCCAGACCACACACCCAAATGAAGGTGGAGTCCTAAGATTGAACTTTCTACCGCCTTAAACGGGCCCTCTATAAATATTGCATCAGTCCTGAAAATGACCTTCATCAAAAAACATTCAGGCCCCATAAGAAAGTTGAAACGTGTGGGCGTATAAATCTAAGTGGCTGGGAGTCATTGTAAAACCAAGAAAAAAATAAATAATTAATTTACAAAATAGGCAAGGAGAGTATTGATAACTCCAGGCCCACATAAATGATCTCTGACCACTAAGGTACCATTTGGACTGCATTACTGATGGTCAAAACATGTTCCCAAATATTTACAAACATGTAACCGCTTATATACACTATAGGGCACTATCTCCACAATTTGCACAAGTTATGATTCGATATGGCACTCATCGATGAATGTTAATTGTTAATGTAACAATTTGATATTTAGTATGTATATTTATTTTATGGAGACGTGCGTAGAGGGATTTATATAAATAGTACAGAATTTGTCTTTGGCACGCCTTTGAGTGTATCACAGGTGGAAGTTGAAAGAAAGAATAAGGACATCAGGTGATAAATATGTTTTATAATAGACATGTTTTCTCTTTTTGGGTGCACAAATTTACATTAAGAACAGATATGAGGTAGCTGAGTGATCAAAAACGTAGCCACAATATGTACAATGATCATATGAAGGCAACCTGAGATACGAACAAGTGATGTATCTTTTTCTAAGAAAATTAAAAGCAATAGCTTAGGGGTTATTCTCACACTTGTCATAAGTTAACTGATCCGGGCCCCCTAGGTCCAGATTGGGATCAATCCTCGTTGTGACAGACACTAGTGGGCTTACAGCACTGGTTGTGCCACATAAGTTGCCTTTCAAACCTGTCTCAGGTCTGCCATTGCAGTGCCTGTGGGTGCAGTGTACTACCACTTCAACTTAGCATTTAATACTATTTTGCAGGCCTTAAATTCCACTTTTATAACATATAACTCACCCTTAAGGTAGGCCCTAAGTGACCATAAGGGCAGGGTGCAATGTAAGTAAAAGGTAGGACATATACCTTTATGTTTGGCAAGCTCTGGTAGTGACAAACAGCCAATTTAATCTTTTACTACTGTGAGGTCTACCCTTTCCCTTGACCTGCATTGGGAGTTCCTTGAAAGCTGTAGTTCCTGATCAGAGAGGAGAAGCTTTTTCATGTTTAATATCTTTGGAATAGTAATAATAAATCCTCTCTACTGGTGACGTTGGATTTTCCATTACTATTTTAGAAATGCCACTTTTAGAAAGTGAACATTTTTCTACACTTAGTGCTCTATGTGCCTGACAGTGTGTCTCCAATATCCGTCTTGGTTGGATGACAGCTACACTTTGTGCATTCCCTCTAGTCAGTCACAAACATAGGAAGCTGAGGCTAATCTGCATTCTGAGTGCTCATCTTCATTCTGAGAGAAATTGGAGGGGCTGACACACTTCAATAGGTAGTGTCCTGTCCACACACAAAGCACTGATTTACCCCCCACAGGTAGTCTGGCAGAGAGGACTGAGTTGAAATGGATACTTGTGCACTTTGCTTTGAAGTCACCCCCTACATCAATGCCACTTTTAGGTAAAAGTACTGGGTCTCTGACCCCCTGAAATCAAACACTTCTGGATCTTAAATGGAATCTCTGTCAGAACGACGCCTGAGCTGTATTAAAGGACTCAATTTGACTGCTTTTCTGGAAGGATTACTTTTCTCTTTGTTGCCATGCTGCTCCTTTACTCTGCTGAAGGAGAGTTTGACCCTTCCTTCCCTCCAAGGGTTCTATAAGGGTTTGCTGGCTTGCCTCCTGTTTTCTGAAGTCTAAGGGACTCAACTGACTTCCTGCAATTCTTATGCAGGACTCACCTATCTGTGAGTCCTACCTTTGCCTGAAGTGCTCTTTCTAGTTCTGGGCCTCAGAAATGGGTTCTGCAGCTGTTTTGTTCCGAATTGACTAATTGTAACCTCTACGCCTATCGGAACTGACGAATTACCCTTCAACACTGGCGCAGACCTGATCCAGATCCAGTCCGGCGCGGCTTGACGATAATGCGGGACCTGACTGCAATGTACAAAAACGACGCAGCGCCAATCCAAGGACCCGACCACAAGGCATGACTGCGGCTCAGTGACCCGAATGCGTGAATCGAAACCAACGCATTACCTTCAGTGCGTGGAGAATATTGATGCATGTAATTCCTTGGGGCCAGGCAAGGTACTTCATTCACTGGGGTCTGAATGGATTCTGTACACGGCCTGCAATTCTACGAGGTCCTGTGTGACCTAAAGTATCATTTTTAGCACTACTTGCTTCTAAGTGCTTTACTGCATGTATTGCTTTAGAGTTCAATATCCCAACTTTTATACATTGGATGTTTGTTGTCTTGGTCTTGTTGTGTTTATAATATAATAATCTATTTTTCTAAACCTATGTGGAGACTTTTTGTGGTGTATTCATTGTGTTACTGTGTGTGTGTGTTGCACAAATATGTTACACATTGCCTCTTTAGATAATCCTGACTGCTCTGTGCCAAGATACCTGAGGGCGAGCACAGGTTATCTTTTAGTGTGTATCTAGCTCACCCTGACTAGAGTGTTAGTATTTTCCTGGCCTGGGTGCATACCTCAGCAAACCAGGTATCACATTTCTAACATTGGTGATCAGCGGTGAGGATAGGACTTGTGTTTGTGCAATACCATAAAGTAACTCATTGTTCACTACAACTTTCTACTTAGACTGAGTTGAGCATTTTTCAATTCTACCTGTTCTGACATCATTTGATGTATCCAAAGTCCTTTTGCCCAAGTCTAATTTTCTCTTCAATGTCTGTAGCCCTACCTGGCAATATGGAATTCGAGCTGACCAACCTGGAACATACACAGTGGCCCAGCTCAAGGGGTTCTGCCAGAAGAGAGGGGTATTGCACAAGGGAAGTGCCAAGAAAGCAGAGCTTCAGATAGCCTTGAGAGCATGGGCAGAGACCCACTCAGAAGGAGAAGTGGATGAGTTGGATGGATTTGTGTCTGAGGAAGGACTAGAGCCGGACCTGACAGCCTCCGGGGGGTGGAGTAGAACAATTTTCTCACAGGGCTGGCAATCCACTCTAGACCAGGCAGCAATGTGTCTTCAAAGAACCTGCCCCAGAGGAGCTGGCGGACAGGATAAAGGAGAAGAAACTCAAACTAGAGCATGCCAAGATTGACAGGGAGCAAGCCCTTGCTAAACTTGAGAAGAAGCAGGCTCTAGAGGAGAATAGGCTAGCCAGGGAGGAAAGGTAACTGGCCCATGAGCTAAGTCTCCGAGATCTGTATATCAGAGCCCTCAAAAGGGGCCCAGCAACAACAATAATGGTGGCAGCATGCCTGATGTATCTGCACATGAGTCCAGATTCCATATCCCAAAAGCTATGGTGCAAAACTATGTAGGAGGGGATGACATAGATAAGTGGTTGGTAGCCTATGAAGTGGCCTTGAAAATGCACAAGGTACCAGAGGAGTTCTGGGGGGCAGTCTATGGTGCTATATGCCTGTGGTGGGGAGGGACATACTCCTTACATGAGAGATGGGGGACCAGACCAACTACACTGCCATGAAGACCATTTTAGTCACTAAGTTTAGGTTGTCACCTGAGAAGTACAAGCAATGATTCAGAGCCAGTCACAAACTCTCTACACAAACATGGGTGAATTTCTTATTTCTTGGTCAATGCTGGTAAGGCCCTAAAGGGCTCGGTGAGGGGCAGCAAAGTTAATGATTATGAAGGGTTGTACAGCTTGTTTTCAAAAAACACATTCTAGATACTTGTTTTCCAGAGCTGCATCAACACCTGGTTGATAGCAAGCTTCCTGAATCTAGAAAGCTTGCTGAGGATGTGGACCTCAGCGTCAGCACCAGAGTGTCCAAAAATGCATCTGGGGGGAACTCCCAAAAGGGTGGTCAGGGTTCCCCGCAGAAGATGGAGGGGAGACAGAAAAAAAGAAGAGGTTCCCTTAACGCTCCTTAAACAACTCACAGTGGAAAGTTTCTGGTTCACATGCCACACCGGCCACCAGAAGAAAGCGTATCCTGACAACAGTTATCGCCCAGAACTCCCAAGTGCTATGAGCGTGATGAGTATGGACCCACAAGAGGGATCCCAAGTGTCCCGAAAGAGCACAACCTCACACTGGAGGAAAGATGTCAGTGGTGGCTAGTAGAGTGCTGGGAGAAATTTGTCCCAGTTAATGGGGGGGTTAGTGGGGTTACCCTAGTGTCTATAGGTGACAGTGAAATGATTCCTAAGATCCATGTAACCTCAAATCCTACAACGTATAGGCAAAAGATCACCATCAATGGGCAAGGGGTTGAGGCTCTGATGGATATTGGAGCCAGTATGACTATGGTAAGGAGTCAGCTGGTTTCCCCAGAGCAAGTAATTTTCCCATGCATTCCCCCATTTTCTGGTGGGTGACACAGAGAGGGTCACTAACCTGTGGCCCATGTTACATTTGAGTGGGGGGGTTTTCAGGTCTTTTGAAAGTTGCAGTGAGCCCTGCCATGCCTGTGGACTGTTTGTTCAGTAATCACTTTGAGCACACTACCTGGAAGGAAGTGGAGCTCAAGGTTCATGTGCAAATTTTAGGGTTACCTGACTGAATCTGTGCTACCCCACAGTCAATGGCTGCCCAGGATGGGAGTAAAAAAGGGCTGGAGCCTGGAACAATGGCCCAGCCAGCTACTAAAAAGGGGAGAGCCAGAGGGCATGGGAAACCAGTCCCTGAATGTACCTCCTGTGAGATGGATGGGGCACCCGTGGTGGCTACCCTGGAGTCCACAGGGGAGATTGCTTCCTCTGGTGACCTGCCTAAACTTTTAAATGGCCTGTGGAAGGAGGACCCACCATGGAGGAGTCCTGTAGGGCACAAATGAAGTGCCCAACCCTTGTAGGAATGAGTCAACAGGCTGAAGGCCAAGTTATCAGGTGATGCCACTGGTAGTCACCACATTTACTGTGACAAAACCTCTTTAAGAGTGAGCTTCAGACTTCTGGCATGGGACATCAAGGTCCCGGTAGTTTCCTAATCCTACAGGGCTTTCCTACTGGAGCTGGCTCACAGGAGTCCTCTGGCAGGATACCTAGACCAAGACAAAACCTTTATAGCCCATACTGGACTACAGTCACACTAAAACCAATCACTCAAGAAAGCCTGGCCACAATATGTTTAAAATTCAGATGCCAGGGGTCATCACCAAACATCACCTATTACAAACAATAATCCGTTATAATGCAAAAAATACACATATCACATCATTGCCAATTTACTCAATATAAATCATAATGCACAAAACTGTTATATACATTAGCCCTAAGATTGTCTGGTGAACAATACGCAATGTCGACGCGTTTCGAGCCCACTTGATATGGGGCTCTCTTCAGGACCAAGATAACTCTAAATGCAGGAAAAACCTCAATAAAATCGTGCTGGGCAGATAACAACTACCAACTCTGTATGTGGAATTGCAGATGTTGTCCAAATGGAAATGAATCCAATTATACTGTATAGTACTGTACAACTTTCGTAATTAATCGGCGTTGCCTTGAATGAACGCAGATGCGGTACATTTTTCGAAAATGAAATCGTTCCCCGAAGCATATGGCTTACGATGACCTATTTATTGTCTGCTTCTCAAGTCTGCCTTCACTTCACCTTCGCGCGTACATCTTCAACCCTTTTCCGTGTTGAATGGCATGGAAGCACCGTCATCAATTTGATGAATACATTTTTGATTGGTTGTTTTTATAGATATTGTTCTGATGAAAGTAATTTGGTTTTTCAAATAATGAATTAATTTGGAACCTCAAAATGTTAAATTAGTTTCAATAAAATTTAAATTAAGCAAAAGATTGCTCAAGGTTGCTGTAGATCTGTTTTAGGCACTAGCTAAAGTAAAACCTAAATGGATTATCAGTATTGGCATTCCCTTGTTGTTTTTGTTTTTACTTTTAGAAAGTGGGCATTTTCTTGCTTTGCCATTCTGAGTGCCTCTGACTGATTGTGTATTCACCGTCTTGTTTTGTAGTGACAGGAGGTGGGGATGTGCATTCACTCCAGACAGTCACAAGGGGGGTTGAGGTGTGTTCTGGGTTGCCTGGGAGACTCATCCCTATGCTGCATAGACCTGGTCTATATTTAGAAGTATAGGAGGAGTTTCACTAGCATCTTTATAGGCTGTGTCTCCTTTGCACAATGCTGTCTCTACCCCCTGTGGTCATAGTGGGCCAGGGAGGAGAGAACTGATTTGGGCTGAGCTCAGAGATTCGAAAGCAAAGAGAACAATGGCAAAATGGGGTACATGAACTGGACCAAAAATACCACGACTTTAGATTACTTCTGGAAATAAGAGGACCCTGCCAAGAAGAACAGCTGAAGAGCTGTGTGAAGAGTACTACCTTTTATGTGTGATGGGTGGGCTGGCCTGCAGTTGCTGCTTCTGTCTTTGGTGGAGGAAAAGGACTGACTCTTTTTGCCCTGCTGTGGTATCCTGCCTGTGAAGAATCTCCAAGGGCATGTGTGTGCTTGCCTTTTGTTGGAAGCCTCAGGGAGATAAAAGCCTCCAGAGAAAGATCCTTGCTGGATTTGAAAAGAACCTGCCTGTGAGGAGATCTGGAGAAGTTGTGTGAGGAGTGCTTCCTCTGATGTGTGTGAGGTAGGACGGCCTCCAGTGGCTGCTCCGGCCTGGAGCAGGAGAAGGACTGGACTGCAGTACACCTTTAAAACAAAAACACGCAAGAGCTCTTTAGTGTTTCCTTCTGTTTGCTTTTATTTTACTGAAACTTCTCATGCTTACTGAAAGTTCTTGGTGCAGCTAGAAATTCATTGGACTTTATTTCCACTGGGGATGCTCTCTTGTGCTTCTGTGATTGCAACTTGCTGTGGGCACTGCCCACTACAGTCAGTCTTGACCCTGCTCCCCGTGGGATCTTTCCAACCCGAACTGCCAGGTCAGGACCTCTCTTTGCTTTTGTTGCTCTACGTGGGAAAGGTATGCCCAAACGTTGGTCCCATGTTCACTGTGCCACTGGATTCAAGATAGACTAGTTTATGAGGGGTGATACCCCAAAACCGGTCAATGAATGTTTGTTTCCGGTCCAGGGAGGACCTGGCTTGGCAGTTTGGGCTGGACTGTTCCCATGGGGACCCATGTCAAGACTGATTTGCATATGACTGGGTCCAAACTGGTGTGGCATGGTGAGCAAAAAACACAATGGATTTAACCCAGATCTGTGACTGGGGGTGAATGTTTGATTTATTCAGCATTCCATCCATCATCTGTTCTTTTTGCTTTTGTCACCCTAAGAGGGTAGGGTATGCCCAGACTTGGGTCCTTTGCTCACTGTGCCCACTGTGCCACTGGATTCAAGCTAGCCTGGCTTATGAGGGACAATATCCTGAAACCGGTCCCTGGATAGTTTTTTCTCGTCCGGAGAGGGCAGTTTGGTCTACATTGTTCCCATGGGGAGCAGGGTCAAGATTGATTTGCATATGGCTGGGTCCAAACTGGGGTGGTATGATGAGAAAAATAACATTGGTTTAAACCTGGATTTGTGACTGGGAGGGGTGAATGTTTGATTTGTTCAGCATGCTATCCATCATCTGTTCTTTTTGCTTTTGTTGCCCTAAATGGGAAGGGTATGCCCAGAAGTTGGTGCTGTTTTCACTGTGCCACCGGATTCAAGCTAGCCAGGTTGAAGAGGGGTGATATCCCTAAACCGGTCCCAGGATGCTTGTTTCCGGTCCAGGGAGAACCTGGATTGACACTTCAGGCTGGACTGTTCCCATGGGGAGCACGGTCATGACCTATTTACATATGGCTGGGTGTAAACGTGAGTGGCGTGGCAAGGAAAAAATGATGAATCAAACCCAGATCTCTGACTGGAGGTGAATGTTTGATTTGTTCAGCATTCTGTCCATCATCTGGTTTTTCTGCTTTCATTGCTCTAAGTGGTATAGTATGCCCAGATGTGAGTCCCATACTCAATGTGTCACTGGATTCATGCTAGCTTGGTTGATAAGGGGTGATAGCCCAAAACCGGTCCCAGTATGCTTGTTTCCGGTCCAGTGTTATGTTTGAAATCCCCATTCCTGCTATGCACTCGTTTCATGTTATATTAGGTTAGCAGTGTGTGATTGAATAGACACCATGTGTATTCACGTTATGTAACCCACTGAGTTATCCCCGTAATGCGCAAAGGTTTAGTTAGCGAGTGTGACTTCATTTTGTATTTTAAATCCCTATTAGGCTGCTTAGGCTGTGTCTGAATTAGGCCTCATTATTCATATTGCTTGCCTCAGCAGAACACTGTATTTCAATATTATTTTCTCTTCTGTTGAAGGCTGCTTCTCGACTTACTAATGAGTAGGCCATTGTGCCCTCGCATACCTACCCGAGTATGTAGTTCTACTCCATCGTTAGGAGACGCTGAGACTCAGCGCGGTAACCTTGAGTTGCAGATAGCATGTACCCATCTGGCAGGTGGTAGCCCATCTTTCTGTGCCACCTTTGTTCATGTTGATCCCAGGCCATTAACTTTCCATTGTGGGTGTGTTTGGAGGCTCTTGGGAAGAATCATTACATGTTGCGGACTGTTGGGGGGTCAGTCCCTCGTGTGCAGGGTCAGATTGGACTCTTCTGCAGAGTATTGCTAATAAAAGCTTGTTTGTAATCTCTACTGTCTGACTGACTCTTCATTACTTGGGAAGGCATAGCAGGTGGTTGTAAGTAACCCGGGTGGCCCCTAAGGGCCACTTCCTTCACCAGGGAGGACCTGGCTAGGCAGTTTGGGCTGGACTGTTCCCATGGGGAGCAGGGTCAAAACTGATTTGCACATGGCTGGGTTCAAACTGGGGTGGTATGGTGAGCAAATAAATGATGGATTAAACCCTGATCTGTGACTGGGGGTGAATGTTTGATTTGTTCAGCATTCCATTTATCATCTGTTTTTTTTCAACTTTCTAAAAGTGGCATTTCAGAATTGTAACTTAAAATCTGACTTCACCATAAGCTAAGGTTTTTCCTTACAATTCCCAAGACATCATACATGATCTTGTCACCTGTTCCCATTTAGATAACTGGAATATGTTTAACATACAAATACAGAATGAAAGGATATGCTTACAAAATGCTTTGGATTTTTGTGATTTGGTGATATTGTTAGAATAAACCATGATCTGGTCACCTGCTCCTATTTGCAAATTACAGCTTATTAAATGTATCAAGCTATCTACATTGTTATCTTATGGGAGAGGTAGGCCTCACTGTAGTGAAAAGCAAATTCAAGATTTTTTCAATACTAGGAGATGTGAGACTTCAGAGTACATGTCCTTCTTTTTAAATTGATTTCACATTTATTTGGAGAATAGGACTATAGACAGAAATATATCAAAGGCTGCAAGTACTATGGCTCATTCTTGAACTGGAGTTAAGAAGTTCTGGAGTGAAGGATAAAGAATTTGGTTTTGTAGGGTTTAGTGTTGAAAGGGATGAGGACATCCAATTTATGAGATTTTTCAGGAAGATTGCTAGACTTAGTATGCTGTTAGGATCTGAGACTTTACGGTACCATTGTGTATCATCTGTATAGTGATGAATGGTGATCGTTTTTTGTCTTGCAACATTGCACCTAGAAGTTTATTTATAGAGGCTGAGAAGGTTGGGTGAAATGACTAAGCCTTGGAGTACTTCATATTTAATCAGTGTGGAGGGAAATCTGAATAAGTTAATTTTCTCAAATTAGTTTCTGGATGCAGGGAAAGAGGTGAATAAAATCAGTGTCCGAGCTTTGATTTTCATTTTTCTTGAAAAGATATTGAATATCATCCCATTGATATTACTAGTAAATACTGATGAAAGGTCTAATAAACCAGGGGACATATATCTCCCTCATGGGATATATTTAGAACACTGTCAAGAATAGTAAGGGTTTAGTAATTTGTCAGAAGCAATGTGGAAAAAAGGTTGCAGAGAAAAATCTTTTATGATATTTCTAGCAAAGGGACATTTGGAAACTGGTTTGGGATTGTGGAAATCTGTAGATTCCATTTTTTTGTTTTTAGTAGGCTGTATGATTCTACCAGATTTAGGGCAAAGGGAACTATACCTTTGTTAAAGGGGCCAGTCAGTATGGAATTTTTTTTAACAGTTCTCTTTACTATGCCCTGCATCACCAACAATAGGCATTAAAGAGTATTGTTGTGTTTTTTGATGAGATATGAGGGGTTTTAAGCTGTACTGAGACATTAGTGAATGCATTGCCCATTTACAGGGAATGGATGATTGTAAGACTAAGGAGAGGAGTATACTGAGTGTGTGGTTTCATTAAGTTTCCTGGCACAGGGTCATCAGCAAACAGAGCATTTGGTAGGGCATTTGGTGAGGTGGGGGCCAGGGGTAATTTGCAGGACAGACTGAGTGTCATGTGGTATCAAGTTTGACCATTTTTTAATCTTATTATGAAAAGAGGGGAAGATTGCAATTTATATATTTTTTTAATCTTGAACTATTGGTTAAGTCGGGGGCTATTTTCACTAATCTTGGAAAGTTTGACTTTTCTGTTGGTTGGATGCACAAATTAATAGTTAGATAGACCATTCCTTGGTGGATTAAAGTTTTACTGATATGTTTTTTGAAAGATATTGTCATTGGTGAGAAGAATTATATCTTTGTCAGTTTTTCTCTGAGAATTTTAACACTTGCAAGGCTTCAGGTTTCCTGCAAGTTTTCTCCTATTTTCTTCTTGTTCTTTTCGGTACATTGACATTCTTAGTGCACCAACAAGCACATGGTTTCTCTTTGATGGAGCTGGATTTGAAAAGGGACCAATTCGACCAACTTGTCAGTAGTGTTGCAAGCAATGTCATCATAATTTGCAAGAAAATTTGTCTAATGAGGATAGGTTATGGATGTTTCTTACGCTGTGAGTTCCAGAGGTAATTGGTGTGCTGAGTGGTATTACTGGTTGCGCCTTATTGACAATGTCTTGTTGACTAATAGCGTATGTTAATTAGATAAGCCCAGCTTGATTGAGCTTTCCAGGATGAGGTGGTTAGGTGGGGAGCTAATGAGACCAGAGGTGTGTATTGCCTTTGATGTGCATAGGAGAAAGACTACTTGCATGAGGTTGTGTATTATGCAGGAGACTTTTAGTAGGGCTAAGGTAAGTTTATTAATGTTGGATATGATTCTGACGTTTCCTAAAATAGTGACACTAGTACTGGAAGTGGTAGATACAATCTATCTCAAAGTGTACAGTTGTTTTGATGGCTTTCAAGCCCACTTCTGTCTTCCTAAAGTGACAAGATTCAGCCCTCATAGTTCTTTGTAAGCCTGGGCTGGCAATCAGTGACTGTGTCATCCTTCTGATCTTATTGGATGTATTGGAAGCATTCAGGGCTGTCAACTATGCCATCTTTCACAACAAAAACCAGTTTATTGAGGCCAATGAAAATTCTCGAATCTGATTTAGATTCTTCTGTTGTCCCACTCTGAAGATGATTCACTGTCTGCATTTAACTTAAATCATTGGCTTTCGACCCGTGGAGCTCTCAGCATTTCTAACTGTCCATACTTCACACGTTGTCCAGAGATTTTAGTAAGTGGGGCAAACATTGATAATTGTACGATGGATGCCCAGGATTAATGTAGGATGGATGCCTAGAGTTAGTTAGGCAGCCATTAGTAGGCCATTTGTGGCTAATCATATTGAGACTGCCAATTAAAAAAAAGAAAAACTTGAGTATTAAAGATGTAGCCTTACAACTAAACCACAGCAAAATATTCCAATGTGAACAACAAAAAATGAGAAATATCTCAGTGACAGATAAGAAACGAAATATGTAATTAGAGAGAATCATGAAATGCTTTTTATAGAAAAGATAACAGATGTTTAATCTTAAATACATGACTTCTGGTGCGTATCAATGCAACACTCAAGCGAACTACAAACTTGCATATTTACAGAAAAAAATGATTAACATGCCTCCAAGAGGGGGCAGTTAGAATCCACTTGGATAAAAAAACTTTGATAATATCTCTGGTCATCTCCAAAAGCTTCATTTCCTTCATGCCCACAGGAGAATTTTGTTTAAATCTGCCTGCTGAATGCAAAGTAAAATTTAAAGAAATGGCCACAGTCATCTAAGGTGCAACATAAAATCAGCCGCAAAACCTTTTTTTGATGTGCCCATGTTCAAATTTAGCAACTGTGGTGGCCACGCCTTCAGAGTTCAAGGGGCAAAGGTCCTTAACTCTATTTCATCAGACACTCATTCGGGAGTCTATCCAATTTTCAAAGAAGTTAAAGATTTAACTGCTCTAATAGTAATTACTATTACTTACCTCTGTGGCTACTCTGGATTTTGTTCCAAATAAAGCATGCCAAAAGTCTAAAATGAAAGTGTGCATTCAACAGATGATGAAATAACAGTAAAATAATTAACAATAGAATCCCAACAATGTACCCAGGATCCCCTGCTAGACACAACTTTCTAGGCAGTTGAACACAAAATACTTTCTCAATTAGTTGTACTGTATTGGTAAAGTTTGCCAGGCCGCTCAGAGCACTTGAGTTGGGACGGCATGACAATTGCAATAGTAAGAAAGATTCTTGAGATTCTGACAGGAAAGTGCGCTCATCCACGTGACCACTACAGACTATGTTGCAAAGACTTGAGAAGGATTGCAAAATGTGAACCGCTCTATTTGTCTCTCAGGATTTTTCACATTGAACTTCATGTTTTTTGGATTGTTATGGTAAGTGGGTCTCACCACTTGAGTCTCACTCACAACACCCAACTCTCTAGTCAGGGCAAGTAAGTTACACACCAAAGATAAACTGTGCTCACATTATGGTAGCTTGGTTCAGATCAGTAAGGCTTATCATCAGAGAAAATGTGTTAAGCATTTGACCAACACACTCACCCCAGTGACACAATTAATACACCACAAAAGAGACCCCACACAGTTAAAAAAAAAGCTTATTGTATTAAAAGCTCATTAAGGCCAAACAACATAAATCATAAATACTGTGCATACTATGCAAATTCTGAATAAGTACGCATTATACTGGCAATACAAGAATGATAATGGCATACAATAGAACACCGGGGCATGAAATCCAGCAGTTAGATTAGAGGCATAATACACCAATATATACTTTCCAAGGTATGCAGATGCAAAGATAGGGCTTGTTATCCTGATTAAAAGAAACCCACAACAACATAAATACAATAACTATATCCAGCGATATGCAATTTGCAAGTATAACTGTACAAGCAGGGATTAATCAAGCTGGTCTCCTTTTAGATGCCTTACGGTAAAACGTTTCCACGGGGAACAGCAATAGTGGTTGCCGTAGAGATTCAGAGGTTCATAGGGAGTTTCGAGGGAGACAGAAATGCGGCCTTACAAAGTTGCGAGGACAGCGGGGAAGACAGCACTACCACAATACCCCAGTATATCCTTAAATGTGTTTGGTGATTACCGGTTCCGCAAGCTGAGGCCAGGCATGCTTAGCACGTGTCAAGCAGACTTAAAGCAGAGCAGCAGTGACCTGCTGATCGTCGCAGGTCTTAGGGTGGGGAAAAGCAGACATAATCACATGTCTTAATGAGCGGTGGTGAGTGCTGACTTCCCAGATATGTGCGGTGAACAAGTCAGACTGTGCAGGCAGCCGAGGCTGGCTGGGGTGCACTTGTTGAAAGGAGGAGAACGCTGCTCCTCCGGCACTTGGCCAGCCTCATCACATTTAGAAGCTGATCCCCTTCAGGCGCTGCTCCTCAGGTAAGTATGAAGCGCTGGGCTCAATGGTAAAAACAAATGCTGAGTTTTCAAGTGTAGCTCCACGGGGAGATCTTTGATGTCCCTGAGATCTCCCAACAACAGGGGGCCAACCCTTTGAGAACATTTAGACAAATGCAGAGCCCACAGGTTGCAGGCAGCAGGCCAAAACATGGAGCAAATTGCAAAGTTGCAGTCCCTCCTGGCAGCACAGGCATACCTTCTGGCAGTGTGCACAGTGTAGTACCAGTGATGTCTGGCTACAAGTCCAAAAATGCCTGGTTACACCAGAGTCAGGGTGCAGTAGGCAGAAAAGCAATCCAATTAAGTCATTTAAGCTGTGCAGCAGGTTGCTGGCAGCAAGACAACAAGCAGAAAAGCAGTCCAGATGGATCCTTTGGGCTACCCATGGTCCTTCTGACAGAGGTTACAGATCCAAAAGTGCTTCCCCAACATGGGATCAGAGCCTCCGTACTTATACTCAAAAACACCTTTGATGTAGGCGGTGACTTCACAAGGAACCTTAGAAGTGCACAACAATCGATTTCAAACCAGCCCTGGCTCCAGACATCAGTAGGGAGTAAATCAGTTCTTTGTGTGAGGGCAGTATACAACCTATATAAATGCAAGCGCACCCGCCTCCCTCTTTCCCAGCCCAGGAAGACTATCAATATGTAAATGTATCCCTGTCACATCCAGCCCTTCCTGTGTGATGGTTGTCTGGAAAGTATGCACCAAGTGTAGCTGACAACCAGCCCTAGATATGGATTGGAGTCAGGCTGCAAAAAACAAAGCGTCATAAGCACATTCTCAAAGTGGCATTTCTAAAATAGTAATATAAAATCCACCTTCACCAGCGCGCAGGATTTATCACTACCATTCTAAACATACCAAACATGGCAACGCCACTCCTTTCAGATTAGGAATTACCATTTAAACACAAAGAACGGAATTCCCAATGCTAGCCTATGAGAGGAGCAGGCCTCACTATAGTGAGAAACAAAATAGTCTGTTTGTCATTACAAAGACATGCCACACAATAAAAGCACATGCCTACCATTTACTTACACAGCACCCTGCACGTAGGGCTACCCAGGGCCTACCTTAGGGGTGACCTATATGTGGTAAAAGGGCAGTTTAACCCTTTCCATGCGTCGGATGGCCGGGAGCTGTTCGACGCCACAGTGGGCATGTGAGTCAGACGGCTCCCAACTGTCCTGGCACCCACAAACAGGGGAAGCAATGGAGCTCCCCCCTAGGGCTACCCTATTGCACAACCCAACCAGGGATGGAAGCAGAAGTGCTTCCGCTGCCACCCCCCATGGCATCTAATAACATCAGCGTGCACCGTGCGCCAATGTCATTAGAAGTTGCCGGACGCGCTTCCAGTGCATTGAAGGAGAAAGGTGAATTTCTTCTCGGGAGGGTTTTTGTTTGTGACAAAGAGACATTGAGGGAAAGGAAAGACTTTTCCTTTCCTCCGATGTCTCTTTGGAGCATTCCTGCTTCACAATCGCGCATGGGGCAGTGATCGTGCAGCAGGAATGCTCAGTAAACACCAGGGTCTTTATTTGATTTATTTCTCAATGTTGGGGAGCAGCCCCTTGGGCAAGGGTCGCTCCCCTTTTTGTGGGTGATTATATTTGCTGCTTCTGCCTCCCTTGGGGGCAGATTGGCCTCATGCTTTTAAACCTATGGATACAGAAGCCGCAAGGGATGCTTCATTCTGTATGTTGTTGTTGTAGGGAGTGGCCCCTTAAGCAAGTGCGCTCCCCTTTCGGGGGGTGATTTTTTTTGCTGTTTCTGTCTCCTTTGGGGGCAGATGGCCTTATGTTTTTAGGTCCATCTGCTCCCAAGGGGGGGAGGAAACACTAGACACCATGGATGTTTCATTCAGTACGTTGTTGATGTTGTGTGAAGCAGCCCCTTGGGCAAGGGTTACTCACCTTTAGGGGGTGATTATTTTGGCTGTTTCTGCCCCCCTGGGGCAGCTTGGCATTGTGCTTTTAGGCCCATCTGCTCCCAAGGGGGCAGAAGCCACTGGACACCAGGGAGTTCATTTTTGGGCAATTTTGTTGTTGTAGGGAGCGGCCCCTTGGGGAAGGGTTGCTCCCCTTTTAGGAGTAAATGTTTTGGCCATATTTTTAGGCCCATCTGCCCCCCAGTTTGGCTGGCAGAGTGTGTGGACTGGCGCATTACATGCATATATGATTGTAATGTTATATTTCTCCTTTTTATTCTAGTGCAAAGCTTTTGATTCCGTTATTGTGACCGCAGTTTGCAGTTTGCATAGTTGCATGTGTTTCGTAAAATTTTGTACAGTGAATGAGTTTTAAATGGTGTCATAATAGCGGCATATTTCGCATATGTTCTATTGTGTTTGGAATTTTTGTTTGGATTTGTGCACTGTGTTGTCTTATGTGTAATTTTATTTTGTTTGTCTTTTTTTTAGTGGGATATTGTTGGTTGTTGCTGTGTCTGTGCAGAGTAGGTGGTGGTGAGTCTAGCTGTCTCTGGCAAGTAAGCTGTATTATTTTTGAGTATATAGGTATTTGTGATAAAGCCACATTTTGTTTATTACTTATTTTACAAAGTGTATGTTGTTGTTGACCTGCTTGTCAAGTTACCTTTATTAGTGAGGATTATGACTAGCCGCAGGTTTACCACTCAGCAAGTTGTTGGTATGTTTTTTTAATCTTCCTCTGACCATGATTAAGAGACTGACTCTGTATCTGAGGCAGAGGAGGAAGTGCAAGATTCTGGCAGTGAATTGTCTGTTAGAGAGGAATCATCTGATAATGAAGCTACTCTCAGTGCGGATAAAGTACCTGTTTCAGAGGAGGACACTGATGTGCCAAGGCATCTGGATTGCAGTCTGGGGCTGCAAGTCTTCCCAGTGGAAGTGCTGGAATATGGGTTGACCCAAACATGGTGCAGCCGGTGTCTCCTGCCTTTAGTGGTGTAGCATCAATACTGAAAACTTTTTGCGTATATATTTATTTAGTTTGTTTATGAACTATGTATTTTTGGATGAGATTGCTGAGCAGCCTAATTTGTATGCTGAACAGTATTTGAGGGACAACAGAGCCAGCCTTAGGCCCCACTATAAAGCTACCTGGTGGACTCCCACAAATCTGGATGCAAGGGAGTAGTTTTTAGGTTTAACTTTTTGGATGGTCTTCATAAGGAAGCCGTCCCTGTCTCCATTTTCTTTCACTGTTAATTAAAATTTGATTGACTGTTAATAGCAAGTCCCATCACCTCTCAGACGGTCAAAAAGGTCCACTAGCGACAAGAAAACTAAGGGCCTGATTCACAAAGGTAAACATACATGTTTGTGTAAGTTTATGCTTTTTCAGTATTCACAAAACTGCATTTTATTAGTAAGTTTACGAGTGCAGAAACTCCGCACTGTGGATTGAGATTACGACACATAAAAAGATAAGAAAGAGCTATATTTTTATAGGCAGAGTTCTTAACCGCAACTGCGGAGTCCCGCACTCATAAAATTACTATTGAAATGCTGTTATGAGAATACTGAAAAAGTGTAAACTTACACAAACGTGCAAGTTTACCTTTGAGAATCAGTACCTAAGTCTCCCCTAACGTGTCTGAAACCTACAATCATCAATTCATATTTTCAACATAGAACAATACATAGCTCAACTTGATGTCATTTTTAGACTAATACTCTTAATGTGTTGATATGCTGGTCCAAAATGACAGTAGTCCTCAGATTCAGCTTTCAAATGGCAGTTATATTGAAAGAGAATAGCAAGAGCATAGTATGGTTAAGGCGCAGATGTTATGGGTGCAGGTTTTTACAAAAGAGGGCAGTTCCACCATTTCCAAAATGTTTATGTACTAGTTTGCAGAATACACAAATAAAATTAGATGCAGTTCTGCTCAATGCCATACTGGAACTGATACATAAAGCTTGTTGGCATACGGTTGCAAGATGGCAGCTACGTTTGGTTTCAGCTTTCGAGTAGTGCTTGATCCTCTTCCAACTACAAGGGAATAGGAGTAATAGTGTATGATCATGGCACTTAAGATCGACTTTGTTAAGATATAGAGCTGAGCTCTGTATATACAAGAAAGAGGCCTGTTACTCAAAATTAGTGATGTCATTAGCATGGTGCCTTGCCTTTTTAAAGGAAAGCAAATATGGGTTGCTTTTTTGTATTGAGGACTGTCCGAATGCTGGGAAGATCTGGAAAGCACTACTGTTATCCTTTTTTGCTATTAAAACCGAGGTGAGAAAGAGCAAGGCAGCATATCCTCAGTGGTGGCTGCTGCCAATCAAGACTGGTAGGGGGGCGGGGGCAAGAGTGCAGAGGAGAGGTAGGAAAATACAAAATAATTTTAATAAAAACCACTTACCTGCTGCTCCGCTCTGCTCCTGCTGCCGGCCGCCGTGTTCCTTCTGCTCCTCATGTCCCAGAAGCCTGGAAGTGGATAGGCCTAAAGGCAGATGCTCCCCACCCAATCAAGACGCTGTTCTCTAGCACAAGAGCAGCACCAGGAATATTCTGAGCGGCCTCGTTTGCTGCTCAGACGGTGCCTGGGAGCCTGTGAGGTTTTTCCAACTCAGTTGTACAATACAGCCGGGTTGGAGAAAAATAAGTGTTGCTGTGTGTTTGGCCGGCCTGAGACGACCGGCCAAACAAACATGCACACATATAAGTGCACAGTACTCCTACCTGCGCTGGCCCAAATAATAATAACAATGTGTTATTTTCATTTTCTTTATCATCTGCTAGCAGTGGGGCAGCGCTCCTCCTTGATTACAGAGGAGCCGCCCCTAAATATCCAACAGACTAAATTCAAGGCTTGGAGGTTGGGATTTTAAAAGACTCAGTATGGAGTTTTTAATGGTATGCTCTTCTTTGTCCTTTTTTATATTATAGAACCAAATAAACATGTAGCTTTTTGATTGGTGTGGTGCGAACTATAGATTACCTTTTACATGGTTATCAGACACCATTCATTGTTAAGATATTACATTATATTTTTTTGGTTACATTATAATTTATTGGATTTAGGAGGTTTTCAAGCTTTTGAAATCTGTTTAGCTACGAGGCTTTCCTTTTGATGGGAACTTGATGAATCAATAGCGAATCTATATTTACAAGGGAGATTTTGTAGTATACAATTTTCTCTGAGGTGAGAAATGCGCTGGTTGCTCTTTAACCATGGTAAAATTATTGTTTAAAGAATAATATATCAGTGTGGCTACTCCATATATAAGCAAGGTTAATGAGACTGGATCTGAATGATTTTGGTCAGATCTCACTGCTTTACCTTGTGGCGCCTTAATTTAAAACGAGATATTGGAATTTTGTGCTAGGATCTAAGACATCAAGGGTATATTTACAAGAGGATAACAGCACCATAGCGCCACCAAAATTAGCAATATTCTGGTGGTGCAATGTCCTTGTCCATATTTACAAAGAGGTGCTAAGCCACTTTGAGTGGCTTAACGCTGCCTTGTAAATACGACCCCATTACAAGCATCACTTTCCGTGAAAGGGACCTGCAATGGGTGTTGCTGTGGGCATTCCACCGTAACACCTATTGGTTGTTTGACGCGACCCCAGATTTATAAGGATGTGTAAATCCGAGGCAGTCCAAAAACTAACACCATGCAATAGGTGACTCAACGAGGAAAAATACTTTTATTTCTCCTAGTTCTTGCTTCTTCTATGTGTGCTGCATTCTGAAGCACACCTAGAATGTGCAAAATGCCATTAATGATTGTTTATGTGTAGGAAGGTGTGTCTGCAGAATGCAGCATGCATGGAAGTAACAAATCACCATTATTGATTGTTTATGCGCAGGAAAGGACACCTTCCTGCACTTAAACAATCATCCCCTGCAACGCAGATATCCTTGCACTATGATGCAAGGGTGCCTGCATAGGTACTGGGCAGCTAATTTTAGAGCCCGAGCTATGGAAAACTCAGGGGAGCACTGTATTGTTGTAAATACGTCATAGTTTTGGAAATGTTGGAGAGCGGCGCTGCCAAACATTGGCCCAGGTCTGCGCTCCAAAATGTCCTTGTAAATATGCCCACTGGTGTCCCCTTGGGCACCCTTGCAGATTCTTACCTGATGTTTAAATGTGTAACCGAATTTGAGTCATTCTTGAATTTCATCACCAATCCAATTGCATGTGCATTTCTTTTTTTTTTTTTAATTTTCACCATCAATTATTTATTCATCATTACAAAAAAATAAATTTTCGAACCAATATATCTAAGAGAAAAAATCAACTGCAGGAAAAAGAAAAAAGAAAGAAAAGAAAGAAAGGAAAAAAAAAACTGGAATTCATATTACGTTACCCACTAATAAGAAAAGGATAGGAATTGACTTAGCCCTTTTCGAGACCATCCGAACTAATAAACAAGCAAGCAATCGGCGAGTCTTTAAAAAAAAAAAGGAGGACGGACCAGCTTTCAAAATCAACACCTAATCCTGAATTCTAAACCCAGGAATTATACCTAGGATCTCTCAAGTCTAGTCTTCCAATCTGTTAGTGGGGCCCAGATGAGCATCCCCAGCTTCCTGGCTTTCCACCCTTTCTTCTCGTATAAGCCCTTTTCCAAACTATGTATGGCTAAAAGCTGTGACATCCATTGTTGAAAGGTAGGAGGATTAGAATCCTTCCTTGCAGATGCCACACATATCCTAGCGACAACCATAGCAAGAAAAATAAACTCACGATGAACTACTTGCACCCCATCCCTAGCCACACCTAAAACCATTAGTTCATTTGTTAAACTTATTTGGATCCTTAAAATCTGACCCATAAAGTGCTCTATCGCCCTTTTCAAGGGATCCAATATGGGACAAGAGGCAAACATATGAACCATGTCAGCCTCATTGCTGTGACAGCGCGGACAACAAATGCCCTGAGTCCCACCCCATTGAGCTATTCTTGCTGGGGTGAAATAGAGATCAAATATAGTTTTAAAATGTTGAGCTTGAAGATTGGCCACCTTTAAAACCGTGCAACCTAGTTTTAGTGAGTTAAAAACTCGCTTCCTTCAATATTCAGCTTCCCCCGCCATTTTTCAGAAAATGTTTCCAGATCATCATTCTGATGTTGATTTAGCTCACTAAAAGCTGTGTAATAGAACACCCATCAGGATCTTGCACCCTTTCCATAATTGTGTCTCTGCCGAAAGCTCTTGAGCCCCCTTTTTTCCTTACAAGGGCCGGCCAGATCTGTAAAAATTTAAAAATTCCCTGCGCTCCAAATTAAACAAGATTTGTGCTCTTTCAAAAGTAATAATGCCATTGGAGTCAGTGATGTCACCAATTGTTTTAACACCCAAACTATCCCACCGCCTCATAACACTATCACTAAAAGCCTCAGGTAAGGATGGATTCATAAATAAAGGAGTGTAATAGTTCATTCTACCCTGATAGTAGTCCAAACCTTTATTGCTGCTCCCAAAGTCTTAAATTTAACTTTTTTATAATAACTGGGCTCGCTATACCGTAAAAGCTAATTACGGGCCTCACCATTTAAAAGTAGCTCATAGACATCTGGAATAACATCGTCATACCTCCATCGGTCAGTGATCCTGCCGCCCAGTAATCCGCGGATATATTGTAGCACCGCTGCCCAATAATACGCTTTTAAGTCGGGTACTGCCCAACCCCCTCTCTCCCTAGGGAGGGACATATATTTAATTGCCCTTCTTGTCTTCCCTTGAGCCCAAATAAACCAATTAATCATTCTCTCCATTTCTTTAAACCAAAAATTATCAAACTTCAAGGGTATTGTTCTAAACAAGGATAACATTTTTGGGAGGAATAGCATTTTAATGATATTGCATCTTCCCACAATCGTAAGATGAAGATTATTCAACCTATCAAAGTCTCTCTTTTATTTTTGAATCACTGGAGCTAGATTCTTTTCGACAACTTTGGTTAGTTCCAAAGTTATAATAACGCCCAGATACGTAGCCGAGTCAGTCACTCTTGGGTCTACCAGATTAATGTTATCATTAACCACGATTTGTGTCTTCCCGGGGTTAAGTCTATAACCGGAGACGGATCCAAAGCGTTCCGCTTCATATTCTATTTCAACTAGGGCTGCAGAAGGGTTTGCGGACGTAATAGCCAAATCGTCTGCATAGCCCAAAACCTTTGTCTCAAAACCACTAAGCCATATTGGGGAAATGCCTCTATTCAACTCCATTCTTCTAATAAAGGGGTCAATGTAGAAAGCAAAGAGGACGGGAGAGCAAGGGCACCCCTGCCTAGTACCCCGCTTAATATCTATTGGCTCACTCTGTCCTCCCATTACCCTAAGTCGAATCTTAGGATTCCGATACAGCGCTTGTATTGCCTTTATGCACCCCTTACCTATGTTTACCTTCGCCAATACAGACCAAAGAAAGCCCCACGAGACCCTATCAAACGCTTTCTCTGCGTCGAGTAATATAAGCGCCATAGGGTCTTGTGTTACTGAAGTGCCATCAAACAAGGTGCAAACTCTCCTAATATGTTCCGCCGTACCCCTACCAGGGATAAACCCATGCTGATGAGGTGAAATCACCTTCCCTATAGTGGTACTCAGGCGGTTGGCTAGGATTTTTGAGTAGATCTTTGTGTCACTGTTTATTAGGCTTATCGGGCTGCAAGAGCCAGGATCGTTAGAGGGTTTAACTTTCTTTAAAAAAATGATCATACTGGCTTCACCCCATGACTGTGGAGGTGTTTGTCCATTCTGGACCTGCCGCATAACATAACACAAATCTTCCCCCACAGATGAAAAAAAAGTTTTATAAAATTCCAAAGGAATTAAATTTGGCCCAACCGCCTTACCGGATGGAAGATCTTTAATTGCTCCCTGTATCTCTTCATCTGTGAAGCTAGCCTCCATGGCCATGGAGTCTTCTATAGAGAATATCTCGACAGGACCCAACTCTAAGTAATCCCTTATCTCACTGATATCCCTAGCCTTATCCTCCCTATATAAGTTTTTATAAAACCAGTGAAATACATTACAAATATCCTTAGGGGTGGTAGCCACAGTCCCATCTAATGATTTAATCTCCAGAATGTCCCCCCAGGCAGCTATCTGTCTAGTCCTTACAGCCAAAATCCGTCCGACTGGTTCACTAAATTCGTGTTGAGCTTGTTTCCAGGCCAAAAATGTGCCTGCTGCTTTAGCGGCCATAATGTCCCCAGCCACAGCTTTTGCTAGTGCAAGTTTCTGCACAATCTCATCTATATTAAGGCTGGAGCGAATTGCGTTAAAAAGTTCTTCTTCCAAATCTCTAACCACTCTTTGTATGGCCTCCATCTCCATTTTTTCGATCTTATTCCGTTTCAAAGAATAGCTCAAAGTTTCTCCCCTAATGCCAGCCTTCAAGGAATCCCACACTATCCCGAACCGAGCACTTCCCCTGTTAACTTCAAGGAAATCCTTGAGCCATTTGTTCATATGTGCAACATAGTTTACATCCTGCAATAGTGCTGGTTCAAACGACCAACTCGTTGCCTGCGGCTTCCCAGCTAATCTTTTAATCTCTAACACCAAGGGGTTATGGTCGGAGACAACACGCGGAAACTTTTGAATTTTACAAAGGGAAAGAAAAGATGGAGAAACCATAAAGTAGTCTAACCGTGCTACAGCCCTATGTGGTGCTGAATAGTATGTACTACCCGCCCCTGGAGGGTTTAGCTGTTCCCACACGTCTATAAGCCCATTATCATCCATCAAATGAACTAAAGCCCTATGGCTTTTTTTTTTTCGACCTAAAAATGTATTTGGATCCCTCCTCCACAGCCCATTTAAGCCATTGATATTAAAATCCCCACACATAATAATCGGTAAGGGCCAATTAGCTAGTTGTACATTTACATGATTAAACATTTCGGGATCATCCACCGTCGGTCTATACACTAAACACAACGTAAAATTAAATCCTTGCGCTTGACACTCCACAATTGCCCACCGGCCAAATTTATCGGATAGACAGTTTTTAGCTGATATCGTTCTTCCTTGGGCAAAGATTGCCACCCCCCGAGTCCTGGTCCCTTGCGAGGTACATACCATTAAATGAAATCCCAATTGGTCTAAAAGAATCTTACAAGACCCCTCAATGTGCGTCTCATGCAAACAAACGATGTCCACTCGCAATGTCTTGAGGTACTCTTTCATCATCCTTCGTTTAGCAGCATCATTTAACCCACATATATTAATGGTTGCTATTCGCATACTATATGTAGATTATCATATTGCTTATAACCTAACACTTGATACTTAAATCTGGTTCCCAGTTTTACAGTTACAGGAATTCCACCGCTGTGACCATTACAAGATGGTGAGTTTTTTTTCCCCCTCCCCAGACCCCCCCTCAAACCCTCCCTCCTAACCCCTCCCTGCCCCCAAACCCTCCCCTCTCCCTCCTCCCCCCACCTAAAATGTGAAGCAAGCAGACCTAGGTCTCTGTGATGGAGCCTGAAGTTGGCCACCCTTTGCTACCTTCTTGCCAACCAACTAGATGTCCCACTATTCAGATTATTATTGACTTCGCAAAACCTCTCATCCTCAAGTGTACCCCCCCCCCCCCTTGTATTGCTACGTTTTTTTTTTTTAATAAACAGTGACTCTAAATACCCAATATACCCATAAACCATCACTTTCTTCCCAATCTATTAATAGATCATTAGGCACCCTTGCAGATTCTTATCTGATGTTTAAATGTCTAACCAAATTTGAGTCATTCTTGAATTTCATCACCAATCCAATTGCATGTGCACTTCATATAAAATTCAGATTGGGGATTTTACCTTTGACTTCTTTAATTTCTTCTTGGAATAAATAAGAAATTACTTCTAATAAAAGTTTAATGGGTTGTCAAACAGCTGAGAATGAGGAACATGTCCTATTTTTTCTGCCAGACCTATGCAAAGCAACGTTCATTTTAGATTATCCCTCTTTGTTGTTCTCTTGGTGTTTGTGATCACCATACTGCGTTAAGACAATGTAAAATTAATACAATTGATTGTATTGTTTATGCAATCTCATTTTATTTGTCTTCAATATGTCGTATCAGGATGAAAGCGGTGAATCAGAATGTTTTATATAATTGTTATTTTATATATCATGAGAAGTATTTCAGATGTGAGCTCTGTTTTTAGCGATTACACTTTATTATTTTACCCTTAGACAACAGATGGTCCAATTAGTTTGATTCTGGCATTATTCAATCGGGGGATTGGGTATATCTCCTTATCAATTTTACTGGATCATGTTTTTTGGCAACTATGTGTACCAAAACTTTCAGCACTGGAGGAAATTGCATTTTATTGTTACATGCATTGACCCTCAGTAGTGAAGTTGTTCTTTTTTTTATTCTGTTCTTATGATCTTTATCTTGCAGCTTTTATTGTTCAATTGAGCTGAAATAAAGGAAAATACTACTAATATACCAATGTACCTTATCTTTAGAGCCAAATAAATTTATGAGTTGACTACTCTGAACAACACAATATCAGGAGTATAGATGCCCCTTTTAAATAAGGAGTCTTACTGTGAAGTCAAGGTACAGCTTCCTAAGTAGGAATTTCATCTAACATAAAGTAGAAATAGTGAGTCTCATCTATGATCCATTAAAGAATTGTAAATAAGTATTGTAACATTGATTTATTAGAGTGGTGAAATAGGGCATTTGTTTCTTCCTAAAGTCACATGCATATAGTGATACAACATGCTCTTTGGGATTTTATTTAAAAAAATATAAAACATTGTTATTGAAGTTTTGCCTCTCACTCTTTGTTGGACAATGGCCCTTTCTGAAGTGTCATCCCCAATCTTTTTGATTTCCTCCTCCCCTTTTTTTGCTGATCTTGTTTTGTTGGCCTTAGGACTCTGTGCACTTTGCCACTGCTCACTAGTGCAAAAGTGCTTGTTCTGTCTCCCCTATACATAATTTGATTGGATTAATTACAATTGGCATATTTCATGCACCTATAAGTCCCTAGTAAAGTGCACTACCTGTGCCCAGGGTCGGTAAACTAAATGCTACTGCAGCACTGATTGTGCCATCCACTTAAGCAGCCCTTTAAACATGTATCAGGCCTGCAATGCCGAGCCTGTGTATGCAGTTTACACTGCCAGGTTGACTTGGCATTTAAAACCCCAGGACAAGCCGTAAACTCCTTTTTTTTATTGCACATACTTCATCCCTAAGGTAGGCCCTGGCTAGCCCATAGGGCAGGGTGCTGTGTAGTCAAAAGGTAGTACTACTCACAACAAGTATCCTAATGGAAACTATACAACTATGTGAATGACAAAATGCACATAAACCCAACAGTAAGCATTAGCTTTTTAAAGACGAAAACCCCCACTCGCCACTTGGGTGACATGCTTCATCATTGGGTTCCCTCTTACACACAGTGCCCGCAAGGTACACTGAGTGGGCTACAACTTTCCCTCTGGAGAGCAGCGTGAGGTGTTTTTTCACTCCAATGTTAGAGGTGAATGAGGGGCAGAGTGCAAAAATAATATCAAATGTGCATTAAAACCATCTCATGAAGGGAAAAATAACTTTAATGACTATCCCCAATGGATGGAGTTAAAAGCAGTGTGACGATGGGAGTAAATATATTTCCTATCTAACTAGATCGACATGTTTCTGCCCAGGGGACCAAGAGTTCCAGGCATTCATCAGGACCATTTAGCTTGTCACTCTGCAAAAATGTGAATAACGAAAACCATACTTATGTAAAATATAAGTGTTGCCGAGACCGACTCTTGTCTGGTCTTCTTGCTGTAATGAATAAATGCACTTATTAGTAATTCACATATTCTTATAAAATTTTAACATATTAACCACGTGTCTCGTGAAAATAGTGCCTAATAACACCACCAAAGTGAAAACCACATGAATAAATCATTATTTTCACCAATAGCAGACAAAAAGTCTGCCTCTACTTTGTACAGGTCCTTTATCTGTATGCGGGTACCTGCATGTCAAAATAAATCACATAAAAGACCAGTATTGGGACAGCTTCAATTATATATAAAAGCAGAAAACAAACTCAAACTGTCTATTGTGTGTGACCACAAAAGCTCGTATCTTATCATTCTCATCTGCGATTGGGCATTGTCGCTACAGCTCAACCCCATTTATCACACATTTTCATACAACACAATCTACAGTAGGGTATATGACCCTTCTTTTGTCCCACATTCTTCGT
Organism: Triturus cristatus; assembly: GCF_964204655.1. NCBI lineage: Eukaryota > Metazoa > Chordata > Amphibia > Caudata > Salamandridae > Triturus > Triturus cristatus. The sequence goes on from NC_140588.1 coordinate 518,275,936, forward strand.
GCATCCGACTTAAGCTCTCACACACATGCCTCTTGTGACACTGCGATGTCCAACAAACTAGATAGTCCTCTAGTCACCGCATTGACCTGTCTCCCAATATATAGCAACATAGAACTAAAGTATTTGCGTGTGAGGACCCTAAGCACGGTTGTATCACGCCTTCGTCTGCCTCTTTTTATGAACAGGTAGGACATGTACTTTTAAGTTTACATGTCCTGGTAGTAAAAAACTCCCAAGTTTGTTTTTTACTACTTTGAGATCTACCCCTCCCATATGTTATCATTGGGGATCCATTGTTACATCTAATAAGCTGTAATTTCCAATTGCAAGGAGGTAGAGCTGTCATGGTTATTATCTATGGAACTGTAACAATAAATCTGCTTTAATGGCAAAGTCAAATTTATCATTACAATTTTAAAAACGTCACTTTTAGAAAGATGTTATAAAAACAGGGGCTTGCCCATGTAAACTTACCCACATGGGCTACACACAGGAAAAGAAAAAAGTGGAGAAGTGAGAGTTAATTCTGTCCGCAAGTCAATCAAGCTTATTTTAATGCACATTATTTAATACTTCCACCATCCATCATATCCCTCAGAACTCCCAAGTCCCTGCAATACAATTTTAAGAACAAAAACCACCAAAGAAACGTATTATTATCTACATGGTTCTCAAACACATCCTTATTCTCTTGCCCCTTTCAATGGTTTATCTTGTGGGTGCCTGAATTTTTTGTCCATATAACAGTGCACTATAGAGGTAATCGACCATCAGGAGGATCACAACCACAACCTCCCCAATTTGTTGGTCCTAAATTGCATTTCGAGATCACTTATTTTCATCTGTGCCAGACTCCTCTAAGTACGGCCGACACGTTTCGGCCTTATCCATTTTTGGCCTTTTTAGGACAGAGAAGAAAAGACAAGAAGCATATTGGAAACACAAAGTTAATACTCACTCCCAGGGATGTATTAACTAGCCACCATATACACCATATACACCATTTGGTGAAATTGCAGTGAAATGTTGGTGTTTACGGCACAAATCTTTAAGAAAACCATATATCATATATGGTACACTACTGTATGTCACCACGTGCTGCTAGCTGAAAATAACACTGTGGGGCAACCCACGTGTTAATTGAGCCATGGAAGTGTGCATAAAATCCCTGTAAACCCTTGTCACCCAGAAAAGAAAATCTGGGCAAGACCAATAACCCGAACCTTCATGGGCCCACAATATATGTCAAATCCAGGAACTAACCCTGCATAATATACCAACATAGTTATTCACATATTATCAGGGAACACTTCACCCAGGCATTAACCCTGCAGGATTACTTATTTACAAATACATTTTTGGTTGAAAAGACCACTCATCTGGAGAAATGTGGGCTTACTTTGTGCTTGTATGCAGTGGGACGGGCAAGTAACAAATAGGCTCCAATGCACATAATGCTAGGCAACGGACTGTGCCTGTGAAGCTCTGCGCAACCGGCTGTCTGATCAGGTGCTCAGCGCTGGGATGATGGGGAGACGCCTAATTCATAGAAAAAATCCAAGCGTCTGATTCTATGACAGAACAGGCATTGGGATCATCATGTGACTGTTATATGGACAAAAAATTCTGACACCCCCAAGATAATTCATTGGGAGGGACAAGAGAATAAGGATGTGTTTGAGAACCATGTAGATAATAATATGTTTTTTGATGGTTATTGTTTTAAGAATTGTATTGCAGGGGCTTGGGAGTTCTGAGGGATATGATGGATGGTGACAGCATTAAATAATGCACATTAAAATGTGCTTGCTTGACTCATGGGACAATAAGGATTGATTATATTATTGCAGATAATTATTTGCAGACAGAATTAACCCCCACTCCTCCACTACTTTTAGAAAGATGGCATTTTTCTGCTCTTCAGTCTGTGTGCTTGAAGCCTGTCTCTGAAACATGTCTGGGGTGTGACAGCTGGGCTTTGTGCATTCCCTCTAAACAGCCACACACAAAGGGAGCTTGGGGATGACTAAAAGGCTATTCCTAAACTGATGGGCCATCATTGGCAGGATAGAAGGGAAGAACTGGGCACAGCCTCACACTTACACCTGAATAAGCTGTGTCTTGCAGCCCCACACAAAGGATGGCTTAACCCCCTGCATTGAGTCAGGAGCCAGGACAGGAAGGGAGGATCTCTGTGCACTTCAAAGTCCCTCTTTGAAGTATCCCCTACTTCAAAGGCACACATGGATTTAGGAGCTGGACTTCTGACCCTCCCAATTCAGTACACTTCTGGACCTGTGGCTAATCTGCCAGGAAGACAGACTGATGTATTTCTGAAGGACTCCCACTCTGCCAGACTGCTGCTCTGGAAGTACTGCTTTTCTGCTGTGCTGGCCTGCATGCTGTCCTCCTTGCCTGAGTGAGAAGTACTGGACCTGCACCAGTTAAACCTGGAGTGACTCTAAGGGCTTGTCTGCTTGCCTTCTGTTCTGAAGTCTCAGGGACATAAAATACTTCCAACCACTCTGCTACAGCACCTGGACTCTGCCATCTGTGAGTCTTGCCCTGTTAAGTTGTTCCAATCCAGTCCTGGGCCCCTGAAAGTGGGCATAAGGTGCTGCTCCAGCAGACATCCACATAATGATGCCTTTGCGCCGCTCAGAACCAGTACATATCCATTGAGAACATTGCATTGCCACTGCAGCCTAGAGCCCCTTTAAAAAGTGGGAGGTTGCCGAGGCATGATCAGACCAGGAGATTTGAGTAGGTTGTGGTTTAGAGTTTCTATATCAGTGAACAGAAGAGGTAAAGTTTGTGAGTTCTATGCTGGGTTGACTTTTTAATCTTTTGAGTTAGCCTAGGTAGTCCATCTGGTCCACCATTCCTTGAACACATATGTTGGAACAGTAATAGGTCCAAATGTACTGTCACACATAACAATAGCTTATTTTGAGATTAAAGGAATGAACTGAACGAGAGCAGTGATCACTAGAAAAATATCGGGGCTCTTTTTAGTGGGTGATATGTGAGTGCACGAATGAAGGAGGAAACTGGCTGCAACAAAGTTGGCTAGTAAATACTTTAAGGAGTTTTAAGCCAGAACATGTATTTCCTTGTGTTTGATTAAGATGTAGGGAAAGAGAGCTACCAGTCACTTCTACCCAGTTTTCTATTCAATGAAGCCAGGAAGTATTCCTTATCGCTGATCTTGTATTAAGTAGAGCTTCTTCGAGAGCCTTAACTGGTGGCAGGTCAAGGAAGTCATTGATAATTTTATTTGCAGGGTCGAGCTGGATAAAATTTAAATCATTAAGTAATTGTTATGCACTTTAGAGGTCATCATATACAGTGACGACTCCTTCACTAAGGCGAAGGAGCGTCGCCCCACTGCCAGGATCAGCAAAGAAAGGAAAAAATTAAATGATATTAATAGAATCTTATAATCTTTTATATTTTCCTCCTGCTGCGGCAGTGCTTGAGGGGGCAGGGTGGAACTGCAGGGGAGAAGTGGTAGATATTCCTGTGCACAATGACTGTTTGGTTGGCCCTTTCGGGCCACCCAAAACAAACGTGCACTCCCCTGTTCACCATGCATGCCGCATTACAGACTGCATTGAGAACATGCCCACCCCTATAGCCATGTCAAGGTGCTCAGACCAATCACTACGCTCCATTGGAGCGTTGTGATTGGCTTAGGGGTAGGAGCCTGGCTGCCTGCTTCCTGTTCCGACCTGAAGTCGGACACAGGCGAGCAGGAGAGAAGACACGGGACCCGGCGGCGGCAAGGTAAATTTTATTTTGTTATTATCTTCTTTTTTTTAAGCAGCCCACGAGACCACGCCCCCCCGCAACCCTGATCATATATAATTAAAGAGAGTAATGATCGTAACACAGACATGAGGATTTCATGTTGGTGACGTTTAGGATCCCTTCACGTGTGGAATGCTACATAACGGAGTTACGCTAACGGGCATTTCTTGTTGTAGTTAAAAAAAAAAAAAATCAAAAGTTCAGGGTTCTCTAATTTTGAGTTCTGTTCAATGTAGATAAGTGACTGTTGTGGAGAATAAGCTTCTATAATTACTCCGAACTTTAGGTAACATGGATATCCAAAAAGTGGTTTAAGGTAGATTCTACCAAAGTGTAAGAAATAACACAGTTTATGTCACCAAAACACGCTTTGTATCTAAAGCGTGTTTTGGTGACAGGAAATGTGTCAGATGCATGGGACGGACGTTTGGTGAGAAAGACTGGTATGTTGAAGGAGAAATCTAATTTTATGGGACCTTTTGCTATTAAGCAACTTAGGAGGAATGTGGTTGTTTTCAACAATGGTGTGGTGTGCAGTATGTCCAGATTAGTGAGAGCCAGGGTTGGATTGGTAAGGCAGGCACTCGGGCAATGGACGAGGTATCCGAGTTCCAGCTGAGGGCTGCGTTTTGGGCAGCCTGGGGGTGGATTAGGGCAGTGTTTGTGTTGTTCAGATGCCGCCAGTGGCCTTTCTGGAGGCAGATGGGCGCCCATTACCTGTCTTTTGTCAACGGGTAGAGGTGTCACTCCCTTTCTCTGGCTGGGCCGGCCCATTAATGTATGCATATTGAGCAGGGGCAGGGAGCCTGAGCAAAAGTGGCCTCACTTGTTTTCAGGTGTGTTTCACCAGTGTGAACTAATCTGTGCATTGTTTTGCGGAATGGCAATATGCAAATGTGGGTCACTTTTTTTTAGCGTGCCCGGGCCGAGTTTTATCCTAATCCAACCCTGGTGAGAGCCCCACCTGATAATGGGCTTTAAAATATCAGTTGTGAGAACACTGAAGCAATAGAATGTGGATTCTTTCAGAGACTGTTACCATCTGATAATAGACTTTAGGACACTAGTTGTGAGAACCCCACTTTGAAGTAGTTTGAGCATTCCTAGAAGCTGTCAAAGAGACTTGGGTGCTGGAAGGACTTCAAAATGAATTGAGAGGCATCTGTTTGGGTTTGTATCCTTATCACTGTGGACATAAATGATGTATATATGTTCTTTTTATTCTTCCATTTTCTTTTTCCCCCCGTATTGGTGACATTTTTTATATCCTTTAGTGTTATTACTGGATGACACTACTACCCTTGAATGTTCTTATTTTTCCTAGTTGCATTGCATATTATTGTAGTTGCTATTTTATCAGTGGTGTTCTGGTTGGGAGGAGGATGTGTTATGACTAAGCATTCTGACAATCCTTCCATTCCGATTATTTATCAACCTATATGTCATCTTGGAGTGCAAGTGTATCAAAGAATCTATCTGTCAACAAGATGATCCACGAATTTGCCACCATCTTGATCTCTGTCAACCACACCTCTCTCTGGAACGACACCTGGTGGCCTGCTGAACTTGAATCCGCACCAAAAGATTATGCCTGCAACCTCAGCATTATCCTGGACAGCAAACTCACCATGAAGCAACAGGTTAACACAGTCTCCTCTGCCTGCTTCCACACCCCCTGCATGCTTCGAAGAATCTTCAAATGGATCCCGTAAGCACCAGAAAAACAAGTCATACAAGCCCTAATTACTAGCCATCTGGACTATGGCAACACACTGTATGCAGGAACTACCACCAAACATATGAGAAGGTTCCAGACAATACATAATTCAGCTGCCAGAGTGTTCCTAAACCTGCCCAAATGATCCTCATCATCCAGCCCCTGAGGACTCTCCACAGGCCCCCTATCCAGAAAAAAGATGCCACTTCAAACTACTGACACACGCCTACAAGGCCCTCCACAACCAAGGACCAGCATACATTAACCACTGCCTGAACTTCCATCAACCATTTAGAAACCTTCGCTCTGCCTCCCTTGCTTTTTCATTGACACTGGACATCTGCCCTGGCCACAGCAGAGGTGGCTTCTTCTTCTACCTCACTGCTGTATCCTGGAATTACCTCACTCTCCAACTCCGAACATCACCCCCGCAGACAGACTTCAGGAAAGAGACTCAAGACCTGGCTTTACGATTAAGCCCAGCAACCCAGTTACCTGGATACCCTCTTGGGTGATAAGCAGTGCTCTACAAGTAGTGCTTGATTGATTGACTGAGAGACTTCAGGGTTCGACAGTTGTATATCAGATATTCTGGAAATGGTTGTGGTCTTTATGTCTCTACTTACCTTTAATAATTTAACTAATGCTTACCAGGACTGCTGCTCCTCTGTGAAGCGACATCTTGCAGCAGGGAACTTCAGAAGAAATGTGGAGGCTGAACACAGTGAATACCTTGTTCAATTTCCAGGTGTTTTCCTTTAAATATGTTGGGCCATGATTATAAAAGCTTCATGATTCACACAGTTTTTAATCTAACACTGATCTAGTTAAGAAATAGTCAACGGCACTAACACACATCCAATGAAAAGTTAGTCACCAGAAACTGTATGTTTTGAAATGTCCTCAGTGAAAACAAAATGTTGAGGATTCTATTTAAATATTCAGTAGTGTTTGTACAGTACAGATCAAGAGATGGTGGTAGACTCCATTGTCAAAAATCACACTGAAGAATATAAAAGCATTTATGGCAGTTACCCTCTGAGGGAGCAAAAAAACAGCATGGGTCTGCTCTGCTGTCTCAGACGGCAAAGCAGTTTTTAAAATTCTGTAAATCTGTAGGCTCCGAGGAAGATCTGCATTTGTTCAAATCTCTAACTACATTGATGGACTTTAGGCAGGCACGCAGATATGAAGGACATACATTGGATTACCAGTAAGGAGAAACAACCTATTGCTGACAGAGAAGATAAGGAAAACTGAAAAGGATCAAAATATTTTCAGCATACATATAAATCTAAAACTAATAATGGTGTTGCAAAGTAGCCAGATGTCACCAATAATAGGTAAATAGGAGTAGCGAAAGCTCCATGCTGTGTGATTCCTCATGCCTGTAAATAAGAAGAGGATCTAAATGAGGATTGTTTTACCGATTGAAAGTAAGATCTTTAGAAATAACATATTCATTTCAGAAACATATCCTACATTGCAACCTCAAACGGTTGCGCAAACAGCATTTGTTGGTTGACTGTGATTGGGACAGCCAATGGCCCAATAATTCTATTGCATCTTCGCCACAACTATCACCTTCCATTCTGAGGAGATCCAGGAAAGAGAGCATGATGCTCACTGTGCACATTCTGAGATGAAACGTTGCCTCAGAGTGTTCTGAAATTAAGTTAGTTTTAGCAAACTCTTGGAGTTGTTTTGTAAAACACTTACATAGTGAGGCAAAATCCCACAAAGTTCTACGATAGAGCTCTAACAAAAACAAAAAATACCCTCTGCTCACGAAAGCTATCAAAACATGACTGTTTAAAAGGACATGCAACACCTAAAATGATATTTCCACTATATTACTAAAAATAGATTGTTGAGTGCTTCCCATTCGAATAATATGATTTTGACTCCCACTGTGAGTAGAAGGTCTAGAAGAGCCATATCTCTTTATCTGTCACAAACGCAACGGAGAGATGGTGGCACATAGGTCTAATAATATGAAAGGGAAACTTAGGGAAATATTCATATTGAAAATGTCCTTGAGTTGTTTACTTATGTCCACGCAGTAAGAGGTAAGCCATTTATATGTGGAGGACACATGTTCCGGATCACCATATGATTCTCCACAGGACTAGCAGGAATCAGTATCAATTAAATTAACTTTGAAGAGCTTGGATGGGGTCCATGATAGGAAATAGGAGGCAAAAAATCTTGGCTGGGACAGGGGGTACAAAGATTGGGCCAGTATTGGGCCTCTCTGTCGTTATTTAACTGGTTGTTAATGGATGGGCTGCTCCGTGCCCATTGTTCCTGAGGCCGTCCTGTAGGGTTGGGGGCTCTTGTGTTCGGAGAATGGTTTTTGTTATTCGAATCTGGAGCATGACCCCCTCGCTGCTACAAACCTAATGAAGGGAATGCTAACATAGCGAAAATGCTGCGGCTGAGGAAGGGATTCAGAAGGGGGAACTCCTCCTCCTGATCGTGCCGGAGGAAAGCATTGTCGAAAGGCCAACATGAAATACGAGCACCATGCTGTTAAAAACAATCACCTGTCTGCGTGAGTGAATAAACCCACTACATCATTGCTTGTACTGATAAAGAACTGTATTTCATGCAACAGAGTAAAATATTCAGCACAATGCATTATGGGAATTGTATTCTTTAAGTGACTGTCGCATGATTTTAAGTTTAAAATGCGCGCATGACTGCACGATGCAATTTATGATCTCCACCTGTGATCAAGGCAAGAACAACGTCAAAACACGTAAGGACATGGAGAATTCTATGCGCTGCGGAGCCTGCGATTAAATGACATATATATATGCATATATATTCACTGAAAAAACCATAGGTTTGAGGGACATTACAGTTAGAAATTAGCATTTAAAAAAACCTTAGAAATTCACTGAAAAAACTATAGGTTTCAGGGGCGTTATAGTTAATTGGACATTTTACTCATACAAAACCAGTGAAATTCCCCTGTTATAGTTAGTTCAGCTAACTATAATTCGCGCGCCCGCAATGCACTGCTGATGATGTCACATATTACATCACTCATGACATGGTCAGTGACATCACTCATGACATCACTGATGACATCTCAAATGACATCACAGATGACATCATCAAGTGAATGTGTGTTTTCGTGAAAATTAAATATGTTTTATATATGTATATCTCGATGGAAGAATAAATGGGTATATAAGAGTCTAAATGGATGATTTTTGTTTTGTAAGATTGTGTCATTTGAGATGTCATCAGTGATGTCTAAAAGCCCCGGGAGTGGCGGTCCCCGGTGCAGCGGGGGGTCGTGTGCCCCCGCAAAATATTTACACACATAAAAATGCACAGCCCCGAGGGGGAGCGCACCCCGGGGCTGCGGGGGCCTGCCTGGGCCCCTGCAATTTCAATTTTACATGCCCCCACGACCGCCAGTAGGTAATATATACATATATATACATTATCTACTGGCGGTCGCCAGTAGATAGTTATAGTTAGGAACGTGTTTCCATAGGAAATCTGAAAATTCTATTTTGAATAACTTTGGCGCCGGTTGACGAATCCAACACAAGGATGATGTCATCAGTGATGTCATGAGTGATGTCACTGACTATGTCATGAGTGATGTAATATGTGACGTCATCAGCAGTGCATTGTGTGCGCGCGAGTTATAGTTATCTGAACTAACTATAACGGGGGAATTTCATTGGTTTTTTACGAGTGAAATATCCACCCAACTATAACATGTGTGAAACCTATGGTTTTTTAAGTGAATATATAAAGCATTCACAAACTTCCAGCGCGCAGCAAGAATGAATGCACAAACTCCTCTTCGTCGGTGGATAGAGTTTTTTTATTGTTTACTCCCTCCTGCCTGCCATGACGCGTTTTGGCCAGTAAAACGGCCTTGATCACATGAGGCTGGCTTTGCGAGAGGCATTTTTAAAGTGATAGCACCCGTGTCACATGATGTATAGACATAAAAGATATACTGTATTACACAATTTGTTCCCCTGCAGAGAGAAAACAATGATCTCATGTGTGCCAAAACAGTTACAAATCACCGTAATGTACTTGTTATGAAACAATATGTAAATCAAATACTTGACACACATCCTGTAGAATTATATACACATGATATAATATATATATATTAAGTGTTTGAGTGTAAATAGTAACTTTTCTTTCTTCACTACCCAGCACTTTTCCTAATGTTGCACTCACTGGAGTGGGAATAGTAATTTTTACCTCTCCGCTATCCAGCACTTTCCCTACTGTTGCATTCACTGGAGTGGGAATAGTAAGGTTTACCCCTCCATTATCCAGCACTTTCTCTACTGTTGCACACACTGGAGTGTGAATAGTAATTTTAACCATCCGCTATCCAGCACTTTCCCTACTGTTGCACTCACTGGAGTTGGAATACTAATTTTTACCTCTCCGCTATCCAACACTTTCCCTACTGTTGCACTCTCTGGAGTGGGAATAGTAATTTTTACCCCACCACTATCCAACACTTTCTCTACTGTTGCACTCACCGGAGTTGGATTTTGATTTTACCCCTCGGCTATCCAACACTTATCATACTGTTGCTCTCATGGGAGCAGGAATAGTACATTTTACCCCTCCTCTATCCAACACTTTACCTGCTGTGCACTCACTGGAGTTGGAATAGTAATTTTTACCCTTTCGCTATCCAACACTTTCCTTACTGTTGCACTCACTGGAGTGGGAATAGTAATCTTTACCCCTCTGCTATCCAGCACTTTCCCTACTATTGCACTCAGTGGAGTGGGAATAGTAATTTTTAACCCTCCGCTAGCCAACACTTTCCCTACTGTTGCACTCTTTGGAGTGGAAATAGTAATTTTTGCCCCTATGCTATCCAACACTTTCCCTACTCTTGCTCTCACTGGAGAGGGAATAGCAATTTTTACCCCTCCACTAGCCACCACTTTCCCTACTGTTGCACTCACTGGAGTTGGAATAGTAAATGTAATTCCTCTGCTATCCAACACTTACCTTACTTTTGTACTCACTGGTGTGGGAATAGTTATTTATACCCCTTTGCTATCCAACACTTTCCCTACTGTTGCACTGATTGTATTGTGAAATGTAAGTTCTAATATTTTTCGAATAGTTTAATGTTTTAATTTATTATAGATTTTTATTTTTTTATATTTTAAATCATTTATTTTTTTATTTTTTATTATTATTTTAAACTTTTAACATACATTAAAAATAATAGTTTAGTAATTGTTTTAAAGCAAAGATATATGTATAAATTATTTTATTTGTGTGTTTATTTTTTTATTAAGTTGATTTGTTATATTGTATTAAATGTATAGTCAATTTATTTTATGTTGTTAATATTATATTTAATATTTAATATATTTAATATACGTTATTTTATTTTATATTTCTATATATTAAAGTTGATATTTTATACATCGATATTTTTCAGTCAATATTTTTTTACTTACCTGTTTAAGTATAGGAGTCGAAATTTTTGTTGTCTATAGTTTTTGTACTCGGAATTTGTTACATCGATGTGTCAGTGAACCGGGAAAGGGATGTGATCAGTATATTTTTAAGTATGTTAGTGGAGATAATTAAACAACAGTGGCTAGGCTGTATGTCTGCGCAAACATGTGTGGTCCAAATATCATAAGTCCAAGAGAATCTTTATGTACAGTGCTCCAAAAAGATGAAATGGCCACCACACTCCAATACAGGGAAGCAACACTCTTCACAATAATGAATAATACTCCTGAGATCCATAGTAAGAAATCAGAATTCAAAATAGTTGCAAAATTGTCTTTTTATTTTTGTCTTCTTATGCATCCAGCAACTTTTTCAGTTCTGTATCCAACACTTGTTTCATCATTTAGGTACATCAACCAATTACTTCCTCAGGGCTAAGAGAGAGCAGATTCCAATAGTGTATTTGAGAAACAATCCACAATAATGGTGGTGCCCAGTATCTTTATCCTAATGTATGAATTTACCAGACATATTTTCAATGGCAATGTCGCTCGCGACAATTTTGGAACAATTTGAATTCTGATTTCTTTCTTCGGAGCTCATGAGTATTATTCATATGTTAGTGGAGATGTTGGACCACGCTTTATCAGACATGGATTGCATGCCTGTGAATTGAAATTATTTGGACAACAGTTTTTGGATGGGTGGGATAGAGTTGGTTTGAGGGTTGTATAAATATCTGTATATCTTAGATGCTAGGTGGCCACCTCTTCTGGCTTGTTGAATAAATTGAATCAAGATTCAAGGTTGGAGAAGCCCCAGTTATGACAATTTTGCTTTGATTTTTTTAAAAATCAAAAAAATCTACGTTGAGAATTGACTGCTTTTCCTGTAAAGAAGCGTAGGAAAATGGCTCTCCATTTGTGAAGACATCGGATACCACATTGATGCCCTTGGCTGCCCATATGGGGCCTATTGTGGATGAGCCTATTTATTATTCCACAGTGACAGGGCAAGAGATTTGTCAATATTAGAAGGAAGGTGTTTGTCCAATAATCATATGCCACAGGTAGTGTCGAGAATTTAACATCTACAGTTAGTTAAGACATTGATAGAGTCACAGGAAATGAGTAAGAAGGAGTTTGATTATCTGCCAAGGGACCGGATATTGGGAGACATAGGAGCGCATTACGATGGCTGGTGGACCGTAGCGGTGTTTGGGACTACCTGCCAGACATGCGGCGGTCCCACCACTGCGATTAGGGTGCATCCGCCACGCATCCTGAGCCTTTAACATAGTGAGCGGTGCTGCTGGCTGCAATGTTAAAGGTGTTTGCACTGCATTTCCCTGCACCATGTGGCAGGCACCACGTGGTGCCTGCCACTTGGTGGATGGAAATGCAGGGCGGTACCATGAGTACCCTCAGTGCAGTGACACCCCCCCACACAAGCAGGGCCCGCAACAGGCCCCCAAACCCAATTCCCATCAGCCTTTTTTCAAACCCACATCCTAATATGGCGGACGGTGCCTGCTAGGCACCACCACCATATCAGTGGCTTTGCTCCGTCCGCCAGACAATCTGTGCGATTGCCTCTGGTGAAAAAGTGGCGGATGTACTTTTCGTCCACTGCGGTACCCACCGCCATCCTAGTTTGGCGGTCGGCAAATAACTATGTGATGGCAGAAGGACTGCCACCGCCAGCCCAGCGGTGGCGGTCCTTCTGCCATCATAATGAGCCTCTTAGTCCAGCCAGTGGGCGCCATGGACAGTAATGAATGCAGCCTGGTAGTCATACCAATTTGGTAGGTTGCAATCTCCATTTATATATGGTAACTATAGCTTTTACAGGGCTGGTGTGGGTTTCTCTTTGGAGCAGAGAAATTAGGAGGCCACTCTATCCACATCAGAATTGGTGGGAAAGATGCACCGATAGCATACTTGATAGTACATTCACTAAAGGAGTTATCATAATTTTCAGAGTCTCAATTCGACCCACCAAGAGATGTGTTCCTGTGACCACGGGGAGAGTAGATCCTTAAATTTGCTTACCATCTTCTGCTCATTATATAAAATTGATTTGGATAAATCATTGGAAAACCAGATGCCGACATACCTTGTTCATTTGGACTGCCACTGCAGTCCCGTCTGGGGACACAAGAGGGAAGACAGTGAATGTTAAATAGCTAGACCTCCATCTTTTATACTATTTAACAAATCCAGAGACTCTTGTGTATGTCTGCATTATTATCAGGTATTGTCGCCTATAGGTCTTCTGAAAAAATGAGTATATCATCTGAATACAGAGGCACCAAATCCTACCCCTTCGCCTCCGGTGCGTCATTGATTATAATTAGTAGAGTGTCTATTGCTAACAGAAATAGAAGGGGCGAGAGTAGGGCAACCCTGGAGCATTCCTTGATGTAGGGCAAACAGAGTGGAAGTTGCACCATTGATTCAAATTCTTGCTATGAGTGTAATATATGATGTCATGAGCATCACAGAGAAGGCATCACCTAGATTGTATCTACAAAGAGCTGCATCTAAAAAGTGCCAAAAGACCTTATTAAATGCTTTTTTGGTGTTCAAAGCGATGGCGACCGTAGCCAGCAAATGGGAGAGGGAAGCCTTTTCAATTGTATGGCAAAACAAATGGGTGCTCTCACTAGCTTACTTATAATTGAGGAGTAGTGGAGGTGGTGCCTCAGACAAGGGAAGAGTAGCATAGCTAGTTTCGGAGATAGCACAGTAACACAATGATGTGGGAAGTACGGGTAAGGACGCTATGACTGCGGTAAGAAGATGCCTTCCTGGGCATAGCAGTGTTATAACGTGAACATTTATTGACGAGCATAAAAGAATAGACATGGACCAGTGAATACGTTGACATATTCAAACTATACAAAGAGAGACGTTCTCCCAAAAAGGGCTCCAATTAGAAGAAAGGGAGCTAGTGAGGCGATCATAGACAGATAGAGGCTGTTGTTTACCAATTATGCCAGGGCGAATAAAGCAAACACAAGGAGATGATGTGTTTGCTTTGTTCGCTCTAAGTTGGCAGGGTATGCCCAGACGTGGGTCACTTTCTCACTTTGACACTGGATTCAAGCTAGCCTGGCTAATGAAGGCTGTTAGCCAGAAACCGGTGCCAGAATGCTTGTTTCCGGTTCAGGGAAGACCTGCCTTGGCAGTTTGGGCTGGACTGTTCGCATGAGGCACAGGGTCAAGACTGATTTGCATATGGCTGGGTCTGATCTGAGGTAAAAGTGAGCTAAAGAATGTTGATGGATTCAACCCAGATATGCGACTGGGGGTGAGTGTCTGAACAGTTTCAGCGCTCCATCTGTCATATCCTTGTGTTTGCTTTATTTGCCCTAAGTTGGCAGGGTATGCCCAGATGTGGGTCCCTTGCTCACTTTGCCACTGGATTTCTTGTTGTAGTTAAAAAAACAAACAAACAAAAAAATCAAAAGTTCAGGGATCTCTGATTTTCATAGCTCTGTTCAATGTAGATAAGTGACTGTTGTAGAGAATAAGCTTCTATAATTACTCTGAGCTTTAGGTAAGTATGAAACCTCAAATTAAAAAATGTCACTGCCTTAAATAGCAATTTTACAACACTAATGCCATAAAAATAGATGATCTCTGAAAAACTATACCTTAAACATGATTTTGGCAGAATTACAACGGGCTATCAATATAGTCATGCAGCAAATTCAAAGGAGCCCATGTTAACTCTCAAATCCAAGGTATAAATATTAGTATACGAAATAATGCAAAATTTCTACAAACAATAATCAACAGTCAATTCTTGAGGGAGCGTTAAATCATTCCCATTGTTTTTGCATACAGTCATAAAAGTGCATTTTGTATGAAACATTAAACACTATGGGGTCTATTAAGATGGCGGTCGGAAAAGCACTTTGACCGCCATGGTAGCGGTAAAACACCACCCTCTAGGCCCGCGGCATAACCGCCGATCCAATTAGTATGCTCCGCACTCGAAATCCGACCGCGGCGGTACAATTGCGGCTTTTAACTTTGCGGTGGTTGCTGCTGCGAGCAGCACTGCCGCGATGTCCAAAAAGGCATGTCCAGCATATCCCTGCACTGCGTGGCTGGTACAGGGACATGTATACCCCCCCCCCCAGTGCACCCACACCCCCCAAACACATTGGGGGCCCGCAATGGGCCACCGGACACATTCTACGCATGGCTTTCCATGGTGGTTCCACCGCTGCGGAAAGGCAGGCTACCTCCGTCATCATAATCATGCCGGCAGAGCCTGGCCCTGCATCGGCCCCATTTTAGCGGTCCAGGTCCACACGCCAGGCAAGCGTGCGGACTGCTACCGGCGGAAAAGTGGTGGGCGGAATATCTCACCGCCACGGTCGTCACCGCCATGCTAATGGGAACGGCGGTTTTCTGGCTTGTGATCGCGGGCGGATGACCGCCGCCAGCCCAAGGTTGCCACCACAGGCCCGGCAGCGGCCATCCGACCACCATCCTAATAGACCCCAAAGTATCTTAATCAAAAGTTGGATTAGGGGCAGGAGGACCTGCGGCTGATGGATGACAAGGATTGGCAGGAGGCACTTATCTCCCCCCGAGAGGCAGACATCACACAAAAATTCAGACTGATTCAGTTCAGGATACTCCATCGATCATACATGACTGGACAGACACTAGCAAAAATAGGTTCCAGATCAGATGATCTCTGTTTGAGGGGGTGTGGCCAGAGGGCCACATTCTACCATATCCTGTGGAGCTACCGGGGGTGCGCGTCATATGAGAGGAGGCCTCGGGGCATATGCAGACAGCCCTCCATAAGGAACTTGTTTTGAAGCCGAAAATGGGCTTATTGAACATATGGGAGGAAAGGACCTAACGGAAGCGGAGAAACAATTCACGTCGTTAGGATACACACTAGTTAAACGGGAGATTGCTAGGGGGTGGGGGGGGAGGTAATGCACCACGGCCCAGTAGTTGGATGACAGAGCTTGATAGATGCATGCTGGCGGAAACGGAGGTTTTCGTAACCAGGGGGTGCCCAAAAAAATGGGATCGGAAGTGGGAAAGGTGGAACAAATACCGAGGGGCACCTGTAGTATCCCCCATGGTGGAAATGGAACTGCGTCAACAGACAGAAAGAGCAGTTTGCTTGTAACGTATATTTTGTTAAGTGACTTGATATATATGAAAGTGGGGTCAGACAAGAAATTGTCGTCAGTCTATGATGTATAATGATGCTGTTAAACCAATAAACAAATTTAAACAAAAAAAAAGTTGAATTAGGGCTGTGCTCATCGAGCCAGTGAGGGCAAATTCAGTAGGATTTTCATAATGAACAGCAAGCATGCACATACTCTCCAGTGAAATTCATTATATGTAAAGTTACTTCACACACAATTGTTGTGGATAGTCTGAAATGTGATGATTGAAGTGTATTAAATGCAAATATAATCAATTTACTGCAGGAGAAAGGTGAAATCCTTCAAATGCAGCATGTTATGTCAAAATGTTAATATTTTGTTCTGAAACCTCGAGAGCTCACTTGGAGCTTTGAAATAGGAGTACAGATGGGAGGTCGTGACTAGTATAGATGCTTCCGAAAACGGCGACAGGAGAAAATTATCCAGTTTTTAGGCTTTTCCCCCCTGGAATGTATGATTGTTATCTTTTTTTGGAGATGCAAAGTGATAGAGATCTGTAATTGAGTCACTTGGGCTGTCACATTAAAGAGCGTGGAAACTGCTAATTTAGGACAGGCAGGGCCATGTGGTGTTTGAATTGCGGCTGCATACCCGCCAGGTGGGTGAGTGGGTGGCCTGGCCTCTGCTCAAATGTTAGAAGATGATTTGGCATTTTTAAAAATACTTACCTATTTGGCGGAGTTTTCCAAATCCTGCTCAGCATATTGTGTGCCACAAACTCCTTAAGCAGGAGTTTGTTCAAATACAAAAAAAGAACTGCCCTGACACGCAGGGAATTTTTCCCTGTGCTGAATGCTATTGCTTCTTTTGTCTATCTGAGAACTCTATGCCTCGGATGGCTGAACCAGGCAGAGAAAATGTTAATTGGGAGGAGAGCCCACAATAAAGCAGACTCCAAATACATGAATAGTAGTGACCCTCTGGTGGGTGGCTCCCTGGATTTGCTTGATTACTCATTAACATCCAGTCATTGGTTCCCGTGGTCTAAATGGGATTGGGGAACCATAAGTATGGTGGGGCAAGGGAAATGCCAATTTACAGCAGTTCTTCTGTCTTGCTATGCTCTAAATAAACCCAATGGTTTCCTATACAACAGTAGAACCAAGCAGTTGTATGTTAGCACATATGGCAGTGGTAAATCACTGCTGATCAGTTGCAGCAACCTGAAGACCTGACAGCCGTGGCCCTTGCAGGTAAGAGCGGTGGGGCGATGGTGCCCAGTGGGGGGCATTTCGACGGACGATGATGAGGAAAATTAATTATTTATTTAAATTTCCCTCGTCATCACCTGTCAAAATACCGGCCCACCGCTCTTATCTGCACAGGCCGCGGCTGATGCCTGATCGCCGGTACCGGAGCAAATTAAAACACTTTTTGCAGAATTCTTGCACAGAAAATGCTACAGGCATAAATATATCTCTTTTTTTTAGTCACATGCCAACATGCACGTTTCAAAAAATAACACATTTTACTCCAAATTCATGGAAATCTGGTTAGTGCTGTACAACTTGTAAGGCACATTCTTAAGAAAAATGCAACACTGTGTGGCCAGAAAATCTCCCTTCTTATGGCAGAGGGGAAGACTTTCCAACAGTAGGCTTGGTCAGGAGGCTGTTAGGGGGTTACATGGATATCCAAGAGGTGGTTTAAGGTAGATTCTACCAAAGTGTAAGAAATAACACATTTCATGTCACCAAAACACGCTTTGTATCTAAAGCGTGTTTTGGTGACAACAAATGTGTCAGATGCATGGGACGGACGTTTGGTGGGAAAGACTGGTATGTTGAAGGAGAAATCTAATTTTATGGGACGTTTTGCTATTAAGCAACTTAGGAGGAATGTGGTTGTCCAGGTTAGTGAGAGCCAGGGTTGGATTGGTAAGGCAGGCACTCGGGCAATGGACGAGGTATCTGAGTTCCAGTTGAGGGCTGCGTTTTGGGCAGCCTGGGGGTGGATTAGGGCAGTGTCTGTGTTGTTCGGATGCCGCCAGTGGATTTTCTGGAGGCAGATGGGTGCCCATTACCTGTCTTTTGTCAATGAGTAGAGATGTCACTCCCTTTCTCTCGCTGGGCCGGCCCATTAATGTATGCATATTGAGCGGGGGCAGGGAGCCTGAGCAACAGTGGCCTCACTTGTTTTCAGGTGTGTTTCACCAGTGTGTACTAATCTGTGCATTGTTTTGCGGAATGGCAATATGCAAATGTGGGTCACTTTTTTTTAGCATGCCCGGGCCGAGTTTTATCCTAATCCAACCCTAGTGAGAGCCCCACCTGATAATGGGCTTTAGAATATCAGTTGTGAGAACACTGAAGCAATAGAATGTGGATTCTTTCAGAGACTGTTACCATCTGATAATAGACTTTAGGACACTAGTTGTGAGAACCCCACTTTGAAGTAGTTTGAGCATTCCTAGAAGCTGTCAAAGAGACTTGGGTGCTGGAAGGACTTCAAAATGAATTGAGAGGCATCTGTTTGGGTTTGTATCCTTACCACTGCGGACATAAATGATGTATATATGTTCTTTTAATTCTTCCATTTTCTTTTTCCCCCCGCATTGGTGACATTTTTTATATCCTTTAGTGTTATTACTGGATGACACTACTACCCTTGAATGTTCTTATTTTTCCTAGTTGCATTGCATATTATTGTAGTTGCTATTTTATCAGTGGTGTTCTGGTTGGGAGGAGGATGTGTTATGACTAAGCATTCTGACAGTCCTTCCATTTCGATTATTTATCAACCTATATGTCATCTTGGAGAGCAAGTGTATCAAATAATCTATCTGTCAACAAGATCATCCACCAATTTGCCACCATCTTGATCTCTGTCAACCACACCTCCCTCTGGAACGACACCTGGTGGCCTGCTGAACTTGAATCCGCACCAAAAGATTATGCCTGCAACCTCAGCATTACCGTGGACAGCAAACTCACAATGAAGCGACAGATTAACACAGTCTCCTCTGCCTGCTTTCACGCCCCCTGCAAGCTTCGAAGAATCTTCAAATGGATCCCGTAAGCACCAGAAAAACAGTCATGCAAGCCCTAATTACTAGCCATCTGGACTACGGCATCATACTGTATGGAGGAACCACCACCAAACTTATGAGAAGGTTCCAGACAATACATAATTCAACTGCCAGAGTGTTCCTAAACCTGCCCAAATGATCCTCATCACCCAGCCCCTGAGGACTCTCCACAGGCCCCTATCCAGAAAAAAGATGCCACTTCAAACTACTGACACACGCCTACAAGGCCCTCCACAACCAAGGACCAGCATACATTAACCACTGCCTGAACTTCCATCAACCATTTAGAAACCTTCGCTCTGCCTTGCACTGACACTGGACATCTGCCCTGGCCACAGCAGAGGTGGCTTCTTCTTCTACCTCACTGCTGTATCCTGGAATACCCTCACTCTCCAACTCCGAACATCACCCCCGCAGACAGACTTCAGGAAAGAGACTCAAGACCTGGCTTTACGATTAAGCCCAGCAACCCAGTTACCTGGATACCCTCATGGGTGATAAGCAATGCTCTACAAGTAGTGCTTGATTGATTGACTGAGAGACTTCAGGGTTCGACAGTTGTGTATCAGATATTCTGGAAGTGGTTGTGGTCTTTATGTCTCTACTTACCTTTAATAATTTAACTAATGCTTACCAGGACTACTGCTCCTCTGTGAAGCGACATCTTGCAGCAGGGACCTTCAGAAGAAATGTGGAGGCTGAACACAGTGAATACCTTGTTCAATTTCCAGGTGTTTTCCTTTAAATATGTTGGGCCATGATTATAAATGCCTCATGATTCACACAGTTTTTAATCTAATAATGATCTAGTTAAGAGATAGTCAACGGCACTAACACACATCCAATGAAAAGTTAGTCACCAGGAACTGTTTGTTTTGAAATGTCCTCAGTGAAAACAAAATGTTGAGGATTCTATTTAAATATTCACTAGTGTTTGTATAGTACAGATCAAGAGATGGTGGTAGACTCCATTGTCAAAAATCACACTGAAGAATATAAAAGCATTTATGGTAGTTACCCTCTGAGGGAGCAACAAAAACAGCATGGGTCTGCTCTGCTGTCTCAGACGGCAAAGCAGTTTTTAAAACTCTGTAAATCTGTAGGCTCCGAGGAAGATCTGCATTTGTTCAAATCTCTAACTACATTGATGGACTTTAGACAGGCATGCAGATATGAAGGACATACATTGGGTTATCAGTAAGGAGAAACAACCTATTGCTGACAGAGAAGATAAGAAAAACTGAAAAGGATCAAAATATTTTCAGCATACATATAAATCTAAAACTAATAATGGTGTTGTAAAGTAGCCAGATGTCACCAATAATAGGTAAATAGCAGTAGCGAAAGGGCCATGCTGTGTGATTCCTCATGCCTGTAAATAAGAAGAGGATCTAAATGAGGATTGTTTTACCGATTGAAAGTAAGATCTTTAGAAATAACATATTCATTTCAGAAACATATCCTACATTGCAACCTCAAACGGTTGCGCAAACAGCATTTGTTGGTTGACTGTGATTGGGGCAGCCAATGGCCCAATAATTCTATTGCATCTTCGCCACAACTATCACCTTCCATTCTGAGGAGATCCAGGAAAGAGAGCATGATGCTCACTGTGCACATTCTGAGATGAAACCTTGCCTCAGAGTGTTCTGAAATTAAGTTAGTTTTAGCAAACTCTTGGAGTTGTTTTGTAAAACACTTACATAGTGTGGCAAAATCCTACAAAGTTCTACGATAGAGCTCTAATAAAAACAAAAAATACCCTCTGCTCACGAAAGCTATCAAAACATGACTGTTTAAAAGGACATGCAACACCTAAAATGATATTTCCACTGAGTTGTTTACTTATGTCCACCCAGTAAGAGGTAAGCCATTTATATGTGGAGGACATATGTTCCGGATCACCATATGATTCTCCACAGGACTAGCAGGAATCAGTATCAATTAAATTAACTTTGAAGAGCTTGGATGGGGTCCATGATAGGAAATAGGAGGCAAAAAATCTTGGCTGGGACAGGAGGTACAAAGATTGGGCGAGGATTGGGCCTCACTGTGCTTATTTAACTGGTTGTTAACGGATGGGCTGCTCCATGCCCATTGTTCCTGAGGCCGCCCTGAAGGGTTGGGGGCTCTTGTGCTCGGAGAATGGTTTTTGTTATTCGAATCTGGAGCATGACCCACTCGCCGCTACAAACCTAATGAAGGGAATGCTAACATAGCGAAAATGCTGCGGCTGAGGAAGGGTATCAGAAGGGGGAACTCCTCCTCCTGATCGTGCCGGAGGAAGGCATTGTCGAAAGGCCAACATGAAATACGAGCACCATGCTGTTAAAAACAATCACCTGACTGCGTGAGTGAATAAACCCACTACATCATTGCTTGTACTGATAAAGAACTGTATTTCATGCAACAGAGTAAAATAATCAGCACAATGCATTATGGGAATTGTATTCTTTAAGTGACTGTCGCATGATTTTAAGTTTAAAATGCGCGTATGACTGCACGATGCAATTTATGATCTCCACCTGTAATCAAGGCAAGAACAACGTCAAAACACGTAAGGACATGGAGAATTCTATGCGCTGCGGAGCCTGTGATTAAATGACCCAACTCCGGTATTGGGCCTCACTGTGCATATATATATATATATATATATATATATATATATATATATATATATATATATATATATATATATATTCACTGAAAAAACCATAGGTTTCACACATGTTATAGTTAGTGGAAATTTTACTGATAAAAAACCAATGAAATTCCCCCGTTATAGTTAGCGCAGGCAACTATAACTCACGCGACCACAATCCTCTGCTGATGCTAATACTGTATTTAGACACTTATTTGCCCATGCCTTCTTCCATACATTTTTAGCTATACATATATTACAAATATTTTTTTTTCATAAAGACACATATGTCATCAGCAGAGGATTGCGGTCGCGTGAGTTATAGTTGCCTGCGCTAACTATAACGGGGGAATTTCATTGGTTTTTTATCAGTAAAATTTCCACTAACTATAACATGTGTGAAACCTATGGTTTTTTCAGTGAATTTGCAAGGTTTTTTAAATGCTAATTCCTAACTATAACGTGTGTGAAACCTATGGTTTTTTCAGTGAATTAGTACGGTTTTTTAAATGCTAATTTTTTTTCCCTTATAATAAGCCCTGTACATTTGGTGGCCTACGGCCACCAAAAGCACAGGGGGTGGGGTAAGTGTGGATAGTGTTTTTTTCCATTGTAATAAGCCCAGCACATTTGGTGGCCTTCGGCCACCAAAAGCACAGGGGGTGGGGTAAGTGTGGATAGTGTTTTTTTTATTTTTATTTTTTTACCGTACGCTTACCGTAAGCGTACGGTAAGCGTACCCCGCGAAATTGCCGAAAAAAAAATAAAACCGTTTTTGCACTTGGGGGATGTTTGGGGACTCCCTCAACATGACTATGTGGGAGGGAGTTGTCAAAACAGCCCCTTTACATGTTTTTGTGCTTCCGATTTTAAAAATCTCTCTCAGTGCGAGAGACAAAATGGCGGCCGCCGCTTCCTGGTTTCGGCCGATTCGAATGTTTACTAAGATCTAAGAGCCAATCAGAATCGCGCTCGCGCACGCCACCGTACGCTTACCGTAAGCGTACGGTAAGCGTACCGTAAGCTGGCTCAGATATATATATTGATTTAAAGGCTATTTTCTCAGAATCTACTGAACAGATTTACACCAAACCTACAAAAGGCACTTCCTTGACCTAGGGACTACCTCTCTGCCAAATTTTGAGTAATTCTGTTCAGCCATTCGGGCTGTAGCTCGTTCTAAAGGTCCTATGGAAAAATGCATGGGAAAAACGCGTTTTGGGACCCCCCTTTTATCTCAGCCCCCGCTTGACGAATCCCCCCGAGACTTTCAGGGTAGGAGCGGAGCGTAGCGCCCCACCTATTTTGAGAAATTCGCGAGGATTCGTCGACCGGCGCCAAAGTTATTCAAAATAGAATGTTGAGGTTTTCCTATGGAAACGTGGTCCTAACTATAACTACCTACTGGCTATCGCCAGTAGGTAATATATATATATATATATATATATATTCCCGCCTGCTCCTCGAGTATTTCCTGCCACTCCTGAACAAGAGTTGCGTCGTCGTTTTGTGACTCCTCGGGGCGAGTCATGTAAATATTTCAGAAATGGTGACGACGCCGTGTGTGGTTTCTTAAGCGTTTATTCTTCTGCCGCTACCAAACGCGTTTCGACTGCCAAGCAGTCTTGCTCACTGGTACAAGTTAAACAAACGCGGCCATATTTTTAAAGTGCAACACGTGCAAATCAATACTACAACTCCAAATGACATAAAAAACAGACTCGTAGTTTTTTAGTACAACGCTCGTACTTGATGTTAACTTAGGCATTGTTCTTGATTATTTAAATGATTTCTTACAACTCATGCATTTGCAATATTGTCAATGTAGTCTTTTATCTTATCGTAAAATATTTTTGATACTTTAGTTACTGATGCGTTTTTTTTAAAACGTTTTTGTTGATGCATTTTTTTGAATCTAGTTCAAGTGAACTTTATCAATACCACATGTGGAACAAATATATACCTTTTAACTAAAAAAAGCATGTGTTAGCTTCTTTTAAGTTATCTCAAATATATCACATATTAATGCTCTAGTGAGCATACTCAATACCAGCACATTATTTGCGCACAAATGAACTCTGCTTATATCTTAGTTCCACATGTTAAATACACGTTACACGCTATACATGTTGTAAATATTGTTTCCCACAATCATGCCCATGTGGGCTAATGTCATAATTAAAACCATCCATATGTATATGTATATATATTCACTGAAAAAACCATAGGTTTCACGGACATTATAGTTAGAAATTAGCATTTAAAAAACCTTAGAAATTCACTGTAAAAAATTTTAGGTTTCAGGGGCGTTATAGTTAATTGGACATTTTACTCATACAAAACCAGTGAAATTCCCCCGTTATAGTTAGTTCAGCTAACTATAACTCGCGCACCCGCAATGCACTGCTGATGACGTCACATATTACATCACTCATGACATGGTCAGTGACATCACTCATGACATCATTCATGACATCTCAAATGACATCACAGATGACATCATCCAGTGAATATGTGTTTTCGTGCAGATTAAATATGTTTTATGTATGTATATCTCAAGGTCGATGGAAGAATGAATGGGTATATAAGAGTCTAAATGGATGATTTTTTTTTTGTAAAATTGTGTCATTTGAGATGTCATCAGTGATGTCAAAAAGCCCTGGGGGTGGCGGTCCCCAGAGCAGCGGGGGGAGTTTGCGCCCGCAAAATAATTACTAAAAGCCCCGGGGGTGGCGGTCCCTGGCGCTCCGGGGGGCCTTTTAGGCCCCCCACGCATAAGAAATCACAGCCCCGAGGGGGAGCGTACCCCGGGGCTGCGGGGGCTGCCTGGGCCCCTGCAATTTCAATTTTACATGCCCCCACGACCGCCAGTAGGTAATATATATATATATATATTACCTACTGGCAGTCGCCAGTAGTTAGTTATAGTTAGGACCCATTTTCCGTAGGTAATCCTCTACATTCTTTTTGGAATAACGTTGGCGTCGATTGATGAATCTTTGCGAAAGTTTCCAAACTTTTGGCCAGCTCCGGTCCGCTCCTATCCTGAAAATTTCACAGTGATTCGTCAAGCGGGGGCCGAGAAAAAAGGGGAGTCCCAAAATGCATTTTCCCCATGCATTTTCCCATAGGACCTGTTGACGCAGCTACAGCCCGAAGTGCTGAACGGAATTACACCAAATTTGGCAAAGAGGTAGTCCTCAGTTCAGACTCGTGCCTTTTGCTTAAATGGTGTAAATCCGTTGAGTAGTTCCTAAGAAAATCAAAAGTAAAATCACATATATATCTGGGCGGAGCCTAACCACACATCTCATCGTGAGATCTGATTGGCTGTCAGCACTTCATCCAAGAAGTGTTGGCAGCCATCTTGGGACCAATATACATGATAGCACCTCATTAAAAAGCATTGCAGTTAATAGAAGGTTTTAAGACTTTAGATAAATTATAAATCATTTGTTGATGGTACCATACTCATTTTAGGAATTGTGGTGTGTTCTAAGGTGATTTTACCATGTGAAAAAACATTCTGCTGTGATATCATGAATCTTGTTTGAGAGAAAACTATTTTCTCATGCTTTTCCCACAGAGGTTTGGAAGGTGATCTATAAGCTAAACTGAGAGCATATTTTCTGTAAATTCACATTATCTTTCTCAGTCATTTGAGAATGAAGTCTGACATTCTCAGTAAAACATGTACATCCAACAAGGGCAGAGACTGTCAGTTGATTCCTTTGTGTTCTACTGCAGCTTCCCAGAGTGTTCTAAAGAACAACTAGAGCGCTAACAGTCCTACTTATGACAAACGTATGGCACACCTGAAGCCATCTTGGTTGGAATAAAGTGGTAACTCTTAAAACATTTAATTTAACAAGCATTTACAATGCAATGGTCTCGGCATTGGTAAAGTTAGAGCTATTGGCATTGCTCATGACATTATTTTTGTTTATGTCTTTGTTTTTAAAACATTTAAAGAAACGGCATTGTTATTGACAATGTCAATAGCTTAATCACTCTCAAATGCGAGACCTATTGCATTTGCACCCACACACAGATTAAGCTATCGACATTGTAAATAACAATGCCGTTTCTTTAAATGTTTTAAAAACTAAAACATAAACAAAAATAATGTCATGAGCAATGCCAATAGCTGTCTTTTACCTGCTATTGTGCACCTCCCTCTTGCACACACCCCTACTCATCATCACCCCACATTTTCCAGTCTCAAAGCCTCCAGTGCTCCCGCTCTACAGCACCTCTGCATTTCCCTTGTCTCTGCATCCCCTTTACAAGTTCACATGGCAGCAGCCTTTTACATTTCCTCCTGTGAACTGGTTAATGTAAACGCTAATGCAAAAGGCCAAGGAGAGGAATTTCTTTTGGCACTTGGCTCCACCTTTGTCTAATCTTCCACATTTGTCGGATGGAAAATGGACATCTAAATACGTTGTCCTGAAATACAAGTTTTAACATTCTTAAAAATAAAATTCACCAAGGTATATTTAATGTAGTATCTGGATTCTCCATTCAGGAGTACAGTGTGAGGGAGCTTAACAGTTATAAAACCACAAAATTAAGATGGTGCCTCCTTTGTACAGCTATTTTGAGCTGTAGCTCCTCCAGAGGCCTCTTAACGGGGGAGTGAAGCTCCTTAGCTTCCTCAGTTACAGCCACTTCAAAGGAAATCCCCACCCCCGGTACCTCACTTGCAGCAGCCTCCTTTTGGGCATTTGTCTAGGGTTCAGTCCTTACGACCTGAAAGAAGCAGCATACCTAAAGAGCAATTCAGATGCACAAATGACGCAAGAAGTGGTGGGTCAAATTTTACCTTATTTCCTGACCTATGAGTGGCTTTTGTTTGTATACGCAGCTGTGGTGCTGGCTGGTCAGTGAACAGACTAGGTGGAAAAGAAGGGAACTCCAGCGCAGGGTGTGTATGTTCTACAGCCAATACACACTTCTAAAGCATTATATGTTTTCGGTGTCTGACAAAATAATATTTTTTTCTCTCTAGTGCCATCTATCTATACTCTACACAGCTGTGCAGAAACTCTCTGCACAAGAGTAACGGTTTTGGGAATTTTTAATAGAAAACAGCTTTCATTTAAACAGATATGTGGCAGCGGGTTAGTAGGCCTCAACCCACGGAGAGATCAAAAACATCAGAAGCAAAGAGTGGGAAAAGGGAGACGCACAGCAAAGATGCTTATTTCAGACAGAGTTCTACACACATCTGTATCGATTTGGTCTACTGAAGTTCTGTAATCGTAAGAATGGGCTCTCAAGTCAGCCTTATTGAAGAAATGATGCCACGAGACTTTTATCCTTACGCCTACCTCATCGGCACCTCGAGGAACTGCCCTTCCTGAAACCATTTTATGGTACTACACAAACATTTCCACCCAGGGGGCACAGCCTTTTCAAAACTGCTCCACTTTCAAGGATTTAAGTGAGGCCTGGAAGTGGGTGAAGGGCAGGCCTTGCTGTCAGTCAGCTAAGCAAAGGTATACTTAGCGCTACTCACCACACAAGTTGGGGGAGTGAAATCAGTGTGAAGAGGTTAAAAGGATGGGTGGGAGGAACAGTATGTTTCTGACTTCCTTTCAGCGCCTGCCTCAGCAGCAAGAATCCTGGCTAGTCAGCTGCTGCCATCTCCTCTACGAACCTGGGAATTCGCGCAAACTGGAGTGTTTGTGCCTGCAGCGGCCCATCTGGTGTCGCGGCTCGCGGCGGAGTCACGTACGTAGGCTTCGCTCCCTGGCGTGGGCACGTCAGATATGGCAACAGACGGCAGACGTAGAGTGACGGCTTCCGGCGTCGTTCTTCCAGTGTTTAGTACACATTTCGCAAGTGTGGGAGAAGAATAGGGCGGCTCCATCTCAGCTGATTGTAATTTCTTTGAACATAGATGTTGGAAACGGCTCTGCTTACTGCTTTGCGCGCGCGCGTCGAGCTCACTGCACTACCCCACAGAGCGGGTGACAGTGTGGACACAGCAGCCTAGGACCTGTGTTTCTGTGGCTGTCAGACGGATTATTCAATAAATTACACATGCCAGTCATAGCGCCGCTGCGCCCACGTTACCCACGCGGACTCCACAACTGGCTCTCACGGGATTGGTTTTTATTTGGGAAATGTAAAACATTCTGCAACTGCTGCTGAGACAGGCGCAGCTAAACCAGCAAGCAACGGACGAAGGGGGAGCGGACGAGCACACGACCAAGGCAGCGTCCTTTTCGGATTCGGGGGCGTGTTTTGCTGTTGTCTCCTCCTTGAGACTTTTCGCAAAAAACACGCCCCCCGATCCGAAAAGGACGGGGCATGATTGGAGTGACGGGACCTCTTCTCCAATGGCTGGCCAGCATTTACGAGGCCAGCCAATGGAGAACAGGGCAGAAGAGGGGCGGGTTCAAGCCCCTCTTCTCCCAAGTCATTAAATCTCCGGACTTCCGGTCTGCCGACCGGATGGTCCCGAGACCTAAAAAGGAACAAAATGAGGGGGTTCATTTTGCCATAGAAAGTATGATTAGTGCTACAGAAAGAAAAATTAGGGCTCATTTTGAGTGACTTCTCAAATCCTCTTCTATTTCATAAAAAAATTCTGACATGCAGACTGAAACATGCACTTTCAATACCAGCAGCAGACTTCCCTGGTGAGCAGTAGCTTTACTACAGTGATCTAATAAGCAACTAGAGTGCTAACATTCTGAATTTATGGCAAATGTGTGACACATCTGAATGCCTTCTTGATGGAATCAAAGTAAAAAACTGAAAGTATTTCCTACTGAGGAGACTGTAGTAAATGAGGAAATTAGGAAACATCATAACAAATAAGTCTCCCAAAATGGCCCCCAGAGACAAAAGAGCCCAAATATCACCCAGATGTAGCCCAAGTATAGCCCAATGACAGAATGTCCCAGAGTGTTCTAACGAACAACTAGAGCGCTAACAGTCTTACTTATGACATAAGTATGGCACACCTGAAGCCATCTTGATTGGAATAAAGTGGTAACACTTAAAACATTTAATTTACAAAGGAACAAAATGAGGGGGGTCATTTTGCCATAGAAATTATGATTAGTGCTGCAGAAAGAAAAATTAGGGCACATTTTGACTTCTCAAATCCTCTTCTATTTCATAAAAAAATTCTGACTTGCAGACAGAAACATGCACTTTGAATACCAGCAGCAGACTTCCCTGGTGAGCAGTAGCATTACTACAGTGATCTAATGAGCAACTAGAGTGCTACCATTCAGAATTTATGGAAAATGTGTGACACATCTGAATGCCTTCTTGATGGAATCAAAGTAAAAAACTGAAAGTATTTCCTACTGAGGGGACTGCAGTAAATGAGGAAATTAGGAAACTTCATAACAAATAAATCTCCCAAGATGGCCACCAGAGACAAAAGAGCCCAAATGTAGCACAAATATCACCCAGATGTAGCCCAAGTATAGCCCAATGACAGAATGTCCCAGAGTGTTCTTAAGAACAACTAGAGTGCTTACTGTCTTACTTATGACAAAAGTATGGCACACCTGAAGCCATCTTGATTGGAATAAAATGGTAACACTCAAAACATTTAATTTAAAAAGGAACACAATGAGGGGGTTAATTTTGCCATAGAAATTATGATCAGTGCTGAAGAAAGAAAAATTAGGGCACATTTTGAGTGACTTCTCAAATCCTCTTCTATTTCATTAAAAAATTCTGATATGCAGACTGAAATATGCACTTTTAATACCAGCAGCAGACTTCTGTGGTGAGCAGTAGCTTTACTACAGTGATCTAATGAGCAACTAGAGTGCTAACATTCAGAATTTATGGCAAATGTGTGACATATCTGAATACCTTCTTGATGGAATCAAAGTAAAAAACTGAAAGCATTTCCTACTGAGGAGACTGCAGTAAATGAGGAAATTAGGAAACTTCATAACAAATAAATCTCCCAAGATGGCCACCAGAGACAAAAGAGCCCCAATGCAGCACAAATATCACCCAGATATAGCCCACATGTAGGCCAATGACAGAAGTGTGCAACACACTTATTTTTTGTGTATTTGCAGTTTTATATAGTGCAGACTTGTCAGGTATTGGAGTGCTTTACATGAGCATTGGTTACATCACACAAGATCAAATTCATTTTGGTTGTAGACATGGGGAGATTAACCCCTTCAGTGCCCATGACGAGCTGGACTCGTCATGGGCTGCGGTGGCGCTGTGCCCATGATGAGTCCAGCTCGTCATGAACTCCGCCCGCTAATAAAAAGCGCGGCACTGGGCGGGGAAAGGGGCGGGCATGCAAGGGGTTAAGTGATTCCCCAGTTGCAAAGTCTGCAGCTCTGGAAGTAACACCACATCCTCTCCCCTAGGTGCAACATTTAGTTAAGTGGTCAACTGGATAAAAAAACATAAAGATTACAAATAATTTAAAAGTTCTTTGTCGCTATTTGAAAACTCAGAAAATATGTCTTCATTTTAGTTTTTTAGAGCACTAACCATAATTTCGATGCAAATAAGACCCTCTCATATATGTAATTTCTAAAGGAAATACTCTAGGTATTACAGTTTTGATTACATCAAGATGACGTCAGGCGTTCCACACTTTTGTAATAAATATAGAATGTTAGCAATCTAGTTGTTCGTTGGGATACTGTTGAGAGGCAGAGGCCAGGGGCACGGACTCTGAAAATTGAAGGCAAGTAGGAGAGTGCAGAGGCAACAATTTGACCACAATGGGCATGCAGGAAGGGCAGTGGCAGCACAACAGACTATGGAGGGCAGTTGAAAGGGGGGCAGGGGCAACAAACCAACAATACAGGACTGGCAAGAGAGGCTGTGGCAATATAATAGACCATTGTGGGCAGAAGGAAGAGGCAGTGGTAGTACAACCATACATGCCAACAGTCCCGTTTCAGCCAGGAAACGTCCAATGTTTTTAAGCTCAAATGGGCTTTGTTTGATCTGTCTCCTGTCTACAATCTCCTCTTTTTCAATGTAACTCAAAGGGGAAAATCAATACCCCAGTTTTTTTCAAAATCTCCCTCTTACCAAGTTCAAAATGTTCGCAAGTATGGTACATTGGATCATGGTAGGCAGGAGGAATTGGGGTAGGGACATGGACTCGGATAACAGAGGACAGGAGGGACATGGAGAGGTGCACCAAACTGACCCTACATGGCAGGCATCAGCAGCACAATACACCACACAGCGCATGCGGGACGGGAGGAAGAAGAGGACGTTTGTGACTGTGACTCCGGGCTCACTTGGCAGAAACACCCCTGACCCTCCACCCCCATCGCAAAATGTAATGCCCGTGAAAAGGGTAGGTGGACGCAGTGTTATATAGAACATAGTCCTGAGAGCACGATTGAAAATGATAACTAGATATAGTACATGGTACAAACTATGCACAAAAAGTGTGATATAAGATGAACCGGGGCATGAAATATAATATGCAATACATTGTGCGCAATAAGAGATTCATTGGAGAGCTCAAGATAGCACAGGCACTAGCGCGTGCTATGCGATATGCGCCTTGGAGTGTAATATGCACAGGGCAGTGTTGTGTAACCTAACTAGTCTCTAAAGTTGTAATATAAAATACGTGCTGGGGAGGTTAACGTTGCATATGCACTGTGACAAAGATATGGATCCCAGATTGTAATATGTATGGCATAGCGCTGTGCGTTATAACATAGGCATCGAGGAAGGCACGTTAGATGGGGCAATATAACCCGTGCGAAGGCAAGTGTGGCATGACATATTCACGGGGTGGTGTTACAGTGCACATGGGCTAGAGAGTGTCATAGCATACGCACTAGCTGGTGGAATACAACACAGAGGTGTGAGGCACTCAGCGGGCACTGGTGGGTGTAACACAGCATTGGGCTCAGCCAGGAGCACGCTGTGACTCTCAAGTGAGGTTTGTCTCCTTTCCAGAGAGTAAAATAAAAAGTATTACACATCCGGCGGTGGATGTGTATTTTATTAACCGTAAGGAGGGCTACCCATGTTTGTATAAATAAACGACAAGGGTGTCTACTTGGAGAGTACCCACCGGCGGGGGCGCCGGGATTAGGCACGGTAGGGCATCAGACACGTCAGAGCTTCACTAGCGGTGTAAATACATTCCATGTGGATTAATTCTCTGCATAGTCGCCTTTTAATGAATATCACGCAAATCGTCATGGTGATGGGTACGTACGGTTTGTCCAGCTTGTCCTAGGTGTTTCTATAAATATATATATTTTTTTAAATAATAAAAAACAAAGGCCGGCCCCGGGGGATGGGGTCCCCGGGGCCATAAGTGGCCTGAGGAGGGGGCAACGCAGCCCCCTCCTAAAGAATATTTTTAAAAAAAGGCCATTGGGAGGGGATTAAGGCCTTGGGAGGGCCAAATGTATTTTTTTCAACAAAAAAAATTAGGGTGCAGGCCCTGGGGGATGGGGTCCCCAGGGCTAGTAAATTAGAAAAAGAAGGGGGGGCCACACAGCCCTCCTTCTTAAAAAAATCAAATAAAAAAAAGACCGGCATCGCGCCAGAGGCCACGCCCCCTCCTTGCAGCACTCTGCAAACGCGCCCCCTGGCCAGTTGTAAGTTGGGGAATTAATTCCCCTTCAATACTGAGGGTCCCTGAGAGCCAACTAGCCCAACAGGTATCTCCAGTATGCGCCAGGGAGCTGCGTTGCAGACAGGTGTTCTGAGGCCATGCCCCTTTTTACACCTCTATGCAACGCAGCTCTGTGGCTCTTACTGGAGGTACCTAGTGGGCTAGTTTGACCCTAGGGACCCTTAGGATTCAAGGGGACTTAATCTCTCAACTTAGAACGGCCACAGGGAGCGTTTACACAGTGGTGAAGGGAGGGGACGGGGCCTGAGGCGACGTGTGCAAACACACCCTATGGCACGTTTTAAGTTGGGGAAATAATTCCCTTTCAATCCTGAGGGATCCTGGGGGCCAACTAGCCCACCAGGTGCTTCCAGTATGCGCCACTGCTCTGCGTTGCAGAGAGGTGGTGCAGGCCGTGCCCCTTTTTACACCTCTCCGCAATGGCGCTTACTGGACGTACCTAGTGGGCTATTTTGCTCCTAGGGATCCTCAAGATTCAAGGGGACTTAATCTCCCAACTTAAAAAACGGCCACAGGGCGTGTTTACACAGTGGGGAAGGGAGGGGACGGGGCCTGAGGTGACGTGTGTAAACACGCCCTATGGCGCTTTGTAAGTTGGGGAAATAATTTCCCTTCAATCCTGAGGGCCCCTGGGGGCCAACTAGCCCACCAGGTGCTTCCAGTAAGCGCCACTGAGCTGCGTTGCAGAGAGGTGGTCCAGGCCGTGCCACCTTTTACACCTCTCTGCAACGCAGCTCTGTGGCGCTTACTGGAGGTACCTAGTGGGCTAGTTGGACCCTAGGGACCCTCAGAATTCAAGGGGACTTAATCTCCCAACTTAAAACGGCCACAGGGCGTTTTTACACAGTGGGGAAGTGAGGGTACGGGGTCTGAGGTGACGTGTGCAAACATGCCCTGTGGCACGTTTTAAGAGGTAGTTTTAATCCCCTGCCCTATTATATACTAGGGGCTTACAGAGGAGGTCATGCTGATCACAGGGGGACCCCAACGCATAGTGCTCCCTAGTGTATGTAGGTGTTTTCACTGTATTCTGAGTGCCTTTTAACATAGCACTGGCTCTAGGACTGGTTAGTCAGACTCAGTTACCACCAGTATCTGTCTGAAAAAGTTGAGGGTACAGGATGATTTTGCAACACGGCTTCTTTCTGCTCTTCTGTTTGTTCTTTCTGCATGTTATCCTTCTTCCTGTACTTTTCTTCATCTTTGAGGACTTCTGTTGCATCTTTCTGCATTTCTTTTTTTTCTTTCTGTGCGTTTTTTCTTCTTTCTTCACATGTCCTATCTCTGTAGGCATAGTTAGAAATTAGCATTTAAAAAACCTTTGAAATTCACTGAAAAAACCATAGGTTTCAGGCACGTTATAGTTAGGAATTAGCATTTAAAAAACCTTAGAAATTCACTGAAAAAACCATAGGTTTCAAGGGCATTATAGTTAGCTGGACTTTTCACTCGTACAAAACCATTGAATTTCCCCCATTATAGTTTGTTCAGCTAACTATAACTCGCGCGCCCGCAATGCACTGCTGATGACGTCACATATTACATCACTCATGACATAGTCAGTGACATCACTCATGACATCAGCAGTGCATTGCGGGCGCGCAAGTTATTTTTGAGATTATGTTTATTATGCTGAAACGCGTTGGTTTGTGGAGGTTGCTTAAATAATAAACATAAGCTCAAAATCAGTTCAGGAGTGCCACGTTCCTTGCTTTAAATTATTAATTGGGTCTGGACCCGACCCCTGCGTAGAGCACCAGCTGGTGAGCGCGCCGAGCTGTGGGCCACATTGGTGAACATATATATATATATATATATATATATATATATATATATATATATATATATATATATATATATATAAATTAACTTCAAAGCATTCACAAACTTCCAGCGCGCAGCAAGAATGAATGCACAAACTCCTCTTCGTCGGTGGATAGAGTTTTTTTATTGTTTACTCCCTTCTGCCTGCCATGACGCGTTTCGGCCTGTAAAACGGCCTTGATCAAATTAGGCATTTTTAAAGTGATAGCACCCGTGTCACATGATGTATAGACATAAAAGATATACTGTATTACACAATTCATTCCCCTGCAGAGAGAAAACAATTATCTCATTTGTGCCAAAACAGTTACAAATCACCGTAATGTACTTGTTATGAAACAATATGTAAATCAAATACTTGACACACATCCTGTAGAATTATATATACATGATATAATATATATATATATTAAGTGTTTGAGTGTGAATAGTCATTTTTCTTTCTTCACTACCCAGCACTTTTCCTAATGTTGCACTCACTGGAGTGGGAATAGTAATTTTTACCTCCCCGCTATCCAGCACTTTCCCTACTGTTGCATTCACTGGAGTGGGAAGAGTAAGGTTTACCCCTCCACTATCCAGCACTTTCTCTACTGTTGCACACACTGGAGTGTGAATAGTAATTTTAACCGTCCGCTATCCAGCACTTTCCCCACTGTTGCACTCACTGGAGTTGGAATACTAATTTGTACCTCTCCGCTATCCAACACTTTCCCTACTGTTGCACTCTCTGGAGTGGGAATAGTAATTTTTACCCCACCATTATCCAACACTTTCCCTACTGTTGCACTCACCGGAGTTGGATTTTGTTTTTACCCCTCGGCTATCCAGCAATTATCCTACTGTTGCTCTCATGGGAGCAGGAATAGTACATTTTACCCCTCCGCTATCCAACACTTTACCTGCTGTTGCACTCACTGGAGTTGGAATAGTAATTTTTACCCCTCTGCTATCCAGCACTTTCCCTACTATTGCACTCAGTGGAGTGGGAATAGTAATTTTTAATTCTCCCAAACAAACAACAGTTGAAAACAAGAGGGTCCTGAGGAAATTTTAAAGACCACCCGGGATTTATTCCCCAATCATAACTATCCTAACAGTACGAAATCCCTGGGTCTCAACGAAAAACTTATGCAAAAAATGTGTAAAAAACCACATAGCAAGTTGGAAAACTAAAGCATCACAGATACCACCAGAATAAGCTGGGCATTTCCCTTTGTAGGAAAAAATCCCTCACGCACCAAAAGGTGACATGCTTCATCATAGGGACTCTCCTCTCAAAGGAAAAACCTAGTTCCTTTGAGGGCTACAACCCTCTCTTAGAGAGAGAGGAGCTCAGGGATGTTTTATATCAAAGGATAAACTAAATCCTCTTATGAAGTGCACTACAGTTGTTAAGGAGTGAGGGCGCAGTGCAGATGTGACTTCTTTTTTATTCAAAAGTGAACAATGGTGGGTCTACAAACTGAAAAGCGATATCCTTGGTCTCAATGATGAGATTCCGTGGGTTTCATTATAATTGAGACTCCACACTTCCCTGTGGTTTGGCCCCAAGCTTCTTGTGTTTGTTTTTGGTTTTGTTATCAGATACTTCAAGGCGGAGTAGAACTTCTGGGGATTGGGTCCCTACTTTCAAGTCTATAAAGGGGTTGTATGATGTGGGTAGGACTGTCTATTGACACACCTTTGGTACTTGATACCACTGGCCCCTTACATTACGGGTTACATGGGCTGGTTTGTCTTTCTATCATCAAACTAACCCTATAGGCGGTCATTTCCCCCTTTTTTTCCTCCTGTCTCCTGTGTGTCCATGTAATCGTGTAGTATTTCTACCATTTGAGAATGGATGTCTGATCAGCTCAGAGCATGATTGACTGCACTCCATACATATACTTCAATGTATTGGTAGTCTGGTGACGCATGCGCATAACAGGTTGTCAGGTAGGAGGCTGTAAAACGTGAAGAGTGGATTGCCACTCATTATTGATTAATAGTGAACTAATCTGAACAAAACATTCCTAAGTGGTTGGGCAGAAATAAGATGGGCGTGAAGTGTTTACATACTCTTCTGATCGTTCCCGTAATTACGCGGAAGTATAGTGGGAGTGACACAACGAGCGCGATTGCGCATTTCAGTCATTAACGTCCCTTAAGATGTTTGGCCAACTGTGCATGTGTTGTTGGGTAGTGCCATGATCGACTTACATGCGCAGGAGGGCCTGTCTTGATGATCACTAGCTCAGCTGTTACCAATGCGCGCGGAATTTGTATGCTATTTAAACGGCTTCAGTCGCACTTTTACTCACCTCCGGCCACCGGCTCAATCCACCACGGAGTACCGACGGAGAGGTGAGGGGTGCTTTGACTAAATGATTTTTTTCTACGTTGCTGACGAAGTACGCGCTACCTTTAGCTTTTGTTAGGCTCTCTCGTCGTTATGTACCAGAAGAGGATTTTTGCTAAAGGCATACCATCTTAGATTGTCACTTTTCGATTCATGGCTTGATACAACAGTGCTTGCTAAACTACAGAGCACTGTTGTTTTTGCCTCAATTGTTACCCGCTGTACATTCCGAAGAGGCTTAAACAACAGTGTAAATAAGAAATGAGAGAATGGTTCCCTATGCGATTTCTCTAGTAACTGATCAGGCTTTCATGAGTGGATGAATACTGACACTGGTTTATCGGCATTAATATCATCTCCTTGAGTTGAGGTGCTTTGTTGATCCAGTTTTATAGGTGAACAGTGACCTTTGGTCTTAACATTGAAATTTTTTTTGTTTGTAGCTCCCTGTGCTTTTACCTGTGCTTTGTTATACGTGCCCCATTGCTAGTCCATAGGATTACTATTATCCAGGGACTAGGGAGGACATGTTTGTGCTAATGGCATGTTATACCATTTTTCAGAGCGGTGCCCCCTTCCTGAGCGGTTGCCAGGCTGAGGTGGGTCTGAGTACCCAGCAGTTGCGGGTAAGATCTATTATGTTTATTTTCTAAAGCATCACGGTATG
This sequence comes from Triturus cristatus, assembly GCF_964204655.1. NCBI lineage: Eukaryota > Metazoa > Chordata > Amphibia > Caudata > Salamandridae > Triturus > Triturus cristatus. Next base: position 518,313,290 of record NC_140588.1, read on the forward strand.
CACTTATCTGTGCAATTTTGTTTTTCACTGATTATTTGTAATTTTCATTGCTGTGGGTACACTTATCCTTGCTGTAACTGCTGTACAGAGGTTTGAGGATATATCCAAGAATACATTTATATCCTTTTTCATTGCACTGATTAATGATTTGTTTTCGCAGCAGCATCTATATGAGGTCCTGAAGAAAGCCTAACCCATGTTTGGGTATGATGGCTGAAACATGTTGAACACTTTTTTGTTCCACCATAGCGGTTATAAACTCACACCGATGGTGCTCTGTTTTTAATCCTGGCAGTTTGGTGTCTTGGAATAAACTGAGTAGTTGACACCTCCTAGCTAGTTTTATAATCACTTCCTTTCATTTTTGTTGTGCTGCGCCCTCACTCCTTAACAACTGTAGTGCTCTTCATAAGAGGATTTAGATTATCCTTTGATATAAAACATACCTGAGCTCCTTTCTCCCTAAGAGAGGGTTGTAGCCCTCAAAGGAACAAGGTTTTTCCTTTGAGAGGAGAGCCCCTATGATGAAGCATGTCACCTTTTGGTGAGTGAGTGATTTTTTCCTAAAAAGGGAAATGCCCAGCTTATTGTGGTGGTATCTGTGATGCTTTAGTTTTACAACTTATATGTAGTTTTTTACACATTTTTTGCATAAGTTTTTCGTTGAGACCCAGGGATTTTGTACTGTTAGGATAATAGTAATTTTTAACTCTCCGCTATCCAACACTTTCCCTACTGTTGCACTCTTTGGAATGGAAATAGTAATTTTTGCCCCTATGCTATCCAACACTTTCCCTACTCTTGCTCTCACTGGAGAGGGAATAGCAATTTTTACCCCTCCACTTTCCACCTCTTTCCCTACTGTTGCACTCACTGGAGTTGGAATAGTAAATTTAATTCCTCTGCTATCCAACACTCACCCTACTTTTGTACTCACTGGTGTGGGAATAGTTATTTTTTCCCCTTTGCTATCCAACACTTTCCCTACTGTTGCACTGATTGTATTGTGAAATGTAAGTTCTAATATTTGTCTAATAGTTTAATGTTTTAATTTATTATAGATTTTTATTTTTTTATATTTTAAATAATTTATTTTTTTAATATTATTTTAAACTTGTAACAAAAATTAAAAATAATAGTTTAGTAATTGTTTTAAAGCAAAGATATATGTATAAATTATTTTGTTTGTGGGTTTATTTTTTTATTAAGTTTATTTGTTATATTTTATTAAAATGTATAGTCAATTTATTTTATGTTGTTAATATTATATTTAATATATATTATTTTATTTTATATTTCTATATATAAAAGTTGATATTTTATACATCGATATTTTTCAGTCAATATTTTTTTACTTACCTGTTTAAGTATAGGAGTCGAAATTTATGTTGTCTATAGTTTTTGTACTCGGAATTTGTTACATCGATGTGTCAGTGAACCGGGAAAGGGATGTGATCAGTATATTTTTAAGTATGTTAGTGGAGATAATTAAACAACAGTGGCTAGGCTGTATGTCTGCGCAAACATGTGTGTTCCAAATATCATAAGTCCAAGAGAATCTTTATGTACAGTGCTCCAAAAAGATGAAATGGCCACCACACTCCAATACAGGGAAGCAACACTCCTCACAATAATGAATAATACTCCTGAGATCCATAGTAAGAAATCAGAATTCAAAATAGTTGCAAAATTGTCTTTTTATTTTTGTCTTCATATGCATCCAGCAACTTTTTCAGTTCTGTATCCAACACTTGTTTCATCATTTAGGTACATCAACCAATTACTTCCTCAGGGCTAAGACAGAGCAGATTCCAATATTGTATTTGAGAAACAATCCACAATAATGGTGGTACCCAGTATCTTTATCCTAATATATGAATTTACCAGACATATTTTCAATGGCAATGTTGCTCGCGTCAGTTTTGGACAATTTGAATTCTGATTTCTTTCTTCGGAGCTCATGAGTATTATTCATATGTTAGTGGAGATGTTGGACCACGCTTTGTCAGACATGGATTGCATGCCTGTGAATTGAAAATATTTGGACAACAGTTTTTGGATGTGTGGGATAGAGTTGGTTTGAGGGTTGTATACATATTTGTATATCTTAGATGCTAGGTGGCCACCTCTTCTGGCTTGTTGAATAAATTGAATCAAGCTTCAAGGTTGGAGAAGCCCCAGTTGGCTTTGATTTTTTAAAAATCAAAAAAATCTATGTTGAGAATTGACTGCTTTTCCTGTAAAGAAGCATAGGATAATGGCCCTCCATTTGTGAAGACATCGGATACCACATTGATGCCCTTGGCTGCCCATATGGGGCCTATTGTGGACGAGCTTATTTATTATTCCACAGTGACAGGGCAAGAGATTTGTCAATATTAGAAGGAAGGTGTTTGTCCAATAATCATATGCCACAGGTAGTGTCGAGAATTTAACATCTACAGTTAGTTAAGACATTGACAGAGTCACAGGAAATGAGTAAGAAGGAGTTTGATTATCTGCCAAGGGACCGGATATTGGGAGACTTAGGGGCGCATTACGATGGCGGGTGGACCGTAGCGGTGTTTGGGACCACCCGCCAGACATGCGGCGGTCCCACCACTGCGATTAGGATGCGCCCGCCACGCATCCTGATCCTTTAACATTGTGGGCGGTGCTGCTGGCTGCAATGTTAAAGGTGCTTGCACCGCATTTCCCTGCACCACGTGGCAGGCACCACGTGGTGCCTGCCACTTGGTGCATGGAAATGCAGGGGGGTACCATGGGTACCCTCAGTGCAGTGACACCCCCCCACACAAGCGGGGCCCGCAACGGGCCCCCAAACCCAACTCACGTTAGACTTTTTTGAAACCCACATCCTAATATGGCGGACGGTGCCTGCTAGGCACCACCACCATATCAGTGGCTTTGCTCCGTCCGCCAGGCAATCTGTGCGATAGCCTCTGGCGAAAAAGCGGCGGATGGACTTTTCATACGCTGCAGTACCCACCGCCATCCTAGTTTGGCAGTCGGCAAATAACTATGTGATGGCAGAAGGACCGCCACTGCCAGACCAGCGGTGGCGGTCCTTCTGCCATCATAATGAGCCCCTTAGTCCAGCCAGTGGGCGCCATGGACAGTAATGAATGCAGCCTGGTAGTCATACCAATTTGGTAGGTTGCAATCTCCCTTTATATATGGCAACTATAGCTTTTACAGGGCTGGTGTGGGTTTCTCTTTGGAGCAGAGAAATTAGGAGGCCACTCTATCCACATCAGAATTGGTGGGAAAGATGCACCGATAGCATACTTGATAGTACATTCACTAAAGGAGTTATCATAATTTTCAGAGTCTCAATTCGACCCACCAAGAGATGTGTTCCTGTGACCATGGGGAGAGTAGATCCTTAAATTTGCTTACCATCTTCTGCTCATTATATAAAATTGATTTGGATAAATCATTGGAAACCAGATGCCCACATACCTTTTTCATTTGGACTGCCACTGCAGTCCCGTCTGGGGACACAAGAGGGAAGACAGTGATTGTTAAATAGCTAAACCTCCATCTTTTATACTATTTAACAAATCCAGAGACTCTTGTGTATGTCTGCATTATTATCAGGTATTGTCACCTATAGGTCTTCTGAAAAAAGGAGTATATCATCTGCGTAAGCAGAGGTTTTGAATACAGAGGCACCAAATCCTACCCCTTCGCCTCCGGTGCGTCATTGATTATAATTAGTAGAGTGTCTATTGCTAACAGAAATAGAAGGGGCGAGAGTAGGGCAACCCTGGAGCATTCCTTGATGTCGGGCAAACAGAGTGGAAGCTGCACCATTGATTCAAATTCTTGCTATGAGTCTAATATATGATGTCATGACCATCACAGAGAAGGCATCACCTAGATTGTATCTTTGTTGTAGTACTTTATTCGACATTAACAAGAAATGTCATAAAAGTTCATCACAATGTATATAAAAACAGTTTAAAACATACCATACTACAGCAAACGACTTCAATTCATATAAAGTTAAAAAGAATAAAAAGAGTCATATATACTCAAATTATATTCACATGACCTCTAACATTACTATTGTGAACAGAAAATGTTGGAAATTCCAGTAGGTAGATGGTATACTTAAGGATGTTCCACCTTAAGCAACCTACGTCTTAACCTCCAGGCCCAACCCAGGTACTTGGCAGTCCCACAGATTACACTTGGGACAGATTATCGTATGTCAAAATGCGCAATGCTGCCCTTGCAGACCTTATACCCAGATTTTTACAGACGGGTTGAAGCCACCTTAGTCTGGGTTGCCTGTACGCCTGACAGGCAAACATAAAGTGGCCAATGGACTCTGAGGGCGAAGCACAACCATGGCAACCTGTTGGATGCGTATTTACCTTGTTCCAACTAGATTGGAAATCGTAAAGAGGAAGGGTGCCATACCGGAGCTTGAGATATAATGATCTGTCATGCGGTGATTCAATAAAATCCAGAAAAAGCTCCAGTTTGGGAGCTGGTTTCATATCTAAAAAACTCACAGTAAGGACACCATCCTGGCTTTTTAAGTTTTCGGCCATAACACAATCCCAATAGATTTTTTTTTAACGTTAGTTTGGGGGGAGGGGCCTGAGTCGCCCAGGCTTCTTCCAAACCAATCTTCTGCAGTTGTTTTTTCAGGTTTATTACCCATGGGATCTTGTGATCTGCGTCCAGGTTTAATAACTCATCTAGGGCTGAGGCATAGTGGTGTAGTTCGGGGGACCTTCTAATCCTCGACCCGAATAAAATAGGTCGCAACCTAGCCACATCGCTGATGTTCAATCTGCCAAAGTCGCTACGGAGTGGAGCTAGTGGGGTAGACAGGGGAAGAGAGACTAGGTCTCTAAAGAACTTGTTCTCAGATCTAATTAACTCTGTCAAGTTTTCAAAGCCCCACAGTCCTGCCCCGTAGAGGGCTGATGACAGTGCCTTCTCCTCGTAAACCTTAACGGCCGCCGCTATTGGCCTGCTGTGTGAGAGCCTCTGATGTTTCGATATTGCCCCTGTAGCTCTTTTATGGGCAAGGAGCATTTTAGAAAGATGGGGGGCCATTTGAGCTTGTTATTGACCCTCACTCCAAGATTGTATCTACAAAGAGCTGCATCTAAAAAAGTGCCAAAAGACCTTATTGAATGCTTTTTTGGTGTTCAAAGAGATGGCTACCGTAGCCGGCAAATGGGAGAGGGAAGCCTTTTCAATTGTATGGCAAAACAAATGGGTGCTCTCACTAGCTTACTTATAATTGAGGAGTAGTGGAGGTGGTGCGTCAGACAAGGGAAGAGTAGCAGAGCTAGTTCTGGAGAAAGCGCAGTAACACAATGATGTGGGAAGTACGGGTAAGGACACTATGACTGCGGTAAGAAGATGCCTTCATGGGCATAGCAGTGTTGTTACGTGAACATTTATTGACGAGCATAAACGAAAAGACATGGACCAGTGAATACGTTGATATATTCAAACTATACAAAGAGAGACGTTCTCCCAAAAAGGGCTCCAATTAGAAGAAAGGGAGCTAGTGAGGCGATCATAGACAGATAGAGGCTGTTGTTTACCAATTATGCCAGGGCGAATAAAGCAAACACAAGGAGATGATGTGCTTGCTTTGTTTGCCCTAAGTTGGCAGGGTATGCCCAGACGTGGGTCACTTTCTCACTTTGACACTGAATTCAAGCTAGCCTGGCTGATGAAGGCTTTTAGCCAGAAACCGGTACCAGAATGCTTGTTTCCGGATCAGGGAAGACCTGGCTTGGCAGTTCAGGCTGGACTGTTCCCATGAGGCACAGGGTCAAGACTGATTTGCATATGGCTGGGTCTGATCTGAGGTGGCAAAGTGAGCTAAAGAATGATGATGAATTCAACCCAGATATGTGACTGGGGGTGAGTGTCTGAAAAGTTTCAGCGCTCCGTCCATCATCTCCTTGTGTTTGCTTTGTTTGCCCTAAGTTGGCAGGGTATGCCCAGACGTGGGTCCCTTGCTCACTTTGCCACTGGATTCAAGCTAGCCTGGTTGATGAAGGGTGTTACCCAGAAACGGGTCCCAGTATGTTTGTTTCCGGTTCAGGGAAGACCTGGCTTAGCAGTTCAGGCTGGACTGTTCCATGAGGCACAGGGTCACGACTGATTTGCATATAGCAGGGTCTGATCTGAGGTGGCAAAGTGAGCTAAGGAATGATGATGGATTCAACCCAGATCTGTGACAGGGGGTGAGTGTGAGTGTCTGAAAAGATTCAGCGCTCCATCCGTCATCTCCTTGTGTTTGCTTTGCTCACCCTAAATTGGCAGGGAATGCCCAGACGTAGGTCCCTGGCTCACTTTGCCACTGGATTCAAGCTAGCCTGGCTGATGAATAGTGTTACCCAGAAACTGGTCCCAGGATGCTTGCTTCCGATTCAGGGAAGACCTGGCTTGGCAGTTGGGGCTAGACTGTTCCCATGAGGCACAGGGTCAAGACTGATTTGCATACAGCTGGGTCAGAACTGAGGTGGCAAAATGAGTTAAAGTATGATAATGGATTCAACCCAGATCTGTGACTGGGGGTAAGTGTATGAAACGTTTCAGTGCTCCGTCCGTCATCTCCTTGTGTTTGCTTTCTTCGCCCTAAGTTGGCAGGGTATCCCCAGACATGGGTCCCTTGCTCACTTTGCCACTGGATTCAAGCTAGCCTGGCTGATGAAGGGTGTTACCCAGAAACCAGTCCCAGGATGCTTGTTTCCGGTTCAGGGAAGACCTGGCTTGGCAGTTCAGGCTGGACTGTTCCCATGAGGCACAGGGTCAAGACTGATTTGCATATATCTGGGTCTGAACTGAGGTGGGGAAGTGAGCTAAAGAATGATGATGTATTCAACCCAGATCTGTGACTGGGGGTGAGTGTCTGAAAAGTTTCAGTGCTCTGTCCGTCATCTCCTTGTGTTTGCTTTGTTCGCCCTAAGTTGACCAGAAGGTGTCAGCGCGCGAATTACATTGCGGGCGCTGCAACTCCAAATCGACGATGCAGTCTGCAATGTAATTCATTTTATTTGTTTATTTATTTATTTACTCAACTCCGTTCAACCCTATTCCGGAGTTTACTCCCAACCGGCCCTACCGCCCTCCAGCACTCCCTCGAGGAGCTGCGACTGGCATGTAGACTGGTCCTGCCCCCCAGCAGTAACTTGGGAGGAAGGTCTGCTCGCTCCCAGCAGGATGGAGGATCTGTGTGGCAGAACCATGCTTAAGTGGCAGGTGCTTCCTCTATCTGCACAGCCAGCCAGGAGAGAGCTGTAAGGAACCTGCCAAAAATAGCCAGGTCTCAGGCGGTGACAGTGTGAGACCTATTAGGAGAATTGATGCTCCCCTTGCCAAGTGGTAAAATTCATAATAAGGAAGCCTGCTCTGGCACCTCAATATTTTCCTGAACATCTCCATCCTAGCACTCTTATACTCACAGAAATGCTGGAGCAATGATTACATTGTCCCACTTCACACATCAGCGGCATGATACCCAGGCTCTTGACTTCCTTTCATAGCTGTTCTGCATGCATTATGGCCAAGAGCGCATCAGGCAAATTGACCTTAATTAGCAAATTAACAGGGCTCAAAGTGCAAACCCCGCCTCGCTTTTAATTCTGCTCAAACTCTCTGATTTTTTACTTTGGCAACGATATGAAAAGTCACGCATGCGATTCACGTGTTTTATTTTAAGATGGCTGACAAACACAGCAGTACTTGACTTTAAATTTTAGGTAAAGTGAATGACCTTCAGGAAGCAGTTGTGGCTCTCCGAGGTGGCAGTGTTCATTTCTCAGCACATCACTGAAGCTGCACAGGCCACTCACAGCCTGTGCTCCGTGGTCGTGCCAGGAGCTGCAAGAAACTCATCTCCCGCATGTGCCCTCAAGTTTCAGATCCTCATGTTAGATCTTGTGTGCCAAGATTGCCACATGTCCCTGGCGCCCTCGGGCCATCTGCAGTAATTCACCTGCCTGCTAATCCTACGGCCCTTCTGACGAGTGAGCAGCGGATGCAGAGATCAGGCCTCATTAGTGCAGTAAAACATGGAACGACTGCGCGCGTGATGACAGTGATGACATTCATTATTGATTTACTGTCTAGCTATACAGCGCAGCAAAAAGTTAATTAGAATTGTTCATTAGTTACATTTGATTTCATTTTACTAGTACTTCTGCATCTTTTTTCGCTAAACGGTCAACTGCTGTTCAAGAGCAGAAACATAAAGGGAATGTGCTTTGATTATGCTATGCAGCATGTACTAACAGAAAAAATTGGTGAGACATAAATTCATAGTATATACCTAGTTAGGCACCTATTTCAAAGAGGTCTTTAAAGTTTGAACATTACACGGTGGTAATATCTGTGATGTTAAATGCATGTTACGCTGTTTAAGAGACTTATAAACATTACACGGTGGCATAGGGGCTGATTCACAGAACTAATCTGAGACAAAATCCTAAGGATTTTGTCTTAAATTTGACTTAAGACAGACTTAGGAAAGACTTAAGACAAACTTAGGACAGACTTAGGACAGACTTAGGACAGACTTAAGACAGACTTAAGACATGCTTGAGACAAAATCCTAACTTTACTACTACTAAATACCTTCTGTGAATACCAAAAGTAGTAAGTTTAGGATCTTGTCTCAGATTATTTCTGTGACTCGGGCCCATCTTTAAAGTTAAATACTTACTACAATGTTTAAGAGAGTGAAGCAAGTTGGTACACATCTATCGGCGTCTTTTCTGTGCAAGGGAAAAAATGTTTTGGTGCAAATATCACATTATATTTTTGCCCTGAACTAATGGCTCGAGTGAAACAGCACAGCAGTTGATTAGTGCTAAGGGGATCGAAGAGCAAAAGCTTGCATAATAATGTTACTGCAAAGTTATCTTTCTTACTTCATGGTAAACTTACATCAGGAGGCACTCAATACACATTGGGCCAGTTTCATCAAGGGGGCGTAAGGGTGAAGTAACATTTAAATAAGATTTATCAAGCCATGCAAGGCCACCATGCGTGGCCTGCATGGCTTGATAAATCAAGAGCAACGCAACGCAGCACAAATCGCGGGGTTGCGTTACTCTACCCCAGAGAGGTGTTCCATGGGTGACGTGTGGGTGTTCCTACGCATCCACCCATGGGTTTTGCGCATTCCCAGATTTACCATTACAGGCAGACCTGGCAATACGTCAAAATGCTATGTCTCCCCCAGGTGACATATAAAGTGGAAAAATAGCTTTATTTCTCCTTGTTTTTTCCTTTTTCTATGAGTGCTGTGTTCTGCAGCACACATTAAAAGAAGAAAATGCCTGTGAGGATTGTTTTGTGCATGAAGGTGTCCCTTATGCACACAAAAAATCCTGCCTGAAACGCAGGCCCCCTTGCACAATGGTGCAAGGGTGCTTGCATTGGCGCTTGGTAGCACATTGTGATGTTAAATACAGCACATCCCTGCCCTTTTCCTTTCACGCAGCACAGCAAAGTGGACTACTGTGCTGCGAGAAATAATGATGTCTTCCCCCAAATTCACAAGTGTATTTCCAATCCGCGGCCTGAGCAGTTTTAACTGTCCTCCATCTATTCAAATTTTATGGAATGAATATAGTTTCTCCTTTTTTAGAGCATCAACTGGATCACTTATGCTCCATGACGTGTCTTTTTTAAAGATACAAAGGAAGGTCACTTTGAAATGCTTTCATGGCACATCATTACAATACACATCAAATTAACCAGCCAGGCGCAAAACCAAATTGTTGTGACATATTTTTCTTCCATTTCTGTTTAGGATTAGCAAAATGAACAAGCATTGGCATAGCCAATAGGTCTCGCCTTTGGGACAATATAAGTGTTGAGCCATGCAACAGTTGCATCACTAAATACTTATAAGGTCCCAAAAGCGAGACCTATTGGCTATGCAAAGCGGCCCTGCGGCCGCGAAAGTGAAAGTCAAACATGAAAGTGAAAGTAATCGCAGTAAAGCGCGGCTTGCGCGCGCCCGCGCACATGCACTGTAGCTCTAGGCTGGCCTGGAAGCACTTTTTGGAGCCCTCTCAATAAGTCTCGCCAGACCAGCGCATGCGCTGGGCCAGGCGAGACCTAAAAAGGGGATCGCAACCAGTATCTGAATGGAGAGACTTAAACTATCAATTTAAAGATCATTTGGAAAAACAGCCAGGCAGAGCTTGTGACCACTGAAACCCTCACACCATAAAAATGATCAGAAAGGCTAAACATAAGAATGTTCTTTGATGAGAACAATAGCATCCAAGAGGTGAGAGAGCACGACAATCTAACAAGCACAGTGACATCCTTATTAAAATGTCCATTTATTCATACGTGCGATCTTTGTATATGAAAATTGCCAGGCTTAACAGGGAAAAAATAGGAAAAAACTGCTAGAATAAGCAGCAAGAAATGTGAGTAGCTAAGGGATAGTACCCACAAAAGACTGATTCTTCTAGCATTGCACCGGAATGTGTTCCCATGCCAGAGGTCTGGTAATAACATTGTAGAATTGTTTTCCAAATTACACGTTTTGGAAGAGGGAGGCGAGGTCTGAGTGTGACATAACTAACCTAGTTTCTGATCCGCATGCTAAGCAGGGATTTGTTAATTTGTAGGTATTAACACTAGTGATGTCCAGTCTCTCACTTAGAACTCAGGGATGGAAAAATATCACTTTGTTGATACCTACCCAATTGTGATTTTACTTTGTGTAAGCCATACCCACAAGTCTTCTCCCTCTCAATCCCATTTTAAGGATTCACTTTGCATGCAAATAAGATTACATATTGCGGGAGAGGGAAGGCGAGGTATGCATATGCAACCGTATACTGATATCTAATTAATTTTTTACATATATAATTGTATAATGTGATTTCATATACATTTTTTCACTAAGAAATTCCAAATGACATAGACAATGAGTGGTAAGATCAAGTTGCCTCTGGTGTCACTTGGAGAACATATGCGAACAATACCCCTTAAATGATTACATATTGTGTATGTAACAATTATAAATTCCCCATATGTTCATCCTATGCACCAGCAATCACAAAGGGTCTTGAAAGACCAATGTAAAAAGTATTTTTATTTCTCAGCTCTGTCCATTCAGACCTAACAAGACACCGGTGCTGTGCAGCCTTCCCCACCCACACTTCCCTCAGGGCTTTCCTCCCTCCTTCATTCAATGCAAAAAGTCCTGCTGTCCTACCACTCTCCATCAAAGTCCTCAGCCATTGACTTTACTTAAGGATCACATAGATTTTAAAACTTGCCTTCCATTCTGCCACTCTCTGCGACTCCTCTGTTGTCTCCCACATCCTTCCTGAGTTCATTGCTCATGCTCATTACATGGTAGTAAGGAACAGGCACACTTTTCAGCAGTGTCTCTGTTACTGATCTAATGACTTCAGTGGGCATATGCAGCTCTACAGAAGGAGGTATGAGGGAGTGTGGTAACTCAATTGGGCGAGCCACCGTTCTATTGCCTACACCAGGTCACCAACTTCTTGAGTACTGATTCCTTAACTGCTAGCATATGCACGTCCACCCTTGCACTTCATCCTTGCCATGCTCTCCCTTTCGACTAATTCTGATGGTTTATCTCTCAGCAGCCTTGTTTCTTTTTCCCCTTAAACACCGACCTCTTCTTCCACCAATACCCCGCAATGCTTGTAGCCTTACTTCTCACACCTGTCTGACTGTCTCACATTATAACCACCCTTCTCAAATCCAATAATTGTTAACAGCTAGGTCTTTTGTGGAGTCTCACCTGCATGCCCTGATCCGGTCTAGTGTCACGTATTAATGTGCTCATTTTGAACAGTACATCAAGAACTTGGCAACAGGGTGGCAGAGTGCCATACAAAATAGTTCCATAATGGAGGGTACATATGAAAATAAGGCTTCATAAAATCAGGTAGGATTTACAGTATGGTAAAACAGGTAGAAGAAGCTTTCAGAGAGTTTCTTTGGAGGTGTAACAATGTAGGAAGCTCAAGTAAGGCCCTTCCCCTGCTCTGCTCTAAGTGCATCTAATTTAGGATTCATAGTTTCCAATGCAGAATATTGCATTTGCACCTACTGTTCAGCGCCATACTGTCTTGCGTGACTGGTTTGTGCTATATAAAACTGCAAGAATAAAATAAATTCCTGAATCCATGGTATTCTCAGGTCGACTTTATATTATATATTCCATGTCATGCCTGCCAGAAACTGGTGCTGAAGCATCACATTTAACCTAGTGAAGATAATACCACTGTACACGTTGTAAGTTAAACGAAGTTTTAACAAATGTGTAACAAGCCAGTGTTTCTCATTCTGAATAACTTTTCTAAATCCTGTTCTATTTCCTACTAACTATTACAGAACCATTTTCACGGATTCATTTTTGTTGCACATGTTCTTTACTAACATAATTTAGCTACTGGAAAGCCCAGGCATTAATCAACACAAATAGTGAACAACACCTAGCTGTATGCAAAGTAATGTCCATTAAACGTATACAGCAGCCAAAGTGACATATAGATTCCTCAGACGTTTAGATAACCATGCAATATTTTAATTAAGGCCCTAGTGCTAAATTTAATGTGAAATATGGTGAGAGTGCAGCATGACCTTCCAAACAATTGTAAAACATTTCCTGCAATTTCATGTAATAACCATGCAAAATATTGCTTCCACCAGTCATTACCGCAAACCTCCTTTGACAACGTATGTTTATGAGAGATTCTGGAGATATTTCTGGAAATCAGTGGGAGGTTAGCTGTTACCACTGATAGAGCAGGAACATTTAGTTAAAATAAATCTAATGATAGAGCCAAACGTTTAACTAGACATTAGGGTGAAACCACTTTGCAGAACTGATACATAAGAAAATGTGGCATTTAAAGGACATGTTAAATTAATGTGTAGTTTATTTACTTCCACTAGGCTTTCATTTCTATTGTATTTTCATGAGCCACGTTACAGACTAGGCCTCATATTTGTCCATTTTCCAATTTTCCTTTCAATAAATAAATGCTGTTTAGAAAAGCTGAACCATGCACAAAATGGCTTTGTTAGATTTGACTTGCTTAAACTCTTCATCATTGCTGTAAAATTTGCTGACTTGATAAAATATTTCTTCTATTTCAAAATGCATGCTCCCATTTCATTTAGATAGTTTCTAGCACACAATGATGAATAGTGAACAATGTATATGAAAACGAATAGAGATTACAAGAAGATGTAAATTTCATGATTTCACCAGGATGCTGAATTAAAATGTTTCTGTCTTTAGAATAGTTAATTGTTACGGAGTGGATCACGTAGTAGCTGATAACTTAAACTCGTTGAGGTTCCCATGAGAAACCAAGCAAAGTAATTCCAAATTGATGAATGTTTTGCAACTAACTTATACTTTCAGACCATACTTTGCCTACATGGTGTGTTTACCGTGTGAACGCAGGAAGGTGCTGCAGATTTTGGACGATTGTTCTTCATTGGCTCGAGATGACCTAACACCGGCATACTTTGATACATGTATTTTTGGTTTATATTAGTGTGTGTTTGCTAGTTAGGGTATAGGCATTTTCCTACAACATATCTTTCCTAACTACTCTCCATGAGGAGTTTTTACCCTTACCTTCTCTGATGTCCTCTTTTGTTACTTGCCCCTTGGGCAGTGACTCCTTCGATTTATCTCTTTACTTTTCCTTATGATTTTGTGGGTGAAACTACTACCGTTCCCATTGCTACAATAAAGAGACTCCGCCTGAGTTTCTTGAACTGCTCTTTACGGCGAGTTCAACTTTTTACCTGCTCCAATGACCTCAGTGTTTTTCAAAAGAAAGAGTTCTATCTAAATTCTTAATTTTAGTGACTTAGAATAGGGACTGTTCCCTTTATAGAACACACTTGTTGTGTTTGCATTATTTTTTACTCTAACCATATTTTTGGGATATTTCTGTAAAAGGATTTATCTGAGTTACTAATCTGAATAAAGAAAAATAAACTAAACAATCTACTAATCTCTCAATGAGAAATAAAGGCTTTAAAATGTATCCAAAACTCTTATCATTGACTGAACTAAATTATCTGTATTGATGATGTTGATTTAGATTTATTTGACTTATGTTCCATTCTAAAATGTTTGTAAAGAACTATTCGCCTGGAGAAGAACATACACGGAGCTGGAGCCCATCTTTGTAAGTCAAGGGTTGTACTCATTAAAATGAAATTGATTTCCCTGCTATCAGTTTTCTGGTAGCAAATATATGGTTCACTCCATGAATGGAGCTATAAAATAATTCCCAAATTAGACTACATTTCCTGATTCCAATGTGCAGAACTTGAAAATCTGGCTAAGCGGTACTAGAAGACGTTTGCAGTTTGAAGGTGTGAGTATTAAAAGGGTGGTGCGTTGCTTATGATAACTGTGTTTTTGTTGAGATTGAAATGTTTTGAGAATGAATGGATGAGTGAGCAAAGGTATTGATAAGTTTTTGTTTTTAAAAAGAGGTTGATGGTTTCAGATTTGCTGTAGTTGAAAAATCCCAGGGCTATACAAAAAAAAAAATAGAAGACTTGTTTGCAGGATTTGAGGTGTAGGGTGTGAGGTATCATCACCTATACTATTGAGATTGAAATACTAAGCATTGTTGTGATTGCTTAACATTAATTGATTTAAGTGGAGCCTAATTGCACCAATGGGGGAAGCTGCATTGATTAGGGGATTTCACGCTAGTTGAGATTTCACTTGTGGTTGTGGAAAATTATTCTTCAGTTATTGTAATCCTGTTATTTCTTTAGAAGAGCAAAGAAGAAAAGGTTTTGTTGAAGATTGTTGAAGAGTAAGTTGAAATTGTGTGAATGTGTGAGAAATTGTAAAGGAGGGGCAACCGCCGCATGAAGTGAGTTTATACGCCACATCATTTCGTGCTGAGATTGGTTGGTTGGTGTGTGTTGCGATAGGATTGGCTGGCAAAGTCGAAGTACTGCGTTGAGATTGGACAGTAGAAAAGAGAATAACGTAATTGGATTTGTTAACTAAATTTGATAAATTTATAACAGTCATAGGATTAGTTCATTGAAATTTGATGTATATGGAACAAAATCATAACATTGAATTGAAAATGCCTAGTTTCTCATTGAACTACAAAAATGAAATGCTTTAAGGAAATTAGGAATTTGGTAAAGGGTGATGTTACAATTCTGGTACTGAAGGGTGAAGAGGCAGCTCCTGAAGGAAAACCTACATTCTTTATGACAATAGAACATGGGTTAAGTACTTGTATTGGCACTGCCAATAGTCTAAGATCACTAAGAAAGAAAAGCTTTGAGTTTCCTTAGACATGGAACATTTAATACTAGGATTCTAAGTAATTTAAAGGGAACAAGGTCGCAAGGAAAATGGAGAGTAAAAAAACACCAGAGTAGAACAAAATAAGTAGTGTGTAACTATGCAGATGCTAAATGAGATGAAGGACAGCGTAGATGGAGAAAAGATATAATAAAGGTAACCAGATTGTACACAGCTATTACTTTTTTAAGTAACTCAGGCATGAAATAAGAGAAATAACAAAGAGAAGGATGAGGATGAGTCAGACACAGATTCCCGGGATGATAGATTAGAACAGATGTTGCCCTCAAGACCTCCACCAAGTACTAACCAAAGTGAATCAAGTGTCAGTACCAGTGGTACAGTGGCTACTGCTCCTGTAGACCCAGGTAGAGTACAAATTGTGCAAGTACTTCAAGTCATTCCACCAGTTGTGGCTTGACCACAAATTACGGTTCCTAATGGAACTAATGGAACTGCAGTTCATGGTGCAGCTCTGATAACTCGTGTAAATGTCCAAAGAGTGCTCAGGGTTGTTGCGGGTGCAATTTTAGAATTAAGGCCAGAAGCTCAACAGACTGCTGGAGGTACACATCCAACAGAATTCATTCTGACTGCATAGAATTCTCAGATTCTTGTGTGGAGGCCTCCTGAAATGGTGCAAGCACTGATAGACTGGGGGAACATTGTTTTTTACAACTCCTATGACTACTGGTTACATAAGTTCAACCAAGAAGGGGTATATTCCAGCTTGGCTGGAAGAAGCAGCTGAAATTAAAACGCTAGAAGGAGCAGAGATGCAAGGGAAAACAGATTCAGAGGTGGGAAATCCTTTGAACATTACTAAATTATAGGTGAAACTGGCAACAATACTAAGAGGGTGTTTAGAATTTGAACACTGAAGGCAATACCAGAGAAAATAATTGATTTATCTGTATAAGCAAATTACAAGGAGAGCAGTTAAGCAGCCGCGGGCCGTGGAGGGAGTTCCGTGGGGCGGTAAGGCGGAGCGGGGGAGGGGCAGGGTGGGGGGGTTCTAAAAACCGGAATATGGATAATTGCAGGTAAGTAAACAATTAAATAAATAAAACGAATTTCGTAGCGCGCGCTGCATCGCATTTTGCGATGCAGCGCACGCTACGAAATTCATTTTGTTTATTTAATTGTTTACTTACCTGCAATTATCCATATTCCGGTTTTTAGAACCCCCCATCCTGCCCCTCCCCTGCCCCGCCTTACAGCCCCACGGAACTCCCTCCACGGGCCGCGGCTGCAGTTAAGGCACATGAAGAAATGACAGGAATAGCCCAGAAATATGAAATTGATCTTTCCAAATGTTTCATTTGCAAAGAAGAAAGGGTCCAATTGGATGATCCAGCCACAGAAACCATGTGAGTTGTAGGAATGCGAATACACATTTTGGAATTACAATGCATTTGCAAATGGAGTAAGACTGAAAGGTTATAAATTAAATGGGAAGAGAAGCATGAAACGAATAAGTGAGGAGCATACCAACTTAGAGAAATAGCAGGAGTGTATATGCATGTTTCTTGGCGTCAAGGTAATTTGGCACCCTTTACAAACAATTTCCCAAAATTTAGAGACAAGCCTTTGCAGTGGTATACACAAGTAGAACTGTTTATAAAAATTTCAAAGGTGTTGTAGACGGATTTGAACACATTTTTCAACATTGTGGCGCCTGCTGATTTTGGGGCGGAATGTAAGACTGCAGTTCAATGGCCAAAAGAAGGACCGGTGAGAGAAGTTAGATAAATGCAACATCTACTGCATTGATGTAGAAATAGGAGGCTGTGATTAGTTTTCTGAAGGTAAGAGTGCCCCCGGAAGATATGGATTGAGTTAAAATTAAAAGAACCTACCCATGAGCCAGGAGAAACAGTTTATGAATACTAAGAAATGTTGTTACAGGCATTTCAGCAGCACGGTGGACAAGAGTATCTAGAAGAAAAGGATATGGGGATTTGCGTGTCATAATTTTTCTAATAGCTGAAACCAGAGATCTTTTCACATATAACTCAAATCATAGTCTGCTGGCAAAAGAAATCGCCAGATGAAATCTTGAGATATGCAAGTACTGCAGTGATAAGTTGGAAAAGAAGCAGAAGAAAATTAAGGAGAAATATATGTTGGCACATACAAGGTTGTCTCAGGAAGATTTCCATAATCCATCTTTTATGGGATATGAAGGGAATATGCAAGGTGTTGAAGTTCTGCAAGTTGGTTTTCAGGGAAATCAAGGAGGGTTTTTATATGCCTCAGGGTCTAGGTAGAGGTGTTTCCGTGGGTACAGGTTCTGGAATGGATGTTGCTGCTATGAAAAGATCACTCCTTGTCACATCTGTCATAGAATTGGTCATTGGAAGAGGGAGTGTAGATATAATCCTGAAAATATTTTGGGAAATGAACAAATGTCCAGAAGAATGCAGTTGCAAATGTTTCCTACACAGCAGATACAAAGGCCTATACAGGGATCTGTCCCTATGATGCCATTCCACCAGCTCAAATGAATTCCCAGAGTATGGGGAGTCCTCAACTTAACTTGAATGCCACAAAATCATGTTTCAAAATCAAATACTAGAATTCCAACCTCAAATCAGAGTGCATTACGGCAATACCCATTTTTGGAAACAATGTTTCAGATGCCTCTTAATAAAGGTGCCTGAGAGAGTAGGAAGATTGGATACTTTGTGCAGTCCTAGAAGTAGACCAGAGTGGCCCAAATGTAGACGCTGAGGTCTATGCCCACACCGTCTAAGATTTGATTGACATAGGGGCTACCAGATCCACTGTTAGAACAACGGAAGTCCCAGAACTACCTCTCTTGGGGAAAAATATCCAATTTGTAGGACTTATGAATACACAGTTTACAAATCCTGTTTCTGAAGAAGTAATAGTAAAAATAGGTTCATTTGAAGGAAATAACCAGTTTGTTGTTTGTTACTCAAGTTCCAGTGAACCTGTTAGGGAGAGATTTGGTAAGTAAGTTCAATTGCACCATTTAATGCACACTGGACAGTGTAGCTTTCTAGGCCCATGATGAGGATGTAGACTTTAAAATGATTAGGCAGCAAAACAATACCTAAATATTTCCCTTACTGACTGTTGAAGAATTACCTAATAATTTAAAAGGGACAGTAAATGCAGAAGTTTGAGATTTCACAGGTAAAGACATTGGACTTATCAAAGGTGTAGAATCAGTCTGAATTACCCTAAAGGCAAACACAGTTTATATCAGAACACCCCGATATCATTTGACCTCAGAATTGACTGCAGGAATAACATCAGTAATAGAAGACGTTACAAAAAAGAATCTTGAGGGAACTAATTGAAGGTACATGTAAGTCTCCAATTATGGGATTACAGAAGCCCAATAAAAAATACAGAATAGCTCAGAAACTGAGGAAAATAAATGAAATTGTTGTTCCATGTTGTCCAGTGGTACCGAATCCAGCCACAATACTGTTCCAAATTCTTTGTACTGCAGAATGGTTTACAATCATAGATTTCTGTCAAGATTTCTTCTCAATGCCATTAAGATAGCCAGTACCTTTTTTCATTCATGTTCCAACCGAAAATATTAGCATGGTGTTGTATCTTGACTTGCTCATGGCATCAGAGACCCAGGGAGCCCAAAAACAAGACACCATTACCCTATTAAATCACCTGGCAGAGAATGAACACTAAGGAGCTCATTATGATGGCGGGAGGAATGCCACCGCCGGCTCGGTGGTGGCGATCCTCCCGCCATCAGAATGAGATTTACCCACCGCCAAATTGGGATGGTGGTGGGAATCACAAAGGTTCCGTGGCGGATGAAAAGTCCGTCCGCCATGGTTCCTCGAGGCAGTCCTTTTCTGCCTGCCTTGTGGAACCCAGAACCAGGGCAACATTGCAGCGGTGCTAGTGATTATGATGTGCCCTTCAGCCTGTCTTTTTGCGGCGGATATCCCACTGCAAAAAGACAGGCGGGGCTGGCTTTAGGGGCCCATTGTGTGACCAATCAGAGCAGACCACTAGATGGCTGAATTTGGGCTTATAGACAAGAAAGTCTTATAACTTCTTTTCCATATATTTTAGGATAAATTTAACAGCAGCCTGTTGTTCCCTGAAGGATATTTTTCTGCAAAGCCTAGGGATAATTATTCATTAATAACTGATTGCCATGTTAACCTATGTGGTTGGGAACCTACAATAGGGAAATTGAACTGGGCAATTTCTCCAACCCCAGGGCCTATAAAACATATTTTATAAGGACCCTGCCTATATCTACAGGAACCCCCTGACTCTGGAACAGCTAGGGGAGACTTTCGTTTTTTTTATATATATAAACATATTTTAGCTCTTCACTCCACAGTGCCCCTAGCTCAAATGTCAATTTTCGGAAGCACTTTACTACAATGAGGGAAGAGAACTGTGCAATTTCTCTATCCCCAGGGTATATAAAACAATTTTTTATAATGGTCCTCCTTATAATTACCTGCCCCTCAGCCCTAGGACACCTAGGGGGAACCCTGAGGGTACCTAATATGCCAAAATATTGCATTTTATCAATTTGTAAATGCCCCAAACAACAAAGTAGAGTGTGGGCACAATTTGCATTTTAAAAGCAGTCCTGTAACACAGGGCTGCTTTCAAACTGACCTCATACTCTCAGCAGTGCACACATGCAAGTGCAGAAAGAGAGCTGGCCTCTAAATTACAATGTTCTATTACATAGTAGGAACTTAAAGGTAGTGTTAATCCCCCTGCCCTATTATGTACTATGACCTTATAGGTCATGCTTATCATAGGGATACCCTAACCCCTAGTGTACCCTAGTATATGTAGGTGTAGCACTGTCCGTGGGCTTTGTTAGGCAGAGCCCAGGGACAGTCAGAGTAAGTTACCACCAGTACCAGTCAACAGAAAAATGGGGGTGCCTGGGGAACAGGATATCTTTGCAATAGAGACTAAGAAAGTAAGAAATCCAGTTGAAGCAGTTGTGGTTTATGATCCTGAAAGAAGAGCATTGGTGACTGCACCACCACCTGAAAGACCACCAAGACCAGTAGCACCATTGCCAGAACAGCAACACGCAGGGAGCAGTGGAGAACAAAACATTGAAAGACAATTCTAAGTGTCTTAAGTTACACAGAGTGTTATCGAAGTCTCTAAAAAAAGAGAAGCAGAGACTGAGCCTTAGCATAAAAGTACAACAGAAATTCTATCAGTACCACTTGAAGATCCAGGTGAAGAAATAAATACTAGGTCAAGAAGAGGAGACCACCGAGCTGAATGGCTACAGGAAGAAGCTCTTCAATACCTCACATGCCTGAGATTATACCTGAAGAAACTGAGTCCAGTGATGAAAGTGGCATGGAGCAAACTCGACAATCTCTGAGAAGGTCGAAAACAGCAAGAGTATCTTGTCGAAGAGATTTAGCACCGGAATGGACATGGTACGTGAATAATGCACTAAATGTTACCTTGAAAGATCTGTGCAATGTGAATCCTGAATTACTTGAGCCTCCTTGAAAACAAAATTGAGGAATTGATGATAAAAGAATCTGACAAAAAAAAGAAAGAGACCACTGATTGAAGAAAAAGAATTTGATGAAGTGTGCTAGTAGACAATTGTGATTTTAGCTTTTTGTTTTACAGAAGATGAATCTAGGTCTGAGTGAGC
This sequence comes from Triturus cristatus, assembly GCF_964204655.1. NCBI lineage: Eukaryota > Metazoa > Chordata > Amphibia > Caudata > Salamandridae > Triturus > Triturus cristatus. The sequence continues at coordinate 518,334,316 of NC_140588.1, forward strand.
GGTAGAAGAGTGGGGACAGCATTTTAGTAGGGTTGTCTAATTAGTAATAGGACTGCTAAAGAACTAACATTTTTAAGAAGCAATTACTAAACCTGTAATAGAACTACTGAATTCAAGCCACGTCAGGTCTGACTCGAGAGGAAATGTAGTGCATTAGAAATAAGTGTAAATATATTAGGTGTTACATTTTCATAATAACAGTAAAAATAATTATGATAGCACTAATGAACTAATAGTACTCTATTTAACACCAGACTCGGAACCTAAAGCAAAGAACTCTACTAAACCACATACATACATTAGTGAGGAAGATCAATTAACGTCTTCTTTTATTAGTTACAGGAAAGATGATTACTCTACTAACGTTTATTCTAGGTTAGTTTAAGAATACTCTAATGCTATGGACACAAAAGATTGCTATATGTCTGCTTCAGAAGAGGTAACATACTACCCCATGCCTTTATAGTATGCTATTACATGCAGCATATTATTCTCATTAGTTTACAGATGAAGACACTTTCAATACTTCCAATCTAATTATGACCTAAAACTTTCTAATGTGCCTTTTGCCATTAACAGAAAGTATGAACTTACACCCACAGGCATGGATACATCTTGGGATTACTTCTTTTCACACAAACCTAAAGATAGGCTTATAAGAACAATTTAACATGCTTAATGTAGCCTTTATAGCAAATATTTATCTTGACTTTAGAGGAAAGATTCACTAACATAACACAAATCAATGGTAAAATCAGTGATGTTAATGGCTTACTCCATATTAAGATTAGACAGTCAACACAAAGGGGAAAATTTGCATAAACAGAAGGATGACACTTAAACGAGACAGACATGTAGGGATAAGTAGTGGTTAACACACATTCGAGCTGACAGGAGGGTCGTGGTAAATTTTATAAGGAGACAATTCTGCTATTCCTGGATTTTACTTCATTTGTGGACAAAATACTTGTTTGCTATTGCCTACAAATTGGGAGGGTATTTGTTATCTATGGGTACTAATTTCTAAGATGTACCATGTCCAAAGTTGACACGCACTGACAATGACTCCAGCATGGCAAAATTATCTTCAGTAGCCTCCTATGGAGCCGGAGTATGGGGACATACCAATCCGGTGGAGACACAATCAATAGAAGACACTTTCTGGAAAACAAATGGTAGGTCTTGCTAACATCTGCTCTAATTTTAATTATCATCTTGAGCTGAATGTCCCCTACATATCTGACCAGATAAACCTGACACTAATTCTCCTATGGTATTCCTTATGGAGAAGGGAGGGAAATTGTTAATCTTACCCAACAGCTTATTATTGATTGCCTCACACTCAAACATGTACAGAGGATCCTTTTGATCATGTATGTTAAAAAAAACTCTAATTGCCTTGGGATTGGGAACTATTTTTGAAACACCAAGTAAATGCTTGAGTATATAAAAAAAAAGCAACAAAAACCCGTTTCCTACACTTTATGGCTGAAACCAGGCTTAAAAATAACAGTAGTAAATATATGGTGCCAGCCTATCTTGATGGCATGATCCTCCATAAGGGCCAACCCACATACCTGTTGATGGTGACAAATTCACACCACAGATTTATTCTAACTAGGTTTCATTTAAACCTTATTCCTTATTTGTTAGGCTTCCCATCAGGCACCTTTTCGATTCAAGCTTTACCGTCCATGTGATGGTGTCTTGCCCCAATCTGATTTACACATCTTTTTCTTTTGTAAGGTTTATTCTGAACATCGCAAAAGATTTTTCCTCCCAATTAAGCGCAAACACAAATATTGACAATATCATCCAGGAATGTTCTTTCTACAAATGTTGTCTGACCACCTAGTTTGTTAGTGTGTCGTGTCCTTTTTATGGCTTTCTTTAAATGCCAGGAAATTGCACACTTTTTTTAAATGAACTATTAAGCTGTTTTTAATGGTTTTAATGACTGTTCATTTATCTGAATATTTTCTTTCATTTATGAGAAATAAATTATGCCTATCTGAACTTTTATGATTTGTGTGAAAACTGATCGAATAAAGTGATTTTTCATTCTGATTCTGACTCCAGCACATAGATATAAATAAAATACACAAACTGGAACTGGATTAGTCGAAGACATAGTTGGTGCAATAAACCCTGCATCTTAATAATAAAAAGATTAGAAAGCTGGCTACTGTTGTTGACAAGATGACAAGCACATCCTATGGTTTTACTTGTTGTTAATATTGAGTTAGTAGCTATACAATCCATGGTCCCACAAGAGCGGCCTGTCTTAGAGATTTTACTTGCAGAAAAGGAGGTCAGTCTGTAAAATGGTTAAATTAACTCACTGCTGCTCATATAAACCTGAAGAAAGTAAGGAAATAGATGGATTTGCAACGAGACTCTCAGACTTAGATCCCGAGTTACATGAATTGGAAACACTCAGTGTGATAGAAAATTTGGGAAAGGGTGTCTATACAATTGGAAATTGAACAACAGGTCCTATGTACACGCATGTAAATGAATGAACAGTACAACACAGTTTTTGTTGATAAAAGATGAAGATACTGGTATCCTCTGTGAAATGTTCACTTTTAATGCTGTTTTCCTTAGCGAGCCAGCCAACACGTGTTTAGTCAGTGGGGTGTAAACCCTTGACTTCTTCAGAGCTGGAAACAAACATGGAAAACAACGTGTATCACAATATGTTTTCAAGAGTAGTACAAGCAAACACCTACCGGGTCGGCATTATCACCGGTTCCAAGGTGAGCCATTTACATAAGTGCCTGCATACATTTGTGTCTACTTTGAGCCAATTTATCTGTGTTTCACACAGCCATAAGGTGCTGGTTTTGACTTGAGCGCCTACCTCTCATTTCAGGTCTAAGAATTATGTTACTTCATTAGAGGTAGGCTTTTTACATCTCTCACGAGACTGTGAAACATAATTCGTATATCACAACACTTTCACTTTTATCTAGGTTTTTATCTGGACTTAGGAAATTGTCGTAATCCTTATTCTATTTAGAATCCCGCACTCACAATTCAGATCATCACTCACTCTGAAGTATGCTTTCACGTACAGTGTATTGATTTTTGACCCCGCACTCACATTTTAAACGGTTTTAGTAAGCAATAGACTGTTAATTCCGGTATAAACTCCCCACCACTGATGCACCAACACTGCGCCATACTCTGGCACGTAGTTTCTAAATTTCACATGCAATATTAGAACCATGCATGTGTTCACCAAAATGGGCATTACGAGTTATTGAAAAAGCTTCATTTAAACACTTTGGTGCTTCCCCCCACAATCAGGAATGTTTTCCTTGTGCACCTTTGAATGTACTATCTTTGAAGGTATTTGCTTGTACTACTCTTAAAAAGATATTGTGATACACGTTGTTCTCCATGTTGTTTCCAGCCCTAAAGAAGTCAAGGGTTTACACCCCACTGAAGAAACACATGTTGGCTGGCTCGCTAAGCAATACACCATTAAAAGAGAACATTTCACTTTGTCTTCATCTTCATCTTTGACCAATAAAAACTGTGTTGTACTGTTTATTCATTTACATGAGTGTGCATAGGACCTGTTGTTGTATTTAGTTGAACCCTTTGGGCCATAACTGAGGGTTTAAGGGTTATTCCCTCACCTGTAGCACCATATTTACTGTGTTCTTTGTCAACTTCACGTTACTCGGCAAGTGCCATTTATATCCTGTGATAATTAACAACTCCCTTTTCGCTGAGACAATTAGAAATTAATTTTTTTCACTGCAGAAAAGGATATATTAAATGCAATTCTTATGCCAATAATGATATTGGGGCTTTGCTTGTTCTTTTTTTATGCTTTTTTCATGATCTGTAGATTTATTTTATGTAAAAGACGAGAAAGGGAACAAAGAAAGTTTTTGGAGAAAGATTTGGGACTGAACAGAATTATAAATTATGAATACATGATATCAAAAACGGAAAAGGCGAGACTCAACTGGTGATAAAGGTGCCCTCTAAATTAATTCAAATGGGAAAATAATTTGTGTGCTGGTTAAGATAACCATCAGATGGGGAATTTGATAGGATCATTTCGTTTAAATACATCTAATGATAGAGTCAAACCTTTAGCTAGACATTAAGGTGAAACTACTTTGCAGAACTGATATGTAAGAAAATGTGCCCTTTAAAGGACATTCTCATTTAACGTTCAGTTTATTTACTTGCAATAAGCTTTCATTTCTATTGTACCTTCTAAAGCAAAGAATCAGACTAGGTTTAGTTTTGTATATATTTCCTATTTTTTTATAATAAATAAATGCCTTTTATAAAAGCTGAACCATACACAAAATGTCTTAGTTAGATTACCTGAATTTGACTTGCTTAAACTTGTCATTGCTGTAGAATGTGATGACTTAATAAAATATTTCTTCTATTGAAAAATGCATGCTCTCATTTCATTTAGTTTCTAGCTCACAATGATATATAGTGAGCAATATATATTAAAACAAATACAGCTTACAAGATTAACTGCATCTCATGATTTAACCAGGATGCTGAATTAAACATTTTCTGTCTTCAGAATAGGTCATTGTTATGCAGTGGAACACACAGTAGCTGATAAGTTAGATTTGTTGCGATTCCCATGAAAAACCAAGTAAATTAATAAAAAATGTACGAATGTTTTGCAGCTAACGGATTCTTTCAGACCGTACTTTGTCTACATGGTGTGTTTACTGTGGAAATGAAGGAAGAAGCTGCAGACGATTGGACGATTGCTCTTCATTGGCTCAGGATGACCTAACACCGGAATACTTTGATACATGTACTTGTGTTTCATATTAGTCTGTGTTTCCTATTTAGGGTATTGCCATTTTGCCATTTTTATACAACACATCTTTCACAACTACTCCTCATGTGGAGTTATTTTCCTTACCCTCTCTAATGTCCTCTTTTGCAGACCTTAGCTGAAAGCTACTGCTGACAGCTTTAGTTACTTGCCACTTGGGCAGTGACTCCTCCGATGTATATCTTTACCTTTCCTTATGATTTGATGGGTGAAGCTATTGCAGCACTCAATGCTAGAATAGGCACAGTCGACTGAGTTTCTTGAACTGCTGTTCATGGGGAGTGTGACTTTTTTAATGCTCTACTGATCTCATTCTTTTCAAGAGCTCTTTATGGGTTCTATCTAAGTTCTTAATTGCGCCTACGTCACTGGAACTGAAGGTGGCAGCAAACTACAACTCCCAGGAGACTAACGTTCTGGGAGGGATCGGAACTACAAAACCTGATTCTGGTTATATCCCAGATCCTTGTGACTGGGTGGGAATGTTTGCATTGTCCAGCATTCCATCTATCAATTGTTCCTTTTGTATATGTCGCCCTAAGTGGGAAGGGTATACCCAAACGTGGGTCCCGTTCTCACTACACCACTGGATTCAAGCTAGCTTGGCTGATGAAGGTGATGCCCTAAAACCGGTCCCACGATGCTTGGTTCCGGTCCAAGGAGGACCTTGCTTGGCAGTTTGGGCTGAACTGTTCCCACAAGGAACAGGGTCAAGACTAATTTGCATATGGCTGGGTCCAAACTGGGGTGGTGTGGTGAGCAAAAGAATGATGGATTAGACCCAGATCCTTGTGACTGGGGAGGAATGTTTGCATTGTCCAGCATTCTGTCCACTAATTGTTTCTTTTGCATATGTCAACCTAAATGGAAAGGGTATGCCTATACGTTGGTCCCGTGCTCACTACACCACTGGATTCAAGCTAGCCTGGCTGATGATGGGTGATGCCCAGAAACCGGTCCCAGGATGCTTGTTTCTGGTCCAGGGAGGACCTTGTGTCAGGATCTGACCGAGTAGTGCGCCTACGTCACTGGAACTGAAGGTGGCAGCAAACTACAACTCCCAGGAGACTAACGTTCTGGGAGGGATCGGAACTACAAAACCACGTACAACGCAGGGAGCGTTGTACGTGATTCTGGTTATCGGAGAGATCTGGATGCAGAGCGGCTGCTCTGCACATCGTTGAGTGCACCGAGACTTTCCACGGACTGACCCAACCTTGCTGGTGCCGTGACCGAGACCCTCAGGTGGGGGCCCTTCTGAGTTTTTGCCTTGTTCCTACGTGGACCGGCGGGGGCCGTCAGGATACCGAGTCTTTCCCTGCTTAGCGGCTGCGACGGGGACGAGGCTGTCAGCCTCGCATGAGGCTCCGGAGGTGTTTCCTAGGAAGACTGCCCCTGCTGTCCCGAACCCTGACTTCCGTCTACAAGAGTGGCGGAAAGGACCGGCTGCTAATGATCGGATCTCCGTGGGCTTACGTTCTCCCCAGGTAAGCCCTGGAGGAATTACCGGCTGTTTTTGTTTATTCTGATCTTCAAAAGATACTGCCTGCCTGGGAGCAAAGTGGTGGAGAGTGCCGAGAACCTTATAGAAGGCATCGCCTTTTGGGCACCGGATAATTTTTCGAACTATTGTAAAACGAGCCGTCGCCAACATTTCCTGAGCAGGTCCAGTCTGGAGGCCCTGAAAGGAAGGGTGTTCTGGGCGCTCGTAGTCCATAGACTGAATGGACTTCCCTTCAGGGGGTTAGGTTCCACAGCAGCTTCCTGGAGATGGCCTTTCTTTTTTCTGACTTTCGAGGGGGTGTGGTGTAGGGTATGTATGCAGACCATATGTTCTTTTTGACTAGTCGCTGAAAGGAAATGTGATGTCGCACTAACTGATTGTGTTTGGTCTTGTAGATGTTTGGACAGCATTCCTTGCGGTGAGAGAGGAATCTTACTAGACAGAGGAAGAACAGCAGACAGGGAAGAACTTATCAGGTACGGGAGAGGGGATAGCGAGAATAAATGAGTGTAGTCAGACTTGTCTTGAAGGCTAATCATCTATTCTTTTGTTGCAGGTCTCCCTGTTCCCACGCTGCACCTACCCTAACCCTTTCCCTCGCTTGATCACCTCAACGCTCTGGATATATTCTAGTCAGAGTTTGGGGATGTCAGGAGGTGGAACCCTTTGAGCATCGCCCAGATCCTGAGGAGGACTAGTAATCGTGTCACCTTGCTTGGTAGTTCGGGCTGGACTGGGGATGAATGTTTGAATTGTCCAGCATTCCGTCCATCAATTGTTTCTTTTGCAGATGTCGACCTAAGCAGGAAGGGTATGCCCAGACGTGGGTCCTGTGCTCACTACACTGCTGGATTCAAGATAGCCTGGCTGATGAAGGGTGATGCCCTGAAACCGGTCCCAGGTTGCGTGTTTCCGGTCCAGGGAGCACCGTGCTTGGCAGTTCGGGCTGGACTGTTCCTACAAGGAACAGGGTCACGGCTGATTTGCATATGGCTGGGTACAACGTGGGGTGGTGTGGTGAGCAAAAGAATGATGGATTTAACCCAGATCCTTGTGACTGGGGGGGAATGTTTGCATTGTCCAGCATTCCATCGATCAATTGTTCCTTTTGTATATGTCGCCCTAAGTGGGAAGGGTATACCCAAACGTGGGTCCCGTGCTCACTACACCACTGGATTCAAGCTAGCTTGGCTGATGAAGGTGATGCCCTAAAACTGGTCCCAGGATGCTTGGTTCCGGTCCAAGGAGGACCTTGCTTGGCAGTTTGGGCTCAACTGTTCCCACAAGGAACAGGGTCAAGACTAATTTGCATATGGCTGGGTCCAAACTGGGGTGGTGTGGTGAGCAAAAGAATGATGGATTAGACCCAGATCCTTGTGACTGGGGAGGAATGTTTGCATTGTCCAGCATTCCGTCCACTAATTGTTTCTTTTGCATATGTCACCCTAAATGGAAAGGGTATGCCTATATGTTGGTCCCGTGCTCACTACACCACTGGATTCAAGCTAGCCTGGCTGATGATGGCTGATGCCCAGAAACCGGTCCCAGGATGCTTGTTTCTGGTCCAGGGAGGACCTTGTCTCAGGATCTGACCGAGTAGTGCGCCTACGTCACTAGAACTGAAGGTGGCAGCAACCTACAACTCCCAGGAGGCTAATGTTCTGGGAGGGATCGGAACTACAAAACCACGTACAATGCAGGGAGCGTTGTACGTGATTCTGGTTATCGGAGAGATCTGGATGCAGAGCGGCTGCTCTGCACATCGTTGAGTGCACCAAGACTTTCCACGGACCGACCCAACCTTGCTGGTGCCATGACCGAGACCCTCAGGTGGGGGCCCTTCTGAGTTTTTGCCTTGTTCCTACGTGGACGGGCGGGGGCCGTCAGGATACCGAGTCTTTCCCTGCTCAGCGGCTGCGACGGGGACGAGGCTGTCAGCCTCGCGTGAGGCTCCGGAGGTGTTTCCTAGGAAGACTGCCCCTGCTGTCCCGAACCCTGACTTCCGTCTACAGGAGCGGCGGAAAGGACCGGCCGCTAATGATCGGTTCTCCGTGGGCTTACGTTCTCCCCAGGTAAGCCCCGGAGGAATTACCGGCTGTTTTTGTTTATTCTGATCTTCAAAAGATACTGCCTGCCTGGGAGCAAAGTGGTGGAGAGTGCTGAGAACCTTATAGAAGGCATCGCCTTTTGGGCACCGGATAATTTTTGGAACTATTGTGAAACGAGCTGTCGCCAACATTTCCTGAGCAGGTCCAGTCTGGAGGCCCTGAAAGGAAGGGTGTTCTGGGCGCTCGTAGTCCATAGACTGAATGGACTTCCCTTCAGGGGGTTAGGTTCCACAGCAGCTTCCTGGAGATGGCCTTTCTTTTTTCTGATTTTCGAGGGGGTGTGGTGTAGGGTATGTATGTGGACCAATCAATCAATCAATCAATCAATCAATCAATCAATCAATCAAGGCATATGTTCTTTATGACTAGTCGCTGAAAGGAAATGTGATGTCGCACTAACTGATTGTGTTTGGTCTTGTAGATGTTTGGACAGCGTTCCTTGCGGTGAGAGAGGAATCTTACTAGATAGAGGAAGAACAGCAGACAGGGAAGAACTTACCAGGTACAGGAGAGGGGATAGCGAGAATAAATGAGTGTAGTCAGACTTGTCTTGAAGGCTAATCATCTATTCTTTTGTTGCAGGTCTCCCTGTTCCCACGCTTCACCTACCCTAACCCTTTCCCTCGCTTGATCGCCTCAACGCTCTGGATATATTCTAGTCAGAGTTTGGGGATGTCAGGAGGTGGAACCCTTTGAGCATCGCCCAGGAGGAGGACTAGTAATCGTGTCACCTTGCTTGGTAGTTCGGGCTGAACTGGGGATGAATGTTTGAATTGTCCAGCATTCCGTCCATCAATTGTTTCTTTTGCATATGTCGACCTAAGCGGGAAGGGTATGCCCAGACGTTGGTCCCGTGCTCACTACACTGCTGGATTCAAGATAGCCTGGCTGATGAAGGGCGAATCCCTCAAACCGGTCCTAGGTTGCGTGTTTCCGGTCCAGGGTGCACCGTGCTTGGCAGTTCGGGCTGGACTGTTCCCACAAGGAACAGGGTCAAGGCTGATTTGCATATGGCTGGGTTCAACGTGGGGTGGTGTGGTGAGAAAAAGAATGATGGATTTAACCCAGATCCTTGTGACTGGGGGGGAATGTTTGCATTGTCCAGCATTCTGTCCACCAATTGTTTCTTTTGCATATGTCAACCTAAATGGGAAAGGTATGCCTAGACGTGGGTCCCGTGCTCACAACACCACTGGATTCAAGCTAGCCTGGCTTATGATTGGCGATGCCCTGAAACCGGTCCCAGGATGCATGTTTCTGGTCCAGGGAGGACCTTGATTGGTAGTTCGGGCTGGACTGTTCCCACAAGGAACGGGGTCAAGACGGATTTGCATATGGCTGGGTCTGAACTGGGGTGGTGTGGTGAGTAAAAGAATGATGGATTTAACCCAGATCCTTGTGACTGGGATCTGGGGGTGAATGTTTGCATTGTCCAGCATTCCGTCCATCAATTGTTTCTTTTGCATATGTCGCCCTAAGTGGGAAGGGTATGCCCAGATGTTGGGCCCGTGCTCACTACACCACTGGATTCATGCTAGCCTGGATGATGAAGGGTGATGCCCTGAATTCGGTCCCAGGATGCTTGTTTCCTGTCCAGGTCGGACCTTGCTTGGCAGTTTGGGCTGGACTGTTCCCACAAGGAACAAGTTCAAAGCTGATTTTTATATGGCTGGGTCCAAACTGGGGTGGTGTGGTGAGCAAAAGATTGATGGGTTTAACACAGATCCTTGTGACTGGGGGTGAATGTTTGCATTGTCTAGCTTTCCGTTCATCAATTGTTTCTTTTGCTCTGTCGCTTACGATGGCACATCTTCAAATCCAGCCTGCTTCTTTGTAAACAGCAGTGGAGCAAATTATTGTCAGGTTAGCCCACCAAACCAAATCACTAGGTTCTAAAAAGCGCAGAGACAATCACATTAATGGTCAGATCGGCTAGATACACAGTCTAAATGTACGAATTTTAGGAAACAGCATGGGCCCAGGGCTATTTTTAATAACAGAATCTGGGAACACAAAAGAGACTGGACTCCCTAAGATGACATTGCCTCCATTGTACCTTTCCTTGCTCATTCCTGTAAAGACCTGTCCTGAAATTGTAAAGCACTTTGGCGCACCCTTTTTTGGTCTCTACGTGTAGCATAGCGTAGCGTTGCGTAGTGCAGCAGTCATTTTTTGCTTTCTCGCGGTCCTCAACATCAAGTTGGCAACCGCGAGCAAGCAAAATTACATCCCGGCGAGACTTTCTCCTCGTTCACGATAAGCAACATCAAGTTGGCAATCAAGTTGGCAATCGTGAGTGTGGAAAATAAATCTCCCGGTGAGATTCTCAACGCGGGGAGGTCAGGTTTCTCATTGTGAGTGGTCGCGTATGCTCGTGACCACTCGCGATGAGAAACTACCAGTCCGCGTTGAGAAAGCTGCTGCTCAAGTAAAAATCTACTTGAGTGGTAGAAAACTACAGCTCGCACTGTGCAAGATGCCGTTTTCAATGATTGCACAGTGCCGGATACTTGTCCGCACTGTGCAATCATTGAAAACGGCATCTTGCACAGTGCGAACAGGGTACTACGCAGTTCGCGAAGTGCTACGCGTAGTTCGCGTAGTGCGAAGTGCACTTTGCGTAGCTACGCGTAGTGCTACTTCGCGAACTACGCCCAGGGTTAGTTCACTCTAAATAGAAAGAAAACAATTGTAACTTTTTTCATTATAATTGTTCTAAAGAGTGTGATATGAATCTTCCAAACTATCTGCACTTCAGAAGTCATTCTGTTTAAAATTGAAACCATACCATTTTTAGACCACACCTGACATAACCATAAAAAAACCTCAAGGGACCTCGACTAAAGTCTTACAAAGTCGCATTAACCTACTGATGCTCTCACTCTATGTACTTGTCTTTGACGTCTACCCAACAATCCTTGCAATAATCAAGATTTGATCACAAATTGCTATGTAGGTTGACTCTCTTACACTCCACATAAAATAAAAGTGTCAAAACAAATACCACTTCTTTATGAATGTTAGAAATTCAGGAAAGGTACATTATGTTTTACAAGAAAGATCTGTACTTAAAATTAGCATATTCTCACAATGCCGAAAACTGACGGACATGTTGCAAGCTTTCTTTGATTCACCTCGTAATTGGGTTGCTTTTTATGATAAGTGTGACAGTGCTGACAGTTTCACATCATTATAGCTTTATAGCTATAAAAAAAATGTGTTTACTGAAGGTATCTGTTTGGGTTGGTGTGATTCCTGTAGGTGCGTAAATAAGCAGGCATTTTAACACCCTGAATGTTTGTTTCAAATTATAACTCTTCAGTTTTAGAACCCATGACTTGATCTCCAAAGCAATTTGCAGGGTTGTGACTGCATAATGGGTATTTAATATATACCAAACCCCTTTTGCAATTCGCTGACAGGTTACTGAATAACAAAACTGGTTTAGAAGCTCATAACAAATCACTAATTAGAAGGGGAGTGTTTAGTCTTCCCTCTCAAACAGTGATTTGTTAAGCAACGTCTTAAACTTTTGCTATGAATCCCAGTCACCCAACATTGAAACTTTACCAACATCCTAAAGGAGGTTAACCCAGCCACAAATGGGAAGAGGTCCCTTTAGGACCCCTCTCTGTTGTGATTGTCAAAAAAGGTTGTCAGGAGTAGGCATTGGGCCATAGGAATACTGCAAACTCTCAAACAAACAAAACACCTTTTCTTTTTAAATTCACACTAATTTCCGTTAAGGAAAATGAGCTGCATTTATACATTTTTAAAAATAATATTTTATTTCAAAAACTATCACAGGCATGGTGATCTACTGACCTCAGCAGGTCACTATCCCTTTGATCGCATCCAATCATAGTGAGTTGCAACTTACAACCTACCTCATGAATATTAATAAGGTGCATCGGATTGTGACCCACTATGATTTGGAATTTGGTTAACTGACCTAATAATAAATAGGTCGATTCACAAAACTCCTTTTCCATTCACAAAAAGTCAGTGCGCAATCTGTGATCACATTTTGCGAATTGACATTTTGTACATCAGGTCCCTTTTTGCAAAAAATTGCCAGCTACACTACTGTAATGCACACTAGTAGTAAACACAGTACTTAAATACTGAGATCGTGCTAAACCTCTGGTACAAAGCTAATCTTTAAAACATCCTATAGGCCATGCTAAAAAAAAAATCCAAAAACAATTTCAAGTGTCAGGGTATAACAGCATTTGGATGCCGAGATATTCGCTAAAGTTCTAAGACACTATAGACTGAAAGACAGACAAGGAAAAAACATCTTAAAACATGCCCCAAGAGCACTGTTCCAGTTTCTTGTATGTTTCAAATGTGTTTTTTCAGCTAAATTTTTCTTGTCTTTGGACGTTCTCTATCATTCTGTCTCCCTTTCTTGTGGAGGCCACAGATATTTTACGTTGGTGCAAATAGGTGAATGTTTCAGTTTCGAGAAACAGCTTATTTATACTAACCGGAATCGGGAAGAATTTGTATGGGGGAAACTGTAGGATTCAGTGTTTTGCATTTCATGACAGGGGGAAACTGTAATTCACCATTCTATCCTGCAGAAGTTGGAATGGGGAGCTATGGATGGAAAAAATGAAACTTGCAGCATCTGTAGTTCATGTTACATTATTTGCCCACCCTTGTACTGAGGTCTGGAAAATGAAAGTTATAAAATCACTCAGAAACACTGTCAATGGGACAGGTCAAGATACAGCAGTAAGATGTACATAGCACACTATTTCTGTTGGGGGTAGGGTGTACTATCAGGACAACCCTCACTGTTTTCTTCCAAAGTTTTAAAGCAGGGACATTTGCTTCAATTTCAATATAGAACTTTTAAGTGGGAAACAACCTTCACAACGAGGGCATTGCATCGCAATGCCGTTATATCGTGGGCATCACAACGCAAGTCGTTACAGCGACTTGCGCTGGATGGCGCTCTAATATAACGAATAGTATGATTTACTATTCCAACACCTTCCCTACTGTATGTAGACTGGAGTTGGGATTGTAAATGATACTATTCCTAAGACCAGTGCCCTCCAGCGCAAGTCGTTGTAATGACTTGCGTTGTAACAAACGCGATGTAAAGTACCACGTTGTAAATGTATGCGTGGTAACGTCATACATTCCTTTTAAGTTGATCCATGTGGCTTTAGTTTAGTACAGCAAATTACTCTAAAAGAAAAGTCACTTCAGTGCTGTGTACACATTGTTCTGTGTGTGCATAAGGGGTTCCAACTGGCCATTCATATCCTTTTCCAAAGATATACTGAGAAACAATAGCTACAAAAAGAAAAACGGTTGGAGTAGAGGTGCAAATGAGTCATGAAGGTGTACAGAAGAAAGCCAATTACTGTCTGCATTCAAATACACTATTGGAATAAATAATTTAATGTGTGACAATTCAATGTACCTTTGAGATATACATTAATGAATCATGCATTGTAATGGAAGCACTCCTTTGCAGGTGGAATGATATGCCAAACAGCCAATAGCATGAGATAAGAGGAAAATACTCCTCTGGGCGGAGGCAAAGGCACTTTGCACATAGTTAAGAATTTCTGGTAACACTATCTATTGAAGAAAGCTTCACAAAAAGTTAGACCTAAAAGTGATGAGGGGATGCACAGCTTCACAGCATTTACTCCTGTGGATTGCCCACTATTTGGATTTTCCCCATGAGTAAGAATTCACATGGACACCAGAGACATCTACGATTTGCAAATTTATAACTCTTAAGATTTTTGTAAATTCCCTGAAATCCAGATATCTACCCAAATCATAGGAAGCAATCTATGATTCCCAGCTATCGAGCTTACCGGAAAAGTTATGAAAATCTGTCCAGCAATAACTAAAATACAAATTTCTCTAAAAAGAGATTGCCAGGTATAAGATAAATACCAAGCGATATGCTCAAAAACAGATCAGGTTCATCAAAAGAAGCAGAAACACTACTGGAATATCAGGTTCTCCAGGATCAGCTATTTCCCCATCTCCCTCATGTCTTTTCCATCATTGCCATGATACCCCAATACCAAAACATGTTCTTATTTCTTTGCAGGTGCTGCCGTGAGTTTGATCTGCTAGAGAAATCATGTAGTCTAATAACATGCACATGTCTGCATTTCAAATAATATATGGTTATAAGAAAAATAATTGTAGAAGGTAACCATGCTTACATATTACAGACCTGCATACAAATAAAGTAAAAATCTGAGTCAGCATAACTGCTGTTACCGTGTTATCTGGAAAATAATTCATTAAGATAAAAAGACCTGCTTTTCACATTGAATGGTTGTTTGTGCAAGATGTTTTTCTTCTTGTTGCTGTAGATTTTGCAACTTCAGAAGACTACTGTTAGTTAGTCATTAGACTTGTGTTATATATTGGACAACTGATTGTGAGGTTCTCATCGGGAGGAGACAATAATGACAGAAAGAATGATTTTTTGGGAAGAAGTTTTGGACAACAACTTTGTAACTGTCTTAAGACCAATGTCTGAAAGAATATTATGCTCTGCTGAGAGCATAGGGAGTGAAGCTGTTCCCAGGAGTCTGCAGATAATCTATTAGTGAAACAGGAAGACAAAATAATGTAATGTTGAAATATAGAATTTGTGAATTTATAAATGTGCGTGTTCCTGGAATAGTGGGGAATGCAGAGCATATATCTCCAACCCGAGAGGCGCATCTTATAGATGCCTTCGCTGAATTTCTGGCCAGGGACTTAGCTTTTGAGTTTCTGATGCCTTTCTTCATGTGAGGCTGCTAACTTAAATTATTCCTTGATCTTTTTGCTGTTATTTTGAGCTGAGAATACTTTTCAACTATAACGCAAAGGATTTATGCTTACACGTTGATCTTTTTCTCATCAGAACTCTTTATGGGATTCTGAACTGACACCTTTCTACTCTAAGGGCCTCATGTAGGTAGCCAAATACCGGTCGGTAACGGCCGATTTTCGGTAAATATGCCGTTACCGACCGGTATTCAGACAAGTGAGATGTAGGAGTCCAAAAACCACTTTTCGGTAAATATGAGGCGGTAAATACCGATTCATATTTACCGAATTCCAAAATACCGAATCAGAGTTACCGAATACACAATTAACGAATCGGTAAATATGAAGTGGTAAATATGAAGTGGTAAAAATTAAAATGACATGTAGGAGCACTCGGTAATTAAGAAATCCAAGAAAATCGGTAAATAAGAGTCGGTAATTAACACGGATTGAAAGCAGGTGGTAACCATCAACAGTGCAGATAAGCAATCCCAAAATGCAACAGCGTGGACAACATGGCCGCTATGTACGTCATTGCAAGGCGCCTACGTCTACAGGCAGCAGGACTGAGGGTTTGGCGACGGGAGGAACGCATCTACAGACAGCGCATCACACTATTCCAGCTGACTGATGCAGAGATACATGAGAGGTACAGGCTACACCCCGAAACCATCATGGACTTAATCAGGGACCTTCACCCACTCCTGGACCAGCCAATAAGAAGGGCGCACGCCATAACCCCACATGTGCAGGTGCTCTGCAGCCTACATCTGCTGGCATCCGGCAATTATCAGGTGGTGACAGCTGCGGTGGGTGGGGTATCCCAGAGTTGCCTGTCACGTTTCTTCATGAAGTTCCTGGATGCCATGATGCAGAGAATGCACCACTACATAAGCTTCCCAAACACACAGGCTGCACTGCAGAAAACAAAAACAGACTTTTATCACATGGCACAGTTCCCCCATGTCATCGGCTGTATTGATGGTACACACATCCCAATCTGTCCACCAGCTGACACAGAGCACATCTACAGGAACAGGAAGTCCACCCACTCCATCAATGTGCAGGTGATCTGTGATGCAGGGAACATCATCACAGATATTGTTGCAAAGTTTCCTGGGAGCACCCACGACTCTTACATCTTCCAGAATAGTGGGATCTACACACGACTGAGTGCCGGAGAATTCGGAGAGGGATACCTGCTAGGTAAGTAACAGTGACGCCCCTTGAAACCTGCAAATCATAGTGTATAGAGGCATGTTACTGATGGTTCCCTTTCACTCATCTAGGCGACAGTGCATATGCATGCCGGTCATTCATCCTCACTCCCTACCTACACCCAGCAACCCAGAGTGAGAGACGATACAACGTGGCACACAAAACAACACGCAATGTGGTGGAGCGCACGTTTGGACTACTGAAGAGCAGGTTCCGCTGCCTGCACAAGAGCGGAGGCGCACGCCAGTACAAACCCATCACCTGCTGCAAGATTATTGCCACTTGTGCAATGCTGCACAACCTTGCCACGAAAAAAGGTACAGATGTGGAACTAACATATTTTGAGGACAACAAGGATGAGTCAGGCCAGCCAGAGGGCAACGCAGCTAGAGTGCCAACTGCAATCGATGGGAGAGAGAGACGGGCAGAGATCACATGCAACTATTTCTGAGTATGTGAGGGGCACAGCGAGTTGTGAGAAGTCATGACGTAGTTTTAATGTGGCACCACGCCATGAACACATGAACAAGGCAATCTGGCAATATCCCATCTATACAAGGAGTAAGTCCAGGGTTACGTCACCCAATGGGAAGTGGCGAAGCAGGGCTACATCAATGTTTGCGCATACGCGCTGCAGTGGTGGATTGCACGGCCTGTGCATCCTCACTAGAGCCAACCCCAAGCCGCCTGCTGCTCCTGCGTGCTTCTGGGACGGGGGGTGTGATGCTGCTCCTGCTGCTGGTGTCGATGCTCTCCGCAGCATCCCCTGCAGCAGTTGTCGACGCCTGACTAGTCAATAGCACCCCTAGAGCACTTGTCACCTGCACCATCCCCCGAGACAGGTCGCTGCAGCACTGTGTTAGGCCCTCCTGCATCGTCACAGAGCGCCGGCACAGTAGAGAAGTCGCAGTTGCCAGACGGTTGAGTGCCCTGCTGGTAGTGTCCCTTCTCTGGCGCTCCCGGCGCCGTGCTTCGATGTCAGCATCTAATTTGCTGCACAACTGCTGGATTGACTGGGACATGTCCCGAATGCCCGCAGCCATGCCGCTAATGTTATTGTCCATGTTGACTAATGTTGTCTTCATCACCCGCATGTGCCTCTGGACTGACATGACTGCCTTTGATTGCAGGCGCTGTTGCTTCAACATTTGGCCCTCGAGACCCAAGAAGACACCATGGCCGTCAATGGGTGCTGGTGGACTCTGGACACGCGACCTGCGGCGCCCTCTTGCTCCCGTCTGTGCTGCCTGTGAGGTGTGGGGCACAGTGGCATGGCTCCCTTCCTGGGGCCTGGTGCGGTCTTCTGGGCCCATGCTGTCGTCTGACGAGGTGTCTAAGGCTCGTAGCCTGGCTGCTGGACGCCTCCTCATTCTCACACCTGCAAGCGGAGATGTGGCCGGTGATTCGAACATGAGTGGCGATGCTGGCTCTGGTTGAGGTGATGCTGGCTCTCGGTGAGGTGATGCTGGCTCTGGGTGCGGCGAGGCTGGCTGTGTTGGTGGTGCGGCTGCCAGTGGGCCTGCTCCCTGGTCTGAACTTGTGCTGGCTAGAGGTGATATTTGTGGCCGGTGTGCCGTCTCTCCTGCAGCATGCCCTGTCCTGCATGATGTCACATCTGTGGACAGAAATACAACATTGGCTCAGTGTCCCTGAAGGGCTGCATTGCAAGCGTCACAATAAATCATTTCACATTCCAAAATGTCCTCTGTCTCCTTGTGCCTCGAGTGCGTGACATGCCTTGTTGCCCTGTAACATTTACGTCATGGTTAGTGTTACCCTGACTACATCTCCCGGAATGCATTGCCTGTCTGCACTGACACGTGTGGACTGCAGTGTGATTCTCGTTTCACAATGGGGGATGTGGGATAGGGGTGGGGGGGCTACATTGCTGTGCTTTCGTCTTACCTTGGTGTGTTGCGGCTCTGGCAGAGCTGTCGGCGTCCCCGAGGCCCACGATGCTCTCTTGCTCGATTGTGGCCGCCACCAGCTCCTCCAGTTCAGTGAGGGCAGGTGCCCTGTTGGTTCCACCTCCGGTCTGGCTGGCCTCCTTCTGGATGTCGCCCATCTTCCTCTTGGTTACAATCCTCAGGTCATACCAGCGCTTTTTGAGGACCTCAATGTCCCTGTGGGTCACTCCCACAGCATTGACCTGCGCCTGGATGGCCAGCCATATGTTGCGCTTTTCAGCCTCAGGCACTTGCAGGGACTGCCTTCCAAACAGCTTCTGTTGCTGCTTCACCACCTCCTCCACCAGCACCTGGAGTTCCTTGGGGCTAAATTTCAGCTTCCTCCTCCTTTCCCCTCCGTCTCTCTGTGTTCTCTGGCTGGACATGCTGTTCGTTTTCCCGCTCGCACAGGCAACGGCTCCCTGCCTCTCCTCTGCACTCAAAGCCTCTCCAGGGTCGGCTAATTATGTACACCTGCCTGGGTGTGGCCACTTCCTGGTTGGGTGGGCTGTCGTTGCACAGGATTAGCTGTTTCGTCAAGTCATGTGATTTTATTTACCGAATCCGTACATACCGATTCGGTATTTTCCGATTCGGTAAATACCACCTCGGTATTTTCCGAATCGGTAAATACCACCTCGGTATTTACCGATTCGGTGAATTCCGATTCGTGATTACCGAATGTTACCGAATCGGTAACTGTTACCGAATTTTTACCTACATATAACTTACCGATTCTAATTTACCGATTTGGTACGGCTCGGTATTTAAGAACCGGTAAAATTTATTTACCTACATGAGGCCCTAAATCTGAATTCTACTTAGAAAAGTGAGCTTTTTCATGGAACATGCTTATTGTATCATTACTATTTTGACTGTGTTCTAGACAAACATTCTGTCCTGTTTTACAATCAAATATGACATGGTCGATTATAATAAATTTCAATGCTGAAATCTAAAGATTAATGTATAATAAATAAATAAATAAAAACTTAGAAGACTTGAAAATAAAACCAATTAACTCACACTAACACTCTCCATTGACTCAATAATACATCTTCAACAATATGTTTCTGATGGAGATGATTGCTCTTCATTTCTGTCCGTCGACCATCAAAGGCCCATATAAGCAGTGGCAGTTTTTTTTTCAGTGATTACAACCGAACTTTGAGATATGGGAAACCCCTCTAGGTCACAGGCTACATTCTTTAGGTTGAGTAAAAATGGTGCTTATTTTTTTTTCTCTTTAATGTGTTTTTACTGTTTGGTCTGCAGACAAAGCTGGCTTTAGGGCATGTGACTGGTGCAGTGGCAACTAGTGCTCAGTTTGGGGGCACAGTTTTCAGAAATAACGTATGGGGTTAAAAGCACCTGCTGCAGAGGTGCTTGCGTGCCCAGCAGTTTTCAGGTAACTATACAAATGTCACAATAATGATTAATGCTCCTGCTGGAGATAAATAAGATACTGTCTAGTTCTGACTAATTATAAAGTAGAACAGAAGGTTAATATACCTTCTGCCAAGAATGTGTACCGTGGGGATCAGAGAACGCTATTTTATATGTATAGCTCATGGGTTACTGCTTTTGTCACAGAGATTTGTTGGTAACTTGCAGTTCACAAGTTACAATCGAAATATAGCACAGTGACGTATGAACTGTCATCAAAGAGCTGCATGCAATCTGCTTGAAATAGGTTAGAATGTTATGTCCCCCCCCTCTTTCATTATCCTAATGTTGCTAAAACGGGTTTATTTGGGTAAAAAAAAATACATTCTTATTAGTAAAGCAATCCACACAACTGTGGCACATTTTAAACCCTGAGTCTGTGCTACTCCAGGCCAAACTCTCTTAAAATATACTGCCTACTAGTAAGGATGGCATGTTATTCTTGCACCTTGTAATCCTGATTGTGTTAAGTAACATTTCTTATAGACTGATTTACACACTGATGATTCATTGTCTCTGTATGATGTGTGTACGATGTAAAGTGCTCTGACACCCTATACTGGTAGGTGTAGCACTATAAAACAAATGAAATACATATAAGGGAGGGGCTATGGAGAGATTAGGGACACTTTTGAAGGGTACCAGTGAGGAAATCTGTGGAGAAAGGAGGTCATTCTGGGGGGGCACCAACAAAGACTGTCACACTGTTTGCCACCAACACTAAATCTGGTCCAGTCTGCAGAATTGGTACGCTGATTTAGGGTGCTATTCGAAGAGAAAGCTACGGTCAGTTTACACTATTGATAAACGTCAAACAATTTAAAAGTGCCCATTTTGAATACAAGCAACAGTTTGGATAACACATAAACTATAGTTCCAAGTGTAAAACAAAGTCTAGTAAATTGATTACAGGTTGAAGGGGGTGAACTCCTACTCAAGCAACAACCACAATCCCTGTCAGAGTGAAACACAATCAAACCCCAAATTAACCTATGCTCAACCCTCAGGTAGTTTGGCACAAAAGTAAGCAAATTTTAATTTAGAGGGAATGTGTAAAACATTGATGCAGCAATTCAAACAGTAATAAAGGGGAAACACACAAATATCCCGTACCACCTTAGAAAACAGAGTAAAATGAAATAACTTATTTAAGACCAAAATGACAAAAATCCAATCAGTAGAACCAGAGATATGCAATTTTAAAGATATAAGAAAAAATAGTCCCTAAGAGCACAAGCTATCTGGTTGTACTGGACCGGGACAAAGTCACATGTTCAGGCTGACTGTAATGGAGCACTGTCCCAATATGGGTACTATGTTAGGCCAGTAGAGTAAAGCACCTTAGATCCTGGTTTGTGAACACTGTGAAATCCCGTGTCAATGGTGCCTCACGCAATGGTGGTTCAGAGGAGCTGTGAGGCTCTGATGTGGAGTCCTGCATTGTCATCAAGGAGACTGTTGATGAGGCGATAGAAAAGTGAAGTCCGGCGCCAAGGATACGGCACACAGCTGCCGTTCCGAAGAAGCTGGGGGGCTGTGTTGCAATGTCCTGCATCGTTGTCGAGGATACCATCAATTAGGGACTTGCGATCCAAGAGCCTTCATCGAGGAAGCATCGCACGGTGGCAGTTCAAAGGAAGCTGTGGGCTGTGATGCGAGGTTCTGCGTTGGGGATGTGTCTTGCAGTGGCAGTTCCAAAGCAGCTGCAAGGAGATACTTCGCACTGCAACAGTTCTGCACACAGGACCACAGCTGTGCTGACAGGGCAATTTCAGTCCCACTTCCACGGGTCTAGGACTCGGGTAGCACCACTTAGGGAGCAGGAATCACATCAGATAGAGTCCAGGTGCTGGGTTCATGGTGGTTGGAGCCTTTTCTGTCCCTGGGCATCTGATTAACAGGCCAGTTAACAAGCCCTTGGAGTCACTCTGAGGGGTCTGGGTTCAAGATACAGGTCCAGTCCTTTTCACTCAGGTGGCACGTCAACAGAGTAGCAGTCCTTCTTGCAGAGCAGCACAGCTGTCTTTCTGACTCTTCAATAGGTCCAGAGGCATACTGAAGAGTTGCGACTAAGGGTCCGTTATATATACCTGGTGCCCAAGTTGAGGTAGGAGAGGTTTCTAGAGCCTTCCACACCCAGAGGTGCTTCGAATTTCCTGCCCCCCTGCCCTGGTCCCAGCTTGTCTGGGGTCACAAAAGACTATTGTCAAACCCTTTGTAAGTCTGCTCAGGCAGAGCTTTTGTGATGCACATGTGTGGTAGATGACAGCTTCTCTCTCATCAAGTTAGAGATGGACCATCCTGCCAACACCTATTCCCCTTTGTTGCACTGTCTGGGTGCAAGACACAATGACCAACCGCCAGAAACACGTAGTCGTATGGTCCAGGATGTATGCTGCAGGCACCGAATGGCTAGGAAAAGAAAATGCCAACTTTGAAAACGTTTTTCAAAAAATGAGATCGGGCTACCATATTTAGAGTCCTGCTATTTATTTTAGCAGATTACGAACCAAAAGATGTACTTTATCTTAGTCTTAGCTATTTCTTTGCCATTACTCAAAAATCCTTTTTACAAATGTTGTGAAATTTAGATGCATCCCAGAACATAAATCGATACATATGTTAATCATACCAGATGAATATATAAGATGAAAAAAATATTTGTGTAAACAAGTACGATAAATCACATTAATAAAATTTCTATAAACAAGTACAATAAATCTCATTAATCAGAAAGTGCTACAGTCACATTACACCTACAATTTGTCAAAATCCATATTTTATAGGAACTCTCTTTTAGCATTATTTAGCTGACTTTTTTAGAGTAACTCTAAATGGCAAAGAAATAGCCAGGACTAAGATAAAGTACGTCTATTGGTTTGTAATCTGCTCAAATCAATAGCAGGACTCTAAATAAGGTGGCCCGATCTCATTTTTTAAAAAAAAACGTTTCCCACGTGCATTCTGGCCACCAATACTGGATGTAACCCAGTGTTTAAAGAACTTTCTAAAAGTGGCATTTTCAGAATTGTGACTTAAAATCTGACTTTACAGTTTAAAAATAGTTTTAAATTACAATTTATTCATCACCAAACTCAACATTTTTACTAGCTCCCAATTGAAAGTTAGTCCTTATTAAAAGTAACAAGGGAGTCCAATGTTATCCTATGGAAGAGGTAGTCCTTGATGTAGTGAAAAACGAATTTAAGAGTTTTTCTACTAACAGGACATTTAAAGTTAAAAGTACATGTCCAACTTTTTAAATACATCTCATCCTGCCCTCTGGGTTGTTTAGGGCCTAACCTTAGGGTGACTCTTATGTATTAAAACGGAAGGTTTCGGCAGGGGTGGCTGGTGTTAATGGGTAAAAGGGGCGTTGCCCTGCCATTCTGAGGGGAGAGGCAGGAAAAGAATTTAAAAAGCCAAGAAACTGAAAACAAATTAGTACTTGCTGGCTGCTCTATTACTTTCAATGCTGCAGCTGTATTAAACTGCAGATGTCCTGATGCGCATGTGCCTGCCAGGGCGAGGTCATCTTTCGACCTGCAGGCACAAGCTACAGTAGTGACATAATGACAGGGGGTGTGCCAAGTTAGAATGTTGAGGATAAATCTACTTTTCGGGTGCTTTAAAAAATGGCCCTGGGAGGAGTTTGCAGAACTCCATTTTGTTTCAATGGCAGAGGGCGTGGCAGGCTGAGAGGCAGAACGAGTAGTGGGTAGCAACAATTACCAGTCATTTATTTAAGTGCAGTTATCAGCCATGTGGTGTTCGCGCAGGAGAGTTTGCAGTTAGCAAGCTGGACCCAAAGACAGTGGCGCGCATTTCATGAGCACCCGGGAGCCGGGCTACATTAGTCAAGGTCAGATGTTTTTTAAAGCACCAGCAGTGTAAGTGATTTGCCCAGAATCACAGGATATACTGTACACAGCAGTGTCACGAAAGGGCCGCTCCTCCTGTGTAATTATGGTCGTTGGCCTCCCACTGGTCATGTTTCTTAAATGTGACATGCAGTCACAATGCTTTTCACCTTTTCCCCTAATGCACAGCGCCAGTTACAGCACTGTGCGTGAGGAGAGTGGAGAAGAGCTATCGCCGTCCTTTAGTGCACATCAGCATTGCAGGCCCCTCTAAGTACGTGCTAACAGGCCTGACGCGTGTTTGCGTTGATCCAGGCCTGTGCTCAGGACTCAGCACCGTGCCGTGCACCGCTGCATTGTATTGGAACCGGCCTCCGTCACACCTCATGCTTCACAGTGAGTTAAAAATAAAATGTATTGATAAATCAGTTGTTTTTATTTAGAACAATCCGCTCCCTGCTAGTCTGCTTAAATGGTTTTGGTTTCTCATACTTGTATGAAAGTTAATCCGGAATCTCAACCTGTGATTCAGGGTACAGCAATCCTGGCATAAACTCATAGATAAGTATCTAACTGGCCTAACTGAATAAGGGATTTGAGCTCTTTCTAGTTGCTTGGCTTGTGTAGCTGCTCCGCAGTAAAAGCGTTAAGCTACTGAAAACTCCATGCATTGACTTAGGTTGATTAAACAAATAGCTCCTTTCCCATAAAAAGAGACCATTTTGTAAATGATGTAGGCCGGTTCTGATGGCTCAGCAAACATATTTGTTGTAGTGCCCCAAATCACCAACACTAGGCCAAAGGTTTGTGGCTGCCTGTAGCGAGTTGCAATATTTTACATTACAAAGGGCAGAATTACAACATCCTGTAATTCTCGGCAAATCACGTAATCTCCTCGTGCCTTTAAAAGGGAAAAAAATAATTCTTCGCAAATCACGTAATCTCCTCGTGCCTTTAAAAGGGAAAAAAATAATTCTTCGCAAATCACGTAATCTCCTCGTGCCTTGAACAGGGAATAAAATATTCTGGCCTTTCGGTAAAGTAACTGGTGATCATGTAAAGCGCACTACTGCCCTTGGGGCGAGTTTGCGCTTTACAACACTGTATAAAAATATAAGCAGCTGTACTGTTTGTAATCTCAGTCAGCATCACTCAGCTCTGCTTACATGAATAGAGAGACAACACATCTCCAATATGTTTCCCTTGAACACAGGAGAATGGGGCTACCTCAATGATCATATATTGACGTCTTGAAAACTGTGTACAAATATCACTGTGAAGCAGAGTTTAATTTTCAGGCATTACACATTATACAAATATATGCAAAAAATCAAGAGACCATGGGTAGTTGTGGCAGAAAAGGTCGGATTCCATGTTTGCCAGCCTTAAAGTCCAAAGCAGCTTCCGATGCAGGGGCATTGAATTAATGTATCTGTATTTAAAAGGCATGAACATTCAAGACGTGCTGAGATGCATTGACAGAGGGGCAGTGATACAGTGGCAGACCTGGAAATGGTGAGCTAAACTGCAGAGGAGATGTGCGCTGCAGATGGATAGTATAGTTGTGTTGCAGGAGGAAACTGGGTTGTGTTGAAGGAAGGAACTAGTGATTTCTTAAGTGAGGGAAATAGGATGGTATTACAGTTAGAGGGTGTGCTGAAATGTAATGCTTTGCTGAAGAGGGATGGAAGGCCAGGCATAGTAAAAGATACCAATCTACTTGCTGAATTGCACAGTGCCATCAATCCCAATCCTGGTTTCCTGCTTGACCAAATTGTGTGATCCTAAGCAAATACATTATTTCACTGACATCTTTTTTGTTTATTATCACAAGTGCAGTTTCAGAGACTTGAGTTAAGGATGTGCAGTGTGCCCAAAAGCTGTCTTGTGTTTGATTTAATAGCCTATAAAGTTGCTCCTCCTACAATGCAAATCTAAGACACGTATACCGCATACATAACAGCTGACTTGCCTCTTATTTAACTAATGTCATTGTCATAAGGGGAGGGGCAGGACTGTTTCTCAGGTTTAAAATAATCTGATGTGCTAAAGAGAAATGCTCCCACGTGTAGATAAATAGATTTCAATGAATTTTTAAAGTCAATTTATTTACTTCTATAAATGTTGGCCATATTTAGGGGCATAATCTCAAGGATTTATCGCCGAGTTAGCGGCACTTTATTGCAGCCAAAGTGGCGATAAATTCCTCTCCCCATTCACAAGCTGGTGCTACCAGCCGATATCACCAGATTGCCTGCGATAGCAACAGCAAAAAACATCGCCACAGATGACACCGGCATCTAACGTTAATGAGATGCAGAGTAGGCGTTCCCGTACAAAAAGCCGCGACAACACCACTTCGCAACATTCTCAACGACCAGCCAGATCAGCGATAAGATCACAAAACAGGCGATAAGGCACGTTAGCAGCAGGGATTTAACAACTGCTCTGACCTGGTGCAAAGTCGGACGACAACCTGCACCATAAAAGGGAGCCTAGCCCAGAGCCACACCTGAAGAGCAACAGATGCCATGGAGCTACTGATCATGCAGCTCGGACACACAAGAGGGCCACAACACCCACCCCCCCACCACCCACAGGGCCCTACCCCGGGCACCCCACCCAGACAAAGATATACCACATTAACCTCAATCAACCATGAACAAAACAATTCGCATGATGTCGCACAATGACAACAAACAACATTCATGTGTGGTGAGCAAAAGGAGAACCATTCATTCAAATGTTAATCTACAAACAAATCATTTTATAAAAATTAAACACAAAACAAATATTTGGAAGAGTCATGGAGGGTGTTCTCTGGACAATCTGTAAGTCACAGACACAATCATGCCCATCAAAGGACAGAGAGAGAAAGAAAGGGAGAAATAGAGAGAGAAAGAGAAAGAGAAAGAAAGGGAGAGAGAGAGAGAAAGAAAGGGAGAAAGACAGAGGGAGAGCAAGGGAGAGAGAGAGAGAAAAAGAGAGAGAAAGAAAGGAAGAATGAGAGAGAGAAAGAGAGAGAGAGAAAGAAAGGGAGAAAGATAGAGTGAAAGAGAGAGAGAATGAAAGGGAGAAAGAGAGAGAGAATAAAAGGGAGAGAGAGAGTGAGTGAAAGGAAGAGAGAGAGAGAAAGAAAGGGAGAGAGAGAGTGAGTGAAAGGAAGAGAAGGAGAGGGAGAGAGAGTGCCAACACTGCGGACCCAGGCCTCACTGCTCACCTGTTGCCACTGGTGTGTCTCCAACCACTGCAGTCCACCAGGTCCCGTACCTGAAACAGAGTCCAGATTCATGAATGGCAGAGTTCACATAACTGCACACACCATCATCGCTTGCCCGCCCCTGCGCACACATGCTGCTGCACCCCAGCCCCTCCCGCCACCCAGCAGGGATTGCCCACCCCTGCGCACACAGGCCTCATGCTCACCTTCCGCCACCGGCGTGTCTCCAAGTGGGCCCTACACGTGCCGGTGAAATTTCCAAGCCCGGGGCCCGTGAACCTGGCAGCCTCCACATCATGCAGTCCCACACCGCAGGCCACAAGGTCACACACGTGATTCTGGGTCTTGATTTCGCAATGGCTGAGAACATATCAATGCACACGGCATCATCGCAGGCTGCACACCCGCTCAGCCCTATAGGAGCCACTAACTCTGTGAAACTCAAGGCCACGCCATGTGGCAGTCGGCAAGCGCAGGCCGCTGGCACAGGCCTACACTGAGGTCCAGCAGGGCACACACAAATCCTTACCAGTCCGGACCCCCAGAATGGCGCATCATCGCAGGCTGCACACCCGCTCAGGACTTAAGGTGCCCCTACCTCAGTGCACTGTGTGGCAGTGACACCTCAGGGGGCCGGAGTTGGAATGTGTGCCGCACTGTGTGGCGCTGACATTTCAGGGGGCGGAGATGTGGATGGAGTGGTAGCAGCAGAATTCATCCTCTCCAGGCCTTGTGGCAGCACTGCCATGAGGAGGGTCTTCAGGGCATTGAGGAACCCAGCTACCTCTCGCTGGTGTGCAGCCATGGCAGCCGCTCTTTCCGCCTACGTCCGCTCCATGTTCTCCATGATCCTCCGCATGTGTCCCAACTCCTGGGTGACATCGCTGGAGCCACTCGCACTAGACAGTTGTTCTTGTCTCAGAGTCAGGACTCTAGCGATGTCAGCCATGGATCGTTGGAGAGCATGGAGCGGACTGTGGGTGTCCATTAGGGACTGTGAGTGGTCCCTGATGGGACATAGACACCCACGTATGGCATCTAGTTTGGCTGCCATGCGGTCGAACCCCGCCCACACCTGTTCAGCCAACTTCTCCTGGCACCCCAGCACACGGCATTGGAAGGCCATGTGTTGTTCTTGGGGGCCTGGGAGGCAGTCGTGGTGGTGGGTGCTGCCTGCGGTGTGGTCGGTGTAGGGGGTGGGTTCTCAGAGATGCAGCTGGACTGCCCTGCTCCTGGAGGTGAGTTGACGTAGCTGTTGATGAACTCATGGAGGGCATCGGTATCGAAGGCGTGGTGGTCCTCTTCATCATCAGAGAAGAGAGGTTCGGTCTGCTCAGCAGGAGGTGTTGGTTTGCCACCTGCAATGTGAAGTGGAGATGCAGTTTAACATTGTGTTGACAAGTATGTTGACGCATTGTACATGTTTACTTGCAGATTGCATGTAAATGTACATTGTGTCTGTTTGTGAGGAGCTGCCTATTTGATGCGGTACAGTGGACATTTCGACAACATCACAGATGTGTGTTAGTACTTGTACATTATCAACTCACATTTCCCTGCTATGCCAAATGTGATTGGCCAGTATCTACAGACAAGCGGCCCCAGTTGTGTCCCCTGTTCTGTTTTGGACGTGTTGCGGTTTGTACCACATTGTTTTCAATGTTGATGTGCTCTGAATGTTGTGTGTGTGTGCGGCATATTAGGAGAGTCGCCCCTGCAGCTCTGATTTTGCTGCCCCTTATCCCTTTCATGTGGTGTGCCTTTGACTTCTGTGCTTCTACAGTGCTGAGATGTGGCATACTTGGGTACATTGGTCTCTTGGTGGGAGTTGGGGGTCTGGGGCATGGTTTGTCTGCAGCTGTGTTGTTGACTTCAGGGGTTGTTTGTGCACGTGGATGTATCAGGGTGTGACCTGCTCCTTTACGGACGTAATCCACACTCAGCTACCTCAGTGTCGTTGCCTGCAGCATTTCATGGTATATTGACTGCAGCAATGCTATTCGTCATGCAGTGTCACCTGCATTGTCAGTGTTGCTCACAGACACGCCGCATTGCTGGGTTTGACTTATGTGCATGGGTTGGTTGTGAGATTGGTGGTGTGTGGGACGTGCCCCCTCTGGGCATATAGTCGACGGGGGCCTACTTGCTGTTTCTAGGTGTGCTTCAGTGTGCCAAGGGGATGAGGGACATGCTCCAGAGTCATTGTGGGTGTGCAGTGTGGTCTGCTTAATTGTGCATGTGTACCATTGTGCCCATCTCCCCCGTCCCCCCAGTCCCTGGTCATTACTCACCCTGTTGCTGTTGTGTCAGGTCATGTTGAGCAGTGTCCGGTCCCCCAACTCCTGCCACAGTCTCCCCACTGATGACTGTGGACACCATTTCCTCCATCTCATCGAGCTCCGCCTGTGGCTCTGGACTCCCACCTCCAGTCTGCATTGCTGCCTTCTGGTTGTTTGCGAGTTTCTGCTTGGTTTTGCGCGTCACATCATTCCAGCGCCTCTTGACCTCTTCCACTGTCCTCTTCAGCACTCTGACTGCATTCACTTTGTCCACCAAGGACAGCCATATCCCATTTTTTGTTGCCAATGACACAGCGGAGGTGACGAACAGTAGTTGATGGTGTTCTATCACCTCAGTTTTCCTTGTCTTTCCATGCCCCGAGGTCCTGGCCTGGGCCTCCGGGGGGGCTTGTGGGGTACTGGTTGTCCTCTGTACTTGCTCCAGGTCCTTCCATTGTGCTTCGTGTTTTTTTTGCTTTTGTTTGTGTTTTTTTTCTTTCTACTTTTATAGTGATTTTTCCCGTCTGACTTGTGTGGATTGCAGGCCTGGCGCAGCTTAACGCTGATTTTTTTTATCGCGGTTGGGCCCATCGCAAGTTTTTTCACGTTGAGGTTTGGATTTTTATCGCAGTTTCAGTGACTTTACATTTGACGAGTTATCGGGAGACTATCACATGGTACCGCTGTGTTGGGAATTCCACGTTGACAAGGCATTATTTTCACGAGCTAGACTGCGATGTTGAAAGATGCGTTAAGCTAATTTTGCGATGATTACCACACGTTCTTGAGAATATCCCCCTTAATGCGCTTAAGATACGAAATGATATTTAATGTTTTTTAATATTTGGAGATCACACCTTTATAATTGCTTTCTAAACTTTCTCACGTTCTCACAAAGTTCTTTGTTAAAAATAATTTTTATAAATGTGGCATTTCATACTCTTTTGTTTTTCGAGTTGAACTCCCCACTTCCACCCAAACACACTTATGATAGTCAGGCTTGTTTGCTTTGCTCGCTTGCTGTGTCAAAGCCATGGCCAACTTTTACACCCCACCATTCAGAAATCTCACCAGTCACCACTGGATTTCGGCCTGGCAAAAGGTCTATTTTTCAGGGTGAAAATGGAAGTTTAATATTGCACACACAGTCTTGAATTGCATCCCTGAGACATGTTGGAAACGCTACTTAAGTGAATTGCACTATCAGTGCTGCACACCCACTAGCAGCATTTAATTTACAAGCCCTGCGTACATGTAGTACCACTCTACCAGCGACTTACAAGTAAATTGAATGTGGCAATTCGGTGTATGGATGGATTTTACCATATTTAAATTAGTTCGAACAACACAACAGACCTCAAAGAGAGTTGATGTTTACTTAAACAAATTACTGTGTTTTGCAACCCTTCCACCTGACTAGTCTGCCAAATTCTCCCTAAATGTTAACAAGCACAAATGTATTTTTGCATGGCAAACCTATTGCACTATCCATTTTCAGCTGTAACATGTAACTTGGGCTTACAGTCACTGAGATAATCTCTTTTGTTCCTAAAACATAAGGGTCACTATCTTTAGGCGTATTTATGAGATTGTTTAACATGGAATCATTTCTGGCGTACTTCAGAATTCGTTCTCTGAGAAAGCCTTCTACTGGAACACATGTTCTTGTGAGGAGAGGCCTGCAGGGACTGAGTCTGGAAATAAACAGTTTTATTGTCAATAGAAAGGTAAATAGAAACACAGAGGAGGAGAGGGTTTTTACAGCCACTTTCTAAAACTGTCAGCAGTCTCTGTGCCGGAGGAAAAGTGATTCATTGAAGAAATCAGCAAGACAGTTACCTAAATTCACTTTGAAGAATTAAGACATAATGGCAGATTTACTTAGGGCAAGAGTAAACATAAAGATAGGAAAATGCTTGCCTCAAATTGTAGGTGTCACAGACTACTTCACCGCGATGGCTGTAGAACCAATCTAAATCTAAATGCAATTTGACAATTCACCAAATGTGACAGCCATTTAGAAAATCCTTGTTCAGGAGCTTAATTGTGCAAAATGTTCCAACTGCGCTGTGCACCATCACAATGCACCATCGTATACACATTTTCATGCTTTACCTCTAATAGTGTAATAGTGAAATTGGTTGTTTACCAGTGGCAGTCCCTCCGCTAATGCAGAAGAGCGTCACCTCACTAAGAAGGTCAAAAAGTTAAAAATAAAATGATAATAAATTATTGGTATTATCATTTTAGTTTTACGTCCTTGCTCAGCTGGTGCGGGTGGAGCTGCTCTGCTCAGGGAGCAGGGCAGAGGAGGAGTGGTTTGCCCACTCCTGGTGCTCATGACGGGCTGGCCAAACCATCATGCGCACTTTGTATCTTCTCAAAGCAGGCTGCATTGCAACCTGCATGTAGAACATGCCCAACCTCCCATTCTTTGGCCAAGTGCCGATCCATAGCGCTCAGACCAATCACAACATTGCATTGCAGCGTTGTGATTGGTTATCAGGAAGCTGGGAGTTGGGTGCTTCCTGCTTCCTGCCCGGTAAGCGAGCGAAGAAGAGGACTGAGAGGAGGAGGCGGCAGCAGCGGCAGACAGGTAAGTGTACTTTTATTTTCATTCCCTCCCTCTGACCCCCTGTGACCTGCTCACCCCCTCGCCCCCCCTCCCACTGCCATTGAATTCCAGTCGCCACTGTTGTTTACAGCTGTTAGATATGGCAAACATGTAGTAGGGAGCGCAACATGAAAAACTATTTGTTATTGTTGCTAAAAGTGGGAAACACATCCCCCTACAGACTCATTACCCTTTATTCTCTTATTACATATGCATGCTGATGTCAGTACTTATCTATAATGAATAAAATCAATAATGAACACAATTTATAAAGTGAACAATTACCCCAAAAAGAGGCGTCATGGCGCTACACTGAAAATTAATGATCCTGGCCAATACCAAGATGAAAGCAGTGAACAGGTGGGTTTTTAAAGTTTCTGGGATTAGTTAAACAATATTCTGCTCGTAGCATAAGAGGGAGGGTATTCTATGTCTTGGCGTAACCACAGCAAAGGAAGGGCATCCAGTCTAGTTCTCCTAAACCTAGACATCGAAGCTAGATGAAGAGAGCCAGATCATAACATCCTGGATGGATTGTATTTGGAGAAAAAGGAGGGCAGGTAGCTTTCATTAGAATCAGCTCATATAGCCTTGCAGCAAAAACAAAGAGCTTTAGAGATAGCATATTTATCAACATGTAGCCAGTGAATCTTTGCAAGATAAAGAGAAATGTGGGTAAGTTTACTTAGGTCCAAAATCAAATGGGCTGAAACATTCTGACCCAGAAGGAGCTTTTCATTCAGATAGATGTGAAGACTAACAACCATGACATTGCAGTAATTCAACCTGGATGAAATCAGTGCATTTACCAGGATTTCCATCAAGAGATGGATAGGAAAGGCAGTGTCCTAATGATGCTCAGTAAAAGACAGCAGGCAAATGATTACTTGTTAACATGAACTACAAAGGACAACTGTGTTTAAAAAATGATGGCAAGATTGTAAGATGTCTGAGAAGGAGGTGGAGGGAACCCTAATGTGCCAGATCACCAATACGAAGACCACATGGCAGACTTATAATAGACTGAGACTTCAGTCTTGCAAGCATTCAGGGGTAGTGGATTGAATTTCATCTTGGTGGGCACAGTATCAAGACAGGAGTTCTTAAACTGCTTCTCAATGCTTAGCTGATGTGTGTCATTCTCTAAGTTAAAACCACCAGGCCAAACAAGCCAAAAAGGATAGCCAGCAGCGAAAAATAAAGATTGAATAAGGTCTGGATAAGTCTAAGCCCTGAGGAACACCAGTGGTGGTAGCTTTGACCGTGGAGCGAAAAGTGCCAAGAGATACCGT
Organism: Triturus cristatus; assembly: GCF_964204655.1. Lineage (NCBI taxonomy): Eukaryota > Metazoa > Chordata > Amphibia > Caudata > Salamandridae > Triturus > Triturus cristatus. Next base: position 518,367,444 of record NC_140588.1, read on the forward strand.
CTCTGCTTGATTCTTTAAAAAAGAATGAACCAGTTGAATGGTATTGCCTCTCCTCCTGAGACATACATAATGAGGCATACAAATGAGTGGATGGAGTCCTGTCAGCAGTGAAGGATTAAGCAGGTCAGGCAGCTGGACCATCAGTGCCTGCTGCGTCCCCTGTGAGCTTTCCCTGACTCCAGCTTCATTGTAAAAGCAGCGGAAGCGACTGACAGTGGAACTCCACGCATGTCTGTCACAGAGTGGAGTTACCAGTGCGCCTAAATAGCCTGGAACTGCTGCTGTCTATACAGTTGATAGTCCTACTGCCGCTTCTGTTTAACAATCCTTCTGCGGCCTGAAAGTTGGACAGGTTTACTTCCCTCTACCAGGGCTACAAGTAAGTCCATGTCAAATGACAGTACTCTACAGAAACTCCTTTCTCAATTTATCACGTCAGGCCTTAGCCGTGGTTCAAGGTTTTGTTTCCAGAATATTCTTACTAGTGGACTGCCTTCTGCAAAAGAGGTATAGAATCACATGTTCAGAAAACAAAGCAAACAATCACTGGCAAAGACAATCGGTCTCAATTTGTTGAGCTTTGCTGATGTTTTTTTCAGATGATACGCAGCGTTGCCAAAAAACAAAATTCTTTTATCTGATGTTATGCAGCTAAAAAAGAGAGAAAGAGAAATAAAGAAGGTGTGATAATTTGGCGTCTATCTTGGCTGTGTCATTTGTAGGAGTGCACATGCATGATGACATGCGTGCATACATCACCATATATGCATGCACCTAGGGAATTGCCCTTTTTATTTACCAATCCAACATTGTGGATGTCAGTCATAAAATTAAACAAATTAAAATTCCATTTGCCTGGAAGAGTTTTTTACAATGAGGAACAGCCCAACAACAACTGCAAACTGCGACCCCCCCAAAAAGATTGAAATATTTATTGAAAGGACGGTGAGGGATGGAGGAGCAATGAAGGAGGGGTGGGGAGAAGATGGATAGAAGCAGCTGGGAGTGGGTGTTGGATGAGGGAGCAACAGAGGCTTACCAAAATGCTTTTAGGAGTGTGGATCAACTTGGCAACAAATAGCAGCTGCTGGGCCCTCAAAAAATACAACTAAAACATTTTATTTGAGGGACCACAAGGGGTAGGGGAGCAAGACGTAAAAACAGGACTGGATGTCTGACTTGGGGAGACGGAAGACTCATTGGAGAAGCTGAGAGATCTGTGGATGGGTACAAAGATCCTCTTACTATATGGGATAAAATACCACCAACTGTACATTTAAAATACTTTTGCAAGATGCTTCAGAAAATGTGACTGGTTGCAGATTTATGCATCTATACCAGTATGGAACTCATGATGACTTGCAGAAAAATAATGTTGAGATTGCAAGTAAGGTATCAGTAGGCATACAATGACAATCTTTGTATTATGGTTATTATTACTTGACATTTAAATAGTATCTGAAAGCACATTAGAATGACATCCAAGAACGTTTCTTATTCTAGGGAAATGTTTCCTAATGGACCATCATAGACTGGAGTCTGAAAAGGTTTGTGGAGATCTGCTTTCAGGACAGCGAACAAATGGAGGTATTAAACACATCACAAGAGAGAACAAAACATTCTCTTATGTAGAAAGGACAGATTTACATGGTATAAACCACAGCATTTAGATTAAAACATAAGCATACTTTGGGGAAACTATTTGTGTAGACAGTGGCGGCTCCTCCGTTATGGCGGAGGAGTGTCGCCTCACTGCTTTCAAGCAGTGTGGGAAGAGGAAACATAACATGATAATCACTTTCAGTCATTATCATGTTATGTTTCGCTTGTGGGCAGAAGGGTGGGCGGGGCTGCTCTGCTCACAGAGCAGGGGCAGAGTGGTTTGCCCACTCAAGTGCGCAATGACCGTTTGGTCGGCCCTCTCGGGCTGCCTAAAGCAGTCAAGCACACTTCCCTGTTCTCCATGCAGGCTGCACTATAGCCTGCATGGAGAAAATCCCCACCCCTACAGCCCCTGGCTGAGCGCCGTGTCACGGCACTCAGACCAATCACAACGCTGCACTGCAGCATTGTAATTGGCTTAGGGGAGGGAGCCTGGCTTCTTGCTCCTGGAAGTGAACTCAGGAGAGCAGGAGCACAGAAGACACAGGACCCTGCCTCAAGGTACGTTTTTTTGAGCCCTGCTCCCCCCTCACCCATGCGACACCCCGTGGCCGCCTGCGACACTCACCGTGATCTCTATGACCCCCGTGGCCCCCGCACACGCCCCCTCACCTACGAGCCATGCCGGCCACCCTGTGGGTAAAGCTATCTTTTAGACTTTCATGTAGATTTATTTCCCGGGAGTACTTAACAGGAGCAGGGTCCACCACTGTAGTTAAGACTGAAAAATGAAATAACAGCTGGCAACTTAAACAAGAGCAGGCAAAATACAGCAGATACTACTGAAGAGAGAAAGGCGAATGAAGTGAGATAGTCTACATAGGTGAAGAGTCAATTATAAGCAAGCTGCGTACTGACAGTTTCAAAGTGAATGAGGAAGTACAAACACACCTATGCAAACTGCATCGCAGGCAGATCTGGTACAGTCATAACCAGCTGTTAAATCAAGTATGTGTGAACACATCATGGATGGGTTGCTGTACTTGGAATCCTGGCACCCCATATTCAAGAAGCCCATCATTGACGTTAGTAAACAGGGACATCTTGTAGGCGCGTTTACAGTCATAAACAATTTGCACATAATTCACAGTATGCGAAGTACTGGAACAAGTAAGACCAATCTGCACTCAGAGGAGGTGCCTGAAAAAGTGACCAAGAAAAAGTGACCTAGTTTTAGAACCCTCTAGAAGTTGGTGGAAAAGTGTCCTGATATGATTGCTGAATGAATGAGTGAATGATGTATAACGCACAACGATTACTGCAAGTGATGTCAGGCTGCTGACACACCATAGGGAATGTACAAAACAAGCTGAGAACAAGAGAGATATTAGAACGTATCTTGTGAATAGTAATGTTTTGATGGATTTGTGGAAGCAGAGAAAATTGGACTGACTACGAAGAGTGAGGGGAATTGTGTTCCATAGTTTGTAACAAAGACACAAGAAAGCATGACTGACCCATTGAGCTCAGCTACCATTACATGCTGTCAGTGGAGCACAAAGTATGGGAGGGTTGGTGCCAGGAAATAATTTTGTTACAGATATTTAGGGCCATATCTATGTATGGCTCGATGACAAATGCATAGTGTTTTGAAAGTGATATGCTTAATTGCAGGGAACCAGTAAAAAATAGACAGCTTTGATGGGAAGGCCAAGAAAGAGGCAATTACTGTAGTCAATCAGGGACACTGTGACCGCTTGAATGATTGTCCTATACAGTTGGGAGGAGAGCGGTGGGAGACTCTTCTGTAGTAACTTGGGGGCATATGCACAAGGACTTATCTCCGATTATCTCCACCTTAACGCATCAATAGTGGAGATAGATCTAACACCCCATTCACAAGCTGATGCAAACTGCAGACATCGCCAGTATTCCTGCGATAACTGCCTCAAAATTTATCTCCATGGTGGACACCACCAACTAACCCTAATGAGATGCAGAGTAGGTGTTCCCGTGAAAACACACACGAAAAAACCACAACACCACTTTCACAACGAACTGACAGATCTGCGAAGCGAACCAAAAACAGGCGATAAGCCCCGGTAGCTGCAGGTATTTAACACCTGCCTCAAGCAGGTGTAAAGACGGACGACTACCTGCAGTAGGCAACGCACACAGCCACACCCGAAGAACAAACAACACCATGGAGCTACTCATCTTTCAGCTCGAAGCCCCAACAGGGCCACAACACCCACCGCCACCACCCCCAGGACCGCCACCACCCCCAGGACCCGGACCACCACAGAGGCAGCAAGAGTAAGACAGTGGACCTATTGAAAATGCACCATTCTCACAGACCTAATGCCCGAGGAAGTCATTGCCCACTACAGGCTCAAAAGGACAACAATCCTCCGCATCATGACCCACATCGCCCACAGGCTGACGGTCTCAACGCAGTGGAGATCCAACATCCCTCCGCAGACAAAGCTACTGGCTGTGCTGCACCTGTTGGCCTCTGGTACTTTCCAACCAACAACTGCCAGAGTCGGAGGTGTCTCACAGCCAGCCCTATCAAAGTTCATCACACCTGTTCTGGATGCCATCCTCAGCATCATACTCCAGTACCTTCACTTCCCCAACACAGCGCAGGAACAGCTGGAGACAAAGCAAGGCTTCTACGCCATAGCCGTATTCCAGGCCATGTTGGGGGCAATCGACTGCACACATGTCCCACTTGTGCCCCCTGCAGATACTGCACACCACTACCGCAACAGAAAGCACACACATTCCATCAATGTGCAGGCAAGAGTGAACCACCGGGGACTCTTCACCAATGTTGTCGCCAACTAGCCAGGCAGTGTGCATGATTCCTTCATCTTCCGACAGTCCACCATCAATCAGCGCTTCCAGGATGGCACATATGGAACTGGACTGCTCGTTGGTAAGTGCCAAATCAACACATCACACACCCCAAAGCCACCAACACACAAGGCACAACTGTGGAAATGCACATGTGACCAAACCACATACAGCATGTCAAACTACACAACCACCTACCAGACACAACACCACTCCATGGTCATCCTGGGCTACCCCTGCACCCAATACAGACATATCATGGCACCACAGCCACACAACAGCTGAACGTGTGGAGATGCAGAATGCAGCCATGTGTGAAGGATGCAATGGGAAAGTACATAACGACAAGTGAGGTGTAGATATGCAGGACAGACATGGGAATGCAAACCACAGACATGACCATGCAGACCACAGCTGCTGGTGACTGGAGAGTGGTGAGCAGTGGACGCAACCATGTCACCCCAGGCCGTGGGTCAGATAGCGGAAGTGTCGCACGCTGCGTCCCTCCCTGTGTGCGTGAGCGTAGTGGGTTGGCCCTTAGTACGCCACGGCTGCACAGGGGTGTGGTCAAAAACCCTGTTGCGCAGAGCGCGTTTCACTCCCGGGAAGGCCAACGTCACTGACAGTGCAGCGCCACGTGGCCTGCTGCACCCCAGGATGCTGAAGCACAGACCAGGCCTGCCTGCCATAGAGCACCAAGGCCGCACTGCTCACCTGACGACACCATCGTGTGTCAAAGAGGGCCCACCATGTGCCAGTGCAAGCTCCAAGCCCCAGTCCCGTGACCTCTGCAGTCTCCGCAGGCCATCGCTGGCCTCCCCGACGCTGGCCCACATCACTCCTTTCTTATTAACATACTCCACCGGCGTCCGCTTCGGCCCAGTAGGTCCCACATGTGGAACTGTGTCCTGAGTCCTGAATGGCAGTGACCTCAAGTCCGTGGCAACGGCCACAGCACCAGACTCTTCGATCAGTGAGGCATAATTCCATATCGCAGGCCTGTGACACGTGGTGCCACTAACCCTGTTCAACGCAAGCCGGCGACACGTGGTGCCACTAACCCTGTTCAATGCAAGCCGGTGCCGGTGACACGTGGTGCCACTGACCCTGTGCGCCATGAGTGACCGTCATCCTCCGGGGGAACATCGTTGGTGTCTGAGCCTTTGGCCTGGGGGTTGTCATCAGCAACGTGCAGGTACGGACTTGGTGTCTGGCATGGGTCTGTGGCATTCATGTCCGCCATGTTGCCAGACACAGCTGGCATGTGCCCTCTGCATCATGCCTTGGGGTAGACCTCCCATTCTCCCCCGTGACACTCCGCGGAAGGCACCTATGACACATGCGAGGCCCTGCTCTGCCCTCATGACCCTACCCCAGTCTCCCGCTGGTCAGCATCCTGTGGAGGTGGGCCCTTGTCGGCCGCTGTGCAGCCGAAGCTACTAGCCCTGTGCGACTCGAGTCATTACCCCTTGTTGTTCTGACATTGCCTGTTGACTGTTGGAGTTGTTGGGAGCACCAGCTACTCCCTAAGGGCTGGCTTACACTCACCCCACACACAGCCAACACAGGCATCACTGGATTAGTGGGCCTGACATCACATCCTGCCGAACCAAGCATTGACTCTTTTCTCCCTGCACTGTCACAGGTGATCAAGGATATTCACTCTGCCCTTGGATGATGGCACCCCTCCGAGACCCGGACACACCCGCCCAGAGGCAGTACAATGCGGCCCACATACGCACCAGGGGCATAGTTGAATGCACATTTGGTGTGTTGAAGTCACGTTTCAGGTACCTGGACGGCACAGGTGGAAAGCTCCTGTACAACCCGGACATTGTGTGCAAGATGATTGTTGCATGTTGTGTGTTTCACAATATCTGTGTTTGCACCAATGCCCCATGGATCCCAGTTTCAGAGGTACCGGATGATGATGGTGACGATGGGGCAGGTGGCCCACATCCCACTGCAGCTGCGGCAGGAATGGCCCGTAGGAACACCATCATTGACCCTTACTTCTCATGAGCACGTCGCATTGTGGCCGTCCATGGCAATCATGGGACAATACAAGATGTCCAGTTTCACAGCATGTGTGATTAAAACATATTTGAAGGTTACAGGATGAACTTGTACATTGTCATGTTACACTTTCCTGCAGTTTAAGATGTGATTTGCCATGTTGTGCACATTTGCGGAACCAGTTGCGTTCTGTTGTGGAGGTGTTTCTGTTAGTACCGGGATGTTGTCAATGTCGAGGTGCACTTCTGCTTATGTGCGTATGCTGCACGGTGGGAGAGTCACTCCTGCGGCTCTGATTTGTCTGCCACTGGTCTCTTTCATGCGGTGTGCCTGTCGGTTCTGTTCTTCCACGGTACATGGATGTTGTGGGGTACATGTTGCACTCTGCAGTCGGTCAGGGTGCATCCGTGGTACTCCGCAGTTGATGTATTTTTTTCGACCTGAAATGGCCAGCCAAACAGATATGCACAGTGTAGGCAGAGCCCACCACTCTCCCTCCAGCCTATCATCACCCTGGTCCCACCCCAAACCATGGTACAAGCTAAATAAAATGATAATAAAGCAGGTTTTATCTATACATTTTTTAAAGTGCTGGCAGGTGGGGTGGCACACCTCCGCCATAGTGGAGGAGCCGCTGCTGGCCACGCTACCAGCGTGTGAGTACAGGTTATCTCAGTTGTGTATCTAGCTTACCCTAACTAGAGTGGTGGGTTTTTCCTGGCTTGGATGTAGACCTTAGCCAACCAGAAACCCAATTTCTAACATGGATTTACACCAAATCACAAAAATCGCACTTTCTGGGTAAGAATCAGGCTTTCTGACAAATTTGGTATCATTCCGATCAGCCTTTTGGTTGTAGAGGTGCCTAAAATTTGCTATGGAAATTGCATGGGGAAATTGACAGATCCCCTGAAACCTACAAGGAATGAATTGAGGTGGATTAACTTTTTTGTAACATTTTTGTGAAGAGTCATCAAATGGCACCATAGTTAGCAGGAAACAAAAAAAATTATTTCCTATGGTCCTAAATGTAAATACGCAGTTTATATATTTTTCATTTTATTTTTTAGGTGGGCTGCTTTCACCACTTGTTTTTTACTTTTAACCTCTTTTTCATCTCTTCTCTTCCCTCCCCTTTACTTTTACCTCCCTTTACCTCTTCTCACCCCATAACCCTAAAATTGCCCTAGCCTCCCAATATGTATACCCACCCTAACCCCTAAAATTGCCTTAGCCTCCCATTATGTATACCCACCCATGAACCCTTAAAGCACCCTTACCTCCCTTTACCTCTTCCCACCCCTAAACAATAAAGGTACCCTTACCTCCTTTGACCTCTACCTATCCCTCAGCTCAAGTATTACAAAATCTCCCTTACCTCTTCCCATCCCTAAACCCTAAAATTGCCCTTGCCTCACTTTACCTTTACCCACTCCACAGCCCTAAAATTACCCTTACCTCTCTTTACCTCTACTCTCCTCCAAATCCTAAAATTATCCTTGCCTCCATTTACCTCTACATACACCAAAAATATTAGTTATACCTCCCTTTACCTCTACCTACACCTTTACCCTATTTTTTTGATAACATAAAAAATTGTTATTGAAAAAAAGACATTCTTGTGTGGTAAATTGCTGTGTGGTATAGGATGAGTGGTAAAGGTTAAAATCTATAATACGTATGTACTTGTGTTGTAAAGACTGTTTGATAAGGGTTCTGCGTGGTAAAGGCTGCATGATAAAGACTGTTTTCCCTCCACTGAAGACTAGCAGTGTTCCACAGCAGTTGTAAGAGTGCAGGAATGCTGCTGGGATGTGAATGAGCCCTGAAATGCCCACAAACAAATTGAGGGGAGTGAAGAGGTGCTGTAGGGCATGAGTTAACCCTCCTCTGACACAGAACTTTACACAAACTATAGAGCCCAACTCGATTGGATAAATCTAAGAAACCTTACCACTTTTCGTAAGAACCTAAAAACCTGGTTATTTTAATCCGGCCTTGCCTATGCTGTCCTACCTGTAGCCTAAGCGCTGGGAATCCCTTTTTGGATAGCCATGTGCTCTACAAGATTCTTAATAACATAATAATAATAACCCTCCCCTCGGCCTAAGGAGAAAAGAATCCTTTTGCTTTAAAGAACTCTCCCCCACCAGGGTTCCCCCTGGTGGCCTGCTTTATCACAGCGATCCTTTAGTTCTGTTTCAGAACGGGGCATGCTATAACCTGTGAGGTGCACTGGAGAACTCTGTTGGAAAAGGAATACGGGAAAACTGGAAAAGATAGGAGGCCCCAGGGCTGTAGTTACCTCTACTTCCTCTAATGGTCAACATGTTTCTGCCACTTATGTTCCCAAATGCTCATGGCATTGGTCAGGATCGATTAAACTACCAGAATCAACACTTATTCCATAATGCTGATGTAACCAGTGAATTTACCATACATACATTTAGCACACCTAAACCACGTACTTGGTGTCCGTAAATAGGTATATATGAATGTATGCATGCACGAAGTGAGGTATTGTAGACGAGCAGGTCAGGGGGGAATTTGGAGTGTATGCGACGACAGGCACGCCTCTTCTCCGTATACTTAAGGAGCATTGCTAAAGGGCACATGCATCAGTCTAAATACCGGTCGCAAAGGGGCAGATTCATTCCTATGGGCCCATAGGAATGAATGGGAAGCTATTCCTTCTTTGGGAATCACAATTTACAATTAAGGAATATGTAGGAATCACAATTTTTCTAGCGGTTCCTACATGCATAAAGAATTGCGATTCCTAAATAGCGATTTCTAAAAATTCGCTATTAAGGAATCATAATTCCCTATGTTGATGCATGTGCCCCTAAATGCTTTAATACATACCCATTTACAGACACCAAGTAGGTGGTTTCGGTGTTCGTTTATTTAATTACACTTATTTGTCTACCGTACCTTGATTTATTTGACTTACTTAACACTTTAGCTAAAGAGGTCGCTAAAGGTAACAAGCAAGGTTTGCAATGCAATCGGTCTCGCATTTGTGAACGTTAGAGCTATTGTCATTGTAAATGGAATAGTTTTTTACTACAGGAGTCTAAAGGACTAAGAATGAGGAATTACCACTGGGAAGAGAGACACAGCTGCAGCACTGCCTAGAGTACTTAGAATGAGGAATAGCCATTCTGAAATGGAAGTTATAGATGCTGGTCCTAACAGTATTCCCTATTATCTGCATGCCCTCTTTTTTCTGCACCCAAAAGAAGCAGAGATCTTGTGGCCTGTCCAATAATTACACTGGCACCAGAAAAAGGAACCTCAATAAGCGGACCAGAAACGTGTCTGGTGATAAAGGAACAGTAAAACGACTCCGTGTTAACACCTCTCCCCACCCTTGCATGGGCTTAAGCTCAGTTTAATTAGGAATGTGTGTAAACAACACTCTTTTTTCAGAATTCTTGTTTTAACAGTGAGCATAAGGAGCAGAATGTCACCTTTGGGTTTGCATCATATAGTACAGCTTGAAATGTGTTTTCCATACACATATGATAATAGCTGAGTTAAAACTGTATATATATTTAAGAATGGGAAAATAAACCCAAAAGTAATTATTAACTAATAAGACAGCAACAACACATGTTATAGAACAAAAAAATAGGGTGAGGATGGCACAACATCATTTTGTTTGCACAGATCCGAGGCGCTCTCAAGCTGGCAACAAGTGCAATACAGCTAACTAGCTGCTCATAACTTCCTGCTATAAAGAGGGGCAGGTCACATTTTCCTAGAGTGAGCTTTTATTACATAAAGTGTGCTTCTCTTTTTAAAGTCTCGTTTTTGTGCCGCAGCCCGCTGTCACATGTAATGTGAGTAGTGAAAACAACGTAGTCCTCCTGCTGGAAAGAACAAAGCACACTAAAAACTCGAGTTTAAATACAGGTGACCATGTCCTGCAAGATCCAGCCTTATTAGGAGCATTTATTTCTAAGAAATATGAATTGAACTCAAATGCGTAGAAAATGCATGGGGTCCTTGCACAGCCTCGACCTAGCCACCCTCTTGTGTATGGTTTGAAAGTGTGAGCTAATGTTTTCATCCCATCACAAATATGTTAAACGAGATACAAGAGTGTTCTATACAAGAAGCGTGTATTGCTAAAAAAATATTTAATGAACCCAAACCCAAAGAAAAATGCATGGGGTCATTGCACAAACTCGACCTAGCCACCCTCTGTGTGTGGTTTGAAAGCATGAGCTGATGTTTTCACTGCATCCATCACAAATATGTTACCCGAGACAAGAATGCGCTACTAATATATTACTGAAATATTCATGACCTAAAATATTTATTACTCATCACTAAACTACAGCAAAAAATGAACAAGATCCATTAAAAGTAAAAGCAATAGTAAAAACAAATTTGGAAATGTACATTTATTTATTCCACCAGAGACTTCGGTACTAAGGCAAACATGAATGAAAATAGAGATCATGCCGAAAAAATATGAAAATAAAGTATACTCACCTGTTGTTTTAAAATGTCCATGGGGTATCTTTATTAGGGACAGGGAGGGGACTCTAAAACAAGAGAAAAAAAGGCATAGGGGCTAAGGCCGAGGTTTGAGAGAGCACAATAGGAGGCTGTGATAAGAGAGTCACTGTTTGGAGGCGAGCTGTTCATTTTAGCCCTTGGGGTTGGAGGCGGCGATCAATGTGATTTGTCGCAGTCAGATAAACCGAGGGGCCACCTGGCGCCAATGTCTCTGCTATGTGCTGCTAAGCGGGACAGCGGACACTCACCAGTTGGTTTCAAACACAACATGGAGTGGATGAAAACGAAAGTATTGCTTCTGGCAAAAATAGGAGCCTGTTTATTAACTTTATAAGGCATTTTAAGGGAGGACTTTGATACCTGCTACTAAGGCGCTAATAGGTACAGGGGCACGCTTATTTTATATATTAAGCACAGACCCGCCCCTTAAAATTGCTGTAATAAGCAGAACATGAAACAATATTTCACCAAGCTGTTTCTTTGATATAGATTTGTTGTGGCTATAGTGTAACATCCAGAGCTGATGACTTTGGAACTGGGGACCTGGGTTCGAGGCTCTGTGTCAGCTCTCCCTATGCCTGAACTATATTAGATGCATGCCACGAGGCTGAGTGAGCTTGTATCATTAGCCAGAGAGTGCATCCTACACACGAACTGATGAAGTTGATTCTACATCACAAACAATACCTAAAGTGCACAGATTAAAATAAATGAAAGAATAACTGAGTTTATAGAAGCCAATCTTTGTTATTCAACATTGGGGGATTCCTGGCATAAGAGTGAAACGTCTTACAACAAATAAACTTGCGAGTACGGAAAACATCAAAGAAACTGGAGTAAAGCAGCTGATAACCCTGTAGCTGAAGCCAGGAAGGAGGAGGAGGGAACATGCGAGGATAAGAAATATTAAAGACGACAACCGACAATTCTAAAACACGAGCGAGTTTACAACAAATAAACTTGTGGAGTACGGAAAACATCAAAGACTCTGGTGACACTGGCGGAAAGCAGCTGATACTTGTAGCTGAAGCTAGGAGGGAGGAAGAGGGAACATGCGAAGATGCTGACATTCCTATTACACAAGCGAGGCAAAAGAATGTAATAGTGTGTCGAAGACAACATAAATTAGCAGAAGTGAAAACCTACAGTTAATAGGCTTAGTAGCAATGGGTTGTAACAGCACACCAACAGGCAGGACAGATGTAAGCCACTGATCACGAAAAAGCAAGGATTTCTGAAGGGCAAATAAAAAAACTAATGAGAAATGGTGGGTGTTCTCTAACCCCACATAGTAGTTACTGCATGTCTCAAAGAGACAGCGCATGTGCTGTCTAGGCGAGACCTAAAAAAGTGGGAAGGTGAAGGAGAGTCGGAGGTTGGGCATGAAGTTGGTCTTTAGCCTTCACAAAAACTTAAGTAAATTAGAGTATTAACTGCATATTTGCTGTGCTTATCGAAGTGGAATCTATCTCTAAATTCTGGAAACGTACTGTTTCAACTTCCATACTCAGCATATTCTTACCAGAGACTAACTGCTGGAAAATGTTTATAGGCAGGACCTAAACTTAGGAAAGTTTGTTTGCACCCCTTTGTGCCTTTAGAGTCCAAATTTCTGTTGCTCTTTGTTAATAAATTTAAAGGTTCGGTGTATCTATTTTTTTGCCTCCAAATTGTAAAGATTCTCTTCCATCACATCCCGATCTTGCTCTTTGTTGATACATTTAAAGGATCGTTATATCAATCTTTTTTTGCCTCCTGATTGTAAAGATTCCCTTCTATCACATCCTGGTATTACATAACCAGGCACTCAACTCACAGACAGCTGCAAATTTACTTAAATACTTTATAACTTTAAAAAGGAAACATAAATTAAATCAGCATCTAACTGGGCACCCAAAGTGCAAGCAAAAGACATAGTCGACATTTAAAGTTCTTTGTTTCTGAAGTGAAAGGAACTATTTGTAAGCAGAAGTGAATAATGTTCACAGACTTTGTGCAGTGAATCAAAATTACAGGAACCCCTTACCCGATGTTGTATGCTATGCTGGGCAGAAGCAAATTGTAATTGACAAATTCACATACCAGTGGATGAATCCCTCTGACTGAAAGGCCAACTCATTTTTTAACCACATTTAAGTGATTTTGGCCATAGCTGGCTGTCAGTTGAGAAATAAGTTAGTTGCTCCTTAGACAATAACTTGCTGTCCCCGTTTTTTATACTCATTTGAAATATTTTATTTAGAAAACCTGTTACAAAATGGAGAAACTACTACATTTGTCATCAATTAACATGGAACAGAAGCTAACATAGTTAAAGTGTGTCTTACTGATGAGAGGATAGTAAAACTTAACTCCTGGAAATATTTTGGAAGCACAAACTAGCTCCTAAATTCTGTGAGGAGCCTTGCAGACAACAGATGGAAACACATTAATTGGTGCTTCAGATTTAGCAGCCACTTGAATATCACGAACCAATATTTTGCTTTCAAACAAAAGCCCAAATATAGTCACAGAGGTCTTCAGTGGGGTCAAGAGGAATGGACAATTTGATTTTACACTGGATTTGCGTTGCAAATCATGCTAGCATGGTTGTATTGGTAAAATTAAACCTAGTTAACAGAAAAGTGCCAAAGCTGCCTCATCAAATAATCTAGTTTCCAAACGTTCTTGTGCATAAAATTTATCTTGTTTTAATTGAGTGTTTGCCTATGGGATCAACGTGGAATTTTAGGTCTAGTTATGAGATTCAAACATATATGGACTGGCAGTATATTAATTGTCCTAATGTTGCATGACATTGTGCCAATTTGGTCTGCAGTTTGATCATGGCTTATTTAGAAAATGTTATGTATTTGTCAAAGTGAAGGTAATAATAGCATTGAATGTTTTTTCAAAGGGGCGTGTTGCAATTTATTTAAGTGCAATTGCATAAATTATCCTCATTGAGTATCATGGCAACATAATTTTTGTTGTAAAAGGGATTTGCAATCATTTCCAATGCTGGATCTGGTCCTTTTTGGATGGGTCAGTCCCAGATTTCTGCCGTCTGTTGCTGAACCTGTCTTCTCTCTGCACATTTTCCTTGCTGAACAGTGGTGAGATGCTTATGCTGTCTCCCTCCAACATGGTACAATTGGCCTATACCTGATTGGCACACGTAATTTACTTGTAAGCCTGTAGTAAATTGTACTACTATGGCCTGTAAATTAAATGCTTCCAGTGAGCCTGCAGCGCTAATTGTGCAAACTGCTGAAGAAGCCTTGTAAAACATGTCACATATATGTCAACCCTAAGGTAGGCCCATAAGACTTATAGGGCAGGGTGCACTGTATTTAAAAAGTAGGACGTGTCTACGTGTGTTTTACATGTACTGGCAGTGAAAATCTCCTAAAGTTGTTTTTCACTGTTGCAAGACCTATCTCTCCAAATGACTAACAATGGGTTACCTTATTACATCTAATAAGTGATAACTTTTGATCCTGAGCAGATAGAAATATGCTGTTTACACTCAAACAAATTTAAATTTAAAGTCCTCTTTAATAGTAAAGTTGGATTTTAAGTCACAATTCAGAAAATGGCACTTTTAGAAAGTTAAAAATATAGAGGAACGGTTGTATTCTCTTTGTAATTTTTGTTTGTTTCAGGATGTTTTGTCATTTAGCCGTATCACGAGGTTTGTTTGATGTATTTAGATTCGACACAGTAATGATGTCAAGTCACGAGATGAGTTGGAAATAGTTAGGATGTTTGGGTTACATTTAGATGCAAAAGACCGATTGAGGAAGTGAATTTGAACAGAATTGGGTGGTGCATTATGGGAGAGAGAGTTTCTGGTCATCATTGTAGGGAAGCGGCGTAACTCCTGAGGCTTGAGCCGGGAGTCTGTCGCTTTGCGCTAGTTGAATATCTTGAGCATTGGAGGGGGTGCAAAGTGATTGTATTGTATTTTTACGTGTTCTTAATCATTTTAAAATCGTGTTGTTTTGATTTCATTGTACTTCTGAAAAATAACTACTTTAATTACCCACCAAGCGGCTACATTACTACATTACTCTGAGCTTACTTGCATCTCTTTTAGTGGAAGGCTCTTCCCCCGCTCCTGCTCCCCGGTACCTTCTCCATCCACCCGACCGCCATCTTGGGGGTAGCGCAGGGAGCAGTCTAGTGTCTGCTTCCCTGACGCTACTAAAGTGGGGCATGGTGCGAACGCGCAGCGGCGTAACTCCTGAGGCTTGAGCCGGGAGTCTGTCGCTTTGCGCTAGTTGAATATCTTGAGCATTGGAGGGGGTGCAAAGTGATTGTATTGTATTTTTACGTGTTCTTAATCATTTTAAAATCGTGTTGTTTTGATTTCATTGTACTTCTGAAAAGTAACTACTTTAATTACCCACCAAGCGGCTACATTACTACATTACTCTGAGCTTACTTGCATCTCTTTTAGTGGAAGGCTCTTCCCCCGCTCCTGCTCCCCGGTACCTTCTCCATCCACCCGACCGCCATCTTGGGGGTAGCGCAGGGAGCAGTCTAGTGTCTGCTTCCCTGACGCTACTAAAGTGGGGCATGGTGCGAACGCGCAGCGGACGCGCGCAGCGGGCGCGCCGGCGGCGCGCCGAAGGCGCGCCAAAGGCAAGCCCGTCTGCGCCCGTCCGCGCCCTGACGGGACCTAGGGCCACCCCTCTTTCTTCTGGCTCTCTGATCCCTAAACTCACGTATTCACGTTCTGCTCTGTATAGCCTCCAAGTGCCTCCAGGGCCTCATTGCTCTCGCTTATGCTGTAACGATGTCCCTCTGGTCTGTTCCTCTTGCGCCCTAGCTCTTACATCCCTCCCCTCGGAGTGGTGTATCGCCTCTGCCTCCTTTTGGAAAGCTACTCCCTCTTCAGTGACAGCACACCCCCCCGATCCTGCTCTCGATCTTAGTTTTATTAACCTAAATTGTAGATCCTTGCCCAAACACAAAAGGGACATATTTGATCTTCTTACACTATCTAGTCCGTCAGCCCTATTTTTAACTGAGACCTGGCTAAATGACAGCTCCGGCCCTGATATCGCTACTGCTCTCCCCGATGAATACACGTTTGTGGGACGTAATCGAACATCGGGGGTAGGTGGGGGCATCGCTATCATTTACAAGAGGTGTTATTCCTGTAAATGGGAAGATCTGGACATTCCCAATTGTGAAGCTGGCAGTTTTAAATTGTTACTATCCCCTAATTTCACTCTGTCAGGCGTCCTTTTGTATCGTCCACCTGGTGCGGCCGCCACCTGGGCAGCCTCCTTTCCTGAGCTCATTGCTCCCTTTCTGTTGGAAACTACCAATTTTATGCTGTTAGGTGATCTTAATATTCATTTTAATGATACCCTATGTTCTATTAGCACACATCTTATACAGGACCTTGCTGCTATTAACTTAAGTCTGCTCAATTCTGGCCCAACTCATAAAGGCGGTAATCTTCTTGATCCAATTTTCACTAATCTGGATACTGTAAATTGTTTACCCTCTAGGCCTATTATTTGCTCAGACCATTTTATTGTAGAGTTCTGTATTAAAATAGCGGGTGCTACTTGCCTTTCCGACAATACTCATCCCTCTAGAATCCGTAGGAACTGGCAAAAACTCAATTTGGAGCACCTTAATAACTCCCTTTTAAAGACCATGCCTCAACTTCTTAACATCCCCACGGATGATGTTATGACAATCCGCACCTGGCTTACGTCTGTGCTCGACCTCTGCCTTCCAGCACGCAAATGTAAGCAAAATTTTCTGCACCCCCCTGCCCCCTGGTTCAACGAACAATTAAAAATGGAAAAGTCCCGCTGCAAAAGACTGGAGCGTATTTGGAGATCTAACTATTCTCTTGCAGATAAAGAAAATTATAAAACTGCACTCCACAAATATCACGCCTTTTGTAAATCTACTAGGGCCGATCATGTCAACAACACTATATTGAAAGCCCAGAATCGCCCCAAAGCTCTTTTTAAGGCAGTCTAGGAACTATCAGGTATGGCCTGTGCTCCTAAAGCCCCCTGTTTGGATAGCACTCAATGCAATTCCTTGGCCGACTTTTTTATGCAGAAAATTGATAACATCTACGCGGGTTTTGGAGCCCCACTATCTGCCCCACCTTCATCCAGCCTACCCTCACAGAACTATGACCAACCACTTCTTCTGGATGATCCGGCTCAGTTACCACTCCCCCTCTTAGATAAGTGGGTCCCCATTTCTATGCCCGTTTTCCAGAAATTGTTGGCGGAGATCAAATCTGGTTCTCCCCTAGATCCCATGCCCCCACAGATTTTTTGTTCTCTAGCCCCTGCTTCACTTGACTGCATCTTGGCTCTTCTGAATGCTTCTCTCACCGAAGCTATTGTCCCTATTGTCTGGAAACATGCGATGGTCGCTCCACTTTTGAAAAAAGCTAACGCAGACCCTAGCAATCCAGCCAACTTCCGGTCGATCTCCTTACTTCCCGGCCTCTCGAAGGTGCTAGAGAAGCACGTTAATCGTCAACTAACTACTCACATTGAGTCGGCGAACGTCCTCCACTTCTCCCAATCTGGTTTTCGGACGGGCTTCTCCACTGAGTCCACCCTTCTGGGAGTTACGGAGACAATCAGACGTCAGGTGGATGGAGGAGAGACGGTGGCACTCATCCTTTTGGATTTGAGTGCCGCTTTCGACACCGTCTCTCATACCATCCTCCTTTCTGCCCTGAGGTCTGTTGGAATTTCTCGCTCCGCACTTCCTTGGATTTCCAATTTTCTCTCGGACCGCACTTTTCAGGTTTTTTCTCCTTCCTCGGTGTCCTCTGTTCATAATATTCCGCACGGTGTCCCCCAGGGTTCTATTCTTAGTCCCCTATTTTTCAATCTTTACATTAGACCTCTTGCTTTTCTTGCTGTACAGTCTGGACTATCTATTTTTTCGTATGCAGATGATACTCAAATCATCTTCTCTCTCTCTGCTAATCAACACTCCCCCTGTTCCTCTCTCAGTTTAGGGCTCACGAACATTGCCAATTGGATGACTACCAACAAATTGAAGCTGAATGGAGATAAAACGGAGTTGCTCCTGTTTGGGCCTGACTCCGCTCTCTGGGGCCCTCAACATTGGCCTCAGCAAATGGGTCCTTTACCGGTCCCGGCAACTACAGCTCGCAATCTCGGGGTCCTCTTTGACAATCAGCTATCCATGAGACAACATGTGATTAAAGTCGCAGCCACCTGTACTACTATTATCAGGTGGCTGAGGAAGATTACGTGGATGCTCCCTCAAGACACCCAGAAGCTTGTGGTCCAGGCCTTAGTGACATCTCGGCTGGACTACGGTAATGTCCTACTTCTGGGCGCCTGCAAAGAGGTCTCCCGGAAACTCCAATTGGTACAAAACATGGCTGCCCGACTACTGTGCAATTTGCCCAGATCTGCACCTGTTTCCTCTGCTCTGCGTAGCCTGCATTGGCTACGCATAGAATCTAGATCTAAATTTAAAGCTTTATGCTTTATGCATCGCATTAAAGCAGGTAAATCTCCCCATTACATATCCACTTTAGTTCACCAATACTGTCCCTCGCGTACTCTCAGATCCTCCTCTCAGTGTAGATTCACTGTTCCTCGTTTTAAGCGCACCAGAATTGGTGGGCGCTCTTTTTCGTATTTGGCGCCCTCACTCTGGAATTCACTTCCTATTCCTTTGCGGTCTGAAATGTGCTATCTTAAGTTCCGCAAAGGAGTGAAAACTTGGTTGTTCTCCTCATAACTCTCTCCTTGTACCCTTGCCTGCTCTTCATTGCTATGCTTCAGCGCCGGGAAACCTACGGGTAGCTGTGCGCTTAATAAATCTATATATAATAATAATAATAATAAGGTCGCATGTGATTGGTGGGGTTACAGTCACGAGTTTTGAGTTTAGAATCGCGCAGCGAGTCTATTTAAGAGCATGAGAGTGAGCGCAGCTGTGATTACGAACTAATAGTCATGTAGAGGGAGGAAGCAGCTGACTCACGGAGACCAGTATAAGGAGGTCAGACTACTGGTGGTGACTTTTGTGTGAGGTAAAACAGAAAGTGAGAGGGTACCAGGGTAAACGGAAGGACAGTTGAATAACGAGAGAGGGGGCAAGTGTCTTTTGTGGCATGGCACCAGGATAAGTGTAACAGTGGGGTACTTATAGTTTGGGGAGGAGCACAGTTAAGTGTGGGGGTATCTATTGATATTATTTAAATTAGGTAGTATTGCGTTCAGGGATATAGAGACGGTCATGTGATTTTTGTAACTGATGATCTGTTTGAAATATTAAACAACGTGCATACTACCATGATTAGTCATACTGTTTATCATATTTGTTTTCAGCAACCCCTGACGAAGAGCCAAATGGGCTCGAATTGCATTGGGTTTTATACTGAGTCAACTTCAAACTGGTTGATCTGCTCGTACCGTTGTATAAAGCCTGGAATGGCGTGCAGTTGGTATTGGAAATTTTAAATAAAGACTGCAGATTCAATCACCCTGTCTCCATTGTGATGAAAAAAAGCAGTAAATTGATGAAGTAACGATCTATGAAATGTTTATGATTACATGAGTTAATATTGGAGGACTTGGATTACCAGAACGCATCAGTGGGATAAATTCCCATTTTTTGCTGTGCGACAGTGTAGAGCTCGAGAGGAGAGTTCTTATTAAATACTTTTAGAAAGTTAGCATTTTCTTGTCTTAAACATGTTTGCCTTCTGTCAGTTAAGGGTCACATGACTGGGAATGGATCTGCTGTGAGGGTTTGTGTATTGCTTCCAGATAGTACTACATAGGAGGCATAGGTGTGAACAGGATGTACCATCCTGGCAGGATGACTTAACCTAGCCCCAGTTACACTTGAAAGTGCTTTGCTTCCTGCCGACACAAAGGAAGATGCTAGCAGACCTCCCCAGCCTTTTATCACCCCCAGACAGTTGAGAGCATTGACAGAGGAAACCAGAACCAGATGTGAGAACCAGATTTGAGGATATGATAGGGAATCCCAACACACAAAGGCTGGCACCAAGTATAAATATGGGACCTCCAGAGCTACACTTCAACACACTCCCAGACGTGTGGAAGGTACTTAAGAAGGACTGCCCTGCTGCCAGAGGACTGCCTTGCTGCCAAGGACTGCATTGCTGTCTGAGAAGGAAGATTAACCTGATTGCCTTCACCTCAGGCTAAACCAGAGTGACTCCAAGGCTCAGTTGGCTGATCTTCTGTCTGAGCTACAGGGACGCAGCAATCTTCAGTGGTCTCCCTGCAAGTGCCCAGCTTCTCTGCTGCAACTGGACTAGCCTGGACCTAAACCTATACCTGCCTGAGCCCTGCTGACCTCTGCTGGATTGAATCCCTGATCCTAAAGATGTACCTCTCTAGGTCCTGGCACCCTGACTGGCATCAGAATGTACTCCTCTGCAAGAAAAAATGAAAATCCACACCCCTTGGCTCGTTGCAGCCACTAACCACCAGTTTGCACCGGGATTGTGCTGACTGCAATGACCATCAATGCAAAGCTCTGGTGAGACCTGGTCTTTGTGCTAAAGCAACCTCAAGTGAAAGACCGGCAAGGTGAGAGCTTTATTTCGCATTACAGCAACAACAGCCCGCAGTGACCATCAATGTAAAGTTGTAGCAACAATCTCCAGCAATGTCGAATCAGCTGTTCATGCTACAGCAATGACAGCCCACAAAGTCTGGCCTGCTCTTTGTGCTACCGCAACAACCATCCATGAAACTGTATAGGTTCTTTGCAGCCTCCGCTACCACTAACAGAACATTTTATGTCAGATTGAAGATGTAACTCTTCAGCAGGAATAATTTGATCCCTGTATCCAATACACACTTCATCGTGTTGGGCATCAACTTGTGACTTTCCCCTGGTCTAGCGTGATCAGATGACCGCGAGTGGCGCTTTGTACTTTTAGGCGCTATTTTCAGTTGAAACTAACTGAATATCTCCAGTGATAA
The DNA here is from genome assembly GCF_964204655.1 of Triturus cristatus. Classification (NCBI taxonomy): domain Eukaryota; kingdom Metazoa; phylum Chordata; class Amphibia; order Caudata; family Salamandridae; genus Triturus; species Triturus cristatus. The sequence continues at coordinate 518,388,437 of NC_140588.1, forward strand.
TGACTGCATCTTTGTTGCTATGGTATCATTTTATTTATCACATTTTACTCAATTTTTCGAAATTGGTTTGGGATATTTCTTGTGTTGTGTTTTCAATTTATTACTGTTTGTGCGCTGCAAAATTACTTTGCACATTCCCTCTATGTTAAGCCTGTTTTTATGTCAGGGAGATTGGGCACAGGTTAATTTTGTGACTTTTATGGTTCACTCCGAAACGGATTGTGGTTGTTGTCTGAGTGGGGCTTCCAAACCCCTCCACCAATAACCCAATTTCTTACAATCAGTCTCTGAGATTACTATCAATGCCTGGATTTCTAGAAAATGAACAATTGCTACTAGTGTGATATAAATTTGCACTTTTTAACAAGTAAAAAAACAATTCAAATGGAGCCCTATTGATAATAGAAATTCACTTCTCCTACCTCTGGTTCATTAAACTGATGCATGAAATAGCCTTTAGAAAAGCTGTATGTTACGCAGTTAAAGAGAAAGACTACAATCATAATAAAAGCTGTGACTGGACTCCTACATTGCGCAAGAAGTCTCAAAGACAAACAACTTTCAAAGAGCGAAATCTTGACTTGCCTTTGATAGTTTGGTATGTAAAATGCAAACACGTTATTTACTAAAGAGCCAATCCAAAAACTAATATAATATTGAACAAAGGTAGCAACAATGTCCATGCCATCCGTGGGTAAAATAGATTAACTTAATAGAAAATAGTTTAAAAAGCTGAGAAAAAAGGTGTGGCAACAGGAAGTAAAATTTACATACAAAACCTTAGAGAATAAAGTGACATCAAGGCCAATGGCAAATGTAAAGAAATGTAAAGAAGAGGAAAAAGTTTGAAATGAGCCCTAACTATGGTTGATCAAAGCCTACATGTTAGAAAGTGGTTTATTTGTTGTGGTGGATAGGTATCCACCACAAGTAATAAAATAACTTTCTTGTTAGGTCCAATTGAAGGTTTTCTGTAATATAAGCAGGAGCTCTACCCCTGGTAGCTATGGCACAAAGCATTTAGGCTGGTCAATTCAGTTAAAAAAACAAAAACACATCACAATACAAATCCCACTCCAATTTTTAAAAGAGAGAAATATTTAATAAGCAAAATGATAAAAACCCATAAGGTGAACTGGAGATATTAATTTTTAAATACTATAGAGGAAAAAGAGCCAAGAAAGCAAAAGTACCAATGAGAGTAGTCGCGGTAGACCAGGACCAACATGCAATTTCTGGCCAACTGCAATGGAATCCTGGTCAAATATACCAAGTGGATTGGTAATGGTGAAAAACTGGAAGTTTAAAAGTTCTTAAAAGCTTTTAATTCCAATTGGTCTGCAAGAAAAGTTTTCAACAGTTTACAAACTTTTCATGTGGCCAAACAACCACAAATGTACACCATTAGAGCCCCCCAGGACCTATGAGAAGGCACTTTGAGACTTACAGGTTGTCAGGCAGAAGCCACGTGCAGTGCCCAATCTAGATCCAATTGCTACTGGTCACCTATGAGGTTTTTACCTCGTAATAAACCCTAACTTCATACTTGTAAACAATTATGGTTCTCAAAATTGTGCAACATAATCTCCTTGGAAACTATTTATTAGATGGACTAGAAGATGGCCAGATGTGTGTTGCAGAAGTCTTGGAAAGCTGCAGATATTTGGCACCATAATATGCAAGTGGGTTAAAGAATCAAACAAGGCCATAATCCAAAGGCACAAAACCAAGCTTTAGATGTTTGTTTCCATGGAATATAGGATGTTAGAATAGATAGTCTCGTCATGGAGCACGGTTGCGCTGTGCCCATGACGAGACTATCTCGTCATGAACCCCGCCCGCTAATGTAACGGCCGGCACAGGAGGGGGAAAGGGCGGGGCACTGAAGGAGCTAAGCCACAAATGGTATCTGATGAAAGCTTCATGCACTTAGCTTGACTTGGAGCGCGTCCTGGATCAACACGCTGTAAATGGACAGCTGCTTATCTGATGATGTTGCACATTTGCTTGATAGGCTTTCCTTGTTGATTCTAGGTCTGCAAAACTTACAATCATGTGGCTTTTGCCCATTTCAAAGGAAACTTTTGCACATAAAAGGTATCCAAATGTTGCCAGTTGTTTTCCTTCCAGAAAGCTTTAGGGCAGGCACTAGTGATCAGTGGCTTCCACAAAAGTCCTCTTGGGAAACCAATAAACCTGAAATTCTAGCCAGTGGCCAAAGACTTCCTAAGTGGCATAGACTTCACTTCCTAGCAGTCCAGGCTTTAGGAAATGATGTCCCACAGCAGACCCCAGCAATCCAGAGGGGAGCAGGTCTCCTACACAATACCTTCCAGACCTCTTGTTAATCCAGGTAGGATGACAGGGAAATCTCCACAGGCCAGTCAGTCCCTCAGACTTACATGATCCTCTCATTAAAAACAAATTCTAATCTGGAGAACCTAACAAATGCCTTAGCTGAACAAAATCATTTATTGAGGCATGGTAAACCCAAGAAGGAAAAGAGAAGGAATATCCTTGGAGTCGGAGGAGAAAACTGTTTATGTGTCAGAAACGTTTTTTTATATCTCAGCAACAAACCTCAGCTTTGGGGTTGTGTTGCGGAAACAGAATCCAGAACCAGTTACATCAATATGGTGTCATTTGGCATTCCGCAATGCCAATAGTGGATCTGCTGCACCAGTCAGATGCACTTTTGGCAAAAAGATTACCAGCAGGTAAGCAGAGGGATCTCAAGATGGGTAACACAGTCCTCCTCTATGCTGTAAGAGCAAGGGTCTATGTTTACCCAGTGTCCTGGTAGGCAGCGCACTAAGCTCTAAATGAGCCAGTAAATCTTAAACATTGACCAGTAGGACATTATTCCAAAGAACAATTTTTGCTGCCTCCAACTTATCAGATTGCTAGATATCTAAAGTCAGACTTTATACAGACTCTGGGTTACCTATACGATGTTCTAAATAGATGAGATACCATAACGTAAGTCAAAGATCATCCAGAAAAAACTCAAGGGGGGCTGTAGTTAAAAATGATTTTCTCACAGCTTTATCTAATCCAGTATATCTATATGGTTCAAGCGTTTTGATATTTTTTAAGTGTTGACACTTTCCTGGTTTATGTCCAGGACATACTATCACAAAATTAATTGTTGTCATTCTATTCCAAATTAAATACCAGCCTTGATCTTTTCATTTATATTTTGGGTATGACTAGGTAGATCACCATGCCTTTTGCATGTCTATTTCAGTGCCAATGTAACTGTGACTACATGTCAATTCTTGTTTTACTTGTAACATTGTTTTACTAATAGCTTCATTTAAAGATTGGCGAAGCAGTTAAAAATGGTGGAAAGGGTTTTTGCAACTGTTTATGGTACTCTGCAAAATTAGACTTGCACACAACTTTTGCTTGATCGTGTTTTGTACTCAAATCTTGCACCAGTTTGTAGCTGCTAGTATCAGCTAGTTAAAGACTCTTGCTAGATATACATAGCTTTCGGTTTGCAAATACCTAATAGTGAATTTTTGTGATTCACTATTTGGTGATTGTAAACAGCTATGTACAAATGTAACGCTGAATTACACCGGTTGTTTTTTGAAATATAAGACCTCCTGGGTCGGAATTATCACCAGGTGGAAGGTAAGCCTGGATTAGAAGTACTTACTCCACCACATGTGGTGAACTAGTGTATCATAGGACTCTTTAGTGTTTGTGTATGGCTAATTATAATCAAGAAATGGATCGTGATAGTGTGTGGATTATTTTTACTTGCTTATAGGTCTGAATCAATGGCCGTACTACGATAAGGTAGGGGTACTTCGATATCGGCTCGCACGTTTATAACTTTCTCCCTGAGCGGGGCTAATGATAGAATTTTTCACACTCACTTGGTTCACTCGGTCTAATACAATCTTAAACCATGGTGTTTGAATACACAAGATTCTCACATGAACACTGTTTTAAAATAGAGGATATATCCGTTCACGCGGCACTTGCTGTGAAGGGGTCTTCATAGCATTTTCACGCACTAGGGACGACGTATACTTATACATAAATTTCTATCTCTCTGTTTTGGTCAAGAATACTCAAATTACAATCATTTACACCTATACTTACTCATGGGTGATTAACCCTTAACACCTGGTTACCGTTTTGAAGACCATGGTGCATTTTGACCATTGTCGGCTTTTCCCCACCTTCCGAGTTAGATTGCAAACTATATTTCTGTCTGTCATTACATTCAGATACTCGCCTGTGATATATACTTTGTATATGTTTTCTTACCAGCCCTGAAGAAGTCGGGGGTGTGTGTACCCCATGACGAAACACGTGTTGGCTGGCTGGATTTTTCTGAATTACACCATAAAACCGAAAACTGAATCTACTTGATCGTCCTGTGATCCCTCATTATTCAATTATTGTATTGCATGAATCTTGTTTAGATACAAATGGTAACATACCTTAAATACTGTGAAATTAACGTGTGCACAGTCTTGCTTTCTGTTCGTATAGCGGGCTTAGGCCCACTTGTAGAGGGTTTAGGGGTTGTTTTCCCTCTTCTGTTGCACCGTTACTGATTTATTCAACTTGTGACAAGTACGTATAAAAGAGAGCGCTCGTTAATAACCTGGCAGTCTGAAATAATACCCCCATTTTGCTAATTATCGAATTGGAGCGCAGGTTAGAGCAGCATCCGCGTGAAGACTCATCATGACCAGCGATAGAGATAAAATTGCAGAGGAACTTTTTGACAACCTTGCCAAAGGGCAATCAGTAGCAGCAAGTGCTGGGCTTAATATACCCACACGCAATGAGGGTCTGCGGGACAAATTTATGAGACTAGAAAAATTGAAAAAAGCTGAAAATTCGAAATGGTGAGACGGAGCTACATTGAAGCAGTACATGCGTCTCAATAGGGTCCCCAGGGGTCTAAGATCGCAAATCTTTCCAACATACGATGACCTGGAGGAGGACCTTTTAAAGAAATGGGAAGATACATTAACTGACAAATCCCAAACACTCATGACAATTTTAATTGAGAATACAGACAGGAAATTGATAAAACTTCAAAAAGATATTGAAACATTAGAACAGGAAATACTGGCCCTAGACCTCAAAGAAGCCACCGAAAAAAATTATGTGATACTTAATGATATTTTAATGAAACATCAAAATGATATTAAAGAAAGGAAAGCGAGAAAGTTGAAACGGGATGAAATAGATTACAGGGAAGGACGGGTGTATACCTATGCGAGAAAATATGATTATCTTTTCCAGACAGGGAAAGAATCAGAAAAAATTAATCAAAGACAGGATATTAGCTCAGTCTCTTCCAGCACCTCATCTTTAAATGCACCAATCACTAGTGACAGCGAATTAGAAAATGCAGGGACATCTTCCTCTTCCTCTTTTTTACGAGAGGTATTGAGAATCAGGAAAGGGAACAGACTTCCACCTATCCGCGATCCCACAAACGCAAAACCCGCAGAGGTCAGAGGGCAGGGAGAAAAAGAGGATTACCGCACCAAACTGAGGTCAGGTCAGAACAAGAAATAAAGGCAGGGTCCACAGATGTCATTGAGATTATGAACCTTTCTTCTATATCTTTGAATGATGAAATGGTCAATTTGTTAAAAAAAGGTTTAAGTTTTAACCCCACTAATGAGGGTGATGTGTGTAATACCAAAGTGGATCTGTACAAATTTACGAGAAATTTGAAATTGAAAACTTTTTTTGAAATGAACCCTGTACCCAATAAAGTTTCCATGCATATTCCTACTGATTCTGCGAATATCAGTTATAGTATCCAAGACGCGCTAAATACACAATTACTCTTATCTTTAGCAGACACAGAGGAAACACCTCAACGAATAGAATCACTATTACAAGAGCTTGACATCCAGACAGATTACACATTGACCAGTGGGCTTCGATCAAAATCCAAGTGGACACCCACACTAACTAGCGGAAACTCAATAGACATTTTTCACAAATTAGTACTGGCTGACCTTAACAAATTTGAAGACAAAAGGGATAAAAAGAAATCAAGATACTCGGACAACTTGTCCAAGGGGGAACGAGTGGCCCTTAAAGAACTTGCAAGTAACAAAGATGTTATAATTAGAGAAGCGGACAAAGGAGGCAACGTAGTGATAATGAATAAGCAGGATTACAATGCAGAAATACTATCACAACTCAATGATACATCATGCTACGAACCAATACACCACAATCCAATAGGTCCACTTTCACAAACGATTAATCAGAAACTTACTGAGTGGTATAATGATAGTCTGCTCACCCTGGAAGAAATGCATTATCTCAAAGTGTTTAAACCCAACTACCCTTGCATTTACACGCTTCCGAAAGTACACAAACACTTCACTTTCCCTCCGGGTAGACCAATAGTAGCAGGAATTGGTGGTCCCACGGAGAGATTAGCTGAATATGTAGACGTTTTTCTGTCACCACTTGTAAAAAACCTACCTTCATATATAAGGGACACGAAGCACATATTGAACATCTTGTCAGATCTAAGATGGGAGGAGGGCATGATCTTGGTGACGATGGACGTGGTGTCTTTGTACACCAGCATTGAACTGGAACTGGGAATGAAATCCATAGAAAACATTCTGTTTAAAAGAGCTGCTTCCCAATGGAAGCACACAGAGATGCTGATCAATATGATGCGCATTATTCTCAATAACAATGTATTTTTATTCAATTCCCAATGGTACAAACAGAAGAAGGGAGTGGCGATGGGATCCAAATTTTCCCCCAGTTTCGCCAATTTGTTCATGGGTAAATTGGAAGAGGACTGGATATGGGGACCAGGAGGAGGCAGATTCCATGACTCTATTCTATACTGGGGGCGCTACATCGATGATTGTCTAATGATTTGGACAGGCAGCCCTGAAAAACTCACGGAATTTTGCACATACCTAAATTCAAACACTTTACATATGCAGTTTACACAAGAATCAAGCAGCATGAGTATCAAATTTTTGGATATTGAAATATTCATTAAAGACAATCAATTGCACACCAGACTACACAGGAAAGACACCGCATGTAATGCGATCCTACACGCAAAAAGTGCACATCCACCGCACCAAATCAATGCCATTCCACTAGGTGAATACACCAGGGCCAGACGGAACTGCAGTATTGACACAGATTTTCGACTTTGTTTACGGGACATGGAAACCAGATTCATCAAAAGGGGATACAATAAATCTGTAATCCAGAAAGCAGGGAACAAAATCAGAAACACTGACAGAACCAAAACCATCACAGACAAGGAGAAGAAACCCGCAGATACATCAGTCAGGCTGATCACCAATTACGATGGTCACAGTAGGGCCCTATCTAAAAGCCTACAGAAACACTGGCACATCCTCACAAATGACTCCTCTTTGTCAAAATTCATTAACAAAAGACCACAGATTACTTTCTCTAGGGGCAAAACTTTACGCGCACGCCTTAGTCCCAGTTATACACACAACGCATTCCCAGATACATGGCTTAGCGTAAGATCCAAAGGTTTTTTCAAATGTGGCTTCTGTGGCATTTGTAGATGGGCTGAGGACAAGAAAAAGACGTTTCAAGGCCCAAACAAAGAATATGAGATTAGGGTGAACATTAATTGCAATACCAAATTTGTAGTGTATGTACTAGAATGTACATGTGGAGGTAAATATGTAGGCAGCACTATAAGATGCCTGAAGGAAAGGATTGTAGAACACGTAAGAGCCTTGAAACAGAAAGATTCAAGATACCCCATGGCATTACACATTTGGGAGTGTCCCACACAAGGCCAGACCAAGAAGTTTAAATTCTATGGTATAGATTTTTGCAAACAGAATCCTAGAGGAGGTAATAGGGAGCTAAGCTTGAGGAGACTGGAAGCCTTTTGGATCATGCGCTTACGAACCTACGACCTAGGTTTTAATAGTGACAATGAGATGCACTATTTCCTAGGAGACTGATAGGTTCCTTATCATTTTGGAGTCTGAGAGGTTACTGATTTTGGAGTATGGTCCATAGCATGTGATCATCTCGACAATGTACACATACACCGTATTAGAAATTAATAGTAACATCATGTATTAACAATCACACTACACTGTACGTTCAAAAAACAAGTGTCACCACAACTATCTAATGAGGGTAGACTAAGAACGGTATCAGATGGATAGCAGAGTGTAATGTAGACTTTGGTATGTACTGGTCTGAATCGACTAATTATTGTGGCCTATATTCTTCTCCATTGTGCACTTGACTGTTCTGCTTTTCGCTACGATGTGCTGTTTATACCAACCGTAATTTACATGCTCATTGCATATACGATACGTTGCTGTAATTTGTACCGTTTCTCTATTACAATCCGTCAAGTGAATCTATTGTTTTACATTTTGTATCGATTTTTTGCCATGTATTCTCATGTAAGAATTGTCCTAATTCCTTTCTCGAGTTTTACGTATCTTGACAAACTTTGAGATAAACACACTTCAATCCAACGCATGCGCACCACTAAACGCGTTCACATACACTCGGTCTAGTGTTTGCATTAGTTTCCCAATATAAACACTTCCGGGTATGCGCACTAAAGACACGCAAATACACGCGGAGAACACCGAGCACCTACGGATGGATGTACTCGTCATCTGGTAAGAATTAGTCCCGAACCTTGGGATTCCTGTTTAATTTGCGGCCCCATTCGATCAATATAGAGCGTGCGAGTGACCGATACGTATTATTCTTTACAGAGCCTGAGTGTCGAAGTTGAACAGTGTGACAAACTCACAGACTTGGTTGGACCTTTGGGTAAACAACTGCTGATAACGCTGAATTACACCGGTTGTTTTTTGAAATATAAGACCTCCTGGGTCGGAATTATCACCAGGTGGAAGGTAAGCCTGGATTCGAAGTACTTACTCCACCACATGTGGTGAACTAGTGTATCATAGGACTCTTTAGTGTTTGTGTATGGCTAATTAATAATCAAGAAATGGATCGTGATAGTGTGTGGATTATTTTTACTTGCTTATAGGTCTGAATCAATGGCCGTACTACGATAAGGTAGGGGTACTTCGATATCGGCTCGCACGTTTATAACTTTCTCCCTGAGCGGGGCTAATGATAGAATTTTTCACACTCACTTGGTTCACTCGGTCTAATACAATCTTAAACCATGGTGTTTGAATACACAAGATTCTCACATGAACACTGTTTTAAAATAGAGGATATATCCGTTCACGCGGCACTTGCTGTGAAGGGGTCTTCATAGCATTTTCACGCACTAGGGACGACGTATACTTATACATAAATTTCTATCTCTCTGTTTTGGTCAAGAATACTCAAATTACAATCATTTACACCTATACTTACTCATGGGTGATTAACCCTTAACACCTGGTTACCGTTTTGTAGACCATGGTGCATTTTGACCATTGTCGGCTTTTCCCCACCTTCCGAGTTAGATTGCAAACTATATTTCTGTCTGTCATTACATTCAGATACTCGCCTGTGATATATACTTTGTATATGTTTTCTTACCAGCCCTGAAGAATTCGGGGGTGTGTGTACCCCATGACGAAACACGTGTTGGCTGGCTGGATTTTTCTGAATTACACCATAAAACCGAAAACTGAATCTACTTGATCGTCCTGTGATCCCTCATTATTCAATTATTGTATTGCATGAATCTTGTTTAGATACAAATGGTAACATACCTTAAATACTGTGAAATTAACGTGTGCACAGTCTTGCTTTCTCTATGTACAAATGTGTGTTTCGCACATTTAGTGATACCCAGTGAGTTAATATTCATGAGGAAGTTCTTAGTTTGTGACAAATTAAGAATCGCTAAACTCACGGGTATGTTGGCCTGCTGGGTTCAGAAGACCACCATGTCTGTGATTGCTTTTAACTAAAGCAAAGGTTTATTTTTTAAATGCAGCCCGTTTTCCTTAAAGTAAAATAGGATGTGTTTCAAAAATAAAAATGAAACGGTTTCACCACTGCCTGCTCTTAAAATATGTTTTTACAAACACTTATCACAAACGAGAAGGGGTCCTCAGGGGACCCCTTCTCATTTGTGAATGGATTACCACCTGCTTGAAGTAATAGGTTACCGAATCGCAAAATAGGGCTTTGTACATAAAAAAAATTGATCTAATAAAAGCTATATACATCTGGCCATAGGAAACTGTGGTAGTTTAAATAGTTTGCATGTGAAATTCCCATTTTATGAGCTCATGTTACATTTTTGTGGAAATACTTGTTCAAAACCTGGCGTGCTGGTGTTTTTCACAAGATTTTACATATAACTGTAAGAGGTTCTTCGCACCTTACTGCATATCTGTATTTTTCATATCATTCATTGCCCTCAAATTTCACAGCATTTACCACTAATAAATGAAAACACTGCATAGAACAAAGAGTGGCAGTCATTGCAGGAAACCTCTTCACCCAATCCTTTCCCTAAGGCTCATTACCCCATTGTTCATGTTAAATAACAAAGCCATAACTTTAATTCGGAATGTTTAACCAGATTTGCAAGTTTTTATTCTGCTGCAGATGCTGAGCTACTGTGTTGGGTTTCACCTCGGGCTCCCAGTTGCTAAGCTACCAGTCAGCTCCATTCTGTGTCATCATTAAGATGATACACATGGTTAAACGTCTATTCCCCCCAAACGTACATAGAATCTGAACTTGAATTGCATTTCCTAAAGCTCTCCTGAGAATATAGCATTTGACAACTGCAGGAGGACTGGAAATAGAAATTGCAAGTCTGCTTGAGTCACCTCTTTCCTGGTCTAGACAATGGGTATTTTTAGTAGAACCGAGAGAACAAAGGACGTGTTTTTGTATATGTCGAAGCTTCAAGGAAGTGTATTAATCCAAGCAACGCCGGACTGGCCTACAGAGAATCATCAGGCTGTGCCCGAAGGGCTGGTCTCACAGGTCAGTGTTTGGTCCATGTGTTGGATGTTTGTGGGCCTGTTTTATGGTTCACTGGTCCAGTTTTAACTGTTCATTTTCCTGTAATTAAAAAAACAAAAAAAGCAAAAAACATTGCCTGCAGCAAGCTGAAATCCAAGCAGTCTTCCATGCCTTGAGAAAAACTTAACCAGCGTATAAATATTTTATTCTAAACTACCCCAATTTGCAAAGATGCGCCACTCTTTAACTATTAGATTAGCTAATGGGGGCCACTTTTTTTTGGTGCCAGACTTATTTTCTGTTCCAGTCCGAACCTGCATCTAAGAGATAATGCCCGCTGTTAGGGTGTTTAGGTGTGTGGTCGAATCAAAGGCTCGGTGAAAAGATTGTATGGAACACTGCGGTGTTAGGAAGAGGAACCTGTCTTTCAATGAGATTAAAATCTACACGCCAGGCGAGTTAGGTTGATTGTAGAGCCAGAAACAAGGGTTAAATCCATTTTTTGAGTGTAAGGGGGCCATTTCTCTTCCTTACCTGGAGGCGGACTCATATGGCAAAAGCAGCGGTAACTTGCACGGGACAGCAACGCTGTGTCTCACCCTCGCCGCTACTCACCTCGCTGGATGCGGCTGGGGGGACTACAGCTCCCATCACCCTCTGCTCCTGGCTTACGCATCCCGCGTCACTTCCTGCTACCAGTGCGCCCGGAGACGCTACTTAACCGGCAGGCTCCCTCCGCGTCGCGGGACGCGCGTGGGCGGCGCCGGGCTAAGCCCGGGACAAGGGCGGGACCGTCTGTGGCCGTCCGTGGACGACGGTGGACGGGACGGGCCGCGAATCCTGGTTGAATCGGAACACATCTTGCACAGGTATCCACACTCTGATAACTCGAGGGTTAAACTCTGCATCTGGTAGTAATTGTGACAGTGACACTAAAACCCATTTTCGCCAGTGCAAGAGGTTAGTGAAAAACTGTTAAAGACCCAGGGAGACTCAAGGAGTAAGGAGGATAACACTGTGCTTTCAACAACTATGTCTACTAAACCCAAAACCAGGTCAACCAAAAGCAAATTAGTGACCCCAGCAAAACCCAAAAAGTCAGTGTCTGAGAATGTAATTGCCGCTGCACACAAGAGTACCCCCACTGCAATAGACCTAATGTTACAGAAGGTGGCGGGGGAGATAGAGAGAACGGAAAGACGCATATCTATGTCGCTAATCACTGTGCCACTTTCACCTACCCAGCCGGGGGCTGAGAACTCGAGTCTCCTAATGCATGGGGTCAGTCATGAGGAACCAGGTGACGAGGTTCCATGTGCCCAGCCAGTCAGGGAAGAGGACCCTTTGACAAACAGGGAAGGGACTGTAGCCCCGGCGACGAAAGGGAGGAAAGATGGGAGAAAAAACACAAAAACACGTCATCAGAAGCGCCCCGTTAGAAGCGCCAAACAGAGAACTATGGACCACGAGCACTCCAGACAAGAAACAAATGCCCGTTTTGTCCCCCCAGGTTGGCTAAATGAGATAGTCTTAGACCTAAAAAACCATCTAGAGGCATTTATAGCCAATCAAATTAAACCACTGATTAGCAAACTGGACAAAATAACACATGAAATCCAGAAACAGGCTAAAGTGAAGGACATACAAACCTCAAACCAGGGAGGTACGATCACACCAGATACGAATGCCCCATTGCAACGACCCCGGCAGATAAATAATTGCGTAAGCACTGCCAAGTGTAGTATCGTACAGGTACACACTGAGCCAAACACAGCAGAAGAGAGGGGCACTGAGGGAATAGGGAAACACCAAGGGAATGGGGGAAGTGAGCTACCACCAAGACAGGAATTAGTTACGCCCTTACCAATAGGACCCTCTGCTGCATTTAAACATGATTCCAAAGATCACGAGAGACACCAAGCTCACCTCCCATTAGTCAACCTCCCCCCGGAAGCAAGCCCTTTTGTAGTTATATTTACAGGGGTCCCTGAAAATAGAATAGGGCAGAGAGAATCACAACTGGAATTGAAGGGTAAAATTGCTAATTGGCTAAATTTTCACAGACCCCTACAACCAGGCCAAGAGGGAGAAATCCAACACGTGAGAAGGGTTTACTGGGTAGGCTCTAGAAGGAAAGACAGGGAGGGTAAATGCGTCATCGCACATTTTAAAAACCCAAATTTGGTGGAGTACATATTAGAGAACTGCAATAGGAATGCCACAAGCACAATTAGGACCATGCCGGTAGCCTACTTCTATCCCAGAAAATTGGGGGCTTATCCACAAAATCCAAAACAGGGGAATAGAGACAGACATGGGGACGAGTATAGGGCAAGGCAAAATGATACCAGTACACAGCACTACCTACATCAACTATGCCCTCAGTGGACAAATAGATATACCCCCTTGTACTCACTCGATGGAACAGAATGACTAGGGTCTCCAGGAAGGCCTAGCATAGCTACTGATAATGGAGGGAGAAGTATAGTGATAGGATCTATGGAACGTATGAACCCAGAAATGAAGCAAGTACCAGATGCCCCGACGCTTAACGCTATAAAAGCGGGGTCAGGGAATTGTATAAGTCCAGCACAACAGGGCCAAGTCGGAAGTAGTATCCAGGAGACCAAGACAAAAATCCTATCTTGGAACATTGCAGGGCTAGCTGGTAAATTTGAAGATCAGGAATGGAGGAAGGATTTGCAGGGTTATAATATATTAGTTTTCCAAGAGACCTGGGCAGTTGATCCGGCAAGGTATCAAATAGAGGGCTATAAGTGCTTTGGGGTCCCCGCACAAGAAAGTAGATCAGGAAGAGCGAGAGGTGGGTTATCTATCTATGTCGATTTAACCCTGGAAGGGAAGTGGAAAATTCCACACTGGACATCACATACTCTCCAGGTACTCAAGCACCAGGGTAGAAGGCACAAATCACAATTCTTTAACCTCTATAATCCTGGGCCCACACTAGGGGACAATCCAGTATTAAGGGAATTAGATAGCAAACTGAGGGAACAGGTAGAACAGACAAATAAGGGGGGAAATCCAATCATCTTTTTGCTAGGGGACTTTAATTGTCACCTTTGTCCTCACCTCGCCACTTTAGAAAAAGACTGGGGCAGCTGTCCGCAGCATAAAGGACCGCATTTTGAGCATACGCAGGAGGGCGCACTATTATCCTCAATGTTGGCTATCTACTCACTGGCGCATACGATGGACATGATACCTCGGGTGAGGGAGGACTCATATATCCCCACATTTAAAGGCAGAGGTTGTTCCTCCACAATTGATTATATAATTTTATCAACCTTCGGTTTATCTAAAGTCACTAAGGTAAAAACAAAATGGAGTCCCTTTAGTGATCATAACCCTTTAACTATAGAACTGACACACATGGACCGTAGGAACAACACGAATGAAAGGGAGGGGAGGTTGCAGCCTGAAGCGCGAGGAAGGCGCCTGAAGTGGATGAAAATAAACCCACAGGACTTCTATAAAACTCTAATTTTGAAAGGGGGGAAATACGTAGAGGATTGCTTAGACCTCCAAATAGAAGGTTCAGACCTAGTGTCCTCCTTTGAATCACTAACAAAATTAGCAGACACACTTTTAGAAACAAAAGGCCCCAGCAAGATATCAACTAACCCACGGTGGTTTGACTCCAACTGCTCGAAAGCTTTAAGGAATTTGAAACAAGCACTAAAAAGCAAACCAAGGGACACGGCAATAGTGGCCAAACTGAGGCAAACCTACAAGGCCAAAATTAAGGAGAGAAAATCAGTAGTACAGGCAGAGGTATGGGCAGACTTGAGAGAGGCAGGAGAAAACCGGGACTATTGTGAATTCTGGAAAATAGTAAGTAGGCCTTGTTTTCAAGATAGCTCCGCCCCAATTATTAGCACTAACATTCTCCCAGAACAATGGGTTAGTCACTTCGAGGGACTGTACAATAATGCGAAGGGGGTATTGCAAGAGGGTAGGTGGGAAGGGGATAGGAGTGTAGATTTAACTTTCTCCCTGGAAGAGCTCAAATTAGCAATTCAAGGGCTCACCCCCAACAAAGCACCGGGACCAGATGGGACACCTCCAGACCTGTATAGAAGCAATATAGACCTGTGGGCCCCTATTTTAACAAGGGTCCTAAATGCGGCGATTAGGTCTGGTCTACCACGCTCCTGGTCCACCGCCCTAATAGGAAAGGGAGCTGAGAAGACCCGAAATGCTACAGGCCGATTTCTCTAATCGACGTCTCAGGGAAAATTCTGGGACGGGTGATATTGCACAGGCTAACAAACTGGACAGAGGAACATTGCACTTTAGTGGACACCTAGTATGGTTTCAGAGGGGGGAGGTCAACAAGCGACCAGTGCCTGAATCTGTATTTGTTAACAGCTAAATACACCAAAGCCTCCACTGGAACCGTTTTCATGGGGTTCATGGATTTGGCAGCTGCTTTTGACAATGTCAATAGAACTAAACTCTGGGCCATGATGTTTAACCTGGGTATGGAGGCGGAGTTGATTAACATTCTAAAGGAACTCCATTGGAATACTACGGCTAAAGTATGTTTCACCTTGGATGGGGGCTGCACGGATGTTTCCCCTGCACAGGAGGAGTAAGACAAGGATGCATCCTTGCTCCTTTTCTTTTCTCGCTATACATAAATGGCCTGGAACGACACCTCATCTCTCTAGCCGCAGATTGTCCAAGAGGAGGATCACGACAAATACCTGTCCTTTTGTACGCGGACGACGCGGTCCTGCTGGCCCGCACGCCAAGGAGTCTACAAATCTTAGTGAATGGGTTTGTTGAATTCATGGCTGACCTAGATCTGGCAGTGAACTTGAAAAAATCATTTGTCTTGGTAGCAGGGAAAAAACCAGCTAAGAAACCACTGTTCAAGATAGGGCCACATGTCCTGGAAACGGTAAATACTTTCCCTTACCTGGGCCTGCTCCTGGACTCTAACATGTACTTTAAGCCTTTGGTAGACGAATATTGTTCAAAACTTACATCATCCAATGGGGCAATTTTAAGCTTTGCACACAGACTGGGTCGGTGGAGCCCGGAACAGATTATGACACTCTATGGGTCCATCACTAAGTCAAAGGCCCTATACGGGGCAGAGGTGTGGGGATTTAATTTATGGATGTGACTAAATTGCAAATCGAAGAAGACAAGTTCCTCCGCCGAATTCTCAGAATCCCAAAATCCACCCCTGCGGACATTGCTCATCTTGAACTGGGGATGGGCTATATCTCTGACGAGGTAAAGATCAGACCAATTACTATGTGGACAAGAGTATGGACCAACCCAGAGGCGGAATTAACCAGGGAAATTGTTAAAGACTGTTTGCTAAGGGAAAACGCACTTGAAATTCCATGGTTGAAATATGTTAAAAATACCTTGAAAAGTATTCATCAGACACATTTGTTCTTGGATCATACGCAGATTACAACCATGTCTAAACTTATAGTAAAGGAACTGTTACTGGAAAACTTTGCAAGTGCTAGACTCAAAGTGGGACAACTTAAGACATCAGTAACTGCGCATGGTTTGGTAGCAAACAGGGCAGGCATGGAACCATATTTGTTTCTAATGCACAACCAACAGGACAGATTTTTAATGTGCCGTTTTAGGCTCAATCTTTTACCTAACATTTTAGCTTACCCCGCGGAGTTCACCACAACGATTGAGCAGAAGGGTGCCTGTGGCTGCGACAATAATTCTCCGCAGGACACCCTTCATTTTGTACTTTTATGTCCATTTTATCAATTTCCAAGGCGCCGCTTCCTGGTCCAAATACTGAAAAACCAGAAAATACGCCAAGCAAAACCAGCCCTGTTGTTTTTACAAAAAGCAAATGATATGTATACTCTCTATGCTATCTCAAATTTCCTAAAAGTTACTGTTAGACTTAGGAATACAAGGAACTAATATAATCGTATTTACATGTCCTTTCTGCCCCTGACCCACAAATCATGTCCCTAGTATATGTTTTTAATCCTTCTCTTTTTAAATTGTTGAAGTTCAGGAATGAAATGTGATAAATTGTATTTTTATGATGATTTTTAATTATCGAAATAAAAACGAACTGACTGACTGAGTGTAAACATTTAAATATTGTTCATGTTCTTTAAGGTGGGTTTGGGGGAATGGAAAATTCATGTCGGAAGGAGAGAGCAAAGTGTGTTTAAGGACCTATTGAGTTACGTTTCTTTGATCTCCCAGAAGCCATCAGCCCAACAAATACAACATTCTAGTTATGCACTCCATACAATCTGTTGAGGTATATGAAGGTTTTTAATTATCCTGTTGTCAAGGGGCAGCACTTCATTGTATGAGAGGGTTATCAACTGAATGACAAGATTTCCTCTGGAGTGGGTAGTTGGAACGGAAATGTAATAGACCGTGTCCACGTGTTAATATTAAATATTTTTTTTCTCTCCTCTGAAACTCGATGGATGATGGCAACATTTTTTTTGCTCGAAAAACCTTGAGGGGTGAGCGAAAGTCCAGATTTTAACTTGTAAACACATCTGCGGAAAACTTTAAGAACCACAGGTAATGACCATTAACTTTTTAAGAATATTATATATAGTTAGCTTTTATTTTCTATAGGGCAAACTCCATCAATCCATGTTTAGGAGCGCTGCACAATGCACAGCAATACAAGCAAAAGAGGTTATTGGATGTAACAGTTTCAATTTTAATATTAAGTTCAGAGGATTTGATACTGAGGATGGCACACATGGCCATAAAACTGTAAGGAAACACCCGGTAGATAGGAACATGATCAGTAAATTGATTAGCAGAGGATGTGTAAATTAGGATTATTATGAAAGAATTGGATATTTAAATAAATACAAGTACAAAAGAGGGCGTTAATTGAAGTGTAAAGCACCATGAACAAAATGCACATTTGAGGTAGCATTTAACAGTGATTATGTGGGTTTAAATTGACTATAAATAAATAAAACAAACAGATAATATAGAGAGGATAATTAAAGTTGCAAGTAAGGGTTCATTTATCAATGTATATGTAAAAGAGAATTCAAATTATAGTGCTGTGCACCCTGAATGATGACACCATAATATTAATGGGACACAATATGGAAGACAAGGTATCTAAAATAACATTTCGGCAGGCAATTAAGTATAGATGTGCTGTGCCTAACCCCATACATATGCATCATGTCAATAAATGTTTCTTAGATGTGGAGTTAGGCATAGTAAATCTATACTTTCCTTTATGCACTTTCCTTATAATACTATTAGCACCCTGGATGTAGCACCGGAAGCTGGTCAGCCAATCCGAAATTTCCCTTGGCAAGATATAGCTACCAATCCAGGTCCACAGAGGGAGCTTTGTGCTGTTGCCCGGCCCCTGTCCCTAGAGTGTACTGGTGCACTTGGCGGCTGCATCGCTCCTCCACTGGCAACACTTGCCATGCCTAAGGACAGGCTCTGGGGAATATTGTCAGCACAGCGGAAGACAGAGCTTTGTCTCACCTTAAGCATGAGGGAAAAATGACAAAATTCTGCCATATTGATTCTCATGCATCTCCTAATAGCAGCTGCTGTTTCAGAGATGGTTGGCTGGGCTCCTCCCCTAGCACTGAGGAGTAAATATATGTCTGAACAACAATGGAAAATTAGAAGTAGGTAAACAATTGAAATGTTTGTTTATCATTTACAACTTCTCTGTCAAAGAGTGTTTAAGAGAATTTAGTGATCAACAGTGTTAAATGCTGCTGTAAGATCCAGTAGGATGAGAATACCCTGGACGTCACTGCCTCTGTTCTATGGTTGGTCCGGATCTAAAATTAAAATATGATAAAAAGGTCACTATACACCATGTATTTATTTAAGTGTGAGACAACACATTTCCCAAAGATCTTAGAGGATAGTCCACAGATAGAGTGGTAATTCTTAACAATGAAGGGGCCCATGGTTTTGATTTTGGCTTTTTTAGCAGTCACTTAACGCGTTGCCTGAGGGATTTGATACAGTGACATTTTAGAATTAGGAGTTCTAGAGATCCTGCTGGTGTAGGCAACTTCTTCTGCATGAGGGGAAAGTATAGCGCCATAGGAATGGGAAGAGAGACTGACATCCGATACAGCAAACAAAAGATCTTCTTCAGGGAAGACCAATTTAGAGTAGGTTTGAGGTGTAGGAATTTATATATTAGAGAATTATATCCTTGATTTTACTAGTATTGTTTGAGTTAGAGAGCTCTTCTGATTTTGATAATTTGCTGGAGACAACTGCTACAAATTCATTACATACATATTTCTGCAGTCCAGTTTTAGAAGAGTTAGTAGGTTATTTGATAACTTTACATGGGTCCGAGCTTTTACTGTGTTGATATAGTAGTTTAAACAAAAAGCTTTTGAATAAAGACAAGCTGATTTGTAACGTTTGCTTTTGAGATAATTTAGTGAAAGCGAGTTTTGGTGAAACTCCAGAATACTTTTTTAATGTATCATCATTTGATGCCGACATTTGTGCGAACTATCTGGTAGTTTTTCTTTTGTTTAATCTCCTTCTTTATAGTGGGGTGCAATCACCAATGATGTTTATTAGAGATTACGTCAATTTCTGTGAGTCATAGCAATCTGAAACATCCATATTATTTCGTGGTGAGTGGCCCTTTTATAACATCTGCAAATTGTTATTATGATTATTTTAGTATACCACAGCATAATTAATTTCAGGATGGCGAGGCAGGCCAATGCAAGACTAACTCAGAGAGGCGCTGTGGCAGTGGCGGCTCCTCGAGGGAGTGCTGCAGTGGGGCAGGGGAGGGGCAGGGTGGAGGGTAGTAAACTCCAGAATTGGGCCGAACGGAGTTGAGTAAAGAAATAAATAAATAAAACAAATTACATTGCGCGCTGCATCGCCGATTTGGCGTTGCAGCGCGGGCAATGTAAGTCGCCCACAGTGACTACGAGGGAGCTGCCTTGATTTGCCCAGCAGTCAGCTCACCCAGCACATTTTTCATTTGCGTTGGGTGGTGAAGCTGGCTGTTCCCACTCTTCCTGCACTCCACTCTTTTGGTAGTGGAGAGGCTCTCTTGAAATATGATCATGGGAGACTAAGTCTAGTTTCTGCCACCTCTAAGAGGAGTAAATGTAATATAAAAGTGGAAGGTTATGCACTGGTCTGTGATGGGGACCCATCACAAACGTTGGTGTGTATGGAGAATGACTGCACATGCTCAAGATGTTGCATTGACAGCAGGTGCCCCAAGCCCAGGGTACCTACTATAGATGGCAACATTCTACCAAAGAGTGGCAATTACAAACTGTGCAATCGTGGGCACCACATGGGCATACTGCAGTGGGTTTTTTTTAGTTCTTCTCATGAGGTACAGCCTTGAGGAACAGCAGTTTGAGGCATCCTGACCTAGACAATTCTTTTAGCATTTCTTAAGATCGTCTAACTCCTAACACCACTCACTACGACTACTTCCTCCTCCTTACAGCAGCAGGTTAGCTATACACGCTCTAGGCTTGTCATCCTGCCCAGTCCTCGTGATCACCTAATCTGCAGTCCTCAGAATTAGCCCAGAAGGTGTCCATGGCAAATCACTTTCTCCTCAAGCCTCTCCAGCCATCAAGGATTTTCAGCTCTTGCAGGGTGACTGCGCAGAACAGCAAGAATCCATAGTGCCTACCTCTCAAGGCACTATAGCAGGACCAGGTCAATAGAAGTCTACAAGTGGGCCCTCAGCAATTCAATTCTTCCCTTAGCCTGGGAGAGATTCAGGGCTGGTATCACAAGCCTTGAAGAGAGTCAAAAGAGTCCAGAGTACAAATCAGGAGTGCTGTACCCGAAGCTTCAGACAGGGTTGACAGCTGAGCTGGTCCTTCTTCCATTCTTTCCAGGTCTTTCTCAGCTTCCCTGCTTTCCAAGGTGCTAAAGTAGGGAGATGGAGAGTTCTGTGATTCGTGAGACACCCACCCAATCCAGTAGTTCCACATTACCACTCCACCCCTTACAGTCACCACGATAACTAGCCCACTTTCTGTCCCATGGACAGCAATCAGTGTGGAATTTAAAACTGAAATTATCTCCAAAATCAGTGCACATTATTCTCTGAGCTGGTCTGGCTAACAACCCAGATCCGCCATCATAAATCTTGAAGGGGACCAATGCTGAGAAGTACGAACAGGAGTCGGATCCTTCTCCATCATCAACTCTGCGAACCTCCTCTCTAATATTTATCACTGAGTTGTTGATGAAGTCTTTTGAGATTCCAAACCTACGCTTTTGCTATATTAGGAGATTTCTAACCCTCCTGGAATTGTCCTATTGTGTGCTGGTGACTTTGATCTGAAAGGTTGTGTAGAACAATAAATAACCTACTCAGTCAGTCAACCCGAAGTACATATTTCATTAAGGGCTGTCTTGGAGGAATATGTACTTACATAAGTTTTATTAAGGAATTAATCTAAAGTAAGAATACACAACGATCTAGAGGCCAAATCTAAGAAATAAGTAGAAACCAGGGACTCGGATCTTTGTTTCATGTTCCAATCAAAAGTTTGAATTCTTAAAATAGTTTGTACTTTAAATGTAAAAAATAAAACATTATACTAGACTAGACGGGACCCATCTGTCATAGGGCTACGTATATGCAGAAGTCAGGCCGAGTAAGACAACAGTTTTCATCACCCAGTGTGCATGTGTGAACATGCAGGTGTAAAGGTGTTGCTCACAATCTGCACCCAGAGCTGCTTACTATTGCTATATGAAGCAAGTGTTTTTCCTTTAACCTCAAAACCATTTAAAAAGAGAATTACAAGTGTGTGAAATTTAATTAGAGTGTCTCACACCTGGTAGAGGTCCAAAAATATGAAGAACACTAGCAGAAATCTGGGGATTTCATTGGTAAACATCTAATCCCATATATCTATGTTGGGGTCAATCATTAAACATTATGGCTCAAATACAAACATGGCTTCTAAAAAATTATTTATAAAACAAGTAGAAGAAACAGATATAAATGTGGAGTCTCACGATGCTAATAATATTATAGCAAAAATCAGACTGTGAAACTGAGTACGCACCTCTCAATAAAGTATGATAGGTTCTCAGAGGCATTCCATTATTCAATGGGGTCAGAGTACATCTAGCTGTACATTTGCGTGAGCATACATAGTAAAGAAGGTGCATTATGCACACAAACAACAATGTGGAGAACAGCCTTCTTATGGTTCACGTTTGGTTCCAGGTAAATACTTGATAACTGAGCAACCATTTCTGAAGAGTGGAGTATATGAGAGGAGTAACACATTATATGAGGCTCAGTTTTATATAACATACATTTGAAAACATAATCAACAGAAGGCAATAAGCATATCAGGGGTACGGTGCAGCAGCATAACCACAAAATATCACAAGCTTCTTTTAGGAAACACTGAGTGCATCATTTAAGAATGATGGTATATTTAATGCAGACAGCATCAGCACTGAAACTGGAGGTGATCAAGAATATAGATCAGTGAGGTATTTTAACCTTAGTGGTCAATTACCATCACAATTTCATCATACAAAGATGGCTTTGGGATTGGCACACTAAAAGGTCCATCCTTTGT
The DNA here is from genome assembly GCF_964204655.1 of Triturus cristatus. Lineage (NCBI taxonomy): Eukaryota > Metazoa > Chordata > Amphibia > Caudata > Salamandridae > Triturus > Triturus cristatus. The sequence continues at coordinate 518,410,990 of NC_140588.1, forward strand.
GAGGACATCCTGTGGACAAAATACATATGGGGATGAGAAGGCAGAAGCAATGTGAAACCTCAAATAGTAGGCTTGACAAACATAGACGCCCAATCAGAAGAATCGCCTCTGTTTGGATTGAGCCTTTCCCAACCCAAGATGGAGACGTGTTCATATTCCTAGATGCTGATTCCAAGGTGCAGGCTTGGTTGGCTAGTGGACAATGGAGGTAATTGCTGCTACTCATACCCACTGCTAGCAAAAGAAGTGGTGATGAGCGGGCTTTTAAACGGTAGGTCTGGTTGTGGGAAGGAGCAACAACAAAGTTAAAAATTCATCCCTGCCTCAGTTCATCAATAAAGCCTAGATTGTGCCTCTATCGGTTGATTATTCACTCAGTTAAAATACAAACAAAAGTATGAATTATCGAGTGAACCACTCACAGTACTTAATCTTACATTTGTTATGGAACGGTCTTTACTTGGTAAAAAGCACTGAAAGATTCCATTCAATATATAGGCTTGTGACAACCTGATGGTTTAGGAATTCCCAAGTGGTGAGAGCACACAAGGAAGCCTATGAATAATAGTAAAAACCGGGTAATTCCTTGGCCTTTTCTATCGTCACCATACCTCTTTTTTGTAACTCGCTCCACCAAGTTAATTTGCAGGCCATATGTGAAATATCACCCTTTAAATAATAAAGTTTGGGGCATATCAGCAACAACCGGCGATAATTATCGCTAAGCGCACTTAGCACTTAGCGCTAAGATAATTATCGCCGGCTAGCGTGGATTTTTATCGCTGAGATAGCGTGCTATTAGCAATGCTTATCTCACAAGCGATAAAAATCCTAGCGCTAACTGCCAAACGTGTGATTATCGCTGGAAACCCAGCGATAATCCCACAAAGTTTGGCGATAGCTTGCTGATAGGGCCTCACATACTTAGCCATGATATCAACCTTCCATAGGATATCATGGCTAAGTCAGTTTCAAAGCAGGCGTAAGGAAGGTAGCGATAACAGAGGTTATCGCTACTTTTCTTGTCGCTATGCTGCTTTGCTTGAGGCTTGATAATAGGAGAAATGTCGCTTAGCAACATTTCTCCCGTTATCCTGGGGAGGAACGCCCACTTTGCATCTCATTACAGATGCAAAGATGGGCGACAGCGTGACCTTGCAGATAAGGCGATAAAATTATCGCCGCTTTTTGTCTGAAAACAGACGTAACATTTTCTAATGCCTGCTTGCTGATATGCCCCTATGTTCTTTCAATGTGGTTGCTCCTTTTTCACACAGTTCACTAGCCAGCACCATACACAAACCTTCCACGTTCCAGGTTCTTGTTCGGAGGAGACCTCATAAATCAGAGGAGTTGAAATGTGGCACCACCCTTCCAGGGAGTAGAACTCTGAAAGGAGTAGAACCCTGAAACGAGTTACCTGTGCCCACAGAAACTTATCAAGCGAGGAGTGATGTCCAGAAGCACGTTTTTGACTCCACCCCTGGAACCTGATTTAATTCGTTTGGGGGTTCTGTGAAGAATGTTTACAAATAATAGATTGTTTTCATTTTTAAAAATACATTTGGACTGGTGACACTGATACTTTCAAGAATGCAAATGTACTTCACAGACCATCATGTCTCACTCACGTTGGCACACTTTCTGTCATGTTGGTGATGGTCTTTCACCTTCTGTGCTTGTGGTATCACTAACATAAACACATTTGATGTGACATGCTTATGATGAATATGCTGAACTAGGCTGCAAAAAAATTAATATTACAGAAATGGACAGTAAAGAACAAAGAATTTGCACATTTCTGCTCCCCCACTTTTACCATATAAGAATTGTTGAATAACAAATGTAAGATTATTTGCTGTACATAAATGTATGATTATTTGTTGCAAATGGCTCTCTTGGTACAAACTGAAACTTCCATTTGTATTGTAAGTAAATAATCAAGTGACAGAGGCACAATCTTTGCTTTATTGTCTACTTAGGGTCTATTTTCCTTGGCTTTATAAGGATTCCCCCATCAAAAATCTTCTGCCTAGGATGGTGGCCTAATCAGATGAATCAGAAGAATCCCCTCTGTTTTGGTTTGCCCTTCCCTAGCACAAGATGCAGATCACTAGCAGTTGTTGGGTCTTTTAGCACTTTGAACCTCGCAGAAAACTCACAGGATGGCACAAAGTAGTGGCCATGACGCATGTCCTTGTGGCTAGCCACTGCTTACAAGGTGAAAGGTTAGGTAGTAAAGCAGGGAGTCAATCACCCCCACCCCGCAGTTAATCACCTAAAGAAGAAGAGGCGCAGGTTGAGCGAATATGGTGAAGCACTATAAAACCAGAACTTCCCAAGATATCAACCAAATCAGAGTTATTGTAGGAATTGCTCTTTTGTATGAATTGAGATATTTCCAGCTCAAGATGATAGCTGCTGGCAGTGTGGCTGTCAGGCAGCACTGGATCATTGCAGGGAGCTCCAGGTAGAAGATATACAGAAGGTGTACCCAAGTCAGTGCCTCTGTGCCCAGGCCTTGAGTCTAAGGTGCAGGCCAGTGGATGGAGCAGGGAAGTTAATAGCTCTGACCATGTACCCCACCACTTAGAGGAGATATGCTGCTGGTGGAGTGAGGGGACTTTTAAAGGCTAGAGCTGGTAGTGCCCAGAAGCACAAACAATGCTCAGAAAATTACTAAGGGCCAAGGTATCAGCCCAATCAGAGAAACCCTTCTGTGTGGATGGAATTTTGGAAAGTCTGCAAGGGAAAATTTTTACTAGTTGGCACATCCCTACTGGGGTCCCTTGGTGACACTGATTCACCCAATTATATTATGACTTTAGGAATTCACATCCTGTACAGCCTATACTTGGATATGTACTTCATTTAAGCTCTTATGTCACTCAAGCTATTATAAACCACTGCGCTGATGAATTTCTATCTTCACCTAGTACAATAATTGTTCATTTTTTATTTGGAAAAGTATGCGATTTAGCAGGATATAGGAACTACCTTGTATACAGAAGAAAGATGTAGGTGGCATTATAAGTTAGTTCTCAGTTGAATGAGAAACTCTTCTAGGCATTTCCCTATTGCGCAGGATTGAACCTGAGCTTTTTCTGGTGATTTAGATTTTATGCCTATAAACCATGCATACAGGACGCATATGGCTATCACACCTGCACCCATTTCCGATTATTTTGGCACTCTGTTTTAACCGCAGCAAATGGCGGTTGCTAATTTCTATTTCAAAAGGCAACAGAGGTAGCACTGTTTTTGCGTATCACATAATAGACAAAACAGCAAAATAAAAAAAAGTGCCTGTTTCATACCTCCATTCTCCCCAAATTGAAAAGAGAGCGTCAATCTTTACAATCCCGTTAAAGTATGGGCAACAAAAGTCCTTGCACTCGGTCTACGGGTTTCCCAAGCTGTTAATGTATTATTGGCATTATTCGAATATACTCTGCATACATTCTTTCGGGTGTTACAAGCAGCAGTTTGTTTGGAGAGATGTGATTTTTAAGGGGGGATATTTTGTGAAGCAATCTGCACGTTAATCACCGTTTATACATGTTGGACAGGCCACAGGAAGGGCTTCCTCCCTCCCCGCACGACAGGGCCCAAACCCCGGACTCCCAGGTGTTACCCCCAAGGGCAACCCGCACCCCGTCTCCCAACGGAACTCCTGCCCCCGGACATCCATGTATCATGGGGCCGAACCACTACCGGCTCCCCCCGGCCGGATCAGCCGCCATCTTGGACACTGCGCCACGAGGCCGCGTGGCCTCAGCCCGACCCTAACCCTGGGCCTGGCCGGCCCCGACATCCCGGCACCACCATCCACCCAGGAGGTGAACGGACCACTTGGCAGGTCAATGGGAGAAAGAAGCGTCGAGGGCTCTCCCCCGCCTGGTGCCGATCACCCTCCAGCTCCCCCAGGCGCTGCCTCCACCCCCTGCTGGGTGTCTGGACTCCCTCATCCCGGACCCCCCGACCTCCAAGTGCGAGGGTCCGGACATCAAAGGGCGCCAGACCTATAACTAGGGCAGCTCCAGAGCAGGAAGGCAGTTGTATCCTGGAGTCGAGAGACACCGAGAGAACTCAGCCTTGACGGACTACTGGCGCTGCCGTAGCCCTGCCTTGTGAACTATCGTCCTGCCTGCTGGCGCTGCCGCGGCCTTCTGCAACATCCATCCTCGTCGGGTCCTGCTGGCGCTGCCGCGGACCGTTGTAACGACCACCTTCATCGGGACCTGCTGGCGCTGCCGCGGATCGTGTAACGACCATCTTCACCGGGACCTGCTGGCGCTGCCGCGGACCGTGTAACGACCATCTTCACCGGGACCTGCTGGTGCTGCCGCGGCCCGTCCAAGCTAGAACACCGAGCTCGAGGATTGTGAGCTATCCACCATACCATCTCAGCTACCAGACTGGTAACCAGACTGTCCCGCTACCCCCTTTCCCCAAACCAAGAGACTCGAATCGAGGGGACCCCTGAGTCCAGACCTCCTTGTACCATTTCATCGTACCTTAAGAAATCACCTATAAAGAACGCTAAATCTTATCCTTGTGTGGTGTATATCTGTGGGGGGGAAGTTATTCATCTGTACGATCGCTGGAGACGGCTCTCCCCGGAGACCTCTCCCCTTGTCCTCGGCCGACCCTCCCGGTCCGTCTAACATTGGTGGCCAGCGGCGGGATCCGAATCAACGCGTAATCGTACAGAGAGTAGCTCACCCCACAACAAAACCACGATGTCAACCAAAGAGAGCGGTTCCACCGAGAAATTCCAGATGGATAAATTGGAAGAGTATAGCCATCGCGAACTTAAACAATTCTGCATGGAACTAGGCATTGCTACCACCGGCCTGAGTACCAAAGACGATTTGAAGCACGCCCTTGAGTCGTGGGCGGAAACCGGGGTCACCGGATCCCCCGACCAAAACGGTGTAGCACCAGAGGGGAACGCCACAGCTCCCGAGGAGCGAGGAACGGGCCTCTCGCAGGAAGAGATCCAAGAAAGAGAAAGAACCAGATTACATGAGTTGGAAATGGCACGACTCAAGATGGACGGGGAACTAAAGTTAGCCGAGCAAAAACTAAATCTAGAACACCTGCGGCTCCGAGAAGAACGGGAAGAAAAACAGAGGCAGAGAGAGCTCGAAGAAAAAAGACTAACATTCGAACACGAGCGCAAACTGGCGGAAATAGAACTTCGGAAACAGAATAAAGAACCGGGGGTGCCTGAGCGACCGCACACCCCGGGAGCAACCGAGAAGAAAGTCCACATCCCCAAGGATGTTGTCCGAGAGTATGTCCGAGAGGACGACATACAACAGTGGTTCAAAGCCTACGAGATCGCCATGACCTCCCACCGGATCGATCGGAGTGACTGGGGAGCCGGCCTATGGGGGAGGTTCGTCAACGAAGGCCGCGATGCCCTACTGCAGCTCCCAGATCATCAGATGTCATCCTATGACCACATGAAGGCTGCCCTCCTCACCCGATATGGGCTCACACCCGAAATGTACCGCCAGAGGTTCCGAGACTGCACCCGGATCCCGGGTACAACTTGGGTGGAATACGTCAACTATTTCAGCCGAGCCTTCGAGGGTTGGATCAAGGGAAGCCACGTAACGACCTACGAGCAACTCTTTAATCTTATGGTGTGGGAGCACCTGTCGAACAACTGCTTCGTCGAGCTCAGGCAGCACCTCCTCGACAGTAAATTGACTGACCCACGGCAACTCGCCGCCGAAGCTGACCGGTGGGAAAGCACCCGAGTGGGCCGGAGAGGGCCACACGAGCAAAACCGAAACAACCAAGGTCAGCACCGTCCCCGAGGAGGAGGAGGAGGCCAGGGGCGAGGGAGAGACACCATCCCGGCCACTCCCGCGGCCAGCACCCCGCCCCCGGCCGGCCGGGGCAACCCCCCGATGCTCCCGGGGTTCCGAGCCAACGTCACGTGTCACCGATGTCAGCGAGTTGGCCACTACGCCAATGACCCGAGCTGCCCGCAGAACCAAACGCCAAAGCCCCGCCAGGTAGCTGCCACCGCCCTGGGGGGAGAACAAATCTCCGAGGAACAGGAAGAATATGAGCAGGCACAACAAGAGTGGGAACCGGCCGCCATGGTTCTAGCGTGCCTAGGGGGAAAAGACATGGTCCCGCGGGCTCCCCTACCCGCCAACACCCGGAAATATGGCCAATGGGTGAACATTAATGGGCGCCGGGCCGAAGCCCTACGTGACACAGGGGCCAGTGTGACGGCCGTCCGCTGTCACCTGGTGAAACCAGAGCAGATCCTGCCGAACATTCTCTGCCCCGTCCGCTCAGCCGACAATTCCGAAAGTCTGTGTCGGATGACCTGCGTCCCCTTCGAATGGGGAGGGGTCTCCGGCATGTTGAAGGTGACGGTCCGGGATGATGCCCCCGTGGACTGTCTCCTGGGGAATGACCTTGAGAGTTCCCCGTGGGCCGCCGTCGAAAGAAGAGAGCACCTGGGGATGCTGGGCCTCCCGGACTGGGCCTGCGTAACCACCCGGTCCATGGCCGCCCGTGCCGTCCCCCGACCAGAAGAACCAGAATGGCCAGCACCTCCTCCCCCGGTCGCTCCAGTAGAGGACAACGACTATACCGACCCCCCAGAGCCAACGCCCGAAGGGGTCGCCCAGCCCCAGGACCTTCCCGGCCTGGCTCAGTGGCGTCAAGAAGGGGGGCCCACCCAGGAACAGTTCCGCCAGGAACAGAAGACCTGCCCCTCCCTCGAGGGACTCCGCCAGCAAGCCAGCGCCCAGAGCGCAGGGGACTCCTCCGGAACCCATTGGGTCTATTGGGATAACGACCTGCTATACAGTGAACAAAGAATCGCGGAGTTAGGGGCCAGTCGAGTGCTGGTGGTGCCCCTCCGTTTCAGAGACTTCCTACTAACTTTGGCCCACGATGTTCCCCTGGCTGGACACCTGGGCCAGGACAAAACCTACAGTCGCCTGGTGACCCACTTTTTCTGGCCGAAGATGCGGAACGACGTCCTCAACCACTGCCGGTCCTGCCCCACGTGCCAGGCCAGCGGGAAGAGCGGCCGTAAGCTCAAAGCCCCTCTGCAACCCTTCCCAGTGGTCACCACCCCGTTCGAGAGGGTAGGAATAGACATTGTGGGGCCCCTGGACCCCCGCACAGCACAAGGACATCGGTTCATCCTGGTACTGGTGGACCACGCCACCCGCTACCCCGAGGCTGTGCCCCTGCGAACTGTAACAGCTCCGGTGGTCGGCCGGGCCCTAATGGGGATCTTCTCCCGGGTGGGCTTCCCCCGAGAAGTCGTCAGCGACCGAGGCACAAACTTTATCTCGAAATATATGAAGTCCCTCTGGCAACAGTGCGGGGTCACCTACCGGTTCACGACCCCCTATCACCCTCAAGGGAACGGACTAGTTGAGCGATTCAACCGCACACTCAAGGGAATGATTGGGGGATTGGAGGAGCCCCTCCGTCGCCAGTGGGATGTACTACTCCCGTGCCTCCTCTTCGCCTATCGAGAAGTTCCCCAGAAGTCCCTCGGCTTTAGCCCTTTCGAACTCCTGTACGGGCACCCTGTGCGAGGGCCCCTCAGCCTAGTCAAAGAAGGTTGGGAGATGGCCCCCCTAAAGACCCCTCCAGACGTCTTCAAGTACCTCCTGGCACTACGCAATCAGACCCGGCGCTTCAGGGAAATGGCAAAAGCGAACCTCGAGGCCAGTCAGGAGGACATGAAAAAATGGTACGATCAGAATGCCTCCTCCGTCGAATTCGAACCTGGTCAACAAGTGTGGGTGATGTCCCCCACCGAACCATGTGCCTTGCAAGATAAGTGGACGGGGCCCTTCAAAGTGGTCGAACGCAAGAGCCCCGTCACCTACCTCATCGACATGGAGTCCCCCCAGAACCCCCTCGGGGTCCTCCACACCAACAGACTCAAACCCCACTTTGTGCGCTCGGAACTCAGCCTCCTGATGGCTACAGACAGTGGGGCGGAAGAAGACTCCGAGCCCCTCCCTGATCTCCTGAAGACCCAGGAAAACGACGGTTCCGTGGACGGGGTCCGGCTCTCCGATACCCTCACCCCAGAGCAACGCCAGGGCTGCCGGGACCTCCTGCTGCAGTTTGCTACACTGTTTTCCCTCACCCCAGGGATCACCCCTTGGTGCTTGCACGACGTGGACACCGGGGACAGTCCCCCTATCCGACACCGGGCCTACCGCGTGCCAGATCGGGTGCGGGCCTGCATCCAAGAGGAAGTATCCAAGATGCTCACGCTCGGGGTCATCGAGCCCTCGGACAGCCCCTGGGCCAGCCCGGTCGTGCTGGTCCCCAAAGCCGCTGCCCCCGGAACCACTCCTGGACTCCGATTCTGCGTCGACTATCGGGGCTTGAACGCTGTCACCCGGACCGACGCTCATCCTATCCCCCGAGCGGATGAATTGATCGACCGCCTGGGGGCCGCCCGCTACCTCAGCATCTTCGACCTGACAGCGGGCTACTGGCAGATCGGTCTCACACCCCGGGCCCAGGAACGGTCCGCCTTTTCTACCCCCGATGGCCACTACCACTTCAAGGTCATGCCCTTCGGCATGAAGAATGCCCCAGCTACTTTTCAACGTCTAGTGAACCAGGTCTTGGCGGGGCTCGAAGAGTTCAGCGCCGCCTACCTGGATGATATCGCTGTGTACAGCCGCCACTGGTCCGACCACCTCCACCACCTCCAAGAGGTCCTGCAGGCCCTCCAGCGGGCCGGCCTCACGATTAAGGCCGGCAAGTGCCAAATTGGTCACGGGTCCGTGACCTACCTCGGACACCAGGTGGGAAGCGGTCTGGTGGCCCCTCTGCAACTCAAAATTGCTGCCATCCAGTCCTGGCAACCCCCCGTCACGCAGACCGAGGTCCGAGCCTTCTTGGGACTCACCGGCTACTACCGGCGGTTCGTGAGGGACTATGGCAGCATTGTGGGGCCCCTCACGGGTCTCACGTCCAAAAACCACCCGAAGAAGATTAACTGGACCCCCGACTGTCAAGCGGCCTTCGAGAAGCTGAAGGCCGCCCTGTGCACCGCCCCTGTGCTCCAGGCCCCCGATTACAGTCGGGAATTCATTGTACAAACGGACGCTTCCGACCACGGCATCGGGGCGGTTCTTTCCCAGCTGAACCCCGAGGGTCTTGACCAGCCGGTGGCCTTCATCAGCAGACGCCTCCTGGCCCGAGAACAGCGCTGGAGCACAATCGAGAGAGAGGCCTTCGCAGTGGTGTGGGCCCTCAAAAAGCTCCGGCCCTATCTCTTCGGTACCCACTTCCGGGTGCAAACCGATCATCGACCCCTGCAGTGGCTAATGCAGATGCGGGGGGAAAACCCAAAACTATTGCGCTGGTCCATCTCCCTGCAGGGAATGGACTTCACTGTGGAACATCGACCGGGCCAAGACCACGCCAACGCAGATGGCCTGTCACGCTTTTTCCGCCTCGACGAGGAGAGTCCCCAAGAGGATGGGTGACTCTCCCCGCCTTCAGCTGGGGGGGACGCATGTTGGACAGGCCACAGGAAGGGCTTGCTCCCTCCCCGCACGACAGGGCCCAAACCCCGGACTCCCAGGTGTTACCCCCAAGGGCAACCCGCACCCCGTCTCCCAACGGAACTCCTGCCCCCGGACATCCATGTATCATGGGGCCGAACCACTACCGGCTCCCCCGGCCGGATCAGCCGCCATCTTGGACACTGCGCCACGAGGCCGCGTGGCCTCAGCCCGACCCTAACCCTGGGCCTGGCCGGCCCCGACATCCCGGCACCACCATCCACCCAGGAGGTGAACGGACCACTTGGCAGGTCAATGGGAGAAAGAAGCGTCGAGGGCTCTCCCCCGCCAGGTGCCGATCACCCTCCAGCTCCCCCAGGCGCTGGCTCCACCCCCTGCTGGGTGTCTGGACTCCCTCATCCCGGACCCCCCGACCTCCAAGTGCGAGGGTCCGGACATCAAAGGGCGCCAGACCTATAACTAGGGCAGCTCCAGAGCAGGAAGGCAGTTGTATCCTGGAGTCGAGAGACACCGAGAGAACTCAGCCTTGACGGACTACTGGCGCTGCCGTAGCCCTGCCTTGTGAACTATCGTCCTGCCTGCTGGCGCTGCCGCGGCCTTCTGCAACATCCATCCTCGTCGGGTCCTGCTGGCGCTGCCGCGGACCGTTGTAACGACCACCTTCATCGGGACCTGCTGGCGCTGCCGCGGACCGTGTAACGACCATCTTCACCGGGACCTGCTGGCGCTGCCGCGGACCGTGTAACGACCATCTTCACCGGGACCTGCTGGCGCTGCCGCGGCCCGTCCAAGCTAGAACACCGAGCTCGAGGATTGTGAGCTATCCACCATACCATCTCAGCTACCAGACTGGTAACCAGACTGTCCCGCTACCCCCTTTCCCCAAACCAAGAGACTCGAATCGAGGGGACCCCTGAGTCCAGACCTCCTTGTACCATTTCATCGTACCTTAAGAAATCACCTATAAAGAACGCTAAATCTTATCCTTGTGTGGTGTATATCTGTCGGGGGGAAGTTATTCATCTGTACGATCGCTGGAGACGGCTCTCCCCGGAGACCTCTCCCCTTGTCCTCGGCCGACCCTCCCGGTCCGTCTAACAATACATCATTAACCAGGAATTGGTGACATAACTTTCCCATCAAAAATATTGCAAGTTGCAATATTAGAATTGACGCGGGCATTTTACATCACTGTAATTCCATGCTACTTGTAATGAAGGCTGATATCAAAAGAGTAGCATTTCCTTTTTTATGGAGCAATATATGCATATTAAACTCATCCACCGCTGCTTAACTTCAAGTTCAGACAAGTTCTCCCAACAACGATGCAGTTCAAATATGCATCTTGATTTGTTTTCCCTGGTGGTGTGGGATTTCGGTGTGGAAGTATAAGGGATAGTTCTAAATTTATTAAAAGGAACAATTTGTTTGCAAACTGTTTATTTTCTTTCTGCAAAAATGCTTGAAAAACAATAACAGAGACAGCTTTTTCATTGCATTACTGCTCACAGGTACTTATGTGCCTTACTAAATACCTATTTGGTAGGGATGTTATTGTCACTCTAAGCAGAAAGAATGACGGAAAAATCAGGATTTACATTGCACTCATGTTTGTCCTGGTTGGAAGAAATGTTGTTTTTTGTTAGAGGAAAAATGCAGTGTTACATGAATACTAAGGGCCTGAGTATGATGCCGGTCGGACCTACTTCTGAGGTCCTGTTGGAAGCGGTCGGTCCAACCACTGGATTACAATGCATGCATCTTGTACTCCAATCGACTGCTAAAAGACAGCTGACTCCGACAGCTGTTCTTCAACTTCCAAGATGGCAGTCAGAGAAAAACAGCATCCATAGGGCAGGACATGGTTCTCCAACTGCCATCCATATTACAATGTGGGTTTCCGGCAACCTGACAGTGGCGGTCCAACCGACTACCTTGAGTCGTTGGAAACGATGGATTTGGGGTGCATAATCACCCAAATCCGCTTCTCTCTAGCAGTCTTCACCGTGGATCCCTTCGCCCAGTACCTGGTGCTGGAATGCAGGTAAGTCCTTATGTGGTATTCATCTCTATTGACTGGACTGTGCCCATTCCAACACACTTCAGCAATGGGTTACATGGTGCACAAGGCATATCCCCACATATGTTATGCATGTGTATACAATTCACATGTTTTCAGTGATTTTTTACGCATTTGTAGCAACATATTCAGAGTTATGTGCTCTGCTGTAGATGTGACCACTGTGGTAGCAGCAGTTGCATCATCATACGGCAGGGGGAAACTTGATGGCCTTGGTGGTTGGAAAGGGCCCGTGAAGACGGCGGTCAGATGGACCAGCATCGTATTCAGGCCCTAAGTGAGTGAGGTCGGCCAATGTGAATATTTCAAGAGCTTTATAACTAGTACTCATTTTAGTGAATGTCGATTAATCATTTAAGAAGACATTGCCATGCTAACTTTTTCTAGAATTTGAGACTGCTGAACTTGCCAGCAACACAATTACATCTGCTACATTTTACGTGGCTACATAGAATCATATATATTAAACAAGGACGTATCTTTTGTCAACTTTCAAAGTTAGGATCAGGAATCTCAATAATGTAACTCAAGATGCTTAAAATATTTCAAAAATTGTCAAGGTCTTATTTGTCTTCTCCATAGGTAGTGTACATTCTGTCTTAAAATGCCATACTATTTACAGTTAGTTTGAAATGAGACAATGAAAGTTTGGAATATACACCTTTGTATTATCAGACAATAATGATGAGAGGCAGAACTATTTAAACTGGCATAGACATAGTAGTAAATGGTGTTAAACCTGTTAAAACCCTAGTTAGTTCACCTTTGCACTTCTCTTTTTAGGTCGAGCATTCGAGGCCTCTTGTATATACTTTAGTATATACTTATATACTTTAGTATATACTTATATGTGTATGTCCTTTGTGGGCCCTGGAGATAAGACTTGTCTGCTTCCCCTTAACCCCTTCGGTGCTCATGACGGAATGGTTCCGTCATGACCCACGGTTGAGCTGTGCTCATGACGGAACCATTCCGTCATGACCACGCCCGCGCAAGATTCCGTCAGCACAGCGGCGGAATCTGCGCAGCATCGAAGGGGTTAAGGACTTTGTTTTCTGTTCAACTGCCTCTTTTTAAATGTCTTGATAGAAAATGACCAGCAGAGGTCAGTAAAATACGAGAATTGCCTTCTGCTGAGGGACTTTATTTTTTTTATTTTTCTGGCAACTGCCTTTATTTAGCTTTCTTGACAGAAAATGACCAGCAGAAGTCAGTAAAATACCAGAATCACTTTAGCATTTTCAAATCTTGTATTTTCTGTGATATGACCACCGAAGGCCCTGATTTTGTATTAAAAACAGAGCTTTAGACTATACCATTTCCAGCTGAAAGGCAATATTTCTCTCCATGTATTCCCATACCTGGCATGTCACGCAGTTTGGTGCTTACTTTCCCTCCATGTAAAAGAACAGTAGATGTTTCAGCACCCAGGCTTATGTGTTGCATAGCTAAATACATATAAGGTCCCAAAGGCGAGATCAATTGCATTGCAAATGCTTGTTTGTTATCTGCGGTGGCATGAAATTCCATACTGGAAGTATTGTAATGTTCGATACAAATTGGTTAAATTGGTTATGAACTGAAGCCCTCTGTTCTCTCCTTTTAAACTAAGGCCAGCTGTTGTGGACAGCTAGGTTAGGAGACTCTGAGTAGGATGTGCTCAACATTTGTTATCAAGCTTGGGCACACATGTTGGCTGGAGGAAGGAAAATGCTGTCTGATATACCCTAGCACCCGGAGAGAGGTTGCAATGTGTCAGATGTCGCCCAGTCTAAATTGCTATATTTAAAATGGATGGCAGCTCCTCCACTAGGGAGGGGAACGATGCCCCACTGCTTTCTCAGTGCGAGAAGGCCAAAACATAAAATGGTAATAACTAAAAGTTATTACTATTTTATGTTTTCTTTGTGAATTGCGGGTGGGTGGGTGTACGGTTGGGCAGCGTTGCTTTGCTCTTTGAGCAGGGCAGGGGAGGATTGGTTTCCCCACTCCTGAGTGTGCAAAGACTGTTTGGTCTGCCCTCTCGGGCCGCCATAACCAGTCATGCCAATCTGCCCCTCTCCATGCAGGCTGCTATGCAGCCTGCATGGAGAACATGCCCATCCCTTTAGCCCCTGGCTGGGCAGCATCCTTACCAACCACCACGCTGCTTGCAGCGTTAAGATTATTTTAGGAGGGGGAGCCTGGATGCCGGCTTCATGTTCCTGTCGGAGGCAGGAGAGCAGGAGCAGGAGCCGATAAACGCTGGACCCAGCCCAGTGTAAAGGTAAGTTCAATTAAAAATTTTTATTTTTTATTTCTCGGTGACCCAACATGACACCCCTGCGAATCCCCCTCGCGATCCCTCGCACGAACCCCTTAGCCAGCAAGCAATACCAGCCGCTACTGCAAATGGGCACTGAAAGGATCAGCGCCTTTCCTTTTGGGTAAAGTGTATGATGTGCAGTGTTTTTCACGTCAAGCACATTGTATTTAAACTGTAACTTTGATTAGGCACATGACTCAAAGAAGGGAGTCAGAGTTTTGTATATATTTTCTGATTCCCAAATCAACATGTGAAGTTGTTATATATAGCTGAATTTGTTATCATATTTGTATAAATGCACATTTCTCTGAGCCAGCAACTAACGCAATTTGCCCTTCGGGCTCCATGGCTGAGTGAAGTTAGCGTACCAACCACCAGGCAGACCAAAGGCCCTAGTGAACAACAGGCCCATTCCAGGGAGATTAAGATTTACATGCTGGAGAACGGGGGTGGTGGTGTTATTTTCCATAGCTAATTACTTACAAATCTCAGTTAAGAAATGCCAGGGAAGCAGGGAAAGCTCTCTGTGCTAATGATAGGGAGATGGAAGAAATCTACCTCTGGTGCCCAGCTGTAGACCTTTTTGAGGTTTCTGACATACAAGGCTAAGCCTGCATGGGCGAAACAGTCCCAGAGAAATGTTGTGCTCTGATTTTTTAACGAATTCCTTTCTTGGATTTCCCAGAATGCTGTACAGGGGTGAGACATCAGGAGTCTGGTTCAAATAAATGACAGAACGAGTTGGTGGGGAGGGTGATTTGTCATCTCTAGATTGGTTAGTTGCCTCAGCAATGACAGAACTCTCAGCCTCCCCTTCTCAAACCAGTGCAGAAGCAGGGGAGCTAAGAAAGAGCTTGGAAAGTAAGGCCAGCAAGACTGGGACCCCTGCCAGATGTCTTCGGTCTTTCCCCACTCCTGTCACATATACCTGCACTCTTTGGTATTTTCTTCAAGGCTGGTAGCATCAGTTCCCTGGTTCTCTATAGGCCTAGAAGAGAGTGTACCTGCAATAATGCAAGGAAAAAGAGGCCATCGTGGGATCCTGTTGATACTTGAGCTTCTGCAGTGTGTAGAGAAGTAGGCACCGTTGCCTCTGATGGCTGAATGCCTGGGTGGCTTGGTAGTGCAAACATGGGGTGGTTTGCTGTGGATGACCTTTGGGTTTGGGGTGCTGCTCAAGAGTTGAAGAGCACTAGGTCAGGAGATCATCAGACCTGCGCAGAGGGGAAGGCCCAGAACTCTCATAGCAGAGATGCTCTTTACCAAAAGAGCAAGTAGTGGTGGCAGAGGTTTGGGGGGGATGTGGAAGCCCTTTAACGAAATCCAGGGCCAGGAAAACAGTTGGTAGGTTTGGGAAGGGGTAGCTTGATTTAGAAATGCTCCAAACCCTTTGATAAACAGTCCAACTGGGACCAAGATATCTAAAATTAAAGCTGCCACTGATGTGAAGTATACTGAAGCTTTAGGTACACCTTGACATCAAGAAAATGTAAGCTCAACAAAACACTTAGAAGTTCTGGCCCCTCAAGAAATATTTCTAGTGCAATCAACTGCTACTTCATTTTTCCTTTCTTGCAGAGGACACACTCCCCATGTCCCTGCAGCCTATAGGGCCAGAAGGAAAATATTTCACTGACTGAGCAGATCCACTGGCTTCACCCTGCAACCTATGTACTTAGGTACACTGAGACACCAGATGATTTGACAGCACTACCCACTATTGAAGAACACTGGAGAGCGGAGAGGTTTGAGATTCAGAGAAGCCAGCTCCACTATTCCATACATAGAGGGAGACCCCATGATACAATTTCACATGTTTTAGGTCCGTAATTATGCAATGTTTATGTCCCCGAAACAAGACCTAATGCAAATGTGCTATTGTTTTTGTTCTGCCTGAAATCACCTTTCGTCATTTTCCAGCGACTTCATTTTAATGTTCAGCCTTTTGTATGTATTCCTAAATGTTATGGGCAACATATTAGGCCTTTGTTACTCACTATCAAGACCATGACAAGTCTGCAGACCTACAGTCCTTTTTAGGAAAATTCTAATATGATGGCAGTAAGACTTTTAGAGGGTATTGCCTGGTTCTGTGGGATGGGAAATTCACGTAATTTGCTTTTGCCCAAATTTACTCAGAATTAAATGTAATTATACAAAATATAAAGTCAGAATTCGGCCCTATATTTTATCATGAAACATATCCTTGTATTTATTTTTGACAAAAGAATGTATTTTGCCCAAAAGAAATTGCACAAAAAACACAAGCGCTTACATTCGTTCACGTTGTTCCAATGCGCTTGCACTTGCATTTCTCCTGTAAATAGCAGATAATTAAACAACGTTCCATAATAACAGTATGTTGGAAATTTCCCCTAACAAGTATAATGTGAAATTATGCAGGACTACGCCAATGGAAGCGGCAATTTCACCCACGCCTTCTGTTTCCCATATCACGAGCTGCATTTGCCTATACTGTTTAATGAAATCGCGCAGATAATGTAAACAGACAAGGTTAATGGGGTAGTTGGCCCATGACTCAATGCGTTATGAGGCTAATCGATAGAATTGGGCCCAGGTAACTTCTGATTTTTCTGGGATCCTCCACACCCCGAGCTCATTTTTGCAAAGACGTGCAAAAAATATACTTCTTCACAAGAGCATTATTGTTTTCTAAAGTTAACAAATTACACTACTGGTAGACAAAAATCATATAAAAGCAATTTGATAACAGACGCTTAAAGATAGAAAAAAGTCAGGAAAGCGACAAAAGAGAGCGCAAAGTGTTTTTGCCAGTAAATATTTGTAAAGTTGCTTATTTCTAGAGTTCGAGAAGATTACAAAGGTGTATATTTGCATATTTGTTTCTGCATTGTGAGATAATTGTCACAACATAGTAAGATAATTTTCACTCTATTCAAACACAACCATGATGGAAAATTAACTGCACTCACTTACAGACTTTATCTATTGTGTTTTTTCCAACTCACACACAAAATCTACAAGCATTGGCAAATGCCAATAGGTATGTCTTATGAATAAAAATTCCTTTTGTGTCACTGAAGGGCGTAGACGGACAATAAGTCATCATTCACACACTTTGCCACTCGTCCTTGCACTCATGTATCCATTCATCAGTCCTCTGACTCATCCTTTCATTCACCCTCGGACACAACCGCAATAAAACACACACAAACTCAGCAACACATCATAGATAAATTAAAAGAACACAAGCAGAAAAAAGAAAACATGTTGCCTTCTAAGCAGGCTGGGCATAGTTTGCAATAACAAAATTAAACATAGCAGCTGCCCGTCTTGCAATGTAGTGTGAATAGTCTATTCTGGTTGTAAAGATCAAGTATGGCTGCCACATATAGAACTTGAGTGTTGGCCATCTTAGAACGGTAAAACAATGAGACATTATGGACATCAGCATTCCATAATGATCATCTGGTTTAGGGAAAATGGCCACATGGAATGTGGTGCCCTGCAGATGAACTGAGGGCAAGCAAGCAACCCATTTGCACTGCCAGAAAGCTGTAGTATCCTCTCAAGAAACATTAAACTAAAAAGAGGAGAAGCAAATAAATGAAAGTGGAACGATTAAGGGATAAAACTCAAAACTAATGGACTGGCCAACCAGCCATAATATTGAAGCACAGTTATTTTCAGGTGGATATACCATTTGTGATCAGAAAATGTCATTATTCACAGGGGAAAAGAACCAATGACGGATGCAGACTGAACCATTACCTCATGCAGTTCACTGTCATGGATAGAGGCAGAGTGCAAATGACATGTGGACAGACCAATGGCAGATGAGAGTTGACTCAAAGGTCCTCCATGTATCTATATGGATATATATTTATATGTATGAATTATTTAATGATTTTTTTATAACAAGATCTTGGCAGACATCTAAGAAGAGATTCAAGAAAAAACTATTCCAATGCAAATCTTCTCCCCCAAAGGTTTGGCCAGGAACAGTAATTAACACCAAAATCATTCCCTACAAAGGGAATTTGACATTTTGTTTAATGTAATGACTATTGATAGACTTTACTACAGAGAAATAACAATCCACCCTTAAATGCCTGTTGTTGAGACTTTCTGTACTAACCATAAGCTTTCCCACGAGGTAACCATCAGGCATACAGTTACATAGTATCAAAATTACAGTTGGCAAAGCAAAATACTATGGGCCTCATGTAGGTAGCGAAATACCGGTCGGTAACGGCCGAATTTCGGTAAATATGCCATTACCGACCGGTATACAGACAAGTGAGATGTAGGAGTCCAAAAACCACTTTTCGGTAAATATGAGGCGGTAAATACCGATTCATAGTTACCGAATACATAATTAACGAATCGGTAAACATGAAGTGGTAAATATGAAGTGGAAATAATCAAAATGACATGTAGGAGCACTCGGTAAATAAGAAATCCAGGAAAATCGGTAAATAAGAGTCGGTAATTAACACGGAAGGAAAGCAGGTGGTAACCAACAGCAGTGCAGCTCAGCAATCCCAAAATGCAACAGCGTGGACAGCCTGGCAGCCATGCACGTCATTGCAATGCGCCTACGTCTACAGGCAGCAGGACTGAGGGTTTGGCGACGGAAGGAACGCATCCACAGACAGCGCATCACACTATTCCAGCTGACTGATGCAGAGATACATGAGAGGTACAGGCTACACCCCGAAACCATCATGGACTTAAGCAGGGACCTACACCCACTCCTGGACCAGCCAATAAGAAGGGCGCACGCCATACCCCCACATGTGCAGGTGCTCTGCAGCCCACATCTGCTGGCATCCGGCATTTCGCAGGTGGTGACAGCTGCGGTGGGTGGTGTATCCCAGAGTTGCCTGTCCCGTTCCTTCAGGAATTCATTCCCCCATTACATTGGCTGCATTGATGGGACACACATCCCACTCTGTCCACCAGCTGACACAGAGCACATCTACAGGATCAGGAAGTCCACCCACTCCATCAATGTGCATACCGAATGGAATGTTATTGTGAATGGTCCCGTGGGTGGCAGAACCAAAAGGTGCGCGTATGCTATTTACAACGAGGTCTGCAAGTTGTCGCACAGTGAGGCGGCCTCCAGACTGAGAGCCATTGACCAAGCGAACATGGAGAAGGCCTAAGCCGTTATAGATATTAGCACTAGCACTCTCACTCCTAGGATTCATGCATGAGACAATGGGCACATGCAAGTACACGGCGCATGCAATGTACAAGCCCCGATTTCGGCGTGCGTCCTACGAGGTATCCCAGTGCCTGTGATTACACCTTCTTTCGCTGTGCTTGCAAACGGTATTCATTTAAATATGATAAATGATGTTTGCTGCGGGATGTGAGTGGTAATCCCGTACATAACTGTCTCGCATGAAGTTGTCTGCTGCAATACTGTTCTCATTCCACCCCCGCATGGGCGGCGGGATGTTTCCATCTGACCTTCGATTCCAACCTTGAAAGCAGAGTCCAACTAGTTGAGCAGAATAGAGCGCCATTGTCCCACAAACAGGTGCCTCTGACTTCCCTCGTGAAATATTTGTCCTTCACGTTGCTACTACGCGCACTGAGGAACAGGCGCTTCTGAATACTGACCTCCCCCTGCATTTCGGCTCTTTGATCCAATGTATTATCAATGCCTCGTCCACGACCGGCCGGGCTCAATTTGTGTGAACATGTGGGGCTCGGGTCTCGTGACCTCCTTCCACACTATTATTTGTGTAATTTCGGCATTTTACATTCACTGTTGCCGAGCATCTTTGGAGGTGTTCCGCTGCATCTGGCGCTGGTGGAAGGTGTGCTGCTTTAACTTTTCATACTACGGAATGGCTGCTCCTTCTGTGCCACACGAGCGCCTGTCCCGTCTGCATCTTCTTCGTGATAGGATGCTTGACTTCTATGGTACTTTGCCATTGGCGACTTTGAGCCTGGCTTATGGATTATCCTTCAGGTATTCCTACTTCACCTGCGTACAACCTGTATTGCACTGCCTGGATTGTCCCTTTGAATGGCCTCTGGATTTGTGCTTGACCAACATGCTGTCTCCGGTGCCGGATTTCGATCGACTGATGCGGCCCTTAGTGTCTCACGAGTTGTCCTGTTATGGTGTCCGGATCATGGAGTGTGGAGCGGCGCTTGGTATCCTGGGTAATTGGGACATCTCAGCGGCAGCCTACGACTTCTTGTCCATGAGCTATTTGGAGGAACATTCCGGGTGCCCTCAGATTGTGCTAGAGGCTCCGTTGGTTGGAGCACACGTATGTTCCTTTTCTTTACTCAATTGGATGGCTGAGACTTTTAGTGGCCCTGAAAACGATTGGCTGTTGGAAGCCGTGGCCACATATGCTGCCTATACATTCATGGATTGACTGGATAGTCGTCCATTGCGCCTGTGCTACTGGACAGCACCCTGGCGCGACATTCATTTCTTTTATTTCTCGTTTTTCTCTTCCTGATGGTCTGCTTGAGTTGTTTACTATATATGCATTGTGTTTTTTACAATTGTATGCTGCAATTAATTGGACTGTGGGACTTTGGCGCTGCATTGGTTATGCCCTGTCCTGCTCTGACCAAACTGAACTCTGCTTTCTCTCTTTTCTTGCCTATTACATATTGCTTCGCTCAAGGGGGCGTGTAGCGAGTTCTCCCTGCATACGAACATGCATTGTTCAGTTGGCATGACCGCGTTGAATGTTATGTAGCCATATTTGTGTCTTTGCACACGACACTGCGTTTACATGTTCTTTCTTGAATAAACTGATGACTCGAAAATTCCTTCAGACGAGTGCATTATGTTGTTCCCATCCCAAGCACTGCGCAGCGACCTTGGTCTGTACATGCTGTGACACACAGTCTGGAATTTTACACAATGCATGTTTTCCACTCTGGGTTGTTCGACCCACGATTTAGCCATGGCACACGCGCAGCTGCACATACCTGAAAGTTGGTGCTTTTAATATCACAGACATCATGTTTATTATTCAGACCGAAGGCAAGCCTTCCTGCGAGGAGACTCCTGATGCTCCTGTGATGTGATTTCACTGAGCTGATCTTTGAGGTATGGGGTCCCCTATTCAAGCCTGAGAGACCTTCTATGATGGCATGATTGTGATATTGGCTACTTGGTTAAGGGTAGGTGGTAGTATCCTCGGTATTTTCCGAATCGCTAAATACCACCTCGGTATTTACCGATTCGGTGGATTCCACCTCGGTATTTACCGAATCGGTGGATTCCACCTCGGTATTTACCGATTCGGTGTATTCCGATTCGTAATTACCGAATGTTACCGAATCGGTAACTGTTACCGAATTTTTACCTACATATAACTTACCGATTCTAATTTACCGATTCGGTACGGCTCGGTATTTACGAACCGGTAAAATTTATTTACCTACATGAGGCCCTATATCTTCTAAGAGTACCTATTAAGGATTGTGACAGCACAAGTCTTCTATAGCCACAGTTTGTCAGAGGAGTTAACCAAAATGCTTGTCTACTATGGTAATCTGTGAGATTCCATGAAACAAAATACATATCTGTAGGCTTTAATACAGAGTAATCACAATCTACCCTTAAATGCCTATTGACTTTATCATAGGCTTTTCACATTCAATATGTCATCCCTACTGCCTTTATTGTAACTTTCATTATAAACAATTAGGCCTGTAACCTTTGTCATTGGCTTGCCACCATAAGCAACTCAGACGCACCATATTGGTGCATAAGACTTACCGCAACTATCAGGTAAACCATAAAAAAATGACAACTATGTACATAACTCATTTGTCAAAAAAATACAAGTTTCTACTAAATTGGACCTAATAACAATTACCGCAGTGTATATCGTCTATCCCCATGTTTTTTTTCCAGTGGGTCACAGCACCAAAACCCTTGCCTACTACAGTAATCTGTGAGACACTATATAAGAAAATCCCTGCCTACAGGCTTTAGCACAGTGTAACAACAATGTACCCTTAAAAGCTGTTTGCCTTAAACAATACTTTCCACAATCAGTATGTAAGGCATACTTGGTTAGTCATACCTTTCCATAATGAAGGGGTAACTCCTAAGCAATTTGACATACCTTTTCCTAATGAACTTGACAATATATATGCAACTCAGGGCTATGGAAGTGTGCAGAAATTAGTAACCATCAGACATACATTTATAAAATTACAAATATGTACAAAATGACAGCAAAATAATATACAGCCCCTATCAAAATGACCAAACAACAATCACCACAGTGAAATTCTACTCCCAGGTTTTGTCAGCGTAGGTGACCCCAACCATTACCTTTGCCTACGATGGTAATTTGTGAAATTACATGTAATTGAGAAACTTTCTTAGGCCTATACATATGGTGACAATACTCCACTGTTAGAAGCCTACAGGCATTTCCATATGCTTTTCACAATAATTAAACCAGGTCTACTGTCTTTGACATAACTTTCATAATAAACAGGTAAGACCTACGGCATCGGGTAGAACATTCCCTGCACACAATTCAAGCCTATAGCTGTTAATGTTGGTTTGTCACCATAACCAACTCAGGCCTACTGTACTGAGCATAAGTTTTTGTACAAGACATTCATCAGGCATTCAGTCCAAAATCACAAATTATGCACAATTACAGTTGGCAAAGCAACATAGTATCTCTCTCCTAACAGGGTTTAACAAGGATTGTCACAGTGCAAATCTCCTATACTAATGGTTTGTCAGAGGAGGTAACCAACATCAAAACCCTTGTCTACTAAAGGAATCTATGAGATTCCATATAACAAAAAAAATATCTGTAGGTTTTAATTCAGTGTAATAACAATCCACTTTTAAATGACTATTGAATTTAACATGAGTTTTTCACAATCAGTATGTCAGGCCTCCTGTCTTTTATCTTAACTTTTCAGAATAAACAATTAGGCATTTTATTGTAGGCTTGTCTCCATAACCAATTTAAGCCCATTATAATGGGTGTAAGCTTTCCACAAGGCAATTATCTAGTATACTTTCAGAAAAATACAATTTATGCTTGGCACAGCAACTGCTGTCTCTCCGAAAATAACATAATAAGTAATATTGTAGTGTATATCTTCTATCCCCGTTGTTTGTTAAAGTAGATCACCAGCATCAAAGGCCTTGTCTACTACATTAATCTGTGAAATTCCATTTAACAAAATATCTTCCTACAGTCTTTAGCACAGTGTAATAATCATTTAACAGCCTGTTGTCTTTAATTGATACTTTTCACAATACATAAGTCAGACCTAATGGCGTTGTCAAAACATTCCACAATAAACAGATCAAACCTATGAAATCTTTCATGACTTCTCATGAAATCTTTACCATTTAACACTGGTTTTAGACTTTACCCAACATTGGCCTTTTCAAGTGCACCTAAACTGATAACCAATAAGCATACAGTTATAAAATTATAAATAGGCAAAAAAACATACAACTTGAAAAAATAATTACAACTCCTTTCACCAGGACCTAACAAGAAACATCACAGTAAAAAAAAACAGGGCTTGTCAGGGTGGGTGGCTAACACCAAAGCCCTTGCCTATTTCAGTAGTCTGTGAGACTGCATGTAACAAAATACTTGTATGTAGCTCGTAACACAATGTGATTAACAACCAACTGTTACAAGCTTACTGGACTTGAGACGTGTTATACTGTATTAATTCTAAGATAGACCAACTGTCCTTGTGATAATGCTTCATAATAAGCAGACTAAACCAATGGTATCAGACATAATGTTTTCTTTGCACCAAACAGGCATATAGCTGGCCACCATAACCAACTTAGGCCTACAGTTTTGAGCGTAAGCTTAAGCGTAAGCTTTTCCGCAATGCAACCATCAGACATCCAGTCATGAAATTAGAAAGGTATACAAAATAACAGTTGTCTAAGCAAAACATTATCTCTAAAAAGATGGTCTAACAGGGTTCTAACAGAGTAAACCTTCTATATCCACGGGTGTGTCACACTGGGTCACACCAAAACCATTTCCTACCATGGTAATCTTTGAGAGTCCATGCAACAAGATACTTGTCTGTAGGTTTTAATTTAGAGTAAAAATATTCCTATTGACTTTAAAATATGCTTTTCACAATAAATATTTCAGGCCTAGTGGCTTTATCATAACACACCTTTATCATAATTTTTCCTAATAAATAATTCAGGCCTATAGCCATAATCATTAGCTTGCAACCATGGCCAACTCGGTCCTGCTGCATCAAGTATAAACTTAGCCACAAGCCAAAAATGTAATACATTCAGTCTTTTTAGTGGAAGCTCAAAAGTTCAGCCCAGTCAAATCCTGTCAGGGTGACCAATATGTGGGTGGAGCCTAAGTGTCAGGACTCCTAGCTCTTTTTATTGATCACATATGACCATGTGACGATTGCAGAGTCACGTCAGACCTAGAAATTCATGAAGATTAATCATTTCCCTCTCCCTATCTGTAATGCTGCCTGAGGAAAACATCATAAACTGTGTGGTTATCCAAGACACTTCATAGCAGTACAATGTCATATGTGATTTTCTGATATTGATCCCAACTACGACTGAGTGGAAGTACATGAAGGTTGCAGTAAAATAAATAGTTTTTTTGTGAAAATGCAGGAAACTGCCCAAAGTAACTGGATAATTCAAGTGATAGTTAAGGGTAAAATAGCAAAGCCTTTGCAAGACTCAAGAAATCTATGGACCAGCCTTGGATTGTCTACAGGCACCCAAGATTAGGCCATAAATGATAGCCATTAAAGGTTAATTGCACATGAATTTCAAGTACCAGGTTTAGCTAAAGAGGTGGGTATTCAGAACCTCTCCAAATGGGTTATTGATATAAAAGTATGTTGCACAGTGAAAGTGAGATTGTTTCCGCACGAATGTTCTGCCCCAAAATCATTTGGGTCTACAAGTCAAGTAGACAAAAAGATTGGCATTGGATGACCTCAGAAACCTAGAGGACTGGTGAAGCTGAAGGCTATATGTAAAACGTTCCTGTTGCTGCATTGTAAGGCCTTAAAGGGAAGGAAAATTGCTTTAAACCAAGATCTCTCTTTGATTGGAAGCAAGTCTAGGGTCTTTAGTGTGGGCTTGATCTGATTACTTTATTTCAGTCTGGATTTTTGAACCCTTTGAAGTTTTATTATATCCTTGTTATCACAGTATAGATGGCACTGCAGTAGTAAGCCACGAGGAGACCATAGAGACCAAAGTCAATGTCCTGAGGAAGTCTTAGCAGATGGAATATTCAACCCATTTGTAAATGGAGGAGTGTTTTCTTGTTGACATTACTAATGTGAGGTGATGTCACTATCAAACAGGACTCCTGCATTATGTGTTGTATGTATAGGTGTTATAAGAAGGCTGATGGAGTTAGGCCAAGTAAAAACGTGAGAGATCCACCAGCCCAAAGTAGAGCCTTTTTTGTGGATATTGAGACAAGGCCAACTGAGCTTCATTCATTGGTAGATATTATTCAGACTTTTTAGGGTTCCGCATGCCCTGAATCTAATTTAGGGCAGACTGAGCTGTTTTCTGTGCTCATGCAATAGCTGATATTATGTTGTTCCTTGATGTTACTTAGCTGAAGATACTGAACAGGACTGGTATGAAGTCTGACTTCATACCAGTCCATTAAAGACAACAGGCTGTTAAGAAATGATTATTACACTGTGATCTTTTTGATGGCCTCCAGTAAATGGAATTGATGGCAGACAAAAATTAAACTTGTGTGACTTGCTGACTGGGGCTACCTAAAAGGAATTGCACCAGGCTAGACCCATTTTGCTGCAACATACATGTGTGAAGTGACTGAGCATCACATTGTGTTCAATTATGTCATAAGCTGTTTAAACATCCAAGAGGACCTGTGCAAATATCACACATTGTTCTCAGATAACTAGGAATTACCTTCTAATGTTTAGCGTGGATTGATCTGTTCTCATGAAGGACAAACCCCTGACTGATAATCACGAAAAAGGTTATTGGTCTCCAAGAATGAGTATAGCTGTGATGTCATTTCTGATTCCAATGGTTTTGGGATGCACTATAGGGCTGTCATAGGGTGATAGTTGGATAGACTATCAAGATCAAACTCTTTTTTTTTCAGATGTAGCATGATAAGAGCATGCTTAAAATTGTGACACATTTCGCCTATGGATAGTAAGGCAATAATGACCTGGGGGATAAAGGTGATGATGCGGGCAAGAGCATGGAAGCCTACATTGAAGTGTGATGATCTTGATAACACCTGGTTCTTAGTCAAGGGTGAAGATATAAAATGGAGACATCTTGGTGAGTGTTTTGAAAATGAAGGGTATCAGACCATTTCGATGGTCTAGGAACGTCTCCGGAAAGCTCCGGTTAAATCGAAATTAATTGTTATTGGTATAATTCTTGAAAGGTTCTTATGACAAAATCTCTGTGTTAGTGATGCAGGTTCCAAAATACAGCGAGAGACAGCATCTGGAATATGGCCAATGACTTCCATGTAAAAAGATGTTGCGTTTTCAGACAGCAGATGCAGAAAGAGTTTGTCTTGTGGCATTGTGTAGTTGCTGTGGTTTCCTTGCTGACGATTAGTCCTTTCACTTGTCCTGTTTCTTTCACTTTCTATATTTGTTTCCCTTTGTCGTTCCCTCAGTACCTGTTCTTTGACCTTTTTGCAAAAATGTTACAAAACTTATATTGAGCTTCCCCATCTGCTTCCCCCTCCATCTCCTCCTCTAGAATTTTATCCACAAGCTAGGAAGATGAGGGAGATCAGACTTTTTTCCAGTTGTAAAATAGCAATCATATATGTATGACAAAAATGTAATCACTACATGTTGCCATCAGGCAAGGTGGTGCAGGTAGTCTTGTATAATCTTAAGTGCACCTCACAGATAACGGGGTCAGATGGAGGTTAGGGTTTGAACTTTTGTGGCCCCAACTCTTAAGTTTCACTTAGTGTAAGTCAAAGGTGTACCACAGGATTTATATACTATTGACAGGAATGATTCTATGAACATTGAGTGAAGTCGACTGGTAGATAGTCCATGTGAGTTTATACTCCAAATGAGATCAAAATTCCGAAAGGGGTAGCCAGAGTAAGTTTTGAATAATTATGCATGTATGTCTGAATTGATGGTCACTTTTTGTGCAGGAAAGTGGAGAACCTGGTCAGTATCTGGTTAGGCTTGGTATAAAGCCCACTGCTGATGCAGAATCTTACTAAAATATGGTCTAATCATGAGATGGTCAACCAGCTGTTTGGAGTTCCTGGATCAGGTAGAAAAGGTTCACTGGAATGGACTGAATTCCAAATTAATTAATTAATTTGGTCAAGCTAGACACTTCATGCCATTGATACTTCATTGAGAATACTTGTTTCAACTCAGATGTTCATATCATGTAGAATGATACTGAATCTGAAGGTTAAATGTATGCACTGGGAAAGGTCAAAAAGGTCACTAAGAAACATAGCAAGCACCCTTCAAGAGGGGTGATAGAATAATGGATTGATAAAGGATGAAACTTGGCCTGTGATTTGTTTGACTAGTAAATATTCAAAAGAGTCATAAGTCTGGCTTTATATTTCCCTGAACTCTACGAAATGTGGTGAATGAGGACTTCAACTCCCTCTCTGCCTACTTCTTTCATTTTTAATTGGGTTAAAAGAATTAGCAGACAAGAAATCCATAATGATGGTGAAGGGTGTGTCTGTAAACCATGTTTCTATGAGAACAAGGTGGTTGAGGTGATTGTCCGGTCATGCAAGTCAGAATAATTCTTTAGGTCTGGTTGTGTTTTAAAGAGAGATATGCAAGAAGTTTAGCTGATGGCGATTCACAGGGGGTAAAGTCATTAATAGATTGTGTTTGCAAGGGCGAATTAGATACAGTAATGCTCGTGATTGTGGCATTTTGGTGAGCTGTTAAGGCCTCTGTGTATGATTAAAGAAAATGGTACTGTAGCTAGCAATAATTGGTCATAATGGTTAATAAACTGGTCATCAATGAACATGAAGTGTGCTCAAAAGCAGCAGAAAGGCAACGTTTAGAAGACATTTAAATGTGGTTGATTGAATATTGTGCTTTCACTTGTAGTAAGCAGATCATTCGGATTGGAAGTCAAGGGAGGTTGGTGTGAGTGGAGTCATGTTATGAAAGATGACACTCTGTAGTTAGAGCAAGTCATCCAGTGCAAATCTGAAGTTTCTACGTTAAAGGGATTGAATAAGTCTATGCCATGGCCTGGCATATAGGGTCCTATTAGGCTGCTATAGACTGAAAATCTCATGAACTGGTAAATTCCAGAGACAGGCCTTAATTTTTTATCAGCTACAATGATCTTTATGGGCCCTATTTTGGGGTGTAGATGATTTTCAGGGTACTGAATGTTATAGAGGAATGATATATTGTTTGAATATGGTCATCCTATTTGCACATTGGTTTACAGTCAGCAAGGGAGCCTCAGAATTAATTTAGGTATATAAAGATTGCACAAAAATGCTTAAATGGTTACTTTCTACTAATAGCAAAAGGAAAGCATGAATTTAAGTTAGGGGAGTAGATAGCAATCTGTTGTTTTCTTATTATTTACTTACCTGGCATGAAAACATTGATTTTTTTAAAGAAAAATGCAGAACTTATGAGTGGAAGCAGTACATAGCATAAACTGTGATATATATATAGTATAATGGGAAATGGGTTCTTTTTGTGTTGCTAATACCTTTTGTGCCATTCGATGAATCGCCACACAATTTCCCAAAAAAGTGCTACTTTTTGATTAGTTTGCTCATGGGAAGTTTGGGGGGGTCTATCAATGGGGGGCCGATATAAATAGGGTGTCCCAAAATTCGTTTTCCCCATTAATTTTTCCATTGGAACTTTAGACACAGAACAGTCCAAACCACTGAACGGATTTACACCAAATTTGGCAGAAAGCTGGATCTTGGTCCAGAAAGGGAGCTTCTTGTGATTTGGTGTAAATCTGTTGAGGATTTTTTGAGCAATTAATGCTCAAAATAATTGTATATCTAGGGACCCGGAGCTTATGCGGATCAGACAGATCTCTGGCTGAGATTTGATTGGCTGCTACCACATAAACAAGGAAGTGGTGGCAGCGATCTTAGGACTCAGCCCCAAGTTCTGAAAAAATGCAAAAAATGCAGCTCCCCTTCTCTAAAAAGGGAAGGGGCTGTGATTCAAATTAAAACGGAGGGGGCCGAGTGGCCCCCCTCCCTGAGCCTTTAATGGTCTTGAGGACCCCAGGCCAGCTCACTTGCAGCATCCCAGGAAGCCCACGCCAGGGACACAGTAGTTTCCCTGCACGCATGCGGGCAGGGAAACTTGTTTGCTCTCATCTGGAGGGAGCATTATTAAATCTCCTGCCAAGTGGAGACAAACACTAGGTCTGCTCCAGGCTGGTAAGAGATTTAAAAATGCTTCCACCAGCTGGGAGCAGACTTGAGTTCTGTTTACCTGCTCGCAATGATGCCGGCAGGGAAACTGAACACATACTGTTCCCATTCAAAGAGAGCAAGTATAATTAGCTGCTCCTTCTGTGCAGGAGAAATGACGGCTCCCACGCTATGTGGGGAGCTGGCTAGGACCGTGGAGCACTGTGGCACCCCTCACTGCCTCCAATATGTTGTTTGTAGGTGCCCAAGGGATGGGGCCAAAATAGGCAAGGGAGAGGTGCTGCTTGCCCCCCACCCATTTAAAAAAAGGTACTAGCCTGAGAGAGGGGGCCTATGAATGCTCAGGGAGGTGGCCGCATGGGCTCCTCCACATTTAATAACATAAGGCCCTTGGGGATAGGGTCCCCTGGGCCTAGAAAGACTCAGGACTGAGCACCCACCTACCGCAGCTCCCAACAAAAGCAGAGCTGTGGGTCTCGCTGATGGGCACCAGGGCACCCACTTAATTATAAGAAGCCGGTTCCTGCTGGCACACATGAAGGGTGCCAGCTGGTGAGGCGGCTGGTGAGGCGGGGGCCCTGGGGCTCGCTCCATGGTCCCCAGTGAAAAATAAAGATGTGGGTGTCCCAGGTGGGCATCCGAACACCCACACCAATTTATAAAACAAAGAAAACCAAAACAAATGGGCGGCAAGAGCCACTCATTTATTATTCAATGCTTGGGCAAAGAGCGCCGCATAATGTCCTAGGGCATTTTTTAAATAATTATATTCTTGCTGGTGGTGCCCCTAAAAGTGGCAGGGGCACCAAGAAACATTTTTTTAAATGTTGTAGGCGGGATGAAAGAATACACCAGCCCCCAAGCAACATTTAAAAAACAGTAAGTTATCATATATTTCAAAAGTACTTCTAGCTGGCACTCTATTCTGTTCACCTAAAGAGCAAGGCCCTCTTGTGGTTGTTTTTATGACTGCATGTTGTGTGCTGAAAAACGTTAAAAGGTAGAATAAGAAATATGTTGATTATATATTTTTTCCATTAAAAAAAAAACATAATGAAATTAATATGCCTTTTCTTTAACATTGTTCAAACAAAGACTCAGAAAAATGTTGTCTTCATTTTTTAAATATAACTGTATTAAACATGTGTATAACAATCATTTATATTAAACATTGCATTGTGTGAGTTAGTGAAATATGCATTTAATTAACATTAGTGATTTTTGGACAAAAATGATAGATCTGCTTTATATATGTTGATATGCTCACCCCTTGATAAAGCCAATGGCCCCACTTTTTATATTTTGGTGTTGTGACTTTTTGGCAAAGTCAGTAAGTCTGTCCAAGTGCGATCAGGTCCTGCGAGACCAACTGTGTGCTGCAAATGCCAGAAGGCTGTGTCCTGGAGGAGGTGGGGCGCATGCAGGAGGTTGTACACAGGGCTAGGCAACAAGACAGGACTTGCGCCCAAGCCGTGCACAGCTGAAGACCATGCATGGTAAAGGGTTGCCTGTCCATGAGGGGTACACCGTCAATGGCTGAAGGCCTTGCATGGTGTGGGGATGGTGTTACATATGGTAATAAAATATAACTACATTAAATAGCCCTCAAAATGCACTAAAAACAAATGTTAAAGTGACGAAATAGTAAGGTATGGTAATAATGTCTTACATTGCGTTAAAATCTACCATAGAAATCCACTGCAAAAAACTAAGGTTATAGGGACGTTATAGTTAGGAGAAAATGTCAGTTAAAACATACTGTTTTATACCAACAAAACCACTCAAATTCATCAGTTATAGTTATCGCAAGTAACAGTAATTAGTGCCTTAAGCCCTAATATATTTTTATTACCTACTGGTGGTCTCCAGTAGGTAGTTATATTTAGTACTTAGTTTCCGTCTGAAAAGTGTTTTTTTAGTGTTGCTAATAACTTTGTTGCCATTTGACAAATCTTCATGCAATTTTTAAAACTAGTTTGCTACTTATTGCAGATGCTGCCTGAAAAATGTTTCAGTGACATGTCAAGCAATGAGTGAGAAAAAGGGGCATTTTCCCCATGCAATTTCGCATAGGGAATTTAGACACGGCCACAGCCCGACCCTCTGAATGGAAATACTCCAAATATGGTAGAAAGCTTGATCTTGGTCCAGAAAGATCTCTTTTTGTTATTTAGTGTAAATCCATTCAGCACTTTTGGAGTTCTTAAAGAAAATATATGTATGTATATCCACAGATGCGGAAGTTGTGCGGATCTGACAGATCTCATGGTGAGATCTGATTGGTGCCACCACTTCAACCAGGAAGTGATGGCAGCCATATTGGGTCTCGGACTCAGCCAAGTCCCAAGAACAAACATTAAAAAAAGAGAAGGGGGCAGGGTAGAAATACCCTGACCTCTAGACCTCCAGGTGGGGTCCCACAGGAACCCTGCCAGAGACCAAAAATTATTTTTTTGCTTTCCCACAAATTAACAGAGGGTCCATGGAGAAAAAAAAACAAGTTTGTTTTTACCAGCCCCCATCCTGGGCTGCTTTTGGTACCAGAGATCCCATCCCTCAGGGCCCAGCCATGAAAAAGAAAGGGCAGGGGGGCTGCGCAGTGCCCTTCCCTGGCTGATTATGGCCCCGTGGACCCCATCCCCCGGGAAAATGGGTAGGTGGCTGCAGGCCCCTCAAGGAGCCGATTTTGACCCTAGGGACCACATTCTTCAGAGCCCAACAACTTTTGAAAACGGAGATGGGAGTTGCATGTCCCCCTCCACGGGTCATATTCAGCCCTGGGAACCCCATCCCCCAGGTCCTGGCTATGCTTTCAATAGTGAGGGGGCCGTGCACACTCCTGGAGCCATTAATGTTCCTGGGGACCCCTTCTCCCAGGGCCGGCTCCTGCTATGTCCTGGGGTGCCCATTCCAGGGACTTAGTGATTTCTCTGCCCACACTGGTGTGTATAGAAAAACCAGTGAGCAAATGCTCTCACCCGCTTAGAGCAGGCTTTTCATCTGTTGAAAATATTTTTTCAGGGAGCAGCTTTTTTAGCTACTGCTTGTGAGCAGAGGCAATGCAGATTCATCCTGGAGGCTGGGAGTGGGCTGAGGCAGTGGGAGTCATATGATTCACCGTTGCCCCCAAAAGGGAGATGGTACGTGCCCTGGGTGGGGGGGGGGTGGTTGATTAAAACATTTTAAAATAAAGTTATCTTGCCTGAAGGGCCGCCACCTCTCCTCTGTCCGAACAAGAAACAGGAAGCACACAGTCTCCCAGACTGCCCTAACAACGCTGCTGTCACCAGCATGACAGCAGTGTTGTTATTGTTCTGAGCGGCCTGTTTCGGCGCTCAGACAGGGAGTGGAAGCCTGTGCATGTTCGCCACCCGGCTGTGCAATACAGCCAGATAGTGAACATGCTAAGTGGTTCACTAAGATGGTTTGCCTGGCCCAAGATGGCAGGCCAAACTGTCATGCGCACTTAAGTGCACATATACCACTCCTTCTCCCTCTCCCTGAGACACAGCCCAGCAGCACCCTAACCTGGCTCGGGCTCCATAGCGAAAAAATAAAATGATAATAACGTAACGTTATTGACGTTGCGTTATCATTTTATTTTCCCTTATACACGCAGAGGAGCCGCCCTGGAAGTGCTGACAGGTAGCGCGTGACCCAGGTCGCTAGCGCATGCGTCTTGGAGAGATTCCTGTTTGGTGATTTAGAGCCAGGGACAGAAGTAAGAAGGACGTCGACATTAAACAGGGGCATTTCAAGGAAAACCCATTTATCTCTTTAATACATGGAGCGAGCTCTACCCCTCGGTCCTAACAGATGGCAAATTGCAGCCGCGCGTTACACAAGCTACAGTCAGTTTAGGTCATAAAGAATTCATACCGGGATCAGATCATGAACATTTGCTGTCGTTGCAGCACTCTAGCGGCGCTAGAATCAGCGTGGCGTGTCAAAGGTTAACAGAGGAGCCAGCTCCGAAAAACAAATTGGAAGAGGTGCGAGTCGCATTTTAATTGTGAGATCTGGAGTGTCTTTGATGCCAATAACAGATCTGCACCACTTCTGCCAAGAATACAGTTCAGCTCTGTGTGTCGGGTTGTGCTGCTTGTCGTGGCTGCACGTCAGGGCACGTTGACAGCTAGCACCTTAGTATAATGTTCTGAAACGCAGCATTTCTACGCAAATTAATCTTATGAAGGACTGAATCTGCGGACTGTGAAGACCATGCATCAGGAAGTGGGGGTGGGCTGTATTCCAAATACATGCTACAACACTGGAAAATAAACTGTAGACAAGCATATCCGCGTAAACAAATCGTGCCGTGGTGCCTTGTTATCAAGTGAGTTTGGGCACAAATCTCATGAGCAAAATGAGTCATTCTTAAAAGTCTCCTCAAATCACGGAAATTAAATGATCTGAAATGTTGCTCAAATTCCAGGCAGCTTCTCAAATTTCTATTATAAATTGAATCTCAAGAATTTCTGAAGTTATGGGTCCATCAATAGATTCTGAAATGTAGCTAATTATTTGTGACTAATGCTGAGAACAGAAGAGGCCAACGCACTTGTTCTTGGAGGTGAACTTTGGCAGCCTAATCCGGTGTGAACTATGCAACCAGCAGGCTTCAAAGAGACCAGGAGCTGTCTGCTTCTGCGCCAAAAAACACTAACCTAAACCGAATCGTAAAATGTACTTTATTTTTAGCATCAAGAATCTCTGGTGGAGGAAATAATGTTCCGCCTGTCTCGTTTTCAAAAGGGGTATTTTAAATCCTAGTTAGGGAAAACCCTCGTCCCTTCAGCAGCCGCCGGAATAACACAGTTATCAAGGGCTGGGAAGCAGCAGGGCTTTGAGCCTGCTCATGATATGGCATTTTAACGCAGGCACATATCCAGAGCATGACGCTGCCCGACACTTATGAACACTACTTAGAACTTTCAACAGACCCAGTATCTCATTTCATTCCTGTCAGGAAAGGGCATGTAAGTCATTCCAACAGAATTGATTTGACGGTTGTTGGCACCATAGGAACATTTATTTTTTTACCTACCACATGCATTCCCGGGCAAAAGGGAGGTAGTAAATTAGTAATCGCATATTCGTTATCCCGTTGGACTGCGACATGTTCTGACTCCCTGCCTGCTTTCTATCTTCTTGCCTTCAATCTTAGGTTTTGAGAAATGCTTCATTCATTCTGAGAAATATTTATGCAGCACATCTCTGAGTTCTACGGATGTTCGTGGAGTAGAACATTACTTTATATTTAGCTGTTGTACAACTTCTTAAAAATAGCTGCAAGCACATGCATAGCTAAAACAGCAGATGAGAAACCCTGTTTTCGTAAAGCCTCTGCATATTTCGCATAACGTGCTTGTTTGTTTGTACATTGATTCATAAAATGGACAATTGACCTAAAATATGTGTACCCGGAAACCGTGTAAAATGACAGTGTTTCACTGCTGTGGCATTCCTTCAAACATTCATAGAGCCACTCACTCAAATTTCAGTATTTGAGCGGATGACTCTTGAAATGCCTATGTGCTGTGATAAGGCGATGACAAAGCAGGCATAAGAGGTTAACATCCACACCGATGATGGAGAAGAGACATCCACAATACAATAATCTGTTTAACGTTGCAAAAGATTATGTATATCAACCACGATACACCAAAAATGATTCTCACAAACACACTATCAATCTTGAATGATAAAGTAGAACGATAGGAGCACTTAATAATTGATACGCACAATATGATTCTTACAGGCGACAGCTGACCTATAACGCACAGATCTACTGTGTATTTACCACATAATGCTTATGCAAACCAGGGCTTTTTATCTGATGCCTTGAAATCCCTCCCTCTTCAAAATCATCCCTGTGTCTATTTTCTGTCTCTTTCACATTGCACTGCACTACTCACCTCCCATTCCATATCTCTTTCTTCAAGAACACCAATATTAAGATACAGTTTATTACTTTCTGAACACTTGAACTTCTCCTTCCTCTTCCCCTCATTCTTCCTACATGCACCCAAGCATTTATTTTAAATACTTTTGATTTTGGACCTGTTCTCATAGTAGGCCTCTGTCAAAACATCTCCTGCTTTGACTGTACTTCACTTGTGCTCGCTTCACCATTAATTACTTTGATATCGCTCCTCCTCATCCATCCTGGACACAACAGCACATGGCATGCTACTCTCAACAGGCAAAAAGGTGGTTCATCTGTACTCGAGTGGGGAGTTGTTCTTTAACTCCACGGCATCGTTGTAATTATCCATTATGATCTTCTCAGGACAGCCATCAATCAAGAATTCTATTATTACTTCATTCCCTACATCATTCACAAACCTCGCCTTTGGCACTTTGAATAATAATCAGTAATTTCCAGGGTAGAATGATCTAGCACACCCTTCCCAGAAAAAGGGCCTGAAATATCCAAACCCAACTTATGCCAAGCTTTACTCAGGAACTTGTTACAGACAACTGGTGTTTCCCTTGTCGAATGAGATTTGTCTCCTAACGCACATGAAATGCAATTAGTTACATACCTCTCAATCAATCTATCCCTATAATTTGCCCATTTTTTCGCAAGATTTCAAATAACTGAGACCAGTAGTTCAGAATGCCGGCATTCTGAACTACTGGTCGTACGAACGGGCACATAAAGCTGTGGGAACGTTTTCCCTCCTTAAGACTCCAGAATACTGCCTGGAGATCTCATTACATCCAATGGCTCTAATTGATTGATCTCAGTTATTTGAAATCTTGCGAAAAAATGGGCAAATTATATGGATTGCCGCAGTCTCTCGAGTGGGGAGCATAACAGTAACGTCTGAACTTATATACATACTACGATTGGGTGCAGCTCGTGGCATTTACTCTTGATATTCTTTGAAAACAAGAATCACCAGCTGGAATCTATATTCTTACTGGGACAGATCTTGAGTAGAGCTCAGGAATTTTAATGAAATTGGGAACCTGGCATTGCATTGGTCGGCGAAATTCTATAGGAGCCCTGATGAAGTTCTCCCAAAGAGAACGAAACGCGTTGGCTGGAATTTAAAGCACTTTTGATACTGATTGAAAAATAAAGAAACCTAAGCAAAAATGTATCTCTTCAATCTGGACTTTGTTATTCTGCGCACGCCCATCAAAACGTAGTTTAAGGATCTGGAGCACAGAGGCATTAATAGACGGTTGATGCCAGGGCATGTTGCGCGGGAATTGTGTATATATATCAGAACTGGTATGAGGTACAGAAATTTGTAGTCGACCGTCTTTTCTTTTTTTTTATGTCAATTTTACCACCTTGGAAATTCATTTCTCAATAATAAAGAATGCCTCTTCACACTCATTCATCCATATAAGCTGCCATTCTGTTGCATCAATACTCGTATAGGTTTAGCCCTATATAAAAAGGGTCAACAAACTTTGCATACTAATCTGCCATGCCTAAAATAACCTCAACAGACATTTGTTTTCTCAGTTCGAAACTTCAGTAGATCTCACTAATGTCAATATATGCTTAAAATCTTTGCTGGGAGCAGTATGGCCAAAATATTCTAACTCATCCACCACAAATGTACATTTGTAAGATCCAATCATCAAACAATCTTCATTCAAAATCTCTACTACTTTTCTAGAATCTTATTATGCACATTCTTGATCTTTCCCCCAATAAAGATGCCATCCTAAAAATAGCAAACCTGTTTCACAACCTCAAACATCTGCATCCCTTTCTGAAACACTGCAGGTGCCAAGTCTTGACCATAAGGTACCCATAGAAACATATATGCTCCTTCAGGTATCATTGAAATAAATAAAAGATGTGCGTTTCTTAGAAGATGCATGTAGCCATCTGAAAATACTCCTTCAAAGGATCTAACTTGCTTCCTTTATGGGTATTTACTAACTCAGGCACATTTGGCAAGGGGTGTCTGTCGACCCAATTACACTTATTAGGATATCTTAAACTGATACACATTCTGATCACATGCAAGCACCATTGGACTGACCCACCCAGATGCTTATTAAGGTATTATGATTCTCTCACTGCATAACTTTTCCAGCTCTTCATGTAATTGCTCTCTCAAGGACATTTTCACTGTTCTCACCTTGTGCAAACATGGTATTGCCTCATCCTTTTAAAATTATGCAATGTACAATGGGAAGCAGCATTTACAATGCAGATGGAACCACACGTTCCGTTACCGCACAAGCAATTACCACGCTTGCCTTCACCACGCATATGCCTTTACCATGCTTATGTGTGGTAAAAGCAGTCACCGCACTAGATTCAGAGCGGATGGGTGGGGAGAATGGAAGGAACAGGAAGGATCGGGATGCGGCTTGGTAAGTAGGGTTGTGGAAGTGTTTTAGGACTCAGGGCATTGGGCCGTGGTAGTTTTAAGGGCGGAGGTCCTGTTTCAGGGCTCAGGGCAGTGGGCTGGGGTGTTTTCAGACCTGGGGTTGGGTTAGTTTTTAGGGTTGGAGGCCAGGATTTAGGGCTCAGTGTTGGGGGGTCAGGATGTTTTTATGGCTGGGGGCTAGTTTTAGGACTCCTCGCGGGGCTGGGGTCAGGGAAGCTTTAGAACTGGGGCCTGGTTTTAGGGCTCAGGGCTGGGGGTTGGGGTAGTTTTTAGGGCTGGGAGCAGAGTTGTTTGAAGGGCTGGGGGTCGGGTTTTAGGGATCAGGGCGGGGGTCTGGAGTGTAATCTTTACCACACATGTGCCTTTGCCAATCACGCCTTTACAACAACATTTGTTATAAAGGCATGCGTGGTAATGACATGCGGGGTAAAGACACGGTTGTAGTAAAGACCACATTGTTAAGGCATGCGATATACCCACATGCGTTGTTCCATCATACAACCATGTACAGTACCTAATAAAATTCACGCTTTCCAATGAACACACCAGGAAACACCTCCTTCGATTTTCTTATTTCATTACCACAAGTAACCAATGCTTGATCAGAAAAATTAGCATTAACTACAATTTCCATTGCTTTTTGCTCTCACCACCCCAGCAACCTTTTTCTTTTTTTATACCACGTCTATCCTTACCTAAAGGTTTCCTTTATTTAAACTTGGACTTAAAGTAACCTAATACAGGTAATTTAACTCCTTGATGCATTACATATGTCAGTAACTTCTAACTTTAACTCAGATTTTTTTTGACCACCTCTTCATTAATGAGAATATAAGGAGACCA
This sequence comes from Triturus cristatus, assembly GCF_964204655.1. NCBI lineage: Eukaryota > Metazoa > Chordata > Amphibia > Caudata > Salamandridae > Triturus > Triturus cristatus. The sequence goes on from NC_140588.1 coordinate 518,449,572, forward strand.
AGAATCAGCTTGTATGCTCATTTCTACATCTTCTGTTATCATCATACAAATTGATAGATTGCAATCTTCCCCTACACTGCATATGCATTCACATACCACTTAAATTTCACTTTCACTGATATCCTCACTCTTTTCCTTAATTACTTGAAGTCTCTTATCTCTTATCTTTACCAACATCCTGTTTACAAACACAAGCATAATGCCTTAATCTCCTACATTTAAAACGAGTTTTAGGCACAGACAATATGTCTAATGCTGCCAAATTTCAAACACGTTGGCCACGATTTACAAACACCTCACACAACTCACTGCTGCAAGTGAAGTCACTGTGCTGTGTTGCTTAAAAGGAAGAGCTCACTTCAGAGAAATGGCACAGTTCTGCTCTCTCCCTGCTCTGGCAAACTTTGGGCTGCCTAGCGCCAATGTAGGCGCCATTGTACCATAGTGCAAGAGTGCATGCGTTATGGGCAGGATAGTTTTTGTGCAGGAAGGGGTATGTTCCTGCACAAAAAGTATCTCATAAGGCTTTTCCCTTTTTGTATGCGTACTGCAGAATGCAGCGCACATACAAAGAGAAAACAATGAGGAGAAATAAAGATATTTCTCCTTGTTACAAAAGGCAGGGGCACCATTTTGGTGCAAACCCATGTCTCCAACTTTTTGTAAATATGAGTTTGGGTCAAAATACATGAGTCTATGCATGAGAACACCCATGTACCACCCATGTAGCACCCATGTTTCCACCTCCCTGATGCAAACGCTAGGCAGCGCAATGAACTGCCTTGAATTACTTCTTTTTTTTAACGAAGCAATGAAAAATTGACGTTTGCATTGCTTTGTAAATATCAAAGTGGTTTTATGTTGTGTCTGCACCAAAATAGTGAGGCAAACCAGACACACATTCTTTGTAAATTTGGGCCTCCATATTGTTGGGTTACTTTTGTACCCCCACTTCTTTTCTCAAATGAATGAATGAATGGATGAATGAGTTCTTTATTTGTGTGGTTAATAAAAACCAATACAAAACAACCAATATGTAAGAGAAGAAAAATTAAAATGAATAAATATATGTACACGATATATTTATAAAACCTCCTTTGCTGTTTTTTTTTGTAGTTTAAAACAATAAAATAATAACAGTCTTTTTTTTAGGCGCATCAAGTCAGTCTTTCAGTATTGGCCAAACTGGGTAGGCCCCTCACCCGGATGATTGCCACAGACAATCTATAGAGACTTGTCCATAAGTGCTGTGCGGGTGTGGTAGATGAATTTAGCAAAATTGGCCGTGTGCTTCACAGTGTCCAATGAGTATAGCTGTTGGACTACCTCATTTGCTGTGCGCGTACCCAGTTGGAGGAGAATGGGCTTAAGGTGGATTTGGTGAGCAAGCCGAAAGGCGGGACAGCATAGTAGGATATGAGCCAGCGACTCTCGTTTATAGTTGCAGAGGCGACACTCCGTAATGACCGGTCTTACTTTCACCGTTGGATACAGTTCATTTAGGGGGAGAGGATGTAGTCTGACTGCGAGAATCTTGTGCAGGATTTGTCTCCCCACTGGCTGCATGAGGTATGGTTTAAGGCCGAGTGTTATACGGGGGGAGCTTTGGGTCTTGTGAAAGCCTCTAGTTACCAGAGATTCGATGTCCAACATACAGGAGCATGATCGTACTTGCTTTTTTATTGCTAATTTGATTGTAGTATACCTAATTATGTTGGAGTCCCAATTCTCTGTGGCTAGTTGCAGAAGTTCTTTGGCTGTGGCGAGGCCGGTAGACCAGGGGTTGCCAGGTTGTTGAAAGATATAGTTTATAACAGCTTTCATTGAGTGCTCAGGTGCCGCAGTTGTTAAATAGAAGTATTTTGCGAGAGCTGCTATTTCCTCTAAGGTTTGTCGATTAAGATTTAATTCCAGACGAATTAAAGTATTCCTGGTGCAAGCTGGTAGTCGAAATAATTTTTTGTATGCTGCACAATGTATCTTTTCTAGTTCCTGGGCGAATTTAACTGGAGAAGCTTGTAGCGCATAGTTGAGGGAAGGTAGTAGTTTTGCCCTCAAGACTCTTTGAATAGCCGTTGTTGTGGGGCTAGGACAGTGTAAAGCTAGCAGATAGCGTAGGTGACCATTTTCCCTTTCTGCTGGATCTTGTGACGGTGGGCCCTTGGTTGGCCGGTTTCACAGATCCAGACCCCAAGATAGTTATACGATTGTGCACAATTTAAGATTAACGAGCCCAGCATCCTCTTTGCCACTTTTGGGGGGGATAGTGGCCAAAAATAACTATCTTGGATTTAGTTGGGTTGGCGACCAGCTTATTTTTGGCATTATACTCCGAAAGTGCTTTCCAATCTTGGTATGATCCAAAAGGACCAGGTCATCAGCATATTGCATCAGCTGGATCTTATTTTGCCCGATCCTGGGGGTCGCTAGAGAGGCTCCTTGCAGGACTCTGCCCATATCCACTGTGTATAGATTGAAAAGCAACGGGGCAAGGACGCAACCTTGCTTTAGTCTGTGATACGTGGCGATTTTTTCTGTAGCAGTCACTGGAGAGTTTAACTCTCACCCAGGTTCACGAATATAGGGATCTAATGGCTTGTACCAGAGACGGGAAGATGTTCCAATGTGCCAATTTCTGCCATAGGATGGTGCGGTTTACCCCATCAAAAGCTGCTGTATAATCGATGAAGCAAGCAAAAAGCGGCGGGGTGCTGTGACCCACCGCTAGGTGTACTAGTTATGATAGGGCAATGATGTTGTCAATGGTGGAACCACCTGATCGGAACCCGGTCTGGTAGAAGGGGAGGAGCCCTTCCCTGCTAACCCAATCCACTAGTTCCACCAAAAGGGTGCTTGCATAAGCCTTGCCCTCAAAGTCCAATGAGGCAATCATACGATAGTTCCTAGGGTCCGTGCTTAGCCCTTTATTGAATATTGGGTGCAGCAGTGACCCCCTCCAGGAGTCTGGAGCGTCTTCCAGAAGCCTACACTCTGCATACAGCTGAGCCAAATTGTAAGCCCAGAAGTCTATGTCCTCCCTAAAGAGGGAGCCAAGCAGGCCATTAGGGCCAGGTGCTCCGTTATGAAGTATTTTTCTCAAGATGGTTCGGATTGCTGGTTGTTCTGGGGAGGTAGAATCGGCCAGAGGTTCCGCAAGATTTGTTGTGACAATTGCCAGATTGCCCCCCAAGTGTTGTAGTTCTATCTGATAGATTTGCATTTGAATCATCGGTGTAGAGAGTTTTCACGTGGGCTATCCAAGTGCTTGCGTCGAGTGGATTCTCTCTGTTAGAGGTCCAGTGAATTATCTTGTTTAGATATTGCCAGAATTCTTGGGATTTACTTGGTGCCAGCAGCTCGAAAATCTTCAGCCATTTTGCCTCTATAAGTTCACGTTTTGCCTGCCAAACCAGTAGTGAGTGGTTCTTGGCCGCTAATTTAAGTTCCTTTTTGGCAGAGTCGGATCCAGTTACCCGATAGGCCCAACATTTGGAGTTTAGTTGTTTGGAGCATTACTTAATTGCAGGTTGGTGGCCCAGTGTGTATGCGGGATTTACGTTGGTTCTGTGTAATGCTCCCCCAAAGCAGAGATGCTAAATCATAGGCAAGTGTGTCCCATTCCCCTATCAGGCCCTTGTCTTTGAAACCGGTCTGCCAGCCTTTCCACGTTGATTTTCATGAAATGAATTTATGACTTCGGAGCGTTCCCCATTTGATTCTCCTAAGGTGTGCTGCTGTGGAGGTTCCTGAGTGCGGCCGGGCTCTGCTACGCTGAGGCACTAATCCTCTACCCCTCCTTAGATCTTCCGACGACCGGGCTTTGCTCCGCCGGCCGGGAAACTACATTTCCCAGCAGCCCCTCACTGGCGATGCTGTTGCTGACCCGTTCATCTGCGCCAGGAGGCGTTTAAATCTGCGTGTGGCCCCGAGGACTTGGTGTGCTGCTGTGGAGGTTCCTGAGTGCGGCCGGGCTATGCTCCGCTGAGGCACTAATCCTCTACCCCTCCTTAGATCTTCCGACGACCGGGCTTTGCTCCACCGGCCAGGAAACTATATTTCCCAGCAGCTCCTCACTGGCGATGCTGTTGCTGACCCGTTCATCTGCGCCAGGAGGCGTTTAAATCTGCGTGTGGTCCCGAGGACTTGATGTGCTGCTGTGGGGGTTCCTGAGTACGGCCGGGCTCTGCTCCGCTGAGGCACTAATCCTCTACCCCTCCTTAGATCTTCCGACGACCGGGCTTTGCTCCGCCGGCCGGGAAACGACATTTCCCAGCAGCCCCTCACTGGCGACGCTGTTGCTGACCCGTTCATCTGCGCCAGGAGGCGTTTAAATCTGCGTGTGGCCGCTCGTCCCGCGAGGACGCGCGCGGGACAAGACAGGCCAAGCCTGGGCAAAGGGCGGGCCGTCTGTGGCTGTCGGAGGCCGAAGGAGGTTGGGCTGGGCCACCCCTCTAAGCTGGGCCTGAAGTGGGACATATGAGAAGCTACACCAATCGAACATCTTGCAGATTGTGTACACGGCCCAACAGTGATATTCTAGAACTAAAGGTAGGGGGAGGTTTTCGTAAAATACTTGGATATGGCAAGGCGCCGAGCCAAAGTACTAGCTGACACAGCATGCAACACTATCGATACATATTTGGTAAAAGCAGTTAGTGTCCTTACCCAAGAAATAGATCGAACAGAAAGATGATTATCTATGGGATCAAGTGCACTACAACCAATAGATCAAGGAAACCTCAGCAGAGCAACTACACATAATAGCGAGGTGGCCATTGGCATGATCACCCCAGATGGAGTTAATACCAACGACAGTATCCAGTCTAAAATTTCGAATACTCCTAGATTGTTTGATACAGACGATAGCTCTATCCTTCCATTATCCCCCTTGGCTAACTCAAAAGGCGCACGAAAAAAAAACACAGGGCAGGGCAACATAATGAGGAAAAGGGGAAAAAAATTAACTACAATGGAGAATATGGTCACTACACGCACAAGGGCTAAGCAAAACTCTGTGGGCACATTTAACATAGAAGCAATTTTCGATGAAATTAGTTGAGTTGATCAGGCCTTTACACGTAAAAGTGGATAACTTGGCTAGGGAGGTTCACAAATTAAGAGGTTCCATTGATAAAAACGGGTTGCATGAACTACAAAGAGCAGGTGTAGAAGCAACCATTATATCAGAGGGTACTATTGAGGGAAGTACTGGAAAACTTAATGTGACCAAGAATAAACCTTCCACGGTCCCTACCACAATCACTAGTAGCATCCCTGCTGGCAAACAACATGTTACACGTCAGCCCCGTGGAGGTTCTGTAATAAGTCCTCAATTACCTGTGGGAGAAAATTCAACAGCCAGTATAAACCAGGGAGCACAACTTAACGTAAATATTACACCTATAGAGCAACTATGTAGGGATAATGAAACCCACACGACAGCAATAACTACTAGACAGTCCTTACCTTGTATCAATTTGCCCCCGGAATGCAGTGCTTATGTGGCAGTACTCACTAACATACCCAAGCTAAGAAATGGGCAAGTAGAGAATCACGAGACACTAAAAAATAAAATCCTTCACTGGTTGGCTAACAACTGTAATTTCCCTATGGAGGGGGCTAGCCAGATTATATTAACACAAAGGGTGGGTTGGGTAGGCCCCCTCAGGAAAAACTTTGAGGGGGATTGCGTTATAATAAATTTCAAATCGTGTTCATGGGCCAAAAGTACCCTTAAAAATGTTCCACTACCATCGGTGTGGGAATTTAATACAACTTTATTACCACTAGGCTATTTTTATAGGCACCTATCGGAACCCAGCCATTCAACCAACAATAACTCTGTAAATCATCCGAGACTCTGTTCTAATTTTTCTATTCCAACATATAATAGATTTAAGGCTTTTGAATCCCTAGAGGATATTGATTGACTTAATCTACCAAAAGGTATAAACCAGGATAGCTATTCTATAAGCCCCATACCGAATGTAACACCTGAAGAATGTAAGGGAGAAAAGAGATATGGTAGCCAGGATACCTGCCACCTACCTAGCGCAGTAATAGTCGCACAAACACCCACTGTGTTTAAACATAACACAGACGAAGCTGCTAGCACAATAGAGGGACTGGAACCCATCAGCATACCAGTCAAGCCATCTATGAAAGATACTCCCCTATCCACAGAAATTCCTGTAGTAGTAAATAATGGATGTGCAGCTGCTAATTTAGACCTGGACTCGGGTTATAGTGTTGTCACTTGGAATATAGCAGGTATAAACAGAAAACTGGATACCCCATTCTGGAGGGATTTTATAACTACAGGCTATGATATAATATGCCTCCAAGAAATTTGGCGTAAGGAGCCTATTTTTATCGAGGGTTACACCTCGTACTGCTTGAATGCAGTCAGCTCAGTCGCTGGTAGGGCTAAGGGAGGCTTATTGCTCCTAATATCAAATAAACTTAATACCTGTGAAATTAGAAGTTGCACCTCAGTGGATATTTACTCTCAGGTGTTACGACTAGAATTTAACAAAGGCAAAGATTTAATACTGATTAATTTTTATAATAATGTTTTTAGTGCTGACAGAGGTAAAATCTTAGCCCCGTTGGAAAACGAAATTGAGAGGGCTCTGGCGTTATCATGTAACCAGACTATCATTTTATGGGCGGGAGATTTTAATACTAGCCCATGCCCTTTTGCTATGAGTGATTTGTGTGGGATTAGAAGAGAGAGCGGAAACATGGAAGATGTTGACTATTTACACTTCCCACATTGCACCTATGGTACAGCGCTAAATAATATGATAGCAAAGTTTGATCTGGAAATGTTAAGTTTCACGAAAAACAGGGAAAATATCAACTGCCCAACTTTTACAGGGAGAAATGCTAACACTTACATTGACCACATTCTGCTCTCCAATAATACTGCTTACTCTAAACTATGGGTCAATGAGCAAGCGTTAAGCGACTACAATAGCATATCCATAATATTACAATGCTGGGGTAATAAACAAACAAAGGGAAACAACTGTATTAACAACGTCGAAGCCGTGAGACCAAATGGTATGAGGATTAGATGGTCGAGGATCGTTACATATAAAATACATGAGGAGGTGATAAGAAAATGTAGCAAGGAGATAGACTACTGTCTTGGCGAGGAAGTTAACCCCAACATTATACTTACTAGCTTTCTCAGGATTAATGAAACAATAGAAAGCCTGCTCACTAAGAAAAATAACGGGAAAAAAGAAATTAATTCAGGATGGTTTGACAAAAGTTGTACTCGCGCCCTACATGATTTAAAACAAGTTTTGAGTACTAAACCACGTGATTCCACTAGTATTAAAAATTTTCACGGTATCTATAAAGTAACCCTTGCTAATAGGAAAAGAGACCTTCAAGAAGAGGCCTGGAACAACCTTAACTTAGTGGCAGATACAAATAATAGCAAAATCTACTGGGAGACTATAAATAGCTCCTTTTTAAAGAATGACAGATTGCCCGAAATAACCTCATATGTAGATTGCAACTCATGGAACGAACATATTTTAAACATTTTTAATCCTGGTAGGTTAGTTCTAGATTCTTTAATGTATAACGATTGCACATGGCCAAGGTTACCCCTAGAAATAAGTCTAGATGAGGTATATGAGAGCCTAACTAATAGTAAAGGAGGCAAAGCCCCTGGACCAGATGGGGTCCCACTGGACCTATACAAAACTGAGTTACATCTGTGGGCCCCTATTCTGACTAGGCTTTTTAACGCGACTGCGGAGGGACAATTACCTATTTCATGGGGCCAATCCTTAATTATCCCCCTCTTCAAAAAAGGATCCAAATCTGAGGCAAGTAATTATCACCCCATCTCTCTTTTGGACTCCTCAATTAAAATAATGAGTAGAATTATGCTAAAAAGACTAGAAACCTGGGCCATGGATAACACAATCTTATCAAGGGCACAATATGGTTTTAGAAAAGGTCTGGGGACATTGGAACAGTGCGTAAATCTTGACCTCCTTATCAATAAATACACAATTGCTAAGGAGGGCAACCTGTTCCTCTGTTTCGCAGACCTGAGCAGTGCTTTTGATCTTGTAGATCATAAAATTGTATGGGAAATTTTATTAGAACTAGGTGCCCCAAAGGAATGTATATATTTTTTAGCACGGCTCTACTCAAGACTGTCATGTAAAGTTCGCTATGGACCATCAGGGGAATGCACACCGTTCTTTAAAGTTGCCAGAGGAATCCGACAGGGTTGTGTTTTAGCACCTTTTTTATTTTCATTATTTATTAATCAAATTGATTCTATTTTAAGTCAGCTACCTTCGGATGCCCCTATTATAGACGGGAATGCTATTCCGATTTTATTATATGTGGATGACGCTGTTCTTTTATCGCGAACACAGGTTGGATTACAACGTCTTATCGATAACTTTGTGTTATTTATTGAAAATAGAAAATTGATAGTTAACAAAACCAAGACTTTCGCGATGATTTGCGGCAAGAAAGTAAAGCCGGTTAGCACCTTCTATATTGATAAAGTTAAGATGCAAACGGTCAGTAGGTTTTGTTACCTAGGAATAGCATTCTCCGGAGATGGGAAATGGGCAAATGAGGATGAGAACGTGAGACTGAAGATGAATAGAAACACCAACAGTCTATTTAGATTCTCCGCCAAATTGGGGCAAAGAAGAATAAAAGAAATGATGGCCATTTATAACGCCAGGTGTGTTTAATTGGCACTGTATGGGGCGGGAGTATGGGGCCACCATTGTGTGAATTCTTTACAGAGCGATGAAAATACGTTTTAAAAAAAATTACTATGCGTCCCCCCCTCAGCATCAACTATGTTAATTCACGAGGAAGTAGGAATAGAATATGTCACGGATTTAGCTGCATTACGTCCATTATTACTCTGGCGTTCTATTTGGTCTAAACCTGAGACACTATTTACACAAACAATCATCAAAGACTGTCTGAGGCTTGACCATTCATCACGTATACCCTGGCTGAGCTATATTTATCATTGGTTTAATCTTCTATATGATTGTAATATCTGCTTGAGACCAGAAGCTGCAGCGCTGATATCAAAGAAAGATCTAAAACTGAGGTTTTTATCATATAAGAGAGCGGCCAGAGAGAGACAGTTTAGAAACCTACCAACTGTAATATTTTATTACGGTTTAAATTTAAATAAAGGTTTTCAGACATATTTTACCACTGTAACATGCAATTCACATCGATTTGTTCTAACCCGTTTAAGGTTGGGGATTGTTCATCATTTAGTGTCATTCCCGCATATGAGAACTAGATCTAACTCTATATTTCTAAACAAAGTTGCTGCCAGTTTTATTCCCATTTTAGGAAATTTTACCTTAAATCTATCTTTCTAAAATATAATGTTCGGTCCACTAAAACAGCAATGAAGTTAATATCATCTTTAGGAAGCTCAGATATTTGTTTTTTTACTGCATCTTATGTGTTAAAATGTGTAACCATAAGGAAGTCAATGATTTGCCCTGTGTAGTTTTTATTTATTTGCTTATTTTGCACATTACCATGCACTGATAGCAACTTTTCTGTACTTCTAATTTTGAGGAGATTGTGGATATATACTGCACTTTAATAATGCCTTATTTGCACTTTGCATTCATTGCACAGCTACTATACATTTGTCACTTTATGTGGAAATTTGCATATTGCTAAATAATGTCAATGGAACATTTGCTTGGCATCGAAAGGGGTTAAACCTGTACACTATAATGCATTTTGCTCATTGTATATGGCACCTTTTTTGCTATGTAAACTAATCTCTTTGTGACCAAATTTTTACTCCTTTTTTACTTTGTTCTGTTTTGCTTATATAGTTGTATTGTACAAACCGAATAAAGCTTTTGAACAAAACCGATTCTTCTAAGGAGTCTGTGCAGTTCTTCCCCCTTTGTTGCCCCGATGAAGAGAAGAGTGTGGTGGATTTTCACTGTGATGGATAACTGCAAAGTTAGGGCGGCGTGGTCGCTTTCATTCCGGAGATGGACTACATAGTTTGACATATGTTTTTGTAGTCTCTCACTCAATAAGATATAGTCAATTGTGGTCCGGCTATTGTAAGTGGGTGCTATAAATGCTCTTGAGTTGACTTTTATGGTTAGAGAGTGTGTCGTTGCCTGTTTAAATGCCCGCATAAGTGCATTGAATCTTCCGGTGCTCCTGTTGGGGTGACTTCCGAGTTTGTTCAGCCCAATATCGTGCGTGTTGAAGACCTCTAGGATAATGGAGTCCATGCCTGCAAACTGCAATAACAGAGATTTGATCTTGTTTATTAACCGAAGAAGTTTGTCCTTCGGGTGCGGCCGGTGGGGGTTGTAATAAACATTGATTAAAAGTATTGATATTGGGCCATCTGTCGTGTTCAAACCTTTCAGAGTGCCAGCCAAAAACATGTCTGAGTGGTTCTTTATCACCGTGAAATGTACTTTCAGTGCATGCTTGATGTATATAGAGATACCCCCCGAGGGTCTCCCGAAAATATTGCCTTTTAATGCTGGTTTGAAGTATTCAGCGTAGACCCCTATTGGTATAGATGAAGTTGCCCAGATTATATCAGCAACTGTAAGGAATTTAGTTGCAGATGGACTTTGCAAAACTTTGTTAATCCCTGCAACGTTCCAAGTCATGATGTTAATCGTTTGGTTGTTATCGGAGGGGCTTCTATACTGGACAAGGCCGTTGTTTGAAGTGAATCTAGCCTTTGGCTGCGTCGGATGATTGCTTGATAAGGGCCTGGTGATAGGAGCTAGAATTTAAGGCCTCTGGGAGCAAGGACCAGTCTTTAATTCTGTGTGATGATTTGAATTGAACTATTGCTCTACAAATTCGTTTTCGGGCTGCCTATGGAGCCGTTCAAAATAGCGTTGAGTGTTTACTGTTCGTCCATTTCTGATCATTCAAATCTTGTGCTCCCTGTCGAGCATATAGCACGTTAATTTTCAGGATCTCTGGGTATTTAGTAGCGAGCTGGGTCTTGATTTTTATGCCCCAATAGTCCAGTTGCATTTTATATCCTCTCAGGGTGTCCACCATGATCGAGTTGGAGAAAGTTATCTCTGTTGTTTCGTTTGTTTCACTTGGCCCTGGGCCAGAGAAAGCCACAGTCTCAATATCAGTTGTTTTTATATTTTCCAAACCCGGGATATTTTAGCAAAGCTTCAGAAGGTTTCCTCTATTGAGGATGTCCCAATTCCCCTGCGAAGTATATTCCAGATATAGCAGTACTTTTAGATTTTCTCGATGTGTGGCGTGGTCTTTGAAGGGCAGGATTTGTTTAAAAATTGCCCTTGGTACATCCAAGGGCTTTGTAGGATTCCGGTTTGAGTTTCCACAGGAGACAAGTCCCTCCCCAGTCCAGTTTGTGCTTGGGGCCCATGGTTGAGAGTCGCTCCTAGCGGTAGGAATGCGAGCATGGCGGGGGGGTGGAGGGTCACTGGTGCTCGCCTTGAATAATTTTATTCTCCCTTTGATTGTTCGATGTGTTTGCAAATTGGGGCTCCTCATGGACTATTGGCTGTGCAGGGACAGATTTATTTGTGTTAGTTTTGGGTGTTCCTTGTTGGGTGCTGCTGGTGCTGGCATTGCCTACTTTAATTACTGGGGACCGTACTGTGTTAAGGCCCGGATGTTCTCTCAGTTCTTGGCATGGCTCTTCAGAATGTGGGCCTAGTATATTGACAAAATGGCCACTGGGATCAAGGGCTGTTGTGCTCAGGTTTTTAATCAGATTCTCCGTTAAGTTTCCTGGAGGACCCTGAGCAGGTGTGTCGTTAGGAATTGTGCCAGACATTTGTATGCCTGTGTATTGACCATTACCAGTTATTTTTTGGAGGAGACCAAAGTCATCCTGGTTCCCCTTGCTGCGTTCTCTGTTTTCCTGTTTTTCTGACACAAGCCAATGCTTGATGGTCCCTTTGTGATAGCTTTTACCATTTTTTGTTTTGTTTAACTTTTTTAATTTGTTCTTATTTTTCCTAGATAGGTGTTGACATTCTGGAGTTTGGGATTTTAAATCATCTGACTTTCCAGAGGCTTTATCAGAATTGAAGCAGAATTGTAATTCAGACTGCGAATTGAGTTTAAAGGCCGTGTCATTGTCAATAGATGTGCTTTTGAAGCTGTTACTATCGTGCCTGGAGATTTACTGCATTTTTTCAGGTCTAACCTGATTGTCCTGTAGCCTTAACTGTGAGGCAGATGTTGGCTGTGAGTCTTCTGTTTCAATTCTGTTTATTCGATCTCCCATGTGCCATGATGGCTCAAATATGACTTTTTTCATATTTGTTTGTGAGGCCTTCCTACTTGAGCTCTGAGTTGAATTAGGTTGGGGAAGACAGGGTGTGTTGTTCGTCCACCTATTGACCTCACACTTAAGATCTGTAACTAGAGTGCTCATTATTTCTGGGAGCTTTTCTAAGTTCAGAAGTATTGGGCTGCATCCACAGACATCTTGTTTTTCCTTTAAATCTGTGTTGGCCGGGGCTCTGCAAATCAAAGAGTTTAAAAGTTCCAATTTCAGATCCAATCCAGAGATCAGACTGGCAACTGTTTGCAGTATGTTTATTTGTGTGTCCAACTTATCGGCGTGCATTATGGCCGCGTATGCCATTGAGATCAGGGCTTCATTGATCAATGCAAGATGACTTTCTATTTTTTGTGGCACCTAGGCTGTTTCCATTTCGGTTTTCGGGGAGCCAGATGACCATGGTTCGTTTGCACAAAAGAGGCTTTGGTTTGAAGAATCAGAGTACCCTTTGGATGGGAAGCTCTCACTTCTGGACTCAGCGGGATCAGTAGGCATGAAGGAGGAAGCCAAAGGGTCCAGCTGGGGCTTCAAGGGAGTGCAGTTGCCCATAATGTATCTTGTTAAGGGAGGAAACTCCTCACTTGCCTCACTTGCCTCTATGAACGTAGCGGGGTGAGCTTCCATGGGTCCGCTGTCTGGATTTGTGGGCACTGGAGTGCAGTATACTGAGTTGTTAGGGCAAAGCGGGCCTTGATCAATTATGGTTTCTTGTGCTTGAACTCCATTGCCCTTGACTATGATGATTTCCGGGGAAAGTGGAGCAGCAAGTGGTGATCTTTTATTCAAAGTCTCATATATGTTGGCGCATGCTGTTGTTCTAGCAATGGATTCGGTGCAAGCTACAAAGCAGGATGCATCGGCTACTTTTCCAGGATTGCCAGGGTGGCCTGATTTACCTTTTTTGCTTGTTTGTTGAAAATAAACTCTAATGTCACTATTGGCATTAGGACAGTTGCTTTTGCAGTTGCCAACTGCGGTGAGCTCACTCATATTTGGGTTTGAATTTAAATTTAATCTTTGCACTTGCGGTTGGGGAAGGGTTAGTAGGGGGCTCACCCAATAGTTGCCCCTCCTGGGGAGTCGAACCAGATCTTACACTTCCTTTACCTGGAGGGTACAACATCTTAGACTTTTGACGTCTTGCAGATTTATGTGGATCATAGTTAACTTGGAGCTGCGCCAGATCCGCATTTCTTGTCCGCATGGTTGATCTGTAGTCTGCGGTCTGAGGTCTGGGGGGTCCGAAGGGTCCAGGTAACCCTGCCCTGTCCGGCCGTACTGACAGTCCTGGTGGTCCTGGTAGCCGGATTGTAGCCTAAAGATCGAAGCTGGCATTGGCCTGGTGGTTAGGCCGGGTGAGACTATCTGAATCTGACCAGCAAATACCCCGGTCCTTGGGCAAAAAAAGGCTGGAAGCTTTAAGGAGCTTTTGGGGTCAAACGCAGTCAGATCCTTGGCGGAGAGCAGGGCAGAGAGCAGGGCGCACTGGCAGACTGCAAGCTGCACCCAACCTGGTTGGGTTGCTTCCGCCATCTTGCCGGGCTCTACACTCTGTGGTAGCCAGTAGGGCAGCCGTGCTCTCTATGCACCTCTCTTCCACCCCCCCACGCTGCCTCTGATTGTGCTTCTCAATCAGCCGGCCGGGTGAGGGTGAAATTGGGGATGCCCAGCACCACGTACCTTGTGTCACGTCACGTCCCTGGTGGCTTTTCTCAGTGCTTTTTCTCAGTGCTTTTTTCAGCACTTGGAATTCGCTCTATCTGGTCCCCCGCTGCAGGCTACAGGCTCTGAGCTCTGGGTTCTCAGCTCCGAGCTCCGGTACGGTGATGCGCTGAGTGCCCAAATAGAGAGGGGGCCCAGTACAAATAGTTGGCGGGTCACTTGGAGCTTGATCTGCCCGCTCTCCCCCCTGCAGGCTCTGAGCTCCGAGCTCTGAGCCCGAGCGGTGCTGCGCTGTGCGCTGTGTGGCCATATAAAGAGGGGGCCCTTGTGCGTAGCAATCGGTGGGGCGGGCGGGCAGTTGTAACTGAAGCTTGAGCCGGAGGTGGAGCTGCCACCGGCTGCTACAGGGCTCTCAGAGCGCTTCTTTCCGGCGTTTCTTTCTCGCGCCTCCCACTCCCGCTCTGCTGCTCTGCTTCTCTGCTTGACTCCGGTCTGGTCCAATCAGAGCGAAAACCAATATTCACTTTACTTTCACCCAAAGTTTTGTTCCCTGTTTAGCATTTAAAACATTCACTTATTTTTATAGTATTCTCTATTATTTTTGCAATTTTCACAACTTTGTCAAGGATAAGTTCATTTATACTTCGACGTTTTCCTTGAATCCTTAAGTTATTTGTTTTCTGGACTAACTGATCCCAAATTATCCGATCACACAAATGTCTAAATTTACAAGTTGACGCCAAAGTACATAGCATCAAAACACATAGGTACTCAAATACGCCAGGAAGTTGTTCTCTTTAAAATTATTTGTGCGTCTTCACCACGATGTTCAGTGTGACTCAATAACTCTCTTCCAAAGCTTTCATGGCTCAGTGATATTCTTCAGATCCTTAATCTTTCAACTCCATGTCATCATCACATAGTGTCTCTCTTTCTGATTCAGGCAAATGTTTCAGCACTTTTCTGCCTTCTGCTCCCAAGCTAAATTTCAGTTGTACCAGTTTTCATTTTGGAACAAAACCTTTTCCCCTACTGCCTCTTAAGAGGTTTCAAATGTATCTCTCCTATCTTCCCAACACATTGATGGCTATCCTAGCCTTTGTAGAAAGTCAGCTTGTGGGACTACTGCCTCCAAGACTGCTACAACTTGTTGTTGTTCCAAACACTTTGACAAATGTTAAATTATCCATACCTTAGCATACATTTAGTGGGTTCAGACCTTTTCTGCTGCATTGGCGCTCGCACAAGCATGCATGCTCCATAACCTGAGCAAGGCTATATTTTTGCATTACACTTACTCCGCTGAATGACTGGTGCTCATCATTTGTTCTGTTAATTTGCCAAAACAATTTGTACAGGTTGTACATATTGTGTTAAACTGTAGTTTCTTCTATAGCGGTGCACTGCTGCATCTTGAGTAGTAGTGGCACTGCACAAGCATTTACAGTCAGGATTCTTCTGTAATGAAGCACTACCACTTCTTGAGAAGCAGGTGGTGCTGCATATCCCTTACTATAGGTTGTCACCCTTACAACAGCAGCTTATGCTGAGCATATGCTTCGTTTTGAGCAGGGCATAGAAAAACATGTGCGAGCCTGCACGGTGTCACTGATGAACTTGGCCTGATGTCAACGTTAAAGATGGGGACGTAAAGTCCCTAAGGTACGACTCATCTGACTCGATTTTAAGTATGACCCTTCACCATTTTAGGTAATGGACTTCGCTATTTTAGACCATGGAGGTCACCAATTCAAACAATGGATGTTGCCAATTTCGACTATGAGGGTCAACATCTTTCTCAATTTTTGCTAAATCATTGTCATGTCTGCCAATTAGCGCATATTTTGTCTGATCTTATCTTTCTAAGAACTGTGAAAGTGTCAGGTCAATCGACTACTGACTTATATATAACACCTGACACTACATCAGTCTGAGTCAGGTGTCCACTTATTACCATGTCATAGCCAAATAAGAGGAAGTACAGAGATATAGCCAAAATAGTAAAGTCTGAATTGACATTCTCTTATGTCAGAAATTCCAATCTCTGATAAGATTCAAAATATAAGGATTGCCATTTGACTCCATGTCAGGAGAGTTAATTCACGCAGATAATCGCATGAGATTCTGCTAGAAGGCGGTCTCACCTAATGCTGGGGCAGTTCGAATATGCTACATCTCACTCAGTGCTGATAATGCTGAGACCCGAAGGAAGGCTGCTTCCATAGGGCATGTTTGCCCTTCACAGGGAACACTGCCTGCCTGCCTCCACTGATGATGATAGACCTTGCTGTCAACAAGGTATGTGGAGCATTTCTTCTCCTTAAAAAACTCTAGACTTCAAGTTACTCTGATTTCCATGCTCTCTCTGTAGCACATAGAAGTTGGTTATTGTAGCCCCGAAGATCCCTATTCAATACCTTGCTGAAGTAGAGTTATTGCTTTTGGTTTACTAACAATCCTTATGAAGGGATGAAGGGAACTGTGTTTTAAATAAAAAGTATTTCTTATGATAGGAATTACGTATTTCTCAGTAATTTTAGACACTTTTGAAAAAAAACATTTATTACAACACGATTAACCTGTTTTTCAGAATGTCTAAAACAACTACACAGAATATCATTAAAACACTAGGAAGGCATGTTGTAAGTAAAGAGAAAAAAATGAACATTTCTAGCTTGTGAAAAATGTAATCTAAAACCTAACACTCTAAAACCTGTCTTTCACATTCAGTGCTGGTGCATTGAACTAAGTTCACTTCTATCACCTGTGGGTGGGAAAGCAAAACTTCTAGAAGTTCACCAAAGTTGTAGTTTACGCACCAATGGATAATGGCATCTTTTCAACAAGAAACAGAAGGACAACACAGTATAAATGCCACAATGCCATTAACTTCTTGAAGTGTCACGACACCCATCACAGCCTCAGGAAGAAATAATCTAACTGCATTCAAGTCCAGGTAGCAGGCTTTCCACCATTTACAAGAATACTTCACCACTGCAAGCACTGCTTTTATTTTACTGCAGCCAAAACTTCTGTGTCATATGGAATTCATTGCCACTTCATCCAGTCAACACACAACAGCAAGTTGGTAAAAAGCATTAATTGCATATGTTCAGGATGACAGTTGACAGTGCTCGCAGGTCAGCAGAAACTCATTCATCTGGAATCCTCTTCACCACACCATATTCCACATTCTGGATTCCTGATGCAGTCCAAGCATGCAGTGTGATTATCATAGGTAGAATATTTAACAATATACATGTATGTATAGCAGTTATTCTTTTTTCAACTTCTAATTTTATGCTTCCCGATACTTTACCATATGGAGCCCAATGTCACTGGGTGGAGATCTCTCTATGGTAAAGTATAGAGGAAAATTAAAAAAGTTTATTCAACTTTAAGAAAGTAGCAAAATTATTTTGATATCAAATAATAATGTAAATTTGTTGTATATATTTATTATAAATGCAGTACAACATTTTTAAAATGCTACAGTACTATTAATTTCATTTTAAATTGAATATTTAATTAATTTAGTTATATGTAATAAAATAAGAAATATTTTGTCGGAGTTTAAATAAAACAATTCTCAATTGAATCTAAAAAAGGATAATGTTATTGTGAATTATTAATAATAAAAAATAATGTACTGAATTAATTACAAGTAATTTCATTTTTAAATAATCCTGTTACATAATTTTTTAATTAAAAAGGGCTATTAAAATATTTTAAAATTACATAATTAGCATGTTTATTTTTAGATTTCCAATACTGAATTAAATGTAATTATATTTTGAAATAGTTTAAATAACTTCATTTAATTTAACAATATTTCCTTTGGGATTTTATTTTAAGTTCCTACCTCCATTTATTTTTATGGGAGGGTGTTGTGGTAGCAGTTTCTGGCCATGTGTGGTGATAGGCTTAGCACTGCTCATTTTAGGCAGTAGTAACTTTCACTCGTAAATGTGGCCCAAGCCCCTCTTTCAAGAGTGGAGACATGTACGTCACCACTTTTAAGTAACTTTACGCTTTTAGATGATGAATAGCCAAAAGCAATTACTCAAATGTGTAACAATAAACATACATGTGTAAATTACTCATGAGTGTAAGTTACTATTTTGAATAGCCCCCTTAGTGTAGAAAGATAGTAGGGTTTTATTTCCAATCTCCACGGAATCAGATCCATGGGGATATCAAGTTATACATTAGGAGATAAACAGGGCTTTTAGTCTGGCCCTCATTTCACAGAATACAGCATCAGTGATGATCAGCACATGGAGAGGGTGGTAAAACTATAAAGTCGATTACTGTCTGTGAGAAATATGAATATTTATTAAAGTGTAAAGTAATGGCTGAGCTCCCACCAAGACTAAAGTAGCAAAAAGCAAGTTTCAGTAAGGAATCCTGGGCTTACCTCTAGTAGCTGTATTGAAAAGCAACAGTTCTCCTTGAGAATAACGCTTGTATTCTATTTTGGCAGCACCAAAACAATACAGAAGTAAAAAAACTTAAACAGATAAAATGACCAACCAATTTAATTAAAATAAGAAAAAATATCATTAAAATGACACCACAACAACAAAAATTCATAGAGGGACTAATTATGTATGAATCTGTAGAAAAAAAGTAAACAACATCCAAACAAAGTAGTTGGAAAGTCTAACCTTAGTGTTAGCATATAGGGGGTGAGTGACTAGGTTCTAGGTTCACTATTCCACTGACTGCGATAGAGTGTGAGTCAGGTAAGGTTTACTGGTTCATCAACTGTTTTATGCTCGGCCTGATATAGACTTTGACGTGCATTACCACCACCACCCTGATGGATGACAGTCAGACAAATTTAGAGGTGACCACTGGCCCAGCGGTTATCTCTATTTCTTGTAAGAAACTGCCCTTACAGTGGTTCCTTTTAAGGTACAAAAAGGTTAGCGGGCAGCCTCTGTCAGTTTTGACACCCATTCACCATACTTTAAAACTTTATTTATTTTTCATAAACAAACTTCCAAAGCGGGAGTTTCTTTCAGAAAAACAAAAAACTAATGACCCTCACTCCCTTGGAGTTTTTCCCATGGTATTGGGGTCATCATTTGCTATTTCCTGCCCATCACCACCAGGTTTTATCTGGTGGTGACAGACGGAGAAAAGGACAATACACTGTTCACCATAAATAGGGAGAGTGGTATAATTCCTTGCCCTGATGACACTTACTCTGCTAGGCCTTTGGAGGAAGCTCTATGCCGAAGGAGCCACGGAAACATGTTTGGAACAGAGTACCCAGTCTGTCAAGCTCTAAATCAGGACTTTAGTCATGTTCATGCAGTCTATTCCTTCCAGTGGGGTAAGGAAGTATGCTGTGGCCACCAAATGCCCCATGAACTTGGTATCAACTAGGTGGTGTTGAAACCCAGCAAAACTGCTACATGTATTCTGTAGCCACATGATGAAATCAATACTTTAGGCTATAAATGTCCCTTATTATTACTTTACATTAGACATTCTGTTAACAGGGCAGTAACATTGGCTGTAGTATTAAGGCCTATTGATAACTTCTATATTAGAATACCACTGTTTCTACCCTTGCAGAATGGATTCTTGTGTTAGAATAGTTTTGCGAGGTCCTCCACAACTTGGCATTTCCTTTACTCTCCCTCGCATGTGAATATTTGCAGAGTTTTTGATTGACAACCTTTGTTTCCTTATGACTAGGCATGGTGGATGTCCAAATAAATGTCATTACCCATCTGTTCTTTGGTAGTTCTGTATATCAAAGAGGGGCAGACACAGCCAAGACCAAAGAAACCTGCAGAAAAGATACAATGTTCCAAATGACGTGGCCAAAAGACAGTCATATTGTCGAAGAAGTTTACCAAGCCTTCAAGTACGACATTGACAATCTATGTGGTAAGAGATATAATATGTTCCAAATAAATTTCTCTAGAGCTGGAACCTTTATTTGGGGCTTGAAGAAGTTGATGAATGTAGATTTGAACCCAAACCCAAATCCCCAAAACTGGTAGGTTACTCCTACACATTATTTGGCAGTACAAATACTCGTACTGCATGCATTTCTAGGAACCATCTTTCCATCCAGAGGGACAAATAACCGTCCTATGTCCTCATATAATGAATGGCCATTCTTATCAAGTAACCTGGCCCCTGGACACATAGTAGAGTACTGCAAGTCTTGATATCTGAATTAAATTAATTTCATAAAATCAGCGAGGGCTCAAATAGCTTGTCTGGGCAGAAAGTGACTCAAACCATTCCTTTTTATGGAGGGTGCTTGGTGCCAGTCTTTATGTATCAAGATGGAGATGACTAACTGTTTTCAGCAAACTATTAGGACTGTAATATATCACAAATAAGTCATCCTTTATTTAAAGTAATGCTGTGATGGACCAATTATGGATAAAGATCTCTAGCTCCTCAATGTCTATATTTTAAGATGGAGCTATTTACAAGTAAAATTTATAATGTAAACCAGTTTTACGTCTCACCTGTCTCCAGTCTATTCAGTTTGCTAAGTGATTTATAAACAAACATCTAGGTCATTAAGGTACTTATATTTCAATGGCTAGGTACATAGGCACTGAAATATACCACACTTTCTGTTGGAAAGAGAACAACTTCCAATCTGAAGATCCAGGGAACACAGGAAGCAGTAAAGTAAGGTTTCCTCTTTATTTTAATAGCGCTTAATACAGCAGGTACATGAGTAACTCCAGAATGCAGTTGAATGCCGTAACGGCATAAACGAGCCTTATATATACACACATCCCATATTTAAATAATAACCACTCGCAAGCCCCCAACAAACATGTCATTTCAGCAGGTAACAGAGACACGCCAAGGCGCGCGTCTGCATTTACCCACTTCATAAATAATGAGCCACACACAAGCACACTAGCGACCGCACAAGGACACCTAGATTCCTCGCGAGCTTGTATGTATGTAACACACCCTCCCCCCTAAAAACTTTTTTTTTAAACTAAGAACATAATCCACAAACTTAGCAGGTTGCCGTCTTTTTCTAACAATTATTTGCCTTGTAATATCACCAACATGAATACGTTCCATAATCACATTTTGATGAGGTTTAGTTACATCAAAAAATACATTACTTAAAAAAAAATCACAACTTGCAGTATTACCTTTAAACAAGGACACTCTCTTAAGGTTCCATACGCTGCCATCCCTCAACACGAACAGCATTCCTAAAAATGTGTATGGCACGGATGGGGTCCGACCAAATACTCTTCCTCTTCACATGTTATGTTATGTTATGTTATAAAGGGTTTTATAGCACGCTCAAATACTCAAGAGTGTCCTGGCGCGTGCAGTTATCAAAACCCAAGGGAGTGGAAAATATGGATCAGCTAATTAAAAAGAAGAGTTTTGAGCTGTTTCTTGAGAAGTCCAAGAACCTGAGTATTTCGCATTTCCAGTGGGAGAGAATTCCAAGCCAAAGCAGCTTTGACAGAGATGGACTGACCTCCCAACTGGGACCTGCGAAATCGGGGAATAGTCATCCGATGTTGGGCGGCTGAGCGCAAAGCTCTGCCGGGGACATAGAAGCAGAACCGCTTCCTGATGTACAGAGGCCCCAAAGCATGCAGAGCTCTATGGGCCACCGTGAGGACTTTGAATTGCACTCTTTGGGCCACCGGGAGCTAATGCAGATATCGCAGATGCTGTCTCACGCTAGATCTTCTAGAGTTGGTAAATAGAAGTCTAGCCGTGCCGTTTTGTAAGGTCTGCAGTTTTCTCAGCAGATATCCAGGGATGCCACAGTATAGTGCATTGGCATAATCCAAGCAAGAAAGAATGAGTGCCCGGGTGACCATTTCCTTGGCAGGCCTGGGAAGTAGGGGGAAGAACCTTCTAAGAGATTTGAGAGTGCCGAAGCAAACTCCGGTGAGTTTCTTAATTTGCACCGAAAAGCGGAGGTCTTCACCAAACCAGATCCCCAAGTTCTTGGCAGAGGTGCCCTCTAGCTGAGGACGAGGGAAATCTGGTGGCCACATGTTTTCTCGAAAGGCAGGTGGAAACGAACCATACAGAAGGACCTCCGACTTATCCTCATTACACTTCAGTTGGGCACGAGCCAGCCACTGAAATACAGATGAGGCAGTTCTGAGCCAAAGAAGTCGACAGGTCATCGTCCTTCCAGGTGAATAGGAGCTGGGTATCATCGGCATAAGCAATTATTTTTGCCCCCAGCTCCTCTGCCTGGAAAATTAGAGGCGTCAGATAGATGTTGAAAAGTAAAGGACTGAGGGTGGAGCCTTGAGGTACTCCCGTGGACACTTTTCTGGCAACTGAAGAAAACGGAGGTGACCAGACCTGCTGAGAGCGGTCTTCCAAAAAAGATTTAAGCCAATCCAGGGCAGCTTTGGATTTCTTTATGCGCACATCCCCAACATTTCCTTTTTGGTTGCTAGCAGGACCCCTTTTGTAACTCATGTCTTGCTTCATTTTAGATTTGTAATCCTTCATTTTGAGTCTAATTTCCTTGAAATCTAACTCAAAATCGTCAACTGTACCACGTTTGTTTTTTAACCACCATGGCACTAATTTGGACCCAGATTTGCACCCCCTAAGGAGTTCAAAGGGACTGGCTGAAGTGATATCATTAGGAGCTGTTCTGTAAGCTAAAAGCATAGACTGTAACACAGTCTTCCACTTAATACCACCCCTGACACTCAATCGGACAGCTGCCTTGACAACTCTGTTAAAGCGTTCCACCTGACCATTGGCCTCTGGATGGAACACAGTGATTCTCCTATGTGACACCCCATATTTAGAGAGATAATCTTCCAATAATTTGCTGACAAACTGTGGTCCATTGTCGGTGACCAAATCTTGAGGGAGTCCTTCTCTGCAAAATATACTATCCAAGAATTCAACTACAACCTCAGAAGACACATCCTTCACCATCTTGACCTCCAGCCACTTAGAATAATAGTCAATGAGAACCAAACCACATGACTCTTGTTTTGGTAGAACAGCAATTGGCCCAATAATATCAAGACCTAGTTTCCACCATGGACCATCTGGAAGCTGAATAGGCTGAGGATCAACACAAAGAGCTTTAGCAGATTTATCACTCATTGCACACTGTTGACACAATCTTACTTGCTGTTCAACACAAGCATCAACTCCTGGCCACCAAAAACATTCCTTGTCCCTTCTTCTGGTACTGGAAATTCCTAAATATCCTTCATGTGCTAATCCAATAATAGAGTTCCTTACGCTAAACTGTGCAATAAATGTATCCCCCCTGACAACTATGCCATTTTCAACCACTAACTCCTCGCGCACTTTGAAATATCCAGACAATTTTTTATTTTCCTTTCTTCTGGCCAACCTTTAAAAATATATTCTGCAACAGTTTTGAGTTCAATGTCTTTTTCCATTTCGACCAACCATTTATCTTCTTGAACAATGGGATAGGAATTGCCAAACAAATTGATATCCTCATATGTGAATGCTACTTCACAGTCAACTTTGTCATCCTTCTCAGAACAAGCTGTAGCTAACGGTAACCTCGACATGCAATCAGCATGTACATTATTTTTCCCATTCACATACTCCAATTGATAATGAAAATGTTGCAATCTAGAAGCCAACCTTGCCAACCTAGCAGACATTGTACGTCCTCCACCTGGTGCCATCATGTATACAAGAGGTTTGTGGTCTGTTTTTATGATAAACTTGGTTCCCCATAAAAAAGTCCTGAAATGTTCAGCACCCCAAACACAGGCTAAAAGCTCTTTTTCAATTACAGAATAGTTTTTCTCAGCATCACACAAAGCTCTAGATGCATAAGCAACTATCTATTCCCTGCCATTGTCTCTCTGGATAAGTAAGCCACTCAAACCACTATTGCTAGAGTCGACCATCACAATACTTTGTTTACCAATCACAAAATATTTTAAACATGGAGCATTAATTACACATTCTTTCAAAAGTGAAAAAGCAGTGCTCATCTCTTGGGTCCACTTGAAAACTGCATTTTTCTTTATCAAACACCTGAAAGGGTCTACTTTAGAAGTGTAATTTGAGATAAATTTTGCATAAAATTTGGTTAAACCAAGAAACACCACTAATTGTTCCTTAGAGCTATGAGTAGGTGCATTGATGATACTATCAACATGGCTCTTCTTGGGTTTAGTACCTTCCCCACTAATATTGTGCCCAAGAAACTCTACTTCCAATTTTTTAAATCTGCACTTGTCAGCGCGTAAAGTAAGGCCTTTGTTGACAATGCGGAAAGAACCTTCTTAAGATTGTAATCATATTCCTCGTGGTCTTTACCAAAGACTAGAATGCCATCTTGGAACACAAAAGCTCCAGATAAACCCTCCAATGTTTCCTTCATAAGTCTCTGGAAAACTGTCTGCACTTGCAAGCCCAAAAGGCATTCTACAGAACATAAATAATCCTTCAGGTGTGATGAATGCAGTAAAATTCCTAGATTCATCATCCAAAACGACTTGGTGGTATGCGCTAGCGATGTCTAGACATAAAAAGGCATTGGCACCCACTAGAGTTGAGATCATTTCATGTAAATTTGGGAGAGGATGGGCATCCCCCAAATGGCACTATTTGAACTGCGCAAACCCACAAATAATCTCAATTCCCCAGAATTTTTGACCGAAATCACGATGGGAGAAACCCATAGTGATGATTCTACAGGTTCAATAATGTTTTTGCTACACAAGTCTTTTTTTGAGTTTGTTTCTGTGAGAAATGGTAACATTTCTTACTTTATGACACAAAGGAATGGCACCCTCCATGACTCTGATGGAATGTTTAAATCCTTGATAAGTTTCCAGCTTGTCACTGAACACTTTAAGAAATTACTCTTATAATTCTTGTGTGACTTTGGTGGAATCATCTGTACTGGTAGTGGAAATTCCTATAGTAAATATGTGAGGATTAGCATTAGGATCTATTTTTATTCGCATTTCTTCTTGATATGGCCAACCTTGAATATGTAAAATTTACGATATGTAGAATAGCCAGAAAAAACTAAGTTAGCCCAAACATAACCAACTAAATCAATGTTGTGGCCGGTGTATCCACCAGGGCTGATAGCAGGGTTACTTAATTCTACATTGGGCCAGTTTCTGTTGACAACATCATGGGAAAAAATAGTACACCAAGCACATGAACTCACCAACACATGTGTGCTCACACTATTAATTGTGACATAACAAGAAGGAAACTTGTTGCTACTCTCACCTAAGTCCAATACAATATTTACATCATGTTCATCATACTCATAAGAAGTGTCAAAATCATCAGAGAAATGCACAAAATTTAGTCTCTTGGGAATCGATCTACATACTCTACTGAAGTGTCCTTTCTTCCCACATTTAAGGCAAGATCTCTCAATAGCTGGACAATTTTTAGCATTCTCTAGATGCCCACTGCTACCACATCTATAGCATAAATAAGGACCTCTTTTATTGTCTTGTCTTGGGTCTTTAGATTTGTCATTTCTTTGAAAGTTACCAAACCTGGAAAAAACATTTTTTTTGTTTTTATCAGAGTCTTTAGGGACAACTTGTACCTCAGATTTCTCTGTGCCTCTTATTTCTTGTACGATTTTCTCAGAGTATTCAATTGCAATGTCAATAGCAGCATAAAGAGTCATATAAGAAGTAGTCCACAACCTTTCTTGGATTTTCTTATTATTATTTCTCATTAATACTTGGCCCCTTAACACTTTCTCATATGAAATGTGTTCAAAGTCAAATGTAATAGCAAGAGATCTTAACGATGAAACATAATCATCATTGGACTAATTGGCAACTGTTTCCTAGAGTAGAAAATAAATCTCTCTATAACAATATTGGTTTTCTTACCATACCTTAGACTTAATTGCTTAGCTGTATATTGATACAAATTAATATTTCCACAATTAATTAAAGCCGGAAGATTTTTGAATTCTTTTAAACCCATACCACTTAAACAATGTTTCAAAAGCGCCAATTTCCTTTCTGGTTCACACTCTTCCCCTTCAAGTACCTCAACATTGGCTAAAAATACAGGTTCCCATATATCCCAAACCATGGGAGGTTCACCAGGGATTGATAGAAAGGATGGGGGTGGTACAATTCCTGACACACTTAATATATATTTAAGTGTAAAAGTACAAAGAAGAAAAAAACACAATTTTAAATAATAAAAGTTGTCACCGTTGTCTTATACAGAGAGAAAAAAACAACAATTTAAAATAACACAAGTAGTCACGGTTGTCTGAAAAGTGTGTGTATCACTGAGATCAAGTGTACACATTGACTAAATGCAGATCTCCTTAAGCATAAATATGCACAAATGCCACATAGTTAAAGAAAAACAAAAATGTTACCATAACATGTGTAATAACAAGCCACAAGATTTATGAAGCCAAAAGGGTGGATGGTGAATCATCAGTGCTGTACTGAATAACGAAAACATTTTCTCTGTATTAACAGTTCCAATGAGCAATTGAATGGTTAATCCTGACACTGCCAGGTTCCTGGCTAACAAGCTGGACCCTTCCCGTGAGAACTACTGGGACATTATCACCAGGCCGCTGGATAAGAAACTCTACCATCAGTTTCGGGTGGGTTCTTTGCCCCTGAATACATTTGTTAAAAATTGGGGCACTGGAGTAACTGAATTTTGTAAATGGTGTCCTGGCCACAAGGAGTCAGAGGGCCACCTTTTATTTGCCTGCCCCAAGTACCACGACCCTCGTAAAAAATGGTTAAAACCTCTGTTTCAACGCCTTACTTGTGGTAGGTCCGCTGAGGCGATTCGGGCACTAAAGACCAATACTTCAGAGTTGTTTGTGGTGAGCACAGCGAAATTCTTGGGCTGGGTTTGGATCATTAGAGCCCATAAATAGCTAGAAATGTTTGATCATACGATTCGTACTTAAAAGTTTTAATCCAAAGTTGGATATTGCACAGTATTTTAAGATGGCTTTATTTATTGATTTTATGTTTTAAAAAGAAACTGTATACATAAACGGATCGTCTAAACATAAATGGGATGTTTAACAAGGATTATTTTTAATGTATAGTTTTTATTGTGTGTAAACTGGTCAGTATGTGGCGTTTGTAATGTATGGCCTCAACTGTTTGTGTAAATTCCGCTGTCTTTTATGATTTTATTATCGAAATAAAGACTTTAAAATCTGAATCTGAATCTGACACTGCCTCGGTTGCAGTAACTTCCGTAAACCAATGAGGTGTTAAACAAAACACTCCCTCAATACAGCAGCCTCCTTGAGCCAGCAAGGTGCTACAAGGGTTAAGACCACTCCAGACGTCACCTCCGTGAGCCAGCGAGGTGCTACAAGGGTTAACACAACTCCAGATGTCACTGTGGATAGACGGCAGGGACCATCCAATAATAAATCAATTAGAAATGCTTCCGCTGATGTGCCCTATAAACAAACCAACAAGGAAGCGTCTCTCTTCATAGGAGATCCAATGACGTAGCGTGATATTGACGAGTGGCAAATCCAGGAAAATCCAAGAAATACTAGAAAACAAAGTGGTTATCCCGCTCGTTGCCAGTTTTGGAAAGAGAACCAGTTCTTATCCGAAGATCCAGGGAACACAGGAAGCAGTAAAGTTAAATGTCCTCATTATTTTAATAGCGCTTAATACAGCAGGTACATGTATAACTCCAGGCTGCAGTTAAATTCCGTAATGGCATAAGCGAGACATATATATATACACACACATCCCGTATTTAAAGAATAACCACCCGCGAGCCCCCAACAAACATGTAATTTCAACAGGCAACAGAGACACGCCGAGGTGCTCGTCTTCATTTACCCACTCCATAAATAAACAATGAGTCACAAACATGCACAAACGCGACCGCATGGGGATACGTAGATACCTCACGCGCTTGAGTGTATGTAACACTTTCCCTTTCAGTTACATTTAAAAAATATCCAAAGAGAATCGAACATATGCAAAAACTAAAAGGATACTACCAAGGTATGATATTTAAGAATGCTGACACCAAATACAGTTCATGGGAAGTCAGACACTTCATATGTCATCAGGAATATGGCTCACCTAACAACATTTTTAGCTTCACTCTTAGTGGTTTAAAACTTGGTGGCATGATGCTGTTATAAGCAATAGCAATGGTGATGTGAAGATGATGCAATATGTGATATCCTATATAATGTCATCTTTATTATCAAAAAGGAACACTACAATTGGACTGTAGGTGTATGTGGCTATCATTTTAATTGCATTATATGATCTTTAAAGTGCCTTTTTTGTGTGCCCTGAGATGGTGCGACCCTCCATTGGTCTCTCCACCCTATAGTTTCAAGAAAGTAGCCACCCTTGATGCCTTCTGCATAGGGCCTTGTTGCTGGCAGCATTAACTTGTTTTTCTGTGTGCAGAAACTGCACGAATTAAAGAAGATTCCTACAGTCTATACTTGTAAAATATACTCATTTACTTGAAGCAGATAAGGCCACTATCTGGTAAATCTTTTTTTACACATGAACAGTTGCTGAATATTACAGGCGCATATTCTGCAATAATGATTGCGTAGATGGGAAATGGATGCTGCCCATGCAGCAGCTAGAGCGGGAATGGTTTCAGAGTCTCAGGTTTCTATCATCAGCTAACCCCACTTTCTTATTTGTCTACTTAGGTTGATGTTCCTTTACCGTTGTTTTAGAGAAGATTAAGAGCTGAATATCACATTAAATTATCACAATTTCTATCTATATGAGCCAATAATGAAAGTTTGTTATGAGTTAAGGGGTTTTATAATTAAAAAATGTTAGCAAGTTATCTTTATGAAAGTCCACAAGTTAAATTCCATTAATTTCAGTTATCAATATTAATAGGAATAGATAATCAAATTTGGTCATCAATAAATCATAGCGAAATTCACTAAGCACATTCCATAAAGAAAGATATCCGTATTCTAAGGGTGAGAAGGGAAAACTGTGTTAGGCTGGAAACCCACGAAGAGTCTGGAAACAAGAGAAATCATAAATTATAAAGCTTCAGCATCAACATTAACTCAAATGTCAAGAATCAATCAAAGCAGAAATCCTCATGAAGAGAAGGTTCAAGAAACTCAGTAGAGTCTCATAGTAGCGTGGACAAGGTGTGAAATAGTGGAATGAATGATTGATTGTACCTACTCTAGGAACTCACACTATTATAGACAGACAAGAATATTGTTTCAGTCTTCACGTAGCTTCTTCTGTCTTCTGTCAACCAATCACCTTCCGATGCGCCCATGGGAACGCGTTCACACCATCTTCTCACAGGAAAACAATATTCTTCAGAAAGCAATTTAAAAAAACGCAACTATGTCTTATCATCTCTAATTGTTTCATGATTTAACCTCCCACTAAAGTTTACATTCCCACGTGTGAAACTTCATTCCTAACCTTCTGAATAACAGGTTTTTTCATTAGCTAGCAATAGTCTTTTTAGAAGTCAAAACATCTGTTTAAACGAAAAGAAAAACATTTTGAACAACAACCATTCATAGGAAAGGACAAAACCAAGTTGGTTTAAAAGGTTATCATCAAGTTTAAATGCTGAATTTACAATTTCTTAGCTCTGTTAACTTAAATATGGCAGTGTCTCAGCGTATTAGGCCCAGTACTTTTGAGTATGATTGCCTAGTTAAACCTTTACATTAAATTATGGTTTAAGTCTTATTTGCTTTGCCCATTATTTAACATTGTTTCTCGATATTTGCAAATGCTTTTCCAAATCCTCCCTCTGATGACAATCAATCACATTTTTTCACAACAGAATCTTTCGAGTTCCCTCTCTTCCTCTGTTGAAACAGTTCTCTTTCTTTTCAAAATTATAGATCCTTTCAATCTCTTGAATTCTTTATTATTGGCTTCTTCTAATTCTAATGCTTTTATAATCCGTTTGTTTCATTCTCTGTTCTTGTAATTAAGATAATTAGGTGGCCCTTACCTCTTGATTCCAGTTACCCAATCACAGGGGCCAAGGTTGTGACCTGATGAGGATTTGAGGAAGCAGCTTCAAATTGTTGAGAGACAGAACACACCACAACAGCCAATCCTTTGCAGTCAGTAATCAAGTGTCATGTCATCTGTGATGTTCAAGAGTGCATTCGTAGGTAGAGCAGGCAGTCTCATTGAGTGCCCCATTAATATTTCATGTGATGATAACACTGTCTTCCTGTCAGAAGTAGTTTGGAGGCTCATCAACATCAAAGGCAAAGCATCTGGCCATTTCAGTGATGTGGTGGCACGGACTTTTGCCAACCGGGACTTTATGGTTCCATTGAGCTGTTCCAGAGTTTTTTGGACAATAACTACAGTATAATCTCTGTTCTACCTGTAGAGCTGCACAAAGCATTCTAAGGACCTCATTGTTGAAATTAGTCCTGCATCATTCCCCAGAGGAACCAGTAATCTTTACCTGGGTATGAATTCTTGCAACAGCAATTTAGCTAAAGTGAGACTGTCATTTCTCCATGTTGGGTATGCTTCCACTCTTCGAGAGAAAATACATACTATAACAAGGGCTTTTCTTAGCCTGTTACATCTCCATAAAGTCCATTTGCATTTTGTTGAAGGGACCACCTGATCTCTCTATGTGACTTAATGTTACTGGTGTTTCTTTCCCCTACATGTATCTGCTGATATATCACACATCAATGGTGCAGTTCCTCTGCAAGCATCCTAAATCTAGGATTTAACCAATTCTGCCTGAATAATCTCACCACTGCAGCTCTTGCAAGATGCGTAGGACCATGGAAATGTTGTGTCATGGGGAACAGTAAACTGTCTGGTAACACCGGTCTTCCCTCTGGTGAAATCCAGATGTCATCTGTATTTTTATTACGTCCGGCTCTAATCCAACCTTGCTGTTCTGCTTCTGAAACTTCTTCCTCCAAACTCTTTAATTTTCCCATGTATCAGCCCCTAACAACAACATTGAAAAAGCAGTGTCTTCTTCAGAGTTATTTGCATAAGCGCCATTAAATGTGCAATCTACAAGGGCATAATATCATGCAGCTTCATCAAAAGTAAGTTTCCTACTGGTACATAATCATTGCCTCTCCTGTGAGCAACACATTTGACTACAGCAACCTCTGTAGCCATTTGGAAGACATCAAGCTGCCCTTTTTCATGTTAACCATTCTGTATGCGCAAGCAAGATGAGGTCAAGAAACTTCTCTGTGACCAAAACTGTCCAAAGACGTGGACCAAAACAAAGCCATACTGACTATCTGTAAGTATAATCACTCTTAATTTTGCTGCTCGGCTATATGTTGTGGCAAGGGCAATCAATTCTGCTACTTGTGCTGAGGTAATTCCTTGAAGCCGCGAAGCTTCCACAACTTGTTGAATCTTAGAAACAGCATAGGCTGCTCTCAGGGTACCTTCATTGTTTCTCAGACATGAGCAGTCCACAAAAATTATATATTCAGGCTCTTCCAATGGTTCATCTTTTATATCTAGCCTTCGATTGGTGCATAGGTCTGTGACATCTAGCCAATCATGTTCAGCTTCATCATCACTGATATTTTCATTTATAGGCAACAATGTGCACAGATTCAGAATTTGGCATTGCCTAAGAATGATATTTCTAGGCTGCAAATATCTGTTGCTCATACTTTGGAAGTCTGCTGTTTGACATGTATTGGGGTTTTGCACAGGTGAGCAGTATCTCAATGGATTGAGGGACCTTAACAGTTAAAGGATATCTCATCACTATGTCTTCACATCTTTCGATACTGACACCTACTGTGGAGGTAGCGGGACAGTCTTGCGGCTACAGGGCCAAGGGTAATTGAAAAATATGCAACAGGTCTTCATGAATCTCCATGCATCTGAATAGGCACTGAGAGAGTGCAGCACTTCCTCTCACTGCAAAACAATGTGCACATCTTACTCAGGCATTCCTAGTGCCGGGCCTGACAGAGACTTTTCGTCAACTCTAGGAAAGCTTTTAAGAAATCGTTGTCCCACAGATTGGTCACATCCCTGTGGATCATCCTCAGTAAAGGCGTGGCCATTAGGGAAGCATTTGCTATCCACTGTCTACAGTAGCCAACCATTCCCAAAAACCTCCTGTCTACTCTCTTTTTTGGTGGACTCATCATAATGACAGTTTCCACTTTTTCTTGTGACACTGTAGTCGTTCCCTTCTCAATGATATTTCCCAAGTATTGAACTTCATTTTGACAGTATTGCAGTTTGCTCAAAGACACCTTACGTGGTTGCTAGGTGCTTCAGTAAAGCAACTGAATGTGTCTGCAAGCTTCTTGTGCACCCAATGCCACAAACAGGTCATCTATATGCTTCATGAGAACTGATCTGTATGGCATCTGCAGTGACTCAAGATTCTTTTTCTAAATCTGATTGAAAATGTATGGCCTCTCAGTTTACCTTTGTGGAACTCGGCACCATGACACAACTCTTTGTCTGGACACAAATGAGAACAGGAATTGGCTGTCCTAAAGCAACGGGATAGAAAAAATGGCCTGACAGAGAACCACAACAGTAAACCATTATGCAGTGCACGGAATTTGAAAAAGTATGGTAGCTGGATTCGGTACCACAGGACAACATGAAATAACAATCCTGTTAATTTTTCTAAGATCTTGCACAATCCAATATTTACCATTAGGTTTCTGCAAACCCATGATCTGAGAGTTGCAAGGGCTTCCAAAAATTTATTTTAGAATCCCTTTTCTCAGTATGTCTTTAATTACAGGTGTTATTCCTGCCACTGTCTCTGGGGTCACATTATATGCTGGTGTTCTCGGATATACAGCATTGTGTATTACTGTGATTCGGAGTGGTTCTACATCTTTTATTAGTCCAATATATTTCCCTGTAAAGTCCCACACTTCTGGGTTCACTCTCTCTTCTAAATAAGGAGGTAAATTAACTACTGTCCTCACTGGATACAATTGTACAGCTGTTTCTTGTCGGGCCATTTTAAATTCAACATCTTCATCATGTATTTGAAATTTGCCACCCTTCAGTGTACAGTAAATAATGCAATTTAACTTGCACAAAAGGACTCTTCCTAACAAATGTACAGGACTAGAATCACAAACAATGAATTGATGGTTTTCCTCAAATGAACCTAT
Organism: Triturus cristatus; assembly: GCF_964204655.1. Classification (NCBI taxonomy): domain Eukaryota; kingdom Metazoa; phylum Chordata; class Amphibia; order Caudata; family Salamandridae; genus Triturus; species Triturus cristatus. Next base: position 518,482,742 of record NC_140588.1, read on the forward strand.
TTTTACAGGGACCTTTCCTGAAACTGAGTTGGTCATCTGTTTATTGTTAAGTCCTACAACTTGGATTTTTTTTCCCGAGAGGAGTAGGACTGGGACTTCTGCTGTTCTAACAGTGGAGCTGGTAGCTCTGGTGTCGATAAAAAATTACACTTGGTGGCCATTAACTTCTCCTTCTACAAATAATCCACTCTGGTCTACCTCCAAGACGGCGCCAAGTACGCAATCTTCCTCTCCCCTCAGCCATCATCATTGGGAATTATCGGAGCCGGAACTGTCATTGTCTAGCATGGAGTACTGTTGAAACAAGTTCTGATTTTGAAATGCAGCAGGATTTGCTCTTGGCTTCTGATTCACATCAAATCTATAGGTTCCAATATTCTTTGAGGCCATTGGGGCTTGCGGAACCTGCATCATTGGAACCTGTGTCTGAATAGGCACTTGCATTTGCTGAACAGATTTATTCTGCATTTGCACTTGATTTCCTACTTGTATTTGGCCAACTCCACTCACTCTATTTAGATTATCCTACACTCCCTTGTCCAACCCCAAATCTTGTTACAAAAATGAAACATTGCAACATTTACACCAGAATTCAGATACATCAAAACACCTCTACCTCTACCCAGTGAAACACCAACACCTTGAACTCCATATTGTGAACCAATACCTTGTATCCCATTCTAGTTTACTGTAAACAACTGATTCTAAAAACCTCATTGAGCAAATCTCATCTGGGCAAGCATGAACTTCTCCTTGAGTCTTTTCTGCTTCATCTCTTGTTTATCACTGCAGTATTTTACCTACCTCAAAATATCGAAGAAGGTATTCAAATCAGTCCACTTTTAAAATCTCCACAAATCTGTCAACTTGCATGTACCACTGCATGGGATTTTCCCTCCTTTTAGGATCATTTATCATAAATGTTGCAAGATCTTCTCTACTCTTTGGTATATGTGCAAACCCTCCACCAGGTATCTCTCTCATCAGGAAAGTAAACAATTCTTCTTCATCAGGGGTACATGGCAGTGGTGTACTATTTGTTTGAGGCACATCTAATTGTTTTTTTCTTTTCCTGTTTCTTTGGCCATTTGCTCTCAAATTTCCCAAATTCGCTCCATTTCCTAAAACAATTCACAAACTAGGTAATGTGTAATCACATTCCAGAAGAACGCATTGTTTCAATTACTTCATCATCAAATTGTACCCTGAAACTTCTTTTTAAAGGGAAACTCTTTGAAAGAACAACCTCATATTCCGTGCCAAATCAGTTAATTTATCATGTGTAGCTGCTCCACGCCTTGTGAACTCTTTACTCAGATAAATCAGTTTATTCTCTTGATACTGATTCACATGTCCAATCTCTAAACAACCCCTAATGATTTCTTCTAATTCAAACCTTTAGCTTTGGAAAATGTAGTGGTCTCTCTTTTTCATATTATGAGGTAGCTTGACATCCTACACTCTCTTTCTTTTTATTCCCTGTGGGTTTTTCAAACCGTGTCGGAAAGATTCCATTGTCAAATTAATTTGTCTCTCACTGTGCTTCTTGTGTCATAAGAACAATCATTCTCTCTTCTCTAAGGGATTGAACTATTTGCGGTGGTGTCTAGGCAACGATCTGTGAATTCTGTAATGTAGGGATATACCCTAACACATGGTGTTTCTCCAACCTCTCCTTGAAACCACATTCTTGCCAACAATATTTACAGGTGCATGGTCGTTTTAAATTCTAATGGTTGCGCAGCCATTATTCTACTAACTGGTGCTGGTATTGTCACAATAGATGCAGTAATACCTGAAGGTATTATTGTGGGAACAGTCTCAACCTGTGCAGGTATAATATTAGATACGACAGGTTGTACAATGGGCTGAGTCACCTGCAATGGTCCCTCAGTTTGAGTCACATTTGGATCCACAACGACTGTAGCCACTGTACCACCAAAAGTTAAAGCACTCTCATTGTTTGCAGTAGGGGACACATATGGTGGTGGCCGTGCAGCCAATAATACATCCAAAATACCATTTCCTGAATCACTATCAGTGTCGGATTTCTTTGCAGTTCCCTCATTATCATTTCCCTACCTCTTATACTAAAAATAACTTATTCTAATAAAAACTTTTCATGATTATAGCTGGGTAAATTCTAGTTCCCTCAACTAAACATTTTCTCCACCTTTTCTGTCCTTTATCCCATTGAGCTTGTTTATTTTCGCACAGCTCTTGTTGCTTTATTCTGGTATTTCTCTCTCTTCTTAACAATGTCTAATGCTTCATAGTGTGTGTGTCTAGGAGGTGGTTTTATCTTGTATAGTTTTTCTCTAAAATGCTCAATAACCCTTAAATTAAATCCCATTGTTGCGGGAATTTAAGTGGGCCCTCATTTTCAGTGATCTTGCCGCATTGAGGAAGCCATAAATATGTATGCAACCCCACATTCGTCAACATATAATGTGCTGGTGTTCCCTCGGGTGATGCCTCTTCACATTCCTATAATGTAATCCTAACATATCATCTCACAAAGCTCTTAGAAGTTTTAAAGCATTTCATTTTTGCAATAATTGAAAAAGAATTGTTCAGTGATTCAATAAAGTCAATGTTTTGATTCCGATTCTTAATTCCATAAACGTCCAATTTCTTTCCCAAATACTTTAACACTTGAAGATTCATTAACCAATCTCAATGCAGCACTTGCCCAACAATTGACCCATGCCAGTGCAACACTCTGTGTCGTCATTAAACCAATAGCAGTGCGACGGTACACCAACCAACCAATCTCAACGTGGCACAGCATGACGTACCTTCTCACTCTTTGCAGCAGTTCACCTTCCTTTATAATTTTCTTGTATGCTACAACTTTCACAACTCAAAACAAACAGACACAAAAATACAACAAATACTTTGTTTGCATCTCTAAAGAAAAGCAAGATAACTCAACAACTGGATGCTAGACCTGGCACCATTAGCGTGGGTCTCCCTTCCATTTTTTCACTGTTGCCTCCTATGTTTTTGCTATGTTTTTGCTGGTCTAGATGCTTTGGGCACTTTGCCACTGATATTCAGTGCCAACGTGCAAGTGCTCCCTATTGTAAATTGTTGTAATGGAATAGTGACTCCCTGATTGGCTTATTTGATTTACTTGTCAGACCCTGGGCCTGTAAATCAAATGCTGCTGGTGGGCTTGCAGCACTGGTTGTGCCACCCACAGAAGCAGCTTGTAATGTGTGGCTCAGGCCTGCCATTGCAGAGTCTGTGTGCAGTCTGGGACTGCCATGTTGACTTGGCAAGTGCACCCACTTGCCTGCCCCTAAACCTTCCTATTTTTTACATGTTAGTCACCCCTAAGGTAGGCCGGAGGGCAGGGTGCATTTTATGTGAAAGGTAGGACATGCCCTGATGTGTGTGGCATGTCCTGATAGTGAATTACAGCCAATTTAGTTTTTCACTATTGCAAGGCTATCTGGGCAGTTTGATTTTACCATCTTATATTCCTAACTGACCCTAGGAACAAGATAGGAAAATAAAGTTTAGTATGCCTGAATTCAGAATGTTATAATACATATTGTAGTGTGGGTGATTTTTACATTCTGTGTTTGAAAATACCACTTTTAGTAGATATTTTCTTGCCTAACCATCCAGTATGCCTCTGCTAGGTTTGTGTATTCCATGTCTGGTTTGTGAGTGACAGGGGGCTGGAGAGGGCCTTGGCTCCAGCAGTCTGATGGGTCAGGGTTGGGCTGTATAGGACCTGCAGTGAATAGAGAGTAGGGGGAGGAGATTTTCTTTCAGCTACCTGGGCCAGGTCTGCTTTCAACAATGCTGTCCCCACCTCCTGCCAGGAAGCTGCACTTGGGAGGACAGAACTGGTTTTGGCTGGGCACAGACACTCTCTTCCTTCGGAGAGCAAAGGATTTTGCAGTATAAATATTGGGGCCCAGACTCCAGAACTTTAGATCACTTCTGGGAATCAAGACAAACCTTTGCCAAGGAGAGAAACCAAGGAAGCTGAATGAGGAGACTGCCCCTGTGGTGTTTGCTGTTTCGGGTTGGCCTGCAGTGATTACTCATTGCCAAGGAAAGGAGAAAAGGAACTTTGTGTGTATTTTTACTATCTTCAGGAAGATCTCCAAGGGCATAAAGTTGAGCTGGCCTCCTGTTCTGAAGTCTCAGGAACACAAATACTTTACCACCAGCTCCCCCTGAATTTCCTTGCAGGGAATTCTACCTGCAGAGAGGTGCCTGCTGTTGTTTTGGACCCTCTTGAGACTGCGTGTCGCTGGGAGCTGAAAGCGTGACGTGACGAGGAAGAAGCATGTCGCCGCTGCAGCAGCTGCCGTCGCATCGCCGGGGAAGCGTGTCACCGCCGCCACTGTTCACCGTCGCATCACCGAATAAGCGTGTCGCATCACCGGAGAAGCGTGCCGCCGCTACAGAGGTTGCCGTTGCATCACCAGAGAAGAGTGTCGCAGGGCCTGTCGCGGCTCAAGAAACCATTGATTTCGTTGCACGGCCTTCGGGCATGCACGCATCGCCTCCACGTTGTCTCATTGCATCAAGGACACCATTTTGTCGCATCGCACCAGATCGTTGCATCGCATCGAGGTGCCATTTTGTCGCATCGCACCGGATCACAGTAAGAAACAGACGCTTCACCTCCTCTCCGGTAAGGAACAGACGCATCGCCTCCCCTGCGCTGCAGTAAGGAACAGGTGCGCCGCCTCCCCTGAAGCAAGGAACTGACGCATCGCCTTCCCTGTGACCCTTTTATTTAATTTGTGTGACGCATCCAAGGTACTTTGAGAGTAAGGTGTTGCATTTACCATCTACATTGAACTAAATTATTTCTATCATCTGAAAGTCATATTCTTGATAGTGTACTGTGGATTTTTGTTGTTTGGTCTTGTCTTAAGTCTAGTAAAGATTACTTATTTTTCTAAACTGGTGGGGTGTCCATTTGTAGTATTTTCACTGTATTACTGTATGTGTTCACAATCCTTTACACACTGCCTCTGAGATATGTTTGCCTGCTCGTGCCAAGCTACAAAGGGGTGAGCAGGGGTTATTTTAGGAGTGTAGCTCCCTTACTCTGACTAGAAGCAAGGGCCCCTACCTGATCAAAGGTACCTACCCCAGCCAACTAGAGCCCCCCATTTCTAACACTGGAATATTAAGGTTTTGACATCTTCCACACAGAAAGGTTTTCACACATGCAAATGAAATCTTGACCAGTGGGAAATCACCCTAATCAGTGTAACTTTACCTTTTGCACAATAGTTTTCACTAACATTAATCAACATTGGTACATTCAAAACTTCTTATTAAATCACAGTCTCAATTGTGAAATCAACGGTACCTCACGATCTACACCACAATACCTATCTCAATATCCCGGGATCTTAGGCTACGTCTAGCCCAATAGCATCTTTACAAAAAACAATTAAACATCACAAATTTTCATTTGACACACGCTTCAATATGCAAACAATATCAACAACAAAATAATTGGGATGCATAACCTATACTCACACCTCCAATACTGCAACCTCCTTTGAAACGGCACCTTGACAGTCCTCAAAATTTTGGCTTTGGACTATGGCATTCGGTCATTACTTTAACGTAGGGTAATTAATCACAGCCCACAGAGTTTCACATGTCTATCATCGGCAAATCTCCTGCTTTCTTGTTTGTCTACTCATGTTGATGAATCTTTGCCATTGTTTTAGACACGATTAGGAGCTGTACATCACATTAAATTATTACAAGTTCTACTTATATCAGACAGTAATGAGAGTTTGTCATGAGTTAAAGGGTTTTATTACTCAAAAAGTTTAATAAGTTAACTTTATTAAAATTCACAAGTTAAATTCCATTAATTTCAGCTACCAATATTACAGAAATCGATAATCAAATGTAATAATCAATAAATCATAGTAAAATGCACTATGAGCATTCCATAAAGGAAGATATCCCTCTAAGAGTGAGAAGAGAAAAATGGTGTCAGGCCGCAAACTCATAAAGAGTTCTGGAATCAAGAGAAATCATAAAGCACAAAGCTTCAGCATCAAAGTTAGCTAAATAAGTCAAGAATTAATCACAGCAGAACTCCTCCTAAAGAAAGGATCAAGAAACTCAGTAGATTCTCAAAGCAGCATAGACGAGGTGTGAAGTGGGGGGGGGGGAGATTGATTGTACCTACCCTAGGAACACGCACTATTATAGACAGATAACAATATTGTTTCAATTTTAATTCATAATTCAGCCTCTTATTCTTCTGTCTAGAAATCAGCTTCTGATGCGCCCATGGGAATAATTTCCCTTCCCATCTTGTCCCAGAAATACAATATTCTTCAGACAGCAACATCTAAAACCACAACTATGTCTTATCGTCTCTAATTTTCTCATGATTTAACCTCCAATTCAAGTTTGCTTTCCCATGTGTGAAACTTAATTCCTAAACTTCGAAATACCAAGGTTATTCATTAGCAAACAATGGTCTTTTCTGAACTTGAAACATGTGTATAAATGAAAAGAAAATAATTTTGCACAACAGTCATTCATTGGAAAGGGGAAAAGCATGTAGATTTAAAAGGTCATGATCAAGTTGCTGAATTTACAATTTCTTAGATCTGTTAACTTTAAAATGGCAGTGTCTCAACATATTAGGCCTAGCATGTTTAAGTATGATTGGCTAGTGAAAGTTTTACATTAAATTCATGTTTTAAGTCTCATTAGCTTTACACATTATTTAATATTAGTTCTCAATATTTGTATACACTTCTCCACAGGAAAACTTATCTGCTTTTATCCTCCATGCTATTTGTGTAATACCGCAATGTGGAGTGAATTCACAAGGTTTTCCATCACAGTTGGCCTCTAGACTGTGTGCCTGGTCATTTGCACTTACACAGTGGCCACTGAAGCACATTCAAGGAAGAGGGCAATGGTTGAGCTTCCCTGAAAGCTCTCTAAGGAGGGAAACTGTCCCAGCCTCATTGGTTGAATTTAGAAAATGTATAGAAAGCTTAGACTGTGATTGTCACTGGGCTTCTATATATGTGCCATACCTTGCAAATGTAAACTACAGTCCAGACATGTGGAAAAACACCCTGATCCCTTTCTACCCTCAACCCTCGACAGTGGCAGGACTGCTGCCTAAAGAACTACTGTTACAGGGACAGGTACGCTGAGTGTTCATTGTGTCTGATGCATACAGGCTCTCTGTTTACCTTCTGATGATTCTTTCTCAAAGACCCTGCTGTTTTGACAGTGGTCCAGCCCCTAACTAGCTGGATAGAGAGTGATAAACCTGATTAATCTAGAACACATTTGGGAGCATGCATTAATTGATGGCTACCAGACTGTGATCAGAAACCCCATCACTGAGATTGAAATCCCCTGAGTGAGAAGTTAGTGACCCAAACCTCTAAATTCCCCAGGTAACAGGAATCCCAATTTTAGAGGGCTGATATCTAACCCTGGAAATTGACATATCTTCCTATCTACAGAATCTCGCTCTCTCCACGTCTGAGAAACTGCATTTTGTTTTTGCATTTCTGATATACTGTATTGTTCAAATGGCACTCTAATTTTATTCTTACAGCCTATTTTCAGGTGTTTGTGTTTATTAGGTTGCAAATAGCAAAGAGTTGTTACCCTGATGCATAGTTTTTCAGTTTTGACTAGGATTTCAAGCTTTCATGTTATGGTATTTTAAATCTGATCATTTAGTAATCGCAATCATTACATTTGTAAACTTTGTTTGAGGCACAACGCCAAGCTAGTAATTGCATTGCTATTGTATTGTGTTTTCACTTTCAGGAAGCTTAGTATTATCCACAAAACCATCACCCAAAAAATCCAATTCACCTCAAACGCCTTGTTTAAGAGAATTAATTAAAGGTAGTACTAGTTGCTGTTTGTCATACTTCCCATCACAGAATTTTGTTCTAACAGGTAGCCAGATAAAGTCATTTTTTAATTATAAGTTATTATTCGGAATACATTTCATTGTGATTGCCTTACAACAAGTCATGGTTTTTTCACTGTTAAGCAAACACATTGCATAGAAAGGTAATTCAGAGCTATTATCTGATTACATAATGCTTCATCAATATCTAGGCACAGTAACAGTAGGATGCAATGTTTGCAGATCATTCAAAAACCAGCAACTGAACGGCAAAGGAACCAGATACCTGGCAGAGAAACATATTCCTTACCAGCCGGTCAAACCTTTAACATCCAGGGTCAAATCATTTCTCACTAGGCCCCGAATTAGGAAAACACGCTCCAGGAGCAGAGCTTTCTATTACTTGGCCCCCTACAATTGTGAGCAACTACCAATTCACATACAGAGGTGCACGGACCACCTACATTTCAGAAAGTATCTCAGGACCGAGCTAATCCGATAGTAGTGCTGCCCTGCCTATGGTTCACTGCAGCTCTGAGATACCCCGTACCGGGGGGGATTCCTGCCCATTATTGGCTAAATTAACATAACATAATGCAACATAAGATCACAACCAGAACCATAAAGTGAAATAATTTCACATCTATTGTGTAAAGAGTGCGATAGGCATCACTAGTTTAATTGGGGCAAAAACACCCTGGGCCATATGCACAAAGATTAATTCCCTCATACATAGTAAGTTTATGACTGCATTTACCTGCTTTGCACCTGCTAGAAATTCACAATGGGATTCCTGATAAGTGTAAACTCATTACATGTGTAGGGATCTGACTATAGTATAGGTGCCATAAATGGATATGTGACGATACAACGCGATCATTTAGATTGCGGTACGTTACATCGCAGTTATTACAACGCAAGTCGTTACAACAACTTGTGAGGAGTACTCAGATATCCAGAACTCTGACCTATGAGAAAAGGATCCCTATAACCTTCCCAGCAGTGTGCCTAGAAATCTGAGTGTGGAACAGCTTTCCAGGCAAACATCTGCAATTGTGTGTGAATTCCCGAATGTCAGAACATTACCCCTAATTTTCAAGCTTGCTTCGAGAATTGGGCCCAGTGTCTCTTTAACACAGTTAAACATTAATGACAGGCTAAAATCTTATTATGGTATAAAAACTGCTTACTGTTTCTAGAATGGAAAAGGTAATGACAGAGGCTAGTCAGGCATCTGTAGAGTACCGAAACCATGCAAAGGTTTGTCTCTAAATATGAAACTGGAGGCAAATGATTTAAATGTTTATGTTTAGCGTGGGAAAATGCCTTTCTTTGCATGGTCACTCATTATTTTTGGACTGATGCTGCTGGGTTTTTGACTCTGTGCATTGGGATTCTGCTAACCAGGCCCCAATGCCTGTGCCTTGACTGCTAAAATATGTAGAAATTGGGTTTATATCTAAGTGCCATATTTAATTCAGCTATAAATCACTGGTATATGGTACAACGTGTACCCAGGGCCTGTAAGTTAAATATCACATGCAGACTACAGCACCCATTGTGCCACACACTACACTGACAGTGCAAACATGACTAGAGGCCCACCACTGTAGCCTGTTTGTGCAGTCTTAAAACTGCAAATTTGACCGCCTCTCAATATAGCCCCTTTTGGCAGGCCTAAGCCCTTGTTTAAAATTTAAATAAGTCACCTCTGGGTACGTCTCAATGCCATTGAGACAAGGTCTATGGTATTTAAGAGTAGGACATATCAAGGTTTAATGTTAAACATGTTCTGAAAGTGATAAGGCCCCAAAAACTATTATGGCGAGCAGGGTTAGCGGTTCCACATGAAAGCATTGGGATAGAATATTACATTTAATAATGTTATCTATACATAGAAAACAACTACGAACTTCATTCTTGGACCTGTTAAATTATTTATTGCATGCACAACTTACCGCTAAATTTGGATTTGTAATAAATATTATGGAAAAGGTATTTTTAGAAAGCTACATTTTCCCTGCCTAAAGCCTCTATAAGCACATGTCCAACCATACACCAGGAGTGGAATATTCCACTTGAGATGTGAGCTTGTACCCAGAGCTGAGACAAAGGTCTTTGGTGTGCAGAGGTGTTCTACTACTTTGACAGGATGACCATATGGGCTGTGGGCAGAAACGTAATTAACTTTAGGGAGGCCTACCCTATCACTAGCAGATGTCTCTAACACCTGTGCCTGCCCCCTGCTTTGTCCATCTAGACATCCAGGCACCAATTCCAGTGGAAGAGGAGCTGCCGCTTGAACTGATTTTGAGTGACCACCGAGGAGGGGTTGCTCATTTCCCTGGCCACAACTGTGCGGAGGGCACAGGAGCTATGCGCAAGAGAAGAAAGGTTCTGCCATCTTCATTTTAGGTAGAGAGGGGCACTGTGTGATTGTTTCCCGTGGGACACACAGGTACTGCTGCAAAACTGCAAAACTGAATAGGGCTACCCCAGGGAACTTTTTACCTGGTGGACAGTAGGGGCCAGGAGTCACCCCACCCACAAGTTAGTGCCCAACATAAATTTGCCACCCCTGGGCTCCCTCTTCAGAACTCAACTGGATCTGTTGAAGACAGAAAAGGTACTGCACCTGCTGTTGAGACCTGTGAGGAGACCTGAAAGGCTGTACTTTCTCCCACTTTTACCTAAGACAAAGAAATGGTTTCCAAAGTTCACTTTGCTAATCTTCTGTTAAGCTACATGGACACAATGAGCTGCTAGAAGCCTTTTCCTGAAGATTCCCAGCTTCCATTTCTAACTGGACCTGTCCTGGAGCCTACTGGTGTCTTCTGCTGAAGTAGGTCTTGACCCCCATGTGCTGTTCCTAATATCTTGGTACCCTTGGTTGTTGTGTCAGTGTGTACTCCTCCTAAGATTCTGAAAAACCTTGGACAAAGACATTTTTTGTCTCTGAAGACCTTTTGAGGACTGGGAAAACATGACAAGCCAATCCGAAGAAGCTGTGTTGCCGCTGGGCCAAAGATTCAAGTGTCTCTGACTCATAGCTTTTACACAGCAGCAGATCTGTTTCAGCCGGACATCACAAAGAGGGTATCCAGCCTGTTCGGCTACAGCTTTTAGCCTTGCCCAGCTGGAGCAATCCAGGTTCCACAAGAGGGACTAAGTCACAGGGTGAAGGTGCTTAAAAGTATCCGGACCTTCCTTTGGTGCAAATTTAGCTTTCTCCCACTCTGAGCTTTCCCACAAAAAGTTAACAGTATCATCAGGACCCCTTGCAACCGCTATCCAGCCTCATGGAGCCCTCTCTGCCACAGACTGTTGACTTGCCCTGCTGAGGATTTTTTACTCCAATTTCAGAGATTAAGTCAGAAAGTAAAACTTCCAACATGAACAATCCTGGTGTCTGTATCCTACCTGAGCTCCATCTTGGTCGGCTTAAATGGCCAAGCACAACCAGATAACGGTGGCTAGTGCTATTTGAATTTACAATGTTAAAAACTTATATTTCTGATCCCTTTTTGGGGATTCTTGTACTTTTTGTGTCATAGTATTCATTAAATTATTCTCTACTTTTATAAATTGGACTGGGATTTTTATTGTGCTGTGTCTTTCACTTTTCAACTGGTTTGGTACTTCTAAACACTTTGCATCTTTTTTTAAATTAAGCCTGTCTGCTCTGTGCCATAGATACCACTGGTTGAGCTCAGGTTTTCATTACTAAAACCTTTATTTGACCTGACAAGGATAGTGACATTATTACTTGTGGTGCACTACCACCCACCTCAATTAATAATCTAATGTCTCACATTAGGGAAACAATTTAAGATGAGTGCATTGTTTTTATGGCATGACAGGGTTTACATAACACTTGACTGAGAATGAGGACTTTTTATGCTCTATAAAGTGTTTCAGCAGTTAGGTTCCCTTATTTTAATTGTGTGTGTAATGTAACTAAACATGCTTTTTTTTATTTTAAAACATGAACATTAAATTGATGTGTTTTATACTGCATGGATCCACCCTCGGAAAGTTTCAGAGCACTGTAAATTATATAATACAGAAGACATAGCGAACCAGGATTACGGAATATTGGTTGAGATATCACATAATATAAGAATTATTTACATATTTATGGTTATTATACCATTTACTTAGTGCTGTATGAACGTGGATACCTTAGTAGTGTGTAAACATAGCAGTAGTATATAAGGAGTAGTGATGCATGATGACAAAACTAAGACTCCCACCGTCAAACAACCAGATAAAAAGTTCTATTTGCATGTAACCTACGTTTTCAAAGCATCTGAAAGAAGACCATTAAAGATATTCCAACTTTTACCTTTATTCACATATGCGCGTTTAAATGTGATTTCTCATAGAACAGAACAAAGACTAATATTTTGCTATTTTTACAGAAACCGGACAATACAAATGAGGAATTCAAGGAGGTGAATAATGGAAAATGCTTTTTTATTTCCTTCATTCTCTCACTTTGTGAAGCACAGGGAGTTGTGACACAAAGGATTAAAAAGAGCTAGTCTCAGATGCATTTCTGTCGTATATGTAACACTAATTGCAATGTACCATGAATTTGTAAAATTATAATTGGGGATTCTCCTTCAATATAAGCACTCTCAATTATCAATTCATCTTGTGACATTAACTTTCATATCCCACGCATCCAGTGGCAGTACGTTTCCAAAGTAATTCTCTGATTATTCAAACTACTAATCCTCACTTTTATAAAATGTATTTGCACTAAAAGAAAACTCAGTAATTTATTGAACTCACTTAAAAATGCAAGGTTCAATATTTTACATTCTCACATCTCCTGAGGTGAACAAATGAACCTAAGGATTGTGGTATAATGTTCTGGTCCTAGAAGGTTGGTTTATACTGGTACAAGCTTTGGCGACGTCCTGTTTGCCAAAACTTGTTCTTGCATCGCATTACTAACTTTCTTCCACTTCACATCTCTTCTCAGCTTGTTCTCTTTCCCCTCACAAACCACGCTTTCAACCTTTACCATTAAAGTATTATATTATTTTTTGCAGTTTCTGTCCCTCTTCTCCCAGAGGTTCATGTTAAACTCAATTGAATAAAGGAACAGCCTAAATGTACACTTACCCAGAACAGGTATCAATATTCTTCTCTGCCTGACAAAGTCATGAAATGAAACGAGGGGGGCACATTTACATGGGGACTGCACCACCGGAACATAATTTTTACCAACGTTCCGGTGGCGCAATGCCCTGCACCATGTTTACCAAGTAGCGTCAATGCTTAACACAATTGTAAAAATGGTACATTGCGTGAAAGAAGTGTGCAATTAGTATTGCTGTGGGTGTTCCACCGCAACACCCATTGCTTTTTAACGCTGGCATAGATATACAAGGATCTGTAAATCTGAGGTAGCACCAAAAACTAATACCATGCAATAGCAGGCATTAGAGCAGCACAACGAGGAGAAATACCTGTATTTCTCCTCGTTTTTGCTTCTTCTATGTGTGCTGCATCACACAAAGAAAGTGCAAAATGCCATTAATGATTGTTTATGTGCAGGAATGTGTCCCTTTCTGCACATAAACAATCATTAAATAATGATGATTTGCTACTTCGATGTGTCATCCCCAGGCCAATTTCGACCCCAGGGACCCATCATTGGGGTGAGGTCTTTTCTTTATTTTATTTTCCCAAGTCCCAAGATGGCTGCCAACACTTCCTGGTTAAAGTGTTGGCAGCCAATCAGAGCTCAGCAGATCTCTGCAAGAGCTCGTCATTATTCGTGAAGGCGTCCTGATCCTAAATATACAAATTTGGATTCCTTTTAATACCTAGAAAACTACTCAATGGATTTACACTACATAACAAAAAGCACAATCTGCGAATGAAAAGCTAGCTTTCTACTGAATTTGGTGTAATTCCATTCAGCGGTTTGGGCTGCAGCCGTATGTAAAGGGTCCATGGGAATTAACATGGAAAACACACTTTTTTGCCCACCCCCTTTATCTCTACCCCGGCTTGATGGATCACCCCTAAACGTTCCATGCGCAACAAGAATCACTGGCTCAATTTTTGTGGAAAATGTTGTGAAGATTTGTCAAACGCCACCAAAGATATAGGCAAGTCAAAAACGCTTTTCCTATGGAAACATGGTTCTAACTATAACTATCTATCTATCTATCTATCTATCTATCTATCTATCTATCTATCTATCTATCTATCTATCTATCTATCTATCTATCTATCTATCTATCTATCTATCTATCTATCTATCTATCTATCTATCTATCTATCTATCTATCTATCTATAGGGCTCAATTTTGTTTTGTTTTGACTGCTTTAAATCTAATAAGGCTATCTATGCAAGATGTTAACTACTGCCTCAGAAATGATCGTTGGCCGATTCTGCTCATATAGAGTTCAATTATGTTTTGGTTCTTTTAAGATTTGAAGGCCACTCATGTAAGATATACTTTGATTGCTATAGACACGATTATCTGTCATGATTATATTCTGTTTGTTTATATTCTCACTGATGAATTTAACATGAAATGTAAATATCGTTTGGACTAAATTACATGAAATGTGAATGTGATTAGGTGATAAGATTACTATTTCTTCGTAATTGTATTCGGACCGAGAAATACTGTTAAGTCTTTTTTCTTTGTCCATGGTCAGTGAACCGGAACTAGAATCAGTGCCCCGGATATATACATACTCGAACTAACTGCACCTTGTAATACAAGTCGAAAAAGGCGCGAACGCCGAAACGCGTCCTGCTGCTATCTCGGTTATGAAATAAAATATTACCGAGAAACCTTGCTGTGTGCGGTCCCCTTCATTCGATGAGTGAAGATTCTAGAGCTGGATATATATATATCACTGAAAGTGCACACTATCGTGAACAACGATAGCTCATATCCTGTCGCAAGACACTTTAAGCTAGTATACAACAATGACTTACAGTGTCTTAGTTACTTTGTAATAGCGGCATTTCCCAAACCACGAAGAGGTAGGGACAGAGATAAGATGCTGAGAAGGTTGGAGTCCAAAATAATTTTAGAACTAGACAGTAAATTCCCCAATGGACCAAATACGACAGAGGATCTTTACCATTTCTTATAAACACTCTCCAAATATTGTCTATATGCAATGGTTGTCTTATGAGAACTTAGCACTGATTAGGATTTTTGTATGCTGCCTCCCTGCAGCGTCGTCATTTTTTTAATGTAAACATAAAAAATACATACAAAAAAATGTTTTAATTAATAAGCTTTTATTATGGGATGTTCTTGTTTTATTCAAACATTAGGGTGCCGATTCCGATCCTGGAAAAACGGGGTACAAACCGTCGGTCGGAGGGTTTTCTCCATCCGACTCGTACCCGGTAAAATAACATTACAAACATGGAAGTACGATTCGCACGGAAACACCATTTCCGTACGAATCGTAAAAAACACCGACCGACGAAAATATACATACAAATGTGATCCGGTAAAGCGCCGACGTGACGTCGGGACGCAGTCAGGGTCCGTTTCAGGGAAGTACGATTCGAACCGACACCAGTCCGGACGGCAATATTTTTACGGCACCCAAAAAGTGCCGGAAAAGCGAAGTACGGCGCGATGCGAGCGGAATTGGGGGCCCGGTACGCGCCAAACCCCCCCCCCAGACCCCGTGGATGTACGTGCCGTACCCCCACCCGTGTATGTACACCCGTGTATGTACGAGTCGTACCCCCACCCGTGTATGTACACCCGTGTATGTACGAGTCGAACCGCCACCTGTGTATGTACGAGTCGAACCCCCACCCGTGTATGTACGAGTCGAACCCCCACCCGTGTATGTACGAGTCGAACCCCCACCCGTGTATGTACGAGTCGAACCCCCACCCGTGTATGCACGAGTCGAACCCCCACCCGTGTATGTACACCCATGTATGTACGAGTCGAACCCCCACCTGTGTATGTACACCCGTGTATGTACGAGTCGTACATACACGGGTGTACATAAACAGGTGGGGGTTCGACTCGTACATACACGGGTGTACATACACGGGTGGGGGTTTGACTCGTACATACACGGGTGGGGGTACGACTCGTACATACACGGGTGTACATACACGGGTGGGGGTATGGCACGTACATCCGCGGGGTCGGGGGGGGGTTCGGCACGTATGCGGGCACATGTCTCCATGGTTGCTATTGCAGTTCAGTCCGTAAGGTGTATTTTCCATACGGTTGTAAAATTGGAAGGACGGGACGGATCGTACTTGCGCGGTTGGACTTCATTTTTCCGATTCGTAGGGTAAATCTTCCGAGGATGTGTCGGACACATTTTCCGACCAGAGGACGTGTGGGGATATTTACCCAATGCGATTCGGATAGACTTTTTCCCATACGAATCGTACTTGGCAGTTTGTACGCTACGTGTACGATTCGTACGGTAAAAATCCTGGATACGATTCATATGGGGAAATTTTTTCCAGGATCCGAATGGGCACCTAGGTGTGCACACTTATAAAGCTGTTGATAGAACTATGGGTCAATCATTTTCATATAGTTACATCAGTACTATACGGGTGGTCAGGCAGATAGTGTTTGTTTTTTATTAAACTCAAATCGTATTTTCACACAGTTATTATTAATACATTAAATTAGAACCTGAACATAGGGATTTTTATTAATAGTTTTATTAATAATTTTAGATACATTGTAGGCAAATTTTGCACAGTACTATAAATGGTTTTATAAATCTTGCGTCAATTTGCACATGTACTATATGTTTACAAATTGTTTGCTTTATTTGCACATTAAACCCAGTATATATATATTGAATGGCATTTTAAAATTCTGCTTTTGACAAATTGTTGCGCAATTTGCACATTTATACAGATGTCAGTAGGATTTATACAATAGCTCTCAGCGTTATTTGCATACATATATTATGACTGCATAGTATTGTACACATTGTTTCTTTCAGTGGTGCACATTCTTATTTGTTTGAATAAAATGGTATGGACTATCATGGGTACATATCTATGCACTGCTGCTCAATTTAAATATTTATATTGGTAGCATATTATGCTCAAGTATTTTGATTTGCCATTGATTTATTTCCCTTTGTTATAATATTGTTTTTCTCAGGTTCATTTACATTCATGTATATTAATCATTACCGTTTTTAAATTTCAATACGCTTGCTGTTTCACATTAATCGGCAAAAGTCAAAAAACGGGTTTCTGACCGCTTAGAAAACAGACTTACTGACTTGTAACACGAACAGTTTATGGAGAGTACTTTGTTTATGTTTATTATATCACATGGTGTTTTCTAAGCATATTTTAAAAAATGGCGGGCCAAGATCTGGCTATCTGTGAACAAGGGCAATGGCCCGAAACGCATCAGATTTGCTGGCTCTTTAACTAAATAAATTTACCTGTGCCTGATTTTTTGGATTCGCGTCATCTCTATCCACTGACCTGGATGTGCTGAGACGGCTTGCTTTTACTTGATATATATATAATCACTTAATTTGAGATTCACTGGACAATATAGCAAATCCTGTATAGACTTTTTGGATATAAGACTAAAAGCAGCCAATGGGAAACTAGAAACAACTGTTTTTAGGAAACCCACCTCAGGGAATACGATCTTACATGCTGGGAGCGCTCATCCTGCCCCTTTAATTAGAAGTATCCCCTTTGGTGAGTTTTATAGAGCTAGGAGGACATGTAGTAGCTTTGAAGAATATCTAAAGGTTGAAGAGGAAATGAGTCAAAGATTCTTACAAAGAGGTTACTCACAGGATGTGATAAAGGGGGCAGCCCTAAAGGCAAGAAAACTTGATAGGAAAAAAGTTTTATTTGAACCCTCAAAGTCAGAACAAAGGAAAAAGAGAAACTTCAAACAAGGACAAAGTGATTGCAGGTTTATTACAACATTCAATAAAAACCACAAAGAAGTCAGAACTATTTTAAATAAACACTGGCATTTGGTGAAAAATGGTGCAATACTTGGCCCAAAAATGAAAAAACATCCTGAGATCAGTTTTCGTAAGTCGAAATCATTAAAGGATCGTATTGTGAAAAGTGAATTTATTGAAAGTAAGAAATTAGGACCACCCACATGGTTGACACGGAAAATGGGTTTTAAAAAGTGTTTTAAATGTAAGGCGTGCCAGCATGGAGTAAATCAGACGCATTTTAAGACATCTTTTAATAAAACCATCAATATTAGAGGCTTTTTAACGTGTAGATCTAGTTTTGTGGTCTACGCCCTACAATGCCCCTGCCAAAAAATGTACATAGGGAGTACCACCTTACCAGTGTTCCAACGAGTTTTGCAACATAGAAGAGCGATTGTGAATGAAGATAGAACGTATCCAATCGCAAGACACTTTGAAACATTCCATCAAAGTGATCCAATAGGTCTACAATACAGTTGTATTGCAGAGATCCCGAAGAAAAGACGGGAGGGGATAGAGAGAGGGAACTCCGTAAACTAGAAACCTATTATATCTTGGAGTTCGACTGTAAGGAACCACAAGGCTTGAATGTAGATGAAGACCTACATACTTGTCTGTATTAAGGAATGCTTAGGTTGCCAAAGAAATTGAATTTAGAAATGAAAAAAGTCAAAGTAACTGAAAGAAGTAGGGAAGAGGGAAATAAAAGATAACAATGAATAAACCCCTCCCAAAAAACATTGAAGTAAAAAGTTGCCGTACATTAAATGGACTATTTGTTTAAAGAGGAAATTAAATTGTTTTTAAATGTAAAGATGGACTCAGATATTTTGTGGTGGTTGGGTTAGGAGCATGTATATAATGAAAAAATCTTTTAAATTTATAGGTTTAGAGAATATAACTTTCCCATAAAAGAATGTTTTGAAGTGATTTTTTATTTGAAAAAATAGAATTTTTCTATTTTTTAAGTAATATAGGTACATATTTTACATAAGCATTTTTAATGTTATGCAGTACTGTATGTAATAATCAATATTAATGTGGTAATTGTTTATATTGATTTACTTGAAGCACTAGCACTTTATTGAGAGAGATCTGAACCTAAAGTATATGTTTACATTGAATAAGCACTAGCACTTTGTGAACAAATGAATAATTAAAATAGGAAATGGTATATATATGCACTTTAATGAAATAGCATGGTTCCCAACCAATAGTAGAAAGATGGGAGAAGAAAAACAAGAAATATAATAAAAGGCACTTGCTGATTATCTTGTAAATATGATGAAAGATTAAATGTATTAATATTTGATTTTTACATAAAGTTATATGTGATTATTAAGTAATTACATGTAAAAACACTTATGATAAAACAATATGTATCCATGGTGTTGAAAATACTGTGTTAAAACAGTTTTTTTAGAGTGACAATGGAGAAAACAGGCAGAATGTAATGAAGTGAAAAACATTACAAAATGGTGCCAGCATTTCCCTACCTTTTACCATGCTGATGAAATTTGGTAGTCCCTCATCTATGTTATGTGTGTCAAGTGTTTTCTTTAAAAAAGAGAAACAAATGGTTGTTCACTATCGTGAACAAGGTGGCGAGAGGCCATCGAAACGCGTTGATGTGAACTCATCAATAAAGAAAGCCGTATGAAAAAAACCCTTGGAGTGCAGTGTGGTTGCTGTTGAGCCGTTCGTAACCCTATGCTGAATGTTTAAAGACGGGGCGGCCGTCTTTTTATCTGCACCATCGACGTTAAGGAAGCACGCCAGAAACCCATCCGAAGTATATTGTTGAAAGACAGGCGTGCCCCCTGCGTGACCTCGTTTGGATATTGCCGGCTTTTGGAAAGGAGAAAGGAGCCAAGACTGGGAAAAGGTTTTCTTCGATTTTCGCGATCGGAGGATTGCGGAAGAAGTAAAAACACCCGACAAGAGGCTCCGGTAAGCGTGGCAAAAGTTGGAGGGCTCAGGAGCCGAATCCGACACACTGAACTGTTACGAGAGGAAGAACTTTTGTGATTATAAGCTCAGTGTGAAAAGACAAGGGGAATACATCGGCAGTTAAAATGAGTGATGATGAATGTGCGGCACGTGAGGAGGAAGCTAAAAAGCTCTTTGAAGATACGATAACAACACATGAAAAGAGCAGGAATGCTCCCAATGTGGGAGGAGCTAATGATTTACAAAACAGTTACATGACTTTGAAAAACTAAAGAAAAGAGAAATATCTCGATGGTGGGAGGTGGCCTCCCTAACGCAGTATTTACAAGTGGGAAGAGTCCCAAGAGGCTTGCGAATTATGATCACGCCCACATATGAGAACCCCCATATTGATATGTTGAGTGAATGGGCGGAGAATAGTGCCAAAAGCTCAACCAATATGATGCGCATATTATTAAAATATGCAGAGAAGGAACGTGGAGAAGTGGTGGAAAAAATCAAAGAACTAAATGTTATCTTTGAGAAACATGCAGAAAAAGGAAAAATAGAAAAGTTTAAAGCTGATTTAAAAATACGACTTGAGAAATATGAAAAACGCATCAAGGACAGAAAGGCCACGAAATGTATACGCGACCGGCTCGATTATGAGGCAGGAAGAATATAAACCATTGCCAAAAAATTCGATTCTGTTAGACGTAAGCAAATTCAAAGTGGGGTTGCGATGCAACAAGATGCCACACATAGCGAGCTTAGCTCCGACACAGGCTCAGAGCAGGAGTCAGAAGAACAAAGAAGAAAGGGGCCAAGCGATGTTCGTCTGGCAGTAACAGATGAATTCCGTTTTTTACAAATGGAACTCCAAACAGATCATCGACCTTCGAGGGGTCACGGAAGGGGAAGAGGTGCAGGAAGAGGAAACAAGGAAGGGGAGGAGAAGGATGTAGGAGGAGCACCAGAATGGCAAGTAAAACGCTCTATGCGCTCCAACACAAAGAAATCGACAAAGCAATGAAGATGGACAAGACCATTATAAATTTGAGCACTATTAATCTGACAACGAAGGAGCAATCTGTGTTAAAATTGGGATTATCATATTGTGACGATAATGAATTTAATTATCCCCATAGTCGAATGGACTTGTACCAGTATGTACGGAAATTAAAACTTGCCAAAATATTTGCTAATAAGCGATTTGAAAAATCCCCCATAGATCGGGCTCAAACTGTTCAAATAACAGACTTGAGCGGCCTAAATGCCTTGGATGCTGGAATCTTTGGTGACTTGATGGAACTTTGCAATGAGAATGAATGTGTTTCTATAGACTCTTCGCAGAGAGTAACTTCAAACAAAGAGGAAACATTTGTGTTATTGAGTAGTGACCATACACCATTTCGACCATGGTCTAAGTTTTTACCACAAACAGCGCGAGATAACTTGGACGTTTTCTCTGAAAGTGTTACAAAGGATCTGAAATTACTATATAGTAATTTAGCAGAACAAAAAAAGAAAATATATCCTAAAAAAGTAACAATACAGCAAACAGTGGAGAAATTAATTAAGGAAGATGGTGTATTGGTGAAACCTTCGGATAAGGGAGGTAACGTTGTATTGTGGGGACGAGAACTGTATAAAAAAGAGGCCCTTACTCAATTAAATAATATTGAATGTTATAAGAGGATTGATATGCAAGAGTTTATTTTGGTAGAAGAACAGTTCCGCGCCAGATTAAATGCATGGAAGGAAGAGGATTTATTAAACTGGGATGAGTATAAATTTATTAAACAAAATAATCCAACTCTCCCGGTTTTTTATATGCTCCCAAAAGTCCACAAGAATGCTGTTTCACCCCCAGGAAGACCTATTATTTCTTCATGCGGAAGTCTCTTTGAGAATACTTCAAAGTATATAGATTATTTTTTTAACCCTATAGTGAAGACCTTAACCTCTTATATCAAGGATTCTACTGTTTTTTTTTAATGTATATTTGATATAAAATGGGATGAGAGTAGTATGTTGTTATTAACGCTTGATATTACCACTCTTTATACGAGCATACGACACACTGATGGTCTAAAGGCGACTGAATTTTATCTAAATAGAAGATCTTTGAGGTTTTCCAAACAGAATTAAATGATTTTAGAGATGATGCGATGGTGTTTAACCAGAAATATGTTTTTGTTTGGAGAAGAAATATTCCAACAAGAACAGGGGACAGCGATGGGCACCTGCTTAGCCCCCAGATATGCTAGTTTACATCTTGGCTGGTGGGAGGAGCAGGTGCTCAGGGGCCCGTCATTGGAACATTGGAATGACAATATACTCTTATGGGTACGATTTATTGATGATGTTTTCGTGCTGTGGCAGGGCACGGAAGCATCAATTGAATTGTTTATTAATGAGATAAATTGCAATACACTTAATTTGAGATTCACTGGACAATATAGCAAATCCTGTATAGACTTTTTGGATATAAGAGTAAAAGCAGCCAATGGGAAACTAGAAACAACTGTTTTTAGGAAACCCACCTCAGGGAATACGATCTTACATGCTGGGAGCACTCATCCTGCCCCTTTAATTAGAAGTATCCCCTTTGGTGAGTTTTATAGAGCTAGGAGGACATGTAGTAGCTTTGAAGAATATCTAAAGGTTGAAGAGGAAATGAGTCAAAGATTCTTACAAAGAGGTTACTCACAGGATGTGATAAAGGGGGCAGCCCTAAAGGCAAGAAAACTTGATAGGAAAAACGTTTTATTTGAACCCTCAAAGTCAGAACAAAGGAAAAAGAGAAACTTCAAACAAGGACAAAGTGATTGCAGGTTTATTACAACATTCAATAAAAACCACAAAGAAGTCAGAACTATTTTAAATAAACACTGGCATTTGGTGAACAATTATGCAATACTTGGCCCAAAAATGAAAAAACATCCTGAGATCAGTTTTCGTAAGTCGAAATCATTAAAGGATCGTATTGTGAAAAGTGAATTTATTGAAACTAAGAAATCAGGACCACCCACATGGTTGACACGGAAAATGGGTTTTAAAAAGTGTTTTAAATGTAGGGCGTGCCAGCATGGAGTAAATCGGACGCATTTTAAGACATCTTATAATAAAACCATCAATATTAGAGGCTTTTTAACGTGTAGATCTAGTTTTGTGGTCTACGCCCTACAATGCCCCTGCCAAAAAATGTACATAGGGAGTACCACCTTACCAGTGTTCCAACGAGTTTTGCAACATAGAAGAGCGATTGTGAATAAAGATAGAACTTATCCAATTGCAAGACACTTTGAAACATTCCATCAAAGTGATCCAATAGGTCTACAATACAGCTGTATTGCAGAGATCCCGAAGAAAAGACAGGGAGGGGATAGAGAGAGGGAACTCCGTAAACTAGAAACCTATTATATCTTGGAGTTCGACTGTAGGGAACCACAAGGCTTGAATGTAGATGAAGACCTACATACGTGTCTGTATTAAGGAATGCTTAGGTTGCCAAAGAAATTGAATTTAGAAATGAAAAAAGTCAAAGTAACTGAAAGAAGTAGGAAAGAGGGAAATAAAAGATAACAATGAATAAACCCCTCCCGAAAAATATTGAAGTAAAAAGTTGCCGTACATTAAATGGACTATTTGTTTAAAGAGGAAATTAAATTGTTTTTAAATGTAAAGAGGGACTCAGATATTTTGTGGTGGTTGGGTTAGGAGCATATATATAATGAAAAAATCTTTTAAATGTATAGGTTTAGAGAATATAACTTTCCCATAAAAGAATGTTTTGAAGTGATTTTTTATTTGAAAAAATAGAATTTTTCTATTTTTTAAGTAATATAGGTACATATTTTACATAAGCATTTTTTAATGTTATGCAGTACTGTATGTAATAATCAATATTAATGTGGTAATTGTTTACATTGATTTACTTGAAGCACTAGCACTTTATTGAGAGAGATCTGAACCTAAAGTATATGTTTACATTGAATAAGCACTAGCACTTTGTGAACAAATGAATAATTAAAATAGGAAATGGTATATTTATGCACTTTAATGAAATAGCATGGTTCCCAACCAATAGTAGAAAGATGGGAGAAGAAAAACAAGAAATATAATAAAAAGCACTTGCTGATTATCTTGTAAATATGATGAAAGATTAAATGTATTAATATTTGATTTTTACATAAAGTTATATGTGATTATTAAGTAATTACATGTAAAAACACTTATGATAAAACAATATGTATCCATGTTGTTGAAAATACTGTGTTAAAACAGTTTTTTTAGAGTGACAATGGAGAAAACAGGCAGAATGTAATGAAGTGAAAATCATTACAAAATGGTGCCAGTATTTCCCTACCTTTTACCATGCTGATGAAATTTGGTAGTCCCTCATCTATGTTATGTGTGTCAAGTGTTTTCTTTAAAAAAGCTAAACAAATGGTTGTTCACTATTGTGAACAAGGTGGCGAGAGGCCATCGAAACACGTTGATGTGAACTCATCAATAAAGAAAGCCGTATGAAAAAAACCCTTGGAGTGCAGTGTGGTTGCTGTTGAGCCGTTCGTAACCCTATGCTGAGTATATATATATATATATATATATATATATATATATATATATATATATATATACATATATATATATATATATGTATATATATATATATATGTTTCAAACCTTCGTTCGAGGTTGATCTCTGCCTCTTACGTGGTGGCGGGCTACCGGCAGGGTCGCGACCCCTCAATATCCAGAAAATCCAAACAATCCTTCTTAATTCAAAGATTGCGCCGAGCCCCAATTTCTTTCAAAAGCGTGCTTTATTGATTTAAAGCAAGGACAAACACTATCCCCGACGCGTTTCAGAACCACAGTTCCTTGGTCACGGGTCGTCAGACATTTTACGTGCATCATGTGATATAGTGCAAATCATAATGACAATACAAACGAAGGACTACGGTGTGGCCTTGAGATTGCAGTTATGTGCGCCACCATATTGGAATAGGTAATGAATAACATTACATATACAATAATGTACTTATTTGAAGCATTTTCTCACTGATAAACAGAAAGTACCAAACCAAAACATGATTTGAACATTGTTATGTAAACACAATGCAATTCGATCGTATCAAGTGATTTACGTAGGTATACACCATTTCTAAATCTAAATAGAAATAGAAATAGTCCTAAATAGAAATAGTCCTCAAACCTCATTCGAGTGTATTTACAGTAATACTGTAAATACACTCGAATGAGGTTTGAGCAAAATTGATTTATAGTCAAATAGATTGCCAGTTTACAATTCAATGTATTTAAACATATTTGTAGGTGTTTATAAAGCTGGCACCACATTGTATTAAATTCACCCACTTGGGTAACTGTTTTTGGTAACCTACGAGGACTATTTCTATTTAGATTTAGAAATGGTGTATACCTACGTAAATCACTTGATACGATCGAATTGCATTGTGTTTACATAACAATGTTCAAATCATGTTTTGGTTTGGTACTTTCTGTTTATTTTTGGCCTTTGTTTTTTAATATTTTAAAAATATATATATTTATAGAAACAATATATATATGCAATACATTGTGTGCAATGACAGATTCATTGGAGAGCGCGAGATAGCACAGGCACTAGCGTGTGCTATGCGATATGCGCCTTGGAGTGTAATATGCACAGGGCAGTGTTGTGTAACCTAACTAGTCTCTAACGCTGTAATATAAAATATGTGCTGGGGAGTGTAACGTTGCATATGCACTGTGACAAAGATATGGATCCCAGATTGTAATATGTATGGCATAGCGCTGTGCGTTATAACATAGGCATCGAGGAAAGCATCTTAGATGGGGCAATATAACCCGTGCGAAGGCAAGTGTGCCATGACATATTCACAGGGTGGTGTTACAGTGCACATGGGCTAGAGAGTGTCATAGCATATGCACTAGCTGGTGGAATACAACACAGAGGTGTGTGGCACTCGGCGGGCACGGGTGGGTGTAACACAGCATTGGGCTCAGCCAGGAGCACGCTGTGACACTCAAGTGAGGTTTGTCTCCTTTTCAGAGAGTAAAATAAAAAGTATTACACATCCGGCGGTGGATGTGTGTTTTATTAACCGTGAGGGGGGTTTCTTGCATAGTTTGGTCGAATTTTTGTTGAATCCCCTTTAAATGGCTTGGTGTGCGTGTATATTAAATGTGCCCGTCAATAGCTACCCATGTTTGTATAAATAAACAACAAGGGTGTCTACTTGGAGAGTACCCACCGGCAGGGGCGCCGGGATTAGGCACGGTAGGGCGTCAGACACGTCAGAGCTTCACTAGCGGTGTAAATAGATTCCATGTGGATTCATTCTATGCATAGTCACCTTTTAATGAATATCACGCAAATCGTCATGGTGATAGGTACATACGGTTTGTCCAGCATGTCCTAGGTGTTTCTATAAATATATATATTTTTTTAAATAATAAAAAACAAAGGCCGGCCCCGGGGGATGGGGTCCCCGGGGCCATAAGTGGCCTGAGGAGGGGGGCAACGCAGCCCCCTCCTAAAGATTTTTTTTTTAAAAAAGGCCATGACCTGGGGGTTGGGGTCCCCGGGGCCGATTAAGGCCTTGGGAGGGCCAAATATTTTTTTTTCAACAAAAAAAATTAGGGCGCAGACACTGGGGGATGGGGTCCCCAGGGCGAGTAAATTAGAAAAAGAAGGGGGGCCACACAGCCCTCCTTCTTAAAAAAATAAAATAAAAGACCGGCATTGCGCTGGAGGCCATGCCCCCTCCTTGCAGCACTCTGCAAACGCGCCCCCTGGCCAGTTGTAAATTGGGGAATTAATTCCCCTTCAATTCTGAGGGTCCCTGAGGGCCAAATATCCCACCAGGTGCTTCCAGTAAGCGCCACTGTGCTGCGTTGCAGAGAGGTGGTCTAGGCCGTGCCCCTCTCTCTTCAACGTAGCTCTGTGGCGCTTACTGGAGGTACCTAGTGGTCTAGTTGGATCCTAGGGACCCTCAGGATTCAAGGGGACTTAATCTCCCAACTTAAAATGGCCACAGGGCGTGTTTACACAGTGGGGAAGTGAGGGGACGGGGCCTGAGGTGACGTGTGCAAACACACCCTGTGGCGCGTTTTATGAGGTAGTTTTAATCCCCTGTCCTCTTATATACTAGGGGCTTAGAGAGGAGGTTATGCTGGTCACAGGGGGACCCCAACGCATAGTGTTCCCTAGTGTATGTAGGTGTTTTCACTGTATTCTGAGTGTCTTTTAACATAGCACTGGCTCTAGGACTGGTTAGTCAGACTCAGTTACCACCAGTATCCATCTGAAAAAGTTGAGGGTACAGGATGATTTTGCAACAAGGCTTCTTTCTGCTCTTCTGTTTGTTCTCTCTGCATGTTATCCTTCTTCCTGCACATTTCTTCGTCTTTGAGGACTTCTGTTGCTTCTTTCTGCATTTCTTTTTTTTCTTTCTGTGCGTTTTTTCTTCTTTCTTCACATGTCCTATCTCTGTAGACATAGTTAGAAATTAGCATTTAAAAAACCTTTGAAATTCACTGAAAAAACCATAGGTTTCAGGCACGTTATAGTTAGGAATTAGCATTTAAAGAACCTTAGAAATTCACTGAAAAAAACATAGGTTTCAGGGGCGTTATAGTTAGCTGGACTTTTCACTCGTACAAAACCATTGAAATTCCTCCGTTATAGTTAGTTCAGCTAACTATAACTTGCGCGCCCGCAATGCACTGCTGATGACGTCACATATTACATCACTCATGACATGGTCAGTGACATCACTCATGACATCACTGATGACATCTCAAATGACATCACTGATGACATCATCCTTGTGATAGAGTGGCAGACCTCCTCTCCCCCTAATATAACCTTTGATACACACATTCAAAAATAGAAACTAAAATTTTCAAAACAATGAACATACCAATATCAGTTACAACAACCTATTCAGTAATTCTAAGATCCATATACACATCCACTCATTCACCAACAGTCCTATACAGTCACTCATACATGTACTCACTCATCATATGTACTCATACACCTATACATCCTGTTACACAACAGCACTCATCCATAGAGTTACTCACACACATAGTCACTCATGCTAATAACGAATCAAGCATCCATTTACTTGCATATACAGTTATACACACACCACCACACTTACTTCTACAGAAACTTACACATAGTTAGTCTTTTAAACAATCACTCATAGAAACACATACTTATTCATACAGGAACTCTTTCAGTCTCTCACTCTCACATATACTCACTTATATACACCAATAGTCACATATACTAGTTTAAAACATATGTAGTTACTCAAAAAGACACTATTGAGACAGTCATTCACTCACTAACACACCCATGCACACACTCATCCACCCATACAGTCCTGCACACATGCTGTCTTCAACACATACAAACAGTGAGTCACTCATTCATGCACCTATGCACTACGTAATACCCCTCACCGAACCATACAGACACTCAGACATGCATACTGATACTCAAAAAAACAACTAATAACCTATATAGACACTCATGTAGCTACTCATCAACCCATGCAGCCACTTATACACAAAGTGAGAGACTGATACAGATATTTACATATTTAAACATTACTCACTAAGCCATGTATTCACTAAAATACACTTAATCAGTCAGTTATACAATCAATTTTTCAAAAACAAATCATCCATTTAGACACTTATATACCCATTTATTCTTCCATCGACCTTGAGATATACATATATAAAACATACGTAATTTTCAGAAAAACACACATTCACTGGATGATGTCATCAGTGATGT
Organism: Triturus cristatus; assembly: GCF_964204655.1. Lineage (NCBI taxonomy): Eukaryota > Metazoa > Chordata > Amphibia > Caudata > Salamandridae > Triturus > Triturus cristatus. Next base: position 518,511,397 of record NC_140588.1, read on the forward strand.
CATCAGTGATGTCATTTGAGATGTCATCAGTGATGTCATTAGTGATGTCACTGACCATGTCATGAGTGATGTAATATGTGACGTCATCAGCAGTGCATTGCGGGCGCGCGAGTTATAGTTAGCCGAACTAACTATAACGGGGGAATTTCAATGGTTTTGTACGAGTGAAAAGTCCAGCTAACTATAACGCCCCTGAAACCTATGGTTTTTTCAGTGAATTTCTAAGGTTTTTTAAATGCTAATTCCTAACTATAACATGCCTGAAACCTATGGTTTTTTCAGTGAATATATATATATATATATATACATGCACATTGAGGGTCCTTCTGGGGTCAATCCCATAGTCGGGTGGCGCATTACCGGCAGACACCCTAAAGCCGGTGAGTAGTATGCAAATCCAAAAGAAAGTATAATGCGCACTCGGGAGAGATAATTTCACCAGGTTTTTATTCCTTCGTTACACGTTTCAACACACGATGGTGTCTTGCTCACATGATAGTCACAATAGGAATAGGACGTGCTTTAGTAAACAAAAGTAAACACAAAGGATGCACTGGCAATCTATCTATTAGTAAACTCGGAAAACGAGCACCATCTTGGAATGGTAAAGGAAAAAAGCTTTTTAAACTGTTTTCACCATGATTGCATTATTGTTAGCATACGGGCAGAGATATACATTCATTATTCCTGCTATATTTGCAGGTTATTTGCCACAAAACTTGACAAGAGGTAATACTTACTCCCCATTTTCTGCACTTTGAGCTATATTTACTACAAAGTGAAATCTCGAGTCCATTAAACCCTAATTATCAAAGACAGTGCTTTAATATAACATAACTTAGGGTCATTTAAATCTGTGGTATTAACGCGAGTTCCCTATTGCCACCCCTCTTTCCTATGTTTACCTGTTCGATGGCATAGAATCTCAAGAGTGCATTGTTGGACTGATGTTTCTCTTAGAAGTGGTGGGCGATGGGATAGTGTAGATCAACATTGGTAATGGCACGGAGATGTTCTTGTACCCGTTTCTTAACCATACAGACAGTACTGCCCACATACCGTAATTTACAGGGACATTCTAATACGTATATAGCATAATTAGTGCTGCAGGTTAGAAATTGTGTTAGGGTATAGTTTCTTCTCCCTGGGACCCCTATTTCTTTCACCATCTGACTAGTTTTACAAACTCTGCAGTGTCCACATGGGTAAAACCCTTTTAAATTGTGAACATTGCGATTGATAGTTTCAGATATGTCCCCTTTGACCAGGATATTTCTCAAACTTCTACCTCTGCGGAATGTGATTTGGGGCCTGTCATTGATATTTGAACCAATAATGGGATCAGATTTCTATATCCTCCAATTGTCTGCCAGAACTTTGCGAACTTTCTTAGAGTCCTGATTAAAGGTAGTGATCACTCTGGATTCAGTTTCTTTGTGGGAAATGCTATCTTTCTCCTCTAGGGTGCTGGCCCTGGTGGTATCCTTAACTTTATTCATGGCGTTAGTCAATACCCATTCAGGATAGCCACGTTCTTTGAATCTGGTTACCATCCTTTGTTGTTCAGCCTCAAACAATTTATTGGTACTGCAGTTTCTTCTAGCCCTCAGAAACTCTCCATAAGGTATACTCCATTTGAGTGCCTCTGGATGAGCACTGAGGGCGTGAAGAAGACTGTTCCCTGCAGTTGATTTCCTGTGGAGACTGGTGGTGAGTTTACCCCCACATACAGCTATTTGAGTATCTAGGAACTCTATACTGTAGCAACTTATGGTGGATGTGAGTTTAATATTGTATGGATTCTTATTCAATTGCTCAATAAAGTTCTCAGCCTCTTGTTCTGATCCTCTCCATATAACGAAGAGATCATCAATATAACGAATCCGCACGTACCAACACATACAAATAGGAGGTCATATATTCAATGGCACTAGACCGAACATAACAATTCATACCACAGATTTAAATGACCCTAAATTATGTTATATTAAAATAACTGTCTTTGATAATTAGGGTTTAATGGACTTGAGATTTCACTTTGTAGTAAATATAACTCAAAGTGCATTATCGCGGTATTCTTTTGTTTCCTTTTTTAAAAACAAGGATTTGATTTAATTCCTTCATTTATATGAGGCAGCGATCTAGCGCATTTGCACAGCCACCCCAGTTGTTATACCTTCTTCAAAGGAAATTACTTCAACAGCGCTTTTGCACTAACCATTTCCCATGACACAGGGGTCATCACCCTGTGGGTTTCCATGACGCTATATCCATTTCAGAGCAGGGACAGCTCATAGTTAAGACACACTGTTCCACCTGACTATGTCTATGCTTACAAGTGAGTGTTTCCTCCAATGGACCCCTCTTTTTCTCCTTTATTAACAGATCCTGATATTGATTTAGTCTTTGCTGTGGCAGAATCATTACCCCGTCAGCAACCACTGGTATTGAGTTAGTTTCCACTCTTTTACCCTTAATAACGTATATAGAGTGAGATGTCCCAACACCACTCTGCTACATTGACACTTTGTATCTTTTTAGATTTCAGGAGCTACTTGATAGACCACAAGGGAACATACGTTGACAGTCCTTCCCTCTACAAGTAGGTGACAGTCACTTCACCTCTACTAGCATTCACCCCTTATGCACACACCGCCACTACACTGACCCCACTTATTTCGATTATTCCTAAGTGCTCTTCCCAGCCATGCCCTGACGAAGACCCAAATGTGAGGAATAAATCACCCTCTATATCCAAGGGGTCGAAACGTAGACAATCTACCACCTGTCCGCAAGCTCAAAGAATTGAACAACTAAAGCAATATGTACTTCTGAGCTATGCTCATACATGGGAACAACTGGCCTATGTTAGGCAGGAAGGGTCCAGTTCTATGTAACAACAAATGTATATATGTCATTATACCTTTACCCTGTCCCTCACCCACTGACTCACTACCATTGACCCTACCCTTCCTTTTCTTCACAATGAGAGCACTGTAAATATTGAATGCACTACTACTGATTGGAGCAACTGTGTTGCTAACCTTTAATGCTTTGACTTTATATTGCATTTAATAACCTGCATTATTCATGGAATTAAATTCCTGTCTTTTGAATCATATTTAGGCTCCAAGCGGTGAATGCTTTTTGTATTGTATGTGTTTTTACAAAAAAGTACTACCACGACCATTTCTAGAGCATATTGTATTACTGACCCAGGTCGGTAGGTTTATATGGGTTTACCCCGTTAAAACTCAACACTCCGACAATTAGCTAGCCTGACGTGGCTTGGTATATGTATACAAAGGCTGCAACAGCAAACTCACGTTGTGCACTTACAGTGGAGATGGGGACGGTCCTGGCAGATTGGACTGCTTAATCCAACAAAATAACAGCCTACTAACTGGCCTCGGCCAGAGGCCCATCAGACCATGAGCCAATGCCCGCCTTGCTAATCTGAGCATCAGGAAAAAACACATGGCAATAAAAGCAAAACCACTGAGGAAAACCATTGGTAGAGAGAATTCCCTGCAATACATTAGTGTTGCAACCTATTTTCAGAAAGTTGTCAGTTGTTTTTAATTTGCATACAAGATATATATTCAACCCATCTCAGAGCATATTTGTATAAACGTATTCTCCTAATAACCCATGAATATAGATCTGAGTGTCATTTCTTAAGGAACTGTGTAAAATTATTTAAGGTGAGTGCATGAGTGGGTGAGTGAGTGAGTGAGTGAGTGAGTGAGTGAGTGAATGAGTGAGTGAGTGAGTGAATAAGTCAGTCAGCCAGTGACATGGCAAGTCGGTGAGTAACCTGCATAGCTTTGGGAACCCACAATGAAGAACCAAATACCAAATATGAAAAGACATGAAGTGAATGTAATGTTTAAATGTATCTCTCCTTTCTGACTTGGGTCAGAATAAACAAAATGAGGTTAGTCATCCTAAAGCTCGACAGAGACAAATTATACGTCTTCATTGTTACCAGGAAAATTAAAGCGCTTTACTGCCATTCTGAGATCAAGTTGCAGGGCAACTGGAAATGAGGCATGTCCACAGTACGAACACTCACAAGAAAGCTCTCAGAATGGGATAGAAACTTTTATAACAAACTCACACAAAAGCAATGTTTTCCTGAAAATTCTCCAAGTTTGCATTCTACTAATTCACCTCGTTTGCAACATAAATGTCACTGTACATCATATTACTGGGGCTGCTCATTAAAATGTGCCACACCTTGTGCAGGCAGTTTGCAGGACACAGGTTTCATTCATTCCATCCTTTATGGTCAACAATGAGAGTCATTGAAATTAATGATGTAAACCTGTAATCATAGTTTTTGACCCCTCTGGTTCAGCAGATCTACAGAATCAGCCATTAAAAAACATCATAATTGTGCCTACTAGATGCGAAAACAATACTTTCCTTGCAATTTAAGTCCTTATTTTTTAAATCTGCAAAAGACTTTAGGTCTTACACATATTATATTAGCGGTTTCAAAGTACACATCTATGTTACTACTTTATGTGTAGAACAGCAGCATTCGTCAGTCAAACACTGAAAATAAGTTTAAACAACAAGTGAGATGGTGTATGATAAAATAACCATAATCAGGATATTTGGTCTTGGTTCACAAAATGAGAGATATAGAAAGCAAAAACTGTTTAATATTTTGTTTGAGCATCAAAGATAATGATGCTGGTACTTCTCCTTTTAAAAATTGGGCATGCGCATGTGTGATTTAAAGTGATACCCAGAGCCTTGAATGGGGTTAAAGAATTTTGGAAAATCCAATGAGAATATTTTAACAGACAGTAAATTTGCTGCCTCTATATGTACTTTATTTTTGCTCTTTGGCAAGATTAGCAGCAATATCACCCAATCAAGCTGAGGGGATTTATGGCTTCGAGAGGGGATTAGCGCCAAGAGAATGTGATTTCTAACACTCTTTGAAGAACCCATTGTCAGGCCAACGCAGAAAGAAGATGACAGCTGAGGAGAGAATGATGGACTTTCATCACCCAGTCACCAGTTAAGAGTGTCATTAAGTACCAGCAGCCTTCAAAAGTAACACTGATAAGGGCTAGCAAACTTTCAGCCTATGTATTAGTGGGATGATAGGGAGCCCAAGCACTGGGGACACTGTTCTTTTAGAGCCAGACCGCCAAATGCAGCTCTGTGATTGAGAGACACGGTGCCTTTTGAAGTGTTTACAGTGCTAGCCTTGACTCACCCTCGTGCAAGTTCCACAGGAACATAACACTTCCAAAGGGTCTAAGCAGGGAGCTGTTGCAGAATATTGTTTATTTAGAAATATGTTGAACTGAAGTGGTGAAAATTCCACTTGGATTGTCGTTCTATTTATTGGTGTCTGATTATGATATCCATTGGTTTCTGTTCATATTTTTGTATTTAACCAATAGAATGTTCCCTGATTTTCTTCTTAATAAGTACATTGTAGTCCATTTCCCTTAAAGCTAGACGCAAAAACTGAATTCTGCAAAAACACATTTAGAAAATAATAGTCAACAGTAAGGTCTTGCCGGACGGGCTTCTCTGCCTCGTGTGCACAGTGTATTTTCGACTGATAAATACCACGCACACCCATTGTGCTCTCAGCCTCTATTGCAGATATATACAAGATCAGTTCTCCCCGAGTATGGAGCGACAGCTGAAAATGAGTTATTTTGCTGGGATGCTATCAGCATGCCTTCATATCCCTGCTTTGCACGTCAGTGATGTGGGCTTTGTTGAAGGATGGAGTCCAACCCATTTTGACCTATCGCCCAAGGCTATTATCAGACGACTGCACTAACATAAACAACATACTTCAACAACAGCCTGGCATTCTGCGCCCATGTACAGAAGTGCGCAACGACACAAGTCAAACATGTGTCAGGCACTGAAACTATTTTTCAGACGCATGCCAAATTCCTGCCACTGACACAGCTTGCTCCGATTTTACCAACACAATTAGATTTCAAAACACAGCCACAAAAAGCAGCAGAAAAGAGCGCGCTTGACAAAGTGACATACCTTGGACTCCTGGCTCATGCTGGAAGCTGGGGAGGACGGCTGGTCGGCGCATCCCATCTCGCTTTCCTGCTCCACGCTGTCTTCCATCACGCAGCTAGGAGGAATCATTTTCACCCCGTTAGATACTATTCGTGCAAACACTCAAAAAGGATAAAACACGACCCCCTTGGGTTCGAGCGCGTCGCTGTATCCTGTGTTTATCAGCCAAGCATGCACTTTGCATTCTCTGCCTGGCTATGCTGAAGGAGACTTAAACCCCTCTGCTCCCTCCCCCACTTTGTCTCAGTCACGTCTGTCTCTCTGAAGGTAAGGGGCTGAATAATCCCAGTGTAGGTCAGCGCTCTGCGTGCCACTCTCGTGCCTGAGTGGAGCGCCCGGAGCCGCACCGCGCGCTGGCTGTCATCTGCCGTGATGGAAAGGAGAGGGGGCAGAGCGCTCGAGACGCTCACACACGAGGAGGCAGAGAGGAGGAGTTGTGCTGCGAATGCCTGGGATGGCTCGCGTGAGCGTGCGCCGCTGTCATCAGCTCGTAGTGAGGAGAAGTGAGCCCGGGCAATGAATGGTCTTGCAGCTAGCTTTACCCTATGGAAGTTTTATGTCTCGCAAAGCAGTGGGATATCTAGGGGCACGCGCAGTGTGCGCATTGCTTCGTCTATGCTCTGGGACGAATGTTCCACTTTCAGAGTGACTGGAACTAGGAGTGCTGCGGGTTATTGCACCCGTAAGGTGCTCAAGGGCTGGGGTTGCTCTTTTTCCTATTCTTTAAAGTAGTGATTTCAGCACCTCCACTCTGAAATAGTTCCAGCTCCACCGCCTGTTATGGAAAAATACCCGAAACCTACGTCAGTCTGTTCATATTCCAGTAGCTTGCTGTGGAAAGATCAGACTAGGTCTGGCAGCGATGTCTAAACGCGATGGTGTTTGGAACTTCTTAAACCGAAGGCCTCCATTCTACTGGAAATAGAAGTCAGTGCTTCAAATTGAACAATAATACGCTATTTGTGGCATAAGTTTTTAGGCCGATACGGAGTAGTAGGAGGTGGCTGCTGTTTGACTGGTTTTTGTTTCGTCCGTATCAGTGAGACATATTTTTTGAAATAACTGTAACTTTAAATATATTAAGAGCATGTAGAATTAATTCATCTATTAGACCGCACAGCTTAATATAGACAGGTAAATGTGTTTCAACTGGATCCAACAGAAACCTTTTGCAGCAGATCAAATGGAATTTGCCCCTGAGTTTGACACATCCGTCTCCCAATGCACTTTGAGGAAATACCTAACATACACCTTACCAGTACATCATTGGAGTTGCAAAAGTGCAAAAATATTTTGTAAGAAATTGGGTTGCCGGTTTAGGGGGGTAATACCCTACTCAAGTATCAACCACAATCCTTGTCAGGGTGAAGTCACAAGTAAGCCCCAAATTAACACTTTATTAGCCTAGGACAGAGCAGTTAGGCTTAACTTAGAGGCAATGTGCTTAGTGTTTGTACAACACTTCAACTTGTAATAAAAAGAAAATACACCACAAAATGGATTCCACAATAATTTTTAAAAATAGAGTAGATTTTCATAAATAAAACATGATCAATATGACAAAAGTCCAATAAGTAGAACCGGAGATATGCAGGTTTAAAGATTTAAGTAAAAATAGAGTCGAAAAGCACAAGGCACCAACTGTGGCTATCTGATCATGCTGGACCAGGACAAAGTCACAAGTTCAGGCAGGCTGCAATGGAGTGCGGGCCAGCTACCGGACCCATTTAGGCCCTCTGAACATAGTGCCTTGAATCCTGGTTGCGAAGCATTGGATGGTGCTGCGCCAAGAATGCGTCTCGCAGCCGAGGTGATGCGTTGATTCTGAGGACTTAAGGAGCGGCGATAGAAGGTCCTGACTTCTCGCTGAGGATTCCTTTGAGTGCTTGCGATGTGAAGTCTGAAGCTGAGGATGTGTCACGCAGTTGAGGCGTGGCATCAGTTCCTTGAAGAGCTGTGAGGCTCCGATGCAAGAACCTGCTTTGTCGTCGAGGCTGTCATCCACAAGAGATTTGTGGTATGAGGGCCTGTGTCAGTGAAGCTTCGCAAAGCAGTGGTTCTGATGCTTGCTGTGAGGTTGATGAAGAGTCGTTGCACTACGATAGTCCTCGCAGCAGAGGTGATGCATAGGTTCTGCTCAGGGTTGCATAACGCTGCAGAGGACACAGCAGAGGGGTTATATCGGTTCTGCTGGATCCACAGATGGACTGCCAGAGCACCTTCAGGCACAATTCCAAGGGTCCAATACTGGGTTGGCACCACTTGGCAGGTTAGAACTCCCAGTTGCAGAGTCCAGGTGCTGGTTACAAGAGATGAGCCTTTAGAGTAACTCTGATGGTCAAGGGTTCAAATTGCAGGTACAGCCCTTCTGAATCAGGCAAGAGAGCAGCAGTCAGCAGGTCAGCACAGCAGGCATCAATTCTTCAGAGCAGAAATCCAGCAGAGTGGCAGTCCTTTCAGCAGTACAACAGACCTTCTTTCTGAAAGAGTCTCCATGGGTCCAGAAGTGTACTGAAGAGTTGGTGTCTGAGGCCCAATATTTATACCCAGTTCTGCCTTTGAAGTATGAGAAGCTTCAAGAGGTTTCCCTTTGAAAGGCACAGGCATCCTGCTTTCCTTGCTATGGCTCCAGGCTAACTACAGGGGGTATGCAGCCCTTTGTGTGGAGGCAGGACACAGCCTATTCAAGTGTAAGTAGGGTTGTGCCCAGCTCCTCCCTCCCATCCTGCCAGTGATGGCCCATCCAGGGACAACTAAGCTCTCTGTTGTGTGCGGCTGTGTAGGAGGACTACACAAAGCCCAACTGTCAGCTACACGCAGTCATGTGACCCAGAGACAGACTGCAGGCACTAAATGGCTAAGGCAGGAAAATGCCAACTTTCTGAAAGTGGAATTTTCAAAATTGTAATCTAAAATTCGACTTTACCATAGGATAGGATTTTTCATTACAATTCCAAAGACACCAAACATGAATTATTTACCTGTTCCCATTTGGAAGTTACACCTTATTAAACGTAATAAAGTACCCCCAATGTTATCCTATAGTAAAAACAGGCCTAGCAGTGGTGAAAAACGAATGTAAGAGTTTCTTTTTACTACCAAGACATGTACAACTTAAAAAGTACATGTCCAACTTTTTAAATAAACTGCACCCTGCCGTCTAGGCTGAAGGGGCCTACCCTATGGCTTTCTTCTATAGCTAGAAGCATTGAGTTTACAGGCAGTTGGTACATGCAGTACCCCTTTACTAGGGACTTAAAAGTAAATTAAATAGGCCAATTGGGGAAGGCAAATTCTACCCTGTTTAGAGCAGAAAGCTCAAGCACTTTAGCACTGGTTAGCAGCAGAGTCCTAAAGCCAACAAAAATGGGATTGACCCTGCAGAAAGGGCAAGGTCCAACATATGTATTATTTGAGCAATTAAAATCATTACAATTAAAAAAAACACTATTTTTATTCAAAACACTTGGATATACTAAAAGTGTAACAATAATAGTACTGACGGTGCAGCACCTGCATTACATATTGCACCTGTTCAAAGCAAGGTGCATGTCATAGAGAGGTGTTGCAGGAGCAGCGCTCGAAGCACTCCAGACACTAGGCTGCACTCAAGAAAAAGGGAGCCAGCACACTGGATTTCTTTTCTCTTGTCTGTCTCTTCAGGTAGATTCAGTTGCTGCTGCACAGCCTAAGCACAGGAGGTAAAGAGGTTGCAGATATATCCATGCTTCATGTTGGCTTTTATTGTTCTGAGCAACATCATTTTTTAGTATGCCACTTTTTTTTAGAGAAGTGTTAATACTTTCCATTAGCATGGCAATGCACGTCTGTTCCTAAAAGGTCATTTCAGGCCTCTTCCCACTTGACTACTTAATCAGTGATTGCCTCCAAAGAAAAAAGCTAACCACTCACAAACTGAAACTTATGTTGCATTTACAAGGCTACCAAGTAGCTTATTTGATACCATCAGTCAGTTGTGGCTTTTCAACCAACAGGTTGCTATTTGTGGCTTGTGGTTTTGATTTTAACACAGGTATTTTAGGCTTAAATAGCTTAACATGCAAAATGATGTTAGCTTAAGAGCCAGAGTTTCAGGAGGAGTCACACATAAAATGGAGCCACTTTATGTGTGTATTTTTGTTTTCAAACTGGTCCATTTCAAATACTGTGCTTGTAAGAGTGAACTCTTTAGTTTACACTGTCCAATAATCATTGACTTTTATGATTATTTTGGCTTCTGTATAGTGAAACGGTTTACATCTAGCTTCACTAACAAACAACCAGGTACAGAATGTGCAGCAGCAGTGCAAGCTTCTCACATGGAATATTAAGTACAAGACAAGTGGCAGCAATAGTAGGTGAAGGACATTTTGTTACACAATCAGATGTGCAACCAGTGGTAGATGTAAAGTGATGGCAGACTATTAGAGAATGTAATGAAGGTCACTGATACTTCCATATCTCACAGATATCCATATGCCATAGACTAAACGGGGTCCCCTTGAGGAGTGGGGCCACCTTATGATGCAGAAACTGCATAGGTCTGTGTTAAGTCCCTTTGTGCAACATATGCGACAATCTTGCAAGTCGCCTTTCCATGAAGAATAGTGACAAGGTAAGCATCAACAATGCAAGCTCTCTCTCTCAAATACCAGGTAAACATGCAACAATCAAAGTGGAATACTCCCTTGTGCAGAGAATAGGTACAGCAGAGTGACAACACTGCAAGCTTCCTTCCCAGACAGAGCAATATTATTTGGGAAGCAGCAGTGGAAGCTTCCCACTCTCAAAGGGTACATGTTGAACAGCAGTAGTACATTCTTATATTCATTGGGAAATATCTACAAGCCAACAACAAAACAAGCTTTACTCTTATGGCAGCTGGATGTCAGGCTTATCTTCAGTGCAGAACAGATTCATGACAGCAGCACCAGTGCATATTTCCATTGTTTGATGACTATGTACAGTTAAGGCATTAGTGGCATGTAGCTTTAAAATCGATCCATGGAGCAGTTGTTTAATCCACTGAGACGAGTGCATAATGCAAGAGTGAATATGCAAGTGTTGTGTCTACCCTCAGGTGTGATTCTCCGTTAGCACACTTGATTTTAACTCTCCTTTTACCATCTACTTTCACTCACAATGCTGCCAGTGATAATTCTTGAATAGCCTGAAAGTCCTCTTGCATTCACTTTGAGTCGTTTTGTCACTGCGTTAATTACTGATGTAATTTCCTGCAGCCTTACTGCTGTCATTTCCTGTCTATCTCAATGCTTCTATACTCATCCATTAGGGGTAAAGCTGTTCACGTTGATGGTCAGATTTTTAGTGAATTATAGATATGTGAATGTCATACGTTGTAGAGCACATGAGAGTTTTGTGAAGGTCTTAGTAGTGGCATAGTGGTACATGGTTCAGGAAATTTTAGAGAAGCATCATGAGAAGCCTATGAATAGTATGGGATATCAGTTTGTGGTGCAGTTCAGAATAGGGATGCATTGTCTAAAATATCCCCCTTGTCTAGGACACCAATACTAAATTTTCCTGGCAGCTTGTCAATGTACCTTGACCTATGATGACACCATCAGTCTACAGAATTGAACCCCCCATATATCCTTGCCAAATCAATGCACCTCATAATTGACATGTAGCAGGCTCTGCTATTCTGATGTTAGATGTATGAATGTGGGAAAGTAGGATCTGCTTTCATGGTTACCCCAACGTTTTGTTTGGTGTCACTATGATTTTGAGTAGTCTGACTGGGATCCTGCTAATCAGGACCCAAGTCACTGTGCTTTCTCCCTTAGTTGATAATGGTAAGTATTTCTGTACATTCACAATTGGCTACTGTTGTAACCTTGTAAGCCCCTAGCACATGGTACTAAGGTACCCAGGGGACTGGTACACCAGGGGTCTCCCATGGGCTGCAGCATTAATTGTGCCACCCATGGGAGTCCACTTAAACTGTGACTACAGGCCTGCTACTGAAGTCTGTTTGAGTTGGTGCTTGCACCTCTCACAACAGATACCTGTTTCCTTATTTCTGAGGTCACTGCACTTACAACCTATAAGTCACCCCTATGATAGGCTCTTCAGTCCTGAAGGTAGGGTGCTTGGTTATAAGTGTGAGGGTGCCCCTGCATGAGCAGGACACCCCTAGACACCATGGAGTCTATTCTCCAGGCTTTGTAAGTGCAGTCAGCCATTTTAAGACATTTAGGGCCATATGTAGGTAGCCCAATACCGGTCGGTAACGGCCGATTTTCGGTAAATATACCGTTACCGACCGGTATTTAGGCTTTTGAGATGTAGGGGGATCATTTCTGTATTCAGTAATTTACCGAATCGGTAAAATTACCGAATCGGTAATTTTACCGATTCGGTAAATACCGAATACAGAAAGGAGATGTAGGGGGAGTGTGTGGTGGGTGTGGGGATTCGTTATTTACCACCAACTGAAAGTTGGTGGTAAATGACGAATGTCTCAGTCAAGGCATTATGTGGCCCTTAGATGTGTGCAATGTGGCAGACACACATGCCCTCAGGGCATGTATGTGTGCCACATGTGCACACATGCAGGAATCAGGGGTGCAACAGGGTGTCAATGTGACACCCTGCCACCCTTGATTGAGCTCCCTCCATTACCGATTCGGTATTTACCGATTCGGTAATGGTAACTGGCTTCCCATTGATTCCTATGGGCCTCCTGGCCCATAGGAATCAATGAGATACAGGTTACCATTACCGAATCGGTAAATACCGATTCTAAAATACCGACACTTACCGAATCAGTATTTTTTTACCTACATTACATTTACCGATTCATAAATACTGAATCGGTAAAATTCGGTATTTAAGAATCGGTAAATGTAATTTACCTACATAAGGCCCTTAGTGGACTTCAGTCATTATGAGATGTCTAACTATATAGTGGCTACACCAAACCATGTCATGTTTGGTATCAAGCATGTTGGAATCATACCCCAACATCGAATTCAGTGTTGGAAGTACAATCCCATGTACTGGGGGGCTCCTTTGGGGTATCCCCCTGTACTACTGATAACAGCCTTTCAGGGTCTGACAGCAAGCTAGTGCTGCTGCCGAACACAGGCACAATTCTGCCCTCCTGCTGCTGAGCCAAGCTTGAGCAGGAGAAGGTAGAACAATAGGTTTTCTGTCACAAGGAGGTGAGACCACCTCCCATACAGGACTTAGTTTATTGGGCTGGGTGGGGGCACTTGACAGCACCATTAGACTGCTTTGAAGTGTACAATTGGTGCCCTCCTTGCATACTCCAGTTTAAGCCTTTCCCTAGGGTACTTAAGGACTTACCTGTGGGTGGTTCCTTATATTCATGAGGGGAAAAGACTCAAGCCTGAAGCCACATCACTCTACGACCATCTGGGCACTTGGACTTTGCTGTCCTTCACCTGGAACTAAGATGCACCTAGGAAGCCTCCTGCTGCTCCTGGCCTTGGTGTTTTGCAAGCCTTTTTTATTGTCTGTGTCTTTGCTTCTTCCAGGATCTTCACCAGACCTGTGGGCATTAAGCACACCCAAAGTAATCTCCTTAGATTAAGGAGTCACTCCTATGTATTTGCAGGCATCGCAACAAAGCTGACCTGACTGCTGCTCCTGACGTCCCTTGGACTTCAAAAGGCTTAGCAACACAGGTTGTGGTTCTGCAACTCCCTCGATGCCTGACCTGTCCTCTCTGGAATTCAGAGGTCAGCATCCCTCATTGGAACTGCTGGGACTAAACACCTGTGCACCTTGTCGACTTGCCATTGCCACAGGTTGTTGGCTATTCACTTCAGAGAACTTCAGGCTACCAAAAGCTCCAGTCTCCAGCATCTCTTCCTGCCAAGTACAGCATCCTTAACACATCCTCTGCACTGTTGGCCTCCCTCAAGCCTGTGGGTCCTCTTGAGGGTCTTCTTCTGCTTCGGTGGGCAATTTTGCTTGCTTGGGGCCTGTTCTGACTCTCCTGCTTGTGGTGAGTCCCTTGGACCTTGTTGGTCACAACGTTACTCCTTCTTCAGTCTCCAATCCAGTTGCAGCTACCAAGGCTTGTTGGTTCTCCCACCAGACACCAACCCCCTGGTTACCAACATCTGACTTGGGACAGCTCGTGCCTGGCTCCTGGTCTACCTCAGCATCACCTGGTCCTCGCAGCTGCAGCAACAAGGTCACCGTCAACTCGTCTGAACCATCTGACATCTGTGGGCATTGATCTTCTGTGCCTCCTGGTCACTCCTGAGGGGCATAGACTCTGTCTTCTCTGCTTGCAGCTTCTTCACTTGTTGAATCCACCCTTGGATTCCACTGGACTTCTTAAACTTCTTCTTAAGAGGCACTTTTCTCCAAGTCTTCCATTGTCATCTATGGAGGTTTCCGGCATCTTTTCACCCCTATGCACCTGGCTTCCCTGGTGTAGGTAACCTGGTCTCCGGGGCATCCATGGGTGGGGTGGCTCTCTAACCTTCTGTCATCCAAGAGAATTATTCAGGGTCCTCTCAAAAGGGTGTTATGGGATATTTGTGACACTCCTTACCCTGATTAGAGTGGTGGGTTCTGCCTGGCTGAGGTGCGGACCCTAGCCAACCAGAAACCCTATTTCTAATATTGCATTTCAATCTTGAACTCCTGAGTATGAATTGAGCCTGTCTGCAGCCTGAGCTTGTTGATTGGCTTCTTAGCTCCAAAGCAACCCTGAGCCCTCCTCTTGCACCTGCCTAGGCCCCTTAAGGTTTGTTGGGGGAACCTCAAGCGATTCACCATCCATTTTGTGAGCTACAGCTTCCCTGTGCCCAACATTGCAGTGAACCAAGGACCAGAAGGTGGTAAGAAGACAGACTTTGTGCTCTCTATTTCCTGAAACTTTAAAAGCGATTTTCCCATACCTATGACTGCCTCATTATCACCTATTTTGTTTGTTGGCTTTATAGTTTTAAAAACTGAAGTTTTACTTGCCAGTGACTGCCCAAATTTACCTGTTGCATTATGGGCTTTGTAGTGCAAAATCTGTTATTTTGCACCTGCCCGTGACAGCTTCCATTTCACTTGTTTGTGGGCTCTTTTAGTTCAAAATCTGTTGTTTTCCACCTGCCCATGACTGCCTGAATTTCCCACCAAGTTTCTCCCATAATCTGTGCTCAGATCTGTGTGTAAGCAATCCACCCCAGCTCCCTTTTGTCTGAGCAAGTGAGTGAAACAAGATTAACCCTGCTCTCAAGAAACAGACATATTATACCTTAGAGGCGAAGCAGAATGTGTTCTGAGATTGCAGTAATCTGCTCTTAGTGTTTAAACTGTGTTTGAAAAGTGATTGTAGCACTTGTTTTTTTGGCTAGGAGAGTGAGTTGTTTAAGTTTTGAAAGGCAGTATTGTTAGAGGCCTAGTTTAAACCCTTACCCGAGGAACTCCAGAGTGTGGATTGAGCCTGTCTGTCTTCTTTTTTTTTTATATCCTCATATCACCTCTGTAGCTATAGCAACCTCTCGGCCTGATCCACCCCTGCTGCATATAACTTGGAAATTCCAATCCCAGCTGATGTTCTTACGGTGACCGACCACAGCATACATCGTGAGCTGACCAAGAGGTATAATCATTGGACCTTGTAAAGTAGACTAATCAGGGTCTATATCATCTAACAAATTAAAAAAAATAACCCATGCTCTGTTCTTTCTCTTTACACATTACCCTTCTGGTCTACATCTCTATAGTATCTTACTGAATTCCACCAGGCTCTCCATGTTGGGGGTACCATCCGACACCATAACTTACAGGTCTCCCTCCTTGCCAAAAGGATAAGATAAAACACCAATTTATTCTGCATCCCCATGAAGCCTAACACCCCCTCAGGCGTCAATACAGTGCCAAACAAAATAAGAGTAGAGCTTACCTCAACCTCAATGCCCAAGGCATTGGACAGAGTCTTGCGCACGTTACCCCAGAATTCTTGTATCATGGGACAGGAAGCAAAAACATGGATTTCATCTGCCTTTTGGGCACCGCATCTCAAACATTTGGCTTCTCCACTGTCCTTTATTCTGGATAATTTGAGTGGAGACCAGTATATCCTATGGAGCGTAAAAAAGTGGTTTCTCCTGAGTGCGGCAGATTTAATCACTGGATAAACTGTGTCTGTGTGGAGGAGTGTGGCTCAATGGTTAGAGCGGCAGACCCTGAAGCAGAGTTCTGGCCAGGGACCAGGGTTCGATTCCTGCCTCATCGGGGCTCGGGCTCAATCTCCTCGGACCTGTCTATTCTCGCCTTGGTGCCTATTCTAATCACGGGCCCCACGCTGCAACTCTGGGCAGTAGCTTGCTTAGCCTCCACACCGGCCCCAACAGCGCTAAGGATGCCTGGCTTCACCCTGGGGTGCCCAGGAGTGGACACTTCACAGGGAAAGCCAGGAGGGGTTCCACAGCGGTATGAGTATCAGCGCCAGGAAACCGCAAAGGCGACACCGCAAGGTGGCCGTCTGGTGACAGTGCGCTCTATAAGTACCTTGACATTTACATTTATAGATACTTGCCATCGATTTTTCAGCTCCTTGCTCGGCAATCACTTCTCCCAGACCACATATGGGTGTTCCAGCTTCCTATCCGCTGCAGCAAGGAGATGATTATACCACTGTGCTACTTCCTTCTTTTTAGGAGTCGGATCTTGTAGCTCATCTTCCATGGAATTGTCCTCTATGGATTGCCAATGTTGGGTCTTACACCATGATGAGATTTGGTAATACTTAAACCTGGAGAGAGCTCCATTAGTAAGATTCCTCCAAAAGTCCCAGGGGAGACATTTGTTGCTCACCACATTATCCTTCCAGTGTGTGACTCCCTCGTCTTTTAATGGCTGTACTAAAGAGTCCAAAAGACATTCCGGAGTTCCAATCACTATAGTAGGACAATCCCAGACAGACCCGACAGTCCGACCAGAGTTTGGCTGCCACATGCAACGTCTTCAGGAGTGCCGAATTTATACAAAAATCCTTCCACGTCTGGTAGCTTTAAACATGCTGCCAGTCAGTGAGCTATCTGGCCCGAGAAGTAGCATCCTACAGTTTTTTCGTTCATACGCCCAACAGTACAACTGGAGATCTGCTAAGCTCATGCTCCCGTGTGAGAGTTTATGTCTTAATTTCTTCTAGGACATAAGCCTGTGCTTGAGGACACACACAACTTATATGAGCTGCGATTAGACGTTACATCTGTGCACTGAATGGTGGCTGTATCTGGTGTTTCTATTGGGCATAGGGTTAGTGTTCTGATTAAATGATAAGTCTAGGGTTCTGATTGGTTCGTGGCTCAGTGATTCGGATTAGATGTTTGATTGGTGGATAGAATTAGGGTTTTCTGTTTGGTTTATGGGGCTAGGGTTTTTTCCGACCTAGGGATAGAGTTTGCTTTCTGATTAGCTGTTAGGACTAGACCTGTGATTGGCTGTAAGGGCCTGATCTCATATTGGTTCTAGGGCTTGGTGCTAGTGGTGTGATTGGTTAAGATTAGGCCTAGGGTTTCCATTGGCCAAAGGGTCACCTAACCACAAGGGCTATTTAAGGTAAGGGTTCAGGCAGAGAGGACAAGGGAAGCTGCCTATTTGCCCCTGTCTTGTACTGGTTGGGCATAGGGTCAGAGATGCTGCCCCTTTACACATTCACCAGCATCCACATCCCCAACCAGATTAACACACTCACAGGAAATCTACTCTACTCATTTACTACAAACTAACCCCAAAAAAGTTTCACTGTCTCAGCACCCACTACAAAACCCCACAAACCACACCTCTATATCCTTCTACCCCAACAACTAGGGGTGGGCGGAATTTGCGTAGTCCCGCTGCGCAAACTCCGCAAAATGGTAAAAAATCTCCATGAGCATGCAGAAATTCGCGGAATTGCTTGTTCGTGATGCTTTTTTACTGTTCGCGAACGCTGTTTGCGTGCTTGAGGTAAATATCTCATGAGCACGCATTTTGAGAACGCGAACAAGCCGTGGGACGCCAAATTTTAGGCAATTCGCGGAATGCGAAATTACCCAAATTCCGCAAATTCCACGAGCAGCCGCCAAGGCCTACCAACTACCAGACATTTGCACCTTCACTTACACATAAAACACCACTCTATCCTATACCGCTAACCAATCTACTCATCACAATCACAACCCAAATCCGCAACAGACATCCCATTCAGATACAAATTCTCTGCTCTAATTACTCCTAACAGACCCCATTTTGTCACAAACCAAACTCAGCCTTCCATCTTTTTATCCACTGTTGGACTTGACCCTTTTTGGCTAAAGTTCCTTAAATGTTTTGCTTCCCCCCTAGACCTTTTTTTTTACATGGTGTTGCCAACTTAGATGCTTTGGGCACTTTGCCACTGCTGATCAGTGTCAAAGTGCAAGTGGTCCCTGTGTAAAGTATAATGGTAATTGGTTGTCCATGATTGGTATGTTTGTCTTACTAGTAAAGTCCCTAGTAAAGTGCACTATGTGTGCCAAGGCTGGTATTGCAATTGCTACTAGTGGGCCTGCAGCACTAATTGTGCCACCCACACAAGTAGCCTTAAAGAGAGAACTCAGGCCAGCCACTGCAGTGCCTGCGTGCAGTTTATTAAACTGCCATGTTGTCCTGACAAGTGCACCCACTTGCCAGGCCGTACCCTTCCCTTTCTATGCACATCAGCCACCCCTATGGTAGGTCCAAGGTACCCCCTGGGCAGGTTGCAGTGTATGTGAAAGGGAGGACATGTACTGAGGTGTGTACCATGTCCTAACAGTGAAATGCTCTCCATTTCGTTTTGTTACTGTTGAAAGTCCATCTTGCCCATAGGACAGAATGGGGAGGCTGTGTAATATGTTTCCAGCCTATCTTCCCAAAGGCTTAAGATGGAGAGGTGAAGTTTAGTGTGCCTGAAATCACAATTCAATAAAACATCTTTTTGTGAAGATGGTTTTTGCATTGTGGGTTTAGAAACCACTCTTTTAGAAGTGGCTGGGTTTTTGTGCTCTAACGTTTCTGTGTGTCTCTGCCTGGTTGTGGATTGACTTTCTGGATCTGAAAGTGATAGTATCTGGGAAATGTCTTGACCCAGGGGAGGAGGTGAGACAGCAACAGGCTGACCTGCATTTGGAGTGTAGGAGGGAGGAGTAGACCCTGGAGGTGAAGAGGCGTGGGTTGCTGCCATAAAACAATGGCTCCATTTCCTGCTGAGTGATTAAGGACCCAGACCCCCACTATCAAAGGAAGAAGGTGTCACTGGCAGGGAGACACCAATAACTGGTTTGGACAGGGGTCACTGCCCCCCTGAACATAAAGACTTCAAAGACATTGAGGGGTATAACTATGAGAGCTGAAACCCCTGGACTTTGGAATCGGATTGATCAAGATTGAAAAGTAGTGAAACTACTTTGTGGTCAAGAGGAAACTCTGCCAAGGAAGAAACATCTGAAGAGACTGAAGGAAAGGACTGACCCGTGCTGTGTGTTATGGAGCAGGCCTGTAGTTTGCTGCTTTAACCAAGGAGAGGCTAAAGGAACTTTGCTGTGTGCTGTGTCCTCCTGCTTGAAAGGACTTTGCTGAGCTGTTTCCTGAAGTAACTTAACCCTAAGGGCCTGAGGGGAGCTGGCTCTCTGTTGTGGAAACTCAGGAACACAAGTTTCCAGAAGTGTCTCAGCGACGCTGTGTGCGTGTGCTTTTTGCAGCCTGAGACCTTCGTAAGAATAGCCCTGTGATCGTGTGCACCTGGAGTCCAAGCGAGTCTCAGCAATGCTGTGTACGTGTGCTTCATTCAGCCTGAGCCCTTCGTGAGGATTGTCCTGTGATCGTGTGCACCTGGAGTCCAAGTGAGTCTCAGCGACGTTGTGTGCGTGTGCTTTGTGCAGCCTGAGACCTTTGTGAGGATTGGCCTGTTATCGTGCACACCCGGAGTCCAAGTGAGTCTCAGTGACGCTGTGTGCGTGTGCTTTGTGCAGCCTGAGATGTTTGTGAGGATTGCCCTGTTATCGTGCACACCCGGAGTCCAAGTGAGTCTCAGCGACGCAGTGTGCGTGTGCTTCGTGCAGCCTGAGACCTTCATGAGGATTGCCCTGTGACCGGGCACACCTGTAGCCTCAAAGCAATGGAGTGAGTATTTCAAGATTAAACGTGCATATTCAACTGCGGTAAAGAAGCAAAACAAAGAGCTGGACATTGTGTTGATTCTATTACTCATATAGCAGTAACCTCTTAGCTGAGTGTCATTCAGGTGCGCTGCTTCCATTGGTGCAGTGGGATAGGAGCCTAGACCTCCAAGGTGACTTGACAATGCTGGATCTTGCCACATCAACAGTAGTCAAAGGGGCCATTTTCTTTGCTTGTACCAGGCCCCTTGGCATCCTTGCTACGCTACTGGTGTCATTAGGAGTAGCCCAGCCACATAATAATTGACAATAATTTTATTGGAAAGTTCATTCTGAAAAGGAGCAGTAAATCGTTTACAGCGTAGGTGTAGTTTTATATTTCCGCTTACCATAAACCATGTAAATGCTTCTCGTTAATGAAAAACTAACCTCCTCCCTCTCTTCAGCAGAACAAACTCACGCACAATCTTGTACTCTATCATCTAATATCTGTCATCACACTTACTGATGACACTAAAAGATGTACCTGTGTGTTCCTTTTAATTTGATTTATAGTATACCTTACAGGTGTCCAGCACTTGGTGTAAGCAGGCGATAGTATATGAAAGCGTGAACAAAACCATGCCAGTCTGTCGACCTTTGCACAAAGTGAAAATTAAAGCAAAGTAACGAAAATACAGTATTCACATGGCCTCAGTCTCTTCATACACCTCTCTTTAAAAACAGGGTGAAAAAGGCTCGACCGGTACACTAACACTCCACCAAGCAGCAAGGGATGACGACAAAATCAGGCCTGCTAAGAATTTAAATTAACTCCAGATCACCTTTGAAACAAAGAGCAAAAATTAACCTTGCACTATTGCATGGCATACATAGCACAGAGCATTAACAAAGACAAGTGCCCTCAAAATAAATCTCACCTTGTTTGACACCATGGTAAAGGCACACAACTGAAGCATTGCTCTTGAAACTACAGGAGCAAGACATTGCACAACACACATAAAGCCTCATTCCCCTCTGAGTTTCAGCCGGAAATTGTATCTGCTTCAGCCAGAGTCCCCGAGTGAAATAGCAGCTTGGCGGAGTTAACATAGACTTTGTAATTCTGATAGGGCTGTTAACTTCGGTTGCTGGCCCCCTCATAATTAAAAGGGGCTTTGTAATCATGGATGAAGAACAGGAACCCATACCAGTGACAAACATGGATTAGCAGCCCTCTTGTTATAAGCAGCTGGAATTTATTGTTCAGTAAGAAAGATTTGCAGGGTTGACTTTTTGGCCATCATTCAGGAAAGTATTTTATGTACTGGATATTCACATGCTGGTGCAAACTATAAAAGAAACTAGCACACTCATTTAAATGATGGCATATATGATGTTATAAATGATGTCATTTGAGATGTTTTCAGTGATGTCATAAATATTGTCATAGACCATGTCCTGAGTGATGTAAAAAGTGAGGTACATGGCAGGGGCGCAAGTTATAGTTAGCTCTGCTCAGCAAGCCAAGGGCCGCCGCCTAACTAAAGAAAGCAAATTCAAAATGTGCATCGCGACCGTCACTCACAACTGAATCAATCTGATCTTATCTGCATATTGGATTCATTTATGCAGTAAATAAATTATGAGTCGGACTGTCTGGAACAGTATGTGATGAGCCGAGTCAGTGAGGTAATTTAATTATATATTGTCTGGCCTACGGCTATGCGTACGCCACATTCACATTGTCATATGATGTGCAGAGACGCATAGTGTTATGTAGTTCCAGCCCTGATTAATAAATGCTGGTGCTAAGCACCGGAATACACCGGCACAAATTAAGCACTGCCCCCTTCCCATCCCCATGGCCAAAGCCAAGAACCTGGGAGCCTTTACATGAACCTACAGGAAAGGTATAGAAATAAGCTCCAGATGATACAAAATGCTGCTGCCATGATTCTGCTAGAAATTCTCAAATTCCATTCTATTACCCACAAGCTCCACAGACTTCATTGCCTTCCGATGAGAAGCCGAATAAAATTCAAGGTGCTTTGCATTGTCCATAAGGCAGTGCATAATACAGGCTGTGAATTCCTAAGGCACATCTTCCAGTGGTATTTACCCAGCAGACCCTTTCGCTCTTCAGGACCCAAGACGTTCAAGACTCCCAGATTCAGGAAGGTGAATTGGGGTGGAAGAAGCTTTGTCACTGGTACGACCTAGCTATAGAAGCCTCTCCCCCCCAGATTAGTGCCCTTACTACATTACTTTCCTTTAGAAGGGAGCTAAAATCCTGGCTTTTCAGAAACGAAGAGAGGTAAATTTTGCGCTCTAGCGTAGTCAGCATCAAGACTGCTCTGGGTATTCGTGCACTTTATACATTTTATTAACATAACAACATATCATAACAGAACAGAACAGAACATATACCCAGAGAATTGGTAACTGACTGAAAGAAGGGGGGTGATATCGACAGGTTGTTTCAAGCATATGAAATAGCCCTAGAGGTACAGAGGATCTCTGAGGAGGATTAAGGAGCTGGCCTTTGGAGTCATATTCCTGGCGCTGGAAGGGACGCCCTACTATCCCTAGAGAAAGGGAAGATGTTGAGGTATCCCATCATGAGGGAGGCCCTGGTCAATAAGTATGAATTCACCCCTGAGGAGTGCAGGTCGAAATACCTGGGCAGTCAGAAACTGTCAGCAGTCCTGGGAGAATTTTGTAGGGTACTTTTGAAATGTTTATAAAAGGTACTGTTGCTTTTTAGGAAGGTTATTCTTAGAGTTTTATATGTTTTCTTTTTTTTTCAAAGAGAACTGGGAAGAAGGAATTGGCTTCAGACTGTGAAAAATATGAAGGTTCAACGGGGAGCTAAGAAAATAATAAAATATTTCTGCTGACAGTATTTTCCACATCTATGTGATTGAAACACAGTACTTGCTGCTTAATCCTTTTTTCCAGAGTGTCTTTTGAAATGCTACATATGGTATACTCTTCTATGAAAGCAAGTACATACTCATCTCTTTTTGTTACAAATTTAGGTGCACCTTTTACCCAGAACAGCATATGAATATGTTGAGCACCTCATGCTTGGTACAGTAATTCTTCGACAAGTGTAATTTCAAATTTGTGATTAAAGTACCTGCACACATTTGACAGATACTAGAGCAACATTCTCCTGGTGTGTTGAATTTGATGTCTTGTTTTTAATTATTATTTTTTTTTTAATAGTTTATTATTTTCCTTTGAACAAAACATATTGTTATTTGATTACACAGTTTTTCCATATCACATAGCAGTACAGAACATGACTCTACATCCAGCCCTTTGAAGACACTTCTACACAGTTTTACATTTCTAATATCAACGCCCCATACTTTTGTCCCAAAGCCTTTCCCGTCAGTCTGTGTCAGAGATGTCCTCTTCCTGTAGTGGCGGCGGATCACACATGCCTCCTCTAAATTTATTCCATGCCCCCCATACTTTACCCCATTTACGGGGGCATCCACGCCTGATGAATGCTGATCGCTCCGCCAGCATGGCTGCATCCATGTCCCTTCCCCATGCGGACAGCGATGGTGCTTCCCCCGTCCCCCATTTTTGGGCTATGTTCCGTTTACCTATCACAATCCCAAATGTAGCCCAGCTCTGAGCTTTACAGTTGAGGTCATTAGGTTCCCACACATTCAACAGACAGCGCCTAGGTTCCGGCACCAATGACACTCCCCCCGACTGTGACAGCGTTCGCATCACCCGCTTCCAATATTCTTGGATTATAGGGCACTCCCATATGGTATGAAAAAAGGTACCCTCCTCCCGCAACCGCGTAGACAAAATGGATGTGGTGCTCTACCCATTTCATGTAGCGTGTGTCTGGTGTAATATGAGCGGTGCAGAATCCGGAGCTGTACCAGTCTTAGCCTCGAGGGTATACCCGCCTCCCGCGGCGAAGCTAGCGCCTCCCGCCATTCCGGGTCATCAAACTCGCCTACATCACGGGCCCATTTCTCTCGCAGGGGTCCCGTTGGGTCCGGCAGATTGTTTACTAGTTTATGGTACATGAGTGATGTGGCCTTCTTTGGCATATAATCTGTCAGCAACCTGTCCTCCATGGGAGATGCCTCCGGAACCTCCGCGCCGGGCGCCAGTTTTGACACCAAGGCGTGCTTAATCTGTGTATATCGGAACCATTCCAAGGGCGCCAGTTCGTATTGTTGTTGCAGGCGTGCGAATGGGACCACTGCACCTTTGTACCACATGTCGCCCACCGCGGAGATCCCAATGCTGTCCCAGCTGTCAA
Organism: Triturus cristatus; assembly: GCF_964204655.1. NCBI lineage: Eukaryota > Metazoa > Chordata > Amphibia > Caudata > Salamandridae > Triturus > Triturus cristatus. Next base: position 518,535,880 of record NC_140588.1, read on the forward strand.
AGCCCTTGCTGTTCCTGAGCCGCCCCAACCGCTTTGTATCCCACAGAGGCGTGAGCTGGGTCAGAACCCCACGCCATCCCAGTCTGGCCTGGGCCGCATGCCAGATAACAACGGTCTGTCTCAGAGGGCCAATTAACTCTGGGGCCAGTCTTCCGTCGTATAGGGGTGACAGCATACCCCTCGTGCCCAGTATGTCTCTGTCTGCCTTAAATGCTGGGTCGGACTGCGGCGTGTGTAGCCATTGATTGATTACCTTCAGCTGTGCCGCCCAGTAGTAAAGTTGGATATTGGGGAGTGCTATCCCTCCGTCATACCAGCCGCGGGTCAGTTTAGACTGCGCGATTCGTGCCGGCCCGTTACTCCATAGGAGGCTAGTTACTTGCGCCGCAATTGTGCGAAAGTAAGCAGGTGGTATCTGGTACGGCGTATTTTCCAGTACGTATAAAAACCGGGGCAGGGCCATCATTTTAAAGAGCGCCGCCCTCCCCAACAGGGTCAGCGGCAGCACTCCCCATTGACGCACATCTTGTTTGAGGCGGTCCATAAGGGGCCGGAGATTCCGTTGGAAGAAGTCCGCCTGATCCGCAGTGATGTATATGCCCAAATATTTAAATGACCCTTCTGCCATCCTAAGCGGGCAGTCCGCGGTGGAGGGCCGTGCAGCACATACATAACAGATTTGGACCAATTTATCGTGTATCCTGATGCTCTTCCAAAGACCTCACAAATGTTGAGTAGTGTCAGTATGGAGAGCTGCGGGGAGGACAGGTACAGCAGCACATCATCCGCGTATAGGGATACTCGGTCTTCCCAGCCGTCTGACCATTTGAGTCCCCGTATCATGGGTTCCCAGCATATCCATGCTGCTAGCGGCTCCAGCGCCAGGGCGAAGAGCAGTGGCGATAAGGGACAACCTTGACATGTGCCATGTGTCAGGGGGAAATCTTCAGACAGATGTGCATTTGCAGCAACGTGAGCCAGTGGTTTGGTACAAAGGAGCCGGATCCAGGCACATAATTTTGGCCCAAAGCCCAGGTGTAGTAGTACTGCAAATAGAAAGGGCCATTCGACCATGTCGAACGCCATTTGCGCATCCAGTGAAAGGAGCACCGCTGGCTCTTGCAAACGGTCCGCCCGAGCCAACGCACCGTGCAAGCGCCTCAAATTATGGGATGTGCTTCTGCCGGGCATAAAGCCAGACTGATCTGGGTGTACGATTTCCGACAGGCGCGGTGTCAGCCTGGTCACCAGTAATTTTGCGAGGATCTTAGCCTCGGCATTGAGCAGTGATATAGGGCGATAGGAGGTACATTTATCAGCTGGCTTACCCGGTTTCGGTATCACCACTATGGTGGCTGTGCGTTGATCAGGCGGATGTTCACACTTCTGCAGACTGTCAGTAAACATATTCAGCAAATGAAGGGCAAGTGTCCCAACCGCTCTCTTATAGAGTTCGACCGGTATTCCGTTTGGTCCTAACGCTTTACCGGACTGCAGTGTGCCAATTGCCGCCTGTATCTCTTCTACTGTGAGATCGGCTTCCAGGGTGTTCATTGCCTCAGGGGTGAGTTTGGGCATGTCAAGATCTTTCACATATGTCAGCACCTCCTCCACTGTCATGGATGAGGCGGAAGAATAGACCGCCTGAAAGTGTCTTGCCAGGATGTGAACTATTTTGCGCGGTTCAGTTGTTATCTGTCCCCCCTCAGCGCTAATCTGCGCAATCCACCTAGTGCCTCTATCTCTTCTATCTAACCATGCCAGCAGCTTCCCAGTTTTATCACGACGTCGTAAATTTTGTGCTTCGTGGCTTCCAACTGCTGTCTGGTACGCTCCGTGAGGTGCTCCTTATACCTTGCCTGCGCTACTCGCAGGCTGCAAGAAGCCTCAGGAGTTGAGTCTTGGGCCTGTTGAACCTCTGCCGCATGCAGCTCCAGTTCTAACCAGTGCAGTTCTAAGTGTTTTTCGCGCTTGTACGCCGCAATGGAGGCCATAGCCTGCCCTCTAAGGACTGTTTTATATGCCTCCCAAAGGACAGTTGGGGAGTCAACCGAGGAGGCATTCTCCTGATTGTAAAGGCTCGTCACCTTCGTGATTGTTTTATGGACAGCAGGGAGCTGGAGATAGCCTGGGTGTATTGGGTAGATACTGCGTCATGTTAGGTGGTAGTGCGTGTATTGTAGGAGTATCGGGGAGTGATCAGATATGCCCCTGTGTTTGATTTCTATGCTGTCTATGTTCTTGAGACTACCAGCCGAACCTAGAAAGTAGTCTATCCTTGTTAGGCTATTATGTACCCCAGAGTGGTATGTGAACTGTTGCATTGTTGGGTGATATAGCCGCCATAAATCTGTTATTGGATATATCAATGTAGGTCGTGTGTGATATATTTGGTGCTTGCACTGCGTGTCTAAGTATCACTGTCACCATTAACGTGAACTTTTGAAAAAACCATTTAAACAACACCGTTCCCCCCAACCCCCTCCCTGCCTCCCTGCCATACGGACTTTGAACTGCCCGCCACCCCAACTCAGCAGAGTGCTCAGAACCCAAATCCCACAACATTACTTGTGTGCAAAGGAGCGGGAGGTCCGAGGAAGACCAAGAACATCCCCTGTCCCAAGGTCCAATTGTCTACACGTTATAACAAAGCTGAGTAGGCAACTCCAGCCCCGATAGTCCTCCAAGTCCTCTACACACCTCTAGTCCAGGAGAGGCGCAGATCGTCGCCCTATCCAGCCTCTCCCTGCGACCGTTCTGCCTCCTCCGCCCTTCGGTCTTGATCAACGAGCTCCGCCGTCCCCCCAGGCTGCCGCCTTCACCTGTCTGAGCGTCCAGAACTTTTCACCTGTTGCCATCCCTCAAGCCAATCGTGAGCGTCCTCTGGCGTCTCGAAGAACCACGTCTTCCCATCCGCTACCACTCGCAGTCACGCCGGGAAAAGCATGGAATAGGGTAGTTCTCGAGCTCTCAGTTTCTTCTTGATCTCCAGGAAGCTCCTTCGTCGCGCCGACACCACCGCCGTATAGTCCGGGAAGAAGGACACCAATGAATTCTGGATACGTAGGGCGGCGCCACCCGGGCTGTTTAAAGAATGGCATCCCTGTCGCGGAAATTGAATATGCGAGCCAGGACTGGCCCCAACTTTAGGCCTGCCTCCAGGTACTCTGTGTGCGCGTTCCACCGAGAAGAAGGTTGAGAGTCCCCTAGGTTGCAGTCTGGTTTTTATCAGCTCTTCCACGTATAGGTCCATGGCGGGGTTCCTCTCACTTTCAGGAATTCCCATAATTCGCACGTTGTTGCGATGGGAGTGCCTCTCCTGATCGTCCAGCTTCGTCGCCATGCGCTTGTTCTCCGCCTCCAGTTGCGACACTTTTTGGAGCAGATAATTAGTGTCTTTCGTCAGGGTAGATGTCGCTTGCTCCACTTCTGTGACCCTGGCTGACATTTTCTGAAAGTTCGCTCTAAGGAGGGACACATCTGTGGAAATAGACCCCACTGTAGTTTGCACTTTAGTAAGGGCAGCCATAATGTCCTCCAGCGTCACTTTAGGTGCCCCAGCTTCCTCCGCAACCTTTTCCGTGCGCCCATTTTGCTCCGGCATTGGGGAAGAGTCTTTACTGTATGCAAATGTATCCAGTTTACCCTGCTGGTGCGCACTGCTTCCTTTCCCACTCACTTCTGAGCAGGTAGATGTCATACAGTGTGACCTCTGCGTGCTGTGGGCCAGTTGGTGGAGCAGGGAGCCCTGGTTAGATGCCTTCGCTCGCCACTCAGTGCAAGATTTATCGCCGTCTCGGCCCTCGGGGTAGCTCCGCTCCCTGGCAAGAATCAGGACTGCAGGCTCACCTCTGAGTAATTACAGGCCCCAGAGTCCAACTCGCTGCTGCCCGTGCTCGCTCAAGTCGCTCTGCGCCCGTAGCACACCTTATATGACTCGCCTATGGGAGTCAGCGCAGGATGCATACAATACCATCGTCTGGCGACGCCACTAGTTGTGTCTTGTCCACTCCCTCCTCCTCACGAGACCCCGAGGTAATGTGGGCAGTCAGCTCTCCCCCGGAGCGTGTCTTTGCCGGTCCCCTGCCAGGGTCGCCTCCTGTAGCTCGTGTTACAAGGTAGAGGGGTCCACCGTCAGACTCGTGCAGCTTTCGCGGGCCAGTCCCCCGGTGTTTCACCTCAGCGCCGTGTCTCTCCCGCCCTGTATTCACTGTGCCCTTGCAGTGATGACACGACCAGGGCGTAGATGCCTCGTGCGTCCATCGGGCCCCTCGCTGAGTTTCAGATCCTCCGGCGCACCACTCGGGCGGGCCCGAGCTTCCCGCACCTTGCCTGGGCCACTCTGCTAAATCGAGGCCCCGGTCTCAGCCGCCGGCGCAGGCTGCAACTGACTGGGCATCGCCGACCGTGTTCCGGGCCACGGGGAGACTTCAAAGTTGGATCGGGCGGAGTCACTTCCTCTAGACTCTCAGCCTACGGTCCTTGGGCACAGTTCATGCCGCGGATAAGTGGACGGATTAGAGGGGAGTCGGCCTCACCCTCGGAGCTCCTTCAGGCTGCGGCCATCTTGCCTGGCAGTTAGCCATGCCCCCTGAATTTGATGTCTTTAATGTTACAGTTTGTGTAAAAAAAGTCATGTAAGTTATCCCATATATATATATATTCTGCATAGCTCACAGTTAGAAACCAAGTTATGACGTTTTTTGTACAATCTTTATGTTTCTTTATTCCACACTATTCATTGATTATTCTTACAACAGTACTTTACTTTTGGTGTATGCCTAAGGAACCTGAGAACAGCAAAAAAGGGACAATGCACCAACAGAGGATATTTTTATGGGGACAAGCATATGGTATTTTTGCACAGTGAGTAAGCATCTCAATTATATATTTAAATGTGGGTGGAGTAAAAATGACTGCAGCTGATGGCGGTTCTCCCAAGAGGGCTGTACAAGTGGACCATCATGCTGCACCTAGTTTGTCATGCATAATTTAGTTGTGGTCCCTTTCTAGAATTGTTTTTAACTGCTTCCACATGGAAGTTGTCGGATTTAAATATGTTGTGTGTGGTGCCCCTGGATAACTGCTCGCTGCTAGCATTGCAGTACAGTCTTTTTATCTGTAACCTTTTTTCCCTTGACGGTATTATAAGATGCTTCAAAACATCACTTTGCTTTGTACTTTCTGAAGTACTTGTGCACAAATGTGTATTTGTAAATAGTTAAACAACTTATGTTACGTTTATTTGTTATTTGTTTTGTTTGAATTGATTTGTAATGTGTTACTAAAATGTATTTATAAAATAAAAACAATTTTATCAGTAATTTACCATATGAGTCACAAACACACCCATAGATGTACTCAGTCATTTGCACAGGTACTGACACTCTCACACATGGACTCATACAGCCAATCAAAATCCCATAAAGTCACACACCCATATACACGTGCAAAAATGCTATTTAAATAGACTCATACACCCATACAGCCACTCACACACTGCACTCATAAGTTACTCACACACCAAGCTTCACACTGATACAATGACTCAAAACCCAGTTATACACTGATATACCCTCTCACACACCCACACACCAATACAGCCACTCACACACCCACCCATACACTGTTGAAGCTGCACAGAGACTGCCACATTCTTGCACAGACCAAAACCACTGACAGAACCAGACTCATACTGACATAACCACGGACACACCAAGGGATACACCAATACAGCTAATGGAATACCCAGACACACATTGCTACAAGTACTGACACAACCAACCACACTCTGATACAGAAACTGACATACCCTGGCACATACTCATACTGCCAATGACACACCCACTTATGTATTGAGGCAGCCACTTCGATATTCAGCCAAACACTGTTAGAGACTGTCAAACACCCATATACATACGCTCAGTTGTACACCCAACCACACACTAATACAGACATTAATACACCCAGCCAAACACTAATGCATGCATTAAGACACCCGGGCACACACTGATACATACACTGACACATGCAGGCATACACTAGTGCAGACATTGACACACCCAGGCATACACCAACGCAGAGACTGACACACCCAGACAAACACTCATGAATCCAATAGTACACGGAGGCTCACAGCGACGCATACACTGACACATCCAAATATACACCCAAAAATATGCACCAATACAGCTACGCACATACCTAGTCATACGCTTATACTGATACAAAAACTGACACACCTTCGCACATACTCATACAGCCAATGACATACCTGGTCACAGATCGATACGCCACTTACACATACAGCCAATCACTCTAACACAAATATACATACTGATATAGCCAGTGATGCACCAAACTACACACTAACACAGACACTAACACACTCAACGAAACACTAATGCATCCAATAATACACCCTGGCACACACTGATGCATACACTGACACTCCCAGATATACACCAATGCATACACTGGCACACCCAGTCAGACACTAATGCATCCAATAATATACTTAGGTACACAGTGTTGCATACACTGACACACCCAGGCACACATCATTGCAGACACTGACACCACCAGGCATACAGCAAAGGAGACACTGAAACACCCTGCCAAACACTAATGCAACCAATAGCACACCCATGCCCACACAGACACACACACTGACAAACCCAGGGATGTATCATTGCAGACACAAACACACTCAGGCATACAGCAATGCAGACACTGACACACCCAGCTAAACACTAATGCATCCAATAACACACACTGATGCAAACACTGATACACCCAGAGACATACCAATGCGTTCGCTGACACACCCAGGCATACAGCAATGTAGGCATTGACACACCCAGTCAAACATTAATGCATCCAATAACACACTTAGGCACACACTGATACATACACTGACACACCCAGGCATACACCGATGCATAGACTGACACACCCAGGCATACAGCAATGCAGACACTGACACACCCAACCAAACACTATTGCACCCAAGAACACACTTTGGCACACACTGATGTATACACTGACACAGTCAGTCATACACTGATGCATACATTGACACACCCAGGCGTACGCCAAAGCATACATGGACATGCCCAGGCATACAGCAATGCAGACACTGACACACCAGGCCAAACACTAATGCATCCAATAACAGACCCAGGCATACACTGATGCACACACTGACACACTAACTCTCACACCGATAAAGTCAGTGATACATTACAAACAGAAAGTTAGCTCTTTGTTTGGCCAGATGGTGGTTCTAACAAGAGCCATTTTTTCTAGAAGGGTTTTTAACAGTTTAAAAAAAATGTCTTTGTTTTTATTTTTTGAACAAAAACTGAACAGGGTAGTAAAAAGCGTAAGGATGGGGAAATGCAGAGAACCAACTGGCTTCACTTTTCCCCAAAAAATGATGTGGTCACTGGAAGCAAAAAAAAAAAAAACTAACAACGATGCTTCTTCCCTATATCCAAGCATGTACCCAGAGAAGACATATTTAAAGCGACAAGCATGTGGCATTTCACATAGTGAATAACCATGTCCCTCACTTCTTTGCAAACAGCTAGTATTCTAATGACTGCAGCTGATAATGGTTCTCCCAAGACTGCTGTAGAGGTCGACTGTCATGCTGCACCTGCTTTCTCCTGCATCATCCAGTTGTAGACCCTTTCATGAATTGTTTTTGGGTGCTTCTACAAGGAACTTGCCCCATGTGAATACTTCTTTGCAGTGCCTCAGGATAACTACTTGCTGCAAATGTTGCACTGCACATATTTTGCTGTTACCTTCTTTTCCATTGAAGGTTTTGCAAAGTATTTCCAGACATCACTATCTTTTCTTCGACGTGATATATCTTCCTCCTAATCCTCAACAGGTTGTGGATGTTCATCCTGGATGGAGGATGTAGTTTCAGCCATTCTGTAAAATCAGAGCACCACTGGTTTCCAGTCCTCTTTCTGGAGACTTCACTGGAAATGTAGCTGGTTTTGTGTGTGGAATACCATATGCATGGGTGGGTTCCTCAAATATCCAATCCGAAGACAGAGACTGGGTGTGGTTTCCAGTGAACGCACAAATCCGGTGCAGGGATTTGCGGAATCATGAAACTAGTAAAATGAGTAACTTTGTTCAAGAACAGATCAAAGGGGTTTTATTTATACCTGTAAATATGTTCACACTGATGTGTTTTTTTTAATAATCTTTATTACAATTTTTTTACTTTTTATAACAATAACCAAAAGCCCAACTCTCCCAGCCCCTCCTCACCCCTCTGGTCATGGAAGAATATCATCAGATCGTACATATCCATGTTACTATACCAACTGGAAAGAAGATGGGATAAGACCCAGAGTAATAAAGCACAATTGTTAAGCAACAAACCGTTCTTTAAAGTGCAACGTGCGAAATAAATATGATAACGGTGCTGTCCATAATGATAAATGACTGAGTTAGAACCGTCAGTGGTGAAGCACCTATGTAAACAACCGACCATTATTGTTCAAAATACATTGTATAAAATAACTATAATAGTAAAGCTAACAATATTAAGTATTAAATATTTAACAATCTTCAGACTTTGCACCTTCCTCTACCCTAGACTTCCATGACAGGGAAACAGCTCATATACACTATACCTTAAAGAATGCAACCATTAACATCAGTCCATTATTTAAAGTGCGAGGTGCAGATAAAGAAAGGAGAGCGAAACCAATCCCTCATTTTCTAATCTGGATAGAGGTGCCCATATTAGCATTCCTTTTTTCTTTATTTTAGACCCTTTTCTGATATAAATTGCCTTCTCCAAACTGGAAATAGCTAGATAGTGGGCCAACTAATGTTGAAGCTGAGGGGGTTGTGGGTCTAACCATGTTGTAGCTAACACCAGTCTAAAAACTGTCATAGAGACCACCATCAAATAATCTATCTCCGGGGTTAGCTTTTCATCTATTACCCCTAGTAAGATTACCTTTGGACTCAATACAACATTGATATCAAGTTTGATATGAAGGAAATTTTGTATTTCATTTTTAAAGGAATTCAAAGATGGACATGTTGCAAACATATGAACAATGTCGGCACCAAACGTGGAGCAGCGCGGGCATTTTGTGCCTTGCCCCGAGCTTCACTTTGCAATTCTTGCAGGTGTATAATAAAGCATAAAACAAGTTTTAAAAAACTGCACTTGCAAATTGTCCGACATTAACACTATTTGGGATAAGTTGAGGGCTTTCGCAAATTCATTATCATTAATCAGCAACTTATCCTGACATTTCTTGCACTGTTTGTCGAGATCATCTTTCATTTCACAATTCAACATCTGATAAATTGTCCCGACGTGAAGTGTCAACTCTGCTATTAGGCGATCCACCAGATCATTCTTATCAAAGCCGCTCGGGCCCCCCACTTTCCGCTGAAGATAATCTCTTACTTGCAGGTACTTAAAAAAACCTTTACTGTTTACAGCGAATTTTGTTTTGAACTCGTCAAGTGAGACAAATCCCGCCGCGGAGAAAAAGCACCCATTTTATCTATACCTACGCCAGACCATACCTGCATATAGCCATCATGGAGGTTTGGGTTATTTAAAATCGGGGTATAAAAATTCAATCTCCCCAAACCCAGCGTCTTCCGTATTGCTGTTCAAGCCTTTGCCATGCCCAGAAGGCATTTGAATATAACTTTTTTTATAATAGCTGTATTCAATTTGCCTTAGCAAACAACCCCATGCCTCTTCCCCAAGCAATAGTTTGTATATAGAAGGTTTAGTGTTGGGTGCTACTGCTTGTGGTGATTTCCTCAGTAATATCCGAATATATTGCAAAATTGAAGCCCAGTGGTACAATCCGAGGTTTGGGAGAGCCCAGTCCCCCCTTTCTCTTGGAAGTGAGAGATACTTCAACGCTCTCCTTGGCTTAAAGTAGGCCTATAAAAATCTAGTGAATAAAGCATCGAAAATCTTAAAACATTCCCTGGAGAATTCTTATGGAATTGCTCTGAAAAAGTACAATATTTTAGGGAAATAGATCATTTTTATCAAATTGCAGCGGCCTATAATAGTGAGGTGTAAATTATTTAGTTTAACCAAACCTTTCTTAGTTTTATCTGCCAAAGGATCTAGATTAATTTTGACGATTGATTCAACTTTCGAGGATATAGAAACACCCAAATATAATGCTTTATCCACCACTCTATTATCCGCCAGTGCAATCTTTTCATTGATTATAAGCTGTGTCTTATCCTTATTTAGCGAGAAACCAGACATACCCCCAAAGACAGTGGCTTCTAATTCTATTGCCTTAATAGCAACCTCCGGATTAGAGGTTAAGACTGCCACATCGTCTACATAAACCAAGATCTTAGTCTCATGGCCATGCATAATTATTGGTGGAATGACAGTGCTTTTCAGTATTTTTCTTAAAAAAGGATCAATATACAACGCGAACAAGAGTGGAGAGCAAGGCACCCCTGCCGAGTCCCCCGAGCGATCGTCACTTCTCCTGTCTGGCTACCCGAGATGCATTCGTTAGCCATAGGGTTGTGATACAAGGCTTTAATTCCTCGCACAAACTTTGGGCCAACGTTCCTTGCATACATTGCCTGCCAAAGGAACTGCCAGGAGACCCTATCGAATGCTTTTTCGGCATCTAACAAAATCAGAACCATAGGGTCTCCTGACACTTCCGCTGCATCAAAAAGTGAAATCACTCGTCAGATATGGTCAGTGGTGTCCCTGCCTGAGATAAAACCGTGTTGTTGCTGAATCACCAATTTTTTAATGACCTGGGCAAATCGTACTGCCGAAACCTTGAAATAGATCTTTGAATCGCCATTTATTAACGGAATTGGCCGATAAGAGGCACGCTCAGCCGATGGTTTATCCTTCTTCAAAAAGACAGTGATTTGTGCCGCCGACCAGGAATCAGGGGGAGTAAATCCATTAAATATGTGATTGAAAAGTGACACAATTTGATCTTTCAACTGGGGGCAAAGATTTTTTTTAAATTCTGAAGGGATTGCGTCCACACCGGCCGCTTTACCCGGGGGAAGGCTGGTTATAGCTAACAGTATCTCATCCCACGTTAGCTCTTCTTCTAAAGTTTCACGCTCTTCTATGGATAATTTATAAAAGTTATTACTTCCAGAAACTCGTTAATTTGTTCAGGAGTAACCCGATTTCCCTCTGTGTACAGATTTTGATAAAACCCTCGAAAAGCCTCTCTAATTTTATTAGTATCGGTGACCACCCCCAAAGTAGGATTGTGTATTTCTCTAATCTCACTATCAGTACACCTCTGCCTTGCTCTTACTGCTAGATGGTGCCCCACGTGATCGCTGCACTCATAAGATCTTTCCTTCCAGGCCATATACTTAGCTGCCGCCCTGTCTGCAAAAAATCCATCCAGGTCTGACCTTGCGAGAACTACCTTTGTTTGTGCTTCACTTATATCCCCTGCATGCTGTATAGTCTTAACTAGATTCTCCTCAGGTATTGCTAAATGATCGTGTTTCACTTGAGCCGTCAGCCTGTCCTGCTTCCCTTTATTCAGTGAGAATTTTAGGGTCCCCCCCCTTAGGCAGGCCTTAAAGGTATCCCACACCATACTAACAGAAGCACTGCCATTATTCTCCTTAAAGAATGTTGGGATCCACCTCCTTATATACTCGCAGTACTCCTTGTTGGATAAAAGTGCACGTTCAAAGCTCCATGAAGTGACCTGCTTCCCCCCTCTTCCCTGTAGCCCCAAGACAAAGGATTATGGTCGGAGAGGAACCGAGGGTATCGTTCAATCTGACATGTCGTGCTCAGCTTGTTAGACACAAAAAAATAATCGAGGCGGGCATGTGTGCCATGTGGAGCTGAAAAAAGTATACCCATCTGGTTCTTTTTTTGCCACACATCGACCAAACCATGATCCCTACAAACCCCTTTGAGGGTCTGATACACCTTAGGCTTCCTCCCGGTGTACGCTAACTGACCACCTATATCAAAGCTTCCTGGAAGGTTAAGATTAAAATCCCCACATAACACCACAGGTAGGGGGCGGTGCGTTAGCTCTTTAGATACCTGAATTAAAGTGGAGGAATCATCAAGCACACTGCCATATACTGAATACAACGTGAACTTGCCTCCGCTGCATGAGTGACAGACCACTGCTGCCCATCTCCCCCTGGTATCAAAACCAATTTTGAGAGAACTTCAGCAAACTTCCTCGGGCTAGAACAGCCACACCGGCAGTACGTGCACCTTGTGAGGTACCGACTACCAATCAATAGCCCAGGGAGTTAAGGATATCTCTCTGTGAGGCTTAAATATGTGTCTCTTGCAGGCAGACAATGTCTGCCCTCAAGAGATTTAGACCCAAGGCAGTCCTAGCTCTTTTCTTCGGATCATTTAGACCACATATGTTAATAGATGCGGTTATTGCTGGTTATTCGTTGGCTAGGTTTTTTTAGCACCTCTATGGGCCACCACCACTCCTCCTCTACACCTCTTTCCGTACACACTTCTTTCATACTGGGTTATTTTGACTTTATTTCTCAGTTCCCCCCCTTGACCTCCCCCCTTCCCAGCCCCCTGCACCCTCTTCCCAACCCACCCACCCCCCACTCTGACCACACCACTGAGCAACCAGGTCTTGCATGTATGATGCCGTCTAACATCACAAGCCCCACTCCCCGGGCTCCCACCACCAACCCCATACCAAAGCATCTAAATATATATATATAATTTTCAGGGATTTTGTAGGTACACTTTGGCACCTAATTTTTGGAGGGGGGCAATCATCTGCCTTAGTCACCATCTTCACTCTACCATAGCGTGAGCGAAGTCTGGCCGTGCAAAGAAGGTAACTCCCTCAAAATCTCTTCTAGCATTAGGGCGAGCCAAATCAAAAAAACTTTGTCTCAAGAGGAAATTTCCAAAGTAGACCAGCATAGCCCTTGGGAATTTCTCTTGCCCAATCCCATCCTGTGAGTTCTGGGAATGCACCCTTTAGAAGTTTAACAACATAGTCTCTGGGGTCCCCTCCCTCTTTCCCTTCTGGGATACCCAGCACCCTGAGATTATTCCTTCTCTGACTATTTTCATAGTCCTCCATCTTCTGCATCATCACTGTGAGTTTAGGGTCCTGGAATGAGCTTGTTGTCTTTAGGTCGGCGACCTCCTGTTCAAGGCTATCGGTTCGAGCCTCTATACTGGTCATCCGGTCGGAGATTTCAGTACAAGTTTTGCTTATTTTCTTTACCGCGCATTGAGTTGTTTTAGAGGACTGCCATGCCCGTCGATTATCCGTCCGCACTTCAACTTGCATCTGCTTAATTAGAGCCATAATTAGAGAAAGTGGCGGTTTCTGTGCTGCTGGGTGTCACGGTCCCCCCAAGGCTTACCTTCCGCTTGGTGGGGTGATCCTGAAGAGGCGACAAGAACCACCACCCCGTTTCCCACCTCACCCTAGTCGGGTTGAACACCACCTAGGACAAGGGGGTACCCGGGGTAGAAGCCAGATAGGCGTGAGTCTAGGTGGTGCTGGGACCCCAAGCTGTGATGGGAAAGAAAGGAACACGATTACCTTTCTGCCCGTTCCTTCTCTTCCCTCCTCTGTGTCACGCCCTCCCACTGACCACGGGATTACCTGGTGCGATGTCACGTGACCACCCTTAAGAGATCGATTCCCAGCTCCTGGTTCCAGGACAGCAGTGGCCGTAGGATTGACGTGCAGCTCAGCAGATGGTGCAACCAAAATTAATGAAACAAAACCAGCGCTCCTGCGCAAATAATAAAGGATCCCCTGTGCACCTATCCATCACTCTCCTGTGTTTCATGAAGGGAAATGGCATTTCCCCATAGTACCATCAGTTTGCCAATGCCTGCACGGGTTCTCAATCCGGCTAGTTAGGGATGTAACCAAAAATAATGAAACAAAAACCAGCGCTCCTGCGCAAATAATAAACTGTAGGACTAGTCAAATCCACCGTACACACGCCGGTGTGCAGTGGTAGGAGAAGAACACAGTTTCTAGGCTGCAGAGACAGACGTGCACCTAGCCTCGGTGCGCCCTCTGCTAAGGACAGTACCTGTGCCTTTCGTTGTCCGTAAGCAGCGTCCCTTCTTCTGCGGTGTTCGAGAGATCCGGAGTGGCGTCTCTCCTCTCGCGGCGTTGGCGAGAATTCAAAGGAGTTCCCGGCTGTTATGCGCGAGAACCCGGAAGTGTGTCTTTCGTGCATCCGTTCTCGTCCGTGAGAACTAGACCGCTAACCCTTCTTCCTTGGGTGGCGGTGCGGCTTGGAACCATGACACTGGGCCTCCGGCGGTCACACCCTCCAGGCTCTGAGCAGGCTTTTCTAACAGTTGGACCGTGGAATAATTCCCCTTAAGCCTAGGGGACCCTTTCTTTGAGGACTACTTCCAGACCTTGCCAGTTTTATCATCGCTTAACTGTTGCTTGTTATCTGGGCTGTGAGACTTTTTTCTACCCCTTGATCCGCCTGATCTCTTTTTCCGCCCTGCAGAAATGACTGATCCATCCTGTGAGCTACTGCTAGATGATAAGGATTATGAAGGTGCTAATGACCCTAGCTCAGGCATGGAGGAATCAGAATCCTCAGTTAGAGAAAAACAATTCTCGCACCCCCAATCCGATCAGGAGAGGCTGCCAGTCCAGGGACCCCTAGACAGACAGAATCAGAGAAGGTAGGACTGGCTTCGGTCAATGGTAAAGGAGGGGCAGGCTGGAACCCCCCCAACTCACCAGGATTTTTCTCCAAACATTCCTCTCCCAAAAGATTCTGCACGATCTGCCATGTCTCTCCCACTCCTTCCATGAGTGTGCCTGCGTGACTCTCCTTTTCAACTGTTTTGGAGTTTCCAATGTCGTCTCCCTCTGTAGTGATCTCAGGCACCATTTCCTGCCCTTGGATAATAACAGGTGCAGCCACAGATGCTATAGGTAGAGGGGGAGTCATAATAACATAATAACAGAGTCCTGGGCTTTCACGGATCTGGAATACTTCAGGGGAAAAAGGTCTGAGATCACGGGCTGACTTTCAGTTACCACCAGCATATTGCTCCCTCGGGTAGCCCTTTTACTTGTATTGCCAGGCTTGCTGGTATTTTCGCTGGTCTCATCCCCTTTCAATGTATTTCTCGTGTCTGTTTCCTTCTCTTTAGGACCCCCCTGGTGCATGCTGGTCTTTGAAGTTCTAACCGGACCTGTAGAGACAATTGCCACATTTGCTGCCTTAGCATTTGAGGCTTTGAGATTCCTGCTGGCCATTGCTGTAAGAAACTTGCTCCCCCGGTAGAAACGTCCGAGCCTGCCCGCCTCAGCACAGTTCCCAAGGTCACCCCCCGGACCGTCACAGAATCGGCCACGCGGCGTCTCCCGTGAACTCTCCCCTTTGATGGAGAGCCGCTGTGCCAGATCGAGGATGTCCAAGCAGCACCGAAAAGCAGCAGGCCCACCTGCATTCCTTGCCCACTCACTGGGCCAATCTCCTGCCATATCCTGCGGAATGCGCGACCCGGAGATTACCGTGGTCAAAACTGCCTGTAAGAGGAGGGCTAGGAGCCCACGGACAGTGAGCCGTTTAGCCAGATGCCATCTTTGCTCAGATTCACAATCAAATCCCATCTATTTTGGTTCACTGTCACACTGATGTGATTAATGAAAATGGAGGGGTGTACATATTTGAAATAATTTATTACATTTACGGCAAATCCCAAAATTCTGACTGTGGATTTATTCCAATCACATGATTGGGATTAAAAACCATAGAGTAATAGTCTGTCTGTGTTCTCGGACAAGCAAAGGTACAGCTGTACCCAAAAGAATAATGAAAAGAAAATGTTATTTGTTTAATTGCATTAAAAAAACTTCATAAACTTCACATTACTTGTGATTTTTATGTTTTTAAATGTATATAAAGTATATTTATGAAAAAATTTCTACAGTTTGAAAATCTAACCTAAAAATCAAAATAATTTGCAATACACTTAGCATAAAAATAAACCCTACAAAGTAACTTTAAAAAACTGACATTAGAGGGACATTACACTTCAGAAAATGGAATTTGAAAAACCTTTCAAATTCACTGAAAAAACCAAAGGTTACAGGTATATTATAGTTAGGAAATAGAATTAAAAAAACTTAGAAATTTACTGAAATGCAAAGGTTACAGCGACGTTACAATTAGCCTCAGATTTCACATGCACAAAACCATCAAAATTCAGCTGTTATAGTTACCCGAGCAAACTTATTACGCACCTGCAATGCACTGCTCATGACCTCACATATTACATAATATTTCATTGATGACATGATCAGCGACATCACTGATGATATCACTGACGACATCTCAATGACACTAGAGCCCCCTCCTGGGGCTCAATACGCCTCCGGGGACTACCCCCACACTAATAATAGTGTGGGGGTTACCCTCGCGGCAACCCAGTGCCCGGAAGACTGCCACCTCCCCGGGGCAAAAGAAAATATTAATGCCGAAGGGCTGCACACACCCCTCAAAATAAATGTGGGGGCCATGCACCACCTCTTTTCAGTGTCAATAATGGGGGGCCTTTTGTGGATCCCCAACCCCTGGGACCACCACCTCCCTAGAGCAATTACCAGAAAAATGCAGGGGGTACTGTGCGGCCTGACACAGCCCCAGGCACCGCCACCTCCCCAGGTATCAAATGATATAATGGAGAGGTACTTTGCAGACCCCTGGCAATAGGGAACACCACCACCCAGGAGCCACAGAAAGAAGGGAGGGGGCTGCGTTGCCCCCTCCTGCTGCCCGCGATGGCCTTGGGGACTGTCATCTCCAGGGCTGTCTCCTACAGTGTCCTGGATTGCCAACCCCTGGCCATTGCTGTTTCCGCCAAGTGATAGCAACAACTACTCTGCTTCTTGTAAGCAAGAGCAGAAAATGCTCTTGCTTACTAGAAATAGACCCGAATTGCTTTTACACACAGGGAACTGCACGTTAGCAGCACCCTATTAGTAAAACCGATGCTGGCTCCCACAAGACACGAGGAGGGGGTAGGAGCCGCAGGAGCCTTCAGACTCCCCCATGGTCCCCAACGTTTAACAAGTGGGTGCTCTGGGTGGAACCATAGCACCCAGTAAAGAGGGCGGACTCTGGGGCCACAATCAGCCCAGGAGAGGGGCAATGCAGCCCTCTCCCTTTTTTATTAAAGAAAAATAAAATAAAAATGGGGCAGACCCTGGGGGATAGGGTACCCAGGGCTGAAAGAGGCCCAGGAGGGGGGCCTTCTATCTTTAAAAAAAAAGAAAAAAAAAGGAAAGGCTAGGCCCAAGGGGATGGGGTCCCCGGGACGAAATTAGCTCAGGGAAGGGGGCCATGTGGCCCTCCCTTCCTAAATTTGCAAAACAAATGTTTAAAAAAGGAAAAACAGGCCTCTGAGGATGGGGTCCCTGGGGCCATAATTGGCCCGGGGAGGGGGGGCGCGCAGCACCCCTCCCCATTTCATAAAAGACTGGCCCTAAGGGATGGGGTCCTCAGGGCCAAAATGGGCCTGGGGAAAAGGGGCTAGGCTGCCCCTCATTCCCTAACAAAAGAGAAGATAAAATAAAAAAAACCTTCAGCTGGTCACCCAAGGCCACACCCCCTTCAACACCACTCGGCAAATGTGCCTCATGGTGCAGTGGTAGCTGGGGAATGCTGTCCCCTTGATTGCTGAGGGTCTTTGGGGGCCAACATGCCCTCCTGATGCCTCCAATAGGTCCCAGACAGCGGGATTGCTGAGAGGACTTGGTGGCCACGCCACCTTTCTCTGCCACTCTGCAAACACACCTCTTGGCGTGCTGCTGGTTGTGGAATGAATTCCACTTTGCTCCTGAGGGCCTCAGGACTAAAGTGGACTTCTTCCCCCAACCAGTAGTGCACCAGGAGGTGTGTTTGCAGAGTGGTGGAGAAAGGGGGCATGGCCTCCAATAACCTCTCAGCAATCTTGCTGTGTGGGACTAGTAGTAATAGCATTTTCAGAGTGGTAGAGAAAGGGGGCAGGGCCTCCAACCAGCTCTCAGGAATCCCGCTGTGTAGGACTTACAGAAAGTACCAGGAGGGCTTCTTGGCCCACAAAGTCCCAACCAGTACTGCACCAGAAGATGCGTTTACAGAGTGGTGGAGAAAGGGTGTGTGACCTCCAAAGACCTCTGAGCAATCCTGCTGTGTTGGACTTATTGAAGGTAACAGGAGGGGTTGTTGGCCCCAAAGGACGTCCTTGGGGGCCAACTACCCCTCCTGTTACCTCCAGTAAGTCCCACACAGTGGGTTTGCTGAGTGACCACTGAAAACCTATCAGCAAACTTGCTGTGTGGGACTTACTGGAGGTAACAGAAGGGGTAGTTGGCCCCCAAGGACACTCTGGAGCCAAAGGGACTTCATCCCCTACTAGTAGTGTGCCAGGAGGTGCTTTGCAGAGTGGCTGAGAAAAGGGGCATGGCCTCTGACAACCTCTCAACAATCCTGCAGTGGAGCCAGCATTGTGGAAGGCAGGCACAGCCCTATTCAGGTACACATGCTACTCCTCCCACCACTCCAAATGCAGATCAGGCCTATTCAGCCTAGTGCTGACTCACCCAGACTCCTGGACCCACCCCAGCCCCTGTCACTGCAAAGCCAGACAGTCATTCCACAAACAGGCAGAGGCACACAGGAAGGTTGAACAAGAAAATAGCCACTTTCTAAAAGTGGCATTTTCAAACACACAATTTAAAAACCATCTTTACTAAAAGATGTGTTATTAAATCCTGAGTTTAGGGATACCAAACTCCATTTTCTCATCTTACTCCTATTTGAAGATATGCTTGTAAAATGTTACAAAGCATTCCCCATTCTGTCCTATGGAGAAAACTAACGCTGGGCGTAGTTCGCGAAGTAGCGCTACGCGTAGCTACGCAAAGTGCACTTCGCACTACGCGAGCTATGCGAGCTATGCGTAGCACTTCGCGAACTGCGTAGTACCCTGTTCACATTGTGCAAGATGCCGCTTTCAATGATTGCACAGTGCGGACATGCATCCAGCACTGTGCAATCATTGAAAACGGCATCTTGCACAGTGCAAGCTGTAGTTTTCTGCCGCTCCAGTAGATTTTTACTTGAGCAGCAGCTTTCTCAACGCGGACTGGTAGTTTCTCATCGCGAGCGGTCGCGAGCATACGCGACCACTCCAATGAGAAACCTGACCTCCCCGTGTTGAGAATCTCGCCGGGAGGTTCATTTTCCACGCTCGCGATCGGCAACTTGATGTTGATGATCGCGAACGAGGAAAAAGTCTCTCCGGGATGTCATTTTGCTTGCTCGCGATCGCCAACTTGACGATGAGGACCGCGAGCAAGCAAAAAATGACCGCTGCACTACGCTACGCGTGTTTGCACTGTGATACGTGCAATTCGCGTAGTGCGATGTAGCACAAACTTCGCAAACCACGTGAGCGTAGCGTAGTGCTTTGCACAGGCTTAGTGAAAACCGAAATTGGCAGTATTTCACTATCAGGACATGTTACAAACACCCGTACATGTCCTACCTTTCACATACATTGCACCCTGCCCAGGGGGTACCTTGGGCTTACCATAGGGGTGTCCTATGTGCAAAAAAAGGGAAGGGTAGGTCCTGGCAAGTGGATGACCTTTCTAGGTCGACATGGCAGTTAAAAGACTGCACACAGGCACTGCAGTGGCAGACCGGAGACCTCTTTTCAGGGCTAATGATGTGGGTGGCACAATCAGTGCTGCAAGCCCATTAGTAGCATTTGTGTTACCAGCCCTGACACACTCAGTGCACTTTACTAGGAACCTACTGGTAAAACATATATGCCAATCGTGGATAACCAATCACAATAACAATTTACACAGAGAGCATATGCACTTTAGCACTGAGCAGCAGTGGTAAAGTGCCCAGAGTCCTAAAGCCAACAATCACAGGTCAGGAAAAAATAGGAGAAAGAAGCAAAAAGTTTGGGTTAACCCTGCAAAAAGGGCCATTTCCAACAGTTTGTTATTATTTGAATCTTCTTATTCCTCCTTCGACTCAATACCCAGATATTACTCAGTCATTTTAGATCCTGACTTATAATGTATTTGTAGTAATTTACTGTTTATATTTGATTATTTGTTTTCTTTACAGACTTAACGAAGGCCTACATGCAAATCATGCTGGCAAGAGTTTATTAGAAGGAGATCCTCATGTGAAAACACCTTTAGAACCTTAAGTATCAGTAAGAAGCTGTTTGTGTCAAAATAGGTACTATACACTTGAGTGGAAATAAGCACATGAAAAAAGAATCACTGTATGTACTTAAAGTAACATGTGGTACAAAAAAGGTTAAACAAATGAGTGATTTCATTACATTTTCAGACATGAATTAACACAAAAACATAAAATTATAGTTGTTGATGCAAAGCAATGTTGATTTGACAATTTGTATAAAGTTAACATGTCGTATTGAGGAATGGCAGATGGATAAAGTTTTATCATTTTGAATTGAGGAGGGAACCAATTAATTTATTTGAAAAGTGTTTTGGTTACGTTTATTGAAGTATATCATTTGTGACGTAGTATTAAAGTTGGTGATTGACAATAACGGGTTATGTGAACAAGGACGTCAGGTTTTAATGCATCTGGTTCTGTTGCGATACATTCACTGAGACACCTAATCGCTTACTTATACAGTCAGTCACACACCCACTGAATCATCCATACAGGCACACATACCACCACTGATTCACTAACCTAGCTTGATTTATATATTTAATAGTCATAAACTTTTTTATAACACTCACAGTCACAGGATGATGTCATCAGTGATATCACTGACCATGCAGTGAGTGATGTAATATGTGAGGACATAAGCAGTGCATTGTGAGGGTACGAGTTATAGTACGCTCACTAACTATAATGGGTGAATTTCACTGGTTTTGTAGGAGTGAAACCTGAGCCTAGCTATAACGTTCCGTAACCTTCATTTTTTTAGTGAGTTTCTAAAGTTTTTTTATTCCATTTCCTAACTATAACATCCCCGCAACCTTTGGAGAGATGCTGCGCATTAAACGTATTTGCAGCACCCCCCATGAGTGTCACTTGGCCCAGCAGGAAAGCAGGGATAGATTCCTTGCTAGGGGTTATACCTCCAAGACTGTAGATGCTGCCATTGCCAAGACCAACAATATTGCAAGGGATGACACCCTTGCAGTAAAATCTATCATTCAGAGCGATGGCAACAAACCCGCAGACCCTGTAACGCACATGATTCTCACATATAACATACAGCACCATCAAATTTGAAAAGTACCCAACAAGAACTGGGCGTTGGTGCGCAATGATCCGGTATTAGGAGATTTAACATCTAAAACCCCAGATGGAACATTCAGAAAGACAAGATCTATGAGCAATATGCTAGTAAAAGGTAGCCCAGAGGTGATAATATCTAAAACTTTGTTATCTTCCCGTAAGGGATTTGTGAAGTGTTGATCGTGTAAGGCATGTAGACATGTGACCAGTACTACTGCTTATACTAGTCCTTTTAGAACAGAGGTTGTACCTATAACCAAATTACTTACATGCATAACGGAGTACGCAGTTTATGTGCTGGAGTGTCCCTGTAGCCTGTGCTATGTGGGAAGCACTAAGCTGCAGGTCCACAAGAGGATACTCCAGCACATTAGGGCAATCAACAACTATGATCCCTCATACCCCGTCGCGAGACATTTCAAAGATGCACACAGTCAAAATTCTGCAATCCTAAAATATTTTGTGGTAGATTCAGTCTTACCATTGAGAAGGGGAGGAAACCATGAGGCACTCCTCCGTTTATTAGAGACCAGATATATTTTAGAACTTGATAATAAGGCACCTTCTGGGATGAATTCTAGTGAAGACTTTTTCACTTGCCCGTAATATATTCATGAATTGTTTTCTGCTCCAGATCTAAGAATTTACTGTTAAACTGTTTACATTTTCCAATATGCTGCTTCCATTTTTTTTAGCCTTTGTACACTTTGTACTTT
The DNA here is from genome assembly GCF_964204655.1 of Triturus cristatus. Taxonomy (NCBI): domain Eukaryota; kingdom Metazoa; phylum Chordata; class Amphibia; order Caudata; family Salamandridae; genus Triturus; species Triturus cristatus. The sequence goes on from NC_140588.1 coordinate 518,557,935, forward strand.
ACACTTTAGTATAGTGGCAGTGTAAGAAAAATTTAAAACAGCACTAGCACTTTATAAGATTACATAGAAGATTCTGGTCGAACGCCCACTTAGGGCTGTATTAAGCTTTCATCTAAAAGAAATTTATGCAAACTGACCAATACTGCATAGCAGAATTCACCTTACATTTTAATATTGATGAGGTTTTGAAAAGTATACAATTATTATCAATGTATTAACATGGTATTATCTTTGACTCTTTTTTTTTTTTGGCTGCTAGATATGGATTTGGTTTTATAAATATGCCAATTAAGGCAATTTTTTAAAATGAAAATTTTAGACATAGCCTTGTTTACATATTTACATGTTTTAAGGATATTTTAGCTATTTATGCCTGTTATTATTGTATCTGTTGCATATAATCCAATTATGGCTGCTATCAACATGATAACGACCGTAAAAAAGAGACTAAAATGTATATATTTCTTCTATGTATATACATCATGTGACAGGTCACGAGTGATTGCACTAGCACTTTTAAGGTATGGCACTTCGCATGCTCATATGTGAACAAGACCTCTGGAAGATCGAAATGAGTTGTGGCGGTGGTGCGGGGCACATAAAATAAAATTCTAATAGCATCATATTCAGGGTCCGTTTTTGTCATTTCATTTTGGATTGGATGTTTTGTGGCGAACTCCTTCCGATACATATACATATATATATATATATGTGTGTGTGTGTATATATATTTATTTATATATATATATATATATATATGTATGTATATATATGTATATGTATCTATATATATATATATATTATACACACACTCACATACCTACTCAGACATTCATGAGCTCACTCACAGACCCACTCAGGGAGACATGTATCCACTCACACACCCTCTCAGAGACTCACATGTCCATGCACAGACCCACCCAAAGACTCCTGCACCCAATCATAGATCAATTCATGAACTCACGCATCCACTCACAGACCCAATCAGTCATTCACACACTAACTCACAGATCTACTTAAACAGTCATGCACCCACTCACAGACCCACTCGTAGACTCATCACTGACTCACAGACCCACTGAGACACTTATGCACCCACTCACAAACCCACAAAGAGACTTCTGTACCTACTCTCAAACCTACTCAGGCTCTTACACACCCACTCGTAGACCCTCTCAGACACTCACGCACCCAGTCAGAGGCCTACTTAGTGACTCACGCATCCACTCACAGACTCAATCAATATATTCATCCACCCACTCACAGACCCACTCAGAGATTCACGCATTCACTGACAGACCCTTGCAGACACTCATGCACCTACTCACAGACCCACTCAGAGACTCATGCACTCACTCACAGACGTACTCGGACACTCATGTACCCACCCACAGACCCAATCAGATATTCATACACCCCTCACAGACTGACTTAGACATTCACATATCCACTCAGAGACTCACATACCTAGTCAGAGACTCATGTACTTACTCACAGACCCACTCATAGACTCATAAACTCACTCACAGATGCAACCATAGACTCATGCACTCACTGACAGACCCACTCAGAGACTTTAGCACCCACTCAGAGACTCACATACATACTCTCATACCCACTTACAGACTCATGTACCTACTCAGAGACCCACACAGACACTTATATATCTACTCATATACCCACTCATAGACTCATGCACCTACTCGGAGACTCATACATCCACCCACAGACCCATACAGGGACTCACATGCTTACTCACAAACCCACTCAGACACTCCCACAACTATTCAAAGACCCACTCAGGGATTTACGCACCCACTCACAGACCCATTCAGACACTTATGTATCCATTCACAGACCCACTCAAATACTCAACCACTCACTCACAGACCCACTCAGACACTTTTACACCCACTCACAGACCTATTCAGACACTATCACACCCAGTCAAATATGCAGAATCGGTTATATAGTTGTGAATTTTAAATGCTTGTGTCTATTGAATGTCTTCTTTTATTTGGCATATTCCCAAAGTTTTATGTGAATTTGAAAAAAAACAAAAAATGTATTTAAAAAGAAAATGAAAGAGTGTTTCACACTTTGGGTGGCTCTGCGAGTAACCTTTGTGTTTATTGTGTGTAGGTGATAACTACACAAAAAAGCAGGATGCACTGTTTCAAGTGTCTGAGAAAGACCCTGCTGCCTTTGTCTGTGAAGTGAACGCCATCACTTCTATAGATTCCATCTATGTCAAAGAGCAAGTTGTTGATGTCGATAGAGCCCATGTTAGGGTCTCTGAGGAATGCAGAGACAGCTTTATTAACATGTTTCCTGGCATTGTCTGTCTGTGGAAACAATTCACGTGACCATTTCCATTTCTGCCTTTGGCATGGGTTGGAGAACACCAAGGTAGTTTGAGGAAAAAGTACCATTAATTGAGCATTGGTATCTTTCATTAGGATTTACAGTCCTACCCCAGTAATTGTGCCCCGGTCATTGCCACCACATTGCATAATCAGGTAGTCAGGGGGTTGGCAGTCAGTAATGCTTTCAACTAAAGGCAGCAATTGATGCCACTGTAACCCTCTCTGGCCAAGACAAGTAATGTCCACTTTTGGCAAACCAAGTTCCCTGTCAATGCCACTCTTTCTAGCATGCCTTATGACCCAAAAACAAAGCTGTGACCCACAATCCACACTCTAACCATTTTTAATGTAAGCCGGAATAGCTCACGGGCGAAGGTAACAGCTTAATGAGATAGCTTTGAAAATGTAAGGTAGTTATAATGGAGGACAGGTGTTGTTTAAAACATATGATAAATTTCATAGGATGCTGTAAATAAACAGATACTTAAAATTAGGTTGTGCTTTCTAAGAAGAAGTAAGTACACTTGTGATTGTGGTTAAAAAAAAAAAAAGGCAATGTACCCTTGCATATGCTTACAATTGGAAACCGACAAACGCACCTGCTATAGTTGACTTGGATAGCAATGTGCAGTTTCAAGAATGTGTCGTGAACGTCTGACCTTCTGGTTTTAGTGGGTTGCTATGGAAACTCTGCTAAGAGAGTGTTGGGGGAACGTTATTAACCGAGTGTAGTCTAGTTTTTCAAAATTAGAGTTGTTTAGAGTCATTCTTAATGAAAGAGGGTTTGTTTTCCTAGTGAGATCTTTAATATAAATTGTAGTGTAGTTTTAAAGTAATAAAACTACTAAGCTAAATATGTTTTGGACCCCTATACTTATTCACAATTTCATTGTGAATTTACACAGGGGCCTCACTGAGGGTTGAGAAAAATGTGAAAATATGCACAAATACCCTACCATAGTGTTCTTCTCCACAGAAGGGCAAGAAATGGTTAACACATACAAACCATTGAGAAGTAGAGAAACAAAAGTAATATATAAAAGGCATGTTTTGAAGTGCTGCCTTCAGCAATATCAAAGAGTGTAAAGTTGAAAGGGTTGCCATTAAAGGTTGCTATGTATGAGAGTGGTGTGCCATTCTTATTCTTAGTTTTCACATTTTTTGAGTGCGTTGAATCAATCTAATAAGAGCAAAAAAACATATTTGACCAACAAATTCAATTTTCAGGTATTGGATATAGACTGATTTTATTTTTACAAGTGGGTATGATATATGCAAAAGTATCAAAACTCTATGATGGGATATGTGAGTGGTTGCGTGAGTGTTTTTATATATTTATTAATGGAAGAGTAACTCTATTTCTGGGCATGTGAGTATGTGACTCTGGGCCTGAGGGTGAGAGTAGTTGTGTGACAAGTTCCTTAACAATGTGTTGCAGTTGAAATATAGACTGTACAAGTGTTTTTTTACTGCATGGTCTAGTTGGCATAAAACATGCTTAAAACATCTATTTAACTATGTACTAGCAGCCCTGCAAACTTTCACAAGTCATTGTGTGATGTGCTGGTCCAGACTAAGGTATTTCTTTGAACTCTGGTACTAGTAGTCTTCTTTATTCCATTATAAAAGAAGACTATAAGTCCTAGTATTCAAAGTAAACAAACCTGGACTGTAGCAGCACATCACGCATGAACCTGTGAAACTTGGCGGCTATGTACCAGATACCCTTTACATAGGGTGCTGGTAAGTCATAGGGTAGGCTTGTATGTGCTTAGATAGAAATAAATGCCCTTTTAAGTCATACATCCCTATGGTAGGCTGTAGGTATGCATAGGACAGGATATTTTGTGCTTAAATTTGGTTTTGAGTATCACTGAGTTATATGTGTACCATATGCTCAGTTATAGATCCAGTCTCCTACCCATACTTGAACTCATAAACCTGTTAACAAAAACAAAGAGTCACTCACACACCCAGTCAAATAGCGACAGAAGCACATATACATTCACTCACACACCTACATAGCAGTTTTGAATACGTCAGTATCAGAGTTAGTTGCACACATAGTTACATACCCCTATATTCACTAACACAGGCAGCACATTATTCATACTGCCACTTACATAGACATTTAGAGACTCACAGAGTTACTTAAACAGCCAGTCATATACCAGCATACTTAAACATCTGGTGGCACATACGTAGAGGGACTGATCTCAGTCTGGATTGAGATTGAGGGTGTTTCTGATCCAATGTTTAGCTTTCACAGCCTGGCCTTTGTGGATGGTTGCCTTTTCAACAATGGAGAAGGTGATGCAGTGATGATCGGTCCAGTTTCAGGGTGAAATAGAGTGCAATAGTATGGTATTTCCTTGGCTATGATTAAGTCTAAGATGGCCCCTTTTATATGAGTAGGGCGATTACAGACGTGGGTCAGGTTGAGGTCTTGGAGGAAAGCCCTAAAGTAATTAACTAGTGGACCATTAGTGTCATTCCAGTGAATGTTGAAGTCACCTAGGAAAATCTGGTTGTTGTATGGGGGAAGGTTAGTGGAGATGATCTCCATGATTTGTTCGATGAAGGTAAGATTATCACCTGGGGAATGGTAGAAAGCGTGCAGAGTGCAGATGGGGTTGTCTTTGGTAGAGATATTGATCATCATATATTCACAGCCAGATGTTGGAGAGGAAAGTGATAGTTTGACAGAGAGGTTTGATCGATAAATACAGGCAAAACCACCCCCAAGGCGGATAGCGTGATCTTGACGGATGATGGAGTAGCTGGGTGGAACCTGGATGTCTAGTATAGTAGAAGAGGAATCATTTAGCCAAGTTTCAGTGAGAATTAGTAGATCCAGGTTTAAGTTGAGTAATAAGTCCAGTATATCGGCAGCGTGTTTCACTGCTGATCTGCATTTGAGTATTGAGCATTTTAGGTTGGTTTTGGTAATGGTAGTGGAAGAGTGTGAGATGGGGAGAAGTTTGAGGTTAGATTTATTAATGAGTCTGAGTTTGGTATATGGCATCCTTTGCGGTTGGGTGATAATGGTTTGAATCCTAACTGGAGGTGGGACGTGGTAGGGGGATCATAAAGAGAGAGAAGGGAGAGGATATCTGTGGTCGAAAGGTATTTGACAAGCCTGTTGGGTCAGGTGGAATGGTCTAGAATAGGTTTGCATCTCCATCTAGGTTGAGATCTGAAGTATGCACTACTAACTGCGGGAGGGCGAGTGGGAGAGGGAATATTACAGTGCTAGTGGTAGATCGAAAGGTTTGACATATTGAGTTCTAGATTAGAGGTGATGCATAGAAGACTAAGGATAGACTAAGGATATCAGCCTAGTTATACATCTAGTCTCCCACCCATACTACAACTCACATCTCTAAGCATACAGCCGCTCACATACCCAATCAGACAGCAACAGAGAGACTTAGACATTTACTGAGACACTGCCATACCAGTTATGTAATCAGCCGTAACAGAGCTAGCTTCACACATAGTTGCATACATCAACCAGTAAGCTAAACATAGAGTAACTTGCATACATTTTAGAGACTCATAGAGTTACTACGAGAGCCAGTGAAATGGTAATATACTTACTTAGATATCCAGTCACACACCCAAAGACAGACTGATACACTAACTCAGATATGTACTCAAGTACTGACACACCTTGTACACATACACACACACACACACACACACACACACACACAGGGACACACTTATGCATGCACTAACACACGCAGAGAGTGACTTAAGGATTGACTGTTACACCCTGGTACACAATTATGCATACAGCAACACACTCAGGTACACTCTGATACATATAGAGACATGACCACACATACACTTATCCATGCACTGAGACACCCAGGCAAAAACTAATGCGCACACTCACACACATAGTCACACACTGACCCATACAACAAGACACCTAGGCACAAACTGTTACTTACACTGACATGCACAGACACACACTAATGTATACACTAATACAGCTACGTACACACCTGTTCACACAGTGGCACTGCAACACATACAGTGACATTCACACTGATACACCCAGACACACACTTGAGCATACACTAAGATACAAAGTTCCACACTGATGCATATAGTGACACAGCTACAGATACACTAATGGATACACAGTACTGCACACACCTAATCACATACTGATCCATACACTTAGACACCCAGGATCATACTGATCCATAGACTGACACACCCAGGCAGAAAGTGATACATATCCTGACATACCCATGTACATTCTGATGGATAGAGTAGCACACCTGGGCATACAATGATATATACACATGCACAACCAAGGAGACAGTGAAGAAGACTGACATATGCAGGTACAGTCTCATGCATGCACTAACACACTAAAAGACACAATGATGCATACACTGACAGACTCAGTCACACATGTCTTCATAAAGTATCACACCCAGTCATCTATGTATACAGTGAGCCTCTCTAACACACACTGACACATATGCTAAGACACCCAGGATCAAAGTGATACAACTGGTAGTATACCCATTCACACACTGATGGATATACAGAGATAAACAGATGTAAAGATAAGAAATAATGGCGTTAGAGTGGCTATACTATTGTAATATAACAGTTGAAATTGTTATTTAAATGCTTTAAAAATGAAATGTAATAATACATAAAGAAATCATAAAATTGCTCATTTGTTTTTTCTCTTTGCATACATTTACTTCCATTGTAAACAACAAATTTACAATGCCATGAAAAACTGAAAGAAGAAAGAAACAGAAGAAAGGATAACATCTCACAACTGAGAAACAAAAGGGGCAAAATGCTGAGAATGTGGTGAAAGAGAAAAGAGCTGCTGGTAAAAAAACAAAAATGTTTCTTAAAATAGTAGGTGGAAAACTGCAAAGTGAGCAATAGCAAGTAAATAAAAAGCAACCTTTCAAATCAGCTAAGAAAGGACAAAAAGTGCATTACATTAACAGAAAGAAATCGTATGAGAAAGCAGATAGCTTAAAGAGGAGGCAGAGACAGTTTAAAAAAATGAAGTCAGAATGTTTCATAGTAGGGTAGTTCACAATCTCATAAGAACTGTGAATCAGTATAAAAGGAGAAAAAGAAGAAGTCAAACAAAAGGAATGTGTTAAAGCTACAGTTGATAAGGCCTTTGCCCTTGTTATATTCCATATAGGTACCCCAATATAGGCTCAGGTAACAGTCTAACCTTTCACCTATATTACACACATAACAGTTCTTAGGGACTGCCCTTTTACCTAGATATGACACTGCACTCAGGACCCAGGGTTTCCTCTAGTAAAAGCCTTGTGCATTATGCATAAAGATTCTTAGAAACTCAGCAGAACTACCATCTCCTGCATAATAACTATGTATAAAGTTCAGTCCCTACGTCATCCTAAGTCTGACAATGGCACAGCAAGGTAGAACCCCTGGGGACACATTTGGGTATATAAACATCATATCTTCCTGAGATAGGGAGAGGAGAACTAGAACTTCTCTGCCAACAGTCTGACGTGAGACACTGAGGTTCCTGCATGCACATACTCCAGCTCGCAGTGGTCTAGACAACCTTTGCGGGGTGTCCAGTTCGAGACCAAGACAGGGTCCCATAGTCTCTCACTTCAGGTAATGGGGTTGACTTTATACTAGAGGGATTCTTGACTTAACACCTACATACATGCTAGGTACACTTTGGTACATCTAGTTAGGATGAATATGCAATGTTACATTGCATGCGGTACAACGCGTGCAATTACAACGCAGCTGTTGCAACAACCGTGTTGTTACAACACATACCATTACATCTCAAGTTGTTTCTATAACTTGCTCTAGGGAGCAAGCTGGATTTAGGAATAGTATAATTTACTATTCCAACTCCAGCCTGTGTAACACTAGGTGTTGGAATAGTAAATTATACTATTCCTTAGTTTAGAGCGCCCCTTACAGCAAGTCATAGAAAGGACCTGTGTTGTAATGGTTAGCGCTGTCTGTAATCGCATGCATTGTACCGCATGTGATTTAAACACTGCTTCCCGTTAGGAGTACGCATTTTACTGTCATATATTTTTATACTTACCAGGATTCATAGTTTTCGCACAATGGTAGAAATCTAGCATCCTTTTACTCTGTTGGTGCTTCTAATCATTTATAGCTGTTTCTGTCTAAGGGTTGTTTCAGCACACCTCTTTTTCACTAGAATGATGACTGTTCAATAAATGCTTATTGAGAAACATCCATACCATTTATTCTGTCTATCTCTCTGAGACAAATTGAGCACAAGTGACTGAGTGAAAAGTATTACACTGTTTCCACAGTCCTGAGGGGTCAGGCTTGTCATGTTCGATAGTTGCCAAGAACAATTCTCTCCTTGGTAAGAGGGGTTTCTAGTAGCACTGTGAGATGGCTGGGATATAGGCTAACATACCCGGTGGTGGTGTCCAGAAACAGTCTGGACTCCAATCCCACAGTGTATGTTGTCTACACGCGCAGATCTTCTATAGGCTTATAAGAACTACAAAACACACTCAAGAGGAAGTTATTTATTTTGATTCTGAACAGAATGAGGACTCTGGAAAAAATGGTGTTGTCTATGAGGAAAAGAAGCCAAACAAAAGACTTGTGAATAGAAGTAACTTTTGCAAAATGTTCAATGGCACACGGTAGAATACTTCCAGTACTGAGCCTTTCTTTAATGAAGAAAGCTATTTCCAAGAGAACACATTAGTGCATGCAGTTGAAACATCTGGATGATGTTATGAGATGAAGGATGGTACTCCCATTGTAAAAGAGGAGATGGTACCTAGTAATGTGGAAGAAGTGATAGCTGAATAGATACTGGGAAGGCGTAGACAGGTCTCTGTGTGCAAATGGAACTGTAGCAGTATTTTCACTGTTCAGCAGGAATCAATTGACATATTGATTACTTTCCTTCAAATGTTTGCCTGCAAAAGTCTGTAAAAGAAAATAGGTATGTTGCAAGGATTAGATCCACGCAAAGTAAAAAAGTATAAAACTTTACAGGGACATTCACTAGCATGCCTGTTTAAGAAAGTATGCCAAAACACCTTTCATCATTTATGAATATTAGCTCTTCACCACTCGTAATGTGGAAGTTAGCTAGGAGAGTTGACTAGGTCAAAACTCCTGCTCCATGTTCAGGTGAAATGAATAGATCTCTTTTGCATGGTACAGTAGCAGAGGTGGAAAATATTTGTGAAGATGTGCAGTTTTATTTCTTTGGTCCTGAAGAGGAGAGTAGTGAATGTGCAGCTGTAGAGGAACAAGACAGAGGTATTAGTGATGATAATTTTACAGAAGAGATTAGGAAATTCAACACAGTTTCTTTGGAGAAAACAAACTGTTTGTGTATATGTTCTTGATGCACTCTCTACAAAAGTAAAACTCCTACTATTGTTTTGTATTCAACAACTGAACAAGAGATCAGAGATAAGAATTTGCTGCTTACTTATTTGTAGAGGAACTGTTTAAGTTGACTACACAGCAAATGATATGTAAGCACTGCTATGGTAAGGTACAGGATAATAAAATGCCAGCGGGAGAAGTACATAACAATTTAAAATTAGTTTTAATTTCACAAGAACTTTGAGATTTAAATGTTTACAAATCAATTCTTATACAATGTATACATCCTTTCCAAGCTATACTTCGTATGGAACCCAAAACTGGGAAATTGCCTACAACAGAGCTACAGAACGGTCTTAAAGGTAGAGTTGTGTACTTGCCATTAGATTTCAAAAAGAATACTTGAAACTAGAGGGGTACAGAGAGATGTTAGTGATCCACTTGTTATTCTAGTAAATGGTGTCCCTACTAAGAACAAAAAAATGTGGTTAGTGGATGTTAATAAATCAAAAAAAGCAATGTTATCCCTGGTACAAAATAATATTTGTTATAAAAAATACTGATGGTATGGTATAACACATATGGAGCATGAAAGAATACCATCAAGTGGTCAGATTCAAAAGGAGGATCTATTAAAATTAGAAGAAATTTATGAACACTGTAGCATCCATCCTCTGCATTCTAAAGAAGATATTGGTGATGCTATTGATCTGTTTTCAATGAAGCAAGCAAAAGGTGCTCCAATGAGTGTGTAGGAGAAAGGTTTAGATGCTCGCTGTTTTCTACAACTGTTTCCCATTGGAGAAGGTGGATGCTATGAAGGCCGCCCCATACAGATTCCAGCAATTGAATACCAGTCAACCAGATTATTTTTAGAGGATCCTAGATTTCGAAAGTGTATTCCATACATATTCCATCTTCTGTTTGAGAGTGACATATCTGGACTTTCATATGCTGAAGATCATATACTAAAGACAGGAGTAAAATCCTTTCTGCATAGGAGTTCATTGATAAAGAGCATGGAAAGGGTGAAAAGTTGGAATACAGCTTGATTAATTAGATGGTGTGCCAACGTTGCACCAATGAGTATTGGTATCATTGTTGTGGTGAGCTGAAATGTATGTGGAGAAACATAGGTGGACCTACTTGGTTTCTGACACTCAGTTGTGAGTATAAATGGGACGACCTGCTTGAATTTTGAGAGAAGAGAACTTTAACATTAAGGACATCAAATTGAAGACAGTCAGAGAACTTTGATTCTTTGATCCGTTCTAATGTTTGCAAAAATTTTAACCACAGGTTTCAAGCTATGATGTCTTTAACTGCAACTCCGAGATCATCTGCGGCGTCCCACAGGGATCCTCCCTCAGCCCCACGCTGTTCAACGTCTACATGGCACCACCAGCACGTATCGCCCGACAGCACGACCTCAACATAATCTCCTACGCCAACGACACTCAGCTGATCCTCTCCCTCACCAAGTACCCTCTCACCGCCAAATCCAACCTCCACCAGGGAATGAAGGCCGTCGCCGACTGGATGAAGGAAAACCGACTTAAGCTGAACTCAGACAAGACAGAGATCCTCATCCTCAGGCCCAACCCCTCAGCATGGGACGACTCCTGGTGGCCCGCATCACTGGGGACCCCCCCGGCCCCCACCGACCACGCACACAACCTGGGAGTCATCCTCAACTCGAAACTCACCATGAGCAAACAAGTCAACACAGTCTCCTCCACCTGCTTCAACACCCTCCGCATGCTCCGCAAGATCTACAGATGGATCCCGACAAACACGAGGAAAACAGTCAGCCAGGCCCTAGTCAGCAGCAGACTCGACTACGGAAACGCCCTCTACGCCGGAGCCTCGTCCAAGCTCATCAACAGACTACAAAGAATCCAGAACGCCTCTGCACGCCTGATCCTCGACGTCCCGTGCTGCGACCACATCACCCCCACCTGAGGAATCTACACTGGCTCCCCGTCGACAGAAGGATCTCCTTCAAGCTCCTGATTCATGCACAAAAGGCACTCCACAAAACCGGCCCAGCCTACCTCAACAGCCGACTCTCCTTCTTCGTACCCAACAGGATACTCCACTCCGCTGACCACGCCCTGGCAACAGTCCCGCGCATCCGTAGATCCACTTCCGGAGGCAGATCCTTCTCCCACCGCGCCGCCAAGACTTGGAACACCCTCCCCCTCTACCTACAACAAACCGAAGACCTACTGACCTTCAGGAGACAACTCAAGACCTGGCTTTTCGACCAGTAGCAGCTGCATTCCCCCCCCCGCGCCTTTAAACCCTTGCGGGTAAGTAGCGCGCTTTACAAATTAACTGATTGATTAATTGATTGATTGATTGACCAACAAAAATCCTCCTCTTGGCGAAGTAACTGATTTCTTTTGCTGTAAAAACTGTCAAGCATGAGGTGCTCCTCTTAGTCACATGCTGTCATGGACAAAAGATATACCAACATTTTGAACAGACAGTGATGAGTCAATCAATCAATCAATCAATCAATCAGTATTTTTATATTATAAGCACTGTTGCCCCTAGGGGTATCTGGGTGCTGAGGGTGCTGTGTCTCTGTCAAAACCCCCAGTCTTGAGCTTCTTTCTGAAGTACGCCAGGGAGGGTGGTGTATGTAGGTGGAGGGGCAGGGCATTTTAGGCCTGGGCTACAATGTAGGATAAGGAGCAGCCCCCACTGCGGTTAAGAAGGATGCGGGGTGTGAGTGCAGGAGAGGCAGATCACAGGTATCTTGAGGGTAGTTGGAAGTTCAGTCGATGGTTGATGTAGGAAGGTCCTTGTATGCATGTGTGAAGGATCTTGAACTGGCTTCTCTTCAGGATGGGTAGTCAGTGGAGGTTTCTGAGGTAGGGGTGATGTGGGTTCACCTGGGGAGGTCCAGGATGAGTCTGGCTGTGGTATTCTGTATGGTCAGGAGACTTTTGAGGTGCTGGGTGGGGATTCATGCATAGAGAGCATTGCCATAATCAAGGCGACTGATGATAAGGGACTGCATGACAGTTTTTTGGTGTTGATGGAGATCCATCTGCAGATTCTGAGGAGCATTAAATGCATGTGGAAGCAATAGGAGGTGACAGTGTTGACTTGTCATTTCATGGTTAATTTGCTGTCGAGGATGATGCCGAGGTTACATGCATGGTCTGTCAGCATGGGTGTCTGTCCGAGTTATGCTGGCCACCATCTGTAGTCCAATGCAGAGGTGTTCTTCCCAAAGATCAGTACTTCTGTTTGGTCGGAGTCAAGTTTGAGCCTGTCCTTCCTATCATAGAACTGTATGTGACATATACCATCCCAAAAGACGTTAGTGAAAAAGACTTGAGGCAACAAGTTCTGCGCTTTCAAACTCATAGATGTGGGAAGTACTGTCATCGAAAATACAGATGCAAAGATACATTCAAAACAAGGTGTTGCTTTGGAATCTAATGACCCGACATTTCACAAGGAAGAGTAAACAGGTTTTTATCTGCAGTCAGACATACACTTACACGAAATTCACTGAAAAACACATATAACCTGAGAAGATCAGAGGCCTCAAAGTATATTAATGACTATAATCTAGTCATTCTGAAAATGTGAAATGCGAACATGGATATACAGTTTGTTGCAGACACCTCCAACTCTGTTGCTTGTTATGTCACTTCATATATTACAAAATCCAAGAAGACAGAGACGATAGAGATGTGGGAAGAGATTTCTGCACAAAAGAGTCTTACCAAGAAGTTGTATAGGTTCAGCTTGAAAATACTTTCCCACACACAGATAGGGACCTATGAGTGCTTGGATCAGTTGAGCCCGGCTAGTTTGTTCTCAAAATCAAGAGAAATTATTTGGGTAAGTCTAGACCTTGCAAGCACATGAAATAGAGTGCAGAAGCCTTTTCCTGGAAATTCAGTATCTAGCAGAGTTTGATCCAGAAAGTACAGATATTGTGAAATCAATTTTGTTGGACCCATACTATCCACAAAGGAGCCCACCTAGAAAACATGTGCCTGTATGAAGTACTTCAACACAACACCGAAAAAGAAAAATATGCGGTTGTTGGATGTGACCGTTTTTTGGTGAAATATAGCAAAGGAAGTCGAATTAACCACAGAAAAACTGAGTTGTCAAACTCCATAAAGAAGGTCATTTTTCTATTTAAAACTTCTACAACTGCTCTAGCCTTGGTGAGCTGAAACAGAACTATTGGAGACTATGAATGCTACGAAGGTTCTTTCAACACTGTAAAAGACAGCAGTCAGTGTGTAGTCTTTTCACACTACCTGCAAATGTAGAAAGATAAGATTGAACTATTGCTGGTGAGATAGCTATGGGAAGTTCACAAAGCAGTCAAAGTTCTGGACCACTGAGTCAGGATCCTCTTGGACAGCCAGTTATTCCAAATGAAGCAGCCGTAGCCATGAATGAAGTGAAGACTGTAATGCAACAAGCAAGAGAGGGAAGTGTTGATTTTAAAACACTTAACTGAATAACAAACATAAATAAGTTTATATGAAAGTAAAAGATAAAGTAGCATGCATTCCTGCATGAGAAGAAAGAATGTGAATGTTCATTGTTTAATCCAGTAGTACTAAGCATCAGTGGTCACGCTGGAACTGGGACAAGCTTTCTAATTAAAGTTCTCACCGCTTATCTACAGAGGACTTAAGAATCATGTTTATAATGTGTAGTAATAGCACCAACTGATTTAGCTGCACACAACATTAAAGTATTACTTTACTTCAACTACTTATGCTACCTGTTGGACATGACAATAAACTGGATACCAGAAGTCATCTAATGAAGCTTGTCATGAGGTAAGTGAACAAAGGACAAGGGAACCCTTTAAGTCTGAAGGTACCAAGGAAAGCGGTATGTTATTAGAGACAGTGGTCCCTATCAAGGAAAATATGCAGTCATAATCACAAAACCACAATTAGAGTTGTGTATGTTAATATCCAAATGGAAAAAAAATTATTTATTTACACATTCAATAAACATGAAAAAGCATATAGTATAATGAAGTGAGCAGAAAGTGCCGGGGTTACGGAAATCAACAGATTTCCTGACCTCAGGCATATAACTGCAGAGTGACGTTTAGTGATATATAATTTACAGTAGTCACAGTGAGGAAGACATCTTATGTGCCATATTAATCATAAGTAAAAGGTTGGAGTCAAGATGTGGTTGTAGACGAAGTTTCGATCCCCAACTGCGGTCATGGGATCATGATCAGGACGGAAGAGTCAAAATGCCTGAGAGGTTGCTGCTGGTCCAAGCTGAGGACCGTGAGGTAGGGGGTGTGGCCTACCCGTGGAATCACGGGAACACAGTCCGCGATGGGGCGGTTGAGTTGCCATGGTTGTCAGGGTTCAGAACGGGGGAGAAAAATCTCATCCGTAGCGTCCTTGCGGCGTAGCTCAGAATCGAGCGACAGTTGGGTGGAATCCTCAGAGCTCCTGAGGTTAGTGATGACCTGGGAGTGCAGGAATGCTTGTCATAAGTCAAAGGTACTGAAGAAACTGACGCCTTTAGTCACCAATGAGGTGTGCATGGTTTTGAACGTAATGCTTGCCTTTGTACACCTAAGCTTAAGATTACAGCAGATTTTGAAAACAAAGTATGATGTGCTGTTTGTAGGAAAGCATTTAATTGTCTTCAGTGACCTACTGGAACTTACCTCCATGAAAGGACAGCCTGCTTTCAAGACACTTCTCCGTAAAGAAACAAGACATTCTTTGGGACATATTGGCAATGTAAATATTTGGTTAATCTTCGAATACAAGGAACTGGTGAAGAATATGCGTCAAACATCTGATGTGGAATATGAAGATATTCTGAAGGACATTAGATTAGGAGTTCTGACAAAAGAGGCGAAATGTTTTCGGAAAGTCAACTTATCAAGAAACTATTTACATCTAGCAACACCGCAGCACAACTAATGTACAATTTCATTGACAAAGGCAAAT
The DNA here is from genome assembly GCF_964204655.1 of Triturus cristatus. Lineage (NCBI taxonomy): Eukaryota > Metazoa > Chordata > Amphibia > Caudata > Salamandridae > Triturus > Triturus cristatus. The sequence continues at coordinate 518,573,671 of NC_140588.1, forward strand.
CCATAGTCTGTTTAATGCTTAAACTTTAGCAAACACTTACTGAAACTGGAGAAAGAAGATGTTTTGGAAATTACAGCTATCGATAAAATGGAATACTGTAACAATACAACTAACTTAAAAACTACAAGCAACATTGGATTCTTTGGAAAAGTCTGTATGGAAGACTGTAGGATTAGAAAAGCATTTACGCATGTGCTAAAACTGTTTAGTAATTTTGTGGGACAATTTAAATGTTGAGGAAGGGTTAGTAAATGGTGCTTTGGTTAAAGGTATTGATTTGTATTAATTTTCCAAATACGGATGAGGTTCAATATTTGGCTATAAAATGTGATCAGATTGATTGCGTGAAGCCGATTGGCTGATGTATTGTAAATGTTTTGCTTGTAAAGTACTTACAAGCAAAAAAGTTAGCTGCAACAGTTTACAGTGTCTCTAGCATCTGCTGTAACTATCTAAAAATCTCAAGGTTTCAGTGAAGGCACAGCTTTTATTAATATTAGAAGTACAGTATTTAAAGAAGGTATGTCCTGAGTTAGAACATTGTCCGGTTTGTTTTTGGTTTCATTTGATGATAGGATAGAAGCCAAGGGCTCCTCCGGAACCACCAGAGGCGTATTCCCTATATGCATTTCCCACTGGGGAGACCCTTCCCTGAGACTATGCTTGTCAGCAGCTGCAAGGGCTTCAAACCTGTTGAAAGTAGAGACCGGGATCAACGCCAGACTATTAACACTTTCAGGTAGGCCATTGTTGACCTCAAGGGACAGATCAGTCTTTATTACATTATCAACTGCAGCTTCACTGATGATCTGAGTGCTGATGCCTTATGTCCCCCAACTCCTCTTTCCACACTTTGAGTGACTGGTGATGCAAGGTCCTTATAGTAGGATTTCAGAGAAGGAGTAACCTTTACTTTATAGGAAGGCGCTCTCCTGCCCCTGCCCCTACTCCGTGGGATCTTCCCACAAGCAGCTTGTCCCACTCTCTCTGGGTTTGCATCAAGATCGTCCTCGCCAACAACCGACCTGGGCAGCGCACTTTGGCTGTTGGCACTTTGGCTTCTGATGTCAGAGACTAATACTACAGGAGGAGGCTGCAACACTGGCCCCACACCAGATATTGCTGGAATATCCCTAGCATGCATAGTATACCTGCAGATTTTCCCTGCAGTTTTAATAGCTCCATAGACAGGACAGGCAGCAGGATCCTTACCACACAAAAAGAGCCCCAAGCGTTCAGCACGTCCTTTATAAATAAAGGAGAGTCTTCTACCTCCTGAGGGAGAGTATCTTTCTGCTCTTACTAGAGGCCAAAATGAAAAGCACCGCTGATAGCCCAGACACATGCCCAGTGCGTGTTCTGACACCTCCTCTGCCATCCCAGAACAGCACAGTTGCCACCCGGCAGCGGCAAAGCTACCGTGTGGTGCAGTCCTGAGCGAGAGAGAGCTGACGCCTGCTGCAGATGCTGCCGATATCAGTGCATGTCGTTGGACCCCAATCAAATGGAGCCAAGTGAGTTGCGAACAAAGAGAGTGGTTGAAGGCCCGCCTAATATTGCAAAAACATCTCTTCTGGAGGACCGCAGCCAGTTAGCTGGCAGCCGCCATGTTCCCCGTCAACCGGATATCCGATGTAGAAGAAGTAAATATTGATGAGTTATTTTGACTGAGTTACATGGAACCATGACTGTGAAGATTGCTCTTTTACATCCACCACTCAAATAAATTCTGAGCGATTAGGGTACTTAACACTATCAGATTGAAAAACTGTGCCTTTGGCAGATTGTTTAAAAACACAATCTCAAACATGACCTGCCCAAGTTCTAGATCAGATCTTATGTCTACGTTGCATTTACAAAGGACTGAAAAATACCTTATATTAATGTTACAATGGTACAGAGCAGATGGATCTAAACTGGAAACCCAAATTACAAACTTCAAAGCTGGACAAATATCAATTTCTGAAACAACTTACACTAATTTGGCTATAATCTTTCACAATGGATCTAGTATAACATCCGAACACTACACTGTCTATTTAAAGAGTGAAACTGGATGGATGAAATGCAATGACAGCAACCTTATTTTCAAACCAATACTGCCTTTCAATATATGAAATTCTTACCTTTTGTTTCTTCAACTAAAGCTCTAAGGAGTATTTCTAAAAAAAAAAGTAATGTACAATGTTTCTTCTACATTGATCGTCAGTGTTTTAGACATCATTCGGCCTATTAGGGGTGATGTCTTTAAAAAGTTCTCAAAAATTCGCCAGTCCTTTTATCTTCCACAAAGGACTTAACATAACATCTGGATACTACACTATCTAATTAAAGAGTAAAACTGGATGACACAATGCAATCTCTGCAACCTTAAATTGAACTCAAAACTGCCTTTCAAACTACAAAATTATCACCTTTAGTTTCTTTAACCAACATTCTACGTACTGTTTGTGGAAAATAAGTAATATAAGGGATTTTATGTGCATGGACCATCAGCGTTTTAGACATCATTTAGCCTACATGGGTTGTTTTCAAAAGGATCTCTAAAATTCAAGTGTGGTTTATATTTATTAGTAAAAGTCTACCAGTTATAATATTAAAAGAAATATTTTTAGGATAGGTTTGTTTAGATTAGTTTACTAACTGTAGGTAAAACAACTAATTAACAAATTGTAGTGAGTGCAATGCATAGTGTCACTTATCTATAGTGAAATACTGTGAAGTTTATTTTCTATAATCTATGTGATTGGTTTGTCCACACTGTTCAACGATGAATATTCATACAGTACATCGTTTATGGTGAACAGGTATAAAAGCTGAGAACAGTAAAAACGTGAAAAACAGGAAAGCAATCTGTTTTACTGTCTACTGTTATGTTTGTGGAGTTTTGTAAATGAAATGCTAATTTATATTTGTATTCATTTTCTTTTTGAACAGTGGTTGGAGTTTCATCTCTTCATATGTGTCAACCTACTTGCAGAACCACATGAATATTTGTTTGAAATACTCTTGGAGAGGGTCTTGTCGCACATGCAATTTATTGCCGTTTTGCTGAGGGTTGGTCCTCTAAAGAACTATGATCAACAAGGTTAGGCAACTGATTCTCAATGACATCAGATGCCATTTGATTGGAAAATTATGGGAAAATCTTTATGATTGTTTTTATCCCCACTGTTCAGGATGAGAATGTATTCCGTGTATTTATTATGGTGTACAAGTACAAAAGATGAGAGCAGTAAAAAAAGGTAAAAGGACATACTTTAGTAAAATGAGAAACACTATTAGAGCATAATAAATATGATCTGATTGATTTATAGTAGGAACTTATGCACTGCCAAAGCTAAACGTTTTCCAACGGATTTTGCAAAGGTAATGCTAACATATTTATGTTCTATTCCTTTTGTTTTTAAACAGATGATGTACACCTATTGAAATAAAGCAATTTAGTAATGATTTATTTTTGACTACACAGTAACAGTGTAAAAGTAAACATCAAGATAGAGTTTCACAGAGCCAGGGAGACATCCACACACATCCTGACAGAGGCACCCATACTTCCAGTCAGTTACTCATTCAGTCACTCGCAGACCCACTCAGTCACTGATATGTCCAGTAACATATTCATTAACTTATGAATACATCTACTACTACATATACTCACTTACCATAAAGATATTCACTCACTCACTTACTCGCTAATACAAGTACTAGCACATGTACTCACTCACCCACACAGTAAATCATATAACCACTCAGTCATGCACACAATGATTAACACACCTATACACTTTCCCATGTAAGTACTAATACACCCATTCACTCATCCATGCAGGTAGAAAGCCATCCACTTACTCCTATAAACAGTAACACATGCACTTACTTACCTATACAGCTGCTAACACAGCCAGTCAGTTAGTTATACAGCTCCTGTTGTACATATTCATTATCACATACAGGCACTGATTCTGCCACTTACTCACTCGTACAGGCACTCACACATCCACTTACTCACTGTTACAGACATTCACGTACCCAATCACTTACCCTTATATATACTCACACACCCATTCACAATTGATACAGACAGCGAAACACCCAGACACACACTAATGTATATACACTGACACAGCCACTCATTTACCCATGCAGCTGCTTACACACATACTCACTCACCCATCTAGGCAATCACACAATAACTTACTTACCCATACAGTCACTGACATAGCCAATCATTAACTGATACAGTGAATTATATACACATCCACTCACTCAGTCATAGATGCACTTTCACACCCATTGAATTACTTAACCAGTCATTCACACAGTCACTTATTTATCAAGACGCCAGTCATTCAGTCACTCACTTACTCATACAGTCACTCACAGATGCACTCAATCACTTATACAACCACACACACAGCCACTCAGTCATTCATATAGCTGCTCACAACCAGTCTCTCACTCATATAGGTACTCACTCACCCATTCAGCCACTCACACAGTCAGTAACTTACCCATACAGCCACTTGTACACACACTCACTAACCCATACTGCTACTGACTCACATACTCACTCACCCATACAGCCACTCACACACCCACTTACCAACCCAAACAGCCACTCATATATAACCCAGCGACCCCTAAAGTCAATCACATACACACTTACTCACCCATACAGCCACTCACACACCCACTCACTCACCCATAATGCGACTCACACAGGCACTCAGTCACAATACATCCAGTCACATATCCACTCACCCACCCATACAGCCACTCTCACTGCCTCTCACTCACCTATATAGCCACTCACACACTCACTCACTTACTATACAGCCACTAACATAGCCACTCACTCACCAAAACAACTACTCTCACACACACTTATACATCCATCCAGCTACGTAAACACCCACTTATTTATCCATACAACCACTCACACACCCACTCGCACACCCATACAGCCACTCACACATCTACTCCCTCACTAATACAGCTACTCATGCACCAACTCACTCACCCATATGGCCACTCACATACCCACCCACTCACTTACTCATACAGATACTCTACACACACTCACCAACAGTCACTCACACACCCACTCATTTATCCATACAGGTACTCACATACCCACTGGCTCAAACATACAGACCCTGATACAGCCACTCACTCACCTATATATCCACTCATATGCACACTCACTCACCCATACAGCCACTGACACATCCATTAACTCACCCATATAGTCACTTGCACTCCCACTCACTCACGCAAGCAGCCACTCAAGCACCAACTCACTCACCCATACAGCTACTCACACATATACTTACTCCCCCATACAACCACTCATTCACCCAGTATCATACTCATACAGTCACTCACACCTCCAGTCACATATTGATAGAGCCTCTCACAGAGCCAGTCACTCACTCATACAGCTACTAATACAGCCACTCAATCACTTGTAGAGCCACACACACCCAGTTAGTCACCCATATAGCTGCTCACACAGCTAGTCACTCATTCATGTAGCCATTTACACCCCGTCAGTCAGCCATACAGTCATTTACATACTCAGTCACTCACCCAAGTAGCTACTCAAACACCCATACAGCCACTCACACATGCACTTACTGACCCATACAACCACCCACAATCCAGTATCAAACTCATACAGCCACTCACACCCCCAGTCACACCCCGATAGAGCCACTATCAAAGCCCATCACTCACTCATACAACTACTAGCACAGCCACTCAATCACTTGTAGAACCACACACACACTTAGTCACCCATATACCTACTCACACTGCTAGTCACTCATTCACGTAGTCACTTATATCCCCAGTCAGTCAGCAATACAGCCCTTTACACACCCGGTCACTCACCTATACAGACACTCATCCACCCACTTACTCAGTTATACAGCCACTAACACACCCAGTTAGTCACTTTCATACTCTTTCTTATACGTATACAGACATACAGTTTATCTTTTATTAAACCATTAAAGGTGGCTCTAAGAAGAACCTTTTTTCCCCTGAACTTTTTTCATGTTTTGTAACATAAAATGGCAACTGGAAAACATATTAACTGGAGACACTCAAAGATATGATAACAAGTGTCACGTTTGCAATAATGTCAAAGGAAAAAAACAGGTATTTTTCTTTGCTGCTTGCAGAGCTGCAGTAACCAATTGTTCATCCACTGTGAGGACATTTTTGCACTCCAAACAAAATGTCCCTATTTTTCTAAGTTCTGGGGAGTTCTCTGGCAGATGTTGCTCAATTTTGGTGAGAATTTGCTCTCCTCGTGTAATTGGAGTTGCAGTAGAAGTAGATGGGTCTCCTGGACTGTGCTCCCTTTACATGCTCGAGATGCGGTTCCTGTGTTTTTATCCAGTTGGGTCGAAATACTTGTGGTTCCACTTGAGTATTTCTTAGATGTCCCCTTGGAAAGAGCCTTTTCACACAATGAGCTCTTCACATGCTTAGCCACTGTTTTTTTCTGCTCAGAGGGGAAACAAAAGAAATCCCAGGCAATGGATTGCCACTTTTCTGGGTTTCCTCATCAGACAAATTCTCTTCTTCATGGTGTGGATCTTTCTGCTCACTACCACCAGATGCCATTTTGTTTTTTAATGGAAACTAAAAAACACACTCAAAGAACACTTCCAGTATTGGAAAAGAGAAGGGAGTACAAAAGATGCTTCCAATCTCACCACAAGAAGTGCGAGAAAGAGAAAACCATCTGGATCCTTCACTTCTAGGATAATGAAAATCGTCTTGTCCAATGAAATCTCTTTCTTCCGTGGTCATGTGATATTCACAATTGCTGATATCATTGCAAACACTTGCGTTGTCACCCACCTCTTCCAGGTGACCCCTTCTCCCACCACATCATGAATATGTTTGCACAGGTGGGGAAAATGAGGTCCCCATCACCGTTTCCCTGTAACTGTAAATATATTTCATTATCAAGAGGATGACATTATGTGTAAGACAATAATGCATCAGTTCCAACATCATTTGAGTACGGTCAAAAAGCTCAATTGGTCTATCCCTCCAAAAAGTAGCAGCATGCAGCTATTCCATTCCCATGATTTAGTGATGTGTGTAATGATATAACATTCAGTGTGACCATGATATAGCTTGGTTACCATGATATGCCATCCATTTTTTAAGGAAATCAGTGGAATCTAGTGGTCTAAGGAAACTATAACTCGATCACCCACCATGCACAGTTTTCTCATCAATAATTTTAGTGCAAATGTTGCAGTTATATTATGCATGATGTCATAGAAGATGTCATTACTGATGTAATATGTGCTAAAACTGTTTAGTAATTTTGTGGGATAATTTAAATGTTGAGGAAGGGTTAGTAAATGGTGCTTTGGTTAAAGGTATTGATTTGTATTAATTTTCCAAATACGGATGAGGTTCAATATTTGGCTATAAAATGTGATCAGATTGATTGCGTGAAGCCGATTGGCTGATGTATTGTAAATTTGTTGCTTGTAAAGTACTTACAAGCAAAAAAGTTAGCTGCAACAGTTTACAGTATCTCTAGCATCTGCTGTAACTATCTAAAAATCTCAAGGTTTCAGTGAAGGCACAGCTTTTATTAATATTAGAAGTACAGTATTTAAAGAAGGTATGTCCTGAGTTAGAACATTGTCCGGTTTGTTTTTGGTTTCATTTGATGATAGGATAGTTGGTGCTGATGCAAACTGTGTCAGAGAGTACAATCTGCTAAGAAGTGTATACTTTCCTCATTTAGGACAGTATCCCATTTATGAAAAATGGATAATCTGTCCACAGTGGAAGCTGACAAAAAAATCTATTGATGTTCCTGGAAAGAAGGAGAGCAAGGTAGGTATTAAGAAGAAACAAATGGAGAATGAGGGAGGTATTGTAGGCTACCAGTTGTCAAACACTTTTGGTGTCAACTGCTATGCAAATGTCGTTCTCAATATACTGTTTCATTTACCACATCTTATAACTACAATTGAAGAAAAACCACAAAAGAGATTATGTTCTGCAGTGTTTGATTTTCTGCAACATTTACATAATGATAGGACTGTAATACATTGTGCTTCAAGCAGTCGTGACCTAGTAGATAAATGTACTGGCTCAATAATATTTACTCTCAACATACAACAAGATGCAAAATAATGTATTATGCTCATTCGGAGAGTTTTAGAAGAAAAAGAAGTAACTATATATATATATATTTTTTTTTATTTCCTCATCACCATAGCGTCTGCAAATCTTGGACTGGTCAATCTATCCGCCCTGCGGTCTACTGCATTCACCCGGGGCCCTGGAAAAGCCAGGTAGGACCATCACCTCTGAAGGTGCCTTGGTTTAATCAATGGAATGCTTGACCAATTCCTTGGACGCTACACCATTTTGAAAAAGCAGCCCAAATTACGGATGCACTTCCCATTTTACATTCCACATCTGAGTGGCAAACCCAGACTGCCGCCCTGACCCAGTCTTTAACCTTCGGAGGTAGTGAGTCAATCCACTTCTTGCAGACTTCCCTCCGTGAAATAAGTATCAGATAAAATAAAAACCCACTCTGCTCCCGCCTTAAGAGGTTGAGCGTTATCATGTCAACTCTCAAAAGAACTAACAGTGGATTCATAACAATCACCACCCGAAGATGTCTCTCAGGATAAACTCTATACCACTCCAAAAGTCCTATATCCTGGGACACAGGAAGAAAATAGGATCATCGTTAGCTTCCACAAAACCACACCTTCTGCACTTGGGAGCGGGCACAGGGGCAAACGTAACTATTTTAAATGGTGTGCATTAAAGCCGGTTGATGGTAAAAAAGTGATTTCTTTTTAAGTACGCTGGTTTAACAACAGAGTATAGGAGCTTCGGAGAGTGAGATGTGACTGGTAAAAGATCCACCTCTTGAAAGACATCTCCCCACAAGTACGGACGTTTTAGATTCTTCTTTTCATCTGCGGTCAAGAGTCGCAAACCAAGAAGACAGTTGCACGAATTTAAACCTAGACAGTCTATCTCCAACTTTCACTCTAAGGAATTACCAGGAGTGCAGCCAATAAGTTGTCATCAAATCTACCCAGATGGTGATCCCAGCCCACTTTAATGGGGGAGTAAGCCCATCCTTCATACAGCCCGGGGTGCCTGGGGAATCCCATATTGGGGCAAAGTCTGAGTAATAACCTGTGGTAAGCATTTACCTGATCCTGTACCATAGACTCAGTATGGACCTTAGGACTTTCAACCGCACCTTTTTGAAAACCTTTGGGGAACCAAACTTATTCAAGAATCCCTCAGCACACACTGCTCTAACCATTTCACCCAGAACCATCCCCCAAGTCAAATTATCGGGTTTCCCTATTAACATTCAGACATTATTGAACTGGAACACTGCACAGTACAAATTAAAATCTGGGAGAGCCAGGCCGCCCTTCTCAAACCTATGTCTAACCTTTCGCCAAGCCAGGCTGACCCCCGTAGCAGCCCATATAAAACAAACTATTTTCTCCTGAATTTTATCAACACTAGGCTATGGAAATGGAAGAGGGATGCAATTAAAGAGCTAGGTCAATTTAGGGAGGATCACCATCTTAATTAAGTTCACACGCCCATAAATTGTTCCACCTGGAATGCAATAAATCTATCTCCCTAGCAACTCTTTTTAGATTACACTTGGGTATTTCTTCCACCTCATTTACAATTGAGATCCCTAAATATTCAATGTCCGAGCTGACCCTCCCACTCTATCCTTTAACATTCCAATACATCACTACAGTTTTGGAGTTATTGATGAAATATCCTGAGAAAGCACCGAATTCTGCTGCCAGCTGTTCTACTCTCGGGATAGTTATGGCGGAGTCTGAGGTATATATCAACAAATTATCAGCATATAGCACGATTCTGCTGTGATAAGATGATGAACTGAAAGGGACAAACTGTCCATCTGTTCTTAGAATCTGTGCCAAGGGCTCAATATAAATATCAAACAACAGGGGCAATAGAGGGCAACACTACCGTGTACCCCTTGTTATACTGAAACTGGTGGTTAGCATACCATTAAGGAGAATCTTCGCTGCCAAGTCCTCCTACAGCATCTGAAGGGCAAATGCAAAGCCCGGGCCAAATCCCATGGCTCCCAGAACTTCCTATAAGTACTGCCAACACACCCAATCAAATGCCTTTGCCGCGTCAATTGCAATAATGGACAAGGGAACTGAGCAAGTCGCAGCAAGATCTATTTTACCTATAAGTTGTTGCGTGATCTCCTGAATCTGCCTCTTAGGGATGAACCCTTTCTGATCTATATAGATCAGCTATGGGCCAATCTTAGCTAATCTCCCTGCCAGAATGTTCATAAAGAATTTATAATTGGCATTCAGCAGAGAAATTAGGTTGTAAGAATCTGCTTTGCTGGGATCCCCAAAGGGTTTCAGAACCAAGACTATTGTGGCTTCCTTCCACGTTTTTGGGATCTGCCCTCCCTGACGATATATTGAATTGAACTGAACTCTCCAAAACTTGAGTAAGTTCTTCCATTAAAAGTTTGTACACTTCGATGGGCAGGGCATCAGGGCCAGCGGCCTTACCAATCCTACCCTGCGATAACCATAAACGGATCTCGTCCTTAGCGATGGGGGCATCAAATCCTTCTCTAAGCTCCATTGTCAATCACAGCAATTGCACTTTCCTTTGCCAAACCTTAAGTGAGTCTTGGTTGGGGCCAGCCTCCTCTGCATATAACTTGGCAAATAGGGATATAAGGCAAGACTGTATTTCTTCTGTCTTATCAGTGACATCACCCCTGGGGTTAACTACTAACTGCCTGATGGAATTTCATAACCTATGTGCCATGGCTTTCCATGCTAGTAACACCCCCGCTTTCTCACCGTACTCAAAGTTCCTCATACACCCAGCTTGCCATTGTTCTCTACACGTCTGATCTAATTTAATCTTACAGTTCAGTCTCACCTCTTCCAATTGCCTTAGCAGCTGCTCCCTTCCTGCATTCAACCTAGGGCCATGCCACTAAAGATAAGCCTCCAAGGCACCCACTCCATCTTTCATTCTCTTCAGATCTAATTTCTCAGTCTTACTCTTCAAATGGGCCAGATTTTGCAACACCCCTCTAATATACGCCTCAAAGGCATCCCAGACCACATCCGGAGAAGTAGATCCCACATTGTCAAAAAAATAGCCGCACTGGCTCTTTTTAAGGCCGCGAGAACCCTGAAAGGATAGCCCTTTTTTGCATCCAACTTGCCCTTGCGAGGCCACTGTGGCCTTTTTGGGAAAGAGTGACCGCAGCATGGTCTGAGGTATGGGCAGGTAAAAAGTAATCCAGTCTAGAAAACTTGCAATATTTTTTGCTATGGAATACAAAGCCTTGTCTGGCTCCCATCACATGTCTCCAGACATCAAGCAAAGCTAAATTATAGAGCATATTTTTAAGAGCCTGCTGCACCCTAGGGGCATGGGCATAATTCTTTGAAGTAGACCTATCCAGAGTAGGATCGAGAAGGACATTAAATCCCCCTTGATAATTATTGGGGATGTAACCTCCATTAGGTTCCACTCCAAGTTTGATAGATGATGAGGGCCATCGACGTTAGGCATGTAAAAAATGGAAAAACGAACTCAACACTCCCGGAGCCCAACATTGCCATAATCCAGCTCCTCGAGATGTCAGTTTTGGAGGATTTTTTTGCAACCCTTATGATATCAATTGCAACACCCTTACAATGATCAGTCTGCTCAGAGACTACGCTATTTTCTATCCTACTGCTCGTAGAGAAAAGGGCCCTACACTTGCTATCAGCTAGATGGGTTTCCTGCAGAAGGATAACATTAGCCTGACTTTCTTCTAAGAATCTCATAGCTAACCTGTGCCAATGCTTTGCCCTGAGGCCATTTACATTCCAGGACAAGAAAGTTAACTCATTGGTCCCCCCCCCATTAAGATACTTGTATTTAGTGCTATGCAGGCCTACCTGCAATGCTTTGTTCATATACACAGGCGATATTGAGGACTTATTTTTTTAATTTTTTTACCACTGCTCTCTACCTCATGCCCCACCCCAAACCCATCCCTGTGACCCCTCCCCCCACCCTGGGGAACCCTTCCCTTTATTTTTAGATATAAACGCCTAGTGGCCTTCTCTCAGAAGGTACTACGATAATGAGATAGCAACTATGGCGGGCCCACACCCTCCCCTGCAAAACCCATCCCATGTAGATTGAATCAAAAACCTGTTTCTTCACTAATTATATCTTATTCAACCCATCCACTTCCTCCACTGATCGATCGTTGTATATATGATTGTTCCACATTATCCGAAACATGACAGGGAATTTCAATTGCGCTTTGGCACCAAACTTATTTAGCTCCTCCATCCTCTTCCCCATTCAAACTGCTTCTGGTCAGTGACATGACCAACATTTGATCTGATGGAAAATGAGTAGGTACCAGTTAAATGGGAGCTATTTCTCAATGCTGCAGTCAAAATCACCTCCTTTACCATATATGAAAGAAAGTTCATTAGGATTTTTGTGGTCTCTGCCTTTGGGTGTTCCTTTTGAAGGGGTCCCTATGCACACGCTGAATTTCAGAATCCAGATTGATGTCTGGTCTATCCTTGAGAGCTGTATCCTGGAGCAGCGAGATTACATATGCCTTGATATCTGAACCCTCAGCGGACTCAGGGACATTTAAGAGCCTAAAGTTGTTCCTACGAGTGTTATTTTCAAGCCTCTCAAGATCTTCCTTCAGGTCCTGGTTTTGTTTAGACAGATTACTTACACCAGCAGAATGTCTTGCTACATCCTGCCACATGGTGGTCAACTCTTTCTCCAATACTCCATCTCGAACAAACACCTCCGTAAAGTTTTTGTACTAAAGCTACACAGGAGGCCTGAATATACGCCTGATTCTGCTCAGAAATCTTGAATCCACTCCTAATCTCTTCTTAATCCAAAGAGGATAGAAGCCAAGGGCTCCTCTGGAACCACCAGAGGCGTATTCCCTATATGCATTTCCCACTGGGGAGACCCTTCCCTGAGACTATGCTTGTCAGCAGCTGCAAGGGCTTCAAACCTGTTGAAAGTAGAGACCGGGATCAACGCCAGACTATTAACACTTTCAGGTAGGCCATTGTTGACCTCAAGGGACAGACCAGTCTTTATTACATTATCAACTGCAGCTTCACTGATGATCTGAGTGCTGATGCCTTATGTCCCCCAACTCCTCTTTCCACACTTTGAGTGACTGGTGATGCAAGGTCCTTATAGTAGGATTTCAGAGAAGGAGTAACCTTTACTTTATAGGAAGGCGCTCTCCTGCCCCTGCCCCTACTCCCTGGGATCTTCCCACAAGCAGCTTGTCCCACTCTCTCTGGGTTTGCATCAAGATCGTCCTCGCCAACAACCGACCTGGGCAGCGCACTTTGGCTGTTGGCACTTTGGCTTCTGATGTCAGAGACTAATACTACAGGAGGAGGCTGCAACACTGGCCCCACACCAGATATTGCTGGAATATCCCTAGCATGCATAGTATACCTGCAGATTTTCCCTGCAGGTTTAATAGCTCCATAGACAGGACAGGCAGCAGGATCCTTACCACACAAAAAGAGCCCCAAGCGTTCAGCACGTCCTTTATAAATAAAGGAGAGTCTTCTACCTCCTGAGGGAGAGTATCTTCCTGCTCTTACTAGAGGCCAAAATGAAAAGCACCGCTGATAGCCCAGACACATGCCCAGTGCGTGTGCTGACACCTCCTCTGCCATCCCAGAACAGCACAGTTGCCACCCGGCAGCGGCAAAGCTCCCGTGTGGTGCAGTCCTGAGCGAGAGAGAGCTGACTCCTGCTGCAGATGCTGCCGATATCAGTGCATGTCGTTGGACCCCAATCATATGGAGCCAAGTGAGTTGCGAACAAAGAGAGTGGTTGAGGGGCCCGCCTAATATTGCAAAAACATCTCTTCTGGAGGACCGCAGCCAGTTAGCTGGCAGCCGCCATGTTCCCCGTCAACCGGATATCCGATGTAGAAGAAGTAAATATTGATGAGTTATTTTGACTGAGTTACATGGAACCATGACTGTGAAGATTGCTCTTTTACATCCACCACTCAAATAAATTCTGAGCGATTAGGGTACTTAACACTATCAGATTGAAAAACTGTGCCTTTGGCAGATTGTTTAAAAACACAATCTCAAACATGACCTGCCCAAGTTCTAGATCAGATCTTATGTCTACGTTGCATTTACAAAGGACTGAAAAATACCTTATATTAATGTTACAACGGTACAGAGCAGATGGATCTAAACTGGAAACCCAAATTACAAACTTCAAAGCTGGACAAATATCAATTTCTGAAACAACTTACACTAATTTGGCTATAATCTTTCACATTGGATCTAGTATAACATCCAAACACTACACTGTCTATTTAAAGAGTGAAACTGGATGGATGAAATGCAATGACAGCAACCTTATTTTCAAACCAATACTGCCTTTCAATATATGAAATTCTTACCTTTTGTTTCTTCAACTAAAGCTCTAAGGAGTATTTCTAAAAAAAAAGTAATGTACAATGTTTCTTCTACATTGATCGTCAGTGTTTTAGACATCATTCGGCCTATTAGGGATGATGTCTTTAAAAAGTTCTCAAAAATTCGCCAGTCCTTTTATCTTCCACAAAGGAGTTAACATAACATCTGGATACTACACTGTCTAATTAAAGAGTAAAACTGGATGACACAATGCAATCTCTGCAACCTTAAATTGAACTCAAAACTGCCTTTCAAACTACAAAATTATCACCTTTTGTTTCTTTAACCAACATTCTACGTACTGTTTGTGGAAAATAAGTAATATAAGGGATTTTATGTGCATGGACCATCAGCGTTTTAGACATCATTTAGCCTACATGGGTTGTTTTCAAAAGGATCTCTAAAATTCAAGTGTGGGTTATTTTTATTAGTAAAAGTCTACCAGTTATAATATTAAAAGAAATATTTTTAGGATAGGTTTGTTTAGATTAGTTTACTAACTGTAGGTAAAACAACTAATAAACAAATTGTAGTGAGTGCAATGCATAGTGTCACTTATCTATAGTGAAATACTGTGAAGGTTATTTTCTATAATCTATGTGATTGGTTTGTCCACACTGTTCAAGGATGAATATTCATACAGTACATCGTTTATGGTGAACAGGTATAAAAGCTGAAAACAGTAAAAACGTGAAAAACAGGAAAGCAATCTGTTTTACTGTCTACTGTTATGTTTGTGGAGTTTTGTAAATGAAATGCTAATTTATATTTGTATTCATTTTCTTTTTGAACAGTGGTTGGAGTTTCATCTCTTCATATGTGTCAACCTACTTGCAGTACCACATGAATATTTGTTTGAAATACTCTTGGAGTGGGTCTTGTCGCACATGCAATTTATTGCCGTTTTGCTAAGGGTTGGTCCTCTAAAGAACTATGATCAACAAGGTAAGGCAACTGATTCTCAATGACATCAGATGCCATTTGATTGGAAAATTATGGGAAAATCTTTATGATTGTTTTTATCCCCACTGTTCAAGGATGAGAATGTATTCAGTATATTTATTATGGTGTACAAGTACAAAATATGAGATCAGTAAAAAAAGGTAAAAGGACATACTTTAGTATAATGAGAAACACTATTAGAGCATAATAAATATGATCTGATTGATTTATAGTAGGAACTTATGCACTGCCAAAGCTAAACGTTTTCCAACGGATTTTGCAAAGGTAATACTAACATATTTATGTTCTATTCCTTTTGTTTTTAAACAGATGATGTACACCTATTGAAATAAAGTAATTTAGTAATGATTTATTTTTGACTACACAGTAACAGTGTAAAAGTAAACATCAAGATAGAGTTTCACAGAGCCAGGGAGACATCCACACACATCCTGACAGAGGCACCCATACTTCCAGTCAGTTACTCATTCAGTCACTCACAGACCCACTCAGTCACTGATATGTCCAGTAACATATTCATTGACTTATGAATACTTCTACTACTACATATACTCACTTACCATAAAGATATTCACTCACTCACTTACTCGCTAATACAAGTATTAACACATGTACTCACTCACCCACACAGTAAATCATATAACCACTCAGTCATGCACACAATGATTAACACACCTATACACTTTCCCATGTAATTACTAATACACCCATTCACTCATCCATGCAGGTAGAAAGCCATCCACTTACTCCTATAAACAGTAACACATGCACTCACTTACCTATACAGCTACTAACACAGCCAGTCAGTTAGTTATACAGCTCCTGTTGTACATATCCATTATCACATACAGGCACTGATTCAGCCACTTACTCACTCGTACAGGCACTCACACATCCACTTACTCACTGTTACAGACATTCACGTACCCAATCACTTACCCTTATATATACTCACACACCCATTTACACATTGATACAGACAGCGAAACACCCAGACACACACTAATGTATATACACTGACACAGCCACTCATTTACCCATACAGCTGCTTACACACATACTCACTCACCCATCTAGGCAATCACACAATAACTTACTTACCCATACAGTCACTGACATAGCCAATCATTAACTGATACAGTGAATTATATACACATCCACTCACTCAGTCATAGAGGCACTTTCACACCCATTGAATTACTTAACCAGTCATTCACACAGTCACTTATTTATCAAGACGCCAGTCATTCAGTCACTCACTTACTCATACAGTCACTCACAGATGCACTCAATCACTTATACAACCACACACACAGCCACTCAGTCATTCATATAGCTGCTCACAACCAGTCTCTCACTCATATAGGTACTCACTCACCCATTCAGCCACTCACACAGTCAGTAACTTACCCATATAGCCACTTGTACACACACTCACTAACCCATACAGCTACTGACTCACATACTCACTCACCCATACAGCCACTCACACACCCACTTACCAACCCAAACAGCCAGCGACCTCTAAAGTCAATCACATACACACTTACTCACCCATACAGCCACTCACACACCCACTCACTCACCCATAATGAGACTCACACAGGCACTCAGTCACAATACATCCAGTCACATATCCACTCACCCACCCATACAGCCACTCACACTGCCTCACACTCACCTATATAGCCACTCACACACTCACTCACTTACTATACAGCCACTAACATAGCCACCCACTCACCAAAACAACTACTCTCACACGCACTTATACATCCATGCAGCTACTTAAACACCTACTTATTTATCCATACAACCACTCACACACCCACTCGCACACCCATACAGCCACTGACACATCCTTTAACTCACCCATATAGTCACTTGCACTCCCACTCACTCACGCAAGCAGCCACTCAAGCACCAACTCACTCACCCATACAGCTACTCACACATATACTTACTCCCCCATACAACCACTCATTCACCCAGTATCATACTCATACAGTCACTCACACCTCCAGTCACATATTGATAGAGCCACTCACAGAGCCAGTCACTCACTCATACAGCTACTAATACAGCCACTCAATCACTTGTAGAGCCACACACACCCAGTTAGTCACCCATATAGCTGCTCACACAGCTAGTCACTCATTCATGTAGCCATTTACACCCCGTCAGTCAGCCATACAGTCATTTACATACTCAGTCACTCACCCAAGTAGCTACTCAAACACCCATACAGCCACTCACACATGCACTTACTGACCCATACAACCACCCACAATCCAGTATCAAACTCATACAGCCACTCACACCCCCAGTCACACCCCGATAGAGCCACTATCAAAGCCCATCACTCACTCATACAACTACTAGCACAGCCACTCAATCACTTGTAGAACCACACACACACTTAGTCACCCATATACCTACTCACACTGCTAGTCACTCATTCATGTAGTCACTTATATCCCCAGTCAGTCAGCAATACAGCCCTTTACACACCTGGTCACTCACCTATACAGACACTCATCCACCCACTTACTCAGTTATACAGCCACTAACACACCCAGTTAGTCACTTTCATTCTCTTTCTTATACGTATACAGACATATAGTTTATCTTTTATTAAACCATTAAAGGTGGCTCTAAGAAGAACCTTTTTTCCCCTGAACTTTTTTCATGTTTTGTAACATAAAATGGCAACTGGAAAACATATTAACTGGAGACACTCAAAGATATGATAACAAGTGTCATGTTTGCAATAATGTCAAAGGAAAAAAACAGGTATTTTTCTTTGTTGCTTGCAGAGCTGCAGTAACCAATTGTTCATCCACTGTGAGGACATTTTTGCACTCCAAACAAAATGTCCCTATTTTTCTAAGTTCTGGGGAGTTCTCTGGCAGATGTTGCTCAATTTTGGTGAGAATTGGCTCTCCTCATGAAATTGGAGTTGCAGTAGAAGTAGATGGGTCTCCTGGAGTGTGCTCCCTTTACATGCTTGAGATGCGGTTCCTGTGTTTTTATCCAGTTGGGTCAAAATACTTGTGGTTCCACTTGAGTATTTCTTAGATGCCCCCTTGGAAAGAGCCTTTTCACATAATGAGCTCTTCACATGCTTAGCCACTGTTTTTTTCTGCTCAGAGGGGAAACAAAAGAAATCCCAGGCAATGGATTGCCACTTTTCTGGGTTTCCTCATCAGACAAATTCTCTTCTTCATGGTGTGGATCTTTCTGCTCACTACCACCAGATGCCATTTCATTTTTTAATGAAAACTAAAAAACACACTCAAAGAACACTTCCAGTATTGGAAAAGAGAAGAGAGTACAAAAGATGCTTCCAATCTCACCACAAGAAGTGTGAGAAAGAGAAAACCATCTGGATCCTTCACTTCTAGGATAATGAAAATCGTCTTGTCCAATGAAATCTCTTTCTTCCGTAGTCATGTGATATTCACAATTGCCGATATCATTGCAAACACTTGCGTTGTCGCCCACCTCTTCCAGGTGACCCCTTCTCCCACCACATCATGAATATGTTTGCACAGGTGGGGTAAATGAGGTCCCCATCACCGTTCCCTGTAACTGTAAATATATTTCATTATCAAGAGGATGACATTATGTGTAAGACAATAATGCATCAGTTCCAACATGATTTGAGTACGGTCAAAAAGCTCAATTGGTCTATCCCTCAAAAAAGTAGCAGCATGCAGCTATTCCATTCCCATGATATAGTGATGTGTGTAATGATATAACATCCAGTGTGACCATGATATAGCTTGGTTACCATGATATGCCATCCATTTTTTAAGGAAATCAGTGGAATCTAGTGGTCTAAGGTAACTATAACTCGATCCCCCACCATGCACAGTTTTCTCATCAAAAATTTTAGTGCAAATGTTGCAGTTATATTATGCATGATGTCATAGAAGATGTCATTACTGATGTAATATGTAGGGGTTAGTAGTAGTGCATGGTGAGGGAGCAAGTTATAGTTACTTTGAAGCACGAGCTATAGTGTCTTGAGATCAGTATAACTATAACTGTTGAATTTCTATGCTTCTGTGCATTTAAAATCTGAACCTAACTATAATGTCCCTTTAAACTTTGTTTTTTGCTGTGAATTTTTAGTTGTTTTTAACGTTAAGTAATATTAAATTACCTTACATCAATCCGACCTTTGCCACTCACAGCCTTCAGATGTGTGCAGCAGTAGTTGGCCGCAGGACCTGGCCTGCAACCAGTCTCTGTGACCAACCCCCTGTAGGCACCCAACCGTGAGCCCTGCATGCATGGAGGGGGTTCGCCTGGCCAAATCATAAAAGTGGGGGGCACGTGGCCCCTCTTCCTGGCCAGAATTTGGCCCTTGGGACCTGATCCCCTGGGGTCTGGACAACTATAAGAAATGGACGGGAGCTGCATGACCCCCTTCCCTGGGGTCCAACCAATCCATGAACCAAAGAGAAGAGCGGCCACATGCCTCCCCTTCCCAGACCAATTTTGACCCCAGGGACCCCATTCCCTGGGGTCCAGCCAAATATTGGATAGGAAGGGGGCCATGTAGCTCCTCTCCCCATGCCAATTTTGGCCCAAGGAACACATTCCCGGGGCCCAGCCACTTCTTCCAGCGTGCCCTGGAATCACCCAGGTCACAGAGTGTGCAATTTTGTTGACTGAGGTGGGAGCCCCCGTGGTCTCATTGCCCCCACACGCAGGGAGCAGCAGGAAAAGCTGCTCCCAGCATGCAAGAACAATTGTTTAATCTTTTTTCCTGCCCACTTGACAGCAACCAGGAAAATACTCATTAGTTCATTTAAAAACTCAGGAGGTGGTGGTCTCTGGGGCTGTAAATAGACTTTGGAGGGGGTGCCGAGCCGCCCTCCCTCACCACAATTTTGGCCTACCTCAGGGTGGTGTCGGTCCCTAGGGCCAATTTTGACCATGAGGAGGGGTGCCACATGTGCCCCCCTTCCCAAATTACTAATTATAAATTGCCCACTGGACCTGGCCCACCGGGGGGCAAGGTTAAACAAATGCGCAAAACCAATTTTTTGTGTTTTTTAATTTTCCTGGGGATTTGTGGATCCTATGTGCTTTTTGCCATGAATATGTTTAAAAAAAATGCTTTTTTGCCCCCTCTGTGGTCCCTGGGAGAACCCACCACCAGGCCTAGTGAGTCAGATTATTCCTACCCTGCCCCCTTCTCTCTTTTTAAAAACTTTCTGGGGGGACTTGGCTGAGTTCAAGTTCCAAAATGGCTGCCGGCACTTTCCGGTTGAAGTGTTGGCACCCAATTAGATCTCAGCATGAGATCTGTCGGATGAGCAGAGGATTTGCATCCCTAGCTATCTATTTCTTTTTTGTTTAATAACTTCAAAACTACTGAATGTGTTTACACCAAATCACAAAAAGTGCTCTTTCTGGGCCAAAACCTAGCTTTCTGCCATATTTGGTGGAATTCCGTTCAGCGGTTCGGGCCGAAGTCATGTAAAAAAACTCTTTGGGAAATTGCATTGGAAAAAGCATTTTGGGCTCCAATTTTCTCGGCCCCTGCATGATTTTGAACATGACTACAGCCTGAACCGCTGGATGGAAATACATCAAGTTAGCTAGCACTTGGTCCAGAAAGAGTGATTTTTGTGATTCGGTGTAAATCTGTTCAGTAGTTTTGGACATATTAAAGAAAAAACAAATTGGAATATCTAGACGCGCAAACTCTCCATGTATCCTACTAATCTCATGCAGAGATCTGATTAGCTGGCTGACTTAGGGCGAACAAAGGAAACAGAAGGAGATGATGGACGGAATGCTGAAACTTTTCAGACACTCAATCCCAGTCACAGATCTGGGTTGAATCCATCATCAGGTCTGAACTGAGGTGGCGAAGTGAGCTAAAGAATGATGGATTCATCCCAGATCTGTAACTAGGGGTGATTGTTTGTAATGGCAATTCCCTTAGGAAATTTTACCCACACCTACAGCCCGAACCATTGAATAGACTTACACCAACTTTGGCAGGGAGGTAGAATTCCATTCAATGAAGTGCTTTTTGCTTATTTGGTGTGAATCTATTCAGTAGTAGTTGAGAGAAATGTGAGTTTAAAATTATAGTGACGTTTCTGTCTGCAGATATTTTGCTGAGGTTTCGGGATGAATCGCAAATGCACGTGTGAACTGGAATGCGCTGATTGGCTGGATGCAACCTGAACAGAAAGTTGTCGCAACCATTTTATTGATCAGGAACCGTTCTCAGGGCTGCAAATTTGTGTGAAAGGCCACTTAAGGGGTCAGGGTCGAAATACTCTGACCCCATGGTTGAGAAATGGGGGTGTTAGTGACACAAGCTATGCTAAGTTATGTTTCCAAGTTATGTTTCCAAAATAGATTTTTTAAATTGTGCACAAAATACGCAATGACACCACGACCACCAGCATAGCCCCCTGTGTACCACTGTGGGGACATCGCGAATATCGATGTTGTCGCAAAGATTGGTGAATCATTAATTCACATTGTTATAGAGATATTGAGATTTTGATAAATGCTTTCATAGATTTATTTATATAGTGAGCTATCTACTGTGATGGCTGGAATTAATTATATAGTTATAATTTTTTTATGTGGTCTTGGCTCTTGAATTCCTGCTTTTGCTTTCTGCGTTCACAACTTAACCATGGGGATCACGATGACCGACGTCATCTCGATCTCCAGCCTCATTGCAAAAACAGAAAATAGGTTTTAGAGATGGTTGTTCTAGAGATACACTAGAAAAACATGAGTTTGAAGTGTACAGTAATAAACCCCGAGTGTGTAAAATACTGTAATATGTGTTTTCACTTTACGGAAAAGGTGCCAACATCGCAGTTAATGCGACGTTGCCACATCCCAAATCACCGCAAAAACGGAAAATCGGTCTGAAGGTTGTTTTTTAAAGAAACGTAGTACAAAAATATGAGTTGAAACATGCTTTGAAAGAAGTATATATTTAGTAATATGTGTAGTTCAATGTTCAGAATGTTTATTTTTACATATTATTTTTGGATGTGTTAGTGGTCATTGAATGTCTGCTTTTGTTTTCCGTTTGCGTGACGTTTCGGCTGGGATTGCGATTACCACCGTCATCGTGGTCTCAGGAGTCACAGGAAAAAGATGATATTGTGAAGTTAAAAAGATAAAATAGGTTTTAGGGATGTTTTTTTGTAGAAACTCTCTAGAAAAACATGACTTTGGAGAAGAGTGTAAGAAACCCCTAGTGTGTGAAATACTGTAATTTGCATGTTTTACACTTTATGTTAAGGGCCTGATCGTCGTGGTTAACGACGTCATCGCGATGTCCCGAATAACTGCGAAAACAAAAAATAGGTCTGAAAGATGGTTTTTAAAGGAACTTAGTGATAAAATATGAGTTTAAAAAT
The DNA here is from genome assembly GCF_964204655.1 of Triturus cristatus. Classification (NCBI taxonomy): domain Eukaryota; kingdom Metazoa; phylum Chordata; class Amphibia; order Caudata; family Salamandridae; genus Triturus; species Triturus cristatus. The sequence goes on from NC_140588.1 coordinate 518,596,622, forward strand.
GCTGTGAAAGAAGTGTGTATATAGTAATATGTGCAATGCACTGTTCAGAAAGGATTTTTTCAAATATTATTTTTGGATGTGTTGGTGGCCATTGAATGTCTGCTTTTGTTTTCCTTTATCGCGACATGTCTGCGGGAAATGCATTATCGTCGTGAAGATCCCCAATAATGAAAGAAAAAAAAACATTACGAAAAAAAACTTCACAATATTTTGGGTAGTAGGGCAGCTCTGACATGAGCCGTTGCATTGATTTTGTGTATATGGCTGCTCCACAGAAGACTGGATGCAGAGTTTCAGGTTACTTAGAAACAACCTGTTGCCTTCATCTGCAAGGGTCACTCCATCTTTATATACATTCTCAGCATGTCAAATGCATATTGTTGTTATAGATACAGCCCATGCAATGGTCTCTGAGGAATGCAGAAACAGTTTTATTAATATGTTTCCTGGCTTTATCAATCTGTGAACAGAATTGATCTGACCACTTCTATTTCTGTCTTTGGTATACATTAGAGTACACCAAGACATTGTGAGGAAGACGTGACATCCGTTCTGCAAAGGTTCTTTCATTCGGATTTCCAGCCGTACCCCAGTCAATATGCCTAGGTGATTGCCACCACAGTGCACAATCGTGAGGTGAGGAGCCTGGGAAGCCACAATTGATTTAACCAAAGCCAGCAACTGATGAAACTTTAACCCTCTCTGGCCAAACTAAGTAATCTCCACATTTGGAAAACCCAAGTCCCTGTCAATACCTCTCTTTTTTGCAGCCTCTTGAGCCCAATGGATATAGCTGAGGCCCACAATCCATACTCTAAGCATTTTGAAGTGAAGGGGCAGTAGTAGTCAGGAGAAAGTTGAAGCTGAATGGGGTAGTTTTCCAAAGTAGAAGCAGTTAACATTGAGTTTTTGTTGTTGTAAAAATATATATTTCATTGAATGCTGTAAGCATGAAAATTAATGAAGTTAGCTTGTGTTTTGGATGCCTTAGCGAGAAGTCATATTATTGACAGTTGTTTAGGAAAATAAATGTATTACAGACATGAATATGCTTCTAAATCTGTGGAATAAAGCACACCTGCTGTACCTTATTTGGAAGTAGCGTTTTCCTTCTAGAATGTGTTATGAAGTTGTGACCCACTAGTTGCACTGGGTTGCTAGCTACACTGAGCTAAGAGTGTATTGGGGGAAGGTTGTTAAAAGGAACACAATTTTTTTTAAAGTTGAGGAGTGATGACACAATTTAAGTAATGGCAAGATTTGATTACTAACTCAGGACTCTGTAATAAACTCTTGCGTAGTATTTAAATAAAAAAAATGAAGCTAGATATACGTTTGAACTCCCGTTTGTTTTGTGATTTCTCCTCGATCATCGCAAATACATTGTGAACACACATAGATAGGAATCTTTTTCAAAGAGAGGGAAAGGGTTAACAGATACTAACCATTCACAAGAGAAGATAGTTAGTCTAAAGTAAAAGACATGATTTCATTTGCTTTCACAGTATGAAATGCATGACATGGTGCATTCCATACCATGCAGGAATGTGCTGCAGTGGTCTCACTGTAGCAGACTGTCTTAAGACTCTCCTATGAGTCTTAGACAGTCTCCGCAGTGACACCCCTAAAGATCCGCTTGCCTGCCCACCATGGATTACAGTTGTAATCTGGTGGAAGGACGTACTACAGGCTGGCAGTCCTCCTATCAGCACGGCGGTTGAGGGCCAAGAGGAGGACCCCAAACTAGTAATCAGGCCCTGACTGTCCCTCATTCATGCACTGCTAACAAACAAAGTGTAACTTACCATAAACTTTTAAACCACAGCAAAAAATAAACTGACAAATACTCTCCACAGAAAATTATAATAGACTTTTAACAGGCAATGTTAGAAACAATACTTAAACTGCAACCATTTACAGCCATACAAGGCTGCTATTACCACTATAACCAAAGCATTTGGAGGCATCTTCAGAAATCTACACCAAGGTGCCGATTCGGATCCTGGAAAAATTTCCCCCATCCGAATTGAATCTGGACTTTTTTCCGTCCGAATCGTACAAGTAGCGTACAAACTGCCAAGTACGATTCGCATGGGAAAAAGTCCATACGAATCACATCAGGAAAATTTCCCCACACGTCCTTGGGCCGGAAATTGTGTCCGACACATCCCCGGACGATTTACCGTACGAATCGGAAACATGAAGTCCGACCGCGCAAGTACGATCACTCCCGTCCTTTCGATTTCACAACTGTATGGAAAAAACACCGTACGGACCGAACTCCCATAGCAACCATGGAGACACGTGCCCGCATACGCGCCGAACACCCCACCACAGACCCCGCATGTACGCGCAAAACGCCCCCCGGCCGCAGATGTATGCGCCGAACCCCCACCAGTGTATGCATGGAGCGTACCCCCACCCATGTATGCATGGAGCGTACCAACTCCCCACCCGTGTATGTACGGACCGTACCCCCACCCGTGTATGCATGAAGCGTACCAACTCCCCACCCGTGTATGTACGGACCGTACCCCCACCCCACCCGTGTATGTATGGACCGTACCCCCACCCGTGTATGCATGGAGCGTACCAACTCCCCACCCGTGTATGTACGGAGCGTACCCCCACCCGTGTATGAATGGAGCGTACCAACACCCCACCCGTGTATGTACGGACCGTACCCCCACCCCACCCGTGTATGTACGGACCGTACCCCCAGCCCCCCCTGTATGTACGGACCGTACCCCCACCCGTGTATGCATGGAGCGTACCAACTCCCCACCCGTGTATGTACGTACCGTACCCCCACCCCACCCGTGTATGTACGGACCGTACCCCCACCCGTGTATGCATGGAGCGTAACAACTCCCCACCAGTGTATGTACGGACCGTACCCCCACCCCACCCGTGTATGTACGGACCATACCCCCACCCGTGTATGCATGGAGCGTATCAACTCCCCACCCGTGTATGTACGGACCGTACCCCCACCCGTGTATGAATGGAGCGTACCAACACCCCACCAGTGTATGTACGGACCGTACTCCCCACCCATGTATGTACAGACCATACCCCCACCCCACCCATGTATGTATGGACCGTACCCCCACTCGTGTATGCATGGAGCGTACCAACTCCCCACCCGTGTATGTACGGACCCTACACCCAGCCCCCCTTGTATGTACGGTGCGAAACACCACCACCGATGGACGGTGCGGACCAACACCCTGCCCGTGTTCGTACGCACCCTACCCCAGGCCCACACACCAGCACCCTCACCCAACATCGCGCATGTACGAGTCGTACTAAGCCATAGCAAAGGACAGCACTGTACAACAACATGGCCCATGTACGCACCGTACAGACGCTAAAAACACTCCTACTGAACCAGGACAAACCAAAAAAACACAAGGAGAGTCAATTCGAGGCACACAACACCACAAAACATATCCAACAAGGCCAAATACATCCTATACACTGACCTGCAACTGACAAACAGATAAACAGAGGCCCAAACCACTACCACTCCTCATAACACACCCACTTAAAGTTCAAACACAGCCACACCCACAAATGGACCAATAAAAAGGCCCAACACACACAAACCATGATCCCTTGCAACAGATCCACTGCTGCCAGACCCCAGAGACAACGCACTGCACCATACTTCAACCATCAATACACCTTACACTTGCACTCCTTCACACAACCACCATCACAAACACACCCTCATCACATTCACACACACACACCCACACACCCACAACCATCCACACCCACACCCGCACAACCATCCACACCCACACCCCACACCATGCCCACCAACAAGAATCCAAAGTTCACAAAGGACGAGCTGGAGGCCCTTGTCGACGAAATCATCAGAGTCGAGCCACAGCTCTTTGGAACATTGGTCAGACGGACCAGCATATCCGAAAAATGTGCCATGTGGGAGAGGATAGTCAATTCCGTGAATGCTGTTGGGGCCACCAGAAGGACCATGCATGAGTGCCAAGCCAGGTGGTACGATCTGCGGAGGACGGTCCGCCGCAAAATGACGGACGACCACAACCAGGCCAACATCACTGGAGGAGGTCCGGCCCGCAGACCGGTACACTACCATCCCTGGGAGGAGAAGGTGATGGCCACGCTGCTGCCGTTGGGAGTAGACGGACTAGAAGGAGTCCGAGAGCCTGGTGAGTACACAAACAACTCACCTCACATGTGGGGAACGCCATATACAACCCAAATACCAATCATGCACGCAACCCCCCCAAAGCCAGCACCGGACACAACCACACTCCAAAAACACACACATGCCACTAGCGCCTCCATGCCCCATGCCCCAAGCAAGGCCATGCCAAGTCACAGGCCACACAAAACACCAACACAAGACAGGATGTCCCCGATGCCGGGAGGGTGGGCCTCAAAACTAACATTGAGCAACTCAGAAGCACACAACAATGCCCTCAGCCCATAAGGCTTAGGGCACAGCCATACAAACAGTGTGTCCCCACACAGTACTGTTTCGCCTGCTAATGGTTTCCACGTTGCAGGACGACATGGGTATGAAGGCACAATTTGCACATAACAGCAGCTAATGAAGACGCAGCACACTGAAAGAGTGTCAGCACACACCACCACAGCAGCAGCGCAGACTCAGACACTCCGCCCAATGGGTGCTGGCAGAGAAGAAACAAACCCACATGAACAAGCCAATGGCCTTTGCAAGACCTGCAAACTGTGTATGCCCAGGAAGCTGGGCTGAGGTGACAGAGGGTGACACACAGAGGGAGGGAGAGGGGCAGAGAGAGGGACAGAGACAGAGGTGGACACAGGGAGACAGACAGAGGGAGGGAGGAGGCTGACAGAGGGAGGGAGAAGGGGAGACAGACAGAGGGAGGAGGCTGATAGAGGGAGGGAGAAAGGGAGATAGAGGGAGACGGACAGAGGGAAGAGTCTGACAGAGGGAGGGAGAAAGGGAGATAGAGGGAGACGCACAGAGGGAGGAGGCTGACAGAGGGAGGGAGAAAGGGAGATAGAGTGAGACGGACAGAGGGAGGAGGCTGCCAGAGGGAGGGAGAAAGGGAGATGGACAGAGGGAGGAGGCTGACAGAGGGAGGGAGAAAGGGAGACGGACAGGGGGAGGAGGCTGACAGAGGGAGGGAGAAAGGGAGACGGACAGAGGGAGGCTGACAGAGGGAGGGAGAAAGGGAGACAGAGGGAGACCAAATCACCCTTGGGTGGTGTGGCCATGTCCACTTGTCAGCAGGTGGACTGTGTGCATGTAGACAAGGTTTTGCAGTGCGTGAACCCCCCCTTCGACCTTTGATGAACACTAGGCCATGTGTCAATCTGTGCACGAGTACATCCGTGCTGCAGGCCCAAACAGAACCTTACACCCAGTATACCCACCCACTGTGTTTGTCAGAACCCTGTCACAAATTGTTAAGTTACCTACCTGCATTCTCAAATAGCATGGAAAAAACAACATTTGGCCACGTACAGTGCAACACGTAAGGCGGCTCTGCATGGCTTGCTACGCCCGCTCACTACACTGCTGACTGCGTTCCAAAAAGATGCATCAACTAAGATTGTGTCACACATAGGTAAAGTGTTGAAAGCTGTGGCCAAGGGACATACCCATGCACAAGTGCACTGTGAGAGGAATGATAGCCAAATCCAACCACCCAGAGGAACTGTGCCAAATCACAAATGAATGAAACATGGATGTCGCATGTAACACAATTAACACTGTCTCTCTCACACACAGGTCAACGTCGTCGATCTCCCCCCAACACTGGGGGGGAAGACTCACAGGAGCAGGCTCTGCGTGAAGAGGACCCCACCGGCAGCGACGACTCTCACCACTCCGTGGATGACCCAGACCAACCTGGCCCCTCTGGTGTCCAACCACCTGCAGCACCTGCGTCAGGTACAACTGTGCCAACCACCACCCCCACTCCTGCCACATCCCAGGAGACACCCAGGAGCCCTGCCCGCACACAACAACACAGCCAGTCTGTCCAGGAGGGACAAGGTTCTCCGGGCACCCAGGAGGCGGCAGGCGACACCGCAAATGCCATCCCTCAGGGCTTCCGGAGACCCGATGTGCCCACAACGGCAGGCCAGGCGCAAGTGGGCAGGGGTAGTGGGAGTGAAGGACGGCGGAGGCGTGAACCTGCCCAGTTGGCTCAGGACCCGGCTATGTCACACGTCAGAAACATCCTGGACGCATACCGGCGTGACTCCAGAGGCATCGACCAGGTAGTGGGGACCCTCAATGAGATGAAGACCCTGCAGGTCGAGCATCATGCCAGGATGGAGGCTAGACTGGCAGAGCTCCTGGCGGTGCACAGGGACGTGAGCCAATCACTCCGTCAGATCGCCCAAACCCTGGCAAACCCTCCCTGTGCCACCAGGCGTAGAGCAGCACCAGAAACAGGGAGGGAGGATGAGGAGGATTCATCTGACGGAGCGTCCCTAGCACCGTCAAGGGCTGCTTCTGAGGGTCCCCTCAGCAAGGTGGGTCGTCCACGAAAAAGACCGTGAGAGTCAGCGGAACATCACCATCTCCCAGGTCACCTGGCCTGGCACCTGGCCCTCTGGCCCAACAGCAGCACAGCAGCAAAGGACATTCTCTGCCACATGGCCTTGCTGGTCACTGTCTGACCAATGTTGACAAAGACTGTGGCACAGACTCTGATGACTTTCAATGGCAAGGACACCAACTCCCCCTGTGAACTTTGGATTCTACACTCCCGCCAAGCACCTCTTGTCACCCCCCCAAACATGTACCCCAGCACTAATAAAATTCACAAGATGATGCCGTCATTTTGCATTATTCCACTACATGTGTGTGTTGTAAAGTCAAACCATGCCTGATTTCTGAAGTAACTCCAAACATCCATACCCTGGGGTCTGAGTCTGGCACAGGACACACATGGGTCACAATGTACCATCCAAGACAGACATGGAGCACCATACTCACCCGTGATGGGCCCAACCAGCTGAGGGGGTGCCCGCACAACTGTGCCTACAGACCTATTTAGAAGAGCAACAGTCATGCGCAGAGGTCAGGGATCATGTGGAGTGTCCTGGGGTGGGAGTCCCAGGTATGTGTAGACACGTGGCAGAACCATGTCCTGCATGCTTGAGTCAGGTGGATGTGGAGAATGGTGGGCCAGCCAAGGTTGGATGCATGGAGATGGCACAATTGGGTGTTGGATCACAGTGCCACAAGGTTGTGTTGTGCTTGTGGGCTGCATCCTGAGTGTGTACGTAGATTGAGAAGGTCATCCTGCAGCTGGCAGTGATCCACTCCCCCATCTCTGTTTGACGTTGATGTGACCTGGTCGCCGGATGTAGTAGCAGAGCTGTGCAGATGCACCCTGGATGAGGACAAGTATCATGGGATTTCTAACGCACATGTCCGTAGAGTGCAGGGTAGGATTAGACACGGATGTCGTAGTTGACCTGGGGGATGGTCTCCCTCTTGCCTTGAGGTGGATGGAATTGTGGATCTTGTGCATAATGCAGAGTGTGCTGCCGCATGAGGCACAGATGCTGCTGATCAGCTTAGCACATGTCAGCAAGCAATCCATGATGAACACCAGCTCATTTGCGAGGACACTGGGTGCCCTTGCTGCAGGGCCTGCAGCAGCATGCGCCATGTCAAGGAAACAATGCCACAAGTAGCACACAAAGACAAGGATCTCAGGAAGGAACTATGCAAAAGGTGTATGTCAAGGAAGGAATGTCTGGTTCAACATGGCACACACACACACAATGGATTCACATGCAGCACAGTGGCCGTCCTGGAGACTGACATGCCGCAATACCTACACAGTCATGGACATCATGCACAATACAGAATCTAATCCCTGACAAACAGCTTGCATCTTGCTACTCTACACATAGACTCATATGCACCATCTCTGAGAACAATGCCAGACATGCCGCATGCACAGTGGCAACAGACCACCATTGACAGAGATGAGGCACCTTGTAGGCAGAGGGACACCTTTATTACTCATGTGTGTCGGAATGCTAATGCAACTCTGTCAACACATACACAGGTCATGTGGATGAACACGTGGGACCAACACTGGCACCCCCCTTACCACCACAGATGCCGGAAATCCATGGCACTGGCACACAAGTGACGGGTTACAGCTAAACACCCCCTGCTGCTCACGGAGAGGCTGCTATACACCATTGAGCCCCTAATGGGGAATTCACACACCATGTCAACCCGGTGCAACCCGTATGTTTCCGAGGGCAGTGTTACACACATTGATGGCTCCATCACAATCCACAATCTCATTACAGAGGACTGTCACCAAGTCTGACCATCAATTCAGGTGAATTCTGCTCAATGTCATGTGCCCCATGGTGATTCTACATGTATGTAAAGTATCCAAACATGAACAGGAGCAGTGCATACACATTCAAAACAAATACCACTCCCAAAAAGCCGTGCTGCATCCCTTACCCGAAGGAGATTTTCGAACTTGTCCGTGCATGTAACGCTGATTCAGCACATGTTGCTGTGTTCATGAGGAATAGCAGGAGCACAACAATGCCACCAGCAGACAGCATGCGCAATTACCTGTGGATGGGAGACACACCAGAAGTCAGCCAAAAGACGCACATCCGCATGCATGTGCATGTACTCGACACATATTAGGTTGTCAACATGCTAGGTGACAATGATGACTCTGGAAAAACATTCTTCTATTGCACCATCACTCGAGTGACACATCCAAACACACCTCTGACTCACTTGGAAGACATGCAGATGGACACACACATTGCAACACTTGCCACACACAGCCCAATGCATGCACACTCAGACACTGGAACTCACCACTAAGCAAAGAAGTTGCGTATGAGCCGACTCCGCATGTCCTCTACCGCCTCCTCCTCCTCCACATCACTTGCCTCGTGACCAAGCCCTTCATCCTCTACGGGTGGATGGTCCTGCTCATCTGGATCCAGGATGAGTGGCACAGCTTTCTCCACTGCCATGTTGTGCAGCATGCAGCACACAAGGAATATCTTGCAGACCTTCACCGGTGCATATGGGAGTGCGCAACCGGTCTTGTGGAGGCAACGGAATCGGCTCTTCAGGAGGCCAAACGTCCTCTCTATCACTCGCCTGGTCCGCCCATGGGCGTTATTGTAGCGGTGATCGGCAGCCGTGCTGGGGTTGCGGAGAGGCGTGATCAGCCATGGCATGTTGGGATAGCCAGCGTCCCCTACATGGAAACATCATGGACAAGAGTGGGTCAGGAGAAGCAGTAAGACAGGAAGATGACGTTAAATACAGGACTGCCAGAGTATACCCACCAACAATACATGCTCGTTCGTTGCGCAGCTGCAGCATCATTTCAGGCACCCTGCTACGCCTCATGATGTACGAATCGTGTGCTGATCCTGGAAAACGAGCACAGACACGTGAAATCACCACGTTGGCAAGACACACCGCAAGGGAATTAATGGAGTGGTAATGCTTGCGGTTACGGAAGGCTACCTCCTGTGCCTGTGGTGGTACCAAAGCCACATGTGTTCCATCTATGGACCCAATGACATGGGGCATCCCTCCCAGGGCATAGAACTCACGCTTGACAGCTGTCAACTGCTCAGGAGTTGGGAATTTAATGAACTCATCCAGGTGCTCCAACATGGCCTCTAAAAAATCATGCAGAACACGGCTGAACAGGGTTTGGGACATGCCACCGACATGGGCAATGGTATGTTCAAAGTTACCCGTGGCCAAGAAATGTAGGGCTGCCATCACCTTCATCTTGGGTGTCAGTGCAGTAGGATACCTGTGTAGCGGTTGGAGGTGTGGTGCCAGCCGCGTCGTCAGGTCCTCAATCAAGCATTGGGGGAAGCGGTAGCGGCGTATACAGTCATTTTCCTGCATGTCAGCCAAGTCCGGAATTGGTCGAAGGAGAGGCGGAGCCCTGCAGTGAATTAGAAGGGACAACGAAGAGTGAGTACAGTACACCACCAATATCAATGTACAGAGCACATATACGACCCTGCATTTGGTCGGATCACTATCTGATCAAGTGCTGGGTCCCAGGAGAGCCTGTAACTGCGGCCCCTCCACAAACAAGGAGGAAGGTCCGTCCATGGAAGAAGATCGAGGCCGACTCCTTAGTCACAACTCTTCTCTCCTCCCCTCCTCCGAAGAGGAAGCAGGGGAACCTGGACGTAGAGACCTTGACCATCATGACCTGGATCCGCTCTGCTTTAGACAAACTAGCCCCAGAACGTTTAGAGCTCACTCGGAAAAAAGGGAAAGGAGCTCCTTGGTTTGATGCATCCCTTAGGGAAAGGAAGCAAGCTCTCAGGAAGGTGGAGCGTAGCTGGAGACGGGATCACGGGCCTACAGAGGCACTAACATACAAAGCTCTTCTGGCCAGCTATAAACGGGCCATCCTGGCTAGAAAAACCGCCTTCTATGAAGGACGGATCAGGGAGGCAACGAATAAACAAAGGGAAACCTTTATTATTCTAAGGGAACTCACCCAGCTGAATGACAAAACCAGCGGTCTGGCCCAGCCTGACTGCGACACCTTTCAGGGATTCTTCCTCCAGAAGGTGCAGGACATCCTGTTGGATATCTCTACGCTCTCTGATAGCCTACCAACGCAACTCGGTACAGACAGCTTGCAGTCTGTGGGAGCTTTGCTTAATTTCCCAACCATCAATGGAGAGCTCCTGACAGAACTGGTTAGCCGTATAAAATCAGGATCCTCTAGTGATCCCTGCCCTCCGAAAATTTTCAAACTAGCCTTGCCAGGTATCCAACCCCAGCTGCTGCAGCTAATCAATGCTTCATTGGAAGCGGGTTACCTCCCAGCATCCCTGAAGGAGGCCAGGGTCTCCCCACTACTGAAGAAAGCAGGTACTGACCCTAAAGTACTAAAAAACTACAGGCCTATCTCTCAACTGCCTTTCCTAAGCAAGATCTTGGAAAAACATGTCCTGAACGCAGTCACCAACTACCTTGAGGAACATCATCTCCTACATGCCAGGCAGGCAGGATTTCGACCACAACATAGTACGGAACTGGTGATGGCCACGGTCACCGACGAGCTAAGAGTAAGAGCTGATAATAAACAACCCTGCGCTCTGATTCTGTTAGACCTCTCGGCAGCTTTCGATACGGTCAGCCATCCCATCTTGCTGAGCCGTATCGCGAAGCTGGGGATTGCTGGCCAGGCATACAAGTGGTTGGAGTCCTTCCTGTCGGGTCGTACTCAGAGGGTCCAGATGGGGGACCAGTTATCAGGGAGTAGGGAGGTGACCTGGGGGGTGCCTCAAGGATCCGCACTCTCCCCCCTACTGTTTAATATCTATCTGCAACCCCTGATTGAGGAACTCACGCGTAAGAACTGTGAGGTCTTTAACTACGCAGACGACACGCAGTTACTGGTCCAGCTGGGTGATACACCAGAGGCCCAGGAATCAGTCAGAGATCTACTGAGATTCACGGTCAACTGGATGACTAACAACTTCCTTAAGGTTAATGCAGATAAAACGGAGGTTTTGGTGGTGACCAACATAGCCAATCCCTGGGATGATCTGTACTGGCCCCCAGAACTCGGCAAAACCCCCAGCCCTGGGACGGTAGTGAAGAGTCTTGGCTTAAAGATCGATGCGGCTCTCACTATGGCCCCCCAAGTGTCGGCTGTGGTAGGTTCCTGTACTGCCGTGATGCGGCAGCTACGTAAACTTACTGCCATTCTCTCTGCCTCCACGCTGCAGACTATTGTCTCAGCAACTGTCATCTCGAGGCTAGATTATGGCAACGCTCTGTACCTGGGCCTGTCACAGAAGCTGATGAGGAAACTGCAAGTCGTGCAAAACGACGCTGCCAGACTGGTCTTTTCTCTTCCCAGAAGTGCACATGCATCTACTCTCCTTCGCAAACTGCATTGGCTTCCATTTCAAAGGCCTCTGTATGGCCCATAAAGCACTTTTTGGCAATGCCCCGGAATATGTCAAACAGCGCCTAAGGAAGTATGTTCCCGGTAGGTCCTTACGCTCTGGGTCTGTCCCAAATCTGGTCCAACCCAGATTCAATCTAAAAACTAAAGGAGGTAGTGCTCTCTCAGTGCTCATCCCTCAACTTTGGAATGGTCTTCCTTCTAGCCTCAAGGAGGAATTTAACCTTCTTTCCTTCAGGAAAAAATTGAAGACATTTCTGTTTGGTACGGTAACATCTTCGGTCTAATTGGAGTTGGCAGATGGTTGGGAGGCGGTACGATGTTGTTGGTCGTCTGTTTAGCGCTTAGAGACCAGTGGTGATAAGCGCTCTATAAGAACCATAAAAAAAAAAAAAAAAAAAAAAAAAACATGCTCAACAGGCAATACACATATGCTACATACAGAGTCAGGTCTGTGCAATATGCCCTGGACACGTATGCAAGGCATGTGACACTCCTACCAAGAGCCAGCTACAAACGTTGATTCTCAACCTCAATATGCCATGCCATGAAACTAGCTGTGGGCCAGAGTAAGTGAGCAGGCAGACGCATTACAGGAGTTACAGACATCCAAATATGTGCAGAACAGGATGTTTATTGTACAGACAGGTTGCGGAACACTAGAGGCACAGGTCACATGTCATAGAATAAGGACACACCACACACCTTGCCATGAAGGATTACATGTCAAGACTGATCACACATACATTGAGAGTATGCAGATATGTCCTTGTTTTGGAACTCCGTGTGGATGCATACATACACACCTAACGTCGGATTACACATGTGTGCTGGTGTGCGTAACAGTGTGCCATGCCCATCTACACACAGACACATGTTGGTTGCAGCAATTGCAGATGCATTTGACCAAACACCTACAGCAAACCTATGGGAACACATGACACACACATGACATAGCTACAGCGTGCAACGCGGGCATTCACTTGTCAGGGGTAACATTCCGTGTACCTGGCATCAGGGGACATTTGCGGGTGTCGGTGACTGTGCCATGCCAGTGACGCATGGCCCACCAAGTCAGTACTACATGCACACATGTCAAAGGAGTGAAGGGGTTGTGTGGCACATAGGGCACCATCACACGTGACATGTGTACACAGCTCATCATACTGTAATTCGCTTCACACCTCAGGAGTATGGTGCCACATCACAGCCTGACCCACCTGTGCCCGACACATGTAGTACTGAACCGACAATGCCTTGATGTCCAGCCTTGGCCATGTATGACAGCTCAGTTCATTCCTGTGTGCCGTCTGTCACCACTGTCAGGTGTGAATCCCACCGTACATATGCTCCGAGGGCATGTGTGGGGTCCCTATCACTATGGTGGTGCTGGCGTATGCGTACGCCATAGTGATACAGACCGTACACGCGTGTGTAGGGTCCCTATCACTATGGTGATGCTGGCGTATGCGTGCGCCTTAGTGATACGGACCGTACACGCGTGTGTAGGGTCCCTATCACTATGGTGATGCTGGCGTATGCGTACGCCATAGTGATACGGACCGTACACGCGTGTGTAGGGTCCCAATCACTATGGTGATGCTGGCGTACGTGTACGCCATAGTGATATGGACCGTACGCGCGTGTGTACGGTCCCTATCACTATGGGGGTGCTCGCGTACATGTACGCCATAGTGATACGGACCGTACACACGCGTGTGTACGGTCCGAACTACTATGGCGTACACATACGCGAGCACCACCATAGTGATAGGGACCCTACACACGCGTGTACGGTCCGTATCACTATGGCGTACGCATTCGCCAGCACTCCCATAGTGATGGGGACCGTACACATGTAGGCGTCTGTGCCAAGGGGGAGATCTGGAAGCAAGCCGTCAGTGCCGTGAGGAGGATGGATGGTCGGAAGCGGCGCCTAGCCCAGGTGAGGAAACGCTGGCAGGACATCCGGTGCTGGACGCGGAGGATCGCACGGGTCCTGCTGGGGGACTCACCTGAGAGCCACAAAAACCGTAGGCGCCGGCATCTGACCCACATCCATAAGCGTGTGCTGGCGGTGGTCTTCCCCGACTTGGACAGGCGCTTACTGGAGAAGCAGCAGCAGGAAGGGGGTAGGTACATGTGTGTTTGTTGTGTGTGACCAGCTTTTTGAAGTGCGCAGTTGCATGGATACACTGCCAGGGTTTAAATGTGCAGTGCATATCCTGTTCCCCAAAGTGAAGCGGTGCTGTTCTTCCTCCCTTCCCCTCCTTGCCATGTGATCCCTGGTCTGTGTGTAGTCACTCTTGCACAAGGTCATCTAGGCTGGCAGTTACTCCAAGTGCCCAATGCTTGCAACATCATGTGTGGGGGTGGTGTGTAACAGGTTTTTGCACGTTGCCTGTGCCCTGGCCAGTTCTGTCATTGTGGGGTCCATGTTAGTTGGCACTGATGCTGAGTCCCGACATGGGAGTGTGTGTTTCATGTGTACTGCCTTACTGCCTGTATGTCGAATGTTGTGCCCTCTGCCATGATGTGCTTGAGTGTGAGATATGCATAGTGCAGGGATGGTGGCTTGTGTTCCAGTCATATCCATCCAGGGCCATGGAGTAGTGTGGCCACTACAGTCTCCTGGGGCACCTTTTCCTAGGTATCATGTGTGTCATCTGACAATGTGGACATTCTCTGTGTCTTCAGCATAGTTTGGGCCCTGTGGCATAGTACCCTGGCCTCATTTGTATTCACGTATAATGTGCTACATGTGTCCACTGTACAGGGTGAGCTAATTTAGCTGGTGCATACACACAGGGGCCAGTGCCTGTGTGTCTTGGTACAACTATCTGATGATGGTTGTTTGTCAGTGATATATGTGGACAGGCGCACCAGGGGTAGTTTGAGTGCGATCAGGATTAATTGCAGGCCATGTGTTTTCATCCCAGACTAAGAGGTGTAAGTACTTCCTCTGTCTCAATCACATTGTCTCAGGTGGGGGGGGTTGGTGCGGGCAAGGCCTACATGTCCAAACCTGAAGTCTCCTTGCACGGTCTGGCCAGTGTGTGATGTTTGTGTGGCCAAACACTCAAGGTGCAGTGCCCCAGTCATGTTGGCCATGGTTTTCAGTATTACCTTCGCAGCATGTCCCAAGAGTTGATAGACATGGTTCCTGCTCATCCCTTTCTTGGCTACGCTGTGTGTCGCTGATGCTGTGCTAGATTGTCCCCAGAGCCTGGCTCCTCTGTACAATTTGATATCAAGTTATTTGCTATTGTGTCATGCTCTCCATATTTTAACAGTGGCATGGTGGGTCAACAAACTGTGTGTTGCAGGGACTACATATGTACCTTGTATTGTAGATGTTACTTTTGTTGCTTTTCAGGCTATGCACTGTGACCTATGTAGAGTTGACTCATGTGACATATGTATACAGGTGTCTGATTTCTCCTGTCTCTTCACCTTGCCCACAGCATCGTCGGGGGACTACGAGGGAGACACTGGCACAGACCGTGAGGAGGGAGCGAGCACCAGTGCCAGCAGTGCTGAGTTGGCTGGCACATCGAGTGGCACGGAGGCCGACAGGAGTGCAGCGGAGGACCTGTCCAGTCAAACCACCACCGACTTTGACGCAGACGGGTCCGAGGCTGAGCACTCCGAGGGGGCGGAGGCTGCTCCCACAGCTGACACCAGCACTCCATCACTACCCGCCCCCTCCATTACAATCACCGGCCTCCCACTTGCTCGTGTCCCTTCCCGCCGTGCTAGGTCACCACGTGTCTCCTTCTTGCCAGGCACCGCACCCCCTGCCCCTGTCTCCACTGCTGCCACCAATGCCGAGTCTGTGGACATCCTGCGGCAGTTGCAGGTTGGTCAGACTGCGATGCTCAATGTCCTCCATGAACACAGCCGAGTGCTCAACCAGATGGAGGCATACATGGAGGGCATTTCAGCTGCGCAGTCTGACCAACGCAACTTGCTGAGGTCCATAGACTCGACATTGACTGCAGCAGTGGGTCTCCTGCAGCGCTACGTCCCCCCCCTACCCCTGAACCATCCACACTTCCCACTCCCATGCCTGTCCAAAGCACACCCAGACGTCCCCATGCACGCACACCACCAGACACAGGCACCACACCACCAGGGAAGGCAAAGCGCACACCTCCTGGCACGCACACACAGGGTGAAGTAGGCACACCCACTGGGTCGGGGGGAAAACGGAAGACACGCAGCCAGAGTGGGAGTCCACATTCCTCACGAACACCACCCTCCAAATCCACTCCCCTCAGCTCTCCTGGCCAGGATTCCACCAAAGACTCCTTCATGGCCGCTCTGTCCCTGAGCCCCAAAGTGACACCACCCCGCAAGCGGTCAAAGGAGTCCCCGGTCAGGGTGGTTGAGTCCCCGCCCCTGTCCACACCCTCCCCCGGTAGCGCTGCGACCCATCCCTGCGACCTCCCCCCTCCTTGGGGCCTGTGGTTCCTTCGGGTGCAGGGGAGACGCTGGGCGACCTGGCAGTAGTGTGCAGCGCCGTGCTCGAATCCACCTTTGGCGCTGCCCCACCCCCTGTGTTGGAGTCATCCGTCCCTGCACCCACAACACCTACCCTTGCCCCTCCTGTCCCTGCGGTGCCTGGTCCTTCCCCCCCACATGATGCCCCCCCCCTGTAGATGACATGGTAGTCTGAACTGTGCAGGCAAGCTAGGGGACACGCATCCCAATGTGTCCCCCACCTGGATTGGAACTATGGACTGCCCTATGGGCCTTGTGCATATGGAACTCTTCATACAATTCATTTTAGAACATTGCTGAATAAAGCTATTTTATTTTCCTTGGCACACTACTGCTTTTCTGGCATTGCTGTTGGTGGTGCTGCTCCATGATTTGGGGTGGCGATAATGTGTTAGGTGTCTGGGATATGTTGTAGTGTGCTGTTCGTGGGGTGGACCCTGTTATCTGTGTGCCATCACATGGTATTTGCTATCAAACTTTGCTCATGTAAGCTGTTACTGCATGGTGACATTGTCCCAAGGTGTGTACCTTCCTCTGTGGACCCTGACGTCTTCCCTGCAGGGTGTTGTGAAGACATTTGTACAGTGCTGTGTCTACATTTGCTGGGTGTGTGACGGACCCCTTCAACTTTGGCCATGCATGCTGGCCAAGGTCTCCACCTGCATCATTTGTGTCATCCTTGGGGGTCACTGTACTTGTGACTGGAGTATATTGACAGGACTTCATGTGTACATGTTCCCTTTTCCGCACGATGCATGTGTGTACTCCCAGCCTCGCACACATGTGTTTCGTGTTCTGCTGGGTCTTTGAGCACCTGCCTGACAATTGTGGCCATTGTATCTGTGTATACTCAACCCCTTTCTTTCCATGGCCACAGCTGGGGGGACTCTGCACCCACCCCTCCTGTGTCTGGGCACTGCTGGGAGTGATAGGCACACACCCCTCCCGTGTCTGGGCACTGCTGGGAGGACTCTGCACACACCCCTCCTGTGTCTGGGCACTGCTGGGTGGACTCTGTACACACCCCTCCTGTGTCTGGGCACTGCTGGGAGGACTCTGCACACACCCCTCCTGCGTCTGGGCACTGCTGGGAGTGATAGGCACACACACCTCCTGTGTCTGGGCACTGCTGGGAGGACTCTGCACCCACCCCTCCTGCGTCTGGGCACTGCTGGGAGGACTCTGCACCCACCCCTCCTGCGTCTGGGCACTGCTGGGAGGACTCTGCACACACCCCTCCTGTGTCTGGGCACTGCTGGGAGGACTCTGCACCCACCCCTCCTGCGTCTGGGCACTGCTGGGAGTGATAGGCACACACCCCTCCTGTGTCTGGGCACTGCTGGGAGGACTCTGCACCCACCCCTCCTGCGTCTGGGCACTGCTGGGAGTGATAGGCACACACCCCTCCTGTGTCTGGGCGCTGCTGGGAGGACTCTGCACACACCCCTCCTATGTCTGGGCACTGCTGGGAGTGATAGGCACATACTCCTCCTATGTCTGGGCACTGCTGGGAGGACTCTACACCCACCCCTCCTGCGTCTGGGCACTGCTGGGAGTGATAGGCACACACCCCTCCTGTGTCTGGGCGCTGCTGGGAGGACTCTGCACACACCCCTCCTATGTCTGGGCACTGCTGGGAGTGATAGGCACACACCCCTCCTGTGTCTGGGCACTGCTGGGAGGACTCTACACCCACCCCTCCTGCGTCTGGGCACTGCTGGGAGTGATAGGCACACACCCCTCCTGTGTCTGGGCACTGCTGGGAGGACTCTGCACCCACCCCTCCTGCATCTGGGCACTGCTGGGAGTGATAGGCACACACCCATCCTGTGTCTGGGCACTGCTGGGAGGACTCTGCACACACCCCTCCTATGTCTGGGCACTGCTGGGAGTGATAGGCACACACCCCTCCTATGTCTGGGCACTGCTGGGAGGACTCTGCACACACCCCTCCTGTGTCTGGGCACTGCTGGGAGGACTCTGCACCCACCCCTCCTGCGTCTGGGCACTGCTGGGAGTGATAGGCACACACCCCTCCTGTGTCTGGGCATGTACAGTCGGGACATACACGGGTGTGGGTATGCTCCATTCATACACGGGTGTGGGTATGCTCCGTACATACACTGGTGGGGTGTGGGTACGCTCCATTCATACACGGGTGTGGGTACGCTCCGTACATACACTGGTGGGGTGTGGGTATGCTCCATTCATACACGGGTGTGGGTACGCTCCATACATACACTGGTGGGGTGTGGGTACGCTCCATTCATACATGGGTGGGGGTATGCTCCATTCATACACGGGTGTGGGTACGCTCTGTACATACACTGGTGGGGTGTGGGTACGCTCCATTCATACACGGGTGTGGGTACGCTCCGTACATACACTGGTGGGGTGTGGGTACGCTCCATTCATACACGGGTGTGGGTACGCTCTGTACATACACTGGTGGGGTGTGGGTACGCTCCATTCAAACACGGGTGGGGGTACGCTCCATTCATACACGGGTGTGGGTACGCTCCGTACATACACTGGTGGGGTGTGGGTACGCTCCATTCATACACGGGTGTGGGTACGCTCCGTACATACACTGGTGGGGTGTGGGTACGCTCCATTCATACACGGGTGTGGGTGCGCTCCATTCATACACGGGTGTGGGTACGCTCCGTACATACACTGGTGGAGTGTGGGTACGCTCCATTCATACACGGGTGGTGGTACGCTCCGTACATTCCCGTACCCACGATTTGCAGGCCTGGGTACGTACCGTACCCAGGCCTTACGAGCGTGGGTACGGCCCGTACCATGCCCACCACTACGTCACCCCAACAATGGTGGTATGGCCCGTACCCACATTCTAAGGGCCTGGGTACGGGCCGTACCAGCATTGTTGGGGTGATGTGGGGGTACGCGTGGTACGAACCGTACCAACGCTCTGAGGGCCTGGGTACGGTGCAGACCCCAAATGGGGTGCCGTAGGGGTACGCACCGTACCCAGCCCTTCAGAGCGTGGGTACGGGTCGTACCACGCGTACCCCTACATCACCCCAACAATGCTGGTACGGCCCGTCCCCAGGCCTTTAGAACGTGGGTACGGGCCGTACCGCCATTGTTGGGGTGACGTAGTGGTGGGCGTGGTACGGCCCGTACCCACACTCTTAAGGCCTGGGTACGGTACATACCGGTATTGTTGTGTTGCCGGTTCACGTCAACATCCACTTCCGTTGTGGCGGATGCTTGCGTTGCTGGACACGCCCCCACCCCCTCGAGGTGACCAGGTCCTGCAGGTCAGGTATGTCCAGGGCATGTGACTTGTGTGGGGGTTATGTGTCCTGCCCCTGCCCCCCCCTTTGCCCCTGGGTGTTATTTCGACCTTCTGCGGCGTCTGCGTCGGTGCCTGTAGAGCAGGTGGACTGCTATGAGGGCTGGGATGACATGTAGGTTCGGGTCCATGGCTGTCCGTCGCGTACAGGTGCTCCTTGTGCGCGTCGTCCTGATTTCCCGGCAGTTTTTGGCAGCCGGAAAATATAATCCGTGCGGGGTGACGTCGGTGCGGATCGTACTTCCTGGTTCGTGGACTGCAGCCTGAATGCGTCCCGACGTCACGTCGGAGCATTCCCGGATCACATTCGTATGTATATTTTCGTCGGTCGATGTTTTTTACGATTCGTACGGAAATGGTGTTTCCATGGGAATCGTACTTCCATGTTTGTAATGTTTATTTCCCGGGTACGAGTCGGACGGAGAAAACGCTCCGACTGACGGTTCGTACCCGGTTTCTCCAGGATCCGAATCGGCACCCAAGTGTAGAATATCCCACAAACAGCAAATTTGTATTAGGAATCAAAAACCTAATAGCACTAGCATATGTACCTGTAAGAACTAACCACAGCAGCATGCTAATAGAAATCCCATTTTTACCAACAATATGAACAAAAATTAAGTCCACAAATGTACTATTTCGATGACACTTCGATGACCTCTGCTCTGGACACAGACACTGCACCAAATTCGAAATAGCATGGTGGAATGTCTAAGGCATCACCATGCTTCAACAAGCCAAAACTAACAACCTAGTGGAAGGATGGCACAATGCCGGCCAAACTAGGAACAACCAAACCAACACTCATTAATAGTAGCCCTCTAAAAGTAACAAAGCCACTAACAACTAAGGGATAGAACAGTCAGTAAAAAAAATCAAACCTAAAATAACTAAACTAAACTAAAAGGGGAGAGGAGTTGGCCTAACGGCTAGGGCGCTTGACCTCGGACCTGGGGAACTGGGTTCGAGTCTCGGTTATGTCACTGAACATCCTGTGATTCTGGGCAAATCACTTAATCTCCGTGTGCCTAACAAAGAATGAATGTGTATCCTTATGTAAAGTAACTGGTGCTATGTAAAGCGCTCTGATACCTGATTGGATTCGGGTCAAGTTTGCTCTATATAAAACTCTGCAACAAAAAAAAACTAAACAAACTAGGAAAATAAGCAAAATGAGACAATTCTAAGTCAGACTTTTAGTAACTATCAAAGGAGTAGTCTACCTAGATGAGATTATTATAAGCCACCTACCAATTTAAAACAAATTAAATAAAACAAAACCTAATACCACTATAATATAAACAATTTTAAATACACATTAGAATAATTATTTTTATAAATCAGTATTTAACAAAATATACTCATAAAGTACAAAATAAAACTGATAAATAAAAAGAGCTTATTTTAAAATGTAATCAAAACAGTCAGAGAAAACCCCGAAAGATGCCACATAACAATATATATGCAAAGCAGCTCACAAATTAAAACACACACATTCACAACAAACTTTTACAATTGCAGTAAAAGCAAACTATACATACATAATAACATTTAAAATCCCCCCCAAAAATATATTTACATTTACGTAGCTGACGTTATTGATCCATTTCCAACTCCCAAATATCCAATCCATCAGTGATGTCATCAGTGATGTCATTTGAGATGTCATCAGTGATGTCATGAGTGATGTCACTGACCATGTCATGAGTGATGTAATATCTGACGTCATCAGCAGTGGATTGCGGGCGCGCGAGTTATAGTTAGCTGAACTAACTATAACGGGGGAATTTCATTGGTTTTTTATGAGTGAAATGTCCAGCTAACTATAACATGTGTGAAACCTATGGTTTTTTCGGTGAATTTGCAAGGTTTTTTAAATGCTAATTCCTAACTATAACGTGTGTGAAACCTATGGTTTTTTCAGTGAATTTCAAAGGTTTTTTAAATGCTAATTTTGTATTTTTTAAATATATTTTTTATATATTTCTTTTACAAAAATTTCCCTATGTATACATTTATAAATTATCTGTATCCTTTAATTTTGTGTGGGTCATTTTTTTTTTACTTTGAATTTGGATAAAGTTGAACAGCATAGTTAATATCTTCTATTAACTTATGTCCACTTTATTTCTTTTTTTTTTTCTATAAATTTTTAGGGTGCGCGCACTGAGCGCGAACCTAGTACGTTTGCGTATGTTTTTCATGTATACATGCGTACGTTATCTACGTACGCATACATACGTTTTAGTGCGCGCTCACAGCGCGCACCTAGTACGCATGCGTACGTTTTTTGTGTACGCATGCGTACGTTATATACGTACGCATACGTCCGTTTTAGTACGCGCTCGCAGCGTGCACCCAGTACGCATGCGTACGTACGCATGCGTGCGTCATACGTGCTCCACGCGCTACACTCGCGTATACGCGTAGAGTACGCGCGCTGACTTTCGCGCATGCGCGCGTGCTGCGTATGCGCGTTACGTACGCGCATAATACTTATGCGCATGCGCGCGTACGCCTTTGCGCATGCGTAATTGCACGGCGCGCGCTCTGAGCGTGCTCCGTGCGCGCACCTCGGGTTATGTGATTAATAAAACAACACTTTTAATTGGTTTACATTACTTTCAGTTTCAGATTGTTTTAACACCACACCCAATCCCCTCATGGTAAGTCATGTGATCAAGAAACATCACTTTTCATTGGTTCAAAGTACTTTCATTTCCTGATTCTTCCAAAACTACACCCACTCCCCTCATTGTTAGTTCTGATTCCCTTGGAGAAGGAGCTACTCTGTTTTTGTGAGACAATGGCAGAGCACCAGCCACCTTCTCAGAGTGAGCAGGACACTCTTGAGAGACAGAGGCAGAGGAAGCAGAAAGACTCCTTTATATGGCAGTTTTTCACTTTTCGTGAGGGACAAAAGAAGGTGAGTGCACCAAAGGTCACCTGCATACTTTGTCAACACATCTTGCCACGTGGGAATGCTAATAAGAAGTACTCTTTTAGTATTCACACTATGATGAGGCACGTTGAGAAAATGCATCCTGTGACTTTTCATCAAGCTTCTGGAGCAAACCCTCCACCTGCTCAGCCGATGACATCTGCAGCAGCTCAGCCGAGCACATCTTCGGCAGCTCAGCCGAGCACTTCTTCTGCAATGGTGCCTTCACCTTCTAGCACACCTCTGGATATTCATCCTTATTTTGGGAGGATGAGTACACGGTGCATGGATTGTGCTACTCTTATTACTATGGGTGAGAGCAGTATTGATCTCATTCAAAGAAAATTTGAGGAGCACCCTTGCACTAGGCCATAGTTTTGTTATTTTTTTTTTCGTTTTTCTCTTCCTCTGTCCCTACATTAACTCAAGGGCTCTTTTTAGAGCCACCTAAAATCAAAACACAAAAACTTGTTTTTTGAATCTATTTGTCATTTTTTTTTTTGGGGTGCGCGCACCATGCGCGCACCCAATGGGGTTTTTTAAAAAAAAATAATCATTTTTTTCACCTTTAGTAAACCTTCAGGGACTCCCTGACAAAGAGAGGGGAGTGGCAAAGAAATTAAATAAGAGATGGTGTACATTTCACAGATGAAGGGAAGAGAGTCTTCCTATTAAACTTTAAACTCTGCATCAGTACTTACGTATAGGTACCCAAAACCTATCAAAAAAGATAATAGCTCATTTTAGTGCTGTATTTGAATTGGCTGTATTTACAAGGAGAGGAAAAGACACACAGAGTGGCTTATCCTCTCCTTGTAAATATGGAAAAGCACCCTGCGCCACTAGTACGTCAAGAAAAGTGACGTAGTGGTGGCGCAGGTGGCTTGTAAATCTGCCCCAGAGATGTTAAGGAAATTATGGGTAAAACAGACAAACAGAGAGTGACAGATACAGAGACAGAGAGCAAACAACTGAGAAGGAGTAAGGCAGTTAAAAAGACTAAGACATATGGATACAGAGAAAGAAACATGGATGAAAAATTAGTGATGGAGGTAGTAAAGGTAGGGGAGTAGTAGAGAAGGAGTGAGGGAGTTACAAAAGAGTAGTAAAGCAGGAAGAGTGAGTGAGAAGAGAAATGAGAAAAGCAGAGTAAGGCGAGGTGAAGAAAAGGAAGCATGAAACGAAAGCAGTGACACATACAGATATTTTAAACTTACCTGACCATCAAAGTAACTTATTTAGAAATAAATGTTTTTATTTAATTGCAAGGAAACTGAATTACATTTTCTAAATTTTCTTTCTAGTTCTGAAAAAAAGAAAAAAAGTATTAATATTCAACAATACATTTTATTAAACAGTACATGTTTTTTCATATTTAGCAAAGCAATTTTTTGCCCTTTTTTTGCTGTTTTCAGAATGTTTTGATTTTCACTGAAAATAGTGAAATCAATTGTATTCATCATTTAACAGCGGGCAAAAAAAAAAACAATCTGAAAGATTGTTTAAAAAAGCCCCAAATGTATCCTCACTAAAACATACCTTAATAGAAATGTCAAAAATACCTTTTAAGAACAATAACAAATTTCAAGAAATCACGTCTGTAAACCTTGTTGCAAAAGAACATTTTCCAAAATGATATCTGTCAAAGAAGTCCACAATTGTTGTTTTACCTTTCCTTGAGGCCAAATGGTAAGTTTAAAATCCTTTTTGAGTGAAATATCCAATTTTAATCCTTTAAAATGCTTTCTTCAGATGCTGAATTTAGTATTTAAAATTTGGGTTTCAGAAAAATTAAGTAACAATTTGGTAAATCATAAGGCAAACATTGCTTGAAAATCAATTGAGAATCATTACACAGTGTCCAGCCTTTTTCACATTTAAGATAAACTGTGTAATGACCAGAAGTTATAGAAGGACCGTCATGAAAAATTATTGCAACTGCTACAAAAGTTTTTCCAGATATAGATAATTGATTACCAACAAACTTCTTTAGTAAAGTTTCCAATTTTGTTCCATCAGCTCTACAACGTTGTACCATTAAAATTACATACTGTCCATATTTCCTTAAAAATAACGTTGACAACATTCCAGATTTACATTTAGAACATTCCATGTTGTGATTAGCATCTTTAACTAATTTACTAAAAGTCACTGTTTTACTTTCTGGTAATGGTAAATATATGAACCTTTCAGAATCAACATTACTACTGCTTGTGTTCATACAGTTATCACAACAATGTTCCCATTTATAAGAGACACCAAATAAATTTTCTACTTCTACTCCTTCATCTTCCAGTACCATCAGGATATATATCAAGAATTCCTGTGCATCTTGCTGGACATTTTGTGTAAACTGTGTACATCCAGAACATACATCTAAAAGATTTCTAACATCAGAAGCACTTTCTATTTTATTTTTATCATTACTCAGCTTCTCATAAAGGAGACTCAGCAAAGAACAGAATCTTTTTTCATGATTTAGTATTATCTGCTCTTGCAAAGTTTCAAGATAAAATACAACATTCAGTACTACATTTGCGTAGCAGTTGACACCAGAGCTATTTTCAAAATGACAACCAACAACCTCTTCCACACTGTCCTTTTTCTTTTTGCTTCCAGTCACATCACTATCTTTTTGTTTTCTCTTCTGTACATCCTCTTTACAGATATTCTCAGATCTCCTTTTCCGACAAACAACACGTTTTTCAAACACAGGATACTGACCTAAATGAGGAGCATAGCTTCTTCTTAATCTATTATACTCCTTTACACAGTTTGCATCAGCACCTACTTTTGAGTCATTAAAGTCTATCATGAATAAACCAGATAATTTTTTCACGCGTGACAAAGCAACATATGCCATACCTTCTTTGAACACAGTAGACCCAATGTTTACAAAAGCACTATCAACAGTTAATCCTTGAGACTTGTGAATAGTTACAGCATATGCTAGAGAAATCGGAAACTGCTTCCTACGTACATATAAGTCTTTCACTAGCAAAAAACGAACTGAACAACGACTAATTACTTTAACCTCTTCAATCTGATCAAATTTTATTTTTAAGAATTCAATTCCATCTTTTTTCTGGTACTTTACAAAACCCACAACTTTACCCATAGCTCCATTCACTAAACCATTTTCTACATCCAAATTGCGTCTTAAAATTACTCTACAGTTCATACACACATAAAGATTTTTTTCCAAACCAGCTGTTTTTTAAATGTTTTTCTCCAGAGAATCCAATTTAGTAGCCAATTTGCCCGTCAATACAATAGTTATTCGTTCATGTTGAATTTTATCCACAGCTTCCTATTTTATGATCTCTTCATTTTCTAATTTCAAAAGTTCTTGATTGAATACAGAGCATTCATGTAGTGTTGGCATTATGCAGATTACAGTATTTTTTCAGCAATTTTCTTGTATATTTTCTCTGGAACTATTTCTTCTGTTGTAAACAAATTACTCAGCAATCGACTCTGTAATACTTTTCTGCCATGTTCTGTGAGTAGTCCAATTCTTATATCTTTCAGAATACTTGCATAGTCCTCATCATTGGCTTGCCTCATATTGATAATGAGTTCCTTATACTCAAAATATGTCCAAATATTTACATTGCCTATACTTCCTAACGACTTTTTTGTGACGTCATGTGTAAGTGTATGGAATACCGGTTGTCCTTTAACTGGAGTAAGTTGCAAAAGATCCCCAAAAACTATGACATGTTTTCCTCCAAATAACACGTCATACTCTGTCTTCAGAATTTGCTGCATTCTTAAATGCACAAAGGCAAGCATTAAGTTTGATACCATGCTTACCTCATCAATAATGAGTACTTTCAATTTCTTCAATACTCTTGAAACTTCCAAGCATGCTTCTCCTGCTAGTATGTGGTACTGTATTTTGTTCTCATGCTCTACTGGTAACATTAGCAAATGATGTAAGGTAACTCCTTTTATGTTATACGCTGCTAACCCAGTTGGAGCAGTAACAACACAAGACAAAATGAAATCCATTTTCTTCTGTAGGTAGCTTCTAATTACATTAATTAAGAAACTTTTTCCAGTTCCTGCTTGTCCACTTACATACATTCTCATTGGTTCAAAAGATGTGCATGAGCAATCTTTCTTTTCATGTAGTAATCCGTGATCAATTTTTTTCCTGACTTCTTCACAAATTTGTTTTTGTTCTTCATTCAGTTGCTGCTCCAAATATGTTAAGTCTACTAAATCTTCCTGAGCTTGATTCATAGCTGTTTCCACTTCATTCATGGCTATTGCTGCTTCATTTTCTACGATTGGTTGTCCTAGAGGATCTTGACTGAATGTCCCAGAACTTTGACTGTCTTGAGAACTGTCTCTAGCTACTTCAGCTGCAATTGTTGCTTCTTGTTCAATTTCTTCATTTAACATTTGAACATAAGTTGTGAAAGTACTGCATTCTATGCTGTCTTTGGTAGCATTGAAGGAATCTTCATAACTCTGAAATTCTCCAAGTAGTTCGTCCTCTGAACACCATGGTTTAAACAGCTGCAAAAGTGCCAAGTAGTAAAATTCCTTTTTGTCAGGAGTGTCGCAACTCAGCTTCCGGTTATTTATCAAACTTCCTTTTGTTTGCTTCACCAAACATCCCTCCTCACCACTGACTTTATATTTTCCATTGTTGATATCTTCTGTGGCATTCCGTTTAAAAATGAAGTTCTGCAGCACTTCATAAAGACACATGTGCTCAAGGTAATGACTTCTTTGTGGGTAATATGTGTCCAACATGTTTGTTCTTAAAATGTCTGTACTTTCTGGTTCGAACTCTGCTAAATATTCAATTTCTCGAATAGATTTCAATACCCGATTTCGCATTCCTGCAAGGCCTAAACTTACCCAAATGATTCTTCTGGATTTGGAATACAGACTTGCAGATGATAACCTATCTGAGCATTCGTAGGATCCAATTTCTCGATGCGATAACATCTTTAAACTGAAACTGTATAGTTTCTTACTGACAGTCTTCTCGTGAGAAATCTCTTCCCACATTTCCTTCAATTCCGTTTTCTCAGATTTAGTGATGTAAGATGTGACATACCGAGCAACAGCAATAGAATTGTCAGCCACATACTGTATATCCATGTTAGCATTCCACATGGATAAAATGACTGGATTGTAGTCATTTATATATTTTGACTCTTCTTTTCTTCTTAGGTTGTAGGTATTCTTAGGCGATTTTCTTGTAATAGTATGTCGCACAGCTGACATAAAACTGTTTTCTCTTCCTTTTGAAAGAACATGTCGTGGAAATCCAAATCGACATTTTGTGTAGAATTTATCTTTACTCTTGTACTTTCGTCGACAGTATTTTCCACATCGATGACTTTGGAAACGTAAAACTTTCTCTTTTAAGTTTTTCTCTTCTGTGCTTTTAGGTATGCACATGTTGCATATCCTTCAATGAAAGATAAAACTGCTTCATCAGCATCTGTTCCAAATTTTGGGGCATCCTTGATCCACAACAGCATATGAATATGAGGAGCACCTCTTGCTTGGTACTCTTTTCTCCAAAAGAAATCCACAACTTCTCCAAGAGGTGGATTTTTTTTATTGCAGATGAAGGACATCATAGCCTCAAATCTATGATTAAAATTTCTGCAAACATTAACCGGATCCCATGAGCACAATTCTCCTGCTGTCTTGTATTGTATGTTTTTAATGTTTGAATTTGCCTCTTGCAGAATATCCAGTAAATCATCCCAAGCGTACTCAGCACAGCTCAGGGTAAGGAACCATGTAGGAGTTCCTAAATTCCGTAACATACACTTCAATTCTCCATGGCGTCGATACCAATATTCATTACTTTCACGCTGACAAGCCATCAAATTGATCAATTGAGATTCCAAATGATCATCTCGCTGTTGCACTTTGTTGAGAAAGTCCTTTGCTGACACATTATGTAGATGTACTCCAGTTTTCAAAATGTGATTTACTGCATAAGATAGTGCAGACAAGTCACTTTCAAATAAAAGATGGAACAAATAAGGAATACTTTGACGAAATCTGGGATCTTCTGCATATAATCTTGTAGTCCGATACTCCGAAGCAGGAATCTGTACTGGACGTTCATCATATCGTCCACCTTTTCCTGTAGGAAACAGCTGGGGAAAACAACGAGCTTCCAAGCTCTCCTCTCATACACTCACAGGAGTTCCTTTTGCTTTCTTCATCTGAAACAGATCAATAGCGTTTCCCATAACTTCTTTAGAATGAAGAAGATGTATGCTGAAATGTTCATATATTTCTTCTTCTTTTGACTTATCCACTTTTTCAATTTGCCCAGTTGGTATTCCTGTGTCTTCTAGTATTTCTTCTTCATCTTCATCCATATAAATGGCTTCATACCATTTATTTATTTTTTTCAAATACAAATTTGCTCTTTGTACTTTTCGTACATCCACCAGCTCCTGCCAAATGTTCTTATTCTTTGTAGGTACACCATTAACCAGAATAACTAATGGTTCAGTTTCCAAAGTATCTGCATCAATTGTTTCCATATTTTATTTCAAATCCAATGGCAAATAGACAACTCTTCCTTTTAAACCTCTTTGTAAATCCGAAGGAGGTAATTTACCTGTTTTTGGCTCCATACGCACTATGGTCTGAAACGGATGGACACATTGAATGAGTATAGACTCATACGTATTTAAATCAGAAAGTTCTGGAGGAATTTCAACCAACTCTAATTTATTATGTACAGCTCTTGCTGGCATTCTATTTTCTTCTAACTTGTTATAACAATATTTACAAATACGCTGATCTTCACCCAATTCAAAACAATTTTCCAGAAATATATATGTTGCAAAATCTTTCCACTTATAATTATCTTCATTTTCACTTTTTTTATACAGATCAACATTCCTTGTTTGAATTTTATAATGGCTTCTCCGGCAACAAATACAAGTAATATTTGGTCTTTTATTAGAGATGATAGTAAATTTTGTCATTTCATCTTCAAAATGTTTACTAACAGTAAGTTCTACATTCTTTTCCACATTTTCATCAATAACTGTGTCATTTTCTGCACTTTCTTGTTCTGGACCAAAGTAACAAAACTGAATCTCATTAGTAACCTTCACTACATCTGATACAGATCCACGGAACAGAGCATTATTCAACTCATTTAACTTTAGTGCTGGACTTTCAGCAAAATACAATGTTCTCACAAACTTTCTCATTTCAGTATGATGAACAGCCAGCATCCTAAAATGGTGAAAAACACTTTGACACACTTTCCTAGATAGACAAGCCAGAGAATGTCCTCGCAAATCAGTATTCTCTCTCACTCTGCATGGATCTAGTCTTTGAAGCACCTTAATTTTCTGTTTAACACTCTTTTTACTATATTCTCTTAGAAAGTCACGTAATTCATCAATAGATTCCTGACGCACAGTACAAATACTACTACAATTCCAAGTGTACACTGGGGCTTTAGGACGTCTCCCCATAACCTCATCAGCCATCACTTCTTCCTCATTTCTTGGAACCATTTTCTCTTTTTCCATTACACAACCATCCTTAACTTCACATGCTCTACCATTGGTGTCAACTGCATGCAACAAACTATTACTTTGAAGATAACTCTCTTCATTAAAAAATGGTTCAGTACTTCAACTATGCTTCCATTCTCCTAAGAACACTTTACAAAAGTTATTTTTTTTGACTTCTCTTTTCCTTTTGCTTTGTGACTTCATTGCATTGACTAATTTATCTAATCTACGCATCCTGTTCAAAATTAAAATGAATAGTTTTTTTTTTTATTTCTAATGCCTTGGTAACAATACTTTCAATTAATTTCTTTTTCTTATAAAATTTGGTTTTCTTCTTATATATTTTCACATCCTTTAGCAAATTTAACATGACTCTTCTCTGAAACATTTTTCGACGAATGTTTTTAAAATCTATTTTCCGTGTTAAGTCACTCTTTCTTACTTCTGAGTCTACATTAGCATTTTGTTTTTGCTGTCGACTCTGTTGTTGTTTTGTACTTGAAACACTGTTTGAATTTATCTTTCGATCATTTTTTTTTTTTGGAAGATATTTTTTAAAAATTCTTTAGTTTGCTTACCAGAAGACTTTTTCTGTTTTCCAACACAAGCTTCTCCTCCTATTATTTTTTTTACCAGTTGTCTTCAAATATATTTGTTGTTTCTTTTCTTTTCTCTTTCTTGACTTTATAGGCATCTTTAATATTTTTTCACTGTTGCTCAGCAATACCTGCAAAAAACTAAAAAGAAATACCTTTATGTAATTTTAATTCATTACAATTTTTTTTTTCAACTTTTCAAATCCTATCACATAAGCTGGTCCTTTCCTACGAGTCCAAGTCTTACAAAACAAGAGAAACATGAATTAAATCTCTGACAACAATTCCTGTGTGCACACAGACTCATGGTGTGATTCTAGGCAGAAAACGATATTTGATTGGCAATTTGAAAGCACATTTAGCCTGACACATTTTTCTTATATTTTAGAGAAGCAGAAAAGAGCACATGTCCTTACACCTATTTGAGACCATGACCATGTGTTACAGGGTGAGTGATTAGACTAGAGCAAAGGAAATGAGCCTTAGTTAATTGGAGTTTTGTACATGTAGGAACTACCTCACCCATTACAAGATTCAAAGGAAAATCTACCCAGTTGATTTGAAATGTGTTACCATTTGCCTCTCATTTTTTTTATAGTCATTTCTGCTGAGTACTAACCAACACATTTGAAAAAAACAAGCTGGCCCTTTCCTGAAAGTGCAAATTTTACAGAACAACAGCAACACAAATAAAATCTCTGACAACAATTCCTCTGTCCACACAGACTCATGGTGTGATTCTAGGCAGAAAACGATATTTCCTTTGGCAATTTGAAAGCACATTTAGTACTGTGGATGGAGCAAGTGATAATTACTGAGACAGCCTCACACATTTCCCTTATATTTTAGAGAGGCAAAAAAGAGCACATGTCCTAACAGCTACTTGAGACCATCAGCATGTGTTACAGGGTGAGTGATTAGAGTAGAGCAAAGGAAATGAGCCTTGGTGACGTTGAATGTGTTTGCATTATACACTGCTATCTGAAACACAACACAGAGCTGAGTATTATGCATGGGAGTGTAGGAGAAGCTGCTGCATGTAGGAGAAGCTGCTGCATGTGTGCAAAGAGTGTGTTTCTGGAGACTGTGTATTGTCAGTTGCAAGAGAGATCTGCATGGAGACTTTTTCAACTGCATGAAGACTGCAGATATGTGTGTAAGAGTACATGTTTGGTAAAGGTTAATTGGAGTTTTGAACATGTAGGAACTACCTCACCCATTGCAGGAGTGGAAGGAAAATCTACCCTGTGGTTTTCAAATGTGTTAGCATTTGCCTCTCATTTGTGAGATAGTGTTTTCTGCTGAGTGCTAACCATCACAGTTGAAGAAAACAAGCTGCCCTTTTCCTGCAAGTGCAAGTTTTACAGAACAACAGGAACACAAATTAAATCTCTGACAACAATTCCTGTGTGCATGTTGTCTCATGGTGTGATTCTAGACAGAAAACAGTATTCCTGGGTCATACGAGTACACTTTAACTTATGGTGAAGACATACTCCATAATATCTTTCAAGTTCAAGGCACTTAAATATCTTCCTTAACATAAAATGTAAAACACAACTTTAAAATTGGTAGGAAAATGTACCATGCTATTTTCAAATGTGTTTGCATTTGCCTCTCATTTTTGAGATAGTGATTTCTGCTGAGTGCTAACCAACACAGTTGAAAAAAAGAAACTGCCCTTTCTTAAAAGTGCAAGTTTTACAAAACGACAGCAACACAAATTAAATCTCTGACAACAATTCCTGTGTGCACACAGACTCATGGTGTGATTCTAACCACAAAGCGATATTTTGTTTGGCAATTTTAAAGCACATTTAGTACTGTGGTGGAGTAAGTGATAATTAGTGTGACAGCCTGACACTTTTTTCTTATATTTTAGACAAGCAGAAAAAAGCACATGTCCTAACAGCTCCTTGACACCATGACCATGTATTACAAAAAACAAGCTGCCCCTTTCCTGCGAGTGCAAGGGTAATAGAGCAAGACCAACATGAATTAAATCTCTCATAACAATTCCTGTGTGCACACTGTCTCATGGTGTGATTCTAGGCAGAAAACAGTATTCCTGGGTGATACCAGTACACCTTAACTTATAGTGAAGACATACTCCATAATATCTAACAAGTTCAAGGCAGTTAAATATCTTCCAAAACACAAAATGTAAAACACAACTTTAAAACAAGAATCACATTTTTATTATTTATATCAAAATGCTCCACATACATTCCCTCTCAAATTCATAACTCACCTTTAAAATTAGTTAGTTGAGAAAGAAATGTGGCACTCAAACAGCAGATTATCAGAGACCGAATCTCAGAGCTGTACACCTCTCTCCTCTCACCACAACCAGTAAATGGCAATGTTCCCTCTCTTTTTTCACACATATACATGTTAATGTAAAATCACAGTCCTTCCCACATTTTTTCAAATGGAATCACACATTTCTATTGGTTGCAACTTTCAACCCCTTTCCAAATCATCCCTTCCCCCAACATGACTTCTGCCTGCTACCATAGCAACAGGTCAGGGAACACTGGTGTGAGCAGAGAGGTCAGAAGTTCAGCACACAATGTTTCAAATCCAAACAGCAAGATTGCTTGACTTTTCAAACCTAACAGCAAATCCAAAGTAATGTTCAGTGGGAACACATTTTTCTGTACCAATCCAAAACATGCTTTGAAAAATTTAAACATACAGCCTAGTTTTAACTGTAAAATGGTTTGAATCAGCCAATGAGTTATTTTTATTAAAAAAAGTATGTATGCCTCCATTTTTCAACTGTCTTTCTTTTCATATTGCCATTCTACTGAAAGACACCTCCTGAGTGCATCCTGTTCTCCTTGGAAGATGTTCACAGTGTGGATTGTAGGTCATAGCTATGTCTTCTGGAGTGAAAAGTATGCAGAAAAAAGAGGTTTTTTCAAAGACCTTGCTTTGCCAAATGTAGACATTAAATGGATTGGTCAGAGAGGGTTAAAGTGGCACCAATTAATGCCTTTGGTGAAAACCTTTCTACATCTCCCACAGCCTAACCTTATTATTGTGCACTGTGGTGGAAATGACCTAGGCACTTTAACTGGGGTAGGTCTGGAAATGCTTGTTAAGGACACCTTTGTGCAATTGATGTCACTTTTTCCACAAACTACCTTTGTATATTCTAATATATGCCAAAGGCAAAAGTGGAACTGGTCCAACCAATATTGTCCGCAGATTGAGAAAGCAAGAAAGCACGTCAATAAGTCTGTTTCTGCTTTCCTCAGAGACTGTGGTATGGGTTCTATATACCACAACAACTTGCGTTACAACATGCAAGACATTTATAGAGGAGACGGTGTACATTTCAATGATGAAGGGAACAGAGTCTTCCTCTTGAACTTTAGACTCTGCATCGGTACTTACTTGTAGGTACCGAAAAACACTCAATGAACACAAGGGCTCTTTTTAGAGCCACCTAATATCTAAACACTTAAACTTGATTTTTATTTCTATTTTTTTTTATGTTTTTTTTCGGGTGCGCGCAGAGTGCGCGCACCTCACGATGTTTTTTAAAAAAATTAAAATCATTTTTTTTTGCCCTTCGTGGTCCTACTGTGACCCCCTGACAATGGCTTGGGGGTCAAGAACTCCCTACTCTGCCCCCTATTCATGTCCTCCACCTTTCCGTTTCAGTGCGACAGACAAAATGGCGGCCGACACTTCCTGATTTCGACCGATTCGAATGTTTACTGACATCTAACAACCAATCAGAATTATGCTCGCGCACGGCTGGCACCCTGCGCGCGTATAGATATTGATATGCTTTTAAATGCTATTTTCTCAGGAAATACTGAACAGATTTACACCAGGCACTTCTTTGACCTTATGGCTACCTCTCTGCCAAATTTCAAGTAATTCTGTTCAGCCGTTCGGGCTGTAGGTGTGTCTAAAGGTCCAATGGAAAAATGCATGGGGAAAACGCGTTTTGGGACCCCCCTTTTTTTTCGGCCCCTACTTGACGAATCACCCCGAGACTTTCAGGGTAGGAGCTGAACGGAGCGCCCCATTAGTTTTGAAAATTTCGTGAGGATTCGTCAACCGGCACCAAAGTTATTCAAAATAGAATTTTGAGATTTCCTATGGAAACACAATCCTAACTATAACTATCTACTGGCTACCGCCAGTAGATAATATATATATATATATATATATATATATATATATATATATTTCATCCAAAAAGCGTCCACAGTTGAAGGCGCACACAGCTTCAGGTGATTCCTGCTCAGACAGGATTCTTTATTCAGGCAAACCAGCATTTACAGTCAGGTAATGTTGCATCCAGCCCAACGCGTTTCGGAGACCCTCTCTCCTTGTTCACGGGCTACAATTGGTCAGATACGGATAAAGAACAAGTCTCTGATTGGCCTTATATCGCCCTCAATGGACCTTGTATTTCAATGCTTTATGGGACTTGAAGTCTCTCCGTTAAAATATTACCCCGATGGGTTCTGACTCATTGTATTTAAAGTTAGTGCTCTCGATAGAGCCCCCCCCGCACTGCATCGCTGGTTCAATTTCAGCCAACCTGTTCGCTCTGTAAATCGATGACGGTGTGTCCGTCTTCACAGTCCGCTTTTCCATCTAGCGGCGGTGCTGCCTTCCCGACCCGGACCGGCCGGCAATAATTCATCCAAAAAGCGTCCACAGTTGAAGGCGCACACAGCTTCAGGTGATTCCTGCTCAGACAGGATTCTTTATTCAGGCAAACCAGCATTTACAGTCAGGTAATGTTGCATCCAGCCCAACGCGTTTCGGAGACCCTCTCTCCTTGTTCACGGGCTACAATTGGTCAGATACGGATAAAGAACAAGTCTCTGATTGGCCTTATATCGCCCTCAATGGACCTTGTATTTCAATGCTTTATGGGACTTGAAGTCTCTCCGTTAAAATATTACCCCGATGGGTTCTGACTCATTGTATTTAAAGTTAGTGCTCTCGATAGAGCCCCCCCGCACTGCATCGCTGGTTCAATTTCAGCCAACCTGTTCGCTCTGTAAATCGATGACGGTGTGTAAGTCTTCACAGTCCGCTTTTCCATCTAGCGGCGGTGCTGCCTTCCCGACCCGGACCGGCCGGCAATAATTCATCCAAAAAGCGTCCACAGTTGAAGGCGCACACAGCTTCAGGTGATTCCTGCTCAGACAGGATTCTTTATTCAGGCAAACCAGCATTTACAGTCAGGTAATGTTGCATCCAGCCCAACGCGTTTCGGAGACCCTCTCTCCTTGTTCACGGGCTACAATTGGTCAGATACGGATAAAGAACAAGTCTCTGATTGGCCTTATATCGCCCTCAATGGACCTTGTATTTCAATGCTTTATGGGACTTGAAGTCTCTCCGTTAAAATATTACCCCAATGGGTTCTGACTCATTGTATTTAAAGTTGCGCCTTCAACTGTGGACGCTTTTTGGATGAAAAAAAAAAAATATATATATATATATATATATATATATATATATATATATATAGGGATCGTTCATTTGAAAAGCACTCGAACATCACCGTAGTGTTCCAAGCATTAACACTTTAGTTGATGGAAAGGATAACATCGGCCTGCTCCTTTCACAGTTCCCACCACAACGACGACGCGTTTCGAGACAATCCTCTTCTTCCAGGGCTGGTGGTGTAAAAAAGCACCTCTGGTCACTCCCTTCACTTAAATACTTGACGCAGCACAACCTCTGATTGGTTGCCACGAGTGCACTAAGTGAGGCATTATGGGAATTGTAGTGGCGGTTTTGAATAAACGTGCTGTATTGATCAGTGACTGCATGTATGAGTTACTGCGTGGGTGAATGAGTGGATGTGTGTGGATGTGGATGTGTGTGTAGACCTATGAATCACTGAGTGGGTATGTACTAACTGCTATTGATCTTTCCATGCTTTCAATATTCGTAGTCTGTATTTTAGAGTGGGTGTATAAAAGGTTTTATTAGGCTGTGAGGACTTGCATCAGATTATCACATGAATGATGCCATCAGTGATGTCTTTTGAGATGTCATCAGTGATGTCATCAGTGATGCCACTGACCATTTCATGAGTGATGTAATATGTGATGTCATCAACTGAGAACCTTGAAGTTTCCGGATCTTGTTAGACTATTGACATCTTCCTAGCAGCCCCCGGCAGCAACAAGGGGACCAGGGAGCACATCGTCTTGTATAGCAAGCGGTGGAGCGGCACAGGAGAGAAAGCGCCTTTGATGCAGCCACGAGTGCATTCCTGCACACACCACATGTGATGCCTGCAGTAAGCGTGCACATCAAGCACCCCCCTCTCTTAGAGAATGATTAAGTGGGGACTGGCGGTATGTAACACCATGGACATAATCCTTTACTTGACCTCAAGATGGCTACCTCAGTCGTCCCTTCCGCCCTGTACTACTACTCGGGGACTAAATCTGGACTTCAAACAGAACTCGAATCATAGCCCCATTTGGCCTACCCATCTAGTCACTGAACCTGCGAGTGACCGTGGAGACCTTGCTTTTTGGCTGATACCGGTGGAGCTACATGATAGCTATAGAAGAGATGGGCCACGGACTTCCACTCTGCCCTCATCTACCCAGCCAGACTTTGGGCAGACTTTACCTCATCTCTGTGTCATTCTCTCCCTCCTACCCCTTGACCCTACCCTTTCCCCTCTTCTCTCCTTTTACCCCGTCGTCTTTGCTCTTTTAATATTTTTCCAGAGAGACCTAGCGTTCTGGCCATTGCTCGGTGGAGCTACCTGATAGCTGAAGAGGAGATGGGCTTTGAACTTCCCCCCGCCGTCACCTACCCAGCTGGTCTTCGGGCAGATAGTCCTTTGTCTCCCTGTCCTATCTTCCCCTACCCCCCTTCCCTGCCCCCTTACCCTTCTTCGCTTCCATGCTCTTGAAATGTTTTTCTAGCAACTAATGTTACAAGAATCTAATGTACTGTGTAATTTTTTGGAACCTTATGTAAAGCGCTCTGATACCTACTGGTCTAACCAGCGCTATATAAAACTCATTAAATAAAAATAAATTAAATAAATAAATCAGCAGTGCATTGCATGGGCGCGAGTTATAGTTAGCTCTACTAACTATAACGGCCGAATTTCTCTGGTTTTGTACGAGTGAAATGTCCAACTAACTATAACGTCCCTGAAACCTGTGGTTTTTTCAGTGAATTTCTAAGGTTTTTTTAAATGCTAATTTCTAACTTTAAGGTCCGTGAAACCTATGTTTTTATCAGTGAATATTATCTACTGGCGGTCGCCAGTAGATAGTTATAGTTAGGACCGTGTTTCCATAGGAAATCCGCAACATTCTATTTGGAATAACTTTGGTGCCGGTTGACGAATCCTCGCAAAATTTTCAAAATAGGTGGGGCGCTCCGCTCCGCTCCTACCCTGAAAGTCTCGGGGGGATTCGTCAAGCGGGGGCTGAGAAAAAAGGGGGGTCCCAAAACGCGTTTTCCCCATGCAATTTTCCATAGGGACCTTTAGTCCAAGGTACAGCCCGAACGGCTGAACAGAATTACTTGAAATTTGGCAGAGAGGTAGTCCTCAGGTCAGGGATGTGCCTTTTGCAGGTCTGGTGTCAATCTGTTCAGTAGTTCCTGAGAAAATCAAAAGTAAAATCATATATATATGTGGGCGGAGCCTAACCACACATCTCATCCTGAGATCTGATTGGCTGTCAGCACTTCATCCAAGAAGTGTTGGCAGCCATCTTGGGACCAATATACATGATAGCACCTCATTAAAAAGCATTGCAGTTAATAGAAGGTTTTAAGACTTTAGTTACATTATAAATCATTTGTTGATGGTACCATACTCATTTTAGGAATTGTGGTATGTTCTAAGGTGATTTCACCATGTGAAAAAGCCTTCTGCTGGGATATCATGATTGAGAGAAAAATATTTTCTCATGCTTTTCCCACAGAGGTTTGGAAGGTGATCTATAAGCTAAACTGAGAGCTTATTTTCTGTAAATTCACATTATCTTTCTCAGTCATGTGAGAATGAAGTCTGACATTCTCAGTAAAACATGTACATCCAACAAGGGCAGAGACTGTCAGTTCATTCCTTTGTGTTCTACTGCAGCTTCCCAGAGTGTTCCAAAGAACAACTAGAGCGCTAACAGTCCTACTTATGATAAACGTATGGCACACCTGAAGCCATCTTGCTTGGATTAAAGTGGTAACTCTTAAAACATTTAATTTAAAAAGGAACAAAATGAGGGGGTTCATTTTTCCATAAAAAGTATGATTAGTGCTGCAGAAAGAAAAATTAGGGCACATTTTGAGTGACTTCTCAAATCCTCTTCTATTTCATTAAAAAATTCTGACATGCAGACTGAAACATGCACTTTCAATACCAGCAGCAGTTTTCCCTGGTGAGCAGTAGATTTACTACAGTGATCTAATGAGCAAAAAGAGTGCTAACATTCTGAATTTATGGCACATGTGTGACACATCTGAATGCCTTTGGAATCAAAGTAAAAAACTGAAAGTATTTCCTACTGAGGAGACTGCAGTAAATGAGGAAATTAGGAAACTTCATAACAAATAAGTCTGCCAAGATGGCCACCAGAGACAAAAGAGCCCAAATGTAGCCCAAATATCACCCAGATGTAGCCCAATGACAGAATGTCCCAGAGTGTTCTTAAAAACAACTAGAGCGCTTACTGTCTTCATTATGACAAAAGTATGGCACACCTGAAGCCATCTTGATTGGAATAAACTGGTAACACTTAAAACATTTAATTTAAAAAGGAACACAATGAGGGGGTTCATGTTGCCATAGAAATTATGATTAATGCTGAAGAAAGAAAATGAGGGCACATTTTGAGTGACTTCTCAAATCCTCTACTATTTCATTAAAAAATTCTGACATGCAGACTGAAACATGCACTTTTAATACCAGGAGCAGACTTCCATGGTGAACAGTAGTTTTACTACAGTGATCTAATGAGCAACTAGAGTGCTAACATTCAGAATTTATGGCAAATGTGTGACATATCTGAATACCTTCATGATGGAATCAAAGTAAAAAACTGAAAGCATTTCCTACTGAGGAGACTGCAGTACATGAGGAAATTAGGAAACTTCATAACAAATAAATCTCCCAAGATGGCCACCGGAGACAAAAGAGCCCAAATGTAGCCCAAAATCATCCAGATGTAGCCCAAATATAGCCCAATGACAGAAGTGTGCAAAACACTTATTATTTTGTGTTTTTGCAGTGTTATATAGTGCAGACTTGTCAGGTATTGGAGTGCTTTACATGAGCATTGGTTACATCACACAAAAACAAATTCATTTTGGTTGTAGACATGGGGAGACTAAGTGATTTGACCAGAATCACAGAATGTCGAGCTGAAGCAGAAACTCCAACCTGGTTCCCCAGTTGCAAAGTCTGCAGTTCTGGAAGTAACACCACATCCTCTCCCCTAAGTGCAACATTTAATCAAGTGGTCAACTGGATAAAAAAACATAAAGATAACAAATAATTTAAAAGTGCTTTCTCGCTATTTGAAAACTCAGAAAATATGTCCTTATTTTAGTCTTTTAGAGCACTAACCATAATTTTGATGCCAATAAGACCCTCTCATATATGTAATTTCTAAAGGAAATGCTCTAGGTATTACAGTTTTGATTACACACTTTTGTAATAAATATAGAATGTTAGCAATCTAGTTGTTCATTAGGATACTGTTGAGAGGCAGAGGCCAGGGGCACGGACTCTGAAAATTGAAGGCAGGTAGGAGGGTGCAAAGGCAACAATTTAACCACACTGAGCAGGCAGGAAGGGCCGTGGCAGCACAACAGACTATGGAGGGCAGTGGAAAGGGGGGCAGGGGCAACACACCAACAATACAGGACTTGCAAGAGAGGCTGTGGCAATGTAATAGACCATTGTGGGCAGAAGGAAGAGGCAATGGTAGTACAATCATACATGCCAACAGACCCGATTCAGCCAGGAAACGTCCAATGTTTTTAAGCTCAAATGGGCTTTATTTTATCTGTCTCCTGTCTACAATCTCCTCTTTTTCAATGTAATTCAAAGGGGAAAATCAATACCCCAGTTTTTTTTCAAAATCTCCCTCTTACCAAGTTCAAAATGTTCGCAAGTATGGTACATTGGATCATGGAAGGAAATGGGGTAGGGACATGGACTTGGATAACAGAGGACAGGAGGGAAATGGATAGGTGCACCAAACTGACCCTGCAGGGCAGGCATCAGGGTTTGCAGCAGCACAATACACCACACAGGGCATGCGGGACGGGAGTGCAGCACAACAATCCATAGAAAGCAAGAGGGAGGGGACAGGACCATGCACATGGACAACAGAGAACAGAGGGGCAAGAGGCAGGACCATAATGGACAGACAAGAGAGAAAGCTGCAGCATGACAGACCATAAAGGGCAGGAGGGATGGATCAGGGGCATTACAATGGAATAGACAACACAGGAGGGAGGGAGTAGGGGTCTGCACATGTAAACAGAGGGCTGGGGGCAAGGGGGCAGGGCAGGAGCAGCAAGATAGCCATGGAGGTCAGGCAGGATGGGCACTAGAAGCAAGACACACCATGAAGAGCAACAGTGAGACTGTGATGGCATACACACAGACCATGGAGGGAAGGTGGGAGGGGTTCAGGGGCAGCTAACTGACCCCACAGGGAAGGTGGGAGGGGCCATGGCAGCACAGAAGACCATGCATGGCAAGTGGGAGGGTTAGTGGTAGCACAATGGCTATGATGGGCAAGAAGGAGGGTGCAGGGGCATGCACAAAGGACGATGGAGGATAGAAGGGAGGGTCAGGACCTGTGCACAGACAAGAAAGTTCAGGGGAAGGGGCCTCACAATAGACCGCACGGGGACAATGGACCATGTAGGACAGGAGGAAGGGGATAGGGGCATGGCATGTGGACAGGCTGGGTGGAGGTGGCAGGGACAGGTTACAGTCATCTGACAATGCTAGGCAGGTGGGAGGGGAGTGGCAGCTCAACAGAACACTCAGAGTAGATAGGAGTGGCAGGTCCATGGAACATGGTGGGCAAAAAGGATGGAGCAGGGGCATGCACAAAGACATCGGAGGGCAGGGGGAAGGAGAATAGGGGCAGCAAGCTAAGCACAGAGTTTAGGCAGGAGGTCAATGATGGGGCATAGAATTGGGCAATGGAGGGCAGGAGAAGTGGACTGGTACATCATACTAAATTGAGGGCAGTGGCAGCACATCAGACCATGCATGGCAGGAGGGAGGAGTCTAGTCCATGGATTCACACAACAGAGGATAGGGAGGAGGGGGATGGGGCAGCAAGCTAACTGTTCAGAGAAGGCGGGTATTAGGAACTTTATTGTTTTTAAAACATGTGTCTGTGCGAACTACTTAAAATATGAACAAGTATGCAGCATAATCTCACTTTTATTCAGGAAGAAGAGGACGTTTGTGACTGTGACTCCGGGCTCACTTGGCAGAAACACCCCCTGACCCTCCACCCCCTATCGCAAAATGTAATGCCCGTGAAAAGGGTAGGTGAACACAGTGTTATATGGAACATAGTCCTGAGAGCACGATTGAAAATGAAAACTAGATATAGTGTATGGTATAAACTATGCACCAAAAAGTGTGATATAAGATGAACCGGGCGTGAAATATAATATGCAATACATTGTGCGCAATGACAGATTCTTTGGAGAGCGCGAGATAGCACAGGCACTAGCGCGTGCTATGCGATATGCGCCTTCGAGTGTAATATGCACAGGGCAGTGTTGTGTAACCTAACTAGTCTCTAAAGTTGTAATATAAAATATGTGCTGGGGAGTGTAACGTTGCATATGCACTGTGACAAAGATATGGATCCCAGATTGTAATATGTATGGCATAGCACTGTGCGTTATAACATAGGCATCGAGGAAGGCACGTTAGATGGGGCAATATAACCTGTGCGAAGACAAGTGTGGCATGACATATTCACGGGGTGGTGTTACAGTGCACATGGGCTAGAGAGTGTCATAGCATATGCACTAGCTAGTGGAATACAACACAGAGGTGTGTGGCACTCAGCAGGCAATGGCGGGTGTAACACAGCATTGGGCTCTGCCAGGAGCGCGCTGTGACTCTCAAGTGATGTTCGTCCCCTTTCCAGAGAGTAAAATAAAAAGTATTACACATCCGGCAGTGGATGTGTGTTTTATTAACCGTGAGGGGGGTTTCTTGCATAGTTTTGGTCGAATTTTTGTCGAATCCCATTTGAATGGCTTGGTGTGCATGTGTATTAAATGTGCCCGTCAATAGCTACCCATGTTTGTGTAAATAAACTACAAGGGTGTCTACCGGGATTAGGCACGGTAGGGCATCAGACATGTCAGAGCTTCACTAGTGGTGTAAATACATTCCACGTGGATTCATTGTATGCATAGTCGCCTTTTAATGAATATCACGCAAATCGTCATGGTGATAGGTACGTACGGTTTGTCCAGCATGTCCTAGGTGTGTCTATAAATATATATTTTTTAAAAATATTAAAAAACAGTGGCCGGCCCTGGGGATTGGGGTCAAAAAAATATAATTTGGAGACAGGCCCTGGGGGATGGGGTCATCAGGGCCAATAAATTAGAATAAGAAGGGGAACCACACAGCCCCCCTTCTTAAAAAATTAAAATAAATAAAAGACTGGCATCGTGCCGGAGGCCACGCCCCCTCCTTGCAGCACTCTGCAAACGCGCCCCCTGGCGAGTTGTGAGTTGGGGAATTAATTCCTCTTCAATACTGAGGGTCCCTGAGACCAACTAGCCCAACAGGCATCTCCAGTATGCACCAGGGAGCTGCGCTGCAGACAGGTGTTCTGAGGCCAAGCCCCTTTTTACGCCTCTCTGCAACGCAGCTCTGTGGTGCTTACTGGAGGTACCTAGTGGTCTAGTTTGACCCTTAGGATTCAAGGGGACTTAATCTTTCAACTTAGAACAGCCACAGGGCGCGTTTACACAGTGGTGAAGGGAGGGGACGGGGCCTGAGGTGACGTGTGCAAACACGCACTATGGCACGTTTTAAATTGGGGATATAATTTTCCTTCAATACTGAGGACCCCTGGGGGCTAACTAGCCCACCAAGTGCTTCCAGTAAGCGCCACTGAGCTGCATTGCAGAGAGGTGGTCCAGGCCGTGCCACTTTTTACACCTCTCTGCAACGCAGCTCTGTGGCACTTACTGGAGGTACCTCATGGGCTAGTTGGACCCTAGGGACCCTCAGGATTCAAATGAACTTAATCTCCCAACTAAAAACGGACACAGGGCGTGTTTACACAGTGGTGAAGGGAGGGGACGGGGCCTGAGTTAACGTGTGCAAAAACGCCCTGTGGCCTGTTTTAAGAGGTAGTTTTAATCCCCCTGCCCTATTATATACTAGGGGCTTACAGAGGAGGTCATGCTAATCACAGGGGGACCCCAACGCATAATGTTCCCTAGTGTATGTAGGTGTTTTCACTGTATTCTAAGTGTCTTTTAACATAGCACTGGCTCTAGGACTGGTTAGTCAGACTCAGTTACCACCAGTATCCGTTTGAAAAAGTTGAGGGTACAGGATGATTTTGCAACAAGGCTTCTTTCTGCTCTTCTTTTTGTTCTTTCTGCACGTTATCCTTCTTCCTGCACTTTTCTTCGTCTTTGAGGACTTCTGTTGCTTCTTTCTGCACTTCTTTTTTTTCTTTCTGTGCATTTTTTATTCTTTCTTCACATGTCCTATCTCTGTAGGCATAGTTAGAAATTAGCATTTAAAAAACCTTTGAAATTCACAGA
Organism: Triturus cristatus; assembly: GCF_964204655.1. NCBI lineage: Eukaryota > Metazoa > Chordata > Amphibia > Caudata > Salamandridae > Triturus > Triturus cristatus. The sequence continues at coordinate 518,641,288 of NC_140588.1, forward strand.
AAAAAACATAGGTTTCAGGCACGTTATAGTTAGGAATTAGCATTTAAAAAACCTCAGAAATTCACTGAAAAAACCATAGGTTTCAGGGGTGTTATAGTTAGCTGGACTGTTCACTTGTACAAAACCATTGAAATTCCCCCGTTATAGTTATTTCAGCTAACTATAACTCGCGCGCCTGCAATGCACTGCTGATGACGTCACATATTACATCACTCATGACATGGTCAGTGACATCACTCATGACATCACTGATGACATCTCAAATGACATCACTGATGACATCACTGATGACATCATCCTTGTGATAGAGTGGCAGACCTCCTCTCACCCTAATATAACCTTTGATACACACATTCAAAAATAGAGACTAAACTTTTCAAAACAATGGACATACCAATACCAGTTACAACAACCTCTTCAGTAATTCTAAGATCCACAAACACATCCACTCATTCACCAACAGTCCTATACAGTCACTCATACATGTATTCACTCATCATATGTACTCAAACACGTATACATCCTGTTACACAATGCCACTCATCCATAGAGTTACTCACACACATAGTCACTCATGCTAATAAAGAATCAAACATACATTTATTTGCATATACAGTTATACACACACCACCACACTTACTTCTACAGAAACTTACACATACTTAGTCTTTTAAACAATCACTTATAGAAACACATACTTATTCATACAGGAACTCTTTCAATCTCTCACTCTCACATATACTCACTTATATACACCAATAGTCACATATACTAGTTTAAAACATATGTAGTTACTCATAAAGACACTATTGAGACAGTCATTCACTCACTAACACACCCATACACACACTCATCCACCCATACAGTCCTGCACACATGTTGTCTTCAACACATACAAAGAGTGAGTCACTCATTCATGCACCTATGCACTACGTAATACCACCCACCGAACCATGCAGACACTCAGACTGATACTCAAAAAACCAACTAATAACCTATTTAGACACCCATGTAGCTACTCACCAACCCATGCAGCCACTCATACTCAAAGTGAGAGACTGATAGATACTTACATATTTAAACATTACTCACTAAGCCATGTATTCACTATGATACACTTAATCAGTCAGTTACACAATCAATTTTTCAAAAACAAATCATCCATTTAGACACTTATATACCCATTTATTCTTCCATCGACCTTGAGATATACATATATAAAACATATTTAATTTTCAGAAAAACACACATTCACTGGATGATGTCATCAGTGATGTCATTTGAGATGTCATCAGTGATGTCATGAGTGATGTCACTGACCATGTCATGAGTGATGTAATATGTGACGTCATCAGCAGTGCATTGCGGGCGCGCAAGTTATAGTTAGCTGAAATAACTATAACGGGGGAATTTCAATGGTTTTGTACAAGTGAAAAGTCCAGCTAACTATAACACCCCTGAAACCTATGGTTTTTTCAGTGAATTTCTGAGGTTTTTTAAATGCTAATTCCTAACTATAACGTGCCTGAAACCTATGGTTTTTTCTGTGAATATATATATATATATATATATATGTGTGTGTGTGTAAAAAGTAAATATAAATAAATTTGAGTGAAATATTTATAAACAACATTCTAATTTTCTACAACACCTTTACTAACAATATAAACATCACAAAAATTACAAGCTAGTACTTATACAGTAAAATCATTTTTTATTATTTAAAATTTATAAAAACGAACATAATTTATTAAAACAAAAAACGTTAACTACAAATACCCACAATATATGCATACAATCACCACACATACACTGCAAAGTCAAAAGATTTTGAAAACATCATTACATAATGCAGAATTCATTAAAAAAACTTTTAATGGGGAAAAAATTACAAATAAAATGTTAACAATAAATAAAATACAATATGAAACCTTGCATTTCAAAATGCAACATTTTTCTCAACAGATTACAAACACAATACTTACAGTGTAAAACATTATAAACAATATAAATCAAATACTTAAAATAATTTTCCTACCCTATTCCTCTTTAGATCCAACATCCCACTAATTAAAATATTAATAATCATTTTCTTCAAAAATTAAAACAGTAAAATATAAAAGAAAATGTAACTAACATATATAGTAAATATACATTGTTTTGTTAACAAGAGAAATGTAAATTCATTATCAAAAAATGTAAATGTTAATAATTTAAAATAAAATTTTACTTAATATTTAAATAAAAAAATAATTCATTTTGTTAAATCTCCCATTACATTTTACATAAAATAATGGAACACATTTTCTTTTTGCAAAAGTTTTTTTATTTGGTTATTTTAAAAAAGTTAAATATTCCAAATTCTAAATATATGAAAATTTTAAAATGTATTTTGTTAATATTTTAATTTAAAACAGGAACTTAATTCAATATATAAATTTATTATATATTGAATTAAGTTCCTGTTTTAAATTAAAATATTAACAAAATACATTTTAATATTTTCATATATTTAGAATTTGGAATATTTAACTTTTCTAAAATTACCAAATAAAAAAACTTGAAAATGAATAAAAATAAACCATTTACACAAACATACTTTAAAAATCTCCCCACCTTTTCCCTTATAAATCCAGCATTGTGCTACTAACAATGTTTATGTTATTATTAAAAAATGTAAATTGAATGCATTTTTTAAATAAATACAATAAACCTTACAATTGTTTTAAATAAGTATACATACCATTAAACAATTTTAAAAAGAAAAAAAGAAAAAAACATTCTCACAACTACAACTATTGTAAAAAACAACATTGTATAGAACAATATCTTAGTAAACAATATATTTTACAACAAAATTAGTAAGAAGACTAAAAATTATATAATTTTCAATATGATGTCAACGATATTTTTGACATCACTTAAGTCATGCAGCAATATTTTTGTTTCACAATATTTTTGTTTCTTTCCAGTATTCCATTTAAACACCAAAATGACACCAACCTGGAGCCCCTAGATTAAAACTGCTATTGCTTTGGAATGATATATGTATGCTCCCATGAAGCTTTAACGACAGGTTTAAAATGTGTTATAAGTTCTACATAATGCATTTGATACCATTATCCGTGATTTATCTTTGAGTCTATGAGTGATTTTCAAGTTAGTCATCTCTCACATTAACAAATCAAAATATCCATAAATTCTTTGGAGTGCCATTTTGCTAGCGCTTTCCCATGGAGCTTAGGCCCACCGTAATTTAGCAAGAGGGAAACCCAGCAGCTAATTGACCAATGGGTACTGGATTCTATCAGATCTTCAACAAGTTCTGTCATTGCAATAATCCGTGTGGGATTTGAGTACCGTAGTAAATACCTTATTCTAATAAAATCTTCAAATATCTATGATAGCTTGGGATAAGATTAACAAGTTTAACTTCTCACTGTTAAAGGGGGCTAATATCCAATGTATGCAATTTTACACCAAGTGGTTGTTATATAGAACCCTCTCCCTCCTTCAGCAGGTCCTGGCAAATTGCTTTAGATGTGATGCAGAGGAAAGGGGCAGTTGAACTCATATTGTATGGACCTGTCGAAGGTTGAGTGAGTTCTGAGATGAGATAAGCCTGTTTTGCAGTTACACATTGCAAATGCAGCAACTACTAGATATCCAGACAGCTGTTTTGGGATATTCATCTGACTTAAAAGCCGACTTACTGCAAAAACAACAACTGTACATTGTGACTCTCATAGCCAGATCCTTAAAACACAAATGGTGGTCTGTGGAAGCTCCTACATTTCAACATTTAAGGTCCAAAATGAATAGAATAGAATTAAGGAGATGGAAAGAAGATATGCATTACGATCTGGGTCATATAGAACATTTCTAAAATTGTGGCTCATATCTGTCTGTATGTTTTGAATTTTTTAAAAAGGTCTAGCAGTGATGAAATTGTGCAAAATTGTTCTGATTTTGTTTGTTATATGTCAATGAATTGTGTTTATAGATGAACTTTTCCAATAAAAAAAAAGAAAAGATATCCAAAAATTCGAAACGCTTGCTATTGGTGTTCCATCAACAAACCATTAACCTTTGAAACTGCTCTTCCCACATATCATTCTTGGTGTCTTGGTGTCATAGGTGTTTAACGTATTCCTCTTGGAAATGTGCCAGTGCATTGGGTAACCTCTGCAAGTCCACTGTCATCTTTTCACACCACAGGAGATTGTCACAGTAGCAAAATCCCCAATTTTCAATTTACTCAATGGAAGTGGAAATGCATTCATACTATTTCATGTGGCAATTATGTCACACATATAAATATTAAATATGGTGGAAGGACACAGCCTTGTTAAACTCTTGCACTTCATTTTTTTCTGTAAAATGTATTCTGATTTTAGCAAAAGATTTTTAATATTAATTATCAGGAAAAGTGGAACTAGAAGCCTGTAGGTGGCATTAGGATATTTGCAACTGCAGGATTACCCGCTGGACTGTGTTAACATATGGTCCTTCTTTGAAATGCGCTGTTAATAGAAGGAATTCAATGGTGTGGCGCTCCCCTCTGGGAATTTTAACACAAATCTTAAAATTGTATTCCTCTGGACCACATATTTTAGAATTTTAGTTTTGTTTAATTTGTATGCACTGTGATCAATAGTACTTTGTAATTTTGTTGTTATAATGTGGCCCTTGCACTTTCCTCCAAAAGTGGGCTGATATAACTGTTATGCCATATTCGTGATGTTTTTGCCCTGGTACAGAATTGGTGAACTGATTTTTCTGATGTCCTTATTTTTATGCATTGTGCTGTTTTAACATTGTGTTTTATTTCTTTGTGATGTACTTTTATGGTTACCTTGGTAACCGTAATAAAGATTGCCTTGACTTGACTAACTCTTGCATGTAATGTACACTGACATTAGTGGCTTCTTTCACCAATTTTAGTAAGTGTTCAAGTGATAAATTGGCTAAGATATGGGCAAAGCTCCTATATAAACAAGATAAGGAGTTTCTCCATAGAAATAGCAAGTGTATTTGGTCAAAGGCTTTGGGTGAGTAGAAAAATGCATAGTTCAATGATACAGTGCCAAGCTCCAAGACCCAGCTTTTCAATGGTCCTTGACATAACTCTGCACATTGTGGGTAATCTTTACCATAAACCAGTTTTACTCACTGAATACTTTTTGCATCAATCGAAGGTTGAAGCTCCTCCATTACAATCCACTTTGTTTTTTTTTTTCACTGGTACAATATAGGAACCTTCTATAACTAACTCTGGCCTCACTCATGATCAATGAAGCAGCATTGGTGCGGACTGCTATCTGATGTTCCAAACACAACCAGGTTCCAGAATGCTTTTGGATTTCCAAAATAGCCCTGTACATAGCCTTTCAATGTTTCAAATTTATAGGGGTGGCTGGGGGGGGTCGATTATGATGTGACCCGGAAAGGCTGCGACTATCGGTGGGAGCCTTTCCAGGCCGCATCTCGGTTTAGTTTCAGACCACCACATTACAATGATGGCTGTCGGAAATTAAACTAGCCGGTCATTCCGGCTGGCTTCCAATGGGCTAAATGAGCCTGTCGGCCAGTCAGAGGCCGGACCGTAATCCCAAAGGAAAGCCTTTCCGCCCTTGGGATTACGACACTCGCTCCACCATAGAGAGCCTTTCGGAGAACGAGTGCCTCTGCGGACTCCTGTTGGCCTATGGTGCCCTCCTGTTCATCCCTGCACGGTGCCTGCCACATGGTGCAGGGATGAACATAGACTCGCATTCATCTATGAGAGCTTGTGTTACGGCTGGTTTATGGTCGTAACATGGGCTCCCATAAACGAGTGGGAGTATGCAACCAAGCATTGTGATGAATCTGTTTTTGGGCATGACCTTGTATTTGTTTTCATTGATGAATGATCGTTATGCACACAGTACTTCTCCAATGCTGTCAGGAGTGGTCTCTGGGAAGTTGGTGCTTTTGCAGTGACTATAGAGTGGCGAGCATGCATTAGAAATTAGATAGTCTCATTGTCAAATCGTGGACATCTTATGTAGAGGCACATATGATTCTGTAAATTGTATTTGTATATAGATAGAAGAGTACTCGAGTGAGAAAACAGCCCTATTTTTCTACTACATTGCAGGTCTTTTTGCCTATTATGTATTCAGCCATTTCTCACTTGGGCAGTGGTATGTGAAGTAATGTAGATTGATTTCATCCCATGGTTCGCGAGTTTCGGTTGATGGTGTTAAATGCTCGCTATAGTCTATAAAAGCAAAAGAGAATAATTTTTTGTGCTGAAATTATGGACTGGTTTGAGCACAGTCAACTGTGGACAGACCTTTTCTAAAACCGTTTTTTGCAGATAGATTACAAACACTTTGGTGCCGATTACGATCCGGTAAAAACCGGGTACGAACCGTCGGACGGAGCATATTCTCCGTCCGACGCGTACCCGGTCGTCAGAATATACAAACATGGAATTACGATTCGCACGGAAACTCCATTTCCGTACGAATCGTAGAAAACCCCGTCCGACTAAAATAAACATACAAATGCGATCCGGGAAAGCGCCGACGTGACGTCGGGACGCACTCAGTCTGCCATTCACGAACCAGGAATCACGATTCGCACCGACGTCATCCCGCACGGTGAATATTTTCCAGCTGCCAAAAACTGCCGGGAAATCAGGACGACGCGAACAAGGAGTACCTGTACGCGACGGACAGACATGGACCCAAACCTACGTGTCATCCCGGCCCTCATAGCAGTCGACCTCCTCTACAGGTTCGGACGCAGACGCCGCAGAAGGTCAGAACAACAAAGGGAGGGGGGAAAGGGGGGGGGGGTGGCAGGACCAGGGGCAGGCCACAAAACCCCCACCAAAGTCACACAGCACACATGCCCTGGACATACCTGACCCTCAGGCCCTGGTCTCTACGAGGGGGTGGGGGCGTGTCCAGCAAAGCCAGCGACGGCCACAATGGAAGTGCTTGACGACGCGAACCGGCAACACAACAATACAGGTACGTCCCGTACCCACGCCTTAAGAGCGTGGGTATGAGTCGTACCACGCCCACACCTACGTCATCCCAACAATGGCGGGACAGCTGTACCCACGTGGCAAAGGCCTGGGTACGGCCCGCACAAGCATCACATAGTGTGGGGACGCATATGTACGGACTGTACCCCCACCCCTGTATGCATGGAGCGTACCACCCACCCCAACAGTGTAAGTATGACCCGTACCCTCACCCGCGGACGTATGGAGCGTACCCCCACCCCAACAGTGTATGTACGGACATTACCCCCACCCGCGTATGCATGGAGCGTACCCCCACCCCAACAGTGTAAGTACGACCCGTACCCCCACCCGCGTACGTATGGAGCGTACCCCCCACCCCAACAGTGTAAGTACGACCCGTACCCCCACCCGCATACGTATGGAGCGTACCCCCCACCCCAACAGTGTAAGTACGACCCGTACCCTCACCCGCGTATGCATGGAGCGTACCCCCCACCCCAACAGTGTAAGTACGACCCGTACCCTCACCCGCGTATGCATGGAGCGTACCCCCACCCCAACAGTGTAAGTACGACCCGTACCCTCACCCGCGGACGTATGAGCGTACCCCCCATGCCAACAGTGTACGTACGGACCGTAACCCCACCCCGTATGCATGGAGCGTACCCCCACCCCAACAGTGTAAGTACGACCCGTACCCTCACCTGCGTATGCATGGAGCGTACCCCTCACCCCAACAGTGTAAGTACGACCCGTACCCCCACCCGCGTACGTATGGAGCATACCCCCACCCCAACAGTGTAAGTAGGACCCGTACCCTCACCCGTGTATGCATGGAGCGTACCCCCCACCCCAACAGTGTAAGTACGACCCGTACCCTCACCCGCATATGCATGGAGCGTACCCCCCACCCCAACAGTGTAAGCACGACCCGTACCCTCACCCGCGGACGTATGGAGCGTACCCCCATGCCAACAGTGTACGTACGGACATTACCCCCACCCGCGTATGCATGGAGCGTACCCCCACCCCAACAGTGTAAGTACGACCCGTACCCCCACCCGCGTACGTGTGGAGCGTACCCCCCACCCCAACAGTGTAAGTACGACCCGTACCCTCACCCGCGGATGTATGAGCGTACCCCCATGCCAACAGTGTACGTACGGACCGTATCCCACCCCGTATGCATGGAGCGTACCCCCACCCCAACCGTGTATGTACGACACGTACCCCCACCTCGTATGCATGGAGCGAACCCACACACGTGTATGTTCTAAGCGTACAGATCGTGAAATAGGAGGGGTGTGTGCAGAGTCCTCCCAGCAGTGCCCAGTCAGAAGAGGGGTGGGTGCAGAGTCCTCCCAGCAGTGCCCAGACACAGGAGGGGTGGGTGCCTAACACTCACAGCAGTGCCCAGAGACAGGAGGGGTGGGTGCAGAGTCCTCCCAGCAGTGCCCAGAGACAGGAGGGGTGGGTGTAGAGTCCTCCCAGCAGTGCCCAGAGACAGGAGGGGTGGGTGTAGAGTCCTCCCAGCAGTGCCCAGACACAGGAGGGGTGGGTGAAGAGTCCTCCCAGCAGGGCCCAGACACAGGAGGGGTGTGTGTAGAGTCCTCCCAGCAGTGCCCAGACACAGGAGGGGTGGGTGCCTAACACTCACAGCAGTGCCCAGAGACAGGAGGGGTGGGTGCAGAGTCCTCCCAGCAGTGCCCAGACACAGGAGGGGTGGGTGCAGAGTCCTCCCAGCAGTGCCCAGACACAGGAGGGGTGGGTGTAGAGTCCTCACAGCAGTGCCCAGAGACAGGAGGGGTGGGTGCAGAGTCCTCCCAGCAGTGCCCAGACAAAGGAGGGGTGGGTGCCTAACACTCACATCAGTGCCCAGAGACAGGAGGGGTGGGTGCAGAGTCCTCCCAGCAGTGCCCAGACACAGGAGGAGTGGGTGCCTAACACTCACAGCAGTGCCCAGAGACAGGAGGGGTGGGTGCAGAGTCCTCCCAGCAGTGCCCAGACACAGGAGGGGTGGGTGCAGAGTCCTCCCAGCAGTGCCCAGACACAGGAGGGGTGGGTGCAGAGTCCTCCCAGCAGTGCCCAGACACAGGAGGGGTGGGTGCCTAACACTCACAGCAGTGCCCAGAGACAGGAGGGGTGGGTGCAGAGTCCTCCCAGCAGTGCCCAGACACAGGAGGGGTGGGTGTAGAGTCCTCACAGCAGTGCCCAGAGACAGGAGGGGTGGGTGAAGAGTCCTCCCAGCAGTGCCCAGACACAGGAGGGGTGGGTGCCTAACACTCACAGCAGTGCCCAGAGACAGGAGGGGTGGGTGCAGAGTCCTCCCAGCAGTGCCCAGACACAGGAGGGGTGGGTGCCTAACACTCACAGCAGTGCCCAGAGACAGGAGGGGTGGGTGCAGAGTCCTCCCAGCAGTGCCCAGACACAGGAGGGGTGGGTGAAGAGTCCTCCCAGCAGTGCCCAGAGACAGGAGGGGTGTGTGTAGAGTCCTCCCAGCAGTGCCCAGACACAGGAGGGGTGGGTGCCTAACACTCACAGCAGTGCCCAGAGACAGGAGGGGTGGGTGCAGAGTCCTCCCAGCAGTGCCCAGACACAGGAGGGGTGGGTGCAGAGTCCTCCCAGCAGTGCCCAGACACAGGAGGGGTGGGTGTAGAGTCCTCACAGCAGTGCCCAGAGACAGGAGGGGTGGGTGCAGAGTCCTCCCAGCAGTGCCCAGACAAAGGAGGGGTGGGTGCCTAACACTCACATCAGTGCCCAGAGACAGGAGGGGTGGGTGCAGAGTCCTCCCAGCAGTGCCCAGACACAGGAGGAGTGGGTGCCTAACACTCACAGCAGTGCCCAGAGACAGGAGGGGTGGGTGCAGAGTCCTCCCAGCAGTGCCCAGACACAGGAGGGGTGGGTGCAGAGTCCTCCCAGCAGTGCCCAGACACAGGAGGGGTGGGTGCAGAGTCCTCCCAGCAGTGCCCAGACACAGGAGGGGTGGGTGCCTAACACTCACAGCAGTGCCCAGAGACAGGAGGGGTGGGTGCAGAGTCCTCCCAGCAGTGCCCAGACACAGGAGGGGTGGGTGCAGAGTCCTCCCAGCAGTGCCCAGACACAGGAGGGGTGGGTGTAGAGTCCTCACAGCAGTGCCCAGAGACAGGAGGGGTGGGTGCAGAGTCCTCCCAGCAGTGCCCAGACACAGGAGGAGTGGGTGCCTAACACTCACAGCAGTGCCCAGAGACAGGAGGGGTGGGTGCAGAGTCCTCCCAGCAGTGCCCAGACACAGGAGGAGTGGGTGCCTAACACTCACAGCAGTGCCCAGAGACAGGAGGGGTGGGTGCAGAGTCCTCCCAGCAGTGCCCAGACACAGGAGGGGTGGGTGCAGAGTCCTCCCAGCAGTGCCCAGACACAGGAGGGGTGGGTGCAGAGTCCTCCCAGCAGTGCCCAGACACAGGAGGGGTGGGTGCCTAACACTCACAGCAGTGCCCAGAGACAGGAGGGGTGGGTGCAGAGTCCTCCCAGCAGTGCCCATGGAACGCAAAGGGTGGAGTAGCCACAGATACAATGCCCACAAATGTCAGTCAGGTGCACTAAGACCCTGCAGTACATGTACCACATGTGTGCGAGGCTTTGAGTATACACATGCATGGTGCAGAAAAGAAAACATGTCCACATGAAGTCATGTCAATAGTCTACATACACAAGTACAGTGACTACCAAGGATGCCACGAATGATGCAGGTGGAGACATCGCTCAGCATGCATGTGCAAAGTTGAAGGAGTCCGTCACACACCCAGCTAATGTACACACAGCTCAGCGCTAAATATTGGGAACACCCTGCAGGGAAGATGGCAGGGTACACAGATGAAGGAATACACCTTGGGACAATTTCACCATGCAGTAACTGCTTACATGAACAGAGAAACCTAGCTAACACCTTGTGATGGCACACAGATACCAGGGTCCCCCCTATGACCAGCACACTACAACATTTCCCACACACCCAACACATGATCACCACCCAAAATCATGTAGCAGCCCCACCAACAGCAATATCAGAAAAGCAGTAGTGTTGTAAGGAAACCAAAAATGGCTTTAATCAGCATGATCAAAAAAAGTTTTCGCGGAGAAAGTTCAATATTTACAAAGCCCATAGGGCAGTCCATGAGTCACAGCTGGATGGGGGACACAGTGGGACGCGGGTCCCCTAGCTTGCCTGCACATTCAGACTCCTTCGTCTTCCACAGCGGGGAGGGCATCATGTGGGGGGGAAGGACCAGGCACCGCAGGGACATGAGGGCGAAGGGTAGGTGTCGTGGGTGCAGGGATGGAGGACTCCACCACAGGGGGTGGGGCAGGGCCAAAGACGGAGGCCAGGATCTCGCTGCACACCTTAGCAAGGTCCTCCAGTGTCTCCCCTGCACCCAAAGGAACCACAGGCCCCAAGGAGGGGGGGGCGGAGGGATGGGTCGCAGCGCCACTGGGGGAGGGTGCAGACAGGGGGGGGGCTGAACCACCCTGACCGGGGACTCCCTTGACCGCTTGCGGGGTGGTGTCACAGTGGGGCTCAGGGACAGAGCGGCCATGCCGGATATGTGGCCAGGAGAGCTGAGGGGAGGCGATTTGGAGGGAGTGGATTGGGTGGAATGTGGACTCCCACTCTGGCTGCATGACTTACGTTTGCCCCCCGACCCAGTGGGTGTGCCTACTTCACCCGTTGTGTGCGTGCCAGGAGGAGTGCGTATGATCTTCCCTGCTGGTGTGGTGCCTGTGTCTGTTGTGGTGGGTGCATGCTGACGTCTGGGTGTACGTGGGACAGGCATGGGAGTGGGAAGTGTGGATGGAGCAGGGGTAGGGGGTGGGACGTAGCACTGCAGGAGACCCACTGCTGCAGTCAGTGTCGAGTGGATGGACCTCAGCAATTGCCGTTGGTCAGCCTGTGATGAAAAAATGCCCTCCAAGTATGCCTCCATGTTGTGCAGCACTTGGCTGTGGCCATGGAGGACATTAAGGATCGCAGCCTGACCAACCTGCAACTGCCGCTGGATGTCCACAGACTCGGCATTGGCGGCAGCAGTGGAGACAGGGGCAGGGGGTGCGGTGCCTGGCAGGAAGGAGACATGTGGTGACCGGGCACGCTGGGAAGGGACACGAGCAAGTGGGAGGCGGCTGATGGCAATGGAGGGGGCGGGGTGCGATGTTGTGCCGCTGTCAGCTGCTGGTGCAGCCTCCGCCCACTCGGAGAGATCATCCTCGGACCCGTCAGCTTCATATTCTGTCGTGCCAGTGGACAGGTCCTCGGCCTCACTCTCCTCCGCCTCAGTACCACTCAATGTGCCAGCCACGATGTCAACGCTGGCACTGGTGCTCGGTCCCTCCGCTCCGTCTGTGCTCATGTCTCCCTCCGTGTCCCCCGACGATGCTGTGGGCAAGTTGAAGAGACAGCAATTAATCACACACCTGTATACATATGTCACATGAGTCCAATCTACATAGGTTACAGTGCATAGCCTGCAAAGAAAGATCAGTAACATCTACAAAACAAGGTACAGATTTAGGGCATGCAACACACAGTTGGTTGACCCACCATGCCAATGAAAATCCATGGAGAGCATGACACAATAGCAAATGACATGAAATGGAGTTTGGCATAGGAGCCAGGCCCTGGGGACAATCCAGCACTGCATCTGCACCACACAGCGTTGGCGAAAATAGGGATGAGGAGGAACCATATCCATTAACTTGAGGCATATGCTGCATAGGTAATACTGAAAACATGCCCACCATGACTGGCTCACTGCACCTTGAGTGTATGTCCAGACAAACATCACACACTGGCCAGACCTAGCAAGGAGAATTCTGGTTTTGACATGTAGGCTTGGCCCGCACCAACCACCCCCTACATGAGACAATTTGTTGAGACACAGGTGGCACTTACATCTCTTAGTCTGGGTGAAATACACAGGGGCTGCATAAATGCAAGATTGGACGCCAAATGCCCAAGGTGCGCCTGTCCAAATAATCATGTACAAATGGTCATCATCAGATGATTGTAACAAGACACACAGGCACTGGCCACTGTGACTATGAACAAGGAAAATCAGGTCAGGCTGTACAGTGGACACTTGTACTACATTTCACGTCAATATACATGGTGCCAGGGGACAATGGCACAGAGCACAACCTATGCTGTAGACACTGAGAATGTCCACGTTTTGTGATGACACCTATGAACATATGCCCCAGGGGACAGCAGTGGCCACACAACTCCATGGTCCTGAATGGGAATGACTGCAACACACTCCACCATCCCTGCACTATGCGTATCGCACACTCATGCACATCATGTCACAGGCCACAACATAGGACATGCGCGCTGTAAGGCCTGACACTTGAGAGACTAACACCCATGTCTGGACTCAGCATCAGTGCCAACTGACATGGAACCCACATGTACTGAACTGGACAGGGCACAGGCAAGGTCCCCAAACCTGTTACTCACCACCCCCACACATGATGCTACAGGCCTAGTTCACGTGGAGAAAGCGCCAGCCTACATTACCTTGTGAAGGAGTGACTACACACAGACCAGGGAACACATTGCAAGGAGGGGAAGGGAGGCAGGAGAGCAGAGCTATACTGTGGGTAACTGGATCTGCACAGCACCTTTAAACCCTGGCAGTGTATCCATGCAACTGTGCACTTACAAATGCTGGTGACATACAACAAACACACATGTACCTACCCCCTTCCTGCTGCTGCTTCTCCTGTAAGCGCTCTCCAAGTCTGGAAATACCACCGCCAGCACACGCTTGTGGATGTGGGTCAGACGGCGGCGCCCCCGGTTCTTATGGGTCTCAGGTGAGTCCCCCAGCAGGACCCGTGCGATCCTCCGCGTCCAGCACCGGATATCCTGCCAGCGTTTCCTCACCTGGGCCAGGCGCCGCTTGCGACCAGCCGCACCCCTCACGGCACTGACGGCGGTCAGCCATATCTGCTTCTTGGCAGAGGCGCCTACCTGTGAGGATGAACAAGTGACACTACATCAATACACCAGGCACATGTCACAGAGAGACATATTAGAACAAATGTGCTGTTTACAACAAGGCATAGTATGCTTCCAACGCATTGCACCTTTGTCATAGGGACATGATCCTCTGGGGAAGGGCAAAAGCAGTACGTGCCATTGAAAGTACACAGGTGGAATGAGGGCAACAACACAATCAATGATCCAGGCTCACACTGTGCATCACAAGCTACACCAGGATAATGTGCAGCACCTCTAAGCAGTCACATGCCACAGGCCACTGACGCTACCGCAGCAGAGTACACAGACACACACAGGCACAGGACATTCACCTGCCATTGCCAAATGCTGCGAAAAACCTCACTCTGCACATGTGCCACTAGCCGGGGGGGGCTCACAGGTGTGGGGCTGGCTCTGCACGTCAGACACACAGCACTGCTCCCTGCTCACATCACATGGGCAGGGTATATCCATCCCTCATGCAGCTGGGGTGCTACACTCCACATATGCACCCACCCACATGACAGGGGACTTCCACACACACCCATGTCCAGGGTACGAACACATCATGTGGACACTCTCAGCACAGGTACACAGAACTAACACACATCTGTGGGTACAGTCACCTGTCACACTGGGCTGACCATATAATCACATGAGGACTGCAGAGGCTACATTCCCAGGAGGACAAGACAGGCAGAATGTGGCATGCACCATGCAGTGATTGTCACAGTAAACACAATGCAAGTGAGGACGGCAGACATGCACCACAGCATGCACTGGCTGGGAGACATCAGGCATTCCCCCCCGGGACCTCCCCTACAGTACATAGCATGTGTGCCACACCTGGACACAATGCCAGAAGTCACACTCACAAAAAAGGGACACAGTCTGTGCTGGTGGACTCTGCACTCACCTGATACCCTGGTCGGCCATACAGCATGGGGTACTGTGGGAGGATCACATCCAGCAAAGCCAGGTTCTCCTCCAGGGTGAAGGGCTGTGACCTCTCCACAGACCTTGACATGGTTCCAGGGAATCAGTAGCAGCAGCTGGGTCGTGGAATACAAAGATGTGCAGGCAAGTGCTCCCTCATGGGACCTGGCTGCCTTATATCTGCCTTGCTGGCCTGTTTCATGCACAGGAGTACAGAGTGATTGGTCACTCACATTTGCATCCTATGTTTCCTCCAATCCCTTTAAACCTAGCACAGTCAGTGGGTTCTCATTGTGGTTTTTTTCTTCAGCATGATGTCAACTCCTGAAGCACATTGCAACAAAGTAGATTCATCCAAACTGACTACTGCTGTGCACCTGCTTCAAAATATTCAAACTTTAAACTTGGTCTCCATGCCAACCAGCATGCATGTAGGCCTTTATACTTGTCCCTCATGTGTCCCCTATGTAATTTGGAGCTTCACACACAGGTACGGTGCGTTCCGGGGCCCTTGGGCACCCCAAATGCATAGCAACGGCCCGTACAGGTGTGTGTACGGTCCGTATCACTATGGGTGTGCTCGCGTATGCGTACTCATAGTGATAGTGAGCGTACAGGCGTGTGTACGGTCCGTACCACTATGAGTACGCATACGCGAGAGCACCCATAGTGATAGTGAGCGTACAGGCGTGTGTACGGTCCGTACCACTATGGGTGTTCTCGCGTATGCGTACTCATAGTGATAGTGAGCGTACAGGTGTGTGTACGGTCCGTACCACTATGGGTGTTCTCGCGTATGCGTACTCATAGTGATAGTGAGTGTACAGGCGTGTGTACGGTCCGTACCACTATGAGTACGCATACGCAAGAGCACCCATAGTGATAGTGAGCGTACAGGCGTGTGTACGGTCCGTACCACTATGGGTGTTCTTGCGTATGCGTACTCATAGTGATAGTGAGCGTACAGGCGTGTGTACGGTCCGTACCACTATGGGTGTTCTCGCGTATGCGTACTCATAGTGATAGTGAGCGTACGCTCACTACCACTATGAGTACGCATACGCGAGAACACCCATAGTGGTACGGACCGTACACACGCCTGTACACTCACTATCACTATGAGTACGCATACGCGAGAACACCCATAGTGGTACGGACCGTACACACGCCTGTACGCTCACTATCACTATGGGTGCTCTCGCGTATGCGTACTCATAGTGGTACGGACCGTACACACGCCTGTACGCTCACTATCACTATGAGTACGCATACGAGAGAACACCCATAGTGGCACGGACCGTACACACGCCTGTACGTTCACTATCACTATGAGTACGCATACGCGAGAACACCCATAGTGGTACGGACCATACACACGCCTGTACGCTCACTATCACTATGAGTACGCATACGCGAGAACACCCATAGTGGTACGGACCGTACACACGCCTGTACGCTCACTATCACTATGGGTGCTCTCGCGTATGCGTACTCATAGTGGTACGGACCGTACACACGCCTGTACGCTCACTATCACTATGAGTACGCATACGCGAGAACACCCATAGTGGCACGGACCGTACACACGCCTGTACGTTCACTATCACTATGAGTACGCATACGCGAGAACACCCATAGTGGTACGGACCATACACACGCCTGTACGCTCACTATCACTATGAGTACGCATACGCGAGAACACCCATAGTGGTACGGACCGTACACACGCCTGTACGCTCACTATCACTATGGGTACACATACGGCAGCACTCCCATAGTGATAGGGAACGTACACAGGCCCTCTTAGCGAAAGTACGGTGCCTTTCACACATCACAGTGGTGACAGGCAGCACACAGGAAGGAATAGGGCTGACATACTTGTCCATGGATGGACATCAAGGCATTGTCTGGCCAGTACTACATGTGTGGGGCACAGGTGTGAAAGGCTGTGATGTGGCACATTACTCCTGAGTGGAGAAGCCACCAGATGTATGATGAGATGTGTACAGATGTTATGTGTGACGGTGCAATGTGTGCCAGGCATGCCCTTGACTCCTTTGACATGTGTGCATGTCGTACTGCACACTTGGGATGAGCGTCACTGGCATGACACGGTCAACAACACATGCAAGTGTCCCCTGATGCCCGCTACAGGGGTTACCACACCAGACAGGTCACTACCCACGGTGCACCATGTGACTATGTCATGTATGTGTGGGGGGTTCACATTGGGTTGATGTTGGTGCTCCCTCAAAAGCATCAGCTGTTGCAGCAACCAACATGTGTCTGTGTGTAGATTGACATGGCACACTGTTCCGCACACCAGGCCACATGTGGTATCGGATGTGAGGTGCGTATGTATGCATGGGACACAGAGTAGTGTAACAAGGACATGTCTGCATCCTCTCTATGAATGTGTGGTGAGTCATCACATGTACACCTTCATGGCAAGGTGTGTGGGCTGTCCTAGTGTAATGTCATGTGACCTGTGGCTCCAGTGTTCCACTACCAGTCTCTGCAATCGACATCCTACTTCTGCTGATGTGTGGATGTATGTCACTCCTGTGTTGCGTCTGGCTGTTCACTTACACTGGGACACAGCTAATCCCATGCCATGGCATGTGGAGGTTCACAATCTCCGTGTGTAGCTGGGTCATGGTAGGAGTGTCACCTGGCAGCTATACGTGTCCAGGGCATGTGGCACATACCTGACTCCGTATGTCGCATATGTGTATTGACAGATTGACATGTGCTCAGTACATATAAATTGTTGTTGTAGTGCACTTACTCTTCCTTGTCACTTCCAAATTACTGCAGAGCGCCGCCTCTTCCCCGACCAATTCCGGACTTGGCTGCCATGCGGGAGAATGACTGCATCCGGTGCTACCGCTTCCCCCAACCGTTGATTCTGGAGTTGACGGCGAGACTGGCACCACACCTGCAACCGCTGCACAGGTATCCTACAGCACTGACACCCAAGCTGAAGGTAATGGCAGCCCTACATTTTCTGGCCACGGGTACCTTTCAAAATACCATAGCTCATGTTGGTGGCATGTCCCAGAGCATGTTCTGCCGTGTGCTGCATGATTTCTTAGAGGCCATGTTGCTTCACCTAGATGAGTTCATCCATTTCCCAACCCCTGAAATGTTGACTGGGGTCAAGCGTGGATTCTATGCCCTGGGAGGGATGCCTCATGTCATTGGGTCCATAGATGGGACACATGTGGCTTTGGTACCACCACAGGCACAGGAGATAGCGTACAGGAATCGCAAGCACTATCACTCCATCAATGCCCTTGTGGTGTGTCTGTCCAACATGGTGATTTCACATGTCTGTGCTCGTTTTCCAGGATCAGCACACGATGCCTACATCACGAGGCGTAGCAGGGTGCCTGAAATGATGACGCAGCTGCGCAACGAACGAGCATGTGTTGTTGGTGGGTACAGTCTGTCTGTCCTGTATTTTGCGTAGACTTCCAGCACGACCGCTTCTCCAATCCTACTTATGTCCATGCGCTTTCCATGTAGGGGACGCTGGCTATCCCAACATGCCATGGCTGATCACACCTCTCCGCAACCCCATCACGCCGGCCCAGCTCCGCTACAACACCGCCCATGGCCGGACAAGGCGAGTGATAGAGAGGACGTTTGGCCTCCTGAAGAGCCGATTCCGATGCCTCCACAAGACCGGCGGCGCCCTCCCATATGCCCCGGCGAAGGTCTGCAAAATCTTCATGGTCTGCTGCATGCTGCACAACATGGCAGTTGAGAAAGCTGTGCCACTCATCCTGGATCAAGATGATCAGGACCATCCACCCGTGGAGGACAAAGGGCTTGGCAATGGGGCTAGTGATGTGGAGGACGTGGTTCCGCAAGAGGACATCCGGAGTCGGCTCATACGCGACTTCTTTGCTTAGTGGTGAGTACCAGTGTCTGTGTGTGCACGCATTGGTCCCCGTGTGGCATGTGTTGCGATGTGTGTGTCCATCTGCATGTATGGCACGTGAGTCAGAGGTGTGTGTGGATGTGTCACTGGAGTGATGGTGGCAGGGATGAGTGTATTTCCCCTGTCATAATTGTGACCTGGCATGTTGTCATCCTTACATGTGTCGAGTACATGCACATGCAAGTGGCTGTGCTTTTTGTGGCTGACTTCTTGTGTGTCTCTCATCCCCAGGTACTTGCGCATGCCGTCTGCTGGTTGCATTGTTGTAGCACTGCTATTCCTCATGGACACGTCATCGTGTGCTGACTCAGCGTTACCCGCACGGACAAGTTTGGAAGTCTCCTTCGGGTAAGGGATGCATCAGGGGTGTATTGGGTGTGGCAGTTGTTTACGATGTATGCACACTGCCCCTGTCGCTGTTTGGTTCCTCTGCAGACATGTAGCATCACCATGGTACACATAACATGCAGCTGGGTACACCTGAATAGATGGTCAGACTTGTTGATAGTCATCAGTGATGGGATTGAGGAATGTGATGATGGCATCAATGTGTGTTACACTGCCCTCGGACACATACGGTTTGCATTGGCTTGACATGGTGTGGGACTTCCACATCAGCGGATCAGTGGTGTATGGCAGTCTCTCCGTGAGCAGCAGGGGGTGTTAAGCTGTTAGCCGACACTTGTGTGCCAGTTCCATGGCTATCACGTATTTGTGCTGCAGAAGGGGGGTGCCAGTGTTGGACCCACATGTTACTCCACATGACACGTTCATGTGTACTCCGAGTTGCCTCTGCAATCCCGAATACATGACTAATAAAGGTGTCCCTATGCCTCCAAGGTGCCTCTTCTCAGTCAATGCTGGTGTGTTGCCACGGTGCATCCGGCATGTCTGGCATGGTTTTCCGTGATAGTGGCTATGTGTCTATGTGTAGAGTAGCAAGATGCAAGCTGTTTGTGTGGGATTAGACTGTGTATTGTGCATGTAGTCCATGACTGTGTGGGTATTGTGACATGTGCCATCCCCATGCATCCAACGTTGGCCAGGCCACCATTCTCTGCATCCACCTGACTCAAGCTTGCAGGACATGGTTCTGCCACCTGTCCACACATACCTGGGTGCCCCCCAGGGCACTCCACATGATCCCTGACCTCTGCGCATGGCTGTCGCTGTACTCAATATGTCTGTCGGCACGGTTGTGCGGCCACCCCCTCAGCTGGTTGGGCCCATCACAGGTGTGTATGGTGCTCCATGTCTGTCTTGCCTACTACAATGTGACCCATGTGTGTCCTGTGCCAGACTCAGGCCCCAGGGTGTGGATGGTTGAAGTCAAATGAGAACTCAGGCATAGTTAGACTTTATAAGACACATGTAAGCTAATAATGCAATCAGTAGGCATCTTCTCTTTATGGTGTGACTTTTTATTTTGGTTGGGGTAGGGGGGGGGGTTTGACATGAGGGGCTTTCCGGGTGTGTGGAATCCAAAGTTCACTGGGGGAGTTGGTGTCCTTGCCATTTGAAATCCTCAGAGTCCATGCCACAGTCTTTGGCAACATTGGTCAGACAGTGACCAGCAAGTCCATGTGGCAGAGAATGTCTTTTGATGCTGTGCTGCTGTTGCTCCAGTGGGCCAGGTGCCAGGCCAGGTGTCCTGGGAGATGGTGCTGTTGCGCCGACCCTCACGGTCTTTTCCGTGGACCACCCGCCCTCCTGCGGGGACCCTCAGAAGCAGGCCGTGACGATGTTTGGGATGCTCCGTCGGATGTCTCCTCCTCCTCCTCATCCCTCCCTGTGGGTGGTGATGTTCTACGCCTGCTGGCACAGGGAGGGTTGCCCATGTTGTCGGTCATCTGACGGAGTGTACTGTGAATTCCCGTGAACACCGTCACGAGCTCAGCCTGTCAGTCCTCCATCCGCCGTTGGTGTTGCAGTAGACAGGCATGTTGCTGGGCCTGCTGGGTCTTGATCCCCTCGAGGATGGACACAACCTGGGCCATGCCCGTGGTGTCCTGCCGGTATGTGTCCAGGATGTTTCGGACATGGGAATATACCGGTTCCCCAGCCAACTGGTCAGGCTGGCGCCTCCGCCGTCCTCCACTCCCACCACCCTTGCCCACTTGCACCTGGCCTGCCCTTGTGGGCACATCGGGTCTCCGGGACCCCTGAGGGGTGGCATTTGCGTTGTCGCCTGCCTCCTTCTGGGTACCCGGGACACCGTGTCCCTCCTGGCCAGCCTGGCTGCATTGTGGTGGTGGGGCAGGGATCCTGGGTGTCTCCTGGGATGTGGCAGGAGTGGGGGTGGTGGTTGGCCCAGTTATACCTGACGCAGGTGCTGCAGGTCGTTGGACACCAGAGGGGCCAGGTTGGTCGGGGTCGGGTTCGTCCACAGAGTGGTGAGAGTCGTCGCTGCCGGTGGCTCCGTTATCCCGCCGAGCCGGGTCCTGTGAGTCTTCCCCCCCAGTGTTGGGGGGTGATCCACGACGTTGACCTGTGTGTGAGAGAGACAATGTTAATTTTGTTCCATGCAACATCCATGTTTCATTGTTTTCAAAGTTGGCACATTTCCTCTGGGAATTTGGATATGTCTTGCATTCCACTCACAGTGCACTTGTGCATGGGTATGTCCCTTGGCCACAGCTTTTGCGACTTTACCTATGTGTGGCACAGTCTTACTTGCTGCGTCAATTGTGACTGCAGTCAGCAGTGGAGTGGGCAGGTGTGGCGAGCCATGCATTGGCGCCTTCCGTGTAGCACTGTACGTGTGCACATGGAGTGGATCCACACACTTATATAATGCAGGTAGCTGTCGTTGTGCTCGTGCACAGGTTGTGACATTTCCCTGTGTTTTGCCATGGAGAAGAGGGGGGGTTCTGGCACTGGCCACCCTTGTCTACATGCACGCAGTCCACCTGCTGAAGAGCAGACATTCCCACACCCCACAAGGCTGATTTGCTCTCCCTGTGTGTCCCTTTCTTGCTCCCTCTCTGTCCTCCTCTCCCTCCCTCTGTGTGTCAGCCTCCTCCCTCTGTCCGTCTCCCTGTGTCTCCCTCCCTCTCTGGCCCCCTCTCCATCCCTCTGTGTCTCACCCTCTGTCACCTCAGCCCAGCTTCCTGGGCACACACTGTTAGCAGATCTTTGAATGGCCCTTGGATTGTTGATGTGAGTTTGTTTCTGATCTCCAGGCACCCATTGGGTGTAGTGTGTGTGTCTGCACTGTTGCTGTGGTGGTGTGTGCTGCCACTCTTTCACAGTGTTGGCTGTTCATTAGCTGCTGTCATGTGCAAGAACGTGCCATCACCCCCATGTGTTGATGCAAGGCGTCCGCCATTTGCTGGCGAGTCTTTCCTGTGTGGGGACACACTGTTTGTCTGGCTGTGACCTAGGCCATATGGGCAGGGGGCATTGTTGTCTGCTTCTGATTTTCACGATGTGATTTTTGGGGCCCACACTCCCGCCATCTGGCTTACCGTGTCATGTGTTGGTGTTTTCTGTGGCCTGTGACTTGACATTGTCCAGCTGGGTGCATGGGGCATGGTGGCGCCAGTGGCATGTGCGTGTTCATGGAGTGTGGTTGAGTCATGCGATAGCTTGGGGTGGTTGCGTGCCTGTTTGTGAGTTTGGTTGTGGATGACGTTCCCCCCATGTGAGGTGAGTTGTTTGTGTACTCACCCGGGTCTCGGAGTCCGTCTAATCCGTCCACTGCCACCACCGGCAGTATGGCCATCACCCTCTCCTCCCAGGGATGGTATTCTACGCGTCTGCGGGTGGTCCTCCTCCAGTGACGTTGGCCTGGTTGTGTTCGTCCGTCATTTTGGCTCGGACCCTCCTCCGCAGATCGTACCACCTGGCTTGGCATTCATGCCTGGTCCTTCTGGTGTCCGCAACAGCATTCACAGCATCGACGATGGTCTGCCACATGGATGTTTTTTCTGAAATGGTGGTCTGTCTGACCAATGTTCCAAAGAGGTGTGGCTCAACTCTGAGGATTTCATCGACAAGGACCTCCAACTCTCGGCTAGTGAACTTTGGATTCTTGTTAGTGGGCATGGTGAGGGGTGTGGGTGTGGATGGTGGGGGGGGTGTGGATGGTTGTGGGTGTGTGGGTGTGGTTGTGCAGGAGTGGGTGTGAATGTGATGTGGGGGTGTTTGTGAAGGTGTGTGTGTGAAGGTGTGCAAGTATAAGGTGTGGTAAAGGTTCTAGTATGGTGCTGTAGGTTGTCTGTGGGGTCTGGCAGCAGTGAGTCTGTTGCAAAGGCTCATGGTTTGTGTGTGTGGGCCCTTTTTATTGGTCCATTGGTGGGTGTGGCTGTGTTTGAAGTTTGGGTGGGTGTGTTATAAGGAGTGGTTGTGTTTTGGGCCTCTGTTTTGGATTTTGGCAGTTGCAGGTGAGTGAATGTGTTGTTCTTGTGTTTGTTGGACATGTTTTGTGGCTTTGTGCCATTCGAATGGTGTATTCTTGTGTTGTTTTGCTTTGTCCTGGTTGTGTACGTGCGTTTTTAGCGTGTGTACGGTGTGTACATGGGCCATTTTGTTGTACAGTGCTGTCCTTGTGTCTGGCTTGGTACGACTCGTACATGCGCGATGTTGTGTGAAGGTGGTGATGTTGGGGCCTGGGGTACGCTCCATCCGTATGCGGGTGAGGGTACGGGTCGTACATACACGGGTGGGGGTACGACTCGAACGTACACAGGTGTACATGCACGGGGGGTACGACTCATACACGGG
The DNA here is from genome assembly GCF_964204655.1 of Triturus cristatus. Classification (NCBI taxonomy): domain Eukaryota; kingdom Metazoa; phylum Chordata; class Amphibia; order Caudata; family Salamandridae; genus Triturus; species Triturus cristatus. The sequence continues at coordinate 518,664,928 of NC_140588.1, forward strand.
TGTACATACACGGGTGGGGGTACAACTCGCACGGACACGGGTGTACATACACGGGTGGGGGTATGACTCGAACGTACACGGGTGTACATACACGGGGGGTACGACACGTACACGGGTGTACATACACGGGTGGGGGTACGACTCGAACGTACACAGGTGTACATGCAGGGGGGGTGCGACACGTACACGGGTGTACATACACGGGGGGTACGACACGTACACAGGTGTACATACACGGGTGGGGGTACGACTCGAACGTACACGGATGTACATACAGGGGGGGTGCAACACGTACACGGGTGTACATACACGGGGGGTACGACACGTACACGGGTGTACATACATGGGTGGGGGTACAACTCGCACGTACACGGGTGTACATACACGGGTGGGGGTTCGACTCGAACGTACATGGGTGTACATACACGGGGGGTGCGACATGTACACGGGTGTACATACACGGGGGGTGCGACACGTACACGGGTGTACATACACGGGGGGTACGCCACGTACACGGGTGTACGTACACGGGTGGGGGTACGACTCGAATGTACACGGGTGTACATACACGGGGGTGCGACACGTACACGGGTGTACATACACGGGGGTGCGACACGTACACGGGTGTACATACACGGGGGGTACGCCACGTACACGGGTGTACGTACACGGGTGGGGGTACGACTCGAATGTACACGGGTGTACATACACGGGGGGTGCGACACGTACACGGGTGTACATACACGGGGGTGCGACACGTACACGGGTGTACATACACGGGGGTGTGACACGTACACGGGTGTACATACACGGGGGGTGCGACACGTACACGGGTGTACATACACGGGGGGTACGCCACGTACACGGGTGTACGTACACGGGTGGGGGTACGACTCGAATGTACACGGGTGTACATACACGGGGGTGCGACACGTACACGGGTGTACATACACGGGGGTGTAACACGTACACGGGTGTACATACACGGGTGGGGGTACGACTCGAACATACACGGGTGTACATGCACGGGGGTACGACTCGTACACGGGTGTACATACACGGGTGGGGGTACGACTCGCACGTACACGGGTGACCATACACGGGTGGGGGTACGACTCGAACGTACACGGGTGTACATACACCGGGGGTGCGACTCGTACACGGATGTACATACACGGGTGGAGGTACGACTCGAACGTACACGGGTGTACATGCACGGGGGGTACGACTCGTACACGGGTGCACATACACGGGTGGGGGTACGACTCACACGTACACGGGTGTACATACACGGGTGGGGGTACGACTCGAACGTACACAGGTGTACATACATGGGGGGTGCGACTCGTACATGGGTGTACATACACGGGTGGGGGTACGACTCGAACGTACACGGGTGTACATGCACGGGGGGTATGACTCGTACACTGGTGTACATACACGGGTGGGGGTACGACTCGCACATACATGGGTGTGCATACACGGGTGGGGGTACGACTCGAACATACACGGGTGTACATACACGGGGGGTGCGACACGTACACGGGTGTACATACACGGGGGTACGCCACGTACACGGGTGTACATACATGGGTGGGGGTACAACTCAAACGTACACGGGTGTACATGCACGGGGGGGTGCGACACGTACACGGGTGTACATACACAGGGGGGTACGCCACGTACACGGGTGTACATACACGGGTGGGGGTACGACTCGAACGTACACGGGTGTACATACACGGGTGGGGGTACGACTCAAACGTACACGGGTGTACATGCACGGGGGGTACGACTCGTACACGGGTGTACATACACGGGTGGGGGTACGACTCGCACGTACACGGGTGTACATACACGGGTGGGGGTACGACTCGAACGTACACGGGTGTACATACACGGGGGGTACGACTCGAACGTATGGGGGCTGGGGGGTGTTGGGCGCGTATGCGGGCACATGTCTCCATGGTTGCTATGGGTGTTCGGTGCGGACGGTGTTTTTTGCATACGGTTGTAACATCGGACGCATGGGATGGATCGTGATTCCGCGGTCGGACTTGACTTTTCACATTTGTATGGTAAATCGTCCGGGGACGTGTCGGACACAATTTCCGACCCGAGGACGTGTGGGGAATTGTTCCCAATGCGATTCGTATGGTCTTTTTCCCATGCGAATCGTAATTGGCAGTTTGTACGGCACTTGTACAATTCGTACGGTAAAAAGACCGGATACGAGTCGTACGGGCTACTTTTTTTACCGGATCGTGATCGGCACCTTTGTGTAGATTTTCAGGTCGCCTTCAATCAAGTATATCGGCCTGTTTTTTTACACTGTTGTGCTGTTATGCCAGGAGGGATGTTTCCCTTTTCTAAGTATTCTCTACTGTGAAAACCATGAATATCAACTTTAGAATAGGGATCCACCATTTGTTTGGCTACCAGAAACATTTAGGTGTAATAATGTTTGCTTATAGTATTTTGGTTATTGTCAAGGCCACTTACGATTTTGGTTTTAATGCTGGCGTCTCTAAACCATTCTTCTGCTGTTTTCTTAACCTGTTCTTCAGTGGTTTACATTGCAGCTGTTTCAGAGCACTCTTGGATTTGTAATTTCATTTTCATACAACATTTCTTCATAGATCTCAGTTTAACTTCCAGGTGCTGTGTTGACATTGATATTTCTGGCCATTGTCAAAGGATGATGCACCAAAAGACCTACAGACAGTTCGCAACCTGGGGATCACCTTTGATAACAAGTTATCTATGGAGAACCATGTTAATAAAATAGAAGCTACCTGCTTTGTACTTCTTCAGAATTTAAGAGAACCAGAATTTAAGAAAACCACTGCTGGTGTTACTCTCGCAAGCCAGAGCACTGGTTGTGAGAAGTGCTATACTAAGCAGACTCGCCCACTGCAATGCTCTGCTACTAGAAGTAGCAGCCTATTTGGTAAATAGACAGTATAGGGTTCAAGCAGCAGTTGAAAAATATGCTTTATATAAGCAAAAAATGTCATCTTCCTCCGGTGCCTTGAAAGAACTTCATTGGCTTCCAATACAATGAAGGATAGCCTTTAAGTCATTCTGCATAGTCTTTAAAGCTTTTCAGGGTAAAGGCTGTAAACTACTGCAAAGGAAATTAAAAAGATGCGTCCCTAGGAGGAACCTTCATTCAGCAACAGCAATTCTTCTATGCATGCCAAAATTCCAAAGAACAAGATAGGGCCAGATGAACGACCATTCGCTTTTGAGACTCGCAAATTGCAAAAAAGTGCGAGTAGCAATTTGCGAGTCGCAAAAGCAAATGTACAAGTGTCAGAGACACTGTTAGCGATTCCCAATGGGGTCGCAAAATGCAAGGCTTATGAATATTAATGAGCCACTCGCAATTTGCGACCCCATTGGGAATGGCTGACCCTCCCAGGGATGGTGGCCTGCTGGGCTCAGCAGACCTCCAGGTCTGGGATTGGTTTTCAATAAAGCAGTTTTTTTTAAAAAATTCAGCCCGTTTTCCTTAAAGGAAAAAGGGATGCATTTAAAAAAAAAAAATCATTTCATTTTTTAAGGGCAGGTAGTGGTCCCTGGGACCACTGCCTGCCATGAAAAAATATTTTTGGAGCCAGTCACAAACAGGAAGGGGTCCCCGGGGGACCCCTTCCCATTTGTGACTCCATTACCACCTCTTGAAGAGGGCGGTAATTTGCGATGCCAATTGTGGTGGTAAAACATTCTTGCATAGGGTAGAGTCTTGCTAATAGGAAGGGACGCCCTTGGCACACCCCTTCCTAATTATCCACTCGCAAATAAATTGTGACACGCTAATTAGGAATTGTACAAGGCCCTGTAACATTTTGCATGCGCAAATGGGTCGCAAACCCGCATGCAATTTAGGGTTGTACATCTGGCCCATAAGGTGGTCGAGCTTTCATTGTCAAAGCAGCACAGCTTTGGAATAAATCACCTGCCACCTTGAGAACTGCCACTGACTTACTGCACTTCAGGAAATAGATAAAAATTTCGCTTTTTCCTTGTAATCAATAGTCATTGTTGTCAGGCGCGGCTGGTACAGGTAAGAGCGGAGAGGCAGGGCGGAGAGGGAGTTGACAGATAAAGGGATAGGAAAAATAAATAAATTTAAAAATATAACCACTTACCTTGCACTTGCGGCCGACTTGGCGATGCGGCGAGCGCAAGGTAAGTGGTTTTATTTATTTATTTGTTTTATCTTTCCTATCTCGTCATCTGTTGACTTCACCCCCGCCTCGCCCCGCCCCACTGCCCAACCGCTCTTACCTGTACCGGCCATGCCTGATTGTTCTAGCTGTTTTGATAGCAGCTTTTTCTTTCTCAGTAGAGGTCACAGCACCAAGATGCCTGTTAGGCTGCGCTCTATAAACCTCACAAAAAGAAAAGGACAGGAACCAGCTGTATAAATAGAACAGCTAAAGAATGGCTGTTATCCTAATCAACACCTACACTGGATGTGCATCCTAGGGAGTAAAAGAAAAACTGCGAGAATTTGTGAATAACAGAGACTTAAAGAAAAAACATTAGGTTCCATTAGACTGCCCTCACCCACTAAGTAGTGGCATGCTTCATCATAGGGCTACTATCAACACACTGGTGCAGTCCAACACAAAGGGGGAGCGCTATTTTTTTTTTTGAAGCAAGAAAACAAGAAAGACAGAAAGTTCTCCAGAAGAGGGATCCCTAGTGCAGAAAAAAATACTAAATTAAAACTGTCCAAGCGGGTACCGTATACACTTGTTTAATGGCGGTCGCACTTGGCAGGATTAAAAATAGGTGTTGGGTGTATAGGAGGAGTTACATCTCAATTACCCCATCTGCTTCTACCAACATGTTTCAGCCAATATCAACTGCCCTAGTGGGTCACTGGCCTTCCTCAGGGTACTGATCCCTCGTAGCTTTTCAAAGTTTTACCAGTTAACTTTTAATCAATATCAAAAAAATGTTTAGGCCTTACTTTCTTCTTGTAAGTGACCACACTCGCCTTTCATATCCGAGTTTCATTACAAATTCTCCTAACCCGGGGCTGAAGAGGGAACACCGCCCTGTAGTCACACATTCTTCAAGGGTCGGTGTCTCCAAACCGTTCACTCCGCGCCCTCCGACAGTGTGCTCTATGAATACTATAAATAAAATAAATATTAGCTTGTGAATTTGCAGGTCGTTTTGCAACAAGGTACCAATACTTCTTAATGCCCCTTTCTGTTGCAACTTTGATGAGGGCTGCCCATTGACTATTACAGAATTCTTCTTTCTTTTTCTAATCATAGGTTTTTTTATTTGTCCTGAAATTGTCTACTGCAGGATTTTCAATGTCCTTATGTTCTTGATTGAAAGTTTTGTATTAGTTGTCAAATACGTCATTGAGGTTTGTTTTCTTTTTTGCTCTGAGCTTCCAATGACCATACAAAGGACCTTTAGAGACACAAGGGTGCTGATTCCGATCCGTTAAAAATATTCCCCGTACGAATCGTATCCGGATTTTTTTCCGTACAAATCGTACAAGTCCCGTACAAACTGGCAAGTACGATTCGTATGTTAAAAAATCCATACGAATCGCATTGGGAAAATTCCCCGACACGTCCTCGGGTCGGAAACAGTGTCCGACACGTCCCCGGACAGTTTTACGTACGAATCGGTAAACTGAAGTCCGAGCGCGCAAGTACGATCCGTCCCGTCCGTCCGAATGCACAACCGTATGGAAAAAACACCGTACGGAGCGAACTCCCATGGCAACCATGGAGACATCCAAACATGTGCCCGCATACGTGCCGAACACCCCCCCAGCCCACCCCCCCACGTACGTGCCGTACACCCAGCCCCACCCCCAAGTACGCGCCGTACCCCCAGCCCCCCATGTATGCGCCGTACCCCCACCCCCGTAGGTACGGAGCGTACCCACACCCCCGTAGGTACAGAGCGTACCCCCACCCCCATAGCACTGGGGGTCTGCACCGCACCTACGGGGGTGGGGGTACGCTCCGTACCTATGGGGGTGTGGGTACGCTCCATACCTACGGGGGTGTGGGTGGGGGTACGCTCCGTACCTACAGGGGTGGGGGTACGGCACGGACATGGGGGGATGCTGGGGTACGGCACGGATGTGTAGGGATGGGGGTACGGTGCGTACCGAGCCCCCTTTTCGCCGTGCATCGTGGTGTACTTAGCTTTTCCGGCACTTTTTGGGTCCCGTAAAAATATTGCCGTGCGAAGTGCTGTGGGTACGAATCGTACTTGTTGTTCCGTAAAACGCTGCCTGACTCCATGCGAATGTCGCGTACGCGGTGTCCCGGATCGGAATTGTGGGTATGTTTTAGCCGGTCGGTGTTTTTTACGATTCGTACGGAAATGGTGTTTCTGTACGAATCGTACTTGCGGGTTTGTAAGGTGTTTTTCCCGGGTACGAGTCGGACGGAGAAAACGCTCCGTCCGACGGTTCGTACCCGGGTTTTACAGGATCGGAATCAGCACCAAATATGTAACCCCCATAGTCCTATTGGTTTGATTAGCAGACGGCTAGATGGGCCAGACAGCTTTTTTAGGTCAAGCCTAGCGTTGCAGTGCATGTTTTGCTCGCTTTGCGAGGCTTGCAGTATTCAGTATAGAGTGGAAGCTTCGTGGAAGCTCCACCCACTCTCCGCCCATCTTTTTCATTGGCTTAAGTGCTGCCGTATAATTGGTTTTAAGCTTCAGTTCCTCCTCATGCCAGCCATGTCGTCATTAGTATCCTTCCATGGCACTGGCCCCTTTACTCTGAACACTATTTTCTTCCCTGACTACCACCCCTCCCCCCCCGCAGTCTGTGACTTCTCGGCCCCCCTCAACCCCCCTCCCATTCATGCTTTCTCATTTTTCAAATGTTTACCATTCCCTTCCTTTTAACAAAAAGTTCATATGTGCAATATTCAGCAAAACGAAGTATTATAATGATATCTTTTCTGTAGCTAAGTATACACACAATCCAATGCAAAAGTGCTTTCAGAAAATGCAAAATGTAGTCTTCTTCGCCGCTTTTACCAGGAGTCCACTTAAAAGCATAAATTCAGAAATGGCAATATGTTTTCCACTGTCAAAATTCCATCTTTTGCTTTGATCAATGGGTTTCCTCTAAAAACGCTTTATGGGTGGACCTAAGCTACTGCGGTGGCCATCTCGGAAACAGGCATACTGTAGAGCGACGTTCTTAGAACGCCCTTTAGTAGCAACGAACCTTGCTCCTGACTTTAAGATGGCTGGCGCATAGAACATGTGCAGAATGATCCCACAAAGTAGAAGAACAGAAGTGGCCCAGGGAAGGGAGGAGGCGGAGAGGAAGAACAGAGCAGGCCATACCGAGCTTCTAGCGATCTTGCAACAGCCGCCTCGGTAGCAGGCGATGGCTTGCAGCTCACACTGTGCTCCCTCATGCTCAACCCTGTCCCACACTGCAGATGGCCACCACTTCCGGGGTCCAGGGTATGAGGGACCAGCAACGGCCGTGGTGCCTTAAAGGGGCCTTGGCACCCATTGTGAGAGAGGAAGAGTGGGGACTCGTTTTAGTTCTGCGTTTAAAGGTTTTTGTCCTGGGGGATCATGAGCCCCCTTAAATATTAACTGGCACATGTATCAACAAAGACTTTTGCGATTCCTTAATTGCGATTTTTAAGGAATCGCAATTAAGGAATTGCAAAAGCCTATGCATGTAGGAATCGCTATAAAAATAGCGATTCCTACAAATTCCTTAATTGCGAATCGCAAATTGCGAGTCGCAATTAAGGAATGCCGTCCCATTCATTCCTATGGGCCTCCAGGCCCATAGGAATGAATTGGAGATTGCATGAGCAATTTGCGAGTACCAGTAGGTACTTGCAAATTGCTCATGCAATTTCAAGGGTGCAAGGGTGTCAAAATGACACCCTATTGCACCCCTGAAATTGATCTGTGCACATATGTTGCACACACACATGCTCTAAGGGCATGTGTGTGCGCAACATGAAACTTTAAAAAATGCACCAAAGTGCATTTTTCAAAGTTTTTGCAAATTACCATGAAGTTCAACTTCATGGTAATTTGCTCCCCCTATTAGCGAAATCGCTAATTTTTTTCACTTTCATGCATTGCATTTAAGGAATCTCAATTTGGGATTCCTTAAATGCAATCGCAATTTAAGGAATCGCAATTTAGAGATTCCTTAAATTGCGATTTTTGCATTTGGGATGATGCATCTGCCCGTTTGCGACCGGTTTTTACATTGATGCATGTGCCTTTTCATTCGATATTTCTCCCTTATGTAGTAGCTTACCACTTCCTGCACCTATAATTTGCCACATTTGTTGCACTTCTTCAGAAAATTGCCTATTTGTATTGCTTATCCTTATGTAATTTACCTCCTTCTTGTTTTTTACATCACGCTAACACAATACGACAATATACAGCAAACGTTGCTTTTCATAGATCACTTTCCCCCATTTGTTATCCCAGAGGAGAATTTCAGCAATTTTTTCTGCAGTGTTGGTCTAGTCAGCATCTTACAAAGTATTTCGATTTATTTATTGTTTCGCGCAGAAATGTAACCAATATATTGCCCTTCATTGTTTGATTACCACGTTATTGTCAACTATCGAAGACCATACCCTTCTGGTGCTCCAACAAACCCATTGCCAGGTTTGTTTTTTAGACCACTAGCTGTCTACAACACTGTCTACAACACTCACATTTATTCCTTATTCCTTTATTATGTTTTTGACCACCCTGTAGTTGCTCATACGTTATTGCTACCTGCCTCATTTTTTCCCTTTATAAAGTAACATTCAACTTGTTGCCATCCTTGGTGCTTTTCTTTCGTTTCCTGTCCTCATAATTGGCCTCCCCATATTATTTTGCCTCGCATATGCCGATTATTTTAAAACCTCATCACTCCATCTTGACTCTCATGCTGAATTTCTCCATATTTGCTAATTTGACCTTTCTGTTGTCCCACATGACAATTTTACACCACCCACTGGAGACCCTGCCCCTTGTTGACCCCTGGTGCTTTATATTTCAGCTTACGGCTTTCCTGAGGTGTCTCAACCTTTTGAACCTCATACTTCCTTTGTCCCTTCTACTTGAACCTTAATTTTCTGGTTCTCCATCTCAGGTGAATTCCTATGTTACCCATCATACATTAGTTAATCTTGACTTGTTGATCCCACTTAAATCACAATGGACTGTTTGATCTTTCATAATTCTTTTGTCACATCTCAAATTTGAACTCCATCATTTTCACATCTACTGTATTGTTTGAACAATTTCACACGTTTAGTTCCACTCTATTTTTCCCACCTGTATATTTGTGTATACTCAATACCTTCCCTTGTATCTCAAATGTTTCACCCATTGTCATGGTATTCCTTTCTCTGAAATTGTGCTCATTCAGAATTTTTACCTCAAGTGTTCTTCTAATTCCTCCTGTCATTTTTCACCTGTTGACCCACTGAAATCTTGCATTTTAATTATGTACTATAGTTTCCCCATCAGGTGTATTCTCTGTACTGTCACCTGTTCTTTTTTTTATGTAGTACATGATAGCTTGTGGTTCTCCTTTGCCTTAATTACCTCTTCCCACTCCTGTCCTGGCTTCAACCGGATACATTTAATCCCATCTCCTCCCATTGGACACTGATGGCCTTCCAGGGCCCCAACAGGTCCCTTTGGGACCCAGCTCTGTAGTGGCATTATATTTAGCAGCCTCGGGGGTCTTATCCAGCCCCCACTGACTGCTGGTCTGGGGCAGAAGTTTTATTACCCCAATGGAGCAGCAGTGTTGGCGGCTGCTTCCACTTCATCTTCACCAACCACAACAGCCACGCAGTCTGGCTCACAGCGGCTTGTCAACTATCATGACCATGGACCACAGGTGGGAACCATCAAAACCAGGGTATGCCGGCTCGGCCAGTCGATACCAGGACTGCTGTGGTGGACCCTGAGCCTGACCAATCAATTGGCTATGGAGCCTTTGGTGTTGTTTGGTAAGTAGTCTTGTATTGGGCTGAATTTAAACAAATTATAAGTCTGTTCAAAACCTGGAGAGCCGCAAGGTCCAAAGTCCTATATAAGTGTAGAAGTACAATGTCCATGTTGTGCTGAGCCTTTATGGTTGTAGAACCGGGGGTGGTTTTTTTTTCTCCATATAGTTCTCTCTTAGAGCCATTAGTGTGTTTGCATCTTGTCCTGTGCAATATGTAGTTTCGTAACTATATCAGCTGTGTTTCACAACCTCTATATGATTGTGGAATTTGGAAGCTGCAAGTTGTTGCTGAATTGAGGTGCCCATGATTTTTTGCCTACAATGTAATTTGTGACCTGTTTTGATGCGAGGGAAGGCAGTGATGGCTCATTGGTCTAGAGTTGCACTGCTGGGACTGCCATGTTTTTCTTTGCAAGAGTGGCATGGGTGAATGGTTCTGTGATTGCATGATGGAACAGCTTCATTATGCTATGGGTATGAGGCTTGTCTTGCCAACATGCTTGTGGGCTGCAGCGCTGGTCCCACTTCATTTTCATGGAGCTTGTGTGATGTGGATTGGACTGGCCGCATTGTCCGCAGTTGCTTTAGATGCTTTACTGGGTTTATATGATTGAACTGCGTACAAAGATGACCCAATAATTTGACATGGTTTGAAAAAATAATCTTGCATGTCTTCGTTTTTACTTCAGGCCCTGTAACTAAGAACCCTCTTGAATATTTACTTGTTGGTATATGACCTTTGTCTTTGAAACAATGATCCTTGGATGTGCTGTTTGCCTAATGTTATACATATTGGGTTCTGCTAGTTTTGTATCACCATAGGGCTTGCCATGTCTCCTAGTCTGTTTCTGACCAGCTGCCACAGTGAATGTCTGAATTTTGTAGAAATCATTTCATGGTTTGAGAATTGAAGTCTGTATTTTTCAAGTACTGTAAACTAAGTTTACCATTAGTAATTGAAATGCCCAATTATTTAGATGATCAAGTGCTGCTTAAGTTTCACTTATGAGGTCTATTTGCCTGCCTTCTAATGGTTATTGTAAGAGAATCTCAATTAGCCAATCAATATCGTTTTTAATAAAGCTCAAAACTGAGGGTTACATTGAAGCCTAATCTTGTATCCAAAATAAGAGCGGGTAGTGCACAGCTTATTACATTGATTTCCTTGAATAGAAATCAGTAGTTTGTTCATTTGATGTCTTAATTGTATGTATGGTTTCCCACAAAGAATAATATATCGTATAAAAGAAACAGATTCTGATCGATATTGATTTAATTTAAAATTAAGTTGAGTATAGAAAAATGATTTGTCGTGCAATTATTTACCAATGTACTAAATTTGTGAACTTTGAGTTTAAGATATATCTCATTTCTACAATTAATTTGTTATTGAGCCCAGGTATAAACTAAACGTTTCCATCTCTATTCTTCATTTAAAAGACGTTGTTCAAGATAGAGAAAACGTGCCATTGATTTGAACAAATTAATCTTCATACCTGGGTATTCAAACATATGTTACCCATGTACCATCCACCTATTTGAGTCTATAATGGGTATGCACACCTTTGTATCTGAAAACACAAATGCGCTTAAGTTGCACACTTCTTCTGATCCTTTTTTGGGTCGAACATTAGAGTCCTCTTGTATATACTTTAGTACATACTTATATATACTTATATGTGTATGTACTTTGTGGGCTCTAGAGATCCGCCCTAGGACTTGTCTGCTTCCGCTTAGGGACTTTTTTTTGTTCCACTGCCTCTATTTAACTGTCTTGATAGAAAACAACCAGCAGAGGTCATTAAAATTCCAGAATCACTTTAGGATTCTCTAGATTCCAGTCCATAGAAATTGTCTTTCACAAGCACCCGTAGACAATAATATTTTTTTAAATCTAGTATTTTTAGTGAGATGACCACCGAAAGCCATGACTTTATGTTAAAAACAGAACTTTGGACTATACCATTACCCGCTGAAAAGCTATATTTCTCTCTATGTGTTCCCATACCTGGTGCTTACTTTCCCTCTATGTTAAAGAACAGTAGATGTTTCAGCACCCAGGTTAATGTGTTGCATAGCTAAATAAATATAAGGTCCCAAATTAGAGACCGATTGCATTGCAAATGCTTGTTACTTCTCAGCTCTTGCTCATGTTTTTGTTACAGTTATGTGATCATTCTCTAATTTCCTGTGTTCACCTTACTCTCCTTCTTTCCCTCAGCTCTGGGAGGGTCACATTTAAAGCTCAATTCTGACTCTGCATTGTCTATAACAGGTGCTCCACGGATCTCCATATCGTTAAAGCACCGTGATCACTTTCCAAGCACTTTCCAGGCACTCTTGGATCCTAAAGATGAGCAGATCACTGGCCATATCAAAACCAGCTGGAATATAGTTGATCAAGACTCTGCTTTTTGCTTGTGGTAGGTTGCAGGGATTTGGGATCCCATCGTTTCCATGTGTGTATTGTCTTCTCCTGCTCATGATCCAATCTTAGGTTGAAATCTTCTCCTCTTACCACTATCTCATAATTCTTCTTTAACTCTGACAGAAGCACATCTAACCCAAGTAAATCCTTTTTAAATGTGTCAGTGCTTGATGTGTACATTGAGAAGTGAATAGCCGTTCTTCCCACAGTGGGCACGAACACAAGTCGACTATTTTATTTACTTGAATGTCCAAGCTCTACATCTATTTGGAAATACCCAGAGGCTCTGCCTCGTGGATTGCCTATTGCTGGCGCAAAAAATGATTCATAAGAAGAAATGTGCCCATTAGCAGAGAATCATGTTTCTTGGAGAATCCACATATCATAGTCTGTAATGCTTTTGAGTAGATTAAGATCGACAGATTGTGGTGTTGCCCCTGAATTATTACAAGACAATAATGCGATTCTGGTTTGTTTTTTTAGTTTCCTTACTAGTAGGAACTAGGGGGTCTGACCTGATCGGATTTGCTTCTTCAGTTTCCCATCCCATTCTTATTGCAGTAGAGCTCTGCTTCTTTCTATTCTTTTAATCTATGGCCACATGCTCATTCCCCTCTTGGAGGGTTTGTTGTTTCTCTTTTTCTCTCTGAGCACTTTTTGTAGGGCCTTTGTTGTTGGCGGTATTAAAATAATCTTCCCATTTTGTTTCCTATGTGCCTTTGAACTTCACGGTGTACTCTTCTCTATTATCAGGGATATTTCCCTTTAAGCATTCCCACTCTATCTCACAGCATTCCGTGTTTTCTTTCTGGTTGTTTTGTTTGCATATTTTAAGGGATCGTTGTCCTGTTTGGGCTGGGTGATTTCTCTGTGCCTTAAGTTTTTTGAGAGCTTTGTGTCCCTTCCTTATTGGGTAGTGTCATTTTAACATCTCTGTTCTTGACCTGATAGTTTGAACTCCTTATATAAAGATCCCTCTTTTGTGGATATGCATTCACTCCCAAAGACGGTGGGCAGCCTTATGTCTTCCTATCTCTCTTTTTCCTGGTCATTTTAATATCTAAAGTTGCTTTTTCATTTCCCTTTTTGACTCTTCTTTCCACCGTTTGTACTTTCTTTTACTCTACATCAGCATTGTTTGCCAAAGCAGATAATCATCTGTTTCTTACATCCTATTATTTCAGTCAGTCAAATAGCTTTATTTCGATATAAATATCATAAAAGCATCACGATTCAGCATTATTACAGGGGGAAAAAATATTACATTCCAGATAGGACGGTAAAATACAATCTAATATTTTAAAAAACAAAGCTATTTCCTGTGTATAAAAAGAATTTCATTTCCATGATACAGAGTATAAGATAAAACATGATAAAAAATGAGATATAAAATACAACTGTCCTATATACATACTAATAGACTTCCTAGGTCAATTGTGAGTCGCTCTGTGGATAGCCCTACGCCTAATTGACCAAGCTCAGCCCAAAAACTTAGCAATACCGCAAACATCAATAGTTCTTGGGTCAGTTCTCAATTAAGCCTGGGCAAAGCACTACGCTATGCTCGCGTATTTTGCGAAGTTCGCGCTACTTCGCACTACACGAACTGCACGTAGCACAGTGCGAACACGCGTAGCGCAGTGTTGCATAGTGCTGCGGTCCTTTTTGCTTGCTCGCGGTCCTCAACGGCAAGTTGGCGACCGCGAGCAAGCAAAATGAAATCCCGGCGAGACTTTTTCCTTGTTCGCGATCAGCAACATCAAGTTGGCGATCGCGAGCATGGAAAATAAACCTCCCGGCGAGATTCCCAACGCGAGGAGGTCAGGTTTCTCATTGTGAGTGGTCACGTATGCTCGCGACCGCTCACGATGAGAAACTACAAGTTCGCGTTGAGAAAGCTGCCGCTCGAGTAAAAATCTACTCAAGCAGCAGAAAACTACAGCTCACACTGTGCAAGATGCCATTTTCAATGATTGCACAGTGCCGGTTGCTTGTCCGCACTGTGCAATCATTGAAAACGACATCTGGCACAGTGCGAACAAGGTACTACGCAGTTCGCGAAGTGATACGCGTAGCTCGCGTAGTGCGAACTGCACTTTGCGTAGCTTCGCGAAGTGCTACTTCGCGAACTACGCCCAGGGTTATCAATATACGCAAGGCAACTCGATGGTCAAGAGTACCTAGTTGTTTGCAGATTGGTATAAGCCAGCTGGTCCTAGCACTAGCATAGGCGGGGCAAATGAAAGTGAGGTGTGCAATACTTTTATTTGAGGTCCCGTAACAGGGACATTCCTCAGTGGTCTGATGGGGGGACGCCACTTTGCAGTAAATTTGTGAACTGGGAGTGAACCAAGTCTAAATTGGATGTATAATGACCTATCGCTGGGGATCTGGATAATGTCCAGGTACGGTTCTAGGCTTCTCAATTGTTTGTATTGGAAGAATTCTTCCATGAGCCTTCCCCAGTTTGGGTTGCTGAGGTCTCTAGCGTCTAACCACTCCCGTTAAATTCTTTTAAGGTCCGCTTTACTCGGTGGACTTTGAGTGTCCCAGCACTCTTTGAGACCAAGGGTTTTCATCGGTGCCTTATAATTTGCGATCCATTTGATCCTCTTACAGGTGTCTAACCCCATTACTTCTTCAAATGCCTCTGCATAATTTGCAAGTTCAGGAGTTCTTCTTAGGCGGACCCAATATAACAGTGGGCGAAGTTTGGCCAGATCTTTGATATGACACCTACCTAGGTCATATTTCAACCACCGTTTATACTTTCTTTTACTCTACATCAGCATTGTTTGTCAAAGCTGATAATTATCTGTTTCTTGCATCCTATTATGTTGTTCCCAGCTTTGCCGTCCCCATCATCCTCCAATTGTTTCCTCTCTCTCTCAAAGAGCAACGGCATGGATGCTTATTTGCTAATCAAAGGTGGTGCTCTATGATTTTCCATCCCAGTGTGTCTTCTGTTTTTTGTTAAATATGGTCTAATAATACATGTTTGTCAATAAGTGTGTCTGCATGATTGTTTTGTCTAATTACTTGCTTGTTTGTCCTATTTAGTACTTAAATTCTCTGGTTCTGCATAATTCTACCATCTCACATGCTGTGGACCGTTCCCCCCAAAACTTTGGCAGTCCTTGTCTCCAATATGCTCAGCCTTGCATTGTAGGGTACGGTAAAGGCTGTGTGTATTTTGCTTGTTATGGTGGTGTGCACTTTGCGTGTTGTATAGGCGCAATGAGGTAATGTGGATATTATTTCTTAAATTGATAGGGTTAGGCAGTTATGCAGTTGGGTGGTTACACTGTTATGATACTGGTTCAGTGGTGGCTGGTGGAATTTGAAACTGGTGGGCGTATGCAGAACCTCATTGACAGATTTCTAACTCTATCCTCGACTGGGCTCCCCGATGATTTTAAGATCAAGCATTGGTTTTTGATGTATTGATCAGCTGCTCTCCCTTTTGTTATTGAGTAAATCATGATCCTCAAAACATTTGTCTATAATAAATTAACCTCATAAACCATTCACATACCAGGCGATGGAGAGAGAGTGAGCCTTTAACACTGAGCGTTTGAGTTGTGTTCTAAACATAACAGAGGCCATCTTTAAACTCAGTTACTCAGATTGAACAGCATTGCAAAACGTGTGCTGGCTTCCCCTTTACATCAGGTAAAAGAAAAAAAACACGATGAAAGTGAAATGGGAAATACATCTGGGATAAGTCAAGTCTCGCGCTCACAAAGACTCCTCTATCCATAGTTATTGGGCAAGTGTGACCCTTTTTCAGTTCTACACAAACACCGTCAGCATTATTTATTTTACCATGCATATAATTCTCCGATTCGCGGCACTTCCCGGTCGCGGCACTTAATATTCGCGGGGGTGGGGGGGAAGAAATCGGAGGGGGGTGTCACGCGGGTGTTGCAGGGGAGGGGGGGATGTAAAAAGAAAATGAAAAGCTAACTTACCTGACCGGGTCTGCCTCTGCTGCTCGGCCGGTCCCGCGCCGTCCCTGCTGCTTCTGAACACAGGAACTTGCATGCTGCTCCCTCCCCACCTGTAAAGCCAATCACAACGCTGCAATGGCGGCGTTGTGATTGGCGCTGAGTACGGGGCAGCGCCCAGCCGGGCACCAGTGGGGACGCCATAGAGAAAATGTAGAGAACGCATGACTGCTTTGGTCAGCCCCCAGGGCCGACCAAGCAGTCTGGGCACTTAGAGTGGTGCAAGCCACTCCTACCTGGCCCGCCCACACGCCCGCCCCCAAACAGCCATACCCTCCCGCGGGAGTCCCGCCTCCCCCGAACCAGGCATACCCCTGACGTCTGCTTTCTCGCAGCGTGAGAAGCAGGAAATAAAATGGTATTTTAAATACCATTTTATTTTCTACTTCTGGCGCTGCGAGAAAGCAGTAGTGCGGCGCCCCAACGCCCTAATGGAGCGGCAGCCAATGTACTGGTTTCCCATTAGTAGATAAGAAAGAATTAGTAATGGTGGAGGTCTGTCACCTTCGACCACATCCACTCAGACCTGCACATCTTCAAGCCTCATTTTCTTCCAGTGTCACCTCTCTTCAGCATGCTGGACCTGAGCTGCATGCAGATATGGAGAACGGTGGTGGTAAAGGACCAGATAGAAGTTACTGTTATCAGAGTGACAACAATGCAATGGCCCAGTGTCTAACTGTGCCTGTGGAAGCCTGCTACCAGGATCCTGAGTCCCTCTGAAACTATTTTGTGGACCGGATTGGATGTGACTGCACGCAGGTATTATCCAATATTCATTTTCCGGAGCCTGGTTGCTCTCCAGGAGGCACCAAGGAGGGTGGTACCATTTCGAGTCAGGTAAAGGAGCTGGTGGGAGCAGGTTGCACTGAACACTACACCATTCTGTCACTTTGGCTTTTTCCCAGAGGGCTACAGGGTAAGGGCTATTTCAGAATTGGATGGGCAGCCATGAGCCAATGTAGCACCCACAGTCCCATTCTAGTTGAGTCACTGAGCAGTGTGGAGCTGGTTTGAACAGTTTTTCCAGGGCTGACTTTAGGTTACAGTCTGACCCTGGCCACCAGGTGAAAGTTGCTAGTGTAGCAGATATGACACTGTTCTAAAAGGCATTTCTGCTCGAACTAAGACTCCCAGGAGCAAAAACTAAGGAAAAGCACGAGGGTTAGAAATACAGAAATTATGTGAAATACTTAAAACCCATGTTTTTGCAAGATTCGCAAATGTAAGACTGTTAACTGCAGCAAACAAAGTGGTAAAAAGCCCACCCAGCAGTAATGCAAAAAAAAAAAGAACACTGAGAAATTAAAAGATGGCATATAAAGACAATAGCAAATGTGAAAAAATAGTGGTTGGGCAACATGGTCTTAGATATTAAAGATTGGGAGGTAAGATTCCCCTTTTGCTCTCTCTTCTAAATTCCCAAGCCAGCTAGAACATTTTGAACTATAAAACTATTGACAGAATCTTTTTCTCGGTGGCCAGTTTTCAAACACTCAATATAGCTTCCTTCATGCTATCTAGGCTTCAAGGACATTTAGCTTGGAATGTACTGAGCAATAAGTACCCACGATGAAGCCATCATTTTCAAAAACTCAATATAATGTCCTTCCTGTTATCTTGGCCTCAGAGAATGCTTTATTAAAATGTACTGAGCAGTAAGTACCCACGATGAAGCCATCATTTTCAAACACTCAATATAATGTCATTCCTGTTATCCTGGCCACAGAGAATGCTATATTAAAATGTACTGAGCAATAAGTACCCACGATGAAGCCATCATTTTCAAACACTCAATATAATGCCCTTCCTATTATCTATACTTCAAAGAAAGTTATATTAGAATGTACTGAGCAGTAAGTACCCCTGATGAAGCTCCGCTGTCATGATATCTTGACGAAATGGAGTGGTTCTTCCTTGTGTTTCTTCAACTTCAGAGGAACTCAGTTCTACAATTAAAACACTTGCTGGTGGTTACCTCTTCTTTACTTGACTATGAAGTAAACTGTATTTGGTGGGGTCGATAACTATTATGGACAGATCATGAATGAGTGTGGCATATGGGTTACAAACGAAACGGATATCACGTCTGCGTTTTTATGAGTACATTACATCCTTTGACACCTGTAAAAATGCTGATGGGATATCACTCACATTTGTGACAGACTAACCCATCCACCAAACTCTCAATAAGGCCCTTTGCTTTTTGCATGGTTTTGTAATGCAATCTTTTCTCTGTTCTAGTAATACATATAAACACAAAACATATAACACTGGGTGAGGATATAAAGCAATCCAATGTAACAATGGCAGCTCCCAATGAATATTTTAGGGGACTTTCATTAAAGTTTGTCCGAATGATTTCAGTCACTTGCTTAGAGCCCTTCCAATCTGAAATCTCTGCCCTTATCCATGCACATAGAAACGAGGATGTGGGAAGAGAGAGAGTTGTGACCAGGGTCCGACTGGGACAAAAAATAGGCCAGGGCACCAAAATTAAGTAGCTAATTGTTTTCAAATTGAGGCAGTTTTGAACTTGTAAAGCGATGCTGTATGAGTGTTTTTGCAAGGTATGGAAAACCACATGGATTAGAGCTTACTCCTGGCAATGTTTGCTTTAATATCAGGGAAATCAGCAGCAAAAAAAGGCCCAGCACACCATGAAATAAGCCTACAAATAGGCAGAAAAAAGACCCACACACTGACCAGTTAGACCAGCCCATCGGGTACTGCCTGGTTGCCCTGTAGGCCAGGCCGACCCTGGTGTGACTAGAGTGGTCATCTCAGCACAAAAGTAGCCTCTGACCTACTATGTTTCCCCCTTAAGTAACTTACCAGTGGTGCTGGAAACATTTTTTGATGATGGGTGTTGGCCAAGGACATCAGTTCGCTAAAATGATAGGGGTTCTAAACAATCCAGGTGTTACTCAACAAGCACATGCAGGAAAAGAGTAAACAACTTTAAGTGTGAAAAGGAAAGGATGAGATGGTAGTCTGAGACACTTTTTGTGAAAATACGGTTTAATGATGCATTATTATGCAATATTCTCAAGTACATAAATACATGCTATTAGTTTTTATTAAAGAAAAGAGATATTCATAACAGACCGTTAATAAATCAGAGTGTTTTTAATAATGAAAGGACACAAGGGTAGAATGTGTATTGGCTTGCTTTCTCGCCACACTTTAACACTTCGTCACCCCCCACATACCATGAGCAAAAGGCCCAAATGAACATGAGCTTTTCATGTGACTTATTCTCTCTTTCTTGATTGCCCCCCGACCACGAGTTACAAAAGTGGGTTAACAAATGGCATCTCATTGGGGCCACATAATGTAACTTAAACACACATGACTAGCAAATGTGGAGAGGTTGTTGGAAGTTCTTCTCTGTGCTCGCCATAATTACCAGTGACGTTTTACTGCTTTGGAACAAACAGATGATGCTGCAGGAAATTAAAACAGTTTGAAAGACCTGATTGTTTTCCATTCTTTCTCATGTGACTCCAGATCTGGGGCGGGGGGAGGAGGAGGGGGCGGGGCTTGTGATGGCACCCCCAGTTCCAGCACCCTGGAACATTACCTTCCTTCTTGCCAGTGGATTTCTATTTCAGATGTATTCTAGGTGGCAGTGAGAATAAAATCAAAAGTCTGTAGGACCCCAGGGAAAATACTTTAACTAAACAGGGGGGAGGGAGGGGTGGGGTCGCTGCAAATGGTTGAAGGAGCGGCGCCTTCTGGATTAGCCAGAAATATGTAGTTACGAATACAAATATTTTGGGCACTTTTGGTGCAGGTACTTTTCTAATATGGGCTTAGTAACATATGCATACTTTGATTTTAAGAGTTAATGAACTATTTTAGGGGCATATTATCAAGGACGGCGTTAAAAATTATCGCCGGTTTAGCGGCAAAAAACCGCCGCTAAAGCGGCGATAATGGGCTTGATATTATGCCGCAGAGAATTCCAATAGAAGCCCATATTCCCACCAGAACATGGGCTTCTATTGGAATTCTCCAGGGCATATTATCAAGCCCATTATCGCCGCTTTAGCGGCAGTTTTCCGCTGCCAAAGCGGCGATAATTATTAACGCCGTCCTTGATAATATGCCCCTTAGTATTTTCTCACGTTCGACTGAAGTAGTTGATCGAGGCTAGGACAAGTTGAGAAGCAATGGTACATCCTACCTGCATAATTACCAAAGCCCAAAGACTCGCCACCAACTTAAGTGTCCTTTTATCTAGATAGGCACGATGCCAAAAGAGCCTACAACAACATATTCCAGGAATTATAGACTAAGATCCTGTGTTGAAGTGCCCACTGGGCACAATGTCAACAGTTGACTCTTTTTAAAACTAATTTTAAAGTAGTAAAAATAAAATAGCTTGTCCGCGTGTGCATTTGTATAATGTAAGACCTTGAAACCAGAGTGAATACAGTTGAGCCAGAAATCGAGCACGCCGACCACTTTCGTGCACAATCACGGTAACAACAAAGTTCAAGAGCGGTAAGCAACAAACCTCACTGGCACTAAGCATCTTTTTCTTAATCTCCCCTCACAATCAGTGCTTACTTTGAGCCAGTGGTTTCTGGTGCTGGGCACCGGCACTTACTCGTCAACACCAGCACTTATGACAGTTCTCCAAATGGTGGCTGTTTGTCTAATTTTGGAGTTAATAACCTAAGGCACATTACAATGATTATTACCTGCGCCCAAGCCATTCTTATAGCTTTGAGTGGCTTGGGCTGTCTGAATTGTCACACTTACAGGAGTGCGATGGTTAGTTGTGTTGATACTGTCATTTATAGCGCTGGCAGGGGCAAGGGGTGTAAGCTGCAGTGGCCTCCTGACAAGGGCTCTGGCACTTTTATCGTTTTTTTTTTTTTAACAAATTAGGCACTGCCTGACATTATCCTAGAGTCCAACCCTTGCTGGTTTCACTCACAACTTCCATTTCTTTCAATAAAAAAAAGAAAAATAATGTTGCATGACACACCTTTAGCACCTCAACTTTCCTTCTGAGCAGGAACTCATGTTATTTCACATCTAGATTTAGTTTTCTGAGCACTAGTCAGTTTTAGTCTCTATTACACCTCGTTTTCAATTTTGTCAGGTAAATGAACTCAAATGCCATCAGACCCACTCACATTATCCACAGCCACAGGGACCAAAGTCTTACCTTCTCATTCCACTTTGGTGTTGCCCGCCTTTCTTTCCAGTCCTGCTCCTGGCCCCGGTCCTTTCGTGGAGCGCCATCCCTCATGCCCCAGTGTGTCCCTCCCTATGACCTCTTGTGCACTGACTCTGCGCCTTTTTGCTTTTATAGCATTCATTTTAATCCTCTGTTGATACTTACCTGCATCTCTAAAAACTCGTTTAGACTTCTCACATTCCTCTGATTTGTACCTTTATTGCCTTCATTAAGTGCCCTGGACAAAGGAACTGAATAATTAAATCAACGAACGCACGGATGCATAAATTAGGAGTGCTGTTTTTAGCAGGTGTCAGATAGGATGACCATCTTTTGACCCCTGAGCATCATTAAAATATAATTTATGTATTGTCCTGCTAAGAGGCTTAAATCATCGAACGGTATAATGCTACAGCATGAGTTTATTTTATCGTGTTTGAAGTAATGCCAAAGAGAACAATTATCCTGTTGATAGAAAGACTGTCAGGCAGGTAAACAGATAGACAGAGAAAATGACTTACAGATAGATAGATAGATAGACAAACAGGCAGACAGGCATACAGACAGATAGATAGATAGATAGATAGATAGATAGATAGATAGATAGATAGATAGATAGATAGATAGATAGATAGATAGATAGATAGATAGATAGATAGATAGATAGATAGATAGATAGATAGATAGATAGATAGATAGATAGATAGATTGATTTAGTTTTAGTTGTTGACGGCTTTGACAGTTGTGAGAAACACATTCTGGAATTTTCTGGGCAATGCACTTGTGAAGACAGTTTGGCCTTGAATTGTGACTAATGTTTAAAACCGTTATCAATATTTTTATGTTTAAATACATGATTTTTGCTGCAACATTTTGAAATTTCACCTAAAATTAATTTAAAACTCGTTTATCTTAGATTCGAAATCTAAGATTTCTATTTTGGGGGCAGGGACCTTTTTTTCCTCCCAACAAGTCCCTGCTTTCTAAGATATTCTTTGATGGTATTAATGCTGATTATGTCTTTGACTTGTTTGGGGGGGGGTTTGAAAAGGGGAAGGAAAAAGGGAAGAAAGGGAGAAAAAGAGGAGGGGGAAGGGAAAAAAAAAGAAGAGAAATTAGATTCTTTGGGTTAATGGGGGTCAGAAAGGGCTAAGCCTGAGCTAGAGGGGACGCTAGCTGCCTTACTAGCGGCAGCTGTTTAGTGGGGGATGATTCCTTCTGTGGGACACAAGAAGTATGGTCTTGAAGAAGACCGGGTAGGGTGTTTGCGTGGTGGGGTGGTATTTACAAAAAGGGGAAAAAAGTCAAAAAGAAAAGTGTCATTATTGCTTAGGTGGATATGGGAAAATGCGAATGATTTTTCTTTTATTTTTTCTTTGGGTCAGCGTCTTTTAGCAAAAAGATATGGCATTAATTAGATGCTTAGCTTGGAATGTCGCTGGCTTGAATGGGAGGTCTAAAAGACAATTAGTTCGAGAGAGTTAAGACATATAAACCCCATGTAGCACTCTTGACGGAAACACACTTAGCCTATAAGGATCGCCATCTCCTGGAACAGCTGCGGCTAGAGATAGTCGTATGCACTTCTCAAAGTATATCAATCAGAGGAACGGCTATTTTAGTGTCAAAAACACTGCCTTGCCAGGTTCTTAAAATTCTAGAAGATCAAAGAGGAAGGTGGGCCATTGCTCAAATAGAAATTAATGCCGCTTGCTATGTTTTTTGTGTTCTATACGGCCCGAATATTGATGATCCTACTATATTTGATAATTTGTGTCTAGAGCTAGGTGCCTGGCAAGGGGGATTGATATTGATGGGCGACTTTAATTGTGTTATCTCTTATGTGATAGATTCTACCAGCCAGCTGCTAGTTTCAAGAATGACGAAGGTGAGAGCTTCGATCTTGGAACTGGCCAGATTGCATTCTTTACATGATGCGTGGCGTACTTTATATTGAAATAAACCAGGCTACACGTACTATTCAGCACCACATCGCCAATACTCAAGAATAGATATGACCTGGGTTTCAGAAACTTTATTGCCATTGGCAGAAATGGAGATATGCCCCAAAATAACTTCTGATCATAATCCCATAATTTTCTCTTTTGGTGCAAAGTATGCTATCAAAACTGCTCGAAATTTTACATTTCCTAAACATCTGGCAATGAATGAAGGTTTTGGGATTTTTATTCGGAAACAAATCTCTGATTATTTTATAGATAATGCTGGATCATCCTCATGTTTGATTGTATGGGATGTGATGAAGGCTTATATTAGGGGAGCTATTCAGCAGTTTACATATCAGCAGATTAGACCGCTGAGTAGTCAAATTAAGGATGCCTTTCAAAAGCTTATTAGGGCCGAACTACAACATGCTGATGCAGTCTATTATCAAAAGACAGAGCAAAATCATCTGTATCGACTTCTTCTGGAACAGAAGGCTGTTATTAACAGCTTTCTAATGGAAAAAGCAGCGGCCTGCTATATGAAGCACAAGACACTACAATATGAGTATGGGGACAGGATTGGGAAAGTCCTGGCCTATCAAATTAGAGATAACCAGCTAAGGACTAAGATCAAGGCTATAAAAGGGGAAGGCGGTGTTCTTTTTAAGGATTCCGCGTAGATAGTTAATCAATTTTCCATTTTTTATCAACAATTGTACTCTTCAGAGATAGACCAGGATCCGACTGATCTCACTGATATGACAAATTATTTATATCAGAGCAACTTACCGTCTTTAACGGAGGAAGATTCAATTTCTTTAGAATAGGAGGTTACAGAGGAAGAGGTTTTGAAAGCAATAGAAGGGCTTACATCAGGCAAATATGCAGGGGATGATGCTCTTCCAGCAGAGTTTTATAAGCGTTTTAAAAACCTCTTAGCTCCTGCATTGTGCAATGTCATATCTCAAATTGCCATTTTGGGACAAGTACCTGCCTCTTGGAACATTGCCAATATCGTCTTTTTCTTAAAAAAAGGTAAAGATCCTGAAGAACGAGCCTCGTATCGCCCAATTTCTTTGATTAATACGAATGCAAAGATATTTGCTAAGAAATTGGCCACCCGGTTAGCTCCAATGATGGCTAATTTGGTTTCTCCTCAGCAACATGGGTTTATTTCTGGGAGAGATACAACTGCCCATGTTAATACTGCAATAGCTGCCTTTGATGCTGCGGAGAAGCTAAAAATTAAACTTGCCATGATTTTATTGGATGCGGAAAAAGCATTTGACCGGGTGGTCTGGGACTATCTTTGGGCAACACTTTTGGCATGCGGGATCAAAGATTTTTTTTTTAAATTGATAACTGCTATGTACAAAGATCCAAAAGCTAAATTGCTTAATTTTAATATTAATACCACTCCTTTTTCTATAAGACGTGGCACAAGGCAGGGCTGCCCCCTTTCACCCCTTCTATTTGCTCTCTATATTGAGCCATTTATTCGAATACTATTGGCTAATAAAGCAATCTCCCCGTTGAATATCGAGCAGCATCTCCTTAAACTGACGGCATATGCCAACAACATAGCTATGTTTACTGCGGAACCTAAGGAATCCATAGAACAAATAACCATTGAGGCAAAAAAGTTTGGTCAATTTTCCGGGTATAAGCTGAATCGGAGTAAAACTCAAGTTCTGCTAAATTTTCAACCGGATGAACCAATTGAAGGTGTCTGTGAGAAGGCTACTTATTTAGGGGTTCAAATTTCTTCTAAAATTAAGTTAATATACTCGCTGAACTATGTTTTTTTATTAAATAAATTCGAAAAACAATTAAAGACATGGCATAAGCTACCACTCAGTATTCTGGGCAGATGTAATGTTATTAAAATGAATATTCTCCCTAAATTTCTTTATTTTTTAGGTCAATTCCACTGCGTATTCCGAATGTCTTTTTAAAAAAACTAGATGGAATCTTTAGTAGCTTTATTTGGGGATATCAGAAGGCAAGAAGGGCTATAGCATTAATGAAATTGCCTTATAATCAGGGAGGCCTAGATCTACCAGATTTTAAATCTTATTTTTTCTCAGCTTTTGTAAACCGTTTACGGAGTCTTTTACATCCCGAATTGGTGGAGTATTGGCACTGGCTGATTTTAGGTGCTGAAAGTAAACTATTTCTCTATCGTATTAATGATCCTAACTATTTTAAGCGTGTTACGTTCAAGACGATACGCGATCTGGTTTACATATGGAACAATATTGAGTCCAAACTTTCTCTTCCTGCAATCCATAGTAAATTGCCTATATGGTTCAAACCAATGTTTTCTGGCATTTATCAAGACAGCATTGCACTTCAATGGGCTAAATGTGGGGTACATTCGCTGGGACAACTGTTTGATTGCAATGGTATAAAGACATTTGAGAAACTCTCTGTAACATTCAATATCCCACAAACCTCTTTTTTCAAATACCTGCAAATTAAAGATCATTTGGTTAGGAGATTAGGAATACGGTTGGTTTGTGGAAATATGGATTTTTCTGGTCAGTTATGTCCCCTATCTTGGACCCCAACGGTTCTATGTGCATGTCACAAGTACATGTATGTTCCCTCCAGTTCCAGTTATGAAGACGCAAATACATGTGCGTCCACCGTCAACATGTCCTCTGTCAGATCCGCCATGAATAGGCCGGATATTCCATTCCTAAATATGAAAGGCCACCGGCTTTATATGGCTCACTTATGCCATTTTACAGTCCAGGCAAGTAGGCCCTGATTCTGTCATCAAACTCCTCTTGCTTTCTGCCTCTGAAAACTCCAGTCTGAGCCTGCATCTGCGACCATGAACTTTGTCTCATTCTCTGCGCGGCTCACGAAGCCTGACATCAGCCTATTCTCTGCCAAGAACTGTATTTCACCTTCGAATTATCTGCTTCCCCCTCAGCCGATGCATTCCTGCCTAGTAGTTTAAGTAAACATTCTTCCAGTTACCAAGCAAAAGGCCCGGCTTCTCGGTCCTCATGCAAGTAATTCATAGTCCTGTTACCATGGAATATTTCTACCCCCTCGCATTTAGTGTAGACACTTAGACGCTTGTACACGCACACACAGTCAGTATAGAACAGATTCTGTCCGAGAGTCCTTCTTTTATGGATAACATAGTTCTTTAAACATAGGATGTTAGATATGATTTGGGATTAGGTTGACTTGACCCCCCAGACTTCTTGTCTCCACATGTAGAGCTAAATGTCAAGTCCCCTTCACCCCCTAGTTACACGTCAATTACACGTCATGCTGCTGCGCGCGCATCTATGCCAAGTATTATCTTATAGATCCACCTATAGGTGACATCATAACCAATTATGTTCCTTTTTACTCCTTGTTCCACCCATTTTTTGGTTACGCAGACAAATCGTCATTTTCCTTATCAATTGTTACGCCTATTGCATTCACTTCATTGTAAATGTATGTACTATAAAGGTTACTTCATGTCAATAAAGTATGTACTTCACTTCCTGAACCCCCGTGGTGATGGAACTTGGAGCAACCGATTATAATCGATTATTGGAATAAAGCCCATTCCGAACCTCTAATACCACGGATTCTGCCTCTCATTTTACTGAGCTATTTTATTATGTTTCTGTATCAAATTCAGTCCAGGTAAAGGAAAATTATTTACCACAACATGGCGCCCGAACAGGGACACTTTCTCATCTCACGCGCCGGCGGTGAGTTGCAGGCCCGGTCTCCTGCCACAGCTGGACGGACAATAACGCGTACCAGCAGGATTTCCTGTATCTCCCTCCGGTCAAGCGGGGGCGACTGAGACTGCGATCAACACCCAGACGAGGCGGTGAGAAGTGCGAAGTATCCCGACCAGAGCCTAGCTGAGAGAGCAAGATCCGAGGTATACAGAGACCCACCAGTTCGAAGTCAAGCCCAGTGTCCGACGAGTCGAGTCGAGTCCAGTCCGGTTCAAGTTCAAGTTACCGAGGCCTTCCGTTTCCGAAGCTACCCGGTGAGTACCATTGCTGGGGAGGCATTTCTGACGTGCACATAGGTTGTGCCGGTCAAGACGGGTTTGGGTACACAAATCCGGTCTGCACTGTTTTAGCAGTGTATCTGTACTGTTTAGCAGTATATCAAGTATTCCGAAGTATCTAGTTATTGTCAAGAATTAAGCTTGGTGATTAGTTATGCAGACGATCATCATTGTTGTTTCAGTTAAAGGTTTAATGTTAAATGTTTAATGTGTTTAAAAACGTCCTGCATATTGTGGTATGAATGATTGTTCATTATCGTGTTTATTGTATTAAGTCTGTTCAAAATCAAGTATCAGGTCAGTTGGTCAAAATCAAGTATAAGGTCAGTTCTCAATATGCCGCTCTTTTCGAAATTAAGACAGATCGGTACTAGAAAAGGGGTTCTCGAAGAAGCCGTTCCTATTCCTCCTAGGGACACTCCAGGGCACTTTATGTATCACAAACATGGCTTAGACGCTATATTATTTCTTGATTTATGGGTAGACTACACCAAGGGATTACCAGAAAGTCAGAGGTGGCCCACAGCGGGAACCTGGGATGCAGAGTGCATCATGAAAGTTGAGGAAGAGTTATGGAAAAGGAAGGTCAGACAGTCACAGAAAGACGCCGTTGAGTTATGGCGTAAAGAATCTCATAGACGCACAGAAAAAGCACGTAGACAGGAAGAAAAGAATAAAGAGAGTTCAAATAAAGTTCGAGAAAATCTATTAATTGAGGAAGGCATCCGAGTGAAATCAGAACAAGTAGATAGGCAAAGAAATGCCCTTATGAATGGTATGTATCCCCTTCTGGCCGAAGGATTACCTAAGGCTACTCCAGAAATACCGAAAGACTTGCCACCCCCATTGTTCCCAATAAAGGTACATCCTAAGGGGCATCCTAGAACCGCAGAAGATGTTTTTCTTTCCTCATATTTAGATGACGCAGCTCCCGAGTATGCAAATTCCGCCCCACATAGACCGCATATCAGGGAGGTTCAACGCCAAGATCCAGTGCCCGTATCCCTACAGCAACAAATCGAGTCACAAGTTCCGGCAAGCACATCCGTTTCTGCATCCGCTCCTACAGCTACTTCTATAGCTGTGTCCACACCTGTAGTTGCTGTGTCACGTTCAACGAATCCTTTCACGCCCGACACCCCAGATGGGGCTACGGGAGGTGCTAGCAACATTTTTTCTACGCCACCCAGAATAAATAAACTTACTTTTCAAGAGTCAGCACATTCACGTACACCGAAACTCATAAGTGCCCGTACGCTGAAGGAACTTCTTATAGATTGCAGATATGACCCTGTGCCCGGTAAAGAGGACGAAATGACCCTGGCATCATTGCGTATCAGACGAGCCGCAGTGTATTTAGGAAAGTTACCAGGAATGACTGAGCATCTAGATAAAATATATCATTTTGTCCAAACAGGGCGAGATCCAGAATGTATTAACAGAGCTATGGAATACCAGAAAGTAGAGATACAGGGGGAACTGTTACGTTTCCTCATAAATTGTGTGATCAGAAATCAAGACCGACCGGGGGTAGACCCGGAAGCAATGCGAATTCTTACAAGATGGAGCCAGAATATATCAGAAGGGAGACATGATAAACAGAATTGTATAATAGCCATGTGCCGAAAGATCCGTAAAGAAATAGAACGCCTACACGAAGAGAGATTAGAGGTAGACGAGTTCGAACAAAGCGAGGAAGAAGGGTCAGGACTGCCCACAGGACAGTCGGACACCATAGCCTATGTAGGTAGAGGAAGATCTTGTAATAGTAATAGATGTCTTACTGACTCGATACGTCCAATATGTCCAGATAATAATAGGAATTTCCAAATACCTATAATTAATATAAGGTCTAACGAGCATTCGTTCCAAACCGCCGACAAACTACTCCAAGAACGAAGGGGTTATCATTTTCTCGATTCTATGGATGAACAAGATTTAGCCAGGGCAGCTGTCCACTGGGTGGACAGTCCCGGAAAATATAGTGATGATACAGTAGCACGCACATTTTTGAATCTCACCCCAGACGAACAGAGGTTAGCTGGGATTTATATGATTCAACAACTCATTATACTATATCGGAGTCAGCATTCGGACCCTGGTCCCTTACCTGACATATTGACCGAATTGCTTATGAATAAATGGAGAGGTTCAGGTACTAAATTAATTAAAGAAATTCTAGAATCAAGAAAGCAGTATATTCTTTTTGTATGTTCAGACCGTGTCTCATTGCCCGTCAAGGAAAGAACCACGTATCACATGGATAGACAGAATCCCTTACGAGAAGTACACCCAATAAAAGGCGAGGACAACGAGTTTAAGCGCGTATTTGTATATACGCCCATATCAAAAATAGAATTGTTACAAATGAAAAAAGTGGTACCCAGTCATGACAAAGATCCAGCGGGTTTTCACCGAGAAATTAAGGACATGTTACTCATGGGAGAGTATACCTATCCCGACATTATGACAATATTAAAGGTATTGATGCCTGCTGGTATTTATGAGAAACTCAAGGAAAAAGAGTGGGAGGTAGGAGACCAAAAGATAGAATGGTCAGTGTTAGAAGCAGAAGAAAAGGCCCGAACTGCAGGAGCAGGACTTGGGGATAAAACTAAGGCATTACCAGGTTTATTAGTACAGGTACTGCCACGTTTGTTAACTACGAAAAAGGAAGATTGGGGTACAATTTCAGCCTGTAAACAGAAGCAAGATGAAGACACTAGTGATTACTATGCCCGATTTGAAAAATGTTTTGGTATAAATAGTGGCATAAAAGCAAGTAGCGAATCATACCCACATCTGTTTGTAACAAAATTAGTAGAAAATGCACTGCCCCCAGTAAAGAATAGAGTATTAAAATTCGAGAGTACCTGGCAAGGTAACACTCTATCACAAATGTTACAAATGTTACAGTACCATCATAATAGAATTAGAGAGGAACAAGAACATGAACACAGACGCATGAAAGACACGAAAATGAAAATGCTAGTTTCCCAGACAGTTCCAGCTGAAGGACATAAAAAGGGTATGACACATTCCGATTCAGCAGGACCTGTAAAGGGGACATGCAATTATTGTAAAAAGCCAGGTCATTACGTACACGATTGTCCAGTTTTAAAACATAATATCAGCATAGGTAAAACACAAGAAAGATCACGGCCATTTAGACAAGAGCAGAATGAACAAGGAGCTCCGCAGCATGCCCAGGCCATGCCAGCCGCACAACAGCCAGTACAGTTTGTGCCAGCTGCACCACCGTTGCCTGTTGCTGCCACACAGACAACAACACGACAAATGTATCAGACCGCACAGTATGAATATCCTGAGTATCAGCGTTACGCATGAACTAGCCTAGAGAGGGAAGTTGACTTACCCCTTATTGAAATCCCAGTAGATCAAGAAGGACCTTATGTACATAGTGAATTATTAGGCCAAGATAGAAAATTTCTACTCGATACAGGGGCAAGTCGAACGACCATAAAACGTAGTGAAGTTCCAGGGGCACCCCTCTCAGGCTCACAGAATATTTCCCTTGGTTTTTCAGGAAAACCTATTGTTAATGAAGTGTCACAACCTCTGCCACTTACGATAGGACCTCTGACCCGAACTACAGATTTATTGCTTACTAAATCATGTCCAGAAAACTTGCTAGGAATAAAAACGTTGAAAGCTCTAGGAGCCATAATATGTTGTTCTCCGGAAGGAGTAAGGTTGTTTCTACGAGATTTTAAAGGTCACTATGTGTCTAGAGACATGGATCCCCGACTACAGACATTACCTACACATCTATGGGCACAAGGCCCTACTGATGTTGGACGCATGAATATTACACCATATCGAGTCACATTAAAGGCAGGAGTGGTGCTACCACGAATGCGACAATACAAGTTACCACCAGATGCTGTAGTGGCTTTACTGCAAATCATTGACGAGCTCATTGCCCAAGGAGTAGTTGTGGAAACAGACTCCAATGTATGTAATTCACCGATAATTCCGATTCTTAAACGAACAGATCCAAAGGCCCCGCCAGTCTATCGATTGGTTATTGATCTGCGCGAGTTAAACAAATGCATTGTGCCACAATTCCCTGTGGTCCCAGATATCTCGTCATTACTGACAGCCATTGATTCCGAAGCAACATTCTTTACTGTAATTGATCTCAAGAATGCTTTTTTCAGCGTCCCAATAGATCCGGAAAGCCAATATTTGTTCGGATTTAGTTTAAATGGACGTAGCTTTAAATTCTCACGCGCACCTCAAGGATTTACAGAAAGCCCCAGCATCTATAGCCAAGCACTGAAACGAGAACTAGATAGTATCCACATGCCAGTTAACACTGCTCTGCTCCAATACGTCGATGATTTGCTGATCACCGCAAGAAGCGAACCAGAATGTGAAAAAGCATCACTGACAGTTTTAAAATTTCTAGCCGAAAAGGGGCACAAGGTGTCCCCTTCTAAGCTGCAATTCTGTGTCCAGCGAGTTGTTTATCTTGGACACTCGCTGTCCAAGGAGGGAAGGCAGCTTACACCCGACCGCATTCAGTTAATAGCTAACATGCCAATGCCCAAGACACAAAAGGAAGTACGGGCTTTCATAGGCCTCACTTCATACTGTAGACAGTGGATCCCTCAGTATGCATTTCTAGCAAAACCACTCATTCAGTTGACAACACAGGAGGCAGCCACATCGACTGTTCTCCCTTGGACTCAGGAACATACACAAGCTTTTGAAAGCCTAAAGAAAGCTTTATGTCAAGCACCTGTTTTAGCAACGCCATGTTACAGAAAACAGTTTACACTCTTTGTTACAGAACGCGAAGGTACTGCCTTGTCAGTACTCACACAGGAACAAGCAGGAGCACACAAACCATGTGCTTATTTTTCTAGTACATTAGATCCCGTAGCTCAGGCTTTGCCTGCATGCCTGAAATCAGTAGCAGCGACAGCTTTAGCAATCAGACAAAGCGATGCCATAGTGTTAGGACATCCATTGACAGTTCAAGTACCACACGCAGTAGAGGTTCTTGTAAATAGAACGCAAACACAACACTTGACTATAGCGCGACTTACAGGGTATGAACTTACATTGTTTCAGCCACATATAGAAATCAGACGCTGTAACACATTGAATCCTGCCACACTTTTGCCAGTAACCGGAACAGACCCACTAGCTCATGACTGTATTGAAGTTATTACTATAACGACAAAACCCAGACAAGACTTAACCGATGTCCCATTGTCAGATCCAGACCTGACGTTGTATGTAGATGGTTCATGTATGAGAACAAGTACAGGAGAGTTAGTGGCCGCTTACGCAGTCACAACAGATACTGAAGTCATTGAAACTAATCGTATAAATACTTTGTCAGCTCAAGCCGCAGAGATCATCGCTCTGACACAAGCCTGTATTCAAGCCACGAATAAAAAAGTCAACATATACACTGATTCACGTTATGCATTCGGAGTTGTACATGACTTCGGCGTGCTGTGGCGAGAGAGAGGTTATTTAACTTCCCACGGTGCCCACATTCAGCACGGACCCCTCATTCATGCTTTATTAGATGCAATACATCGACCCACTGCAATATCAATTATGAAATGTAAGGCTCATACGAAGGTTACTGATATCATTTCCCAAGGCAATGATCTAGCCGACAGAACAGCTAAACAGACTGCTCAAACTCAAACCCCCGACATGACAAAGACAATAGTCCCGATGCCGACACATTGTATGACAGTTAAAGATCCTGCTCTTGACGTAATTGACATACAGACACATGCTACACAAGACGAAATAAAGAAATGGACTGAATTAGGAGGGATCCAAACGGACCAAGGATGGATGATGAAGGAAAAGTCTGTATGGTTCCTTCCTGATTCAATGGTCCAAGTTATAATTAACACTACACATAGTCCAGCACATCTCGGAGAAAAAGCTATGCTAGACAGCATTCAACACATTTGGTTCAATAAACATTTACGAGCAGCAGCAAAGCAAAAAGTCCGTACCTGTATGATCTGTTGTCAGTTTAACCCAGGAAAAAGCGTTCCCGTAGAACAGGGTGGATTTCATCCTCCTGATCACCCTTTTGAAGTGCTCCAGATGGATTATATCCAGATGGAACGATGTCGAGGATTCAAATACGTTCTCGTAGTCGTCTGCGCTCTGTCCCGTTGGACAGAGGCATACCCGGTTTCAGATTACACTGCCCCGACTACTGCCAAACAGTTGGTTCGAGAATTCTTCCCACGATACGGTTTACCACGTGTTGTCTACTCAGATAACGGCCAGCCGTTCTCATCCGAATTAATGAAACATGTTTCACTTCTGTTAGGATATCAGTGGAAATTCCACTGTGTCCGACACCCCGAGGCAGCAGGTCTCGTAGAAAGACATAACCAGATACTGAAAATCAGATTGTCCAAAATATGCAGAGAGAAAGGTGTCGACTGGGTAGTAGCGTTACCAGTTGCACTCTTTTACATGAGAATGGTAGCACACTCTCGAACAGGGCTATCCCCGTATGAGGTGATCTTCGGCAGACCACCAAATATGTGGGGGACGCCCATACCACGCAAAATAACTGATGTTGACTGCAATATGCTGACAGATTACTTGGCTTCCTTGATGTCTGCACTACAATCTTGTCGTTCACAGGTTGCTGCAGCATTTCCCGACAACACTGAGGTGAAACCCCATGACGTAGTTCCGGGTGATATCGTATTTGTGAGAAATTTCGACCGAAAGACTCAGCTGGAGCCCAGGTGGAAGACACCCAAGTTGGTTCTGCTAACCACAAGGACAGCCGTGAAGATCGAGGGCCGCAAGGGCTGGATTCATTCAAGTCATATCAAGAAATTTCATGGACAATCCTCGGATATAGACATTGTGCCCTGCACTCCCTCACAGACTGATTCAAAACTTCCTTTGGTTGAAAAAACTGAAAACGAACTCTATAAAGATAAATTGAGGCCTAGAACGTCAGACGGTTTGATTGTTTAAGTCCTCTCCTAGGTGAAGCGGTTGAATCTGTCTCTGACATGTATCCTCTAGACCTGAATCATGGACAGTCGCGAAAAATGATGAAACGACAGGCGTATTGTAAATCACTGCGTAGCCATTGCATAGTGACATTAATAATCTTGTTTTTCTTGAGTCTTTTAATAATTACTGCAAGCATACTGTTGCACATATATTACCCTATTCCTAGACATGTTTATAATGTTACTGCTGAACATTCTTTTAGTGACTTACCTCCGCATGAATTATCTTATAGACTTGCGCTGCGCAATAACACTTTCATTAGTATGTTACATCATTCCCATCAGACTAGTAATGCCACCAATTGTTGGGTGTGTGGTCGGCTCCCTCCCTATCAGAATTATGAAGGAGTCCTGCCATTCTTTCCACACCCATTTACACATAACGGCTCCTGTGGAGCATGGTTTAGTTTAATCAATTCCATAGACTCAGACACAGCTGTTTACCAAGATCAATGGGTATGGGGAAATCTGAACCTAGTTTTACTCAAGGTCTGCTACCCTGACAAGGAGGGTCGCCCCAAAAGAACAGGAACTAATCTAGAAAATGAAGTATATGGATTAGGTAATTTTACACCTAATCCCATGATTCTAAATGTCATATCCGAAGTTGAACTAGTCTTACCCACCATGTCAGTATTCCCAGCAAAAGGGGAATTATGTGTAAGAAAGGTTGGTTCCATACATATGGGCCATAGTAAATGCACTACTATAGTAGAATTCAGTGATCAAGGCAAATCTTCATTTAGAGCTTATCACCACTCCTACTTTATATGTGGTCAGACTGCATATATGCGTCTACCTCTAGATTGGGATGGTACATGCTACATTGCATTCCTTCTGCCACCTGTTTTTCTAGCTCCTCCTGATTATTACAGAAATATTCATTTAGTACACAACAGAGAGCGGAGAGATCTCCCAATTGTCGATTACACTGAAACAGCATGGGAAAAATACACAGATTTCAATAAAGGCATCTTTCCCTATATAGGTACTGTTACTAATAGTAAACTGATACGTAGATTAACTAGAACCCTTGAAGCAGTAGTGAATGAAACTATTTCCGCCCTAGGCAATTTAACAGAAGAGCAGTCTGCTATGCGGATTGTTGTGCTTCAAAATCGTCTTGTCCTTGACGTCATCCTGGCTGATAGGGGCGGAGCTTGTAGGGTCATCGGATCAAGCTGCTGCGTATTCATACCAGAAAATTCGCCATCAGTATATAAAGCCATAACTCGCCTTCATAAGATTGTAAACCAGATACACCAGAACCCAGGCACTTGGACTTGGTCCAGTTGGTTTTGGAGTGTGATATCAGCCTGGGGATGGAGAGTTCTATCCTTCCTAGGTATTGGCCTTCTCATACTATTCAGTTGCTGTCTATGTCTACAATGTGGACCAGCGATCTGTGGTCTGTGTGCCACATCGTGCATTCCACATCAAGATTTTCATTCAAGATCCCGGAAGAAGAAAGAAGAACAAATGATGTTATATTAACAGATCAATGGATTAATGAAGATTGATATCTCTTAACGGGCAAGTAGGGGACAAGGAGGGAATGTGGAAATATGGATTTTTCTGGTCAGTTATGTCCCCTATCTTGGACCCCAACGGTTCTATGTGCATGTCACAAGTACATGTATGTTCCCTCCAGTTCCAGTTATGAAGACGCAAATACATGTGCGTCCACCGTCAACATGTCCTCTGTCAGATCCGCCATGAATAGGCCGGATATTCCATTCCTAAATATGAAAGGCCACCGGCTTTATATGGCTCACTTATGCCATTTTACAGTCCAGGCAAGTAGGCCCTGATTCTGTCATCAAACTCCTCTTGCTTTCTGCCTCTGAAAACTCCAGTCTGAGCCTGCATCTGCGACCATGAACTTTGTCTCATTCTCTGCGCGGCTCACGAAGCCTGACATCAGCCTATTCTCTGCCAAGAACTGTATTTCACCTTCGAATTATCTGCTTCCCCCTCAGCCGATGCATTCCTGCCTAGTAGTTTAAGTAAACATTCTTCCAGTTACCAAGCAAAAGGCCCGGCTTCTCGGTCCTCATGCAAGTAATTCATAGTCCTGTTACCATGGAATATTTCTACCCCCTCGCATTTAGTGTAGACACTTAGACGCTTGTACACGCACACACAGTCAGTATAGAACAGATTCTGTCCGAGAGTCCTTCTTTTATGGATAACATAGTTCTTTAAACATAGGATGTTAGATATGATTTGGGATTAGGTTGACTTGACCCCCCAGACTTCTTGTCTCCACATGTAGAGCTAAATGTCAAGTCCCCTTCACCCCCTAGTTACACGTCAATTACACGTCATGCTGCTGCGCGCGCATCTATGCCAAGTATTATCTTATAGATCCACCTATAGGTGACATCATAACCAATTATGTTCCTTTTTACTCCTTGTTCCACCCATTTTTTGGTTACGCAGACAAATCGTCATTTTCCTTATCAATTGTTACGCCTATTGCATTCACTTCATTGTAAATGTATGTACTATAAAGGTTACTTCATGTCAATAAAGTATGTACTTCACTTCCTGAACCCCCGTGGTGATGGAACTTGGAGCAACCGATTATAATCGATTATTGGAATAAAGCCCATTCCGAACCTCTAATACCACGGATTCTGCCTCTCATTTTACTGAGCTATTTTATTATGTTTCTGTATCAAATTCAGTCCAGGTAAAGGAAAATTATTTACCACAGGTTAAGGGGGCTAGTATGTGGGAACTTATTTATGGTCAGAATTTACATGCAACTATTAGTAGGGCATATCAAATACTCTGTGAGAATAGGACAGATGGATGTGAAAAACTGGCACTTAGATGGAGTGAGAATCTGGGGGAGGTTATTACTACTGATAGGATAAAACTGGCTTTTGATTATATCTCTCGATCTGTACATTCAACTAATCTTCAGATCCAGCAATTTCGGACATTATGTTGTCTTTATTATACACCGGAAAAATGTGCTCAATGGTCTGTAATAGGGAATTTAAGATGTGCTTCCCAGTCAAGCTTGCGTCAGAACTGTCCTAAATGTGGGCAACATGCGGCAGACATTGTGCACATGTTTGTGCTTTGTCCTTTATTGAAGGGGTTTTGATTCTGTTGACTATATCAAATAAATTTGCTAGGGATTTAAGATTGTCAATTACAGAACGGATGCTAGGATACAAGGAAGAAAGTGCTTGACAGAATGGCCCCCTTTTGTCTATAATGATTGTTACTGCACAACTAGTGATAGCTAGAGCATGGATCTCTCCAAAACCCCCTACAGAGATGGAGTGGTGGTCAACTCTTAAAGAAATTGGGGCAAGAGAGAAAGCTCTGGCTAAAGTTAGGGGAGCTCGGGCTCTCCTAAAGTACAGATCTGTTTGGGGCGCTTTAGATTAGGAAAACTCTAACACATCTATTGCTCAAAAAAAAAAAAAAAGAAAAAAAAAAGGAAATCAAATAAATGAATTGATTGTTTAGTTAGGAAATACAGTCAACTAAGAACTCTGATCACGGTCTTGATTTGAAATTTTGATTTTATTCGAGCTTACTATTTTTGTTATATATATGTTTACTGGTATATGATTTAATTAATGCTGGAATGCTGTTTTTTCTTTTTCTTGTCTCTCATATAATAATTATATGTATTATATATGAATGTATGATTATAATATCTTTTCTTTTTGACAATAAAAAAAAAGAAAAATCGTTTTTCTAATCTGCACATAAGGTTACCTCTGAGAATTTAGGTCCTTGGTAATGTAACACCATTGTAAAATGAATCAGAGCCCAATATTACAACATGTTTCATGGGAGCCGTGGCGGCCATGAGCTGCAGCTAAGAGGCCGATTACGCTATCGGGCGGTAACTTTCCGCCCAACACCGACTCAGAATCGGGACCGACCAACTCACGGTCGGCGGTTCTGCCTGCCCGATTACGATGCGACCGAACACTGTTCGGTCAGATTCCCAATGTTTCCTAAGGGAGCTTGTGTTCTGCCCGACAACACAGGCTCCTATGGGGAAATGGGGTGTATGCGGAAAACCCTGCACCCTGTTGCAGGCACCCCATTCTGCCAGCCACATAGTGCAGGGCTTTACATGAGGGTCCCTTAGGTACCCCATGGCACCCAACCAGAGGCCTCAGGATGAAAGGGGGGACCAGCAAGGAGCCCCCAAAGTCACTATCCAACATACTTTCCATGTTGGAAAGGCCGACTCGGAAAGGCTGTTTGAAATCGGCATCGTAATCATGAGGTTGGAAATGCTGTTCATAGAGGTGTATATATACATACATACATATATATGTGTGTGTTCACAAACAGATTTATATCTATGTTTATGTACATACAAATTCAATAGTATGTATATATATATGATTTTTTTTAAAAAGATCGAATTTATGAGGGTGAGTTTACATTTGCACATTTTTGCACACTAAAAAGTCTTTCCTCATGTTTACAAAGTCGACTGCTGTTACAGTAAAACATACTATTAACACGAATAATATGTATAAATTTACAGTAGAGAGCTGCAGACCCCGAATACCAAATTGCTATATGGGAATGCCTATTATAGGAAAATATCACTGCGCTCTTTATGTAACAACATGCGGTTGCACAAAATGCTTATTTGCACAATGTTAATAGATTATAATATATTATGAGATTATAAATTGATTAGCGAAAGTACTGTCATGATATTGGATATTTATAATGATTTCAATTGCATTTTTTGCACATCATGTAAATCCAATGCCGTAGTATGTCTTCCACTTTTATACTTAGCTCAGTCACATGGTTACGATTTGAAAATCAGCATTGTCACTTTAAATACGGTGGTCTAATACATTCACATTGTCATGTGAACAAGGCTCGGACGAGCCGAAACTTTATGGCGACATACCGCACTAAATACATTATTTGCACTAAAATCTTTTGGTCCGTGTCCGTCGGTGCTTTGATGCCTGAGTACGGAAACTGGTGATATTTGTTGCCGATGGTTTCGCGTGGACATTACACAGGACCCTCTTGTTTGTAGTGGACAACGCCGACAGCAAAGCACTTTTCCGGTTTACCTGGAGATATTTCATTCCGGAAGGAATACGGCGTTTGACCCCCCTGAACCTGCACACCAGTCGCCGAACGAGTAGAAGGGAAGGAAAGAATTCCAGCGGACGACACGATAT
Source organism: Triturus cristatus (assembly GCF_964204655.1). Taxonomy (NCBI): domain Eukaryota; kingdom Metazoa; phylum Chordata; class Amphibia; order Caudata; family Salamandridae; genus Triturus; species Triturus cristatus. The sequence continues at coordinate 518,704,804 of NC_140588.1, forward strand.
ACGCGAGGGAAATTCCTGACTTCACGGCGTACGATTGAGACAGGTAATCAGGGTTAAAGAGTCTGTGTGCACGGGCAATAACGAACTGTGACTGATTGAAGAATCGTTTTAATGCCCGATATTTTGTGAAAGTGCTTTTCGAGTATGTCTGCTGATAATGTGAAAGACCGGGAGGCTGCGGCAACAAGCATGTTTTCAGACAGCCTCCCGCTACCTTTAAATATCCGTGGAAGAAGGGACATTCAAACCAATCCTAGCAGTAATACTCTAAAAGAAAAATTCTAAATTTTGGAGAAAAAATAAAAAAATGAACAAAGTAAGTGGTGGGAATCGAAATCCCTCCAAGGATATATCGATGTCAATCGAATTCCAAGAGGACTTATAATATTAACTGCCCCCAGTTACGAAAACCCTAATCCTGACCTAATGCGGGAGTGGGCAGAGAGCAATCTTGAATCATCGCGGCGTTTGGTCTTAATATTAATCAAATATGCCGATATTGACAGAGCGCAGCTACTTAAGGAGATTGCAGAAATTTACGAAGATTTGGAAAAAAATGATGAAACAGAAGAAAAAGCGAAACTAACCAATGAGATGAATGCAAGGCTTAAGAAAGAGGAGACCCAAAAAAATGGAACGTAAAGCTTTCAAATTCCAACGAGACCGAAATGACTATGAGTTAGGCCAAATTTTTACCTTTTTAAAAAAATACAATGTCTTACGAGGTCCGGTGTCAAAAACACAGGGTAAACCTAAAATACCTAATAGAAATAAAGATCAATTGGACACAACGACATCGGACCTAAGTTCAGCAATTAGCAGTGGGTCTGAATCAGAACTTCGTGATGTAGAAACTCTAGGCCAGTCTGCCAAACCATCGCCAGGAGAAGAGATAGGTTTTTTATGTCACGAGCGGATGCAGTCATTTCGACCCAGGATTCAAAGAAACTACAGCGAAAATTCGCAAATTACAAACGGCGCCAGAGGCACAGGGCGAGGAAGAGGCGCTCCTTATCAAAATAAGAGGAGGGGCAGGGGCCAATGGGTACCTAAGAATCAACAATAACTAGTAGCAGCAATTGTTCTATTGTTAATCTGACCCGGCTGTAACTTACAGAAAATGAGGAAAATATATTAAAATTGGGGCTTTCTATTGTACCTCGCAAAAATTTTGATTACGCCGCCACCAGATTGGATATCTATAAAGCGGTGAGAAAGCTTAAATTGCGCAAGTACCATTTGATGAAAACAAACAAGAATTCCACATCCTATATCCCAGACTCAATGGAGGAAGCAGTATCGAGCGGTTCTTCGCTCTCTGGCGATATTTTTGAGTTATGGGTAACAGAGGGCGCGGGTTATGGGTCCCCTCCAGGATTTGAAAACGATTTCAGGACAAGTGATCAGTCCCTTAAACAAGAAGCACCATATACACCATTCAAGCCACCATCAACTTTTAATCCACTTATGCCTCGGGATACGATTGATATCTTTCATGAGAATATAACGGTTCAACTAAAGAAATTACAGAAACAAATATGCCATCAGAGGAACAAATATGATAGACAAACACAGCAATATGAAGCCCTAGTAGCTAAATTAAGTAAAGACAAAGATGTCATCATTAGGGGCAGCGACAAAGGGGGCAACATTGTTTTATTAACAAGAATTGATTATGACAACGAGTCTTATCTTCAATTAAATGATAGACAATGCTATGAACGTACCATCCAGGCAACAGTGAAAGGTTCACACAATGAATTTAATCAAAAACTGACCAAATGGAAAAGCAAACGACTACTATCTGAAGAAGAATTTAAATTTCTTAAGATCAATAATCTAGTAACCCCATTGATTTATTTTATTCCCAAGGTCCATAAAAACAAGGACAAGCCGCCCGGCAGACCCATTATATCTGCCAGGGGGGGGGGTCCATTAGAGAAATCTTCAATCTATATTGATTATTTTCTTCAAAATCGTGTGAAAGCATTGGATTCCTATGTACAGGACACAGGAGATTTCCTATTTAAGATTCAGCAGATTACTTGGGTGGAGGGTTACTGGATGCTGGCCCTCGATGTTGTTTCGCTCTATATGAGCATTAAACATATGGACGGACTAGCAGCAACACAGTACTTTTTGTCACGCAGGTCGGACCAATTTAACGAACACAATGATATGCTACTCCAAATGTTAAATTACTGTCTTCATAACAATATATTCATGTATAACAGTTTGCTGTATCGACAGTTACAGGGTGTAGCAATGGGGGCCAGATTCTCTCCAAGCTATGCCTGTTTGCATATGGGTGCTTGGGAGGAACTGGTCCTCAAGGTGAAACACAAGAAGGTTTTTGATGAAAATGTGATAATTTGGTTACGTTTCAGTGATGATTTAGTCATTGTATGGAGGGGAACTAAAGAGCAGGCAGAGGCATTTGTCATTGAAATCAGTACTAATGAGCTTAATTTGCAATTCACTGCAACCATGAGTCAATCCTCAGTTACATTCCTGGACACTGAGATCTATATTGAGAATAACAAAATTGAAACAAAATTGTTCAGGAAAAGTACTGCTGGCAATACGGTTTTACACGCAGGCAGTGCTCATCCAGCACACCTGATATCAAGCATCCCATATGGGGAAATGCTACGCCTCAGTAGGATATGTAGCAGTGAATCTGATTTAAAGACAGCACAACAAGCCAGCAAGCACATATTTTTGGAACGAGGGTATTCTGAACATGTCATCGATTATAGCTAGGGCGAAATCGATGAGAATTAATAGACAAGAACTTCTTGATGTTTATAAACCAGAAGTTCTCCCTAACAATTCCACAAATCAGACAATTCCTCCTTATTAGTCCTCTTCCTAGTACATTCAGAATAATTACAGGGTATAGCAATCAACACTCAGAGCTATACAAGATTATTAAATGCAACTGGCCCATTGTCCTAGGTGATCCGGTCATTGGTCCCACCTTACCCCGCATGGCATGTGTAACTTTTAGTAAGGCTCCATCTATGAAAGATCGATTAGTCGACACTAACCCAGAGACTATTGAAACAACTTCATGGTTACAAACCAATTGGGGGTTTTTAAAATGCAAAACATGCAAGTCCTGTACACATGGCATCAATATGAAAAACTTTAAGGATGCCTTTAGTGAGAAAGAACACCAAATTAGTAAAGTACTCACGTGCAGGACTGAATATGCAATATATGTACTGCAATGCCCCTGTGAGTTAAAATATGTGGGTAGCACAAAACATGCAGTGCACAAACGTATACTACAGCATCTCCGGGCAATAACAAACCAAGATAAAACGTATCCTGTAGCAAGACATTTTAAATGATAATCAGGGCCTTAAGTATTTTGTTATTGATACAGTAACAGCAAGCAGGCGAGTTGGCGACCGTGAGTCCAAGCTACGTAAATTGGAAACTAAATACATTTTGCAGCTGGACTCTAAGCATCCAGGTGGCCTGAATGTCACAGAAGACCTACATACATGTCTATCCTAAATGCTGGTGGTAACAGTTTATCTTAGAAAGGGGATCCCCTAGGGGTTTTTAACTTTTTTGATACATATTTATTTTTGTATTCATCCACTTTTGGGTTAGGAGAAGTATATTTATGCTTCCCCTTGAGACATATAACAGCTGTACAATATGGGTCTCTTATTTGGTTTTCCTTAGACTTTACTACCAGCTAGGCATATACACGGGATCTTTATAATGGGAGCAGTGAGCCATATTCACAATTTAACATGTATGCAATGCCCCTGCTATCAATTCTTGCCAGTGCCGTCTTAGGGCTAGGTATGACCAACTGCAAATGTATGTTTCTAGTTGAATCCAAGAGAAAGGAATTTTTCAAGTTCTCCATAAACAAGTATTACAAATCTAATTAATAGGTACTACAGGTTTTTCTGGTCCCCTTATTTTCACTGGTAAAACAGTAACGATGTATATGTATTTAGTTTTTAGAAGGTTTTCAACACAACGGTTCTTTTATATAAAAAAAAGGTCTAAAAACGTTTAATGTTAGTTGGTTAAGACAATACAATATCAACAGAAGACTTATTATACTATCTGTATTGATTAATGATTGAACAAATTGGCCAAATGATTTTATTTTATTTTATTGTAATTTTTGACATCCATTATGGACGATCGTGTTAATATTGTGTTTTTGCATATTTTGGGGGGATTTAACCCATGATTTTTTTTTTAAAAAATCGAATTTATGAGGGTGAGTTTACATTTGCACATTTTTGCACACTAAAACGTCTTTCCTCATGTTTACAAAGTCGACTGCTGTTACAGTAAAACATACTATTAACAAGAATAATATGTATAAATTTACAGTAGAGAGCTGCAGACCCCGAATACCAAATTGATATATGGGAATGCCTATTATAGGAAAATATCACTGCGCTCTTTATATAACAACATGCGGTTGCACAAAACGCTTATTTGCACAATGTTAATAGATTATAATATATTATGAGATTATAGGTTGATTAGCGAAAGTACTGTCATGATATTGGATATTTATAATAATTTCAATTGCATTTTTTGCACATCATGTTAGTCCAATGTCGTAGTATGTCTTCCACTTTTATACTTAGCTCAGTCACATGGTTACGATTTGAAAATCAGCACTGTCACTTTAAATACGGTGGTCTAATACATTCACATTGTCATGTGAACAAGGCTCGGACGAGCTGAAACGTTATGGCGACATACCGCACTAAATAAATTATTTGCACTAAAATCTTTTAGTCCGTGTCCGTAGGTGCTTTGATGCCTGAGTACGGAAACTGGTGATACATATATATATATATATATATATATGCATTTAATCACATATATATATATTTTGCTTTATAAATATTACACTAAATGACACATGTTGGAAATGGGATTCCTGGTTGGTTCAGGTATGCACCCAGGCAGGAACCGGAACTCTAATCAGTGTAAGCTAGATACACACTAAAAGATAACCTGTGCTCACCTCTGGTAGCTTGGCACAGAGCACTCAGACTTATCTAAAGACTCAATATGGAAAGTATTTATTTTTGCAACACACACAATAACACAATGAATACACCACTAAATGACTTCACACAGGCTTAGAAAAATAGAGAATATTTATCTGAGCAAAATGAGACCAAAACAGTTCACGATATGACTTTTTAAGGATTAAATGCAAAAACAATGCTCAGAAGTCACTAGCCGTCAAAAGGTTACTTGAGGTTGCGAGGGACAGGTGTAAATCCAAAGTTCAGGACGACTGGGATGGAGGGCAGGCCGTCTACAGGACCCATGCGGGGCATGCTGAGAAAGTACCTTGGATGGAGCAAAGCGTCCACACTGAGGGTCCGATGCGTTGATCATTTCCACTCAGTTGGGACCCTGTATTGTTGTTGAGCTTTGCTGAGGTGTAGGTAAAGCGTCGTTATCACACAGAGTGTGATTGTTGGGCCGTGCAGGCTGTGAAACCTCTGTCATCTAACAGCTTCTGGGTCAGCGTCAAAGGGCGATGCCTCAGTTCCGACCGGTGCAGTCATGACGATGTATTGGTTTTGAAGAAAACAGCAGCAGAACCCACTTCTGAGGCCCAGAACTTAGAAGGGGTACCTCAGGCAAGGATAGGACCTGCAGAAGACAGATTCTAGCAGCACCAGCTGAATGGCAGGGAGTCTTTTATGTCCATGAGACTTCAGAAAACAGGAGGCAAGAGAAAAAATCCTTGGAGATCACTTGGAGGGAAGAGTTAGGAAGCAGCAAGCAAGGGCAAGAAGCAGAAGAGCAGTCCTTCCAGAAAAGCAGTCCTGTTGAGTCCTTTAGGCAGCACAACAGCCCTTCTGGCAGAGGTTTAGTTCAAGATCCAGAAGTGTCTGATTTTAGGGGGGTCAGAGATGCAGTACATATATCCAAGCATGCCTTTGATGTGGGGGGGTGACTTCAAAGTAGCTCTTTGAAGTGTAAAAGTATCCCTTGAGACCCAGTCCTGTCTGCCAGGATATCTGTGGGGGGCAATCAGTCCTTTGTGTGGGGCAGGACACAACCTATTCAAGGGAAGTGTTAGTCCCTCCATTCCATCTTTCCCAGGCAAGGCCATCAGAATGCAGATATATGTAGATGGGCTCGCAGAACCACCTATCCTTCCTGTGTTTTGTCTGTCTAGAAGGAATGCACACAATGAAGCTGTCAACCTCCTCAGACATAGCACCCTGCCTTTAGGTTTAATTAGGGCCTACCTTAGGGGGGACTTTATGTAATAAAAGGTGAATTTAAGGCTTGGCAAGTAGATTTAAATGCCAAGTCATAGTGGTAGTAAACTGCACACACAGGCACTGCAGTGGCAGGCCTGAGACACATTTCAAAATCTGGATCTATAGTCCTCTAGGAATATGATATGAATATTGTGAAATAAATTAATTGTTCAACAATGTTCACATGCGTCCTATCCTATTCCTGTCTATTAAAATTTCCTAATGCCGTAGGATATTGAATTAATTATCCTCTGTATCCTTGAAGATAAAATATCACTCTAAGTATCTATTGGCCTTATGTGAATCATTATTTTCCTAAGCTATCGATTACCCCAAGTTCAAGAAATTGGGGTCCCCTTGTTATGTAATATATACTAGTGGGCCTAAAGCACTAATTCTCCCACCCTCTTAAGTATCCCTTTAATAATGTCTCAGGCCTGCCATTGCAGCCTGTGTTCAGCTTAAACTACCTTTTCAACCCGGTAAAATAAACCTTTTGCCAGGCCCAGACCATCCCTTTTAAAACATCTACGTCACCCCAAGGGTAGGCACTGAACAGCCCATATGGAAGAATGCAGTGAATATAAAAATATCAACATATACCTTTACGTTTGCATGTCTTAGTAGTGAAAACTCTTACATTCATTTTTCACAAACATTTGGTTACCTTATAACATTTAATAAGGGCTAACTTTCAATTAGGAGCAAGTAAAAATGTTGAGTATGGTGTCTTAAGAATTATAATTTAAAACCATCTTTAATGGTAAAGTCGGTTTTCAAATCATAATTCTGAAAATTACACTTTTAGGTAGTTGGCATTTTCAGTTTCCAACCATTTGGTGCCTGCAGCCTGTATCCTAGGTCACATGACTAGGTGTAGCTGCCAGTTGGTCATGGCGTAGTGCTCCCAGTGAGACAAAGGAAGAATAGGTGTTGGCAGGGTGGGCCATCTCTGACTTGAGGGGAAGGAGATGTCACCTACCACACTTACACATCACAAAACCTCTCACTGAGCACAATCACAAAGGGTTTTACACTAGTCTTTTTTGCCCCCAGACAAACTAGGGCCAAGGCTGCGAGGCTGAGATTCCAAGCACCTCTTATGTGGAAACGTCCAGAACACTCTCCTACATCAAAGCTAGCACCAGGTGTAAATATTGGACTCTCATATCCAAATCTTTAGAACAACTCTAGACCTTTGGAAGACTCAGAAGGACTGCTACTCTGATACCCCACTGTCCTGCTGTCCTGCTACCTGAGTGAAAACGACTGGACCTGAATCATGAACCCACAACCACTAGAGTGGCTGCAAGGGCTTGTGGCCTGGCCTCCTGATCAAAGCCTCAGGAGAACAGGATCCAACAGCCTTAAACCCTTCACCTGGACTTTGTCTACCGTGAGTCCTAGTCTCCAAGTAATGCCACCCCAGCCCTGGGCACTTGGAAGTGGGTCTGAAGGTGCTCTGCTAGCCCAGCTGTGGTTTTGTGAGCAGATCCAACATAGCACAACACATCTCTTCACAGCCACATTGGAACCGGTACTGCGCAAAGCATCCCCAATACAGGACCTCCCATCGCAGCCTGCAGCCTCCTAGGAACTGCCGGTATGGAACACATCCTCAATGCAGGCCTTCACGTCGCTAGCCCCTTTCCGACTGCATCCTCGTCGATGATGCAGGACTTTGCAATGCAGCTCCACAGCTCCCTCAGAACTGCTGATGCATGAAAAAAGACTTCGTATCACAAGCCCCTCAGCGATGGCATCCTTGATGATGGCGCTGGACACCACATCGTAGCCTCGCAGCTTCATTGGAACTGCTACTCTGTGACACATCCTCAATGCAGGATCTTTCAACGCTTTTCAGCCATATTTAGATACTTTGATCAGTGGACCTAACTTTGTCCCTGTATCCAGCCTGCCCTCCATTGCAGGCAGCCTGAAATTGTGACTTTCCCTGGTCCGGGGTGATCAGATAATACAGTTGGTGCTTTGTGCTTTTAGGCACTGTCTTAACTTAAATCTTTAAAATTGCATATCTCTGGTTTTACTGATTTGAATTTTGTTGTTTTGGTCTCACATAATGTATTACATTTTACTCTATTTTTCTAATTTTGTGTGGGATATTTCTTGTGTTGGGTTTTCCCTTTCTTACTGTTTGAAGTGTTGCATAATTATCCTCCACATTACCTCCAAGTTAAGCCTCACTGCTCTGTGCCAAGCTTCCAGAGGGTTAAGCACTGGTTAATATAGGGTTTGTTTGTGACTTCCCCCTGACAGGAATTGTGGTTGCTCCTTGAGTAGGGTTTCACCCCAATCAACAAGTAACGAGGGGGCATATTATCAAGAAATGGAGTTAAAATTAACACCCCTTCAGCGACAGAAAACTACAGCTAAAGCGGTGATAATGGGCTTGATCATATGGCGGTACAAAAGGGGGTGGTGATGGACGGAGCATCAGAACCAATCGAACACTCACACCCAGTCAACAGATCTGGGTTTGATCCATCACCGTTCTTTAGCCCACTCTGCCACCCCATTTCAGACATGGCCATATGCAAATCAGTCTGACCCTGTGCCTCATGGGAACAGTCCGGCCCGAACTGCCAAGCCATGCCTTCCCTTGACCGGAAACAAGCTTTCTAGGACTGGTTTCTGGCATTTCATCCGTCTTCAGCCAGGCTTGCTTAAATCCAGTGGCAAAGTGAGCAAGGGACTCACGTTTGAGCATACCCTGCCAATTTATGGTGAACAAAGCGGTAAAAAAGGAGGTGGTGATGGACGGAGCATCAGAACCAATCAAACACTCACACCCAGTCAACAGATCTGGGTTTGATCCATCACCGTTCTTTAGCCCACTCTGCCACACCAGTTCAGACATGGCCATATGCAAATCAGTCTGACCCTGTGCCTCATGGGAAACATCCAGCCCGAACTGCCAAGCCATGCCTTCCCTGGACCGGAAACAAGCTTCCTAGGACCGGTTTCTGGCATTTCAGCCGTCTTCAGCCAGGCTTGCTTGAATCCAGTGGCAAAGTGAGCAAGGGACTCACGTCTGAGCATAACCTGCCAACTTATGGCGAACAAAGCGGTACAAAAGGGGGTGGTGATGGATGGAGCATCAGAACCAATCAAACACTCACACCCAGTCAACAGATCTGGGTTTGATCCATCACCGTTCTTTAGCCCACTCTGCCCCCCCAGTTCAGACATGGCAATATGCAAATCAGTCTGACCCTGTGCCTCATGGGAACAGTCCAGCCCAAACTGCCAAGCCATGCCTTCCCTGGACCGGGAACAAGCTTCCTAGGACCGGTTTCTGTCATTTCAGCCGTCTTCAGCCAGGCTTGCTTGAATTTAGTGGCAAAGTGAGCAAGGGACTCACGTCTGAGCATACCTTGCCAACTCATGGCGAACAAAGCGGTACAAAAGGGGGTGGTGATGGACGGAGCATCAGAACCAATCAAACACTCACACCCAGTCAACAGATCTGGGTTTGATCCATCACCATTCTTTAGCCCACTTTAGCTTGATAATATGCCACAGAGAATTCCAATAGAAGCCCATGTTCTGGTGTCAACTTGGGCTTCTATTGGAATTCTCTGCGGCATATTATCAAGCCCATTATCCCCGCTTTAGCTGCAGTTTTCTGCCGCTAAAGCGGCGATAATTTTAACGCCGTGCTTGATAATATGGCCCCCAATTTCCCACAGTATAATATAACCCATAACAATATGAAAGAGACAGCTATGAATTTAATTTTATTGGTTTAACTATATGTTGTTATTTAATTACCTTGTGCTTTCAGGTGCTCATACTTATTAGTACAATAATGTGGGGTCATAAGAATTGCATTTAGTTTGTGAGATATGGTTTGCATCGTTGTTGTGCAAGTATTGGATTGTGGCCTTACCCCAACTTGTGAATTTCTGGGTGTTTTTGCTTTTAATTTGCAAACATAACTTTTAACTGTGTTTTTCAGGAGAATCTCCAAGGTTTTAAAACATATGTTAAGGTGTTACAACTAGGCCAGATGAATTTTCTGTTACACTGACATAACCTCACATAATTTTGCATTCTGCTTGTTACACAAAATCCCTGAAGCCACATCGCATAATTACTTGGCATTCACGGCATAAAATGAATGCACATGCATGGAAGAACATATACAAACAGAATGTAGGCAGCTACTGCTTGTGGCGGTTGTGTTTTTTCATGCTATTGTTATTAAGAAATGCATCCTCCCAAATTGGATGCTGTAACGGCGTTTGTTTACAAATATAGCGCCAAATGCCACTTTTACATTTCACGTATGAATGTGTAATTCTGCATAATTTGTCTGAAGTTTCGTGTGAATAAAAAAGTATATGTTAATTTCACACACCCCTAGTTATAACCAAAGCAAACTATAACTTCACTTTAAACTTTGTTTTTTTGTGCAAATATTTTCTTTTTTTTTTATCATCCAGGCAACAGTTCCCTGTGTCCAACCCACAGCAGGAAGTCAACTCCAGCTGTGCATGGTTTTCAGTTATGTGCAGTAAGGGTGGCCACTGAGGGAAGGCCCTGCATGCAACCCACCGCAACGCCAAACCCTACTGGGCACGTCCTTCAAGCCAAAGCCCACTGCACCTGGCCATGGATCCTACACAGGGCAAATTGAATCGAAAGCCTGGCCTGGGACCAAACCATGAGCCCAACTTGCTATGGATGACCAACCCCACTGTGCACAGCCACACCTGCCATATTGAAACCAAATCGCATGGAGGTACAAATTATTTGGCAAGATTATCTAAATATTGCACCACAAAATGAAATTTATGCAGCATAATTCCTGGGAGTATTATTTTCATCCATTTGAACTGGAAATAACTTCTTTGCAAAGTGTGCACACTGAGCATATTATGTGGCAAATCGAGTAAATCCATAATCATGCCGTAAACACTGTACCTAAAGAAACACAAAATTCACAACAATTTATCCATGAAAGATAAACAAAACCCAAACATACTATTCCAATGAGTGTCCATTGTTAGCTTCAGGTTGAAAACAACAGCTAACTACCACAAGGCAAACGTGCACTATAAAAACATGCATAAATATGTGTAATATGGTTCTATAGCACTGTCTTTGGATTCTGGTGACATTAACAATACAATACACTTTTACCTCAATGTCACCAGAACTCTTTGAATGAAAAGTTGGGACCTTTTTATATTGCTACTGATGGAGCAGAGATTGTACCTAACAAACTTCATGACAAAAGAAATGATTATGATAACACTTTACACAAATGATGAAACACATGTGTTAAGTTCCACATTTTTGAAACAGACCTACATCCTTGATTCAGATACTGCATCGCAAAAGCATGCAGATTGGAGAAGAGTTTGACGTTACATTTTATCTTCATTTTCTATAGATGTGATTATTAACAAGTATAAATGATTTTGATCCTATGGTTTTGATAACATGTTCTTAATGAAACATGTTATCAGGCTGAACAAGCGGAACCGAGCAGAGGATTCACTACCTCTCTACTCATGTAACCTCGAACGAAGTTACTGTGAGTATTTCATCACTACACTCACAGCACACTTTAGGGTGTGTGCTGATAATTACACTTGGCCTATATATATTTTTTACGGCCATTCACCAAAATTATTTTTAACTACAATTTCGATTGGTCCTGACGAAAGCCTCTAGAACTATATCGAAGGCTGAAACTAGTTGACCTTAGTTTCTAGGGATATAAGGAAAATAACATTCCTAACAATATCCCCTTCTCTCTTTTTACACTAGTCCTGGGACCCTTAAAATTAAAGTTTTTTCAAAAGGGCATTTCCCTGAGACTTTTTTAACTCTTATATCACTTCACATAGCACTTCACTCACTGCTCATAACCCTGCTCCGCTGTATCTCAGGCGTTGTAGCACAACTGGATTGTGCTAGACAATCCAGTTGGGCCCCGATGATGAAGCATGCCACCTACTAGGTAGGTGGGTGAGGGGTTTCCTACACAGCAGTTGTGCTCTCTCTCCTTTCTAATTTGTTTCCCACAATGACAGCGAAAAAAGTTTGCTTCAAGTCATGAAACTTGTCCATTTTGTTTGACCATATTGTTTTGGGGAAGAGGACAAGTTTTTCTTTTCCTCGCTCTCTTGTTGTTCTTATTTATTTATTTCTTAATGAAACAAAGACATTTTATGCGTAATAGATTGATTTACATGTGAAAGAATAAGACACCATTATGTCATGTTATAACGTGTGCACCGAAAATGACAAAATAAAAGTGGATACTACACAGGTTTTTTAAAAACTTTTTTATCATGAAACTTTCCCATATGTACGTTTTATACATGTGAGCTTTGAACAGCATTCACGTGAAGAGATTGATATGAATTTTGTTCCCATATGTGTAACATTGACTTGTACAAAAGCTTTTATGAGTACCTTATACTTACATGAATTAGTTATGATTTGATTGAAATGTTTATTAATGTGTTCACTTATGAAATTATTAATGCCGGTTTGTTATTATTGTGAGATTCATAATGCAGCATAATTCATCATATATTAGCTGTATTTCATGTAGGCCTCATTTCTTGTTCTCCCTTTCAACGTGAACTTGTGAACTGAATATTCTGAAGCCTGTGGGAATATTCAGCAAAGTTATCATTTGTATTCTAACTCCTAAATGTTTCCTTTGACATCCTCTGTACAGCAAGAACTATCACAACAATTTCTGTAACATACTATAACAGCTGTTTTGGAAAGGAGTATTGACGAATCATAGCGTTTTTTCTCTTTCTCTCTGAAATATCTCATCGTTCATACAAATAAGCTTACATGACTTAAGTAATTGATTTACTTGATTTTTCTGGATTGTATTCTTCTTACCTACTACATCACCTTCATCCTATCAAGACTGACAAATAGGACAGAGTGGTCTGACATTTCTGGTGTCACTCCGGAAACGTATGGAGTATAATTGCACAGATGTTGGGACAAATGGGGCGGCACCCATTCTTGGATTGGAGAAGGCTTGATTTGGACATCCAAGGATTTCGGCTACTTATGACTTAACACTGAAGCTTGCTACCGACTCGTGTGCTAATGCAGAACTGAACCTTTTAGCTGGAGGGTATCACGATATGCTGCTGTAACTTTATTGCTGCACACTTAAGGAACCAGAACTGGTTACTCAGAACTTTTGCTGAACTTCCTAAAGGGTCTGTATGAGGCTCACCTGATTTCCTTATCTCCTAAATCAACTCACATCTTGGGTTGACCCCTGATCTGTCTCAAGTCAAGTGGATATCTATTTGATTATTCTCAGAGGCTTGATGTCATAATATTAAACCATATTTAACGTGCCATTAGGGCTGAATGTTATTATTAATTTAAATGATGATGTCCCAAATGACTAAACCTAAACTGTAACTAAAATCTGCTGATTCTGTCTCTTTATTTCATTGAGGGTAAATCTATGGGTTTGAACTAATTACAGAGTTTAGAATGTTGTTATAAGAAGTATATCTATATTGGTGATGACAATTATCCCATTCCTGGTCCTCATAGGATAATTGTCTATTCTCTGAATATTCCAGCCCCTAGCAGAACAGAATAAGATCCTTCGGAGGACCAAGAGGCTTGAACTGGTAGCTAGATGTTCAAAGGAAATTGATAAAAAATACGAGCGTTCAGCAATCCTTTAGTTGTATTTTATCAGGAGAAGAAGGACAGACCACCAGCCCAAGCAGCAGCTCAAATCCAACTGTCAAAAGTGCAGCTGGACGGAACAAACCATTGTGTTGTCATGGATAGCACATGGAATACAGAGGTGCTGCCCAGCATTAAGGATAGGAGGGAATGGAAATACAGCATAACAAACTACTAAGTGAACAGTGAGAGCACAGCAGATCATAGCACATAACAGAAATCTATTGAAATAATACAAAGGTGATGATAAATCAAATTTATCGGCCCAGAGCAACGCTACAACACTACCCATATTTACCACCTAAATACATTACAGAATTTGCCCTTTTTAGGATCATGGTATGGTTCTGCATGAAATGCTGACTCCAGGTTTCGTGGGGACCTGTCTAGGGATGAGGAAATAAAGGGGCAAGCTAAAAAGCAGTGTTTGGAATCTTTGCTCTCCAGGACAGAAAAAAATGTTGATTGAAATTAAACCAAAATTATCAAAAACCTGCATTGATACTACGTGGAGTGACTTTGTTTGGTTTGGTTTAAATATTTTCAGTACATTTTGAGAAATTTGGACTTTGAAGGATTAAATGTTAGAGATATCATGACAGATAAAAAGATGCTTTGATATACTCATAACCTAATGTTACAAACCCTTTAATCCTGACTTAGTGCAGATATGCAGGGCCATGGTGAGGAGTTTCTCTCCCTTCAGGCCACGCCCCCTGGTTTGCTGCCACATGGTTTGAAGTGGCATGTAGTTGAAGGCCATAGGCGGTTCAGTGTTTTCTCCTCATCCGTGAGCACATGAATGACAGGCACCAAAAGGGAGGGAGACTGCTCATTTGTGAACACAATATCTGATAAAGATTTCTTTGAGTTTGCAATCTTGCAGATTCAAAGTTACCTTTTTACATGAGATTCTGCATGGTTAAACACCAGAATTGGGTTGGTTGGGTAAACTTTTATGAGGTTATTCAGTTCAACATGGCAGGTATTCCTCTTCATGGCCGCTATCCACTTCCCGTCCTGTTCTCCATAAAAGGTACTCAAGGATTAGGATGGGAACGTTGCAAACGTGTTCAGGGATTTATCCTGTTCTGGTGTCTCTTTTGCTCCTTCCCTCATATTTTTGATTTGTAGTATTCCTAAATTGTTATTTGGGTTTCGGTCCAGATTTATTGGCTCCATCCTGAAGATCTTTTTGACTGTCCATTTCTTAGCCTGTTAGTTATCAGTTCAGTCCTCGTCATGACCTTCACAAGCTTGACGTCATCTACCTTCATCTTCAGCCATGAAGCTTTTATTATAAGAGCTTTTTCATCCTTGATGGCAGTTTCTTTTAGGGAACATACTTTCAGGTAGTGTTGACAGTCAAAAAAAAGAGTTGTGACTACCGAATAGTAGTTTAGGAGAAATTAGAACTTTGAAGGGTTAAATGTTTGAGCTATCATAACAGATAAAAAGATGCTTTGATATACCCATAACCTCATGGTACAAACCATTTAGTTCTGACTTGTGTACATATGCAGGGCCATGATGAAGAATTTCTCTACTTGTAGGCCGAGCTCCCTGGTTTGCTGCTGCATGGTATGAAGTGGCTTGTTTTTGGAGGCCATAGGCAGCTCAGTGTTCTTTCCTTACCAGTGAACACATGCACCAAATGGGAGGGAGATTGCTCAATTGTGAGCACAATGTCTGATAAAGATTTCTTTGAGCTGGAATCCCGCAGAGACAGAGTTACCTTTTTACTTAAGATTCTGCATGGTTGAACACCAGAGTTGGGTTGATTCTGTAATACATTTATGATGTTAATCCATCCAACATGGCAGGTATTGCATTTCATGGTCACTGTCCACATCCAGTCCTGTTCTCTATAAAAGGTACTCAAGGATTAGGATGGGTGCATGCAAATGTGTTGGGTGCGTTGCAGACGTGTTCAAGGGGTTTATTCTGTTCTGGTATCTTATTTGCTCCTTCCCTCATATTTTTGATTTGTGGTATTCCTAAATGGTAAATTGAGTTCCAGTCCAGATTTATTAGCTCCTTCCTGAAAATCTTTTTGACTATCCATTTCTTAGCCTTTTAATTATAGGTTAAGTCCTGGTTATCAACTTCACAAGTCTGACATTATCTACCTTCATCTGCAGTCATGAAGTTTTTATGATAAGAGCTTTTTCCTACGTGATGGTGCTTTCATTTTGGGAACACACTTTCAAGGACTGTTAGCAGTAAATAAAGGGAGATGTGACTACTGAATAGAATTATCCTTTCCTTGTGTGGAGACTTCCCAACCACCTTTGCAGACATTTAGCATGGTTGATCTTCTTTGGGTAGGGCAAGTTTTTTGCTGAACCAGAAAGTGGGGGCAAATTTATAAGGGAGGGGGCAAAATATTGTCATGTGTTAATAACTTTAGTGCTCTTTAATAAATCTGCATGATATTTGACAGGCTGCTAGCATGTTACTCCCAGTGAAGGAAGGTCAGGATTCATGTAGATTTAACAGGGGCAGGGTTGGGGGGATGAAGTTAACCCCTTCGCTGCTAGGCCTATTCCCCCCTGTGCTTAGCCTTTTTTGGCTATTTAAGGTTGGTAGTTTGCGCTTAGGCCCCTGTAACATTTTGACCACATAAGGTATCCAAGCCAAATTTGCGTCCTTTTCTTCCAACATCATGGGGATTCTAAAGGTACCCAGGGTTTGTGATTCCCCTGAAGGAGTACCAGAAATTGGCCAAAATACAGCTACATTTTTTTGGGGGGGTAAAAATGGGAAAAAAAGTGCTGCAAATGAAAGCAACTGGGTTTTTCACTGCAAATGGTATAAAAAAAGGGTTTATGGGACTGAAATCACCATTGTCTCAGCTTTTAGGAAATGACAGACTTTTGTCAGAAAAACAAAATCTTTTACACAGTTTTGGCATTTTTCTGGGACATAGCCTATTTTTGCTGTTTTTTGTGCTTTCAAACTCCTTCCAGTTAATGGTAGAAATGGGTATGAAAGCAATAATGGATACTAGAAAGCTATACATTTTTGAAAAGTAGACAAAATTCTGAATTCATCAAGGGGTCATTTGTGTAGATCCTTCAAGGTTTCTCTATAGAAACTAACAGTTAAATATAGGACAACATTGAAAATTAGTTGAAAAAAACAGCTTTTTGTGTCAACGTTTTCACCTGTAACTTCTTCTAATTATGACAGCTCTTTAAAAGCAATATAACATTACATCCGCAGGACCTTACTGGTTGTGGGGATATATAGGACTTGTAGGTTCACCAAGAACCCGATGAACCCAGAGCCAAAAACTGAGCAGCGACTTGCAATGGTTTTATATTATGTAGCGGGTATATAGCAATTACTCTGGGAAAATGTATACATGGAAAAATTGGCATGAAGGATACCTATACATTTCTGAAATGGGAACAAATTATAGACTTTAGAACCAGTAGATTTTTGCACATTTCCGAAATTGGGAACACTTATACTAGCATGAGAATTATTGGTCATTTTTCAAAATGACTTATTTTTTACACATTATCTTTCATTTGGAAGGCAGAATTGCATTGCAAGTCAATAGATAATAAAAGTTGCTTTACAAATCTGAATTACCTTAAGTCTCCCGATAAAAATGGTACCTCACTCGTGTGGGTAGGCATAGTGTCCACGACAGGAAACGGCTCAAAACGCAACGTGAACAACTGAACACACCACATTTTCACAATTAAAAATTGCCCTTTTTTTTGCAAAGTGCCTAGCTGTAGTTTTTTAACCCTAGCTCTGCCGGAACCTAGGAAAACCTGGCAAACCTATACATTTTTAAAAACAAGACACCCAGGGGAACACAGGATGGGGTGACTTGACTGGCTCTCACCAGGTTCTGTTACCCAGAATCCCTTGCAAACCAAAAGAAATGTCCCAAAAACCACATTTTCCTCACATTTCTGTGGTGGAAAGTTCTGGAATTTGCGTGGATCCACAAATTTCCACCCACCCTGCATTCCCCAAAGTCTTCCAAGAAAAATGGCACCTCACTTGCATGGGTAGGCCTAATGCCCGTGAAAGGAAACGACGCAAATCGCAACGTGGACACACCACAATTTCACAGTGAAAAATGACCCTTTTTTGGCAAAGTGCCTAGCTGTAGTTTTTGAACCCTAGCTCTGCCGGCACCTAGGGAAACCTAGCAAACCTAAACATTTCTGAAAACTAGACACCCAGGGGAATCCAGGATGGGGTGACTTGACTGCCTCTCACCAGGTTCTGTTACCCAGAATCCCTTGAAAACTTAAAAAATTGCCCAGAAAAACACATTTTCCTCACATTTCTCTGGTAGAAAGTTCTGGAATTTGCGTGGATCCACAAATTTCCACCAACGCCGCGTTCCTCAAAGTCTTCCGAGAAAAATGGTACCTTACTTGTGTGGGTAGGTCTAGTGCCCGCGACAGGAAACGGCGCAAAACGCAACATGGACACACCACAATTTCACAGTGAAAATGGACCTTTTTTTGTGAAAGTGCCTAGCTGTAGTTTTTGAACCCTAGCTCTGCCGGCACCTAGGGAAACCTACCAAACCCACACATTTCTGAAAAGTAGACATCAGGGGGATTCCAGGGAGGTATGGCTTGCGTGGATCTCCCAACGTTTCCTTACCCACAATCCCCTGCAAACCTTCAATTTAGCAGAAAAAAAATCACTTTTTTCGCACATTTTTGTGTGGGAAAGTTGTGACATCACCGTGCTGACACAAATTTCCTACCACCCAGCGTTCCCCTGGGTCTCCCGATAAAAATGGTGCATCACTCGTGTGGGAGGCCCAAGTACCTGTGACAGGCAAGGGCCCAAAATGTAGTGAGGCGACATCAAAATTGCCTATCACCAAACAACCTGGTTTTGTAAGGGGGGTCACCTGGGTTTTTGACCCCGTGCTCGGCGGCCATCTAGGGAAACTGACCAAACTCACACATTTCTGAAATCTAGATACCCAGGGGAGTCCAGGGAGGTATGGCTTGCGTGGATCCCCCAACGTTTCCTCACCCAAAATCCCCTGCAAACCTCAATTTTAGATGAAAAAATCTATTTTTTCACACATTTTTGTGTGGGAAAGTTGTGGCATCACCGGGCTGACACAAATTTCCTACCACCCAACGTTCCCCCAGGTCTCCCGATAAAAATGGTGCCTCACTCGTGTGGGAGGCCCAAGTACCCACGACAGGCAGGGGTCCAAAACATATTGAGGCGACATCAAAATTGCCTATCACCAAACAACCTGGTTTTGCAAGGGGGTCACCCTGGTTTTTGGCCCCGTGCTCGGCAGCCATCTAGGGAAACCTACCAAACCCACACATTTATGAAAACTAGACACCCGGGGGATTCCAGGGAGGTATGGCTTGCATGGATCCCCCAACGTTTCCTTACCCAGAATCCCCTGCAAACCGAAATTTTAGCTGAAAAAATCATTTTTTTCACACATTTTTGTGTGGGAAAGTTGTGGCATCACTGGGCTGACACAAATTTCCTACCACTCAACGTTACCCCGGGTCTCCTGATAAAAACGGTGCCTCACTCGTGTGGGAGGCCCAAGTACCCGCAACAGGCAAGGGCCCAAAACGTATTGAGGCAACAACAGTTGTTTTAAAAAATGCATAGGTTTGCTAGGTTTCCCTAGGTGCCGGCAGAGTTATGATTCAAAATCTAGTGGGCTTTCCCCACCTGGGGAGCAGATTGGGGGTTACTGCCCCATCTGCCCCCCAGGGGGGCAGGAAGGCTGTAATTTTTTGCGGGGGTGTGGGCATGGGCATGCCCGATTGGGGCAGCCCCACCCTAACTCAAATTTTCCCCCCAAAAAAACCTGGTGTCTAGTGTCCTTTTTGCCCCCCTGGTTGGGCAAATTGAGAGTTAATGTCCCCATCTGCCCCCCAGGGGGGACTGAAAGTCCACAAGATGCCAGGGAGTTTTTTTGGAAAATTTTAATTATGGTGTGGGCTGCCCAAAATGGGCATGCCAATGCCCCCACCCTAATTAAAATGTGCCCAAAAAATACCTGGTGTCTACTGGGCTTTTTGCCCCCCCTGGGGGGCAGATTGGGGGCTAATACCCCATCTGCCCCCCGGGGGGAAAAAAGGCTGTAATTCTTGTGGGGGAGGGGTGGGGTCATTGACATGCCCATTTTGGGCGGCCCCCACCCTAAACAGATATGCCCCAAAATATCCCTGGTGTCTAGTGGGCTTTTTGCCCCCCCCCGGGGGCAGATTGGGGGCTACTGCCCCCATCTGGTCCCCAAGGGGGGCAGAAAGGCTGTATTGGTGGCAGGGGGTGGGGGCATTGGCGTGCTCATTTCGGGCAGCCCCCACCCTAAAACAATGGTGCAAAAAAAATCCCTGGAGTTTAGTGGGCTTTCTGCCCCCCCGGGGGGCAGATTGGGGGCTACTGCCCTCATCTGCCCCCCAGGGGGGCAGAAAGGCTGTAATGGTGGCAAGGGGTTGGGGCATTGGCGTACCCATTTCGGGCAGCCCCCACCCAAAAAAATGCACCAAAAAAAAATCCCTGGAGTTTAGTGGGCTTTCTGCCCCCCGGGGGGCAGATTGGGGGCTACTGCCCCATCTGCCCTCTGTCGGGGCAAAAAGACTGAATTTAGCCCATTTGTTTATAGGGGGAGCGAAGGCCCTTGCCCAAGGGGCCGCTCCCCTCTCCCTGGTGTCTAGTGAGTGGATCCCTGCTTGGGGATCTCCCTCCTGGGGCGATCCTCAGGGATTTACTGGGGAGATTCTCCCCTTTCCAATGATACCTCTCCCGTCTTTCTACGTGCCCGGGCTGCTGAGATAGCCCCCTGAGCACATAGAAAGTGAAACTGAAATGAGCCTAAAGGCTCATTTCAGTTTTGGTTTCTGTGCAATGAAGACAGCGCGACATGCGCACTGATCTTCATGGCACAGAAACCAGGGAGGGGGCCTCAGGAGCTGTGGAAGCTCTTCCCCAGCTCCCAAGGTCACAGGGGTGAAGTAGAAATCCCTCTGCAGCAGAGGGATTTCGTGCCCCTGGCCTCATGACGGAATGGTTCCATCATGAACACAGGGGCACCGATGCTCATGACTGAACCATTCCGTCATGAGCATCGAAGGGGTTAAATAGGAGTCAAATAAATCATTGACTTGCTAATATCTTTGATGCCATTTCACAGATCTGTATGACAATTGACAGACCCTTAGCATGTTACCTTTCTCTTTAGATTTTGAGTTCCACACTAATCTGTCAAGGAGGCACAGATGAAGTGAGGTCAAAAAAAGTGCTCATTTGCTGGTATCTTTGACATGGTTAATGAATCTGCATGACTTTGTATAGGATGCTTGCAAGTTAATCCCAGGCAGGCATTCCAGGTATCAGTTATATCCAATAAGAGGGCAAAGTTAAAAGGGGTGCAATCACATTTTTTATTATAAAAAACTTCAGTGCATTTTCACAGATTTGCAAAACATTTAGGAGAAAGTTGATAAATCCTTTAAGGCGAGCATAGTTAAAGGTAAGGGAGCAAAAAGTGTTCATCTGCTAATAGATTTGGCATCCTTTGACTCACCTGGTCAAACTTCATCAGGAATTTACTTGTTTGGCTTTCTTTTGATAGGTCAGATTAAGCTCAGTACAGGAATTCTAGGTCTCATTCAGATTTGACCATGGAGAGTAAAGTGAAAGGGGGGTGTCAAAAAGCTGTGATTTGCTAATTACTTTGACACTGTTTTACAACCCCAACCATCAACAGCAGACAGAGGAAACACTAGCCATTCAATGCAAAGTGAAAACCTCAACAACTCGGCCAGAATTTAAATCTCCATCAATTCTGAAACTTACCTACTGCAGATTTCTCTGAAATGCCTCCTCCATACCTTTAGATTGGTGGTAAAACACAACTTTGAAATTGCTGATTTAAAATTAAATCACAACCTTGACTAAACTCTCCAAGACTAAACTTTGCAAATGGAATGAGCCAACTAGCCACACACATTTGGTCCCAAGTGAATTCTCCATACTTCACTTTGACAGACACAATAGAGCAGGTGTAGCTGTCATCTTTAAAGACTATTTAAAATGTAGAAACATCACAAAAGAACATCTATCACCATTCAAACACCTTTTCACAGATCTAAAAACAACTGCTCCTAATCCAACCCAACTGCACCTAATTTATCATTTCCAGGCAACAACACAGTATTCATGGAACACATCAAGGAATTACTTACCATCAAAAAAATTAACTTAACATTTTTCTTATTGTCTTTAATCTTCAATGTGGTGATAAATCAGACTCTATGGTATCAATTCTTCCAGCCTACATGGAAACCAACAATCTCAGCCAACTGTGCACAACCCCATCACACAACAGGAAAGGTATACAAGATCTGATTATTGCGAAAAGGGGCAAAGTGAAGATCAATGTCACTCTAACTGTGGATTGGTCAGACCACTCTCTCATCCTCTTTACTATCAAATCTACCTCAAATATCCCCAATCCACAAACTTGCAGAATAAGGGCAAGAGATTTTTAAACATAGAAACGATTTTCTCTCTCAAAAAGTGAACTTAAATTACAAGCATTCCCCTGATAATAATGACCTTTTTAACTGTCAAGCTGAATCAATGACAGTGATCCTGAGAAGACAAAATATAAATTTTCAGTGGCATAGTTCTCAAAAGAAAAGAACGATGAAAAGAGAGCACTTCAGCTCACTAAAAAAAAACGTTAACCAGTACCCTTACCACACGGAGATCAGCAAAACAAAAATATACAAATAATACATAGTCAAAGGCAAAGCCAAATCACATTTAATCAGAAAAAACGAGATAAGACAAGAAAGTGATGGAGAAAGATGTGCTAGATAATGAAAAATGCTATGTCACTGACAAACCCAACCACCATTAATGCCCCTAAGAGAAATACAAACAATTCTTTAAGTTTTTCTGGAAAAAAATCAAAATGATAGAACACTTGTATGACAACTCAACAAGCACAGAAACAACTTTATTTTGTCAAACAAAAATTAGATACCATGTGGAGTATTTCACCAAAACCAATTTACTCTATGTCCCTGAGAACCCATTCCCTCTTCCCTTCTGAAAGACGTCAAAAGATCAATAGCTTCTACTAGGCTGAACATAATCACTGTTAATCCAAGGAATCTGAAATCTGGTCAAATCAATATGTTACTAAAAATCAAGCATCTGAACCTGAAGCCGTTAACAACTTCCTTCTTGTAACTCACCACCCCTTCTTAGTTAAGCTGCTAGAATTCGGGATTGAAATACAGCTAACAGTTCACAAAAAAAAAAAAAATTACTAGATGAGTACCAATCAAGCTTCCTTACTCCATGCAGCTCTGAACTAACCACTCTTAAGATAATCAACGACATTTTTCAAATTCTGGACAAATGCGGAGAGTGCCTCCTGGTAGTCCTAGACATGTTAACTATATTTGACACAGTTACTCATAACTACCTCCTATCTGTTGTCAAAGGAAGGATGGGCATCAACAGTGTAGTACTCAAATGATTTAATTATTTTATGGAATACCGGACCCAATAAATCAAGATTAACAACTGTATGTTTGTTTGGCAATCCTCCACCGATGTGACCCCCAAGGCTTAATATTATCTCTCATATGCTTTATTATCTATGTTGGAGACTTTAGCATTCCAACTTCAAGTACCACTTCTTGTTCAATGATACACAAATATATCGAAACATTACTTCGTCAGAAGATGTCACTAATCTAACAAAAAACATGAATAAGGTCTTCGCTTTAATGACAACCCATTCCGTGAAGCTCCACCCTACAAAATGGAATTCTCTTAATCTCACTCCCCACCTAAAACATCTTGATAATTGGATAGGTTAAAAATGTGTTGCTTTTCAATGTCTCTCCTAATATTGTGGGCTTAACAAAATATTGACAGGTTCTCAGCGCTGCAAAGTGTGCTCAGCACCAACTTAAAAATCTTATAAGAATCGAACACTACATCCCAGATTATAAATTCAAACTGATCACTCACTGCCTTACAGTAACTCTACCCTGCTTGAAATTCCTAAAATCCACTCTGCCCTCATCAAGGCAACACTGCACTCTATAATGAGACCCCAGGCACCAGGAAATGGGATGGCTAACGCGACACTTACTTTCACTCAAAACTTTGGCACAGGCGTACTCGCCGACGCTACTTCATGGACCACATTGCCTTGGGGTAACACACTGGTAGGACGAGCAGAGTGCGGCCAATCGGACTTTTGTTTGTATTCAGGCTCCCTTGAGCCGGTGGGGCTGACGAGCCCATGGATCAGCACCTGCGCGCCATGAGTGGTACTTTACCTGAGAATACTTTTTTTTGGCAGCCTACGCAGCAACCCTACATATATACCTACTCCCTGCTGACGAGAGGCAACTACCTCGAAACACGTCTCCAGGGATGGCTAACGCGACACTTACTTTCACTCAAAACTTTGGCACAGGCGTACTCGCCGACGCTACTTCATGGACCACAATGCCTTGGGGTAATACGCTGGTAGGATGAGAAGAGTGCGGCCAATCGGACTTTTGTTTGTATTCAGGCTCCCTTGAGCCGGTGGGGCTGACGAGCTCATGGATCAGCACCTGCGCACCATGAGTGGTACTTTACCTGAGAATACTTTTTTTTGGCTGCCTACGCAGCAACCCTACACATATACCTACTCCCTGCTGACGAGAGGCAACTACCTCGAAACATGTGTCCAGGGATGGCTAACGCGACACTTACTTTCACTCAAAACTTTGGCACAGGCGTACTCGCCGACGCTACTTCATGGACCACAATGCCTTGGGGTAACACGCTGGTAGGACGAGCAGAGTGCGGCCAATCGGACTTTTGTTTGTATTCAGGCTCCCTTGAGCCGGTGGGGTTGACGAGCCCATGGATCAGCACCTGCGCGCCATGAGTGGTACTTTACCTGAGAATACTTTTTTTTGGCAGCCTACGCAGCAACACTACACATATACCTACTCCCTGCTGACGAGAAGCAACTACCTCGAAACACGTGTCCAAGGATGGCTAACGCGACACTTACTTTTACTCAAAACTTTGGTACAGGCGTACTCGCCGACGCTACTTCATGGACCGCAATGCCTTGGGGTAACAGGCGGGTAGGACGAGCAGAGTGCGGCGAATCGGGCTTTGTATTCAGGCTCCCTTGAGCCGGTGGGGCTGACGAGCCCATGGATCAGCACCTGCGCGCCATGAGTGGTACTTTACCTGAGAATACTTTTTTTTGGCTGCCTACGCAGCAACCCTACACATATACCTACTCCCTGCTGACGAGAGGCAACTACCTCGAAACATGTGTCCAGGGATGGCTAACGCGACACTTACTTTCACTCAAAACTTTGGCACAGGCGTACTCGCCGACGCTACTTCATGGACCACAATGCCTTGGGGTAACACGCTGGTAGGACGAGCAGAGTGCGGCCGGTAGCTCAGTCAGCCTGGGATGAAGGGTGCAGGTCCAGACTTACTTCTTAGCAAACAGGGCAGCAGGGCTGCAGAGTAGCAGGGCAGCAGATTATCAGTCCTACTGGCAGCAGAGTAACACTTCCAGTTACACCTAGTCATTTAACCCAGGATACAGGCTGCAGACACCAAGTGGTTGGGACAGAAAATGGCAACTTCCTAAACGTCAAATACAAAACCATAGTACCCGATCTGACGTTACTGCACAACAAAAATGTTTTATATTTTGTGATCACAAAACTCAAATACCGTGGTCACAGGCGGCCCCTTTGAAAAACAATCACAGTGGTTGAAGATTATTGTTTCTACACAGGATTCTGTAAAGATCATCAAAGACCTCACTAGGCTCTACAAAGAAATGAGAAAATAGTTTCAAGATGTTATTGATCACAGCCACCTCCGTGCCCGCATCAGAACAAGTGAGTCCAACGTGAACAGCTATTTCAGTACCCTTTTTTCATGACAATGCAGTTACCTGTGGAGTCGTCTAAGCCTGGGCGAAATTCACAGAGTTCCAGTCCGTGAAGTGACCAAAAAACTCTGCTGCGCTACACAGAGTTCTGCAGGCAGCGGAGGGTATTTGGTAATGATAGTTCTCATTGTTTTTCAGCGCCGGGTGTTTGTCCTACAATGGAAAATAAACACGAACAGCATCATATGCAGCACAATAGGGCGCTGCATCTTTTCTTCCGCTCAAGTAGATTTTTTACCCGAGCTGCAACTTTACCAACGCAAACAGAATGTTTCTCAACGTGAGCGGTCGTGTGCGGGGAACATGGTGGCCCGCTAGCAAGCCGGCCGGAAGCTGCTTTCTGCTGCCCATTATCATGGAAAAAGAAAACTTGCCACTCGTATCTAGGACAACGGATTAGTGATGGATTAGCGTTCCACCCGTTGTTTTGGCCCATGCTACTCACTGCATTCCCTTGCCGTCCACTCCATGGTTGTTTTTCAGTGTTGACTGCCGCTCTCAGCCGAGTGTAGTGTTTTGGCATTTTCACTCCATTTGCCCATTTGTTGGTCGCGTTTCACTGCAGCTATCTGTGGTGTTTGCGTCTGATCCTTTTTGTTTGTTGTGTGTGGGCATTGCGTTCTTCAGAGCCTCAAGAGCACCAGGAGAATCACGGGCAGCACTCCGCGCTTTGTCACGCTCTGGAGATCCCGACATCAGTTCCAGGTTCGACCCTGACAGAGTCAGCACTTGCGGCTCCCCGGAAGAATCTCAGGGAGCCTGTCTGGAACCAGTTAGTTGGCCTGCTTGGGTGGGTTTGCCTCCGTCTGCAGAGTTCCAGCTTGTAAAACAAAACAAAACTCAAAACAAGGGAAAGCAAGTAAAGGAAATAAGTCAGAAGTATGGTGTGTGCTCTTTGAATATGGATACAGTATTGGATACAGCATTTCAACCATCTATGAATAAAAAACACGCCATTAAAGGGAGCGAGCCAGTAACTCAACCCAAGGGGGGAGGTTTACTTCTAACCCTGATAGTGAGGTAACACTCGGTAAAAGGTATAAATTGAGATCTAATACCTTTATGGGTAAAGTATCTGTTTCCCAGATTGAACTGCAAACTAGACAACATTTAGTTCCCCCGCTGGGTAAGACCAAAAATAAAAGTCTCTCGGTTAAGCAAGGAAAGACCAGCCCTTTAAGAGAGAGAGAAAAAAAATCAGATACAACAGGTCCAAGAGTGACTCCTTCACTTAGGTCTTATTATGAGCTAAACTCGCAGTGCAATATGGAATCTCCCGATCAGGTAGGAGCCTCGCCAGAGAATATCTCAATTTTACACCCTGCTATACCAGTCACAAACAGGTTTTCTGTATTGAGTAATCCACTCCCACTCCGGCACCCAGGGATATAGATCTGGTGGGGGGACCAGATATTAAGTAACCTATCTAAAAAGACCACCAAAGATATATCAGGCTTAGAAACGGTGCAGAGGCTGTTGAGTCAGCTCTCGCTAAAAATTAAAGACCGCTACACTACCTCAGAAACAAAACAGAAGAAAATTCAAGACATGTGTAGTAGTCTGGAGGAAAGCCTATCAGAGATAACACAGCGTAATGAAGACCTGGAAAATAAAGTGCTTGAATTTAGGTCAGAATTGAAAGATAACTCTCAGGAAGTGGTCAGGCTTAAAATGAGAGAAAAAGACCTATCAGACAGGTTGGAAAGTTTAGCAAATAACTCAAGAAGGAATAACATTCAGATTTGTGACATTATGGAGGGAGCAGAAGGGCTTTTGTAATAGACATTCTGACCAAAGCCTTTCCACAAGTTGCCTCTACCTCAGTTTGGGAAACAGAAATCCAACGAGTACATTGGGATCCTTATAAACTTAATCCCGGTCGGAAGAAGCCTAGAAAAATCCTGGTGTACATACAATTGTATACCCTTAAGGAAAAACTACTAGGGGTGGCTTTTAAACAGAAAAACACTCAGATTAAAGACCTATCATTTAAAATAAGGTCCAACATCTAACGAGTGACGGAAGATAGAAGGTGGGATTTGGGCAACCGGATAGATCCCCTGAAGGACATGGGGGCTCAAGTTCAGTTAAGGTTTCCTCAAAGTGATGTGGGCCAACAAAATGTACAATTTTCACTCTCCAGACGAGGCAGATAGTTTCTTGTCCCATAATAAGTCAGCAGCTAGTTAATCTAGTTAAAATGTCATTTTATTTGGTGGTGGGGACTAGTGTTTTCCTCTTATTACCAAATTATATGGGTGGATGACAGCAGCTCGAATTGGCAATTGCCAATCGGTAGTCAGGGAGGGTTCCCAGGGAAGGATATGGGGTGTGAAGGGGGTGCACAAGTGGTGGTGGGGAGTATTGGGGTAAAAAAGAATAAGATGAAAAATCGTCCTGATCTTACATAAACTACACTAGCAGACATAGTTTGATCAGGAGTACTGATAATGGGGGATGGGGCGGATCCTACGAGAAGAGACCGTATGGGCATATTATGTTGGAACATGAATGGTTTAAGTGTCAAAAGGAGACAGTGATTGGTCCTTTAACATTTGAAGGATAGTTTCACTAAAGTTCTTATGCTCCAGGAGACTCATCTTTTAAGATTGGAAAGCCTAGCATTGTTTAGTAAACAAAGATGGGTGCATAAGGTTGTAGCTATGGACCAAAAATGTTACTCTAAAGGAGTTGCTATAATTATTAAGGCAAACACTGGAATAGAATTAAGCAAATCACAAGTTGATGCAAAAGGGCATTGGGTGGTAGCAGAAATAAAAACTTGTGCTACTTCTTACACAGTGGCTAGCTATTATGGTCCGAACGAAGATGACATTGTACCTTTGAATAATTTTTGTTCTTCTTTGCCCGATTTTGAAGCCCCTTTGATAATTGGTGGGGATTTTTAATTACTTCTAAATAATAAGCTGGATAGATCTTCACTCCGTACCCAGATTAATGCACCGCGAGTTAAAGCCTGTCTTCTTGCTATGCTAGATAATCTAAACTTATGTGATATAGCGAAAGAAAAAGGGAGATGCAAGGGACTATTCCTTTTTTATTAAGAAGAACGGACACTACTCAAGAATTGATTATAATTTTATGGATCTTTCAGAAGTAGATAAGGTTAAGAAAATAGAATATCTGCCCATCCACTTATCAGACCATGGAGCAATAGAACTAAATATCGAACTCCCTTTAAAACCTTCACTTAGAAGGTGGACCTTGAGTAGAAGGTTGCTTCTGCAACCAGACATTATGGATAAGATTAAACTGGAGACCTTTTTTTTTTATCATAATTTAGCATCAGCTCCTCGACATGCCATGTGGGATTCATTTAAAGCCTGGTTGAGAGGGACTCTGAAGGGTGCTGCGGTGGTCTGGGTCAGATCCGAAAAAGAAAAGATAGCTTAATTAGAGGAGCGGCTAAGAACAGCCGAAGCAAGCTTAAAGGCCGGGCATGTCCAGGGGGTGGAAAAAGAAAGTCTAGTAGGGAAGGTTGAAGATCTGAAGCGGAAATATAGACTGGTAATGGAAGAGAGATGCTACAGAAGTGGGAAGCAAGTAAAATGAGGGAGTTCGATCAAGGAGAGAATTGTGGGAAACTATTAGCAATGAAGAGCAGAATGGATAGGTCCCATAACTTTATTAGAAAGATCAGACTGGAAAACGGCGGCCAGTATACTGACGATAAAGAAGAGATAGAGTCGGCGTTCAGTAAATTCTTCCAGGACTTGTACCAGGAGAATTTAGTGGTAGATGAGTCCGCCCTAGATGGGTGGCTTGTTGAAAAACAGCTCCCAAGGCTGAATGCTGATAGCTTATTGTTGCTTAACCAGGATATAAGAGGGAGGGAAATTCTGGCTGCCCTTAATAAAACTAAGAAAGGTAAAGCAGCAGGCCCAGACTTGATCCCTAATGAGATTTACGGTCTATTGGCAGAAGAAGTCATTCCTATTTGGATAAGACTGTTTAATGAAATATTGAGAGGATCTTCTCCACTGCTGGATTCATGGAATTTTAAAACCAGTAAAAGATCCTACACAATGCCAATCTTACCAGTCAATATCGTTATTGAACTGTGATTATAAAATCTTCCCTGGAGTATTGAATGCTCGTTTATGCAAAATTGCCGGGTCCATAATCCATGAAGATCAGAAGGGCTTCCTCCCTGGGAGAGAGATGAAAGATCTAGTTCTTACTTTAATTGGTTCAATAGATTTGGCAACGGAGCTTAGTGTACCATTGTTGATTATTACCCTAGACGCGGCAAAAGCCTTCAATCAAGTCAACTAGTACTATTTGAGTAGAGTATTGAAGGCTTTTGGTTTCGATGAGTCCTTCAGAGAGGTCCTTACATTTTTTTATAAAAACCCTCAAGCTCAAATTGTAGCGAACGTAACCTCACAGTCCCCGTATTAATAGGGCGCTGCACCAGACAAGGGTTCTCGTTTTCTCCTATTCTTTTTGATCTCTATATGGAGCCCTTAGCTCAAAGTCTAAGGCAAAATAAAGAAATACTCCCCTTTTTAGCAAATGGCTTTTCAAAAAAGTTAGCCTGCCTTGAATGCTAATGACCTGATCGTGTTTATATCTAATGCTAACCAAGCCCTACCAGAACTATTTAGAGAAGTGCAGGCTTTTGGGAAAATGTCTGGATATGAGGTTATTAGCAACAAGACCGAAGTTATGACCTGGGATATGGCAGTGCAGGGGGTTAGGGTATCAAAGGAGATAAGGTATCTAGGAATAATTATAACACAAAAGTTAAAAGAATTGCCCAACATAAATTTGGCGAAAGTCTCTAAAGAAGCTTACATTCTTTTGAAGAAATGGCAGAATCTTCCCCTCACACATTACCGGAGGACAAATCTGGTTAAAATATGTGTTCTACCTAAATTTGTTTATCTTTTTAATAATATTCCGCTGATGTTCAATAAAAACCTTCTAGTTAAAATCCAGGGAAGGATCTCTGCTTTTATTTGGGCTGGCAAGAGGATCATATTATTATGGAAAAAGCTTAGGCGGATGTTTTCACATGGTGGCCTGGGTTTACCAGACCTGCAATTATACTGTTGGGCATATCAATAAAAGAATTGCAGGATGCTCCTCCTAAGGCCAGACGATACTTTAATTGGATGCATGTTTAAGGCTATGTTGATGGACACCCCAGAGGAGGGTTTCATGTATAAATTTGGTGCTCCCAAATTATTTTTAAAAGTCAGTCTGAATGTCTTATGTGCTGCTGCTAAATTATGGTTCGACTGCCGTTCAAATTTAGGTATACCCTACTATAGTGAATGGGCCCCCGTGTGGCATTCCCCAGGTACTTCTGAGTGCTGGTAGGATGCCTTATCTCAGCCACTGAAAGTGGCGGGTGTCACGTGCTGGGGCGATATAGTTGAAGGAAGTAACTGTTTGCCCTGGAACACTTGGAGGAACCTAACTAACGGCAGGCTATGTAGATTTAAATATTATCAGATCTCAATGTGGTGCAAGAACCAGCAGTGGTATTTCTCCACGGACAATGCAATGGAGGATGAGCTTCAAGATCAAAACCCAGAAAAGAAGGAAGTAGCACTTTGGTACAACTATTTCCTTACCGCGGCAGACAGAAAGCTTGATCCTCCTCATTTGGTCTGGGAGAAATGCTTGCCAGATGAGGAGCTGAAAAATCTATGGCAAGTATCTTTAGATATGCTATACCCATTGATCAAATTGGCTGCACTAAGAACAAACCACCTTTTTAAACTTCACAGGATATACTGGTCCCCACTCAAGTTATCCAAAATAGGAGGAAGTGGAGAAGCCAGATGTACAAGATGTGGATCCTAGGAGGCGGACGACATGCACATGTTCTCTACCTGTCCATTGCTGAAAGAGTTTTGGAACAATGTGGTTAAGACCTTGTCAGATGCACTGGGTAAAAGAGTGGAGGTAAGCCCTACCTTCATTTTGTTTGGTACTGCACAGCTATTTGAAGGTGAGGAGGGCTTCACGGGTCTGCAGAGCAAATTTGTGTTTTATTTGATTCTGTTTGCAAGAAGGGAAATCTGTAAGAACTGGTGCCAGGCAGCAGCTCCAACATATAGGGGCTGGTGGAACTCAGTAAGATATTTTAGAGATCTAGATCAAAACTCCCATAATAAAAGAAATGAGCTTGGGTTATTTTGGAAGCTACTAGACTCTGAATAGAAGGTTGTGGCTGGAATAAAATGTCCAATTTTTGCACCTTTTGGTCAGCTCATGATGTATAGTGTGGGTTGGATCCCACAGAACATCAGCTGAGATCAGGCCCCAAGATATAAGCAATTGGGTTGGTCAAGACCGAGAGGATGCTTATTACATGGAGATTATATGAGAAAATTAAAAAACGTGAGCGGTTGTGACCAACCTCGACTGCCCGCTTTGAGAAATACGACAGCCCGCATTGATAAATCTCACCTGGAGGTGGATTTTTCTCGCTCGCGCTCGCCAACTTGATGTTGGGGAGTGTGAGCGGTGCGCGGAGTGCAGAAAACTCTAAAACTAAACTCAAGACCCGCACTCACACAGCACCACACACCCACTCCCCACAAAAACACTCACTTACATACATACTCCTCAACAAACGCTCACTCGGCAAGCACTCCACTGAGATTTGGGACCTCATCGACTCCAACGCACCAGACCTCCTCTTCCTTACCAAAACCTGGCACAACCCCATATCAGCACCGGGCATCACAGCAGCCATCCCTACTGGATATAAAATCCTGCACCAGGACTGACCCCATAAACCAGGAGGAGGACTCACCTCCATCCACAGAGACACCATCAAGTATACTTCTTACACTAACCGGGAAGTCACTTTTATGGAATACATGCACTTTAAACTTCAGACGGACAGTAAAGTCACTATCAAAGGCTCCCTTGCCTACCAGCCCCTAGGACCTTGCACCCACTTCAGCAATCTCCTCATGACCTCACTGCACCCCTTACAATGGGCACTAAAGACTTCATGCTCAAAAGTCTACAGAATATCAGCTTTATCCAGCTCGTATAAGGACCTACCCCGATTGCAGGACACACCCTGGACCCCATCTTCTCCTCCAGTGACAAGGTTATGGTCAGCCACATCACTCTACTCACATGGATTGACCACTCCATCATCCACTTCCACATAACAGGGCCACCAACCACCCCTAAGGAGTCTGGCAATACCCCAAACTGCTGCTGGAAGAAAGATACCTAAACGGAATGGCCAACGCCCATCAACTAAACTACCCAGACCCCACCAACGACCTCACCAATGACACAAACAACTTCAACATCTGGATCATCACCTACACCAATACCCTGGCACCTCTGAAAAACACCAAACCTAAAAGATCTAATAAGCTAGCTGGTACAACACTGACATCAGAGAATCCAAGAGAGTTTACAAACAACTCGAAAGAAAATGGAAAACCACCCAAGGAACCACTGCAAGAAACACCAACAAGGCCGCAAATAGACTCTATCACCATGAAGAGATCAAAAATAAGGCCCAGACTCTGAGAATCGAATCTAGCTCCAACAACTGCAAGGAACTTTTCACCATTGTCAAGGAATTCGCCAACCCAACAGCCGCAGCCCAAACCATCACCCCTCACAAGAACTCTGCAGCAACCTCTCGGACTTCTTACACAAAAAAATCACCATGAACAATAGTAATTTCGAAACCCATACACTCCCCATCGACCTTCCTAGCCTGCTAACCTCATCAACCAAAGACTATCAACTGACAACATGGAACCCTCTATCCATCGAGGACACTGGAGCAATAATCAAGACACGCCACGCAGGGGCTCCCACTGCCTCCTGGCCCCACCAAATCTACAACCTGGGAAGAGCCACAATCAGCGCTGCACTCACTTCCATCATCAACCCCTCCCTCAAACAGCTTCCCAGATAGCTGGAAACATGCCAAAATCACCACCCTCCTCAAAAAAACTCAACCGATCCTGAAATACTCAGAAACTACCGACCATCTTGCTGCTTCCCTTCTCAGCCAAAGCCATGGAGAAGAACATCAACAAACACCTCTCAGACCACCTATAACAATACAAATTAATATGAGACTCGCAATCGGGATGCCAAAACAACCACCGCACTGAAACATCCCTCATCACTGCCACAGATGGCATATGCAACATCCTGGACCATGGACAAATCAGCACCCTCATCCTCCTTAAACTCTCAGCCCCTTTTGACACTGCTTCCCACCACACACTCATCACCAGATTACACAAAGTGGGTATACAAGAGCCAACCCTCAAACGGATAGCCTATTTCCGCTGTGGAAGAACACAACGAGTCAGGCTCTAACTGCTCACATCAGAACCCAAGGACCTCATCTGCGTTCCTTTTTTTTGTGGCTGTGGCCATGGTCTGCCCTCTATATACAGTGGACATTATTGAAATCATAGGCTATACTTATTTAAAATGTGTCCAGTATTTTGTGGTTTTTGGGTATTCTTGACAATGTTTTGGCCATCCATGGAATTACTATGGTCCATACTTGAGCCATTGGGAGCATTCTTTTCAAACATATGACTATGACTGTCAAATATATTATCTATTCTGAATACATTAAATGCAATATTGATACTGTTTTGGCTATCACTGGAATAGTTGTGAGCCATTCTTGTTTCATTGGGAGCCTTCTACTCAAAATTCTGAATATGCATGGAAAACTTGCATTTTGGCAAACCATGTTATAATTGTGGCCTCTACTTGACAAGATGGAGGATACTTATCAACATTCTTGCTATCCTTGGCATACTATAAGCTTATTCTGAACATATAATGGGCATTTGGAGCAATATTTTGGCTATTCTTGAATGACAGTAACATAATGTAGGCACTATTGACAACATATTTGTTAAGCCTGCAAAACTATGGACTGTAAGGACATATTTGGGGCATTCTTGGGGACATTCTGGCTATTCACGCCATAATAGTGGCCCATACGTGATATGTTGTGTGCATATTTGCAATATGTTGTATATCCCTTGCATGAAAGTGGCCCATATGATATGTGGGATTTTGTAGGCATTTCTGATGAATTTTTTACTTTTTCTAAAATCCTCACAGCCTTTCATTGACATATAGTAAGTACTCTTTGCAGCATTTTGACTATCCTTGGTATGTAATATGCCCACACATAAAATGGTGTCTGAGGTGTGAGCATGTATGATTGGTATATAACACGCTGCTTTCTGATCCTGTAAATTCTCTTTTGAGCAGTAACTATGCTGCATACGCCTGTAAAAGCTGTCCACCTCTGCTGTCTGTGACCTCAGATTATGATGTTTGTACAACTTTTGGTTTTCTACCCTCCCCCATCCGAGCACATCCAAGTGCATTTTTTGTCATAAAGATATGGCTGAGAAAGTACTTTAATATAATAGGATGAATAAATGACAGTAAATGAAATGTAGAAGTTGAGAAACACGCAATATACATTTTAAAACACAATAGGCCTTGTAGACAATTTGAGGGCGATTAAACTTAGAATTGTACTTTTTGCCACAGTTTTTCAAGGTTTTCTTTAGAAGGAGAAATACTACCTCCACCAGGAATGTAAGACTTTGTGCGCACATCATGAACATATTTGTTTATGTGTGTATCTGATGTCCCTTTAAAACCTCTGAATTTCTTACCAATTTATTTCAAAATGTTGGAGCAAAACACAATATTCAGCCCTATTTATTTTAGAATATTCTCAGGGAGAAGCCACCAAGTCCCAGTACGGGAAGGTGGGCTTTCTTCTTTTAGTCTCCAATTCTGTGTATTTAGGGGGAGATATTAACGCTTCAAGACTTTCAGGATTTTCAAGCCACCTTTGATATTACCACTTTATAGTACAAGAAAGAGAATAGGTGCATGATGGAGGTATGTCCAACATTTGTGGTGGATAATATTGAGCTAAAGGTATATTGACTGAATATTGACTGCTAACTTCTCATCAAGCTTGACAAATAGAGGGAGATATAGATTTACCATTATTAACTCCACTTCTAATTTCCTTGATGATATCTCAGTTATGTTTTTGGAGAAGTTGGTGTACGTGTAGGGCAAGAGCAAACTGTCAACTTTTTCAAAACATTTATTCCAGGACAAATTGGGTGCACAGGAAAGAGATTGCATTGGGTCTTGAGCATTAACATTAATTTGTGTTGATTGATTGTCCCTGAACAACCGGTGTCAAAACCCTTACGGAGGAGCACAGGGAATGCAGGGGCTATTGGGCCTAACAGTGTACGTTGAGACATTATGCTCCTGATGTACTGGAGCACAACTTACTATGGATCCTTAGTGACTGATCCAAGTACCCTTCTGCTCTAGACTCTTAGGGTTGTGTGTCCAAAGCAGTTCAAGGCTCCTTCGTGGTGGAGATGTGGATACAGATTAGTACCACAGGCTCACAACTCAAAATGCATGCAGCAGCAGCAATAAATCATTGTACAGTCAAATGCTCACATTTCTAACAAAGAAAAAGTATTTTATTTCCACTGCTTACCAAACAAAGGAAGTTTATGACATACACAAACAATTACACAGTGCTCCCCTGAGGTCGAGGCTCTAGTGTCTCTCTTGTAGTTTCCTGGACCACTCTCTCCTTGCGTTAGTGATCATGGTTATTCCCCATTCGCTATTGGAAGCATCCAGGGTATGCCCCACTAGTACTCTGAGTCTCAAGAGTCCATTACGACTCTGATTTCAAGTCAATAATATTCCAGTGCACACAATCTTGATTTAGCAGCAGGTTCCACTGGGGCTGCCAGGCCAGAAACAAGTCTCACCCACTCCGGGAAAAGTAAAGCGTTCGGAGTCCTGGAGTGTTGCCCATCCATGCACACTAGCAGCAGCCCGCACCCAAGTCTATAGGTCTCTATCCGGTGCCACAGGTTAAAAAGGACCTATTTACTCCTACTGGGCACTATATAGTATACTTCCACCACGGCCCTTGTGCTGCTTAGCACCTGCTGAAGACAGTAGCCTTCCACCACTATGAAGCTAATGCTTTGGGTGATTGTTGGAAAATGGCCCTCTCTCAAGAGTCATCCCAAAGTTTTTACCTTCCTCCTCCTCTTTTTGTTGCACTCTTTTTGTTGGCCTTAGGACTCTGAGCTAAAGTGCATTTGCTTGTTCCTTTAACATGTTTGTAACTGGTATATACCTGATTGACACATTTAATGTACTGGGAAGTCCCCTGTAGAGTGGTATACCGTACACTCAGGGCCTGTAAATGAAATGCTGCTAGTGGGCTCAGCACTGATTGTGCCACTGGCATTTAAAAACTACATGCTAAGCCTTAAACTCCCCTTTTATTTCCTGTAAGTCACCCCTAAGGTAGGACCTATGTAGCCCAAAGGGCAGGGTTCTTTGTAAGTAAAAGGCAGGACATGTACTGTTCTGTTTTGCATGTGCTGGTAATGACAAAAAGCTAAATTCCTTTTTCACTACTGTGAGACCTATTCCTCTTATAGGTTAGCATTGGGATTTACCTTATACCTGTTTAGGTGGTAATTCCTTAACAGAGAGAAGTAGCTTTATCATGTTTAATATCTTTGGATTGATAACGATAAATTCTTCTTTCTAGTGAAGTTAGATTTAACCATACTTATTTAGAAATGCCATTTAGACAGTCACAACACAGGAGACTCAACTGCATCTGCATTCATCTGCATTTTGATGGGCCTTCCTGGGCAGAAAGGACTGGGAGGGGCAGGCACTTACACTTCAGTAGGTGGTGTCCTTTCCACACACAAAGGGCTGATTACTCCACTCCAATAGCCTGGCAGACAGGACTGGGTTGAAAAGTATCCTTGTGCACTTCAGAGGGCTCAATTGAAGTAACCCCCTACATCAAAGGCACTTTTGGGTATAAGTACTGGGTCTCTGACCCCTTCAAGTAAGACACTTTTAGACCTGTAACCAGACATGGCTGGCTCTACATCAGCACATTGCCAGAAGGAC
This sequence comes from Triturus cristatus, assembly GCF_964204655.1. Lineage (NCBI taxonomy): Eukaryota > Metazoa > Chordata > Amphibia > Caudata > Salamandridae > Triturus > Triturus cristatus. The sequence goes on from NC_140588.1 coordinate 518,742,796, forward strand.
TGCTTTGCTTCCAGGAGGGACGGACATTCTGCTAACTACTCTGTGGTGTTGACCTGTTGCTTGTTGAGCTGCAGGAGGGGCTGCCAACTTGCTACCTGTCTTGCTGTGCTGGCCTGGTACCTGCTACCTCTGCGTAGTGCTGACATGGGGTGTTCTCAAAGGGCTTGTTGGCTTGCTCCCTGTTCTTGAAGTCTCAGGGCCACCAAAGACTTCACTTTTCCTTTTACTCCTATGGGAATCTGCCATCATGAGTCTGGCAGCCTCATTTGTACCCGAGCAAACTGTGTCTGATCACCCACTTGTGTTGTGGTAGAATGAGCACTTGGGCGGTAAAGAGATCAGGCACCTTTCAACTCTTAAGCCTGTGAGCGTCCTGCTTCAACTGATGAATATGAGTCCACTGGGGCCTGAACCAACTACACCTGATTGCCTGCTTGACCAGTGGTCTATCAACCATTTGGTTGGGAGAGAGTTTAAGCACCTTTTTGATCCACTTGAAACCTGTGTGTGCCTGGTTTCAGCAGACAATGACGCAGTGCTGAGGAAAGCCCCATGCCATTGCAGGGCAACACTGTGTCCTGCGCCTGCTGAGGATGATGCTTATCAGAAACAACAGGGCTATACCCAAATCACCCTATGATACTTGGGTATGGGAAACAATATATATGTATGAAAAAGAGTATCACGGAAACAATATATCTCACAATTGTTCATGAAAAAGGGCACATTTAATTACCCCTTCAAAAATATGAAATAATCATATGGAATATATCTGGCATCATTTACAATATATCACAAGAAAACAGGCGTTTATACAAAGGAAGATACAAACACATATATCGCACAACATCAATTAAATGTCAAACAAACACCAATTAACCCAAAAGCAAGCAATTTTCAACAGTGTCCCCTTCTAAGTATCAGGCGGACCACTTGGAGGTAGTCAAGCTAAAAAAGAGGGGGGAACACAAGCAATGGGGGCAACTATGACCCAAATGTTATTTCAGGTGTCCCAACGACAGTCTGTGAATCACTGGAGTTCAGGTGACTCCTCCATCCAATATCTGTCGACGTGACCACGTTTCAGCCAAAGCAAGCTTGAGGCCTCTTCAGGACAGGGGTTAAATAACAACTAAAACAATAAAAGGGGAGGGGAATAGCATTAATCATATCTACAAGAACCCAGGATTAGGGGTGGTGACCAAGCCGTGCACACAAATCAAAGTGCTCACAACGGGACCTAAAACACCTTACATCCCAAAGTGACTTATAAAGGAAAGGTAGATAAGAGGGAAGGAGAGGGGCCACACAACACAGGGTGGCAGAAAGTATCTAGTGTCATCCTTCACCAAGGTGTACCTACTACCTAATTGTATAGAAAGGTGACCAAATCTAAGTATGTATATGAATGGACCACTGTCCTGATGCACTTAATACATGTGTCAAATGCCAAGAACGGGACTAGGCACCTTATATCCCAACACCTACTGTCTAGATACACTTACATGTATCTTCTACATGTAGCACTTCCGAATCTACTCGCTCGATATCGAGGAAGTGTTCTGCCAACGACAGGGAAACAGAGTATCACTGGGGCTGCCAGGTTAGCCAATCGATATGCACAGCGTAAAGAAATTGCATTCATCAACCACTTAGGTGTTCACATACCTTATAGAACGCTACTCGCGCTTCTATTCAGGTCCTTTCCTTAGAGATCAAACCACCGTTTCTCCACACAATTTCTACAACAAATGGAAAAGTAAAACTAAATATAAATTGGAACTGCCTAATCTGCTCTGCAATTCTTAGCCCGTCTTCGAAGGTCTCGACTGTGAATTAAATAACACTTACTCTGTAAAAGAAGGTCAGTCTCTACACGGGTTTCAAAATTCAAACGCCAGTCCGCACCACAAATGGAAACGAAGCAACGGGACGTGACGCGTCACACCCGGATATAACAACTAGCGCTCTGCCTAAGGCCCTCCCTCTACCTGCAAGAACATAGACAGAGGACTATTCATCACCCGTAGCTCTTCTGAATGTCGGATCGTAGCAAATTCCGAAGTGAATTAAAGGGTGACAGACTGTATCCAACACAGGAGTTTAATAGTTGTAAAAATCCGCGCGCAAGTGAAATCAAGCCACAAATAATACTAGAGAACCGCAAACAAACAGCTTAACCAGTCTAATAACTGAATCGGTCCCTATTGAAAACGGGAAGGGGCGACATTTTTTTTAAAGTGAGCATTGTGAGCACGGCAAGGTCAACTCACCAGGGGAACCCACACCTCCCTTCTACACACAAAGTCTATACAATATATACAAATCTACATTTTACATTTCTACATGCATTAAATATATCTTTTCAAAGCCAAAATATGGAGGAGAGCCCTACAGATGACTCACCCAGGTAATACATCATAGGCATACAACAGTATCTATGTAACATGGACAAAGTAGGCTGACATAAACGGGTGCACCCTACAAAATGGCACGCCCTTACAGTATTTGTCTAGAGAACACCCAAATATGGTCTTGATATGGCGATATTAATTTCCAATCAGTGACCAAACCTCATCGCGGTCATTGAGCCCCCTAGTGGAGGTCTGATATCTTTCTATCAAGCGTGCTTCAAGGCTATTGAGTTTTGTCTGTAGTAATGTTTTTGTAGAGGCCTTCACTGTTGCCAAAACTGTCCACTCCAGCTCGTTTTCACTATGTCCATTTTCCAAAAAATGTTGGACCATGGGAGCCCCCAAGGTCTTGCATCGGATGCGGGATTTATGCTGGATAATCCGCATTTTGACAGCTTGTGTGGTTTGGCCTATATATGAACATCCACACGGGCATGTCACGCAATACACAACGTTTTTCGTATTACAGTTTGAAAAAACTAACTGTTTGTGTATTTTTTCGTGAATCATGGCTGTTTTCGAATCCTTGGTATGAACACATACCACACAATTGTTGCACTTAAAGTGTCCTACAACTTTAGGTAACCCTAATAGACCTCTAGTGTCAGTGGGTATAGATGTTTGCCGAGTAGCTTTAACAAGATGGTTTCTCAAATTCCTGCCACGCCTAAAGGCAAACAAGGGCTTCGGAATGTTTAAATGATCCAATAGCCTCAAATTTCTCAGAATAATCTGTTTGACCTTATTAGCTTTCGGGCTGAAGGTCAGTACGCAAACCAGTTGTTCGGATTCCTTTTTAGTTTTAGGTATAAGTAGATTTTCACGGGGTGTGTACCAAGCACGTTTAAGTGCTCCTTTCACCAATCGCTTAGGGTAACCTCTTTTTACCAATTTGTCTTGTAAATTTTTGGCATTCCTGAAGTAATCGTTTTTATCTGTGCAATTACGTCGTACCCTCAGGAACTGCCCATAGGGCAAGTTGTCCCTGAGGTTCCGAGGGTGTCCTGATGAATAATCTAATAGAGTATTTCTGTCGGTTGGTTTGGTGAATAAATCCACTTCCAATTTACCATTTCTAGCAATGATCCATACATCCAGGAAATTGATACGTGTGTTACTCACATTTTTGGTAAATTTGAGGTCAGGGGTACGGTTATTTAGCCATATATGGAATTGTTCCAGTTCTTCTTGTGTGCCTTTCCATACCATAAATACATCGTCAATGAAGCGAATCCACTCAAGAATATGTTCTCTGAATGGAGTCTCCTCATTGAAGATGTACCTATTTTCAAAGAAATCCATCACTAGATTGGCAATTTCGGGGGCGAAACAACATCCCATCCCTACACCTTTAACTTGCAAAAACAAATCAGATTTGAAAGAAAAGAAATTATTTTTTAAGCAGATGGTTGCTAATTCAAGCAGAAATTCAGAAGGAACCATGTGCGGTCTCGGTCTGGTGTCCAATACCTGTCTCATCACCAGCAGCACCTCATCTTGTGGTATATTCGTGTATAAACTCTCGATGTCCAAGGAGACCAACAACTGTTGGTCTCCATCGAACACCGAGAGCTCCACTTTGGAGATGAGGTCCATCGTATCTCTCACATACGCTTTGGTCTGTGGAACAAATGGCTTCAGAAAAACATCAATATATTTCGCCAGGGGTTCCAAAATAGAGCCACAAGCGGCAATGATAGGTCTTCCTGGAGGTTGGGTAACATCTTTATGTATTTTTGGTAATACATATATATTGGGTATTTTCTGTTCGGTGACATTTAAAAACTCATATTCTTTTTTACATAGATACCCTGCTTCCATGGCATCTGTGGTAAGGTGAAGAATTTGGGCTTTAAGTCTGGCTGTGGGGTTGTCAATTATAGGTCGATAATGTTCCCTGTTACTTAACTGCCTTAAAATTTCCTCATCATAGTTTTTTGTGTCCCATAGGACTATTCCTCCGCCCTTGTCGGCTGGCTTAATAACCGTAAGGGGGTTACTAGCTAGTTTTTGTAACGCCAGTTGTTCTTGTTTATTGAAATTAGATCTGAACGAAATTTGTTTAGCGTTTAACAGATCTATTTCACGCAAGGTTTGGTCTTCGAAGACCAAAATTTCCTCAGGCATCGCTAAGCGCTGGGGGCAAAAAGTAGACTTCTTTTTAAGGCCACTAAAGTTTCTTTCATTACTCTCATTATATTCCGAAAAAAAGATCTTTAATCGTATTTTCCTGAGAAACTGCAACACTTCAGTTTTAGTATCTACAGGGTCTTGCATAACCGTAGGTACAAAAGACAACCCCTTACGGAGAACAGCAGTTTCCACGTCAGACAAGGGGTGTTGGGACAAATTGTATATAGGCATTAACTCCAGACTCATATTACTGTGGCTCTCATTATGATTCAACGTCTGTACACTCTCTGACGTGTCCTGAAGAATCCCTGCTCCTGATTCTGTGGCATCGGTGTTCGCCATCCTCTTCGGAACCCGCGCCCCCTGGGTCCACCTCTGTCTAAAAAAGGGGGTGGGTGCGGGTAAGCCCGGGGGTATTGAAAGTAGGGCTGGTATGTGGGGTAAGCTTGGAAAGGGGCTCCTTCTCCTGATTCTGAGTCAGATGAGGAGGTAGAAAAGGTAACAAATTTGGTCCGGGATCTGCCTCTATATTGTAAATTGAGATTACTAGGATTATTATTCTTGAAAAAGTCCTCTTTCAGGTAAGGGTATACCCACTCTAATTTGTAGTTCTTGATATCTTTCACTACTTTAGAAGTTTTCAAATTCACTGTATGGGTTTTAAAATCAGCTAATGTTTTTTCAATAGTTTCTAACAGTGATTTTGCGTCTATTATAGTGGTATCTTCTCCAATTTCTTCTTCTAATCTCTTGATTTCCTTAAGTTCTTCTTCACTAATCCTTAAAGCAGTTTGGATAGATAGCACAATCCAATCCCGGGAACACTTGGTCCCGACCCCACTAAAGTCAACCAAGTACGTCTTATCGTTTATAAAGATCACAGGAATATTTTTAACCTGCAAGCCTGCAGGTATAGTGTTGGATTTTAAATATTCCAGTAGTACTTGAGCATGCAATTGTGTCCTAGTGTTCTTTTTTCTAAGTTGTATCAACCGTTCACCCTTGTCTGAACTGAGGTTCGTTAATCCAGAGGTATCAACCCCCAGAAGTGATGGTATCTGCTTCAATTTGTTAATATCCTCCTCTGAATAACTCACCATATAGGGCTCGGACATCCTCAACAATATTGGCTATACAAAACAATACAATTCATACATCAACATTCATTAACACAAAAATAATGACATGTGACAAAAAATGACAAAAGGGAAAAAAAGTTCTATCTTTCAATGGCAAAACGCCGTCCCTGTGAAGGAAATATACACAACTTATTGTTCACATACAATGTGATATAATTTGTAGAAAGAACCTCACACTTAACAAAGTGTAAATAAACTTATCAGAAACAACAGGGCTATACCCAAATCACCCTATGATACTTGGGTATGGGAAACAATATATATGTATGAAAAAGAGTATCACGGAAACAATATCTCACAATTGTTCATGAAAAAGGGCACATTTAATTACCCCTTCAAAAATATGAAATAATCATATGGAATATATCTGGCATCATTTACAATATATCACAAGAAAACAGGCGTTTATACAAAGGAAGATACAAACACATATATCGCACAACATCAATTAAATGTCAAACAAACACCAATTAACCCAAAAGCAAGCAATTTTCAACAGTGTCCCCTTCTAAGTATCAGGCGGACCACTTGGAGGTAGTCAAGCTAAAAAAGAGGGGGGAACACAAGCAATGGGGGCAACTATGACCCAAATGTTATTTCAGGTGTCCCAACGACAGTCTGTGAATCACTGGAGTTCAGGTGACTCCTCCATCCAATATCTGTCGACGTGACCACGTTTCAGCCAAAGCAAGCTTGAGGCCTCTTCAGGACAGGGGTTAAATAACAACTAAAACAATAAAAGGGGAGGGGAATAGCATTAATCATATCTACAAGAACCCAGGATTAGGGGTGGTGACCAAGCCGTGCACACAAATCAAAGTGCTCACAACGGGACCTAAAACACCTTACATCCCAAAGTGACTTATAAAGGAAAGGTAGATAAGAGGGAAGGAGAGGGGCCACACAACACAGGGTGGCAGAAAGTATCTAGTGTCATCCTTCACCAAGGTGTACCTACTACCTAATTGTATAGAAAGGTGACCAAATCTAAGTATGTATATGAATGGACCACCGTCCTGATGCACTTAATACATGTGTCAAATGCCAAGAACGGGACTAGGCACCTTATATCCCAACACCTACTGTCTAGATACACTTACATGTATCTTCTACATGTAGCACTTCCGAATCTACTCGCTCGATATCGAGGAAGTGTTCTGCCAACGACAGGGAAACAGAGTATCACTGGGGCTGCCAGGTTAGCCAATCGATATGCACAGCGTAAAGAAATTGCATTCATCAACCACTTAGGTGTTCACATACCTTATAGAACGCTACTCGCGCTTCTATTCAGGTCCTTTCCTTAGAGATCAAACCACCGTTTCTCCACACAATTTCTACAACAAATGGAAAAGTAAAACTAAATATAAATTGGAACTGCCTAATCTGCTCTGCAATTCTTAGCCCGTCTTCGAAGGTCTCGACTGTGAATTAAATAACACTTACTCTGTAAAAGAAGGTCAGTCTCTACACGGGTTTCAAAATTCAAACGCCAGTCCGCACCACAAATGGAAACGAAGCAACGGGACGTGACGCGTCACACCCGGATATAACAACTAGCGCTCAGTCCTAGGGGCCCTACCACACCTGTGAGACCTAGCCAGCGGTTAGTTGACATTTAGCTAATCTTGTAATGTATTGCAGCTGTGCTAATCCAGTGTTTGACCATGGTTGCTGCAAACTGCCGCTGTGGCTTTAATGTAGAGTAGCATTTAACTTCACATGACTTTGTTTGCAACTGCTAGAAAGGGCATCAGTATAGTTATTGCACCTTTGACTTTATTAACCCTCCTAAATTCTTCTTGGGCTAGGAGGGGGCTGGTGAATGAGCTGTCAAGTGGGGCCTGGGGAAGGGCAGAAGTAGAACAAGCGGTGAAGAACTAGAGCATTGAAACCCGTGGCAAAACAGAATGGGCCATAAACATTCACGTCCATGTAATATGTGGTTATATATTATAATAAATGTGTGTATTTCTTTCAGTGATGTGGTCATACTTAGAATGTAGATTGTTGTAGTGTTCTTGTCTATTAGAACTTTAGCCCATTAGATACTCTGCTGCTTTGGCTGGAGGTCGTGGGCCCTGTGTATGGAATAAACTGAAACTTGAGTTTTCCTTCATTCTGCCTGTATTTCATTATTCCATCCATACTACATTTTATGGCGACAATTTGTATTTATTGATTGGACCCACCGACGATCTGGGTTGTGTATTTGCCTTGCTGCCACTTCTAAGAAAGAACAATCGATCTACAGCGGAAATTTACAAGAAATTCAAAGGTGATTAAGACTTTTGGATCAAGGTGAAGACTCCTACTGTGCGTCTTGCTGTGCAGTATTGTGGTAATGTACATTTAAATTCTTGCCCCTACTTGTTGGGTTCAACCGGCTTGTTGCTGTTTAAAACTAACGAGTGCTTCCTCGCACCACTGCATCTTTCAAACAGCATTCTCACTCTTACCTCATCAGCGCTTGAGTGTGAGCAGGAATCTAAACGTGCCTGTCATCACGTCACCTAACTTTTCCACAACAAGCTCCACTCACCTTAAACAGCACTTGAGCACGTTCAGCAGCCATCTTAACCTATTGGGAAGGTTTTCATTGAAGTTGCTGTATTTCACATCGTTTTCTTTGCAATTAAATTCAGAAACGTTTATTTCAACAGTTTTCAACATGAATTTACTCATTTTGGAACAAATAGTCAATGGTTTTCTGCTCTTCACTTCAAGATCCACAAGTAATATTATTTATTTCAAGTCTTTTGACATTGTGCTTATAGTATATGATAAGCACTCTTTGATTTCGTGACATGGCTACTGCTAATACTGTTATGCAACCGCCTCCATTTCTGGAAATTGCTGGTAAACCATTAACACCTTGGCATAAATGGTTTAGAGTATTCGAAAATTACCTTGAAGCTATTGATGCCAGCAAATTTTCACCTTCAAGAAAAAAAGCCTTGTTATTCAACCATTTAGGCAGTGCTGGACAAGCAAATGTTGACAATTTACCAGTTTTTCGTGAACCTTCTGGAGATGAAACTTGAGATGTTTCTAAGGAAGCTTTAGCACGCATTGGTAAATAATATGTAGATGAACCATCTGTTATGGTTGAGAGACACAAATTCTTTAAACGTAAACAGTCAGCTGAAGAGTCTATTGAGGATTATTTAGCAGTATTACGTGTTTTAGCTTTAAAATGTGTACTTGGAAATTATTTAGATGCTGCTTTACGTGATCAATTAGTGTTTAATTATTTCAATGAGAAGATTCAAGAACATATTTTCACATGCAAAAATCCATCTCTTGATGAAGTCATGGATATTGCCAGGAGTATTGAGCGTTCTGTTGTATCATCCAAAATTTTAACTGAATCTTCAACTACAACTTCTTCAGATAATGTGAAAGTAACTGTGTCTAATGTCAATGATTCTGATGTTAATTTGATTTCACATAAGAACGTACCTAGGAAGACTAGTGAAAAGAGGGTTGGCGGGGCATGCTACAGGTGTGGTTCAAAGTTTCATTTGGGCACTTATCCGAATTGTCCAGCTCAAGGGAAAAGGTGCAACAATTGTAGAAAAATTGGACATTTTTACACTGTATGTAATTCTAACAAAACAAAATTTAAAGTTAGTCAACTTGATGTTGAGAATGACATTATTGCCGAAGCAATCTGTAATGTTTCATTATCTGTTGAAGTTAATGCTTTGGTTGATTGTGAAAAAAAGGTGTAATGGTCCCATTTGTGAAGTTCTTATTGGTGCCATTAACCTTTGCATTATGGCCGATTCAGGGTCTCCTATTACCATTCTAGCTGAAAACACGTTTAACAAGTTTTGGTCTGGGAAACTTTTGAAGTCTACTACCATAAATCCTAAAGCATTTGGTGAGTATGATATAATCATGAAGGGTTATTTTGATGACAGCATCCTATTTAAAGAAAGGAATATCTATACTAGAATTTATGTTGCAGTTAATGGACGTGATATACTTGGGTGGCAAGATCAGGCTAAACTAGGAATTATACTCAGACCTGGGCACGCCAAACCAGTTATTCTGGGTGATATGCCGGTGTTAACGGTACAAGAAACCAATTTACATGAAGGATTGGTACAGGACCAGTGTTCTAAATTTCTGGACGTTTTTTCAAAAAAGATCGGTATGGTTACAAATTTTCAACATACTATTAAATTGAAAAGCAATGCCACTCCTGTGATACAGAAAGTGAGACCTGTTCCACTTTCTGCTAGGGATGATCTTAAAAAATTATTAGATGATATGTGCTCCCAAGATATTATTAAGCAAGTAGACTCTGCAGAATGGGTTTCAGCTGCGGTAGTTGCACGCAAAAATTCTGGCGATATACGTCTATGTGCGGATTTGAGAGTTATTAATAGAAATATCCTGGTAGACTGTCATCCTCTCCATAAAATCCATGAGATGCTGGCCAAATTAGGTGGAAGCAAATATTTTTCAACCATTGATCTGCGCTCTGCGTACCATCAAATTCCCTTATCTGACGATTCTCAACCTCTTACTACATTTGTGACACCTTTTGGTTTATACATGTACAAGCGTGTGCCATTTGGTTTGGCATCCGCTGCCAGTGTATTTCAAAGATTAATGGATCAACTATTTGGTGAGGAAAAGGGTATACAGGCATTCCAGGATGACATTTTAATTTACACAGAGGGTTTAGAGCAACACATAAGCTTGTTAGAGAAGGTCCTGAGTAAATTGGGATCACAAGGAATGACTATCAACATTGACAAATGTAAGTTTATGTCTCAAGAAGTCAACTATTTGGGGCACAATATTTCTAAAGAAGGTATTAAACCTAAGGTTTTGTTATTGAAAGGTATTAATGATGCACCTATTCCTATGGACAAGGATTCACTTTTCTGGCTTGAGTGAATATTATGCAAGATTTTTTCAGGGCTACGCTTTCATTGTTCAACCATTGAGAAATCTTTAAAAAAAAAATACTTAGTATGTCTGGTCTGATGAATGTCAAAATGCTTTTGTTTCAGTCAAAAAATTAATTATAACTGCTTCTGCTATTAAACCGTTTACGCATGGTGAGAAATGTATTATCACGGTTGATGCTAGTGTTAAGGGTCTCGGCGCGGTTTTAAGCCAAATTGTGAACGATCAGGAGTGCACTGTTGCATTTGCATCACGCACTCTGAATGATGCTGAAAATAATTATAGTACTATCGAGCGTGAAGCACTTGCATGTTCATGGGCTTCTGAGAAATTGGGGGACTAAGTTTCAATTGCATACAGATCATAAGCCCTTGATATATATGTTAGGGGATAGTTGTTCTAATAAGGCTTCATCCATACTCATTAGGTTATTGGCAAGACTGCAAGAATTGAATTTTGACATAAAATACATGCCAGGAGGTGAAAATGTCAGAACAGATTGTTTATTATGGTTACCTGTAGAAGGTGACTGTGGTAATAGCAATGAGAAAGCTGATTTGGAATATGTTTTTGCAGTCAATGATATAAATGTACAGTTTAAGATTTCAGAAAGGAAATGATTTTAAAGTTGTGACAAAGATGATTGCATGATTCAAGTACAGAAATTTCTCATTGAAGGTTGGCCGTTTAACAGGTGTATGTCTACTGACGTAAGAGGTTTTTCACAAGTAGCTTCAGAGTTATCTTTAGTCAATGATATTTTAGTTAGGCAAGATTTGTTTGTTCCACCAGCGAATCTTAGATCTAAAATTATTTTGTTGGCTCATGAGGGACATCTGGGTATGACTTCAACTACAAAGAAAATTAAACACATTTATTGGTGGCCTGGCATAGATGGCCAAGTGAAAAGATATGTAAAAACATGTGCTGAATGTTTATGTTCTGACAAACATTGGAGGACAACCACAGTTCCTTTATGTCCTGTTAGTTGGCCAATTAATGCGTGTGAAAAAATAGGTCTGGATTTCACGGGTCCGTTCAATGTTTTTAAAGGTGACAAAAGATTTCTTATAGTTGCCATCGACTACTTTTCAAGGTGGTTGTACTTATCTTTTGTCAAAAGTGCGGATTCAGCTCCTGTGGTTTCATTTTTGAAACATTTATTCTGTATCGAAGGTAGGGTTAAAGAAATAGTTACGAACAATGGATCTCATTTTGTTGCTGAAGATTTCTCTAAATTTTTGGGTAAACATGATGTCAAACACATTCTTGCACCATTGTATAGTCCAGCTTCCAATGGTCTAGTTGAAAGGGCTAATCGTTTAATAAAAGATGGTGTTCAGACAGCAATCGCCGATAACTTAGATGCAGCTGAATACTTACATTTTAAAGTGTGGAATTATAATATCACTCCACAAAGTACTACTAATGTTGCCCCTTTTGTTTTGTTGGGAGGGAAAAAAACATTTTCGGTTCTTAGTCCAACATGGTTATTGGATAAGGTTGAGTTATCTCACAATATTGATTTGCAGAGTGTACGGGAACATTACAAAGAAAAACAAAATGTGTATAAACACATTAATGACGAAAGAATGCACGTGAAAGAAGGTGTTCTGAATTTTGGGGATTGGGTTTTAATCAAAAAACCTATTAGAATCAGTAAAGGACAATCGAAGTTCTCAGATCCAGTGAAAGTTTTGAAAATGACTAGGATGGCTGTTTTATTACAAGATAAGGGATGGTGGAATAGAAATGCCTTAGTTAAGGTTACTGGGGTACAAGCCAAGATAATTTAGCAAAATATTGGTTTTGCAAGAGAGAAGGAAAGAAGTGATTGGTTTGATCTTGATACCCTTACCCATTCAGGGAGTTTTGAAAGTTTGCAAACTGCTGGTGTAAATTCTTCTTCTACTAATTTGGACAGAGGTGATGTTTCAACCACCATTAATTGTACAGCACGTTCTAACATTACTTATGGAGGAGATGGAGACAACTTAGTTAGATCTAGTTCAAGAGTAAGATCAGCTCCTATTCACTCCAGAGATTAAGTGTATTATTAATTTATATTCTGTTTATTGAAAAAAGGGGGATGTGTAATATGTGGTTATGTATTACCTACTGGCAGTCGCCAGTAGGTAGTTATAGTTAGGACCTATTTTCCATTGGAAATCCGCAACATTCTATTTGGAATAACGTTGGCGCCGATTGACGAATCATCGTGAAATTTTCCAAACTTTTGGCCAGCTCCGGTCTGCTCCCATCCTGAAAATTTCATGGTGATTCGTCAAGCGGGGGCCGAGAAAAAAGGGGACCCCAAAACGAGTTTTCCCCATGCATTTTCCCATAGGACCTGTTGACACAGCTACAGCCCGAACTGCTGAACGGAATTACACCAAATTTGGCAAAGAGGTAGTCCTCAGTTCAGACTCATGCCTTTTGCTTAAATGGTGTAAATCCGTTGAGTAGTTCCTGAGAAAATTAGAGTTAAAAAGATAGATATATCTGGGCAGAGCCTAACCACACATCTCATCGTGAGATCTGATTGGCTGTCAGTACTTCATCTAAGAAGTGTTGGCAGCCATCTTGGCACCAATATACATGATAGCACCTCATTAAAAAGCATTGCAGTTAATAGAAGGTTTTAAGACTTTAGTTACATTATAAATCATTTGTTGATGGTACCATACTCATTTTAGGAAGTGTAGTGTGTTCCAAGGTGATTTTACCATGTGAAAAAACCTTCTGCTGTGATATCATGAATCATGTTTGAGAGAAAACTATTTTCTCATGCTTTTCCCACAGAGGTTTGGAAGGTGATCTATAAGCTAAACTGAGAGCATAGTTTCTGTAAATTCACATTATCTTTCTCAGCCATGTGAGGATGAAGTCTGACATTCTCAGTAAAACATGTACATCCAACAAGGGCAGAGACTGTCAGTTGATTCCTTTGTGTTCTACTGCAGCTTCCCAGAGTGTTCTAAAGAACAACTAGAGCGCTAACAGTCCTACTTATGACAAACGTATTGCACACCTGAAGCCATCTTGATTGGAATAAAGCGGTAACTCTTAAAACAAACATGAGGGTGTTCATTTTGCCATAGAAAGTATGATTAGTGCTGCAGAAAGAAAAATTAGGGCACATTTTGACTTCTCAAATCCTCTTCTATTTCATAAAAAAATTCTGACATGCAGACTGAAACATGCACTTTGAATACCAGCAGCAGACTTCCCTGGTGAGCAGTAGCTTTACTACAGTGATCTAATGAGCAACTAGAGTGCTAACATTCAGAATTAATGGCAAATGTGTGACACATCTGAATGCCTTCTTCATGAAACCAAAATAAAAAACTGAAAGTATTTCCTACTGAGGAGACTGCAGTAAATGAGGAAATTAGGAAACTTCATAACAAATAAATCTCCCAAGATGGCCACCAGAGACAAAAGAGCCCAAATGTAGCCCAAATATCACCCATATGTAGCCCAAGTATAGCCCAATGACAGAATGTCCCAGAGTGTTCTTAAGAACAACTAGAGCGCTTACTGTCTTACTTATGACAAAAGTATGGCACACCTGAAGCCATCTTGATTGGAATAAACTGGTAACACTTACAACATTTAATTTAAAAAGGAACACAATAAAGGGGTTCATTTTGACCTAGAAATTATGATTAGTGCTGAAGAAAGAAAAATTAGGGCACATTTTGAGTGACTTCTCAAATCCTCTTCTATTTCATTAAAACATTCTGATATGCAGACTGAAACATGCACTTTTAATACCAGCAGCAGACTTCCGTGGTGAGCAGTAACTTTACTACAGTGATCTAATGAGCAACTAGAGTGCTAACATTCAGAATTTATGGCAAATGTGTGACATATTTGAATACCTTCTTGATGGAATCAAAGTAAAAAACTGAAAGCATTTCCTACTGAGGAGACTGCAGTAAATGAGGAAATTAGGAAACTTCATAACAAATAAATCTCCCAAGATGGCCACCAGAGACAAAAGAGCCCAAATGCAGCACAAATATCACCCAGATGTAGCCCACATGTAGCCCAATGACAGAAGTGTGCAAAACACTTATTTTTTGTGTATTTGCAGTTGTATATAGTGCAGACTTGTCAGGTATTGGAGTGCTTTACATGAGCATTGGTTACATCACACAAGATCAAATTCATTTTGGTTGTAGACATGGAGAGATTAAGTGATTTAACCAGAATCACAGAATGTTGAGCTGAAGCAGAAACTCCAACCTGGTTCCCCAGTTGCAAAGTCTGCAGCTCTGGAAGTAACACCACATCCTCTCCCCTAGGTGCAACATTTAATCAAGTGGTCAACTGGATAAAAAAACATAAAGATTACAAATAATTTTAAAGTTCTTTATCGCTATTTGAAAACTCAGAAAATATGTCCTCATTTTAGTTTTTTAGAGCAATAACCATAAATTTGATGCAAATAGGATTATGTAATTTCTAAAGGAAATGCTCTAAGTATTACAATTTTGATTACATAAAGATGGCGTCAGGCGTTCCACACTTTTGTAATAAATATAGAATGTTAGCAATCTAGTTGTTCATTGGGATACTGTTGAGAGGCAGAGGCCAGGGGCACAGACTCTGAAAATTGAAGGCAGGTAGGAGAGTGCAGAGGGAACAATTTGACCAAACTGGGAAGGCAGGAAGGGCAGTGGCAGCACAACAGACTATGGAGGGCAGTGGAAAGGGGGTCAGGGGCAACAAACCAACAATACAGGACTGGCAAGAGAGGCTGTGGCAATATAATAGACCATTGTGGGCAGAAGGAAGAGGCAGTAGTAGTACAACCATACATGCCAACAGACCCGTTTCAGCCAGGAAATGTCCAATGTTTTTAAGCTCAAATGGACTTTATTTGATCTGTCTCCTGTCTACAATCTCCTCTTTTTCAATGTAACTCAAAGGGGAAAATCAATACCCCAATTTGTTTTCAAAATCTCCCTCTTACCAAGTTCAAAATGTTCGCAAGTATGGTACATTGGATCATGGTAGGCAGGAGGAATTGGGGTAGGGACATGGACTCGGATAACAGAGGACAGGAGGGACATGGAGAGGTGCACCAAACTGACCCTACAGGGCAGGCATCAGGGTTTGCCGCAGCACAATACACCACACAGGGCATGCGGGACAGGAGTGCAGCACAACAATCCATGGAAAGCAATAGGGAGGGGACAGGCCCATGCACATGGCATGGACAACAGAGAACAGAGGGGAAAGAGGCAATGGTAGCTAGCTGACCATAATGGACAGACAGGAGAGAAAGCTGCAGCATAACAGACCATAAAGGGCAGGAGGGACGGATCAGGGGCATTACAATGGAACAGACAAGCCAGGAGGGAGGGAATAGGGGTCTGCACATGAAAACAGAGGGCTGGGGGCAAGGAGGCAGGGCAGGAGCAGCAAGAAGACCATGGAGGTCAGGCAGGATGGGCACTAGAAACAAGACACACCATGGAGAGCAACAATGAGACTATGATGGCATACACACAGACCATGGAGGTGGGAGGGGGTCAGGGGCAGCTAGCGACCACACAAGGATGGTGGGAGGGGCCATGGCAGCATATAAGACCATGCTTGGCAAGTGGGAGGGTTAGTAGCAGCACAATGGCTATGATGGGCAAGAAGGAGGGTGCAGGGGCATGCACAAAGGACCATGGAGGATAGAAGGGAGGGTCAGGACCTGGGCACAGACAAGAGAGTTCAGGGGAAGGGACCTCACAACAGACTGTGTGGGGCAGGCAGGAGGAGCAGTTGCAGCACAACAGACCAGGGAGGGCAGAAGGGTGTGACAGTAAAATGGACCATGGAGGACAGGAGGAAGGGGATAGGGGCATG
Organism: Triturus cristatus; assembly: GCF_964204655.1. Classification (NCBI taxonomy): domain Eukaryota; kingdom Metazoa; phylum Chordata; class Amphibia; order Caudata; family Salamandridae; genus Triturus; species Triturus cristatus. Next base: position 518,759,276 of record NC_140588.1, read on the forward strand.
GCATGTGGACAGGCAGGGTGGAGGTGGCAGGGACAGGTTACAGTCATCTGACAATGCTAAGCAGGTGGGAGGGGAGTGCCAGCTCAACAGAACACTCAGAGTAGATAGGAGTGGCAGGTCCATGGAACATGGTGGGCAAAAAGGATGGAGCAGGGGCATGCACAAAGACATCGGAGGGCAGGGGGAAGGAGAATAGGGGCAGTAAGCTGAGCACAGAGGCTAAGCAGGAGTTCAATGATGGGCCATAGAATTGGGCAATGGAGGGCAGGAGGGGTGGACTGGTACATCATGCTAAATGGAGGGCAGTGGCAGCACATCAGACCATGCATGGCAGGAGGGAGGAGGCTAGTCCATGGATTCAGACAACAGAGGATAGGGAGGAGGTAGATGGGGCAGCAAGCTAACTGTTCAGAGAAGGTGGGTATTAGGAACTTTATTGTTTTTAAAATGTGTGTCTGTGCGAACTACTTAAAATATGAACAAGTATGCAGCATAATCTCAGTTTTATTCAGGAAGAAGAGGATGTTTGTGACTGTGACTCCAGGCTCACTTGGCAGAAACACCCCCTGACCCTCCACCCCCCATCGCAAAATGTAATGCCCGTGAAAAGGGTAGGTGGACACAGTGTTATATAGAACATAGTCCTGAGAGCACGATTGAAAATGAAAACTAGATATATTATAGGGTATAAACTATGCACCAAAAAGTGTGATATAAGATGATCCGGTGCGTGAAATATAATATGCAATACATTGTGCGCAATGACAGATTCATTGGAGAGCACGAGATAGCACAGGCACTAGCGCGTGCTATGCGATATGCGCCTTGGAGTGTAATATGCACAGGGCAGTGTTGTGTAACCTAACTAGTCTCTAAAGTTGTAATATAAAATATGTGCTGGGGAGTGTAACGTTGCATATGCACTGTGACAAAGATATGGATCCCAGATTGTAATATGTACGGCATGGCACTGTGCGTTATAAAATAGGCATCGAGGAAGGCACGTTAGATGGGGCAATATAACCCGTGCGAAGGCAATTGTGGCATGACATATTCACTGGGTGGTGTTACAGTGCACATGAGCTGGAGAGTGTCATAGCATACGCACTAGCTGGTGGAATACAACACAGAGGTGTGTGGCACTCGGCGGGCACTGGTGGGTGTAACACAGCATTGGGCTCAGCCAGGAGCACACTGTGACTATCAAGTGAGGTTAATCTCCTTTCCAGAGAGTAAAATAAAAAGTATTACACATCCGGTGGTGGATGTGTGTTTTATTAACCGTGAGGGAAGTTTCTTGCATAGTTTGGTCAAATTTTTGTCGAATCCCCTTGGAATGGCTTGGTGTGCATGTGTATTAAATGTGCCCGTCAATAGCTACCCATGTTTGTAGAAATAAACGACAAGGGTGTCTACTTGGAGAGTACTCACCAGCGGGGGCGCCGGGATTAGGCACAGTAGGGCGTCAGACACGTCAGAGCTTCACTAGCGGTGTAAATACATTCCACGTGGATTCATTGTATGCATAGTCGCCTTTTAATGAATATCACCCAAATCGTAATGGTGATAGGTACATACGGTTTGTGCAGCATGTCCTAGGTGTTTCTATAAATATATATATTTTTAAAATAATAAAAAACAAAGGCCGGCCCTGGGAGATGGGGTCCCCGGGGCCATAAGTGGCCTGAGGAGGGGGGCAACGCAGCCCCCTCCTAAATAATTTTTGTTAAAAATGCCATGACCCGGGGGTTAGGGTCCCCGGGGCCTATTAAGGCCTTAGGAGGGCCAAATTAATTTTTTTCAACAAAAAAAATTAGGGTGCAGGCCCTGGGGGATGGGGTCCCCAGGGCCAATGAATTAGAAAAAAAAGGGGGGCCACACAGCCCTCCTTCTTAAAAAAAATAAAATAAATAAAAGACCGGCATCGCGCCGGAGACCACATCCCCTCCTTGAGGCCACGCCCCTTTATACACCTCTATGCAACGCAGCTCTGTGGCGCTTACTGGAGGTACCTAGTGGGCTAGTTTGACCCTATGGACCCTTAGGATTCAAGGGGACTTAATCTCTCAACTTAGAACGGCCACATGGCGCGTTTACACAGTGGTGGAGGGAGGGGACGGGGCCTGAGGTGACATGTGCAAACCCGCCCTGTGGCACGTTTTAAGTGGGGGAAATAATTCCCTTCCAATCCTGAGGGACCCTGGCGGCCAACCAGCCCACCAGGTGCTTCCAGTAAGAGCCACTGCTCTGCGTTGGAGAGAGGTGATGCAGGCCGTGCCCCTTTTTACACCTCTCTGCAATGGCGCTTACTGGACGTACCTAGTGGGCTATTTTGCCCCTAGGGACCCTCAGGATTCAAGGGGACTTAATCTCCCAACTTAAAAAAAGGACACAGGGTGTGTTTACACAGTGGGGAAGGGAGGGGACGGGGCCTGAGGTGATGTGTGCAAACACGCCCAATGGCGCGTTTTAAGTTGGGGAAATAATTCCCCTTCAATCCTGAGGGCCCCTGGGGGCTAACTAGCCCACCAGGTGCTTTCAGTAAGTGCCACTGAGCTGCATTGCAGAGAGGTGGTCTAGGCTGTGCCACTTTCTACACCTCTCTGCAACGCAGCTCTGTGGCGCTTACTGGAGGTACCTAGTGGGTTAGTTGAACCCTAGGGACCCTCAGGATTCAAATGAACTTAATCTCCCAGCTAAAAATGGCCACAGGGCGTGTTTACACAGTGGTGAAGGCAGGGGACGGGGCCTGAGTTAACGTGTGTAAACACGCCCTGTTGTGCGTTTTAAGAGGTAGTGTTAATCCCCTGCCCTATAATATACTAGGGGCTTACAGAGGAGGTCATGCTAATCACAGGGGGACCCCAACGCACAGTGTTTCCTAGTGTATGTAGGTGTTTTCACTGTATTCTGAGTGTCTTTTAACATAGCACTGGCTCTAGGACTGGTTAGTCAGACTCAGTTACCACCAGTATCCGTCTGAAAAAGTTGAGGGTACAGGATGATTTTGCAACAAGGCTTCTTTCTGCTCTTCTGTTTGTTCTTTCTGCACGTTATCCTTCTTCCTGCACTTTTCTTCGTCTTTGAGGACTTCTGTTGCTTCTTTCTGCATTTCTTTTTTTTCTTTCTGTGCGTTTTTTCTTCTTTCTTCACATGTCCTATCTCTGTAGGCATAGTTAGAAATTAGCATTTAAAAAACCTTTGAAATTCACTGAAAAAACCATAGGTTTCAGGCACGTTATAGTTAGGATTTAGCATTTAAAAAACCTTAGAAATTCACTGAAAAAAACATAGGTTTCAGGGGCGTTATATTTAGCTGGACTTTTCACTCATACAAAACCATTGAAATTCCCCCGTTATAGTTAGTTCAGCTAACTATAACTCGCGCGCCCGAATTCCCCTGTTGATGACGTCACATATTACATCACTCATGACATGGTCAGTGACATCACTCATGACATCACTGATGACATCTCAAATGACATCACTCATGACATCACTGATGACATCATCCTTGTGATAGAGTGGCAGACCTCCTCTCCCCCTAATATAACCTTTGATACACACATTCAAAAATAGAAACTAAAAATTTCAAAACAATGGACATACCAATACCAGTTACAACAACCTATTCAGTAATTCTAAGATCCACATACACATCCACTCATTCCCCAACAGGCCTATACAGTCACTCATACATGTACTCACTCATCATATGTACTCATAGACCTATACATCCTGTTACACAACGACACTCATCCATAGAGTTACTCACATACATAGTCACTCATGCGAATAAAGAATCAAACATCCATTTACTTGCATATACAGTTATACACACACCACCACACTTACTTCTACAGAAACTTACACATACTTAGTATTTTAACCAATCACTTATAGAAACACATACTTATTCATACAGGAACTCTTTCAATCTCTCACTCTCACATATACTCACTTATGTACACCAATAGTCACATATACTAGTTTACAACATATGTAGTTACTCATAAAGACACTATTGAGACAGTCATTCACTCACTAACACACCCATGCACACACTCATCCACCCATACAGTCCTGCACACATGCTGTCTTCAACACATACAAACAGTGAGTCACTCATTCATGCACCTATGCACCACGTAACACCCCCCACCGAACCATACAGACACTCAGACACTCATACTGATACTCAAAAATACAACTAATAACCTACATAGACACTCATGCAGCTACTCACCAACCCATGCAGCCACGTATACACAAAGTAAGAGACTGATACAGATATTTACATATTTAAACATTATTCACTAAGCCATGTATTCACTAAGATACACTTAATCAGTCAGTTATACAATCAATTTTTCAAAAACAAATCAACTATTTAGACACTTATATACCCAGTTATTCTTCCATCGACCTTGAGATATACATATAAAACATATGTAATTTTCAGAAAAACACACATTCACTGGATGATGTCATCAGTGATGTCATTTGAGATGTCATCAGGGATGTCATGAGTGATATCACTGACCATGTCATGAGTGATGTAATATGTGATGTCATCAGCAGTGCATTGAGGGCGCGCAAGTTATAGTTAGCTTAACTAACTATAACGGGGTAATTTCAATGGTTTTGTACGAGTGAAAAGTCCAGCTAACTATAACGCCCCTGAAACCTATGTTTTTTTCAGTGAATTAAATTAAATGTGTGTATTTCTTTAAGTGATGTGGTCATACTTAGAATGTAGATTGTTGTAGTGTTCTTGTCTATTAGAACTTTAGCCCATTAGATACTCTGCTGCTTTGGCTGGAGGTTGTGGTCCTGTGTATGGAATAAAATTAATCTCGAGTTTTCCTTCATTCTGCCTCGATTTTATTATTTCATCCATACTACAGTCCACTCACTGCCTGTAACCTCCTTGCCCCTGCCACTCTGTTAGTCTGTGAATCAGTGACCTAAGCCCTGCCGTAGTCTGCCTTACCTCCTTGTCTGTGTTCTCCTGTTGCTTGATAAATGCTGGGAACTGGAGCTTTGGAGATGGTGGAGCGATTTGTAAGGATTAGGGGATCGGCTACTTGGGTGGAATGGGCCGGCCACTGTCGTAGCCAGATAGAAGTTGGGTCAGCACCTCAGCCGCCCTCCGTGTTCCGATGTTCCGTTCCCTCAGTATTCAAGCTCTGCTTTGGCTCCCTGGGGGATCCCATTCCAGCGGGGACAGAGGCGTGGGGTGTTTGGTGCAGCTCTTACCACGTTGCACAGGCTCCTTCTCTCATGCAAGCTTCCAACCAGAATGACGCCAACAACACTATGAGCACAGCTAGAAAGTAGAATTGCATGGTCATGCGGCTCAGCAAAAACAGCACCTCAGTGGCTCAGGATAATGCCCTAATGAAAAAGGGTCAGCCATTACATATGAAATAGCTCAACTGTTTCTGAAACTGAGCAGTGCCTCAGTGGAGCCAATATTAAGGATAATTAAGGCGAGTCATATGCCAGTGGTACAATATGGTCATCACGACGACCCGGGTGCCCGAGACTCAACTTTGGAACAGATTCACTGTAGAGCATGTAGGAAAATATTTCAACAACCACTTTATGCTCATCAGTCCGGGCTAAGGCTGGAACTGAGTCTGGCGATCCGAAAACTGAACTGTCATGCCGCCATGTTGAAATATTACATCAGGAACGTGAGGGAACTGTCTGAATCATTAAAAGGACACCTAAAATGTATCTTTGAAATGCCTGGCAACCCTTGGTATTCCCAAACAAGAGATGAAATAAAGTCACTTAAGATTGAAGAAACAGCGCTACAAACTGAGGATGTCCCATTCAACACCTGGAAGAGGGCCATCAAACTTCAATTAAAAGAGTCCTCAAGGGAGCAAGACGTACTATCTGTAGACAACTCTGCACTTGAATAACTCTTATCTTTCATGGAAAGCACAACTGTATCTCATTGAAATCATGAAGGGAGTTACTTGCCACCAGATATTGTATATGAGACTACTAGTACTGCCGATAAGAAATTTTAATCCGGCCGGGGGGTGGCAGTGACAAATTGGAGAACAGGTTATGTTCTTATGGATCAGAATCATGGATACATCTGTTTCGCTGTTGTCCAGAGTTGGATCTAGAGAGGAGACTACTAATTTGACCAGTCTTCCTGGCGCTTAGGGTGCGAACCTGCCCGGTCGCGTCTTCTATCTGTCTCAAGAGCATGGCCCCGTGGACTCTGTCAAGGTGCGCCAAATTTGTCAGTCTACTCAGGCACCAACTTTCTCCCCCAAGTTCAATTATTTGCACGCAAGGGCTACAATTAATTATAACGTATACAACACGAGTATCACCACTTGCTTGGCATTGGGGGTATTGTTCCGAGCCAATTTTGTCAAAATTAAGAACTGGGCTTGCTGGCTGATACCACACCTGTGCACAATGTTTCGATTGCACACCCCGTATTCTGGATCTGCATGGTTAGATCCCACATTGGGCAACAGCTGCTACAAAGAATTTGCTCTATTTACTGTTTATAGTATTTGTACAGTTTTGTAGGAGGTTTAAATAATCACAGATTAGATTTTTTTTTAATGGTTTTAACTATCTAATTTCCAAACTATTACCACCATTGTGTGTTGGCACGGAAGGGGCATTATTGGTGGACTATGTAACCTGAGTCAGGCAACACCCAGAAGCACTGTTGCCATGTAGCACTTTTGGTATGGTTAGACACTGACGAACTGTGACCCTAGGGGGCCCTGTAAGATGAAGGTGGTAACGCTCATTTAGCAGTTTAGTTGCAGGCAGAGCAGAAGAATCTAATCCATGGTGCAGCCAAGGTCCAGCTTGCAGTAATGAATATAGGCATAATTATAGGTACAGTAAACTAATGATTTTAAGTAATTGGAAATTATGGTTAAGATATTCTGCCTGATGTAGTGATTTTTAACTCACATTTATGTGTGTTGTGATGTAAGGATTTCAATCGATTGAACATCAATAAAATATGTTATCATATCACAGGTTAACCTTTTTGTAATGGTTTCTATTGAATAAAATGCCCCCCCCAAAAAAACAAGCATTGGCAGAGCAAATAATTCTGTGTTGCGATGTCAGAGGTGAAAAACGATTGCCGTTGCCAGTGCTTGTTCTTAAATCTGATGTCTCATGATGCATTTTGTCTACAGTTATCTGCATTACTCCCTGCAATTGTTATGAACTATTAAAGTTGCCATATTATTTATCAATCAATCAGGATTTATAAAGCGTGGCAAATCACCCGTAAGGGAACACAACGACATGATGGACGGAGCACTGAAGCTTTTCAGACACTTACCCCCCAGTCACATCATCCTTCTTTAGCTCACTTCGCCACCCCAGTTCAGACCCAGCTATATGCAAATCAGTCTTGACCCTGTGGCTCTTGGGAACAGTCCAGACCGAACTGCCAAGCCAGGTCTGTCCTGGACTGGAAACAAACTGGACTCTTTTTGTTTGTTTAAATCACCCGTAAGGGTCCAAAGGCCCTGGAGTTTACAGCTGATTCTCTGTGCTCTGTTCATTCCAACAGCCCTTTCCTGAACTCCCAGAGTGATGAGGTGGTCCTAAGTGTCACCTCATGTTGCCTCCGTCGATCTGGGGGGGGGTCTCTGAAGAACAAAGAGGTGTCACTCAAGGCATATTAGAGACAAATCGACCTGAGGATTATTTTATTTCCCATGACGTACCAAAGCAACTTGCGTGTCATCGCCTATATTCCACATGAAATAATGGGTACAGTAAATACTGTGCAAGAAGAAAGTCCCCCTGTGTCAAAGCTATTTATCACGGCAGTTCTTCGACTGAAATCCCCACGAGCTACTCCAGGATTTAGTAATAACCATCTTTAAAAAGAATAATGCAGCAAAATCGTCGCAACAGAAAAGATGTAAATGCACCCCAGAGGCAGCACGTTCTGTCAAGTCTGTCAGGGGCCTAGTTAGCACGGCGTACCACTGGGCTTAAGGCGAATTCCGCCTTTTCTGCTGACTCTCTTATTGTGCTGCTCAGCTAGCTGAAAAGCACGTCCCTTGGATCTGTGGAACAACAACCTCTGCAATAGATTTTTGTGCACACTTGAAACAACAGTGCCTGACATGGTGGCAAATTAATTTTCTAGGGGTGTCAATGTAGATGCAAAATAAACAACCTCCCTTCTTCTGAAAAGCTCTGAAAAAGGTGACATATATTTCAGTGAACTGCTTTACAGCAGCACTGAAAAGTAAACAGCAAACTAATAGGATTCATTGCAACTGTCAGTTGCTACTGACGTCTTTGGAATTGAGGGGCATAGTTACAAGCCCCTATCGCCATCACAGCGTCACTTTTAGTGACGCTGTGATGGCGATAGGGGCCTTGCCTTATTTACATGTTAGCGTTAAGCTACTTAATGTGGCTTAACGCTGCCTTGTAAATAAGGCACCCTTTCACGCTGTATTTACCGTGAAAGGGGAGGGCAATGGGTGTTGTGGTGGGCGTTCCACCGCAACACCCATTGATTTTGATGTTGCCTGCTATTTACAAGGGCAGGATAAATAGGAGGAAGCGCAAAAATTAAGACCAGGGAAAACCTGGTCTTAAACAGGTGAAACAAGGAAAAATGCTTTATATCGCTTTGTTTTTGCTCTTTCCATGTGTGCTGCCTTGGTCAACACACATAGAAACACCAAATTGCCTATGATTTTTTAAGTGCAGGAAGGTCCCCTTTCCTGCACATAAACAATCATTTTTAAAAAATGCCAAGTTGCAACTTCTATGTGTGCTGCATTAAGCAGCACACATGGAAGTTACAAAACGGCGTTTAAAGATTGCTTATGTGCAGGAAAGGGGGACCTTCCTGCACATAAACAATCTTCCCCTCAACACAGGCACCCTTGCACTATGGTGCAAGGGTGCCTGCGTTGGCACTAGGAAGCTAAAGATAGCGCCAGCGCAGGGGGAAATGCAGGGCTGCACAATATTCTACTAAATATGGTGCAGCCCTGCGTTTCTAAAGTGGTGAAGCGTTTTGTTAGCCTTCTTGGCTTAACGACACGCTTCGCCACTTTATTGAAAATATGCCCCTCAGTATCTACTGTTTACATCAAACAACAATAACAATAACAATAACAAAATACTACAACTACCACTGTCAAATAAATGCATGCAGTGGCAAGGAAAGTCCTGGAAATCACCATTCTTTAGGCATTTTAGAAAATGTTAAATTAACGTTTCTATTATTCTGCACCTACCTTTAGATTTAATCTTGTTCATGTATTTTGCAATTGTGCTCGAGTTCATGAGTTGAGATACTAGTGAACATATTTCTCCATGATTGCTGTGGATTACTGCATTTTGTTTGACTGTTTTCTTATTCAATATTTACTCTCCTTGCAGAAGAGAATGTGAAGAATCGCGATGAGCGATGGGTAGCCGGGTGTTGCCTGGACTGGTTCTACCACAAAGTCCAAGTTGAGGCCAGATGTCATCTTCAAGAGATCAAAGGGCGCATATTTACTAGAAAATCTCGGAGCGCGGAGCAACGCAAAATTTGGCAGCGCCGGGCTCCGACATTTTCAAAATGAAGGGATGCACCGTATTTACTACAATACGGCACACCCCTGTGATTTCCCTAGCGCTGGTGCTAAAATCAGCTGCCTAGCACCAACACAGGCACCACTGAACCATAATGCAAGGGTGCCTGATTGCTTATGTGCAGGAAGATATACCTCCCTGCACATATACACTCACTAATGGCTATCTGTTACTTCTATGTGTGCTGCACACGTGCAAATAGCACATTGTCATTATTTATTGATTGTTTATGTTCAGGAAGAGAAACCTTTAATGGCATTTTGCTATTTCCATTGTGCTGCAGAATGCAGCTCACATAGAAAAAGCAGAGAAATAAAAGCATTTCTCCTCATGCCCCATTCCAACGCCTGCTCTTGCATGGCGTTAGTTTTGGCGCTGCCTCAGATTTACACCTCCTTGTAAATCTGGGGCAGCATCGAAAATCAATTGATGTTGTGGTGAAATGCCACAGGAGTAACCATGACACACTCATTCTACCTCTGGCTATTGGCTAGAGCCCAGTGGGTTATCAGACTCTGTAAAGACACGGCATGATTAATACTTGACTACACTATTTCAGTGAGAGTTAGCTCTGTTTGTCCCTGTCAGTTCTCTAGAGGATATGACAGAGTACATTGTCCGCCAAAATCTAAAGCAGGCCTTTAATGTATTCATACTGTAAGTGAATATGGCACTAAAGTAATAATTTCTTATTAGCTTGATCAAGAGAGACGTTTACCAAGTGCTCCCCTAGATTTAAGGCCCATTTGAATTAAGACTGCTCCTGGATGAGGAATAAGGTGGGGGCATTTCATGCTGCCTGATAAATGTGTACATGCCCTTTCCAGAGAAACATTAAAGGGAGCAGGGGGGAGGAACCAGTTTGACAGTGGCAGCTGGCGATGGGCTTACAGTTCTAATAGAGCTGTGATAATTGACCATTTGAAACTGCCTTTTTAAAAAGTCCCATGGTGATGTGCAGGAGTGGTGGGACAGACATGGGGTGAGAATGTGTCATCAGAGGTGTCCCCTTTCTGGAACATCCCACTCCCTCTCAAAAAAGTTCTGCACAGAGGAGAGACTTTGAGAGCCACTGGAACCTGGAACAAGGATTGAAGGACCCCTTGCGGATTATCCTCTACCAGGAGTGATGGTACTCTCTGGACTTGTACTGACTTAGACTCTGTGGACCTTTCTCTCCAGGGCCAGTGGATCTAGCCTCCCCAATCCCGCCAGGGGACAGTAGAAGAAGGAATTGCTTGGGGCTCTGGAGGAGGAGGTTCCCCTGGAATATCTGTGCATTGGTCATGTGTGGTCTGTCCATGAAGGGAGGGCCTGACTACTGCTGGAAACACAGACACCATACAAGTGGTCATGTGGCTGTGGTGCCTGGGAGTGCAGGTGGGGAGTATAACCTGAATTGAGGGACACAGGGTGAGTTGAGGATGATCCAGGGCTAAGAAGATTCACAGGAGCCCAGACAGAGGAACAAGCATCAGTCCTGCACAAACCTTAACTAGGCTGTGAGGAGCTGAACGGCAGGAGGTAGGACCTAAGCTCTCCCTCATCAGAAGAACAATTAAATAATCAGCACTTTAAAAAGATAGAAATTAAAGAGTACAGAACTCCTGTAGTAAGTAATATAGGTAGCTGAAGCCTGCTATCAGAATCAAAATGCGATGTTCCTCACTGGGGCCCAAGATAACAGTACTTGCTTGCATCATTTCTTCCCGGCCTGCCTGATGGGTCCTCAGTGCCAATGGGCAGAAAGTAACTCTAAGCACACCAAACATAATCTTAAATTACCCTCTGCAAGCCTGTGACTATGCCTTAGGGAATGATCTAATGGGAGAGTTTTGCGTGAGGCTCCCCAATTCTGATACTTCACTACTTGGAAGGGTGAGGGCACCTAAACACACACCTCTACCATTGACCTAGGGGTACCATGCAGCGTAGCTAAATTCCATATACAAAAAAGTCCCATTGGCAAGCCCTGGGACCACTTTCAAGTGACACTCTCTGCTCTCCATGTCGTTGCTCATAAAAGCGAGGAGCAAACAATATCAAGATCATCAAGACAACCAGCTCCCCCATTGGCACTAAAGCTGTGTCGGGCGGGTGTGGAGCCAATCAGGCCATTCAGAATTGGGCTCCAGCCTGGACTCTTGTACAGCAGGACACAGGTGCCACACAGGAGGGCAGGGGCACCCGGTAGAACAAATGCTGCACCAAAGAGCACACCTGGATTTAAAAAAATGAATGCAGCCAAGAGCACATTATAAAAACACAATCTTCCATGGTACTGCCACTTTAGAAGACACTGGGGGTAAACCTAATTTGCATATTTGACTTGCAGTACTGCAGGGAGCTTGTTGCAGTGTTTGGGGGCACTCAGGAAAAGCAATGAACCCTTTAGGTCACTCACAGTTGCACGTCAGAACTTTGTATGCATTCCTAAGTCTCCATGATCGATGGAAGAGTGACCTTTGTTTCTAAGGGTTGTAGCTGATTTGCAGCAAATGTAAAGACTGAAAAAGACTTGTCTGCTGCACTGTACGGAACATTGAAGTCTTTATTGGCAGGAACACTATTATTTATAAATCATTGCAGATGTTGCTGAATGTCTTTAAAAATTAGTATCATCCTCAAATATTTTAAAATTGATTGCACTGGAATTTGAGCTTATACTTCTCCTTCACCTATTGTAGTGACACCTTGATAAAGCCAGTAGGAACAACATTTAAGATCTGCACCTACTTTATTGTTTTAGGCTTATAGAGTAGGTATTGTGTTTTGGCATTCAGGGCTTACTGCTGAGTATACGGTTGGAGCGGTCTCCAGCACAGGGGGTACGCAGTACATTTATGCTTTTTTTTGTGCGTGCCCCCTGTGAATTGTTTAGCCCCACATTGTGTGTCATCGTATGCATTTTCGACTGGACATTCTATATAAATTTGTAAATGTGTGCATGGTATTTAGCTGTTTGTTTAATAAGGTACTCATTATACAAAAAAACAGCACTGACTGGACAGCAATATATTAAGTGATGTTTAGTTGCTGAGTGCTGAGTCTGTAGCCCACAGTGCTATGTGATAAAAATAGGTTCTTGGTTCTTAATTAGGGGTTCTGCAGTATGGGGGCCCAGGACACCAGAGACAAAAACCCTGGTTGTTTCTATTGGGGCCTAATGCCTGCTGCTTGCCCCTACTCAAAAAGGTCTGTTGGTTAGGGACAGCAGCAGCGGACACAAACACAAAGTGGTGGGATGGGTGGAGGGAGTGTGGAAGGGGGAGTGTTATTAAACAAAATGACTTACCTGAAGATGCAGGCCGCCTCACGACTCAGTGTTCTTCTGTTTTCTGGTCCCAGCAGACATTGGAACAGCATCAGAGACTCCCTGTGCAATTCCATGTTGCTCTCATGATATTCTCAATAGCATGAGAGCAGCACATGGATTAACCGGAGCAGCTAATTAAACTCTCGCTCAGGCATAGAAAGGCTGTGCAGATTCTCAAACTTGGCTGTGCAATACAGCTGGGTTGGAGAAGCCTAACTGCGTATGACTTACTGGCCGGCACACACCACTCTGTTGCTCCTCTTTCCCATGGCCCCGCCCACCCCTCCCTACAAACGCTGTCTCAGCCAGCACCAGCAAAATAAAAGGATAATAAAATATTGTTTTATATTCCAGCTGCTGGCTCTAAGCCAGTGGGGCGATGCTCCTTCGCCATTGCGGAGGAGCCGCTGCTGCTTAGGGATTTGCACGTCTGGAAGGAGAGTTGCATTTGGGTTTTGATATTGTTAAGTAGTTGTCATGTGCAGATGTAGTCATTTCTCTTGAAGAAACCCAAGAGGCCATTCACTCCTGTAATCCAGCTAGATCCCCTGGGCCCGATCGAAATCCAAATGATCTATACAGCGAATGCATACTAATGCTATCCTCTAAGGTATGGAAATCCCTCCCTCTTGGAATATAGCTGAGATTATTGCAATCTATAAGAAGGTGATAAGGCAAACCTGGCCAGCTATAGACCTATCAGTCTAACTGACTCCTTGCAGAAAATTATCTGCAAGCAAGTGCTTGCTTGGATCCAGGATTGGATCTCAGAGTGCAATATTCTGACTGAATTTCAGGTGTGTTTCTGTGCCAATATTAGCACCTTGGATCATGTATTACATACCAATGTATTTATTGGCGAGAGGTTGCCATTAAAAGGGGGAAGGTATATGTCTCCTTTGTGGACCTGCGCCCAAATTTGATCTGGTCCCTCGAGCCAAACTATGGAGGGTGGTGGCAGAGATGGGTCTCCCTCAAAACTTACTTGATATTTTAATATGCCTGCACTCAGCAAATAAAGCCTAAGTCAGGTGGGGGGAGGATAGCCAACTAACCGAGCCATTATCGATAAATCGTCGAGTGAGACAGGGATGTGTCTTAGCGTCCAGACTATTCTCACTCTTCATCAATGTGGAAGTATGATTCCTCGATAGGGACGGGTGCAATGCACCTAAAGTTGGGGAGAAAAGAATGCCCGTACTCCTCTTCGCTGATGATATGCTATTAGTATCAAAGACCCCACAAGGCCTCAAACAGCTATTAAACGATTGTATACTCTTTTGTAATGAGCGTGGCCTAGACTTAAATGAGGCTAAAACTAAATATATGATTTTTTCCAGAGGGATAGCTAAGCCATCCAACAGATGTATGTACGCAGGGAACAGTACTTTGGAAAAAGGTTCTGTATTTGATTATTTGGGCAATAATTAATCCATCAGACCGCTCACATAAGTAAGATCCTTAAAAATACAGTGTACAGGAAAGTGGACCCAGCGCTTGAAATCTATAATGTTAAAGCCTTAGGGGGTGAACTGTATGGGGCTCAACAATGGGGCAGTGGGAACTCAGATTGTTTTAACACCATAGAACACTGTTTTATAAGATCGCTTTTTTACCTACCAACTTGTACCCCCCTGACTCCAATCTATCTGAACCTGGTACATAGAAAACTGGCCCATAAGTTGGATTACAAGCACCTAATATTTAGACTTCGTCTGTGGTCTATTGAGGAGCTTGCCCCTTACCGAGCTATGTTGATGGGTCTTCTGAAACAGCCCCAGGTAACTACCATCCCTTGGTTTAGAACCTTGAGAGACTTGTTGAGAAAATTAAGGATGGAGGTTTATTGGTCTAACCCTGAGAAGCTGTCCTTAATACCAAAGAGCAGGGTAAAATCTTTTTACTGGAAGTCTATCGTGGTGAAAGATGTGACTAAATCAGTGGGCACTTTGACCCAGGAATTTATGAACTTTAAACCTCTTCCGTTGTTTGAGGAAACCATTGATGAAATTGTTCCACCCCTTGCACGTAAACTATTTCGTCAATTTAGATAAAAGTCTCTTACCCCCAAACTGTTTTGTAATAAGTGTCGTCCTAATGTTCCCTCTGATGACAAGTGTCCAGCTTGTAAAAAAAGCCCAGAATCCATCATGCATTTGTTATTTTTCTGTCCCCATTATAAGACCCTGAGGGGTAAGTGGATAATTCCCTTTTGTAGGGTTATCAGCCCTGGCCATCCCCTTGATGCACTAAGGATTTTATCCACAGATACTTGCAGAGTAATAGTTTTCGGTTTGGCCAAATATTTGCAAACTTTATGGATCAAACGGTCCAAATTTATTGTATGAAATCTTTTTATTGTATTTTTTATCTGTATATATGGAAGATTTGTAACTTTTTTATGGCTTTTATCTTTTTATGCATCTTAACTTGCCTTTTTTTCCATGTACATTTTAAGATGTTTGTGAAATAAAGTTATGATGAGGATGAGCTGTCATGTGCAGTGGTTGTGGTCCTAATAAAGGGCGCTAGCTATACACTGGTATAAAATAAAATTCTTTAGTTATTGACAGCAAATTAAATCGGGAGGATGTCCAACAGGAAAGCAGTCCGGGATTAACACATTTGAAGGACCAACGAGGTTGGGAGCGCGATCATTTTTGTCCTATATGAATTGAGATCTAAAGAAAGCAATCAGGTGTCAGATAGCAGTAAGGCATACGTCGATTTTAGTGTGCTGGAGAGGCAAGTAAATGGTGAAAATGAAAAACGCATTTTACAACAGCAAATAGATGTATGTGTATAGATTTTTATCCATCATTTATTTCTTGTCCAAAAGAGTATGCAATACACAACAAAGACATATTTTGGTAAAAGGTTCTTCTGTTAGGCATCCATAATGACCATGATGGGAGTCTTTTTCACTTTGTTTGATGGTCTGCAAATTCTCCAGAGGAGACCCAACCAACAGTGCACCTTTGCTGTGTTGGTAGGGAATATTGCGTTGAAAGCATTTCTACCAAAACGTTGTCAGCACTTTTGCGAAAAAGCATGCTGGGGAGACCATCATGCCGTATTGGTCCAAAAGCAAAAGACACACAATTGATGGACGGAATGCAGAACAAATCAAAACATTCACCCCCAGTCAAGAGATCTGGGTTAAATCCATCAATTGTTTCTTTTGAATATGTTGCCCTAAGTGGGAAGGGTATGCCCAGACCTGGGTACCGTACTCACTACACCACTGGATTCGGTCTAGCCTGATGAAAGATGATGCCTTGAAACCGGTCCCAGGATGCTTGTTTCCGGTCCAGCGAGGACGTGGCTTGGCAGTTCAGGTTGGACTGTTCCCACAAGGAACAGGGTCGGGACCGGTTTGCATATGGCTGAGTCAAAACTGGGGTGGTGTGGTAAGCAAAAGAATGATGGATTTAACCCAGATCCTTGTGACTGGGGGTGAATGCTTGCATTGTCCAGGATTCCGTCCATCAATTGTTTTTTTGCATATAACGCCCTAAGTGGGAAGGGTATGCCCAGATGTGGGTCTCGTACTCACTACATCACTGGATTCGAGCTAGCCAGGCTGATGAAGGGTGATGCCCTGAAACCGGTCCCAGGATGCTTGTTTCCGCTCCATGGAGTACCTGGCTTGGCAGTTCGGGCTGGACTGTTCCCACAAGGAACAGGGTTGGAACTGATTTGCATATGGCTGGATCTAAACTGGGGTGGTGTGGTGAGCAAAAGAATGATGTATTTAACCCAGATCCTTGTGACAGGGGGTGAATGCTTGCATTGTCCAGCATTCCGTCCATCAATTGTTTCTTTTGTATATGTCGCCCTAAGTGGGAAGGGTATGCCCAGATGTGGGTCCCGTGCTCACTACTCCACTGGATTCAAGCTAGCCTGGCTGATAAAGGATGATGCCCTGAAACTGGTCCCAGGATGCTTGTTTCCGGTCCAGGGAGGACGTGGCTTGGCAGTTCAGGTTGGACTGTTCCCACAAGGAACAGGGTCGGGACCGATTTGCATATGGCTGGGTCCAAACTGGGGTGGTGTGGTAAGCAAAAGAATGATGGATTTAACCCAGATCCTTGTGACTGGGGGTGAATGCTTGCATTGTTCAGGATTCAGTCCATCAATTGTTTTTTTTGCATATAACGCCCTAAGTGGGAAGGGTATGCCCAGACGTGGGTCCCGTGCTCACCACACCACTGGATTCAAGCTAGCCTGGCTGATGAAGGATGATGCCCTGAAACCGGTCCCAGGATGCTTGTTTTCTGTCCAGGGAGGAACTGGCTTGTCAGTTTGGGCTAGACTGTTCCCACAAGGAACAGGGTAGGGACAGATTTGCACATGGCTGGGTCCAAACTGGGGTGTGCAGTGAGCAAAAGAATGATGGATTTAACCCAGATCCTTGTGACTGGGGGTGAATGCTTGCATTGTCCAGGATTCAGTCCATCAATTGTTTTTTTTGCATATGTTGCCCTAAGTGGGAAGGGTATGCCCAGACGTTGGTCCTGTGCTCACTACACCACTGGATTCAAGCTATCCTGGCTGATGAAGGGTGTTGCCCTGAAACTGGTCCCAGGATGCTTGTTTCCGGTCCAGGGAGGACGTGGCTTGGCAGTTCAGGTTGGACTGTTCCCACAAGGAACAGGGTCGGGACCGATTTGCCTATGGCTGGCTCCAAACTAGGGTGGTGTGGTAAGCAAAAGAATGATGGATTTAACCCAGATCCTTGTGACTGGGGGTGAATGCTTACATTGTCCAGGATTCCGTCCATCAATTGTTTTTTTGCATATAACGCCCTAAGTGGGAAGGGTATGCCCAGATGTGGGTCTCGTACTCACTACATCGCTGGATTCGAGATAGCCAGGCTGATGAAGGGTGATGCCCTGAAACCGGTCCCAGGATGCTTGTTTCTGCTCCAGGGAGGACCAGGCTTGGCAGTTCGGGCTGGACTGTTCCCACAAGGAACAGCGTTGGCACTGATTTGCATATGGCTGGGTCTAAACTGGGGTGGTGTGGTGAGCAAAAGAATGATGTATTTAACCCAGATCCTTGTGATTGGGGTGAATGCTTGCATTGTCCAGCATTCCGTCCATCAATTGTTTATTTTGCATATGTCGCCCTAAGTGGGAAGGGTATGCCCAGATGTGGGTCCCGTGCTCACTACACCACTGGATTCAAGCTAGCCTGGCTGATGAAGGATGATGCCCTGAAACCGGTCCCAGGATGCTTGTTTCCGGTCTAGGGAGGACGTGGCTTGGCAGTTCAGGTTGGACTGTTCCCACAAGGAACAGGGTCGGGACCGATTTGCATATGGCTGGGTCTAAACTGGGGTGGTGTGGTGAGCAAAAGAATGATGTATTTAACCCAGATCCTTGCGACTGGGGGTGAATGCTTGCAATGTCCAGCATTCCGTCCATCAATTGTTTATTTTGCATATGTCGCCCTAAGTGGGAAGGGTATGCCCAGACGTGGGTCCCGTGCTCACTACACCACTGGATTCAAGCTAGCCTGGCTGATGAAGGATGATGCCCTGAAACCGGTCCCAGGATTCTTGTTTTCTGTCCAGGGAGGAACTGGCTTGGCAGTTTGGGCTTGACTGTTCCCACAAGGAACAGGGTAGGGACTTACTTGCATATGGCTGGGTCCAAACTGGGGTGTGCAGTGAGCAAAAGAATGATGGATTCAACCCAGATCCCTGTGAGTGGGGGTGAACGCTTGCATTGTCCAGCATTCCATCCATCAATTGTTACTTTTGCATCTGTCCTCCTAAGTGGGAAGGGTATGCCCTCACGTGGGTCCCGTGCTCACTACACAACGGGATTCAAGCTAGCCTTGCTGATGAACGGTGATGCCCTGAAACAAATCCCAGGATGCTTGTTTCCGGTCCAGGGAGGGCATGGTTTGGCAGTTCGGGCTGGACTGTTCCCACAAGGAACAGTGTCGGGACTGATTTGCATATGGATGGGTCCAAACTGGGGTGGTGTGGTGAGCAAAGGAATGATGGATTTTTTCCCTGATCCTTGTGACTGGGGTTGAATGCTTGCATTGTCCAGCATTCTGTCCATCAATTGTTTCTTTTGCATATGTTGTCCTAAGTGGGAAGGGTATGCCCAGACGTGGGACCCGTGCTCACTACACCACTGGATTCAAGCTATCCTGGCTGATGAAGGGTGATGCCCTGAAACCGGTCCCAGGATGCTTGTTTCCTGTCCCGGGAGGACGTGGCTTGGCAGTTCAGGTTGGACTGTTCCCTCAAGGAACAGGGCCGGGACCGATTTGCATATGGCTGGGTCCAAACTGGGGTGGTGTGGTAAGCAAAAGAATGATGGATTTAACCCAGATCCTTGCGACTGGGGGTGAATGCTTGCATTGTCCAGGATTCCGTCCATCAACTGTTTTTTTGCATATGTCGCCCTAAGTGGGAAGGGTATGCCCAGATGTGGGTCTCGTACTCTCTACATCACTGGATTCGAGCTAGCCAGGCTGATGAAGGGTAATGCCCTGAAACCGGTCCCAGGATGCTTGTTTCTGCTCCAGGGAGGATCTGCCTTGGCAGTTCGGGTTGGACTGTTCCCACAAGGAACAGGGTTGGGACTGATTTGCATATGGCTGGGTCTAAACTGGGATAGTGTGGTGAGCAAAAGAATGATGTATTTAACCCAGATCCTTGTGACTGGGGGTGAATGTTTGCATTGTCCAGCATTCCATCCATCAATTGTTACTTTTGCATATGGCCCCCTAAGTGGGAAGGGTATGCCCTCACGTGGGTCCCGTGCTCACTACACAACTGGATTCAAGCTAGCCTGGCTGATGAAGGGTGATGTCCTGAAACCAATCCCAGGAAGCTTGTTTCCGGTCCAGGGAGGGCCTGGTTTGGCAGTTCGGGCTGGACTGTTCCCACAAGGAACAGGGTCGGGACTGATTTGCATATGGCTGGGTCCAAACTGGGGTGGTGTGGTGAGCAAAGGAATGATGGATTTTACAAAGGTCCTTGTGACTGGGGGTGAATGCATGCATTGTCCAGCATTCTGTCCATCAATTGTTTCTTTTGCATTTGTTGCCCTAAGTGGGAAGGGTATGCCCAGACGTGGGTCCCCTTGTTCACTACACCACTGGATTCAAGCTGTCCTGGCTGATGAAGGTGGATGCCCTGAAACCGGTCCCAGGATGCTTGTTTCCGGTCCAGGGAGGACCTGGCTTGGCAGTTTGGGCTGGACTGTTCCCACAAGGAACGAGGTTGGGACTGATTAGCATATGGCTGGGTCCAAACTGGGGTGGTGTGGTGAGCAAAAGAATGATGGATTTAACCCAGATCCTTGTGACTGGGGGTGAATGCTTGTTTCTTTTGTATTGGTCCACAGGCATGTTTTTTGCATATTAAAAAGAAACCCTAATTTTACTTCTTTTTTTGTACACGTCATTTTGCAGACATGTAAAGCGAAAAAATAGCGTTGGCCCTAGATAGACTGGGCCTTCTGCCAGCAATTCTCTGCTGGATGGGCTGTCGAATGAAAATGTTCAGCAGCAGAGCACAAGATGCACTTCCACAGTTGGCCTCCTGGCGGTGCTTCCATCTCTTTAGGAAGAGGGGGAATAACAGCAGGTTTGGCAGAGTAGGAGAAAAACAGGTTTACAGCGGGTCTGCTGATCCACTAACTGTTAAGTGCCCCCCTAAATATTTAACAAACAAGCAATACCAAGAGCACATTTTCAAAGGAAACTTTTCAGAACATGTATTTAATCAACGGAAAGGCTGTGCGTGGGTGTTTAGAGGGTCTTGTGATGTGTTGTCTTTGGAAATGTAAATCAGTGGCAAAAGGAGTGAAATCGAAGAACCTGTGGGACTCCCGGACACTTACACTGTGCAGACTCACGTTGTGAATATGGCACTTCTCACATACCAATGGCTGAAAAAGAAAATGAGGCTGGAGAGTTGTGCTAATCCTAGTGCTTCAAACAATAGGGAAATAGTGACTCTATATTTCACCAGGCGATCAAAACTTGAATGCATACATTTACATTAAGGAACTTAAATAAATAAGTAAATTAGCATAGTGACCGCGTTTGCACCCGTGGCAGAATACTTTTTCCACACAAATGACGATTATAGTATTGACCTCTGAAATTGCTGTCATGTGAACAGGGATCAGTCTGAAGTGAGAACCCAAGCTTGCAGGCATGAATGTATCTCACATTTGGGTGTTTTGTTTAAATGCGTCTCCAACATTTTTCAAAGTTTGCAGTAACTGTAATACTTGATTTAAGATTTTAATCTGCAAGGTCATCTGAATTACCTTGGGATACTGATTTAAATTAATTCTGTTATTTCACTCTCCTTCTACTAAGTCTACTTAATTAGGTTTGCTTAAAATGTAGAGCATTGTGTTCTTAGAGAAGACCCTTTGCTCACTGTGCAGACACACCACACCACACCTTTTCATTTGGCATAATGGTTGTCCTTAACCTAACCTTTACTTTTACCCTATTACTGTGATCATGACATGCATATATGTCATAAAAATCTATCATCAGAATCACTTTACAAAATAAATACACATCATTTCCTTCACCACCTGACTCGGTGTCCATTTAAAAAAAAACAACAACAAAAAACACATGCCCCCAAAGGTGTCCAATCTGCTTTTTCTATTGTTGGAGCTGGAGGGTGCTTGACGGTATCTAATCTTTTCTTTGTACCTGCAAACTAGTGAATTAGGCAGTTCAGTGTTCACTTCTGGACCCCCTCATTGATATGCTTATGTCATAATGAGTGACATCAGACACATTTCTGAAGGATCTGAGAGGGATTTCCTAAATCCTCCGCTTCCTTTCAAATATTGTGTTGGTGGGTACAGCTAAGGGCACCTATACCTGACCTCAGCTTATCCTTAGCCATTCCCACTGGCCCAAGGCACCTAGGGCCTTATTTATGAGAGGCTTGCATTGCTGACGCTCCATTGGCACAAGCCTCCCAATCATATCTATGAGGCAACGCAAAGCCACTCTGCATGGCTTGTATCAAAGATATGGAGCAAGAAAAAGCAACGCAAGTTGCTGTCTTGGCTTACCCTGCATCAAGGAAGTCTTCCATGGGCATTGCTGTGGGTTTTCCCACCCAACATTCAACTGATTTTGATGCTTCCCCAGTATTACTTAATCACGTGAGCCCGGGGCAGCACCAAAACCTTATGCCTGCCCAGAGCAGGTGTAAAGTAGGAGAAATATTTGTATTTCTCCTCATTTTCTCCTCTTTCTAACAATCCTGCCTGAAATGGAGGCACCCTTGCGGCTACATTGGCTCTATGCAGCAAATTGTGCACCAGCACTGGGGGAATAGACAAGAATGCACTGTATTTCATAAGTACAGTGCAATATGGTGCATTCCTGCCTTTTCATATTGGCGAACAGCAGAGCAGCATGAAGACTTGCTGCACTGCCCTAGGCCAATTCCTCATAAATGAGGCCCCCAATCATGAGGTGTGGAGGGAGGGTGATGGCAGAAAAGGTAGGAGTAGCAGTCCAGCTTCCAACCACTCTTCATTCTGCCACCCATTCTACACTACCAACAGAACAAAGCAAACAGGTTATGTGGACTGAAAGAGGGAGGGATGGACTAGGAATGTTCCTAGACTCCGGCCCTTCCAATTTCCACTTTCTGATTTAATTTCGAGCAGCTCCCTCATCCACATTGATTTTCCATGCAAGAGAAGCATTGTGAGAGGAAAGGGGTGTGTGACTTTGCTGGAGCAAGGAACAAGACATGGGCTAAGAATACATGCAGTTCTGCACCCAGCAGGTAGCAAGAGTTAGTAGATTTTTTCTTAGCCTTAGAAAAACTCCAAACAGTATAAAGGTTCTTCTTTCTGGGGCAGAGGCAGGCAGATCAGATCTATTCTACAGCAAATAACCATTATTTTCAGTTTAAGAAAAATCCAAACTGAGCCTAACTCCATTCTGGGACACCAACATACAATTATGTACCCTCACAAGTAGGCGGAAAGAGGTAAGATGAAGTTTGGACTTTTCTTTAACCTCAAGAAACAGACATTTTCCATTTTTGTGCCATGAACCTTCTTCTGAACCTTCTTCCGAATTGTGGGAGGAAACGCATGAAAGAAAGCTATAGATTCCTGAAAGGTAGTCAAAATTCTAAATTCAGTAACAAGTCACTTATGTAACTTGATCATGAATTTAAGAACGAAAAAAACTGTTGAACTTCCAAAAATAGTGAAACCGAATGGGGAAAAAAGAAAAACTGGGTCACCAGGTTTACGATTGTAAGTGTTTGCACAAAAGACAGATTCATGCAAATGATAGTATTGCATCTGTCAAACGCTTCTCAATAGATAGAGCTCTGGTTTACAAGGGTTTTTTGACTTTGCGCCAACAATGCATCACTTGGTCATGAAACATGTATTGAAAGAATTTGGAGGTGAATTAATGCAATGCATTTTATTAAATGTCCCAATGATTCTGAGTGTAGGGATAAGGGATTTTTTTACCCATTCAAAATTCTGAATCACCCATAATGGCAGGTGATTCTGAAGATTTGTTTTCAAAAAATGTTTTTTATATTCACTGACGTACAACAGAAAGCCACAAATATAGAGAAATTCCATAGATAATTGCAAATGTCCTACCTTTATTAAATCAAAAAGATACCCATAAGCCTGTGTGGACCTTTCGGCTGGGACAGTTCAAGCCCAAGAATGTGACCATTGCAACTGCAAGGATGAGGAATGGAAACAGGCTGATATTACAGAAAGTGGCTAGTTAGGTACTGGGTCCCAGGTTTGTCCAGCACCTATGGTAACCTACCAACTAAATACATTTCTGAAAACTAGATACCCACTGGAGTGCTTGGATGTGGAGCATGCATGGATGCCAAAACATTATCTTACCGTGATATCCTACAAACATCGGACTTTAGGTCATAAAGTAAATGTTTCTTTTTTTTAGTTTGAAATGCTTTATTTGAGAAATTTAGGAAAGAACAACGAGATACTGATCATACAAATAACATTGTCCTTTTTGAATTAAAGAACAGTAGATCAATACTCGCTAACATAAGAAGCATAAAAAGCATTTTATGAAAATGTTGTATAGACAGAAAAGGGAAAAAAGAGAGAAAGAAGAGGAGAGAGAAAGGAAAGGAAAGCAAAAAGGATAGGCAGAAGGCATTATAGAGAGAATAGGGAGAAAATCAGGCAAATAGAATAGGTAGAGTAGAAAGAGTAGAAAGTCTGGAATAGAGAACATTTGAATGTAGGAGAAAATAGATGTAAATAGAAAAATATAAGAAGGAGGACAGAGGAAGAGTCGCTCATGGAGGTTTAAAGTTCTCAGAGAATAAATGAGAGGTACGTCTCAGAGCCATGCGGTCGAGATATGTTGTGAGGGGTAACCAAAATAAATCTCTGTTAAGAGTAGGAGTGGAGGCAGCAGCAAAGCGCACATCAAGCCTATGGTAATGACAGAGAGAGTTCCACCAGCATTGAATAGAAAGTTTGTTAAGATCTTTCCAGTTAAAAGATATGTGTTGGAAAGCCAGAGCAAGCATAAGATCTAATAGGCCAGAGGAGTGTGGAGGAATATCTAAAGTATCAGAAAGAGTACCTAAAAAGAGAAGAGGGATAGAGTAGGGAGTAGATATCGAAAATAGGTGAGAGACATAAGACCACACCTGACCCCACAGTGTAACAACAGGAGGACAAAGAAAGAGAAGGTGAAGAAGATCAGCATTAGGGGAGCCACAGGTCCAACAATTAGAGTCCTTAACAAGAGAAAAGCGAGAAATAGAAACTGGAGAAAGATACAATCTGTGATATAGAAAAAACATAGACTGGGTCAGGGAGGCAGAACGAGAAATTTTTAAAGATCTGGACCAAGTTTTATCCCAAAGAGCATTAGACCAATCACAGCCCAGATCTGACTCCCAAGCACACTCCAATTTAGATTTTGGACGGTTCGGATTAGGGGAGGAGAAAAACTTATAAATAAGAGAAGCTTTGGGAAGAGTAGACAAAATCTGAAGTAGAGGAGATTGAGATATGGGAGATGATGACGAAGGAACGGAGTAATAAACATCAAGGATAAGGGCCATGAGGACAGTGAATTTGTATAAAAAGGATTGAGGGCAGTGAAACAAGAGTCGGAATCGGGGAAATGTGCACGGGAGAAGGCCATCAAAAAGTTGCTTAACCCACACCAGACCTTTTGATCTCCAAGCAGTCCAGCAGATAGGTCGATTGTTTAGGAGAATAAGCGAGTTGTACCAAATAGGGGAGGCTAAAAAGGATTCACGAGTAATTGGAACAGGACGG
Organism: Triturus cristatus; assembly: GCF_964204655.1. NCBI lineage: Eukaryota > Metazoa > Chordata > Amphibia > Caudata > Salamandridae > Triturus > Triturus cristatus. The sequence goes on from NC_140588.1 coordinate 518,784,548, forward strand.
ACCAAAGCGTGTAGAAGAGAGGAAGTGTATTTGAATAAGGGGAGAGAAGTGGATAAGTTCTTAGCAGAGAAATGTATGACCTCAGGGAGAGAAAACGGAGAAAGCAATGAACGTTCAATAGAGAGCCAAAGAGGGGCAAGAGGAAAAGGTTCTGGAATAAGCCAATTAGAGGCCTGACGGAGAGAAAAAGACTTATGATAGCGACGAAAGTCCGGAAAATTGACTCCGCCATTAGATTTTGGTTTGCGAAGAGCAACTAAAGCAACCCTTGATTTTTTATGATTCCATAGAAACTTAGAAAGACAGGAATCAATGCGTTTAAAGTAAATATCAGGAATATTGACCGGGAGCATGGAAAAAATGTATATAAGGATGGGGGATATCATCATTTTAATCGAATCAAGCCGACCCCACCACGAAAGAAAAAGAGGATTCCAAGAAGATAACAATTTATCAATACGAGATAAGACAATAGACATATTCAACTGAATGGATGAGGAAATGGAGTTAGAGAACCATATTCCGAGATATTTGATTTTGGAGGAATTCCATGCGAAATCAGTAGAAGAGAACTGATGAGGGAGACACAATTTGGTAAGAGGGAGAATCTCCGTTTTATCAGAATTGATCTTGTAACCAGAGACTTGCGAAAAGGAATTAAATTCAAGTAATAGGGCGGGAATGGATTTTTCAAGATCGGAAATAAATAAGAGAATATCATCTGCATATGCAGAGAGTTTCAAATGGGTCTTGCCATAAGGAAAACCAGAAATAGATATATTATTCCGAATAGACGTAAGAAAGGGCTCAAGGGCAAGAACAAAAAGTAATGGAGAAAAAGGACATCCTTGGCGAACCCCACGTTGGAGGGGGAAATAAGGGGATAGATGACCATTGACTAAAACAGACGCTTTGGGGGCTGAATAAAGTAAAGAAATGAGAGAAATGAAATTAGGGCCAAAGCCATGCCACCGCAAGGCGGCGAACAAAAAGGACCAGTCCACTCTGTCAAACGCTTTCTCAGCATTGACAGAGATAGCAGCTAAAGGGATGGAGAGAGATGGGACCTTATTTAGGACATTGAGGAAAAGGCGAGAGTTATCCGAAGTAAGTCTGCCCTTAACAAAACCACACTGTTCCTTGCCAATGAGATGGGGCAGAAGAGGATCTATACGTAAAGCGAGTAATTTAGCAAATAATTTATAGTCCACATTAACTAAAAATATTGGTCGGTAATTCTTACAGAATTGAGGGTCACGAACTTCCTTGGGTATAAGGCAGATCGTAGCCTCGTGGAAAGTACCAGCCGCAGTGCCGGAGATAAAGAAGGATTGGAAGAGTGTGAGAAGCTTAGGAAGCAGAAGGTCAGAAAAATGCATATAAAATTCCACAGAGAAGCCATCAGGACCCGGGGATTTACCTTTAGTAAGAGTCTTTAAAGCGCTGTCAAGTTCAGTAATGGAGAGATCATGCTCAAGACCAAGAAAGTTGAGATGAGAGGTGGAGGGGGTAGGGAGTCTATCGAAATAGGAGTGAATAAGAGAGACAGAGGGAGGCGATTCAGGAGTATAAAGAGACTGGTAGAAAAGCTGGAATTGGGTAAGTATAACCTGTTCTTTGTGTAAGAGAAGATTATCGGCAGAGTAAATAGAATCTATAGAATTACGCTCCTTACGAGATTTGAGGTAATTAGCTAAAAGTTTACCCGATTTATTGCGACCTCCATAGTAACGAGCGCAGCTCCGTAGTAAGATTGAAGAGGCATTATCGGTAGTAGTTTTGTTGATATCAAGTTTGGCACGTATGAGGTCTGGCAAAACAGAGTTGTTAGAGGAAGTATAGAATTTGTGCTCTAGGGATTTAATATGAGCCAACAAGTCTTTCTGTTTATTAAGGAAGTGCTTCTTTTTTTGGAAACAAAGTCTATTACAAAGCCACGTGCGGTTGCCTTAAAAGAATCCCAGATAACATGAGGAGCTAAAGAGGGGTCAGAATTGAGTAAAAAGAATTCTGTAGCAAAGGAGAGAAAAGAAGAAGAAAAAAGAGGATCCATGAGAAGGGAGTTATTAAAACGCCAGCGAGAAGATTTGGGATGCGAAGGAAGAAGGTCAAGGGTTGTGACAATAGGAGCATGGTCTGAGATAACTATTGGTTCAATAGAAGAAGATAGGAGATTTTGAGAGAGAGATTGAGAGAGGAAGATGTAATCAATCCAAGAAAAAGAGGCATGGGGTGAAAAGAAGGAGTAGTCTAGAGTGTCAGGATGGGAAAGTCTCCATGAGTCAATGAGATGTGACTTAGAAATAGTGTCTAGAAATTGTGTATGTGATTTGTGAGGTGTAAAGCGAGCAGAATATTTGCGGTCAAGAAACGGATCAACAATTTGATTACAATCACCTCCTAAGATAAACATGGTTTCACTGTGCTGAATACATTTCAAAGTAATTAAAGGCCAAAAGTTGCAATCAGGGTGGGTAGGGCCATAGACATTGAATACAGTCAAAGATACAGAGTTGATTAATAACTTAACTAGAACCCATCGGCCTTCAGTATCGGTATCTTGGGAAAGAACTTTACATTTTAGTTTCTTGTGACATAAAATAGCAGCAGCATTCTTTTTATTAGATGAAGGAGAGAATAAGACCGTTCCCACCCAGCCTCTCTTCAGCTTAAGAGATTCAGCATCAGAGAGATGGGTTTCTTGTAAAAGGACTAAATCAGGATTATAGGAAGCTAGGTGGGAAAGGATTCTCTGTCGCTTAATAGGGTTAACAAAACCTTTCACATTCCATGAAATAACTTTGAAAGTAAAAACAGTAAAATTGTAAGCAAAAAAGAAAAGCCATGAAAACAAGAAATAAGAAAAGAATGCCAATTGATACATGAGAAAAAAGACGAGAAAAAAGAGAGTCGAGAGATACATTAAAAGAAAGAGAAAGGAAAGAGGGGAAAGGGCGAGAGAAAAGAAGTACAAGAAGAGACAGTACATATCCAAATAGGATGACTGAAAGAAACATACCTGAGGGGGGGAAAAGAAGATGATAATGGGGTTATGGAAGGATTCGACAAGAATGACCTCCCAAGCCAGGAGAACAAACTGCACCAGGACGGAAGATGGGGTCTAGTGTGTGGAGTTTTGCCCAAACCGATTGAAAAGCCACACCTCTGTTAATTTCACACTCAGACAACTCAGAAGAACATAGATGTGAGTCAAACACTGCCAGCAATATGTTACTGCGTGAGGGAGACTGAAGGAAACAAACATGTTTTTTTGGAAAGAATTGCTGAAAATCTGGCAAATATCATGTTCAGCACATCGACCTGGTAATCACGGAGAGGGAAGACTAACGCCCAGCTATAGAAACCTTAGGATGGGTAGATGTATTCAGGTTCCATTGTGCTCCAGATTTCAGTTTCTAATCATGTACAATTTCTTTGAGGATTCAGGTATTCCCTTGTGTATTCTAAACCTCTCCTTTTAAATTGTTCTGTCTATGCAAAGAGAAAACTCACATTTCAAAATTTAAGTCATGATCTTAGCAGGGTCCTGAGCTTCAATTCAGGTGCTTCTTTCCATCTTCCCCCCAGCTTACCCCAGTATGTGGTCATGCTCAAGTGGTGCCAGAGTTCCATAACCTGCAATGTCTCAACTAGATGGAGATCTCCAAGTGGACCAGTTATCTGACTCTAAGGATGGGCAAGAATTGTTGCCATTAAACCTGAGCAGCAATACCGAAACAGTGTCTGGTTTGAGGTGGTAACGTTTGTTTTATGCTGGACTTGTTCAACCTTGCTTTTGATTTGAGGAAATTTCCTTTGTGGCTTTTTAACATTTGTTTGAACTATTGTTTTGGACATATTCCTTGTTTACCTTCATTTTCCCCATTAGATATGTCAATCCTTCTTCAGATTTTTTTTCTTTTGTCCAGGTCCCTCAAATTTGACCCTCCCTCTGTGTACTCAGATTTTGTTGGGGGTATTTCTCCCCTCCTCAAGACTAATTAACATTTTTCAACCATGCTTCACTTTCTTCATTTTTCTTTAAAGCAGATGCATGTAAATTAGTTTTATTTTATTTTATCAGGATTTTGATTAACTCTGATAACAATGAATGGTCATGCCTGTAGACACCCATTTCCAAACCCCAGTCACACCTGAAATTGCATAAAGGTGGAAGATATGTGTAATTGTTGCTTATTCAAATACGTTAACAAAAGTAGGTTTTTACTAATTCTCTGATTAGATGGGTGAATGCAAAGGGATACATTTTGTGACAATGAGGTACCTAGGGTGAAAAGGTTTTCCTAAAGGTGCTGGATGCTGTTCACACCCACAAGTGGGGAGTGGTCATCTGTGTCCTGGGTCCCTGGCTATGCAATACCCAGACCACATTTGGTTGAAGAATCAGGATGGGCTCTGGAAGCAGGTGATTTGGTGGAGGAGCAGGTGGGTTAGTGGTGGTACTAGGTAAAGGTGGACCCTACAGGTGTATACTCAAGGGACAGACCTGAGTTGGCTCCGCAACTTGCGATGGACCCTTGTGTGGGAGGTCCTCTATGAGTGGTATGACCATGCCATGGTACCTTGCATCTTCTCTTTGACACCTAGCAATATTCCAGATATAACTCCATGATGCCTTGATGACTTTTATCTAGGTTGATCAAGGCACAAGTTTCTCTCTACATCAACTTAGGTAGACATCCCAGGTAGGTGACTCTGTTGTGCATGGTAATATGTATAAAGTATTTGTACAGCAGAAACCTAGCTAAAAAGGCAGCAAAATGCAGAACAGGGTCAAAAGTAATGTTACAGTCAACTAGTGATAGGAGAGGTAGCTGGTTATTAGTCTTCCCCTCTTAACAAATCTCACCCCACACAGATGGCTGTTGTTGAAATACCTGATCTTAGCAGAGGACACCATTTACCTATGTTGAGCTGCCACCTTCACTTCAACAGCAGTGTCATCTGAAAGACCCAGCTGGTTGCTAATGTCTGCCACCTGGGAGGTTGTGGCATGTTGCCTGCTCAATGGGGAAGAAGTCGGACTCACCTGGTCTTGTTCTCTGTGAGAGGAAACAGAAAAGATCATAGTTGCACTTGGCTGGACCAGGAGTGCCAATTGAGGTACCTACTGGCTGAGTGATGGATGCAGGTGCATCCTGCATAGCTGGAACGAGGATCTGTGGCTGTAGTCTGGTGCCTGAAGACCTTCAATATGAAATATTTCTCTAGATAGAAGACTACTGGACAACAATGTATTGGTAAAGGAGGTATCATCCTGCACTGGGCCAACAGTCTCCTTTTCGCTGAAGTGGAAACTGCAGTTGTTAATTTGAGATTTGGAGGGGTATAGAGACAATAAGACGACCTGGTGCACAGTGCCCTTATGACATAGGTGACACTTCAAGAGAGACACATGAGCCATAACATTGACACATATGTGTAACTATTACTTGGTATATATCTTTAGACGTGAAATAGGGTAGCATCCTACCTGGTAATGCCATGGATACTTTTCTTGTGAACAAACCTCTAGTGAAAAGAGGGAACCCCCTGCTCTGAGTAGACGTTCTTGGGCAGGGATAAAGACATTAATGTAACAGAAAACCCAGCAACAAAATATTTTTTCAAATTAGCATCCCATCTTAATTAAGGTCTCAGAGAACATGAATGGGGTGAATACTAAACAATTTCATTTATTAACATTCGGCATAAGATTATTCTAAAAATGTGTGATTCCATCCACTAACATGACTATACTACGTTGCATCAGAAAACAGTACAACTTAGTATACCCTCAAAAATCCATATAAATTCTTTATTGATCAAAGCATTTACACTAACACTCATTCATATCACCCGCACTATTGTTAGCAGTGTACACCAAAATCTGAACTATTGTTGTATGGGATACATAACATAAGTAATTCTAGTTTCAGAATTGTTATTGCTCAGCCTGATAGCTCTGTAATTCATCAAATGGTCCGATGTCTTCATGTAGTATCAATATAGTGCTTTAAAGTAAACTGATAATCTTCTGGATGTCTTATTTTCCATCTTCATGAGGCTTTTATCTACTTGTTTCGGCATAATGACGCCTTCACGCCTTTTACATTTGTCTGCCATTCCTGTCCCACGTTTGCCTCTTTGCCAATCCATCATGCTCCATTCAAGTTGTTAGAGCATCACCTGAGGGAGTTTGCAGCGACACTCTCCTGTCCATGTAATCTGCATCCTAGGTACCATTTATTTTTTGTTGAAAGTGGCTTTCCTGATGAAGGCGTCCTTGTGCCCAAATGCGGGTAGATAAAAGCCACATGAAAATGAAAAATAAGGCATCCAGAGAGATTATCAGTTGACTTTAAAGCACTATATGGATACCCTGCATGGCTTGATAAATCTCGAGTTAACGCAACGCAGTGCAACTCGCTGACACTGCAGTTTTTTACTTACATTGCTACTTCTAGAAAAAAATCTCTATTCAGAAATCAAAAATAGATACATTTTTGGTGGGATTTTTTTCTTGGGCTTTTGTTTTCTGTTGCATACAAATGCATTTTTTATGGTGAATGTACGGTTGGCGAGGGCTTGTTAGAGCCTGTTCCTCTGGTTGGCAGCCATTTTGGAAGTGCACCAGTACTTTTGCGCTAATTTTTGCTTCATGTGCATTCCTCCACCATTTAAGCACGCTGATGCGCGGATGCGCCGCTGGCGTGTCAAAGGCGTGCCTAAGGCAACCTTATCTGCACCTGTCTGCATCTGTACGGGACCAGGGGCCAGGGACACCGCCCGTTCACACCCAGCCATATATTGTTCGACCTACTCAAGCCTGGCCCTTCTAAATTATGAGCAGAAGGTAAGCTTTGAGGAATGCGATACCTTGGACCCCAGGATGGTGGGACGGTGCTGTTGATCTTTTTACAATTGTACCAGCAGGAGTCCGTAGATAATTTCTGTGCCACCTCCGTATAATAGGGAAAAGGACATGGGTGGAGAGATGAGAACTGAGGAAATACTATAATGCCCTGACTTTGTGGCAGTTACTCTGCCTGGGTATACCGCGATGAGGCTTGATAGGAGTACACGGTAATGGATTTGTCATCATTTTTAAGGAGCAGTTGAGTTGCATTTTAGAGCCTGTAATATACCTGCCATTGAGAGCTGTGAGGTAGCGCATTTCAAAATTATAAATAGACACACTCAGACCATTATTGTATTGCTGGTCTACCACCCTCCTGGTCCTAAAAAGCAGTTTCTTCTTTAACTGGAACCAGATGTTAGAACCCTTCATTTCCTGCACAAATGTTAACATGTTAGGGGATTTGAGCCTCCATTTAGAAGAGGAGGGAGATCATGATAACAGGTATTTTTCTGGATGTCTTGAACAGATTTGGCTTCTCCCAACGGCTTAAGGCTATCACTCATATAGCCACTCGCAAGTTAGATGGTATCTTTTCTAATCAAGATGCCTTGATTGTGGGAGATTGTCTTCCCTTAAGCATTGCTATGTTTAGAGTGCACAAGGAAGCAGTGGTAAAGAGCACACTGGGCAAGGCTTAGAAAATAGAATCAAATCTTGGGAGAGAATTTAGCCGAAGCCCCTATCAAATTCCAAGGAAAAGACCCTAGTGGCCTGGGATCCCTGGCAGAGAATTTTTATTATTGGGTACTGTCAGCGATTGAGGAGGTTGCTCCTCCTGTTAGAACTAATCCAAAGGGTAGGAGGACAACCTCTGCCCGTGGTTTTCAGAGGCACTCAAAGACCTCCAAAGGCAATGTAGCATGCAGGAATAGAGATGAAGATTGTCCCACAATAAGGAAGAAAGAAAGAAACACAAGGAGCTCATTCTTAAATATAAATGTGCAAATAAGGAGGCAAAATCATTATACTTTTCCCTGAGGATAAGATCGGCAGTTAATATCACTAAGGAATTTTTCAAGACGGTACGCACTATCTTGTCACCCCTTACCCATCAGGCGTTAGAAAATTCCCAATATTTCTGTGACAAAGTGTCCGTGTTCCTTAGAGATAAGATCATGAAGTTCTATGCAGATTTTCCAGAACATAATGATAGGCCAGTTGCTTCCTGATTGCAAGAACCCAAGGACAGGACTACTACTCCCGAGTCCCGGCATGGAATGTGTAACTCCTAGTCAGCCTACTGACAACTGTTTAGCCAGGCACTCTCCTATTTTGGTGACAACAATTAAAACCCTTTTAGGACAAGCCACCTCGGGCTTGTTGGATGACCCTTGTCAGCCCAGGGTATTGCAGTTGGTTCTGGACTTAATTGCGGATTCCTTGGAGAAAATCTATTCGCAGGTAGTGGAGTTTGGAGTGTTCCCGCAGTGTTGGAATGATGCGATTGTCATCCCACTCAAGAATAAAATGAACAGAGTCCCAGGTGACTATAGAATCTGTGCACAGTCTCTCTGCTGCCTGCTTTAGGTAACATTCTGGAGAAGCACATCAACAAAGAAGTGACCCAGTTTTTAACTGACCACAAACTCCTTGACCCCTCTCTGGGTTCAGGAGGAATCAGAGCACTGAATCGGAGCTTCTTGTGGCTGCCGATTCAATTTGCAGGCATGCTGACCAGAGAGGTGGGGCCATTCTGGCTATGCTAGATCTCTCTGTGGCCTTTGACATCATCTCTCCATCTCTATTGGTGCAAAGGCTGCGACAGGCGGGGCTGAAAGATGTCACCCTAAACCTATTGGAGTCCTATTTAGTGACTAGGTCTCTCACAGTCAGCTGTGGGTATTTCAGAGCCAACCTATTTCAGCATCCCTGTGGAGTTCCACAGGGGTCATCCCTCAGCCCTACTTTATTTAACTTGTATGTCACCCCCCCTGGTGAAATATGTGCATTCCTTTGGCTTCCAAGTGTCGTCCTATTTGGATCAGACCCATATCATTATTTTCAGCTCTGATGAATGGGAAGGAGTGGCGAACATGTTTGGGGCCTGCATGTCAGAAATCTGCATTTGGATGAGGGAGAACTGGCTTATAATGAATGTGTAGAAGAACGAGTGTGGTTTTGGAGCTGAAAACTTTATCTGGACCAATCGATGGTCACTGGAAACTTGTGGTACTCTAACTGTTTCAGTGGCCACAGCAAAAAATGTGGGGATGATTTTCAAAAACACCTTGACTTTCGACACCCAGGTTAATAGAACAGTGCTTTTGGATCATTAAGACTCTGAAGAAAATTCCTCCTCTTCTTACAAAGGAGCTGAGGGTGGAAGTGGTCATTGCGCTTATCACATCTCGCTTAGACTACTGTAATGCCCTTTACTTCAATGCTAATCAGTATTCATTAAATAAGCTCCAGGTTATCCAACATGCTGTTGCTTGACAGATCCACAATAAAATAGTAAGTATATACAAACACAACTCTATAATTCTTACTTAGCTCTGCTTTTTTCAATACTTAGGTGTAGCCACATGTATGCAGTGGCATTTTTTGAGTATTTTGCAGACTTATGTGTGACTCAAAAATCTTCCACTGGTATTCCCACGTAGACTAGTTTATGAACCTCCTTTTACCAAGCATAGCAGAGTATTCTTGTACTCAAAGGAAAGTGTGAGCCACCTGAAAAATGGGACTGTTCCTCACACCATGTCAAATCATACCATTCTTAACCTCTTGGGTGCTATGGATGTGACATCCACATCCATAGTGCTGGCAACTGGGCTCTATGGATATGGAGGTGACATCCAAGTGTCAAGGCAGGGGTCTCTTCAGTGAAGGGAGCTTCTGCAGCAGCCTGAGGCAGTTTAATTTTTGTGTTAATGTTTATCAGTGGTTATGGCATGCCAATCAGCTCATTTTACTTTTACTTCTTTGTTGCTTAAGGACATATCTCAGCCCCGCAAGCACCAATTTAGTTGGGGAAGGGATCATTGAAAAGGGGAGAATCTGTCCATTCCAATGATATTTCTCACAGCTTGGGGGTTGCCAAAGGAAGGCTGTCCTGAAGCAGGGATCCACCCACTAGACACCAGGGATTTGTTTTTGAATGTTGGAGCTCCCCTCCTAACAATGGGTTTCTGCTCTCTCCCATGGCACAACAGTCTTCCTGCCCCCTGGGCGCATGTAGGAGGTCTTTGGCTCCAATCTGCCTACTAGAGGGGGTGGGGAGAAGCCCACCAGACCCCAATGGCTTTATTTTGCACAAACCAAGAAAGGGTTGAGGGTAGTCCACCCTGTCATAGGGCCATGGACCCATCCCATTGGGGCAATTAAGTCAAAACAAGACCTAAACAACAAAGGTTCAATAAACAAATCTTGTGATATGCAATTTTGAAGATTTAGGTGAAGATAGTGCATATAAGCGCAAAGCGCCAACTGTGGATATCTGGTCGCACTAGACCAGGATAAAGTCATAGGTTCAGGCTGACCACGATGGAGCGCGGGCCAGCTACAGGCACCCACCTTGGCCCACTGAACATAGTACCTTAAATTCTGGTGCGGGGTCTGCACTGCATTGCTTTGTGAGGCTTTGCAGTGGTTCCAATAAGGGCAGAGCACCTTAGGCCCACTTCCGAGGGTCTAGGACTGGGGCGGTACCACTTGGCAGGGCAGGCTCACAGATGGTAGAGTCGAGGTGTAGGAGCAGGTTGGTTGGAAGTCTTTTGTGTCCCTGAGAATTCAGAAAACAGGAGGCCAGTCAGCTGGCCCTTGGAGTCACTTTGGGTACTGGGTTGTAAAGATGCAGGTACAGTTCTTCTCACTCCCAGGCCAGAGGGCAGCAGGCACAGGTCAGCACAGCAAACCAAGAGTCCAGGAAAGTAGCAGTACGTCAGGGTGGCAGCCCTTTCCGCAGGACACTAGTCCTTCTTTCTGGCAGAGTATCCACAGGTCCAGAAGTGTACTGAAGTGGTGGTGTCTGAGATCCAGTATAAATACTTTGGTGCCCTGTTTCTGGAAGGTGGAATAAGCTTCTAGACAGTAGCTTTGAAGTGCAGGGAATCTCCTTCCTCCCCTGCCCTGGCTCCAAGCTGGCTGGAGTGAAAATACAGGGTTGTTAGACCTATTGTGTGGAGACAGGGCACAGCCTATTGTGGTGCTAGTGCGGCTGTGCCTAGCTCCGAGTCAGGGTCAAGTCAAGTCAGGAAATGGACCATTAAGGTCCATCAAGTCACACCATACTTCCATTTTGTGTGGCTGGCTAGAGAGCGTGCACAAGGCCAAGCTGTCACCCACCCCAGATGTGTATTCAGAGACAGGCAGAAGGCACCAAATGGCTAAAGTAAGAAAATGCCAACTTTCTAAAAGGGGTATTTTCAGAATTCAAATTTAAAATCCAACTTTACCATTTTAGTAGAAATCTTCTAAAAAGGTAAATCAGAGGTTAGCATAAAACTACACACTCGCAAGGACATAAAGAAGCAGAGAGATCTGTACCTCTCTAGGTCAGAAGGGATCTGCTCTAACATCTAACAGTGGGAACACTAATTAAAACACTCTGTAACCTCATCATTAGCCATATCTCCCACCACCCCTCCAAGGACCAATGGTGTTCAATTCCACAGGTAGAATTGCAACATCTTAATACTTTCCCATCCCACAGAACGTGGATATCCTTGGCAACATTGAGTTTCTGTCCGTTCCTGATAGGCGATGAATAGGAGGCTTCTTCTGCTCATTAAATCGTCCCATTCTTGTCAAGATTTCTCTCCTAAGGTCTCACTATCTCTTATTCAATAATCCATTCTCTAGCTACAAAACCTTGAGCACACACCTGCAGAGGAGACAACATGAAGAGCAAGCAAAATATATTTCATGTTCAGAAATAAAGGCCTAGTCATGCTTACTTTAATGAAAGCATTTTCAATGTGCACTTCAAATACAAGATATGTGTACATATACCTTCACATTAAATGCAATAAGAATAAATGGGTTAATGGTTATCTATGCAATTTGATTCAAATAAATGCAATAAGTCTTGAGACATAAGTGTAAATATACAGGAGAACTAAATTTCCACTAAATATTAAAGTGCATACGTTCACGAGTCTATGGTTTTACACATTGAATACACTTCGAGGGGTACATTTTAACGTTTCATTCCACGTTAATAAAGTTAAGGCACACAAAGTATATAGTGTTAAATTCCCCCATATACTGCGCTTCTGTAATGTGTAATTGCAGTGCTCCAGTGTGATGCAGAAGAGACAGCCCTATGATAACACAAGAAAAGCATATCAAAGCTCTCCCTCCCAAGTTGCAGTTGGAAGGAGGGGTTATGAAGTATTGAATTACATCAATACCACAGAAAAATAGTAGTAGTGAATGAAGTAGAACGGATAGAGTTAGACACATCCAGAACTCCAAGCTATGGCGTTCTTAGAAAATAGCTCTTTCCTGCTTCCCCCTAAGGCTGATGGTGAATGCTCTTCATGGAATCACCAGTCCCTCAGCAGTTTCAGGACCCCTGAGCAGTTCGAGCTGCTCAGCAACAGCTGGAAAAGTCAAATGTATGCTTATGGGCAGCAGCTAACTGTGGGCTGACATTAAAACAGCGGGCAAGTTGGCTGTGGAAGCATATAGTCTCCGGCTGTCAGGCTGTTGAAATTCATTGTGTCAAGTAACAGGCACCAGTATAAGATGATCTTCTCCAGTGACTATTAGCAGACAGTGGGTAACACAGGCCTGAGTGGAGAAAGTCAGCCCTTTCACGTCTCAGTGACTCAATGAAACAAGTGTCGACCCCTGCCACATGCCAGTGGTATAGACTGCCCTCCTCAATGGATTCCTATGTTATAGAATTCCTTCCTCAAGGGAGTGCTTCCTTACTCTTCTGATACTATAGTATATAGTGTTGTATGCTACATCTTGCACTGTGGCTACTGGAGTTGCAAATCACCTGGGTTTGTTCCCCACGGACAATAGACTGCCCTGCCCCAAGGAGGTAAAATGTATATGTTTCCCAGCTGTGCTGCATTACTGTTGCTATCAGGGCTGGACAGACCTTTAATTTCACTGGGTATTTCCCCAGTGGGCTGGATTTAAACCCCTGGCACACTCCTGTTTACGATTCACTCGTGGCAGAGCCTCCGCAGTCATGACAGAGTCTCTACACTGCTGCCGGAATCTCCGCAATGGAAAACTGCAGTGCGGAGATTCCCTCGCAAATATAGAGACTCTGCCGCGAAGGAGGAGGCTCTGTGTGAATCAGGTCCCTGATACATCTGCGCTCCCTAAGGTTAACTACAGCTGGCACTTTGGGGCTTCAAGAGAGAGACAAACAGCAGGAGGGAGGGGGGAGGTAGAGAGAAAGCGATAGGAGAAAAGAAGTAAGAGAGGAGATAAGAAGAGAGGGAAAGAGAGAGAAAATATAGATGTATGGAAAAGAGAGATCACGTCAGAAGAGGAAGGGACCTAGCCTGATTTGAGCATTTTTGCCACAGCCACTTTTGGTTCCTCAGTCCGGGTCTGGTTCCTACCGTCTAAGATGGTGTGTGATTGCTCGGCGTGGTATTGAGGCGATGTGGAGCAGGTAATACAACCCTTTTGCTGTATGGAGAAACCAAGGGGCATATCAACGAGCGGCAGTGATAATTATCACTGGCCGCCCTTAGCGTGAGAAATTTTATCGCCGGCTAGCAGAAAATTATCGCCATGCTAGCGGTGTATTACCAACGCATAGCGCAATGGCGATAATTATTCCTGTGATAGAGATGTTTTCCATGGAACATCGCTGGTTTTCCAGCGATGTTCCATGGAAAACGGCGATGTCCTTGTTGATAGGGCTGGGTGGTCTCAGCCCTATAATCCTCCACCCATTGGCTAACATTGTTTAGTCAAAGGAAAAGCAGGCGTAAGGAAAGTAGCGATAACCAAGGTTAGCGCTACTTTTCTTATCGCTATGCTTGTTAGCGTGCCCATTGATAATTGGAGAAATGTCGGTTAGCGACATTTCTCCAGTTATTTTGGGACGAAACGCCCACTTTGCATCTCATTAGAAATGCAAAGGTGGGCGTTACGGGAAAGGGCGCTAAGGCAAGGATTCACGCAATAGCATGACCCTGCTGATAAAGCGATAAAATTATCGCAGCTTTTCGTCCGAAAACAGACGCAAAAGCGTAGATAATTTTTTATTGCCGCCTTGTTGATATGCCCCCAAGTAAGGGTCTCAGACGAGTGAACATGCAGGTCATGCTCATGGCTTGCCTGTACCCAGTGTGGTTGATTGGGAGTCAACCTAGAAATTACGGACTCCCCTTGCTATATCCAAGCAGTGGAGAACAACTTGAAAGCATGCAATGTACATCTCAGTACCACATGCTCAGCCCCTAAAAGAGCAGATGAGGAGAGCTGATGGGTGGACTAAAGCCCACATTGTGTCGGTTTCCCTCCAATAGTGCAACAGGAAAGGTTGAGGAATTAGCAGCAGTGCAGTGACTTATATAGGAGGGCTCATTATAAGAGCAAATTGTCTCGAAAGACCTCAAACAATTTACATTTATTTTACTTTAACAATAGACGAGAACTATTACCTCTTCTTCGGTAACAATAACTAGCAGGTAACAATATTTATAGTTTACACTCCATAATTAGGTCAGAAAATTTTTCACCATTGGTTGATAGTCATAGGCATTTTGCAGAGATAAACAAAACGTATTTATATAAAAATAATACAAGAAAAGCAGGCTTTTAGTTTAATTTTCTTCATTTTGTAATTTGCTTATTTCCCAGGAGCTGCTTGATTTCTGTTTTTCATTTTGGGGCATTTTTATTTTACAGAATGTATTCGGCTTATGTTCATCGTTCGCTCTTATTGATGGAAATTTGTTCATCGTTTTTTATGGCCTGTAACATGTGTTCATTCAATTATTAAGCGACATTGCTTCCTTTTTTAGATCGTTTACTTCCTTCGATATGTATTAATGCTCTGTTTTATACACTGATAAGAAATTCATATCTTGGGGAGGAAATTGGAGCTTCCAGTAAAAAACAGAGCTTGGCATCGTAGCTTGGAGAAAGCATTTATGCAGTAATACTGAAAAGCTGTATCATTCGTAGCAAGTGCCATATTCGGTATTTCTGGGCCTGAGCTCATAAATGTGTATAGTTGTTTGTTATTTTGAGAATGGTTAGAAATAATGAGTTCTACCCTTTTTATATTATTCATGCTACCCGGGGACTGCTATACATATAAACTAGGCATCTTATTGAATGTGCATGCGCACACCTCTTCCGTGAAGCAGATCATTTAATACTGGAACGTATTTTTGGGAGGTGAAGTAGTTGAGGAAATATCATTTGTCTTCAGTTTGTTGTTTGTAAAAAATATAATAAGTCAGTTTTAGAATATTAATTTTAAACTATGCACTTGATGCAAACATTTGTTTGTAAAGGGAATCACATAAATAATAACACATAGACAGTTCACTTTTTAAAGATTATTTTTTAAAGGCATCAAGCATTTATATTTTAGAATATTGTGCTGTGAACGCTGCTATAAATCTCTTTTTCTGTGCATTAACAAGTGCCTAATGCAAAATAAAAGGACCTTCAGGCTCGTAGCTAAGTCAATAATGGTAGGGGGCTGTGAGTCTTACATTTCTCATAAAGCAATTGGGTATACTCAACTTAAAAGGATAGTACGGGCTAGGACCACAGTTCGGTGGTAATGAACAGAGTTAGGGGTCTTTTCAGTTATTTTGGAAAGTATGACCAGTCAGCGTGGGGCCTCAGTGGAGATAGTCTAGACTATGTTGTCCACTCTGGTCCAATTCCTCCTCATAACAATGTAGAGCAGAGAGGCACAGGGGAGCAGGCTAGCATAAGCCCATACCTAACATCACCGACCCAGGCTTAGGATATGCAGTGAGAGCATACCTTTAAGTAGCCCAGGCCCATCAGCAGACCCTGCTTGGATGAAGAGAGGAATCAGGAAGGACAGGCAAGTTGAAAACTACAAAATAGTAGAAAATGCTGCCGAATACCTAGCAGTGTGTAATGACTTCAGAGATCTAAGGGGCATATTATCAAGAACGGCGTTAAAATTATCGCCGCTTTAGCGGCAGGAAACTGCAGCTAAAGTGGCGATAATGGGCTTAATAATATGCCCTTGAGAATTCAAATAGAAGCCCAGGTTCACACCAAAACATGGCCTTCTATTGGAATTCTCAAGGGCATATTATCCCGCCTCAAAAAGACAGGTGGAGAATGCCTTTGGGGGCCCGTTGCGGCCCCCGGGGGGTTGGGGAGTGGGGGGCTGCACGTGGGCGGTACGTATGGTACCCCCCTGCATTTGCATGTACAAGGTGGCAGGCACCGCAGGGTGCCTGTCACGTTGTACATTCAATTGCTCAACATGTATTTTCACATTGCGGCGGGTGCTGCTTGCAGCACCGCCCATCGCAATGTAAAAATATGGGATGCGCCCGCCAGTGTGGCGGGCGCATCGTAATTGGTATTGCGGGATCGCCGCACCTATTGCGGGCGGTCCCTTTTGCCAATGCGATGGCGGACAGACTTTGTCCGCCCGCCATCGTAATCGACCATTATGAATGTAATTTTTTTTAGTAAAAACTAGTACCTAAAAGATCAAAACGTCAACCGCGGGCATCAAGTCTCATGAGACTGGGGCAAAGTCAAAACTTATGGATGACCGTGATGGAGAGTAGTTCGAATACATATGCTGTATTCGGCCCGGGCTCAGCTTATCTTTGGACTTAGAAGAAATTTTGAAGAAAAATGCCCAAGAAGGAAACTTCAGCGGGGCTGAGGAGGAGGTGTTGTTGGGGAGCTGCTGGACAAAGTCATGTTGAAGATTTCCACGTTCTGACTTACTCACTTTATTGCAAGTAGAAAATTTCCAGTGGGACGAAGCTGCAGGGCTTCATGAGGCCGGATACCCCTTCCGAGAGGAGCCACTGAACAGGATGTGCTGCTGCAGAGAAGATTGTAGTGGGAGCTACCGCAAAGTCAGGCTGACCAGCAATGCATGGATCGACAAGCAGGTAGGTCCTGGTTTCCTGCTGCTTCTCTGGCAAACTTTTGGTGAGCAACTTTCTACATTCTAAGTTTCAGTTCTTGACTGTTTGGGCACCTATTGCACCTTTACAACTCTTCCAAGGCCCCAAGACTGATGAGGCACTATTTAGAGGGCAGGACTCACTTTAGGCAGCATCCAGGTACAGATTCAAGGTTGTTGGAGCTTGTTGTGCTCCTGTAGCTCAGAACAGGAGGTCAGTCAACTAGCCCCAAAAGTTACTCTGGTTGTCCTGGGATCAAGAATTAAACATTAAGGCAAAACCTCAAGCAGCAGGGCATTTCTTTGAGGTTACAATGCAGGCTTCAATCAGCAGGGTAGTCAGGGGGTGTAGCCACGACTGCCACCAAGATGGCCACATACTTGTAAGGTTCCGGCCTGGCGGTCCCCCATTCGCCACTCGCTGCTGCCAAAGCCCGCATCCTACGACATGAAGCATTGGCTGAGATAGTCACTGACCCGAATCCTGTGATGCTGGTGTCCGGCAGTGAATCCAACACTCACATCGAGAGGAGGGGGAGGCAAATCCATGTGACCAACAAGCCTCGGAGGTCCCGAGACGATAGGGGCCATAGTTGAGCCTGAGGCAGAAGTCGTCCAATCTCATTGATCGCTGCATTCCCCCCTCCACCTCCACACCGCACTACAGGAACAGGCGACCCCGTCCCTCCTTCCTGAGAGCCGCACTGATTGCCTCTCTTGAGAACGGGAGCTGTGGAGGGGAGAGCTGCTGAGGCCCATGGGAGAAGCGGGGGCCGAATAGAATGGAACCTTGTCTGGCTATTTCGGAATGCCAGACGTGGGCCAGACTACGCTTGCAACTGAAGACGGCTCCCTGCGGACGCGACTGGCATCAAGAAACCTCTGCACGCCTGGGCGCAGTGAGAGGAAGCAGGGGTGAGTGCTCTGCCACCCCGATTACATGCTTGTCTCTGCACTGTCTAGCGCGATATAGATACCGCTGCGGCGAACCGCCATTCTACATGGGGGCCTGCACATCAATCGTGCACCTGTGTAGGCCCAACGGCAGGGCAGTAGCACTGGCAGTAAATGATCGTCTGATACAAACCTGTGGCCTCAACACCCTGTTCAGTGCCCTACATGCTGCATCAGTAAAACGCCTGCTATTCTCATATATGCCATTCTCGAAGTAGGAACACAGAGCCACCACTCTGCACAGAGGTCTGACCACTCACCGGGGAAGCACTCCCCATGAAGGGTGAAAGGGTGGGAAGTAAGTTTTGATTTATTAAAAATAATTTGTTAATATATATTAATTAATTGATTGAAAATTAATTATGGAAATTGTGCAATTAATTTTAGGTGCGGGTTGTGGGGTTTATAGGGGTAAGGGGTGGGAAGTCATTTATGTTTAATTAATTAAAAATTAGTTGATCATTAAGATTAATTAATAATTTATATTTAATTAGGGTATTTGTTTATATTTCTTTGTGTGTGGGTTTTACTTTTTATAGGGGTACAGTGTGGGGAGTAAATGATTTTTACTTACTTTATAATTAGTTGTTAAATACTATTAGTTTTTTAATCGAAAATAAGTTTTAATTGTGTAATTAATGTTTTTACCATTTAATTTTAGCTGTAGGTTGTGGATATTATAGGTGTAAATTGTGGGAAGCTAATTTTTATGAGTTTTAATTTGTTTTTTAATTAATAATACTTCTTTAATTGGTATTTAATTATGTTAATTAAGGAAATACATTTAAAAAAATGTAGATGTGAGTTGTGAATTGTGTGGGGCTATAGGGTAGGAAATAAAAAAAGTACATTTATGCAATAATTCATGTTTTTGTTTCTAATTAAAAATATTTATTTGTTTGAACATTATTTTTTATTTTATTTAATATATTTGTAGGTATTTGTCATATGTATTTAACATTATATTGTTTAATACATTTTAATATTAAATATTTTTATATTTTAATTTTTAACATATTTATATATTTTGTTTTTTAAATATTTTTGTTGTTGTTAATATTTTGTTTGTTTTCAATTTTGAACTGACTGGAGTGAGAATATTAATTGTTACCCCTCCGCAATCCAACACTTTCCCTACTGTTAAACTCACTGGAGTGGGAATAGTAAATTGTACCTCTTTGCTATCCAACACTTTCCCTACTGTTGCACTCAGTGGAGTGGAAATAGTCATTTTTACTCCTCCGCTATCCAACACTTTCCCTACTGTTACAATTATTGGAGTGGGAATAGCAAATTTTACCCCTCTGCTATCCAACATTTTCCCTACTGTTGCACTCACTGGAGTGGGAATAGTAATTTTTACCCCTCTGCTATCCAACACTTTCTCTACTGTTGCACTCATTGGAGTGGGAATAGTAATTTTTACCCCTCCGCTATCCAACTTTTTCCCTACTGTTGTCTTCACTGGAGTGAGAATAGTAATTTTTACCCCTCCGCTATCCAACACTTTACCTACTGTTACAGTCACTGCAGGGGAAATAGTCATTTTTACCCCTTGGCTATCCAACACTTTCACTACTGTTGCACTCACTGGAGTGGGAATAGTCATTTTTACCCCTCCGCTATCCAACACTTTCCCTACTGCTGCACTGACTGGAGTGGGAAATGTAAGTTTGAAGATTTTTTAATAGTTTCATGTTTTAATTATGAATTTCTTAGATTTTATGCTATTGGCACACATATATATATATATATATATTTCTAGACTTTGCCCAACAATCCACGATCTCCTGGACAGATGAATGCAGACCCAATTCAGTGCAATGTTATTTATTTTTAGAGAACGCCCTGCACTGCCGCCATTATGCTTTTCGGCCTCCGTGAGGCCTTGATCACATGATGTGCACTTGCGGTGCTTTCACTTATTTAAAGTGCAAGTGCACAACACGTGATAAAATTCACGAACAATCATAGACATAGAAGAACAGTCAAAATGCGTCCACATTGTCATCCTGCATAAAGCCATTGTGTCAATACATGGAATTTCTAATATGAATTCATAAGACAAAAAGCATACTATATAAATACTTATGATAAATATTTAAAAAGGCATAGCATTGTTTAAAAATGTCATACCTTGCTAAAAAGAGCTAAAAATCATCACTAAAAACGACATAAAAGATAGAGGCAAAATGCATTTCTAAAATCATGTCATAAATAGTTAATTAAGCTCACATGCCCTTAGCAGATTCCACAGTTTAAATACTGCTCAGAATGCTACTCCATAATAATGCTTTTTTTGTGAAATTCATCTGCAGTGATTAGACAAGTTCTGCCCAAGTTGGCCTTGGTTGTTACCTATGACTATTACATGAAGTGCAAGTGCATACCATACAAGTGCTGTCACACTATTAAATCACAGCCGTGATTTAAAAAGTATATATGTGACAATTTTACAAACAGTGAAAGCTAAAAACACTCTGTAAGGCAGCAAATAAAACCAACTGAATCTAAAAACCATATCAATGCACAAAGTCAAAACAGTTAAAGGCAAGTAGAAAAATCCTCACTGGAGTTCAAACCATATGGACTTTTACTATCTAACTCCAAGATATAACGAGTTTCCCGTTTCCTTAACATTGATTCCCGGTTGCCTCCTCATCTAAGTGGTAAGACGGCATCCACGACAAAATATTTGAGGTTGTCTAAATTATTGCCATGGGAGTCTTTAAAATGTCTGGCAACCGGGTAAGTGGCATCGCTGTTAGTGGTGACCCTGATGTGCTGGAGTATTCGTTTTTGTACCTGCACTTTAGTACTTCCCACGTACTGCAGGCCACATGAACACTCCAGCACATACACTGCATACTCAGTTTTGCAGTTAAGCATTTTGGTAATGGCTACTGGCTTAGGTTTCAAAGGGGTTACATAGGAGGATTTGCTTATCCCATACTTGCAGGCCCTGCATGTGGCACATTTAATAATACCTTTCCTGGAGTTAAGCCATGTTACAGTGGACCTGATCTCAGGACTGCTCTTTACCAAAGAGTTACTCATAGAACAGGCCTTCCTAAAGGTGATATCAGGGCTTCTTGTGATTTGGCCCCCTAGTGCAGAATCATTTTGCACTAGGGCCCAATTTCTGTTCACAATCCTGTGCAAAGTTGTATGTTTTCGGTTAAATGCCAGGATTAGACGTGTGGGTTGATCTATTTGTTCTTGATTGCTAATCATGGGGGTGACCCTGATTGCTAATGTGTCAGACCTCTCTTTTCTGTTAGTCTTCTCTATAGCATTTCTAAGTATGGCTCTACGGTAACCAATGGCTAAAAATCTGTTTCTACCTTCGCCCTGGGCCTGAACTCACTCAGTCTCTGTGCTGCAAATGCTGTGTATCCGCAGCATCTCCCCATGGGGAATGCTGTGGATAAGGTGTTGAGGATGATGGATTGACACATGCAGAATTGTGTTCCCTGTTGTTGATTTTTTGTGAAGTTTTGTTTCCAACTGATTATCCAACACAAACACTTCTACATCAAGGAAGAGAATAGACTTCTTACTCATTTGAGCCATAAACTGTAAGTTAAGGCTGCTAACGTTGATCTGGTCTATGTATTGTCGGGCACTCTGTTCTGTGCCTTTCCAAATCAAGAACAGATCATCTATATATCTGTACCAACAATAGCACATGTCTAGATAGAGTGTCACAATGTGCCGCCATGAGAACCTGTTCCTCCCAAAGCCCCATATGCAAACAGGCATAGCTTGGAGAAAAACAGGACCCCATGGCAACTTTTCTGACCTGCTGAAAAACCTGATTCTGAAAAAGAAAAAAGATATTTTCTAAACAGGTTAAGATCATAGTAATCAGCATTCTATTGTGCATGTACAGGTACATCGGTCTAGTGTTCAGATAGTACTCAACTGCCTTCACTCCGTCCTTATGGTGAATACTGGTGTACAGTGACGTGACGTCTAGGGAGATGAGTATACAGTCTGCATTCCACTTTACCTCTCATATTTTTTGTAGGAAATCACCAGTGTCCTGGATGTACGACAAGAGTTTTTTCACGTGTTCTTGGAGGAAGAAGTTCACATAACTAGAAGTGTTCTCCATTAAGCTGCCACACACTGATATAATCGGCCTTCCAAGAGGTTTACACAAGTCCTTGTGAATCTTAGGAATAAAATAAATTACAGGTATCACAGGGTGGTAAATTTTCGAAAATTTGAATTCTTCATTGCTGAGTAATCCCGTGGTTTTCCATGCCAGGAGTTTGATGTAAAAGTCATTCGAAGTACCTTTGACTGTCTGCATGGTACTCCTTTTGTAACAATCCCTGTCATTAAGGTGCTTGAGGGCTTCATTAATATAGAGGTTGCGTGGCCACAATACCACGTTACCTCCCTTGTCAGACTGGCGAATGATGGTGTTCTCGTCAGCTTGTAGTCTCTTCATGAGTTGGAAATAGAGATTGTCTTGTTTGGTATATTTTTTTGGAGCTCTTGTTGTGTACAAATATAGTTTCTTGAGTTCAAAGGTGACCTTTTCATTGAACAGATCCAAATTGTCACGTACCATAACTGTACAAAAGGTGGACTTTGGTTTGAAGTCAGTACGTACTGTTCAACTGAGCTCAAGATTGTCAGGACTAGTTCCGCTTTGAACCACGTTGTGCTCGACATGTAGTTGCTGGAGATTATGCAATAGTTCCACATCTCCTGCTGTCAGTGCAGAGGGACTGCCAACTGCCATGGGTGTCACCTCCGTAATTTTTCGATTATGCGTTCCTTGTATAAGATGATATTTGCGTTGTTTTAATTTGCATACACATTTGTACATATCTATGTGCAATTGAGCATAGTCAAAATCACATTCCGGGCTGAAAGTCCCAGAGCTAAAATCTTTTATTCTTCTTCGTTCAGAATCGCATCAGACATGTTGATCACCGTTTAGGAGTCAGTGCTAGATTCATCTGACGCTATTGGTGCTTCCATCTATTGTTCCTTGTCTTTCTGTTGCTTGTCTTGCCGCTGGCAGCCTTGCTGATGTCTTGCCCAGCGTTGTGGATTTTGTCTTTGGCTCTGTTTAACATTTTGCGGATGGGTTCGTCATGTTTGCTTTCTGTCCTGCCGCAGGTAGTCAATTTCTGGGCAAGGGAAGGTTTTGGAAACCCCAACCCCCTGCCGGACCTGATTTGTTCATTCTCTGATTCACTCTCCAATGCTGAACTAAGGTCTGACGTAGAAGTAGATACCAGTGTGTTGCCGCTTGTGCTGGGTTGTGCAGTAGAGAGAGAACCAGTCGTGTCTGCTGCTTTTAGTGCATCGTACTTTTTGGCAAAGGTGAACACGCGCCCTTGCTCGTAGTCCACCTTGTCTCGCTGAAATTTAAAAGCTTTGTGTTTTTATTATTATTTCCTCCTCTTTCTGCAGGTGGTTCAGCATATCTTCACGGAATTGTTGAATCACAGCCGGGACCTCCAATTTGCCGATTTCTTCATTTAAATCGTCAGTTTTAACCTGTAGGGATGCACGGTCACTTTCGGTGTATTTTACTAGAATCAGGACCAATATGCGAGACGATTCCAGGTTGCCCACTCGGCAAGCATGCTGGGGTCAGGGTTCTCATAGCTCTGTGTCAACATTATTCATAACCCCCTGGGGATCCATATATACATATATATATATATATATATATATATATATATATATATATATATATATATATATATATATATATATATATTATATATATATTATATATTACCTACTGGCGGTCGCCAGTAGGTAGTTATAGTTAGGACCCTGTTTCCATAGGAAATCCGCAACATTCTATTTGGAATAACTTTGGCGCCTGTCGACGAATCCTCGCGAAATTTTCAAAATAGGTGGGGCGCTACGCTCCGCTCCTACCCTGAAAGACTCGGGGGGATTCGTCAAGCGGGGGCTGAGAAAAAAGGGGGGTCCCAAAACACGTTTTTCCCATGCATTTTTCCATAGGACCTTTAGACACAGCTACAGCCCGAACGGCTGAACAGAGTTACTTGAAATTTGGCAGAGAGGTAGTCCTCAGGTCAAGGAAGTGCCTTTTGTAGGTCTGGTGTAAATCTGTTCAGTAGTTCCTGAGAAAATAGCATTTAAATCAATATATATATCTGTGGCAGCTTACGGTGCGCTTACCGTGCGCTTACGGTAAGCTTACCGTACACGTACGGTGACGTGCGCGAGCGCGATTCTGATTGGCTGTTAGATCTTAGTAAACATTCGAATCGGTCGAAACCAGGAAGCGGCGGCCGCCATTTTCTCTCTCGCACTCAGACAGGGGGGGAGGCAAAACAAAGGGAAAAAACATATAAAGGAGCTGTATAGACTGCTCCTAACCACCTAGATTTGATGTAGGTGTCCCCTAAGAACCCCCAATTTCAAAAAGTCAATATTTATTTTTTTCGAAAAATCAGCGATTACGCTTACCGTACGCGTACGGTAAAAAAGTGTTAAAAAAAAAAAATAACAATATTCTCCCCACCCGTGTGCAAATGGTGCCCGAAGTGCACCAATTGTGCATGGCATATAACAGTAATGGAAATGTAAATATTTAAAAAAAAAAAATTAACCATACTCTCCCCACCCCGTGTGCAAATGGTGGCCGAAGGGCACCATTTGCGTATGGCATATGTAATTAATGAAAATGTAAAAGTTTACCTTGCACAACGAAGCGCGTAATATGCCCTCCATGTGCGCACGGTGCGCGAAGCGCATCGTGCGTACATGGCCCATCCAGCGTAACGTGGGCACGCGGTGCGCGTAGCGCACCGATGCCCACCGTGCGTGCACGGCACTAACTGCGTAAAGTGGGCGCGCGGTGCGCGCAGCGCACCGTGCGCGCACGGAACGAACTGCGTTAAGTGGGCGCGCACGCCACGAAAGGCGTAAAGTAACTTAGCATTTAAAAAAACGTACAAATTCACTGAAAAAACCATAGGTTTCACACACGTTATAGTTAGGAATTAGCATTTAAAAAACCTTGCAAATTCACTGAAAAAACCATAGGTTTCACACATGTTATAGTTAGCTGGAAATTTTACTGATAACAAACCTATGAAATTCCCCCGTTATAGTTAGTGCAGGCAACTATAACTCACGCGACCGCAATCCTCTGCTGATGACATATGTGTCTTTATGAAAAAAAAATATTTGTAATATATGTATAGCTAAAATTTAATGGAAGAAGACATGGGCAAATAAGTGTCTAAAACAGTATTAGCATCAGCAGAGGATTGCGGTCGCGTGAGTTATAGTTGCCTGCACCAACTATAACGGGGGAATTTCATAGGTTTTTTATCAGTAAAATTTCCAGCTAACTATAACATGTGTGAAACCTATGGTTTTTTTCAGTGAATATATATATTACCTACTGGCGGTCGCCAGTAGGTAGTTATAGTTAGGACCACGTTTCCATAGGAAATCCGCAACATTCTATTTTGAATAACTTTGGCGCCGGTCGACGAATCCTCGCAAATTTTTCAAAATAGGTGTGGGCGCTACGCTCCGCTCCTACCCTGAAAGTCTCGGGGGGATTCGTCAAGCGGGGGCTGAGATAAAAGGGGGTCCCAAAACGCGTTTTTCCCATGCATTTTTCCATAGGACCTTTAGACAGGGCTACAGCCCGAACGGCTGAACAGAATTACTAGAAATTTGGCAGAGAGGTAGTCCTCAGGTCAAGGAAGTGCCTTTTGTAGGTTTGGTGTAAATCTGTTCAGTAGATTCTGAGAAAATAGCCTTTAAATCAATATATATATCTGAGCCAGCTTACGGTACGCGTACGGTGGCGTGCGCGAGCGCGATTCTGATTGGCTCTTAGATCTAAGTAAACATTCGAATCGGCCGAAACCAGGAAGCGGCGGCCGCCATTTTCTCTCTCGCACTGAGAGTGATTTTTAAAATCTAAAGCCCAAAAACATGTAAAGGGGCTGTTTAGACAGCTCCCACACACATAGCCATGTTGAGGGAGTCCCCAAAGATCCCCCAAGGCCAAAAACGGAATTTTTATTTTTTCGGTAATTTCGCCGATTACGCTTACCGTACGCGTACGGTAAAAAATGTTTAAAAAAAAAAAATTATCCACACTCTCTCCACCCCGTGTGCAATTGGAGCCTGAAGGGCACCAATTGTGCATGGCTTATTATAGTTGAGATAAACTAAAATATTTTAAAAAAAAATAATTTAAAAAAAAATTATCCACACTCTCTCCACCCCGTGTGCAAATGGTGCCCGAAGGGCACCATTTGTGCATGGCTTATAAAATATACGAAAAATTAAAATATTACCTTTCAAAACGAAGTGCATCATATGTCCTCCATGTGCGCACGGTGCGCGAAGTGCATCGTGCGTACATGGCCCATCTAGCGTAACGTGGGCGTGCCCACCGTGCGTGCACGGCACTAACTGCGTAAAGTGGCATCAGTGATGTCATTTGAGATGTCATCAGTGATGTCATGAGTGATGTCACTGACCATGTCATGAGTGATGTAACATGTGACGTCATCAGCAGTGCATTGCGGGCGCGCAAGTTATAGTTAGCTGAACTAACTATAACGTGGGAATTTCAATGGTTTTGTACAAGTGAAAAGTCCAGCTAACTATAACACCCCTGAAACCTATGGTTTTTTCAGTGAATTTCTGAGGTTTTTTAAATGCTAATTCCTAACTATAACGTGCCTAAAACCTATGGTTTTTTCTGTGAATTTCAAAGGTTTTTTTAAATGCTAATTTCTAACTATGCCTACAGAGATAGGACATGTGAAGAAAGAAGAAAAAATGCACAGAAAGAAACAAAAGAAGTGCAGAAAGAAGCAACAGAAGTCCTCAAAGACGAAGAAAAGTGCAGGAAGAAGGATAACGTGCAGAAAGAACAAAAAGAAGAGCTGAAAGAAGCCTTGTTGCAATATCATCCTGTACCCTCAACTTTTTCAGACGGATACTGGTGGTAACTGAGTCTGACTAACCAGTCCTAGAGCCAGTGCTATGTTCAAAGACACTTAGAATACAGTGAAAACACCTACATACACTAGGGAACATTATGCGTTGGGGTCCCCCTGTAATTAGCATGACCTCCTCTGTAAGCCCCTAGTATATAATAGGGCATGGGGATTAAAACTACCTCTTAAAACAGGCCACAGGGCGTTTTTGCACACGTTAACTCAGGCCCCGTCCCCTCCCTTCACTAGTGTGTAAACACGCCCTGTGTCCGTTTTTAGTTGGGAGATTAAGTTCATTTGAATCCTGAGGGTCCCTAGGGTCCAACTAGCCCACTAGGTACCTCCAGTAAGTGCCACAGAGCTGCATTGCAGAGAGGTGTAAAAAGTGGCACGGCCTGGACCACCTCTCTGCAATGCAGCTCAGTGGCGCTTACTGGAAGCACTTGGTGGGCTAGATAGCCCCCAGGGGCCCTCAGTATTGAAGGGAAATTATATCCCCAATTTAAAACGTGCCATAGTGCGTGTTTGCACACGTCACCTCAGGCCCCGTCCCCTCCCTTCACCACTGTGTAAACGCGCCCTGTGGCTGTTCTAAGTTGAGAGATTAAGTCCCCTTGAATCCTAAGGGTCCCTAGGGTCAAACTAGACCACTAGGTACCTCCAGTAAGTGCCACAGAGCTACGTTGCAGAGAGGTGTAAAAAGGGGCTTGGCCTAAGAACACCTGTCTGCAGCGCAGCTCCCTGGCGCATACTGGAGATGCCTGTTGGGGGCGCGTTTGCAGAGTGCTGCACGGAGGGGGCATGGCCTCCGGCACGATGCCAGTCTTTTATTTATTTTAATTTTTTAAGAAGGGGGGCTGTGTGGTTCCCCTTCTTATTCTAATTTATTGGCCCTGATGACCCCATCCCCCAGGGCCTGTCTCCTAATTATATTTTTTTGACCCCAATCCCCAGGGCCGGCCACTGTTTTTTATTATTTAAAAAATATATATATTTATAGACACACCTAGGACATGCTGGAAAAACCGTACGTACCTATCACCATGACGATTTGCGTGAAATTCATTAAAAGGCGACTATGCATACAATGAATCCACGTGGAATGTATTTACACCACTAGTGAAGCTCTGACATGTCTGATGCCCTACCGTGCCTAATCCCGGTAGACACCCTTGTCATTTATTTATACAAACATGGGTAGCTATTGACGGGCACATTTAATACACATGCACACCAAGCCATTCAAAGGGGATTCGACAAAAATTCGACCAAAACTATGCAAGAAACCCCCCTCACGGTTAATAAAACACACATCCACTGCCGGATGTGTAATACTTTTTATTTTACTCTCTGGAAAGGGGACGAACATCACTTGAGAGTCACAGCGCGCTCCTGACAGAGCCCAATGCTGTGTTACACCCACCATTGCCTGCCCAGTGCCACACACCTCTGTGTTGTATTCCACTAGCTAGTGCATATGCTATGACAATCTCTAGCCCATGTGCACTGTAACACCACCCCGTGAATATGTCATGCCACACTTGTCTTCGCACGGGTTATATTGCCCCATCTAACGTGCCTTCCTCGATGCCTATGTTATAACGCACAGTGCTATGCCATACATATTACAATCTGGGATCCATATCTTTGTCACAGTGCATATGCAACGTTACACTCCCCAGCACATATTTTATATTACAACTTTAGAGACTAGTTAGGTTACACATCACTGCCCTGTGCATATAACACTCCAAGGCGCATATCGCATAGCACGCGCTAGTGCCTGTGCTATCTCGCGCTCTCCAATGAATCTGTCATTGCGCACAATGTTTTGCATATTATATTTCACGCCCGGTTCATCTTATATCACACTTTTTGGTGCATAGTTTATACCATACACTATATCTAGTTTTCATTTTCAATCGTGCTCTCAGGACTATGTTCTATATAACACTGTGTTCACCTACCCTTTTCAAGGGCATTACATTTTGCGATGGGGGGTGGAGGGTCAGGGGGTGTTTCTGCCAAGTGAGCCCGGAGTCACAGTCACAAACGTCCTCTTCTTCCTGAATAAAAGTGAGATTATGCTGCATACATGTTCATATTTTAAGTAGTTCGCACAGACACAATGTTTTAAAAACAATAAAGTTCCTAATACCCGCCTTCTCTGAGCAGTTAGCTTGCTGCCCCATTCCCCGCCTCCCTATCCTCTGTTGTGTGAATCCATGGACTAGCCTCCTCCCTCCTGCCATGCATGGTCTGATGTGCTGCCACTGCCCTCAATTTAGTATGATGTTCCAGTCCACTCCTCCTGCCCTCCATTGCCCAATTCTATGCCCCATCATTGACCTCCTGCTTAAACTCTGTGCTTAGCTTGCTGCCCCTATTCTCCTTCCCCCTGCCCTCCGATGTCTTTGTGCATGCCCCTGCTCCATCCTTTTTGCCCACCATGTTCCATGGACCTGCCACTCCTATCTACTCTGAGTGTTCTGTTGAGCTGCCACTCCCCTCCCACCTGCCTAGCATTGTCAGATGACTGTAACCTGTCCCTGCCACCTCCACCCTGCCTGTCCACATGCCATGCCCCTATCCTCTTCCTCCTGTCCTACATGGTCCATTGTACTGCCACACCCTTCTGCCCTCCCTGGTCTGTTGTGCTGCAACTGCTCCTCCTGCCTGCCCCGTGTGGTCTGTTGTGAGGCCCCTTCCCCTGAACTTTCTTGTCTGTGCACAGGTCCTGACCCTCCCTTCTATCCTCCATCGTCCTTTGTGCATGCCCCTGCACCCTCCTTCTTGCCCATCATAGCTATTGTGCTGCCACTAACCCTCCCACTTGCCATGCATGGTCTTCTGTGCTGCCATGGCCCCTCCCACCTTCCCTGTGTGGTCAGTTAGCTGCCCCTGACCCCCTCCCACCTTCCCTCCATGGTCTGTGTGTATGCCATCACAGTCTCACTGTTGCTCTTCATGGTGTGTCTTGCTTCTAGTGCCCATCCTGCCTGACCTCCATGGCTATCTTGCTGCTCCTGCCCTGCCCCCTTGCCCCCAGCCCTCTGTTTACATGTGCAGACCCCTACTCCCTCCCTCCTGGCTTGTCTGTTCCATTGTAATGCCCCTGATCCGTCCCTCCTGCCCTTTATGGTCTGTTATGCTGCAGCTTTCTCTCCTGTCTGTCCATTATGGTCAGCTAGCTACCATTGCCTCTTGCCCCTCTGTTCTCTGTTGTCCATGTGCATGGGCCTGTCCCCTCCCTCTTGCTTTCTATGGATTGTTGTGCTGCACTCCCGTCCTGCATGCCCTGTGTGGTGTATTGTGCTGCTGCAAACCCTGATGCCTGCCCTGCAGGGTCAGTTTGGTGCACCTCTCCATGTCCCTCCTGTCCTCTGTTATCCAAGTCCATGTCCCTACCCCATTTCCTTCCATGATCCAATGTACCATACTTGCGAACATTTTGAACTTGGTAAGAGGGAGATTTTGAAAGAAAACTGGGGTATTGATTTTCCCCTTTGAGTTACATTGAAAAAGAGGAGATTGTAGACAGGAGACAGATCAAATAAAGCCCATTTGAGCTTAAAAACATTGGGCGTTTCCTGGCTGAATCGGGTCTGTTGGCATGTATGGTTGTACTACCATTGCCTCTTCCTTCTGCACACAATGGTCTATTACATTGCCACAGCCTCTCTTGCAAGTCCTGTATTGTTGGTTTGTTGCCCCTGACCCCTGTCCACTGCCCTCCATAGTCGGTTGTGCTTCCACGGCCCTTCCTGCCTGCTCAGTGTGGTTAAATTGTTGCCTTTGCACCCTCCTACCTGCCTTCAATTTTCAGAGTCCGTGCCCCTGGCCTCTGCCTCTCAACAGTATCCTAATGAACAACTAGATTGCTAACATTCTATATTTATTACAAAAGTGTGGAACGCCTGACATCATCTTGATGTAATCAAAACTGTAATACCTAGAGCATTTCCTTTAGAAATTACATATATGAGAGGGTCTTATTGGCATCAAAATTATGGTTAGTGCTCTAAAAGACTAAAATAAGGACATATTTTCTGAGTTTTCAAATAGCGACAAAGCACTTTTAAATTATTTGTTATCTTTATGTTTTTTTATCCAGTTGACCACTTGATTAAATGTTGCACTTAGGGGAGAGGATGTGGTGTTACTTCCAGAACTGCAGACTTTGCAACTGGGGAACCAGGTTGAAGTTTCTGCTTCAGCTCGACATTCTGTGATTCTGGTCAAATCACTTAGTCTCCCCATGTCTACAACCAAAATGAATTTGTTCTTGTGTGATGTAACCAATGCTCATGTAAAGCACTCCAATACCTGACAAGTCTGCACTATATAACACTGCAAAAACACAAAATAATAAGTGTTTTGCACATTTCTGTCATTGGGCTATATTTGGGCTACATCTGGGTGATTTTGGGCTACATTTGGGCTCTTTTGTCTCCGGTGGCCATCTTGGGAGATTTATTTGTTATGAAGTTTCCTAATTTCCTCATGTACTGCAGTCTCCTCAGTAGGAAATGCTTTCAGTTTTTTACTTTGATTCCATCATGAAGGTATTCAGATGTGTCACACATTTGCCATAAATTCAGAATGTTAGCACTCTTTAAGCTCATTAGATCACTGTAGTAAAGCTACTGCTCACCAGGGAAAACTGCTGCTGGTATTGAAAGTGCATGTTTCAGTCTGCATGTCAGAATTTTTTAATGAAATAGAAGAGGATTTGAGAAGTCACTCAAAATGTGCCCTAATTTTTCTTTCTGCAGCACTAATCATACTTTTTATGGAAAAATGAACCCCCTCATTTTGTTCCTTTTTAAATTAAATGTTTTAAGAGTTACCACTTTAATCCAAGCAATATGGCTTCAGGTGTGCCATACGTTTATCATAAGTAGGACTGTTAGCGCTCTAGTAGTTCTTTGGAACACTCTGGGAAGCTGCAGTAGAACACAAAGGAATCAACTGACAGTCTCTGCCCTTGTTGGATGTACATGTTTTACTGAGAATGTCAGACTTCATTCTCACATGACTGAGAAAGATAATGTGAATTTACAGAAAATAAGCTCTCAGTTTAGCTTATAGATCACCTTCCAAACCTCTGTGGTAAAAGCATGAGAAAATATTTTCTCTCAATCATGATATCCCAGCAGAAGGCTTTTTCACATGGTGAAATCACCTTAGAACATACCACAATTCCTAAAATGAGTATGGTACCATCAACAAATGATTTATAATGTAACTAAAGTCTTAAAATCTTCTATTAACTGCAATGCTTTTTAATGAGGTGCTATCATGTATATTGGTCCCAAGATGGCTGCCAACACTTCTTGGATGAAGTGCTGACAGCCAATCAGATCTCAGGATGAGATGTGTGGTTAGGCTCCGCCCACATATATATATGCTTTTAAATGCTATTTTCTCAGGAAATACTGAACAGATTTACACCAGACCTGCAAAAGGCACTTCCTTGACCTTATGGCTACCTCTCTGCCAAATTTCAAGTAACTCTGTTCAGCCGTTCGGGCTGTAGCTGTGTCTAAAGGTCCTATTGAAAAATGCATGGGGAAAATGCATTTTGGGACCCCCCTTTTTTCTCGGCCCCTGCTTGACGAATCACCCCGAGACTTTCAGGGTAGGAGCTGAACGGAGCGCCCCATTAGTTTTGAAAATTTCGAGAGGATTCGTCAACCGGCGCCAAAGTTATTCAAAATAGAATTTTGAGATATCCTATGGAAACTAGGTTGTAACTATAACTATCTACTGGCGACCGCCAGTAGATAATATATATATATATATATATTACCTACTGGCGGTCGCCAGTAGGTAGTTATAGTTAGGACCACGTTTCCATAGGAAAACCTCAACATTCTATTTTGAATAACTTTGGCGCCGGTCAACGAATCCTCGCGAATTTCTCAAAATAGGTGGGGCGCTACGCTCCGCTCCTACCCTGAAAGTCTCGGGGGGATCCGTCAAGCGGGGGCTGAGATAAAAGGGGGGTCCCAAAACGCGTTTTTCCCATGCATTTTTCCATAGGACCTTTAGAACGAGCTACAGCCCGAACGGCTGAACAGAATTACTCAAAATTTGGCACAGAGGTAGTCCCTAGGTCAAGGAAGTGCCTTTTGTAGGTTTGGTGTAAATCTGTTCAGTAGATTCTGAGAAAATAGCCTTTAAATCAATATATATATCTGAGCCCGCTTACGGTACGCTTACCGTACGCTTACGGTAAGCGTACGGTGGCGTGCGCGAGCGCGATTCTGATTGGCTCTTAGATCTTAGTAAACATTCGAATCGGCCGAAACCAGGAAGCGGCGGCCGCCATTTTGTGTATTTCACTCTGAAAAAAAAGAGTGAAAACAAGGAAAGGGGGCAATGAGGAGAGTTACAGACCCCCTAACATTTGTAAGGGGGTCAAAGAAGGACAGAAAAGTACAAAAAAAACATTTATTGATTTTAAAAAAAATCACGGGGTACGCGTACGGTAAGCTTACGGTAAGCGTACGGTAGAAAAAAAAAAAAAAAAAAAATGAAAATCAGATTTAAGTGTTTAGATATTAGGGGGCTCTAAAAAGAGCCGTTGTGTTTATGAAATGATTTTTTAGTGGTACCTACAAGTAAGTACCGATGCAGAGTCTAAGGTTCAAGAGGAAGACTCTGTTCCCTTCATCATTGAAGTGCACACCATCTCCTCTATAAATGTCTTGCATGTCATAACGCAAGTTGTTGTGGTAAATGGCACCCATACCATAGTCACGGAGGAAAGCAGAAACAGATTTGTTGACGTGCTTTCTTGCTTTGTCATCGCACCGCGTGCCCACCGTGCGTGCACGGCACTAACTGCGTAAAGTGGGCGCGCGGTGCGCGAAGCGCACCGCGTGCTCACTGTGCGCGCACGGTGCGCGAAGCGCACCGTGCGCGCACGGAACGAACTGCGTTAAGTGGGCGCGCACGCCACGAATGGCGTAAAGTAACTTAGCATTGAAAAAACCGTACAAATTCACTGAAAAAACCATAGGTTTCACACACGTTATAGTTAGGAATTAGCATTTAAAAAACCTTGCAAATTCACTGAAAAAACCATAGGTTTCACACATGTTATAGTTAGTGGAAATTTTACTGATAAAAAACCAATGAAATTCCCCCGTTATAGTTAGTGCAGGCAACTATAACTCACGCGACCGCAATCTTCTGCTGATGACATATGTGTCTTTATGAAAAAAAAATATTTGTAATATATGTATAGCTAAAAATGTATGGAAGAAGACATGGGCAAATAAGTGTCTAAATACAGTATTAGCATCAGCAGAGGATTGCGGTCGCGTGAGTTATAGTTGCCTGCACTAACTATAACGGGGGAATTTCATTGGTTTTTTATCAGTAAAATTTCCACTAACTATAACATGTGTGAAACCTATGGTTTTTTCAGTGAATATATATATATATATATATATATATATATAATATATATATATATATATATATATAATATATATACATATATATATATATATATATATATATATATATATATATATTCACTGAAAAAACCATGGGTTTCACACACGTTATAGTTAGGAATTAGCATTTAAAAAACCTTAGAAATTCAATGAAAAAACCAAAGGTTTCACACATGTTATAGTTAGCTGGACATTTCACTCGTAAAAAACCAATGAAATTCCCCCGTTATAGTTAGTTCAGCTAACTATAACTCGCGCGCCCGCAATGCACTACTGATGACGTCACATATTACATCACTCATGACATGGTCAGTGACATCACTCATGACATCACTGATGACATCTCAAATGACATCACTGATGACATTATCCTTGTGACAGAGTGGTAGACCTCCTCTCACCCTAATATAACCTTTGATACAAACATTCAAAAATAGAGACTAAAATTTTCAAAAAAATGGACATACCAATAACAGTTACAACAACCTATTCAGTAATTCTAAGATCCACATACACATCCACTCATCCACCAACAATCCTATACAGTCACTCATACATGTACTCACACATCATATGTACTCATACACCTAAACATCCTGTAACACAATCCCACTCATCCATAGAGTTACTCACACATAGTCACTCATGCTAATAAAGAATCAAACATCCATTTACTTGCATATACAGTTATACACACACCACCACACTTACTTTTACAGAAACTTACACATACTTAGTCTTTTAAACAATCACTTATAGAAACACATACTTATTCATACAGGAACTCTTCCAATCTCTCACTCTCACATATACTCACTTATAAACACCAATAGTCACATATACTAGTTTAAAACATATATAGTTACTTATGAAGACACTATTGAGACAGTCATTCACTCACTAACACACCCATGCACACACTCATCCACCCATACAGTCCTGCACACATGCTGTCTTCAACACATACAAACAGTGAGTCACTCATTCATGCATCTATGCACTACGTAATACCCCCCACCGCACCATGAAGACACTCAGACACTCATACTGATACTCAAAAAACCAACTATTAACCTATATAGACACTCATGTAGCTACTCACCAACCCATGCAGCCACTTATATACAAAGTGAGAGACTGATACAGGTATTTACACATTTAAACATTACTCACTAAGCCATGTATTCAAAAAGATACACTTAATCAGTCAGTTATACAATCAATTTTTCAGAAACAAATCATCAATTTAGACACTTATATACTCATTTATTCTTCCATCGACCTTGAGATATACATATATAAAACATATTTAATTTTCAGAAAAACACACATTCACTGGATGATGTCATCAGTGATGTCATTTGAGATGTCATCAGTGATGTCATGAGTGATGTCACTGACCATGTCATGAGTGATGTAATATGCGACGTCATCAGTTGTGCATTGCGGGCGCGAGAGTTATAGTTAGCTGAACTAACTATAACGGGGGAATTTCATTGGTTTTTTACGAGTGAAATGTCCAGCTAACTATAACATGTGTGAAACCTTTGGTTTTTTCATTGAATTTCTAAGGTTTTTTAAATGCTAATTCCTAACTATAACATGTGTGAAACCCATGGTTTTTTCAGTGAATATATATATATATATATATATATATATATATATATATATATATATATATATATATATATATATATATATATATATATATATATTCAGCTCTTACTCTCATAAGGAAAGACCAGCACTCTTGTTGTAGATTAAATCCTTGTTCTGGACTAACACTTCATGGGCTACCATTTTACATTTTAAATCCACTGTAAAGTTTCAGCCCTTCCCCCATTCTGCTGAATAGCATTTTCCATAGTAACACTTTCTGCAACATTCAACAGTATTGGCAGGTCACAAGTTCAACATATTTTCAAGTTCAGCACAGTAGCTTACAAATGCAAATAGCAGGTGTGGTTGACTTTTACAAAATATTAGTTACTCCTATCAACTGTACCTTTCAAACATTTTTTAATAACCAATAAGAAACATGTTTCTTTAGGAAAAGTAACATGCATCCTATATTTGAGTGTGCAATGTTCATGAACAGTCAATCAGTTATCTGTGTTTTCAAAAACAGCATCTTGTCCACCATTTCAGAAAGCTCTCATTCTACCATCTGATTACCTGAGCTACAGACATCTTTTCATTCCTTCCAGACATCTCTTCAAAATGCTTCCAGTATGGATTGTAGGGCACAGCAATGTTTTCTGGTGCAAAAGGTATGCTGAACACAGAGCTATTGACAAAGACCTAGGTTTGCAAAATGTAGATATTAAATGGATTGCACAGAGAGGATTAAAGCAGCATCAGTTGATGCCTTTGGTTGAAACCTTTTTGCATCTCAAACCCCCTGACCTCATGTTGTGCACTGTGGTGGCAATGACCTAGGCACATTGACTGGAGTAGGACTGGAAATGCTCATTAAGGATACCTTTGCACAATTGATGTTGCTTTTGCCTCAAACTGTCTTTGTATACTCTAATATATGCCAAAGACAGAAATGGAAGTGGTCAAATCAATTCTGTCCACAGTTTGAGAAAGCTTGGAAGAATGTCAATAAAGCTGTTTCTGCTTACCTCAGAGACCATAGGATGGGCTCCCTCTATAGCAACAATTTACGTTTTGATATGGATGACATATACAGAAGTGATGGAGTTCACTTCACAGACGAAGGAAACAGAGTGTTTCTCAACAACCTTAAGCTGTGCGTCCTCACTTACATGTAGCTTCAACACAGTCAGAATGAAAACAAGGGCTCTTTTTAAAGCCACCCTATAACCCAACAGTAAATCTTATTTTTTTTTTTAAACATAGATATTTAAAAAAAAAAAATTGTGTATTCGCAAACCCGTCCCAAATCCGCAAAAAAAACCACAAATTCAATGTACTACAACACAATACACTTTTCAAGTTTAACTTTTTTTTATATACATTACTACTAAGTCAAAGAAATGTGATTATAAACTTCGACCACACTAACTCTATATAAAAAGTTCACAAATGCAACAGTACCATCTAAATTAAATACTATTAAATTATGTATTTAAGGGGGATCCACAAATCTACCGTGACATTACACGGGGGTCCGAGCTGACAGAAAGCAAACATGCCTATACATTTTGTGCCATTTGACATATCCCCATGACATTTCCCCCCAAAAATGTGCAAGTGAATCCTGTTGTGCCTGGAAAGCTTCAGGAGGGGGCCAGCCTGAGCCGCAAGAAGTACCCTACTGCACGTGTGCAGGCTTTGCGGAGATGCCAAGCGACATGAGCCGCGCCAAAGCAGGTATGCCGTTGAAGGACAGAAAAAACAGCACGAGCAAGAGTGCTGCTAGCGCAACCCACTGTGGAAATAATTTTTAATTTGGAGCAAGTATTCGGCGCCTCACTAGAGGAAGATATTCATGCACCACAACTTCCAGCAGGCCACGCAATTGGCCACGCCCACGGAGGCGGGAAGAACACTTAAACACTGGTGTAATTGAACGCTGCCTTTTCCTTGTCTTCAGTATGCCGTAGCCCCTGAGGAAGTGGTTTTACATGAAACGCGTTGGGCAGGTGAACTAAGCTGTGAGGCAATACTGATGTTCGAAGTCTGTGTGCCCTTCAAAGATTAAAAGGCGAATATCTACGTACCTGGTGTGGTCCTTCTTTCAGCAGGCATCTGTGAGACATTGATTCGTAGCGGCCCAGCCTGAGCCGCAAGAAGTACCCTACTGCACGTGTGCAGGCTTTGCGGAGATGCCAAGCGACATGAGCCGCGCCAAAGCAGGTATGCCGTTGAAGGACAGAAAAAACAGCACGAGCAAGAGTGCTGCTAGCGCAACCCACTGTGGAAATAATTTTTAAATTGGAGCAAGTATTCGGCGCCTCACTAGAGGAAGATATTCATGCACCACAACTTCCAGCAGGCCACGCAATTGGCCACGCCCACGGAGGCGGGAAGAACACTTAAACACTGGTGTAATTGAACGCTGCCTTTTCCTTGTCTTCAGTATGCCGTAGCCCCTGAGGAAGTGGTTTTACATGAAACGCGTTGGGCAGGTGAACTAAGCTGTGAGGCAATACTGATGTTCGAAGTCTGTGTGCCCTTCAAAGATTAAAAGGCGAATATCTACGTACCTGGTGTGGTCCTTCTTTCAGCAGGCAACTGTGAGACATTGATTCGTAGCGGCCCAGCCTGAGCCGCAAGAAGTACCCTACTGCACGTGTGCAGGCTTAGCGGAGATGCCAAGCGACATGAGCCGCGCCAAAGCAGGTATGCCGTTGAAGGACAGAAAAAACAGCACGAGCAAGAGTGCTGCTAGCGCAACCCACTGTGGAAATAATTTTTAATTTGGAGCAAGTATTCGGCGCCTCACTAGAGGAAGATATTCATGCACCACAACTTCCAGCAGGCCACGCAATTGGCCACACCCACGGAGGCGGGAAGAACACTTAAACACTGGTGTAATTGAACGCTGCCTTTTCCTTGTCTTCAGTATGCCGTAGCCCCTGAGGAAGTGGTTTTACATGAAACGCGTTGGGCAGGTGAACTAAGCTGTGAGGCAATACTGATGTTCGAAGTCTGTGTGCCCTTCAAAGATTAAAAGGCGAATATCTACGTACCTGGTGTGGTCCTTCTTTCAGCAGGCAACTGTGAGACATTGATTCGTAGCGGCCCAGCCTGAGCCGCAAGAAGTACCCTACTGCACGTGTGCAGGCTTTGCGGAGATGCCAAGCGACATGAGCCGCGCCAAAGCAGGTATGCCGTTGAAGGACAGAAAAAACAGCACGAGCAAGAGTGCTGCTAGCGCAACCCACTGTGGAAATAATTTTTAATTTGGAGCAAGTATTCGGCGCCTCACTAGAGGAAGATATTCATGCACCACAACTTCCAGCAGGCCACGCAATTGGCCACGCCCACGGAGGCGGGAAGAACACTTAAACACTGGTGTAATTGAACGCTGCCTTTTCCTTGTCTTCAGTATGCCGTAGCCCCTGAAGAAGTGGTTTTACATGAAACGCGTTGGGCAGGTGAACTAAGCTGTGAGGCAATACTGATGTTCGAAGTCTGTGTGCCCTTCAAAGATTAAAAGGCGAATATCTACGTACCTGGTGTGGTCCTTCTTTCAGCAGGCAACTGTGAGACATTGATATATATATATATATATATATATATATATATATATATATATATATATATATATATATATATAATATTCAGCTCTTACTCTCATAAGGAAAGACCAGCACTCTTGTTGTAGATTAAATCCTTGTTCTGGACTAACACTTCATGGGCTACCATTTTACATTTTAAATCCACTGTAAAGTTTCAGCCCTTCCCCCATTCTGCTGAATAGCATTTTCCATAGTAACACTTTCTGCAACATTCAACAGTATTGGCAGGTCACAAGTTCAACATATTTTCAAGTTCAGCACAGTAGCTTACAAATGCAAATAGCAGGTGTGGTTGACTTTTACAAAATATTAGTTACTCCTATCAACTGTACCTTTCAAACATTTTTTAATAACCAATAAGAAACATGTTTCTTTAGGAAAAGTAACATGCATCCTACATTTGAGTGTGCAATGTTCATGAACAGTCAATCAGTTATCTGTGTTTTCAAAAACAGCATCTTGTCCACCATTTCAGAAAGCTCTCATTCTACCATCTGATTACCTGAGCTACAGACATCTTTTCATTCCTTCCAGACATCTCTTCAAAATGCTTCCAGTATGGATTGTAGGGCACAGCAATGTTTTCTGGTGCAAAAGGTATGCTGAACACAGAGCTATTGACAAAGACCTAGGTTTGCAAAATGTAGATATTAAATGGATTGCACAGAGAGGATTAAAGCAGCATCAGTTGATGCCTTTGGTTGAAACCTTTTTGCATCTCAAACCCCCTGACCTCATGATCGTGCACTGTGGTGGCAATGATCTAGGCACATTGACTGGAGTAGGACTGGAAATGCTCATGAAGGATACCTTTGCACAATTGATGTTGCTTTTGCCTCAAACTGTCTTTGTATACTCTAATATATGCCAAAGACAGAAATGGAAGTGGTCAAATCAATTCTGTCCACAGTTTGAGAAAGCTTGGAAGAATGTCAATAAAGCTGTTTCTGCTTACCTCAGAGACCATAGGATGGGCTCCCTCTATAGCAACAATTTACGTTTTGATATGGATGACATATACAGAAGTGATGGAGTTCACTTCACAGACGAAGGAAACAGAGTGTTTCTCAACAACCTTAAGCTGTGCGTCCTCACTTACATGTAGCTTCAACACAGTCAGAATGAAAACAAGGGCTCTTTTTAAAGCCACCCTATAACCCAACAGTAAATCTTATTTTTTTTTTTAAACATAGATATTTAAAAAAAAAAAAATTGTATATCCGCGAACCCGTCCCACATCCGCAAAAAAAACCACAAATTCAATGTACTACAACACAATACACTTTTCAAGTTTAACTTTTTTTTATATACATTACTACTAAGTCAAAGAAATGTGATTATAAACTTCGACCACACTAACTCTATATAAAAAGTTCACAAATGCAACAGTACCATCTAAATTAAATACTATTAAATTATGTATTTAAGGGGGATCCACAAATCTACCGTGACATTACACGGGGGTCCGAGCTGACAGAAAGCAAACATGCCTATACATTTTGTGCCATTTGACATATCCCCATGACATTTCCCCCCAAAAACGTGCAAGTGAATCCTGTTGTGCCTGGAAAGCTTCAGGAGGGGGTCAGGGGTCAAGCGGAGGCCAAGAAAAATGAGCTAACACAATTAAGTTTTCCCATGTTAATTCCCGTAGGACTTGTCAACGTGGCTACAGCCCAAACCGCGGGACAGAATTACACCAAATTTGGCAGGAAGGTAAATTTGGTTATACAGATTCTGCTTTTTCTTATTTGGCGTAAATCTGATCAGTAGTTTTAGAGAAATTGTAGAGAATCAAGATAGTGGCCATAATGACGTCACAAAGAATGATAAGCTTGTGCACGGAAATGCAGAGCTCTGATTGGCTGTCCACACCTCAATAAGGAAGTGTTGGCAGCCATCTTGCGACTCGTTGTTACAGTCCCCAAAAAACTATGTAAAAAAAGAAAAGGAGGCAGGGTAGGAATATCCTGACCCCCAAGACCTTGTTTTTGGAGTCCCCTGGTAACCAACCATGGCATAAAAGTATTTAAAAAGAAAAATCCACAAATTTGCAGCAAAGAAAAACAAGCGCAGGCTTGTGCACTTGCTTTCGAATTAGCCCCCGGGTGGACCAGGTCACGGAGGCATGTTCATATATTTAAAATTTAAAGGCACGGGGCCCCACTCCTTGGGCATTTGTATGCCCCAGGGACAACCAGCTTCCTGATATGCAGATATGCAGGCAGGGAAAGAGATGAAATACTTGCTCCTGCACGGAGGGAGCTGCCTTTCCAGCAGCCTTCTCTGTGCAGCAACTATGCCGGCTGCTGCAGGAGGTGGAGAGCTGGCTGGGTCCATGGAGGACTTGAGGATTCCCCGTGGTCAAAGAAAAAAGAGAAGAAAGAGGCAGAATAAATGCCAGAAAAGAGCAGAAAGAGGCAGAATAAAGATCAGAAACAAGCAGAAAGAAGAAACAATTAAGGTCAGCAATGAGCAGAAAGGGGCAAGATAAAGGTGAGAAACGGGCAATAAGAGGCAGAATTAAGGTCAGAAACAAGCAGCAAGAGGCAGAATAAAGGTGAGAAAGGAACAGAAAGAGACAGAATAAAGGTTCAAAATGAGCAGAAAGAGGCAACATAAGGGTTAGAAACAAGTAGAAATAGGCAGAAAAAAGGTCAGAAAGGCGCATAAAATGGTCACCAACAAGCAGAAAGAGGCAAATTAAAGGTGAGATCAAAGCAGAAAGAGGCATAATGATGGTCAGAAATGAGCAGCAAAAGGCTTAATAGAGGACAGCAACAAAAAAAAGAGACAGATTAAGGGTTATAAATGAGCACAAAGAGGCAAAATAAGGTGAGAAATGAGCAGAAAGAGGCAAGATAAAGGTGAGAAAAGAGCAGAAAGATGCAGAGAAAGGTCAGCAACAAGCAGAAAGAGGCAAATTAACAGTGAGAAACAAGCAGAAGTAGGCAAAAAAAAAGCCAGAAACTAGCAGAAAGAAGGAAAATAGAGGTCAGAAATGAACAGCAAGAGGCAGAATAAAGGTCACAAACAAGGAGAAGGAGGCAGAGTAAAGGTCAGGAACGAGCAAAAGAGGCAAAATAGAAGTCTGAAACGAGCAGCAGGAGGCAGAATAAAGGTCAGAAGCGAGCAGAAAGAGTCAGAATGAAGATTAGGAAAGAGTAGGCAGAACCTAAATTAATGTTAGCAATGAACCAAAAGAAGTAACATAAAGATGAGAAATGAGCAGAAAGAGGCAGAATAAAGGTCAGCAACCAGAAGGGAGAGGCAGAATCAAGGTCAGCAACGAGCAGAAATAGGCCAAATAAAGGTGAGGAAAGAGCAGAAAGAGGCAGAATAAAGGTCAGAAACAAGCAGAAAGAGGCAAAAATTAAGGTGGAAAACGAGCAGCAAGAGACAAAATAAAGGTGGGTAATAAGCAGAAAGATGCACGGTCAAAGGACAGAAATGAGCAGAAAGAGGGATAATAAAGGTCAAGAATGAGCGAAAAGAGCCAAAATAGAGGTCAGCAAAAAGCAGAAAGAGGCAAAATAGAGATCAGCAATGAGCAGAAAGAGACAAAATAACGTTCATGGATGGGCACAAAGATGTAAAATAGAAGTCAGCAACAGGAAGAAAGGCAAAATGAATGTCAGAGACGCGCAGAAAGAAGCAAAATAGAGATCAAAACTATGAAAAAGAAGCAACATAAAGGTTAGAAATGAGGGAAAGAGTAGGCAGAAGCTAAATTAATGTTAGCAATGAACCAAAAGAAGTAACATAAAGATGAGAAATAAGCAGAAAGAGGCAGAATAAAGGTCATAAATGATCAGGAAGAGGCAGAATAAAGGTCAGCATTGAGCAGAAAGAGGCAGAATAACAGTCAGAAACTAGCAGAAAGTGAAGATAAAGGTGAGAAACGAGTAGAAAGAGGCATAATAAAGGTCAGAAAAGTGCAGAAAGAGGCCGAACAAAGGTCAGCAATGAGCAGAAAGAGGGAAAATTAAGATCAGCAAAGAGGTGAAAGAGGCAGAATAAAGGTCAGAAACGAGCAGAATGAAGCAAAATAAAAGACAGCAACAAGCACAAAGAGGTAAAACCAAGGTGATAAATGAGCAGAAAGAGGCCATATAAAGTTGGAAATGAGCAGAAAGAGGCAGAATAAAGGTCAAAAACCAGAAGGGAGAGGCAGAATAAAGGTCAGCAATGAGCAGAAATAGGCCAAATAAAGGTGAGTAAAGAGCAGAAAGAGGCAGAATAAAGGTCAGAAACGAGCAGAAAGAGGCAAAATAAAGGTTATAAAGAAGCAGAAAGGGGCAAAAACTAAGGTGGAAAACAAGCAGCAAGAGACAAAATAAAGGTAAGTAATAAGATGCAAGGTAAAAGGACAGAAATGTGCAGGAAGAGGGATAATAAAGGTCAAGGATGAGCCAAAAGAGCCAAAATAGAGGTCAGCAAAAAGCAGAAAGAGGCAAAATAGAGATCAGCAATGAGCAGAAAGAGACAAAATAACGTTCATGGATGGGCACAAACATGAAAAATAGAAATCAACAACAAGAAGAAAGGCAAAATGAATGTCAGACGCGCAGAAAGAAGCAAAATAGAGATCAAAAACGATGAAAAAGAAGCAACATAACGGTTAGAAATGAGGGAAAGAGACAAAATAAAGGTCCAAAATGAGCAGAAAGAGGCAAAATAGATGTAACAAACAAGCAAAAAGGCAAAATAAGGGTCAGAAATAAGTATAAAGAGGCAAACTAGAGGTTCGAAATGAGCAGCAGGAGGCAGAATAAAGGGCAGAAATTAGCAGAAAGAGGCAGTATAATGGTCAGAAACAAACAGAAACAGGCAGAATAAAAGACAGAAATGAGTAGGGAAAGGCAAAATTAAGTTGAGAAACGAGCTCAAGGAGACAAAATTAAATTCACCGAAAAAACAAAGGTTACAGGGACGTTATAGTTAGACTCAGATGTCACTCATACAAGACCACATAAACTCAGCAGTTAGATACCTGAGCTAACAATTACTTATGTCCTCGCAATCAACTGCTTATGACCTCACATAATACACCCCTCATGACATGGTTTTGTATGAGTCAAATCTGAGTTTAACTATAAGGTCCCTGTAACCTTTGTTTTTTTCTGTGAATTTCTAAGGTTTTTCTAATTCCATTTTCTAACCATAACATCCCTGTAACCTTTGATTTTTCCAATGAATACACATATATATAAAAATATATATATATATATATGTATATATATATATATCCAGCAAAAGAAATGCGCCAAGCCCAGTTCCTGACAAACACACTTTTATTTTCATTGATGTA
Source organism: Triturus cristatus (assembly GCF_964204655.1). Taxonomy (NCBI): domain Eukaryota; kingdom Metazoa; phylum Chordata; class Amphibia; order Caudata; family Salamandridae; genus Triturus; species Triturus cristatus. The sequence goes on from NC_140588.1 coordinate 518,829,467, forward strand.
GGCACAAGCATCACATGATGCACCTGACGCGTTTCAGCATTCTGCTTTTCTCAAAGGATTTGCCATCACGTGTGCGCAGTGTCCCAGGTGCATTAAGGAATTGCGCCCATGTCAGGAACCTGCCTAACAAAGGCATACACCTCCTCCGGCTCCCTTTCTCGCCAACATGTTGCAATAATCGCCGGCATTCCATAGGCTTGCAAAGGGGCGAGCGGGTCATGCCCCCCTAATTCAATGTCCAAAAGCCACCGCTGTCGTCGGGGGCCCCCAACCCTGCAGGGCAGGCCTGGCTATATCGGGAGACAGAGCTTCCCGACAATTAACATCCAGCAAAAGAAATGCGCCAAGCCCAGTTCCTGACAAACACACTTTTATTTTCATTGGCGTAGGCACAAGCATCACGTGATGCACCTGATGCGTTTCAGCATTCTGCTTTTCTCAAAGGATTTGCCATCACGTGTGCGCAGTGTCCCAGGTGCATTAAGGAATTGTCTCACTCTTGATGTACTGCATCTCCCATAATTCACCTCCAGCCCTGGTGAAATCACGGTTTCACACTTTTATTTTCATTGGCGTAGGCACAAGCATCACGTGATGCACCTGACGCATTTCAGCACTGATTGTAATGTCTGGAAGAAAGCTATGTTTAGTTTAATGGGTATATTTACAAAGAAATATAATAACTTAGGCAGGAAGGTCATTTTAACGACCGCAAGTCGATCCGCAAGAGAGAGCGGCAAGTGTGCCCATCTCTCCGCCTTCTCGGTCACATGTGTGATGGTCCGGCCATAATTCTCCGCAACTACCTTTTCAGGGTCCCTGTGCAGCCAGACCCCTAAATATTTTACCAGTTCCTGAGTCCACGTCAGAGGTACGTCTAGGTCGATTTCTTTGGTACCAGCCATCAACGAAAACACCACGGACTTTGACCAGTTTATTCCCAGGCCTGAATAGCGCTCAAATTTCACATATTCCCGCAAAAGGGGCGGTAGAAAAACAGCAGGCTCCAGGACATAGAGCATCATATCGTCCGCATATAATGAAACCACCAGCGGCCTTTGCCTGAATCGCAAGGCCACATGTGCATGAAGCTGTCTGACCTTACACACCAAGGGTTCCAAAGCCAACAAGAAGAGCATTGGTGATAATGGGCATCCCTGCCGCGTGCCCCTTTCTATAGGAAGCGCCGGGGAAACCCACCCATTGACCCGCACCCTTGCAGCTGGATCCATGTATAGGACCTGCAACCATTTAAGAAAAAAGGAGGAAAGCCCATACGTTTCAGTACCGTAAACATGAAGTCCCACCGGAGGGAATCAAATGCCTTTGCGGCATCAAGCACAGTACGCAGATTATGAGTGGTAGACCTAGCAGTCACAAACCCAGACTGGTCTGGCAAGATCAACAAAGGGACCAATGTCTGCAGGCGGGTGGCAATCATCTTTGCTAACATTTTGGCATCAATATTTATAAGAGAAAGGGGCCTGTACGACTCGCAGTGGTTGGGAGGCTTGCCAGGCTTTAGCAAAGTTACTATTAGAGCCTCGCGTAACGTAGGCGGGAGCCGCCCTGTATCATAAGCTTCCGCAAATACTGCCAAAAGGCGAGGTGCTATGTCATCAACATACATTTGATAAAATTTGCTAGGGAATCCATCTATACCAGCCGCTTTACAAGTGGGTAACGCCATAATGGCGAGTTTGACAACTTCCTCATCAAAGGGCTCACTAAATATTCCCTGTGCGCATTGGAGAGCCACCCCAACGCCACATCATCCAGATAAAAGTCTATTTCTTCTGATGAAGTACCTTCCTTAGCAGCATATAGAGTAGTATAGAAGCGGAACACAATATCAAGAAGCTCAGAGTTCAAATAATGTGCTTCCCCATCCTCATCTACCAATTCCTTGATGTGATCCTGACTACGGGGCTCCAACAATTTCTGTGCCAATGAGCGACTCGGACGTCCGACCTCACCATAGTAACGAGCCATCGCACGCCGAGAATGATGCTGCAACTCCTGATCAACTGTATCATTATACTCAGAGACCAGGTCCCGAATTTCAGCCACTAGAGTTGGCGAGGGGTGCGACTCGTAATCCCGCTGAAGTGTGGAAATTTCAAGTGCCAGCCTATGAATCCTGCGCCTAATATCCTTCAATGTCCCAGCCTGCTCTTCAATACATGCACCCCGCACCGTCGCCTTAAAGGCCTCCTATAAGGAACCCACGCTATCCCCGGTCCCTTCATTCTCCCGGAATTATTTTGGAATAGCTGCCCCAATAGTCTGCTTATAAACTGGGTCCACAAGTTCAGAAGGTTGCAGTCTCCATGCAAATGGCGGTCTCTCACAAGGGGGTATCTGTAGTGCTAGTACCACTGAAAAGTGATCCGATAGTGTGCGTGGTTCATGCAGCCCAAGTCCCAACCAGTTCAGACACCAGCCAGTAATCAAGGCGGGACCAAGTCCCATGCACCGAAGAGACAAACGTACTTTCTGTGCGCCCCGGGTGCTGGAGCCGCCAAATATCCAATAAATGGCCTGCATCCAGGAGTTCAAGAAGAGCCTCCGCTGCCTTTTTGCCTCTGCCTGCAGTCTTTCCCGCTCTATCTATGGTGGCGTCCAGACACACATTAAAATCCCCTCCCCAGATTATTTCCGCAGATGGAAAATTTTGGATACAACACTACACATCTGAAAGAAATGAGGGGTCATCCATATTTGGCCCGTAAACATTAACCAATAAAACCAGCTTATTTCCCATTTGGCCGTACATAATCACCACTTGCCCCTGGTCATCCGCATCCATTTTTAGTAATGTGAAATTAGTTCCTTTTTTCACAAGGATCATCACCCCTCGTGAATACGTTGAATAGGACGAATCAAGTCGTACTGCAGCCCATTTCGCACCTACACGCTGCGCCGAAGTTTTAATTAAGTGCGTCTCTTGAAGAAAAGCCACAGACACTCCCAATCTATCTAATTGAGCAAACACTAAGCGAATTTTTTGGGGAGAATTAAGACCACGGACATTCCAAGTGACAAACTTAGTTACATTACTCTCACTATGCATCGATCAGTCAGAGAGACACGCAATGCTATGCCATCAGCACACACATATATTGCAATATTCTGGTGTACTACACAATCCCACCCAACCCAACCCGCCCCCATCCCCAACCATACCCCCCACCCACTTCGGCTACCCCAACTCACCAAAGCCATCCCAAGTGTGACTAACCAAACCCCAAAAAACGTTCCACAACTTCGCATAACGTGGGGTATTCCCATATGGGGGTGTCAGAGTGCTACAGTCCTCCCACAGCGTATGAGGTGGCTGATCAGGTCTATTACCTGTGTTACAGTGTACATTCAAATACTCAAAAACTTGAGGCATCCCCAACCTGTGTTAGCTCATATTGACAGCGCATCCAGGCATTGCCAGCCCCATGTCGAACAATAACAATACCCATTCATAGTTGGCAAACCATTAGGGAACATTGCTATTCAGCACACTATTATTACATCCCAACGTCAAGGCCATGATGATCAGTCGGCCTCCTCTCGCCTAGCGTCCGCCTCCCGGCGGTGTCATTTCAAGTGCTTCGCGTGGTCCATCGCCGCTTTAGGGGTGGAAAAAATCTTAAAATTCCCCTCCGCCCCCACACGAAGTCTTGCTGGATATAACATGGCATAAGGGATGTTTTCAGACTGCAGAAACTTTTTTACTGCACCATATTCTCATCTCGCAGCTTGTACCGCAGCCATAAAATCAGGAAAGAAGGACAAAGTATTTCCTTGGTAGGTGATGGTGCCTTTTTCTCTCGCTACCCGCAAAATTGTGTCCCGGTCCCGGTAGTTTAGGAGCCCAGCTATTATGGGGCGAGGGGGAGCCCCAGGAACTGGGCGCATCGCCAGGGAGCGACGAGCACGCTCCACAACAAACATGGAGGACAGCTGCTCAGAACCAAAAATATCCTTAATCAACGTTTCGATGAATTGGTCCCTCCTCCCAGTATTGGTCGACTCAGGCAGGCCCATTATGCGAAGATTATTCCTCCACGACCGGGCCTCCAAATCCTCATTCTTTGCCTGTATGAGGGACAGCACTTTTTCCATATTCAAATTTTATTGGTTACCTCCCCCAGACCATCCTCCGCATTCGAAACCCGCTGTTCAACCTCTCCCATTCTCGTTGAGTGCTTTTCCAATTGCGTAGACATGTGATCCAGGCGATGGTTTATAGTAGCCATGCTGCCCTCTATAGCCTGCAGGCTTTTTTGCATGGCCAACAGTGTGGATTCCAGGTTGGAGGAGCTATCTCCCTGCCCATCCACCTCCATATCAGAAGCCGCCATGTGTGAGACCTGCCCGACTTTCGCGCCTCAAACGTGAGGCGGGGCTGCGACTTGTCAGGCTTACCCGTGACGAACAACAAGAAATATGATACACACAGTCCCACCAGGCTATAGTGTAATGGCCACCAGCAGCAGGTCAGCAGGAGGAGCCCGACACTGCAACACACAATTATATGCCAGTCTTATTCAAATAGACGCTTCCACATCTGATGTAGTAACTCAAAAGTTCCGGTGTGCAGCCAAACTAGTAACGCAAACGGACCCAGTATAAAGCCACAAGTTCACAGATCCCCAGACATATTGAAGATGTAGGTCTCCAGGCGGTCATCCATCATCCAACAGACAGTCCAAAACACAGGGTACACAGAGCCAGCAATGCTGCGACCTCCACTATGTAATTAGGCACAGCCCAACAGGCACAAGAGCAGCTGCCAGCAATGCCGCTACAGCGTCCACATGGATCCCAAGCTAATCCATCAGGCAGGGCCTCCCCAGCCGGCGAGTTCCTCAAGAAGCGTCAAAAGGGATGAGGCCACGAAAAATGAAACTGCACCTCCAGATCCAGCCTCAGTGCCGCCGATACCACCAGGCGCCCGTCGCGCTCAGGAGCAGCCAGCACCCAGAAACGAGCGACGCACCGCCTCGGCCCTTAACAGTCTCCCCCCGGGCAGAACAGCCACTGACAGGGCCCCAAGCAGTAGCACACAGCCGCGCGTGCAGACCTCCAGCGGCAGGCCGCAGCCCGATACCCGGGCCCACCTCCACCTCCGCAGCCGCAGGCCACGGACCGGGCTACACCCACCTACCTCAGCCCACCACGGGTGCCACCACACCTGTACCTCCAGGCTCCGACGTCTTCCTCAGAGTCGCACAGCCGCCAACCAGACGCCAGGCCGCAAAGCAGAGCCACAGACGGGCCGCAACGAGGAGCAGCCACTGCAAATGGTGGCTGCCGCAGGGAGCAGCCACACCGCCTCCACACCTCCACAGGACGGCAATGTCGATTCACTCCAGCAGCGAGTACGGGGCAATGTTTCTCACAGCGCAGTGTCTCGAAGTCGTCTACCGCTTCACTCTTCTCACAACGCCCGAGCTCCTCCGTTCGCTCACTAATGCCGCCATCTCACAGCTACCAGCATGGAAGACTCGCCAGTCATCCACGGCTCGTCACCGCAGTGTCCCATCCAAAAGTTTACACCATGCACCTCAGCAGCATTGTTACCCCCTGGATGCCAAAGGAGAAGGTAGGATGCCTCGTGATTGCGCAGATTTTAGGCGGATTTCAGATCAGCCTGGCTGAGCTGCACTAAAGCGCGGCCATCTTGCCTGGTGCCCTCTAGCGCCACTGACCACAGGTTAATTTAGGGTTTACCTGTGACTCCATCCTGACAAGGACTGTGGTTACAGCTTGAGTAAGGTTTCACCCCCCCCAACTAGTAACGCAATTTCTTACACATGTTGTTTATCTACACCTAATTCTGATCATCTGCTAGCCAGTGCTTCATATCAGGGCTTATGACAGATTTCCAAAGTGTAGCTTGTCCATCGCTTGGCCAATATTGACACTAGATGTATACATTTGCAATAGGCGTTGCTGTTATTAGTTCTAAGCTTCATAACAAAGAGACACACCTTCCAATGCATTAGCCCTGCTCCAACAGTCATTTTGGAAAGGATACCGACTAACTACTCCCAGTAAGTTGCTAGGTCTAAGTATGCCCATGTGGTAAATGTCATCCGATGATGTCTCCCATTTCCTATTTGAAAGTTTGTAGAGTTCCTTGAGTGTCCCTACTCTTTGCCCACACAAACTGTGCTTCTCCAGCCAATGACCCACAGTGGAGTTAAGGTACTGTGAGGGCCCCATATTCTGTCATGACATCCAGAAATAATTTTAGAGTACGATTGCCATACGGTTCACCTAACATTTCATTGCTCATATTCGTTAAGCTAACTAGTGGTATCTCAAGGGCATATCTCTCTCCTCTGTAGACAAGTGCCCAGCTTTATTTTGCTACTGTCTACTAAGTAGGCATGCTCAGTATGGGAATTTTTCACACTAAGAGCATTCCAGTCAATCCTGGTCTGAGAAAGTTAGACAAAGAGCACAACCTTTAGTTTTTGGTGTTCCGGACAACCAACTAGCCACCAACTGAAATGGGCATGCTTAATAATAAATAATGAATTCTGGTGCCCCTAGTGCCCCTTCATCTGCTGGTATTATATGTGCTATGAGAGAGATTATCAGCATTTAAGTTTCTAAACAAGACAGTGCTTAATTTGTGCCGGTAGTTTTCGGTGCTCAGCATCGGCGCCTATTTGTCAGCACCGGCTCTAGTGACAGTCCACCACATGGTGCTGCTGTTTTGAGATGAGCACAACAACCATGTTTATTAAGTCAATATACATTTAAAATGAATAATACCAGCCTCTCATGTCGAAATTTTAGCTGTGTGTGGAATGAAATGGTCTCAATTGTCAAACTTGTAAGAGTGCAATGGTTAGGTGTTATGTTGGTGGTGCCATTGGCAGCACTGGCAGGGTATAGGTGGTGCAGGCTGCGCTTGCCCTCCAAGAAGGGCCCTGGCACTTAGGTTTTTACAAATTAAGCACTGAAACAAGATGTATTGTAGGCAAATTCAATTCCCTAAATGACAAAACCACCAATACCACTGGAAGCAGTAGAAAATAATACAGCAATGGTTTCAGTACTACCCTCTGCCTGTGCAGTTCTGCCTATGGCTTTAGCAGATCAAAAGTACTTTCCACAGCACCAAAATCTAATGGATAAAATGGGACAATGTAACCACCCTCAAAATGACCTTTATTGACCTTTATTGAAGGGCCATCCAACAATGGCAAATAATGATAACACATGGGGCTGACCCAAAGCTGTGTTTGCATGACCTCTTATTTACTTTTTTGAAGAATTATTTACATGAAATCATACAGACAACTATAGCTGTCTGTCAGTAGCAAGACCTAGCCGTGAATGAGTGAATGAATACATAAAATAAATTCGTCTCCAAACGAACATTTTCTGCACCCATTTCCAAACATTACTACAATTTTCCATCCTTATACTGTTTTTAAAATTTGCTTTGATACATATTCTTTCTGTTACATCTGTTCTTATATGTGATTGATTTTTGGCATGTCAAACTTACTTATATTATCCAAAGAAACACAGCCCAGTGTTTCACTGTTCTTTGAATGAGACTTCTCGTTTACTTCAATTTACTATCCTTGTAGTGGTAATTATGCTTGTTATAATGTCAACGCCACATGCTTCTTAACCTTCATAAATCTGTTCCTCTAAAATGTTTAAATGTTAATGAGAGTCATCAAATGTAGATTGCTAAACCGACAGGAGGTGAACCCCTTTTTAATCAAGCTGTTCACCAGCCATAGCCTGAAAGGTATCTGAGCTCGACCTCCTTTGGCACCCAGCTGTGATTGAATTCCTCCTTCACTACATCAAGCGCGTGCTAATGCTCTGCACCTTGGAGGCAGAAGTGGGCAAGACAGGAAATTCATAGGGAGGGCCTAGCCAGGAGGCCCGATTGGCTCCAAGAGGAGCGTCAGCATGTCCTGTTAACACGCTTTCAGACTCAAAATAGGTTAATTCCTAAACGCCTGCAAATGTCCTGTTATCACTTTTAAACTGAAAATAGGTTAGTTCTTAAACGCCTGCTTTTCACATTACTACATTAGATTGGATTACATATTACCACATTGACGTCTGCTAACGGAAATAGTCTTTAAACCTGAACTATTTACCAGCTCCTTTAACCTGATAAAACCGTCATGAGTGAATCAAGAGATGCCGGTTGTCATGTGCACTGTATATATGTATATATATATATATATCACTGCTATTATGTCACTATTGTGTCTTATGCGAATGACACGCAGCTTGTTGTCACCCTGTCTCATAACTCACAAGAAGCAGCCATCCTGTTTTTCTCCTGCCTGAGCGGCCTCACCTCCTGGATGTCCAGTAAATGCCTCAATTTGAACGGCAGCAAAACCGAGTTCCTGGCCGTAGGGAAGTCTCCTTCCATCTGGTCCTCAGCTTGGTGGTCCCGGACTCTTGGCCCTACACCTATGCCAAAGGAGGAAGCCAAAAATCTAGGAGTCTGGCTGGACCCAAAACTCTCCTTCAAGACCCACACTAGGAAGGTTACAGGATAATGTTTCAGAATTCTCAAAAATGCTGGGAAAAACCCTGGATAGCCTCCCTGTCTCAGCCAGGAAAACCCTGGTTCGTGCTCTTGTAACGTTCCAGTTGGACTATGGAAATGTTGTCTATCTCGGAGGAACAAAAAAATGTCTCCAGAGGCTGCAAAGTATCCAGGATCCGGCAGCATGCCTAGTCCTTAACTTACCTAGGAGAGCATCCTTAAAGAAAGCCCTTGACTCCCTGCACTGGCTGCCTATTTATAAAATAATTCTTTTTGAAGCCTCGTGCTTTTGCCATCGGAGTCTGCAGGGCAAAGGCCATAGTTATCTCCATGATATTTTTACCCCCAATAACCCAATCTGTTATCTCAGGTCAACTGGGGCCCACCTGGTTAAAGTTCGTAAAGTTCAAAGAGCAAGAATGGGTGCACGCTCGTTCCGCTACTTGGCAGCCAAAAACTAGAATGCATTACCCCTTCTTCTCCAAGCCGAGCCATCTGAAAACATTTTCCGAAAAAGATTGAAAATTTGGCTTTTCCAGCTGTGAGGCTCGTGTCCGTCTTGCCCCTGTTTCACAGCCCCTGTTCCATCCGGCCTTCTACAGAGTGGTTTCCAGCGCGGGGACACACCAGTTGGTGTAACCAGGCGCTTTATAAGTGGTGACATACATCGTGAACCGAATTCCTTCAAAGGTGTTCACAGATCTAATGCTCAATTAAAATGAGACACAGTAAATTAAAGTATTTTAGGTGGGATCACAAAATATGTTCAGGAGGAATGCTGGGATGCGTATCCAATGTACTGGTTATGCATTGAGCTAGTCACACCACTGGGTGAACATCTCTTTCTCTGTCCCTTTACCACCAAAAGACAAATGTGTCTTGTTGTTAACTAATACACCATGTTCAACATATACAAGTAGCACCTGTTAATTCAACCTAGACAGCTATATGTATAAAATGTGAAAATCCTTTCTTGAACATTAAGTATAAGGGAAGGTAGATTAGTTTTGTGTTAATATCACTGTCTTCCCCTGACATAACAAATAGTAAAGAGGGAGTGGATCACCAACTCAATTGCAGAAATTATATTGATTAAGAAAAAATATGGAAAACAAAGAGAACTGTGGCTACCCGCATGCCTTTCATTGGCACTTGTTACCTACATCTCATCTCAGCTGCTACACACCATGCCATTCTCTGTCATACATCTAGCGATTTCTGTCTTTCAAAACTGCTATAGGGAGGGGAAATGGATAACGTGTGGGATGCTAGCTTGTCTCTATTATGGCTTGTCATTTCCCAGGGACAACAGCTGAGCCAAAGCCAGGCATCCTGCCTGAACTAAGCTCAATGCTTGCTTAGCTTACCCTTCGCTAGCTGTGGGAAAATAGAACACACTTGTTCATAGGAGATACGTGTGTTGATGCTTTTATTCTAACAAGAAGGGTCAATCTGCAGGGTCAATAGGAGGAAAAGTGGATTCAGAAACTCGGCAGCGAATATTTCCACCAAAGGCACTAACTTAGGCCCTTATTACGAGGAGGGCAGTCCTAGGACCGCTGTACTCATGGTGGCACCACTACAAGGTCCGCTTGCATTATTTTGAGTGTGGTGGTAGGACCACAACAGGACCATCCCATCCACCGGGGTCCACGATCCCGCAGCAGTGGCGCAGCAATAAGCAGCAGGGATTTGCTGGTGGTGCCACTGCAGCACCTTCAAGCATATTCTGAGTTGCATTTCTACTGCCTATTTCATGGCTGTGAGATTGCCATGAAAAGGGAGGCAGAGATGAAACTGCTGCTTCTGGGCCTGGGGGGCATGCAGAGGGGCACATGTTGGGCCCCCCTGGAATTGCACCCCATTCCTGCACAGTGTGGTGTGCATGAAATGGTGCATACTACACCATGCAGGAACTTGCTGCATGTGCTTTCACAGCGGCGGTCTGCTGATAAGGCTCTCCTATGAGCCTAACACAGTTGCCGCAGTGAGCTCGCCACAGCACCAGCCGCCCACCCTGGATTAAAGTCATAATCTGGCGGGTGGGGGCACCCCGGGCTTGATGGCCCTCCTGCAAGTGTAGCAGTGGTGATGCTGCAGGAGGACAGCCAAACTCATAATAAGGCACTTAGGGCCTTATGTAGGTGGGCAGGCATTTACCACTTCATAAATACCGAATCATACCGATTCGGTATTTATGAAGTGGTAAATGCAATGTAGGTAATGAGTCGGTAAATATTACCGAATCGGAAAAAATCGGTAATTACCGAATCGGTATTTACCGATTCGGTAATGAGGCATACCTTCCCATTGATGGGAAGGTATGCCTCATTACCGAATCAGTAAATACCGATTCGGTAATGGGGGAGCACATGCAAGGGTGGCAGGGTGTCACATTGACACCCTGTTGCACCCCTGATTCGGCCATGTGTGCACATGTGGCGCACATACATGCCCTAAGGGCATGTATGTCTGCCACATTGCACACTTAAACGTGCACAAAAATGCTTTTTGTCACCTATTCGTCATTTACCACCAACCTTTAGTTGGTGGTAAATAACGAATCCCCACACCCACCACACACTCCCCCTACATCTCATTTCATGATTCGGTATTTACCGAATCGGTAAATTTACCGAATCGGTAATATTACCGATTCGGTAATTTTACCGATTCGGTAAATGCCGAATCATGAAATTCTCCCCCTACATCTCAAAAGCCAAAATACCGGTCGGTAACGGTATAATTACCGAAAATCGGCCGTTACCGACCGGTATTTGGCTTCCTACATGAGGCCCTTAGTCTTTTCATAATATTAGATTTCTTCAGTAAATATAATTACCATTACAGTAGTAATGTTGCTAGTAAAAATAGTACCAACTGGTAGTAAAATAGTATGCTCAAGGTTCATAAATTGCATAAAAAAACAATATGCAAGGCAAAGCAATACAGGAGAATCAAATAGCAGATCTTTAGATTGAGTAACAGAGTTCTTTGCACGACAATAACACAGTGCCCATAAAATGTGTTTCCAAAAAACACTGTACTCGAAAAATAAGTGTTAGAAAAATGAGGTCAAATATGCCTTCCTAAAGTGTGCTGCTAAAAAATGAACTTCTTTAAAAAATCAGCTTCTTGCCAATCAATTTGCGTCTTTGTGTGCTGTTTTGAACAATATAAACTATTCCTATATACAGACCTAATTTAAACTCATGTAATACATAACATTTTGTCAGCAACAATACCGAAATGGTACTTTTCCCCCTGCTTTCGCTCCAGACACTTGTATCTTTACAATACAAATAGCTATGATTTTGTGTACGAACATTTTTTTTTACCACAAGTGAAATATCTTGAAAATACATTGCATTATTCAGTTGCTTCACACAATATTTTCTTGCACATACGTCATGATGGAAGGTAGCATGGGATAAATATGACAATATGAGAACATTTGCACTTCTGCCAAAACACACTGCAGACTTCTTCCTTGTAATTTCACTTCTTGTTAGCTATGGGAAGAAGCAACATACTAGCAAGCCAGGGAAATTCAGACTAATTCACAATATTTTCTGTTTGGAGAGAAAGGAACTCATGAACCTTTATTTGTCATAAGGCCTACTGTGTTAGCATCTACAAAATGATGTCACATACATTTCTAATTTTTTAATTAGCTTTCTCATCTCTACCACCAATATATTAAAAAAATAATGCCTGAGATGGTGGGCAGGTAGAATTCTGAAAATACTTGTAGACAAGTTCATGTCTTGCCTGCAATATATAGCAAGATAGTTTTTCCTCTCCATGAATGTCATACATGGAGACTTAGGGTACAAATTCGTTCTGAAAATCTGACATTTCTGGAGTAAATTTCTGACTTTTTAGACATTGGCAGATTATAACAGAAGTGCTCTTGGGAATCTGCAATTATCACAGCTTTCCTGAAGTAGTTCTGACATTCTTTGTGTATTCCAAGTTAATCTCAAGTAAAAGTATTTCTGCATGCAAAAAAGTAGAAAGTTTACATTTACATGTGTTAACTATGTTTTGTTTCTGTGGGGAAAAATATATTTTTTCGAATAGAGACACGCCTTCCTTTACACTCGGGACCGACCGACCGTCTCATTATGAAGCATTCCAACATTTCCCTATGGGAGCATGTGTTACAGCCATAAACCGGCTGTAGTACATGCTCCCATAGGGAAATGTAAGGTGGTGTTAATCCCTGCATCCCCTGGCAGGCACCTTTCAGTTCCGGGTAAAGGGGTGCAGGGATTAACAGGGGAGAAACATAGGTGCCCCCTCGGCCATCAACTGGAGGTCGCAAAAGAAAGGGGGCCCTGCTAGGAGCCCCCAGACAAGCTTTCCGACAGGGTTTCCATGTTTGAAAGGCAGGCATGGAAACCCTGCTGGAAACCGTGCATCGTAATCCGGACGGCATAAACCGCCATCCATTTGGATTACTGGTAGGTTCTGACTGGCCGACGGGCTCCTTGAGGCCATCGGAAGCCAGTCGGAATGAACGACCGTTTCAATTCCAACTGGCTGAATCAAAATCAGCCGGTTGGAATTGAAACCGATGATGTCGGTTGTAATAGCTCTGACCTGAGGTTGGAGGCCTTATGACGGATATCCTAATAAGCCCCTAAATCTCAGACATTATCCAGTTTGGAAAAATACCTGCATAATGTTTGTGATTACTGACAAACTTGTTTGAGGGTGCTCTTTCACTTGGGCAAGCATCCCCCCCAAGAGGCTGCCAGTGGGAACAGATATGCTCATAAGGAAGATTAAACTGTTGAAGTAGATTCACTGCTGAATCTCTTAGTAGACACATAAAACCAAATTTGACATCTTTGAGGGAAAATTAACAACATGCACAACTTGCGCTCACTATACATTGAAGAATCTTGAGAAATAGATCATAAAAGTCTTAGGGGATGATTACGATGGCGGGCGGATCGTTGCGGTGCTAGGGACCGCCCGCCAGTCAAGCGGCGGTCCCACCACTGCAATTACAATGCGCCCGTTAGTATGGCGGGTGCATTCAGGGCATTTAACATCGGGGACGGTGCTGCAGCTGCAGCACCGTACGCAATGTTAAAATGTGATGCTGTGCATTTCCCTGCACTACGTGGCAGGCTCAACACAGTGCCTGCCACGCAGTGCAGGGAAATGCAGGGGAGTACCATGGGTACCCCCACAGTGCAGCAACAACTTCCCCCAAAACAAGGGCGGCCCGCAACGGGCCCCCAAACCCAATCCCTGCCAGCCTTGGAAAGGCAGTTTTTTTACCAACATCCTAATTTGGTGGACGGTGCCTGCTAGGCACCACCACCATTTTAGACACCCTGCACCGTCCGCCAGGCAATCGGAATGATTGCCTTTGGCGGTGATGTGGCGGACGGACTTTGCGTCGTCCGCGGTTCCCACGCCATCTTGATTGGGCTGTGGGTGAATCGCTGTGTGATGGCGTGGTCCTTCCGCCAATCTAATTGGCTCCTTAGTTACTGCATCGTACAAGCATGCAGGAAGAGTGTAGAGTAGATTAAAAATACTCATATGAATAAGATAGGTTCATGTTTTACTAAATTTCACTGCTGTATTCTTTTAAGTGAAATATAAATGTGAAGGAGTTGACTCGCGTGTTATAGAGATTTCATTAACCATCCTCTTTAATTAATGATATATGTGAAGGAATAATTAAACTAAATGCTATTTACTTGACACTATGAATGTTTATTGAAGAGTTTTGTTTCAGCTTTATCTTTGCTCATATTAAAATGTGCACCCAGTGAGAAATGGGAAAATGGTGCTGAATGTTTATGCTAATAACAAATTCTCTGAAACTTTCAGAGAATAATCTTCGTGTATATATTAATGTGTATCACCTATAACGACATTAGTTATTAGAAATTGGAAAAGAATTTACACATTGGTACTTTAGAAATGTAGTAATACGTTATAGTTACACATGTAATTTATAGTATAATTTGCCTGTTAACTAAGAACAATTAAGGTGAAAACAATATCCAAATGACATATTTTTCAATGAAAATGTATATTTCACTACTTCATATTTTTCTTATACTAGCTTGAATTCAATGCAGGCCTGCCTGCTTGCAAGCATTTTTTTGTTGTTGCTCGATTTCATTCTCATGGGAAAGTGTTCTGAAATCACAAAGTGAATTAAAACTATGTTTTATTTTGAGAGTTCCCACTCGAAAACGAGGACTGTTTGACACAATTTTTGTTACCTTGGGATCATTTGCCTGAAAAACTGTCCTTTTGACTTCACTCATATGCCATTTTACTAAGGATCTTTGTTTAAAAGTATATTCTTATCAGATGGCCTGACAGGTTATGTATTTTGCACCACCTATATTCCTAAAAAATGTATCTTCTGTATCAATTGTGGACGACGCTAGCTTTGAGAGAGAGCACTTGAGTTCAAAATGCTTAAGGGCCGCTAATAATAACGCGACGGAGGTGTGTGTTTAATAAAGAAAAAGTGTTTAAATCGCAAAGCAAGGAGGCACGTCTGGTGAGTGGTGTGCGATGTGCGCGCGCTGTAAGGGTGCTGCAGGACAATCGCCTGACACAAACTTACCAATGGACTGAGTGGTCTGACAAGATGAGGTGACACAGGAGGTGTTACCCAGTAGCGTGTGGATTAAAATACGCTGTGTGAGGAAGCAACAGTGTGTGTGTGTGCTGATTTTTAGAGACCCTTTCTTCCTTTTTCAAGGTCTTGCTCTTTGCGGAGTGAGAGACAACTTTGATCTTACGGTCTCTACTGGCTTTCCTTGGGCTGACACATACATTGTTTGCGCTATTCCTAGACTCCTTTCCCTCATTGGGAGATAACCTTGGAGCTGTTATGATGCACGTCCTTTCCCAAACTTTTCTTCTATAGGTCTGGATATTGATGGGCCACAAGAGATACATTTGATTATTCTGTAATTCCCAATTTAAATGCCTGATATTGATATATTTACCCTTCTTAAATGTACTGATAAAACTAAACTATCCTCAAACCCTGTTCCAATTGAGTTTTATTGAAGGATGGGAATCTAAATAGAGAGATCGCTGGACAACAGATTCTAATGTTGCTATTCAGCATAGCTTTAACTGAGTTATTAGTTTGTATGAGTTTAGTCCGACTGAATTTCTTCAGGAGATTTGGTCTAGTTGTGATAATTCTGTACTTGTATAGCGTAGTGTTTAGGGTTATATATATATGAATCTAATTACTAGTGTGTATGTCAGTTATTCAATTCCTGGTCCTCATTGGATAACTGTATTGGATCCCCTATATCCACCCCCTCTCAGCATGAGTCAAGATCCATCGGAGGACCAAGTAAATGAAACTGATGTGTAGTGTTAGGAAACAAGGTGAGGCAAACGTAAATGGACCCAGTCACGCTACATCACTGTACTGTTTAATTATTACTTTTGAAAAAATCCATATATGGGTGTAAATTTTCATTTTTTGAATACCAGGCACAAGTTAGCACTTTCTTACCTAAATCCAGCTGGGATGCTCAAGTCCTTTGCTAATTCAGCTTCTCATGATCTAAAAATACATATTGTAGTAACAACAGTGATCAATTTTCAAGTCAAGAAAGAGTGACTAACGGGCCACAATGGTTTGAGTGTGCTTTTTACATTTTGTTTGGTGATATTTTTGATGATGATGCTGCTTAGGTCATCTATTTATCTCACTAAATGTATCAGTTACTGCAGCGGTGAGAAAGACATTTGGGTGAGAACATGGTGATAGCCTGCAGGTACTCACAGATCTCATTCGACATGCGCATGAGAAATCTGGTGAAATAAATGTTTAGGATACAGAACTGCCAAACGCTTTAAAGGTTAATGTGACACTTCCTTTAATGAAATGTTTCACTTCTCCTAATTGGGCGACTATTGCACTGAACATTTGCGAATGTCAGCAATTGAAAAGGCAGTGCTGATTACTATACCAATCCATGATTTGGGAAAAATTACAATTGTTTCCAAAATTATAATTCAGTGACAGTGTGTGTTGGTGTAAATCATACCATGTTTTAGCTAGATAAGAAATGTGGTATAGACCCTCTAAATATGATCACCCTCTTCAATAGATCTAATTGCCCCCTTGTCTCAAATATGGTAATACCCAAGCATTAGAATACATACAGTTCATAAGGTCCCCTAATTCCCACTCTAATTTGCAAATCAAAATAATCCTAACTAACTATCACCCCCCTATAATATGCAGTGTTGTGCGGTGAGGCTCTCTAACTAGTACTGTTATGTCTAGAAATTAGGGTCATTATTTCATAAATGCACACTGTATAAGGGATGGAAACCGCTGTAGTCCAGTTATGGTGCCAGAGCAGATATGTCACTTATTGTAGACTCAGGCCCATATTGGACGTTCTTTGGTGCTCAGCACTCACAGAGGTTCTTTCCTAAATGTGTAGGGATGGTTAAGAACTGCTGTTATTTTAGCTCTGCTTCACGGGGTGACCTAACTCGTTTTACCTTTGATGATTAAGTTTATGTTGTGCTTTTGCTACTTTTTCCTGCAGAACAGGAGACATTTCTCATCAAGTCCCATGGACTACTAAACTAGATGTCCCATACTCCATCCTCGAAGGGCTAGATCACATAAAGTGCACATTGGAATTGCTAATTTAATGGTCTCTACCATAGTATTGCCTTGTTTGGTGTCTTACATAGTTGAAGAGTTGGAGGAGTGGAACGCTACCACCTTAAAATGTGGCAAAAGGCTGTTTGTCTCTGGAGCTTGCAAGGAATGTGCATGTTTTAGTTGGGTTTGTGGTTGCATTTTTGATGTCTTAAAAGTAACTAGAGAGCATGAAACATACAACAAAGCGAAAAAACACAAAACGAATAACAGGAAAAAAAACAGCAACTCAATCAAAATGCAATGCATCACAACAACCACTGTGAAAAATAACAACAGCAAAATACGATAATACAGCACAAAAATGCAACAAACAATACACCACAAAACGCAACACAATAAAATAAAACAACTGGATGCTGACACAATAGAAAAACACAACAACCAACACAAAGCACACCAAAACTGAAAACAACAGCACAATGGTAAAATGCAAAATGACAGATGAACACATGTGGGATGGAAAAATCCTCTCCATGGTAACGGACATGTACCCTTGACCTGCGTGCCCAACTGTACTGTTGACTGGATCCCTAATGCTGATTTTTGTTTTCAGAGGCAAACATGTTGGACTTGGAGGGGTGAACAAAGTGCTGCCCTCATTGTGAACAAAGGCTACTGCCTTCCCAAGGAGTTAAGCAGCATGAGCGCTGTAGTGGCAGCACACTATGTAGTGATCAGTAGGAGTGAACAGGGCCCTTTTAGCCTATATCACCGCTGTGAAGCCTATCAGCTCACTCTTCTTTGTAAGGTTCCACTGCTATATGCTTAACCCACCCCTTAACCTACATGGGTTGGATATGAAGTGCTGCCCAGCACAAGAGTAGTGAGTCTGTGCTGGATGTATGTGTGCCTAGGTACGGTACAGTACAGGGATACAGCAGTACTGTGCAGTACAGGCATGGTGAGTGTGTGCACTGGGTGGATCTATATCTCCGAGGAATACATTACATGAAGATGTAGTGCTGTGCAGTGCATACGTAGAGAAAGCTTGTGCTGGATGTAAGTGTGTTTAAACACCATGAGGGGTGAAGTGTTGTGCAGCGTGTTGTGGGATTATCAGCTTTGGAATCTCTCCTGCTATGACAGACAGCCCTTCAAAATGAAGAGAGATTAAGAAAGGGTGCATCTCAAAAGAAGCAAAACCCCAACATAAAACTTCAAAGACCCAAATTATAAATCACATTTGGTGTCTGGAAATGGACTATAAGAACCAGAGATTGAAACCACAAAAATTGGCATCTGCAAATGAACATATACAAACATAAGGTGATTCTTTCAGGACTCCCAACAGAAACACCTAATGTTTCTATATGTACCAGACTCAGATTCTGAAGGTTACTGTATCCACCCTGTATATATGTAACTGGTTTAAATGAAGGAATAGCACTCTCCCTACTGTAAGATACCATTGCAAGAAATGCCTGTTCTTATTAAAGAAAATAGTAATGTGCATCATCCCCTTGTATTTGCACTCCTCAGTTCGAGTCACACCAGATAAGTAAAAATTTTACATCTGAAGGTGAATTAAATTGGCAATCTTTATACTTCACAATTTTTATAATGTTTTCCAATATTACCTAATTATCCGACTAGGAGAGGATTTTCTTGAGTTTTTATAGATGTTGTCTCCCTCTATTTGTTTGTTTTAGCTCACTGGAAACATTGAAAAATTAATTACGAATGTATGCTTTTGATAAAACACTTTGCAAACTTGCAGACAAAAAGGTTGTTGCACCATTAACACCATTACTACAAATATCTCTAATCTAAGGATACAACTTTATTCTTATGTTTGCTGTTTATGGGAATTGACTGGGCTAGATATCTATTTAAGAGCTATGGTATTAGATCTTAAATCAAAGTTGTTTAGCAGTAAATGGTTCCCAGGGCCAACTGCTAGCACCAGAGGGGCATGACCACCGTAGTAACTTGTTCTTCACTGAGCAATTAAGAAGGCATTGATCTGTGTAATTCTGTTAAGTCACTTTTTC
Source organism: Triturus cristatus (assembly GCF_964204655.1). Lineage (NCBI taxonomy): Eukaryota > Metazoa > Chordata > Amphibia > Caudata > Salamandridae > Triturus > Triturus cristatus. Next base: position 518,848,698 of record NC_140588.1, read on the forward strand.
TGTATCACTTCCCAAGATTTGCTCCGGATTAACATGGAAAATTTATGCTTTGAGATGCCACTACCCTTTTTCTTGGACCTAGCTTGATGGGTCACCCTGAAACATTTCAAGAATGAGCTGATGTGGATGAAATTGCTTTGGAAAGTTTCCTGAAGATTCTTCATACAAAGGTATTAGCAAAAAAATATCAGTGATGCAATATGTGAGTTCATAAGCAGTGCATGGCAGGGATGCAAGTTATAATTAGATTTGCTAACTATAACTGGAGAATTTCTGTGTTTTTGTTTATTTTGGTTTAAACATTAATAATGTCACTGAGATAATTCATCTAACTATAATTTTACTTTAACCTTTGGTTTTCTCAATGAATTTCTAAGTATTTTTTTTTAACAAAGAAAGTTCATTTTACATTCAAGATATGCATCATCTCTACACTCCGGCAAGGGCTCTCCGTCCCTCTAATCTCAACCTTCTGTGCACCCCAAGGTATCGGAGAGCCAGAGCAGGGGGCAGATCCTGTGCGGTTCTTGTGCTGAGTCTCTGGAATGCCCTCCCTCTTTCCCTCCATTCTCTACCTTCCGGAAATTTAAGGTCAGTTGAAAACGGTGCTGTTTGATGAGCTGTAACCCTCCGCTCCAACCTGTCCTCCCGCTGGTGCCAGGATGCTTTTTCTGAAGCAACTGTTGCACTCAATAAATGCCTCTTCATTTATTCATTAATTAATCTTTAATTTTTTCAGTGAATTTCTACTTTTTTTAACATAAAGTAATATGTTGTCACCATATGTAAAGCCAAGCCCCGGCTGCCACAGGGCTTTATGTTTTTTAAAGAAGAGAGGGGCCAGGTGCCCCCCCCCTTCCGAGCTTTATTAAGCCTATTAGGCCATGGAGAACCCTGGGGCTTATGTTTTTTAAAGGTGAGAGGGCCAAGTGGCCTCCTTCTCTGAGCCTTATTAGCACTGGGGACCACATCCCCCGGTCATTTTACTATTTTTAAGTAGCAGGGGGACAAGTGGCCTTAGCAGGCTCTTAGAGCCCATGCCCAAGGGCCTTATGTTTTTTAAAGGGCAGGGGGACCAAGTGGCCCCCATCCCCAACCATCATTAGGCCCTGGGAACCCCATCCCCTAGAACCCTATATATTTCCAAGAGCAGGTGGCCCCCTTCCTCGAGCCTTATTAGTCCTTGGGGAACCCATCCCTAGGGCCTTTTTCTAAAAGGGGGAGGGGGCACAAGCCCCCTTTTCCAAACCATTACAGGCCCCAAGGAGACACCCCCCAGGGCCAAAACATACAAAATAGGGGAGGGGGCCACGTGCCTCCCCTCCCTGAGTCTCTTTAGACCCTGGGGACACAATCCCCCAGGGCCTTTTTTTTTATTGAACAGGAGGGGGTCGCATTGCCTCCCTCCCCTTCCTCCAGGCTGTTTTGTTTTTAATTAAAGGGGAGTAGGGCCATGTGGCCACCCTCCCAGAGCCTCATTAGGGCCTTGGGAGCCCGCTCCCAAGGCCTTTTTTGTTTTATGATCGGAGAGGAGGGCCTCATGACCTGCCTCCTAGAGCCTTGTTATGGCCTGGGGACCCCTATCCCCAAACCACTACTTAAAATAAAGGGGACGGGTCATGCAGGACCCTCTGCTCAAGCCATTATTGGTTCCAGGGACATCATCCCCTGTGGCCCGCATTTCTAAAAGGTAAATGCCCTGGTGCCCACCCTGGGACCCCACGATACATTCGTTGGGGGTTGCAGAAGGAGCCCGAGGGCACCTGCGGCCCCAGCCAGCACCTCACATGCAGTGGGAGCTCGAACTACTCCCATCTGCAAGGAGCAGCTACTTATGCTGCTCTCTGCGGGCGGAGGCAATAGTTTGATCTGTTTACCTGCCTGCATGAGTGTGGGCAGGGAAACAGATCAAAAGTCAGCTTCTAGCTGGCTGGAATTTTTTTAATGCTCCCGCCGGCTGGGAGTAGACTTTGTGTTTGTTCCCACATGGTGGGAGTTTTCAAAAAGGCTCCTGCCTAGTTAGAGGAAGTACAGGTTTCCCTTCCAGTGCAGGCAGGAAAACCGCTACGTCCCCGGGTTGATATCCCCAGGACATAGCTGGTGAGCTGGCCTATGGGCTATTAATGGGTCAGGAAGGAAGTCAGCATAGCCCCTCTCCTTTAAAGAGTTTAGTAGCCCATGGATTGGCTCGCTGGGAACTTTAGAGGCTCAGGGAGAGAAGCTGTGTGCCCTCCTCCCCATTTTGTGCAGCTTCAGCACTGGGGGTGGGCTCCCTGGGGCCTGTGATGGCTTAAGGAGGGCGCATGTGGCCCACCTTCCCTTTAACATACAAAATCCTAACTTTACGGCTTTCAGTATTGATAAAAGGCATTTAGGAGTAGTAAAGTTAGGAATCCTAACTTTACTACTCCTAAATGCCTTTTGTGAATATCAAAAGTTATAAAGTTAGGATTTTGTCTCAGTTTAGGAGTAGTAAAGTTAGGAATCCTAACTTTTCTACTTCTAAATGCCTTTTGTGAATATCGAAAGTTGTAAAGTTAGGACTTTGTCTCAGATTACTTTTGTGAATCAGGCCCCATAACTTTACTACTCCTAAATGTCTTTTGAGAATACCGAAAGTTGTAAGTTAGGGTTTTGTCTCAGATTACTTTTGTGAATCGGGCCCCCTATTACTGGCACTTAAAAATACGGATTGGGAATTCCCCTCACTTATAGTGTGTGAGTAATTTTACTGTGTCCAGTCTTACAATGAATATCTTCAATAATGGGGTCAGAATGGGTTTATAGACTCAAAAGGTTGCACAATAAAGCACAAGTTGCTTTGGGAACAAGTAGCAGAACTGAAAAAAGCCTTTCCAAGAGCTCACGTGATACACACACTGAGTCATCAACATGATGGCATTTACTTTGAAGGGAACTCATTGGCTGATGAAGCCGCCAAGGCGACAGTGCCAACTGCTGCCGTAGCTGCAATCACTCATTGTAGCGAAAATAGACGGTTAGATAATGGTAGCTGTCATTGCTTCATGCAAAAAGAGCTCAGCCGTGCCAAAAGGCTTTTCACTCAAGTACTCCTACAAGTTAGATGCAAAAAATATTCTGTATGGTCAAATTCCAGGAGTGGGGGATAGAGTAATACCAATCATGGATCGCAGATTATATTTAATTCTAGCTGCACATGAGTGTCTGCGTTCTGCACACGCAGGGATTATGCAACAGTTTTTCTACTGAAACAAAAGGCTTTGTCCTTAAGTGCGACATCTGTCAGCAGATGAAGGGGTCCCTGTAGCATGTCCTGTGCAGACTACTATCAGACATTCCTCTCGCTTGTATCTATTTGGACCACTGCAGCCCCTTACAATCTGATGGGGCTTACAAGTACATCTTGGTGGCAGTGAATTCATACTCTAGATTCCAGTGGATTTGGCCTCAGCGCTCGGCTGACGCCCTAACTGTTGTACAGGATTTGAGAGTCTTCATAGGGACATACACAATTGGCACATTACATTCTGACCGTGGTCCCGCATTTAGATCCAGGGCCTTACAAGGAAGCCATGGGAAGTTTGGGTGTAGCATTGCGATACTCATCTCTGTATCATCCCAACGGAAATTCGATTGAGGAGAGGAAAAAAGGGGACTTAAAACAATCCTTAACAGCAAGGGTATTATTCTCGGGTGGCAATTGGGTCAATCACCTATATGGGGTCCAGAGGGCACTTAATAACATGCCTAGATTTTCTCTAGGAGGTATCATCCCTTGTGAAGTCCTATTTGGGACAAGAATTTGGGTACCTGACCTTGATTGTGGCAGCACAGTGGAGGATGAAAAACCATTTGACATCAATAAACGTTTGGCTGTTTTATAGGAACTCAATGAATTCTGGGCACTACAAAGCAACATTCAAGTAAAACGCACCACCACAGGGAAAGTGAAATCAGTAACTGCAAGGATCACACAATTCAGGGATCTGGTCAGAGAAAAGATTATGGACAAGAAAGAATTTGGTCCGTCCTACCGAAAGGCTGTGCCTGTCCTGGCTGTCGAAGGAACAAGAACAGCACTTCTTGTGCCTCTTGCAGTCAAAAAAGAAAAGAGATTTATCTCCATTGATCTGATCAAACCAGACTATGTGGCTGATCCTGAATAGCAGGCCACGTGGGATCCTGGGTAGCTGCTGATCTCCTTTCGCTACCATACAGGAGGTTCAGATAGAAAGACTGATAACAATTGAAGAGTCTTCTATACGTAGTAATGAAGTTAACAACAATGAAATGGAACTTGTTCCTATGGATATAGAACATCAAAGCACAAATGAAACACAGATATCAATTCCGCCTACCACCAACAGTAATATACCTCTAAAGCAGTCATCTGCAAGTTCAACAAAACCTGCTGAGCTACCAAAGATAGATAAAACTGCATCCGGCTACTTCATTGATTTCAACACAATTTCTCTGGATCCAAGTGAACCTTAGTCACCTCCAGCTTCAGTTTTCCTCAAAAAAGAACTTCATGACTTCTACATTTTTCTGAAAAAGACCTATCTAGTTTCACCATGGTTGCAGCTCTGGATAATAATTGGTATATTGTTCCTATTCTACTGGATAGGGTTAGTTACTGTCTTTTTCTTGCTCATGAATGGACACTATCTCCCAGAACAATCCGCAGTATGAGATGTGAACTTGGTACTGAAACCTCATACGTCATCTCATCATGAACAGAGAGACCTGTCCTATGTGAACATTACAGCAATTACAGTTCCTGACGGAATTGTTTGGGACAGAGTTGCATATGATGTTTTTGGTCCCACTGAACTTTTAAAAATACAACATGTATTTAAAATGTCTTTAAATGATATCATCACCTCCAGTACATACTCTGATGATTGTGATTTTGAAACTTTTAATATGTTGTCTGATTTAGAACTGTCTGTAGCATTTACGAAAAAATGAAATATTTGGTGACTCATCTGATTTTGTTACCATGTACTGCTACCAACATTATGGTCATAACTTTCTGCATAAAACAACGTAATGTTTTCGCATACCGCCAATGGGAACATTGCCTTACACCACCGAAAGGTAGTTCACAAACGTTTGCACACAAGTTTGCTTATTTTTCTGGGTTTAATACATCAGATCCACGCTCATATTATTATAAGCTTGCACCTACATCTGCACAGAAAAGTATGCTTACTTACACAAAACAGATATACTCTTGATATACTCAGATATAGAGTTGGGGAGAGTGCCTGAATAAGGGGTGGAGGTGGATGTGCAGGTGTGGGATTTCCTGGATAGGGGGTGGTGGTGATTGTGCAGGTGGGGGGAGTGCCTTGCCAGGGCTGGTGGCTAGTGTACAGGTGGGGGAATGCCTAGATAGCTGATGGTGGTGGATGTGAACTCTTGCAGCAAGCCTGTACAGTTTGTGGGACAGGTGTGTGGGTGTGATATGCTACAGGTAGATGTGATGGCTCCCCACCCTGCGTTGACCTTGAAGGGAGACTTTGGCTAAGTTTCAGCATACCCTCCATCATCTTCAAGGCCAAGGCATGGTGCCTTGCATGCTCCTCTCTATGGATGGGAATGATGTCATTGATCTTCTTGGACATGTCTTGCCAAGATCTATCCATCTTGTCCAACACCTGGGTCAGTCTATCCACCACCTGAGGTATTTGGCACATCTCCTGCAGCACCTCAAACATGTCTGACAGAGTAACCTCTATGGCACAAATGTACTGCCTCACATCATCCTGCTGTTGGAAGAAATCCTCCTCCCACTGGCCACCAAAGCTATCTGCTAGCCCCCTCTGCATGGAATGGCTTTGGAAAAGACCTTCAGGTCCATCAGCAGGGGGAGGGTGGCAGGTGGTAGTCTGTGGACAGAAGATTGGTGCCCAGGGCAAACCTGCACCACATCAGGGGTGGTATGTTCCTCAGTTAGTGGAGGCTCTGACTCTCTCTGCTTTTTACACATACTTGGGACAACTTCCATAGTCATACTTGTGATACAACGCAGACAGACATTTAATATCCATGTTCTTGTCATCTCATTCACCTGGTCCACATTGCGGACATCACTTATAGGCAGCCCATGGAGCATGTGGGGGTTTGTGGTTTGGAGGACATCCTCTTCTAGTGGGGTGAGATGGAGGCGGGGTCCGGATTGAACACCAGGGAGAACTCTGGCCACCTCAATCCTGGCAAAGTTTTCCTTCACCTGCCTCTTCTCATCCTGCCACTTCTTCTTTATGTCATTGTCAATGCGGACATCCTCCCCCAATGCTGTGACTGCAGGGCTGCCTTCTGTGCGCCACTGGTGCTGTAAGAGTGGAAACCATGGAGCCATTTGTGGTCTCTCACAATAAACTCCAAGCTCATGGTGGTCTCCTCCTCAATATAATTTTTCTTCCTACTCTGGTGTAGCATTTTTTGAAGTAAGAATAGGCAAGCAGGAACTCTATGTGGCCAAATTTGGGTCTTGTTTGTATGCTGCTTTTATATGGTTTGTTGTGCAGGTCTTGCAGGTGGTGTCAATTAACTGCTGGTGTGGGTGATTAAACATCATCCGGCCCAAGCGAGGGGTGGTAAGCACTTACACAGGTGTGACCATCTAGCCCGAGCAGAGATTCCACCCTGACTCCAGAGATTTCGGCCCGGGTGTGGAGATTCCGGCCCAGGTGTAGAGATTGTGGCCCAGGTGCAGAGATTCTGCCTCGAGTGCGGACATTGCGGCCTGAGTGCAGACGTAAAGATACAACTCGTAAATTACTTCTGTGAATACCAAAAGTTGTAAATGACTTCTGTGAATACCAAAAGTTGTAAGCTTAGACTTTTGGCTCTGATTTCCTTTGTGAATCGGCCCCCTGGCCTTCCTATGCATTCCAATGAGAGTGCGTCAAGAGGTGATCCATAGTCCAGCTGGGCACAGAGGACAGCTGGAGCATTGACTGGTGCCCATTCAGAGCTTGTTGTCCCTGGCCTGCTTGGGAGTGCTGTCAGCCTTTTTTAAAGCTGCTGTGGGTTTGCAGGGAGTACCTTCTAGAGCTCTTTCTGTGGTCCGATAAGAGCGCTCACCGCACAAGAGCAGGAGATCCCTTGTCACACTGGCAGAAGTCTGTCTAGGGTAATTTTTTTTTTTAAAACGGCTTGTATTGTTTCTTCATCACAACTCAAAAGCATCTTACAGTAGTGATAAGTGATGCCCCATGGGTACAAGTCTCCAATTACAACATCTTTTACAATATTATAGCAGCACAACCAACACAGTTATGGCATATACATATCTATATTTCAGCCACATTTCTTAGCATTACTCCATCAGGCAGTGTTTATATTAGTGTTGGACATGGCCTTCTCAGGGGAAATTATGCCCAACATTTTTGCTTTTTACTCCTAGTCTTTGCTGACTCTCTCTGCATAACCATAGGAATCTGGGCACCTTCACCTGTACTGCAAAGGGAAGCTGTGTGCGCCTGCCGTGCCCGCATTGGGCTGGGGGTGAGTATGCAATTGGTTCAAATGCCACACCTCAGTGTGTCTTGTAAACAGGTACACCACATACCTGGGGCTGGGATGGTACCAGCTAGTAGTGGGACGTAGCACTGTGTGTGCCACCCACCGGATCACCGTCAACCCTATATCAGATCTTCAGTGACAGGCCTGTGGGGCGCCATGACATCCCTGCCTAGGTTGGCTTCACCTACTCCTCAGCCAACCTTGAATCGGTCATCCAATATCAGACGGGCAACCCCCCCCCAGGGAAGCCCTGACGATGGTCAGGGGAGTGGTAGACTGAAGGCCAGGTGGGTACATATAAATGTTCCCAGCCTATGTAGTGAGCAACCCCCAAATGGGGCTTTCCCTGTCTTGCAGATGGCTCTTCAGATGGATACTCCTGGGGGTTGCTGATTCTCTGGAGTGGCTTTAGGGCCCTGTGCCCGTCCTCATTGTCAAAGATGTGTGGAAGTGCATGTGCCTTCCTACCCAGATTAGAAAGAGGCACTAATATGCTGGTCTGGAACACGGGCTGCTCTGCCAATGCAGATGTGCCCTGCCTGCTGTGGCAGGCTGGAGATTGCACCCTGGCACATAAAGCACTTTGTATACATGACAGGCCTGCCATCGTGGGCTGATGATCGTATACCTGCATCCCCGGTGTTCAAACCCGCGGGTTAGGCCTGTCAGTGCAGGCCTGTGTCTGCGTGTATGCATCCATGGTGCTAGTGGTAAGGTGCTTGGTACACCAAAGCCGTAAGGGGGACCCCCATGTCTGACTGGTCAGAGCACTGTGGAGTGTGTGCACTTACACCAAAGGTGCTAGGGCCTGGGTAAACCATGTGCCCTGGCCTGTACTTACCGAGCGAAAGTGCGCTTGCCCTTCCTATCCATGTTGGTAAGTGGTGCTCATTCAATGTTCTGAATCATGGGTCAATCTGACATTGCAGACTGATGGTTGCACACTGGCATCCATTGTGGGTAAACTCATGAGCAGTTTGCTATTGTAGGCTGCTGTAAGTGCACAACTGCACCCATGGTGCCCGTGATTGTGTGTGCTGCCTGCTAGCGTTAAACCTGTATCCAATATGCTGTGCAGACTCAGGCGAGCACACTTGCACCACTGATGCTGGGAACTATGTGTCCCACCTGCCATCGCAAGTCAGTGTGCGCACTAGCGCACATGCGCGCAGGTAGTGGGGAACACCTATGTGTGCTTTCACTAATCATGCTGCCTGCTCCTCCCATAGGTTGACATGGGGAAGCAGTTTGCATTACTTCAGACTGCAATAGTGGATTGCATTGGATCAGCCTCATGATTTTCATATCAATGGTTTCACAGTAACAAACCATTTCCATAGTTAAAGAAGGTTCTGGCATAACTTGCTTAGAAATGCCACTTATAGGATAGAGACATTTCTATGGTCCAAGAGTCTCAGGAACCATGGTGCCTGGCTCCAGTGGACACCAGGGGACGGGGGAACACATATGTGCCTTCCCCAATCTACCAAAGGAAATGATGGACGGAGTGTTGAACATTGCAAGCACTCACCCCCAGTCAACTGATCCGGGTTTAATCCATCACCGTTCTTTAGCCCACTCTGCCACCCCAGTTCAGACATGGCCATATGCAAATCAGTCTGACCCTGTGCCTCATGGGAACAGTCCAGCCCGAACTGCCAAGCCATGTCTTCCCTGGACCGGAAACAAGATTCCTAGGACCGGTTTCTGGCATTTCAGTCGTCTTCAGCCAGGCTTGCTTCAATCCAGTGGCAAAGTGAGCAAGGGACTCACGTCTGAGCATACCCTACCAACTTATGGCGAACAAAGCAAAAACCAAAGGAAATGATGGACGGAGTGTTGAACATTGCAAGCACTCACCCCCAGTCAACTGATCTGGGTTTAATCCATCAACGTTCTTTAGCCCACTCTGCCACCCCAGTTCAGACATGGCCATATGCAAATCAGTCTGACCCTGTGCCTCATGGGAACAGTCCAGCCCGAACTGCCAAGCCATGTCTTCCCTGGACCGGAAACAAGCTTCCTAGGACTGGTTTCTGGCATTTCAGTCGTCTTCAGCCAGGCTTGCTTGAATCCAGTGGCAAAGTGAGCAAGGGACTCACGTCTGAGCATACCCTGCCAACTTATGGCGAACAAAGCAAAAACCAAAGGAAATGATGGACGGAGTGTTGAACATTGCAAGCACTCACCCCCAGTCAACTGATCTGGGTTTAATCCATCACCGTTCTTTAGCCCACTCTGCCACCCCAGTTCAGACATGGCCATATGCAAATCAGTCTGACCCTGTGCCTCATGGGAACAGTCAAGCCCGAACTGCCAAGCCATGTCTTCCCTGGACCGGAAACAAGCTTCCTAGGACCGGTTTCTGGCATTTCAGCCGTCTTCAGCCAGGCTTGCTTGAATCCAGTGGCAAAGTGAGCAAGGGACTCATGTCTGAGCATACCCTACCAACTTATGGCGAACAAAGCAAAAACCAAAGGAAATGATGGACGGAGTGTTGAACATTGCAAGCACTCACCCCCAGTCAACTGATCTGGGTTTAATCCATCACCGTTCTTTAGCCCACTCTGCCACCCCAGTTCAGACATGGCCATATGCAAATCAGTCTGACCCTGTGCCTCATGGGAACAGTCCAGCCCAAACTGCCAAGCCATGTCTTCCCTGGACCGGAAACAAGCTTCCTAGGACCGGTTTCTGGCATTTCAGCCGTCTTCAGTCAGGCTTGCTTGAATCCAGTGGCAAAGTGAGCAAGGGACTCATGTCTGAGCATACCCTGCCAACTTATGGCGAACAAAGCAAAAACCAAAGGAAATGATGGACGGAGTGTTGAACATTGCAAGCACTCACCCCCAGTCAACTGATCTGGGTTTAATCCATCACCGTTCTTTAGCCCACTCTGCCACCCCAGTTCAGACATGGCCATATGCAAATCAGTCTGACCCTGTGCCTCATGGGAACAGTCCAGCCCGAACTGCCAAGCCATGTCTTCCCTGGACCGGAAACAAGCTTCCTAGGACCGGTTTCTGGCATTTCAGCCGTCTTCAGCCAGGCTTGCTTGAATCCAGTGGCAAAGTGACCAAGGGACTCACGTCTGAGCATACCCTGCCAACTTATGGCGAAGTCCGCCATAAGTTGGCAGGGTATGCTCAGACATGAGTCCCTTGCTCACTTTGCAACTGGATTCAAGCAAGCCTGGCTGAAGACGGCTGAAATCCCAGAAACCGGTCCTAGGAAGCTTGTTTCCGGTCCAGGGAAGACATGGCTTGGCAGTTCGGGCTGGACTGTTCCCATGAGGCACAGGGTCAGACTGATTTGCATATGGCCATGTCTGAACTGGGGTGGCAGAGTGGGCTAAAGAACGGTGATGGATTAAACCCAGAGCAGTTGACTGGGGGTGAGTGCTTGCAATGTTCAACACTCCGTCCATCATTTCCTTTGGTTTTTGCTTTGTTCGCCATAAGTTGGCAGGGTATGCTCAGACGTGAGTCCCTTGCTCACTTTGCCACTGGATTCAAGCAAGCCTGGCTGAAGACGGCTGAAATGCCAGAAAACGGTCCTAGGAAACCGGTCCTAGGAAGCTTGTTTCCGGTCCAGGGAAGACATGGCTTGGCAGTTTGGGCTGGACTGTTCCCATGAGGCACAGGGTCAGACTGATTTGCATATGGCCATGTCTGAACTGGAGTGGCAGAGTGGGCTAAAGAACGGTGATGGATTAAACCCAGATCAGTTGACTGGGGGTGAGTGCTTGCAATGTTCAACACTCCGTCCATCATTTCCTTTGGTTTTTGCTTTCCCCAATCTACAGCCATCAACCATGGGAATCGCACAGGAACAGCAGACCTCTGCCATTTGAGGGGCAAATGGGAAAGTCTGAAGAAAGAGGCTATGCCACTTAGAGCCTTATTATGAGTTTGGCGGTGTGGCAGTGGGCTGCCACACCAGTGCCATGCTGCCACACAGCCAAACTCGTCCACACACCACCTGCCAGATTGCGAGTTTAGTCATGGTCTGGCAGGCAGTGCTTTGGTGGTCCAATGGCAGAGCCTTTCAAAGGCTCACATTTGAGCCTTAGAAAGACACCACAATGGGAGCGCCAAAGCAAGTTCCTGCATGGCATGAACTGTGCAGTCCATGCTGTGCAGGAAGATGTGGTGCATACTGACAGGGGGCACAACATGTGTCCCCCTGTATGGACCCCCTGACCATGAGGCAACAGGGAGCACAGGGCCCTTTTAGTTTCCTCACCACAACACCTTTCAAAACTGTGGTGGTAAGGAAACATGTAATATGCTTGGCGGTGCTCCTGTGGCACCCTCCAGCATATTGCAGCCTCACAGCACTGCAACACTGCTGAGGGATCATGTATCACCAGTGGTTGGAGCTGTCCTTTGTTTCTCCAACTTCGTTATAGGGTGGTCGGACTGCCGGTGTGTTGGTGCCCTCACCGCCACCTCAGGACCCTCCTAGTCAGAATAAGCCCCTTAGCCTCTTGGGGCTGGATCATGGTCCCCACTAAAGATTAAGATCTGCATTCTACGGCCCCATGGCAGACAGGCCTACAATTTAGGTGAGACATCTGTAGTTCAAATGGAAACCCCCTAAACCACCCCTAACTTCAAAGACACACAACTGTTTAACTGCAGGTGCCATCCTTCAGCAAAGAGTGAGATACGCTTGTGGGGATGAGGGACCGGAGAACCCAGACTGTGTGGTGGATATTGTCAAAGGACTCTTTTGTGCACATGGAGGATAACTGTAAAAATAGTAGCTGGTCTGTGCCAAGGACCTGCTGAAGTGTGGTGCCCTGAAGTGTGCTCTCCAAGGGACCAGCTGCGGGCCTCATGTTCTCCTGAAGATCTCAGGGACATCAAAGATATCCCGCGAGGGACCTACACCGTCTACCTGTGACATCTGGAGAGCGGTGTCTTCTCAAGTGCCCACCTCGGCCACTGAATCCCAACTGGTAGTGTGGTGTGAGCATGGAACTAAGACTTGTACCTGGATACCGGATTGTTTACTGCGGAGCCCCAGAAATTGCGTCTGCATCTAAGGCATGTGGTTCCTGTACTGCAGAGACCCTGACACTCATAAGCATTAAGTGGTGGTGAGCAGATTCACCAGTTGCGGGAGCCCACGTGGTCTGTTTCGCCGATCATGCCACATCTCTCTCATGTGAGAGGATGACTGAATGCTCATTGCATGCAGTGTCCAATTCCCAGGGTGCGAACCTCAGAGGTGGGGGTGTAACCATAGTAGTGCCGTATTCTGCCTCATGTGGCTCTGCTGACTTGCGCCTGTGTTTCCGTGACTAGACTGGGCTGGTGTAACTGTATCATTGTGCACCGGAAGTTGTGCCTCATGTCCAGGGAGGTACAGAATTGCAACTCTTTGCTGTGTGGGACCGAAATTGCCTGATGCAACCCAACTCAATATGCACCAGTCATTGAGCCTCAGTTCCAGGGAGGTGTGGAATTTGAATCCCATCATGTTTGAAATCTGAAGTGCCTGCTGCGTCTCATCGCTACATGCACTAGACGCTGTGCCCAGATTGCCTGGGCACAACCCAAATCATTGGGTACCAGCCAAGGTGCCTCATCCTTTGGAGAGGCTCCCCTGTATTACTCTCCATTCATTGGTTGTTCCCCTTTAAACATTTTGACAGACCAACTGCACTCTCCACATCTGAGCCCTCCAAAAGACATCTTGGTGTGAGGAAGTAACGAGATTGACTGGGTTGAAAGAACGCTTCTGAGGCAGTTCGGAAGTGGGTCAAGAGACTGCGTGATTCCTTTGTGTTTTGAGACCTGTGGCTGCTAATCTCTCCCTTGTTTATGTCTACCTCCTAATTAAAAGTGCTACATATTCCCACCTGCTTCCTGCAGATCCATATTAAGTTTGACTTTGGCCGTGTGCAGGCCAGTGTCCAGGAGGCAGGGTTGGTTATCCTTCATCATTGGGTATAAGACAATAGGGTGAATTAGAGGGTGGAGGGAGGCTTGGGCCATGGACTCCACAGAGGGTAAACCATTGACCAGCTGAGTGTGTATGTGTGTGGGAGAATGTGTCATATGGTCTGGCTTAAACCTTGACCCACCATGTAGTGGTGCTGAGTGAGTGTGCGTGGACTGCCTGTGATTCACGACACTGGCTGGTGGTGCCGCTGTATACGTCGATTATTGCCAAAACACAATACCATTTGACATTAGGATTTCCCATGTGGCTCCGGTCTGCGGTGCTGCTAAAAAGTGTTCTATTTTCATGTATGTATGTAAATTTGATATTGTGTACTCCAGAAGGGTGCTCTCTCTGGCTCCAAAGCGTTTACTTTGAAGACTGTTCAAAGAAGGCCTGTCATCTAAATACATCAGCTAGGAATAATGGAATAGGGCTCCTGTTCTATATTGTTGGTCTTCGGAACTGGGGCCATGATTAAGAAGAACAGCCAGTGGCATTTGTATTATGCCACTAGAGGTGAAATTCTTGGACCGACGCATACGAACCAAAGGAAAAGCATTTGCCAAGAATGTTTTCATTAATCAGGAACGAAAGTTGGAGGCTCTAAGGTGATTAGGTACCTCCGACCCTAAACGATGCCGACTAGCGATCCAGCAGCACTCATCCCATGAACCGCCGAGCAGCTTCTGGGAAACCAAAGTCTTTGGGTTCCGGGACGAGTATGGTTGGAAAGCTGAAACTAAAGGAGCAGAGGCTGCGGCTTAATTTGATTCACAGAGGAAACATCACCTGGTCCGGACACAGGAAGGATTGACAGATTGATAGCTCTTTCTCAATTCAGTGGGAAGTGGTGCATGGCCGTTCTTAGTTAGTGGAGTGATTTGTTTGGTTAATTTCAATAACGGATAAGACTTCTTGATGCTAACTAGTTACGAGACCCCCAGCGGTCAGCATCCAACTTCTTAGAGGGACAAGTGGAATTCAGCTGCACAAGATCAAGTAATAATAGGTCTGTGGTGCCCTTAGATGTCAGGGGCTGCATGCGCTCTATACTGAATGGATCAGCGTGTGTCTACCCTCCGCCGACAGGTGCAGGTAACCGGCTTAACACCGTTTGTGATACGGATTCAGGATTTCAATTTTTTCCCATGAACGAGGAATTCCCATTAATTGCGGGTCTTAAGCTCACGTTGATTAAGTCCCTGACCTCTGTACACAGTGCCCGTCACTACTAATGAATGGATGGTTTAGCGAGACCCTTGGATATGTCCTGCTGGGGTCTGCAACCGACCTGGCGGAGCGCCGAGATGAAGTTCAAACTTGACTATGTAGAGGAAGTAAAAGTTGTAGCAAGGTTTCTGTAGGTGAACTTGTGGAAGAATCATTAAAGGCGGAGCGACCTGAGCGATGGATGGCACTAGCCTGAAACCCTTGGTTGCCACCAAGATACACACACCATAGGCACAGGGTCCAGCCCTGCCCTCACATGCCCTGGCTGGCGGAGTGGTCAGTGGCCACCGGGGTTCTTGGGTGAGGACAGGGCATGTTGCGAGCTCCTCCACCAGGGAGGACTCAACTGAAGAACGCAGAGGCACCGGGGACAGAGGCGCCCCCCTGCCTTGACCCCTCTGTGAGGGGCACAGTGGTAGGCCCTCCCAAGATTGAACCCAAACTCCCCCAGCACTACCTAACAGTGGGAAAACCGAATGGCAGTGCCTCCCCAGGCTGGGATCACCCTCTCCCGAAGGCCATGACACCCCGGGCCCTCCTGCTCCTGATACCGGCCCGACTGGACCAGGCTTCAGGCAACCAAGGAGCGGCCCTTCTTGTGTGACAGGGCAGTCTGGAAGAGGAGGTGCCGGTGCCTGGTAGGGTACCCCGGCTCCTCTCTGCAGGTGGCATGTGGGATGGGGCAGGCACCCGGCTCTTCCTTTTCAGTGCCTTGGACCAGGGCAGGGGGCTGGGCTACCCACCAGCCCACCAGCATATCTCGGGCTGCCATCCAACCCGGGGACTCTCGACGCCTCAGGGGTCGAGCACAGGGGTGGACAACAGACGTGCAGGCGGGGCAACCCTCCCTGATTGCCAGGTACACGGTTCGTCCCAGAGCCTGCTGCCATGCTGAGGGTTTGAAGACTCATGTGTTCCCTTGCAGTCCTCTGGGAAGGACCGGTGGCAGTGGAACTTCTTGCTCTCATCTCTCTGGGAGCCTCCTCACCTGTGGGGGAAAAAGAGGGGCACCTGGACCAAGCGCCTGGTAATACTCTTTGATTCGTGAAGGTTAACTCATAGAGGGGATACCTTGAATGGAGCGCAGGCAGAAGAGGGCCCCCTCTATCGCCATAAGTGCACCGCATATTCGTGGTGCACCCGGTGCTAAATCATTCATAGATGACCTGATTTTGGGTCAGGGTCTCAAAAGTATCATAGCAGCTACCTTGCTGCAATCTATGGAAGGTCATCCTCTGAGCCAAGCTTTTGTCTCCATCTGTGGGTTCCTGCAGACCCCCTCCACCACACCTGGGGGTGGATCCCTCTGGCACCAGGGCAGCAGGAGTGACGCAGAGGGGGAAATGTGGGCATATGGGGGGCTGCCTCCACCACGTGCCGATCGGCACTAGGAAATCCCCCTCCTGCCCGAGGGATGGGGTTATGATCCCTTGCAGGGCGACCAGATGGCCGGACCGCTGCACATGTTGCCTGGAGGCAAGCAGCCCAGGAAGGAGCCCCCAAGCACCGGCCTCAGAGTTCATGGCCACTTTTATCATCGTTAGACTGCCATGTGACTGGGTACTGGGTCTGGTCATCCAGGGCTATCTGGTCGCTGAGTCGTCTTGGGCCATTGGGTCACCATGCTGCACATCCAGATGGCTGGCTGGCCAGGCTAACTCCAACTTTTTTCCCCCTCCCAGAGTTCCGTAAGTCTCCACCTTGTGGGGGCTTAATAGTCAAGGAAAATGGGCTTCCCAGTCAGGCCCGCAGGGAGAGGATGAGGCCTTGGCTTAATTCTCCTTGGCTCCCCTGGCTCCAGGAAGGTGGAAGGCACCCACCCAAGGCAGCACCCTGAGCCCACAATATGGCAGTAACAGCACCCAAGGCAGGATGGCTGCAGACCTGGGGAGGACTCTCTTGCTCATTTACGCGGTTTGGGGTAAAGAGCAGAGACAAACCCTGCATAAAGTCCTAGCCCCCACGGGGTGCTGAGCTTGAACATGAGGCCAAGAGAGCTCATAAAGCCCTCGGCAGTCGCCTGGACCCAATCTTAAATGGCAGTTACTCTTGAGGTCCCGCGCCACAGCGGAGGTACTGTCAGGAGGCCTGGCGCAATGCTTAGCATTCTCCTAAGAAAAAGTGGGGCCTGTCAAAGGGGAAGCGGCAGGCCTGAAAAGCCCTCTCTTCCCTTCACCAGAGGGGAGAGGCTGTGGTCATGCCCTCGGTCAGTGCTCCGGCAGGGCCTGAACTCCATGTTCCAGCCCTCAATGCTGCCAAGCGTGCGGCAAGTGGAAATGGGCTTCGCGGTCACAGAAAGTGGGCCTGGACTGTGGTCGATCTGGCTTAGTTGGACCTATTTGGCGGCTGCGGGCTGCTTGATTGGAAACACTGGACCATGGCCCTGGTGAGGGCTTCCGAGCCACAGAGCTGACAGGACAGGGCTCCACAGGGTCAGTGAGCCAGCAGGCCTGGGTCTGCAAGCAAACCAGGTCCCTGGGTTCCCTTCTCTGGCCGTGGTGTTGTAAAGATTGTGCTGCTTCTGCATGGTCGGTTTCAGAGGATCTGAATAGGGCCCCCTGCTGGGCCATGGAGTAGGCACCAGGATCTGTGGCTCCCTCTTCTAGCCTGCCATTTCACAAAGGGCACGGGACAGGCGTTCCATGGGCCCGGGGAGGCTCCCCCTGCTTGCCTGGGTTCAGAAGCAGAAAATGGGGCCGGAGCTCAGATGTGTCATAGGGTGGGAGCCCCCATCCTACCAATCACCCAGGAAAACCTTAAAGGAACTACACATATGATCCCTTGTTGAATTCTGAATTTTGTCGACATTTCAGAAATGTATAGTTTTCCGAGACCCACCATGGGTTTCACACCCAACTCTACCAATAACTGGAAGGAGGCTGAACACACAAAAAAATTGGAAAAATGGGCTATGTCCCAATAAAATGAAAAAACTGTGTAGAAAAATGTGTTTTTCTGATTCAAGTCTGCCTGTTCCTGAAAGGTGGGAAGATCGTGATTTTAGCATGAAAAAGCCTCCGTTGAAGCCATTTGCAGGGAAATAACAGATGCTTTCTTCTGCAGCACTTGTTTCCCAAAACCCCAAAATGTAGCTGTATTTTGGCTAATTCCTCGGTCCCCTCCAGGGGAATCCACAAACCCAGGGTATCTTTAGAATCCCCGGGATGTTGTAAACAAGGATACAAATTTGGCATGGATACCTTACATGGGCAAAAAGTTATGGGGGCCTAAGCATGAACTACCCCAAATAACCAAAAAAGGGTTTTACACAGGTTGGCGAAAAGGCCTGGTAGCAAAGGGGTTAAACAAAAATGTGCATATTTTTAAAATGTATGGCTCCTCCATTTACATTCCATTTAAGGCATATTATTCCACATTGTAAAAAGATTCAACATAACTCCAATTGAGATCATTATATTCAATTTAAAGTGAAAATCCTGTCAAAAATCTGAATGATCTGAAAACTGCATATTGGGTAAAATGTGAATGGTCCTGCATTGCCATCCCAGGACACTGGTGACATTTGGCACTGTTTGATGAATCTTCATGAAGCTTTCCCCAAAAATGTTTATCCAACTCATCTCATTCCTCAAAGTTGGGTGAACTATCAAGTGGGGACTGAGAAAAAGCCCTTTTTCCATCATGCAATTTCCATAGAGAAAAAACGACTGAACAGAGTTGCACCAAATTTGGCAGGAGGCTAGATAATTATCTGGAAAGAGTGTTTTTTGTCATTTGGTGCCAGTAATTGGGAATGGTAAATGCTAAGAAATTTGGGTATGAAAAACAGTAATATCTATTGCCATAGGACAGGCACTGGAATCTTGAGTGCTCTGATTAGCTGGCCACAACATGAAGAATAATGTTGTGCCCTCAATTACATGACTCAGGGTCTCGGTAGGAAAGCTGTGTGTGGCGATGGTTGGCCACAGACGTATCGCAATAAGATAATGCTTTACATGCAAAAAACAGAGAAATTCACTGAAAAATGCAAGTGTTAAAGTGGACTTATATGTAAATAAGGTAGTAATATTTTAACTTGCGTTTTAAAAAGAACCTTAGAAATTCACTGAAAGGGTGAGTGCAGTTATAATAATAGAAAAAAAACTAGCATTTTAAAACCAAAATGCTGAAATTCAACAATTATATGACTTACACCACTATGATGCACTGCTTAGGAATTCACATAATTGCATCACTTATGAAAACTGAAATCTATGGAGGTGCAAGTAATTAGCAAGGGTAATAAAAAACCTTTTACACACTGCACATCAGAAGACATGATATCTTTAACACTGGCAGTGACAACAACAGTGTAGCTATGGCTACATCAGAGTTTTGATAGGAGTTGGCCTAATGGCTAGGGCGCTTGACCTCGGACCTGGGGAACTGGGTTCGAGTCTCAGTAATGTCGCTGAACATCCTGTGATTCTGGGCAAATCACGTAATCTCCCCGTGCCTAACAAAGAATGAATGTGTTTCCTAATGTAACGTAACTGGTGCTATGTAAAGCGCTCTGATACCTGATTAGATTCGGGTCAAGTTCGCGCTATATAAAACTCTGCAAAAAAAAAACATAAGGCATTTTTCGTTCTCTTGTTAGCTTTTGTACCATTCAACAAATCTGCACAAACCTTTCCAAATTATAACTTCCACTTTGTGTCTTTAATGCAGCTCTTTCTAGTGGGGTCTAACAAACGGAGGGGGGGAGTCCCAAAAGTGCTGTTTCGTATTTTAATTCCTAAAGGATTGCTTGCTCTTCATTACGAAAAAAGTGGCTGAATGAAAATATGCAACATTTGGCACAAACCTAGAACCAAGGATTGTTGTTTCTTTTATTTGGTGTGGATCAGTTCAGTCGTTTTTTGCGAAATTATCATGTAGATATGTCAAATGGGCATGAAGAGGTGAAATTTTTTAGATATCTTGACAGAGGGCCTGTGGTACTGCCCACCTCTTTGGATCAAAAATGGCGATTCTCCTAGCAAAGTGAAATGAGAATCAAGATTTCATTAAAGACACGGAGGCTAAAGTCATGCATTATATCTATTAATGCTACTTCTGCAGCACCTTTAAAGAACTTAAAATAATTTTAAAAACACTAGAACTAGAACACTCCAGTTCTAGTTCTAGTGTTCTGTATGGGTGGAAAGTTCTGGACTTGCGACGCTGCAGTTGTTAGGGCCCAATTTTATATGTGGCACAGTCCTTGTAAATGGCTACACCCAAGAGCCATTGAAAAGTTTAGGTTAAGAAAACGATGGAGGGTAGTGCCTTCTTAATTGGTCCACGTCAGTGGATAATCAATATCAGAGACATTGCTCGAATGAAGATCATTTGTGTTGTTTTTATTTATCTTTTTATCAAAGGAGCGCAAAAATTTCAAATTGTGAAGAGAAAAACAAAAGCCGACACGTGTTTCGCCCTAGTGGCCCATTGGCCGTGGGCTTTTTCAAGGCGGTGAATATTAATCAACACAGTCTTCCTGTGAGAGTAGAAAAGACGTCTCTGCGGTCCTCGGGAAAGTCGACTAGTGAAAGGAGCTGTCAGATGTAATCTGACAGCTCCTTTCACTAGTCGACTACAAATGATCTTCATTCGAGCAATGTCTCTGATATTGATTATCCACTGACGTGGACCAATTAAGAAGGCACTACCCTCCATCGTTTTCTTAACCTAGTTCTAGTGTTCCACTCAAGAGGAGGAATATTCTTGTCCAGAACATTCCTCCTCTTTTAAGTTGTGAAAATCCTTTCTTCCTTCCACACCATCTCCTTCTTTGTCCACCATGCTCTCTAAATCCTCTTCCTTGCTTGTTAGTCTGCTGAGAGATTAAAACACCAAACCCTTCAACATTCAAATCATCCTCACAACTTACAACGATAGAAAACAGCCTTATTAGATATATTTATCATACATAAATCGAAAAACACTCCCCATTCACCGTTGTCTCAATATCTCCTCTTCCTTCAGTTCTATTTCTCTTTATGGGACAACTAGAGTGGTATTTATTTATCTAAGGGAGTAGCAGGGTGAGATAATGTTAGCCTCCATGTCTTTAATGAATTCTTGATTCTCATTTCACTTTGCTAGGAGAATCGCCATTTCATTTCGAGACAGAAGGCTACCATTATGCCTGTTGAAAGCATTTTAATATTACATTTGACACATATTTTATTGGTCTAAAATAAGGCTTCACAAAAATCCCCACACTGGACCAATCAGCTACTTTCAAAATTTCCAGCAATCGACCACCAGACAAATACATTTTACTTGTTACTGCAACTTTTAAAGAAAATGATTTGAATTTTTCCACATCAATGTCAATTTCCTTCATTACATTTTTACCTAATCTTGCAATAGTTGCAGTGCTTACTGCACCATATGGTTTCACATATGATATTAACAATTAATTCTCTCTCTGCTTTCTGTATTCCATGACTGCTCTCATAGTCATACATTCAACTACACACAACTTTCTCTCCTCTGGTAATTTTGGATAAACAAATGTACTTTGACATTGTCTTTGTCTTCTTCCAGATCTCAATGAACATCCCATCTGGACCTATTACCTTGCTACTTACCTCCAATGGTTTCACATCTGTAATTCTTCTACATGATACCAAACAGAGCAAAGCCGCTAGCTTCCCTGCAAGTCTCATTAAATCCAAATATTTGTTTTTAGGCCAACTTAAAAACAGGCTTAACACTGCATTGACTTCCCACAACACACTGTATCTAGCCCTAGGAGGACTTTTCAACCTCATACTCTTCAGAATTTTATATACCATCATTTTTCTGTCCACTGACTTGTCGTCGAGTATGTATTGCAGAAATTGCTGAACTATTTCAATGAAATGTTCGATAACCTAATCCTTCTTCAAACATCTCCACAAAAAAATGGATTACCTCAACTTTAGGAGCCTCCATGGGATCCAAACTCCTTTCCATGCACCAACTAGACCATATTCTCCAAATTCCTTTATATCTTCTCCCCATTGCCCAAGACTCCTCCAGTAACTCCGCAGCCTTACTTGAAAGTCATCTGAAACTGCTAGATCACCTGACACCCTTCAAACAAGAAGGTTTAACACCTTGCTTTGCACTAAAGGATAATCCTCCCCTTCTGTGTTCCTTAGAAGACCTTCTCTTGAAGGAATCAAAAAAGGTTTTGCACATGCCAGTTCCATCACTGATGGGAACCAGACCTGCGGTACCCAGAACGACGTTATCAACACTATTTGACATCTCTCCTGTCTCACCTTTAATAGTACTCTCTATATCACGGCAAAAGGAGGAAAAGCATATGTCCTCATTCCTCTCTAAATTTGTTGGAATGCGTCTAGCGCTGATGCCTAAGGATCTGCTCTTTATCTGATAAGTCAAATGACTTGCAAACAGATCCACCTCCAATGGACCCCACAATTCATCTATCCTGAAAAAAGCAATTCCTATCCAATTTTTTCCAATTGCTGAAATCCCTCAAATGTTTGAATTCCAGGTGCCATCTGATTAATCTTTCCTCTATTTTGTGTTCCAAACAAAATTTCCAAAACTCAGTCGCCAAGTTTGCCAATCCTCTGGATCTTGTTCCTCCCAATTTGTTTATATATGCTACTGCTGATACGTTGTCAACTCTTATCAACACCGAATGATCTCCTAGAGTTCTCCTGAAACCTTTCACTGCATATAACCCTGCAGTCATCTCCAAGCAAATTATGTGCACCGACTTCTCTACCTTCGACCAAACTCCACCTGTCTGTTGAATTCCTAAACATGCTCCCCATCGAACTCAAACTTGCATCGGTCTCCAAAACATAACTCAGAGAACTCCCAAAGATTGCACGTCCATTCCATGCCTCCATATTGTTCATCCATCATAACAATTCCTCTTTCGCCTCCATGCTTAAAAACTATTTTGTCTCCAATTTCTCAATGCCTCCTTTTCACCCTCTGCAAACCTTGGTAATGATGGTGGACCTAGAAAAATTGCTTGTATTGATGAAGACAACAAACCTACTATCCTTTCCAAATCCCTCAATGTCATAAACTCCTTTTCCATATTTTGTTGTATCTCTTTTTTTATCAACTTCACCTCTTTTTCCGGCAACAATCGTAGACTCTCCACTGAATCTACCTGAAACCCCCAAAACCCCATCATTTGATTTGGTTCTAGAACAGATTTCTCTTTGTTCACTATAAACCCTAAGTCCTGCCACTTCCTTCAATTCCTCCTGATCCTGAGACATTAACAAAATGTTTTCTAAATACTTTATCATACATATACCTCTTTGCCGAAAATAGGACAAAACCGCAACCATCACCTTCGTGAAGCACCAAGGTGCTAAAGATAGGCCAAAAGGAAGACATAGAAATTGGTAAAGGATCCTTTTCCAACTGAATTGTAGAAATTTCTGACTTTCTATTTTCATTGGATAGTGAAATAAGCATCCTTCAGATCCTATTTCACTAACCAATCCCTCTTCAAAAACAGATCTCTCAAACAATGGATTCCCTCCATCTTGAAATGTCTGTATACTATAAATATGTTTAGATCTCTTAGATTTATGGCTGGTCTCCATCCTTTCACCTTCTTCATCACCAAAAATATATTGCTTAGAAACCCTTTTTTTGATTCTCTTATGCGTTGTATGGCACCCTTCTTTATTAAAGATTCTATTTCCACTCTACTAAAAACTCCTGTTCCTTTGACATTTTTATCTCCCTTTTCTCTTCTTTTTGAAGGAGACAATCTGTAAATTATATTACATACACTTGTATTGCTTCTAAAATCCAAAGATCCTGAGTTATATTTTTCGACTCCTCTGTAAAAAATCTCAGGCGTCCCCCTACTTCTTCTCGGATAGAACCAGTAAAAATCTCTGTACTCACCTTGTCCACCTTGTAACTGGCATCGTCCTCTCGAGAATCTTCCTCAACCTATTCTACCCATTTTTCCTGTGCTTGGATAGAATCCTGCTGATGTTTGGTATCCTCTTCCTCTATAACACTTTCCATATTGGGAATAATACTGGGTACTATAATGGGACCATTGTTGCCCTTGGCCAGTAGGTAGTCCCCTTCTACTGGCCCTGTCAAAAGCACCTCCTCCTCAAATTCCCTTGCACCTTATCCAAGGCAGTGAAAGTATTCACATACTTCCCAATACTTTTTACAAGACCTTCTCTGAAAAGCATACACTCAGCATCCTCGCTAGTCTCCTTCTGTGCCATGTCCACAGGTTTTGGACTTATTTTCATGAGAATTGCCCTTCTTCACTCCGTGAACAATCCTGCATTAGCGTTACCTAACAGCACTATAGCTCTTTGGCTCCATCCTCTAAGTAAATCTATGTCCACTGCCTCTTCATTAGCGTAAGCTTCTTCCGCCATGTCCAAAATTCTGGCCAATGCACCCAACATATCCAAGACCTTATCCTGACTAATTTGTAAAGACCTTTCAAGTCCTTTCCTAGGATCTCTCCCAAGCTGAAACAAAAATCTAATGAGCTAGGGGTCCAAATTTGGAGCATTATATACTCTTTCATCTATTACAGGCCCAGCACTCTGCCCTCATCACTCTTGGCACTTCCTTTTTCAAAGGTTTGCGAATCCATGACTTAATACATTTTGCTAGCTTTTTCCCTGTTTAGTAATAGTTTAAAACAACGTGGAGGAACCCATTAATGAATCCTCATACCAGGACGACTTAGTACTAACCCTGGGCGACAAATTAAGTTCCGCTCGCGGAACTGCGAAATTTTGGCATTGTCGCGTTCCATGCGAAAATGTCTAAACTTTCGCGTTCCGCAACGGAACGGAAATATGGAGGGCAGGATTCATTCTGTCACGATGCTCCTGTCACAAAAAGGAAACCTCAACAGGAAGCACTTACAGATATAAATAAAGCAGGTGCCCGAGTTGAAGCTCAAATTCAGTAACGCATTAATCAGCACAAAATATTCGTCAGCACGGTCGAGGCTAGGCGGGTGTGCTTTTCTCCCCATATCTACTGTCAACAATTTGCTGTAATCCTTGATGGAGCTCTGTGCATCCATGATTTTTTCGAGCGCAATCCCCGTGTAGTTCCTAACACCAGGAGGGTCTGTCTCCTCATCTGCTTCTCTGATCGGTCTCTGGCCCTTTATAAACAAGAGGCATGTGAACTGCATGGAAGCCCTGCCCGGTTGGCCCCGGCCCACACACCAGCGGTGTGCAATGTCTTCCCTCCCTTTCCCCACTATGATGGACAGCTCACTCGAGGGACCCCAGCGCCCGTCGGTGTGGTGGCAACGTTACAGACACACATGGTCGCTGTAGACAACTCTTCTAGCCCTTTGCGCAGCTGTAGTGTAGAAAAAGTGCTATACATTTACCCAATGAGGTAGCACTTACTGATTAGCCAGTTGAAAGTACTCCAGTTGAGTAGAGGTATTGCACAAAATGGTGGCATCTTCTTGGGTAAATATGCAGGGCAGTATTCATTCTGGCACGATAGTCCTGTCACAAAAATTAAACCTCAACAGGAAGCACTTACAGATATAAATAAAGCAGGTGCCCGAGTTAAAGCTCAAATTCAGTAACGCATTCAAATCAGCCCAAAATCTCTACGACCACGCGAAATTTAGCGTGTTCGCGGGGATTTTTTGCCGTTTCGCGATATTTTGCGAAAGGCAATTTCGCACATTCCGCCCACCCTTACTCAGTACCGTGCACTGGAATGCAAGGAACCCAATAGGTTTGTAAGAAGAACCCTCACCCACCAACCTAGTTGGTAGCATACTTCATCATTGTGTTCCCAGCTGGGTTGCCGAATGCAATCCAGCTGTGCTTCGACACCTGAATTACAGCGGAGCGGGTTTTGGGTTTTTCCAAGTGTGATGTGTGCTCAGAGTGGTGATATTAAAAATGCCTCTGGGATTCCCTGCTGAAATTTTTTTTTATTCCTAGGAGCTAAGGACACAGTTAAAAACAGAGTGGGGATATGGTGAAGATGACAAATTGGTCTTCAATATCCCTTAAATACAGGTCGACATGTTTCAGCCTCACAAACAATAATGAGGCTTTCTTCAGGACCATATGGTGTGAACTGGGATGTGACAACATAAGGGCCACGTGAGTTTCTTTCAGCACTCGTGCTAATGTGTGCTGTTCATGTAGTGAGTGGTGTAACCGTACTTATGGCCCCCCTGAGTGGTTAAAACCTGAAAGACAAAAACGCAAGATAAAGGACATGCAAAACATGTAAAGAAGCATAATTGTGACTACTCGGGTCTGGTTGGTCTTAAGACAAAATCCTAACTTAAGACATCATCCAAACTTAAGACAAAATACTAACTTAAGACAAAATACTAATTTAAGACAAAATCCTAATTTAAGACAAAATCCTAACTTAAGACAAAATGCTAACTTTACTACTACTAAATGCCTTCTGTGAATACAAAAAGAAGTAGGTTTAGGATTTTGTCTCAGATTAGTTCTGTGAATCGGGTCTATAGTAATCTTTAGATGAATCGTCTAAAAGAACATCAAATATCACAGGGCCAGCCAGACAAATGAATTTAACACAACAGATAAAAAGTGCATAGACAATATCCCAAGCTTGAAAATATAATTAAAAAACACCTACAATTCCAATAGAAGCTGAATTAGTATGCGAACAAGGTGAAGATAAAGAAAAAAAAGAAAAATATGGAAGAAAGACTTGTGGACATACTTGAAAGAAAAGTCAAACCGAACCAGTTAGTGCAAGTGCCCCAACCTCTGAGAATCTCGCAGGGCATTCAGACAAATCTCCTCTGAAAACTTTTATGGAAGCACTAGATGGATATGACCTCGACCCGTGCTCATGACGGTGCCTGAGGAGGAAGGAAGACTGTACTCTTGGAGCAGTCTTAGAGGTAGACCAGATCTGACCATACGTAGAAGCTGACACGGATGGTCATCATATTACATTCCTGATTGATACTGACGCTACACATTCTACTGTGAGATCTGCAGTGGCCCTAAACCTGCTTCTCTTGGGAAAATCAATCCAAGTTGTAGGAGTCTCTAACAAAAGAATGACAAATCCTTTGACAGATGAGGTGCCGGTGAAAATCGAAACTTTTCAGGATCATCATTAGTTTGTGGTGTGTTTGTCTGGAAGCAGCACCTGGTTAAACACTGACCGACTTTAATCGGGAGAACCAGGAAGTAACCCGAAGAAACTACATTTCCCAGCATCCTCTTCACATGTCACGCTCCACGTGACATTGACGCACAGGCAGGAACCGGATATAATGGAGTTGGGAGCTCCGGACGCTGCCAATTATTCTGGTGGCATTTATTGATGTTCGTGTATTGTGGCCCGGCTAGCAAGTGTGCTCTTTGCTCCTCTGTTGGCGAGACTACAGATACTGCAGTCCCTTGCAGAGGAGTGCTTTGAGCAGTTTGCGGTGCGACTCTCCCTTAATTTCCTGTTGGCGAGACCGGCATAGTGCTTCGGTCTCATACAGGGAGTGATTTGTTGCTGTTCCTTGATCTGTGCGGCCAGCCTCGCTTTGAGCAGCTTGAGGCACCATTATCCCTTTATTCCCTGTTGGAGAGACCGGCATACTGCCACGGTCTCATGTAGGGAGGGATTTGTTGCTATTCCCTGAGCCGTGTGGCCAGCCTTAGTGTATGCTCTTGCTTCTTACCAGTGGAGCTGGTTGCGCAAAGCAAACTTGTCATCAGACATTTCTGAGAGGTTTCTTCTGTGAAACAAGACTGCTGATTAAGGAAACTCTATTGCATGTACTATGAACCTTTGTTGATTGGAGTTCACATGAGTTAATGTTGCCCCTTTGTACAAAGTACCTCAGTGAATTGAATAGCCATGCAAGATGCTTGACTCTAACTGAGGGTTTCTGGATTTTGCTTTTGTTCATGCTTGCATATGGATACACAACGTGCTTTGCTTTGATATTGTGGAACCTAAACATTTCAAAGCCTATTCCTTTAGGTATAGTACAGGAGAAAAATGTACTATAGCCTTTTCTTCATGCATGGTTTGTTATTTATTTTCATTTCACAGGAGAGAGTAGTAGAGGGTGCTCAGGATGATACTGCCTTGCATACCAAGCGATTCCACATTTAACCTGGGTAGGTGGTGTATAGTCTCATACCTCGTTACCCCTATAGCAAGTTCTCTTGTGGTACATGTACAAATCTTACTGGTTCTTCTCTCTTCCTATTAGTTTTGTGCTGGAAGTCTGCAACCACCCTCTTCTCTCTTCTGGTAGCGCTCCCTCTTTCTTTTATTTACAGGTAGTGTGTTACAAATGTTTCTGCTGTTTTATGACTTGGTTTTTCAACTGGCTGTTTTATCAGAAGAGTAAACTGGGTATTTACGGTGTCTTTACTGTGTCATCCGCAGATCTCCCTCCATGCTGTTCCTAACCTTTCCTTCTCTCGCCTGACTATCTCACTAGTCCATGTGAATTTATATTCTGGACTTGGGGCAGTTGAGAGGTGGACCCCTTTGAGCATCAGCACAATCCCGAGGATTCTGGAAGGTGGAACCTGACAGAATAATCAACCCACTAATTGTTTTTTCTCCTGGTTTTTCTGGTGTCAGAGATGGCCACCTTGGAAGGTGTTATTGCAGCATTGGCTCTGGTACAAACAGAGCTCGCTGCCACTTGTAGTGAAACTGCGTTCTACAAGCAAAGGTCGAAGGATGCAAAGAAACCCTTTTGATGTTGGGGGGCCAATACACCCTGCGCCTCCTCCTGTGGTAGTGGAAATGCCTTCCCAAATACCATTAGCCCCTCCTGAGCGGTTTTATCAGGATATTAATAAGGTGCAAATGTTTATGACCCAAGTACTGCTCCATTTTACATGTAAGCCTAAAATGTTTGCAACCAACCAGGCACGGGTAGCTTCCTTGATTTCTTATTTGTCAGGTGAGGCATCGCAATGGTCAGTTCCCATAGTTAGGCGAGACGACCTGTTGCTTTATGACTGGGATGCGTTTAGAGAAGAATTCGAGAACACATTTGACCATCGGGCTGAGACTTTCTCGGCAGACATGGACCTATTAGAGCCCAAACAGGGTGGTTCAGATTTAATAAGTTACCTTAACAACTTCTGTAGATTAGTGGCAGAGACAGACTGGCCTGAATCCAAACAAGCCGCCATCTTCTATCAGGGACTCAAAGACGAGTTGAAGGACGTCATAGCCCAAATAGACCCTCATACCCGAACATGTGCGGCACTCACAGAGTTGACCCTGAGACTGGATCACCAACTAAGGGAACGAAAAGGGGACCATAAGCGGATGGACAGGTGTACTCTGCAGTATGATCGGGCTAGCCCTTTGGAACACGGAACAGCGAAGCCCGAACCTATGGAGATTGGGGCAGTTAGAGCATCGTTAACCCTCAACAAAAGAGACCACAGACGCAAACAGGGTCTCTTTCTTTATTGTGGAAAGAAAGGCCATTATCTCCGTGACTGTCCCATCAAATCAAAATACGGTCATTCTCATCCAGGTAAAGTGGCCACGGTAGCGGATGAAAAAGGGGTGGAAAACCCAAGAGTTTGAGGGTACAAGAAGGGGAGCCTTCAAGCCGGTGTACAATACCTTTGGTGAATCAATTTTCTCTCCCGGATTCAGGCCATTTCTTCATCTCACTAGTCATTAGAATAAATCAAGAGCCAAGGCAACTAAGGGCAATGATGGATTCAGGAGCAACGGGGTGTTTCATGGACAGAAAGGAAGCACAGAGGCTAGGGGTGCAGCTCATCCACAAACAAACTCCTGAAACGGTGTATGTAGTGGATGGCAAGGAGTTGGAAATCCGGACCGATCAGCTACCTCACCACAGAATACGAATTAACATATGACAACTATCACCATGCTCTTCCCTAACTCATCACTACGGGTTTCCCATGCCTATGTCAAATAGCACTAATAGCGCCGGGACACCTCCGTAGGATGTAGCCGCGCGCTTTATAAGCTATCTATTATTATTATTATTATTATGAATAGTTATCGTTTAATATCATTCAAGCTCCCAGTACGGAGTGACTTTTGGCCTCCCCTGGTTACAGAAGCATAAACCTACCATAGAATGATCCAACAAAGTATTGCACATGCGGTCTGCATTTTGCCAAGCCAGTGTAACCAACCGCCTACAAGTTCCTCCAAAGCATTAGCCTCACAGCATCACATCGCGACTGCTGTGGAAAAGGACTTCGTCCTACCTATGTGTTACAAGGAATACGCAGAAGTATTCAGCGACTCCAGGGCCGAGGAGCTCCCTCCACACCAAGACTATGATTGCCAGATCGACCTGGTTCCGGGAGCAGTAGTTCCATGCGGCATAATTTATGCTCTCACAGCACCCGAAAACCAACACCTCAGAACGTATTTGGATAAATACCTTGCCTTAGGTTTCATTCGCCCTTCTAGATTTCCTGCAGCGCCTCCCCTCTTTTTCATACCAAAGGCTAATGGGGAGTTGAGGTGTTGTATAGACTTTAGAGCATTAAATACAATCATCGTCAAGAACCAATACCCGCTACCCTTGATTCAGGTCCTTTTGGAACAAGTTAAGTAAGCGGTCATTTACACCAAGCTCGACCTCTGAGGGGCATACCATCTGGTCCGTATGCGTGCCGGCGACGAATGGAAGACGGCCTTCAAAACACGATACGGGTTGTTCGAGTACCTCGTCATGCCATTCGCATTTTGTAAAGCCCCCGCGGCTTTCCAGTTCTTCTTGAACAACATCCTCAGTGACTTTTTAGATCACTTTGTAGTGGTATATATAGATGACATCCTGATCTTTTCATTTAAGAAAGAAGAACATGTTATCCATGTGGGTAGTGTTCAGCACGCATTACGAAAACATCAATTATTTTGCAAAATAAGTAAATGCGAATTTCAAGTGACCACTGTAGAATTTCTAGGGGTCATGCTCACCCCTTCGGCACAAGTGATGGCTGAGAGAATGATCAAGACAATCACTGAATGGCCTTGCCCCCAGAATATAAAGGACATCCAAAGCTTTCTGGGTTTTGCCAACTTTTACAGGAGGTTCAAAAGTCAATTCTCCAACATGGTTACTCCACTAACAAAATTTACTTTGAAAAAATACTCCATTCCACTGGTCAGAAGAAGCACAGACTGTGTTCGAATTACTCAAAAAAGCCTTTAATTCAGCCCTTTTCTCACGCATGCCTACCCAGAGGTATTGTTTATCGTAGAAGCAGACGCTTCCGAAGTGGCGGTAGAAGCAAGACACGGTACGACACACCAATTACACCCAATCGTGTTTATGTCCAGGAAACTCAATCCCGCCAAGCAAAACTACACCATAGCTGAAAAGGAACTACTAGCCACACAAGATGCCTTTCTTGAGTGGAGACACTGGTTGATGGTGGTAAAATATCAAGTGACAGTATATTCAGATCATCGCAATCTTCAGTACATGCAAGCCGCAAGACATCTCACTCAACGCCAACTCCATTGGATGCTATTCTTTGCCGAATTCCACTTCATTGTCACCGATAGACCCAGAAAAGACAATAAGAAGGCGGATACTCTAACACTGCAAGAATATTCTGTACGTCAACCAGCTACTATTGAAAGAGCGGTCATAGAACCCAGTAAAGTGCTTTATACATTACAAACCAATGATTTCCTGCAGAAAGCAAGACAAGGAATGCAGTCCTTTACCTGTAGGAATTGGATGAAATAACACCCAGAATGGCAGCTGCGCCACAGACTTCGAATGAAGAACCAACAAGTGCTATTCCCTACCTTGGAAATAAGAAAGACCGTATTCCAATGGTGCCATGATATCCCTTGTGCTGGTCACGTCGGAGGGATGAAAACCTTGGAGAGGGTGTTACACCATTTTTGGTGGCCAACCGTACGTCCTGACATCCTAATATGGGTGAAACGATGTTCCACGTGTGCCGAAATGAAGGCCAACCATAGCAAAACCCAAGGACTTCTCCAACCTTTGCCCACACCAGAAACCCCGTGCGAAAGATTCTCACTGGACTCCATTGTGGGGTTACCCAAGGACCAGGGATGCACCACCGTTGTGGTAGTCGTTGACTATTTATCAAAGATGGGCCATTTTATATGCTTGCAAACAGGTACCGCCTGCAAGTCTCTTAGCTCGATTGATACTAACAAACATAGTTAGACTACATGGCCTTCCCAAAGTCATAGTTTCCGAAAAAGAGACACAGTTCACTGCCCTCTTCTGGAATACATGGTGTTCTGAGTTACAGATAGCATTCTAGCTTTCCACAACTTTTCACCCCCAAACCGACGCCCAAACCAAGAGATTAAATCAAACCCTGAAACAGTTACTTAGGTGTTATGTCGCCAATAACATCGAAGCGTGGGTGGAATGGTTATGGTTAGCCAAAATCGCTTACAACAGTGCCAAACATACCTCCACACAACACACACCTTTCTTTAGCACACATGGTTTCCACCCTCATTTCACCCCGTTGGTTCTTCCCAGTCAGAACACAAAACTCCCAGAGGTACACAAGAGACTGTTAAATATCTGGACAACCTTGCTTCAAACACGTAACAATCTCATACTTGCCAAAGCACAGTATAAGACACAGGTAGATATACACCGTAGGCCGGGCCCCACATACAAAGGAGGGGAGCGTATTTGGTTATCAAAATAGAATATCAGGTTCAAGACACATGGTGTATTTAACCCTAGGTACATAGGCCCCACAAAGTGGTTAAACATATGAACCCTGTAGCGGTGCAGCAGCAGCTACCTGCACATTTTCGTATACACCCTGTTTTCCATGTTTCTCTGTTGAAACCTTCATTGTCTGGTAAAGAAACTGCCTGTTCCCATTTGGGTGCAACAGGACCATGAGTACGAGCTTAAAGGAATTCTAGACTCCAGAATTACTAGGCGTAAACTGTGGTATCTCGTTGCATGGAAGGGATACGATCCTGAGGAAAACACATGGGAACCAGCAGACGCGGTGCATGCTGCATGTCTGATAGCTGCTTTCCATAAGAGGTATCCGGGCAAGCCATGAGGCGGTCAGTGTTCTCCGGGAGGAGGATGTGCTGTCAGGAAGCAGCAGCCGGTTAAACACTTACCGACTGTAATCGGGAGATCCAGGAAGTAACCTGAAGAAACTACATTTCCCAGCATCCTCTTCACATGTCACGCTCCACGTGATGTTGACGCACAGGCAGGAACCAGATATAACAGAGTTGGGAGCTCCGGACGCTGCCGATTATTCTGGTGGATCTCCTGTGGATGTCGTGCTACGGTTCCCTGAAATGGAGGTGGTAAGGGTGCTTTAAACACCTCTGTATACTTTTTGGGGCATTTATTGATGTTCATGTATTGCGCCCCGGCTATGGAGCGTGCTATTTGCTCCTTTGTTGGCGAGACTACGCATTCTGCAGTCTCTTGCAGAGGAGCTCTTTGAGCAGTTTGAGGTGCCACTCTCCCTTAATTCCCTGTTGGCGAGACTGGCAGACTGCCACGGTCTCATGCAGGGAGGGATTTGTTGCTATTCCCTGATCCGTGTGGCCAGCCTCACCGCATGCTCTTACTTCTTATTACTGGAGCTGGTTGTCATCAGACATTTCTGAGAGGTTTCTTCAGTGAAACAAGACTATTGATTAAGTAAACTCTATTGCATGTACTATGAACCTTAGTTGATTGGAGTTCACATAAGTTAATGTTGCCCCTTTGTACAAAGTACCTCAGTGAATTGAATAGCCATGCAAGATGCTTGACTCTAACTGAGGGTTTATGGATTTTACTTTTGTTCATGTTTGCATATGGATACACAATGTGCTTTGCTTTGATATTGTGGAACCTGAACATTTCAAAGCCTATTCCTTTAGGTATAGTACAGGAAAAATAATGTACTATAGCCTTTTCTTCATCCTTGGTCTGTTATTTTTTGACCTGGCTGTGTTATCTGAACAGTTAACTGGGTATTTACGGTTTCTATACTGTGTATCCGCAGATCTCCCTGCATGCTGTTCCTACCCTTTCCTTCCCTCGCTTGACTATCTCACTAGTCTATGTGTATTTATATTCCGGACTTGGGGCAGTTGAGAGGTGGACCCCTTTGAGCATCAGCACAATCCCGAGGATTCTGGAAGGTGGAACCTGACAGTGTAATTCAAGCCAAGTATATTTAATAGGGTGTGATTTGTTGTGCAAATTGAACTGTACTATCTACTGCACACCAAAGGGAGAAGAATTGCAGACAAACGATGAGGACTTTGCCTTTAAGCTGGCAAATCAGAACTTCTTTGCTACACTGTTTCCTATACTGACAGTGGAGGACATGCCGCTGGATCTGAGAGACACCGTCTCTCCAGTAGTATGGAATTTCACAGGGGAAGAAATCAGACTGATTCGAGGAGTTGAACCAGTTCACATATAGGTCAAACTAAATGCAGAATTTCTAAGAACACCTCAGTATAACCTAACACCAGGGACAGTAGCAGGGATTACACCGGTAATTGACTCCATGATTGCACAGGGCATTCTGTAGGAGATCATGGGAAGTCCATGCAATTCTCCTATTATGGGCTTGCAGAAGCCGAGTGGGAAATATCACATTGTTCAGGACCTCAGGAAGGTTAATAACATAGTAAATCCATGTTGCCCCATTGTACCAAATCCATCTGTAATCTTATTCCAGATTCCTTCCGAAACTGAATGGTTCATGGTGATTGACTTCTGCCAGACGTTCTTTTCCATTCCATTGCATGAGGAGAGCCAATTTGTATTTGCTTCACATCTGGAGAACTGTGTCTTTACGTAGTGTCATATCCCACAAGGGTATACTAAAAGGCCATCCATATTCAATGGAATACTGAAAAAAAACCTTGAGAGCTTGTTTCTGCGTCAAAATTCAGTGCTGGTTCAGTATATCGATGGCCTTTTCATTGTATCTGAAATGTGAGAGGCTTGTGGAGATTATAGTATTGCCTTACTGAATCATCTTGCTGACAATGGGCATAAGCTGGCTCCGAGTAAGCTGCATTACTGTCTCTAAGAAGTACAGTATTTGGGTCACCGAATTGAGAAAGGTAAGAGGAAGGTGTCGCCAGAAAGAGTGGAGGCAATCATAAAAATGAATCCACCCAATACCCAAAAGGAGGTTAGAATATTCTTGGGAATGGTTTGCTACTGCCGACAGTGGATTCCCAATTTCTTCTTGATGGCGAAGCCCTTGCAGATGCTGACTCACAAGGATGTGTGTGATCCGGTGCCTTGGGATAATGACTGTTTGCTTGCCTTCCTGGAGTTAAGAGAGTGCCTAGGCTATGTCGTGCTACAGCTTTAGGAATGTCTGATTACAACAAAGCATTCTCATTATTTTGTCATGAACAAGAGGGTTGTGCTCAATCAGTCCTCACGCAGACACATGGCGATGCCAGTAGACAAGTGGCCTGCTTCTCAGCTACCTTGGGTCAAGTGGCTTCAGCGTTGCCCGGATGTTTCAAATCTGTTGCTGCAACAGGTGCCAGTATTGAACGATGGGAGAGCAGTGTAATCGGTCATCCACTTGCAGTATATGTACCACATACAGTTGAGCTCCTGATGACGAGAACTAAAACACAGCATTTGACGAATGATAGGTTGAACTGATATGAGCAAATGTTGCTCACCGCTAAAAAGGTGACTCTAAAGCAGTGTTCTGTGTTAAATCCTGCTACCTTGTTACCCACTGTAAGTGAAGAGGAGGAAGAATTTGAAGACCAGGACTGTCTGAATGTCACTGAGCTTTGCATGAAGCCGAGACATGACATTGTTGTTGGACCATTGCCTGATCCTGATCAAGTCCTTTTTGTTGATGGTTCATGCTAAGAGGCAATTAAGGTAATCTGAGAGCACCGTTTGTTGTCTGTACCATCTTTAGAGTGGTGCGAGCTGCTTGTTTACAGGGAGTACCCTCCGCACAGTTGGCAGAAATTATTTCCCAGAATCATTGGCGTATATGCTTTGTTTCTGAACAAATCCGAGTCACGATCTAAGCCAATAGCCAGTACGGTTTCAATGTGGTTCATAACTTCGGACTGCTATTGTCGCAGAGAGTGTTCCTAAGATCATCAGGATCCCCGGTAAAGAATAGGGAATATGTGAGACAACTGCTTGAAGCTCTACAATTGCCAAGGGAAGTGGCTGTCTTTAAATGTGCAACCCCTGGAAGGGGAAATGATTGTATCACTATCAGAATTAGGTACGCAGATGAAGTTGCATATTATTGTGCTTTCCATGCATGTGACTACAATGGAGAATTTACTGGCAAGAGTACAGAGCAGATCGAACTCAGCATGATGCTAGCTGTCACTGACACAATGGGATGAAGTGAGACGGTTAAAATCGGAAGCTGTAGAACAGAAACAATTGGGTTGGATCAGAGCTGGTTGTGAGAAAGGGAAGGATGACATTTGGGTATCAGCTGATGCTAGGGCAGTGTTAACAGATTGTTTGTTAAACCCAATGGCTTGGCAAATTCATGGAACGGCTCACATAGGGAGAGATGCAATAGTGAGACTGTTTAGGCAGACCCGGTTCAATCCTAGATTTTGAGTGATTGCAGAAGCTGTGTGTCATCTGTGTGTCACTTGTCAACAAATGAATGCTGGGAAGAAGACTGTTGTCGCTTGAGTCATATTGGCAGATCAGGGTGTCCCTTTAATTGGATCCCAATGGACTCTGTTGAGATGCCTGTACGTAATGGATTGATGTACACTCTGGTTGTGGTGCGCATCTTTTCTCGATGGGTTGAAGCTTACCCGAATAGGAGATGTGAGTCTCACAGTAGCAAAGCTGTTGTTGAGGGGACTCATTCCTAGATTTGGATTTCCAACTACATTGGAATCAGACAGAGGTACACACTTCCATAACAAAATAATGAAATTGTTGTGCACCGCCTTGAGTGTGGATCAAAGACTGCATTGTAGTTACAGGCCAGAGGCATCTGGAATGGTGGAGCAAGTCAACAGGACTTTAAAAGCAAGGTTGGCTAAAGTGAGCGCTTCAGCATCTCTGAAATGGCCTGATGTATTTCCTCTAGTGCTGATGAGTTTAACCAGCATTCCTGACAGGAGAACTGGGTTGTCACCACATGAGGTGCTCATTGGCAGTGCAATGCATTTACCTGCTGTACCCTCCACCGCGCTAGTGATTATCACAGATGATTTGGTCCTTGACTACTGTAAAGGACTGGCTGACGTGGTTCATTCTGTTTCTCATCAGGTTGAAGCTGCGACAGCACAGACCTCAAAGGACCTTTGCCATTACCTGTACCTCAGAGACTGGGTTCTCATTAAGAAGCACATGAAGAAAAACTGCCTGGACTCTTTTTAACATTGGCCATACCAAGTGACAATGGTACATACGACTGCTATGAAGTATGGAGGAGTGCCAAACTGGATTCATGCTTCCCACACTTGATGAGTCTCAGGTCCCTCTGATGAAGCAGCTCCTCTCCCAGAAGTATTTTCAGCCGTGACTGAGGGGTCACCAGAGAGGGCAATCCAAGCTGTAGAGGTACCTGATGTGGATGAACACAAACCAAGTCAATCTGAGGGGGGTCACGCTACACAAGACTCTGGTATAGACTCTGAGGGAAATGGTAACATTGCAAGTGACAGAGAGTCTGACTCAGTAGAGGAAACTGGTGTGACAAATGGTCATGTGCAGATAAGAAAGAATAATGTTGCTGGTGAAACGTGGTCTCTGAGACAGAGGAGGAGAAATCTAAAACTTGCGTCTGAAAGAGAACTTGCACCAATAGATAAATCCTTGGAGTCTGATCTAAGTGAAACCGAGCCAACCACAGAAGGTGTGAGAAGATCCAAGAGAGCTTGAGTGCCGTGTCAGAGATATACCTCTCCCGAGTGGACCTACTTGGTTACAAATGCCAGAGAGAGCGAGATTTGCGATTTCGATACTGGTTGTTTAGATCTTGTTGAGAGTTCTTGGAATTGAAGCAAATGCACTTCTGCCGTTGACTGTTTCTTTTCCAACAAGGCTGAGTGGCTTACATACACTGATTCTGGAGGACATTGAATTTCCAAGCTTTGAAGCACCACAGCCTCCTCAATAGATGGCAGCACTGAGAGCTGAACTATTGCATCGTGTTATTGAGGAAGTTGGCTCTGATCTGATTAGGGATGTGAACTCAACTTTGAACTGTAAATAACTGCTTTGAAGAAGATAACCTAGTCCTGAGTGGAAGAGGAATAAACTTAGGGATTGCATTTAGAAGATGAAGAAAGAGGGTTAGGACAGTTTTCCAAGCTGTGTACATATTGTAAAGCAGAGACATTTCAAAAGAATCTTTCTGAGGCTTCAAAAGTTGCTTGAAAGAATTCGCTATACATGGAGAAAGGCAGAGAAAAGAGACTTTGTGTGTTGAACCTCGTTCGACCTGTGATCCGAGCAACTTAAAGATGGACTCTAGAAATTCGAATCCTAGGCCCAAAGCTTAAAACCAAGTTCTTAAACAGAGGATACCAACACAGATTAGTCAAATAATCCTACAAAAGGGCTAAAAACTACAACAGAGAGGCCCTTTTTGGCTCGGACAAGAAGAAAGATGATGACAAATTGATAGTGGCGACGACCCATTCCAACTTTAATGACAAACTCCAACAAATCGTCAACTTGCAATGGCACATTTTGAACACAGACAAAACTGTTGAAGGCCTTGAAAAACCACTCTTTGCGTTCTGGCGGAGTAAAAATCTTAGAAACACTTTTGTCAGAGCCTCCTTGATCCAAAGTAGTGGTTTGGCTCACAAATCCATTACTGGGTCTAACCCTATATGTGGGACACACAGATGTGGCAACTGCCACACGTGTAATGCAGCTATTGTTACCTCTGAACTTGAATGGGGAAAGAAAAATTCCCCTTAAAGGAGATGACGAATTGTCGCACAGCCAATGTGATATATCTCATCCTTTGCCCCTGCCATAGAGGCTATGTTGGTGAAACTAGTAGGGAGTTTAGAACACGTTTCAGCGAACATAAATCCTCTATTCGCAATAAAAGGGCATGAGCACCCTTGATTGCTCATTGGTTTGAAAAACAACTTACTGTACAAGAATTGAAATGGCTTATTTTGGAACGGGTTCATAATCTGAAAGATGGCAACATGGATGCACAGAGGCTGAAGAGAGAAGTCTTTTGGATCTTTACCCTTCAGACTGCCAGCAATGGCCTTAATGAATGCCTCCCCCTGGGAAAATGCCATTATCTGACTAGGGTAGGCATCTAAAGGTTGATTTTGTGTGTTACACCTTAGGCCATCCAAGGGTGACTGGAATCATTGTTCCTTTTACAATTTTTCTGATCTTATTTCATTCTGCGATTCTGTCATTTGCTGGTTTCACCAGTCTCCAGTTCTTCTTGATATCTGCTTTTTTCGTGGTCATTCCAACATGGCTGACACTTCACCTCATTTATTTTCCTGTTCCAGCACTTTCGGCCCGTACCTTATTGGCCATTCTTGGTTTCTCAGCACTAGTTATTCACATTTAGTATGTGCGATTGGGAGGACCCATTTAGGCTTATATTCTCCAATTTTTTCATCATCCTGCATTTAGCTTCCCCTTTACATCAAAGTGCGAAATTCAACATGGCCAACAGTTTCGGCCCTGCACGCATCTAGATCACACTCTAGTTATTCCAGTGCGTAATCCAACATGGCTGACAGTTTCGACCCTTGCAGGTCTTGGGTCTGTCATAGGTTGAGGGGAAGGGTGTTCCAGATCTTGGCGGCACAGTGGGAGAAGGATCTGCCTCCGGTGGTGGTTCTCTGGATGCGTGGGACGGTGGCCAGGGAGAGGTCGGCGGAGCGGAGGTGACGGTTGGGAACATAGAAGGAGAGTCGACTGTTGAGGTAGGCTGGGCCAGTCTTATGGAGTGCCTTGTGTGCGTGGATCAGGAGTTTGAAGGAGATTCTCTTGACAACGGGGAGCCAGTGCAGGTTTTTCAGGTGGGGGTGATGTGGCTGTGGCGTGGAATGTCGAGGATCAGGCGTGCAGAGGCGTTTTGGATTCTTTGCAGTCGTTTGATGAGCTTGGTCGGGGCTCCTGCATAGAGGGCATTTCCGTAGTCGAGTCTGCTGCTGACGAGGGCCTGGGTGACAGGTCTTCTTGTGTCTGTTGGGATTCACCTGTAGATCTTGCGGAGCATGCAGAGGGTGTTGAAGCAGGAGGAGGAGACTGCGTTGACTTGCTTGGCCATGGTGAGCGTTGAGTCAAGGATGACTCCCAGGTTGCGTGCATGGTCGGTTGGTGTTGGGGGTGCCCCTAGTGATGAGGGCCACCAGGAGTCGTCCCAGGCTGATGGGTTGGAGCCGAGGATGAGTATCTCCGTCTTGTCTGTGTTCAGCTTAAGTCGGCTGCACTTCATCCAGTCGGCGACGGCTTTCATTCCTTCGTGGAGGTTGGATTTGGCGGTGAGGGGGTCCTTGGTGAGGGAGAGGATTAGTTGAGTGTCGTTGGCATAGGAGATTATGTTGAGGTTGTGCTGTTGGGCGATGCGTGCGAGTGGAGCCATGTAGATGTTGAACAGTGTCGGGCTGAGGGAAGATCCCTGGGATACGTCTCAGAGGCTTCGGATCGGAATGAGGGGAGGCGGACGCTCTGGGTTCTGCCAGAGAGGAAGGAGGTGGTCCAATTCAGGGCCTTGTCTCAGATCCCTGCATCGTGGAGCCATGTGCATAGTGTGTGGTGGCAGACAGTGTCAAAGGCGGCTGAGAGGTCCAGGAGGATGAGGGCCACCGTCTCGCCGTTGTCCAGCAGGATCCTGATGTCGTCTGTGGCGGCGATGAGGGCGGTCTCAGTGCTGTGGTTGCTGCGGAATCCTGACTGTGAGGGGTCCAGGATGCTGTTATCTTCAAGGTAGCGGGTGAGCTGTCTGTTGACGATCTTCTCAGAGACCTTAGCTGGGAATGGTAGCAGGGAGATGGGCCGGAAGTTCTTGAGGTCGCTCGGGTCCGCCTTGCGTTTTTTGAGAGGGCGTTGATGTGTGAGTACTGGCTCACGTTTTCCCTCTGCTCATTCTTTTATATCTTCAGCGGAAAGTATTTTTCATGTTTATTGGTCTTGTTCTATTTTTGGTGCAGATATTTAATCCTTTCTGGACACATCCTCCCCGTTTCTTTATATCTTCATTGTGGCCCAATCTTTAGGTCCGTGGATCCTCTGTTTCATACATAGGTATTCTGTTTATTTTGCTGTTTTAGTATTCGTTAGCCACCACTGCTCATTATTTGATTTTTTCATACATATATTCCTTCGTCTTATTTTCCATGTCTTCAGGTATTTTAACCCTTGGTGTAATTCCATTGTACCTACATTTTGTATCCATCTCATGCCCTTCGATGTGTATTGTCCCTGAGGTTTGTTTTCTTCATATTCTTTCTATATTACCTTATCTCTGTCTCTAGTTCTGCCCTCACCCTTTGGGCTCTCAAGGTTGGTTGCTCCACTATCACACACCACAGGGTGATCCATTATTTTTGACTGGTGATGGTTCCCTTTATGATTAGTTTCTAGTCTCTTGCTCTTTTTGACAATTTCAGTTGTTTTTATACATATGTACCTTATTTGTTGCTCATTTGTCCCCACAGAAGGTCTTTAGCGCCCTGCTTATACACTTTACTATGTGTATCTTGAATGTTGATGGCTATCACATGGCCACAAACTAAAATGATGAAGTCTGCAACCTGATGAAGGAAGTCTCAAGCAGTGGCATTTCCGAAACGCGCGTCGGCGCTTTCACCTTTGTTGTCATATTTGTTTTCTGTATAATGTTATTTGTTTGTTATGTAATTTCTTAGTTTCATATTGATGTATTAATGTTATTTAGTCTTGGTCTATTTGTTAGTTAGTTGGTCATCTGTATAGCTTTGTCAATTCTCTCTTTTTTTCAGGGTTCTTCTGTCTCGTGATTATTTGTTCATTGTATACATGAATGTTGTTATTTATTATGTGTTCACACTCATGTATTTAAAATATTTATGCATACCATATATTTTTCTAAAAAAAGTATATAAAAAAGGAATGAACTTTGAAAATATGATGAATAAATAACTGTGATATTAGTTTTTCTGTGGGTGACATTTTTATATTTGGAGTTATTGCCCATTTAAATTGCTTGTAGTAGGGGTATTCATTCTCATTGCATTCTCCCTCGATTGGAATTTCCCCCAGAACTGGTGTTCTCAGGGCCCCTCTTCTGTTTCTTTGACAAATGTATTATAGATACACTCATTGTAGGGGTAGTTATAGTAATAGCTGTACTAGTAGAATCCATTTTGAGTTCATCCAAAGGCAGTTTCAAAAGAAGGTTGTTAAAAGTGGGTTTCTAGTTGTCTAGGGTAAGTCAGGCAGAATCCAACACTCTAGGTAAAGTAGTTACAAACCCAAGATAATCCCTGCTCACCCCCTTGGTAGTTTGGCAGAGCAGTCAGACTTATCCCAGAGGCAATGTGTAAAGAATTTGCGCAACACACACACATACCAGTGACACACTAGGCACACCGTAAAAGAGACTCCACACAGTGTTATATAAAAATATCACTTGTATTATGTATAAAACACATAGACCACAGTTACATAAATCACTGAGCCACTAGTGACTCATCATGAAGTCACATAGATCATAAAATCATTTTGCCCTAAGGCAATGGTCATAACACTCCATTTAGTGCAATGAGGTTAATAATAATATGTTCCACATGTCATCAACATCATCCTAAAAACATATATGCATACCATCGCCAGTGGGAGCAATTAAGCAACCACTTATAGGTTGCACCTGTCATATAAACATCAGGGAAACATTGGGCATTACATCTCCAATACTTCAGTAAGGCGGTAATCCCAGATAGCACCCTTCAGGAGAATATCACGAAAACCCCTTACTACACATATTGTGCGGCTCT
Source organism: Triturus cristatus (assembly GCF_964204655.1). NCBI lineage: Eukaryota > Metazoa > Chordata > Amphibia > Caudata > Salamandridae > Triturus > Triturus cristatus. The sequence goes on from NC_140588.1 coordinate 518,891,370, forward strand.
TGCAGCAAGACTATGATTTAAATGGCCTTCCTTCCATTTGGGATCCCCTAACCTTGTAGAGCAGGGGCCTTCGTCGAGGTCTTCACTGTGATGCCTGCCAAGCAATGCCCCCAAAAGTGAGTGGCAGCTGCCTAAGATGTGTGGCGCAGTTGCCAAGGAAAATGCAGAGGGGCCCAGTCACTGGGAGCAGCAGTGCCCCCGTAATGCCTATACCACAAAATCAATGCTCTCTAAAGGTCCACAATGGGACCATGGCCCGCTAATGTGTGCTCAGCCGTTGACGCCGATGAGGTGAAGGGAGGCCTGCCATGCCCACCTTTGCAGGCCCAAACTCACCTGGACCTTCCTACCACCATCTTCCCGGGTAGGTGCATTCCAGAAGAGAATGTACCCCAACCTGCCCACACGGACAGAGAGACCACTCCTAGCAGCAGGGCTGGCTGTTTCCAATCTCGTGGTGCAGCGACCGCACTGGAATCTCCTTCTGGTGGTCACAGCCCTTTCATCGGGTGACGGCGAGTTCCTCTTCCTGTCTGGATAGTGTGGGCGATGCCTTCCACGTCAACCTCGCATTTAAGCAAGATTCCAGTGGGTCCCTCTGCTTCTCCTTCCTCGACCGCCGTGGGCCTCTCACTTTAACACGGGACCAAGCATTTCCCTCATGGTATGTGCAGAGGTGTCAGCGTTGCACAGCAACACTTGGGCTCAAGTCTGGTCTGCTTTTGACGGCTCTCTGATGAGACTCTCTGTGGTTGCCATGACAACCTGCAGGAAGCTGTGTTAAAGCTTCTCTTCTCGCCCAGCCCTCTGGCCTGATGCCAGGTGAATACTCCTCCAGTCGGTCTACACAGCACGGGGCCACTTCGGCAGAGCCCCGGCTGTAATGTAATAGTGCATGCAGTACAGTGCTAGAAAGGAAACCAGCACTGTAATTCTTTAAAACAGGGCTCTCACTCACGATGATCAGGGAGCAGAGACAAAAGCGCTCCTCCTCGCTTACTTCTTGGAAACCACTAGGCACAAGGACAGTCTTCGATATAGCATGGATCTTTCCTGAAGTCTTTTAACTCCCTAAGACTTCCAGCGGGAGGCAAGTGCACTCAGGCCCTTGGAGATTCTTCCCAAGCAGGATACCACTGCAGGGAAAAAAGAGTCATTCCTTTTTCTCCAACACAGAAGGAAGCAGTAACTGCAGGCCTACCCACCCCTCACACAGAAAAGGCCGTGCACCTCACACAGTCCTTCTGATCTGATTTTTGTCAGAGTCCTTCTGTTCCTTGAAGTAATCTAAAGTCCTAGGGGATCAGGTGCAATACATAGCCCAAATTGTCATTGTTCTCCTTGTGGTAGGGTCTCTGAACCCAGTCCAAACCATTCCTGTCCTCCCTGGTGCAGCATGACCACTGGGGGTGGAGACAGTATTGTGAAAAAGGAGACACAGCCTATTGAGGTACAAGGGAAATTCCTCCCACCACTCTAAATGCAGACCCGGCCTATTCAGCCCAGTGTTGAGTCACCCAGGCAAGGCAGGGCACACCTCAACCCCCCAAGTGACTGTCTAGAGTGAATGCACATCCCAGCTCCTGTCACTCAAACATCAGACGCTGAATACACAAATAACCAGTTGCACACAGAATGCACACAGAATGGTAAAGTAAGAAAGTGGCATTTTCAAACACAGAATTTAAAAACCACATTTACCAAAAGGTGCATTGATAAATTCTGAGTTCACTCAATTTTTCTATCTTGTTCCTATGGAAAGCTACACATGTAAAATGTTACAGCGCAGCCCTAATGATAAGCGTATTGGACAGAGAGCCTTCCAAAAGTGAAAAACGAAATACACAGTATTTCACTATCATGACACCAGTGCATGTCCTTTCTTTCACATACATTGCACCCTGTACATGGGGACATGGGGGTACCTTGAGCCTATCTTAAGGGTGCCTTGCATATAAGGAAAGGGAAGGTTTGGGTCTGGCAAGTTGTTGCACTTGCCAGGGCAACATGGCAGTTTACAACTGCGCACGTAGGAAATTACAGTGGTAGGTCTGAGACACATTTTCAGGGCTACTCATGTGGGTGGCACAACCAGTGCTGCAACCCCACTAGTAGCATTTGATATACAGGCCCTGGCACACACTGTGCGCTTTACTAGGGACATACCAGTAAATAAAATATGCCAATCATGGATAACCAACCATATCATAATTTATACAGCGAACCTATGCACCTTAGCACTGATCAGCAGTGGCAAAGTGGACAAAATCCTATAGCCAGCAAAAACAGGGTCAGAAAAATAGGAGACAAAAGGCAAAACGGTTGGGGATAACCCTGTCAAAAGAGCCAGGTCTAACAAAGGTACACTAGAATCAGCGAAAGACTTAATAGGACAAACTAGTCGCTTTCTTCATGTAGACCTATTCAAAACTGATTCCACGCTGAATGTTTATGCTAAGTTGCTGTATGAGTATGTTGACACTATGGAAGTGAGAGATTGTTATGTGTGCATGCAATTGCCTGCCTCAGTCGAGGGGGAAATCTGATACCATCACTTACCCTTGACTTATGGCATTAGTTGTCGCTTACTTCTTAGCATGTTTTATGGAAATCGTCATTATGAGTACTACTTCTCAAACTATGATGTGATACTATTAGAAATCCCCGTATACAAACACCTGAACAAATATGATTGTTACAAGCAAATAGAAAGAATGGAAAATTATTTCTTGCCTACAGTAACACTAGACACTGCTATGCGTATAGACATAATCTAACATACATACTAACAGATATAGAAAAGAAGTTTGTAGACCAAGTAGAAGACAGAAGTAGGGGATTCATTGTTAGGTCTGATAATAATGACAAAAACTCTGAATGGACCAAGGAGGAGTTAGCGCACAAGGTTAAGGGAATTTCTGATCCTATATCTTTAGATTGGAAATGAGGCAAGTTTTGCATATGTCAAGTTTGCAAGTGGGTATGATATGGTGTTTTTAGGACAGAGTGTGTGTGATCATGTCTTCTAAATAAATGGTCAATGGAAAATATTTTGCAAGAGTCAGTTTGAATGGTTCCAGGAGTGTCATGCATATGTTCAGCTACCGAGCAAATGGTACGGTACGTATTTCCAAAGATATATCATGTGGAGGATCTGGAGAGTTTGGAAAGAAAGTAGAACAGTAGGGGAAAAGGTGGATTAAGCACAGTAGAGGTTGTAGGATATATAGTTGGAGTGACAATACTTGTCTGGGAGTAGTGTTAAATGATATCAAGAGGCTGTCTACAATTGTGGATGAGTTATCTGTTAGCATGTCTCCATTTTTATTGCTTCTAGCCATGGTGATGCAGAACCGTCTTACATTAGACGTATTATTATAAAAGAAGGCAGAGTCTGTCAAATGCTGAAGGTCCAACAGTGTACTACTTATATCCCTGTTAGAAGCAAAGACATGAGGAGATATATTAATAACCTCACTGATTTACATCGTAAGATACAGGACTTGGCAGCTGAAGGAGTTTGGGACAAAGTTTGCATGGGGTGTGGAGCAATAGGAAAATGGTTTGCAAATTTGGAAAGTGGAATATTTGGGTACATCTTGAAGCCAAAATTGATATTATAATCTGTATCATTGTCCTGGTAGGATTGAAAAGAGCATACAAGTGGCACAAAGCAAGGCAACTGGAGAACTCCTTAAGGGAAATAGGGAGAAGGATATAAAGACTGCAGGACAATCATTATGAAAATTTGAAGTGAATGGAGGAATTCAGACAGAAAAGACTAGCTATAACATCTGTTTAGATCAGTCTACTCTGCAGGAATGTTGGAATGTTTTATGATGACTCAAAGTCATCAGAGGTGGGAACTAATGTGGCGGACATTTCTTTAAATTGTAGGGGTGCATCATAATCATGTGTAGAATGCACCTACATATAATCATGCCCTTATTGTTAACATGAGGTGTTAGAATTGTAAAACGTTTTAACGCAATTATGTGACGTCCTCTGGTTGTGGATAAATGTCATGGGGAATTAGCGTAGAAAATAAATGTAACTAGCAGGAAACATTAGCATGAAGAATTCATATTATGCAACTGACATTTATACGTATATTGAATGTGCTTATTAATTATGTAATTTCACATAATTGTTATGTGAATTCATAAAGCTTATATGATTTTTCTCTTGTGTTAACTGAAGTCCTAGGCTGGAAATGAAAGCCCCTGGAAACTCTTGCTTTAAGATCAATCGTTGGATTTCATATGTATTGCAGATTCTGTTCTGTCTAACATTTTCATTGCAGCTGGAGAATACATTCTTTAAGAAAAATAATGTCTTTGTTTTAGTAAGCTAGGCAAGAAGAGAAGAAGTTACAAATTTCTGTCTTGAATCGATAAAGGAAGGTTGTTGTGCTTCACACAGGAGAAGGCATGGGAATCAAGGACAAATTATATCAAGGAAGGTACACCCTCACCATCATGCAAAAATACCCTCAGGACTCAACCCAGGATGGATGGCGTGATCTAAGCTACACCATGGGAATGCTACTCGTGAATAACTGGTTGTTGGAGTTAGGGATAGCGCGCCACTCCTTTCTTGTCTTCAGAGAGAGAGCATCTTAGAACGAGCTCTGTCTTTTGTAGCTTCATGCTACTCAACCGATTGTTCGTGTAGAGACTTCTTTAAGAGACTCCACGTGCTGCCCCATTTTACCCTTCTTCCTGAAGCTGCTTAGTTAGGGATGCCACTTTAATGATAGAGTAGGGATAGATGTATGGTTTTTCACTGACCAACTCTCGACGTAGGGAGATTCAAACTCATGTTTCCTGATTTTCTGTATTCTACTTCTTGAATGAATTGTGTTGTTAATGCTGCATCATCTAAACTGGGTGCACAGATTTGAATCTTACTGATTTCTACATTTTTCTATACCCTTGTGTAGAGGTGTCTCTATGCTCAGTTATTCTTGACTTTGTAATAAAACAACTAACCTTAAGTAGTTGTCCAGGAATTATTATGTTTTCTAACGAATTATTGGCTAATTGACTGTTGTTCTGATGACTTATCTCCTCTCTACACTTTCATGCTGGCAAAACGAACCATCGGAGTGAGACTTTAGAATGGCCTAGAACTTATAAGCCAGGCCCTTTCACTTGCCAGAGGCTTGATCCCTTGAACCTGTCGCTAACCCCTCCTGCACATCACCAAAGGGAAGGCCCTGTATCCCACCCGGCTGTACATTGATAAAATCCATGCCAGTGAGGGGTCAGACAACCTCAGAGGGTGGGCTATAGGGCATGGCCAGATGCCTTCAGCTGAATCCTTCACCACACTCAGCTGTGCATGGGGGTTCAAGTGCTTATGAAGGGTGAGTTGCATAGCCTGGCAGCAGAATAGTTATGTGCCTTACTATTATCCCATATGGGATTTATAGCACACTACATATATTTTTGTATGTTGTGCCGTCCTCTTACCCTCTGCTGAACTATCAAGGGGGATGAGGGTAAACCATGCAGTAAAATAGGGTTTTGACTATTTTTAGTACAAACACATATCTATTTTTAAAGAATATGTTACTCGGCGATGAGACTCTGTGTTCATGATGTGTTTTGTGCTTAGTTACACAGTTATAGTTAGAACTGGTTACATTTGTTCATGTTGTTGACGCCTGCAGAGGGTGAGATGCAGTGTATGGTCGGAGGCTGTGTACAACTGGGCCAAATGAACATAGTTGACCCACCCCACTGCATTACTCATTCAGATTCACTTATACTTTTGTGTTTTTACTTTTTGGGGAACAACAAAGAAAAATTCAACTGTAACACTGTAAAAGGAACTTGGATTATGACTATACAATAATTGCAAAGGATGCATCGCTCTCATCTTTCGCCTGATGCTGGATCCCCTTTAGCAATTTGTCACCAGAAGGGATGGTGTGCTGTAATGAGGAAAGAGATATAGATGCTGCCTCTTCAGAGTACTGCTTGTTTTTGGCTACATTTAATTGTCTTTGGTGCCAGGTAAAAAAATACCTCAGCTACCCTCCTTTGCAGTGGATCTCATGGAGTGAGGAGTGTAGTGATTTGTATGATAGGAACAAGAACGATTTAAATGTAGGATAATACAGTCATGGAAACCAATTAAATCTTTCCAATGGTCTGTGGATCCTCTGTGGTTCGAATGCAATGCCCTACTAACAGGGTACGGGTTCCATGTACTGCAGTCCCAAAAAGGCTTCAAAAGTAGACATTTTGGAAAGTACCACTACAGTTCTCAGTTTTACGTTTCTCTTAGCAAACCACAGGAATCTTTGGTGTGGCAATTTTTCTCACCATGCATGGCAGAAAAAAGCTAATGTGTCTAAAGTCACAAATATATTGACTGACCAAGTCCTGCAGGGACGGCATCCTGGCACATACTCATTCAGCACAAGCAGCATGATAAAATATGTCCTTGCCGTGGACACATATAAATATTAAAGGGCAGAGATGCAGAGGCAGCAGCTTGAAGAGGCAGAAGGAGAAACCATGCACCCAGGAGTCCGGCAACAATTATAGGAGGCAAAAGTTTTCGGCCTCGAGATCTTCTTGACCTTAAACTTCTGCAACTTGTGCATGAAGGTCGTCTGTCCAGGGTAGATGAATTAATGTGATATTTCCAAGGAAATCAATTCTTATTTAAAGAGATGTCACAAAGCCGTTCATGAAAGTAAAAAAAATTAAAAATTAAAAACAAGTTTAATAATAGTTGAAAATAATTCTGACAAAAACACAAAATATTTCAAAAAATGTTTTAAAAAAGTGCAGAAATACCAAAAAAGGTTAAAACTAAAAAGTAATAAAAAGACAAAAATAGCACAACAATAAAAAAAAGATGCCTGTCCTTAATCACTTGCCTGGTGGATCTAGCTGCAGACTGGGCACTGTATCCCACCTACACCGCTTGCAGCAAAGACTGTGTGCAGGCGAGGGCTACTCACCAATGGAGGGTGCGGGGCAGGGTGGGGATCAAAGCCAGGCCTGCAGCCTACCCATGCTGTGCCCATCCAAAGGCTGTGTGCAGAATAAGGTGAATGGCTAGGCAGACTGAGACTTTTCCTCATACTTTGCTAGGGGGAGATTCTGTACTTGGGATGGATATCTGCACATGGTAAACTGTAGGGAAAATAAATACAAATGTTTTACTTGAAAATAAATATAACTTTTTTTATATTAAATATTAATTTAAATGAATTTCATATATTTATTTTAAATTTAAACAAATGAAAAATGCTACAGCACTAGAATCTTAATTTTGACATAAAACTTTATTTGATGGAAATATATGAAATGTAAATTATTTTTCTGAAGTTTAATAGAAAAATAATTTTTCCCACCTAAAGAAAACTGCATTACTAATTATTTACAGTGATGTATTGAAATCACTCCAATTAATTGATTTAAAATTTAATAAAACATAGGGGGTGGTTACGATGGTGGAAAGCCCCCACATCCAGCCGTGCGGTGGTCAGCAATTTCCCCCCGCCACATTACGATGGCGGGGGGAATCGCTTTCCGACCGCAGTGGTCACAAAGACCGCCTGCTACGCTACCTCCACAGGCAATCGTACCGATTGCCTGGCGGCGTGGTGACCATGCCTAAAATGGTGGCGGAGCCTAGCAGGCACCGTCTGCCAAATTACGATTCTGGCTGTAGCCAACCTTTCCATGGTGACGAAACCGCCATGGAAAGGCTGGTGGGTATTGGTTCTGGGGGCCTGTTGAGGGCCCCCCTTGTGTTGGGGGGAGGTGATGGTGCACTGGGGGATACTCATGGTAGCTCCCTGCATTTCCATGCACTAAGTGGCAGGCACCGCGTGGTACCTGCCACGTAGTGCAGGTAAATGCACTACATGCATTTTTGGCATTGCGGCGGGTGCTGCAGCCAGCAGCACCCTTCGCAATGTTAAAATGCTAGATGTGACAGGCATGGTGGTGGTTGCATTGTAATGTGGAGTACGGGACCGCCGCATGACAGGCTGCAGTCCCAATCCCCGCTACGATGGAAAGCACAATGAAGGGAGTGCTCTACCACTCCCCTCAGTGCTGTCACCCCCCCAGCCCATGCCCCCAAGTCTCAGCAGGAAAGGAGAATTAAAACGAGTGTAGTTTTTTTCCCCTTTCTTGTCATTTTTAGGGAGCGATACTCAACCGCCATAGCAGAAGAGCCGCTGCTGCTTCCAGACAGACCTCTGTGAGGTGTTTTTATGGTTGTCTTTCAATGTGGGTGCAGGCCAGATGATCCTAGGCCTAACTCATGTCAGCTGTGTAATTTAGACCTGCCAAAGCTCACACTGTTGGGGTTCAACTGTAATTTCTTAGCTTTTATTTACATATTTATGTGAGTGGGAAAAGGGGTTTCGGTGACTGGTTGCATTGCTGAAGGTGTTGATTAAGCCAATTCAAATATCAGACCAATGGGTAAGTGATTTATTTAATACTGGAGTAAGGTTTTTGATTTGTTTGATCTAGGTCAATCAAAGTAGGTAAGTCTCTCTGTAGATATGATTTGCTCAGGACAGCACTATCATAAAAATCCAGGTCTCCCTGTACCCCAGTTCACTTCTCTCTTTTTACTAATGTCTTTTTTTGTATCCCACATCTCCTGTTTAAAAACATGAGGGTTTCCAAAAATCCATGCGAAACTTGTGTAGTGCAGTGATCAACAATTATGTGGCCTCCTGCCACTTCTTCCTGGTGGTGGATAGCTCATGCCTGTGATTGTGGGTTGTGAATGTTGGGGGCAGATCTTATGACACACCAACCTAAACCGAGTCAGTCAGGTTAGTGATATGGATTGTCACTATGTGGTATACCAGAGGGGTTTTTATGTCCCTCCACCTAACTTACATTAGCTGTGTCAGTCTTCTACTTTAGTAGGTGTGAGTGTAGAGGTTTTGTGAATGGGTGTTTTGGTAGAATGGCATTGACTGTGCTTCTCAGAGTTAATGGTATTAGCACAACCGTGGCTAATTACTTGGCCTCTTGGTGGTTTACTTTCTTGTGGGGAGACTCATTTCCATCATTTTGAGTTTTGTAGGTGCTCGACAGATCTTGCTACTGTTAGAGCATTTTAATAAAGGAAAATTAATGCAATTAACATGAAGGCCTGAAGCGAAAAGCCACATTTTAAAAGTCAAATGAAAGTACTAGGTTTCCATATCTGCACATATTAAATTAGAAATGCTTAAGAATGCAATTTTTTATTTTCCCTTTAAATGACCTTAGGTCAATAATACTAGCAAAGTCAAAATATGAAGAGTTCAATGATGCAAATGTGCTGAACTGAACATGACCTAAGAGAAAATGTTGGATTTCGACCTTCCACAGAGATGTTTTCATAGAATACAATAGATTACTGAATTTAGTTGTTTCATTTTTTATATGTTTCTTCATGAAAACAGTTTGAAAGTTTGAATATGTGAGAATGGCATGATTTCATTTGTGGAATGAAAAACCTAACAGCAAAATGTTTTGTTTTGTAGACAGTAAGAAGTGGGAACTAAACCCGGACTTCTACAATGTTATTAACAATGATACCTTTAACAGTTAATATCTGTGAGTCTTTTGTTCCAAAGCAGCTTATACGATGGATACTTTCCTGTTCCCATGATGATACAGTTGTTGGATTTTATGAGAAGACTAAAGGACTGCAACAACTGTTCCAACTATAGATATGAACATGTTATATTAGTGCGTACTCCTAGAGTAGATGTGGGGATTCTTCAAACCTTTCAAGACTCTCTGCTGAGCTCTATGCTGAGAACCATTAATTTTACCCTTGCTTGAATCTATGCTGTTTTGAGACTCCACTGACTATCTGAGCATCTCTTTATGGGAGGTGCTGATTGAGTGACAAATTGCTTGGTTCGCTGACAAAATATCAAAACCCTTTTTATCGTGGTAAAAAATATTGAGTAAAAAATATCAAGCACAAAAATATAGTTTTCCTATACTTACAATGTAAATTACAAAAACATTAAAAAAAATATTGTTTTACACTAATATAGAAAAATATACACAAAAATATAATTTTTTTCAAATATATGTAGTTAAACATAGTAAACAGTAAATATTTAAAAATATAACAGTAATAGAATATAAATTAAATACATTTGAACAATATAAAAATATATGTAAATATATACTTATTTAAACAAACACCCACACATGTATATGGATGTGTCTATGTTTATTTACACATATAAAATGTAAAACTGTTACTAAAATAATAATTGTAATTTATATAATACTTTTACATTTTTAAGATACTATAACAAGTATATATATACATATGTGGTTGTGTGTGTATATATATTCACTGAAAAAACCATAGGTTTTACAGACGTTATAGTTAGGAATTAGCATTTAAAAAACCTTTGAAACTCACTATAAAAAACATAGGTTTCAGGGATGTTATAGTTAGTTGGACATTTGACTCATATAAAACCAGAGAAATTCGCCTGTTATAGCTAGTTGAGCTAACTATAACTCGCGCGCCCGCATTGCACAGTTGATGATGTCACATATTACATCACTCATGACATGGTCAGTGATATCACTGATGACAAAACTGATGACATCTCTAATGACGTCACTGATGACATCATCCATGTGATAATCTGATGCACATACTGATGCCCTAATATAAACTTTGATAAACCCATTCTAATATGCAGACTACAATGTTTGAAACTATACACACAACAATGCCATATACTACATACCACTCACTGTTTTCTAGGTCTACACACACATCCAGTCACTTATACATGCAGTTACTCATCAATACAGTAGTATAATATGCACTCACACATCTATACATGCAGTCACACTCTGCCGCTCATCCATAGAGTTAGTCGCACACCTAGTCAGTAATGCAAAGAATCAATCACATATCCATTTACTCATGTATACAGTTATACACACCAAGTCCGTTATTTATAGACACACCATATCACTTATTTATAGAGATACTAACACATATTTACTGTCTTATACAATTACTGATACAATCAGACACTCATTTATTCACAAACTCTTCAAATACCTTACTCTCATGTATAGTCATTTATATACTCCAACACTCACATATATTGCCTAAAAACATATGTAGTTAGTCACACATATACCACTGAGACATTCATTCACTCACCAACACACCCATACTCACAGTAACTCATCCATACAGCCCTTCCCAGATGCGCTTTTGAATCCATACAACCAGTGAATCACCCATTCAGACATCTATGCACAGTCATAAACCCCCCTACCCACCCATACAGACACTCAGGGAAGCATACAGATACTCAGACAACAAATCAATAACCCATATAGATACTCATGTAGCTATTCAGCAACCCATGCAGTTGCTTACACACCAACTGAGAGACCAATACAGACTTTCACACAGTGTAGTCACTAACCCATGCATTCAGTAAGAAACGTTCAATCACTCACTTATACAGTCAGTCACCACCTACTAAATAATTCCTTCAGGCACTTGTAAATACATTCATTCTTCAATACACCTTGGCATAGATATATATGAAAAATATTTAATCTTTAACAGAAACACACATTCACTGGATGATGTCACCAGTGATGTCATCAGTGATGTCATTTGAGATGTCATCAGTGATGTCACTGACCATGTCATGATTGATGTAATATGTGACATCATCAGCAGTGCATTGCGGGCCTCTTGGTGGTTTACTTTCTTGTGGGGAGACTCATATCCATGATTGTGAGTTTTGTAGGTGCTCGACAGATCTTGCTACTGTTAGAGCATTTTAATGAATGAAAATTAATGCAATTAACATGAAGGCCTGAAGCGAAAAGACACATTAAAATACTATAACAAGTATATATATACATATATGTGTGTGTGTGTGTGTATATATATTCACTGAAAAAACCAAAGGTTTTACAGACGTTATAGTTAGGAATTAGTATTTAAAAAACCTTTGAAATTCACAAAAAAAAACATAGGTTTCAGGGACGTTATAGTTAGTTGGACATTTGACTCATATAGAACCAGAGAAATTTGCCTGTTATAGTTAGTTGAGCTAACTATAACTCGCGCTCCCGCAATGCACTGTTGATGATGTCACATATTACATCACTCATGACATGGTCAGTGACATCACTCATGACAACACACATTCACTGGATGATGTCATCTGTGATGTCATCAGTGATGTCATTTGAGATGTCATCAGTGATGTCACTGACCATGTCATGAGTGATGTAATATGTGACATCATCAGCAGTGCATTGCGGGTGCGCGAGTTATAGTTAGCTCAACTAACTATAACTATACACACACACACACACACACACAATAAATCAAGAAATTAAAAACTGTAATGAATAAACTGGAATTTTTTTTTAAAAACCTACCAATTTAATTATACATTAAAAAGCATGCAATATATTACAAACATTACTAACTAAAAATACATAATTTTAAAAACAAGGAAAAATAACAATAATATACATTTAGACAATATAAACAAACTATACAATTCTAGAAATAATACATATACTATTCCCACTCCAGATTCTGTAATAGTAGGAAAAGTGTTATACTCAGGAGTGGTAAAATTACTATGCCTAATATTCCTAATGCAGTAGGTGCATCAGTAGGGAAAGCAGTGGACTCAGGAGAGGTTAAACTTACTATTCCCACTCCAGTCGGTGCAGCAGTAGGGAAAGCTTTGGACTCAGGAGAGGTAAAATTACTCTTCCCTCTCCAGTTTGGGCAATATTCGGGAAAGCGCTGGACTCAGGAAAGGTACAATTTAATGTTCCCACTCCAGTTGGTGTAACAATAAGGAAAGTGCTTGACTCTGGAGGGGTAAAATGTACTATTCCCACTCCAGTCTGTGCAACAGTAGGGAAAGTTCTTTAGTTCAAACATACCTTATTTTAATACAAGTATCAATTTAATAAAACGAATAACTTAAAATAAAATATATACATCACAAAAACAATTAAATAATTAAAAGATTTTTTATAATATAAACATCTTTCTTATAATTTAAGAAATTATGTTATTTAATAATTATTTCATTTAATTCAAACACCAGCATCCCACATACCTAGCAACACACATTCAACATACATCTAAATTAAAACATTATAATAATTGCACAATTTATATAATTAATTAACAATTAAATCATTATTTATGAATCATTATTAATTAATACATTATTATTTAAATTAACTTCCCACCCTATACCCCTACAAATCCAATGACCCACACCGAAAATAGAAATGTATAAATTATAATAATTGCGCAATTCACATACTTAATTAACAATTAATTAATTAATATTTTACCAGTAATTAATAAGTAATCAATTATTATTTTGTTTCCTTCCCGCCCTATACCCCTACAAACCCAACTACAAGGACCTAAAACCTGACTTTAAAAAAATGTATTTACACAATTTACAAACATAAGAATCAAATAAATAATTAATATTAATAAAAAATAGAAATTAATTATACAATCTTCACAACCCACTGACACCATAAATTACTATTTTACAATTTGATTAAAAATGTAAATAACTTAAAATTACAAATTATATTTAAAATCATTAACAACAATTATACTCATAATATAAAACAAATATAATTAAAATATAATTTAAGTACATAAAGAACCATAAAACACTAAGGGGTCGATTCCGATCCTGTATTTTTTTTTCCCGTACGACTCGTATCTGTATTTTTTTCCGTACGAATCGTACAAGTCACGTCCGACCCGTGAAGTACGATTCATATGGGAAAAATACAGACGCATCGGCCCGATCCGTACGAATCGTATCAGGAAAACTTGAACGAGACGGACCCGGACACTTTTCCGTACGAATCATAAAAATACAGTCCGAGCGTACAAGTACGATCTGGACCGGCTTTCCGATTTATGAATCGTACGGAAAACGTCCCGTACGTGGTGAATGACTTGTACATATGCAATGTCGGCGTACGCACCGTACATACGCAATGTTGTTGTATGCATCAATGTTGTATTACGCACCATACATACGCAATGGCACCGTACGCACCGTACATACGCAATGTTGTTGTACGCACCAATGTCGGTGTACGCACCGTACATAGCAATGTCGGTGTAGGCACCGTACATATGCAATGGCGGTGTACGCACCGTACATATGCAATGGCGGTGTACGCACCGTACATGCGCAATGTTGTTGTACGCACCAATGTCGGTGTACGCACTGTACATAGCAATGTCGGTGTATGCACCGTACATACGCAATGGCGGTGTACGCACCGTACATACGCAAAGTCTGTGTATGCACCATACATACGCAATGGCGGTGTACGCACTGTACATAGCAATGGCGGTGTACGCACCATACATAGCAATGTCCGTGTACGTACCGTACATACACAACGCATGGGGGTGTGTGCCTGTACGACTTGTACCCCTGTACCGTACTGAACCACGGACACTGTAAAACAGCACAAGGAGGGTCTATTCGACTCGCACAACACTATAAAACACGTCTACAGTGCACAAAAAACGGAAATGACTGACCTGGACACATCCAAACAGGCAAACAGAGGGGCAAACTCACAACCACCCCTTATAACACACCCACCAAAAATTCAAACTGAGGGCCACCCACAAATGGACCACTAAAAGGGCCCACACACACAAACCATGAGCCTTTGCAACAGACTCACTGCAGCTAGAGAGCACACACCAACAGCTGCACCCATCCACCTTAACATATACACCTTCACACAACCTCCTTCACACATACCCCCTCTTCACATTCATACCCACACTGTCACATTCAGACCCACACACCCACAACCATCCACACCCTCACCCAACACCATGCCCACAGACAAGAATCCAAAGTTCACAAGGGAGGAGCTGGAAATCCTTGTCAATGAAGTCATCAGAGTCGAGCCACAGCTGTTTGGAACATTGGTCAGACAGACCAGCATAGCTGAAAAATCACGCCTGTGGCAGAGGATCGTCGATAGGGTGAATGCTGTTGCACCAATCAGAAGGACCGGGAATGAATGCCAAGCCCGGTGGTACGATCTGCGGAGGGCGGTAAAGTACAAAATGAATGATGACTACACCCAGAGCAACAACACTGGAGGTGGTGGGCCCTGCAGATCAGTACATTTCCATCCCTGGGAGGAGAAGGTGATGGCCCTGCTTCCGCCAGTGGGAGTACATGGACTGCAAGGAGTTCCAGAGCCTGGTGAGTACACAAACAACGTAGGTAACATGGGGGTAATGGCATCCACACCCCAACTACACCAAATGCATGCAACTACCCCCAAGCCCTCACCGGCCAGAACCACAGTCAAAAATAACGCTAATGCCACTAACATGTGTATGCCCCATTGAGAAAGCAAGGCCATGGTATGTCCCATGCTACACGAAACACCAACCCAAGAAAGGATGTCCCGTATGCTGGGAGGGTGGGTGGCACAAAACACATAGTTGAACTTCAAATCAGACACAATTGCCCTCATCCCATATGGCCCAGATACATACCCAGGCACCATGCGCAATGCACAGGGATTGGGAAAGTACTGACAAGATTCCTCACACTCAGCCCTTGTGTAGGCAGCACAAGGCCCTCCTGTGACCAGTGCAAACACAAACACCAATCCAACAAGGTCAGATAGCTAGGACAGGAACTCACACTCACTGTCATGGCAGCATGCTCCATGGGGGGTCAGCTACATCACCTGGGAGCCCCAGTGCCAAATCACACTACACCCACCAGCAGGCCCTGTCACACACACCCCTTACACAAGCAGACACCCCCGGGACAGGCAATGCATTTACCCACTGTAACAATGTTCATGTAACACAACAACACCAATACATAGCAGAATAAGCATCCAAGCCAAAAATCTACATGTCAAAGACTCAGGAGAACATATCAATCTGTTCCCCGCAACATACCCATCCACAAGTGAACATTGAGGAGAATGCTAGGCACATACAACTACCTGGAGGAACAGTGCCAACTTGAATGTGTATGAAACATGCATGTTGCATGAAACAGCATTAACATTGTCTGTTTCTCACACACAGGGCAACAATGGGGGTGAAGATTCACAGTCCCTGGCCCGGGAGGAACCTGATCCCACCGGCAGCGACGCCTCTCAACCCTCTGCGGATGACCCCGACCGACCTAGACCCTCTGGTGTCCAAGCCCCTGCAGAACCTGGTTCAGGACCATCTGTGCCAACCACCACCCCCATTCCTACCACATCCTAGGAGACACCGAGGAGTTCTGCCTGCAGTGAACAACTGCACCAGTCTGACCAGGAGGGACTTGGAGCGCCGGACACCCAGGAGGAGGCAGACAACACCACCACTGCCATCCCTCAGGGGTCCCATAGACCCGATGTGCCCACAACAGCAGGCCAGGCTCGTGTGGGCAGGGGTGGTGGGAGTGGAGGCAGGCGTAGGCGAGAACCTGACCAGCCAGCTGAAGAGACCGGTATGTCACCCATACACAACATCATGGAGGCATACACCACGGAGATCATCCAGGTAGTTGGGACACTCACAGAGATAAAGGGGACCATCACAGAGATGAAGAACCAGCAGGCCGAGCAACACGCCAGTCAACAAGAACACCAAGGACGGATGGAGGCAAGACTGGTTGAGCTCCTGGCAGTGCAAAGGGACATAAGCCATTCACTATGTCGGATCGCCGACAACATGGGCAACCCTCCCTGTGCCACCAGGCGAAGACCACCACCAGCCACAGGGAGAGAGGAGGAGGAGGATTCGTCCGACGGAGCGTCTCAAGCATCGTCAAGGCCTGCATCTGAGGGTCCCCCAAGGAAGGTGGGTCATCCACGGAAAAGACTGTGAGAGGCAGCGGCACATTCACATCTCTCAGATCACCTTGGCTGGGACCTGGACTTCATGTGCGACAGCATCACCTCATTGACTGACATCATCTGCCACATGGACCTGCTGGTCACACCCTGACTAATGATGCCAAACACTGTGGTCTGGACTCTGATGACTTCAAATGGCAAGGATCCCATCTCCCCCTGTGAACTTTGGATTCTATGGTCCCTGCATTGCACCTTTTTCAGTGCACAAATCACTCCACAGAGATATAATTAAAAAATTAATACGTGAAATTTTATGTTGCAGTCATTTAGCATGAGTCAGATGATTTTTTTTTTTCACATAACCAAATGGATGTTATACTTTTATTATAAGAAATACACAAGAACATATAAATGGGACAGTTTGCAACAAACAGAACAGGTTGCCAAACTTATGCATTGCACATATTGGCCGGAATACAGATTAGTGATTTAGGTCAAGAAGCATACAAATTAGATCCACAGCACTTTATAGTAACCAAAATCTAAATTGTGTCAAGGTGCTGGAGTCAACGACGTTTCGATCCCTTAACTAGGTAATGGGATCATCATCAGGAAATAGTAAATTATGTCTGAGAAGAATGCCTGGAAAAAGAAAAAGGAGAAAGGAGGAGAAAGGCAAAACAGATTAAATGAGGCAATGGGCCATATCTAATGTTGCATGCCCACATGGTCGGCATGCCAATTGGTGTCAATCTGTGATTAAAACCTCAATAACCACATTGATACTCAGTTATGGAACAATATGCCGAGCATACCCAATCTGAGACAGTGTGAGGTGAGCAGGATGAGTGGGGTAATGGTAGCCAGGGTCAACCATCTTGCATCTGGGAACAAGGATGTAAGGACTAACCAAGGAGAATTAAGATGCAGGTCACAATAGGAATTTGGTAAAAGGCTGCCACGTCACGAAGGGTATTGGCAATGCTGATCCCGACTGGATCAAGTACGTGGAGTAATGGAAATGAGAGAACTAAGGGTAGAGAAAAGACTGATGTCAACCAATGTCACATGGTCGCGACCACGGAGAGCAAGACCCCAACTATAGGAGTGGTACTGGCCTCGCTCGTGGTGATTACATATCGGAATGGCTTTGGGGGCCAGGAGCCCTGATGAAGGGAATGCGTCATCCAGGAGAAATTCCAATATTGCAACGGAAGAACAGGAGAGAAAACATCATACAATTGGAATTGGTGAAATATAAGGCAGCGGGAGTGGATACTCACCCAAGGTCCCTTGTGGGTTCCCCTGTTTCTTCAAAATATGGAACAGGTTGTGGATACATAGGGTAATCCTTTCAACTTATAGTACAGATGCTCCCACAGACCTGCAACCCTGGCATTGATGCAATCCATGCAAAAAACAAAAACAAGCCCAGATTTATGCAGTTCACATTATTATAAGCAAACAGGCTTTTCCAATACACTGTCTAATGCCTAAAAAGTCAGCTGTGGAGAGATAGATAAAAGAAGTCTCAGAATAGTCCTTGGGAAATATAGATGAAGCTGGTCCGAAATGATGACAAACTCCAAGATTGTACACCTGGAAGGCCCTCGCCAGAAGCTTAATATCTCCCCCTGATGAGAATCCCTCATTTTTTTTTTGTAAAATATGTTTATTAACATTTAAGATCATGCAAGCACAGTACAGTCAGCAATCAACACTGCCTTAAAAACCCAAAGACAATCCTCAGATGATGACTTCAGTCCTGTCCAAGTCCAGCCTCAGGTGGCTGATGTTCAGCCATTCGTCAACGGATCTCATGCCTTCTTGAAGTTTGGATCTGGCAATGGCTGGCTCTTTGGTGATTTTGAGGAGCAGCTGGGTGTCAATGGCATACGAGATGATGATGAGGTCGTGTGCACATGGGATGGTGGAGAGGGGGGTCATGTAGACATTGAAGATCGTCACCCTGAGAGAAGAGCCCTGGGGCATGTGCCACATGACCCCAGTGTACTACATGCTGCAGGGTGGAGGCAGACTCCCTGGGCCTTGCTGGTGAGCTACTTTCTGATTTAATCCTGGGCCCTCCTCTGGATACCAGTGTTGGAGATGTGTGAGCTGACAGTGTGTTAGCACATGGTGTACAATGCCGTTGAGAGGTCAAGGGGGGTGGGCTCACCATTGTTGAGCAGGGCAAAGTTGTCGTTGGTGGTGGCAATGATGACGGTTGCAGTGGTGTGATTACTGTGGAAGATGGTCTGGTGCCGGTTGCCTGGAGCTGGTTGCGTGAAGGAAATTTGTCAGTTGCTTGTTGAGTGTCTTCCTGATGACATTTGCTGGGTAGGGAAGCAGGGTGATGTACCAGGAGATCCTGCGGTACTGCCGTCCGTTGTTTAAGAAGGGCCTGGCTCTCTGCATGCACCCATGGAATGTGGAAAACTCAAAGGAGACATTCATGACGCGCTGGACTTGGGCTTCAAGGATGGGGAATGATGTGGTTGAGATGTTGTGAGGGAAGGGGCCTGATGGAGAGCCAGAGTGGATGGTGCACATGAGCCAGGTGATGTACTTGCTGCTGACGGGAGTCCAGAACCTGAGGGGGGTTTGTCCTGCGGATAATAGTGCTGTCTGCCTCTGTGTGCCAAGGCTGTTGTGTATGGCCATGAGCTAACCGTGGCACAAAGTTGCAAGGGATGTGATCTGCCTTGCAAGGGTGGCGTGACTTGGATGGAGATCTGCTGTCAGTTCACTCACAATGCTGATGAGCTCCTTGATGTCGTGTGTTTTGGTGTCTCGGCACTATCTGAAGGATCTCCACTTGTCCTTGCTGATGATATGGTGATGTCTGTGTGTGGTCTTTTCCAGGCCTGTAAGGTAAATTATGGCTCTTTGTGTTGCAAGGTTTGCACCAGAGTCTGGCTAGGTCTGTAGGAGTCCAGTAGGTCTGCCTTGTCCCAGGTGCCTTAACTGTCGTTGTGCTTCACAGGAAAGTCTGTCAATGTGGCAAGAATGTTGGATCAGTTGCTGATCCAGTGCGTGAGGTTTCAGGGTGTTGCGGTGGTGTTGTTTTGAGTGTCCCACACAGCTTGTCTGTGGTGACTTACATCAAGCATCTTTGGGGTATCGTTAGCGGGGTGTGGGGCAGTGTGTTGCTTGTCGGAGATGTGGTTTAAAATGTTGATGGACCAATGATGGATGGTGGTGTGGTTCTCCTCCAGCCAGAAGTTACTGGCCCCCAGCCACATGTAGCCTGTGGAGGTGAGGGCGTGCGTACAGATGTATGTGTTGATGGCTTAGCGGAATTGTGGATGTAGGCCTGGAGATCTGTAGATGAGTGTTACTCTGAGGGTTGCCAGGGAGTTTGTGACTCTGAGGGTGTACTTGTGAATAATTTGCAATTCATCCTCCGGGATTGTTGGTGCCGTCCCTGCGGGTGATCTTGTATCCATCTGAGATGGCAATGAAGAAGTCGTGTGCTGAGGATGCTTATGTCCAGGTTACCGTCATGAAGGTGATGTGTGGGGCTGTTGTGTTGAGGAGGTAACAGAGTCCAATGGCGTGCTGGTGGACGGGGCAGGTGTGGAGTAGGAGGCACATGACCTGGTTGTTCTGACAGGGTCTGTTAGGCTGGGCAGTGCTGTGTAGGCAGTTGCACACTCAGCATGCGAAGGTGTCATGTGTGGTTGCCTGATAGCAGGCGGATGATTGTCTGGATGACATTGCTTTGAGGTTGGCTGCAGCATGAGCCTGTTGTGTGACGTGGGTCATGCAAAGACCATAGGCTCGTGCACTGTGCACGTTGCAGGCGCAGATGGTCCTGCCTTTGGCACGGCGTTGGCGCAAGAGTGGCAATGAAAAGCTGCAGGCTGCATTTAGAATGGGTGGAGGGGGAAGGGCTGAGCATTTTGTAGGCGTGTGGGTTGAAGAATCAGGGCACTCGGTGGGGCGGTGCCGCAGGTGAGGCAGCAGCAGTTTGAATGGGTGAGAAATTAGGCAAGACAGATATAAGGCAGCCAGAACCCATGAGAGGGCACTTGCCCTCACAACTTTCTAGTCGACCACACTGCTGCTGTCTCTGCTTCCTCTGGACCATGTCACGTACTGTGGAGAGGGGCCCAGCCATTCACCGTGGAGGAGAATGAGACCTTGCTGGACTGCCTCCTCCCACAGTACACCAAGCTGTATGGGAGACCAGGGGAGCAGGTGAGTGCTGAGTCCACTACCTTTGCCTATGCACCTGTTGTGTGACTGTCAATATTGTGTCCAGGTGGGATATACATGCAATGTTGTTTAGAGTGGGTCCCAGGGGGGGGCATGCTGATGTCTCTCATGCAGAGCATGATGTAGTTCCTGTGAGCACTCCTCACTTGCATTGTGCTTACTGTGACTTTCACTGCATAGTGCATGACACATTCAGCCTGGCAAATTCTTGGTGGCTTTTTTTCCTATTGTCCTGAGGTGATTCAGTGGTCCCCCCCCAGTGTGACAGGTGACTGTACCCACAGATGTGTATGAGTTGAGTGGACCTGTGGTGAGAGTGTCCAAATGATGTGTACGACCTCATGGATGTTGATGTGTGTGAATGTTCCATGTCATGTGGGTGAGAGTCTATGTGAAGTGTTGCACCACAGCTGCATGGAGGAGGCAACAGATCAACCCATCTGATGTGACAAGTAAGCCGTACTGTGTGTCTGACTTGCAGAGCTAGCATGACACCTGTGACACCCCACTGGCAAGTGGCACATGTGCAGAGTGAGGGTTGTATCCGCTGTTGTCAATGACAGGCGAGTGATCTGTGCTTGGGTGTGTCTGTCTAGTATGCTGATGGTGCATCAGTGGAGTGGGACATGTGACTGCTTGGCACGTGCTGGCCATCAGCTTGCTGTTGTATGTGCTGCACAGTGTGTGGCATGATCAGTGAGTGTGTTGCACCCCTCATGCCAACCTGTTGACTTTCAATGCCATGCAGTGCATTGGGGCTTGCACACAGGCCAATTTCGTATTGTGTATGATGTAATTCCTGTCTGCATCCTATGCCCTGTTCAACATTTCAATGATGTTCAAATGTGTGTCTCTGGGACATGGAGCAGGTGTATTGATGTTGTGTCACTTTGTCATCCTGACAGGTAACTGCCTACGAGAAGGGGGTGATCTGGAAAAACATTGTCAGGGCCGTGAGATCTGAGGGGAGCATAGTCGGCAGCTGCCACAGGTCCGCAAGAGGTTGCAGGACATCCGGTGCTGGACCCGGCGGATCGCCCGGGTCCAGCTGGGGCTCGACAGTCCTCGCCCACACGGCGACCGACAATGCCTGACCACCCACATGAGACGTGTCCTGGTGGTGGTATTCTCTGAGCTCAATAGGCAGTTACAGGAGAGACTGCAGCAAGGAGGGGATTGGAAAATGGCTGTTTGTCGTGTTATGTGTCGCCAACTTTTGGAAGTGCTCTGTAGCCTGGATACACTTATATGTGCAGTGCATTTTCTGTTCCCCAATGTCACCAGGTGCTCTTTTTCATCCCTTCCCCTCCTTGACATGTGTCCCCTGGTCTGTGTGTAATCAAATTTGCACATGGTAATCTAGGGTGCCAGTAAATCTAAGTGCACATTGCTTTCTGCATCATGTCGGAGGGTGGTCTTGTGTTGGTACCTTGCCTGTGGCATGACCTGTTCACTATGTTGGGGGTCCATATTTGTTGTCACTGATGATGATTCTCAACATAGGAGTGTGAGTTTTCAACAGAACACCCTTGCAGCATGCATGACCAATGTTGTGGCCTCAGACATGATGTGCATGAGTGGGAGATATGCATAGTGCCATGATGGTTGAACATGGTACAGCTCATTTCAGGACCACGGAGCAGTGTGCCCACTACAGTCCCCTGAGACACCCTGGCCTCCTAATCATGTGTGTCATCCAACACTGTGCACATTCTCTGTGGGTTCAGCATAGGTCTGCCTCTGTGGCATTGTTCCCTGGCCTAGTTAGTATTTTGCAAATGTGTGCTACATGTGTCCACTGGACAGGGATACACCATTTTGCTTGTGAATACTCACACTGGGCAGTGACTGTGTGGCTATTCACAACAATCTGTTGATGGTTGTTTGTCACAAATATGTGTTGCCAGCCCCATGAGGTGATGTTGTGTAAATGAAGCTTTTTTTCCAGCACAGTTATTGTAACCCTGACTAAGAGGTGTCACTTCTTGATCTGTATCAATCACATTGACTCAGGTATGGGGTGGGGTGTGCGGGAGAGGCATACATGTGCAACCCTGATTTTTCATTGCCAGGTCTGACTTGTGTGTGAGACTTGGCTGTACAAAGAATCACTGTGCAGTGCCCCTGTGATGCTGGCCAGTGCTTAATGTTCGTGCTTTTCAGCCTGTGTCAGTTTTTTGAAAACATTATTCCTGCTCATAAATTGTTTGCACCTGTGTGTGGTTCCGATGCAACACAGTTTGGACTTTGTGTGCTGACATCTGTGTGTCCATTCTGGCTTGCCATGAGGGTGACCCACAGTACAGCTAGGCTTTTTTCAACCCAATTGCAGGCCCATTAGCTTATGCATTGTCCTGGGTGTGGACATGTGTGCCACTCCAGATGACAGGCAGTAGGTCATATGTCTAGCCAACTGTGTAATCAGGTGACGGATGGCCATGTGACAACTGACATAATTCAAGTTGTTACTCTAAAAAATGTGTATCTTGGCACTCACAGCACTTGTCAAGAGTTCTTCATGTTTTAAATGTGGAAATTTGATGATTTGTGTTAAGAACACTGATGTGCCTGCATGAAAAAAGTCTCCCAAGGAAGTGCACACCAAACGACATTTCCACTTTCATGGAACACACTGGCACATTTTTAAAGAGGCCACTGTTAGAATTAAATGGTGTTGCAGATTCTCCATATACATGTTCCCACAGTAGTATTGATTTTGTGAGACTTCTTTGTTGTTGGTGATACAAACTAACGAGTCTCAAGACATCAAGACCTCCGTGGGCCCATGTATATGTACTTTCTGCAACACCATTTATTTCTAACAGTGGCTTCTTAGAAAAGTTGCCAGCTTCTTCAATGACAATGTAAATGTACTTTTGTGTGCACTGCCTTGTGCAACATATTTCATGCAGGCACATGAGTGTTCTTTTCACGAAATGGCGAATTGGCACATTCAAAACATGTAGATTGTGTAAGGTATTGTGAGTCCCAAGGTAGCAACATTTTTTCGTTTTGTGTTCCAAAGTACTTACAGGTCTCTGAGTGTGGTGACACCTTGAGTATTGAGGTGTGTAAGTTTACCTTGGGTGCACCACTACTGTTTCTTTCAGGGTAAACAAGAGGTGGCATGACTTCATTGTATTGCTGTGCTCACCGGTTCACAGACACTAGCTTCTCAGTGTATTTCTCATTCAAGTTGTGGCCTTTTGTGTTATTTTTTTCCTGGAGTCCAAGTGGCATAGTGGGTCTACCAACTGGGCAGTACAGGGCTTACATATGTGCGGAGTAATCTAGCTGTTACTCATGATGCATTGCCTGATATGCACTGTGACCAATTGTTCTTGTGCTCATGTGTCAGATGTATACAGGTGACTGATGCATTTCGGTTTCTTCTCCTTGCCCACAGCATCATCATCAGCAACCGAGGGAGACACCTGCATGGACCTAGAGGAGGGACCCAGTGACAGTGCCACCAGTGCTGTGGAGTCAGAAGGACGCAGTGGCACGGAGGGCAAGGGGAGTCAGTCGGAGGACCTGTCTGGAGGCGAGAGCAGCTACGATGCCGATGGGTCCGAGGCTGACCTCCTTGAGGAGGCGGAGGCTGCACCACCAACTGGCAGCATCCCCACATCTGTCCCCACCTTCTCCATTACCATCTCCGCCCTCCCAGTTGCTCCCGTCCCTTCTGTCCGTGCAGAGGCCCACCATGTCTCCTTCGGCCCAGGCACCGCACCCCCTGCCCCTGTCACCCCTGCTGCGCTCAGTGAAGAGTCTGTGGACATACTGCGGCAGTTGCAGGTTGGGCAGGCATCGGTGCTGAATGTCCTCCATGGACACACTAAACTGCTCACACAGATGGTGTCGCTCATGGAGGGCATGTCAGCAATGATGTCTGACCAACGCAGGTTTCTGCGGTCCATGGACTCTTCCCTGATGGCAGCAGTTTCTCTCCTGCAGTGCTCCGTCCCCCTCTCTACCCCGGACCCATCCACACTGCCCTCTCCCATGCCTGCCCAACGCACACCCAGACAGTCACGGGCATGCACCCCACCAGACAAATCCAGCACACCCCCAAGTAAGGCACAGCGCACACCTCCTGGCATGCACACTCAGGGGGATGTAGGCACACCTACAGGGTCTGGGGGCAGACGACATACACGCAGCCATAGTCGCAGTACGCAGTCCTCACAACCCTGTTTCTCCAAAACCACTCCCCTTAGCTCCCCTGCCAAACTCTCACCCAAGGTGATCTCTATGGGTGGGCTGGACCTCGCCCCCACTGAGCCACCACCCCACAAGCAGGCGAGGAAGTCCCCGGGCACGGGAGTTGAGTCCCCCTCCATGTCCACCCCCTCCCCCAAGAGCACTGCACCCCATCCCTCACCCACCACACCCTCTGTTGACCCAGGGGTTTGGATGGAGGCACTGGCAGCGGTGTGCAGCGCTGAGCTCACCTCCACCTTTGGTGCTGCCCCACCCCCTGTGGTGGAGACATCCCCCTGCACCCGCCACACCTACCCTTCCCCCTCCTGTCCCTGCGGTGCCTGGTACTGCCACAGATGATGCCCTCCTGGTCTACAAACATTGATGTTCCTTTGTGCAGGCAAGGTAGGGGTGGACGCGGTCCCCTACGTCCACCCTTGGACTTGAGTAATGGACTGTCCATTGGCCTTTGTACATAGTCTCTTTTTAATTTATTTATTTTTGGTGCTGAATAAAGCCTTTTGTTTTACTTTCAACACAATTGCATTTCAGGTACTTGATGTTGGTGATGAGGCTCCTGGAGTTTGTGTTCTGGTAATGTGTTAATGTTCTGAGAAATATTTTTGTATGATGGTCATGAGGTGGACCATGGTATATGTGTGCCATCACAATGTCTCTGCAAAGAATCATTGGTAGTGTGTGTTAATTTTGTTTGGAGACATTGTCCCAAGGAGTTTTCCTTCCTCTGTGGCACCTGACATCTTCCCTGCAAACAGTTGCACAATTGTTGTGCTGCCCTGTGTCAACATTTCCTTTGTTGGTGAGGGATACCTTCAACAATGGCCATGCCTGCTCACCGATGTCTCCTGCTGATTCGTCTGTGCCATCCTGGCTAGTCACTGTACTTGTGTTTTGGGTATGTAGGAATGCCTTCAGGGACAAATTGGCCCTTTTTTCAGCACTATGCATGTGTGTAATTACGGCCTACCACACAAATGGTACTTGTTATGCAGGGTATTTGGGCACCTGACTCACAATTGTGGGCATTGTATCTAGTGGAATAGAACCCTATTCCTTCCATGAGAGACAACATCTTGGTGGCTGGACCAGCACCTGAACATTCCTATCACTCCTGGGATGTGCGTGACAGTGTGTGTTCCCTTTGGCTATCTTAGTTTTGTATGCAATTACATGACTATACAGTCTGTTGGCATGAAATCAGGGTGTGTATTGTGCTGCATCTGCCATGGGTGGGTATGCATGTGTTAAATGTCCTCACACCCACACATGGTGTGTCATGCAGTGTGTGAAAGACATCCATCCTCCTGGGAGTGGGACACTGCTGTCAGTCATGTGTTGTAATAGCACTAAAATCATAGTCCAAAGTTAGGGATGCGTCCATACCACCATGTAGGTGTGGTCATCTGATAATGATGTACACCCCCCCATATCTCTGTCCACTGCTGGGAGTCCTCTGCACTCACCCCTCATATCTCTGTCCACTGCTGGGAGTCCTCTGCACCCACCCCCATATCTCTGTCCACTGCTGGTAGTCATATGCAGCCACCCCTCATATGTCTGGACACTGTTGGTAGTCATATGCACCCACCCCTCATATGTCTGGACACTGCTGGGAGTCCTCTGCACCCACCCCTCATATTGCAGGCCACTGCTGGGAGTCAATTGCAGCCACCCCTCATATGTCTGGACACTGCTGGTAGTCGTATGCACCCACCCCTCATATGTCTGGACACTGCTGGGAGTCCTCTGCACCCACCCCTCATATTGCAGGCCACTGCTGGGAGTCATATGCAGCCACCCCTCATATGTCTGGACACTGCTGGTAGTCATATGCACCAACCCCTCATATGTCTGGACACTGCTGGGAGTCCTCTGCACCCACTCCTCATATTGAAGGCCACTGCTGGGAGTCATATGCGCCCACCCCTCATATTGCAGGCCACTGCTGGTAGTCATATGCACCCACCCCTCATATGTCTGGACACTTCTGGGTGTCCTCTGCACCCACCCCTTATATTTCTGTCCACTGCTGGGAGTCCTCTGCACCCACCACTCATATTGCAGGCCACTGCTGGGAGTCATCTGCACCCACCCCTCATATTGCAGGCCACTGCTGGGAGTCATATGCACCCACCCCTCATTTTGCAGGCCACTGCTGGTAGTCATATGCACCCACTCCTCATAAGCCTGGACACTGCTGGGAGTCCTCTGCACCCACCCCTCATATTGCAGGCCACTGCTGGGAGTCATATCCACCCACCCCTTATATTGCAGCCCACTGCTGGGAGTCATATGCACCCACCCCCATATCTCTGTCCACTGCTGGTAGTCATATGCAGCCACCCCTCATATGTCTGGACACTGCTGGTAGTCCTATGCACCCACCCCTCATATGTCTGGACACTGCTGGGAGTCCTCTGCACCCACCCCTCATATTGCAGGCCACTGCTGGGAGTCATATGCACCCACCCCTCATAATGCAGGCCACTGCTGATAGTCATATGCACCCACCTCTCATATGTCTGGACACTGCTGGGAGTCCTCTGCACCCACCCCTCATATGTCTGTCCACTGCTGGGAGTCCTTTGCACCCACCACTCATATTGCAGGCCACTGCTGGGAGTCCTCTGCACCCACCCCTCATATTGGAGGCCACTACTGGGAGTCATATGCACCCACCCCTCATATTGCAGGCCACTGCTGGTAGTCATATGCACCCACACCTCATATGTCTGGACACTGCTGGGAGTCCTCTGCACCCACCCCTCATATTGCAGGCCACTGCTGGGAGTCATATGCACCCACCCCCATATCTCTGTCCACTGCTGGTAGTCATATGCAGCCAACCCTCATATGTCTGGACACTGCTGGTAGTCATATGCACCCACCCCTCATATGTCTGGACACTGCTGGGAGTCCTCTGCACCCACCCCTCATATTGCAGGCCACTGCTGGGAGTCATATGCACACACCCCTCATATTGCAGGCCACTGCTGGTAGTCATATCCACCCACCCCTCACATCTCTGGACACTGCTGGGAGTCCTCTGCACCCACCCCTCATATGTCTGTCCACTGCTGGTAGTCCTCTGCACCCACCCCTCATATTGCAGGCCACTGCTGGGAGTCATATGCACCCACCCCTCATATGTCTGGACACTGCTGGTATTCATATGCACCCACCCCTCATATGTCTGGACACTGCTGGGAGTCCTCTGCACCCACCCTCGCACCCCTTGGAGCAGTACACTGCTGGCCTGGACCTACACACACACCAATATGAAGGTAACATGCTGGGCAAGTCCTCTAAGCCCACATTCCTGGCGTGTGTACGCCTCGTCCCAAAAGTACTGGTGCCGTAATGGGGTACGTGTGACACGCACCGTACCCACGCATTCATTGCGTGTGTATGGTCCGTATCACAGTTCTACTGTGCCGTAGGGGTACATGTGGTACGCACCGTACCCACGCATTCATTGCGTGTGTACGGTCCGTATCACTGTTCTACTGTGCCGTAGGGGTGTGTGTGACACGTATCGTACCCACGCATTCATTGCATGTGTACGGTCCGTATCACTGTTCTACTGTGCCATAGGGGTACGTGTGACACGCACCGTACCCACGCATTCATTGCGTGTGTACGGTCTGTATCACTGTTCTACTGTGCCGTACGGGTACGTGTGGTACGCACCGTACCCACGCATTCATTGCGTGTGTACGGTCCGTATCACAGTTCTACTGTGCCGTAGGGGTATGTGTGACACGCACCGTACCCACGCATTCATTGCGTGTACGGTCCCTATCACTGTTCTAATGGTGCCGTAGGGGTATGTGTGCAACGCACCGTAAACGTCCACTTCCGTTGTTGCGGTACGCAGGGGTTGCTGGCCACGCCCCCCCAAATGACCAGACCCTGGTGGTAATGTATGGCCTCCATATTATAAGTTTGGCTTTGAGTATGGGGTTTGTTTCCTGCCCCTCACCCCCACCCTGGCCCCTGGGTGTTGTTCTCACCTTCTGCGGCGTGTGCGTCGGGTGCGGTGCACCAGGTCGTAGGCCAAGAGGACCGGGATGACACGTGCGACAGGGTCATGGCGTGTACGTCGCGTACCGGGGCTCCGTTGCGTAGCGGTTCGTGTCGGACGGAGCCGTACGGAGTGATGTAGGGACGAATCATACTTGCTGGGCCGGAAACCGCTGCCTGAATACGTCCGGACGTCGCGTACAAGCTCTTCCGAATCAGATTCGTAGGTTTTTTTGACACGTACAGGCTTTTGTACGAAATAGGCTTTCTGTACGAATCGTACTTCCTAGGATGTACGGAAAGTTTACCGGGTACGAGTCGTACGGGGAAAACGCTCCGTACAACGATTCGTACAGCCTTTTACCAGGATTGGAATTGGCCCCTAAATGTCTTACCTTAAAAATGTGTTCTTTTTCCCAACGATATTTTTGCATATGATATTTCTGTTTCACAATATAAAAAATTCAATATTTCCACAACTCCATATTTTGTTTGAATACCAAATTGCTTAAAACTTTCACCTTTTGATTTTGAACTCTTTAAGGGTTCAAAGATACTTCACTTGAGATTTAGGATAGGGATTTCTGTATGGAACGCGCTTCATGCATTATGTTCTGTATCGTATTATTGATGAATTGCTGATTTAATATAGAAGTATTTACTAAAGTATTCTAATAAAACACTTTAAACTCTCACTAGAATCTGATCGTTAACTCCTAAGATTATTTATTACATTATGATAGGTAAATTGAATGTGATTGGCAGCTCCTGATTAATTCTCTACCTACGGCCAAGGACCCGAGACCTGGAGCCCAGTAAGATCTGGGACTTTTCTTTCAGATACATCAGGGATCTTCAAACTGGGGGGCGGGTCCCCTTAGGGGGGTCTGAAATTATTTCAGCTGGATCCCCAGGCTCTGGCTAATAGAAGCATTATGCTGAAAACAGTGCTTTGTTTTAGCAAGCCGCTCTGTAAATGGCCATAATTAACTTCTTTTGTCATGTATATCCTGGCTGGGAGAAGGTGTCAAAAGGGAGGGGACTCCAAATATTCTTCAAAACCTGCACCCTTATTTCAAATAATCACACTGTGGTTACTATTACACATTAGTAAGGCCAGCCTGATCAGGATAGTATGTTTGACAATCATGCTTTTGATAGCATTTAAAAAATGGTCATAGAACTTAACTGCAATGTTTAAATAAGTCCATTGCCTAGACTATTTAAAGGAATAATTGTGAAAAATGTTGAGGGGGGGGGCCCGATGATTTTTGTTTCCACTTCGTGGGGGGGTAGGGCATTAGATAGTCTGAAGACCACTGAGATACATGGAGGCAGAAATTCTGATATTGTAAACCAAATATTTATTAAGGTCCTTATTCCACCACTACTATTAATCATAATCTGAGTGGGTCAATCTATTTCTTGAAATATTAAAGAGCATGGCAGGAGCCCTTTAAGTCCTCCACCCAACGAGTGTTATCAATAGCAATGTGGTCATGTAGGGTGTCAGATGCTAACCTTGAACTTGCATAACCAATGAATGGTCGTGTCAGTTTAACCTCTCTTCCTGAACTACGATCCCACCCTTTGAAAGAAAGAGGAAAGCTTGGGCAAGCCACATGGTGAAAGGTGAATGGGATTGAGAGAAATAAACAATCTGTCAAGCTAGTGGCTAGTCACAGCACCTTCCAGCAACACGACTATTCACACTGATGAAGTTTAGTCAGTAGCCTGATACCTTAAGATACATTTAATTAACAATAGACAGTCAAAGCACTACACATACTGCTTTGATAAGGAACACTCCTTGAAAATAAATGTTTAGATAAGACTTAAGGGCTCAGGAATCCATCCTACCTTCCTAGCTTTGTTAGCATGTCCTCCTTTATGAAACAGTTAGCAAGCTATATCATATTGAAATTACATTAGTAAATACATATATCTATGCTTATGGCTGAAATAATTGCTGTTCTTTATTCAAAATGTATCTGTCTTGGGTTGTTTCTGTGAATGAGATAAAAACAAACAGGCATTTTGTGAGAAATTGGGCTACCTGTTGATTGGGGTGTGGGACAAGGTCAAGCAGCAACTTCATTCCTTGTCAGGGTAAGGCACACGCCAACCCTAAATGAACCTGTGTTTAACCCTCTGGTAGCTTTGCACAGAGCAATCAGGCATAACTTAGAGGCAACGTGTAAAGTGTTAGTAACAGAGTGAAAACACACCACATAAGGAGACCACAACAGGATTAGGAAAATAGAACTTAATTTAATAAATTGACCAAAACTACAAACATTCAATTAATAGAATTGAAGATATTGAATTCTCAAAGTTTTTGGAGAAAATAGTGTCCAAAAGCGTAAACCGCCAACTGTGCATATCTTGCCGTGCCGGACTGTCACAAGGTCACAACTTCAGGCCGGCTGCAATGGAGTGGGGACTGACTACAGGGACCCACTTATGTCAGCTGAACAGAAGACCCTAGATCCTGGTTTGTGGAACGTTGCATGCATCTGCTTTGAAGATGTGTCATGCAGTCGAGGAGAGGCTTGTTTTAAGAGATGGCGAGGCTGCGGTGCAAGGGCTTGTTGCATTGATGTCAAGGATCCCTTTGGCGGGGCTTGCAATGTAAGGTCTTGTGTTGAGGATGTGGTGCACAGTCGGGTTGAAGCATTCATTCTGAACAGCTGAGTGGGTGCGATGTGGAGTCTGGTGTCATCATCGAAGCTGCCGTTGCCAAGAGTTGTGTGGACCTGCAATGAGGATGCATAGCGCAGTGGAGGTTCAGAAGGCAATGCAGGCTGCAGCATTGATGTTATGTTATGTTATTGAGAATTTGTAGAGCGCATGTTCACCAACAGGTTTCTTGGCGCTGATATAATTTCTTATTCCATCCTTGGAGACACCACTAAGAGAAGGCCAAGTCTAACTGTAAGCTTGTGAGAAAAGCCAGGTCTTTTTCATGAAACGCAAATGGTCAGTTTCTATTCTCAATGACATGGATAATGCATTCCAGAACTTGGGTCCCTGATTTGAGAAGCACGATCCTCCAGTGCGTTTACATCTGAAGCCCGGTACCACCAGTAGATTTATGTGCATGGATCTCAACGTGCACGTTGGGGAGTACCTGTGAATTTTTGAAGAAATGTACTTAGGACCAGTACCATGAATGGCTTTGAACAGAATGCAACCTGTTTTCAACATGGAACGCTGCTCCATGGAAGCTAGTGCAGCTCCTTCAGCAGTGTTTTAACGTGGCAGCGTCTACCTTGCTGATAGAGGATTCTTGCTGCCTGATTTTGTATCAGCTGCAGACGATATAACTGGTTATGCTGGAGGCCTAGGTAGATTGTATTGGCATAGTCAATTTTGGATAGGTTCAAGGCAATGATAATTTTAACGCTGGCCTCCCTGCTGAAAAACCTTCTGATTTTACGCAGATTCCTAAGTTCGAAGAAATAGGCTGAAGTAACTGCCCCGATCTGCGAGTTCATGGTGAGCTGGGAGTCAATATGAATGCCTAGACTCTTAATCGAGGTCTTAGGGGCAGGTGCCGGTCATAATTCTGTGGGCCAATGAGTGGAGGTCCAATGCTGAAGCTTATTGTTAGGGATAATGATTTCAGTTCTATCTGAATGTAATTTTAGCTGATTTTTATTCATCCAGTTTCTGATAAACAACATAGTATTCCTAAGGAACTCCTTGGAGTTTATGGAATCATCTATGGAGAAAATCAGCTGCATGTCTTCAGCATACTTATAAATCTGCGCACTCATCTTAGGGAGCTTTAATATGAGGGGTCGAATATATATGTTGAAAAGGTGCAGAGACAATGATGAACCCTGCAGAACTCCACAATTGAGGTTGCATGTGTCGGATTTGTAAGGCGAAGCCACACTGATTGTCTCCAGTTTACTAAGAAGGATTGAAACCACTGTAGAGCAGCTCCTCTGAGACCTACTGCAGCAATGCGTTTCATCAAGATGTCATGATTGAAGTTGTCGAACGCTGCCGACGGGTCAAGGAGGATCAGGGCTTGAGTGCAGTCTACATCAGCTTTTTCTTTAAGATCATCCATGACGGATAGAATGACAGATTCAGTAGAGTGGGATGAGTGGCAACCTGCCTGATGTGGGTCTAAAAATGTAGTGTCTTCTATGAAGGTGCTGAAGAGTTTTGCTACGTGTGTCTCTAAGACCTTGGCCAGGAGTGGCAAAAGTGAAATCGGCCTATATTTGTCCAAACTCTGTGAGTCAAAATCTTGTTTTTTCTGTAGAGGGACAATCACTGCTTCTTTGAAGGCTTGTGGAACCGTCCCTTGGATAAGGGATAGGTTCAGTAGGGAGAGGATATTCTCTGGAAATACTGAGCATATGGCTTTTTGTATGTGAGGGGGGCAGATGTCATTAGGGGAGCCTGATTTTACTTTATTAAGAAGTTCCAAGAACTGTTCACTTCTCAGGCATGAGAGTGTAGCCATGGAGAGGGTGTTAGTGATTCCAGGCGGTTCAATAACGTCCCTGTTGTAGAATCCTGAATTTTCTTCATTTTATCTGAGAAAAAGAATTCAGATCATTACATAGCTTCTGTGTGGCAGGGATGGAGGGGGTCACATGATCAGGGTTGGCTAACTCCCTTACTGTGTTGAAGATGTCTTTTGTTTTGTTGTTAGAGTTTAGTACTTTGATGGAGAAAAACGTCTTTTTTGCCTACAAGATGGCTTTTTTGTAGGCCATAAGATGTGTGTGGTAATGTTCTCTGGATTCTATTGAATAGGTGTTTCGCCATTTCCTTTCTGCATTTCGTGTTCTGAGTTTGGCTGATTTTAGGTCAGCAGTGAACCATTTGAATGCTTCATGCCACCTGACACAAGAGGTTTGGATTTGTAGAGGAGCATGAATGTTAAAAGCATTCAATTGCCAGTTGGTGATTGCTTTCTTCAGTTTATCGATATTGTCCGGCGTTGCTGACAATTTGTGGTTCAGGGTCTCGCATATGGATTCTAAGTTGACGCGATTCAAATTCTTGGATAAACGCTTTTTAAGGGACGTAGTATTGGGCAGACTGATATCACATATAGTAAAGCAAAGTGTGTAGTGTTCAGACGATAAGCAGGGTTGGATGACTAATTTCTGCAGGTTGAGGTTAATAGACCAGGCTTGGTCAAGTGTATGACCTTTCATGTGTGTGGGTCCTTGGATGTGTTAAGTGAGGTTCAAACTTTGAAGAACACTGGTCAGTTCCTTGGCGCTCTTTCCCCCATCCGCCTCATTTGCCCAGTAGTTAATGTCACCAATGATCAGAACATTATCATAGTCCACTATCAGAGATGCCATACAATTTGCAAATGCTTTAGGGAAGTCCGGCATAGAGGTGGACGGCTTATACAGGAGTACACAGACTACAGTGCTATTTGGGGATTCTAGTTTAATAACTAGGTGATGCAAGTCTTTGCAACAGTCCACTCAGCAGCAGAGATGCGTTGGCTCTGCTCGGGGTTGCGCAGCAACCCAAATTGATGCACTGGTTCTGCTGGGAATCACAGAGGCTGACAAAGGACCTTAAACTCACTTCCAAGGCTCCAAGACTAGGGTGGTACCACTTGGCTGGGTAGACTCACAGATGGACGAGTCATGGGTGCAGATGCAAAGTAGTTGAAAGTCTAGTATGTCCCTGAGGCTTCAGATCAGGAGACCAGTCAACTAGCCTTTGGAGTGCCTCTGGGTCCTGAGTTCAAGAGATGCAGGCCCAGTCCTTCCCACCCAGGCAAGAGAACAGCAGATCAGCAAAGCAGGAGTCCCCCAGAGTGCAGTCCAGTAGAGGTGCAGTCCTTCAGCAGCACAGCAGTCCTTCTGCCTGGCAGAGTACCCAAAGGAGCAGAAGTATACTGAAGTGGTGGTATCTGAAGTCCATCTTTTATACCCTGGTACCCTGGTTCTAGAAGGTGGGGAAATGTTTAGACAGTGGCTTTGAAGTACAAGGACCTCCCTGCCTCCCTGGCAGCAAGCTGGTTGAAATGACAATGGAGGGTAGTTAGCCCCTTTATGATAAGACAGGACACGGCCTATTAAGGTGTAAGTGAGGCTGTGTCCATCCTGTCAGTCATGGCCCATCCAGTCACACCTAAGCTCTCATTGAGTGTGGTGGTCTAGGAAGAATGCACAAATCCCAACGGCCAACAACGCCCACTCATTTGACCAGAGACAGGCTGCAGGCACCAACAGGCTAAGGCAAGAACATTTCAACTTTCTAAAAGTTGCATTTTCAGAATTGTAATTTAAAATCCAACTTCACCATAAGTTAAGATTTTAAATTTGGATTCCACAGACACCAAACATTAACTAACAATTTCTTTCCATTTGGAAATTATACTTATAAAATCTAATACGGCAACTCCAATGTTATCCTACGGGAGAAATAGGCCTTGCAGTAGTGAAAACAAATATAAGAGTTGTTCACTACCAGAACATGTAAAACTTAAAAGTACATATCCTTATTTTTAAAAACATTGCACCCTGCCCACTGGGCTGTCCAGAACATACCATAGGAGTGACTTATATTTATCAAAAGAGAAGGTTTGGGCCTGGCAAAAAGGTTTATTTTGCCAGGATTGAATTGGTAGTGTATAAATCTACACAAAGGCTTTGCAGTAACAGGCCTGAGACATGTTTAAAGTGCTACTTGTGTGGGTGGTATAATCAGTGCTGCAGGCCCACTAGTAGCATTTAATTTACAGGCCCTGGGTACATGTGGTACCACTTTAGTAGGGACCTATAAGTAGATTAAATATGCCAATAGGGAATAAGTCAATGTCACCATGTGTAAAGGGGAGAGCACAAGCACTTTATCACTGGTTAGCAGGGGTAAAATGCACATAGTCCTAATACCATCAAAAACAAAGTCAGAAAAAGTGAAGGAGGAAGGCAAAAAGGTGGGGGGGGGAAGACCATTGTAAGATTGACGGGTCTAACAAGTATCAAAGTAGCTGCTATGATCAGCGCATTATGAATTTCAACCTTCTATGAGTGAGTCGTCCTTAACTGGGAAGGTAATTTTTTGCGTTGTATGTAATGCTTCCTGGCAATATGATTTGAATATTTGGTAACACTGTGCAGTTGAGTGTGGGCAGCAAAGTCAATGACTGCAGTGGGCTGTATGATCTAATCTTGAAAGAGCACTTGCTCAGCATTTGTTTTCCAGAGTTGCTCCTACACCTAGTTTACAGTAAGCTGACTGATCCAAGGAAGCTTTCAGGGGAGGCAGACTTCTGGGCTATTACCAGAGTGTCCAAAAAGATATCTGGGAGACACTCCCACAAGGGTGGTCACGTGTCCCACCAGATGAAAAGGGGGGAGAAAAACTTAAAAATAAGTCGTTCTCGAAGGGCCCAAAATAATTTTTAAGGAAGTACTGGTAACCAGTCCCAGTCTGAGCCCAAAAAGAAGGGGTTCTTTAATAAGTAGATAGGGAGGTTTGAACACCAAATCACAGAGTGCTAAAAGTATGGTCAGTCCAAGGGCAACTCCAATTGTTTCAAGAGGGCACAGCCTCCCACTGGTGGGCCTACACCTCGGTTGGTGAGGTTAGCGCTCGGAGAGGAGATGGTCCAATTTGGCTTTGGAGAGGAGACAGAGGTGACCCTAGTTTCAATGGGGTGTAGGGAGAAGGCTCCAAAAACCCTTATGCATACCAATACTTCTAAGTACAGGAAGTGGGTCACCATCAATGGGCAACGGGGGGAGGCTCTGAGGGACACGAAAGCCAGCATGACTACTGTGAAGTGTCAGCTAGTGTCCTCAGAGAAGGTCCGCCCTAACACATTACACCAAGTCAAAGTTGCTCACAATCGTGAAAGTCACCTAACAGTGTCTCTGGTTTCCTTTGAGTGGGGGGTGTCTCAGGTTCTATAAAAGAAACTGTGAGCCCTACCATGCTTGTAAAGTGTCTGTTGGGCAATGGCCTGGAGCACAATATCTGGAGGGATGTGGAGCTCAGGGCGCACTTGGAGAATTTCGGATTTCCAAAATGGGTCTATATGACCACAAGGTCCCTGCATGCCCTGGAAGGGAGTCAAGGGCCTGGGTAGGCTGGAACAATGGCCCAGATGGCTGCCAGGAAGGAGAGGTGAAAGGGGCGGAGGAAGCCAGCCCCTGAAGTTCAGGCAGTCGAGGTTGATGGGGCAGCTGAGAAGGATGCCCCGGAAGCAACTGGGAGAACATTGCTGCTCTGGGTAACCTACCTGAGCTTTCTGGTTGGAAAGTTTAGGGTGGGCCCAACAGGGAGGAATTCTGCAATGTGCAGAAGGAGTGCCCCACTATTGAGGGCTTGAAGCAGCAAGCTGAGGCCGAAGCAGTAGGTGACACCTCTGGTGATCACCTGATCAATTGGGAGAATGGCCTCCTATGTAGCGAGCTTAAGGCTCTTGGATCTGGGGCATCCCATGTGCTGGTGATCCCCCAGTGTTACCAAACCTTTCTACTGAGTTTGACTCATGATGTACTCCTGGCGGGACATCTGGGGCAAGACAAGACTTTTGCTAGGCTTGTTGCCCACCTCTATCGGTGCCAGATGAAGACAGCCGCAGATGCATTCTGCAGATCATATCCCCCCTTCGAGGCTTGTGTGAAGTCAGGGAAAAAGCACAAGGATCCCTTAACTCCTCTAACTGTCTTTGGCACTCACTTTGAGAGGATAGGCATCAACATTATCAAAACCTTGGACCCAAGGACACCTTTAGGCAAATGGTTCATCCTGGTCTTGATGGACCACGCCACTCGCTTGCCAGAGGCCATCCTTCTGAGGTCGGTGACTGCACCTGCAGTAGCTTGGGCCAGGGCCCTGATGGGAATTTTTACCCGTGTGGGGTTTTCCAAAGAGGTAGGCTGTGACATAGGCATTCAGGAATTCTATGTGGGATGAGTGTGGAAAAATGTACAAATTCCCAACACTCTAACACCCCCAAATCAATGGTCGGATGGTGAGATTCAACAAGACCTTGAAGTGCATGATAATGGCCTAACTGAGCCCAGGAGGCATAAGTGGAATGTCCTCTTGCCGTG
Source organism: Triturus cristatus (assembly GCF_964204655.1). Classification (NCBI taxonomy): domain Eukaryota; kingdom Metazoa; phylum Chordata; class Amphibia; order Caudata; family Salamandridae; genus Triturus; species Triturus cristatus. Next base: position 518,929,810 of record NC_140588.1, read on the forward strand.
CCTTCTCTTTGCCAACAGGGAGGTGTAACAGAAAGGGGTTGAGTTTAGCCCCTTTTACCTCTTCTGTGGCCACCCTGTTAGGAGACCTCTTAGCCTTGTGAGAGAAGGGTTAAGAGGAAGCTCCCAGGATGCCCCCTCAGGAAGTGGTCAGCTACATGCTTGCCCTCTACAAACAGATGCACCACTTCTGGAAGAAGGTGAAAAGTAATCTTGAGGCAAGTCAAGAAGTTATGACGCTCTGGTATGACCGGAAGACCACTCCGGTACAGTTTCAACCTGGCCAGCACATGTAGGTTGTGGAGCCTCTGGATCCCAAAGCTCTCTAGGATTGCTGGACAGGCTCATATGAAGTGAAGGAGTGGAATTGCGACAACACCTACTTGGTGGATCTCACAACACCAAGAAATCCCTTAAGGGTGCTCCACATGGACCCCTTGAATCCACACTTTGAGAGGTAAAAAATGAGCATGCTCCTGGTGACAGATGAGAGAGTAGAGGAGGAAAGTGAGCCTCTCTCTGACCTCTTGTCTGCTCAGGTGAATCATGGGTCAGTCGAGGGTGTCAACCTCTCTCCTACTGTGACCCCAGAGGAGAAGAGTAACTATCACTTTTACTGGGGCATTTCACCTCTCTCTTTTCCTGGACCCACAGACCTAAGCATCCATAACATAGACACTGTAGACAGTCCATCTGTTAAAAATAAGATTTAGAGGTTGTTAGGCAAGGTGTGGGCCAGTATCAAGGAGGAGATCTCTAAGATGTTGGTGTTATTAGTGATCGATCCCTCCAACAGTCTCAGGTCCAGCCCTGCAGTGCAGGTACCAAAGGCTGCCCACCAAACACCACTTCAGAATGTAGGTTCTGTTTGGACTATAGAGGTATCAATTCCCTTACAAAAACTGAAGCTAACACCCCAACTCCCAAGGTGATGAGCTCATCGACAGGCTGGGCTCTCACAAATTTCTCAGTACTTTTGATTTAACATCAGGATACTTGCAGATCGCTTTGACTGAAGGGGCAAAGAGAGGTCTGCATTCTCAACCCTGGAGGGCCAATCCCAGTATGGGTATGATGCCCTTTGGTTTTAGAATGCCACTGCCACCTTTCAGAGAATTGTCAACAGGGACCTGGCTGTGAAGGAGGCATTCTGTGCCACCTACCTGGCCAATAGAGTTGTCTACAACTCCAGCTGAAAGGAACACTTATACCATCTCCAGGAGGTACTTCAGGCCCTACAACAGGCAGGCCTTACTATCAAGGTCAGGACTTGCCAGATAGGGCAGGGTTCCATGGTTTATCTGGGCCACATGTTGGGCGGGGCCAGGTGCAGCCCTCCAGGCTAAGATTGAGACTATCCTGGCCTGGCAACCCCTTGAAACACAGACTGAGGTGAGGGCCTTCCTGAGCCTCACAGGATACTAGAGGAGGTTTGTTAAGGTATATGGCACCATTGTTGCTTCCTTAACAGAGATGACTTTACGGAAGCAGCTTACACATGTGATCTGGACAGAAGCCAGAAAGACTTTGATACCCTCATGGAGGCCGTGTACAGCATCCGCATTCGAGGTTCCTGAATTTAAGGAGCTCATAGTGCAAACAGACACTTCAGAGCATGGCATGATGGCTGTCCTAGCATACTTAAACGAGGAGGGCCTGAACCAACAGGTAGCCTTCATTAGCAGGAGGTTACTAACGTGGGAACAGAGGTGGAGTTCAATTGAAAGGGAAGCCTTTGCAGTGATCTGGGCTCTGAAGAAGCTATGATCATACCTGTTTGGAACTCACTTCCGGGATCAGACAGACCACAGACACCTCACATGGTCAATCTCCCTACAGGGAATGAACTTTAGGATGGAACACCGTGCTGGGTCAGACTACGCTAATGCTGATGGTCTATTCAGGTTCTTCCACCTTAGTGATGAGAACTCCCAAAGGGATGGGATGTTCTCCCCACTTTCAGCTGGGGGACACATGTCAGACCTTTCATCCTTAGGGTGTTCTTCCCACCAAACCTTTTGCGTTTCTCCTCCATTTTTTCTGACCCTGTTTTTTCTGGACTTAGGACTCTGTGCACTTTACCACTACTATCCAGTGCTAAAGTGCTTGTGCTCTCTACTCTCAACATTGAAAGATTGGCCTACCTCCAATTGGCATATTTAATGTACTTTTAAGTCGCTAGTAAAGTGGCACTACATATGCTCAGGGCCTGGAAATAAAATGTTTCTAGTGGGACAGCAGCACTGATTGTGCCACCCTCTTAAGTAGCCCTTTAAACATGCCCCAGGTCTGCTAATGCAGAGCCTGTGTATGCAGTTTAAAATGCCATTTCGACCTGGCAAAATAAACCTGTTTGCCATGCCCAAACCTTCCCTTTTAATATATATGGCACGTCTAGGGTCGGCCCTGGGTAGCCCAGAGGAAAGGGTGCAATTAAAAAGCAGAACATTTACTTTTAGGTTTTATTGTCCTGCTAGTGATAAACTCTTACATTCATTGTCCACTACTGCAAGGTCTATCTCTCCCATAGGATAACATTGGAGATGCCTTATTACATTTTATAAACATAATTTCCAAATGGGAATAGATAACCAGTTTAAATTTGGTATCTCACGAATCACAATTAAAAATCCTAACATATGGTGAAGTCAAATTTTGAGATGAAATTCTAAAAATGCCACCTTCAGGAAGCTGCCATTTTCTTGCCTTAGCCATTTAGTGCCTGCAGCCTGTCTCTGGTCACATGACTGGGTGCAGCTGACACATGAGCTTTGTGTATTCCTCCTAGACAGTCACACACAATAGGGAACTTAGGTGAGCCTGGATGGGCCATCATTGGCAGGATGGGAGGGAGGAGCTGGGCAAAACCCCCATTTACAGCAGAATAGGCTGTGTCCTGCCTCTACATAAAGGACTGCATATCTCCTGTAGGTAGTCTGTAGCCAGGCAAGGGAAGGCAGAATGTATAGGGAATTCAGAGGAAACCTCTAGAAGGTTCTCCCCCACTTCACAGGCACACCTGGGTGTAAACACTGGACCTCCAGCACCACCAATTAAGTATACTTCTGGGCCTGGGGATACTCTACCAGAAAGAAGGACTGATGTGCTGCTTACAAGGACTACCACTCTACTAGACTCCTGCCTTGCTATACTGACCTGCTGCCCTCTTGCATGGCTGAGAAGGACTGGACCTGCATCTCTTGAACCGAGAAACCAGAGTGACTCCAAGGGCTAGTTGGATTGCCTCCTGATCTGAAGTCTCAGGGACATAACAGGCTTCCAAGAACCTTACATCTGCACCTGGACATTGCCATCTATGAGTCTACCCTGTCAAGTGTTGTTACTCTAGTCCTAGACCCATGGAAGTGGGCTTAAGGTGATTTAACAGCCACTGTAGATCCATCAGAACTGATGCATCTCTTCTGCTGTGCAGTGCAACCCGAGCAGAACTGACGCATCTCCACTGCTGCATGAATTGGACCGATCACAAAGACTTGCATATTGCCTGCATCGTCTTCAGAACTGCCATTGCTTGACGCAACCTCAGTGTAGGCCCTCACATCCCTCGTCGACCACAGCCCAGAGGACGATGCCGAACTTTTCATCGCAGCCTCGCACATCCCTGTCACACCACAGTCAACACTAAGAGGAGCGCAAATCTTGGACTGCTCAACACTGAGGGGAGCGCAAATCATGGACTGCATGTACCATTATGCAAAGGAGCAAACTTTTCTGGGATATGATGTAGTGTCCGGTCACACCATTTTCCTTGCCCAAACAGATTTTCATAACCTTCTCTACCATTTATCACACATTCCTAATGTTCCCTTTTGTAAAGGTTTGATTACACTTCATCTGGCCCGACCTGGAGAGTATGGCTTGAGCCAGAGAGTATGGCCCGAGCTGGAGAGTACGGCCCGGGTGCACAGAGTGTGGCCTGGGTGTGGAGATTTTGGCCTGACTGCAGACCTGTAGATACGACTTGCAAATGACATCTGTGAATACCAAAGGTCATAAAGTTAGACTTTTGTCTCAGATTACCTTTGTGAATCGGGCCGGTATCTATCATTCTGTATTGATATGTGAATTTGATTCCCATATCATTCAAGTTCAAGTGTTCACAAAATGATTTTAGCTTATCCAATGTGTCTGACCAAATCAATCTATTTTTCTACTATTGTTGTGGGCTCCATTTTCATTGTTCTTTCATTGTGTTACTGTTTGAAGTGTTGCATAAATACTTTACACACTGCTCCTGAGTTAAGCCTGACTGCTCTGTGCCAAGCTACCCGAGGGTTGAGTACAGGTTCTTTTAGGGCTTGCTTGTAAATCCATCCTGAGAAGAATTGTGGTTGCTGCTTGAAAAGGTTTTTATACCGCTTCCCTCAATGAGTAACTCCACTCAACAATTGCCCTAAGGAAAGGAATAAGAATAGGAAACAACCAAGAACACCATCCAGCACTTCGAGATTATTAACAGAGTAGGGAAAATGCAATAAAATAAATAAGGTGCAAGTGAAAGGAAACGGTGTGTTACAAACTCAGTGGCAAGTGAGAAACCCACTAATATGCAACGTTGGCAGTCACTGACTGCAGGTTTCAAGCACATCTTTATACTGTCTCCCAGTAATCACCCAGAAGTGACCCTTACTTTCACTTCCTGTTGCCCGTCTTCCATTTTGGGTTGGGAATTTTCCTGTCAGAGAGAATGTAATGACCCCAATCTTGGATAGAATTGAATGCCACACTTAACGCCTAGTAATACTTAGACCTCCTATTTGCCATGTACTCAAAGGCATCAATAATCAAAAAGCTCAGTGAACTCGGGGCTGTACTGTGACACCTTGTGCTCTCCTGAACTTCATCCTCAACGCAGAACCCCACTGTTATTTTAGCAACCGGCCTGAGTCTCTCTGGTCCTTGCATGGTGTATCCTTATAAGAATATTCTGAAGTGTTTAGTTTTGTTGCACTTATAATACTATTTTCTATTTTCTTCAACCCCTCTACCGCAGTCCAGCATGCAAAAAAGTCTACTTTGGCCCTCATTACGAGTTGTGATATACCACCCAGAGAGTTATCTCTGGGTTGGGACGGGGCTTATACCATCCCTGGCCATTGAAAGTAGCCCTGAACCTCCTTGCACTATATTTCTTGGATGGGAGAACCCTTGTCCTTATCAATGGGTGCGGATAAAACCGCTGAAGTGATAGAAGCAGAGTCTGTGGACAGGTGCATAGCCGGGCACATACCTAATGCCCATAGAACAAACCACTGTGGAGCATAAAGCTGTAACTGGCCTAAGCATTTCCTGGCTGACGTGCTCTTTAAATAAATCCTACCCTACAACACCCACCAGTCTTCCTGCATTTTGCACCTGATCTGTCCCTGGAGAAGATGTCACCAGATTTGTCTGCAGAATTTGGATAAAACACATGAAAATCAACCCAGTATTCCCGAGTCTGTGCGGTGAAACACCATTCCAGGGCCAATCTGCAAGATTTGAGTCAGGGGTTACAAAACTTAATTGTATCGCTGTTCAAAAGTATGGCAAACTTGTAGCAAGGTCCTTTGTGCAATATAGTTGCACAATTTTAATTCTTACCAGCTTTTTTCAGCTTTCAGCATAGATACCTCTTCTATAGCTCTATTCTTTCCATGAAGACTGGGGTCTCTGTATTTATCAACATTGCATTGTTCTGTTACACACTCAAAAGTTTGACTAAAGTTCTTTAACTAAAGAATACTTCTGCACTAAGACTGCGACCTTTTTATCTGCTACGGTTGACTTGGCTAAATTGTTATTCCTTCCCTTTTTGCCTGACCTGTTAACTCATTGTCATATGAGATTTTGTCTGAAGCTTACTGATGTTCTGCTCTAATTGAGGTTTTGTACATGTTCTTCTGGCCTAATTGGAAATGTGAGAACAATTTTTCCAAAGTAGCAATTCCTTTTTATAGAATCTCAAGGGACTCTTGCATGTCGGGTAATAGAAGGGCCAAGGTGAAAATGTGCTCAGGATTCGCATAAAAGCAAAGAACTAGGGCATATTAAGGGGAATGCAACTTTGATAATAATGCAGTTAAAAATGCAGGGCAGGGTTATACATCATTGATGTGCCCTGCAGCAACAAAGAAAGTATCACAAACGACATCCTGCAACACTTAATTTTATTATTTCAACCTTTCAAAACCGTTTGGAGATGATTACACAGAGGAAACTGAAATCGTATCTAATTACAAAACATCACTTTTAACCAGTTTTCCTTATAAATGTATTGTCGAAGAATGCATACAAAAACAACATGCACATATTTCGCGAAAGAAACAAAACAGTATCGCATAACAGAGTAGTGTACAGCAATAACTAATCAGCCTCACAAATAATATATTAAACAGAGTCATTTTACGTCAAAGATGATCCGATTACTGAGATATATAGCCGATTCTGCAATAATAAAACGTACTTGCAATAATTAGCCACTGGATTCAAGCAAGCCTGTCTGAAGACGGCTGAAATGCCAGAAACCGGTCCTAGGAAGCTTGTTTCCGGTCCAGGGAAGGCATGGCTTGGCAGTTCGGACTGGACTGTTCCCATGAGGCACAGGGTCAGACTGATTTGCATATGGCCATGTCTGAACTGGGGTGGCAGAGTGGGCTAAAGAACGGTGATGGATCAAACCCAGATCTGTTCACTGGGTGTGAGTGTTTGATTGGTTCTGATGCTCCGTCCATCACCACCGCCTTTTGTACCGCTTTGTTCGCCATAAGTTGGCAGGGTATGCTCAGACGTGAGTCCCTTGCTCACTTTGCCACTGGATTCAAACAAGCCTGGCTGAAGACGGCTGAAATGCCAGAAACTGGTCCTAGGAAGCTTGTTTCCGGTCCAGGGAAGGCATGGCTTGGCAGTTCGGGCTGGACTGTTCCCATGAGGCACAGGGTCAGACTGATTTGCATATGGCCATGTCTGAACTGTGGTGGCAGAGTGGGTTATAGAACGGTGATGGATCAAACCCAGATCTGTTGACTGGGTCTGAGTGTTTGATTGGTTCTGATGCTCCGTCCATCACCACCCCCTTTTGTACCGCTTTGTTCGCCATAAGTTGGCAGGGTATGCACTTTGCCACTGGATTCAAGCAAGCCTGGCTGAAGACGGCTGAAATGCCAGAAACCGGTCCTAGGAGGTTTGTTTCCAGTCCAGGGAAGGCATGGCTTGGCAGTTTGGGCTGGACTGTTCCTATGAGGCACAGGGTCAGACTGATTTGCATATGGCCATGTCTGAACTGGGGTGGCAGAGTGGGCTAAAGAACGGTGATGGATCAAACCCAGATCTGTTGACTGGGTGTGAGTGTTTGATTGGTTCTGATGCTCCGTCCATCACCACCCCCTTTTGTACCGCTTTGTTCGCCATAAGTTGGCAGGGTTTGCTCAGACGTGAGTCCCTTGCCCACTTTGCCACTGGATTCAAGCAAGCCTGGCTGAAGACGGCTGAAATGCCAGAAACCGGTCCTTGAAAAGCTTGTTTCCGGTCCAGGGAAGGCATGGCTTGGCAGTTCGGGCTGGACTGTTCCCATGAGGCACAGGGTCAGACTGATTTGCATATGGCCATGTCTGAACTTAATTGGCAGAGTGGGCTAAAGAACAGTGATGGATCAAACCCAGATCTGTTGACTGGGTGTGAGTGCTTGATTGGTTCTGATGCTCCGTCCATCACCACCCCACCCCCCTTTGTACCGCTTTGCAATAATTAGGGAAGAAGTACTTGGTCATAGCAGACTGGGCTTTCGATAATTGTAACAGTGGTGCAGAATTATGCGATGAACCATATGTACTATCGTTAGTGCCATCAAAATAACTTTTCACAAATATTTGCCAATTCTCCAGGTTGACTACACTCTTGACGCTGATAGAAGAGTTGGGGATGAAAAGCTTAGTCAATGGCCTTTCCGTTTTTTTTTTTTTTTATATTGTAGGGGAGGAGGCCTGCGTGGCTTCCCTTCCAAGGCTTCTAAAGACCCAGCGGAGGTGGTGGTCCCTGGGGCTTGGAGGGGCCCATGAGCCCCCCCACTAATCAAGGAAGCCCCAGGGAGGTGGTGGTCCTCGGGGCTTGGGGGGGCAGGTGAGGCCCCCGACACTATTATATAAAAGCCCAGGGGAGGTGGTGGTCCCCGGGGCTGCGGGGGGCTGCGTGCCTCCCACACACTATTAACTAAGACCCGGGGAGGTGGCGGTCCCTGGGGTTGCGGGGGCTCCCGCAAATTTATTACGCATTGCCCCCGGGACCTGGCTCACCGGGCTTAAGTACAAGGAGGCACGGGAGCCCATGCTTCATTTTTTTTATTTTCTTGGCAGGATTCGCATCCCCATTGCAAATTCGGCCGTTTAAAAAAATATATATTTTTTTAATCAGGCCTAGGGGGTCAGGGTGTTTCTACCCTGACCCTTTTTCTTGTTTTTCACCTTTTTTCTACTAATTTCTTGTGACTCGGTTACGGAGTCACAAGATGGCTGCCAACACTTCCTGGTTTGGAGTGTTGGTAGCCAATCAGAAGTCAGCTCGTGCTCGGGAGGAGTCGCGACTCCTCCTCGGTGCTCAGATATCGAACGTTTTCTTTTTTTAATTTCTCAATAACTACTGAACGGATTTACACCATTTAAAAAACAAAAGGTCGCTTTCTGAGCCAAGAGCAACCTTTTTGCCAAATTTTGCGTAAATCCGTTCAGCAGTTCGGACTGTAGCCTGTTCCAATTTTTCCTATGGAAATTAACATGGGGAAAACGTGTTTTGGGACCCCCTTTTTTCTCGGCCCCCCGCTTGACGAATCACCCTGAAACTTTCAAGACAGGAGCTGACCAGAGCGCCCCATTAGTTTAAGATCGTTTGCGAAAATTTGTTGAACGGCGCTGAAGATATTGGCAAAAGAAAAAGCTTTTTGAATAGAAACAAGGCAAGGTCCTAACACTAACTACCTACTGGAGACTTCCAGTAGGTTATATCTATCTATATATATATTATCTACTGGCGGTCGCCAGTGGATAGTTATAGATAGGACCTATTTTCCGTAGGGAATCTGCAACATTATATTCCCAATAAGTCTGGCGCCGGTTGATGAATCCTCACAAAATTTTCTAAACTTTTGGCCAGCTCCGCTCCGCTCCTACCCTGAAAGTTTCGCAGCGATCCGTCAAGCGGGGGCCGAGAAAAAAAGGGGGATCCCAAAATGCGTTTTCCCCATGCAATTTCCCATAGGATCTGTTGTCGCAGCTACAGCCCGAACCGCTGAACGGAATAACACCAAATTTGGCAAAGAGGTAGTCCTCAGTTCAGACTCGTGCCTTTTGCATAAATGGTGTGAATCCGTTCAGTAGTTCCTGAGAAAATTAGAGTTAAATGTACATATATATCTATGGCCGGGGAGGATCCGTGCACCCTACCCGCACCATACGCGCACCCTCCTCTAACCGAGCGCGCACCCTCCCGATCGCGCGCTGAATGCTAATTGGCGGTCGAGTGTCTGTCTACATTCGAAACCAGGAACTGTTGGCGGCCATTTTCTGCCTCGGTAGAAGCGAGGCTGAAGAAGCAAGGGGAATAAGTGTGTAAAACATATAAAGGGAACAGAGTGGAAATACTCTGACCCTCTAGAGGTGCTTAGGGGGTCCCAGAAGGACCCCCTGGGGCCCCCTTTTAAAAAAAAACAGAACGGCGAAATGCGCGCAGGGTGCGCGCATCCTATCGCGTCGGGTGCACGGATTCTCTCGTGTTGGGTGCGCGGATCCAAGGGAAAAAACATTGTAATTGTTGGGGAATAAAGATCAAGCTTAAGTGTTTTGTTCTTGAGTGGCTCTAAAAAGAGCCGTTGCGTTCATTGAGAGTTTTTGGTACTTATAAGTAAGTACCTATACAGAGTCTAAAGTTATTGAGGAAGACTTTGTTTCCTTCATCAGTAAAGTGTACTCCATCTCTCCTAAACATCTCTTGCATATGAAAGCGCAGATTGTTATTGTAAATGGACCCCATTCTATAGTCTCGGAGAAAAGCAGAAACAGATTTATTCACATGTTTCCTAGCTTTCTCAATCTGTGGAGAAACATGATCGGACCAGTTCCATTTCTGCCTTTGGCATTTGTTAGAAAACACAAAGGCAGTTTTGGGGAAAAGTGAAATCAGTTCTGCAAAGGTGTCCTTCATAAGCATTTCCAGACCTACCCCAGTCAAATTGCCTAGGTCATTGCCACCACAGTGCACTATTATGAGGTCAGGGTGTTGGATTTTTCATGAAGGATTTCACCAATGGCATCAATTGGTGCCACTTTAACCCTCTCTGTCCAATCCATGTAATGTCTACATTTGGCAAACCTAGGTCTTTGTGAATGCCTTTGTTTTCTGCATACCTTTGGCTCCAGAAAATGTAGCTTTGTCCCACAATCCACATTCTAAGCATCTTGAAAGGAGGTCTGGATGCACTCAGATGGTCTCTGTAAATGAAATGGCAGTTTGGAAAGTAAGATGTTTCTAAAATTGTGGCTAAGATGCAATTTTGAAAAAAGACAAGAAATCATTGGTTGTTTGACAACCTTCTACATTGAAAGGTAGGGTGTATATTTCTGTTTTTTAAAAGCATGATTCTTATTGGTTAACAAAAACTGATTGTAAGGAACATTATATATGATAAGCTGATATGTTGAAAAGTCAAGCACACTTGCTGTCTTGATTAGCAACATTGTGTGCTGAACTTGTGACCTGTGTGCTTAGTACAGTGTTCCATGACCTGTTTCTATGGTAACGGGCCGAAGGCAGATTGGGGGAAGGGTTCAAATTGATGTCATTTGGAAAGGGTTGAAATGTTTAACCAATAGAAATGTGTGTTTGCTTTTGAATTTATGTGGGAAGGAATGTGATTTGATGTTTACATGTATATGTGTGGAAAATGAGAGGGAAACTTTGCCATTCTTTGGTTCTGCTGACAGGTGCACAGTGCAGAGATTCTGTATAAGAAAATCTGGTGTGTGACTGATATCTGGTGTGCGACTGATATACTTTTTAATCTACAAACAACTTGAAAGGTGAGTTATTTAATTGTGAGGGGATGTATGTAGACTATTTTGATTTTAATCAGACTAATGTATTTCTCCTGCTAAAGTGTAGGGAGTACTTTTTTTCTCTACAATCTTATTGACATTCTGTGATAAGCATTTGTGTTTTTAATGTGTTTGTAGACAGATAACTGTGCTGTTTTTATATTTTGGTAGAATTAGAAACCAGTCATTGTTTATGAATTTGTGAAATTAGTTATGTTTCTACACTAAAATGTAGTACTCCTTCTAGATGAAGAAATGTGTTTTGGTATAATGCAAGGGATAGTGTTGCTTGTCTAGAATCACACAGTGAGTCTGTGTGCATTTGGGAACCACTGTGAGAGAAGCATTTGGTAACATTGTGTATTTGCTGACAGATAACTGTTTAAAAACCTGTCTTGTTGTCAAGTTTTAGTAGCATTAGAAGGCAGTCTTTGCTTATGCGTTGATTAAATGAGTTAGGCTTTCACACAAAAGTGCAGTCCTGAAATATGTAGATTGTGTGCAGTTCCCTTACCACTTCCACAGTAGTGAATGAGTTTTGGTAAACTCCTAGGGATAGTGGTTGTTGTCTAGAATCACACTGTGAGTCTGCGTGCATTTGGGAACCACTGTGAGAGAAGCATTTGATAACATCGTGTATTTGCTGAGAGAATACTGTTTTAAAACCTGTCTTATTGTCCAGTTTTAGTAGCATTAGAAGGCAGTTTTTGCTTATGGTTTGATTAAATGAGTCAGGCTTTGACACAAAAGTGCAGTCCTGAAATATGTAGATTGTGTGCAGTTCCCTTACCACTTCCACTGTAGTGAATGAGTTTTGGTAAACTCCTAAGGATAGTGGTTGTTGTCTAGAATCACACTGTGAGTCTCTGTGCATTTGGGAACCACTGTGAGAGAAGCATTTGTTAACATCGTGTAATTGCTGACAGATAACTGTTTTAAAACATGTCATGTTGTCAAGTTTTAGTAGCATTAGAAGCCAGTCTTTGCTTATGCATTGATAAAATGAGTCAGGCTTTGACACTAAAGTGCAATACTTAAACATATGTAGATTGTGTGCAGTACCCTTACCTCTTCTAGACTAGTGAATGAGTTTTGGTAAACTCCTAGGATAGTGTTGCTTGTCTAAAATCACACTGTGAGTCTGTGTGCATTTGGGTAAGGATTGTGAGAGAAGCATTTGGTAACATCGTGTATTTGCTGACAGATAACTGTTTTAAAACCGGTCATGTTGTCAAGTTTTAGTAGCATTAGAAGCTAGTCTTTGCTTATGCATTGATAAAATGACTCCGGGTTTGACACTAAAGTGCAGTGCCATGTACTATTCGCTTCACTGCGCCAGAACTGAAAATTTAAAAGTTTTACCCAGGCACTGTCCTAGCAGTAGTCTGATGATTTAGTCAGTTTCCAAGTACTCATGTTGTGAACCATACATTACCACATAGACTGCTTCAAATGTCTATGCAGTATGCATGCAGTCTTCTAACATACTATACACTTGTCTTTCACACCTTCAATTCCCTAGTCAGTATCCATACAGTCCAGCAAACATCCTGTTACTCCCTTTGCACTCCTCTAGTGACCCATTCAGTACCAAGTACTAATCCATTCACTGTGCCAAAAGCCAACCACTTATAAATTCACCCAGGCACTCTCCTTGCTTTACTCTAATCATTCAGTCAGTACCCAAGTACTCAGGCAGTGAGCCAGGCCTTAGCACATGGACTGCTTCAAACGCCTATCCACTATGTATGCAGTCCTCTTAACCACCTACACAGTTGTCTTTCACACCTTCAATTCCCCAGTCAGTATTCATACACTTCTAGCAAACACCCTGTTACTCACCCAGTGTTTCTCCTTATAGTACTGTAATCATTCAGTCAGTTAGCATGTAGTCTTTTAGTGAGGTAGACTTCAGGGCATGAACTGCTTCAAAGTAGTATGCACTATGTATGTAGTGTTTTAACCATTGTCACACTTGTGGTTCAGGGCTATAGTTTCTTAGTCAGTTTTTATATAAAATGTGTTTGTACAGTAATGGAATAGTATAAATTTTAAAGTTATTAATATACATTTATTTGTGATTCTTTTTTACAGATACTGTTTTTCAACGTTGAAAAAGAGAAATCATGGCAGAAAAAAAAAGAAAAAGAAAAGAAACTCAGAAAGGCGCAGGAGCAGGAGTGTTTCTCATCTGTTTGCACTCTTCTCATGCAAGATTGTTCGGATGAAGGGTCCTTAGGTGCTTCATCATACTTGCTGTGCCGCACGAGTATTTCTTGTTAGGATCCCCTCGCGACAGCACTCTTTTGCAAATCTTGCACGTGACCAAGGTGGCATTGGTCTTTGTTTGCCCCTCTGGAAAAGTAAAACATTTCCACACCACTGCAGAAAAACGTTGTGGGCGTGGTGCCTCCTCCAAAAATCCATCCTTAGATTCGGTGAATATTTTTAAGCTACAACATTTACAGTTTTTGTAAGTTAAACTTATAAAATTTTGTTAGCCATAAGCATTTTATATATGTGTGATTTGTATCTTGTGGTATTTTACTGAGAATAGCATGTTGTTGTTTTTTTTAACAATCTTTCTGATTGTTTTTTTTTTGCCCGCTGTTAAGTGATGAGTACGATTGAAATCACTATTTCTAGTGAAATCCAATATATTCTGAGAACAGCAAAAAAGGCAAACAAATTACTTTGTGGAAATTATGCTGTGTTGTAAAAAATGTATTATTACATGTTATAATTTTTTTTTTTTCTTTCACAGATCCACATTTTAAAATAAGTAATTTATATGAATTTAGATTGCAATGAAAATCTGAAAAAAATGTATACCATTTTTTATTCCTATTATTGTGAAGGTAAGTTTAACTAAGTCTCAATATGCAGACTGAGGAGGTCCTCAAGAAGCTACAAAGTTGAAACACGTTTCTAAAAACACTCTGTTTATACCTATGTCGTTTTGAAATCTGACCATAATCAGATATCATGTGACCTGCAAAAACAGAAATTTGAGGGGTTCATAATATTTCCCATTGTACCTATTGAAGGACCGCAATCATTTCAATCATTCTTCGTTGAACATCTTTGCAGACAAAACTCTGTGCTTACCTTCTATCATTCGCAAGGAATTTTAAAACTGGAAATATGTCACTTTTTGTAACATAGTTATTGCGCAAGACACTCTTTCATATTTACAAAGAGAGGAAAAGGCACTCTGTGCACTTTTTTACTCCATGTAAATACAACCTCATTATGCACACCAGTTTGCGTTGAAAGGGTGTTCTATAAGTGTTGTTGTGCATGATTGCACTGAATACTCATAGAACAAGACACACGTCTAGATTTGTCAGAAATCATGAATCTCGATTTGTGTGTGAATGCTGCACCATTCTAAAATTGGTGTAGGAAAGCACAACAAGGAGAATTGTTTTCATTTCTCCACATTTGTATATCTTCAATGCATGCTGAAATATTCAGCATACATTGGAGAAAAATGCATTTTCTCATTGTTTTTGTGCAGGAAGGTGTGTCTTCCTGCAGAAAAACAAACAGCATATGACACAGATATCCTTGCACTATGGTGCAAGGGTGCCTGTGTCACCACATGGCTGCAGTTTAAGCAGCCGTGCATAGAGAAGCATAGATTTGCAACATATTTATTTACATATGTTGCATCCCTGTGCTTCGGAAGTACTACAGCACACTGCAGTTAAAGAGGTTACTGTGTGATGCTGCAGCACTTCCTCATAGTTCTGCACTTATACATTCACCATACGCTACTAATGCATTCATTCAGTCAATTACGTACTACACATACATTCATCTAACCTTTCACACACTAACAAAGAAATTTAGCTCTTTTTTTAAACCAGGAAAGTTAGTTCTTAGAAGAACTTTTTTTTTTCTTCTTTCTTCTTTTATATTTTTTTGGGGGGTTTTTCTAGCAATTTTGTGATTTTTTGGTTGTTCTGGAAAAAAAAACAGGAGGAACCAAACAATGAACTTCAGGAAACAAAAAAAAAATGAAAAAAAAAACCTAGCAATTGTCGCATTGCACGTTGTGCAGAGCACTTTTAAAAACTTGAAATTGAGGACGGATGTCCAAGTTTTGGGGTGATGGATGCACTCTTGAAGTGCTCGGCTGCGATGAGGTGGAAGGCACAGGAGCAGGAGTGTTTCTCATCTGTTTGCACTCTTCTCATGCAAGATTGTTCGGATGAAGGGTCCTTAGGTGCTTCATCATACTTGCCGTGCCGCACGAGTATTTCTTGTTAGGATCCCCTCGCGACAGCACTCTTTTGCAAATCTTGCACGTGACCAAGGTGGCATTGGTTTTGGTTTGCCCCTCAGGATACGTAAAAAATTTCCACACAACAGATGAAAAACGTGGTGTGGGTGGGGCCTCCTCCAAAAATTCATCCTCAGATGAATGAGGAGATGCAGGTGATGCCTGCTGCCCTGAAGCCATTTTTAGTTGAAAAAAGTTAGAGCTAAGTGTAAACTTAGTGTAAAAAATCTTCTTCTCTGCAAAGAGATGCTCCTCCAAAGAAGGTGAAAGAAGAATGATTGAATTGGGTGGGGTCTTTCAATAGTTAGAACAGGAAGTGTAATGAACCAATCAAATCTCTTTTTTTGCAGGTCACATGGGATCCGCGCACCCTGCGCTTACGCATCATGCACCCAGCGTGCATCCACGAAATTGAATTAAAAAAAAAATATAGGATTACATGTAAAAATATATTACTTTAAAGACTAGTTTAGAGTTTGTCTTCAATTAATATTCACATGAAATACATATGTATGTTTTTTTAAATGTTAAATATTTCGCTGGATCCGCGCACCTACCGCATCACGTACATCGAACGTGTCGCGTATAGGCTGGGAGTCGTGTATCGGTCGTATTGCGATTGCGCACTAAACACGTACCCAACGCATACCATGCGCGGATGCTAACGCATAGGGATCAAGAACAGTGCGCATAGGGTGCGCGGATCCAAAAACATGGAAAAAATATATATAAAATAAAGTTTTGAAAATATAGTTAAAAAATATTTTTAAAAATATAAAAAAATATGTTTGAAAAACCCAATAAAAACAAATAATATTTTTTCATTTTTAAAAGAATTAATTGAAAAAATAAGTTTAAAAAATGGTGATAAAAAAGTATTTTAAAAATAACATAATTAATGAAATTGACACATTGAATTTGAAAAATATAGAAATCCAATGAAAATCATTAAACATGATATCTTTAGAGATAAGTTATAGATAGGAATTAGCATTTAAAAAACCTTTGAAATTCACTGAAAAAACCACAGGTTTCATGCACGTTATAGTTAGGAATTGGCATTTTAAAAACCTTTGAAATTCACTGAAAAAACCAAAGGTTTCAGGGGCGTTATAGTTAGCTGGACATTTCCCTTGTACAAAGCCCTAGAAATGCCCCTGTTATAGTGATGTCATTTGAGATGTCATGAGTGATGTCATGAGTGATGTCACTGACCATGTCATGAGTGATGTAATATGTGACGTCATCAGCAGTGCATTGCGGGGGCGTGAGTTATAGTTAGCTGAACTAACTATAACAGGAGAATTTCTAGGGTTTTGTACGAGGGAAATGTCCAGCTAACTATAACGCCCCTGAAACCTATGGTTTTTTCAGTGAATTTCTAAGGTTTTTTAAATGCTAATTCCTAACTATAACGTGCCTGAAACCTATGGTTTTTTCAGTGAATTTCAAAGGTTTTTTAAATGCCAATTCCTAACAATAACGTGCATGAAACCTACGTTTTTTTCAGTGAATTTCAAAGGTTTTTTAAATGCTAATTCCTATCTATATCTTATCTCTAAAGATATCATGAAAAGCATTCTTTTTTAAAAGTAGGGTGCACATTAGTTTTGTGGAAAAGCATCTTTGTGATTGGTTAAGAAAAAGCAGTTTCAACATGGAGTACATATCATAGGATAAAATTTGCTCAGCTCAACTACACCTGCTACTTGCATTTGGAAGGCACTGTTCGAACTTAAAACAATCGTGAACTTTTAAACTGCACTTGTCGTTAAATGTTCTAGAAAGTGTGTTGATAGAATACGTTGCACTTCTGACTTCTATGTGTTGTTGAATATTAAAAAAACGGTTCATATGGAAAATTAAAAAGAAACCAATAGAGAAGTTTTGAAACCTAAAAGAATCAAGGAACTATTTTAATTTATTCTTTACATGTATTTATGTGTGGAGCAACAAAATTATAGACACAACAGCACCAGGAAGAGGAAGAAGCAGGGAGTGGGGGGAGAGAAGGAGATGGGCAGAATGGCACACATGCACAAATAAGTACAACACACATATAGACTAACAATGGCCAAAATGAAACACACCAACAAGGAGCACAAGTCACACAACCCACCAACATCACACCACTGAACGAGCATAGAAGTGAAAACCACGCTGCATTCATAGGATGTGTACAAAGGCTAGTCGTTGGTGTTGTGGGATGTCTGCGACCGTGGTCATCATGGATGAGATGCCCAGCATGTTGCACATAGTCGAGTTCACTGTGTGTTATGTTGCCAAACAGCTGCTCCTCCCTCCCATGAGCCCCCACACTTTTGTACAGTGCGCTGTTGTATCTCGTGCACTCGTATGGCACACCATTGTAATGCCTATTTGCGCATGTCCTGCTACATTCCAACTAAACCATCACAGTGGCGTTTGGAGGTGGTGCATGCCACTTTACAACATCGACTGCTGCGGCTCTTGTAGCAGGCCACACCAGAACACAGAGACACACTTACCGCATTTCCTGTACACGGACATGTCCGAGACACCCCGTTCCCCTTGCCGGATAGGCACACCCCTGCACTGACCTGTGAACCCCAGACCAGCACACGCCAGTTGTGCATGCAGGAGGATGCGTGCGTAGCTTCACGTCCAGGCTCACTGCCAACGATGAGGTGACAGCACACTGTGATGTTGCAGGGCTCGTACCTATCATGCTAAGACAATGACAACAGGGACACACTTGCTAAGATGTGGGTTTGGGGGGCATTGGCGGTCCTGGAGTTGTTGAGATGAGTCTTCTGGCCCTCATGGGTATCCCTGTATCATGCTCATTGACTCTATGACACCTGTGGGTGTTCTGGTGTGGCTCTTGGCTGTGTTCCCTTTCATGGTGCAGGTAGTTGTCCTGCTTAACACCAGCAGAAAGCAGGTGTAAAATCCCTGGTGCTAACGTGTCTTATCGCCGGAATTTGTTTCGCATTGCAATTAGTGTGAAAGTTGTGATGTGATTTTTTTCGTGTGCAGAACAATATACGAACTGAGCAGTGTATCTCGTCAAGATCCAGCACCTGATGCACTATTCCCAATCAATATAAATACAATGAGATTTCTTATTAGATTTTGTGTGTACACTGTAAGTGCAGCCAATACCTCAGTGCAATTCAATACAGGATTTTAGTATTTAGAATAAATCGGAAAGGTGCACCTCGTGTCTTTTTGCATGGGAACGGCTAGTTTCCATTTCATTATCAGCACTTTAACGGAAGTAAAGTTGAGATAAATATAACACACTATTCAGAAGTTGGTGCAAACTGCAGATATCACCAGTATTCCAGCTATAAGTGCCCCAAAAGTTAACATCATGGTGGACTTCATCAAATAACAGTAATAAGACCAAGAAAGAGTCACACAGCAGTTAAGAGAACAACCAAAAACATTATTAATTTTTTTTTCAAACTTTATTTTTTATAATCATAAATATGTAAACGAGAAACTATTTTCAAACTTTCTTTTTTTATTAACATATGTATGAACGATAAATTAATAAACAAAATGTATCAACAATAATACAAAACAACAAGGTGGAACACTCCTGTGGGGACCATGGATGTCGACGACAGACCTGAAAAATCAAAGATTGTTAAAAAAAAAAACAACAACAAAATACCACAAGAAACAAATCACAGATATATAAAATGCATACAGCTAACAAAATTGTACAAGTTTAACTTACAAAAACTGTAAATGTTGCCGCTTTAAAATATTTACCGAATCTGACGAATTTTTTTTGCAGAAGGCACCACGCCCACAACGTTTTTCTTCAGTGGTGAGGACATTTTTTACTTTTCCCAAGGGGCAAACAAAGACCAATGCCACCTTGGTCACGTGCAAGATTTGCAAAAGAGTTCTGTCACGAGGGGATCCTAACAAGAAATACTCGTACGGCACGGTAAGTATGATGAAACACCTAAGGACCCTTCATCCGAACAATCTTGCACGAGAAGAATGCAAACAGATGAGAAATACTCCTATTCTATATCTGTAAAAAAAGAATCACAAATAAATGTATATTAATAACTTTAAAAATTATACTATTCCATTACTGTACAAACACATTTTATATAAATACTGACTAAGAAACTATAGCCCTGAACTACAAGTGTGACGATCATTAAAACACTACATGCATAGTGCATACTACTTTGAAGCAGTTCATGCCCTAAAGCCTACCTCACTAAAACACTACATGCTAACTGACTAAATGATTACAGTACTATAAGGAGACACGCTGGGTGAGTGACAGGGTGTTTGCTAGAAGAGTATGAATACTAACTAGGGAATTGAAGGTGTGAAACACAACTGTGTAGGTGATTAGAGAACTGCATCCATACTGCATAGGCATTTAAAGCAGTCCATGTGCTAAGGCCTGGCTCACTGCATGACTACTTGGGTACTAACTGAATGATTACAGTACAGCAAGGAGAGTGCATAGGTGAATTTATAAGTGCTAGGCTTTTCGCACAGGGAATGGATTAGTACTTGGTACTGAATGGGTCACTAGAGGAGTGCAAAGGCAGTGACAAGATGTTTGCTGGACTGTATGGATACTGACTAGGAAATTGAAAGTGTGAAAGACAAGTGTCTAGGTGGTTAGAAGACTGCATGCATAGTGGATAGGGGTTTGAAGCAGTCCATGTGCTAAGGCCTGGCTCAGTGCATCAATACTTAGGCACTGACTGAATGATTAGAGTACTGCAAAGATAGTATCTTGGTGAATTTATAAGTGTTTGAGTTTTCGTACAGTGAATGGATTAGTACATGATGCTGAATGGGTCACTAGAAGACTGCAAAGGGAGTGACAGGGTGTTTCCTGGAAATGTATGGATACTGACTAGGAAATTGAAGGTGTGAAAGACAATTGTGTAGGTGGTTAGAGGACTGCATGCATAGTGGATAGAGGTTTGAAGCAGTCCATATACTAAGGCCTGGGTCACTGGATGAGTACTTGGGTACTGACTGAATGATTAGAGTACTGCAAGGAGAGTGCCTGGGTGAATTTATTAGGGTTTGGCGCAGTGAATGGATTAGTACATGATGCTGAATGGGTCACTAGAGGAGTGGAACGGGAGTGACAGGGTGTTTGCTGGAAGTGAATGGATACTGACTGGGGAATTGAAGGTGTGAAAGACAAGTGTGTAGGTGGTTAGAGGACTGCATGCATAGTGGATAGGGGTTTGAAGAAGTCCATGTGCTAAGACCTGGCTCAGTACATGAATACTTAGGCAGTGACTGAATCATTAGAGTACTGGAAAGATAGTGTCTTGGTGAATTTATAAGTGTTTTAGTTTTCGTACAGTGAATGGATTAGTACATGATGCTGAATGGGTCACTAGAAGACTGCAAAGGGAGTGACGGGGTGTTTCCTGGAAATGTATGGATACTGACTAGGAAATTGAAGGTGTGAAAGACAATTGTGTAGGTGGTTAGAGGACTGCATGCATAGTGGATAGAGGTTTGAAGCAGTCCATATACTAAGGCCTGGGTCACTGGATGAGTACTTGGGTACTGACTGAATGATTAGAGTACTGCAAGGAGAGTACCTGGGTGAATTTATTAGGGTTTGGCACAGTGAATGGATTAGTACATGCTGTTGAATGGGTCTCTAGAGGACTGCAAAGGAAGTGATAGGGTGTTTTCTGGAAGTGTATGGATACTGACTAGGGAATTGAAGGTGTAAAAGACAAGTGTATAGTATGTTAGAACACTACATGCATACTGCATAGACATTTGAAGCAATCTATTTCGTACTTAGAAACTGACTAAATAATCAGACTACTTCTAGGACAGTGCTTAGGTAAAACTTTTAAATTTTCAGTTCTGCCACAGTGAACAGAATAGCACATGGTACTGCACCTTAGTGTCAAACCCTGACTCATTTTATCAATGCATAAGCAAAGACTAGCTTCTAATGCTACTAAAACTTGACAACCTGACAGGTTTTAAAAGAGTTATCTGCTAAAAAATATACGATGTTACCAAATGCTTCTCTCACAGTGCTTCCCAAATGCACACAGACTCACAGTGTGATTCTAGACAACAACCACTATACCTAGAAGTTTACCAAAAATCATTCACTACTGTGGAAGTGGTAAGGGAACTGCACACAATTTTCATATTTCAGGACTGCACTTTTGTGTCAAAGCCTGACTCATTTAATCAAAGCATAAGCAAAGACTGGCTTATAATGCTACTAAAACTTGACAAGATGACCGGTTTTAAAACAGTTATCTGTCAGCAAATACACGATGTTACCAAATGCTTCTCTCACAATCCTTACCCAAATGCACACAGACTCACAGTGTCATTTTAGACAATCAACACTATCCTAGGAGTTTACCAAAACTCATTCACTAGTCTAGAAGAGTTAATGGTACTGAACACAATCTACATATTTAAGTACAGCACATCAGTGTCAAAGCATGACTCATTTAATCAACGCATAAGCAAAGACTGGATTCTAATGCTACTAAAACTTCACAATATGACAGGTTTTTAAAAAGTTATCTGTCAGCAAATACATGATGTCACCAAATGCTTCTCTCACACTGATCCCAAATACACACTAACTCACACTGTGATTCTAGACAAGCACCACTATCCCTAGGAGTTAACCAAAACTCATTCACTACAGTGCAAGTGGTAAGGGAACTGCACACAATCTACATATTTCAGGACTGCACTTTTCTGTCAAAGCCTGACTCATTTAATCAAATCATAAGCCATAACTGTCTTCTAATGCTACTAAATCTTCACAACATGACAGGTTAAAACAGTTATCTGTCAGCAAATACATGATGTTACCAAATGCTTCTCTCACAGTGGTTCCCAAATGCACACAGACTCACTGTGTGATTCTAGACAAACAACACTATCCCTTGCTCTATACCAAAACACATTTCTTCATCTAGAAGTAGTACTACATTTTAGTATAAAAACATAACATAACTCATTTCACAAATTCATAAACAATGACTGGTTTCTAATTCTACCAAAATATAAAAACAGCACAGTTATCTGTCTGCAAACACATGAAAAACACAAATGCTTATCACAGAATGGTTTCTACATGCACACACACTGTCAATAAGATTGTAGAGAAAAAAAGTACTCCCTACACTTTAGCAGGAGAAATACTTTAGTCTGATTAAAATCAAAATAGTCTACATACATCCACTCACAATTAAATAACTCATCTTTCAAGTTCTTTTGTAGATTAGGAAGTATATCAGTCACTCACCATATTTTCTTTTACAGAATCTCTGCACTGTGCACCTCTCAGCAAAAACAAAGAATGGAAAAGTTTCCCTTTCATTTTCCACACATATACATGTAAACATCAAATCACAATCCTTCACACATAAACTCAAAAGCAAACACACATTTCTATTTGTTAAACATTTCAACCCTTTCCATCTGAAAGACATTTCAACCCTTCCCCCAATCTGCCTTCTGCCTGTTACCATAGAAACAGGTTAGAATTACTTTTCAGGATCAGTACTGGGCTCAAAGATGCAGCACTGAGGTCTCTCCTGATAACAGGTGAGTAAATCGGAATTCGTAGTTCGGCTAATTTTAGAGGAATATTTGTAAGTTTCAAAAATCGACACAAACTTTTTCAACAAAAAGTAGGCAATGATATCCTATGGAAGGAAATTCAAGTTACTGGTAATTACGGTTAGAATTACGTTTCAGGATCAGTACATGGCTCAAAGATGCAGCGCTGAGGTCTCTCCTGATAACAGGTGAGTAAATCAGAATTTGTAGTTGGCTGATTTCAGAGAAATATTTGTAAGTTCCAAAACTCCACACTTAGATGAATTTCCTTTTGTTAATAAAATATCTTTATTCAGAGTTTTAACAACAACCTTGGTTTTTCCAACCTCCCCCAACACTCCCCCCCCGGACAGACAGGAATACATACAATTGTACAGCATAGAGTTCCATAATTAGCACACAGAAAATACATATATTAATGTACCCACATCTGATTACAAATTAAACCTACAATTCATTCCATAAAGCCTAAGGTCTGGCGCCATACAATTAATGGGGACCACATTTTTAAACCTCTTTTTTGTCGCCTATTGCCTTTGCGTTTATACGCTTAGGAGAATTTCCAAGTGAAAGCAGTCAATGTTTGCTTATGGATGGAAATTCAAGTTACTGGTAAGTATGGTTAGAATTACTTTTCAGGATCAGTACTGGGCTCAAAGATGCAGCACTGAGGTCTCTCCTGATAACAGGTGAGTAAATCGGAATTTGTAGTTCGGCTGATTTTAGATTAATATTTTAAAGTACCAAAACTCCACACTAAGAAGAATTTCCAAGTGAAACCAGTCAATATTAGCCTATGGAAGGAAATTCAAGTTACTGGTAAGTACAGTTAGAATTACTTTTCAGGATCAGTACTGGGCTCAAAAATGCAGCAATGAGGTCTCCCCTGATAACAGGTGAGTAAAACGGAATTCGTAGTTCGGCTGATTTTAGAGGAATATTTTAAAGTTCCAAAACTCCACACAGAAGAATTTCCAATTGAAACAAGTCAATGTTAGCCCATGGAAGGAAATTCAAGTTACTGGTAGGTACAGTTAGAATTACTTTTCAGGATCAGTACTGGGCTCAAAAATGCAGCACTGAGATCTCTCCTGATAACAGGTGAGTAAATCAGAATTCTTAGATCGGCTAATTTTGGAGGAATATTTGTAAGTTCCAAAACTCCACTCTTAGAAGAATTTCCAAGTGAAACCAGTCAATGTTAGCCTATGGAAGGAAATCCAAGTTACTGGTAAGTATGGTTAGAATTACTTTTCAGGATCAGTACTGGGCTCAAAGATGCAGCACTGGGGTCTCTCCTGATAACAGGTGAGTAAATCGGAATTCGTAGTTCGGCTGATTTTAGAGGAATATTTTAAAGTTCCAAAACTCCACACAGAAGAATTTCCAATTGAAACAAGTCAATGTTAGCCCATGGAAGGAAATTCAAGTTACTGGTAGGTACAGTTAGAATTACTTTTCAGGATCAGTACTGGGCTCAAAAATGCAGCACTGAGATCTCTCCTGATAACAGGTGAGTAAATCAGAATTCTTAGATCGGCTAATTTTGGAGGAATATTTGTAAGTTCCAAAACTCCACTCTTAGAAGAATTTCCAAGTGAAACCAGTCAATGTTAGCCTATGGAAGGAAATTCAAGTTACTTCTAAGCATGGTTAGAATTACTTTTCAGGATCAGTACTGGGCTCAAAGATGCTGCACTGAGGTCTCTCCTGATAACAGGTGAGTAAATCAGAATTCTTAGATCGGCTAATTTTGGAGGAATATTTGTAAGTTCAAAAACTCCACACAGAATATTTTCCAAGTGAAACCAGTCAATGTTCGCCTATGGAAGGAAATTCAAGTTACTGGTAAGTACGGTTAGAATTACTTTTTAGGATCAGTACTGGGCTCAAAAATGCCGCACTGAGGTCTCTGCTGATAAGAGGTGAGTAAATCGAAATTCGTAGTTCAGCTGATTTTAGATGAATATTTGTAAGTTCCAAAACCCCACACTTAGTTGAATTTCCAAATGAAAGCAGTCAATGTTAGCCTATGGAAGAAAATTCAAGTTACTGGTGAGTACGGTTCGAATTACTTTTCAGGATCAGTACTGGGCTCAAAGACGCAGCACTGAGGTCTCTCCTGATAACAGGTGAGTAAATCGGAATTCGTAGTTCAGCTGAATTTAGAGGAATATTTGTAAGTTTCAAAAATCGACACAAACTTTTTCAGCAAAAAGTAGGCAATGATATCCTATGGAAGGACATTCAAGTTACTGGTAATTACGGTTAGAATTACGTTTCAGGATCAGTACTGGGCTCAAAGATGCAGCACTGAGGTCTCTCTTGATAACAGGTGAGTAAATCAGAATTTGTAGTTGGCTGATTTCAGAGAAATATTTGTAAGTTCCAAAACTCCACACTTAGATGAATTTCCTTTTGTTAATAAAATATCTTTATTCAGAGTTTTAACAACAACCTTGGTTTTTCCAACCTCCCCCAACACTCCTCCCCCCCAGACAGACAGGAATACATACAATTGTACAGCATAGAGTGCCATAATTAGCACACAGAAAATACATATATTAATGTACCAACATTTGATTACAAATTAAACCTACAATTCATTCCATAAAGCCGAAGGTCTGGCGCCATACAATTAACGGGGACCAAATTTTTAAACCTCTTTTTTGTCGCCTATTGCCCTTGCGTTTATACACTGAGGAGAATTTCCAAGTGAAAGCAGTCAATGTTTGCTTATGGATAGAAATTCAAGTTACTGGTAAGTATGGTTAGAATTACTTTTCAGGATCAGTACTGGGCTCAAAGATGCAGCACTGAGGCCTCTCCTGATAACAGGTGAGTAAATCGGAATTTGTAGTTCGGCTGATTTTAGATCAAAATTTTAAGGTACCAAAACTCCACACTAAGAAGAATTTCCAAGTGAAACTAGTCAATATTAGCCTATAGAAGGAAATTCAAGTTACTGGTAAGTACAGTTAGAATTACTTTTCAGGATCAGTACTGGGCTCAAAAATGCAGCAATGAGGTCTCCCCTGATAACAGGTGAGTAAAACGGAATTCGTAGTTCGGCTGATTTTAGAGGAATATTTTAAAGTTCAAAAACTCCACACAGAATAATTTCCAAATGAAACAAATCAATATTAGCCTATGGAAGGAAATCCAAGTTACTGGTAAGTATGGTTAGAATTACTTTTCAGGATCAGTACTGGGCTCAAAGATGCAGCACTGGGGTCTCTCCTGATAACAGGTGAGTAAATCGGAATTCGTAGTTTGGCTGATTTTAGAGAAATCTTTGTAATTTCCAAATCTCCACACTTAGAAGAACTTCCAAGTGAAACCAGTCAATGTTAGCATATGGAAGGAAATTGAAGTTACTGGTAAGTACGGCTAGAATTACTTACTGACTGTATCAGCATCAGTACTGGGCTCAAAGATGCAGCACTGAGGTCTCTCCTGATAACAGGTGAGTAAATCGGAATTCGTAGTTCGGCTGATTTTAGAGGAATATTTGTAAGTTACAAAAATCGATACAAACTTTTTCAGCAAAAAGTAGGCAATGATATCCTATGGAAGGAAATTCAAGTTACAGGGAATTACGGTTAGAATTACTTTTCAGGATCAGTACTGGGCTCAAAGATGCAGCACTGAGGTCTCTCCTGATAACAGGTGAGTAAATCAGAATTTGTAGTTGGCTGATTTCAGAGAAATATTTGTAAGTTCCAAAACTCCACACTTAGATGAATTTCCTTTTTTTTAAAAAATATCTGTATTCAGAGTTTTAAGAACAACCTTGGTTTTTCCAACCTCCTCCAACACTTCTCCCCCCCCGGACAGACAGGAATACATATAATTGTACAGCATAGTGTGCCATAATTAGCACACAGAAAATACATATATTAATGTACCCACATCTGACTACACGTTAAACCTACAATTCATTCCGTAAAGCCTAAGGTCTGGCGCCATACAATTAAAGGGGACCAAATTTATAAACCTCTTTTTTGTTGCCTATTGACCTTGCGTTTATACACTTAGAAGAATTTCCAAGTGAAACCAGTCAATGTTAGACTATGGAAGGAAATTCAAGGTACTGGTTAGTACGGTGAGATTTCAGGATCAGTAATGGGCTCAAAGATGCAGCACTGAGGTCTCTCCTGATGACAGGTGAGTAAATCGGAATTTGTAGTTCGGCTGATTTTTTATCAATATTTTAAAGTACCAAAACTCCACACTTAGAAGGATTTCCAAGTGAAACCAGTCAATATTAGCCTATGGAAGGAAATTCAAGTTACTGGTAAGTACGGTTAGAATTACTTCTCAGGATCAGTATTGGGCTAAAAAATGCAGCACTGAGGTCTCTCCTGATAACAGGTGAGTAAATTGGAATTCGTAGTTCGGCTGATTTTAGAGGAATATTTGTAAGTTCCAAAATTCCACACTGAGAAGAATTTCCAAGTGAAACCAGTCAATGTTAGCCTATGGAAGGAAATTCAAGTTACTGGTAAGTACGGTTAGAATTACTTTTCAGGATCAGTACTGGGCTCAAAGATGCAGCACTGAGTTCTCTCCTGATAACAGGTGAGTAAATCGGAATTCGTAGTTTGGCTGATTTTAGAGGAATATTTTCAAGTTCCAAAACTCCACACAGAAGAATTTCCAAGTGAAACAAGTCAATATTAGCCTATGGAAGGAAATTCAAGTTACTGGAAAGTACGGTTAGAATTACTTTTCAGGATCAGTACTGGGCTAAAAAATGCAGCACTGAGGTCTCTCCTGATAACAGGTGAGTAAATCGGAATTCGTAGTTCGGCTGATTTTAGTGGAATATTTGTAAGTTTCAAAAATCAACACTTAGAAACTTTTTCAGCAAAAAGCAGGCAATGATATCTTATGGAAGTAAATTCAAATTATTGGTAAGTACGGTTAGAATTACTTTTCAGGCTCAGTACTGGGCTCAAAGATGCAGCACTGAGGTCTCTCCTGATAACAGGTGAGTAAATCGAAATTCGTAGTTCAGCTGATTTTAGATCAATATTGTAAAGTTCCAAAACTCCACACTTAGAAACTTTTTCAGCAAAAAGCAGGCAATGATATACTATGGAACGAAATTCAAGTTACTTGTAAGTACGGTTAGAATTACTTTTCAGGATCAGTACTGGGCTCAAAGATGCAGCACTGAAATCTCTCCTGATAACAGGTAAGTAAATCGGAATTCGTAGTTCGGCTGATTTTAGAGGAATATTTGTAAGTTTCAAAAATCGACACAAACTTTTTCAGCAAAAAGTAGGCAATGATATCCTATGGAAGGAAATTCAAGTTACTGGTAATTACGGTTAGAATTACTTTTCAGGATCAGTACTGGGCTCAAAGATGCAGCACTGAGGTCTCTCCTGATAACAGGTGAGTAAATCAGAATTTGTAGTTGGCTGATTTCAGAGAAATATTTGTAAGTTCCAAAACTCCACACTTAGATGAATTTCCTTTTTTAAAAACAAATATCTTTATTCAGAGTTTTAACAACAACCTTGGTTTTTTCAACCTCCCCCAACACTCCTCCCCCCCGGACAGACAGGAAGACATATAATTGAACAGCATAGAGTGCCATAATTAGCACACAGAAAATACATATATTAATGTACCCACATCTGATTACACGTTAAACCTACAATTCATTCCGTAAAGCCTAAGGTCTGGCGCCATACAATTAACGGGGACCAAATTTATAAACCTCTTTTTTGTCACCTATTGCCCTTGCGTTTATACACTTAGAAGAATTTCCAAGTGAAACCAGTCAATGTTAGACTATGGAAGGAAATTCAAGGTACTGGTTAGTACGGTGAGATTTCAGGATCAGTAATGGGCTCAAAGATGCAGCACTGAGGTCTCTCCTGATGACAGGTGAGTAAATCGGAATTTGTAGTTCGGCTGATTTTTTATCAATATTTTAAAGTACCAAAACTCCACACTTAGAAGGATTTCCAAGTGAAACCAGTCAATATTAGCCTATGGAAGGAAATTCAAGTTACTGGTAAGTACGGTTAGAATTACTTCTCAGGATCAGTATTGGGCTAAAAAATGCAGCACTGAGGTCTCTCCTGATAACAGGTGAGTAAATTGGAATTCGTAGTTCGGCTGATTTTAGAGGAATATTTGTAAGTTCCAAAATTCCACACTGAGAAGAATTTCCAAGTGAAACCAGTCAATGTTAGCCTATGGAAGGAAATTCAAGTTACTGGTAAGTACGGTTAGAATTACTTTTCAGGATCAGTACTGGGCTCAAAGATGCAGCACTGAGTTCTCTCCTGATAACAGGTGAGTAAATCGGAATTCGTAGTTTGGCTGATTTTAGAGGAATATTTTCAAGTTCCAAAACTCCACACAGAAGAATTTCCAAGTGAAACAAGTCAATATTAGCCTATGGAAGGAAATTCAAGTTACTGGAAAGTACGGTTAGAATTACTTTTCAGGATCAGTACTGGGCTAAAAAATGCAGCACTGAGGTCTCTCCTGATAACAGGTGAGTAAATCGGAATTCGTAGTTCGGCTGATTTTAGTGGAATATTTGTAAGTTTCAAAAATCAACACTTAGAAACTTTTTCAGCAAAAAGCAGGCAATGATATCTTATGGAAGTAAATTCAAATTATTGGTAAGTACGGTTAGAATTACTTTTCAGGCTCAGTACTGGGCTCAAAGATGCAGCACTGAGGTCTCTCCTGATAACAGGTGAGTAAATCGGAATTCGTAGTTCAGCTGATTTTAGATCAATATTGTAAAGTTCCAAAACTCCACACTTAGAAACTTTTTCAGCAAAAAGCAGGCAATGATATACTATGGAACGAAATTCAAGTTACTTGTAAGTACGGTTAGAATTACTTTTCAGGATCAGTACTGGGCTCAAAGATGCAGCACTGAAATCTCTCCTGATAACAGGTAAGTAAATCGGAATTCGTAGTTCGGCTGATTTTAGAGGAATATTTGTAAGTTTCAAAAATCGACACAAACTTTTTCAGCAAAAAGTAGGCAATGATATCCTATGGAAGGAAATTCAAGTTACTGGTAATTACGGTTAGAATTACTTTTCAGGATCAGTACTGGGCTCAAAGATGCAGCACTGAGGTCTCTCCTGATAACAGGTGAGTAAATCAGAATTTGTAGTTGGCTGATTTCAGAGAAATATTTGTAAGTTCCAAAACTCCACACTTAGATGAATTTCCTTTTTTAAAAACAAATATCTTTATTCAGAGTTTTAACAACAACCTTGGTTTTTCCAACCTCCCCCAACACTCCTCCCCCCCGGACAGACAGGAAGACATATAATTGAACAGCATAGAGTGCCATAATTAGCACACAGAAAATACATATATTAATGTACCCACATCTGATTACACGTTAAACCTACAATTCATTCCGTAAAGCCTAAGGTCTGGCGCCATACAATTAACGGGGACCAAATTTATAAACCTCTTTTTTGTCACCTATTGCCCTTGCGTTTATACACTTAGAAGAATTTCCAAGTGAAACCAGTCAATGTTAGCCTATGGAAGGAAATTCAAGTTACTGGTAAGTACAGTTAGAATTACTTTTCAGGATCAGTACTGGGCTCAAAGATGTAGCACTGAGGTCTCTCCTGATAACAGGTGAGTAAATCGGAATTTGTAGTTCGGCTGATTTTTGATCAATATTTTAAAGTACCAAAACTCCACACTTAGAAGAATTTCCAAGTGAAACCGGTCAATATTAGCCTATGGAAGGAAATTCAAGTTACTGGTAAGTTTGGATAAAATAACTTTTCAGGATCAGTACTGGGCTCAAAAATGCAGCACTGAGGTCTCTCCTGATAACAGGTGAGTAAATTAGAATTCGTAGTTCGGCTGATTTTAGAGGAATATTTGAAAGTTCCAAAATTGCACACTGAGAAGAATTTCCAAGTGAAACCAGTCAATGTTAGCCTATGGAAGGAAATTCAAGTTACTGGTAAGTACGGTTAGAATTACTTTTCAGGATCAGTACTGGGCTCAAAGATGCAGCACTGAGTTCTCTCCTGATAACAGGTGAGTAAATCGGAATTCGTAGTTTGGCTGATTTTAGAGGAATATTTTCAAGTTCCAAAACTCCACACAGAAGAATTTCCAAGTGAAACAAGTCAATATTAGCCTATGGAAGCAAATTCAAGTTACTGGTAAGTACGGTTAGAATTACTTTTCAGGATCAGTACTGGGCTCAAAGATGCAGCACTGAGGTCTCTCCTGATAACAGGTGAGTAAATCAGAATTTGTAGTTGGCTGATTTCAGAGAAATATTTGTAAGTTCCAAAACTCCACACTTAGATGAATTTTCTTTTTAAAAAAAATATCTTTATTCAGAGTTTTAACAACAACCTTGGTTTTTCCAACCTCCCCCAACACTCCTCCCCCCCTGGACAGACAGGATTACATATAATTGTACAGCATAGAGTGCCATAATTAGCACACAGAAAATACATATATTAATGTACCCACATCTGATTACACGGTAAACCTACAATTCATTCCGTAAGGCCTAATGTCTGGCGCCATACAATTAACGGGGACCAAATTTATAAACCTCTTTTTTGTCGCCTATTGCCCTTGCGTTTATACACTTAGAAGAATTTCCAAGTGAAACCAGTCAATGTTAGCCTATGGAAGGAAATTCAAGTTACTGGTAAGTACGGTTAGAATTACTTTTCAGGATCAGTACTGGGCTCAAAGATACAGCACTGAGGTCTCTCCTGATAACAGGTGAGTAAATCGAAATTCGTAGTTCAGCTGATTTTAGAGGAATATTTGTAAGTTCCAAAACTCCACACTTAGAAGAATTTCCAAGTGAAACCAGTCAATGTTAGCCTATGGAAGGAAATTCAATTTACTGGTAAGTACGGTTAGAATTACTTTTCAGGATCAGGACTGGGCTCAAAGATGCAGCAGTGAGGTCTCTCCTAATAACAGATGAGTAAATCGGAATTTGTAGTTCGGCTGATTTTAGAGGAATATATGTAAGTTTCAAAAATCGACACTTAGAAACTTTTTCAGCAAAAAGCAGGCAATGATATCCTATGGAAGTAAATTCAAGTTATTGTTAAGTACGGTTAGAATTACTTTTCAGGATCAGTACTGGGCTCAAAGACGCAGCACTGAGGTCTCTCCTGATAACAGGTGAGTAAATCGGAATTCGTAGTTCAGCTGATTTTAGAGGAATATTTTAAAGTTCCAAAATTCCACAGAAAAGAATTTTCAAATTAAACCAGTCAATGTTAGCCTATTGAAGGAAATTCAAGTTACTGGTAAGTACGGCTAGAATTACTTTTCAGGATCAGTACTGACCTCAAAAATGCAGCACTGAGGTCTTTCCTGATAACTGGTGAGTAAATCGGAATTCGTAGTTTGGCTGATTTTAGAGGAATATTTTTAAGTTCCAAAACTCCACACAGAAGAATTTCCAAGTGAAACAAGTCAATGTTAGCCAAAGGAAGGAAATTCAAGTTACTGGTAAGTACGGTTAGAATTACTGTTCAGGATCAGTACTGGGCTCAAAGATGCAGCACTGAGGTCTCTCCTGATAACAGGTGAGTAAATCGGAATTCGTAGTTTGGCTGATTTTAGAGAAATCTTTGTAGGTTTCAAAAATCGACACTTAGAAACTTTTACAGCAAAAAGCAGACAATGATATCCTATGGAAGGAAATTCATGATACTGCTAAGAACGGTTAGAATTACTTTTCAGGATCAGTACTGGGCTCAAAGATGCAGCACTGAGGTCTCTCCTGATAACAGGTGAGTAAATCAGAATTCGTAGTTCGGCTGATTTTAGAGGAATATTTGAAAGTTCCAAAACTCCACAGAAAAGAATTTTCAAATTAAACCAGTCAATGTTAGCCTATGGAAGGAAATTCAAGTTACTGGTAAGTACGGTTAGAATTACTTTTTAGGATCAGTACTGGGCTCAAAAATGCAGCACTGAGGTCTCTCCTGATAACAAGTGAGTAAATCGGAATTCGTAGTTTGGATGATTTTAGATCAATATTGTAAAGTTCCAAAACTCCACACTTAGAAGAATTTCCAAGTGAAACCAGTCAATGTTAGCGTATGGAATGAAATTCAAGTTACTGGTAAGTACGGCTAGAATTACTTTTCAGGATCAGTACTGGGCTCAAAAATGCAACACTGAGTTCTCTCCTGATAACAGGTGAGTAAATCGGAATTCGTAGTTCGGCTGATTTTAGAAGAATATTTGTAAGTTCCAAAACTCCACACTTAGAAGAATTTCCAAGTGAAACCAGTCAATGTTAGCCTTTTGAAGGAAATTCAATTTACTGGTAAGTACGGTTAGAATTACTTTTCAGGATCAGTACTGGGCTCAAAGATGCAGCATTGAGTTCTCTCCTGATAACAGGTGAGTAAATAGGAATTCGTGGTTCGGCTCATTTTAGAGGAATATTTTAAAGTTCCAAAATTCCACAGAAAAGAATTTTCAAATTAAACCAGTCAATGTTAGCCTATTGAAGGAAATTCAAGTTACTGGTAAGTACGGCTAGAATTACTTTTCAGGATCAGTGCTGACCTCAAAAATGCAGCACTGAGGTCTTTCCTGATAACTGGTGAGTAAATCGGAATTCGTAGTTTGGCTGATTTTAGAGGAATATTTTTAAGTTCCAAAACTCCACACAGAAGAATTTCCAAGTGAAACAAGTCAATGTTAGCCAAAGGAAGGAAATTCAAGTTACTGGTAAGTACGGTTAGAATTACTGTTCAGGATCAGTACTGGGCTCAAAGATGCAGCACTGAGGTCTCTCCTGATAACAGGTGAGTAAATCGGAATTCGTAGTTTGGCTGATTTTAGAGAAATCTTTGTAGGTTTCAAAAATCGACACTTAGAAACTTTTACAGCAAAAAGCAGACAATGATATCCTATGGAAGGAAATTCATGATACTGCTAAGAACGGTTAGAATTACTTTTCAGGATCAGTACTGGGCTCAAAGATGCAGCACTGAGGTCTCTCCTGATAACAGGTGAGTAAATCAGAATTCGTAGTTCGGCTGATTTTAGAGGAATATTTGAAAGTTCCAAAACTCCACAGAAAAGAATTTTCAAATTAAACCAGTCAATGTTAGCCTATGGAAGGAAATTCAAGTTACTGGTAAGTACGGTTAGAATTACTTTTTAGGATCAGTACTGGGCTCAAAAATGCAGCACTGAGGTCTCTCCTGATAACAAGTGAGTAAATCGGAATTCGTAGTTCGGATGATTTTAGATCAATATTGTAAAGTTCCAAAACTCCACACTTAGAAGAATTTCCAAGTGAAACCAGTCAATGTTAGCGTATGGAATGAAATTCAAGTTACTGGTAAGTACGGCTAGAATTACTTTTCAGGATCAGTACTGGGCTCAAAAATGCAACACTGAGTTCTCTCCTGATAACAGGTGAGTAAATCGGAATTCGTAGTTCGGCTGATTTTAGAAGAATATTTGTAAGTTCCAAAACTCCACACTTAGAAGAATTTCCAAGTGAAACCAGTCAATGTTAGCCTATGGAAGGAAATTCAATTTACTGGTAAGTACGGTTAGAATTACTTTTCAGGATCAGTACTGGGCTCAAAGATGCAGCATTGAGTTCTCTCCTGATAACAGGTGAGTAAATAGGAATTCGTAGTTCGGCTGATTTTAGAGGAATATTTTAAAGTTCCAAAACTCCACAAAGAAGAATTTCCAATTGAAACAAGTCAATGTTAGCCCATGGAAGGAAATTCAAGTTACTGGTAGGTACAGTTAGAATTACTTTTCAGGATCAGTACTGGGCTCAAAAATGCAGCACTGAGATCTCTCCTGATAACAGGTGAGTAAATCAGAATTCTTAGATCGGCTAATTTTGGAGGAATATTTGTAAGTTCCAAAACTCCACTCTTAGAAGAATTTCCAAGTGAAACCAGTCAATGTTAGCCTATGGAAGGAAATTCAAGTTACTTCTAAGCATGGTTAGAATTACTTTTGAGGATCAGTACTGGGCTCAAAGATGCTGCACTGAGGTCTCTCCTGATAACAGCTGAGTAAATAGGAAATCGTAGTTTGGCTGATTTTAGAGAAATCTTTGTAAGTTTCAAAAATTGACACTTAGAACTTTTTCAGCAAAAAGCAAGCAATGATATCCTATGGAAGGAAATTCAAGTTACTGGTAAGTACGGTTAGGATTACTTTTCAGGATCAGTACTGGGCTCAAAGATGCAGCACTGAGGTCTCTCCTGATAACAGGTGAGTAAATCAGAATTCTTAGATCGGCTAATTTTGGAGGAATATTTGTCAGTTCAAAAACTCCACACAGAATAATTTCCAAGTGAAACCAGTCAATGTTCGCCTATGGAAGGAAATTCAAGTTACTGGTAAGTACGGTTAGAATTACTTTTTAGGATCAGTACTGGGCTCAAAAATGCAGCACTGAGGTCTCTGCTGATAAGAGGTGAGTAAATCGAAATTCGTAGTTCAGCTGATTTTAGATGAATATTTGTAAGTTCCAAAACCCCACACTTAGATGAATTTCCAAATGAAAGCAGTCAATGTTAGCCTATGGAAGGAAATTCAAGTTACTGGTGAGTACGGTTCGAATTACTTGTCAGGATCAGTCCTGAGATCAGAAATGCAGCACTGAGGTCTCTCCTGATAACAGATGAGTAAATCGGAATTCGTAGTTTGGCTGATTTTAGAGGAATATTTGTAAGTTTCAAAAATCGACACTTAGAAACTTTTTCAGCAAAAAGCAGGCAATGATATCCTATGGAAGTAAATTCAAGTTATTGGTAAGTACGGTTAGAATTACTTTTCAGGATCAGTACTGGGCTCAAAGACACAGCACTGAGGTCTCTCCTGATAACAGGTGAGTAAATCGGAATTCGTAGTTCAGCTGATTTTAGAGGAATATTTGAAAGTTCCAAAACTCCACAGAAAAGAATTTTCAAATTAAACCAGTCAATGTTAGCCTATGGAAGGAAATTCAAGTTACTGGTAAGTACGGTTAGAATCACTTTTTAGGATCAGTACTGGGCTCAAAAATGCAGCACTGAGGTCTCTGCTGATAAGAGGTGAGTAAATCGAAATTCGTAGTTTAGCTGATTTTAGATGAATATTTGTAAGTTCCAAAACCCCACACTTAGAAGAATTTCCAAATGAAAGCAGTCAATGTTAGCCTATGGAAGGAAATTCAAGTTACTGGTGAGTACGGTTCGAATTACTTGTCAGGATCAGTCCTGAGATCAGAAATGCAGCACTGAGGTCTCTCCTGATAACAGATGATTAAATCGGAATTCGTAGTTCGGCTGATTTTAGAGGAATATTTGTAAGTTTCAAAAATCGACACTTAGAAACCTTTTCAGCAAAAAGCAGGCAATGATATCCTATGGAAGGAAATTCAAGTTACTGGTGAGTACGGTTCGAATTACTTGTCAGGATCAGTACTGGGCTCAAAGATGCAGCACTGAGGTCTCTCCTGAAACAGGTGAGTAAATCAGAATTTGTAGTTCGGCTGATTTTAGAGGAATATTTGTAAGTTTCAAAAATCGACACTTAGAAACTTTTTCAGCAAAAAGCAGGCAATGATATCCTATGGAAGGAAATTCAAGTTACTGGTAAGTATGGTTAGAATTACTTTTCAGGATCAGTACTGGGCTCAAAGACGCAGCACTGAGGTCTCTCCTGATAACAGGTGAGTAAATCGGAATTCGTAGTTCAGCTGATTTTAGAGGAATATTTGAAAGTTCCAAAACTCCACAGAAAATAATTTTCAAATTAAACCAGTCAATGTTAGCCTATGGAAGGAAATTCAAGTTACTGGTAAGTACGGTTAGAATTACTTTTCAGGATCAGTACTGGGCTCAAAGATGCAGCACTGAGGTCTCTCCTGAAACAGTTGAGTAAATCAGAATTTGTAGTTCGGCTGATTTTAGAGGAATATTTGTAAGTTTCAAAAATCGACACTTAGAAACTTTTTCAGCAAAAAGCAGGCAATGATATCCTATGGAAGGAAATTCAAGTTACTGGTAAGTATGGTTAGAATTACTTTTCAGGATCCGCACTTGGCTCAAAGATGCAGCACTGAGGTCTCTCCTGATAACAGGTGAGTAAATCGGAATTCGTAGTTCGGCTGATTTTACTTTGGTCCAGTATATATAGAGCCACTTTCCTACACCATCCCCTCCCTTCACCACTGTGTAAACGTCCCCTGTGTCCATTTTAATTTGGGAGATTAAGTCCCCTTGAATCCTGAGTGTCCCTAGGGTCCAAGTAGCCATCTAGGTACCTCCAGTAAGCGCCACAGAGCTGCGTTGCAGAGAGGTGTTAAAAGGGGCACGGCTTGGGTCACCTCTCTGAAACACAGCGCATTGGCGCTTACTGGAAGCACCTGGTGGGCTAGTTAGCCCCCAGGGGCCCTCAGGATTGAAGGGGAATTATTTCCCCAACTTAAAACGCGCCACAGGGCATGTTAGCACTCGTGACCTCGGGCCCCATCCCCTCCCTTCCCCACTTTGTAAACACGCCTTGTGGCCGTTTTAAGTTGGGAGATTAAGTCCCCTTGAATCCTGAGGGTTCCTAAGGTGCAACTAGCCCACTAGGTACCTCCAGTAAGCGCCACCTAGCTGCGTTGCAGAGAGTTGTAAAAAGCGGAACGGCCTAGACCACCTCTCTGCAACGCAGCGCAGTGGTGCTTACTGGAAGCACCTTGTGGGTAGTTGGCCCCTGGAGCCCTCAGAATTGAAGGGGAATTTTCCCTAACTTAAAATGCACCACAGGGTGTGTTTGCACACGTCACCTCAGGCCCCGTCCTCTCTAGTCCTGGGCGAAAATTTTGTTCCGTTCGCGGAAATTTTGATAATTTGACATTTTCGCGTGCCGCGGAGAGCGCGAAAATGTCAAAATTTCCGCATTCCGCAGCTTGGCGATAATTTGTTTCTTGCTCGCGCTGTAAAATAATACATTCTCGCGCGCACGCGATCGCCTTTCCTGAATCCCTGCGTTCGCCGACAAGTTTTCTTGATCCGGTCGCGTTCTCCATGAGATGTTGTATTGTTTTTAGCCATTAGCGCTGTCTCGCGACAGTTCGCTCCCGCAG
The DNA here is from genome assembly GCF_964204655.1 of Triturus cristatus. Lineage (NCBI taxonomy): Eukaryota > Metazoa > Chordata > Amphibia > Caudata > Salamandridae > Triturus > Triturus cristatus. The sequence continues at coordinate 518,967,899 of NC_140588.1, forward strand.
TGACGTCATGCGTCGTGCGATCACTTCTTTCTTCTCGCGATCATGCACCGCGAGACAACTGAAAACAAGATGGGCGTGCCCGCGAACAACCACATGGGTAAGTTGGCGAGCCGCAACCATGCAGAAAATCTCGCAAACATGCGGGAAAAAAACTTCTGCATCTTCGCGATATTTCCGCGTGTTTGCGATAATTTTTAACATTTTCAGGATAATTTGCGTAAGTGGATTTCGCAAATTCCGCCCACCCCTAGTCCTCTCCCTTCGCCACTGTGTAAACATGCCCTGTGGCCGTTTTAAGTTGGGATATTAAGTCCCCTTGAATCCTGAGGGTCCCTAGGGGCAAATTAGCCCACATTGGTACTTCCAGTAAGCGCCATTGCAGAGAGGTGTGAAAAGGGGCACCGCCTGCACCACCTCTGTGCAACACAGAGCAGTGGCACTTACTGGAAGGACCTGGTGGGCTAGTTGGCCCCCAGGGTCCCTCAGGATTGAAGGGGAATTATTTCCTCAACTTAAAAGGCGCCACAGGGCGTGTTTGCACACGTCACGTCAGGCCCCGTCCCCTCCCTTCTCCACTGTGTAAATACACCCTGTGGCCATTCTAAGTTAAGAGATTAAGTCCCCTTGAATCCTGAGGTTCCCTAGGGTCAAACTAGCCCACTAGGTACCTCCAGTAAGCGCCACAGAGCTACATTGCAGAGAGGTGTAAAAAACGGTGTGGCCTCTGAACACTCTCTGCAACACCGCTCCATGGCGCATACTGGAGGTACCTGGTGGGCTAGTTGGCCCCCAGGGACCCTCAAGATTGAAGAGGAATTAATTCCTCAACCTAAAATGCACCACAGGGCACGTTTGCACAATGGTGAAGGAAGGGGGCGGGGCTAGAGGGGACATGTCTGCAAACACGCCCTGTGGCATGTTTTAAGTTGGAAAATTAATTCCTCCTCAATCCCGAGGGTCCCTAGGGGCCAACTAGCCCAAAAGGTACCTCCAGTATGTGCGAGAGATCTGCGTTGCAGAGAGGTGTTCAGAGGCCACGGCCATTTTTACAACACTCTACAATGTAGCTCTGTGGTGCTCACTGGAGGTACCTGGTGGGCTAGTTGGCCCCCAGGGACCCACAAGATTGAAGAGGAATTAATTCCTAAAATTAAAACGCACCACAGGGCACGTTTGCACAATGGTGAAGGAAGGGGGCGGGGCCTGAGGTGGCATGTCTGCAAACACGCCCTGTGGCGTGTTTTAAGTTGGAAAATTAATTTCTCCTCAATCCTGAGGGTCCCTAGGGGCCAACTAGCCCACCAGGGCCGTGTGGCTCCCCTCCCAACGCCTTAATTGGCCCCGGGTACCCCTTCCCCCGGGGTATGGCCTTTATTTATTTTTTTATATTTTGTAGGGGGGCTGCGTTGCCCCCCTCCCCAGGCCTCTTATGGGCCCGGGGACTCCATCCCCCGGGGCCGGCGTTTAAAAAAAAAAAAATATTTTCGGGAGGGGGGCCACGTGGCCCCCTCCCGTGCCACTTATGGCCCCATCCCCCGGGGCCTGGCCTCTCGTTGGGGGCTGTGGGGGGTCCCCAATCCCCCACAGTCCCAGCCGGCTCCCCGCCTCCTGCAGGAGCCGTCATTGCTTTTCCACATGGGGAGCTGCTAAGATGCAGCTCCCCGTGTGGAAAAACAATTTGGTTTGCATTTTGAACGAGAGAGCAGGTTTCCCTGCTCTCTCTTTCAAAATGCAAACCAAGTTTGCTATGGCAGGGTGGGAGCTGCGAGGCTCCCCTCCTGCCATAGCAAACTACAGTGTCTGAGGGGTAGGCACCCCGGGACACTGCAGGAGACAGCCCTGGGGGGTGGTGGTCCCCAGGGCAAAGACAAGGCTCCAGGAGGGGGGCCGCGTGGCCCCCTCCCACATTCTACAAAGCCCCAGGGGGTGGTGGTACCCGGGGCCGGGGGGGTCCGTCATATACCACCTAATTTAAATATTTAGAGCCCCAGGGAGGTGGCAGTCCCCAGGGCATGTGGGGGGGCTTGAGCTTCCCACACAGGGTATTTTTTTTACAAAAAAAGCCCCAGGGTGGTGGTCCCCACGGCTGGGGGGCCTGAGAGCCCCCCCGCACATACATTAAAGAAATCCTGGGTGTGGAGGTCCCCAGGGCTTGGGGGGGCCTTTGAGCCCCCCCACCCACTTATATTAAAGCCCTGGGGGTGGAGGTCCTCAGGGCTGGGGAGCCCTTCTGGGCCCCCCATTCACACAAAAACATTGCCCCTGGGACTTGGCCCCCCCGGGGCTAATTAGCAATGAAGCGCAGGAGCCCGCGCTTAGTTTTATAAAAAATTTCAGCAGAAATTCACGCTGGGTGCGCTAATCTGGCTGATTTAAAAAATGTGGGACCCCTGAGCAGGCCTAGGGGGTCAGGGTGCCCCCTTTTTGCATTTTTTGTGTTTTTTTCAAGGGTTTCTTGTGCCTCGGTTCTACCAAGGCACAAGATGGCTGCCAACACTTCCTGAGTGTTGGCAGCCAATTAGCATACAGCTTGTGATCGGGAGGGTACGCGGACCCTCCGATGCCATAGATATATATGTGATTTTACTTTACATTTTCTCAGGAACTACTTAACGGATTTACACCATTTAACCAAAAGGCACGAGTGTGAACCAAGGGCTACCTCTTTGCCACATTTGGTGTAATTCCGTTCAGCAGTTCGGGCTGTAGCTGCAATTAAAGGTTCCTATGGAAAATTGTATGGGGAAACAAATTTTGGGACTCCCCTTTTTTCTCGGCCCACGCTTGACGAATCACTGTGAAACTTTCAGGATAGGACCGGACCGGAGCACCCCACGATTTTGAAAATTTTGCAAAGATTCGTCAACTGGCGCCAAAGTTATTCCAGATAGAATGTTGCGGATTTCCTATGGATAATAGGTCCTAAATATAACTACCTACTTGCGACCGCCTGTAGGTAATATATATATATATATATATATATATATATATATATATATATATATATATATATATGAGAAAATAATCCCCAATCGTTTCAGATTAAGGAACAAGCATGCTCGTTTCCGAGGGCAGTCTGTTCTTTGTTTGAAGACAGATTCCTTAATTTAGTACCATTGTTCCAAAATAAAAGGAGACTCACAGTGGTAACTGCTGAAAGTTTCAACTCCTTGGGTCCAGTGAAACCAGTTCTGATAAGCAGCAGTACGGACCCACAAGATCACCGCATCCTTGGTCAGTGCCATTCGCGGTGCCCAGCTCCATGGTAGGAAAGGTTATACCAGGGGGAGGATACGCCAATGAGCAGAGAAGCTCCAGTCCCCGCCAAGGGAGCAAAGGCTCCCGGCGTATGAACCCGCTCCTCCACGTATGCTTTCTCCTCCTCTCCATCGCCGCTCTCCTTATATGGGGGCACACCTGCCTCAAAATTTTGTATCCAGTTTGCAGTAAACACTGGTGTGCTGCCTAATCGCTGGTGGTGCTTTTAGGGTGGCGCTACCGCTAGCGCTCAGAATGTATGAGAAAATAATCCCCAATCATTTCAGATTAAGGAACAAGCACTCCTCATCGTGGGGGTTCTCTCGTTTATTGTGCAAGTTACATCGGACCCATGGACATAGCAGGGACGCGTTTCGGCAGTCAAGCCAACCATTCGTAAAATCGGCAAAATCACCATTACTGTGAGTCTCCTTTTATTTTGGAACAATGGTACTAAATTAAGGAATCTGTCTTCAAACAAAGAACAGACTGCCCTCGGAAACGAGTGCTTTTTTTGAATGACTTTGTGAACAAAGTTGGTAACAATGCTTGAAACAAATCTGTCATGAACTTGAAATAATGCGTTTTTCTGGAATTCTAAAAGACATTACTCAGATGCTTTGGTTCATAGTTAAGGACATGCATAAATCCAGTCCGGGTTTTATGGAAAACGGAATGTGGCATGATGGGAACCTTTCTGAAATGAACTAGAGGGCATTAACACAGAACAGCACAGGATGTGAATTACTTTAAAAGTGGTTTAAAACTGGAGGATTTACACTGTTGCAGTTTGTTAAGTAATGGTGATTTTGCCGATTTTACGAATGGTTATCAGCCCACATGTTTGCTTTGACCCAATCAGAATGAATTGTAGTGCATCTTCAATGTCAATGAATGTTTCTTTTAAAATGAGCACCAACACTGGCTCATTTCAGGTTGATAAAGGCAGCTTGACTGCCAAAACGCGTCCCTGCTATGTCCATGGGTCCGATGTAATTTGCACAATAAACGAGAGAACCCCCACGATGAAGAGTGCTTGTTCCTTAATCTGAAACGATTGGGGATTATTTTCTCATACATTCTGAGCGCTAGCGGTAGCGCCACCCTGAAAGCACCTCCAGCGATTAGGCAGCACACCAGTGTTTTCCGCAAACTGGATACAAAATATATATATATATATCTATATATTCACTGAAAAAAACATAAGTTTCAGGGGTGTTATAGTTAGCTGGACTTTTCACTTGTACAAAACCATTGAAATTCCCCCGTTATAGTTAGTTCAGCTAACTATAACTCGTGCGCCCGCAATGCACTGCTGATGACGTCACATATTACATCACTCATGACATGGTCAGTGACATCACTCATGACATCACTCATGACATCTCAAATGACATCACTGATGACATCACTGATGACATCATCCAGTGAATGTGTGTTTTTCTGAAAATTAAATATGTTTTATATATGTATATCTCAAGGTCGATGGATGAATAAATGGGTATATAAGTGTCTAAATGGATGATTTCTTTTTGAAAAATTGATTGTGTAACTGACTGATTAAGTGTATCATAGTGAATAAATGGCTTAGTGAGTAATGTTTAAATATGTAAATATCTGTATCAGTCTCTCACTTTGTGTATAAGTGGCTGCATGGGTTGTGAGTAGCTACATGGGTGTCTATATAGGTTATTAGTTGTTTTTTTGAGTATCAGTCTGAGTGTCTTCATGGTTCGGTGGGGGTATTACGTAGTGCATAGGTGCATGAATGAGTGACTCACTGTTTGTATGTGTTGAAGACAGCATGTGTGCAGGACTGTATGGGTGAATGAGTGTGTGTATGAGTGAATGACTGTCTCAATAGTGTCTTTATGAGTAACTACATATGTTTTAAACTAGTATATGTAACTATTGGTGTATATAAGTGAGTGCATGTGAGAGTGAGAGATTGAAAGAGTTCCTGTATGAATAAGTATGTGTTTCTATAAGTGACTGTTTAAAAGACTAAGTATGTGTAAGTTTCCGTAGAAGTAAGTGTGGTGGTGTGTGTATAACTGTATATGCAAGTAAATGTATGTTTGATTCTTTATTAGCATGAGTGACTATGTGTGTGAGTAACTCTATGGATGAGTGGCATTGTGTAACAGGATGTATAGGTGTATGAGTACATATGATAAGTGAGTACATGTATGAGTGACTGTATAGGACTGTTGGTGAATGAGTAGATGTGTATATGGATCTTAGAATTACTGAAGAGGTTGTTGTAACTGGTATTGGTATGTCCATTGTTTTGAAAATTTTTGTCTCTATTTTTGAATGTGTGTATCAAAGTTTATATTAGGGTGAGAGGAGGTCTGTCACTCTATCACAAGGATGATATCATCAGTGATGTCATCAGTGATGTCATTTGAGATGTCATCAGTGATGTCATGAGTGATGTCACTGACCATGTCATGAGTGATGTAATATGTGACGTCATCAGCAGTGCATTGCGGGCGCGCGAGTTATAGTTAGCTGAACTAACTATAACGGGGGAATTTCAATGGTTTTGTACAAGTGAAAAGTCCAGCTACCTATAACACCCCTGAAACTTATGGTTTTTTCAGTGAATTTCTGAGGTTTTTTAAATGCTAATTCCTAACTATAACGTGCCTGAAACCTATGGTTTTTTCTGTGAATTTCAAAGGTTTTTTAAATGCTAATTTCTAACTATGCCTACAGAGATAGGACATGTGAAGAAAGAAGAAAAAATGCACAGAAAGAAAAAAAAGAAGTGCAGAAAGAAGCAACAGAAGTCCTCAAAGACGAAGAAAAGTGCAGGAAGAAGGATAACGTGCAGAAAGAACAAAAAGAAGAGCAGAAAGAAGCCTTGTTGCAAAATCATCCTGTACCCTCAACTTTTTCAGACGGATACTGGTGGTAACTGAGTCTGACTAACCAGTCCTAGAGCCAGTGCTATGTTAAAAGACACTTAGAATACAGTGAAAACACCTACATACACCAGGGAACATTATGCGTTGGTGTCCCCCTGTGATTAGCATGACCTCCTCTGTAAGCCCGTAGTATATAATAGGGCAGGGGGATTAAAACTACCTCTTAAAACAGGCCACAGGGCGTTTTTGCACACGTTAACTCAGGCCCCGTCCCCTCCCTTCACCACTGTGTAAACACGCCCTATGTCCGTTTTTAGTTGGGAGATTAAGTTCATTTGAATCCTGAGGGTCCCTAGGGTCCAACTAGCCCACTAGGTACCTCCAGTAAGTGCCACAGAGCTGCGTTGCAGAGAGGTGTAAAAAGTGGCACGGCCTGGACCACCTCTCTGCAATGCAGCTCAGTGGCGCTTACTGGAAGCACTTGGTGGGCTAGTTAGCCCCCAGGGGCCCTCAGTGTTGAAGGGAAATTATATCCCCAATTTAAAACGTGCCATAGTGCGTGTTTGCAAACGTCACCTCACGCCCCGTCCCCTCCCTTCACCACTGTGTAAACGCGCCCTGTGGCTGTTCTAAGTTGAGAGATTAAGTCCCCTTGAATCCTAAGGATCCCTAGGGTCAAACTAGACCACTAGGTACCTCCAGTAAGCGCCACAGAGCTGCGTTGCAGAGAGGTGTAAAAAGGGGCTTGGCCTCAGAACACCTGTCTGCAGCGCAGCTCCCTGGCGCATACTGGAGATGCCTGTTTTGAAGAGGAATTAATTCCCCAACTTACAAGTAGCCAGGGGGCGCGTTTGTAGAGTGCTGCAAGGCGGGGCGTGGCCTCCAGCACGATGCCAGTCTTTTATTTATTTTAATTTTTTAAGAAGGGGGCTGTGTGGTTCCCCTTCTTATTCTAATGTATTGGCCCTGATGACCCCATCCCCCAGGGCCTGTCTCCTAATTATATTTTTTTTACCCCAATCCCCAGGGCCGGCCACTGTTTTTTATTATTTTTAAAAAATATATATTTATAGACACACCTAGGACATGCTGGACAAACCGTACGTACCTATCACCATGACGATTTGCGTGATATTCATTAAAAGGCGACTATGCATACAATGAATCCACGTGGAATGTATTTACACCACTAGTGAAGCTCTGACATGTCTGATGCCCTACCGTGCCTAATCCCAGTAGATACCCTTGTCGTTTATTTATACAAACATGGGTAGCTATTGACGGGCACATTTAATACACATGCACACCAAGCCATTCAAAGGGGATTCGACAAAAATTCGACCAAAACTATGCAAGAAACCCCCCTCACGGTTAATAAAACACACATCCACTGCAGGATGTGTAATACTTTTTATTTTACTCTCTGGAAAGGGGACGAACATCACTTGAGAGTCACAGCGCGCTCCTGGCAGAGCCCAATGCTGTGTTACACCCACCATTGCCTGCTGAGTGCCACACACCTCTGTGTTGTATTCCACCAGGTAGTGCATATGCTATGACACTCTCTAGCCCATGTGCACTGTAACACCACCCCGTGAATATGTCTTGCCACACTTGTCTTCGCACGGGTTATATTGCCCCATCTAACGTGCCTTCCTCGATGCCTATGTTATAACGCACAGTGCTATGCCATACATATTACAATCTGGGATCCATATCTTTGTCACAGTGCATATGCAACGTTACACTCCCCAGCACATATTTTATATTACAACTTTAGAGACTAGTTAGGTTACACAACACTGCCCTGTGCATATTACACTCCAAGGCGCATATCGCATAGCACGCGCTAGTGCCTGTGCTATCTCGCGCTCTCCAATGAATCTGTCATTGCGCACAATGTATTGCATATTATATTTCACGCCCGGTTCATCTTATATTACACTTTTTGGTGCATAGTTTATACCATACACTATATCTAGTTTTCATTTTCAATCGTGCTCTCAGGACTATGTTCTATATAACACTGTGTTCTCCTACCCTTTTCACGGGCATTACATTTTGCGATAGGGGGTGGAGGGTCAGGGGGTGTTTCTGCCAAGTGAGCCCGCAGTCACAGTCACAAACGTCCTCTTCTTCCTGAATAAAAGTGGGATTATGCTGCATACTTGTTCCTATTTTAAGTAGTTCGCACAGACACACGTTTTAAAAACAATAAAGTTCCTAATACCCGCCTTCTCTGAACAGTTAGCTTGCTGCCCCATCCCCCTCCTCCCTATCCTCTGTTGTGTGAATCCATGGACTAGCCTCCTCCCTCCTGCCATGCATGGTCTGATGTGCTGCCACTGCCCTCAATTTAGTATGATGTAACAGTCCACTCCTCCTGCCCTCCATTGCCCAATTCTATGCCCCATCATTGACCTCCTGCTTAAACTCTGTGCTTAGCTTGCTGCCCCTATTCTCCTTCCCCCTGCCCTCCGATGTCTTTGTGCATGCCCCTGCTCCATCCTTTTTGCCCACCATGTTCCATGGACCTGCCACTCCTATCTACTCTGAGTGTTCTGTTGAGCTGCCACTCCCCTCCCACCTGCCTAGCATTGTCAGATGACTGTAACCTGTCCCTGCCACCTCCACCTCCACCCTGCCTGTCCACATGCCATGCCCCTATCCTCTTCCTCCTGTCCTACATGGTCCATTGTACTGCCACACCCTTCTGCCCTCCCTGGTCTGTTGTGCTGCAACTGCTCCTCCTGCCTGCCTCGTGCGGTGTTGTGAGGCCCCTTCCCCTGAACTTTCTTGTCTGTGCACAGGTCCTGACCCTCCCTTCTATCCTCCATCGTCCTTTGTGCATGCCCTTGCACCCTCCTTCTTGCCCATCATAGCCATTGTGCTGCCACTAACCCTCCCACTTGCCATGCATGGTCTTCTGTGCTGCCATGACCCCTCCCACCTTCCCTGTGTGGTCAGTTACCTGCTCCTGACCCCCTCCCACCTTCCCTCCATGGTCTGTGTGTATTCCATCACAGTCTCACTGTTGCTCTTCATGGTGTGTCTTGCTTCTAGTGCCCATCCTGCTTGACCTCCATGGCTATCTTGCTGCTCCTGCCCTGCCCCCTTGCCCCCAGCCCTCTGTTTACATGTGCAGACCCCTACTCCCTCCCTCCTGGCTTGTCTGTTCCATTGTAATGCCCCTGATCCGTCCCTCCTGCCCTTTAAGGTCTGTTATGCTGCAGCTTTCTCTCCTGTCTGTCCATTATGGTCATCTAGCTACCATTGCCTCTCGCCCCTCTGTTCTCTGTTGTCCATGTGCATGGTCCTGTCCCCTCCCTCTTGCTTTCTATGGATTGTTGTGCTGCACTCCCGTCCCGCATGCCCTGTGTGGTGTATTGTGCTGCTGCAAACCCTGATGCCTGCCCTGCAGGGTCAGTTTGGTGCACCTCTCCATGTCCCTCCTGTCCTCTGTTATCCAAGTCCATGTCCCTACCCCATTTCCTTCCATGATCCAATGTACCATACTTGGGAACATTTTGAACTTGGTAAGAGGGAGATTTTGAAAATAAACTGGGGTATTGATTTTCCCCTTTGAGTTACATTGAAAAAGAGGAGATTGTAGACAGGAGACAGATCAAATAAAGCCCATTTGAGCTTAAAAACATTGGACTTTTCCTGGCTGAATCGGGTCTGTTGGCATGTATGGTTGTACTACCATTGCCTCTTCCTTCTGCCCACAATGGTCTATTACATTGCCACAGCCTTTCTTGCAAGTCCTGTATTGTTGGTTTGTTGCCCCTGCCCCCCTTTCCACTGCCCTCCATAGTCTGTATTGCTGCCACGGCCCTTCCTGCCTGCTCAGTGTGGTTAAATTGTTGCCTTTGCACCCTCCTACCTGCCTTCAATTTTCAGAGTCCGTGCCCCTGGCCTCTGCCTCTCAACAGTATCCTAATGAACAACTAGATTGCTAACATTCTATATTTATTACAAAAGTGTGGAACGCCTGACGTCATCTTGATGTAATCAAAACTGTAATACCTAGAGCATTTCCTTTAGAAATTACATATATGAGAGCGTCTTATTGGCATCAAAATTATGGTTAGTGCTCTAAAAGACTAAAATAAGGACATATTTTCTGAGTTTTCAAATAGCGACAAAGCACTTTTAAATTATTTGTTATCTTTATGTTTTTTTATCCAGTTGACCACTTGATTAAATGTTGCACTTAGGGGAGAGGATGTGGTGTTACTTCCAGAACTGCAGACTTTGCAACTGGGGAACCAGGTTGGAGTTTCTGCTTCAGCTCGACATTCTATGATTCTGGTCAAATCACTTAGTCTCCCCATGTCTACAACCAAAATGAATTTGTTCTTGTGTGATGTAACCAATGCTCATGTAAAGCACTCCAATACCTGACAAGTCTGCACTATATAACACTGCAAAAACACAAAATAATAAGTGTTTTGCACACTTCTGTCATTGGGCTATATTTGGGCTACATCTGGGTGATTTTGGGCTACATTTGGACTCTTTTGTCTCCGGTGGCCATCTTGGGAGATTTATTTGTTATGAAGTTTCCTAATTTCCTCATGTACTGCAGTCTCCTCAGTAGGAAATTCTTTCAGTTTTTTACTTTGATTCCATCATGAAGGTATTCAGATATGTCACACATTTGCCATAAATTCTGAATGTTAGCACTCTAGTTGCTCATTAGATCACTGTAGTAAAACTACTGTTCACCATGGAAGTCTGCTCCTGGTATTAAAAGTGCATGTTTCAGTCTGCATGTCAGAATTTTTTAATGAAATGGAAGAGGATTTGAGAAGTCACTCAAAATGTGCCCTAATTTTTCTTTCTGCAGCACTAATCATACTTTTTATGAACCCCCTCATTTTGTTCCTTTTTAAATTAAATGTTTTAAGAGTTACCACTTTAATCCAAGCAAGATGGCTTCAGGTGTGCCATACGTTTATCATAAGTAGGACTGTTAGCGCTCTAGTTGTTCTTTGGAACACTCTGGGAAGCTGCAGTAGAACACAAAGGAATCAACTGACAGTCTCTGCCCTTGTTGGATGTACATGTTTTACTGAGAATGTCAGACTTCATTCTCACATGACTGAGAAAGATAATGTGAATTTACAGAAAATAAGCTCTCAGTTTAGCTTATAGATCACCTTCCAAACCTCTGTAGGAAAAGCATGAGAAAATATTTTTCTCTCAATCATGATATCCCAGCAGAAGGCTTTTTCACATGGTGAAATCACCTTAGAACATACCACAATTCCTAAAATGAGTATGGTACCATCAACAAATAATTTATAATGTAACTAAAGTCTTAAAACCTTCTATTAATTGCAATGCTTTTTAATGAGGTGCTATCATGTATATTGGTCCCAAGATGGCTGCCAACACTTCTTGGATGAAGTGCTGACAGCCAATCAGATCTCAGGATGAGATGTGTGGTTAGGCTCCGCCCACATATACATATGATTTTACTTTTGATTTTCTCAGGAACTACTGAACAGATTGACACCAGACCTGCAAAAGGCACTTTCCTGACCTGAGGACTACCTCTCTGCCAAATTTCAAGTAATTCTGTTCAGCCGTTCGGGCTGTACCTTCGACTAAAGGTCCTATGGGAAAATGCATGGGGAAAACACATTTTGGGACCCCCCTTTTTTCTCAGCCCCCGCTTGACGAATCGCCCCGAGACTTTGAGCGTAGGAGCTGAGCGGAGCGCCCCATTAGTTTTGAAAATTTCGCGAGGATTCGTCAACCGGCGCCAAAGTTATTCAAAATAGAATTTTCAGATTTCCTATGGAAACACGGTCCTAACTATAACTATCTACTGGCGACCGCCAGTAGATAATATATATAAATATATATATATATATATATATATATATATATATATATATATATATATATATAATTTTCACATCCCGGTACCCGAGGATGTGAAAATTATGTTCAAATTAGTATCCGGTTGACCGCGGTATTTCCAGGAGGATTGAAACGGACTAATGGGCTGTGCAATTTAACGGCGAAATCGAGCGCCACGATTCAGACGGGTTCAGTTGGCGTGATCCTGTCGGCACTCACGGAGGTCCTATGGATGTGGCATGCTGTACAAAGATTCGAAGTAAGTGAATCTTGCACGTTTATTTAATTTTTAGCCCTGGAATTCTAACGTTTCATGGTATTCCGTTTGGGACACCGCCTCCAGTAAAAGTGAAATCTGCCGCTGCGTTTCCTGCTACATCTCCGTACGCACTGTATGTCGAGGTGTGCGTGGCTCCCCTACAACTGTGTATGACTACCGGCTGGTTGTCATATTGACATTCATAACCAAGATTTAAAGAAAAGTGCATTTTACATCAATGGCAGCGGAGTAATAAGCCAGGCCATGAAGTAATATAACATTGAAGCCAAGAAGGATTAGTATGGATCAGGATACAGAATCACGGAGAAGACTTAGAGCCAAAACCATGTTTGTAAAGACGGCTGAACTGTTACAAGCGGATGAACAGGTGGCGGCTCCGCTGTCCCTACACCATAAATATCAAAAACTCGAGAAGTTAATAAGGAAAGAGATCTCCAAATGGTGGGAGGCGATAACGTTGGAGAAGTATCAGGAAGAGAAAAGAGTCCCAAGGGGACTCCGTATTCTGATTGCCCCATCATACGAAGACCCGGATCCTGAGCTTGCGGAGGAATGGGCGGAGAATCTAATGGATTGCTCTAATCGTATGCTTTCCATCTTAATCAAATACGCTTGGAAAGAAAGAGCTATCTTGCTTACAAAGATCGCTGAATTGAAAGAAGAGATTAAGAAGGAAGATACCATGGAAAACTTTACCAGCAAGTTGGATGAGATTCAAAAAAAGATTGACAAGTATGAAGAAGAGATCATTGCAAAGAAAGAAAGGAAATTTTTGCGAGATAAGATTGATTACCAATCGGGAAGGGTATTTACGTTCAGTCGTAAATATGATCATGTGAATCATAAAGGACTGCAAGGAAGTATTGACACAATTCAAACAAATGTTGGAGCTGAAAGTGACATCAGTGAGAGCGATGTCTCGGAGGATGGTACATCGGAATCAACCAACATTTCAATTAAACCAGCAAATTTTTGGGAGGAGTTCCGTCTAATGAATTTGACGTCAAATCAACAGAATTGGCAAATCGACAGAGGTCGAGGAAGAGGACGCGGACGCACTTTCAGAGGACGCGGCAGAGGAAGAGGAAAAATTACAAGAGAAATATCGCCATCCACAAACAAATCAGGAGGGGTGGATGGTGGAAAAACAACAGCAACCCCAATGGGAGTGGAAACACGGGGTCAAAAAAGACGAGGAAAATGAATGACTGCAAAAACGTGGTAAATCTTTCTCTACGTTCTCTGAGTCCAGCTGAACATGAGGTGTTGCAATATGGCCTATCTTTCTGTCCTTCCTCTAACTTCTCTTACTCCCAAGATAGAATTGATCTTTTTCATTTCACACGTAAATTACGACTGCATAAATGGCAGAAATTGAAAGTGAAAAACACCGGGGTCCCTAAGACAATTTCAACAGGCTCTCCGGTGATCGAAACTATTAATGAAGTAAATACTCTAATTGCCCTCAAAGAATTGGATTATGACAAGGTGGAATCAATACCAATTACTGCACAATCATTGGGTTACAGAGTTGATTTGAGTTGTCCCAATCATTTTAAACCAAAATCTATTTTTAACCCGACATTGCCATCCAGTGGTATTGATATTTTTGAGACATTGGTCATTAATGACCTTAAAAAACTGGCAAAAAGGAAAACATGGTCCCATGATAATTTAACCAAAAAACACAGACTGGCAATTAAATCCTTACAATCAGATCGGAATATTGTGATCCGACAGTCAGATAAAGGTGGGAACGTGGTTATTTTGAATGTACATGATTACTTACAGGAAGGGCTACGACAGGTCAATGATCAGGATTATTATGAGCAAGTACCCTACAGTGATATTGATGAGTCTAATGTTATCTTTCATAATATGCTGAAGGAATGGCACACTAAGAGCCTTTTGGAATGGGATGAATATTCTTTTCTGTTGAATCGTAATCCGAAAGTGGCCATCCTGTACTTACTACCTAAACTGCATAAAAATTCCACCTCTCCCCCTGGGAGACCGATTGTTTCTTCGATCGGTTCTCTACTTGAAAACACATCTAAATACATTGATTTTTTCTTGCGTCCTTATGTGGAAACCATGCCTTCCTATTTAAAAGACAGTAAGGACTTCTTGAATAAAATCAAAGATATTGTCTGGCGGGAAGGATTTTTGCTTATCACTCTGGATGTTTGCAGCCTCTATACATCTATTGTACATGCGGATGGTATAGAGGCTTGCAAACATTTCTTGGGTAACCGCTCTGTCTCTTTTCTGGAGCACAATGAAATGATTCTAAGCATGATTAAATTTTGTCTTGAAAACAACTTTTTTGTCTTTAATGAAAACTTTTTTAGACAGAAACAGGGCACAGCTATGGGCACCTGCTTTGCTCCCAGTTTTGCTAACCTTTTTATGGGCTACTGGGAGCAGCAGGTGTCCAGAACCCAGGAGTTATACCGCAGCCATGTAAAAGTATGGCTGCGGTATATTGATGATTTATTCATCATCTGGGAGGGATCTCATGAACTAGCTGATAATTTCATCTCCATTTTGAACATGAACACTAAAAATCTGAAATTTGAGGGCACCATAAGTAATCACAAAATTCAGTTCTTGGATTTGGAAATTGAAGCAGTAGACAATAGACTCTGTTCTAGACTTTATCGTAAACCTTCTGCAGGTAACACTCTGCTACATGCAGAAAGCAGTCATCCAAAAACATTGATCCGCAGCATTCCGTACGGGGAATTTCTCCGGGCTCGGAGAAATTGCAGTACGGAGGCAGACTTCAAGCATGAAAGTGACTGCATGACCAAAAGGTTCTTGGAAAGAGGTTACACAACCAAGGTGATACAAGAAGCACTTCTAAAGGCAAGCCAGTTTACACAGACTGAATTGCTAAAACCTAAAGTAACAACTAAGGAGAATGAAGAGCAGGTTGTTAGATTTATCAGTACGTTTAATTCCAGTTCCTATGCGGTCAGGCAATGTCTGAATAGACATTGGGAGATCCTGAAGACGGAATCTACTTTGGATGACGTTTTAGGGGATGCTATTAACATCACCTACAGAAAATCAAATTCCCTTAAAGACAGACTATGTAGCAATGAGGTACCGTGCACTAAAGGTATATATATGGATATACAGGGTTTTTTTACGTGCATGTCCTGCAAGGCCTGCAAAACCAGTTCCAATGTCAAAACTGTACATTATCCAGTTTCTGACACTAACAGACGTATCGAGAAACATCTGACATGTCTGTCAGATTATTGTGTTTACGTCTTGATATGTCCATGCCCTAAAAAGTATGTTGGCAGCACTATGTTTGCTGCCAAGAAACGGATTTTGGAACATATGAGGGCAATCCAGAACAAGGACAAGCTATCCCCCATTGCCAGACACTTCGAAGAGTTCCATAAGAGCAATCGGAACCTGTTAAGATTTTTTGTTATTGACAGAATCCTACCTTCTAAGAGAGGTGGTGATAGAATTCGTAAGTTGCGTCAACTTGAATCCAGGTACATTATGGAACTAAATACGAAGATTCCAGCAGGGTTAAACTCTGAAGAAGAACTGTCGTGGCATTTGGGGGACTAAATGTATTACTTAGCATGCTCATTGAGCTTATCTTAGCTAATCATGCTTTCTCTCAAACGATCTCTGTTTCCAGCTTCTTTGTAAATGCTCTGAATCTTACTGTCAGGTCTTTATTCCTTTCCTTGTTTTGCCAAACCTTTTTATTATGCTAAAGTTAAAAATAACCTCATATATTTATGAGGAATTTAAGACATAAGTGGTTGCACGTATGGGTTGGCTCTGTTCTTTTCTCTTTGGGTGGATTCTGTCACGATCCTTTATTAACATCGGTGCTATGCAGTTATGATGTGGAAGCATTTTTATGGATTGACAGCTGTGTCTGTTTTGCTATTTCTATTTTGTGATGTCTAGGTGGTCCAAGAAGAAGATCGATTGAACATACCATTACTTTAATTGTGAATATAGAAGGAGGAAAGAGGCTACTATCAAGTATAATGAGTCATGAATAGAAGCAATGAAATGTATTTAGGCCCACTTGGGCGCAGTATTTTTCCGAGATTTTGTTTGTTTATCATACTGATTTATCCTTTTATCATGTTTGGGATTAGAAATGTTCCTCTTTCCATTAATTCAATTAATTAATTTTTTAATTTTTTCATTAATCTTAAATATTTTTCACCCACTGGGGTTTAATTCTAAGATAAGAGATGTAGTGTAATTTAACATTACATTAATTTTTTGACTAGGATACTCAATTTTTTCTCACTTGAGATTTATTAATGTGGTACCTAAGTGTGAGAAGAAAACATTCAAATAATGAAGAAACGTTTGTTGCAAAACTTTATCAATAGTAAAAAATCTCTATAAGAGTAACGTTTGCTGAGGAGCTGTCACAGTATAGCAACATTGATTATGTTCATGTACGTGCTCTAATTTGTTAAGCAACAAGCGTTTTCTTTCCTCTGTATGCATTACTCTATCGCATAACCAGATCAGGGCACCAAAGTGTTTGGTCTTCATTTACTGTTCTAAGATGGCCGCCATGTAGCTGGATAGTGATAGATTGAAACTGCTATCCGCTTTCGCTGTTGATGTTTTGAACGCAGCACCGATGTTTGTTTCTTTTGTTATGTATTTAAACTGTTGAATGGTAAACAGTCGGTTACCCGTGACCAAGACGATACGGTCGTCGAAACGCGTTGGGTATTTATTTGGCTTTCATGCACTTAATTAAATCTTGGAACTTTCAAAAGACGCTGTTTGTGTATCTTTGGGGAAGGAGTGCATACGTGTATGCGATACACTTGGTGGAACTGGATATATATATATATATATATATATCAGGGCGAGAAAAGACTAGTATAGCAGAATACTTGTCATCAAAAACAAAAATACGTAGCACTTTCCTTGAGTTTTAAAGCATTTATTCATTCCATCTCTCTCCACCTCCTACGCATTCCAACCATCACGGTCTTGGTCACGGTAGTAAACATAGTCCCTTTTCACTTTTCCCTATTTACACTCAATCTCCATTCCACCCATAATAAAGCATTGTCGGATCAGTATTTCCCATATTAAAATAAATTATTAATTCTTTATTCTTTCAACTCCTATTGGTCAAAGTGATACAATGCAAAGCCTGATTAGTTATTTAACAATATCGCAGACTGACAGGGATAAAAAACATGTATGACTCTTCATCAATTACAGACTATCATTGTGCAGGGCATTAAATGTGCAGCATATGTATGTTGTTATTACAGTTAATAATCCCTCACGGCTGTATTTTTGTTACCCTCTAGTTCTATTAACATTGTAAGATCACCGATTGAGTATCCAATTGTGTTTACATGTTTTGTAACAGTGACTGACTAAGTGTCACCTTCTACTATATTGGGCTGAGTCCCTGTTTCACATCGGTCTGTTCATACATTTTACTATTATTTCTTCGACTTCTAACATTGATCACCCTTCCACATCAGAAATATTTCCACTGATACTTACTTGATCATCATCTCTTTTAACCTCTTCAGTGCCCATGACGAGCTGGACTCGTCATGGGCCGCGGTAGCGCTGTGCCCATGACGAGTCCAGCTCGTCATAGACCCCGCCCGCTAATGCAACGGCCGGCACAGGGCGGGGAAAGGGGCGGGCACTGAAGGGGTTAAACTGACAGCAGTTTAAACTGCAGACATTGATGTTCTCATTAGGTCAGTAATACAAATTTCACTGGCCCTCAAGGTCCGCCCAAGTTGTTTATTCAGTCTGTTTGTTAGAGATGAATGTACATCTCTTCATCCCCATTGAGTCCCTGCGGGATCTTGGTCTTAAATCTTTTGATGAGTATCGAATCCAGTGGTCTCAACTTTAAGGCCCTGTTGCCTCCCCTTTCATGTCCATCCACATCTTTCCTTCGTGTGTTTGCATGTGTTTCGCAATTGCATATGTCATATAAAGATTTTGAGTTGCTCTGATATGCTCCAAGATCTGCTTTTTTAGGGAGCATATCATACTCCCTTTTCTCACAAAAACCTTTGATTAGGTATACTACATATGTAGATTCACATGTAATCGCCTCGTTGATATTGAACGTTTTGCCTCGGGGATCCAGGATTGTCTTCAAATTCTTTCCAATTTTACACGCCTTACAGCTGTTGCATTTCAAAGCTTTTTTGTCAAATCTGTAGCCAGGATTCCGATTTTCTTAGTAAAAAATGGCTATTAACCTGTGTGTCTGATAAAAATGGCGCTTTTCTTTCTGATAGTAATGGGCGTTCTCCTAGTTTGGCTCCAATGTCCGGATCTCTTTTCTCTTTACATTTGTCACCCCGAGTGGGACGGGTATGCCCAGACGTGGGTCCCGTGCTCTCCATGCCACTAGAGTCAAGCTATCCTGGCTGATGAGGGTTGAAAGCCCGAAACGGGTCCTAGGATGCTTGTATCCAGTCCAGGGAGGACCTGGCCTGGCAGTTCGGGCTGGACTGTTCCCATTGGGGCACAGGGTCAAGACTGATTTGCATATGGCTGGGTCCAAACTGGAATGGCATGGTGAGCAAAACAACAATGGTTTTAGGCCCAGATCTCTGTACTCGGGTGAATGTATGCCATTGTTCTGCATTCTGTCCATCAATTGTTCTTCTTGCATTTGCCACCCCGATTGGGACGGGTATGCCCAGATGTGGGTCCCGTGCTCTCCATGCCACTGGAGTCAAGCTATCCTAGTTGATGAGGGCTGAAACCCCGAAACCGCTCCTAGGATGCTTGTTTCCAGTCCAGGGAGGACCTGGCCTGGCAGTTCGGGCTGGACTGTTCCCATTTGGGTGCAGGGTCAAGACTGATTTGCATATGGCTGGGTCCAAACTGGAATGGCATGGTAAGCAAAAAATGACGGATTTAGGCCCAGATCTCTCTACTGGGGTAAATGTAAGTCATTGTTCTGCATTCTGTCCATCAATTGTTCTTTTTGCATTTGTCACCCCGAGTGGGACGGGTATGCCCAGACGTGGCTCACGTGCTCTGCATGCCACTGGAGTCAAGCTATCCTGGCTGATGTGGGCTGAAAGCCCAAAACAGGTCCTAGGATGCTTGTTTCCAGTCCAGCGAGGACCTGGCCTTGCAGTTCGGGCTGGACTGTTCCCATTGGGGTGCAGGGTCAAGACTGATTTGCATATGGCTGGGTCCAAACTGGAATGGCATGGTGAGCAAAAAAACTATGGATTTAGGCCCAGATCTCTGTACTCGGGTGAATGTATGACATTGTTCTGCATTCTGTCCATCAATTGTTCTTCTTGCATTTGCCACCCCGATTGGGACGGGTATGCCCAGATGTGGGTCCTGTGCTCTCCATGTCACTGGAGTCAAGCTATCCTAGTTGATGAGGGCTGAAAGCCCGAAACCGGTCCTAGGATGCTTGTTTCCAGTCCAGGGAGGACCTGGCCTGGCAGTTCGGGCTGGACTCTGCCCATTTGGGTGCAGGGTCAAGACTGATTTGCATATGGCTGGGTCCAAACTGGAATGGCATGGTAAGCAAAAAAATGACGGATTTAGGCCCAGAGAAATAGATCGTCAATGAAGCGCAGCCAGAGTACCACCCTGGCTGTGTGTTGGTCATTTTCTTCTCTCCACGCTATGCTTTTCTCCCACCAACCCATCACAAGGCAGCTTTGGGAGTACAGTTTCTTCTTGAATATAAAGATGTTATTCTTTAAACACAGGTCGATCATTTCTGTTAGCATCACAGTGTGTTGTAATTCTCCTATGGATCTTTGCTTGAGGAAGTAAGTGACAGCCTGTAAACCTATTTCATGACTTATAGATGTGTAAAGGGAGACAGCGTCAATTGTCACAAGTAGATAGTCTTGCTGCCAGCTGGTTTCCATTAACACTCTGAGGAAGCCACTTTTATCTTTGATATAGGAATTCAAAGTTGGCACTATTGGCACTAAAAAGTAGTCCACAAATGATGCCAAGTTCTCGTACAATGCCCCACAGCTGGATATTATTGTTCGGCCTGGGGGTTTATTTAGGGTCCTGTGCACCTTGGGCAGGAAGTATATGGTGGGTATCACCGGGTTCTCATTCATCAGGAATTTGTTTTCTTCCTCAATTAATAGTCCTCTTTCATGCCAGTATTGTAGTTTGGTGTTCAACTCTACTACTAGGTCATTGATGGGATTGTTGTTCAGCACTTTATAGTGTATGGTGTTGTTCAATTGGCGCATCGCTTCTTCAATATAATCTTTTTTTCCCATAATCACTATATTGCCACCTTTGTCCGCTGGCTTTATTTAAATCGTGATATTGTTATTCAAGGACTCCAAGGCTTCTATGGATAGATTCTCTTTCTTTTGGCCATGTTCAGTATTTTCCATCACTTCTAGTTCTGCCACAACTAGATCATGTAAGGTGTCTATCAGGTTGCCCGGATGCAGGACTGGGCAAAATTTCGATTGATTTTTGGATTCAAACTAGGAGAACGGCCATTATTATACAGAAAAGCACCATCTTTATCAGACACACTGGTCAACAGCCATTTTGTACTAAGAAAATTGGAAACCTGGCTACAGAGTCGGCAAAAGGCTCTGGAAAATGCAACAGTTGTGAGGCATGTACTACATGGGAGTAGTAGTATAAATTAGAAACAATGAACAGATTTCCCTAACCATGAACAAGCCGTGATGGTGAAACGCGTTGGTGGCATTGACGAATAAATACCTCTAACGCAAAACACTGGAGTGCGACACCTTTTTGATTAATATATATATATATATTCACTGAATAAACCATAGGTTTCAGGGGCGTTATAGTTAGTTGGACATTTCACTCGTACAAAAACATTGAAATTCCCCCGTTATAGTTAGTTTAGCTAACTATAACTCGCGCGCCTGCAATGCACTGCTGATGACGTCACATATTACATCACTGATGACATAGTCTGTGACATCACTCATGACATCACTGATGACATCTCAAATGACATCACTGATGACATCACTAATGACATCATCCAGTGAATGTGTGTTTTTCTGAAAATTAAATATGTTTTATATATGTATATCTCAAGGTCGATGGAAGAATAAATGGGTATATAAGTGTCTAAATGGATGATTTCTTTTTGTAAAATTGATTGTATAACTGACTGATTAAGTGTATCTTAGTGAATACATGGGTTAGTGAGTAATGTTTAAATATGTATATATCTGTATCAGTCTCTCACTTTGTGTATAAGTGGCTGCATGGGTTGGTGAGTAGCTACATGAGTGTCTACATGGGTTATTAGTTGGTTTTTTGAGAATCAGTAGGAGTGTCTGAGTGTCTGTATGGTTCAGTGGGGGTATTACTTAGTGCATAGATGTTTGTATGTGTTGAAGACAGCATGTGTATAGGACTGTATAGGTGGATGAGTGTGTGTATGGGTGTGTTAGTGAGTGAATGACTGTCTCAATAGTGTCTTTATGAGTAACTACATATGTTTTAAACTAGTATATGTGAGTATTAGTGTATATAAGAGAGTATATGTGAGAGTGAGAGAATGGAAGAGTTACTGTACAAATAAGTAGGTGTTTCTATAAGTGATTGTTTAAGAGAGTAAGTATGTGTAAGTTTCTGTAGAAGTAAGTGTGGTAGTGTGTGTATAACTGTATATGCAAGTAAATGGATGTTTGATACTTTGTTTGCATGTGTGACTATGTGTGTGAGTAACTCTATGGATCAGTGGCGGTGTGTAACAGGATGTATAGGTGTATGAGTAAATATGATGAGTGAGTACATGTATGAGTGACAGTATAGGGACTGTTGGTGAATGAGTGGATGTATGTGTAGATCTTGGAATTACTAAATAGGTGTGTTGTAAGTGGTATTGGTATGTCCATTGTTTTGAAAATGTTAGTTTCTATTTTTGAGTATGTGTATCAAAGGTTATATTAGGGTGAGAGGAGGTCTGCCACTCTATCACAAGGATGAAGTCATCAGTGATGTCATCAGTGATGTCATCCTGCCCTGCCATAGCAAACTACAGTGTCCCGGGGTGGGCACCGGCCCTGGGGATGGCAGTCTCCAGGGCCATCAAGGGCTCCAGGAGGGGGGCCGCACTTCCCCCCTCCCAACATTTCAAAAGCCTCGGGGAGGTGGTGGTCCCCGGGGCTGTGGGGTCCGTCACGGACCCTCCAATTATATTATTTAGAGCCCCGGGGAGGTGACAGTCCCCAGGGCGTGGGGGGGCTCAAGCCCCCCATACAGGTTTTTTTTTTAATTAAAAAAAAAAAACACAAGCCCTGGGGGGTGGCGGTCCCTGGGGCTGCGGGGGGGACATGAGCCCCCGCATATATTGTCTTAAAGCCCCAGGGGTAGCAGTCCCCGGGCCTTGGGGGGGCATTTGAGCCCCCCAACCATTTATTTACGAAACCCCGGGGTGGCGGTCCCCGGGGCTGTGGGGGGCTGTGAGACCCCCCACATATTTTTATAAAGTCCCGGGGGTGGGGGTCCCTGGGGCTGAGGGGCCTCTCTGGGCCCCCATTACAATTAAAATATTGCCCCCCGGGACTTGGCCCACCCGGTAGCCCGCGCTTCGTTGTTTTTTTTTCTCGGCAGGATCCGCGCACCCTGCACGGATTTTGCTGATTTAAAAAAAAAAAAATTGGGGAGCCCTGGGGGTCATTGTGGGACCCCCTAAGCAGGCCTAGGGGGTCAGGGGGTTTCTATCCTGCCCCCTTTTTGCGTTTTGAGCACTTGTTTTGCTGATTTCTTGTGCCTCAGTTCTACCGAGGCACTAGATGGCTGCCAACACTTCCTGGTTTGGATTGTTGACAGCCAATTAGCATAAAGCTCGTGATTGGGAGGGTGCGCGGATCCTGCACGGTTATAGCTATATATATGTGCTTTTACTTTTGATTTTCTCAGCAACTACTGAACGGATTTACACCATTTAACAAAAAGGGTTCTTTCTGAACCAAGAACTACCTATTTTGATGTGATTCCGTTCAGCAGTTCGGGCTGTAGCCATGTCTAAAGTTTCCTATGGGAAATTGCATGGGGAGAACACGTTTTGGGACCCCCTTTTTTCTCAGCCCCAGCTTGACGAATCACCCCAAAACTTTCAAGATAGGGGCGGACCGGAGCGCCCCACGAGTTGTGAAAATTTTGCGAAGATTCGTCAACCGACGCCAAAGTTATTGGAAATAGAATGTTATGACTTCCTGTGGAAAATAGGTCCTAACTATAACTACCTGCTGGCGACCGCCAGAAGGTAATATATTACCTACTGGTGATCGCCAGTAGGTAGATATAGTTAGGACCTATTTTCCATAGGAAATCCGCAACATTCTATTTGGAATAACGTTGGCGCCGATTGACGAATCTTCGCGAAATGTTCCAAACTTTTGGCCAGCTCCGGTCCGCTCCTATCCTGAAAATTTCACGGCGATTCGTCAAGCGGGGGCCAAGAAAAAAGGGGGGTCCCAAAATGCGTTTTCCCATGCCTTTTCCCATAGGACCTGTTGACGCAGCTACAGCCCAAACTGCTGAACAGAACTACACCAAATTTGGCAAAGAGGTCGTCCTCAGTTCAGACTCGTGCCTTTTGCTTAAATTGTGTAAATCCGTCCAGTAGTTCCTGAGAAAATTAGAGTTAAAAAGATAGATATAGCTATGACCTCGGAGGATCCGCGCACCCTCCCCGCACCCAGCGCGCACCCTGCTGTGCACGAGCTGTATTCTAATTGGCTGTCAACACTCCAGAATAGTAAGTGTTGGCAGCCATCTTGTGCCTCGGTAGAACCGAGGCACAAGAAACCTAAAAAAAAACGTGAAAAATGCGACAAGGGGGCAGTGTAGAAACACCCTGACCCCCTAGGCCTGCTCACGGGGTCCCACAAGGACTCCCAGGGCGAATTTTTTTTTTTTTAAAACAAAAAATCGGCGAGATTCGCTCACCCAGCGCAAATTTTGGCCGACATTTTTTTTTAAAATTCAGCGCGGGCTCCCGCACTGAATATTCAATTTTGTCCTTGGGGGCATAATTTACAAAAAAAGTGTGGGGGGTCCCAATCCCCCCCACACTGCCCTGGGGACCGCCACCCCTCGGGGCTTCATTACCATAGGTGGGGGGGCTCGCAGCCCCCCCAGCCCTGTGGACCGCCACCCCCGGGGCTTAAAATGATTTGATGTGGGGGGACTACGAATTCCGATTTACTCACCTGTTATCAGGAGAGAACCCAGTGCTGCATCTTTTAGACCAGCACTGACCCTGAAAAGTAATTCTAAGCGTACTTACCAGTGACTTGTATTTCCTTCCATAGGAATCCATTGTGTGGTTTTCAGCAGAAAAGTTTCCAAGTGTCCATTTTTGAAACGTACAAATATTCCTCTAAAATCAGCCGAACTACGAATTCCGATTTACTCCCCTGTTATCAGGAGAGAACCCAGTGCTGCATCTTTTAGACCAGCACTGACCCTGAAAAGTAATTCTAATCGTACTTACCAGTAACTTGTATTTCCTTTCATAGGAATCCATTGTGTGGTTTTCAGCAGAAAAGTTTCCAAGTGTCCATGTTTGAAACCTACAAATATTCCTCTAAAATCAGCCGAACTACGAATTCCGATTTACTCCCCTGTTATCAGGAGAGAACCCAGTGCTGCATCTTTTAGACCAGCACTGACCCTGAAAAGTAATTCTAAGCGTACTTACCAGTAACTTGTATTTCCTTCCATAGGAATGCATTGTTTGGTTTTAAGTAGAAAAGTTTCTAAGTGTCTATTTTCACAAACTAAAAATATTCCTAAAAAATCGTCTGTATGACGTAAACACATTCTTTCAACTGTTTACAGGAGATTCACCTGTGCTGGATCCAGGATCCACCTCTGAGTAAGAAAAAGTAACGATAACAGTACTTACCTGCTAAATGAATTTTCTGCCGTAGGATAACATTGGTGATTCTATGTGAACATTTTTCTATGTGTCAACTTTTAAAATACAATAATAATCCTTGAAAATCACTACTGTAACTAAAACGCTTTTACTCAACTGTTTACAGGAGACGTCCAAGGACTGAAACTAGCATCCAGTCCTGTGGTTAGAAAAGTAATCCATAAAGTAACTATTTGCATTTGACTAGAAATTCACATTGAGCTCACTGTTGCTTTGTGTTTGAAATTGTTTTGCCCATTGCAACCACCGTAACTACTGTACTTAAAAGTCTATTGCCTATTTGCAAAGTATTTAAACTAAAGTAATTCATTCTGAGAAAGTATATTTTGTATTGTAATGTATAATGTAATTAAAAAAATAAAATATCTAAAAATAAACAGTTTAAACAATGTAGTAAATCAGTATCAAAAAAATCAGTATAACAATTAATACATTAAAAATTGTCATTTACAAAACCTTTGAAATTCACTGAAAAAACAATAGGTTTCAGTCCTGATATAGTTAGGAATTAGCATTTAAAAAACCTTTCAAATTCACTGAAAAAAACCATAGGTTTCAGGCCTGATATTGTTAGGAATTAGCATTTAAAAAACCTGCGAAATTCACTGAAAAAAAACATAGGTTTCAGGCCTGATATAGTTAGGAATTAGCATTTTAAAAACCTTAGAAATTCAATGAAAAAACAATAGGTTTTAGGGGTGTTATAGTTAGCTGGACATTTCACTCAACCAAAACCATTGAAATTCCTCCGATATAGTTAGTTGTACTAACTACATCTCGTGCGCCCGCAATCCACTGCTGATGATGCCACATATTACATCATTCATGACATGGTCAGTGACATCACTGATGACATCTCAAATGACATCACTGATGACATCACTGATGACATCATCCACGTGACAATCAGATACACCTCATCATACACTAGTATAACCTTTCATCACTCACTGTAAAATAGAGATTGCCAGATTTAAAACCATTGACATGCCAATACAAGTTTCTAAACACCCACTCAGTGATTCCTAGATCTATACACACATCTAATCACTTACCTATAGATTCACTCATACATGCTGTCAATGATCAATAGCACACTATCAAATATACTTATACACCTATATCGACATTACTCGCCAGCACACATCCTAATCACTTATGAAGTCATCCAACTCACTTATGCAAACAATGGATCATACATGAAATGAAATGAAATGAAATGAAAGAAGCATTTATAGAGCGCATGGCTACCCTAAGGCCTCCCAGCGCTAAGAACCAGACGACCAGAGGCAGATTAAATTATACCGTAGGAAAAAGATGCGTCTTCAGAAGCCGTCGAAAGGGCAGGTATTCCTCCTCCAAATGGATGGAGTCTGGGAGGGTGTTCCATGTCTTAGAAGCGACATAAGAGAAACAGCGTCCTCCACATCTGGTCCTGACAATTCTCGGTACCATAGCAAGGCGCTTATTTCCAGAGCGAAGGTGCCTCCTTGGATGGTATGGAGAAACTATGAAGGATTAGAGGGCCATTCGCGGCCATGATCTTGTGCGTGACACAGAGGGCCTTGAATTTAATCCTTTCTAAGACAGGAAGCCAGTGCAATTGTCTAATTGCTCTTTTTGCTGATTCTCTCCGCGAAATTTGCAAGAGAATTCTTGCCGCACAGTTCTGGACCTTCTGTAGTATGCCTATTGTGGACTGGGGGGCTCCTAAATATAGGGCATTAGCGTAATCCAGACGTGACAGAATCAGTGCCTGGAGGAGTAATCTTTTTGCATGAAACGGGAGAAGAGGCAGGATCTTTCGTGCTGACTTCAAAATCCCGAAGCAGCACCCAGCTACCTTGTTAGCCTGTGTCTTCATGTCTAGTCTTGCATCCAGCCAGACTCCTAAGCTCTTGATGTGGTTTTTAGGACTAGGCGGGTTTCCCATACAACTAGGCCATGCCAACGGCATGTCTGGAGGCAAAGGTTTTCCCAGCAGCATAAGGTCTGTTTTTGCTCCATTAAGCTGGAGGCAGGACTCTTTCATCCAGACGGATATTTCCTCAAGGCATCTGGAAAGATTACTTCCTGGCTGTCCTGGGTCTTTAAGGGAGACAATCAGCTGGGTGTCATCGGCATACGTAACAATTTGTATGCCGAATGCCTCCACAATTTTGGCTAAAGGACACATGTAAATATTAAAAAGAGTGGGGCTGAGTGATGAGCCCTGAGGCACTCCACTCTTCAAAGGCACATTCCTGGAAGTCACATTCTCCTCGAAGAGCTGGAATGTGCGGCCTTCCAGAAAGGAGGCTATCCATCTCAGTGCGGTACCATTCATCCCCATCTCGTGACATCTTGCAATGAGAATTTGATGGTTGACGGTATCAAAAGCCGCACTGAGATCAAGGAGGATTATTGCAGCTGATCCTCCTGAGTCCATAATTTTCCTTGCCTCCTCCACCACGGCAATCATGGCGGTTTCAGTGCCCTGACGAGATCTGAAACCAGTCTGTGTCAAGTGCAAACAGTCACGTTCCTCCAGATAAGTGGAAAGGGTAGTATTGACGTACTTCTCTGCTATTTTGGCTATTCCCGGGAGCAGGGAGATAGGGCGATAGTTGGCCATTACCTCCGGGTCTGATCCAGGTTTTTTTAGCAAGGCCTTTACCATCGCTTCCTTCCATAGTGAGGGGACCTTGCCTGTTGCCAGTGAGGAGTTAATAAGAGTTGCGATAACGGGGGCTACTTCTGGGGCAACCTTTTGCAACACCGTAGGGGGCGCCTGGTCTTTTGGGGAGCCTGATTTAAGTTTATTAAGTAAGGACATCGCTGTATCTGAGTCCAAGGGGGGGAAAGATTCCAAGCTCTGATCTCGACGGTCTCTAGTTTCTTCCGTCAGAGCATCAAGGTCAAAAGTGGCGACTGCCGAGAAGGCTGAGTAAATCGCCTGTACCTTATCCTGGAAATACTCTGCTAAATTGTTACAGCGACCTTGTACATCAGTGGGTCATTGTGGTGAATGGAGGGGTAGTCAGGGATTTAAAAATTTAAAAAATTTCTCTAGGGGAGTTAGGTGCTGCTAAAATCTTTGCTTCATAAAACTTGGATTGTGTTTTCGTAATCTCGGCTTTATACAATTTTAGTGCATCGCGGTAGACTTTCTTTTTTTCAAGTGAAAAGTCTTTCCTCCACTGTCTCTCAAGTTGCTTACAGTTCCGTTTGAGATCTCTCAGCTCCATGGTGAACCAAGCAACTTTTTTTGGGCCCTTTTTAATGTCCCTGAGTTTTATAGGTGCTAATACGTCCAGTGAAGTTTTAATCCAGAGATTGAATTGTAAATTTGCTTTTTCAGGGTCAGGGTCGAGACGGGGACGTGTTTCTTTGAGAATGGCAGCCCATTCTTCCATAGAACTATTAGACCAATTCCGGTTCAGAATTTTGGAGTGGCTTTCAGCCTTCCTACTCGTGAAGGCTGACCAGGAGAATGAAATTAGATAATGGTCCGTCCAGGGGAGCGGCTGGGGGTCGTCTACCTGGATGCGGGTATTGGTAAAAATCGGGTCCAGCAGGTGTCCTTTGACGTGAGTTGGACCCGTCACTTTCTGGGAAAGGAGTAGCACCTCTAAGGCGTCCGATACTTCCTCCACATAAGTGGCGGCGCGGGATTCAAGGTGTAGGTTAAGGTCTCCCAGAACAGTGAAGTTCGGCAGGGAGCTGACCAGTAAAGATGTATTATCCACCAAGTCCCCAAGAAAAGATCCAATCGCACCTGGGGGTCGCTATATATTAACATGCCTGAGAAGGTACATGTGGGTGTAAATTTAATTGAAAAGGAGCAACTTTCGCAGTCCCGGATGAGCCCGTCCGAGATCCTACAGCTAAAAGAATCCCTATGAATAATGGCAAGCCCTCCACCTCTAGTAAGGGAGCGATCTTGCCTTTGGATGGTGTAGCCTTGGGGGAGTGCCTGAACAACCGCTGAATTAGACCAGTCCGTAAGCCAGGTCTCAGTGAGAAACATTACATCCGGGCTGGTATCTTCTAAAAGCAGTCTCATTTCTAGCGAATGTTTTGGTAGTGAACGGCAGTTTACCAGCTTCATTTTGAAATCAGAGTTTACAGGACATATCTTTCCTGCCTGTTCCTCTGGGTTCAGGGAGAAATTGCATTGAGCGCAGTGAGTCTGGTCAAAGGGGGGGCCCAAGCAATGGTGACATTTATGTGTGCCACAAAGTTTTCTTAACTGATCGGATGTATAGGGGCGCAGTGCTACAGCAGCGGGAGCAGGGGTCATGGCCTCTGGTCTCGGTCGGGCGCAGACGGGCGGAGACGGGCTTGCCTTTTACTTAGCTATTCACCTATAAAAACATCACTTCATCTATTCATATAGCTAATCGCTCATACCTAGTGTGTTTTAAAATCACTATTACAACTATACAGTTATCCATACAGTAACTCATACAATCACTGTGTCTTATCTATACTTATTTATATACAACAACTGACACATACACTGGCTTTTATTTTTCTAGTGTGTTGGACATGTACCATTGAGACATATATTTGCTCATCGCCACACCCATAAAGATATTCACTCACCCAAACAACTGTTATAACATGTAGTTTTAACTTCATATACCTACTGAATCAACTATTCACACATCTTTGGGCAGTCACACACCCCCACCGAACCACACACACATTCACTCTCCCATACAAATAGTCAGTTAACTAATCAATAAATAATATAGACTTTCACGTAGCTAGTAACCAACGAGTGCAGCAGTTTATACAACAACTGACAAAGTGATACAGATATTCACACAGTTTAGTCACTATCCAATATATTTAGTGAGACACTATAAATTAGTCGATCACATTGCTATTAAATCCTCCATCCAGATATTTATATTTATATATCCACTCATTCTTCAATGCAAATTGCTATATATATAATACATATTTAAATAACGAACCAAACCACATTCTCTGGATGATGTCATCAGTGATGTCATCAGTGATGTCATTTGAGATGTCATCAGTGATGTCACTGACCATGTCATGAATGATGTAATATGTGACATCATCAGCAGTGGATTGCGGGCGCGCGAGATATAACCTATTGTTTTTTTCAGTGAATTTCTAAGGTTTTTTAACTGCTAATTCCTAACTATATCAGGCCTGAAACCTATGGTTTTTTCAGTGAATATATATATATATCTATATATATATATATATATATATATATATATATTTTGTATACCAATGGCCCTTAAGCATTCGGGAGGGCTCATGACAGCTTTCTGCCAGCAGGCAGTATGATGTAGCCTTTCTTCCTTCTCCACCTTTACATTCATCTGGCCAACGCGTTTCAAGGAAAACCTCTTCTGCAAGGGCCCCAAACTTCACAACTCAGGCTCGTATTGCTTTGATTATTTCCGGTTTATTTAAGGTAAATCCAGCCCCCAGTGGGCGTCTGCAAAGTGCACAACTCTTGATGCCTGATGGGACATAGAGTCCCTAATACGAGAGTTAGTGTTCTATTTGAGTAAATTGAGTTGTTGGTTTGCATTTAAATTTCATTATTTCCTGTAGTAGGACGTGGGTAAGTCGGGCAGGCTAATTAGCATATTGAACGCTGTGCCGATCCGCTCAGACAGTTCGAAGCAGCAGCCTCTCCCAGCTGATTGAAAGTGTAACTGCCAGCTGGTGATGGAGCACCTCCCCACGGCTGGGCTGCCGTGTCCGAATGTTGTATACCAATGGCCCTTAAGCATTCGGGAGGGCTCACGACAGCGTTCTGCCAGCAGGCAGTATGATGCAGCCTTTCTTCCTTCTCCACCTTTACATTCATCTGGCCAACGCGTTTCAAGGAAAACCTCTTCTTCAAGGGCCCCAAACTTCACAACTCAGGCTCGTATTGCTTTGATTATTTCCTGTTTATTTAAGGTAAATCCAGCCCCCAGTGGGCGTCTGCAAAGTGCACAACTCTTGATCACTGATGGGACATAGAGTCCCTAATACGAGAGTTAGTGTTCTATTTGAGTAAATTGAGTTGTTGGTTTGCATTTAAATTTCATTATTTCCTGTAGTAGGACGTGGGTAAGTCGGGCAGGCTAATTAGCATATTGAATGCTGTGCCGATCCGCTCAGACAGTTCGAAGCAGCAGCCTCTCCCAGCTGATTGAAAGTGTAACTGCCAGCTGGTGATGGAGCACCTCCCCACGGCTGGGCTACCGTGTCCGAATTTTGTATACCAATGGCCCTTAAGCATTCGGGAGGGCTCACGACAGCGTTCTGCCAGCAGGCAGTATGATGCAGCCTTTCTTCCTTCTCCACCTTTACATTCATCTGGCCAACGCGTTTCAAGGAAAACCTCTTCTTCAAGGGCCTCAAACTTCACAACTCAGGCTCGTATTGCTTTGATTATTTCCGGTTTATTTAAGGTAAATCCAGCCCCCAGTGGGCGTCTGCAAAGTGCACAACTCTTGATGCCTGATGGGACTTAGAGTCCCTAATACGAGAGTTAGTGTTCTATTTGAGTAAATTGAGTTGTTGGTTTGCATTTAAATTTCATTATTTCCTGTAGTAGGACGTGGGTAAGTCGGGCAGGCTAAATAGCATATTGAACGCTGTGCCGATCCGCTCAGACAGTTCGAAGCAGCAGCCTCTCCCAGCTGGTTGAAAGTGTAACTGCCAGCTGGTGATGGAACACCTCCCCACGGCTGGGCCGCCGTGTCCGAATTTTGTATACCAATGGCCCTTAAGCATTCGGGAGGGCTCACGACAGCGTTCTGCCAGCAGGCAGTATGATGCAGCCTTTCTTCTTTCTCCACCTTTACATTCATCTGGCCAATGCGTTTCAAGGAAAACCTCTTCTTCAAGGGCCCCAAACTTCACAACTCAGGCTCGTATTGCTTTGATTATTTCCGGTTTATTTAAGGTAAATCCAGCCCCCAGTGGGCGTCTGCAAAGTGCACAACTCTTGATGCCTGATGGGATATAGAGTCCCTAATACGAGAGTTAGTGTTCTATTTGAGTAAATTGAGTTGTTGGTTTGCATTTAAATTTCATTATTTCCTGTAGTAGGACGTGGGTAAGTCGGGCAGGCTAATTAGCATGTTGAACGCTGTGCCGATCCGCTCAGACAGTTCGAAGCAGCAGCCTCTCCCAGCTGATTGAAAGTGTAACTGCCAGCTGGTGATGGAACACCTCCCCACGGCTGGGCTGCCATGTCCGAATTTTGTATACCAATGGCCCTTAAGCATTTGGGAGGGCTCACAACAGCATTCTGCCAGCAGGCAGTATGATGCAGCCTTTCTTCCTTCTCCACCTTTACATTCATCTGGCCAACGCGTTTCAAGGAAAACCTCTTCTTCAAGGGCCCCAAACTTCATAACTCATGCTCGTATTGCTTTGATTATTTCCGGTTTATTTAAGGTAAATCCAGCCCCCAGTGGGCGTCTGCAAAGTGCACAACTCTTGATGCCTGATGGGACATAGAGTCCCTAATACGAGAGTTAGTGTTCTATTTGAGTAAATTGAGTTGTTGGTTTGCATTTAAATTTCATTATTTCCTGTAGTAGGACGTGGGTAAGTCGGGCAGGCTAATTAGCATATTGAACACTGTGACGATCCGCTCAGACAGTTCGAAGCAGCAGCCTCTCCCAGCTGATTGAAAGTGTAACTGCCAGCTGGTGATGGAGCACCTCCCCACGGCTGGGCTGCCGTGTCCGAATTTTGTATACCAATGGCTCTTAAGCATTCGGGAGGGCTCACGACAGCGTTCTGCCAGCAGGCAGTATGATGCAGCCTTTCTTCCTTCTCCACCTTTACATTCATCTGGCCTACGCGTTTCAAGGAAAACCTCTTTTTCAAGGGCCCCAAACTTCACAACTCAGGCTCGTATTGCTTTGATTATTTCTGGTTTATTTAAGGTAAATCCAGTCCCCAGTGGGCGTCTGCAAAGTGCACAACTCTTGATGCCTGATGGGACATAGAGTGCCTAATACAAGAGTTAGTGTTCTATTTGAGTAAATTGAGTTGTTGGTTTGCATTTAAATTTCATTATTTCCTGTAGTAGGACGTGGGTAAGTCGGGCAGGCTAATTAGCATATTGAACGCTGTGCCGATCCGCTCAGACAGTTCGAAGCAGCAGCCTCTCCCAGCTAATTGAAAGTGTAACTGCCAGCTGGTGATGGAGCACCTCCCCACGGCTGGGCCGCCGTGTCCGAATTTTGTATACCAATGGCCCTTAAGCATTCGGGAGGGCTCACGACAGCGTTCTGCCAGCAGGCAGTATGATGCAGCCTTTCTTCTTTCTCCACCTTTACATTCATCTGGCCAATGCGTTTCAAGGAAAACCTCTTCTTCAAGGGCCCCAAAC
Organism: Triturus cristatus; assembly: GCF_964204655.1. NCBI lineage: Eukaryota > Metazoa > Chordata > Amphibia > Caudata > Salamandridae > Triturus > Triturus cristatus. Next base: position 519,001,516 of record NC_140588.1, read on the forward strand.
TTCACAACTCAGGCTTGTATTGCTTTGATTATTTCCGGTTTATTTAAGGTAAATCCAGCCCCCAGTGGGCGTCTGCAAAGTGCACAACTCTTGATGCCTGATGGGATATAGAGTCCCTAATACGAGAGTTAGTGTTCTATTTGAGTAAATTGAGTTGTTGGTTTGCATTTAAATTTCATTATTTCCTGTAGTAGGACGTGGGTAAGTCGGGCAGGCTAATTAGCATGTTGAACGCTGTGCCGATCCGCTCAGACAGTTCGAAGCAGCAGCCTCTCCCAGCTGATTGAAAGTGTAACTGCCAGCTGGTGATGGAACACCTCCCCACGGCTGGGCTGCCATGTCCGAATTTTGTATACCAATGGCCCTTAAGCATTTGGGAGGGCTCACAACAGCATTCTGCCAGCAGGCAGTATGATGCAGCCTTTCTTCCTTCTCCACCTTTACATTCATCTGGCCAACGCGTTTCAAGGAAAACCTCTTCTTCAAGGGCCCCAAACTTCATAACTCATGCTCGTATTGCTTTGATTATTTCCGGTTTATTTAAGGTAAATCCAGCCCCCAGTGGGCGTCTGCAAAGTGCACAACTCTTGATGCCTGATGGGACATAGAGTCCCTAATACGAGAGTTAGTGTTCTATTTGAGTAAATTGAGTTGTTGGTTTGCATTTAAATTTCATTATTTCCTGTAGTAGGACGTGGGTAAGTCGGGCAGGCTAATTAGCATATTGAACACTGTGACGATCCGCTCAGACAGTTCGAAGCAGCAGCCTCTCCCAGCTGATTGAAAGTGTAACTGCCAGCTGGTGATGGAGCACCTCCCCACGGCTGGGCTGCCGTGTCCGAATTTTGTATACCAATGGCTCTTAAGCATTCGGGAGGGCTCACGACAGTGTTCTGCCAGCAGGCAGTATGATGCAGCCTTTCTTCCTTCTCCACCTTTACATTCATCTGGCCTACGCGTTTCAAGGAAAACCTCTTTTTCAAGGGCCCCAAACTTCACAACTCAGGCTCGTATTGCTTTGATTATTTCTGGTTTATTTAAGGTAAATCCAGTCCCCAGTGGGCGTCTGCAAAGTGCACAACTCTTGATGCCTGATGGGACATAGAGTGCCTAATACAAGAGTTAGTGTTCTATTTGAGTAAATTGAGTTGTTGGTTTGCATTTAAATTTCATTATTTCCTGTAGTAGGACGTGGGTAAGTCGGGCAGGCTAATTAGCATATTGAACGCTGTGCCGATCCGCTCAGACAGTTCGAAGCAGCAGCCTCTCCCAGCTAATTGAAAGTGTAACTGCCAGCTGGTGATGGAGCACCTCCCCACGGCTGGGCTGCCGTGTCCGAATTTTGTATTCCAATGGCCCTTAAGCATTCGGGAGGGCTCACGACAGCGTTCTGCCAGCAGGCAGTATGATGCAGCCTTTCTTCCTTCTCCACATCATCAGCAGTGGATTGCGGTAGCGCGAGATGTAGTTAGTACAACTAACTATATCGGAGGAATTTCAATGGTTTTGTTCGAGTGAAATGTCCAGCTAACTATAACACCCCTAAAACCTATTGTTTTTTTCAGTGAATTTTTAAGGTTTTTAAAAATGCCAATTCCTAACTATATCAGGCCTGAAACCTATGGTTTTTTCAGTGAATTTCGCAGGTTTTTTAAATGCTAATTCCTAACTATATCAGGCCTGAAACCTATGGTTTTTTCAGTGAATATATATATATAAGCACACAGACAGTTGAAAAACAACAGATTTTATGAAAAAACTAACACCAAGACTTATAATGACAGTATATTGGTTACCTGGGAAAAACTATCAGCCTGGCAAGGAGAAGGAATAATTACGTGGGAGGAATATTTATATCTAAAGAAAGATTATCCTAAACTTCCGATTATATATTTCCTCCCCAAAGTACACAAAAATCCTACTGTTCCCCCAGGGAGACCCATTGTTTCATCTGTGGGAAGTGTTTTCGAAAATATCTCTAAGTACGTAGATTATTTCTTGCAGAACTATGTTACCAAACTCCCCTCATACGTTAGAGATACTAAAGACTTTTTATGTAAACTTGAGAATATACAATGGCAAACCAACTATATTTTTATCACTATGGATGTTTCCAGCTTATATACCATCATTGATCTTGATCAGGGGATTCGTGCGTGTACCCATTTTCTGAATGAAAGAAATATCATGTATTCTGAACATACAAAGATGCTCATTGATATGATGTTACTATGTCTACAGAATAACATTTTTATGTTCAATGGTGAACTGTACAGACAGACCCTAGGGACCGCCATGGGTACTTGCTTTGCCCCTAGCTTTGCTAACCTCTTTTTAGGCCTATGGGAAGAGGAGGTGAGAAAAGATGTTGACCTCTCTCAGCACCTCAAAAAAGTTAATACATGGCTGCGTTACATAGACGATCTTTTTGTAATATGGGAGGGGAGCGAGGAAGAAGCAGTCGAGTTTATCCAGCAACTCAATAACAACACACTTAACATTGTATTGACATATAACATCAACAAGGAGGAAATAGATTTCCTTGATGTCAAAGTTAGAGCTGTCAACAATACACTTGAGACTAAACTGTTTCGGAAAGAAACTGCAGGTAACAGTATTCTACACGCTCACAGTCACCACCCAGAAACACTCAAGTGGAGTATACCATATGGGGAGTTACTGAGAGCAAGAAGAAATTGCAGTACTGATACCAACTATAAAATTGAAGAAATGATCATGCTGGATCGGTTTAGAGAGCGTGGTTACCCTAAATGGGTACTAGACAGAGCTGTCTCTAAACTCAAAGATATAGACAGAAAAAGTACCCTGAAAACTAAAGAGAAGACTGTAGAATCATCAGAGACACGAGTTATTCTTACATACAACAGTAGCTCGAGCAGAATAAAGAAAATTCTTAATGACAACTGGAATATCCTTAAAAGTGACAATATAGTAGGTCCTGCCATTAGCAATAGACCGAAAATCACATATAGGAAAGGACGGAGTCTAAGAAACATCCTGATGCACAGGGATATCACTGAACCACACCTTACATCCATGCACAACCTCAAGGGTTTTTATCCTTGTGGTCACTGTAAGGCCTGTAAAACAAGTCATATGGTCAATGAATTCAGTGTACCACATACTCCTAAGAAAAATACCATATCACAATTCCTCACGTGTAGTTCCACCTATGCCATATATGTGCTAGTTTGCCCATGCCAGAAATGGTATGTGGGGAGCACTACTCATATGGCCAAGAAAAGGGTCCTAGAACACCTTAGGGCCATAAATAACAAAGATAGCCATTACCCAGTGGCTAGACACTTTGCTGAGTATCATTTATCCAACAGTTCATTACTCAAGTACTTTGTAATTGAACAAGTAGTGGGCAGTGGAAGAGGTGGTAACAGGGAGTTGGTACTCAGAAAAAGAGAATCCAAATGGATCTTAAATCTTGAGACTAAGTACCCGCTAGGACACAATATAGATGAGGAGTTAGCGACACATCTAATGGAGCATTGACATGTTTTTTCGCTCTCTCTGCTAAGTTTCAAGATGTATGGTTTGATGTTTTTGATGCTCATGAATCTGTAAATACTGTATGATACAACTGTAATTGTCATTTTTCTATTTTATTATCTTTTCTAAACTTTGTTCTTTTTCCTTCTCTTCACAGGAGGAAAGGAAGGGGCCCTTTGGGTATTCTCTACACGTCACGGGTCACCTACCCTTTTCTTCACTATCCCCAGAAGAAAACATCACCATGTATAGATAAGATTTTCTACTCACTTTTTTACAGTATTTTGGATAGTGCTTTTCTAACTTTTTGTTTTTGTTGTTGCCAGTACTGAGAACAGTGCTAGACATGGGTTTGCGTCTGTGATTCTGTCTTAGATCACTTGCTTTTCTGAGCAGTAAGAGTGTTATAACCTGTTGGGACATTTTTTAACACTGCTGTAGCATTAGGCCACTTGGCGCCAGTATTAGCTATCAGCTTTGATTTTGATTTTTATCTTGTTTATTCCACTTGCTGGTACATTGGTGGCATAGATTTAGGGCTTTCAGTTGTAGATGCGCTAAGCCACTTGGCTGTTATCTTTATCCCTCTATCTTTCTTTTTACTTTTTTACTTTTTTCCTTTCACTATGAGGAAATGGCAATAGACTGTACACAGTTATTGTAAACTAGGATCTTTCCTATGTTTTCTTGTGCACTATGCACCCATATGCAATCATGCCATTTTCATTTATTGTATACATGAATGTACCTGTGGACATTACAAGATGGCCGACAAACTTCTAGCACGGAAGTACACTTGCTGTAATGCTGTCCTATGTTTATGTCTAGTACCCTTCACTATGTAATGGGTGTTTTGTATTCGGCTCTTCGTGTGATCAAGGAAGTTTGACTTCCGAAACGCGTAGCCTGTACCTCTATTAAATATCCTCCTTGAACTCCTGAGAGCGCGTATTATTGCATTTTGGATCAGAGTATTTCGCCAGCTGTGCCTTACTGGCTTCACGCGCCACCGATCAACGGGCGGAGCTTCCAGGAAAGGCGAAATTCATTTCAGAATATATATATATATATATATATATATATATATATATATATATATATATATCCAAGCTTAACTGCTCCTGCCACTCCCGATTACCACACAGCGGCGGTACGGCGAAGAAGGAGGCGCACAGAACTTCAGGCAAAGTCTAGTTTATTTAGACCCAGCACAACGCGTTTCGGGCTGAAAAGCCCTTGTTCACGTGCAAAATGCAAACATGCCATCTTGGTTTTTATTTTCTAGAGTGAACACACCCCTTGACTAACATCACAGGTCACCTGATCATAGATACAGAGCAAAGACTACATTTTCGTTGATTTGTACAGTTACGACTAAATCCACATGCATATCTTTATATCACATATACATTTCATTTTTAAACATATACATCCATTAAAATTCCATATAAATATGTGCAAATAACTTATTTTCTTTTCCCTTTTTTTTTCCACTAACATTAATTTAGTGAAAAATATATGTATAACTGGATAAATTCATCAAATGCTATCAGAATGCAGTCTTATCAAATCTCATATCACCGGATAAATCCTTGTATGGTCATGTGTTAAACTTTATATATTTACCATTATGTTCTTTCTACTTTTTTTCTTTTCTACTATTCTCCTTATGCTAAACCCTGTGCTAATGTGTGCAAAAGAGTGCACAGATAAAGTGCTCAAATAGGCAACATTTAATTATATACATAGTTGATCCGAATAAATCTAACATAAATGCAAAAAATATATGTAAAAATCTTTATATCAATAACAGTAAAATGTCCACCAGGGACAAAGTACTCTTAAAAACATCCAAAAAAAATTACAAAAACGCATTTAAAAGAATCTTTTTTCATTAAAATCAGATCATGAGGGAAAATACAGGACATTTTTAATTCATCAATGTTTCTTCAATATTTACAGATTGCTTTACTATATCTAGACATATTTGAAATAACAGTTAAAACCAGTTTTTAAATATGTCCATCTCAATTATATAAAATTATGCATATCATCTGTAGTGTTTAAACCGTTAGGCCATTTACAATCGAACTCTAAAACGAATTTTGTCTCTAATTGCCTTAGCTGGCATTCCCTATTACCTCCGTTTCTGGATTTCGCCACCGCATTAATGACATAATATAAAAGGCAATTAATATCATTGTCATGAGTTCGTTTAAAATGTCGCGCCACAGGATATGCAGGATCGCTGTGGAGAAAGGCTCTTATATGCTGCAGTATTCTGACGTGCACCTGCAGCTTTGTACTACCAATGTAGTTAAGCCCACAGGTGCACGTCAGAACATATACGGCATATTCAGTTTTACAATTGTATGAACCTTGAATGGAAAAAGGAAATCTACTAAAGGGAGTTGAATATTCAGTCATATTACGGCCAAATTTACATGCTCTACAAGTTGCACATTTTCTGAACCCATTAGCCAGTTGTAGCCAGGAAACAGCCTTTCTTGTTTCAGGTGACACCTTGTGTAAGGTAGAGCCCATAGTACGTCCACGTCTAAATGTAATGATAGGGACATCTGACATTCCATTGCGGAGAATATTGTCGGTAAGTAGTATTGGCCAATGTTTGTTGACGATAGATCTTATTTTACGTTCTTCTCTGTTATACGTTGTAATCAGCCTGGGGGTATTCATTATTTTATATGAAGAATGAGATACAGGTTCTCTTTTCTCATTATTTTGTGGGTCTAAAAGGCTTGTTCTTGTTTGTTTATTGGCCTTCCCTATTGCATCAGCAATTATTTTGTCTGAATATCCTCTGGCTTTTAATCTGCCCACCAAGTCAACCTGGCATAAATTAAAGTCCTCATCATTGCTGCAAATACGTTTTAATCTTAAAATTTCACGGTACGGAATGCTAGCAATGAGGTGTTTGGGATGAGAACTAGTGGCATGCAAAGTAATGTTGCCAGATGTTGGTTTCCTATATAAAGTGCTTTCAATTGTACCATTACTGACATACAACCTTACGTCCAAAAATTCCATCTGACTTTTATGTATATGGGAAGTGAATTTAAGATTTAGAGAATTTTTATTAATCTCATCTACAAATCTATGGGCCTCTTTTTCACCTCCCCTCCATAAAATGAAAACATCATCAATGTATCTCAAATACATAACAATATGAGATTCATATAGCGCCTGGTGAGTGGTTTTGAGGACCCACTCCTCCCACCAGCCAACATGCAAGCATGCATAGCTGGGGGAGAAGCAAGCCCCCATCGCCACACCTCTCACTTGTTTGAAAATATCTTTATCAAAAAGAAAAATGTTATTATTTAGGCACCAACTTATGAGCTCAAGAATCATTTTGTTATGTTCATAAAATGTACTGGTTCAGTTATCCAAAAAGTGTTTGACTGCTCTCATACCATGTGTGTGATCTATACTCGTATATAGAGATTCTATATCGAGGGTAATCAAGCATAGATCATCTGTCCAATGCACATTTTCAATCTTTTTTAGAAAGTCACCAGTATCTCTCACATAACTTGGCAACTCCTTTACCAAATTTTGCAGAAAGAAATCTATGTACTGGCCAACATTTTCCCCCAAGCTGTTAATTGCCGAGATAATGGGCCTACCGGGGACAGGAAAAATATTTTTATGCAGTTTGGGAATCAAATATAAAACTGGTAGTACCGGAAATTCATTGTACATGAACTTATATTCTTCATTGGAAATTAGGCCTTGTCCTTTCCATAGTGCAAGGTATTTCAGCAATGTAATCTTGGCTTTTTCATATTCTTTGGTATTAGATTTTGTGTAGCAGCTTGCTTCATTAAGTTGTCTTAATGCTTCTAAAACATAATCTTTTTTAGGCCACAAAAACAAATTACCTCCCTTATCAAATTTTTTTATAATAACCTCATGATTTTTGTCAAGCTTTTTCACCAACTCATTATACGCCCGTTTTAAAAAAAATAGATTTCTCTCTTTTCTATTTTTATGCACAGTGTGATTTAATTTTTTCAGATCATTTATAATCATGTCATGAAATACATCTATGCTATCTTTTGGCATGAGTGGTACAAAACATGATTTAGACTTAAAAGGACTGATCCCAGCACCTTTTTGCAAGTGATTTATTTTTCTGAGTATTTCCTGTGTTGCCATATCATTCTCATCTTGTGACGTTGTTTCATCATTAAGTTCATGCAACAAAAGCAAATTAGGAATGTCTGATGCAGCAAGACTAGCCTCTGTTATGTCTTCTTGTCCCGTTATTATGACACTTTTCTCTTTGTGTGATTGAAGGGCAAAGAATTTCTTCAATTTTAGCTTTCAAATGTAGCAATATACATCAATTTGTGTTCGTGCATAATCAAAATCATCCCCAGGACAATAATTAAGACCGAGGGCAAGTAATTGTTCTTCCGCTTTCGTAAGTGTCACTGTAGACAGATTAACAACGCTGTTATCTTTTATCTCCGTGTTTTCTGTTGCCATTGAATTTTCTTTTTTGTATTTTTGTTTCCATCTTTTCCGCTGTTCACGTCTCCTTTTTGTCCTTCGGCATCTGCTAATCTTCTTTGTCTCAGCCGAAGTGGCCGGAGTCTCTCCTCCACTAAAAAATCCAATTCCTGTCCCACACTTAATTTTGTTTTTCTCGTATTTGTTAATTCTGTCTCTAGACTTGATTCACTAGTCAGTGACGCTGTTTCTCATTTGAATCATCTTCATTTATTTGCACATTTTTTGTTGTTTCATTACTTGTGATCTTATCACTGAACTGCTGCCTTTTCATTGAATCAAACTTACGTGAGAAAGTAAAAATGTGTCAATTTTCATAGTCCGCCAAATCTCGGGCGAACTTATTCACTTTTCTCAATTTAATTTTTTCTTCATGTTTTTTCATTCTTTCTTGCATTGCTTCTTTAAGTTTTACAATTTGCTCTGTTGCCTCAACTTTATCTAATTCACTATTAATTTCTTCAATTTCCTTCAAGATTTCAACACGATCGATATCAGCATATTTAATTAGGATATTGACCAGGTTCATGGAGGCTGTCAGGTTGCTCTCACCCCACTCCCGTAACATATTGGGGTTAGGCCTGTCGAAACTAGGCGCCAAAAGGATACGTAAACCCCTCGGCACTCTTCCGACTTCAGCGTATTTGGAAAGCGACCTGTGTTCCCACCATTTTGTTATCTCCAATTTACGTTTCTTCTCCAGATTTTTTAGCAAAGCTTTAATGTCTGAGCCCTTATCATTTCCTGAACTGGCGGCATTTATTGTATTACGTATCGTACTCATCAGATTGCCGAATAACTCCTCAGCCGCCATTTCTCTTTCCCTCATTTCTGCCGCTGACATTATGGGTCGTATTATAAATATCTCTTTTTTTTTTGCAGAAAGCCCGATAGCTTTTTATTTTGCAAACTTCTGCCTTCCGTAAATGATTCCTCTCTCCTATGAACTCTCGCAATGATTCACTCACCGGTTTCTGACGCTTTCTTGCAAGTCCTCCGACCAGGTTGATTGCGTCTTCCACACGGTTTCTGTTTATCTTGAGCGAGACATAGGGGGAAGCCGCCACTCATCCACCACGGATCCTTGTACCAAACCGGTTACCGGGGGCTGCCAACTTCCGAGAAGGGGGTCTAGAAACGAAGGTAACCGTCCTTCGTAAATTAATCCAAGCTTAACTGCTCCTGCCACTTACGATTCCCACACAGCGGCGGTACGGCGAAGAAGGAGGCGCAGACCCCACAGAATTTTAGGCAAAGTCTAGTTTATTTAGACCCAGCACAACGCGTTTCGGGCTGAAAAGCCCTTGTTCACGTGCAAAATGCAAACATGCCATCTTGGTTTTTATTTTCTAGAGTGAACACACCCCTTGACTAACATCACAGGTCACCTGATCATAGATACAGAGGAAAGACTACATTTTTGTTGATTTGTACAGTTACGACTAAATCCACATGCATATCTTTATATCACATATACATTTAATTTTTGAACATATCCATCCATTAAAATTCCATATAAATATGTGCATATTTATATGGAATTTTAATGGATGGATATGTTCAAAAATTAAATGTATATGTGATATAAAGATATGCATGTGGATTTAGTCGTAACTGTACAAATGAGGGGGTTCATTTTACCATAGAAATTATGATTAGTGCTGCAGAAAGAAAAATTAGGGCACATTTTGACTTCTCGAATCCTCTTCTATTTCATAAAAAAATTCTGACATGCAGACTGAAACATACACTTTGAATACGAGCAGCAGACTTCCCTGGTGAACAGTAGCTTTACTACAGTGATCTAATGAGCAACTAGAGTGCTAACATTCAGAATTTATGGCAAATGTGTGACACATCTGAATGCCTTCTTGATGGAACCAAAATAAAAAACTGAAAGTATTTCCTACTGAGGAGACTGCAGTAAATGAGGAATTTAGGAAACTTCATAACAAATAAATCTCCCAAGATGGCCACCAGAGACAAAAGAGCCCAAATGTAGCCCAAATATCACCCAGATGTAGCCCAAGTATAGCCCAGTGACAGAATGTCCCAGAGTGTTCTTAAGAACAACTAAAGCGCTTGCTGTCTTACTTATGACAAAGGTATGGCACACCTGAAGCCATCTTGATTGGAATAAACTGGTAACACTTAAAACATTTAATTTAAAAAGGAACACATGGAGGGGGATCATTTTGCCATAGAAATGATGATTAGTGCTGAAGAAAGAAAAATTAGGGCACATTTTGAGTGACTGCAGTAAATGAGGAAATTAGGAAACTTCAGAACAAATAAATCTCCCAAGAAGGCCACCAGAGACAAAAGAGCCCAAATGCAGCACAAATATCACCCAGATGTAGCCCACATGTAGCCCAATGACAGAAGTGTGCAAAACACTTATTTTTTGTGTATTTGAAGTTTTATATAGTGCAGACTTGTAAGGTATTGGAGTGCTTTACATGAGCATTGGTTACATCACACAAGATCAAATTCATTTTGGTTGTAGACATGGGGAGATGAAGTGATTTGACCAGAATCACAGAATATTGAGCTGAAGCAGAAACTCCAACCTGGTTCCCCAGTTGCAAAGTCTGCAGCTCTGGAAGTAACACCACATCCTCTCCCCTATGTGCAACATTTAATCAAGTGGTCAACTGCATAAAAAAACATAAAGATTACAAATAATTTAAAAGTTTTTTGTTGCTATTTGAAAACTCAGAAAATATGTCCTCATTTTAGTTTTTTAGAGCACTAACCATAATTTTGATGCAAATAAGACCCTCTCATATATGTAATTCCTAAAGGAAATGTTCTAGGTATTACAGTTTTGATTACATCAAGATGAAGTCAGGCGTTCCACACTTTTGTAATAAATATAGAATGTTAGCAATCTAGTTGTTCATTGGGATACTGTTGAGAGGCAGAGGCCAGGGGCACGGACTTTGAAGACAGGTAGGAGAGTGCAGAGGCAACAATTTGACCACACTGGGCAGGCAGGAAGGGCAATGGCAGCACAACAGACTATGTTGGGCAATGGAAAGGGGGGTAGGGGCAACAAACCAACAATACAGGACAGGCAAGAGAGGCTGTGGCAATATAATAGACCATTGTGGGCAGAAGGAAGAGGCAGTGGTAGTACAATCATACATGCCAACAGACCCGTTTCAGCCAGGAAACGTCCAATGTTTTTAAGCTCAAATGGGCTTTATTTGATCTGTCTCATGTCTACAATCTCCTCTTTTTCAATGTAACTCAAAGGGGAACATCAATACCCCAGTTTTTTTTCAAAATCTCCCTCTTACTAAGTTCAAATTGTTCGCAAGTATGGTACATTGGATCATTGTAGGCAGGAGGAATTGGGGTAGGGACATGGACTCGGATAACAGAGGACAGGAGGGACATGGAGAGGTGCACCAAACTGACCCTACAGGGCAGGCATCAGGGTTTGCAGCAGCACAATACACCACACAGGACATGCGGGACTGGAGTGCAGCACAACAATCCATAGAAAGCAATAGGGAGGGGACAGGACCATGCACATGGACAACAGAAAACAGAGGGGAAAGAGGCAATGGTAGCTAGCTGACCATAATGGACAGACAGGAGAGAAAGCTGCAGCATAACAGACCATAAAGGGCAGGAGGGACGGATCAGGGGCATTACAATGGAACAGACAAGCCAGGAGGGAGGGAATAGGGGGTCTGCACATGGAAACTGAGGACTGGGGGCAAGGGGGCAGGGCAGGAGCAGCAAGATGACCATGGAGGTCGGGCAGGATGGGCACTAGAAACAAGACACACAATGGAGAGCAACAATGAGACTATGATGGCATACACACAGACCATGGAGGGAAAGTGGGAGGGGGTCTGGGGCAGCTAGCTGACAACACAGAGAAGGTGGGAGAGGCCATGGCAGCACAGAAGACAATGCATGGAATGCGGGAGGGTTAGTGATAGCACAATGGCTATGATGGGCAAGAAGGAGGGTGCAGGGGCATACACAAAGGGCCATGGAGGGTAGAAGGGAGGGTCAGGACCTGGGCACAGACAAGAGAATTCAGGGGAAGGGGCCTCACAACAGACCACGTGGGGCAGGCAGGAGGAGCAGTTGCAGCACAACAGACCAGGGAAGTCAGAAGGGTGTGGCAGTAAAATGGACCATGGAGGACAGGAGGAAGGGGGATAGGGGCATGGCATGTGGACAGGCAGAGTGGATGTGGCAGGGACAGGTTACAGTCATCTGACAATGCTAGGCAGGTGGGAGGGGAGTGGCAGCTCAACAGAACACTCAGAGTAGATAGGAGTGGCAGGTCCATGGAACATGGTGGGCAAAAAGGATGGAGCAGGGACATGCACAAAAACATCGGAGGGCAGGGGGAAGGAGAACAGGGGCAGCAAGCTAAGCACAGAGGCTAAGCAGGAGGTCATAGAATTGGGCAATGGAGGGCAGGAGGAGTGGACTGGTACATCATGCTAAATGGAGGGCAGTGGCAGCACATCAGACCATGCATGGCAGGAGGGAGGAGGCAGGTCCATGGATTCAAACAACAGAGGATAGGGAGGAGGTGGATGGGGCAGCAAGCTAACTGTTCAGAGAAGGTGGGTATTAGGAACTTTATTGTTTTTAAAACGTGTGTCTGTGCGAACTACTTAAAATATGAACAAGTATGCAGCATAATCTCACTTTTATTCAGGAAGAAGAGGACGTTTGTGACTGTGACTCCGGGCTCACTTGGCAGAAACACCCCTTGACCCTCCACCCCCTATCGCAAAATGTAATGCCCGTGAAAAGGGTAGGTGAACACAGTGTTATATAGAACATAGTCCTGAGAGCACGATTGAAAATGAAAACTAGATATAGTGTATGGTATAAACTATGCACCAAAAAGTGTGATATAAGATGAACCGGGCGTGAAATATAATATGCAATACATTGTGCGCAATGACAGATTCATTGGAGAGCGCGAGATAGCACAGGCACTAGCGCGTGCTATGCGATGTGCGCCTTGGAGTGTAATATGCACAGGGCAGTGTTGTGTAACCTAACTAGTCTCTAAAGTTGTAATATAAAATATGTGCTGGGGAGTGTAACTTTGCATATGCACTGTGACAAAGATATTTATCCCAGATTGTAATATGTATGGCATAGCGCTGTGCGTTATAAAATAGGCATCGAGGAAGGCACGTTTGATGGGGCAATATAACCCGTGCGAAGACAAGTGTGGCATGACATATTCACGGGGTGGTGTTACAGTGCACATGGGCTACAGAGTGTCATAGCATATGCACTAGCTGGTGGAATACAACACAGAGGTGTGTGGCACTCAGCAGGCAATGGTGGGTGTAACACAGCATTGGGCTCTGCCAGGAGCACGCTGTGACTCTCAAGTGATATTCGTCCCCTTTCCAGAGACTAAAGTAAAAAGTATTACACATCCGGCAGTGGATGTGTGTTTTATTAACCGTGAGGGGGGTTTCTTACATAGTTTTGGTCGAATTTTTGTCGAATCCCCTTTGAATGGCTTGGTGTGCATGTGTATTAAATGTGCCCGTCAATAGCTACCCATGTTTGTATAAATAAACGACAAGGGTGTCTACCGGGATTAGGCACGGTAGGGCATCAGACATGTCAGAGCTTCACTAGTGGTGTAAATACATTCCACGTGGATTCATTGTATGCATAATCGCCTTTTAATGAATATCACTCAAATCGTCATGGTGATAGGTACGTACGGTTTGTCCAGCATGTCCTAGGTGTGTCTATAAATATATATTTTTTTAAAATAATAAAAAACAGTGGCCGGCCCTGGGGATTGGGGTCAAAAAAATATAATTAGGAGACAGGCCCTGGGGGATGGGGTCATCAGGGCCAATAAATTAGAATAAGAAGGGGAACCACACAGCCCCCCTTCTTAAAAAATTAAAATAAATAAAAGACTGGCATCTTGCCGGAGGCCACGCCCCCTCCTTTCAGCACTCTGCAAACGCGCCCCCTGGCGAGTTGTAAGTTGGGGAATTAATTCCTCTTCAATACTGAGGGTCCCTGAGGGCCAACTAGCCCAACAGGCATCTCCAGTATGCGCCAGGGAGCTGCGCTGCAGACTGGTGTTCTGAGGCCAAGCCCCTGTTTACACCTCTCTGCAACGCAGCTCTGTGGCGCTTACTGGAGGTACCTAGTGGTCTAGTTTGACCCTAGGGACCCTTAGGATTCAAGGGGACTTAATCTCTCAACTTAGAACAGCCACAGGGCGCGTTTACACAGTGGTGAAGGGAGGGGACGGGGCCTGAGGTGACGTGTGCAAACACGCACTATGGCACGTTTTAAATTGGGGATATAATTTCCCTTCAATACTGAGGGCCCCTGGGGGCTAACTAGCCCACCAAGTGCTTCCAGTAAGCGCCACTAAGCTGCATTGCAGAGAGGTGGTCCAGGCTGTGCCACTTTTTACACCTCTCTGCAACGCAGCTCTGTGGCACTTACTGGAGGTACCTAGTGGGCTAGTTGGACCCTAGGGACCCTCAGGATTCAAATGAACTTAATCTCCCAACTAAAAATGGACACAGGGCGTGTTTACACAGTGGTGAAGGGAGGGGACGGGACCTGAGTTAACGTGTGCAAAAACGCCCTGTGGCCTGTTTTAAGAGGTAGTTTTAATCCCCCTGCCCTATTATATACTAGGGGCTTACAGAGGAGGTCATGCTAATCACAGGGGGACCCCAACGCATAATGTTCCCTAGTGTATGTAGGTGTTTTCACTGTAGTATAAGTGTCTTTTAACATAGCACTGGCTCTAGGACTGGTTAGTCAGACTCAGTTACCACCAGTATCCGTCTGAAAAAGTTGAGGGTACAGGATGATTTTGCAACAAGGATTCTTTCTGCTCTTCTTTTTGTTCTTTCTGCACGTTATCCTTCTTCCTGAACTTTTCTTCGTCTTTGAGGACTTCTGTTGCTTCTTTCTGCACTTCTTTTTTTTCTTTCTGTGCATTTTTTCTTCTTTCTTCACATGTCCTATCTCTGTAGGCATAGTTAGAAATTAGCATTTAAAAAAACCTTTGAAATTCACAGAAAAAACCATAGGTTTCAGGCACGTTATAGTTAGGAATTAGCATTTAAAAAACCTCAGAAATTCACTGAAAAAACCATAGGTTTCAGGGGTGTTATAGTTAGCTGGACTTTTCACTTGTACAAAACCATTGAAATTCCCCCATTATAGTTAGTTCAGCTAACTATAACTCGCGCGCCCGCAATGCACTGCTGATGACGTCACATATTACATCACTCATGGCATGGTCAGTGACATCACTCATGACATCACTGATGACATCTCAAATGACATCACTGATGACATCACTGATGACATCATCCAGTGAATGTCTGTTTTTCTGAAAATTAAATATGTTTTATATATGTATATCTCAAGGTCGATGGAAGAATAAATGGGTATATAAGTGTCTAAATGGATGATTTGTTTTTGAAAAATTGATTGTGTAACTAACTGATTAAGTGTATCATAGTGAATACATGGCTTAGTGAGTAATGTTTAAATATGTAAATATCTGTATCAGTCTCTCACTTTGTGATTAAGTGGCTGCATGGGTTGGTGAGTAGCTACATGGGTGTCTATATAGGTTATTAGTTGTTTTTTTGAGTATCAGTCTGAGTGTCTGCATGGTTCGGTGGGGGGTATTACGTAGTGCATAGGTGCATGAATGAGTGACTCACTGTTTGTATGTATTGAAGACAGCATGTGTGCAGGACTGTATGGGTGGATGAGTGTGTGCATGGGTGTGTTAGTGAGTGAATGACTGTCTCAATAGTGTCTTTATGAGTAACTACATATGTTTAAACTAGTACATGTGACTATTGGTGTATATAAGTGAGTATATGTGAAAGTGAAAGATCGAAAGAGTTCCTGTATGAATAAGTATGTGTCTCTATAAGTGATTGTTTAAAAGACTAAGTATGTGTAAGTTTCTGTAGAAGTAAGTGTGGTGGTGTGTGTATAACTGTATATGCAAGTAAATGGATGTTTGATTCTTTATTAGCATGAGTAACTATGTGTGTGAGTAACTCTATGGATGAGTGGTGTTGTCTAACAGGATGTATAGGTTTATGAGTACATATGATGAGTGACTGTATAGGACTGTTGGTGAATGTGTGGATGTGTGTGTGGATTTTAGAATTACTGAATAGGTTGTTGTAACTGGTATTGGTATGTCCATTGTTTTGAAAATGTTAGTTTCTATTTTTGAATGTGTGTATCAAAGGTTATATTAGGGGGAGAGGAGGTCTGCCACTCTATCACAAGGATGATGTCATCAGTGATGTCATTTGAGATGTCATCAGTGATGTCATGAGTGATGTAACTGATCATGTCATGAGTAATGTAATATGTGACGTCATCAGCAGTGCATTGCGGGCGCGCAAGTTATAGTTAGCTGAACTAACTATAACGGGGGAATTTCAATGGTTTTGTACGAGTGAAAAGTCCAGCTAACTATAACGCCCCTGAAACCTATGTTTTTTTCAGTGAATTTCTAAGGTTTTTTAAATTCTAATTCCTAACTATAACGTGCCTGAAACCTATGTTTTTTTCAGTGAATTTCAAATGTTTTTTAAAAGCTTATTTCTAAGTATGCCTACAGAGATAGGACATGTGAAGAAAGAAGAAAAAACGCACAGAAAGAAAAAAAAGAAATGCAGAAAGAAGCAACAGAAGTCCTCAAAGACGAAGAAAAGTGCAGGAAGAAGGAGAACGTGCAGAAAGAACAAACATAAGAGCAGAAAGAAGCCTTGTTGCAAAATCATCTTGTACCCTCAACTTTTTAGACGGATGCTGGTGGTAACTGAGTCTGACTAACCAGTCCTAGAGCCAGTGCTATGTTAAAAGACACTCAGAATACAGTGAAAACACCTACATACACTAGGGAACACTATGCGTTGGGGTCCCCCTGTGATTAGCATGACCTCCTCTGTAAGCCCCTAGTATATAATAGGGCAGGGGATTAAAACTACCTCTTAAAACTCGCCACAGGGCGTGTTTGCACACGTCACCTCAGGCCCCGTCCCCTCCCTTCCCCACTGTGTAAACACACCCTGTGGCCGTTTTAAGTTGGGAGATTAAGTCCCCTTGAATCCTGAGGGTCCCTAGGGTCCAACTAGACCACTAGGTACCTCCAGTAAGCGCCACAAAGCTGCGTTGCAGAGAGATGTAAAAAGGGGCACGGCCTAGACCACCTCTCTGCAACGCAGCGCAGTGGCGCTTACTGGAAGCACCTCGTGGGCTAGTTGGCCCCCAGGGTCCCTCAGGATTGAAGGGGAATCATTTCCCCAACTTAAAACGCGCCACAGGGATTGGTTGCACACGTTAACTCAGGCCCCGTCCCCTCCCTTCACCACTGTGTAATCACACCCTGTGGCCGTTTTTAGTTGGGAGATTAAGTTCATTTGAATCCTGAGGGTCCCTAGGGTCCAACTAGCCCACTAGGTACCTCCAGTAAGCGCCACATTGCTGTGTTGCAGAGAGGTGTAAAAAGTGGCACGGCCTGGACCACCTCTCTGCAACGCAGCTCAGTGGCGCTTACTAGAAGCACCTGGTGGGCTAGTTAGCCCCCAGGGGCACTCAGGATTGAAGGGGAATTATTTCCCCAACTTAAAACGCACCATAGGACATGTTTGCACACGTCGCCTCAGGCCCCGTCCCCTCCCTTACCCACTGTGTAAACATGCCCTGTCGCCGTTTTTTAAGTTGGAAGATTAAGTCCCCTTGAATCCTGAGGTTCCCTAGGGGCAAAATAGCCCACTAGGTACGTCCAGTAAGCGCCATTGCAGAGAGGTGTAAAAAGGGGCACGGCCTGCACCATCTCTCTGCAACACAGAGCAGTGGCGCTTACTGGAAGCACCTGGTGGGCTAGTTGGCCCCCAGGGTCTCTCAGGATTGAAAGGGAATTATTTCCCCAACTTAAAACGCGCCACAGGGCGTGTTTGCACACGTCACCTCAGGCCCCGTCCCCTCCCTTCACCACTGTGTAAACGCGCCCTGTGGCCGTTCTAAGTTGAAAGATTAAGTCCCCTTGAACCCTAAGGGTCCCTAGGGCCAAACTAGCCCACTAGGTACCTCCAGTAAGCGCCACAGAGCTGCATTGCAGGGGCGTGGCCTCAGAACACCTGTCTGCAACGCAGCTCCCTGGCGCATACTGGAGATACCTGTTGGGCTAGTTGTTCCTCAGGGACCCTCAGTATTGAAGGGGAATTAATTCCCCAACTTACAACTGGCCAGGGGGCACGTTTGCAGAGTGCTTCACGGAGGGGGCGTGGCCTCCGGCGTGATGCCGGTCTTTTATTTTTTTTCTTTTTTTAAGAAAGAGGGCTGTGTGGCCCCCCTTCCTTTTTCTAATGTATTGGCCCTGGGGACCACATCCCCCAGGGCATGTACCCTAATTTTTTTTGTTGAAAAAAATTAATTTGGCCCTCCCAAGGCCTTAATCGGCCCCGGGGACCCCAACCCCTGGGTCATGGCCTTTTTTTTGGTTTAATTCTTTAGGAGGGGGGCTGTGTTGCCCCCCTCCTCAGGCCACTTATGGCCCCTGGAACCCCAACCCCCGGGGCCGGCCTTTGTTTTTTAATATTTAAAAATATATATATATTTATTTAAACACCTAGGACATGCTGGACAAACCGTATGTACCTAAAACCATGACGATTTGCTTGATATTCATTTAAAGGCGACTATGCATACAATGAATCCACGTGGAATGTAGTGAAGCTCTGACGTGTCTGACGCCCTACCGTGCCTAATCCCGGCGCCCCCGCCGGTGGGTACTCTCCAAGTAGACACCCTTGCCGTTTATTGTTGTGCTGCACTCCCGTCCCGCATGCCCTGTGTGGTGTATTGTGCTGCTGCAAACCCTGATGCCTGCCCTGCAGGGTCAGTTTGGTGCACCTCTCTATGTCCCTCCTGTCCTCTGTTATCCAAGTCCATATCCCTACCCCATTTCCTTCCATGATCCAATGTACCATACTTGGGAACATTTTGAACTTGGTAAGAGGGAGCTTTTGAAAAAAAACTGGGGTATTGATTTTCCCCTTTGAGTTACATTGAAAAAGAGGAGATTGTAGACAGGAGACAGATCAAATAAAGCCCATTTGAGCTTAAAAACATTGGACGTTTCCTGGCTGAAACGGGTCTGTTGGCATGAATGGTTGTACTACCATTGCCTCTTCCTTCTGCCCACAATGGTCTATTACATTGCCACAGCCTCTCTTGCAAGTCCTGTATTGTTGGTTTGTTGCCCCTGCCCCCCTTTCCACTGCCCTCCATAGTCTGTTGTGCTGCCACGGCCCTTCCTGCCTGCTCAGTGTGGTTAAATTGTTGCCTTTGCACCCTCCTACCTGCCTTCAATTTTCAGAGTCCGTGCCCCTGGCCTCTGCCTCTCAACAGTATCCTAATGAACAACCAGATTGCTAACATTCTATATTTATTACAAAAGTGTGGAACGCCTGACGTCATCTTGATGTAATCAAAACTGTAATACCTAGAGCATTTCCTTTAGAAATTACATATATGAGAGGGTCTTATTGGCATCAAAATTATGGTTAGTGCTCTAAAAGACTAAAATAAGGACATATTTTCTGAGTTTTCAAATAGCGACAAAGCACTTTTAAATTATTTGTTATCTTTATGTTTTTTTATCCAGTTGACCACTTGATTAAATGTTGCACTTAGGGGAGAGGATGTGGTGTTACTTCCAGAACTGCAGACTTTGCAACTGGGGAACCAGGTTGGAGTTTCTGCTTCAGCTCGACATTCTGTGATTCTGGTCAAATCACTTAGTCTCCCCATGTCTACAACCAAAATGAATTTGTTCTTGTGTGATGTAACCAATGCTCATGTAAAGCACTCCAATACCTGACAAGTCTGCACTATATAACACTGCAAAAACACAAAATAATAAGTGTTTTGCACACATCTGTCATTGGGCTATATTTGGGCTACATCTGGGTGATTTTGGGCTACATTTGGGCTCTTTTGTCTCCGGTGGCCATCTTGGGAGATTTATTTGTTATGAAGTTTCCTAATTTCCTCATGTACTGCAGTCGCCTCAGTAGGAAATGCTTTCAGTTTTTTACTTTGATTCCATCATGAAGGTATTCAGATATGTCACACATTTGCCATAAATTCTGAAAGTTAGCACTCTAGTTGCTCATTAGATCACTGTAGTAAAACTACTGTTCACCATGGAAGTCTGCTCCTGGTATTAAAAGTGCATGTTTCAGTCTGCATGTCAGAATTTTTTAATGAAATAGAAGAGGATTTGAGAAGTCACTCAAAATGTGCCCTCATTTTCTTTCTTCAGCATTAATCATAATTTCTATGGCAAAATGAACCCCCTCATTGTGTTCCTTTTTAAATTAAATGTTTTAAGTGTTACCAGTTTATTCCAATCAAGATGGTGTGCCATACTTTTGTCATAATGAAGACAGTAAGCGCTCTAGTTGTTTTTAAGAACACTCTGGGACATTCTGTCATTGGGCTATACTTGGGCTACATCTGGGTGATATTTGGGCTACATTTGGGCTCTTTTGTCTCTGGTGGCCATCTTGGGAGACTTATTTGTTATGAAGTTTACTAATTTCCTCATTTACTGCAGTCTCCTCAGTAGGAAATACATTCAGTTTTTTACTTTGATTCCATCAAGAAGGCATTCAGATGTGTCACACATTTGCCATACATTCAGAATGTTAGCACTCTTTTTGCTCATTAGATCACTGTAGTAAAGCTACTGCTCACCAGGGAAAACTGCTGCTGGTATTCAAAGTGCATGTTTCAGTCTACATGTCAGAATTTTTTAATGAAATAAAAGAGGATTTCAGAAGTCAAAATGTGCCCTAGTTTTTCTTTCTGCAGCACTAATCATACTTGTTATGGAAAAATGAACCCCCTCATTTTTTTTCCTTTTTAAATTAAATGTTTTAAGAGTTACCACTTTAATCCAAGCAAGATGGCTTCAGGTGTGCCATACGTTTATCATAAGTAGGACTGTTAGCGCTCTAGTTGTTCTTTGGAACACTCTGGGAAGCTGCAGTAGAACACAAAGGAATCAACTGACAGTCTCTGCCCTTGTTGGATGTACATGTTTTACTGAGAATTTCAGACTTCATTATCACATGACTGAGAAAGATAATGTGAATTTACAGAAAATAACCTCTCAGTTTAGCTTATAGATCACCTTCCAAACCTCTGTGGGAAAAGCATGAGAAAATATTTTTCTCTCAATCATGATATCCCAGCAGAAGGCTTTTTCACATGGTGAAATCACCTTAGAACATACCACAATTCCTAAATTGAGTATGGTACCATCAACAAATGATTTATAATGTAACTAAAGCCTTAAAACCTTCTATTAACTGCAATGCTTTTTAATGAGGTGCTATCATGTATATTGGTCCCAAGATGGCTGCCAACACTTCTTGGATGAAGTGCTGACAGCCAATCAGATCTCAGGATGAGATGTGTGGTTAGGCTCCGCCCACATATATATATGATTTTACTTTTGATTTTCTCAGGAACTACTGAACAGATTGACACCAGACCTGCAAAAGGCACTTCCCTGAGCTGAGGACTACCTCTCTGCCAAATTGCAAGTAATTCTGTTCAGCCGTTCGGGCTGTACCTTGGACTAAAGGTCACTATGGAAAATTGCATGGGGAAAACGTGTTTTGGGACCCCCCTTTTTTCTCAGCCCCCGCTTGACAAATCCCCCCGAGACTTTCAGGGTAGGAGCGGAGCGGAGCGCCCCACCTATTTTGAAAATTTCGCGAGGATTCGTCAACCGGCGCCAAAGTTATTCCAAATAGAATGTTGCGGATTTCCTATGGAAACACGGTCCTAACTATAACTATCTACTGGCGACCGCCAGTAGATAATATATATATATTCACTGAAAAACAACAAAGGTTTCAGGGGCGTTATAGTTAGCTGGACATTTCCCTCATACAAAACCCTAGAAATTCCCCTGTTATAGTTAGTTCAGCTAACTATAACTCGCGCCCCCGCAATGCACTGCTGATGACGTCACATATTACATCACTCATGACATGGTCAGTGACATCACTGATGACATCACTGATGACATCTCAAATGACATCACTGATGACATCACTGATGACATCATCCAGTAGGTATGTGTTTCTAT
Source organism: Triturus cristatus (assembly GCF_964204655.1). Taxonomy (NCBI): domain Eukaryota; kingdom Metazoa; phylum Chordata; class Amphibia; order Caudata; family Salamandridae; genus Triturus; species Triturus cristatus. The sequence goes on from NC_140588.1 coordinate 519,023,771, forward strand.
ACAGTTTTAATATGTTTAATATATATAGGGAAAGGTCTGTTGAAGAATGAGTGGGTGTAGAAGTGTATGAATGGATGATTTTGTAGGTGCGTAACTGACTCTTTAAGTGAGTCATTAATTGTATCTTACTGCAGACTAGTGACTAAACTGTGTGAATGTCTGTATGTGTCTGTGTGTAGGTGTATAAGTGGCTGCATGGTTTTGTGAATAGCTATATGAGTGTCTATATGGGTTATTGATTGGTTGTCTGAGTATCTGTATGGGTGCCTGAGTGTTTGTGTGGGTAGGGTGTGTGTGACTTTATGCATAGATGTGTGAGTGGGTGATTCTATGGGTGCATGGTTTTAAGAGTGCATCTGTGATGGACTGTATGGTTGGGTGAGTGTATGTATGGGTGTGTTAGGGATTGAATGTATATCTCAGTGGTACATGTGTGACTAACTACATATGTGAAAGGCAGTATATATGTGTGTAAGAGTATATAAGTGGGTATGTGTGAGAGTGTGTGATTGTGAGAGTGGCTGTATGGATGAGTGTGTGCTTGTATCAATGATTCTATTAGAGCGTAAGAATGTGGTACTATTTTTATGAGTAAGTGAACTTGAGTGTGTTTAACTGCATAGGTGAGTAAATTGGACTGTGTTTAATTACTTGCACGACTGACTAGGTGTGTCAGTACCTCAATGGATGATTGGCGGTGTGTGAGTGTCTATCTAGGTGTCTACATGCATATGATAGCCTTGTACGGAGTGACTGTAAGTATGAGTGACTGTACAGGTGAGTGAGTGGAGGTGTATGTAGACCTAAGAGTTAATGAGTGGGTATGTAGTTATTGGTATTGGAGTATCTATGATTTTCAAAATGGCCGTCTGAAATTTTGAGTCGGTGTATCAAAGGTTATATTAGGGTGTGAGAAGATACACTAATTTATCACATGGATGATGTCATGAGTGATGTCATGAGTGATGTCATTTGAGATGTCATCAGTGATGTCATCAGTGATGTCACTGACCATGTCATGAGTGATGTAATATGTGACGTCATCAGCAGTGCATTGCGGGGGCGAGAGTTATAGTTAGCTGAACTAACTATAACAGGGGAATTTCTAGAGTTTTGTACGAGGGAAATGTCCAGCTAACTATAACGCCCCTGAAACCTTTGGTTTCTTCGGTGAATTTGTAAGGTTTTTTAAATGCCAATTCCTAACTATAACGCCCCTGAAACCTATGGTTTTTTCAGTGAACTTCAAAGGTTTTTAAAAAGCTAATTCCTATCTATAACTTACCTCTGAAAATATCATGAAAAGCATTCTTTTTTAAAAGTAGGGTGCACATTAGTTTTGTGGAAAAGCATCTTTGTGATTGGTTAAGAAAAAGCAGTTTCAACGTGGAGTACATATCAAAGGATAAAATTTGCTCAGATCAACCACACCTGCTACTTGCATTTGAAAGGCACTGTTTGAACTTAAAACAATCGTCAACTTTTAACCTGCACGTGTCGTTAAATATTCAAGAAAATGTTACAAAAAAATATCGTTAAGTTTTAAAAAATTGATGAACTTTTAACCTGCACGTGTTGTAGAATGTTCTAGAAAGTGTGTTGATAGAATACGTTGCACTTCTGACTTCTATGTGTTGTTCAATATTAAAAAAACGGTTCATATGGAAAATTAAAAAGAAACCAATGGAGAAGTTTTGAAGCCTAAAAGAATCAAGGAACTATTCTAATTTATTCTTTACATGTATTTATGTGTGCAGCAACAAAATTATAGACACAACAGCAGTAGGAAGAGGAAGAAGCAGGGAGTGGGGGGAGGGGGGAGGGGGGAGGGGGAAGATGGGCAGAATGGCACACATGCACAATTAAGTACAACACACATATAGACTAACAATGGCCAAAATGAAACTCACCAACAAGCAGCACAAGTCACACAAAACGGCAACATCACACCACTGAATGAGCATAGAAGTGAAAACCACGCTGCATTCATACAGGATGTACAAAGGCCAGTCGTTGGTGTTGTGGGATGTCTGCGACCGTGGTCATCATGGATGAGATGCCCAGCATGTGGCACATGGTCGAGTTCACTGTGTGTTATGTTGCCAAACGGCTGCACCTCCCTTGCACGAGCCCCCACACTTTTGTACGGTGCGCTGTTGTATCTCGTGCACTCGTACAGCACACCATTGTAATGCCTATTTGCGCATGTCCTGCTACATTCCAACAACAACATCACAGTGCCGTTTGGAGGTGGTGTATGCCAGTTTACAACATCAAATACTGCGGCTCTTGTAGCAGGCCACACCAGAACACAGAGACACACTTACCGCACTTCCTGTACACGGACATGTCCGAGTCACCCCGTTCCCCTAGGCACACCCCTGCACTGACCTGTGAACCCCAGACCAGCACACGCCAGTTGTGCATGCAGGAGGATGCGTGCGTAGCTACACATCCAGGCTCACTGCCAACGCTGAGGTGACAGCACACTGTGATGTTGCAGGGCTCGTGCCTATCATGCTAAGACAATGACCACAGGGACACACTTACTAAGATGTGGGTTTGGGGGGCATTGGCGGTCCTGGAGTTGTTGAGATGAGTCTTCGGTCCCTCATGGGTATCCCTGTATCATGCTCATTGACTCTATGGTACCTGTGGGTGTTCTGGTGTGGCTCTTGACTGTGTTCCCTTTCATGGTGCAGGTAGTTGTCCTGCTTAACACCAGCAGAAAGCAGGTGTAAAATCCCTGGTGCTAACGTGTCTTATCGCCGGAATTTGTTTCGCATTGCAATTGGTGTGAAAGTTGTGATGGGATTTTTTTCGTGTGCAGAACAATATACGAACTGAGCAGTGTATCTCATCAAGATCCAGCACCTGATGCACTATTCCCAATCAATATAAATACAATGAGATTTCTTAATAGATTTTGTGTGTACACTGTAACTGCAGCCAATACCTCAGTGCAATTCAATACAGGATTTTAGTATTTAGAATAAATCGGAAAGGTGCACCTCGTGTCTTTTTGCACGGGAACGGCTACTCTCCATTTCATTATCAGCACTTTAACGGAAGTAAAGTTGAGATAAATCTAACACACTATTCAGAAGTTAGTGCAAACTGCAGATATCACCAGTATTCCAGCAATAAGTCCCCCAAAATGTAACACCATGGTGGACTCCATCAAATAACAGTAATAAGAACAAGAAAGAGTCACACAGCAGTTAAGAGAACAACAAAAAAAACTAATTAATTTTTTTTCAAACTTTATTTTTTATAATAATAAATATATAAACGAAAAACTATTTTCAAACTTTATTTTTTTATTAACATATATATGAACAATAAACTAATAAACAAAATGTAACAACAATAATAAAAAACAACAAGGCGGAACACTACTGTGGGGACAATGGATGTCGATGATAGACCTGGAAAATAAGAAAGATTGTTAAAAAAAAAACCAACATGGTATTCTCAACAAAATACCACAAGAAACAAATCACAGATATATAAAATGCATACAGCTAACACAATTTTATAAGTTTGCCTTACAAAAACTGTAAATGTTGCCGCTTTAAAATATTTACCGAATCTGAAGAAAATGTTTTGCAGAAGGCACCACACAAACAACGTTTTTCTTCAGTGGTGAGGAAATGTTTTACTTTTTCCAAGGAGCAAACATAGACCAATGCCACCTTCGTCACTCGCAAGATTTGCCAAAGAGTTCTGTTACGAGGAGATCCTAACAAAAAATACTCATTCGGCACAGCAGGTATGATGAAACACCTAAGGACACTTCATCCAAACAATCTTGCACGAGAAGAGTGCAAACAGATGAGAAACACTCCTGTTCTGTATCTGTAAAAAAGAATCACAAATAAATGTATATTAATAACTTTCAAATTTATACTATTCCATTACTGTACAAACACATTTTATATAAAAACTGACTATGAAACTATAGCCCTGAACCACAAGTGTGACGATCATTAAAACACTACATGCATAGTGCATACTACTTTGAAGCAGTTCATGCCCTAAAGCCTACCTCACTAAAACACTACATGCTAACTGACTAAATGATTACAGTAGTATAAGGAGACACACTTGGTAACTCACAGGGTGTTTGCTAGAAGAGTATGAATACTAACTAGGGAATAGAAGGTGTGAAACATAGCTGTGTAGGTGATTAGAGGACTGCATCCATACTGCAGAGGCATTTAAAGCAGTCCATGTGCTAAGGCCTGGCTCACTGCATGACTACTTGGGTACTGACTGAATGATTATCGTACAGCAAGGAGAGTGCCTAGGTGAATTTATAAGTGCTAGGCTTTTCACACAGAGAATAGATTAGTACTTGGTACTGAATGGGTCACTAGAGGAGTGCAAAGGCAGTGACAAGTGCTGGACTGTATGGATACTGACTAGGAAATTGAAAGTGTGAAAGACAAGTGTCTAGGTGGTTAGAAGACTGCATGCATAGTGCATAGGGGTTTGAAGCAGTCCATGTGCTAAGGCCTGGCTCAGTGTATGAATACTTAGGCACCGACTGAATGATTAGAGTACTGCAAAGATAGTATCTTGGTGAATTTATAAGTGTTTGGGTTTTAGCACAGTGAATGGATTAGTACATGGTGCTGAATGGGTCACTAGAGGACTGCAAAGAGAGTCACAGGGTATTTCCTGGAAGTGTATGGATACTGACCAGGGAATTGAAGGTGTGAAAGACAATTGTGTAGGTGGTTAGAGGACTACATACATAGAGGATAAGGGTTTGAAGCAGTCCATATACTAAGGCCTGGGTCACTGGATGAGTACGTGGGTACTGACTGAATGATTAGAGTACTGGAAGGAGGGTGCCTGGGTGAATTTATTAGCATTTGGCGCTGTGAATGGATTAGTACATGATGCTGAATGGGTCACTAGAGGAGTGCAACGGCAGTGACAGGGTGTTTGCTGCAAGTGAACGGATACTGACTGTGGAATTGAAGGTGTGAAAGACAAGTGTGTAGGTGGTTAGAGGACTGCATGCATATTGGAGATGGGTTTGACATAGTCCATGTGCTAAGAACTGGCTCAGTGCATGAATACTTAGGCAGTGACTGAATCATTAGAGTACTGGAAAGAGAGTGTCTAGGTGAATTTATAAGTGTTTGAGTTTTGGCACAGTCAATGGATTAGTACATGCTGTTGAATGGGTCTCGAGAGGACTGCAACAGAAGTGACAGGATGTTTCCTGGAAGTGTATGGATACTGACTAGGGAATTGAAGGTGTAAAAGACAAGTGTATAGTATGTCAGAACACTTTTATTTGAAGCAATCTATTTGGTACTTAGAAACTGACTAAATAATCAGACTACTTCTAGGACAGTGCTTAGGTAAAACTTTTAAATGTTCAGTTCTGCCACAGTGAACAGAATAGTACATGGTACTGCACCTTAGTGTCAAATCCTGACTCATTTTATCAATGCATAAGCAAAGACTAGCTTCTAATGCTATTAAACTTGACAACATGAGAGGTTTTAAATTAGTTATCTGTCAGCAAATACACGATGTTGCCAAATGCTTCTCTCACAGTGGTTCTCAAATGCACACAGACTCACAGTGTAATTCTAGATAACAACCACTATACCTAGGAGTTTAACAAAAATCATTCACTACTGTGGAAATGGTAAGCGAACAGCACACAATCTTCATATTTCATGACTGCACTTTTGTGTCAATGCCTGACTCATTTAATCAACACATAAGCAAAGACTGGCTTCTAATGCTACTAAAACTTGACAACCTGACTGGTTTTAAAACACTTATCTGTCAGCAAATACACGATATTACCAAATGCTTCTCCCACAATCCTTACCCAAATGCACACAGACTCACAGTGTGATTTTAGACAAGCAACACTATCCTAGGAGTTTACCAAAACTCATTCACTAGTCTGGAAGAGTTAATGGTACTGCACACAATCTACATATTTAAGTACAGCACATCAGTGTCAAAGCATGACTCAATTAATCAACATATAAGCAAAGACTGGATTCTAATGCTACTAAAACTTCTCAACATGACAGATTTTAAAACAGTTATCTGTCAGCAAATACATGATGTTACCAAATGATTCTCTCACAGTGATCCCAAATACACACTAACTCACAGTATGATTCTAGACAAGCACCACTATTCCTATGAGCTTACCAAAACTCAGTCACTACAGTGCAAGTGGTAAGGGAACTGCACACAATCTACATATTTCACAACTGCAATTTACTGTCAATGCCTGACTCATATAATGAAAGCATAAGCCATAACTGTCTTCTAATGCTACTAAAACTTGACAACATGACATGTTTTACAATACTTATCTGTCAGCAAATACACGATGTTACCAAACACTTCTCTCACAGTGGTCCCCAAATACACACAGACTCACAGTGTGATTCTAGACAAACAACACTATCCCTAGCAGCTTACCAATACTCATTCGCTACAGTGGAAGTGGTAAGGGAACTGCACACAATCTACATATTTCAGGACTGCACTTTAGTGTCAATGCCTGACTCATTTAATCAACACATAATCAATGCATAAGCAATGACTGGCTTCTAATGCTACTAAAACTTGACAACATGACAGGTTTTAAAACAGTTTTCTCTCAGCAAATTCACAATGTTACCAAACGCTTCTCTCACAGTGGTTCCCAAATGCACAAAGACTCACAGTGTGATTCTAGACAAGCACCAGTATTCCTAGGAGATTACCAAAACTCATTCACTACACTGGAAGTGATAAGGGAACTGCACACAATCTACATATTTCACGACTGCACTTTAGTGTCAATGCCTGACTCATTTAATCAACACATAATCAATGCATAAGCAATGACTGGCTTCTAATGCTACTAAAACTTGACAACATGACAGGTTTTAAAACAGTTTTCTCTCAGCAAATTCACAATGTTACCAAACGCTTCTCTCACAGTGGTTCCCAAATGCACAAAGACTCACAGTGTGATTCTAGACAAGCACCAGTATTCCTAGGAGATTACCAAAACTCATTCACTACACTGGAAGTGATAAGGGAACTGCACACAATCTACATATTTCACGAATGCACTTTAGTGTCAATGCCTGACTCATTTAATCAACACATAATCAACGCATAAGCAATGACTGGCTTCTAATGCTACTAAAACTTGACAACATGACAGGTTTTAAAACAGTTTTGTCTCAGCAAATACACAATGTTACCAAACGCTTCTCTCAGAGTGGTTCCCAAATGCACAAAGACTCACAGTCTGATTCTAGACAAGCACCAGTATCCCTAGGAGTTTACCAAAACTCATTCACAACACTGGAAGTGATAAGGGAACTGCACACAATCTACATATTTCACGACTGCTCTTTAGTGTCAATGCCTGACTCATTTAATCAACACATAAGCAAAGACTGGCTTCTAATGCTACTAAAACTTGACAACCTGACTGGTTTTAAAACACTTATCTGTCAGCAAATACACGATATTACCAAATGCTTCTCTCACAGTGGTTCCCAAATGCACACAGACTCACTGTGTGATTCTAGACAAACAAGACTATCCCTTGCACTATATGAAAACACATTTCTTCATCTAGAAGTAGTACTACATTTTAGAATAGAAACATAACATAACTCATTTCACAAATTCATAAACAATGACTGGTTTCCAATTCTACCAAAATATAAAAACTGCACAGTTATCTCTCTACAAACACATGAAAAACACAAATGCCAATCACAGAATGGTTTCTACATGCACACACATTGTAGAGAAAAAATGTACTCCCTAAACTTTAGAAGGAAAAATATTTTAGTCTGATTAAAATCAAAATAGTCCACATACATCCCCTCACAATTAAATAACTCATCTTTCAAGTTCTTTTGTAGATTAAGGAGTATATCAATCACTCACCATATTTTCTTTTACATAATCTCTGCACTGTGCACCTCTCAGCAAAAGCAAAGAATTGAAAAGTTTCCCTTTCATTTTCCACACATATACATGTAAACATCAAATCACAATCCTTCGCACATAAACTCAAAAGCAAACACACATTTCTATTGGTTAAACAGTTCAACCCTTTCCAAATGAAATACATTTCAACCCTTCCCCCAATCTGCCTTATGCCTGTTACCATAGAAACAGGTCATGGAACACTGCACTGAGCTCACAGGTCACAAGTTCATCACACAATGTTCCTACACAAGACAGGAAGTGTGCTTGACTTTTCAACATATCAGCGTATCATATATAATGTTCCTTACAATCTGTTTTTGTTAACCAATAACAATCATACCTTTAAAAAACAGAAATATACACCCTACCTTTCAGTGTAGAAAGTTGTTATACAACCAATGATTTCTTGTCGTTTTTCAAAAAACGTTGCCGTGGATCCGCGCACCCACCGCGAGAGAATCCGTGCATCCAACGCGATAGAATGCACGCACCGTGCGCGCATTTTCCCACTTTTTTTTTAAAAAAGGGGGACCCCAGGGGGTCCTTCTGGGACCCCCTAAGCACCTCTAGAGGGTCAGAGTATTCCCACTCTGCCCCCTTTATATGTTTTACGCACTTATTCCCCTTGCTTCTTCAGCCTCGCTTCTACCGAGGCAGAAAATGGCCGCCAACAGTTCCTGGTTTCGAATGTAGAGAGACGCTCGACAGCCAATTAGCATTCAGCGCGCGATCGGGAGGGTGTGCGCTCCGTTCGGGGAGGGTTCGCGTACGGTGCGGCCATAGATATCACTAACTTTTTTACCCTAATTTTCTCAGGAACTACTGAACAGATTCACACCAAATATGCAAAAGGCACGAGTCCGAACTGAGGACTACCTCTTTGCCAAATTTGGTGTTATCCGTTCAGCGGTTCGGGCTTTAGCTGCGACAACAGTTCCTATGGGAAATTGCATGGGGAAAACTCGTTTTGAGACCCCCTTTTTTCTAGGCCCCCGCTTGACGAATCACCACGAAACTTTCAGGGTAGGAGCGGAGCGGAGCTGGCCAAAAGTTTTGAGAATTTCGCGAAGATTCGTCAATCGGCGCCAAAGAAATTCCCAATAGAATGTTGCGGATTTCCTATGGAAAATAGGTCCTAACTATAACTATCTACTGGCGACTGCCAGTAGATAATATATATATATATATATATATATATATATATAAAAACATGCAACAATGGAGCCCAGCGCATTTCGGAGCTCTCAGCTCCTCGATCATGGGTCAATAAACATTTGACTCACTCCTTCTTATAACACCTCACATGATTACAAGTGCTTGTTGAAATATTATATGTCTGTAGTTTTCTTTACCAATGTGTCAGCCTGCCTCTATATTTTGGTGATTATAGAATGAACTAACATGGTGGTGTAACCTTTGATATTCTGTCTTTTATATTTGTTAAAGCACTTGTAATCACGTGAGGTGTTATAATAAAGAGTGAGTCAAATGTTTATTGACCCATGATCAAGGAGCTGAGAGCTCAGAAACGTGTTGGGTAGCGTTGTTGCACCAATTGAATAAACACGATTGTAAAGCATTATAGATACGGTTTGTTTTTCTTTCCACTTGGGATTATCATCTCGAACAAAGGATTTTCATACTATTTGGATTTATTAGGGGATCATAATGCCACTGCGAGCTTCCTGTTTGAAAGTAGCTCGGACGACAGCCACCAGTTCAAATATATGCAATATATGCAATATATGCAATGTATATAGGTATGTAGGTAGTTATAGTTGGGAGCTAATTTCCATAGGCAAGGTGTTTTTTGACTTGCATATAACTTTTACGCCGTTTGATGTATCTTCAGGAAAGTTTCAGAAAGAAGTGCTCCAGAGATTCTTGTTACACATGGAAAGTTACAGGGAGATTCATGAAGCGGGGTCGAGAAAAATGGGGTTGAAAAAAGGGTGGGTTTGAAATGTTAATTCCAATAGCAACCTGTCCACATCATTACAGCCCAAACCACTGAACAAAATTAGACCAAATTTGGCAGAAAGTTTGATTTTGTTACACTGGTACACTTTCAGTTATTTGGTGTAAATTCATTCAGTAATTTTCTAGAAATTTAAGAAGAAAAACCTTTATATATCAGTGCCCGCAAAGGCATCGCGATTAATCTCTACAACACACGTCGAAAGTAATGCTGTGATTGGACAGACTTAAGGTAAATGGAGAGTTGCAGTCACCATTTTATTACTCAGGATTGGTTCTCAGGGCTGAAAATCTGTGTGAAAAGTGGAAGCACAGAATAGCCTATACTTTTATCTTTCTTTTTTATCAACAGAATGAACAAAAATGGCTGCAGCTAGACAAGCTATGTATGTGACATCAAGAAAGGGCAATCAAATGTTGAAATATAGTGGCTACCTTTATTGTGAGGATAGATTGACTGAGTCCAGGGGTCATTGGACGTGTGCAATATTTTTCATCCCATTGCACAAGCAGAGCAGTTACTCTAGGTGCCTGCATTGAAAGTACCTCTGAGCATAACTACACTGCCCTGAAGATCGAAGTTAGAGAATGTTCAACAGATAAAAAATCTTGCATCCACCTCCAGCGCACCCTATGGTGCAGTTTTGAGGGAGGCATCACAAAACATTCCCATTCATGTTGCTATTAGTATGCCCGTAATACCCTATTTTAAAAAGATGATCAAGAGACAAAAACTAGCAAGTAATCCCCAAAGTGTGACCCCACAGACCATTTCTGATATAAATATTCCCCAAGAACTAACAACTACTTTCACTAATGAACCTTTCCAGAGTGTTCCTGATGTATCTGTAGGTGCAGATTTGGCACATTGCTAGAGTGTGTCTGAAAACAGGTGCAACTCCAGCAATGTGTCTTTTCACATGGGGCAAGCCCCATGTCTGTAGCCCTGCATCACTCCTTACACCGGCTTCAAGCATGCACAAGGATTTTACATAGTGATGCCCTAGAAGGGGCACAGTGAAATCTCATAGATTTCACTGTGTCACTTCTACATGGTTTTCCTGCATTGGAATGCCCACCCTGCATAGATTATGCCTGATTGCAGTATAATGTAGCACAGGGGTTTCAATCTAGGCAGATGCGTCACTTAGTAAATATGGCGCAGTGTGGCACATTCTTTACACGGCTTCATAAATAATGCCCTTTGTCTTACCTGACTGCAGCTCTTCATTACTTCCGATCTTCGCCGCGACGCTCCTACTGTCGCAGCGGATGCCTAACCGCCTACAAGATTGCAGGAAATAAAAACTAAAAAACAACAATTTCTTCCATTAAAATTAATGGTACATTGTGGGAATATGTTTTTAAATTATTTTACCTATTGCTTCTGTTCTTAAATTTACTTCTAATTTAAAAAAAATTATAAATATTCAAAAAATATCTTACATTCTTTAATGTTTTAAAAAAAAATTGTTTAATCAATCATTTCTAAATAAAAATGATGTTGTTATTATTTTTTAATGACTAAAATGTAAATTTTTACATTTTTTTATATTGTCGTTGTGTTTTAACCTCTTCAGTGCCCATGACGAGATAGTCTCGTCATGGAGCACGGTTGCGCTGTGCCCATGACGAGACTATCTCGTCATGAACCCCACCCACTAGTGCAACGCCCGGCACAGGAGGGGTAAAGGGCGTGGCACTGAAGGGGTTAAAACTACTGATGTTAATTTTTTTACTACATCCCTTCAATTTACATGATTTTATTACTAATACTTCAGTATTAAAAAATAATGCTTGAATAATAATACACTTCCCCACCCTATATCCCTATATCCCTTACTTCCAGTCCATAAATCTAAGTGTCTTAAAAATATAAACATAGCCAAATTAATTTTATTAAAATAATATTGTTGTATAAATTAATATGCAATTATTTAAAAAGAATACATGAGTATTCGTACTCTTCCCATCCTATAGCCCTATACCCCTTATGTCCTGTCCCTCTATTCAAGAGTTTAAGATTTTTAAGTTTATGAGAATAATTTTTATTATTTTAAATTTGTTTATATAAATTATTACTCAAATTTTACACAATAGTACTTGAGTATTAATACACTTCCCCACCAAGGTGCCGATTCCGATCCTGTAAAACCCGGGTACAAATGGTCATACGGAGCGTTTTCTCCGTACGACTCGTATCTGGGAAATCCACCGTACAAACCAGCAAGTACGATTCGTACCGAAATACCATTTCGGTACGAATCGTAAAAAACACCGTGCGGCTAAAAAATACATACAATTCCGATCCTGGACAGTGCGTACGCGACGTCCGAACGGAGTCAGGCAGCGTTTTACGGACCAGCAAGCACGATTCGTACCCACAGCACTCCGCACGGCTATATTTTTACGGGAGCCAAAAAGTGCCGGAAAAGCTAAGTACACCGCAATGCACGAGGAAAAGGGGGCCCGGTACGTGCCGTACCCCCCGTAGGTACGCGCCGTCCCCCCACCCGTGTAGGTACGTGCCGTCCCCCCCGTAGGTATGCGCCGCCCCCCCGTAGGTACATGCCATCCCCCCACCCCCATAGGTATGCACCATCCCCCCACCCCCGTAGGTATGCGCTGTACCCCCACCCCCGTAGGTACACGCCATACCCCCACCCCCGTAGGTACGTGCTGTCCCCCACCCCTGTAGGTACGTGCCGTCCCCCCACCCCTGTAGGTACATGCCATCCCCCCACCCCTGTAGGTACATGCCATCCCCCCACCCCCGTAGGTATGTGCTGTCCCCCCGTAGGTACGCGCTGTACCCCCACCCCATGTAGGTATGCGCCATCCCCCCACCCCCGTAGCTTCACGCCGTACCCCCACCCCATGTAGGTATGCGCCGTCCCCCCACCCGAATAGGTATGCGCCGTTCCCCCACCCCGTGTAGGTATGCGCCGTCCCCCATCCCTGTAGGTACGCGCCGTCCCCCCACCCCCGTAGGTACGTGCCGTACCCCCACCCCTGTAGGTACACGCCGTACCCCCACCCCGTAGGCATGCGCTATCCCCCCACCCCCATAGGTATGCGCCGTCCCACCACCCCCGTAGGTACGCGCCATACCCCCACCCCCGTAGGTACGTGCTGTACCCCCACCCCCATAGGTACGTGCCATACCACCACCCCTGTAGGTACGCGCCATACCCCCACCCCCGTAGGTACGCGCCGTCCCCCCCTCACCCCTGTAGGTACGTGCCGTCCCCCCACCGCCTTAGGTACGCGCCGTCCCCCGACCCCCATAGGTACGCGCCGTACCCCCAGTGCTATGCGCTGGGGGTACGGCTCGTACCTACGGGGGTGGGGGGACAGCGGGTACCTACATGGGGTGGGGGTATGGTGCGTACCTACGGGGGTGGGGGTACGGCGTGTACCTATGGGGGTGGGGGACGGCGCATACCTACGGGGGTGGGGGGACGGCGCGTACCTACACGGGGTGGGGGTGCAGCACATACAGGTGCGGGGCTGTGCTACGGTGTTGGGGTACGGTGCAGAGGGGGGGTATGGTGCTGACATACGGGGTACGGTGCTGACATGTGTGGGGTGAGGGGGGGCTGTACGACTCGTATCCGGGCACAAGTTTACCCGTGTACATGTGTGCTACAGCGTTCGCTCCGTACGGGGCCTTTTACATGCAGTTGTGTATTCGGACGGGCGGTACGGATCGTACTTGCGCGCTCGGACTTCTGTTTTACGATTTGCACGTAAAAATGTCCGGCTCCCTATCGGACACTTTTCCCGACGCTATTCGGACGTAAAAATTTACGGCTCCCTCTCGGACCATTTTCCCGACGCCATTCGTATGTATTTTTCACATACGAATCGTACTTCGCAGTTTGTACGGTACTTGTACGATTCGTAAGTAAAAAAATACGGATACGAGTCGGACGGTAAATTTTTTTAACGGATCGGAATCGGCAACCCAAATGTCCCTATCTCTATTATATCTCATCCCTAAAAGCAAGTGCCTTTGATTTTGAAGCACATAACAAGCTACTTAATTAATTGAAATATTATAGTAGAAATTAATACTCAAGTGCCCCTATATCCCTTTCATCCCGTCCTAAATTCAAGTGTCTTTAAAATGGAAGCATATCCAAAGTAATTTTAAACAGATTAATTTTGCAGTATAAATCAATACTCGAGTATTTAAAAAATAATACTTGCGTATTAACATACTTCCTTATTTTGTACCCCTATATCCCTTACATCCCATCCCTAAAATCAAGTGCATTTAAACACATGAGAAGTAATTGTATTCATTATAATATTGAGATATACATTAATACTAAAGTATTGCAAAATAATACTTGAGAATTAATACACTATTCTATATATACTATTACATTATATTACATATGCAATAAATTATTCTTAACACATTAAAACCATTAATACACTTTACATTATCATTCACATTAATACTCAGGTATTCAAATGTTTTTCAGACTATTAAACATCACCTCAACTACCCCACAATACTTACCAATATACTTACCTATATACTTAAACATAAATACCTGGTAATGACATGCGTCGTAATGACATTCGTTGAAAAGACATATTAGTTGTAATAGCATGCATGGTAATGTTGCATGCGTGGTAAAGACTTCATTGTAAGTGTATGTTGAGGTAACGACTGCATGCTAAAACTGTCTCCCTTATCCAAGCACTCATTTCTCGAAAAAATACTCAACAGATTTACAGAAAAAACAAGCAAAGGATGTCACCTGAATAAAGTTCTGATGTCATTTTAATGTAATCATGATCAGCACTTTTTTCTATAGATGTTAGACCTGTTTGCCTATTTAATGTACTTATAATTTACTAGTAAAGTGGCATTCCATATACCCAGGGCCTGTAAATGAAATGCTATTAGTGGGCTTGCAGCACTTATTGTGCCTCCTAGTTAACTAGCCATTTAAAATACGTCTCAGGCCTGCCAATTCAACTTGGCAACATAACCCCCTTGCCAAGTCTAAAACTAAATTTTTATTACAAATAAGTCAACCCTAAAGTAGACCCTAGACAGCCCATAGGGTAGCGTGCATTGTAAATCAAATGTTGGGCATATATTTTAAATTTGTACCTGTCCTGGTAATGATAACTTAAGAATTAGTTTTTTCCTACTGTGAGGTCTACCCAGGATAAGATTGGGTTACCTTTTAACATTTACAGTGCTGACTTTTGATTGGGAACAGGACAGAAAGTCATGTTTGATATCTGAGGAAATGACAGCCACACAATAGAGGAACTAGGTGTGCCTGAATGGCCATCACTGCCAGGAATGGGGGTACTGTCCCACTTAACACTTCAATAGGCTAGGCCCTGCTCACACACAAAGAACTTCACACTAGCTTCTTGTGTCGGTAGCCATGCTGGAGCCAGGGCTGGGAGGTAGGAAATTCCAGACACTACTGTGAGGGGAAGTCTTTAGAAGTTTCTCCCACTTCAAAGAAGCCCCGAGGATAAAAAGGGGGCACTCAGACCCGCTTGAAAGTTAACTTGTGGACCTGCAGAAGGACTACCAGAAGACTGCCTGCTGCAGTGGCCTGCTATGTACACCAAAAAGGACTGCTCTGTTGCCTGAAGCCTGCTCTGAGCCCCATAGGTCTGCCCTGCTGCTTGAGTCCTGCTCTTCTTTTTGAACCTAGAACTTCTAAAAGTGACTCCAAGGGCTAGTTGGATGTCCTCCTGATCAGAGTCTCGGGGACAGAAAGGCTCCAACTATCTTGAACCCACACCTGGACCCTGCCTCTCCAGTCCTCGGCCTTTGGAAGTGGTGCTAAAGGTGCCAAGATAGCCTAAACCCAAAACTTGGTAATTAGAATATTTTTGGTCAAAAAGTACTCTGAGATCAGAGAGGAGACGGGGACATTCCTGCTCGTCAATCGGACCAAGGTGCATTGCCGGTAGGCGGAACTTTGCAGCAGCTACTAATATGTTCTATGCTGCAGCAAATCCTGTTGCCCATCAAAAATGTATATATTTTATCCATTTCATGGTGGCTCATTATGGCCAGGGTTACCAACAACATTTTGCAAAAGTGTTGTTGGGAGCTGCAGGTAGCACAGCAGCCCCTCAGGAGTTTTTTTTTTAACTGGGTCATTAAATACATAACCCCAGAAGAGCTTATCATTATGTTTTAAGCACTTCAAGCTGGAGATGCAAGCTTTTCAGGTGGAGTGAGGGGACCTCTTGTAGTCGGTTCTATGGTTGCATTTTGTGACTTGCACAGTGTTGAAGAAAGAAGCATACACACCTTCAAAGTTAGTTTGGACTAGAAATACTTTTCTATAAGTGCTTTTTAAAAACATATTATGCATTTCAAGTATGTGTATTCATAAGGATTACTTTGGAGTATAGCTATTGATAAATTATTGTAGTGACTTTTTGAGAAAGTCACTGAGGGCCTAATTAAGAGTGTGGCTGTCTATGAACCATTGACTCCGCAGTCTGACTGCCGTATTATGAGATGTGTGGATTTAATTTTGAAAGACTGCGACTGAACTGCTGACGCCGCCAGCAATCCACAGACTGCTGGGGGCAACAGTTGGGGATAAACAGCTGCCATAGGGCTGTACAGCTTCAAGTAGGCGGAAAAGAAGGATTTGGGGTGCGTATACTCCCCTTTCTGGTTCTCAGCGTCAGAGTTCAACATGGATCTCTTTCTTCAGGTCTCCCCTTTGCAGCAGAATCTTCACCCCGAGGATTATGACCCTGTTTGTGACGATGTACAGGTGAGTCCTTTTTGTACCATAAACCCATTGCCTGGACTGGCAACATATGGGCCAGACTCCAGCAATGGGTATGTGGTATTTTTGAACGTGCATCATGCATGTGTGTGCATCCAACACATATGCAGTCAAAATGCTCACACAGGCATCGATACAAATGGAAAAGTAATCACCAATGCTATAAAATCTCCGCAGCCACACCGTGGGCACCGTGGCAAGCTTGTAATCTGGCGGTTGGAAGACCCCCGGCGTTGTGGGCTCCTGGCAGCCGTGGTGTTCACGAGATCAGACCGCCAAACTCATAATATGGCCCTAGGTCTGTTTTATATATGTTTATGTGCTAATCCCCTGATAATACCAATAGCCCTGTGTTTTAAAGTTTGGAGTCCTGCCCCTTTCATAAAGCCAGTAGGCCTCTCTTACTTAAAATGACAGCCTTTACAATGTTGTTTTACACTAAAAGAAAACTCAGAACTTCAATGAAAAAACAAAGGTTAAAGTGACATTATAAGTAGGTATGGTAAGCCTCAGTCCACACACAGGCAGACTTAGGGTCCTTGCAAAAGTGGGTTTTCCCCTCTAGCATTATTTTAAGCCGGGCCGGGAACATCAAAAATACTGAATCCCCTCCTCACGTAGGGCTCTTTTTACTTCAAGGAAAGAGGTATGGCATCTCTGAACCTCAAGCGTGTAATCCGGAAACAGGGACACCTTATTGTTCTGAACTATGTAGGGCCCCTCCAAGCGAGCCCTCCACAATAACAGGTCTCTGTCCCGGAAGTGCAGTAATCTGGCCACCACAGGGCGCGGTGGTCTTCCCAGAGCCAACTGTCTGGCGGGCAACCGGTGAGCTCTTTCCAATGTGTAGAACTGTGACAGTCCCTCTGGTGCCACCACTTCCCAAAGTCATACCTCCAGGTATGTCACCATGTCTTGGCCTTCCACTCATTCTGGCAATCCTACAACCCTCACATTGTTCTTCCGGTTTCACCCTTCCATGTCCTCTGCCTGCCGCTCCTGTATGTTAACCCTACTGGATAGTTCTTCGACCTGCTCAGTCAAAGCCTGTTGCGCTGGGGCGAGTACATCCAGGGTCGATTCAGTTTTTTTCACTCTGTCCGCCAATTTATCATGTTCTGCTCTGAACAGGCCCAGGCCCACCGCAACTGTGCTAATGTCCTGATGCAATGTCGCCTTGGTGTCGGCAATGGCCTCCAAGATTTTGGCAAATTGTTGGTGTACTGGTACCTCTGGCAGATCACCTCCATCTTCCTTCTGCAGTGTATCTGGCGCACTATCTTCCTGTTCCGGGGGGGCCATTGTTTTCCCCTAGGCTTCCCAATCACCAGTGCGGTCCGGTCTCTGGCCACGGATCTAGTGCGCCCTTCTCTGGGTGGCCGGGGAGCCGCCGTACACTCCTCAGCTCCACACCACTCCAGTGTACAGACCGTATCTGCTTGACAACCGTCAGATTATATTAGCGAGGGTCTCCCCATTGTTGGCTGCATGTCGCAGCAGCACACCCAACCAGCAAGCGTGGTCGTCCAAGTCTGTCACAAGAGCCTTGCACAAGCAGGCCTCAGGTCAAGCCACTCTGCTCCTGCAGAAGATCTTCACCGCAATAAGCAGTTTTCCACCACAACGAACTGTAGCCAAACCGTGCCCAGGCATCAGGGTAGTCATCTGTCAAGAGACCCATGGCCCATGCAGAAGTAAAGAATATCTGGGTGGTTGCCGATGAACAGGATCAAGGATGCCCCAGTGTGGCTTCGCAATCTATGCAGAGAGCTGGTCAGCGGGCAATTAGTAGAACATGGAGAGCCCCGGCAACTGCGAACAGTAGCACCACAGTATGCCGCAACAGATGTAGATATCTTCCCAGCCTACTATCAGAAAGTCCCACGGCCAGGCACCGCCAAGGCCGCTGCGTAGTAGACAACAATGAGGGGTAGAAATCTGTGCAAAGACGCCTCTGGTTGCAAAAAAGTTCACGTGTCCCAATCTCTGAGAGCCTTCCCTCTCAAGCGTCTGCCCAATGCTTAATGTGCCACCCTCTGTCATCTGTGGCAGCGCCGCTCATCTATGCCAAAATCAATCTTACCCCGGTCTTCCAACGATGAGGCCAGACCGTCCCTCCGTACCGGCCAATAACACGCACCAGTCATCAGTGGCCCTTCTATCCACGGCCACCTGTAGTAGAGCATTAGTGCAGCCCAGCTCCGTCCAAATATTAACGGCTTTGTCTCACAAGGCCGTCCAGCCAGCCAAGTACAACAGGGGGCTTTCTCAGTGCATGTTACTCCCTGCCGCAGCCACCATGTATCAGCCCGGGCGCAGGGGAGGACCCAGCGAACCCATCCTCAGTAATGCCACCGCGCTGATTTCGCCAGCCTCTGCCAGTCCTCTTCTCCGCTGCTGCACTGGGTGGTAAAATTTGCCGGTCACACCAGCTACTCGCCAAGCCCCTACTCTGCTACTGGCATTGTATTCCCATCCGCAAGTGCCTCTGCAGTCATGAGAAGCGGCGTAGGTAAAAGCAGCACCTTCCGACCGATATGCCATGGAGGCTGTTAGACTGTCTGCAGCACGGGCTGCTCCCAGGGTCTTCCGCACCACTTGTGCGGGGGCGTCTCTCATCAGGAGATCAAGCAAGCTGATCACAGGCCCCAACTTCTGTGCCACAGTGGTCTCCAGCTGGGCCCTAGCTCTTTGGCAGTGCGTCCGGTTCCAGAATCACGGCCCGTCTCTTGCAGACAATATCCAGCTCTTGTGTCAGGTTGCCACCTGTCCCGCCACTCTGTCCTTGTTGCGGGCCACCATCTTGTTACAGCCTTGCCAGCCATGCGCTGTTCCGCAGCCACACCTTGGTCGTTTCTCGGGCCGCAATGGACAAGATCGGGGTACTCAACACCTCCAGCGTGTCAGGCTGCCCCCGGTGGCTCACCCCCAGGCACAGGGGGAAATCCACAACATTTAGGATAATAAGCCCGCGGGTGCAGAGCTCTCAGCTCACACGTCTACCATTGACGGCTCTTGAGCCACGCCCCCATTATAATTAGGTATGGTAATACCAGTAGTGGCGGGCGTTTTGACAGAGTGGCAGGGTAAGGGGTAGAATGGGGGACACAAAGACAAAAAAAGAAAAAAGACACTTACCCGCTCACCACATCACGCCCCCCTCTTGTTCAAGCACAGGTTCCCAGAGTACACTGCAGCCAATCGTGGAGCTAGTTTCATACTGCTGAAAGCAGCATCAGGATTGGCCTGAGAGCCGGTGATTTGTGCTCCTAGGTAGACTTGGAGTTTTGCCTGCTTTCTCCAACCCAGCAACGCAGCTAGGGTTGGAAAGAGCTTCATTGCACATGACCATTTGGCAGGCCTGAAACGGCCTGCCAGACTGCCCTGTGCACTGATAGCAGTGCCTAACACACCCCCTCCAACCTGTCATCATCCTGCCCTGCCCCAAGCCTCGGCTCTAAGATAAAAATAAAACAGTAACAAACAAGGATTTATTTTCATTTTATTTTTCATTTTTTCGGCTGTTGGCAGGTGGGCGACGTTCCTCCGCCATAGCAGAGGAGCCACTGATGGCTAATAATATCTCGCTTTGCATTGAAATTATCTTGGAACTCACCAGTTATGGTTATCTGAAGTAAATACCTTGTGACCTAGAATGACAATAACTAGAGCCCTTGCCATGTAGTGCTTGTACGCTCACATAACTCATGATATGTTCAATGACTGCATTGAAAACATCCCTAATAACATCTGAAACAACATCATTGATAACAACACTGTGCATGGTGAAGGTGTGATTTATAGTTACTTTAGGGCATGAGTTACAGTTACTCGAGATATCTATAACTGGTAAATTTCCCTGGTTTTAAGTGACATTTTCACCTAAATATAACGTTCTCTTAACCTTTGTTTTTAGTTTTTTTTTTCCAGGAATTAAATATTATAGTTTATTAATTCCATTTTAAATATTACTTTTAAATAATTTATACAATACTCCCCAATACTAACATTTATTAAACTTGGTACAAAGTTATGTTTTTAATTAATGTAGAACATTTTAAATTTAACTAAAAAAGCTAGAAAGTTTAATATCCTGACTCCATTGTTGAGAAGGTTCCATTATCATGTTGACAATGTGTGATACTTGACACACTCCAAGGCTGGAGTACTCTTCAGCCTATTTAGATACTTTTAGATCTGAAGTAACTTTAGAGATGTATTTTGTAAGTTACAATTGTTTTACTCTTTTAAGGGTGTGTTTTGTTTTAGATTGTCTCTCCCAAACCCCTCCTTAAATTTCTCCCATTTTATAGTAATTATTCCCTATTTTCATACCACTCCTTCTTCTACAGCCAACATTTCCTACTAAAATGTAAGCCTATGTGCGTGGAGATCTAGGCAACTGTGGTGCTGATCTTTGCACAGAAAAGATAGAAGAGGCGGAGGTTTCTGGCCAAGGGTTTGTGAACTTCATTTTGTCGTACCTGTACTACTTCATGTATTACAAAATGCAGTTTGGGATTCGGGCCCTTTAATTTCAATCAGCGCCCATTGTTAAATCAATCATCAAATGTACTTATGCAGCGCGGCTAATTACCCCTACAGGTATCCAGTCAAAGAGCCAGGTCTTGAGTCCCTTTCAGAAGTCAGAGAGTGAAGTTGAGGTTCGAAGGTGCAGGTCGTTCCAGGACTTGGTGTGAGGTAGGAGAAGGAACAACCTCCTTGTGAGTTGCACATTGAAGAAAGCAGCTTTGTAAAGCTAAGTGCTTCAAAATAAACATGTAATTTTGAAAATACATAACAGATAACATCTGTAAAATGGTCCTATCTTTCCATCATAGGGTTCGGGTGACATATATGAGCCACTCGATATTCAGCCCTCAATGGTGATATAGGACCATAATGCATTGTCATATATTATTGTACACGGCTACCCAGAGTGTGTTTGTGTGTGTGTGTGTGTGTGTGTGTGTGTGTGTGTGTGTGCATGTGTGTGTGTGCGCGTGTGCATGGACAGGTGTGTGTTTTACTTTTTATGGAGCATTGATGCCAGCCCTTTAAGCCAGAGAAGTGGGACATCCCCTTTAAGCTGACCTTCTTACTCACACGCTGAATTTTAAAATAGATTCCTAGGCGACCTTAAATAAAGTCAAGCAATGTGTTGCATAAAATAGAGCATTTGTTTATTCCATGCCTGTCCAGCTTTCCGTTGACATATGTTGGGTAGTATAAGCTGCATAAAAGATATGAGATCTGAATTGACAGGCGTTGAATGGCTGTCAGTGGACATAACAGCCTTACATGTCAAATACATATTTGGGAAGCCTTTTACTATTCTGATGAATGTCATCTAAGCTGATTACCTCTGTCACAAGGGTTACATCAGCATCTCTTCAAAACAGTGATGCATGACTTATGCCACCTCTCAGCAGAATTGGACTACTGAATGCTCCTTTGTTTACTGTTAAAGTAATTTAGCTTTGTACTTGCAACGCTAGTACGTGTCAAGGTGACCAGTCTTTCATATTTACTTTATTGTTGTAGAATTGCTGATGAGTTAAGTGGCACATTATTTAAGGCAGTATCTCCTGGTGAACTTTGAAAGAGGTGGGGGAAAAAACCTAGCTTAAATCAAATCGAACAAACAAGCAAGTCTCACTCCCATAACCTGAGAAAATCTTTTTAAAAACGGGGTCAAGTTGTACAGTTCACAACATAATTTTCACATAAATTAGCTTAAAATCTGGTCATTCAAAATTACCTATCCAATGCTTTTGTGATGTGCCAGGAAATCCTTCCCTTGAGGTATTGGGGCTGTTATTCCCCAAGAATAGTTTGAAAAAATGGTGGAAAATAGTGTTTGTTTTGGCCCTGTTTCCTTATTTGGTTTCCAATATGCACCATTCTCCTGTGTGCACCCTTCTCACCTCTAGTCATATGTCGTTTATGTGCACCAAATTTATTTATTTATGTTTTGTGACTTTATAGAACATTAACCTGGCCTGAGGGCATTAGAGGGCTTTATTTGAGCCTCAGAATGTCCCTACCCCTTGTGCACTGTTCTTCCCTTGTGTGCTGCTTCTAATTCCACTAGTTTGTGCCATTCTACTATTGTGTAAATATCGCAACTCTACAAGCCCTAGCTGCGTAAAGAGTCCTGTTGGAGAAAAGTAGTGCATATGCGATGCGTCGGTATGTCTGGTCTGTGCTCCTGGTGTCTAGATGTCTGTTGGTCTTTGTTCATGTGAGCTTTAGTTAGTTTGTATCAGTATATACAGATAATTTGATATCTGTTGATTTGTGTGTATGGATATAGCTGGTTTCTGTACATGAGTTCCTGTTATGCTTGCAAGTGTTAATTTGGGTATTCATATGAGAATAATGTATGCATGTTTGGGGAGGGCTGCCCTCTAGGTATGCATCATCCACAACCTGCAATAATTTTTTAGACTGAATCTTAACCCTTCAGCCACTGAACTGTTGGTATAGGTATAGTGGCTTCTAGTACAACCCCGGAAGCTTGATCCACTAACTCTAGCTCCCTCCAGATGCCTTCTGCTCTCAAGTTTCAGGTCTGGTTCCAAACGTGAACCAATGCATGTTACGTTCATTTGCACATATAGCAACCTATGATGGCAGGAACAGTGATGGCACCTTTGATACATCAGTAAATGTGCAATTACATTCTGGACACAACACACCTGTTAATCACCATTGTATTTCTGTAAGGATTAGAATGTTTTTACAATTCTCCTATGTTCTATGGTAAAATCCCAAAACAATTGTGGAACAGATAAACTGGGTACCTTACTAACCACAAGGACCACGATTCAACAAACCATATTAAAGACATTTCTTGTCGGAACAACCTGTACATTTACGGTATTCTGTAGGGATCAGAATGTCAGGATATGATTACATTTCTCAAGCTTCACATCCCCAAAATTGTGGGGTGGACATCTTCTGCGGAATTGAACATTCAAAGAGCCCGTAGCATTTGTCCTTCTTCTCCTGCATCTTCTAACAGACTTAGAGGTATCATTGCCCCATTTCTACAATATTCTGACCTCATGGAAGTCCTTATTATAGCCAAACAATGCAAGCAGATGCTCTAATTGGGGCAACAAAGTCTTCTTCAGTCAGGATGTGGCCAAGGTCACAGCTGCAAGGCATACAGAGTTTTTGAAACTACAACCAGTTCTGAGATCCATGAATGCACGTTATGGACTTCTACATCCATGTTTTTTCAAGGTCACCTACAAGGACAGGACAATCTGCTTCGAAGACCCTAAGGATCTTAAGCAATTCATCTGTGAACACAAAAGAGAAGATATGGAACTCATTTAAACCTGATTTGTGTAACTTTTATTTCTGTTTTCTAAAGAGTGTCTCTTTTTGTTGTTTTGTACAGGCTCTGAGTTCCTTCAGTTAGTTGGATCATGCTGTGATGGTGCATTTCCTCTTCCCACTTCCAGTCGTCATGTTTTCTTCACATGGCAGGTCTGTCTAGAGTTCCTGGTTTATATGAATATGTAATATTATATCTTCTATCAGTTTTGTAACAAGTCACCATTTCCGACCATTTTTTAATTTTTATTTTCCTTATGGCCTCCCTTGGGTTGGACATCTTGTCTTGCCCCCTCACTACTTTTTTTTTTTTATTATGCAAGGTAGAAAATAGATACATCTCAAATATAAATTCATTGACATTTCATATTTGATTATATACACATCCTTAATCCTTATGGTGGCCACAAAGAGAAAAAAAAGAAAAAAAATGAATAGCAGAGAAAGCAAAAGGAGAGGGTAAAAACAAGCAATACAGATCGTTATACAATAATCCACCTTTCCACGCTCAACAATTATATTTACAATATTTACAATATTTTACAACATTTTGCGGGAACGCTCTATAACTCCTCTTTAAGTTCCTTTTTTTCCTTAAGCCAGTGAATCATAGGATCCCAAATCTTATAGCCTTTCTCCTTAGCTCGTCACCCCTTGTTCTCATATAGTGCTATTTCCTGAGTATATATATTCAGAAGTTAATAAAACCATGCAGAATACGTGGGCGGTTCAGTATCCTTCCAAGCCGTAGCTATCAATAATCTAGCTGCTGCCTCTGTAATAAATACAAAATCTTTTTGAGATGACGATAACCTGGCTTGCTTGTCATATCCAAATAGCATTAGTGGCGGGCTTAGATTTATGTTCTTATTGGTAGTTTGCAACCAAAATTCTTCCATACCTGTTTTTAGGGATGCAAGTTTACTACATGTAAAACATATGTATTATATCTGCTGGACTAGTTTGACACCTAGGGCAGCTGTCACTTTCACGCTTACCCCAATTAAAAAGCTTCACGGGAATATAATATAGATTGAATAGGGTTTTATAATGCTGAGATTTAAGATTTGCTGAGAGAAAGATTTTTTTGCCAATTCCAGTGACATATCTAGATCTGTTTCCTGATCCCCTAATTTTTCTGCCCATTTAGTGTCAATTTTTCCAAATCATCAACAAGAGTTTCCATCAAGATTATAGTAGTCTCCAATCCTCACATTCCCCCAATAAACCATATCCAATACTGGTATAGCACCATGATTAAGAGTCCCTTGGGCCAAAGTTTTCAAACAACCCCAAATTTGGATATATTTTAACTGGGACCGCTTATCTAGCCCCTTTTGCTGAACCAATTCCGATAAGGGTATAATCTCTAATTTTTTATTATACAAATTACCAATTATTTCGATACCTGCACGTTCCCACCCTCTCGCCATACCATCATCTATTCCTGCTGGAAACACCGATAACCCCCATAAAGGGGTATATCTATTATACCTTGGGACTTTCAATACTTTACTGACTTTCATCCACACCCTCCAAGCAGCTTTTATGCATTTAAATCGTTGTTTTTATTGTAGCTGAGCTCTAGTTTCTTTAGAAACAAACCCGAAGCTTCCTGGCCTATAGCTAGGTGATAAATAGAAGGTAAGTCATTTTCTCTCCTAAGCCTCCCGTAGTTAGGAGAGGTCCCATCTGTTGCAAAGTCACTGCCCAGTAATAAAATAGCAAATTAGGGGCGGCCCATCCACCTCGATCCTGCGAAAGTGTTCGAAACTTTAGGGATTGTCTAATTTTCTGATATTGCCACAAAAAATTTGAGAACATTGCTTCCATTTTCTGGAGAGCGGTAGACGACAGTTCCAAAGGAATAGAGCAACATAGGTATAACATTTTTGGGAAGATTTTCATTTTCAATACATTAACCCTACCAACTATCGTTAACTGAAGTTTATCTATCCGCCTTAAGTCAGTGCCTATTTTATCCAGCATTTGATCGAGATTATTTGCTCATAACGTATCCAAATTGGCTCCTATCCTAACCCC
Organism: Triturus cristatus; assembly: GCF_964204655.1. NCBI lineage: Eukaryota > Metazoa > Chordata > Amphibia > Caudata > Salamandridae > Triturus > Triturus cristatus. Next base: position 519,049,930 of record NC_140588.1, read on the forward strand.
CAAATATACTGCTGATTCAACTTGCTGTTGATCTTGAATATTATATTGCTTTGAGCAGATTATCTGTGTCTTGCCCTTGTTCAGCAGATATCCTGACCTACTCCCGAATTCCCCCACCATCCTTTTCGATTTCTTTAATTGCTGCCTCTGGCTCAGACGTAGTGATGGCGATGTCGTCCGCATAAGCCAATACTTTAGTTTCATAGCCATTGATTATTATTGGCTTAATTTCTGGGTTCAAGAGTAGTTGCTTAATAAACGGGTCTAAGTAGATGGCAAAGAGAATTGGGGAGCACGGGCAACCCTGCCTTGTTCCCCTAGCTACCTTTATTGCTCCTGAAGTATTTCCCATAATTTGTAGTTTGGCAATAGGTCTGTAATACATCGCACAAATGGCTGTAATTATTCGCGGCCAAGCCCTCGCTCTGATAGCGAGTTTCACAGATATTGCCAAGGCACGCGATCAAAAGCCTTCTTGGCATCTAAAAGAATTACAGCCATACTTTCCCCCTTAGCCTCTGCTATATCCAGTAATGATATCACCAGTCTGATATGATAAGTGGTTCCTCAGCCAGGAATAAAACCATGCTCTCATGGCAAAACTAATTTGGCTATAAATTTCTGCAGCCGGTTTGCTAAGGCATTTGAATATATCTTCGCATCGGAATGTATTAATGCATTGGGATGGTAAGAGCCAGGTAGCTCTGCCGGCTTCCCCTTTTTGGGGAAGATTATTATATCTGTTCCCTGCCAAGAGATAGGTGGAATTGCCCGATACTGTACATCCAAGAATAAATTATTTAGTATTGGAGCCAGGTCTGACTGAAGCAGCTTATAAACTTCAATAGGGATTTTATCCGGGCCGGAGGCCTTTCCAGAGAATAAAGAATTTATTGTGGTTGTTATTTCTTCCAATGTAAATTGCACTTCCAATTCTAATTTCATATTTTCCTCAATCTTACTCATTCCTATTTCCCCTGCCCCAATTGGCTGTTGAGCTAAGTCAGTCAGATCTGCTTGATATAATTTTTGATAGAATTGCTCAAAAACCCCTATAATTTTTTCAGTATTAGTTTCATATTGACCTTCACTACTCTGTATTTTCATTATGTTGTTTCTAACCACTCTCTGCCAGTTCGAAGGGCCAGCAATCTGCCTGCCGTTTCCCCAATGGCCCATCTGCCCCATTTATCCGCCAATGTGCGCTTCACACTCCCTACATTATGCCGCATAAATATCGCAACTCCCCTTATCATTGTTGTGTCTGTGATGCACAGATTATCATTTCATAACCCCTTATCTGCAGATAGTTTTTATTGCCCCATGGAGTATAGGTCTCCTGTAAACAGATAACTTCTGGATTCCAAAACCGTAGAATCTCATATACCCTATCTCTTTTCTTTTTATTATTCAACTCTCCAACATTTAACAAGCAAACCTGTATTTTATCCATACCAATTTGTTAAAAAACACCATCCACCTTTCAGATTTAATGTTCTTCTTCTTTTTACCTTAATTTTCATACACCTTGCTAGATTTTTCCCCCTTTTGAACCACTCCGAGCTCTACCTTGAGCCACCCCCTCTCTGTGTCCACCCTCCCCTTCCCCAAACTCCCCAAACTCCCCCCACCTCCTCTGTTCACCCCCTTAGAAGCTTCCAGACAAAGGCCTGGCATAAGATGAAAACGAAACCACATCCCAATCCATTATCCCCCCTCCCTTATATTCATTACATTAGCAGTATTGAAAATAACACACATCCTACACCCCACCCCCGTGTCCAGCAAGCAAAAAATATAAGTAAAGTACTACCTCACGTTTGACCATCCTTAAGTTTCCTCATTACTTATTTAGTTCGTCTAAGAATTCTCTAGCTTTGATTTCAGAAGTAAAAAAGCGAGATTTATCTCCTACAACAACTTTCAATTTAGCTGGATTAATAAGATAAGCCTGCATGCCTTTCTCCTGAAACTGATTTATCATTTGCCGTAGGCGCCAGCGCCTCTCTACAGTGACATGACAAAAGTCTGGTCGTACAAAAAACTCCAAACCATCCACTCGACATTTCTTGTCTGGTCTAGCTTTTTCAAATATAATCTGCCTGAGAAGGTAGTTTCCCAAATACACTAACACAGCTCTGGGCCTACCATCAGCTCCGTTGCGTTGCTTGGCTACCATGGGAATTCGATGGGCCCGCTGGATTTCTTGAGCCCAGTTTCAGCCTGTAAGCTCAGGGAAGGCTTTTGCTAGTATATCAGCCATCAAAAGAGGCATGTCCATACCCCCTTTATCCTCTGGGATGCCCAAAAATCTTAAAATATTCCTTTGCTGACGGTTCTCCTGGTCTTCCAGCTTCCACTGAATGTCAGTTAGTCTTGCCTCATGTGATTCCGACTGTGCGTGGACTGCCGCAAAGTCCATCTCCAGATTCTCCGTCCTTGTCTCCAGCGACATAAGCCGATCTGAGATTTCCCCACAGACTTTAGCGATTTTTCAGACTGACCCTTGGATCTTATGTATAGCTGCCGGTGAGCGTCTATTATCTTGTCTACTCTGCTCACGGTGAGCTAATACCGATTGTAAAATGGTATCCAAGGTTGTGTTTGAGTTGTTTTTCAACCCAGGTAGTTGTTCTCCTATTCCCCCGATAAGCAGATTGGTGGGCGTATAGTCCCAATTTATTTCTTGCAGTTCTTGCCCACCTTCGAAAACAGGGAGAGCAGGTACCTGACTAACTTTCCTTCTAGTTGTGACAGAATCTTTCTGGATGGTGTTCAATAGGCTCTCAGACTCGCTCTCTCCTCCACTCGAGCTCAGCATCGCAGGGGAGTCTTCCACTGACGTAGTATCATCAGATAGTGATTAAAAGTGCTCTGACATTTCCTTGTCTATATCTGACACTTTGTTTAACAGCATTATCAGTTTTAGATCCCTGTCGTTTTATATTGGTGCCATCTAACGGATTCTTAGCCCAGTTTTTAGGCTTAATCCTAATCTTATTTTTAGGTGCCGACATTGTAGCTTCCGCTCCTTTTCTTTGTACTTGATTTCCAGCAGGGCTCACTGAACATGCTGCATGTGCTGGTGGAATTTCTTGACTTGGTGCATGGTCTACTTGCGTTAACTGTGTTTGTGGATCCACTCCCCCCTCAACATTGGTCATGTTGTCTTGGATTGTATAGTCACTCTCTGTCCGATTTTGCTCCCCTCCTTCTTCTACTACTCCTTTACCAATAGACACGGGAGCTCATGAATCTCACTTCCCACCATCTGTTCATCCCCCGTCTGGGGTGAGTCAGTGACCAGATCATCAAATTCTGCTTGTCTCAGAGCTACCTGCCCCCCTCCTGTGCATTTACCTGCAGAGTTTGCACTCGTGGGGTCGCGGCCTGAGTCGATCCTCCATCTAGCCATTCTCCATTTTGCACCATCTTGCCATCCTCACGACCATCAGCTTTCCTCTATCCGGTGAGAAGTTCTGCGATCGTGGGACCGGGTTTGCGCTGCTGATTCGCCTCAGCTTTCCCCTTCCTCTCAGAAGGCTCCTTCGGGGTTGCAGTGTGCCCGCAGTGTCCAGGTTGCCGCGGAGCTCCTCCCGGCGTACGGCAGAATTCTGGTGCGGGTCGGGTGACCTGCGTTGCTGTTCCCACAGTTGGGCTCGGCACATTGACTGCCGCTTTACCACGGGTCAATACCGCCATTGTAGAGGGGCACTTTGGCTTCATACTAGTGAATATCTCCCCCTATACTTCACCAGAGAGCCAGCAACCGGTACCGGATTTGGCTTTCAGCGTTCCGTAGATCCTCTGGCAGGTAAGTCTCAGCTCCTGCTGCTTCAACGCCACGAGACAGGAGGGGGTACAGTGGCAGGTCTTTTCTTGAAGTAGCCCAAGCACAATTTCCAAAGTTAGCTTTAACATTCTATTACTAACGCTGGTGAGTGCATTTCAACCCGGGAGGGGGGAATCGCAATGTATCAGGGTGTTAGCGTTGTAAGCGGTGCCTCAGCGATGCCTCAGCCTTCTGCCATCTTGCTTTGCTCTACTCATTTCATGCCCCTTCACTCCTCAACTAATATCCTTCAGTGCCTCATTCTCTTGGATGTAATGACTGAAGTCATCCTTTTACTTTTCTATGCACTAGGAGTTATTTTCTTCACTTCCTGCTGCTCTATACTCCTTTTCTATCTCTATCTTTTTTTTCTCTATACTCTCTCTTTTTTCTCCTTGACTACTAATTGTGGCTCTCCTTTAGACTTTATTCCCTCTATATTACGGTTTACTCCATCTGTTTATTGTATTTTTTATTTACTTGTTGTCAGGTTAATTGTTGCAAATTTCATTCATGTCTCTCTAGTCAATAGTCATTTTATACGTTGTTCATGGCTCATTTGAGTATTGTCTCCTGGAATGTAATAGGACTTTGTAATGCTGTTTAAAAACAGAGGGCCTTAACTCACCTATCCAAGTTGAATTGTCAGATCGCTTTTTTACAGGAGTCACATCTTACAGATATTGACATTGATTGTTTGCGTAGACAAGAGTAGGTTCTGTTTTCAGTTAATTTGCTGTTTTAATTTTATTTCATAAATCTTTGCATATTCAAGTGATTAAGTAAACCAAAGATGATGCGGGGAGATGATTACTATTGAGTGTCAAAATTAATAACACCCCTTTCTCATTATGTAAAGTTTATGGCCCTACAGGTGTGGATTTACAATTTTGTGAACAATTTTCTACTATCCTATCTGATTGTACTTCAGATACTTTTATAGTACGGGGAGCTTGCAACCAATTAATGGCTCTTTTATTGATTGGCATTTTAAAGTAAGATATATCCCCCCCCAATAAAATGCAAAAATCATGCCAGAGGGTTATTTCCTATAAAGGTTTAATCAATGCCTGGCGAGCTGTTCACCCAGATGTGCTGGAATTTACATATTTTTCTCCTGCACACGCCTCACAATCCAGAATTGATTACTTGTTTGAATGTTGAGGTTGGCTCCAGTTTGATCTCAGATCATGCCCCTGTTATTTTAGACCTAGATACCCCTAATAACAGTTCTCAACCTAATAGGAGGGGATTTAATAAAACATTACTGCAAGATAAACAGTTTACTGATTAATTTGCTGATTTCACTATTAATTTCTTTTCTGTTAATCATCCTGGTGAATGACAGATGAATTACATATGGGATGCATATAAAGCGACGCTAGGGGTTTTATTATTGACTATGTTGCAGTAAAGAAAAAGAAATCACTTAGGGATTCTTCACAAATGCTTAAACAGATCAAAGTGTTGGAACATGATTATTATAAAGCAGATACTTTGTCTAAATTAACCCAAGCTAAACTGCAATACAACAAACAATCTTGTATTGATGCATGTGGTACTCTACTTAAAATCAATGCAAAAGTGTTTGGTGGCCCTAATGAAGCTGGGAAAATGTTGGCCAATTATTTGAAAATTAAAAAACAAAAATCGAAAATACAAGTTATTAAAGACAAAGGTCTTTAATAACTTGTATTTTCGATTTTTGTTTTGCACTAAAGATGTGTAAATGCTAGAATGTTTTAAACAGTATTATACTAACTTATATTTAGTAGAGTCTTCTCCCAAGACTGACCAATTAGATTCTTTCTTTCAATCTATCTGCAAAATGACGGTCAACACACCAGATCTTTCTGTCCTAGTTGACGATATAACTGAGGAGGAGCTCAAGAATGCTGTTCTTCAAGTCCCTAAAGATAAAGCTCTCAGTTCTAATAGATTTTCTGTTCAGTTTTACTCACATTTTGTACACCTCCTTCTTCCAAAGCTAATTCTTTTGATTTAATATTTTGTTATTCGAGAATGCACACAAGGAACCTTTTCACAGGCAATGCTTTGCCTGCTCTCAAAGAAGGGCAAAGACTTATATAAGTGTGGGAATTATAAGTCCATTTCCCTTATTAATTCAAAGTGCTAAATGTTTGCAAAGGCCCTAGGTTTTCATATTAAACAGGTTATTCCATATTTAATAGACATCCATCAATCAGGATTTGTGAAAGGACATTTCATTTCAGATAACTCTCGAACCTTACTTAATTTAATCCATATGGCCTCTAAACCCGAATATCCTCATGCGGCCATAACTTTGGATGCGCAGAAAGCCTTTGACTGTGTTAACTGGGATTTTATGTTTGGTGCATTAAAATGGCATGGTTTTAGTTCCCATGATCTTACATATATTCATCTTCTATAGTCTCAACCTTCCACTTCAATTTATGCTAATGGAATACAGTCCTCATATTTTCCTTTTTTCCGAGGCACCAGACAGAGTTGCCCTCTATCTCCTCTCCTTTTCATTCTTTCTCTGGGACCTTTCCTAGACAAAATTTGGAAGTTGAATTCATTGCTTATGCAGATAATGTGTTATTATATGTCTCTAACCCACTAAATATGCCTCCTGCTTTTCTTCAATTATTAAACGAATATTCCCTAGTATCCGGATATAAACTCAATATAAATAAATCAGAGGTACTGCGGTTAAATAAATACTCTCTCGCCCGATATGTTTAAGGATACTGGCTTTACCTGGACATCTAAATGTTTAGGCATTCTATAGTTCAATACCATTAAAGGAACCATTCAAATAAAGTTAGAACAAGTAAAGCCAAAAATCTCTGATATGTCGCTAGCATGGTCCCCTCTTTTCTTATCTTGGTGGGGTAGATTAGCTGTGATTAAAATAATGATGTTACCTATAACAAATTTTTGTATGTCCATGCTTCCAATCAAACTCCCTCTTACTTTTTTCAAGTCTGTTAATCGTTTACTTTTATCTTTTCTATGGAACAAATGTAAGTCAAGAATATCCCTATCTCGGCTTCAGCAGGCTAGTAACAATGGAGAAGTCAATTTTCCTGTGATCAGTAAATACCATTATGCTTTTTCTCTAAAGCAGATTTGGACCTCTCTTTCAGCTCCTTTTCTGGATGAATGTACAGTCTGATGCCAACTGGAGCAAGCCCGCATTGCCTCTTTTTCACTTATGCAAACGGTCTAATTAATCAAAGCTCTTAGGAATGTCCTTTCACCCCTACTTACACACTCTCAGTTTTTACACTTTTACTCCTTAAGGCCAATTCCTTACTAGAGAATGTTTTACAAACTCCGATATGGTACAACAAACACACTAAATTAAATAATCAGGCCTTTCTTTGGAAGGAATGGATAGATAAAGGAATATTAGTATTTTGCCATATAATTTCCAATGATTCTGTGTTAGAATTAAGGGACATCCAACATAAATACGTCATTTCATCCTTTTATGCAGCTCAATTTAACCTTATTAGGCCAACCATTCTTCAGCTCTATTCTCAATCCTCCTCTTCATAATGTCTTCCATCATCTCCCTTACCTCCCATTGATTTCTCCTCAAAAGTGAAAGCTTCCTATATACACAAACTCTTATGTCTGCCACCTAAAAGTAGATTCATGGAATTATGATGGGAACTGGACCTCAATCTATAATTTTCTCAACACATTTGGGAACAAAATTGGGCCAAGATACACAGTACTTCCTGCACTGCTGCCACCACCCAAACTCTATATAATTTCTATAATAGACTTTAATACACTCCCCATCATCTATTTCCGTTTCCTCAAATCAACAACACCAAATGTTAGTCCTGTGCCCAAGAAAACTGTGGGTTTTTGCATATGTTTTTTATTTTCCCAGAGCTCTGAATTTTTGGTTGCTAATATGGAATAAGCTTAATAGCATATTGTCTACGGATTACACGTTTAACATCGTACATCTGATTTTGGGTAGCTTGTCCCCTCTATGGCAATCTCGCAAGTCTATTGGGAAATGTATTGATTTGACGATAGCCCTTGCTTTACAAATTATGACTTCCAATTGGAAAGACGCTTCAAAAATCACCTTCATTGCCTGGTGGAATTTATTAAGTTATCATCACAGGTAAGATAGAGCCTTTGCTACTATATTACCCTTAATGATTAAAACAGATCTGTTTTGGCTTCCTCTAACATCATAGTTATCCAGAACTGTTGCCCCCGCTTGACCTATGAGCCCCTTTTTGGACTCTCATGAGTAGCCACTATATCCTTTGGTTATCCTGGCCATACAAGTTGATTGCTAAGTATGTTATTTCAACCTCGTTCTGGATATTCTTCTTTTTTGTCCTTCTCCCTTTCTTCCTATTTTCTCTCTTTTTCTTCTTTCATCTTTCTTCTTTAAAATTCTTTTAAAAATGCCATTGTTTTATATTAGTACTGTTCTTTTGACTCAAGACATTATGTCCTCTTTTGTTAGTTATTCTTAGCTGTTAATCCTTTTTTAGCTTACATTTTTTCACTATTTCATATATTATTCTTACATAATGCTTGAGCAAATGTTAATCATTTTACTATGTATTACTCACAATTCCATTCAATAAAGCATCTTTAATGAGAAAAAAAAAGATATTTCTTGTACAGCTTCAACAAGTTTGAAATGAGTGGCGCGGAAACATCATTATACCAGTCTTAAAAAGTCTCAATTTAAACAATAAAAGAAGGAGGAAAAGCCAAAGGACAGGCACACACAGGTTTTTGATTTTAAGACTACTGTTCTAAAGTTTCTATAGAGGCATTACTAAATTTGCCTTAAATTAAAGGCAAGTACTAAAGACATCTATGTGGATGATTGCATCTAAAAGTTACTATCTTAATCATCAGATTTTGAAGTTCAGAATCAAAATGAATGTGCATGCCAACACAAAGGTCCACAGTCTCAGCTCTCTGGGCATCTCCCAGCATGCAAGTGCCCTTGAAGAGGCTAGGGTTGGGTGAAGAAGTGAAGTAACATGTTTCTCAAGTGAGGGATGGTACTGGCAAAGTGATACAAGACTAGTGATCGATCATGGACTATGGACCCCTTTAGCTTAAGTGACTTTATGAGGGAGTGTATGGCTAGAGGAGAAAGCGTAGAAATAGGAGAAAGCGGGGTAAACAATGTTTGTCCTAGAAGGCTCTTATCTCTAAACATGGTCAGTTGTACAGGGCACTGATGACGTGCGCTCTTGTCATGCACAGCTTATGGCCTCACATATTACGTCACTCATGACATGTCTATGAAATCCTTGATAACCATTACTGATGACATCTGAAATGATATCACTGTACATGGCCAGGCGCAAGTTTTGTTACTTCAGTTAACTGTAACTGGTAAATTTCAGTGTTTTTTAGTTTAAAATGTTACATTTAAATTGACATCTTCACTTAACTATAACACCAATGTGTGTAGATATATATATATATATATTTTAACTGAAAAAACCATAGGTTTCACACACGTTATAGTTAGGAATTAGCATTTAAAAAACCTTGCAAATTCACTTAAAAAACCATAGGTTTCACACATGTTATAGTTAGCTGGACATTTCACTCGTGAAAAACCATTGAAATTCCCCCGTTATAGTTAGTGCAGGCAACTATAACTCACACGACCGCAATCCTCTGCTGATGACGTCAGATATTACATCACTGTATTTAGACACCTATTTACCCATGTCTTCTTCCATTAATCTTTAGCTATACATATATTACAAATATTTTTTTTTCAGAAAGACACATATGTCATCAGTGATGTAATATCTGACGTCATCAGCAGAGGATTGCGGTCGCGTGAGTTTTCAATATGTCCCAAATCTACAATCTATTGCTGCATGCTTGTACTTTGCTTTTAGAAAAAGGTGCTTCCTTAGTCGACTGTTGACAGATAAAGTGCTAATGCATGTACATATCACCCAAGTAGGCTATTGGCGTACTAACAAAAGTGCAAGTGCAATAAAAAATTGCCACCGTAAATGGCCAAATTTGTTTATAAAAGTGCAAAAGTGTTAAAAAGAAAATTATAATACAGGTTCCAGAAGCAGATCAGTAAAATGTATAATCTAAAGATTAGTGCAGAAATAGGTTTGGATAACTATAGGCAAGTAAAAAAATCCTCACTGGAGTTAAGGCCATTTGGCGTCTTGGTATCCAACTCCAGGATATACCTGGTTTCCAACTTACGCAGTAGGGCTTCTCGATTGCCACCCCTTTTAAGTGGTAGGACAGTGTCCACTATAAAATATCTCAAATGATCAAGATTGTTGCAACGGCAATCCTTAAAATGTCTGGCAACCGTGTATGATAGATCGCTGTTATTGATCGCCCTTCTGTGCTGGAGTATTCTCTTGTGAGCCTGCAGCTTGGTACTCCCAACATACTGCAGGCCACATGACCACTCCAGCACATACACCACATACTCAGTTTTGCAAGTGAGCATCTTGGTAATGGGAATTTGATCAACCGAAAAAGGTTTTTTTTAGTGTGTTTTACTTATCCCGATCCTACAAGTTTGCAAGAAGGGCATTTAACAAATCCCTTTCTTGAATTCAACCAGGTGTTTATGGTGGTTAGCTCTGGACTACTCTTAACTAGGGTGTCACGCATGGAGCCTGCTTTCCTAAAAGTTATACTGGGATTTTTAGGTAATGAGTGCCTAAGTACTGCGGTCATTGCGGACCAGTGCCCAATTCTTGTTGAAAATTCGACATAAGGACTGGTGTTATCTACTGTTCATCAAAATCAGTCTAGTGGGTTGTTCCAGTGGAGCAGTTGTGTTAGCTGACCTAGTTTTACTCACTAGTGCATCCGTTCTCGAGAACAGACAAGTTTTCTAAATGGCATTATCAATTATACTGGTAGAGCAGCCCTAGCCAGGAACCTACCCTTACTTTCATCTTGTGCCCTTGTACAATCATCATTGGTACTGCAAATACGCCTGATTCGCAGCATTTCCCCAAAGGGAATACTGTGAATGAGATGTTGTTGGTGGTGACTGATTGCGTGGAGCACTGAATTACCCGCTGTTGGTTTTCTGTGGAGCTGAGTCTCCAATCTGTCATTGTGCACATATACCTCTACGTCCAAAAAGCATACTGATATAAATATATAATATATATATATATATACATATATATATATATATATCTCCGCTCCCCTTGCACCATATCCGAGTCACTCACGGTCGGGTGCTGTTAATGCGGCGGTGCCTGCCGCAATTTATTAACGCTCCGATATTACTCTCATCCAAAGAAAAATAAAAGCACTCACGGGTTTGCGTATTGACGGGTCTTTATTGCCAGAACAAAACGCGTTTCGGCGGTCTCCCTTCTTCGGCACCGAAGAAGGCAGACCGCTGAAACGTGTTTGTTCTGGCAATAAAGACCCGTCAACACGCAAACCCGTGAGTGCTTTTATTTTTCTTTGGATGAGAGAAATATCGGAGCGTTAATATATATATATATATATATATATATATATATAAATCCCTCGCCTCTTTACCACTGCCTACCCATAAGTCCTAAAATTACACTGAACTCCTGTTACCACTGTCTATTCCTAAACCATTAAATTACCATTACCTCCCTTTACTACCATCCACCCGTAGTCTCCAAAATTATCCTTACCTCCCTGTACCACTACTCACCCCTAAAGCCTAAAATTACCCGTACCTCCATTTACCATTACCCACCCCTAAGTCTTAAAATTACCCTTACCTCCCAACCCCCAAAAATAACCTTACCTCAATTACCACTGCTTACCCCTATCCCTAAAATTACCCTCATATCCCTTTACCACTGCCCACCCCTAAACCCGAAAATTATCCTTATCGCTTGTTGAAAATGGCCCTTTTTGCAGGGTTTGTAGTGGAGACAGGGTTTTGTCTGCATACATTGCTATGTTAGCATAAGCGTTTTAGATGTTAGCGCCATCTTGCCACTTTGCTGCTTTTGCACACGACACTGCAGGTAGTTGTTATTACAAGTAAAACTGATTGCTTGCTTTTTCTTCACATGAAAACGGTCTGTTGTTCACATCCCTAGACGTGCGCCGCGACCTTAGTCTGAACACTGTGTGCAGAAGCCGTCAAGGTCAGATAACAATGTATGCTGTTGAATTCAGGTTGATCAGCCCACGCTCTAGACACAACAAGCACACAGCTGCAAATATCTGAAACTCGGGTGCCTTTAATATTGCATTTGCATGCATGATTCAGACACTTGGAGAAAACCTTTCCAGACACAGGGAGAAGAGCTGATCCTGTGATGTGATTCACCTTAGCTGATCTTTGAGGTATAGGGTTTCCCATTCAAGCCTAGAGACCTTCTGTTATTATATAAAACTAGCTTATTAGCCAGGGGAGGGTGGTTCACAAGGTATTATAGGACCTGTTTCCACTATCATTATAATATGATTTCTCCCTTTGTTCTCTATGGTACTGTAACAATGCTGATGGTTTTATTTCTAATCATTTGACTGCTTATGTTAGCCAAAGTACTGCATCTTAGAGCACGTAGTTAAAAATAAACATTTTAAACTTTTCCATGTCTCTGATTACACATGTTGTGGACTGATATGAGAATAATAACGAAAAGGTGTTTCTGATTCCCACCATTCCTGAGAGTACTCTAAGTCGCTTGTTCTGGGTTGTCTAATCATTGGTAGCTTCGATATGATACGGAGAATGAATGAGACACTGATGCTAGTCGGATAGGGGTTCTGTGTACTGAGGAGAGTTTTTTGGTACACCACAATTCACTGAGGTCCTGGTTTCCTGTGCATATTTTTGTGCATGAGCAGAATCCACGCAACAGGTCATCCCCAAACGTTTTTTGCTTCTTCCTCCTATTTTTTCCTGACCTGTGGTTGTTGGGTATAGGACTCTGGGCACTTTACCACTGTTGATCAGTGCTAAAGTGCATATGCCCTCTGTGTAAATTGTTATTGTGACTGGTTAACCATGATTGGCATATTTGTTTTACCAGTAGATCCCTAGTAAAGTGCACTGAGTGTGGCAGGGCTGGTGATTCAATTGCTACTAGTGGGCCTGCAGCACTGATTGTGCCACCCACATGAGTAGCCCTAAAATAGTGCCTCAGGCCTGCCACTGCAGTGCCTGTGCGCAGTTTGTTAACTGCCATGTTGTCCTGGCCAGTGTACACACTAGCCAGGTCTGACCCTTCCTTTTTCGTACACATTGGACACCCCTATGGTAGGCCCAAGGTACCCCCCTAGGGAGGGTGCAGTGTATGTGAAAGGTAGGACATGTTCTAGTATGGGTAGCATGTCCTGTTAGTGAAATACTGCTGATTTCGTTTTTCACTATTGAAAGGCTATCTTGCCCATAGGATAGAATGGGGAATGTTCTGTAACTTGCTTACCTCCTGCATATCTTCCCATAGTAGCAAGATAGAAATTTGGAATCTGGTATCCCTGAACTCAGAATTTAATAACACATATTTTAGGAAAGATGGCTTATAAATGTTTAGTTTGGAAATAGCACTTTTAGAAAGTGGCTATTATCTTGTTCAGTTGTGTGCCTCTGCCTGTTTGTGGATTGACTGTCTGGTTTGTGAGTGACAGGGGGCTGGGGTGGCTCCAGGAGGCTGGGTGAGTCGCCACTAGGCTGAATAGACCTATCTGCATGTAGAATGGTGGGAGGAGTAGCACCTAGGTCTGAATAGGGCTGTGCCTGCCTTCCACAATGCTGGCTCCACCTCCTGCGGTGCGTCTGATGGCCCTGGCCCACACTCACAAAGGAAGAAGATGTGCACTGGCAGATTGCACCCAGAACTGATTTGGACTGGGTCCAGGACCCCTCACAGAGGAAGAACAAAGACTTTTGGGGTATAAAAGTAGAGCTGAGACCCCTGTAAAATTAGATTAGGAAAAACATTGTGATCAAGAAGGAATCCCTGCCAAAGAAGAACAGCCAAGAAGACTGAGGAAAAGTGCTGCCATTGCTGAGTGTCTGGGAGCTGACCAGCAGTTGCTGTGATTGCTGAGGAAGAGGACTAAGGGACTGTCTGCTGTGTGTTGTGTCCCCCTTACTTGAAGAGGAGGTGTGCTGTGTACTTTGCCCCCCTCTGAAGTCTACCTGTCTCCATGGGCCTGAAAAGAGCTGGCCTCCTGTTATAAACTCAGGGACATAAAAGTTTGCAGAATAAACCATCTTTTTAGCGCTGAGTGTGTGTTGCTGTGCACTGACTGTGGCCTCGTAACCTTTACCCTGCCTGCCCGTGTGGTGTTGGCTCGGTGTGCTTGTCGCCACAGAGCGGGGCTCTGCGTGGGGTCTGCCATGCCTCCAGCGCAAATCCCTTGAAGAGCTGACTCGGCTCTCGAGAGTGCATGCCTGTGCACTACCCGAGACCGTAATCAAAGGGGCCGAAATCACCTCTGCTGGCCCGGTACAAGGAAGGAGGAGAGAAGCACTGTATCAGGAAAAATCACCGCCGCCGGCCCGGGAGCCTTTAAAGCCTTGGTTCCACCCCCCTCACCAATGTCAAGGAAAAGCCGCACTGGGATTGATCCCCGCTTCGGGGGCTTCCCCTGACAATGAGGAGGCTCGTCCCGGCAAGGCCATGTGAAGGAGCGCAGAGTTTGAGGCGTCCCCTAGCAACCAGGGCCTCCTCACACTGATCATCCAGGGCGGAGAAATCCCGGAAGTCAGGGAGCGCCGCCGAAGAAAGAGCTGCCCCGCTGAGGGTCCGCATGAACTACCAAGCCTCCTCCACATTCACAAGGTAACCGGAGCTTGCAAAAGGGGGTAAACCGTGTCGTAACACGCTGCCGGCAGCCCGCATTGAGAATAGTTAAATCCTTTTTGGCGGCCGGTGCTCGCACGCGCACTCACGAGGAAGTAATTTCCCTGATTCAATACAGAGTACAGCGGGGGCAATATTAAGGACAGCGTCCTTCTGGCCTTTTGAAAGCAAGGGCAATATTAAAGGCAGTGTCCTTTTGGTGACTGGCGCGCTTGCGCTTGTGTAAAGGGTTATTTCCCCACTGTGAAATTGAGTGCACAAGCATAGCACATTCCATGCTACAACGGGGGCAATTTTATCATAGAGGAGCACCTTATTTACATTTTTAGAGTAACTTCCACAGTCTAGGAACAGAAGACTCAACCAATCCCTTTATTCTGACAAGTACGTTTTGAAAAAGTGAACTTTTCCTACAAAAGAACATTATTAGTGATCTATTTGCTAACAAACCATTATTGGGAGAGAATCTATTTTTGTATGTGTGTTTTATGTCATTTTGACTCTGCCTAACCCAGATAAAGTGATTTATATTTTTATAAATAACTTGTGTAGTGTCCTTTTGTGGTGTTTCATTATATTACTGTGAGTGTTGGTACAAATACTTTACACATTGCCTTGAGGATAAGCCTGTCTGCTTGTGCCAAGCTACCAAGGGGGTGAGCAGGGGTTATTAACAGTGTGTATCCCCCTTAGGGAAGTAAGGGTCCCTATTTGGACAAAGGTACTTACCTCTACCAACTAGAGACCCCCAGATTTAACATTCCTCTTTTCACTACCCGCCCCAAACCCTAAAATTAACCTTTCCTCTATGTACTACTGCCCACCCCTAAACCATAAAATTACCTTTACCTCTCTTTACCACTATCCATCTCTAAATCCCAAAATTACCCTTGCCTTCACTTACTTGTACCCACCCCTAAACTCTAAAGTTACCCTTACTACCCCTTACCACTACCCACCCCATAACCCTAAAATTACCGGTACCTCAGTTTACCTCTACCCTCGCCTAAATCCTAAAATTATCCTTACCTCCCTTTACTACTACCTGAGCCTAAAATTCTTATTTTAATAACATCATAATTAAGTCATTTTTTTTTAAACTTACCTATGTGGAATAGACATGCTTGGTAACAGCACAAATCCTTACCTGGGTGGTACTTACCTGCATGGTAAATTTTGAGAGGTAAAGGCATTGCCTGGTAAGGACTGCTTTGTAAAGGGTGTCTCCCTCCATAAGTACCTATTCTGGGTGATATCTCTATCACAATGACAGTGTAAAGGGCACCAGGGGCTGCTTTATGTAAAGGGCACAAATAGTGACCGTACAGTTTATTACAGATAATGTTCTGTGCATTGGGCAGAGCCAAAATAATAATCGCTGTGGGGCAGTGCACTGGTGGAAGGAGGAGTGGCTGTTGAAGCAGCCTCACCATCTTTAACAGTGCAAAAAACATTAGGCCTGCTTTGCATAGGGGGTTGCATGGGGTCTCATAGGACCCACTAACCCCCCTTGCAGGGTGTCTTGCTTGGGGGCCAACTGACTGTGTTCCACATCGTTGTGGTGCACATTGAGTGAACCGCCTGACGGTCTCTTCACAAATGTGCTTCCCTTATTTGCAGATGCAACACCCCATGCAAATGAGGGAACACCTCATTAGGATCACACTAGCTTACATTTGCGCCAGCCAGGCCAGTTTTAGAGAAGGGTCTGCACAAGTGTCTGCGGCATCTTCTTTGATACCAAAGAGCCCTGGGGTGCAGAAAGTGGGCACACTCCCCTGATGCACCTCCAGGGCAGCACATGTAGTACAGCTGCTAATGCAGTGCTTCTTTGGCCATGCATATACCAGTAGAGGATCCAAATCCTCATAAATGCCTATTGAGTTCAGATGAGGCCTGTTATGCTGCACAGACCCTGAGATGCTGAGACTGACTTCAGGGCTGGCACTTCACTAGAGATGTAATACACACAGGCTTCAGTCAGCTGAGTCTTGCTCGGGTTCTTACTGGCAAGCTGTTCATCTCCAAGGCAGTCTATCACTAAAATATTAGAACTGGGCAGAGTGGAAAGGTATAACTTTGCACTGGGAAATCACTTCCTTTCATCTACTTATAGCCTAGTGAAGGTCAGTCACTGTCATGGATAGGCTACATTTTAGGCACACCTCCTTTTCAACAAGGACATTTGATCTGCCAGCAGAGCAAAACCAACACATGAAATACCTCCGGGGGGCTAGCAGATGTAAAGTCCAGGTGAGCAAAAGAACAAAGCAAACCAGAAAAGTATACACTATTTGCATGCCAGTTTCTGTCTGAGCAGCAATATGCAAATATACAAATGACACATGCCACTTCATTCTATTTTACAACGCTTCGACAAAGTTTTAGCTATTGTTGCAGAAAAATTGGAGAACGAATAAGAAAGCGAGTAAAACAGTGAAATAAGAGAAAGAGTCTTCCTCTGAGCAGGATTGAGGATGAAAGTATCCTAAGTGCTCTAAGTGATCCCTGATCCTAATTGACCTCCAGAGATACCATTTTGGTTCTTCTTTGAGATGGCTTGTATACCACAGCCACAGCACAAGAGAAGTCATAAACTGTTCTCCTGCCAAAGCTCTCTTAAGGGGTTATCTCTCACGCTTTCACTGTGGTTTTGACTAATGGCTACATTTGTTTGCTGTTACGGTACAGTACTTGCACCCAGAGGTACTTGTTACATACTGCCGTCCTTGTGTTAATTAAATACAGTTGTCTGTGATAAATGGGACTAATTTTTGTTTTCTTACGAAATGGAACTGTTTGTGAACATTATCTGGATTGCTTTGAAAAATGACCCAGACCTCAGACCCAATGCTGACAGAAAACTGATTGTGATCACACTTAGGGGCTCATTTATGAGCACTCTGCGCTGCCAGAGCATAAAGATTTTGATGTTCCGGTGGCGAATTGTGCCCTGGCATATTTACAAGGCCATGTAAAGCCTCTCCCTTTCATGCAGAACACTGTGTGAAAGGGGTGTTCCCACACAACACCCATGAAATCTGAAGCTTTCCCAGATTTACGAGAAATCGTAAATCTGGGAATGCGTCAGAATCTAATGCCACCCCAGGGGTCGCGTTAAGGAGGCGCAAAAAGTGGAAATGTGTTCATTTCTCCTCGTTATTTCCTTTTTCTATGTCTGCTGGATTCTGGAGCACACATAGAAAGATGAAATCACATGGATTGATTTTTTTTGTGCAGGAAGGTGTCCCTTCCTGCACAAAATCAATCAATCAAACTCACAACACAGGCTCTCTTGCACCATGGTGCAAGGATGCCTGTGCTGGTGCATGGCAGCCCATTGTGCACCAGCACAGGAGAAAAGGACAGGAATTCACCATATCTCATAGATATGGTGCATTCCTTCCCTTTTGTTTTTTGTAGGGCAGCACAGCAAGAATCCTTGCAGCACTGCCCTATGTCAAAACCTCATAAATGAGGCCCTTAGTGTGCCTATCATTAGGGCCACTCTTACATGATCACAGTCAACATTTATGACCTCATTTATGAAAAACGAATATGTGCCATGCATTTTGTGTTTTAAACCTATATTATGTACCTCTTTGTCCAGCACATTTTCTTATTGATCTGTATATACTATAGGTATAGGCATAGTCTTTTACTAAACATGTTTACATCTGATCCAGTTGTTAAAGACAGCGTTGCTTTTTCTCCCCACTATTCAGCTATAATAGGTAGCTCTTTAGCGAGGGGCTTGCCTCTCTCTCTCTCTCGCTCTCTGTTTTCTTATCATATTGTTTTTATCTTCTTCTAAATATTCTAATTACAAATGTTCATACAGCCTTGAAAAAGTCACAGTGTGATGCAACATGTGTCGGCTGTTATCCAGTACTGGGAACTGAAGAATATGAATTTGTGAAATATGAATGTACTGAAGAACATTTAAAATACGTATCTCTACAGTAAAAAAAACTCTCTACTCAACACAAGTCCCTACAGTTTGGAATTTATATGTTTTATGTGATTATGTATTGAGTGCTATGGTTTTCCTTCTTCCAACACATAGAAGAGGCATCACCATTATCCACAAAGAAACCATCCACTGAAGACGACAACACACTGATCATGGAACATCTCAACTTCCAACTCCACACAAACAGAAAAACTATGATCAATGGTACCCTCACCCACAGAGCTCCAGATCTATCCCCCTGCTTCTGCAACACCATCCCCAAATTCATCACACCACTGGCCACTGACTCCAAGCATTACATCTTCCTCGGTGACCTAACTTCCACCTCGACGACCTCAAAGAACGCGAACTCTGCCAACCTCCTGGAATTTATGAGCAATATCAGCCTCACTTATCTGGTAACTGACTCCACACAAAGCGCAGTACATATGCTTGGGCCAATCTTTAATGCCAGCGACACAGCCAAGTACAGTCATGTCACCAAACTCACCTGGAATGACCACAACATTGTCCACTTCACCATCGCACGATCGTCATGCACCACCACCAAGCCCCCCAGTTCCTCCCACCACAGCAGGAACAAAGTGAGACCCAATGGATGGATTCCCTCAACACCACCAAGCCCGATGCCGCAACCAACCTTGAATAGGCAGTCCAGAATGTCACCACCTGGATCACAAACTGCGCTGACAGAGTCGCCCTCATTAAGCTAGACAAAAGTAGCAGATCCACCAAACAAATCAGTTGGTGTACATCACAACTTAGGACAATGAAAGGCAACTGCAAATTGCTAGAAAGAAGATGGCGCACCAGCAGAATTCTCACAGACCAAGCCACCTTCAAGGCAGCCCTCAACAAATACCACCAACACCTAAAACACACAACAACAGGCATCCTTGCCGGCTGCATTGAAGCAAGCCTCAACCACACCAAGGAGCTCTTCACTATTGTCAGAGACTTCTAATGGCCTTCAGCCACCGTGAACTGGATCCCATCATCCCAGGAACTCTGCATCACCCAGGCAGACTACTTCCACAACAAGATATCCACCATCTACAGTAACTTCTAACAGCAATCCACTGACCTCTACAACTTCCTCATACAGACCAATGCCACCCACAACCATCCGCTCACCTCATGGGAACAGCTCACCACTTAGAGCACCACAGCCATCATGAACTCCGTCCACACTGGAGCACCCAAGGACCCCTGCTCCCATCACTTCAACCTTGGGAGCAAAGAAATCAGTGGTGAACTCACCTCCATCGTCAACGCATCCTTCACCATGGCCAACTTACCCGATGGATGGAAGCACACATAAGCCAGACCCTTCCCCAAGAAACCCTCTGGTGACCCCAGTGAACTCAAGAACTACTGCCCCATCTCTCTGCACCCCTTACCCGCCAAATTCCTCAAGAAGGCCATCAACTGCCAACTTACTGAACACCTGAAGAGAAACAACCTGCTGGACACCTCCCACTCCAGTTTCTGCACCAAGCACAGCACCAAGACTGTCCTAATTGCTGCCACCAACAACATCAGAATTGAACGTGGGAAAACAGTGGCCCTGATCCTTCTTGACCGCTCAGCGGTGTTTGACACCATATCCCCCCACACACTCATTAAGAGACTCCACCACATCGGGATCCAGGGAGATGCCTTCAAATAGATTGCACCATTCCTCACAGGATGAAACCAGAGAGTCTGCCTACCACCCTTTACTTAGGAGCCCAAGAGCACCATCTCCGTCGTCCCCCAGATTTGATCCCTCAGCCCGACCATTTTCAACACTCCTGGCCATCAGAGCCCATGACCTTAACATCATATCCTACGTAGACAACACACAGCTCATCCTCTCGCTCTCAGAAGACACCCTCCACCACTAGGAATAACTTCCAGAACTGCATGATGAGTGTTGCCGACTGGATGAAGACCAACTGCATGAAGCTCAACACGGACAATAAGGAAGTGCTGAGTTCTGGGAACAAAACATCTCAGTGGAACAATACCTGGTTTCCCTCTGAAATCAGACCCACACCAACTATCCACGCCCACAACCTTGGCATACTTTTTGACAGCGAACTCACCATGAAATGCAAGATCAACACAGTCTGATCTGACTGCTTCCACACCCTCTGCATGATCTAAAAGATCTTCATATGGCTCCCCGTCTTCTCCAGGAAAACCGACACTCAAGCTCTAGTTACCAGCTGGTTGGACTAAGGTAACGTGCTCTATGCAGGAACCACCCAACCAAGTCCTAAAGAGACTGCAGATGATTCAGAAAGCAGCTGCCAGACTCATTCTTGACATCCCCAAACAGACCCACATCACCCCTACCTCAGGAACCTCCACTGGCTCCCAATCCAGGAAAGATACCATTTCGAGATGCTGACACGCCTACAAGGCCCTCCATGACCAAGGACCAGCATATATCAACCACCACCTGAACTTCCACCAACCCTCCAGACACCAGCGATCCCCATCCTTTGCCCTTGCACACACTCCTCGCATACACCGAAGCTAAAGTGGAGGTCGATTCTTCTCCGACCTTGCTGCCAAGTCCTGGAATGACCTTCCCCTTCACCTCCGAAGAGCTTCCTCTCTCCCCCGGAATTCAGAAAGGTCTGGCATTTCGACTGATCCCAGCAATGAACCCAGTGCCTTGATATCCTCTCAGGTGATTAGCGCCGCTCTGCAAATCCAAGTTGTTTTGACTGATTGAGTTGATCAACAAGGACGTTCCTCTAGAAAAAGGTGTAAGACAAAAGGTCAACTTTACACCAGGGCAAACCTGTTTTTTGTATCCAACCCATGCTTCATCGTGATCTGCCTTAACTTTTGACTATGACCCAGTCCAGTGCAATTGAATGTCCGTGATTTGCCCTTTGTGCCTTTTGTCACTAGAAACATGTAAAACTTTGAAAAATCATATCTCTGGTTCACCAAATCACATTGTTGTCTATCCCATGTTGTTTGCTCATTAAACTTTTTTCTATTTTTGTAAATTGGAGTTGGATATTTATTGTGCTGTGTTTCTGCTTTTAACAGTTTTGGTACTGGTAAATCCTTTACAAATTTTCCTTAGATTAAGCCCACCTACTCTATGCTACAGCCACTAAGGGTTGAGCTTAGGTTTAAATTATTGAGCCCTAACTGGACCTATTAAGTAATAGTGCCAATAATACTTGAAGACCTCTACCATCCATTTCAAATAATAGTCCACTTTCTCACAGTTACCAATAGAAAAATACCCTTTATTGGGTGAACAGTCTGAAGTGCGCTGCCTACTTTTTCCCATGGCTGTCAATGTTTTACACTGACAAAGCTAGTTTAGATTCAGCTGTCACAAACATAGTGGTTCTTCCAACTCTAAACAGAGTGGGGCAACCAAACGTTTGATGATTGAGGATTCTGACACATTTTTGATGGATTATCCCATCTGCTAAACTCTAAATGAGAGCTTATGATATCTGGTATCCTTTTTAAAAATCTCAGGTGGGTAGAAATGTTTCTGGACCACAGGGGTTTCCAGACTTAAGTCACCAAAATGTAAACCAATCCAAGCTCCCAAACAACCCTTCTCTGTCACAAACATAGTGGTTCTTCCAACTCTAAACAGAGTGGGGCAACCAAACGTTTGATGAATGAGGAGTCTGACACATTTATGATGGATTATCCCATCTGCTAAACTCTAAATGAGAGCTTAAGATATCTTCTATCCTTTTTAAAAATCTCAGGTGGGTAGAAAAGTTTCTGGACCACAAGGGTTTCCAGACTTAAATCACCAAAATGTAAACCATTCCAAGCTCCCAAACAACCCTTCTCTGGAACCACGCCTTCTCGATGGAACTCCAAATCTCCTCAGCCTCAGACAGGATAAGTAGCTTATATTATTTGGTGAAACACTAAAAATCTATCTGCTCAAACTTGGACTTGATCTATAATCACCTCCAATCCTGTATCCCTCTTTCTGTGACTAAACCTCAACTAACCTTTTTGTCTTCCCTCTCTTCCTTTAATTTTCTAGACACCATCACATGACCATGTTGATTGCTCCTCAGTGCTTGATTTGTAAAAGACATATGTGCCGAGGCTCTCCTCAGAATGCCACTTCAGCTTGCACCACACATTGCCCCTGCAATGTTTTCAGTGATTGTAACAACACAACTACTAGCCATCACACTCCTACTAGTGTGACAATTTGGACTATTCCAGGACCCCAAAGCTATAAGAATGGCTTGTGTGACAAGTAATAATCGTTTTTAATGTATATTGAATTAAAAATTAACTGTTTTTGTTGTCATCTCTAAATTATCCCGACAGCTCCACCTTGTGGCAGACTGTCACAGGTGCCGATGTTGACAATTAAGTGCCGGTGCTCAGCACCAGAAACCACCTGCTCAAATTAAGCACTGTTGCTCCTCAACATTCTATTTAGCTTTCCTCTCTCTATAGAGCAATTTACCCTTAGTCCCATGACCCTCTCTCTCACAGCAATTCTAATAATCAAATGCAATTTATCTGCCTTCGATGATACTCCCTTCCTCTGGTTAGGCAGTGAAACTGGCTGAATATATTAGATTTTTTGGTAGTGGTTCCACTACTAATTCTTGGTGGAATCTGCTTAAATGATTCACTGTAAGAAACTCTTTCTTCACCATTGTTAGCTATAAAGTGCACTGATAACTGCTTTTTGGTAGAGATGTTGTAATCAGAAATGTGAAATAAATCATTTCAGAATGGCATACGATATTGCCAGCTTATCCATGTAAAGGCAAGGATTAGAACAAAATGCCTTGCTATAGGTTTTACCATGGAACGAGGAGAGGAAATGAGTATAGTGTGGCTTGCAAGTGAAAAAAGAACTTTATTTCAAGAGAAAAGAACTAGCACTAAATAAATATTGCACACTTTAGAGAATTATACAGTCCCAAATAGGTTTAAGCATCTCACAAGTTCTTGTAGCATGGTAAATGAAGGGATGTAGGGCTTGATGTACAGACCACAGTAAATGGTTGCAACTTGTACCCTCCACCATTTGTGACCAGTCTTTAAATTTCCAATAGGAACTATGAAGTATTTAATCACATCGCAGACTCCCCAGTCATATGTATGAAATGTAGACAGGTTACTATTTGCGACCCTCCTGTGATTGGCTGCAAACATTGGGATGGTAGCCTGCAAGATACTGAAGAGCACCATCCCTGTGTTTTCATTCCCAAACAGTAATCTTTTTAAGGCAGCCCTTGTTTCTTAAAGGAACTGGTGCAAATAATTTTTTAAGTACCATTTGAGATGACGTAAGGATGAGCAGGCAGTGCTCTTCTGGACCAATGCCTTTTCCCCTCTAGGTGATCTAACATCGTGATCAAAGGAAATGCTGTCCAACAGCTACAGTTTCCTTCTTGCAAATCAAAAATTACCTCATTTGAGGTGTTTGTAACTGTTCAATGGTTTGTGACTGAAAATGCGATCACATTGATACATTCTACATCAGATCTCAGTTCAGAGGGCATGTTTCTTTCATTTCCTTTCATATCTATGTATAGTCAGACATGTTTTTCCAACTAACAGAATAGGTTTAATACATACAAATATATTGCAGTCGCAATCCCTCCTATTTTGCAAATAAAGGTTTTGTGACACTGAAATGGCTTGGCACATCAGGCCAAAACTAATCTTATAATTGACCTATTTCAATCAGTTCTAAAAGAATGCCAAATAAATCTTTTAGTTCCTAACATGGAAAATTACAGTTGGACCCGCACGAATTAGAAGATGTATATTCACTCAAAATATAACAGGAGGAAGTTTCTAGAAGACAAATTGAAGAAGCAGCTTCAACCATCATAAATCAATAGCTTCAATCAATTGCTAAATCACTAGTCTTCATTTAGGAAGCAATGGAAATGTTGTATTACAAGAAGCAAGATTCATTCCAAAATCGATGAACGACTGACATTATCGTCAGTGTCTGGAAAAATAAAGATACCTACAATGAAGTTTGGAGGTACGCCAATTGATCCAGGGACGAAAATGCATACCTGCTAGAAAAAGATGCCTAATCAAAATGCCTAGGTCAGACACTTGAAAAAACACTATGAAAAAATTGAAATTTAAGGTTGTAGGGTCAATATTCATATAATTGGTACAGTTAAGTTCTGGAATCGGGTAGTGTTAAAAAAAATGTAATCGATCTATTTTACAAGAGTTTTCTACAATGGAAATTATGAAAACATAGAAATGGGAGAATTTTAAGAAAGAAGGAATTAATGAATTAGACCGTCTATTGGTCACCATCACATCACATATCTAATGCCCAGTGAGACATCTTGGAAGAATATCGGTGATTTTCAATATCTGCAAATACAATTACACCTTCATTCTGTCATACGCAGAAAGAGAGCACAGTTGCGAATGTCTAAGAAAGGAAATTAATCGCTGTTAGAACAGCACATATTTCGTTTGTTGGAATTTGCAAACACTCATTGAGGAAAGAGATCTCAATTGGTAGAACAACAGTAATATTGAGCTCTATGCAGTTTGAACTGGAATTCGAAAAAAACGAATGTCTTTGTTAATAAACAGAATTATCTTGGTCGTGTATGGGGGATGGGAAATAGCCTCAGTTGAGTGCTAAAATGATAGACGGTCATCGACAAGATGTATAGCGACGAGGGCAAATAAATCTCAAAACTCAACAGGAGAAACACTGCTCGTTTCTAACGCTCACTACTTCCTCCCTTTAGTAAACAGCCGTAGGTTGCTTAACTATAATAGAATAAGGACTGTAGTAGCTTGCAACCAGGCCAGAGGAGGAACACGGCCCTATTTTTGGGCCTGTAGTTGGACTAGGGACTAATGTAATTTGAGAAGATAATATTGAAGAGGACATGTTACAGCGCTTTTGGGATGCGTTAAGTGCCCCGCATTACTTACAACGTTGCAATCTCCCACCACGGGAAGTAAGACTGTGGTAAACTTCATGAAGCAGCCTACATGGGAGGTTTATTTCGATGCATGTAAGCTGATCACCTTTTTGTTTCTCCTTCCCTTTCTTCACGCCTTTAAAAACCGCGCTCGTATATTTCAAGCATGAACCTTAATATTAATTTCGAGTTTAGGGGTATAATGATGTTTGTACAAACCATTTCAGCGTACTGTAAAAACAGTTGCGATAAGAACTTAGAAATGTGTTCAACGGTAATTCAGTGGGCGTAATATACAATGCAATTATATATGAAATGCACATTTCTGTAAGTGCTTTCCCGTCAATGGACTACCGGTTTGTTTTCCAGCATCGAGTAAAATACCTTTTCATAGCCTGCTGTTCACTGCATGACAAGCGAATCCTGCTACAGTTGTAGAGCGCATTAGCTCTGTGAAAATTACTACGTACCACTGCAGTCAAATGAAATGTTGGTATTACATCTTATAAACCATAATTTTACTTAGGTTCCACTGCTTAAAAAGTGTTTATTATTCCAGGTGTAGTCGACAGGAACCCCAGCCTCCATTCTGACAAACGCGTCCTTGCCTTCCTGCCATATCAATATGCATTGACTGGTTTTTTTTGAGTTTAGAAAGCTTTATTAAATATCATAATCCAAGTAAAACATCAGTACAGAAAAAAAAACAAAGGCAATGTAATAGAACAATATAAAAAAAACCGAAATCCTACAGTCTGAAAAAAGTGCCAATAAAAAGGTAGAGAATATACTTAGGTAAAAAGCATTTTAAGGTTTTGATTAATGGGCAGGGAGGGTAGAGAAGAGAGGAGAAAAGGGGAAAGGGAGGGGAGGGGGGGGGAAATGCAACCATTATACAGGATAAGCATCATATAAATACCGTAAGCTAGTGAATGAATAAATACACTAGATGAAGCTGTATGTATAACATAAACAAAAAGAAAAAGAAAGAAAAACAGCTATTTAAGGAACAGTTTGAGAGAAAAAATTGGTTAATGGCAACCATAACAGATCTTTTTTGATCAAAAGAGGTACAGTGGTGGCAAAAGCACGATCCAGTCGATGGTGATGGCATAGTAGATTCCACCATGCATTATATGAGATCTTGGAGGTATCTTTCCAATTGGTCGTGATAATCTGCAGAGAAATGGCTATATACAAATCTATAAATTTACGTACATTGGCAGAAACATTCCATATAGGAGCCATACCACCCAAAAAAATATGGACAATCTCAAAAGTATGGTCAGTAGCTAAGATATCGTTCAGTTTAGACCAAATACGGGACCAAAGGGATTTAACCAACGGGCAGTGAAAAAACATATGCAAAAAGTCACTATTCTCAGAGGGGCAAGACCAACATTTTTTAGAGTCAATTAATTTGAAGCTATATAAATCAGAAGGAGTAAAAAAAAGTTTGTTGTAAAAAAAATACAGAGTCTGTGTGGTGCTAGCAGAACGTGAAGCAGTGTGCAACTTTAACCACAAGGAATTCCAAACTAGAAGGGAAAACTCTTGGGCTAGATCCATTTCCCAGGAGAGTTCAAGTTTGGACTTGGTTCTTACTACCGGGGAACAGGAAAGTAGCTTATAAATAGCAGCAGCTTTAAGGGGGATAGAGAAGTCCGGCAGAGGGAAAGTGGTTGAGTCAGTAGTAGAGAGTGAGGAGCCCTGAGAAATGAAGAGATCTAAAGAGTTTTTGAGCAAGGGATATTGGGAGGAGTGGGCATTAGAGAGCTGAAAAGAGAAGCGAATGTCGGAGAAGTCGCGCAGGGAATTATTGCTAAGTAAGGAATCGAAAGTAATGATGCCTTTATCTATCCATTCTTTCCAAAAAAGTGCTCTGTGATTAATCTTAACGGATTTGTTATACCAAATTGGGATTGAGGAATGAAACTCCAACTGCGAGAGGGAAGAGCGAAAGACAGAAAGGGCAAGTGCCTTGGAGTGTCTAAAGATAGGAGTAAGAAAACGTTGCGGAGGATGAGATAACCGGGCAGCCGTAATAAATGAGAAAGGCGAGAGCTGCGCAAGTTCTATAGCACTCCAGGCTGTTAGAGGGGGGTCAGACAAATCAGATAGAAAAGGCCAAATCTGTTTCAGAGTAAAAGCCGAGTGAAAACGAACAATGTTGGGGAAATTAACTCCACCCAAATCTTTAGGTTGCTGGAGACGGGAGAGAGAAATCCTCGCCTTACGTTTATTCCATAAAAAGGAGGTAAAAATACGGTTTATGGTTTTAAAAAAATAGAGTGGAAGGGAGATAGGAAGCATTGAAAGGTAAAAATTGACTATAGGAAGAAGCATCATTTTAACAGTGGCGAGCCTCCCCCACCAGGATAAGAAAAGGGGGGACCAACGTTCTATAAGGGAAGAGAGCTTTTTAACTATATCCTTCTGATTAAGCTTAATCGTATCCCTAATAGTGCCAGCATACAGAATACCTAAACATTTAATATTACCTGAGTTCCATTCAAAACCAGAACCCTGAAACATATGAGGAAGGCAAAATTTGTTAAGTGGTAGAACCTCAGATTTATCTATGTTAAGTTTATACCCAGAAACCAGAGAGTATTCTTGTAACAAGGAAAAGAGTGTGGGCAAAGAAGTGGACGGGTTAGAAATATAAAGCAAAATATCATCCGCATAGGCCGTAAACTTAATATCAATGTTTTGAAATATGAAGCCAGTATACGATGATGAACGTCGAATTTTTTCCAAAAAGGGTTCTAAAGCAAGAATAAAAAGAAGAGGAGAGAGAGGACAACCTTGTCTTGTGCCTCTATGCAAAGAAAAATAAGAGGATTGAGACCCGTTAACCCAAATAGAAGTGGAGGGAGCAGAGTATAACAATTTAACATAATGAATGAAGGGAGGACTAAAGCCATGCCATCGCAAAGCACCAAACATAAAATCCCAACAAACTCTGTCAAACGCTTTCTCAGCATCTAAGGTAATGGCAGCAATTGGTGAGTCCATCTTTGAGGCCAGGTGAGTAATGTTAAGGAAGGTTCTCGAATTATCAGTAATGGATCTACCTTTAACAAACCCGGATTGATAAATGTTGGTAAGATCAGGAATAACTTTGTTAATACGAGAGGCCAAAACTTTAGCGTAAATTTTACAGTCCGTATTAATTAAAGAAATGGGTCGATAATTCTTGCAAAGGGAGGGATCTTTATCTTTTTTAGGGATTAAGCATAACATAGCCTGAGTGAAAGAACCTTGGGACCACCCTTGAGCAACAAAGGAGTTAATCAAAGAAAATAAATGTGGTAACAGGATATCTTTAAAGTGGAGATAAAAACGGACCGTGAAACCATCTGGGCCCGGAGTTTTATCTTTGGGAAGGAGAGTGATAGCATTAAGTAGCTCTTTCTCTGAAAGAGGAACGTCCAATGATGAGAGATCTACAGAACTATCCGAGGACCTAGGGAGAGACTGAAAGAAGGAGTCAATTTGAGAAGGCGAGGGAACAGATTCGGGCGTATAAAGTGTGGAATAATATTGAACAAAACAATCAAGAATTTTGTCATCAGTATGCTGAGGATTCCCATGCGAATCAGTGATAGTTATTATTTTAGATTTCTGTTTCTTAATTTTTAGATAAGTAGCGAGAGACTTACCAGCCTTATTGCGTCCCCCATACATTTTGGAATGAAAGTTGAGAAGTGTATTACTCGCAGAGTCCCAAGAGTGCTTGTTAAATTGCATTTTTGCTTTGATAAGGGAAGAGAGCGATTCTGAGGAATTAGTGGTAAAGTAGAGATGCTCTAGGTCTTTGATTTGTTTAAGAATTTGGGCCGACTTTGAAAGAGCTGTTTTCTTTTTCCGTGAGACAAAAGCAATAATAAAACCTCTAGCAGCAGCCTTGAAGGAATCCCAAATAGAGTGAAAGTGAGAAGTAGAATGAAGATTATTTATAAAAAACTCCTGTGCAAAAGATATAAATTGCCCAACGAACTGTGAATCTAGGAGGAGCGAATTATTAAAGCGCCACCGCCTAGAGATGGGAGTAGGTGAGGGAAAGTCCAGATCAGTAATAACCGGAGCGTGGTCAGATATAAGAATTGAGCCTATTTCTGAATTAGTCATAAATTGGAATGAATGCTGTGTGAGAAAAATATAATCTATACGGGAATGTGAAGAGTGCACTGGAGAAAAAAAGGAAAATTCTAAAGTATCGGGATGAGAAAGTCTCCATGAATCAATAAGACCTCTAGAGGAGATAGCATTAAAAAAGGACTTTTGCATTTTATTGGGGACATATCTGGTGTGTGATTTACGATCTAAAAATGGGTCCATTAGTTGGTTACAGTCACCACCCACAATCAAATTATCACTTGCATGAGAGGAAAGAAGCTTAGAGAAATCCCTCCAAAAGGATAAATCTACACCGTTAGGACCATAAACATTGCAGAAGGAAAATTGTGTATTATTAACAGTAACATCTAAAAATAGCCATCTACCACAAGTATCATGGAGTTCATTGTGCAACTAAACAGATAATGACTTATGAAACAAAATAAGAACACCATTTTTACTATTTACTGCTGGAGAACAAAATGCCTCTCCAACCCATTGTCTACGCAGCGAAGACAAATCTTGAGAATTAAGGTGGGTTTCTTGTAACAGTGCAACATGACATTTCAACCTTGCTAAATGAGATAAGACACGTTGTTTTTTTACAGGGTTGCGAACTCCTTTAACATTTCAAGAAATAACACGAAGACCATTCATTTCTGTAAATACAGTAAAGATAAGCAGAAAGGAGTATGGAATTTAAGACAGGGTAGGGAATGAGAAGTAAACTGAAAATAGAAATTAAATGAATATGTGCCTGAATAAATAGTCAGAAACAGAAAATTTAAAGCAGGCAATAACCGCAAATACGGTGGTAAAGATATAAAAGAGAAGAAAAACAAAGAAGTACCATGGTCAGAGAAAGAAAAAAAGGAAGTGTGGTGTGTACCAGGTAATGAAGAAGTTGCCAAAAGAGTAGAGATGCCAGGGATAAAAATGGGTGAAAAAAGAGAGGAGGACAAACAGCAAAAAGGGGGAAGAAGCGAAGAGGAAAAGGGGAAAAATAGAGAGAAAGGTACAGGGGTACAGAAACCCCCAAAAGGCATCCAATGGAGGGTGACGAAAAGCCAATAGACTTTAGCCACAGAAAGCAATTGAACAAAAAACATTACTGTGAGAGGGGGGCGATGAAGAACATAACAGCCGCACTAAAAGGAGCATATAGGGGAACAGACTATCACAGAGATAATAAAAAACTGAAAGACGAAAGACTATAAATTGGAAAACTAGAACAATATATAAATCAAATACGACAAGTGAAGGAACTTACCAAACATCTAGGGAAAGAAACAGCAACAGAAGGGGTAAACACTGTAAACAGCAGGATGGGACAAAGGGTGACCTTGACAAGAACACCACATAGGGGAGTCCTGCAAAACAAAAGGAAAAAGAAGGAATGAGCAAAAGAAGTGCAGGGACTATCCAACTTATAACAGAATATTTTAGCAGAACAAAGTAGTCATATACTAAAAAAAACGAAAAACGACTAAGGTTTGCTCAGTTCCATAAGTTCTCCCTTGTGAGTATGAATGAACTTCCGCAAGTCAGCAGGATCCTCAAAACTAAAAGTCTTTTCCTTATAGGTCACTTTGAAAAAACAAGGGTGTATTAAACCATAGCGTGCATTCATAGATCTCAAAGCAGGTCTGAGGTCCAAAAATTCCTTTCGACGGGAAGCCGTAGGCGTGGAAACATCCTGAGTGAAAAAGACCTTGTGCCCAGACCAGATCATTTGCTTATGTTGCTTGGCAGCCTGAAGAATCATCATAAGATCAGAGTAGTGGAGGAAATATGCTATGATTCCACGAGGTTTAGATGCAGAAGATGCATTCCTTGGCCCCAGACGATGAGCACCTTGTATGTTAAAGTCTGAGGATTTCGGGAGGCCAACAATTTGAAGAACTTGAGATTTTAGGAATTGGATCATATCCGACCCCTCCGAACCTTCCGGAATACCATAAATGCGCAGGTTGTTGCGCCTATTGCGGTTTTCCAAATCCTCCGCTACCTTCTTGAGCTGGCCAACCTCTTTGGTGAGAGTGTCAACTTTAGTAAAAACATCCTGTGCATCACTGATCCTCTGTTCCACCTCAGACAATCTCGTATCCAAACTAGACCATTTATCATCTAACCTCTGAAGCGTGGCAACAGTGTCTGTAATAAAAGGACGAATAAGGCGCAACTCTTCCATAATATCCTCAAGAGAGGCAGCGGAGACTTGTTTGGGGAAGGCGGGTCTTTTTTGGTGCGCTTGACAGAAGGGTTGCTTGAATCCTTCCTTCCCCCAGTGGAACCACCATGAGGTTTAGTTGAATGTGCGCCCTCCATACTGATGGTACCGCAACCAATAGTGACAGAAATAACCAATGGCGGAATGCAGGCAGGACAGCAGTGATATTGCTTAGTCAGCAACAAGAGGAGGCGTAGCAAACGATGAAAGTGCCAAGATACAACACAGCGAAGGGTACTGGAACGCTGGAAACACGACCAGTTCCCTCTAAAAAAATTGCTAGGAGATACAGTCCGAGGAATCCACAAAAGCAGCTAAAGAGACCAACCACTAACAACTAATTGAGCAAAAAGATGGCATAATGTGAACTAACGCAGTCACCGCCGTAGTGCCACCAAGAAACAACAGGGAATTAGCAAAAAGAGTCAGTGGCAGCAAAAAAAATAGAAGAAAAATGCTGCAGAAAAAAAAAATGGCGGCCGCCATCTGAGGGGGGCAGAAAATGCGCAATTAAAGTGACAAAAAGACCGCATTTCGGTAAAAAAAACTTGCCAAAACAGTCTCTGCAGTGTCCCATATCGAAATCCATGATCAAAGCGAAGCTCCGATGCAGTAAAGAGGTGCCTTCACGCTCGAGTCGGCTTTGTTCGAGCGGAGCTCCTCACCCGGCGGCCATCTTGGATCGTCGCGCCGCGCGATCCCCGCATTGACTGTTTTTACACCAAGTAATGAATGCTGTGATATGATTGGCCAACTGATTGATTCCTGGAATATATTTTGTTTGAGCATTGTACCCGGAAAACATTGAGAGCAATCGGCGCCTACAGCAGTTGTCATCGACTTTGGGATTCTTGGGGTGCTGTTTTGCCTAAAACGAGCCTCCTTCCTGTGTTCCTGATCTAACCCTGTAATAGGTATGCTTGTTGTTCTGAGGCAAGGTGTAATTCTTTACTGAGAAAATAATGGTGTAAATCTCAATTTCGTTTGAATCTGTTTGCTTTTTCCAATTCTCTTGACAGTGATTAGTGAACCACAACAGTTATGTTCTGTTAATAACACTTATATAGTGCATAATTACCATTGGTCTCTTAGCGCTTATCTAATAAGATTTTTTTTTTTTAAACCTTTATTACAAATTTCAATAGATATACCGGTACGGGCCTACAACCTCCGGGCCGGCCGCTAGTAAACAATAAGGTCATAAACATATAGGTATAAAACACAAGCAGCAAGCAGTGTAGATCCCAAGGATCCGAAATATCATTTGCGGCTATAGGCCTTGACATCCCAAATGACGGTTTCATTTTAAATGAAAAAAGAAACAAACCCACAAGGCGGCAAAAGTCCAGGTGACATTATGCGCTCCCCTCGGGAGGGGCCTACCAAACTACAATGGAAGGAGGGGGGGGGGAAGGGCAGGGGGCAGAGACAAAGGTATCCCGATAACACAGAATCATGGAGATGCGCAGACTAGGGAGACAGGGCCTCAGCAGAGTCACGCGTTAGGGGCGGGGCGCAAATCCCGCCACAATAGGAGTTCCAGGGGCCCCACACCTTTACCCATTTCCCAGGCTTGCCTCTCGCCACATACACAGTCTTTTCTCGGAACATACACCAATCCATATTTTCCTTCCACACCGAAATCGTGGGTGGCCTCTGGGAGCCCCACAATTGTGCTATGTCACGCTTGGCCACCATATATCCCAATGTCACCCACCACGTTTGCGCCACCGTGTAATCAGTCGGCCCCCAAACATTCAACAAACACCTCCTCGCCTCGGGGAACAACGCAACATGCGTGACCGCCTGCAATACTGCATGCACGCCACGCCAGAACCGAGTCACCTCCGGACATTCCCACAAAACATGGAGGAAGGTCCCAATCATACCACACCCACGCTTACACATCCCATCCACCGCATATCCCATACGCATCAGGCCCGGACCCGTAACATACACCCTGTGGAGACTCTTGAGCTGGACGAACCGAAGGCGGGCCGGTATGGCCACCTCTTTCGGGGAGGCCACCGCAGACACCCAATCCTCGTCATCCAGCTCCAATCCATCAGCGACCCATGCCTCACGAAGGGCGGCCAGCAGCCCCGAGCGATCATTGACGAGCTTTTTATAGATTAATGAAATAGTGCTATCCGGCACATACACATCTAGTACTCTATCTTCCAATGGGGAGCACTCCGGGATGGACGCGACCTCCGGGAATACGGAGAGCAACGCATGACGAACCTGCGCATACTGAAAGTACTCCCTGTCATGCAATTGGTACTCCGCTTTCAGCACATCGAACGTTTTAAATCCCCCCTTCGTCCAGAGATCCCCTACCCTGCTAATGCCGATCGTGTCCCACTTCTCAAAGCCTTTCGTCGTCCACAAACAACCCAATCGCTCGGAAGCATACAATGGCGTCGCCCGGGTCAACCGATCCTTCCACCCCATCGCCGAGTTTGCCGCGTGCCACACACGTACCGCGACCCGTGTCGGACCCGTCAACCGCGCGTCGAGCAATCTGGAGTAGAGCGCCCTATTGTAGTCGCCACCCGGAAACAACAATTTGTCCATCTCAAAAGCCGGATTAAGGGCAGGCCCATAAAGCCCGTGATTTATCGCTGCCAGCTGGGAAGCCCAATAATAACGTTTGATATCGGGGAGGGCGACCCCCCTGTCGTACCACGGGAGCGTCAGCTTCGCGAGGGCGATCCGCAGCCTCCCATCCCAGAACACTTGGCGCTGCAGACCCTCCACCTCCCTAAAATAGCTAGCTGGCACGACATCCATTGTGTTTTGTAAGGCGTATAAAAACCGCGGCAATGACATCATCTTAAACAGCGCCGCCCGGCCAAGCGGCAAGTGCGGCAAGCGCCGCCAACGCGCCACATCCGCCTTCAAACGTTGGAGAGGGGGGAGTAAATTCTGTGTGTATCGGGCCGCTGAGTCCAGGGTAATAAAAATTCCCAGATACTTGAATCCCTGGTGAGCGACCTGGACAGGGCAACTCCTCGGGAGGATAGGAGCCTCTCCAAAAAGAACATAAACACAGGACTTAGCCCAGTTGATGACTAGGCAGGAGTTACGGCCAAAGGAGGACAATACATCCACCAACACAATCAACGATTCACGCGGGGAAGCGAGATACAAAAGAATATCGTCCGCATAGAGAGAGACTCGGTCCTCATACTCTGGGGTCCATCGGAGACCACGAATCGAAGGGTGCCACCGCAGGCACTCCGCCAGGGGCTCCAAAGCGAGCGCAAAGAGGAGAGGCGACAGCGGACAACCCTGACGCGTGCCCCTACCCAACTCGAAGGGAGTCGACACTCTACCATTCACCACCACCTGCGCCAGCGGTCTAGAATACAGCAATTTCACCCAACCGATGAATCCCGGGCCAAACCCAAACTTCTCCAGCGTCGCCCAAATATATGGCCACTCAAGCGTATCAAACGCCATAGTGGCGTCCAGGGACGCCAAAATTGCCGGCTCACGTATAAACGGAACCCTCGCGAGCACCCCATGCAGACGCCATAGGTTAAGCGCGGTGTTGCGATGAGGAATAAAGGATCAGATCGCACACCACGCCAACCAGTCGATTAGCCAGCACCTTAGCAAGGATTTTCGGGCCTGTAGGACGTGACTCGATCCCGCGGCCTCCCCTCCTTATGAATAACCACGATGGTGGCGAGACGCTGGTCCAGCGGGAGAGAACCCGCCGCCCGAGCCGCGAGAAACATATGACGAAGATGAGGCGCTAAGGTATCCGGCCGCAACTTGTACAATTCAATGGGAAGGCCATTAGGACCCATGGCCTTGCCAGAAGCGACTGAGCGTATGGCCAGGGCGATCTCCTCAGACGTCAGAGTCGCGTCCATCAACAATTTATCCTCCTCCGAAAGGGAAGGCAACCCAATATCTTTAAGCAGGACGCGGGAGTCCTCTTCTGGGCGAGAAGAGACCGGGGAGTACACCCCGCGGAAATACTCTGCAAAGCAATCAACAATTTCCTCGGGATCAGTAACACACACACCATCCACTCTCTCAACCAGCGGCACAACTCGACTCGCTCTCTCCTTTTTATCCAGCCACGCAATCAGTTTTCCAGCCTTATCCCCCATATCATACAGTCGCCCCTGTTGCTCCCTACTCATGCCCTTGGCCGCTTCAGTGACCAGGGCCTTGTAGTCTGCTTGTTTGAGTCTGAGGGCATGCAATTTGTCCTCCGTGACACCACGATCCAGGTCACCCTCCAACTCAGTAATTTCAGACTCAATACGAGTCACCTCCTCCCGCTCGCGCCTCTTGGAATGGGAAATGAGGGACAGGGCTTCCCCCCGGAGTACCGTCTTGAACGCCTCCCAAAGAGAAACAGCAGACGAGACCGATCCCACATTATCTTCAAAATATTGCTCAAGGGATTTAATCAAATCTGCACGAATTGTGGGATTACGCAGGTACCAGGAGTTGATGGGGACCACCCTCCCCTCCACCCCCAGGACAATATCGAAGTGTAACAGAAGCGGGGAGTGGTCTGAAATACCCCGGGCAAGATGTCGCACCTCCCCGATCCTCCCCGCCTGGGCCGCTGGCATAAGAACATAATCAAGTCGTGAAAGACTACCATGGGCCCCGGAGTGGAACGTGTACTGTGTCTGTGCAGGGTGTTTTAGCCGCCACCAATCCCAGGGTGTCCAAGAGTCCAGACAACCAAGTTTGGGCCCGGGGGAGGTCCCTGGGGGGGGTATCAATCCTCAGCTCCGGAAACCACAGCATTAAAGTCCCCTCCAACCACTAGAATCCCCTCTGGTAGCCCAAGAAGAAGGCGCCCCAAGTCGGCAAAAGTAGTAGTCTGCAAACCCGGCGGGACATAAATAGAAACCAAAACAATCACTTTACCCTCCCATCTGCCCACCAGTGCAGTGTAGCGCCCCCTGCATCATGGATCACCTCGTCAACCTCCAGCGGGAGCGAGGTTTTAACCATTATGCCCACACCCCTCGAACCAGAGGTGAAGCCCGAATGAGCCAGAAGGCGATAGCCCCGCCTATTCATAGCACGGAAGGAATTACCAATGAGGTGTGTTTCCTGCAGAAACACGATATCGGGTGAGATCCGTTTTAAAAACTGCAGGACCACCCCCGTTTTATCCTGTCCCCCAGTCCGTTAACATTCCAGGAAAGAAGTCTCAGTCCCCTACCCCCCATCACAACCAGCTCCAATCACCACCCTCCCAGAGAGCACTTTAAGTATGAAACAACAATAATCCTGCCTTGTGGTACGAACAAACAATACCCAACTCCAACCCAACATTCCAAACAAAACTCCCCCCACCCTGCACCCCTGCATGAGCCCAAACAGCCCCCCCAACTTGCAGTGTGCCTGTCGCCCTTGCATGAACTAAACTACAAAAAGACCCCCTGGAGGAGGAAAGAGAACCCCCTCAAGACACACCACAACCTCCAAGCGAAGGAGGACAAAGCACGACAGTCAAGGAACCCTGAGCCCAACAAAGAAGTGACATCATCAGAAAGTAGCCCCAATGTCAATACATTAGGCCCGGTCCGGTGGGCACTCCCCACTCGTGGCCCCCAGTCCCTCTCGATCATGTCCCCTAGTGTCCAACCAATCCCCCGCCGCCTCCGGACGGTCAAAGAAATGAGAACGACCCTCGGATTCCACCCGCAGCCTGGCCGGGAAAAGCATGGCGTACTTCAATTCATGTCTCGGAGCCGCCGTTTGACGCCCATGAAACCCAGCCTCTGCTTCTGGACCGCTTGCGTGAAGTCAGGATAGAAATTCACCTCAACGTTCTCTAGCTTAAGCGGCCCCTGCACTCTAGAGGCTTGTAAAATCGCATCCCGGTCCCGAAAATTGAAGATACGTGCAATAAGAGGCCGCGGAGGAGCTCCGACCTTCGGCTTGCCACCAGGAACTCTATGGGCCCTCTCCACAGCGAAGAATTTGCTCAATCCCCGAGGCATCAGACGATTGGAAATCAAGTCCTCCACAAAGAGATCCGCAGCCGAATCCTCCAATCCCTCAGGCACTCCGATAATGCGGACGTTGTTCCTCCGGGCCCTACTCTCGGAATCCTCCAGTCGCCGATCCGTGAGAGCACTGGCCTGCCGGAGCCGACGTACCTCCGTTTGGAGGGCAGCCACCTCAGTCGTGAGGCCCGACGCGGTGAGGGCCAAAGAGTCAACCCTATCATTTGTCTTGGAAAGATCACCCCTAACAAGGTTGACATCGATGAGAACCACGTCAAGTTTGTGCGCCAGGGTGTCAAACTGTTGACCCACCGAGGTCTTCATCTCCGCTATGGCGCCCATGATATCCTGCAAGGTCAGGTCCGTTGGCAAATCCGGGACATCCGCGGGCCGCTCCGGAGACTTATGCGACCCGCCGGGAGAACCTTTCGGCAGGGTGTAGCGATCCATAACGTTGGCCTGGGTAGAGGCACCACGCCGGGCCGATTTGGCCTTCAGCCTCTCTCCATCCTGCTTCGTCGCCATCGCCCTGTAATCCGTGCACCCACGAGTCCAGCGACGGGGGGCGAACAATCGAGGCCGAAGACCCCAGAGGTCGCCTCAGGAAGGCGGAACGGGTCCCCGCAGAGTTGGCAGGGTCTCCCAGTGAGCCAACCACCACACTCCGCGAAAGAGCCGAGATCCCACTTGTGATGATGGCGAGAGGGCTCGAAAGCGAAAGTGAAAGTGAGGGGTGCGCGCCCCGCCAGGCTCGTCCCGCCGTTGTTATTCACTTCACCACTGGATCGCCCCTCAACTCAAGTCCGGGGTCAGAGGAGAAGCAGGCCGCAAACTTCAAGCGAAGCCCATCACGGCACCCGGGGTCCGATTCGAAAACGGAAAACGGGCACCACCTCGGCTCAGGTTCACAAACAAAGTCCCCTCAACTAAATCAGGATGAGGACAGGATAGATGTAGGAGGTCGTGGAGGTCCTCGGGAGCCTCGCACCTACGCGGCCATCTTGGTTGCGCGCTAGGCTCCTC
Source organism: Triturus cristatus (assembly GCF_964204655.1). Classification (NCBI taxonomy): domain Eukaryota; kingdom Metazoa; phylum Chordata; class Amphibia; order Caudata; family Salamandridae; genus Triturus; species Triturus cristatus. The sequence goes on from NC_140588.1 coordinate 519,088,849, forward strand.
CTCCTATCTAATAAGATTTAATCACCTTGCACCAACTAATACTTAGAAGAGACAGTCGGTCAGACTCTACCAATGGCCTGTTCATAATGAAAGGTTTTCAGTCTCTTACGAAATGGAAGGAGAGCATTTTCTCTTTGCAGTCCTTCCGGAAGTCCATTCTACAATTAAGGTATCAAAAGTGTGAAGGCCTGACCGCCCAACGTCAATTTGTTAAAGCGTGGACAGGTCAGCAAAATTGCCTCAGAGGAACAAAGACAACGTCCCGGTATATATCGCCTTGGACGGTCCTCGATAATATAAGCTGGTACCGTCCCATACAGGGTCTTATGTGCAATAAATAAACCCTTGAACCTGGCCCTCTGTTTCACTAGGAGCCAGTGCAATTGTTGCAGCAGTGGCGAGACATGCACCTGTCTTGGTAAATTATATATTAGTCTTGCCGCGTCATTTAGGATTACTTGAAGCTTACCAAGAAGCTTGCCTGGGAGTCAAATGTAAAAGGCATTGGCATAGTCCAGCTGCAACACAATCAATGCTGCCAACACTGTTCACATCGTTGAGAAAGCTAGAAAAGGAACGAATTTCAGAGGCTGCCAAAGAAGGCCCACACAGCTCCCCACCACTGTTGCCACCTGCCCAGTCTACGACAGATTCCTATCCACTTTGATACCAAGACTTTGGCACAGATTCCGGGGCAGAGCCTAACTCCTGAGGCCAAAAAACATCCATTCAAGGGTTTCCCTTAGTGATGATTGCCAAGACCTTCATCTTGTCTGGATTCACTTTCAGAGAGTTAGCCGTCATCCAGTTCACCGTGAACCTAAGGATACTCTGCACGTTTAACTGCGCCTGCCTAGAGTTATCGATAAGCAGGATCAGATGGGTGTTCACTGCATAGTGAAACAGTTGGCAATCCAGCTGTCCTAATGCCGCATCCAAAGGATAGAGATAGATATTAAATACAAGTGGCGACAGGGGAACCCCACATGGGAGTACTCTTTCTCTGTAAACATGACCACCCAGCTGTACCTTCTTTAACTGGTCCTTCAGAAAAGAAGAGATCTACCGAAGTGCGAACCCTGTGATCCCATGCACCCATAATCGGTCCATAAGCACTTGATGGTCAACTGTATTGAATGCGGCTGTAAGATCAAGTAGGATCAATATGGAGGACTTGTTCCTGTCAGCCACCAATCTGAGCTTGTCCAATACAGAGAGCATCACTAGCTCCCTACTGTGATGGGCCCGAAAACTGGCCTGGCAAGCATGGAGCAATTGATGCTCTTCCATAAATTCTCTTCCAAAAATTCTGAAAGGATTTTATTTACATGTTGTTCCACAATTTTTGCTGGGAAAGGTAGCATGGATACTGGGCGATAGCTTTTAAGGTTTTTAGTGTCTGCCCCCGCCTTCTTCCGTACGGGGTTTCCTATAGCTTACTACAATCTGAGTGGCACTTGACCTGCCACCAGGGAGGAGTTAAGGAGGGATAGAAGCTCACCCTCCATTACAGGGAATGTCTTTTTGAACACCTTAGGGGGGCAGGGGTCGTCCGGCGAGCCTGATTTAACAGCAGCCATTTTTCAGTGCTAGGGCTTCGAAGTCCAATTATGGAAATGCTGAGAGCTTCTCACCCTGGAAGCCAGGCAACAGGCACCTTACCCACTATCAGTGGGCAGGGACAAAGAGACGTGTTTCTTACTTCAATTAGAATATCGCACATTTTCTTCATGAAGAAGTCCTGCATCCTATTGCAGTCCTCTGGATCTAGGACTGCCTTCTGTTCTTTGGTCTGGCTTAACTTCTTCAGCACTTTATATGTCTCCCTTTGAGTATCACTCTCTTCAGTGATCCTCGTTTCATAGAACTCTGCTTTAGTAGCTGTAATGGTGCCTTTATATATGCCCAGCATTGCTTTGTACTCCCTCAGGTCCTCTGGTTCATACCGCTTCCGCCATTTCCTTTCATATCGGTGTAGCTTTTGCTTCCCTTCTCTTAGCGCAGTGGTATACCAGGGGACCCACTTTCCTTTATTCCTTACTTTTTTGATCTGAGTGGGAGCCACCTTGTCTATTGCCTCCTGAATCCCACCTAGAAACCATTCACTTTCCTGATCAATATCCTCAATGTTGCTCCCCGGGTACATTACCTCCTTTAATGCCTCCCAAAACGGGTTTTGTCTATTTTTGCCCAGCTACGCACCACCCACCACTCTGGCAGCTGGCGCAGAGGCTGTGAGGGCAAGGGGATTATATACTTGATCTGATAATGATCAGACCAGCTACAGGGTTCAACTGACCAACAGCTGAGTGGACCATATCAAGTCTAATGTATGGCCCTTCTCATGGGTCTGAGACGCCAATAGTTTCTGTACGCCCAATATAACCATCCTTCACTGAACCCACTCGCCTGGGGCTTTCTTGGTACCAGATTCCACCAAAAGTTAAAGTCCCCCACCACAACTATCTGATGATACATTGAGCACATACCACTCACTACTTCAATAAACAGCTAATTGAAAAGGGGGGTTGTCCGGGGTGGGCCATAAACTATCACTATTGCCACGCAAGGGGTCTGTAAAACTTAGTTTCACCCCAGGACCTCTGCCCCATCCCTACTTTCAACAGTCACTACCTCTGTGGCAAGGTGCTTTCTGCTGATCATTGCCACCCCTCCTTCCCAGCCTGCCAATTAAGCGCCAGGATGTGATAATATCGGGGCACAGCTGCGACTATATCGGGCTCTAAGCCAGCCTCCAATCAGGTTTCAGTTAATGTTAACACATCTGGTCTTTCCTCTCACAGTAGAGAGAACATTTCCATGCTACGTGTCTGAAGGGAGATCATGTTCAGCACCTTTGCGCTTAACCCTTTCCCTGGGCACACATGCATACTTATTGTATTTGGTTTACCAGGCCCGTACCCTCTGTTCTCACTCCTGTATGACCAGGGGTCCTGGCCAACTGCGCACATCCCCAGCTCGTCTACTCCAGCCTGAGTAAGTAGCCGCACCCCCCTCCGCCCATCAATAAGCCCTGCTGAGCAGCAGCTGTCCCTCATGAAGCTGCACTGCTCACTGGCAAAAAGCCAAAAAGAGCCGGTAGCGGAAGGGCGACAATATTGCGCCCACTTACATAAACAAAGGAACACAACACAGTTTTAAAAAGCGGGATTAAACAAATTAAAGCATATGTCGCTGGTGCGAGGCAATAGCAACCCTTCTAAGGCTGCATGTCCGCTGCAGCCTGAGTAAGTAGCCGCCCCCTCCCAGTTTACTAGTATATCATAGCAACTTACTTTTCAGTTTGCCTAGGTGCCACATTTGAATGCTTACAGAGTCCCGATGAGTCAGACTTCCAGGACTTATGTGTCACACTTTTGTCACAAGCAGAAATCCTGACACTGAGGTCCTGATGCACGAAGGTAAAGTTACAATTTTGTGAGAGAATTTGTCAGAAAGGCCGGCTGAGCCCCTGCACTAGTGTCATTTGTGCAGCTTTGCCTCTCTGAGATGACGCGTCTCCAGTTTCTTATGACACTGTCTGCTTCCAGCACCGGAGATGTTAAAGTGCGCTGACTGAAAGCGGCAGAAGTAAAAAGTATGCCGCGCTGTGGGGTACATTCTGTATGAGCAAAGAGGAAATCAATGGGCCACAAATCACAGATAGGGGTGCAGGAGCACCAGCGTGTACGTTCTGCCTGTAGAGAAAGGGAAGAGACAGAAGGGCAGCAGGAGGCAAGAACATCCAAGTCTGACAGTCTGGGCAGTTGGCTGAGCAGGGGGCCGGATATCGGAATCTGTGCTTGAGGCTGTGCAGCTCAGCTCATCCTCTTTACATATCACAGTGGCAGATTAGATGATGGCTCTCATGCAGGCCCTCAGATGTCCCTGGAATCTGCCAATTCATAGAACAGAAAAAAACAGAAAAAGTGGTAACCTGTAGGAATAGATCATTACACAACGAAGCCAGTAAGCATATTAATCTGTCACTGGTCTAGTGTAAACTTACAAAATGCAATTCATTAGCCTATTAGAAAAAGAGAAACTCCACTCTCCTAGACTGGGGTACGTGGAACAGTGTATATACATATAACAGTGACAAAACAAATGTCTATTCACAATACAAAGTGAGACATACCTTCTTATACATAAATCCTCAAGTACAAAAATCAAAACTCATTAAATGTAACAAAGCACACATATATTCGATCTCACTACAACTATAGGAACCGTCTCCCTTTTAAACTTTATTTCTTGTGAATATATGACTGTGACTTCCAAATATCGCACACAATCCATATTAGAGGTAGTCCTTTTTGGTGACACCCATGAGGAGGCGTCCTATTCTCAAAAAACTTTTGGGGGTGTTCCTTGTTACATGCATCAGATTAATCTTTATTTTTTAATCAGACTCCTCAAGTCAAATTAGGTCATACGCAATCCATATTAGATAGAGATAGTCTTTTATAGTGACACCCATGATGAGATATCCTGTCCTCAAAACCTTTTGGGGGTGTCCCTTGTTACATGCATCAGATTTATTTTTATTTTTTAATCGGACTCCTCCAGTCAAAAAAGGTCAATGCGTTTCAACCCTTATAGTTGGGCCTCTTCAGGACAACGAAAGTTCAGGAACATGGATCATAATGTTTATGTAGGGTCTAAACAGACTCTCCCGACCTGCTTACACGTAGAGTGTCTAGCTGCAATTAATTAAGTGTCCAGCGGTCATCTCACAAGATCAACAACTGCTGTGGACACATCCCGTCAACATCTGTGTAGTGCATCGGGATCTGCTTGCTCCCAGACCCGTGGTCCGATCGTGTGCTGGGAAGTAGTTTTCCTGCTTCCTCCTTGCGGGCGGCTGTCTCTGGACCCGGAACAGCACTGCATATTAAGTTCACACATGTGCAACTTAGAAGGTGAAGTCCACAAAGTTATGCTCAAATCACAGCACACAGCACTTTCAATAGAGAAGCTAGAATTACTTGGCTGTGGCTAGGTGCCTGTTTGCCTGCACAGAGCAGAATCAGAGACAGACTCCAATACACCAAGAAACCAAAAGAAAGTGTTATCAGCTGTCCTTCAGCTCAGCTGACATGTGTGAATAATTTGGACCTTGTGTGTTGGTGAGAATTTTAACAGTGCCTAATTTGAGCCAGTGGTTGGCGGTGAGGGGCTCTGGCACTTATTTTTCTGTATCAGATATTTTCTGAGTGCAAGAAATGGAAAAACACAGGGCCTGATTCTCAAACAACCTCTGCAGCCATGGCGGAGGCCTCACAGTTGCAGCCAGGGTCCCGCACTCATGTTCTCTGTACTGCAGTTTCCATTAAGGCGGTCCTGCCATGAGTGCGGGACCCCCGCTACAGCTGCGAACTGCAGAGGCCGTTTGTGAATCAGGCCCACAGATCAGAAAGATGGAGGAAGAAAAAGATGGCAAAGCCACCGAAATCTGAAAGCAGGAACCTGCAAGCGAGAGAAAAAGGGGCAGGGAGTGTTTTGTAGACTACCAGCCTTGGTATGTGGTGCACCAACTGCCAGCTTCGGAGAAGAGCTTCAGGCACTAGCACTGTTTCTTTCACAAATTAAGCACTGATTTTACTGTATGCATGAAACTAAAACGAGATATTTGGTACTTGACAGTATTGAAATATCTGTCTCTTACACCCTACTCTAGATCACGTTACTGACACTTACTGAAAATGTTTGGTCTTTGATGTTGTATGTTATATATAACTATGGTTTATAAACCTTTTATTGTCTTAGTTCGTTCACATAATTTCAAATAACATTATGTGTTTCTGAACATTAGTTGAGTGTTTCTCTTTGTAAATTGGAATATGGTTTTGCTTCCAGCATTTTTCTCATTAGTCATTTTTTACGGGAATAGCTACACCCTGCGATTTTAGGTTGATCCTTGGCACCTCATAAGTTAGCACTTTCAGCGCTCTATAAAAAAGCAGCGCATGCCATCCATCACAGCTTTATGGACAAGAACAAAATATGAAATGTACTAAAGTAAATGACAACTACGGTACAAACAAGAAAGGTTTTTAACATATCCTCCAAAACACAGTGCATTGGATAATACCTGCATCTGTGGGTTTTTGATTTTAATAAAAGCATTACTCGTCTTTATTTGAAAAAGAAATATAGAACACATAAGTGAAGACAGGTCTGCCATGGTCATTGTTCCACAAAATAGGTTCATGGCATTAAAGAGGGTGCACTTTTTGGAAAAGGTATCTAGCTACCAGGATGGCAGACATTTATAAATTAGTCAGCCTGGTCCTAGCTAGAATGCCAAAGGCTTTGTCTCTGCATGCCCAACATCAGCGGTATGGGGGCTGGGCCCCCTAAAGTAAAATGAGACATTATGGGTGCCATTTAGAGTTTGGTGTAGAGGGGGCAATACTTTAGATCTGTTGTCATACTACCTTCAAATCCCTCCAAACTTAATGTTCCCCCACTGAATAAGGGAAGCACTGGGATTCCGACGATAGGGCCTGGAGCAGCTCTGCCATTTGAAACCTCTGATCTGAAGGTCATAACGCCAGCTTTCCCACTCTATTTAGGGGCACAGAGGTCCCAAGCAGGAACACCACTCAGTAGCTTCCATGTGCAGGTAGGTAAACTCCCTGCACTACTGGATCATTGATTTTTGTTTTACAAGACTACATTAATGCTTTCAGACTTTTTTTTTTTTAAATCGAAAATGTTTGTCGAGTGGGACATCAAACATACCACCCCCTCAGCAAAGCTTCACTGCCTTTGATGGTGGCAGTGCAGTGGCAGGTCAGGTACAGAGCTCTCCGCTTGCCTGTCAGTGATTTCTATGTATGGCAGATAGTCTTTTGCTGAGAAGGAATAGGCGATGGCTTCTGCCAACCAGGGGGTTTGGTGCTCCAACCACTATACTGTAAACAATCCCCCAAGTGTATTTATGGAATTTCAAGGAGGCTTCATAAAAAAACAATCTTGCTTATGAGTGCACATGGTGGAATATGGATGCTGTTTTAGACCTTGAGAAGAAAGTAGCCGTAGGACTTTTTTTCTGAAGCAAAAAAATGCATCACCATTAGAATGGGTCAGAAAACATTACTCAAGTGTGCTACCAAAGCTTAGATGTACTGTTCAAGTCATTGCAATGAGGAAAAACGCCAAAGTCATAAAAGGTTCAGATGACAGATGGTGACCCTTGATAGAAGATGCTCAATTTGACGATATCAGATGATCTGGGTGTCTTATGTTCCTTCAGTCTATGCTGATTTCTTGTGGACTTGAACTAAAAAACATCAGAGACTGCTACTGACAATACTACTAGCACCCATGCAAGACATGCTGCATTTTTCTCAGTGCAACTATCTGCAGGGTTTTGCTTCTCCTTGGCCAAGGTAGAGGCGTTGCCTCTGATTAAGCCTAAATAAACGCCATATGCACTCCAAAAATGAACACATTGACACATATTCCACATAATTGCACACTTTCAGACAGAGTTATATGCCTGCATATTTCAATGCCTCTAAAAACCAACACACTAAGAGACATCAGTCCACACAGATCACCCGAGAAAATGGGCTCCATGCCCATATGCCACCAGACATAAAATAACCCACGCACACAGTCAACTTGACATGCACTGAACAGGGCACAGATCAAGGGACATAAATGTACCTATCAACAGATCCAATATAAAAAGATACACATAGCTGGGCTCACACTGGATTCAATTATTTGCACCTAATATCCTCGTCACATTTGATGGTAAATATCACACCCCCTGGACTGATCATGCTACATTTTAATTCAAACTTCAGATACCTTTGCAACAAAGACTATAGCCTTTATCCATAACACAAAACTATCAAATTGAATTTCCCACCATCTATTCCCAACTTACCTCCTTACATAACACCACAACAATTTTAGTTCAACTTTTCCATTGTTGATTGCCATTCCTCTTTGATGACATTATCTCAAAGAAGACCCCTAACACGTTAATGCTGGAAAGATGATTGAATGACAATAGAGTTAAACTATCTCAAAGCTAGCAAAATAGTTTTAAAAAAAGCAAAGTCAAACAGCCTCAATGACATACTGTCACTATAGTATCGGTTCAGAATCCTCTCATAAAGGCACTATCAGAAATGCTGAAAGGTTTTGATATTCAATATGTATCAATTAAGCTACCTGCCCAATTAAGGAGCCAATTTCCAGAATCTGAAATGTTTATCCTTTAACACCCTCCACTCGCAAGAACTGTGTGACTCCCTAGCAGGCCCCTTCATCTTAAATTTCAAAGATCCGGTTAGATGTCTTGCAAGGGAAACTAAAGTAGACTCAATGTCCTGAACTCAATTCACCTCAATGCAATCATTTTTTCAAACTCTTAACCCACATTGGATCAACCTTGCAGATACCTGTGCTTTACCAAATCTTTGTCAAGCCCATGTCCAGCACATGTGTTTAAGAACCTCCTTATTAACAGCTCATGTACCATCTTTACCATAATTATCATCAATCATTTCATGGAGAGCCGTCTATTCCTGGAAGAACTCAAAACTGGCTAGATTAAACCCATTCTAAAAAAAAGTCACAATTACCCAATGGCCACTTGTATCAACCAATTTGAATAGGCCCTTTCCACGGTGAACTGAAAGAAACAGCAATTTAAATAATTATCCAGCATAATAGCCATCAAAATAGAATTCTGACTGGGTCAGAAAATCAAATTTGCACTAATTGTGACACTGATATGGTAGACTCAAATGAAAAAGCAGCACTTCTGCTGCAAGATCTTTCCACTGCGTTTGACATGGATGTTCATCCTCATTTGCTCATGAGAATATATCCCATAGTTATACAAGGCACTGTTCTTGAATTCATTTTGTCTTCTTCTATGTCAACATATCCCTCACACTATCATTACCCTTTTTTGCTCTGCTTATTTTTTCTAAATGGCCTTAAGGATCTTTCATATCCCCATTCTTTTTAATGGCTACCTTAACCCACTACAAGAGCTCATCTCCTCCTTTAGTCTCAGCTAGAATTATGCAAATGGCATACACATTTTATGGCAAGACTGTAGACAACCTTTTATTGTCTTAGTTTGGTCACATAATTTTAAATAACATTATGTGTTTCTGAACATTAGTTGTGTGTTTCTCTTTGTAAATTGGAATATGCTTTTGCTTCCAGCATTTTTCCCGTTAGTCATTTTTTACGGGAATAGCTACACCCTGCGATTTTAGGTTGATCCTTGGCACCTTATAAGTTAGCACTTTCAGCGCTCTATAAAAAAGCAGAGCATGCCATCTATCACAGCTTTATGGACAAGAACAAAATATGAAATGTACTAAAGTAAATGACAACTACGGTACAAACAAGAAAGGATTTTAACATATCCTCCAAAACACAGTGCATTGGATAATACCTGCATCTGTGGATTTTTGCTTTTAATAATAGCATTACTCGTCTTTATTTGAAAAAGAAATATAGAACACATAAGTGAAGACAGGTCTGCCATGGTCATTGTTCCACAAAATAAGTTCATGGCATTAAAGAGGGTGCACTTTTTGGAAAAGGTATCTAGCTACCAGGATGGCAGACATTTATAAATTAGTCAGCCTGGTCCTAGCTAGAATGCCAAAGGCTTTGTCTCTGCATGCCCAACATCAGCGGTATGGGGGCTGGGCCCCCTAAAGTAAAATGAGACATTATGGGTGCCATTTAGAGTTTGGTGTAGAGGGGGCAATACTTTAGATCTGTTGTCATACTACCTTCAAATACCTCCAAACTCAATGTTCCCCCACTGAATAAGGGAAGCACTGGGATTCCGACGATAGGGCGTGGAGCAGCTCTGCCATTTGAAACCTCTGATCTGAAGGTCATAACGCCAGCTTTCCCACTCTATTTAGGGGCATAGAGGTCCCAAGCAGGAACACCACTCAGTAGCTTCCATGTGCAGGTAGGTAAACTCCCTGCACTACTGGATCATTGATTTTTGTTTTTCAAGACTACATTAATGCTTTCAGACTTTTTTTTTTTTAAATCGAAAATGTTTGTCGAGTGGGACATCAAACATACCACCCCCTCAGCAAAGCTTCACTGCCTTTGATGGTGGCAGTGCAGTGGCAGGTCAGGTACAGAGCTCTCCGCTTGCCTGTCAGTGATTTCTATGTATGGCAGATAGTCTTTTGCTGAGAAGGAATAGGCGATGGCTTCTGCCAACCAGGGGGTTTGGTGCTCCAACCACTATACTGTAAACAATCCCCCAAGTGTATTTATGGAATTTCAAGGAGGCTTCATAAAAAAACAATCTTGCTTATGAGTGCACATGGTGGAATATGGATGCTGTTTTAGACCTTGAGAAGAAAGTAGCCGTAGGACTTTTTTTCTGAAGCAAAAAAATGCATCACCATTAGAATGGGTCAGAAAACATTACTCAAGTGTGCTACCAAAGCTTAGATGTACTGTTCAAGTCATTGCAATGAGGAAAAACGCCAAAGTCATAAAAGGTTCAGATGACAGATGGTGACCCTTGATAGAAGATGCTCAATTTGACGATATCAGATGATCTGGGTGTCTTATGTTCCTTCAGTCTATGCTGATTTCTTGTGGACTTGAACTAAAAAACATCAGAGACTGCTACTGACAATACTACTAGCACCCATGCAAGACATGCTGCATTTTTCTCAGTGCAACTATCTGCAGGGTTTTGCTTCTCCTTGGCCAAGGTAGAGGCGTTGCCTCTGATTAAGCCTAAATAAACGCCATATGCACTCCAAAAATGAACACATTGACACATATTCCACATAATTGCACACTTTCCGACAGAGTTATATGCCTGCATATTTCAATGCCTCTAAAAACCAACACACTAAGAGACATCAGTCCACACAGATCACCCGAGAAAATGGGCTCCATGCCCATATGCCACCAGACATAAAAGAACCCACGCACACAGTCAACTTGACATGCACTGAACAGGGCACAGATCAAGGGACATAAATGTACCTATCAACAGATCCAATATAAAAAGATACACATAGCTGGGCTCACACTGGATTCAATTATTTGCACCTAATATCCTCGTCACATTTGATGGTAAATATCACACCCCCTGGACTGATCATGCTACATTTTAATTCAAACTTCAGATACCTTTGCAACAAAGACTATAGCCTTTATCCATAAAACAAAACTATCAAATTGAATTTCCCACCATCTATTCCCAACTTACCTCCTTACATAACACCACAACAATTTTAGTTCAACTTTTCCATTGTTGATTGCCATTCCTCTTTGATGACATTATCTCAAAGAAGACCCCTAACACGTTAATGCTGGAAAGATGATTGAATGACAATAGAGTTAAACTATCTCAAAGCTAGCAAAATAGTTTTAAAAAAAGCAAAGTCAAACAGCCTCAATGACATACTGTCACTATAGTATCGGTTCAGAATCCTCTCATAAAGGCACTATCAGAAATGCTGAAAGGTTTTGATATTCAATATGTATCAATTAAGCTACCTGCCCAATTAAGGAGCCAATTTCCAGAATCTGAAATGTTTATCCTTTAACACCCTCCACTCGCAAGAACTGTGTGACTCCCTAGCAGGCCCCTTCATCTTAAATTTCAAAGATCCGGTTAGATGTCTTGCAAGGGAAACTAAAGTAGACTCAATGTCCTGAACTCAATTCACCTCAATGCAATCATTTTTTCAAACTCTTAACCCACATTGGATCAACCTTGCAGATACCTGTGCTTTACCAAATCTTTGTCAAGCCCATGTCCAGCACATGTGTTTAAGAACCTCCTTATTAACAGCTCATGTACCATCTTTACCATAATTATCATCAATCATTTCATGGAGAGCCGTCTATTCCTGGAAGAACTCAAAACTGGCTAGATTAAACCCATTCTAAAAAAAAGTCACAATTACCCAATGGCCACTTGTATCAACCAATTTGAATAGGCCCTTTCCACGGTGAACTGAAAGAAACAGCAATTTAAATAATTATCCAGCATAAATAGCCATCAAAATAGAATTCTGACTGGGTCAGAAAATCAAATTTGCACTAATTGTGACACTGATATGGTAGACTCAAATGAAAAAGCAGCACTTCTGCTGCAAGATCTTTCCACTGCGTTTGACATGGATGTTCATCCTCATTTGCTCATGAGAATATATCCCATAGTTATACAAGGCACTGTTCTTGAATTCATTTTGTCTTCTTCTATGTCAACATATCCCTCACACTATCATTACCCTTTTTTGCTCTGCTTATTTTTTCTAAATGGCCTTAAGGATCTTTCATATCCCCATTCTTTTTAATGGCTACCTTAACCCACTACAAGAGCTCATCTCCTCCTTTAGTCTCAGCTAGAATTATGCAAATGGCATACACATTTTATGGCAAGACTGTAGACAACCTTTTATTGTCTTAGTTTGTTCACATAATTTTAAATAACATTATGTGTTTCTGAACATTAGTTGTGTGTTTCTCTTTGTAAATTGGAATATGCTTTTGCTTCCAGCATTTTTCCCGTTAGTCATTTTTTACGGGAATAGCTACACCCTGCGATTTTAGGTTGATCCTTGGCACCTTATAAGTTAGCACTTTCAGCGCTCTATAAAAAAGCAGAGCATGCCATCTATCACAGCTTTATGGACAAGAACAAAATATGAAATGTACTAAAGTAAATGACAACTACGGTACAAACAAGAAAGGATTTTAACATATCCTCCAAAACACAGTGCATTGGATAATACCTGCATCTGTGGATTTTTGCTTTTAATAATAGCATTACTCGTCTTTATTTGAAAAAGAAATATAGAACACATAAGTGAAGACAGGTCTGCCATGGTCATTGTTCCACAAAATAGGTTCATGGCATTAAAGAGGGTGCACTTTTTGGAAAAGGTATCTAGCTACCAGGATGGCAGACATTTATAAATTAGTCAGCCTGGTCCTAGCTAGAATGCCAAAGGCTTTGACTCTGCATGCCCAACATCGGCGGTATGGGGGCTGGGCCCCCTAAAGTAAAATGAGACATTATGGGTGCCATTTAGAGTTTGGTGTAGAGGGGGCAATACTTTAGATCTGTTGTCATACTACCTTCAAATCCCTCCAAACTCAATGTTCCCCCACTGAATAAGGGAAGCACTGGGATTCCGACGATAGGGCCTGGAGCAGCTCTGCCATTTGAAACCTCTGATCTGAAGGTCATAACGCCAGCTTTCCCACTCTATTTAGGGGCATAGAGGTCCCAAGCAGGAACACCACTCAGTAGCTTCCATGTGCAGGTAGGTAAACTCCCTGCACTACTGGATCATTGATTTTTGTTTTTCAAGACTACATTAATGCTTTCAGACTTTTTTTTTTTTAAATCGAAAATGTTTGTCGAGTGGGACATCAAACATACCACCCCCTCAGCAAAGCTTCACTGCCTTTGATGGTGGCAGTGCAGTGGCAGGTCAGGTACAGAGCTCTCCGCTTGCCTGTCAGTGATTTCTATGTATGGCAGATAGTCTTTTGCTGAGAAGGAATAGGCGATGGCTTCTGCCAACCAGGGGGTCTGGTGCTCCAACCACTATACTGTAAACAATCCCCCAAGTGTATTTATGGAATTTCAAGGAGGCTTCATAAAAAAACAATCTTGCTTATGAGTGCACATGGTGGAATATGGATGCTGTTTTAGACCTTGAGAAGAAAGTAGCTGTAGGACTTTTTTTCTGAAGCAAAAAAATGCATCACCATTAGAATGGGTCAGAAAACATTACTCAAGTGTGCTACCAAAGCTTAGATGTACTGTTCAAGTCATTGCAATGAGGAAAAACGCCAAAGTCATAAAAGGTTCAGATGACAGATGGTGACCCTTGATAGAAGATGCTCAATTTGACGATATCAGATGATCTGGGTGTCTTATGTTCCTTCAGTCTATGCTGATTTCTTGTGGACTTGAACTAAAAAACATCAGAGACTGCTACTGACAATACTACTAGCACCCATGCAAGACATGCTGCATTTTTCTCAGTGCAACTATCTGCAGGGTTTTGCTTCTCCTTGGCCAAGGTAGAGGCGTTGCCTCTGATTAAGCCTAAATAAACGCCATATGCACTCCAAAAATGAACACATTGACACATATTCCACATAATTGCACACTTTCAGACAGAGTTATATGCCTGCATATTTCAATGCCTCTAAAAACCAACACACTAAGAGACATCAGTCCACACAGATCACCCGAGAAAATGGGCTCCATGCCCATATGCCACCAGACATAAAAGAACCCACGCACACAGTCAACTTGACATGCACTGAACAGGGGACAGATCAAGGGACATAAATGTACCTATCAACAGATCCAATATAAAAAGATACACATAGCTGGGCTCACACTGGATTCAATTATTTGCACCTAATATCCTCGTCACATTTGATGGTAAATATCACACCCCCTGGACTGATCATGCTACATTTTAATTCAAACTTCAGATACCTTTGCAACAAAGACTATAGCCTTTATCCATAAAAAAAAAATATCAAATTGAATTTCCCACCATCTATTCCCAACTTACCTCCTTACATAACACCACAACAATTTTAGTTCAACTTTTCCATTGTTGATTGCCATTCCTCTTTGATGACATAATCCCAAAGAAGACCCCTAACACGTTAATGCTGGAAAGATGATTGAATGACAATAGAGTTAAACTATCTCAAAGCTAGCAAAATAGTTTTAAAAAAAGCAAAGTCAAACAGCCTCAATGACATACTGTCACTATAGTATCGGTTCAGAATCCTCTCATAAAGGCACTATCAGAAATGCTGAAAGGTTTTGATATTCAATATGTATCAATTAAGCTACCTGCCCAATTAAGGAGCCAATTTCCAGAATCTGAAATGTTTATCCTTTAACACCCTCCACTCGCAAGAACTGTGTGACTCCCTAGCAGGCCCCTTCATCTTAAATTTCAAAGATCCGGTTAGATGTCTTGCAAGGGAAACTAAAGTAGACTCAATGTCCTGAACTCAATTCACCTCAATGCAATCATTTTTTCAAACTCTTAACCCACATTGGATCAACCTTGCAGATACCTGTGCTTTACCAAATCTTTGTCAAGCCCATGTCCAGCACATGTGTTTAAGAACCTCCTTATTAACAGCTCATGTACCATCTTTACCATAATTATCATCAATCATTTCATGGAGAGCCGTCTATTCCTGGAAGAACTCAAAACTGGCTAGATTAAACCCATTCTAAAAAAAAGTCACAATTACCCAATGGCCACTTGTATCAACCAATTTGAATAGGCCCTTTCCACGGTGAACTGAAAGAAACAGCAATTTAAATAATTTTCCAGCATAATAGCCATCAAAATAGAATTCTGACTGGGTCAGAAAATCAAAATTGCACTAATTGTGACACTGATATGGTAGACTCAAATGAAAAAGCAGCACTTCTGCTGCAAGATCTTTCCACTGCGTTTGACATGGATGTTCATCCTCATTTGCTCATGAGAATATATCCCATAGTTATACAAGGCACTGTTCTTGAATTCATTTTGTCTTCTTCTATGTCAACATATCCCTCACACTATCATTACCCTTTTTTGCTCTGCTTATTTTTTCTAAATGGCCTTAAGGATCTTTCATATCCCCATTCTTTTTAATGGCTACCTTAACCCACTACAAGAGCTCATCTCCTCCTTTAGTCTCAGCTAGAATTATGCAAATGGCATACACATTTTATGGCAAGACTGTAGACTCAGAATATGTTTCTATAATCTTGGTTTATTTTCATTAGCAGCAGTTAAGAAAGCAACAAAAACATTACAATCCCCATGAGGCATAGTAACAAGGTGCCAAGGGAGAAGCATTACTAAGATAAACACCAATCGGCATTCAAGTATATCTATAATAGCTACTTTGACTGAAAACAGCCCTCTTTTCTTGCTGCTCGCATTCAAGATAAATATCTTGCTTTATCCACTAATAGTTATATGCACATATTTAATTGTTTAAGGTTTCTGTGACACAACTTTGGTTATATATATATATATATATATATATATATATATATATATATATATATATATATATATATATATATATATATATATATATATATATATATAGATATATATATATAGATATATATATATTACCTACTGGCGGTCGCCAGTAGGTAGTTATAGTTAGGACCCTGTTTCCATAGGAAAACCGCAACATTCTATTTGGAATAACTTTGACACCGGTCGACGAATCCTCGCGAAATTTTCAAAATAGGTGGGGCGCTATGCTCCGCTCCTACCCTGAAAGTCTCGGGGGGATTCGTCAAGCAGGGGCTGAGAAAAAAGGGGGGTCCCAAAACGCGTTTTTCCCATGCATTTTTCCATAGGACCTTTAGACACAGCTACAGCCCGAACGGCTGAACAGAGTTACTTGAAATTTGGCAGAGAGGTAGTCCTCAGGTCAAGGAAGTGCCTTTTTTAGGTCTGGTGTAAATCTGTTCAGTAGTTCCTGAGAAAATAGCATTTAAATCAATATATATATCTGTGGCAGCTTACGGTGCGCTTACGGTGCGCTTACGGTAAGCTTACCGTACGCGTACGGTGCCGTGCGCGAGCGCGAATCTGATTGGCTGTTAGATCTTAGTAAACATTCGAATCGGTCGAAACCAGGAAGTTGCGGCCGCCATTTTCTCTCTCGCACTCTGAGAGGGGCTTGAAAAACAAAGGCCAAAAACATGTAAAGGGGCTGTTTAGACAGCTCCTAAGCACCTAGCCATGTTGAGGGAGTCCCCAAAGATCCCCCAAGGCCAAAAAGGGAATTTTAATTTTTTCAAAAATTTCGCCGATTACGCTTACCGTACGCGTACGGTAAAAATTCCTAAAAAAACCAAAAATTATCCATACTCTCCCCACCCCGTGTGCAAATGGTGCCCGAAGGCCACCATTTGTGCATGGCATAAATTGTTCCTTAAAAATTAAAATATTACCTTTCACAACGAAGCGCATCATATGTCCTCCATGTGCGCACGGTGCGTGCACGGCACTAACTGCGTAAAGTGGGCGCGCGGTGCGCGAAGCGCACCATGCGCGCACGTAACGAACTGCGTTAAGTGGGCGCGCACGCCACGAATGGCGTAAAGTAACTTAGCATTTAAAAAACCGTACAAATTCACTGAAAAAACCATAGGTTTCACACACGTTATAGTTAGGAATTAGCATTTAAAAAACCTTGCAAATTCACTGAAAAAACCATAGGTTTCACACATGTTATAGTTAGCGGAAATTTTAATCATAAAAAACCATTGAAATTCCCCCGTTATAGTTAGTGCAGGCAACTATAACTCACGCAACCGCAATCCTCTGCTGATGCTAATACTGTATTTATACACTTATTTGCCCATGTCTTCTTCCATTAAATTTTAGCTATACATATATTACAAATATTTTTTTTTCATAAAGACACATATGTCATCAGCAGAGGATTGCGGTTGCGTGAGTTATAGTTGCCTGCACTAACTATAACGGGGGAATTTCAATGGTTTTTTATGATTAAAATTTCCGCTAACTATAACATGTGTGAAACCTATGGTTTTTTCAGTGAATATATATATATATATATATATATATATATATATATATATATATATATATATATATATATATATATATATATATATATATATGTTTGTTAGTGCAGCATCATTTTGCTGTATGCCAGTATTTAGGTGGTTCAGATGCACAATCGCATCAATTGTCTGAGGGTTTTCTCTTCTCTTTCAGACTAGTAGTCATTTCATATGCACCAGCGTCTATAATACTGCACTGTTCTTACAGCGCTTATAATGAGGAGTCTCCCAAACCTCTAGTTACCATAGGCCTGCAGCATATTTCCTTATCAACAACACTGTTCTTGATAGAATTTTGCAACATCTTCTCCCACTTGGGCAGTCGGCTGTTTCAGTTGCAATGGCTTAACACATGCATCTCTCTCTGTATCCAAGTCAATACCTCATAGGGGCACAGCATTCATTCTCAATTTGAAACTCCCCTGATGCTCTGATCCTATTTTTTAAAACATATGTTTATGCCATTGTTCTTAACAAACATAAGTTCGGCCACGATTCAGTCACATTTTGCATGATCCACTCCACTTTACCCCCACATCCACATAACATTAAAGAATCAGTCTCTTTTTGCAGTTTCGGCCTCCAATCCGAGTATTTTCCATTAAATTGCAGGGTCAGAAGTTAATCCTTCATATCCACAAATGTATTTAATTCCCAAAACCATACTTATTGTTGGTTCTATATAATGTTTCTTTCTGAGGTGTCTGCATCACTGTTAGAAACATATTTATTTTATAGGTATTTCTACACCATGTTCTTTTTTTGTATTCATTAAAAAGCAATACTTATAACTCCTCTATATTTTTTCATGAGCTAGAGGATGGCCAAGACATTAAATCTTCCGTATATCAGATAGTCTTATCATCCATGATTTTCTTTTTTAAACAACAAATTATCTCTTCAGAAAGCCATAAATATAAATTCTTAGGCTCCTTCTAGGGGGAAGTGTAACACATTAGTCCAAAAATATTGCCTTTAACTTAGACAAACCTAATGCCGCTGCTTTAAATTCTTCTGATAAACATTATTTATCTAATAAAACATAATCTGCTGCCAATTTGTAAGCAGGAGGTGAGGTTTTCTCATAAGTGACAAAGGCCTCCTGATGAGGAGAGTACTTTCATGGGAAATAAGTCACGATTCCTACCACAAAAAAGTTATATATGCTTTGAATGAAACGGAGGATGATAATTATTGCCAAGATACTGATGATTAAGCCTCAGCTAATCCATCTGATGATTCAGATTTCTGGTTTGGATCTTTAAACAAAAAAGGTAAAATGTCAACTTTGCCAAACGTTGGAGTTTCTACAGTCAAAATTGTTTTAGGCACAGAGTGGCAACTATGTGTGACTGAAAGTATATTCACCATACAAATTCCTTTGAGAAGATGTCCTCAGATCATGTAGACAAGTATGTATCTAGTAGATTATGTTTAGCACTGGATAAATGAACAAGGGCCAAATTAAAATCAGAATGCCCTAGGCCCAGTCTACCAAGCAGGATTGTGGCCACCCCAGTTATTGACCCTAACATGGTGATATTTTTCACAAGGGACCAGGGAAAAGGAGTAGACAAAGCATAATTCAACTGTCAAGACAAGAGGTTGGACATGCTGGGTCCTTTAACTCGTATTTTAGATACTGCAGAAACTGCTAGGTTAGCTGGTTCTTCTTTTGATGCGTATAAACTCTCTTTAAGGTCCCAACACTTAATTTGTCTCCCAGGAAATTATAACTCTGCAATGGCTCACAAAAGAAGGACAGGGCTTCTTTTGAAAATTAACATTAAACTGGCAAAACTGGCTACAGTTGATGCTTGATTGCAAGTGGATAGTATGCTTTCTGGAGACTTTTGACTCCGATAACTTAGCAAATATGTGACCCCTTTGCATCTCTGGACAAATCCCAGCAATCACTCAGAAGAGATTTTATCCAGTGGGTTTTTACTAGGGCCAACAGAGGCAGGAGTTGCTTTGCTGATCTTTATTTGAGGTTCAGCCACTAAAGAGGCTCCTCTTTCTATAACGAGGAATACCGTCCCCAGTTCTTCCCTCAAAGAGGTAGAAACATCCAAACCCATGGCTCATGAATGCAAAGAGATATCAATTTAATTGGGAAGCCAAACTTCTGGGCTATCAGTTATTGGAGGTTGCCTGAAGAACTTCATTTAAAAATGCAGAGTATCACTGCAGATCCATGAGTGTTAGCCATGGTTAAGCGCTATTTAATCAAACTTTATAAAATTCCTTTTCAAAATATCGCCCTTAACCTTTACAATTTTCTAATGCGCTGGCATTCCTACTTACCCAAGAGTTCCAATCTCTCTTCTGAAAGCAGGCAATTCAGTTATCGACATTTCAACTCTCAGAGTGCCTAAGCAAAATGTTTCGGGTACACAAAAGAAACAATAAGATGCTAATGAACTTAATAAACTTCGATTAGTTTGTTGTTTACCATCATTTGAAGATGTGAACTATCTTACATTTCAGAGATTCCCTTTTACAGGGAGGCTGGATGGTTTGTTTTGGCCTTCAGGATGCTTATTTAACCACTCTGATTCATCCACATTACAGAAAATATGTGCAATTCCAATTGAACAACCATACTTATCAATTCTATTCTCTCCGAATAAGACTGTCATCAGCACACTGGTGCCTCAGAAAAATCATAGAACCAGTAGTTTTGATTTTGATTTATCAGGAAATTCATTTAATTATATATCCAGACGACATTGTAATTGTGGGCCAAGACAATAATACTTTACAAATTCAGGTAAGTACCACATCTTCCCTTGTTCAAGAGATAGGTTTTATTCTGAAACAAGAGAAATCAAATTTGATTCCCTCAAGACAAGTAGAATTCTAAGGTATCTTAATAGACCCAGAGGATTCAAACCTTCATCTTCCCCAATCCAAAGTGAAAGCAACAAAATAAGAAATTTTTCAGAGTCTACAAATCTCATCCACATCTCTGGGAATTCTAGTGAGCATTGTTGTCCTTCTCTCCTTCAAAATTCAAGCTATATTTCCAGGGCCTCTACATTAGCAGACCCTTCAAAGGTTAAAGATTTGTCATCTTCTCAAAGGTTTAGTTTATTTATATCTAATAAAACTAGCTCACCACTCTCCTGTGGATCTCCAATGTTGGCCCAATTGTGGTTAGGCCACTAAATGCTTGGAGCACAAGAATGAGTTTTGCTTCAGTTCCAGATCTAGTAATAGAGTCATATGAAAGTGTGACAGGCTGGGGTTCTGATGTGGTCCGAATTCAACTGAAGGTACATGGTCAAAACAGGAGTCCGGAATGCATATAAACTACTTAGAGATGCTTGATGGGCCCTTTGTAAAACATGAATTTTGCAAAGAACAAACTAAGCTGCTCAGTCCGCCAGCACATGGGCAATATGACAGCTGCCAGATGCATAAATCTTCTCGGAGGTACAAAGTCCAAGCCTTTAGTAGAACTGGGAAAATGCGTCTGAGCAGAATATCTTCCTGGAGTCTCAACTCAGTGGTGAATTGGCTTTCCAGACATCACCAATTCTCGAGCGATTCAACACTCCATCCTTCCATATTCAATAATCTGTTTCAGCAATCGGGGCCCTTTTTTGATAGATCTAGTTGTCTCTTGCCTCAAATAACTTTTACAATCTTTTTGCAGTTGAAGACCGGATCAATTGGCACCCGCTATGGGTGCTTTTTTGTAAGAATGGAACCAAATATCTATTGCCTCCTTTCATCATGGACAACAGTACTCTATCTAAGGTCAGATGACAATAAGCCACTCTGATCCTAATGACTCCCTTCAGGTCATCCCAGATATTATCCTATTCTTGAATTGGCAGTTGATTTCCCAATTCTCATACCAGGTTTGCCTAGCATTCTCCTCAATCCTCAGAGTCAATTGCACAATCTAATACTGAGTCACTGAGTGGTAAATAAATGGTAAATATATATATTTTTTTTATGGTTAATTAAAACCTTTACAAAACAATTAGAGCATTGGTAAAAATTAGCTTAAAATTAATTTTATACAACTTTAAATTTTAAAATTTACTGAATGTCAATTTATGGCCATCATTGTAATAAAAGGTTCATGGCTTTAGGGCACCGTATTGGAGATATTCGGTCTGGCTTTTTATTAATCCGCGGTCAACATGCGCTCTTTTGGAAAGTGTCCTCTTGTCCACAATAGAGGAAATGATACGTGCTGATTTTCTCGAGATATTTTTAACAGACAAGAGATCAGTAAGGGTGCCCCAGATGTCTGACAGTCCCAAGATTTGGAGTGAGTCAAATAAATAGTCTCTGGCAGAGGATTTTCGATGGTGGAGCAGCTCTTCCCATAAATTTGAATTTAAAGAACCAACCTCAGTGCTGCGAATCTTGTGCCAGGTAGTGACATACACGCTCCGTCTTTCCAGTGTTTGTTTTAACAGACCAAATTCAGGGCCGAATTTGCGCTGGAGAAACATATCTTGGCAGATTGAAGATTGCCCTGTATGTGTTTGCTATGAGTATATCCAATAGCGCAGCATTCTTTCCTTGAAGGGGTTCACTCCCTTATGTAAGGGTTGGTTTAGCTTTGCTCCCAGGACCTGGAGCAAGGTATTAAGCGTTAAGTCGGGAAGCTTGACCTTTAAAGATTTTATCGCAAAACAAGTTGCGGTTCCCTTCCCTCGCAAGGACTCTAGTTGAGGCTTGAACAAATTCTTATAGTCCAAGATTACTCCCAGGTATTATAGGTGGTTACCAAATCCAGCCCTTGTCCTTTTAAATGCTAATTGTTTTTCCTTTTTTTCCGATAATTCACTGCCATGACTTTAGATTTGGCAAAATGTATTTGCAAGCGGTTCCTTTCCGACAAGGTGTTAGTTACATTCAAGAGATGTTGAAGGCCGATCGGAGTCCGACTGATTAAAACCAGGTTGTCCACGTACAACAGATTGGACAACAGAGTTTTCCCTAGTTTTGGTACATGACAGGGGCAATTATCGAGTTCTCCTGACAGATCTGCAAGAAAAAGGTTAAATGAAAACGGTGCTAGAACACAACCCTGTTTTAGCCCTTTTGTTGTTGGATTCGATTTGGAGAGATATGTTCCTGCTCCTAATTTAACCTTGATCCATGTGTTTGTGTGCAGAAATATCAGTTGGTCTAAGAGTCGTTTCGGTATACCCCAGTTTTCCAGTTTCCGCCAGAGTTTATTTAATCGACGTGATCAAAAGCGGCAGTATAATCAATGAAACGCAGGAAAAGGAGAGTTTTGGTCTCTTTTGCTCCATCCATCAACAGGGTCAATGCCATAATGTTTGTAACAGTCCCTTGACCCTGGCAGAAGCCTGTTTGAATAATAGGGAGGATGGAATTTTCGGACGCCCATGTTGTTAACTCCTCCAATATGGTTCCTGCAAAATACTTGGCCTCCATATCTATGAGGGCAATAAGCCGGTAGTGATTTGTAAGTTTCCTGCTGCCCTATTTAAAAATTGGGCTTAATACTGATCCAAACCAGGACTCCGTTAATGTCAATGTGTCCTTTATGTTTTTAAAAACCGGTGTTGATTTTCGCTGATGTGTCAGTGGAGTGTTCAATCTCAACAGAGGCAGAAGAACTTAAATCTAGCTTTAATTTACCTACACAGGTAGGTGACATGGTTCCTCTTGGGTCTGGGTCTTGAAAAGTTACCATTGTGCAGCCGTTGCTTGTTTGTTCTCTGCTAACTACTTTACTGGGCCCTTTTGTCCCTACTTCTACAAGATGCTCCCCTTAGTCAGCGAATGTGTTGTTAAACTGCTTGAATAGTTAATTTGTCCATGGTTCCTCTGTTATGTTAGAATTTAGGCCAAGATGGTCTAGATTCTTTAGTCTTTTGATCATATGCCAAAACCTTGAGCTGTTTTTCCGTTTAGCTTAATAGAGGAACTTGGCCCATAATACTTCATTTTTTCACTTCTTTTTTTCCCATTTCATCCTTTTTAGCAGTTGTTTTGCTTCCCGTAAAACTTTTTGTAAGTCTTGATTTAATGGATCTTTCCTCATCTGTCTCAATGTTTGGTTTATGATCTGCTTATGGATTTTCATTTCTGGAGTGGGTTGCGTTTTGGTCGATGCTCCCATTTGATGCTTTAATATATTTGATGATCCTTTCAATAGTTTCTCATCGACAGCTAGGATGAAGTTTTGCCATGCTTCTACCGGTTTTGTTGTGAGATTTTCCGCTTGAGTGTAAGGAGTGTAAGACATATAGCACTGATATTACTGGGATTGCATCGTAGCCGCTTAAGATTTTCAGCCACTTCGATATTAATGCCTATGAATGGTTCGATCTTAAGAAGTGAGTTGACTTTTATTGTTACTACTTGAGGCAAGTGGTCGCTATGTTCGCTGGTCCCAATCTTAAATGCCATTACGGTACCAAGCATATTTAGGGATGTGAATGTATCATCCAAATGAGAAGATTGCTGTTTTGAGTGAAACGTTGCATGGCTAATCTTAATATCTTGGAAGGTATCAGGACAGCCTGGTTTTCTCCAGGACTTTTGTCGGAAGCTGCAGAATATATAAAAAATTCATGGGCTCCTGGCACAGCCAAGGCAATTCAATCTGCATAAGCAATGTGGTCTACCTGGTGTTTGGGACGGTCTATTGGTCTATTTCCAGCCAATCTCCCCTTAATAGTAAGCTTTCTAGCTTCACTAGCCAGTGAAGGCAAAACGCATCATAGAGTGAACACTTATGGATTCGCAAATTCAGCTAATCACTTTCCAGTAAATGGAAAACCTGTGTGGGAACATCCTCGCATTTGTTGTCTTCTACAGGGAGTAAGATGTTATAACCCTTGTTTCCCAAAATATTGTCAATTGTGGAATGTCAGTTTAGTCCTCAACATGTTTATTATTTGGTCGGATGATGCAGATTTATCACTTGATCAAATGATTTCTGCTAAACTAGCAATTTTAGTTGTCTTATTTCTATCAAGTGTCTTTTGGGTGTCAAAGCCTTAGACATTAGTAAGGCGGGGCCGGCATCGGACACGCCGCATGTATGGTGGTCCTGCCGGCCCCCGATGACCACACAGCGTCGGGCCTGTCGCGCGCATGGGTGACGCGACAGGCGCGTCCCGCCAATCGTTTGTCTCTACATTGTAGGGCGTGCCCCGGAAGTGATTGTAATCACTTCCGGGGCACGCATCGCATCAAGGCTAGGCCGGTTAGAATGGAATTTTGAAGAAAAGGCTGGGGAGCGGCGGAGTCTGCCACAGCCTGCACCTTAAGGACAACAGCCTCGCTAGGAGGCTGTATTTTTATTTCTGTTTTTTGTCTTTCAGGAATCGATCCTACGGAGGTCTTGGAAAGCGGCGGCGTCGCGCTGAAATTGGCGCAGCAGGAGAGGCTTTTGCTGTGCGCGAAGGGAGCGGTCTTTGGAACTCGCAGGCTGCACCTGATAGCGGGGATTAGATTGAATCGGCGTGTCGCCATGGGCAGATCGGTGTCTGCTACGAAGGTCTTGGAGAGCGGCAGCGTCACGCTGAAATTGGCGCAGCAGGAGAGGCTTTTGCTGTGCGTGAAGGGAGCGGTCTTTGGAACTCGCAGGCTGCACCTGATAGCGGGGATTAGAGTGTAAGTACCCCCGCTCCCGCCGCAGGATTGGGATGATGTTGCATGTATTGATTGGGCATCGTATTGCAGTGGGGTGCAGGGGCGGCGCAGAGTCATTACGTCACTGGGCATGTGGCGCTTTGTCTGCTTTACTTGTGTTATTGGTCGGCGGGCGGATTTGGGAATATACCTGCGCCTGCCGCGTTTAGTCTTGTGGCGGCGCCTGTTTCACACGGGTAGCGTGATCCAGCAAGGATCACTAGTGACCGTCAAGGGAGGGGTGATTTATGTTGTGCTCACGGGAATCCGGACACGGCCTGCTCCATGAGAAATGTGCAGCAGCTGAGGGTGTATTCTCACGGCGAGATTGCCGAATTTTTGGGCAAATCGTTTAAGGGAGGGCGCGTTGTTAGCAAGCGCAGTCGAAGCACGGCTGGGGGCAGGTTTTGTCTGCCGTGTAATTTCCTTGGGCAGGGGCCAAGGAGTTTGTGGTGGGTGCGCGAGTAGCGCGGCTTTACAGAGCAAGATTTTTAGTGGGACAAACTCAGCGAAAGCGCGATTGGGGGCAAGCATGTTTTGTAAGCCAAAGCTGTGGGGTAGAGCTGCTGGACAGTGCGATTGTGTCGGCAGAGTTGCTGACTAATTCTGCTCAGGCTTGTGTTTCACCGGTTCACACTTGTCTCTTAATAATTAACTAAGTACAGTAATAAGAATGTCGGAGCTGCTGTACAAGGGTATATATACAAACAATAACGGTGTTCATTTCAGGCCAGTTTGCTTTCAGGTTTTGTGTTATGCAGGTTGGCATTAATATATATCCAATGCTCTCCCATCTCTGTACGTAAATAGAGATATGGGAGATTGGAGTGTTTGTCGAGCGTGGGGCTTGTGGCTCGTCTACAGCACAGTAAGCACCGGGCAGGGTGGCCATAGATGCAAATACCTGACTATTGGGCAACTTGCCTACAGGCAATTATGGTGGCGTTGTTGTAAATAGAAACATTAGTGAAGGGAGGCGTGGGACATTTCGGGTTGGGACTATACCTGCACTCAAGATATGCTAATGTTCCTAGATTTATGGGCATTGTCCGCAATGTATGGTACAAGACTTAAGATACCTAGAGAATATCTCTCGTATAAGCAATCCCATTGTAATAAGGATTACTTTAGAAGTGTAAGTATTCAATTGAAGTATCGCTGTAGGGCATCCTATCTAAATATGCATCAGACCTCAGTTCTCTGTGTTTCAAGCCCTTCATACAGTCTAAGGCGATATACATCAGTCCTCAGTTACCTGCTTCCAAGCCATTCATTCTTACAGCAATGGTGGTGACCAACCCACTTGCAAAACCATAAACTATTTCGGAGCTGCTTTACAAGTGTGTCTATACAATTGATAGCTGGGGTTTTCACTATAAATTGTGAAGGTTGCGGGGGGAGGGGTTTGGTTTCGGGCATGTTTTGTTTTTCAGGCCTTATGTTGCACGGGTTGGCACGTTGTCACGTATAAATCAATGCTCTCCCGTCTCCTTACATAAGTGGAGTTATGGGGGTTTAGAGTGTTGCAGAGCTTGTTGAGTAGGGTTTTCTACAGCGCAATAAACACATTGGTGACCCCAGAGGCCATTGTAAGAAGGATTTCGAGCTGCTTATAAGTGTAGCTTTTCAATTGAAGGAAAGCCTGATGTTAATAATTTAAACGTGTGAAAGAGCTGCAACTGGTGGGGTAAGAGAAACGTCCAGTCTTATATAGGTACTTACCTATACCTCCTTCCTACATGAGTAAACTGTCTTTTGAATACGGTTATAGCACCTACGTGTTCGCATGCATCACATAGTCGAAGGAAGGATTTCACCTGGTTTGCCACAAGTGTTTTCTCTAGGGTCCATCGTTCCTCAGGTAATTGAACTGGCTCTATGCTAAGCGCTCCCACTTTAAATACCAATTACCTTTGTTCAGCGTGTACAGCAAAGGGTGCCATAAGTGTTCTAAATTGTAGAGTGGGGCCTGGTGGTTTAGGGGACTATAGTGGCCTGTGTTTGACCTCATGGCCACAGTTTCACATCCCTGTGGGTCCATCCAGCCTTGTCTCATTCAGAGATGGAAAAATGAGTACCATTGAGTTGGGTAGCAATAACCGTCTGGTATTCAGCACCAAGAGATCTTGGACCTTTGCAAATACATGTTAGCTTACGTAACATTTGTGCACCAGAGTGCCAGCCAGTGGCATATGTGCACAGAATTGCTTAGATACTCGCCAGGAAGCAATTTAATGGTAATACTGTGCGTGAAAGCTACATATTACATAGGCAATCATTTTAGATGGTTGATCAAGTGAGGCAGCCACGACTACATCTCACGCCGCCTGGTGCTAGAAGCCCACATTCAGCCAGCGATCACACTTCCTACCTCTGAGAAATTCTCTGGTCTGTGCCTTAGCTGTATTCCATGGGATTACAAACACAGTGATAGGATTAGATCCATTACCTTATCATGTTAATGTTATGCCTCAGAGAGAATGCGTTTTGACGCAAATATTGGAATTAGGTTTCCCAGATGGTTCTAATTATTTAGCAGCATTATGCTCAGATTTGGGCATTCCAGGAGCTGTAGTCATACAAGAAACTTTAACTGAGCATGTCCTTTAATACAACTGGTGCTATGCTAAGCGCTCTCAGCGGACAGTCTGATGTTAATGCACTTAGGGCTATGCTAGGCCTCATTGAAAAGTCTGATTTCAATGTTCTGCACAGTACTTTATTTTCTGAATAGGAAACTAAGAGCAAAAGGTTGGCGCTCCCATGATGGTTTGTCACATCATGCATGAAAAAGTGTGCTTTGGCCGCTTCACAGGGAATGCAAGTAGGGATTCGGCATGTGTAGGTTAAAATTGCGTTTGGGCCGCTTTACAAAAATGCAAGTGATAGATGCCACCACATATTATGTCACATCAGTACGTCCCATGCCTTTCTGTCACGCCTTCTTGAGTACCTAAGCACGCGTGTGCAGTTACACATACAAAGTAGGGGACTGCTGAAAAGCTTCCAGACACCCATTGCAACGACACCTATAATTTAGAAAACCCGTTAGGTCACAAGGAGGGTGCAGCAATATATGCCGGTGGTTGTCACATGGTACCGGTGCACCCATGTGCTCTACTTGTAGGTATGCATACTACTAAGTTATGGTGTCATACAATAGCTCTGCACCCAGGTGCCAGCACACTGGTTCATGGGATGTCGGTGTTGTGGCACACGCTACCGGTCCGCCATATATACCAGATCAAGCATTAGAGGCCCATTGTTTGTCACGCGGTATCTCTGCACTCGGTTTCTGCGATGAACTGTACCAACCGCTCAGGGCCTGTGTATGTATGTGCACTTATAGTGTGTTGGGTGCCTATGATATCTTGCATTCGTTTCGTGTCACACATTCTATCACGATGTATCTTTTTTCCCAAAGGCAAAAACCCTAATCATCTGTTTTGATTCTCATTTATGTATGGCTGGATCCATGACTGTTACATGGGAGGCGCTCCACACCACAATGTCTGCAAGATGTGGGCAGGCAGGGGGACCAGAAGATCCAGGACGGGAGTGGCAAACAGCGGAATCAAGGCCGATGGGCGATCAATGGAAAAGGTCAACAGGTGCCAGCGGGCATGGGTGAGATGGTGCTGCCCATGCACTGTATTGGTGGAATATAGGTGTGTCAACCATTTGTTGTTGCCAGCCAGGGTATTCAGCAGTGCGCTACTTTACAGGTGTAGGTGTCAACCATTTGTTATTGCCAGATGTGGTATTTTAGCAGTACGCTACTTAAACAGGCGTATGCCTGGCCAGCTCGACTGAACCCAGGTTTTTAAAAGGCAGATCCGACAGCCCTGGTCGGGAAAAGGTATTCTGCCATTACGGCACCTGTGCTCGCAGGTGCCATCATAGGCAAGCTGTTGGAATGCTCCGCAGTAGGGGGTAGAAGCTTGCGCAGACCCTATCCCAGAACATAGTGGTCCAGTGTAGGTTGTGTTCCATGATATTTTCATGGGGGATCTTGGGGGGCCCGTAGGTGCCCTCCCGGTGTAGCCTTCCAATGGGGCACCTCCACTGGCAATGGGTGTCTGTCTGGGGCATTGTGTCTATTGGGGCACATCGCACTGCTATCAATTGGGGCCGTTTAGTGGCTCCCAGACGATGTCATTTCGCCAGTCAGCCCTCACATTATTATCCTACACTCGGGGTGGGGATGACCGGGTACGCTGGGGTAATAAGGGGGGCTGGGCAAAACACTAATTACAGAAGTAGGCGGGTAGGCGCGTCTATGCCCGGGGTACATCCGGGCACGGGTCTGCAAAGATCCACTAAGGGGAGGCTATCTAGGGATCCACACCTCCAGACTATGGAGTCGTGCTTCTTAAAAGACGGCATCCATATGTCAGAGTTAGGGATTTGTAATCGTTATGGAGGATCTTATAGCCGAGTTAGTTGGGTATAGGGGCAGGGCATGACCTTTCGGTGAGTGTTGGGGGGGCTTGATAGTCGGTAAACTATGCAGGCCTGTGGCGGTAAGGTCACGATTGGTGAGCAGTAAATTTAAGGTCCTTAGAGGGCGGTGCCATTCTTGAATGGCGTCGCCCAAGGGGGAGGGACAAGTGGTCTCTCATAAAACTCCAGGGGCAGTTACAGCCGGTTGGCTGGATGGGTGCGGGGGAGGGGGAGTCACGCTTTTCCAGTAGGATGCTTGGCCACCCCGCACGTGCACAAGGGGGCAAGTAAGTGGCGCATAACTGCAAGGGCCCCTTATGGAGAGAATTTACAGGACGTACGGGGGTGACCTGGGGGGGGGAGTACCCTCACAGGAAATGGGCCCTCTGCGCATGCGCACTCCGGTTGGAGGGCGGGCATAAGGGCGTACGGGGGCGACCTGGGGGGAAGTACCCGCACGGTAAACGGGCCCCCTGCGCATGCGCACTCCATTGGAGTGCGGGCATAATTTGATAAGGATCTGGCACCAGTTAATGACCTTGCCGTAGGCTCAAAATAGGGATACGCAGAAAATGAAATGTTATTGCTATGATTATTGATTATGTAATGTTTAGATTCGGATAGGAACATCTTTGTATTAGAGATATGTTAAGGTTAGGAAAATTACACCTGTACCTATCCAAGTAATCAATGTAATGGTTTTCTGCGTATTGTTTAAATATTATAATTAAAATTGATGATTTAATTTTATGTTAATAAATACGGCCGGGGGTTTACAACTCTCTAATCCAAAAATTAAAATCCTTGTGTTAGGCGTGTTACTGTCTTGGTATTGATAAGGGAGGAGGGGGTCTCGGCTGTACCTGACCATATTAATCTTGACATTTCACATCTACTGGAGTATTCTCTATTATTCAAAAAAAGAAGTAAAAAATATTTAGGTACAGTTTATTAACCTTTCTTTCCTAACCAGCCAAAACTATGTGTGGGTAATTGTTTAAAGGTGTATGTACAAAACATCAGGCAGCTCAGAACATTCTCTGATACTCAACTCCAAATGTTATCCAGAAAAGCACATAGGCCAGTGTCTTCCCCCTCCTTGGCCAGATGAGTTAGATAGATTGTGTTGTCAGGAGGGATTGACACATTTATATTTGCTTCACGCTCCTGCAGGGGTGCAATGGCATTCAACGTCTTTTAGGCAGGATCAACATTCTGAGAATGACAGATTGGCCAAATCATAGTACTATTGGTACTTGTTATTTCAAATGTGCAGCTACAGTTACTGCTTTAGATGTAAATATGCTTTGAACAAGCATCAAATGAGCCTAAGGTCTTGCCATAAATATTCGATTTTCCTACTGTCTAAATGTTTATCAAAGTCATAGAGGTGAGTGTTATCCAAACCTTTTTCCCAAACTATAAAAATAAATCCTCTCTCTTATCTAAGGTATAAGTTGCCATGAAACTAGTACTCTCCTGTCCATATTATGCAAATCGTATATATTCTAGAGCATCCCTCTCAAATTAGTAGCTGAATCTCAGGTATCCGATTTCACTTGCCTGCAGCTTCAAGACTGGCTTCTTTGAGGAGAGGATCATCACTTTCAGAGAAACGTGCGCAGTCCATTGTGTCATACAGTGTTCAAAACCTTTCTTGTTTTAGCGTCATCTTGCCACAATACCTGGGCCCAGATTTAATAAGCTCTTGCATCGTCCGTGCATCGTGCAAGTCGATGCAAGGCAATGCAAATGCTTATGTCAGATTTCCAAAGCGACCCAGATTTGGATTTGCATCACTTTTCTTGTCCTGCATGGCGCAAGGACTGCATTGCATCCCCTTGCATTAAACATATTTTAATGTGTGCAAGAAGGATGTTTCCATGAAAAACCTAATGCAAAGGTAACACAGTGGTATTTACAAAGCATACGCTGTGGAAAGCAGCGTCACACAGTGTAGCACAATCCAGGAAATGTACCATTATCCTAAGCATGGTCCTAGCAGGCGCAAAAACATACACAATTAAATTAGTATTGAAAGGTATGGGGCATAACAATCTTTCTTAACCATTCGCAACCATTGTATTTGTTATTCTGTGAATACGCGAACATATGCATCAATATCAGCTACAGAGAAGGAGAAAGGAGATGATTAGACTTCAGAAGACTAGTCTCATTAATCTTAGGGAGGAGAAGGTGGTCCAATTCCCCTGAATGATTAAGGAGAACATCTTGGATTTATTGTAGGAGATTGGACCAAGCTTGCAACCAACAACTAGTTGTTCACATGCCATTTCACCACATGCCAATCTAATGGCAAAACTTCATATGTTGGCATCTGAGTCCTTTCTGAGCACGTCTGCCAAGATGGCAGGATTTTCCCAGGCTACATATTCCTCTTTTGTGCCAACTTTCCAGGATGCCATCATCAGCCCAGCACCTCAACGTCTGCATTTTCCAAATTCAAGACAAAAACAACTAAAGTACATGCAACACTTATAGGAAATTTACCAGTTCCCTCATGTCTTGGGAGCTTTTGACTGTACTCGTGTGCAGTTGGTGCCACCTCCTGCAACAGCACAGATCTGCTAAAATAGGAAGTACACTTATTCAATAAATGTTCAGGCTATTGTGGACTGTAAAGGAGAATTCCTCAGTGTAATTTCAAAGTACCCTGGAAGCACGCATGATGACAATGCACAATAAATCAGTGCTTCTATGATGATCTCTATGGTATCTCCCTACTATGAGTAAAGCATATTTTATATATTATCAATGTTGCTTCTAAAAATTGCTCCAGTGCTATTTTTGGGGTTTTTTAGTGCTGGTTAACTAAAAACAATTTATTTTCATGCAAGTTCAGGTTTTAACGGATCCACATACATGTGATTTCACAAGCTAAATAAACCAATCTTTCTTTGTTTATACACGTTTACCAACAAAGGACACCTTTTATCTGTTATTGTTTTCAATTTTTGTTTAATTTTTCTTACAATATGTAAGGATATGTATGCATGGTTAATTTATGTGTAAAATAGTAGTTATTTCTACATTAATATAAATCTTTATGAATTAACTTCAATTTCAGTTTATGTGCATCAGTTAATTAAAACCATCATATTTATTACCACTTTCGTATGAAACAATTTCATACATGATTAAAATAATCAATATAGAGATAAAGTGCGTACAAGCAGAAAAGTATAATCTTAGAACTAAGACATACTGTACTAAGATATTAATTTTGACTGTTGCACAGACATTATTACAGCTTTTCTCAATAAGTATTTGGAACCTAGTGGGAAATTTAACAAATTGGCAATGCATCACAGATCCTCCGGGTTTAGACAGGCAATAATTGCCTGTTTTACGTTTGTGTGCCTCTGGAGTGTTTTCAGTTGTTCTCTTCTTGCTTGTTTTAATTGTAGGCAGATACAAACCTAATGGATTAGATCTTCTATTGGTGCTTCACAGAGCTACAGGCAGTTCCATCATTTACAAGTCAGGACGGTTTCTCCACTAGTGACGGAAATAATCCTAACCTTACATTCAGAAATGTGTGTCTTGTAAACACTGATCCAAAATAAGGTGCAGATTTCAAAACATTACAAGTATTGATCAACATCCAGGCATACGATCTCTTAGGCCATGTCAATTCAATATTTATTAAAGATTTGGAACTTAAATGAGGTCCACAGTAAAATACATACAAATTATTACATAAATAAAATAAAATATAAGAAAAAAAATATTTCTCAGACCATCATACATTTTTCAAAAGCATACATAGCAGGTCTAGATTTTCCCTTACATAACATTAGAAAATGTTGACATTTACCCTAATAGGCGAAATAACTAAGGTTTTCAACAGTAATACCATTTAGTTCATAGGCAAGAACAGAGGCCCGAGAGACCTCAACCACAGCAAGCGACATATGTTTAAAACCATACTAGAAAATAACAGCTTCATGTGAATATAGAATAATATGCACCACGTCAGTGCTATTTACGATTTTTTCCAAGCATTTAGGTAGCAACACATAGCTGCTTTGGCAGAAGATAGGGTTTGGGATTAACAACAAAAGGATTGAAATAACGGAGCAACTAAATGTCATTTGTCCTCTAGCAATGCCTTTTTCCTCATACACCTATTTAACAGTTTTTTAAAAGCTTCATATAGTAATAACAAGTCCCATAAGGCTTCTGCTTGCATAGTGGCTATAGATTTTTAAAGGAGTCATCAAGTAGCTTGCAATTATTGACCACAGTATTTTGTTGAATTGAATTTTCATTAGAACATCTGAGTTGGTAGCAACACCTGATAAAAAAAAACTGTCTGGCATTAGTTTGCTTTGTAAGGTCAAATTCCAAATGGATCTGCACTGGTGATGTGGTTCTAGGGATCCTGAAAACTATATGTTTTAATAATTATTCCTTCAACAAAGGCAGAATCTCGACCTTGCAGAGCCTTGCTGCTGTAGGTAAGGGTTGGAAAAACAATTTGTAGCCATAACTGTCATCATTGTTGAGAGAGTAGGTCAGTTTAAGTTGGTATATACGGTAAGGAAGGCAGCTGTCAGTGGATTTCTCTTTTTTATAAGTTCTTGTTTATGCACAAGATTCCCAACTATTTATAGGCATCAACATGCTCAAGTGACTGCCCATTTAAAGACCAATTTTGGGAATGATTGTTATGAGTCAAAATTGTCATTACTTTGCTATTTTTTCTGTTAATTCAATTATCTAAATTAACTTGAGAATTTGAATGAACACAAGATTTATGCCTGTAGCTAAACTTTGGTTTTACAATGCCAATTTTATAAAAACAAATGAAAATTCCAGCTCCAATCATCTGCCTCAATTAGTATGTCAAAGTTAATTTTATGTAGACAAGTGTCTACATTAATTCATTGGTGATGCATTGTATCAAAGGTCATACTACTGTTCATTTTCAATTTCACATGGTAAATCTTAATTTTCATTTGTCACAGTCAACCTTATAAATGTGTCTGCATTATTGCATGCTTATATTTGTTGCATTGATTAACTTATTCTTCCATTATGCTATGTGTATGTTTTGTTGTTAACAATTTGTTTTCATTATACATGTTTTCATTAGGTTATTATGGACTCCATTTACCTGAACCCAGCTTGATGGTAAAAAAATATCTAATCATTCTTTGAAAAAAATTAAGTATATTGCCTAGAGGGCATTTGGTTTGCTTAAATCACGCTTCAGATGTTTAGATCAGTTCGAAGGGAGATATCTTTACAGTCATCTATAGTGTGTAAAATGCTGTACAGTTCTGCAAACATTTGAGAATTGAGGTCCAGGAAAGTAATTATTCAAACTTTGATTTGGAAGAAGTCATTGATTTCTCAGAAGGATTGAAATGTAGGAATCTCTTTGTGACATTTTTTCATTCAAGTTTAATTTTTAGGTATTACTTATATTTTGTCATGATGCTTTATCCACGCTTTTAGTGTGGATAAAGCGTGCTGAGTACAAAGTGGCGAGTGGGGAAACAAAACTACCTTTTGGTGGACTGTAAAATAACTTTATTCTGGTGTTCCTAGGGAGATTTGAATCTGTGTAAAAATTGATTAATGATATGTACTGTATATTGTCTTCAGCCATATCTGAATATCTGTCACACCAAATTATGTTGTGATTGTGAGTTTTAGATGGCTTCAGATTGGCATGCCTAAAATGGTTATTTGTTTTGTTTCCATTGGCAGAAGAAGAGTCACGTTTATATAATTGTTTTTTTTAATTCATTATTTATGTACTGATTTTGATTGTATACAAATGAAACAAAGTTGTTTTTTAAATCAGTTAAGGACTAGCAAAATAACACTCTTGGCAAAGTAAAAAATATCAACATCATATTGTACAAATGAAGACACTGTAACAGAATGTGTGTTTATAGATTATTTTAGATTTTAAGAATATAGCAAGGAGCAGTGTTATTTTTGACACATTAAAGAACATCACCTTTACACAAAATGATTAAAACCACATGATTTATATAATACAAACATAAGTGATCTAATGATCAATCGCCAGAGGAGGCAGATAAAGGCAGCTCATTCTTAGTGAGCACACTGAAGGTACATTAAACTCCTTGGCAAGGGTTGCTGAGCTTGTAATGCAGCAACAGCGTTGCTTTTGAAGACACGCATGATAAAAATGAAGTAATCCATCTTGGCCTCCCTTCACTGGTGGCAAGAATGGATAGAGGACGTAATAGGTTTTAGCTGCATTGTCATATCAGTAGTACAAGATGAAGAAGGCTTTTGTTGTTCACTCTTCTCCCTCAGTAGTCCTGCAGTGTCAGCTAGAGAGTCATAAATCCCATGGAGCCAAGAATCTGTGTATGTCATAGCCTCAGCCAAAGGTTTATTGGGGTGCAGACACCTTCAGACTCCTTCTAGAGTGACCAACAATGTCTCCCATCCCAAGCACAACCTCTTCAACCAGCTGTAGCAGTGCTCTGTAGACTTTCTGTTCAAAGATGACTTCAAGATCATCTTGGTCTACAAAAACATGTTGAGCAGATGTTTTATGGAAAGAGGTCTGGGTTAGTTCACTTGGAGACACAACAACGCTGTTGCCACTTGGGAGGACATTCATGAGTTCATTGTAGATTGTATATTTCTTCGTCCAATGGGGCACATAGAAGTTGAGGTTTATTACTTCAGTACATGTGTGCTGCATTATGATGGACACATACATGGCATCAATATGTTTAAAGTATATTTTTGGTGCATGGAAGGAGCAGTTCCACACTTTAAAATCTATGCACACCACACACTCACCCTTTCTGAATATCTCAAGGGTGCCAGCATCTCTCCAAGGTGGAATAAATGTAAACTGCAAATGTAGAAATGATTACTAAAAACTGTTGTTAACAAATAGCCCAGTTCTATTCTCTCCAGGTGATGCAACAAAGCACAACAACGTATTTGATTCTACAGTGTTGGACCAATTATCTTGATGTAATACACTACATATGCATGGTAGAAAATGTCAAGAGCAAGCTATGTTTGATATTTTGTCTCCCATGATGATGCATATCTTACTCATTTCCCGAAAGGTTAATACTTAACAAAAATATGGTGCTGCAATGCAATACGAGGAGTGCACGTTGCATGTAAAAATGATGTCAAGTCAAGTAAATACAAGAAAATATTCACAAAAACCTAAAGTACAAGGTTTAGGATAAAAAGCACTTCATTAGTAGCATAGCCGGTTTTCGGTTTCAACTAGTTACTGAGGGAAAAACCCTTGAACAGAAAATCGGGCTTCTCAGTTGAAACTGTAAACCGCAAAAATGTTCCCACTAGATGCCAGCAGAGCATTATGTCTCTCATAAATACTA
The DNA here is from genome assembly GCF_964204655.1 of Triturus cristatus. Classification (NCBI taxonomy): domain Eukaryota; kingdom Metazoa; phylum Chordata; class Amphibia; order Caudata; family Salamandridae; genus Triturus; species Triturus cristatus. The sequence goes on from NC_140588.1 coordinate 519,125,965, forward strand.
TGCTTGCAATCCTTTACTGTCTGTGCTGACACTGAATGAGGATGCTGCAACAGCTAGAAAGGGCTGCATCTTCTAGGTATGCCACTCATGCTGCAGAACATAATAACAATAATAATACTGAAGCTTATAAAGCGCGACAGCTACACCAGGCAGGGGTGTCCCGGCGCTGATCAGCAGGTAATTTGCGTCCAGAAACAAGCACCAGTATAACAATCCATATTAGTCAGCCCTAAAGAGCCACGTCTTCAAGGCCTTTCTAAAACAGGTTTCTGACTTAGCCTGCCACAGGGACCCTTGTAAGGCATTCCACAGTAAAGCTGTTCTAACTGTGAAAGTTCTGCCGCCCAGGCGTGTTTTCGCAAAGCGTGGGGTGTGCAGCAGATTATAAGAATTTGATTGCAGCGCACCGTTTTGCTAATAGGGACACAGTCTTTCCTTCAGATAACCAGGGCATTTTCCATTAAGGGACCGGTAAGCCAAAGTCAAGGCCTTAAATTTAATTATTTTCTGCACTGGGAGCCAGTGAAGCTCTTGCAGATGCGGAGAGACATGGTGTCGGAATGGTATACGACAGACCAGTCTTGCAGCCGCATTCTGTATCATCTGTAGGCGGCAAATGGTGTATTTGGGAAGGCCCAAATATAGGCCATTTGCGTAATCTAGCCTAGATGTAACGGTGGCATGTACTGCTGATTTGAGGCAGTCTTCCGGTAAGAAATATAAAATTTTCCAGAGATTTTTTAATTTACTGAAGCAAGTTGCAGAGACCTGCTGTATTTGGGCTGAAAGAGAGAGGTCTGCCTCCCATCTCACCCCTAAATTTCGGATGCGTGTAGCAGGGGATGGTGGTGGACCCATTTCTGGTGGCCACCATAGAGCTGAATCTGGCACTGGGCCCTAGCCGAAGAACAAAACCTCTATCTTCCCAGCGGTAAGCTTTAATTTATTAGAGTTCATCCACTGTGCTATATCACGCTTACAACCTTTGAAATGTTTGAAGGCATCAACCGTCCGCTCCTTAAAAGGAAAAACCAACTGGGTGTCATCAGCATAGGAAATCGCTTTCACATCCCAGTTGGCAATCAGGGAAAACAGTGGAGCTAGGTAGAGATTAAAGAGTAATGGGCTCAACGCTGAGCCCTGGGGGACACCACACCATAGCTGTTTTGGTTTAGATTCAAAAGGTTGAAGGGCAACTCTCTGTGTATGACCACTGAGATAGGAAGTCAGCCAGGTCAGCACTTTCCCACCAAAGCCCACCCCTTGTAGTCTCTGGACCAGAATGGTATGGTCCACAGTGTCAAATGCCTCTGACAGATCCTGGATCACCAGTAGTGCTGATGCTTCTGAATCCAGCGACCATCTAACCGACTCTGCTACTTCAATGAGAGCGCCTCTTGCAGTCCACAGCCTCCAGCTTTAGCTCGCACACTCGCTCCTAGTACTTTCACTTTGAATACACTCTTTTACAGTTCCTTCCCCTTATGTTTTATTCATGACGACCGTCTTGAGTTTACTGTGCCTCACATAGGTAATGGTTGCCACTAGTGCCATTTGTGCACAGGTGGTTAAGGGTGGATTGTGCAGGCTCAGATAAAAACACATGTAGTTCCTTCCTAAATAGGAACACCAAAAGAAGAAATAGTACTTCAGCGCATTGTCACTCAAGCACCTTGTGAAAACACAATTTGGTCACATGGGGGGGCAGGCTTAAAACAACACCTCCTGGTTCCATAATTTTCACATTGTTCACTGCTCCACAACCGGGCCGGATTCTATGACAGTCCTCTCCAGGGATATGTCATGTCTGGGGACCCTGTTCATAGTTAGGAAGAGAGTATACTAACAGGGCATTTTGGTAAAGTGGTAAAGCAAGGATCACATGTCAGGCTTCTTAGTTTTACATTTAAAATGTATCCACTGGACAATATTTAGCAGTGAGTGTGGCAGTATGTCTACCCAGCACAGCTGCAGGCCTACCGCGTTGGGATGCATACGGCTGTTTACCATAGGTAAACACGAGGAGATGATGGACGGCGCACTGAAACTTTTCAGACACTCACCCCCAGTCACAGATCTGGGTTGAATCCATCATTGTTCTTTAGTTCTGGTCCTGATTCTGATCCTGTGGTCATTGCATTCTTCAGGTTTGACCTATTTCTCCTTAGTCCTGCACATATCATCATGCCACATTTTTTGCATTCAACTACAGACCTTTGTATTGGTGCTTCAGCATCAATTTTCAATTTTGTCCACTATTGCTTTTCACAAAGCATTCTTCTTAGACAATGCTAATTTGGAAGTGAAAAAGGGATATTTTTCTTGCTTTTTGACCTTTGAAATAAAAATCTGTTTTTCCTTTTTTTGTATAGTTGAGTTTCTTTTGCTCCCACGCTCCAGGACAGCACTTCCCTCATTGCTAAGTCCCTCCTGGCTCGCCGCATTATCCTTTTTGGCCATGCTGAAAGTGCGAAAACGATGCCTAAAACTGCATCACTTTTTGAGCTGAAGTGCAATGCTCTTCCCTCTTATGTGACACAGATCTGCCTTACGTCATATAATTATACTTTACGGCACATAGGAATCAGTTGTGTTGTGGAGTCATGCTTGTGTCATGGGGTGTACATACAATATATTCATGAGGAAAAAAAATTGCATAACTCAGCACAACTGTTTCTCATGCAATGCACTACAATGCAGCATAGTAAATTGGCCCTGGAGCTTTTAGTTCTAGACAGGCTCCACAACTGATTGTAACTTTCTCAAACATACCTTGCAATGGAGGAAGCCCCTCAGTTCAAGACATTAAAGATGTGGATTTTGCTACCTGCAATAATTGGCAAAATTTACAAGCTCCTCGGATTATGGTGAGGTTTATAAAGCTGTCTCTTCTTACATTTGTAACTATCAGGTCATCGTGAAGTTATAAATAAAAGGGCTAGTATCCATATGAATATCTGCACTTAGTACCACACAATTTCTCAACACCTCATGCTTGTGTGCAGTGATGCTGCTTCACCACAATTAAGGAAACGTCTTGCATCATTCAGCAACACCTCTCACCTTCAACTTAGAACTAATGCCTTATTCAAACCTACACTGAATGGGTGTCCGGCAACCAATGAAAATCTGAGAACTTGGCAACCCTGACATAAGTATATAGTATTACATAAATGCCTCAATACACTAAGGTGCACTGTAATACACATATGCACAGAAAGAGTCCCATATACCATACACACAGTCATACAGCACTCAATTAGGCACATGCAACAGACAGGTACACAAAGAGGGATTACAAACTGCTGTGAAGCAAAACTGAGCATGCTCTGAGAACTACTAAATGATAGATGACATATCTGAACATGCCCAGGAGGATTTCTAAGGGACTGGCACAGTTCTGACCATGGCTTAAGCATTAGTAGTAATATGTGGGAAAATATATCATGTTCTGATGAACACTAAGGAATAGGTGGAAGGTGTGAGTGTGAATCTGGCGATTGCTGAGAAACGAGGAACACATCAGGGGATGTATTGGTAATTGGTGATTAGATTTGTAGAAGACATGCAGCCTTAATACAGTGAGTCTGCATATTCCTAGAATACAGACAGCACAATATGAAAGAGTAGAGTGAAATCTCATCATGAGTAACATTAGAATCTATTCTCACAGAAACTGTGGTGAATGTTTAGAAAGGCACCCTTCAGATCTGGTAGAATAAAAGAGCATAAAAGTTAAACATTTCAAATCAAATCAATTAAAATCATTCTTTATTCAGTTTCCAAAGAAAAACCATAAAACAATGCATATAAATATTGTATTAAAATATGTTTCACTCGATGATAATACATCACAAACTCTTTCAGCACCATTACGCAACAAGAATGTAAATCAGTTCATAACCTGGACACCTCCAATCTAGAAAGCATTAATGTGGATCATAACTAAAAAGGGCAGTTTATATATTATACATCTGGTTATAACCCATCAAGATAGTTATGATTAAAAGTGTGTACACATTCATAGCCAATGTCCCTAAGAATCAAAACACAAATTTTCCTTGTGAAAATAGAAGTTTACAAAAATTCTGTAAGAGCGACACGTATGGTTAGTGATTCTAATTTTTGTAGACAGAGAGGGTCTACATTGTTTAAAATTCCGAATGAAGTGTTTCGCATAACACGAGTGCAGATGTTTACAGAATCTGAATAAAAAAATAAAATACATGGTCACAAATAAGGAAAAACTCTTGAGTGAGTGAACTAGGAGCCCATGGTCAGGGAAGCCACAAAGTAATGTATCATATTGAGCCTGAACCTTGTCAATAAGAAATAATCGTATGAATTAGTGACTAAAATCAGATATGGCTGTATGCTTGTAGATGTGAACAACAAATCATGATATACCACGGTAGCTTTGCCAAAGTTGGTACGCTCACTCTGCCATTCCAGGAGAGATAATGCTTGGTGTTTTATAGCAGATTTTGAAATTTTGATAGAAGCCCTTACATCCATTGCAGTCAAAATTATTCTCATGCACTAAATCAATTGCCCAATGTTGATCAGCCATGGGATCTTTAAAGCTTTATTAAGGGTCAAACAATTTGTTATTATTGCCCTGTTAAGTTCCATTTGTTGTTTGTTCCACACTTGTATGCCAGAGAAGTTAAGAGAGGTGTTTTCAATAATATCCTCCAGATACGATCGAGCCATTCCCTATGGGCAATTGTCGTGGACGTGCCTTTTGAAAAGGTTAACAACTTCTTGAGAAAGCAATTCTCTGTAACCTGTAGGCCACGAGAATCTCCATAGCCCCATATACCTGAACCATAAGTTGCTGCAGTAACCATTTACGAGTAAGATCATGCACATTTCTTTAAGAGATTTGTTACCCAGTTTAGTTGCAAAAAGAAATTTACCTTCAACGTTCTTTTTTATAACGTGCTCTTTTAAAATATTGAGGTGTCTACAATTCCCCCATCCATCAAATACTATGCAAAGGTAGGAAAAAGTATCAACTTTGGGAATGAGTCCCTGTAGGTCATTCCTCTCGTCTACAGACAATCGTGGGAGTGCTACCCTAGACTAAAAATTCCTCCAGTGGTCCTGTGTCTAGATGAACTGAGTCATAGAGGTTATGGATTCATGAGGCAAATCCTTAGTAAAATCCTTCTTTCCTATTCCAAATGTTACTGACATAGATTTCCTCTGGCAGGGCTGCACTGCCACTAGGCTTCCATCTTTTCCCAATGCTTGTATTATCTGAGATTAACCTTGTTAGTGCATACCAAGCTCTAGTTGTGGTAGGGTTATATTGTTACTTAAAGTCTTTCACTTTCACCTCTAACACTAATTGTTCTTCTATCTTCCTCTTTTTGTACAGAACCGACTAACTCATGAGCTCACTCCAAAGACAGGCACTCCCTGCCACCTCAGAGACAGTGCAGATATAACCAAGTCTTCGTTGGCTGACAATAAGTCAGCCTAGTAAGGACAGACATTTTGTTTTTCTTCAGGTGCTTATACCTACTGCTGTCCATGTTCTGAAGTTCTAGTGGCAGAGCCAAAATATCCAAGAAAAGATACAGGATCATTGGAGTGTGACCTGAGATGCCTCTCTCTAGGAACCTATCCTACATGAAGTCACATTTGACAAAAGCCAACAGAAACACAAAAGTTAATTTATCTGTGAACAAGTGTCATGCACAAAGAAAAGAAAGCAGTATTCCCTATCCCTGGGGTTATGGGACACTTCATACATCAACCAAAGTATGGTCTCATGTCTTAAAGGATGACTCAATATCTTTCACTACTTAGATTTGGTTTGTTTGACCTATCCAGGAGTGAATACAATGTCATATTCCAAGTTCCTCAGATTAGCAATCTAGACCCTCACTGTCATGATTGGAGCAGCTAATCACACTCCGTTTGATTTGTAAAAGCCCACCCTTATCCCGTACACCAGCACAATGTTGTAATGTGTACTTGGGGATAGTGATTGTTTGTACTGCAAAGGATTATACTGCAAAGGGTAGGTGATTTAATGCTGTATTTGTTTGGTAAACTGAACTCTGATACTGTTTCCAACTCTGATACTGTTTCCAAGTGATTTGCACATATTACAGACACCTTTTGACAAGGCATATGGCCAGAGACGCTTGCAGATGCTGATTGAGAGCGCTTTATGTTTCAGACGCGAGACGCTTTGAAGCTTTGGTCCCGGCAGAGCTTCTGCTCGCTACCGGGAACAAAGAAAATACTTTGTACACGCGTCACCACGTAGGGAACGTGGATGAACATGCGAACGTTTGGGTGTGGTCTGACTATAAAAGACCACACCCAAGTTCCTAGAAGGCGCTTGGCCTTCTGTTCTTCTGCCGGGAAGAAGTTTGTGCTGCATCTCTTCAAACTTACCTGAAAAGCAGCACACAGAACTTCTTCATTCCAGACTCTGCTTCCTGGGGAATCATCTTCTCCACTACGACGTTAGGACCTGCAATGAATCAAGAAAAAGAAAGCTAAGTACAAGATAATTCTGGCGCCCTACGCAAGAAAGACAATTATAATTTTTTGAACCTTTTGATGTACAATTTTGTTTTGCTACAGAGAAAAGAACACCTAAGAAGAACTTTGCAGCGCATGTTTAAAAAGACTTTTAGTAACTCTAAGAGGAACATTCCTTGAGATTAGCGAATTGTGATTAGAAGTCATGTTATTTGTTTCTTCTACTTTTTATTTAATAGGTGCTGCTTAACAAAGGAAATACTAAAACACAAGTGAGTAGAATTAAGGTATATCCACAGTTGTTTAAAAGCCTTGTGTAATTGAATGCAGAATCTCACTAGTGTCTGCTCTCTTCTTCAAGAGCTTCCCGAGACTTCATGACATAGAAGCTACGACGCACATCATCTACCCTCCAAATCATCCAATCAGTCCCTCAAAGATATACTCGGACATAGGATTTACAACTTCTGATCACAGGTTTGCCCTTTAATAGTGTAAACTAAAGCCAAGAATTCTCAGTTAAGAAATATTTTAAAAGGCAAGATACGCAGGACAGATTACTTAGTCTTATCCCTTGTCACCTCGCAGGTCGACAGCAAGAACCCACTACAACAACGTCCGGTATCCCGCCTTCCTTCCCAATTTCGATCAGTTAACTAGTGTGCATTATTAAAATCCACCAGTTATAAAATAGATTTCAGGGAAGTTGGCCATTGCGTCTCTGCGAAACCCTACACCACGCATCTAAGCAGGTAAGAGTGTGTGGTTCCCTGACACTCACATGTCCATCAGTATCCCAGATAAAGGGGCCAGAAACTCTGTCTTAATTCCATCAGGGCATATACAGAACCCACCACAATGTTCTCATTATTCCAATGTGAAGCACTTTGCTTAAACTCTTCCCTCCCTACACAATGACGTACATGCATACTGTAAAGGCAGGCCCACATCATTGCAATCGAAGATGACTTTTCCACCCAGTACTGGACAAGGACATTTCTTGGAGCAGGGCTATATCCGGTTTTTAGGAACCCATGTATAATAAGAGCTTCTTCCAGTTTATATATTGGCTAATATGCCATTACCGGTGAAGGATACAAACACAAGGTCCTCATCACACTTAATGTGCGGATTTTGGTTCTGGAAATAGGAGTTAAAGACGATGTAACCGTTCTAAGTCTGTAACCAAACCAACACTCACTTCCACGCTTGCCAATCAATCAAACCAAGGGTAGTATGGTCATTGAGTCAAGTTTGAGTAAGAACGAAAGGAAGGAGAAATAAGGAAAAATTGGTAAGCAAGTCAAGTTAAACCCCACTAAGGGTTCACCAAACTAACTCTTTAAAACAGCAGGTTGACCCTCCAACTCACCACAACCCCACAGGCAATCTCAAGTGTATGAGCTGTCCCATAATGTGCATCAAAACAGTTGAGGGGATAAGTAATTATTTCAATCTGCAGACTAGCATCAGTGGGGCAAAGACATGACAGTAGGTGATGGGAGTCCTTTGCAGAAGTAGCCAACATTGCATGATCACACAGAATGAAGCACACATATCCCTTAGGTCATGCATCACATGATCTATCAAGAGAACAAGTAATAAAAGAAACATTGAAAGGGAATACCTTATAGGTCTGGAGTTCAGTGAAAAGCAAATGCACCAAAACGTATGAGGATAAGTTACTCAGAGAGTGCCAAAACCAGCCAGTGTCAAAGCAGCCGCAATTCACAGCTTTGGTGAAGATTTAAACCGCTCCATGTCTTTCTCACAGCACATGTCAAGCAAACTGTCTTTCGTCCACCATCACTTGGTGACAGACTCTAGTCATTCTCATTTGGCGTACAGAGCCTCTTCAGAGTTCATCAACAGCAACTCAAATCAGAATACCCACTCCCTTATGATCCTCAGGTCTAGTTGTGTCTTTGAAAGATTCCTTCAAGCAGTCTAGAAAGCGTTCCAACTACTCATGGTCTTATAATTCATTGTTTTGACTATTGATTGTAATGAGCTTGTCCATATCTTATGCCCAATTTTTTCTGCTGAGGAAGAAGTGCCGAGAATCTTCTACATTTCTTGTGAGAAGTCTGCAGAAATAAAGGCCTGGTAATTCATAAACAGTAGGTTTCGTCGTTGTTTAGCTAAAGAAATGACCTGTTGTGCTTTGACAGACCCCTGTATGAGAATGCTTTCAAAGCAGGGTTGTGAAAATATAAATACCTACACTTGTGTGTGCGTGTTCATGTGAATGTGCAAGTTGTTCCCTAAATGGCCACTTTTCAGCCCCATCTACTGCATTTATGACTAAAATAAATTTCGCCAAACCAGCCATTTTTTATGTTTGCAAATGAGTAATGCGTGGGGGTTTCCATTCCCAAAGGCATTGTTAACACACCCGAGGGCAAAGTAGGTGCAAAAAACCTTTCTGAATCAGGTCTGGTGTGGTCAAGTTTACTTTGTGATGTGGTTTAACTTTGTGATGTTTGAATGGGGGGTTTATTTGATAAAATGTTTTTGAGAAACACCGTGACATGCAACATATCTGTTCAAGTAGGGTACTTGTTGCACTTTTTTTATCCTCCTCCTTTTAAACTACCTTCATGTTGGAAACTAGTTTCAGGCGAAAGTGGCAAGGTGTGTGCACCGTAAGCACCGGGCAGGGTGGCCATAGATGCAAATACCTGACTATTGGGCAACTTGCCTACAGGCAATTATGGTGGCGTTGTTGTAAATAGAAACAATAGTGAAGGGTGGCGTGGGACATTTCGGGTTGGGACTATACCTGCACTCAAGATATGCTAATGTTCCTAGATTTATGGGCATTGTCCGCAATGTATGGTACAACGCACTTGCAAGACTTAAGATACCTAGAGAATATCTCTCGTATAAGCAATCCCATTGTAATAAGGATTACTATAGAAGTGTAAGTATTCAATTGAAGTATCGCTGTAGGGCATCCTATCTAAATATGCATCAGAACTCAGTTCTCTGTGTTTCAAGCCCTTCATACAGTCTAAGGCGATATACATCAGTCCTCAGTTACCTGCTTCCAAGCCATTCATTCTTACAGCAATGGTGGTGACCAACCCACTTGCAAAACCATAAACTATTTCGGAGCTGCTTTACAAGTGTGTCTATACAATTGATAGCTGGGGTTTTCACTATAAATTGTGAAGGTTGCGGGGGGAGGGGTTTGGTTTCGGGCATGTTTTGTTTTTCAGGCCTTATGTTGCACGGGTTGGCACGTTGTCACGTATAAATCAATGCTCTCCCGTCTCCTTACATAAGTGGAGTTATGGGGGTTTAGAGTGTTGCAGAGCTTGTTGAGTAGGGTTTTCTACAGCGCAATAAACACATTGGTGACCCCAGAGGCCATTGTAAGAAGGATTTCGAGCTGCTTATAAGTGTAGCTTTTCAATTGAAGGAAAGCCTGATGTTAATAATTTAAACGTGTGAAAGAGCTGCAACTGGTGGGGTAAGAGAAACGTCCAGTCTTATATAGGTACTTACCTATACCTCCTTCCTACATGAGTAAACTGTCTTTTGAATACGGTTATAGCACCTACGTGTTCGCATGCATCACATAGTCGAAGGAAGGATTTCACCTGGTTTGCCACAAGTGTTTTCTCTAGGGTCCATCGTTCCTCAGGTAATTGAACTGGCTCTATGCTAAGCGCTCCCACTTTAAATACCAATTACCTTTGTTCAGCGTGTACAGCAAAGGGTGCCATAAGTGTTCTAAATTGTAGAGTGGGGCCTGGTGGTTTAGGGGACTATAGTGGCCTGTGTTTGACCTCATGGCCACAGTTTCACATCCCTGTGGGTCCATCCAGCCTTGTCTCATTCAGAGATGGAAAAATGAGTACCATTGAGTTGGGTAGCAATAACCGTCTGTTATTCAGCACCAAGAGATCTTGGACCTTTGCAAATACATGTTAGCTTACGTAACATTTGTGCACCAGAGTGCCAGCCAGTGGCATATGTGCACAGAATTGCTTAGATACTCGCCAGGAAGCAATTTAATGGTAATACTGTGCGTGAAAGCTACATATTACATAGGCAATCATTTTAGATGGTTGATCAAGTGAGGCAGCCACGACTACATCTCACGCCGCCTGGTGCTAGAAGCCCACATTCAGCCAGCGATCACACTTCCTACCTCTGAGAAATTCTCTGGTCTGTGCCTTAGCTGTATTCCATGGGATTACAAACACAGTGATAGGATTAGATCCATTACCTTATCATGTTAATGTTATGCCTCAGAGAGAATGCGTTTTGACGCAAATATTGGAATTAGGTTTCCAAGATGGTTCTAATTATTTAGCAGCATTATGCTCAGATTTGGGCATTCCAGGAGCTGTAGTCATACAAGAAACTTTAACTGAGCATGTCCTTTAATACAACTGGTGCTATGCTAAGCGCTCTCAGCGGACAGTCTGATGTTAATGCACTTGGGGCTATGCTAGGCCTCATTGAAAAGTCTGATTTCAATGTTCTGCACAGTACTTTATTTTCTGAATAGGAAACTAAGAGCAAAAGGTTGGCGCTCCCATGATGGTTTGTCACATCATGCATGAAAAAGTGTGCTTTGGCCGCTTCACAGGGAATGCAAGTAGGGATTCGGCATGTGTAGGTTAAAATTGCGTTTGGGCCGCTTTACAAAAATGCAAGTGATAGATGCCACCACATATTATGTCACATCAGTACGTCCCATGCCTTTCTGTCACGCCTTCTTGAGTACTTAAGCACGCGTGTGCAGTTACACATACAAAGTAGGGGACTGCTGAAAAGCTTCCAGACACCCATTGCAACGACACCTATAATTTAGAAAACCCGTTAGGTCACAAGGAGGGTGCAGCAATATATGCCGGTGGTTGTCACATGGTACCGGTGCACCCATGTGCTCTACTTGTAGGTATGCATACTACTAAGTTATGGTGTCATACAATAGCTCTGCACCCAGGTGCCAGCACACTGGTTCATGGGATGTCGGTGTTGTGGCACACGCTACCGGTCCGCCATATATACCAGATCAAGCATTAGAGGCCCATTGTTTGTCACGCGGTATCTCTGCACTCGGTTTCTGCGATGCACTGTACCAACCGCTCAGGGCCTGTGTATGTATGTGCACTTATAGTGTGTTGGGTGCCTATGATATCTTGCATTCGTTTCGTGTCACACATTCTATCACGATGTATCTTTTTACCCAAAGGCAAAAACACTAATCATCTGTTTTGATTCTCATTTATATATGGCTGGATCCATGACTGTTACATGGGAGGCGCTCCACACCACAATGTCTGCAAGATGTGGGCAGGCAGGGGGACCAGAAGATCCAGGACGGGAGTGGCAAACAGCGGAATCAAGGCCGATGGGCGATCAATGGAAAAGGTCAACAGGTGCCAGCGGGCATGGGTGAGATGGTGCTGCCCATGCACTGTATTGGTGGAATATAGGTGTGTCAACCATTTGTTGTTGCCAGCCAGGGTATTCAGCAGTGCGCTACTTTACAGGTGTAGGTGTCAACCATTTTTTATTGCCAGATGTGGTATTTTAGCAGTACGCTACTTCACAGGCGTATGCCTGGCCAGCTCGACTGAACCCAGGTTTTTAAAAGGCAGATCCGACAGCCCTGGTCGGGAAAAGGTATTCTGCCATTACGGCACCTGTGCTCGCAGGTGCCATCGTAGGCGAGCTGTTGGAATGCTCCGCAGTAGGGGTAGAAGCTTGCGCAGACCCTATCCCAGAACATAGTGGTCCTGTGTAGGTTGTGTTCCATGATATTTTCATGGGGGATCTTGGGGGGCCCGTAGGTGCCCTCCCGGTGTAGCCTTCCAATGGGGCACCTCCACTGGCAATGGGTGTCTGTCTGGGGCATTGTGTCTATTGGGGCACATCGCGCTGCTATCAATTGGGGCCGTTTAGTGGCTCCCAGACGATGTCATTTCGCCAGTCAGCCCTCACATTATTATCCTACACTCGGGGTGGGGATGACCGGGTACGCTGGGGTAATAAGGGGGGCTGGGCAAAACACTAATTACAGAAGTAGGCGGGTAGGCGCGTCTATGCCCGGGGTACATCCGGGCACGGGTCTGCAAAGATCCACTAAGGGGAGGCTATCTAGGGATCCACACCTCCAGACTATGGAGTCGTGCTTCTTAAAAGACGGCATCCATATGTCAGAGTTAGGGATTTGTAATCGTTATGGAGGATCTTATAGCCGAGTTAGTTGGGTATAGGGGCAGGGCATGACCTTTCGGTGAGTGTTGGGGGGGCTTGATAGTCGGTAAACTATGCAGGCCTGTGGCGGTAAGGTCACGATTGGTGAGCAGTAAATTTAAGGTCCTTAGAGGGCGGTGCCATTCTTGAATGGCGTCGCCCAAGGGGGAGGGACAAGTGGTCTCTCATAAAACTCCAGGGGCAGTTACAGCCGGTTGGCTGGATGGGTGCGGGGGAGGGGGAGTCACGCTTTTCCAGTAGGATGCTTGGCCACCCCGCACGTGCACAAGGGGGCAAGTAAGTGGCGCATAACTGCAAGGGCCCCTTATGGAGAGAATTTACAGGACGTACGGGGGTGACCTGGGGGGGGGGGAAGTACCCTCACAGGAAATGGGCCCTCTGCGCATGCGCACTCCGGTTGGAGGGCGGGCATAAGGGCGTACGGGGGCGACCTGGGGGGAAGTACCCTCACGGTAAACGGGCCCCCTGCGCATGCGCACTCCATTGGAGTGCGGGCATAATTTGATAAGGATCTGGCACCAGTTAATGACCTTGCCGTAGGCTCAAAATAGGGATACGCAGAAAATGAAATGTTATTGCTATGATTATTGATTATGTAATGTTTAGATTCGGATAGGAACATCTTTGTATTAGAGATATGTTAAGGTTAGAAAAATTACGCCTGTACCTATCCAAGTAATCAATGTAATGGTTTTCTGCGTATTGTTTAAATATTATAATTAAAATTGATGATTTAATTTTATGTTAATAAATACGGCCGGGGGTTTACGACTCTCTAATCCAAAAATTAAAATCCTTGTGTTAGGCGTGTTACTGTCTTGGTATTGATAAGGGAGGAGGGGGTCTCGGCTGTACCTGACCATATTAATCTTGACATTTCACATCTACTGGAGTATTCTCTATTATTCAAAAAAAGAAGTAAAAAATATTTAGGTACAGTTTATTAACCTTTCTTTCCTAACCAGCCAAAACTATGTGTGGGTAATTGTTTAAAGGTGTATGTACAAAACATCAGGCAGCTCAGAACATTCTCTGATACTCAACTCCAAATGTTATCCAGAAAAGCACATAGGCCAGTGTCTTCCCTCTCCTTGGCCAGATGAGTTAGATAGATTGTGTTGTCAGGAGGGATTGACACATTTATATTTGCTTCACGCTCCTGCAGGGGTGCAATGGCATTCAACGTCTTTTAGGCAGGATCAACATTCTGAGAATGACAGATTGGCCAAATCATAGTACTATTGGTACTTGTTATTTCAAATGTGCAGCTACAGTTACTGCTTTAGATGTAAATATGCTTTGAACAAGCATCAAATGAGCCTAAGGTCTTGCCATAAATATTCGATTTTCCTACTGTCTAAATGTTTATCAAAGTCATAGAGGTGAGTGTTATCCAAACCTTTTTCCCAAACTATAAAAATAAATCCTCTCTCTTATCTAAGGTATAAGTTGCCATGAAACTAGTACTCTCCTGTCCATATTATGCAAATCGTATATATTCTAGAGCATCCCTCTCAAATTAGTAGCTGAATCTCAGGTATCCGATTTCACTTGCCTGCAGCTTCAAGACTAGCTTCTTTGAGGAGAGGATCATCACTTTCAGAGCAACGTGCGCAGTCCATTGTGTCATACAGTGTTCAAAACCTTTCTTGTTTAAGCGTCATCTTGCCACAATACCTGGGCCCAGATTTAATAAGCTCTTGCATCGTCCGTGCATCGTGCAAGTCGATGCAAGGCAATGCAAATGCTTATGTCAGATTTCCAAAGCGACCCAGATTTGGATTTGCATCACTTTTCTTGACCTGCATGGCGCAAGGACTGCATTGCATCCCCTTGCATTAAACATATTTTAATGTGTGCAAGAAGGATGTTTCCATGAAAAACCTAATGCAAAGGTAACACAGTGGTATTTACAAAGCATACGCTGTGGAAAGCAGCGTCACACAGTGTAGCACAATCCGGGAAATGTACCATTATCCTAAGCATGGTCCTAGCAGGCGCAAAAACATACACAATTAAATTAGTATTGAAAGGTATGGGGCATAACAATCTTTCTTAACCATTCGCAACCATTGTATTTGTTATTCTGTGAATACGCGAACATATGCATCAATATCAGCTACAGAGAAGGAGAAAGGTGATGATTAGACTTCAGAAGACTAGTCTCATTAATCTTAGGGAGGAGAAGGTGGTCCAATTCCCCTGAATGATTAAGGAGAACATCTTGGATTTATTGTAGGAGATTGGACCAAGCTTGCAACCAACAACTAGTTGTTCACATGCCATTTCACCACATGCCAATCTAATGGTAAAACTTCATATGTTGGCATCTGAGTCCTTTCTGAGCACGTCTGCCAAGATGGCAGGATTTTCCCAGGCTACATATTCCTCTTTTGTGCCAACTTTCCAGGATGCCATCATCAGCCCAGCACCTCAACTTCTGCATTTTCCAAATTCAAGACAAAAACAACTAAAGTCCATGCAACACTTATAGGAAATTTACCAGTTCCCTCATGTCTTGGGAGCTTTTGACTGTACTCGTGTGCAGTTGGTGCCACCTCCTACAACAGCACAGATCTGCTAAAATAGGAAGTACACTTATTCAATAAATGTTCAGGCTATTGTGGACTGTAAAGGAGAATTCCTCAGTGTAATTTCAAAGTACCCTGGAAGCACGCGTGATGACAATGCACAATAAATCAGTGCTTCTATGATGATCTCTATGGTATCTCCCTACTATGAGTAAAGCATATTTTATATATTATCAATGTTGCTTCTAAAAATTGCTCCAGTGCCATTTTTGGTTTTTTTTAGTGCTGGTTAACTAAAAACAATTTATTTTCATGCAAGTTCAGGTTTTAACGGATCCACATACATGTGATTTCACAAGCTAAATAAACCAATCTTTCTTTGTTTATACACGTTTACCAACAAAGGACACCTTTTATCTGTTATTGTTTTCAATTTTTGTTTAATTTTTCTTACAATATGTAAGGATATGTATGCATGGTTAATTTATGTGTAAAATAGTAGTTATTTCTACATTAATATAAATCTTTATGAATTAACTTCAATTTCAGTTTATGTGCATCAGTTAATTAAAACCATCATATTTATTACCACTTTCGTATGAAACAATTTCATACATGATTAAAATAATCAATATAGAGATAAAGTGCGTACAAGCAGAAAAGTATAATCTTAGAACTAAGACATACTGTACTAAGATATTAATTTTGACTGTTGCACAGACATTATTACAGCTTTTCTCAATAAGTATTTGGAACCTAGTGGGAAATTTAACAAATTGGCAATGCATCACAGATCCTCCGGGTTTAGACAGGCAATAATTGCCTGTTTTACGTTTGTGTGCCTCTGGAGTGTTTTCAGTTGTTCTCTTCTTGCTTGTTTTAATTGTAGGCAGATACAAACCTAATGGATTAGATCTTCTATTGGTGCTTCACAGAGCTACAGGCAGTTCCATCATTTACAAGTCAGGACGGTTTCTCCACTAGTGACGGAAATAATCCTAACCTTACATTCAGAAATGTGTGTCTTGTAAACACTGATCCAAAATAAGGTGCAGATTTCAAAACATTACAAGTATTGATCAACATCCAGGCATACGATCTCTTAGGCCATGTCAATTCAATATTTATTAAAGATTTGGAACTTAAATGAGGTCCACAGTAAAATACATACAAATTATTACATAAATAAAATAAAATATAGGAAAAAAAATATTTCTCAGACCATCATACATTTTTCAAAAGCCTACATAGCAGGTCTAGATTTTCCCTTACATAACATTAGAAAATGTTGACATTTACCCTAATAGGCGAAATAACTAAGGTTTTCAACAGTAATACCATTTAGCTCATAGGCAAGAACAGAGGCCCGAGAGACCTCAACCACAGCAAGCGACATATGTTTAAAACCATACTAGAAAATAACAGCTTCATGTGAATATAGAATAATATGCACCACGTCAGTGCTATTTACGATTTTTTCCAAGCATTTAGGTAGCAACACATAGCTGCTTTGGCAGAAGATAGGGTTTAGGATTAACAACAAAAGGATTGAAATAACGGAGCAACTAAATGTCATTTGTCCTCTAGCAATGCCTTTTTCCTCATACACCTATTTAACAGTTTTTTAAAAGCTTCATATAGTAATAACAAGTCCCATAAGGCTTCTGCTTGCATAGTGGCTATAGATTTTTAAAGGAGTCATCAAGTAGCTTGCAATTATTGACCACAGTATTTTGTTGAATTGAATTTTCATTAGAACATCTGAGTTGGTAGCAACACCTGATAAAAAAAAACTGTCTGGCATTAGTTTGCTTTGTAAGGTCAAATTCCAAATGGATCTGCACTGGTGATGTGGTTCTAGGGATCCTGAAAACTATATGTTTTAATAATTATTCCTTCAACAAAGGCAGAATCTCGACCTTGCAGAGCCTTGCTGCTGTAGGTAAGGGTTGGAAAAACAATTTGTAGCCATAACTGTCATCATTGTTGAGAGAGTAGGTCAGTTTAAGTTGTTATATACGGTAAGGAAGGCAGCTGTCAGTGGATTTCTCTTTTTTATAAGTTCTTGTTTATGCACAAGATTCCCAACTATTTATAGGCATCAACATGCTCAAGTGACTGCCCATTTAAAGACCAATTTTGGGAATGATTGTTATGAGTCAAAATTGTCATTACTTTGCTATTTTTTCTGTTAATTCAATTATCTAAATTAACTTGAGAATTTGAATGAACACAAGATTTATGCCTGTAGCTAAACTTTGGTTTTACAATGCCAATTTTATAAAAACAAATGAAAATTCCAGCTCCAATCATCTGCCTCAATTAGTATGTCAAAGTTAATTTTATGTAGACAAGTGTCTACATTAATTCATTGGTGATGCATTGTATCAAAGGTCATACTACTGTTCATTTTCAATTTCACATGGTAAATCTTAATTTTCATTTGTCACAGTCAACCTTATAAATGTGTCTGCATTATTGCATGCTTATATTTGTTGCATTGATTAACTTATTCTTCCATTATGCTATGTGTATGTTTTGTTGTTAACAATTTGTTTTCATTATACATGTTTTCATTAGGTTATTATGGACTCCATTTACCTGAACCCAGCTTGATGGTAAAAAAATATCTAATCATTCTTTGAAAAAAATTAAGTATATTGCCTAGAGGGCATTTGGTTTGCTTAAATCACGCTTCAGATGTTTAGATCAGTTCGAAGGGAGATATCTTTACAGTCATCTATAGTGTGTAAAATGCTGTACTGTTCTGCAAACATTTGAGAATTGAGGTCCAGGAAAGTAATTATTCAAACTTTGATTTGGAAGAAGTCATTGATTTCTCAGAAGGATTGAAATGAAGGAATCTCTTTGTGACATTTTTTCATTCAAGTTTAATTTTTAGGTATTACTTATATTTTGTCATGATCGTTTATCCACGCTTTTAGTGTGGATAAAGCGTGCTGAGTACAAAGTGGCGAGTGGGGAAACAAAACTACCTTTTGGTGGACTGTAAAATAACTTTATTCTGGTGTTCCTAGGGAGATTTGAATCTGTGTAAAAATTGATTAATGATATGTACTGTATATTGTCTTCAGCCATATCTGAATATCTGTCACACCAAATTATGTTGTGATTGTGAGTTTTAGATGGCTTCAGATTGGCATGCCTAAAATGGTTATTTGTTTTGTTTCCATTGGCAGAAAAAGAGTCACGTTTATATAATTGTTTTTTTTAATTCATTATTTATGTACTGATTTTGATTGTATACAAATGAAACAAAGTTGTTTTTTAAATCAGTTAAGGACTAGCAAAATAACACTCTTGGCAAAGTAAAAAATATCAACATCATATTGTACAAATGAAGACACTGTAACAGAATGTGTGTTTATAGATTATTTTAGATTTTAAGAATATAGCAAGGAGCAGTGTTATTTTTGACACATTAAAGAACATCACCTTTACACAAAATGATTGAAACCACATGATTTATATAATACAAACATAAGTGATCTAATGATCAATCGCCAGAGGAGGCAGATAAAGGCAGCTCATTCTTAGTGAGCACACTGAAGGTACATTAAACTCCTTGGCAAGGGTTGCTGAGCTTGTAATGCAGCAACAGCGTTGCTTTTGAAGACACGCATGATAAAAATGAAGTAATCCATCTTGGCCTCCCTTCACTGGTGGCAAGAATGGATAGAGGACGTAATAGGTTTTAGCTGCATTGTCATATCAGTAGTACAAGATGAAGAAGGCTTTTGTTGTTCACTCTTCTCCCTCAGTAGTCCTGCAGTGTCAGCTAGAGAGTCATAAATCCCATGGAGCCAAGAATCTGTGTATGTCATAGCCTCAGCCAAAGGTTTATTGGGGTGCAGACACCTTCAGACTCCTTCTAGAGTGACCACCAATGTCTCCCATCCCCAGCACAACCTCTTCAACCAGCTGTAGCAGTGCTCTGTAGACTTTCTGTTCAAAGATGACTTCAAGATCATCTTGGTCTACAGAAACATGTTGAGCAGATGTTTTATGGAAAGAGGTCTGGGTTAGTTCACTTGGAGACACAACAACGCTGTTGCCACTTGGGAGGACATTCATGAGTTCATTGTAGATTGTATATTTCTTCGTCCAATGGGGCACATAGAAGTTGAGGTTTATTACTTCAGTACATGTGTGCTGCATTATGATGTACACATACATGGCATCAATATGTTTAAAGTATATTTTTGGTGCATGGAAGGAGCAGTTCCACACTTTAAAATCTATGCACACCACACACTCACCCTTTCTGAATATCTCAAGGGTGCCAGCATCTCTCCAAGGTGGAATAAATGTAAACTGCAAATGTAGAAATGATGACTAAAAACTGTTGTTAACAAATAGCCCAGTTCTATTCTCTCCAGGTGATGCAACAAAGCACAACAACGTATTTGATTCTACAGTGTTGGACCAATTATCTTGATGTAATACACTACATATGCATGGTAGAAAATGTCAAGAGCAAGCTATGTTTGATATTTTGTCTCCCATGATGATGCATATCTTACTCATTTCCCGAAAGGTTAATACTTAACAAAAATATGGTGCTGCAATGCAATACGAGGAGTGCACGTTGCATGTAAAAATGATGTCAAGTCAAGTAAATACAAGAAAATATTCACAAAAACCTAAAGTACAAGGTTTAGGATAAAAAGCACTTCATTAGTAGCATAGCCGGTTTTCGGTTTCAACTAGTTACTGAGGGAAAAACCCTTGAACAGAAAATCGGGCTTCTCAGTTGAAACTGTAAACCGCAAAAATGTCCCCACTAGATGCCAGCAGAGCATTATGTCTCTCATAAATACTATGCTTGCAATCCTTTACTGTCTGTGCTGACACTGAATGAGGATGCTGCAACAGCTAGAAAGGGCTGCATCTTCTAGGTATGCCACTCATGCTGCAGAACATAATAACAATAATAATACTGAAGCTTATAAAGCGCGACAGCTACACCAGGCAGGGGTGTCCCGGCGCTGATCAGCAGGTAATTTGCGTCCAGAAACAAGCACCAGTATAACAATCCATATTAGTCAGCCCTAAAGAGCCACGTCTTCAAGGCCTTTCTAAAACAGGTTTCTGACTTAGCCTGCCGCAGGGACCCTTGTAAGGCATTCCACAGTAAAGCTGTTCTAACTGTGAAAGTTCTGCCGCCCAGGCGTGTTTTCGCAAAGCGTGGGGTGTATTTTGAGCCTACGGCAAGGTCAGCGTGGGGTGTGCAGCAGATTATAAGAATTTGATTGCAGCGCACCGTTTTGCTAATAGGGACACAGTCTTTCCTTCAGATAACCAGGGCATTTTCCATTAAGGGACCGGTAAGCCAAAGTCAAGGCCTTAAATTTAATTATTTTCTGCACTGGGAGCCAGTGAAGCTCTTGCAGATGCGGAGAGACATGGTGTCGGAATGGTATACGACAGACCAGTCTTGCAGCCGCATTCTGTATCATCTGTAGGCGGCAAATGGTGTATTTGGGAAGGCCCAAATATAGGCCATTTGCGTAATCTAGCCTAGATGTAACGGTGGCATGTACTGCTGATTTGAGGCAGTCTTCCGGTAAGAAATATAAAATTTTCCAGAGATTTTTTAATTTACTGAAGCAAGTTGCAGAGACCTGCTGTATTTGGGCTGAAAGAGAGAGGTCTGCCTCCCATCTCACCCCTAAATTTCGGATGCGTGTAGCAGGGGATGGTGGTGGACCCATTTCTGGTGGCCACCATAGAGCTGAATCTGGCACTGGGCCCTAGCCGAAGAACAAAACCTCTATCTTCCCAGCGGTAAGCTTTAATTTATTAGAGTTCATCCACTGTGCTATATCACGCTTACAACCTTTGAAATGTTTGAAGGCATCAACCGTCCGCTCCTTAAACGGAAAAACCAACTGGGTGTCATCAGCATAGGAAATCGCTTTCACATCCCAGTTGGCAATCAGGGAAAACAGTGGAGCTAGGATTAGAGATTAAAGAGTAATGGGCTCAACGCTGAGCCCTGGGGGACACCACACCATAGCTGTTTTGGTTTAGATTCAAAAGGTTGAAGGGCAACTCTCTGTGTATGACCACTGAGATAGGATGTCAGCCAGGTCAGCACTTTCCCACCAAAGCCCACCCCTTGTAGTCTCTGGACCAGAATGGTATGGTCCACAGTGTCAAATGCCTCTGACAGATCCTGGATCACCAGTAGTGCTGATGCTTCTGAATCCAGCGACCATCTAACCGACTCTGCTACTTCAATGAGAGCGCCTCTTGCAGTCCACAGCCTCCAGCTTTAGCTCGCACACTCGCTCCTAGTACTTTCACTTTGAATACACTCTTTTACAGTTCCTTCCCCTTATGTTTTATTCATGACGACCGTCTTGAGTTTACTGTGCCTCACATAGGTAATGGTTGCCACTAATGCCATTTGTGCACAGGTGGTTAAGGGTGGATTGTGTAGGCTCAGATAAAAACACATGTAGTTCCTTCCTAAATAGGAACACCAAAAGAAGAAATAGTACTTCAGCGCATTGTCACTCAAGCACCTTGTGAAAACACAATTTGGTCACATGGGGGGGCAGGCTTAAAACAACACCTCCTGGTTCCATAATTTTCACATTGTTCACTGCTCCACAACCGGGCCGGATTCTATGACAGTCCTCTCCAGGGATATGTCATGTCTGGGGACCCTGTTCATAGTTAGGAAGAGAGTATACTAACAGGGCATTTTGGTAAAGTGGTAAAGCAAGGATCACATGTCAGGCGTCTTAGTTTTACATTTAAAATGTATCCACTGGACAATATTTAGCAGTGAGTGTGGCAGTATGTCTACCCAGCACAGCTGCAGGCCTACCGCGTTGGGATGCATACGGCTGTTTACCATAGGTAAACACGAGGAGATGATGGACGGCGCACTGAAACTTTTCAGACACTCACCCCCAGTCACAGATCTGGGTTGAATCCATCATTGTTCTTTAGTTCTGGTCCTGATTCTGATCCTGTGGTCATTGCATTCTTCAGGTTTGACCTATTTCTCCTTAGTCCTGCACATATCATCATGCCACATTTTTTGCATTCAACTACAGACCTTTGTATTGGTGCTTCAGCATCAATTTTCAATGTTGTCCACTATTGCTTTTCACAAAGCATTCTTCTTAGACAATGCTAATTTGGAAGTGAAAAAGGGATATTTTTCTTGCTTTTTGACCTTTGAAATAAAAATCTGTTTTTCCTTTTTTTGTATAGTTGAGTTTCTTTTGCTCCCACGCTCCAGGACAGCACTTCCCTCATTGCTAAGTCCCTCCTGGCTCGCCGCATTATCCTTTTTGGCCATGCTGAAAGTGCGAAAACGATGCCTAAAACTGCATCACTTTTTGAGCTGAAGTGCAATGCTCTTCCCTCTTATGTGACACAGATCTGCCTTACGTCATATAATTATACTTTACGGCACATAGGAATCAGTTGTGTTGTGGAGTCATGCTTGTGTCATGGGGTGTACATATAATATATTCATGAGGAAAAAAAATTGCATAACTCAGCACAACTGTTTCTCATGCAATGCACTACAATGCAGCATAGTAAATTGGCCCTGGAGCTTTTAGTTCTAGACATGCTCCACTACTGATTGTAACTTTCTCAAACATACCTTGCAATGGAGGAAGCCCCTCAGTTCAAGACATTAAAGATGTGGATTTTGCTACCTGCAATAATTGGCAAAATTTACAAGCTCCTCGGATTATGGTGAGGTTTATAAAGCTGTCTCTTCTTACATTTGTAACTATCAGGTCATCGTGAAGTTATAAATAAAAGGGCTAGTATCCATATGAATATCTGCACTTAGTACCACACAATTTCTCAACACCTCATGCTTGTGTGCAGTGATGCTGCTTCACCACAATTAAGGAAACGTCTTGCATCATTCAGCAACACCTCTCACCTTCAACTTAGAACTAATGCCTTATTCAAACCTGCACTGAATGGGTGTCCGGCAACCAATGAAAATCTGAGAACTTGGCAACCCTGACATAAGTATATAGTATTACATAAATGCCTCAATACACTAAGGTGCACTGTAATACACATATGCACAGAAAGAGTCCCATATACCATACACACAGTCATACAGCACTCAATTAGGCACATGCAACAGACAGGTACACAAAGAGGGATTACAAACTGCTGTGAAGCAAAACTGAGCATGCTCTGAGAACTACTAAATGATAGATGACATATCTGAACATGCCCAGGAGGATTTCTAAGGGACTGGCACAGTTCTGACCATGGCTTAAGCATTAGTAGTAATATGTGGGAAAATATATCATGTTCTGATGAACACTAAGGAATAGGTGGAAGGTGTGAGTGTGAATCTGGCGATTGCTGAGAAACGAGGAACACATCAGGGGATGTATTGGTAATTGGTGATTAGATTTGTAGAAGACATGCAGCCTTAATACAGTGAGTCTGCATATTTACGAAAAGTATATTCCTAGAATACAGACAGCACAATATGAAAGAGTAGAGTGAAATCTCATCATGAGTAACATTAGAATCTATTCTCACAGAAACTGTGGTGAATGTTTAGAAAGGCACCCTTCAGATCTGGTAGAATAAAAGAGCATAAAAGTTAAACATTTCAAATCAAATCAATTAAAATCATTCTTTATTCAGTTTCCAAAGAAAAACCATAAAACAATGCATATAAATATTGTATTAAAATATGTTTCACTCGATGATAATACATCACAAACTCTTTCAGCACCATTACGCAACAAGAATGTAAATCAGTTCATAACCTGGACACCTCCAATCTAGAAAGCATTAATGTGGATCATAACTAAAAAGGGCAGTTTATATATTATACATCTGGTTATAACCCATCAAGATAGTTATGATTAAAAGTGTGTACACATTCATAGCCAATGTCCCTAAGAATCAAAACACAAATTTTCCTTGTGAAAATAGAAGTTTACAAAAATTCTGTAAGAGCGACACGTATGGTTAGTGATTCTAATTTTTGTAGACAGAGAGGGTCTACATTGTTTAAAATTCCGAATGAAGTGTTTCGCATAACACGAGTGCAGATGTTTACAGAATCTGAATAAAAAAATAAAATACATGGTCACAAATAAGGAAAAACTCTTGAGTGAGTGAACTAGGAGCCCATGGTCAGGGAAGCCACAAAGTAATGTATCATATTGAGCCTGAACCTTGTCAATAAGAAATAATCGTATGAATTAGTGACTAAAATCAGATATGGCTGTATGCTTGTAGATGTGAACAACAAATCATGATATACCACGGTAGCTTTGCCAAAGTTGGTACGCTCACTCTGCCATTCCAGGAGAGATAATGCTTGGTGTTTTATAGCAGATTTTGAAATTTTGATAGAAGCCCTTACATCCATTGCAGTCAAAATTATTCTCATGCACTAAATCAATTGCCCAATGTTGATCAGCCATGGGATCTTTAAAGCTTTATTAAGGGTCAAACAATTTGTTATTATTGCCCTGTTAAGTTCCATTTGTTGTTTGTTCCACACTTGTATGCCAGAGAAGTTAAGAGAGGTGTTTTCAATAATATCCTCCAGATACGATCGAGCCATTCCCTATGGGCAATTGTCGTGGAGGTGCCTTTTGAAAAGGTTAACAACTTCTTGAGAAAGTAATTCTCTGTAACCTGTAGGCCACGAGAATCTCCATAGCCCCATATACCTGAACCATAAGTTGCTGCAGTAACCATTTACGAGTAAGATCATGCACATTTCTTTAAGAGATTTGTTACCCAGTTTAGTTGCAAAAAGAAATTTACCTTCAACGTTCTTTTTTATAACGTGCTCTTTTAAAATATTGAGGTGTCTACAATTCCCCCATCCATCAAATACTATGCAAAGGTAGGAAAAAGTATCAACTTTGGGAATGAGTCCCTGTAGGTCATTCCTCTCGTCTACAGACAATCGTGGGAGTGCTACCCTAGACAAAAAATTCCTCCAGTGGTCCTGTGTCTAGATGAACTGAGTCATAGAGGTTATGGATTCATGAGGCAAATCCTTAGTAATATCCTTCTTTCCTATTCCAAATGTTACTGACATAGATTTCCTCTGGCAGGGCTGCACTGCCACTAGGCTTCCATCTTTTCCCAATGCTTGTATTATCTGAGATTAACCTTGTTAGTGCATACCAAGCTCTAGTTGTGGTAGGGTTATATTGTTACTTAAAGTCTTTCACTTTCACCTCTAACACTAATTGTTCTTCTATCTTCCTCTTTTTGTACAGAACCGACTAACTCATGAGCTCACTCCAAAGACAGGTACTCCCTGCCACCTCAGAGACAGTGCAGATATAACCAAGTCTTCGTTGGCTGACAATAAGTCAGCCTAGTAAGGACAGACATTTTGTTTTTCTTCAGGTGCTTATACCTACTGCTGTCCATGTTCTGAAGTTCTGGTGGCAGAGCCAAAATATCCAAGAAAAGATACAGGATCATTGGAGTGTGACCTGAGATGCCTCTCTCTAGGAACCTATCCTACATGAAGTCACATTTGACAAAAGCCAACAGAAACACAAAAGTTAATTTATCTGTGAACAAGTGTCATGCACAAAGAAAAGAAAGCAGTATTCCCTATCCCTGGGGTTATGGGACACTTCATACATCAACCAAAGTATGGTCTCATGTCTTAAAGGATGACTCAATATCTTTCACTACTTAGATTTGGTTTGTTTGACCTATCCAGGAGTGAATACAATGTCATATTCCAAGTTCCTCAGATTAGCAATCTAGACCCTCACTGTCATGATTGGAGCAGCTAATCACACTCCGTTTGATTTGTAAAAGCCCACCCTTATCCCGTACACCAGCACAATGTTGTAATGTGTACTTGGGGATAGTGATTGTTTGTACTGCAAAGGATTATACTGCAAAGGATAGGTGATTTAATGCTGTATTTGTTTGGTAAACTGAACTCTGATACTGTTTCCAACTCTGATACTGTTTCCAAGTGATTTGCACATATTACAGACACCTTTTGACAAGGCATATGGCCAGAGATGCTTGCAGATGCTGATTGAGAGCGCTTTATGTTTCAGACGCGAGACGCTTTGAAGCTTTGGTCCCGGCAGAGCTTCTGCTCGCTACCGGGAACAAAGAAAATACTTTGTACACGCGTCACCACGTAGGGAACGTGGATGAACATGCGAACGTTTGGGTGTGGTCTGACTATAAAAGACCACACCCAAGTTCCTAGAAGGCGCTTGGCCTTCTGTTCTTCTGCCGGGAAGAAGTTTGTGCTGCATCTCTTCAAACTTACCTGAAAAGCAGCACACAGAACTTCTTCATTCCAGACTCTGCTTCCTGGGGAATCATCTTCTCCACTACGACGTTAGGACCTGCAATGAATCAAGAAAAAGAAAGCTAAGTACAAGATAATTCTGGCGCCCTACGCAAGAAAGACAATTATAATTTTTTGAACCTTTTGATGTACAATTTTGTTTTGCTACAGAGAAAAGAACACTTAAGATGAACTTTGCAGCGCATGTTTAAAAAGACTTTTAGTAACTCTAAGAGGAACATTCCTTGAGATTAGCGAATTGTGATTAGAAGTCATGTTATTTGTTTCTTCTACTTTTTATTTAATAGGTGCTGCTTAACAAAGGAAATACTAAAACACAAGTGAGTAGAATTAAGGTATATCCACAGTTGTTTAAAAGCCTTGTGTAATTGAATGCAGAATCTCACTAGTGTCTGCTCTCTTCTTCAAGAGCTTCCCGAGACTTCATGACATAGAAGCTACGACGCACATCATCTACCCTCCAAATCATCCAATCAGTCCCTCAAAGATATACTCGGACATAGGATTTACAACTTCTGATCACAGGTTTGCCCTTTAATAGTGTAAACTAAAGCCAAGAATTCTCAGTTAAGAAATATTTTAAAAGGCAAGATACGCAGGACAGATTACTTAGTCTTATCCCTTGTCACCTCGCAGGTCGACAGCAAGAACCCACTACAACAACGTCCGGTATCCCGCCTTCCTTCCCAATTTCTATCAGTTAACTAGTGTGCATTATTAAAATCCACCAGTTATAAAATAGATTTCAGGGAAGTTGGCCATTGCGTCTCTGCGAAACCCTACACCACGCATCTAAGCAGGTAAGAGTGTGTGGTTCCCTGACACTCACATGTCCATCAGTATCCCAGATAAAGGGGCCAGAAACTCTGTCTTAATTCCATCAGGGCATATACAGAACCCACCACAATGTTCTCATTATTCCAATGTGAAGCACTTTGCTTAAACTCTTCCCTCCCTACACAATGACGTACATGCATACTGTAAAGGCAGGCCCACATCATTGCAATCGAAGATGACTTTTCCACCCAGTACTGGACAAGGACATTTCTAGGAGCAGGGCTATATCCGGTTTTTAGGAACCCATGTATAATAAGAGCTTCTTCCAGTTTATATATTGGCTAATATGCCATTACCGGTGAAGGATACAAACACAAGGTCCTCATCACACTTAATGTGCGGATTTTGGTTCTGGAAATAGGAGTTAAAGACGATGTAACCGTTCTAAGTCTGTAACCAAACCAACACTCACTTCCACGCTTGCCAATCAATCAAACCAAGGGTAGTATGGTCATTGAGTCAAGTTTGAGTAAGAACGAAAGGAAGGAGAAATAAGGAAAAATTGGTAAGCAAGTCAAGTTAAACCCCACTAAGGGTTCACCAAACTAACTCTTTAAAACAGCAGGTTGACCCTCCAACTCACCACAACCCCACAGGCAATCTCAAGTGTATGAGCTGTCCCATAATGTGCATCAAAACAGTTGAGGGGATAAGTAATTATTTCAATCTGCAGACTAGCATCAGTGGGGCAAAGACATGACAGTAGGTGATGGGAGTCCTTTGCAGAAGTAGCCAACATTGCATGATCACACAGAATGAAGCACACATATCCCTTAGGTCATGCATCACATGATCTATCAAGAGAACAAGTAATAAAAGAAACATTGAAAGGGAATACCTTATAGGTCTGGAGTTCAGTGAAAAGCAAATGCACCAAAACGTATGAGGATAAGTTACTCAGAGAGTGCCAAAACCAGCCAGTGTCAAAGCAGCCGCAATTCACAGCTTTGGTGAAGATTTAAACCGCTCCATGTCTTTCTCACAGCACATGTCAAGCAAACTGTCTTTCGTCCACCATCACTTGGTGACAGACTCTAGTCATTCTCATTTGGCGTACAGAGCCTCTTCAGAGTTCATCAACAGCAACTCAAATCAGAATACCCACTCCCTTATGATCCTCAGGTCTAGTTGTGTCTTTGAAAGATTCCTTCAAGCAGTCTAGAAAGCGTTCCAACTACTCATGGTCTTATAATTCATTGTTTTGACTATTGATTGTAATGAGCTTGTCCATATCTTATGCCCAATTTTTTCTGCTGAGGAAGAAGTGCCGAGAATCTTCTACATTTCTTGTGAGAAGTCTGCAGAAATAAAGGCCTGTTAATTCATAAACAGTAGGTTTCGTCGTTGTTTAGCTAAAGAAATGACCTGTTGTGCTTTGACAGACCCCTGTATGAGAATGCTTTCAAAGCAGGGTTGTGAAAATATAAATACCTACACTTGTGTGTGCGTGTTCATGTGAATGTGCAAGTTGTTCCCTAAATGGCCACTTTTCAGCCCCATCTACTGCATTTATGACTAAAATAAATTTCGCCAAACCAGCCATTTTTTATGTTTGCAAATGAGTAATGCGTGGGGGTTTCCATTCCCAAAGGCATTGTTAACACACCCGAGGGCAAAGTAGGTGCAAAAAACCTTTCTGAATCAGGTCTGGTGTGGTCAAGTTTACTTTGTGATGTGGTTTAACTTTGTGATGTTTGAATGGGGGGTTTATTTGATAAAATGTTTTTGAGAAACACCGTGACATGCAACATATCTGTTCAAGTAGGGTACTTGTTGCACTTTTTTTATCCTCCTCCTTTTAAACTACCTTCATGTTGGAAACTAGTTTCAGGCGAAAGTGGCAAGGTGTGTGCACCATAGAAATCATGGAACATAAAGAATTGCCTGTAGCACTCTTCCTATGAATATGCATGTGGCCTTTGGTCTTGCATAACACATACACCATTCTCACTGCTGGTGCATGGGGGCTTTCAGGTGCCCTGAGGGTGTAGAGAACATACCTCTTTAAAAAACAGGCAGCACTAGGCCTCATCGGATCATAGTCCATAATCAGTCTTCGAGATTACTACTTCTTACATGATACGAGAATTGATGAGGACAGAATTGCCAAGGCTCACAAGCATTACATGAGTCTGAAACCAGGAGTGATGAACTGCCAGTAAAGATTTAACAGAAGCCTAAAAAAGGTGGGGCCAGGAAATGGAATGGCTGGTAGGCAAAAGTGAGTGGAATAGTTGTACTTGAAAATGAAGAGACAAAGGACTCAGGTTGCAAAGTAGAAATACCTTCTTTTAAATAGAGAGTGTGGACAGTGCTGAATGAAATGGAAGACAGAGGGTCAATCAGAGTCATTTGTATAGCGCACTACTCACCCGTAGGGGTCTCAAGGCGCTAGGGGGGGGGGACATTACTGCTCAAACAGCCAGGTCTTGAGTTGCTTCCTGAAGGCGAGGTGGTCCTGCGTTGTCCGGAGGTGGATGGGGAGGGAGTTCCATGTCTTGGCTGCCAGGTAGGAGAAGGATCTTCCTCCGGCGGTGGCTCTGTGGATGCATGGAACGGCGGCGAGGGCGAGGCTGGCGGAGCGGAGCTGGCGGATGGGCTTGTGAAAGGTCAGGCGGTTGTTGAGGAGCTTGGGGCCCAGGTCGTGGAGGGCCTTGTGTGCGTGGGTGAGGAGTCGGAACGTGATCCTTTTGTTGACGGGGAGCCAGTGCAGGTCTCTCAGGTGTCCGGATATGTGGCTGTGTCGGGGGATGTCCAGGATGAGTCGTGCTGAGGCGCTCTGGATCCGTTGGAGTTTTTTCTGGAGTTTGGCGGTGGTGCCGGCGTAGAGGGCGTTACCGTAGTCCAGCCGGCTGGTGACGAGGGCCTGGGTGACCGTCTTCCTGGTCTCGGTGGGGATCCACCGGAAGATCTTTCAAAGCATGCGCAGGGTGTTGACTTGTCTGGCCATCGAAAGGGAGGAGTCCAGGATGAAGCCCAGGTTGCGTGCGTGGTCCGTTGGCTTGGGGGTGGCTCCTAGGGCAGGGGGCCACCAGGAGTCATCCCAGGCGGAGGGTGATGATCCCAGGATGAGGACCTCCGTCTTGTCTGAGTTCAGTTTCAGGCGGCTGTTCTTCATCCATTCGGCGACATCCTTCATCCCTTCATGTAGGCTGGCTCTGGCGGTGTCCGGGTTGTTGGTAAGGGAGAGGATCAGCTGGGTGTCGTCGGCGTAGATGATGATCTTGAGGTTGTGTTGGCATGCGATGGCTGCGAGGGGGCTCATGTAGACGTTGAAGAGAGTGGGGCTGAGCGATGACCCTTGTGGAACGCCGCAGATGACTTCGGTGGCCGCTGACCAGAACGGGGGGAGGCGGACTCTCTGGGTTCTTCCGGCGAGGAATGAGATGATCCACTCCAGGGCCTTCTCCTGGATACCGGTGTTGTTCAGGCGCTGTACCAGGGTACGGTGGCAGACAGTGTCGAACGCCGCGGAGAGGTCCAGGAGGATGAGGGCCACTGTTTCCCCGTTGTCCAGCAGGGATCTGATGTCGTCTGTGGGTGCGATGAGTGCGGTCTTGGTGCTGTGGTTGGCTCGGAAGCCGGACTGCGAGTGGTCGAGGGATCCGTTGGTATCGAGGAAGGCAGCAAGCTGTCTGTTGACGGTCTTCTCGATGACTTTGGCAGGAAACGGGAGGAGCGAGATGGGGCGGAAGTTCTTGAGGTCGGAGGGGTCTGCTGTTGGTTTCTTCAGCAGTGCGCTGATCTCGGCGTGTTTCCAGCACTCCGCGAAGGTGGCGGTGTGGAAGGAGGTGTTGATGATGTCGCGGAGGTGGGGCGTGATGATGTGGTCGTCCGTGTTGAAGATGTGGTGTGGGCAGGGGTCCGTAGGAGATCCGGAGTGGATGGTGTTCATCGTGCGTGTAGTGTCTTCAGTGCTGACCGGGGTCCAGGTGCGGAGGATGGCGGTGGGGGGGGGCGGTTCGGTGGTGGGGTTCGTGGTAGGTGGGCCGAAGCTGTTGTGTATGTTGGCGATCTTGTCGTGGAAGAAGGCTGCGAGGGAGTCGCAGAGGTCTTGGGAGGGAGTGATGTCGTTGTTTTCGGCGTTGGGGTTGGAGAGCTCTTTGACGATGCTGAAGAGTTCCTTACTGTTGTGGGTGTTGTTGTTCAGTCGTTCCTTGAAGGCTGTCTTCTTCGTAGCGCGGATTAGTTGGTGGTGTTTGCGGGTGGCGTGCTTGAGGGAAGTCATGTTGTCGGCGGTCTGGTTGGTGCGCCAGGTGTTCTCCAGGGCTCGGCAGTTCTTGTTGGAGGTGATGAGTTCGTCGGTGAACCAGGAGGCTTTCTTGCTGCCGCGTCTGCCGGGGGGGTTCTTCAGCGGTGCAAGGGTGTCTGCGCAGATGGTGATCAACTGTGTGAGGTTGTTGGCGGCTTCGTTAGGGTCCGTTGAGTTGGTGGGGGTGTTCTGGCTGAGGACGGTGGTGAGCTGGTCTTCGGTGATCTTGTTCCAGCTCCTGCGAGGGGCCTGTTGAGGGTGGTGGTGGGTCGTCATTTTTCTGAAGCTGAAGTGGACGCAGCTGTGGTCAGTCCATTGGAGCTTGGTGGAGTGGCTGAAGGCGACGTACTTGCTGGATGAGAAGACTGGGTCAAGCGTGTGGCCGGCGTAGTGGGTGGGGGTGGTTACCAGTTGCTTGAGTCCGAGGTTGGCAAGGTTGTCCAGCAGGGTGGTGGTGTTGCGGTCCTTGTTGTTCTCCAGGTGGAAGTTGAGGTCCCCCAGGAGGATGTAGTCGGTGGAGTTGATGGCGTGCGGGCTGACGAAGTCTGTGATGTCTTCGCTGAATTGTGTGTGTGGTCCCGGTGGTCTGTAGACGAGGGTGCCTCTGAGCGTGGTCTTGGGGTCGGTGTGTATCTGGAAGTGGAGGTGTTTGGCGGAGGTGAGGGTGTCATCGGAGTTGGTTGTGATGTGGATGGTGTCCTTGTGGATGATGGCGATGCCTCCTCCTGTCTGGTTGATGTGGTCCTTCCTGGTGATTTTTTAGCCGCCCGGGATGGCGATGGCGATGTCGGGCGCTGAGGAGGCGTTCATCCAGGTTTCCGTCAGGAAGGCGATGTCTGGTGCTGTCGAGTCGAGGAGGTTCCAGAGTTGGACGGCATGCCTGTGGACGGAGGTGTTTGTTGCTGGGACTCGGTTTGGCAGGAGCGGTGTTGGTTTGGAGGCCGGTGAAGCGGCAGGTCAGGCAGGTGAAGGGTCCGTGGGTGCGCCTCGGGGTGGCTCGGTAGCAGGCGGTGGTTCGGCCGGCGTTGAGTGCGTGGAGGGATGTTGCGTCGTAGATGAGGCGGGTGCGCTGGCGTCGGCGAGTGCGAGGACCGGGGGGTATGGCGCTGGGCGCGGTCCAGGCACAGACGGGCTTACCTTTGGCGCACCTTCGGGCACATTCGGCGCTCCCGCTGCACGCGTCCGCTGCGCGGTCGCTCAGGGGGCGTCATAAGTAAGGAGCCGGGAGAGAGGGTCAGCTGGGTGGCAGCGAATGGGCAGCAAGGGGGGCATGTCTGCAGGGGGCAGCGGCAGTGGGAAAGTGAGGGAAAACAGTGGGAAGCATCGGGAAGCTGGTGGCGGCGATCGGGAGCTGGAGGGCGGCTCAGCGGTGGCTGGATTGTCCAAGGAGGCGGTGAGAGCAGCAAGGGAAGGGAGCGACCTTGCCTGGGGACAGGCACAATGGTTGAAAGGGTCGAAAGGGTGAAAGAAAAGCCGGGTTAATGAAACAGGAACACAGCTAAACTGTGAATAGTCAAGATTTGGGGATTAGCTGGAGAATTTCAGGTCTTCAGGAAGGAGTTGTAAAAAATGGATTGATGGAGGTTCTTTCACCTCAGTTTATAGTGCTTAGATACTCAAGCATGCTCTGTGAAACCAATTCGTGTTTCCTTGAAGGAGTCTGCTCAGTTTCTCTACTTGTATTGGTTCATGTTGGGCCGAGGCACTGCTCCCCTGCACATGAGCAGTCTAGATACCATTCTCTAGGATGAAGAAAACATTGGGGCAAATTTACAAGGCCCTTGCGTCACTTATGTGTCCCTTTTAACATTGTAAAAGTGATGCAAAAGTGGCGCAAGGGGCTTGTAAATCTGCCCCATTGTCCATAATTCGCAATATTCCTGGAGATATCCTCAATTGCTTCTATGTGAAGATATCTGACTCTGCGCCGTGTTTAATTGCTAATTTCATCTATTTTTCATAATCTGTATTCGCGTAAGTTTACTACTGTCCAATTTGCATTCAAACGATCTGAAGGACCCAACCCTTCCTAAGAGGCAAGTCATCCTCCCCCTCCCCTACTTCAACTGCGTCCATCTTACCCTTTAAATCACACTGCTGACAATGTTCTTTTGATGCCTTAAAAGGTCGCCGTTTATTTAAACATAACATGGTTATATGTTTTGCAATATCATGGTCAATCCATGTCAACATATTTTATTGTCTTTCCACTTATCTAGTACATTCTTGGTCATTATGTGGTCTCAGCCACACCACTTTCTAGGGAGGGGGCCCACATGTCTGGGCCTCTGATTCACAGGTTTAGGCTTCATCTTGCTACCGACTTGGTGGATGTCTGTCTGGACCTGCCCAGGCTGCAAGTGCCGTCCCGCTTGCCCTTGACCCCTCCTTGGCCCCTCCCTGCTCCTACGGGTCCCTGCCGTGATGCTTCCAAAGAGCCCTGCAGGAGCATCCCATCTATTCTGTCTATGGCGGTATGCTGTCCTCAGCTCCCTCAGTGCCCCCACCGTGAGGCATTCCAAGGACACTGTGTGAGACTTCCAACTACCTCTAGTAATTTATCTCTTCTGTCTATCTTTCTTGGGTTCCTTCCGCCAGGCTACCTACGGTTTAACGATCGGAGGAAGCTCCCCCTGTCCTGCTACCTCCTTTTTCTTTCTATGCAAAACCCATCTGTTCCAGAACCCCCACAATGTTCAGGAGAAACATGTCCATCCCCACCCAAGTCAGGTGCACCCCGTCTTCCAAGTGATAACCCTGGGACCTCAATTTTATGAAATCGTGTCTTCCGAAAAACCCAAGCCATTGGCCCTACATATCTTTGCCTTGGAGATATTGAGTTTGCGTCTGGATTTTTCCACCGCCACCCCCCGATCCATGGCCCCTCTCCACACTTTTCGCACTATTATTTCTGATAAAATTACTTCAGCTGGGCGTACCAGTCTTGCTTCTGCTGCGAGGCCTTCCTGCATTCTCTCTAGGAGGCCCCTCCTCGCTAATGCTGCCAAGTTGTTACCTCCCAGGTGGACCACCACCGCATCTGGTTTGCCACCTTGCCCTATTGCTTCTGGCACCACGGGGCAAAATATTTCAGTGTCCCTCAACCAGATCCTGCCGAATTTGCGTCTGGCCTCCGCCCATCGTTGTGCTTGCATTATGTAGTAGTGACCTACGATCTATACTTTCTTGAGTTGCTCTGTCGGACCTAGACGGAGGTGCGGGAAGGGAGAAATCGGACTTGGGACATCATGGGGCGTATGTAATGTTTAAACGTGCCGGATGCCCAGTGCCCTATCTCCTTGATTTGTTCAGTGCCCAAGCCTAACCCTGCGGCTGTGGTGGCTGCCCCGATTCTGAGTGAGTGGGACCTGAACACCCTGGCAGGGAGCCCAGTTGCCTCTAGTGCCTTTCTCATCACTGCTATGAATTGGAACCAGCTGAGAAACAACCCATCCCCATGTCTGAACAGTGGCCCATGGATGTGTTCCCCAGGTCAAATGTACCTCTGCACCAAGCACATTAGGCAGCAAGATTTATCATTAATGCAATTTAGTCTAGTCCACCTCCCTCTGCCTACCTGGTCTGTTTTCGACTGGTGCAGTAGGATATTCATGTGCCCTTCACTTAGCTCCACGTCGGTCCTGCGTATGCACGCTGTCCCTGGGTCACCCACAGTTGGGGCCACCAATTAGTTGATCCTGTATGCCCCAAAGAAAGCCAGCGCGAATGCTGTCCGAAAGAGTGTGGCTTCCATTTCAGAGGTACATATTTCCCATAGGACCTCCATCATACGCTATAGTATGTCAAAGTGGATGAGACGCCTTGTATCCTTCCTTGCTTGTTGCAACCTGCCCCAACCTTACAATGCCATTCTACATTGGAAATCCCTAGTCGGGCCCTCCCCCGTTGCCAATTTTCTGCAGTATGCTACTGCATTCAAGTGCGCCTGGGACCAAGATTTTGTCTTACCCGACACAAAAGCCCATTCGATGAAGTTTAAGACCTCCTCCTGTCCTGCCAGCCGCCCCCCTGTTAGCCCTGTCATGGCCGCAAACGTTTCCCAGCACCTACAGTAATGAATCTCTATTTTTGGGGCCAGTGCGTTGTCCAGCATCTTCTTTAACCCAGGTCCACCCATGCCAAAGCCTCTTCCGTCACTGGGGTCATCCCTCGGTCCGTGTCCAGGGCGAGCTTTCGGAATCTTGCCCAATGAAAATTAGAAATGGCTTGGCAATTGAGTTGTCTACCCCTGGGATGTGTCATGCCCTAAGCATGATGTTCACCCTCAGCTGGCAGTTGCCTAGTTTTCGCAGCAGGTTGACCACTGCCGGACATTTCGCTGTCCCTGTGGTAATTGCCTGCACCACTGCGTGGTTGTCAGACCATAGCATTATCTGTTTGTTTGCCAGCCATTGGGACCAAATGTGGAATGCTACCACAATTGGGAACAACTCCAGCAAGGAGATGTTGGTGGTAACTCACGCTCTCTTCCAGGTTGCTGGCCAGGCCCCTGCCGTCCATGCTTTCGCTAGCATGGCCCCGAAGCCGAATCCCCCGGCCGAGTCTGTGTAGAGCTCAAGCTGGCATGCCTGCACCCAAGGCTCACGCCACAGGAGGGTGCAGTTGATATTTGTTAGGAAGTTTTCCCACTGCCCCAAGTCTTCCTTCACTCCTTGTGTCAGGTGGACCCTGTGGTGCTTCTGTGTCATGCCCCTGGTCATCCAGGCTAGGCGTCTAGCAAAGTCGCGCCCTGAGGTGATATTCAATGTCCCCAGCAGCTGCTGCACGTGGCCTAGCGTAGCCTTCTTATGTTGCATCAATCTAGCAATGATTTCTTTTAGCTCTGCCACCTTATCAGGCAGCAATTTGCATGTCCCAGCCACCAAGCCTAGCTCTATCCCGACGAAGGACAGCTTTGTGGTCGGGCCCTCTGTCTTGTCCTGAGCCAGGGAGATTCCTACTTCCCGGGCCACTTCTATAAAGCTTTGCAGGAGGTTGGTGCATTCTCCTGTGCCTGCCCTTCCGATAAAGTGGAAGTTGTAGTGGACCCGTCCCCCACTGGGGCGCGTGTCCCTAGCTCCCACTCCAGGAATCTGTTAAAAGCCTCAAACTATGCTCAGGATACTGAGCAACCCATTGGCAAACATTTGTCATAATAGTATTGCCGTCCAGCTGAAAACCTAGCAAATGGTAGCTGTCTGGGTGTACTGACAAGAGGCGGAAGGCTGATTCTATGTCCGTCTTTGATAACAGCGCCCCCCGCCTTGCCTTATCAGGTCCACCGCGCCATCCACCGATGTGTAGGCTACCGAGCGAGTCTCCTGCTCCAGGCAGTCGTTGATGGAATCCCCTTGGGGATATGACAAATGATGTATGAACCTAAATTTTCCCACCTCCTTCTTGGGCACCATGCCAAGAGGCGATACCACCAGGTCCACCAGTGGGGGGCAGTGAAAGGGCCGGCCACCCACCCCAGCTGAACTTCCTTCCTCACCTTCTGCTGTGCCACACCT
This sequence comes from Triturus cristatus, assembly GCF_964204655.1. Taxonomy (NCBI): domain Eukaryota; kingdom Metazoa; phylum Chordata; class Amphibia; order Caudata; family Salamandridae; genus Triturus; species Triturus cristatus. The sequence goes on from NC_140588.1 coordinate 519,163,192, forward strand.
GGGTTGTCACTCACTGATTTCAGGTTCCAACTTTCTTTTGAACCCCTGAGTTGCCCTTCATATTTACCTTTACTTCCGTAGGGATGAAAATTGTGTTCTTTTGTGCTGACCCCTTCCCTTGCAGCCACCATGTGTTTCCTGAACCCTTCCATGTCCTGGCAGTCCCCCTCCATCACTGGCCATGTCTGCATATTTTCCCTGAAACCCTCATCGTATCTCAACCATGCATCCCCCTGATACTGTTGGTGCCTCATGCACTTTTTGCTCATATAAAATAGGTGCTGCCACACTCTGAAGGAATTTCTCGATGAAAACGCAAGACAGGGTCTTGAACGCTTTCAGCCAATTCTCCAGTGATTGCTCTACTCTGGGTTTTCATCTTTCCCTCCTGGCATCATCTTTCTTGTCTTGTGTAGTCAGGTCCAAGCCTGCCTGATACACTTCTAGCAGGGAAACAATGTATATAAACTCTTTCCTCCATATTCTTTCCTTTACTGTCAGTGGTATGAGATTGGCGAACCCTAATAGTTTCGTGGTAGTGGGGGGGGGATCTCCTGGGGAGGGGCGCAGGTACTCACTGGCTGGTCTACCCTTGGGGTCCGGGCCCTCCCCTACTCCGTTTTTTCCTGTGCTGCTAACCCCGGGGGCTGACACCCCCTCCTGTGCGGTTTCTTCAGGACACTCTTTCCCACTCTGTTTTGCCTGGTGGGGGTTCTATTTTCCCTTGGCTGTTGCCCCTTTGCCCCCCTTGAAAAAATATTTTTTCTGGCTCTTGGCGTCCCCCATGCCTTTCTGTATTCCATGGGGGACCCACTCCACATGGGGATCCAGCCCCAGGCCATTGCCACCAGGGCATCCAAGCCGCTGGGTGAGCAGCCCCTTGTTCCCATGACTCCCCTTGGAAACCCTGTTGGTCCCTCTCTTGCCCTGCCTGCTAGGGAGGATGTATAGGCCAAGTCCCTTGCATCGCTAAATTGCTAATTACCATCTGTGTTTACAATTTGCCCTGATCCCCTTCTGCTGGACCATGGCGCTTCCCCCTTGCTCTGCGTGAGTTGCTTAATATTGTCCTTGTCAGCTGCGTTGGCTCACGCTCTGCATGATTCCTGGGGGACCCCCGTGCTGGCTACAGACCATCATCACTGCTCCCTTCTGTCTCTTAACTACCAGCTCGGGGGTTGTTGCTGCTGCTTTGCGGACCTTCACGGGGGCCGCTGTCCTGGCTGCATGTCTTATACCTGGATTTCTTGGGGGGTGGCACTGGAGGGGACGCCCACCATTGCTTCTTCTCTTTCCTGTGAGCTCCCTCGTTGATTTGCTGGTCCATCCAGGCTTTCCCTTTTAGGTCTACCAATGCCCTGGCTTTGTCCAACATCGCCTGCAGATAATCAACCAAATCTGGCCCTGTGTCTCCTCTTTGCCGTTTTTGTCCCTTTTGGAGAACTTCTGCATGCTCTTGTGCCTCTCTGAAGTGTGCATGGAGCCGTGTCTCCCTGCCGGCTGCCCCACACCTGTTGGCCATCCTGCTATGCCTTGAACTTCTGTGGACAAAGATGCAAAATTACTTGTGTGCTCTGTCCACTGGAAAATGCAAACCGGCAGACAGAAAAGGGGGGGCTGCAAATATTTCAGGCCCAGGGATCTTTGCCGAGCACCTGCTTCCCCCCAAAGTGCCCTGGCAGCAGCGATCAGGTGATGTGTCCTTATTCTCTTGTGCCCTTTGGCTGTGTTTTTTGGGCCGAAGTAGCTAATGACTCCTTGCACATCCGGTCGCCTTAACCCTTGTAGTGGGTCCAAGGCGCAGTCTTCTCTCCTTTCTCCCGTTTCGTGTAGGTGCAGGCTCAGGGTTCCTGCCACTTTAAGGCTGCTCGTCGGTGGCTCCGCCCCGCACTTCCGGGTACAGCCTCCAGCCTCTGCTTAGCTGATGGAGCCTGGCTGTACCGGGCAATTTGTCAATACTGCTGTAGGAACCTGGATGTAAGCTTGCCGGCTCCCGGGGGAACAAGCGCTGGACTCCGGCCTCGGCCTCAAAACCAGTTCTAGCTGCTTCTCTGCAACTCCGTCAGTCTGAAGCGCCACTCGATCGTCGGCTCCTGGGACAAACACAGAGGCGAGGTGGAAAAGCCGGATCGTCCAACTCCTTGCGACTGGCGATCCTTCAGCGGTAAGAAACCTCTTGACTCGACGTCTGGCGTCCAGATCCATGTCATCACTTCTGCCTTCTACGAGGGGAATTGTGGAAGTATCGGGCCTTGTGCACCTTCTTATCTCCCCTTGCTGCTTGAAAGCTTGCCACCGGATTAGGGGGGGCCGTAGTTTGCCATGGGCGACCAATCCTGGTTGCCCCATTTCGCATCCTATGTAAATGGGTGGGGGAGCTTCCCGCCACCGGGCGGCATTGGCCTTGGGCCCCCATTTGGTCCGGCTTTGCCTTTCCCTGCCCGGGCTCCATCTCATTTGTCACCTTCATGTTAAACCGATGGTAGATTCATCTTCAATGTACAAGCTTCCCTTTTGTCAGCAACGCCAGTCTACAATTCATAATTTCATGACCTCTTCTAATTCAATGTTTAATATTGCAAGAGATGCGGTTTTCCAGGACTCTTCAAACGTTCTGAGGTTGTCCAGTCTATTTATATAGTAAGGTCACTGATGCTACCAGAACACACAGCACCCCCACCCGATCACACACACAGAATGTTTTCTTTTACTTAATTGTTTTTCTGCAGTCTACTGGGGAAGGTTAATGGAAATCCAGTCACCACCATCCTCCCACCCTTACTACACCAGGCCTTATGTTACTTCACAATAGCACCTCCTTACCTGCCCTGCAGTGCCAGAGCTAATTACAGGCCATCGGAGGTTGCATAGGTGGGATAGATGTAAGTTGGGCTCTCAGCTGGCTACCTGGGGTGACGCTCAGTCTCAGACTCCGGAAGAGAAGTCAGTCTCCACAACCATGATAACAGATGGTGCCATTAGTTCCCAGGATGGTGGGCAATGGGGCGCAGCAAATCATTCCCTCTGACTTTCTTATTCAATTTGTGAGGTCTTCCCTACATGCACAGTGCACATGGGCCACGGCCGCGGGCCCGTCCTATCACTCGTACGACCGTTGTGAACCTTGGAACATCAATCAGTCAAGCCGTAACTCAGTCCAGATACTTTCACATGTGAGCAACTGAGACAGAGACGGCCCTGGCATCCTAAGCAGCTTTATCTGCCCAGCCGCAGCCATGCCAAGTCCCACACATGAGCGTGACAATTCCCAATGCTTGCAGGGAGGCAAGTAGATCAGTAAAATGCATTAATATAACCCGAGATGCGTGGCACCTGACAGAGTTCAATATGCCTCTGGCCATGTTCCATCACCATGTTGCTTAAGTGGCAGGGCACACATAAAAATTATATAGCCCATTTTAAGCTGATGGCAGCGATGAAGTGGAGTGGGATTGCCTTGTGTAGCCTGGGTAAATAGTAAGCCTGGGCAAAGCACTACGTTACGCTCGCGTAGTTTGCGAAGTTCGAGCTACTTCGCACTATGCGAATTGCACGTAGCACAGTGCGAACACGCGTAGCGTAGTGTTGCGTAGTGCTGCGGTCATTTTTAGCTTGCTCGCGGTCCTCAACGTCAAGTTGGCGACCGCGAGCAAGCAAAATGACATCCCGGCGAGACTTTTTCCTTGTTCGCGATCAGCAACATCAAGTTAGCGAGCGCGAGCATGGAAAATAAACCTCCCGGCGAGATTCCCAACGCGAGGAGGTCAGGTTTCTCATTGCGAGTGGTCGCGTATGCTGGCGACCGCTCGCGATGAGAAACTACCAGTTCGTGTTGAGAAAGCTGCCGCTCGAGTAAAAATCTACTCGAGCAGAAGAAAACTACAGCTCGCACTGTGCAAGATGCCATTTTCAATGATTGCACAGTGTCGGTTGCTTGTCCGCACTGTGCAATCATTGAAAACGACATCTGGCACAGTGTGAACAAGGTACTACGCAGTTCGCGAAGTGCTACGCGTAGCTTGCGTAGTGCGAACTGCACTTTGCGTAGCTTCGCGAAGTGCTACTTCGCGAACTACGCCCAGGGTTAGTAAATAGTCAAGCCTAGAGTGTGCGCTTTAACCTAACTACATAGCAGAACGAATGTATTGCTACAGTTGGGTTTCTTTAACCATTACATTTCATGGCCCAAAAGCAGCCCCTCCAAACTCCTGCTGCTTTTTTTTTATTGTAGTTTTTATTTAGGTCAAACTCCACCCAAAGGTATTCGACATGTTACATTACAAAAGGACAGATTCATTTTTTGGGTAGGTCATGGGAGATTAGGTGATTTGCCCAGAATCGGAGGACGTTGAGCGGATGCCGAGACTCAAATCTGGTCTCCCAGTTTTAAAGTCAGCAGCTCTGGCCACTAGGTCACATCCTCTCCTGCATTGAGGAGTTATTGAATCACTTAGAGAATATAATAGAGGTCAACTAAAGTGGTGCAGAAGTTGTTGGGTCCCAAAAAGGCCTTAATGAGTGTTTGTTGGGAAGGACATTAGTAACTTCAAAGGGAGAGCAGGCGGTCTCCTTTATTGAAGTCACATACATCAAGAAACAACATGTTTTTCTGTCCATCAACTCCCCCGACACATATGTTTGTGCATTTTCAAAGCTTAAGTCTTGTCTTTTCTTAGTGCTGACAAAAGATAATTGTATCTAATTCAATTTTCACTTGAGCTAATTACTTCATTGAGATTAAAAAATGCCTTAAAGTAAGCGAGTCTGACGGAAAGGAGCAAGGGGGGAGAAAAGAAGAGTGATGGCATGAAAAAAACATAATCATATCAAATCTCTTGCCCAAAGCAATCAGCATGCACCCCAGTACACAGTGGTCCACTTACAAGATTAAAGAGATGCTGCCCAGAAATGTTTCCAAAGAGTGTATCTGCAGGGGCCAGTAGAAACTGTACTCACAAAAAAGGTAAAGGGATTGTTACTAAGTTTAGTCCAAACCTCTGTTTGAGATAGTGTCTGTGAAATATGTGTATCTAATATAATGGGTGTTTGTAGTATGGCCTGTACTGTGTCCTCATCAAAAGGTAATCCTGTATTCTCCTATCAAAACAGTGTACTAACTATCTAATCCAGTGTAAAAAGATAGAAACTAGTTACTACTAGGTATTCTGTGGGCAGAGAAAAGAAGAAAAAAGAAGAAAAATAATATTCTGCCTACAGCTGTACGAAGTTGTTATCGCACTAAGTGGGTTGTTTGGAGTAATTATAATCCACGGTACCACTCCACTACACAATATACTCATAAAAAGGTAACGGAATGGTTTAACTATATATGCTAAAGCTACGGTGTAAGTGTCAGGAAAAAGGCAATAGTCTTATTAAAACGAGAACCCTCACTCACCCAAAGGTGATTTGCTTCCTCATTGGGTTCCCTCTTGCACACTGTGACCGCAAGGTACAAAGTGTGGGATACAACTCTCCCTCAGGAGAGAAGCGTAAGGTGTTTTCAATCATCCTAAGGAAGACGGAGTGAGGGTCAGAGTGCAAAATAAAATGCAAAAAGTGAATTAAAACTAAGTCATGAGAGAAAAAGATGAGTGTTTCGCACCAAGAAAAAATATTCATGCTCCTGAGCAATGTAGTACCATGCTGAGTACATATCAGAATAGGAAAAATGCTTATGATACCACAATGTAAACAACACTCCTACGAATGCTCCTATTACACTGATATAGTGAGCCAGTTGTAGCACAACAATATATCACAGGAGGATTTCCTGTTTCACTGTTGATGATGCTAGATTGGCCCTGTTAATATAGCATCGATTACAATAGCCTATCCGATAGTACTAGTAAATAGATATGATGAGCGTCCGTTTTGCAATTTGTTATCTATATATATCACTGTTTTAAATTTGCTTTTAAAACATTGGATATATGCTAATTCACCCAGCATACATATTAACTCATTCATAATCCCGCTCATTAAGTATGTACTGAGCGTCTGTATTTCAACAGAATAGAGCAGAATCGAGACTGCATCTCCCATGATTACGAGGAGCGGAAGTGTAAAGAACTATATCTGGGCCATGACACGATTGCGAGCGTAATGAACATTGATAACCGGAGGGTAACGAAGATCTCTCCCCCTTCCATCTTTACTACAATGAGGCAGACAATAGAGATTAAGGTAAGGTGACGCTGCTCCTATCCTGCGCCACAGTTGCGGGATATCATGCTAGTCCAGGTGATTTAGAAAACACTTGTCCCCTCCTTGCCGCAGCTGGTAGTCAGAAGCACGTCCATTTATATCTGTTTGGGCTGGTGAGACACTGTCAGCGTTGTTGAGACATTTATTTTGTAAAACGTATGATTAAGGTACGTGTAACACACAAGAATAGCCTTATAACAAAAATAGGAGATGTTACTGCATATCGCTTGGGTAGGAGAGATACCGTCAACGGTATACAAACACTAAGTAAGGTAAGCGTTACACTCAGCAAGGGTCAAGTTTCAATAATAAGAGGTGATATTGCATACTCGCTCCATGTATTAAGGTTCGCATAACACACAGGAATAGGTCTATAATAATAGGAGGAGTGACTGCATATCGCTTGGGCAGGAGAGATGCCGTTAACGCAATACATTCACTGATAATGCACCAAGTAGAACTTAGGCACGCGTAAGACTCAGCAAGCTCCCAGTAACAATGATAAGAAGCGATATTGCATATTCGCTCCATGTGTTGTAAATAGCTCGGTTTAAGGGGATCCCAGATTAAGTGACTGAGTAATTGGCTCTGAAGTAGTAGTGAATATACAACATATTCAAAGAAACAAAAGAATATCACGTCATATGACAAGCTGAACACTAGTGATTGAAATAGAGAGGGTCTGTATTTTTAATTCTAACATCATTACTTTATTTTAATTTTTATTTTCACTCCTTCAGACTCCTGAGATCTGTCAGTAAAGGACCGCTTGAAGGTGGAGGTACACTAGTAGTACCGAAGTGGTGAAATATTTTACCAATCTAGCATGCTATTTTGAATTTTTTGTCACGTGTGCTGTGAGGTGGTTTACACCGCTGTTTGTGTACACATACAATGTGTGAAATGTATTTGGTTCATATACTATGAAATATTTTCTAATGAATGTCTATACCTTTTACAGACTGTGGACCGGAGTGCAGCTGGTACCACACTGAATGATGCCATCAAATTTGAGTATGGTATTTTTCACTTTTTATTTCTCTTGAAAATCGTAGAGTGACTACAAGTGGGTCCTGAAGAATGCCATGAACCAGTAGGTCACATAGGCCGAAACATGTCAACGTTTGCTCAATAGGGAATATCCATAGCTTTTTAGCTCTAACAATTGGGGACACCTATTAAAGTAATCTTTGTCTCTCAGTTAGTTTTAATTCACTTTTTGCATTTTATTTTGCACTCTGACTGAGGGAGAGTTGTAGCCCACACTTTGTACCTTGCAGTCACAGTGTGCAAGAGGGAATCCAATGATGAAGCATGTCACTTTTGGGTGAGTGAGGGTTCTCGTTACAAGAGTGGTGGTGCAAGCACTGATGAGCCATTCAATTTTGGAAATCACAAATTATTAAGGAAAGGTTTCATGAGAAATCTCAATTTAAGCTTCCTGTCATAGACCAGAGACGAGAGATGGGTTCCATTCTTGCCCCCGAGAGAAACAGGGCGATACCAAAGGGGATGATGGACGAAGCGTTTGAGCAAATCAAACACTCAACTCCAGTCAACTGATCTGGGTTTAATCCATCATCATTCTTTAGCTCACTCCACCACCCCAGTTCAGGCATGGCCATATGCAAATCAGTCTGACCCTGTGCCTCATGGGAACAGTCCAACCCGAACTGCCAAGCCATGTCTTCACTGGACCGGAAACAAGCATCCTGGGACCGGTTTCAGGTTCATAACCCTCATCAGCCAGGCTATCTTGAATCCAGTGGCAAAGTGAGCAAGGGATCCACGTCTGGGCATACCCTGCCAACTTAGGGCGAACAAAGCGATACCAAAGGGGATGATGGACGAAGCGTTTGAGCAACTCAAACACTCACCCCCAGTCAACTGATCTGGGTTTAATCCATCATCATTCTTTAGCTCACTCCACCACCCCAGTTCAGACATGGCCATATGCAAATCAGTCTGACCCTGTGCCTCATGGGAACAGTCCAACCCGAACTGCCAAGCCATGTCTTCCCTGGACCGAAAACAAGCATCCTGGGACCGGTTTCAGGTTTCAGGGAAGGCATGGCTTGGCAATTCGGGCTGGACTGTTCCCATGAGGCACAGGGTCAGACTGATTTGCATATGGCCATGTCTGAACTGGGGTGGCAGAGTGGGCTAAAGAACGGTGATGGATCAAACCCAGATCTGTTGACTGGGTGTGAGTGTTTGATTGGTTCTGATGCTCCGTCCATCACCACCCCCTTTTGTACTGCTTTGTTCGCCATAGGTTGGCAGGGTATGCTCAGACGTGAGTCCCTTGCTCACTTTGCCACTGGATTCAAGCAAGCCTGGCTGAAGACGGCTGAAATGACAGAAACCGGTCCCAGGAAGCTTGTTTCCGGTCCAGGGAAGGCATGGCTTGGCAGTTCAGGCTGGACTGTTCCCATGAGGCACAGGGTCAGACTGATTTGCATATGGCCATGTCTGAACTGGGGTGGCAGAGTGCGCTAAAGAACGATGATGGATCAAACCCAGATCTGTTGACTGGGTGTGAGTGTTTGATTGGTTCTGATGCTCCGTCCATCACCACCCCCTTTTGTACTCCTGAGAGAAACAAATCCAGATAACTCTGAGTGCAGGTAGGGTAAAGAAGGAAAACAAGTCCAACATGTCTGTTAGGAATGGGATTTCTGATTGGCTAGGGCAAGCACCCAAGCCAGGAAGAAACCACATCTCTAATCAGGGCAAGAGAGTTACACACCGAAGATAATCCCTGCTCACCCCCTTGGTAGCTTGGCACGAGCAGTCAGGCTTATACCAGAGGCCATGTGTAAAGCGTTGGCTCAACACACACACACACATCAGTGACACACTAGGCACACCACAAAAGAGACTGCACACAAGCCTTTGTATTATTCACAGATACACAAAGCACATTAGACCATCAACCATTACAGAGTCTGTAAAACACATTAGAATGCAATCACATATATACACTGTGCCACATGGCACTAAGTATTACTTTACAGGGGATTATATACATTAGGGGGCCAATCGGGCCACTGTCATAACGTCGTAATGAGCAGTTAGCAAATCAACCCGAAACTAAAGATAAACTGTACTTAGCATCACACATTAGGCATAATCATAATCCGCAGTGCACAGTGGCTAACTTTAGACTATCACCATTATGGTACATGGAATGCCAACCTTAGCAATGTAACCTAACATACATGTGAGCATCAGGCCTTAGGCATAACCCTCATCACTGAACCTGGTGCGGAATAGGCAAAACAATGCAGTAGTGCACTATTACCCTTAGGGACAACAACCAGTAACTACTGGTGAGACACAGCACACAGATTCAGGCGAGGAGAGTGGTGAAGGTGGAGCAAGTCATACAGCAGAGACAATGTTTTAAAAAGAAACTATTGTGGCTCTACAGCTATGGGTTTGGCATCTATGTGACATAACTTTAACAACCATTAAAAGTGATAACCAAAAAGAGAATAAACTATCGAGCTTTTAATAGCTACAGTGACTATTGCAGCAGTGGCAGATAATGTTGTAAGCCAGCTTGAGTCAGAAGGGCAAACAAAAAGAAATCAACGGCCAATGAGAGGATACTTTAACTAAAGGCTAACAGAGTGCCCCAAAGTGACCGCATGTGCTGAAACGATAATTGACAAAAGCCAGCCTTTGCCAGAAGGGAAACTAGAAAGAAAGATGAACATCTGAGTGCCCACAAGTACAACTGAAAAAAAGCAGGACAAAAACCAAGGGATCCCATACCTTACCTCCGCTGCATTAAAATACATAAGAATAAGCAGTCCTGAAGAGGGTAGTTCAAATCAGTTTACCACCGAAACGTGCGTTGGCCTGGTTGTTTCCAGCAGGCTGCACAACCATGGACAGTCAAGAGGATTTAATCACCATGAGTTTTTGATTTGCAAGCCAATCCGTAGCTGGAAATTGATGATTGTATTGCGATGTGTGTATTAGTTTATTTGGTATGCTTTAATTGTATGTGAGGTTGGTGCGAATGTGATTCTGGTAAGGGGATATTTAAGCATTTTCGGGATATCTTGTTAATATTTATTGTTTTATCTATCTTAGGTCTGTAAATTGATTTTAGGTATCATTATGCCTTTTTGAATTTTTGTATATACAGATTGCAAAAGAAAAAATTACTGTCTCACTATTTATGAAATGTTATTACAAAAACAAATGAAAAAAAGAGATAAAAGAAACAAAATAAAAATATTTTTTCTGAGAAGAAAGCAAACTATACATCTTTTGTAAGACCAAAATTTGTATCTTACATTATTGATGGATAGCCAAATAGAGCCAGTTCTGGCCAAAGTGAATCAGTGGGTGGTCGAGTGGGAGGTTCACATATTTGCAGGGTTTGTTTCCCCTTTTCACCACGTAATTTTGATCAAGGGGCACCTGTGTTCTAGTATGAGACACAGCACCTACCATATGCAGGAAATAAGCAGCGGTGGTGTACTCTTACCAACACTTGTAGAATGTACACTTCCCACCAGAACATCATGCCCTCTTTAGGCATATGCAGAATGTCATAATGACGCATAGGGGGCCAACCATATGCCCACAGTACTAGCTTCCCTTACGTAGGCTCTGGGGTTATTTGCTGGCCTACCGTAGGAAATGTGGAGCAATTAACCCCGACCTGCCTAAAGCAACAATGCCCCCGAACAGCGCGGATTTGCACCTGCCCACGATCACGTGGCACAGCCACTCGTAAGCCAAACTCATTGGAGACTTCTCCCGGTCTCGTATGGACGACCGTAGAGGGAACAGCACCTTGCTTTCCCTCTCCCGTGCAGATCTAATAATGTCAATGCCCCCATGGTAGCGCTCCCAGGGGGAGGAGGCTCCCGTACTGCCCACGTAGATGGAGAGACCTCCCCTAGCCAGAGAACCATCCACCCATTATCTCATGGCATAGTGACTGCACCAGGATCTCCTTCCTGCAGTCCAAGCCCTGAAGTCCTTGCTGGTGACATTCTCTTTCCGGGACAAACACTGAGCAGAGTCTCTGTCGACGAGGCATCCTTTCTGGGGAACTCACCTTCCCCGCCAGGCTCTCTCTCTCTCAGAGGGCGTCGCTACTCCTCACCACGTCCGGCAATTGCTGGTGAGGAGTCCGCGAGGCGCTGGCCTCACTCCATGCCGGTCCCCACCCACAACTAGGCCCAGGAAACCCATGGGCCTCTCCACTTCCTCACGGGAGCCCTGCTCGGGATCAGGCACTTTCCGCCTGACTTTCCCACTTGGCCACTGCTTGTACCGGCTGCCGCCCACACAGCCCTCCCTTAGTCTCTGCCGGGGGAAAGGGGGCTGCTCTTCACTGCGGTACGCGGCGTCTGCTACCCAAAGTCAGACTCCTGATGGCCGCACTGGTGGTAGTCCAAGTGCAGCGGAGAGGCCCCTGCCTCCCCTGAGCACTCTCGCACCCCAAAACTCTCCACTTCCCAGGCATGACAAGAGGTGCAACAAAAAAACGTGCATATAGCCATCCAGCCAGAAAGACCATGCAGGAGTCCCAGGCTGGTGCGACTGAGCACACATGCACCAGGTCTCTTTCCACCCGTCAGAAAAACACGCAAAAAGCATGGAGACTTGGCAGAACAAGGCATGCGCACCAATAGTTCCCACAACACACTGCAGGCCACAAAGCCATGGGGTACCACATGGAGCACACCAGCAAAGTGTCCCCATGTCCCCAGGGAGGCCAGCACAAAGATTCTTTTAGGCAGCGTGGTAGTCCCCACCAGCCCCAAGAATAAGGCAGCAGGTCAGCTTTTCCTGCAGCCCAGCACCATGGTGGTTCCTCCTGGTCCCACACAGTCTTCTGCTCCAGTAAAACACCAAGCAGCCCTGTTTATGGGCTCACAGCCCCAATACTTATACCCTTAGTGTCTTTGTTATCCCCTGCCACAGGGCTCTGTGCCAGTCCAAACCAGTTCTGGGGGCACTCACACCTTTCTCTAAAGGTGCACCACCACCTCCTTTGTCAGTGTAGGCTTAGGCCCCAGACACACCACAGGGGGGCGGAGCCAGCATTGTGGAAGGCAGGCACAGTCCCATTCAGTCTCAGCTGCTACTCCTCTCACTACTCCAAATGCAGATTGGCCTATTCAGCCTAGTGCTGACTCACCCAGCCCCTGTCACTCCAGAGCCAGACATGCAATACACATCAGGCTGGCACAAAGACACATAGCACACGTATATGTCCACTTCTAAAAGTCACATTTCTAAAATAGTGATAATAAATATGCGAACACCATTGCGCAGATTTACTACCTCTATTCCAAACATACCAAACTTGACCACTCTACTCCCCTCAGATCAGGAATTACCACTGATGCACATATCATGGAATCCCCAATGCATTCCTATGGGAGGGCAGCCTCACAGTAGTGAGAAATCAAACTGGCTGTTTGTCACTACCAGGACATGCCACACAGTTAAGGCACATGTCCTACCTTTTACCTACAATAGACCCTGCCCATAGGGCTTGCTAGGGCCTACCGTAGGATGACTGATATGTAGTAAAAGGGGAGTCACAGACGTGGCACCCACTTTATGTGCCACGTCACAGCAGCAGTAAACCGCGTTCACAGGCCCTGCAATGGCAGAGGTCTGAGACAGGTTTAAAAGGCTTCTTTGGTGGGTGGCGCAATCAGCGCTGCAAGCCCACCAGTGGCATTTAATTTACTGGCCCTGGGTACATGAGATACCACATTACTGGGGACTGATAGGTAAATTAAATTAGCCAAACAGGTGTAGACCAATCTTACCACGTTTTACCATAGAGAGCACATGCACTTTACATTGGACAGCAGTGATAAAGTGCCCAGAGCCCTAAAACCACCAACATCATGTCAGAAAAAATACCAGGAGGAAGACAAAATGTTCAGGGATGACCCAGCAAAAAGGGCCAAGTTCATCTGTTTCCAATATAGGGCTCCCTGAACGTGGGTGCACCACCCCTCTATAACTCCAACAATTCTCATTTCTCACAGAGATTCTTTCAGACCAACATCGTTAATGAATAAGGACCTTTGTGGGCAGGTTTAGCTTTGTGTTGTGTGGGAGTGTTTTGATTTTTTCGTCATTGTCGAAATGACTGGGTGTTTTGTGAAGTGTGGAACTTGTTGCATTTTTTGCTTTATCCTAAATAATTGAAATACTTGGAGATCTTAATATGGGTGCACAATAATACCAGGATTTTGGTGCAACCTATTAATAATTATGTTGCACTTCAGTGCCTCCCATGTCTCTGTGCCAGTCTAAAAATATCTTGCTCGCTTGAAATGTTGTAATTACATCCAGTCATGGGTGCATTTCACTTCGCTCTCCACAAAGGTCGGCAACGTTATTTCACCCTGCTGCCTTTTAAGCAGCACTGATGTTTGAAGGAATAACTCTGCTCTTTCAGTCTTTTAACTGCACATTTTTCATAACATGCCACTGTGAGGTCTGTTAGTCATGAAAATTATTTTATTAATCTGAGGTGAATGCTTTGCTGCTCATTAGTGTTTTGTGTAAAGGTCATCAACATAAACATCGCTTGTCATTTCAATGCAAATAAACCTTTGCAATGTAATTTACCGCATCCCATTAACCTAATCTGAAGCTGCCTGTCACATGTCGTAATACTTAGCTGATAAACAGCATCCCTTCCTTCTGGCTCCAACAAGAGTACCTACGATGAAGAATTTATTTTTAAAGGTACATTACTCCTTAGTTCAGACCCAAAGTGGATTGAAATGGGCATTTCGCCTGAAACACAGCTCTAATGTATTGGTTTACTAAATCACGTAAAGACCCAATACAATTTATTTATTTCCTTGGCTGGTCTACACAGCATTACCTGTGGATGATTCATTCACACATCAACAATTGTAGACATTTTCCAATTTCACGGATGATGATACCATTTTATTTTGGTGAGAGTAAGGGAACAGCTGTGATTACAATGTATGCACAACTAAGAAACTGGCTAAACTACTTCTCTCTTCCCTAGATATAAAAGAAATGTTGTGTGCTAAAAGAATTTTGCTCTATTGTTAGTACCTTTTGCAACATTTTTATAACAATTTTCGAGGCAGACTCACTTTCAGTCTCAAAATATTCTCACACTTAAAGATCTGGGGTCAAGTTCCAAAACATTTTTACTGGTGTTAATACATGTCCTTGTTGGTATGTTAGGCAGTGCTTGCTGCAGACACTATTTCGGTCTGTATTATGAAAGCAGATTGGTTGACGTGGTAATGCGTGAAAAGAATGTCAGTACAATATTTGTTGTGTTGTATTTTGTTGCAGTGGCGTTATGTTACTGCATTATTGGCTAGTATTTGCTTTTGAGGTGTCAGCAAATGCTGCTACATTTCCACTAGAAAGAGCACATTTCTCAAAAGTCCCAGAAGAACTAGTTACTGGGATTTAAGGTCCATTACAGTTTGTTCCAATAGGCTGGATTATTTACCACATATGCTGCAATAGGATGATTTATTTAACACGTTTGGTAAATATCTTCTATTCCGAGTGTTTAACAGGAAAATTAGTCTTATTTGTTTTTTGCACACCGAACTGCGCATGCGTTGCCTTTTAGGTGGGCCTTTTCCCCCTGATAAATTGCAACAGGTTTCGACTGCTGGAAACTATCTAGAGAAAACTGAAAGGGTTTTGTAATGACAGGGAACAACACTGCAGGTATGATAATTATCACACAACTGATTGGGATGCGAACTGAGTGATTGCTGGTGGCTGAGATTAATTCAAGTATTCCATCCATCACCTTGTTGTTTTTGCCTTTGATGCCTAAGTACACCGGATATGCCCAGATGTGTGTCCGAGGCTCACTGTGCCATTACAACAAGGCATACCTGGCTGAAGAGCCCTAACTAGGATGACATCGACCGCTCCTAGGTTGCTTTTTTCAGTTCAGGGAGGACCAGTCCTGGCAGTTCAGGCTAGTCTGCTTTTATAGGAGCCGGTGTTTGCACTGTGATTGGAATTCGGCCCTTAACTCGTAACACAAGTCTAAGGTGGTAAAATAGAGCGGCTGCAGCTCTTCAGCTATTTAAGAAACAAACAAGTCTGTCCAAACCTTTAAATTAGTACCCCAGTGCTCCATCATGTGATACTGTCCCTGGTCCTTTGCACAATACTGCCGGGTTGTTCTGTGCTAAACACTAAACAGACAGCATTACACAGTTGTGTTACTCTAATGCAGGCATAACTACCCTTTCTGCTCCCGGAAACGTTCCTTGAACTGTCTCTGAACACAGTAGCCAAACTTTACAGATGAATGAACTTGGGACTTCCATCTTCATGTACGTAAGCAGACCCTCTCATGCGGAATGCCTCCTGTTATCCAAATCAGCTGTGGCAGTGTGATAAAAAAAACACAACAGTCAGTGACACATGATGCTCTTAGAAGGGCATCGTGGCTAAGAATAGAACGCAAAGCCCACCTCCTTTTCTTCTGGGGATGCACAGTTTGCTCTTTTCAAGCAGCATCCCTGCAAATCGATCCATTAAAAAGGAACACCAACCTACAGGAAGGTTCAGCATAATTGTACTGCAGCAGGTGTTTGCAAGGAATTTTCGGAGTTAGATACGATCACCATTTTGTATTCTCCCTTATTTGATTTGTTAGTGTGCTCTATTTTTTGGAAGGTCAGCGAAGAACGTAAACACCCAAGTGATGCCTCATTATACTGCAACAGACAGATACCATTTGAAAATATCGAATTGGTTTAACATCAGTAAACTGTGAAACTACTTTTCAAATGGTATTTCTAATAATACCTATTTCGGAGACAAAGAACAAGAGATAGAAGATTAAGTCTAAATTAATTGCAGCTGGCAAATAAGCGCACTGTGTGCAAGGACATAGTGCTATTTGTAGAATTAGAACATTGGAATATGGAGCACTCCATTGAAAACAATGGAGTGCTCCAGGCTTCTACGTGCTTGTTGAAGTCTGCAGAGCAAATTTCGAACGTTGTTTTTGTTCACAGCTGCTGCTGTAAACAAAGGCCTCCCTCAGGCTCCAAGCGGCCTTTGTTTTATTTGTTAGAACATTCTATACAGGCCATTAAAGTCCCGCTCCCTTGTTGGAGGCCCTTGGGTGCGGGCCTTTAATGACTGTTATAGCCCACTACAGCTGGCTATAAGGCTATTATATGTGGTCCCAAAATACTTTTTCACAAACTGTCACCATATTTTTGTGAGCAGTAAAGATTTTTCAGAACCAACCCATGTACTAATAGGGCACTTTTTAGAAATCCGAATCGTAGTCAGTCGGAATCCGAACTACTTAATAAATGTTAATAAGGTAGGTCGCAAAGTGTAATTCACTATGATTGGATGCCATCACAGAAATGGTGACCTACTGGATTCAGAAGACCACCATGTCTGTGTTCACATTTGTTGGAAACGGCCCTTTTTGCAGGGTTATCCCCAAACTTTTTGCTTCTTCCTCCTTCATTTTTTCTGACCCGTGGTTGTTGGCAATAAGACTCTGGGCACTTTACCACTGCTGATCAGTGCTAAAGTGCATATGCTCTCTGTATAAATTGTGATATTGATTGGTTAACCATGATTGGTATATTTGTTTCACCTGTTAGCCCCTAGTAAAGTGCACTGCGTGTGCCAGGGCTGGTGATTCAAATGCTACTAGTGGGCTGCAGCACTGATTGTGCCACCCACAGGAGTAGCGCTAAAATGATGTCTTAGGCCTGCTTGCAGTGCCTATGTGCAGTCCAGGACTGCCATGTCCACCTGGCCAGTGCCCCCACTGACCAGGCCTTATCCTTCCCTTTCTGTACATGTCAGGCATCCCTATGGTGGCCCTAGGTTCCCCCCTGGGCTGGGTGCAGTGTATCTGAAAGGTAGGGCATGTACTGAGGTGTGTAACATGCCCTGGTAGTGAATTACAGCCATTTTCGTTTTTCACTGCTGAGAGGCTATCTTGCCCATAGGATAGAATGGGGAAGGCTGTTTACATGCCTATCTTCCCATAAGGGCAAGATTGAAAATCCAAGTTTGGTATCTCTGTGTTCAGAATTTAATTATACATCTTTTTAGCAAGATGGTTTTTAAATTCACTGTGTGGGAATAGCACTTTTTAGAAAGTAGCTATTCTCCTGTTTAACCTTCCTGTGTGCCTGTGTGCTGGTTGGCTGACTGGTGTCAGGTGATGTGCTAGGTGGCTCCAGGAGCCTGGATGAGTCAGCAGCAGGGTGAATAGGGAGATCTGCTTTAGATGGGTGGGAGGAGTAGTCCCTGGGTCTGAATAGGGCTGCCCCTGACAAACACAAAGCTGGCTCCACCCCCTGCTGGCCAGGCTGAGGACTCTGCCTCTGCTGGCACAAAGAAGGCTCCACCTCCTGCTGAGCGTCTAACGACCCTGCCCCTCACTCTGAAACGAACCAGGTGCTCCAGAGCAGAGCACACCCAGGAACCAGTTTGAGCAGGGGAATCCCCCCACTGGAACAAAGAGAGACAAAGACTTGGAGGGGTATAAGAAGAGGACCCCAGACACCTAAAACTTTAGATCACTTTGGAACTAGGAAGGAACCTCTGCCAAGGAGAAAGCTGAAAAGAACTGAAGAGGAGAAGACTGCCTGCTTGCTGTTTTGCTTTGCTGCCAAGGAGAGGGGAAGGACTTTGCTGTGTCCCCTTTTTTTGATTCTGATCTCCAAGGGCCTGAGAAGAGCTGGCTCCCTGTTAAGAAGTCCCAGGAACAAAAGGACTTCACCACCAGCTCCCCTGGAACTCTGTTGAGAGAGTTCTGACCTGCCTTGGAGTGCTTGCCCAGTCTTGGGGCCTCAGGAGGTCGTTTTGCTGTGTTTGGGAGCTGGGAAGCAGAAGCGTGAACAAGAGTGACTGGTACCCAACGCATCATCCAATTGCGTGTCGCAAGATCGAGAGTGCGTGGAAAATTTCATTGCGGCACCATCGCAACACGCAGGGTCCCCGCATTGCCGAGTGCGTCGAGCATCGTCCCGAAGCGTGAAGATTCCTGGCATTGTGAGGGTCGTCGCAGAACCAGTTTGCGAACCGCACCACTGCCGGTGCGTGAAAGTCTCCAGTCACTGCGTGCGTCGACGCAGAGTCCCGTTCCGTGGCGCATCGAGAGTTGCGGCGCCGGAAGGCAACGCTGCGACACGCATCGCACCACATCGAAGAGTGTCGCATCGAACCTGTGCGTGAAGCTTCCCCCTAAGAAACCTACGCAACGAAGGCCAAAGTCATCGCATCCTCCCCTTACAGATCGGAGCCGGCGCATCCACCTCTGCTGCGTGAAGCAGGGCTGCTGCAAAGCCTCCCCAGGATCTCAGGAGTATCGCATCGCCTTTGCAAGCTTCCTTGTTATAGCTTTTGGGAACCTTATCGCAACTACAGGTACTGTTGGGCACGAAAGTGTCGCATTTTGTGCATTGAGAGTCGCACTGTGCAGGACACTGACTTTTACATCCTGGAGTACTTTCTGCAAACTCTTGAACTATCTTTAAAGTAACCTTTTTAATTGTATGTTGGTTTGTCTGTAGTATTTGGTCTTGTAAAGTTTTTAGTAAAGATACCTTATTTTTTTAAAACTGGTGTGGAGTAAATCTGTGGTGTTTTCACTGTGTTACTGTGAGTGTTGGTACAAATACTTTACACATTGCCTTTGATAGCCTAGACTGCTCAGGCCAAGCTACCTAGAGGGTGAGCAGGGGTTATCTTAACAGTGTATCCCCCTTTCCCTGACTAGAAGCAAGGGTCCCTACTTGGACAGTGGTACCTACCCTGCCAACTAGAGACCCCCAGATCTAACATTGGTGGTCAGCGGTGAGGATTGAACTTGTATTTGTACTTGACCCACAGTAATTGGTGTACATCACTAGGAGTGCAGACCAATAGACAACCACATACTATATTTTTTTTCTTGATTCTATTTTTGAGTAACTCTTCAAGAGCATCATGTCTCAGGTGGCAACAAGTGAGAAGGCAGAAGTGGAGTTTTCCAGTACAGAGTTGTATTCGTACGGAGTGGTAGCATTCAAGCAATTCTGCAAAGACCGTGGTTGCCCCTTTAAAAGCAGAGCTAGAAAGGATGAGCTCCAAAAAATCTTGAAGGCCTGGTGGGAGGCCCAAGAGGAGGATGATGCAGATGAAGAGGATGGTTTTTCTCCCCAAGATCTGCCCGTGGGCAGAACAGTCTCAAGGGCTGGCAGCTCCCATTCCAGTAGGGGGCTCACTCCAGAGGAGTTGGAGGAGAATCAAAGGGTGAGAGACCATGAATTGGAAATAATGAGAATGAAAATGAAGCAAATGGAAGTAGACAAGGCGGCGGAGGAGAGCAAGAATGCCCGTGCCTTGGAGGAGAGCAAGAAGATGTATGCCTTGGAAGAATTGAAATTGACCTTGGCATATGAATTAAGAATGAGGGAGCTTGATTTGGAGCTCGAGAGGCTTGAGGCCATGAGTGTCTCAGCTAAAGAAGAATGGTTAGCTCAAGAAGTGAGCTTTGCTGAGTTGGAGGTGGAGTCCAAGTCAGATGGTGGCAGCAAGATTGTAATATCCAGTGCTGAGGGAGAGGTACAAACACCCAGAGATGTGGCGCCTAACTTGAGGGAGGGGGTTGACATACACCAGGGGGTTCAGGTTTATGATGTAGTTCCAGTGGAGTGCAGTGTCCCTGAAGTGGATTGGGGAACTGGCACAGGGGACCATATTCCTAGTGGTGGGAGGAACACTCTACTGACCCTAGATGAGAGGTACAGGGAGAGGGGTTCCCCCATGGTAGAAACCTTGGTCTGTGAGTGTAGAGACCGCCCAGAAGAGTGTGAGTTGTGTGACAGAGACAGTCAGATACTGTCTTGCCAATCTCAGGAGAGTGGTGTGGGGTACTTGTGTGAGGCACTGGAGGGTGAGGCAAACGGTAGCTTGGTTAACAACTGTGGGGGGCTGTGTGATTCATTTGTTGGAGAGCATATTTTAAGTCCCTGTTTTCCAGAGCTATGCCAACACCCGGTGGAGTGTGAGTTCTCTGGTTCCAGAGAGCTTGCGTTGGAGGCAGACCTTTGGTTGGATGTCAAAAGGTCTGGAGAGGCATCGGGGAGTGATCCCAAAAGGAGTGGCCCGGATATCTTCCAGACCTGTGAGGTGGAAGAGGTTCAGTGTAGCCCAGTTAGGTCCCAGTGTAGTGGGAGGGGTGTAGGGGCTCACGTCCTGTCTCAGTGGAGAAGGGGTGAGTGTGGGACTGTGGGTCCCAAGGTGCCCGAAACCCAGTCTCAGGGCCTGGTGGGTTCCTTAAGGGAACACCAGGTTGGGGGCCTAGACAGTGCTAGTAGGCCATTTGAGGAGGATCTCCTAGTGTCAGGAGAACCTGGAGCCTCTGTAAACAGAGCTCCAGTGGTTCTGGTGTCTGGCGGTACCGCTCCAGTTGGGAGGGTGCAGAAGTCCAGACTGAGGGATGAGAGGGGGATGTGTTCCCCAGTGGGAGAACCAGTGGGTCAGGGACCAGCCAGAAGGGCTGAGTCCCCTAGGAGTGACCATGGTGACACCACTTCTGTCCTGGGGGATCTTCGCGCACTGTCAGGTGGACAGGGGCCGGGAGATCTGCGCCAGGCAGACTGTCACGAGACACATGAGTCATGTGTCACCCTCGGGGAGATAATGTGTGAGTCCCCAGAAGTCCTGGCATGCCAGGCAGGTGTGCAACCGCAGGGTTTAGTCCCTGGGTTGGGAGGCCAGGTTCAGGATCTGCCTGACCTGGGGGGAAGGACATCTGTAAGCTGTGTCCTGACCGGTTTGGCTTCCAGGGGTACCCCTCCAGTGGGGAGGGTGCAACTCTCTGGAGGGGGGTGCAGAGGGAGAGAGTCCTTGCCTCTGACCCCGGTGCAACCTGAGGGTTTAGACCCTAGGTTGGGAGACCAGTTGCTGGAGAGAGGTCCTGAACTGGAGGGAGGGACATCTGTAAGCAGTGTCTCTACCAGTTTGTCTTTGAGGTGTACCACTCCGAGTGGGAGGGTGCAGAACTCTGGAAGGGGGTGCAGAGGGAGGGAGTCCTCGCCTCTGACCCCGGTTCACCTGGAGGGTGTAGACCCTAGGTTGGAGGGCCAGGTCCGGGGTGTCCCCCCTGACCTGGGATCCCAGTTGCAGGATAGAACCCCTGAACTGGTGGGCGAATGGTGCAGGACACCTGCCACAGGTGCCCTGACTATTCTAGAAGGGGGTACCGCTCCAGGTGGGAGGGTACAGAGCCCCAAGGAAGAGGAGGACTGGGTATGGAAAAGCCTACCCCAGCCTCCTGTCCAGCCACCGGATACAGGCCCGGGGCTGGTGGGTCAGTGCCAGGTTGTCAGACCCGACCTGACAGGGAAAGAAGTGGACAAAGGGTGCCCAGCACCTGGGGCTACTGCCCCCCACCTTCTGACGCCACAGGGGTTTGAGAGCCCTGTGAGGCATAAGGCCTGGGTCTCATCCCTGACCACTGTCACTGGTCACTGCGGCTTGCTGTCTGTCTGTTGGGACACACCTGTGAGCAAGTTAAGGCTAGGTGCTGCACAGGTGGTGTCCACAGGTGAGGAGAAGGGTTCCACATGGGTTGGCGTGGTGGACCCTGAGAGTATGGATGGAGCGATCCAACCGGGTTCAGAAAGGCGTAGAACAGGAATAGTGCTCTGCTGTTTGGGCCAGTTTCCGTGTTCTATCGCCCTAAGCAGGGAATCCCATCGAGGTATCGCTTGGTCTACCCTGGCTTTAGGCTGGAAGGGGGTTGTGTTGGAAACGGCCCTTTTTGCAGGGTTATCCCCAAACTTTTTGCTTCTTCCTCCTTCATTTTTTCTGACCCGTGGTTGTTGGCAATAAGACTCTGGGCACTTTACCACTGCTGATCAGTGCTAAAGTGCATATGCTCTCTGTACAAATTGTGATATTGATTGGTTATCCATGATTGGTATATTTGTTTCACCTGTTAGCCCCTAGTAAAGTGCACTGCGTGTGCCAGGGCTGGTGATTCAAATGCTACTAGTGGGCTGCAGCACTGATTGTGCCACCCACAGGAGTAGCGCTAAAATGATGTCTTAGGCCTGCTTGCAGTGCCTATGTGCAGTCCAGGACTGCCATGTCAACCTGGCCAGTGCCCCCACTGACCAGGCCTTATCCTTCCCTTTCTGTACATGTCAGGCATCCCTATGGTGGCCCTAGGTACCCCCCTGGGCTGGGTGCAGTGTATCTGAAAGGTAGGGCATGTACTGCGGTGTGTAACATGCCCTGGTAGTGAATTACAGCCATTTTCGTTTTTCACTGCTGAGAGGCTATCTTGCCCATAGGATAGAATGGCGAAGGCTGTTTACATGCCTATCTTCCCATAGGGGCAAGATAGAAAATCCAAGTTTGGTATCTCTGTGTTCAGAATTTAATTATACATCTTTTTAGCAAGATGGTTTTTAAATTCACTGTGTGGGAATAGCACTTTTTAGAAAGTAGCTATTCTCCTGTTTAACCTTCCTGTGTGCCTGTGTGCTGGTTGGCTGACTGGTGTCAGGTGATGTGCTAGGTGGCTCCAGGAGCCTGGATGAGTCAGCAGCAGGGTGAATAGGGAGATCTGCTTTAGATGGGTGGGAGGAGTAGTCCCTGGGTCTGAATAGGGCTGCCCCTGACAAACACAAAGCTGGCTCCACCCCCTGCTGGCCAGGCTGAGGACTCTGCCTCTGCTGGCACAAAGAAGGCTCCACCTCCTGCTGAGCGTCTAACGACCCTGCCCCTCACTCTGAAAAGAACCAGGTGCTCCAGAGCAGAGCACACCCAGGAACCGGTTTGAGCAGGGGAATCCCCCCACTGGAACAAAGAGAGACAAAGACTTGGAGGGGTCACCTAAAACTTTAGATCACTTTGGAACTAGGAAGGAACCTCTGCCAAGGAGAAAGCTGAAAAGAACTGAAGAGGAGAAGACTGCCTGCTTGCTGTTTTGCTTTGCTGCCAAGGAGAGGGGAAGGACTTTGCTGTGTCCCCTTTTTTTGATTCTGATCTCCAAGGGCCTGAGAAGAGCTGGCTCCCTGTTAAGAACTCCCAGGAACAAAAGGACTTCACCACCAGCTCCCCTGGAACTCTGCTGAGAGAGTTCTGACCTGCCTTGGAGTGCTTGCCCAGTCTTGGGGCCTCAGGAGGTCGTTTTGCTGTGTTTGGGAGCTGGGAAGCAGAAGCGTGAACAAGAGTGACTCGTACCCAACGCATCATCCGATTGCGTGTCGCAAGATCGAGAGTGCGTAGAAAATTTCATTGCGGCACCATCGCAACACGCAGGGTCCCCGCATCGCCGAGTGCGTCGAGCATCGTCCCGAAGCGTGAAGATTCCTGGCATTGCGAGGGTCGTCGCAGAACCAGTTTGCGAACCGCACCACTGCCGGTGCGTGAAAGTCTCCAGTCGCTGCGTGCGTCGACGCAGAGTCCCGTTCCGTGGCGCATCGAGAGTTGCGGCGCCGGAAGGCAACGCTGCGCCACGCATCGCACCACATCGAAGAGTGTCGCATCGAACCTGTGCGTGAAGCTTCCCCCTAAGAAACCTACGCAACGAAGGCCAAAGTCATCGCATCCTCCCCTTACAGATCGGAGCCGGCGCATCCACCTCTGCTGCGTGAAGCAGGGCTGCTGCAAAGCCTCCCCAGGATCTCAGGAGTATCGCATCGCCTTTGCAAGCTTCCTTGTTATAGCTTTTGGGAACCTTATCGCAACTACAGGTACTGTTGGGCACGAAAGTGTCGCATTTTGTGCATTGAGAGTCGCATTGTGCAGGACACTGACTTTTACATCCTGGAGTATTTTCTGCAAACTCTTGAACTATCTTTAAAGTAACCTTTTTAATTGTATGTTGGTTTGTATGTAGTATTTGGTCTTGTGAAGTTTTTATTAAAGATACCTTATTTTTCTAAAACTGGTGTGGAGTAAATCTGTGGTGTTTTCACTGTGTTACTGTGAGTGTTGGTACAAATACTTTACACATTGCCTTTGATAGCCTAGACTGCTCAGGCCAAGCTACCTAGAGGGTGAGCAGGGGTTATCTTAACAGTGTATCCCCCTTTCCCTGACTAGAAGCAAGGGTCCCTACTTGGACAGTGGTACCTACCCTGCCAACTAGAGACCCCCAGATCTAACATTGGTGGTCAGCGGTGAGGATTGAACTTGTATTTGTACTTGACCCACAGTAATTGGTGTACATCACTAGGAGTGCAGACCAATAGACAACCACATACTATATTTTTTTTCTTGATTCTATTTTTGAGTAACTCTTCAAGAGCATCATGTCTCAGGTGGCAACAAGTGAGAAGGCAGAAGTGGAGTTTTCCAGTACAGAGTTGTATTCGTACGGAGTGGTAGCACTCAAGCAATTCTGCAAAGACCGTGGTTGCCCCTTTAAAAGCGGAGCTAGAAAGGATGAGCTCCAAAAAATCTTGAAGGCCTGGTGGGAGGCCCAAGAGGAGGATGATGCAGATGAAGAGGATGGTTTTTCTCCCCAAGATCTGCCCGTGGGCAGAACAGTCTCAAGGGCTGGCAGCTCCCATTCCAGTAGGGGGCTCACTCCAGAGGAGTTGGAGGAGAATCAAAGGGTGAGAGACCATGAATTGGAAATAATGAGAATGAAAATGAAGCAAATGGAAGTAGACAAGGCGGCGGAGGAGAGCAAGAATGCCCGTGCCTTGGAGGAGAGCAAGAAGATGTATGCCTTGGAAGAATTGAAATTGACCTTGGCATATGAATTAAGAATGAGGGAGCTTGATTTGGAGCTCGAGAGGCTTGAGGCCATGAGTGTCTCAGCTAAAGAAGAATGGTTAGCTCAAGAAGTGAGCTTTGCTGAGTTGGAGGTGGAGTCCAACTCAGATGGTGGCAGCAAGATTGTAATATCCAGTGCTGAGGGAGAGGTACAAACACCCAGAGATGTGGCGCCTAACTTGAGGGAGGGGGTTGACATACACCAGGGGGTTCAGGTTTATGATGTAGTTCCAGTGGAGTGCAGTGTCCCTGAAGTGGATTGGGGAACTGGCACAGGGGACCATATTCCTAGTGGTGGGAGGAACACTCTACTGAACCTAGATGAAAGGTACAGGGAGAGGGGTTCCCCCATGGTAGAAACCTTGGTGTGTGAGTGTAGAGACCGCCCAGAAGAGTGTGAGTTGTGTGACAGAGACAGTCAGATACTGTCTTGCCAATCTCAGGAGAGTGGTGTGGGGTACTTGTGTGAGGCACTGGAGGGTGAGGCAAACGGTAGCTTAGTTAACAACTGTGGGGGGCTGTGTGATTCATTTGTTGGAGAGCATATTTTAAGTCCCTGTTTTCCAGAGCTATGCCAACACCCGTTGGAGTGTGAGTTCTCTGGTTCCAGAGAGCTTGCGTTGGAGGCAGACCTTTGGTTGGATGTCAAAAGGTCTGGAGAGGCATCGGGGAGTGATCCCAAAAGGAGTGGCCCGGATATCTTCCAGACCTGTGAGGTGGAAGAGGTTCAGTGTAGCCCAGTTAGGTCCCAGTGTAGTGGGAGGGGTGTAGGGGCTCACGTCCTGTCTCAGTGGAGAAGGGGTGAGTGTGGGACCGTGGGTCCCAAGGTGCCCGAAACCCAGTCTCAGGGCCTGGTGGGTTCCTTAAGGGAACACCAGGTTGGGGGCCTAGACAGTGCTAGTAGGCCATTTGAGGTGGATCTCCTAGTGTCAGGAGAACCTGGAGCCTCTGTAAACAGAGCTCCAGTGGTTCTGGTGTCTGGCGGTACCGCTCCAGTTGGGAAGTCCAGACTGAGGGATGAGAGGGGGATGTGTTCCCCAGTGGGAGAACCAGTGGGTCAGGGACCAGCCAGAAGGGCTGAGTCCCCTAGGAGTGACCATGGTGACACCACTTCTGTCCTGGGGGATCTTCGCGCACTGTCAGGTGGACAGGGGCCGGGAGATCTGCGCCAGGCAGACTGTCACGAGACACATGAGTCATGTGTCACCCTCGGGGAGATAATGTGTGAGTCCCCAGAAGTCCTGGCATGCCAGGCAGGTGTGCAACCGCAGGGTTTAGTCCCTGGGTTGGGAGGCCAGGTTCAGGATCTGCCTGACCTGGGGGGAAGGACATCTGTAAGCTGTGTCCTGACCGGTTTGGCTTCCAGGGGTACCCCTCCAGTGGGGAGGGTGCAACTCTCTGGAGGGGGGTGCAGAGGGAGAGAGTCCTTGCCTCTGACCCCGGTGCAACCTGAGGGTTTAGACCCTAGGTTGGGAGACCAGTTGCTGCAGAGAGGTACTGAACTGGAGGGAGGGACATCTGTAAGCAGTGTCTCTACCAGTTTGTCTTTGAGGTGTACCACTCCGAGTGGGAGGGTGCAGAACTCTGGAAGGGGGTGCAGAGGGAGGGAGTCCTCGCCTCTGACCCCGGTTCACCTGGAGGGTGTAGACCCTAGGTTGGAGGGCCAGGTCTGGGGTGTCCCCCCTGACCTGGGATCCCAGTTGCAGGATAGAACCCCTGAACTGGTGGGCGAATGGTGCAGGACACCTACCACAGGTGCCCTGACTATTCTAGAAGGGGGTACCGCTCCAGGTGGGAGGGTACAGAGCCCCAAGGAAGAGGAGGACTGGGTATGGAAAAGCCTACCCCAGCCTCCTGTCCAGCCACCGGATACAGGCCCGGGGCTGGTGGGTCAGTGCCAGGTTGTCAGACCCGACCTGACAGGGAAAGAAGTGGACAAAGGGTGCCCAGCACCTGGGGCTACTGCCCCCCACCTTCTGACGCCACAGGGGTTTGAGAGCCCTGAGAGGCATAAGGCCTGGGTCTCATCCCTGACCACTGTCACTGGTCACTGCGGCTTGCTGTCTGTCTGTTGGGACACACCTGTGAGCAAGTTAAGGCTAGGTGCTGCACAGGTGGTGTCCACAGGTGAGGAGAAGGGTTCCACATGGGTTGGCGTGGTGGACCCTGAGAGTATGGATGGAGCGATCCAACCGGGTTCAGAAAGGCGTAGAACAGGAATAGTGCTCTGCTGTTTGGGCCAGTTTCCGTGTTCTATCGCCCTAAGCAGGGAATCCCATCGAGGTATCGCTTGGTCTACCCTGGCTTTAGGCTGGAAGGGGGTTGTGTTGGAAACGGCCCTTTTTGCAGGGTTATCCCCAAACTTTTTGCTTCTTCCTCCTTCATTTTTTCTGACCCGTGGTTGTTGGCAATAAGACTCTGGGCACTTTACCACTGCTGATCAGTGCTAAAGTGCATATGCTCTCTGTACAAATTGTGATATTGATTGGTTATCCATGATTGGTATATTTGTTTCACCTGTTAGCCCCTAGTAAAGTGCACTGCGTGTGCCAGGGCTGGTGATTCAAATGCTACTAGTGGGCTGCAGCACTGATTGTGCCACCCACAGGAGTAGCGCTAAAATGATGTCTTAGGCCTGCTTGCAATGCCTATGTGCAGTCCAGGACTGCCATGTCGACCTGGCCAGTGCCCCCACTGACCAGGCCTTATCCTTCCCTTTCTGTACATGTCAGGCATCCCTATGGTGGCCCTAGGTACCCCCCTGGGCTGGGTGCAGTGTATCTGGAAGGTAGGGCATGTAATGAGGTGTGTAACATGCCCTGGTAGTGAATTACAGCCATTTTCGTTTTTCACTGCTGAGAGGCTATCTTGCCCATAGGATAGAATGGCGAAGGCTGTTTACATGCCTATCTTCCCATAGGGCAAGATAGAAAATCCAAGTTTGGTATCTCTGTGTTCAGAATTTAATTATACATCTTTTTAGCAAGATGGTTTTTAAATTCACTGTGTGGGAATAGCACTTTTTAGAAAGTAGCTATTCTCCTGTTTAACCTTCCTGTGTGCCTGTGTGCTGGTTGGCTGACTGGTGTCAGGTGATGTGCTAGGTGGCTCCAGGAGCCTGGATGAGTCAGCAGCAGGGTGAATAGGGAGATCTGCTTTAGATGGGTGGGAGGAGTAGTCCCTGGGTCTGAATAGGGCTGCCCCTGACAAACACAAAGCTGGCTCCACCCCCTGCTGGCCAGGCTGAGGACTCTGCCTCTGCTGGCACAAAGAAGGCTCCACCTCCTGCTGAGCGTCTAACGACCCTGCCCCTCACTCTGAAAGGAACCAGGTGCTCCAGAGCAGAGCACACCCAGGAACCGGTTTGAGCAGGGGAATCCCCCCACTGGAACAAAGAGAGACAAAGACTTGGAGGGGTATAAGAAGAGGACCCCAGACACCTAAAACTTTAGATCACTTTGGAACTAGGAAGGAACCTCTGCCAAGGAGAAAGCTGAAAAGAACTGAAGAGGAGAAGACTGCCTGCTTGCTGTTTTGCTTTGCTGCCAAGGAGAGGGGAAGGACTTTACTGTGTCCCCTTTTTTTTATTCTGATCTCCAAGGGCCTGAGAAGAGCTGGCTCCCTGTTAAGAACTCCCAGGAACAAAAGGACTTCACCACCAGCTCCCCTGGAACTCTGCTGAGAGAGTTCTGACCTGCCTTGGAGTGCTTGCCCAGTCTTGGGGCCTCAGGAGGTCGTTTTGCTGTGTTTGGGAGCTGGGAAGCAGAAGCGTGAACAAGAGTGACTGGTACCCAACGCATCATCCGATTGCGTGTCGCAAGAACGAGAGTGCGTGGAAAATTTCATTGCGGCACCATCGCAACACGCAGGGTCCCCGCATCGCCGAGTGCGTTGAGCATCGTCCCGAAGCGTGAAGATTCCTGGCATTGCGAGGGTCGTCGCAGAACCAGTTTGCGAACCGCACCACTGCCGGTGCGTGAAAGTCTCCAGTCGCTGCGTGCGTCGACGCAGAGTCCCGTTCCGTGGCGCATCGAGAGTTGCGGCGCCGGAAGGCAACGCTGCGCCACGCATCGCACCACATCGAAGAGTGTCGCATCGAACCTGTGCGTGAAGCTTCCCCCTAAGAAACCTACGCAACGAAGGCCAAAGTCATCGCATCCTCCCCTTACAGATCGGAGCCGGCTCATCCACCTCTGCTGCGTGAAGCAGGGCTGCTGCAAAGCCTCCCCAGGATCTCAGGAGTATCGCATCGCCTTTGCAAGCTTCCTTGTTATAGCTTTTGGGAACCTTATCGCAACTACAGGTAGTGTTGGGCACGAAAGTGTCGCATTTTGTGCATTGAGAGTCGCATTGTGCAGGACACTGACTTTTACATCCTGGAGTACTTTCTGCAAACTCTTGAACTATCTTTAAAGTAACTTTTTTAATTGTATGTTGGTTTGTCTGTAGTATTTAGTCTTGTGAAGTTTTTAGTAAAGATACCTTATTTTTCTAAAACTGGTGTGGAGTAAATCTGTGGTGTTTTCACTGTGTTACTGTGAGTGTTGGTACAAATTCTTTACACATTGCCTTTGATAGCCTAGACTGCTCAGGCCAAGCTACCTAGAGGGTGAGCAGGGGTTATCTTAACAGTGTATCCCCCTTTCCCTGACTAGAAGCAAGGGTCCCTACTTGGACAGTGGTACCTACCCTGCCAACTAGAGACCCCCAGATCTAACAACATTTCAATAAATAAACTTTTTGTTCAATTTAACCCATTTTGCGTATAGGAAACCAAACTGAATTTAAAAAGAAAAGTACATTTTTTAGTTTGTTTGAGAGTTTGTAGTGGTCCTGTGGACCTCTGCCTACTCCCAAACCATTTTTAACATTCACAAATGTTTTTGTGAATGGGCTACCAGCCCAAGTTGGGGATGCATAACCTTTCACCCATTGAAACATAAGGATAGGAACTGATATTTGGAAGGAATACGTACAACACACCCCTTCCAAATAGAAATTTATTAACCATTTCTAAACTGATTATAGAAGCCAGTAAAATATTACTTATGCCTAAAATGGATTTAGTACAGTGCTAAAGGCAAAGAAAATACATTTGCCATGAAGCAGAAGCCTATTTCTGTTTATTTGTAAAACTCCCCTAAAGTGTGCCGTCTAGGACTATAAAAATATTCTGGTTCATCGAGAACCTGCCCTGCCAGTTTAGGCTAGTCTGTTCCTATTGGAGCAGGGTCAAGAATGATTTGAATATGGCTGGGTCCAAACTAAGCTGGAAATGTGTGCAATATAATACCAGACTTGTGTGTGGTGCAAGTAACTACAATTGGCTGACATTAATTCAAACATTCCACCCATTGCTTTTTTGTATACTTCGTGTGACCCGGGTATGTCCAGGAGTAGGTCCAGTGTTCTCTGTGCAAATTGAACCAAGCTACATCTGACTTAAGAGCCCTAGTCAGGGCACAACTGGTGTTCCGGTTCATCACTATTTTGTATATGTTTTGTAATCCCATAGGACCTGGTACTAATGTATAAAAAAGGGAACTACATATTAAAGTTAGTGTGTCTTCACAGTGAACTAAAATCCAAAATATATTTCACTGTGTAGGCCTGCCTAGACTTCCCCTAGGTGGAACTAACACCTTTATTTTCCACCTTCATTTACGGAAGGGATAGAGAAATACTTCAAAAGTATTCCTGCTCAGTTTTTAAAATCTGACTTAACGGTGAAATCAGATTTGGATAACTTACATTGAAAAGTACATTTGTGAAAGTGCGATCCAGGCTACATGAGCCATATTTAGCTTAAAACCAGTTTTGCTACTCATCATACCGCCAGAGCTAAAATACACAGCCCTGGCTGGGGGAGTTAACAACACTGGCTCAGAGAATAATGACCTGACTTTTAGCCAAGGAAAGGCCAATGGGTATTAATTGACCCGGTCCTCCCCTTCTGTGCTTCTCCGCCAACAGGCCCTCCCCCTCGCTTGGCCGACTGGACGATTGTGGTGCCTCTGGTACGGCAGACAACACCTGCATCCAGTCCCTGCCAGAGCATGCTACAGCTGACCATGGGGGGCCCCGTGCTCACCGCGGCACCTAGGACCTGGATCCTAATCCCTGGCAGTGATACTCACTTACCTAACAGGGGCCCCCCCCCACTTATGGTGTTTCGGGTATTTCAGGTGTTTAAGAAGAGCAGACCCTGCCCCCCTCTTTGGCGTGGTGGCTTGTGATATTTGCCCTCCTCCCCTGCTTGATCCCTGGAAATATAAAAAGTACACCGCCTCTGCTCCCCCTGCTTGCCTCCTCTACTTTGATTGCTGCAGGCCTTGCTGGCAACCAAACAGCCACCAATGGGCTTTCTCTGTGCTGTTCAAACGCAGGCGACTCCTGCTCCTCGGCGACACTGTTGGTGTAGGTCCCGGTCCCTAAGCTTGACATCAATTATGGTGAAGGCCGATGCAAAACAATCCAGACTCACCTTTAAGGGTCGCAAGGCAGGCAGGGCTGAGGAGCCATCTCAGAATGCTGGAGAGTGGGCCACGCAGACGGAGACCACGGAGGCCCATAACTACAGCATCGCTCCTTGCTCCTCGAGGTAAAATCTAGTTTAAAAACCATCGACATGAAGATTGATAATCTTACCTCTCACCTAGACCAGGTAAAACAACAGGTAGATACACACGATACCCGTATTGCGCAGCTTGAGGTGAGGGTCTTGGACCTGGAGGATGCTGACAAACAGCAACTCCTGAAAATGGACAAGGTACTTGAACTTATTTGAGCCAAAAATGAAGACCTTGAATCGGGTTCCGGTAGGAACAACATACGCATTGTTGGTCTCCCTGAATCTACCACCATGGAGAAAATGGAGACTTGCCTGGAAGCACTACTGCGAGAGCTGTTCGGAGAGGCCTTGTCCGACTTATTTATTGTTGAACGTGCGCACAGATCGTTTTGCCCGTGGTCCCTTCCTGGGGCTCCAGCTAGGCCGATAGTGGCTTGACTATTGAACTACTGCGATCGCGACACGATACTCTGAAGGGCAGGAGAGCTGGGGAGGCCCTCCATCAAGTCAACACACTATCCTTTTATCCTGATTTCAACATATCTGTGCAGGTTGCCCGCAGAGACTTTCTCCCAGTCAAGCGCATCCTATAGTAAATTCATGTCTCATATGCGATATTGCACCCTGCCAAGGTGCGTATAGACTCTGGAAATAAACCCCGCTACTTCACTGATCCAAAAGCTGCCCTGGCGTTCGCCAAGCAATTAAAAAAGCTGTGCTCCCGTGATCGTCATTCGCCTACTGAAGAAGGCCATACAAGCGACAATTACTGAATCTGTTCATGCCTGTAATTGATTATGCCTGGTTTCTTCTTGCTATGATCGACTATATTTTCATTATTCAAATGCAGAATTATTGCTTTGCTCTGGCTCACTCCCATCTCTATGCTCCAATTACCCTTACCCTTTCCCCTTGCTCGAATGAGCCACGCTCGGCCACCCTGGGAATGCTTGGCTGAGCCCACGTACCCCATTGGGATAATTCCCGCCACAAGTTTGTGTTTGCCAAGTTGGGGTTCCCTGGGAGGGGGGAGGTCGATGTCTCAACCATATTGGTGGGTTGGAGGGGGTGGGGGGATATTCTTGGAACCTGATGCTCCTATCAAACCACAATTCAAGGGCATGTTTTATAATTGCACTTGTTTCCATATAGTCTTCTTTGTAAAATTATTTGACGGCACACACACCACATTCTTTCTCGCACCTACATTCGTCATCAGGGCGAATGCCCATGATTATGTATGCATGCAAGCCTTGTGTTGACCCAATGACTGAGCTGACACTTATGACGTGGAACATTAGAGGAATGAACGATTTCCGAAAAGCTTGTCAAATACACGCATACCTTACCAGACATAAAACTGATATCTGCTTTCTCCAAGAGACCCATTTGACACTTCAGAATGCTACTAGGCTCAGATCGAGACGCGGAGGAGACAATTACTCCTCCTTTTACTCCAACTATGCTAGGGGTGTTGCAATCTTGATTAGGAAAGGCCTACCATGAAGTGCCCCGTGCACACCATCACAGATACAGAAGGACGTTATGTGATTATTATGGGCACCCTATATGCTCAAACCATGATCCCAGCAGCTGTTTACAGCCCAAACACGGACAGTCAAGAATTTTACATCCATATCTAGAAACTTATCTCCTCCTTTGGCCCACTCCCATTGCTATGGGGCGGAGACTTCAACATTGCCCCACACAACATTTTAGATCGCTCTGGCCCACGCACACTTTACCCGCAGGCCACTGCCAAATTGCGCTCTATAGTATAGGAAAACTGTTTGACCGACGGCTGGAGACAACACCACCCTGAGAAGCACGGAGGCATTTGTATTTCCAACACTCATAATTCCTGGTCCCACATTGACCTGTGGCTTGTCACCCATGATGTACTGGACTGGAGCACCTCCACTTCACACCTAACATGCACACTATCGGATCCCTCACCGGTGCACCTGGCTATCCGGCTCCCACACATGCCTAAACACATGTTTGCATGGCACCTTCCCCCATGCGCTTTGCGATGCAGTGTTTCGAGAGGAGCTCCGGGGGGCCATTGTTGACTTTTTTAGTTAAATACTGGTTCAGTGGATTCCCCTTCTACCCTTTGGGAAACATTTAATGTTGTGATCAGAGGTGAATGTATAGCGAGGCACTCTGGGGTCCTTAGATTCATTAGGGGCACTCTGGAGAGACTAGAGGCGGAACTCAAGCAACTAGACTTAAGCTACATCGGTAACCCTTCCCCTACTCTATTAGCTGACATACTCCTAAAAATGACCGAATACCAGTCAGAAGCCGAATGCGAGGTCACACACCTAGGCCGTGAAACGCAGGCGTGCCGGTATGGTGAAGGAGACCGTCCGGGCAGGACCCTCACACATTTGCTAAGAAAGCCACACACCTCCTCCTATATAACAGAACTACACGATGACAATGGGGGCCGAATAATTTCCCCTCAATGTATACTCGCCAAGATCTCTACATTTTATTCTAATTTATATAGCGCCAGTGCTGAGACGCCTTCAGACGTCCTCAAACAATATTTTGACACTATTGAGCTGCTATGGCTCAGCAATGCACATCGTGAATACTTGGATGAACTCTTCTCTTCCAAGGAGATTGCGTAGGTGATATCTAGCCTCCCCGGAGACAAGGCGCCTGGAGCAGACGGGCTGACAACAGCCTTTTATAAAGAATACGCACACATCATCATCCCTTATCTTGCCACTATGTACAATGAGTCCCTCACGGTGGGCCATTTCCTTACTACTCTCCACAAGGCGTTAATCACTCTCTGCTTAAGCCTGGCAGACCTCCAGAGTCATGCGATTCGTATCACCCACTCTCATTAATCAATACAGATAACAAGATTTATCAAAAA
The DNA here is from genome assembly GCF_964204655.1 of Triturus cristatus. Classification (NCBI taxonomy): domain Eukaryota; kingdom Metazoa; phylum Chordata; class Amphibia; order Caudata; family Salamandridae; genus Triturus; species Triturus cristatus. Next base: position 519,197,652 of record NC_140588.1, read on the forward strand.
TTACTTGCTAACTGCCTTCATCCCCTTATGTCTCCTATCGCTCGCCAGGATCAATCCGGTTTTATCCCCGGCCATCCTACTTCACAAAATTTGCGCACCATTTTTTCCATGATACATCAGATCAATTCCGATCGGCCAGCAGTTGCCGACTTGTTGGATGCCACTAACGCATTCAACTCTTTAGAATGGCCTTTTCTCTTTGCCCTCCTAGGCAGCCTGGGGCTCAGTCCCTTCTCCATTAGTGAAATCAAGCTATTATACACGCTGCCAGTGGCATGCATCCACATTAATGGTCAACTTATGGAAACTATACTCATCACCAGAGGCACCAGGCAAGGTTGCCCTTTGTCTCCTATGCTTTTTGCCATCGCTATGGAGCCACTCGCAGCACCACTGCGACAACATCACACACAGAGGGGCATCGGGTTCTTATCTCGTGGTGTGGTTACGTCTATGTATGCAGAAGATGTAGCACTCTTTATTGGAGAGCCTCAAGAAAACTTGTCCCCTATGACCAGAGAGGTCATTCGGTTCGGTGGCTACTCCGGGGTACAGATTAATTGGGGGAATCAATCCTGTTTCCCTTAATGGACGCAACCCATCCTTTCCCTACGGAATACCCAATACAGTGGGCAGCTGGCCCGACCAAATACTTGGGCATCTGGCTCATGAGGGACACTGTAGAACTGTGGAAAGCAAACTATGGCAAAGCAATGGATTGTCTCGAGTCCAAAATTCTTACTTGGAAAACCCTCCTACTCTCCCTAGCGGGTTAAATCGCAATATCTAAAATGGTGATCCTGCCCAAATTTCATTACTTGTTTTTAAACATCTAGATGCCACTCACATCTCACTTTTTCCAGAGACTGCGCTCTTATATGATCACATTCTTTTGGGCGGGCCGCCAACCGCGCATTGCATACGAAACACTTACACTACCTTTTTCTTGCGGTGGAATGGGCGCCCCTAACTTCAAACTCTACGCATACTCTGCTCAGGCCAGCTTTCTCCACTTTTGGCTATATCCCACACCATTGCAACCACATGTTGCGTTCGAAACTGACCTTGCCTCCCCGAGTAATAAAAGTAAAAGATTCCCTCCTGTGTTATAATATATTTTCAAATGAGATTGTCCCAATCTGTTTGCATTGAGCCAAAAAATATACAGTTAATTCTTAAACATCATCACACAACGTAAGAAACATATGTTATTAGTACATTATTATACGTATTACAATTTTAAAATCTTAATTTACAGATCAATTAAAAATACATATATAAACACATTGATGTCAGCTCTTTATAACCACTGGTTAACAAACAAGTTATCGACCTTTTTTCTCTTTCGTTATACCATGAATTTGACAACTATTAAATAGAATGCATAGATTGCACAGTGAATATTTCTCTTAAGCTTCATGCATAGAGAACCACATGGTATATTTACATATCCTCATGCTATAGCTTTAGAAATTGTTGACATAACCATTCAATTTTATATAAAATTCTACTTATAATATATTGTGCTCCAGTGTAAAAATAGACATCTAAGTATATTAAAAACAATATATATTTCTTTGTCCTTATGTCAACGCGTTTCAGTGTATCTTGTAGTTTCTTAAACACCTTCCTCAAGACTTGGATTAAAAACAAGATTTATTCCTTTAAAACCAGACCAAAGTATCTAAAAATAAATAATAAATACAGTTACATGCGAAACATTGTGTGTGTAGACATACTTTAATTGTTTTGGTTCAATGCAATAGAAAAACTAGTTTATAATTGTGGACCAGCACAAAAAACAATGATAATTGTGTAGTTAATTAGCCTAGGTGACCAGACCAGAAATTGTCATATTACTTAGTCACCCTTCAAAATGAGTTCTCACAGTGCCTCAAAAGTCATAATATCTTACCCTTAAGTGTCATCAAAAGAGAGTTTCCATAAAAACGATGGAATTGTATTTAGTGTTGCATCATAGCTCCTCAGATATTAATAAATTGCTGGAGATGCTGCACCTATGGGCAATGTCTGATATTATTATTTAAGACGATGCCTCATTATTAATATATTAGTCATAAACAATTATTATGACTATATACTTACAGGTTCTGCATGCTATTCTTTATCCGTGCTCCTGACGTAATGACAATTGGTGTTGCCTTTAATATCCCTGTGTATAAAGTTATACACTAAATTAGAACTGATGTTGTAATCTCAGTTTAAATATCTACTATGTCAATTTACTTACCAATTTAACAGAATTTCCTTATCTTTTTAAACAAATGCTTGCATCAGATCACAGATTTTCTATTGGGAATCATTTCAATGTTTTAGTATGTTTTTCCCGTTTCGGAGGTACCACTGCCTTTTATCAATTGGGTCAGGTTTACACTCCTGGATTCAAAGAAAAATCAGAAAACAAGAGAGCACTATACGTTATTCCCATTATCTTTGGTTTATTTTTCTCATGCGATATATTACCGTATATATCACTAGTGCACTCCCTTTTACAGACTCTGCAGTGTGTCATTTCGTTTAGGTGAATCCTATCGAATATATTGCTATTTTAAAGTATGCTGCTGAATGTTATGCGGTTCAAACCTCTCTTTGGATGTTAAATCAAGTTTTTTCATTCTTGTATGCCCGGTCTCCCTAGTAGACTGTCCCCAGAGAGTCCCGCTACTAGTACCAATATGTCCCTATTACGATGAGACCATTATTCACCTTAAAACTAATTTCCTAATGTATACAACCATTACGTAAAGCGTAACTAATCACGTCAAATGTTTACGACACTGACGGCAGGATGAAACCCAAAAATTCAACTTCGGTGGAATGAAAGTCACATTTCTCTAATTTGACGTAAAGCTGATGATCAAGCAATCTCTTCAAGATAGCTCGCACATGCTGAACATGCTCCTCCATATTGGCCGAGAAAACAAGGATGTCATCAATGTACACTACTGCGAAGCGATCAAGAAATTCTCGAAGAATATCATTAACAAAATGTTGAAACGCAGCTGGGCAATTACACAGGCCGAAGGGCATGACCTGGTACTTAAAGAGACCGAATCGAGTTCGAAAGGCCGTCTTCCACTCGTGCCCTTCAGCCATCCTCACCAAATGGTATGCCCCTCGAAGATCCAATTTGGTGTACACTCGAGCATCCTTCACCTGATCCAAGAGTTCTGAGATCAAAGGTAGAGGGTATCTATTTTTCTTGGTCACCTGGTTCAATGCGCGATAGTCAATGCATGTTCTAAGTTTTCCATCCTTCTTAGGAATAAAAAATAAAGGAGAGGAAGCTGGAGACTGAGAAGGCCGGATAAAACCGTTGGCCAGGTATTGGTCTAGATATTCCTTAAGATGAACGTTCTCAGCTTCAGAGAGCACATAAATTCTGCTGCACGGCAGTAGCGCACCAGGTTCTAATTCAATAGTACAGTTGTACTCCCTATGAGGGGGTAGTCTTTTGGCCTCTGCTCATTGAAAACAGCTCTCAAATCTTGATTTTCTTTTGGAAATGCTGGAACTTCAAAAGCACAGATCGTCAAGGATGGCTCCGCCATTAAAGTAGATTGGGAAGTTTGAGGGTTGGATTCCTCCAAACGAAAGCAATGTTCATGACAATAATCGGAGTTCATTTCCATAGTTCTTCTTGCCCAGTCAATCCTTGGATTATGTTCGGTAAGCCACGGAAGACCCAGAATTAGTTGCAACTGCGGAGCCTCGATTAAAGCAAACTTCAATATACTTCTATGTCGCCCAGGACCATCCAAAATAATTTCTTCGCTATCCCAAATGATAGGTTCAGAAGAAAGATTTGTTCCGTCGACTGCTCGTACCGATTCTGGCTTGATCTTGCGAACAAATTGTATTCCCAAAGATTTGGCAAATTTTATATCGCAAAAGTTTACAGTTGCGCCTGAGTCAATCATAGCTGCAATGTTTTCCACAGACCTTATTCCAAAACTTATCAGACATGAAATAATCAAATGAGGAGCTGCAGACTGAAGAGTATTAGCGATCAATTGAGAATCTGGAGTCGACTTGTCAGCTGCGCCCACCAGAGCAACTCCTCCTACTGGTGGGGCCTGTCTTTTGGCCCTGTGCTGGTCTTAGGCTTACGTGGACACTCCTTGACAAAATGCCCAGCTGTTCCACAGTACATACACAATTTCCCATTACGACGCCTCTCCCTTTCTTCCTTGGTCAAGGGGCCCCTCACGGACCCTATCTGCATAGGTTCTTCCACTGAAGCAGGCTCAAAGGACTTAGTAGGTTCAGGCCTAGCTCAATCAAATTGCGGTGGGATTGGTCGGACTTGATTGCGACGCTCACTCCTTCTTTCACTTTGCCGCAGATCAATTTGGAGTACAAGATCCATTAGCTCTGAAACATCAATGGGCCTCTTTGGAATTTGCGCTAACCCATCTTTCAATTCGTCCTTTAATCCTCGATAAAATATGGCAGCTCTCTTTTCTTTAGGCCACTTGGTTTCCACTATCAGTTTGTTATACTTTGCAATGTAAGCAACCAGTTCCCGATTACCTTGTTTCAGATCCAAAAGTTCATTATCAGTCAAATGGGAAACAGTTCTGCGATCAAAAATTCGAAGGAATTCTTCCTTGAACTCCTCAAAATTATACAAAATAGGGTCATTGCAGCTTACTAATGGCATACACCATGCGGCAGCATCACCGCTCAGGTAAGACAGTATAAAGGCCACCTTGGATTGATCTACCTTAAAAACGATGGGCTTACAAAGGAAGTGCAAAGAGCATTGGGTGAGAAAAATTTGGGCCTTGTGCGGGTCCCCTACAAAACTTTCTGGAGCTGCCAAACGTATGGTGGGGGACATTGCATGTATAACTTGAGTGGTCAATTCAGATGTGGAAGGAGAAGGTGAGAATGGAAATGGTTTAGGGGACTTAAGCTCAGTGCTAGCACCAGTAACGAATTCTTCCAATCTCTGTCTAAGGAAACTCGCTTCCTGACTAGACTTCCTAACCTCCTCACTAAGCGTCTTATTTGCCTCCATGGTGACATTTAGCTGTTCCTGTATTCCCTCCAACACTAAGGCCAGTGTCTTGACATCCAGCCCCTCCGTCATCCTGCCCAGGTGGAAGTTTGATAATGGCACTTCAATCTGTCGTAAATATCAGAAGGAAGGTACCACGCACCTGAAACTCTTTGCCTTCCACAGGAGCAGCAAACTTTGGAGAACCAGGACTCAAACGTGATGAAAATTTCCCAACTCCCCTGCCCCGCTACAGCAAATAGATTCACTCCCAGCAGGACGGGGGAAGGGGGAAGAGGGGAGAACAAGAGAGACTCCACTGCAATGCCTGCTTCCTCAAATTCTATCTAGGATTGCGCTGGCATCTGTAATTACAAATAAACATAATTACTATAGTGAATCTCTAGTCCCCAAGGTGCCTCCACCCACGCTCACCAAACCCTTACCTTAACTAACAGTGGCTTAGCCTCTCTCTGAAAATGATGCTGGAGATATAGTAGATAATTCAGAGCAGAAGAAGTTGAAGTAATACTTTCTAGGCTGGTAGTTGAAGATTGTTGGTAAGCATAAGATCACCGCCGACCAACTCACCACCTCCCTCAGCCAGAACCCACCTGCCAGCACACCGGACCCCAACGAAGCTGCCCGCAACTGTACGCAGTGGCTGACCGCCTGCGCTGACGACCTCGCACCACTGAAGAACCCTCCCAGCAAACCCAGAAGCAAGAAGGCCCCCTGGTTCACCGATGAACTCAAGGACTCCAAGAAGACCTGCCGCACCCTCGAGAAAGCCTGGCTCCTCGACTGGACCACTGACGTCCCCAGGAAATCCCTCAAGACACATGCCATGAAATATCTAGAGAACAAGCGTTGGCTCTTAGAGAGAAATAGGAAATCGGTCATGGCTAATCATTTGATGTGCACCTGCATAGGCCTAAAACCCTACCTAATAGTGGTACAGAGTAGCTTCTCTTGCATGCTCCTGGCCCGTTTTCGCAGTGGGTCTTTCTTCAGGTTGGTCACCTTCCCTGAGATTAACGATTGGTCTAAACATCATCCCATATGCCCCTGTGACGACACTTCCATCTTGACTACAATGCACTGCACTTTATTTTGTAAATATTATGTTGTACCAAGGAAAATATATCTATTGCCCATACTCAGAAGCTGGAAGCTAAAACATTGTAGAATAGCCTTCCTAAGACTTCAGATGCTAGAAAATGAATTTATTATTGTGGCTATTTCTTCCTTTTTAAACACCATATTAAGATTTTGGAACACCATGTGAAAAGAGAAAAAACAATAGTGACCACCTGGTGCTCCTATAACTCTTTGTGTATATTTATGGAATTTATTATGCATTCCGGTTTTTATATTGACGGTATTTTGTATTATTGTGATGATCATATTCGAACTTGGAGTATTGTATTTGTGACTAATGTGTTTTTATTTTGTGCTTTTATGATTTTACGATACAAAATCGAATAAAGCTATATTTGAATTTGAATTTGAATTTGACCTGCATGGCTCTACTGCTCAATAGACTTACAGAGCACTCAACGCAATTGGGCACATGCCAGTCCCAGGGCTTACTATTCAGAGGCCTTTGTATACTCCCTCTAACCTTGAGTCAGTGGTTAACCTCACAATTAGGTGCCCTTAAAATGTTTTCATTGTCTCGCTACATCGCACACACTGGAATAACTACTCTTTCCTTTTATCTTGGGTCTATCCACTCACCAGTTCTAATAATCTGTTTCATTAAGTAGATCACCACACTTGTTTTTTTAATCACTACTTCAAGTTAATATGCCTTATCCACTGAGGAATTGAATCTTGAATTGTATACTCAGGCACTTAGTTATTAAGTGTCCTCTAGCCAATGTGATTGATAACCAATATGATTGATTTTGGTTTTTCTCTTCGTAGCTCTATTCCACTTTTAATATGAAGTATTCAATCAATCAATCAATCAATCAGGGAATTGTAAGCACGCTACTCACCCGTGAGGGTCTCAAGGCACTGAGGGGGGGGCGTCCGCAGAGCTGTTTAGCTGAAGAGCCAGGTCATGAGGGTCTTCCTGAAGGTGTTCAGGGAGGGGGCGCGTCTGATGTCTGCAGGTAGCTCATTCAAGGTCTTGGCAGCAATGTGAGAGAAGGATCTTTCACCTGCTCGGGCTCTGTGGATACGCAGGGTTTGGGCCAGTGCGAGGTTGGAAGATCGGAGGTTTCTTTTGGGTATGTGGAAGTTGATTCTGTTGTTGAGGTATTGGGGTCCGTTGTTGTGTAGGCATTTGTAGGCGTGAGTGAGGATTTTGAAAGTGACTCTTTTCTCCACGGGGAGCCAGTGGAGACTTCATAGGTGTTGACTGATGTGTTCGTGTCGGGGGATGCCGAGGACTAGTCTGGCGGCGGTGTTCTGTATTGGCTGGAGTTTGCGGAGTAGGGACTTGTTGATGCCGGCGTAGAGTGTGTTTCCATAGTCCAGTCTGCTGGTGATGAGTGCGTGGGTGACCGTCTTCCTTGACTCAGGGGGGATCCACTTGAAGGTCTTGCGGAGGATGTGGAGGGTGTTGAAGCAGCTGGAGGTGACGTCGTTGGCCTGTCAGTTCATGGTGAGTGATGAGGCAAGTACGATGCCGAGGTTCTTGGCGTGTTCTGAGGGGATAGGTGGGCTTCCAAGGGAGGTCAGCCACCAGGTGCTGTCCCATGCAGAAGGGGTGGTACCGAGGACAAGGACTTCTGTCTTCTCGGCGTTGAGCTTCAGGCAGCTGTTGGGCATCCAGACTGCGATGTCTTGCATTCCTTTCTGGAAGTTGAGTTTGGCAGTGGTGGGGTCTTTGGCGAGGGAGAGGATGAGATGGGTATCGTCGGCGTAGGATACGATGTTGAGGCCGTGTTGTCGGACGATGGCTGCGAGGGGGGCAGTATAGATGTTGAAGAGGGTTGGGCTTAGGGATGAACCCTGTGGGACTCCGCAGGTGATTTTCATGGGGTCAGAAAGGAAGGGTGGGAGTCTGATCCTTTGGCTTCTTCCGATGAGAAATGATCGGGTGTTCCGTGTATGCCTGTGCCGTGTAGTCTGGTGACTAGTGAGCGGTGGGAAACAGTGTCAAAGGCCGCTGATAGGTCGAGTAGGATGAGGACTGCGGAGTGGCCTTGGTCCAGGAGGGTGCGGATGTCATCTGTGGTGGCGAGTAGGGTGGTCTCTGAGATGTGGTTGCTTCAGTATCCGGATTGGGACGGGTCGAGGACGGCGTACTCTTCAATGAATCGTGTCAGTTTCCTTTTGACTGTTTTCTCTGCAACATTGGCTGCAAAAGGGAGGAGCAAGATGGGCCGATAGTTCTTGAGGTTGGTGGGGTCAGCTTTGGGCTTCTTGAGCAGAGATCTGACTTCTGCGCGCTTTCAGTCATCTGGGAAGTTGCCTGTTTTGAGAGTGGTTTTTGATGGTGCGTTGTAGTTCGGGTGCAATGGAGGCTGCTGCTCTGTGGTAGATGTGAGGGGGGAAGGGATCAGTGGAGGACCCCGAGTGGATGCTTTTCATGATCGAGGTGGTGTCTTCGGCTGTGATCGGTGTCCAGTTGGAGATGGTGGGCTTCTTTTAGAGCGGTGGTGAATCAGGCGGCTTTCCTGGAGCATTGTCTGTCGGGGTTGTTTAGCGGGGCAAGCTCGTCTGCACAGTCGGAGATCCAGGTGTGGAGTTCTCTGGCTGCGTTGTTTGCGTTGGGTGCCCAGGTGTGGTTGTCTCGGGTGAATGTGGAGTTAAATTGCTTGTTGGTAACCTTGCTCCAGTACCTTCGTGGTGGGCGTGGGGCTGGTTTGGGTGCCTTGGGTTTGTTGATGGCGAAATGCATGCAGTGGTGGTTGGTCCATGAGGGCTGCGTTGTGTGGCTGAATTGGACTCTGTTTCCTGCCGTGAAGATGGGGTCGAGGGTGTGTCCTGCTCTGTGAGTTGGTGTGTTGACGAGTTGTTTAAGTCCGATGCTGGCAAGGTTGTTTTGAAGGATAGTGGAGTTGGGGTCGTTAGGGTTGTTGAGGTGGAAGTTTCAGTCTCCAATGAGTATGTAGGTTGTTGAGGTGATGGTGTTGGGTGCGATGAAGTTGGTGATGGTGGTGGCGAAGGGTGTTCAGGGGCCAGGGAGTCTATAGATGAGCCTTCCTCGGAGTGTGGCTTTGGGGGTGGTCTGGATCTGGAAGTGCAGGTGTTCGGCGGAGGGGAAGGTTTCGCTGGAGGTGGTGAGGCAGAGGGTGCTCTTGTGGGCGATGGTGAGGCCCCCTCCTGGGTGGTTGGGGCGGTCTTTCCTCTGGATCTTGTATCCGTCTGGGATGGCGGTGCTGATGTTGGGGGAGGAGGATGCGTTGGGTCAGGTCTCTGTGAAGAAGGCGATGTCGGGTGAGAGAGAGTCGAGTAGGTTCCAGATTACCATGACGTGTTTGTGTACGGAGCGTACGTTGAGGAGGATGCATTTTAGGGTGTAGCCGGTGCTGGCGTTGGCGGTGTTGGAGGCTGGGGTGGCGGTGAGGGTCTGGTGGCAGTGGAGGGAGGATAACTGGCCAAGTCTAGAGTGTGAGGAGGGTGGTGGTGTCATCGAGATGGGTAGTGGGAGAGGCGCAGACGGGTTTGCCTTTGGCAAGACTTCGGTGCACCAGCAGGGTGACCGCAGCGTGCGTCTGCTGCGCGACTGCGCAGCGGCTGCCATTAAGTAGTGGAGGTGAGAGGGAGGAGAGGCTGTAAGGCGGGCGTGGAGAATTCCAAGGGGGAATTCCGGAGGGAAATTCCTGCGGGAAATTCTGGGGGGAGGGGTCGCAGGGGTCGCAGCGGCAAAAGGTGAAAGGAACAGGCAGGCACAAGAAAATAAAAACAGTGGTGGAATTAGAGCAAGACACAAATGGGCACAATAACAGTGACACAACAAGGAAAAATTAAGATATAAAACGGCTGAGAAAGGTTACGGTGGTTGCAGGCAGTCTGGTCCCAGTTGGAGCGGGCAGCAGGCGCAGGAACGGACAGCAGCCTCGAACCTCCCAAGGAGGAGGTTGGGGTCTGGAGACAAGAGTCGGCAGAGCAGACCTGCAGAGAGAGAGGAGACCTAGACCGAGGGTCGGAGGTCTTACTCCTATTGATATTCTAAGACCTGGAAGTCATCCTATTACTATGTAATATCTCTTTTAGATTTGCTCACATACGTTATGTCCTGAAGATGATCTATAACTAACTGAGATCAAAACGCCATCGACACCCGACAACCAGAACTCCTTATTATTTTTTACATCAATTATTTCTTAAAGGAGTTCACATGTGTGTTGTCAATGCGATGTGCATATTTTAAAGTCACCCTCACTGAGCACCTCACGCTTATTGTCACATGTTTATGTGACCACCTGAACTATTCCTTGCATACTGTTAAAAATAAACAACTATTGTTACTCTGATTATAATGTGTCCCTGGTCACGCTTTTGCCTGCTCCCTCCAGCATTAATTGCCTTCCCTGACTTAGTCGCACTGTTGGCCATTCTGGCGCAACCCCTGAGTCTGCCTGGGACCAATTTTAGGACACTTGTTGAACCATTGTTTCCATAAACATTATTCCACCCCAGGTTCTAATATTGGGGTACCCTTGTTTTTCTTCTACATAACTATGCAGATGACAAACAAATACTCCTTCAACTGGAATGCCCCAAAGACATTGGAGCCTGGCCAATTTTCAGTTGTCTCAGAGCAGTGGATCGATGGGTGACGTGGAGCGATCTCAAATTGAATGCTTCCAAAACAGAAATACTCATGTGTGGGGATTGGAAACATTATGAGCCACTTGCTGCCTGGTCTGATGATCTGGGAACACCACCTAAAGTATCAAAGGAAGTATGAAACCTCAGAATAACCATGGACTCCAAGCTATCGATGAATGCCCAAGTGGACAAACTAGCAAGATCAGGCTTTGTTACGATAAAAACTCCATGATGAATCTTCCCCCATTTGGGATTTCCACGCAAGGTCCAAGCTACCATCTCCCTCTTTTACGCCAATAGCCTCTATCACAGATCACCTTTAACAACCATGAGAAACCTACAAAGGATTGAGAACTCGGTTGCGAGACTACTCTTATATATAAAACCGCAAGACCACATCTTCCATGCCTTGAAAGCTCTGCATTGGTTACCAGTTGCCAGAATATCCATGTTCAAGCTGCTTTGTACCACCAACAAAGTGATACATGGAACGGGACCGCTCTTCATAAGGAAAAAAATCACCAAACACATTCAACAAAGGAACCTTCGCTCTAGAGTGGCACCTCGCCTCAAAATCTCAAAATACAAGAAAAAAACATGGGTGTCACGTCCTTCTCTGTTCAAGCAGCCAAACTATGGAACTCCTTACCCCCAACACAAGATCCACAGATAACCACCTTATCTTCAGAAAAACTACTCAAGAATTGGCTCTTCCACACATAAGCACCATACGTAAAGAGAAATATACAGCATATCTCTCTGTATATAGGCATTTATTTGTACTATAGATATGCACCTATATATGTGTATTGCTTTGTATAAACATGTAGGATAATTATATTTAAAAAAAATGTAGATTCATTAGTTCTGCGAAACAAATGTACATATTACTGATAGTTAAATTATTCTATGTTTTTAACATGTATATACGTGACTGCATAAACAAGTAAATCTTTTATCATAACTATTTATGTACAATTGCTTCACTATTGAATTACAAATATATATATATATATATATATATATATATATATATATATATATCCACCACAAGTTTTCCTTGATTTGGGGTCGCGATCATTGCAGATAAGCATTCCGCTTCATTCAACCAAAGGCGTGCAGCTTCCCTTTCCTTCGTGTCGTCCCTGGCCTTACGCGTTTCGAATTCTTTAAATTCTCATCAGAGGCCCGTGCAGCGATCCTTTTCAGTCCGACCACATTACCCAGCTTGAGTTTATATAGCGTTCATTTGGCTTCAGGTGTGCCTAATAATAATTCATTTGTTGAGCACTCTGGGAAATGTAGTCCTTTCACTTTGAATTTTTTAACCCTCCAGTGGGTGTTGATGCTGTACGCAGTATGGGACCAATTCCTCACCCTCCATTGGGTTTTAGAAAGAGACTCTGCATGTCTGTAATTCCGGATCTGCAATGCCCGATCAAAGAAAACAAAGGAGTTTGTTTCTTCCGGGTCCGGCATTGGGTACCGGTGATGCGTTATCCCACGCGGCCAGGAAATGCCGCTTATATATCCACCACAATTTTTCCTTGATTTGGGGTCGCGATCGTTGCAGATAAGCATTCCGCTTCATTCAACCAAAGGCGTGCAGCTTCCCTTTCCTTCGTGTCGTCCCTGGCCTTACGCGTTTCGAATTCTTTTAATTCTCATCAGAGGCCCGTGCAGCGATCCTTTTCAGTCCGACCACATTACCCAGCTTGAGTTTATATAGCGTTCATTTGGCTTCAGGTGTGCCTAATAATAATTCATTTGTTGAGCACTCTGGGAAATGTAGTCCTTTCACTTTGAATTTTTTAACCCTCCAGTGGGTGTTGATGCTGTACGCAGTATGGGACCAATTCCTCACCCTCCATTGGGTTTTAGAAAGAGACTCTGCATGTCTGTAATTCCGGATCTGCAATGCCCGATCAAAGAAAACAAAGGAGTTTGTTTCTTCCGGGTCCGGCATTGGGTACCGGTGATGCGTTATCCCACGCGGCCAGGAAATGCCGCTTATATATCCACCACAATTTTTCCTTGATTTGGGGTCGCGATCATTGCAGATAAGCATTCCGCTTCATTCAACCAAAGGCGTGCAGCTTCCCTTTCCTTCGCGTCGTCCCTGGCCTTACGCGTTTCGAATTCTTTTAATTCTCATCAGAGGCCCGTGCAGCGATCCCTTTCAGTCCGACCACATTACCCAGCTTGAGTTTATATAGCGTTCATTTGGCTTCAGGTGTGCCTAATAATAATTCATTTGTTGAGCACTCTGGGAAATGTAGTCCTTTCACTTTGAATTTTTTAACCCTCCAGTGGGTGTTGATGCTGTACGCAGTATGGGACCAATTCCTCACCCTCCATTGGGTTTTAGAAAGAGACTCTGCATGTCTGTAATTCCGGATCTGCAATGCCCGATCAAAGAAAACAAAGGAGTTTGTTTCTTCCGGGTCCGGCATTGGGTACCGGTGATGCGTTATCCCACGCGGCCAGGAAATGCCGCTTATATATCCACCACAATTTTTCCTTGATTTGGGGTCGCGATCATTGCAGATAAGCATTCCGCTTCATTCAACCAAAGGCGTGCAGCTTCCCTTTCCTTCGTGTCGTCCCTGGCCTTACGCGTTTCGAATTCTTTTAATTCTCATCAGAGGCCCGTGCAGCGATCCTTTTCAGTCCGACCACATTACCCAGCTTGAGTTTATATAGCGTTCATTTGGCTTCAGGTGCGCCTAATAATAATTCATTTGTTGAGCACTCTGGGAAATGTAGTCCTTTCACTTTGAATTTTTTAACCCTCCAGTGGGTGTTGATGCTGTACGCAGTATGGGACCAATTCCTCACCCTCCATTGGGTTTTAGAAAGAGACTCTGCATGTCTGTAATTCCGGATCTGCAATGCCCGATCAAAGAAAACAAAGGAGTTTGTTTCTTCCGGGTCCGGCATTGGGTACCGGTGATGCGTTATCCCACGCGGCCAGGAAATGCCGCTTATATATCCACCACAATTTTTCCTTGATTTGGGGTCGCGATCATTGCAGATAAGCATTCCGCTTCATTCAACCAAAGGCGTGCAGCTTCCCTTTCCTTCGTGTCGTCCCTGGCCTTACGCGTTTCGAATTCTTTTAATTCTCATCAGAGGCCCGTGCAGCAATCCTTTTCAGTCCGACCACATTACCCAGCTTGGGTTTATATAGCGTTCATTTGGCTTCAGGTGTGCCTAATATTAATTCATTTGTTGAGCACTCTGGGAAATGTAGTCCTTTCACTTTGAATTTTTTAACCCTCTAGTGGGTGTTGATGCTGTACGCAGTATGGGACCAATTCCTCACCCTCCATTGGGTTTTAGAAAGAGACTCTGCATGTCTGTAATTCCGGATCTGCAATGCCCGATCAAAGAAAACAAAGTTTGTTTCTTCCGGGTCCGGCATTGGGTACCGGTGATGCGTGACACGAAGGAAAGGGAAGCTGCACGCCTTTGGTTGAATGAAGCGGAATGCTTATCTGCAATGATCGCGACCCCAAATCAAGGAAAAATTGTGGTGGATATATAAGCGGCATTTCCTGGCCGCGTGGGATAACGCATCACCGGTACCCAATGCCGGACCCGGAAGAAACAAACTCCTTTGTTTTCTTTGATCGGGCATTGCAGATCCGGAATTACAGACATGCAGAGTCTCTTTCTAAAACCCAATGGAGGGTGAGGAATTGGTCCCATACTGCGTACAGCATCAACACCCACTGGAGGGTTAAAAAATTCAAAGTGAAACGACTACATTTCCCAGAGTGCTCAACAAATGAATTATTATTAGGCACACCTGAAGCCAAATGAACGCTATATAAACTCAAGCTGGGTAATGTGGTCGAACTGAAAAGGATCGCTGCACGGGCCTCTGATGAGAATTAAAAGAATTCAAAACGCGTAAGGCCAGGGACGACATGAAGGAAAGGGAAGCTGCATGCCTTTGGTTGAATGAAGCGGAATGCTTATCTGCAATGATCGCGACCCCAAATCAAGGAAAAATTGTGGTGGATATATAAGCGGCATTTCCTGGCCGCGAGGGATAACGCATCACCGGTACCCAATGCCGGACCCGGAAGAAACAAACTCCTTTGTTTTCTTTGATCGGACATTGCAGATCCGGAATTACAGACATGCAGAGTCTCTTTCTAAAACCCAATGGAGGGTGAGGAATTGGTCCCATACTGCGTACAGCATCAACACCCACTGGAGGGTTAAAAAATTCAAAGTGAAAGGACTACATTTCCCAGAGTGCTCAACAACTGAATTATTATTAGGCACACCTGAAGCCAAATGAACGCTATATAAACTCAAGCTGGGTAATGTGGTCGGACTGAAAAGGATCGCTGCACGGGCCTCTGATGAGAATTAAAAGAATTCGAAACGCGTAAGGCCAGGGACGACACGAAGGAAAGGGAAGCTGCACGCCTTTGGTTGAATGAAGCGGAATGCTTATCTGCAATGGTCGCGACCCCAAATCAAGGAAAAATTGTGGTGGATATATATATATATATATATATATATATATATATATATATATATATATATATATATATATATATATATATCTACTGGCGGTCACCAGTAGATAGTTATAGTTAGGACCGTGTTTCCATAGGTAATCTGAAAATTCTATTTTGAATAACTTTGGCGCCGGTTGACGAATCTTTGTGAAATTTTAAAAACTAATGGGGCGCTCCGCTCAGCTCCCACCCTTAAAGTCTCGGGGGGATTCGTCAAGCGGGGGCCGAGAAAAAAGGGGGGTCCCAAAACACGTTTTCCCCATGCATTTTCCAATAGGACCTTTAGTCGAAGGTACAGCCCGAACGGCTGAACAGAATTACTTGAAATTTGGCAGAGAGATAGTCCTCAGGTCAGGGATGTGCCTTTCGCATATATGGAGTCAATCTGTTCAGTAGTTCCAGAGAAAATTGCAGTAAAAAGCACATACATATCTATAGCCGCGCACCGTGCGCGCACCCTAACGTGCGCGAGCGTAATTCTGATTGGTTGTTACATGTCAGTCAACGTTCGAATCGGTCGAAATCAGGAAGTGTCGGCCGCCATTTTGTTTGATTTCAGTGCGAGAGTGGAAAAGGAAGGTGGCGAACGTGAAAAGGGGGCAGGGTAGAGAGTTCCTGACCCCCTAGCCTTGGTCAGGGGGTCCCTGAAGGCCCCGAAGGCAGAAAAAAACATTGAAATTTCTTTTTTTTTAATCGCGGGGGTGCGCGCACCGTGTGCGCATGGTGAAAAACCAATAAAACATTTTTTTAAAATTTTAATACGTAGTTTATTGAAAAATAAATATAGAAAATAATTATAATACATACATAACTTAGCATTTAAAAAACCATACAAATTCACTGAAAAAACCATAGGTTTCACACACGTTATAGTTAGGAATTAGCATTTCAAAAACCTTGCAAATTCACTTAAAAAACCATAGGTTTCACACATGTTATAGTTAGGTGGATATTTCACTCGTAAAAAACCAATGAAATATCCTCCGTTATAGTTAGTTGAGATAACTATAACTCGCGCGTCCGCCACTCTATCACAAGGATGATGTCATCAGTGATGTCATGAGTGATGCCACTGACCATGTCATGAGTGATGTAATATGTGACGTCATGAGCAGAGGATTGCGGGTGCGCGAGTTATAGTTATCTCAACTAACTATAACGGGGGAATTTCATTGGTTTTTTACGAGTGAAATATCCACCTAACTATAACATGTGTGAAACCTATGGTTTTTTAATTGAATATATATATATATATATATTCACTTAAAAAACCATAGGTTTCACACATCTTATAATTAGGTGGACATTTCACTAATAAAATCCAATGAAAATCCCCCGTTATAGTTAGTTCAGATAACTATAACGTCACATATTACATCACTCATGACATGGTCAGTGGCATCACTCATGACATCACTGATGACATCATCCTTTTGATAGAGTGGCGGTCGCGCGAGTTATAGTTATCTGAACTAACTATAACGGGGGAATTTCATTGGTTTTTAACGAGTGAAATGTCCACCTAACTATAACATGTGTGAAACCTATGGTTTTTTAAGTGAATTTGCAAGGTTTTTTAAATGCTAATTCCTAACTATAACGTGTGTGAAACCTATGGCACCCCATTAGTTTTGAAAATTTCACGAGGATTCGTCAACCGGCACCAAAGTTATTCAAAATAGAATTTTGAGATTTCTTATGGAAACACGGTCCTAACTATAACTATCTACTGGCGACCGCCAGTAGATAATATATATATATATATATATATATATATATATTCACTGAAAAAAACATAGGTTTCAGAGACGTTATAGAAAGTTGGACATTTCACTTGAACAAAACCAGAGAAATTCGGCTGTTATAGTTAGTGGAGCTAACTATAACTCGCGCCCCCGAAATGCACTGCTGATGATGTCACATATTACATCACTCATGACATGCTCAGTAACATCACTGTTGACATCGCAGATGACATCTCAAATGCCATCACTGATGACATCATCCAGTGACTGAGGGTTTCTAAAAAGTTCAAGAATGTTATATCAATATATGCCAAGGTATATTGAAGAATGATTGGTTGTCTCAACCAGTCACACCAATGACAAGCCTAAGAGATAGGTGAAAAACAGAAAACTCCAGTAGTGCAGCAGAAGCAACGAGACCAAAGTAATCTTTGTGGAGTTTGAATACGCATAGCTTGTCCCTTTGGGGAAAATTACATTACTTAGTAATAGCAATAGCAGAAGCAATGGATAGGGGTGGAAGAAAACCCTTTACCATATTCTGTGAATCTTGTTTAAGCAGAATTGTCATAATTGTCTGTATGACATTTTCAGACTACATGGCATGTGAACTTATCCAGTATTAACAATTGCAGGAATCTCTTCTTTGATTGATCACTCTTTATGTGCAGCCCAGTAGGTAAATAAGAGTATTACAGGGAAAGCTGGTAATTTTACCTTAGAGCCCAAATCAACAGTTAATGTGCTTTTCTTTGCTTTGTTATACTAAATCAATTCATGATTGAAAATATGCTAATGAAATGCTATTTTTGAATAGGTAAATGTATTCAGACCAGACACTTCGTTTAAGCAGCCTGCATGAATATAGTACGATGAATAATTCTTCCTTTTTTACATGTTGCACAGATGGCTAATGTTAGACCTGGCGTCCTTGACATGATTGTTGCCCTACCTTTGTGCCTTCAACCCTATCATTTTGCTGAATGTGTCTTTGCTGGCTTTAGGATTCTGTGCACTTGACCACTGCTTAACTAGTAGTGCTAAAGTGCTTGTGACCTCTCAGAAAAACATGGTAGAATTCACTTATACCCAATTGGCATATTTAATTTAATTATAAGTGCCTACTAAAGTGGTACTATCTGTGCCCAGAGCCTGTACATTAAATGGCACTAGTGGGCCTGCAGCACTGATGGTGCCACCCACTTAAGTAGCACTTTAAACATGTCTCAGGCCTGCCATTTCAGCCTGTGTATGCAGTTTTAAAACTGCCATTTTGACCTGTCAAAATAAACCTTTTTGCCAGGCCTAAAGCTTCTATTTTATTACATATAAGTCACCTCTCAGGCAGTCCCTGGACAGCATTGATGGCAGGGTACTGGGTATTTAAAAATTTGCACATGGCCTTTCAAGTTTTACATGTCCCGGTAGTACTGCATAGTCTACTTCTCAGATAGGATAGCATTGAAGTTACCTTATTACATGTAATAAGCTGTAATTTCCAAATTGCGGCAGGTAATCAGTTTATGTTTGGTGAGTTTGGAACTATAATGAAAAATCGTAACTTATGGTGAAGTTGGATTTTAAAATACAATTTTTAAAATGCAGCTTTTAGAACAATGGCATTTTTCTACCTTAGCCATGTTCTGCCTGCAGCCTGACTCTGAGTCACATGATTGAGAGTAGCTAACAGTTGGGGTTTGTGTATTACTCCTGGAGAAACACACACAATAGGAAGTCTAGGTGTGTCTAGATAGGACATCACTGGCAGGATGGGAAGGAGGAACACAATCCCACTTACACTCGAATAGACTGTCTCCTGCCTACACACAAAAGGCTGCATACCGCTTGTAGTTTGTCTGGAGCCAGGGCAGGGAATACAGGGCACCTGTGCGCCTCAAAGGCATGCATGTAGAAGTTTCTCCCCCTTCAAAGGCACAACTGGTTATAAATATTAGACCTCAAACACCAATTCTTCAGTACACTTCTGAACCAGTGGATACTCTGCCAGGAAGAAGGACTGTTGTGCTTCCGAAAGGACTGCCACTCTGCTGGACTACTGCTGTGAAGGACATCTGCCCTGCTGTGCTGGGCTGCTGCCTTCTGCTCTCTTGCCTGGGTGAGAAGGACTGTACCTGCAACACTGAACCCAGAGTGACTGCAAGGGTTAGTTAGCTGGCCCCTTGATCAGAAGCCTCAACAACAACCTTGAATCTATCAACTTGATTCTGCCATCTGAGTCCTGCCCTCCCAAGTGGTGGTGCTCCAGTCCGGGACCCTTGGAAGCGGGTCTCAAAGTGCTCTGCCAATCCCAGTTGCAGTCCCCATTGGAACCAAAGTGAAGTGATGCACAGCCCATCAAAGCCTAGCTGTACAGCCACCACCTCATTGCAACCAATGCAAAGAGACACAATTTCCCACTAAACTACACAGCTCCCCAGAACCAATGCACAGCAACGCAAAGCCTCGCTGCACAGCTTCAATCCCACAAACATTGAGGAAAGAGCAAACATGAAAGGGGTCCAATTTACTGTTGTAACTCAAATCCCACAAAATATGTGAGAAGAGCATGCAATAGAGGTGGTATTCTGTAGTAATCAAACATTCAGGAGTGTGTTTATATAAGACAGTGTCTGATTTACAACCCTAATTTTAAAACATTGGAAACATGCATACATTTTGGATACACTGTCTAAACAATATGTAAGCAATGGTTTACAAAATAAAATGTTTATTGATAGTTTGTAATCAGTGTTTTAAAATATGTTAAAAATGTTTAATTAATGTTGCTAAATATATTATCAGAAAACTACACTGATTGTTGAATTGTTTAAAATATAAAGGTTGTAAAAATTATAATGGTTATTTTTAATTTTAAACAAATACTCTTATGTACGCATAATGAAGCAGAAAAAGAAACACACAATTTTTTTTCAATGAATATGCAACTGAAAAAAAAATACTGATCCCGAATGTATTAAAGTAACTTGTTTTGACACAGATTTAAAAATATAATACTTTCATCATATTAATTTTACACTAATGTAATATGTAAAAGACAATAAACAATCAGTAAACAATAGTTTATAAAAGAAACTACTTATTGATGATTTTAATTAATGTTTTAACATTATTAAATACAATTAATTTATATTGCCAAATATATTATCAAAACACAAATCTAATTGTTTAAAATCTAAAGGTTATGAAAATGCTAAGGGTTGTTTTTAATTTTTAAACAAATACAAATATGTACACTTAATGAAGCAGAATAATAAACACAATTTTTAAATAAATATGCAACTGAAAAAAATACTGACCCTCAATTTATTATACAGAAATAGAAATTTCATACTTCAATAATTTTATTTGTACATTAATATAATATATCAAATTAAAGAAATCTGAGTTATAACACTACTCACTAATCCCTGAAAGAAACCCAGAACCCAAAATATTCAAACTAAATACCCAATTGCAATAATATATATGAAATAAAAAACTATAAACTGTACATTAAAGTTTGAGAATTATTAAATCAGGCATATCTAAAAATATATCAATACCATAAAAAACACAAACCTTAGAAATATTATTATAAAACTCAAGATACATTTAAACATAAGCTGTAACAGAAATAATAAAATAATATATGCAATATTAATATAATCTATATAAAAGATCACAATTCTTTTTCAGTACTATATTTTTAACATTGATATGATAGTAGATAGATCAATGAAGAAAGTACACTTATCTTCAATATTATTGCCAACGATATTTTTGCGGTCACAATATTTTGACCACAATAGTATGATCAAATGATATTTTGTGGAACCTATTCCCCTCTGCAAAATCTTCTGCTATAGAGAATGTGGTATTACATTACGCACTCCTAAATGAGTCAAATGATTTTCCCTGGATTATTCCTGGGAATCTGGTCCTGGCGCAGCTTTCCAGGTGTACTCCAGGGAATGTTTGTGAATGGAAGAAATAGGAAATTAATTTAAGGCAAAGACCTACGGACATATTTTTTTAACTATTTTTGTGATTTGGTTCCTATGAATGTTATCAATCTTTTAGATTTTGCATGATTTTTAAGTCTCTGACTAGTTCTGGAATGATGCTGCATAGACATATTTCTTGAATAGGATAAATATTCCATTTGTCTAGCTTGCATTGTGTAGCTGCACGCACATGTTACATCCACCAGAGTCCATTCCTCTGCTATGGAGAACTGAGAGGTGGCATTTAGGAGGTAGGCTGGTGCACAGAACAGGACCAAGAGGCAGAGTGGTTCTTGAGTGAAGGGTTATTTTCAGATTATGAAAGGCACTGCAGGTGCCTGGCAACCCTTCGCATTCCTAGTGCCTCCAACTCATGCTAGTTCATCACCCGGCTTTGCGTCCCTTCTCTTTGTTATTCTTCCCCCTTTCGGTTTTCACTCAATTTCCCCTTTCGTTGGGGTATCTGTCCTTCTTGTTGCATTTGCGTCGCCTTTGTGTCCTGGGGCTCACATACATATCCAGTTAGATGAGTAGTCTCATCTCCTCTGCTTCTGCCTCTGTGAACGGTATCCAGACGCCCACTTTACTCCTGCTAATCTACCTATTATGTATAACACTATTCTCTGCTAATGTTTACCAAGTGTATCCTGCCTCACCCTTGGGATCTTTCAATAGATGCCATTGTCTGGGCCCTCCTCCTGTGATTAACAATCTAAGCCATTAGTTCTCGGACTTAGATCTCTGCTCAAAGCATTCAGGGACAACATTAGAAAAATGCAAACTATCCAAGCCGTTCGTACTGCACTTCTCATGCCTCTTGCTTAAGAAAGACAATCAGGAAATAGTCTCAGATGTTTCGGTTTGCTGTCTGGACTGATAAAGAGTGCATTTTATGATGAATTTTAGCAAAGCTATGCTGGAAAACTTAAATGACTTGTTATCATTGGTCATAAATTGATTCACACCCTCAACAGCCCTCAATGATTTCAGACTTCCAATAGATGCTCCACATAAGCAAAGAAGAATGGAAAAAAGACTTCAGGCCATAATATCAAGAACGGTGCAAACATTATCGCCGCTTTAGCGGCAGGAAACTGCCGCTAAATCGGCGATAAGGGGCTTGAAAATATGCCCTATAGAATTCCAATAGAAGCCCAGGTTTGCTGTCCTTGACACCAGAACCTGGGCTTCTATTGGAATTTTCTAGGGCATATTATCAAGCCCCTTCTCGCCGCTTTAGTGGCATTTTTCTGCTGCTAAAACGGCGATAATGTTTGCGCCGTTCTTAATAATATGACCCTTCATCTGACAAACCCAGGTTCCTGCCCTTAGAACATTCACAGATCTACGCAAAAGTCGGAGAGCCAGTGCGGATTGGGGGGTGTTCCTAAGGCTTTTACTAATAAGGCTGGTCGAAGTTTGCATTTTGTCAGGCGTTTTGTGGTACAATGCCCTTCATTGGTAAGGAACAAAACTACAGACCTCGGCCGAGGAACTGTTAGCCAGTCTTGTCTGTCAGCAATACGTCACATTTATAATATCCACACCTGAAGACCCTTCACACCCATCACTTAAATTCCCATCAAGATATTGTAAACAAAACTGTTCTCTTGGTCCTAAGCCAACAAAGGCTATAGAATTTAATTGTTCTGGCTTCTAAACAGCACGACCCGAGTCCCCACAAGAAACTCAGCTGACGGAGCTGGCTAAACTTGAGGTATATATGGAATTCTTAGGTGTGTTCAGTAGGGAAGGGTAGATACTCTGCCACCCCAAAGAGATTTAGATTTTGTCTTAAATTAATTTAAAATGCTAAAACTCCTCACAAACCGAAGGTGAAATCCTAGTCAGTTGTTTTTGGGGGTACTGTCAGGATTCAGATATGACAGACCTTAGGCGAAACCCTACACACCCATGAGCATTTGTATTGGTGCAGGTAATCACTATACAATCAACATAATCCATTCTGCATTTTCACTTAGAGCAGGACGATCATTGAGACTATGGAGAAATGTGAGGTATGCTAGAGCGCAGAGCAAGTAGCAGGTACTTGCTGCATGATAAGGTGACTTCCAGGTCATGAGAGGCAGTGTAGGTATAAAGCATCATGTTATCATTTTATCAGCGTTTGGCAATGCTTCACAGTTGTAGTGGCTCCCGCTCGTTTGTCAGCCGGTTGGTTCTGCACCTCTTCCCTTTGTTTTTTTTGTTGTTGTTTTTTTTGGTCCCACTCCTTGTTCACTTGAGTTAATGAGTTACCTGCCCTGCTTGTAGTTTGAATTCTGTTGTGCTCGCTCTTTCTACTTTCAGAGAACTTTCACCTGCTGAGCATTTGGTTCGTCTTGATTGGGTGTATACTTTTGCACTTTTTGTAGAGACGCCCTAATGATTAGCAGTGCTGATGCTCTGATAAGATGTCTGTGTTTTCACTTAACCCCATTTTCCAATAAGTGCTTTGTGGAATCCCATATTCAGACTAGTGTCCAGAGTAGTTTTGGGAGGTTTGGGTCTCGCAGCATTGTGAAAGCTTGACAGACAAATGTGGAGTTCCACATCAAAGGGTTTCAGAAGCTTTGTGAAGTACCATGGTGTAGCAGAAAAGCATTGAACAAACTGCAATAAATATTTATCTCTGCAGAACATCAGGAACACAACATCAAAATGTGTATGTAACATTGTGTCAACTCTAAGCCATACAAGGCTGAACAAAAAGAACAACTCCAAGCCTTCTCTTCTATCCAATTATAAACATTAAAAGCGGAGCAATTTATTTGGCTGATGAAATCATACATGTGAATTACGTTCAAATGATACATTAAACATTTCTTTATAAAAGTATTTGCAATGCAATAGGTCTCACATTTACGCAAGACCTATTACATTGCAAATGGTTGTTTTGATGTAGTCTAGTTCCATGTTGGAACTAGAAGCCGGTCTGAGATGGGGGTTCTAGAGGACACAGTTGACTGGACTCCCTGGATGGATGGGGTTTTGTATTAAAGCCTCCCTTGCTTACTTCAATTTCCAGTGTCACTTACTTTATTACAGTAGTCATCACGGAAAAAGGGAGGGAGGGCGGGGGTGGGGAGAAGGCACGGACAAAGGGAGGGCAGGGGCGAGAAGGCACGGACAGCGAGAGTGCAGGTGGGGCAAGAAGGCACTAACAGCGGGAGGGGGGAGAAGGCACGGGAGCTAAAGAAGGCAGTAGGAGAACCTCCCTGAAGAAAATAGTGCTCACAGTTTATATAACACGTACTGTGTAATGCTCGAAGTAAAGGGGCCAGTCGCCTTGGGAGGTGAGAAATGAAGAGGAGGCGGCACTAAGCAGGGACTAACAAACCAATTGGAGAATCAGAAGCCAGCATTTAGGACAGACAATGACACAAGCCAATGGCAAACATGGGTGGAGAGTGGCCGGGCTTCTATTTGCTACTCGTCTACAATAAGTCTCGCAAAGCAGCGCATGCGCACTGGGTCAGGCTTGGCCTAAAAATAATATATATATATATATTATCTACTGGCGGTCGCCAGTAGATAGTTATAGTTACAACCTAGTTTCCATAGGAAATCTCGAAATTCTATTTTGAATAACTTTGGCGCCGGTTGACGAATCCTCGCGAAATTTTCAAAACTAATGGGGCGCTCCGTTCAGCTCCTACCCTGAAAGTCTCGGGGTGATTCGTCAAGTGGGGGCCGAGAAAAAAGGGGGGTCCCAAAACGCATTTTCCCCATGCATTTTTCCATAGGACCTTTAGACACAGCTACAGCCAGAACGGCTGAACAGAATTACTTGAAATTTGGCAAAGAGGTAGTCCTCAGGTCAGGCATGTGCCTTTTACATATATGGTGTAAATCCGTTCAGTAGTTCCTGAGAAAATCAAAAGTAAAATCATATACATATCTGGGCAGAGCCTAACCACACATCTCATTGTGAGATCTGATTGGCTGTCAGCACTTCATCCAAGAAGTGTTGGCAGCCATCTTGGGACCAATATACATGATAGCACCTCATTAAAAAGCATTGCAGTTAATAGAAGGTTTTAAGACTTTAGTTAAATTATAAATCATTTGTTGATGGTACCATACTCATTTTAGGAATTGTAGTATGTTCTAAGGTGATTTTACCATGTGAAAAAGCCTTCTGCTGGGATATCATGAATCATGTTTGAGAGAAAACTATTTTCACATGCTTTTCCCACAGAGGTTTGGAAGGTGATCTATAAGCTAAACTGAGAGCATATTTTCTATGAATTCACATTATCTTTCTCAGTCATGTGAGAATGAAGTCTGACATTCTCAGTAAAACATGTACATCCAACAAGGGCAGAGACTGTCAGTTGATTCCTTTGTGTTCTACTGCAGCTTCCCAGAGTGTTCCAAAGAACAACTAGAGCGCTAACAGTCTTACTTATGACAAAGGTATGGCACACCTGAAGCCATCTTGGTTGGAATAAAGTGGTAACATTTAAAACATTTAATTTAAAAAGGAACAAAATGAGAGGGTTCATTTTGCCATAGAATGTATGATTAGTGCTGCAGAAAGAAAAATTAGGGCACATTTTGAGTGACTTCTCAAATCCTCTTCTATTTCATTAAAGAATTCTGACATGCAGACTGAAACATGCACTTTCAATACCAGCAGCAGACTTCCCTGGTGAGCAGTAGCTTTACTACAGTGATCTAATGAGCAACTAGAGTGCTAACATTCTGAATTTATGGCAAATGTGTGACACATCTGAATGCCTTCTTCATTGAATCAAAGTAAAAAAACTGACAGTATGCCTACTGAGGAGACTGCAGTAAATGTGGAAATTAGGAAACTTCATAACAAGTCTCCCAAGATGGCCACCGAGATGTAGCCCAAGTATAGCCCAATGACAGAAATCCCAGAGTGTTTTAAAGAACAACTAGAGCGCTAACAGTCTTACTTATGACAAAGGTATGGCACACCTGCAGCCATCTTGATTGGAATAAAGTGGTAACATTTAAAACATTTAATTTTCAAAGGAACAAAATGAGGGGGTTCATTTTGCCATAGAAATTATGACTAGTGCTGAAGAAAGAAAACTTAGGGCACATTTTGACTTCTCAAATCCTCTTCTATTTCATTAAAAAGTTCTGACATGCAGACTGAAACATGCACTTTGAATACCAGCAGCAGACTTCCCTGGTGAGCAGTAGCTTTACTACAGTGATCTAATGAGGAACTAGAGTGCTACCGTTCAGAATTTATGGCAAATGTGTCACATCTGAATGCCTTCTTGATGGAACCAAAGTAAACAAGCATTGAAAATGCAATAGGTCTCTCCCTCGTTTAAGTTAAAGCAATTCTGTTTGTAATTAGGTGGCTTTTTAGCTTTGCTTTTATTAGTGTTTTTCAAAATTTCATGTAAATAACATGCATATCTGTATATGTATGCATGCATTCATATTTGTATTTATATAGATATGCAGATTATATATATGTTTATATATGTATGTATATACATATGTATACACATACATATATATAAATGCATATATGTGCATATGTGTGCGTGTAGAGAGAGGTAGAGAGAGGTAGAGAGGTAGGGAGGTAGAGACGTAGAGGTAGAGAGGTAGAGGTAGAGAGGTAGAGGTAGAGAGGTAGAGGTAGAGAGGTAGAGAGTAGTAGAGAGAGAGGTAGAGAAAGGTAGAGAGGTAGAAAGTAGAGGATGAGTAATAGAGAGTAGAGAGTAGAGAGAGAGTAGTAGAGAGAGTAGTAGAGAGTAGTAGAGAGAGTAGCAGAGAGTGAGTAGGAGAGAGTAGTAGTGAGTAGTAGAGAGTGAGTAGTAGCGAGTGAGAAGTAGAGAGTAGTAGAGAGTAGTAGAGAGTGAGTAGTAGAGGGAGTAGTAGAGAGTAGTAGAGAGTGAGTAGTAGAGGGAGTAGTAGAGAGTGAGTATTAGAGAGTGAGTAGTAGAGAGTAGTAGAGAGTGAGTAGTGGATACTGAGTAGCAGAGAGAGAGTAGTAGAGAATGAGTAGTAGAGAATGAGTAGTAGAGTGAGTAGTAGAGAGTAGTAGAGAGTGAGTAGTAGAGAGTAGTAGTAGAGAGTGAGTAGTAGAGAGTAGTAGAGAGTAGTAGAGAGTGAGTAGTAGAGAGTGAGTAGTAGAGAGTGAGTAGTAGAGAGAGAGTAGTAGAGAGAGTGAGTAGTAGAGAGTAGTAGAGAGAGTAGTAGAGAGTAGTACAGAGTGAGTAGTAGAGAGTGATTAGTAGAGAGTAGTGGAGAAGTAGAGAGTGAGTAGTAGAGAGTAGTAGAGAGTGAGTAGTAGAGTGAGTAGTAGGGAGTAGTAGGGAGTAGTAGAGAGTGAGTAGTAGAGTGAGTAGTAGAGTGAGTAATAGAGAGCAAGTAGTAGAGAGTGTGTAGTAGAGAGAGAGTAGTAGAGGGTGAGTAGTAGAGAGTGAGTAGTAGAGAGAGTAGTAGAGAGTAGTAGAGTAGTAGAGAGTGAGTAGTAGAGAGTGAGTAGTAGAGAGTGAGTAGTAGAGAGTGAGTAGGAGAGAGTAGTAGAAAGTGAGTAGCAGAGAGAGTAGTAGAGAATAGTAGAGAGTAGTAGAGTGAGTAGTAGAGAGTGAGTAGTAGAGAGAGAGAGTAGTAGAGAGTGAGTGGTAGGGAGTAGTAGAGTGAGTAGTAGAGTGAGTAGTAGAGAGAGTAGTAGAGTGAGTAGTTGAGAGTGAGTAGTAGAGAGTAGTAGAGAGTGAGTAGTAGAGAGTGAGTAGTAGAGAGTGAGTAGTAGAGAGAGAGTAGTAGAGAGAGTGAGTAGTAGAGAGTAGTAGAGAGAGTAGTAGAGAGTAGTACAGAGTGAGTAGTAGAGAGTGATTAGTAGAGAGTAGTGGAGAAGTAGAGAGTGAGTAGTAGAGAGTAGTAGAGAGTGAGTAGTAGAGTGAGTAGTAGGGAGTAGTAGGGA
Organism: Triturus cristatus; assembly: GCF_964204655.1. Classification (NCBI taxonomy): domain Eukaryota; kingdom Metazoa; phylum Chordata; class Amphibia; order Caudata; family Salamandridae; genus Triturus; species Triturus cristatus. Next base: position 519,225,617 of record NC_140588.1, read on the forward strand.
GTAGTAGAGAGTGAGTAGTAGAGTGAGTAGTAGAGTGAGTAGTAGAGAGCAAGAAGTAGAGAGTGTGTAGTAGAGAGAGAGTAGTAGAGAGTAGTAGAGGGTGAGTAGTAGAGAGTGAGTAGTAGAGAGAGTAGTAGAGAGTAGTAGAGTAGTAGAGAGTGAGTAGTAGAGAGTGAGTAGGAGAGAGTAGTAGAAAGTGAGTAGCAGAGAGAGTAGTAGAGAATAGTAGAGAGTAGTAGAGTGAGTAGTAGAGAGTGAGTAGTAGAGAGAGAGAGTAGTAGAGAGTGAGTGGTAGAGAGTAGTAGAGTGAGTAGTAGAGTGAGTAGTAGAGAGAGTAGTAGAGTGAGTAGTTGAGAGTGAGTAGTAGAGAGTAGTAGAGAGTAGTAGAGAGTGAGTAGTAGAGAGTGAGTAGTAGAGAGAGTAGTAGAGAGGGAGTAGTAGAGAGACAGAGTAGTAGAGAGAGAGTAGTAGAGAGTAGTAGAGAGTGAGAAGTAGAGTAGTAGAGAGTGAGTGGTAGAGAGTAGTAGAGAGTAGTAGAGAGTGAGTAGTAGAGAGTGAGTAGTAGAGAGTAGTAGAGTAGTAGAGAGTAGTAGAAAGTGAGTAGTAGAGAGTGAGTAGTAGAAAGTAGTAGCGAGTGAGTAGTAGAGAGTGAGTAGTTTAATTTAAAAGGAACACAATGAGGAGGTTCATTTTGCCATAGAAATTATGATTAGTGAGGAAAAAAGAAAAATTAGGGCACATTTTGAGTGACTTATCAAATCCTCTTCTATTTCATTAAAAAATTCTGACATGCAGACTGAAACATGCACTTTCAATACCAGCAGCAGACTTCCCTGGTGAGCAGTAGCTTTACTACAGTGATCTAATGAGCAACTAGAGTGCTACCATTCAGAATTTATGGAAAATGTGGGACACATCTGAATGCCTTCTTGATGGAATCAAAGTAAACAAGCATTGAAAATGCAATAGGTCTCGCCCTCGTTTAAGTTAAAGCAATTCTGTTTGTAATTAGGTGGCTTTTTAGCTTTGCTTGTATTAGAGTTTTTCAAACTTTCATGTACATACCATGCATATGTATGCATATATGTATATGTTTGCATGAATTTATATTTATATAGATATGCAGATTATATTTATATGTTTATATATTCACTGAAAAAACCATAGGTTTCACACACCTTATAGTTACGAATTAGCATTTAAAAAACCTTGCAAATTCACTTAAAAAACCATAGGTTTCACACATGTTATAGTTAGCTGGACATTTCACTCGTAAAAAACCAATGAAATTCCCCCGTTATAGTTAGTGCAGGCAACTATAACTCACGCGACCGCAATCCTCTGCGGATGACGTCAGATATTACATCACTGTATTTAGACACTTATTTACCCATGTCTTCTTCCATTAATCTTTAGCTATACATATATTACAAATATTTATTTTTCAGAAAGACACATATGTCATCAGTGATGTAATATCTGACGTCATCAGCAGACGATTGTGGTCGCGTGAGTTATAGTTGCCTGCACTAACTATAACGGGGGAATTTCATTGGTTTTTTACGAGTGAAATGTCCAGCTAACCATAACATGTGTGAAACCTATGTTTTTTTAAGTGAATAGATATATATATATATATGTATATATATATATATATATATATATATATATATATATATATATATATATATATATATATATATATTACCTACTGGCGGTCGCCAGTAGGTAGTTATAGTTAGGACCACGTTTCCATAGGAAATCCGCAACATTCTATTTTGAATAACTTTGGCGCCGGTCGACGAATCCTCGCGAATTTTTTAAAATCGGTGGGGCGCTACGCTCCGCTCCTACCCTGAAAGTCTCGGGGGGATTCGTCAAGCGGGGGCTGAGATAAAAGGGGGGTCCCAAAACGCGTTTTTCCCATGCATTTTTCCATAGGACCTTTAGACAGGGCTACAGCCCGAACGGCTGAACAGAATTACTAGAAATTTGGCAGAGAGGTAGTCCTCAGGTCAAGGAAGTGCCTTTTGTAGGTTTGGTGTAAATCTGTTCAGTAGATTCTGAGAAAATAGTCTTTAAATCAATATATATATCTGAGCCAGCTTACGGTGCGCTTACGGTACGCTTACCGTACGCGTACGGTGGCGTGCGCGAGCGCGATTCTGATTGGCTCTTAGATCTTAGTAAACATTCGAATCGGCCGAAACCAGGAAGCGGCGGCCGCCATTTTCTCTCTCGCACTGAGAGTGATGTTTAAAATATAAAGCACAAAAACATGTAAAGGGGCTGTTTAGACAGCTCCCACACATAGCAATGTTGAGGTAGTCCCCAAAGATCCCCCAAGGCCAAAAACGGAATTTTTATATTTTCGCTAATTTCGCCGATTACGCTTACCGTACGCGTACGGTAAAAAATTATTAAAAAAAAAAAATTATCCACACTCTCCCCACCCCATGTGCAATTGGTGCCCGAAGGGCACCAATTGTGCACGGCTTATTAAAAATGAGTTAAACTAAAATATTAAAAAAAATAATAATAAAAAAAAAAATTATCCACACAAAAATTATCCATTTGTGCATGGCTTATAACATATACGAAGAATTTAAATATTACCTTTCAAAACGAAGTGCATCATATGTCCTCCATGTGCGCACAGTGCGCGAAGCGCATCGTGCGTACATGGCCCATCTAGCGTAACGTGGGCACGCGGTGCGCGTAGCGCACCGCGTGCCCACCGTGCGTGCACGGCACTAACTGCGGCACTAACTGCGTAAAGTGGGCGCGCGGTGCGCGAAGCGCACCGCGTGCTCACTGTGCGCGCACGGAACGAACTGCGTTAAGTGGGCGCGCACGCCACGAATGGCGTAAAGTAACTTAGCATTTAAAAAAACGTATAAATTCACTGAAAAAACCATAGGTTTCACACACGTTATAGTTAGGAATTAGCATTTAAAAAACCTTGCAAATTCACTGAAAAAACCATAGGTTTCACACATGTTATAGTTAGCGGTAATTTTACTGATACAAAACCAATGAAATTCCCCCGTTATAGTTAGTGCAGGCAACAATAACTCACGCGACCGCAATCTTCTGCTGATGACATATGTGTCTTTATGAAAAAAAAATATTTGTAATATATGTATAGCTAAAAATGTATGGAAGAAGACATGGGCAAATAAGTGTCTAAATACAGTATTAGCATCAGCAGAGGATTGCGGTCGCGTGAGTTATAGTTGCCTGCACTAACTATAACGGGGGAATTTCATTGGTTTTTTATCAGTAAAATTTCCGCTAACTATAACATGTGTGAAACCTATGGTTTTTTCAGTGAATATATATATATATATATATTTAATACAAATGCACCGAAGTACACCAAACCGCTGTTACTTTTATCCTCACACATGTAATACAACAAAGACACAATAAATTAATCAAATTCCCTTTGTAATCTCTCAAGAATTGACTCACAGTTGTAGCTGTATCTGATCATTCAAGTTTATTCTGATGAAGACAAGATAAAGGCAGCCGACGCATGTTTCGTCCTCCTGGACATTCTCAAGGCTTATCCCTAAAACTGTTTACAAAGCATTTTTGAAGCAAGGTGATTGTTCTCAGCCTGTGGCACATATCTACACTGACTCATCATGGTCAAAGCGCTCATATGACGCGATTTTCTCGTGTGCATTGACAAATAAGGAAACGTTTTAATGGACAAAATGAGCCATAATTATCGTTAATGTATTTTGCAACAACACCAAGGATCACACAAACAGCGTGAATATATAAATTCCAAGTTTTGGCGGTTGCACAATCATTTGAAGAAGGAATTAGAATCAGACTTTTCTTCAAAATTGAAGTCCTGATTGCAGTCAGATTGCTTAAGAACTGCTTTTTCTCAACTTAGGGTTAAGCTTGATATCAAAAGCAAAATATCGCGAAACGGCACAAAATCTCCGCGATCACGCGACATTACCGTGATCGCGGAGATTTTGGTGTGCTGATTAATGCGTTACTGAATTTGACCTTCAACTCGAGCACCTGCTTTATTTATAATTATATCTGTAAGACTTACAGATATAAATAAAGCAGGTGCCCGAGTTGAAGGTCAAATAAAAGTGCTTCGGGTTGGGTTTTAATTTTTGTGACAGGAGCATCGTGCCAGAATGAATCCTGCCCCGCATATTTACCCAAGAAGAAGCCACCGTTTTGTGCAATACCTCTACTCAACTCGAGTACTTTCTACTGGCTAATCAGTAAGTGCTATCTCGTTGGGTAAATGTATAGTGCTTTTCCTACACTTCAGCTGCGTAAAGGGCCAGAAGAGTTGTCTCCAGTGGCAATGTGTGTCTGTTACTTTGCCACCGCGCCAAAAGGCACTAGGGTCCCTTGAGTGAGGTGTCCATCATAGCGGTAAATGGGCGGGAAGAAGTTGCATAAAGCTAGTGTTTTTGGAGCGGGGCCTAACGGGCGGAGCTTCTAGGCCAGTTCACATGCCTCTTGTTTATAAAGGGTCAGAGCAGTGTCTCTGAGGCAGACAAGGAGAAGGAACCGCCTTGGCACAGGAACTATACGAGGATTGCGCTCGAGTAAATCAAGGATGCAAAGACCCCCATCAAGGATTACAGCTATCATTTCAGGGTGGAAATGGAGAGAAGGCACATATGCTTAACCACGCTCACGAATTCTACACGAGGATTGCGCTCGAGAAAATGAAGAATGCAAAGACCACCATGAAGGATGTGTGTCTGTAACGGCGCCGATGGCCCTAGGGTCCCTCGAGCCAGCTGTCCATCATAGTGGGGGAAAGGGCGGGAAGACGTTGCCCACCGCTGGTGTGTGGGGCGGGGCCAAACGGGCAGGGCTTCCATGCAGTTCACATGCCTCTTCCAGAGACCGATCAGAGCAGCAGACAAGGAGACAGAACCTCCTGGTGTCAGGAACTACAAGGGGATTGCGCTTGAGAAAGTCATGGCTGCACAGAGCTCCACCAAAGATCAGAGCTAATTTTTGACGGTAGATATGGGGAGAAAAGCACACCTGCCCAGCCTCGACCTAGCTCCCGAATGTTTTGTGCTGAATAATGCGTTACTGAATTTGAGCTTCAACTCGGGCCCCTGCTTTATTTATATCTGTAAGTGCTTCCTGTTGAGGTTTAATTTTTGTGACAGGACTCATTCAAGGTGACAATTTCCGTTCCCTCGTGGATCGCGGAAATTTCGACATTTTCGCGTTCCGCGCGGAACGCGAAAATGTCGAATTGTCGCAATTTCCGCGAGCAGAACGGAAATTTTTGCCCACCCCTACTTGTGACCCAGCCCTGCAGCCACTTAAACTACCCCAGCCAATGATAAATGTTTCACCCGCTAGAAACACTTTGATTAGGCAGTCGGGACTACCTAAAGCAGAAGGAAACAGTTACTTTGTTTTGTCCATCCACATTAGGCCTAAAGGCACCCAGAGGCAACGTCAAGAGTGCAGGATCACTATCCTCATATGCAAAAGACTGTGACCCCAGATGTTGGGGCACTTCCAAGTTGGAGAAATGTTTCACCCCATGCAGAGGTGCGAGCCACAGCTGCTCCTGGCAGCCAGCCGTGGGTACACAAAAGGCCCAATGTGACTCTTCGGGTCCAGTCACAATGTTACCAACAGCAGAGTACCTTGCGGAGTTGGTTTGGGGAGAGGGAGCCAGTGACCTTGGACTGCAGCCACAATGTCAGGCACTGTCGTCCTCCTGATCTGGAGGTCATAGAGAGTCTAGGCTTCTGGCTCAGGTCCCATGAATCAGCAAACGTCCCCCAACACCCCTCAGACACAACACGCTATGAGGTGTGAGCTAGCACTGGTATCCAGTCGCAAGCTCAGGTGCATTGGACTCGGCTAACTTTCTCAGAACACCTCAAAATCCCCATGTTACAGAATCCCAGGATGGCAACTGATCTTTACAAGCCCCCACCTCTGCACAGTGTGATTACTGCATACGTCAAGATGGTCCAGGGCCTGGGAAGAGGTAATTAGCCAGAGGAAGGAGGGGTGCGGCCAGCCAACATGGAGGTGTTCGAGCTCTTCAGTAAGTTTTTTCAGTGGGTATTCAGTGGAAGCAGTGGACATTGTGGAGTATCTCACTACCTTGATGAATTTTTATTTGATGGCACACGAGTGTCAGGTGACTGTCTCCAGGTGTTGAGTCATTTTGAGGCCTTAGCACAGGATTTCGGGGTGCCTTTGGATCCTGAGAAGACAAGAAGGGCCTAGTGTTATGTTGACGTTCCCAGGCATTGAGCTGGACTCGGTGGGGTGGATGGCTTGTCTGCTGAGGGAGAAAGGGGAGGAGATCCAGGTTTTTCTTTAGCATGGATTGGGGACAGGAAGATTAAGCTGAGGGTGGTACAGAAACTGTTGGGTTTCCTGAAATTTCCATGCCAGGTGGTAAGAGCAGGGAGGAATTTTTGCAGGCGTCTTAGCATAGCCATGTGAGGGGTGGTTTTGCTGCACCACAGGGTGCAAATCTCTGTGGGGGCATGAGTGAACCTGTGTGTTTGGCAGATTTTCCTGGATGAATTCAATGGTGTGTTTTTGAACTTTTTGGAGGAGAATACGCTGTGGCATGTCCAGATATTCTTGGATGCAGCTGGGGCTCTGGGTTTTGGTCTTTTCTGGGGCGGGAGAAGGTGTGCTGAGAATTGGCCGCCACATTGGTTGAGTCAGGGACGGAGTATTGCCTTCTAAAAGTTTGTCCTGCTCTGGCCGTTTGGGGCAGTGAGTTTAGAACAGGACGGTACATTTCCATGTGGACAACATGACTGTGGGAAATCTGGTAAATAGGCAGAAAGCAAGGGCATTTTCCGGTTGCGATTTTTTGGCTATGTATGTGCTGGGTGTTTTTTGGGGCGCTACGGAACTTTTGGGTACTGCTCACCTAGGAGGGATGATGTATGATAAGATACGCTTAGAGCAGGTGAGGTTGGGTATTTGCCTAAGGCCGGGCTAAGACAGATCAGGCAGGCAGGGGGAGATGGGTGTGGCTGTGTGAGGGCAGTAGCAGTGAGGTCTGCCCTGTCCGGGAATGGCACTGTTTCCTCTTGTTGCCAGGTAAATGTTTATTGGGCATCTTTTCTCATGCAGAGGGCAGCAGGGTCACCGCTTTTCATTTGTTGGCAGTTTTGCTCATGGTGTTGCGCAGGCTTAGTAGAGACCTGACTAGGTTTGGTATGCATTCTTTCCGGATTGGGGCAGTGATGGCTGCATTGCACATGGGATGATTTTGGGGAAGGATTCGTCAAATTGGCAGGTGGAGGTCGAGGTTGCTGCGAGCTTTATGTGCAAAAGTAGTAGGGTTTCTCTCTCTGTCGGTGGGATGGGGGTAATTTTTCAGAGTGCATAAATCTACAAAGATATATCTTTGAAAGTAGAAGTGTGTGTACTCTCAACAAGATCCTTAAGCCTACAACTTTTGTAGACTTTTATGCAAGTTTGTATCAGCAAATGTACATTATGCTGAACTTCTGATCACTTTTTGAGAATCAGATCCATCAGATATATTATGAATATCGTATGATAAAGCAGTTGGGTACCTACGATATGCTCGCTTTGGTTGAGCAGGGAACTCAAATTCTGTCAATCTTGTTGCATGTGGTAAATTTGCATAGTGTGTTAGGAAGGGAAAACATTGCATTTCTATAAATCTGCCTATTTCTTAAACAAACCTCTGTGATTGTGGAGTGATTCACAAAGATTTTGTTGTGAGTTACTCTTGTGGTACTCATGGCATTCTCCTGAATTCCAGGGGAAAGCCAGGAGTAAGGTCGGCACATTCCTGGTTTACTCCTAGAATTCCAGAGTAAGCCAGGAGTACTACAAAAGTAAGGGTGCCATTTAGAATTGCACACCCCACCAATTGACAGATGTCCTTTCTGAGCTATACAGGGGTATACACCCCACCTTGGGTGGGCCCTATATCTGTCTCAGATATCCTGGATCTGCCAAACTCTGAATAATCACTTAAGGGGTTGATGGCAAGTTGGGTGGGGCAGTATCTATTAATGGGACACCCCTCTTCCACAGCTGGATTTGTGGTCTCACACTTGGATTTCCTTGGTGTTGATACTCCAGACTGAATTTGACTTTGGGACTGGGCTGTTGGAGCAGGTGGCCCGGGTACCTGCCATGCTTCCTTTACAGGATCCGTCTGGCTAGGTCACATCTTTCCTTTTCTGTTGCACCTTCACCATACGTAATACACTCACCCACAACAGCCCAATTGCTCCCATTTACCACCTATTCAGAGCATGTGGAAAATGGATTTATTAATTCCAAGGAACTGGGAATTCCTTGTGGAGGTTCATGCAGTTATTCAGCATCTCTTAGGATTAACTTGCAAAAGCTGGGGTTATGTGGGGGGCGGGTACCAGCAGGAAAAAGTATTCTTGACTGCATGGTATCTCTGCATGGAATTACTTGAAATCAGGGTGGAAGTCACATCTATTTACTGGAAGGATCTTTGTGAGTCAAGCTCCGTGGCTGTAGAGTTTATTCAAAATGGAATAACCCTTTTTATTTTTAAACACCAACCAACCATTCAATTGGGTACGTGACGTTTTAATTTAAATGTATTTATTAACAAATTGCCTGAGAACTGGTTAATTCTTTTGCTCCTGCAAATTGGAATATACGTGAAAGGTTTAATTCTTCATCGCAAATCATCAAAACCTGCCACGTTTTCCAATTAATTATCAACCTTTGGCAACACTTAAAAAATTCAGATGAATGTTTCTTGCAAATATGTATATGTGTTCACTGTCATTATTGGAATGTTATGCAGGGAGGGAATTGGTGTGAATTATTTACAAGACAACAAATACCAACAATTTGTTGTTTAGAAAAGAGTCTCTTTTATACAGCTCTACAGATCTAAAACACTCTCATAAGAAAAGTCGATTGTAAACGTGTTTTGCATGCACATTTCTATCTGGGATGGAAAATATATTTAACTGTTGATTTGAACATATGGACAATGAGTATGGGAGTCCAAAGGTGTGAATATGGAAACATTTTAAAGTATCTTCACCCAAACCAGCTGAGTAAATTGTGACGTGGGTTGGCAGATAAATCCACCAAACATCATATGGCATGCTGACGTTTGAGCCAGGACAAGCATGCAGTATTTTAAAATGATGGGGGATGTTGGGAACGTGTAGTACACTCCCTAGAATAGCTACTAGAGCACTGCATAACATAGAGAGGAGAGAGAACACAGCGTGCAATGTAGCACAATTTCCACTTGGGACTGGATTCACATAGACCTTGATTTCCAAAAACAGACAGAAATGTTCACACGTTATGCGTGTGAAGGGTACTTAATAACCTTCCTTTCCCAAATGGTTGGCAATTATGTCTGTTATTATGAACAGTACTGTGTGCATGGGTTTTACTACTGAAAGATATCTGTGACTGCTTCCATAGCCCTAAATGTGTGTATTTTATGAATATGCATTAAAACTGCCGCTTTATGATTAAGAATTGTACCCATTTTTGACTAACTAAAAAAATATCTTTAGTCTCTAACTGGTTCTTTTTTTCTCCACCCCTTTGAATACTAAAGTAACTGGTGCTTTTTTGCCCATTCTCTATAGCGGTTTGGGGCTGGATGCAATTCAAGCACTGGGAGGATATGCAGTGCTGAGCCCTGCTGAAGGTCCAGGGCATATTAGGAAGCCTTCTGTCTAGGCCTAGGCAGAGTTTGCGTAGCCGGGCAGCGTTTGCTACTCCAAACTCCGTGAAGTTGTAAAAATACTCTGCCTTGCTAAGCGGAGTTCTGGGATAAGGTGTAGTTCCTTTGACCCGCCAGTTTACGTGACATTAACATCATACGTCAATGCCACATGCGTTCTCAGGTGGAAATCTGGTGTGTACTGCACCATGCGGTTCACATGGGGGCGGATATCTTTTTTCTCACTCTGTTTATGGTGCTGGGCCTGCTTTTTCATCCTTTCACATTCTATTCAATCCATGTCTTATAAGTCTCTTTTCCCCTCATTATGATTTATTATCTTAGCTTTTGTCTTCGGGGGTGTGTATTTTACATTTCTTCTACTTTTTGTGTTTTTTTGTGAGTTTTGAACTTTTTAATTTTGTTGCTTTACCACCTTTTTTTACTTTCCTTAGTTCTTTTTCATGATTCTTTTTTTTCTCTCTACCCCCCCCCCCAGTGCCATGGCAGAGCAGGGTGCAAAAAAAGGGCAGTAGTCCCTTTTTTTACAGAAGGTGGTGCCAGGAAGGGGTACAGCCCTGTGCCTTGTTTTCAGAGGTGGAGGTGGCAATGATGGTCTTTTATGTTCAGCCCAATCTCCCCTCCACCATGGCAGGAGGTGACAGGCCTGGGTCCAGGTACGGACTTATGGAGCACCGGAAACATTGGGCGAGGGTGTGCCGAGCAGTGTTAAGCTGTGCTCGGGTCTGGAGCACCAAACACAAGCTGATGCACAGGTGGTCCAACGTCCTGGGCCAAGACCAGGACCTACTCAACCTGCTGGAGTGGAAACCATTAGGCTCAATGAGTAATTATTATTATTATTATTACTAGTGTTCTATGCTATTGCTAATATTGTTTTTCCCAATAGCAAGCATGCTGCTCACACACTGGTAAGTTAATATTACCGGCACTACCTAATCATGCTTGTTGGTGCTCACTTGGGCTGATTATGTAAGCAGTAATGCAGAGACTTCTTTGTCCTGTCACTAAGATAGTGGTAGTTAGCATAAGAAATTTAGTGAAGCGCATCCTCTGGCTTCAGTTCTTAGAGCCTTTATTTTTTTGTAGCTCGTACAGTGTCAAGCAGCCAATTTGGTCCATGCATGGCTCCATCTATACAGTGAATTGTCCCTTCAAAGTGAGTTGAGAGATTGCGAATGAGAAGAGAAGCAAACATCGTTCATTTCAATTTATTAGTAATTCCAAAATCTAGTTTACTAAATTTGGAATGGGGCTAGGTAGGTTTAGAAGATAGGAAAGGACGTCTCCGGTACTACTAGTCAATCTGATTTAGAAAAGTTCAGATGTATTGCAATTGCCTTTTTCATCCCAAAAATATTTTTGGAGAGATTATTTTATTTACCACCAATCTTTTTTTGTCTTTAAGTCTTACATCAGCATTCAGGGGCAAGAGGAGGGCTGAGGCGTGTGAGGGAGCTGCTGGAGGTGCCTCCTTAAGTTCCTCTGCCAATGGCTCTGCCGGCTCCAGTAAGCCCTCCTGTTGTTAACATTATTATTTATTTTCCTAACTTTTACCACTCCTCATTTTGAATTATTATTTCTACCCGTTTCCTAATTTGTTTTCCAAATTCTCTTTGATCTATCCATTTCTAAATTCTTGTTATCCCAGAGTCATCCTATTTACTTACTTTCTATAGTTCAAGTTTCGGTACTTTACTTAAAACTGTCTCAGTACTAGTCTGTCTGTAGCTTCCTTTCTTTTGCTTTGTCAGTCAGCTTTCCCCCTCCCCTTATATATTTTGGGAACTGCCTACTGGTGGTACTTTAAGACTCAGAGAACCCATTGGTTACATACTACTTCTCTGCTGTGACGATTGCATGCCCAAGTAAGGTATTCTTCACATGTTTGTTGAGATGAGAAGGCTTTCTTTTACTTGCTCCTGCTCAATCAGTAAAATTAGAGAGTGGCCCTGGTCACGTTGGATACCCCAAAGTTGTCAGCAGTCGGTGATGACTGTGCACCATGGCTAGAAGGAAGTATGAGGAGGATGGCCCCTTGCATTTGCCAAGAAGACCATAAGTACTGTTGTCCACTATTTTATTTCTTTAAAAAAAACTCAGATTCCATAATAGATCTGACACTCTATTACAGTTTGTTTTAAGGCTTTTCAAAAATTGCCACCAACAAAATACCCAACCTAATATTTTGATCAAAGATACTGTAATCGAATTGTAGTGATGTATGTGGTTGTATTTTACTGTTAAATGTGCAATGTTTTTTCTAGCCGCACCGGCCACCAGTGCCGGGGCCAGCAGTGACGGCACCGGCCAGGCAACAGATGCAGCAGCGAAACAAGTGGGTGAGCCAGCGGCTGGGGTTGGATGTGGTAAGTCATATTGCAATCTTATTGACAATGTATTATATACGCACTGCAAGAGTGTACTGTTGACTTGTGAACAGTTGAACACACCCCTCTTTAGCAGATACAGCAGGAATTGAGTAATGGCCTCTTCTATCTGCAACTCAGCAGACAAAGGTTTATAAAGACCTTCAACTATGATGGGGTGATGGAAAAGGGAAAGAAGAATGGAAGGAGAAAGGATGAGTGAAGTATAATATGATTGAAAGCGAAGGATGTGTGGGTGAAAGGATGCCTATAGGTGGCTGATAGGATGCATGGGTGGGTGAAGGATGGATGAAAGAAAATACGGGGCAAAGGATGCCTGCCTTGGTGGGTAAAAGTGTATGGATGAAAGGATGCCTCCCTGAGTGGGTTAAAGGGATCCTCTGTGGTTTTGGTGGGTGAAAAGATGCATGGGTGAATAAACATATGTTGGTGAAAAGAGCCATGTTTGAATGGATGGATGGGTGGATATATGGATAGATGGATGGATGTTTTTCAGTGCTGAAGACTGGATGAGGGGGGAACAACCTTTACAACGCAACTTTTACAATGCACTACACTTACAACGCATTTTTTACAACGCACAATCCATTACAACGCATGGCATTACAACGCAGGACACTACAACGCATTTTTAAAAACTACCTTTACAACTCATTCCATTACAACGCATACTACCATTACAACGCATACCACTACAACGCATAATATAGTAATTTTTACCCCTATACTATCCAACACTTACCCTACTGTTGCACCCCCTGGAGTTAGAATAGTAATTTTTACCCCTAAACTATCCAACACTTACCCTACTGTTGCACCCCCTGGAGTTAGAATAGTAATTTTTACCCCTATACTATCCAACACTTTCCCTACTGTTGCACCCCCTGGAGTTAAAATAGTAATTTTTACCCCTATACTATCCAACATTTACCCTACTGTTGCACCCCCTGGAGTTAGAATAGTAATTTTTACCCCTATACTATCCAACACTTACCCTACTGTTGCACCCCCTGGAGTTAGAATAGTAATTTTTACCCCTATACTATCCAACACTTACCCTACTGTTGCACCCCCTGGAGTTAGAATAGTAATTTTTACCCCTATACTATCCAACACTTACTCTACTGTTGCACCCCCTGGAGTTAGAATAGTAATTTTTACCCCTATACTATCCAACACTTACCCTACTGTTGCACCCCCTGGAGTTAGAATAGTAATTTTTACCCCTATACTATCCAACACTTACCCTACTGTTGCACCCCCTGGAGTTAGAATAGTAATTTTTACCCCTATACTATCGAACACTTTCCCTACTGTTGCACCCCCTGGAGTTAGAATAGTAATTTTTACCCCTATACTATCCAACATTTACCCTACTGTTGCACCCCCTGGAGTTAGAATAGTAATTTTTAACCCTATACTATCCAACACTTACTCTACTGTTGCACCCCCTGGAGTTAGAATAGTAATTTTTACCCCTATACTATCCAACACTTACCCTACTGTTGCACCCCCTGGAGTTAGAATAGTAATTTTTACCCCTATACTATCCAACACTTACCCTACTGTTGCACCCCCTGGAGTTAGAATAGTAATTTTTACCCCTATACTATCCAACATTTACCCTACTGTTGCACCCCCTGGAGTTAGAATAGTAATTTTTAACCCTATACTATCCAACACTTACCCTACTGTTGCACCCCCTGGAGTTAGAATAGTAATTTTTACCCCTATACTATCTAATACTTACCTTAAATGCAATTTAATATTATGCGTTGTAATGGTATGCGTTGCAAAGGTAGTATGCGTTGTAATGGAAATGCGTTGTAAAGGTAGTTTTTAAAAATGCGTTGTAGTGTCCTGCGTTGTAATGTCATGCGTTGTAATGGATTGTGCGTTGTAAAAAATGCGTTGTAAGTGCATGCGTTGTAAAAGTGTGCGTTGTAACGACATACATCCGGATGAGGGAATGTAAAACTTAAACAGTTATCAAAGCCAAGGGTGAAGAATAATAATACTAGAAGATCAATGCAATGATAAATGGAAAAATCATTGGAATGAAGAAGAAGCAAGGGACTAGGGTGCTCCTCTGGAGTGACGTTCTTCTCACCAACTTTACTTGGTAGGAATGGTTTTATCAAGGTTTTGCTTCAAAGTATTGGGGTAGTATTTCAGAATCACCCTTGATTCACAGTTGTTTTCAAGGGCAACATATTTTATGCATATTCCTACCTATCCACCCATCATCAATCACCTCCTTTCCTCCTTACACATGGCATTTCGTCAGTGACACCCATGGTGATCTAACGGCTGCATGGTTACATCGGCGGCACTGCATTGCTGGCTGTGCAATGTGCATCTGCCTCAGTTAATGTGTAGGTCCACTTACAAATTTCATGGCCATGCGAAAAATAGCAGTGCTTTCCTTCACTCCAGGTGTCCACTCAGTCACTTCCTAGTACATAACCCCTTTCCTAAATTCCTTCTGTCCCAGCCTTGTGTAAAATTCGAAAAAAGCATTCTTTGCATGCGCCGCATTCCTCTGGCCAAGTGATATATTTTATTATGGCTTCCATAATTGATTACATCTGCTCACATTTTTCCCTTTCAACATTTGCTGAACAAAGTGACTCACTAATAGGAAAAGCTTGGGCACGCGACTCACTAATAGCAAACGCTTGGGCTCTTGGTGATGATGATCAGTGAAACAAAGCAAATCTATTTTGTTGGATAAAATGTAATGTCAAAGTGTTGTAATGGAGAGTTAGGCCAGGGAGTAAAGTGGGACTATGAGTAAGTGCCTTTTGCATTTCACAAATGGGGTAGTCTGTGACAAACATGCCACATACAATATATTGTTCCTTAAGCCTTTTCCTGTACCATAATGCCAGCTGAGCTAGCATCCCTCCATTAATTTAGCTCAACAAGAGAGAGAAGAATACTTTTGTACTCCATATTGCATAATGTCTGTAACTCCAATCACATCAAAATCAAATTGCTCAAGGATACCAGCAAATATACTGCTACTGTGCCTCTACATATTTTTATGTGTTTTGCTAAGAGCTTTGTGCACAATTTGTCTTATTTCTTTCTTGATATAGTGACTCCTGCTGATCAGACACCTAACAGGCAGGTGATAGCAGCTCCGTCCCAGCAGAGGAAACTGGAGGCCATCAGGGCCCAATACCAGCTGTTGGTGGTCCTGGAGGAGGGGGAGGCAGCAGCAGCTACAGATGTCCTGGGCCCCAGACTCCAGTGCCTCCAGTACAATGTTGCTGGAGTCCGATGGCAGCCGCCTTCCGCCATTCCATCACAGCTGCTCCCACATATTTCTGTGCATTTAAGCGCTACATCATGCACAGGCTGGTGCGTATGGAAGACAGACAGGAGGAACAGATGGAGAGGCACATGAAGTCCATGAAGAAGCTCTTAGTCTCCTTTTCTGCCCCTTTTTTAATGTTTTTTTTGGTGGGTGGGACTTGTTGTGGGGAGAGGGTGGGAATGTGGGAGTTGGCGCATTTTTCAGATTTTCTTTATGGTCAATTTCGTTTTGGGACTTTACTTTGGACAATACTTGGAAAATTGGGTGGGGACAGGGGCCAGGGGTGGGCCAGTTGTGGGATCATTTATAATGCATTTCTATAGTTTTACATTATGATTTGTTGGGGGTGTTACTGTTTTACTTCACAGTGCTGCCTGCTTTAATAATCTGCTGATAGTGTAACAACAAAATGGATTTGTGATACCCTCCCTTGTGTTACTTCTCTCTCCTCCTAATCTCTGCAATCTGAAAATATATTAACCCCAAAGGACTGAGGGTGGGAGGGTAAATTTCATTGTATATAGATTGCAATTAAACAATCAACGACAGTTCTCTTACCTGATTAGATTAAGTGAGGGCTGCATGGTCCCACTGTTCCATGGTGGTGGTAGAAGTTGCATTCTAGCACAGCAACAGTCAAGGCATCAAAAGCGAGGTTCCACTCTCTCCTAGGAGAGCTCAAACTGTAGGATAAGGACTAGTCGTAGCAGGGAGCTAACTAACTTGAAATAAAAACGAAGTTAAAGCCGTTACTATATACAAGGTTTAAAAAACATTTAGACAGTCATCAGACTAAACTACTAATACACAAGAATAGAGACAATAGAGGAAATATGATAAATAATGCTAAATTGATTTATTCAGATCAATAATGAGCTAGTAAAAGTTAGGAAATGACGTGAACTCGAACTACGAAGTGAACAAGGGTAATCTTTGATGCAATACAGTGCCTGAATGATGATGCTAGCAATGATGTTCCTCTGAAAATATCGAACACTGTTTTTATGCGTGGATGGGCAAATAAGAATATATGGTCAGTGTGGGCTATACTTAGAGCTTAGAGCAAAAAACAACAACAACCAGCAAGAAGGCATGGCCACAAACACAAAACACATGCAGGCCTATGGCAAAAGCACACTGACTGCCTACGCAAAATCGCCACCAGTCACATGGTCACAAGAAACAACAAGCAGGAGGCCTGGAAAACAAAGAACACATGCAGGCCTATGGCAAAAGTGCACTGGCTGCCTACACAAAATTGCCACCGAACACATGATTTAACAGCAAGCAAGGAGGCATGGTCAAAACAAGAACACATGCTGGTCGATGGCAAAAGCACACTGGCTGCCTACCCAAAATGGCCGGCTGCCACATGGTCACAACAAAAAGCGGGAGGCCTTGAAAACAAAGAACACATGCAGGCCTATGGACACTGACCATTTAAAATAGTCCCTGGCCACATGGGGAACAAAGCCCAATAGCGGCCTATGGCAAACACACATACCAGCCAGACAAAGGAGGCATTGGTAACACAGGTAGTATTAATTCAGCAATGCCAAAAATGAAAATTAACAAGGCTAAACAACACACATCCTCCAGAGGTATTACACTAGCTAAACACTGTTTGCAGGAAGAAAAGAATATGTGAAATACCACAAAAATGAATGCATTTTGTATTTTAATCCAAATCCATCCATGGCTTAAATGATGTTTCAATCCAACAGACACCACAGAAACAATTGTTTCATGCACCCATGGCTAGCACAGGGCCTTTTCTGGGTAGAAGGCCCTTGGCAGACTAGGCCAAATAGTTAATTAAATCAATATTGCAAACTTATAAAAGAAAAATATGGAGAAAATGTAGTGAGCTGTGCAACATTTTTCCTTTATAAAAGAAGAACAATTACTTACAAACATATAACTATTCCCCTACTGAAACTACAGGCCACCCATCACAATAAATCTAATGGTATATGCAGCAGACGCAAAGATTGATCCTTCCAGCTCCAAAATTCAAATGAAAAGTGATCAGGAGATGGACAAAGCACTGGGAGGAGCTTGTTGGACAAGAACAGGAAGTCGGAGACTCTGGGGCACTTCGTTCAAGTTTTTTTTTTAAAAAGGACTCCTCACATGAAAAAAATGACACCAAAGGTCCATTTGACGTGTTTTTTTTTACTGTAAATCGTCATTTTGGGAACATTTTAATGCGTTTCGAGGACAGAATCCTCCCCAGAATGCAGCTGCGGTAGATCCTGCGTACGGCAGAAAACTACCACCGGGAGCCCTGGTACGCCCGAATAACATGTTGCCAACCACAAAATCTCGTGGGAGCATGCGACCAGCTAGAAAATTTGTTGGTACTTGCTAGCGGCTCTAAAGATCTCAGGGGTGATCGCCTGGCAAGTCGCTCCAGCACGCAAAAGGACATTTCAAGT
The DNA here is from genome assembly GCF_964204655.1 of Triturus cristatus. Taxonomy (NCBI): domain Eukaryota; kingdom Metazoa; phylum Chordata; class Amphibia; order Caudata; family Salamandridae; genus Triturus; species Triturus cristatus. The sequence goes on from NC_140588.1 coordinate 519,243,503, forward strand.
GCGCTAACAAGAAAAACTCCACTCCGTTGCAGAGTGCAGAGTTTATCGGTAACTCCGAGTTCTCCACAGAATGCAGAGTTACGGAATTCTGCAAACTCCACGAGCTGAACGTTTTACACCCAGACCTACTCCTGTCCCACACAAGGTATCCCGGCTGCCTTCTTTTGAAAGAAGGGTTCTACAGACCTCCAATCAGGGCCTCCTTAGCCAGCTGTGAGGGCCTCAGGAGCAGTATGAAGGTAAGTTTAAATAAAACTATTTTATTGACTTTTAACATGCAAAGTGAGAGGCGACATCGTACACTCATCACAAAACACAATACCATCTACAGTGGAACAACAGAGCAGCACAGCAACAGTGCAGAGAAATATGACATGTGACAAAATACCATGGGTTACTCCGCAAGACCTGCCCACCTTATCCCAGGTGTGCCTCCACTGTGTTGTTGCTGCAGTGGCATTTGTCTCCGAAAGTGGACCAAGGTCTGTCTTGGCAGGGTTCAAGCACAATACCCCAGAGTACTGACCACTCCTTCTTTATTTTATAGTGTTTTTGGGGGCACCCTCTAGCCAAGTATATCAGGCGCTCGAGTCCCATGCAGTGGTCAACGCCCTTAGTCCATGTTTCCACCAGAGGGGACGATGTGTCCTTCCACGCTCTCGCAATATCCGGATTAGCAACAAGCAGATCCAGCCAAAGCAAGGCCCTCGGATATCTATTGCCCCCAAAGTCATCAGTGATATAAGTTTATGGTCCTTGGGAATAGGCCAGCCCAGTACTCCCTCTAACTGTCCCAAGACCCCGTTCCAGAAATGAGAGAGTGTGGGGCAGTGGCAGAATGTATGGGGTAGATCCTCCTGCAGGTCGTCGCATCTCAAACAGTTCCCTGCGGCCATCAGGCCCATGCGACGTAGACACGCCTTAGTGAGCTAGACCCAATGAAGCACCTTCAGCTGTATCAGTCTAAATTGGGGAGGTTAAAACCGCCTTCATGGGGGCCTCCAAAACTTCCTTCCAGTCATCATCATCCAACTAACCGAGATCCTGATAGCAAGTTCTAAATATCCTTCCCTGTTGTCATTGAATTAGATTAGTCATGTCAATGTTGTGATCATTCCAGATCATGATTCATGAAGTGTCAAAATGATGAATATGTTGTGATACATACTCAAGTTTGCCATTTCTTCTGGTTTCAAGCTACACAATACTTACTGGCACATAGTATCATCAGGTCATCATGGACAAACAACTTTCTGATATTTCTTTGGCAGTACATTGTGCAAAGATCACATTAAAAGTATGCCTGTGTCCTAAACGTCACAGATCATATACACTTAACACATGAAAGGCAGTTCAGTCATATAATATGGGATTCATATATATCTCATGGAATATTCTCACACAAACCTTTGTCAGTGCTTTACACTATTAAAGGGATGATTCATGGGTTGGGGCTACGTGTGAGTCTATTCCAGATTTTAACATATAATTTACCCAGAGGAGAAAGAACATCCACTCAGGAAAATCAACATGAGCCAAGAATTCAAAGTGCAAACTATGAAGGTTTATTAAACTAAGGATCTATGAAGAACGCAAAAGGCCTTGGTTTTTCGTATAACATTGTGGCTGTTATTTCCTTATTAGAATCATATGTGCGTATTAATATGAGACAATTGCAATTGAATGAAAATGCTGGAATATACAGAACTATGTTTGCTGACATATGCTAAATTAGGTACCAACTGGGTCTCGACTCCATTTTATATTAACATGGCTGCCATTTTATAATTTTTACTAAGTATTTATATTTTTCCATTGATATTGCACTGCTTGTTTTGTAACCATATGTTCTCCTCAAGCAACTCTGGAGGAAGCCTTTGGATACTTTTATTCCTGCTCGCACACTGTAGTCTGTGCTCATGAGTCTTTTCATTATTCATGTAACCACATTCCTCTGACACCTCGGATGACATTAGGTGAGAAGAGGAAAAATAATTATTCATATAGGGGATAATGTTAGAATGAAGGTGTTATCTGAATTTTTATAACTCTGAACTGTGATATGTTATAGATTTTATACATTTGCTTACCTCATGCAGACTATGCAATTACTATTGCTGTCTATTGTGAAATTTGGGAGTGAGCCAGACTCTTTTCCAAGCCTCTAGGGATTCTGCCCAATCCGTAGTAAATTTACTATGCATTATGGACTTAGTCAATTTTTCAGATGTTGCTTAACACTGCTGAGAGCCCTCATAGCAATTGATTTCTGTGTCTTTTGAGTTATTTATTGAGACTACTATATGTTCATTTTTCTGTAATACTTTAATAAACCTTCATGATTTCTATACTTGCTAATCTCAAACTTCCCTTTTGAATCATGCTTTAATATTGACTGTTTTGTGAAATACTTTTTTGAATCTAATCACTATGGACATATTGCCTCATCCAATGAAAATTCATGAAAATTGAGGTTTAACATCTCTGATTCTGCAAACCGTGGGAGAACCGAATAATGTGTGCAAATTTTAGGGTACGGTTTTGCTCCCACAACCTTACTTGGTACCTAGGTCACTAAGTCATGATATTGCTGCCTATGCCTAGACCAATGGACCTTTATAGGTCCAACACAAGTATGAAATACCCCCCACCCTTGGAATCAGGAGCAGAGGTGCCACAAGTTAATGGGGCTCTTTTTACTGAAAAAGCTATCCATAGTGATATATGCAGATAGTTCAATAATGTCAGAACTAGTACACATAGTTACATTATCACACTCTCCTACAGTGAAACATATAGTAGAAAAACAGCTAATTAAAAAAGGAGACAATAATTATGTTCAAACTTTGAAAACTTTAATGAGTAACGGTAAAACTCACACTACTATTCTGGCTGTTAAGCCAAAAAAAGGACAAAATAACAGGATTACCAATAATAAAGCCTCAACAGTAAGAATCCTTTGGACAATACATTTATCATCATTAAATGATCTTTAAATAGTCTAAATTCTTTGGTTAGATAATTTGTTCTTACTGGTAAAGATACATCTACAAACTCACTTTTAATCTCAATGGTAATGTCTCTTGGCACACAAAGGTACATTTGTAACACATAGATTCATAGTACATCATGTGCCTGTGTTTATTTTAGAGTAAAGTAGCCTCAGCATCACCATGGCTGGTAGTAAATAACTTGGACTCACTGGAAAATCTCTTTTTTAATTTAGTCCTAGGATCTCATGTTTATTCCCTGTAAATCTCTCATTTCTCCTGGGGATTTTCATGTGTTATTAGCCCTAAATTTATTGTGCACTAAAGATTTGGCTACATTTTTTTATTTATTTATTTTATTTTATTTGATGAGTTTTATATAGCGCTGGCTAGACCCGGAGGTATCAGAGCGCTTTACATGAGGTTACATGGTAGCAAAGTTACATCAGTTACAAGTTGCACATTATTCCTAGAGTAGACACATGGGAGAAAACAAGAGGTTATACAATAATATGAGTTATTAGCATGTAAAATAGCCAGGCGAACACATTTTAACAGGTAAAGGAGGGGAGGGGGGAATGGTGAACAGGAGAGAGGGAGGGATGCAGATTGAGTCAGGCGGAAAGTCAAAGAATCAAGGAAGGAGGAGGTTGGGGAGGGAAGGAGACACAACAGGGAGACGGGGAAAACTATGTCAGATGTCCGGCTAGGTAGGTGACAGCCAAGGGGGTGAACCTGAGCCAGACTCCTCTATAGCTGCATAGGACAGATCCACTGGGCATCGGCCAAGGTTGCTCAGGCTTCGTGTTAATAACAAACAGTTTTTCTGGTGGGAATGACGTCCAGCAGCAGGAGCAATGGACAGAAGTCAGTCAAACCGGCAAACAAAGATAGTACATCAGTGGGATCTCAAATTCGCAGTCCAGAAGCCCACGGAACTTAAGTTTGAGTGATAATTCTTGATGAGTTGGAGACATGTACGGCTAATGCTATGGAATTGGTGCCAGAGGGCATTTGCTTCCAAAGCTTTTTCGAGAGTCATTTGGACACTCTTAGTATCTCCTAAGCTGGATCTAAATCTTAAGTGATACTGTTGTAAACTTAGAAACTGAAATGGTAATACAAAAAACGGGTCTACAGTTTTGATAACTTAGTGTCAAAAACACAGGTTTGAGAAACTTCTTACTTGGCACTCTATAAAAAATGCTAAAGAAAAAAAGAGTATCCAAGATGGTGTCAAAAGTTGTTCCCAAGGGCAAAGTCTACACATTTTCTCCACAACTCTACCCTTGGGAAGACTCAATACAGCTGGCAGAAGGTCATACTAAATTTCTTTCTTGTGCAAATCTTTTCTCGAATGTTATAGCTCCATCTGAATATTACTCCATTGCACAACAAGTTATGAGAAGCACATGATCCTTTACAGAAGTTTTATACAACTCACCAGTCTCCTCTTCCAGCTAGGGAGGCTGCTTTCCTTTTATGGGATGGCAAAATCTTACAAGGATGCCATAACATTTCTCCACACCTTATTTCAAGTACTAGAGCCACAGAATTACAATAGGGGTGTCCATAGCTAACTTAGCCGACACAATCTTTTTTGTGAGATCGGCAAATTGTTTGGACAACATATCCAGCTCCTGGTGCACCGCAAAGGTTGCAGTTCACTGATGGAAAATTCACGAAGGCCCCTTCAGCATTTATAGGCAATTTATGTAAAAATTGTATTGTAAAATACACAATGTCGCCTCAAATTTTCAAACTTTTGTGTGTGCCAAAAATTAACAAGTTACTTGCCTTCAATAATGCTCTTTCAGGTGTATATTCTATTTAACCGCAGATTCTTTACCTTTTGATTCCTCATGTTTAAATTTTCCCAGGCACCAGACTTAATCCGGAAACTTCTCCAGCACTTGCTCCTGGACACCATCCAATTCCTCATCAACCGCCCTGCTCCCCCTTTTGTGTAGTGGATTTCTGGATTTTAATGACGGGTCATGTTAGGATCTGCACACTATCATGGTTTGTAATCTGTAACTTTAGCAAAATGCTTTATGCTAAACTGACATTAGCGAGCAGGAGTGACGCTATACACGGTTCCACACAATTCCTTTGGGGGCAAGGCAAGCTGATTGAGGATTATAAAATCACCGCTTATGGGCACGAGGAAGCAATTGCTGTAAAAGTTTCCGGATCCAGTCGGGCACCCTGGGAATTTAGGAAATTAAGTCCTTGGTTAGAAGTACCCAACAGAAAGTTTCATTTGTAGCGCGACCACACAATACCCTCTCTCTAACAAAAAGAAAAAAGTTCCAATTTGATATGAACTTTATAAAACCTCTATACAGTAATGCAGATAGTGTAGCTACATAACGAAAATCATTACTCCACTACAGAACGTTTCCTTAAGTATGCTTCTGCAAAACAGTCTAAGGAGCACTCTAATTACTGAAATGGAACCTATGATATGTCCCATTCTATCTGTCCACTTGTGCTCTAATCTGGAATAATATACATGACCTTCATACAATGGACATTGATGCTCTTTCTGTCTTACAAATTGCATATTACTTTCAAGCACCAACAAATTCTCATGACGCAAATGTGGATTCTGTCAGTGGCTTTCTATTGCATCCTACTTGACCTTTTATTATGTCTCAAGCTGCAAGAAATATTATTCCAAATTAACATTCACCATGAAGGATGTGGGGGCAGATTATTCATAATTCAATTGTACTCAAACAATCCGATAATACAATAATAGGGAGATGGTCTTGGGTCCCGGAAGGAGCACAGTTCTGTAGTTCTAGAAACCAAGTACAAGCAGATACTTAATATTCCCTTTTCAATACTGAGCTGGAATGTAGTGGGGCTGAAATGCTTAATGGACTCAGAGGGCATTAGAATATCTAATAGTTATGATGATGTTCTTTTATTATTTTTATTAATCGAATGAAGACTATTGATTGCTAGTTATAATCTAATTTCTCCAATAGATGTGAAGATTTTGACTTGGTTGGTTATTTGGTATATTTGTGTAACCCCCTCCGACCCATAGGGGTCAAGCGATAGAAGGGTCAGCTGTGTTGTTGGGGATTAATATCAATTTGCATATTGGTCTGCTTCCATGCCTTAGTGAGAATCATTTAAAGCATAGATTAACATTGCAAATAAGTATCAAAATTTCAACTGATTTGAATTTCAATGTCTGTGTTCCCCAGGTACTTAATATATAATTCAGTCTGAAGCTGTTATGTTAGAATAGTCTTGCGTATAAGACTAGAACTTCTATTTTAATTTTGGAAAATTTTAACACTTAAATCTTATTCAGGGCACACAATTAATTGGTCCTCTTGCACTGAATATAGCATGGGACCTTGCTATGTCCCACCTCTTTCTTTGGAGAGTAAATCTAAGAGGTGAATTACTAATAACATGGGCATGAAGCTTGAATGTAGCAATATTGAATGGTTGGGTGAAATTGATGTTCTGGATAATCCAACATGGTCAAATAGAGTTTCTTCTTTAACCATTATGAATATTTACTATCTGTAGGACTGGATTAAACATCTATTTTATGCCTTGAGATCCAATTGATTGATCACAATCCAATGCTGTTGATTTTGCAGTTGTATAAACACTGTATTCTGTACATCAATACCAAATTCAAGTTATAACCCTCTGGTTGTGATGAAGCTGGTACCATGGCTAACATAAAATCGGCATTTAGCCATCACAGCCTTAAGTATGGAACTAGGCAGGTTACAATCCTGTAGAAGTTTAGTTGATCCCCTAAACTTACATGTAGATAGAAAAGCAAGTGCAGGAGAAAATACAAAGCTGGAAGGTGGCACTAGATATAATTAAACTCTATAAGGTACTTTACTGTATTTAGCACCTTGGAGCCGGTGTGTGGGGCTACTACACAGAAGGGGCTACAAGCCCCAGTAAGCCTCAGAAGCCATTGGGGTGTTTACCAATTGAACTACCTAAGTGTCTTACTGCACTTGCTGCACCAGCTCATCTTTGGCCCTTCATTGATCATCAGTGGCTGGGCTCCTAGTGTCTCCCAGATTTCAAATCTGGCTGCCAGCAAGGTCCTGTTTCCTTGGAACTTGTTATTTGTAATATTATTGGCTAAACACATTCAGTGTTTGGATGCGCCTCCATATTGAGCTTGCTAGGGAGCTCCCATGGGAAAACTGGGCTGTGCAAAAGCGAGCATCGCTCGGAAAAACTCCTCTTTGTATGCATTTATTACATGCACTGTGGTGAGATAGACCAAGAGATACAGCTAGCTGTAAGGAGTCTGTCACTTACTTCAGACACCTTAGATCCCATTCCTGCTATCACAGCACATACCTGCACTAGCTCCTGCAAATTACTGTGTGTCTGATTTGGCTGGCTTTTCTGTCATTATGAACCTTTATTGTCCAGTTAAGGATACAGTCCTTGCTACGTCACCTCCTACAGGACCTGGCCCTGGCAGTGAAGCAGAAAATGTGGGCAACTGACTGCAGGACTCAGGATAGTATTGAGGAGCAGCCAGTCTACAAAGAGCCTATTATAATCTATGTTGGATGATTTTAATCATGATTCTATCAAGCAGATTAATGGAAAATTAAAATGTGCTTGGATGCCTTCCCTCTGTCCCTGCATATGTGTCTTTGAGCTATTGAAAAACATTTATACTCCCTAGGGCTGGATAGATCTCAGGTTAATACTAGGCCCGACCCCAGCCAAATTCTTTGTGTTTAATGTAGCCTATTAACCTAGTTACAAAGCTCCAAGGGCCTGAGGCTGTGATAAGGGTTCCCCCAGTAACAACGAGCTCTGTGACACGGAAGAAAGGTTGTCTATGTAAGCAGAAAGGGATGTGCAATGACCAGCAAGTCACCATTACCCCACCCACAATTAAACAATCAAGCCTGAAGAATTTCAGTTTGTAAGGAACCTACCTCCTGCAGCATTTCCATATGTTTTAGTCTTGGCTGATGTGCCTTGTTTAACACAGCAGGTCAGTCTTAAGCAACACGTCAGAGACTGACTGATGTCCAGGTCATCTTGTGGAAATAGCCAGTCCCACTCCAGTAAATAACCAGCCCTCTATCTTCATTGGTCCCTCTCATCCTGTGAGGACTAAGGGCCTGGAGTGTTGTAACGCAGAGAGCTACTGATCTTGTAAAATAATCAGAGGGGGTGTATCACCCAACTAAGAAATTAAGTTGGAAGATTGCTGATGTGGCGAGTAAATTATAACTGGACATGTGGGTTGATTGCGTCAAATCATATGACATTGTTCTGTTACAGGAATCTTGGGCTACAACCAATGTTTTCTCTTGAAAACTGTGAGGTAGCACCAACCAAAGGTATTTTTCCAAGGTATGACCATCGCACCTCTCTTAAGAATACAATATAATAGGTAAAGTATAAGAAGCAAAAGACTGTTGGTTGGTGCTTTCTTGGTATCATGTAACCTTTCTTCCTAACACTACAAACAAAAACAGACCATAAGGGTCCACTGTGTAAACTGAACACAGATAAAGATTCCAGAGCACTCAAAATAGAAGTCTGACAAGTTAAAGTCCACTAAGTAGGGTTATTGGACTTGAACTTGTTAAACGTCTCTTTTGAGTGCTGTGGTATCACTATCTGCTTTCAACCAATGTTTTTTGAGATGTTTGATTTGCTATTTGGCTCATGGAATTCCCTCAGCCATGGGGTGGGTGTGAATGGGCTTAGTATTGTGGTTTAAGACTGCCTTAGAATGCATGATTCAGTTAATTCCTACCAACAGTGATTTATTTCAAGCCTTTCACTTGATCTGGTGTAGTAATAGCTTTAGTATGATGATCATTAACTTTTGGGCTCACACTGGATACATTTACTGGCAGTGTGAACAGAAATCTCTGTATTTTATTTGATTTTATAGCCAAGCTTTGAAGGGGTTGTTAGTTGCATCCTTATTTGATAACTTTTGATCTTTGTAATGCAATCGAACATCATGATCCCACCATCCTGCTACAGCCAACTATGTCAGCAGCCTCTGCTAATCTGTAATCGATTACATCTTTGTCTCCAGGCCTTTGTTAAAACAATTGTTTATTGGAGCTATTCAACCTAGCATTTTCAGTGATCACAGCCCATTAATAATTGCTCTCAATACACTGGTGTTGAGATCGCAGACTGTAGTAGCTGTGCATTTGGATCTTGAAACTAAAGGATCTGGTATAAGGCTTGCCTGGAAGCAGCCTGACATGGAGGATACTCAGTGAACTCTATGTGATTTTCACCTGCCCCTAGTTGATTTTGTCTATCATCTGATGTAATTAGGACTCAACTAACAAATTCTTCAGACTTCAGAATGATAACCATCATTCCTGGTTTAATAGCTCATGCAGATCAGCGTATACACAACTACGCATCACCAATTCATGCTACCTCTAGAGACAGGCATTTTATTGCTACATACAGAAGAGAACATAGGCCCGCTTTGAGAGAGGAAATTGGAACTTCAGATAAATACCTGGAATAAGCTATTTATTTCATGTAAGACTAAAAACAAGAGGCTGTTCTGGGATACTGTTAACAAAAAAAACTAGCTAACAGTCATAGGAATAAGATGGCCAGTAATATTGCACAGACCAATGGTTGATATATTTTCAAAAAATATTTTCTTTGAGAGACCCATTAGGTAATTCATGACTAGCCCCTGCCTAGCTTTCACCTTCATATTGAAAAGGCTATCCAGTTTAGGGTTCAAAATAAAGTGCCTGGACCTGATATGATCCCAATGGATCTTTTAAATCTAATCTTGATCTGTGGTCCCACTACTAACCAATTGTAATAATCATGCATGTAAGTCTGGTTTTTCCCCATTGTTGCTGACGACAATCAATCTGCTCGTCTTGAAAAAGGGAAGGCGCCACAACCCCATGTACTATCGTTCAATCTCCCTCTTGGATGGTGCTGTGAAGAGTTGTTTTAGCAAGGTTAACTGGGCCAAGGGTTTTGCAGATGAGGGATTTTGGTGTAAAGTCCGGTGTCAAGGATGCATTGCGCACTGAAGAGATACATTGGTTCTGAAGGGTTGCAGGGCTGCAATGCGGAGTCTGCCATTGTTGTTGAGGCTGCTGTGTTAACAACAGATGCGGGGGCCAGCAGCAGTTAAGAAGAGGTCATGGAAGTGATGATAGACTTTGGGACCGATCTGGTTAATACAACAGCGGTGAGGTGTCGGTTCTGCAGGGGAGAAGCGTTGGTTCCCCTGGGTCCACAAAGTCTTGCAAAGCCCCTTAGGCCCATAACCAAGGGTCCAAGACTGGGTTGGCACAACTTAGCAGGGTAGACTCACAGATGGCAGAGTACAGGTGCAGGGTTGTTGGAAGGGTTGTTGTAAGCCTGTTATATTCCTGAGGCCTCAGAACTGGAGCCCAGCCAACTAGACCTTGGAGTCGCTCTGGGGTTCTGGGTTCAAGAGATTTAGGTCAAGTCCTTCTCACCCAGGCTACAGGGCAGCAGGCAGCAAGTGAGCACAGTAGGGCAGCACTCCCTTCAGGTCAGCAGTACAGAAGAGTGGCAGTCCATTCAGCAGCACAGCAGTTCTACTTCCAGGCAGATTATCCACAGGTCCCGAAGAGTAGTATGTATACCTAGAGCCTACTTTAAAGTTTGAGAATATTCTACAGGTTTCCACCTGAATGAAGTCAGGCATCCCCTCCCTGTTCTGGCCCCAGCTTGCCTGGAGTCACAATAGACTTTTGACAAGCCATGTGTGAAAGTGCTCAGGTAGGGCCTTAGTGATGTGCAAGTGTGGTAGGTGACAGCTCTTACCCTCCATTAACCCAGAGTGGCCCATCCTGCTGAAGTTTACCACAACCCCCCCTCCAGCCAAGAGCTAGGTTAGACTAACCAATACCTTGATGGGCTTTCCTGCATAGGCAATAGACATGAACAAAGGCCCTGTGATGCATCTGCACTTTACAATTCTACATCTCTCTGAACTTAGTTGGATCCCTCTGTCCATACTTTCCTGAGCCACTGAACTGACTGTTGGGGAACTGATGGGGAACCTTTCTCCTCACTTGGGCACCCTATCTGTGCAGCATCTAACCTTAAGGTGCTCACAGATGCATCCCAGTAGGCAGACAGTACCACCATGGCCAACAAACTGTTGTGGCCAACTCCACCCCTTGGATCAGACTTCTGTTCCCAATCCTAGGAAAACTCTGTCTATAAGTGAAGCAACTAGCAGAGGCCACTGACAGTTGTCAGTGTCACTAGCCAGGCCCCAGCCCATCCATGGATTTTTGATATATTTGGTTTCTCAGAGTGGGAGGCAACAGCCCCAGGTGTTAGGCACCCTTCTTCTACTGTCCTTCCCACCAGTCCAGGGGTGGTAGCCCGGAACTGGCCACCTAGCCCAGGATCCATAGCCTGAGTCTGAACAGGGTCAGGGATGAGCCCTTCCTTACCCTGCCCCTCCAACCAGGCCTCTGTACCCTCCATTTGGGAGTGGTATGCCCAGAATTCTGGGCTTTCAGGGTGCCCTGGGTGGCCACCCTTCCCAACTACGGACACCGGGGGCAACAAATTCCACAGAACGCAGAGTATGGGCATCCGTGGACTAACTATGATCCTTCTCTGGGTCACCTCCCCACCCCACTCCAGGGATACCAGAGCCATCGGGCAGAACAGGACCAGTCCCTCTGCCTGAGTTATTCTACATCCTTGACTTATGTACTGCTCTGGAGCAACCCGCTTTTACACTGCCATGGTCTTCCTGGCCCCCGTGTCACTTAGAGCAGTGACAAGGCCCCCAATTACCTTGACCTGGTGGAAGTGAAGACCCCCACCCTCAGGGATCACAAGTCTATTCTCTGAGTCTATCTCTCAAAAAAGTGAGACTAGGGCATGTTCTATTACCTGCCCCTGACAATTACTTCTCCCTAAAGCCATATTTACCACTCATATAGAGTGATTTCTTGTTACAGACCAGACTGGGAGCAATCAAAGCACAGGTGTTAAGAACGGGGCACCCGCAGCCTCCGCTCACAAAAACTTCTCCTCCTTTCCTTGTAAGGGTATGGAAACCTTTTCCTCCCCCTCCCCCCATTCTGGGACCTGTCTGGGTCATTGTGGACCTCTCCATCACTCCGCTGGAGGGAACCTGAACTATCTTCCTCATGGTCACTCACAGGTACCATCTCAGACATTCTGGTTCTAGTCCAGAGGTCTTCCTTCTATGCAAACTCCCTGGGGTCCGGGAGCTTAAGGTCAATGAAGTGTTGCCATACCTCTGGAAAACAGTTACTGAACATGTGCTGTCTCAGAAGTAAATTGTACAGCCCCTCATAAGTATTCACCTCACTACGCTTCACCCAATCATACAGTACCTTGCAAAAGTAGTCCACAAAATCCACACACGACTGGTTTGGGAGTTTTTGCTGTCCCTGAACCTTGCCTTACCTCTAACGGGTCAGCCCAAATTTATAGCTTTCTTGGGGGCATACTTTGGTCACCTGCCTAAAGTGTGAGAAGTGTGTTCTTCCCCACTGTAGCCATGTGCTTCCACATCAACCTCCCAGTACTCCTCTGGGACCTTTGTGCACTCCCAGAACTACCTCATACACTGAAAACCATTTACCTATGTCATCTCCCACCACATAATTGGGCGCCAGGTCTTTAAATATGTGTACCCTCAGCTATCCAATGGACACTGGGGTAAAGCTGCAACCATTTCTGCTGGACTCTCAGGCTTATTTTAGCATTAGGTTCAGCTCCTTCAGACTCAGTTCATGAGCCAACAGTTAATTTTCTTCCAGAGCTTGTTTTCTGTCCAGCAGGGCTATGGCTCTCTCCTCTTCTGCTCTGGCTGCTTGTGCAGTCAATTCAAGCTGAGCCATCTGCAGCTGGCACTCCCTTTCAGCTCTCCTCTCACCTAGGTCCTTAAGTGGTGGGGTGTGGAAAACACACTGCTTTCTTTGCTGGGGCCAGTAAGGGACCTCACTCCTGTGGGTCTTCCATTCTACTTTGGGTCCTCTCTGGAGCTATTCAAAAGTAGTCCTTCTCAGACTCTATCTCCTTCTTCTCATCCAGCACATCCCCCATTATCACCTTCCTATGTAATGGTTATTTGGTACCCAAACTTTGGAGTGCTCTTAGATGGTCTCAGTCCACTCTCCTTGCACAACTTTCTCAGCTCAGCCATGCTGTAGCTTTCATTGGTGTTGAGCAGGGCTATGGCTCTCTTCTCTTCCGCCCTGGCTGCTTGTGCAGTCAGTTCAAGCTGAGCCAGCTGCGGCTGGAACTCCCTTTCAGCTCTCTTCTCACCTATGTTCTTAAGTGGCAGGGGTGTGGAACACACACTGCTTTCTTTGCTGGGGCAAGTAAGGGACCTCTCTCTTGTGGGTCTTCCATTCTTCTTTGAGCATCATGGACAGTTGAACATTTTTTGAGTCTGATATCAAATTCTTTTTTGGATTTCAGTGTTACACAAATCACTGTATGGCACTGCACCAACACAAGTCCTGATCCCCACCACTTAACACCAATGTGAAAAATTATGTTGTTGATTGACTGGGATGCTAACTGTGTTCTACAACAGCCACAATTCCTGTCAGTCACTAAATTAACCTGCGCTTAAACCTGGGTAGCTTGGTACAAAAAGTAGCCAGGCTAAACTTAGAGGCAATGTGTAAATTATTTATGCAAGACACAAACAGTAATAAAGTGAAAACACAATGCAAGAAAAATCTCACACCAACTCAAAAAAATAGTGTATATTTTGATAAATTATTGTACACCAAAATGACCAAAATCTATTCTGTAGAATCACAGTTATGATTTTTTAAAGTGTTAGTAAAAATTAGCACCTAAAAGATCTAAACGTCAACTGCAGACATCTAGTCATATGAGACTGGGTCAAAGTGAAAAAATATGGCTAACCGCAAGGCTGCATGGGAAGTGGATTGGGCCCGGTAGGCATTTACCTTCAGACTCAGAAGCTTTTTCAAGAAAAATGTTCTGAGAAGGTAAAGTTCACTGGGGTAAGGCTACAGGCAGTGTTTGAGGAGGAAGCGTCATCATCGGGGAGCCGATGGATGTAGTCCCAGTGAAGATTTTTATTTTGCACTTAGTTACTTTTATGGAACTTGAAAATCCCTTGTGGGGTGAAGCAGAAGGCTATAACCGATTAGAGTTCAAGAAAGAGGGATACCGCTTTGGGAAAGAAGCACTGAACAGTATTTGATGCTGAGGAGACAAATGTAGTTTGAGCTACCCCAAAGTCAGGCCGTCTGGTAATGTACCTCTGGCAGACCAATGAGCAGGTTGGTCCCAGTCTTTCCTCAGTTTTCTAAGAAGTTTTTAGCCAAAATGTTTTAGAGGTTGGTTATCTGTGGCTCTGAACAGTAGGACAGCAAACTAGCCCTAGGAGTCACTCTGGTAGTCTTGGGTTTAGGTGAAGAAGCAGAGCTCAAGCAGCAGGGCAGGCCTCTGAGGGTTCAAGGCAGGTCCTGAGACCAAAGCAGTACTTTCAGGTGCAGCAAAGCAGTATTGAGGAGTACACAGCAGCATGCAGTCCTCTAAGAGTCCTTTAGCAGGTTCAGAAAGTTAACTGAAGAGTGGGTCTGAGGGCCCTATTTTTATATCTGGTGCCTTCTCTGAAGTTGGAAGAAGTTTCTGGAGGTTTTATTTTGAAGAGCTTGTAATTTCCTGACTCTCCTGCCCTGGCTCCAGGATGACTGTAAAGACAATGTAGGGGTGAAAAGCCCTGTGTATGAAGGCAGAACACGCCTTCTTCATTTTCAAGTGAAGCTGGGCCCAGATCTGCCTCCCATCCTGACAACAGATGCACCAAATCCCTCTATTGTGTGACTGTCTGGGAGGAATTTACATAGTCCTAGTTGCCAACTACACTGAGGCATGTGACCCAGGGGAGGCTGCAGGTGCCAAATGGCAAAGGTAGGAAAATTGCAATTTAAGGTCTAACTTTACCATTAACAAGGATTTTAATTACAAGTTCATACATATCAATCGTACAATGCTCAGCTGTCCTCAATCAAATGTTAGCACTTATTACATGTAACAAGGCAATCCAATGTTATCCTATGTTACAGGTAGTCCTCACAGTCGTCAACAATGAATTTAGGAGATTTTACTACCAGGACATGTTAAAGGTACATTTTTATCCTTTAAATTACAATGCAATATGCTATATGGGCTGCCTAAGCCTTACTTCATGCAATAAAAGGGGAGTTTAGGGCTTGGCAAGGGGGCTGTAGTGCCAAGTCGAATTGGCAGTTTAAAACTGCATTAAGGCTGCAATGGCATCCTGAGACATATTTTTAGGGACTACTTAGGTGGGTGGCACAATAACTGCTGCTAGACCACTTTTAGGGCCATATGTAGGTAGGGACCCATTTACCACTTCATAAATACCGAATTTTACCGATTCGGTATTTATGAAGTGGTAAATGATATGTAGGTAATGAGTCGGTATTATTTACCGATTCGGTAAAAGTCGGTAATTACCGAATCGGTATTTACCGATTCGGTAATGAGGCATACCTTCCCATTGATGGGAAGGTATGCCTCATTACCGAATCGGTAAATACCGATTCGGTAATTAGGGGAACACATGCAAGGGTGGCAGGGTGTCACATTGACACCCTGTTGCACCCCTGAGACGGCCATGTGTGCACATGTGGCACACATACATGCCCTAAGGGCATGTATGTCTGCCACATTGCACACGTCTAAGCGCTTTAAAACGCTTAAACACATCCATTCATTATTTACCACCAACTAATAGTTGGTGGTAAATACCGACTCCAAAACACACACACACACTCCCCCTACATCTCATTTCTGTATTCGGAATTTACCGAATCGGTAAAATTACCGATTCGGTAATTTTACCGATTCGGTAAATTACCGAATGCAGAAATGAGCCCCCTACATCTCAAAAGCCAAAATACCGGTCGGTAACGGTATAATTACCGAAAATCGGCCGTTACCGACCGGTATTCGGCTACCTACATGAGGCCCTTAGTGTTTAATTTACAGACCCTGTGTATATGGTATACCACTCTTCAAGCAGCTTATAAATAAATTAAATGGGCCAAACAGGTGTAACCCAATCTTGCCATGTTTAAAGGAGAGAGAACAAGTAATAGTTTGGGGGTGACCCTCTAGAGAAGGCCAAGTGCAACAATCAATAAATCTATTTGGATGCTATATGACTCTGTAAATGAATTGACACTTCCAGTACATAAGGGACTGAAAAAGGTGTGCATTTTAGCTCTCGTATTGCTTTCCTTATGTACAATGGATTTGCCAGAGCCCCATAGTATGACCTTTCGCAAAGCCTTGAGGGTTTCAATTATTTATAGTCGTGTATGCCAAAAATATCATATTGGTAGATCTTACTGAAATAAGGCGCTAAAAAGAATTTAGGGCCTTATTTATGAGCCCTTTACACCACTGTTGCATCGCTGTTTGTAATGCTGCAACGGTGTAAAATATGTGCCGCACTGTGCCATATTTACAAAGTGACGCATCTAGACAGATGCGTCACCTTGTAAACCTCTGCGCTACATTATATCTGTGGCAGGTATTCCTGGGCGTAGTTCGAGAATTAACGCTACGCGTAGCTACGCAGAGTGCACTTCGCACTACGCGAGCTACGCTTAGCACTTCGCGAACTGCGTAGTAACCTGTTCGCACTGTGCAAGATGCCATTTTCAATGATTGCACAGTGCGGACAAGCATCCGGCACTGTGCAATCATTGAAAACGGCATCTTGCACAGTGCGAGCTGTAGTTTTCTGCCGCTCGAGTATATTTTTACTCGAGCGGCAGCTTTCTCAACGCGGACTGGTAGTTTTTCATCGCGAGCGGTCGCGAGCATACGCGACCACTCGCAATGAGAAACCTGACCTCCCCGTGTTGAGAATCTCGCAGGGAGGTTTATTTTCCACGCTCGCAATCGGCAACTTGATATTGCTGATCGCAAATGAGGTAAAAGTCTTGCTGGGATGTGATTTTGCTTCGTCGCGGTCGCCAACTTGACGTTGGGGACCGCGAGCAAGCAAAACATGACCGCTGCACTACGCTACGCTGCGCGTGTTTGCACTGTGCTACGTGCAATTCGCGTAGTGCGAAGTAGCGCAAACTTCGCAAACTACGCGAACGTAGCGTAGTGCTTTGCCCAGGGTTAGTGTCAGGTGTAATGTATGCAGGGTGGGCTTCCCCCACAAAAAAGTCTTGTAGTGACGCAGTGAAATCTATTAAATTTCACTATGCCACTTCTAGGATGCCTCTGCGTCAAATCCTTATGCTGCTTCACAGCAGGCGTGAGGAGTGATACAGGCCCTTTCACAGGGGGCTTGCCCCATGTGAAAGGACACAATGCTGGAGTTGTGTTTGTTTTCAGACGTACCCCAACAATGCGCCACTTTTGCACCTATAGATACATCAGGAATACTGACTTTTCTATAAATCCTTGTGACATGGAGCGGCATAGTGTTAATACAGCGCATCCATGGTGTCGCAAGGATGGTGGACTGTAAAGTGTTGCATCCTGTTTTCACGGAGTGATGCAACACTTTTCATAAATGAGGCCCTAAATGTCTTAACTATGCTGCACAGAACAACCTTACAGAAGACTAAAGTTATGATTATAGGTGGTCACAGACAGAAACATCCACATGAATGTTGGTTAAATGGGGAGAAATTGGAAATGGTTGTTACCATGTGGTCTTCATTTAAAACATTCTGCCTCAGTCAAACAAAAGGGTGCAAATAGAGAAATCTTATTTCGTTGATATGAGAATGTGGCAAATTCTAAAGTATTGTGAAAAACTACACAGAGGCTTTGCTACATGTATATTCTTTAAAATCCCAACGTTGTCTCTTTGCAGTGTGGATTGTTGATTCGAAAATTTATTGAGACTCTGGCGAAGGTCATAGGATGGGAATGGTGAGCATATTTGTCAATACAGTAAAGTATTGTTGTAGAAGGTATTCTTCTTGGAGTGGAAATGGTTAGCTTCGGGGATATGCTCAAGTAATATGGCTGTTGTACAATCTTCATTATGCCCCTACAGGTTAATTGTAATTAAATAGCTTCTAAAGGATTTTAAATCTTGCATTTAATGTTTGTTTCAAAAACAACTGAAACTCAATTAATGCCAAAACAGTAAAAGGGACAACTATTTTTGCAATTTAAAGCCTATATAAAAATATCAACATTTTTAAAGTGGTTTGGTATATTGTCGCATGCAAAAGCAAATGAAAGCTGTATGATGTACTGCAAAAAATGTCCCATGTACAATTTTATCGATAAGCTAAGTTGCATTCTGATGCGTAACACTTGTTTTTAATCTTAAGAGTAGGTGAACTCCCTTTTAGGGAAAGTAAATGGAAATGTACTAAAAGTGGATCAATAAATTAAATGTGTTATCTATGCAATTGACCTATTGAGGACATTTTGCGTATATTATTCGTTTTTCCAACTCTGCATTTTCATTGGAAATCATTATTAATATGAATGTTTAATTCGCTGAAAATCTGAACAATCACAGATGCATTTTCTTTAGCGTACTAATCTAAGTCTAATAATATTTGTCACTGTCTTAATAGTTATTTTATTATGTTTAAAAGATACAATAATTTATTTGGTTTGACAAGGCATCACCAGCATGCCTAAAGGATGATTATCTCATTTGAACTTGGCCATGAGATTCTTGGAAGCAACCTGTCTGTACATGCTTCAACTAGCTCTTTGATCACCTTGGAAAAAGTTTAATGAGTACTGTGGTGTTCACCATCAGAAAGTAGAACTGAAAGAAGACAAAACCACTGCTGTTCAATCGTTGGGCTATGGAGCAAAATCTTGGAAGCAGTGAAGATATCTTTCGTTCTACTTCATTTGTCTCTACCACATCCACAATCTTCCCTACCAACGACCACTGATACCTCCATTAATTTGTGTACACCATATCCAGGGACATTTACAGCACTGAAGAGGACCAGGGTATATCTAGAGGCTATGGAGTAACCAGAAAATTAAAATGTCCCCCTCTTCAAACCAAAGCTCTTATGGCACCAAGCAAACAAAGCAGATCATCACAACCCTCCCCCGAAGAGCACTCTTGTCGCTTTTATCCAAGCATCTATGAATTTATCCTTCCACCCACTTGCTGATATCTACCATTTATATTCTGTCATCCATTCATTCTTTCATCAATCGTTGAGTCTTTCACCATTCAGTCTGTCTGCCCCTCCATATCCAAACCTATCCACCCATCTCCAAAAATATCCATTTAACCTATCCATCCATCCATCCATCCATCCATCCATCCATCCATCCATCCATCCATCCATCCATCCATCCATCTATCCATCCATCCATCCATCCATCCATCCATCCATCCTTCCATCCATCCATCCATCCACCCTATCACCTTTCTATCTGTTCCATCCACCCTATCTCCTTTCTATCTGTCTATCCACCCTTTCACTTATCCATCCATTTACCCTTTTGCTCCATCCATCTTCCCTTTCACTCATCTATCCACACTTTCACTCAGCCACTTATCCTTTGACTAATCCATCCACCCTTTCACCCTTTGAAATATTTATGCACCTCGCTTGTTGACAAATCTGCAAAGAACACTCCAAAGGACATGCATTACTACACAGTGGTATTGTGTGGAAATTGCTAGGACCTGCATCCTTGGGAATTCGTAGAAATATGCATGCTGGCTGTACAGGCGCTTGCATTTTGGGATTCAAGTCTTGATGTTCTTTGGTAAAAGGCAGCAAAGCTGCTTTTGATACAGTGTTTCTTTCTGATGTTGTAGGTTGTAGACTGTTTGCCATGTTCTTTCTAAATCTGCAGCCATCCACATTCTGAAGCCTTCCTTTGATGTGCTGTTGAATAAGGTGGATGGTTTCTGAAGCTAGTTTCCAGGCAGTATTTCTTACAGATATGCCGCACTGAAAGTAAGCTCTTGAGCCTGTTTCTGATACATTTTTACTTTCTTCTTTCATTCTTTTACATTTCTGATTTTTAAGTCTCGTCCATCTACTATAGTGCAAAAGCTTTAGTGGATTTTTCTTCACTTTTAGCTTTTCTGCACAGAACCTGTGTTGCTTTACAATGACTAGAAGACATTGACAAAGGCAATAGATCTTACGTCAACAATACCTATTCGTTTTGCCAATGGCTGTTTTCAGCATGGATCCATTCAGGCATCTGTGTGCCTCTAACACAGCATGTCCATATCCCATTTGTAGGAAATTGGGTTATTGGTTGAAGCCCACTCAACAACCGCTATTCTTGTCAAGGTGAACTGTGAAAGTTACTAAATTAACCTGCGCTTGGCACATAGTACTCAGGCTTAAATTAGAGTCAATGAGTAAAATAATTATGCAGCACACAAACATTAACAAAGAGAAAACAAAAGAAATATCTCAAACCAATTTAGAAAAAAACAGTAAGTGTTAATAAATAAAGCGAGACCCAAACTACAAAAGGTCAATTAGAAGAACCATATATATTACATTAAGAAGTCTTAGGTAAGTATAGCTCCTAAATGCACCATGCACCACTCGAAGTCATCCAGTCATGCTAGACCAGGGGAAATTCCAGGTTGACCGCGATGGAGTGCTGGCCAGACACAGGGACCAGGATAGTCCTGCTAAAATAGTTGCTTTCTCAAAGTCCAGCATGGAAAAGGTAAAGCAAAGTGAATTGTTGTCAATGTAGCATGAAGAGCAGGCCTTGCATCATGAATGATCTTCACTGTAGCATGAAGATCTGGTCAGGAGTCAGAGACGTGACCCTTGGAGTTACTCACGTTAGCCTAAGATGAAGGGAGCAGGTCCAGTCTTCCTTCCACATGGGTGAAATCATGGGCTACGCAGTCTTCATCTGGTCGTGGAAAGTTCTTCCCTTCCCCTGCCAAGGCTCCAAGAAGGCTGGGTTGCAAAAGACTGGTGTCAGGTTCCATTAGGTATGCTGGAGGCAAGCCCTTTGAAATGTAAGTGGGACAGGGAGTATTTTTGCCCCCAGCCAGCCTGGTTTTGATGTGCGATCCTGACTACACTCTCTCCCCTGTGTCTCACTGTCTGGCATGAATACACAAACACAAACAGCAGAGCCATTCACAACCATGTGACCCAGGACATTGGCAACACACGCTAAATTGTTAGGGCAAGAAAAAGGCCCACTTCTACAAATGGCATTTTTGGAAATGTGATTTAAACTCTTACTTTATCATTAAAGGATGATTTTTAATTACACTTCATTTTAGCCTTAACATAAAATTCCTACTTGCTCCCAATCAAGCATTAGCACGTATTAAATTAAATAAGGCAACCCAATTTTATCCCAACGGAGATGCAGGCCTTAAAGTAGTGAAAACAAATGTATGAGTACACATGTGCTACTTTTTAAATACAATGCACCCTACCCTATGAGCCTTTAGGGCTTACCTTAGGTGTGACTTACATGTCTTTATTGTAAAGAAAGTTTTAGGCCTGGCAAGATAAACCTTGAAATTATAGTTTAAAACTGCACTGCAGGCTGCAATGGGAGGCCTGAGACAGGTTTTAAAAGTCTACTTTTGTGGGTGGCACAATGAGTGGTGCTTCCCACTAGTGGCATTTAATTTATAGGCCCTGGGTACACTGAGTCTCACTTTACTTGGAAATGAGAAATACATGTAAACCAACTTTTCCATGTTTTAGGGAGAGAGCACAAGCACTTTAGCACTGGTTAGCAGTGTTACAGTGTGCAGAGCCTGAAAGCCAACAAAAACGATTTCACCAAACAGAGGGGGTGAACGCAAAAGGTTTGTGGGAATAGTATGCCAAGGATGTCAGGTCTAACACCATTGCATTCCTATTCCTATTTTACTCGAGTATTTCTTCACCGGAGGCAGAGTGCTTCTCAATTATTTCAATTAAAGTGCTCAAAATCTATGACTAGAAGACAATTTTTCCAGAACATGTTGCTGCACTTTTTCCAGACGTTATGAACTTTTCCTATTTAGTTACCTGCAACCCAATCCATTGCCCATACAGAGAAACCAGTGCAGACAATAAGATCCATTTAGTGTCTTTTAACTTTGGTCTGTATTACTATATGCTCTCAAGTTCGTCTTTTGCCATTACACTGAAATTATTTCTACAATCTATATATTGTCTGCCCTGAATTTTTGGGATTGTGACACTGTGATCATTTACGGTGACAAGTGTGATATTTCCCTTTCCAATTTCTCTTGCAGACTGCACAGATTTAAATGCCTGTGTCTTTTCAGAAGATTTCTGATGCAGTCCTTGCTATATTTTGGTGGGTTTGCCCTGTACTGTTACCTGATTTTCTCTGATTGTGCTTGGAGCTATTGCTAGGGGTGGGCATAAGTCAAGTAATTCTGTGTAGTGTAATCATGTGAATAAGAATTCCCAGAGATTATGATTGAATTACGCAAGGAGAGTAAATCTGTATGTAGCCCAATTTCTTAATGCAAAAATGCCACTTGCATCTAAAATGGACATAAGGATGCATGTTGCGCTAAAGGGACCAAAACCTGATTAGCAAGTGTGAGCAGCCACTCGCACTCACTAAATGTGCTTTTGGGGTAGCATTTTCCCCACACTACTACAGGCATTTAGCGTTATTTTCTTACAGCAAAATACATCCTTGTATCCAAAATGGACATGAGGGTGCATTTTGTGCTAAGACATGTATGAAAGTTTGAAATAGTGAGTTCCTAATTGCGATTTCCTGCGAGTCACAATTAGGATATTGCTATTTCAAATGTAACTTTTTTGAGTTTCATATGTGATTATGAATATTAATGAGATAGGTCTCAGTTTGCAAACCACTGTGAATCGGTAAAATCACAGGGATGTTGGCCTAGTGGAGTAAGCAGACCACCATGTCTGTGATTGCTTTTAACTAAAGCATTTTTTTTGTTTAAATGTAGCCAGTTTTCCTTAAAGTAAAACGGGATGCGTTTCAAGAACAAAAATCAAACGTTTTCTTTTAAAAAATGCTTTTACGAACATTCACAAAGGGGACCCATTCCTATTTGCAAATGGGTTACCACCTACTTGAAGTAGGTGGTAAAATGCAAATGCATTGCAACGGCATTTTGGTCACAAAATATTCCTACATACCCATGCAAACCAATATTAGGAAACGACTCCCTAAACACGCCCCTTCCTAACAGAGTATCGCTAACATATTTTGCAGTTCAGCAATAGGTTACTGGAATGCAAAATAGGGTTTTGTACATTGGAAAAACCTTTTTCCAGTTGCAAACGTCTGATTCTGAAAATCAGTTAATTTGCGACCTTAAAAAAGGTACATACATGTGGCCCTAAATGAAGCAGAACATGAATAGCAAGAACAAGTGGCCACTCACGCTTGCTAAATGTGCTCTCTCAGTAGGATTTTTCCCAAAAACTATTCTTAATTTCATGAGTAGAAGTAATCATGTAATTATTGGTAATACCACATTAAAGAATAATGTGAAATTACAAAAATGTCTCTAATTATCCTGGCGGAATTTGTTGTCACTTCTGCATTGTCTTACCTCAAGGGGAGTTTGAGTTCACCTAGATAAAAGAAACCTTGAATCTGTCCTTTCAGCTCTGCTGCATTTTGAAGTGCTTCTAGACTTTCTCCATCTCAAAGGCACTATATTGCATATATGTGCATTAAGGGCCTTGTTATGAGTTTGACGGTCCAACTATTGCAGGACTTTGTCCGTCTCCACCACCAGCCCACTTCGCTGGTGGTCCAAAGACCGCTGTATTACAAGTTGACCACAGGGCTGGCAGTGTGGAGGCAGGGATCTTGCAGCGGTGGTGAGTACTTTTCACAAATATATTGATGCTTGTGTGTGCATTTCATCTGCAGATGTGTTGGATGCACACATATGCATGATATATGTGGAAAAATACCATATGCCCATTACCGGGATTCATCCCATATGTGGGCAGTCCTAGCAATGGGTATAGGGTTTGAAAAGGACTCACCTGTAGATCGCCACAAACAGGGTCATAATCCTGAGCGTGAAGATCCTTCTGTGAAGGGGAACCTGAAGAAAGAGATCCATGTCAGAATCTGCCTGGAAGAAGAAGAAAGGAGTAAGTACGAACCCCAAATCCTACATCACTGCCACCTTGAAGCAGGTGGTCTGACCGCCATGTTCTGCTCATGGAACAAGAGGTCTGCTGGTGGTCTCTGTGTTCCAGTAGCAGATATTGCAAAGCTGATCCACCCTACCCACAATAAAGTGGTTGGACCAACGAGCTTCCAACGCTTGGATCGCCCCCATTGATATAGCGGTCTACGGGACCGCCAGACTCGTAATAAGTCCCTAAATCCTAGTTGTCACCTATCTCACTATGTTTCCCTTTTTCATGAATCCTTGTTTATTCTTCAACTTTTTCTGATGATTAATCTAGTTTTTAAAAGGTATGCTTCCGTTCAAATCCATATTCAATTGCACTGAAATATGCACTGAAAAGTACTGCACTCCGTTTGGTTTCTGTTCCATTCCATTAATTACTCACAAACCACTGAGGTAATTTCATACCAGCACAGCATATCTGCTGTTGCGCAGTTGTTCACTTTCATGGATACAAACAGAGTCGGATTTAGCGACGGTGGCACCCTGTGAGACAATCTTTTTTGCCACACATTTGACTTTCTTTTCCATGGATTCCCTCAGTACCACCCTTCAAAAGTGCCTGTCATCTGTCTATAGCCCCTCTCTCACATGCATTTCATTTGTTTCATAGCACTACTCATTCCAGTGTACGATGTGAGAGCACTGTACAATGCAGACACATTATACAGAGACAATGAATCACACATGTGTAAATCAGTCTATAGGAAATGTTACATAAGACAATGAGGATTAGAACGTGTAACAATCACATGTCATCCATGCTAGTAGGCAGTTTATTTTAAGAGTGTTTGGTGTGGAGAAGCACACACTCAGTATTTCAAAAGTACCACAGTGGTTGGTGTTTACTAAAAAGAATGCATTTCTACCCAAACAAATCATTTTGAGCAACATTAGGATAATGAAAGACTGAGGCAAAAACATTTTTTAACCTGTACCATGTGGTGTGCATTGAATTAGTTGATGACAATTTATAGTTCACTGTGCCCTTATCTGATTGCAATTGATGAACTGCAACATGATGCCTGTGACAAAAACAGTAATACAGCTCTGTAATCTAAATGTTACACGTTAATTGCAGCAGGCATATTAACCCAATCTTTCTCCATCCAGAACATTAATCACCAGATTTATCTTGACATTTTTATTGTTGCCTGAAAACTGCTGGACACTCGAGGAACTCTGCAGCAGGTGCTTCTTTTATAAGTTAGTCCTAAACACAGCACACCTCGAGCTCAGTGCTAGATGCGTCTGCACCAGTTTCAAGATCCTAAAACTGCCCCTGGCCTCAAACTATGGGTTTTGCAGCTTGCTCGTTGGATGTATTTTTTGAGCACTTTTAAAGATCTTGTATTAAAATGGCTCACAGTGCACTATACAAAACAAATAAAACAATATAAAAGAAATTTACCATGTTACTGAAAGGATGTGTTATTGAATGTATTTGGTCCCTACATGTTAATTCCACACTATAAATTGGAGTTATACATTATCAACTAAATGGCTCCCTTGAAAGATCTAAATCAATGGAACATACAATATCTGAGATCCGTAAAAGAACAGTTTGGAAATTGCCAAAGCAAGTTGAAAAAAATAGCTGATGAAGAAAATAAAGGGACCACCCAGAGCATGAGAGAATCTCACAGACAGTCATCTCACAATAGACATGTTACTTTATAAGAGGAACTTCAGATCACATGTATTTAGCACACTGTCAGGCCATATCCCCCATGAATATGAACACACACAAACCAGCAGCCCAGCACTGGTTTCACCCCAGTTAGGGTCTATTAGCCGTGTGGAGAAGTGTGGCTGTGTGGAGAAGTGTGGCTCACTGGTTAGAGGAGGCAGACCTGGAAGCAGAGGTCAGCCCGGGACCAGGGTTCAATTCCCGGCTCGGCTGGGTCTTGAGTCCATAAATGTCCATGGACTCGATAATTCTTGCTCCAGTGCATACTCGACTCATGGGTTCACACTCTGCGACTCTGGGCAATAGCTTGCTTAATCTCCACATGGGCCCCTCGCGGCAGGATGCCTGGCTTTCACCTTGCGGATGCCCCGCTGGGTTATCTCACAGGGGAATACCAGGACGGGTTCCCTAAGCAAGCGCTTAGAGACCGCTTGGTGATTTGCGCTATATAAATTCCTGCACATTATAGCTTGGTCCACACACAGATCGCACGGGACCTACATCTGGGAATACCCGTCCCATTAAAAGTGACACACTAAAGTGTACAAAAAATAAACTAAGCAACTCGGGCAAAACCAGGGATGGGTTGCTTGTGCTGTGGTTCACAGAGAACCTGATTTAGCAGTGTGGGCTGGACTGTTTCCATTGGAACAGGGTCAAAACTGGATTGCATATGGTTGGGTCCATACTCAGGTGGCATGGTGAGCAAAATAACAATGGACTGGAATGCGGCCTGAGTATTTACCACTGCCTAAGAGTAAATCAAGCTTTCCATTCATCCACTTTTGTGTATACTTTAGTGTATTGCCTTAAGTGGGACAGCATTTATGCCCAGATGTTGAAGAGGATGATGTTTGGCCTTGTGTCGGTGGCATCTGTTTTTCGACGGGCGATGTTTTTTTAAATCTTCAGAGGTATGGAAGCCTATGTTAAGTGCTTCCAAGATGACATTTTAATCTTTTTAAAGAACAAACAAAATCGTTTAGAGCACTTGAAAGAGGTATTTGGATTGATGGGAAAACAAGGATTGACGCTGAAGGAGGGCAAATGTAATTTGTTTCAGGAGTCGGTGGAATATTTGGGACACACATTGTCTAAGGAAGGCTTTTTACCTAAGAAATCATTGGTGGATGTCATTGACAACGCACCTGCACCGAACAATAAGGAGAAGTTTCTCTCATTTGTATGCCTCTGTGAACAGTATAGCAAATGTATCTAATACTTTGCGACTAAAATGGAACCGTTGAGGGAGCTTACCAAGAAAAATGTGCAGTTTGTGTGGTTACATAGATAACAGCAGGTCTTTGAATTGGTCAAATCCAAGACTGTGGGAGCATCTACCCTAAAACTCTTTTATGTGAACAGAGATTGTATAATAACTATGTAAGGAAGCATGCTGTCACAAAGTTGTTGAAGTGAAGAGGGAAATGTTACATTTGCTTCTCGCACCCTGAATGTAGCACACAAAAGGTATGCAGTTACTGAGAAGGAGTTACTGGCATGTGTGTGGGCAGTGGAACATTTCTGAAATTAAATGTCGGGGTCTCGTTTCACCCTTAAAACTGATCACAAACCTCTGGATGGTGTTTTGTCGTCTGGAGAGGGTCGCAATGCCACTGCAAGTATTGTGAGGTTGATGTCCAGGCTCCAGGAATACAATTTCAAGGTGGAACACATGCCTTGGAAGAGTAATGTAACTGCTGATTGTTTGTCAAAGCTCCTGTGTGAATATAAGGAAGGAGTTGATGGTACAAGGGAGTCTGAGGTTGTAGCTAACATAACAGAAGTGATGTCTAAAGAGTTCGAAGGTGTTGATGAAGAGAAGTGAAAAAGGGATGAGGAGGAGGATTTGTTGTTGAAGGATGTACTGGAATGCGTGAGAAGAGTGGGCGAGGAGGAAGGAGATTTTAGCGGAGTTATTTATGAATTGGAAGGTGTCTGGGGAATTGCAAATAGAACGTGGAATGTTTGTAAGGATGGGAAGTGCATACCACCAGTGGGCCTGCATGATCTAATTTTGTCTTCAGTGCATGAGGGACATCTAGCAATGTCACCCATGAAGATGTTGGTGAGGACTAGATTTTGGTGGCCCGGTCTTAATAGTCTTGTGGATAGGGTTGTGCAAGAATGTGAGGTGTGTGTGAACAGTGTGAGAATGCTTAGAGTGGTTCCGCAACTTTGTGCCCTGTAAAATGGCTGAAATTTCTGTTTTCTGTATCAGAAAGTAGGTTTCGATATTTCTGGTCCTTTTAATTTCTTGCCCCGTGAATGTGGATTTTCTATGGTTCTGGTGGACTATCACTCAAAGTGACTGGAAGTTAAGGGTTTCTTCTGTGTCCTCCTTTACCTCTGACCACGATAGCCAACCCAGCCACCTGTACCCAATGTGTCTTAAGAGCAGGTATTGGATTGCACCCCCTGCGGATACAACTGCGCGCTGGACGGATACAGCCCCAAACTCGTTAGGTCCTCTCAGATTTGGTCTGGTATACACTGGCGACTGCTAAACATGGCGGTGAGGGAGCAAGAGCTGCCCATCGCAGTCCAGAGAGATCCAGAGAGGTATAATCATAGGGCAGTTTTTATTTAGAAGCCACGAAGTTGGAGCTCTAATCAGTTTTCACTTGCCACTGTATTTGCCATCTCAAAATATGTATGTCTGATGCTCTCTCCAGTCCGCATTTCTTGCATTTTACAGGAGGCCCTTTCATCATCTTTGATAGCCTTTAGGGGGTTAGATAAGCCCTGTGTATTGAAAAAAGGTTATTCCTCCTTTACCGTGCTGGCTTAACTGTGAGGAACAAAGTGCCAAGTGATACTTGCCGGAGTTGTTCCCATGGCTGTCCCGGCCGGTCTTCTGCAAGTTTGAAGTCCCCGTCTATTGCCTCTTCAACTTTCCAGTACCATACGGAAGCCTCTTCTTTCCCCATGGTTATTTTTACCAGATGCTCCTCTAAGAGGTTTCCTATACCTATAGGGGATTTCAGGTTTTGGGTCCAGCTTTGCAGTTGGATATATTTGAATTTAGAAAAGCCCTCCTTCTGAATGGTATGAAGCGTTAGCCAGGGTGGAAGTGTGCCTTCCTGAGCTAAATCTCCCCATACACTGAGTCCTGCCTCCCAAAGTAGCTGCACTAGTTTGTCATTTAAACAGTATGGTGTTCCAGGGGAGTCCCAGAGGGGGGCAAAGCTAGAAAAACAGTTACGGCCCGTCAGCCATTTGATGTTTGCCAATGTTCTGGCCATTGCCTGTAACACCTTTAAGCTTATCTTTTTGAAGAACTTAGAATCTCCATACTTGAACATGAAACCCTCCAGGACCAAGGTAGCACCCCTAAACATTGCTGAGAACATAGCCCCTACCCCAGTGCAATCTGGTGATTTTAACAGCATCCTGGGGTGGGACAGTTGGAAAGCCCGGGCATAGTACTGTAAGTATGGAAGGGATAGTCCCCCCTTCTCCCTCCTACGTCTCAACTTCTTCCAGGCAATTCTGGTTCCTTTGTAGGCCCAAATAAAGGAATTAATAGCCTGCTGGAGTTTATTAATGGAAGGCTTGCCGAAATGCAGTGGGATAGCATTAAAGAAGAAGGTCATTTTGGGAGAACTTTTATTTTGACCAGGTTCACCATCCCAAAGATTGAAAATGGGATGTGAACCCAGCTCTTCATGAGCCGTGAGCACTCCTTTATTACATTATTAATTTTATCGATGTCCTGCACTATTTTTACCCCCAGAAATCTCATCTCTTTTTAAGTCTGATATTGGCTCTCCTTCAAGGCCCAAGACATAACCTCAGTTTTACCTGCATTAACCCCATACCCTGATATCCTACCGAAATCTTTGGCATGCTTTATTATGGCAGGAAGAGCAGTGGAGAGATCGAAGCAAAAAAACAGTATGTCGTCAGCTTAAAGCGCCACTTTTTTCTCCCATCCTTCGTACCTGAATTATAAAATGCTTGCCTCATCTCTCAGCTTCTGAGGAAATGGCTCGATGTATAAATTAAAAAAGAAGGGGAGATAGAGGCAGCCCTGTCTAGTACCCCTAGTTAGTTTCAAAGGACTGGTTAGGTTGCCATTGACCAACAATTTTGCAGATGAGTCTTGATATATCAACTGGATGGTCCTGTGAAGGTTCTTGCCAATGTTGTATTTCTCCAATACGGCTGTCAGATATACGCAGATGACTCTATCAAAGACCTTTGTAGCATCTAGGGTCATGGCTGCAAGGGGGAGCGAGTCTGTTGTGGCTAGATCTATTGTGCCAATGAGATCGTGTGTGAGTTCATAGAGGTTTTTACCCTTAACAAAGCCCTTTTGGTCAAGGCTCAGCATATCACTTTGGAGAAGATCTTGTAATCCTCATTGAGAAGCGATATGGGTCTGTATGATTAACAACTTGTTGGGTTTTTCCCTGGCTTCAATATTAAAATGATCATTGCTTCACCCCAAGAGCCTGGCAATTTTTTCCTGTCACTTAGGATCTTGTTAAAGATCTGGGTCATAACTGGAATTAAAACCTCACCCAGATTTTTATAAAGCTCCGATGGCAGACCATCTGGGTGGCCGCCTTACCCCCTTTATTGAAAAAAATGGCACTCTTAACCTCTTCCTTGGTCATATCCTGCTTTAAGAGTTGCTGTTGTGAAATATCCAAAGGGTTAAGAGTACTCACACTTAACCATTTCTCAGCTTCAGATTTATTAACTATCCTGTTTTTCGAATATAATTTTTGAATAAAGTAAAAAAAAAAGGCACCCTCTATCTCCTTGTCTTGGTTAATATAATCTTGATTTCAACAGCATCAATTTAATTTATCAGGTTGCGTATTCTATCTGCTTTTGCTTTCCAGGCCAATAGTCTCCCTGCCCCCTTGACATATTCAAATGGCCAAGCTTGCTTGCCTCCCATCGCTTCATGACCCTCATCTGAAGAATAGTATCAAGCTGCTCCTTCTGTTTCTCTAGTTTGAACTTTCCTTCCTGCTGCTTCTCTACTTCTGCAGTACTGCTCACACCCCCGCCTCCACTATTTGGGCAACCTCTTCCCTGTACTGCCTATTTCTAAAGCATAGTCTGCTGGTAATTTCCCCCTTAAATATGCCTTCAAGGAGTCCCAGACTATTGGGGTTGAAGCTGACCCTACATTGTGGCCTAGAAAGTCCTTTGTATCAAGACTCAAATGGTTCATTTCCTCTGTATCTTGAAGCAGTGTTCGCTCAAGTCCAGACTTTACCAATCCTCCTATTTTCCAGATCCAGATATACCCCTGAATGGTCAGATAGATGGGGCGTCAAGTATCCAATGTATTTGACTTTTTCCCCTCAAGCTAAGGCTGACCAAGACATAATCAATCCTGGATTTATGGCCATACTTCCCATTATAATAAGAGACTCCTAACTGGAGGCCAGATCTGTCTCTCTAAACATCGCTGAGTCCCATCTGCTTCATCATTGAGTGGCGATATTATGTGATTTGGATAGTATTATGGCTCTGCTATTTGGTGATTTATCCAACTTAGAATCTAATACTATGTTAAAATCACGAGCCATGATTACGGGATCTGGAAAATCTAGAAAGTTTGCAAAGATGGTTTTTAAGGTGTCAGGGTCATCATGGTTTGGGCCATAATACCCTACAAGGGTAATAAGATTACCCAGCATTATTACCTTAAGGATGACCCAGCTGCCGCTGGTATCAACTAATGAATCTAATAGGCGTGCCTTGACTTGCTTTTTTAATAATATTGCCACTCCTCTAATGTTGGCGCTTTGATCAGTACAAATCATATGTTCGACCCATTTTAAGTTCTTAAAAATCGCAGTAGATTTGTCTTTCGACAGGTGTGTCTCTTGTAAAATAATGACCTGTGCTGGGGACTCTCTAATATATTTTGCAGGATTTTAGCCTTTCTTCGTTTAAATCGCAAACCATTCACATTCCAAGATAGAAACTGTACATTCTCTAGATGATTAGAATTCAGAGCCAAACTGAGGCGTAAACGAAAGAAAAAGTGAAAACCAGACCACAATATTTCCAACTGAGAAAGGTGGACTATCTGCTACACTCAGAGGCAACCCGCCTCCATAGCTCTCTTTCTAGCAGTTGCCATAACCATAACATGTTCGATTTATATCTGCCCTCTTTATTTGATTTCCTGTTCATTTTGCTTATGTATTTATTTATATACTAATCTGTTTACCCCCCACATGCACCCCCACTCGGCTAAGAATAATTAGAAGGGTCTTAATCTGACACAGAAGGAGAGAGACCCGGCAAAGAAAGTCCCAATGTTAAGCGTCACCTTTCTTCATGCTGTCCAAAAGCTCATCTGCCTCTTGTTTTATCTTACATTATGCATTCTGTTTTTATGCATGACTTTTAGGGATGCTGGAAATTTGAGTTGGGAAACAGCCCCTAACTTTTTTAACTCTTCTAGTTTTCACCCCTACTCCCATTGCCTATCTAAGGTGGCTTAGGCAACGTCGGAAGGTATTTCAAATGAGAAGTCTTTCCCCCTCAGTGATTTAGCTTTCAGGGCCACATTGAAAACAATTTCCTTCAGGGAGTAGGTATGAAGGTTCAGGAGAATCTTTAGAGGTTTTGTTATGTTAGGATTTCTTTTAAAGGAGTCCCCATGCACCCTTTGGATGGTTTTCTTAAGCTCTTCCTCAGACTCCTCGATCTGCACCGTTTCCTTTATTAGTGTGACAATGAAGGACTTTAGGTCGTCTCCTTCCTTCCCCTCTTTGACATTCAGGACACAAAGTTTGCCTATTTTAGAGTTATTCTCTATTTGTTCCAGCTTGTCTCGAACATCCTGCTCCTCCCTTTTGAGGACTAATATGTCAGCTGTTGCTGTGCTTAGCTCGTCTTTTAATACCCCTACTGAGTTTTCAAGAGTCTCAGTTCACAAGTTTGGGAGATCACTCTTCTTTTCCAGAGATACACAGAAACTCCTGATCTCACCTTGATTGGATTCAGGTACTGCAAACCCAATTTTGATGTCTTCTGAGAGGGTACAGAACAATAATTCCATGGGTTCTGGCAGATTTGATTTGTTGTGATTTGATTTGGTATTTGTAAAGCGCAACTGTCACTCTGCCAGGAGTATCCTGGCAGAGTCCCTATGAGGTCTCCAGAGCCTTTTTCAGCTATGGCTGACTCACCTCCCCCCCTCCGATTGGGTAGTGTGGTGACCCCGAAGGCATTAGTATCCCCCTCTGCTCCTATATGTCCCTGCCCCTGACTACTTGAGGGGTTTATTGGAGGGGTCCCCCGTAGTCGCCATTTGCTCTTACTAGGCTCTATATTAGACAGAGCCGCTGGCACTTTCCTGTCTGCCTTGCAATATCAACCACAATGGGTTGTACTTTAAAATATGATCTTAGGGAGGGAGTGATTTTTGGCTTGTGATCACCAGGCTTTACTTTGCCCCTTCCTCCTTTGATGCTTCGGCTTTTCACCTCGCATCGCTTAAAAGCGCAAGGGATAAACCCCTCCTCTGGATCCCGGGTTAGTCATTGCGTGGCAAGGGGGAGACCCTTTTTCCTCCCCCCACTGGCTGCCTTCTCCCTCGTAGGAGCCTGTCTTCTCCCCCTGTGTGCCAATTTCGGGGGCCTAGATGAAACCCCCCAATTCCCTTTACCTTCTTTTGACGAGTCTGGATCCAGGTAATCAAAATGATTTTCTTCTCCTTGCTGCAGACTCAAGGATTGCCTGTAAGCTTCCTGGAGCAGTTTCGACGCGTGCTGCCACTGCTCATGCTGCCCCAGAGGAGACCGCGTGCTGCTGCCCTGCGGCCACCTCCCAATGAGTGCAGATGGAGAGAACGCCCAAAGCACGGACCGTTGTATCCGCTGACTCGGTGCGGCATATACCAGAGGGATGAACTAGGTAGAAGGTAGGCTTATAGTTTGAGTGAGGGGGACAGAAGAAACAGGTTTTTAGGCGATATTTTCGCCTTCAGTAGCCATTACAAGAAGTGGGACGCGAGTGCCTCTGGCGAGCAAGCGGCCATCTCAGGCAGTGGCCCCCATGTTCTCTGTGACTGGAAGTTAAGCTTGTTTCACAAGTTTCCACGGTGGTGGTTATTGAGTTTTTCAAGGAATGTTTGTTCAGGAAGGCTATCTGGAGATTCTCTTCACAGTTACAGGGGTGCAGCTCAGGTCGCATGAAATGTAGAGTTTGAACAGGTATTGCAACATTCACCACATAACCACGGTGTTGTATGAATAGTGGGAAAATGGACAGATGGTGAGGTTCAACCGTGTGTAGAAGGACAGCATTTTGTGGGCATGTAGAATTGGGAGGAATTGAAAGACAAACTATGGGAGAAGTTGTGGTTGTAGCACATCACACCTCATACTACCACTATGGTTAGTCTTTTTAGGATGCTCGAGGGTAGGGGATCCTGTGTTAAAGTTATGTTCCTGGTTGTTCAAGAGGAAGCAGTTTGAGAAGAGTGTGGATAAAGTGAAGGAAGAAGTAGCCACTAGAGTGGAAGAAAGCAGGGGAAGACTGGGAAGGCCTATGACACCAAGTGGGAGACTGGGTCAGGATTTGCGAGCCAGCAGTTGTGTTCAAAAGTAAGTCCAGATATGGTAAGGCTAATATGAATAGTGTGGTCAATCAAGACGGAAAAGTCTGGAATGTCAGAAGGGTGGTCAGATGCAAAAATTATGAGAAGGGTGCCCTGTTCCGGGTGTAAGGGACTGGTTGGAGAGTGTGGCTTCAAGGATTAAGCATTGTGAACCTGGCCACAAGCCACCTTGTAAGTTTGTATATTATGTGTAGGGTATGGATTTCGTATGTCTCTGGTTTTGTGTGGTTGTTTTTTGTCTGCTCTGTGTGGTCCTGTTGTGTGGGTGCTCTGTTAGTCTCAGTGGGTTCCTGGTGGGTGTGCGTGTTTGTTTGTAAGGATATAGGTGTGTTGCATAATTACATTTGTATTAATGACTTTTCTGTGTGTTATGGGCTATTCTTGGAATCTTCGCTAAGCTCACTCTTGTGGTAGGCTTGTTGTCCATCCATAATACAGCCTCCTCAAACACATTATGATCTCCTTCTCTTTGTGGAGGAACCTGCAGAAAAGTTCTAAACGTCAACTGACCTTCTGATCCTAAGCAGTGGAGTAATTTAGTATTTTTCCTCTCTGCATCCATTCTATCCCCATCAATTTTCTTCATATACATAAAGAATTCCTCTTTCCATCCAGCCCAGGGTATGGGAGGATCCCCTTTGTTTTGTAGAAACTTTACAGAGGGTTCAAATTGCATTGTCACTAACACAATGTGGATGAGACACAAAAAATAGACTCTAGTCCAAACGTATGTGTAGTCTACCTTGAACAGAACTCACAAATTTTCAACAGCCAGATACAAATA
Organism: Triturus cristatus; assembly: GCF_964204655.1. NCBI lineage: Eukaryota > Metazoa > Chordata > Amphibia > Caudata > Salamandridae > Triturus > Triturus cristatus. The sequence continues at coordinate 519,278,780 of NC_140588.1, forward strand.
CCAAAACACTGTAAGCCTTGGCAATAGCTGTACACATCAGCGCTGCAACCAAATATGTATGGATTCACTGACAAGCAATTGACAACTTATTTCTCACAGCAGTCATATCGTCTGTCAAAAGCTGTACGCATCAGCGCTGCTGTGTAAATACGTGGAGATGCAACATTAAAAAGTAATCAGCAACTCATTCCTCTGTGGTAAATAAAAATTCCTTTACCGGGACTGAATTTGATACAGGAACATAGTAAAATAGCTCGATAAAATGAGAGGCAGAATCCGTGGTATTAGAGGTTCGGAATGGGCTTTATTCCAATAATCGATTATAATCGGTTGCTCCCAATGTTCCGTCACCACGAAGGTTCAGGAAGTGAAGCACACCCTTTATTGACAAGAAGTAACTTTTATAGTACAGACATTATAATGAAGTGAATACAGTAGGCGTAACAATTGATAAGGAAATTGACGTTTGGTCTGCGTAACCGAAAATGGGTGTAATAATGGGTAAAAAGGAACATGATTGGTTATGATGTCATACATAGGTGGATCTATAAGATAATACTTGGCCTAAATGCGCGCGCAGCAGTATGACGTGTAATTGACGTGTAACTAGGGGGTGAAGGGGACTTGACATTTAGCTCTACATGTGGAGACAAGAAGTCTGGGGGGTCAAGTCAACCTAATCCCAAATCATATCTAGCATCCTATGTTTAAAGAACTATGTTATCCATAAAAGAGGGACTCTCGGATAGAATCTATTCTATACTGACTGTGTGTGCGTGTACAAGCGTCTAGGTGTCTACACTAAACACGAGGGGGTAGGAACATTCCATGGTAACAGGGCTATGAATCACTTGCATGAAGACAGAGAAGTTGGGCCTTTTTGCTTGGTAACTGGAAGAATGTTTACCTAAACTACTAGGCAGGAATGCATCGGCTGAGGGGGAAGCAGATAATTCGAAGGTGAAATACAGTTCTTGGCAGAGAATAGGCTGATGTCAGGCTTCGTGAGCCGCGCAGAGAATGAGACAAAGTTCATGGTCACAGATGCAGGCTCAGACTGGAGCTTTCAGAGGCAGAAAGCAAGAAGAGTTTGATGACAGAATCAGGGCCTACTTGCCTGGACTGTAAAATGGCATAAGTGAACCATATAAGGCCGGTGGCTTTTCATACTTAGGAATGGAATATCCGGCCTATTCATGGCGGATCTGACAAAGGACATGTCGACGGTGGACGCACATGTATTTGCGTCTTCATAACTGGAACTGGAGGGAACATACATGTACTTGTAACATGCACATAGAACCGTTGGGGTCCAAGATAGGGGACATAACTGACCAGAAAAATCCATATTTCCACATTCCCTCCTTGTCCCCTACTTGCCCTTCAAGAGATATCAATCTTCATCAATCCATTGATCTGTTCATATAGCATCATTTGTTCTTCTTTCTTCTTCCGGGATCTTGAATGAAAATCTTGATGTGGAATGCACGATGTGGCACACAGACCACAAATCGCTGGTCCACATTGTAGACATAGACAGCAACTGAATAGTATGAGAAGGCCAATACCTAGGAAGGATAAAACTCTCCATCCCCAGGCTGATACCGCATTCCAAAACCAACTGGACCAAGTCCAAGTGCCTGGGTTCTGGTGTATCTGGCTTACAATCTTATGAAGGCGAGTGATGGCTTTATATACAGATGGCGAATTTGCTGGTATGAATACGCAGCAGCTTGATCCGATGACCCTACAGGCTCCGCCCCTATCAGCCAGGATGACGTCAAGGACAAGACGATTTTGAAGCACAACAATCCGCATAGCAGATTGCTCTTCTGTTAAATTGCCTAAGGCGGAAATAGTTTCATTCACTACTGCTTCAAGGGTTCTAGTTAATCTACGTATCAGCTTACTATTGGTAACTGTACCTATATAGGGAAAGATGCCTTTATTGAAATCTACATACTTGTCCCATGCCGTCTCAGTATAATCGACAATTGGGAGATCTCTCCGCTCTCTATTGTGTACTAAATGAATATTCCTATAATAATCAGGAGGAGCTAGGAAAACAGGTGGCAAAAGGAATGCAATGTAGCAGGTACCATCCCAATCTAGGGGTAGACGCATATATGTCGTCTGACCACATATAAAGTAGGAGTGGCGGGAAGCTCTAAATGAAGATTTTCCTTGATCACTGAATTCTACTATAGTAGTGCATTTACTATGGCCCATATGTATGGAACCAACCTTTCTTACACATAATTCACCCTTCGCTGGGAATACTGACATGGTGGGTAAGACTAGCTCAACTTCGGATACGACATTTAGAATCATGAGATTAGGTGTAAAATTACCTAATCCATACACTTCATTTTCTAGATCAGTTCCTGTTCTTTTGGGGCGACCCTCTTTGTCAGGGTAGCAGACTTTGAGTAAAACTAGGTTCAAGTTTCCCCATATCCAATGATCTTGGTAAACTGCTGTGTCTGAGTCTATGGAATTGATTAAACTGAACCATGCTCCACAGGAGCCATTGTGTGTAAATGGGTGTGGAAAGAATGGCAGGACTCCTTCATAATTCTGATAGGGAGGGAGTCGGCCACACACCCAACAATTAGTAGCATTACTAGTCTGATGGGAATGATGTAACATACTGATGAAAGTGTTATTGCGCAGCGCAAGTCTATAGGACAATTCATGCGGGGGTAAGTCACTAAAAGAATGTTCTGCAATAACATTGTGAACATTTCTGGCAATAGGGTAATATATGTGCAACAACATACTGGTAATAATTATTAAAAGACTTAAGGAAAACAAAATTAATAATGTCACTATGCAGTGGCTACGCAGTGATTTACAATACGCCTGTCGTTTCAACATTTTTCGGGTATTTTCTCTACTCAGGTCCAAGGGATACATGTCAGAGACAATTCAACCGCTTCACCTTGGAGAGGACTTAAACAATCAAATTGCTCGACTTGTTGGGCCTAAGCTTTAGTTTGTAATTTTCAGATTTGTTCGGTTCAACAAAAGGGAGTTTTGTATCAGTCTGTGAGGGAGTGCAGGGCACAATGTCTATATCCGAGGATAGTCCATGAAATTTCTTGATGTGGCTTGAATGAATCCAGCCCTTGCGGCCCTCGATCTTCACGGCTGTTCTTGTGGTCAACAGAACCAACTTGGGTGTCTTCCACCTGGGCTCCAGCTGAGTCTTTCGGTCGAAATTCCTCACAAAGACAAGATTACCCGGAACAACGTCATGGGGTTTCACCTCAGTGTTGTCGGGAAAGGCTGCAGCTACCTGTGAACGAGAAGATTGTAGTGCAGACATCAAGGAAGCCAAGTAATCTGTCAGCATATTACAGTCAATATCAGTTATTTTGCGTGGTATAGGCGTCCCCCACATATTCGGTGGTCTACCGAAGATCACCTCATACGGGGATAGCCCTGTTCGAGAGTGTGCTACCATTCTCATGTAAAAGAGTGCAACGGGTAACGCTACTACCCAGTCGATACCTTTTTCTCTGCATATTTTGGACATTCTGATTTTCAGTATCTGGTTATGTCTTTCTACGAGACCTGCTGCTTCGGGGTGTCGGACACAGTGGAATTTCCACTGATAACCTAACAGAAGTGAAACGTGTTACATTAATGCGGATGAGAACGGCTGGCCGTTATCTGAGTAGACAACACGTGGTAAACCGTATCGTGGGAAGAATTCTCGAACCAACTGTTTGGCAGTAGTCGGGGCAGTGTAATCTGAAACCGGGTATGCCTCCGTCCAACGGGAAAGAGCACAAACAACTACGAGAACATATTTGAATCCTCTACATCGTTCCATCTGGATATAATCCATCTGGAGGACTTCAAAAGGATGATCAGGAGGATGAAATCCACCCTGTTCTACGGGGACGCTTTTTCCTGGGTTAAACTGACAACAGATCATACAGGTACGGACCTTTTGTTTTGCTGCTGCTCGTAAATGTTTATTGAACCAAATGTGTTGAATGCTGTCCAGCATAGCTTTTTCTTCTAGATGTGCTGGACTATGTATAGTGTTAATTATAACTTGGACCATTGAATCAGGAAGGAACCATACAGACTTTTCCTTCATCATCCATCCTTGGTCCGTTTGGATCCCTCCTAATTCAGTCCATTTCTTTATTTCGTCTGGTGTAGCATGTGTCTGTATGTCAATTACGTCAAGAGTAGGATCTTTAACTGTCATACAATGTGTCGGCATCGGGACTATTGTCTTTGTCATGTCGGGAGTTTGAGTTTGAGCAGTCTGTTTAGCCGTTCTGTCGGCTAGATCATTGCCTTGGGAAATGATATCAGTAACTTTCGTATGAGCTTTACATTTCATAATTGATATTGCAGTAGGTAGATGTATTGCATCTAATAAGGCATGAATGAGGGGTCCGTGCTGAATGTGGGCACCATGGGAAGTTAAATAACCTCTCTCTCGCCACAGCACGCCGAAGTCATGTACGACTCCGAATGCATAACGTGAATCAGTGTATATGTTGACTTTTTTATTCGTGGCTTGAATACAGGCTTGTGTCAGAGCGATGAGCTCTGCGGCTTGAGCTGACAAAGTATTTATACGATTAGTTTCAATGACTTCAGTATCTGTTGTGACTGCATAAGCGGCCACTAACTCTCCTGTACTTGTTCTCATGCATGAACCATCTACATACAATGTCAAGTCTGGATCTAACAATGGAACATCTGTTAAGTCTTGTCTAGGTTTCGTCGTTATAGTAATAACTTCAATACAGTCATGAGCTAGTGGGTCTGTTCCAGTTACTGGCAAAAGTGTGGCAGGATTCAATGTATTACAGCGTCTGATTTCTATATGTGGCTGAAACAATGTAAGCTCGTATCCTGTAAGTCGCGCTATAGTCAAGTGTTGTGTTTGCGTTCTATTTACAAGAACCTCTACTGCGTGCGGTACTTGAACTGTCAATGGATGTCCTAACACTATGGCATCGCTTTGTCTGATTGCTAAAGCTGTCGCTGCCACTGATTTCAGACATGCAGGCAAAGCCTGAGCTACGGGATCTAATGTACTAGAGAAATAGGCACATGGTTTGTGTGCTCCTGCTTGATCCTGTGTGAGTACTGACAAAGCAGTACCTTCGCGTTCTGTAACAAAGAGTGTAAACTGTTTTCTGTAACATGGCGTTGCTAAAACAGGTGCTTGACATAAAGCTTTCTTTAGGCTTTCAAAAGCTTGTGTATGTTCTTGAGTCCAAGGGAGAACAGTCGGTGTGGCTGCCTCCTGTGTTGTCAATTGAATGAGTGGTTTTGCTAGAAATGCATACTGAGGGATCCACTGTCTACAATATGAAGTGAGGCCTATGAAAGCCCGCACCTCCTTTTGTGTCTTGGGTATTGACATGTTAGCTATCAACTGAATGCGGTCGGGTGTAAGCTGCCTTCCCTCCTTGTCCAGCGAGTGTCCAAGATAAACAACTCGCTGGACACAGAATTGCAGCTTAGAAGGGGACACCTTGTGCCCTTTTTCGGCTAGAAATTGTAAAACTGTCAGTGATGCTTTTTCACATTCAGGTTCGCTTCGGGCGGTGATCAGCAGATCATCGACGTATTGAAGCAGAGCAGTGTTAACTGGCATGTGGATACTGTCTAGTTCTCGTTTCAGTGCTTGGCTATAGATGCTGGGGCTTTCTGTAAATCCTTGAGGTGCGCGTGAGAATTTAAAGCTACGTCCATTTAAACTAAATCCGAACAAATATTGGCTTTCCGGATCTATTGGGACGCTGAAAAAGGCATTTTTGAGATCAATTACAGTAAAGAATGTTGCTTCGGAATCAATAGCTGTCAGTAATGACGAGATATCTGGGACCACAGGGAATTGTGGCACAATGCATTTGTTTAACTCGCGCAGATCAATAACCAATCGATATACTGGCGGCGCTGTAGGGTCTGTTCGTTTAAGAATCGGTATTATCGGTGAATTACATATATTGGAGTCTGTTTCCACAACTACTCCTTGGGCAATGAGCTCGTCAATGATTTGTAGTAAAGCCACTACAGCATCTGGTGGTAACTTGTATTGTCGCATTCGTGGTAGCACCACTCCTGCCTTTAATGTGACTCGATATGGTGTAATATTCATGCATCCAACATCAGTAGGGCCTTGTGCCCATAGATGTGTAGGTAAAGTCTGCAGTCGGGGATCCATGTCTCTAGATACATAGTGACCTTTAAAATCACGTAAAAACAACCTTACTCCTTCCGGAGAACAACATATTATGGCTCCTAGGGCTTTCAACGTTTTTATTCCTAACAAGTTTTCTGGACATGATTTAGTAAGCAATAGATCTGTAGTTCGGGTCAGAGGTCCTATCGTAAGTGGAAGAGGCTGTGATACTTCATTAACAATAGGTTTTCCTGAAAAACCAAGGGAAATATTCTGAGAGCCTGAGAGGGGTGCCCCTGGAACTTCACTACGTTTTATAGTTGTTCGACTTGCCCCTGTATCGAGTAAAAATTTTCTATCTTGACCTAATAATTCACTATGTACATAAGGTCCTTCTTGATCTACAGGAATCTCGATAAGGGGTAAGTCAACTTCCCTCTCTAGGCTAGTTCATGCGTAACGCTGATACTCGGGATATTCATACTGTGCGGTCTGATACATTTGTCGTGTTGTTGTCTGTGTGGCAGCAACAGGCAACGGTGGTGCAGCTGGCACAAACTGTATTGGCTGTTGTGCGGCTGGCATGGCCTGGGCATGCTGCGTAGCTCCTTGTTCGTTCTGATCTTGTCTTAGTGGCCGTGATCTTTCCTGTGTTTTACCTATGGCGATATTATGTTTTAGCACTGGACAATCGTGTACGTAATGACCTGGCTTTTTACAATAGTTGCATGTCCCTTTTACAGGTCCTGCTGAATCGGAATGTGTCATACCCTTTTTATGTCCTTCAGCTGGAACTGTCTGGGAGACTAGCATTTTCATTTTTGTGTCTTTCATGCGTCTGTGTTCATGTTGTTGTTCCTCTCTAATTCTATTGTGGTGGTACTGTAACATTTGTAACATTTGTGTTGGAGTGTTACCTTGCCAGGTACTCTCGAATTTTAATACTCTATTCTTTACTGGGGGCAGGGCGTTTTCCACTAATTTTGTTACAAACAGATGTGGGTATGATTCGCTACTTGCTTTTATGCCACTATTTATACCAAAACATTTCTCGAATCGGGCATAGTAATCGCTAGTGTCTTCATCTTGCTTCTGTTTACAGGCTGAAATTGTACCCCAATCTTCCTTTTTCGTAGTTAATAAACGTGGCAGTACCTGTACTAGTAGACCGGGTAGTGCTTTAGTTTTGTCCCCAAGCCCCGAACCTGGACCTCGGGCCCTTTCTTCTGCTTCTAATGCTGACCATTCTATCTTTTGGTCACCTACCTCCCACTCTTTTTCCTTGAGTTTCTCATAAATGCCAGCAGGCATCAACACCTTTAATATTGTCATAATGTCGGGGTAGGTATACTCTCCCATGAGTAACATGTCCTTAATTTCTCGGTGAAAACCCGCTGGGACTTTGTCATGACAGGGTACCACTTTCTTCATTTCTAACAATTCTATTTTCGATATGGGCGTATATACAAATACGCGTTTAAACTGATTGTCCTCACCTTTTATTGGGTGTACTTCTCGTAAGGGATTCTGTCTATCCAGGTGATACGTAGTTCTTTCCTTGACAGGCAATGAGACATGCTCTGAGCATACAAAAAGAATATACTGCTTTCTTGATACTAGAATTTCTTTAATTAATTTAGTACCTGGACCTCTCCATTTATTCATAAGCAATTCAGTCAGTATGTCAGGTAAGGGACCAGGGTCCGAATGCTGACTCCGATATAGTACAATGAGTTGTTGAATCATATAAATCCCAGCTAACCTTTGTTCATCTGGGGTAAGATTCAAAAATGTGCGTACTACTGTCTCATCACTATATTTTCCGGGACTGTCCACCCAATGGACAGCTGCCCTTGCTAAATCTTGTTCATCCATAGAATCGAGAAAATGATAACCCCTTCGTTCTCGGAGTAGTTTGTCGGCGGTTTGGAACGAATGCTCGTTAGACCTTATGTTAATTATAGGTATTTGGAAATTCCTGTCATTATCTGGACATATTGGACGTATTGAGTCAGTATGACATCTAGTCTGATCCCTATTACAAGATCTTCCTCTACCTACATAGGCTATGGTGTCCGACTGTCCTGCAGACAGTCCTGACCCTTCTTCCTCGCTTTGTTCGAACTCGTCTGTCTCTAATCTCTCCTCGTGTAGGCGTTCTATTTCTTTACGGATCTTTCGGCACATGGCTATTATACAATTTTGCTTATCGTGTCTCCCTTCTGATATATTCTGGCTCCATTTTGTAAGAATTTTCATTGCTTCCGGATCTACCCCCGGTCGGTCTTGATTTCTGATCACACAGTTTATGAGGAAACGTAACAGTTCCCCCTGTATCTCTACTTTCTGGTATTCCATAGCTCTGTTAATACATTCTGGATCTCGCCCTGTTTGAACAAAATGATATATTTTATCTAGATGCGCAGTCATTCCTGGTAGCTTCGCTAAATACCCTGCGGCTCGTCTGATACGTAATGATGCCAGGATCATTTCGTCCTCCTTACCGAGCACCGGGTCATATCTACAATCTATAAGAAGTTCCTTAAGCGTACGATCACTTACGAATTTGGGTGTACGTGAATGCGCTGACTCTTGAAAAATAAGTTTATTTATTCTAGGTGGCGTAGAAAAAATATTGGTAGCACCTCCCGTGGCCCCGTCTGGGGCGTCGGGTGTGAAAGGATTCGTCGAACGTGACACAGCAACTATAGGTGTGGACTCAGCTATAGAAGTACCTGTAGGAACAGATGCAGAAACAGATGTGCTTGCCGGAACTTGTGACTCGATTTGTTGCTGTAGGGATACGGGCACTGGATCTTGGCGTTGAACCTCCCTGGTATGCGGTCTATGTGGGGCGGAATTAGCATACTCGGGAGCTGCGTCATCTAAATATGAGGAAAGAAAAACATCTTCTGCGGTTCTAGGATGCCCCTTAGGATGTACCTTGATTGGGAACAATGGGGTTGGCAAGTCTTTTGGTGTTTCTGGAGTAGCCTTAGGTAATCCTTCGGCCAGAAGGGGATACATACCATTCATAAGGGCATTTCTTTGTCTGTCTACTTGTTCTGATTTCACTCGGATACCTTCCTCAATTAATAGATTCTCCCGAACTTTATTGGAATTTTCTTTACTCTTCTCTTCCTGTCTACGTGCCTTTTCTGTTCGTCTATGTGATTCTTTACGCCATAATTCAACGGCGTCTTTCTGTGACTGTCTGACTTTCCTTCTCCATAACTCTTCCTCGACTTTCATGATGCACTCTGCATCCCAGGTCCCCGCTGTGGGCCACCTCTGACTTTCTGGTAATCCCTTGGTATAGTCTACCCATAAATCAAGAAATAATATAGCGTCTAAGCCATGTTTGTGATACATAAAGTGCCCTGGAGTGTCCCTAGGAGGAATAGGGACGGCTTCTTCGAGAACCCCTTTTCTGGTAGTGATCTGTCTTAATTTCGAAAAGAGCGGCATCTTGAGAACTGACCTTATACTTGATTTTGACCTGATACTTGAATTTGAACAGACTTAATACAATAAACACGATAATGAACAGTCATTCATACCACGATATTCAGAACATACTTAAACACTTTAAACATTTAAACATTAAACCCTTAACTGAAACAACAATGATGATCGTCTGCATAACTAATCACCAAGCTTAATTCTCGACAATAACTAGACAATAACTAGACACTTCGGAATACTTCGGAATACTTGATATACTGCTAAACAGTACAGATACACTGCTAAAACAGTGCAGACCGGATTTGTGTACCCAAACCCGTCTTGACCGGCACAACCTATGTGCACGTCAGAAATGCCTCCCCAGCAATGGTACTCACCGGGTAGCTTCGGAAACGGAAGGCCTCAGTAACTTGAACTTGAACCGGACTGGACTCGACTCGACTCGACTCGTCGGACACTGGACTTGACTTCGGACTGGTGGGTCTCTGTATACCTCGGATCTTGCTCTCTCAGCTAGGCTCTGGTCGGGATACTTCGCACTTCTCACCGCCTCGTCTGGGTGTTGATCGCAGTCTCAGTCGCCCCCGCTTGACCGGAGGGAGATACAGGAAATCCTGCTGGTACGCGTTATTGTCCGTCCAGCTGTGGCAGGAGACCGGGCCTGCAACGCACCGCCGGCGCGTGAGATGAGAAAGTGTCCCTATTCGGGCGCCATCATGTGGTAAATAAAAATTCCTTTACCGGGACTGAATTTGATACAGGAACATAGTAAAATAGCTCGATAAAATGAGAGGCAGAATCCGTGGTATTAGAGGTTCGGAATGGGCTTTATTCCAATAATCGATTATAATCGGTTGCTCCCAATGTTCCGTCACCACGAAGGTTCAGGAAGTGAAGCACACCCTTTATTGACAAGAAGTAACTTTTATAGTACATACATTATAATGAAGTGAATACAGTAGGCGTAACAATTGATAAGGAAATTGACGTTTGGTCTGCGTAACCGAAAATGGGTGTAATAATGGGTAAAAAGGAACATGATTGGTTATGATGTCATACATAGGTGGATCTATAAGATAATACTTGGCCTAAATGCGCGCGCAGCAGTATGACGTGTAATTGACGTGTAACTAGGGGGTGAAGGGGACTTGACATTTAGCTCTACATGTGGAGACAAGAAGTCTGGGGGGGTCAAGTCAACCTAATCCCAAATCATATCTAGCATCCTATGTTTAAAGAACTATGTTATCCATAAAAGAGGGACTCTCGGATAGAATCTATTCTATACTGACTGTGTGTGCGTGTACAAGCGTCTAGGTGTCTACACTAAACACGAGGGGGTAGGAACATTCCATGGTAACAGGGCTATGAATCACTTGCATGAAGACAGAGAAGTTGGGCCTTTTTGCTTGGTAACTGGAAGAATGTTTACCTAAACTACTAGGCAGGAATGCATCGGCTGAGGGGGAAGCAGATAATTCGAAGGTGAAATACAGTTCTTGGCAGAGAATAGGCTGATGTCAGGCTTCGTGAGCCGCGCAGAGAATGAGACAAAGTTCATGGTCACAGATGCAGGCTCAGACTGGAGCTTTCAGAGGCAGAAAGCAAGAAGAGTTTGATGACAGAATCAGGGCCTACTTGCCTGGACTGTAAAATGGCATAAGTGAACCATATAAGGCCGGTGGCTTTTCATACTTAGGAATGGAATATCCGGCCTATTCATGGCGGATCTGACAAAGGACATGTCGACGGTGGACGCACATGTATTTGCGTCTTCATAACTGGAACTGGAGGGAACATACATGTACTTGTAACATGCACATAGAACCGTTGGGGTCCAAGATAGGGGACATAACTGACCAGAAAAATCCATATTTCCACACCTCACAGCCGTGCCGATTGGCGCAAGAAGCAAGAATACCACCTCCAACAGCTGCACAGCTGAGGTTCACCCCAACGCAGCAGGTGGCATGCTGAGTCATCCGTTCCTGAAAAGCCGAAAGCTTGACGACAGAAACAGCTCAAAACTCATTTCAAGATGGCTCCACTGGTGTCATCATGTAGGTACGCCCCTTAGGAGTAGGTTCTCATTCCTCTATTGATGCAGTCTGATTACATTGCTTGGAAATGTCACAAAGGAGCACATCATGCTGCTCAGGCAATACGTTGCTAGGAGTTGTGACTTTAAGTACCTCCACACTGCACCAAGTGGAAGACAAAGTGGCAGCAATGTTGATTATTGGCATCCTCATTAAACAGCCGGTTCCTCGCGCCACAGCGCACGCTGAAGATCATGGACAATCCAAAAAATGCCACACCACGGTAAGCCGCAAATTGACCAAAATCGGTACTCCGCCTGTAGCATGGTCTTGAAGGCAGTGCAAAAGGTATCCACAAGATCTGAGAATGAGGGTCAAGAAGAAAGAAATAATCAAATATAATCCATAAACATGACAAAAAATAGAAATAAACAAATAAATCCAAATAATCCCAAGAAGACGGAACCACTCCTGTGTTGTGTGAGAGTATAAAGTGCCTCTTCAACTGATCACCAGTGTTGCAAAATGAAAAGGCCCATCCAAGTAAAAGTTGTTGAAGATTTATTAGGAGAACAACACAGTTCCTGCAACGCAACCAGGCAGTCAACTCCCAACTCAGTTTATCATTCTTGAGCCAGAACCAACAGGCCAACTGGCAGTAGAAGTGCATTGTAAAGATAACAGTAGTTCTAAAGCACCACACACAGATACATGGAGGGTGCCTTAAAGCAATAGCCCATAACATACAGAAAACGTAGAAATACAAATGCAATTATGCACCACCATCTCACTAAGGGTGACACACTAAAGTATACAAAAATAAAACTAGATAACTACGGCAAAACCAATGATGAGTTGTTTGTGCTCTGATTTAGGGAGGACCTGGGCTTACAGTTTTGACTGGACTGTTCCCATTGGAACAGGTACAAGACTGATTTGTATATGGCTGGGTCCAAACTGAGGTGGAATGATGACCAAAATAACGATGGACTGGGATGCGGCCCGAGAAAGTACCAGTGTCTAAGATTAATTCAAGCATTCCATTCATCCACCTTTTTGTATACTTTTGTGTGTCACCTTAAGTGGGACAGCAGGTATGCCCAGGTGGAGGTTCTGTGCACACTGTTTCATTTGAACCAAGCTAGGCCTGGATAATGAACCCTAATTAGGGTGAAACTGGTCCTGGGTTACTGGTGTTCCAGTTCAGGGAGGACCTCGTCTGGCAATTTGGGCTGGACTATTCCCACTGGAACAGAGTCAAGACTGAATTGCAAATAGCTGGGTCCAAACTGAGGTGGGTGGCGTGCAAAATAACAATGGAATGGGTCCCCCAGTCAATACCTGTGGCTGAGATTAATTCATGAAATCCATCCACCACGTTTTGTATACTTTAGTGGGAAGGAGAGGGGGACATGTTAGAGTAACAAATGTTGCTGTGCACGGGGGCAAAGTTTCATAGTGCCATAAATTCTGTTACTTTCAGGCTGATTTACCCCCTTTTATTGTCGGAAACATAGCAGTCAATTAACAAAGGACGTGGTACCCGTGCAGGAGCAGGCATGAAGAAACATTGTCTATCTAAACATGGCTCAGTACACAAGTTTCAAACTGGCCCTGTACACTTCTGAAGAGAAAATATTGTAAAATCTTGGCAAATTCTGAATTAACATTGAAGAAACCGTCCATTTTTAACCCTAACTTTGCTTCATTCCAAATTGCAGTAACAAAGCCACAATAAAGGTGTCGGACAGTTTCAGCCAGCTTTAACAAAAAATCAGTTTCTAAGATGCTTAAAATCTATTCTTGCGAAATAAGGTATTATTTTGTGTGTCAAAGACTTGTTGGGAGCTGCCAAATATAAACTACAGTCCCTCCAACCCTGACTCTCAAGACAAGTCAAAACTTGTGAATGAGAGAAGACGTCCTAATGTCGGCCTCCAAGGAGCTGCGCCGATAAGCATCTAAATGAATGAAAACACCACCATTTTCCTGGTTTAAACTAATGTACAATAATTTAAATGAAATTGCAGCTGTTCTAATCTGCAGAAGGGACTGTGAGCTATTATTAGTCAGGAACATTTCCACTATTATGGGAAATTATTTTTATTTATTTTTAGAATTTGCTGAATATGGATGGATTTCTTCTGCTGTAGCATAAAACTATATATGGACCCTGGCGCACCACATTGTTGTTTTCTAGGGCTCTGCGTGATTAGTAAACAAAGCAGAAGTATCACGCATTTCATGCACAGTTAGGCTGAAGAGCTCCCTTGTACAACCACTCTGCAACAAGCAGCACTTCACAGAGCCTTTCAAATTAAATGTATGCCTGTCAAAAACATGAATTCAATTCACAGTCCGCAATTAGCTTTAGCAGCTGGGTAACCCTGTGATCAGCTCCTAAGAGGAGCACACATTTAAAGAGCTCTTTTATGTGAAACAATACTTACAAGCAAAGTATTTTTTAATGAAGATCTGCGAAGAACTCAATGGAGACTGCTGTTCATTACAGTTGGACTTCATGTATGGCTTAATTTGTGGTTGCTACATTCACTGTTTGAAAATAGAAGAGCTGCGGAATAGGAAATTTATTTTTCAACCAGTGAGTGAAAATACTGGGACCATCTCATGCTTACACATGTTTTACACTTGATCGTGGAATGCAGCTATTACTTTATACTGTAGATGAGGACATCCAGCACCCCAAACCCAGTGGGGGCTCCTCCGCAATGGCCGTTCCACTGCTTTCGAGCAGTGGAATGAAATTAAATATAAAATGATCATAACATTAAGTTATGATCATTTTATGTTTCCTTTGCGGGCAGGTGGGTAGGTGGGGCTTTCGGAGCAGGGGAGGAGTGGTTTGCCCACTCCTAAGTGCGCAATTTCTGCCCAATGACTGCCCAAACCAGTCATGCGCAATTTCCCCATTCTCCATGCAGGCTGCATTACAGCCTGCATGGAGAACATGCCCACCCCTACAGCCCCTGGCTGAGCGCCGTGTCACAGCGCTCAGACCAATCACAATGCTGCATTGCGTCATTGTGGTTGGCTTAGGGGAGGGAGCTTGGCTGCCTGCTTCCTGTTCCTAAAGTCGGAAGCAGGAGAGCAGGAGAGCAGGAGCAAAGACGCGGGAACCAGTGGAAAAGTGTTATTTTTAAACATTTTTTTTGCTCCCTTCCTCAATCGAGACCAACCCCAGCCTGCCCCCCCACCCGCGAGCCATGCTGGCCACCACTTCCCAAACCTCTTAAGTTTCTATGACACTCCTTTGGAGTGCATGGTTTATAGTTGTAATAGTTGTAATTAGGATAATATAAGAGTTTAACCGCAGGTCTTGAAACCTTAACATGGTGCGGCATGCCACTAAGTGTGCATACGCATGTGAGACTAGATGCAGTGATTCATGGAGATACCTATCCAGTTTTGTCTTTTTTAAGTGATGCCTGTTTCATCCTTTGTTGTGTAATGTTTTGGGAAGAACCAGCATTATAGAGCTCTCTGGGATATTGTGAATAATTTCTATTAGCTCACAGATCGGAACTTTCAAGTAACTTACCTTTGTCCAAACTTGATAACACATACAAGTAGATACTAGTGCCAGCTTTAGCGCAGGTATCTCCCGGTGCCAAAATGTTTGTTGGTGCCCTCCCAATGACCACCTCCACTATGAATTCCCTCATTACCACCCTTTACCAGTGCCACTCAAGTCTCTCAGATGCATTTAATTTTTATAGTTCCACTCATCCCAGTGTAGGGTGTCAAAGCACTTTACATCACACACACATTACATGGAGACAATGAATCATAACCTGTAAATCAGTGTATAGGACATGTTACATCAGACAGAGGACTACAAGATGAAGTAGGAGTCACGTAATCTATAGTGGTATGCAGTATAGTTTAAGAGTGCTTGTTCTGGAGATGCGCATACTAAGGGCCCTATTTACGAGGCCCTTATGCCCCCATTGTGTCACTTTTTGTGACACTGCGGCGGTGTAAATAATGTGACACACTGTGCCATATTTATAAAGTGAAATATCTAGGCAGTTGCGTTACTTTGTAAACCCCTGCACTATATTGTACCTGTGACAGGTATAATATATGCAGGTTGGGCGTTCCGGCACGGAAAAGGCTCGTAGAAGTGTCGCAGTGAAATCTATGAGATTTCCCTGCGACACTTCTACAGCCTCCCTGCGTCAAATCCTTCTGCCTGCTTGAAGCAGGCTTAACCCCTTCAGTGCCACGCCCTTTCCCCCTCCTGTGCCGGGCGTTGCACTAGTGGGTGGGGTTCATGACGAGATAGTCTCGTCAAGGGCACAGCGCAACCGTGCTCCATGACGAGACTATCTCGTCATGGGCACTGAAGAGGTTAAGGGGTGACGCAGGCCTTTTCACATGGGGCTTGCTACATGTGAAATGACACATTACTTGAGTTGCGTCTATTTCCAGACACACTCCAGCAATGCACCATTTTTGCGCCGACAGATACATCAGTATTCCTGACGTATCGGTCAATCCCATTGACCTGGAGCGCTGTACAGTAAATACTGCACATCCATGTTATTACAAGGAGGGCACACTGAAAAGTGTTGCATCACTGTTTTACCGCAGCAACACAACACTTTTCATAAATGAGGCCCTAAGAATTTAAAATGTAACACCATGGCTGGGGGTACTCTTTAATAATAAAAATTGATTTCTACCCAAATGAAGCCTTTTTGCAACATTAGGATAATAAAAGACTGGGTAAAACATCGTAAGCTCTAATCTATACATTGCAGTTTGCATGCAGCTCTTTAATCAAAGTTCATAGTTGACTGTTATATATTAGGATGTTAACTTACAAAATGCAAGTAACAAAAAGATCTCTCTGACAAAAGCAGTAACCCACTGACCTATTTACATTAAATGCACTTTGTGATCTACATTTTACACATTCTTTGCAGGAGGCATATAACCCTCTGCACTAGGTTACGATCAATCAAAACTCTCCAGGAAGAACATTAATCACTGGAGTTATCTTGACATTTTTATTGTTGCCTCAAAAATGCTGGAGGCAAGGAACAGTTGCAAAATAAACAATTGATGGACTGAATGCTGGACAATGCAGACATTCACCCCCAGTCACAAGGATCTGGGTTAAATCCATCATTCTTTTGCTTACCATACCACCCCAGTTTGAACCCAGCCATATGCAAATCAGTCTTGACCCTGTTCCTTGTATGAACAGTCCAAGCCAGGTCCTCCCTGTACCGGAAACAAGCATCCTGGGACATGTTTCAGGGTATCACCCTTCATCAGCCAGGCTAGCTTGAAACCAGTGGTGTAGTGCATTCCCTTCCCACTTATGGTGACATATGCAAAAGAAGGAGGCAAGGAACAGGGCAGCGGGTGTTTTGGAAACCATAATATATACTTGCAAACAGGGCGCCCCCACCCAAAGTCAGCAACCGGTATGGTGGCACTGGTCGCATCACCCTAGAGCCAGCCCTGGTAAATACTCACTGGGCACTAATGAAACATTACTGAAGGCACCAATGTACTCAATTCAGCTACATCTATAAATTCAAAATACTCAAGACATCAGCCAAAATGGTGGGAAAAAAGTGAATGGGATTAGAGTAGATCGCAAGAGTCTCAAAAAGACCTATGCAAGGTCAAAAAAATGTTTTCATCAAAAATTTCCAGGGTAGTACGGATGGGGATAGGGGATCTAAAGTGAGGTGTCAAAAGGACTGTCAATCAAAAAATCAACCAGTAAATACATTATGTAGGAATGAATGCCCTGTTATAAGGGTGCATACCTGGTAATGTGAGCGGGGCAAAGTGGGCTGCTTCTAGAATGTAAACAAACCTCCAGAGGAATACAGCAAAATCAGAAAACATATATATGCATGGTGAAAGTGAAAGAAAATGTTACAATTCAGAAAAATAGCATAACCTGTATTTGTACATTTGAATCCCATACGATGGCTTTTCTACCCTAACACTATACATTCTGTGCTCTTTTTCAGTCCTCTATTTTTCTCTGGTTCATGTATATTTAGAGTCCTAATGATGATCTTTCTATCTGTGTAAAGGATCGTAATGTCGATGACTAGTTCTACGGATCCAATTTGATTGTACATAAGAATAAAATGGGCCATGTTTTCCTACTTGATACACACTCTTGATCATGTATTGTGACACGTGTGTATCATTTGTATGAGAGCACTCATCTTGTTTCTCACCACACACCCACTGAGCCATCACATTGTTTTCAATGTTTTCTTGTATTGATTGTAATATCTATGGTCTTGGGACCACGTTTTTTACACGTAAACTTGCACAAGGTCCCTCACGACATTCAGGATCCCTTGTTGCCTCTAACATTGTCTCCTTATTGGAAACAATAGGTCTATAGAATGTCTGTTTTGATGTGTGGGCGAGAACATCAACTGTTCCAATGTTAGTGCTTATAAAGGGTACTCCAAATCTAGTCCCCACCCTGCATATATTATTCCAATTTGAAACAAACTGCCCAGCTCACAGAGTATGAAACAATTAGATCAGCTAGTGCTAAAGCTCGCCGAGCATCCTGGGGGAAGATATAGAAGAAGAAACAACAACCTCGGTTTCAGGCAAATATTATTGTAAGCAGAAGAATTTCTGCCAATGTAAACTGTGGTAGGCCCAATTTTCTTCCTGTGAGGGTTACTTTGTATATTACCACAAGATCCCAGATCATGCCCATTCTTCTATCTCTCCTGATTATGCTATACCCCATGGAATAGCCTTAAATAAATCTGGCCCAGACTTCTCAGTTGGCCATGTTTCTGTTAAATATAATGGGCCCGATTCACAAAGGCAATCTGAGACAAAAGTCTAACTTTATGACTTTTGGTATCCACAGAGGTCATTTACGAGTTGTATCTTTATGTCAGCAGTTGGGCCGAAATCTCTGCACCCAGGCCGTACTTTCTGCACCCAGGCTGTACTGTCCAGCTCGGGCCAGATGACGTGTAATCAATTGGCCTGAATAAAAATGTTTACAAAACGGAACATTAAGAAAGTGTGATAAATGGTAGAGGAGGTCATGAAAATCAGTTTGAGCAGGGGAAAGGTTATGGCCAGACACTACATCATATCCCGTTTGCTCCTTTGCATCATGGTACATACAATCCATGATTTTCCCTCTCCTCAGTGTTGAGCAGTCCATGATTTGCGCTCCCCACAGTGTTGACTGTAGTGTGACACTGATGCAAAGGAGCAAACTGTTCCGGGATATAAAGTAGTGTCTGGCAACACCCTTTTCCCTGCCCAAACTGAGCAGAGGTTTACCGTGGGGGCATGGAAAGAGATTCAGTCGTTGAGGTATTGGTGTCTGATGTTGTGGAGGGCCTTGTAGGCATGTGTGAGCAGCTTGAACGTAATCCTGCTTTCGACGGGGAGCCAGTGGAGGTTGTGGAGGGTGATATGGTTGTGTCGTGGGATAGCGAGGATAAGTCTGGCTGTGGCGTTCTGGACTGCCTGGAGTTTGCGGAGGAAATTTTTGCTAATTATGGCGTAGAGGTCATTGCCGTAGTCCAGTCTGCTGGGAATGAGTGCATGGGTGATGGTTTTCCTGGAGTCAGGGGATCCACTTGAACATCTTGCGAAGTATGCAGAGGGTGTTGAAGCATGCAGAGGATGGGGCATTGATCTGGCAATTTATGGTGAGTGAAGAGTCGAGTATGATGCAGAGGTTGCGTGCGCGGTCTGTTGGAGTGAGTGGGTTTCTGAGGGCAGGGTGCCCCCAGGAGTTGTCCCATTCAGAGGGGGTGGAGCCGAGGATTTGGACGTTTGTTTTCTCTGAGTTGAGCTTCAGGCAGCTGTTGCTCTTCCAGGTCGCGATGTCTTCCATCCCTTCTTGAAAGTTGCGCCTGGTGATATCAGGTTCCTTGGTGAGGGAGAGGATGACTTCTTACTCGTCAATTCTGGACCCAGTCGTGACTGTGCTTCCACCATATTTATCTTCTGTGTCAGCTGCCACAAATCTTGTTGTAGTGTCAGAAAATATTGGGCCTGATTCACAAGGGTAACTTACTCTTTTAAGTAACCATTGGTACTGCAACACGGTCAAATAGAAAATAATGAAGTTAGGGACTTAAAATAGGACCCTATAGGAAATAATATTAAATTAAAATAAATTATAAAAATTATGAAAAATAAAAAATAAATATAAATTAATCTTGATAAATATGAAAATAGCATATGAGCATTATTGATTGTAAAATATTTTAGTACCATGTTTTGAATCAACGTCTAGAAAACATTAAATTATTAAATTAATTCAAAAATAATTTTGTACATCACTTTCAATATTTATCAATCCAATTAAAGAAATTAGTTTTTCTATAGGCTAAACTTAGTTTTTAATTTAAACTTTGTAAAAAGTTTACATTTCTTGAATATATTTCTATTAATTATTGTTGTAATTTGAAATTAATTGAATAGTCCTGTAGCATTTTTAAAATGGGTACTATATTTAAAGTAAATATTTCAAATCAATTTACATTAATTTGTAACATAACAATTGTTAATATTTATTTTCAAATTAAATAAACTATTTTGTATTTTTCCCTTTTCTTTGCCATGCTGGGAGATCCTTGATGTCATCAATGATGTCATTTAAAATGTCATGAGTGGTGTAATATGTGAGGTTGTAAGCAGTGCATGGCGGGTGCAATTAAAAGTTAGCTCAGTGAATTATAACTGGTGAATTTCAGGGGTTTTTTTTATTTGGAAACATGAGTTTGTATATTATCACAAAAACAAATTATAGCAACACTTTAACCTTTGTTTTTTTCAGTAAATGTCTATGTTCTTTTTTAAACATAAGCTAAAATCTTATTAATTTACCTAACTATAACGTCAGTTTAAACTTTGTTTTTTTTTCAATCAATTTAGTTTTATTAATCAAATTTCATCAAACTTCTTCACTAAGCATACATTTTGTTAGTGAGTCATAGGTCTGTCCTGCAGCGAGGACCCACGCACATCCCCCATGGGAGGGCCACGCAGAGTTTCATGGAATACTGCCCTTCCCACAGGGCAATTTCTTCTTTATTTAGCCCTCTGAGGGGTCCCTCTGGGTCTCCACCACAAGGGCTAGTGGGTTAGGATATCCCCACCTTGCCAACTTTGATTTTGTTTTATAGAGTGCTTGAGTCTAGAAGTGGTGCCCACAACATTTCTGTTGATGGTGCTACCAGCCAATCAGATAGCTTGGCCCTGTGAGACTGATACCCTACCCAGGGTAATGAAGGGGCTGACAGGCAAAAAATAATGGTGTGTGAAATTTGTTTTCACGTGACTATGTAAAAGTAAATCAAAATGATGAGAAATTACGTGTAACTACAATAAATTAAATCATTCGTTGTGGTCTGTATTTTACAGCGAAATGCATCCTCATGTCAATTATTGCCATGAGTATGCCTTTAAACAAAGCATTGCAGACAATAGCTGCTAGTGGTCTGTTGACCCTGTACATATGTGGTCAATTTCTACCGAAAACTGCTCATTTTGTACTACATTTTCAACGCAAACACCATATATTTTTGTGAAGAGACATAGTTGCATAATTTCTAAAATTTCGCATGGTAACCCTAACACAAAAGTTCCTCACATTACGTGAATTACACCAGCATAATATACATTTCACCCAGGCCTAGTAAAAATGTGCTCTAAACCAATCAGAATAGTTTATTCTTTATGTTTGTGGTACCACAGCAGTATTGCGGTACCAACCATCCAGATTACATTATATTTTGAGCCTTAATATCTCATAAATGACTGAGCGAATTTACACCAAATCACAAAAATCTGTTTTCTGAGTAGAGATCTAACTTTCTTTCAAATTTGGTTTCTTTGAGTTCCGTAAATTTTTCTGTATCGCTCCCAAAATCTTTATGGGAAATTGAATGAAATGAAAATGAAAATAGCATTTTTGGACCCCCCTCCCTTTGCATTCACCCTGCTTGATGGATCACCTCAGAACTTTCCAGGAAGCAGCTGAGGTGGATGAATGCACCAACAACTCTTGAAAAAGACCTAAAAAGCCCTTGAGAATGAATAGTAAATCTGAACTCCCTCTCCCCCTGTTGTATGTATTTTCAGCAATGTTTGTTAGATTGGAGAAAAAGTAGTAAATCTGACCTCCCCTCAAGTATGTTTTCTTTTGGGATGCACAAAATTTGCATAGTTTGCTGTAGTATAATTATGTGAAATTACTGCAAAATCAAGCAAAATTATGCGTCATTACGAAAAATGCATCTTGTGCTCAAAAAATGACCCAAACAATCAGTTCAAGTAGAAATTGAACTCGAGAATGTGATTTTGAGTTGATTTCAGGTAGCTCATGTTCAAAACACTGCTGCATGCTTTTGGATTTGTAGTTTGACACTAAAAAAGTACACTAATGGTCTACATGGGTAAAAACTCCCCTCTCCCCTCAAAACTTTGGTGAACGCTCATTTTAAAGAAACTGCAGCTCATGTTCAAAACACTACTGGTCTTGTTTGGATTTATAGATTTGCACTCAAAAACTATCCAAAGTATCTGCTTAGGTAGAAAATCTACTCAAAATGGTGCTTGAATTACAAAATTACCCAAATGGAGCATCTCACCTTAAAATTACTCCCCAAAACGATGCAATGTGATGTAAATATGCATAAATGTCATTACACAAAATTACCAAAATGACACCAATTACATTGGCATAATAAAATTTCATCCAAGCATAATTTTCTTTCCCAAATGGTTGTTTGAGATTAGCATAGTAAATTTGCCCTTCCCCCTTTCATGCACTTTCCTCAATGTTTTTTACACTGGAGTGAGAAAAATAGATCTGACCACTCAAATATATGCACTTTTGCCGTTTTTGATAGATCGGAGTTGGAATAATTAATCTGAGCATACATATGCATGGATTTTCCCAAGTATTTGTCAGACTTGACTTGGAAAAGTAAACCTGCCCACACCAAAGAATGTGTTTTTCTAATTTTTTTTTACATTGGAATTATAATAGTAAATCTTGCCCCTCCAAAGTATGCATTGTGCCCAATGTTTGTTTGGCAAGAGTTACAGCAGTATATCTGACCATATCATAAATTGCACTTTCTTCAAAGTTTGCACTTACAGTAGTGTGTTGGACACCTATACCAGTGCGGCAATATGCTGGTGATGCAGTACTTTTAGCGAGATCACCGGTGGGCCTGCAGAGACTGATGAGTGACTTTGGCAAATTCATGTCCTTCAAGTAAATGGTCATTAATAAATCTAAAACATTCACCATGGTCTGTGGCCCAATGCAGATGCCATGTAGAACTTTTTTTTATTGGTAACACCCTAATAGTTTCAGTAAATTCTTTCTGTTATCTGGGGATTTCATTTGCGGGTAATGGCTCATGGACACAGCATGTATTGTATATTCAAACAATTGGGTGTTTACGAGGTCTGAGGCGCTCATATAATTATCCCGTACAGTTTTAAATGAACGAGATCAGGGTCTGTGGTGCTCTCAAAGATGGAAAGATACACCCAACTCCCCTAATTATCAATCCTACAACTTTCATTGGTTACACATATGAGGCACAAACACTTCTTATCATCACATTCAATCAATTTTCTACATTACAATGAACACAGAAATATTCTTGTCTTGATTTTGGGGTTTATTATCTGGCTTTTTCTTTATGCTGAAAGACCTCCTTTAGTCAACACGTGTCGTCTCAGAGAGATATCCCTACAACTTCATCAGGGCTATTGTGTTTGAAGTAGTACTAAGGTCCGTCCCCCTTCTTGGCATGTCAGTCCCAGCCAGAATTTGTCAGTTAATGTGAGTGTAGGTGGCTCTGTTGCTAACAAATAAAATCCTTCAACTTGACTTGGAGCTAAGCTGCCCAGACTCCATAGACACAGGTTCCTGTTAAGGAACTACACTCACACATGTCCCATTATCACTCATATACAGAAGGATGCTGCCCTTCTCTTTAAACTAACAGTATTAGACACAATACTACAGATCACACGGTAATCCTTAAAAGGGAGAACATTGAGCATTTACTACAAATATCACATATACCTCAAGTTGAAGGATTTTATTTGTTGGCGTGTGCCTCATATGTGTACACAGCATGTATTGTACACCAGAGCCAAAATGAGTAGGGTCTGTCAAGGGATTTTCAAGTTTTCCTCTGAATTGGGCAGGCAACCCAATAAAGAAAGGATTGCTATATATAAAGCAAAGGGAGAGACCACTGCCTCTTATGGGGCAGGCATCTGGGGTCATGGTAATAGTCCTGATCTGCAAATAGAAAAAAAAAGATTTATAAAACGGCTTTTATGCCTACCATCTTCTGCTTCAAATACAATTATACACAATGAGGTAGGCCTGCAGTTCATAGAAGACCACCTTTTGGTGAGACCTCTGTTATTATTGGTTTCACTATGGGTAAAGGAGGAAACCAGCTTCATCAGAACTATTATCCCGGACTGTTTAGCATTGGATGATGTTTGAAGTATTCCTTGGATTTCTATATTAATTCTCTTCTTGATAGGTTGTTTAATCTTTCAATTTGGTCAGACCCTACCCATGTTATATTATTAACTAAGAGTAGGATTAAAGACACCTTCCTACAATATAAATTGATCAAGCGTGAGGTAGACAAAAGTAAAAACATCAGTAGCCTTCTGCAAGTCCCTGGAGCAGCAGGAGAGGGGCTATAAATACTTACTACATGTGTCAAATATGCTGCACTGATTTGTGCTAGTATCATTGAGATATGGCATTGTGCAGCACCTAGTTGCCTTTCCTAACATGAAGACTTGCCCCCCTGATACAGTCTTCTGCCCCTGAGATGGCCAAAGTAAGCAAAGAAAACTGCACTTTTTATTGTTCTGTAATTTTTATCAGAATTTTTGTTTCTTTATTTGAAACCTATGTTTGCTGCCCAAAATATTAGATCATATAAAGCAGCTATCAAATTCCTGGTGACATGGAGAAACCCTTTTGTGTGTTATAATGTTGCTCTTTTTATATTGAATGCTATTAATATAAAGAAAAGCCTACTGCAACAGCTAAGCAAACAGAGCACTACACACTTTTCATTGTTTCGTAGATTTTATCAGGACTCCAGTTATTTTACCTAAATTGATGGTTGTTTCATGGAATATTTGATCATTAAATTTTAGGTGACTCTGACTGCACCTTTTGTGTGTTATAATGTTGCAAAAGGGCAGTGACTGAATTACACTACTGTTGTTTTAATGTATTGTATAAAATTGAGTTTTTTATAATATGACAATTGGAAATTATGGTATTGTATTTATATGCATGCGTTATTATTCTGCACTTTTATGACCGTTTTTTTCTCAGCCGAATAAAGTTTCATTAATTGAATTGAAGAGTGTATTGGAATATATATTTTGTAATGTTCATGCATTGGATTTTGCTTATTGTTTTAATTAAATATATTTTATAACTATACAGAGTAAAAAGTATAAAAATGTTTAAATTGTGTTTTTTTTTTAAAAGTATCTTTTATGTATTTCAATTCTTGACATTTAATATCTAATTTATAACATATATTTTAATGGTTTAGTAATTATAAGGTGTGTTTTTAAATGTTTAATATAATGTATACTTATTTTATATATTGATTATTGATATTATTTTGATATTTCCAAATTACATTTATTTATTCAATATATTTATTTTATGTTTTACTTTTAGAATGTATTCATATAATATGGACAGCTATATTAAGGTTTCATGCATTTGTAGTTTTTTTTTAAAGTTAGTAATTTAATTTTGTATTATGTATAGTTTTAAATGCATTATTTTATTTGAAACAAATAACTATTTGTTAAGTTGTTACAATGTAAAGATGTTGTCATTTAAATTTTTGAAATTTACACAACAACTATATAAATCTGATATTTTTTACCACAACATTTTTACATATTATTTTTATCACACTTTTTTGTGGTTAAAATTCTCTACTTGAAGTTGGTTAATTGATTCCAAATTAGACAGGAGACATGTAGTGATGGAGAGTTCAGGAATATCAAAGTAGGTGTTGAATGAAAAGGTTAGATTGGTTTAATGTGATCTTAGAGACAATGTTCAGAACGTGGTCAGTAAATGCACAATTGTGTAGGGTATTTATGCCATTGGCAAGCCAGGAAATGAAGAACATTGTAAGACTTGAGATTCAAATTCTTGAGGGTAGTAGAAAGAGTATGTAGAGAAGTTCATTCTCAGCAGGAACAACTTTTATGTGTGATCATTCCAGATTTTCTGTCTTTTTCTGGACCTTGTTGTGTTATAAGGAATTTCTCTGCTGTGAGACGTCATCCATTGAACCCTGTTCCTAGTATTGTATAGTAGGACTTGTTTCACCCAAGTAGTGCATTTAATTCTCCAAAAAGGCCATTTTAAGTTAGTGAAGACATTGTGTCACAAAATGGAGCTAGTGTTTACATGTATTAGATAAGTTACCCCAAAAGTGTGCCTTGTAAGCCCACAGGGCTGGGGTCTTATTATTTACACCTCTGACATGTTACACATGGGGAATAATATTGCCTCAACAGAACAGTTGACCAAAAACTGTTTACTCTGTGTAAGTAAAGCTTCATTTTCAAGGAATAGGCCTAGTTGAAAATTAAATCATTTTATGGCTTTTCCTGGGAAAATAATAAAGTGATAATTAAAATGTATTTTTTCTATTATTTCCAAAAATAAATTCAATCATGAAAGTAGATTTTGTATAACTTTAGAACCAGTTTGAGTCTCAGCCTTTGGGGTAAATTGTTGTCAGCAAGTGGTCGGTTAACCGGGATTAGCCATCTGGGATGGGGATAAGAACAGTACGCAGAATAAAGGACAGTCTTAACAGTTCCTTCTTTTACTTGGAGATGTCAAACGGGGATGCCAGTTACTGCTACCATTCATTCCAAGAGCCCTCCCAGACTTTCTAGCTCCAACCACAGGAGTAGAAGGAAGTAGATTTTGCCCTGGCAGAGGGGAGGATACATCATCATTTTAGAAATAGTGGCTGGGGAAGGACATGAGCACTTCCAGGTGGATTTGACAGGAGCCACCTTGCTTGGGATGTGGGAAGATTCACTTCATTTAAGTCACAGGACAAGTTCTGCAAATAAAAAACAGGGAAATTGCAAAATAATATTTAGGACGGGGTGGAGGGAATTCTGCAATCACTGGCTAGTGTGGAGGATAGAACTGACACATCAACGCCACATTCTCAGAGCTCTCCTGTACCTCACATCTAAAAAAATATATATATTTAAAAAAAATGAAGAATATGCCTGACTACTGGTAAACAAGACTCCAGCATTCCTAACTCCCGCTGGTACTCAGGGACCAGTACTACTCTCGAAGGGTCAAGTGGTTGGATTCCTATTTCCATCTCCTGGGACATAAAAAGCAGAAACCTCATGTTCTCAAGGTGGTCCACTGAGGACTGAACCCTCCAGGGGTCCTGGCTGGAGAGAGGCCTGTGGCCTAGAAGATTACCCAGAGGACCTGGAGGATTTAGGACTGACCTGGAGGAACATCCCAGTAGTTGAATGAAAGTGAACTTCGTAAATATTTCCATCTTCATTGGATTGAAACAATGTCCTGGGTCTTTCCTAGGGATGACACACACTCCATGGGTAAGAAAAACAGTTTTGTCATATTTGGCTGCAGGGAAACGTGTTTCAGCTGGATTTCATTTTAAAAGTATCTGGCTTTGTGCAGACCTGGCCAGCAACATCTTCCAGCCTTGCCTTAATGGGGGATTTTGAGAACCAAATAGCGGAAGGTAAAGCATTGAACAGGGGTAGGGCGGTCCATCTATCCCGTTGTTGAAGTCACCTTAGCATCTAAAAAATGCAGCTGCCTGAAACAAAACCGAAGGCTTCAGCAGAAGTTTGACAACTATGGTGCCGATTCCGATCCTGGAAAAAATGTTCCCGTACGACTCGTATCCGGTCTTTTTACCGTACGAATCGTACAAGTAGCGTACAAACTGCCAAGTACGATTCCTATGGGAAAAAGTCCATACGAATCGCATTCGGAAAATTTCCCCACACGTCCTCGGGTCGGAAAAAGTGTCCGACACATCCCCGGACGATTTTACATACAAATGTGAAAAGTGAAGTCCGACCTTGCAAGTACGAACCATCCGGTGCGTCCGATGTTACAACCGTATGGAAAATGCACCGTACGGACTGAACTCCCATAGCAACCATGGAGACATGTGCCCGCATACGCGCCGAACACCCCCCCAGCCCCCGTGAGTACGCGCCGACCCCCCTAGCCCCGTGAGTATGCGCCGAACCCCCCGTGTATGTACACCCGTGTACGAACGAGCCGAACCCCCACCCATGTATGTACACCCGTGTACGTACGAGTCGTACCCCCACCCGTGTATGTCCACCCGTGTACGTATGAGTCGTACCCCCACCCGTGTATGTACGGTGCGTACCCCCAGCGCGTAGCTGGGGGTACTTTTTCCCCAATAATGCTCAATTAGAAACAGTGTCATTATCAATGACATCAGAATGGATTAAATATTATTTCTTTGTTTGGATATGTTTTGTTATTTAATTGTTATGTTAATAGGTTAAAATAACTATTGGTATAAATATTGTAAGGACATGTGGATTTTATTTTGAATGTGGTTTGTGGATGAATATCTTTGTTTTTGGCTCATTGGCTTGTGGGGAACATAATTTAAGAATAATCTAATTAAATGTCTCCAAGCTGATATTTGAACTCAAATCTGAGTTTCTTGTTGGTGCAGGTATCACCAATCAAGAGTCTCCCCTAAATAGAACTGTCTGATTGGGCACAGTAAATTTCAAAAGAACTAGCAAAACCCCAAAACATTGTTCAGGAAATTTCTTCAAATAATTCAATGTCATACAAGAAGGCACATTTCCAAATGTGTATTGTATCTTATATTTGATACAATATATATTTGAAAAGATGTACCTCCTTCTATGACATTACATTAGTGGAAACCATTTCCTGCACAATATTTTGGGGTTTTACAAGGGTTCTTTGGAAATGTAGCGCTTCTAATGCCTAATCTAGGCACCACTGTGGATTTCAGGAATGCCATCCTAATCCCACTGATTTGAAAACTAAATTCTATTCAGCCTTGGGCCTTGTCTGCAAGAACACATACTGGATGTTAGAGGCATGAGATTTGGCAATACGTTTATAAATGGATGTCACATGAATACACACTTGCTGAAAGTCCAGATTATTGTCAAAGAGATTCTTGTGGGCCATAATACCACAAAGGTACCAGAGAAATTACTCAATTTAGACCACACATCCAAGTTCTGAGTGATACTTCCATTGGTTTGAGAGTAAGCCCTTGAACTTTAGGATGTGCCATGTGTGTCTGATTGTGGTTATTCATAATAGAGCTGCCTGTGTTACAGCCTCACAACACCAATTTGCAAGGTATGCTTTTTCCTCAGTGCAGCAATACAGAGACATTACCAGTTCTGCAGGTCAAAAAGAGGGGTAGCATGGTAAGCCTGTATATGTCCCTATTTTGAGCTACAAAACTGGTAATAATGCATTTTTCCTTGTCAATTGCTTCACCAGAGGTCTTGTAATGTCAATTGGGTCTTGTAATGCCATTTGTTACGAGCGCCAGAGCATCTTAATGCATGACTATATTTGTGTATTCAGACTTTATGTAAAGCCTAGTGGTAACATGCCAAAGGAGACCTTGTCTTATATTTTGATTTTGTGGTAGCAGGTTCTGGTAGAGAAGCCAGCTCACACTCAGCTTCGTTGATAAGAATATGTTGCTTTGTGTGTTCAGTTTTGTGTCTTCAGTTTCTTGAGTGGAAATGACTGCAGGAGGTGATGTTCCTCCCTTTGTCAGACCACCACATATGACCTCTCTCATTCATGCATGTGACTATGGCTGCAAAGGCACACACATAACCTCATTGAAGTTTAGGTGGACAAGATGGTGGTGGCCAAGAAAGGGTTTGTGTACAAACACTCCTCAGTTGTCCTGGTGCATGTTACAGATTTCACAAACAGTAAAATGCTATTTTTACTGGACGGGATAAATTACAACACAGTTATCACATTGTGCTTTTGGGTTTCATTTTTTTAAGTTCCTATAAAAAGCAAACATTTATAGCAGACATATAGCAAAAGATAAATTCTACCATCCAAAAACATGTGTTTAATGACTACATGTCAATAAAAAACAACCTTCTATAATGACTCAGCTAACCCCTTTGCTGCAGGCCTTTTCCCCCCTGTGCAACATCCTTTTTTCTGGGGTAATTTGCGCTTAGGCCCCATACCTTTTTGTCTACATAAGGTATCCATGCCAAATCTGCGTCCTTTTCTTCCAATCTCCTTAGGATTCTAAGGATACCCAGGGTTTGTGGATTCCCCTGGAGGGTACCGGGAAATTAGGAAAAATACAGCAAAATGTTGTTTTTGGGCAAAAAAGGGAAAAAAGTGCTGCAGAAGACAGTGTCTGCTTTTTCCCCTGAAAATGATATCAACAAAGTGTTTGTGGCAATCAAATCGCCTTCTTTCCAGCTTTCAGGAATAGGCAGACTTTTGTCAGAAAACCAAGAGAAACCTACCAAACCTGTACATTTTTTAAAATAAACACCCAGGGAAATCCAACCTATAAATATGTAAATAAAAAACAAATTTTCCTCACATTTCTGTGACAAAAGTTCTGGAATCTGTGGGGAGCCACAAACTTCCACCCATGCATTATTCACCCAAGTCTTCCAATAAAAATGATACCTCACTTGTGGGGGGTAGGCCTAGTGGTCGTGACAGGAAACGGCCCAAAACACAAGGTGGACGCATCACATTTTTCCAAAGAAAACTGACCTTTTTTTTGCTAATTGCCTGCCTGTGAATTTTCGGCCCTATCTTAGCTAGCACCTAAGGAAATCTGGAAAACCTGTACAGTTTTAAAAACTAGACACCCAGGGGAATCCAAGATGGGGTGGCTTTTGTGGCTTTCATCAGGTTATGTCACGCTGAAACCCTTGCAAACCTTGAAATTTGTAAACAAAAATACACATTCGCTTCACATTTCTGTGATAGAAAGCTCTGGAATCTGCGGGGAGCCTAAAACTTCCACCCACCCAGCATTCCTGCAAGTCTACTCAATAAAAATGGTACCTCACTTGTGTGGGTAGGCATTGTGCCCACGACAGGAAATAACCCAAAACGTAACATGGACACATCACTTTTCCACAGAAAATTGACCCTTTTTGCAATGTGCCTGGCTGTGGATTTTAGGCCCAAGCTCAGACAGAACCTAGAGAAACCTAGCAAGCCTATACATTTTCAAAACTAGACACTCAGGGGAATCCAGGATGGGGTGACTTGTGTGGATCTCACCAGGTTCTGTTATCCAGAATCCCTTGCAAACCTCAAACTTTGTCAGAAAAACACATTTTACTCACACTTCTGTGATGGAAAGTTCTGGAATCTGTGGGGAGCCACAAAATCCCACCCACTCAGCATTCCACCAAGCCTCCTGATAAAAATGGTACCGCCCTTGTGTGGTTAGGTCAAGTGCCCGCGACAGGAAATGGCCCAAAATGCTACATGGACACATCACCTTTTTCCACACAAAACTGACCCTTTTTTGCAATGCGCCTAGCTGTGGATCTTGGGGCGTAGCTCAGCCGGTAGCTATGGAAAACCTAGCAAACCTGTGCATTTTTAAAAACTAGACATGCAGGGGAATCCAGGATGGGGTGACTTGTGTGGCTCCCACCAGGCTCTGTTACCCAGAATACCTTGCAAACCAAAAACGATGTGAAAAAACTAATTTTCATCACATGTCTGTGATGGAAAGTTCTGGAATTTGTGGGGAGCCACAAACTTCCAACCACCCAGCATTCCCCCAAGACTCCCTCTAAAAATGGTATTGCACTTGTGTGGGTAGGCCTAGTGCCTACAACAGGAAACGCCCTAAAATACACCATGGACACTTTTTTGCAATGTGCCTATCTGTGGATTTTGGGCCTTGCCTCAAATGGTATCTCACTTGTGTAGGTAGGCCTAGTGCCCGTGACAGGAAAGGGTCCAAAACACAATGTGGACACATCACATTTTACCACAGAAAACTGACCCTTTTTTTGCATTGTGCCTAGCTGTGGATTTTGTGGCCTAGCTCAGCCGGCACCTAGGGAAACCTGGCAAACCTGAACATTTTTGTGAACTAGACACCCAGGGTAATCCAGGATGGGGTGAATTGTGTGGCTCTCATAGGTTCTGTTACCCAAAATCTGTTGCAAACCTCAATCTTTGTCAATAAAAATGGTACCTCATGTGTGTGGGTGGGTCTAGTGCCAGCAACAGGAAATGGCCCAAAACCTACTGTGGAGAATTAAAAATTATCGTTCACAAAAAGACATGGTTTTGTGAGGGAGTCACCTGTGCTTTTGGTCTTGGGCTTGGCGGCCATCTAGGTGAACCTGCCACACACAGACATTTCTGAAAACTAGACACCGGGGAAATTCAAGGGAGGTGTGGCTTGCGTGGATCCCCCAATATTTTCTTATCCATAATCCCCTGCAAGCCTCAAATTTTGCTATAAAATAAATTACATTGTCCTCTAATGTCTGTGTGTGAAAGTTGTGGTATCAGTGGGCCAATCAAATTTCCTACCACCCAGTGTTCTCCCAGGGCTCCTGATAAAAGTGGTACCTCACTTGTATGGGTGAGCCAAGTACCCTCGACAGGAAATGGCCCAAAAAGACATCAAAATTATCTATCACAAAATAACCTGGTTTTGCAAGGAGGGCACCTGCATTTTTGTTCCCGGGCTTGGCGGCCATCTAGGTAAATCTACCAAACCCAGATATTTCTTAAAACTAGACACCTGGGGGCGCCAGGGAGGTGTGGCTTGCTTGGATCCCCCAAAGTTTTCTTAAAATGAATCCCCTGCAAACCTCACTTTTTTCTAAAAAAATCACATTCTCCCATTCCAATAATACATCTCCTGTCTGCCTACATGCTCAGGGGACTGAGATAGCCCCAGTAGCACATAGGCAGTGAAAGTGAAATGAGCCGATCGGCTCATTTCACTTTCAGTTTCAGTGTAATGGAGTAGGCCATGCACGCCATGCATGCAGATCGTCATTACACTGAAAACAAAATGCCTCAGCCAGCTGGGGAAGCTCTTCCACAGCTACCGAGACTGAAAGAAAAAAACTGAAATTCGTCTGCTGTTTACAGCAGAGGGATTTCTGACTGCTGTGCCGAGGTTGTAATGGTTACGTCCTTCGAACAGCAGCACTGCAGCCGAGGATGTAACCATTATGTCCCTGGCATGTAAGGGGTTAAGTACCAGCAATCCTAGTTACTCAGAATACCCCCTTTTCATGCCAATACTAAATGAGGTGTTATTCTCCTATCCAGGCACTACATCACAAAGTTTAATAAATTACAATTCGAACCCTCCCCTCCACCGTATCCTGAAATGCCTCTCCTCTTACTTCGTCAATAAATAGGGAAGAGCCTCACCACCCATTCTGTCATCTAAACCTCAAAGGAATGTAGGTAGTGATTAGGTCTGTGAGGGAGGACTTAAGTATTCGTAGGAGAAAACAATATGCGTAGTAATGAGTATTACACATAAGCAGCCGAGTAATCCCATCATCAACTCATTTCTTGTACCACTACTTACTAAATGAGGATATAACAAAAATACATAGCAACTAGATTCCCAGAATGACAACTCTAAATTCTGAAAAAATTTAATCAAATTAAAAGTGGTTTGCAACATACAATGAGCAATTAATTGTCTAGGGCATTGCAAAGCAGCCTCTAATACTCTAAATCCAAACTCTAATGACTCACAGTCTCCAGCATCTAACCTGTAATGTAATACAACATGTAATGATGTAGCTCAGGTGGTTGCTCTTTACATATATTTGTAATTGAAGCTCCACATGCTTCAGCTGAAGAAGCTTTCATACCTTGTATAGGACTATCCTGAATACCTCCTGGTAGGGCTACATCCTGGAAACCATAAGCCACAGAAATACAATTTCTAATCCATATACTCAGTGTTGCAATAGAGGCTTTTTGACGAAGTCTAAAACCACCAAAATTAACAAACAGTTTTTTTGTCAAATAATTTGTTGCTGCTCTTACGACATTCAGGGCCATATCCACAAAGGTAAACTTAGATCTTTGTGCAAGTTTACTGCTTTTCTGTATTCACAAAGGTAAACTTTTAGACCAAAAGTCTGAGTTTACGACTTTCAGTATTCACAAAGGTCATTTATGAGTAGTATCTTTACGCCCGCACCATGGCCAGAATCTTGGCACTCGGGGCTAAGTTTCTGCACTCGTGCTGGAATCTCTGAACTTGTCTCAGAAACTCCACACTCGGGCATAGGAAGTTTGCATTCATCCTGACATCTCTGTGTCAGCACCCACCAGCCCCCCAACCAGCTTCAGGGGAAATTCCTTAGCCTAACAGTCAATCCCAGCCTTGCTGCAAACATAACAGCAGAGCTAACACAAATAAACCCTTTGAAACCTTTCAACATGTTGCTAAATGGGTTTGTTGGTTTGCCCCTTGCCATGCTACATGACGATTTGAGGAGAAGGAAGAGGAAGAAAGAGTACAGAGTTTTTTTAGACAAAGAATAAAACTCTTTGGGATGTTCTGCAATGATGTCAGGGCCAGATACTGTTTTTCCCCTGATATCTTCTTGGAGGTAGATTGTGAGTGGGAGCAGGATCCGCACTCTGTGACCAGTCACCCCCAAACCATCCTAACCTATGTCAAGATCCTAGCAGCTCTCAATTTTATTTCTAGGGGGTCACTGCAGAGGGTCTCCAGTGACCTTAGACATCTGTTAGGCAGGCTAGTCCTGATGCTTGCATCAGGTACTGAGCTGCATAAATAGGAAAGCCCATCTCCACATGGGAATGCCCCACACACTAGACAGGAGGCAAAGAGTAGCAAGGGATTTCTACCTTTTTCCCTGCTGTGGCTCTTCAACCACCTCGCCACAATGCACACATCTTCCGCAACAGACACTGCTGGCACTCTATTAACATGCAGGGTGTCTGTGATGCCAATGGTAACTTTACTGATGTGCATGCAGTATTCTCAGGCAGTACCCATGACAGCAATGTGGTCTACAGGTCACCTCTTGCCTGGCAGATGGCAGCGGGAGATTCTGGCAACATATGGATTCTGGGTAAGTACCAAGCACCACACATGTCTGATATTTATTTTTGTTTTGTCATATACACAACCAACATTCAGCGCTATTCCACAAACCACAGACATAGCATGTACCATTCTGTAGATCATATATTGTACAGATGCAAGAGGGACATGTACAAATATTGCCTCATTTTCCTCTTCAGGTGATGCTGCCTATGCACTCTCACCTCATCTCCTCACACCATACAGACAAATGTATGATGGTACAATGCACTCCTCAACAAAGCATGCCTGAACAAAGCGGGCTAACCCACAAACGTGTCATTACCACACATGCCTTTGCCATGCAATTTTGTGGTAAAGACATGATTGGTAAAGGGACGTGTATGGTAAAGATCACATCCCAACCCTCAGCTCTTAAAACTGACCCTTTTCCCCTGCCCAAGCCATAAAAATTGACCCCATGCCCCAAAATGCTAACCTGACCCCAGCACCTGCACCCTGAGCCCTAAAAACTGTCCCCTTATACCTGTAAACTACCCTGACCCTGACCCACTCCCTGCCCTGAGGCCTAAAACTGCCCCAGTCCTGAAAACTGTCCCTTTTCCCCTCCCCACCTTAAGCCCTAAAAATTACCCTGACCCCAGTCCCTCCCGCCCTGAGCCCTAAAAACTAACTCCTACCTCTGTAAACTACGTTGACCTAGCCTCCCTGCCCTGAGGCCTAAAACTGTCCCTGCCTTGAAAACTCTCCCTTCCCTGAACACGAAATACTGACCACACACCCTAAAAACTACCCTGACCCCGGACCCCCATCCTGAGCCTTAAAAACTGACTGCCTACCCATGAAAACTACCTGACCCTCCGTGCCCTGAACCCTAAAACCTGGCACCCTGCCCTATAAACAACTCCTGACTCCCCCTGAGACATAAAACCTACCCAATCCCGAAAAACTACACCCCAAAAAACCCAGCTCCACTTACCTGACCATGCCATCTCCTGATCCTTCCTCTTCCTGTCGTCCATTCCAGCATCTAAACCGTGCACTGCCTTAACCATGCATATACGTGGTTAAAGCATGTGCATGGTTAAGGCAATCGTGGTTTGACTTGCAGGGAAACGACACGCGTGGCTCATCCCGAGTTGTTAAGGCGGTTTCCCCATAAAGACGTACAACCACTGTACCTCAGCGGAGCAATATTATGGCACACACGTGCACAAGCCATCTTAGAATGCACTTTTGATTCAGATGTCTTGACCGTACAAGGGGTGTGCTGCTGCACTCCCCCGAAGTTTTGGGCAAAATTATAGTAGCCTATTGTGCCTTGCACAACATAGCATTAAATCATGGCTTTCACATACCTTTGGACCCTCAGCTAGGTCTGTGTCCAGGAAACTGGGCCATTGTACAAAACAGAGGGCAGGGTATGCATGTGCGTGACCAGCTGGTTGACACTTTTTACTCCTGAGTAACATGTTGTGTTGCGACCTTCATTTGGTTTGCATTCTGTTGTCAATGATGATAGTTAACACTTTGTCCACAAATTTCATCCTGAGACTACTTTGTAAGTTGTACATACTGTCTGTATCCAACAGCCATTTACAAGAGTCAATAGACAGGCCATGCAATAAATTATGTGCATATGTCAGTGATTAGTGTGGGCAAGATCACCAAGGACTCCTGTGCCTCAATGATTCAATGCCAGCATATTTGTGAGATCTTCCTAGACAGTTTGACTATAGAGGCCTGATTCTCAAAGGGCATCTGCCCTCTGGGCAGTAGTGCCACAGCTTTTTTGGGAGTGTCCGCACTCAAGGAGGAATCACTGCCATGAGATTTCTCAATGCCAAAATCCTACCCCAAGTGCAGAGACTCCCCCACAACTTGGTGACCTCAGCGATGAGGGCAGAGTCTCTATGTGAATTAGGCCCATTATATGTGTATGTGCTGCAACTCATGTGGCAGTGTGCCCATATGTCTGTCATATGTACATCATGGTTCAAGTGGACCTGTGTAATGACATGGATAGTCCATGCTCATAGCTGCCATGTTTGGTAACTGCATGTGTAATGTGCTACTCCAGGCCTGTTGGTAATTTTTATGTAAACTGGGACTTGTGCTCCTGTTTCACTATTGAACGAAAATGACTGCAAGTACCAGAAATCAATGTGATCGTCTGGGCTGGATCAGCACATCATGAATGGACCGGGGGAACTTGGCAGGGCTGTGTGCTTAGAAACTGTCTCCCTCATGAATCCTACTGGTCACATTAAAAAATGGCTAGGTATTTTGAATTTTGTGTGTGAGTGGCTGCCACTGTCTGAGCTGGTAATGGCTGCCACTGTCTGAGCTGGTAATGTACTAACACACACCCCCTGTTTTAATGGCATATCTTGCCCCATCGCAGGTACAAAGACACACTACCCTGCAACATGCAGCAAATCGACTCCAGATCTCGTGCCCTGCAGCACTCATCTTTTCCTCTACCCCACATAATGCAGAGGGTGCCTATCAAGCACACCCTCAGTTAGTATGGTCAGATCTTGCTTGGAGGTGCGTATCACTCAGAATGACCATCAATGGTTGCCTGTACCTCCCTGTATTGAAGGGGGCTGGGAGTGCCGCTCTACTGACAAATGGCTAAATCCAGAAACATATGTATGGACCTGATTCAAAAAAAGGCCCCCACACTCAGAGTTCTCTACGAGACTGAGGGGCCTCTGCCAGGAGTGCAGAGGCCCTTTGTGAATCTGTGGGTAAACAGCTCCCTGCCCAAACTGTCGTGAAAACCTACAGTCAACTTTTATGTAAGTGCAAAATGTGGACTGCATGTACCCTAATACAAAGCGACAAAATGTTCTGGGAAGTGATGTAGAGTTCTCTAAGAGACTGAGGGGCCACTGCCAAGAGTGCAGAGGCCCTTTGTGAATCTGTGGCTAAACAGCACTACCTGCCCAAACTTTGGTGAAAACTTACAGTCAACTTTGATGTAAGTGCAAAATGTGGACTGCATTTACCCTAATGCAAAAGGGCAAAATGTGCTGGGATTTGATGTAGAATGTACCCAAACCCTCGTCCATTACTGAATACAAGTTCCTGTCATTCTTTCCCACTTTTTCCCTTTATTTCTGGAAATAAATATGTTTTTCTGGACTGTTTTCGGAGTCTCCGGCTCGAGTGCGGAGAGTCTACCTCAGATGCGGAAACTCCGCGATCAGACCTGAGGCAACGAAAACAGGCCAGAATCCAATGTTTCAATACAGAAAATGACAAACAGGAAATACAAGGCAGGATGTTCATGGCAGGAAGTTGCAGGCAGTCACTTTAGGGTCATTATGAGTCATCCTCAACTCCAAATAAGATCCTCTGCCATCCTGCTGCTCTCTTCATCCAAACTGCCCCCAACATGGCTGAGGGACTTGATGAGAAGGCACCTCCTTTCAGTGAGGGTGACCTGAGGTTAGCTGAGGGGTGCTTGATAAGTACCCTCAGCTTTATGGGGTCCAGAGGACCAGTTGAGCAATGCAGCACACACAAGACCCTGGCCCGACATTGCAGTGTGCTGCAGTGCACTGGGCTTGTTCCACTGGCAAGCCAAATCATGTCACAAGTGCTGAGCGGACCTAAAACGCTTTGCTAGAATGAAGGTCCAGGAAATATTGGGACTGTCTTCCCAGCCCCACGTGCACAGGCCCCACCTTAAGCCAAAGTACAGAAAGGTTTTGAAGGCAGCCTGGTTGACCCCCTTGCTCAGTTGGAGGAATATGAGCAGCGGAGACCAGGTAAGCGCATGAGCTGATTTATGTGTCTGCTAGTATGATGTGAGTGGTGACAGAGCTGTACCATCATGTGTCGTATGTCACCGTTCACGTAATCTGAGTGATCGCTGCAGTAGCTGAAAGGCCAATGTCTCATTCCCACTGTAGCACACTGAATGCACTGACCAGAGTGCATTCTTGTACTTGTAATGTTATGAACACAACTGGAGAGTTGACCTTCACGTTACATTTGAATGAATAAATGCACTGCCAACATATTGACTTGTGAACCAAGGGCCTTTTCACTATTGCGTGCAATGGGGTAGGAATAGCTCAGACAATGTCCAGTGTGGAGATGAGAGGCCTTTGGATGTTAGATGCTGAATCATGCATGCCTTTTGTGTATCTTATGTCTCCTTTCACGTAATCTGAGTTATTATTACAGCAGTTATAATGCCAATGCCTCATTGGAGCACATTGAGTGCACTGACCAATAAGTATTCTGAAGACAATGGGGAAATGACTCTCAAATGTTGCATTTGAATGCATGAATACACTGCCAACACCGTTACTGGTGAACCATGGGCCTTATGCCTGCTGTGTTCAATGCTTTAGTAATGGCCTATACAATGTCCAGTGCGGAGACGAGAGGCCTTTGGGTGTTTGTAGCAAAGTGGGCTTCTGTTGCAGTACCCCCGTGGGCTTCAATTGCAGTACCCCCCACTTTTTGCCTGACACTTGATGCACCTTGACTTGATGTGTCATGGGCCCATGCCAATCAGGTTCCCAGGGCATATGTTCTTTCACAAACCTGTACCTTTGTACCCACAATTTATTTATTTATTTATTTATTTTTTTGCATTTGTAATGCGCACAGATACCCACAAAGGGTTTCCCGGCGCCAGGGCTAAGAGGTCAAAACATAGAGGCAGTAACTGTCAAGGACCACAATTATTTATTAAAAAGCCAAGTTTTAACGTTTTTCTTAAAACTGGCAAAATTCTCCTCCTTCCGTAAGGCTAAGGGGAGGGAATTCCAAAGAACTGGTCCCAGATGGGAGAAAGATTTCCCCCCCATTCGGGCCAGTTTGAACCTGGGAACCACGAAATTTGCTCCATTTAAAGAACGAGGATTGCGTGTAGGAACATGGGGCCTAACCAATTTTTGCAGGTATTTTGGTGCAGTTCCTGCCCTGATCTTGAACATGTATGTCAAGGCTTTGAACCGAACTCGGTTCTCTACCCTCAACCAATGCAGGTTCCTCAGATGCTTCGAGATCCTTGCTGTCCTAGGAATCTTGCACAGCAACCTGGCTGCGGAGTTCTGGACCAGCTGCAATCTCCTGATCACGGCTAGATTGGAACCCAGGTATAAGATGTTACCGTAGTCAAGCCTAGATGTAATTAATGCATTGACTACGGTCTTCTGGGTATCCACAGGCAGCATCCAGATAATCTTCCGCAGCCATTTAAGGATCGTGAAGCAGACACCAGCCACTTTGTTGGCCTGCTGTTTCATTGATAATGAATCATCAATGCACACCCCCAAATTTCTAGCTTGGGTAGCCGGGGTGGGGAAGGCGCCCAAAGATGGTGGCCAATGGGTATCCTGCCACAGATCTTTATTTTTCCCCAGGAGAAGAATCTCTGTCTTCTCCCCATTGAGCTTTAGCTGGTTCGCAGACATCCAGCTGAAAATTTCCTGAAGGCCTAGTTTCAGCACAGAGGGGGATGAAGATTCTGAGTTAGTAAGGGAAAAAATAATCTGCGAATCGTCCGCATAGGTCATAAGTTCTAGACCTACCCGCTCTGCCAAATCGGCGAGGGGGCGGAGATACAGATTGAAAAATAGCGGGCTCAAAATTGAGCCCTGAGGCACACCGTGGGGTGACAGAAAAATGTCCGACTGGGCCTGTGAGGACGAGATCTGAAACGTCCTGTTGCTCAAGTAAGATCTAATCCAGTCCAGCGCTGCTCCTCCGACACCATCCTCACTCAGCCTGACAAGCAGTCTGTTGTGTGAGATGGTGTCGAAGGCTGCGCTTAAATCAAGCAGAACAAGAGCAACCGTTTGCCCGTCGTCCAAAAGTCCCCTGATCTTCTCCGTGACTCCCAGGAGGGCAGATTCGGTGGAGTGGCCTGCCCTAAAACCCGATTGGGAAAAATGGAGTAGGTTGTTATTCTCTGTGTAAGTTGAAAGTACACCATGGATGTGCTTCTCCAGTATTTTTGAGAATGCTGGCAGCAGGGAAATCGGACGATAGTTGGCCAGTACCTCTGGATCAGCTGACGGCTTTTTCAGCAGAGGGCTGACCATGGCGCGCTTCCAGGACGCTGGGACGGTTGCCAGATGAATTGGCATGTCTTTGGCCACAGGTAAGCCGCTTGTAAAAGGTATCATGGGTACCATGGGCACTGCGACCAGGGAAGGCCTCTAAGGGCTGCAGCACCCATTGTGCCACCCTTAGAGGCCCTGCACCTTCACGCCCACACACTGCCATTGCAGGCTGCATGTTTTGGTGCAGAGAAAAGTAAAGAGTCTGCATGGCACACATACCTGTGTGCCATGACTGCACCCCAGTGCCTGGGATCTAGGTAAGTCACCCCTCTAGCAGAGTGCACTATCCACCAGGCGAGGGTACAGTTGCATGTGCACTGTAACCCCTACAGAGTTGAAGTACATCCTTGGACATTGTGAGTGCATTAAAGCCATAAAGAGTATATGGTCTGGGAGTTGGTCATTACGAACTCCACAGCTTCATATTGGCTTTACTGAAACCTGGGAAGTTGGGTAGCGAACATCTCAGCACATTAAACCCACACTGATGCCAGTTTGGGATTTAATGTAAAATGCACTAACAGGGCAGCTTAGAGATTCCCCCTGAAAAATAACCAGCCCTGGCGTG
Source organism: Triturus cristatus (assembly GCF_964204655.1). Classification (NCBI taxonomy): domain Eukaryota; kingdom Metazoa; phylum Chordata; class Amphibia; order Caudata; family Salamandridae; genus Triturus; species Triturus cristatus. The sequence continues at coordinate 519,320,350 of NC_140588.1, forward strand.
GTTGCTGAATGGCTGCCTGCCATTTGCCACCACCAGACAGATTTCTGGACCCCTGGGTGGAGGGTCTCCGCTTTCTGGGCTCAGAAACAGAGGCCATCCTGAGAAGAGTTGTCATGCCTCCTCCCGCAGGATGGCCTGGGTCCACAAGGGGGAAGCTTCAAAGGCCTGCAGCACTTGTAAGCTGTGCCTGCCTTTTGTTGCCCCCAGCAACTGACTCCCACAGTTTCTGACCCCCACTTTAGGTGGGAGAACAGGCGGGAAAACCAAGTTAGTAGGAGAGGTGTGTCAACATTTACCATCACCACCCCTCAGCTGGGGGAGGCAAGATGAAGCACACATCTCAGTCGACTCCATCCAGAAGATGAGGCGACCCAGCCAATTAGAGAGAGGATCATGCCCCCCTCCAAATGGAGGATGGCATAATAGGGGGTGTACTCACCCCAAGGAAGGGACCTGTCGGTGCCAACATGCACACCACTGTACTGCCTCTACATTTAGTATTTAGGGGTCCCCTGAACCTTAACTCCCTATATTCCTGCACCCTATGAAGAAGAAGGATTGAAGAAGTCGCACAGCAGAGGAGACTGTGAAGAAGAACTGACTTGGCTCCAGCCCTTCCAGCCAGTCTGCATTTTTTGGAGATTCTGCACCAAAAGTCGACTTGTCCTGCATCCAGCGACCTCCAGAGCCCTTGGGAGGACTGGCCACCTTCAACAAAGACTGGATCTCCTGTCACAAGCAGTTCTCTTCCAAAGAAACTCCACTGAAAGACTCTGAGCCTACTGAGGACGAAGAAACTTGACACCTGGAACCACAACTGCACCCGTCGCCTACGGCCCGAGTCCAAGTGGCCCACCAGTCCCAGCGAGACCCCCCAGCAATCTAGAGTCTGAGTTCATCGTGGGTTGACCCCTCCAAGACTCCCTAACATCGCCTGCAGCCTCTGGATGGAGACCCCTCAACCGAGAATGACCCTGAAAGGTGAAATCCGACTTCAAAAGGCACCCCGGCATCTGCCCACCCTGCACCCTGGAGAAGAGGACCTGAGGTGTACCTACATCCCCTAGCCCTCCAACCTACCTTTCCTGCTGTTGGTTCCACCTAGAAGACTTACTGGACCAAGCCTGCAGCCAAAATCCCAAACTGGAAACCCCATAGGATTGCATTGGACACCTCCTAAGCACCCTGCACCCAGCAGCCCCTGCGCCGCTGGTGGTGCGGGCTTGGTACTGACCTTGAACCCCCTTTGCCCTGACCTTAACTCTAGGAGCTTGGCTCCCAAGACCGAGGGGTCTGCCCGGAGCATCCCCCAACTGAGGTGCCTCATTGACTAACATTGGGCCTCTGCACCCGGCCGCCCTAGTGCTGCTGGTGACTTTGCTTTAAACTTAAAAGTGTAATACTTACCTGTTAGTGGTAAATTCCAGTGTGTGATATCGAGGCATATCACCTCCAATACTCAAAGTAACTGAAAGGTAATCCAAAAGTAATCTAAGTAATTTCTATTGATTCTACTAAACTGTTTTAAAAGCAAGTACAAACCTTTAACAATTGCAATGTCATCCACAAGTGCATTTCCCTGTACAGTTTTGCATTTGAAAGCATTCACTACTTACCTGTACCAAGTCCTGCTTGGTTCTAGAAATAAAACATGAGTATATTTTTTTATACTTACCTTATTGGTCTGGAGTTTGTCTCTGAGTGTGTGTAATCAGTCCTTGATTGAGTGAATACAATAAAGACACCCTCTAGATAAGGCTGACTGCTCGCCCACACTACCACAAAAAGAGCTGTTAGTTCTTCTTTAATTTAGTCTCTGCTATACCTCTGGGGATTCCCTGGACTTGGTATAGTATATAAAGAACCAGCTTACTACAGTGTTGGATGCTGTAACATGCATTTCTTTTTTTGTGTGTTTTTTGTTATTATACTTGTCTAACTCAAAATGACACCAACATTTCCAAGGGGGTCAAAATATAAACGTATTCCCAATAGTGGCTTGCATGTCATTTGTAATGTCTAGGTCTCTGTACTAACTATGCACATGTGCTAATAGGTGTACAGTACCAACAAAGCTGTAATGACATGAAGCACTTGCTATGTAGGGTGTTTGATGTTGTCAAAGGAAATTTAAATAGTTAAATTCATATCTTAGCAAAGGTCATAACCATGGCCCCTTTGGTATATGTACACCTAAACCAGCATTTGTGTTGTGTTAGACAATGTTATACAACAGATGACATGTGATAGTAAGTGTAAGACTGTTGAGACTGCAAATTAAAGGATAATCATTGATCCATTCTTAAATGGGGATATAGCCATCCAGAATGAGTCCCAACTCCACTTGTAGACTGACATTTTTAAAAGATGATTATGTTGCAATGTCAGGAAACACTGATTGCAATAATTCTGAATGTGAGGGTTGGTCAGTACAGAAGGGTATACTTTCCAAAATTGTGAACAATGTCAATGTGTGAGTCAATTCAGGACATCACAGTGATGGTATGCATACTTTTGGCTCCAAGACACATCTGATTGGTTAGTGAAATCAAAGGAGAACAAAGACTGCACTTGTTTCATGTAGGTACATGATTTGTAATGACTTGTACACCAGCTACATAATGTTTTGCCTTCTATTTCAGTGGACCCAGCTGGCCAAGAGCACCAGTAACAGGTCATGGGGCAGAGAGGGGCATCCTCGGGCATCAGTGGGTATGTCCTCTTTCCTCCAGTGAGGTAGTGCACCTATCCGGACAGAGCATATAATATCTGCAACAGACCAGGTGGAAGCTGAAGACACTTTAGGGGTGGCACCAATCAGGACACCTCCAGCCATGGGGGGAGGATTGTGACTCTTCCCCAGACACATAAGAATTTGATACAGCTGTGATCTCCCCAGAGCAGGCATAATCACCACCTGCGCCTTCCATCGATCCCTCCCTATCTCTTAAGCCTCCCATTCCATCATAGCCTCTGCTACCCCCTGCCACTAGTCCCCCTCCAAGCGACTACCAAGATGTACTGAGGGAAAACTATTCCCCCAACACCCCACATCCCTCATGTGAGACCCAAACCCCTCCCTATATTGTCACTCCTGTGGCTGCATCCCAGGATGTGATTGTGGCATCTGATGGGGAGCAATATATGTCCTCTCAAATTCTACTGTGTATCTGTGATGAACTGGGTAGGTTTCGACTGGAACATTCAAGAGCCATGACCACCCTCAATACCAACATCACTTACTTGGGTGCATCCATGTTGACTGCCTTAGTTCAGCATCTCTCCCAAACCACCCTCCATGTGTCTCCCTGCTCGCCTTTCCCACACTGTTTCCTTTCATATTCCCATACGCTTCATGGGGTGTCTGGTCATGCATCAGCCAGCCAGAAAGAGGCCACAAAGCGGAGAATCTCAACATCACGGAACAGGGGGATGACAAGGATGACCGGCAACTGGACCCTATTTGGTCTGTATGCAATCTGTTTTCCCCCTGTACATAGACTGGCTCCCCTGACGCCTCCGGACGTTTTCTATTTAATATGCCCAAACACCTTGAAGTCCCCTTGCCTATCCTGTAGGAAGACCATTATTTGATTTCCTTTCTCCGTTTCTAATGGATTGTTATTTATTTGCATTTATTTTTACAAATTAATATCTAAAGTTTTTTGGGGAACAACATCTCTGTTTTGTGTAGTTAATGATATATGCTGGATGAAAAGTATGAAAGTGTACATCAGGAGTAGTTTAGTTATGCTTTCTGCATGATTCCTTTTTACACAGATAGTCATACAAATCTGCATGTCTCACTCACACACAATTATCGTCACATCTATGGCCTGCAACCAGGGTTACCAATTTACCATCATCATATATTACACAACTCAGTATTGACTTGTGAAGAATGCATTTTAATTGACATATATTGTGGGTAACATTTTAAAGTGATCATGGAGGATCTTGCTTGCAACTTCATAATTGTGGTGGTGATGATTGCTGTGAGTAAGAGCATTTACTGTGTTGGTGGTGTGGTGTAGGTGGGTGTTGTGCATCTGCCTGTACAGTTGGGGGGAGGTGCTTGGACAAGGGATGAGGGTGCCTGTACAGGTGAGGAAGTTGCCTGGACAGGAGGTGGCTGCCTGTACAAGTGGGGGAGGTGCCTGGACAAGGGGTGTGGCTGTTTGTACAGGTGGTGGGTTCCTGGACAGGGGGTGATGGTGGCTGTACAGGTGGGGGGGTGACTGGGAAGGAAGGGGACATGATTCTGCAGAGGGGGGTTGTGAAAGGGGGTGCTGCCTGTGAAGGTTGAGGGGATGTCTGTGCATGTTGTGGTATAGGTGGCTGGGTGTGATGTGGTGCAGGTAGTTGTGTTGGTTCCCCTCAATGTATTGACCATGAAGGAGGACTTTGGGGCAGTTTCAGCATGCCCTCCATCTTTTTCATGGCCCAGGCATGGTGTCTTGTACTCTCTTCTCTATGGATGGTTTGATGTCATTTATCTTCTTGGACATGTCTTGCCAAGATGTATCTATCCTGTCCAAGACATGGGTCATTCTTTCCTCCATCTGTGGGAATTGGCACACATCCTGAGTCTGACATGTCAGACAGAGTAGCCCCTGTGGCACGAATGTCCTGCCTCACATCAGTCCGCTGTTGGAAAACACCCTCCACCAACTGGTCACCATGACCATCTGCCAGCCCCCTCCACAAGGGATGGCCTTAGATACGACTCTCAGGTCCACCAGCAGGAGGAGGGGTAGCAAGTGGGAGGCTGTGGGCAGGAGATTGGTGCCTAGGTGATACCTGATCCTCAACAGGGATAGGTACCTCAGATTGGGGAGAGAAGACCTGGGATGCACTGTCATGGAAGGAACATGGACCTCAACATGGGGACTGTGAGTGGTTGGTGGTTGTTTTGGGGTAGGTAAATGCTGTCGTTGGTTTGTTGACTGCTGGGAACGAGCAATCCGCGGGGTGGAGCGGGTGAAACTATGCTGGCCAGAGTAGGTGTAGGCTTAGACGTTTTGTCCAGTGGGTCAACAATGGCAGGCAGGGAATCAGACTCATCATCCTTTGCAAGCTGAGCCAGATCTTTGTCATCCTCTTCAACTTCCTCCTCTTGTTCTTGTGCATTACTGGCAGCTGACAAGGCTGCCTTTAAGAGGAGTGGGTTCTCTCCTTGGATTGCCACTGTTGGATGGTCCTTCTTCCCAAAGCGACAAATCATCCTCAGCACCTGAAAGACAGAGGCTGCAACAAGATAAGTATTTGCCTTACTATATCATGTGGTGCAACACTAGGGTTGAGTCAAATGATCATAGCATCAGCGGATGTTCTATATGTAACCTAGTTTGTGTACACCTGCACATGATAAATCACACCATAGCATTGAGGTGTTCAATGCAGATGTGCAGTGAAAAACCAAACTCACTTGCTCCAACCACAGCTCCGTGTGGTATTGAGAACCCCCGTGATGTCAGCTGCTGAACCTGCTCTTAGAGTGTGCAGTGGAAGATGTCCTCGATCCAGCAGATTGAGAAGGAAATGACACCATACTAAGGGCCCGATTACGATGCGGGCAGGAAGGGCTCCGACCGTCGGTCGAAGCCCTCCTGCCCGCATCGTAAACACTGATATGGATTCCCTTCTGACTGAGCCATTTCGATGGGCTCTGTCGGAAAGGAATTTGAATCAGTCTTCCGAACGGCTTACGACAGGCTTGGAGAGCCCGTCTGCCATTCGGAAGGCCCACAGTAATACCCCGGCCGGCTCTTTCTGCCCGAGGGATTACGATGGCAGTTTCCCACTGCCTTTTTGTGCCAGACTTTCCGGCACAAAAAGGCATCTGCACCCCTGCTCTTTGCTATGAAAGTATGCATTCCATTCAGAAAGCATGCTCTCATAGCAAAGTATAGGATTGCGACCCAACAGGGTTAGTCGCATCTTAATTCCTTGGCTTGAACCAACGACTGGAGGTCATTCACTTCCTGTTCCAGAACGATGCCAGACAGACTCGGGTCTGTCCGGCATCGTAATCGGCCCCGTAATGTCATGCATGAATTATATGTGAACATGCACACTTGACACACACATCACTGATTATGTTGGGGACTTTTTACACACCAACTTCATAGGCTATGCATAAGTGGCTATATCTGCTAATGTCCTTCCACAAGGATTTGGTTACTGTGCATGATTTCGGATTCAATTGTTTACAACAGTGTTGGACTTGGCCCTTTTTGCAGGGTCATTCTTGAAATTTTTACCTTCTTCCTGTATTTTTTCTGACCTGTTGTTGGCTGTTCTATGACTCTGGGCACTTTACCACTGCTGATCAGTGCTAAAGTGCATATGCTCTCCCTATGGTAAAATGTATATGTTGGTTGGATTCCATGATTGGCTTATTTGGTTTACTGTCAGACCCCAGCAAAGTGCACCAGGAGTGCCCAGGGCTTGTAAATACAAATGCTGCTGGTGGGCTTGCAGCACTGGTTGTGCCACCCACCGAAGCGGCCTAGTAAAATGTATCTAAGGTCTGCCATTGCAGAATCTGCGTGCAGTCTGGTACTGTCATGCTGACTGGGCAAGTGCACCCACTTTCCAGTCCCTAAACCTTCCCTTTACTTCATATTAGTCACCCCTATGGTAGGTCCAAGGGCAGGGTGCATTGTAAGCATAAGGTAGAACAAGCCCTGATGTGTGTGGCATGTCCTTATTGTGAATTACAGCCAATTTCGTTTTTCACTATTATAAGGCTACCTGTTCTTCATAGGCCAGAATGGGCTGTTAGAATTATTACATTCTATGATCCTAACAGACCCAGGGAACATGGTAAAAATTTGAGTTTAGTATGCCTGAACTCAGAATAATAAAATACAACTTTTAGTAAAGTTGATTTTAATATTCTGTGTTTGCAAATGCCACTTTTAGAAAGCAGGTATTTGCTTGCCTAACCATTTCAGACCGCCTCTGCTAGGATGTGTATCTGCTGTCTGGTTTCTGTGAGTGACAGGGCTGGGGAATTCCAGGAGACAGGCTGGGGCAGCCCGGTGGTGAATAGAGAAATTTACATCCAGATGGGTGGGAGGAGTACACCTGGACTCTGAATAGGGCCGTGCTCTGCCACCACAATGCTGGCTCCACCTCCTGTGGAGCGGCTGATGTCTCTGCCCTGCACTCTGAATGGAAAGTCAGAGACATGTCAACAAAGTGCTCAGGAACTGGTTTGGACTGGGCAAAGGCCCCTCTACCCCAGAGGAACAAAGGAATTAGGGGTATAAGTATTGGGACCCGGCTCCCAAGAAATTAGATCCTGCTTGACAAGAAGAACCTCTGCCTGAGGAGAAGGAACTGGGAAAGCTGTAAGGAGGAGTACTGTCCCTGACCTGGGGGATTGGCCTGCAGTGGTTGCCTTGCTACTGAAGGAGAGGAGAAAGACTACAAAAGACTTTATTTCAACTTGTGCTTAAAAAGATCTCCAAGGGCCTGAGAAGAGCTGGCCTCCTGTTAAGAAGTCCCAGGAACAAAAGGACTTCACCCCCAGCTTCCCCCTGAACTCTGCTGTGTGAGTTCTGCCCCTCCTAGAGTGCTGGAACCAGTTTTGGGGGCCTCTGGGAGCTGTGCCTGCTGTTGGGAAGCTGGCCAAGAAGAAAGAAAGATCTCCACTTTTTCCCGCACAGCCGGCTTAGCGAGAAAATTTCCGTCGCACCGCTCGTTAGCGTGCAGAATTTTATCGCTGAAGACATCGTCACAGATCCTGCTGCCGCTGAGCCTGATCAAAGCTGGGAAAATCGTCGCCCCGCTCGTTAGCGGACCAAATTTAATCGCTATCAGCCCAAGATCCCCACTCTGCCTGTTAGCGGGCAGAATTCCATCGCTGCGAACATCGTCGCAGAACCTGCTGCTGCTGAGCCCGATCAGCGCTGGGAAAATCGTCGCACTGCTCGTTAGCGGACCGAATTTGATCACTACCAGCCCAAGATCCACGCTTCGCCTGTTAATGGGAAGAATTCTATCGCTGCGAACTTTGTCGCAGAGCCTGCCGCTGCTGTGTGAAATCGTCGCAGAACAAGCCAAGATCATCGCACCGCTCGTTAGCGTGAGTAATTGTATCGCTGCGAAAATCGTCGCAGACCCAACCAAGATAACCGCTGGTGAAATTGTCGCTCCGCTCGTTAGCGGGCCGAATTTTGTCGCATTGTGCCTTAGCGAGTAAATTTCTACCGGATAAGCTACACCTTGATTTTCAAGGCTGGAGTGCCGCTAGGAACTTTTTATCGCATCATAAGGTACTGTGGGTTAAAAAGGACGCTAAGGTGAATGATTTTGTCGCTAACCTAAGAACTCTTTCTAAAATCATATTCTTGAACTGTGTATGTCATTTTTGTCGTTATTTGGTCTTGTGCTAAGCCTTTACATAAAAGATCACTATTTTTGATATAAATCTAGTGTGGTGTCCATTTGTGGTGTTGTCACTGAGTTACTGTATGTGGTCACAAATGCTTAACCTATAACGCTCTGAGATAAGCCTTGTCTGCTCGCGCCAAGCTACCTAGAGGGTGAGCAGGGGTTATTTTAGGAGTGTAACTCCTTACCCTGACTAGAGGAGAGGGTCCCTGCTTGTCACAAGTACCTACCTGTGCCAACCAGAGATCCCCAATTCTAACATTGGTGGTCAGCGGTGAGGATCCTGAATTTGCATTTGTGATTCATGTACAGTGATTGGTGAACACCACTTAGTGAGTTCAGACCATAACGGAGCTACATACCTTTTGATTTTTGTTTGCCAAGAAATCTCCAGTTTTTAAATCATGCCTGGTTCAGTCATTGTTGAGAAAGCACCATCTGTAGTCTCTGAAGGCGAAGAAGTAGAATGGGAAGGGGAGAGACTAGAGAGCTACACCAAGGCCCAGCTGAAGGGCTTCTGCAAAAAATTCAAAGTTCCTCATGTTGCATGTAAGGTCAAGACAGATCTACTCAAGGCGCTGAGGGCCAGGGTGGAAGCAAGGAATGCCACTAATGATGATAATGCAGAGGAGCACCTGGATGGGCCATTGGGTCCAAGAGGAAGGAGAACCCCTTCCCCTGCCAGTAGCAGTGTTTCTGTTAAAAGTATATCTCCAGAGGAGTTGGCAGATAGAAGAGAGGGTAGGATGCACGAAATGGAGATGGCAAAGCTCAAATTAAATGGGCAACTGGAGCTGGAAAGCCAAAAGCTGGCACTGGAAGAAAAGAAAATGCAAATGGAGCATGACTTAATAATGAGGAAGCTTAACTTAGAGCTCGAGAGGCTTGAGACCATGAGTGTTTCAGCCCAGCAACAAGAAATGTGTGTAGCTCAGAGATTGAGCTTTGCTGAGTGGGAGGAGGAATCCAGCTCAAATGGTGGCAGCAATATTGAATTTTCTAGTGCTGAGAGTACACACACCCAGAGATGTGGCACCTGACTTGAAGGAGGGGGTTAACATACGCCAGGAGGTTCAAGGACATGAGGTAGCTCCAGTAGTGCGCAGTGTCCCTGAGGGAAATAGGGTAACTGGCGCAGGGGTTCATGGTCCTAGTGGTGAGAGGGACACTCTACTGACTGTAGATGAGAGGTGCAGGGAGAGGGGTTCCCCCAAAATTGAAGTCCTGGTATGTGAGTGTGAAGACCGCCCAGAAGAGTGTGGGTTGTGTGACAGAGACAGTTTGATACTGTCTTGCCAGTCTCAGGAGAGTGGTGTGGAGTACGTGTGCAAGGCACTGGATGGTGAGGTGAAGGATAGTTTGGTTAACCCTGCTAGGGGGCTGTGTGATCCAATTGTGGGAGAGCATATTGTAAGTCCCTATTTTCCAGAGCTATGCCAACACCTGTTGGAGAGTGAGTTCTCTGACCCCAGGGAGCCCAGATTGGAGGCTGACCTTTTGGTGGATTCCAAAGGGTCTGAAGAGGCATTGGGGAGTGATCCCAAGATGAGTGGTTCAGGTATCTTCAAACCCAGTGAGGTGGAAGTGGCTCAGAGTAGCCCAACTAGGTCCTGTAGCAGTGAAAGGGGTGTAGGGCCTCACGTCCTGTCCTTAAGGGGAAGGAGTGAGAATGGGTTATGTCCCGGTAGTGCCCAACCTCAGTCTCAGAGCCTGCATGGTTCTTTAAGGGAACACCAGGTGGGGAGCCTAGTCTGTCCTCAGGGGCTGCCTGTTGTGCAGGACCCCCTAGTGTCTGGTGAACGGGGAGTGTCTGTAAGCAGGCCTCCATCAGTTCTGGTGTCTGGCAGTACCGCTCCAGTTGGGAGGGTGCAGAAGTCCAGAGTGAGGTGTGAAAGGGGGAAGGAGTCCCCAGTGGAAGAACCCGTGGGTCAGGTGCCAGCCAGAAGAGCTGCGTCCCCAGTGAATGGCCATGGTGACACCACTTCTGTCCTGGGGGATCTTCGCGCACTGTCAGATGGACAGGGGTTTTTGAGATCTGCGCCAGGCAGACTGTCACACGACACAGGAGTTATGTGTCACCCTCAGGGGGGGCATGCGTGCTCCCCGGGAAGTCCTGGTGCGCCAGGCGAGCGTTCAACCACATGGGTTGGTCCCAGGGTTGGGAAGCCAGGTTCAGGTGTTGTTTAACCTGGAGGGTGGGACAACTGTAATCAGTGTCCTGACCCATGTTGCTTCTAGGGGTACCACGCCAGTTGGGAGTGTGCAGTACTCTAGAAGGGGGTACAGAGGGAGGGAGTCCTCACCTCTGACCCCGGTGCAGCCTCAGGGTTTAGACCCTAGGTTGGAGAGCCAGGTTCAGGTGTTGTCTGACATGGAGGGAGGGACATCTGTAATCAGTGTCCTGACCCATGTTGCTTCTTGGTGTACCACTCCAGGTGGGAGGGTACAGCCAGCTGGAAGGGGGTGCAGAGGGAGGGAGTCCTCGCCTCTGACCCCGGCTCAACTGAAGGGTTTAGACCCTAGGTTGGAGGGCCAGGTTCAGGGTGTCCCCCCTGACCTGGACGCCCAGTTGCAGGATAGAACCCCTGAACTGGTGGGCGAATTGCGCAGGACACCTGCCACAGGTGCCCTGGCAATTCTGGAAGGGAGTACCACTCCAAGTGGGAGGGTACAGAGCCCTAAGGAGGAGGACCGGGTGTGGGAGAGGCCACACCAGTCTTTGGTCCAGCCGCCAGGTACGGGCCTGGGGCTGGTGGGTCAGTGCCAGGATGTCATACCTGACCTGACAGGAGGGAGTATGGACAAAGGTTGCCAAGCACCTGGGGCTACTGCCCCCCACCCCCTGGCGCCACAGAAGTTTAAGAGCCCTGAGAGGCATACAGCCTGGGTCTCATCCCTGTGGCCACTGTAGCATTTTGCTGTCGGTCTGTTGGGACACACCTGTGAGCCAGTTAAGGTTAGGTGCTGCACAGGTGGTGTCCACAGGTGAGGAGAAGGGTTCCTCATGGATTGGCTTGGTGGGCCCTGAGAGTGTGGACAGAGGGATTGCAATAGGTTCAGATTGGCGTAGAACTGGAGTCTGCCCCTGCAGTTGCATGCCAGGTCCTTGTTCTATCGCCCGAAGCAGGGAAGCCCATCACAGTGGTGATTGGGCTACCCTGCGTTTTGGCTGGAAGGGGGTTGTGTTGGACTTGGCCCTTTTTGCAGGTTCATCCCTGAAATTTTTACCTTCCTCCTGTATTTTTTCTGACCTGTTGTTGGCTGTTCTATGACTCTGGGCACTTTACCACTGCTGATCAGTGCTAAAGTGCATATGCTCTCCCTATGGTAAAATGTATATGTTGGTTGGATTCCATGATTGGCTTATTTGGTTTACTGTCAGACCCCAGTAAAGTGCACCAGGAGTGCCCAGGGCTTGCAAATGCTGCTGGTGGGCTTGCAGCACTGGTTGTGCCACCCACCGAAGCGGCCTAGTAAAATGTGTCTAAGGTCTGCCATTGCAGAACCTGCGTGCAGTCTGGTACTGTCATGCTGACTGGGCAAGTGCACCCACTTGCCAGTCCCTAAACCTTCCCTTTACTTCATATTAGTCACCCCTATGGTTGGCCCAAGGGCAGGGTGCATTGTAAGCATAAGGGAGGACAAGCCCTGATGTGTGTGGCATGTCCTAATAGTGAATTACAGCCAATTTCGTTTTTCACTTTTGTAAGGCTACCTGTTCTCCATAGGCCAGAATGGGCTGTTAGAATTGTTACATTCTATGATCCTAACAGACCCAGGGAACATGGTAGAAATTCGAGTTTAGTATGCCTGAACTCAGAATAATAAAATACATCTTTTTGTAAAGTTGATTTTAATATTCTGTGTTTTCAAATGCCACTTCTAGAAAGCTGGTATTTGCTTGCCTAACCATTTCAGCCCGCCTCTGCTAGGATGTGTATCTGCTGTCTGGTTTCTGTGAGTTATCAAAAAAAAAAAAATGGGGGGAAGTAGAGGTTTTTAGGTTAGGTTCACCCTCCAACAGTACATATCATAAACAACCTGAATTTATCAGGTAAAAGAACCTAACCTAAGAGAGAGAATGGTGTCAGAAATCTATTGGATTCTGAAGTCCACCAAAAAGAGAGAAAGAAAAAGATTTTCTCTTTCTTGAGTCCCCTCACTCACCAGGGTTTCCCCACGGTGACATGCTTCATCATTGGGGTCCTCTCAGTCCTCTACGGGCTAAGGCGTGCTGCGACTTGCGGATTACGTAGGAGCACTAAAAGGTACAGATTATGTGTAGTGCAAGTGAAAGTGGAGTGGAGTGGGATATAGTGGATTAAAATAATCAGCTAGTGGGCCAAATACATTTTATTCTTGCTCCTAGCTAATTGGTTTAAAAACGGGGTGATATGCTAAAGGCCCTAACTATAATGGATAGGTGTACCTAGCATATAGTCAACTAGTTTCGAGCTTCCCCCATCTCTTCTTCAGGACTACACCGGGACCAGCCCAGTGTGAAAACCACTCCTAGTCGACCTGATTAAGGTGCAAAAGTGAGACGCTGCAACTAATAGGCATGCGTTATAAGTAATACATACGTAAATATACGTCAGGCAATAGCTGTAGGGTACATAAAACACATATATTAAAGGAACAAAAGATCATTGGCGTTGTTTGTCAAATCAATTGTGATCACACTACACACAAGTGTTGGTACAGTCTTCCCTCTAATGTGCCGCTATGTGGTTCAAACAGAAGACGTTAAATGAAGAACATTCTCCATGCAGGCGCTGTGCTGAGAAGTGAATTGAAATGCAATAAATGCAAAAAATGCATAAAAAGCTCATAAATCTGACACAACATAAAACACATACAAGACTGACGGTTGCAAGACATTACATACATTTTAAGAAGCAACAATGTGCCTCATGGTCAACGGAGGGGGTGTGGAGATCTCGTACACCTAGAAGAATGGTAAATTAGTTCGTTATTGGCGTCGGGCTCCGTATCTGTGGCAGGCCCTTTTAGGAAAAAAACTGAAAAAAGGAATCGATCTCCGGGATTTTAATGGGCGTGCTAATCTTCCCAAAAGCTTCCCCACTTACTTGTACGTGGACACCCACACTCTTGTACACCTAATGGAGCCAAACCTCACGGACCGCATACTGAAGTGTCCTGGGCGAGGGGCCGGTTATCAATGGGTGTTTCCGCATAGAAAACAAGGAAGGATTCGCCGTCGGAAGTCCTTTCCATTGTGGCCATTTTGGATTGGGGATGTTACGAGTTAGTGTTCTAACGTTAGAGTGGCCCATCCTTACAAACAAGGATCATACTCCAGGAATTAAAAAGGAATTACAAAAGAAATTAAAAAAGAAGAAATTTAAAAAAGACGGGGAATTATACCTTAAAAAAGCACTACACTATGCCTCATACGATATATCCTGTAGGGGCTCACAGGGCATAGTCTAAATGGTGTGGCCATGATGGATCAGGCCATGTCCGGATTTGAGATTATTGATAAAACGGGTGGATGTTCACCTCAATGTTGTATCAAAACACACAAAATCACCTGTGTATGTCGATCTTATACCAGTAGGGGAAAATAGGGTTTTTTTTTCTAAAAGAATTGTCAAGGTGTATTGAACTGTTCAGGTGGAAGCCAAAAGATATGAATTTTAGAAATACTTTAAATAAAGTTAATTGAAGGACAGGAGGTACGATGAGATTCAGGAAAACCTCAGAATAACCCTAGATTTTTCAAGATTATTTGACTATGGCCGGTGCATCTACCTTTGTTTTATGCAAATTGTCCCCACGGTATATCATCATTCAGACCTTTGGTGTCAGACCGTAACTTGAACACCCAACGTTGTTCTTTTTCATGCAGTTTTCTTTCGATGTTAGGGTGGTTGTTTACATGTTCAAGAATGACCCAGCTAAGGTAATTAGGTGTGTGTTGTTGTTCTAAAAAATGAGTAGTCATTTTTGTGTTGTTACGTTTACACCTAAAATTGCTCTGGTGTTCGATTATTCTTGTGTTCACCTTTCTTGGGGTCATCCCCACATAATGAAGGTTGCAAACGCAGGTGATAAGATATACCACACCTGCCGTATTGCAATTGGTGAAAGATCGAAGATCCCATGTCATACCATTGTTGTAGGTTACTTTTTTGGTAGTACTGGTTAAGTGACACACACTGCAATTGCTGCATGGGTAATGGCCCTCAGGTAATGGATGGAGCAAACGTAAAGGACCATCAGTCTTGGTAGGGTTGGGACGGGTATGTACTAGATAGTTTCTCAGATTTTTGGCTTTCCTATGACTGAACATAGGTTTTTGTAAATTCAAACCTCCACTATTCAGGATTCGCCAATGTTTTTTTATTATTTTTGTGACTTGGTCTAATGCGATATTGAAGGTGGTGATACAGATTTGTCTTTTGTGGTCTTTATCTGTGTCCTCAGGTTTATGTTCAAGTAGTGCTTCTCTGTTATTATTGCTCTTTTTTAGCTCTGGACACTAGATGTTGTGGGTATTGTCGTCGTATAAGTTTCTGTGATAGATCCTTAGCTTGGATGTTATAATCTGGCCTTGTGGTGCAATTGCGTCTCAGGCGCAAAAATTGCCCGAAAGGAAGATTGTCTTTCAAACTTCTAGGATGGAAACTATCGTACACTAGTAGGCAGTTCCTTGCTGTGGGCTTGAAATGTGTGGTGGTGATCAAGCGACCTTCGTGCGCTGTTATGTTGAGGTCAAGAAAAACCAGATTGGACCTACTCATAGTACAGGTAAATTTCAGAAAAGGATCTTGTTGATTGAGCCAAACAAGGAAAAACTCTGCCTCTGCTTCGCTACCTTCCCAAATCAAAAACACATCATCTATGTATCTTTTCCATAGTTTGATATGGTCGGTGTGCGGATTGTTTTGGTGGAGAAACTTTTGTTTCTCCAGGTGATGTACATAGAGCCCTGCTATGCTCGGCGCAAAGGTGCTTCCCATGCTGGTACCGTGCGTTTGTTTGTACAGAGAGTCGTTAAATTGGAAGAAATTCTCTGTCAGAGCTAGGCGACAGCATTCAAGAACCACGTGTCTGGGTGTGTGGTATCCCCAATTGTTCTGAAAAAGTACTTCCTCCAGGATGTCCAAAGTGTCCTTGTGTGGTAAACTAGTGTAGAGGCTCTCCACATCCAAACTGATCAGTATACTGGTTATGGGGTTGAATTCAAGATTCTGAATCAGACAAAGGACTGCTTTAGTGTCCTGTAAATACGTTTCGGTGGCTTGGACCAAGAGTCGTAAGAATGCGTCCGCAAACTTGGACAGAGGTTCCAGAATTGAACCTATCCCTGATACTTTGTATTTAAGGCATGGATGTTGTATCGTAGCACCAGCCTGCTTACTTGACAGACGGATAGTACTGGGTTTGATTGCTGCTGCCAGGATGTCTCCCAAACCCCTGGATGGTGTCATCTGGATCATTGAGGAAGTCCTGTCAGCAGCTGTAATGTGACATACATGTTCATAATTAAATGCAAAGGATTATGGTAATGATTTTACATGTATATGTCATAGGTTTCGAATAGTGATATCAATTTAGTGGCGGGGGCCAAACGTGGCCCTCCTGACCTTTACACGTGGCCCACTGATCAGCAGCAGCACTGGGCAGCTGTTAACTCAACACAGAACTGAAATCAACCAGATATCACATTTACAGGCTAACGTGTAATTGAAGGTTACTTTTAAAGGAAGGAAGTAACTAGAGTGAACTGCCTACCTTTGGATACACCTTCATTTTAAGTGCTTTAATGCTTCATAAGTATAATGTGGTCTCTTCAAAAATCTAAAGGAGTGTTCCCCAACATGCTGACCTGTGTTACCTTCGCACATTAGATCATGTCAGTGCATTGGAGAGTTACATTTTTATATGTATAATTATCAACCAACATTTGGGTAACACTCATTCCCCTCTCCTCTCCACTCCAGGGACAACAATGCCCGTTGTGGACTCAGAGGTCAAACATGTGTGCTGGTACTCTTTGGGTGGCCTGTGTTCCCATTATACATGAACAACATCATAGTCTATTTTTTCACCTGACACTGGATAAGGTTTTGTACAGCACACATCCTGAAGTCATGTATTTTAAGGTTCACTTATATGTGGTTATGTAAGAAGAGGAGGCAAAATGAAAATCAACATTTGGCTCGGATAACACAATTTGGTCAAGTGTAGATGCTGGTATGATTCCCTCCTTTCCTGGTTTCACATAGTACAGTTCAGCCAACAGATGTATATGCTTTGCTTCCTTTACACCCACCTTACCCGCCCCAACCCCCCGTACCCAACCGCAAACCTGCTGGCATCAGCACAGCCCTCATTCACATCAATTGGCATACATTTTGAACCATGGGGTTTTGTCATGTAGTTCCTATAATAATTATACAGGATCTGCGCATTTAGACAACATACACTGTAGGATTGGTGCAAGACTGATTCTGAACACCCCCACCAGGTATGTTGGACTTTTGTACCAACTAGCTCACAGTGCTACTAGAATCTCCTCTTACCAAGGAAAGAATAGTTCTTGGCAACCATTGAACAAGACAACCCTGATCCCTCAGGATCGTAGAAACAATATACTACTTTTCGCTCAGTCTCTTGTGCTAACTTAGTCTGTCTCAGAGAGATACACAGAATAAACAGGCTGGGCGTTTTCAATAAGTATTTATTGAACAGTTGTTATTCTAGTGTAGAATAGATGAGCTGCAACAACTGTGAGACAGTGTAAGATATAAATGATTAGCAGTGCTAAAAAGGTAAAGGGATGATATAGCTCTACCATCCTACAATGATCATGAAATCTTACGAGTATATAAAACACATGATAAAAAGATACGTACTCCTACGATGCTTCCCTAACTAGATGTACCTAAATGTACCTGGCATGTGTATAGGTGTGGAGTCAAGAATCCCTCTAGGATTTAGTCAACCCTATTACCTGAAGTGAGAGACTATGGGACCCCATCCTGGTCTCGAGCTGGACACCCTGCGTGGGATGTTAAACCACTGCGAGCTGGGGTGTCTGCATTCAGGAACCTCCGCGTCTCTGGTCAGTGTGTCGGTTTGGAAGTCTCGGTCTCCTCTGTTGTATCTTAGCAAGATGTGATGTATATATACCCATAGGTCTCCCCAGGGGTCCTACCTCACTGTATTACTGTGTCGGCCTAAGAATGATGTCGGGCATGAACTTTATACATAGATATTATACAGGAGATGGTCGTCCTGCAGTGCTTCCAACAATCCTCATGCACAATGTATGAGATCTCGAACTAGGGAAAACCCGTGTTCTGAATGCAGTGTCATATCTAGGTAAAAGGTCAGTTTACGAGTGTAATGTAGGGAAGAATATAGGTGAAGGGTAATAAAGTTACCGGGCCTATATTATGGTACCTACATGGAATATAACAGTTTCATTGAAATTATCTGTGTCATGGACTTTCAACCCAGTTATGGCTACTCCTCTTCATAAGAGACAATATTAGCAACTAGTTACATACTGTACTAATTTACCATACATTTTGAATCAGCCTTTCATTAGCCAACATGTTATGAAGTGGTATACTGTTAAGAGCCATTTGTGAGAATATGGAGATGAGTGGCAAAATTGATATTAGACATAAAATCACATACTGCAGTCATTTAATCAACTTTTTTGGAGCATGAGCATTAGGTAAAGTCATTATTGGGTATACTTACCAGGGTCCCGCGTCCACCCAGTGGGTGGTGCATGACCAGATATTTCACCCGTAGGTGTAGCAGAGACTCTGTGGGCTGAGTTTTTCCGGACAACGTCACAGGGCCTAAAATGATATATGTGTTTTCAGTTTACATTCTAGTCAAAACATGTGATGCACAACATTTCCTAATTCAGTTCAAAGGTTGGGGACTGTTTTTGGACTCTATGTCATTTATCTATGGTTGTCTGATCACAATGTTGGAGTTTGGACTCTCTCCTGGCTATATTTATGTACCAGTTTGTGCTGTTGGTATGGGTTAATGCGCCCCATGATGTTACTTCCCTGCAGGTGCAGGGACCTCTCCTCCAGTGGGTGACTGTACTGTGGCTACATGTGGAAATAAAAAGGAAAAGTCACCAGATATCACCCAAAAAATTGTAATATGTGCAATTTGTCACATATTTACTCAATGTCAGCTACATGCCCATAGCAATGATAAGCGAATGAGACACATTATCTATTGGCATTTACCAGTATTAGATGAATACACCAGCAGTAATGGGCCACTGGTTGGGACTGATGAATTGGAATTTGCTATTTCTATAACAATATATATAACATTCTGGGACTTGTAGTCCAATGGGTGAAATGAGACACGAGAGTCTGAATCACCATCCAATTTGTACATAATTTAGGATACCATTCATAGTCACTTTTGTAGTGTATCACAGACATTTATCATTTAGTGTTGTTGTTATAATCATCATATTTTACTCAGCAGCACATTAAGGTAGTCTGTCACAGGCAGCCCATGCAGCAATTGGTGCTGAATGGTGGAGAGGACACCCCTCTTGAGTGGTGTGAGACAGAGGTGGAGTCCAGTCTGTCCACCAGGGAGTGCTCTGGCCACATCTAACCTGCAGTACTTCTCCTTCGCCGCCTCTTCTCATCCTGCCACTTCTTTTTGATGTCTGTGACAGTATGGACATCCTCACTTAATGGAGTGACTGCAGTAGCCAAATACTGCCACAGGTCTGCCTTTTGTGCGGCACTGCTGCTCTAGAGGTTAGACCCAGCAGTATTTCATGGTGTCTCACCATGAACTTGATTATCATGGAAGTCTCCTCCTCAGTATAATTCTTCTTCCTCCTGAGAGGAAGCATGGTGGATGCAAGATGCAGAGCAGGCAGGCAAAAGTCTGTTGGGCCAGACCAGGAGCTTGATTGTGTGCTGCTTTTATGTGGTTTATAGTGCTGGGATTGCAGGTTGTGTTGAAAGTTTTCAGGTGAATGTGATTCCACTGACTCTGGCCTGAGTGCAGAATCTCTGCCACGAGTGCAAGGCTGGGATTGGCTGTTGGGGGAAGGAGTTTCCCCTGGAGCTGGTTGAGGAGCTGGTAGGCACTGACACAAGTGTGTCAGGGTGAAAGCAAACTTTTTTCACCCCGAGTGCGGAGATTCTGTCCCAAGGGCTGAGATTCCATCTCGAGTGCAGAAAGTCCAACACAAATACAGAGATTCCAGCCAAGGTGAGGAGATTCTGCCCTTAGTGCAGAGATTCCAGCCCGAGTGTGGAGAGTCCGGCCCGAGTTCAGACGTAAAGATAATTCTATTAAAAGCCCTTTATGAATACCGAAAGTCATAAACTTAGACTTTTGGATCTAAGTTTACCTTTGTGAGTACCAAACAGTAGTAAGCTTACACAAAGGTCTAAGTTTACCTTTGTGAATCGGGCCCTCACTGTGTGCAAGGAGTCTTCCTCAGGAGTAAATGGCACTAGTAAGAAATAAAGAAGGAAGAATAATTTCCTGTTGCTGATGGAAAATAGATATCACTCAAGGACAGGCCTGGCCCTATCTTGACAAAAGCTGATTATGTGAATTTCTTACACTCTTATTTTATGTACTGATGTTATAGCTACTAAAAAGAAGACTTTCAGTGGCAAGTGCTTAAGCTACATATCAATAAGAAATTCAATAGGCGATGACTGTAGGGTCTAAACAAAGGGGTTGTTGGTTTTAAAAAGGATTTTATCAACAAAAAACCCCTCAAGAACCTAACACCTAAGGATTACATTTCATCAATGTCCCGAGGAGTGCTAACCGCTTTTATTGCTGCTCACTGTACATTTAACAAGGCCACAATTAGTCCCTTATCAAACCTATCCTGCGAAAACTGTAAGATTAATTTTGACTCACAGTTTGATGGATTCAAAGACTTTTTAGTGCACCATTTAGAAAAGGAAGACCAATGATGATCTTAAGAACATATAGTTAATAAATGCCTACATTTCTGAACTGATAATGCAACAGAAGTGGAAAGACCTACGCTCTTTAAAACCCTCCTCTCAACAGCCATGCCATCAACCATATCTTCTGATACACAGTTAGAGGAAGAAAGGGGCATGGAGCAGATACTCATCCACCATAAAGATCCACTCTGATATTTTGGACATCAGTCTGAGTAACAGAAACCAATTAATTCTGAACAAAGGGGTGCTGCCAACACCAGATCTACCTCCTCTCTCTGAGGAAGCTGCCTTGTGATACTCCAGATTTACTATGCCACGCAGGTGCCATGGTTTGTGTTGCCATGGTTCCCCTTGCATGATGCAAGGGCAACGCAAGCCCTGGACAAATCTGGGCCTTGCTATTTTTGCCAGTGTTGGACTAAATTTTGAGGCAGTCTGGCCAGATGTGCTTGGTAGACAGATCCAGTGTGTGGGACATTTTTTTGGGCCTTGAGGGCTATAATGGGACCAAAAAAAGGTCAGCGCACTTTACGTTTTAGTCTGGCCCATCTGGCAGTGCCATACTGCCTGAAATTCCAGTAATCACACAGAACAAAAGCCCGTCCACTAAACATGTGAATTACATATTCCGAAAAATGAACCCACATCTATTCCAGTAAATGACTGCAACAAATGTAAGTCCTTAAAAAGAAAAAGTATTAAAATACTATTCACATCACTCTTGTGCATCTCTTATTTTTTTAAACATTCAAGAAAGAAATAGGGGGAGCAGTTAGTGAACACAGCCGTGTTTATGAAAACAGTGCCCAATTGTTTTTAGCAAAGGATACTATTGTTTTTTTTTTTTTAAATGTATGACTTCGGAAAGATACAGTAGTACCCAATTTCCAGACTGAATGTCTAATATCTTATCAAATAGCCCACTAGTATCTCCCCTTCCTGGGAATGAATCCTTATAAGGAGAATAAATGCTGCTGATACATAGTTGCAGCATGTCCCTGCAGAACACATTGTTGGGGGGAAAACATATGTCTAAGGACCACATCAAACGCGGTAGCCAACCAGATCCCCCTATAAATATAGCCAGGCCCATGGGTCTTAAAGCACTGAACTACATGGCCATCTTCCAACGTTTCTCTTGCAGGCTGAAGCCATAGAGGCACGGGCTGCAGGCCCACTCAACCAACCCTCTGGCCCCCTCTGGACCTTGCATGCGCCACAACTAGAGAGGCAGAGGTGTGGTCGCGGATCAGGGTAAACCTAGGAGCGTCTTCAAAAGAAAACAAAATAAAGTGACACCTCCATTACAGGGAGAGTACCAGCAACAAGACCCTGTGACCCTCCTCTCATCGCCAACTAAGACTGACCTAGTAGCAAGAACCATGACC
This sequence comes from Triturus cristatus, assembly GCF_964204655.1. Lineage (NCBI taxonomy): Eukaryota > Metazoa > Chordata > Amphibia > Caudata > Salamandridae > Triturus > Triturus cristatus. The sequence continues at coordinate 519,342,113 of NC_140588.1, forward strand.
GTAACTGTAGTGACCTGGGGACAGGGCACTAGGACCCTGCAGCTGGACACTGGGGACCCGAGGGCACCCGGACACCACATCCGGTCAAGGGGGTGGGGACGGGCAGAAAGGGGATGAGAGGGAACGAGTGTGGACATGGGCACAAGGAGCTCATCCATAGACACCAATAAAGAAACAAGAAACAACTCCTACCTTTGTCCTTTGTCTTTCTTGGGGACACAACAACTGGCGATCGAAGGTGGGATCCACAGGAAGCATAAGGAAGAGAAAAAAAATCGTCGTCCTCCCGACCCGAAGCAGGCGCGACGAACCAAGAGCCCACCCTGGTCCGCTGGACGACTGAAGATCGACGATCATCGCGCCGATTACCGGATCAGGAAAGCCAGGAGCCCACCCTGGTCTGAGGAAGCAGTGAAGCGGAAAGCGGCGCGGGAGCCCACCCCGGCTGCGGAAAAAGTAACGCGGTAAGAAGCGCTGAAGAGAAGAGCAACTTAAATAATAAAAGCGCCCGCCTGTGAAGCGTGAAGCGCCAGCACCATAGCGTGTAATAAGAGGAATGCATGAGAGAGCGCACGTGATTTGAATGAACTCTCGTGAGAGTGGCAGCCATCTTTAAGTCAGGTGAAACGAGCCAATCAGAGGAAAGAAAAGCGCCGCGGCCATTTTGAAAGGTCAGGCATACCAGGAGAAGATAGAAGCATCGCGAGATTACCGCAGCCATTTTGAAGTCAGGCAAAACGGGCCAATCAGAGCGAAGAACAGCACAGCAGCCATCTTGAGGTCAGGCAGCCATTGGAATTAATAGAAAAAACTAAAAAAGAGAGAAAAAGGCACAAAACAAGAGAAAGAACAGCGCAACTAAGCAGGATACGGCAGAAATACCAGGACAAATAAAAGAAACAAAGAAACAAAATACAAATAAATAAATAAAGAAGCAAGGTAGAAGGAAAATGAGCAACAATGAGGAGAAGACGAGCACGCAAGCTATATTCCGCAGGCCTCTACCGTTCAGCCTATCGGAGCCACAAGCGGGCATCCGGTGGGAGAGATGGATCAGGAAATTTGAGCGCTACATGAGCGCCACGGATGTCCCGGATAGCAAGCAGCTGCACCTGCTTCTGAATCTTGCAGGGGATGAAATAGAGGATCTATTGTTAACATTCCCCGCTGATCAAACGGCGGACTACAAAGGAGTGATAAAGTGTCTAACTCAGAAGTTTGACCCCCAACGAAATGTTGATTTCGAGAGATACACATTCAACGCCACGTGCCAACAAGGAGAAGAGAGTCTAGATGACTTTGCAACGAGATTAAGAAAATTGGTCACATACTGCGAGTTTGACAAATTTGACAATGAGCAAGCAATAAGACTGCGCATCATCGAAGGCTGTCAATCGGTGGAGTTCAGAGCACACGTCTTGAAGAAACCAACGACGCTGGAAAAAATATTGACCATGGCTCGCACGGAAGCAAGGACCACAGAGCATGCCAAGCAGATGGAGCTAGGAAAAGAGAAGAAAGTAGTGGTAGCACATCACGTCACTGGGAACTTCAAAAAGTAGGCATTCCAGGCGCAGACCGTGCCAAAGAAGGGCTAACAAACATACTACCGGTGCAGCCTCGAATTTCCACATGTCGGCGCCTGCCCTGCCATGGGCCAAAAGTGCAGGAAGTGCAACAGGGACAATAATTTTTCAAGCATGTGCATGACAAGACAATTCAGAAGTGAAAGAGGCAGAACAATGAGACCAAGGATGACAAGTAACAGGTACGCACGACACATGGAAACAGCAAATCGCAGCTCCGAAGAAGAAGCAGAAGAAACGGCAGCTCCTGTGTCGGAAGCAAGACTATATCTCATGTCAGATGCACCAAGAGAAGGGAAAGAGACAGAACACATTCATCTGGTGGAAAAAAAAAATAAAGAAGACAGCCACGGTGGACATCGGCGTAGGAAGCCTGTTGCGGAAATAAGATCGTTCCTGGGCCTCGCTAGCTATTGTGCGCGGTACATACAGGATTTCGCCACAGTAAGCACACCACTAAGAGAACTGACTAAACAAGGGCAGAAGTTCATCTGGTCCCAGGAATGTCACAAGGCATTCGAAGAAATAAGAAAAGCAGTAATGAAGGTGGAACACCTGGCCTACTTTGACCCACTACTATGCACTGAACTGACTGTCGATGCCAGCCCAGTAGGACTAGGAGCAATTCTAGCGCAGCATTTGCCAGGGAGAGACTCACAGAGGAAAATTGTTGCGTATGCAAGCAAAAGCTTAACAGATGTTGAAAAAGCATACTCACAACCGGAGAAGGAGCATTGCACATAGAGACAGAGAGGCGAAAGAAAAAATGAAGAGATATGCAGACGCAAAGCGACACGCCATCCCGTCAAACAAACAGGAAGGTGTCACCGTGGTTGTACGTCAACGACAGCAAAGAAAATCAGACAGCATGTTCTCCAAAGACCCGATAACAGTAGCAAGAGTGAAGGGCCCAATGATCACAGCGGAGTCAGAGCATCCGAGGATAACAAGAAACAGCTCCCAATTCAAAGGATTACAGGAGGAAGGAAAAGAAGAAGATGACACAGAGACAGCAGAAAAAGGAAAGCAGGAGCACCACAAGGAAGAAACAAGAAACAGAGAGGGACTAGAGGAAGAGCAACAGACGGAGGCTGGCCCAAGAAGAACATGCCGACGCCCAAAGAGACTAATAGAAGAAATGTAGTTCTGGGAAACATACTGAACTATGCCACGACAGACATGCATCCATCACCTACCTATACATCTGTATAGTGTCACTTTCTCGTCATTTCTGTGATACAAGGGGGAGATGTAGTTACCTGGGGACAGGGCACTAGGACCCTGCAGCTGGACACTGGGGACCCGAGGGCAACCGGTCACCACATCTGGTCAAGGGGGTGGGGACGGGCAGAAAGGTGATGAGAGGGAACGAGTGTGGACGTGGGCACAAGGAGCTCATCCATAGACACCAATAAAGAAACAAGAAACAACTCTTACCTGTGTCCTTTCTCTTTCCTGGGGACACGACAGTAACCAAGCTACACATCTATCAGGGAGGAAGAACAAAACTCCTGTCCATAACAAAAAGCCAATTTAAGGAAGAGCATTGCCCTTCCAAACTACGTCTGGCCAAGGAGTGTTCAGCCACAACCACACCTAGCAGGAAGACCAGCACACCTCTACTCACCATGGGGTTACTGCGGAAAGCCTGGAACTTACGCCAGAGAGCGTCAACTTCGGACCTTACCTTGAGTTACCACCATGTTGGGTCTTTGGAGCCTTACCATTCGGCTCACGTGATGATTCCCTATTAATTGCCCAGCTAAAAGGAGGGGCAATGTAAGAGAAGAGGGAGGTTGGGGGTAGAATTTTAGCTTATTAGGCTGGGTCACGTGTCCCTGGATGGGAGGTGGGACACTTCCTTTAGTAAGTAGTTGTATGAAAAATTGTTTGATGAGGTAATGATCGGCCATCTTTCTTTTTCATGTTAGCCGTGCTTTTAAATACACGATCCAGAAAAAGAGCCCCAGGGAATTTCATTGACAGGCCCAAGAACCTAGTTGAGACCATTTTCAGGTACAGATAATTTGCAAAGTCTGTGGGGAAAGTAGCATTATCTGGGTCCCCGCAGTTAAAACTAAGGGGCAGATTTATGAGCCCCTTGCGCGTCAATTACGCCGCCGTTGCGTCACTTTTGTGACGCAGCGGCGGCGCAAATCCTGCACCATGCTGCGGGGTATTTACAACGTGACGCATCTGGCAGATGCGTCACGTTGTAAAGCCCTGCGCCACATGTAGGTATTCTGGAGCAGGGGGGGGGCGTTCCGGCACAGGAACGCCTCCTAAAAGTGGCTGAGTGAAATCTACAAGATTTCACTCAGTCACTTTTAAGGCCATGCTGAGTCAAAACCCTGCGCCTGCTTGAAGCAGGCGTAAGGATTGACGCAGCAGGTAAGGGATAGGGCACCCCCGAGCCTTGCTGGAGCTGCATCGCGCTTGCGACGCAACTCCAGCAATGCGCCGCCTTTCCGACAGGAGATGCGTCACGCATCTGCCCATCCGAGTGCCACGGTGCGCCGCATTATAAATGAGGATAATGAATGGTGGCGCACGGGTGGGCAGATGCGTCGCAACTCTTCTGGCGCATCTCTGCTGATTAGTCATAAATCATAAATCATAAATCTGCCCCTAAAAGCTCAACTTAAAGAAACAAACAATTAATGAAATTTTTTTTTAAACATGTTATACAATGTAAGCATTTTTCCACTATTGAACACATATCCAAGCATTTGTGCAGTTTAAAATTGTGGGAAAGAAAGAGTAAATATTAGGATACTTCCAAATACAAAGAATAACGCACTTACCAATAACCCCGTACTTAACAGAACTCTAAACAAATAGCTTTGAAATTCGGCAAGAATGACATATGCCGGTTGGTGCAATTTTGATCAATCGTTGACCACTGTCAAAATTATTGTCTGCTGTAATTCTTAACTCAGTGATTCAAAACTGGTCGAATTTGTTCACAAATCTGCACAAGGTTTTGCAACACAGTGCACTCTATTACCACCAGATGGCACTCCAACGATGCAAAAGGCATTAAATAGATTTATATGTGCTCAGAGACTACTCTCTTTTTCATGCTTCAAGGATGAATATACCACTCAAATTCTTCGAAAATACTCTGAATAAAACTAATTTGACAATACATCTCTATTTACTGCATGCGAGAACTTCTCATGCGCAAAATATGTCAAAGTTTGAATGATAAAGGCGGCAGGGATTTTGCATTCCTGATTAAGTTTGACTTTCACAGAAATCTCTGTAATGTTTGCTTTCCAGTGATATAATGAAGGACACATTTGCCATTTTTTTTCTTACAAAATTCATTTATTCGACAATGTGCTAATTGTGTGAAAGAGGAGCAAACATTCTAGAGATATGTAAATGTATATTATCATAAATCTGCCCCTTAATTTTTGAGGCGGGCAAGCAGTCTGCTTGAAGTCTTGGCCTTTTGAACGAAACCCAACAAGCGTTTCATCAAAATTATCAGCTCTTGCTGTGCCTAATATCCATTTACTTGCTAGAGCCGGCTTACACTGTGAGTCACTTCAGCAACTATTTTTGACTGTAGTATTTAATATCTTGTCTGTGTGCAGCTATTCAATATCAGAATATAACACTCATGGCACCCTCTCTTATTCAAACAGGCAATAATGCACTCATGTTCCTATATTCTTAGCACTAATAAAATCATGTCAATTCCTAACAGCGTCACAGACAAAAAGGACAGGTGCGTAGCCCAGCAGGTGCAGTGGCACCGGGGCCTAGGCTTTGAGGGGTCCACTTCACCACCATTTAGTGGAAGTTTTTTACTCCCAATGCAGGGGAGGGGTGACCCCATTTCCCTGCTTGCATTAGGGTCAAAAGTGCCCTCTGTACGTATAGAAGATGGCGCCCCTATTATTGCTAGTGCATGTGCTATGAATGTTTGTGTCTTTCCGCGTGCAGTGAAGAGGTATTTACTCTACGGACACATCGCCTCTACTTTCCAGTGTTTTTAGAGGGACAGGAGACCAAAACCGTCCCAAAAAGGAGCAGGATCTTCTCGATTCAGAGTAACGAGTAGAGGTAAAGATTGCCTTCCCTGTGGCAGGGTGCTCCGCTGCAGCAAGGGGCGGGAGCTCACACGACGGATGCTTGTCCACCCTGTCCTGGATGCCAAACATTACTCGCGAGGCACAAAATACTAACCTAACAAAACAACGTGGACATTTGCACTGCGCTTGGCGCGGGTTATCGATATCTAGAGAGATACCTGCCCAGTGCATTAGATTCGCTGCTACTCGTTACATTTTATATATCTGATTCTTGAAGCTGCTCTGTCAAGAACAGAATCTTCTTTAACCCCTTCGCTGCGGCGTGAATTCCGCCGCAGCGCTGGGGGGGTTTGGGGGGTTGACGGCGCCGCTGTGCTCATGACGGAACCACGCCGTCATGAGTCACGGGCGAGCTGTGCTCATGACGGCGTGGTTCTGTCATGACTCCACCCACTGCGCTAATCGCCCGCACAGGCGGGGAATTAGCGCCGCGTGGGAGGAGCGGCCGCCAACGGCCACAGCATGACGGAACCACTCCGTCATGAGCACATGGCGCCCATGGCTCATGACGGAGTGGTTCCGTCATGAGCGGGGAACGGGTTAAGAACTATGGGGCATATCAACAACAACCGGCGATAATTATCTCTAAGCGCACTTAGCGCTAGGATAATTATAGCCGGCTAGCGTGAATTTTTATCGCTGAGATAGCGTGCTATTAGCAACGCTTATCTCAATAGCGATAAAAATCCTCACGCTAACAGGCTAACGTGAGATTATCGCTGGAAACCCAGCGATAATCTCACGTTACCTTGTTGATAGGCACAGGCAAACTTAGCCATGATATCCTCCTTCCATAGGATATCATGGCTAAGTCAAAAAAATACCAGACGTAAAAAAGCAACGTTAACCGCGGTTAGCGCTGCTTTTTTTGTCTCTAACAGGGTTAGCGACATTCTGGAATGCCCCCTTTGCATCTCATTAGAGATGCAAGGGGAAGCGTAGAGTAAAAGGGTGCTAACATGCAAATTTGCATGTTAGCACCCTGTTGTTGATAGGGCGCTAGTTTTATCTCTCCTTTTTTGGCTTTTAAAGTAAAAAAAGCAGAGATAAAGCCCTTGTTGATATGCCCCCCAGGGGCATATTTACAACGAGGCGATATAAAAAATGATCGCCGCTTTAGCGGCCGTTTTCGTCCGAAAAGCGGCGATAATTTTATCGCTATATTAGCAAGGTCAAGCTAGCGCGTGAAACCTTGCTTTAGCGTGGGGATTTCTAACGCCCAGCTTTGTATCTCTAATGAGATGTAAAGTGGGCGTTCCTGACCTGACATGATGGGAGAAATGTCGCTAAGCGACATTTCTCCTATCATCAAGCCCCACGCTATGAAGCATAGTGTTAGATCTGGGGGTCTCTAGTTGGCAGGGTAGGTACCACTGTCCAAGTAGGGACCCTTGCTTCTAGTCAGGGAAAGGGGGATACACTGTTAAGATAACCCCTGCTCACCCTCTAGGTAGCTTGGCCTGAGCAGTCTAGGCTATCAAAGGCAATGTGTAAAGTATTTGTACCAACACTCACAGTAACACAGTGAAAACACCACAGATTTACTCCACACCAGTTTTAGAAAAATAAGGTATCTTTACTAAAAACTTCACAAGACCAAATACTACAGACAAACCAACATATAATTCAAAAGGTTACTTTAAAGACAGTTCAAGAGCTTGCAGAAAGTACTCCAGGATGTAAAAGTCAGTGTCCTGCACAATGCGACTCTCAATGCACAAAATGCGACACTCTTGTGCCCAACAGTACCTGTAGTTGCGATAAGGTTCCCAAAAGCTATAACAAGGAAGATGGCAAAGGCGATGTGATACTCCTGCGATCCTGGGGAGTCTTTGCAGCAGCCCTGCTTCATGCAGCAGAGGTGGATGCGCCGGCTCCGATCTGTAGGGGGAGGATGCGATGACTTTGGCTTTCGTTGCGTAGATTTCTTAGGGGGAAGCTTCACGCACAGGTTCGATGCGACACGCTTCGATGTGGCACGATGCGCGGCGCAGCGTTGACTTCCGGCGCCGCAACTCTCGATGCGCCACGGAACGGGACTCTGCGTCGACGCACCCGATGACTGGAGACTTTCACGCACCGGCAGTGGTGCGGCTCGCAAAACTGGTTCTGCGACGACCCTCGCAATGTCAGGAATCTTCACGCTTCGGGACGATGCTCGACGCACTCGGCGATGCGGGGACCCTGCGTGTTGCGATGGTGCCGCAATGAAATTTTCCACGCACTCTCGTTCTTGCGACACACAATCGGATGATGCGTTGGGTACCAGTTGCTCTTTTTCACGCTTCTGCTTCCCAGCTCCCAAACACAGCAAAAACGACCTCCTGAGGCCCCAAGACTGGGCAAGCACTCCAAGGCAGGTCAGAACTCCTTCAGCAGAGTTCCAGGGGAGCTGGTGGTGAAGTCCTTTTGTTCCTGGGACTTCTTAACAGGGAGCCAGCTATTCTCAGGGAATCAAAAGAAGGGGACACAGCAAAGTCCTTCCCCTCTCCTTGGCAGCAAAGCAAAACAGCAAGCAGGCAGTCTTCTCCTCTTCAGTCCTTTTCAGCTTTCTCCTTGGCAGAGGTTTCTTCTTAGTTCCAAAGTGATCTAAAGTTTATGTGTCTGGGGTCCTCTTCTTATACCCCTCCCAGTCTTTGTCTCTCTGTGTTTCAGTGGGGGGATTCCCCTGCTCAAACCGGTTCCTGGGTGTGCTCTGCTCTGGAGCACCTGGTTCCTTTCAGAGTGAGGGGCAGGGTCGTTAGACGCTCAGCAGGAGGTGGAGCCTTCTTTGTGCCAGCAGAGGCAGAGTCCTCAGCCTGGCCATCAGGGGGTGGAGCCAGCTTTGTGCTGGCAGGGGCAGCTCTATTCAAACCCAGGGACTACTCCTCCCACCCATCTAAAGCAGATCTCCCTATTCACCCTGCTGCTGACTCTTCCAGGCTCCTGGAGCCACCTGGCCCATCACATGACACCAGTCAGCCAACCAGCACACAGGCACACAGGAAGGTTAAACAGGAGAATAGCTACTTTCTAAAAAGTGCTATTCTCACACAGTGAATTTAAAAACCATCTTGCTAAAAAGATGTATAATTAAATTCTGAACACAGAGATACCAAACTTGGATTTTCTATCTTGCCCTTATGGGAAGATAGGCATGTAAACAGCCTTCCCCATTCTATCCTATGGGCAAGATAGCCTCTCAGCAGTGAAAAACGAAAATGGCTGTAATTCACTACCAGGGCATGTTACACACCTCAGTACATGCCCTACCTTTCAGATACACTGCACCCAGCCCCAGGGGGGTACCTAGGGCCACCATAGGGATGCCTGACATGTACAGAAAGGGAAGGATAAGGCCTGGTCAGTGGGTGCACTGGCCAGGTCGACATGGCAGTCCTGGACTGCACATAGGCACTGCAAGCAGGCCTAAGACATCATTTTAGCGCTACTCCTGTGGGTGGCACAATCAGTGCTGCAGCCCACTAGTAGCATTTGAATCACCAGCCCTGGCACACGCAGTGCACTTTACTAGGGGCTAACAGGTGAAACAAATATACCAATCATGGATAACCAATCAATATAACAATTTACCAAGGGAGCACTTGCACTTTGACACTGATCAGCAGTGGCAAAGTGCCCAAAGCAGATAAACCAGCAACAATACAGGTGGTAGAGGCAAAGGGGTAACCACGCCAAAGATGCCAGGTCTAACACATAGCGTCAGGAAAAGTAGCGATAACACCTGTTATCGCTACTTTCCGGACACCTGCTTCAGGACTGACTTAGCCATGATATCCTATGGAAGGTGGATATGTGGAAATATGGATTTTTCTGGTCAGTTATGTCCCCTATCTTGGACCCCAACGGTTCTATGTGCATATTACAAGTACATGTATGTTTTCCTCCAGTTCCAGTTATGAAGACGCAAACACATGTGCGTCCACCATCAACATGTCCTCTGTCAGATCCGCCATGAATAGGCCGGATATTCCATTCCTAAGTATGAAAAGCCACCGGCTTTATATGGTTCACCTATGCCATTTTACAGTCCAGGCAAGTAGGCCCTGATTCTGTCGTCAAACTCTTCTTGCCTTCTGCCTCTGAAAGCTCCAGTCTGAGCCTGCATCTGTGACCATGAACTTTGTCTCATTCTCTGCGCGGCTCACGAAGCCTGACATCAGCTTATTCTCTGCCAAGAACTGTATTTCACCTTCGAGTTATCTGCTTCACCCCTTAGCCGATGCATTCCTGTCTAGTAGCTTAAGTAAACATTCTTCCAGCTACCAAGCAAAGGCCCGACTTCTCTGTCTTTATGCAAGTAATTCATAGTCCTGTTACCATGGAATATTCCTGCCCTCGCATCTAGTGTAGACACTTAGACGCTTGCACACGCACGCACAGTCAGTATAGCATAGATTCTGTCCGAGAGTCCTTCTTTTGTGGATAACATAGTTCTTTAAACATAGGATGTTAGATATGATTTGGGATTAGGTTGACTTGACCCCCCAGACTTTTCGTCTCCACATGTAGAGCTAAATGTCAAGTCCCCTACACCCCCTAGTTGCACGTCAATCACACGTCATGCTGCTGCGCGCGCATCTATGCCAAGTATTATCTTATAGATCCACCTATATATGACATCATAACCAATTATGTTCCTTTTTACTCCTTATTACACCCATTTTCGGTTACGCATATGAATCGTCATTTTCCTTATCAATTGTTACGCCTACTGCATTCGCTTCATTGTAATGTATGTACTATAAAAGTCATTTCTTGTCAATAAAGTATGTACTTCACTTCCTGAACCTCCGTGGTGATGGAACTTGGAGCAACCGATTATAATCGTTCATTGGAATAAAGCCCATTCCGAACCTCTAATACCACGGATTCTGCCTCTCATTTTACTGAGCTATTTTATTATGTTTCCGTATCAAATTAAGTCCCGGTAAAGGAATTTTATTTACCACATGAATGGCGCCCGAACAGGGACACTTTCTCATCTCACGCGCCGGCGGTGAGTTGCAGGCCCGGTCTCCTGCCACAGCTGGATGGACAATAACGCGTACCAGCAGGATTTCCTGTATCTCCCTCCGGTCAAGCGGGGGCGACTGAGGCTGCGATCAACACCCAGACGAGGCGGTGAGAAGTGCGAAGTATCCCGACCAGAGCCTAGCTGAGAGAGCAAGATCCGAGGTATACAGAGGCCCACCAGTTCGAAGTCGAGTCCAGTTTCCGACGAGTCGAGTCGAGTCCAGTCCGGTCCAAGTCCAGTTTCCGAGGCCTTCCGTTTCCGAAGCTACCCGGTGAGTACCATTACTGGGGAGGCATTTCTGACGTGCACATAGGTTGTGCCGGTCAAGACGGGTTTGGGTACACAAATCCGGTCTGCACTGTTTTAGCAGTGTATATGTACTGTTTAGCAGTATATCAAGTATTCCGAAGTATCTAGTTATTGTCAAAGAATTATGCTTGGTGATTAGTTATGCAGACGATCATCATTGTTGGTTATTTTAAAGGTTAAAAAATGTTTAATGTTTAATGTTTAATGTGTTAAACGTCCTGCATATTGTGGTATGAATGGTTGTCCATTATTGTGCTTTTGTACTAAGTGTGTTCAAGATTAAGTATCAGATCAGTTCTCAATATGCCGCTCTTTTCGAAACTAAGACAGATCACTACAAGAAAAGGGGTACTCGAAGAAGCCGTTCCTATTCCTCCTAGGGACACTCCAGGGTACTTCATGTATCATAAACATGGCTTAGACGCTATATTATTTCTTGATTTATGGGTAGACTACACCAAGGAATTACCAGAAAGTCAGAGGTGGCCCACAGCGGGAACCTGGGATGCAGAGTGCATCATGAAAGTAGAAGAAGAGTTATGGAAAAGGAAAGTCAGACAGTCACAGAAAGATGCCGTTGAGTTATGGCGTAAAGAATCTCATAGACGTACAGAAAAAGCACGTAGACAGGAGGAGAAGAGTAAAGAGAATTCCAATAAAGTTCGAGAAAATCTATTAATTGAGGAAGGTATCCGAGTGAAATCAGAACAAGTAGACAGACAAAGAAATGCTCTTATGAATGGTATGTATCCCCTTCTGGCCGAAGGATTACCTAAAGCTACTCCAGAAACACCGAAAGACTTGCCGCCCCCATTATTTCCAATAAAGGTACATCCTAAGGGGCATCCTAGAACCGCAGAAGATGTTTTTCTTTCCTCATATTTAGATGACGCAGCTCCCGAGTATGCTAATTCCGCCCCACATAGACCGCCTATCAGGGAGGTTCAACGCCAAGACCCAGTACCCGTATCCCTACAGCAACAGATCGTGTCACAAGTTCCGGCAAGCACATCTGTTTCTACATCTGTTCCTACAGCTGCTTCTATAGCTGTGTCCACACCTATAGTTGCTGTGTCACGTTCAACGAATCCTTTCACACCCGACACCCCAGATGGGGCTACGGGAGGTGCTAGTAACATTTTTTCTACGCCACCCAGAATAAATAAACTTACGTTTCAAGAGTCAGCACATTCACGTACCCCCAAACTCATAAATGCCCGTACGCTTAAGGAACTTCTTGTAGATTGTAGATATGACCCTGTGCCCGGCAAAGAGGACGAAATGACCCTGGCATCATTACGTATCAGACGAGCCGCGGTGTATCTAGGGAAGTTACCAGGAATGACTGCGCATCTAGATAATATATATCATTTTGTTCAAACAGGGCGAGATTCAGAATGTATTAACAGAGCTATGGAATACCAGAAAGTGGAGATACAGGGGGAACTGTTACGTTTCCTCATAAATTGTGTGATCAGAAATGAAGACCGACCGGGGGTAGACCCGGAAGCAATGCAAATTCTTACCAGATGGAGCCAGAATATATCAGAAGGTAGACATGATAGACAAAATTGTATAATAGCCATGTGCCGAAAGATCCGTAAAGAAATAGAACGCCTACACGAAGAAAGATTAGCGGTAGACGAGTTCGAACAAAACGAGGAGGAAGGGTCAGGACTGCCCGCAGGACAGTCAGACAACATAGCCTATGTAGGTAAAGGAAGATCTTGTAATAGTAATAGATGTCCTATTGACCCGATACGTCCGATATGTCCAGATAATAACAGGAATTTCCGAATACCTATAATTAACATCAGGTCTAACGAGCATTCGTTCCAAGCCGCCGACAAACTACTCCGAGAACGAAGGGGTTATCATTTCCTCGATTCTATGGATGAACAAGAATTAGCCAGGTCAGCTGTCCATTGGGTGGACAGTCCCGGAAAATATAGTGATGATACAGTAGCACGCACATTTTTGAATCTCACCCCAGATGAACAGCGTTTAGCTGGGATTTATATGATTCAACAACTCCTTATACTATATCAGAGTCAGCATTCGGACCCTGGTCCCTTACCTGACATATTGACTGAATTGCTTATGAATAGATGGAGAGGTTCAGGTACTAAATTAATTAAAGAAATTCTAGAATCAAGAAAGCAGTATATTCTTTTTGTATGTTCAGACCGTGTCTCATTGCCCATCAAGGAAAGAACCACGTATTACATGGATAGACAGAATCCCTTACGAGAAGTGCACCCAATAAAGGGCGAGGACAACGAGTTTAAGCGCGTATTTGTATATACGCCCATATCAAAAATAGAATTGTTAGAAATGAAGAAAGTGGTACCCAGTCATGACAAAGATCCAGCGGGTTTTCACCGAGAAATTAAAGACATGTTACTCATGGGAGAGTATACCTATCCCGACATTATGACAATATTACAGGTATTGATGCCTGCTGGCATTTATGAGAAACTCAGGGAAAAAGAGTGGGAGGTAGGAGACCACAAGATAGAATGGTCAGTATTAGAAGCAGAAGAAAAGGCCCGAACTGCAGGAGCAGGACTCGGGGATAAAACTAAAGCACTACCAGGTTTATTAGTACAGGTACTGCCACGTTTATTAACTACGAAAAAGGAAGATTGGGGTACAATTTCAGCCTGTAAACAGAAGCAAGATGAAGACACTAGTGATTACTATGCCCGATTTGAAAAATGTTTTGGTATAAATAGTGGCCTAAAAGCAAGTAGCGAATCATACCCACATCTGTTTGTAACAAAATTAGTAGAAAATGCTCTGCCCCAAGTAAAGAATAGAGTATTAAAATTCGAGAGTACCTGGCAAGGTAACACTCCATCACAAATGTTACAAATGTTACAGTACCATCACAATAGAATTAGAGAGGAACAAGAACATGAACACAGACGCATGAAAGACACGAAAATGAAAATGTTAGTTTCTCAGACAGTCCCAGCTGAAGGACATAAAAAGGGTATGACACATTCCGTTGATTCAGCCGGACCTGTAAAAGGGACATGCAATTATTGTAAAAAGCCAGGTCATTACGTACACGATTGTCCAGTTTTGAAACATAATATCGCCATAGGTAAAACACAAGAAAGACCACGGCCACCTAGACAGGACCAGAATGAACAAGGAGCTCCGCAGCATGCACAGTCCATGCCAGCTTCACAACAGTCTATACAGTTTGTGCCAGCTGCACCAGCGCTGCCTGTTGCTGCCACACAAACCACGACACGACAACTGTACCAGACCGCACAGTACGACTATCCTGATTATCAGCGATACGCATGAACAAGCCTAGAGAGGGAAGTTGACTTACCCCTTATCGAGATCCCTGTAGATCAAGAAGGACCTTATGTACATAGTGAATTATTAGGCCAAGACAGAAAATTTTTACTCGATACAGGGGCAAGTCGAACAACCATAAAACGTAGTGAAGTTCCAGGGGCACCCCTCTCAGGCTCACAGAATATTTCCCTTGGTTTTTCAGGAAAACCTATTGTTAATGAAGTGTCACAACCTCTCCCACTTACGATAGGACCTTTGACCCGAACTACAGATTTATTGCTTACTAAATCATGTCCAGAAAATCTGTTAGGAATAAAAACACTGAAAGCTCTAGGAGCTATAATATGTTGTTCTCCGGAAGGAGTAAGGTTGTTTTTACGTGATTTTAAAGGTCATTATGTGTCTAGAGACATGGATCCCCGACTGCAGACTTTACCTACACATCTATGGGCACAAGGCCCTACTGATGTTGGATGCATGAATATTACACCATATCGAGTCACATTAAAGGCAGGAGTGGTGCTACCACGAATGCGACAATACAAGTTACCACCAGATGCTGTAGTGGCTTTGCTGCAAATCATTGACGAGCTCATTGCCCAAGGAGTGGTTGTAGAAACAGACTCCAATGTATGTAATTCACCGATAATTCCGATTCTTAAACGAACAGATCCAAAGGCCCCGCCAGTATATCGATTGGTTATTGATCTGCGCGAATTAAACAAGTGTATTGTGCCACAATTTCCTGTGGTCCCAGATATCTCGTCATTACTGACAGCTATTGATTCCGAAGCGACATTCTTTACTGTAATTGATCTTAAAAACGCCTTTTTCAGCGTCCCAATAGATCCGGAAAGCCAATATTTGTTCGGATTTAGTTTAAATGGACGTAGCTTTAAATTCTCACGCGCACCTCAAGGATTTACAGAAAGCCCCAGCATCTATAGCCAAGCACTGAAACGAGAACTCGACAGTATCCACATGCCAGTTAACACTGCTCTGCTTCAATACGTCGATGATCTGTTGATCACCGCGAGAAGTGAACCGGAATGTGAAAAAGCATCACTGACAGTTTTACAATTTCTAGCTGAAAAGGGACACAAGGTGTCCCCTTCTAAGCTGCAATTCTGTGTCCAGCGAGTTATTTATCTTGGACACTCGCTGTCCAAGGAGGGAAGGCAGCTTACACCCGACCGCATTCAGTTAATAGCTAACATGCCAATACCCAAGACACAAAAGGAGGTGCGGGCTTTCATAGGCCTCACGTCATATTGCAGGCAGTGGATCCCTCAGTACGCATTTCTAGCAAAACCACTCATTCAGTTGACAACACAGGAGGCAGCCACATCGACTATTCTCCCTTGGACTCAGGAACATACACAAGCTTTTGAAAGCCTAAAGAAAGCTTTATGTCAAGCACCTGTTTTAGCAACGCCATGTTACAGAAAACAGTTTACACTCTTTGTTACAGAACGCGAAGGTACTGCCTTGTCAGTACTCACACAGGAACAAGCAGGAGCACACAAACCATGTGCTTATTTTTCTAGTACATTAGATCCCGTAGCTCAGGCTTTGCCTGCATGCCTAAAATCAGTGGCAGCGACAGCTTTAGCAATCAGACAAAGCGATGCCATAGTGTTAGGACATCCATTGACAGTTCAAGTACCACATGCAGTAGAGGTTCTTGTAAATAGAACGCAAACACAACACTTGACTATAGCGCGACTTACAGGGTACGGACTTACATTGTTTCAGCCACACATAGAAATCAGACGCTGTAACACATTGAATCCTGCCACACTTTTGCCAGTAATCGGAACAGACCCACTAGCCCATGACTGTATTGAAGTTATTACAATAACGACGAAACCTAGACAAGACTTAACCGATGTCCCATTGTCAGACCCAGACCTGACATTTTATGTAGATGGTTCATGTATGAGAACAAATACAGGAGAGTTAGTGGCTGCTTACGCAGTCACAACAGATACTGAAGTCATTGAAACTAATCGTATAAATACTTTGTCAGCTCAAGCCGCAGAGCATATTGCTCTGACACAAGCCTGTATTCAAGCCACAAATAAAAAAGTCAACATATACACTGATTCACGTTATGCATTCGGAGTTGTACATGACTTCGGCGTGCTGTGGCGAGAGAGAGGTTATTTAACTTCCCACGGTGCCCACATTCAGCACGGATCCCTCATTCATGCTCTGTTAGATGCAATACATCTACCTACTGCAATATCAATTATGAAATGTAAAGCTCATACGAAGGTTACTGATATCATTTCTCAAGGCAATGATCTAGCCGACAGAACAGCTAAACAGACTGCTCAAACCCAAACATCCGACATGACAAAGACAATAGTCCCGATGCCGACACATTGTATGACAGTTAAAGATCCTACCCTTGACGTAATTGACATACAGACACATGCTACACCAGACGAAATAAAGAAATGGACTGAATTAGGAGGGATCCAAACGGACCAAGGATGGATGATGAAGGAAAAGTCTGTGTGGTTCCTTCCTGATTCGATGGTCCAAGTTATAGTTAACACTATACATAGTCCAGCACATCTAGGAGAAAAAGCTATGCTAGATAGCATTCAACACATTTGGTTTAATAAACATTTACGAGCAGCAGCCAAACAAAAGGTCCGTACCTGTATGATCTGTTGCCAGTTCAACCCAGGAAAAAGTGTTCCTGTAGAACAAGGTGGATTTCATCCTCCTAATCACCCTTTTGAAGTACTCCAGATGGATTATATCCAGATGGAACGATGTCGAGGATTCAAATATGTTCTCGTAGTTGTCTGCGCTCTGTCCCGCTGGACGGAGGCATACCCGGTTTCAGATTACACTGCCCCGACTACTGCCAAACAGTTAGTTCGAGAATTCTTCCCACGATACGGTTTACCACGTGTTGTTCACTCAGATAACGGCCAGCCGTTCTCATCCGAATTAATGAAACATGTTTCACTTCTGTTAGGTTATCAGTGGAAATTCCACTGTGTCCGACACCCTGAGGCAGCAGGTCTCGTAGAAAGACATAATCAGACCCTGAAAATTAGATTGTCCAAAATATGCAGGGAGAAAGGTGTCGACTGGGTAGTAGCACTACCAGTTGCACTCTTTTTCACAAGAATGGTAGCACACTCTCGAACAGGGCTATCCCCGTATGAGGTGATCTTCGGCAGACCACCAAATATGTGGGGGACGCCTATACCACGCAAAATAACTGATATTGACTGTAATATGCTGACAGATTACTTGGCTTCCTTGATGTCTGCACTACAATCTTGTCGTTCACAGGTAGCTGCAGCCTTTCCCGACAACACTGAGGTGAAACCCCATGACGTAATTCCGGGGGACCTCGTCCTTGTGAGGAATTTCGACCGAAAGACTCAGCTGGAGCCCAGGTGGAAGACACCCCAGCTGGTCCTGCTGACCACAAGGACAGCCGTGAAGATCGAGGGCAGGAAAGGATGGATTCATTCAAGTCATATCAAGAAATTTCATGGACTTCCTTCAGATCTAAATAGCCCACCTCGTGTGTCCTCACCAATTGACTCAAAACTACCTCTGGCTGAGGCCGACAGTAAAGAACTTTATAAACTAAAATTAAGGCCTAGGCCGTCGGACGATTTGATTGTTTAAGTCCTCTCCTAGGTGAAGCGGTTGAATCTGTCTCCGACATGTATCGCCTAGACCTGAATCATGGACAGTCTCGAAAAATGATGAAACGACAGGCGTATTGTAAATCACTGCGTAGCCATTGCATAGTGACATTATTAATCTTGTTTTTCTTAAGTCTTTTAATAATTACTGCAAGTATATTGTTGCACATATATTACCCTATTGCCAGAAACGTTTACAATGTTACTGCTGAACATTCTTTTAGTGACTTACCCCCGCATGAATTGTCTTATAGACTTGCGCTGCGCAATAACACTTTCATTAGTATGTTACATCATTCCCATCAGACTAGTAATGCAACTAATTGTTGGGTGTGTGGCCGGCTCCCTCCTTATCAGAATTATGAAGGAGTCCTGCCTTTCTTTCCACATCCGTTTACACATAATGGCTCCTGTGGAGCATGGTTCAGCTTAATCAATTCCATAGACTCAGATACAGCCGTTTACCAAGACCAGTGGGTATGGGGAAATCTGAACCTAGTTTTATTCAAAGTCTGTTACCCTGACAAGGAGGGTCGCCCCAAAGGAACAGGAACTGATCTAGAAAATGAAGTATATGGATTAGGTAACTTTACTCCTAATCTCATGGTTCTAAAGGTCGAATCCGAAGTTGAACTAGTTTTACCAACCATGTCAGTATTCCCAGCGAAAGGTGAATTGTGTGTAAGAAAAGTTGGTTCCATACATACGGGCCATAGTAAATGCACTACTACAGTAGAATTCAGTGATCAAGGCAAATCTTCATTTAGAGCTTATCGCCACTCCTACTTTATATGTGGTCAGACTGCATATATGCGTCTACCTCTAGATTGGGATGGTACCTGCTACATTGCATTCCTTTTGCCACCTGTTTTCCTAGCTCCTCCTGATTATTATAGAAATATTCATTTAGTCCACAACAGAGAGCGGAGAGATCTCCCAATTGTCGATTACACTGAAACAGCATGGGAAAAATACACAGATTTCAATAAAGGCATCTTTCCCTATATAGGTACTGTTACTAATAGTAAGCTGATACGTAGATTAACTAGAACCCTTGAAGCGGTAGTGAATGAAACTATTTCCGCCTTAGGCAATTTAACAGAAGAGCAGTCTGCTATGCGGATTGTTGTGCTTCAAAATCGTCTTGTCCTTGACGTCATCCTGGCTGATAGGGGCGGAGCTTGTAGGGTCATCGGATCAAGCTGCTGCGTATTCATACCAGAAAATTCGCCATCTGTATATAAAGCTATAACTCGCCTTCATAAGATTGTAAGCCAGATACACCAGAACCCAGGCACTTGGACTTGGTCCGGTTGGTTTTGGAGTGTGATATCAGCCTGGGGATGGAGAGTTCTATCATTTCTAGGTATTGGCCTTCTCATACTATTCAGTTGCTGTCTATGTCTACAATGTGGACCAGCGATCTGTGGCCTGTGTGCCACATCGTGTATTCCACCACCAAGATTTTATTCGTCACGGAAGAAGAAAGAAGAACAAATGATGTTATATGAACAGGTCAATGGATTAATGAGGATTGATATCTCTTGACGGGCAAGTAGGGGACAAGGAGGGAATGTGGAAATATGGATTTTTCTGGTCAGTTATGTCCCCTATCTTGGACCCCAACGGTTCTATGTGCATATTACAAGTACATGTATGTTTTCCTCCAGTTCCAGTTATGAAGACGCAAACACATGTGCGTCCACCATCAACATGTCCTCTGTCAGATCTGCCATGAATAGGCCGGATATTCCATTCCTAAGTATGAAAAGCCACCAGCTTTATATGGTTCACCTATGCCATTTTACAGTCCAGGCAAGTAGGCCCTGATTCTGTCGTCAAACTCTTCTTGCCTTCTGCCTCTGAAAGCTCCAGTCTGAGCCTGCATCTGTGACCATGAACTTTGTCTCATTCTCTGCGCGGCTCACGAAGCCTGACATCAGCCTATTCTCTGCCAAGAACTGTATTTCACCTTCGAGTTATCTGCTTCACCCCTTAGCCGATGCATTCCTGTCTAGTAGCTTAAGTAAACATTCTTCCAGCTACCAAGCAAAGGCCCGACTTCTCTGTCTTTATGCAAGTAATTCATAGTCCTGTTACCATGGAATATTCCTGCCCTCACATCTAGTGTAGACACTTAGACGCTTGCACACGCACGCACAGTCAGTATAGCATAGATTCTGTCCGAGAGTCCTTCTTTTGTGGATAACATAGTTCTTTAAACATAGGATGTTAGATATGATTTGGGATTAGGTTGACTTGACCCCCCAGACTTTTCGTCTCCACATGTAGAGCTAAATGTCAAGTCCCCTACACCCCCTAGTTGCACGTCAATCACACGTCATGCTGCTGCGCGCGCATCTATGCCAAGTATTATCTTATAGATCCACCTATATATGACATCATAACCAATTATGTTCCTTTTTACTCCTTATTACACCCATTTTCGGTTACGCATATGAATCGTCATTTTCCTTATCAATTGTTACGCCTACTGCATTCGCTTCATTGTAATGTATGTACTATAAAAGTCATTTCTTGTCAATAAAGTATGTACTTCACTTCCTGAACCTCCGTGGTGATGGAACTTGGAGCAACCGATTATAATCGTTCATTGGAATAAAGCCCATTCCGAACCTCTAATACCACGGATTCTGCCTCTCATTTTACTGAGCTATTTTATTATGTTTCCGTATCAAATTAAGTCCCGGTAAAGGAATTTTATTTACCACAGATATCATAAGTAAGTTTGTGAGTCCCTATCAACTAGCTAACGTGAGATTATCGTTGGGTTTCCAGCGATAATCTGACGTTAGCCAGTTAGCGCTAGGATTTTTATCGCCGATGAGATAAGCGTTGCTAATAGCACGCTATCTCAGTGATAAAAATCGGCGCTAGCCTGCGATAATTATCCGAGTGCTAAGTGCGCTCAGCGATAATTATCGCCGGTTGTCGTTGATATGCCCCTATGGGGCATAATTACAAGCCCCTATCGCCAACGCAATGTCACTTTTAGTGACTGTGTGAGCGATAGGGTCTTCACCCTATTTACAGGGCAGCGTTAAGCCACTTAAAGTGGCTTTACACTGCCTTGTATATAAGGCACCCTTTCACGCTGTACTCTGCGTGAAAAGGGAGGGCAATGGGTGTTGCGGTGGGCGTTCCACCACAACACCCATTGATTTTGACGCTGCCCCCTATTTACAAGGCTGGCGTAAACAGGAGGCAGTGCCAAAATTAAGACCAGGGAAAACGTGGTCCTAAACTGACAAAACAAAGTGAAATGCTTTATTTCTCCTCGTGCTCTAACTTTTGAATGAAAAACATTACAGCTTACACCTACTAAAAACATTGTTTCAGTAAGCACGTTTGCCACTCTTACATGCATATTGTTGTGGCTTTGGCTCTTGGCAAATACTCATGCTACCGTTTTTTGTCCTATCGCAGATAGGTGCAAGCTCGGATTCAGAAAGTCACATTATCATGGTTATACTTTCTCTGTTATTCTGAACTACATATTCTCATATGCCCCTTCTTCTTATTTAAATTTGTTTTATAATGTTTTTTGTATTTCAACTACTCACACACGGATACACAAAGTCACACAGCCACTCACATAATATATGTTAGAAATAATATCACTCATTAGTTGTACATTAGTTGTAAAGTATAATATTTTAACTTTGGTAGTACCTAGGTTTATATGCGTAATACTTTTTTAACACTCATATTCACTGGAAGATGTCATCAGTGATGTCATTTTAGACATCATTAGTGATGTCATCAGTGAAGTCACTGACCATGTCATGAGTGATCTCATATGTGAGGTCATAAGCAGTGTACTCTGGGGGCGTAAGTTATAGTTAGCTCAGGTAACTCAGGTATGTATAACTGCTGAATTTCTATGGTTTTATATGAGTGAAACTTGGCCAAACTATACCATCCCTATTAACTTACTTTTTTTATTGTGTATATATATATATATATATATATATATATATATATATATATATATATATATATATATATATATATATATATATATACATATATATACATATATATATATATATATATATATATATATATATATATATATGTATATATATATATTCACTGAAAAAACCATAGGTTTCACACACGTTATAATTAGGAATTAGCATTTAAAAAACCTTGCAAATTCACTGAAAAAATCATAGGTTTGCAACATGTTATAGTTAGCTGGACATTTCACTCGTAAAAAACCATTGAAATTCCCCCGTTATAGTTAGTTCAGCTAACTATAACTCGCGCGCCCGCAAACCACTGCTGATGACGTCACATATTACATCACTCATGACATGGTCAGTGACATCACTCATGACATCACTGATGACATCTCAAATGACATCACTGATGACGCACCCTATGAATTTTTTAAAAAAAATATTTGTTTTTTTCACCCTTTGTGATCCTTCAGGGACTCCCTGACAAAGACTAGGGGGTCAGGAAGTCTCTACCATGCCCCCTTTCCATGTTCTCCACCTTTGTTTTAAATTTAAACACATTTTTAAATGTTTTTTTTTAAATTCAAGATCTGAAAAAAGAAAAAAAGTATTAATATTCAACAATACATTTCCTTAAGCAGTACATATTTTTTCATATTTATCAAAGCAATTTTTTGCCCTTTTTTTGCTGTCTTCAGAATGTATTGAATTTCACTGAAAATAGTGAAATCAATTGTTTTCATCATTTAACAGCGGGCAAAAAAAAAACAATCTGAAAGATTGTTTAAAAAAAGCCCTGAATCTCTTCTCACTAAAACAGACCTTGATAGAAATGTCACAAATATATTAAAAATACCTTCTAAGAACAATAACTATTTGCAATAAATAACGTCTGTAATTCTTGCTGCTTAAACACGTACACCAAAATAATATCTGTCAAACAAGTCCACAATTGTTACCTTTACCTTTCCTTGAGGCCAAATGGTAATTTTAAAATCCTTTGTAAGTGAAATATCCAATGTTAATCCTATAAAATTGAAATATTGGTTTCTTCAGATGCTGGAATTTGTATCTAAAATTTTGGTTTTAGAAAAATTAAGTAACAATTTGGGAAATCATAAGGCAAACTTTGCTTGAAAATCAATTGAGAATCATTACACAGTGTCCATCCTTTTTCACATTTAAGATAAACTGTGTAATGACCAGAAGTTATAGAAGGTCCATCATGAAAATTAATTGCAACTGCAACAAACGTTTCACCTGATATTGATAATTGATTTCCTACAAACTTCTTTAGTAAAGTTTCCATTTTAGTTCCATCTGCTCTACAACGTTGCATCATTAAAATTATATACTGTCCATATTTATGTAAAAATAACGTTGATAACATGTCTGATTTACATTGAGAACATTCCATGTTGTGATTTGCATCTTTAACTAATTTACTAAAAGTCACTGTTTTACTCTCTGGTAATGTTAAATAGATGAACCTTTCAGAATCAACATTACTGCTGCATGTGTTCATACAGTTTTCACAACAATGTTCCCATTTATATGAGACACCTAATATATTTTCTATTTCTACCCCTTCATCTTCCAGTACCATAAGCATATACATCAAGAATTCCTGTGCATCTTGCTGGACATCTTGTGTATACTGTGTACATCCAGAACATTCATCTAAAAGATTTCTAACATCAGAAGCACTTTCTATTTTAGTTTTATCATTACTCAGCTTCTCCTAAAGGAGACTCAGCAGAGAACAGAATCTTTTTTCATGATTTAGAATTATCTGCTCTTGCAAAATTTGAAGATTAAATACAACATTGAGCACTACATTTGCGTAGCAGTTGACACCAGAGCTATTTTCAAAATGACAACCAACAACCTCTTCAACACTGTCCTTTTTCTTTTTGCTTGCAGTCACATCACTCTCTTTTTGTTTTCTCTTCTGTACATCCTCATTACAGATATTCTCAAATCTCCTTTTCCGACAAACAACACGTTTTTCAAACATAGGATACTGACCTAAATGAGGAGCATAGCTTCCTCTTAATCTATTATACTCCTTTACACAGTTTTCATCAGCACTTACTTTTGAGTCATCAAAGTCTATCATGAATAAACAAGATATTTTTTTCACACGTGACAAAGCAACATAAGCCATACCTTCTTTAAACACAGTAGATCCAATGTTTACAAATGCACTATCTACAGTTAATCCTTGAGATTTGTGAATAGTTACTGCATATGCTAGAGAAAACGGAAACTGCTTCCTACGTACATATAAGTCTTTCACAAGCAAGAAACGAACTGAAGAACGACAAATGTCTTTAACCTCTTCAATCTGATCAAATTTTATTTTTAAAAATTCAATTCCAACTTTTTCTGGTAATTAACAAAACCCACAACTTTACCCATAGCTCCGTTCACTAAACCTTTCTCTACATCCAAATTACGTCTTAAAATTAGTCGACAGTTCATACATACATAAAGATTATTTTCTAAACCGGCTGTTTTCGAGATGTTTTTCTCTAGAGAATCCAATGTACTTGTCAATTTGTTTGTCAATATAATAGTTATTCCTTCATGTTGTATTTTATCCACAGCTTCCAGTTTGACAATCTCTTCATTTTCCAATTTCAAAAGTTCTTGATTGAATATGGAGCATTCATGTAGTGTTGGCATTAAGCAGATTACAGTATTTTTTCCAGCAATGTTCTTGTATTTTTTCTCTGGAACTATTTGTTCTGTTGGAAACACATTACATAGCAATCGACTCTGTAAAGCTTTTCTGCCATGTTCTGTGAGTAGTCCAATTCTGATATCTTTGAGAATACTTGCATAATCCTCATCATTGGCTTGCTGCATATTGGTAATGAGTTCTTTACACTCAAAGTATGTCCAAATATTCACATTACCTATACTTCCTAATGACTTTTTCGTGTCTTCATGTAAGGGTTTGAAATACTGGTTGTCCTTTAACTGGAGTAAGCTGCAGAAGATCCCCAAAAACTATAACATGTTTTCCTCCAAATAGCACGTCATAGTTTGTCTTTAGAATTTGCTGCATTCTTAAATGCACAAAGGCAGGCATTAAGTTTGATACCATGCTTACCTCATCAATGATGAGAACTTTCATTTTTTTCAATACTCTTGCAACTTCAAAACATGCTTCTCCTGTTAGCTTGTGGTATTTTATTTTGTTCTCGTGCTCTACTGGTAACATTAGCATACGATGGAGGGTAATTCCTTTTATGTTATATGCTGCTAACCCAGTTGGAGCAGTAACAACACAAGACAAAGTTGAATCTGTTTTTTGCTGTAGGTAGCTTCTAATTACTTTAATCAAGAAACTTTTTCCAGTTCTGGCTTGTCCACTCACATACATTCTGATTGGTTGAAACGATGTGCATGAGCACTCTTTATTTTCATGTAGTAATCCGTGATCAATTTTTTTTCTGACTTCCTCATAAATTTGTTGTTGTTCATCATTCAGATGTTGTTCCATATTTGGTAAGTTTATTGAATCTTCCTGAGCTTGATTTATAGCTGTTTCGACTTCAGTCATGGCTATTGCAGCTTCATTTTCTACGATTGGTTGTCCTAGAGGATCTTGACTGAACGTCCCAGAACTTTGACTGTCTTGAGAACTGTCTCTAGCTACTTCAGCTGCAATTGTTGCTTCTTGTTCAATTTCTTCATTTAACATTTGAACATAAGTTGAGAAAGTACTGCATTCTATGCTATCTTTGCAAGCATTAAAGGAATCTTCATAGCTCTGAAAATCTCCAAGTAGTTCGTCCTCTGAACGCCATGGTTTAAACAGCTGTAAAAGTGCCAAGTAGTAAAATTCCTTTTTGTCAGTAGTGTCACAACTCAGCTTCCGGTGATTAATCAAACTTCCTTTTGTTTGTTTTACCAAACATCCTTCCTCACAAGTGACTTTATATTTTCCATTGTTGATGTCTTCTGTGGTATTCCGTTTATAAATGTAGTTCTGCAGCACTTCATATAGACACATGTTCTCAAGATGATGACTTCTTTGTGGGTAATATGTGTCCAACATGTTTATTCTTAAAATATCTGTACTTTCAGGTTCGTTCTCTGCTAAATATTCAATTTCTCGAACAGATTTCAGTACCCGATTTCTCATTCCTGCAAGGCCTAAACTTACCCAAATTATTCTTCTGGATTTGGAGTACAGACTTGCAGATGATAACCTATCTGAGCATTCGTAGGATCCAATTTCTCGATGCGATAACATCTTTAAACTGAAACTGTATAGCTTTTTACTGACAGTCTTCTCGTGAGAAATCGCTTCCCACATTTCTTTCAATTCTGTTTTCTCAGATTTAGTGATGTAAGATGTGACATATCGAGCAACAGCAATAGAATTGTCAGCTACATACTGTATATCCATGTTAGCATTCCACATGGATAAAATGACTGGGTTGTAGTCATTTATATATTTTGACTCTTCTTTTCTTCTTAGGTTGTAGGTATTCTTAGGCGATTTTCTTGTAATAGTATGTCGCACAGCTGACATAAAACTGTTTACTCTTCCTTTTGAAAGAACAGGTCATGGAAATCCAAATCGAAATTTTGTGAATAATTTATCTTTACTCTTGTACTTTCGTCGACAGTATTTTCCACACCGATGTCTTTGGAAACGTAAAACATGCTCTTTTAAGTTTGTTTCTTCGGTGCTTTTAGGTATAGCACATGTTGCATATTCTTCAATGAATGATAAAACTGCATCATCAGAATCTGTTCCAAATTTTGGGGCATCCTTGATCCACAACAGCATATGAATATGAGGAGCACCTCTTGCTTGGTACTCTTTTCTCCAAAAGAAATCCACAACTTCTTCAAGAGGTGGATTTTTTTAATTGCAGATGAAGGACATCATAGCCTCAAATCTATGATTGAAATATCTGCAAACATTAACCGGATCCAATGAGCACAATTCTCCTGCTGTCTTGTATTGGATGTTTTCAATATTTGAATTTGCCTCTCGAAGAAAATCCAGTAAACCATCCCAAGCGTAGCTTAGGGTAAGGAACCATGTAGGAGTTCCTAAATTCTGTAACATACATTTCAATTCTCCATGGCATCGGTACCAATATTCATTAGTTCCTCGCTGACAAGCCATCAAATTTATCAATTGAGATTCCAAATGATCATCTCGCTGTTGCACTTTGTTCATAAAATCCTTTGCAGACACATTACGTAGATGTACTCCAGTTTTTAAAATGTGATTTACTGCATAAGATAGTGCAGGCAAGTCACTTTCAAATAAAAGATGGAACAAATATGGAATACTTTGACGAAATCTTGGATCTTCTGCATATAATCTTGTAGTCCGATACTCAGAAGCAGGAATCTGTACTGGACGTTCATCATATCATCCACCTTTTCCTGTAGGAAACAGGTGGGGAAAACAACGAGCTTCCAAGCTCTCCTCCCATACACTCACGGGAGTTCCTTGTGCTTTTTTCATCTGAAACAGATCAATAGTGTTTCCCATAACTTCTTTAGAATGAAGAGGATGTATGCTGAAATGTTCATAAATTTCTTCTTCTTTTGACTTATCCACTTTTTCAATTTGCCCAGCTGGTATTCCTGAGTCTGCTAGTAAAACTTCTTCATCTTCATCCATATAAATTGTTTCATACCATTTATTATTTCTTTTCAAATATAAATTTGCTCTTTGTACTTTTCGTACATCTACCAGCTCCTGCCAAATTTTCTTATTCTTTGTTGGTACTCCATTAACCAGAATAACTAATGGTTCAGTTTCCAATCTATCTGCATCAATTGTTTCCATATTTTTTTTCAAATCCAATGGCAAATAGACAACTCTTCCTTTTAAACCTCTTTGTAAATCCGAAGGAGGTAATTTACCTGTTTTTGGCTCCATACGCACTATGGTCTGAAACAGATGAACACATTGAAGGAGTATAGACTCATACGTATTTAAATCAGAAAGTTCTGCAGGAATATCAACCAATTCTAAATTATTATGTACAGCTCTGGCATGCATTCTATTTTCTTCTAACTTGTTATAACAGTATTTACAAATACGCTGATCTTCACCCAAATCAAAACTATTTTCCAGAAATATATATGTTGCAAAATCCTTCCACTTATAATTCTCTTCATTTACACTTTTTTTATACAGATCAACATTTCTTGTTTGAATTTTATAATGGCTTCTCCGGCAACAAATACAAGTATTATTTGGTCTTTCATTAGAGATGATAGCAAATTTTGTCATTTCATCTTCAAAATTTTTACTAACAGTGAGTTCTACATTCTCTTCCACATTTTCCTCAATAACTGTGTCATTTCCTGCACTTTCTTGCTCTGGACCAAAGTAACAAAACTGAATATCATCAGTAACCTTCACTACATCTGATACAGATCCACGGAACAGAGCACTATTCAACTCATTTAACTTTAGTGCTGGACTTTTAGCAAAATACAATGTTCTCACAAACTTTCTCATTTCAGTATGATGAACAGCCAGCATCCTAAAATGGTGAAAAACACTTTGGCAAACTTTCCTAGATAGACAAGCAAGAGAATGTCCTTGCAAACGAGTATTCTCTCTCACTCTGCATAGGTCTAGTCTTTGAAGCACCTTAATCTTCTGTTTAACACTCTTTTTACTATATTCTCTTAGGAAGTCACTAATTTATCAATAGATTCCTGTCGCACAGTGCAAATACTACTACAATTCCAAGTGTACACTGGGGCTTTAGGACGTCCCCCCATAACCTCATCAGCTAACACTTCTTCCTCATTTCTTGGAACCATTTTCTCCTTTTCCATTACACAACCATCTTTAACTTCATAAGCTCGACCATTGGTGTCAACTGCATGCAACAAACTATTACTTTGAAGATAACTCTCTTCATTAAAAAATGGCTCAGTACTTGAACTATGCTTCCATTCTCCTAAGAACACTTTACAAAAGTTATTTTTTTCACTACTCTTTTCCTTTTGCTTTGTGACTTCATTGCTTTGACTAATTTTTCTAATCTACGCATCCTGTTCAAAATTAAAATGAATAGTTTTAGTTTTATTTCCAAAGCCTTAGCAACAATTGTTTCAATATATTTCTTTTTTTTATAAAATTTGGTTTTCTTCTTATATTTTTTCACATCCTTTAGCAAATTTAACATCACTCTTCTCTGAAACATTTTTCTACGAATGTTTTTAAAATCAATTTTTCGTGTTAAGTCACTCTTTCTTACTTCTGATTCAACATTGGCTTTTCGTATTTTCTGTTTGCAGCGGATATATTCTTAACATTTTTTCTTTGTTTGAAAATATTTTTAAAAAAATCCTTAGTCTGCTTACCAGAAGACTTTTTCTTTTTTCCAACATGAGGTTCTTCAACTATTTTTTTTGGTCCAGTTTTCTTCACATATAGATGTTGTTGCTGTTCTTTTCTCTTTCTTGACTTTATAGGCATCTTTAATTAATTTCACTGTTGTTCAGCAATACCTGAAAGAAACTAAAAAAAAATACCTTTATGTAATTTTAATACATTACGATTTTTTTTCAGAGCTTTTCAAATCCTATCATATGACCTGTCCCTTTCCTACAACTGCAAGTCTGACAGAACAAGAGCAACACGTATTAAATCTCTAACATCAATTCCTGTGTGCACACAGACTCATTGTGTGATTCTAGGCAAAAAACGATTTTGGTTTGGCAATTTCAAAGCACATTTACTACTGTGGAAGAGTAAGTGATAATTACTATGGCAGCCTGACACATTTTCCTTATATTTTAGAGAGGCAGAAAAGAGTACATGTCCTAACAGCTACTTGAGACTATCAGCACGTGTTACAGGGTGAGTGATTAGAGTAGAGCAAAGAAAATGAGCCTTGGTGACGTTGAATGTGTTAGCATTACACACTGCTATCTGAAATACCACACAGAGCTGAATAGTAAGCATGAGAGTGCAGGAGAAGCACCTGTCTGTGTGCTAAGAGTGTGCTTCTGGAGACCGTGTATTGTCAGGTGCAACACAGATCTGCATGGACGCTTGCACAACTGCATGAAGACTGCAGAGATTGTATGTAAGAGTACATGTGTGGTAAAGGTTAATTGGAGTTTTGAACATGTAGGATCTACCTCACCCATTGCGGGAGTGGAAGGAAAATGTACCATGCTAATTTCAAATGTGTTTGCATTTGCCTCTCATTTCTGAGAAAGTGATTTCTGCTGAATGCTAACCATCACAGTTCTTGAAAACAAGCTGCCCCTTTCCTGCGAGTGCAAGTCTAACAGAGCAAGAGCAACACGAATTAAATCTCCGAGAAGAATTCCTGTGTGCACACAGACTCATGGTGTGATTCTAGGCACAAAACAGTATTCCTGGGTGATACCAGTACACCTTAACTTATGGTGAAGACATACTCCATAATATCTGACATGTTCAAGGCAGTTAAATATCTTCCTTAACATAAAATGTAAAACACAACTTTTAAAGTGGTAGGAAAATGTACCATGCTATTTTCAAATGTGTTTGCATTTGCCTCTCATTTCTGAGAAAGTGATTTCTGCTGAATGCTAACCATCACAGTTCTTGAAAACAAGCTGCCCCTTTCCTGCGAGTGCAAGTCTAACAGAGCAAGAGCAATACAAATTAAATATCTGAGAAGAATTCCTGTGTGCACACAGACTCATGGTGGGATTCTAGGTACAAAACAGTATTCCTGGGTGATACCAGTACACCTTAACTTATGGTGAAGACATACTCCATAATATCTGACATGTTCAAG
The DNA here is from genome assembly GCF_964204655.1 of Triturus cristatus. Classification (NCBI taxonomy): domain Eukaryota; kingdom Metazoa; phylum Chordata; class Amphibia; order Caudata; family Salamandridae; genus Triturus; species Triturus cristatus. The sequence goes on from NC_140588.1 coordinate 519,372,913, forward strand.
GCAGTTAAATATCTTCCTTAACATAAAATGTAAAACACAACTTTTAAAGTGGTAGGAAAATGTACCATGCTATTTTCAAATGTGTTTGCATTTGCCTCTCATTTCTGAGAAAGTGATTTCTGCTGAATGCTAACCATCACAGTACTTGAAAACAAGCTGCCCCTTTCCTGCGAGTGCAAGTCTAACAGAGCAAGAGCAACACAAATTAAATCTCTGAGAAGAATTCCTGTGTGCACACAGACTCATGGTGTGATTCTAGGCACAAAACAGTATTTCTGGGTGATACCAGTACACCTTAACTTATGGTGAAGACATACTCCATAATATCTTTCAAGTTCAAGGCACTTAAATATCTTCCTTAACATAAAATGTAAACCACAACTTTTAAAGTGGTAGGAAAATGTACCATGCTAATTTCAAATGTGTTAGCATTTGCCTCTCATTTGTGAGAAAGTGATTTCTGCTGAATGCTAACCATCACAGTTCTTGAAAACAAGCTGCCCCTTTCCTGCGAGTGCAAGTCTAACAGAGCAAGAGCAACACAAATTAAATCTCTGAGATGAATTCCTGTGTGCACACAGACTCATGGTGTGATTCTAGGCACAAAACAGTATTCCTGGGTGATACCAGTACACCTTAACTTATGGTGAAGACATACTCCATAATATCTGACATGTTCAAGGCAGTTAAATATCTTCCTTTGCATAAAATGTAAAACACAACTTTTAAAGTGGTAGGAAAATGTACCATGCTATTTTCAAATGTGTTTCCATTTGCCTCTCATTTCTGAGAAAGTGATTTCTGCTTAATGCTAACCATCACAGTTCTTGAAAACAAGCTGCCCCTTTCCTGCGAGTGCAAGTCTAACAGAGCAAGAGCAACACAAATTAAATCTCTGTGAAAAATTCCTGTGTACAGACAGACTCATGGTGTGATTCTAGGCACAAAACAGTATTTCTGGGTGATACCAGTACTCCTTAACTTATGGTGAAGACATACTCCATAATATCTGACATGCTCAAGGCACTTAAATATCTTCCTTAACATAAAATGTAAAACACAACTTTTAAAGTGGTAGGAAAATGTGCCATGCTAATTTCAAATGTGTTAGCATTTGCCTCTCATTTGTGTGAAAGTGATTTCTGCTGAATGCTAACCATCACAGTTCTTGAAAACAAGCTGCCCCTTTCCTGCGAGTGCAAGTCTAACAGAGCAAGAGCAACACAAATTAAATCTTTGTGAAAAATTCCTGTGTGCACCCAGACTCATGGTGTGATTCTAGGCACAAAACAGTATTCCTGAGTGATACCAGTACACCTTAATTTATGGTGAAGACATACTCCATCATATCTGACATGTTCAAGGCAGTTAAATATCTTCCTTAACATAAAATGTAAAACACAACTTTTAAAGTGGTAGGAAAATGTACCATGCTATTTTCAAATGTGTTTGCATTTGCCTCTCATTTGTGAGAAAGTGATTTCTGCTGAATGCTAACCATCACAGTTCTTGAAAACAAGCTGCCCCTTTCCTGCTAGTGCAAGTCTAACAGAGCAACAGCAACACAAATTAAATCTCTGTGAAAAATTCCTGTGTACAGACAGACTCATGGTGTGATTCTAGGCACAAAACAGTCATTCTGGGTGATACCAGTACACCTTAACTTATGGTGAAGACATACTCCATAATATCTGACATGTTCAAGGCAGTTAAATATCTTCCTTAACATAAAATGTAAAACACAACTTTATAAGAAGAATCACATTTCTATTATTTATATCCAACTACACCACATACATCCCCTCTCAAATTCATAACTCACCTTTAAAAGTAGTTAGTTGAGAAAGAAATGTGCCACTCACACAGCAAATTATCAGAGCCAGAATCTCTCAACTGTACACCTCTCAGCAGAACCAGTAAATGGCAAAGTTTCCCTCTCTTTTTTCACACATATACATGTTAACTTCAAATCACAGTGTTTTCCACATTTTTTCAAATGGAATCACACATTTCTATTGGTTGCAAATTTCAACCCTTTTCCAAATGATCCCTTCCCCCAACATGACTTCTGCCTGCTACCATAGCAACAGGTCATGGAACACTGGTGTGAGCAGAGAGGTCAAAAGTTCAGCACACAATGTTTCAAATCCAAAGAGCAAGAGTGCTTGACTTTTCAAACCTAACAGCAAATCCAAACTAATGTTCTGTAGGAACACATTTTTCTGAACCAATACAAAACATGTTTTTTAAAATTTAAACATACAGCCTAGTTTTTAGTGTTGAATGGTCTGAAACAGCCAATGATTTCTTTTTATTTTGAACAAGTATGTAAGCCTCCATTTTACATCTATCTTTCTTTTCATATTGCCATTCTACTGAAAGACACCTTCTGAGTGCATCCAGATCTCCTTGGAAGATGTTCACAGTGTGGATTATAGGTCACAGGTATGTCTTATGGAGTGAAAAGTTTGCAGAAAAAAGAGGTATTGTGAAAGATCTTGCTTTGCCAAATGTAGACATTAAATGGATTGGTCAGAGAGGGTTAAAGTGGCACCAATTAATGCCTTTGGTGAAAACCTTTCTACATCTCCCACAGTCTAACCTTATTATTGTGCACTGTGGTGGAAATGACCTAGGCACTTTAACTGGGGTAGGTCTGGATATGCTTATTAAGGACACCTTTGTGCAATTGATGTCACTTTTTCCACAAACTGCCTTTGTATATTCTTATATATGCCAAGGGCAAAAGTGGAACTTTCCAACCAACATTGTCCGCAGATTGACAAAGCAAGAAAGCACGTCAATAAGTCTGCTTCTGCTTTCCTCAGAGACTATGGTATGGGTTCGATATACCACAATAACTTGCGTTACAACATGCAAGGCATTTATAGAGGTGGCAGTCTTCCTCTTGAACTTTAGACTCTGCATCGGTACTTACTAGTAGGTACCAAAAAACACTCAATAAACACAACGGCTCTTTTTAGAGCCACCTAATATCTAAACACGTAATCTTCTTTTTTACATCTTTTTTTGAATTTTTTTTTTTGCCGTGCGCGCTCGGTGCGCGCACCTCGCAAATGTTTTTTAAAAATGTAAAATCTTTTTTTTTGCCCTTCGGTGTCCCACTGTGACCCCCTGACAAATGCTAGGGGGTCAGGAACTCCCTACCCTGCCCCCTTTTCATGTTCTCCACCTTTCCTTTTCAGTGTGACAGACAAAATGGCGGCCGACACTTCCTGATTTCGACCGATTCGAATGTTTACAGACATATAACAACCAATCAGAATTTCGCTCGTGCACGTTAGGGTGCGCGCACCGTACGCTTACGGTGCGCGCACGGTACGCGCTTATAGATATTTATATGCATTTAAATGCTATTTTCTCAGGAAATACTGAACAGATTGACACCAGACCTGCAAAAGGCACTTCCCTGACCTGAGGACTACTTCTCTGCCAAATTTCAAGTAATTCTGTTCAGCCGTTCGGGCTGTACCTTCGTCTAAAGGTCCTATGGAAAAAATGCATGGGGAAACGTGTTTTGGGACCCCCCTTTTTTCTCAGCCCCCGCTTGACGAATCACCCCGAGACTTTGAGGGTAGGAGCTGAGCAGAGCGCCCCATTAGTTTGGGAATTTTCGCGAGGATTCGTCAACCGCCGCCAAAGTTATTCAAAATAGAATTTTGAGATTTCCTATGGAAACACGGTCCTAACTATAACTATCTACTGGCAACCGCCAGTTGATAATATATAGTACCTACTGGCAGTCGCCAGTAGGTAGTTATAGTTAGGACCGATTAACCATAGGAAAATCGTAACATTCTTTTCCCAATAACTTTGGCGTCGGTTGACGAATATTCGCGAAATTTTCATAACTCGTGGGGCGCTCTGGTCAGCTCTTATCTCAAAAGTTTTGGGGTGATTCGGCAAGCGGGCCTGAGAAAAAAGGGGGGTCCCAAAACGTGTTTTCTCCATTTTAATTCTCATAGGAAACTTTTAGACATGGCTACAGCCCGAACTGCTGAACGGAATTACACCACATTTGGCGAAAAGGTAGCCCTTGGTTCAGAAAGATGCTTTTTTGTTAAATCGTGTAAATCCATTCAGTAGTTCATGAGAAATTACAAAAAGTTTCAATATCTGGGCGGAGCCTAACAACACATCTCATCGTGAGATCTGATTGGCTGTCAGCATTTCATCCTGGAATTGCTGGCAGTCATCTTGGGACCAATATACATGATAGTACCCCATTGAAATGCATTGTAGTGAATCGAAGATTTTGAGGGTTACCAAAAGGAGAACTATAAAGGGTGATAACAGACTTTAGTTACATTAGGATTCATTTGTTGATGGTATCATACTAATTTCAGGATTTGTGGTGTGTTCTAAGGTGATTTTACCCTGTGAAAAACCTTCTGCTGGGATATCATGAATCATGTTTGAGAGAAAACTGAAGCTAAAATGAGAGCATATTTTCTGTAAATTCACATTATCTTTCTCAGTCATGTGAGAATGAAGTCTGTCATTCTCAGTAAATCATGTATATCCAACAAGGGCAGAGACTGTCAGTTGATTCCTTTGTGTTCTACTGCAGCTTCCCAGAGTTTTCTAAAGAACAACTAGAGTGCTAACAGCCTTACTTATGACAAAAGTATGGCACACCTGAAGCCATCTTGATTGGAATAAACTGGTAACACTTAAAACATTTAATTTAAAAAGGAACAAAATTATGGGGTTCATTTTGTCATAGAAATTATGGTTAGTGCTGTAGAAAGAAAAATTAGGACATGTTTCAAGTGTGATCTCAAATGTCTTCATGTTATATTCCAACAGGAGCAGCCTGTCAGTTGATGCCTTTGTGTTCTACTGCAGCTTCCCAGAGTGTTCTAAAGAACAACTAGAGCGCTAACAGTCTTACTTATGACAAAATTATAGCACACCTAAAGCCATCTTGATTGGAATAAACTGGTAACACTTAAAACATTTAATTTAAAAAGGAACAAAATGATGGGGTTCATTTTGTCATAGAAATTATGGTTAGTGCTGTAGAAAGAAACATTAGGATATGTTTCAAGTGTGATCCTAAATATCTTCCTGTTATATTTCAACAGGTTCCTATTCCCTGCGCAGCAGGCTCTTGCCCGAGAGCGTTCTACCCCTCGCAGTTTCTCCCACTGTGCACTCTGCGCGCGGTGAGATCCTGTCAGACGCGTCTGGTCCGAGCTAGGCAGCTCCGTCGAGAGCTCCCGCTGGTCTTTACGCGCGTTTGGGAATCCGGTCACTCCTTTAGTGTCTGCTTGAATCCCGACCAACCCTCGCCTATTTTTGACACCGCTACGTGGTGGTTTCCCCACACAGCCAGAAAGCCCAGCTGTTGGAGCACAGGCGAGGGGGCAGCCTTAAGGATTTTAAGGGCATTTGTTCTGTGCTCACACCCTCTGCTATCGTGTCTTCTCCAGAAGACCATTTTTACCCCTCCTACCAGGAAGTGGAGGAGGAATGGCCCCCCAACTTCTCCCTCCAGCAGTGACCAAGCCCTCTCTCTGGCTATTTCTAGGGCGCTGGCTCCACTTAGGGATCAGGTTGATAGCTGGCGAAAATCATCCCTGGGGTGTTCAGTGACCCAGATCTGGTGGTGGCGGGTCCCAGTAGCTCCCACATGGGGAATAAAAGGGCCGTTAACCATAAAACGGGGCACTTTGAAGGATTTGATAAACTTATGGAGCAAATGCTAAAACATTCACCCTGCCGGGAGGAGGAGGAGTCCGGAGAAATTTGCGACACTGTCATCACTATTGTAGACCCCGATGGTGGGTTTCCCTTAGAGGGAGAGGGTGTATCGGAGGATGATTTTTCCTCCGATGAGGATAAGGACTCGGGCGTCCCTGGCATCCAGAGTCCCACTACTCTCAGTCCTGGGTTGGGGGCGGGGTCCACTCAGACATGTTCGAGCCTACCCAAATTTACCATCCTAGGTCGGCGGAGTGGACCCCTGACACCAAAGTGGGAGAGTATGTGGTGGGGAAAATCCATCAACCCCTTGAAATGGAGGTCAGGAATAGGATGAGGGGAGAATGCCCCAGGCCCTCACTGAAGGGGAAGGTCGCACACACACCTGAAATTGATGAGAAACTATCTACCTTTTTCTCCAAGTATATGAGGGTTCCCAAGAAAGGAATTGATAGGTATTGGACGTGGTAGGGCCCTTGACCCAAATTATTCAATTGGCGGAGCGTTCAAAAGAGTCAGGATCCCCTTTGTCCACAGATATTGTGGCTGGTTAGGCGCACTACCCTAAACGCTAAAACACTACCCCCTCCACTACTCAAACACTACTGCACTACCCTAAGCCCTAAAACACTACCCCCAGCACGACACCCTACACTACCCAAACATAATTGCACTACCGTAAACCCTAAAACACAACCACCAGCACGACTCCCTACACTACCCAAACACCACTGCACTACCCTAAACCTTAAATCTATCCCCAGCACAACCCCCTACACTACACAAACACCACTGCACTTCCCTAAACCCTAAAACACTACCCCCAGCACGACCCCCTTCACTACACAAACACCACTGCACTGCCTTAAACCCTAAAACACTACCCCAGCACGACCCCCTACACAAACACTACTGCACAACCCTAAACACTAAATCTACTCCCAGCATGACCCCCTACACTACACAAACACCACTGCACTACCCTAAACCCTAAAACACTACCCCCAGCATGACCCCCTTCACTACACAAACACCACTGCACTGCCTTAAACCCTAAAACACTACCCCAGCACAACCCCCTACCCTACACAAACACTACTGCACAACCCTAAACACTACATCTACCCCCAGCAGGACCCCCTACACTACACAAACACCACTGCACTACCCTAAACCCTAAAACACTACCCCCAGCATTACCCCTTCACTACCTACACACAACTGCACTTCCCTAAACCCTACAACTCTACCCCCAACACGACCCCCTTCACTACCCAAACACCACTGCATGACCCTAAACCCTAAAACACGACCCCCTACACTACACAAACACCACTGCACTACCCTAAACCCTAAAACACTAGAACCCAGCACGACCCCCTACAGTACACAAACACCACTGCACTACTCTAAACCCTAAAACACTACCCCCTACACTACACAAACACCACTGCACTACCCTAAACCCTAAAACACTACCCCAGCACTATCCCCTACACTACCCAAACACCACTGCACTACCATAAACCCTAAAACACTACCCCCAGCACAACCCCCTACACTACCCAAACACCACTGCACTACCCTAAACCCTAAATCTACCCCCAGCATGACCCCCTACACTACCCAAACACCACTGCACTACCCTAAACTACGAAACCGTACCCCCAGCTCGACTGCCTACACTACACAAACATCACTGCACTACCCTAAACCTAAAACACTACCACCAGCATGACCCCCTACACTACTCAAACACCACTGCACTACCCTAAACCCAAAAACACTACCCCAGCACAATCCCCTACACTACCCATACACCACTGTGCTGGAGCGGGTAATACAAAATTTTGTATACCCCCCCATTCTGCATGTTTATAATAATCAGAATAATCAATTAATTGTAATATTATTAATCTGTTTGAAGTGATAACTCACCAATTATATTAACAAAAGAATTACACGAGGGGATTGCACCTTGCATGGCTATATTAATTGTAAACTAACTTGAGTACGCATATTAATAGTTGAAAACTAGAATATTGCATGTTATATGTCGCTTTGGTGATGTATTTGTGATTTGTGCTTTATTCAGTGAGTATAAACCGCTCTGAGTGTTGCTTCTGCTAGATAAATGCACACACATATGGGTATTAGCAAGGGGATAACATTTTATTAGCCATTTCTATGTTTTAATTACGTTTTTGTGTTTCTTTTGCTTAAGTTGACCATTTTGGCCTAAACAAGATGGCCGAACGAGACATTAAACGAGACTGCCCTGACAACACGAGGTTCTGGGTGAAGTGCGCAGGCGTCACCGCCAGCAGCAGTGGCCTAGACCTGACCCCGGGAGAACATGTACCCTTCAAGGACGTTCCGGGAACCTATCCAAGACCAAAGAAAAAGCTCAATTTAAAAGCCGGAACAAGCAAGTTTGATGACTTCATCATTCGACACCCTGAGAACTGTACACCTCAACCCCAAGTGGACCAATCAGGACTTTCTAAATCCCGATCTTGATACTTTTTGACATTATTTTCATTATAAAAGTAGGTAGGGAATTGAATTATCATCGCTTGTTCTTCTTTGACGAACTCGATTTCCTGACGTTTTGCTGACGGAGAGGACAGTGACACTGCTGGACAGCTGTTATCCTGAATCTTTGAGAGACTGAATTGCGGCCTAAACTTTGCTGAATAAAATTCTTCTTGACTGACTGACTTAGAGGATGACTTTAGCCAGAATAGGTAAATATGATGCTCTGAAATGCTGATGATGATTTCTAATGTTTCTTGCAATATTTCTTAGATAAAGAATAATTGATTAATTGACAAATGTGTTGTGTCGATTATTTAAGAAGAGAATTAATGAGATTTAAAGACTAGATAAATGACTGTGAAACTAAACCTGCAAACAACTAAATGATCCATCTCCTTATGAGAGGGATATCTTAGGTCTGAGGTCAATGTGTTTAGTGTAAGGTAAAGGTATTCCTTTCATGTCAGCGTTTGGAATCATATTTCCCTCAGAAAACAGATCAATTGAGAGTAAGTATTGGTGTTATGGGCCCCACCAATGAATGTATATGAATGAATTTGATGCTGAGGTAGTTGATCTGTGCCGAAGAGGGAATTTGATGTTCCGCGCTGCAACAGTTTTTCTGGTAGCAAGACAATGGTTTTATTGTTTGGTTTGGTGATTATTGCTTGTAAATAGCTTATTGATTATTGGTTATTGAAATTGGTTTATGTACTAACACTCTATGTTGAGTCGCGTTGAGTTTTATGTTGTTTGCACGGCTTCTGGGATGAAGGAAGTCAGAAGTTTGTAACGGTTCCGTAGTAGAGCAGAGGTAAGCGCTGTTCTCGGGAAAGACGGAATTGTTGTTATCCTGTAGGTACACAGGAGAAACGTGTGACGATTGAAGTTGCATGACGCATTGTCTGGGTTCGATTCAGTGACATCGCCGTGTGTTGCCATTAGAGACATTTTCTGGGTGAAAGAAGTGTGTATGATAGCGAAGGTTACCTGTGAAAATCTGTTCTTAGGTACCAGGGATCCAACTGGCATTCCGTTAACACTTATCACTGGAAAGGTAATAGTTACTCTCTGAGCTTGTTAGAAGGACAAAGGAGAGGTAAGCGCTGCTTTGTTAACGTATGTCATAATTCTGTAGTAGGACAGACTGTTCGCTGTTCTCGAGAAAGACAGGATTCTGTGTAAATGTACTACTTTTTCTGGTGTGAAAGTGCGTGAATGAAAAGGCATTCGGGTTAATTGTGAAACTCTAGTTTTATTTCTCAGGAGCATTGGGTCTCCAACTATGTGTCTCAATGCTGGAGAAATGGTTGACTAATGCTTGTTAGAAGGGTGAAGTAGAGGGATGTGCTACTTTATCAACGGAAGTAACGATTCTGTAGTAGGGCAGAGGTAAGCGCTGCTCTTGGGAATGACGGAATTCTCGTGAGAAAGGTCTATTGCTATTCTTTGGTTAGCAAAGTGGACAATGGAGACGTTTTTATGTTGTTACTAACAGAATTGTAGAAATTGAAACCAAAAAAAAACTTACTGAGCACATTTGTAAAGGAGGGGTAGACAGGAGCAGGAGCTGCCGCAGCGGCTGCTGCCATCAGAACGACCGCGCTGGGATTGGATAGTCGGTCGGAACCGTAAAACGCTCCGGATTGGTGCGTTAGTGTGCGCAGCGCTAGGAGTGGAGAAATACAGGGTGACGTAAACGCTCCCTATTGGTGCGTTAGTGTGAGTCGCGCTGGGTTATTGGGTTATTTTTTGAGCTATTCTAAATGCTGTCAAGCTGGACTACCAGGCCAATAGGTCTGTCATTCTAAAAGTAAAAGGGTTAAAACAATAAAAGAATTTTAGTAAAGACCCTTCAACAGAAATATATATACTCGTAAAAGAAAACATGCACATTTTAATATCAAGGTTGTGCATATTTTATCATCTGAGAGTGTTTATATGACTGAATATTTATCAGACAAATAAATGTGGTATATGCTCATTTCAGATTCATTTTTACACAAAACCCAAAATATAAATGGGTAAATACAGATACAATTATAAAAAAAAAAATATGGATAAATGCAAACAATATTTCCCAAAAAATAAATACCATAAAACCAGGAGCCATAATTATAAGTTATACAAGACTACTGTTAAGTTAGTTTTCACTATAAAGTCTACATGTCTTTTTAAAATTTACTTAAAAACATATTAGGTTATAGGGACATTGTAGTTAGAGAGTAGCATTTGAAAAACCTTTGAAATTTACTGAAAAAAACATAGGTTTTACAGAAGTTATAGTTAGAAATTTGCATTTAAAAAGCCTTAGAAATTCACTGAAAAAACCATAGGTTTCAGGGGCGTTATAGTTAGCTGGACATTTCACTCGTACAAAACCATAGAAATTCCAGTGTTATATTTAGTTCAAATAACTATAACTTGCGCCCCTGCAATGCACTGCTCATGACGTCACATAATACATCATTCATGGCATGGTCAGTGACATCTCTGATCACATCACTGATGACATCTCAAGTGACATCACTGATGACATCATCCACATGATAATCCGATGCACCTCCTCACACCCTAATATACCCTTTGATACACCCATTCTAAAATACAGACTATCATTTTTGAAACCATAGAGACACCAATACCAGTTACTACATACCCACTCACTGATTCTTAGGTCTACACACACATCCACTCATTCACCTATACAATCACTTATACGTGCAGTCACTCCTCAATACAACACTATCATATGCAGTCATACACCTATTCAAACAGTCACATACCGCCACTCATCCATGAAGTTACTCACAGACCTAAATAGCCATGTAAAGAATCAATCACACTCCCATTTACTCACCTATACAGTTATACACACACCACCTCACTAATTCATACAGATAGTAGTGCATACTTACTCTCTTATATAATCAGTGATACAAGTACACACTCATCCATACAGCCACTTTCGTAATTACTCATTGTCACATATAGGTATTTATATACACTATCACTCACATAAACTGCCTTTTACATATGTGCTACTTACATGTACCACTGAGATCTCCATTCACTCACGAACACACCCATACACACTCTCACCCAGTCATAGAGCTCTTTCCACATGCAGTCTTGAACCCATACACCCAGTAAATCAACTAGTCACACATCTATGCACAGAGTCACACACCTCCATCCTACCCACACACACACTGTCTCCCATACAAATACTCAGGCAAACAGTCAATAACCCACATAAACTGTCACGTAGCTACTGACTAACCCATGTACTTGCTTACACAACAACAGACACACTGATACAGACATTCACACAGTTTAGTCACTAATGCATCCATTCAGTAAGACACGTTTAATCATTCACTTATACAATCAGTCACACACCTCGTAAATCCTTCATCCAGACACTTATACACCCACTGATTCTTCAATACAGCTTGGCATATATATAAAGCATATTTAAACTTTACAGAAACACACAGTCACTGGATGATGTCATCAGTGATGTTATTAGTGATGTCATTTGAGATGTCATCAGTGATGTCATCAGTGATGTCACTGACCATGCCATGAATGATGTAATATGTGATGTCATGAGCAGTGTATTGCAGGGGCGCGAGTTATAGTAACTATAACGGTGGAATTTCTATGGTTTTAAACGAGTGAAATGTCCAGCTAACAATAACGCCCCTGAAACCTATGTTTTTTTCAGTGAAAAAAAAAAATATATATATATATTACCTACTGGCGGTCGCCAGTAGGTAGTTATAGTTAGGACCCTGTTTCCATAGGAAATCCGCAACATTCTATTTGGAATAACTTTGGCGCCGGTCGACGAATCCTCGCGAAATTTTCAAAATAGGTGGGGAGCTACGCTCCGCTCCTACCCTGAAAGTCTCGGGGGGATTCGTCAAGCAGGGGCCGAGAAAAAAGGGGGGTCCCAAAACGCGTTTTCCCCATGCATTTTTCCATAGGACCTTTAGACACAGCTACAGCCCGAACGGCTGAACAGAATTACTTGAAATTTGGCAGAGAGGTAGCCATAAGGTCAAGGAAGTGCCTTTTGCAGGTCTGGTGTAAATCTGTTCAGTATTTCCTGAGTAAATAGCATTTAAAAGCATATATATATGTGGGCGGAGCCTAACCACACATCTCATCCTGAGATCTGATTGGCTGTCAGCACTTCATCCAAGAAGTGTTGGCAGCCATCTTGGGACCAATATACATGATAGCACCTCATTAAAAAGCATTGCAGTTAATAGAAGGTTTTAAGACTTTAGTTACATTATAAATCATGTGTTGATGGTACCATACTCATTTTAGGAATTGTGGTATGTTCTAAGGTGATTTCACCATGTGAAAAAGCCTTCTGCTGGGATATCATGATTGAGAGAAAAATATTTTCTCATGCTTTTACCACAGAGGTTTGGAAGGTGATCTATAGGCTAAACTGAGAGCTTATTTTCTGTAAATTCACATTATCTTTCTCAGTCATGTGAGAATGAAGTCTGGCATTCTCAGTAAAACATGTACATCCAACAAGGGCAGAGACTGTCAGTTGATTCCTTTGTGTTCTACTGCAGCTTCCCAGAGTGTTCCAAAGAACTACTAGAGCGCTAACAGTCCTACTTATGATAAACGTATGGCACACCTGAAGCCATCTTGCTTGGATTAAAGTGGTAACTCTTTAAACATTTAATTTAAAAAGGAACAAAATGAGGGGGTTCATTTTTCCATAAAAAGTATGATTAGTGCTGCAGAAAGAAAAATTAGGGCACATTTTGAGTGACTTCTCAAATCCTCTTCTATTTCATTAAAAAATTCTGACATGCAGACTGAAACATGCACTTTCAATACCAGCAGCAGTTTTCCCTGGTGAGCAGTAGCTTTACTACAGTGATCTAATGAGCAAAAAGAGTGCTGACACATCTGAATGCCTTCTTGATGGAATCAAAGTAAAAAACTGAAAGTACTTCCTACTGAGGAGACTGCAGTAAATGAGGAAATTAGGAAACTTCATAACAAATAAGTCTCCCAAGATGGCCACCAGAGACAAAAGAGCCCAAATGTAGCCCAAATATCACCCAGATGTAGCCCAAGTATAGCCCAATGACAGAATGTCCCAGAATGTTCTTAAAAACAACTAGAGCGCTTACTGTCTTCATTATGACAAAAGTATGGCACACCTGAAGCCATCTTGATTGGAATAAACTGGTAACACTTAAAACATTTAATTTAAAAAGGAACACAATGAGGAGGTTCATTTTGCCATAGAAATTATGATTAATGCTGAAGAAAGAAAATGAGGGCACATTTTGAGTGACTTCTCAAATCCTCTTCTATTTCATTAAAAAATTCTGACATGCAGATTGAAACATGCACTTTTAATACCAGGAGCAGACTTCCATGGTGGAGTAGTTTTACTACAGTGATCTAATGAGCAACTAGAGTGCTAACATTCAGAATTTATGGCAAATGTGTGACATATCTGAATACCTTCATGATGGAATCAAAGTAAAAAACTGAAAGCATTTCCTACTGAGGAGACTGCAGTACATGAGGAAATTAGGAAACTTCATAACAAATAAATCTCCCAAGATGGCCACCGGAGACAAAAGAGCCCAAATGTAGCCCAAAATCAACCAGATGTAGCCCAAATATAGCCCAATGACAGAAGTGTGCAAAACACTTATTATTTTGTGTTTTTGCAGTGTTATATAGTGCAGACTTGTCAGGTATTGGAGTGCTTTACATGAGCATTGGTTACATCACACAAGAACAAATTCATTTTGGTTGTAGACATGGGGAGACTAAGTGATTTGACCAGAATCACAGAATGTCGAGCTGAAGCAGAAACTTCAACCTGGTTCCCCAGTTGCAAAGTCTGCAGTTCTGGAAGTAACACCACATCCTCTCCCCTAAGTGCAACATTTAATCAAGTGGTCAACTGGATAAAAAAACATAAAGATAACAAATAATTTAAAAGTGCTTTGTCGCTATTTGAAAACTCAGAAAATATGTCCTTATTTTAGTCTTTTAGAGCACTAACCATAATTTTGATGCCAATAAGACCCTCTCATATATGTAATTTCTAAAGGAAATGCTCTAGGTATTACAGTTTTGATTACATCAAGATGATGTCAGGCGTTCCACACTTTTGTAATAAATATAGAATGTTAGCAATCTAGTTGTTCATCATTAGGATACTGTTGAGAGGCAGAGGCCAGGGGCACGGACTCTGAAAATTGAAGGCAGGTAGGAGGGTGCAAAGGCAACAATTTAACCACACTGAGCAGGCAGGAAGGGCCGTGGAAGCACAACAGACTATGGAGGGCAGTGGAAAGGGGGGCAGGGGCAACAAACCAACAATACAGGACTTGCAGAGAGGCTGTTGGAGGGAAGATCTATTACGGGTCAAGGAAGCTAGGGGCGGTCCCCAGATCCCCGGGAGCCACCACAGAACTGAGCAGGAGAGTGAGTCAGGGACAAAAGGGGCACCTTAATTTGAGCCGGGGTGCCTAGGAACGCTTGCTCCAAAAATGAAGAAAACAGACATATGAGACATGGAATTGGAGGCAGAATACAATGGCAGTTTAATGAGAAGATGCAACTTCAAAGAAACCGCAGAATAGAGACATAAAGTACAAAATACAGAATCCAGATAATCATACAGCTGTCATAATATTCTCTGTATCTCAATTAATGTACTGACAGAGAGAGAGAGAAAACACATCTATAAATGCATCATGAGAAACAAGTTACACCAAGGAAAATGTTACCTAGGAACACTCACGTTTACTCTTAGAGCAAGCATTCCTGCAATTACAATACAAAATCTTTTAAATGCAAAAGTAAAGAGAACAATGGTTAAACATAACATGACATTTCATATAGGTAAAATAGAATAAGATACTTCAAGCAAAGCAGAGCAAGACATTTTAAGCAAAGGAAGACAAGAGCTCCCAGCTCTTGGGGAAAACCTGCACTGCCTGTTAACCTACATACAGACGGCGAGGTAGTCCGTCGATATCTGTGGGTGCTCCCTTTTTATATCATTTTGTGGGCTCCTTTGCATGCTACATCTACCTACGTATGCTACCCAAAAGCTTCGTCTGCAGATTTTACCAGACATTTCGTCATTTACCCACTTAATGCTGACAATGGACTGGGTGAAAAGGTCAGTCTCTCAGGCCAATCGCTTATCATAAGTTCCATAGAGCAAGCAGAAAATAATGGGTATTGTACGGGAATTCAATATATTTATGTATAAAATCTCCTCAGTTCTCCTAACTTGACGCTCTGCGGTTGCCACTTCCTTAAAAGCGGGAAACCTGCCCAGGAAGCAAGTACCAGTCCAGGATGCAGCCTACTGTATGTCGACAGCTTCAGGGGGATGTTGAACTTTGATACCGAGCACGGAGCACTCGGGTAGGGTGGGGGCTACTAGTTTGGATCAGAAGGCCTCGCAGACCTGCCTTCAGACTGCTATACACTAAAATTGCAGAGCTATGGTCAATTTAACAAAGAGGCCTACATATTGAACAGAAGGGCCTACACAGGGGTTTTATGCTGGCTGAGTGGTAAGGATGTCTCAGGATAATTATATAGCAACACAGGACCCGCTGGTCAATTTAATACGGCCTACAAATGCAGCTGGCAGGGCAAGGACAAGGGTCTCATACTTCAGGTGTGGACAGAACGGGCCAGGGGCCCCCTGTGATACAAAATCTACCCTCCTTCAAGGCTGTGGCAATGTAATAGACCATTGTGGGCAGAAGGAAGAGGCAATGGTAGTACAACCATACATGCCAACAGACCCGATTCAGCCAGGAAACGTCCAATGTTTTTAAGCTCAAATGGGCTTTATTTGATCTGTCTCCTGTCTACAATATCCTCTTTTTCAATGTAACTCAAAGGGGAAAATCAATACCCCAGTTTTTTTTCAAAATCTCCCTCTTACCAAGTTCAAAATGTTCGCAAGTATGGTACATTGGATCATGGAAGGAAATGGGATAGGGACATGGACTTGGATAACAGAGGACAGGAGGGACATGGAGAGGTGCACCAAACGGACCCTGCAGGGCAGGCATCAGGGTTTGCAGCAGCACAATACACCACACAGGGCATGCAGGACGGGAGTGCAGCACAACAATCCATAGAAAGCAAGAGGGAGGGGACAGGACCATGCACATGGACAACAGAGAACAGAGGGGCAAGAGGCAATGGTAGCTAGCTGACCATAATGGACAGACAGGAGAGAAAGCTGCAGCATAACAGACCATAAAGGGCAGGAGGGACGGATCAGGGGCATTACAATGGAACAGACAAGCCAGGAGGGAGGGAGTAGGGCTGGGGGCAAGGGGGCAGGGCAGGAGCAGCAAGATAGCCATGGAGGTCAGGCAGGATGGGCACTAGAAGCAAGACACACCATGAAGAGCAACAGTGAGACTGTGATGGCATACACACAGACCATGGAGGGAAGGTGGGAGGGGGTCAGGGGCAGCTAACTGACCACACAGGGAAGGTGGGAGGGGCCATGGCAGCACAGAAGACCATGCATGGCAAGTGGGAGGGTTAGTGGCAGCACAATGGCTATGATGGGCAAGAAGGAGGGTGGAGGGGCATGCACAAAGGACAATGGAGGATAGAAGGGAGGGTCAGGACCTGTGCACAGACAAGAAAGTTCAGGGGAAGGGACCTCACAACAGACCACACGGGGCAGGCAGGAGGAGCAGTTGCAGCACAACAGACCAGGGAGGGCAGAAGGGTGTGGCAGTACAATGGACCATGTAGGACAGGAGGAAGAGGATAGGGGCATGGCATGTGGACAGGCAGGGTGGAGGTGGCAGGGACAGGTTACAGTCATCTGACAATGCTAGGCAGGTGGGAGGGGAGTGGCAGCTCAACAGAACACTCAGAGTAGATAGGAGTGACAGGTCCATGGGACATGGTGGGCAAAAAGGATGGAGCAGGGGCATGCACAAAGACATCGGAGGGCAGGGGGAAGGAGAATAGGGGCAGCAAGCTAAGCACAGAGTTTAAGCAGGAGGTCAATGATGGGGCATAGAATTGGGCAATGGAGGGCAGGAGGAGTGGACTGGTACATCATACTAAATTGAGGGCAGTGGCAGCACATCAGACCATGCATGGCAGGAGGGAGGAGGCTAGTCCATGGATTCACACAACAGAGGATAGGGAGGAAGGGGATGGGGCAGCAAGCTAACTGTTCAGAGAAGGCGGGTATTAGGAACTTTATTGTTTTTAAAACATTGTGTCTGTGCGAACTACTTAAAATATGAACAAGTATGCAGCATAATCTCACTTTTATTCAGGAAGAAGAGGACGTTTGTGACTGTGACTCCGGGCTCACTTGGCAGAAACACCCCCTGACCCTCCACCCCCTATCGCAAAATGTAATGCCCGTGAAAAGGGTAGGTGAACACAGTGTTATATAGAACATAGTCCTCAGAGCACGATTGAAAATGAAAACTAGATATAGTGTATGGTATAAACTATGCACCAAAAAGTGTGATATAAGATGAACCGGGCGTGAAATATAATATGCAATACATTGTGCGCAATGACAGATTCATTGGAGAGCACGAGATAGCACAGGCACTAGCGCGTGCTATGCGATATGCGCCTTGGAGTGTAATATGCACAGGGCAGTGTTGTGTAACCTAACTAGTCTCTAAAGTTGTAATATAAAATATGTGCTGGGGAGTGTAACGTTGCATATGCACTGTGACAAATATATGGATCCCAGATTGTAATATGTATGGCATAGCACTGTGCGTTATAACATAGGCATCGAGAAAGGCACGTTAGATGGGGCAATATAACCCGTGCGAAGACAAGCGTGGCATGACATATTCACGGGGTGGTGTTACAGTGCACATGGGCTAGAGAGTGTCATAGCATATGCACTAGCTAGTGGAATACAACACAGAGGTGTGTGGCACTCGGCAGGCAATGGTGGGTGTAACACAGCATTGGGCTCTGTCAGGAGCACGCTGTGACTCTCAAGTGATGTTCGTCCCCTTTCCAGAGAGTAAAATAAAAAGTATTACACATCCGGCAGTGGATGTGTGTTTTATTAACCGTGAGGGGGGTTTCTTGCATAGTTTTGGCCGAATTTTTGTCGAATCCCCTTTGAATGGCTTGGTGTGCATGTGTATTAAATGTGCCCGTCAATAGCTACCCATGTTTGTATAAATAAACGACAAGGGTGTCTACCAGGATTAGGCACGGTAGGGCATCAGACATGTCAGAGCTTCACTAGTGGTGTAAATACATTCCACGTGGATTCATTGCATGCATAGTCGCCTTTTAATGAATATCACGCAAATCGTCATGGTGATAGGTACGTACGGTTTGTCCAGCATGTCCTAGGTGTGTCTATAAATATATATTTTTTAAAAATAATAAAAAACAGTGGCCGGCCCTGGGGATTGGGGTAAAAAAAATATAATTAGGAGACTGGCCCTGGGTTATGGGGTCATCAGGGCCAATAAATTAGAATTAGAAGGGGAACCAAACAGCCCCCCTTCTAAAAAAACTAAAATAAATAAAAGACTGGCATCGTGCCGGAGGCCATGCCCCCTCCGTGCAGCACTCTGCAAACGCGCCCCCAACAGGCATCTCCAGTATGCGCCAGGGAGCTGCGCTGCAGCCAGGTGTTCTGAGGCCAAGCCCCTTTTTACACCTCTCTGCAACGCAGCTCTGTGGCGCTTACTGGAGGTACCTAGTGGTCTAGTTTGACCCTAGGGACCCTTAGGATTCAGGGGGACTTAATCTCTCAACTTAGAACAGCCACAGAGCGCGTTTACACAGTGGTGAAGGGAGGGGACGGGGCCTGAGGTGACGTGTGCAAACACGCACTATGGCATGTTTTAAATTGGGGATATAATTTCCCTTCAATACTGAGGGCTCCTGGGGGCTAACTAGCCCACCAAGTGCTTCCAGTAAGCGCCACTGAGCTGCATTGCAGAGAGGTGGTCCAGGCCGTGCCACTTTTTACACCTCTCTGCAACGCAGCTCTGTGGCACTTACTGGAGGTACCTAGTGGGCTAGTTGGACCCTAGGGACCCTCAGGATTCAAATGAACTTAATCTCCCAACTAAAAATGGACACAGGGCGTGTTTACACAGTGGTGAAGGGAGGGGACGGGGCCTGAGTTAACGTGTGCAAAAACGCCCTGTGGCCTGTTTTAAGAGGTAGTTTTAATCCCCATGCCCTATTATACACTAGGGGCTTACAGAGGAGGTCATGCTAATCACAGGGGGACCCCAACGCATAATGTTCCCTAGTGTATGTAGGTGTTTTCACTGTATTCTAAGTGTCTTTTAACATAGCACTGGCTCTAGGACTGGTTAGTCAGACTCAGTTACCACCAGTATCCGTCTGAAAAAGTTGAGGGTACAGGATGATTTTGCAACAAGGCTTCTTTCTGCTCTTCTTTTTGTTCTTTCTGCACGTTATCCTTCTTCCTGCACTTATCTTCGTATTTGAGGACTTCTGTTGCTTCTTTCTGCACTTCTTTTGTTTCTTTCTGTGCATTTTTTCTTCTTTCTTCACATGTCCTATCTCTGTAGGCATAGTTAGAAATTAGCATTTAAAAAACCTTTGAAATTCACAGAAAAAACCATAGGTTTCAGGCACGTTATAGTTAGGAATTAGCATTTAAAAAAACCTCAGAAATTCACTGAAAAAACCATAGGTTTCAGGGGTGTTATAGTTAGCTGGACTTTTCACTTGTACAAAACCATTGAAATTCCCCCGTTATAGTTAGTTCAGCTAACTATAACTCGCGCGCCCGCAATGCACTGCTGATGACGTCACATATTACATCACTCATGACATGGTCAGTGACATCACTCATGACATCACTGATGACATCTCAAATGACATCACTGATGACATCACTGATGACATCATCCTTGTGATAGAGTGGCAGACCTCCTCTCACCCTAATATAACCTTTGATACACACATTCAAAAATAGAGACTAAAATTTTCAAAACAATGGACATACCAATACCAGTTACAACAACCTCTTCAGTAATTCTAAGATCCACATACACATCCACTCATTCACCAACAGTCCTATACAGTCACTCATACATGTACTCACTCATCATATGTACTCATACACCTATACATCCTGTTACACAATGCCACTCATCCATAGAGTTACTCACACACATAGTCACTCATGCTAATAAAGAATCAAACATACATTTACTTGCATATACAGTTATACACACACCACCATACTTACTTCTACGGAAACTTACACATACTTAGTCTTTTAAACAATCACTTATAGAAACACATACTTATTCATACAGGAACTCTTTCAATCTCTCACTCTCACATATACTCACATATATACACCAATAGTCACATATACTAGTTTAAAACATATGTAGTTACTCATAAAGACACTATTGAGACAGTCATTCACTCACTAACACACCCATACACACACTCATCCACCCATACAGTCCTGCACACATGCTGTGTTCAACACATACAAACAGTGAGTCACTCATTCATGCACCTATGCACTACGTAATACCCCCCACCGAACCATGCAGACACTCAGACTGATACTCAAAAAACCAACTAATAACCTATATAGACACCCATGTAGCTACTCACCAACCCATGCAGCCACTTATACACAAAGTGAGAGACTGATACAGATATTTACATATTTAAACATTACTCACTAAGCCATGTATTCACTATGATACACTTAATCAGTCAGTTACACAATCAATTTTTCAAAAACAAATCATCCATTTAGACACTTATATACCCATTTATTCTTCCATCGACCTTGAGATATACATATATAAAACATATTTAATTTTCAGAAAAACACACATTCACTGGATGATGTCATCAGTGATGTCATCAGTGATGTCATTTGAGATGTCATCAGTGATGTCATGAGTGATGTCACTGACCATGTCATGAGTGATGTAATATGTGACGTCATCAGCAGTGCATTGCGGGCGCGCGAGTTATAGTTAGCTGAACTAACTATAACGGGGGAATTTCAATGGTTTTGTACAAGTGAAAAGTCCAGCTAACTATAACACCCCTGAAACCTATGGTTTTTTCAGTGAATTTCTGAGGTTTTTTTAAATGCTAATTCCTAACTATAACGTGCCTGAAACCTATGGTTTTTTCTGTGAATATGTATATGTATATGTATATACATATACGCACAATCCTTTGTTGGCGCGGCGGCGGCAGAAAAGAAGCCCGCACACCAGGTATAGGCCAAAGTTGTTTATTTACTGCTAACACGTTTCGACCTTGTGATCTTTTTCAAAGCTGGGGAAAACATTATGGCAGTGTTCCTTATATAGTCAGGGAGACACTGTTGCATAATTCATGAACATAGGTAAAAGACTTAAGGCACTGTTACACAACCAGTGCCACTCAGTTTCATAAAAAAAACTCAACAGTCAGAAAAAAAGAATGCAAAGTAAATAAATGTTTCTTCCCTGAAATCAAAACATTATATCTCATGTAATATATAAGTGTAAAAAAACAAATGATACTGACCAAACATGGCAAAACAGAAGAAAAAACGCAAATGAAAGTGTAAAAATAGTGACATCTCAAACATGCAAGTGCATGTATATCATGATGCAACAGTCAATCCAAAAAGCGTGCCCAAATGGGAGTGTGCTATGGCGGAGTACTGGTCAAGTGACCTGGGGAACATAAGGAGACGTCTATATTCAGTGTGCGTGGGAGTGGGTGGACCTTCCAAGAGTGAGAATATATATATGAACAAGGTTCGTCGTACGGCGGAAAAGGAAGACACCCTCTCTCGATTGCAGGAATTACGGCGGATTTATTTCCAGATGGGATGGCAGTTACCATCTGGAAATAAATCTGCCATTATTCCTGCAATCGAGAGAGTGCATCTTCTTTTTCCGCCATACGGCAAACCATGTTCATATGCACCAGCATGGCTCAGCCAGATGAAAATGCACCGCCCCCAAACTAAGAGCGCCAGCGTCGACCGAGTGGGCCAGTCTGGAATTTGTATATATATATATATATATATATATATATATATATATATATATATATATATATATATATATATATATATATATATATATATATATATATATATATATATATATATATATATATATTCAATGAAAAAACCAAAGGTTTCACACATGTTATAGTTAGCTGGACATTTCACTCGTAAAAAACCAATGAAATTCCCCCGTTATAGTTAGTTCAGCTAACTATAACTCGCGCGCCCGCAATGCACTGCTGATGACGTCACATATTACATCACTCATGACATGGTCAGTGACATCACTCATGACATCACTGATGACATCTCAAATGACATCACTGATGACATCACTGATGACATCATCCTTGTGATAGAGTGGCAGACCACCTCTTCCCCTAATATAACCTTTGATACACACATTCAAAAATAGAAATTAAAATTTTAAAAACAATGGACATACCAATACCAGTTACAACAACCTATACAGTAATTCTAAGATCCACATACACATCCACTCATTCACCAACAGTCCTATACAGTCACTCATACATGTACTCACTCATCATATGTACTCATACACCTATACATCCTGTTACACAATGCCACTCATCCATAGAGGTACTTACACACATAGTCACTCATGCTAATAAAGTATCAAACATCCATTTACTTGCATATACAGTTATACACACACCACCACACTTACTTCTACGGAAACTTACACATACTTAGTCTTTTAAACAATCACTTATAGAAACACATACTTATTCATACAGGAACTCTTTCAATCTCTCACTCTCACATATACTCGATTATATACACCAATAGTCACATATACTAGTTTAAAGCATATGTAGTTACTCATAAAGACACTATTGAGACAGTCATTCACCCACTAACACACCCATACACTCACTCATCCACCCATAGAGTCCTGCACACATGCTGTCTTCAACACATACAAAGAGTGAGTCACTCATTCATGCACCTATGCACTACGTAATACCCCCACCGAACCATGCAGACACTCAGACTGATACTCATAAAACCAACTAATAACCAATATAGACACTCATGTAGCTACTCACCAACCCATGCAGCCACTTATACACAAAGTGAGAGACTGATACTGATATTTACATATTTAAACATTACTCACTAAGCCATGTATTCACTATGATACACTTAATCAGTCAGTTACACAATCAATTTTTCAAAAACAAATCATCCATTTAGACACTTATATACCCATTTATTCTTCCATCGACCTTGAGGTGTACATATATAAAACATATTTTATTTTCAGAAACACACACATTCACTGGATGATGTCATCAGTGATGTCATTTGAGATGTCATCAGTGATGTCATGAGTGATGTCACTGACCATGTCATGAGTGATGTAATATGTGACGTCATCAGCAGTGCATTGCGGGCGCGCGAGTTATAGTTAGCTGAACTAACTATAACGGGGGAATTTCATTGGTTTTTTACGAGTGAAATGTCCAGCTAACTATAACATGTGTGAAACCTTTGGTTTTTTCATTGAATTTGCAAGGTTTTTTAAATGCTAATTCCTAACTATAACGTGTGTGAAACCTATGGTTTTTTCAGTGAATTTGCAAGGTTTTTTAATGCTAATTCCTAACTATAACGTTTTTGAAACCTTTGGTTTTTTCAGTGAATTTGTACGGTTTTTTATATGCTAAGTTATGTATTTTTAATTAAAGATATTTTTTTTTATTAAAATAAAATTACTAGATATTCATTTATATATTATCTGTATCTTTTTTTTAAATAATTTTTTTTTTTTTAATTTTTTAAATTATTTTATGTCCACTTTTTTTTATATAAATTCTTGGGGTGCGCGCTCTGAGCGCGCTCCTAGTACTATTTCGTAAGTTTTTTATGAATTCCGGCGTACGTTATTTACGTACGCAAATATACTTCATGGTGCGCGCTGGGAGCGCGCACCCAGTACGTATGCGTACGTACGTACGCATGCGTGCATGCGTCCTACGCGGTTTACTTCCGCATACGCTAAAATTATGCGCAATAACGGTCGCGTATACGCGTGTTCAACGTATGCGCGCTAGGTACGCGCATATGACGTATGCACCTGCGCGCTTACGCGTTCGTGCATACGTCATCACGGGGTGCGCGCTCGGAGCTTGCGCAGTGCGCGCACCTCGGGTTTATACATAATAAAACAATATTTCTTATTGGCTATCATTACTTTCAGTTTCTAATTGTTTCAATACCACACCCAATCCCCTCATGGCAAGTCATGTGATCAAGAATCATCACTTTGGATTGGTTTGAAGTACTTTCTGTTCCAGATTCTTCCCAAACCACACCTACTCCCCTCATTATTAGTTCTGATTCCTTTGGAGAAGGAGCTATTCTGTTGTTGAGAGACAATGGCTGAACAGCAGCCTACTTCAGACAGTGACCAGGACACTCTTGAGAGGCAGAGGAACAGGAAGCAGAAAGACAGCTTTATATGGCAGTTTTTCTCTTTTCCAGAAGGTGAGAAAAAGGTAAATGCACCGAAAGTTACATGTCTACTTTGTAAAAAAGTCTTATCTCGTGGGAATCCTAACAAGAAATATTCTTTTAGCATTCACACTATGTTGAGACATGTTTACAAAATGCATCCAGTAACTTTTCGTCGAGCTTCTGGAGAAAACCCTACACCTGCTCAGCCGACGACATCAGCAGCAGCTCAGCCGAGCACATCTTCGGCAGCTCAGGGGAGCACTTCAGCTGCGATGGTGCCTTCACCTGTTTCTATACCTCTTGTTGGTCCACCTTGTTTGGCGAGGTTGTCTACACGGTGCACTGATTGCGGTTCTCTTATTTCTGTGGGGGAGACCAGTCTTGATCTCCTTCAGAGAAAATTTGATGCGCATCCGTGCACTAGGCAATAGATGTTTTTTCTTTTTTTGCGTTTTTCTCTTCCTGTTTCCCTCCATTAACTCAAGGGCTCTTTTAAGAGCCACTTATAAACTAAACCAAACAAATTTTTTTTGTAGATATTTTTTTTGAAATTTTTTTGAGGTGCGCGCACCCAAGGTTTTTTTTTTTTTTTTTTTGAGAGACTACAATTAAAAACTGAAAATGTGATTGTAGAGAAGTAGAAAAAAAGGAACCATGATATTGGTGACTTACCATACCCACTCAAAAAAATATTTATTCATTTATTTTTTTTAAAAATTGCTTTAAAAATGGTTTTAGTTTTCGTAAATTTTCTATATCAATCTGAAAAAAAAGAAAAAAGTATTAATATTTTTAATAACATTTTATAATACAGTACACAAATTTACATATTTATCAAAAAAAAATGTTGCCTTTTTTTTGCTGTTTTCAGAATATATTGCATTTCACTATAAATTGTGAAAGCAATTGCATTCATCATTTAACAGCGGGCAAAAAAAAAAATAACAATCACAAAGATTGTATTAAAAAAGCCCAGAATCTCTTCTCACTTAAACTTAACATTATAGAAATGCATAATATTCTAAAAAAATATCATCTAAAAACAATACTTATTTCTTTAAAATACCGTCTTATATTTTTGTTTCAGAAGTATAATCACAATATTATATCTCAAATAACTCCACAATACATCTGATTCCATTTCCTTTAGGCCAAATAGTAATTTTAAAATTCTTTTTTGATTAAATTTCCAATGGTAATCCAATAAAATTCTAAAGTTAAATTTGTACAGATCTCACCGATTCTCTGTAACATTTTGGTTCCCGAAAGATTTATTAATAATTTATTAAGTCCACAATAGAATTGGTTACTTTTCCGCATGGCCAAATAGTAATTTTAAAAATCTTTTTTGAAAAAATTTCCAATGGCACTCCAATAACATTCCAAAATTTGAATTGTGCAGATGTTACCAATTTTATCTAAATTTTTGGTTTTTGAAAGTTTCATAAAAAATTATAAAAGTCCACATTACAATTGGTTATCTTTCCATTAGGCCAAATGATAATTTAAAAAATCTTTTTTTTGAAAATTCCAATGGTAATCCAATAAAATGGTAAAATTGTTTTGTCCAGATTTTGCCAAGTCTCTCTAAAATTTAGGTTTCAGGAAGATTAGATAGGAATTTGCTAAATCAAAAGGCAAACGTTGCTTAAAAACCAATTGGGAATCATTACACAGTGTCCAGCCTTTTTCACATTTAAGATAAACTGTGTAATGTCCAGAAGTAACAGTAGGTCCTTCATGGAAAATTATTGCAACAGTTACAAAAGGTTTTCCTGAAATTGATAATTGCTGTCCTGTAAACTTCTTTATTAAAGTATCCAATTTTGAACCATCAGCTCTACATCGTTGCATCATTAAAATTACATACTGTCCGTATTCCTTTAAAATGAATGTTGAAAACATGTCAGATTGACACTCACCGCATTGCATGCTATGATTAGCATCTTTAACTAATTTAGCAAAAGTGACTGTTTTACTCTCTGGTAATGTCAAATAAATAAACCTTTCATTATCAACATTAGAGCCACATATATTATAACAGTTTTCACAACTATGTTCCCATTTATAAGAGAGACCAAATAAAATATCAATTGCAACTTCTTCTTCTTCCAGTACTTGAAGAAAAAACATCAAAAATTCGTGTGCATCTTGCTGTTCATTTTGAGAAAACTGTGTTCGTCCTGAACATACATCTAAAAGTTTTCTAATTTCAGTAGCACTTTCTATTTGAGTTTTATCATTACTCAGCTTTTGAAAAAGGAGACTCAGCTCAGAACAGAATCTTTTTCCCTGATTTACTATTATCTGCTCTTGCAAACTTTCCAGATAAAATGCAACAATCAGCACTACATTAGCGTAGCAGTTGACACCAGAGCTATTTTCAAAATGACATCCTACAACCTGTTCTTCTTTTTCCTTACTCTTTTTGCTTGCAATTACATCACTCCTCTTTTTTTTCCTCCTCTCTACATCTTCATTACAGATATTCTCATTTCTCCTTTTACGAGAAACTACACGTTTCTCCAATAAAGGATACTGACCTAAATGAGGAGCATAGGTTCTTCTTAATCTATTATACTCCTTTACACAATTTGCATCAGCACTAACTTTTGAGTCATCAAAGTCTATCATGAATAAACCAGATAATGTTTTCACTCGTGACAAAGCTACATAAGCCATACCTTCTTTGAACACAGTTGAACCAATGTTCACAAATGCACAATCTACAGTCAATCCTTGAGACTTGTGAATAGTTACAGCATATGCTAGAGAAAACGGAAACTGCTTCCTACGTACATATAAGTCTTTCACAAGCATGAAACGAACTGAACAATGACAAATATCTTTAACTTCTTCTATCTGATCAAATTTTATTTTTAAACATTCAATTCCATCTTTTTTCTGATAATTAATAAAACCCACAACTCTTCCCATAGCTCCATTAACTAAACCTTTTTCAACATCCAAATTTCTCCTTAAAAATACTCTACAGTTCATGCAAACATATAGATTTTTTTCTAATCCAGCTGTTTTGGAAATGTTCTTCTCTAGTGAATTCAATTTATTTTTCAGTGTGCCTGTTACTGTGACAGTAATTCTTCCATCCTCAATTTTGTCAACTGCTTCCAATTTCCTGATCTCTTCCTTTTCCAATTTCAAAAGCTCCTCATTGAATATTGAGCATTCACGTAGAGTTGGCATTAAGCAGATGACACTTTTGTTTTCTGCAATGTTCTTGTATATCTTCTCTGCAACTATTTCTTCCTTTGGAAATAAATTATGTAGCAGCCGACTCTGTAATGCTTTTTTGCCAGCTTCAGTGAGTAGTCCAATTCTGATATCTTTCAGAATACTTCCATATTCTTCATCGCTTGCTTGCCTCATATTAGTAGTAAGTTCCTTGTACTCAAAGAAGGACCAAATATTTGTATTTCCGATGCTTCCCAATGACTTCTTCGTGTCTTCATGTGTGACAGTATTAAACACTGGTTGTCCTTTAACTGGAGTAAGTTGCAAAAGATCTCCAAAAACTATGACGTGTTTTCCACCAAATAACATGTCATAGTCTGTCTTCAAAATTTGCTGCATTCTTAAATGCACAAAGGCAAGCATTAAGTTTGATACCATGCTCACCTCATCAATAATGAGAACTTGCATCTTCTTCAATACTCTTGAAACTTCCAAGGATGCTTCTCCAGTTAGCTTGTTGTATTGTATTTTGTTCTCATGCTCCACTGGTAACATTAGCAAACGATGTAAAGTGATTCCTTTTATGTTATATGCTGCTAACCCAGTTGGAGCAGTAACCACACAAGACAAAGTAGAATCCGTTTTTTGCTGTAGGTAGCTTCTGATGACTTTTATAAGGAAACTTTTCCCAGTTCTAGCTTGTCCGCTTACATACATCCTGATTGGATGAAATGATGTGCATGAGCACTCTTTTTTTTCATGTTGAAATCCGTGATCAATTTTGCTTCTGATCTCTTCATAAATTTGTTGCTGCTCTTCATTCAGTTGTCTTTCCAAATTTTGTAAGTCTATAAATTCTTCTTGAGCTTGATTCATAGCCGTTTCCACTTCATTCATGGCTATTGATGCTTCATTTTCAACGATTGGTTGTCCTAGGGGATCTTGACTGAGTGTTCCTGAACTTTGGCTGTCTTGAGAACTGTCTCTAGCTACTTCTGCTGCAATTGTAGTTTCCTGTTCAATTTCTTCATTTAACATTTGCAGATAAGTTGTGAATGTACTGCATTGTATGCTGTCTTTGCAAGCATTAAAAGAATCTTCATAGCTTTGAAATTCTCCCAGTAGTTCGTCCTCTGAACGCCATGGTTTAAACAGCTGTAAAAGAGCCAAGTAGTAAAATTCCTTTTTGTCAGTAGTGTCGCAACTCAGCTTCCTGTGATTTATCAAACTTCCTTTTGTTTGCTTCACCAAACATCCTTCCTCACCAATGACTTTATATTTTCCATTGTTGATGTCTTCTGCGGCTTTCCGTGAATAAATGTAGTTCTGCAGCACTTCATAGAGACACATGTTCTCCAGATGTTGACTTCTTTTTGGATAATATGTGTCCAACATGTTTGATTTCAAAATATCTGTACTTTGTGGGTCATTCTCGGCCAAATATTAAATTTCTCCAACAGATTTCAGTACCCGATTTCTCATTGCTGCAAGGCCTAAACTTGCCCAAATTATTCTTCTTGATTTCGAGTAGAGACTTGCAGAAGATAACCTATCTGAACATTCATAGGATCCAATTTCTCGATGCGATAACATCTTCAAACTGAAACTGTACAGCTTCTTACTGACAGTCTTCTCGTGAGAAATCTCTTCCCACATTTCCTTCAATTCTGTTTTTTCTGATTTCGTAATGTAAGACGTTACATATCGAGCAACAGCAATGGAATTGTCAGCTACATACTGTATATCCATGTTAGCGTTCCACATGGATAAAATGACTGGGTTGTAGTCATTTATATTTTTTGATTCTTCTTTTCTTTTTAGGTTGTAGGTATTCTTAGGTGATTTTCTTGTGATAGTATGTCTCACAGCTGACATAAAACTGTTTACTCTTCCATTTGAAAGAACAGGTCTAGGAAATCCAAATCGACATTTAGTGTAGTATTTATCTTTGCACTTGTATTTCCGTCGACAGTACTTTCCACACCGATGACTTTGGAAACGTAAAACTTGCTCCTTTAACTTTTTCTCTTCTGTGCTTTTTGGTATAGCACATGTTGCATATTCTTCAATGTAAGATAACACTGCTTCATCAGTATCTGTTCCAAACTTTGGGGCATCCTTGATCCACAACAGCATATGAATATGAGGAGCACCTCTTGCCTGGTACTCTTTTCTCCAAAAGAAATCTACTACTTCTCCAAGAGGTGGATTTTTTTTATTGCAGATGAAGGACATCATAGCCTCAAATCTATGATTGAAATATCTGCAAACATTAACTGGATCCAATGAGCACAGTTCTCCTGCTGTCTTGTATTCGATGTTTTTAATGTTTGAATTTGCCTCTCGTAGAAAATCCAGTAAATCATCCCAAGCGTACTCGGCACAGCTTAGGGTAACGAACCATGTTGGTGTTCCTAAATTCCGTAACATGCATTTTAATTCACCATGGCGTCGGTACCAATATTCATTTGTCCCACGCTGACAAGCCATCAGATTGATCAGTTGTGTTTCCAAATGATCATCTCGGTGCTGCACTTTCTCCATAAAATCCTTAGCAGACACATTTTGTAAATGTACTCCACTTTTTAAAATGTGATTTACTGCATAAGACAGTGCAGACAAATCGCTTTCAAATAAAAGATGGAACAAATAAGGAATACTTTGTCGAAATCTGGGATCTTCAGCATATAGTCTTGTAGTCCGATACTCAGAAGCTGGAATCTGTTCCGGACGTTCATCATATCGTCCTCCTTTTCCTTTAGGAAACAGCTGGGGAAAACATCGAGCTTCCAAGCTCTCCTCCCATACACTCACGGGAGTTCCTTTTGCTTTCTTCATCTGAAAGAGATCAATATTGTCTCCCATAACTTCTTTTGAATGAAGAGGATGTATGCTAAAATGTTCATAAATTTCTTCTTCCTTTGACTTGTCCACTTTTTCAATTTGTCCAGTTGGTGTTTCTGTGTCTTCTTGTAAATCTTCTTCTTCTATATAAATTGATTCATACCATTTGTTATTCCTTTTCAAATACAAATTTGCTCTTTGTACTTTCCGCACATCTACCAGCTCCTGCCAAATCTTCTTATTCTTTGTAGGTACACCATTAACCAGAATAATTAATGGTTCAGTTTCCAAAGTATCTGCATCAATAGTTTCCATATTGTTTTTCAAATCCAAGGGCAAATACACCACTCTACCTTTTAAACCTCTCAGTAAATCTGAAGGAGGTAATTTACCAGTTTTGGGCTCCATACGTACTATGGTCTGGAACGGATGAACACATTGAATGAGTATAGACTCATATGTATTTAATTCAGAAAGTTCAGCAGGAATAGCATCCAATTCTAAATTATTATGTACAGCTCTGGTCGGCATTCTATTTTCCTCTAACTTGTTGTAACAGTATTTACAAATACGCTGATCTTCACCCAAATCAAAACAATTTTCAAGAAATATATATGTGGCAAAATCCTTCCACTTATAATTATCTTCATTTTCACTCTTTCTGTAGAGATCAACATTCCTAGTTTGTTTTCTATAATGAGTTCTGCGGCAACAAATACAAGTAAAATTTGGTCTTTCATTAGAGATTATTGCAAATTTTGTTATATGATCATTAAATGTGTTACTTACAGAGGGTTCTACATTCTCTTCCACTTCTTCCTCATTTACTGTGTCCTTCTCTGCACTGTTTTGTTCAGGACCAAAGTAACAAAACTGAATTTCATCAACAACCTTCTCTACATCTGATACCGTTCCTCGGAACAGAGCCCTATTCAATTCATTTAACTTTATTGCTGGACTTTTGGCAAAATACAACCGTCTCACAAACTTTCTCATTTCAGTATGATGAACAGCCAGCATCCTAAAATGATGGAAAACACTATTACACACTTTTCTAGATAGACAAGCCAGAGAATGACCCTGCAAACCAGTATTCTCTCTCACTCTGCATGGATCCAGACTTTGAAGCACCTTAATCTTCTGTTTTATACTTTTTTTACTGTATTCTCTTAGAAACTCACGAAATTTGTCAATAGATTCCTGACGCACAGTGCAAATACTACAACAATTCCAAGTGTACACTGGGGTTTTAGGACGTCTCCCCATAGCCTCATCCGCCATCACTTGTGCCTCGAGAGACACGTGCACTCCACGTTAGCCATTTTTGCAGAGGAAAACTCCCTACTCCATCCCTCGCAATCTGGTTTCAGGGCTGGTTTCTCGACGGAGACCGCCCTGTTAGGTGTCACTGAAAATATCAGAAAACTTCTTGACCAAGGCCAGACGGTAGCACTTGTGCTATTGGATCTAAGTGCGGCGTTCGATACCATCTCCCACGAAACGCTTATTAGAGAACTGCACACAAATGGTATAAGAGGAAAGGCTCTGGAGTGGATTAAATCCTTCCTGGCAAACAGAACCTTTCAGATCGCATCAGCACAGGCCGAGTCAGACACCTTACCTGCAGATCATGGAGTGCCGCAGGGGTCCATCTTGAGCCCTCTGTTTTTTAACATCTATCTCAAACCTCTGGTAGAACTTGTTGAAAAGCTAGGGCTAACGCTTATGAACTACGCCGATGACACCCAAATCATTTTTTCCCTGTCGAATTCTTGTCCCCACTCCCCGTCGTTACTCAAGGAAGGATTACTAAAAATATTGAACTGGATGACAGCAAACCAGTTAAAACTGAACGGCGACAAGACGGAAATTCTGATTTTGGGAAAAGACAAAGATCTCTGGAACCCCGCGCATTGGCCAGAACAGATGGGCATCCTTCCTACCCCGGTGTCCCATGCTCGAAATCTGGGCTTTGTATTAGACAACGCCTTATCCATGGACAAACAGGCCAGTAAAGTTACTGGTTTGTGTCTCACCATAGCCAGATGGTTGAGGAAAATCCTGTGGATGCTGCCTATGTCAACACAGAAGACCGTAGTCAATGCCCTTATTACATCAAGGCTTGACTACGGCAACATCCTATATTTAGGCGCCAATAAATCTGTCATTGGACGACTACAAGTAGCGCAAAACGCTGCGGTCAGACTCCTGTGTAAGATTCCTAGGAACGCTGGAGTCTCGAACCATCGCCGGGACCTTCATTGGCTCAGGATAGAGAACAGAGTTCGTTTCAAGGCCTTGAACTACATGTTCAAAATAAAAACAGGAGGAGCCCCAAAATACCTCCAATCCCTTGCTTGCCTTTACACGCCAAAGAGAAACCTCCGGTCCCAGACAGCAGCATGCTTCTGTATACCAAGGTTTAAACGTGCAAGATCAGGGGGCAGATCTTTTGCCTACCTTGGACCCTCCTTGTGGAACACGCTTCCACTAGGCATTCGGAAGGAAGATAACTATTATAGCTTTAGAAAGCTTGTAAAGACCTGGCTGTACGAACAATAAACACCTTAAATTCTCCCTCCGTTTCTGTCTCTTGTTCTAGCTGTGTCTAGGCGCCGGGAAACCCTTCTTGGGTAGCTGTTGCGCCCTATAAATTGACAAAATAAATAAATAAATAAATACCTCATCTCTTGGAACCATTATCTCCTTCTCCATTATGCAACCATTTGTCACTTCGTAACCACGACCTCTGGTGTCAACTGCATGCAGCAAACTATTACTTTGAAAATAGCTCTCTTCATTAAAAAAAGGTTCACTACTTGAACTATGCATCCACTTTCCTAAAAACACTTTACAAAAGTTTGTTCTGTTCACTACTCTTTTCCTTTTGCTATGTGATTTCAGTACATTAACCATTTTGTCTAATGTACGCATCCTATTCAAAATTAAAATGAATAGTTTCCTTTTTAATTCTAATGCCTTTGCTGCAATGACTTCAATTTCTTTTTTTCTTTTATAAAACTTACTCTTTTGCTTATATTTCTTCACATCCTTTATCAAATTGGACATAACTCTTCTCTGAAACATTTTTCTACGTATCTCTTTAAACGCTGTTTTTCTGTTTATGTAAATCTTTTCAGTTGCAGAAGGTATATTTGCATTAACTAAATTCTCAATTTTTTCCTGTCCTTTTCTTTTCAAAACATTCTTTCCAGTACAGACATTTTGTACATTTTTCCTTCTTTTGAATATATTTTTAAGAAATTGTTTTTTCTGCTTACCAGAAGATTTTTTCTTTTTCCCAACATGAGCATCTTCTACTAACTTTGGTCCTCCAGTTGTCTTCAAATATACGTTTTTTTTCTGGGTTTTTTTAACTCTGGATTTTGTAGGCATCTTAAATTTTGTTCACTGCTCTTCAGCAATACCTGAAAAAAAAAAAAAAAAATCCTTTATTTTATTTAAATATATTACTACATTTCTTTTCACATTAGTCACAAAACGAAATTTCTTTGCCAATTTGAAAGCACACTTACTGCTCTTTTTTTTTGGCAAGTGATAATCACTTTTACAGACTGACACATTATAAATCCACTTTTCAGATTTTTTTAAAAGCACATGTCCAAACTGCTTTTTCAGACCACCACCATGTGTATCCTGGGTGACTGCCTACACTCCAGCAAGGGCAACCAGCCTTAGTGATGCTGAATGTATTTGCATTACAGACTGAAACCTCAAACCCCACTCGCTTGTGAATACTGTGCATGATTATACATGGAAAGGAGCTGGGTGTGTGCTAAGAGTCTGCTTCTGCACCAAAAAATCGTTCCCCCTTTTTCCTACTAATGCAACTGTGAAATCACCAGAGAAAAACGCAATAAATCTCTGCCTGTAATTCCTATTTGCACACAGAGTCATGTTTTCACATTAGTCACAAAACGAAATTTCTTTGCCAATTTGAAAGCACACTTACTGCTCTTTTTTTTTGGCAAGTGATAATCACTTTTACAGACTGACACATTATAAATCCACTTTTCAAATTTTTTTAAAAGCACATGTCCAAACTGCTTTTTCAGACCACCACCATGTGTATCCTGGGTGACTGCCTACACTCCAGCAAGGGCAACCAGCCTTAGTGATGCTGAATGTATTTGCATTACAGACTGAAACCTCAAACCCCACTCGCTTGTGAATACTGTGCATGATTATACATGGAAAGGAGCTGGGTGTGTGCTAAGAGTCTGCTTCTGCACCAAAAAATCGCTCCCCCTTTTTCCTACTAATGCAACTGTGAAATCACCAGAGCAAAACGCAATAAATCTCTGCCTGTAATTCCTATTTGCACACAGAGTCATGTTTTCACATTAGTCACAAAACGAAATTTCTTTGCCAATTTGAAAGCACACTTACTGCTCTTTTTTTTTGACAAGTAATAATCACTTTTACAGACTGACACATTATGAATCCACTTTTCAGATTTTTTAAAAAGCCCATGTCCAGACTGCTTTTTCAGACCACCACCATGTGTATCCTGGGTGACTGCCTACACTCCAGCAAGGGCAACCAGCCTTAGTGATGCTGAATGTATTTGCATTATAGACTGAAACCTCAAACCCCACTCGCTTGTGAATACTGTGCATGATTATACATGGAAAGGAGCTGGGTGTGTGCTAAGAGTCTGCTTCTGCACCAAAAAATCGCTCCCCCTTTTTCCTACTAATGCAACTGTGAAATCACCTGAGCAAAACGCAATAAATCTCTGCCTGTAATTCCTATTTGCACACAGAGTCATGTTTTTACATTAGTCACAAAACGAAATTTCTTTGCCAATTTGAAAGCACACTTACTGCTCTTTTTTTTTGACAAGTAATAATCACTTTTACAGACTGACACATTATGAATCCACTTTTCAGATTTTTTAAAAAGCCCATGTCCAGACTGCTTTTTCAGACCACCACCATGTGTATCCTGGGTGACTGCCTACTCTCCAGCAAGGGCAACCAGCCTTAGTGATGCTGAATGTATTTGCATTATAGACTGAAACCTCAAACCCCACTCGCTTGTGAATACTGTGCATGATTATACATGGAAAGGAGCTGGGTGTGTGCTAAGAATCTGCTTCTGCACCAAAAAATCGCTCCCCCTTTTTCCTACTAATGCAACTGTGAAATCACCTGAGCAAAACGCAATAAATCTCTGCCTGTAATTCCTATTTGCACACAGAGTCATGTTTTTACATTAGTCACAAAACGAAATTTCTTTGCCAATTTGAAAGCACACTTACTGCTCTTTTTTTTTGACAAGTAATAATCACTTTTACAGACTGACACATTATGAATCCACTTTTCAGATTTTTTAAAAAGCCCATGTCCAGACTGCTTTTTCAGACCACCACCATGTGTATCCTGGGTGACTGCCTACACTCCATCAAGGGCAACCAGCCTTAGTGATGCTGAATGTATTTGCATTACAGACTGAAACCTCAAACCCCACTCGCTTGTGAATACTGTGCATGATTATACATGGAAAGGAGCTGGGTGTGTGCTAAGAGTCTGCTTCTGCACCAAAAAAACGCTCCCCCTTTTTCCTACTAATGCAACTGTGAAATCAGCAGAGCAAAACGCAATAAATCTCTGCCTGTAATTCCTATTTGCACACAGAGTCATGTTTTCACATTAGTCACAAAACGAAATTTCTTTGCCAATTTGAAAGCACACTTACTGCTCTTTTTTTTTGACAAGTAATAATCACTTTTACAGACTGACACATTATGAATCCACTTTTCAGATTTTTTAAAAAGCCCATGTCCAGACTGCTTTTTCAGACCACCATCATGTGTATCCTGGGTGACTGCCTACACTCCAGCAAGGGAAACCAGCCTTAGTGATGCTGAATGTATTTGCATTATAGACTGAAACCTCAAACCCCACTCGCTTGTGAATACTGTGCATGATTATACATGGAAAGGAGCTGGGTGTGTGCTAAGAGTCTGCTTCTGCACCAAAAAAACGCTCCCCCTTTTTCCTACTAATGCAACTGTGAAATCACCAGAGCAAAACGCAATAAATCTCTGCCTGTAATTCCTATTTGCACACAGAGTCATGTTTTCACATTAGTCACAAAACGAAATTTCTTTGCCAATTTGAAAGCACACTTACTGCTCTTTTTTTTTTACAAGTAATAATCACTTTTACAGACTGACACATTATGAATCCACTTTTCAGATTTTTTAAAAAGCCCATGTCCAGACTGCTTTTTCAGACCACCACCATGTGTATCCTGGGTGACTGCCTACACTCCAGCAAGGGCAACCAGCCTTAGTGATGCTGAATGTATTTGCATTACAGACTGAAACCTCAAACCCCACTCGCTTGTGAATACTGTGCATGATTATACATGGAAAGGAGCTGGGTGTGTGCTAAGAGTCTGCTTCTGCACCAAAAAAACGCTCCCCCTTTTTCCTACTAATGCAACTGTGAAATCACCAGAGCAAAACGCAATAAATCTCTGCCTGTAATTCCTATTTGCACACAGAGTCATGTTTTCACATTAGTCACAAAACGAAATTTCTTTGCCATTTTGAAAGCACACTTACTGCTCTTTTTTTTTGACAAGTAATAATCACTTTTACAGACTGACACATTATGAATCCACTTTTCAGATTTTTTCAAAAGCCCATGTCCAGACTGCTTTTTCAGACCACCACCATGTGTATCCTGGGTGACTGCCTACACTCCAGCAAGGGCAACCAGCCTTAGTGATGCTGAATGTATTTGCATTACAGACTGAAACCTCAAACCCCACTCGCTTGTGAATACTGTGCATGATTATACATGGAATGGAGCTGGGTGTGTGCTAAGAGTCTGCTTCTGCACCAAAAAATCGCTCCCCCTTTTTCCTACTAATGCAAATATAAAATTACCAGAGTTGTACACAATAAATCTCTGCCTATATTTCCCAACATGTGTAACCTGGGTGACTGCCTACATTCCACCAAGGGCAACCAGCCTTAGTGATGCTGAATGTATTTGCATTACTGAGTCCAACCTCAAACCCTTAAACTATTCTTTTTTTATACCAATACACCTTAATTTATCGTGAAAACATAGTCCATATTATTTTACATGTTCCTCACATTTAAATTTCTCCCAAAACAGAAAATAATAAACACAACTTCAACAAAAAGAATTACATTTCTATTATTCATTTCTTAATTTACCATATACATCTCCTCTCAAACTCTAACCTCACCTTTAAAATTAGTTAGTTGTGATAGAAATGTGGCACTCAAACAGCAGATTATCAGAGCCAGGATCTCTGTTCTCTACACCTCTCTCCTCTCAGCAGAACCAGATAATGGCAAAGTTTCCCTCTATTTTTCCACACATATACATGTAAGTTTCAAATCTCAGTGCTTCCCCCTTTTTTTCAAATGTAATCACACATTTCTATTGGTTGAAAACCAACCCTTTTCCAAAAGTACCCTTCCCCCAACTTGACTTCTGCCTAGTACCCTTCCCCCAACTTGACTTCTGCCTGCTACCATAGCAACAGCTCATGGAACACTGCTGTGTGGAGTTAGGTCAGAAGTTCGCCAAACAATGTTTCAATTCCACAGAGCAAGAGTGCTTGACTTTTCAAACCTTACAGCAAATCTATAGTACTGTTCTTTGGTAACACATTTTTCTGTACCAATACAAAACATGCTTCTATAAATTTACACATACAGCCTAGTTTTTAGCGTAGAATGGTATGAAACAGCCAATCAGTTCTTTTTTTTTATAAAAAAATATGTATGCCTCCATTTCCAAACTGTCTTTCATTTCTTTTTCCCATTCTACTGAATTA
This sequence comes from Triturus cristatus, assembly GCF_964204655.1. Lineage (NCBI taxonomy): Eukaryota > Metazoa > Chordata > Amphibia > Caudata > Salamandridae > Triturus > Triturus cristatus. Next base: position 519,411,638 of record NC_140588.1, read on the forward strand.
CACCTCCTGAGTGCATCCAGATCTCCTTTGAAGATGTTCACAGTGTGGATTATAGGACACAGCTATGTCTTCCGGACTGAAAAATTTGCAGAGAAAAGAGGTATGGTGAGAGACCTTGCTTTGCCAAATGTAGACATCAAATGGATTGGTCAGAGAGGGTTAAAGTGGCACCAATTAATGCCTTTGGTGAAAACCTTTCTACATCTCCCACAGCCTAACCTTATTATTGTGCACTGTGGTGGTAATGATCTAGGCACTTTAACTGGGGTAGGTCTGGAAATGCTTATTAAGGACACCTTTGTGCAATTGATGTCGCTTTTTCCACAAACTGCCTTTGTATATTCTAATATATGCCAAAGGCAAAAGTGGAACTGGTCCAACCAATTTTGTCCGCAGATTGACAAAGCAAGGAAGCACGTCAACAAATCTATTTCTGCTTTCCTCAGAGACTATGGTATGGGTTCCATTTACCACAACAACTTGCGTTACGACATGCATTTATAGAGGAGATGGTGTGCACTTCACTGATGAAGGCAACAGAGTCTTCCTCTTGAACCTTAGACTCTGCATCGGTACTTACTTGTAGGTACCAAAAAACAAACAATAAACACAAGGGCTCTTTTTAGAGCCACCTTATATCTAAACACTTAAATGCGATTTTTTTTAAATTTGTTTAATAAAGTTTTTTTCCGGGTGCGCGCTGGGTGCGAGCACTCGGCGATATTTTTTAACAAAATATGAATCTTTTTTTTTGCCCTACATGGTCCTACTTTGACCCCCTTACAATGCCTACTGGGTCAATTTCTACCCACTCTGCCCCCTTTTCAAGTTCTCCCCCTTTGTTTATCACCCCCTCTTTATGCGATAGACAAAATGGCGGCCGCCGCTTCCTGATTTCCACCGATTCGAATGTTTACTAAGATCTAACAACCAATCAGAATTGCGCTCGCGCACGGCGAGGTGCGCGCACCCAGCGCGCACGGAGCGCGCTTACAGATATATATATTGATTTAAAGGCTATTTTCTCATAATCTACTGAACAGATTTACACCAAACCTACAAAAGGCACTTCCTTGACCTGAGGACTACCTCTCTGCCAAATTTCTAGTAATTCTGTTCAGCCGTTCGGGCTGTAGCTGTGTCTAAAGGTCCTATGGAAAAATGCATGGGAAAAACGCGTTTTGGGACCCCCCTTTTATCTCAGCCCCCGCTTGACGAATCCCCCCGAGACTTTCAGGGTAGGAGCGGAGCGTAGCGCCCCACCTATTTTGAAATATTCGCGAGGATTCGTCGACCGGCGCCAAAGTTATTCAAAATAGAATGTTGCGGATTTCCTATGGAAACGTGGTCCTAACTATAACTACCTACTGGCGACCGCCAGTAGGTAATATATATGTATATACAAATTCACTGAAAAAACCATAGGTTTCACACACGTTATAGTTAGGAATTAGCATTTAAAAAACCTTAGAAATTCAATGAAAAAACCAAAGGTTTCACACATGTTATAGTTAGCTGGACATTTCACTCGTAAAAAACCAATGAAATTTCCCCGTTATAGTTAGTTCAGCTAACTATAACTCGCGCGCCCGCAATGCACTACTGATGATGTCACATATTACATCACTCATGACATGGTCACTGACATCACTCATGACATCACTGATGACATCTCAAATGACATCACTGATGACATCACTGATGACATCATCCTTGTGATTGTGTGTTTTTCTGAAAATTAAATATGTTTTATATTTATGTATATCTCAAGGTCAATGGAAGAATAAATTGGTATTTTTAGTGTAACTGACTGATTAAGTGTATCATAGTGAATAAATGGCTTACTGAGTAATCTTTAAATATGAAAATATCTGTATCAGTTTCTTACTTTGTGTATAAGTGGCTGCATGGGTTGGTGAGTAGCTACATGAGTGTCTATATAGGTTATTAGTTGGTTTTTTGTCAGTATGAGTGTCTGAGTGTCTGTATGGTTCGGTGGGGGGTATTACGTAGTGCATAGGTGCATGAATGAGTGACTCACTGTTTGTATGTGTTGAAGACAGCATGTGTGCAGGACTGTATGGGTGGATGAGTGTGTGCATGGGTGTGTTAGTGAGTGAATGACTGTCTCAATAGTGTCTCCATGAGTAACTACATATGTTTTTAACTAGTATATGTGACTATTGGTGTATATAAGTGAGTATATGTGAGAGTGAGAGATTGAAAGAGTTCCTGTATGAATAAGTATGTGTTTCTATAAGTGATTGTTTAAAAGACTAAGTATGTGTAAGTTTCTGTAGAAGTAGGTGTGGTGGTGTGTGTATAACTGTATATGCAAGTAAATGGATGTTTGATTCTTTATTAGCATGAGTAACTATGTGTGTGAGTAACTCTATGGATGAGTGGCGTTGTGTAACAGGATGTATAGGTGTATGAATACATATGATGAGTGAGTACATGTATGAGTGACTGTAGAGGACTGTTGGTGAATGAGTGGATGTGTATGTGGTTCTTCGAATTACTGAATAGGTTGTTGTAACTGATATTGATATGTTCATTATTTTGTACATTTTAGTTTCTATTTTTGAATGTGTGTATTAAAGGTTATATCATGAGTGATGTCAGTGACCATGTCATGAGTGATGTAATATGTGACGTCATCAGTAGTGCATTGCGGGCGCGCGAGTTATAGTTAGCTGAACTAACTATAACGGGGAAATTTCATTGGTTTTTTACGAGTGAAATGTCCAGCTAACTATAACATGTGTGAAACCTTTGGTTTTTTCATTGAATTTCTAAGGTTTTTTAAATGCTAATTCCTAACTATAACATGTGTGAAACGGGGGAAAGGAACGTACCAAGTAGGCGATTACAACAGAAACCTATGGTTTTTTCAGTGAATTTGTAAGGTTTTTTAAATGCTAATCCCTAACTATAACATGTTTGAAACCTATTGTTTTTTCAGTGAATTTGCAAGGTTTTTAAAATGCTAATTTCTAACTATAACGTGTGTGAAACCCATGTTTTTTTCAGTGAATTTGTACGGATTTTTAAATGCAAATTTTTTTTGTCATTTTTTGTAAGCCTTTGTATAAAATAATATATGTACTATATCCTGCATTATGGAAAGTTTTTTTTTTTTTTAATGCATTTTTTTCCGTGCGCGTACGGTAAGCTGACGGTACGCGCTTCGTACGTCATAAGTACGGTGCGCGTACGTGATACGTGCGTGACGTACGCGTACACCCGGAAGCAACGTCGCGGTTACGCAGGGGCGTGTAATGCGCATGCGCGATACGCAATACGTGCGTGACGTACGCGTACACCCGGAAGCAACGTCACGGTTACGCAGGGGCGTGTAATGCGCATGCACGAGTGTGACGTACGTACTTCGTAAGCGCACCGTAAGCGTCACGTGCGCGCACGGCAGGTCATGTGACTTACAAAGAACACTTTTTATTGGTTGAAATTACTTTCACTTCCAGAAACTTCCCACACCACACCCATTCCCCTCATTACTGCTTGAAAGAACACTTTTCATTGGTTGAAACTACTTTCAGTTCCAGATTCTTCCCACACCACACCCATTCCCCTCATTTCTGCTTGTGATTCTCTAGGAGCAGGAGCTGGATTGACATTGGGATACAATGGCAGAACAGCAGACCTCTTCTGAGAGTGAGGCTAGCAGCACCACCATGATCCAGAGAAGGAGGAAACAAAAGACTTCTTTTGTATGGGAGTATTTCACTTTTCCAGAGGGGGAGAAAAAGGTGAATGCTCAATTGGTCACTTGCATACTTTGTGGTCGTGTTTTATCAAGAGGAAATCCAAGGAAGAAATATTCCTTTGGAAATCACTCTATGAAGAGACACCTCCAGGACAGACACCCAAGGACCTTTGCTCGACATACTGGAGAAAACTCTTCAGTAAGTCACCAGAGCCCAGCCTCAGATGCTCAGCCGAGTACATCATCGGCAGCTCAGCTGAGCCCTTCCTCTGATGTTGGAGCATCACCTTCTTCTTTTCCTGTGGACATCAACCCTCGATTTGGGAGGGTTGAAATGAGGTGTACAAGATGTGGTGGTCTTATTGTTTTTGGGGAGATCAGTCTTACCCTTATTAACAATAAGATAGACCAGCATGTTTGTAGACGCTCATAATACTCCCATTCTTTCTTTCCTCCATCCCTGTATGAACCCAACGGCTCTTATAAGAGCCAACCTTACCTCTCAACTTTTTTTTATTTTTTCTTTGAAACTTTTTTTTTTTTTTTTTTTACCGTACGCGTATTTTTTTTTTTTTTTTTTTTTTAAAACACTAAAAATCAATTACCACATCTCAAGATCCTTGAGAAATTAATAACTAATATTTAAAAATCTTTTTGAGATAAAGTGGAAGAAAGAGACCTTCTAATTTCTCACTTACCTGTCCCACCCAACAATTTAATTTATAATTAAAATGTAATTGTATCACTTTTACAGACTGACACATTATGAATCCACTTTTCAGATTTTTTTAAAATCACATGTCCAAACTGCTTTTTCAGACCACCACCATGTGTAACCTGGGTGACTGCCTACATTCCAGCAAGGGCAACCAGCCTTAGTGATGCTGAATGTATTTGCATTACTGACTGAAACCTCAAACCCCACTCGCTTGTAAATACTGTGCATGATTCCACATGGTAAGCAGCTGGGTGTGTGCTAAGAGTCTGCTTCTGCACCAAAAAATGGCTCCCCCTTTCCATCTAATGCAACTGTGAAATCACCAGAGCAATACGCAATAAATCTCTGCCTATAATTCCTCTTTGCACACAGTCATGTTTTCACATTAGTCACAAAACGAAATTTCTTTGCCAATTTGAAAGCACACTTACTGCTCTTTTTTTTGACAAGTGATAATCACTTTTACAGACTGACACATTATGAATCCACTTTTCAGATTTTTTTAAAAGCACATGTCCAAACTGCTTTTTCAGACCACCACCATGTGTAACCTGGGTGACTGCCTACATTCCAGCAAGGGCAACCAGCCTTAGTGATGCTGAATGTATTTGCATTACTGACTGAAACCTCAAACCCCACTCGCTTGTAAATACTGTGCATGATTCAACATGGTAAGCAGCTGGGTGTGTGCTAAGAGTCTGCTTCTGCACCAAAAAATGGCTCCCCTTTCCATCTAATGCAACTGTGAAATCACCAGAGCAATACGCAATAAATCTCTGCCTATAATTCCTCTTTGCACACAGAGTCATGTTTTCACATTAGTCACAAAACGAAATTTCTTTGCCAATTTGAAAGCACACTTACTGCTCTTTTTTTGACAAGTGATAATCACTTTTACAGACTGACACATTATGAATCCACTTTTCAGATTTTTTTAAAAGCACATGTCCAAACTCCTTTTTCAGACCACCACCATGTGTAACCTGGGTGACTGCCTACATTCCAGCAAGGGCAACCAGCCTTAGTGATGCTGAATGTATTTGCATTACTGACTTAAACCTCAAACCCCACTCGCTTGCAAATACTGTGCATGATTCAACATGGTAAGCAGCTGGGTGTGTGCTAAGAGTCTGCTTCTGCACCAAAAAATGGCTCCCCCTTTCCATCTAATGCAACTGTGAAATCACCAGAGCAATACGCAATAAATCTCTGCCTATAATTCCTCTTTGCACACAGAGTCATGTTTTCACATTAGTCACAAAACGAAATTTCTTTGCCAATTTGAAAGCACACTTACTGCTCTTTTTTTTGACAAGTGATAATCACTTTTACAGACTGACACATTATGAATCCACTTTTCAGATTTTTTTAAAAGCACATGTCCAACCTGCTTTTTCAGACCACCACCATGTGTAACCTGGGTGACTGCCTACATTCCAGCAAGGGCAACCAGCCTTAGTGATGCTGAATGTATTTGCATTACTGACTGAAACCTCAAACCCCACTCGCTTGTAAATACTGTGCATGATTCAACATGGTAAGCAGCTGGGTGTGTGCTAAGAGTCTGCTTCTGCACCAAAAAATGGCTCCCCCTTTCCATGTAATGCAACTGTGAAATCACCAGAGCAACACGCAATAAATCTCTGCCTATAATTCCTCTTTGCACACAGAGTCATGTTTTCACATTAGTCACAAAACGAAATTTCTTTGCCAATTTGAAATCACACTTACTGCTCTTTTTTTTGACAAGTGATAATCACTTTTACAGACTGACACATTATGAATCCACTTTTCAGATTTTTTAAAAGCACATGTCCAAACTGCTTTTTCAGACCACCACCATGTGTAACCTGGGTGACTGCCTACATTCCAGCAAGGGCAACCAGCCTTAGTGATGCTGAATGTATTTGCATTACTGACTGAAACCTCAAACCCCACTTGCTTGTAAATACTGTGCATGATTCAACATGGTAAGCAGCTGGGTGTGTGCTAAGAGTCTGCTTCTGCACCAAAAAATGGCTCCCCCTTTCCATCTAATGCAACTGTGAAATCACCAGAGCAATATGCAATAAATCTCTGCCTATAATTCCTCTTTGCACACAGAGTCATGTTTTCACATTAGTCACAAAACGAAATTTCTTTGCCAATTTGAAAGCACACTTACTGCTCTTTTTTTTGACAAGTGATAATCACTTTTACAGACTGACACATTATGAATCCACTTTTCAGATTTTTTTAATTGCACATGTCCAAACTGCTTTTTCAGACCACCACCATGTGTAACCTGGGTGACTGCCTACATTCCAGCAAGGGCAACCACCCTTAGTGATGCTGAATGTATTTGCATTACTGACTGAAACCTCAAACCCCACTCGCTTGCAAATACTGTGCATGATTCAACATGGTAAGCAGCTGGGTGTGTGCTAAGAGTCTGCTTCTGCACCAAAAAATGGCTCCCCCTTTCCATGTAATGCAACTGTGAAATCACCAGAGCATCACGCAATAAATCTCTGCCTATAATTCCTCTTTGCACACAGAGTCATGTTTTCACATTAGTCACAAAACAAAATTTCTTTGCCAATTTGAAAGCACACTTACTGCTCTTTTTTTTGACAAGTCATAATCACTTTTACAGACTGACACATTATGAATCCACATTTCAGATTTTTTTAAAAGCACATGTCCAACCTGCTTTTTCAGACCACCACCATGTGTAACCTGGGTGACTGCCTACATTCCAGCAAGGGCAACCAGCCTTAGTGATGCTGAATGTATTTGCATTACTGACTGAAACCTCAAACCCCACTCGCTTGTAAATACTGTGCATGATTCAACATGGTAAGCAGCTGGGTGTGTGCTAAGAGTCTGCTTCTGCACCAAAAAATGGCTCCCCCTTTCCATGTAATGCAACTGTGAAATCACCAGAGCAACACGCAATAAATCTCTGCCTATAATTCCTCTTTGCACACAGAGTCATGTTTTCACATTAGTCACAAAACGAAATTTCTTTGCCAATTTGAAAGCACACTTACTGCTCTTTTTTTTGACAAGTGATAATCACTTTTACAGACTGACACATTATGAATCCACTTTTCAGATTTTTTTAATTGCACATGTCCAAACTGCTTTTTCAGACCACCACCATGTGTAACCTGGGTGACTGCCTACATTCCAGCAAGGGCAACCAGCCTTAGTGATGCTGAATGTATTTGCATTACTGAGTCCAACCTCAAACCCTTAAACTATTCTTTTTTTATACCAGTACACCTTAATTTATCGTGAAAACATAGTCCATATTATTTTACATGTTCCTCACATTTAAATTTCTCCCAAAACAGAAAATGATAAACACAACTTCAACAAAAGGAATTCCATTTCTATTATTCATTTCTTAATTTACCATATACATCCCCTCTCAAACTCTAAACTCACCTTTAAAATTAGTTAGCTGTGAAAGAAATGTGGCACTCAAACAGCAGATTATCAGAGCCAGGATCTCTTTTCTTTACACCTCTCTCCTATTCTCTTTCTATTGGTTGAAAACCAACCCTTTTCCAAAAGTACCCTTCCCCCAACTTGACTTCTGCCTAGTACCCTTCCCCCAACTTGACTTCTGCCTGCTACCATAGCAACAGCTCATGGAACACTGCTGTGTGGAGTTAGGTCAGAAGTTCGCCAAACAATGTTTCAATTCCACAGAGCAAGAGTGCTTGACTTTTCAAACCTAACAGCAAATCCAAAGTACTGTTCTTTGGTAACACATTTTTCTGTACCAATACAAAACATGCTTCTATTAATTTACACATGCAGCCTAGTTTTTATTCTAGAATGGTATGAAACAGCCAATCAGTTCTTTTTTTTATGAAAAAAATATGTATGCCTCCATTTCCAAACTGTCTTTCATTTCATTTTCCCATTCTACTGAATTACACCTCCTGAGTGCATCCAGATCTCCTTGGAAGATGTTCACAGTGTGGATTGTAGGGCACAGCTATGTTTTCTGGAGTGAAAAGTTTGCAGAGAAAACAGGTATGGTGAGAGACCTTGCTTTGCCAAATGTAGACATTAATTGGATTGGTCAGAGAGGGTTAAAGTGGCACCAATTGATGCCATTGGTGAAATCCTTCATGCAAATCCAACACCCTGACCTCATAATAGTGCACTGTGGTGGCAATGACCTAGGCACTTTGACTGGGGTAGGTCTGGAAATGCTTATGAAGGACACCTTTGCACAACTGTTTTCACTTTTCCCTAAAACTGCCTTTGTGTTTTCTAACATATGCCAAAGGCAAAAATGGAACTGGTCCAATCATTTCTGTCCGCAGATTGACAAAGCAAGAAAGCACGTCAACAAATCTGTTTCTGCTTTCCTCCGTGACTATGGTATGGGTTCCATTTACCACAACAACTTGCGTTACGACATGCAAGACATTTATAGAGGAGATGGTGTGCACTTCAATGATGAAGGGAACAGAGTCTTCCTCTTGAACCTTAGACTCTGCATCGGTACTTACTTGTAGGTACCACTAAAAAATCACTTCATAAACACAACGGCTCTTTTTAGAGCCCCCTAATATCTAAACACTTAAATCTGAATTTTATTTCTCTTTTTATTTTTTTTTTCTACCGTACGCGTACGGTAAGCTTACCGTAAGCTTACCGTACGCGTACCCCGCGATTTTTAAAAAAAAATAATAAATGTTTTCTTTGAACTTTTCTGTCCTTCTTTGACCCCCTTACAAATGTTAGGGGGTCTGTTACTCTCCACCTTGCCCCCTTTTCAAGATATCACTCTTTTTTTTCTGAGTGAAACACACGAAATGGCGGCCGCCGCTTCCTGGTTTCGACCGATTCGAATGTTTACTAAGATCTAACAGCCAATCAGAATCGTGATCGCGCACGCCACCGTACGCGTGCGGTAAGCGCACCGTAAGCGCACGGTAAGCTGCCACAGATATATATATTGATTAAAAGGCTATTTTCTCAGATTCTACTGAACAGATTTACACCAAACCTACAAAAGGCACTTCCTTGACCTAGGGACTACCTCTCTGCCAAATTTCAAGTAATTCTGTTCAGCCGTTCGGGCTGTAGCCCTGTCTAAAGGTCCTATGGAAAAATGCATGGGAAAAACGCGTTTTGGGACCCCCCTTTTATCTCAGCCCCCGCTTAACGAATCCACCCGAGACTTTCAGGGTAGGAGCGGAGCGTAGCGCCCCACCTATTTTGAAAAATACGCGAGGATTTGTCGACCGGCGCCAAAGTTATTCAAAATAGAATGTTGCGGATTTCCTATGGAAACGTGGTCCTAACTATAACTACCTACTGGCGACCGCCAGTAGGTAATATATATATATATATATATATATATATATACATAATCACTGAAAGAAACAAAGGTTACGGGGTCACTATAATTAGACTGACAAAACCGGAGAACGTCAGCAGGTATAGTTAGCTCAGCTAGCTATAACTCGTGCCCCCTCAATGCACTGCTTATGACCTCACTTGTTATTACATCACTCATGACATGGTCAGTGACATCACTGATGATATCTCAAATGACATCACTCATGAGATCACTCATGACATCATCCATAGAATCTCTCACACACCCACTCACACCCCAATATAACCTTTCATTCACTCACTCCAACTTCAACACTACTATTCTAAAAACCATTGACTCAACCATACTAGTACGTACACACTCACTCACTGATTCGTAAGTCCCATCCAGCAGGATTGCTGAGATCTGAAATCAGGCCACACCCTCTTTCTCCACCACTCTGCAAACACACATCCTGGTGCACTACTAGTAGGGGGATGACGTCCCCTTGTCTATTGAGGGTCCTTGGGGCCAACTACCCCACCAGTTATCTCCAGCAAGTCCCCCACAGTGGGTTTGCTGAGAGGTTTTCGGTGGTCAGCCCTCTTTCGTCTTCACTCGGCAAGCACGCATCCATGTGCACTACTATTTGGGGGCTGAAGTCCCCTTGACTCTTGAGGGTCCCTGGAGGCCAACTAGCCCTCCTGTTACCTCCAGTAAGGCCCACACAGCTGGATTGCTGAAAGGTGGTCAGAGGTCACGCCCCCTTTCTACACCGCTCTGCAAATATGCCTCTGGGCACACTGTTGCTTGGGGGACGAAGTCCACTTTAATCCTGAAGCCCTGATGCAAACTTTTTTCCCCTTTAAATGTACGCTTGACCCAGGTTATAGGGTCCCAGGGTCAGTAGTGGTTTAGGGAGGGGGCAGCACGCCACCTTCCCTTTAAACAGAGTTGGGACCCAGGAGATGGGGTTCTTGGGGCCAGTGTTGGCTCGGCGAGGGCTCTACACTCCCCCTCCCATTTAAATGTATGTCAGTCCCATGGGATGAGGTCCCTGGATCCAGTATTGGCTCAGAGGAGGAAGACACACGCCCCCCCAGCCGATAAAAAAAAAAAATTCCCCCAAGGCCAGCAATGCTCTAGGGCATTACCACCCAACATATATTCTTGCTGGACAGGTGCACCACCAGATGTTTTTTTGTAATGTTGTGGGTGGGCTGCAGGGAGTTCCGCAGCCCCCAGCAGCATTAAAAAGAAACAGTAAGTTGTCTGGGTCATTAAATCCATGAACCCAGGAGAGTTTACCAGATTTTTTTAAAAGCCCCCTGAGCTAGAGCTGTATGCTGTTAAGGTGGAGTGTGGAGAACTACAGTGACTAGTTCTATGGTTGCTCTTTGGGAGTTGAAAATTTTGTCAAAGAAAGGCTTTAAAAAAATGTTTATTCAAAATATTTATGACAAACACTTAATAATCATAGCAATTTGTAAATCTATGAAATATACATTTTATAATTGTTATTGGCAACTTTTTTACAAAGCCATTATGTTAGCCTTATTTTATACAGTTACACATAGGTCATCTGAGCATGCTTGCAGGGTTTGGGCACAGCAGTGCACAAACAGAGGTGTAGGGTGCCCACAGGGAGGTTGTGTGAAAGGCACCCAACCACATGCTGGACACGCCAATCAAAATCTTACTCTACATTAAAATAAACATAGAAATTCACTGAAAAAAACAAAGTTTAAAATGTTACGTATGCTAATAAAATCTTACTCTCAGTGGTGTTGTTAATTTAAAATGGTATGTTTCAAATGACATTTTCACCTAACTATATCATCTTTTTAACCTTTGTTTATTCCAGGGAATATATATATATATATATAGCTGAAGTTTATACAACTTGTTCACTAGCCATGCACAGTGATGCCATTAATGCAGAGGTCTTCAAACCTTTTTTCTCTGAGGCCCCCCCAAAGCAAAATATTTTAAAGTTGGGCGCCTTCAAAACTCTATGGCAAGGAGTGGGGAGCGGAGGTGCATGGCTGAGTGCAGGGGTTCAATGCTTATGAGATCATTTCATGGATATTTTTTCAGTAGCTCATAATCCACAATAGATCTGAACCTACAAAGAGCAACAAATCCAATTGGCCGCACTCTGCTCGTCTTACCAGCAAGTTGCCCCAAGGAACTATGGTCCATGTAGTGGCGACGGCGAGTACGCCTGTGCCACAGTGTTGGAAGAAAGTAAGTCTCGCATTAGCCATTCCTGGACACGTGTTTCGAGGTAGTTGCCTCTCGTCAGCAGGGAGTAGGTGAGTGTATGGGGGTGCCGCGTAGACTGCCAAAAACGTATTAACAGGTAAAGTACCTCTCATGGCGCGCAGGTGCTGGTCCAGGGCTCGTCAGCCCAATGGCTCAAGGGAGCCTTAATACAACAAATCCAATTGGTCGCACTCTGCTCGTCTTGCCAGCAAGTTGCCCCAAGGAACTATGGTCCATGTAGTGGCGACGGCGAGTACGCCTGTGCCACAGTGTTGGAAGAAAGTAAGTGTCGCATTAGCCATCCCTGGACACGTGTTTCGAGGTAGTTGCCTCTTGTCAGCAGGGAGTAGGTGAGTGTATGGGGGTGCCGTGTAGACTGCCAAAAATGTATTAACAGGTAAAGTACCTCTCATGGCGCGCAGGTGCGGCCGCACTCTGCTCGTCAAGAGCAAATTCATCAAACAAAAACAGAAATTGACCAACCAATTCTGCTCCATATAATCGGTGTGTTGTGTTCACCTTTCATTTCTAGCATCAATGCAAATACACCTGTTGCACTAGTGATATATAACAGCAGCCCTGAGTAGAAGTACATCTCCTCTGTCTCCTTCACCCCTCTCCCACCAATGCTTGATAATTTTGCTTGATAATCTCTAAAGTCTTGAACAGGCTCTGTAGATTTAGTTTTTTGGGAGTTCTATTCAGCGCAAACTCAGCCCCAGAGCATTGGAACACTCCTTTACATGAGCACTAGCTACATTCCAAAGGGCCAGATTTTTCGTTTTCGTTTTTAGGCACATAGATATGGTGATTTGCCCTCAGGCCATTGAGTCAACATCGGGAGCCAGTAAAGGCTTGAACTAATGCAGCTACTTGTGTCTCCACAAAGGTTTTTTTATTATTGAGAGGTAATGTGACGGTATCACCAGCTGAGTTTGTGAGTGCTTCTTTTTAATGAACGCTCATCCAAATGTTTCTAGGTGTATTCTGATGACCTATTACTAAGTTATATAGATAAAAATGATGACTTACATATTAACAGTGTTTCTGTCACAGGCTCTGAGTTTGTAGCACTGTATATACACATGCCATTATTCCCCACTGTGCCAACTAGGATTCAGTTTTGTGATTTTCTGGCAAGACCACTGAAATTATGCAATTCTGTGGAATTTTCCACATAATTTTGAATTTGCTACATTTGCCACTTAATCAGTCATCTGCTGCATAATTTGCAAATTTTAACAAACAAATGTTTCTAGCTCAAACAGATTAAAAGGTATCAAAAATGTAGCAACGTGATGCCACACAGTGGACAACTCTTTGCAAAAGGTAATTAGTCTTTAGTTGCTTGTTGGTTTACTGGTACTAATGAAGTGAACTCTTTGCCCAGAAAGTAGTTACATGTGTACAAATGGAAATATAATTAAATACTATCATAACATGTGCCACATTAAGTTGCATTATTTGCATTTACTTGCAACATATTTTATTTAACTCTGGCACATAACTTTGGTCCTTTCCTGCTGCATAATTCTACTGATGCTTTCTGGTCACAAACAGACATCTGCCTTCATTGCATTAGGCAACTGAGGTATCATAGTAAAATTGATTAGTTTAATTTGCATTTATTTCCATTTAATTCGTGCACATTTTGTTGTATGCGGTTACCTGAAGGCTAGAAAAATAGCAAATCTGTTACAGAATATAATGCTCTTTTTAGCCGCGTCCTGTCCCCTAACTCAGGGCATCCAGGATCACAAATAATACTTGGTGTGAAATACCTTCAGCTTCTGTATGCAAAACAAGATTGCCTGGATATGCGGCAAATAAATAAAGTCACAATCCCAGGTCTTCCTCATTTGCAGGTCCTTCAAGAGCCATTTGCGCTCTCCTGAGAATGCAGCCACAGCCCCCTAGGAGGATGCGTTCCACAGTTTGAAGAGCTCTGCATTAATGGTTCAATGTTTTATGTCATCAGTGATGTCATCAATTATATCATAGACCATGTCATGAGTGATGTAATATGTGAGATCATAAGCAGTGCATGGCAAGTGTGCAAGTAACAGTTACTTCAGTTAACTTTAACTGGTGAATTTCAGTGATTTTTGAGTTTAAAATTAAATTTCTGTCTGACATTTTCACCTAACTATTCACGCCCCTTTAACCTTTGTTTATTTCAGTGAATACATATATATATATATATATGTTGCCTCACAGGAAAGCTCCCCATGGACTTTAGTGGAAGTTAGCATGTCATGGGTTTAAGGTACACAACACATATATTATCGAGTTCTTGGTAGTTCCTACTGTAAAGAGCAGGTCCTCATGCTAGCTCACCCTGCAACAGATCTCCTGTCCGGCTTTCCCTCAGTTCACTACCCACTACTGCCTGTCTACCTGCTGCTCTCTGTTTATGTCTCCTCTGCTTGTTTCTCGCTCTATTTTGCCTTTTCTGCTCCTTTTCCTGCTCTCCGTATTGCCTCCTCTGCTCGTTTTTTTGCCCTCTGTATTGCCTTTTTACTGCTCATTTTCCTGGCTTATGTTTTGCCTTTTCTGCTTGCTTTTTTGCCTTTTCTCCTCGTTTTTCTGCCCTCTGCTTGGCTTTTTCTGCTAATTTTTTCCTGCTCTCTGGTGTGCTGCCTTCTGCTCTGTTTTGCCTCTTCTGCTCATTATTATGCCCTCTGTTTTGCCTTTTGTGCTAATTTTTCTGCCCTCTGTTTTGCCTTCTTCTGCTTGTTTCCTCAAGACTTGGCTTTTTGACAGGGACCTCTCACCCCAGCACCCAGATACCCCTAGGGGTCTGAGCGTTACACTCTACAAATGCTAATTGATGAGGAAGAAACACACTTGCTGACTTGCTGTTGCAAACAAGTTTATTTGGTTAGCAAAATGTTACATCTGTCCAACACATTTCAAGAACAAATGGCCCTAATCATCGATGTGACTTCATTACTGCTATTATACTGTAGAGTGCAAAGTAAAAAACATCATTTGAAATAAGTTCACTAATTAATTCTTGTGCATTTTCATAGTAACCATCATACAAGCGTTACTGTTTACTGGCACAATCCATGTTCATTAATGTGTATTTGCATAGGTTGGTACTCAGCTCTAGTAGGTAACACATCGCAACCACAACGTTAATAGATATGGAATTAAATGCCAGATTGCCCCACATTCCTTCATGGGGGTAATATGAAGGATTACACACCTTTGTCCATATATCTATGTTTATCCAGCCCAAGTGGACAACTTAATCCAACAATAGAATAGGCTCAATATATTTAGTAATTACAATCTTTAGTGTATCGCAAAAACATATTTTGCCATTGGACACATACATCTTCAATGTTCCATCATATCTTTTGTCACAAAGCAGTACTTAATCCGCCTTGCTAGTGAATTCTTTAACAGCTAATATCTTTATACCATAACACATATATAAACATTCAAAACTGACTAATTCCACGGATGATTGGAAACGACTACTTTCAGATTTTTAAGGATGTATTTTCATTTCACCCTTTATATGATTGCCAAAAGGAATTTTGGTCTACAAGTCAACCATCTACAGTGATTTTAGGCATTTTAGTACTAATCACCTGTTATTTTCATGTTGGCTTGTTAAATTCCTATTTATTTATTCATTTATTATGTGTTATAAAGTGCAAACATGACCATTATGGTATCAGAGCGCTGTACATCAAGTGAGCTGAAGAGGGTTGCATTACATTGAGACAATTGTTACTTATGGTATTCTGCACAAAATTCACATTTTACGGTAAAAACAATAGGATACAAATATAAAATAAGGAACTCTGTATGTTGTGTTCATAGCGCCAAGTATAGGCCAATAGGATGCAGTATATATTAGGATGGATAACGGTTTCAAAAATCATTCTCCTAAGGCACATGTTTTTCTAGTAGTATGGTTTTAACTTCCTTCTTGAAAAGCCTGAGTGGGGTGAGGTTGCTCTCACTGAGGGAGGTAGTCAGTTCCATATTTTTGGAGCAAATCCAGCAAAAGTGCGTCCTTGAGATTTCCTTTTTTTTAATCTGGGTGTTTCTAGTATTAGGGATTTAGCACTTCTCGAATCCTTTCCGCCTCCTGAGAGCTTGAACCTATGTGCCATGTATTGAGGAGCAGACAGGGATATCTCAGGCCCCATTGCTCTGATTTGGATGGTATTTGACTCCATTTGCTCTGGATGAAACGCCTTTGCCACCAGGAGCATTTCGTCAGGCCTCCTGGCATAAAAGGGTGGCAAACTTTTCAGTGGGTGTGTTTCACTGGCTTCCTGCACCAGCATTTCACTTTGCTCTCCTTCTTTGCCTCTTTCCTACTTGTGCGAAGCCTAATCTTTCCCCCACTGGTCCTCCTGAGGTTAATCAGAGTCCTGAGTCCTAGGGATAGTCAGGGGGTTCCTCCTTCCAATTGTTCATGGTGTCAGCACCCCTCAGAAAAAGCACATCCAAGAGAGAGCTCTCCCCCCAGCAAGACCTTTTAACGGGGTAGGACGTGCTAGCAGGAATGCACATCTGGCCTATCCTGAGTTGCCACATCACCTCTCTGCCCCTATGTCAACCTTCCTGCGCAGGCTTCTGATATACTTGAACATGGGATCACCGAGGAGTCACTTGCCACATGTGCTCTGTGGATCTCAGCTCCACCCCTTCGCTGACATCACTGCCAGGGCCTTCCCCAAGCAAATCTTCAAAGTAGCCTCCCCTCCGGTCTGTCTCCAGACGTCTGGACTCCCTCATTTGTCGAGTAGCATGGGCAGGCCATCTCCCTGGCACAGGATGACAGCGAGCTGATTGATGCAGAGCAAATTTACCCATTCCATTCCTCCATGGGAGTTGATCTAAGCACTCGCTTTCTTGGAGGGGTGAGGCCTTTGTTTCTGCAGCTAGGGAGAAAAGCAAAACCCAGCCTAGCAGGGTCACAAATGGCCTGGGGTCTGATTCTGAATTGAGTCAGAGAAACATTACATTTCTGGATGACCCATAAGCTGTAGAGATATGCTTGTGGACTTTACAGAATTGTTTTTTTCACACAGGGATACAGTGTACATTGGTGTGACTCTGGAGTTTGTGTACCCAAGGGAACTGAAGCTGCGCACTAAGGCAGCCATTCCACTTGGAGTATAATGGGGTGTTACTACATTTAAGACAATAAAGCACACTGGCTTCCCTACATGTGCACACCATATTTTAAGGCCTATTCTAGGTCACTAACCAACTCTGTATAGTCCCATTAGTGCCAGGCTTTCTGTGTGCAGTTTCTGGGCTGCACATGACAGAAATCTCCCACACGCAGCCCTCTCACTTGTGCACACGTGTGTGCATACATATCAACATGTAACCAGCCCAGTGACCCTTACCCTGGCTGTGTTGTAGCAGCCTTATCTCCCATGGCTGACACTGGCAGTAAACATGCGCAGTCCATTTTACCACGAGTTTACAGTCGGTGAGTCCCACTTTATGAGGCTCTCCCACTGTAAAAGTTAAAAAAAATCAGGTGATCAAAAAGCAAAATATCCAGGTGGTTTAGATGTTCTGAACCAACTTATCACATTTTGAAAACAAAAAAATGCAACTGTTTGGTCCAGGGGTGTTTCCTGTCTATGCATTATAAATGACCGCCGGCTTGGTGGGCGAGACCTCTACCAAGGGGACGGAGTAATTTACTCCTTCTCCCTGTGGAACAATGGGCTGTCCACTCAATTTTAAACTGGACCCATACTCTACAAGTGTCATGGCAAAAGAGAATTTAGATGAAAAGATGCGAGTGGAGAAGATGGAATGATAGTGTGTTGAAAAATAAATTGTACGTTGAATTTAAAAAGGACAGACACAAAAGTCAGTTAACATTAAGCTGGGTAGATCTGTAAGCGTGAATTAGAGAAAAGTTGGGAATCTGCCATTTGTAAAATTGGACAAAGCTTCCCGACTTTACCATCCAAATGTTTGAGCTCCCCAAGCCATTGTAGGTCCAGTTGGTGTGTGGCTAAAGCCACGCACCACACCAGACACTTTTCTACAGCAAGGTGTCCCATTCAAGAATAGTAGATATTCCAGTGGGAGTGAATTACTCAGTGCACTGCTTTATCTGTTCCCTGAGGTGGCCTTCAAGCTGCAGAACTGACGCAATTTACCCACAACTGCAGCGGACTGGCCTTAGTGGTGGTGCCCGAGGGTGCTGCTCGACAGCCAGGCTTCCGCGTATCCATGACACAGCAAGCAACAATCCTTTCGAGACAGGGACTTCCAGAGGAGGGGAAGTGGAGTGAGCCGTGCTTTGGAATGGTGTCAATTTATAGCGAACATATGGCTGATACTGCTCAAGGGAGCAAACTCGGACCCTTTTCCTCTAAATTGTTTTTGAACTTCACAAGTAAAATATCGAGTAGTTTAATTTTGAGACTAACACTGATATATGGTCGGTAAAAGGGAAATATTCCGAATAAAGCAGTTTTAATTTGTTTAATAACAACCTAAAAGTTGGCTATTTATAAAGTACATTTCCTTTGTATGTATCTCTTGCCCATTCACTGGTTAGAAACTTACAAGAATGAATGATTTTCCAATGCATACATAGGGGCAGATTTACAAGAAAGTGACGCATCTGTATAGATGCGTCACTTTCCCTGCGCCACCCATAGAAACCCATGCGCCACCATAGATGCGCCGTATTTACAATGCAGCGCACTATGGCGCAAGGATTGACAGATACGTCAGAAATTCTGACGCATATGTTGGCCGAAAAGTCACGCATTGCTGGAGTCGTTTCACAAGCACGACGCAACTCCAGCAATGTGTGTTGAGGCCTATTTCCACTACACTGCGTCACTACTTATGCCTGCTTCAAGCAGGCGTAAGGTTTTGACGCAGTGGCGTCCTAAAAGTGGCGCAGTGAAATCTTGTAAATTTCACTGCGTCACTTTTACAAGGCCTTCCTGAGTGGGAATGCCCACCCTGCATACTTTATACCTGACGCAGGTATAATTTGACGCAGGGCTTTACAAAATGACGCATCTCCCTAGATGAGTCACGTTGTAAATAGGCCGCATTTTTTGCGCCGCCGTTTCGTCAAAAAAAGGGACGCAATGGTGGCGCAGGAAGGCGCAAGGGGCTTGTAAATCTGCTCCATAATGCTTTGTTTGCACCCGACAATACTGTTGCATATGAGGAAGAAACTGGGACCTTTCGTTCGTGAAGTAACTTGTTCTCGTTGCAGTCAGTCGTTTCTGTATCTAAAGGGCAGCATCTGGTGTTACAATTCCAGTGACAGCTGCACTCACTACTAGGCAGCAGTTAATGGGCTATAGCCAAGGAGTGGAAGAGACAGTAATGTACTCTGACTCCATCTGACAGGAATTCATTTACACTAATAATTTAACTTTACTACACCCTTCCTCTCTAATCTCCGAAGCTACAGTAGATGTTTGATATGACATTTATTTCAGCAATGATTACGTTTTTCGCAGTTAAGTTTGACTATTTCTGTGTCCGTAGAATACTAATCACAGAATTGTTTTGCAAAGCTGCGAGGAGAATGCAGTTCTTTAAAAAAACACTATCACGGAAAAAAAACTTGTTTTGTTAGGCGTACTACATTAATTTGTCAGAAAATTGAGGCTGTTTCACCTTACATTAACTCTGTTTTACAGCTGATGGGGGAAATCACTGCAGTTTCAGGCAGTCTATTGTTACTTTTGAACAGACTACATTTTAAGTATAAAAATACTCAATAGTTTCGTATAGCAATGTTAGCCATATAAATATTAATTTATGATTTTAGTATCGGGAAATACTGCTGACCATCCACATTTATTAAAACACTGTAAACTCAGCATCTATGGTATAAGCCGTTTTTGAATAGGCTCTGAAATTTTAACATACTACCGGGTATATTCACAAATGAGTGACGGAGCGCAGCGTTAGCCTTTTTGGCTTAACGTGGTGCTCCGCCACTTCTAAAATGCAGGGCTGCACCATATTTACAACAATGCGGTGCAGTCCTGTTTTACCCCCTGCGCTGGTGCTAAATTTGGCTGCCTAGTGCCAGGGGGCCTGCGTTGTGGGTAATGATTGTTTATGTGCAGGAATGGACATCTACCTGCACATAATCATGCATGGAGTTTTGCTGTTTTATGTGTGCTGCACAATGCAGCACACATAAAAACAGCAAAAACAAGGAGAAATAAAGCATTTCTCCTCGTTGCATCTTGTTAAGGCAAGGTTTTCACTGGTCTTAATTTCGGTGCTGCCCCATATTTATGTCACCCTTGTAAATATGGGGCAGCGCCAAAATCAATGGGTGTTGTGAGGGAAAGACCAACACAGCACCCATTGCCCACCCCTTTCACCACGTTTGGTGGTTTAACACTGCCTTGTAAATAAGGCAAAGCCCTTATCGCCACCACAACGTCAAAAAAAGTGACGTTCTGGTGGCGATAAGGGCTTGTAAATATGCCCCTATACATTGGTTTTGCTGTCGTAAAACTTGGCTGACAAAATGTTACTAAATTAGTCCATGCTCACAAAAGTCTTTGCGAAACGATAATTTCCTATCTTTCGCAAAAGTTTCGATTCTATGAAGGACACAGAGGCAATTATTATGCATAAACTTTAATGTAGCTACATTCCTTCATGGTACTTAGAAAATGTTATATTCTGTTTCAGGACTGAGGCTCAGATTATGCATGTTTAGAGCGTACTAAATACCAGCAATGGCACCCATATCAGTGGTTTAAAATAGATACTTAAGAGGAAGAATTTGTGGGTCAATTCTCTACGATCTGAATATCTTCCAAATTAGCTCCCAGAGAAAAAGCCTTGGATGCCTGACCACTCTCAAGGAGAGGGCCCCACAAATACTGCTATTCATTTGAGACTTTTTCATGGCCCAGCAAACCCATCCACTTATTGTGGGAGATGAAACTGGTTTATATGGTTTCATAATGTCTATCAACGGTTGTTCATTGTCTGGAGGTCTCTGTCATGTCGTCATAGGCCTTCATGCAGCTCACCACAAACAATTTCAGATAGTTTGGAAAAGCTGGATAGACATTTCTGATATTTGACCTAGGTCTTCTAGAGATAGTGAACATGACACCATCTGGAGAAAACGCTATAGCCAGCATGTTTAATGCCCTGACGTTCAAGATTCTTTTACATGAAATAAGGCAGAATAATATCACCAACTTACCTGAAATTTCCTTCCTAGGCAGAAATTCATTGTATTGACATGACTCCAGGTAACAGAGAACCAAATTTACATCCTAGAGAATTGTGTATTTTGGTCCTTGGGGAATCACTTCCGCCCCGAACATGCAATCTCCCCACAAATAGATGCTCACGAAAATTATATTTTCCCAAACGGCATATGCCCGAAGAAATATCACGTCTAAGTTCATTGATGGCTTTTTCTGGAAATTGAATCTCCCCCTGTAAGACATGCCTCACATGAGAAGAGTTGCCTTAAGTCTCTCTGGAGCTCAGTATTGCAAGGGCACTGAGAAAATAGCTTATATTGAAAATACTTGCAGACCTACCAGTTTGGCTAGCAGTCTCAGTGAGATCCGACCCTTCCTCAGTTCCCTCCTGTAAACCGCCATCTTCTTTGGAGGAAGCATCAAGCTAGCTTTGTTAGATCAAGTCTACCATGAAAGTCAAAAAGATTAACCTTTGAGTTGGATTAATTTCTCAATTCTTTCTGTGAAAGTTGAACCCTAATCAATGTAGAAGGGAGCCCATTGAGCCTTACACCTCACGAAAATGGTCTGGTTACTGATTCATGAGGAGAATGATGTGCAGATAAACTATGAGATTGAGGCTTCTGGACAATAACAATTCAATATCTGGTTTCAGTACCTTGGTGAACCACACCGGCGCAGAAAAGAGTGCAACTGGAAGGGCTTTGTATTCGAATACTTAACTTCTCCACGAGAATTGGAAGAAGCATCTGTGGGGTGCAAAAATAGGAATTGTAAGGTATGCATCCATCAGGTCCAGTGTGGCTGTCCAATCATTTGACCTCACAATGTAACTTGCAGGTGCATTCATTCCATTCTGAAGTGGCAAGAAATGAACCATCAATTGAATTCCTTTTGTTTTACCGCTGGATGGTGACCTCTTTTTTTTTTTAATCTTAGCTAAATGTTGTAACTTGAAAACAATTTGGGGTGTAAAGAGGTCACAATTAGCTCACCCTTCTTTATAAATGAGTTTACCTCTTTTTCTTTGAGGGATAGCTCCTTCTCTGAAAGCATGAGTGGTTTGGGTCTCCTTTCATTTTACACAAAATTATATTTGAAAACCTGTAAGACCCATGCAACCTATTTAAACCCCTTTCACTTGTGAAATAACAAGCTGAACTTTCACTCTAACATGGATGGGAAGAAAGTGAACTCCTTACCTGATACTCAACATTGGCACTTCTTCGAACAGCGTCTGGAATACTGCAGAACCTGTGCCCTAAATCACTTCTGATCCTGCCACTAGGTTGGCTTCCTGTTCTGTTAGTTCTGGGAGGCCAGAAAGCATGGCCAGCCAATAGAGAGACCCATACATCTATTGGCCCCACTTAAATCTTTTGGCAAAAGATACACTGAAAATATTGTGTCAAAAATATTGTTTATCATAATATTGTGATCCAATACTTTTAATTGTAGGTACACAAATATGGGTGGACATATCAACTACACTAATATTGTCACAAATAGCCAGAAATATCGATTTGTGTTTAATATGCTTAGAGTTTAAAGTATTTAATGGAAATCAGTATTGACTCTTCTCCAATAGGAAGAGTCCGGCTTGAACTGCTAGGCCAGGTCGTCCCTGAACACAAGACCGGTTTCACCCTGATTGAGCCTCCAATCCTGTACCACTCCAAGTCTCTTTCTGCATTCCTCCAAAGGCCTCGTATAGTCTCAAATTTGAATGTTCAACCTCAGGCTCTGTACACCAGCTCCTCAGCTTCCATGCACCAGTTTAAGTTTGACTCCAATTCCACCAATTTTGAGACTGAGGCTCCCCCCAAGTGTCTAATTTTGTTCTGCTTTGCCACCATCTATGCAACATTGTAAAATAGCAGAGTAAATCTGTCCAGGGTTTGTTCACCCCAGATCCCCGGCAGTACCAATTGCGGGGTTAGGTACACTCAACAATCTATGACCCGGGACATCTTGCCACTGATCTTGTCTCAGTAGTCCATTAACAGAGGGCAACCCTATAGTGTGTGTAACACTGTACCCTTTGTCTGCATCCCTTGAGGCACTGGTCATCTTTGTTTTTGACCATTTTGAAGAGCTGGGTCCTCGTGAAGTAGGCCCTGCGAAATATGTTCAGATGAACCACCTGGAACCCTGTGCACATGGCTGCCTCTCTGGGGTACCGGCAAGCCCCCCTAATCTTTGTCTTCCAAGCTCCCCCGGTCCTGCTCCCATTTGATCCTTAGTGCATCGAGGGGTGGTAGGCTGTTGGATAGCAATGTAGAGTAGATTTGTGTGATTGCATGATTTGTGTAGTGTGGCTCAAAGAATTCTAAATTCAAGCGTCATCTCCTCTGCAATGATACACAGCTGATCCCAGTAGCCCTGTAAGTTTATTTTCAAGTTCATGTAACAGAGGAATTGAATCCCCGTCAAGTTGAAATGCTCCTGCTGCTCGGGAAATGGTATCATCTCACCGTCTCGCTAAATGTCCTCCAACTTGGAGTTATCTTTTAAACCCTACTTCCCACACCTTTCTACTGCTTGTAACCCCTTTAATGCCACCATCTCATTACTTTCCCCTTCAATCCTAAAATGCTCATCATCCTCAGTCAGATCTTCTCCACTGTAGCCATCAGGGTCAGTAATTTTAATTTTCCTACTCATCCCGTAGAGTTGATTCAGGTAACCTCTTGGGTTCATGGCCCTTCTATCCGCTAATTGGGACGACTCCCGTTGAGTCGTTATGGCAAAGTCATTGACTACCAGCAACTGGGCTGCCTAGTAGTATAATCACACATTTGGAATGGCTACCACCCCCGTTGAGGTGCTTCCTTGTCAGGGCTGAGAGGGTTTTTCTTGTTACACTGCCATCCCACAACAATAATCTTGTTACCACATTCACCTCTCAAAAAAAACAGTCTGGTATCTCAAAAGGGGTATTTTCATGTATGTAGAGCACTTGGGTAGATATATCATTTTATATAAATTGTCTCTGCCTCTATGGAGAGGGGGAGCTTCCATCACTGCCCCACATCTCTCATGCACCCATCCAGTTTACCCTTTAGATTTACCTGGTGGAAGAGATCTTGATTCATGGTTTTATAGGTGCCCAAATATGTAAAACCTCTCATCTCCTATTTCAGGGGACAACTCCAATCTAGCTGTACTGCTCTATTCTTCAATTAAAAAGCAAGCGATTTGTTTCAATCCATACCAATCGCAGCATGCGTACCAAACACCTCAAGAATTTGCACTATTCTCAGGACTGATCTCCTCAGGTCTGCCAGGTATAAAAGGATGTCATAGGCATAAAGTAAAATCACATCCTCCCAATCCAGGTCCCATTTCAGTCTACCGATCAACACGTCCCCCCATACCCACATCATTAGCGGCTCAATCGCCATGGCAAACAACATGGGGGATGAGGGGCACCCTTGATGTGTGCCCTCCAAAATCCAAATCCCTTTAGATCATGCCATTGCCCCTACTCTGGTCAACATGTCCTTGTACAGGAGTTCAACCCAAGCTAGAAAGGATGGGCCAAAGGCCATCTTCCACAGGATAGCCATCAGGTATGGCCACTTCACTGAGTCAAATGTTTTTTCAGCATCCAAGGCCAGCAGTATCGCTGGCTTTCTCAGCCGTTCTCTCCGGGTCAGGCATTCAAACAGGCATCTCAGATTATGGTTTTTTACTCTGTATGGCATAAAACCCGACTGGTCTGGAGGTCAATAGTGTCCACCACATGGATCATTCAGTTCATTAGTAACTTGTACAGAGCTTTGGTCTGCACATTGAAAAGATTGGACTATAGAAGGCACACACCTTAGACAGCTTCCCTTCCTTAGAAATAAGGATGAAATTGGCTTGTAACAGGTCTCAGGACAGTATACCCTGTCTTTTGGCCTCATCTTATATGGTCCTAAGATGGCCTACTATGCAAGACTTCACACATTTAAAGAATTCTGGGGGGAGGGAATCTGTTCAATCTCAGGTATTTCCTGCTTTTAAGCTGGGTCGGTGTCTCAGAAATTGCCATCTCCGATAGTTCAAACTCTAGTGATTTTCTGGCCCCCTTCCCAAGTCTTGGTACTGAGATGTTGTTGATGACATTTCCCAGATTGTCCAGTTCCTCCCTGGGTTGTTGGTTGACTGGGGTTTAAGACCTGGTGAAGTGGCAACCAAAAAACCATTGTCAGGGTAAGGCAGAAGCAAACCTCAAATGAACCTGTATTCACCCCCTTTGTAGTTTGGCACAGAGCAGTCGGGCTTAACTCAGAGACAATGTTTAAAATATGTGTGCAACACTTCAAACAGTTAAACTGTGAGAACACACCACAAAAGGAGCCCACAACAGGTTTATAAAAATAGAGTACTTTTTAATAAATAAAACAAATCAAAAACTACAAATATTCAATCAGTAGAACCTGAGATATTTACATTTTTGTGTGAAAATGGTGCAAAATTGCACAATGTGAAAACTAGGAATCTCTGATCGTGCCAAACCCGGATAGGCCCACTGAACAAAGTACCTTAAATCCTGGTTTGTGGAGTGCTACAAGGATCGGTGGCGAAGATGCGTTATGCAGCAGAAGCGATGCATCATTATGAGGCGTGGAGAGGCTGCAGTGCGAGGTCCTGCATCACCATCGAGAATACCTTGGATGAGAGCTTTCAATGCGAAGTCAAGCGACGAGGATGCTTTACACAGTTGGCGTGATGCATCAGTTCCAAGGAGCTGATAGGCTGCAATGCAGAGTATGGTTTTGTCATTAAGATTGCCGTCAATGAGGGATGTGAGGGCCTGTGCTAAGGATGCACGGTGTAGTGGTGGTTCCAAAGAGGCTGCAAAGGTGAAGCGGGTCTTTTCGATGGGTCCAGTCCATTCAGTAGTGGTGATGCATTGGTTCTGCCAGGGTTGTGCCTCACAGCTGAGGAGATGTATCTGTTCCACCGGATACACAGCGGTTGGTAGAGCACCTTAGGCCTACTTCCAAGGGTCCAAGACTGGGGTGGTCCCACTTGCGAGTCTAGGTGCTGGGTTCAAGGTTGGGTTGGACCCTTCTGTCCCTAAGACTCTAGTCAGGAGTCAGTCAACGAGCCCTTGGAGTCATTCTGTGGTCCTGGGTTCAACAGATGCAGGTCCAGTCCTTCGCACCTAAACAAGAGGTCAGAACAGCAGGCAGCAGCGCAGCAGTCCAGCAAAGCATTAGTCCAGCAGGGCAACAGTCCAACAGAGTGGCAGTCCTTCAGCAGCACAGCACCCCTCCTTCCTGGTTCAGTATCCACAGGTCCAGAAGTGCACTGAGGAGTTGGTGTCTGAGGTTCAAATTTTTTACCCAGTTGTGCCTTTGAAGTGGGAAGAAGCTTCTAGAGGTATTCCTTTGATGTCCCATCCTGCCTTCCCTGTCCTGGCTCTAGACCAACTACAGGGGGTATGCAGCCCTATGCTTGGAGACAGGACACAGCCTATTCAAGTGTAAATAGAGATGTGTCTATCTTTGCCCTCCCATCCTGCCAGTGATGGCCCATGCAAGCACACATAAGCTCCCTATTTTGGGTGGCTGTCTAGGAGGAATGCACAAAGTTCAACGGTCAGGTACAACCAGTAATGTGACCCAGAGACAGCGACAGACACTAAATGTCTGAGGCAGATAAATGCCAACTTTCTAAAAGTTAAAGGAACACATGATGGGCGGAATGCTGAACAATGCAAACATTCACCCCGAGTCACAAGGATCTGGGTTTAATCCATCGTTCTTGAGCTCACCATGTCACATGGCGTCTCTGAACTGGGGTGAATGTTTGACATTGAACTGGTCACCTGCTTCCGTTTGGAAACGACAGCTTATAAACTGTAATAAAATAACACCAATTTTTTCACTGCTAGAACCAAAAATTACATTCCCTACTGTTGAAAACTAAAACAGCGATATGATTAAGCATTCACTAAAGACATAGATTCTCTTCAGTTAAAATGTATTTCTTGTCTTATGTTGCCTAATGTCCGGACTCCATTTTGTATTGTCATGTCTCCACGTGCTTTGCACGAGAAGAGTCCTACCTTTTCGCTAGTTGCTCTTGTAATCTGCCTAGTAACAGTCTATAAATAGCTCCTTTGTCCGTCTGGCGCATGTCCAGACTTGACCACATCTGTTATCAGTTAGTCCTTGTTTGACCATGTTTTCGCGGGCTCAGGAATTGTTAACTCCGCCCACATATTGATCCTGTATCGAAAATGTCCATAAATGGTAATGAATTTTGCTCTATGTTGTATCCACCCACTTATGAGCCCCTCTGTTGTGTATAAAAGGGGACCACGTACGCAAGTTCTGTGTGCTACTCTATGCAATACTGAAGAGTGTTGTGTAGGTTGGAGGACCACCCTTAAGGGTTAATAAACTCTGTCTTTGTATTTTGCAGAGCTGACCATCTGGGTGGCGTCTGTCGGTTTGGCGTGTGATAGCCGTTTGGGCGAATTTTGGAACTTGGCAGTTGGAATCTGGACACTCTTGATTGGTAAGAACCGTTGTACGGTACTTGCTCCGAGTTTTGAAGCCTGGGTTGGCTATTTGAGTTTGATTTGTGATGACCGGTCATATTTTGTATTGATTACTGTGAGAATATATGCGTTGCAACACATATAGGCAGGTAATGTGGAGATATTTCTCCGGAGTTTTTTAAATTTGAACGGCGCAACGTTTAAGTGCCATTTTTTTTTGATAATACTGCATATTTTGCATTATTCTTGCATTATTCTTGAACATGCCTGCTTTTAGCGCACTCCGTAAGTGGTGCTGCTGCTTTGGAAACCGGTTAAATCTTGAGGAATCTGCTCCAGCCCCCCCAGAGGGGACTCCTAATAGGGATATGTATGTGAAGCATGGTCTTTCCTCTATAATGTACAGCACAGTGTGGAGGAAATACACCAAAAAGGATCCTGAGTTACGATGGCCTTTGTATGGATCGTTTGATATACGTAAGATTGAGTATGTGGAACAGTGTATGTGTAAACGGTGTGCTCGGCAAGACATGTTTGAATGTGTACGGTTATGGGTGAAGGAAGTGCGTGAGCGAGAGAAACGTGAGAAAGCGCTGATTGATAAAGAGCAACGGAAAAATGATCATGTGAGAGCACAGGAAGCGAAGCGTCGGGAGGAAAGAGAACTGACGGAGAGACAAGAGAAAGAGCGTAGGTTGCAAGTCTCGGGTCAATATGCTGTCCGCCAGCCACTTTATCCTGTCCTTACTAATCTCGAAGATGATTTTCATTTATTAGATCGCTCTCCGCCCCCTTATGTTGGCGCGTCTGCCCCGAGGTCACAGGATTCTGGATCGGTTTCGGATAAGGTAGACACGCGGTCCATGTTATCAACTGAGCGTGTGGGTGAGCTTCGGAAAATTTCTTTTCGTGCGCTTAAAGGCAAGCTTTCTCTTACTGAATTATTGGAATTTTTGGGAAGTTGGCAGGATAGAGAGAAGTTGTATTTTGTTGAAACTTTTTCTGAAGAAGTGGTTGCGGCCTTTCGGAAATATTCTGATGTCTTTGAGCCTGAAGATGTAGTATCAAATTCTAAAGCATTACGTAGCGGTGTCTTTTCTCCCTCCAAGGTACCCGATGTGGTTCGACGGCTGTTTACATTGCGGGACGTGATGCTTGAACTTAAAGAGAGAGCGCGCCAAAAGACAGGGGAGAAGGAGAAATCGGATTTACACGTCGGCGGAAAACAATCGTCTACCTCCCATTCAGATAAGAGTGAACTAGTGCATGCTAAACCGATGCGAGAGGCGGCACCTTTGTATGTTCCTCCTAAAGGAGCAGGAACTAGTCCAGACATGTCTTCCCCCGATGCTAGGGGATATTTTGTGTATAATTGGGTTCATACTCCCTGGCATAGGACTGATGTTATGGCATTGAAGAATGCATTGCCTGACCCCCGCAAGAATCCAGCGGCCTTTTACGAAGAGGTCGAGGGGGCCTTGAATTCTTGTACTATGACTTTAGCGGATATAGATTTGTTCTTTGGGCTTATTTTACCACCGGATATGTGGCGATCTGTACGGAAGGTGGATGATCAAGCCGTTTTTAAGGCCAAATGGGCTGAGATTGAGGATGAGGATAGGGAGAGAAAGCCCGCGCAAAAACCGCCCCAGCTTATTTTAGATCTTCCTGCTGCTATCTTGACTAAGTTGAAAACGATTATCCCCCCTAAAAAGATTGACTGGAATATGTTAGCCTCATGTAAACAGAAGGTTGATGAATCAGTTTCGGACTTCTTTACGCGCTTTGAGGAAACATTTCATGATTTCAGTGGTCAGTCGCTTACGGATGATACGGGTCGACATCTTTTTGTCGATAAATATGTGGCGAATTTGTTACCGGGAATAGCAGCTCGATTAAAAGCGAGTGAAAGTTCTTGGTCCACCTCGTCTCCGGCATCCCTCCTGACCATGGCTCAGTATTATGAGCGTCAGGAACAGGAAGCGAAGGGGAATGAGGAGAAGAAATCGAAAGATTTGAAAACTAAGGTGATGTTAGCACAAGTGTATGGTCCGCCTCGTCGGGGTGTCGAAAGAGGAAGAGGAGGATTCTATGGTCCCCCTTCGGGTCGGTCAGACATTAATAGAAATCAATGTGCGTATTGTAAACAGCTGGGTCATTGGGCCAGGGATTGTCCGGTATTATATGCACCCCGTCAGGGACATGGTCAGGGACAGTCGAGAGGTAGAGGGGGCTCTTCGAATTTCAGAGGGAATTCCAATGATCGTGCTCGCTTTGAGCCTAACGTGCAGCAACGAGATAGACCTAATGTGTTTGATCGGCAAAATCAGTATCAAATGTCTGGGAATGACCGTTCTGGGTACCATGATTCGCAGCATGCGTAGGATTGCGTTGGATGGGGGTTGGAATCAGTTGAAGTGCCGGTTGATCAGAGGGGTCCTTATGTTTCAGCAAATGTTCTGGGTTCTACTGATCAGCTCCTAGTTGATACAGGAGCTACTCGCAGTGCGCTGTCCAAACAATTGGTTCCGAGGGCTCCCCCATCTGGCTTAATGGTTACATCGGTAGGGTTTGATGGTACACTCTCTCGAAGCCCTCTATCCCGACCCCTTGCATTTCGTGTTGAACACCTTTCTGCACCTTGCCCGTTTTTGCTTGCTCCGAACACGCCTGACAACATTATGGGTCTTGATATGCTTAAGCACTTCAGAGCTACGGTCCGCTGCTCCCCTACTGGAGTACGTGTGATATTAAACGATAATCATCCTATGCCAGAACGGATGTGTGTGGTTGCAGAGGATACTGTATTAGCTTCTCTCCCTCGTACTTTGTGGGCCACTTCGGATACTGATGTGGGACAGATGGTGATTCCGCCTGTCCACATTAGTGTCCAGGAGGGTGCTGTGTTACCGCGCCTCCCTCAGTATCGTATTTCCCAGGAGGGGGAGGAGGCACTCATACAGATTGTGCAGGATTTGATTAAGGTGGGAGTAGTGGAGGAAGTTCCCTACAACGTCTGCAACAGTCCTATTTTACCCATTTTGAAGAAAGATACTGATACTAGGGTTTATCGTTTTATCATTGACTTAAGGGAAGTGAATAAGATAGTGATACCTCAGTATCCAGTGGTTTCTGATATCACAACGTTACTTACTCTGGTCCCGCCAACGGCGACCACATTTTCAGTTATTGATTTGAAAAATGCTTTCTTTTCGATTCCTATTCATCCGGATACCCGATACCTCTTCGGCTTTACTTTGAATAATAGGTCTTATAGATTTTGTAGAGTCCCTCAGGGTTATACAGAGAGTCCTAGTATTTACAGTCAAGCATTGAAAAGACAATTGGATTCCTTTGTTCTGCCTGATGGTGTCGCCCTTATACAATATGTCGACGACATCTTGTTGGCGGCCGACACTCCTGAGTTGTGTGAGAAGTGCACGTTATCCTTGCTTTCCTTTTTGGCGTCTCACAATCACAAAGTGTCGAGGAAGAAATTGCAGTTCTGTAGACCAAAGGTGACTTATTTGGGTCACCTTTTGTCTAAGGAGGGGCGTGCACTCACACCAGATCGTATTCAAGCAATTTTGGACACGCCAGTACCTTCCACACAGAAGGATGTGCGTGCATTTTTGGGTCTTGCTTCTTTCTGTAGGCAATGGATATTGGGGTTTTCACACATAGCTAAGCCATTGTTAGCACTTTTGACAAAAGATACCCCAATTCCTCTTCCCTGGTCGAATGAGTGTGAAATTGCCTTACAGCAATTGCGACAAGCCCTTTGCTCAGCACCAGTGTTAGGGACCCCTGATTATACGAAGCCCTTTACATTGTATGTACATGAGAAAGATGGATGTGCATTTTCAGTTTTAGTGCAGATGCACGGCGACAAGCAGCGCCCTTGTGCATATTTTTCGGCTGTACTTGATCCTGTTGCCCGAGCATTGCCTGGTTGTTTTCGCTCGGTTGCGGCGACAGCTGTGTCAATACGCCAAAGCGAAGGAATTGTGTTATCTCATAAGTTGTTGGTATTAGTCCCCATGCTTTTGATGCCCTGCTTAATCAGACAAAGACGCAGCATTTGACCAGTGCTCGTTTAACGGGATATGAGTTGACACTTTTGGCTCCTCATATTACGTTAAAGAGGTGTGCAACGTTAAATCCAGCCACATTGTTGCCGTTTCCGGAAACTCAGTCTGAAGCACGAAAAGCACATGACTGTATTCTTGTGACTGAAGAACAGACAAAGGGTCGTATTGATCTCCAGGATACGCCCTTTACAGATGTAGATGGAGAACTGTGGGTGGACGGATCATGCCTGAAGCTACCAGATGGTACGACTTCAGCAGCATATGCAATTACCACATTACAAACAATAGTGGAGACAGCACGCATACCGCAGAAATCAGCTCAAGCAGCGGAACTGATAGCATTAACACGAGCATGTGAGCTCAGTACAGGATTGTGTGTGAATGTTTATACAGATAGCCGCTATGCCTTCGGAGTAGCGCACGATTTTGGCCTACTCTGGAAGGAGAGAGGGTTTCTAACGTCACATGGAGCACAGATAATGTATGGGGAGTTAGTTCATCACCTTTTGACGGCATTAACATATCCAAAGAAGATTGCTATAGTTAAATGTAGTGCCCATAAAAAGGTGGTTGATAAAGTTGGAGAAGAGAATGCTTTTGTAGACCGGGTGGCACGAGAGACGGCGATGCAGCCTGGCTCTACTGCAATGTATGTTGTGAAGTCACAGGCAGAAAGATGGCACGATGCTAGGAGAGAAGTGCTGGAGATACAGAGGACCGCTTCCGATAAGGAACGGGAGCAGTGGTCCAATGATGGAGAATTAGATGACGAAGGGTGTTGGAGAAGTAAGCAGATGGATAAATGGAAGTTACCCACAGCTTTTGTACAACCTATGGTTCAGATGGCACATGGACTAGCGCATGTCGGAGCTTCCGCAATTGTAAAATTACTCACACGAGTTTGGGAGCATCCGGAGATCGCTAGTACGGCAAAGAGGGTAGTGCAGACCTGCATGATTTGCTTGAGGTACAACCCAGGAAAGGGTACGCGAACTCCAGCAGGCGGATTTGCAACACCCACTGCACCCTTTGAGGTTTTGCAGATGGATTACATTCAGCTTGAGCGCTGTAACAATCTGAAGTATGTTCTAGTAGTGGTTTGTGCCTTCAGCAAATGGGTTGGGGCATACCCTACGAAAGACAATACTGCAATGACTACAGCCAAGATGCTATTGAAGGAGTTCTTTCCTCGATATGGTGTTTGTAGATTGTTGTGGAGTGATAACGGACCTCATTTTATAGCACACGTTATCAAGTATGTCCTGAAAGGACTGGGAATTACCCAAAAATTTCATGCAGTGTTTCACCCTCAGTCTGCGGGATTGGTTGAGAAATATAACGGTACTTTGAAGCTTAAGATCGCTAAGATCCAAGCTTCGACTTCTTTGACTTGGCCAGACGCTTTACCGCTGACATTATTGTCAATTAGATCGATACCGCATTCTCGGACCGGTCTCACACCCTACGAGATCGTGTTTGGATGCCCAATGAATATTTGGGGTCCACCGAAACCGAAGTCAGTGAATGATGTACCTTGTGTAATGATGAATGATTATCTGGCACAGTTAACGGATAATTTGGTTTCTATTCATCAACAGGTTCGAGAAGCCCTCCCTGATCGGTCCACAGGTGAAGGACATAACCTCCGGCCTGGAGACCATGTTATGATCAAGGTGTTTGAAAGGACGAACAGTCTGGAGCCGAGATGGGTTGGTCCTGAGCAAGTCTTGCTCGCAACGAGGACAGCTGTGTGAGTCTCCAATCGGAAGAACTGGATCCACTCCTTGCACTGTCGTAAAGTGCCGCCTGGATTAGTGGAGCCTGCTGTATTGACCGACCATCGAGAAATCTTGACTACAGAGAAAGGCCGTGCTGCGGAACCGAACGACACTGAGGAGCTCTTCCCGACCCAAGCGATTCCTGGAGGCAGAAGATATCATCTCAGACCGAGGAAGTGATTTCTTTCTGTATCAGGACATGTTGTCAGAACGACCCTTAGGTTAGTGAAACGGAGAGCCAATGAGGCAAGGGGGGGGGGATCAGCCCTGCATTAGTGTAGTGACACCCGTCTTGGCCCGCTGGTGAAGAAATCAACGGCTGCCTAAGGGGAACAGTTCTGACAACTTTTAGTTTCAGGAAGATATTGACTTTTACTATAAAATGGAGAAAAAGAAGATTTTTTGTGCGACAAGTTTTATTATCATTGTAGCCATTGTTGGTATAACCACGTGGTTTGTTGAGGATGTGACTCCTGCCTGTGAGTTACTTGTTTTGACTTCTCCAGTGCCTGAGGAGCACTACTTTTACACCCTTCCGTATCAAGAACTGAAGCATCGTCAGTCTTATTTGAATAATACTTTTATCCAGATGTTGCATCATACCCATGTTGCTACAAATGCTACGAACTGTTGGATATGTGGTATGATGCCAGCTCATCAGAAGAAAGGAGGAACGCCGTTCATACCTCTTCCTTTCTCTCATAACGGCTCTTGTAGAGCATGGTACACTTTGCTTTATGCCACACGGAAACCTACAGTGGGACGACTACTTTTTAGACTTAATAGGGAATGTCATCAAGATAAAGAAGGCTATCCACAAGCGAATGGGACAATATGGGAGTGGGAAGAATATCGACCAGATAATGAATCGATCCCCTACATCTTCACGAACACCAGAGACACTGCTGGAAACGAACAATTTGTGATTCAAGTGGCACAAGCTCAAGCGGACCTGTGTGTTCAGAGTGTGGGTCATATTCCTGTTGGTGTTAGTGACTGTATTATTGTGTTGAATATAGATGGATTAAATAATAGTACTTTCTTAGCTTCCCATATGTGGGAATAAGGGTTATTATCGCTTACCAGCCGGCTGGTCCGGAGTATGTTATGTAGCGTTTTTATTGCCCCCTGTATTCTTACCGCCTGCATCCTATCATAAAGATTTGAAGTTATTGAACAATGTAACTGTAAATAGGTATAAACGAACTTTATCTATTGATGATGTTGATCAAACTGATACTAGCTTACAGCAGTATGTTGATTTTAACTTAGGATTGTTTTTCTTTGTTGGAGCTGCCCTAAATAGTAGGAAGGTTCGACGATTAACAAGAGTTGTAGAGGCTGTAACGAATCAAGCCGCTGCTGCTCTTGGGAATCTTACGGAAGAATTGCAAATCACTAGAATTGTTGCGTTACAGAATCGTATGGTATTAGATGTTATGTTAGCAGACAGAGGTGGAGCATGTAGGATTATCGGAAGTAGCTGTTGTGTATTCATTCCTGACCACACGCCATCAGTCTATAACGCTATTAATAAATTGCATAAAATCGCAGCTGAAATTCATACAGAAAATGGCACTTGGACCTTTTCTGGATGGTTTTGGGCATTGATTACTACATGGGGATGGAAAGTTTTAACTGGTTTCTGTATTATTGTAGCAGTTCTGTTTTCCAGTTGCATCTGTGTTCAGTGTGGTCCTTTCCTCTGTTCTTTATGTGTGTCATTCTGTATTCCTGATAAGAAAGCTATTGCCAATGTCACCTATCAGAAACATTTAAACAAAGAGGTGGAAGAGATGATGAAAATTGACATACATGATGATTATCCCAACAAGCCGAATGTCTTCAGTGAATGCTGAAAGGGTTGTCTGTTGAAAACTAAAACAGCGATATGATTAAGCATTCACTAAAGACATAGATTCTCTTCAGTTAAAATGTGTTTCTTGTCTTATGTTGCCTAATGTCCGGACTCCATTTTGTATTGTCATGTCTCCACGTGCTTTGCACGAGAAGAGTCCTACCTTTTCGCTAGTTGCTCTTGTAATCTGCCTAGTAACAGTCTATAAATAGCTCCTTTGTCCGTCTGGCGCATGTCCAGACTTGACCACATCTGTTATCAATTAGTCCTTGTTTGACCATGTTTTCGCGGGCTCAGGAATTGTTAACTCCGCCCACATATTGATCCTGTATCGAAAATGTCCATAAATGGTAATGAATTTTGCTCTATGTTGTATCCACCCACTTATGAGCCCCTCTGTTGTGAATAAAAGGGGACCACGTACGCAAGTTCTGTGTGCTACTCTATGCAATACTGAAGAGTGTTGTGTAGGTTGTAGGACCACCCTTAAGGGTTAATAAACTCTGTCTTTGTATTTTGCAGTTTCCGTGCCAACTTCTTCTAGCTTTTGTTACAGGAGAGCGAACCCTTGTATTCTGCGGGCCTAGCTGGGGCCTGTACTCATCACTACCTTTTATAATACATTGCACCGTGCCCTTAGGGCTGTTTAGGGCTTAACCTAGGGGTAACTTATATGTATTAAAAAGGAAGGTTTGGCCCTGGCAAATAGTTTCTTTTGCCAAGTCGAAATGGCAGTTAAAAACTGCACCTACAGGCTGCTATGGCAGATGACTTGAGACATGTCATAGGGCTACTGAAGAGGGTGGCACAATAAGTGCTGCAGGCCCACTTGTAGTATTTAATGTACAGGCCCTTGGTACATGAAAAACCACTTTACTAGGGACGTATAAGTAAATGGAATATGCCAGTTGGGAATAAGCCAATGTTTACAATTTTTGGGGAGTAAGCACACATAGTTTGGAACTGGTGAGCAAGTGGTAAAGTGTGCATAGTCCTAAAGCCAGTAAAAACGAGATTAGCTAAAATAGAGGAGGAAGGCAAAGCATTTTGGGGGAAGGCCACACTGAGACTGACAGGTCTAAAAATAACATGTTAGGGAGGCACATTTGTTTCATTGCCTTGGCATAATCTACAATGTTATGCAAATCATAATTTGTGAAATTAGATCTTGTATGATTCCACTTCGATGGAATACATATTTCAAGGCCAGATCCATCTAGCAATACCATACAGCTGTTAAAGAACTATCTCAAACAGGCACATAAGAAGAATTTTATAAAGTATAATAATACTTCATGACCATTGTACCAACTTTGCCAATCATGTCCTCGATGTCAGGACTTTAAAAGAAAATGCCAATACTTTCACATGCAACGATACACACAAAGTACTGACATATAAGGTGTATGTTATAATCTACAAGATTACCTTGTGATCGTAAACCAACGAATCATGCCTCCAATGTCAGGCACTTCAACAAAATACCAATATCAATGCTTTCCCAGAATAAGAACCATTTACAATATTACCATTTCATTTTTGGGTCACCCCAGCTATCTAGACAGTCATACAAACTCTTCCTCGCTCATCAACATGCTTGCTCATTCTCTGCTTCATATTAATGCAGAATTAAGGCAGGTCAGAACGACTCACTAGAGGCAAGGACAACACTACCCCACGCAGCTACTCTATGGGGGACAGCCAAAATTATTCTTTTAATGATCATTTTTAACTGTTTCTAACATTATCATTGTAATCTGTTTTATTTGAGGCATACAGCACATTTGCACTTGTTTTAAAGCGTACTTTGCACATACCTGGGGATTGACGCCACTCTGTGGGCGGGAATAGCGCTTCTTTTTTCCCGAGGTCTCCCCGGTCCACCC
Source organism: Triturus cristatus (assembly GCF_964204655.1). Taxonomy (NCBI): domain Eukaryota; kingdom Metazoa; phylum Chordata; class Amphibia; order Caudata; family Salamandridae; genus Triturus; species Triturus cristatus. The sequence continues at coordinate 519,449,013 of NC_140588.1, forward strand.
CAGTCATTAGCGAGCTGTTTGTGTGGAGGGAGACCCCGGGTATCTTCTAAGGCGGACTCACTTCTTGTCTGGGCCATTTCTAACCACCATCTTGTGTATGGGGCGGTCTAGTTGTTCCGCTACCTATACAAGCCGGGCACTTCAAAAAAAGGATATGACACTGGCGTGCAGTGCACACGCGCAGAGGGCATGCCGAAGGCATGCCAAAGGCAAGCCCGTCTGCGCCCGTCCATGCCTGGATAGCGCCCAGTACCAGAACCCCTGGCCCAGCGACACAAAAACCAACAAGACAATCAGGTATTCGCGGAAAACGTTGGTTACATTAAGACAAAGTAAGCTCACTAATGTCCCACCACCTTTCGATCTGGGTAACTTCAATGACCAAAGTAGTTGGTTTATTAATAAGCATGGACGGGTACATACTGATTCGCCTGAGCTCTCGGATCCTAGCAGTCTAACCCTAAAAACAAAAAACAATATTCACTGTATACTTTTAAATGCTAGGTCCCTGGTGAGACACCAGCTAGAGTTTTAGGATCTTATCCAAACGTTGAATATAGATGTAGCATTCATAACAGAAACTTGGATGGATGATAGCTCCGGTCCCGATATAGTAGCTGCTACTCCTCGTGGCTATGCCACTTTCAGATTAGACAAGCAAAACAAAAGAGGAGGGGGACTGGTAATCTTTTTTTGCGATAACTTTTAAACCAGATTTGAACCACTTACTGTTATGGGCTTCGAAGCAACGTCTTTTTCAATCCAGGCTCATTCGCTTTAAAAGGAGTGCTAGTTTATTGTCCTCCTAGAGTCAGGAGTAATTTTTATTGATAATCTCAGTACCGTGATGGAATCCTTAATAGTTAATGAAAACTTTACGGTGCTGTGTGATTTTAATTTTCACTTGGAAAATACAATCGAGACAGACTCACTAAAATTAATTGATGCCATGGACGCCTTTGGACTCACCCTGGTTTCCAAGGGTCCAACACACAAAGCTGGTCATATGCTAGATGGTATGTTCTCCTACTGTAAGGACATCGTGCTGTTACCATCCTTCCCAGTGACCTGGTCAGATCACTGGGTGATCAACTGGTGAATGAAGAATGACATAGTCCCTTGGCATAGACCAGTTTCACAAAAAACCAAAGGCAGAACCTGGCACAAAGTCCGAGCAGATGACCTCTGTGAAGCCATCTCTGCTACCCCTTGTCAATTGGGGATAGTGTGAAACAAAATGCTGAGAACTTTTCTCACTGGCTCAATGTCGCATTGGACAAATTAATACCCATCTCTACTAAAACAGGAAAAAGAAAAATGTCCCAACCCTGGTATAGTGAGAAGTTGAGATTATCTAGACAGGAATGTCGCAGACAGGAACAAAAATGGAGAAAAATTATGAGAAGGACGAGAAGATCATATACAAGGCAAAACTTGCTAAACATAAGAAAGATATTACTGAAGCAAAAACTGCATATTTCACAGAGCATATTAAAAATGCTTGTGACGCCAACAAAACCCTTTTCGCGGTCATTAATAAGTTGGCAAAACCTAACAAGGCTAGTCATACATGAACTAAGCCAAGATTTCTGCAACATATTGGCAGACTTCTCTCAAGAGAAGGTCACTAGCATTCATGATAAACTGGCAGCTAAACACACAAATCATTTCCTGGTTAAGCATGTACCGGAAGATAAGGCTCCAAACATCTTCTTCTCCACCTTTCTGAGCCCCACGGAGGATCAATTAAAAGATCTAATTTTGTCAATTAAATCGGGTTCTCCGTATGACCCATGCCCACCTAACATAATGCATTTGATACCCAACCAATTAGCGTCAATCCTGGGGCAAATTATTAATAAAGTGTTTAGCAGTGCAACTTTTCCTGTCCAGTGGAAACGTACCTCAATCCTTCCACTCTTGAAAAAAGATAATTTGGACAGTACCGAACCCAGAAATTATCGTCCCATCGTGAGACATCTTTTTGCCGCCAAATTCATAGAAGAAATAATGAATAAACAAATCACTGAACATATTGAAACAAATTCATTATTGGATGAAACACAACATGGTTTTAGGAAAAATTTCAGCACGGAATCTGCCCTGATTATTGCAATGGAAGATATCTGTGAATTTCTCAATGGAGGAGGCTCGGCAGCTTCGGTGCTGCTCGACCTCTCGGCGGCCTTTGATATGGTCAGCCATGAGATTCTGGCTGACCGCCTTCTCGCTGCAGGGATAAAAGGCACAGCACTTGAGCTTTCAAAATCATTTTTAACTGACGACAACAAAATGTCGCAATAGGGACGGCCGTGTCTAAACAGTTCTCTCTACCATGTGGAGTCCCTCAGGGTTCGGCCCTGAGCCCCACGCTTTTTAACTTATACGTAGCACCCCTAGCATCTATTATAAAAGAAGCTTGTTTTTCCCCAGCATCATATGCGGATGAAACCCAAATCGGGGTGTCCCTAACTAATAGAGAGACGAACCCCGGTGAGGATTTTAGTGCCTGTATGAAGAAGGTGAGTGACCGGATGGATGGAAAATGCTTGAAATGGAATGCATCTAAAACCGAGGTTATTATCTTTGGGAAAAAAAACTCCCTCTGGACGCCCGATTGGTGGCCACCAGAACTGGATACATTACCTACACCTTCCGCCAAAGGAAAGGATCTTGGTACCACCCTAGACAGGGAACTTAAATTCAAAGAACAAATCAGAAAATTTACCTCGGTTTCTTTTGGCTCTATGAAACTAATCAACAAAATTACAAAATATATACCTGTTGATCTTTTGAAAACAGTAACAATGGCGTTGGTCCTAACGTGAAGTGACTATTGTAATAGTCTTTACCTAACCCTCAACTCAGGGCTGGTTAACAGGCTCCAGACCCTGCAGAATGCGGCTGCCCGCCTCATTTTTAGAATTCCAAAAAACACTTCAGCAAGAGAAGCTATAAAAAATCAGCATTTGCTGCCGGTAAGACAGAGATGTAAGTTTAAAGCATTCTGTGTGGCCTTTAAATCTCTACAGGGGATAGGGCCAGTGCAATTCAGGAATAAACTGAAGTGGTATGTTCCACCAAGAACACTATGGTCAGGCTTGGCCAAAAACCTAGTGGTCACTCCTTTAAGAAGGCTTCTTGGGGAGGGAAGAGTTTCTTTAGAGCAACAGCACGACTTTGGAATGAATTACCTTTTTCCATAAAAACGGCCCCCTCCCTGCTGAGTTTCAGAAACAGCTTAAAAACCTGGCTATTTACACAAAATGCTTAACTCAAAACAAAACTATAAACTATTCCTCTGCTTACTATCCATCTTTTGGGGTCTTCTCTGTCATACTTGCCTCCACTCAAACAGCGTCAAGACGTCTTCGGGCATTAGCAGCGCGTTACAAATCTTATTTACATTACACTTACATATTGCTTTTACAACCTTTTTCAACTTACCATGAGGTGGGGCATAAGGTTAACTTCATAGCTTGTGAATTTAATATGTTTAGAGGTGTTGTAAATTCACTTTGATCTCATTTAGACCATTTATACAAACTCACCAAGCTTCATATACTAATGTATCTTCTTTAATTTTCTCCTATTGAAGCTTCAACTATCTTTTCATCACATTTTTCAGGTTATCCCTATCTACTATCTATCTACCTTTTTTGTCTTCATTATGATCAATTCATTTCAATTATTAACATTCTCCATCAATATACTCATTCACTCTTGTCAAAGTTGAATACTTTACACCGATAGTCAAGGTCCACTAATGGAAGGAGGGACTTTTACACAGTTTTACAAATAATAAACTTGCCACAGATGTCTGAGTACAATACTTTTTTCCATTATCAATCATCCTGGAAAATTAATTATATTATTGTCATAATCTTGGAATACCAATCCAATATCACAATGACTGCTCAAACAACGTTCTTCTGACTCTTGAGAAAATAATAAATATAGGTATCCTTGCTGGTGTAAAAGTTTGTTCATGTTAAATAAAATACTGAATTTGAGCTAAATTGGATAGGATTATCACTGCATGCATCAACACACAGGGCCACATTTACTGAGCCTTTGTGTTCTCCTTGTATCATACCAGGTGATGCAAGGCAACTCAAACAAAGGCTTTACTAAGATTTCCACTGGCATGCAAGGGGCAATTTGCACCACCTTGCCTGACTTTGTAAAGAAATTTTAATGGAATGCAGAAACTTGTGCTTTATTACTTTACATTTCATGGGAGTAGGCATTCAATGGGTGGAGAATGGGTGTGCCTGTGCATCCACTCATGGAATCTGAAGCAATTCTAGATTTACAGATTTCTAGATATAGCTTGGAGTTTGGTTTGGTAGATCGTAGTATTTCTGGGCTAAATTAAGGCAGCAGGAAATCTTCCAATGTTTATAGACAATCTTGCAGGAGTTACACTCTCACAATTGGGCCCAAGTGGAGCTTGACTTGGATGAGGAACGCTCAAAAAGAATTCCTTTAGGAAATGGATTAAGGCAGGGTTGCGTCCTGGACCCCACATTGATCTCCTTCTTCCTTGCAGAACTTCCGGGGGTGCTGGCGGCAACTCGGTCATTTTCGTCGAAAATAGGGGGTAGGCATGTGCAATGTGCAGATCACTTGGCAATTCTAGATTTGACCCAAGTAGACCTACAGAGAAAATTGAATGGATTGAATAATTACTGTGAGGCTAATTAATAAAGGTGAACCTGGAAAAAAGAAAAAGAATCCTCTTTTTGGGAAAAATTCAAACTGTATAAGTGGCTACTTGGTAATATGATGTTGGAGGTGGTATAGTCCTACAAGTAGTTAGGTATGAAGTATACAAATAAGCTGAATTAGTTGAGACTCGAGCAGTAGCAATAATAGGGGGCCTAGTCTGTTTTAAGAATACCTTTGGTGGCCCATCTTCGTCTCCCCTGTTAATAGCCTATAATAAAATGGTCACCACTCAATGCCTCCGTGCCGATGAGCTATTGTCCCTAAGAGGAAAGTTGGAAAAGATGTGAGAATATGTGTATGAAAAAATTGCTAGATCTCCCAAAAAGTGTGATGGGCCAGGCAATAAGATTGGAAGGGGAGCTGCAGGCTTGGAATTTCTTGGCCTACAAAGCAACCCTGCGATTTTGGGAAAACTTTGGACCTCAGAGGTACAGAAGGTATCAGTTCTCAGCGCTTGTGAAATAGGAACAAACGAGGTATATCAGTTCTCAGCGCTTGTGAAATAGGAGCAAACAAGGCATGGTAGAAAGTGCAGGTCATAAATAGGTTAGATACCATAGTGGAGGTCCTAAAATGGAGAAATTTAAGGTAACTGAGGCCTCCCACCTTTCAAAAGGAGAATTATATATGGCCAGTAGAAAGGACTCTAGGGGGCAGATTTACAACTTCTGGCGCATCTCTGCTAATCAGCAGGGATGCGTCGGAAGAGTTGCAACGCATCTGCCCACCCGTGCGCCACCACTGATGAACCGCATTAACAATGCAAAAACAACAGTTGATGGACAGAATGCAGAACAATGTCATACATTCACCCCAGTACAGAGATCTGGGCCTAAATCCATCGTTTTTTTGCTCACCATTCCATTCGAGTTTGAACCCAGTCATATGCAAATCAGTCTTGACCCTGTGCCTCATGGAAACAGTCCAGCCCGAACTGCCAAGCCAGGTCCTCCCTGGACTGGAAACAAGCATCCTGGGGGTGAATGTTTTGATTTTTTCTGCATTCCGTCCATCAATTGTGTGTCCTGTGCATTCACAATGTGGCGCACCGTGGCGCACAAATGGGCAGATGTGTGTCGCATCCCCAGCGGAAAGGGGCGCATTGCTGGAGTCGCGTCGCAAGTGCGACACAGCTCCAGCAAGGCTCGGGGTGCCCCTATTCCTAACATGCTGCGTCAATCCTTACACCTGCTTCAAGCAGGCGCAGGGTTTTGACGCAGCATGGCCGTAAAAGTGACTGAGTGAAATCTTGTAGATTTCATTCAGCCACTTTCGGAGGCGTTTCTGCGCCGGAACGCCCCCCCGTGCCGGAACGCCCACATGTAGCGCAGGGCTTTACAACGTGACGCATCTCCCTAGATGTGTCACGTTGTAAATACCCACTCGGGGTGACAATTGCAAAAACAACAGTTGATGGACAGAATGCAGAACAATGTCATACATTCACCCCAGTACAGAGATCTGGGCCTAAATCCATCGTTTTTTTGCTCACCATGCCATTCCAGTTTGAACCCAGCCATATGCAAATCAGTCTTGACCCTGTGCCTCATGGGAACAGTCCAGCCTGAACTGCCAAGCCAGGTCCTCCCTGGACTGGAAACAAGCATCCTAGGACCGGTTTCGGGGTTTCAGCCCTCTTCAGCCAGTGTAGCTTGATTCCAGTAGCATAGAGAGCACAGGACTCACATCTGAGCATACCCGTCCCACTCGGGGTGACAAATGCAAAAGCAACAGTTTATGGACAGATTGCAGAACAATGTCATACATTCGCCCCAGTACAGAGACCTGGGCCTCAATCCATTGTTTTTTTGCTCACCATGCCATTCCAGTTTGAACCCAGCCATATGCAAACCTGTCTTGGCCCTGTGCCTCATGGGAACAGTCCAGCCCGAACTGCCAAACCAGGTCCTCCCTAGACTGTAAACATGCATCCTTGGACCGGTTTCGGGGTTTCACCCCTCTTCAGCCAGGATAGATTGATTCCAGTAGTATGAAGAGCACAGGACTCACGTCTGAGCATACCCGTCCCACTCGGGGTGACAATTGCAAAAACAACAGTTGATGGACAGAATGCAGAACAATGTCATACATTCACCCCAGTACAGAGATCTGGGCCTAAATCCATCGTTTTTTTGCTCACCATGCCATTCCAGTTTGAACCCAGCCATATGCAAATCAGTCTTGACCCTGTGCCTCATGGGAACAGTCCAGCCCTAACAGCCAAGCCAGGTCCTCCCTGGACTGGAAACACGCATCCTGGGGGTGAATGTTTTTATTTTTTCTGCATGCCGTCCATCAATTGTGTGTCCTTTGCATTCACAATGTGGCACACCGTGGCGCACAAATGGGCAGATGCGCGTCGCATCCACCAGCGGAAAGGTGGCGCATTGCTGGAGTCGTGTCGCAAGCATGACACAGCTCCAGCAAGGCTTGGGGTGCCCCTATTCCTAACATGCTGCATCAATCCTTACGCCTGCTTCAAGCAGGCACAGGGTTTTGACGCAGCATGGCCGTAAAAGTGACTGAGTAAATTCTTGTAGATTTCACTCAGCCACTTTTCGGAGACGTTTCTGCGCCGGAACGCCCCCCCGTGCCGGAACACCCACATGTGGGGCAGGGCTTTACAACATGACGCATCTCCCTAGATGCGTCACGTTGTAAATGCCCCGCAGCATGGCACTGGCTTTGCGCCGCCGCTGCGTCACAAAAGTGACTCAACAGCGGCGCAAATGTGGCATACGGGGCTTGTAAATCTACCCTGAAATTGGCTTATATGGAGTATGTACAGACCCTCTACAAAGTATAGGTTAGAATCCTGAGAAAATAGGGCAGCTTTCCAGTACAAATCAGCACTTCCTGATGCCCATTTACACTTATTACTATCAAAATTATTGGTAGCTTTGAATATCCGGTATTTAAGGGATGTGAAATTGAACGCTTTTTTGATGCGGAGTATAACTGTTGAGGTTCCAAATGTTAATGTTCATTAGTTAATTGATTGTTGTCATTTTTGTAGGACTCAGCGCTTGATTTTAGAACCGCTCTTTGAATTGAATGTATAATTTTAACTTGTTTTTATATATTTATGTTTTAAAGACAAGAGTCTAAACATTGATACATTTTAACTGAACTGAATTAAATTTACTAAAATCAGTAAACCTGGCATTGCGCCCCAATGGTATACCACCCCGAACAATAGAGTAACAAGGAGAAGTATATGTATTCCTCCACATTACTTCCTCTTTCTATGCATGATGCGTTCTGCAACACACATAGAAAAAGGAAGGTAGCTCTTAGCATTGTTTAGTGCAGAAAGGAAAACTTTCATGACAAAAACAATCCTGCTCGTAACGCAGGCACCATGGAGAAAACAGGCGTGGGGGGAGGGGGACTAGGCAGCTTCAGTGTGCCAGCATTGATAGAGAGCAGAAGAGCATCATTTCTTAGTAGATATGGTGCTGTTGAGCTCTCGCCCATTCACACAAAACAGCAACTTTGCGTGTTGCCCTGTGTTGCCTGAATTTTTAGTAAATATGCCACTAAATTCCTGGTCCAAGTCACTGGCAACAAATTCCTGTTACCTATTTCATCAACCAAACTTTGTGAATCTCCATCTACAGGAACCTACTGATAGATAGTACAAATCTAAAAGTTAGGGCCCAGATTTACCAAGGGCTTGCTTTACCCTTGCAACACTCAAGGCGATGCAAGGCAATGCATGTACTTAAGTCAGGTTTACTAAGCCATGTGTGGCTATGATTGGCTTAGTAAATCTGGAGTAACTCAGGGCAGTGCAGCTCACTGCCTTGTGTTACTCTGCATTGGGAAGGCATTCCATGGGGGGAGAGTGGGTGTTCCCACACATTCACCCATGTTTTTTGATGCATTCCCAGATTTACGAAGACTGCTGAAACTGGAAACACATCAAAATGCTACGCCTTGTCAGGTGATGCGCAATGAAAAGAGATATGTTTATTTATCCCTGTTATCCATATGTCAGTAAATATGGCGCATTCCTGCTTTCTCAGTTTGACACAGCACAGCAAGTTGCCTTGCTGCATTGCGCCAAATGTTGATAAATCTGAGACTATGTTTTCAATTGTATGATTTGGGGAATGGTATAGGTCAAGCCGTGCCAGAAAGCAAGGGTGTGCCGTACATAATGGGTGGTGTGCAATGGGCAGTGCAGAGCAAATGACAGGGGGTTGGGCGGAGGAATACAGTATCTGGACCTCGGTTTTACAAGGTCAGGGTGATCCAATGATGCTTTCAGGAAATAAATATAAAAAATGTAAATTCGTATTTGTAAAGAGCAAATTACTCACCCCTGAGGGTCTCAAGGCGCTGGAGGCCGTCGTGGAAATTAAGTGAGCTATTGCCCAGAGTCACATGGTGCTGAGCTGAGCTGCCGCCAGAGCCGGGGATCGAACACTGAACCCCCCTGTGCTCCGAAGTCAGCTGCCCGAGGTAAGTGGCTGTCCTTTGACGGGGAGAGGTTTGGGAAGGGACAGAGTGGGAGCAATTCAGGGGTATTCCGGTATCCAAGTAGTAGTTTTCTGGTTGTAGTACTGCAGCGACTCTAAACTGCTTCAATGGTTATTAACAATTGAATATCATTTGTCAAACATCTTTTATTAGCTTAAATAATAAAGGGTATTTAGCTTTATTGGTTTCTTACATTTCAAGAAATCCTCCCAACCAAGAGCATTGACTCTTTTCCACAAGTCTTGCTTTCATTATTTAGGGACCAGTGTAACTGATCCATAAAAGATTCGATTTAAGGAGCATGCGTTAATCAGAAACCTCATTTATAGCCGTACCTATATCCCACTGGTCATTTCTCTTTTATAAGGCTATCCTTTTCGAAGGCCTTACCTCTGGAATTTATGTGCATTTAACATGCGTAACATTTCAGATCACTTACAAGCTTTATTAACACGCATTGGCAAAGCCAATAGGTCTCACCTATGCGAGAGCTAATGTCTCTGTCAATGTCTTTTAGCCATGTTGTATAGCAGCACAGTTGCTGTGCAGGATGGTTCAAAATAAAAAAAATAGTTTAAAAAAGAGCTACGATGTGGCCAGAGCTGGCAGATTCATACAGCTTTTTTTCCTATGGTGGGGAGGTGGGAAATAGGGACAACAGGAGGGGATTAGGAGAGAAGGAACAACACGAACAACAGAAGGGAGGGTTTTAGGGATGGGCAATGGGGCGGTTACAAAAAGCACATCATTTTTTCTTGTAGGCGGTGGGGTAGGGGAAGAAGCAACAGGCACAACAGGAGGGTTTTGGGTGGGAGGAGGAAGAAGTAACAAAATGAATACGTTAAAAAAAATGGTTCCTTGATCTGTGGAAGGACAACAATCAAGCTCAAAGCAATCTGGGCCTCATTTATGAGAAGTGACACATCGCTGCATGAAAGTTGCGATGTGTCACTTCTCAGTGCGCCCTCCTTGCGACATGATTGATGCGTCATATTTACTATAGGACACATCATGTCGCAAGGAGTTACAGATACGTCTTTCTGATGTATCTGTAGGCGCAAAAGTGACGCATTGCTGGAGTGTGTCACAAAAGTGACACAACTCCAGCAATGTGTTCTTTCACATGGAGGGCCTGCGTCAGTCTTACGCCTGCTGTGAGGCAGGTGTAAGATATTGACGCATTTGCACCCTAGAAGTGGCACAGTGAAATCTCGTAGATTTCACTACGTCACTTCTACGAGGCTTACTTACGTGGGAACGCCCACCCTGCAGACATTATACTTGACGCAAGTATGATGTAGCGCAAGGGTTTGCAAAGTGACGCATCTGCTTAGATGCGTCACTTTGTAAATAGGGCGCAACAGGAGGCATATTTATGCTGCTGATGTGTCACAAAAAGTGGCGCAACGGAAGCACAAAACTGTCACAAGTCCTCATAAATAAGGCCCTCTGTACATAGTCAATGCTGAACCTGAAGAAGAGGAGGTGACAAGGCACATGCTGCCCAATTATACGGCAGCAGATAAAAAAGACAAAGAAACAAATAAATGGTAAGAAACGGACAGGCCGCAAGCCCCTTGTAGATAATACTTCTCGTAAAGCTACAGCGCATGCGCAAACAGCACATGGGCTCTTGCAGGCGAGCCCTAAAAATGTCTCATGTAGAAGTCTTTCTCGAGTTAACTGTTGCTGTTTTAGTTTCAGGGGATTCTCCAAACTGAGGGGCATATTTACAAGCCCCTTACGCCACCGGTTTTGTTACTTTTTCCCATATTAAAAGTCACGCACCGGCTGTGCAAGGGGTTTGTATATAAGTCCCTGTGTTCTTTAGTTATCAGCTACAATACGTGCTTATTCACCCATATGCTTACACACCCATGCACACGCAATAGACACCTGATCTAATATCACCCTCTGCCATATCTATCCAAAATGTACTGTATATTCAGTTGAAATGGTATTGAAAAAACAGCATAGTTTCTATTGGGAATATTCAAATTCAATAGTTTCTTCAACCTGGACTTTTTCAATTTCGTTTCTGGCTTTCCATGTCCAAAGTTCGTAACTGGCGTCTCCTAAGAAGTAGGACGTAAAGCAAACACTGCCTTGCAGTGAAATGAATTTAAAATCCTTGGCCCAGCTCAATCGTATTTGTAATTTAATGCGTTTCCCGAAGCCTTGCCACATCTGGTAGCAGCCTCTTTTCGAAGTGAGCAATGCCTCTTTCCTTATTGAGTTTTTTACACGTTTATTATCTCAAGAAGTAGGTCTCTGTAAGGTCACACATTTTATATCAGCTGTCACAAATGTGGGAAATCAACTTGCGAATACGTTTGAATACGGTTTGACAATATCTCACCCACCCACCACAGAGCACAAATCGTACATAAACCTGTCTAGCCGTACCAAGAAACGTGAGAATGATTTTTTTTTTAATGCATTCACTTGAAAATGAAACGTGACATTCAGGACTGAATGAGACTCGATGTGTTAACTTTTTTTGTTAGCATAGTGCTAAATACTGAGGGGCAGATTTACAAGCCCCTTGCGCCTCATTTACGCCGCCGTTGCGCAACGGCGGCGGTGCAAATCCTGCGCCATGGTGCGGGGTACTTACAACGTGACGCATCTAGGAGATGCGTCACGTTGTAAAGCTCTGCGCCACATGTAGGCGTTCCTGCGCAGGGGGGGCCGTTCCGGCGCAGGAACGCCTCCTAAAGGTGGCTGAGTGAAATCTACAAGATTTCACTCAGTCAATTTAGGCCCATGCTGCGTCAAAACCCTGCGCCTGCCTGAAGCAGGCGTAAGGATTGATGCAGCATTAACAAGATAGGGACCCCCAGAGCATTGCTGGAGCTGCATCGCGCTTGCGACGCAACTCCAGCAATGTGCCACTTTTACGGCACAGATGCGTCACGCATCTGTGCCGTTTTTGCCCCATGGTGCGCCGCATTGTAAATGCGGCACATACATAGTGGCGGAGCTGTGGCGCACAATAACTGGCATATCCCTGCTGATATGCAGGGATGCGCCAGTTATTGTAAGCCCTAGGGGCTTATTTACAAGCCCCTTGCGCCACCCGTACGTCACTTTTCCCATGTTAAAAATGACGCTAAAGTGTTGCAAGGGGCTCCCTATTATTTTTAAAAATTGCAAACATTAAAACGTGTCGAAGAAAAACAACATATAAATGCTGAACGCCAACATTTAAATGGATAGTCTTTACCCTAGAAAAGCACACGAAGCACAGAGAGGTTAATATTGAAACAGAAGGGAGAAACGCTAGCACGGTAAATAAAGCACGCTAAATGATGTCTGTAGTGAGTGAGCCACCCGGCCCTCACACTACAATGTTGAACCTTGTATTACTCCTCTGGGCTGTCTTGCCTGTACCCACTAGCACTGTGTGTGTGTGTGACCTTCCAGGGTACCGGGTAGGTCCCACAGTAAGTGCGACCAGACCAGGCTGCACCCCACGACCTGGTGCACCACAATGTCCACTGTTATGTAAAGACTCGGAGGTGCATATAAAATGATTAAGACAGAAACATCTTAGCGACCCAATTATAAAAGATTGTTGCACCTAACCGAAATATCAACCAAGGACCCGATTCACAGAACTAACTTAAGACAAATTCCTAAACTCAATAACATTTTGGTATTCACAGAAGGCACTTACTCATTTTGGTATTCACAGAAGGCACTTACTCATTGATGAGTAAGTGCCTTCTGTGAATACCAAAATGAGTAAGTGCCTTCTGCGAATACCAAAATGAGTAAATGGTAGTAAGTTTGAATCCGGCCCACAATGATTGAAAATCTGCAATGGCAAAATTATGTAAGGTTCGGGACTTTTGTGCTTGTATGTGGGTGGTCTTAACTACACTTATAAATTCGATGGTCTTAACAAACTGCTTCCATTTTGTTCCCACCCAGTAAACTCCAATTTATCCCCATGAAGGGCAAAAATGAGCGTGAATGCAGAATGGTAAAGGCAGTGTAGGGAACGAGCTTACAAGCATAACAACAACAGACCTTTTGGCTTTGCCAAGAATTGTTAAATGGGTTGGCACATTAAAGCCAGGCTTGTTAGTTTCGCCAAAACCTAGTAATATGTTATAGACTTTGCAACATCAGAACTTCTCAGACATGTGCATCATTTTAATTTTTAGGATAAGTTGCACTGCAGCACCACCATGTGGCTATTGGTATTTATCATATTGTTTGCAGGAAATATAATTGTAGCAGCTAAGATGTTTCATAAATTGAAAATCAGCAGCTTAATGAAGGTTAACCTTCAGCTGACTGCTAATTCTGAAGCTGTAGGATGGCACAAATCGGATTTAGCCATAAATCTTATTCAATATATGCTTCTCAGTTTATATTATTTGTTTCCACTTTTTTCCATATTATCTGCAACATTTCCTTACAGAACTGGAGAATATGGATAGGAAAGTAGCTTTTTGTCCAACCTCAAGGCAAATAGTTCATATTCACTTCTATTTACCCAATGGCTAGCAAAATAGTATACACTATTTGCTATTGAGCCAATCAACTGGCAAAATATCTGACCCTTCATGTTTATTCACCTACATGCTAAATATTAGAGATCATCATTTGAACAGTGTCCGGATGTATCTGTGAAGGGCTTTATTTAGCTAAAAATTAAGAAAAAAGGAATTCCAGGCAATGGAATTGTGGTGACAATCTTATAATAGGGGGTGCAGAAAACTGAAACTTTTAAAAACAAGCACATATGCAAATGTACAGAGTTATTGACAATGTTGACGGCATGACTTTATCTAAGTCTACTGATTAAAAAACGGTGAAATCAATTTTGAATAAATGTATTTATGTTAATAGAATTTTAAAATAAGAAATGTAGGTCTCAAACCTCAGTTTCAAGATCTTCATGTAGTTTTGTCAACTCAGTGTGTTTTTACTGGATTTATCTGTATTTTTAAGTTTAGGGGCCATATTTGGTAAAGTTTCTGGGGGCGCAACGGGCATGTGCACTTACTTTGCATGCTTTCTGGCCACTTTGGTATTACAGAACAGCCTGCAGATACTTGTGCTGCCATTTATGTAATACAGATAGTGCTGGCGAACACATAGCGCCAGTGCTATCACTAGAGAGTGTTCACTTATTTGCATTGGGGCGTGGCCCCATGCAAATGAGGGAATCCCTTTGCCTCTGCACCTGCGCTGTATTATAGATGAGAGCGCAGGGGCAAAGAAGCTGTCAGGAGGAGCACTGTTAGTGCGCTCTCTGATAGCAGGCTCCTGGCGGGACAAATAGGGTTCTAGGACCCCCCAGACACCCCCTTGCAGGCAGGTGGAGTCACTCACCTTACCCGCCTGCAAGGGGACATCTAAATCCCATTAAAAGTGTGGCTGCTTCAAAGCTACCTAATATTTAACTTAAATGCGCTGTCGCCAGGGCAGGGCAAGTTCGCAGCAGCCCTAGGGGCAGCGCATTCAATCTAATATGGTGTACTCTCCTTGTTAGCGTCGAGCGCACCTTTAGCAAAATACGGTCCTTACTGGGAGAAATGCAGGGAAAAGAAGTGAAATGTATTCGCTTTTGAAGCTCATACTTAAAACAGCAAAAACATAAAGAAAATGGCGAAAATGCACTTGAGAGCTCTTTAAATTGTTTCAGAATGATTATGGAGGAAACAGAAGATTCATTACTATGTTGTAAAAGAATGTTGACAATTTTACACACGTTCTTTTTCATCTACCAACTCTTGCCAGTTTCAGAATAGCAAAAGAAAAACAATTTAGTCTTTTTTTTATAAGAAAGGAGGAACCTCTCACTTCAATGTATATTAATTTTCTGCCTGCAAGAATATTGAGTATGCATTTAATGCATGTTACATAAATGTTTCCTTTATTAATGAGAATAGACAGTTTTTTAATATTCATGATCCTCTTTTCGAGGTTTCAGGATAATTTTGGCCATTTTATGCAGTGCTTAATTTGAGGCACGTTTTTCCAGTGGACAGCAATGGCTTTGACTCTCAATACCTGCACTTATGATAGTCTACCACTTCGTGGAACTGTTTGTCCATTTTTGAGGTGAGCCCATCAACTTAGTATTTAATATTTCGACATACCATAAAAAGATAATTCCTGCCGTACAGGCCTTCTGTGTAGCTTTGGGTGGCCTGAAATAGTCCAAATTGTCACACATGTAGGGTGTAATGTTTAGTAGATGCGTTGGTACCGTCACTGACAGTGCTGGCAAGGGCAACAAGTGGTACAAGCTGCAGTGGCCTCATGAGAAAGGCCCTGGCACTTACGTTTTCACAAATTAAGCTCTGTTTCATGGAATGCCTAGTGATAGTTTTGGGCTTCTGTTTAAGGAGTATTTTGCTTAATATTTCTGACCCGGCAACACAGCAGCAGCCGAAAAGCAACAGCAGACTGAGAATACAGAGAGAGAGGCTTTTGCATGAGGTAAACTGGGTAAAACCCAGTAATGGGGCTTCTGCGGAATGTGGAAGGTGAAAGCAGGAGACAGATAAGCAACACACCTGGGTAATTAATGATTGAAGCATCTGTTCACTCAGTTGCTAGCTGGATATGCACACTATTTCACACAATTCAACCTAAAAAATGGGTTTGAGGCATAGATGCTTTTTGGTCCCATGTCTTAAAGCCCTTTCAGCCCAAATTACATTTTAATCACCCATCCAATGGATCTTGGGAATTGTAGCCCTCATTTCCGTCCTTGAAGGTGTTGTCTCAGCAAAAGAAATCTTGAAGCCTAAAAGAAATCTGAGTTTCAGACTTGGAGGCTGTATTCAACTAGAGTCAATATGAAGGGGATCTGGAAAGAGGGGTGGTCTGGTAGGAGGAGGATATGGACCAAGAAGGGGGCTACCTTAAATGCTAGGATGACCCTATCAATAAGGACCTAGACAAGAAGAACTAGGACTGAGAAGACCTAATCCTTGAGGCCAGGGTATGAAGACAAAAATTCTGAATGTCTGAAAGTAGATGATGTAATGAAACTCAGTCATCCGTTCTTTCTTTATTGATTACACTCAGGACATGCACCATTGGCAATGTTGCTCAAATCCTAAAAAGGTTTATGCAGGTGTGGATTATATATCCCCACCAGGTATCTATATAAGACATTACTCTCCAAATCCCGCCATAGGACGGACACCCACAATATATTGTGAATCTCTGCAGGTATTCGTTGTGGAAACAGAGATTGGTGACTTTCACCAAATGCAATTTTATGCGATTCCAGCAGTAAATAGTGCAGGAACGAATGACTGAGTTTCATTACATCGTCTACTTTCAGACATTTAGAATTTTTGTCTTCATACCCGCCTATGGTACGCTGTGCTTTGGGGTGTTGGGTTTTTCTCGGCCTCTGCTTCATAGCCTTGAAAAAGTCTGTTGGACGAAACATGTTTCGGCTGCCAGTGAGTTGTTTTATATATGAATCCCTGAGAAGAAAACACTAAAAGAATAAAGAGAAAGAAATACCCGAATTAACTTCCTTGATTACTGTATGGGCCACTGCCTATCTTACAGCCTGGACTAATATTTTGGTGTGCCTCAGCATATGTGCATGTCATTTGTAAACTCCATGGAGGCCTTTGCCTTTGGAGTTGTTTGTCTCTTTTGAGGGTGGAAGGAGACTTATTACTTGGAGAGCACCACATTACACTATAGAGATACATGTACAATTCTCCGGTTATTTTGTTATTTAGATGTGCATTCGCAAATTGGTATTGCCACCTTTGTGCTTTAGTTGAACAAAGGAGAAACAGGAATAAGGGAGCAAGGACCAGTATGTGCAGTGCTGGGAGAACCAAGAGGACAAGAAACAGAGACAGAAGGTCCACAGCACCCAAACCCAGAAGTCAAAACACTAGGAGGGCTATGACAGGGAAGCCAGACGGGCCAAGGTGAGCAGCAGGACCTTGACTAGCAATACCCGGGTGAGGAGAACCAGTCCAAGATTATGAGGGCCACAAGAATCAGAAAGTAATAGGGCCAAGACTAGGGGAACCAGGACAGGCAAGGATGGCCAGAAGACAATGTTTAGGAAGGAAATCATGGGAGGACGAAAACAAGACTGACCAGTACAACCATGATCAAAACTATCAGGACTAGATTGGATAGGAGAACCGAACCCAGGAAAACCCAAACCATAAGGACCAGGTCCAAGGGCATCAGGTCCAGTGAGCACATAGTCACAAAATATTTTTTCAATTTAGTTTTGAGTTAAATAAACTTTTTAACTTTTGACTATACTTTACCATCAGGAGAATCCACAGTCAGGGTGTAGATCTCCATATAGTTAAGTTCAGGGAGCACGTACATTTTTGTAAAAATATTTTTATGATACATATTAATGTAATGTAATTAGATATGTTTATTTTAAATTAATTAAAAATGATCCAAAACTGTTAAATTCATTTTCAAATATATTAAATTAAAATCATTTTTCCAAATGTTAAAATAAAAAATACACCTCTTCCTAATGTAAAAAAATCTATTATGCATTAATAACTATTAAAAGGGATGTATTAAAAATTAATCTTACATTATTTTGTAAACTAAAAAAGTTGTAATGAAATTATAAATATGGTTTGTTTTCAGAATATTTTAGACATTCATTTATATGTTTAACTATTTTAAATAATTTAATTTAACAATATTTCCTATTGGGTTTTGAGTCCCTTCTGCCATTATTTTCAATGGGAGGGTGTTGAAGTACCATTGGTTGTCCGTGTTTTGCTGGACATAATTGTGTTTCTTTTTGGCAGTAGTAACATACACTTGCAAATTTGCCTACATATCCTTGTTACTTTTGTGTAACTTTTGACTTGGATTTTGTAAATAGCTAAAAAAAAAAGTAAAGTTACTAAAAAGTGTAAGCGCACTTACTCTCAAGTGTAATTTACTTTTTTGAATAACCTTGAAGGACTGTAAGAACCGCAAATAAGTAGATCCAGGCTAAACAGGCCAGAATTAGAGAGAGGAAGACTAGGAGAGCAGGACCTGAAGGAGCAAAGACCCAGGTAACCAGAGCCAGAAGGGCAATATCTAAGAGGACCAGGGCATGGAGCACCAGTTGGACCACAACCAAAGGGCCCATGAATATCAAAAGACAAAGGCCTAGGAGGACTGGGATCTGCCAAAGCAGGACAGAGATGAGCAGGGTGAGGAGGAAAAAGAGGACCAGACAAAAGGGGTTAGGTTGACAGAAGCCAGGGTGACCAAACCGGTTGCTAGAAATTAGGAACAGGATGACCAGAACAACAAAGATCAGGACTAAGAGTAGTTATTGCAAAAATAGAATGATACAGAGCAAGGGGCTTAGGGGTTCAGGTAGAAGGACCAGGAGAACTACTTAGATTCGGAGTGGACTAGGGCCATTAGAACCAGGGATCATAGGAAGGAACAAAAGGTGGACCAGAAGGATCAGGGTAACCAGGAACCAGACAAGGAGAAGCAAGGGGGCACCTGGAGTACCAAGTAGAGCAGAAGGATGTGGAACAGGGGTAGCATTACAAGGATGGCAAGGACCAGGAGGACAACCAAATCCAAGAGGATCTTGGAGATCCGACCAAGACCAAGTTTATCAGATCCATTCTAAAATAACCTAAAAAGGAGGACCAGGATCAGTGGATGCAGTACCAGCTGGACCAAGAGGACAGGGACTGGCGTCAGGGTATCCAGATTACCCAAACAAGGTGGGCTAGGAATGTCAAACCCTGAAGGACTAAGACAAGAAGGCTAGGTGGAGAAAGAACCAGCAGATCAGGATGGGGAGGATCTGTAAGACAAGGACAAAGGGGACCAGGACAAGGCGGTGCAGGAAGGGTCCATACAAGAAATGGCCATGTACAGAAAGTGCAAGGAAGGAGCAGGGCCTGAACGATTAGGGCCAGGAAGCACTAGAACCAGCATCACCAGATTCAGAAAGCCCATACCAAAGGTCACCAGGGTCAGGCAGACCAGGACAAGGAGGGGCACCAGGAGAACTAATGCAACCCAGAAAAGAAGGACGAATAACAGAACCAGGAGGAAGACCAGATGGCATAGAAGGCCCAGGAGAAGAAGACCAGAAGGAGGATGAAGCCTGTGTGATTATATGACACATGTATTAGGAAATCCCTCTTGTAAGCATTCTTATTTACTATTCTTATGCTGTCAACCCCTAGTACCCCCCACCTTTTTTATCCCACTTATAGAATTTCTGGTTAGAATGTTCTGAAAAATCAGAGCATGCAAATTGAATAGAATTCTAAGACTGTTACATTCTGAGTGATAGCAGATGCTGTCTTATGGTGATACAATGATCTATGCATGAATCAGAGGTTAGAGGGACCGAAAAACTGGCAGAGGAGCATAAAGGTAGATAGGTAACATGGATTGGGGTTTGTGAAGGAAGGCAGAAAGTGTTTGTGAAACTCAGATGGCTGATGGCAGTAAAAATGTTTAATGGCTAATGAAGGGGGTCAAAGAACTGTGGCAATCAGTAATGGGGAGCTCGGGATCAGAAGAAGGCTCTGAGAATAGGGGCTGAGGCAGGGTGCACAAAGAAAGCCTCTGATAGCACACAGAAGCAGTCTGAGTAACAGAG
Organism: Triturus cristatus; assembly: GCF_964204655.1. Classification (NCBI taxonomy): domain Eukaryota; kingdom Metazoa; phylum Chordata; class Amphibia; order Caudata; family Salamandridae; genus Triturus; species Triturus cristatus. The sequence goes on from NC_140588.1 coordinate 519,468,847, forward strand.
GCCTCTGATTGCCAGCCGTGTGAGCACTGTGAAACATGGCCAGCAGTGGTAGCCTGAGCACCAGACAATTGGTCTGTAAAATTCTGAGGGCAAGTTGAAGGGTTATGCAGGTATGTATGTGGCAGAAGTGTTTGGAAGGCTGGCAAAGAGCCTCTGGGAGTCAAGAATATGCAGAATTTGTAACAAAATAAGTGCCATGGTCCTAGTCTTGAGGCCACTGCAGCTTGTTCCACCAATGGCCCCTGCCAGCGCTGCCAAAACCAGTACCAACACACCAACTGTCATACTCCTGCAAGTGTGACAGTCAGGATATTGCATGCTCCTAAAGCTATAAGAATGGTTTGGGTGGCAGGTATGCATCATTTTTAATGAATACTAAATTAATGAACAACTGTTTTTGTGCTCATCTCTAAATTAGACAGACTGTGCCACCATGTGGAAAACTGTCATTAGCGCTAGTGCTGTGAAACCAGAAGCCACTTGCTCAAGTTAAGCACTGCTGTAAAACAAATCTGAAAATTGAAGGATGCGTTTTAAGGCTGAAGAAAGGGATTGGTGGGCTGTAAGGCCTGTAGAGACCCTGCGGAAGTGGTCTGGCCACTAGAAGATGGGCACTTAGGTACAATGGAAAGAATCAGTCAGCCAAACAGGGTATTCTTGAGACAATAGTGAGATTGTGAATGCCATAATAGGGGTTATTTAATCATCAGTGGTCACCTGATGGGTTCAGTAGTCTGTAGGGGCTGGCAATGTGCTGAACAGACTCTTCTGGTGTAGCAAGGCTGGAGGAATAGGAGACAGTGGAAAGTGAAAGCTGGCAAAAATAAGTGTTTTAGGGCAGGTAGGGCAGTTTGAAGGCTAGCAGGATGCTGATGGAAGGTTTAAATGCCAAGTTTATAAAAGGTGACTGTTAGAAATGAGATTTCTGGTTGGCTAGGGCATGTGCCTAAGCCAGTCAGAAACCACCACTCTAGTCAGGGCAAGGGAGTTACACGCTGAAGGTAACCCCTGCTCACCCCCTTGGTAGCTTGGCACGAGCGGTCAGGCTTATCCCAGAGGCAATGTGTAAAGCATTTGCGCAACACACACACAACAGCACCGACACACTAGGCACACTACAAAAGAAACTCCACACAAGGTTATATAAAAATAGCCTTTGCCTTATCAGAAACACATTAGATCATAACCACACATATACACTGTGCCAACTGGCACCAGGTCGTAATTTACAGGGGATTATATACATGACCGGGCCAATCGGACTATGGTCAGAACCATCAGAAGGCACAAGTAATAACACAACCAGTAACTACTGGTAAAATAATGAACTCAGCATTATCACATTAGGCATAAACACATTATGCAATCTCATTAGGTATAAACATCATAGCTAACATATGCAGTAAGCATCACATTAGGCATACATCCTATTACCCAGCAGTGCACCCCAGTAACACTAGGGAGGTGCACACATCTCTTGGGGGCCTTACGCCACTCCAGAGCACCATATGACCCCAGGCGAACTGGCCTTCCCTGGGGCCCAAATGCCCCCTGTCCCACAAGTCAGGGCTCTTAATTATAGGGCCTCCCAAGTAGCCCTCTGGCTGCCAAAGCAGCAGAAAAGATGTGCGTCATGCACTGGGGGTTAGGGGGTGCATCTCACCCCTACCTTATCGTAAAAAGAACTGTCCTCCACATTGCAGCTGCCTGTGCTCCTGCGGTGCAGCTGAGGAAATTGGGTTTGGCACCACTGTGCCTCTGGAGCCCCACTCTGGGACTCCTACAACAAAATTGCCCCCACATTGTAGCTGCCTGCACTCTCGCTGTGCTGAAAAAATAGCACCCACGGTGCCGTGGAAGGCCCTCCTTCCCGGGTCACCTCTCGTAGCACTTCTGCCCCCAGTAGGCACTTGCAGTGCCCAGTGCCAACAGTGCCGCGTGAGCCCCCACTTCACCAGGGCTTGTCTGGTGCCACTATCAGGCACCAAAGAAAAATGGCTCAATTCCAGCCCCACTCACTAGGGCAGGTACCCGGCACCGACAGGGAGCCTGGCAGTCCTAGAAAGCTGATGTGCGGCTCCTCCACTCTGCCGGCCACCTGGGAAGACTCCAGTTGAGCTCTTCTTCCCGTTACCACTCTCTAGGGGGCGCAGCGGCTGCGACCCATTTCAAGGCTCTGTCTCCCTTGGGGAAGCTCCACCCCGGATCAGGCAGACTTGCCTGACTTCCAGCCCATGCCTGGGCCAACCCGCACCTGGAGCGAAGTCTCCTTTTCTTGGGCTCCCTCTTTGGGCTTGGGATTCCCTCCATCACGGAGCGAAGTCTCCGCCATCCTTCGGCACCTTGCAGTGCGGGGTAGGCTCCCACCTGGATTCTCTTTCTGGTTCGGGGGTATTAAGGCCACACCCCCAACCAGGCACAGCCGCCTGGCTTCCTCTTTGGCGCGCTTCTCCCGGGTCGCTGCTCGTGAAGTGGCGGCCCCTCAGCGATGCACAAATGCAGGGCGGGCTCCAGCCTCTAACAGAGCATAAATGTGGGGTAGGCTCCCGCTTTGGAAGTCTAACAGGAACCAAGTCCTGGGTGTGGTGAGCACTGTTTACAAAGAACAAAGGGGGATATTCTTAAGAACGTGTGATGTTCATCGCAAAATTAGCTTAATGCAACTCTTCACATCGCAGTCTATCGCGGGAAATTAACACCGTGGCAACATGGTATTCACAAGCCGGCGGTACCATGTGATAGGCTCACGATAACACGTCAAATGTCTGCGATATAGTCAACATGAAGTCGCAAAAATGCGAATAGCGATACAAAAATCAGCGAAAACCAGCAACAGGCCTCCAGTTCCCACGTGTCATGCGGGAAAATGCACTATAAAAACAGAGGAAAAAAAAGGGAGAGAAAAAGAAACTGCGTAGCACCATGGATGCACCCGGACCGAGTGCAGAGGCCAACACGAACCCCACAAGCCCTACAGACCACCAGCAAGGAACCTCCTATGGAGGAGGACAAGAGGCGCTGGCATGATGTGAAAAGCCAAACCAAGCACAAACCCGCTGCCAACATGAAGGCAGCAACAGCAACAGGAGGTGGGAGTCCTGCGCCACAGGAGGAGCTGGGGGAAACGGAGGCCACAGTCATCAGGGTGGAGATGGCGCAAGGAGTTGGGAGTCCGGACACAGCTGGATAGGACCTGACACAACATCAACAGGGTAAGTAACGACCAGGGCCTGGGAGGACGGGGGGAGATGGGCCCAATGTCACAAATGCACAAAGATGTGTAGCACACTGCACACCCACAATGACCCTGGATCATGTCCCTGATCCCCGTGGCACACTGCAGAACACATACATAGTAATAACAGCACATCCGATGACAATGTGGCACAAAGTGTAACACCGACACTGCAGAACAGATGACACATCTGGGTCCACTCATGCGCATAAACAGGTCAATCACATCTAACATAGCGGGAAAATGTGAGATGGAAAGGCACGTGTACAACCACACATCCGTCATGTAGTCTCTGTCCTGCAACAAATATACAGCACCTACCAAACAGTCACAATGTACATAGTCATACAGTCTGCATGTAAACTAGACCAATGCGCCAACATACATGTCAACACAACATCAACATGCATCTCCACTTCACATTGCAGTTGCAGTTGGACAAACAACACCTCCAGCAGAACAGACCAGACCACTCATCAGTGATGCTGGAGAGGACCACCCACCTTCGACACCGATGCCCTACAACAGCCCATGGACATCTTAGGCAACCCACCCCCAGGAGCAGGGCAGCCAAGCCACACAGAAGAGACCCCAGACCCTGCACAGACCACACAGCAGGAAGCACCCGCCACTATGGCTGGCTCCCAACACTTCACCTAGGCACACATCGCATTCCAATGCCAGGTGTCAGAATGCCAAAAGGAGGTGGCCGAACAGGTGTGGATGGGGTCAGAGCTCATGGAAGCCGAAGTAGATCACATACATGGGTGTTCAAGTCCCATCAGGGACCATCTACACCCCACAAAGGAGACCCACACTGCGACAGATACACATGCATGTGCACATTTCCTGCAATGAACCATGCCCAGAGCCCCAGAATCATCATTCACAACCCCACGCTGGACCTCCATACGACAAAGCTGCATGTCCAAGGTCTTACCCACTGTCAATAGTTACATAGTTGCATCTGCTGTACACAGCACAATGTAATGTTGGAGGCCCTGGGGCCCTCATGCATACATAATGACCACACAGACACATGCAGATAGTTTGTGGAACTGGCTACGGGCACGTGTGCCCGGCCCTTTAATTGGCAGGGTCACATGTACATTGACACCTGTGCTGGATGGGTGTGGGGTGAGTGTAAGCCAGCCCGCACAGAGTGGTTGGTGCTGGCAACAACTTGAACAGTGAACACCATTAAAACGGAAACAGAAAACACCAGCGTTACAGAGACAACTCTGGAGCATCATGGTGGTAGCCGGAGCAAGTACAGAGGCCACCCAATATGCAAACAGAAGTGTCCGTGAGTTCCAGTGCACTGAGGTTGGGGCACTAGAGATGAGCGTGCTCATGTTAAAAAAATGTCGAGGATTGTGTCGCTTTGGGTTATTCCAGATGCAGCTGCAGTGGGGTGTGTTACACATGCATCATCTTCCTCATCATCGTCCCAGGTCTCCCACACTGCCTGAGGTGACATTGCTGCGTGAGCTCACCACAACACACAGCTCATTCAGAAATGGTCCATGAGTCGTGGTGCACTGAGTTAGTGGCACCTGGAGTGCTGAAGAGGGTATCAGGCAGATGATGGCATCCACGACAGGTGTGAGCAACTCCATTAGTTTGCCAGCACGGCTGTTTTGGCTCTTGCAGTTGGCGTTTGGAGGTGGTCCTGGCAGTGGTGGCGTGTGCCTCCTGCAGTGATGTGACATCCGGGCCGGTCAGAACTCAATTTGACGTGTGAGCCCTGGTGGACCGCAGTTGAGTCCGTAGGCAGTGGACAGTGCAGGACCACAGACACATGGCGATGAGGACCCTAAGGCCATCGTCCCAGAGGCCGTACAATATGTCATGGACAGGGTCCCTGACTTGAGATGCACATAGTTAGTGGCCCTAGATGCACTGTGGCCGGCACAGGCACACCACCACGGGATGGTGACTTGCGGTGCAGTGAGATGGGCCACATGAGATGAGCGGGTCCTCATCGAAGTCCGAGGTGAATGTGGTGGAGGGTTGCGGGTGACAGTGGATGGTGTCCTCCAGGGCATGATGCAGAGGGTATAAGCCATCCGGAAGCGGCAAATTGAGGAGTTGAAAGCTACAGCCTCTTTTTCGCCAAAAAATCAATATCACCGACATGATGATGAAGATGACCCCCAGTCCATAGACTCAGTCGCCACCAAAGTTCAACCAGAAAATGTCCATGGCTATCGGGGAACAGACTTAGTGGCACCGGAGCTGTATGGGTATGCAGTCTGTGATGAGGTCAGTAGAATGATATAAAATCTGCCATAAATAAATCAAGAGTTCCCAATGTGCGACCTACTCGACTGCAGTGTAGGCTCGAGGCAGCGGTCAGCAGGGACCCAGCAGGGGCCCACAGCCAAATGTTGTTGAGCTAGTGACACCAGAGCAGTTGTTGGCAGTGTTCGATCACCTCCGTAAGAAGGATCCTTTTTTCCTCCGGACTGCACCACGTCATCCTCTTACTCCTCTCCATGCGTTCAATGATATGAACTCTGCCATACACAAATAAAGACTCATTTCCAACTGTGTGACCTACTCGACCACAGTGTAGGCCGAAGGCAGTAGTCAGAAAGGAACCACAGACAGGTGTTGTGCGGATGCTATCCACAGAGTTGGTGGCACCACATCAAAGGGAATATAGTGACATAAACTCAGCCATAAATTGTGTACTCTGCCATTGCGTAGTCAAGACTCAGTTCCAAATGTGTGACCGATCTGACAGCTGTGTAGGCCGGTGGAGTATGTAAATGCAAAAGGAGTACTGTGAGCCTGTGTCACGCAGGCTGTGATGGTCTGAGGAGGCTGCTAAGCTCGCAGGCCAAGCTTGGGGCTTGCACCGGCACGTGGTGGGCCCTCCTTGACACACACCCGTCTCTGCAGGTGAGCAGTGAGGCCTGACTGCACAGGGACGGGCATGACGGGTCGGGGACCAGCGGCCCGGGGTGCAGCAGGCGCACAGGTTCGCAGGGAACACCGCTCATGGCATTGGCATCGGCCTTGTGGCCGGCTGGGAGGTGCCGCCCTGACAGAGACATTGGGCATTCCAGAAGAGAACCGTGCCCAGGGCTACATGCTTTTTATTCACACCCTTACGCTGGCCTGGCGTACGCCGGGCCAGCCCACTCCGCACACGCTTACTGGGGGGACGTCACAAGCTACATTTCCGGGATCTTCCCCACTGGCTGGGGTGACATGGTTGTGTCCAATGTCCACTACACTCCATACACCAGTGGTGTATGCAGACATGGATATGTCTGTGGTCTGCATACTGTAGTCTGTCCAGCACATCTCCGCCACACTTGGCATTGTGTACCTTCTCATTAATGGGTCACTTGCCTCCCTCACACATGCCTGGTTCCCACCTCTCCCCACATTCCGCCATTGTGTGGCTAAGGTACCATGCCGTTGATGGCTCATGTTATGTTATGTTATAGCTATTTGTAAAGCACGCAGTTGCCCCAGCGAAGGGGCGTCCCGGCGCTGACAGCAGTTTCCAAGGAGAGTCAGGTTAGACTGCGGGAAATAGATGGGTTTTAATGACCTTTCCGAAGGATAGCAGACAGTCTAAGCGATGAATCTTCACTGGGAGGGAGTTCCACAACTTAGCAGCCAGGAAACGGAAAGATCTGCCCCCTGCCCTGGTTCGTTTCACTCGAGGAACCGCAGCCAGGATCTGATCGGTCGTGCGTAATTGGCGGGTAGGGACATAGGGAACCAACAGATTAGATAGAATCTCAGGCGTGGAAAGCTTTAAGATTTTAAAATCTAGACATAAAGTCTTAAACTCTATCCTATTAGAGATGGGCAGCCAGTGAAGGCGACGCAAAGCGCCAGACGTGGAACATGTTCTCGGAAGTCTGAGCAAGACTCGTGCGGCTGTATTCTGAACTCGTTGCAGGCGGTTCACTTCCGCTTTATTGGCACCTAACAGAAGGAAATTGGCATAGTCGAGTCTCGATAGGATAGTCGCCTGAACTATTAGTTGACGTGTGGCTGAATCAAAAAACCCTAATATAGGCCTGAGACCACGCAGGAGACCGAAGCAGGTGCCAGCGATTTTTTTGGTGTGATCTTGAAATCCCAGAGTAGAGTCGAGCCAAAACCCTAGATTCTTTACCACCAGCTTAGGAGTACATGCACCGCCCAGGGATGAAGGCCACTACTGTGTACTCCAAAGCCCCTTGCCCTTCCCCACCAGCAGCACCTCAGATTTATTGGCGTTCAGCTGGAGACAGTTCTTAGTCATCCAGCATGCAACCGCCTTTAGACCATCCAGGAACTGAGTAGCATCCCGAGCGTGATCATCAGAGAGGGCTACCACCATTTAGGTATCATCAGCATAGGAGTGGTCTCGCGCGACTTCTGCCAAGGGTTGCACATAGAGATTGAACAGAGCCGGGCTTAATGCCGAGCCCTGGGGGACCCCCTGCTTGATGGACTGGACGGAAGAGGCAAAGGGGGGGCAAAGACCTGAAATGATCTATTGGACAAAAAGTACCAAAACCACTTCAGTGCCAAGCCATCTACCCCTGCCTCTTCTAGACGACGCAGTAGGATCTGATGGGAGGCCGTGTCAAACGCGGCGCTCAGGTCGAGCAATATGAGCGCCGCTGTTTGACCTTCATCCAGAATGGTCCGCAGGTGTTCACTCACTGCTAGGAGCTCATTCTGGGAGTGGTCTAAGATTTTGTTTTTGTTCAAGAAGTCCGAAAGGACTTTATTGGCATGGGCCTCCGCAATTCTGGCGACCCAGGGCAGAAGAGAGCTAGGTCGGTAATTTTTCAGCTTGATGGAGTCCAATGAAGGTTTTTTTAAAAGGGGGAGTACCTTGGCCTGCTTCCAGACCGAAGGGACCATAGCCGTGCTGAAAGAGGAATTAATCGTCTGCCATAAAGGAGTTAGGAGTATGGGTAGGCAGTCTCTGAATTGAGCCGGCCTCATAAGGTCATGAGGGGAACCCGATTTGATTTTAGTGCTCAGGGCGAGAAACTCATCTTGGGAGATGGAAGGTATTACTGCCAGTATGGTGTTAGGTTTAGATATTAGAGGGGTCACCTGGTCCTTGGAGCGGTTAGGGAAGGATTTATACATAGCTTCTACCTTTTGAACAAAATAGATGGCTAAATCCTCGCATTGTTGTTCAGAAGTAATAGTTGAGGTGGGCGGATCCTTCCTCCTTTTAAAATCATTGAGTATATTAAAAATACATTTCATGGGGATCTTCCTGGATGTTATCTCATTGGCGAGAGAGGCAGCTCGGGCCAAATGTATGGCTTTATGATAATATTTGATAGAGTCCCGATACCGCCTTTTATCTGTGAGGTCATAGTCTTTCCTTCAGGCTCGTTCTAGCTGTTTGCATGTGGTACGCATGACAGACAAGACAGGAATAAGAGTGTCTAGTGCCTTGAGTATCCACTCACGAATTGTTTCATATGATTGCTCCGGACTAGTGTCAAGAATAGGAGGGAAGGAAGCCAAACAGGCAAGGAGATCTTCTAACTTAACTTTGTGCCAGCAGCGTCTAAAGGTAGCCCTAGAGTCAGCTCTGGTCATTCCCGCCACAGGAGGGAGTGTGATGGCTATAAGATGATGATCAGACCAGCACACAGGGCTGGGAATCTTGACTAGAAGAGAGGGGATATTGGAAAAGACTGGGTCAAGTAAGTGACCAGCCGTGTGGGTGGAGCCCACTACCAGCTGTCTTAGTTGACAGGCAACAAAATCTGCAATCAGGGTACTGATTTCCGGTTCTGAAGGACAATCAAAATGGATATTTAAATCGCCAATGAGGCTGAAATTAGCAGTTCTTAGTGCTAGAGAATGAACAGCCTCCATAATAGCTGATTTAAATTTTGACATGGAACCAGGGGGGCGATAGACTAAAAGGCCAGAAAAGGAAAAGTGAGCACTAAATGAGATGGTAAAGCGAGCGCATTCGCACCCTGCAACGTCTTCCTTAACAAAAGTGCAGTGGAGGTGGGATTTAAAAATAACAGTCAGTCCCCCACCTCTGGTCCCTCTATTGAGAGTCCGAATACTGAACCCCATGGGAATTGCAAGGCCAGGTTCGGCCACTGTGTCCTCGTTAAGCCAAGTTTTGGTGATGAAAAACACATCGGGAGATTCATTCTCAATGAGGTCATGGATCTCCCTATAGTGTTTAACTAGAGAGCGCACATTCAAATGTAGAATTTTCAGAGGGATTTTGGTAGAGGCTGGAGGTGATATGGGCAGTGAAGGATAGAAATTATAGCCACACTTATAGCAGCAAAAAGGCCCTTCCATCGCTATCCTTGGGTACAGACCACAGGGATTTATGCGCTGACCAATAGACACCAGAAGCTCCCTGGTATAACTAGGTGCCTCTGAATTGGAGCTGGCAGCATGCCTGGCGTCTGGCAACATCCAGGCGCCGACGGGCGCAGACAGGCTTGTCTCCTGCTGCGCGCTTCCACTGCGTGCTCATGGCTGCATCCGCTTTTGTAACTGCAGGCCAAAAAATCTAGTGCGTTAACTTGATTACCCCCAAGATGGCGTCCCCCCGACTTCCGCAAATGAAGCCGGAGTACCGGGGAGGCTACCTTCCCTCACCTTGGCGGCCGAAATAAGCAAAACAGGCAAGGCGATGTGGCAATGCGGCGAGCTTAAAACAAATTAAAAGTAGAATAAAATAATCACAGTGCAATGAAATAGCACGCGCTGAGGAAAATGAATGAGCATAAACACTACCTCCCGGCTCAAGCCTCAGGAGACTACTGTCATGTACATGGCTAGCCCAGGTTGCCGCAGTAAGTTATGCTGTTGTGTCTGGTGGGTGGGCATGTTGTTTGGCATGTTGAATGTGAGTCTGTGACGTGTGCATTCCCAGAGTTGTGATTTGCATGATTGAGGAGTTGGGAGATGTGGTGTGTTTATTTGGTACTTGCCAACGAGCAGTGCATTTCCATGGGTGCCATCTTGTTAGCACTGGTTGATGATGGACTGTCGGTAGAAGTAGGAATCATGCACACTGCCTCAGTAGTTGGTGACGACGTTGGTGGTGATTCCCAGGTGGTCCACTGTTGCCTGCACATTGATGGAATCCGTGTGCTTTCTGTTGTGGTAATTGTGTGCAGTGTCTCCAGGGGGCACAAGTTGGACATGTGTGCAGTCAATTGCCCCCTGACACGTGCGGGAAGTCAGCTATGGCGTAGACGCCTTGCTTGGTCTCCAGCTGTTCATGCGCAGTGTGGGGGAGTATGGGTACTGGGGTACCAAGCTGATGATGGCATCCAAGACAGTTGTGATGAACTTTGATTGGGCTGGTTGTGAGACTCCTCCGACTCTGGCGGTTGTTGGTTGAAGGTCCCAGAGGCCAACATGTGCAGCACAGCCAGCAGCTTTGTCTGTGGAAGGATGTTGGTTGTCCGTTGTGTTGGTACCGTCAGCCTGTGGGCAATGGTGGTCAGGATGCGTAGGATGGTTGTCCTTTTGAGCCTGTAGTGGGCAATGACATTCCCTGGTGTTGGGTCTGTGAGGTTAGTGCGTTTTCTGGAGGTCCTCTGTCTTGGTCTGTGCTGCCTCTGTGGTGGCCAGGGGGGGCGGGGAGAGGTATGTGGGTGGTGGTCCTGGGTGTGGTCGTGGTGGATGTTGTGGCCTTTTTGGGTCTCCGTGCTGCATGATCAGTGGCTCCATGGCATCTGTTGATCTTCAGGTGTGGCTTTGGGCTGGGCTCCCTTGTCTGGTGCCGGTTTCGTCTGACTTTGCACCAGGTCAGAGCAGGTGTTAATTTCCTGCTGCTAACACGCCTTATTGCATGTTTTGTGTTCTTATCACAGATCTGGCTGGTCGTTGAAATGTTGAGGTGTGGTGTTGTCGCGATTTTTTGCTCGGGAAATGCCTACTCTGCATCTCATTAGCGATAGTTGCCGGGGTCATCCATGGCGATGTTTTTGAGGATGCTATCGCCGGAAGACTGGTGATATCGGCTGTTAGCACCAGCGGTGAATGGGGCGATAAATTGATGGCGACTTTGGCGGCGATAACTCCTTGAGAATATGCCCCAAAATGTTCTAAATTATTTTAAATGCACCTTTTGCAATATTCATGCATATAATGCTGATAAAATAAACTCAATAGATCATGAAGGCTATATTATATGTTTTTGTATTGATCAGCAAATAAACTTAAACAAACCGTTCAGTGAACACTTTGCACTGAAAAACAATCAGAATAAATGTTATACATTGACCAAAACAAAATTCGGACCAAAACAGAAATGTTTCAAATGAACAATGTTACAATCCTTGCGAAAAAAGCTTTCATCTTCCCATTGAGATCAAGCCTGATGCATTTTGGGACTCTGAGGTCCCTTCCTCAGGGGCATGTCTTAAGCAGTAATGCGAGGTACATGAAGTTGCCTGCCTTGTAAGGGCTCAGCATAGCCACAGGTTACTTCGAAGTTTGTGGTCAACTCGGAGGAAAACTGATCTCTGATGTCTTCGAAGTGTGTCCACAATGTACTGCATCTAATCCGTTAGCGACTCGATCGGATTGCAGAGAAAATGATACGAGCGATAGCAGGTGTTCCACGTAAGGCACAACATGGGGGGTGAGCTCCTGCTCCATTCCTGTGCAGTAGGGGGGAATCCCCATGCTCGGATTCCCTTGGGACGATGGGCAGCTCAGCGCTGCCAGGCTCACATGCTCCTCTTGTCCTGGAGTAGTAGAAAAAAGGGTGCAGCGATCACGAGGCGCTGGAATCAGAGTCCCTAAAGCAAAGCTGGGCCCAGGCAGGCCAGCTCACAGGGCCCTCCAGCAGAGGGGCAGTCCCTCGTGGCTGTTCCTCTTGGGGCTCAACAGGTCCAAATAGCACCCAAGAACAGCACACCTAATATGGGGCACAGCCCCAATATTTATTTTACATGTTCCATTTGTTCATCCCTGGCACAGGGCTTGGGTAACCAGTCTCAACTGGTTCTGAGGGGTACTGAAGCACTTGTGTACAGTGCTTCTACTCCCCTTTGTCAGGTGGGGGCTCGGTCATCAGACACACCACGGGGGTGGAGCCAGCATTCAAACAGACCTATTCAGGGTCAGGGGACTACTCCTTCCACTACTCCAAATGCAGATCTCCTATTCAGCTTAGCGCTGACTCACCCTGCCCTCCCTGGAGCCACACACCTCACCAGCCCTTGTCACTCCAGAGCCAGACATGCAATACACATCAGGCAGACAGACACACAGCACACAGAAATGCCAACTTCTAAAAGTGGCATTTCTAAAATAGTGATCATAAATCTGTGCACACCATAACACAGCATTTATTATCACTATTCCAAACATACCAAACTTGACCATGCTGCTCCTCTCATATCAGGAATTACCACTGAAACACTTATCAGGAAATCCCCAATGCATTCCCATGAGAGGGCAGCCTCATAGCAGTGAGAAACCAAAATAGCTGTTTGTCACTACCTGGACATGTCACGCACTTAAGGTACATGTCCTTCCTTTTACCTACAATGCACCCTGTCCATAGGGCAAGTTATGGCCTACCTTAGGGGTGACTGACATGCCGTAAAATGAGGGGGTCACAGACGTGGCACTTTATGTGCCACGTCACAGCGGCAGTAACACTGCGCGCACAGGCCCTGCAATGGCGGAGGCCTTAGACAGGCTTGAAAGGCTACTTTGGTGGGTGGCGCAATCAGTGTAGCATTTCATTTACTGGCCCCGGGTAGCTGAGATACCACTTTACAAGGGACTGACAGGTAAATTAAATACGCCAAAGAGGTGTAGACCAATCTTACCATGTTTACCGCAGAGAGCACATGCACTTTACACTGGACAGCAGTGCTAAAGTGTCCAAGTGAACTTCAGGCAGCAGCAGAAAAGATGTCTCTCACTGAACAGGGAGCCACCGGTATGAGGGCGTCACCCCAACAACCTCATGACGAAAGAAGTGGGCCGAATGGCTTCCGGTGAAAGAATACAAAATGCAGATAGAATCCAGGCAAACAACTTAAAGACCACATGGGTAAAACTGTCAGCTGATATGTCCCAGTCTGATCCGTATTAATAAGTGCCTGGATTATGGACACAAAAGTGCAGACCATGCTGAAAGTTCACGCATTTGGACGAGGGTAGGCTGTTTGGACTTCATATTAAAGGAAATAATTCAGGCAATGAATCTATAGCGGCGGCCGTATGTTAGTGGAATGAGATCTTGAGTTTTTCCATCGGTGCTGTATGCGTACTGACTGAGCTATAATGCATGGCCTTTGGCCACAGATACAGACTAAGGGGCAGATTTACAAGCCACTTGCGCCACCTGGGTGTCACTTTTAACATTGGAAAAGTGACGCAAAAGTGGAGCAAAGGGGCTTTTAAATCTTCCCCTAATTGTTTTACCACCAGAGGATGAATCTGCGTCAGATCTGGCAGCATAACACATTTGAATGGCCAAGAAAGGTCGCTCACAGAGCCAACGCATGAGCAAATGAGCCTCCTAATGTCCTGTCAGCGGAATCTAAACATTTCCATAAAACTGTTAAGACACTATTGAATTTTATTAGTATTTATCCTACCATTCGCACTGTTCAGGTTAACAAATCATTAATCCGATACAGAATCAAGCTTCACACGGAGCACCACCATGCATTTAACCCGGACCCAAGGCACATGGGGGGCATATTATCAAGCCAGGCGATAAAATTATCGCTGCTTTAGCGGCAGAAAACTGCCGCTAAACCGGCGATAATGGGCTTTATAATATGCTCTATGGAATTCCAATTGAAGCCCATGTTAGATGTGAAGGACATCTAACATGGGCTTCAATTGGAATTCCATAGAGCATATTATCAAGCCCATTATCGCTGTTTTAGCGGCAGTTTTCTGCCGCTAAAGCGGCGACAATGTTATCGCCTGGCTTGATAATATGCCCCATAGACTCCTGTTCATTAAAAATTATTGATTTGTAGGCAATTGGGCAGCAGGCAAACATTGAAATGTGATCCTTTTTATTTAGCAATTAGTTAACACTGACATGTGCACACACACCCACAAACACTCTTTGTAGTAGTAGGAAAAACAAAGCGTCCTCACATTTCCTCAGCTTCACTTTTTGCAAATTCCTCGAGGTGCGAGTGCTCGCATACCTCGTGCCCTTACTTCACATGTGGGCCTTTCTGCAGCACATTTAACGTTTGGTTGAACATCAACCCCAATCCATCCAGTGTGTCCAAGTCTTGCATAAATATGATGGATAGAAGTATTTCATTGAGTTGGAAGGTGTTGGGTGCAGCGGTTTGAGAGCTAATTAGAATTAGATGCGAGCATTTCACAATTAGGGGCGGGCGCCAGTAAACTCTGCCACTCAGCGGATGCAGAGGTTTGGCAAAACTCAGCAAAGTCTGCTGGTGGAGCATTGTTTACAGCCCACCCCTAGTACAAAGGCTCTGAGTGCTGACGAAAAGAATATGCCTGAAGGTTTGAGAGAGAGCTAGATTGTAGTGCTGACAGAGAGGGTTCGATGAGCTCTTATATCAACAGACATATAATCAGAGTAGCCTACAGCTTCTTATGGGTGAGACTGGCAGACCTGAACTGAGGACTTGCAGAAACATCCGTCTCTCTGAGTTGCAGCAGAAGGCTCTAAAATCTAGTAGAGGGAGCCGCATGGGTCATGTGGGTCATGGGGGAGGGTCTGGAGGATTATGAAGGCCATTGTGGGCCAGTAAGGCAATTCCGAGAGCCACTTGCACTGGCAAGGTGCTGTAGAAATGCAAGGGGATTCGAAGAGCCTGTGGCACTGGCCTACAGGCACTGAGAGTCAGTGGTAGTGGACAGAGAGATTATGGTGGCACTTATTGTTGATACTGGGCCTTTTGAGATTCAGGTGAGCGAGAGGCACTGAGGGTCATCATAAGAGGACAAAATCACGTAGTAGGAGGGGGCGAAAGAAAAAAAAAATGTAATTGCAAGAAAAATGTAGTACATTCATACAGAATCCTGTCTTTCCCGAGAACAGAGAACAGTCTGTACTGCTACAGAATTATGACATACGTTAACAAAAAAGCGCTTACCTCTTCTTTGTCCTTCTATCCAGCTCAGAGAGTACCTATTACCTTTCCAGTGATAAGCATTATCGGAATGCCAGTTGGATCCCTGGTACCTAAGACCAGAATTTCACAGGTAACCTTCGCTATCATACACACTTCTTCCACACAGAAAATGTCTCTAATGGCAACACACGGCGATGTCACCAAATCAAACCCAGACAATGCGTTGTGCAACTTCAATCGTCACACATTTCTCCTGTGTACCTACAGGATAACAACAATTCCGTCTTTCCAGAGAACAGCGCTTACCTCTGCTCTACTACGGTACCGTTACAAACTTCCGACTTCCTACATCCCAGAAGCCATGCAAACAACATAAAACTCGACATGACTCAACATAGAGTGTTAGTACATGAACCAATATCAATAACCAATGATCAATAAGCTATTTACAAGCAATATTCATCAAATCAAAACAATAAAAACCATTGTCTTGCTACCAGAAAACTGTTACAGCACGGAGCGTCAAATTCCCCCTTCAGCACAGACTAACTACCTCAGCATCAAATTCACTCAAATACATTCATTTGGTGGGGCCCATAACACCAAATATACTTACTCTCCGTTGATCTGTTTTCCCAAGGGAAATACGCCTCCAAACGCTGACATGAAAGGAATACCTTTACCTTCCACTTGAACACATTAACCTCAGACCTAAGATATCCCTCTACTAAGGAGATGGATCATTTAGTTGTTTTGAAGGTTTAGATTCACAGTCATTTATCTAGTCTTAAATCCCATCAAACTCTTTCTTATAATAATCGACACAACACATTTATCTAAGAAATATTGCAAGAAACGTTAGAAATCATCATCATCATTTTAGGGTATCATATTTACCTATTCTGGCTAAAGTCGTCCTCTAAGTCAATCAGTCAAAGAAGAATTTATTCAGCAAAGTTAGGCCGCAATTCAGTCTCTCAAAGATACAGGATAACAGCTGTCCAGCAGTGTCACCGTCCTCTCCGTCAGCATAACATCAGGAAATCGAGTTCGTCAAAGAAGAGCGTGTCGATCAGCGATATCGTTAGCGTTTTTTAGCCTAATTCCCTACCTACTTTTATAATGAAAATACTGTCAAAAAGTATCAAGATCGGGGTTTAGAGAGTCCTGTTTGGTCCATTTGGGGTAGTGGGGTACAGTTCTCAGGGTGTCGAATGATGAAGTCATCAAACTTGCTTTTTCCGGCTTTTAAATTGAGCTTTGTCTTTGGTCTTGGATGGGTTCCCGGAGCGTCTTTGAAGGGTACATGTTCGCCCGGGTTCAGGTCCAGGCCACTGCTGCTGGCGGTGACACCTGCGCACTTCACCCAGAACCTTGTGTTGTCAGGGCAGTCATGTTTAACGTCTCGTTCAACCATCTTGTTTAGGCTGAAATGGTCAAGTTAAGCAAAAGAAACACAAAAACGTAATTAAACATAGAAATGGCTAATAAAATGTTATCCCCTTGCTAATACCCATATGTGTGTGTATTTATCTAGCAGAAGCAACACTCAGAGCGGTTTATACTCACTGAATAAAGCACAAATCACAAATACATCACCAAAGCGACATATAACATGCAATATTCTAGTTTTCTACTATTAATATGCGTACTCAAGTTAATTTACAATTAATATAGCCATGCAAGGTGCAATTCCCACGTGTAATTCTTTGTTAATATAGTTGGTGAGTTATCACTTCAAACAAATTAATAATATTACAATTAATTGATTATTCTGATTAATATAAACATGCAGAATGGGGGGTATACAAAATGTTGTATTACCCGCTTCAGCAGGTCATCATAAGAGGACAAAATCACGTAGTAGGAGGGGGCGAAAGCAAAAAAGGGTAATGATCTGAGGGGCCAGAGGGTCATCATTAGAGGTCAAAATCATGTAGTAGGAGGGGGCAAAAGCAAAAAAGGGCAATGATCTGAGGGGTTCAGAGGGTCATCATTAGAGGTCAAAATCACGTAGTAGGAGGGGGAGAAACCAAAAAAGGGTGATGATCTGTGGACCAGTGGTGGGGTTTCTGGAAGAGGTTGTGATTGAGTTGTGAAAATTGGATGGGTGTGGATAAAGGTAGTTTAAATGGGTGCTATTGGTCATTAAACAGCTCACAGGCTTTTTGGACATTTTCTGAGTGATGAGCAAAGAATGACAACAGATAATCATGTAGAGCAGGAAGCATGGGTTGCACAATTTGAGGGCCTATTTGGAAACACTCAGGAGGTGACTGCCCATCTCCCCCTTTAAGATTATCTGGTAAAGGAGACAATGTCTTGTTCACTCTGGAAGAAACAAAACACGCTCTTAACTAGTGTAAAAGAGCGAAGGCACCTGGACCTGACGGTGTCCCAATTAATTTTTTTCTAGACAATCAAGATCTTTGGGTGCCACTTTTGACAAATGTTTTTAATAAAATTGCTCGAACAGGTGCACCGTCTTCATGGAAGATGACTGTAATTGTACCTATCTATAAAAAATTACAGGCCCATATCTTTATTAGATTCAAATACTAAACTAACGGCCCGACTACTTTTAAACAGGCTTTAGGAATGGGCTTTGGAAAAGAACATCATAATCCCATGCCAATATGGCTTTAGAAAAGGAAAGGGCACAGTGGACCAGTGCTTGAATTTGAACCTAATAATAGCTAAATATACAACAGACTAAGAATGGTCATTTATACTTGCCTTCATGGATCTGTTGGCAGCCTTTGACTGCGTGGCACAGTCCAGGCTGTGGCAGATCATGGAGGCAATGGGAATTGAGATTCAGATTATTAATATCCGTGACCTGCATGCTGGAGCAACTGCCTGAGTCCGCTTTGGCAAGGGAGGAGAATGCACAAGACACTTTAAAATTACTAGGGGCGTGAGGCAGGGGTGCGTCCTTGCGCCCTTCTTATTTGCTCTTTATACTAACGCCGTAGAATCTGCATTGTTAGGGCCCACTTCAGATGTCCCCCATATTAACTCACTCCAAATACCAATACTCCTCTACACGAAGGATGCGGTGATTCTGGCGCGTACTGGTAACGCGCTGCATCGTCTAGTAGTGGAGTATGCAAATTTCATGAATAATCTGGACTTGAAAATTAATTATTCTAAGTCGTTTGTTCTTGTTGCAGGTCCAAAACAGCAGAAACAGCCATAAATTTATATTGAAGGGATGTAGTTAGATGTCGTGGACTCTTTTAACTATCTAGGAATCATGTTTGATTGATATAATTATTGGCGAAGTATGATCTCTAATAGGGGACTATTGATGGGAAAAAATATTGGGGCTCTTTTTAAATTCGTGAAGTGGAGGGGGGTTGGGGATACACAGAAAGAATGTAATTTTAATTTTTCACTGGGTGAGGAGCAAACTAGGGGAAAAAAAAGAAAAAGTCCTTTATACAGCTTTCTTAAGGAAGTTGCTAACCAGATAGAAAAAGACAAATGATTAAAATTAGAATTTGTACTTGGAATATTAATGGTTTAAGGGTCCCAAGCAGGCGAAGGAGGATATTTCAATATTTAAGGAAAGCAGACTTTGATATTATGATTCTACAAGAGACCCATCTTACAGCTGATGAATGGGAATTGGCTATTGCTAAACAAAGATAGATATAGGGCTCACTTTACACCACACAACCCTTCTGTACTAAGGGCGTGGCTATTATCTTGAAAAAAATCTGCCAACGTGGTTCTAGGGTCCTTTAAGATAGACAATAAGGGGCGCTGGATCATAACGGATTTAAAAATACAAAATAAGTGGGTGACGTTGGTGGGATATTATGCCCCAAACATTGACGATGAGACTTCTCTTATATAATCACCTACTTGACTCAAATTACCCCATTATTATGGGTGGAGATTTTAACGTTCTTTTAAATCCTTCTTTGAACAAATCTAAAGGGGGTAGATTATTACACACGAAAATGGGCTCACTGATCGAAACCCTTATGGCGGATTTAAATCTGGTAGATATCTGGAGAGTGAAAAATAAGTCTATAACTGACCCTCCAAATTTTACTTTTCATAATAAAAAACATAAACAACATTTTAGAATAGACTATTTTTTGATAGATCATAGATTGATAGAACTGGTTGGTGCAATTTCTCACATCCCAGAACATCTATCAGATCACTCAGCTGTCCGGATAGATTTAAAATTCTCTCATCAATCAGAAACTAAAAGACGGACGTTCGATAAATCTATTCTTAACGATGAGTCAGTGGTTGCACAGTTAAAAATGGACACTCTGTTTTTCTTTGAAGCAAATGATAGGTCTGCCCCTTTAGAGATAATTTGGGACGCCTATAAGGCTTTCATCAGAGGCAGAATAATTGGCATCTCAGCTAATATTAATAAAGTAAATAAAAAAGATTTAAGATATTGGAAGCCAAAATTCTCAAAGCCTCGCTAATCAACTAATTGGAATAGTGTAGAACAGAGGGAGGATAGTCCTGAGCTGTTAGCTAAAAGACAAGACATGGCAGATTATCTAGACAGTATTATTAGAAGAAGATAGGAAGCCAGCCAACTGGCTAACTATGAATATGGAGAAGGTAATGGGAAGCTCCTGGCCTGGAAATCTCGAGTCAATCTAACGAGAAATGTGATTAAAGAGATCCACAAAATAGAAACAGGGGAGATATTTTCAGATAGGGCCAAGATGGAAAAAGCGTTTGAACTTTTTTTTAAGGATCTATATATTGAAGATCTAGTAGTCACTGACTCTCATGTTAAAAATTACCTAGATAATACTTCCTTACAGTTGATATCTGAAGATCAGGCTCAACAGCTTAATAGGAAGATCTCACTATCTGATATCAGGGCTGTAATTAAAAATTTAAAGAGGGGAAGTGCTGCAGGTCTAGATGCAATCCCTAATGAGTTTTATATTGCATTAAATGAGACGCTTGTCCCGGTCATGGAGAAACTTTTTGATAGCATCTTTACAAATAATTCCCCAATTCCTAGTTCCTGGAACGAGGCAGCCATCACCCTGATTCTGAAACCCAAGAAAGACAAAAAAAAATGTGAGTCTTACAGACCCATCTCCCTGCTTAATTGTGATTATAAAATCTTTGCGCAAATTATAGCAGGGAGATTGAATAACATAATGGGAAACTTAATCCATCTGGATCAAAAGAGGTTTATCAGAGGGTGCCAATTGCACGATTTAACTCATGAGTTGATTGGTGCTATTGATATCGCTTCAGCTAACAATCTGCCACTTACGATCTTTGCATTTGACGCGGCCAAAGCTTTTGTCCGGGTCAACTGGACCTGCTTACACCAGCTAGTCCAAGTGTTTGGCCTAGGAGAAAATATTGCAAGAACTCTTAGGAAGAGCTATAAAACCCCAATAGCTAGGATTATAGTTAATGGGAACCTAACCAACTCAGTTACTTTGCAGCGAGGCACTAGGCAGGGATGTCCCCTTTCCCCTCTTCTTACATAGAACCACTTGCACAAATAATCAGGTCCAGTGAGTTCTTTGCCCCGTTCGAATTTAGGGGATGGTCTAAAAAACTGTCTCTGTACGCAGATGACCTGATGATTTTTACAAAGGATTCACCTGCGATCTTGCAAAGTTTAGAACAATTGTTGACAGATTTTGGGAAGATATCTGGCTACCAAGTTAACTCCCAAAAAACAAGATTATGTCATGGAACTGGCAATTTAGTTCGCCTTTGGTACTCAAATATTTAGGTATTCAAATAACCCAGAACATCAACGAATGGGCTCAGGTTAACTTAATATTCAAATCTTGGCGTAACCTCCCATTATCAATTCTAGGTCGTTCTAAATTGGCTAAAATGTCGGTTTTGCCTAAAATGACATTTATCTTTGAAGCAATCCCTCTATTATTCAATTCAGTTGCTCTAAAAAACTTGCAGTCTGACATAAATAGTTTTCTCTGGGCTGATAAAGGGATCAGGATTGCATGGAAGAAATTGAGATGTGAAAAAAAAGCTGGGGGAATAGCCAGTCCTGATCTCGGGTTTTACAGCTGGGCTTTTCTCTTTAAGAATATAAGATCTCTTCTTCTTGAATCTTCCAGTTTTACACCTTACCTCTTAGCTATGTCCAATAGCTCACCGCAAGGGGGTGATGGGTTTCTTTTTAAATTTGGACACCCCAAATACTTTAAAAAAATTAAACTGAAGGTGATACGGTCGGCCTGTGAACTATGGTTCCAGATGAGGAAACTGCTCAAAATTCCATATTACTGTGCTAGCGCCCCCATTTGCTTAATGACAGATTATCAGACCCTTTATGGGAATATGGTTTTCAGAAATGGGGCCAATTATTGCGTGATAACAAACTTTTGCCATGGGACGAGCTTAAATCTCAAACAAATCAAAGCTTATCCAGATTTAAATTTTATCAACTCTCCTGCTGGCTTTTTAATTCAGGGCAAAGATGGTGTTATACATGAGGAATCGGAGAGCAGGTTCTTAGTCCCATGCCATCAAAAAAAAGAAGTGGCGAAATGGTACTGGATATTGATTAAAGGAGATTTGCCACTGCTGCCTATGGAGGAGCCCTGGAGAAGAGATTTGCCTTCCAGCGATATTTCATCTTTATGGCAAGTATCTATAAGCATTTTGTGGAAGGTTGTGAAGGCTGCATCATTGAGGAGAAATCATCTGTTCACACTCCACAGAGCTTATTGGACCCCGAAGAGGCTCTCTAAGCTGGGAGGCGGAGAGAAGTCCTGTGTGAAATGTAATCTGAGAAGTGTAGATGACGTTCATATGTTTATGCAGTGCCCTCAGATTTAGGGCTTCTGGAGGCAAGTTGGTAAGACCATTTCAGATATAATGGGCCAAAAAATTCAGGTAAGCCTGACATTAATTATTTTTGGGATCTTACCTGAAGACAGTATTAATATCAAATTGTCAAATTTCCAACCCTCATTATTGTTTGTTTTAATCCTTTTGGCAAGGAGAGAAATCTGTTTAAATTGGATCTCTCCTAATTCTCCAAGGGTTTTATATTGAGTGTCATCTGTTAAAAGAACTCCGAGTTGGATATGGATTGCAAGGCAAAGAAAAGAACTAGATTTTGGGGGCTCTGGGATAACTGGGTTAATAATCTGAGTCCTGCAACTTCCTAGCAAGCACAAAAGTCCAATGATTATGAAACAAGTGAGTTTTGGGGGAAATGGTTTATGGATAAACCATGGGTGCTATACTACCTTCGGAAATCTCCCAAGTGTCATGCAGTTGGTGTCCCTAAAAACCCTTGAGGTGGAAAGAGATCTACAGGGCTACGTCTCACCTCTGTTGGGCTCAAGAGGGTGCCTTGATACCGTTTTACGATCACTCACTTTATTTCTTTAATGAGGACAAAAAAAAAATAATTACTAGGGGCGTGAGGCAGGGGTGCGTCCTTGCGCCCTTCTTATTTGCTCTTTATACTAACGCCGTAGAATCTGCATTGTTAGGGCCCACTCCAGATGTCCCCCATATTAACTCACTCCAAGTACCGATACTCCTCTACATGAAGGATGCGGTGATTCTGGCGCGTACTGGTAACGCGCTGCGTCGTCTCGTAGTGGAGTATGCGAATTTCATGAATAATCTGGACTTGAAAATTAATTATTCTAAGTCGTTTGTTCTTGTTGCAGGTCCAAAACAGCAGAAACAGCCACAAATGTATATTGAAGGGATGAAGTTAGATGTTTTAACTATCTAGGAATCATGTTTGATCGATATAATTATTGACAAAGTATGATCTCTAATAGGGGACTATTGATGGCAAAAAATATTGGGGCTCTTTTTAAATTTGTGAAACAAATTGGGACTAAACCTATTGAAGTGGTAAAAAAAGTTTAGGAAGCAAAAACTGTATCTGCTGCCACTTATGGAGCAGCTGTTTGGGGCACCTCTGACTCTTCTAAACTGCAATGTATAGAAGATGCCTTCGTGCTCTAACTATAACTGTCACACTGAGTTGAGAGTTCCCTATATCAGTGATGAAATTTGTATTGCAGACATTTTGATGTGGCACTCGGTTTGGCGTAAGGAGACTCTTTCATTGACTAGAGATATTGTAAATGACGTTTTGAAATTAGATGGTGTGAACAATATCAGTTGATTAAAATATGCTGAATTCAACCTTAAGGCGGTTGGTTTACACCACCTTTACGAAGACCCAATGATGTGTCGGTCTATGTCTAAGAAAGAGTTGAAAATCCATTTACTGACCCAGTTACAGGCAAGGAGGCAGGATATTAATCTAAAACTGTCGACAGTTGGAGCATATCATGCCGTCCCAAGTATAACATTAATTAATGCGAACTCAACCTATTGTTTGTTACAAATCTTCAACATAGATATATTTTAATGAGATTTCACCTAAATTATATCCCCTTGATGTTAGGTCTTCCTTCTAAAACCTATGTGATCTCCGAAATGCCACCTTGTCCTTGTGACAAGCGATCTATGTAGAATGAGCTCCATTTTTTGTTCTTCTGCAAACTTTATAGCGAAGAAAGAAAAATATTTATTGTCCCCTTTATGTGCAAAATACATTTCAAACAGTGTTGTGTGGCCCTATACTATCTCTGTCTGATTCCTTTACATGTTTTTCATTGGCCTCATTCTTTTTATCTGTCTTGAGAAAAAGATTATATTGTCTTCCTGATACTTAAACTGTAAATTAAGCAATTGAACTGTGCAATAACTGTCTGTACAGTTATGAATTATCATCTCTTTTAAACTATGAATAATCTTTTAATCTAATTTTATTTCTTTTAGTAAATCTGTCTTAATACATGTAATTTTAAATTATAATAACAGTGGAAATTGATGTGTTTGTAGTATACTTTTCATGCA
Source organism: Triturus cristatus (assembly GCF_964204655.1). Lineage (NCBI taxonomy): Eukaryota > Metazoa > Chordata > Amphibia > Caudata > Salamandridae > Triturus > Triturus cristatus. The sequence continues at coordinate 519,493,039 of NC_140588.1, forward strand.
ATCATTGTGTTGGTGAAATAAAGTTATTTCTGACTGACTGACTACATGCACCATATTTACATGCAGAAAACATTTGACGTGCTGAACCTCAATCACATTACACCTGCCTGGCTATACTTGTTGACTGTGTAGTCTGTGTACTGAGTGTATGAACTCAGTGTTACATAATTATTCAAAAAACTATAAAGTGTTTAAGAAGATGACAATCAATACTCATGAGTTTGGTAAATCAACAGGTCTTTAAAGGCAATCAATAGAGGCTGGTTTTTAAGAATCACATATTTAGAATTCAGATTACACAGGATATACATTTGATTCACTGTCCCTGACACTTCTTTTTAAAGGAATTAGACTTGAATGACAATGTCATTATCAACCAAGCATTTAGTGATATTTAATATTTACTTGTCAAACATAGCATGAAGGTCATCTGAAAAACACATTGACTCATATTCGTTAAGGTAAATAGATTCCATTTTATTTAGATGTGTAATTTTACTTTCTTCTGCATGGGGCATGATATTTGAATGAACCCCTTCAATTATACTGCATTGGTGAGCTGCGTAAGGGGTCCTGTGAAATTGTTTAATTTTTTCAAAAGATCACCCTAATCACCAGATACCATCATGCCCCTTGGATACAACTTTTCCAATTCTAGCATATTCTTTTACAAATCATTGTTTTCAGTTGTTTTAGTTGGATTTAGTTAATTGAACTCAACCAGAGTTGCTCATTCCAGAATGCACTGACTTGTTGCATGAAAACTCAGAACTGAAAAAAAGGTGGTCTGATAACATGGAGACTTCTGGTAATCCTACATTCAGCCGTAGTACTTTTTCATAACTTTGTGCGAAGAGTGAGCTTTAGAAGAGCAAACAGTTTCACACAGTCTTACAAAGGATCTAATGATTTTTTGCCTCTTCATGTAAATGTAAAGGAGTAGAAGCATTTATGGAGTACGTGGCAGCTTCATAATGGGCTTACCAAATCACTGTGTCCTAGCCCTTGGATAAGTGGAGTGGCAATCTGTGCCATATCAACAAAATTAACTTGGAAACATTCCAACATTCTCTTTGATGGCTACTGGAACTTTTAGACCTATGCATTTGCATTTAAGCCAGTGTTAGAACTAACTTACATAATGAGATTGGTGTCAACTGTTTTGCCTTCCTATTTGCAGTTCTGACTGGTGGTAACTGCTGTTTGAAATCAGTGCTTGGCATAATATAGACCACTACTGATGGCTATGCCAGTTGTTAAAGACCATATACCCGAGTTATAGGCCTGACTCCCAGGCGAGGGCCCATGACGAGGAAGAGGAGCCTTTAACAAATGGTATAGCCGGAGTCAGAAGGGCTATAATGCTATTTGAACATTCCACTCACTAAGGGTAGAAAGTTCTGAATAAAAAAGGGAGAAACATGAAGACAAACATTGGAATCTTTTAGCACCGGGCTTATACTAGCCGTTATAAGCCCAGATCTACTCCATGGTCTTTAACAGAGCTCTTAACATTTCAATGTTCTAATAATACATAATTACAACTGTTTCAAGAGCTTGTGGGTAAATAATGACACTTCTGTGCTATTTGCATGTCTACCTCTGTCTGCTATTTAGCCAGCTGCCAATGAATAATTACGTTTTGTTGCTATTTGTATGGCTGATGTCCGAATAGCGCATAATTTCAACTATTTAGTCTGCAGTCGGTTAAATAATTATGTTTCTTTGGTATTTGCAAGGCTGTTATCAAAATAGAACATTACGTCTGCTATTTAGCAAGCAGTTGCAAGGCCAACAGTCAAAAAGTACATCATTTCCACTATTTAGGCAGTTAATAATCTCAAACCAGTTTATTTGCTATTTGCATGGCTGTTGGGCGAATTGGGGAGGGCATGTGGCATAACAACCAGAACTGCCAGCGTTGGTGCTGGGGACCCATGTTCGAGTCTCGGCATCGGCTCAATATCCTGTGATTCTGGGCAAATCACTTAATCACCCTGTGCCCACCAAAAATGAAAGTATCCTTGTGTAACATAACTGGTGCTCATGTAAAGCCCTCCAATACCTTCAGGTTTAGTTTGCGCTATATCAAAGCTATTAAAAATAATTGTACATAACGTCTGCTGTTTTGTCATCCACAAGTAAAAATTCTTGGCAATCTGCAAAGCTGCTGGAAAAATAGTGCATAATCTTTGCTCCTTAGCTGTTGACCAGCTGAATAGTGACGTTTCATTGCTGTTTACATGGCTGCTGGCCAAATAGTATCTAATCTATGCTATTTAGCTAATAGCCAGGTAAACAGTAAAGTTTCTCTGATTTTTGAATGGCCGAAACAGTGAGAATCTCCAGTACTTAAACAGCGGTTGGGTAAATAGTGAAGTTTCTCTACTATTTAGAAGGCCATGGGGCAAACAGTAAATAATCTCTAATGTTGAGCCAGCACCTGGGTAAATAGCAGAGAAAATTCAGTATTTAACCAGCAGTCAGCTAAATACACACCATCTATAGATAAATGTGTTTGGAAAAATAATATATGCATTTATATTGTTTAAATATAATATAATTGAATTAATCCTTTAGAAAGCATATTTAACAGTGAAGATTAACTACTGTATTTCCTTTTACTCAAAACCACAGACAAAATACCATTTACACATTAAAATGGCTCTCAAATTTGTTCACGTAATGCATGCTTAAAATTGGTACTAAAGGTATCAATAGAATTATGCACATGCTTTAAATATGCATCTAATACACATACAAAATGCAAGGTGCCTGCCACCGGGTGCAGGGATCAACAGGGGGGCACCATAGGTGCCCCCTAGGCCCCCATCCGGAGGCCTTGTACCCATGGGGGCTCTACTGGGGGCCCACAAAGTCGGATTCCCACAGTCTTTCTGTGTTGGAAAGGCTTGCACAGAAAGGCAGTGGTAATCTGCCATTGTAATCCCTCGGGCAGAAAGAGCCACCCTTGGGATTACAGGCCCCTTTCCGAATGGCAGACGAACTCTCAGATCCCATCGCAAGACATTGGTAAAAACTGTTTGGAATAATTTCCGACCAACTCCATCAAAATGAGTCGGTCAGAAATTAATCCTAACAGGAGATTACGATGCTGTAGGAACGTCACCGACCCTCAGTCCTACGGCATCATAATCGGGCCCTAAGCAGTAAATGTGGGTGGGACTAGCATGAGTGGCTGGAAAATGGGGAATACTTACTACTAAATTGGAGGGGTTTGGAAAGGGCTAAGGAGGATTTAGTAAGAGACAGACACCCATCCCATCCACTCACTAACCAAAGAGTAAGCTCATTTCTACTCAAAAACTACACTTTTAAGTTAGTACAGGTAGAAAGGATCCAAAACAGTGGAAGTATACTCCAGCTCAGGCCTGGAGTACGTTCAGCACCATGCAAGGCCATCCACTGGTACTGCGAAACCCTCCAAAACAAAAAATAATGAAAACAGAGACTTCACCCCTTCGACGCGCTTGACGGAACGGTTCCGTCATGCACGTCGGTTGGGCTGTGCTTATGACGGAACCGTTCCGTCATGGCCCCGCCCGCGCACAGAATCTTCAGCGTGGCGCGGAAATCCGCGCCGCGCTGAAGGGGTTAAGACCTGATTCACAAAGGTAAACGTACACTTCTGTGTATGTTTACTACCTTTAAGTAGTCACAACGTACATGCAGTGTTTTATGATTCGGCACTCCATATACTTATGTGTTTAAATATCTCCACCCCGATTGCAGAGTGTCCAGGTGCGGAGAACTCTGCACACACAAGTATAGAGAGTATGCAGTCATAAAACTCTGCTTGTAGTTTATGAATATTTGAATGTCATAAACATACACAAAGGTGTAAGTTAACCTTTCTGAATCAGTACTTCATATAGAGCAGAATAGAAACATGAAGTTAATAGTGGGGTAGCATGTTTTTAAAAAAAATATTTCTACATTTAAAATAAGGATTTAAATTTGATTTATATCAATATTTAACATAAAATAGTTTTGTTATTTTTGTAAAAGTTTAATACATATTTTAAAATGTCGAAATCTGTGTCCCTATGTGTGAAAAGTAGCTAGTAGTAACTTTACCCTATTAACTTAATTTTTAAATAGCTATTTAATCAATTTAAATATAAAAAATCCCAACCAAAGTGACAGGTTTATGTTTAATTATTATGGAAAATTTGAATATAGTATTGATTTAAATTGTGGAATATTGTTTAAACAATAATTGCAACTGTTATAACAATTTAAAAACGTTATTGTGAGAAGTTGGCCTGGTATATGATGCTCACTAGTTAAAGTGATCACCTTGTACCATGCCAAGCAACCCTTATGGTGTGGTTGTAAGTCAACCTTTTCGGACTAGCTGCCCTAGTGGTAGCGTAGGCTAAGCAGTCTTTGAGGCTAAACTCGTGAAGCGTGTTAAGCCAGCTGTTTTACCTAATGCAACCCCCTTTTATACCAATGAAAGGACACCACACAGATATATATTCAAAATATATATGTATTTATTTCTCAAAGTAACCCCTAGTCTCTTTATGAGCACAGGAGCACAAATCGTCAAACAAGATTACAGTAGAATACACAGAAGTTGCACTTTATATGGATAGGCCCTGGTGGCCGCTCAAACCATATACTAAAATAGTGGTATAAGTACCACGAACAGAAAAGGGAAAAGGCCTAGGGCCTCTAGAATCGCTGGGCCTACAAGGAACTAACTTCAGTTAGTGACCAGGAGGTCCACGGGTGGCGTGTGCAGAGCAAATAGTCACACGCGTGCTCCCATAGGTTTCAATGGGTGCGTAAAAAGTACAAAGTTACTGCAAAGAGGATCTTCCGGATGGACTAGGAACTCAAGATTTGGAACACAGGCACTAGAGATGTAATACTACACTTGGGCACAGGAGTGCCAGCTTTACCTCACCCACAGGAAGCGGGTGCATAGGCCTCGAAGTGCGTCGGGTTTCTTCTATCTGTTCCGTGGAGCCTGAAGACAAAGAGGCTGCAGGCGGTCGGTCCGGGAGAGATGCGGTGGATCCAAGAGTGGATCGGAGATGTTGAAGACCTGTAAGCAGAGGGGACAGTGTTCACAGTCACTAGCCAGTGACCAGCGTGGCACCAGGTGGGTACCAGGCAATGTCGGGTGCAAACAGGAAGAAAGGTGTAGCTTGTCTCTGCAGCCACGTGGTCCCTGGAGGTCGACGACGCCCAGGAGTCGGTTCACGAGCTGTCCCACGCAGGTTCTCACGGTCGGCGGTGTCGGCGACTTGATCGAAGCAAACAAGCTTTGGCAAAAACAATTGTTGTAGGAGATGAAATAAGCTGATGGTTCTGACCAGCAAGGTCAGAGGGACTGCTCCTTTGGAGGGGAGCAAGGGCCAGTCTGGAGCAACCAGACCAGCAGTGTATTTTGTAAAGTTCATCGCCAAGATGGCTACTAGCCAGCGGGCCAGCAACCGGTTAGGCGCGTCGAGTGGCAAAATGCAGAAGGGCCCCACGCAGATCGTGGAGATGCTGGAGGGCTCACCTTTGGTGCAAATGCTGCTCGAGGGTTGGGCTTCTCAGATCCCAAAGCACAACTTGGAGGGAGCCTCGGTTGTTGCACTTGTCAGCTTGTCGTGGTCGTTTCAAGATGGCTGGCTCCACGTGTCTCGTTGCCTCCACGGGTCTCCTCTTTTCAGGGACTGTGGATCGGGCGGTGAGAGGTCTGGAGGTCCAGGTCTTGTCAGTCTCTGGGCTCGGGCTCTGGCGGGAGGCGGCAGCAAAGCAGACGTTGATTCGCTGGATGGTGCTTGCGTTAGCAAGGTGGTCACTCCCTGACCACAGGGGAGATTTCCTTCAGTCTTCTGTGCAGCAGAATGTCGAAGTTCCCGTCTTCTTCTTAGTTTCAAGTTGATTCCAGGATGTCTGAAGTCTTAGGACACAGCTCCTACCTTTAAGCGGATTCTAGGGGCCGGACTACCTGCTAGGTCCCTCCCTATGGGTGGGACCAGGAAGGGGGGTGGTTACACCCCCAATCCTTTGTCCAGCTCGCCCCAGGCCCGGGACTGGTGTGCCCCAGGACCGGTTTGAACTGGCATATGCACCGAGGCTCCTTGTGAGCCACAGGCATGTCTGGTTTCTTTCAAGCCCTACCTGACCAATACACAAAATCCTGTCTGGGGTGGTGCATGCACCTCCCCTGGCAGGAAACCCTTTGTCCACACCTCCCAAGCTGGAAGGACTCCCAGCAGCAGGAGGGCAGACTTGTGTCTGTGGTGGCAGCATCCATTTTGTGGAGCTGAGGCTATGTCTGATTTTACCCGGGTTTCAGGTACTGTACATGTCGTGTCCCTCTAGAAGGGTGGAATGCTAACCCCGTCGCCAGAATTGGCGAGGGGTTAGTATTCCAATTCGTATGACACCTTACTCGACATGTTTTGATAAAGCCAAACCAAAGATAGCATTTAACCGCGAGGTTCATAATGCACTTAAGAGTATATGGTATGACGATATCTGGAAACAGTAGAAGGAAGTTGTTCCGACCACTGCAGACAGGCTCAGCTCATGCCAGAGCACCATCTCACATGGAACCAAGCACTCTGCCTTCAGGATTGTTAAGGCCTGCCATAGGAGTGACTTATAGGTTACCAGGTGTCCCATTTAAGGTTAGGTATAGGTATACTACACCTAAGTAAGAGGTGATTACACCAACTTACCCCAGCTGAGTGATCAGCCAGTTGTGTCAAATTGTTAGGCCAAGCCTGGGGTGGCATAATACATGCTTCAGCCCCTGGCAGGCCTTGGGTACACCAATGCCCTGGGTACCTAGTGTACACTGGTACAGGGGCTGACAGGGTGATCCAACCAATTGGGTATGTACCTAGGGTACATGGAGTCCATTTTAAAGAGAGAACAGCCAGGCTGAGATCCTGAATAGCAGGATCTCAGGCCAACTAAGTCGAAAAACCAGCTAGACACTAGGCAAAAATTTGGGGGTAACCATAGTCAGATATCCACCTTCCTACACAACCCCCCCCAAACGAAGGGAGATAAGGCTGACCTTGACCAGGTAAGCCTATATTGCCCAAGTGGCCATATAAGGAGGAACCAGCACTGGCATGGTTACCCCCTGTCTCATGGTCCACTAAGCAATCCCTCACCCTAAGGGTATCAGAGGGTCTCCACCATAGGGAATCTCTACCTTTGGTGTGTCTTGGCAAAGTAAAAGGCTGGTGTTGAGATGGAGTACTGAAGTGAGTGTCCTCAAAGTGAGGCCTCAGCTTCCTCCAATCCCCCTCCACCATGGATGCCTTTCTTTCCTTAACTGAGTTGCACTGTGCTCTCAGGGTCAGCCTCTGGCTACCTAAAGCTGGAGGCTGGGTCCCTTTTGTGGGCTTACTGGAGGGACAGGTCAGGTCTGGGGCCCTAAGGTCCCATGTTTGCCTGTACCCAACAGAATCCCTCTGGGGGAGGTCCCTAACTACCTGTAAAGGAGATCCCTCAGGAATGTTTTTACCCATCACCTGACAAGGGCTACTAGCCAGGCAATCCTCATTCTTTTGACGGGGGGTTCTTGTGGACAGGGGCCCTCTTGGGGTCCACTGGCCTCCCTGACCTCTGCAGCCCTGGGCTGACTGAGGCAGGGTAGAGAGAGGCAGGCTACCTGCACCAGACTGGGTCCCACCTTGGAAGGGGCCACTGACATCAGAGGCTCTGCCAGGCCAGGCCTGGCTACCTCTGGGGCAGTTCCTTCACAAGGGGTGAGGTCAGCTCCCTGAGGAGGCTGACTTTTTCCTAATGTCTGGGGAGAGGGAGACTTTTCTTCCTCCCCACTACTCTCTGTTTGTGTGGAGTGATCCATAGTTTCAGGCTTCACTACACCTATGTCAGTCTGAGTATAGGCTGAGACCATTACAGCCTTGCCAACCTTTTCAGGGGGGCACTCAGTTTGTGTTTGAGCTGTGACTGTCACAGCTCTGCCAGTCTCTACAGGGAAGTCTGTCTGCGCCTGGCCTGTGGCTACCACTGCCCTTCCAACCTTTCCAGGGAGGAAATCTATTTGGACAGGGGTTGTGAATGGCACAACCCCACTACCCTTTTGTGAAAGGCCTACCATTTTAGAATGGGTGTCTTGTTCAACTCCAGCCCAAGCTGAGAGTTCTAAGTCATTCCCCAGTAAGCAGTCTACAGGCAAGGTTGGGGACACTGCCACCCTTTTAGGGCCAGTGACACCTCCCCAGCTGAGACATACCTCTGCAATGGGATGACTGTTCTGTTTGCCATCAATGTTGGTCACCTGGTAGGAGAAACCAGGCAAAAGCTGCTCAGAGGGAACTAGCCAATGGGCCACCATTGTGATGCTAGCTCCAGTGTCTCTGTAGGCCTCAGCTTTTGTACCATTGATGTAGGGCTCCTGTCTGTACCTACCCAAAGTGTTGGGACAGGCAGTGAAGTTGGCAAACCCCATGCCACCATCACAGACAAGAGTGTCTGCTGCAGGGGAATTGGCTAAGCCAGGGTCCCCCTGTGTTCCCCAAGGAAACCCACCCAAATTTTTGGGGGCACTCCCACCACCTGGGGGATTACTGCTGACAGTAATAGGTGGTGTGACAGGAGTAATTGGAGGAACAGTTTTGTTTGTAGCCCTTGGGCAACTGCTGTCAGTTTTCCAATGCCCAGGAGTTTTACACTCATGGCAGTAAGGCGTTTTACCTGTGGTAGAGGAGGGAGCTTGGGACCCACCACCCTGTGTGGAGTTTTGGGGCCCTGAGGAAGATTTCTCTTTTGCTTTATCCCCACCCTTCTCTTGAGGTTTGGTGGTATCTTTCTTTTGGTCACCACCCTGATTCTTAGGCCTGATCCTGCTCCTGACCCATTTATCTGCCCTCTTTCCCAATTCTTGGGGAGAGGTCAAATCTGAGTCTACCAGGTGTTGATGGAGGAGCTGGTTTTGACAGTTACTTAAAATCTGTTCTCTCATCATCAAATTGTACAATCCTGTATAATCAGATACCTTACTTCCCAGCAACCAACCATCCAAAGCCTTAGTGGCACATTAAACATATTCAGACCAGTCCTGAGTCTGTGTCTTCTGGGTGTCTCTGAACATTAACCTGTACTGTTCAGTGGTTAAGCCTAACCCATCAACTAGGACACTCTTCAGGGCTCTGTAATTTCTGACATCCTCCTCCCTAACAGTGAGGAGTCTGTCTCTGCCTCTTCCTTCAAAGGAGAGCCAGAGGATTGCTGCCGGCTGGTCTTCAGGAACCTGCTGTACTTTGCAGGCTCTCTCAAGAGCAGTTATCCATTTGTGGATATCATCCCCACTTTTGTAGGGGGGCACAACCTTAGACAGGTTCCTATTATCAAAGACCCTATCTTTGTCCTTAGGGACAATGCTGCCACCAGTGGGTATAGACCCACTCTCTCTAGGTTGCCTAGCCTTCCTCAGTTTTTCTTCCGTCAGGGCTACTTCTAGCTCTTGCTTCCTGATCCTCAGCTGGGCTTCCTGCATTCTGGCCTCATGTTCCCTCCTCTGAGGGGTGGTCATCCTTTTCCTGGAGTGACCTTGAGAGCCTCTAGAGGCATGAGAAGCATTAGAGTCACCTGAGCGATTCCTTTGCCTCCCAAGCCCCTGGTTAAGTCCACTGGGGAGATCCAATGGGATGGTCCCATTGTCAGTCCCCAATAGCCTTAGTTTAGCTGGGCCAAGTATAACACTTGGCACTGGGCTAGTTCTCCCTTCATCATCACTACTCTCTGTATCCTCCCCACTTTCCTCCTCTGTAGTATGGTTCTCATCTAAGGGATGGCTATTGGAAAGGGGTACTTCTGTAGCATATTCAGAAGGGGGGCCTCCTGTTCCTGACCCTAAGGGGGCTAACTGGGAAGCTTTCTTGAGCTCTCTCTGATTTTCATAATTTTGCAAGAGTTCTCTGAGCTCATCAGAGGTAGGGTTCTTGGGCTGTTTAAGGCCTCTAAGAGTTGCCAAATGCCTGAGCTCATTTTGATTAAGGGTAGCAAAGATGGATGGTGCCCTCTGGGGGTCACTCTCAACAGAGATGGGTACAGTGGATCCCTCTGCCCCAGCCATTGCTCTTAAGTGTGGGTGGATGTGTTGCAATCTACCTACACTTGGGTTTACCTACTAAACCTATCTAGTAGTTGTAGTCAGGGTGTGCTACTCCCTTTGCTCTACAACAACTAAGTTCAGTAGAACTTATGTATATCTAATCTTGTTTTATATGTACCTACAGGTACCTATGTGATCTTTCAATTGGTAACCAAGAGATTACAATGGTAAAACACAGCAAGCTCAAATCCCACCGCTGCTCACCAATGTGAGAAGTTGGCCTGGTATATGATGCTCACTAGTTAAAGTGATCACCTTGTACCATGCCAAGCAACCCTTATGGTGTGGTTGTAAGTCAACCTTTTCGGACTAGCTGCCCTAGTGGTAGCGTAGGCTAAGCAGTCTTTGAGGCTAAACTCGTGAAGCGTGTTAAGCCAGCTGTTTTACCAAATGCAACCCCCTTTTATACCAATGAAAGGACACCATACAGATATATATTCAAAATATATATGTATTTATTTCTCAAAGTAACCCCTAGTCTCTTTATGAGCACAGGAGCACAAATCGTCAAACAAGATTACAGTAGAATACACAGAAGTTGCACTTTATATGGATAGGCCCTGGTGGCCGCTCAAACCATATACTAAAATAGTGGTATAAGTACCACGAACAGAAAAGGGAAAAGGCCTAGGGCCTCTAGAATCGCTGGGCCTACAAGGAACTAACTTCAGTTAGTGACCAGGAGGTCCACGGGTGGCGTGTGCAGAGCAAATAGTCACACGCGTGCTCCCATAGGTTTCAATGGGTGCGTAAAAAGTACAAAGTTACTGCAAAGAGGATCTTCCGGATGGACTAGGAACTCAAGATTTGGAACACAGGCACTAGAGATGTAATACTACACTTGGGCACAGGAGTGCCAGCTTTACCTCACCCACAGGAAGCGGGTGCATAGGCCTCGAAGTGCGTCGGGTTTCTTCTATCTGTTCCGTGGAGCCTGAAGACAAAGAGGCTGCAGGCGGTCGGTCCGGGAGAGATGCGGTGGATCCAAGAGTGGATCGGAGATGTTGAAGACCTGTAAGCAGAGGGGACAGTGTTCACAGTCACTAGCCAGTGACCAGCGTGGCACCAGGTGGGTACCAGGCAATGTCGGGTGCAAACAGGAAGAAAGGTGTAGCTTGTCTCTGCAGCCACGTGGTCCCTGGAGGTTGACGACGCCCAGGAGTCGGTTCACGAGCTGTCCCACGCAGGCTCTCACGGTCGGCGGTGTCGGCGACTTGATCGAAGCAAACAAGCCTTGGAAAAAACAAATGTTGTAGAAGATGAAATAAGCAGATGGTTCTGACCAGCAAGGTCAGAGGGACTGCTCCTTTGGAGGGGAGCAAGGGCCAGTCTGGAGCAACCAGACCAGCAGTGTATTTTGTAAAGTTCATCGCCAAGATGGCTACTAGCCAGCGGGCCAGCAACCGGTTAGGCGCATCGAGTGGCAAAATGCAGAAGGGCCCCACGCAGATCGTGGAGATGCTGGAGGGCTCACCTTTGGTGCAAATGCTGCTCGAGGGTTGGGCTTCTCAGATCCCAAAGCACAACTTGGAGGGAGCCTCGGTTGTTGCACTTGTCAGCTTGTCGTGGTCGTTTCAAGATGGCTGGCTCCACGTGTCTCGTTGCCTCCACGGGTCTCCTCTTTTCAGGGACTGTGGATCGGGCGGTGAGAGGTCTGGAGGTCCAGGTCTTGTCAGTCTCTGGGCTCGGGCTCCGGCGGGAGGCGGCAGCAAAGCAGACGTTGATTCGCTGGATGGTGCTTGCGTTAGCAAGGTGGTCACTCTCTGACCACAGGGGAGATTTCCTTCAGTCTTCTGTGCAGCAGAATGTCGAAGTTCCCGTCTTCTTCTTAGTTTCAAGTTGATTCCAGGATGTCTGAAGTCTTAGGACACAGCTCCTACCTTTAAGCGGATTCTAGGGGCCGGACTACCTGCTAGGTCCCTCCCTATGGGTGGGACCAGGAAGGGGGGTGGTTACACCCCCAATCCTTTGTCCAGCTCGCCCCAGGCCCGGGACTGGTGTGCCCCAGGACCGGTTTGAACTGGCATATGCACCGAGGCTCCTTGTGAGCCACAGGCATGTCTGGTTTCTTTCAAGCCCTACCTGACCAATACACAAAATCCTGTCTGGGGTGGTGCATGCACCTCCCCTGGCAGGAAACCCTTTGTCCACACCTCCCAAGCTGGAAGGACTCCCAGCAGCAGGAGGGCAGACTTGTGTCTGTGGTGGCAGCATCCATTTTGTGGAGCTGAGGCATGTCTGATTTTACCCGGGTTTCAGGTACTGTACATGTCGTGTCCCTCTAGAAGGGTGGAATGCTAACCCCGTCGCCAGAATTGGCGAGGGGTTAGTATTCCAATTCGTATGACACCTTACTCGACATGTTTTGATAAAGCCAAACCAAAGATAGCATTTAACCGCGAGGTTCATAATGCACTTAAGAGTATATGGTATGACGATATCTGGAAACAGTAGAAGGAAGTTGTTCCGACCACTGCAGACAGGCTCAGCTCATGCCAGAGCACCATCTCACATGGAACCAAGCACTCTGCCTTCAGGATTGTTAAGGCCTGCCATAGGAGTGACTTATAGGTTACCAGGTGTCCCATTTAAGGTTAGGTATAGGTATACTACACCTAAGTAAGAGGTGATTACACCAACTTACCCCAGCTGAGTGATCAGCCAGTTGTGTCAAATTGTTAGGCCAAGCCTGGGGTGGCATAATACATGCTTCAGCCCCTGGCAGGCCTTGGGTACACCAATGCCCTGGGTACCTAGTGTACACTGGTACAGGGGCTGACAGGGTGATCCAACCAATTGGGTATGTACCTAGGGTACATGGAGTCCATTTTAAAGAGAGAACAGCCAGGCTGAGATCCTGAATAGCAGGATCTCAGGCCAACTAAGTCAAAAAACCAGCTAGACACTAGGCAAAAATTTGGGGGTAACCATAGTCAGATATCCACCTTCCTACACAACTCCCCCCAAACGAAGGGAGATAAGGCTGACCTTGACCAGGTAAGCCTATATTGCCCAAGTGGCCATATAAGGAGGAACCAGCACTGGCATGGTTACCCCCTGTCTCATGGTCCACTAAGCAATCCCTCACCCTAAGGGTATCAGAGGGTCTCCACCATAGGGAATCTCTACCTTTGGTGTGTCTTGGCAAAGTAAAAGGCTGGTGTTGAGATGGAGTACTGAAGTGAGTGTCCTCAAAGTGAGGCCTCAGCTTCCTCCAATCCCCCTCCACCATGGATGCCTTTCTTTCCTTAACTGAGTTGCACTGTGCTCTCAGGGTCAGCCTCTGGCTACCTAAAGCTGGAGGCTGGGTCCCTTTTGTGGGCTTACTGGAGGGACAGGTCAGGTCTGGGGCCCTAAGGTCCCATGTTTGCCTGTACCCAACAGAATCCCTCTGGGGGAGGTCCCTAACTACCTGTAAAGGAGATCCCTCAGGAATGTTTTTACCCATCACCTGACTAGGGCTACTAGCCAGGCAATCCTCATTCTTTTGACGGGGGGTTCTTGTGGACAGGGGCCCTCTTGGGGTCCACTGGCCTCCCTGACCTCTGCAGCCCTGGGCTGACTGAGGCAGGGTAGAGAGAGGCAGGCTACCTGCACCAGACTGGGTCCCACCTTGGAAGGGGCCACTGACATCAGAGGCTCTGCCAGGCCAGGCCTGGCTACCTCTGGGGCAGTTCCTTCACAAGGGGTGAGGTCAGCTCCCTGAGGAGGCTGACTTTTTCCTAATGTCTGGGGAGAGGGAGACTTTTCTTCCTCCCCACTACTCTCTGTTTGTGTGGAGTGATCCATAGTTTCAGGCTTCACTACACCTATGTCAGTCTGAGTATAGGCTGAGACCATTACAGCCTTGCCAACCTTTTCAGGGGGGCACTCAGTTTGTGTTTGAGCTGTGACTGTCACAGCTCTGCCAGTCTCTACAGGGAAGTCTGTCTGCGCCTGGCCTGTGGCTACCACTGCCCTTCCAACCTTTCCAGGGAGGAAATCTATTTGGACAGGGGTTGTGAATGGCACAACCCCACTACCCTTTTGTGAAAGGCCTACCATTTTAGAATGGGTGTCTTGTTCAACTCCAGCCCAAGCTGAGAGTTCTAAGTCATTCCCCAGTAAGCAGTCTACAGGCAAGGTTGGGGACACTGCCACCCTTTTAGGGCCAGTGACACCTCCCCAGCTGAGACATACCTCTGCCATGGGATGACTGTTCTGTTTGCCATCAATGTTGGTCACCTGGTAGGAGAAACCAGGCAAAAGCTGCTCAGAGGGAACTAGCCAATGGGCCACCATTGTGATGCTAGCTCCAGTGTCTCTGTAGGCCTCAGCTTTTGTACCATTGATGTAGGGCTCCTGTCTGTACCTACCCAAAGTGTTGGGACAGGCAGTGAAGTTGGCAAACCCCATGCCACCATCACAGACAAGAGTATCTGCTGCAGGGGAATTGGCTAAGCCAGGGTCCCCCTGTGTTCCCCAAGTAAACCCACCCAAATTTTTGGGGGCACTCCCACCACCTGGGGGATTACTGCTGACAGTAATAGGTGGTGTGACAGGAGTAATTGGAGGAACAGTTTTGTTTGTAGCCCTTGGGCAACTGCTGTCAGTTTTCCAATGCCCAGGAGTTTTACACTCATGGCAGTAAGGCTTTTTACCTGTGGTAGAGGAGGGAGCTTGGGACCCACCACCCTGTGTGGAGTTTTGGGGCCCTGAGGAAGATTTCTCTTTTGCTTTATCCCCACCCTTCTCTTGAGGTTTGGTGGTATCTTTCTTTTGGTCACCACCCTGATTCTTAGGCCTGATCCTGCTCCTGACCCATTTATCTGCCCTCTTTCCCAATTCTTGGGGAGAGGTCAAATCTGAGTCTACCAGGTGTTGATGGAGGAGCTGGTTTTGACAGTTACTTAAAATCTGTTCTCTCATCATCAAATTGTACAATCCTGTATAATCAGATACCTTACTTCCCAGCAACCAACCCTCCAAAGCCTTAGTGGCACATTCAACATATTCAGACCAGTCCTGAGTCTGTGTCTTCTGGGTGTCTCTGAACATTAACCTGTACTGTTCAGTGGTTAAGCCTAACCCATCAACTAGGACACTCTTCAGGGCTCTGTAATTTCTGACATCCTCCTCCCTAACAGTGAGGAGTCTGTCTCTGCCTCTTCCTTCAAAGGAGAGCCAGAGGATTGCTGCCCACTGGTCTTCAGGAACCTGCTGTACTTTGCAGGCTCTCTCAAGAGCAGTTATCCATTTGTGGATATCATCCCCACTTTTGTAGGGGGGCACAACCTTAGACAGGTTCCTATTATCAAAGACCCTATCTTTGTCCTTAGGGACAATGCTGCCACCAGTGGGTATAGACCCACTCTCTCTAGGTTGCCTAGCCTTCCTCAGTTTTTCTTCCATCAGGGCTACTTGTAGCTCCTGCTTCCTGATCCTCAGCTGGGCTTCCTGCATTCTGGCCTCATGTTCCCTCCTCTGAGGGGTGGTCATCCTTTTCCTGGAGTGACCTTGAGAGCCTCTAGAGGCATGAGAAGCATTAGCACCTGAGCGATTCCTTTGCCTCCCCAGCCCCTGGTTAAGTCCACTGGGGAGATCCAATGGGATGGTCCCATTGTCAGTCCCCAATAGCCTTAGTTTAGCTGGGCCAAGTATAACACTTGGCACTGGGCTAGTTCTCCCTTCATCATCACTACTCTCTGTATCCTCCCCACTTTCCTCCTCTGTAGTATGGTTCTCATCTAAGGGATGGCTATTGGAAAGGGGTACTTCTGTAGCATCTTCAGAAGGGGGGCCTCCTGTTCCTGACCCTAAGGGGGCTAACTGGGAAGCTTTCTTGAGCTCTCTCTGATTTTCATAATTTTGCAAGAGTTCTCTGAGCTCATCAGAGGTAGGGTTCTTGGGCTGTTTAAGGCCTCTAAGAGTTGCCAAATGCCTGAGCTCATTCTGATTAAGGGTAGCAAAGATGGATGGTGCCCTCTGGGGGTCACTCTCAACAGAGATGGGTACAGTGGACCCCTCTGCCCCAGCCATTGCTCTTAAGTGTGGGTGGATGTGTTGCAATCTACCTACACTTGGGTTTACCTACTAAACCTATCTAGTAGTTGTAGTCAGGGTGTGCTACTCCCTTTGCTCTACAACAACTAAGTTCAGTAGAACTTATGTATATCTAATCTTGTTTTATATGTACCTACAGGTACCTATGTGATCTTTCAATTGGTAACCAAGAGATTACAATGGTAAAACACAGCAAGCTCAAATCCCACCGCTGCTCACCAATGTGAGAAGTTGGCCTGGTATATGATGCTCACTAGTTAAAGTGATCACCTTGTACCATGCCAAGCAACCCTTATGGTGTGGTTGTAAGTCAACCTTTTCGGACTAGCTGCCCTAGTGGTAGCGTAGGCTAAGCAGTCTTTGAGGCTAAACTCGTGAAGCGTGTTAAGCCAGCTGTTTTACCAAATGCAACCCCCTTTTATACCAATGAAAGGACACCACACAGATATATATTCAAAATATATATGTATTTATTTCTCAAAGTAACCCCTAGTCTCTTTATGAGCACAGGAGCACAAATCGTCAAACAAGATTACAGTAGAATACACAGAAGTTGCACTTTATATGGATAGGCCCTGGTGGCCGCTCAAACCATATACTAAAATAGTGGTATAAGTACCACGAACAGAAAAGGGAAAAGGCCTAGGGCCTCTAGAATCGCTGGGCCTACAAGGAGCTAACTTCAGTTAGTGACCAGGAGGTCCACGGGTGGCGTGTGCAGAGCAAATAGTCACACGCGTGCTCCCATAGGTTTCAATGGGTGCGTAAAAAGTACAAAGTTAATGCAAAGAGGATCTTCCGGATGGACTAGGAACTCAAGATTTGGAACACAGGCACTAGAGATGTAATACTACACTTGGGCACAGGAGTGCCAGCTTTACCTCACCCACAGGAAGCGGGTGCATAGGCCTCGAAGTGCGTCGGGTTTCTTCTATCTGTTCCGTGGAGCCTGAAGACAAAGAGGCTGCAGGCGGTCGGTCCGGGAGAGATGCGGTGGATCCAAGAGTGGATCGGAGATGTTGAAGACCTGTAAGCAGAGGGGACAGTGTTCACAGTCACTAGCCAGTGACCAGCGTGGCATCAGGTGGGTACCAGGCAATGTCGGGTGCAAACAGGAAGAAAGGTGTAGCTTGTCTCTGCAGCCACGTGGTCCCTGGAGGTCGACCACGCCCAGGAGTCGGTTCACGAGCTGTCCCACGCAGGCTCTCGCGGTCGACGGTGTTGGCGACTTGATCGAAGCAAACAAGCCTTGGCAAAAACAATTGTTGTAGGAGATGAAATAAGCTGATGGTTCTGACCAGCAAGGTCAGAGGGACTGCTCCTTTGGAGGGGAGCAAGGGCCAGTCTGGAGCAACCAGACCAGCGGTGTATTTTGTAAAGTTCGTCGCCAAGATGGCTACTAGCCAGCGGGCCAGCAACCGGTTAGGCGCGTCGAGTGGCAAAATGCAGAAGGGCCCCACGCAGATCGTGGAGATGCTGGAGGGCTCTCCTTTGGTGCAGATGCTGCTCGAGGGTTTGGCTTCTCAGATCCCAAAGCACAACTTGGAGGGAGCCTCGGTTGTTGCACTTGTCAGCTTGTCGTGGTCGTTTCAAGATGGCTGGCTCCACGTGTCTCGTTGCCTCCACGGGTCTCCTCTTTTCAGGGACTGTGGATCGGGCGGTGAGAGGTCTGAAGGTCCAGGTCTTGTCAGTCTCTGGGCTCGGGCTCCGGCGGGAGGCGGCGGCAAAGCAGACGTTGATTCGCTGGATGGTGCTTGCGTTAGCAAGGTGGTCACTCCCTGACCACAGGGGAGATTTCCTTCAGTCTTCTGTGCAGCAGAATGTCGAAGTTCCCGTCTTCTTCTTAGTTTCAAGTTGATTCCAGGATGTCTGAAGTCTTAGGACACAGCTCCTACCTTTAAGCGGATTCTAGGGGCCGGACTACCTGCTAGGTCCCTCCCTATGGGTGGGACCAGGTAGGGGGGTGGTTACACCCCCAATCCTTTGTCCAGCTCGCCCCAGGCCCGGGACTGGTGTGCCCCAGGACCGGTTTGAACTGGCATATGCACCGAGGCTCCTTGTGAGCCACAGGCATGTCTGGTTTCTTTCAAGCCCTACCTGACCAATACACAAAATCCTGTCTGGGGTGGTGCATGCACCTCCCCTGGCAGGAAACCCTTTGTCCACACCTCCCAAGCTGGAAGGACTCCCAGCAGCAGGAGGGCAGACTTGTGTCTGTGGTGGCAGCATCCATTTTGTGGAGCTGAGGCTATGTCTGATTTTACCCGGGTTTCAGGTACTGTACATGTCGTGTCCCTCTAGAAGGGTGGAATGCTAACCCCGTCGCCAGAATTGGCGAGGGGTTAGTATTCCAATTCGTATGACACCTTACTCGACATGTTTTGATAAAGCCAAACCAAAGATAGCATTTAACCGCGAGGTTCATAATGCACTTAAGAGTATATGGTATGACGATATCTGGAAACAGTAGAAGGAAGTTGTTCCGACCACTGCAGACAGGCTCAGCTCATGCCAGAGCAGCATCTCACATGGAACCAAGCACTCTGCCTTCAGGATTGTTAAGGCCTGCCATAGGAGTGACTTATAGGTTACCAGGTGTCCCATTTAAGGTTAGGTATAGGTATACTACACCTAAGTAAGAGGTGATTACACCAACTTACCCCAGCTGAGTGATCAGCCAGTTGTGTCAAATTGTTAGGCCAAGCCTGGGGTGGCATAATACATGCTTCAGCCCCTGGCAGGCCTTGGGTACACCAATGCCCTGGGTACCTAGTGTACACTGGTACAGGGGCTGACAGGGTGATCCAACCAATTGGGTATGTACCTAGGGTACATGGAGTCCATTTTAAAGAGAGAACAGCCAGGCTGAGATCCTGAATAGCAGGATCTCAGGCCAACTAAGTCGAAAAACCAGCTAGACACTAGGCAACAATTTGGGGGTAACCATAGTCAGATATCCACCTTCCTACAGTTATGAAAATATTTTATCATAAAATAATATCAAGTTTCATTTATATATAATTTCTTTATCAATAAACGTAAATTATATATTTTTAAAAAGTGTAAATAAATGTATTTATGTATTCATTTATTTATTTTATTTATTTTGGTACTGCAAATTAATGGTTTTGCAGTACCAAAGGTTTTTGTGGTGCTGGACTCATTCGGGGTCTAAACTGGCATACATTTACTTCTGTTTTGGGTCCTTGGTCCCTTTTGGCTGTAGCAACGTCACGCCAACAAAGTTGGCTCCACATCCGTTTCAGAGGCTGGAGACATGTAAGCAACACTTTGTAATACATTTAAACTCTAAAATGTTAACTAGCCAAAAGTAGTACATTTCTTACAAAGTGATTCTTTTATTTTAGGGTCTGCACAACATCCTCAGACAACAATTCAAGTAAATACCAAGGATAGTTGATGTGACGTCATTCACCCTTTAACCCCTAGTAACATCACAGTGTTCAATCCTGTACCACTAATAGGCCCCCTTAGCAATTCTTTATTTGCTGGTGAGGAACTGGTGGAATGGCACGGATTGTAAACTACATCAAGTAAACAGGGCTGTTTAAGCTCTATTTACTTTTTCTATTTGATACTATCCTCATGAGCCCTGATACCAGGAATAAGTTGGCCAGAACAAACAGTATAAAGGGGCATGTCAGGAGTAGTAGCCACTAGATCTGGGCTGTTATATGCAAAGTGCATCATGAGTGCAATGAGTGTGTGAGCCTGTTTTCTGCATTCCTGTGGCACTTTTGTATTACTTAAGGTGCTGCAGATGTTTGTATGACCCCTTCTATAGTTCCAATTGTGCCAGCACGCATTTGCTGAAAGTACGATTTTAAGCAGGTGTGAGGACTCAGTGGCAAATTTGCATGAGGGTTTAGTGGGGAAGAGGCAATCAGAAGGCATCCTGATTGTGCTCCACAAATATGTGGCGCACTGTCAGTACATCCCCCGAGAAGACATCCCCCTGAAGGCAGGTGCAGTCGCTAACTTCACCTACTTCCTGCACTGTGAAAGAAGGACAGAGTTGCTGCCCCCATGGTCTGTTGCTATCCTTGGCACAGTGCATTATCAGTAATAGGGCTGCCTGTCCCTGTTTGCACCCAGCACACCTAGTTAAAGGTGTGCCACAGCGTAATCAGGGACTGTGCACTCTTTACAGACGAGGCCTCTAGTTAGTTACACACAGTTGTAACTGGCTCAAAACAATTAAAGAAGAAAAACACCTTGCCCGTTGGACCGTAAATGTCCAATTTTTATAATTCAGCTTTACTAAGTTGTTGTCCGTAAGTTTTGTATTCTTTGTTTTATGACCTAACTGATACTTTGATGGGCACCATCACTATTCTTAGGTTATGTTCACTGTCAGCACTTAACAATTTAATCACTAAAGTGTATATGACAAAGCATGACAAAGTCCTTACATGACTCTTCCTAACAGTAGGCCTGAATATAATGATGAGTGTAGCAATCTATCAGAGAGTAAAGCGCTATATAAAAGCTAATATAACGTTTTATGAGGATGACTTGTGTTTGTTTGCTGGCACTTGACAAAAGTTAAACCTGTTGGCTCAATTACGTCGATTACCATAAAGTCTGCATTGAAGTCAAACATTCCTATAGCAAAAGCTCTCCATAGTCATTGCCATTCACATCCTTAAGGAAGAGATGAGCCAGGATAGCAAAGTTCTGGACTGGTTCAAACTGTATTTAGCCAGTCATACCCAACTCATCAAGATTACTGGCTCTCTGTGCAACCTGTTGCAACACCAGGGGAGGTTACTGAGGATGTGGCCTAACAGCTAGAGCAGACAACCTCGAAGCTGGGAAACTGGGTTCGAGTTCCAACAGGGTTGCTCAACATCCTGTGATTCTGGACAAATCATTTAATCTCCCCATGCCTAACAAAATGAATATGTATGTCTGTAACGCAACTGGTGCTCATGTAAAGCACTCTGATACCTTCAGGTATAACTTTCTTTGAAGGCCTCCTAACACGATGGGTGCAAATGTGTGTCAGTAGAATCCTACGGGGTAATTCCCTCATTTCAGTGGGGTCATGGACTCATTTAAATGAGTAAACACTTTGGCTCCTCTCCTATACCATATTATAGATGAGGTCATAGAGGTAAAGAAGCTGTGAGGAGTCACACTGACTGTGCCCTACCTAGTGGTGGTGTACAGTCACTGTACCCATTAAGGGTGCCCCATGAAAGTGGTGAAAGGAACCTAAGGACCCCATTACAAAGACATTCCCCTGTAGCTGGGCGTGGTCACTCATTGTACCTACCTAGAATGGAGATGCTCACCCACTTACAAAAGAATACCATGATGCTCCCTGTAAAGCAAAAGATGGATCCACTGCCTCAAACAGATGCCCTGTATTTTGACTAATGCTTTGCCCAAGGGTAGAAGAACATTTCCGGCTGCCTTAGGGGCAGGGTATTATCTGTAATAGGGCCCAGAAAATTGGTCACTGCCCATAGCGCTCTGAAAAATGTATGCTGTGGTGCAGTCCAGGGCATTGCACCTTTTACAAAATAAGGTCCCAGATTTCTAGAAACACAGTATGATTGGCAGATTGATTTTAATGTAGGAGTAAAGATTGTGTCAAACCACTCGGCTTCATTCTTGACTGAAATCTCATTCTTCCCTAATACATCAACACCATGTGCAGAAACTGTAATCATCAACTCACTCTGACCAGAGGTTCAAACTCTTTCTACAGGATCAAGATATCGAGGAGATAATACTGACTATGATCCTTTCAGGCTTGACTATGTCTGACCTTGGGAGCTGGACATTATTCCGCAGATCTATCATAGCATTGCACTGCTCTTGCGTCACACAGGGTGACACAGGGCAATGCAATCCTTAAGTCAGATTTATCAAGTCCTTCAAGAGCACCTTGCATGGCCCTGCGTTTCTTCAAAAATCGGGAGTAACGCAAGGCAGCTCAAGTTGCTACATTGAATTACTCTGGGCTGGGGTGGTGTTACATGTGTGGAGAGTCGGTGTTCCCACGTATTTTGGTGCATTCTCAGATTTAGTACGACAGGTGTACCTGGGACTATGTCAAAATGATACGTCTTACTGACAGAGGTGCAAAGAGGAGAAATATCATTATTTCTTCTCATTGTTTTCTCTTTCTGAGCGTGCTGAATTCCACAGCAAAGTTAGAAAGAGGAAAACACCTCTAAGGATAATTTTTGTGCAGAAAGGTGTCTCTTCTTGCACAAAAACAACCCTGTCTGCAATGCAGGCACTCTTGCACCATGATGGATGGGTGCCTGCATTGGTCCTAGGTGACACTGAATGCACCAGCACTGGGAAAGAGCAGGAATGTGCCATATGTTTAAAATATGGCATATCCCTGCTCTTTCCATTTGACTCGGTGCAGCAAGTTGTCACATAATGATGATTCTGGCCCTAAGACCCTATTACAGTAGTCCTTCCCCCTCTGAGTTGGCTTCTGATTGACGTAGAGTAATGTATACATTTGTTTGCATTTTCCCCAAACTCATAAACTCTGACCTCTGCCACTACCTGTAGATCTCTGGTGGGTATCTCCATCTCTGGAGTTTCGACTCCCTTCTACTGGAAACACACTTAAAATCAATCTAACTATGTCTGTTCACTCATGATCTGGAATTCTCTTTTCTGAATTTTTCACCACTTTTTGTACTTACTTTCAAGAAGGAACTAAGGGGCATATTATCAAGGAACGGCGTTAAAATTATCACCGCTTTAGCGGCAGAAAACCACCGCTAAAGTGGCGATAATGGGCTTGATGATATGCCTTAGAGAATTCCCATAGAAGCCCTTGTTGACACCAGAACATGGGCTTCTATGGGAATTCTGAAGGGCATATTATCAAGCCAATTATCGCCGCTTTAGTGGCGTTTTTCTGCCGCTAAATCGGCGATAATCTTAACGCCGTTTCTTGATAATATGCCCCTAACACAGTTTTCCCCTCACCTATATTTCTTGCCATTATCTCTTTAGATATATGTTTTTGCAATGAGCACGCTTCTTTGGTAAACCAACCACCACCTCTGTACTGAAATGATCTTCTAGCACAGGCTGACTGAATATAACTGAAGCTCTTGTCTCGTGTGCTCTAGCTCTTCCTTCTGCTCTCGCTTATAACAATCCATTATGTTCTGAAACATCTATTGCCAATAACTCATTCCCTGTGTGCTGAGGCACTGATTCATGTTCACTTTTGGTCTTTTTTATATGACACCTCACACGTGCACCTATCGATAGCTGATCGATGCACCCTATCTGAGGAAATGTTTGGTTCCTGCTAACCATTGGGGATACATGTGTTTTACCTGGAATTTGATACTGGTGTAGAAGTTCTAGCTTCTTTGGCTGTACCGATAGCATATTCGTGCATGTATTATCTATCACAATTATTTTGTATACAGCTTCCATTTCTTCTAACATACACGTTGTATTATGTAAAGTGCTCTGTTGCTCTCTGGCCTTATGCGCACTGTAAAAAAAACTTTCAATATATTAATTAATAAAAATAGCCCCTATTTATGCAGACCCCCCTAGATGAACTGGCCACTATAGCAACATACTCTCGCTTTGCTGTAGAACAGTAACTTCGTTTAACCCCTTCTGTGCCACGCCCTTTCCCCCTCCTGTGCCGGGCGTTACATTAGTGGGTGGGGCTCATGACGAGATAGTCTCGTCATGGGCACAGCGCGACCGTGCTCCATGACGAGACTATCTCGTCATGGGCACTGAAGAGGTTAAACATGTGATAGTCTGACATTGTTTTCCTTTGCTAACAGGTTCACTGTGCTACTGGATACTGTCTCTACATGATAAGAGCCTTGTATTCTGTGCCTCTCTCTGAGCATGGCAGGTGATGCTTGAGAGCTCTTCATCCAACCAGTCAAAGACGATACTAGACAAAAGCAAAAGTTCTAAAAACGGTCTGCAGCAGATGTTATTTTTTACAAGAAATATCACAATTATTTGTATTGTCCATTCATAACTCTTCCCTCAGGTGTGGTGCCATTTTAATGTGATCTCAGGCAGTGCTGGAAAGTAGGAAGATTGCTCCCGATTCCGGTTCCAGCAGATATTTCTGGGTAAGACCTGGGATCCAGCCGACCCAGGGAAGTATTCTGAATTTGTCCTGGTGTAATATTTTAACAACGCTACACAATTCAGCAGCACCTACACGTTGTCTGCATTCGTTCGGATGCAGCTACCTGCAAAAAACGAGAGGGTTTTCTAATTCTCATTTTCAGATGGCACAAGCAAAGGTCTGATTTAAATGACCATCAGCCCTTCTTTTGTTAACTTATCTTCCTGACTGTGAGCCATCTGGAGACTAACACCCTAATTCCAATGCAATGGAAGGATACAAAGTCACATACCTTATCACTTTACAAGTACTTTAGAGGAACCAAGATTGTAGAAAAGTTTTTGACTTTGTTTAACCCCCACCCCCAAGTAGGAGATGTGCATGCACAGTAAGAATGCAAGAATTTTCTGTGTTTATGAGTAATTAGACCAATAATCATTTAAATCACACCTACTAATTTATTTTTTATTTAGTTATGTTATTGCACTACTCATCCCAGTGCAGGGTGTCACAGAACTTTACATCAGACGGGGAACAGCCATTACAACACGGGTTTTACCACGCGTTGCTATTATATCGCATGCGTTACAACGCATGCGATGTTACAACGCGTGGTAAAACCATGCATACCATTACATCGCATGCGCTTTTACAACACATGCGATGCAATGTGGCGGCGGCAGCTATCCAAGTCGTTGTGAGGAAACTCACAACGACGTGAAGCAAGCAAGAAGGAGGAAGTAGGATCTGACGGCGACGCTGGAGAGGAGAGAGGTATGGGGGTTTGCGCTTGGGGTGGGGGTTAATTTTTTGGGTTTTGGGTAGTGTAAAAGTAGTGTTCTGTGTGTTTTTTTTTAAACGTTTTAGTGTGTTATTTTGTAGTGTAAAGTAGTGTATTAGGGTAGTGTTGTAGTGATTTAGGGTTTAGGGTAGTGTTGTAGAGTTTGTGTAGTGTAGTGATTTAGTGTTTAGGGTTTAGGGTAGTGTAGCAGTGTTTGTGTAGTGAAGTGTTTTAGGGTTTAGGCTAGTGTTGTTTTTTAGGGTTTAGGGTAGAGTAGTAGTGTTTGCGTAGTATAGTGTTTTAGGGTTTAGGGTAGTGTAGTGTTTGTGTAGTGTAGTGTTGTAGGGTTTAGGGTAGTGTAGTGTTTTAGGGTTTAGGGTAGTGGAGTAGTGTTTGTGTAGTGTCGTATTTTAGGGGTAAAGATAGTGTAGTTTTTTAGGGTTTAGGGTAGAGTAGTAGTGTTTGTGTAGTGTTTTACGGTTTAGGGTAGTGTTTGTGTAGTGTAGTATTTTAGGGTTTAGGGTAGTGTAGTGCTTTAGGGTTTAGGGTAGTGTAGTAGTGTTTGCATAGTGTTTTAGGGTTTAGGGTAGTGTAATAGTGTTTTAGGGTTTAGGGTAATGTTGTAGAGTTTGTAGTGTAGTGGCTTAGGGTAGTGTAATAGAGTTTGAGTAGTGAAGTGCGTTAGGGATTAGGGTAGTGCTGTAGTGTGCGTGTGTTGTGTTTTAGGGTAGTGTCGGGGGGTCATGTAGGGTAGTGTAATAGCGATTCGGCCCATTAAGAAATGCTAAATGGCTTCGTCATCTGGGCCTAAGTGTGTACATCAATATACAATGACAATAATGTTTATAAGGTGTAGGTAACCCATATTGACCATAATTGTAAAAGGTGAAAGATTTATTCAGTTTGAAGAGAAACCATAGTATATCGTCCATACCTATAGACATCATATATTAATAGTGAATGGGAGCATCTCTTCTTTGCATTCTTAGAATAACAACAGATTGGGAAAAAAAACAATAAGGATCTAAACCCATTACTTACAGTTTGCATTCAGCTGGTTGATGCTTTTAAATAGATCACTGTGCTAAATTGGAAGGATTGCAACTTATGAACTGGAAGTAACAAAATGTTCTCAATGTTAAAAAAGTAGCTCAATTTCCTGACTAGATAAAATAGAAATCTATGATCTGCGTGTTACATAATGAACTTTGCAGCAATCACATTAAACCTCTATGCTACTTTAAGCCTCCAGAACTGTGATAGGACAAAACACAGAACTCTCCCAGAACTGCATTGACCATAAAAGGTATCGTGCAGCTATTATAATACCCTCAACATTACTGGGTACACAAAGATCTCTGTCATAGGTGTCTTAACTCTGTAAATGCAGCATTTTCGTGAACAATTAGGTAAGCTAGAACAGATTTGCTGTCAAATGTGTCCATGTTACCAATTTCTTTGCAGCAGATTTATTTTAGAACAAATGCATATGTTGACTGTCAGAGTCTGCTTTTCAAGCTCTGCCCCTTGTGTCTCAACTCCCCTTCCTCTGCCACACCCTGACTGCCATTTTATGAGTTCCCGAAGTAGATTCTTTCCAATTCCAGCACTGAAATCAGGGCAAACTGATTTCCAGAACTTTGCAAAAACAAGTTGAATAGTTGACCTTTTTAAACAAATTAATTTAGATTCTGACTTCAATACTTCCTGTAAAATGTCTTTGAAGGATGAAGACACTTCTCCATCCAGTGGAAATTAAAGAGGTGGAGGGCTTCAAGACAACTCGCGGTTTGGCAGATGGCACACACAAAGTGAAAAAGTTAGCTTATAAGTATATCAAATAGTGCAAAATCAAGTCCATTTGTCTATGTGTTTTGAATCACACTTGACTGGTCATAAACATTCCAGAATCCCCAATCACAAATCCTGATGATCACCTATGGCCAGTCCCCTTAACTCATCACAGTTTGACCTGTGGTCAATAGTTTAATATCATAGTCAGGCCCTCTTTAAAAATTACTGTTCTGAAAAGTGAATACTGAGTGTCTAAAGATGATACGGAAATGAACATATGACCAATACATATCATTCAAAACCTGATATATATCACCCACTTTTTAGGGATGTAAAAGAAAAGTGTCGAGTGATGCCATGGATAGTATATTGCAGCAGTAGCATTAGTCAAAATCTCATACTATTTAAAGATGACTTCACTTAGAGGCTCAGAATCTCAACCCTTATTAATCTTCTATTAGATTAGCAAGCACAGGTGCATTTTAAAACCCCTTTGCGTTTCACAACTTGTTAGCCCATGGGCTTTATTTAAAGCCTTTATGTAAAGGCAACTCTTCAAGGAGGTAATTTATGCAATTTATCTTTGAGAAATGAGTGACTAATTGTGCATTTTAAAGAACATTTTTCCAGTAGTTTCCATTTTGCCTCCCCGGACACAGTGCCTGTTTCAGACAATATAGCACCAGCTCCACTCTACCATAATGCTTGTTTTAAGTCCTCTCTTTTCTACTTAGCACTTTTTACCTTATTACAACTCTGCTATCTAATCTTTCCTTGCAGTATCTGTCTCATGTTTTTGTCTCCATTCCTTCACTCTCTGCAATTCCCTTACACTCTCTTGTTCACATTATTTTCCCTTTTTGTCGCAGTGCACTAATATTGTGCCCTGGATGAATGGAGTGGTGTGTTCTTCCATCCCTCACTTTTTCCACCAATGACCCCATGCACATTGATATGAGGGTCGGAAGTAGAAATGGGGAAAGGGGAATGGGATAAGGAGTGAAAACAAAGACACTGGGTACCACCACTCTGAATCAAAACCTTTGCTGTGCACTTGCTATCTGCAGAGGTAATATGTGTCTCTAAGCACAGAAACATTCTTAGTAAGTATACATCATAAGCAGCATAGTTCAGACTTAGGCCCTGATTTGGATTTTGGTGGGACTCCCATTGTCCCTCCGTGGTGGAGTTTAAAAATACTCTATTGAGCTGATGGTTTCTGGCCTGCGGTATTTAGATGTGGGCTGGCTGATCCGGCTTCAGCTCTGACAGAGTTCTTTAGGTCGCATAAGCGGCTCTCCACTGTTGATGCAGCTGACTCCTCCGGTGGCTAACATTACTCTGTTGCTGTCAGGGTGGTGGGATTGCACTGAGCCTGTTTAGGTTTCACAGTATTACTGGTTTTGTCCTAGTGACAGATTGCGGACAGAGGGTTTCTGTTGTGGGACGCGTTCAACATTGTACTATTCCTGTGGCTATTCGATGGATGCTAGCATTATACACCTGATGTGTTTTGGTTAATTGTAACCCTGGGCGTAAAGGGGCTACGCGGAGCATCATGGAGTGTGCCCAAATCTACGCGCACCCGCACACTCCTCGTAGCCCCACTATGCGCCGCCCGCCTCCCATCCCGCCCTCATTTTAAAATTACTTAGAAAGATAAAAATAAAGAAAATTACTTACCTGAGCTGCCGCGTCCCGGGGCTCCATCTTCCTGATTCCTCGCTAGCTTCTTCCTCACAAATGCGCATGCGCGGGTGCCTGCGCATGCGCATTTTTAATATTTATTATCATGTGGGTAATTACAATCATTTAAGTTTATCATTTCATATTGGCAGGGAGGAGAAATCCATGTTTTACTGAGGGAGAATTGTCAGTTATGGTGGATGAAATTATACGGTAAGGGGCACAATTGTTTGGAATCCAAGTCCAAACTACAACTCAGAAAAGGCAAATATGGGCCAGAATAGTTGACAGAGCAAATGCTGTAGCAAACAACCTGCGCACACGGGAGGAAATAAGGAAGAGGTTGAACGATCTGGAGGGGACAGTGTATTCCCTGGCCTCCAAGAGTGACCTGGATGCCCAAAGGACTGGTGGTGGTTCTCCCAGCCCCCCTTTAAACATTATCCCTTGAAGGAGAATTGCTTGGACATCATGCTTCCTGAAGACTTGACAGGAATCCATGGTGGAGTTGGAAACTGGTAAGTTATACTTTTGAATGTGTCACTAAATCTAAAAGTCTTAATTTAGCTGGTGCTAATGTGTTCCACACCTTTTTTAAACATACAAACCAATATATAAATATCTTTCTTTCAATTTATTTTAGGAATTTCTTAGCACTATTGCTATTTCTCCTGTTTTACTAATTGTCAATAAGATGTGTATTTGTAAAGTGCACGTTCACCCGTAGGTATCTTGGCACTAAATAACAGATGTTTATATTTACCCAACTCAATGGTACTTATTTCATCGACCTCAGATGGATAAATGGCCAAGAGGACCCACTGGGATTTGAACCTGTGACCATGAGGTGAAACACAGGCCTTTGCAGTGGAAGCATTAGGCCATTGAGCCACCAGACCCGGCAATATGCACTGTGAATATGTGTGGTTTTATTCATATTCCTTTTTTTGTTTTTGTCTTGTTTCGCTGTTTGTTGGAATATATTTTGTTGTACTTAAGATTTCATTTTGCAATCTTCATTTAATTTCACATGAAGTTATGATGAGTGTAAGTGTTTCACCTAATATTTCACATATATTTCATATGTGTTTCATATTGTAAATGTCTGTTTATTTTCACTGCATTAATTTTACTAGGTATGTTCAACTTACCATTTTACAAGTGTTGTTAATGTGTAATTTAAATGACTACAACTACCATGATGCCTTGTTTTTGTTTTGTGAAAATAATATTGCAATGTTATTATTTTTATTTTCTCTTTTCATTCATATTTTCACATATGTTAAAATGGAATGTATTTATCAATCTCTATTTTATGCTATGTTTTAAAATGTCATTCCAAATAAATCAACTCCATATAGGTTTCCGCCTTTTACAGTCAGCTATTCCCGGTATACTAAGTGGTATGAAATATGAGAACTCAATACTGCAATCGCAATGCAAAATGGATAGGCTTCCTTAGTGATGATATCATTAACAAAGATTTAAGTGAGTTTTAAGATTTAATTGCACATTTTAAATCTTATACTAAGATCACAGTTTATTGTCAGCTGCCATCCCCCCAATTTGTATATTTATTTTTCATTTCAATTTAATGCATTTAAGCACCAGCACTTTTTTTAGAGAGTGGTAGTATTTACCACATATCACTTTAAGAAAATACGCAATCAGATAGAGTCGGTGAGGTTTCAGAGACTAGTCCACGGTATTTTGCTAATAATAGGCATACAAACCAGGTCACACATGTGTGTTTACATGTATATATACATTTCGGTTTCCAGCATTTATGCAGAGAGAAGAGATGAGCTCTACAAAATAAATTCATAAATTGCAACCAAGACCAGGGTATTTATGCCTATAAACTTCTACCAAGTTCAAATTATCACCAACAAGTGAAATAATGAATTGTTTGGAGTATTTGCACAAAACTATTGTTTACACTCTTTCAAGCATTTGTGCAGTAATAGGTTTTTACACTTTTTAATATGTGTTTTTACCATTGAAAATGTGTTTGTGTATATTTAATTATGGTTTTAGCACAAATAAGATGTATAAGCGAGTTTATTGGTATTCATACTTTTTTAGCTAAAACCAATGTATCTGTCACAATTAGATACATCGTACATTACAACAATTGTGCAAAATATAAAATGTGCATGTATATAAATAATATCAATATACAGATCAAATTACTGAGTGAAAATAACTAGGGACAAAATAGAGATTTTAACAAACCAAAAAATCCGACTCATCTAAAGTAGGCCTGGGCTAAAACTTACCTGAATCCCCGCATTCGCCGACAAGTTTTCCCGATCCGGTCGCATTCTCCACGAGATGTTGGATTGTTGGTAGCCATTTGCGCTGTCTCGCGACAGTTCGCGCCCGCAGTAACGTCATTCGTTGCGCGATCACGTCTTTCTTCTCGCGATCATGCACCGCGAGACAAGTGAAAACAAGATGGCCGCGCCCGCGAGCAACCGCATGGGTAAGTTGGCGAGCCGCGACCACGCAGAAAATACCGCGAACGGGCGGGAAAAAATCTTCTGCATCTTCATGATATTTCCACGTGTTTGCAGAGATTTTTAACATTTTCCCGATAATTTGCGAAAGTGAATTTCGCAAATTCCGCCCACCCCTAATCTAAAGTGTGCGAACGAAAGTATTTTGTTTATGTTCACTATGGGTGTAGTTCACAAAGTAATATAAAAATAGAAAGCGGACTGCGTTTCCGCATGTGATCAAGGGCATCTGTGTGCCCGAAACGCATCATACGGCTTTTTGAGTAATAAATTGTTTCAGCCACCAAGTCTGGGTCCGTGACTCTCTTTCCGATGAAGAAGGAAGCATGAGGGAGTCGCTTTGCTGATATATAAATATATAATATATATATATATATATATATATATATATATATGTGTGTGTGTGTGTGTTTGTGTGCATATACATATATATATATATATTTACTAGAGCTAGCAAACCTGGGAATACGTCAAACTGCTAAGCCATCACCAGTAAAGGCGTAATGGGGAGAAATAACTTTATTTCTTCTCATTATTTACTCTTTCCACGTTTACTGCATTCTACAGTACACACAGAAAGGTGAAAAGGCCTCTAAAGATCGGTTTCATGCAGATGATATGCCTTCCAAAGAAAAAACATTATTTTCTATAATGGAGGCACCCTTTCACTCAGTGCAGGGGTGCCTGCATTGATGCCAGGCTGCACACAGTTCACCAGCACAAGGAGAGAGTAGAAATTATCCATGTCTTTGCAAATATTCATGCAACAAAGCACATAAACTTTGCTTGCTGATCTGCGTTGCGTGAAATATGCGTAAATATGCCCTTATATGTTCAGAGAGCATGGTCTGGAGAAACAGAAAGTTTGGATTTAAAATGTAACACAGTAATTCAAGTTGTCTGTTCTGACAGGGTCGGACTGGCCCATAGCACATTCATATAATGCCCAGAGGACAATAATTGGAAATGACATAAAGGATCTCTGTGTCAAAAGCAGTAACCTACGTACCTATTTACATAACACAAATCTACCATCTGCTTGTTACACAATGAGATTGTCAGCAGGCACATTAATCCTATATGATAGTTTATGAATCAAGACTGTGCCTATAAAAACAAACACCTCTCCAGCAACTGCATTAACCACTAGAGTTATCTTACCATTATTATTATACCTTGAAGTTTTTCGACACACAAATATCTCTTCCATTGATATTTATAAATAGAGCATTTTTGTGACCCATAAATTATGCCGACGCGAATTGTCACATTTCTCATTGTTGCCAATTGCTTGATCCACGTTTATAGATATATATGAGATATGGGAGACTGGGGCCTCCTCCTCACATTATGCAGGTTGTGGGCATCATCTTGCATGACTTCACTGACCTGCGTAAGTTACTTCTGCAGGAAAGGCAATCTAATCACGCTTGTCATAAGCGCTGTGTGAGGATGTGTTCTTTCTCACTGAGAGGCAGATTGCTGCCTTGCACCTTTTAACTTAATCGCTAGATGGCAGCAGAGGTGTTCACTAAGATTTTGTGATATTTTTAAGTGGCATGCCAACAGAAATAATGCTTTTCCTTCAGTTAATATGAACAATTTATGTGCTGATAATGAATAATAACACAAACAGTGTAACAGGCGATCAGATTCTGATGGAGCTCTGTCAATTTTCCCGTTATTTAAATACAACACTTTCTAATTGGCACTTCAACCAAGGATATGGCTTATTATTTTCGTAACCCTTTCTCGTTGTGGTTTTTATCCTGATATTGTTAGGGATATATAGCATAAGAATATGTTCATTACGGGCAAGTTCATTTTTTGGAACATTCCCTTCAGGAACCTCCCCTGGTACCCACTGTCTATAAATAGAAGGTTGCAAACTTAGAAATATTTCTATATTATTCTGACCTAGACGTTACATTTTAACGGCTGACCATCTACATTTAATTTCAATTATCAGTCGCGCTTTGTACACCTAAATACCCAAATAGAGGGACTATGGGGCATCCGTCTTTATCCATTGGACAGTTCAGCTGTCATTTTTTGCTTCCCCCCACCAAAGCGCAATGTGTCATCCCACTCCATTTGTATCTCTTTCACTGTGAGTGACGCACACTGCCGGACAACATTGCAGATCTTCCAAAAAAGAAGTGGTATGGCGGGCTGGTGGTGGTCCAGAGCTTTACTCTGTCAACGTCTTTTTCTTTCCACTCTTCATCGTTTATTAATTTTAAATCATTCTTTTGTGTGCAGTCTACATCTTTAGGTTACAGTAACTCATAGACAATATATTTTTCTTTGTGTCCCTAAAGATCATATGCTCCTGTGGTTTCTAAACAGAGGGGCAGATTTACAAGCACCCTGTGCCACCAGTATGTCACTTTTTGTGGCGTACTGGTTTGCGTATTTTACAGCTCCATATTTACAAGGACAGGAAAAGCCACCCTGCGTGAGTTTTCCTGTCCTTGTAAATTTGGCCCCTTTACACGCAGCACTTTGCTTGAAAGGGGCGTTGCATGGGTGTTGCTGTGGGTGTTCCCACGCAACACCCAGGGAACCAGGCACATTTTCAGAATTACGAGGAATCGTATATCTAGAAATTCGTGTGAATGCTACCCCCTCCCTCCACCCCCCGGGGCGGCGTAGGGAGGCACAACGAGGAGACATTTTTTCATTTCTCCTCGTTTTTTCCTCTTTCAATTTGTGCTGCATTCTACACCACGCATTGAAAGAGAAAAATGCCTGTAGTGATTGTTTTCGTGCAGGAAGGTTCCCCTTTCTGCATGAAAACATTCTCCCCATGACGCAGGCATCCTTGCACCATGGTGCAAGAGTGTCTGCGTCTGTGCATTGCAGCTGTTTGTGTGCCAGCGAAGGGGAGAGCACAGGAATACGACATCTCATTGTAAATATGTCGCATTCCTGTGCTCTGAAACTGACTCAGTGCGGGGCAGCCAAATGGCTTGCGGAATGCACTGAGTCACTTTCTCGTAAATCTGCCCCAGAGTTTCTATGTATGTCTTATGCAAACCTGCCTGCTAGCAAGCACCCTTAGCAATCTATGAAAATCATATGTATAGTTTTTATTCGTAACAAGTTTTATATCAAGTGCATGGCTGCTACGCTAAAGGCGTTGCCATGTTTCTTCTTATGTGATCCAATGTTGGTTTCTGTAGGGATGTAGATTATTAATACAGAGCAGCTTCAAGACCCCTTCTGTGAACCAAAGGTTGCAAAAAGAGAGCTCCCTCATTTGTATGGGGTGTGGCTTCATGCAAATCAGGACATTTCTTTACCTTTTGGATAACCCAAATTATTGAGGATGCAACATGAGGAAAAATGACCTTGGGCGATATGCCAACAATGTACCTTCCTGGATAAAGCTTACCGTTATCTCCTCCATGGTACACTAAGGATCCAAGAGATGTTATGTGCTGTTTCACACTGGGGAAGGAATTCCTTTACAGATTACCCCTCCCTCATCGGCCCCTGACAAGTCCTTTAAGGTCTTCATCGAAGGTTAGAAAGACCACCTGGGACCATCAGTAAGGTGACCTCCTGCTCAATGCTCATCACTCTTCTGTGCCTGCTTCTTACTGACATGGTGGGTGCACACATAGGAGATTGTATTGTGAATGAAGCATATGTTCCCAATCCACACCTGGCTCTTTTAAATAGGCTGTATGTCGAAAGATTGACTACAGAAACATGCTACCAGAACATCATTGAAAATTATCTCTGAGTGAAATATATAAAGGTAAGTGCAAACAGGTATGTACAAATGTACTATTCTTAATTTCACATCGAAGCACCTAGTGTCATGTATGTATATATCACCAAGATAAATAGGTGTGGAATTGAATGAATTAAACTTATATTTACATATACTTATCATGACAATATTTTTGTCCTCACTATTTTGTCCATGATGTATTGGCAGCACAAATATGGAGTCAATATTAAGGTTGAATATATTTAATATCTTTAGAATATGGCTCAGAGCCTTTCCTTATTCTGAAACAGTCTATGGACCCCATATCATTCTGCATTTTTTTTATTATCCCACCTATGGAACTAATTCACAATTTCCCAACCCCCTTTCGATTATTGATTTATTGACAGCAGTCACTGATACTGATGTGCACACTCTTTGCAAAAGATCTTTGGTTATTGAGGTTCTCTTCCATGTTTATCCCACTGTCCATTATAATTATACACAAGATTGCAAAACTAGCCTGGTGAAAGTCATGCAGTCAACAAAGAAGTTAATCCTAGATCAGCAAATCAAGCTAAGTTTGGTAACTTAATTTTTATCCTCCAGTTTCAAATTCCTTTACATTTACATAGCGTAGTTTTCAGTTTAAGATTTTGGTTTTTCATGTAAAATGTAGTAATATGCTGATCCTAAACAGTAGCAGACTCAATAAGTAGTCTTTCCAGTTGAAAGGAGACTAGAAGTGGAGTAAATCTTGTACTCTCTGAAAGCTATTATTTCCAAATCATCATAAAACAAATCATAAAATTACTTTACAAGGCTATATTCTCTTTAGAGGAATTGGACAGCATCTACCCTCAACCCATGTAGCTTTTTAAGGTTTTTAAGAAGTCGAACAAACAATTTCAGTTGTCCTGACATTCAAAGGGTCTCATCAATGGTGTTAAGATATTAGCAACAAATGCCTTCATTGGTCTGGCATCATACATTTCTTGTCAATGTAATAAGACATGATTATGATCAACATCAATAGACAACAGTTCAAACCTTTCTTACTCTGTTATTGGTTAATTTGGTTCTACTCATTCTTTCAGAAGAAAACAAATGCTTAGGCCTTGATTAGGAGTATAGGTGTAATTTATCACACATGATAAATAACAATACCACAGTGTTTAACACACCAAAATCCTCATGATACAGTAAACACTGTATGCATTTCCCCAATTAAATTTCAGCAAGTTTGACATGAACAAATTTAACAAAGGTTGAAGTATTTAACACATCAACATAAACAATCCAAGGTTCCAAAGTGCCCGAGTTGCTCCTCGGAGTTTGGGAATACAGTTCCCACAGTACACCTGGCAAAATCCTGTAGAGTCCGACTGAAGGTGGTCAGTTGGGGTTTCCTTGCTGGAGTGATGCAGTTGGAGCTTTTTTAATCTGTTGCTTTTAGAGAGTCCACTCCTTTGATTTTTGAAGAAAGGTAAAGTTCTTAGGGCTGTAGCTCCTCAGTGTGCAGCAGGCACAGTCATTCAGAGTGTAGTCCTATTAGTGCAGGTCAGGGTTCAGCAGGGCAGTCCTTCTTCTCCTTGCAGTTTCAGGCAGGGGATCTAAGTGGCTATGCAGCTCTCCCATATTTATCCAGTGTTCTGGGGCGACAAGCGTGGGCATTCCTGATCAATGGGGTACAGGATGCCACCCAAACGTATGACAGCTTCCTCCAAAGTGTGGTATATTCTTTTCCCACAAAACGCTGTACTTTCATATTCAAAATGGAGAAACATTTTCCTTGGGGCAAGGATCTGGCTAAGCCTACCCACTGGTGTGCCTCATTTTTCCTAGCACTCCCCTTCCACACCTCCTGCAAATTCAATTCCTGGGATCCCATCTGGCTGGAGGTAAAGGTAGAGGGGGAGGCCTGGCTTGCATTCTTACTGTCCTACTTGTATGAAGACCAGTTTGTTTACCCAGCAACTTTCTTGGCTTTGTTCTCTGCAGCTGCAGATCTCCCCCCACCAGGTAACCTCTGCCTTTATGCAGGCCACTTATCACCTCATGAAAGCAGTTTGACTAGGCCTGACAGGCCTTGCAAATCAGGAGAGGCTTCTAGAAGACTAGATTTTGGCTTGCAGGAAAGAAAGTTCTATACTTTTGTTTCTGTACTAGTTATGATAAATTCAACAAAGACAATTGTTGTATTTATAATTATCAATCTTTGAAGTCCTTGAAATATTATATTAGCTCACTCCTGTCAATAGTTATACAGTATTACAGTATCCCCATGTTAGCCTTTGGAGGTAAAATGCTACAACAAGGAAGAACAAAATTGTATGTTTTTCATTCATCAGGCATAAAAATCATCTTCTGAAATGCCCCTGCGTATTATTACAGGGCACTCTACCCTGTGGCACATAGGGTAGACCTTAGGGGTGAATTAAATGTAACAATAAGCTAGTTAAATACTTCAGAAGTACCTTTAAATCCAAAGTTGAATTTTCAAATAATTTCAATTTAAAAGCATCTTGCAAAGCAGGGCTGACTTTTAAAATGACAGCAGGCAACACAGCAATGCACAATTAAGAGCATTAAATCTGCTGGGCCTCTAAACCTACATTGCATACCACATACTTAGGACTAACAGGTAGGTTATCCAACCAAGGTGGGTCTGGTGGTTCAGTGGACTAATGCGCCCATTGTAGGGGTCTGTGTTCGACCTCATGGTCACAGGTTCAAATCCTGGCGGGTCCACTCAGCCTTTCATCCATCTGAGGTTGATAAAATGAGAACCATTGAGTTGGGTAACAATGAACATCTGTTATTTAGCGCCAGGAGACCTCTGTGTGACTGTGCGCTTTACAAATACACGTGTTATGTGCCAATTGTAATTATACCAAATACCTTTTATTCAGAGCACTAACCCTGATTAGCAGAGCACATGGCACAGTCAGAGTCAGTTACTACCAGTATCAGTCTACAAATGGGGGTGATCAGGGCAAAAAGGGTGACTTTTACACAAACTCCCATTACAGCACATTAAATGTTTTCCTTTTACATATATCATACAGATCAGTTGAAATTCCAAAAACATGATCTGCACATCCAGATCTTGTCCTGGATGTCCATCATTGTCGCTATAGTTTGCATCATGCTTAGCACAATGGCCTTGTTTAATGAAATGAATATATGTTTAGGAGTAGGATGCTTTCATTCTCAGAAGTATTTCAACCGTGTGATAGGATGGCCTTCCTGCTCCCTATTGTCAAATGTTGCATTCCAATAAAAATAAAAATAATGAGGGGTTGGAAGGGCTGACTTGGAATTAAGCAGTTTGCATTTACCCTATGTATAATCCTTCCACACACCCTAAAATATTCAGTCAGAACCTCTCATTTAAAAAAAAACTACTCAAGTAATGTTTGAGAACATATATTTATAACCAACTCTTTCGTATTTGAAACTTTTACTATTCTATATACGGAGGACCATATATAAGACGCAATAAACTTACCTGAATACGAGCCGCTGTGTTCCCTGTTGTTTCTTTAAGGAGGCGACTTTGGTGGATGTTTGGCGGGAGGCCACAGCGTGCACAGGGAACTCGTCCTGATGAGTCCAGCACTTAGTGGCACCAAATGTGAGAGTGTTTGTGTTTCAAGGGATCGGAAGTGCATGGACCGCTGCGGACACGGGAGGGCAATTATTTGCCCGAGATTGGACCATGACTACATGGTGGGGCACTGTGTATTGACGTACTGCCTCCTGAACTTGCCCGCAACTCCGTCTGCAGAAGACATTGGATGTACTAGGGTGGTTTTTCGAGTCCTACTGGGAAGAGATTCTGTGAGCTAGTAGCGATCGGCAGTATCCGTCATAGGGGATGCTGGGACTTGCAGCTTTTTGCCTTCCTCCAATGGGAGAGATGCAGTTTGCATATAAGTGAGGACTGTAATGAGCACCAGCGTTTTGTGTTTGGCATCTGAAGAAGGAATTATCCGAAGTGTGTCATGCCAAAGAGACGCAATAAACATATCTGAATACGAGCCGCTTTGTTCCCTGTTGTTTCTTTAAGGAGTCGTCTTTGGTGGTTATATATATATATATGGATGATGTCATCAGTGATGTCATTTGTGATGTCATCAGTGATGTCACTGACCATGTCATGAGTGATGTAATATGTGACGTCATCAGCAGTTTATTGTGGGGGCGCGAGTTATAGTTAGCTCTACTAACTATAACGGCCGAATTTCTCTGGTTTTGTACGAGTGAAATGTCCAACTAACTATAACGTCCCTGAAACCTATGGTTTTTTCAGTGAATTTCTAAGGTTTTTTAAATGCTAATTTCTAACTATAACGTCCCTGAAACCAATGTTTTTTTTTGTGAATTTCAAAGGTTTTTTAAATGCTAATTTCTAATTATAATGTTCATTAAACCTATTGTTTTTTCAGTAATTTTGAATTTCTTTTAGTAATATTTTTTTAACTTTAATATCCTAAAAGTAGTTTTTGTAATTATTTGTGTTTGTTATTAAAATTATATAATGTCTTCTTTTTTATTAAATACTAAAATATATTTATTTTTTTTAGAAA
This sequence comes from Triturus cristatus, assembly GCF_964204655.1. Lineage (NCBI taxonomy): Eukaryota > Metazoa > Chordata > Amphibia > Caudata > Salamandridae > Triturus > Triturus cristatus. The sequence goes on from NC_140588.1 coordinate 519,532,419, forward strand.
AAAGTGGAGTCGCGCAACCATCGTGTACCTATCTCGGTGGGTGTGTGGATTCAAACCACCATATTGGTGAAGTCACGAAGGATGCACGTTTCAGCCAGCTCACTCCGCTTACGCTTACAGGGAAGGATCGACAATGCTACATGTCTTAGGTCTTCCCTGTAGTGATCTGCTGATCACAGGTCTAGTTGTCAGCATGCCACAGCCACTCACTCACGGCTAGTTTACACCCACACCACACCCATAATGCACAAGCGTCACAGGACATGTCACCCAGCCAATAAAAAGGGCTGGGCGCATGTGCTGGAGGCCATTTTCATTCTCTACCATGACTTGAGTTCCACTGAGTTAGTGCCACCGGAGCTGAGCGGGTGTGCAGCCTGCGATGATGCATAGGCCTCGGCAATCAAGACCCGATTTGAATTGTGAGCCACATAGAGATGACTCCTCAGCGCGGTGCAGCAGAATGCGCTGGGGGCCTGTGCCGCGGAATCCAGCGATGGCTGAGGAGGTTGTTCTGGCACGTGGTGGGCCCTCTTGGAGACACACAGGTGGAAGCAGGTGAGGTCTGAGTGCGCAGGGTCGGGCACTCATTGCTGGGCGGCGGACAGGTCTGGGGACTAGGTCTAGGATGCTTGCGAAAGATGTAGGAATCATGCACATTGAAGTTTGTGACGACATTAGTGTAGAGGCCCTGGTGGTCTAGTTTTGCCTGCTCATAGTTAGAATGTGTGTGGTTTCTGTTGCGGTGATTGTGTACAGTGTCGACAGCAAGCACAAGTAGTACATGGGTGCGGTCAATTGCCCCAACATGTACACGAAGCCTGCTATGGTGTGGTTACCTTGCTTGGTCTCCAGCTGTTCCTGCGCAGTGTGCGTGAAATGAAGATGCAGGTGTATCAAGCTAAAACAAACCGTGATACTTACAGGTATGATAAATCCTGCATAATGAGACTGTAACAGAAGTTCGTGTGGTTGTAACGATTGTTTACTTTCCGACGAAAGTTACGACCACACAAACTTCTCTTACAGTCATTTTGTGCAGGATTGATCATACCTGTAAGCATTCCGGTTTGTCCAAGTGCAATACATTGTGCCATATTTTGATTGTAATCATACTAACGCTTGACCATTCTCACCATTTATCCAACAGGTTTCTGAATGTGGAGTATGGGAATTTTCAGGACTATCTGCAGTTATTTGGATCCACAAGTTGCCCTTTGATGTTCCCCGTTGGGAATGTCACTCGTTGTTTGATGTTGGTGTGATGTAATTTATGTTTTGTAATAAAGCTCTGTTTTTCCACTACTGTTGACTACTGGACTTTATGACCTGGCGCACCCCCATTTCAGTGACTATAATCTTGGTTGTGGAGCACAGAGACGTCAAGCAACGGCTGGGGTTGGGTTTGGTTGTGCAGGAATACTACGAATTGGGACGAGTGGGTGGTACGGCTACAGGGGCCGTATGTTGCTTTTGGGGACATGCATCCAAGACATGTGAGAAAGTTTAATAGGGCTGGCTGTGAGTCTCCTCCGACTCTGGTAGCTGTTAGTTAGAAGGTACCAGAAGGCAGCACAGCCAGCAGCTTTGTCTGCTCAAGTATGTTAATTGTCCGCTGTGTTGGTACCGTCAGCCTGTGGGCAATGTGACAGTGTGCGCCAACTTGAGAATGGGGCGATAATTCTTTCGCTATTTTTGCTGCGCTAAATTGCCAATAACTTGGCGATAAGTCCCCACTGTTGGGTTATAGGTTGACTCTAAAACGAGCCCTAGTGTTTATTAGGACTTTGTTGTAACTACATGCGAATCACAAGAAAAAAGATGAAAAAACAAGAAAAGTGGGCAGGGTACAAACACCCTGACCACCTAGGCCTCCTCAGGAGATCCCACAAAAATCCCCAAGGCCAAAAAAGTAATGTATTTTTCTTTTTAGTAAAAAGTGGCTGGGTGCGCGAATCCGGACACATTTTTTTGTTTAAAACAATGGGGCGTATTCTCAAGGACTTATCGCCGAGTTATCGACACGTTAGCGCAGCAAAATTGGCAAAAGAATTATCATCCCATTCTCAACCTGGTGCAAACTGCCGATATCACCAGTTTTCCTGCAATAGCTTCCGCAAAAAAACATCACCACGGATGAGAGCGACAACTGACGCTAATGATGTGCAGAGTAGGCGTTCCCGTACAAAAAACCCACAAAAACACCACTTCCAGATATTTTTAACGACCAGCCAAATCTACGATGCGATCCAAAAACAGGCGCTAAGCCGCGTTAGCAGTTGGAATTTAACATCTGCCTTTTATTGGTGTAAAGCAGGGTGACTACCTACAGTATGAAAGGGAGCCCAGCCCAGAGCCACATCTGAAGACCAACACATGTCATAGAGCTACTGATCATGCAGCTCCGACACCTAAGAAGGCCACCACCCCAAGTCCCCCGACTACCATCCCCCCTACTACCACTGAGGCAGCGCAAAACATGACAGCAGACCTTCCAAAAACGGCATGGCCTCTCAGCCACACAATAGCTGAATGTTGGGAGAGGTGGGAACAAAGTGTGTGTGAAGGAGGCAAGTCATCCATCAATAAGAATGCACACAATGGCAAGTGTAGCGGTGATGTGCTGGACAGACTTCACTATGCAGAGCACAGACCTCTCCATGGGTACAAATACGGCTGGTGCTTGTAGTGTTGTGGACAGTGCACGCGCCATGTTACCTCAGGCAGTGGGGAAGATCTCGGTCATGTAACTGTGTTGTACCCCCCTGTAAGCGGAAGTGGAGTGGGCTGGTCCAATTTACGCCACTCCATCGTAGGAGTGTGAATAAATAGGCCGGGGCTCTGGGCGTGGTAAACTCAAAATGAATGTGGAGTAATGAGGCTGCCTCGGTATCCAAAAACTCATCACTGTCAGGAGGCATCTGACAGACGAAGACAAGACTTGCAACGAATAGTGTGGTTAACTTCTGGAAAGGCCAAAGCATCTCCCAGAGCAGCGGCCCTCATCCTGCCGAAAGGCCGCCGCCATGATCGCCGGCCTCCTCGATACAGGCCCCCTGTGAATCCAGTGGCACAGTACCGCAGAGTTATATCTGTACAGACTACTGCCTTCGATGTACACTGCGGACAGCAGGGCTCACAATTCAGATCGAGACGCGATTGCAGATGACACAGTCCAGTAGGCAACAGACATTGCTACCAGTGTGGCCCGCCCGCACCACGCATCATCGCTGGCTGCGCACACGCTGAGAGCTTCAGATACCACTAACTCTGTGCAGCTCAAGTCAACGCCACGTGGCTGTGGACCCTTGCTGACCGCTGCCTCCAACCTACACTGCGGTCAGCAGGGCAAACAATTCAAGATTAGTACTGATGCAAATTGTACAAGAGAGTATAATCGGTTAAGAAGGCCAAATACTCCCAATCTGTGCACCTCAAGTCAACGCCACATGCTGTGGGCCCTTGCTGACCACTGACTCCGACCTACACTGTGGTCATCAAGGCTCACAATTAAAATTGAGTCTTGATTCATTAATTGCAGAGTCCAGTAGGCAAGAGACATTGCTCCCAGTGCATCCAGTCCGGACCACGCATCAACGCTGAGTGCTTCAGGTATCACTAACTGTGCAGTTCAAGTCAACACCACGTGGTTCTGGGCCCTTTCAGACTGCTGCCTCCAGCCTACACTGCGGTCAGCAGGGCTCACAATTCAAATTCAATCTTCATTCATTAATTTCACAGTCCAGTAGGCAGCTAACTATAAAGTAATGTATGTACTAAGGTGCACCAAAACCAAAATCAATGTCCTCCAAGTGTATCCAAACAATATCCTTTTAGTATTCTTGCTTCAAGAACTGGTTATATCAGTTATAGCTTTAGTACAATGACCAAATTCATCTTGCAAGTCCAAAGGAACACTGAATGGCAGTCTACACTGTGGACAGCAGAGCTCACAATTCAAATTCAGTTTTGAATTATTAATTGCAGAGTGAACTGTACTCTATGGCCTCGGATTTTGTCAAGAGGAAGTGACAAAAAACATTCCTCGATGTCTGTGCTGACTACTGCCTTCGATCTACACTGCAGACAGCAGGGCTCACAATTCAGATCGAGTCGCAATTGCAGTTGACGCAGTCTAGTAGGCAAGAGACATTGCTCCCACGCATCATCGCTGGCTGTGCACACGCCAAATTCTTCTGATGCCCGTACCTCAGTGCACCACAACTCATGAACCCTTTATGATAGAATCTTTTGTGTATGATTTCAGATCTGGTGCCCCTACCTCAGTGCACCACAAGTCATGTACCCTTTACGATAGAATCTTTTGTGTGCTATTTCACATCTGGTGCCCCCACCTTAGTGCAGCACAAGTCAAGGCCCCTTTATGATTGAATATCTGTGTGTGATCCGATGATTACTGTTGCACTTGTTGCCAGCACCAACCATTCCCTGAGGGCTGGCTTACACTCACCCCACACGCATCCAGCACAGACATCACTGGACATGTGACCCTGGTAATAAAACGGGGCCGAGCGTGTCTGTACCCAGTTCCACTATCTATCTAACTGTGTCCGTGTGTTCATTATGTATGCATGATGCACCTGGACCCTACCACATTACATTGTGCTGTGGACAGCGCACGCAACCATGTTACCTCTGGCAGTGGGGAAGACTTTGGTTATGTAACTTTGTCTGGGTCATTGTATAACTACATGTGTAGAGACTGGATCATTAGAGTACTACAAGGAGAGTGTATAGTGAATTTATAAGTGCTTGGGGATTGGCGGAGTGATTGGATAAGTACATATTTTGGCGGAGCCTAACCTCCGAGCATGAGCTTGGCTCTAATTGGCTACCTTCCATGTGCCAAAAACTGAAATTTGGGCTTTGCATGTCTCTGTATTGCTACAGCTGCAACACTCCACTGAATGTGCAATAAACATTAATATCCACACAGATGTGTCATGTCCACGATCTTCCATGTGTGGAAGTATGGATGAATGTAGGGTCAGTAACTCCCCCTACCTTCCATGTTGGCCATATTGTAGGACTTGGGTCACAGGGTGACACATTGGCGCTTGCGGCCCGGGTGGCGGCAGCACTACAACAGGGACACCCGCATCAGTTCATTCCTCATACAGTCCAGGACGGAACCACACCCAGAGCTCCGGAGCCATTCTTTACAGCCTCACACAGGACTGACATAAGCCAGGCCAGCCCACTCCGCTTACATTTACAGGTAGGGACGACAACACTACATGGCCCAGGTTTTCATTGTAGTGATCTGCTGGTCACAGGTCTAGTTGTCAGTACGCCACAGCCACTCCCTCACGGCTGGTTTACACCCACACCAAACCCATCAAGCACAGGCGTCACAGGACACGTGACCCTGCCAATAAAAAGGACCGGGCGCACGTTGTTAGACGGACCGGGAGGGTCGGCCGAGGACAAGGGGAGAGGTCTCCGGGGAGAGCCGTCTCCAGCGATCGTACAGATAAATAACTTCCCCCCCCACAGACAGACACCACACAAGGAGAAAATTTAGCGTTCTTTATATGCACTTCTTAAGGTACGATGAAATAGTACAAGGAGGTCTGGACTCAGGGGTCCCCTCGATTTAAGTCTCTCAGGATAGGGAAAGGGTAGCGGGACAGTCTGTTTACCAGTCTGGTAGTTCGGATGAAATGATGATTAGCTCACAATCCTCGAGCTTGGTGGTTTAGCTGGTACGGGCCGCGGCAGCGCCAGCAGGTCCCGGTAGAGATGGTCGGTACACGGTCCGCGGCAGCGCCAGCAGGTCCCGGTGAGGATGGTCGTTACAACGGGCCGCGGCAGCGCCAGCAGGTCCCGGTGAGGATGGTCGATACAACGGGCCGCGGCAGCGCCAGCAGGTCCCGACGAGGATGGATGTTGCAGAAGGCCGCGGCAGCGCCAGCAGGCAGGACGATAGTTCGCAAGATAGGGCTACGGCAGCGCCAGTAGTCCGTCAAGGCTGAGTTCTCTCGGTGTCTCTCGACTCCAGGATACAACTGCCTTCCTGCTCCGGAGCTGCCCCAGTTATAGGGCAGGCGCCCTTTGATGTCCGGACCCTCGCACTTGGAGGTCGGAGGGCCCGGGATGAAGGTGTCCAGACACCCAGCAGGGGGTGGAGCCAGCGCCTGGGGGGGCTGGAGGCGATCGGCACCTGGCGGGGGAAGAGCCCTTGACGCTTCGTTCTCCCATTGACCTGCCAAGTGGTCCGCTCACCTCCTGGGTGGATGGTGGTGCCGGGATGTCGGGGCCGGCCAGGCCCAGGGTTAGGGTCGGGTGGAGGCAACGCGGCCTCGTGGTGCAGGGCCCAAGATGGCGGCTTGACCCGGCCGGGGGAGCCGGTGGGGGCTGGGGCCCTGTCATGCGGGGAGGGAGCGAGCCCTTCGTGTGGCCTGTCCAACATGCGTCCCCCCCCAGCTGAAGGCGGGGAGAGTCACCCATCTTCTTGGGGACTCTCCTCGTCGAGGCGGAAAAAGCGTGACAGGCCATCTGCGTTGGCGTGGTCTTGGCCCGGTCGGTGCTCCACGGTGAAGTCCATTCCCTGCAGGGAAATGGACCAGCGCAACAGTTTTGGGTTCTCCCCCCGCATCTGCATTAGCCACTGCAGGGGTCGATGGTCGGTTTGTACCCGGAAGTGGGTACCGAAGAGATAGGGCCGGAGCTTTTTGAGGGCCCACACCACTGCGAAGGCCTCCCTCTCGATGGTGCTCCAGCGCTGTTCTCGGGCCAGGAGACGTCGACTGATGAAGGCCACCGGCTGTCATGACCTTCGGGGTTCAATTGGGAAAGAACCGCTCCGATGCCGTGGTCGGAGGCGTCTGTCTGTACCACGAATTCCCGACCGTAATCGGGGGCCTGGAGCACAGGGGCGGTGCACAGGGCGGCCTTCAGCTTCTCGAAGGCCGCTTGACAATCGGGGGTCCAGTTAATCCGCTTTGGTTGGTTTTTGGACGTGAGACCCGTGAGGGGCCCCACGATGCTGCCGTAGTCCTTCACGAACCGCCGGTAGTAGCCGGTGAGCCCTAAGAAGGCTCGGACCTCGGTCTGGGTGACGGGGGGCTGCCAGGACTGGATGGCAGCAATCTTAAGTTGCAGCGGGGCCACCCGCCGGCTTCCCACTTGGTGCCCAAGGTAGGTCACGGACCCTTGGCCAATTTGGCATTTGCCGGCCTTAATTGTGAGGCCGGCCCGCTGGAGGGCCTGTAGGACTTCTTGGAGGTGGAGGAGGTGGTCGGACCAGTGGCGGCTGTATACAGCGATATCGTCCAGGTAGGCAGCGCTGAACTCTTCGAGCCCCGCCAGGACCTGGTTCACAAGGCGTTGAAACGTGGCGGGGGCGTTCTTCATGCCGAAGGGCATGACCCTGAATTGGTAGTGGCCATCGGGGGTAGAGAAGGCTGACCGTTCCTGAGCCCGGGGTGTGAGACCGATCTGCCAGTAGCCCGCTGTTAGGTCGAAGATACTGAGGTAGCGGGCGGCCCCCAGCCGGTCGATCAATTCGTCCGCTCGGGGGATAGGATGAGCGTCGGTCCGGGTGACAGCGTTCAAGCCCCGGTAGTCGACGCAGAATCTCAGTTCAGGTGTGGTGCCGGGGGCAGCGGCCTTGGGGACTAATACAACCGGACTGGCCCAGGGACTGTCCGAGGGCTCGATGACCCCGATCGTGAGCATTTTGGCCACTTCCTCTTGTATGCAGGCCCGTACCCGATCTGGTACGCGGTAGGCCCGGTGTCGGATAGGGGGACTGTCCCCGGTGTCCACGTCGTGCAAACACCAAGGGGTGACCCCGGGGGTGAGGGAGAACAGGGTAGCGAACCGCAGCAGGAGGTTCCGGCAGCCCTGGCGTTGCTCCGGGGTGAGGGCATCGGAGAGCCGGACCCCGTCCACGGAACCGTCATTCTCCTGAGTCTTCAGGAGATCCGGGAGGGGTTCGGAGTCTTCCTCTGCCCCACTGTCCGTAGCCATCAGGAGGCTGAGTTCTAAGCGCACAAAGTGTGGTTTGAGTCTGTTGGTGTGGAGGACCCGAAGGGGGTTCCGGGAGGTCCCCATGTCGATGAGGTAAGTGACGGGGCTTTTGCGCTCGACCACCTTGAAGGGCCCCGTCCACTTATCTTGCAAGGCACATGGTTCGGTGGGGGACATCACCCACACTTGTTGACCAGGCTCGAACTCGACGGAGGAGGCATTGTGATCATACCATCTCTTCATGTCTTCCTGGCTGGCCTCGAGGTTCGCCTTGGCCATCTCCCTGAAGCGCCGGGTCTGATTGCGTAGGGCCAGGAGGTATTTGAAGACGTCTGGTGGGGTCTTTAGGGGGGCCAACTCCCAACCTTCCCTGACTAGGCTGAGGGGCCCTCGCACAGGGTGCCCGTACAGGAGTTCGAAAGGGCTAAAGCCGAGGGACTTCTGGGGAACTTCTCGGTAGGCGAAGAGGAGGCACGGGAGGAGTACATCCCACTGGCGACGGAGGGGCTCTTCCAATCCCCCAATCATCCCCTTGAGAGTGCGGTTGAAACGCTCCACTAGTCCGTTCCCTTGGGGGTGATAGGGGGTCGTGAATCTGTAGGTGACCCCGCATTGTTGCCAGAGGGACTTCATGTATTTGGAGATGAAGTTCGTGCCTCGGTCGCTGACGACTTCTCGGGGGAAGCCCACCCGGGAGAAGATCCCCATTAGGGCCCGGCCAACCACCGGAGCTGTCACGGTTCGTAGGGGCACCGCCTCGGGGTAGCGGGTGGCGTGGTCCACCAGTACCAGGATGAACCTGTGTCCTTGTGCCGTGCGGGGGTCCAGGGGCCCCACAATGTCTATTCCTACCCTCTCGAACGGGGTGGTGACCACAGGGAAGGGTTGCAGAGGGGCTTTCAGCTTACGGCCACTCTTCCCGCTGGCTTGGCACGTGGGGCAGGACCGGCAGTGGTTCAGGACGTCGTTCCTCATTTTCGGCCAGAAAAAGTGGGTCACTAGGCGACTGTAAGTCTTGTCCTGGCCCAGGTGTCCAGCCAGGGGGACATCGTGGGCCAGGTTGAGTAGGAAGTCTCTGAAGCGGAGAGGTACCACCAGCACCGGACCGGCCCCTAGCTCCGCGATTCTCTGTTCGCTGTATAGCAGGTCGTTATCCCAATAGACCCAATGAGTTCCGGTGGCGTCCCCTGCGCTCTGGGCGCTGGCTTGCTGTCGGAGTCCCTCGAGGGCGGGGCAGGTCTTTTGCTCCTGGCGGAACTGTTCTTGGGTGGGCCCCCCTTCTTGACGCCACTGAGCCAGGCTGGGAAGGTCCTGGGGTTGCGCGACTCCTTCGGCCGTTGGTTCTGGGGGGTTGGCCTCGTCGTTGTCCTCTACTGGGGCGACCGGGGGTGGAGGTGCTGGCCATTCCGGTTCTTCTGATCGGGGGACAGCACGGGCGGCCATGGACCGGGTGGTTATGCAGGCCCAGTCTGGGAGGCCCAGCATCCCCAGGTGCTCTCTTCTCTCGACGGTGGCCCACGGGGAACTCTCGAGGTCATTCCCCAGGAGGCAGTCCACGGGGGCATCATCCCGGACCGTCACCTTCAACAGGCCGGAGACCCCTCCCCATTCGAATGGGACGCAGGCCATTTGACACAGACTTTCGGAATTGTCGGCTGAGCGGACGGGGCAGAGAATGTTCGGCAGGATCTGCTCGGGCTTCACCAGGTGACAGCGGACGGCCGTCACACTGGCGCCCGTGTCACGTAAGGCCTCGGCCCGACGCCCATTAATGGTCACCCACTGACCGTATTTCCGGGTGTTGGCGGGTAGGGGAGCCCGCGGGACCATGTCTTTTCCCCCGAGGCACGCTAGAACCATGGCGGCCGGTTCCCACTCTGGCCGGGCCGGCTCATATTCTTCCTGTTCCTCTGATAGTCGTTCTTCCCCCAGGGCGGCGGCAGCTACCTGGCGGGGCCTTGGTGTTTGGTTCTGCGGGCAGCTCGGGTCATTGGCGTAGTGGCCGACTCGCTGGCATCGGTGGCACGTGACGTTGGCTCGGAACCCAGGACGCATCGGGGGGTTGCCCCGGCCGGCCGGGGGCGGGGTGCTGGCCACGGGCGTTGCCGGGATGGTGTCTCTCCCTCGGCCCTGGCCTCCTCCTCCTCGAGGACGGTGCTGGCCTTGGTTGCTTCGGTTCTGCTCGTGTGGCCCTCTCCGGCCCACTCGGGTGCTTTCCCATCGGTCAGCTTCGGCGGCGAGCTGCCGGGGGTCAGTCAATTTACTGTCGAGGAGGTGCTGCCTGAGCTCGACGAAACAGTTGTTCGACAGGTGCTCCCATACCATAAGGTTAAAGAGTTGTTCGTAGGTCGTGACATGGCTCCCCTTGATCCAACCCTCGAAGGCTCGGCTGAAATAGTTAACGTACTCCACCCAAGTTGTACCCGGGATCCGGGTGCAATCTCTGAACCTCTGGCGGTACATCTCGGGTGTGAGGCCGTAGCGGGTGAGGAGGGCAGCCTTCATGTGGTCGTAGGACGACATTTGGTGATCTGGGAGCTGCAGCAGGGCATCGCGACCTTCGTTGACGAACCTCCCCCATAGTCCGGCTCCCCAATCACTCCGGTCGATCCGGTGGGAGGTCATGGCGATCTCGTAGGCTTTGAACCACTGTTGTATGTCGTCTTCTCGGACATACTCTCGGACAACCTCCTTGGGGATGTGGACTTTTTTCTCGGTTGGCCCCGGGGTGTGCGGTCGCTCAGGCACCCCCGGTTCTTTATTCTGTTTCCGAAGTTCTATTTCCGCCAGTTTGCGCTCGTGTTCGAGTGTTATTCTCTTTTCCTCAAGCTCTCTCTGTCTCTGCTTTTCTTCTCGTTCTTCTCGGAGCCGCATATGCTCTAGATTTAGTTTCTGCTCGGCTAACTTGAGTTCACCGTCCATCTTGAGTCGTGCCATTTCCAACTCGTGTAATCTGGTTCTTTCTCTTTCCTGGATCTCCTCCTGCGAGAGGCCCGTTCCCCGACCGTCGGGAGCCGTGGCGTTCCCCTCCGGTGTGACACTGTTTCGGTCGGAGGGCCCGGCGATCCCAGTTTCTGTCCACGACTCAAGGGCGCGCTTCAAATCACCTTTTGTACTCAGGCCGGTGGTAGCAATGCCTAGTTCCATGCAGAATTCTTTTAGTTCGCGGTGGCTGTATTCTTCCAACTTATCCATTTGGAATCTTTCAGTGGAACCGCTATCTTTGGCTGACATCGTGGTTTTGTCGTGGGGTGAGCTACTCTCTGTACGATTACGCGTTGATTCGGATCGCGCCGCTGGCCACCAATGTTAGACGGACCGGGAGGGTCGGCCGAGGACAAGGGGAGAGGTCTCCGGGGAGAGCCGTCTCCAGCGATCGTACAGATAAATAACTTCCCCCCCCCCCCACAGACAGACACCACACAAGGAGAAGATTTAGCGTTCTTTATATGCACTTCTTAAGGTACGATGAAATAGTACAAGGAGGTCTGGACTCAGGGGTCCCCTCGATTTAAGTCTCTCAGGATAGGGAAAGGGTAGCGGGACAGTCTGTTTACCAGTCTGGTAGTTCGGATGAAATGATGATTAGCTCACAATCCTCGAGCTTGGTGGTTTAGCTGGTACGGGCCGCGGCAGCGCCAGCAGGTCCCGGTAGAGATGGTCGGTACACGGTCCGCGGCAGCGCCAGCAGGTCCCGGTGAGGATGGTCGTTACAACGGGCCGCGGCAGCGCCAGCAGGTCCCGGTGAGGATGGTCGATACAACGGGCCGCGGCAGCGCCAGCAGGTCCCGACGAGGATGGATGTTGCAGAAGGCCGCGGCAGCGCCAGCAGGCAGGACGATAGTTCGCAAGATAGGGCTACGGCAGCGCCAGTAGTCCGTCAAGGCTGAGTTCTCTCGGTGTCTCTCGACTCCAGGATACAACTGCCTTCCTGCTCCGGAGCTGCCCCAGTTATAGGGCAGGCGCCCTTTGATGTCCGGACCCTCGCACTTGGAGGTCGGAGGGCCCGGGATGAAGGTGTCCAGACACCCAGCAGGGGGTGGAGCCAGCGCCTGGGGGGGCTGGAGGCGATCGGCACCTGGCGGGGGAAGAGCCCTTGACGCTTCGTTCTCCCATTGACCTGCCAAGTGGTCCGCTCACCTCCTGGGTGGATGGTGGTGCCGGGATGTCGGGGCCGGCCAGGCCCAGGGTTAGGGTCGGGTGGAGGCCACGCGGCCTCGTGGTGCAGGGCCCAAGATGGCGGCTTGACCCGGCCGGGGGAGCCGGTGGGGGCTGGGGCCCTGTCATGCGGGGAGGGAGCGAGCCCTTCGTGTGGCCTGTCCAACACACGTGCTCAACGCCATTTCCATTTTAGACTTGTGGCACCGGAGGCACTGCAGCTGGCACAGGCACACTGCCACAGGACGGTGACTTTTGGTGCACTGAGGTAGGGGCACCGTAAGTGCTGAGCGGGTGTGCAGCCTGGAATATTGCCCCGTCCCAGCGATCTGGACAGCGTAGGTTTTGTGTGCCCTGCTGGACCGCAGTGTAGGCCTGAGCCATAGGACAGCGGGGGCCAACCGCCACGTGGCGTGGCCTCGCTGGTCACAGAGTTAGTGGCACTGCAAGGGCTGAGCAGGTGTGCAACCTGCGATGATGGCGAGTGCACTGGTATGTCCTCTGCCATTGCAAAATCAAGACACAGCACCAAATGTGAGACCTGGTGGCCTGCGGAGTGGGGCTGCATGATGTGGAGGGTGCCCTGTCCGTGGTCCCCAGGCTTGGGGCTTGCAGCGGCATGTGGTGGGCCCTCTTTTCTACATGCAGGTGGCAGAAGGTGAGCAGTGATGCCTGGGTGAGCAGGGGCAGGCAGACACCACAAGGCGGTGGGAGTGCATAGTGTGCAGCAGCCAGGGTGCGCAGGGGCGGGCAGACACCTCTGGGCGGCGGGAGTGGATGGTGTGCAACAGCCTGCGTTCGCAGGGGCTGGACAGCGATGAAGACGTGTGCAGTTGTATGTACTCTGCCATTACTGATTCTATACTATGTTTCAGATGAGTGAGCTTGAGGGCTGCAGTATGTTCCGGCACGTGGTTCGAGACAAACCGGTGGTGGAAAGGTGAGCAGTGAGGCCTGGCTGTGCAGGGGCGGGCAGTCACCTCTGGGCGGTGGGAGTGGATGGTGTGCAGCAGCCTGGATGTGCAGGGGTGGGCAGTCACACCTGGGCAGTGGGAGTGGATGGTGAGCAGCAGCCTGGGTGTGCAGGGGTGTGCAGCAGCCATGGTGTGCAGGGGCAGGCAGACACCTCTAGGTGGCGGAAGTGGATGGGGTGTAGCTGCCTGGGTGCGCAGGGGCGGGACAGCGATGAAGGCGTGTGCAGTTGTATGTACTCTGCCATTACTGATTCTATACTATGTTTCAGATGAGTGAGCTTGAGGGCTGCAGTATGTCCCGGCATGTGGTTGGAGAAACACTGGTGGCGGAAAGGTGAGCTGTGAGGGTTTTGTCCACAGTGTCGGAACTCACTCTCCCTCTTCATCTCTTCCTTTCTCTCTCTCACACACTCTTTCTCTCTTTCTTCCTCTCGCTCTTTCTCTCACACTCTTTCTCTCTCTCTTCCTCTTTCTCTCACTCTTTCTCTCTCTCCTTTGATGGGCGCATGATGCACAATCTTATCTTGCTTTTTGTCTTGCAGGCTGTGATTCACAGATTGTCGATGGATGACACGCCATGGCTGTACCTACTTTTATTTTGTTATTTTGTCTAAATAAAATGTTTCATATGTAAATCCATAGATAACTATGATTCTCATTTGTCCAATCTCACATGCATCTTGATTGTTATAATTCTGTGACATCAGCCGATTTGTTAAGTTCCACATTTTGGAAGGTTGCTGTCAAATTTGTTTGTCGGGGGAGGGATCAAGGGGGAATGGCGGACAAGGGGGTGGTGGCAGGGAGTGTCGGAGCACTCTTGGATGTCCGAGCTGCATGATTGTTGGCTCCATGGCATCTTTTGTCATTCTGGTGTGGCTGTGGGCTGGGCTCCCTTTCCTTTCATGTTGCAGACTGTAGTCTGACTTTAAACAATCAATCAATCAATCAATCAATACATTTATAAAGCGCGCTACTCACCCGTGAGGGTCTCAAGGTGCTGAGGGGGGGGGGAGGGGTGCTGCTACTGCTCGAAAAGCCAGGTCTTGAGGTGTTTCCTGAAGGTGAGATGGTCCTGGGTCATTCGTAGGTGTGCGGGGAGGGAGTTCCATGTTTTGGCTGCCAGGTAGGAGAACGATCTTCCTCCGGTGGTGGTTCTGTGAATCCGTGGGACGGTGGCGAGGGCGAGGCTGGTGGAGCGGAGCTGGCGGGTGGGAGTGTAAAACGAGAGGCGGTTGTTGAGGTATTCGGGGCCCGTGTCGTGGAGCACTTTGTGTGCGTGGGTGAGGAGCCTTAATGTGATCCTCTTGTTGACGGGGAGCCAGTGCAGGTTTCTCAGGTGGGCGGATATGTGGCTGTGGCGAGGGATGTCGAGGACAAGTCGTGCGGAGGCGTTCTGTATGCGTTGTAGTCGTTTCTGAAGTTTGGCGGTGGTTCCTGCGTAAAGGGTGTTTCGGTAGTCCAGTCGGCTGGTGACGAGGGCTTGGGTGACGGTCTTTCTGGTTTCGGTGGGGATCCACCTGAAGATTTTCCAGAGCATGCGCAGGGTGTTGAAGCAAGAAGACGTTGACTTGCTTGGTCATCGTGAGGGAGGAGTCCAGGATAAAACCCAGGTTGCGTGCGTGGTCCGAGGGTGTCGGCGCGGAGCCAAGTGCTGTGGGCCACCAGGAGTCGTCCCAGGTGGATGGGGATTGTCCGAGGATGAGGACCTCCGTCTTGTCTGAGTTCAGCTACAGGCGACTGAGTTTCATCCATTCTGCGACGTCTTTCATTCCTTTCTGGAGGTTGGTTTTGGCGGCGGCTGGGTCTTTGGTGAGGGAGAGTATCAGCTGGGTGTCGTCAGCGTAGGAGATGATGTTGATGTTGTGTTTGCGTGCGATGGCGGCGAGGGGGCTCATGTTGATATTGAAGAGGGTTGGGCTGAGCGAGGAGCCTTGGGGTATGCCGCAGATGATCTCGGTGGCCTCTGAGCGGAAGGGAGGGAGGCGGACTCTCTGGGTTCTGTCGGAGAGGAACGAGGAGATCCAGTCCAGGGCCTTTCCTTGGATCGCAGTGTTGAAGAGGCAGGTTATTAGGGTGCGATGGCCTACGGTATCGAAGGCTGCCGAGAGGTCCAGGAGGATGAGGGCAGCTGTTTCTCCGTTGTCCAACAGGGTCCTGATGTCGTCGGTGGCTGCAATGAGGGCAGTCTCGGTGCTGTGGTTGGCTCGAAATCCGGACTGGGAAGGGTCAAGCGAGTTGCTTGCCTCGAGGAAGGCTGTCATCTGTTTATTGACAGTGTTCTCGATGACTTTGGCCGGGAAGGGAAGAAGAGAGATGGGGCGGAAGTTCTTGAGGTCTTTGGGGTCTGCTGTGGGTTTCTTCAGAAGGGCGTTGATTTCTGCGTGCTTCCAGCTCTCGGGGAAGGCGGCTGACGTGAATGAGATGTTTATGACGTTCCGGAGATGGGGGGCGATGAAGGTGTCGGCTTTGTTGAAGAAATGATGGGGGCAAGGGTCGGGCCGTGTCTTCAGTGCTGATGGGGGTCCAGGCGCTGAGGGTGGTGGTGGGGGTCGCTGGTTTGGTAACTGGAGGCGGAGTCTGGGGTCCGAAGCTGTCGTGTATATCTGCGATCTTTCGGTGGAAGAACGTGGCAAGGGAGTTGCAGAGTTCTTGTGATGGTGTGATGTCGTTCTTGCTGGCGCTAGGGTTGGAGGGCTCTTTGACGATGTTGAAGAGTTCCTTGCTGTTGTAGGTGTTGTTGTCTAGACGCTCTTTGAATGATATCCTTTTGGTGGTCCGGATCAACTGGTGGTGTTCGTGGATGGCGTTCTTGAGGGCTATCATGTTATCTGTAGTTTGTTCGTGGCGCCAGGTTTGTTCGAGGGTTCGGCAGGATTTCTTGGATTCTTTGAGGGCGTCTGTGAACCATGAGGTTTTCCTGTTGCTGGTCATGACTGGGGGGTTCTTCAGTGGTGCGAGATCATTGGCGCAGTTGGTGATCCACTGTGCGAGGTTGTGGGCTGCATCGTTGGTGTCGGCGGTGTAGGCTGGCAGGTTCTGGCTCAGCGATGAGAGGAGCTGGTCTGTGGTGATTTTGCTCCAGCATCTGCGGGGTGTTTGTTGCGTGCGGTGGTGGGATGTGTTCTTTTTGAAGGTGAAGTGGATGCATCTGTGGTCGGTCCAGTGTAGTTCAGTGGAGTGGCTGAAGGAGACGTGGTTGCTGGCGGAGAAGATGGGGTCGAGCGTGTGGCCAGCGAGGTGGGCGGGGGTGTTCACCAGTTGCTTGAGTCCGAGGTTGGCGAGGTTGGCAAGGTTGTCGAGTAGGGTGGTGGTGTTGTTGTCGCTGTTTTTCTCCAGGTGGAAGTTCAGGTCCCCTAGGAGGATGTATTCTGGAGATGCTAGGGCGTGCAGGCTGATGGAGTCGGCGATGGTTTCGCTGAATTGTGTGTGTGGGCCCGGGGGTCTGTAGATGAGCGTTCCTCTAAGGTTGGTTTTGGGGTCGGTGTGAATCTGGAAGTGTAGGTGTTCGGCGGCAGAGAGTGTGTCTTCAGTGACGGTCGTGATGTTGATGGTGCTCCTGTAGACGATGGCGATTCCTCCTCCGGTTTGGTTGATGCGGTCCTTCCGGGTGATCTTGTAGCCGTCCGGGATGGCTATGGCGATGTCGGGGGCCGAGGAGGCGTTCATCCAGGTTTCCGTGAGGATGGCGACGTCCGGTGCTGTTGTGTCGAGGAGGTCCCATAGTTCGACGGCGTGCTTGTGGACGGAGCATGTTTTGAGGAGGATGCACTTGAGGTGGTTGTTGTTACGAGGTTCGGCGGGTGGTCTGCAGGTTCGGAGGCAGGTGTATTTGCAGGCATGACAGGTGAAGGGTCCGTGGGTGCGCTTCGGGGTGGCTTGGTAGCAGGCGGGCGGTTGTCCGGTGTTGAGTGCGTTGAGGGTGGCGGAGTCATACCTCAGTCGAGTGGCCTGGCTCCGGCGGGGGCCAGGGGTTCTGGCGCTGGGCGTGGTCCAGGCACGGACGGGCACAGACGGGCTCGCCCTTGGCGCGCCAGCAGTGCGCCTGCTGCACGCGTCCGCCGCGCGGCCGCTGCGCAGCATCCATATGAAGGGCTGTGGGAGGGAGGAGCAGCTGGGAGGAGGGAGCGGGGCGGCGAATGGAAAGAGCGGGGGGGGCGGGGCTGCAGGGAAGCAGCGGCGGGAGTGAGAAAGGCACAAAGGTAAACGGGGGAACAGAACAGAGAGGCGAAAACGGGGCAAAAGGGCACAAAAGCAAAATGGGGGAAAGGGGGCACAGAGGCACAGCAGTGGGGGAGATGAAGTACAACGGGCAACAGGTGGATTCAGAAGTAAAAACTGGAGACTGGACACAGAGGCGAAATCGGGGCAGAGGGACATAAAAAGCAAAACGGGGGGCACAGAGGCACAGCAGTGGGGGAGAACAAGTAAGACAGGCAGCAGGTGACACAGGAGATACAGAACCAGAGGGGCAGGACTTACGTAGTGGCACCGTAAGAAACACAGGCAGCGGGCAGCAGCAGTATCAGCGGGGCAGCGTCATGGGAGGACCACGTGGCGGCTGGGGGGGCCACCTGCCTGAGGACTGGGTCAAAGGTCTGCATCAGTTGATTCCTCATACAGCCCAGGACGGAACTACGCCCAGAGCTCCAGAGTCATTGTTCACAGCGTCACGCAGGACTGGCATACACCACGCCAGCCCACTCCTCTTATGCTTACAAGGAGGAACAACAACACTACATGATCCAGGTTTTCATTGTAGTGATCTGTTGGTCACAGGACTAGTTGTCAGTATGCCATAGCCACTCCCACATGGCTGTTTAAACCCACACCAAACCCATCAAACACAGGCATCACAGGACACAAGAACCTGCCAATAAAAAGGCCTGGGCACACATGCAGGACACCATTTCCACTCTCTGTCTGGGTGTGTCCCTGTGCATCACATATATGCATTTGGGCCTAGGGCACTACCACCTCACAGTCCCCAGCCGCACCACAATAGACAAAGAGGCACCATGATTGGCGGGTGTAAGACTTGGTGGCACCAGGCACACTCCGTTCGGCACAGGTACACCGTCATGGGTCAGTGACTTTCGGTGCACTGAGGTAGGGGCACAATCAGTGCCGAGCGGGTGTGCAGCCTGCAATGATGCCCTGTCCTGGCGGTCAGGTCTGGTAAGGCTTTGTCTGAGCCCTGCTGGACCACAGTGTGGCGGGCAGCATGTGCCCACCGCCATGTGGTGTTGGCTCGCGGGTCACAGGGTTAGCGGCACCTTAAGGGCTGAGTGGGTGTGCAGCCTGTGATGAAGCCCTGTACATTGATATGTGCTCGGCCATTGCGATATCAAGACCCAGAATCAAATGTGCGACCTTCTGGTTGCCAAGGACGTGGGCCATGGCCTTCGATCTCGCTTCAGCACATAGTGGGCCCTCTTGGACACACGACAGTGGCAGAAGGTGAGCAGAGAGGCTTGTTTGAGCAGCAGCGGGCAGTCAGCTCTGGGCGGTAGGAGTGGATGGTGTGCAGCAGCCTGGGTGTACAGTGGCAGGCAGACACCTCTGGGCAGCGGGAGTGGATGGGGTGCAGCAGCCTGGGTGCGCAGGGGCAGGCAGACACCTCTGGGCAGTGGGAGTGAATGGTGTGCAGCAGCCTGGGTGCACAGGGGCGGGACAGTGATGAAGGCGTGTGCAGTTGTAAGTACTCTGCCATTACTGATACTATACTGTGTTTTAGATGAGTGACCTTGAGGGCTGCAGTATGTCCCGGCACTTGGTTTGAGACACACCGGTGGCGGAAAGGTGAACAGTGAGGCCTGGGTGCACAGGGGCGGACCGTCACCTCTGGGCGGTGGGAGTGGATTGTGTGCAGCAGCTTGAGTGCGCAGGGGTGGGCTGACACCTCTGGGCAGTGGGAGTGGATGGTGTGCAGCAGCCTGGGTGTGCAGGGGTGGGCAGTCACCTTGGTGCATTGGGAGTGGATGGTGTGCAGCAGCCTGGGTGCGCAGGGGCAGGCAGACACCTCTGGGCGGTGGGATTGCATGGTGTGTAGCAGCCTGGGTGCACAGGGGCATGCAGACACCTCTGGGTGGCAGGAGTGGATGGGGTGCAGCAGCTTGTGTGTGCAGCGGTGGGCAGACACCTCTGGGTGGTGGGAGTGGACGGGGTGCAGCAGCCTGGGTGCACAGGGGTGGGACAGCAATAAAGACGTGTGCTGTTGTATGTACTCTGCCATTACTGATTCTATACTATGTTTCAGATGAGTGAGCTTGAGGGCTGCAGTATGTCCCGGCACATGGTTGGAGACACACTGGTGATGGAAAGGTGAGCTGTGAGGGTTTTGTCCGCAGTGTTGGCACTCACTCTCCCTCTCTTTTTTGCTCTCTCACACTCTTTCTCTCTGTCTTCCTCTCTCTCTCACTCTTTCTCTCTCTCACACTCTTTCTCTCTTTCTCTCTCTCTTCCTCTCTCTCACTCTTTCTCTCTTTCTCTATCTCTCTCTCTCCTTTGCTGGGCGCATAACACACAATCTTATCTTACTTTTTGTCTTGCAGGCTGTGATTCACAGATTGTCGAGGGATGACACGCCATGGCTGTACCTACTTTTATTTTTAGATATACTTTTACTCTGGATGGCACACCGTTAGACATTGTGGATTCTTTCGATTACCTAGGCATACGTATTGCAAAAGGGATGAAGTGGAGTTCGCACCTGACCAAGATGCTCCTGTGCCACAAGAGGGTATCCGGTGCCATTATAAGAGAACAACACCTCTCTACTAGTCGACCTGTGGCACCGGCCCTTGTGGTATATGAGGCACAGGCACTGTCTAGTTCTATGTATGGGGCGGAAATTTGGGGCTACGAAAATATTCATGACCTGGTCGTCTCGGAGAATAAATTTATGAGGAATCTCATTTCTGTCCCAACATCATCTCCACTAAAACCCTTGCTGTATGACCTAGGTAGACATTCCATTCAGGACATTGCACGTTTACGACCTTTATTATTCTGGGCAAGACTGCGACGGACCCCAGAACTTGCCAAATATGCTGCAGGCTTAAATGATCTTATTTCAGCGGACACTGGGAGGAGGCTAAAATGGATTACTTATATAAAACAATCATTGAAATCCATTGGCTATGAAGATTGTTGGGAATCCCAGATACCCCCTTCGAAACAGGATCTTAAGAAGGCCTACTGGAGCTGGGTAAACTCAAGAGAGTTGAACAATCCAAAGTCGGGGAAGCTGAGCGAGGCTTTTTTCGAACATAAGCCTTTCCGCAAATTGGAAGCATATCTCGACTTTATCCAGTCCCCATTGGATAGATCCCTGTATGTACGCTTTAGATTGGGGTCCCTCCCCCTCAACTGTGTGACTGCTGGTTGGAAGGGATCTCTACCTTCATCTGTCGGTTGTCCGAGCTGTACAGCACCCAAAGAGTCTATTCCCCACTTCTTATTTGCCTGCTACCACTATCGAAGACCAAGAGCTAAGTGGCTGCGTCCGATTTGTAGAATGCTCGGATGCCGCGACTATCGTACTGTGCTACGCATTCTGCAAACCGATGCCTCGTCCCTTACTATTGTCTGCGGTATTGCTAAATATCTGGGCCTTGCTTGGCTGTTGCGAAAGAAAAAAATTGCCCTTTATTTGCACTGATTTACCACCAAGCACTTTGTATTTTTCATATGCTGTTCTTAACTATTTTTACAATCTTTTTTAGATGTACCTATGATCAATTGATTTTTTTACTGTCTAACTTGATCCCTTTTTATTACTGTATGTTGTGCTTTTATGATATTTTTTATCGAATAAAGCTTTACCTACCTATATATATAGTGCACAGCTGAATGTAGTTGTGCATTGATAGTGTTTGGATTACTTAATCTTACCTTGACACTAGTACATATAAAAAAAAAGCTAAACATTTGGATAGTCAGAGCCTTCAGAGCCAGATAACTAGGTCAGCAGATCTGCTTTAGAACCAGAGAACCAGGTCACAAGAGCTGCTCTAGAGCCTAAGAGCTTGGTCAGCAGAGCTGCTCTAGAGGGAGAGAACCAGGGCAGCAGAGCTGCTTTAGAGGGAGAGAACCAAGGCAGCAGAGCTGTTCTAGAGCCTAAGAACCAGGACAGCAGAGCTGTTCTAGAGGCAGAGAACCAGGTCAGCAGAGCTGCTTTAGAGGGAGAGAACCAGGGCAGCAGAGCTGCTCTAGAACCTAAGAACCAGGTCAGCAGAGCTGCTTTAGAGCATGAGAACCAGGTCAGCAGAGCTGCTCTAGAGCCTAAGAACCAGGTCAGCAGAGCTGCTCTAGAGGCAGAGAACCAGGTCAGCAGAGCTGATTTAGAGCCAGAGAGCCAGGTCAGAAGAGCTGCTCTAGAGCCTATGAAGCAGGTCAGTAGAGCTGCTCTAGGACCAGAGACCCAGGTCAGCAGAGCTGCTCTAGAGCCAGAGACCCAGGTCAGCAGAGCTGCTCAATAGGCCGAGAACCAGGTCAGCAGAGCTGTTGTAGAGCCAGAGAACCAGGTCAGCAGAGCTGCTGTAGAGCCAGAGAACCAAGTCAGCAGAGCTGCTCTAGCTGACACTGACTGACTGACACTGACTGACTGACACTAACTGATTGACACTGACTGACACTGATTGACTGACACTGACACTGACTGACACTGACTGACACTGATTGACTGACACTGACTGACTGACACTGACTGACACTGACTGACTCTGATTGATTGACACTGACTGACACTGATTGGCTGACACTGACTGACTGACTGACACTGACTGACTGACATGGCACTGACTGACTGACACTGACTGACACTGACTGACTACTCTCTACTGCTCTACTACTCACTGTCTACTACTCTCTACTACTCTCTCTCTCTACTACTCACTCTCTACTACTCACTCTCTACTACTCTTTACTACTGACTCTCTACTACTCACTCTTTACTACTCTCTACTACTCACTCTCTACTACTCACTCTCTACTACTCTCTACTATTCACTCTCTGCTACTCACTCTCTACTACTCTCTCTCTACTACTCACTCTCTACTACTCACTCGCTACTACTCTCTACTACTCACTCTCTACTACTCACTCTCTACTACTCACTCTACTACTCTCTACTACTCTCTACCACTTACTCTCTACTACTCTACTACTCTCTCTACTACTCTCTATAACTCTCTCTCAACTACTCACTCTCTACTACTCACTCTACTACTCTCTACTACTCATTCTCTACTACTCTCTCTCTACTACTCACTCTCTACTATTCACTCTCTAATACTCGCTCTCTACTACTCTCTACTACTCACTCTCTACTACTACTAATCAAAGCATTTATTTCGAAGGCAGCAGCGCATGATTTCCATAACCATACACGTTTCAGCAGTCGCCTTGATCACAGGTGGAAATCTTTAAAATGCAAAGTGCGTCATGCGTGCTATTTATACGTAATGTCACATGATTAATATCTTGAAAATACATGTTTCACAATGCATTGCACTATCGTTCTGCACATTCCGTATGTAATCCCAATGGACTCTCTTTCAGCTTCAGTATTAGCGATTAATTCTCAGTGCCTGCATTGTTTAAGTAAAGTTATTACTCACATAACCACGTGCTTTTTAAATCCTGCCAGTGCTCATTTTCAATGTACATCTCCGTAAAAAGCTTGATTTTCTGAATGGTCAGAAGCGGGATGTCACCTCTTCCGACTCCCTTCCAGTCACCTCTTTTCAAATCAGTGGCATTCCTCAGTAGGATGGGTGACTGTAGTGGGTCATGCTCCCGATTTAATCACCAAAAACAGTCTCCAAGCAAAGAAGCCCTCGACCCTTCAGGGTGGCCTCATAAACAATGGGTTTCTCCGTGCCCGTCTAGAGGCCGCCCTGAAGGGTTGGAGGCTCCCTGCTCTGGGTTTTTTTCTGCTTGATTGACTAAGGGAGCATGAGCCACTTGCTGCAGCGAAACCTACCAAGGAGAGGCTACTGTAAGCAAAATCGCTGGCAGCATTGGAAGGGATTTGTTGGGGTATCACATCCCTAACAATCGTTCCTGAGGGAAGGCGCTTGTTCAAGGTACAAAAAAAACGACAACATGTTTTTAAAAAATGAGTGTCCGTGACTGTTCCCATTTGGACATCGTATTTAATGCACCACAATCCTGAGTGAATTAGGAACTTTTCAGCAAATGAAGCATTGTCTTTTGAATAAATGACTTATTTATACGTTGTGGTGCATTATGGGAATTGGAGGTATTTAACAGTCACGTGTGTCAAATTATTTAAATGCCAGCATGGAAGCACTTTGCCATCGCTTCCTGTCCATGACCAAGGCCGAAGAGACGCCGAAACATGTAGGACTAAGGAAGCATGTATGCGGAATTGCCTCTGAATAAGGAGCTTTTCTTCACGAAATGGGCCTCTATTCTCTGTTGCTTCGATGCTTGAATCAAACGGGTTTCTCCATGCCCGTCTAGAGGCCGCCCTGAAGGGTTGGAGGCTTCCTGCTTGGGTTTTTTTTTTGCTTGATTGACTAAGGGAGCATGACCCATTTGCTGCAGCGAAACCTACCAAGGAGAGGCTACTGTAAACTAAATCGCTGGCAGCAGTGGAAGGGATTTGTTGGGGTATCACATCCCTAACAATCGTTCCTGAGGGAATCCGCTTGATCAAGGTACAAAAAAACCAACATCATGTTTTTAAAAAATGTGTGTCCGTGACTGTTTCCATTTGGACATCGTATTTAATGCACCACAATCCTGAGTGAATTAAGAACTTTTCAGCAAATGAAGCATTGTCTTTTGAATAAATGACTTATTTATACTTTGTGGTGCATTATGGGAATTGGAGGTATTTAACAGTCACGTGTGTCAAATTATTTCAATGCCAGCATGGAAGCACTTTGCCATCGCTTCCTGTCCATGACCAAGGCCGAAGAGACGCCGGAACATGTAGGACTAAGGAAGCATGTATGCGGCATTGCCTCTGAATAAAGAGCTTTTCTTCACAAAATGGGCCTCTATTCTCTGTTGCTTCGATGCTCGAATCCAACGGGTGTCTCCGTGCCCGTCTAGAGGCCGCCCTGAAGGGTTGGAGGCTCCCTGCTCAGGGTTTTTTTCTGCTTGATTGACTAAGGGAGCATGACCCACTTGCTGCAGCGAAACCTACCAAGGAGAGGCTACTGTAAGCAAAATCGCTGGCAACATTGGAAGGGATTTGTTGGGGTATCACATCCCTAACAATCGTTCCTGAGGGAAGACTCTTGTTCAAGGTACAAAAAGAACAACATCATGTTTTTAAAAAAAAAGAAATGTGTGTCCGTAACTGTTCCCATTTGGACATCGTATTTAATGCACCACAATCCTGAGTGAATTAAGAACTTTTCAGCAAATGAAGCATTGTCTTTTGAATAAATGACTTATTTATACGTTGTGGTGCATTATGGGAATTGGAGGTATTTTACAGTCACATGTGTCAAATTATTTAAATGCCAGCATGGAAGCAATTTGCCATCGCTTCCTGTCCGTGACCAAGGCCGAAAAGACGCCGAAACATGTAAGACTAAGGAAGCATGTATGCGGCATTGCCTCTGAAAAAAGAGCTTTTCTTCCCGAAATGGGCCTCTATTCTCTGTTGCTTCGATGCTCGAATCCAATGGGTCTCTCCGTGCCCGTCTAGAGGCCGCCCAGAAGGGTTGGAGGCTCCCTGCTCGGGTTTTTTTTCTGCTTGATTGACTAAGGGGGTATGACCCACTTGCTGCAGTGAAACCTACCAAGGAGAGGCTACTGTAAACAAAATCGCTGGCCGCAGTGGAAGGGATTTGTTGGGGTATCACATCCCTAACAATCGTTCCTGAGGGAAGCCGCTTGATCAAGGTACAAAAAAACCAACATCATGTTTTTAAAAAATGTGTGTCCGTGACTGTTCCCATTTGGACATCGTATTTAATGCACCACAATCCTGAGTGAATTAAGAACTTTTCAGCAAATGAAGCATTGTCTTTTGAATAAATGACTTATTTATACGTTGTGGTGCATTATGGGAATTGGAGGTATTTAACAGTCATGTGTGTCAAAATATTTAAATGCCAGCATGGAAGCACTTTGCCATCGGTTCCTGTCCATGAACAAGGCTGAAGAGACGCCGAAACATGTAGGACTAAGGAAGCATGTATGCGACATTGCCTCTGAATAAAGAGCGTTTCTTCATGAAATGGGCCTCTATTCTCTGTTGCTTCGATGCTCGAATCCAAGGGGTTTCTTCGTGCCCGTCTAGAGGCCGCCCTGAAGGGATGGAGGTTCACTGCTCGGGGTTTTTATTGTATATATATATATATATATCAATCATTCCAAGCTTCACCGTAAGCTTACCGCAGGAAACTCCACACTGCACGACTCCAGCTTTTACCCAAGGCACCCCATCACCTCATAACCAGTATTCCCTAGATGTTACGATTGCCCAGAATTTGCAGTACCCATGAAGATCTCCTTGAGTGCCAGGGGGAAGCAGCCAAAAGATTCAAGGCACGCGGTTACTCAGCGGCTGTCATACGTAAAGCCATTGTCAGAGCCAATGCCATCCCTAGGGAGGAATTGTTAGTGGCCCCAACCACCCCTGAGGTCACCAGTGCGACCAACATACTAAATGAGCCAAATAGCCTAGTCACCCCGAGATTGATTATAACGCAGAACACTGAGGAAAGAGCTATCAGAGCAGTAATCAACAAGCATTGGGGTATCATTAAATCAGGCCCCGCACTAGGACTTGTAGTAGCCCACAAACCTGACATCACATACAGAAGAGCTTTTTCCATGAGGGATGCACTAGTCAGAAACAGTCCGGAGATCGCCACGTCACAGAGTTAGCTAGCAGACAGAAAGGGTTTTGTTAAATGCCAGAGTTGCAGGGCATGTAGGTTTGGTAAGAACATCACGAAGGTAGACTCATCCTTTAGACACACGCCACTTACCATCAGACATAGACTCACGTGCAGAACGGAATTTGCGGTGTACATGCTCAAATGTCACTGCGGGCTGCATTACATCGGGAGCACTAAATTGCAAGTGCACCTGCGAATTCTCCAGCACCTCAGAGCGATAGTCAACAATGACCCAGCCTAACCTGTAGCCAGGCATTTTAAGGAGATGCATAATAACAATCTAGAGCACCTCCGTTATTCAGTCATTGATCGCGTCCCACCACTTAGACCGGGTGGGAACAGGGAGAAGCTTTTGAGGCAATTGGAGAGTAGATATATTCTGCAATTTAACATCAAGGCGCCCGCTGGTCTCAACACTACGAGGATCTGCACCATTTCCTGTAACATAGCATTGCATTCACACCCTTAGTGATCATACCAACACTTTGTAACTGTATATTAATGTTATCAGTTGTATGTATTTCACTGTTTATATCAGACTCTACCTGTGCACTCTCAGTATTCACATAGAGTTGGTTTTCCTGTCATCAGGCTATGTGCAACCACGAAGAGAATACCCAGTATTCATACTGCCATTTTGGTTGTCTATAGTCGGTCTTTAAGCATAGGCACTACAGGCTTGTAACCAATGCTGCGGCAGGAGTGGCAATACATGTATTTAAACCATGTTTGCGTATGATTATGAATTAGAATGTCACTTTTTCACAATACTCTATGCTATACACCCATTGCTTCATTGCAAGGGATACTTTGAACAAGCACTGGCAGACTCTAGAATATTTCCTGCGCTTTCACACATTTTGTATTAGTACATTCTATGCATTTTGATGTCACTCAAATGCTCTTGAGGAGGTACAAAGACCACACTCATATATTTTGGCCTATATGCGCACTCACGCCTTCCTCAACATGTATATACACACCTATGTGCACATTTCACCCTCACTCACACTTTGAACTTTTGTTGTATTAAGTGGCAGCTTTGTTTTGCATTTATGCAGTTATTTAGTTTGTTTGCATTTTTACTGTACCGGGGCTAGACACGCACACCTTATCACTAGCCTATGTTCACATGCAGCGCTTTCACTTTGTGCTTCATGAGACGCACCGAGAGCAGGGAGTTACGGCCACACACACTGTTGTGTTATGTCTTGTGTTTCTAGTTGTGAGCAATTGGTAACACTAACATGATTGCTTACGAGGGGCATGCTTTCCATTTTAATGTGTACTTACACGATCGGTTGGCTGCATCTGGGGACGCCATATGCTGTTGTACCAGCTTCCAGGATGCATGTGCGGGAGGACTAAGGCAATCACTGGCTTCAGCAAATAGTTGACAGTTTTATAGTCTGTTTACACTGGTGTTACTAACTGTAGTAAAACATGATGTCACACATGTGCTTTACTGCGTCTTGCCCACAGTCACACGCTGCAAAACTACTCTGTCATTGCAATGAACATAGTAAAAACACTGCCACTCACACATATATATAAATACCACTCATTCCCCAGTATAGCGCTATGTGATCAAGGCCGCATGTCTGGCGGCCGCAACGTGTCATTTGGACACTTGATGCTTCAATAAATCATCATTTAACTCTCAGCTTTTCCTTTGGAGTCTGTTTCCTGGTGTTGTGCCTTTCTTTGGATGGTGGTACCCCTGGGATCCTGCTGTGGAATATATATACATGTGATCAAGTCCCCTGCGAGGGACGAAATGCGTCATGGCTGTTGCAATATTTGGAGAGTTTAAATAAAAGACAGCTGATGAGCCACGGTGGTCCACGCTCTTTCTTTTGCCCAAGGGAGACTGGCGGAACGGGAAGGAGTTTTATTAGATATATATATATATATATAGCAGTGTATGTATTTATGTATGTATGTATGTATGGCGGTCGCCAGTAGGTAGTTATAGTTAGGACCTTATTTCTATTCCATAAGCATTTTTTCTTTTCCCAAAAACTTTGGCGCCGTTTGACGAATCATCGCAAAATTTTCAAAATGTATGGCCCGCTCCGGTCAGCTCCTATCCTGAGAAAAAAAGGGGGTCCCTAAACGCGTTTTCTCCATGTTATTTCCCATAGGAAAATTTAGACATGACTACATCCCGAACTGCTGAATGGAATTACACCAAATTTGGCAAAAAGGTAGCCCTTGGTTCAGAAAGAGACCTTTATTTTAAATGGTGTGAATTCGTTCAGTAGTTGCTGAGAAATTTTAAAAATAAGACACAAAAAATGATTTTTGCCATAGGAAACTTTATGCAAGGCTACAGCCGAAACTACTGAACAGATTTACCCCACATTTTGCAAAAAGGTACTGCTTGGCTCAGAAAGCGACCTTCTTTAAAATGGTGTAAATCCGTTCAGTAGTTGCAGAGTAAATCAAAAATAAAAGTTTCAATATTTAGAGGTGCGGAGGATCCGTGGATCCGCGTGGTGGATTTGCGCTCCATCCTGACTATGAGATTTATTCTAATTGGCTGTCAACACTCCAAATCAGGAAGTGTTGGCAGCCATCTTTGAACTCAGTAGAACCGAATCAGAAGAAAACAGGGAAATCAAGGTGACAAAGAAGAAAAGGGGGCAGGGTAGAATCACTCTGACACCCTAGGCCTGCTCAGGAATTCCTACAAGGACACCCGGGGCCAAAAAAAGCATTTCTTTTTAAACAGAGCGGAATGCGCGCTGGGTGTGTGGATCCGGACAAACATTTAAAAAATAAAAGAAGCAAGGTCTCCTCGCTTGTTACTTTTAATCCCCCGGGAAGCACTTTGCCATCGCTTCCTGTCCGTGACCAAGGCCGAAGAGACGCCGAAACATGTAGGACTAAGGAAGCATGTATGCGGAATTGCCTCTGAATAAGGAGCTTTTCTTCACGAAATGGGCCTCTATTCTCTGTTGCTTCGATGCTTGAATCAAACGGGTTTCTCCATGCCCGTCTAGAGGCCGCCCTGAAGGGTTGGAGGCTTCCTGCTTGGGTTTTTTTTTTGCTTGATTGACTAAGGGAGCATGACCCATTTGCTGCAGCGAAACCTACCAAGGAGAGGCTACTGTAAACTAAATCGCTGGCAGCAGTGGAAGGGATTTGTTGGGGTATCACATCCCTAACAATCGTTCCTGAGGGAATCCGCTTGATCAAGGTACAAAAAAACCAACATCATGTTTTTAAAAAATGTGTGTCCGTGACTGTTTCCATTTGGACATCGTATTTAATGCACCACAATCCTGAGTGAATTAAGAACTTTTCAGCAAATGAAGCATTGTCTTTTGAATAAATGACTTATTTATACGTTGTGGTGCATTATGGGAATTGGAGGTATTTAACAGTCACGTGTGTCAAATTATTTCAATGCCAGCATGGAAGCACTTTGCCATCGCTTCCTGTCCATGACCAAGGCCGAAGAGACGCCGGAACATGTAGGACTAAGGAAGCATGTATGCGGCATTGCCTCTGAATAAAGAGCTTCTCTTCACGAAATGGGCCTCTATTCTCTGTTGCTTCGATGCTCGAATCCAACGGGTGTCTCCATGCCCGTCTAGAGGCCGCCCTGAAGGGTTGGAGGCTCCCTGCTCAGGGTTTTTTTCTGCTTGATTGACTAAGGGAGCATGACCCACTTGCTGCAGCGAAACCTACCAAGGAGAGGCTACTGTAAGCAAAATCGCTGGCAACATTGGAAGGGATTTGTTGGGGTATCACATCCCTAACAATCGTTCCTGAGGGAAGACTCTTGTTCAAGGTACAAAAAGAACAACATCATGTTTTAAAAAAAAAAGAAATGTGTGTCCGTAACTGTTCCCATTTGGACATCGTATTTAATGCACCACAATCCTGAGTGAATTAAGAACTTTTCAGCAAATGAAGCATTGTCTTTTGAATAAATGACTTATTTATACGTTGTGGTGCATTATGGGAATTGGAGATATTTTACAGTCACATGTGTCAAATTATTTAAATGCCAGCATGGAAGCAATTTGCCATCGCTTCCTGTCCGTGACCAAGGCCGAAAAGACGCCGAAACATGTAAGACTAAGGAAGCATGTATGCGGCATTGCCTCTGAATAAAGAGCGTTTCTTCATGAAATGGGCCTCTATTCTCTGTTGCTTCGATGCTCGAATCCAAGGGGTTTCTTCGTGCCCGTCTAGAGGCCGCCCTGAAGGGATGGAGGTTCACTGCTCGGGGTTTTTATTGTATATATATATATATATATCAATCATTCCAAGCTTCACCGTAAGCTTACCGCAGGAAACTCCACACTGCACGACTCCAGCTTTTACCCAAGGCACCCCATCACCTCATAACCAGTATTCCCTAGATGTTACGATTGCCCAGAATTTGCAGTACCCATGAAGATCTCCTTGAGTGCCAGGGGGAAGCAGCCAAAAGATTCAAGGCACGCGGTTACTCAGCGGCTGTCATACGTAAAGCCATTGTCAGAGCCAATGCCATCCCTAGGGAGGAATTGTTAGTGGCCCCAACCACCCCTGAGGTCACCAGTGCGACCAACATACTAAATGAGCCAAATAGCCTAGTCACCCCGAGATTGATTATAACGCAGAACACTGAGGAAAGAGCTATCAGAGCAGTAATCAACAAGCATTGGGGTATCATTAAATCAGGCCCCGCACTAGGACTTGTAGTAGCCCACAAACCTGACATCACATACAGAAGAGCTTTTTCCATGAGGGATGCACTAGTCAGAAACAGTCCGGAGATCGCCACGTCACAGAGTTAGCTAGCAGACAGAAAGGGTTTTGTTAAATGCCAGAGTTGCAGGGCATGTAGGTTTGGTAAGAACATCACGAAGGTAGACTCAGCCTTTAGACACACGCCACTTACCATCAGACATAGACTCACGTGCAGAACGGAATTTGCGGTGTACATGCTCAAATGTCACTGCGGGCTGCATTACATCGGGAGCACTAAATTGCAAGTGCACCTGCGAATTCTCCAGCACCTCAGAGCGATAGTCAACAATGACCCAGCCTAACCTGTAGCCAGGCATTTTAAGGAGATGCATAATAACAATCTAGAGCACCTCCGTTATTCAGTCATTGATCGCGTCCCACCACTTAGACCGGGTGGGAACAGGGAGAAGCTTTTGAGGCAATTGGAGAGTAGATATATTCTGCAATTTAACATCAAGGCGCCCGCTGGTCTCAACACTACGAGGATCTGCACCATTTCCTGTAACATAGCATTGCATTCACACCCTTAGTGATCATACCAACACTTTGTAACTGTATATTAATGTTATCACTTGTATGTATTTCACTGTTTATATCAGGCTCTACCTGTGCACTCTCAGTATTCACATAGAGTTGGTTTTCCTGTCATCAGGCTATGTGCAACCACGAAGAGAATACCCAGTATTCATACTGCCATTTTGGTTGTCTATAGTCGGTCTTTAAGCATAGGCACTACAGGCTTGTAACCAATGCTGCGGCAGGAGTGGCAATACATGTATTTAGACCATGTTTGCGTATGATTATGAATTAGAATGTCACTTTTTCACAATACTCTATGCTATACACCCATTGCTTCATTGCAAGGGATACTTTGAACAAGCACTGGCAGACTCTAGAATATTTCCTGCGCTTTCACACATTTTGTATTAGTACATTCTATGCATTTTGATGTCACTCAAATGCTCTTGAGGAGGTACAAAGACCACACTCATATATTTTGGCCTATATGCGCACTCACGCCTTCCTTAACATGTATATACACACCTATGTGCACATTTCACCCTCACTCACACTTTGAACTTTTGTTGTATTAAGTGGCAGCTTTGTTTTGCATTTATGCAGTTATTTAGTTTGTTTGCATTTTTACTGTACCGGGGCTAGACACGCACACCTTATCACTAGCCTATGTTCACATGCAGCGCTTTCACTTTGTGCTTCATGAGACGCACCGAGAGCAGGGAGTTACGGTCACACACACTGTTGTGTTATGTCTTGTGTTTCTAGTTGTGAGCAATTGGTAACACTAACATGATTGCTTACGAGGGGCATGCTTTCCATTTTAATGTGTACTTACACGATCGGTTGGCTGCATCTGGGGACGCCATATGCTGTTGTACCAGCTTCCAGGATGCATGTGCGGGAGGACTAAGGCAATCACTGGCTTCAGCAAATAGTTGACAGTTTTATAGTCTGTTTACACTGGTGTTACTAACTGTAGTAAAACATGATGTCACACATGTGCTTTACTGCGTCTTGCCCACAGTCACACGCTGCAAAACTACTCTGTCATTGCAATGAACATAGTAAAAACACTGCCACTCACACATATATATAAATACCACTCATTCCCCAGTATAGCGCTATGTGATCAAGGCCGCATGTCTGGCGGCCGAAACGTGTCATTTGGACACTTGATGCTTCAATAAATCATCATTTAACTCTCAGCTTTTCCTTTGGAGACTGTTTCCTGGTGTTGCGCCTTTCTTTGGATGGTGGTACCCCTGGGATCCTGCTGTGGAATATATATACATGTGATCAAGTCCCCTGCGAGGGACGAAATGCGTCATGGCTGTTGCAATATTTGGAGAGTTTAAATAAAAGACAGCTGATGAGCCACGGTGGTCCACGCTCTTTCTTTTGCCCAAGGGAGACTGGCGGAACGGGAAGGAGTTTTATTAGATATATATATATATATATATATATATAGCAGTGTATGTATTTATGTATGTATGTATGTATGGCGGTCGCCAGTAGGTAGGTATAGTTAGGACCTTATTTCTATTCCATAAGCATTTTTTCTTTTCCCAAAAACTTTGGCGCCGTTTGACGAATCATCGCAAAATTTTCAAAATGTATGGCCCGCTCCGGTCAGCTCCTATCCTGAGAAAAAAAGGGGGTCCCTAAACGCGTTTTCTCCATGTTATTTCCCATAGGAAAATTTAGACATGACTACATCCCGAACTGCTGAATGGAATTACACCAAATTTGGCAAAAAGGTAGCCCTTGGTTCAGAAAGAGACCTTTATTTTAAATGGTGTGAATTCGTTCAGTAGTTGCTGAGAAATTTTAAAAATAGGACACAAAAAATGAATTTTGCCATAGGAAACTTTATGCAAGGCTACAGCCGAAACTACTGAACAGATTTACCCCACATTTTGCAAAAAGGTACTGCTTGGCTCAGAAAGCGACCTTCTTTAAAATGGTGTAAATCCGTTCAGTAGTTGCAGAGTGAATCAAAAATAAAAGTTTCAATATTTAGAGGTGCGGAGGATCCGTGGATCCGCGTGGTGGATTTGCGCTCCATCCCGACTATGAGATTTATTCTAATTGGCTGTCAACACTCCAAATCAGGAAGTGTTGGCAGCCATCTTTGAACTCAGTAGAACCGAATCAGAAGAAAACAGGGAAATCAAGGTGACAAAGAAGAAAAGGGGGCAGGGTAGAATCACCCTGACACCCTAGGCCTGCTCAGGAATTCCTACAAAGACACCCGGGGCCAAAAAAAGCATTTCTTTTTAAACAGAGCGGAATGCGCGCTGGGTGTGTGGATCCGGACAAACATTTAAAAAATAAAAGAAGCAAGGTCTCCTCGCTTGTTACTTTTAATCCCCCGGGTGGGCCAGGTCCTGGGGGGATATGTATAATGTAACGCGGGGGCCCCCACAGCCCTGGGGACAGCCACCTCCCCGGGGTTCCATTTTTTTAAATAAAAAATAAAAACATTGTCTTAGGGGGCTCCAGCCCCCCCCCCGCACACATGCCCCGGGGACCACCACCTCCCCGGGACACTAACTGTTAAATTGCGAGGGTCCATTTTGGACCCCCGAGCCCCGGGGACCACCACCTCCCGGAGGCTTTGGAAAAGATATGAGGGGGCCGTGTGGCCCCCCTGCTGGAGCCTTCGATGGCCCTGGGGACCGCCACCCACCAGGGCCAGCTCCTGCAGTGTCCTGGGGTGCCCACCCCTGGGACACTGGTGTTTGCCATGGTAGGGAGGGAGCACGTCTCCTGCCCTACCATAGCAAACTCTGGTTTGGATTTTCGAAGAAAGAGCAGGGAAACCTGCTCTCTCTTCCAAAATCCAAAGCAAAATTGCTTTTCCACACGGGGAGCTGCATGTTAGCAGCTGCCCATGTGGAAAAGCAATGCTGGCTCTCGCAGGATGCAGGGAGCTGGCAGGACTGTGGGGGCATTGGAGTTCCCCCCACGGTCCCCTACAAAGTGCATAGGCCCCGGGGGATGGGGTCCCCGGGGGGCGAATATTAATTACTGGTGCTAGCCGTTTTTTTTATCGAACAATGTGGAGTTGTGAACTTAGCGCGGCGAGTAGTGTGGCCCCCTGGTGTGCACGTGAGGGGTGCGTGACTCACAGTGCGTCCCCCTGGTTTGCACACGAGGGGTGCGAGACTCCCAGCATGGCCCCCTGGTTGCACGCGCGGGGTGCGCGACTCCCAGCGCAGCCCCCTTGTGTGCACACGAGGGGTGCGCGACTCCCAGCGCGGCCCCCTGGTGTGCACACGAGGTGTGTGCAACTCCCAGCGCGGCCCCCTGGTGTGCAGGCAAGGGGTGCACAACTTCTAATCGCTCTGGGTGCACGACTCCTAATACAAAAAATATAGATTTTTTTCATTAAAAAGCTATATTATATGTTAGCATCTTGGGTGGCTCTAAAAAGAGCCCTTGTGTTCATTGGGAGATTTTTGTAGCTACATGTAAGTGCCGATGTAGAGTCTGAAGTTGTTGAGAAAGACTCTGTTTCCCTCATCTGTGAAATGTACACCATCTGTTCTGTACATGCCATCCATATTAAAACACAGATTGTTGTTGTATATGGACCCCATACTATGGTCTCTGAGATAAGCAGAAACAGCTTTATTGACATTTTTTCTAGCTTTCTTAATCTGTGGACAAAATTGATTTGACCACTTCCATTTCTGTCTTTGGCATATGTTAGAGTGAACAAAGGCAGTTTGGGAGAAAAGCACCATCAATTCTGCAAAGGTGTCCTTCATTAGCATTTCCAGACCTACCCCAGTCAATGTGCCTAGGTCATTGCCACCACAGTGCACAATCATGAGGTCAGGGGGTTGGAAGTGCATAGAGGATTTAACCAATGGCATCAATTGGTGCCACTTCAATCCTCTCTGTCCAATCCATTTAATATCTATATTTTGTAAAGCTAGGTCTTTGTCAATACCTCTGCTTTCAGCATACCTTTTGTACCAGAAAACATAGCTGTGCCCAAGAATCCCCACTGAAAGCATCATGAAGGGATCTCTGTAGGTAATCAGAAGATGACTGTACCTGAGGTAGGCAGGTGGTAGAATTAAATCTATCTAAAATGGTGGACAAGATGCTGTTTTTAAGAAAGTAGAGATTTGATTGGCTGTTTAAGAACACACTACATTCTAATATAGGGTGCATTTTACTTTGTTTAGAAAGCATGTTTCTTATTGGTTATTTTGAAATGTTTGAAAGGTACAGCAGAAAGGATAAGGGCATGCTTCGCAAAGCCAACCACTCCTCCTGTTGTCATTTGCAACATTGTGTGGTGAACTTGTGACCTGGCAGCTAAGTTGAATGTCGCATGACCTGTTGCTATGGAAAATGATATTAAGGACAAGGGGTGAAGATGTCAGTTGAAAAGTATTATTCTCTGTAACCAATGGAAAATCGTTTTTCAATTTGAAAAAAAATGGGGAGCAATGTCATTTGTGGGATATGTGTATATGTATGGAAAATTAGAGGGAAAGTTTGCTATTAGTGGTTTTACATTGGAAAGTGTGCTCATCTACATTCTATGTGTGAAAAAGAAAGTCCTGATTGAGTCTGTGAGATTTTTCATTCATCAGATTTATTTAAAATGTGAGTTATATTTTTAAGAGATTTATGTAATATAAATTTGACATTTTTATGAAACTTTGCGGGTTAAATTAATTTATTAAATGTACAGATATATATTGGGATAATTTCTATTGTACTTGAAGTTTGTTTAAAAAATAGTATGTGCACTAAAATATATATTATTAAGTAGCTTGAAAGGTATAGTTGAATGATGCTTCTTATTTATTAATAATTGGTTTAATATGGATAAAGAATGTGTATTTTCAAAAAGGTTTATATAAGGTGCAGTTTATTAGGCATGCATATTTCTTCTCAGTAAAAAAGGTACAGTTTAATAAAATGGCATTAGTATAGATAGTTTGGTAAAATCAGGTACAACTGTGCTGTTTGCAAGATGATCATATAAGGTGTTAATGATTACAATTCTGTTATTAGTTTGTACAGTTTGTGTGGTTTTAGGAATCCTCATAAAAAAAGGTGTTGTTGATTACTCATCTTAATTAAGTCTGTTTAGAGGTACAGTTTGATGATGTTGCATATTTCTAGATTTAATTGCAAAATATGTATTTCAAAAGAAAACCACTACATTTTACTCTTTCTGGTATGTAGCAGTTGTCTCCTTAAAGAGAATAGTATGTCATGAGTCATGTATTTGTTTAGATTACATTTATATAGTTGTAGCTATATTTACTGAATTAATGAGAGGTAACTGATAGATTACAGGAGTGCAAAGGTATTGAATATGTGAATTTATAAGTGCACGAGAAGTGTTTTTGTGGTTCTTTAATGTCTAATTTCGTGGTTAGTATGTAGGTAAATGAGCACTATCTATACAGTCCCATAACCCCCTGCAGTCTACTAATTCACTCCTGCAAAAAACTAAGAATTAGCCATGCAGTTTAGTAATCGCAGTGTCAGTCTCTGCCCACTCCTCCTATCATCCAGACAGAAGCATATCCTTATGATATCTCTGTGCCAAAACAGAAGCACTTATCAACTCACCCTGCTTTCAACTACCAGCAGTCTACCTACCCAGTCACTGTCCATGCACTTGTGCAATCATTCAGGCATAAAGAGACACTGTGCTACAGTAAAATGTGCACAATCTAGGCAGGCCCCTAACCCCCTGTAGACTACGGATTCACTCCTGCCATGATCCAGATAGTACTCATGCAATGCCCCAATCACACTGTCACTCTCTGTCCACTCTTGCAATCATCCTCACAGAACCATGTCCTTATATAATTTCTGTGCTAGAAACACAACCACTTATGAACTCAACCTTCTCTTAACTACCAGCACCCTATCTACCCAGTCACTGTCTATGCACTTGTAAAATGACTTTGGCATTAACACATGCAGTGCTACAGTCAAATGTGCACAATCTATGCAGGCCCCTAACCCCCTGTAGACTACTGATTCAGTCCTGCAATAATCCAGATAATACTCATGCAGTGCCCCAATCACACTGTCACTCTCTGTCCACTCTTGCAATCATCCTGACAGAACCATGTCCTTATCTAATCTCTGTGCCGAAACACAAGCACTTATAAACTCACTCTGCTCTCAAATACCAGCACTCTATCGACCCAGTCACAGTCTATGCACTTGTAGAATGAGTCAGGCATTAAGAGATACATTGCAACAGTCAAATGTGCACAATCTATGCAGGCCCCTAATCCCCTGTAGACTACTGATTCAGTCCTGCTATAATCCAGATAGTACACATGAAGTGCCCCAATCACACTGTTACTCTCTGTCCACTCTTGCAGTCATCCTCACAGGACCATGACCTTATCTAATCGCTGTGCCAAAACACAAGCACTTATAAACTCACCCTGCTTTAAACTACCAGCACTCTATCTACCCAGTCACTGTCTATGCACTTGTAGAATGACTCAGGCATTAACACATGCAGTGCTACAGTCAAATATGCACAATCTATGCAGGCCCCTAACCCACTGTAGACTACTGATTCAGTCCTGCGATAATCCAGATAGTACTAATGTAGTGCCCCAATCACACTGTCACTCTCTGTCCACTCTTGCAATCATCCTTACAGGACCATGTCCTTATCTAATCTCTCTGCCGAAACACAAGCACTTATAAACTCACCCTACTGTCAACTACCAGCAGTCTATCTACCCAGTCACTGTCCATGCACTTGTAGAATCATTGAGTCAGGCATTGAGAGATGTAGTGGTACAGTTTAATGTGCACAATCTATGCAGGCCCCAAACCCCCTATAGACTACTGATTCACTCCTGTGATAATCTAGATAGTACTCATGCAGTGCCCCAATTACACTGTCACTCTCTGTTCACTGTTGCAATCATCCCTACAGAAACATGTCCTTATCTAATCTCTGTGAAAAAGCACATGCACGTATACACTCACCCTACTGTCAACTACCAGCACTCTATCTACCCAGTCACTGTCTATGCACTTGTAGAATGACTCAGGCATTAAGAGATACAGTGCTACAGTCAAATGTGCACAATCTATGCAGGCCCTTTAACCCATGTACACTACTGATTCACTCATGTAGTAATCTAGGTAGTACTCATGCAGAGCCCCAATCACACTGTCACTCTCTGTTCACTCTTGCAATCATTCTGACAGAACAATGACCTTCTCTAATCTCTCTGCCGAAGCACAAGCACTTATAAACTCACCCTGCTCTCAGATCCCAGGACTCTATTTACTCAGTCACTGTCTATGCACTTGTAGAATGACTCAGGAATTAAGAGATACATTCCTACAGTCAAATTTGTACAATCTATGCAGGCCCCTAACCCCCTGTAGACTACTGATTCAGTCCTGAAATAATCCAGATAGTACTCATGCAGTGCACCAATCACACTGTCACTCTCTGGCCACTCTTGCAATCATCCTCACAGAACCATGTCCTTATGTAATCTCTGTGCCGAAACACAAGCACTTATAAACTCACCCTGCTCTCAACTACCACCACTCTATCTACCTAGTCACTCTCTATGCAATTGTAGAATGAGTCAGACATTAACACACACAGTGCTACTGTCAAATGTGCACAATCTATGCAGGCCCCTAACCCACTGTAGACTACTGATTCAGTCCTGCTATAATCCTGATAGTACTCATGCAGTGCCCCAATCACACTGTAAACTCTCTGTCCACTCTTGCAATCATCCTGACAGAACCATGCCCTTATGTAATCTCTGTTCCGAAACTCAAGCACTTATAAACTCACCCTGCTCTCAACTATCATCAGTCTGTCTACCCAGTCACTGTCTTTGTACTTGTACAATGACTCAGGCATTAGGAGATGCAGTGCTACAGTCAAATGTGCACAATATATGCAGGCCCCTAACCGCCTGTAGACTACTGATTCAGTGCTGCAATAATCCAGATAGTACTCATGCAGTGCCCCAATCACACTGTCACTCTCTGCCTACTCTTGCAATCATCCTCATAGAACAATGTCCTTATCTAATCTTTGTGTCAAAACACAAGGACTTATAAAATCACCCCGCTCTCAAGTATCAGCACTCTACGTAGACAGTCACTGTCCATGCACTTGTAGAATCATTGAGTCAGGCATTAAGAGATATAGTGCTACAGTCAAATGTGCACAATCTATGCAGGCCCCTAACCCCCTATAGACTACTGATTCACTCCTGTGTTAATCTAGGTAGTACTCATGCAGTGCCCCAATCACACTGTCACTCTCTGTCCACTCTTGCAATCATCCTGACAGAACCATGTCCTTATCTAATCTCTGTGCCGAAACACAAGCACTTATAAACTCACCCTGCTCTCAAATACCAGCACTCTATCGACCCAGTCACTGTCCATGCACTTGTAGAATGAGTCAGGCATTAAGAGGTACATTGCAACAGTCAAATGTGCACAATCTATGCAGGCCCCTAATCCTCTGTAGACTACTGATTCAGTCCTGCTATAATCCAGATAGTACACATGAAGTGCTCCAATCACACTGTTACTCTCTGTCCACTCTTGCAGTCATCCTCACAGGACCATGTCCTATCTAATCGCTGTGCCAAAACACACACCTTATAAACTCACCCTGCTTTCAACTACCAGCACTCTATCTACCCAGTCACTGTCTATGCACTTGTAGAATGACTCAGGCATTAACACATGCAGTGCTACAGTCAAATGTGCACAATCTATGCAGGCCCCTAACCCACTGTACACTACTGATTCAGTCCTGCGACAATCCAGATAGTACAAATCTAGTGCCCCAATCACACTGTCACTCTCTGTACACTCTTGCAATCATCCTTATAGGACCATGTCCTTATCTAATCTCTCTGCTGAAACACAAGCACTTATAAACTCACCCTACTGTCAACTACCAGCATTCTATCTACCCAGTCACTGTCCATGCACTTGTAGAATCATTGAGTCAGGCATTGAGAGATACAGTGCTACAGTTTAATGTGCGCAATCTATGCAGGCCCCAAACCCCCTATAGACTACTGATTCACTCCTGTGTTAATCTAGGTAGTACTCATGCAGTGCTCCAATCACACTGTCAC
This sequence comes from Triturus cristatus, assembly GCF_964204655.1. Taxonomy (NCBI): domain Eukaryota; kingdom Metazoa; phylum Chordata; class Amphibia; order Caudata; family Salamandridae; genus Triturus; species Triturus cristatus. The sequence continues at coordinate 519,572,857 of NC_140588.1, forward strand.
TCTCTGTCCACTCTTGCAATCATCTTGACAGAACCATGTCCTTATCTAATCTCTGTGCCGAAACACAAGCACTTATAAACTCACCCTGCTCTCAAATACCAGCACTCTATCGACCCAGTCACTGTCTATGCATTTGTAGAATGACTCAGGCATTAAGAGATACAGTGTTACAGTCAAATGTGCACAATCTATGCAGGCCCATAACCCCCTGTAGACTACTGATTCAGTCCTGCAATAATCCAGATAGTACTCATGCAGTGCCTCAATCACACTGTCACTCTCTGTCCAGTCTTGCAATCATCCTGACAGAACCATGTCCTTAACTAATCTATGTGCCAAAGCACAAGCACTGATAAACTCACCCCACTGTCAACTACCAGCACTCTATCTACCCAGTCACTGTCTATGCACTTGTAGAATGACTCAGGCATTAAGAGATACAGTGCTACAGTCAAATGTGCACAATCTATGCAGGCCCCTAACCCACTGTAGACTACTGATTCAGTTCTGCTATAATCCTGATAGTACTCATGCAGTGCCCCAATCACACTCTCATTCTCTGTCCACTCTTGCAATCATCCTGACAAACCCATGTCCTTATGTAATCTCTGTTCCGAAACACAAGCGCTTATAAACTCACCCTGCACTCAACTGTCATCAGTCTGTCTACCCAGTCACTGTCTTTGTACTTGTACAATGACTCAGGCATTAGGAGATGCAGTGCTACAGTCAAATGTGCACAATCTATGCAGGCCCCAAACCCCCTGTAGACAACTGATTCAGTCCTGCAATAATCCAGATAGTACTCATGCAGTGCCCCAATCACACTGTCACTCTTTGCCCACTCTTGCAATCATCCTCATAGAACAATGTCCTTATCTAATCTCTGTGTCAAAACACAAGAACTTATAAAATCACCCCGCTCTCAAGTACCAGCACTCTACCTAGACAGTCACTGTCCATGCACTTGTAGAATCATTGAGTCAGGCATTAAGAGATATAGTGCTACAGTCAAATGTGCACAATCTATGCATGCCCCTAACCCCCTATAGACTACTGATTCACTCCTGTGTTAATCTAGGTAGTACTCATGCAGTGCCCCAATCACACTGTCACTCTCTGTCCACTCTTGCAATCATCCTCACATAAGCATGTCCTTATCTAATCTCTATGCTAAAACACAAGCACTTATACACTCACTCTGCTCTCAACTACCAGCACTCTATCTACCCAGTCACTGTGTATGCACTTGTAGAATGACTCTGGCATTAAGAGATACATTGCTACAGTCAAATGTGCACAATCTATGCAGGCCCCTTACCCCCTGTAGACTACTGATTCAGTCCTGCAATAATCCAGATAGTGCCCCAATCACACTGTCACTCTCTCTCCACTCTTGCAATCATCCTGACAGAACCATGTCCTTATCTAATCTCTGTGCTGAAAAACACGCACTTATAAACTCACCCTACTGTCAACTACCAGCACTCTAACTATGCAGTCTAGGTATCCTCCTCTCTATCCCATGCACTTCTCCAATCACTTATGATCCACTATCTACTTATCCTATTAGTTTGCGAACACCAGCACTATCTTCTTATCCTATCACTCCGCCAATATGTAAGCACTCATAAATTGACCATGTACTGTATTTGCAGCACTGTAATCATTCCAATTACTAGTAATGTACTTATGGAGTGGTCTAGCCACTTACAGAAGTACCCTCCAATATTCTGTACAGTATGCATGCAGACCTCAAACTAGGTATATACTATTCATACACTCATGCACATTCCCTCTTACCACCCATGCAGCCTAGCAATCCTCCTGTTACTCCCATGCACTTCCTCAGTCACCCATCAACCACTATTTTCTTATCCTATCAATCCGCCAATAGGTAAGCACTCATAAATTGACCAGGCACTCTCTTTACAGCACTGTGATCATTCCAATTATTAGTAATGTACTTATGGAGTGGCCTAGCCACTAACACAGGTACACCCACAATATTCTCTGCACAATGCTTGCAGACCTCTAACCAGATACATACTATTGGTACACGCCATTAAATATCCCAGTAGTACCCATGCAGCCTAGGAATCCTCCTGTCAGTCCTATACAGTTCTCCAATCACCCATATGGTATTATCTACTTATCCTATCAGTCCTCAAATACCTAGCCTATTATAAATTCACCAGGCACTGAGAACTGTCATCATGGTAGTTACTAGTCATGTACTTATGGAGTGGCCTAGTCACTAACACAAGTACACTTACAATATGCTTTGTACAATGCATGCGGACCTGTAACCATATACATACTATTGGTACACTCTTCTAAATACTAAGGTACTACCCATACAGCCTAAGATTCCTCCCACCCAGCACTATCTACTTACCCTATCACTCTGCCAATACCTAAGCACTTATAATTTGACCATGCACTCTATTTGCAGCACTGTGATAATTGCAATTACTAGTGATGTTCTTATGGAATGGCCTAGGCACTAACACAACTACACCTACAATATTCTGTGCACAATCCCTACAAACACCTAAGCACATACAGTCACCCATACACTCCAGTAAATAGTAAAGTAGTACTCATACAGCCTAGGATTCTTCCTGTCAGTCTCATGCACTTCCTCAATCACCCATCCAGCACTATGTTCTTATCGTATCACTCCGTCAATACCTAAGCACTTATGGGGTAGATTTACAAGCCCCCTGCTCCACCAGTACATCACGTTTTGTGATGTAGTGGTGGCACTGGGGGCACCTCCATATTTATAAGGATAGGAAAAGCCACTGTACACTTTGTGTTGGAGGTGTGTTCCATGGGTGTTGCTGTGTATGTTCCCATACAACACCCATGGAACAAGACACATCTCAAGATTTAAGAGAAATCGTAAATCTGGAGGTGCATGTGAATGCTGCACCACCGTAGAGGTAGCGTAGCAAGGCGCAACGAGGAGAAATGTTTTAATTTCTCCTCATTTTTTCCTCTTTCAATGTGTGCTGCATTCCACAGCATGCATTGAAGGAGGAAAATGCCTTTAGTGATTGTTTTTGTACAGGAAGGTGTCCCTTCCTGCACAAAAACAATCTCCCCACAATGCAGGCATCCTTGCACCATGGTGCAAGGGTGCCTGCGCCAGTGCATGGCTACAGTTTGTGCGCCACTGCAGAGGGAAGCACAGAGATGCAACATATTCATGTAAATATGTCGCATCCCTGTGCTTCCGAAGTGTCGCAGCGCTGTACAACCAAAGGCGTTGCAGTGCCATGCTGCAGCACTTCCTCATAGATCTGCCCCTATCAATTCACCATACACTAGTAATGCATTCTTTCAGTCAATCATGCTCTACACATATATTCAACCAAACTTTCAGACATTACCATGCAATTATAGTTCTTTTTTTTTAACCAGATTAGGTAGTTCTGTCAAGAACTATTTTTTTCTTCTTTTTTCTTTTGTACTTTATTTCTATTTTTTGAACTATTTTGTATTTTTTGGTGTTTTTTCAAAAACTGAACAAAAAAAGGATCAAAGTAAACTATCAACTTTTGGAATTATTTATCATTCCAACAAGAAAAAAAATAATATTAACATTGGTGATTTCTTTGTGCTGCACACACAGCATCCACAGACTGTTCACCATAACAAATCACCTTCTTGCACTTAATGCAGTGCTGCTCCAAAAAAGCACACTCAGGTCTAATATTGAGAGAAGCTCAATATGATGATGATGCTCCTGAGGTGCTTGCAACACCTGGTGCTGGATTTTCAGCTGCACGTCGCATTTCTTCCCATGCAAGATTGCGGGGATGTATAATATGACGATGCTTGTACATACTAGCAGTAGCACAAGAGTATTTCTTATTGCTGCCTCTTGACAGCACACTGTTGCACAGCTTGCACGTCACCTTCGTTGCATTTACTTGTTTTTGTCCTTCAGGAAAAGTAAAAAACTTCCGCACCACTGACTCTGGTCTCATCTTGCGTGGTGCCTCCTGTAACACCTCTTCATCCAAAGAAACATGAACTTCTCCCTGCTGGGCTGCCATTTCAATTGTTTCATTTTGAATGAACACCGAAAAAAATCAAATGTCTTCTAGAAGGAGAAGAGATGTTTCCCTTAAGCTTCTCCAAGAAGAATGAAGAAAATGGGTGGGGTCCTTCAACTGTTACAGTGGGAAATATTAGGAACCAATCAAATCCTTTTTTTTGAGGTCACATGGGAGTGGCGTACCATGCGTTTACGAAGAGCGCACCCGACGCGACTTCGCGAAAATGTATTTTAAAATAATATACGTTTATTACAAGTAGAAATATATTATTTGTATGAATACCTTAGATAATCTCCTGCCCTAATATGTACATTAAAGACACATACATATCATTTTAGAATTTAAAAACTTTTGCGGGAGTCGCACACCCAGCACGCCCCAGCACGTATATGACATCACGCGGTGCCCACCACCGCACAAGCGTTGCGTACTGTAATGCGCATGTGTCACGAATAAGCGGGAGCAGGAGTCACGTATCAGTCGCATACCAAACGCGCACACCACGTAATATTATACGTATATGACGTAACTGGAACACACGCACCCGTCGCACACCGTATGTGGATCCTTCACGACTTTTCCAAAATGGCGACTTGGGTACGCGCACCCACCGTGTTAGGTACGCGTTCGTTGCACAACTTCAAAAATTGTAAATAAAATAATAAAAATATATTAAAATAAAAAATACAACAAAATAATTATACTATATTTTACTTTTTACATTTTTAAATAAAAAAAATGGCAATTTCAGAAAAGTATATAATATTGTTTAATAAATAATATATTTACAAATAAACAGTTAAAAAACTCTAGAAATTCAGTACAAAAAACATAGGTGTAACTAATATTACACTTAAAAATTAGCATTTGAAAAACTTTTGAAATTCACTGAAAAAACCTTAGGTTTCAGGGACGTTATAGTTAGAAACTAGCATTTAAAAAACCTTAGAAATTCACTGAAATAACCATAGGTTTCAGGGGCGTTATAGTTAGTTGGACATTTCACTTGTACAAAACCAGATAAAGTCCCCCGTTATAGTTAGCTCAGCTAACTATAACTCACGCCCCCGCAATGCACTGCTGATGACGTCACATATTACATCACTCATGACATGGTCAGTGACATCACTGATGACATCTCGAATGACATCACTGATGTCATCAGAGATGACATCATCCAGTGTTTGTGTGTTTCTGTATAGTTTAAATATGTTTAATATATATAGGGAAATGCGTATTGAAGAATGAGTGGGTGTTTAAGTGTCTGAATGGATGATTTAGTACATGCGTGACTGACTCTATAAGTGAGTGATTAAACGTATCTTACTGAATGCATGGGTTAGTGACTAAACTGTGTGAATGTCTGTATTCGTCTGTCTGTTGGTGTGTAAGCGGCTGCATGGGTCTGTGAATAGCTACAAGAGTGTCTATATGGGTTATTGATTGGTTGTCTGAGTATCTGTATGGGTGCCTGAGTGTTTGTGTGTGTGGGGTGTGTGTGACTCTGTGCATAGATGTGTGAGTGGGTGATTCACTAGGTGCATTGTTTCAAGAGTGCATCTGTGATGGACTGTATGGGTGGATGAGTGTGTGTATGGTGTGTTAGTGAGTGAATGTATATCACAGTGGTACATGTGTGAGTAACTACATATGTGAAAGGCAGAATATATGTGTGTTGGAGTATATAAATGGCTATAAGTGAGAGTGTGTGATTGTGAGAGTGGCTGTATGGATGAGTGTGTGCTTGTATCGGTGATTGTATAAGAGCGTAAGAATGTTCTAGTATTTGTATGAGTAAGTGAGCTGGTGTGTATATAACTGTATAGGTGAGTAAATGGCAGTGTGATTAATTATTTGTATGACTGACTAAGTGTGTGAGTACCTCTATGGATGAGTGGCAGTGTGTGAGTGTCTATATAGGTGTTTGAGTGCATATGATAGTCCTGTACTGAGTGACCATAAGTATGAGTGACTGTATGGATGAGTGAGTGGATGTGTGTGTAAACCTAAGAATCAGTGAGTCGGTATGTAGTTATTGGTGTTGAAGAGTCTATGGTTTTGAGAATGGCAGTCTGTAATTTAGAGTGGGTGTATCAAAAGTTATATTAGGGTGTGAGAAGATGCATCAAATTATCACATGGATGATGTCATCAGTGATGTCATCAGTGATGTCATTTGAGATGTCATGAGTGATATCATCAGTGATGTCACTGACCATTTAGTGAGTGATGTAATATGTGACGTCACCAGCAGTGCATTGCGGGGGCGCGAGTTATAGTTCGCTGAACTAACTATAACGGGGGAATTTCTCTGGTTTTGTACGAGTGAAATGTCTAACTAAATATAACGCCCCTGAAACCTATGTTTTTTTCAGTGAAAAATAATAAATATATATATATATATATATATATATATATATATATATATATATTATCTACTGGCGGTCGCCAGAAGATAGTTATAGTTAGGACTGTGTTTCCATAGGAAATCCGCAACATTCTATTTGGAATAACTTTGGCGCCGGTTGACGAATCCTCGCGAAATTTTCAAAATAGGTGGGGTGCTCCGCTCCGCTCGTACCCTAAAAGTCTCAGGGGGATTCATCAAGTGGGGGCTGAGAAAAAAGGGGGGTCCCAAAACGCGTGTTTCCCATGCAATTTTCCATAGGGACCTTTAGTCCAAGGTACAGCCCAAACGGCTGAACAGAATTATTTGAAATTTGGCAAAGAGAAAGTCCTCAGGTCAGGGATGTGCCTTTTGCATATCTGGAGTCAATCTGTTCAGTAGTTCCTGAGAAAATTGCAGTTAAAAGTACATACATATCTATAGCCGCGCACCGTGCGCGCACGGTACACATACCGTACGCGCACGCTGCCGTGCGCGAGCGTAATTCTGATTGGTGGGTACATGACAGTAAACATTCCAGTCGGGCAAAATCAGGAAGTGTCGGCCACCATTTTGTGTGTCTCGCACTGAAAAACAAAGGTGGAGAACGTGAAAAGGGGGCAAGGTAGAGAGTTGCAGACCCCCTAGCCTTTGTCAGGGGGTCCAAGAAGGACCCAGAAGTGTGAAAAATACATTTTTATTTTTTTAAAATAAACCGCGGGGTGCGCGTACTGTGCGCGTACGGTACGCGTACGGCGGTAAAAAAATAAATAAAAAAAATAGAATTAAAAATCAAAATTAAATGTTTAGATGTTAGGTGGCTCTAAAAAGAGCCGTTGTGTTTATGAAGTGTTTTTTTGGCACCTACAAGTAAGTACCGATGCAGAGTCTAAAGTTCAAGAGGAAGACTCTGTTCCCTTCATCATTGAAATGTACACCGTCTCCTCTATAAATGTCTTGCATGTTGTAATGCAAATTGTTGTGGTATATAGAACCCATACCATAGTCTCTGAGGAAAGCAGAAACAGACTTATTGACGTGCTTTCTTGCTTTGAAAATCTGCGGACAAAATTGGTTGGACCAGTTCCACTTTTGCCTTTGGCATATATTAGAATATACAAAGGCAGTTTGTGGAAAAAGTGACATCAATTGCACAAAGGTGTCCTTAATAAGCATTTCCAGACCTACCCCAGTTAAAGTGCCTAGGTCATTTCCACCACAGTGCACAATAATAAGGTTAGGCTGTGGGAGATGTAGAAAGGTTTTCACCAAAGGCATTAATTGGTGCCACTTTAACCCTCCCTGACCAATCCATTTAATGTCTACATTTGGCAAAGCAAGGTCTTTCACAATACCTATATTTTCTGCAAACCTTTCACTCCAGAAGACATAGCTATGACCTACAATCCACACTGTGAACATCTTTCAAGGAGATCTGGATGCACTCAGAAGGTGTCTTTCTGTAGAATGGCAATATGAAAAGAAAGATAGTTGTAAAATGGAGGCTAACATACTTTTTTTATTTTTAAAAAGAACTCATTGGCTGATTCAAACCATTTTACAGTTTAAACTAGGCTGTATGTTTAGATTTTTACAAGCATGTTTTGTATTAGTTCAGAAAAATGTGTACCCACAGAACATTACTTTGGATTTGCTGTTAGGTTTGAAAAGTCAAACACTCTTGCTCTAAGGATTAGAAACATTGTGTGCTGAACTTCTGACCTCTCTGCTCACACCAGTGTTCCATGACCTGTTGCTATGGTAGCAGGCAGAAGTAAAGTTGGGGGTTGGGATCATTTGGAAAGGGTTGAAACTTCCAACCAATAGAAATGTGTGTTTCCAATTGAAAAGAATGTGGGAAAAATATGTGGGAAGCACTGTGATTTGGAGTTAACATGTATATGTGTGAAAAAAGAGAGGGAAACATTGCCATTAACTGGTTCTGGTGAGAGGAGAGAGGTGTACAGCTCAGAGATTGTGTCTCTGATAATCTGCTGTTTGAGTGCCACATTTATTTCTCATCTAACTACTTTTAAAGGTGAGTTATGAATTTGAGAGGGGATGTATGTGGTGCATTTTGATATAAATATTAGAAATGTGATTCTTCTTTTAAAATTGTGTTTCACATTTTGTGTTTTGGGAGATATTTAACTGTCTTGAACTTGTAAGATATTATGGAGTATGTCTTCACCATAAGTTAAGGTGTACTGGTATCACTGAGGAATACTGTTTTGTGCCTAGAATCAAACCATGAGTCTGTGTGCACACAGGCATTGTTGTCAGAGATTTAATTTGTGTTGGTCTGGTTCTGTAAGAATGGCATTCGTAGGAAAGGGGCAGCTTGTTTTTTAGAACTGTGATGGTTTGCATTCAGCAATAAAACAGTATCTCACAAATGGGAGGCAAATGCTAACACATTTGAAATTGATATGGTAGATTTTACTTCCAATCATGCAATGGGTGAGGTTGTTCCTACATGTACAAAACTCCAATTAACCCTTACCACACATGTACTTTTACATATATCACTCCAATGTTTATGCTGTTGTGGAAGCGTCCATGCACAGGTCTATTGTAACTGAAAATACACAGTCTGCAGAAGCAGACTCTTAGCACCCACCCAGCTGCTTATCCTGTACTATCATGCTTAGTATTCACAACTGTGTGGTGTTTCAGATAGCAGTGAGTAACGCTAATACATTCAACATCACCAAGGCTCATTTCCTTTGCTGGAGTGTAGTCAGTCACCCAGGTTACACATGTTCATGGTCTCAAAAAGCTGTTTGGGCATGTGCTCTTTTCTGCTTTTGAAAACTATAATGAAAATGTGTCAGACTGTTAGAGTAATTATCACTTGCTCTACCACAGTAGTAAGTGTGCTTTCAAATTGCTAATCAAATTTCGTTTTCTGCCTAGAAACACACCATGAGTCTGTGTGCACACAGGAATTGTTGTCAGAGATTTAATTCGTGTTACTCTGGTTCTTTTAGAATTGCATTCGTAGGAAAGGGGAAGCTTGTTTTCATGAACTGTGTTGGTTAGCATTCAGCCCAAATTAATATGTCACAAATGAGAGGGCAATGCTAACACATTTGAAATCAACATGGTAGATTTTACTTCCACTCGTGCAATGGGTCATGTATTTCCTACATGTTCACAACTCCTATTAACCCTTACCACACATGTAGTCTTACATACATGTCTCCACTGTTTATGCAGTTGTGCAAGCGTCCATGCAGATCACTCTTGCACCTGACAGTAGACAGTCTCCAGAAGCACACTCTTAGCAGAGAGCAAGCTGTTTCTAATGTACAGTCATGCTTACTATTCAGCACTGTGTGGTGTTTCAGATAGCAGTGAGTAACGCTAATACATTCAACATCACCAAGGCTCATTTCCTTTGCTGGAGTGTAGTACGTCATCCAGGTTACACATGTTCATGGTCTCAAAAAGCTGTTTGGACATGTGCTCTTTTCTGTTTCTGAAAACTATAATGAAAATGTGTCAGACTTAGAGTAATTATCACTTGCTCTACCACAGTAGTAAGTGTGCTTTCAAATTGCAAATCAAATTTCGTTTTCTGCCTAGTATCACACCATGAGTCTGTGCGCACACAGGAATTGTTGTCAGAGATTCAATTCGTGTTACTCTGGTTCTTTTAGAATTGCATTCGTAGGAAAGGGGAAGCTTGTTTTCATGAACTGTGTTAGTTAGCATTCAGCCCAAATTAATATGTCACAAATGAGAGGACAATGCTAACACATTTGAAATCAACATGGTAGATTTTCCTTCCACTCGTGCAATGGGTCATGTAGTTCCTACATGTTCAAAACTCCTATTAACCCTTACCACACATGTAGTCTTACATACATGTCTCCAGTGTTTATACAGTTGTGCAAGCGTCCATGCAGATCTCTCTTGCACCTGACAGTAGACAGTCTCCAGAAGCACACTCTTAGCAGAGAGCAAGCTGTTTCTCCTGTACAGTCATGCTTACTATTCAGCACTGTGTGGTGTTTCAGATAGCAGTGAGTAACGCTAATTCATTCAACATCACCAAGGCTCATTTCCTTTGCTGGAGTGTAGTCAGTCACCCAGGTTACACATGTTCATGGTCTCAAAAAGCTGTTTGGACATGTGCTCTTTTCTGTTTCTGAAAACTATAATGAAAATGTGTCAGACTGTTAGAGTAATTATCACTTGCTCTACCACAGTAGTAAGTGTGCTTTCAAATTGCAAATCAAATTTAGTTTTCTGCCTATTTATTTATTTGGGAATCTTGTATAGCGCACAGATACCCCAACGGGGTGTCCCGGCGCTTATGTGAGAGCTGAAGCTGTGTCTGAACTCAATAGGTATCAACAGAAGAGAAAAGTTTTCAGAGCTCTCCGGAAGGGGAGTTCCTCCTGGATGGTCCGAATGGACAGAATCACACCATGAGTCTGTGTGCACACAGGAATTGTTGTCAGAGATTTAATTCGTGTTACTCTGGTTCTTTTAGAATTGCATTCGTAGGAAAGGGGAAGCTTGTTTTCATGAACTGTGTTGGTTAGCATTCAGCCCAAATTAATATGTCACAAATGAGAGGGCAATGCTAACACATTTGAAATCAACATGGTAGATTTTACTTCCACTCGTGCAATGGGTCATGTAGTTCCTACATGTTCAAAACTCCTATTAACCCTTACCACACATGTAGTCTTACATACATGTCTCCAGTGTTTATGCAGTTGTGCAAGCGTCCATGCAGATCTCTCTTGCACCTGACAGTAGACAGTCTCCAGAAGCACACTCTTAGCAGAGAGCAAGCTGTTTCTCCTGTACAGTCATGCTTACTAATCAGCACTGTGTGGTGTTTCAGATAGGAGTGAGTAACGCTAATACATTCAACATCACCAAGGCTCATTTCCTTTGCTGTAGTGTAGTCACTCACCCAGGTTACACATGGTCATAGTCTCAACTAGCTGTTAGGACATGTGCTCTTTTCTGCTTCTGAAAACTATAAGGAAAATGTGTCAGACTGTTACAGTAATTATCACTTGCAAAAAAACAGTAGTAAATGTGCTTTCAAATTGCAAATCAAATTTCGTTTTCTGTCTAGAATCACACCATGAGTCTCTGTGCACACAGGAATTGTTCTCAGAGATTTAATTCGTGTTGGTTTTATTGTGTTTTTCACTCGTAGGAAAGGGGTAGATAATATTATAAGATTTGAAAAGCACAAAAAAAATATAGTAATATATTTAAATTACATAGAGGTATTTTTTTTAGTTTCTTTCAGGTATTGCTGAACAACAGTGAAATAAATTAAAGATGCCTATAAAATCAAGAAAGAGAAAAGAACAGATATTTATATTTGAAGACAACTGGAGGACCCAAATTAGTTGAAGATCCTCATGTTGGAAAAAAGAAAAAGTCTTCTGGTAAGCAGACTAAGGATTTTTTTAAAAATATCTTCAAAAAAAGAAAAAATTAAAAAAATGTCCCCACTGCAAATAGTGTTTCAAGTAGAAAACAACAGGACAAAAGTGAGAAATTATTAAATGCTAATGTACAATCAGAAGCAATAAAGATTGACTTAAAAAGAAAAACAGCATTTAAAGACATTCGTAGAAAAATGTTTCAGAGAAGAGTGATGTCCAATTTGCTAAAGGATGTGAAAAAATATAAGAAAAAAGCGAAATTTTATAAGAGAAAGAAAGATATTGAATCAATTGTAGCTAAGGCTTTAGAATTAAAGAGAAAAACTATTCATTTTAATTTTGAACAGGATGCGTACATTAGAAAAAATGGTCAATGTAATGAAGTCACAAAGCAAAATGAAAAGAGTAGTGAAAAGAAATAACTTTTGTAAAGTGTTTTTAGGAGAATGGATGCATAGTTCAAGTACTGAACCATTTTTTAATGAAGAGAGTTATCTTCAAAGTAATAGTTTGCTGCATGAAGTTGACACCAGTGGCCGAGCTTATGAAGTGAAAGATGGTTGTATAATGGAAAAGGAGAAAATGGTTCCAAGAAATGAGGAAGAAGTGATAGCTGATGAGGTTATGGGGAGACGTCCTAAAGCCCCAGTGTATACTTGGAATTGTAGTAGTATTTGTACTTTGCGACAGGAATCTATTGATAAATTACGTGAGTTTTTAAGAGAATATAGTAAAAAAAGTGTTAAACAGAAGATTAAGGTGCTTCAAAGACTAGATCCATGCAGAGTGAGAGAGAATACTGGTTTGCAAGGACACTCTCTGGCTTGTCTATCTAGGAAAGTTTGTCAACGTGTTTTTCACCATTTTAGGATGCTGGCAGTTCATCATACTGAAATGAGAAAGTTTGTGAGAAGATTGTATTTTGCTAAAAGTCCAGCACTAAAGTTAAATGAGTTGAATAGGGCTCTGTTCCGTGGAACTGTATCAGATGTTGAGAAGGTTACTGATGAAATTCGGTTTAGTTACTTTGGTCCGGAACAAGAAAGTGCAGGTAATGACACAGTTATTGAGGAAAATGTGGAAGAGAATGTAGAAGCCTCCGTAAGTAAGAAATTTGAAGATCAAATGACAAAATTCGCTATCATCTCTAATGAAAGACCAAATATTACTTGTATTTGTTGCCGGAGAAGCCATTATAAAATCCAAACAAGGAATGTTGATCTCTACAAAAAAAGTGAAGAAGAAGATAATTATAAGTGGAAGGATTTTGCAACATATATATTTCTTGAAAATTGTTTTGATTTGGGTGAAGATCAGCGTATTTGTAAATACTGTTATAACAAGTTAGAAGAAAATAAAATGCCAGCTAGAGCTGTACATAATAATTTAGAATTGGTTGATATTCCTGCTGAACTTTCTGATTTAAATACGAATGAGTCTATACTCATTCAATGTGTTCATCCTTTCCAGACTATATTACGTATGGAGCCCAAAACCGGTAAATTACCTCCTTCAGATTTACAGAGAGGTTTAAAAGGAAGAGTTGTCTATTTGCCGTTGGATTTGAAAAAAAATATGGAAACTATTGATGCAGATACTTTGGAAACTGAACCATTAGTTATTCTGGTTAATGGTGTACCTACAAAGAATAAGAAAATTTGGCAGGAGCTGGTAGATGTACGGAAAGTACAACAAGCAAATTTGTATTTAAAAAAAAATAATAAATGGTATGAAACAATTTATATAGATGAAGATGAAGAAGATTTACTAGCCGACTCAGGAATACCAAGTGGGCAAATTGAAAAAGTGGACAAGTCAAAAGAAGAAGAAATTTATGAACATTTCAGCATACATCCTCTTCATTCAAAAGAAGTTATGGCAAACACTATTGATCTGTTTCAGATGAAAAAAGCCAAAGGAACTCCCGTGAGTGTATGGGAGGAGAGCTTGGAAGCTCGTTGTTTTCCCCAGCTGTTTCCTACAGGAGAAGGTGGATGATACGATGAACGTCCAGTCCAGATTCCTGCTTCTGAGTATCGGACTATAAGATTATATGCAGAAGATCCCAGATTTCGTCAAAGTATTCCTTATTTGTTCCATCCGTTATTTGAAAGTGACTTGTCTGCACTATCTTATGCAGTAAATCACATTTTAAAAAGTGGAGTACATCTACATAATGTGTCTGCTAAGGATTTTATGAACAAAGTGCAGCAGCGAGATGATCATTTGGAATCACAATTGATCAATCTGATGGCTTGTCAGCGTGGGACAAATGAATATTTGTACCGACGCCATGGAGAATTGAAATGTATGTTACGGAATTTAGGAACTCCTACATGGTTCCTTACCCTAAGCTGTGCTGAGTACGCTTGGGATGATCTTCTTGATTTTCTTCGAGAGGCAAATTCAAACATTAAAAACATCGAATACAAGACAGCAGGAGAACTGTGCTCATTGGATCCGGTTAATGTTTGCAGATATTTCAATCATAGATTTGAGGCTATGATGTCCTTCATCTGCAATAAAAAAAATCCACCTCTTGGAGAAGTTGTGGATTTCTTTTGGAGAAAAGAGTACCAAGCAAGAGGTGCTCCTCATATTCATATGCTGTTGTGGATCAAGGATGCCCCAAAATTTGGAACAGATGCTGATGAAACAGTTTTATCTTTCATTGAAGAATATGCAACATGTGCTTTGCCTAAAAGCACAGAAGAGAAAAAGTTAAAAGAGCAAGTTTTACATTTCCAAAGTCATCGGTGTGGAAAATACTGTCGACGGAAGTACAAGAGCAAAGATAAATTCTACCCAAAATGTCGATTTGGATTTCCCAGACCTGTTCTTTCAAAAGGAAGAGTAAACAGTTTTATGTCAGCTGTGCGACATACTATTACAAGAAAATCTCCCAAAAATACGTACAACCTAAGAAGAAAAGAAGAGTCAAAATATATAAATGACTACAACCCAGTCATTTTATCCATGTGGAATGCTAACATGGATATTCAGTATGTGGCAGACAATTCTATTGCTGTTGCTCGGTATGTCACATCGTACATTACTAAATCTGAGAAAACGGAATTGAAGGAAATGTGGGAAGAGATTTCTCACGAGAAAACTGTCAGTAAGAAGCTATACAGTTTCAGTTTAAAGATGTTATTGCATCGAGAAATTGGATCCTACGAATGCTCAGATAGGTTATCATCTGCAAGTCTGTACTCGAAATCAAGAAGAATAATTTGGGTAAGTTTAGGCCTTGCAGCAATGCGAAATCGGGTACTGAAATCTGTTGGAGAAATTGAATATTTGGCCGAGAACGACCCGGAAAGTACAGATATTTTGAAATCAAACATGTTGAACACGTATTAACCAAAAAGAAGTTGTCATCTTGAGAATATGTGTCTCTATGAAGTGCTGCAGAACTACATTTTTTCACGGAAAGCCACAGAAGACATCAAAAATGGAAAATATAAAGTCATTGGTGAGGAAGGGTGTTTGGTGAAGCAAACAAAAGGAAGTTTGATTAATCATAGGAAGCTGAGTTGCGACACTACTGACAAAAAGAAATTTTACTACTTGGCACTTTTACAGCTGTTTAAACCATGGCGTACAGAGGACGAACTACTTGGAGAATTTCAAAGCTATGAGGATTCATTTAATGCATGTAAAGATACGATTGAATGCAGTACTTTCATTAATTATGTCCAAATGTTAAATGAAGAAATTGAACAGGAAGCAACAATTGCAGCTGAAGTAGCTAGAGACAGTTCTCAAGACAGCCAAAGTTCTGGAACGCTCAGTCAAGATCCCCTAGGACAACCAATCGTAGAAAATGAAGTTGCAATAGCCATGAATGAAGTGGAAACGGCTATGAATCAAGCTCAAGAAGATTTAATAGACTTACCAAATGTGGAACAACAACTGAATGAAGAACAACAACAAATTTATGATGAAATCCGAAAAAAAATTGATCACGGATTGTTACATGAAAATAAAGAGTGCACATGCACATCATTTGAACCAATCAGGATGTATGTGAGTGGACAAGCTGGAACTGGAAAAAGTTTCCTAATTAAAGTCATCAGAAGCTACCTACAGCAAAAAACAGATTCAACTTTGTCTTGTGTTGTTACTGCTCCAACTGGGTTAGCAGCATATAACATTAAAGGAATTACCTTACATCGCTTGCTAATGTTACCAGTGGAGCATGAGAACAAAATAGAATATCACAAGCTAACAGGAGAAGCATGCTTCGAAGTTTCAAGAGTGTTGAAGAAGATGCAAGTTCTCATTATTGATGAGGTAAGCATGGTATCAAACTTAATGCTTGCTTTTGTGCATTTAAGAATGCAGCAAATTCTAAAGAGAGACTATGACGTGTTATTTGGTGGAAAACATGTTATAGTTTTTGGGGATCTTCTACAGCTTACTCCAGTTAAAGGACAACCAGTGTTTAATATTGTGACACATAAAGACACGAAGAAGTCATTAGGAAGCATTGGTAATGCGAATATTTGGTCGTTCTTTGAGTACAAAGAACTTACTACCAATATGAGGCAAGCAAATGATGAAGATTATGCAAGTATCCTGAAAGATATCAGAATTGGACTACTCACAGAAGTTGGCAGAAAAGCATTACAGAGTCGATTGTTACATAATTTATTTCCAAAGGAAGAATAGTTGCAGAGAAAATATACAAGAACATTGCAGAAAATAATACTTTAATCTGCTTAATGCCAACACTACGTGAATGCTCGATATTCAATGAGGAACTTTTGAAATTGGAAAAGGAAGAGATTAAGAAAATGGAAGCAGTTGACAAAATTCAGCATGAAGGAATTACTATTACATTAACAGGCAAACTAAAAAATAAATTGGATTCTCTAGAGAAGAACATTTCGAAAACAGCTGGATTAGAAAAAAATCTATATCTCTGCATGAACTGTCGAGTATTTTTAAGGAGAAATTTGGATGTTGAAAAAGGTTTAGTGAATGGAGCTATGGGTAAAGTTGTGGGTTTTGTGAAATACCAGAAAAAAGATGGAATTGAATTTTTAAAAATAAAATGTGATCAGATTGCAGAGATTAAAGAGATTAGTCGTTGTTCAGTCCGTTTTTTGCTTGTAAAAGACTTATATGTACGTAAGAAGCAGTTTCCGTTTTCTCTAGCATATGCTGTAACTATTCACAAGTCTCAAGGATTAACTGTAGATAGTGCTTTTGTAAACATTGGTTCTACTGTGTTCAAAGAAGGTATGGCATATGTTGCTTTGTCACGAGTGAAAACATTATCTGGTTTATTCATGATAGACTTTGATGACTCAAAAGTTAGTGCTGATGCAAATTGTGTAAAGGAGTATAATAGATTAAGAAGAACCTATGCTCCTCATTTAAGTCAGTATCCTGTGTTGGAAAAACGTGTTGTTTCTCGGAAAAGGAGATTTGAGAATATCTGTTATGAGGATGTAGAGAAGAGAAAACAAAAAGAGAGTCATGTGATTGCAAGCAAAAAGAAAAAGGACAATGTTGAACAGATTGTTTGGTGTCATTTTGAAAATAGCTCTGGTGTCAACTGCTACGCTAATGTAGTGCTAAATGTTGTATTTTATCTTGAAAGTTTGCAAGAGCAGATAATAGTAAATCATGAAAAAAGATTGTGTTCTGTGCTAAGTCTCCTTTATGAGAAGCTGAGTATTGATAAAACTAAAATAGAAAGTGCTACTGAAATTAGAAAACTTTTAGATGTATGTTCAGGACGTACACAGTTTACTCAAAATGTTCAGCAAGATGCACAGGAATTCTTGATGTATGTCCTTATGGTACTGGAAGATGAAGGCATAGATGTTGAGAATATGTTCGGTCTCTCTTATAAATGGGAACATACTTGTGAAAACTGTTTCTACACATGCAGCTCTAATGTTGATTCAGAAAGGTTTATCTATTTAACATTGCCAGAGAGTAAATCAGTGAGTTTTAGTAAATTAGTTAAAGATGCCAATCATAGCATGGAATGCTGTGAATGTAAATCTGACATGTTTTCAACGTTACTTTTAAAGAAATACGGAGAGTATGTAATTTTAATGATGCAACGTTGTAGAACTGATGGTTCAAAATTGGACACTTTAATAAAGAAGTTTATAGGACAGCAATTATCAATTTCAGGAAAAACTTTTGTTACAGTTGCAATAATTTTCCATGATGGACCTACTGTAACTTCTGGTCATTACACAGTTTATCTTAAATGTGAAAAAGGCTGGACACTGTGTAATGATTCTCAATTGTTTTTTAAGCAATGTTTGCCTTTTGATTTAGCAAATTCCTATTTAATTTTTCTGAAACCAAAATTTTAGATAGAAATTGCAACATCTGTACAAATCATTTTTGCAATTTTATTGGATTACCATTGGGAATTTCATCAAAAAAGAATTTAAAAATTACCATTTGGCCTAAAGGAAAGGTAACAATTTGTATTGTGGACTTCTTTGACACATATTATGTTGGTGATTATGCTTATGCAACAAAAATTTTCAGGCGATATTTATTGGAAATAGTTATTGTTCTTAGATGATATTTGTAAAGAATATGTTACATTTCTATAAAGGTATGTTTTAGTGAGAAGAGATTCTTGGTTTTTTTTAAACAATCTTTCAGATTGTTATTTTTTTTTGCCCGCTGTTAAGTGATGAATGCAATTGCTTTCACGATTTACAGTGAAATGCAATATTTTCTGAAAACAGCAAAAAAAAGGGCAAAAAATTGTTTTTTAAATATGAAAATATGTGTACTGCATTCTAAAATGTATTATTAAATATTAATACATTTTTCTTTTTTTTCAGATTGAGAAAGAAAATTTAGGAAAAAATAAACCTTTTTTCTAGCAATTTAAATAAACCATTTATTAATAAATAAGTTATTTTGTTGGTCAGGTAAGTGTGAAATTTCTGTATTTATCACACATTTAGTTTCATGCTCCTTTTTTTTCACTTCTCTTCTCTCTGCTTTTCTCATTTCCGTTGTACTCCCTCAAGGACCTTTTAGGGTTAAAACATTTTTTTTTTAAAAAATACGCGTACGGTAAAAAAAATTTTTTTTAAAATTAATTAAAAAATTGTAAAAAAAGTTGTGAGGTAAGGTTGGCTCTTAAAAGAGCCGTTGTGTTAATACAGGGACAGAGGAAAGAAAGAATGGGAATATTAACAAGGACCACAGATGTGCTGGTCTATCTTATTGTTTATTAAGGAAATACTGGACTCCCCAATCGAGGGTTAATGTCCAGAGAAGCAGAAGAGGGTGATGCTCCCTCCGCAGAGGAAGTGCTCGGCTGAGTTGCCGAAGATGTACTCAGCTGAGCTTCTGCGGATGTGCTCGGGTGACTTACTGAAGGGTTTGCTTCAGTATGTCGAGCAAAAGTCCTTGGATGAACATCCCTAAGGTGTCTCAACATAGTGTGATTACCAAAGGAATACTTCTTCCTTGGATTACCTTTAGATAACACACGCTCACAAAGTGAGCAGGTAACTAAAGGAGCATTTACCTTTTTCTGCCCCTCAGGATATGTAAAATACTCCCAAATAAAAGAAGTCTTTTGTTTCCTCCTTCTCTGTCTGATGATGCTGCTGCCCTGCTCACTCTCAGAAGAGGACTGCTGCTCTGCCATTGTATCCCAAAGACATTCAGCTCCTTCTCCTAAGAAATCACAAGCAGTAATGAGGGGAATGGGTGTGGTGTAGGAAGATTCTGGAACTGAAAGTAGTTTAAACCAATCAAAAGTGTTGTTTCTTGATCACATGACCAACCGTACGCGCACGTTAAGCTTACCGAGCGCGTACGGTAAAAGTACGCATGCGCGTACGAAAGACACACGCACGCGCGCATGCGCATTACAGGCACACTCGTTCACTTCCGCGTAACGTGCGTGCGCGCGTGCGCGTAAATGGCATGCGCTTACGCGTCACGTAGGAAGTACGGACGCGTCCGCAAATTGCGTAAGCATGCGCACACGGAGTATAAATATTACATACGCTCACCGTACATAAACCGAAGCGTGCGCTTACGGTAAGCTTACCGTACGCGCACGGTAAAAAAATTTATAAAAAAAAAAAAAAAAAGAGATAAAGGTTTGTTGAAGATATTAACTATGTTAAACAACTATATCTAACGATTTATTTGAAAAAGGTGAATTTTTCTATATTGAAGAATGCATTAAAACCATGAATATATACATAGGTAGCATAGTGTTTAAAGGAAAAAACAAAAAGAAAAAAATGATGTAAAAAACCAAGCAAATTCCATGAAAAAACCATAGGTTTCACACACATTATATTTAGGAATTAGCATTTAAAAACCTTGCAAATTCACTGAAAAAACCATAGGTTTCACACACGTTATAGTTAGGAGTTAGCATTTAAAAAACCTAGCAAATTCACTGAAAAAACCATAGGTTTGACACACGTTATAGTTAGCTGGACATTTCTCTCGTAAAAAACCATTGACATTCCCCCGTTATAGTTAGTTCAGCTAACTATAACTCGCGCACCCGCAATCCACTGCTGATGACGTCACATATTACATCACTCATGACATGGTCAGTAACATCACTCATGACATCACTGATGACATCTCAAATGACATCACTGATGACGTCATCCAGTGAATGTGTCATTTTCTTTAAATTTTCAATATCTTTTATATATATAGGGGAACGCCTGTAAAAGAATGAGTGGGTGTACAAGTGTGTAAAGGGATGATTTTCTGTGTTGCGTAACTGACTTGATAAGTGAGTCGTTTAACTGCATCTTACTTCAGACTAGTGACTAAACTGTATAAATGTTTGTATGTGTCTGTGTGTTGGTGTATAAGTGGCGGCATGGTTTTGTGAATAGCTATATAAGTGTCTATATGAGTTATTGATTGCTTGTCTCAGTATCTGTATGAGTTCCTGAGTGTTTGTGTGGGTAAGGTGTGTGTGACTCTGTGCATAGATGAGTGAGTGGGTGATTCTATGAGTGGATGTTTTTAAAAGTGCATCTGTGATGCACTGTGTGGTTGAGTGAGTGTATGTATGGCTGTGTTATGGATTGAATGTATATCTCAGTGGTACATTTGTGACTAACTACATATGTGAAAGGCAGTATATATGTGTGTAAGAGTATATAAGTGGCTAGATGTAAGAATGTGTGATTGTGACAGTGACTGTATGGATGAGTGTGTGCTTTTGTCAATGATTCTAATTGAGCATAAAAGTGTGATACTATTTTTGTGAGCAAGGGAACTTGAGTGTGTATAACTGCATAGGTGAGTAAATGGCAGTGTGATTATTTGTATGAATGACTAGGTGTAAGAGTACCTCTATGGATTATTGGAAGTGTGTGAGTGTCTATATAGGTGTGTGTATAAATTCATATGATACTTTTTTTATTATGTTGTGACTGTAACTATGAGTGACTTTACAGGTGAGTGTGTGGAGGTGTATGAAGACCTAAAAGTTAATATGTGGGTATGCAGTTATTGGTATTGCATTATTTATGGAAAAGAGAATGGAACTCTTTAATTTTGAGATGGTATATCAAAGGTTTTATAAGGGTGTGAGAAGATGTGGTAATTTATGACATTGATCACGTCATCAGTGATGTCATCAGTGATGTCATTTGAGATGTCATCAGTGATGTCATGAGTGATGTCACTGACCATGTCATGAGTGATGTAATATTTGACGTCATCAGCAGTGGATTGCGGGTGCACGAGTTATAGTTAGCTGAACTAACTATAACGGGGGAATTTCAATGGTTTTTTACAAGAGAAATGTCCAGCTAACTATAACGTGTGTGAAACCTATGGTTTTTTCAGTGAATTTGCTAGGTTTTTTAAATGCTAATTCTTAACTATAACGTGTGTGAAACCTATGGTTTTTTCAGTGAATATATATATATATGCACCAAGGTGTATTGAAGAATGAGTGGGTGTATGAGTGTCTGAATTGATGATTTAGTAGGTGCATGACTGATTGTATAAGTGAGTGACTAAACGTGTCTTACAGAATGCATGGGTTAGTGACTAAACTGTGGGATTGTTTGCATCAGTCTATTTATTTATTTATTTGTGTATTTTGTAAAGCGCACAGCTGCCCCAACGGGGCGTCCCGGCGCTAGAAACTCAGAAAACAGAGAGCAAAGGATATAGCAAGCCTGATTTAAGAAGAAAAAAGATGTGTCTTCAGGGATTTACGAAATGCTGATTCAGTTTGGCAGGTGCGTAAGGCAAGCGGAAGCTTGTTCCAACACTGAGTAGCACGGACCTCAAAGGTTTTTCCACCTGCTCGCGCTCGATTAAATCGTGGGGTGTCCAGGAAGAATAGGGAATTGGAACATAATGTCCTGGAGTTGACATACGGTCGCAAGGTGTTTTTCAAATGGGCTGACCCATTGCCTTTAGATGCTCGAAAGGCCAGCGTCATGGCTTTGAAAACACATCTTTTGGCAATGGGTAGCCAATGCAGTTTACGGAGGTGGGGGGACATATGGTGTCTAGCAGGGACTTTCTCCACAAGCCGTGCGGCGGCGTTTTGGACCGTCTGAAGTTTACGGCAAAGGCCTGCTGTGATACCAAGATAGAGGGCATTGGCGTAATCAAGATGGGATGTTATCAATGCCTGGATCACCGTCTTACGGCAATCCGCTGGTAAGTAATTGATAAGCCGTTTAATGGTCCTGATCTTTGCGAAGCAGGAGGCTGCTACTGTTTGTACCTGGGTGTGAAAACTGAGGTGGCTGTCCCAACGCACTCCTAGGTTTCTAAGCGAGTCTTTGGGGATGGGGGCTTGGCTTAAATCGACTGGCCACCATAGGCTAGGATCCAGGGGGGATGGGGAGTTGAAGAACAGAATCTCCGTTTTACCTGCATTGAGTCGGAGGGAGTTGGCATCCATCCAATTAGAAATGTCTCGAAGGCAGGATTTCAGCGGATCGAAAGCAGAGGCGGGAGGGGTATTGAAAGTGAAGTGTAGCTGAATATCATCGGCATAGGAGGTGGATTTAATCCCAGTCTGGGCGATCAGCTTGGCCAAGGGGGTGAAATAAACATTGAATAGGAGTGGGCTCAGGGAGGAGCCCTGTGGAACTCCCCATTTGAGTGGTCTGGGGGGGGGAAGTGTAGGGAGGGGTGAAAACCTGCTGTGAGCGGTCCGAAAGGTAAGATGAAAACCATTTCAACACAGCGCCACCCACGCCTAAGTCCTCCAGCCTCCCCAGCAGGGTCCTGTGAGAGACGGTGTCAAATGCCGCTGAAAGATCCAGCAGCACTAACACCGCCCTCGACCCCCGGTCAAGCGTCCACCTCACCGAGTCAGCCATTTCAATAAGGGCCGACTCTGTGCTGTGGCCTGACCTGAAGCCATGCTGGGATTCATGGAGGAGCCCATTGGATTCGATGTAATTCGCCAACTGAGAGTGCACCAGCTTCTCCAGGACCTTAGCTGGGGCAGGCAGGAGAGAGATTGGCCTTAAGTTGCTGGGAAGGTCCGGATCCAGATTAGGCTTTTTAAGGATGGGAACCAGAGAGGCAAGTTTCCATTTAGCCGGAAAGCTGCCTGTTCTGAGGGAATCATTCCAAATAAGATTCAAGTGGGGATTAAGTAGAGGTGCAAGTTTTTTGTATTGCTTGGCTGGCCAAGGGTCATTTGGGGAGCCTGATTTACATTTAAGTAGTTCAGCCAGGGACTCTGCCTCAGAGACCGCTGCAAATTCGAGGAAGGTGGGCAGCGATGGCGAGAAAATTGTGAGATCCTCTTCCCGTCCTTCTGTAGTGAAGGTGGGGAAGGAGGAATAGATGGTCTCGATTTTGTCCTCGAAAAATTGTGAGAGTTTATCGCAAAGCGGCTGTGAGGCAGGTTGTGTGCGATTCAACGCGATAGGGTCTGTAAAAGATCTAACTATATTGAAGATCTCCCTAGCGCCATTACTGGCGCGATTGATTCTGGAGGCCAGATAATCCCGTTTATGCTCCTCAATCATACGTCGATATTCTTTGAGGGCTGTTTTATAGGTGATTTTACTATCCCTGTTATAGTTCTGTCTCCAGTGGCGTTCAAGGGATTTACAAGAGGTCTTTTTCTGTCGAAGCTCGTCGGAGTACCAGGGTTCTGAAGGTACAGCCCTGTGAGTTTTGATAGCTTTGAGGGGAGCCAGAGCATCTAAGGCCTGACCGATCCATGCATCCAGGCGGTCAATCTGTAGATCGAGGTCAGGTGACTTGCCTGGTTGGGTGTTTTTTAGGAATTCCAGGAGTGATTCAGGGGTGATTCGACTCCAGTTTCTGCCAGATATTTTGGGGATGATAGCGGGTCTATTGTGGCAGAGAATGCCAATCTCAAAAGGAATGGCGGCGGAGAAAGATCGGCGATTTCGCCCTCACCAGCGCTCGTTTGACTGCGAGAGAGGGTGTCTTCACACAGCAGACGTGTAACAGGTGGGATAAGTAGGATTTCTAAAAATGCAAGGTTTAACTATTTTAAAAACAGTAAAGTGCTCACTCTGGCTAGCTACTCCCGGCTGCGCCTCAGGAGGTTAGTCTATCAGTTGGTGTGAGCAGCTGCATGGGTTGGTAAGTAGCTATATGAGTGACTATATGGTTTATTGATTGGTTGTCTGAGTATCTGCATGGGTGCCTGAGTGTTTGTGTGGGTGGGTGGGGGTGGGTGACTCTGTGCATAGATGTGTGAGTGGGTGATTCACTGGGTGTATCTTTGAAGGGCTATATGGGAGAGTGAGTGTGTGTATGCTAATGTATAAGCAACCCCTTGCTGCCTTGGTGATGAACTAAGTGCCCTTATACGTGAGCCTTTTATGATATATTTTAGCAGGCTTTTATTGTGTAGTATACTGTGTTATGGTAAAACCTTGGGACAAATCATGTATTAAGTATTTGTAAAGTGTAATTTTTTTATGGTTAAATATGCCAAATAAAAATATTCAAATGGATGGATGGAGTGTGTGTGTGGGTGTATTGGTGGATGAATGGATGTCTCAGTGGTATATGTGTGAGTAACTACATATGTGGAAGGCAGTATATGTGAGTGTTGGAGTATGTAACTGACTATATGTGAGAGTGAGTGATTGTGAGAGTGGCTGTATGGATGAGTGTGTGCTTCTATTATTGATTGTATAAGAGAGTAAGTATGTGTTAGTATCGGTATGAATATGTGAGGTGGTGTGTGTATAACTGTATAGGTGAGTAAATAGGAGTGTGATTGATTCTTTGCATGACTGACTAGCTGTGTGAGTAACTCTACGGGTGAGTGGCGGTGTGTAAGTGTCTCTATAGGTGTATGAGTGCATATGAGAGTGCTGTATTGATATGTGACTGCATGTATGAGTGACTGTATGGGTGAATGAGTGGATGTGTGTGTAGACCTCGGAATCAGTGAGTGGGTATGTAGTAACTGGTATTGGTGTGTCTATGGTTTCAAATAAGGTAGTCTGCATTTTAGAGTGAGTGTATCAAAGGTTATATTAGGGTATGAGGAGGTGAATCAGATATCACGTGGATGATGTCATCAGTGATGTCATTTGAGATGTCATCAGTGATGTCATCAGTGATGCCACTGACCATGTCATGAGTGATGTTATATGTGACGCCATCAGCAGTGCATTGCAGGAGCGCGAGTTATAGTCAGCTCAACTAATTATAACGGATGAATTTCTCTGGTTTTGTACGAGTGAAATGTCCAACTAACTGTGTTTTTTTCTGTGAATTTCTAAGGTTTTTCTAATGCTAATTTCTAACTATAACATCCCTGAAACCTATGGTTTTTCAGTGAATTTCTAAGGTTTTATAAATGCTAATTTCTAACTATAATGTCCCTGAAACCTATGGTTTTTTTCAGTTAATTTCTAAGGTTTTTTAAATGCTAATTTCTAACTATGCCTACAGAGGTAGGACATGTGTAGAAAGAGGAAGAACGGCGGAGAAAGAAGCAAGAGAATTGCAGAAAGAGGCAGCAGAAGTCCAGAAAGAGGAAGAAAGGTGTAGAAAGAAGCAAGAGATATGTAGAAGTACCCAACAGAGGTGCAGAAAGAGGCCTTGTTGCAAAGTTATCCTGTGCCCTGGGCACCCCCCAACTTTTTGCTGACTGGTACTGGTGGTAAATGACTCTGACTGACCCTGGGTTCTGCCTAAGCGGACCCAGAGCCAGTGCTATGCTGAAAGACACTTAGAAGACAGTGAAAATACCTACATACACTAGGGTACACTGTGGTTTAGGGTACCCCTGTGATTGGCATGATCTCCCCTTTAAGGCCCTGGTATATAATAGAGTACAGAATAAAGATGGTCGTAGTAGCAATCATTTAGCAAAAACATGAACAAGAACAGGAATAGTTTACAAAATAGCGCAATCCACAATGTGTGACTTTTTGGCTGCCTTAGTCAAGTTTAATACTATTTTCAAACAGGTATTTGAAATGCGATTCAAATTCAAAGCATTATATATTCTGGCAACACAGTTGCTCCAGTATATTAGAAAATACAGTACTCTTAGTGTTTGGGAAGAAGGGAATTAGGTAGGGAGTGGTGGATAAGTGAGAGGAGGACAAGGAAAGGGTATCGTGACATATATACATCATTTATACATGGTGTATGACCTTTCCGGCCTAACATAGGTCAATAGTTCCTGGGTAAACACATCGCTCTAATGTACATGCGTATTTATCAATTGTGGCCTTAGAGTCTGTGTATAAGTAGAGTAGTCTACGTTTCGACCCCTATCACAGAGGGTAAGTTAGTCCTCACGGCGGGGTCTTCATCAGGACAAAATTATCGTGAGCACCTGTGAATAATCAAGAATGGGGATAGGAGAGGCATCTGGGGGCAGCATTAATGCTAGAAAGGAGGGGGTATCTAATACCTACTTGGGATTAACAGCAATATGACTGTGCTGTGCGTTTCGAAAAGGCGAGTCGCTCATACGCAGGAAGGTAGCTGGAGTTAGAGGGAAGAGACAAACGAAAATGTGGTTACAGTTCCCAGAACGTTGTCTTGAGTCGAAACAAGGGGGGCGTGTAATAACACACTCACTTGGGTAGGCAGCATGTGAGGATTGAGCCTCATTCAGCACGGGAATAAATACACGGAGAATCTAAAAACACGGAGGAAAAGAAAATAGGCTAACGTCAAAGCCGGTGTAAGCCAGGTGGCTGAAGAGCAAGAATCTACTGATGTGCAGACAGTGACTGAAGGTTGGGCGCCCCACGTCTAGGTAATATCATTTACATGGTGGTTGTTGGGATGGCGTCAAAAATGGCTGAGGATATTATGCGTGACACAGTAACTAAGCGAGCGGTATTCAACAAGGGCACAAAGTGGTCGCTCCTGTGTAATACATGTGTCTCAATAGTTAAGCAAGTTTAAGTGGCCTTACATACTGTAGTGCACAATAGAGGACGCGTAAGAATTGCAACAGTATGTTATCGGGCAAAGGTGGGATATAATTCAAGTGATTGCGGAGTGTTTAAACGGTATATATTGTGTGCCAGACTGCTGGAAAGATTGTAAGGGTACACACTCGGACAATAAATATATATAAACCTGCATCTAGACTGGGCGCGACCAAACCGCAATGCTGTGTTGACGGGCACGGGTCGGATATTAATCAAATGCGGGCGGGGTTTTTCCCGGACCGCAGAAAAACCCAGTGCGGTTACAAAATCGGGGAATGAATTGGACGTGGCCAGACAAAAACCTTTAACAATTAACATGCGAACTTATGGTGTGGCAAGATCAACTGGTAACGAATAGATCATTTAGTGACAGTCTCAAGAGCACAGATAATGATGTTAAGGACAGGGCTTCAGGTGTGTGCTTACCTCCTTCACAGTCGGTAGATTCTGAGCTAGTTGCGGCTGTCAGTGTGCGCGCTTAAGGATTCATGCTGATGTGGCGTGCGTGCAGCAGTGGGATGCTGTCAAGGGGCTCGTCTGTCATTGGCCAATCAGAGTGTATTGTGGGCTGACATGAGCGATCTTCGTTGCTTCATTCTAAGGGGTGGTGTAAAGAAAGATTTAGGCCCTAGCAGGCGTATAGTGAAAGTTATGTGGGGGCAAAGCGTCCCTGGCTTAGTAGAGGAAGATTCAGATAGAATACCAAAAGGTTATAAAAGTTATTAAACTATAGGGTAGTGTGTGTAGACCTCGATATTCATGGCAAACCCAGTGAACCGAGTATCAGTGTGTGCATACAGTGTCGAGTTGTTTATTATGTAGAAAACACCTAATATATACATAATCATAATGTTTATCCGGTGATGAATTATTAAGTATTAAAAACACACAATGTATACATATTCTGACTAGCTTTTCTCATGTAGAGTATCTTCATGTGTGCACTCGTTATAGCTGAACGAGGGATACACCCAAAGTGATGTTTACATGCTAACACAATATTAATTCAATTGGCATGCACAGATGGAATGATGATTATTCAAAAAACGAGTGTATTTTCCTCCACACTTAAACCAAAAAAAATTAACCGAGTGCAGACTGCAATCTGCATCCCAGTCTTTTCCCTGATAAAGTCACATACTGAATTCCAATAGGAGGGTATATTTGGACATGTCATAAATAGGTGGATGTCGTTTGCCGTTGATAGCATACATCTAGGACAATTATATACCTTACTGGTAATCTTAGTTAACTTTGCAGGTGACCAGTACACTCTGGCGTCGATTCCGATCCTGGAGAAACCGGGTACGAACCGTCGGACGGAGCATTTTCTACGTCCGACTCGTACCCGGTGAAAAAACATTACAAAAATGCAAGTACGATTCGTATGGAAAAACCATTTCCGTACGAATCGTACAAAACACCGACCGACGAAAATATACATACAAATGTGATCCGGGAAAGCGCCGACGTGACGTCGGGACGCATGCAGGCTGCGGTTCACGAACCGACGTCACCCTGCACGGATAAAATTCTCCGCCTGCCAAAAACTGCCGGGAAATCAGGACGACGCGCGCAAGGAGCACCTGTACGCGATGGACAGCCATGGACCCGAACCTACGTGGCATCCCAGCCCTGATAGCAGTCCACCTGCTCTACAGGAACCGACGCAGACGCCGCAGAAGGTCAGAACAACACCCAGGGGCAAAGGGGGGGGCAGGGGCAGGACACAAAACCCCCACCCAAGTCACAAATCATACATGCCCTGGACATACCTGACCTTCAGGGCCTGGTCACTTCGAGGGGGTGGGGGCGTGTCCAGCAACGGAAGTGGATGTAGACGCGAACCGGCAACACAACAAGTCCGGTACGTACCGTACCCACGCCCTAAAAGCGTGGGTACGAGTCGTACCATGCCCAGCCCTACGTCACCCCAATAATGGCGGTACGGCCCGTACCCACGTTCCAAAGGCCTGGGTACGGGCCGTACCCCCACCCGTGTATGTACAGCGCATACCAACACCCCACCCGTGGATGTACGGACCGTACCCACACCCACGTACGTATGGAGCGTACCCCCACCCCAACAGTGTATGTACGGACCGTACCCACACCCGCGTACGTATGGAGCGTACCCCCACCCCAACAGTGTATGTATGGAGCGTACCCAAGAAGAGAACAGAAGTGGGCGCACTCCGTATTTAAACAGTGTAGGTAATTTAACCAAGTAATAGGTGCCAACGAGTATATCCCCCTGAGTTGGGAGGTCAGTAAAAATTAAGTAAGCACACTCCTGGGAGAGGAGGGTGTCACTCGTGGCACTCAGAAAGAGAGTCAAAGTTCTCCTTGTCCATGAGTTTAGTTCCAAGAAATGAAACGGTAATCCAGGGTCAATTGAGTTTATTCGTAACATTCATCAAATGATGTAGAATTATCATCATTCGTATCAAGTCAACTCATTGATCAAACATCCATTGATCAAATGCCCAATGCATTTCGGGCCGTTCAAGCCCTTCATCAGGGGCGGCACTGTGGAGGAAACAAGGAAGCAGGACTCATTGTCGAATCATGCACAATTAAACGAGCATACTAGAGTAAAGCGTGGGTTATGCGAAAGAATGAGGTGAACAATAAAGTTTCCTAAGACATGAATGAAAAAAAAGGCTGAGTACTGGCGAAATTATTCAAGGTGCAACGTGTGTCATGTGCTTACAGACAACGGTGTATACATAACGTCAATATACGGGTGAAGGTAGTACTAAAAGCGGGTGAATACGTGGGTAAAGAAGAAAGTTACTGATAACGAAAGGACGTGCTGTTATCCAAAGTTTGTGAAGCCCAGTGGGTAATAAATTACATAAAGCAATGTTCCGATATCCGTGAAGGTTAGACCCGTTAAACCAAGGGGTAAAGAACAGGTGGGTAAAGAACTGTTGTCGTGAGGTCTTAGCGCGGGTAGTTGGTCGAGCATAAACTTACGGTAGAGTTGTAGAATTGAGATCTCATCACTTAGCGGTGAAACGCTCACGGGTGCTACGGTGATAGTGAAGTTCACGGATCGTAGTCATGTGATAGGGGGGCGTGTTCATTTAAAGGAAGTGAGTGTATGTGTACGTGAACTACATAGATAAACAGAGAAAAGAGACTGGTAGTTCGTCGGAAAGGTGTGCTCGAAGGAGCGGTGGGAGAGTAAATGTAACGTGTGTATACATGAGGTGTAAAAACAGAACAATAAACGATGTGTAATCACATATTTCACACATAAAAGAAACATAATAAACAGTAATGTAATACATGGGAAAGACAAGGTCATCATATCAAGAAGAATAGTTTTCGTGTCAAAGGATTGTAAATTGATGAACAATTAATTCCAGAGGTGATAGTTATATGCAGTCATCTTCTCAACAGTATAGGAGATCGAGTTACAAGTAGCAGCCTAAATCATAACGTTCATTGAGACCCTTAGGCTGGGTGGAATTAAGTTTGTGAATCCAAAAGATTTCTCTCTGTAATAGAAATTTGGTGTTGTCTCGTCCTTTCAATAAAGGAATCTGTTCAAGGATGAGGAAACGGAGTTGACATATGTTATGTTGATGTTGATGAAAATGAGTGGCAATGGGTGATTTGGCCTGTTGAGTTCTTATATTACTTTTGTGTTCGTTTATCCGGATGCGGATTTTTCTTTCAGTTTTTCCCACATCTACCAGGCCACATGGGCATTTCAGTAAGTAAATGACATTTTGGCTATTGCAGGTTGCTGTCACTCTGAGCTTGATGGGGTAACCATATAGCGGGTGTTGGATTGTGGTTCCCTTGATGATACAATTACAATTTCCACAATTGAGACAGGGCAAAGTACCTTTGTAGGAGCTTGTGGTGGAATCTCTGATGTTAGAAAGGATTTGTTTAAAGTTGCGTGATCTTTGATATGCAAATCTTGGAGGTGTCTCAAAGATGTTGTTAAAGTCCGCCTCTGTGCTTAACATGGGCCAGTATCTCAGTATGGTTTTCTTGATGGTGAAACTCTGGGTGGAATATTTGGACACAAATGTCATTCTCTGTGGTGTGGGTGTGGGTCGTTTAGGTTGGAGGAGCGTTTGTCGTGGAGATTTTTCTGTCTTCAACACCGCTTTATCAAGGATGTCGCTTGGATATTTCCGTTGTTTGAATTTGGAAATACACATGTTTTTACTGGATTCATACAGTTCGTTGGTGCTGGAGATCCTTTTTAATCTGAGAAGTTGTGAGTATGGCAGGTGGTTTTTGAGCGATGGCTGATGAAAACTGTGAAAGTGAAGAAGGTTGTTACGATCTGTAGGTTTAGTGTACACTTGTGTAGTGAGGTTTCCTTGTTGGATGGTAATGTCGAGAAAGCTATTTGTAGGATCAGCAAGTATAGGCATGTATGTTCGTGTGTCCTTAACATGTTCATTCACACTTTCTACATAGAAGATCGTATCCATAATTACTAGAGCCCCTCCTTTATCGGCTTGACGTATGGTTATTTCAGACCTGTTTGCTAATGTATTCAAGATTTGTTCTTCTTTTTTGGTGATGTTCTTGAATTTATTTTTGTTGTGATTACCAATCTTTTGAAGCTCCTTTTGAACAATGGTCTCGAAGGCGTCGAGTACTTTGTGACTTGTAGGTGCAGTGTAGGTACTTTTATTTCGAAGTCCTAATAAGGTATTCTGTCTTGGAATGTCTGGCAATTTTAGTGGGAACAAAAGAGGTTCCTTTTTGTAGAGTCAAAGTTTCAAGTTTGGTAAGACAGTCACTGTCTTACCAAACTTGAAACTTTGACTCTACAAAAAGGAACCTCTTTTGTTCCCACTTACCATTCCAATCAACTGGAGACTGAAATCAGCCTCTTTAAATTCATGCGTGTACTCAGACTTAAACACTATTTCAGCAACATCCTAAAATTGCCAGACATTCCAAGACAGAATACCTTATTAGGACTTCGAAATAAAAGTACCTAC
Source organism: Triturus cristatus (assembly GCF_964204655.1). Classification (NCBI taxonomy): domain Eukaryota; kingdom Metazoa; phylum Chordata; class Amphibia; order Caudata; family Salamandridae; genus Triturus; species Triturus cristatus. The sequence goes on from NC_140588.1 coordinate 519,605,142, forward strand.
ACTGCACCTACAAGTCTATGTAGAAAGTGTGAATGAACATGTTAAGGACACACGAACATACATGCCTATACTTGCTGATCCTACAAATAGCTTTCTCGACATTCTCAAAACCATCGTCAACACTGCTCTCGAACAAGGAACCATTTGTGAAGAAGACAAAAAATATCTAATCAAAACCAATCCATCCACTCCCTACATCTACATGCTTCCCAAAATCCATAAGCATGCCACAAAACCTCCCTTCAGACCTATTGTTTCAACTATCAATTCACTCCACGAACCAATTGGAAAATATTTGGACAAACATTTACAGGCCTCAGTACAATCAATGACCACCTACATAAAGGACACCACTGATTTCCTCAACATTCTGGAATCCATCCGTGGGTTGATAACAGCTGATACCATTCTATGTACAATCGACGTCAAATCACTTTACACGTCCATTCCACATGATAAAGGGATTGAAGCCATCAAATCATTTTTGATCAACACAGACAAATCTAATGACCTTAAAGTGTTCCTCATGGAACTAATGCACTTTACCCTCTATCACAGCTATTTTGAATGGTCTGACACTTTTTACATCCAATGTTCAGGTACCTCCATGGGAAATTGCGCTGCCCCATCATACGCGAATCTCTTCATGCATAGATTTGAACTGGACAACATTTTAACTAACAACGACTGGACCGAATATCTGATCCTTTACAAAAGGTACATAAACGACATTTTTCTTCTATGGAATGGTTCAATTCAACAACTTGAATCTCTCATCACCATTCTCAACACTGTCGACCAACGCATCGAATTCACACATCTTACCAACACAGAATCCATAACTTTTTTGGATACTCGCATTACCATCCAACAAGGAAACCTCACTACACAAGTGTACACTAAACCTACAGATCGTAACAACCTTCTTCACTTTCACAGTTTTCATCAGCCATCGCTCAAAAACCACCTGCCATACTCACAACTTCTCAGATTAAAAAGGATCTCCAGCACCAACGAACTGTATGAATCCAGTAAAAACATGTGTATTTCCAAATTCAAACAACGGAAATATCCAAGCGACATCCTTGATAAAGCGGTGTTGAAGACAGAAAAATCTCCACGACAAACGCTCCTCCAACCTAAACGACCCACACCCACACCACAGAGAATGACATTTGTGTCCAAATATTCCACCCAGAGTTTCACCATCAAGAAAACCATACTGAGATACTGGCCCATGTTAAGCACAGAGGCGGACTTTAACAACATCTTTGAGACACCTCCAAGATTTGCATATCAAAGATCACGCAACTTTAAACAAATCCTTTCTAACATCAGAGATTCCACCACAAGCTCCTACAAAGGTACTTTGCCCTGTCTCAATTGTGGAAATTGTAATTGTATCATCAAGGGAACCACAATCCAACACCCGCTATATGGTTACCCCATCAAGCTCAGAGTGACAGCAACCTGCAATAGCCAAAATGTCATTTACTTACTGAAATGCCCATGTGGCCTGGTATATGTGGGAAAAACTGAAAGAAAAATCTGCATCCGGATAAACGAACACAAAAGTAATATAAGAACTCAACAGGCCAAATCACCCATTGCCACTCATTTTCATCAACATCAACATAACATATGTCAACTCCGTTTCCTCATCCTTGAACAGATTCCTTTATTGAAAGGGCGAGACAACAACAAATTTCTATTACAGAGAGAAATCTTTTGGATTCACAAACTTAATTCCACCCAGCCTAAGGGTCTCAATGAACGTTACGATTTAGGCTGCTACTTGTAACTCGATCTCCTATACTGTTGAGAAGATGACTGCATATAACTATCACCTCTGGAATTCATTGTTCATCAATTTACAATCCTTTGACACGATAACTATTCTTCTTGATATGATGACCTTGTCTTTCCCATGTATTACATTACTGTTTATTATGTTTCTTTTATGTGTGACATATGTGATTACACATCGTTTATTGTTCTGTTTTTACACCTCATGTATACACACGTTACATTTACTCTCCCACCGCTCCTTCGAGCACACCTTTCCGACGAACTATCAGTCTCTTTTCTCTGTTTATCTATGTAGTTCACGTACACATACACTCACTTCCTTTAAATGAACACGCCCCCCTATCACATGACTACGATCCGTGAACTTCACTATCACCGTAGCACCCGTGAGCGTTTCACCGCTAAGTGATGAGATCTCAATTCTACAACTCTACCGTAAGTTTATGCTCGACCAACTACCCGCGCTAAGACCTCACGACAACAGTTCTTTACCCACCTGTTCTTTACCCCTTGGTTTAACGGGTCTAACCTTCACGGATATCGGAACATTGCTTTATGTAATTTATTACCCACTGGGCTTCACAAACTTTGGATAACAGCACGTCCTTTCGTTATCAGTAACTTTCTTCTTTACCCACGTATTCACCCGCTTTTAGTACTACCTTCACCCGTATATTGACGTTATGTATACACGGTTGTCTGTAAGCACATGACACACGTTGCACCTTGAATAATTTCGCCAGTACTCAGCCTTTTTTTTCATTCATGTCTTAGGAAACTTTATTGTTCACCTCATTCTTTCGCATAACCCACGCTTTACTCTAGTATGCTCGTTTAATTGTGCATGATTCGACAATGAGTCCTGCTTCCTTGTTTCCTCCACAGTGCCGCCCCTGATGAAGGGCTTGAACGGCCCGAAATGCATTGGGCATTTGATCAATGGATGTTTGATCAATGAGTTGACTTGATACGAATGATGATAATTCTACATCATTTGATGAATGTTACGAATAAACTCAATTGACCCTGGATTACCGTTTCATTTCTTGGAACTAAACTCATGGACAAGGAGAACTTTGACTCTCTTTCTGAGTGCCATGAGTGACACCCTCCTCTCCCAGGAGTGTGCTTACTTAATTTGTATGGAGCGTACCCCCACCCCAACAGTGTATGTATGAAGCGTACCCCCACCCCAACAGTGTATGTACGGACCGTACCCACACCTGCGTACGTATGGAGCGTACCCCCACCCCAACAGTGTATGTATGGAGCGTACCCCCACCCCAACAGTGTATGTACGGACCGTACCCCCACCCGTGTATGCATGGAGCGTACCCAGACCCGTGTATGTTCGGAGCGTACCCCCACCCGTGTATGTACGGACCGTACCCACACCCGCGTACATATGGAGCCTACCCCCACCCCAACAGTGTATATATGGAGCGTACCCCCACCCCAACAGTGTATGTATGGAGCGTACCCCCACCCCAACAGTGTATGTACGGACCGTACCCACACCCACGTACGTATGGAGCGTACCCCCACCCCAACAGTGTATGTATGGAGCGTACCCCCACCCCAACAGTGTATGTACAGACCGTACCCACACCCGCGTACGTATGGAGCGTACCCCCACCCCAACCCCAACAGTGTATGTACGGACCATACCCACACCCACGTACGTATGGCGCGTACCCCCACCCCAACAGTGTATGTATGGAGCGTACCCCCACCCCAACAGTGTATGTACGGACCGTACCCCCACCCGTGTATGCATGCAGCGTACCCAGACCCGCTTCTGTTCGGAGCGTACCCCCACCCGTGTATGTACGGACCGTACCCACACCCGCGTACGTATGGAGCGTACATGGCCAGACACAGGAGGGGTGGGTGCAGAGTCCTCCCAGCAGTGCCCAGACACAGGAGGGGTGTGTGCAGAGTCCTCCCAGCAGTGCCCAGACACAGGAGGGGTGGGTGCCTATCACTCCCAGCAGTGCCCAGACGCAGGAGGGGTGTGTGCAGAGTCCTCCCAGCAGTGCCCAGACACAGGAGGGGTGTGTGCAGAGTCCTCCCAGCAGTGCCCAGACACAGGAGGGGTGGGTGCCTATCACTCCCAGCAGTGCCCAGACGCAGGAGGGGTGTGTGCAGAGTCCTCCCAGCAGTGCCCAGACACAGGAGGGGTGTGTGCAGAGTCCTCCCAGCAGTGCCCAGACACAGGAGGGGTGGGTGCCTATCACTCCCAGCAGTGCCCAGACGCAGGAGGGGTGTGTGCAGAGTCCTCCCAGCAGTGCCCAGACACAGGAGGGGTGGGTGCCTATCACTCCCAGCAGTGCCCAGACGCAGGAGGGGTGTGTGCAGAGTCCTCCCAGCAGTGCCCAGACACAGGAGGGGTGTGTGCAGAGTCCTCCCAGCAGTGCCCAGACACAGGAGGGGTGTGTGCAGAGGCCCCCAGCAGTGCCCATGGAAAGAAAAAGGGTGGAGTACCCACAGATCCAATGGCCACAATTGTCAGTCAGGTGCACAAAGACCCTGCAGTACATGTAACACATGTGTGCGAGGCTGGGAGTACACACATGCATACTGCCTAAAAGGGAACATGTCCACATGAAGTCATGTCAACTGACTACATACACAAGTACAGTGATCACCAAGGATGCCACGAATGATGCAGGTGGAGACATAGCTCTGCATGCATGGCCAAAGTTGAAGGGGTCCGTCACACACCCAGCTAATGTAGACACAGCTCAGCACAACATATTGGAAACACCCTGCAGGGAAGATGTCAGGGTACACAGAGGAAGGAACACACCCTGGGACAATTTCAACATGCAGTAACTGCTTACATGAACAAAGAAACTTAGCTAACACCTTGTGATGGCACACAGTTACCAGGGTCCCCCCTATGACCAGCACACTACTACATTTCCCACACACCCAACACATGATCACCACCCAAAATCATGTAGCAGCCCCACCAACCCACCAACAGCAATACCAGAAAAGCAGTAGTGTTCTAAGGAAAACAAATGGTTTTATTCAGCATGATCAAAAAATGTTTGTTTGGATAAAGTTCAATATTTACAAAGCCCATAGGGCAGTCCATAAGTCACAGCTGGATGGGGGACACAGTGGGACGTGTGTCCCCTAGCTTGCCTGCACAGTTCAGACCACCCTGTCTTCCACAGGGGGGGCATCATGTGGGGGGAAGGACCAGGCACCACAGGGACAGGAGGGGCAAGGGCAGGCGTTGTGGGTGCAGGGATGGAGGACTCCACCACAGGGGTGGGGCAGCGCCAAAGGAGGTGGTGAGGATGGCGCTGCACACGTCAGCAAGGTCCCCCAGCGTCTCCCCTGCACCCGAAGGAACCACAGGCCCCAAGGAGGGGGGGAGGAGGAATGGGTCGCAGCACCACTGGGGGAGGGTGTGGACAGGGGGGGGCACTCAACTACCCTGACCGGGGACTCCTTTGCCCGCTTGCGGGGTGGTGTCACTGTTGGGCTCAGGGACAGAGCGGCCATGAAGGAATCTTTGCTGGATTCGTGGCCAGGAGAGCTGAGGGGAGTGGATTTGGAGGGAGTGGATTTTGCGGAATGCGGACTCCCACTCTGGCTGCATGACTTACGTTTGCCCCCCGACCCAGTGGGTGTGCCTACCTCACCCTGTGTGTGTGTGCCAGGAGGTGTGCGCTTGCCCTGCCCTGCTGGTGTGGTGCCTCTGTCGGGTGGGGTGCGTGCATGCTGACGTCTGGGTGTACGTGGGACAGGCATGGGAGTGGGAAGTGTGGATGGGGCAGGGGTAGGGGGTGGGACGTAGCGCTGCAGGAGACCCACTGCTGCAGTCAGTGTCGAGTCTATGGACCTCAGCAAGTTGCGTTGGTCAGACTGCGCGGCTGAAATGCCCTCCAAGTATGCCTCCATCTGGTTGAGCACTCAGCTGTGGCCATGGAGGACATTAAGCGTCACAGTCTGACCAACCCGCAACTGCCGCAGGATGTCCACAGACTCGGCATTGGTGGCAGCAGTGGAGACAGGGGCAGGGGGTGCGGTGCCTGGCAAGAAGGAGACACGTGGTGACCGAGCACGGCGGGAAGGGACACGAGCAAGTGGGAGGCCGGTGATCGGAATGGGGGAGCGGGTAGTGATGGAGTGCTGGTGTCAGCTGTGGGACCAGCCTCCGCCCCCTCGGAGTGCTCAGCCTCGGACCCGTCTGCGTCATAGTCGGTGGTGGTTTGACTGGACAGGTCCTCCGCTGCACTCCCGTCGGCCTCCGTGCCACTCGATGTGCCAGACAACTCTGCACTGCTGGCACTGGTGCTCGCTCCCTCCACACGGTCCGTGCCAGTGTCTCCCTCGGTGTCCCCCGACGATGCTGTGGGCAAGGTGAAGAGACAGGAAATAATCAGACACCTGTATACATATGTCACATGAGTCAAATCCACATAGGTCACAGTGCATAGCCTGAAAAGCAACATGAGTAACATCTACAATACAAGGTACATATGTAGGCCCTGCAACACACAGTTGGTTGACCCACCATGCCACTGACCAACTATGGAGAGCATGACACAAAAGCAAATAACATGATATGGATTAGGACAGCACAGCATCTGCAGCACACTGCGTTGGCGTAAAAAGGGATGAGCAGGAACCATGTCTATTAACAGTAGGCACATGCTGCAAAGGTAATACTTAAAAACATGCCCAACATTAATGGGTCACTGCACCTTGAGTGTATGTCCAGACAAACATCACACACTGGCCAGACCTAGCAAGGAGACTCCAGGTATAGACATGTAGGCCTTGCCCGCACCAACCACCCCCTACATGAGACAATTTTTTGAGACACAGGAAGCACTTACATCTCTTAGTCTGGAATAAAAACACATGGCCTGCAAGAAATCCTGATTGGACACAAAATACCCCTGGTGCGCCGGTACAAATACATCATCTACAAATGGCCATCATCAGATCATTTTACCAAGACACACAGGCACTGGCCCCCGTGAGTATGAACAAGGGACATTTGGTCAGCCTGTACAGTGGACACATGTAGCAGAGTTTACGTAAATACAAATGGTGCCAGGGTACAATGGCACAGAGCACAACCTATGCTGTAGACACAGAGATTGTCGACATTTTTGGATTACACACATGATACCTAGGAAAAGATGCCCCAGGGGACAGTAGTGGCCACACTACTCCATGGTCCTGAATGGTAATGACTGCAACACAAGCCACCATCCCTGCACTCTGCATATCTCACACTCATGCACATCATGTCACAGGCCACAACATAGGACATGCATGCTGTAAAGCAATACACTTTTGAGACACACTCCTATGTCTGGACTCAGCATCAGTGACAACTGACATGGGCCCCACAAGTACTGAACTGGACAGGGCACAGGCAAGGTCCCAAAACCTGTTACACACCACCCCCACACATGATGCTGCAAGCATTGGGCACATCGATAAACTGGCAGCCTAGATAACCTTGTGCAAGTGTGACTACACACAGACCAGGGTACACATGGCAAGGAGGGAAAGGGAGGAAGGACAGCACCGCTACACTTTGAGGACCAGGAACTGCACTGCACATGTAAACCCTGGCAGTGTATCCATGCAACTGTGCACTTACAAATGCTGGTGACACACAACAAACACACATGTACCTACCCCCTTCTTGCTGCTGCTTTTCCCGTAAGCGCCTGTCCATGTCAGGGAAGACGACCGCCAGCACACGCTTGTGGATGTGGGTCAGACGGCGGCGCCCATGGTTCTTTTGGCTCACAGGTGAGTCCCCCAGCAGGACCCGTGCGATCCTCCGTGTCCAGCACCGGATATCCTGCCAGCGTTTCCTCACCTGGGCTAGGCGCCGCTTCCGACCATCCGTCTGCCACACGGCACTGACGGCGTCCTTCCAGATCTGCTCCTTGGCACAGGCGCCTACCTGTGAAGATGAAAAAGTGAGACAACATCAATACACCTGCGACATGTCACAGAGACACACATTAGGACAATTTGGCTGGTCTTAACAGGGCATAGAATGCATCAAACTCATTACACCTGTGTCATAGGGACATTTTCCTCTGTGGAAGGCAAAATGCACTAGGTGGCATCGTAGAGTACACAGGTGGCATGAAGGGTCCGACACAATCAATCATCCAGGATCACACTGTGCATCACAAGCGACACCAGGATCATGTGCAGCACCTCAAAGCAGTCACATGCCACAGGCCACTGAGGCGCCCTCAGCAGAGTACACAGACACACACAGCCACAGGACAATCACCTGCCATTGCCGACTGCAGCTACACACCTCACTCTGCACATGTGCCACTAGACTGGGGGGTGTCACAGGTGTGGGGCTGGCCCATCACCGCAGACACACAGCACTGCTCCCTGCTCACATCAGATGGGCAGGGTATATCCATCCCTCATGCAGCTGGGGTGCTACACTCCACATATGCACTCACCCACATGACAGGGGACTTACACACACACACCAATGTCCAGGGGACAAACACATCATTTGTACACTCTCAGCACAGGTACACTAAACAAACACACATCTGTGGGTACTGCCACCTGTCACACTGGGGGGACCACAGATTCACATAAGGACGGTAGTAACAATATTCCCAGGAGGATTAGACAGGCAGAATGTGTAATGCCACATGCAGTGATTGTCACAGTACAAACAATGCAAGTGAGGAGAGCAGACATGCACCACAGCATGCTCTGGCTGGGAGACATTAGGCATTCCCCCACCCGGGACCCACCCTACAGTACATTGCATGTGTGTTACACCTGGACACAATGGCAGAAGTCACAGTCACAAAAAAGGGGCACAGTCTTTGCTAGTGGACTCAGCACTCACCTGAACCCCTGGTCGACCATACAGCATGGGGTACTGTGGGAGGATCACATCCAGCAGGGCTTGGTTCTCCTCGTGGGTGAAAGGCTGGGCCCTCTCCACAGACCTGGACATGGTGCCAGAGGATTCACGAGCAGCAGCAGTGTTGTGGAATCAAAGGTTGTGCAGGCAAGTGCTCTCTCATGGGACCTGGCTGCCTTATATCTGCCTTGCTGCCCTGTTTCATTCACAGGAGTACAGAGTGATTGGTCACTCACATTTGCATCCTATGTTTCCTCCAATCCCTTTAAACCTACCACAGTCATCGCCTTTGCATTTTTTTTATTGAGCATGATGTCAACTCAACAACCACTTTGCCACAAAGTAGATTCTTTCAAACCGACTTTAGCTGGGCACCTGATGAAAAAAATTTAAACTTTAAACTCTGTCTCCATGACAACCAGCATGCATGTAGGGCTTTATACTTGTCCCTCATGTGTCCCCTATGTAATTTGGACATTCACACACAGGTACGGTGAGTTCCAGGGCCCTAGGGCACCCCAAATGCATAGAAACGGCCCGTACACACGCGTGTACGGGGCGTATCACAATGGGTACGCATACGCGAGCAAACCCATAGTGAAACGGCCCGTACACGCGTGTGTACGGGGCGTATCACTATGGGTACGCATACGCGAGCACACCCATAGTGAAACGGCCCGTACACGCGTGTGTACGAGGCGTATCACTATGGGTACGCATACGCGAGCACACCCATAGTGAAACGGGCCGTACACGCGCGTGTACGAGCCGTTTCACTATGGGTTTGCTCGCGTATGCGTACCCATAGTGATACGCCCCGTACACACGTATGTACACTCCGTATCACTTTGGGTAGGCCTACGGCAGCACTCCCATATTGATGGGGAACGTACACACGCCCTCAGAGCGCATGTACGGTGCATTTCACACCTGACAGTGGTGACAGGCAGCACACAGAAAGGAATAGAGCTGACATACTTGTCCAAGGCAGGACATCAAGGCATTGTCTGTGCAGTACTACATGTGTGGGGCACAGGTGTGTCAGGCTGTAATGTGGCACATTACTCCTGAGTTGTGAAGGCAATAGATGTATGATGAGATGTGTACAGATGTCATGTGTGATGGTGGACTATGTGCCAGACATCCCCTTCACTCCTTTGACATGTGTGCATGTAGTACAGAACACTTGTGAAAAGCGTCACTGTCATGGCACAGTCAACAACACACGCAACTGTCCCCTGATGCCAGCTACAGGGGTTTTCACACCTGACATGTGACTACCCGCGTTGCACGATGTGACTATGTCATGTATGTGTCGTGTGTTCCCATTAGCTTGCTGTAGGTGTTTGGTCAAATGCATCTGCAGTTGCTGCAACCAACATGTGTCTGTGTGTAGATGGCCATGGCACAGTGTTACGCATACCAGGCCACATGTGGAATCCGACGTAAGGTGTGTATGTATACATCGACACGGAGTTTCAAAACAAGGACATATCTGCATACTCTCAATGTATGTGTGATCATTCTAGACATGTAATCCTTCATGGCAAGGTGTGTGGTCTGTCCTTTTTCTATTACATGTGACCTGTGCCTCTAGTGTTCCGCAACCTGTCTGTACAATAAACATCCTTCCTCTGCACATATTTGGTTGTCTGTAACTCCTGTAATGCGTCTGCCTGCTCACTTACACTGGCCCACAGCTAGTTTCATGGCATGGCATAATGAGGTTGAGAATCAACGTTTGGAGCTGTCTCTTGGTAGGAGTGTCACATGGCTGGCATACGTGTCCAGGGCATATTGCACGGGCCTGACTCTGTATGTAGCATATGTGTATTGCCTGTTGACCATGTGCTCAGTACATTGACATTGGTGGTGTACTGTACTCACTCTTCGTTGTCCCTTCTAATTCACTGCAGGGCTCCGCCTCTCCCTCGAGCAATTCCGGACTTGGCTGACATGCGGGAAAATGACTGTATACGCCGCTACCGCTTCCCCCAACGTTTGATTGTGGACTTGACGACACGGCTGGCAGCACACCTCCAACCGCTACACAGGTATCCTGGTGCACTGACACCCAAGATGAAGGTGATGGCAGCCCTACATTTCTTGGCCACGGGTACCTTTCAACATACCATTGCCCATGTCGGTGGGATGTCCCAAACCATGTTAAGCCGTGTTCAGCATGATTTTTTAGAGGCCATGTTGGAGCATCTTGATGAGTTCATTAAATTCCCAACTCCTGAGCAGTTGACAGCTGTCAAGCGTGAGTTCTATGCCATGGGAGGGATGCCCCATGTCATTGGGTCCATAGATGGAACACATGTGGCTTTGGTACCACCACAGGCACAGGAGGTAGCCTTCCGTAACCGCAAGCATTTACCACTCCATTAATGCCCTTGCGGTGTGTCTTTCATGTCTGTGCTCGTTTCCCAGGATCAGCACACGATGCGTACATCATGAGGCATAGCAGGGTGCCTGAAATGATGCTGCAGCTGCGCAACGAACGGGCATGTATTGTTTGTGGGTATACTCTGCCAGTCCTGTATTTAACCTCATCTTCCTGTCTTACTGCTTCTCCTGACCCACTCTTGTCCATGATGTTTCCATGTAGGGGACGCTGGCTATCCCAACATGCCATGGCTGATCACGCCTCTCCGCAACCCCCGCACAGCTGCCGATCACCGCTACAACAACGCCCATGGGCGGACCAGGCGAGTGATAGAGAGGATGTTTGGCCTCCTGAAGAGCCAATTCCGTTGCCTCCACAAGACCGGTGGCGTACTCCCATATGCACCGGTGAAGGTCTGCAAGATATTCCTCGTGTGCTGCATGCTGCACAACATGGCAGTGGAGAAAGCTGTGCCACTCATCCTGGATCCAGATGAGCAGGACCATCCACCCATGGAGGATGAAGGGCTTGGGCACGAGGCAAGTGATGTGGAGGAGGAGGAGGCGGTAGAGGACATGCGGGGTCGGCTCATACGCAACTTCTTTGCTTAGTGGTGAGTTCCAGTGTCTGAGTGTGCACGCATTTGGCTGTGTGTGGCATGTGTTGCAATGTGTGTGTCCATCTGCATGTCTTCCAAGTGAGTCAGAGGTGTGTTTGGATGTGTCACTCGAGTGATGGTGCAATAGAAGAATGTTTTTCCTGAGTCATCATTGTCACCTCGCATGTTGACAACCTAATACGTGTCGAGTACATGCACATGCATGCGGATGTGCTTCTTTTGGTTGACTTCTGGTGTGTCTCCCATCCACAGGTACTTGCGCATGCTGTCTACTGGTGGCATTGTTGTGCTCCTGCTATTCCTCATGAACACAGCAACATGTGCTGAATCAGCGTGACATGCACGGACAAGTTCGAAAATCTCCTTCGGGTAAGGGATGCAGCACGGCTTTTTGGGAGTGGTATTTGTTTTGAATGTGTGTGCACTGCTCCTGTTCATGTTTGGATACTTCACATACATGTAGATTCACCATGGGGCACATGACCTGGAGCAGAATTCACCTGAATTGATGGTCAGACTTGGTGACAGTCATCTGTAATGGGATTGTGATGGAGCCATCAATGTGTGTAACACTGGCCTCGGAAACATACGGGTTGCACCGGGTTGACATGGTGTGTGAATTCCCCATTAGGGGCTCAATGGTGTATAGCAGGCTCTCCGTGAGCAGCAGGGGGTGTTTAGCTGTAATCCGTCACTTGTGTGCCAGTGCCATGGATTTCCAGCATCTGTGGTGGTAAGGGGGGTGCCAGTGTTGGTCCCACATGTTCATCCACATGACCTGTGTATGTGTTGACAGAGTTGCATTAGCATTCCGACACACATGAGTAATAAAGGTGTCCCTCTGCCTCCAAGGTGCCTCATCTCTGTCAATGGTGGTCTGTTGCCACTGTGCATGCGGCATGTCTGGCATTGTTCTCAGAGTTGGTGCATATGAGTCTATGTGCAGAGTAGCAAGATGCAAGCTGTTTGTCAGGGATTAGATTCTGTATTGTTCATGATGTCCATGGCTATGTAGGTTTTGTGGCATGTCAGTCTCCACGACGGCCACTGTGCCGCATGTGAATCCATTGTGTGTGTGTGTGTGCCATGTTGAACCAGACATTCCTTCCTTGACATACACCTTTTGCAGGGTTCCTTCCTGAGATCCTTGTCTTTGTGTGCTACTTGTGGCATTGTTTCCTTGACATGGCGCATGCTGCTGCAGGCCCTGCTGCAAGGGCACCCAGTGTCCACGCAAACGAGCTGGTGTTCATCATGGATTGCTTGCTGACATGTGCTATGCTGATCAGCAACATCTGTGCCTCATGCGGCAGCACACTCTGCATTATGCACATGATCCCCAGTTCCATCCACCTCAAGGCAAGAGGGAGACCATCCCCCAGGTCAACTATGACATCCATGTCTACTCCTACCCTGCACTCTACGGACATGTGCGTTAGAAATCCCATGATACTTGTCCACATCCAGGGTGCATCTGCACAGCTCTGCTACTACATCCGGCGACCAGGCCACATCAACGTCCAACAGAGATGGGGGGAGTGGATCACTGCCAGCTGCAGGATGACCTTCTCCATCCACGCACACACTCAGGATGCAGCCCACACCCACAACACAACCTTGTGGCACTGTGACCCAACACCCAATTGTGCCATCTCCATGCATCCAACCTTGGCTGGCCCACCATTCTCCACATCCACCTGACTCAAGCATGCAGGACATGGTCCTGCCACGTGTCTACACATACCTGGGACTCCCACCCCAGGACACTCCACATGATCCCTGACCTCTGCGCATGACTGTTGCTCTTCTAAATAGGTCTGTGGGCACAGTTGTGAGGGCACCCCCTCAGCTGGTTGGGCCCATCACGGGTGAATATGGTGCTCCATGTCTGTCTTGGATGGTACGTTGTGACCCATGTGTGTCCTGTGCCAGACTCAGTCCCCAGGGTATGGATGTTTGGAGTTAATTCAGTAATCAGGCATGGTTTGACTTTACAACACAGACATGTAGTGGAATAATGCAAAATGACGGCATCATCTTGTGATTGTGATGAATTTTATTAATGCTGGGGTACGTGTTTGAGGGGGTGACAGGAGGTGCTTGGCGGGAGTGTAGAATCCAAAATTCACAGGGGGAGTTGGTGTCCTTGCCATTGACAGTCATCAGAGTCTGTGCCACAGTCTTTGTCAACATTGGTCAGACAGTGACCAGCAAGGCCATGTGGCAGAGAATGTCCTTTGCTGCTGTGCTGCTGTTGGGCCAGAGGGTCAGGTGCCAGGCCAGGTGACCTGGGAGATGGTGATGTTCCGCTGACTCTCACGGTCTTTTTTGTGGACGACCCACCATCCTGCGGGGACCCTCAGACGCTTGCCTTGACGATGCAAGGGACGCTCCATCAGATGTATCCTCCTCCTCCTCCCTCCCTGGGTCTGGTGCTGCTCTACGCCTGGTGGCGCAGGGAGGGTTTGCCAGGCTTTGGGTGATCTGATGAAGGGATTGGCTCACGTCCCTGTGCACCGCCAAGAGCTCTGCAAGTCTTGCCGCCATCCTGGCATGATGCTCAACCTGCAGGGCCTTCATCTCATTGAGGGTCTCCACTACCTGGGCGATGCCTCTGGAGTCACGCCGGTATGCGTCCAGGATGGTTCTGACGTGTGCCATAGCCGGGTCCTGAGCCAACTGTTCAGGTTCCCGCCTCCGCCGTCCTCCACTCCCACCACCCCTGCCCACTTGCGCCTGGCCTGCCGTTGTGGGCACATCGGGTCTCCGGGACCCATGAGGGATGGCATTTGCGGTGTCGCCTGCCTCCTCCTGGGTGCCCGGAGAACCTTGTCCCTCCTGGACAGACTGGCTGCGTTGTTGTGTGCGGGCAGGGCTCCTGGGTGTCTCCTGGGATGTGGCAGGAATGGGGGTGGTGGTTGGCACAGTTGTACCTGATGCAGGTGCTGCAGGTGGTTGGACACCAGAGGGGCCAGGTTGGTCTGGGTCATCCACGGAGTGGTGAGAGTCGTCGCTGCTTGTGGGGTCCTCTTCACGCAGAGCCTGGTCCTGTGAGTCTTCCCAGTGTGAGAGAGACAGTGTTAATTGTGTTACATGCGACATCCATGTTTCATTCATTTTTGATTTGGCACAGTTCCTCTGGGTGGTTGGATTTGGCTAGCATTCCTCACACAGTGCACTTGTGCATGGGTATGTCCCTTGGACACAGCTTTCGACACTTTACCTATGTGTGACACAGTCTTAGTTGATGCATCTTTTGTGAACGCAGTCAGCAGTGTAGTGAGCGGGCGTAGCAAGCCATGCAGAGCCGCCTTACGTGTTGAACTGTACGTGGACAAATGGTGTTTATTCCATGCTATATGAGAATGCAGGTAGGTAACTTAACAATTTGTGACAGGGTTCTGACGAACACAGTGGGTAGGTATACTGGGTGTAAGGTTCTGTTTGTGCCTGCAGCACGGAGGTACTCGTGCACAGATTGACACATGGCCTAGTGTTTATCAAAGGTTGAAGGGGGGGTTAAGGCACTGCCAAACCTTGTCTACATGCACACAGTCCACCTGCTGACGAGCGGACATGGCCACACCACCCAAGGGTGATTTGGTCTCCCTCTATCTCCCTCTCTCCCTCCCTCTGTCAGCCTCCTCCCTCTGTCCGTCTCCCTCTCTCCCTCCCTCTATCAGCCTCCTCCCTCTGTCCGTCTCCCTCTGTCTCCCTTTCTCCCTCCCTCTGTCAGCCTCCTCCCTCTGTCCGTCTCCCTTTCTCCCTCCCTCTATCAGCCTCCTCCCTCTGTCCGTCTCCCTCTATCTCCCTCCCTCTGTCAGCCTCCTCCCTCTGTCCGTCTCCCTTTCTCCCTCCCTCTGTCAGCCTCCTCCCACTGTCCGTCTCCCTCTATCTCCCTTTCTCCCTCCCTCTGTCAGCCTCCTCCCTCTGTCCGTCTCCCTCTGTCTCCCTTTCTCCCTCCCTCTGTCAGCCTCCTCCCACTGTCCGTCTCCCTCTGTCTCCCTTTCTCCCTCCCTCTGTCAGCCTCCTCCCACTGTCCGTCTCCCTCTGTCTCCCTTTCTCCCTCCCTCTGTCAGCCTCCTCCCTCTGTCCATCTCCCTTTCTCCCTCCCTCTATCAGCCTCCCCCCTCTGTCCATCTCCCTCTATCTCCCTTTCTCCCTCCCTCTATCAGCCTCCTCCCTCTGTCCGTCTCCCTCTATCTCCCTTTCTCCCTCCCTCTATCAGCCTCCTCCCTCTGTCCGTCTCCCTCTATCTCCCTTTCTCCCTCCCTCTATCAGCCTCCTCCCTCTGTCCGTCTCCCTTTCTCCCTCCCTCTATCAGCCTCCCCCCTCTGTCCGTCTCCCTCTATCTCCCTTTCTCCCTCCCTCTATCAGCCTCCTCCCTCCCTCTGTCTGTCTCCCTGTGTCCACCTCTGTCTCTGTCCCACTCTCTGCCCCTCTCCCTCCCTCTGTGTGTCACCCTCTGTCACCTCAGCCCAGCTTCCTGGGCACACACAGTTTGCAGGTCTTGCAAAGGCCATTGGCTTGTTCATGTGGGTTTGTTTCTTCTCTGCGGGCACCCATTGGGCAGAGTGTCTGAGTCTGCGCTGCTGCTGTGGCGGTGTGTGCTGACACTCTTTCAGTGTGCTGCGTCTTCATTGGGTGCTGTTATGTGCAAATTGTGCCTTCATACCCATGTCGTCCTGCAACGCGGCCACCATTAATAGGCAAAACAGTACTGTGTGGGGACACACTGTTTGTATGGCTGTGCCCTTAGCCATATGGGCTGAGGGCATTGTTGTGTGCTTCAGAGTTGCTCTATGTTGGTTTTGAGGCCCACCCTCCCGGCATCAGGGACATCCTGTCTTGTGTTGGTGTTTTGTGTGGCCTGTGACTTGGCATGGCCTTGCTTGGGGCATGGGGCATGGAGGCGCTAGTGCATGTGTGTTTTTGGAGTGTGGTTGTGTCCGGTGCTGGCTTTGGGGGGGTTGCGTGCATGATTGGTATTTGGGTTGTATATGGCGTTCCCCCCATGTGAGGTGAGTTGTTTGTGTACTCACCAGGCTCTCGGACTCCTTCTAGTCCGTCTACTATCAACGGCGGCAGCGTGGCCATCACCTTCTCCTCCCAGGGATGGTAGTGTACCGGTCTGCGGGGCGGCCCTCCTCCAGTGATGTTGGCCTGGTTGTGCTCGTCCGTCATTTTGCGGCGGACCGTCCTCCGCAGATCATACCACCTGGCTTGGCACTCATGCCTGGTCCTTCTGGTGGCCCCAACAGCATTCACGGAATTGACTATCCTCTCCCACATGGCAGTTTTTTCGGCTATGCTGGTCTGTCTGACCAATGTTCCAAAGAGCCGTCGACAAGGGACTCCAGCTCGTCCTTTGTGAACTTTGGATTCTTGTTGGTGGGCATGGTGTGGGGTGTGGGTGTGGATGGTTGTGGGGGTGGGGGTGTGGATGGGTGTGGGTGTGGATGGTTGTGGGTGTGCAGGTGTGTGTGTGTGAATGTGATGAGGGTGTGTTTGTGATGGTGGTTGTGTGAAGGAGTGCAAGTGTAAGGTGTATTGATGGTTGAAGTATGGTGCAGTGCGTTGTCTGTGGGGTCTGGCAGCAGTGGATCTGTTGCAAAGGATCATGGTTTGTGTGGCTGTGTTTGAACTTTGGGTGGGTGTGTTATAAGGAGTGGTAGTGGTTTGGGCCTCTGTTTATCTGTTTGTCAGTTGCAGGTCAGTGTATAGGATGTATTTGGCCTTGTTGGATATGTTTTGTGGTGTTGTGTGCCTCGGATTGACTCTCCTTGTGTTTTTTTGGTTTGTCTTGGTTCAGTAGGAGTGTTTTTTGCGTCTGTACGGTGCGTACATGGGCCATGTTGTTGTACAGTGCTGTCCTTTGCTATGGCTTAGTACGACTCGTACATGCCTGATGTTGGGTGAGGGTGCTGGTGTGTGGGCCTGGGGTAGGGTGCGTACGAACACGGGCAGGGTGTTGGTCCGCACCGTCCATCGGTGGTGGTGTTTCGCACGGTACATACAAGGGGGGCTGGGTGTAGGGTCCGTACATACACGGGTGGGGAGTTGGTACGCTCCATTCATACACGGGTGGGGGTACGGTCCGTACATACACTGGTGGGGTGGGGGTACGCTCCATTCATACACGTGTGGGGGTACGGTCCGTACATATACTGGTGGGGGGGTACGGTCCGTACATACACTGGTGGGGTGGGGGTACGGTCCGTACATACACTGGTGGGGTGGGGGTACGGTCCGTACATACACTGGTGGGGTGGGGGTACGCTCCATTCATACACGGGTGGGGGTACGGTCCGTACATACACGGGTGGGGTGGGGGTACGCTTCATTCATACACGGGTGGGGGTACGGTCCGTACATTCACTGGTGAGGTGGGGGTACGGTCCGTACATACACGGGTGGGGTGTTGGTACGCTCCATGCATACATGGGTGGGGGTATGGTCCGTACATACACTGGTGGGGTGGGGGTACGCTCCATTCATACACGGGTGGGGGTACTGTCTGTACATACACTGGTGGGGTGGGGGTACGGTCCGTACATACACTGGTGGGGTGGGGGTACGCTCCATTCATACACGGGTGGGGGTATGGTCCGTACATACACTGGTGGGGTGGGGGTACGCTCCATTCATACACAGGTGGGGGTACGGTCCGTACATACACGGGTGGGGTACGGTCCGTACATACACGGGTGGGGTGTTGGTACGCTCCATTCATACACGGATGGGGGTACGGTCCGTACATACACTGGTGGGGTGTTGGTACGCTCCATTCATACACGGGTGGGGGTACGGTCTGTACATACACGGGTGGGGGTACGGTCCGTACATACACTGGTGGGGTGGGGATACAGTCCGTACATACACGGGTGGGGTGTTGGTACGCTCCATGCATACATGGGTGGGGGTACGCTCCATGCATACACTGGTGGGGGTTTGGCGCGTACATCCGCGGCCGGAGGGCATTTTGCGCGTACATGCGGGGTCTGTGGTGGGGTGTTCGGCGCGTATGCGGCCACGTGTCTCCATGCTTGCTATGGGAGTTCGGTCCGTACGGTGTTTTTTCCATACAGTTGTGAAATCGAAAGGACGGGAGTGATCGTACTTGCGCGGTCGGACTTCATTTTTCCGAGTCGTACGGTAAATCGTCCAGGGATGTGTCGGACACAATTTCCGACCCGAGGACGTGTGGGGAACTTTTCCGGATGTGATTCGTATGGAGTTTTTCCCATACGAATCGTACTTGGCAGTTTGTACGCTTCTTGTACGATTCGGACGGAAAAAAGTCCAGATTCTATTCGGACGGGGGAAATTTTTCCAGGATCCGAAACGGCACCTCTATATGTAGTAAATAAATGATTTCTTTTAAGTGATGCTAGTTTAACTACTGTTCTTAAATATTCATAAGAGGTACGCCACAATTTTGTTAAATCCTCTTCACCAAACTCCTGACCCCAGAGCTTCGCAATTTCAATCTCTAATTCCTTATCCATTTCCAAAAAGGCCCAATACCAAAAAGACACCTCTTTTTTCCACTGGACAGATCTCATCACCTGACTAAATTTTGTTTCATCGTCCTCCTCCACCCAAGCCTGTGTGGCCCACCAGGAACTTAATTGGTAATACTTAAATCTTGTTAGCTGCCCCTCACAGAGATTATTCATAACTCCCCAGCTCATTAAGTCTAGGCCCTGCTTAAAATCAGCCCAATAATAGATACCCCCTAGTTTCAAAGGCTGGCTAAGCTGATCTCTCAAACATTCGGGGGTGCCAGGAGAATCCCATATTGGAGCATAGCTCGAAAAATATGGGACATTAAAAACCTTCCTAACATACATCCAAGTGTTCAAGGCAGCCTTCAAAACCTTTAGTCTTACTTTCTTAAAAAACTTGGAATCTCCAAACTTAAAAAGAAAATGTCGTTGGCCCTGCGGGGTATCTTTCAACATAGCCAAAAAAAGTGAGCCAATAGATGACTTGTCTATCTTATTAGCCAACATCCGCACATTTTTAAAATGAAAAGCATAACTATATGCAAGCAGATCAGGGAGCGCCAACCCACCCACCTCTAATCTCCTCCTCAACTTCTTCCAAGATATCCTGGGACCTTTGGACGCCCAAATAAAACTACCTATTTTACCCTGAAGTTTTGCTATATCCTTTTTCTTAAAAATTAACGGGATAGAATTGAAAAGGAATGTGATCTTTGGAAGAATAATCATTTTTATCAAGTTCACCCGTCCATATATATTTAGGGGGAGGTTTGCCCATTTTAACAACAGCCCTGCCACTTCCTGACTAGTTTTCCTCCAATTAATTTTTGTAATGTCCTTGACTTTTGTGGAATTAAAATCCCTAAATACCGTATTTGGGTTTTCACCCCATACCTTTGTGAGACCTGATTCCACTCCATAATCTCCGTTTTGTCTGTATTTACTTTATAGCCTGAGACCTGCCCAAATAGCTCTGCCTTCCTCATTAGGTTGTATACAACAATAGATCATCTGCATACAGAGCTAATTTAACCTCATAGTTTTTTGATCTAAAAGGAAGGCTGGAAGTATCTGCTCTAATCAAATTTGCGAAGGGTTCAATATATAAATTAAAAAGAAGCGGGGACAGGGGACAGCCCTGCCTTGTCCCCCTAGAAATATCAAACCAATCAGACAGTGCCCCATTTACCAGAACCCTGGCCTTTGGGCCCCAATACAATTTTTGGACTGCCATAACCATGTCCCGCTGAAATCCAAAACTATGTAGGGACTTCCACAGATAAGGCCAATGTACCTGGTCGAAGGCTTTAGCTGCGTCGACCGCTACTACAGTGAATGGCTCCCTCCGAGTCTCAGCTATATCAATTACCCCTACCAACTGAAAAGGTAATTCATTTAATTGTCTTCCAGGGATAAAACCTCTTTGATTGGGGTGAATAGCCTGTTTTATCACCCTGGCTACCCGAGCTGCTATGACACCAGAAAAGACCTTGTAGTCCGAATTCAAAAGGGAAATCGGTCGATATGAATCGACGCTTCTTGGATCTTTATTTGGCTTTAAAATCAAAGTCACTATAGCCTCTGACCAGGACACAGGAGCATTTTCCCCACTACTGTAAATTAGATTGAACAAAACTTTTAATACTGGGATTATTATATCTATAATGAATAAGAAAGCCTCCACTGGGAGGCCGTCTGGCCCTGCGGCTTTCCCCTTTATCATTCTCTTACATTGAGCTCTGATCTCATCCTCTGTAATCTCTCCTTCTAGAGCTTTCTGTTGCTTATTAGTAAGCTGAGGAAGAGCCGTTAGTTCTAACCACTCGGTAATGTCCTCTAAGTCAGGATAGATATCCTCCCTATATAAATCTCTCATAAAACTGCAAGCCTCTTCACAGATATCATCATTGGTGTGCAATATTTCGCCAGAACTTCTGCTAGTTAATGCTTGGATATTATTTCTAGCTCTATCCGCCTTAGCCTTCCACGCTAATAAGGAGCTACATTTTCTCCATATGCAAAATGCCGGAGTTTACTGGCTTTCCATTTATCAGATTTTTTTTATCAATACGCCCTCGAAATGTTGCCTGTAACCATTCTAACTCTTTACTCAAAATAGGGACTTTATCTAAGTCATCCATTGAGGTCTTCTGTAGTTCTCTTTCTTTCATCTTAATCTCTTCCAATTTATGTTCATCATCTCGTTTCTCCACCCTTCTTTTCCCTATCATTATAGATTTTAAAACTCCCCTTAGGTAGGCCTTATAGGCATCCCAGACTGTTTGATATCTGGCCGATCCGATATTTATATGAAAGAATGCTTCAGATTTTTCACTTAAATCTCTAACTACCCTCTCATCTAAAAAGACAGTTCTATCCACTGTCCATCTTCTCTGCCCCTCCTTTTGCTGTATCATCAACGCCAAGGCAACAGCTGAATGATCTGACACTATCGCGGGAATATGTACAATCTCCAACACGTCCCCAAGCAGCTCTTGATCTACCAAAAAATAATCAATTCGGGAATGGTGTCTGTACTTTTTGCTGTAAAAGGTGAACTCCCGAACGTCCCCCCTCTTAATACGCCAAATATCGATTAAATTGAAATCCTTCATCATACTTTTTAACCTGGCAAATGACTTGGGTGGTGTTATATAGTGTACTTTAGAGGTCCTATCTAGTTCCTTATCCATAACTAAATTAAAGTCTCCTCCTATTACAATGGGTAGTGTTGTCTCTAATAGACAGGATTCCATCTTAATTAAAGCCTCTGGGTTATCATTATTCGGCCCATAATAAACTGCGCATACCAGAGACCGATTTTGAATTACCAGAGTCGCCACCAACCATCTACCTGAACAATCAGTTTCATATTTAAGTAATCTTATTCCATTATTGCTTTTAATAATAATGGCAACTCCTCGAGTATTCCCCCTCTGATCCGAACATACTACCTCCTGAACCCATCTGCACTTTTGAAAACATTGTCTACATTCACTACTTTCCAAATGAGTTTCCTGTAGGAGTATAATTTGAGCAGCGCTTTCCTTAAGAGTTTCCAAAATCCTAGATAGTTTCCTCCTAGATCTCAACCCGTTCACATTCCAGGTTAGAAAATTACCAACTTTAAACTTATCCATTCTCTAACCCTAGAATTTCAATTCTTACCCTACTATCTTGATTGCGGTCCATGAGGATATATGCACTTATCACACCCCCTACAAGGAACATGCGAATGAGGAAAACTACCTATCTACCCTCCCCCTGGGAAACCCCCTTCTCTATCCAAAGGCGATACACTCCACCCTTCGCGGCCTCCCCCATGCCTCCAGAGAGAAGAGACGCAAAAAAAACATGGAAAACAGCCTATCCATAAGTTACCTCCATATCAATATACATGATCCATATGAGGCTTAACCATAATAGCATAAACTTAGATCAGATACCTTATCATACCATCTGTGATAGAAAGGTATCAACCTCCTCTGGATTACTTATATTATACATTTTGTTTTTCCACATAATTTTTAGCATTGCAGGAAATTTTAACTGAACTTGTGCCCCCTTGCTCCGTAATTCAGTGATTCTGGTACCCAATTCCCACTGCCTCTGAGCAGTCCTTTTACCGAGGTCTGACCTGATTTAAAGTACTTTTGCACTTACTTGAGCTCCTTTGACCTAGTTGCAGCTAGTTGCAGTTGGGATAGCACTAGCTCAGCGGATTCGAGCGTTGTTGGAGGTGGAGAACCGCGCTGCGGCCATCGCGCGCTTGACCCTCCAGACACGCCCACTCTCGAGGCCACGCCCATTCCGGGGCGACGCCCACTTCCCCTGACCTTTATAATCGCAGCGTAACTCTAACGCGCCAAACATCTGAAATACTCCTGAGGCGGAAAGCCGGGAGAACTCTGGCCGATTATTTTAAAAATTGTGATTTTACTCTGTGTATTTTAAAGTACTTTTGCACTTACTTGAGCTCCTTTGACCTAGTTGCAGCTAGTTGCAGTTGGGATAGCACTAGCTCAGCGGATTCGAGCGTTGTTGGAGGTGGAGAACCGCGCTGCGGCCATCGCGCGCTTGACCCTCCAGACACGCCCACTCTCGAGGCCACGCCCATTCCGGGGCGACGCCCACTTCCCCTGACCTTTATAATCGCAGCGTAACTCTAACGCGCCAAACATTTGAAATACTCCTGAGGCGGAAAGCCGGGAGAACTCTGGCCGATTATTTTAAAAATTGTGATTTTACTCTGTGTATTTTAAAGTACTTTTGCACTTACTTGAGCTCCTTTGACCTAGTTGCAGCTAGTTGCAGTTGGGATAGCACTAGCTCAGCGGATTCGAGCGTTGTTGGAGGTGGAGAACCGCGCTGCGGCCATCGCGCGCTTGACCCTCCAGACACGCCCACTCTCGAGGCCACGCCCATTCCGGGGCGACGCCCACTTCCCCTGACCTTTATAATCGCAGCGTAACTCTAACGCGCCAAACATCTGAAATACTCCTGAGGCGGAAAGCCGGGAGAACTCTGGCCGATTATTTTAAAATTGTGATTTTACTCTGTGTATTTTAAAGTACTTTTGCACTTACTTGAGCTCCTTTGACCTAGTTGCAGCTAGTTGCAGTTGGGATAGCACTAGCTCAGCGGATTCGAGCGTTGTTGGAGGTGGAGAACCGCGCTGCGGCCATCGCGCGCTTGACCCTCCAGACACGCCCACTCTCGAGGCCACACCTTCCGCCCCTATATCAATGCGCCCTCCCCGGACGCGCAGCGGGCGAGCGCAGCGGGTGCGCCGTCATCGCGCCGAAGTCGCGCCTAAGTCAAGCCCGTCTGCGCTCGTCCGCGATCGTACACGGTCCAGGGCCTTACCCCATGCCCCTCGGGACAATCACATACGGTGGAGTAAGCAGGAATTACTTGCCTTACGCCGAAATGTGAATGATTCATGCAAGCATAAACTTCGAGTAGAAGACAACATAGGCTGCGAACATTGCCACTTCTCCTATGACCTTGGTAGGAATACGAACAGTACAGACTACATCATGCACTGCGGACTGCTTAATGTACGCTCATTAAGGAAACACAAGTTAGATCTATATGACTTACTCACTGAGAGGAACTGGGACCTTGTATTCCTAACAGAAACGTGGTTAGACAATGAGTCTCCATTTGATGCCCTTGAGGCACTTCCAGTAGGATATACAATACACAGACAGGACAGACCCATAGGTAGAGGAGGGGGCATTGCAATTGTAATTCGAGAAAGCTTGCAATGCCAATTCAACAGCTCTCCCACCCTGGATTGTGAGGCAGGGAGTTTCACTATTAAAGTGACTAATAGCCATACGATAAAGGGCATGCTAATCTACAGACCCCCAGGCCCTATAGCCAAGTTTGAGGAAAGTCTGGTTGAAGGCATTATGGAGACTGCTTTACGCAATGATAAATTCTTGGTACTCGGAGACCTTAATTTACACCTCAATAACCCCTTAGATCGCGCCAGTAAGAACTTCAGTCAGGCTTTAGGAGCCCTCCAATTGAATCAAATTGTTAGCGGTCCGACACATCAGTTGGGTCACCTGCTGGATCCCATATTTGTAAACTGGGGGGAAATAGAAGCTAAAACCCCTATTCCCATCCCCTGGTCGGATCACTATCTAGTCCCTTTCACCATTCGTATTCCTGGAAGCACACCCCCGCAGCCAACATTATTGTATCATCTTAGGCGGAATTGGGCTACTTTCTCCCAGCCTAAATTCTGCGAGGCACTGACTAAGGGGGGGAGCCCGGGGGGGGATGACGCTGACACGGCTAACACTAATCTTTGCAATCGCATCTCTGAGGCACTGGACTTTACAGCTCCTCTTCAAAAAGCCAAATCCGGGGGCCGTGTTCCAAAAACTGCCCCATGTTTCAACGTGGAATTAAGAGCCATGAAAACCACACTGAAAAGAACCGAAAGAGATTGGCGCAGGACTTTCTCCAAAGAATCTAGAGCCACCTACCTGACTAACAGACGACTCTACCATGGCCAAATTAGAAAATCCATGATTTGGCACAGTTCCTCTGGGTGGTTGGATTTGGCTAGCATTCCTCACACAGTGCACTTGTGCATGGGTATGTCCCTTGGACACAGCTTTCGACACTTTACCTATGTGTGACACAGTCTTAGTTGATGCATCTTTTGTGAACGCAGTCAGCAGTGTAGTGAGCGGGCGTAGCAAGCCATGCAGAGCCGCCTTACGTGTTGAACTGTTCGTGGACAAATGGTGTTTATTCCATGCTATATGAGAATGCAGGTAGGTAACTTAACAATTTGTGACAGGGTTCTGACGAACACAGTGGGTAGGTATACTGGGTGTAAGGTTCTGTTTGTGCCTGCAGCACGGAGGTACTCGTGCACAGATTGACACATGGCCTAGTGTTTATCAAAGGTTGAAGGGGGGGTTAAGGCACTGCCAAACCTTGTCTACATGCACACAGTCCACCTGCTGACGAGCGGACATGGCCACACCACCCAAGGGTGATTTGGTCTCCCTCTATCTCCCTCTCTCCCTCCCTCTGTCAGCCTCCTCCCTCTGTCCGTCTCCCTCTCTCCCTCCCTCTATCAGCCTCCTCCCTCTGTCCGTCTCCCTCTGTCTCCCTTTCTCCCTCCCTCTGTCAGCCTCCTCCCTCTGTCCGTCTCCCTTTCTCCCTCCCTCTATCAGCCTCCTCCCTCTGTCCGTCTCCCTCTATCTCCCTCCCTCTGTCAGCCTCCTCCCTCTGTCCGTCTCCCTTTCTCCCTCCCTCTGTCAGCCTCCTCCCACTGTCCGTCTCCCTCTATCTCCCTTTCTCCCTCCCTCTGTCAGCCTCCTCCCTCTGTCCGTCTCCCTCTGTCTCCCTTTCTCCCTCCCTCTGTCAGCCTCCTCCCACTGTCCGTCTCCCTCTGTCTCCCTTTCTCCCTCCCTCTGTCAGCCTCCTCCCACTGTCCGTCTCCCTCTGTCTCCCTTTCTCCCTCCCTCTGTCAGCCTCCTCCCTCTGTCCATCTCCCTTTCTCCCTCCCTCTATCAGCCTCCCCCCTCTGTCCATCTCCCTCTATCTCCCTTTCTCCCTCCCTCTATCAGCCTCCTCCCTCTGTCCGTCTCCCTCTATCTCCCTTTCTCCCTCCCTCTATCAGCCTCCTCCCTCTGTCCGTCTCCCTCTATCTCCCTTTCTCCCTCCCTCTATCAGCCTCCTCCCTCTGTCCGTCTCCCTTTCTCCCTCCCTCTATCAGCCTCCCCCCTCTGTCCGTCTCCCTCTATCTCCCTTTCTCCCTCCCTCTATCAGCCTCCTCCCTCCCTCTGTCTGTCTCCCTGTGTCCACCTCTGTCTCTGTCCCACTCTCTGCCCCTCTCCCTCCCTCTGTGTGTCACCCTCTGTCACCTCAGCCCAGCTTCCTGGGCACACACAGTTTGCAGGTCTTGCAAAGGCCATTGGCTTGTTCATGTGGGTTTGTTTCTTCTCTGCGGGCACCCATTGGGCAGAGTGTCTGAGTCTGCGCTGCTGCTGTGGCGGTGTGTGCTGACACTCTTTCAGTGTGCTGCGTCTTCATTGGGTGCTGTTATGTGCAAATTGTGCCTTCATACCCATGTCGTCCTGCAACGCGGCCACCATTAATAGGCAAAACAGTACTGTGTGGGGACACACTGTTTGTATGGCTGTGCCCTTAGCCATATGGGCTGAGGGCATTGTTGTGTGCTTCAGAGTTGCTCTATGTTGGTTTTGAGGCCCACCCTCCCGGCATCAGGGACATCCTGTCTTGTGTTGGTGTTTTGTGTGGCCTGTGACTTGGCATGGCCTTGCTTGGGGCATGGGGCATGGAGGCGCTAGTGCATGTGTGTTTTTGGAGTGTGGTTGTGTCCGGTGCTGGCTTTGGGGGGGTTGCGTGCATGATTGGTATTTGGGTTGTATATGGCGTTCCCCCCATGTGAGGTGAGTTGTTTGTGTACTCACCAGGCTCTCGGACTCCTTCTAGTCCGTCTACTATCAACGGCGGCAGCGTGGCCATCACCTTCTCCTCCCAGGGATGGTAGTGTACCGGTCTGCGGGGCGGCCCTCCTCCAGTGATGTTGGCCTGGTTGTGCTCGTCCGTCATTTTGCGGCGGACCGTCCTCCGCAGATCATACCACCTGGCTTGGCACTCATGCCTGGTCCTTCTGGTGGCCCCAACAGCATTCACGGAATTGACTATCCTCTCCCACATGGCAGTTTTTTCGGCTATGCTGGTCTGTCTGACCAATGTTCCAAAGAGCCGTCGACAAGGGACTCCAGCTCGTCCTTTGTGAACTTTGGATTCTTGTTGGTGGGCATGGTGTGGGGTGTGGGTGTGGATGGTTGTGGGGGTGGGGGTGTGGATGGGTGTGGGTGTGGATGGTTGTGGGTGTGCAGGTGTGTGTGTGTGAATGTGATGAGGGTGTGTTTGTGATGGTGGTTGTGTGAAGGAGTGCAAGTGTAAGGTGTATTGATGGTTGAAGTATGGTGCAGTGCGTTGTCTGTGGGGTCTGGCAGCAGTGGATCTGTTGCAAAGGATCATGGTTTGTGTGGCTGTGTTTGAACTTTGGGTGGGTGTGTTATAAGGAGTGGTAGTGGTTTGGGCCTCTGTTTATCTGTTTGTCAGTTGCAGGTCAGTGTATAGGATGTATTTGGCCTTGTTGGATATGTTTTGTGGTGTTGTGTGCCTCGGATTGACTCTCCTTGTGTTTTTTTGGTTTGTCTTGGTTCAGTAGGAGTGTTTTTTGCGTCTGTACGGTGCGTACATGGGCCATGTTGTTGTACAGTGCTGTCCTTTGCTATGGCTTAGTACGACTCGTACATGCCTGATGTTGGGTGAGGGTGCTGGTGTGTGGGCCTGGGGTAGGGTGCGTACGAACACGGGCAGGGTGTTGGTCCGCACCGTCCATCGGTGGTGGTGTTTCGCACGGTACATACAAGGGGGGCTGGGTGTAGGGTCCGTACATACACGGGTGGGGAGTTGGTACGCTCCATTCATACACGGGTGGGGGTACGGTCCGTACATACACTGGTGGGGTGGGGGTACGCTCCATTCATACACGTGTGGGGGTACGGTCCGTACATATACTGGTGGGGGGGTACGGTCCGTACATACACTGGTGGGGTGGGGGTACGGTCCGTACATACACTGGTGGGGTGGGGGTACGGTCCGTACATACACTGGTGGGGTGGGGGTACGCTCCATTCATACACGGGTGGGGGTACGGTCCGTACATACACGGGTGGGGTGGGGGTACGCTTCATTCATACACGGGTGGGGGTACGGTCCGTACATTCACTGGTGAGGTGGGGGTACGGTCCGTACATACACGGGTGGGGTGTTGGTACGCTCCATGCATACATGGGTGGGGGTATGGTCCGTACATACACTGGTGGGGTGGGGGTACGCTCCATTCATACACGGGTGGGGGTACTGTCTGTACATACACTGGTGGGGTGGGGGTACGGTCCGTACATACACTGGTGGGGTGGGGGTACGCTCCATTCATACACGGGTGGGGGTATGGTCCGTACATACACTGGTGGGGTGGGGGTACGCTCCATTCATACACAGGTGGGGGTACGGTCCGTACATACACGGGTGGGGTACGGTCCGTACAT
Source organism: Triturus cristatus (assembly GCF_964204655.1). Classification (NCBI taxonomy): domain Eukaryota; kingdom Metazoa; phylum Chordata; class Amphibia; order Caudata; family Salamandridae; genus Triturus; species Triturus cristatus. The sequence goes on from NC_140588.1 coordinate 519,633,991, forward strand.
ACACGGGTGGGGTGTTGGTACGCTCCATTCATACACGGATGGGGGTACGGTCCGTACATACACTGGTGGGGTGTTGGTACGCTCCATTCATACACGGGTGGGGGTACGGTCTGTACATACACGGGTGGGGGTACGGTCCGTACATACACTGGTGGGGTGGGGATACAGTCCGTACATACACGGGTGGGGTGTTGGTACGCTCCATGCATACATGGGTGGGGGTACGCTCCATGCATACACTGGTGGGGGTTTGGCGCGTACATCCGCGGCCGGAGGGCATTTTGCGCGTACATGCGGGGTCTGTGGTGGGGTGTTCGGCGCGTATGCGGCCACGTGTCTCCATGCTTGCTATGGGAGTTCGGTCCGTACGGTGTTTTTTCCATACAGTTGTGAAATCGAAAGGACGGGAGTGATCGTACTTGCGCGGTCGGACTTCATTTTTCCGAGTCGTACGGTAAATCGTCCAGGGATGTGTCGGACACAATTTCCGACCCGAGGACGTGTGGGGAACTTTTCCGGATGTGATTCGTATGGAGTTTTTCCCATACGAATCGTACTTGGCAGTTTGTACGCTTCTTGTACGATTCGGACGGAAAAAAGTCCAGATTCTATTCGGACGGGGGAAATTTTTCCAGGATCCGAAACGGCACCTCTATATGTAGTAAATAAATGATTTCTTTTAAGTGATGCTAGTTTAACTACTGTTCTTAAATATTCATAAGAGGTACGCCACAATTTTGTTAAATCCTCTTCACCAAACTCCTGACCCCAGAGCTTCGCAATTTCAATCTCTAATTCCTTATCCATTTCCAAAAAGGCCCAATACCAAAAAGACACCTCTTTTTTCCACTGGACAGATCTCATCACCTGACTAAATTTTGTTTCATCGTCCTCCTCCACCCAAGCCTGTGTGGCCCACCAGGAACTTAATTGGTAATACTTAAATCTTGTTAGCTGCCCCTCACAGAGATTATTCATAACTCCCCAGCTCATTAAGTCTAGGCCCTGCTTAAAATCAGCCCAATAATAGATACCCCCTAGTTTCAAAGGCTGACTAAGCTGATCTCTCAAACATTCGGGGGTGCCAGGAGAATCCCATATTGGAGCATAGCTCGAAAAATATGGGACATTAAAAACCTTCCTAACATACATCCAAGTGTTCAAGGCAGCCTTCAAAACCTTTAGTCTTACTTTCTTAAAAAACTTGGAATCTCCAAACTTAAAAAGAAAATGTCGTTGGCCCTGCGGGGTATCTTTCAACATAGCCAAAAAAAGTGAGCCAATAGATGACTTGTCTATCTTATTAGCCAACATCCGCACATTTTTAAAATGAAAAGCATAACTATATGCAAGCAGATCAGGGAGCGCCAACCCACCCACCTCTAATCTCCTCCTCAACTTCTTCCAAGATATCCTGGGACCTTTGGACGCCCAAATAAAACTACCTATTTTACCCTGAAGTTTTGCTATATCCTTTTTCTTAAAAATTAACGGGATAGAATTGAAAAGGAATGTGATCTTTGGAAGAATAATCATTTTTATCAAGTTCACCCGTCCATATATATTTAGGGGGAGGTTTGCCCATTTTAACAACAGCCCTGCCACTTCCTGACTAGTTTTCCTCCAATTAATTTTTGTAATGTCCTTGACTTTTGTGGAATTAAAATCCCTAAATACCGTATTTGGGTTTTCACCCCATACCTTTGTGAGACCTGATTCCACTCCATAATCTCCGTTTTGTCTGTATTTACTTTATAGCCTGAGACCTGCCCAAATAGCTCTGCCTTCCTCATTAGGTTGTATACAACAATAGATCATCTGCATACAGAGCTAATTTAACCTCATAGTTTTTTGATCTAAAAGGAAGGCTGGAAGTATCTGCTCTAATCAAATTTGCGAAGGGTTCAATATATAAATTAAAAAGAAGCGGGGACAGGGGACAGCCCTGCCTTGTCCCCCTAGAAATATCAAACCAATCAGACAGTGCCCCATTTACCAGAACCCTGGCCTTTGGGCCCCAATACAATTTTTGGACTGCCATAACCATGTCCCGCTGAAATCCAAAACTATGTAGGGACTTCCACAGATAAGGCCAATGTACCTGGTCGAAGGCTTTAGCTGCGTCGACCGCTACTACAGTGAATGGCTCCCTCCGAGTCTCAGCTATATCAATTACCCCTACCAACTGAAAAGGTAATTCATTTAATTGTCTTCCAGGGATAAAACCTCTTTGATTGGGGTGAATAGCCTGTTTTATCACCCTGGCTACCCGAGCTGCTATGACACCAGAAAAGACCTTGTAGTCCGAATTCAAAAGGGAAATCGGTCGATATGAATCGACGCTTCTTGGATCTTTATTTGGCTTTAAAATCAAAGTCACTATAGCCTCTGACCAGGACACAGGAGCATTTTCCCCACTACTGTAAATTAGATTGAACAAAACTTTTAATACTGGGATTATTATATCTATAATGAATAAGAAAGCCTCCACTGGGAGGCCGTCTGGCCCTGCGGCTTTCCCCTTTATCATTCTCTTACATTGAGCTCTGATCTCATCCTCTGTAATCTCTCCTTCTAGAGCTTTCTGTTGCTTATTAGTAAGCTGAGGAAGAGCCGTTAGTTCTAACCACTCGGTAATGTCCTCTAAGTCAGGATAGATATCCTCCCTATATAAATCTCTCATAAAACTGCAAGCCTCTTCACAGATATCATCATTGGTGTGCAATATTTCGCCAGAACTTCTGCTAGTTAATGCTTGGATATTATTTCTAGCTCTATCCGCCTTAGCCTTCCACGCTAATAAGGAGCTACATTTTCTCCATATGCAAAATGCCGGAGTTTACTGGCTTTCCATTTATCAGATTTTTTTTATCAATACGCCCTCGAAATGTTGCCTGTAACCATTCTAACTCTTTACTCAAAATAGGGACTTTATCTAAGTCATCCATTGAGGTCTTCTGTAGTTCTCTTTCTTTCATCTTAATCTCTTCCAATTTATGTTCATCATCTCGTTTCTCCACCCTTCTTTTCCCTATCATTATAGATTTTAAAACTCCCCTTAGGTAGGCCTTATAGGCATCCCAGACTGTTTGATATCTGGCCGATCCGATATTTATATGAAAGAATGCTTCAGATTTTTCACTTAAATCTCTAACTACCCTCTCATCTAAAAAGACAGTTCTATCCACTGTCCATCTTCTCTGCCCCTCCTTTTGCTGTATCATCAACGCCAAGGCAACAGCTGAATGATCTGACACTATCGCGGGAATATGTACAATCTCCAACACGTCCCCAAGCAGCTCTTGATCTACCAAAAAATAATCAATTCGGGAATGGTGTCTGTACTTTTTGCTGTAAAAGGTGAACTCCCGAACGTCCCCCCTCTTAATACGCCAAATATCGATTAAATTGAAATCCTTCATCATACTTTTTAACCTGGCAAATGACTTGGGTGGTGTTATATAGTGTACTTTAGAGGTCCTATCTAGTTCCTTATCCATAACTAAATTAAAGTCTCCTCCTATTACAATGGGTAGTGTTGTCTCTAATAGACAGGATTCCATCTTAATTAAAGCCTCTGGGTTATCATTATTCGGCCCATAATAAACTGCGCATACCAGAGACCGATTTTGAATTACCAGAGTCGCCACCAACCATCTACCTGAACAATCAGTTTCATATTTAAGTAATCTTATTCCATTATTGCTTTTAATAATAATGGCAACTCCTCGAGTATTCCCCCTCTGATCCGAACATACTACCTCCTGAACCCATCTGCACTTTTGAAAACATTGTCTACATTCACTACTTTCCAAATGAGTTTCCTGTAGGAGTATAATTTGAGCAGCGCTTTCCTTAAGAGTTTCCAAAATCCTAGATAGTTTCCTCCTAGATCTCAACCCGTTCACATTCCAGGTTAGAAAATTACCAACTTTAAACTTATCCATTCTCTAACCCTAGAATTTCAATTCTTACCCTACTATCTTGATTGCGGTCCATGAGGATATATGCACTTATCACACCCCCTACAAGGAACATGCGAATGAGGAAAACTACCTATCTACCCTCCCCCTGGGAAACCCCCTTCTCTATCCAAAGGCGATACACTCCACCCTTCGCGGCCTCCCCCATGCCTCCAGAGAGAAGAGACGCAAAAAAAACATGGAAAACAGCCTATCCATAAGTTACCTCCATATCAATATACATGATCCATATGAGGCTTAACCATAATAGCATAAACTTAGATCAGATACCTTATCATACCATCTGTGATAGAAAGGTATCAACCTCCTCTGGATTACTTATATTATACATTTTGTTTTTCCACATAATTTTTAGCATTGCAGGAAATTTTAACTGAACTTGTGCCCCCTTGCTCCGTAATTCAGTGATTCTGGTACCCAATTCCCACTGCCTCTGAGCAGTCCTTTTACCGAGGTCTGACCTGATTTAAAGTACTTTTGCACTTACTTGAGCTCCTTTGACCTAGTTGCAGCTAGTTGCAGTTGGGATAGCACTAGCTCAGCGGATTCGAGCGTTGTTGGAGGTGGAGAACCGCGCTGCGGCCATCGCGCGCTTGACCCTCCAGACACGCCCACTCTCGAGGCCACGCCCATTCCGGGGCGACGCCCACTTCCCCTGACCTTTATAATCGCAGCGTAACTCTAACGCGCCAAACATCTGAAATACTCCTGAGGCGGAAAGCCGGGAGAACTCTGGCCGATTATTTTAAAAATTGTGATTTTACTCTGTGTATTTTAAAGTACTTTTGCACTTACTTGAGCTCCTTTGACCTAGTTGCAGCTAGTTGCAGTTGGGATAGCACTAGCTCAGCGGATTCGAGCGTTGTTGGAGGTGGAGAACCGCGCTGCGGCCATCGCGCGCTTGACCCTCCAGACACGCCCACTCTCGAGGCCACGCCCATTCCGGGGCGACGCCCACTTCCCCTGACCTTTATAATCGCAGCGTAACTCTAACGCGCCAAACATTTGAAATACTCCTGAGGCGGAAAGCCGGGAGAACTCTGGCCGATTATTTTAAAAATTGTGATTTTACTCTGTGTATTTTAAAGTACTTTTGCACTTACTTGAGCTCCTTTGACCTAGTTGCAGCTAGTTGCAGTTGGGATAGCACTAGCTCAGCGGATTCGAGCGTTGTTGGAGGTGGAGAACCGCGCTGCGGCCATCGCGCGCTTGACCCTCCAGACACGCCCACTCTCGAGGCCACGCCCATTCCGGGGCGACGCCCACTTCCCCTGACCTTTATAATCGCAGCGTAACTCTAACGCGCCAAACATCTGAAATACTCCTGAGGCGGAAAGCCGGGAGAACTCTGGCCGATTATTTTAAAATTGTGATTTTACTCTGTGTATTTTAAAGTACTTTTGCACTTACTTGAGCTCCTTTGACCTAGTTGCAGCTAGTTGCAGTTGGGATAGCACTAGCTCAGCGGATTCGAGCGTTGTTGGAGGTGGAGAACCGCGCTGCGGCCATCGCGCGCTTGACCCTCCAGACACGCCCACTCTCGAGGCCACACCTTCCGCCCCTATATCAATGCGCCCTCCCCGGACGCGCAGCGGGCGAGCGCAGCGGGTGCGCCGTCATCGCGCCGAAGTCGCGCCTAAGTCAAGCCCGTATGCGCTCGTCCGCGATCGTACACGGTCCAGGGCCTTACCCCATGCCCCTCGGGACAATCACATACGGTGGAGTAAGCAGGAATTACTTGCCTTACGCCGAAATGTGAATGATTCATGCAAGCATAAACTTCGAGTAGAAGACAACATAGGCTGCGAACATTGCCACTTCTCCTATGACCTTGGTAGGAATACGAACAGTACAGACTACATCATGCACTGCGGACTGCTTAATGTACGCTCATTAAGGAAACACAAGTTAGATCTATATGACTTACTCACTGAGAGGAACTGGGACCTTGTATTCCTAACAGAAACGTGGTTAGACAATGAGTCTCCATTTGATGCCCTTGAGGCACTTCCAGTAGGATATACAATACACAGACAGGACAGACCCATAGGTAGAGGAGGGGGCATTGCAATTGTAATTCGAGAAAGCTTGCAATGCCAATTCAACAGCTCTCCCACCCTGGATTGTGAGGCAGGGAGTTTCACTATTAAAGTGACTAATAGCCATACGATAAAGGGCATGCTAATCTACAGACCCCCAGGCCCTATAGCCAAGTTTGAGGAAAGTCTGGTTGAAGGCATTATGGAGACTGCTTTACGCAATGATAAATTCTTGGTACTCGGAGACCTTAATTTACACCTCAATAACCCCTTAGATCGCGCCAGTAAGAACTTCAGTCAGGCTTTAGGAGCCCTCCAATTGAATCAAATTGTTAGCGGTCCGACACATCAGTTGGGTCACCTGCTGGATCCCATATTTGTAAACTGGGGGGAAATAGAAGCTAAAACCCCTATTCCCATCCCCTGGTCGGATCACTATCTAGTCCCTTTCACCATTCGTATTCCTGGAAGCACACCCCCGCAGCCAACATTATTGTATCATCTTAGGCGGAATTGGGCTACTTTCTCCCAGCCTAAATTCTGCGAGGCACTGACTAAGGGGGGGAGCCCGGGGGGGGATGACGCTGACACGGCTAACACTAATCTTTGCAATCGCATCTCTGAGGCACTGGACTTTACAGCTCCTCTTCAAAAAGCCAAATCCGGGGGCCGTGTTCCAAAAACTGCCCCATGTTTCAACGTGGAATTAAGAGCCATGAAAACCACACTGAAAAGAACCGAAAGAGATTGGCGCAGGACTTTCTCCAAAGAATCTAGAGCCACCTACCTGACTAACAGACGACTCTACCATGGCCAAATTAGAAAATCCAAAACAGCATACTATGCGTCTAGAATCAGTGAAGCTGGTAATTCAACGAAAGAGCTGTTTTCACTCTATAAAACTCTTTCAAGCGGAAAATCAGTCAATGTCCCAGTTGATTGTTCCCCCGAATCATGCAATAAAATTGCAGACTTCTTTTCAGAAAAAATAGCCAAAATCTATTCAGCGTTCCCAACGCAGCCTATAACTGGGACAGAATTTGTCGAAAGCCCCAGGGAATGGGGAGATAGACACAGACTGACCCACTTTTTCGTCCCGCCCCCAGAAGATTTCCTAATAATTTGTAGATCTGTGAGGTCGGGTTCTCCACGGGACCCTACCACACCTAAACGTCTAGCGGATAGTCTGGTGGTATTAGAACCTTACATCAGACATCTACTAGACGTGTCTTTTAGTACCATGACAGTACCTAAAGACTGGAAAAAGGCGGTGGTCCTACCTTTAAGGAAGAAACCTACCATTAGTTTTGAGAAACTTGAGAACCTGCGGCCAATCTCACTCCTACCATACTTAGCCAAAGTAGCCGAAAAAACGGTCAATCTACAACTGATGGATTTCGTTGAAAAAGCCACATTATTACACGATACTCAATTCGGCTTTCGTCCCCGTCACTCTACAGAATCTGCATTACTGACGGTGGTGGAATCCCTACGTCAGGGGGCGGATGAGGGTCACACCATGGCCCTCATCCTACTGGACCTGAGTGCAGCATTTGACACTGTAGCTCATGCCAACTTGCTACAGTGTTTGAATAACGGAGGAATATCTGAGGCTGCACTTCAATGGATCCAATCCTTCCTGACTGGGAGAAGCTTCCAAGTCCGCCTGGGTGATCACTACTCTAGAGACATAGGTCTGGGACAGGGCGTTCCCCAGGGATCATCCCTGAGCCTAACTTTGTTTAATCTTTATGTCTCTCCAGTGGCTTCAATTGCCGCGAGTCATGGACTGAAAATCGTGTCATATGCCGATGACACGCAGTTGGTTATCTCCCTCTCACGAGTGCCCGGACTTGCTATGGACAGTTTCAGAGCTTGCATGCAAGATCTTGCAACCTGGATGTCCACTAATTGCCTGAAATTAAATGGCAACAAGACCGAGGTACTCGTGGTGGGGGGGAGTCCTTCCGCCTGGTCGTCGGCATGGTGGCCCCCAGGCCTAGGGCAGGCACCTATGCCCCGTCAGGAAGTTAAAAACCTGGACGTATGGCTCGATGCTGACCTGTCTTTTGGACCCCAAATAAACCGAGTGGCGGGTGTCTGCTTTAGCGTTTTAAAAATCTTACGCAAGGTCCTTGCTCTCCTTCCTATGTCCGCCCGGAGAACGCTGGTACATGCCCTCGTGACATCGCGCCTAGACTATGGCAACCTATTGTATTTAGGAGCCACCTGTAAGGCAATAAACCGCCTCCAGGTATTGCAGAACGCGGCAGCCCGCCTCATCCTTAAAACTCCTAATAGATCGGATTCGAAAGCTGCCCTTCACACTCTCCACTGGCTGCCAGTGAGAAGCAGAATGGAATTTAAAGTCCTCTGTACCTGCCATTGCATTCTTGCTCGGAAAGCTCCTATACCACTCCTGAACCTTGTTATCAAGTATGTACCTTCTCGCGCTCTGCGCTCTTCTCACGGAGGTCTACTTGTGGTCCCTAGGGTCAGAAAGGCTCGCATGGGTGGACGCTCTTTTCGCCATTTGGCAGCGAAGCGCTGGAACGCCCTGCCTCTTAATCTCCGCCTAGACCCCTCGGAATCCAGCTTCCGGAAGAACTTAAAAACTCACCTTTTTTCAAGATAGTCGAGCCTACTCCTCACTACTGCTTTGAGTCTTTCAGCTGTAGCGCGGGGACACGCTTTCTAGCGTAACCAAGCGCTTTATAAACCTCCCTAATAATAATAATAATAATTTGATAGGAAAATCCATCATGACTTAAAGGACCCCCTTTCAGAGCCCGTTGCAGCACCAGCTCTTTAACAGCAAATGTTAAGAAGTTTATCAAAATCTTTCTAGGTGTCTTCCGATCCAGACTCAACCTAAAGGGGTCCCTATGGTCCCTCTGGATTTCCTTCTCCCAGTCAATATCGGGCCTATCTATCAAAACTTCTTTCAAGAGGCAGCAAATGAGGGCCTTAACATCCCCTTTCTTGGCCCCCTCAGGAATTTTGAGAAATCTTAGATTGTTCCAGCGGTATTGCGTTTCATGCCGTTCCAAGTCATCTTGTAGTATTTTATTCTGTTTCCTTAAGAACTCAATATCCTTGGAATTATCCATTACTGTTACGGAGAGGGTTTTAACTTCCTCTTCTAATAGCCCGGTGCGCAACGCAAGATCATCAAGCTTCTCCCCAAGCACTTCACATTTCTCACGAATCGCCTTTCGATTTGTTTCAGATATCTCAAATTTTGAGAGAATATCTTGGCGTAGGGCAAGAAACATCTTCTCCATCAGAGGTTCCCCTCTATCACCACTTGTATTGTCCTCCTTTTGGCTAACATTCTCTGCCTGTCTCCCATTAATTATTCCCTCAGATGTCCCAATAGCGCAAGTGGGACTAGAGTCGGGACTAAACTCAGAGATTGTCCCAGGACTTAAGGTATCAACTTGTGACTCTGCACCTTGTGGAAGCGCCGCCAACGGAGTAAAACGGTTCTCCAGAGAAAGTTAAGCGTTTTTTGGCATATGCTTCCGTGTCTGTGAGCATTCAACCTGCTCCATGATTTTAAAATAAGATCTCAATGAGGGCGCGGGTTTGGCAGACACACACCCCCCCTTAACGTCTAAGCTTTCCACCCGCCTTCGACAATTTCTTTTTGGGAGAGGCTGCAAGGGTCTCAACTCCAGCCGACAATTCCCTGCTGATACCACCCTTGCCTCCCTTGCCTTTACCCCTTGCCTCTGGCAGTGACCGGAGCTGGTATCGATTTTTTACTGAATCCCCGAGTTTGTATTTCACCGTGTTATCAATGCTCCCCTTATCACAACAATCGTCCCCACTCTCTCTCACTTCTTGATGTGGCTTAAGGTGTGATGCCGTCAAATTGGGGTCACTTTCCATTGGTCCCAGAGCCCCTCGCACTGAGCCGTATACCCAAATACCCGAAAAACTACCCGTTTCCAATTTCCTACCTCCTGTCACACCGCCCTGCTGCTGAAAGTTCGCTCGGGTATTATGGGGCATAGATCTTATGAATCTCCTCCAAATGCTGCCGCTACTAGCCCCGCTCTTGACTCCGTTCTCCGCCACAAGGTTATGCCCTGTGCTCTCTCTGCCTTTCACGGCCCGGAAGCCAGTTGCCGTGAGCACAGCGCGAGCCCTCCGAACCCCAAACACCTCGCTGCGGCTCAACATCCAAAGCCATAGACTGGGAGCACCAGACAGCACCAGGTAAGCCAAAATTTCAAAATGAATGGAGTGAAACTTATCTTAAAGTTTATGTTAAATTCATAGTCTGATGCAGTGTTGTGGCTGTTTCTCTTTTCCAAACAAATCTCCTATCGCAACGCTCTCTCCCCTCTAGGACCGGGAGCTCGCGCGACCGGCGTCAGCCCGCCGCCATGTTTCCCCCGATATCTCCACTTCTGTCAGCTTCCCCGAGAAGGCTTGAACTTCTAGATGTGCAGTGATTACTAAAACACATCTGTGGTGTCATCAAGAGAAACGTGATGTTGGAGGTAATCCAATGAATTAGAGACCTCAAGGATCTAATAGGTAGGTAAACCGGCCAGTTGTGAGTTAGTACCATCTAGTTCGTTAAGCCCATTATTCACAGTGTCCAGTAGTAAGTTAAGGATAGGTCCCAGGTCACCACCCCGATGTCCTAGTGACACTTTCTCAAGTACCACCCACCTCATAGACTCGGCTGGATGTGTCATGTTTCTGAAATGTTCAACTAATGGTGCCCCTATCGTGTTGCATCTGATTCTACTACAGTGTTGTAGAATGCGCGTCTTCACTTTTTGCTTGGTTTGCCCGATGTATAGCTGGTTGCATGGTCATTGGATGGCATAGATCACATCATTGGAATTGCAATTGGTGTGTGTCTTTAATTTAATGGTGTGATGTTTATGTGTGAAGGTCTTGATTTCAAAAGTCATTTTACAAGCTTTGCATTTGGTGCATTTGTAGTGGCCCACTATTGCGGGTAGGTTCCACATCCTTTGGATGGCTTGTTCAGGGGGCATGTGCAGGAGTGCACGGACTACATGATCACTGACGTTTTTGGTTTTCTTAAAGGCATGCATTGGAGGGTCTTGGGTTTCCATGATATCTGAAATAAGACCCCAGTGTCCATTCACTAATTTCTTTATATCATTGCTCTTGATACAAAATGTAGTCACACAGATTATTCTATTGATCTCGTTGGGACGTTCCTTGGGTGTCATTAATGTTTCTCTGTTGTTATACCACGCTCTTTTTCTTCCTCTTTTTACCAGTCTTTTTGGGTAACCACGGTCTATAAGACGTAGGATTAGGTCCTCCGATTCTTTGAAAAAATCCTCCTTCAATGAGCAGTTCCTCCGTAGACTAAGGAATTGGCCAAATGGTAAATTGTCTCTGAGACCTCTTGTATGGTGGCTGGTGTACCTCAAAAGTGTATTAAGTTCAGCTGGTTTCCTGTAGAGGGTGGTATAGAGGTGATCTTCCACAGTCTTGATGCTGATATCTAGGAAGTCAATGGTTTGTCTATCCCAGTGGATGGTGAACTTGATGTCATTAGAACAGGTGTTGAGCCACTCGAAAAAGTTATTCAATTGGGAGTCATCCCCTGTCCAGATTAAAAGGACATCATCAATATACCTACGCCATTCAGTGATGTGTAGGTTGAATGGATTGGTGTCTGAGTGGATGTGGCTGTTTTCAAAATCGTCCATAAACAGGATCGCCAAGTCCGGAGCAAATGCTGCACCCATGGCTACTCCTTTTGTCTGAATATAGAATTCATTTTGAAAGGTGAAGTAATTAAACATCATCGCTACCTCCAAGAGGTCCACTATAAACTCTGTGGGTACCATGGATGGTTGTGGTCTTTTTTTCAAGTGCTCTTCTGATCGCATCCAATGCTGGCTGTTGTTGGATACTGGTATAGAGCGAGACGATGTCTAATGTTGCTAGTATTTGTCTTTCTGGGTCAAAACTCATTTTGTCCACTAAATTAATAACCTGCATTGTATCTCTGAGATACGTTCTCATGTTTTCAGCCAGTGGTTTTAGGAAGAAGTCAATGTTTTTGCAGACTGGTTCCAGAAGGCACCCACATCCTGAAATAATAGGTCTTCCTGGTGGTTTCTGCAGATTTTTATGCACCTTAGGTAGGGTATAGATGGTTGGAAGACGTGGGTGTTCAGTATTCAGGTATTCAAACTCCTTCTCTGAGAGGAAACCAGCCTGCTTCCCCTTTTCCATGATTCCTCTTATCTTTTTGCAAACCCTCTCTGTGGGGTCACTGTTAGTAATGGTGTAGCTTACACCATCCTGGAGTTGAGAATATATTTCGGTTTTGTAATCTTCAGTGTTCTGCACCACAATTGCTCCACCTTTGTCTGCCGGTTTGATTACAATGTTTTTATTTTCTTTTAGTGTGCCCAATGCTTCATGTTCGCCTCTTGTGATGTTGTATTTAACATATTTTTTGGTGGCGCATGCTCGCATGACATCACGGAGTTCCACACTTTCATAGGTTAAAATCTTGTGTGGCATCGAGTGCGATGGTGGCATGAAGGTGGATGGTGGTCGCATTCCGGTGGTCGATGTAGACGATATCGGCAAAGAATGTTTAACAAAAATGTCTCAGGCGAACCCTTCTAAAAAAACGGTATAGTTCTGATTTCACATTAAAGAGGTTGGGGTGTGACGTGGGTACAAAAGAGAGCCCTTTACTCAGGATACTGGTTTCATTAGCAGCTAAGAAATGTGAGGATAAGTTGATGATGGGGCTTCCTGGTTGGTACGGCATCTGATTGTTTTCTTCCAAATGTATTACCATCTGTAAGTTCTCCTCCAGGTATTGAATTCCCCGTGGTTCTCCGACTGGAAACGGACTTGTTTGGGGTTCTGTCCTTCTTGACGTCCCGTGTTCCAATTTTGTTGGTTCCGTCCTCTGCGGCCCCCTCTGTATAGTATATAATAGGGCAGGTATGTAGAAATCAAAAACCTTTTAAGGGGTTCACTGATGCACCTGGTCCCTAAACCAACAAAGAAGAGGTTGGCACGTAAGCTGGAATAGTAAAACACAAGTTTATTAACCTCACATGAGGGAGACTGACCTCACATGAGGGAGACTGCGTCAATACGGTACCCTCAGGCCACTGTAATGAGACAGTCTAAGGAGTACAGAGAACATGGGTCTTATATATACATTTGTTGCATAGTCAGCATGAGACCAAGGGGTGGTACTGGCACATACAAGAATAGTTATTGACTAATATGGGTATACAAAAATTGCTTGCTCAACAAAGTGGGGGGGAGACATTTCTCCTTACATCAGTAAAAACAGCCTGACAGTTATACACTAAGAGCATTCTGGCAGCTACAGGTCTTTCTGAGCATGTGCAAGGCTCTGGCTCAGTGCTGAAGAAGTTAACTCAAATGGATGACACAAACAGAATACAAGGGCAGTCAATAGTGAAGAGGGAGAAAGCACATGGCGAGCACATGGCTGCCACAAACAAAATTTTCTTCAGCTGATGTGAACAACCATTGCAGCTAGTTTCCACAGATGGCCATTTTAGCATTAGCTGAAGATATCCGCTATGATCTAGAATGAATATAGTGGTACAAAAGGGGGTGGTGATGGACGGAGCATCAGAACCAATCAAACACTCACACCCAGTCAACAGATCTGGGTTTGATCCATCACCGTTCTTTAGCCCACTCTGCCACCCCAGTTCAGACATGGCCATATGCAAATCAGTCTAACCCTGTGCCTCATGGGAACAGTCCAGCCCGAACTGCCAAGCCATGCCTTCCCTGGACCGGAAACAAGCTTCCTAGGACTGGTTTCTGGCATTTCAGCCGTCTTCAGCCAGGCTTGCTTGAATCCAGTGGCAAAGTGAGCAAGGGACTCACGTCTGAGCATACCCTGCCAACTTATGGCGAACAAAGCGGTACAAAAGGGGGTGGTTATGGACGGAGAATCAGAACCAATCAAACACTCACACCCAGTCAACAGATCTGGGTTTGATCCATCACCGTTCTTTAGCCCACTCTGCCACCCCAGTTCAGACATGGCCATATGCAAATCAGTCTGACCCTGTGCCTCATGGGAACAGTCCAGCCCGAACTGCCAAGCCATGCCTTCCCTGGACCGGAAACAAGCTTCCTAGGACCGGTTTCTGGCATTTCAGCCTTCTTCAGCCAGGCTTGCTTGAATCCAGTGGCAAAGTGAGCAAGGGACTCACGTCTGAGCATACCATGCCAACTTATGGCGAACAAAGCGGTACAAAAGGGGGTGGTGATGGACGGAGCATCAGAACCAATCAAACACTCACACCAAGTCAACAGATCTGGGTTTGATCCCTCATCGTTCTTTAGCCCACTCTGCCACCCCAGTTCAGACATGGCCATATGCAAATCAGTCTGACCCTGTGCCTCATGGGAACAGTCCAGCCCGAACTGCCAAGCCATGCCTTCCCTGGACTGGAAACAAGCTTCCTAGGACCGGTTTCTGGCATTTCAGCCATCTTCAGCCAGGCTTGCTTGAATCCAGTGGCAAAGTGAGCAAGTACTCACGTCTGAGCATACTCTGCCAACTTATGGCGAACAAAGTGGTACAAAAGGGGGTGGTGATAGACGGAGCATCAGAACCAATCAAACACTCACACCCAGTCAACAGATCTGGGTTTGATCCATCACCATTCTTTAGCCCACTCTGCCACCCCAGTTCAGACATGGCCATATGCAAATCAGTCTGACCCTGTGCCTCATGGGAACAGTCCAGCCCGAACTGCCAAGCCATGCCTTCCCTGGACCGGAAACAAGCTTCCTAGGACCGGTTCCTGGCATTTCAGCCGTCTTCAGCCAGGCTTGCTTGAATCCAGTGGCTGGGTTCAAACTGGAATGGCATGGTGAGCAAAAAAAGCGATGGATTTAGGCCCAGATCTCTGTACTGGGGTGAATGTATGACATTGTTCTGCATTCTGTCCATCAAGTGTTGTTTTTGCATTTGTCACCCCGAGTGGGACGGGTATGCTCAGACGTGAGTCCCGTGCTCTCCATGCCACTGGAATCAAGCTATCCTGGCTGAAGAGGGGTGAAACCCCGAAACCGGTCCTAGGATGCTTGTTTCCAGTCCAGGGAGTACCTGGCTTGGCAGTTCGGGCTGGACCGTTCCCATGAGGCACAGGGTCAAGACTGATTTGCATATGGCTGGGTTCAAACTGGAATGGCATGGTGAGCAAAAAAACGATGGATTTAGGCCCAGATCTCTGTACTGGGGTGAATGTATGACATTGTTCTGCATTCTGTCCATCAAGTGTTGTTTTTGCTAGAAGGAATATAGGAAATATTTTGCACATTTATTCTCATAAATTCATTAATATTCTAATCTTTTGCTAGGTGGGCATTTACATTCTAAACATTTCATTGAACAAGTATATATAAGGTATAAGCAGGAGAAAATAATGGCTATTATTACAAACAGAACTATCAATATTTTCCAACACCAAGCAGAAAGCAAATCCCATAACCAGCCAGTCCAATTCTATGTTTCAGGCCTTCTATGTATTTTTAATAGACCTTTCCAATGTTCTTTTCATGAGGGCTAGAGTACCAATTAATATATTCAGGAAGAGGTCAAAGAAGAATTTATCAACTTTTGAACAAAACGTTTCTCCTGCAGAATAAACATTCCCAATGCAAATATTAAAGCAATTAGACATATTGCTACAAAAACAATCTTCACTCCGGGGGACCAGGAAGACCACATGGGGCCATGGGAATTAGGACGAGGAGCCGCAAAGGGCTGCTCCTCCTCAAAAATGGGACGACCAAACGGGTACATTACTAACAAAAAGTCCTTGAGGAATTGAAGCCGCTGTACAACCAGCCAGAGGGGAGTCTTCTCCCTGTGTCCGTCTGAGCCTCACAGGCAGGTTCCTATTGTTCACCCAATGGTGGAGTTGCACAACTTGCAACTCAAGAAAACAATCACGTCCCAGTTTTAAGGGAAAAGTTTCTTCTTTCAGGATAGGGCAATCACCCTCCACAGGGCAAATACCCTCAACGATCCTGTCCAGTGTCTCAGGCAGTGCACCAGTTTTCTTCACTTTAATCTAACAGGCACCAAAGGCACAACACCTGTACCCTGAACTCAAGTCCTTCCCTCACTCCTGTGTTGCTCCGCTGACGCACTGCTCTTTTGTCGGGCCACAGATTATACCCAGTATGCCCAGGTATCTCTTGATTAACAGAGGTGACTTGCATTCACTTGGAGACCAGGACTCAAAGGCTTGATGCTGGGATATCTGAAGCAACCCTTTTTTCAAAGGGGGTCACCTCAAGCAAAAGCCTCCTTGCCATCCTTGTCGGTCTCTGGGCATCAAAAACTGCAATCACAATTTATCCATTCTGATTTGTGACCCAGTCTTTCGCCCAAGACAGTGGCAGGCGTACACATTTCATGTCCCAGTGCGTCCGGCCTTCTACCTTCACTGAGGTCCTAGTTGCCAACAATGCCTGTGCTGGTTCCCTGCACCTTGGCTTCAAGCTGGACTGGCACTGACTCTCCAGACTGGATCTCATGTCCGAGCCCCTCTGGCAATGGTTGTAAGGCAGCAAATATCTATTGGTGGACAGAACAAAAGGTCTTTAGACAAGGCATACAAATAATCTATCAACAGAGTTGATAGTCTCAGAATGCTTTCTTAGTCTTGGGGCGCCTCATACATTAGCAAGGCACCCAAGAACCACTTCATCTATCTGAGAGTAAAAAACACCCTGGACCTATTAGTGGGTATAAAAGGAACTTTTTGGTGAACTGACAAGAGTAAAACGTTACACTATTTGAAGCCGCCAAGGAAGTCTGTGTTCATTACTAAATTCTGAGGAAAAAAAAAAGAAAAACAATACAGATATATTCTAAATCCTTACATTTGTGAATTCCTATATTATTCATCTGAAGAACCTCAAGAAAGGGAAGTTTTAGAACAAGCATTCTTTTGTGCTTCTTGTCTTAACAAGCTTGTGTTTCATAAGTCATAACCTTTCACTACTTGTACAGGACTGCAGACACTTCTAAAATTATTTTTCTTACGTAAAAACACCTACATTGTACGCTTAGGGGCATGCTCTCATGTTATAGGCGCAGCGGGAAAATCTAAAACTGCTATTTTAACAGGGATTCTTATTACATAAATAACTAAAAAAATCTTCAACATAGTGGGTACATAAATTTCTACAGCAGAACATGTTGTAACAAAAAAGCTCCTATAAAACAATATTTTCCTTCAAAAATGTTTGCTGAGGATCACATGGGCGTCTTTCCTGACATTATGAGCCTCGTGCATTCTACTTTTCACGATCTGGACTATGCAACATCATTTTCAAAGAAAAAAAAACATTCACCAGCTTTAACAAGGGCTGTCAGCTTATTTACACAGACTAACTAATAAGAGACTAGCAATGCCCTTATACAACTGTATATAGCATGAGAATAACATATAGTTCCCCTTAAAGGTCAAATAAGGGAACAGCAGCCTAGACTACTCATCCTTTCATAATTTCATCAGACAGGATGGGCAGTAACATGACATATTTATTTATTCATTTTACTAATGCTAACAATTTTTTCAAAACAGTTTTATTGAATTGCCAATTAAATGTCTCATGGCCGTTCCTAGACAGCTTAGTCAGGCTCAAGAGAGAGTGAGAAAAAGAGATAGAGAGAGAGAGCACATAAATCAAGAAAAATGACAATGTGTTACTTAATTTTGCTTACCCTTAATTTGCCCAAAGAGCTAATCTCCCTAATCTCCTCCCCATGCGACAGTAGGTAACCTGAAACAGGTAACCTTCTGTCGACACTCTCTATCCCTAGTTTTGGCAAATGGGCACAAATAAACTTGTATGAGGTAAATAGCACATTGAGCTAGCTAGAAAACATTAATATTCAACTACCAATTCCTTTAGCAATTGTACTAGTGTAACACGAGGGCGCATGAATGCAAACTAAATCTCATTGCCTCCTTATCTCAGCACTTGCACAGTAATCTTTAAACTAAAAGCATTAGTGCTATGTACATGGCAGAGCTATTCTCTGCATATGACCTACAGACGCTGCTATCCCTTGATAATGTTATTCAATAGAATAAACCCCACCTGCATAGCATATCTCCTACACTTGTGTTATTGTGCAAGAAACCAGTGATATTCCCATGTGCTCCTAACAGAATATGCAATATTTCCTTTAGCCAATGTTACCTAAAACAGATCTGTAGTGCTTTACCCTACAATGTGAGAATCAGAATATTTAATTAATACAAAGAAATCAGTTGATCAAACTACTCTTCAACATTACAAGCCTCCATTGTGTAATGTAGACATCACATACTGTCAAAGTGGCTCCCTGCTAGAAATTTCACGTTCAGTATGGCTCGTCATTTCTAAATGCAGAACTTGGCCTCTGACCCTTAAACCTGTTATCCCCTGTCAGTAAGGCTATTCCGTGCGGTCTTTCCAATTCAATGCAGCTCTGGAGATTCACAGCTGAAAGGCACTCCTATTCCGTACCTGTGTGCTAACAATTAGGTAGGATAATAACTTCTGCTGTTTTTTTTTTATACTCATTTTTATTTGTGTGCAGTGTATGGTGTGCTTTCTAGCAGTTCAGAGGTCAGCTGCTTGTTCTATACTTGCATGTGTGCATTGTTGAAGCCTGAGATCAGTTTGAAAACTGCCTTGAGGGGCAGAACTGCTTTTAAAAAGTAAACTGTGCCCAAATTCGACTTTGGTGGTAGGGGCACTTAAAAATGCATAACCTACAATGTTTTGGCATATTAGAGACCCCCAGGGTCTCTCCTAGATATCCCAGGGGTGGGGGATCAGAAATGTGTAAGGTACACCCTTAAAAAATGAGGTTTTATACACCTGGATAAGCAAAATTTCACATGTCACACCCCACATTGTTGTTAAGTGCTGCTTAAATTTAACTTTGATGCTAGGAGCTTATATTTCACAGTATGATTATTAGACATTACAAAGATCAAAAACGATTTTAGTGCAATTATTTTGAATCATTATTTTTTTTCAGATAGTCAAAATTATTTTTTAATAATTATCACTGACCCTTTTGATTGTTCACACATATGAAAAACAAGCCTCATTCCTTTCCTTTTGCCTTCAAATGCATTTATTTATAACACTAAGCACAGAAGCTTTACTGAAACCTAAAATAGCTTGCGCCACTTTTTAAAGGGCAGTAATTCATTACCACCAAAACCACAAATGTACTTATGTAAAAAGCAACGAGAAAGAAAGTCCTTACTTTTAATCCTTTCTCTTTTATCCAAAATAATAAAACTGTAATTCTAACTGTTAATATCAGCAGTCTTTAATGCACGTGCCTTCATACAATGTTTCCCACGGCTTAATCTGTAACTTTGTGGCCAGGAATAGCCATGTGTTTACTCAGCTGTGTTTCATGACCAGCAGGTCTCAACGTCTCATGCCTTTTCAAGAGAAAAAGGCCTTACTAAATCCTAATGTCCTCACGGAAACCCCAAAAAGATGATAAACCATTTATTATCCCTGTGACAGCATCCTTCGAGCAGACAGCTTTGAATAGCTGCAAAAAGAAAGGCTCTCTTTATGGTGCTGGAATTTTGAGCACAGTTCAGTCTAAGTAAAACTCAGGCATTCCAAGCCAGTCAAAATCTATCATTTTTGTAATGTGGTGAAAGAGACACTTTTATTTTACAGCAACTAATTACTCAACTAATGTGAATGCCGTTTAATATCTAATACAATGTATCTAAGGAGAATGTTGTAACATTTTATATTGAGTCCTAGGTGTGTAAAGCAGACAATTTCGTTTTTTCTTCCTTTTTATGATGCCTATTTTTTTTCCAATGACATTTGCATATCAAAATAACAACAACAAACAAATTGAGCTCATTCCAGACATTTTCAAGAAGGGGGGTCACACATTCAGAAAACACAACACTGCTTGTTCAAAGCTAGCCATTCTCACACAAAAAACATAGTTTACTTACTGAAACAAGTACTTCACAGGTATGTCAGTCCACAACCACATACAACAAACAAGACAATTAACCCACAAATCAACACTTAGGACAAAGCAAGAGACAGCCCACAGACTGTACTCAAACCAAACCATTTGTAAATACCAATTGTAAGTCATATTTACAAAAAGAGCTCTCAAAAGTAATCCAAAAGACTGCATCAAAACAACCCAAAGACTGTTCCATGTTCAAGAAGCCAAATACACCAAATTACCAGTTTGGCTGGCAGAACACTCAAAAGCGCTCTATATCACCACTTATGAATTTTACTAAGTGCGCAGATCAGGATCCTTTTTATGTATATATATTTTGTTCCATGATTTACTAGTCAGCATGGAAGAAATACCTTTTTTAATATACCTAAACCTATTTAGGTATCTCCTCTAGGGGAATCAACTGAGTATTTCCTAAATCCATATTGGTACCTCCAAGACAGCAACACTTACTATGAAGTGTGCTAAAAACAGGCATGCCAATAATGTTGTAGCATATAAAATATTATTCACCAAGGGGCACTTAACACAATGTGTGCCGTTCAAGTTTTCAAAATTTAGAGAAAAATCTCTTCATTACCTGCCTTCATTTGCTGCAGCAAACAAACAAACAAACAAGAGCTTGGCCAAGTCATTCCAAAAAGTGTTGTTACAGCAACCTTACCAAACCAAAGTCTCCAGCTTCCTCTGCCAAGTTCTGAGCGACCTAACGGTCGTTTAAAAATACTAACACAAAAGAAGTTCTCAGTCGGGAGCGGCTAACACCTGGAGGGAAAATACATTGGTCTGCAAAGACAAAGAGTCTCCTTGCGTAGGGTACCTCCTCAGTAGATTCCTATCCTGTACTCCTCAGTAGATTCCTGTCTTCCATCAAGACCACCCCCTTGAATAGCCGCTTCTCCGATGAGCCCTACATTGGGCGCTAATTTGTAGAAATAAAAAACCTTTTATGGGGTTCACTGATGCACCTGGTCCTTAAACCAACAAAGAAGAGATTGGCACGGAAGCTGGAATAGTAAAACACAAGTTTATTAACCTCACATGAGGGAGACTGACCTCACATGAGGGAGACTGCGTCAATACGGTTCCCTCAGGTCACTGTAATGAGACAGTCTAAGGATTACAGAGAACATGGGTCTTATATATACATTTGTTGCATAGTCAGCATGAGACCAAGGGTAGGTACTGGCATATACAAGAATAGTTATTGACTAATATGGGTATACAAAAATTGCTTGCTCAACAAAGTGGGAGGGGAGACATTTCTCCTTACATCAGTAAAAACAGCCTGACAGTTATACACTAAGAGCAGGTGCATTCTGGCAGCTACAGGTCTTTCTGAGAATGTGCAAGGCTCTGGCTCAGTGCTGAAGGAGTTAACTCAAATAGATGACACAAGCGGAATACAAGGGCAGTCAATAGTGAAGAGGGAGAAAGCACATGGCGAGCATATGGCTAACTAAAATGGCTGCCACAAACAAAATGGCTTCAGCTGATGCTAACAGCCATTGCAGCTAGTTTCCACAGGTCGATTAAAACTACCTCTAAGTCTCTAGCATATAATAGGGCATTGCAGTTTAGAGGCCAGCAGCCCTTTTCTACAGTTGCATGTGTGCACTGCTGAGCCTGAGGTCAGTTTAAAAGTAGCCCTGTGTGTGCAGAAAGAGGCAATAGAGGTGCAGAAAGAAGGAAGAACGGTGCAGAAAGAGGCAAGAGAGGTGCAGAAAGAAGCAAGAGAGGTGCAGAAAGAAGCAAGAGACTTACAGAAAGAGGCAAATGGAATATAGAAAGAAGCAAGAGAGGTATAGAAAGAAGCAAGAGAAGTACAGAAACAACAGAGGTGCAGAAAGAAGCAACAGCAATGCAGAAAGAACCAACAGAGGTGCAGAAAGAGGCAAGAAGGGTGCAGAAAGAGGCAAGAGGGCTGCAGAAAGAAACAAATGAGAGCAGAAAGTAGGAACAGCGGTGCAGAAGGGGGCATGAGGGGTGCAGAAAGAGGGAAGAGGGTGCAGATAGAAGCAAGAGAGGTGAAGAAAGAAACAAAAGAAGTGCAGAAAGAAGGAACAGAGGTGCAGAAAGAGGCAAGAGGAGTGCAGAAAGAGGGAAGAGGGGTGGAGAAAGAGGCAAGGGTGTGTAGAAAGAAGCGAGAGAGCTACAGAAAGAAACAAAAGTAGTACAGAAAGAGGCAAGAGGGGTGCAGAAAGAGGGTAGCGGGGTTCAGAAAGAAACAAGTGAAGTGCAGAAAGAAACAAAATAAGTGCAGAAAGAAGGAACAGAGGTGCAGAAAGAGGTGAGGGGTGCACAGAGAGGGGAAAGGGGTGTAGAAAGAGGCACAAGGGTTTCAGAAAGAAGCAAGAGAGGTGCAGAAAGAAGCAACAGAGGTGCATAAAGAGGGAACAGGAGTGGAGAAAGAGACAAGAGAAGTGCAGAAACATGCAATAGATATGTAGGAAGGGGTAAGAGGGGTGCAGAAAGAGGCAAGAGGTGTACAGCAAGAAGCAAGAGAGGTGCAGAAAGAGGGAACAGGAGTGGAGAAAGAGAAGTGCAGAAACAAGCAACAGAGATGTAGAAAGGGGTAAGAGGGGTGCAGAAAGAGACAAAAGGTGTCCACAAAGAAGCAAGAGAGGTACAGAAAGAAACAAAAGAAGTGCAGAAAGACGGAATAGAGGTGTAGAAAGAGGCAAGAGGGGTACAGAAAGAGAAAAGAGGGGTGTAGAAAGAGGTAAGGAGTGCAGAAAGAAGCAAGAGGGGCTGCAGAAAGAAACAAAAGAAGAGCAGAAAGAAGGAACAGAGGTGCAGAAAGAGGCAAGAGGGGAGCTGAAAGACGGAAGATAGTTGTAGAAAGAGGCAAGGGGTGCAGAAAGAAGCAAGAGAGGTATAGAAAGAAGCACCAGAGGTGCAGACATAGGGAAGAGGGTAGAGAAAGGCAAGACAAGTGCAGAAAGAAGCAACAGACATGCAGAAAGGGGAAGAGGGGTAGAGAAAGAGGCAAGAAGGGTGCAGAAAGAAGCAAGAGTGGTGCAGAAAGAAACAAAAGAGGTACAGAAAGAAAGAACAGAGGAGTAGAAAGAGGCAAGAGGAGTGCAGAAAGAGGGAAGAGGGGTGGAGAAAGAGGCATGGAGGTAAAGAATGATGCAAGAGAGCTGCAGAAGGAAACAAAAACAGAGCAGAAAGAAGGAACAGAGGTGCAGAAAGAGGCACGCGGGGTGCAGAAAGAGGGATGAGGGATGCAGAAAGAGGCAAGGCAGTGAAGAAAGAAGCAAGGGAGATGTAGAAAGAAACAAAAGATGTGCAGAAAGAGGGGACAGAGGTGCAGAAGAGGCTAGAGGAATGCAGAAAGAGGGGTGGAGAAAGAGGCAAGAGGGTACAGAAAGGAGCAAGAGAGACGCAGAAAGAAACAAAAGAAGTGAAGAAAGAAAGAACAGAGGTGCAGAAAGAGGGAAGAGGGGTGGAGAAAGAAACAAGAGAAGTGCAGAAAGAAACAAAAGAAGTGCAGAAAAAAGGAACAGAGGTGCAGAAAGAGGCAAGGGGGTGCACAAAGAGGGAATAGGAGTGCAGAAAGAGGCATGAGGGGTACAGAAAGAGGGAAGAGGAGTGGAGAAAGAGAAAAGAGAATTGCAGAAACAAGCAACAGAGATGCAGAAAGGGGTAAGAGGGGTGGAGAAAGAGGCAAGAGGGATGCAGAAAGAAGCAAGAGAGGTGCAGAAAGAAAGAAACGAAGTGCAGAAAGAAGGAACAGAGGGGCAGAGACAGCAAGAGGGGCGCACACAGATGGAAAAGGTTTGCAGAAAGAAGCAAGAGAAGTGCAGAAAGAAGCAACAGAGGTACAGAAAGAGGCAAGAGGGGTGCAGAAAGAAACAAAAGAAGTGCAGAAGGAAGAAACAGAGGTGCAGAAATAGGCAAGAGGAGTGCAGGAAGAGGAGTGGAGAAAGAGGCAAGGGGGTGCAGAAAGAAGAAAGAGAGCTGCAGAAAGAAACAAAAGAAGAGCAGAAAGAAGGAACAGCTGTGCAGAAAGAGGCAAGAGTAGTGCAGGAATAGGGAAGAGGGGTGCAGAAAGAGGCAAGGGGGTGCAGAAAGAAGCAAGAGAGGTGCAGAAAGAAACAAAAGAAGTGCATCCAGGGGAGATCTGCAGGATCTGTGTGCCATCGGATTTTGGATCAGATTGTTGATTTATCTGAAACATGTAGATAGGCCATTATTGGGGCAGCATATTCTTCGATGGGGTCAATTAGAAATGGCAATGCTCTGTAAAGGACTACACCACTGGTTTAAGTCGACCGCTTGGAATCCTTTCATTAGTCTTCTACAGCAGTGGCACTTTGATTTCTATTGATTTGGTTAATAAGGTGGGACTTACCGGTGAAGCTTTTGCTTTTGGTTTTAAAAGAGATGGAACTGAGGGAGGTAAGGTCATTCCATCCACTGCTGTATCCCTCCAGGTTGTATACATGTTTTAACAAACATCACAAGGTGAATATTTGACCAATTGGTAAGTTCATTCAACCAATCACAGTCTTCTCAATGATGTCCTGACTCAAACCCAAATCTTTATCTGTTGGGAAAAGGCATGGCTAGCCAAGGGTGCAACATGCCCTAATGCATCCAAGGGAAGTGGGCTTCTGCTGACCCTAGTTGAGGACCCATGCCCATGCTACACTATTTATAGTTATACCCTGCTCTGCCGGTAGGAGAAGAAAACCCAGCTACTGATTGTGGACTCAGTGAACAGTCAGTTTCAAGGCAATTCCGTTTCTTGTTTTTAAACCTCAAATGTGAAATATGGAGGTGTAATACATAGAATCTACTTTGTATAGCACTTTCTATCTGTTGCTCATAGCAAGTCATCATGAACTTAAACTGCATTTCAGCATTTATCTAACCTGATTAATAACCTCATACCTGGGAAACAAGGCTCATTTTCTGAATTGAAAGCGGCAGATCAATAGCGTCCCTTAACTCGCCTGTTTCCATTGCACTGTTTGAAGACGTGACACGTTTGGGACAAAGGCCTACTTTCCGGGCGTGATGTTGTGTTGTACTCCCTGAAGCAGTATCTTCTGTCTCTCATGTCAGTGCATTTTATTCATCTGCATTGATCAAATTAAGGTTTTGAGTTTCCGATTAAGAGCATCAGGATTGAACTAAGGGCACAGTTTACATAAGGTATACATAGTGTTCGGTAGGTTGACACCCTGCCCCTGAATTCAGCCCTCTGAGCATGGCGAGCTACAAGTGTAGACATCATTTACTGCTTCAGAGAAATATTGCTCCTCATTACACGTCAAAAGTGGAGAGGATGTGGCTGATGGCCAGGGGAGTCAACCTCGAAGCTGGGGAACCGGGTTCGAGTCTCGGCAGGGGCGCTCAACATCCTGTGATTCTGGGCAAATCCCTTAATCTTCCCTTGCCTAACAAAAAATAAATAATGAATGTGTCAGTCTGTAATGCAACTGGTGCTCACGTAAAGCGCTCTGATACCTTTAGGTCTAGTTCGCACTATATAAATCTCTAAAAAAGAAAAGTACTTTAACATTTCTTGAGCTTCTCTTGGCAGTTGCCTAGAAAACCAATGACTGTTAACAACATATCTGAACGATTTCTCAACAAAATTAATTAGTCATCCTTATTTAATGAAGCAGCGGAGTCTGCCATCAAACACCCGTGACTGTGGTAAAGCGAGTCTGACTTGCACACAGAGTAAGTGGACGGTCGAAGAGTGATATTGGTTTACCTAAAAAGTCGCTCGGTTGCAGATGCACGCCAACTCTAGGGTATCCTCCCCTTGAGCGTTTGCTGAGGAAGTCATACTTGAGGTCAAAAGTGAAAATCGCTGCTCTGACAGGAGGGGAAGGTTAGAGGGAACAGATTCTGAGTTAACTGAGGGGCTGCTTATTCACTTCTGTACCTTTCGTAAACTTTGTAGAAAAAAAAGAGATACAAAAATGTAATTTGCTAGGCTCTGCAGAAATAATTGCTTGTACTAAGATCAATCTCTCCCCATCAGCTCGTGTTTGTCGTGTGCACAACTGTTAATTGTATAAGTGTATACCTGTATAGGTGAGTAAGTGGCTGTGTAATTGACTCTATGGGTGAGTGACTAGGTATGTGAGTAGCTCTATGGGTAACAGACAGTATGTGGGTGGCTGTATGGGTATATGAGTGGATATATCAGTGGCTGTATTGGTCAGTGAGCTGGTTATGGGTGGCTGTTGGATGAGTGTGTGCTTGTGTCAGTGACTGTATAGGTGAGTGAGTATGTGTTAGTATCTGTAAGAATAAATAAGTGTGTGTGTGTATAATTGTATAGGTAAGTAAGTGCATGTGCGATGGACTTTTTGGATGAGTGAATAGGTGTGTGAGTAGCTCTATGGTAGACTGAAAGTGTGTGAGTGGCTTTATGGGTGTATGAGTGGCTATATCAGTGACTGCATTAGGGAGTGAGCTAATATACGAGTGCTGTATTGCTGACTGAGTGGATGTGTGTGTAGACCTATGAATCAGTGAGTGGGTGTGCAAGTACAGGTATGGGTGTGTCAATGGTTTTGAGAATAGAAGTGTGGGAGTTGGAATGGGTGTATGAAAGGTTATATTTGGGTGCGTCAGAGATTCTGTGGATGTTACTGACCATGTCATGAGTGATGTAATATGTGAGGTCATAAGCAGTGCATTGTGGGTGCGCAGGTTATAGCTCAGCTAACTATAACTGCTAAATTTCTCTGGTTTTGTACCAGTGAAATATCAGCCTAACTATAACATCCCTGTAACCTTTGTTTTTTACAGTGAATTTCTAAGGTTTTTTTAATGCTAATTCCTAACAATAATGTCTCTGTAAACTATTTTTTTAGTGAATTTCTATGGTTTGTAAAGTAGTAGTCACATTTGCAGAGTGGTGGAGAAAGGAGACGGGGCCTCTGACCAGCTCCCAGGAATTCCACTGTGTAGGACTTACAGGAGGGACAAGGAGGGCTGCTTGGCCCCCAAGGTCCCTCAAGAGTAAAGTGGATTTCATCCCCCAACCAGTAGTGTGCCAGGAGCCGCGTTTGAAGTGGTGGAGAAAGGAGGCGTGCAAATCACTTAATCTCCCTGTGCCTAACAGAAAATGAATGTGTCCGTCTGTAATACAACTGGTGCTCATGTAAAGCGCTCTGATACCTTTGGCTCAAGTTTGTGCTATATAAAGCTCCGGAAAAAAAGTTATACAAATTTCAGGTACATGGTTTCTGCTTCAACATTCCCATGTTTCTTTTCTGTTTATTCCCGTTTACAGCTCTTCAACTGATTGTTAAATGCCCTCTCCTCTCCTGGGAGAGAACATCCATTATTGCCCTCAGAAGTGGCCTATAAAGCCTATGCTTTCTTACTTTTTCTGTGGTGCATTCATGTGAATATATCCAAATAAAATGACAACCTAAGTCATCTTTTATAGGTGATGCCAACCTCTTCCAGTGGATAGATCAGCAGTATAACTCTAATGAGGAAGCATGAGTATTATAAATGGCACAGTGAATGTCCACAAATTAAAGAGGTTGACTCAAGAAATTCTCAGTATTTCTTAAAACATTTTTTTCTTGCAAAAAAAGCCTTTGTGCTACAAATGGCACTTAATCATTGAAAAGTAATTGGGTCATAGTTTAGAATCATAATTGCAGTCTAGTCATCATCCAGTTAGTGCTTTCCCTTTCTTAGACCACAGCCCTGCTCTAATGTAAGGTGCAATAAATAATCTACCACCTCACTAGTGTCCTCCATCCTATTTGCTAGGGGAAATATTAATTTAAATCCAGGATCATGCACAATTTAGTAAAGTGAAAAGTTCTCATGGCTCTCTGATAAGAAATAACTATGATCTATTGATTGAAAGTGATCTCAAACTGGACACATTAGATGCTTAACAAGGGAAATCAAGCTGGAAAGGTAGGCAGTAGAAGGCTACATATGGCCATAATGCATATGTGGGCTCCACAGAGTATATAGAAAACACTATTGGTGGATGTATTTATCTTCTTTGGCAGCAGCTGTAGATAGGACACAGAGCTTTCAACACTAAGATGATAACTTTCAGTGAATGAAAAGCTGTGAAAAGTATCTACCAGAGGAATATATGAGATCCTTACATACACCTGGTTCCCCGAGTATTTAGAAGTGCTCTACGTATTTGAAGTTTTTATTCTGATTGACAGTGTTTTCTTGTAGAATATTATGTAACATTTATTTAATAAGTGACTAAATAAATATTGCTCTAAAGTACAAACTGATACCCCAAAAAAGTGGCATCCTGGCTCTAACAGAGGGCGACAGGAAAATAGGTGTGTTTAAACAGTCAAGTCTAGAAGTCTTTACTAAAAGAAACAATGTAGGAGAGAGTCTTAGAGGCAAAGGTAACGCATTCCAAATGTTTGCAATCCTAGACAAAAATATTGTCCTCCATTTCTTTTAACCTAAGGAGCCTGAGGGAGATTATCTGAAGATGATCAAGGGGCTTGAGAAGGTCTATATAAGCACATCTCTCTTTTGAGATGAATGGGGCCTTTAATTTACATAGCTTGTAGAGAAAATATGAGTCTTAAAGGTGCATTAATGCTGCACTGAAAGTCTATGTAAGAGGAGAAGATGATGTCAGACTGGCTACTTAAGAGAAGGATTCAAAATCATTTGTTCAGTTGAATTCTGCACAGTTTGAAGCCTGTGCATGGGATAAGCAGAGAGGTCATGATACAATGAGATCCGTTATTCCAGACAAAATGCAATCAAAGTTCGAATTACAGTTTCCAGAGCTGACACATGCAGAAAAAGGAGGACCTTTTGCCTAGAGCCTAAAGAGCAAAGTATGTTGACAACACCACAGAAATCTGAGGGGCAAAGGATAAGTCAACATTATTGGAATGCATGGTCCTGGAAATAAAAATGTCCATATTTTATGTGCCTCAGCATATTGAATATGCATTAAGAAATCATGTTTGGTCCAGATGAGGGAAGTTCAGAATCAAAGAGAGTCCCAAAATGTTGTCATAACACCTAAGGGGCATATTTACAATGCTCCTGCAGCCTTTTTACACTGCCGGAGCATCACTTTTGTGATGCTCCGGCGGTGCAGTGTGCCGGTCCATATTTACAAGCTCGCGTAAAGCCACCCTGTGTGGCTTTTCATTACCTTGAAAATATGGCCGCCTTTCACTCATTAGTCTGTGTGAAAGGGGCGTTCCATGGGTTTTGCTCTGGGTGTTCCCATGCAACACGTATAGAATCTGATGTATTCCCAGATTTACACGTTATTGCTAACTTGGAAATGCGTCAGATTTTAACGCCTCCCCAGGGTAGAAGTTAGAGTGGCACAATGAGGAGAAATTTCTTTACTTCTCTTTGTATTTGGAAAATGCATTCAATGCATGAAGGTGTCCCTTCCTGAACAAAAATAATCATCCCTGCAATGCAGGAGCTCTGGACCATGGTGCAAGGTTGCCTGCGATAGGCACCCAATTGAGCGCTAGCACAGAGAAAAGCACAGAGATGCGTTGTATTGCTGTAAATATAACACATCCTTGCACTTTATAACGACACTGCTCAGCACATTAAGATGGCTTGCAGCACCACGCTATGTCATTTTCGAGTAAATATGCCCCTAAGTGAAGAAGGAATGAAATGCATTTGATTAAGGTCTGTGCATCAAGCCATTGAACTGTTGAAGATCTTGGATGGTGAGGCTAATATTATTTAAGCTGTATTTGTTACCGCCATGTGAATTATAGTTGAAAACAAATGTGGTTGACAAAAATGATTCTTTCCATACTATCATCAAATGTTGTGCCTGGTGCCATAAAACCATTCTTGTCAATACTATTTAATAAAAGTTTTAGGATTTTTCTAAGCACTGATTGCCTCATGCTGGGTTTTAGATGATGTGCACTGTACAACTAAGTTAGTACGGACATTTCTCCACAGCACAGAAATAGACCTGTTGTCATAAATGAAAAACGGATAACTGCTAGGCTGTTTCACTCATGCCCAGTAACCAAAATGATACAAATTATTTGACCTATGAGTCAGGGTTGAAAGCAGCACTATTTCGCTTGTGTCGAGAATTAGGGAGTCCCATTGAAGATGTTTACAATCTCCTGGAAACTCGCATCCCCTTCATAGAACCACAAAGAGCTCCCTTAACAATATTCTGAAACTCCGAACCGCTCACTTAATCACAGAGGATGGGCTAGGCTTCCTCTCCAGAAGGCCCCAGGCAACTAATTTTATTAAAAAAACATTCAGGCATAGTTTGTTCACATTTATGTTATTAGGCCACTGTAATTTCATTTTCAGTTTAGCTTTTAAAAGTTCCAATATGAATCACGAGTTTTATGATGATTCAGAGTTGCTCCATATTTGTGCAGAGGTCTCTCACAGAATTTTGGTTGGTGGCTTTTTATGAGACTTACAGGTATCTGCTTCATTTTCTTCATTGCTTTACAATAGCCTAGACGTACGTTTTTGGCTTAAGGCAGGGCCTCTGAGGTGTGAAATAAAAAGATAATTCTTTTTAGCAAATCCAAGCATATTTTGGTAGCAATGAGGTCCGGTTCTATGCTGAGGTCCAAATGGAGAAAATGAAAATGTAACAACTTGGGGGCAGATTTATAACGGACTTGCGGCACTTTTACGGCGCCGTTGCGTCACTTTTGTGACGCAGCGGCGGCGTAAACCCTGCGTCATGTTGCGCCCCATTTACAACGTGACGCATCTAGGGAGATGCGTCACGTTGTAAAGCTTGTGCCACATGTGGGCGTACCTGCACAGGGGGGGGCGTTCCGGCGCAGGAACGCCCCCGAAAAGTGGCTGAGTGAAATCTACTTTTCCGGCCATGCTGCGTCAAAACCCTGCGCCTGCTTGAAGCAGGCGTAAGGATTGACGGAGCATTGTAACGATAGGGCACCCCCGAGCCTTGCTGGAGCTGCGTCGCGCTTGCGATGCAACTCCAGCAATGCGCCAACCTTCCGCATCAGATGCGTCACGCATCTGTTTCTCCTTGCGCCACGATGTGCTGCATTGTAAATGCGGCGCATCTATTGTGGCGCAAGGGTAAACTTTT
Source organism: Triturus cristatus (assembly GCF_964204655.1). Taxonomy (NCBI): domain Eukaryota; kingdom Metazoa; phylum Chordata; class Amphibia; order Caudata; family Salamandridae; genus Triturus; species Triturus cristatus. Next base: position 519,665,158 of record NC_140588.1, read on the forward strand.
GTGACGCATCTTCCCTGGCGCATCCATGCTGATTTGCAGGGATGCGCCAGGGAACATAAATCTGCCCCTTGATGTACAGCAGAAAATAGGTAGATATTACATGAATGCCATATAAGGAAATCCATTGTCTGTATACCTCCTCTTGTTTGCAGGTAACAATACTAGAGCTCTGTGGGTAGGGATCAAAGGGTTTCGGCTACCTTCTGACTGAAGAATGTATTCTTGTAGTCTGAAAAGCTTTTCTCCCGGTCACACTGAGGAAAGATTGAACAAGAGACATGTAAGCAAAACAACCTCTCAGGCGTGTAGAACGCAAGTCGAAGCTGACTGAAGATGAAAGCTTGAATTCTGGAACCGAGGAGAAAAGCACATTGTTAATTCAGTGGAGATGGCGGACAGCAATAACACTCGTAGCCATCCTGCAGTAACATTAGGCCCACAAGTGGCATCTTACCTCCGATACCGCAAGTAACAGCAATTATCAGCACCATCGGAATGATGAGGCCCGCAGCATTCCCGCAGATCGGTTCAGTTTCGCACTGAGAATCTGCATGTGAAGATTGGGGACAAAGTGAGATGTTACTGGGGGATCACACTCAGACTTACGAATCCCCGAGCAATAGTCCATTTATTAAGGAGACCCTCAGGGGCCCACTTGAAAAGGCCTCGATGTCCCCCATCCTCTAAGTTACCGACTATAAGGGTGGGGAAAATCAGGGCCATTTTTTTTGGACCACTCATAATGAAGTCCCAGAATACCAGTTAATGTTTACAAATCTAGCATTCATGTTACAGCAGGAGACAGAAGCTCCTATTATGTATTTTAGCCCCTGGTGCCTGCACAATCTGCAGCATGCGGAGGACATAGAAGTCCATTTTCATGCATGTAGATTATTGAGATGAGTCAAGGTCCTGAGGATTCCATGAGTAATTCTTCCCTATTGAAAACGTGTTTTTTACGATATCTACTGCGGCTTAATGACTCCTAAAACAGGCATATCCACAACAGTCAAATTCATGTCCCACTGGGCAGATGTTGCTAAAAAGAGCAGGTAGAATGTCGGAATTTTAGGCTATGAGAATGAAAGATCGCAATTAAAATGTGATCCCTGCCTGAACTTCCGCACTGTTCAGACAGACAGCAAAGCAGGTGTGTGTGTGTGTGTGTGCAGTGAAAATGAATGTGGCCCAATTACACATGTTATTTAAAGCAGTAATGACCGAAGCCCATGGTTAGGATATATGTTTCTTACAAGGAATAACGTAGCTAGTGTAGTCTAGCTACTATCCAGTGTGTTATGTTTAGCAAATGAGGCAAAAAACAATGCAGTCAAAACAATTAAGAACTGCAGTGGGCACAATAAAGAAATATGTTTCATTGATATTCAGCCGGCGCTAAGGAATCCTTCAGTCTTTGTTTAAGGTGATGCATGTGAGGCAATTTCTCCTCAAATTGCTTTTCATCAACTTAATTAATTTAGTACTATTTGCTATTCGACATGTGAATTGTTTTAGTTTTACTATATGGTATTTGCTCAAATCACACATCTTTTTGGATTGCTAGAATCACAATTTGCGACGGGGATACCATGGATGCAGGAGACCACTAACCGATGTTGATGTGAGAAAATAATGTTTCAACAAGATATTGTATCACAACTAATTCACTTAGGAAAAGGTCGTTATTCGTGAAATATGTATTCCCGTGACAACACATGAGCTTTTGATCCTGATGAGATTATCTACCTTTCTTTTCTCCCCCTTTCCTTTTCTCTAGTTATCATTATCACGTGACACAATATTCCACTTTAATCACCCAGCTATTACGTGCATGTTTCGTTCTGTTACGTTCATACATTTAAAAAATGTAACTGAAAGGAGGAGCGTGGCTTGCGCGCCGCTGCGAGATGGCGGATCGCGCTTGAGCTCCGTAATGAGAGAGGGCCGACGGAGGCATTGCTGACGCTCAATATTGCCCCGCTCTGCGCAGATGATGTTATCTTTCATGGGAAACTGCCGTGCACGCTACGAGGGAGGTCTCTGGTGGTGAAGAGCGGCCAGAGTTCATTTATCGGCATTTTTATGTGACGCTTCAGGCTTTCACGAGCGGCCGCCATTTTGTTTCTTCTGTGAGGGAGATTTTCTCTTGCCTCTACAAGACGACGCTACTGTTCTATCCTGTCAGGAATGGTGGCATTCAGGAGCTGGTGACGTTTTTTCACTTTTCTTGAGCTTATTTTGTTCTTTTTTTCTATCGCCTATTGCTGAGAGTCCCACTGTGTGAACTTTTTGAGGTTTCTGGTTTTTTTCTCGTCGTCAAACGCACTGCCACTTCCTTATGTGAGGCTTTTTTGTTCTTGGCTTGATCCTGGTGGTTTTCGTAGTCGGTGCTTGACTACTGGCGCCTGTAGCACATGCTTCTTTTCGTGAGGTGTTTTTTCTGACTGGGATCGTCTGGGATTTTTTCTGCCCGGCTCTTTCTGATGCAAGTGCATGATTCCTTCCTGCCCTTTTTTCCTCTCACACATTGAGGGTTTTACAACCCCTGGCATTCCTTGTTCTCACTCTATCTGAGGAGGTGTATTTTGTTTCTGCTGAGGTGGTCTGCCCTATGGCTGAAAACATGGCCCCCTCACCGAATGCCAAAGACGTTAAGGAATCAAAAACATCTCTTAAGAGGTCCAAACAGGTATCCCCAACACCTGAGTCTGCTCCTAAAGACACTAATTCGACTCTTGAGTCTATTCTGACGCGCCTTAATGAGGTTTATGAGATTGCGCAGTCTACTAAGACTAATACAGATTTACTGCAAGTGGAGGTGTTAGCCATCAGGAATGATTTTAAGGCCCTTTCTCTTCGTGTCTCAGGTACAGAAGCACGGATTAGTGGCGCAGAGGATACCATGCAAAAGCACTCTAGATCTCTCACGCAGATAGAACGTTCTATGGCAGCATTGAGGAAAGACCTCACTGAACAAGAGGATCGTAATCGTAGATCCAATCTGCGTATTTTTGGTCTTCCTGAAGATGTTGAGAAAGATGCATCTTCCATGATTGAGTTTCTTTATCAATGGATTCCGTCAACACTACAAATTTCTTTCCACAAAGAGTTTGAACTGGAACGGGCACACCGTGTCCCCTCCTTTCGCCCCAAGTCTGCTACGCAACCAAGAGCGATAATCTTTAAGCCGCTGCGTCACCAACATACAGAGCAGATTTTGGCGCATATGCGGAAGGTTAGAGCTGTCTCTTGGAATGGCCATCGTATTTCAATTTCTCAAGACTTTGCCAGAGACACGGTGATGAGGAGGAAAGGCTTTCTTAATCTCCGGAAGCGTTTGTCTGAAATGAATATCCCCTTCTCCTTTGCTGGTCCCTCAAAATTCCGCATTACTTTCAAGGGTCGTGTCAGAATTTTTGACGAACCTGCGGATTTGGCCTCGTTTCTGGATAATCAAATGGAGCTACAGATGGATCTTCAAACGGGGGCTTCACATGCTCCTGGTTCTTCTGGCACCTGAGGCGGCTATACATAATGCATTGTCTTTAGTCTCTGTCAGATCTATTAGGTCTAGCTGCTTTTAGATCTGCGTAGTGGTCTTTATGTCCATTGGTCTTGACGTATTTTTGTCGTCTCTTGGTGCTCCCTTAGTATCGTTATGGTGTTTTGGTCTTTAGTGTTGTTAGTTTTAGTGTATAAACTTTTCAATTTTTTGTGGTAACGTCTCTTGTTGGCGTGACTTCACTTTTGTCCGCGTAGCGTCCTGTTATTCATTGCCTCCCCAGTCTGTCTTTCGACGTATTAGGTCACGGTCCTTTTCCTTCCAGGGGTGTGTCTTCGGTATGTGCGTCGATTTTTGTGGTGAAATTTTGTTTATCGTATTTTGTTGTGGTCGTTCCTTTTGCTTCATGTTTGTTTTTTGTTATTTCGTACTTTATGGAGTAGGTCATTGCTTGTTCCTTTGCTTTCTCATCGTGTTGTTGCTTGGTTTGTCCAGGTGTTTTATTCATATATGTTTATTAAGTGTTTATTTATGGCTATACTTAGAGTCATTATAGGTCGTTCATATAGTTGCTAGTTATACCTACTTTATTGTTTTTTTCATTGAGTGATTTGTTTACATTGTGTTACTATTTGTTTTTCTTTCGAGTAGGTTAGTTTTTTATAGATGCTTTGTACTTGGCAGTCATATGCCCCTCTTACCTACATGTTCATTTTCTTAGGCATGCATATTTATCTTGCCAGTTGTGTGTATATGGCTTTATTTGTTCATGGCCAGTTATCTTTAAGTTTGTATATAGATTTTACATATTTATATATAGTATTAGGTCTCTTATCTAGCTGCCATAAGGGTTTCTCTGACTGTTATATGATAAGATGCTACCTACCGTTTTTTATTATGTTTCACTTATTTTTCCCATATTGTTTTATATAGATACCTCCTTTATTGACTTTCTCATTGCGTGATTTGATTACATTGTGTCATTAACTGTTTTTTTCGAGTAGATTAGTTTGTTTTAGAGATGCTTTGTTCTTGATAGATTTATGCCTCTCTTATCTACATGTTTACTTACTTAGCCAAGCATTTTTATTCTACCAGTTTGCGTGTATATGGCCTTATTTATTCATGCCAAGTCATCTATGAGTTTGTATATAGACTTTACATATTTATATATAGTATTAGGCCTCTTATTTAATTGCCAGTGGGATTCACTGATTGTTATATTGATAAGATGCTATTTACCGTTTTTTATTATATTTCACGTATTTTTCCCATATTATATCATACAGTATGCTTTAGAGTGTATTTCTTTTTTTTTTTTTCTCTTCTTTATGGTCCTTTTTTCTTTTGTTGGAGTCCGCTTTGGTCTGGTTCTACCTAATATTATTGTTCTCTCTTAGTTCTCTTTCCACCAGCTCTTAATGCCTGATCTTGCTTTCTTTTTCTCTCTTTTCTGCTCCTACCGTTCTCTATGATTTATTTTAGTTGTTATATATACATTAATTTGGTCAAATGTGTTGCCTTTACGGTTTCTCATTTCGCTTTGTCTTCTAATATGTGATAATTATCTCCGGTTCTTAGCTTTTAGATAGTGCTCTCCTTTTAAATGTATAACCGGTTATGCACTGCTCTGGGGCTTTTTATGCTGTTGTTGTTATTTCTCCTGTTGGTCCCTCTCTCTTTCTTCCATGTCCCCCCTTGTATGAATTTGGTCTTTTTCAGACCTGCCGGATTGGCTCTTCTCGCTCTCTTTCTCTGTACTCTCCTGCTTTCTTTTTCCTCTTCTTTCCTTTCTTCTCTTCGGATTTCCTCTTTGGTCTCACCCTGTGTTGTGCTGGCTGTTGATGTCTGCTGGTTAGCCCTCCTGGTTGTTGCGCTTCATTTGCCACATATGGAATATCTTTTTTTCCTGATAATGGTTCTATGTCTGGACTAAATATACTTTCCCTTAATGTTAAGGGGTTAAATCATCCAGTCAAAAGGTCAAAGATTTTGGATTACTGTAAATCTCTTTCTTCGGATCTCGTCCTTTTTCAGGAGACAAAGCTCTCTGCCAAGGAGGCGTTGTTTCTGAAGAAGGAGTGGGTCTTTGATGTTGCTTGTTCAGATGCTTGTGGTAAAAGGAATGGAGTAATTACCTTAGTTTCTAGACACTCTGGCTTATCTATTGTTTCCTCTGATCAGGATACGGAGGGGCGTTGGTTACTATCTAAGTTGTCCGATGGTAATGCTGACTTATTTGTCATGAATATTTATGCCCCCAATAAGGATGACCCGGCCTTTTGGAATGCGATTACCAAAAAGCTCGAGGATACTCCTCACTCTGGTAATCTTATTGTAGGTGGTGACTTTAACTTGCCAATGGATCCTATCTTGGATAGGAATTCTGCCTTTAACTTTCGTCCCCCTAAAGCACACAAACAAATGATTAATATGTGCTCTCTTACCCATCTTCAGGATGTATGGCGTCTTCATAATCCCACTGGTAGTGACTTTTCTTTTTTTTCTTCCCCTCATTCGTCCTTTTCACGCATTGACTATCTTTTGGTTCATTCTTCTCTGGTTCAATTTTCTTCTTCTCCGCTTATTCACCCTATTTTAGTTTCTGACCACGCCGCAGTCACATTCACTCTTACCTCCTTTGTCCCTAGGGCACGAGCTCGCTCGTGGAGACTCAACACAGAAATTTTACATGATGAGTCCTTGGTGCGAGAGTTTTCCAATGACATTGAGACTTTTTTTATTGAGAATGTTGGGTCAGTCAGCTCCCCTGTTGTTCTCTGGGACTCTTTTAAATGTACTTTTCGTGGTCAGGTCATTAAATGTATGTCAAAGAGAAACGCAGCCATTAAAAAGGAACTCACGGACTTAGCAGATGAGATCAAACGTCAGGAATCCATTTTCCGCCACTCTCAGAACAAGTCCTGCCTCCAATCTATTAAAAATCTAAAATATTCATACAATACTATAGTCACTAAGAGAGCTCATATTGGCCTGCAGGCTCAGAAATCTAAGAGACTGCTGTTAAAAAATCGTGCGGGCAAGATTCTTGCTGCCACTTTAAAGTTCCAGGAATCTTCTTGTAACACTTTCCAAATTCCTTCTATTACTGACCAGCTTGGTAGGAAAAAATTTCAAACTACAGAAATCCTTGAGGTGTTCCGCGATTTTTATAACAATTTATATACCCCGTCGGCTCAAGCTTCTTTTGAACAATGTCAGGAGTTCTTGAAGTCGGTTCCTTTGAAAGGTGTTTCGGAGGAAGATAATCAATCATTAAATTGCCCGATTACTGCTGATGAAATCATTTCCGCGATTAAAGCTACTCGGTCTGGTAAAGCTCCTGGTCCTGATGGATATCCTATTGCGTTTTATAAAACCTTTATTCCCGTGATTGTCCCGAAACTCCAAGCCGTTTTTGATGCGTTTATTAAGGATGGCTCTGTGTCTGGTTCTGCGGCGGATGCTACTATTGTAGTTATCCCCAAAGAAGGGAAGGATCACGCAGATCCCAAAAATTTTCGGCCCATATCCCTCCTTAACATGGAAGCCAAGATCTTTGCTAAAATTTTAGCTAAACGATTAGAGTCCTTTATTCCTCACTTGGTTCATCCCTCCCAAACAGGTTTCGTAAAGGGACGTCTTGCACGGGATAATATTCGTACTTTTTGTCATATTCTTGGCGCCGCTAAACGATCTAATCTTCCGGCGGCAGCCTTGGCCCTTGATGCTGAAAAGGCCTTTGATAAGGTCTCTTGGCCTTTTCTACGAGCGGTTCTGTGTGCACATAATCTTGGTGATTCCTTTATTCGTATGGTTATGTCTCTTTACTCCCGACCTAGAGCTAATATACGGGTGAACGGTGCTACGTCTTCCTTTTTTAACCTGTGTCAGGGCACTAGACAAGGTTGTCCTTTGTCCCCTCTCCTATTTTTGTTGTCCATTGATCCTCTCCTCAGAATGATTGACTCGCATCCAGATATTAAAGGGTTCTCTTTTGGGTCTCATCAGATAAAAACTGCGGCATATGCAGATGATGTTCTCATTTTTTCTGATGATATTGCTCTGGCCATCCCTGCTATTTCGGACACGATTGCTCTTTTTTCAAAAGTTTCAGGATACACTCTGAACAAAGATAAGACAGAGATGTTTCCTTTAAATGCTTACTGCTTCTCCTCTCATATGGGCTCGGCGGGCTTTAAATGGCAATCCCAACACTTAAAGTATCTGGGTATCAATTTTTGTTCCACCCTATATGCTACGGCTTCTTATAATGAATCCCAAACTATTCTTAAGGTGAGACGTCTTTTAGACAATTGGTCTCCGAAGCATATTTCTTGGTGGGGCCGTATGCAGACTCTAAAAATGATGATCACTCCTATTATTAATTTTGTTTCCTCTATGCTTCCAGTAAGGCTTTCTGATTCCTTCTTCCATGAACTTGATCTGCTCACTTCTAAATTTTTATGGAATGATAGAAGGGCTAGGATTGCTTATAAATTTTTACGGAAATCTTATGATATGGGGGGCTGTAATTTTCCTGATTGGGGGAAATATCAAACTGCTTTTCTGGCGTCCCAGGGTGCCCTTTGGTTTTCTTCCCCATCTATTCATGCTCCAGCTTGGTTGACAATAGAACAGGAACTGGCCTCCCCTCTTCCGACTGCATCTTTTTTGACCACAAACACCCTTTCTATTCCATTCTCTCGCTCTATTATTTTAGACACTATTGCTGCGGTTCGTAAGGTTGATAAGAGGGTAGCAGTTCCAATACATAAAACTAGATGGTCGTCTATTTGGCGCAATTCTAAAATCAAAATTAATATTGACCCTGAGTTGATGTCTTACTGGGCTGGGAAAGGTGTCTCACTTGTTAAACATCTCTATGATTCCAACAATGATCCTTCCCCTTTATCATCCCTTGCTCAACATTTTTCTTTATCTAATTTAGATTTTTACACTTTTCTTAAGATTAAGGTTGCACTTGCTAAAGTACACCTTCATCCTTCTTCCCCGCTGATTACGCTCTTTCAGCTTTGGTTCAGGACTGGTCATGTTGCGTCACGGATTTATAAATTTTTATCGTCCTCTACACTCCCTTCCCATACTGTCACACAGCAAAAATGGTTACATCATTTTGATCATACTGTTACTGCCCATATCTCTTCTGATACCTGGCAAGATATTGGTAAATTTTCTCTTCGTAACAAAATTGCCCCTTCTCTAACGCAGTCTAAGTATTTCTCTATTAATCTTCTTCATTGGACTCCCAGTCGTCTGTATTCACTTAATCTCAAAGATGACAATTTATGCTGGAGTTGTGGGCTTCTACCAGGCGACTTTCAACATATGTTCCTTGATTATTCCCTTCTCCAACCCTTTTGGGATTTAGTTCACAAACACCTTATGCTCATCTTTAACATCAAATTCCAACTGTCTCTTCCATTAATTCTCTTAGGTCCGTTGGCGGCCCCTGTCCCTCCGCCTTTAGATCCCATGGAGCTCCAGTTGCTGGACCTCTTGTTAACTATTGCAGTCAAGATAATTCTCATGGAGTGGAAATCCTTTTCGTCTGTCTCTTACCATACTTGGTGGGCCTGGGTTTCCTTTCTACGAAGTGCTCATACGTCAGTGGATCATGCTCATCTTTCTCCTTCTATTTCCTCTGGTGTATGGGAAGCCCTAGATTCAAACATAAAGTTGGCCTCTGAAGGGGTGGTGGAACAATATCCCTTTGATTTGTCTGGTTAGTGTTGTCTTGTGTGTTGGGTGATTCCTCTGGAAATCCTCTCTTCTTCCTTTCCTTCTCTCTGTCTCTCCTTTTCTTTCCTCTTCTCTTTCCTATTCTTTCCGTCTTTTCTTTCTTCCTTTCTTCTCTTTTCTCTTCTCCCTAATTTGCCATCTGTAAGTGATACTTTTGATATATATCTTTGCCAGACATCATTTTGGGTCTTCCCTCCTTAACTATTTATTTATCTGATGTCTGCAGATTAATGAATGACAATGAATTGCTCTCCTACCAATTAATTTTATATTAATGTATTTATTATCTTATTGTCTGATATCAATTGTATCACTTTGGTTTATATCTTATGTGTCATATTTGCGCTTTTAAAATAATAAAATTCTTTTGAAATGAAAAAAAAAAATGTAACTGAAATGAAAACTCGGCATAGGATTCTTTAACAGTTAGAAAAGGGTTAATCAACGTGAGAATAGTCAATAAATCAATTGTGAAAATTATTGTCTTAAAATTAACTTGAGAAAAAGTGGAGAAATAGCTTCCAGAGGTCGAACAGTAAGGCTAGGAGTCCAAAAGAGGTCAACCAATAAGAGCGTGCACCCATAATGGGCTCATTCATCTAAAGGTATTTTCAATAGTGTGTTCTCGATATTCTTTCTTGGCGATATTGTTGATTTGATATTCAGGGGGCACACCATTCTCTATTTCTTGTTTGACATTGATAGCAGATGCTAAGCCAGTCCTACATTAGGAAACAAAATCAAGCACAATAGTAATTACAGTTCTGTGCTGCTGGCTTTCTGACCGCTGAAGTCTCACAGAGGGCTTTTGGGAAAATCCACAATGGAGACACATTTTCAGATACAGAGGATATAGAGGCCTTTATCCTCCTAAAGACAAGTCATGTATCCTACATATGTACCATTCCACATCTGTATTTTTGTCTCTTGTGTTAAGGGGCATGTTCTGCTAAGTTACCTAGTGACAATTTGAGATTGTCCTGTGTAGTGCCAGGGTATAGGGGCCATCGCCCTACACTGGACCACGTAAAGCATGTCCCCCCCCCCCCAGAAGAAAAAAGAGAAAACATTTGAGCATGTTCAGAATTTCTAAATCATCAGTGCTTTCTGCCACCATTAGGTTTTGAGATCTGGCCATCCTTACTTTGATGTGATAAAGATTACTCTATTCAACATCCTTTAATTAACCCTCAAATATATAACCATGTATCTTCTTGTGAGGGGCATGTTTGCTGAGTATTAACCCTATGTAATGTAGAAATGGGATTCCTAGTTGGCTGGGGTATGCAGGCTGGAACCACCGCTCTAGTCAGGATAAGGTAGATACACAATAAGATAAATCACGGATTCCCATCTGAATACCATCCTAACTCAGTACCTGGAATCCTGCTCCATATTAGATCGCTCCCAAAACCGCTTTAGGCCTGGCCATAGTACTGAGTTAGCACTACTGGCAGTTACTGACTAACTCAGAGCCTCCCTGGATGAGGGCAGAACTTCGGCACTGATTTTGCTTGATCTCAGTGCCACCTTTGATACTGTCTCCCATAACATCTTGCTTTTTTGGCTGCGGAAGATTGGCATCACTGACAATGCCCTAGCCTGGTTCACACCCTTCCATTCCAGTAGGACTTTGTTCAATGTTTACATCCGGCCGCTGACCTTGTTAGCTAGAGCCCGTAATATCTCCCAGGTGTCATATGTGGATGACACACAGCTGGTACTTTCATTTACCAATGACCCCAGCCAGGATGCTGCTAAATTTCAGGAAGACCTGACCACCATCTCTACCTGGATGGAGGCTAATTGTCTTCAACTGAATTCTACTAAATCTGAGTAGAGTCTCCCATCTCTGGGGCAACAACTGGTGATCTCCAAAGCTCAGCGCACCTCCTCTGCAGAAAACTGCTATAAAAAACGTAGGCATCAAGATTGATTGCACCCTCACCTTTGAAGATCATGCCAAGTCTGTCGCAGCAACTTGTTTTACTTTGCTGCGTGGCCTTAAACCCATATTGTATTTTTGTATCCTCAGACTCACCAGCTGATTGTTCAAGGCACTGTTCTAGCTAGGCTGGCCTATTGCAATAGACTGCTTCTTGACACGAATAAATCTGTGACTAAAAGGCTACAGCTTACTTTGAACGCTGAAGCCCACGCGCTCTTTGACCTCCCAAGGCATTCCTCGGTTTCCGGCCTTCTGCATTGCCTTCATTGGCTGCCTATTGAGCAGAGAATCCATTTTAAAGTGCTTTGCTGGACTTATAAGATTCTCGCTGGTTCTGGGCCGGCAATTTTGAGTGATCTTTGCTGTCCCTATATCCTGACACAGAATCTTTATTCGGCCGACCTCCAGCTGGCTTGAGTTCCTTGGTTCCATAGAACCAGAATCGGAGGGCTTTCTTTTAAGGTGCTTGGCCCGCTCTCTGGAATTCTCTAGCTCTTTCCAACAGAAGTATCCCCAATCTCTTGACCTTCCGAAGGGCAGTGAAGACCTGGCTCTTTCACTGATCATTAGCTGACTCTCCCTCCATCTTCTCTTGGCTGTTAGCACTGGGACGTCACTTTGCTGGGACCGCCATGCGTTTTTATAAATTATTTAGCATAACATAACCTGTGCTCACCCTCAGGCACCTTGGCACAGAGCAGTCAGGCTTATCTACATAGGCAATATGTAAAGAATATGTGTAACACACTCACACAATAAGGTACAGGTTTAAAAAAATTGAGATTTTTTATCTGAGCAAAATAAGACCAACATGACAAAAATCCAATAAGTAGAAGTTGAGATATGAGTTTTAAAGAATAAGCCTGAAAAGGTGCTTAGAAGGCGCTAGCAGTCAAAAGGTTACTTAAGGTTGCAAAGGAATAGTGTAAATCCAAAGTTTAGGCTGATCCTGATCAATTGTAGGCCGGCTACAGGACCCAGACAGGTCCCCCTGAAGGAACACCTTGGCTGGAGCAAGTGTTGACGTTAAGAGCCTACTGCAACATCGTCAAACTGCACAAAAGGGAGCCCATGCCAATCGTCGAGCTCCAGTCAAATGTATGCAATGCGTTGTCATCGAGCCACACAGATCATCGGCGTTGAGCCACACAGGCTGTGGAACCACTGTCATCGAGCAGCCTCTGCATTGGCATCTGTTAGAAATGGGATTTCTGGTTGGCTTGGGTGTGCACCTAAGTCAGGCAGAACCCACCCCTCTAGTCAGGGCAAGTGAGTTACAAACCTAAGATAACCTCTGCTCACCCCCTTGGGAGCTTGGCAGAGCAGTCAGGCTTATCCCAGAGGCAATCTGTAAAGCATTTGTGCAACACATTCACACGACAGTGACACACTAGGCACACCACGAAAAAGAGACACCACACAAGTTCATTTAAAAATATCCTTTGTATTTATCATAAATTGCATTAGACCACAATCACATAAATCGCTGTGCCACTAGGCACTTAACATGACATCTCATAGATTCATAAATCACTTGGTCAATCAGGCCATAGTCATAAAAGCACATGTAGTGCAATTAGTAAATACTTAAAGATTGCACAAGTTACCCACATGTGATGAAAACATCACCTCACACCATCACTGCATATATCCTAGAAAATGCAATTTTACTCCACGTCACAAAACATAAGAAGCAGTTAGGTTAGGCACAACCACCACATTGCAAACATTACCCCATATAACAAGCAGGATCACAAAAAATCTTCACCATTGTGTGATCATTTCCTAGATATAACGCACTTGAGCTTTCTTTACGTGTTAGTCAGTAATGGGCACAACACAAAGGTTGCAGACCTGCCTGCACCACTACTACATGAGGTACGTTAATGCCTTCGGCCTCAGAGCGGGGTGGCTTCCTTAAAGGTCTACCCCATGATGACAGCAAAAGTAATGCCTCCCCAACAGGAAGTAAGGGCGCAGCTGCCTGCGAACACACAGGGCGGCTGCCTGTAGTGAAGCCCAGCCCCACTCACCAATCCCCGGGGGCTGAGCGGGTTTAGTTTGCAGCCGTAGGCTCCAGAGACGAGAAGTGAGCCGGCGCTCCTGAATGCAGGTGTCCGCTCTGCAAAGGCCCGCGTCATCAGGGAAGAAGCAGTGGCTTGTTCCTAATCCGCTGGTGAGACGAGCATGGGTTTGGCCCCATGGCAGTAGGAATCAGATGGGAGCCTGCAAGGCTCCAGTTCCTTCCGGGTGCAGGAGACAGCTGAGTGGAGCCAACAAGGCTCTGGCTCCTTCCAGGTGCTGCTGGGCCCAGCAACGAGGCGCGACTCCTTTTGGGTTTGTGCGCCGTGGCTGGAGAAAGTCTGCATCAGCTGAAATGCATAGACACGACAGGGAGAGGGAGAGTACTTCATTAGCCTCCGCTCTCTCCTCCCGTTGATCAGGACACAGAGAAGAGTGCGGTGCTGCCCATCCTAAAGGGCAATCAAAAGCGCTCCTCCCCGGTTTAGTACAGAGTGAGCCCACTCCTTGGGCAACAGAATTTGAAGTGCTCACCCAGCGCTTACTGGCAAATAAACAAGGGCATAGCAGCACTCTTTGGAGAGCACTGGTAGGCACCAGAGCAGGAGGGCAGGCCATAATCAGCACACAAGGTCCTTCTTAGCAGGTCAGCATCACACAAAAAAGTCCCATGGCGGCTCCTTCAGGTAGCACAACAGCTACTCCTGGCAATGTGCAGTCTGTAGAGGCAGCCGCAGCTGGTTACAAGTCCATGCAGTGTCTCAAATCATGGGGTCACAGCCCCTGTACTTATAGTTAAAAAATCTTTGTTCTGGGGGCACTTCAAACACTGTTTAGAATTGCACAACACCCCCATTCACATCCCAAGCCCAGGCCCCAGGCACACTACAGGGGGGCGGAGACGGCTTTGTAAAAGGCAGGCACAGCCCTATTCAGATGCAGGTGCAATTCCTCCCACCACTCTAAATGCAGACCAGGCCCATTCAGGTGCAAGGGAAACTCTTCCTGCCAGTCTAAATGCTTCCAAGGTCTATTCACCCAGAAGAGGAAGGACACACCTCAAACTCCTCCATCTTGTGACTGTCTAGAGTGAATAGATATCCCCTCTCTCCTGTCAGTCTAAACCAGACAGTGGATACACATCCAGGCAGGGCACAAAGACTCATAAGCACACAGACATGCCCACTTCTAAAAGTGGCATTTCTAAAATAGTAATGACCAACCCGCTTTCACCAATAAGCAAAATTTATCACTACTGTTCCAAACATACCGAACATGGCCATTGTAGGAGAGTAGGATCGGCTTCACATGGGTACCCCCATTTTTTGCTGGTGTTTCACTGTTTTTCGACCTTAGTCTGGCTGTTGCCCTGCTAATCAGGACACCAGCCTAGCTGCTTCCTCTCTAAAATGGCTTCCATGTACATTAGGTACATTTCTTATTGGATTCTGGAGTACCTTATAAGCCCCTAGTAATGGTATACTATGTACGTAGGGCATAGGCACCACAGAGGCCTACCAGGGGCTGAAGCATGTTTTATGCCACCCTGGGAAGCACGCCAAAATGACACCACAGGTCTGCTACTGCAGCCTGGGTAAGGTGGTGCTTGCACCCCTTACTGTGGTATAGGCTCCCTATATCACTACCATTGCATACACATATAAAACCTATAAGTCACTCCTATGGCAGGCCTTAACAATCCTGAAGGCAGAGTGCTTGGTTTTTATGTGAGAGGGTGCCCCTGCATGAGCGGAGCCCCTCTCCAGCATTCGGAGTGCCTCCTCTGCTGTTTGTTGGTGCAGCCTGACCATATACTCTTAAGTGCATTATAACCTCGCGGTAAATGCTAACTTTGGACTGGCTGTACAGAAACATGTTGTGTTTGGTGTCAAACGCTTTGGAATACTTCCCCCCGCCAGTTCTGGTGGCGGAGGTAGCATTCCACCCTTCTAGAGGGAGAGACATGTTCACACTGGTCTAACCCGGTAAAGACTTTCTACAGCCCTGGCATCACAAAATGGATGCCACTGCCACAGACACGGGTCTGGCCGCCTGCTGCTGACCGAAACTCCGGCAGGGGAGGCCTGGACAATAGGTTTCCTGTCCCAGGGGGTGTAACCATCTCCCCAGACAGGCAGATGTGTATTGGTGCTGGGCCGGAGCACTCTCTAGTGCTTTGAAGTCCTGCACTGGTGGCACACTTGGTGTCCCTGTGCATAGTCCAGTTCAAACCAGTTACAGGGGCTACCTGCCCCTGCTCTGGCGTGAAACTGGACAAAGGAAATGGGTGTAAACACCCCTCTTTCCAAACCCTCCCAAGGGCCCAAACGTGTATTTGTGCTTTTACTGTTGAATAATGTCTTGTAACTTAAGTACTTCGAACTCCAGCGTCATAAAGAGATTAGAGGGGTGTGTTTTATCTTAAATATATATATTTTAAATATATACCTAGTGTGGTTGTCCTTTCATTTGGTCATTCAAGAGATTATAGACTGGTAAAACAAGCTGCTTTACATTCCTTCAAGACTTAGCCTGAAGGCTGCTCTCCATAGCTACCACTAGGATAGCTTTCAATAAAGGTTGTCTTTAACCTATCACCATAAGGGGTTGTTTGGACTGATACAATGTGCCCACTATAACTAGTGGACAGCATATATCAGGCCAACTTCTCACATTGGTGTGCAGCGTGTGGGATTCCAGCTTGCTATTGTTTTACCAGATAATCTCAATTGAATTGATCACTAAAGGTACCTTAGTTACATATAATATCAAGTTTAGTATACAGTAAGTTCTACTGAACTTAGAGTTGTGTGTTAAGGGATAGCACACCCTTTCTACAACACAAGAGAGTTTAGTTGGCCACACTAGTGTAGGAAGTGCACTACACCACACCACACTAGTAATGTTTAATCAGTCAGGAATCAGTGGTTCCCTGACAGGAGCCAGTAGGCTTCTCCCCTAGAAATACGAGGATCTCTCCTTTGCACAGCTTAAGGCCTTATGTTCCATTAGGAAGCTGAAGACAGGTAAAAGCCCAACCACCCAGCATCTCTTAAAGATACTCTGGATGATCTCTCAGGGCCTAGTGGGCCTGAAGGGGTAGGCAGAGTGGGTGGGGCAGCAGTTGTGGGTGGGTCTAAAGGTGGAAACACCCCTGACCCCACCTCTAATGCTAACCAGACTGATGACAATGATCAGGATCTGGTGAACCCAGCTGAGGAGGATGAGGAGGATGACAACAATGCTCCCCTTTTTGTCCCTCCAGGAAGAGTTGAAAACAGGGTTAGAAGGGATAGATGTCTCTCAAGGGAGTCTGTCCAGTCTACCTCATCTATGGGGACCTCAGTTTCTTCTCACAGAGGGATGGAAACCTCCCAGGAGAGCAGAGAGAGACTGCTGAAGTATGAGCAAGATAAGTTCAACCTCAGAAAGCAGCAGATGGTCCTAGATAGGGAAGCCCTAGAGCTCTACAGAGCTAGCAAAAAGGAGAGACTAGAGTCCCTTGGTGGCAGCAATTTCCCTAGAGATAGGGAGAGGTCTTATAACCATAGAAAACTAAGTAAGATGGTCCCTCCCTACCAGAGTGGGGATGACATCCATAAATGGATAACTGCCTTGGAGAGGGCCTGTAAAGTACAGAAGGTCCCCCAAGAGCAGTGGGCAGCAATCCTATGGCTCTCCTTTGCAGAGAAAGGTAGAGATAAGCTCCTCACTGTAAGAAAAGAGGATGCTGATGATTACCAGGTCTTGAAAAGTGCACTGATAGATGGGTTTGGCCTAACCACTGCACAATACAGGTTAAAGTTCAGGAATATCCAAAAGGCACAAAATCAAGACTGGGTAGACTTTGTTGACTGTGCTGCTAAGGCTCTGGAAGGTTGGTTATTGGGCAGTAAAGACTGAGACTTCATAGACTTCATAGGATTCTAAAATCTGATAATGAGGGAGCAGATTCTTAATAACTGTCAAAATCAGCTGTTGCACCAGTACCTGGTAGACTCTGATCTGACCTCTCCCCAAGAATTGGAAAAGAAGTCAGACAAATGGGTCAGAACCAGGGTGAGGCAGAAGGTACAGAACGAAGGTGGCGACCCAAAGAAGCAAGATTCTAAGAACTCTGACAAGGGTGGGGAGAAGGGTAAAGACCAGAAGTCTTCACAAGGTCCCCAAAAATCTTCTTCAGGTGGGGATTCACAGGCTAACAAAGGGAAAGGCCAAAAGAAATCATGTTGCAAAGTCTGTAAGCAAAAGACACACTGGACCAGTGATTGCACCAAGTCCAAAGAGAATACTCTAGCCCCCACCAATGCCCCTAAGGCACCTGCTCCCCCTAGTGGAGTTACAATTGGTGGTGGGAATACACAGCCAAAGGGTTTAGTAGGGTTGACCCTGGGTACTGAGTTGGGCTGTGGCCTAGTCAGAGAAACCACTGAGGCTGTTCTTTTCTGTGATAGGGGCATGGATATGACCCCCTCTGTGAGTCCCAGTAACTTGGGCAAGTACAGGCAACAGCCTTTAATCAATGGAGTACAGGCTTTGGAATTCAGGGACACAGGAGCAAGTGTCACTATGGTGACAAAAGATCTTGTGGATCTTGGGCAGATCACACTTGGTGAAATGTACCAAGTGATCAATGCTAGCAATGTCAGAACAGACAATTCTCTGGCAGTTTTTAACTTCTCCTGGGGAGGGGTAACTGGCCTTAAGAAGGTTGTGGTGAGTGCAGACCTACCAGTCGAATGCTTGCTTGGCAATGATCTAGAAACTTTAGCTTGGGCAGTAGTAGAGCTCAGGACTCATGCAGAAATGTTGGGCATCCCTGCAGATGTGTTTGCTGTGACTAGGTCACAGGCCAAAATGTCTGAAACTGAACAGGCCTTGGATTTTGGAAAAATTTACCAAGTGCCATCCAAGAGGAGGAGCAGAAGGGTTAAGGCAGATCCTTCCCCCCTGACGCAGAAGGAGGATCAGTCTCTTGAGGGAGATGATCACAGTCTTGAAGAAGGAACTGTCCCAGAGGAGCTTGAGCCTGATCAGGTTGAGTTCTTGGGGACAGGGGGACCTTCCAGGGCAGATCTGAGCCAGGAGCAGCAGAGCTGCCCCTCTCTTGAACCCCTCAGACAGCAATCTGCTGCTGAGGCTGCTGGGAGTGCTAGTGGTACCCACAAGGTGTACTGGGATGATGGACTCCTGTACAAAGAGTGTAGAGACCCAAAGCCTGGTGCCACCAGGAGGTTGGTTATACCTCTGAAGTTCAGGGGCTTCCTATTGACCCTTGCCCATGATATCCCTTTTGCAGGTCACCTGGGCCAGAACAAGACTTGGGACAGACTAGGCCCTCACTTTCACTGGCCCCACATGTCTGAAGACACAAAAGAGTTTTATCACTCCTTTTTAACCTGCCAAGTCAGTGGCAAAGCAGGTGGCACTACAAAGGCCCCCCTGATACCACTACCTGTGGTGGGGGTGCCCTTTTAAATGTGTAGGGATTGACATTGTTCGTCCCATCAATCCCCAAACAGCATCTGGGCACAGGTTTATCCTGGTGGTAGTGTATCATGCCACCAGGTACCCAGAAGCTATACCCCGTAGGACCACTACAGCACCTGTGGTGGCAAGAGCCCTGTTGGGAGTTTTCTCAAGAGTGGGTTTTCCAAAGGAGGTGGTATCAGACAGAGGTACCAACTTCGAATCTGGATACTTAAGGGCAATGTGGAAGGAGTGTGGAGTGACTTACAAATTCACCACACCATATCACCCACAATGCAATAGTTTAGTTGAAAGGTTCAACACAACCTTAAAGGGCATGATTAAAGGACTCCCAGAGAATCTTAGGCAAAGATGGGACATTCTCTTGCCCTGCCTTTTGTTTGCATACAGGGAGGTGCCACAAAAGGGGGTTGGCTACAGCCCCTTTGAACTTTTGTTTGGTCACCCTTTCAGGGGTCCATTGTGTTTGGTGAAGGAAGGATGGGAGTTACCTCTCAAGCACCCAAAGCAAGACATAGTGGACTATGTACTTGGTCTGCATTGGATTGGGTGCTGCATTAGTGCAGGTCGCACTGTCATTGTGCAGTGTTTTTAAAACTACCAGTTTTGTATTTTCGTTTTTTTCTTGGATTCCCCCTGTTTTTACTGTTATTCTGCCTGGGTACTCGTCCCCTTGCCTGCATTCTAATTCTGGAAAGCGCACCGCCGTTTGGCGGGTCCGGGTCCCGGGGTTGGACTCTTGTGGGCACCATTTTGGCTTGGGTTGGTGGAGATTTAGGCGGGCGCCATCTTGGAGTGTCCCGACGCTCGAGCTCTTCATTGCGACGCCTACTTAAGGCGGACTCGCTGGTTTTTCATTTAGATTGGGTGCTGCATTAGTGCAGGTCGCGCTGTCATTGTGCAGTGTTTTTAAAACTACCAGTTTTGTATTTTCGTTTTTTTCTTGGATTCCCCCTGTTTTTACTGTTATTCTGCCTGGGTACTCGTCCCCTTACCTGCATTCTAATTCTGGAAAGCGCACCGCCGTTTGGCGGGTCCAGGTCCCGGGGTTGGACTCTTGTGGGCGCCATTTTGGCTTGGGTTGGTGGAGATTTAGGCGGGCGCCATCTTGGAGCGTCCCGACGCTCGAGCTCTTCTTTGCGACGCCTACTTAAGGCGGACTCGCTGGTTTTTCATTTAGATTGGGTGCTGCATTAGTGCAGGTCGCGCTGTCATTGTGCAGTGTTTTTAAAACTACCAGTTTTGTATTTTCGTTTTTTTCTTGGATTCCCCCTGTTTTTACTGCTATTCTGCCTGGGTACTCGTCCCCTTACCTGCATTCTAATTCTGGAAAGCGCACCGCCGTTTGGCGGGTCCGGGTCCCGGGGTTGGACTCTTGTGGGCGCCATTTTGGCTTGGGTTGGTGGAGATTTAGGCGGGCGCCATCTTGGAGCGTCCCAACGCTCGAGCTCTTCATTGCGACGCCTACTTAAGGCGGACTCGCTGGTTTTTCATTTAGATTGGGTGCTGCATTAGTGCAGGTCGCGCTGTCATTGTGCAGTGTTTTTAAAACTACCAGTTTTGTATTTTTGTTTTTTTCTTGCATTCCCCCTGTTTTTACTGCTATTCTGCCTGGGTACTCGTCCCCTTACCTGCATTCTAATTCTGGAAAGCGCACCGCCGTTTGGCGGGTCCGGGTCCCGGGGTTGGACTCTTGTGGGCGCCATTTTGGCTTGGGTTGGTGGAGATTTAGGTGGGCGCCATCTTGGAGCGTCCCGACGCTCGAGCTCTTCATTGCGACGCCTACTTAAAGTCGTCCTCTCCCGCGCTGCGGGACCGCGCTGTGGGACGCCGTCGCTTAGCCGGAGTCGTGCCAGAGTCATGCCCATCTGCGCTCGTCCGCGTCGAGGAAGCGTGAGCGGGGCCTGGACTCTGACAGTTAGTCATTGTACCATCATGCAGAATACTTCGACGCTCAGGTACAATCGTGCCGCTCTGCTTTCTATTAGAGAGAGGCTTACGGTGTGTGTTCAAGACTCTGTGCACCCGTTGTCGGGTCCCTATGACTGTGCCTGTGGCAGTTTGTCACTTGATACCCCGTCTGGGGTGCGCGCTGTAGAAAGGGATGCCTCTAATACACGTACTAATATCTCTGAGCGTGTACTTCGCATCTGGAGTCTGAACGTGAGATCGTTGGTCAAGCACCATCAGTGCTTACGTGACATCATCGAAAAAGACTCTCCTGACCTCATCTTCCTCACTGAGACTTGGCTTCAGGATGCGGACACTGCAATAATCAATCTGGCATTCCCTTCTAATTATACAGTGTTCACTCTTAATCGCACTTCTAGAGGGGGTGGCATAGCTATGGTGATAAAATCCTGCTTCCCGGCTGAATGGAAAGCTCTTGATTTACCAGCGTGTGAGAGCGCTTCTTTTAAGGTAGCTTTCAGTCATCAGTTTACACTTAGTGGTATGCTTATCTACCGCCCGCCAGGGAATGACACTGTCTTCAAGGCCGCTCTTACTGACGTGGTCAGCTCTTTAGCTCCGAGATGTGCCAATTTTAACATTGTAGGTGACCTCAATATCCATTTTGATCAGAGGTCATCAGCACCTATTAATACCTTGCTAGCGGACCTTGAAGCCATGCAAATGATCCAACTAGTTACCTCCCCTACCCACATAGGAGGTCATATCCTTGACCCCTTCTTTACCACACTGGAGCGGGTTAGGGTTTCTGACCCGATGGTGGTAGGCTGGACTGACCATCTGCTGGTTAAAGTTTTATGCCCTATAGATGACCCACAATTTAAACCTGTGGATAGACTGATCCTTAAAAGAAATTGGCACAAGCTCAAACTGGAGGAGTTTTATAAGATCTTGGAGGCGCAGCCCCTGGGCAATCTGCTGAATGTGGAACAAGGATATGAGCAGTTTTGTAACTGGGTCCTAGCCGCCCTTGACTCTCTTATACCGATGCGCTGGTCGAAATGCCATGCTAAAGTTCCCAGCCCATGGTATAATGATACACTTGCCGAGCTTAAGAGAACGTGCCGGCAAGCTGAGAGGGCGTGGCGGAAATCCTTTGATCCCACCCTGAAATCTTCGTATTTTGCCCAGCTTAAGATCTATCACAGGGCAATCTGTCAAACTCGGGCTGCATACTATGCTTTCGAGTTTCAGAATAGCCCCAACCCGTCTAAATTAATTTTTAAGGTTCTTAAAGACCTGATGGGGAAACGGGCCACCTCGGTGGAAATCTGCACGGACTCTCACTGTGAAAGTTTGGCATCCTTTTTCGTGGAGAAAGTGCAGGCGATCTACCGAGGATTTACGCCATCTGTGCCCGGTGCTGAGCAAACTGGTGTGATAGCTATGGCTCACGAAACCCTGTCCTCCCTGCCAGTAATGTCTGACGAGGTTTTCGATACTCTGAGCCTCAAAATTAAATCCGGTTCTCCATTAGATCCGCTGAAGCCAGAGCTATTCAGACTTCTTTCTCCCTTATGCCGTGAGCCTTTACTGGATTTGATCAATCTATCGCTCACATCGGGCGTGGTCCCGTCTTACTGGAAGCAGGCAGTGGTCAGCCCTATTTTAAAAAAGCCTAACCTTGACCCCCTATTGCCAGAAAACTATCGTCCCATCTCCCTCCTGCCCTGAACCGCCAAGGTTACTGAGGCACACGTGAACTCCATCTTGTCTGCCCACCTTTCTCGAAATAACATTCTTGACCAGAGCCAGAATGGTTTTCGTGCACAACACAGCACCGAAACTGCACTGCTCTTTATGACCGAGCACTTGTGAACGGTGCTGGATGCTGGGCAGACAGCGGCGCTCCTCCTGTTAGATCTGAGCGCCGCGTTTGACACGGTGTCTCACGACATCCTGATCCGGTGCTTGGAGGGAGTGGGAATTGAGGGGACTGCTCTCCAATGGTTTCGCTCTTTCCTTTCGGACCGGTTTTTTAAAGTGGCTATTCCACCTTGTCAGTCCTCTTTCCATCCACTGGGGCTGGGGGTTCCGCAGGGCTCTGCGTTGAGCCCCACTCTATTCAATCTATATGTGAAACCGCTGGCTGCAGTCGTCAGACAATGTGGCCTTACTATGACATCGTATGCTGACGACACGTAGCTGGCGGTGACACTCAGCGGTGCCCCCGAGGTGAACGCTCCCAGATTTCGTGCAGGACTCATAGCCGTGGCAAATTGGATGCGTACTAACTGTTTGCAGTTAAATGCCAAAAAGACCGAGGTCCTGATTTTAGGAAAGCAGGCGGAGCTTTGGGGAGACCAGTGGTGGCCTCCAGAATTGGGGGTGACTCCCATCCCAGCTGCCGAAGTTAAGAACTTGGGGGTTTGGCTGGATCCTACACTCTCTTTTACCAGCCACACGAAGAAGGTTGCAGCTACCTGTTATGGTATTCTGCGAGGGCTGAGACCGGTCCTCAAATTCTTCGACCCCCTACTCGGCAACTGGTGGTCCAAGCCTCCATTCTTTCTCGGCTGGACTATGGGAGTGCGCTGCTGCTCGGAGTGAATCAGGCAGAGGCTACTAGATTGCAAAGGGTGCAGAATGCCGCGGCGCGTGCCATCGTTGGCCTCCCTAGACAGTGCTCTGTCTCTGCAGTTTTGACCTCCCTCCACTGGCTGCCGGTTAGACAGAGAATTAAATTTAAGGCTCTTTGCCTGACATTTAAAATCTTGAAGCTTTCCTCTCCTCCAGCCCTCGCTAAGCTTGTCTCCTCCTATGTTCCTACGCGGTCTCTTAGATCGGAATCTCTCCATCTGGCGGTCAATACACGGTTTAGACTGAGTAGGATGGGAGGTCGCTCTTTTCGAGTATTAGCAGCAGGATTATGGAATTCTCTCCCTGTCCATATTCGAGCCCTGAACTGCCTTACTTCCTTTAGGCGCGCCATAAAAACTTTTTTGTTTCCAACCGCTGACTGATTCCCTCCTTTTCCCTTATTAGCATCGATTTGTTGTGTTGTGGTACCTGATCAGGCGCCGGGACGCCCCTTGGCTGGGGCAGCTGCGCGCCTTATAAAAACGATTAACATAACATAACATAACGTCTCCGCTCCAGGATGGCTGAGTACATGAAAAAGGTACCATAAAACCTTGAGGCTAGCCAGGAACTGCAAAAAGTCTGGCATGACCAAAAGGCTGTACTGATTGTTAACGAGCCAGGACAGAAAGTGTGGGTGTTGGAGCCTGTGGCCCCAGCAGCTCTCCAAGACAAATGGAGTGGGCCCCACACTATTGTTGAACAGAAGGGAGAGGTTACTTATTTAGTAGACCTAGGAACTCCCAGGAGTCCCAACAGGGTTCTCCATGTCAACAGGCTAAAGCCATAAGTAGACAGGGCTGACATGGGCTTGCTCATGGCTACTGATGAGGGACAGGAGGAAGAGAGTGACCCACTCCCTGACCTTCTCTCACAGAACCCTGATGATGGTTCAGTTGATGGTGTGGCCTTGGGAGGCAGCCTCACTGTCCAGCAGCAAACTGATTGCAGACAGGTGCTCAATCAGATCAGAAACATGTTTTCTCTGACTCCAAGTCAGACTACCTGGTGCACTACCTGGTGCACTCATGAAGTGGACACTGGGGACAGTCTTAAAAATAAGATTTATAGGCAACCTGACCATGTCAGGGACTCTATCAGGACAGAAGTCCAGAAAATGGTGGATTTGGGAGTTATTGAACCCTCAGATAGCCCTTGGGCTAGTCCAGTGGTCCTCGTGCCAAAACCTCACACCAGTGGTGGGAAAAGAGAGATGAGGTTTTGTGTGGACTACAGGGGTCTCAATGCAGTCACTAGGACTGATGCCCATCCAATTCCAAGGTCAGATGAGCTTATAGATACTTTGGCCTCAGCCAATTACCTTAGCACATTTGACTTGACAGCTGGCTACTGGCAGATCAGACTAGCTGATGATGCAAAGCCAAAAACTGCATTTTCGACCCCCAGTGGGCATTACCAATTTGTGGTGATGCCCTTTGGTTTGAAGAATGCACCTGCTGATTTTCAAAGGTTGGTGAATACAGTTCTCACAGGTCTGGAAGCCTACAGTGCAGCTTATCTAGATGATATTGCTGTCTTTAGCTCCACCTGGGAGGATCACCAGGTCCAACTAAGAAATGTTTTGGAGGCCCTGCAAAAGGCAGGCCTCACTATCAAGGCCACCAAGTGCCATATAGGGCAGAGTCAGGTTGTGTACCTGGGCCTCCTTGTAGGTGGAGGCCAGGTTCAACCACTGCAGAGCAAAATCCAGACCATCATGGACTGGGTTGCTCCAACCACCCAGACTCAGGTGAGAGCCTTCTTAGGCCTGACTGGGTACTATAGGAGATTTGTCAAGTGGTATGGATCAATAGTGACACCCCTGAATGACTTAACTTCTAAGAAAATGCCCAAAAAGGTTCAGTGGACAGCTAGCTGTCAAAAGGCATTTGATGACCTGAAGCAGGCCATGTGCACTGCTCCCATTCTACAGAGTCCTGATTACTCCAAGAAGTTCATTGTCCAAACAGATGCATCTGAATTGGGGGTAGGGGCTGTATTGTCACAATTGAATGATAAAGGTCAGGATCAGCCAGTAGCTTTCATAAGCAGAAGGCTGACCCCTAGAGAGAAACGATGGTCAGCCATTGAGAGGGAGGCCTTTGCTATGGTTTGGACCCTGAAGAAGTTGAGGCTGTACTTGTTTGGTACTCACTTCCTCGTTCAGACAGACCATAAGCCCCTCTTATGGTTAAAACAAATGAAGGGTGAAAACCCCAAACTGCTTGTGGTCCATTTCCCTACAGGGGATGGACTTTACAGTGGAACATAGACCTGGGAGTAACCATGCCAATGCAGATGGACTCTCTAGGTATTTCCACTTAGAACATGAAGACACAACTGGTCAAGGTTAGTTTAATGTCCCTGCGTTTGGGGGGGGGGGGGGTTGTGTCGGAGAGTAGGATCTGCTTCACATGGGTACCCCCACTTCTTGCTGGTGTTTCACTGTTTTTCGACCTTAGTCTGGCTGTGGCCCTGCTAATCAGGACCCCAGCCTAGATGCTTCCTCTCTAAAATGGTTTCCATGTACATTAGGTACATTTCTAATTGGATTCTGGAGTACCTTATAAGCCCCTAGTATATGGTATACTATGTACCTAGGGCATAGGTACATCAGAGGCCTACCAGGGGCTGAAGCATGTATTATGCCACCCCTGGGAAGCACTCCAAAATGACACCACAGGTGTGCTACTGCAGCCTGGGTAAGGTGGTGCTTGCACCCCTTACTGTGGTATAGGCTACCTATATCACTACCATTGCACACACATATAAAACCTATAAAACCGATAAGTCACTCCTATGGCAGGCCTTAACAATCATGAAGGCAGAGTGCTTGGTTTTTATGTGAGAGGGTGCCCCTGCATGAGCAGAGCCCCTCTCCAGCATTCGGAGTGCCTCCTCCGCTGTTTGTTGGTGCAGCCTGACCATATTCTCTTAAGTGCATTATAACCTCGCGGTAAATGCTAACTTTGGACTGGCTGCACAGAAACATGTCGTGTTTGGTGTCAAACGCTTTGGAATACTTCCCCCCCACCAGTTCTGGTGGCGGGGGTAGCATTCCACCCTTCTAGAGGGAGAGACATGTTCAATGGATGCCACTGCCACAGACACGGGTCGGGCCTCCTGCTGCTGACCGAAACTCCGGCAGGGGAGGCCTGGACAATAGGTTTCCTGTCCCAGGGGGTGTAACCACCTCCCCAGACAGGCAGATGTGTATTGGTGCTGGGCCGGAGCACTCTCTAGTGCTTTGAAGTCCTGCACTGCTGGCACACTTGGTGTCCCTGTGCATAGTCCAGTTCAAACCAGTTACAGGGGCTACCTATATCACTACCATTGCACACACATATAAAACCTATAAGTCACTCCTATGGCAGGCCTTAACAATCCTGAAGGCAGAGTGCTTGGTTTTTATGTGATAAGGTGCCCCTGCATGAGCAGAGCCCCTCTGTAGCATTCGGAGTACCTCCTCCGATGATGTTTGTTGGTGCAGCCTAACCATATACTCTTAAGTGCATTATAACCTCGCGGTAAATGCTAACTTAGGACTGGCTGCACGAAAACATGTTGTGTTTGGTGTCAAACACTTTGGAAAACTACCACCCCACCAGTTCTGGCAGCGGGGGTAGCATTCCACCCTTCTAGAGGGAGAGACATCTTCACACTGGTCTAACCCGGTAAAGACTTTCTACAGCCCTGGCATCACAAAATCGATGCCACTGCCACAGACACAGGTCTGGCTTCCTGCTTGTGGAAATATGGATTTTTCTGGTCAGTTATGTCCCCTATCTTGGACCCCAACGGTTCTATGTGCATGTTACAAGTACATGTATGTTCCCTCCAGTTCCAGTTATGAAGACGCAAACACATGTGCGTCCACCATCAACATGTCCTCTGTCAGATCCGCCATGAATAGGCCGGATATTCCATTCCTAAGTATGAAAAGCCACCGGCTTTATATGGTTCACCTATGCCATTTTACAGTCCAGGCAAGTAGGCCCTGATTCTGTCATCGAACTCTTCTTGCCTTCTGCCTCTGAAAACTCCAGTCTGAGCCTGCATCTGTGACCATGAACTTTGTCTCATTCTCTGCGCGGCTCACGAAGCCTGACATCAGCCTATTCTCTGCCAAGAACTGTATTTCACCTTCAAGTTATCTGCTTCACCCCTTAGCCGATGCATTCCTGTCTAGTAGTTTAAATAAACATTCTTCCAGCTACCGAGCAATGGCTCGGCTTCTCTGTCTTTATGCAAGTAATTCATAGTCCTGTTACCATGGAATATTCCTACCCCCTCGCATTTAGTGTAGACACTTAGACGCTTGTACACGCACGCACAGTCAGTATAGAATAGATTCTGTCCGAGAGTCCTTCTTTTGTGGATAACATAGTTCTTTAAACATAGGATGTTAGATATGATTTGGGATTAGGTTGACTTGACCCCCCAGACTTTTCGTCTCCACATGTAGAGCTAAATGTCAAGTCCCCTTCACCCCCTAGTTGCACGTCAATCACACGTCATGCTGCTGCGCGCGCATCTATGCCAAGTATTATCTTATAGATCCACCTATATATGACATCATAACCAATTATGTTCCTTTTTACTCCTTATTACACCCATTTTCGGTTACGCATATGAATCGTCATTTTCCTTATCAATTGTTACGCCTACTGTATTCGCTTCATTGTAATGTATGTACTATAAAAGTCATTTCTTGTCAATAAAGTATGTACTTCACTTCCTGAACCTCCGTGGTGATGGAACTTGGAGCAACCGATTATAATCGTTCATTGGAATAAAGCCCATTCCGAACCTCTGATACCACGGATTCTGCCTCTCATTTTACTGAGCTATATTTATTATGTTTCCGTATCAAATTAAGTCCCGGTAAAGAATTTTATTTACCACATGAATGGCGCCCGAACAGGGACACTTTCTCATCTCACGCGCCGGCGGTGAGTTGCAGGCCCGGTCTCCTGCCACAGCTGCACGGACAATAACGCGTACCAGCAGGATTTCCTGTATCTCCCTCCGGTCAAGCGGGGGCGACTGAGGCTGCGATCAACACCCAGACGAGGCGGTGAGAAGTGCGAAGTATCCCGACCAGAGCCTAGCTGAGAGAGCAAGATCCGAGGTATACAGAGGCCCACCAGTTCGAAGTCGAGTCCAGTTTCCGACGAGTCGAGTCGAGTCCAGTCCGGTCCAAGTCCAGTTTCCGAGGCCTTCCGTTTCCGAAGCTACCCGGTGAGTACCATTACTGGGGAGGCATTTCTGACGTGCACATAGGTTGTGCCGGTCAAGACGGGTTTGGGTACACAAATCCGGTCTGCACTGTTTTAGCAGTGTATATGTACTGTTTAGCAGTATATCAAGTATTCCGAAGTATCTAGTTATTGTCAAAGAATTATGCTTGGTGATTAGTTATGCAGACGATCATCATTGTCGGTTATTTTAAAGGTTAAAAAAAAAATGTTTAATGTTTAATGTTTAATGTGTTAAACGTCCTGCATATTGTGGTATGAATGGTTGTTCATTATTGTGCTTTTGTACTAAGTGTGTTCAAAATCAAGTATCAGATCAGTTCTCAATATGCCGCTCTTTTCGAAACTAAGACAGATCACTACAAGAAAAGGGGTACTCGAAGAAGCCGTTCCTATTCCTCCTAGGGACACTCCAGGGTACTTCATGTATCACAAACATGGCTTAGACGCTATATTATTTCTTGATTTATGGGTAGACTACACCAAGGAATTACCAGAAAGTCAGAGGTGGCCCACAGCGGGAACCTGGGATGCAGAGTGCATCATGAAAGTCGAGGAAGAGTTATGGAAAAAGAAAGCTAGACAATCACAGAAAGATGCCGTTGAGTTATGGCGTAAAGAATCTCATAGACGTACAGAAAAAGCACGTAGACAGGAGGAGAAGAGTAAAGAGAATTCCAATAAAGTTCGAGAAAATCTATTAATTGAGGAAGGTATCCGAGTGAAATCAGAACAAGTAGACAGACAAAGAAATGCCCTTATGAATGGTATGTATCCCCTTCTGGCCGAAGGATTACCTAAGGCTACTCCAGAAATACCGAAAGACTTGCCAACCCCATTGTTCCCGATAAAGGTACATCCTAAGGGGCATCCTAGAACCGCAGAAGATGTTTTTCTTTCCTCATATTTAGATGACGCAGCTCCCGAGTATGCTAATTCCGCCCCACATAGACCGCCTGTCAGGGAGGTTCAACGCCAAGATCCGGTACCCGTATCTCTACAGCAACGAGTTCCGACAAGCACATCTGTTTCTACATCTGTTCCTACAGCTGCTTCTATAGCTGTGTCCACACCTATAGTTGCTGTGTCACGTTCAACGAATCCTTTCACACCCGACACCCCAGATGGGGCTACGGGAGGTGCTAGTAACATTTTTTTCTACGCCACCCAGAATAAATAAACTTACTTTTCAAGAGTCAGGACATTCACGTACACCCAAACTCATTAATGCCCGTACGCTTAAGGAACTTCTTATAGATTGCAGATATGACCCTGTGCCCGGAAAAGAGGACGAAATGACCCTAGCATCATTGCGTATCAGACGAGCCGCAGTGTATTTAGGGAAATTACCAGGAATGACTGCGCATCTAGATAAAATATACCATTTTGTCCAAACAGGGCGAGATCCAGAATGTATTAACAGAGCTATGGAATACCAGAAAGTGGAGATACAGGGGGAACTGTTACGTTTCCTCATAAATTGTGTGATCAGAAATGAAGACCGACCGGGGGTAGACCCGGAAGCAATGCAAATTCTTACCCGATGGAGCCAGAATATATCAGAAGGTAGACATGATAAACAAAATTGTATAATAGCCATGTGCCGAAAGATCCGTAAAGAAATAGAACGCCTACACGAAGAAAGATTAGCGGTAGATCAGTTCGAACAAAGCGAGGAAGAAGCATCAGGACTGCCCACAGGACAGTCAGAAACTATAGCCTATGTAGGTAGAAGAAGATCTTGTAATAGTACTAGACGTCCTATTGACCCGATACGTCCGATATGTCCAGATAATAACAGGAATTTCCAAATACCTATAATTAACATCAGGTCTAACGAGCATTCGTTCCAAGCCGCCGACAAACTACTCCGAGAACGAAGGGGTTATCATTTCCTCGATTCTATGGATGAACAAGATTTAGCTAGGGCAGCTGTCCATTGGGTGGACAGTCCCGGAAAATATAGTGATGATACAGTAGCACGCGCATTTTTGAATCTCACCCCAGATGAACAGCGGTTAGCTGGGATTTATATGATTCAACAACTCATTATACTATATCAGAGTCAACATTCAGATCCTGGTCCCTTACCTGATATATTGACCGAATTACTCACGAATAGATGGAGAGGTTCAGGTACTAAATTAATTAAAGAAATACTAGAATCAAGAAAGCAATACATTCTTTTTGTATGTTCAGAACATGTTTCACTGCCCATCAAGGAAAGAACCACGTATTACATGGATAGACAGAATCCCTTACGAGAAGTGCACCCAATAAAGGGCGAGGACAACGAGTTTAAGCGCGTATTTGTATATACGCCCATATCAAAAATAGAATTGTTAGAAATGAAGAAAGTGGTACCCAGTCATGACAAAGATCCAGCGGGTTTTCACCGAGAAATTAAAGACATGTTACTCATGGGAGAGTATACCTATCCCGACATTATGACAATATTAAAGGTATTGATGCCTGCTGGCATTTATGAGAAACTCAGGGAAAAAGAGTGGGAGGTAGGAGACCAAAAGATAGAATGGTCAGTATTAGAAGCAGAAGAAAAGGCCCGAACTGCAGGAGCAGGACTTGGGGACAAAACTAAAGCACTACCAGGTTTATTAGTACAGGTACTGCCACGTTTACTAACTACAAAAAAGGAAGATTGGGGTACAATTTCAGCCTGTAAACAAAAGCAAGATGAAGACACTAGTGATTACTATGCCCGATTTGAAAAATGTTTTGGTATAAATAGTGGCATAAAAGCAAGTAGCGAATCATACCCACATCTGTTTGTAACAAAATTAGTAGAAAATGCCCTGCCCCAAGTAAAGAATAGAGTATTAAAATTCGAGAGTACCTGGCAAGGTAACACTCCATCACAAATGTTACAAATGTTACAGTACCATCACAATAGAATTAGAGAGGAACAAGAACATGAACACAGACGCATGAAAGACACGAAAATGAAAATGTTAGTTTCTCAGACAGTCCCAGCTGAAGGACATAAAAAGGGTATGACACATTCCGGTGATTCAGCCGGACCTGTAAAAGGGACATGCAATTATTGTAAAAAGCCAGGTCATTACGTACACGATTGTCCAGTTTTGAAACATAATATCGCCATAGGTAAAACACAAGAAAGACCACGGCCACCTAGACAGGACCAGAATGAACAAGGAGCCCCGCAGCATGCACAGTCCATGCCAGCTCCACCACAGTCTGTACAGTTTGTGCCAGCTGCACCAGCGCTGCCTGTTGCTGCCACGCAAACCACGACACGACAACTGTACCAGACCGCACAGTATGACTATCCTGATTATCAACGATACGCATGAACCAGCCTAGAGAGGGAAGTTGACTTACCCCTTATCGAGATCCCTGTAGATCAAGAAGGACCTTATGTACATAGTGAATTGTTAGGCCAAGACAGAAAATTTTTACTCGATACAGGGGCAAGTCGAACAACCATAAAACGTAGTGAAGTTCCAGGGGCACCCCTCTCAGGCTCACAGAATATTTCCCTTGGTTTTTCAGGAAAACCTATTGTTAATGAAGTATCACAGCCTCTCCCACTTACGATAGGACCTTTGACCCGAACTACAGATTTATTACTTACTAAATCATGTCCAGAAAATCTGTTAGGAATAAAAACACTGAAAGCTCTAGGAGCCATAATATGTTGTTCCCCGGAAGGAGTAAGGTTGTTTTTACGTGATTTTAAAGGTCATTATGTGTCTAGAGACATGGATCCCCGACTGCAGACTTTACCTACACATCTATGGGCACAAGGCCCTACTGATGTTGGATGCATGAATATTACACCATATCGAGTCACATTAAAGGCAGGAGTGGTGCTACCACGAATGCGACAATACAAGTTACCACCAGATGCTGTAGTGGCTTTACTACAAATCATTGACAAGCTCATTGCCCAAGGAGTGGTTGTAGAAACCGACTCCAATATATGTAATTCACCAATAATTCCGATTCTTAAACGAACAGATCCAAAGGCCCCGCCAGTATATCGATTGGTTATTGATCTGCGCGAATTAAACAAATGCATTGTGCCACAATTTCCTGTGGTCCCAGATATCTCGTCATTACTGACAGCTATTGATTCCGAAGCGACATTCTTTACTGTAATCGATCTCAAGAATGCCTTTTTCAGCGTCCCAATAGATCCGGAAAGCCAATATTTGTTCGGATTTAGTTTAAATGGGCGTAGCTTTAAATTCTCACGCGCACCTCAAGGATTTACAGAAAGCCCCAGCATCTATAGCCAAGCACTGAAACGAGAACTTGACAGTATCCACATGCCGGTTAACACTGCCTTACTTCAATACGTCGATGATCTGTTGATCACCGCGAGAAGTGAACCGGAATGTGAAAAAGCATCACTGACAGTTTTACAATTTCTAGCCGAAAAGGGGCACAAGGTGTCCCCTTCTAAGCTGCAATTCTGTGTCCAGCGAGTTATTTATCTTGGACACTCGCTGTCCAAGGAGGGAAGGCAGCTTACACCCGACCGCATTCAGTTAATAGCTAACATGCCAATACCTAAGACACAAAAGGAAGTACGGGCTTTCATAGGCCTCACTTCATACTGTAGACAGTGGATCCCTCAATATGCATTTCTAGCAAAACCACTCATTCAGTTGACAACACAGGAGGCAGCCACATCGACTGTTCTCCCTTGGACTCAGGAACATACACAAGCTTTTGAAAGCCTAAAGAAAGCTTTATGTCAAGCACCTGTTTTAGCAACGCCATGTTACAGAAAGCATTTTACACTCTTTGTTACAGAACGCGAAGGTACTGCCTTGTCAGTACTCACACAGGAACAAGCAGGAGCACACAAACCATGTGCTTATTTTTCTAGTACATTAGATCCCGTAGCTCAGGCTTTGCCTGCATGCCTAAAATCAGTGGCAGCGACAGCTTTAGCAATCAGACAAAGCGATGCCATAGTGTTAGGACATCCATTGACAGTTCAAGTACCACATGCAGTAGAGGTTCTTGTAAATAGAACGCAAACACAACACTTGACTATAGCGCGACTTACAGGGTACGAACTTACATTGTTTCAGCCACACATAGAAATCAGACGCTGTAACACATTGAATCCTGCCACACTTTTGCCAGTAACCGGAACAGACCCACTAGCCCATGACTGTATTGATGTTATTACAATCACGACGAAACCTAGACAAGACTTAACCGATGTCCCATTGTCAGATCCAGACCTGACATTGTATGTAGATGGTTCATGTATGAGAACAAATACAGGAGAGTTAGTGGCTGCTTACGCAGTCACAACAGATACTGAAGTCATTGAAACAAATCATATAAATATTTTGTCCGCTCAAGCAGCAGAGCTCGTCGCCCTGACACAAGCCTGTATTCAAGCCACAAATAAAAAAGTCAACATATACACTGATTCACGTTATGCATTCGGAGTTGTACATGACTTCGGCGTGCTGTGGCGAGAGAGAGGTTATTTAACTTCCCACGGTGCCCACATTCAGCACGGACCCCTCATTCATGCCTTATTAGATGCAATACATCTACCTACTGCAATATCAATTATGAAATGTAAGGCTCATACGAAGGTTACTGATATCATTTCTCAAGGCAATGATCTAGCCGACAGAACAGCTAAACAGACTGCTCAAACCCAAACATCCGACATGACAAAGACAATAGTCCCGATGCCGACACATTGTATGACAGTTAAAGATCCTACTTTTGACGTAATTGACATACAGACACATGCTACGCCAGACGAAATAAAGAAATGGACTGAATTAGGAGGGATCCAAACGGACCAAGGATGGATGATGAAGGAAAAGTCTGTGTGGTTCCTTCCTGATTCAATGGTCCAAGTTATAATTAACACTATACATAGGCCAGCACATCTAGGAGAAAAAGCTATGCTAGATAGCATTCAACACATTTGGTTCAATAAACATTTACGAGCAGCAGCCAAACAAAAGGTCCGTACCTGTATGATCTGTTGCCAGTTCAACCCAGGAAAAAGTGTTCCCGTAGAACAAGGTGGATTTCATCCTCCTAATCACCCTTTTGAAGTCCTCCAGATGGATTATATCCAGATGGAACGATGTCGAGGATTCAAATATGTTCTCGTAGTTGTCTGTGCTCTTTCCCGTTGGACGGAGGCATACCCGGTTTCAGATTACACTGCCCCGACTACTGCCAAACAGTTAGTTCGAGAATTCTTCCCACGCTACGGTTTACCACGTGTTGTTCACTCAGATAACGGCCAGCCGTTCTCATCCGAATTAATGAAACATGTTTCACTTTTGTTAGGTTATCAGTGGAAATTCCACTGTGTCCGACACCCTGAGGCAGCAGGTCTCGTAGAAAGACATAATCAGACCCTGAAAATTAGATTGTCCAAAATATGCAGGGAGAAAGGTGTCGACTGGGTAGTAGCACTACCAGTTGCACTCTTTTTCACAAGAATGGTAGCACACTCTCGAACAGGGCTATCCCCGTATGAGGTGATCTTCGGCAGACCACCAAATATGTGGGGGACGCCTATACCACGCAAAATAACTGATATTGACTGTAATATGCTGACAGATTACTTGGCTTCCTTGATGTCTGCACTACAATCTTGTTGTTCACAGGTAGCTGCAGCCTTTCCCGACAACACTGAGGTGAAACCCCATGACGTAATTCCGGGGGACATCGTCCTTGTGAGGAATTTCGACCGAAAGACTCAGCTGGAACCCAGGTGGAAGACACCCAAGTTGGTCCTGCTGACCACAAGGACAGCCGTGAAGATCGAAGGCAGAAAGGGATGGATTCATTCAAGTCATATCAAGAAATTTCATGGACTAAAATCAGATGTGAATACCTCACCTCGTGTGTCTTCACCCATTGATTCAAAACTTCCTTTTGTGGAAAAAAGTGACTCTGAACATTATAAACTAAAATTAAGGCCTAGGCCGTCGGACGATTTGATTGTTTAAGTCCTCTCCTAGGTGAAGCGGTTGAATCTGTCTCCGACATGTATCGCCTAGACCTGAATCATGGACAGTCGCGAAAAATGATGAAACAACAGGCGTACTGTAAATCACTGCGTAGTCATTGCATAGTGACGTTATTAATTTTGTTTTTCTTAAGTCTTTTAATAATTACTGCAAGTATATTGTTGCACATATATTACCCTATTGCCAGAAATGTTTACAATGTTATTGCTGAACATTCTTTTAGTGACCTACCGCCACATGAATTGTCTTATAGACTTGCGCTGCGCAATAACACTTTCATTAGTATGTTACATCATTCCCATCAGACTAGTAATGCAACTAATTGTTGGGTGTGTGGCCGGCTCCCTCCCTATCAGAATTATGAAGGAGTCCTGCCTTTCTTTCCACATCCGTTTACACATAATGGCTCCTGTGGAGCATGGTTTAGTTTAATCAATTCCATAGACTCAGATACAGCCGTTTACCAAGACCAGTGGGTATGGGGAAATCTGAACCTAGTTTTATTCAAAATCTGTTACCCTGACAAGGAGGGTCGCCCCAAAGGAACAGGAACTGATCTAGAAAATGAAGTATATGGATTAGGTAACTTTACTCCTAATCTCATGGTTCTAAATGTCGAATCCGAAGTTGAACTAGTTTTACCAACCATGTCAGTATTCCCAGCGAAAGGTGAATTGTGTGTAAGAAAAGTTGGTTCCATACATATGGGCCATAGTAAATGCACTACTACAGTAGAATTCAGTGATCAAGGCAAATCTTCATTTAGAGCTTATCGCCATTCCTACTTTATATGTGGTAAGACTGCATATATGCGTCTACCCCTAGATTGGGATGGTACCTGCTACATCGCATTCCTTTTGCCACCTGTTTTCCTAGCTCCTCCTGATTATTATAGAAATATTCATTTAGTACACAACAGAGAGCGGAGAGATCTCCCAATTGTCGATTACACTGAAACAGCATGGGAAAAATACACAGATTTCAATAAAGGCATCTTTCCCTATATAGGTACTGTTACTAATAGTAAGCTGATACGTAGATTAACTAGAACCCTTGAAGCAGTAGTGAATGAAACTATTTCCGCTTTAGGCAATTTAACAGAAGAGCAGTCTGCTATGCGGATTGTTGTGCTTCAAAATCGTCTTGTCCTTGACGTCATCCTGGCTGATAGGGGCGGAGCTTGTAGGGTCATCGGATCAAGCTGCTGCGTATTCATACCAGAAAATTCGCCATCTGTATATAAAGCTATAACTCGCCTTCATAAGATTGTAAGCCAGATACACCAGAACCCAGGCACCTGGACTTGGTCCGGTTGGTTTTGGAGTATAATATCTACCCTTGGATGGAAGGTCCTATCTTTCCTAGGTATTGGCCTTCTCATACTATTCAGTTGCTGTCTATGTCTACAATGTGGACCAGCGATCTGTGGTCTGTGTGCCACATCGTGTATTCCACCACCAAGAATTCATTCGTCACGTAAGAAGAAAGAAGAACAAATGATGTTATATGAACAGATCAATGGATTGATGAAGATTGATATCTCTTAACGGGCAAGTAGGGGACAAGGAGGGAATGTGGAAATATGGATTTTTCTGGTCAGTTATGTCCCCTGTCTTGGACCCCAACGGTTCTATGTGCATGTTACAAGTACATGTATGTTCCCTCCAGTTCCAGTTATGAAGACGCAAACACATGTGCGTCCACCATCAACATGTCCTCTGTCAGATCCGCCATGAATAGGCCGGATATTCCATTCCTAAGTATGAAAAGCCACCGGCTTTATATGGTTCACCTATGCCATTTTACAGTCCAGGCAAGTAGGCCCTGATTCTGTCATCGAACTCTTCTTGCCTTCTGCCTCTGAAAACTCCAGTCTGAGCCTGCATCTGTGACCATGAACTTTGTCTCATTCTCTGCGCGGCTCACGAAGCCTGACATCAGCCTATTCTCTGCCAAGAACTGTATTTCACCTTCAAGTTATCTGCTTCACCCCTTAGCCGATGCATTCCTGTCTAGTAGTTTAAATAAACATTCTTCCAGCTACCGAGCAATGGCTCGGCTTCTCTGTCTTTATGCAAGTAATTCATAGTCCTGTTACCATGGAATATTCCTACCCCCTCGCATTTAGTGTAGACACTTAGACGCTTGTACACGCACGCACAGTCAGTATAGAATAGATTCTGTCCGAGAGTCCTTCTTTTGTGGATAACATAGTTCTTTAAACATAGGATGTTAGATATGATTTGGGATTAGGTTGACTTGACCCCCCAGACTTTTCGTCTCCACATGTAGAGCTAAATGTCAAGTCCCCTTCACCCCCTAGTTGCACGTCAATCACACGTCATGCTGCTGCGCGCGCATCTATGCCAAGTATTATCTTATAGATCCACCTATATATGACATCATAACCAATTATGTTCCTTTTTACTCCTTATTACACCCATTTTCGGTTACGCATATGAATCGTCATTTTCCTTATCAATTGTTACGCCTACTGTATTCGCTTCATTGTAATGTATGTACTATAAAAGTCATTTCTTGTCAATAAAGTATGTACTTCACTTCCTGAACCTCCGTGGTGATGGAACTTGGAGCAACCGATTATAATCGTTCATTGGAATAAAGCCCATTCCGAACCTCTGATACCACGGATTCTGCCTCTCATTTTACTGAGCTATATTTATTATGTTTCCGTATCAAATTAAGTCCCGGTAAATAATTTTATTTACCTGCTGCTGACCGAAACACCGGCAGGGGAGGCCTGGACAATAGGTTTCCTGTTCCAGGGAGGTGTAACCACCTCCCCAAACAGGCAGATGTGTATTGGGCTGGTGGGAGCACTCTCTAGTGCTTTGAAGTCCTGCACTGGGGGCACACTTGGTGTCCCTGTGCATAGTACAGTTCAAACCAGTTGCAGGGGCTACCTGCCCCTGTTCTGGTGTGAAACTGAACAAAGGAAATGGGTGTTACCACCCCTCTTTCCAAACCCTCCCATAGGTGGGTCCCTAGAGTATGTCCAACCTCCAAACTTTGCATAAGTATGGGAACCCAGTCCTTGCGACTTTAGATTACCCTGGATGAAACTCTGCAACATATATCCTGGACCTTCGACATTCTATTTCAACTACAAGACTGAACAAATCTCCCCTGGGGTCAAGGAGTGACTCCCCTGCTTGGCAGGCACCAAAGAAGCAACTGTCCAGTCTGCAATTTGGAATTTTCAGCTGGACGCCAAAGTCTCTGCATCCCCAGTGGTAGATTTCCAGACATCCCTGATAGGCCCATGGCTATCGTGGGTGATGTGGAACCGTGACCCCTGGACACCGTGATCTTTTGCTGATCCATCATCTTCCTGGTCTTCCTGGAAGTTGTGCTTTGGGCTTTGAGTAGCCCCAGCCTTGAGCACCTCCTGCACTGAAGACTTCTGGCCCCCGCTCCACAAGTTATCCGTGGGCCAGTTTCCAGTGCGACTGCTTGAGGCTCCTTCGCGATCACTAGCCTGTTGGCTAGTAGGTCCCCACACAGGCAACTCCTCTTCTGATTGAGCTTTCCTGGTGGCTCCAGACGTTCCCCAACTTACCCTCACTGGGTGAGTCCCCAGACCTTGCTGGTCTGCACCAATGTCTTTTCTCTGATTCCAAGTGACTTGCCGTTGCCAAGGCTTGTTGGGTCCAATCTGGTTGCCGACACCGCAGCACTCGACAGACTTTGTAGTACAGCCCGAATCCAGCTCCTGGTTATCATCGGCACCTCCTGGACCTCGTGGCTGAAGAGTCAAGACACCTGTCAACTCAACTGAAGCAACCGACATCTGTGGGCATTGGACTATCGTGCCCATGGTCACTGGTAAGTGACCCAGACTCTGTCCCCTCTGCTTTCAGGTTCCTTCCATCCTAGATCCAGGTTTGGATCTCTCCGGACACTTCTCCTCTTCACGGCAGCAGCACTTCCTGAGCAGCTGCCATTGAAAACAGCGACGCGACCCAACACCATTTGACACCTATGCACCCGGCTTCCCTGGGTGAGGTAACTCGAGTACTCTGGTGCTCCAGTGGGTGTTGGCCCTAGACACCTCAAAGTGCAAAAGTGTTCGCTCGTAGTCATCCTCTAAGTGTCCTTAAGCTCTATATTTCCACCCGCGAGTTTCCCCATAGAAGTTAACTGCGATTCGCGACTGTGTTCACACACTACACGCGTCCCCGTGGGTCCCCTGTGATACTACCTTGGGTGGTTCCTTGTGGTCCAAGCACTTCTACAGGCTCTAGGTCTTGTGTCTAGTTCAGTCGTGGTTCTTATACCACTTTATTGGTATATGGTTTGGAACGCCCCTAGGGCCCAAACGTGTATTTGTGCTTTTACTGTTGAATACTGACTTGTAACCTAAGTACTTCGAACTCCAGTCTCATAAAGAGACTGGAGGGGTGTGTTTTATTTTAAATACATATATTTTCAATATATACCTGGTGTGGTTGTCCTTTCATTTGGTCATTCAATAGATTATAGACTGGTAAAACAAGCTGCTTTACATTCCTTCAAGACTTAGCCTGAAGGCTGCTCTCCATAGCAGCCACTAGGATTGCTTTCAATAAAGGTTGTCTTTAACCTATCACCATAAGGGGTTGTTTGATACAAGTTGCCCACTATAACTAGAGGC
This sequence comes from Triturus cristatus, assembly GCF_964204655.1. NCBI lineage: Eukaryota > Metazoa > Chordata > Amphibia > Caudata > Salamandridae > Triturus > Triturus cristatus. The sequence goes on from NC_140588.1 coordinate 519,705,359, forward strand.
CAGCATATATCAGGCCAACTTCTCACAGCCATGCTACCCCTCTCATATCAGAAATTACCACTGGAGCACATATCAGGGAATCCACAATGCAAACTTAGGAGAGGGCAGCCTCACCGCATTGAGAAACCAAATAGGCTGTTTTTCACTACCAGGACATGCCACAAAGTTAAGGCACATGTCCTACTTTTTACCTTCACAGCACCCTGCACATAGGGCAAGCTAGGTCCTACCTTAGGGGTAAGTTATATGTGGTAAAAGGGGAATTTCAGACCCGGCAACCTCTTTACATGCCACATCACTGTGGCAGTAAACTGCGCATGCAGGCCTTGCAGTGGCAGAGGCATGAGACAGGTTTGAAACGCTACTCCGGTGGGTAGTCCAAGCAGCACTGCAGGCCCACTAGTAGCATTTAGTTTACAGGCACTGGGTATATGGGATACAACTGTACAAGGGACGTACAGGTAAATTAAATATGCAAAACAGGTGTATATCAATATTTCCAAGCTTACCAGAGAGAGCACATGCATGTTAGCACTGATCAGCAGTGGTAAAGAGCCCAGAGTCAGAAAACTAACACAAAAAGGTCAGAAAAAATACAGGAAAAAGGCAAAAAGTTCTGGGATATCACCGCAAAAAGGGCCAAGTCCAACAGCGTCGAATTCTAATGAGGCAGAATTTCTCAAGCTGTCAATGCAATGCATTTCGTTTTAGCAAAACACAGCTGCAGAACCCACTTCTGGGGCCCAGAGCTTGAAGGGGGCACCTCAGTAAAGGGTAATACTCACACAAGGCTGAGTCAAACAGTACCAGCATAATTGTAGGAAGTCTTTTGCGTCCTTGGGACTTCAGTAAACAGGCGGCAAGCCAACAAGCGCTCGGAGATCACTTGGAGGAAGGCCAATTCCAACTCTCCTTCCAGCAGAGTCAGGGATCAGTAGGCAGCAAGGCAACAAGCAGAAAGCAGTTGTCCCAGAAAAGCAGTCCAGTTGAATCCTTTACGCAGCACAGCAGTCCTTCTGATAGAGGTTCAGCACAAGATCCAGAAGTGTCTGATTTTACGGGGCCAGCCACCCAGTATTTATACCTAAAAGTGCCTTTGATGTAGGAGGTGGCTTCAACAAACCTCTCTGAAGTGCACAGGGATCCCTTTCAACCCAGACCTGTCAATCAGGTTTCCGGTGGGTGTAAATCAGTGCATTGTTTGTATTTCGACAGGACACTATGTATTGAAGTTTAAGTGGCAGCCCTTCCCATTCTTCCCTGCCCACGAAGACCCACCAGAATGCAGATGAATGTTCAGAATGCAGATAAGCCTCACATTCCTGTGTTTAAGGGTGTCTAGATGGAATGCACAAAGTGTAGCTGTCATCCAAACCAGCCGTGTATTTGAGACAGGCCATCAGGCACAAAGAGACGTAAGTACAGAGAAATATCCACTTTGTAAAAGTGGTATTTCTGAAACAGTATTGTTAAATCAAACTTCACCAGTAGATACAATTTATCATTGCCATTCCAAACATATGAAACATGAAAAAGCTAATCCTCTCTGATCAGAGATTATATCTGGTAAAGTTTATAAATAAATTCCTAATGCTGGCGTATGAGAGGGCTAGGCCTCACAGTAGTGAAAAATTAAATAGGCTGTTGGTCATTACCAGGGCATGCAAAACATTAAAGGTACATGTCCTACCTTTTAATTACATAGCACCCTGCCCTTAGGGTTACTTAGGGCCTACCTTTGGGGTGACTTGTGTGTAATAAAAGGGGAGTTAAGGCTTGGCAAGCAGTTTTAAATGGCAAGGAGAAGGGGCAGTAAACTGCACACACAGACACCGCAGTGACAGGCCTGAGACAGGTTTGAAAGGCTACTTCTGTGGGTGGCACAATCAGTGCTGCGGCCCACTAGTAGCATTTAAAGTACAGGCTTTGGGTATATGGTATACCACTTTACAAGGGGTTAACCAGTACAACAAATATACCAATCAGGTATACACCAGTGTCATCAGGTTTAGGGGAGAAGCACATGCACTTTAGCACTGGTTAGCAGTGGTAAGGTTCTTAGAGTACTAAGACCAACATAAAGAGTTCAGCAAAATCAAAAAGACGAGAAGGAAGGCTAAACGTTTGGGGTTACCCTTCAAAGAGGGCCATTCCCAACAGTTACATATAACTGGAGAATTTCATTTTTTTTAATAGTAGTGCTTTTAACTGAATGTCTACATTTTCTTTACATAAGTTACAATCTTACTACCTTCCTCACTTTGGCTTGTTTAGCATGTAGTAGTAATATCATCTCAGTGATTAAACCATGTATGTATTATCATTGTAACCAGTCACTTGAGTTATTAGTGGTCCCCTCAAGTTGAAAACAATCCCAACTTGTACTATTAGTTAAAAGAAAACAATGTGGGGAAAAAAATGGTTTCTGGCCTTGAGTAATTGGTCTCTGGCCTTGAGTAATTCTTAAACAGATTGTTTTAAATACCATTTTTCTTAGTTATATTTTTAATATGGGTGATGTGTGAGTGTCTATTACAGAATAAGAAATGGGAAGGTGTCACAGAGATTATTTTTTAATAATATTAGTGAGTTGCTGCTGTGTTCAATAGTGAAAACACACATTAATATCCTTAAGTATTTGACGTAAACACATTTAGAATTTGGACAAGTGTGCATGTGAATTGCCAGTGACTCAGCCAAAGAGTAAATGAAAGAGCAGAAATTGGATCATACATTCAAACATTTTCCTAACAGGGGCCCCTAAAATATGCTTGGCCCGGGCCTCAAAATCCTTGAGATGTCCCTGAGCATCCCGACTATGTTGTGTAATTGCAGACCTATCTCTTCACTCCTGGCTACTGTTAAGACTGTGGATAACCTGATGAACAAGCAGCTTTCACAGTTTCCAAAAACAACCTACTTACTCCATAGAAAACAATCAGGTTTTCATCATGGATTCAGCACAGTTTCTGCTCTTTTGGGAGTGGATAACTACATCAAGATCAATCTTCATTGGGGCCATACTGTGCTGGTAATCCCGTTGAACTTGGTTGCAGTCTTTGAAACAGTGTCTCCTTCCATCTGGTTGAAATGGCTAGGAAACAAACGGGTTCAAGGCCAAGCACAACAGTGCTTCCAAACTTTTCTATCAGACAGAACCCAGGCTGTCCATCTGCCTCAAACCACAATGGGACTACCCTGCCACTTATAGTTAAAGGCAGAAGATCTCGCTATTGCCTGGGACTAAAATTCCCAATTTGACCACGATGAAAGTATGAAGACAATACTCATGTATACATTTGTGTATATTTAATGTAAAATATTCAAATGCATTTATATTTCTTAAGACAGCAATTTTAATCTATAGAAAGGAAACAAATCTTACATTCAAATAAGAAACTCACAACTGCAATCATCATCTCATTATTGAAATACATTCAAAATCCTTAGCCATACCTGCTTACTCCCACAATGCACTCAGACCATACACATACTACGAACACCTAACACACAATATATAGAATATCTTCCTTTGAATCCACAGTATACATGTAAAAGGCTACAGGCACAGCAGCAAAAACACAAAATTTCAGGATACAAAGGAACAATTTAGCATTGAATATTTTATACAGTATACACTGGACACCTCAAAGTTTAATGGTTAAGAGTGGATTGGTACAATTCGGATGTCTAGATTGATCACTATAAATATTGCATGTGTTAAATAAAGCTTCTTGATCAAAACATAGGGGTATATTCACAAGAACGTATGATAAGTAACACAACTTTCAATATCGCGGAATATCGCGGCAAAATAACCCCATGACAACGTGGAATACACAAAAAGGCGGTAGCATGCGATAGTCAGCAGATAACGCGCAAACTGTCCGCGTGAAAATCAACGCCACGCCGCATAAATGGGATATGCAAACGCAAAAAAACATGCGATGAGTAGCGAAAATCAGCCACGGGCCTGCAAATCCCATGTGTCTGGCGGAACAATGCTCCATAAAAACCACTGAACAAATACACCAAAAACAATCCAAAGTGCGTAGCAACATGTATGCACACTGACATAGGGCACAACCCCCACAGACCACCAGCAAGGAAAAACTGGGTCAGGAAAGGCCAAAGAGAAGAGGGAGAGGAAGACGGGATGCAGACCGCAGGAAAACAAGACCAGTGTCATGGAGGTGACAGAATATGCAGTCGGAGTGCCGGGGAGGCCAATCCAGGAGACCAATAGGCACCGGCACGACACGACTACCTAAACCAGGCACAAACCCGCTGCCAATAGAAAGGCAGCAACGGCGACAGGAGGTGGCTGTCCAGCGCGACTGGAGGAGCTGAAGGAAACCCAGGCCACAGTCATCAGTGTGAAGATGCTGCAAGGAGTAGGGAGTATGGCCACAGCTCGAGAGGACCTTACACATCATCAACAGGGACAGGGACTGGGTGGACAGGGGGAGTGGGCACAATGGCGTACATGCACAATGAGATGTCGCACACTACACACCCACAATCACCAAGGTCCATGTGCCCGATCCCCTTGGCACACTTCAGCACACACACATAGCACAAACAGCACACCCACATTGACGACAATGAGGGACAACGCGCATAGCTGACACTGCAGAACAGAGGACACAACTGGCTCCACACATGCACAGAAACATGCCCAGTACATCTGGCGGACTCAGAAACTGTGAAATAGTAATGTACGCGTACAACATCACATCCGTCATGCAGACCAAATGTACACTGTCCAACAGAAGAATCCAGCACCCCCAAACAGTGACAATGTACATTGCTGTACCGTCTGCATGCAAACCTGCACAATGCGCCAACATACAACGCAAAGTCAATACGCACATCCCCTTCACATCACAGAGGGGCACACAACACCTGCAGCAGAGCACAGAATACAACACATCAGTGATGCTGGAGAGGACCATCACACCGTCGACACCGACGCCCTACAACAGCACATGGATATCCCACGCAACTCCCCACCAGGACCGAGACAGCCAAGCTACTCAGAGGAAAACACCGAGTCTACAACAGACCATACAGCAGGAAGCACCCGCATGCACAGCTGGCCCACAACACTTCACCCACCCACACATTGCACCCCAATGCCATGTTCCTGCATGCCAAAAGGAGGTGGATTAACAGGTGTGGGTGGGGGCTGAACCCATGGAATGTGAACCAAAACACATACGTAGGTGACCATCAACCTTCAGGGGCCACCAACACCACCCTAAGGAGACTCACACTGCCATAGAGACACATGCAGTTGCACATTCACAGTACAGAACCACGGGCAGGGGCACTCAAAATGCAGTCCCAAACCCATGTTGGCTCTGCGTACGACAGCCCTGGACATTCCCCTTACGAATTGAGTGGGGACGACAAAGCTACATGTCCAAGCTCCAACCCGCTGCCTGTGGTGACATGTCTGCATCCGATGTACACAGCATAATGCATGAGGACCCTGGGCATAGGGACCAGGGTCCTCATGCATACAACAAGACCACAGGGACACATGCAGATATCATGTTGAACTGGCTACGGGTACGTGCGCCTGGCCCCTTTATTGGCAGGGCAACATGTATAGTGATGCCTGTGCTGGATGTGTGTGGGGTGACTATAAGCCAGCATGCACAGAATGTCTGGTGCTGGCAACCACTTGAACATTAGACACCAGTGCAACATAAACAGAAAACACATGCATAAAAGAGTCAACTGCTGAGCAACATGGAGGGAGCTGGAGAAAGTCCAGAGGACAGCCAACATGCAAACCGAAGTGTCCGTGAGTTGCAGTGCACTGGGGATGGGACACCAGAGATGAGCGCGCCCATGTGAAGAAAAAGTCTCAGATTGTGTCCCTCCGACAGATACCTGATGGAGATGCAGTGGGTTGTGTCATACCTAGATCATCTTCCCTATCAATGTCTCAGGGCCCCCACTGAAGTACTGGGTATTTTAGACCCAGCGGTGCAGGGGCACACCCCCTATGACTTCTGGGTTCACCCTGTTCCAGACCTACAGAAACACAGAGTCTTCTGGGTGAAGTCAAAGATCGTTTATTGGCTGCAGACCAATTACAGGTATCCTAGAAGTACAACAGTGTGTATGTTCTCAGGAGACTGCTGAAAATCATAGAAACGGACTTCATCTTAAATACGCTTTTCCCTGCCTCAAGCATACATTCCTAGGTTTTATGATACGGTAATAAACAAGTGTACATTACAAAGAAAAGGCAGAGTCATGATGACCATCCCACATTCCAGTTCGGCCAGCCCACAATGATTTACACAGTAAGGTTCAGATCCCACATTTGATATCAATAGGCCCCAATAAAACACGGGCAGCTCCTGTTTTGGGAAACAAGTCATAAAGCAGGAACAGTCAGGTGTGAAAGAGATTAGCCGGAGGCTCGTGTAGAATGAAAGGGTTTTATGATGGGTCAAACCCTGATGCTAATCACAGGTGGACGGAGGAAGGGGAGCTCATGAGACCAGTTTGACCTGGGGCAGCAGAGCCAGCTGCCCAGGTCACAGAGAAGTCACGGGAAAACACATGTACTGTGAGGCCCGTATTTGCTCCATTATAGCCTATGTGAGGGCAATCACAAGATGGCCACTGCCTCCAAAATGGAACCCGCGTAGTGAAGCAGAATAACGTGTACACAGTGCATTCATAGCTAGAACGATATATAAAGCACTCGTACATGCCGCATTAATCATTTGCGGTTTGCTAATACCAGATAAACAGGGGTAGGGCCCCTACACGGTGCCAGAGATTAAAGTACGACAGACCCTCCTTTTGCCCTTACATAGGCAATCACTATACTCATCTTAATCCGAGTCCAGGTCGATGTTCACGAAGTCATGGAGATGTTGCTGTAGCATCATCCTATTACTTAGCTCGTCCCTCGATACAGGTTTCCTTATACATAAGGCAGCACAGAGGCCACATATCGCAGGAGCACACTGTATGCACAGACAGAACAGGAAAAGAATGGCTAAGATCATTCCAATGACCATCAGAACTTTCCAACCCCAGGCAGATATCAATTCCCAGAACCACCCCACCAGTGACCAATCTCCTTTATCCACGTGTATGGATTCAGATATTTTATGGAGTTTGGAGATGGCTTGATAGACTGTTGGAGCGTTATCTGGTATGAAAATGCAGCAACTAGATTGGATAACCTTACATACCCCACCGCGGTCTGCAAGAATAACGTCTAGAACCATGCGGTTCCGCAAAGTCATAAGGCAATCCGCTTGGAGCTCAGCGGTCAGATTACCAAGGGCACCAGCCGTTACATTGACAGTGGGTTCAACCACACGAGTCAGTTGTCTCAGGTTCCTACTATTCACCATAGGTCCCCAAAACGGCAGGAAACCCAAGAAGAAGTCTCCTGCTTCCTGACCGGCAGTATCCTCCTTACTAATCACGCCCCTCACAACTCTGGTCTTGTGATAGCGGCAGCAGTAAATGTTGGCGGTAGCAAGTTCGCAATATAACATGTGCCCGAGAAATCAGGGGGCAACCATGTGTATGCTCGGTCATTGCAGATGAAATATGTACCCTTGGCAGCCAAAAACGCAGGGGAAAACTGTGACGGGAAAGTGTACGTTTCAGTACAGTCACTTCTTCCCAGTTGGGCTCTAGGATTCTGACCATTACCCTGTAAGCAGAACCGACCTATGTGGGGTACGACCCAGATTGGAGATGAGATTTTTCGCTGTCTTTCACCCAGACTAATACTATACCCCGTCGCGTTCCACCCTACATAAGCTCTCAGCTCTTCTTTGGGAATGGATGAGTATGCATCAATATCCCTACTCATATCGGCAATTCCTCTCACTAAGGCTTTATTATTTGTACTAGGTCTGATGGAACGCGGTTGTCGCGGGGAGTAGGCATCTAGAGCGTAGAGGAACATGGTCTGGAATGCCTATGACGATCCATTGTAACTAAAGGGCAGCACCAAATAGGGAATACCCTTGTTAATGGTATGTGGCATTAACCCACAGACCCAGCAATTGGTTGTATTCATTACTAATTGGTGTTGGTGCAAGAGCTGAATAAACGAGTTATTTACAAATTCTGATCGTCTGGTTTGTTCATGTTCAGGCAGAGGGTGAAAAGAGTGTGAGGAGGCAGTAGAAAGAGGTATAGGCTGTACAGTGGGTGCAATGGGCTCCTGGGAGGAGAAAAACACAAATCCCACAGTAAACATTATCATACTACATAGTATAAATAGGCACAGAAATACAAAACATTTACTTCTCATAATTTTACATATCTTTGCTTTAAAGTTCATTTCCTCAACGGGTCTCTCCATCTTAAAAAACTCCATCCTCTAAACGGGCCGCTCGCGGCGGATGAGTTTCTTCTGCTAAGGAGTACGCCTGTCAGTCCAGGGAAACGCCCTAGACCAACCAGAACCGTTGACCTAACGTCTTCGGCCTGTACCCCAAAGTCTTGGCACCGCGACCCTGCGGCTGAACCCGGATGGTGGTTCGAAAAACAAAAATCAAGAAAGTCCTTCAGATGGGAGAGCTAAAATGTCAAAAAGGAAATAGTAAGGAAATCTTTATTTGTCCATAGGCCTTGGTCTCAAATTATAGCGGAGACGGCCAGGTGCTGTTTGGTCTTGGAACAAAAGTTCAGGCTCTGTGGTGTCCAATCGATTTGACAGTGGCACAGCATCTTGCAGAATATTGTCACTCTCTTGGTCTGAAGCTGTGTCTCTTATGCGTGCGTCACTGAATGGTACAAAACGATGTACAGTGTCTGTCTCAGAGTCGGCGATACCCTCCTGGACCCACCGGTCATATGGCAGGGGCAAGGGAACTACCTTGCAGTGGGTGCCGTGGATCCAGTGCTTCTTCCCTTTTACTCGCACCGCTGATCTCGTTGATAAAAGCACAAGGTGAGGGCCGATCCAGCGAGGCTCGTCGTTGCTCTTGCGCTGGAAATTTCGGATCAGCACCCACGTACCAGGGTTGATAGGGTGTCCAGGAGTTTCAGAAGCTTGGGGAAGAGTATCATGTACCTGTTGGTGCAAAACACGCAGTTTAACAGTCAAATCATACAGGTAATCGAGTAGTACTGGATGCTCAATCTCACTAAATTTCGTAGGCCTCGGTACACCCCATACGTTGGCCGGGCGGCCAAAAACCACTTCGTAAGGACTAAGTCCCACTCGTGAGTGTATGGTCATTCTGGTGGACAGGAGTGCTAAAGGCAGAGCATCAGGCCATTTAAGACCGGTGCTCGCCTAAATTTTGGCCAGCTTGAGCTTTAAGGCTCCATTGTAGCGCTCTACTAGTCCAGCTGATTGGGGGTGATTTGCAGCGTGGAACTTTTGCTTTATGCCTAAACCTTCACATACATTCTTCATCACTTTACCCACGAACTCACTTCCATTATCACACCACACCATTCTTGGCATTCCAAACCTAGGGAAGAATTCTTTCACAAGGGCTTTGGCTGTGGATAGGGCAGTGTTATCTTTCAGAGGATAGGACTCTATCCATTTTGAGAAAGCACAAACAACCACCAGTACATATTTCAGGTTGTTGCATCTTTCCATGTGAATAAAGTCCAGCTGCAAGACTTTGAATGGACATGATAGGGGTGCAAAGTGGCCAGCTGGAGTTGGGGTTCCCCTACCAGGGTTGTACTTCAAGCATACCATGCAATTCTTGACCACATTCTCTGCATACTTGGGAATTCCAGCATTCTGCCATACTGGAGCCAACAACTTACAAATTCCTTTCGTACTGATATGTGCCATCCCATGTGCCATAGTAACCACTGGGAGCACATATGCGTCAGGTAACAACCATCGCCTATGTTCTGTCAGATCAATCCAACAACCATTCTCATCTAACTTACCCATACTTTCTCTCCACTTGCTTAACTCTTTCTCTGTGGCCTCAGCTTGAAGCGACTTCACACTCTCTATTGTGTTCTCACACATTCCAACATTATCTACCCATCTTGCGGGGCCTGCAACATACATTCTAGTCTTCACATTCTGTGCTGTTTCTTTCGCGATTTCATCAGCAAACGCATTCCCACGTCCAACATCATCTGTAACTTTCCTGTGCGCACTGCATTTCATGATCGCAACTTGCAACGGTAGGGTCAGTGACTCAAGGAGATCATTCACCAACTTGCCATTCTGAATTTTAGCTCCATGCAACGTCAGAAACCCACGCTCTTTCCACAGTCGCCCAAAATTATGAGCCACGCCAAAGGCGTACTGGCTATCTGTGTAAATATTCACTCTCATTCCTTCAGACAACACGCACACTCTCGTGAGGGCGATTAATTCTGCTGCTTGGGCCGAATTATGTGGCACTCGTGCAGTTTCCACGACCGTGTGTAAAGTCGTGATAGCATATGCAGCAGTTGTGTCACCATTAGGGAGCTTGAAACACGAACCATCCACCCATAAAGTACCATCACACTCAGTCAGGGGAGTATCTTTTACATCTACTCTCCCTTTCGTCTCTTCTTCTGTTCTGAACAGACAGTCATGTTGCTCAATCTCATCTGAGTCTGCTGGAATTGGCAATAACGTAGCTGGATTCAGCGTATTGCATCTCTTTATGTGTATGTGATTTGCTAACAGTGTGAGCTCATAGCCTGATAATCGCGCACTAGTCAAGTGTTGTGTCTTGGTCCTATTTAATAATGTGTCTACAGCATGTGGAACCATAACGATCAATGTGTTGTCCATTACCAAACCAGCAGATTGTCGAATAGACATTGCTGCAGCAGCTGTCGCTCTCAGACAGCTTGGCAATGCCCTCGCTACAGGGTCCAAGGTTGATGAAAAATATGCGCATGGGCGCGGTCTGCCGCCAAAGGGCTGTGTTAACACTGACAACGCACATCCATCTTTCTCGTGAACATACAACGTAAAAGGTTTGCTGTAGTCAGGAGTACCCAACACAGGAGCTGAGCACAATGCATTGCGCAATTCCCCAAAACTTTTCTGGCACTCTTCAGACCATGGGATAGGATTCGGTGTGTCTTTGCATGTTAAGGCTAACAAAGGTTTTGCCAACAAGGAAAAATTAGGAATCCAATGCCTACAGTATGAGGTAATGCCCAAGAAAGCACGTACTTCTCTCTGTGTTCTTGGCACACTCAACTGTGCAATGGCTTGAATTCTTTCTGGGGTCAGTTTCCTTCCCTCCTTCGACAAGAGATGACCTAAGTAGGTCACTTCTTGTCGACAATATTGCAGCTTAGAGAGAGACACTTTGTGATGGAAAGCAGATAAATGGCGCAACACTGACAATGTGGCTTCTTTACAGATCTTTTCAGTATCCGCGGCGATCAGTAAATCGTCCACGTACTGAATCAGAATAGCGCCACTAGGTAAAACAAGTGCATCAAGCTGCGCTTTCAAAGCTTGACTGTATATGGATGGACTCTCACAGTAGCCCTGGGGAGCGCGTTTGAAGCGGAAGCTTCGGCCTCCTAGACTAAAGCCAAAAATATCTCTGCTCTCCTTTGCAATTGGGATGCTAAAGAAAGCATTCTTTAAATCGATCACTGAAAACCATGCAGCAGAGGCTGGAATCATCGTTAACAAGGCAGTTATATCAGGGACAACCGGAAACTGTGGCACAACAATCTTATTAACCTCTCTAAGATCAATCACAAATCTGTAAACAGGTGGCTGTGAAGGGTCCGTTCGTTTTAAGACAGGTAAAATCGGACTATTGCAAACGTTGCCTCTTGTCTCTTCAATCACACCCTTATTAATCAAGTCGCTGACAATGTCTAACAATGCTTTCTGGCCTTCATTAGAGATCTTGTACTGTGGAATATGTGGCAGTCTGACATTAGCCTTTAAAGTCACCACGTATGGCGATATCTCCAAGAGGCCCACATCATTGGGACCAGTAGCCCAAAGGGCATCCGGAAGGGATGACAATTCAGGTGGCATTGTATTTTTAGACAAGTACATTGGGGAAATCACTTTCTTGCCTAATGTAAGTTGTACTCCTGAAGGAGAACAATACAGTGTAGCGTGCAATCTTTTCAACAAATCTAATCCTAGCAAATTCTCACCACAACCTGTCATCAGAATCAGGGGTGCTTTCAGCTCGCAAGGCCCAATAGAAAGTGACATGGGACTAGAAATCGGGTTCCTAACCGGGGCGCCAGAAAAACCTACTGAAACATTTATATCGCCAGACAAAGGTGCGCCAGGGAGTTTTGAATGCATGATTGAACTCTTTGCAGCACCAGTGTCTAGCAGAAAGGGCTCCGTTACATTTGCTGTAGTTACCTTAACATACGGTCCACTCTGATCCACTGGCACTGAAACAACTCCCTCTCTATGTCTACGGCTGTCCTAGTAATCATTACTTTCTGCATCACCGTCCTCTGCATAATAATCATTATTATAATACTGAGCCGTATTACTAGTCGCATTGGCTTGCTGATCAAAGCTATTAATGGTATTTTGAGGCGGCAGAGGACGCGCGTTCTGGGGAGCATTTCCACGCCCTCTGCCTCTAGGAGCTTGCTGACCACCCCTACCTCTTGCGCCATAGGCATTACCGTTCCGCTGCATTAATTTAGGGCAACTATATTTAAAATGACCTTCCTCTTTGCAGTATGAACATTGGTTGGGACCTCCAGGGACACGTGGTTGATAATACCCATTCATTTGCTGATTGTTCTGAAATTGTTGGGGTTGGTGATAGACACCTTGGGGTTGCCTATAATTATTCTGACCTCCACGTGGCGGATAGGCCTGCTGCAAAAGGACCTTTGTCTTTAGTTCCTTCGTTTTCTTTTCTGTTCTATCTTTTTCATCTTTATCTCTGTTCTCGTAATACTGTGCAGTAGCCAGTATTTGCGCTGAAGAGGAAACAGCCCAAGAACTTTCTGAATCTTTTAACTTTTTACACAGGTCAGGAAGTAGATTCTGCACAAACTTATCCACAAATAACCGTTGGCCACCCTCAGTACTCATATCTTGCCCACTGTGGTCAAAAAACGTTTCTTCAAACCTAGTAAAGAAGTCTGACACTGTCTCATCTTTCTTCTGCTTGCATGCAGATAACTTGTCCCAATTTACGCGCATCGCGGGCATTATTGTCTTCATATATGTGATGATTCTACCAGGCAGTTCTGCTATTAAAGGCTCAGGTTTCGCACCACCAGTTTGTCTAGCATCAGCAGCGATGATGTTAGCCCATGTGTCTCCTAGTTCTGCAGCATGATCCGTATTACGTATGGATCCCCACAAAGGCTGTGGAACCACATTCCCAAACAGCATATCTACATCAGCCAGATTCATTACACAAGATTCTGCAGTCTGTGACAACTCCTTATAATAACCAGTAGGGTTTTTACGGGGATCAGGCAATGACTGCTTGAGTGCTAACACCTCAGATCTTTTCCATGGAACATGTACCCAAATACGCTGGTAATGTGCTACGACAGGTGGATTAGCATTTGCATCAGCGGGTCTCCAAACTGGGGGAACCTCACGCATCGGATATTGGCGTGCTTTTACCCTCTTTCCCACAGAGACATCAGGTTCAAACAACGACTGTTGACAATCATCATTCCTGAAGGACAATACAACCGCAACTGCTTTATCTACCTCGCGATCCACAATTATACCAGTTCCAAAGTCAAACCTCACTCTACACAACTCCTGCGGGCTCGGGTCTTTACCACTATCCTCCAATTCTTCACAGAGAATTTCGCACATTTTCTCAAACACATATCTCTGTTTTGGGGCATCCCACTGATGGAAAACATTGACAACTGATTCCACATCATACAGTGAAGGGAAAACAATCCATCTACGTGCCATGCTATCTATTACCTTTTTCTCATCAGGGTTAGGCAATTGACTACGCAGTTGCTTACGCTGTAAACCAGGAGTCGCACCAGATGACTCAAAGAGAGGCGACATTAATGTAGTAACCACATTAGCTAAGCGCTGTCGCGCTGAAGGAGAAGCTGAGGCGAAAACAGGGGGAAAAACAGAGGGAAGAAAAGAGGATGCAGAAACAGGTACTGGAGTGGTGCAAGGAAGAGTGTCAGGGGAGGCAGCTGCTGAATTAGGCAAAGTCGCTGGAAGTGCGGGGGCAGTCGGGAACACAACTGGCGGCCCTTGAGAGGGCTGCGCTATATGGACAAGAGCCGGCTGCGCAGCAGCCGGCGGTAGCGGCAAGGCTTGCAGTATATTAACTGGAGGTGGCATATTCACAAGCTGGGGAGGTGCCGTGGCATTTGGAGCATACGGGGGTGGTGAACTCAACAAATGCGACATCAGGGGATCTTTCTCCTTTTCTTCTAACTCATTCTGCTTAGAGTGTGGTAAGGCTGGGTAACATTTGTCGATCCCTAACTTACGCTGCCTGTGCAATTGTTCATTCATCTGCTCCTCCTCATTATCTTTAAATTGTACAGCTGCTTGCATTACTGTCATACCTCTCTCCCTTTTATTCTTTTTCGCTAGCTTAATTTCCTTCTGTTTGGCTTCCTTACGCCATAAGCGGAAAGAGTCAAACATCGCCGGCCGGGCTTTCTTTTTGAACAATTTAATTTCCAAATTATCTAAAATATCGGTATCGAAACTACCATTTTGGGGCCATTTTAAAACACCGTCTTTCCTGGTGTAGTGGATCCATACTTCGTTATATGCAATGGGGCCTACGCCATGTTTTACATAGAGCTCATAAGTTGGAGTTCCAACCGGAGGAACCGGGCATGATTCCTCCAGCTGGAAATCTTTTCCACAACCCAAACAAAATAATCTACCAAATATTCTAGAACCAGGCATCTTTGCTCACTAGTCTAGATCCAAACGTCAAAGGATTATCAATTACGATAGTCTCGTGAATACACGAGTCCTCTGGCTTTGGCGTTTGCAAACTCCAAATTACCAAATCAAACGATCCCGAGGGATACCAAAACAAATGGGAGACGCTCCACTTATACTTAACTGAATATTGCTGATCGATGGCGTCACCAGAAGACTCTCTCGATTGTTTCGCTCTCTCAAAACTCGTCAAGGGTCCAAAACAGGTCGATTAATCAGGGCAGCAGTCCTTCGTAGCCGTCGGGACGCGGAGAACCTCGCAGAAAAGACTTTCGGACCACGTTGACATGCAGGGGTCGATGAAGTGGCGGCCTTCCTCCGGAATTTCCACACGAAGCTCCTCACGAACCTCTGGCTTGGACTGGTACCGCTGAAATCGCCCCACGTTGGGCGCCAAACTGAAGTACTGGGTATTTTAGACCCAGCGGTGCAGGGGCACACACCCTATGACTTCTGGGTTCACCCTGTTCCAGACCTACAGAAACACAGAGTCTTCTGGGTGAAGTCAAAGATCGTTTATTGGCTGCAGACCAATTACAGGTATCCTAGAAGTACAACAGCGTGTATGTTCTCAGGAGACTGCTGAAAATCATAGAAACGGACTTCATCTTAAATACGCTTTTCCCTGCCTCAAGCATACATTCCTAGGTTTTATGATACGGTAATAAACAAGTGTACATTACAAAGAAAAGGCAGAGTCATGATGACCATCCCACATTCCAGTTCGGCCAGCCCACAATGATTTACACAGTAAGGTTCAGATCCCACATTTGATATCAATAGGCCCCAATAAAACACGGGCAGCTCCTGTTTTGGGAAACAAGTCATAAAGCAGGAACAGTCAGGTGTGAAAGAGATTAGCCGGAGGCTCGTGTAGAATGAAAGGGTTTTATGATGGGTCAAACCCTGATGCTAATCACAGGTGGACGGAGGAAGGGGAGCTCATGAGACCAGTTTGACCTGGGGCAGCAGAGCCAGCTGCCCAGGTCACAGAGAAGTCACGGGAAAGCACATGTACTGTGAGGCCCGTATTTGCTCCATTATAGCCTATGTGAGGGCAATCACAAGATGGCCACTGCCTCCAAAATGGAACCCGCGTAGTGAAGCAGAATAACGTGTACACAGTGCATTCATAGCTAGAACGATATATAAAGCACTCGTACATGCCGCATTAATCATTTGCGGTTTGCTAATACCAGATAAACAGGGGTAGGGCCCTGTCCCCTACGCGGTGCCAGAGATTAAAGTACGACACCACACTGTTTGAGGTGACATAGCTGCACAACCACTCCACAGCTCAAAACTCAACCAGTAACGGACAATGGCTTGCGGTGCACTGAGTCACTGGTACCTGGAGTGCTGAGCAGGGTATCAGGCTGATGATGGCATCCACAACAGGTCTAACCAACTCGGCAAGTCTGTCAGGACCACCATTTTCGACTCTGGCAGATGGCTGTTGGAGGTGGCTCTTGCAGGGGTGGCATGTGACTCCTGTGGTGATGCCACATCCTGGGCAGTCATGACTCAATTTGGTGTGTGAGCCCTGGTTGGACGCTGTTGGGCCCGGAGGCTGCGTACAGCTCAGGGCCACAGAGAAATGACGTTGATGACCCCAAGGCCAACGCTTCAGGGGCCATCCAATATCTCAGAAGAATGGGTCCCGGAATGGACCAGCACAGAGTTAGTGTCCCCGGAGGCACAGGCACCTAGCCACGGGACGGTGACTTGCGGTGCAGTCAGATGGGCCATGCGACATGAGCGGGTCCCCATCAATGTCCAAGGTGTATGTTGCGGAGGGTATCGGGGGACAGTGGAAGGTGTCCTCCAGGGCATGACACCATAAGGTTTGATTTAATCCGGAAGCAGCAAATGGAGGAGTGGAATGCGATAGCCTCGTTGCCACCACCAATTAGGTATCAGCTACATGAGGATGAAAACTGCCCCATAGTCCATAGGCTCAGATGCCACCAAAGTTCGATCAGAGAGCGTCCATGATTGTAGTGGCACCGGGGCTGGGAGAGGATGCTGTCTGCGATGATGCCAGTACACTGATATGAACTCAGCCATTGCAAAATGAAGACTCTGTGACCTACTGGACCACAGTGTAGGCCTGAGGCAGTGGTCAGCATGGCTCATTCACAGAGAGTCGCCAGCATAGCTTAGATGGCCCCACCGGCCTGCGTAGTTCAGGTTCAGTGGCACCACGTGTCGCCGGCTGGAGTTGAACAGGGTTAGTGGCACCACGTGTCACTGGCTGGCGTTGAACAGGGTTAGTGGCACCACGTGTCGCCCATATGGAACTATGCCTCACTGATCGAAGGGAGTCTGGTGCTGTTGCCAGTGGCCCGGGTTTGGGGTCACTGCCATTCATGACTCAGGACACAGTTTCACACATGGGACCTACTGGGCCAAGGAGTAGGCATGAGGTGGCAGTAGATTATGTCAACGAAAAAGGACTAAAGCAGGCCCATGTCGTGGAGGCCTTGATGGTCTGAGGTGGCTGGCAAGGTCGCGGGACTCGGGCCTGGAGCTTGAGCCGGAACATGGTGGGCCCTCCTTGACACACGCCGGTGTCGGCAGGTGATCAGTGAGGCCTGGCTGTGCAGGGGCGGGCCTGACAGGTTCGTGGCAACTCCACTCTAGAGGACGGTGTCAGCCTCGTGGCAAGGTGAGAGGCGCTGCCCTGGCAGAGATGTTGGGCTTTCTGGAAGAGGACCACGCCCAGGGCTACATGCTACTTATTCACACCCCTACGCTGGCGTGGGATATGCCGGGCCATCCCACTCCAGTCACACTTAGGGGGGGGGCGTAACAGGCAAGATTTCCTTGAGGCACCCCACTGGCTGTGGTGACATGGTTGTGTCCACTGTCCACTACACTCCATACACCAGAGGTGTATGTCGCCATGGAAAAGGTTGTATTCTGCATACTGCGGTCTGTCCAGCACATCTACGCCACTTTTGGCATTGTGTACTTTCCCAATCAAGGTACTACTGCATCCTTCACACCTGCCTGTTTGCCACCTCTCCCCACTTTCAGCTGTTGGGTGGCTGAGGTGCCTTGCCGTTGACAGCTCATGTTCATGGCTTGGCCAGGTAACCATTGTGAGTTGTTTGGTCGTGTCTGGTGGGTGGGCATGTTGTTGTGCATGTTGGTTGAGATTTTGTGACGTGTGCATTGTCAGAGTTGTGATTTGCATGGTTGAGGGGCTGTGCATTTCCCTTTGTGCCATCCTGGGGATGCTGGTTGCTGATGGACTGTCGGAGGATGGAGGAATCATGCCCACTGGCTGTGTATTTGAAGGCAACATTGTTAGCTGTTCCTCGGTGTTCTGTTGTTGCCTGCACATTGGGGTGGGACGTGTGGTTTCTGTTGCAGTTATTGTGTGCATTATTACCAGGGGGCACAGGTGGGACATGTGTGCTGTAGATTGCCCCCAACACGTGTGTGCATCCTGCTATGGCATATGATCCTTGCTTGGTCTCCAGCGTGACCGGTGCATTGTGTTGGACGTATGGGGACTGGGGTACCAGGGTCATGGTGATGTCCAGGGTAGGTGTGAGGGACTTGGATGTGGCTGGCTGTGAGACTCCTCCGACTCTGGTAGGTGTTGGTTGGGGGTGCCAGGGGCCAATAGGTGCAGCCAAGCCCGCAGCTTGGTGTGGGATGTTGGTTGTCTGCTGTGTTGGTGCCGTAAGCCTGTTGGGCGATGATGGTCGGGATGCGTGCGGCAGTTGTCCCTTTTAGCCTGTGGTGGACGGTGACATTGTCAGAGGTTGGGTCTGGGTGGCTGGTACGCTTCCTGGAGTTCCACTGTCTTTGTCTGCACTGCCTCTGTGGGTGTCTGGGGGGTGTTCTGGGTGTGGGGTGGGGTCCTGGGGTGGTGTCGGTGGGTGTTGTGACCCTCTTGGGTGTCTGGGCCGCATGATGGGTGGCTCCTTGACATCTGTTACCCTTCCGATGTGGCCCTGGTCTGGTCTCCCTTTTGTGGTGCAGGCTGCTGTCCGACTTAACACCAGGTCAGAGCAGGTGTAGATTTCCTGGTGCTAACGCACCTTATCGCCTGTTTTGTGTTTTTATCACCGATCTCGCTGGTCGTTGAGAATGTTGAGGTGTGGTGTGGTCGCAGCTTTTGGCACGGGAACGTCCACCCTGCATCTCATTAGCGATAGTTGCGGGGATCCTCTGTGGAGATGTTTTTTGCGGGTGCTTTCGCGAGCAAACGGGTGCTGTGGGCTATTAGCACCAGCTTGTGAATGGGGTGGTAAATTTATCGCCACTTTGGCTCGATAAGTTGCCGATGACTCGGCAATAAATCCTTGTGAATATGCCCCTTAGTATCCTGGTGTTCCTGCAGTACCTCAGGCTCTGCCTTAAGTGCTAAACTATTTATTATCTATGATTCCCTTCGCGCAGATTGTGGAGGCCTGCGGTCTTCAGGTTATATCATATGCTGATGATAGTCAATTGATACTCTCTTTCCGTGAGATGAAGGGAGGGATTCTAGAGACTTTCAAAGTCTGTCTCAAAGTTGTTGCAAACTGGAAGAAAACTAGTTGTTTAAAACTCAGCTCGGATAAATAGAAGATGCTGTTCTTTGGGGGCAAGACTTCCCTTGGTTACTTAGGTAGTGGCCATCAGAATTGTGTGCCCTCCCTACATTAATTGCAAAAACACTTGGGCTCAATTTCAATAAGAATCTTGCCTTTCTACCCCAAATTGAAAGAGCCATATCGACCTGTTTGTTCTATTGAGATCTCTCAAGAAAGTGCCATGGTTGGTTCCTAACCACACTAGGAAAACACAAGTGTACTCTCTGGTGACTGCCTGATTGGATGACGTTAATGCACTGTATCTGGGCCTTTTAGTTCATATATTACACATGCTTCAGCTTGTTCAAAATGCCACAGCTAGATTATTTCTCAACATCCACCAACGTCAATCCATCTCTCCTTATCTGGACAAAATCCATTGGCTGCTAGTGGGAAACCCCATCCACAATCCACTTCAAGGCTCTAGTCTTGATCCATAGGGCCTTTTAAAGGTAGTGCCCCTTCTATATCAGTGATAGACTCCCTTGCTATCAACCTAGTAGAACACATTGCTCAGCAGTTTTCTGCCGCTAAAATTGCGATAATTTTAACGCCATTTCTTGATAATATGCCCCGTGATGATGGGCCCCAGAGTCCCCCATATCTCACAGATATTCACTGATTTTGTGCTCAATGGGGGCCTTCTGAAGGAATCGCCCTGTCCCCCACTATATTGTGACTTTGAAAAATGTGGGACAATTTACATAACATAAACATCCTGTGTACTGAAATATACACAGATTCTCACGTTTAGTAGCCACCCTTTATATTTGTCATTTTCACTGGTGAAAGAATTTAAAGCATGCAATGTATCCTCATGATTTGGCACATTCCCATTCTGGAGGAAGCCCGACCCCCAGCGTGAGAGCGGGGTAATTAGATTGCAGGAAGTATCCATCCCCTGCTCGGCCTCCGAACGCCAACCCTGTCTGACCTCCTTTCCTGTGATTTTGCAACAATGAAGATCATCAGAGTGGAAATTGCAACTTTAAAAGAAACACCGACAAAATTGCTAGGTGACAGGATATCTTTTCATTTCATAATTATGGGCATGCAGCGAAGTATGTAATTAGTAACTTGGGTGAAGGATGTTTCCAGAACAATCATTCACAGCAGTTTACCCTGCGATTCTTTTAATTGCCGAGCACACTTTGATCTGCTGCGATAGCTGCTTCTCCCTCACATCTCCTCGGCGCAAAATGCAATTGGGTTCTGGAAAAGAAAAGAAAGGGTGAGCGAGACCCATTGTCAGAGGCGGGCGAGCTGTGGCGGCGTCTCTCCGAGAAAGGCCTTAATGATTTATCCACTGCTGCTTGCACTTGCAAAGGCAATTGCCACCAGCAAAATAACTATGCTCATTTCCAAGCTCTCTGACAGAGTGGAAGGAGGGGAGCCCACTGCAGCCCTGGGTTTAAATGAGGCCTGGAGAAACACAGCACAAATGGCAGGAGCTGTCATTGTTTTCAAATATCAGGAAGTACCTGGGCCATTTCCTCTGGACAATGAATAATTCATAGAACATTCCTGTGAGGGATCTGTCCAACAGGGACGCTAAAAATAGAAGCTTAAATAGAGGACTCCTGAACTAAAGAAGGTGCTTTGCTTTTCATCTGAAATCATATTGGGAAAATAACATTCCACCCCTCTTATTCATGCTAAGATATTAAGATTTTCTCCAGTCACATTTTCAGAAAGCACAACATTTTTTACCCTGTTACATATTAATAGGATGCTTCTGCTGGTGCATCATTCTTTGTTGCTATGCGTTGTTCTGTTTCTTAATTCATTGGAAAATGTAGCATTTCTGATTTTTTACAAAACATTCATATAAGGGGAACAAAGCGTGTAAATTGATGCAAACTATAGCAGTTAAGGAGGTTTCTTGTTCCATTTCAAATGAGCAGGCGTTTATATCGTAGCACATTTTATTAAACAACTGTATAGAAATTGACTCTATAATTGTCACATGGTAGAATTTAAAAAGCACATTGGCGTAGCGTCTGCCATATACATTTTTAATCAATTATATTTTAATGTTCATATTCGCTTGTTCACTCATATGGATCATCAATGTATTTGTGAGCTACCATTTGTAGATTTCAGCCCTCGTGGTGCATGAAGGAATATATAACTATTTGAAGAATGATTAATCTTGACAAGTCTATTGATAAGGCTAGAATGTACCACCTGGATTAAAAACTAACCTAGAGAGGTTACCTTTCATGCAAGAGGTGGCTTAGTAAGTAGAAACAAACACTGGCAAAGCCAAAAAGTCTTCTTCATCAAACCTATTGACTTTGCCAATGCTTGCTTTTTCATAGATGGTTGCCATGCATGCACGTGCTTCCATCTTTGAATGAATTATTTAATGCAAGGGGGAAGATCATCATAGAATGGTTAAAAACATTTAAAGATGGTTATCCACCAATATCGTGGCAGTTAAAGCTCAAAGCACAAGTGGGCAGAGGATAGAGGCCAGGGTGGCTGGTTACTGATAATCTCTGGGAGGAATATATGACATTGCAGCGCAAACAATTACAACGCATGCTTTTACAACGTGGTTTTTACATCACAACTACCATTACATTGCATGATTTTACAACGCATGCTATTACAATGCATTTTTTAAAACTACCATTACAACGCATTCCATTACAATGCATACCATTACAACGCATACCATTACAATGCATATTACTTTTAGGGCAACAGTAGGGTAAGTTTTGGATAGTGTAGTGGTAAAAATTACTATTCCTATTCCAGTGAGGGCAACAGTAGGGTAAGTGTTGGATAGTGTAGGGGTATAAAATACTATTCCCACTCCAGTGAGGGCAACAGTAGGGAAACTGTTGGATAGTGTAGGGGTAAAAATTACTATTCCCAACTACCCCAAAACCCATACCCGCCCTAAAACTAAAAAAATCTTTATTACTTACCTTATAATGCGTTGTAATGGCATGTGTTGTAATGGTATGTGTTTTAATGGCATGCATTGTAGTGGCATGTGCAGTAAAGGCAGTTATTTTAACAACTGTTTCACACTGTAACTACCTGCACACCTCTGACCGCATTGCTAATCCGCACTGCTCCCCGTCCACCACGGGATTTCCCGCTTGTTGTGGAGGGAGTAATCGGCACTATCTACTTCCGGGCAGGAGGCGTGGGGAGGCAGTGACTCATGCTTAGCAGCCCAGCTGCAGAAAACTATTTAAATCAATGCAAGACGCTTCGCGCAGCGGACGCGCGTTTGAAGTGAAACATTACTGCTTTGGCCTGCATCGCAAATTTTAACTTGCTCTTTTATTTATTTTAACAACTGTTTCACACTGTACCTACCTGCATGCCTCTGACCACATTGCTAATCCGCACTGCTCCCCGGTCCACCACGGGATTTCCCGCTTGTTGTGGAGGGAGTAATCAGCACTATCTACTTCCGGGCAGGAGGCGGGGGAGGCGGTGACTCACGCTTAGCAGCCCAGTTGCAGAAAACTATTTAAATCAATGCCAGACGCAGAGGGTACATTTGTTAAGAAGTGTATACACTCCTAATTTAGGACAGTATCCCATTTATGACAAATGGATAATCTGTCCAAAGTGAAAGCTCACAAAATAATCAATGGATGTTGCTGAAAATAGAAGAAAAACAAGGTAGGTGTTAAGAAGAAAAAAATGGAGAATGAGAGAGAAGTTGTAGGTTAACAGTTATCGAACACTTCTGGTGTCAACTACTATGCAAATGTTGTTCTCAATGTGCTGTTTCATTTACCACATCTTATAAATGCAATTGAACAGAAACTACTTAAGAGATTATGTTCTGAACTGTGTGCTTTGCTGCAATCATTACATAGTGATAAGACTGCAATACATTTTACTTCAGGCTTTTTAGATCTAACAGATATATATACTGGATCAGTTCTATTTACTCAGAACACTCAACAAGATGCATAGGAGTTTATGATGATCATCCTTAGAGTTTTAGAAGTAGAGAAAATCAGTAATAATGACTTAATTGGACTGAATTACAAATGGAAAAATGACTGTGAAGATTGCTTTTTGATGTCTACCACTGAAATACATTTTTAGCGATTTCTGTACTTTGTGGTAAATATTTCGTTACCGGTACTATTTTTTATGCGGTAAAGTCTATTAAGAATAACTCAGTAAATACAAGAGGCAGAATCCGTGGTATTAGAGGTTTTAAAAGGCTTTATTCCTATACAAAGGAATACAATTCGAATTGTGGGCCTTCTATTCCATCACCACGAAAGTTCAGGAAGGAAGGGGGCATATATTATTGACAGATAAGCAGTTTTATAGAAAATACATTACAGTGAAACAGATGCAAGAGGCGTAACAGCTGATAAGAGAGATAAAATATGCATACGTAACCAAAAAAAGGCGTAAACATGGGTGTAACTAAAATACGTCATTAAACATGATGTCACAAATGGGTGGATCCGTAAGAGAATCCTGCAATGTCAGCAGAAATATTTGGCAGAGATGCGTGCGCAGCCGCATGATGTGTGATTGACGTGCAACTAGAGGGTGAAGGGGACTTGACATTTAGCTCTACATGTGGAGACAGAAGTCTGGGGGTCATGTCAACCTAATCCCAAATCATATCTAGTATCCTATGTTTAAAGAACTGTATTATCCAAAAGGAAAGGTCTCTCGGACGGAATCTATTCTATACTGACTGTTAGTGCGTGTACGGGCGTCTAAATGTCTACGTGAGATGCGAGGGGGCAGGAATCTTCCATGGTAACGGGGGCTATGAATTACTTGCACGAGGACAGTGAGGCCTGGCCCCTTGCACGGTAGCTAGAGGAATGTTTACCTAAACTACTAGACAGGAATGCATCGGATGAGGAGCGAAGCAGATAATCTTGAAGGTGAAATACAGTTTTTGGCAGGCAACTGGCTGGATCAGGCACCGTTAGCCGCGCAGGGAGTGGGACAAAGTTCATGGATACAGATGCAGGCTCGGACTGGAGCTTTCAGAGGCAGAAGGCAGAAAAAGGCTTGATGACAGAATTCAGGGCCTACTCGCCTGAATCTGTAAAATGTGGAAAGTGAACCACATAAAGTCGGTGGCCTTTCATACTTAGGAATGGAATATCTGACCCATTCATGGCGGATCTGAAAGAGGACATGTTGACGGTGGACGCACATGTATTTGCGTCTTCAAAGCTGGAACTGGAGGGAACATACATGTACTTGTAGCATGCACATGGAGCCGTTGGGGTCTACGATAGGGGACATAACTGGTCACAAAATTCATATTTCCTCATTCCCTCCTTGTCCCCTACGGACCCTCAGGAGATATCGATCTTCATCAATCCATCGATCTGTTCATATAGCATCATTTGTTCTTCTTTCTTCTTCCGGGATTTTGAATGAAAACTTGGAGGTGGGATACACGATGTGGCACACAGACCACAAATCGCTGGCCCACATTGTAGACATAAGCAACAACTGAATAGTATGAGAAAGCCAATACCTAGGAAGGATAGGATTCTCCATCCCCAGGCTGACAACACACCCCAGAACCAACCGGACCAAGTCCAGGTACCTGGACTCTGGTGTATCTGGCTTATAATCTTATGAAGGCGGGTTATGGCTTTATATACTGACGGCAAATTTTCTGGTATGAAAATGCAGCAACTTGATCCGATGACCCTACAAGCTCCGCCCCTATCGGCCAGGATGACGTCAAGGACAAGACGATTTTGAAGCACAACAATCCGCATAGCAGACTGTTCTTCTGTTAAATTGCCTAAGGCGGAAATAGTTTCGTTCACTACTGCTTCAAGGGTTCTGGTTAATCTACGTATCAGCTTACTATTAGTGACTGTACCTATATAGGGAAAGAACCCTTTATTGAAATCTGTGTATTTTTCCCATGCTGTTTCAGTGTAATCGACAATTGGGAGATCTCTCTGTTGTCTATTGTGTACTAAATGGGTATTTCTGTGATAATCAAGCGGAGCTAGGAAAACAGGTGGCAGAAGGAATGCTATGTAACAGGTACCATCCCAATCTAGAGGTAGACATATATATGCGGTCTGGCCACATATGAAGTAGGAATGATGGGAAGCTCTAAACGTGGACTTGCCTTGATCACTGAATTTTATTACAGTGGTGCATTTACTATGGCCCATGTGTATGGAACCATTCTTTCTTACACATAATTCCCCTTTTACTGGGAATACTGACATGGCGGGCAAGATTGGTGTAGCTTCAGATTCAACGTTCAGGATAATGAGGTTAAGTGTAGCATTGCTGGTCTGATGAGAATGATGTAACATACTAATGAATGTGTTGTTGCGCAGCGCAAATCTATAGGACAACTCATGCGGAGGAAATTCGCTAAAAGAATGTTCTGCAGTTATATTGTAAGCATGTTTAAGAATAGGGTAATACATGTGCAGTAGTATGCTGGAAAAAATAATCAGAAGACTTAGAGAAAACAAAATTAATAATGTTACTGTGCAGTGACTACGAAGTGATTTACAGTACGCATGCTTTTTGAGCTGCATCTGATGATTTCTTTCTCTATTCCGGTCTAGAGGATACATGTCAGAGACAAATTCAACCGATTCACCTTGGAGAGGACTTAAACAATCAAATTGTCTGACTTGCTAGACCTCAATTTTAGTTTATAAAGTTCTCGTTTTGATTTCTCAACCAAGGGGAGCTTTGAGTCTGTCTGTGAGGGAATACAAGGTTGAGTATTCACACTGGGTGGTAGTCCATGAAATTTCTTGATATGACTTGAGTGCAACCACCCTTTGCGACCCTCAATCTTCACGGCAGTCCTTGTAGTCAGTAGAACCAACTTAGGCGACTTCCACCTAGGATCCAGTTGGGTCTTCCGGTCGAAATTCCTGACCAAAACCAGGTCACCAGGAACCACGTCATGGGGCTTCACCTCAGTATTATCGGGAAAAGCTGCGGTTACCTGTGAACGACAAGATTGTAGTGCAGACATCAAGGAAGCCAGGTAATCTGTCAGCATATTACAGTCAACATCAGTTATTTTGCGAGGTATAGGCGTCCCCCACATATTTGGTGGTCTACCGAAGATCACCTCATACGGGGATAGCCCTGTTCGAGAATGTGCTACCATTCTCATGTAAAAGAGCGCAACTGGTAAGGCTACTATCCAGTCGACACCTTTTTCCCTACATATTTTGGACAATCTAATTTTCAGAGTTTGATTATGGCGTTCCACGAGACCTGCGGCCTCGGGATGCCGGACACAGTGGAATTTCCATTGGTAGCCTAACAAAAGGGAAACGTGTTTCATTAGTTCGGATGAGAACGGCTGGCCGTTATCTGAGTAGACAACACGTGGTAAACCGTACCGTGGGAAGAATTCTCGAACTAACTGTTTGGCAGTAGTCGGAGCGGTGTAATCTGAAACCGGGTAAGCTTCTGTCCAACGGGAAAGAGCACAGACAACTACGAGAACATATTTGAATCCTCGACATCGTTCCATCTGGATATAATCCATCTGGAGGACTTCAAAAGCATGATCGGGAGGTTGAAATCCACCCTGCTCTACGGGGATACTTTTACCTGGATTAAACTGACAACATATCATACAGGTACGAACTTTTTGTTTAGCTGCTGCTCGCAAGTGTTTGTTGAACCAAATGTGTTGAATGCTGTCTAGCATAGCTTTCTCTCCTAGGTGCGCTGGACTATGTATTGTATTAATGATGACTTGAACCATAGAGTCGGGAAGAAACCATATAGATTTTTCCTTCGTCATCCATCCTTGATCCGTTTGGATCCCTCCTAATTCAGTCCATTTCTTTATTTCTTCTGGTGTAGCATGTGTCTGTATGTCAATTACATCAAGGGCGGGATCCTTAACTGTCATGCAATGTGTTGGTGTCGGAACTATTGTCTTTGTTATGTCAGTTGTGTGAGTCTGATTCTGAGCAGTCTGTTTAGCTGTTCTGTCAGCTAGGTCATTACCCTGAGAAATGATATCGGTAACTTTTGTATGGGCTTTGCATTTCATAATCGATATTGCAGTAGGTAGATGAATCGCGTCTAATAGGGCTTGAATGAGGGGTCCGTGTTGGATGTGGGCACCGTGAGAAGTTAAATAACCTCTCTCTCGCCATAGTACGCCGAAGTCATGGACGACTCCGAATGCATAACGTGAATCTGTGTATATGTTGACTTTCTTATTCTTGGCTTGAATACAGGCTTGTGTCAGAGCGATGAGCTCTGCTGCTTGAGCTGACAAAATGTTAATACAATTTGTTTCAATGACTTCAGTGTCTGTTGTGACTGCGTAAGCGGCCACTAACTCTCCTGTACTTTTTCTCATACATGACCCATCTACGTACAATGTCAAGTCTGGATCTGACAAAGGGATATCTGTCAAGTCTTGTCTGGTTTTCGTCGTGATAGTAATGACTTCGACACAATCATGTGCCAATGGATCTGTTCCGCCTACTGGTAACAGTGTGGCAGGGTTTAATGTATTACAACGTCTGATTTCTATGTGTGGCTGAAATAATGTTAGTTCGTAACCAGTGAGTCTCGCTATAGTCAAGTGTTGTGTTTGTGTGCGGTTCAAGAGAACCTCTACTGCGTGTGGTACTTGTACTGTCAATTGATGTCCTAACACTATGGCATCGCTTTGTCTGATAGCTAAAGCTGTTGCTGCCACTGATTTCAGGCACGCAGGAAGAGCCTGAGCTACTGGATCTAATGTACTAGAGAAATAAGCACATGGTTTGTGTGATCCTGCTTGTTCCTGAGCGAGTACTGACAAGGCAGTACCTTCGCGTTCTGTAACAAAGAGTGTAAAAGGCTTACTGTAACATGGTGTTGCTAAAACAGGTGCTTGGCATAAAGCTTTCTTTAAGCTTTCAAAGGCATGTGTATGTTCTTGAGTCCAAGGGAGGACAGTCGATGTGGCTGCCTCCTGTGTTGTTAACTGGATGAGTGGTTTTGCTAGAAATGCATATTGAGGGATCCACTGCCTACAGTATGAAGTGAGGCCTATAAAAGCCCGCACCTCCTTTTGTGTCTTGGGTGGTGGCATGTTAGCGATTAACTGGATGCGGTCAGGTGTAAGCTGCCTTCCCTCCTTGGACAGCGAGTGCCCAAGGTAAACAACTCGCTGGACACAGAATTGCAGCTTAGAAGGGGACACCTTGTGCCCCTTGTCGGCCAGAAATTGTAAAACCGTCAGTGACGCATTTTCACATTCAGGTTCGCTTCGGGCGGTGATCAGCAGATCATCGACATATTGAAGCAAGGCAGTGTTAACTGGCATGTGGATACTGTCAAGTTCTCGTTTCAGTGCTTGGCTATAGATGCTGGGGCTTTCTGTAAATCCTTGAGGTGCGCGTGTGAATTTAAAACTTCGTCCATTTAAACTGAATCCGAACAGATATTGACTTTCCGGATCTATTGGGACGCTAAAGAAAGCATTCTTGAGATCAATTACAGTGAAGAACGTTGCTTCCGAGTCAATAGCTGTTAGTAATGAAGAGATATCTGGGACCACAGGGTATTGTGGTACAATACATTTATTTAATTCGCGCAGATCAATAACTAATCGATATACTGGTGGTGCTTTTGGATCCGTTCTTTTAAGAATCGGAATTATCGGGGAATTACATACATTGGAGTCGGTTTCGACAACCACTCCTTGTGTAATGAGCTCGTCAATGATTTGCAGTAAAGCCACAACAGCATCGGGTGGCAATTTGTATTGTCGTATTCGTGGTAGTATTACTCCTGTTTTTAATGTGACACGATATGGTGTAATATTCATGCAGCCAAAATCGGTGGGGCCTTGTGCCCATAAATGTGTAGGTAAATTCTGCAATCGGTGATCTATGTTTCTGGACACGTAGTGACCTTTGAAGTCACGTAGAAATAGTCGTACTCCTTCCGGAGAACAACATATTATAGCTCCTAGAGCTTTCAATGTTTTTATACCCAACAAGTTTTCTGGACAGGATTTAGTAAGTAATAAATCTGTAGTACGTGTCAATGGACCAATCGTAAGTGGAAGATGTTGTGTTACGTCATTTATTATAGGTTTTCCTGAGAATCCAAGGGAAATATTCTGTGAGCCTGAGAGGGGTGCCCCTGGAACTTCACTGCGTCTTATAGTTGTTCTGCTTGCCCCTGTATCAAGTAAAAACTTTCTGTCTTCCCCTAATAGTTCACTATGTACATAAGGTCCCTCTTGATCTACAGGAACCTCAATAAGGGGTAAGCCAACTTCCCTCTCTAGGCTATTTCATGTATATCGCTGATAATCGGGATAATCTGCTTGTGCATACTGATACATTTGTTGTGTTGTTGCTTGTGTTGCAGCAATAGGCTGCGCTTGTGGTGGTGCTACGTTCTGTTGTGGAGCTCCTTGTTGCGGAGCTAGTTGTTGCGGAGCTAACCTAGGTTGTGCATGCTGAGGAATTTGTTGTTGATTCTGATCCTGTCTAGGTGGACGTGGTCTCTCCTGGGTTCTACCTGTAGCAATATTATGTTTCAGGACTGGACAATCGTGTATATAATGACCTGGTTGTTTACAATAGTTGCATGTCCCTTTCGTAGGACCTGCGGAATCACCCTTTTGATGACCATTAGCTGGGACTGACTGAGCAACAAGCATTTTCATTTTTGTATCTTTCATACGTCTTTGTTCGTGTTCTTGTTCTTCTTTAATTCTATTGTGGTGATATTGTAACATCTGTAACATCTGTGATGGGGTATTACCTTGCCAGGTACTTTCGAATTTCAATACTCTATTCTTAACTTGCAGCAGGGAATTTTCAACTAATTTTGTCACAAACAGATGTGGATATGACTCACTACTGGCTTTTATGCCACTATTTATACCAAAACATTTTTCAAATCGGGAATAGAAATCACTAGTGTCTTCATCTGGTTTTTGTTTACAGGCTGAGATTGCACCCCAGTCCTCCTTTTTCGTAGTTAATAAACGTGGCAGTACCTGCACTAGTAGTCCTGCTAGTGCTGTAGTCTTTTCCCCAAGTCCTGCTCCTGCAGCTCGGGCCCTTTCTTCGTTTTCTAATGCTGTCCAATCTATCTTTTGGTCTCCCACCTCCCATTCTTTTTCTTTAAGTTTCTCATAAACACCAGCTGGTAATAGGATTTTTAATATTTTCATAATGTCGGGGTAGGTATACTCTCCCATTAGTAACATGTCCTTTATTTCACGGTGGAAACCTGCTGGATCCTTGTCATGGCTGGGTACTACTTTCTTCATTTCTAATAATTCTAGTTTAGTTATAGGCGTGTACACAAACACGCGTGTAAAGTTATTACCGTCACCTCTGATTGGGTGTACTTCGCGTAACGGGTTCTGTCTATCTATGTGATACATTTTTCTTCCTATGATGGGAACTGGAACGTGTTCTGGGCATACGAAAGTTAAATATTGGTTTCGGAATTCTAGAGTCTCTTTAATCAAATCAGTACCTGACCCTCTCCATATATTCGTGAGTAGTTCTGTCAATATGTCAGGTAAGGGTCCTGGATCGGAGTGTTGACTTTTATATAATATAAGGAGGTGTTGAATCATGTATATACTAGCTAAACGCTGTTCGTATGGGTCAAGATTCAGAAACGTGTGTGCAAGTACATCATCATTGTAGTCGCTGGGACTGTCAGCCCATTGTACTGCTGACCTAGCTAATTCTTGTTCGTCCATGGAACCGAGCATATGGTACCCTCTTCGATCTCGGAGTAATTTATCAACGGCTTGGAATAGGTGTTCGGGGGATTTTGTATTTAACATAGGATTTGGAAAATGTCTATTATATTCTGGACGTATTGGACGTATCGGGTCGTTAAAGTCTCTAGTATTATTATGGGGTCTTCCTCTACCTACATAAGCTATTGTTTCGACTTGTTCTGATTCTTGCTCCTCCTCCTCTTCTTATTCTACTCTGTCTGTTTCTCGTCTTTCTTTATGTATTCGTTCTACTTCCTTGCGGATCTTTCGACTCATGGCTATTATACACGCCTGTCTATCGTGTTTCTCTTCTGATATGTTCTGACCCCATTTGACAAGTCTTTGCATGGTATCGTGATCTGCCCCGGGCCTGTCTTGATTCCTAATTACACAATTTATGAAAAAACGTAGTAGTTGTCTTTGGACATCCACTTTCTGATATTCCATAGCTTCGTTAATACTTTCTGGACCTCGCCCTGTTTGGACAAAGCGATATATTTCGTCTAGGTGTTCACCCATTCCTGGTATCGTCATTAAATATAATGTAGCTCGTCTTATACGTAGTGATGATATGAGCAATTTATCCTGTCTACCTGGTACGGGGTCGTATCTACAATCCACAAGCTGTTCTTTAAACATGTCGGATGTCGCTAATTGGGGTGTACGTTGGAGTGCTAAATCTCTAAGGGTCTGTTTATTTCGCGGCGGGGTGGCAAACATGTCTGTCGTACCTCCGGTAGCACCATCTGAGGCACTAGGCACGAAAGGATTCGTTGGACGTAGGATAGAGATTGTGGATGCGGGAAAGACTGTAGAAACGGACGGACCTGTGGGAACTTGTGTAGGAGTTTGTAGTTGTGGGGATACAGACGGATGCTCTTGGTGTTGAACACCATCGGCAAGCGGTATGTGCGGTATGGCATTAGCATACTCGGGAGCTACATCATCTAAATAAGAGGAAAGGAAAACGTCCTTTGCTGTTTTGGGATGTGTTTTGGGATGTGCTTTTATCGGGAGCAATGGAGGAGTTAAATCTTTTGGTATTTCCGGGGTAGCCTTAGGTAACCCTTCGGCCAGAAGAGGATACATACCATTCATAAGAGTGTTTCTTTGTCTATCTGTTTGTTCTGTTTTTACTCGGGTACCTTCCTCAAGTAATAGATTTTCTCGGGTTTTATTTGAATTCTCTCTACCTTTCTCTTCCTGTCTGAGCGCTTTTTCTGTACGTCTATATGATTCTTTACGCCATAATTCAATGGCATCTTTCTGTGACTGTCTGGCTTTCTTTTTCCATAATTCTTCTTCTACTCTCATGATGCAATCTGCATCCCAGGTCCCTGCTGCGGGCCATCTCTGATTTTCTGGCAAATCCTTGGTGTAGTCCACCTATAAATCAAGAAATAATACGGCATCTAGGCCATGCTTATGATACATAAAATACCCTGGAGTGTCCCTAGGTGGGATGGGAACAGCTTCTTCGAGTACCCCTTTTCTAGTTTTGATCTGTCTTAGTTTCGAAAAGAGCGGCATTTTTAGATCTTATTATTAGAACACACTTAATACAATAAACACAATAATGAACAGTCATTCACACCACAATGTATAGAACGTATTTAAACATTTAACATTTAACAGTTTTTAACGAACAATGATAACTAATAGAAAACTAGTTACTGACATAATACTGACACTAGAGAATACTGAATTATATGCAAGACATACTAGATATACTGCTAAACAGTACAGATACACTGCTGAAACAGTGCAGACCGGATTTGTGTACCCAAACCCGTCTTGACCGGCACAGACTATGTGCACGTAAAATGCCTCCCCGGTAATGGTACTCACCGGGTAGCTCGGAACGGAAGGCCTCGGAACGGAACTGAAACTGGACCGGACTGAACTCGACTTGACTGGACTCGGAACTTCGGAACCTGGTGGGCCTCTGTATACCTCGGATCTTGCTCTCTCAGCTAGGCTCTGGTCGGGATACTTCGCACTTCTCACCGCCTCGTCTGGGTGTTGATCGCAGCCTCAGTTGCCCCCGCTTGGCCGGAGGGAGATACAGGAAATCCTGCAGGTACGCGTTTTTGTCCGTTCAGCTGTGGCAGGAGACCGGGCCTGCAACGCACCGCCGGCGCGTGAGATGAGAAAGTGTCCCTGTTCGGGCGCCAATTTATGTGGTAAATATTTCGTTACCGGTACTATTTTTTATGCGGTAAAGTCTATTAAGAATAACTCAGTAAATACAAGAGGAAGAATCCGTGGTATTAGAGGTTTTAAAAGGCTTTATTCCTATACAAAGGAATACAATTCGAATTGTGGGCCTTCTATTCCATCACCACGAAAGTTCAGGAAGGAAGGGGGCATATATTATTGACAGATAAGCAGTTTTATAGAAAATACATTACAGTGAAACAGATGCAAGAGGCGTAACAGCTGATAAGAGAGATAAAATATGCATACGTAACCAAAAAAAGGCGTAAACATGGGTGTAACTAAAATACGTCATTAAACATGATGTCACAAATGGGTGGATCCGTAAGAGAATCCTGCAATGTCAGCAGAAATATTTGGCAGAGATGCGTGCGCAGCCGCATGACGTGTGATTGACGTGCAACTAGAGGGTGAAGGGGACTTGACATTTAGCTCTACATGTGGAGACAGAAGTCTGGGGGTCATGTCAACCTAATCCCAAATCATATCTAGTATCCTATGTTTAAAGAACTGTATTATCCAAAAGGAAAGGTCTCTCGGACGGAATCTATTCTATACTGACTGTTAGTGCGTGTACGGGCGTCTAAATGTCTACGTGAGATGCGAGGGGGCAGGAATCTTCCATGGTAACGGGGGCTATGAATTACTTGCACGAGGACAGTGAGGCCTGGCCCCTTGCACGGTAGCTAGAGGAATGTTTACCTAAACTACTAGACAGGAATGCATCGGATGAGGAGCGAAGCAGATAATCTTGAAGGTGAAATACAGTTTTTGGCAGGCAACTGGCTGGATCAGGCACCGTTAGCCGCGCAGGGAGTGGGACAAAGTTCATGGATACAGATGCAGGCTCGGACTGGAGCTTTCAGAGGCAGAAGGCAGAAAAAGGCTTGATGACAGAATTCAGGGCCTACTCGCCTGAATCTGTAAAATGTGGAAAGTGAACCACATAAAGTCGGTGGCCTTTCATACTTAGGAATGGAATATCTGACCCATTCATGGCGGATCTGAAAGAGGACATGTTGACGGTGGACGCACATGTATTTGCGTCTTCAAAGCTGGAACTGGAGGGAACATACATGTACTTGTAGCATGCACATGGAGCCGTTGGGGTCTACGATAGGGGACATAAC
Organism: Triturus cristatus; assembly: GCF_964204655.1. Classification (NCBI taxonomy): domain Eukaryota; kingdom Metazoa; phylum Chordata; class Amphibia; order Caudata; family Salamandridae; genus Triturus; species Triturus cristatus. The sequence continues at coordinate 519,739,931 of NC_140588.1, forward strand.
TGGTCACAAAATTCATATTTCCTCAACTTAACACTATCGAATTCAAAACTGTGTCTTTTGACAGATTGATCAAAAAGGCTAACCAAAATATGACCTACTCAAATTGTAGATCACATTTTATGTCTGCATTGTGTATATGAAGAAGTGGAAAATACCTTATATTAATGCTCCGACGATGCAGTGAAAATGGATCTAAATTGGAAACGGAAATTACAAACGTCAAAGTTGCACAAATAGCAATTTGTAGAAGAACCTATACTACTATGGCTATCATCTTTCACGAAGGACTTAATGTAACATGTGGACACTGTATTGTCTATTTAAAGAGTGAAACTGGATGGATGGAATGCAATGACAGCAGCCTTACATTCAAACAAAAACTGCCTTTCAAACTACTAAATTCTAACCTTTTATTCTTCAACCAACTTTCTAAGGAGGATTACTGTTTAAGAAGTGGTACTCTGTATTTGCTCTACGTGGCTTGTCAGTGTTTAAGACATCTTTAGGCCTAATTATTTTTTTTTATCTATTAGTAGAATTGTAGCATAATAATATAGTTATTTTTAAGATATATTTGTTCAGATTAGTTTAGTAACTCTAGGTAAACCAATTGATAAAAAATAATTGTAGTAAGTGTAATCCATAGTGTCACTTATTTGTGGTGATATCCTGTACAGTTCTGTTTTTTTCTACAATCTATGATCATTTTTTCACTACTGTTTTTTTTTTTTTTTTTTTTTTTTTGAAAAACCTTTATTGACATTGCAAATAAAGACAAGTATGGGCCTACAACCCTCGGGGCCGGCCGCTAAGCAGTGAAAGTAACAGCAAGCAGATTCTAATCACATGCAGCACCTCGGGAAGCAGATTCTCCATGCTAGTATTCTCTTATCCACTGAACAGCCCAAGAGGGAAACCAGGATATAAAAGGTTTTCATTTTACAATAAAGGATAAAAGGATCAGGTGCCAATCAAGTTCTCAGCAGCGAAAAATGGCAGGCAGAATAGTGAACGTCAACAATAAATAGCAATCTATCAAGTCAATGGCGCTGAAACAGGAGGTTCAGGATGTGGAGGGATATCACGAGCCGTTTGCGCCTGCAGTCTCCTGCCCTAGGACCCATAAAACCCCACGGAAATGGGGCACAAATGAAAAACAATGATTGGCCACGAAGGAAACCTACCGCACTGACCCCAGAAAAGAAAGACAAAGAAGAATAAGAGAAGAAAAAGAAGGCCATAGAAACAAAGTAAAGGACTATAGAAGCCCCTCCCCCAACCCCCCACCCTGCACCTCTGCAGATGACTACGGCCCCCCCCCCCGCAGCGTGCCTGTCGCCCCAGAACCAGACCCGAAATATAGAAGAAAGACAAAAAGGGGAAAGAGAGGAAACCCCCCCTAACAGAAAAGGGGAGAGAGTAATAATAAACTGGAGGAGGGCCTTCAACCATGCCCCCGGCTTCTCCCTCCCGCACAATATCTTCCTCCCCAACGCAAACAGTAAACAGCAAAAGTTCGGCCATATCTAAGAGAAATGGGGAGCATTATTCACCGACTACACTATTAGTTACATCGTGAAAGCACACAACCCCCAAGCCCGCCCGCCTATTAAATGACAACCTCTGAAGGATCAGCCTTATCCTTGGCCACTCTTTGCGAATCCACCAATGCATACCCATCGACCCATTATAATGTCCAAGGTCACAAGGAAGAGGAGCGTCCAAAGAAGACCAGGAAGGGACACACACATGTGGGGAGGACGTTTCGGAACACCAACACAGTCATCGTCATGGAAGATCACCTTTCCCAGTACTGCCCCAGGGCCTGCGCCGCACACGAGGTCCAGGAAGGAGGAATCAGCCAGAGCAGGCGACTGTCGCGTGAAGATTGCCTGGATCGCCAGAGGCCGCGCGTGGGACAAAGTCACCACCTTCCGCTCAAGTCCAAAACCTCCGGAACAGACCGACCCCACAGCCAGCCAACCACACGCTGCCACAGTGTCCAAAGTTTCCATCTGTCCCTTATTCACAGAGGCGGTCACGGTACTTTCCTCCTGTGGAAGGTGAGACAGAGCCTTATGTACCTGGGGACAGGCCGACCGCAATTGTTCCGACGCTGACGCAATACCATCAAGCTTCCTCCCCAAAACCCGGGCGCCGTGAACCAGGGTGGAATGAAGGGCTCCGAGAGCATCGAGAAGGTCACCGTACCCCAGCACGGCCCCCCGCGCTCGCTCCGCTACGCTCCTCTGCGCCACACACTCCCAATCTTGCTGCGACCCAGTGTACAGGATGATAGAGTCCATCCTATCAAGATGGCCACAGGGCAGGGCCACCCCGGATGGGGACCGGGTCTCAGGCACAAGCGCATCAAGTTCCATGTCACTGCAAACAAGGGTCCGGAGGCAGGCAAAAAATGTATCCAGTGTGTGGTCACAGGTGACAGTCGTTCTCCCCCTGGGCCAGTGTCTGCGAAAACCGGGAGCAGCCCGCGCAAATCGGGACGAGCCACAGGCCGCGTCCGATCAGTTCACTGGCGAGGGTCCAGGCGATCGCCGATAACCCCTGGAATCGTCACCCCGGGTATGCACCCGTCACGCTATTCTCGGTGATAGGAGCGACCACAGCGAGATTCAGGCCAATATTCGCGCCGCTTCGGTATTCCGACTCCACCCGGTCACCAATGGCCGCTGTTGTTGAACTGCAGCCCGGCCATGTTGTCCACCCGAGGTCCCGGCTCCAGGGCCGCACAGGCCGCAAACTTCAAATGAACATTTCTCGGGCGGTACCGCCGCTAGAAGCTTCAGGATCACACGATCGGTTGCCGCTCTCAATCACCAACACGGGCACGTAGCGCAGGCTGAGGATCTCATGCAGGATATCTGTGCGGGATGCGGAGATTCACGGAGCCGGGAGCCTACGCTGCCATCCCGGTCGCCATCTTGGCTCCTCCCCTTTTTCACTACTGTTGAAGGATGAATCTCTATACAGTAAACTGTTTATGGTGTACAAGTAGGAGAGCTGAGACAAAAACCTGAAAATTATATGTTTTACCTTAATGTGATATACTATTACAGCATAAGGAATGTATACTGTTTTGTTTCTTGAATTTTGTAAATGTAACACAAACGTATATTTATCTTCTTTTTCTTTTCAGCAATAGTTGGAATGATAAATTTTTAGATGTGTCAACATACTCCTTGTGTCACATGAATATTTCTTTGACTTACGCCTGGAGAGGGTCTTGATTAACCCTGGGCGTAGGTTGCGTAGTCGCGCTACATGTAGCTACGCAAAGTTGCACATGCGCTTCGCGAGCTACGTGAGCGCATGTAGTTGCTTGTCCCGTCCGTTCGCAATGTGTTTTTCTTGCTCGTGAACACGTATTAACATGTTCGTGACATTTTGTGCGTGCTCGCGGGGAAATATCGCGCAAACTTACCCACGCGGTCGCGACAGTCGCGGCCATCTTGTTTTTTCACTCTATGCTATGGTTCTGGGGCCTGCTTTTATATCCTCCCTCAATCTTTGCCATCCTTGGCTTTTTACACTGTTTTTCTGATCTTTCTGTCCCTAAGTCTATATTTTTCATTTTATTTCTACTTTTACTGGGTTTTTCTCACTTTTCTACTGTTTTATATTACTTTCTTTTACTCCTTCCCCTAACTTTATTTTTCCCTTATTTTCTTTTGTGCCTCCCGCTCACCCCCAGAACCATGCCTAAGGGTACCAACGGCTGCACCAAGGGCAAGGCGCCTGCGCCCAAGAGCCGCCTGCCTTGCGGCAGACTGCGCCGTACAGGGGTGCCGGCCTGGGAGCTTTTTGGAGAGGTGGAGGTGGCCACCCTTGTTTTTTTTGTTCAGCGCCACCTCCCATAGACCTTGGCAGCAGGCGGCAGGCCTGGCTCTGGGTACCAGACCCAGGAGCATCACCGCCGGTGGGCGAAGGTGCACTGGGCTGTGTTCCATGAATTGGGGGTCCAGCGCACCCCTCACCAGCTGTCCCACTGGTGGTCCGACATCTTGGACCGGGAGCAGGACCTGCTGGACCTGCTAGGTGTCGACGTCGTGGGGCTTATATAGTATTGTGTATATTTTTTTTTCTGAATAGCAAGAATACTGCTGCTTACATTGCAGGTAAATTACGTTTCAAAATCTTCTGTGATTGTAGGACACAGGTGCTCGGCGCTGCTCTTACTTGATTGCAACTTTGCGCTCACTTGGGCTGATTGATTATGTAAGAGTTTACTTAGAGAACTTAAGTTAGGTAATGCTATTGCTACAGAGACTCTAGTCCTTCCTTTGTCCTCTTGTCTCTAAGAAGAGATAGTGGTGGATGGATTGATAGGTTTAGTTAGTTGATCATTTTTTAGAGGTTTGCGTGACAAATCCTCTCTGTCAATGAGTGCTGCTTAGTGCTTACCCCAGTCCTTAGTAGAACCTTTTGTAGTTTTTTTAGTGAGTGGTAAGGCTTAGCAGTATCACTAGCATGATAACATCAGATGCAACCAACCAACAATTTGGTGTATGCACAAATGTATGCATGTGTCCCACACCTATGCATTTTTGAGGGCTAAAATTTAAATGCAGACTTATTGAACAATTGGCCCGTCCGGAATATGTGGACTAGGTCAGGTGGTACATAGGCTTAGTTTAGTTAGTATTCTGGAATCAGAATGGAATACTGGATTAGTGTTCATAAATAATAAGTAGATGGTCTCTGAGTCCTGCAATAATACTACTAGTCGATCAGATGATATAGGTCAATTTTATTGCAATTGTTTCCTAAAATGTTTTTTGAGCGCTGTTTTAAATATTTTATTTGTTTCATAGTACACCAATCATTAATGTTTGTCTCTTTCTTTGTTATATCTTACATGATCAGCACCCAGGGGCAAGACAATGGGGTCAAAGGCGGTGGCGGGACAGTCACAACTTCAAGAACATCAAGCCTCCCAGGGCCAGGACCAGTCCTCCTCTACTGAGGCCTCTGCTGCTGGCCCCAGTAAGTCCTCCGGTGGTTATATTAATAATTATATTTCCCTAACTTTTAGTGCACCCTATTTTTTCCGAACTATTATTTCTGTTTCCTAATTCAATGTTTTTCCAAATCTTCTTTGATCTAGACTGTTTCTAAATTATTGTCATCGTTATCCCTGCCTCCAACTGCCTGTGCTATGAGCCGGCTATGACTCTCTGTACTGCTACTATTAGTCTGTCTGTAGCTAAGCTTGCTCAGTTGGCCACTCTTTATTTAAAAGGTTTTAAATAAACTCAGATTCACCAATAGCTCTAGCAACGGAGTCCAGTCCTTTGGGTTATCGTCTTCTGGTCTTCTTAATCTTTCTTGAGGCTTTTCGACATTTCCCACCAACAAAATGCCCAACCAGATATTTGACTATTTTTGATATGATATACTACTACTGTTGTGGGGATTCTGCACAGCCACATACAGAACTATGCAAAATAGGATGTTGGTGATGGGAGGTTGGACCTTCCTCACACCTCAGTCAGAAGTTAACCCACCACAATACCGTGGCCGACTAGCTATACTCGCTCATTAGGTCCCTGAACCCCCACAAAGATACCCAATGATTAGACACAACCCAGATCATAACAACACCCTTTTGCTCACTCACTCGTGTAAGTCCACCACATCAAATACCAAAGAGTCTTTGTGTAAGTTGAAGTTCAAAAGGTTTATTTTCAACTGATAAGCTCTGTACGTTGTTCTACAAATCAAATCATTATATTATACGATCCAGGTACAAAAGCAAAATGCATAAGATTAAAACAATAAACATTGTTACAACAAGTCCACCGAAGAGTCAGACAAACGATCTTTGTGCAAATTCTGGGGTACCCCTCACCTTAGAACATAGAAGGACAGGTTAAATGAATCATAAGCCTTGCAAAGCTCTTGTTCGTTCGCAGAAGGGAATCCTCCGCCTGTTATGAAAAAAAATTGTGTGTGTTAGATAGTATAATGCAAGCATTTCTCATTCATGCCAGAAAGTGTAGCATGTTATGTTATGGCTAAGCAATACGAACTGACCAGAACACCTTAACAAAGTGGCTTGTTTTTCGACCTCTTGTACGCAACGCTCAGACAGTAGCTGTATGAGCTCATGTGGGTTCAAAGGCATCCACAACAAGCTGTGAGGTACCGTCCATGCACAAAAGACATGAAACTAAAATAGTGCATGGTTCAGGCTAACTTTGCAAAGAGTAGAGTAGACTAGAATGACCCTAGGGACCATAACACTACTAGTCTACTCTACTCTAGTACCCGATTTGGACTAGTGATGTATGTTGTATATGTATATATTAACTTTTTTTCAATCTTGCTAGTGAAAAAGAATGAATAGGGGGAGGTGTATATGGCATCTAAAAATGTGTAATATTTTTTCTAGGCATACTACCGACCACCACCAGTGCCGGGGCCAGCGGCGATGTGGCTATTGCAGAGGGAGCCAGAGATGCAGCTGCGGAACTTACAGAAGCTACAGGGGGTGAGCCTGCAGCAGCGGTGTGCAGTGGTAAGTTATGTTCCTTACTTATTGACATTACACTAGCGGGAAGGGTGTACTAGTGTACACTCACTCACTGTACTGTTGAGACTTAGTAAGTATGAAGTTGCAGTGAACATTAGACAACGGTTGAAGAGAAGACACTCTTTAATTAGCAATGTCATAAGCAGCAATAGCATTAGCAGCGTGAGTTGAGTAACCAATGGCTTCTTCCATCTGACTCCAACTCAGCTGTGAGTTTATGGAGAAGATTAAAAGTCAGATTAGATCAGATGACCTTGATGGATGTGTTGAACAAAAAGGGAAAGAAGGGTGGAACTGAAGGAGGAAGGACGGGTGAGATGTAATATGACTGGCAGAGAAGGAAACGTTGGAAGCATGCATAGGTGGCTGATAGGAATCAGATGCATGGGTTGTTGAAGGATGGGTGGAAAATCAAAGAAAAGATACCTGCATTGGTGCCCACACCGTATGGGTGGATATGATTGCAGGAATCGTCAGCGGTGTTTGGGTCGCACCCAAAGTCAAGGCAAGCAAGGAAGGACGCATGGGTGGTTTTTGGTGAAACAAACTAGGATTTGTTGAGAGATTAAGAAGAATGTTAGACATTTACTTTGAATGGATGGATGCCTGGATGTAATTTAGCATAGGTGGCGACTGTCACTGGATGCAGAGTTGCAGACCAGAGTCTTTCTAGAGAATGTAAAAGAAACCGCGCCACAGTAGCAAAGCCGACTACCGAGGGGAATATATAAGTTGTATTTTCAGAATACTCCCTTAACTCACAGTAGTTTGAAAGCACATCATATATATATATTGTGTATGATGTATGTAGTTATCAGCGCCTTCCTCTGACTCAGAGGACCACTCCCTACCTATGTTAATTTTACTGTCAGACAGCCTGCTATTGGGGTGGCCTATCTGTTGGTTACACAATCAATCAAAATAAAGTACCTCATGTCGTCTCATATATAAGCAATGATCATTAGATCAGATATATAATCTGCCTTTTTGTAGTAGTCAGGGCAGGGTGAAAGGGAAATTGAGCAATTGCCCTTGATGTAACAAAGACACTATGTCCACTGCCACAGTAATAGAAAATTACGAGCTTCCCCACCTGCAGACGTAAATACTAAATAGAACTAACGTGAGTCTGCGTCATCATGAGTCAGACTCGAGTATGTTTGTCTTCAGCACAAGCTGACTGAGCTGGCATGTGTCAGCTACAACAAGGTTATGTAATTTCGCTAAACTAAAGAGAAAAAGAAGACTGGTGTACTGTGCCATAGTGCTAGTATAATGCCTGAAAAACTTCCACAAATGTTAGAGGCTGAGGAAGTGGGAAGACAGATACATACCACAAATGTTATGTACTGTGCTTGATAGTGCTACAGCTACTATGTGTTGAATTAATTTTGTGTTACTGTTTTGCTAAGAGTATTGGTAAAATATAATTTTTTTCTTTTTTGATATAGCTCCTCCAAAACCAACGAGGAAGGAGTTGGCAGTTCTTGCCCGGCGCCGGAAGATGGAGGCTATCTGTGCCGAGTACAGATGGCTGGTGGCTCTGGTGGAGGAGGCGGCAGCAGCTGCAGCCTCTTCCAATGCCCCGGGCCCCAGCCAGGGACCTCCAGCTGTTTGGCGCTGTGGTCAGGCAGCCACCCGTGGCCGCCCACCAGCAACAACATCCAGCACTACTGCTGCCTCCCCGTGGATGCAACTGCAGGGCATATGGTGCCGCATGCTCCTCCTGAATGCGCGGCTGGAGGAGGAGCTAGTAGAGGTGAAGAAGCATCTGAAGGTCCTGGAGAGAAGAGCCCGCCACTAGTAAAAAGACCCTGTTCAATTGCCCCTTTTTTATCGGTTCTTTTGGTGGGTGGGAATCAGGCATTGGGGTTATGGACAAATGGACATTTTTGGACTTTTTCATTTTGGACATTGGTTGGGGTTAGGGAGAGGGGTGGGTCAGGTGTTGTGGGATTTTTTACATAGTTTATTTTTGTTAGGGGATTAAATTACATATATTTTACTTTACTTACGATGTGGTTAATGTTTTGTGGGTTAGGTTACTGTTTTACGTCACACTGTTTCCTTGCTGCTGCAGGGCCACAGCCAGTGTTTGATTTAAATAATTGGCTGACTTTGTAAGACACAAACAGATAGATGCGGTACTCCTCACTGATTGACTTGTCCTACTAGTACGGTCACACTCTCCTCCTCCTGTCCTAGTCCATTATTATACCTCCCCCAAACATCTTTTCTTTTCTTACCTGTGATTGATGTTTAAGTTAGGCACAGCGATGGCTGCATAATGTTGATGATGCAGGTTGGGTTTCCAAAGAGAATGCAGAATCCGATGCCATGGTTGTGGAGGTAGTAGTAGTAGACACTGGCAGTAGCATTTACAAAAATGAGACAGTCAGTGTCCTGAGAGAGACTCTGGGAGGAGTAGTAGAGCGAAGTAAATAAAACATAATGGTGGAGGGGATAGCCTAGTACAACAAGTTACAAACTGTAGTTGTTTTCAAGTCACTCAACTAGGCCTACACTAGACAGAAGCGTAACCTTTAGTGCTGTGTGTAATAGGAAAGATGACAATCAATGCCGGCAATTAATGATGATGGATTACGTTCCTTTGTTAAAAAAGTTAACTCGCAATTCACAAATATTAGTATCATCATGGGTGGGCAAGCAGAAAAAGATCCTCCACCTGCCTTGAAATTGAATTAGTGTTGCATTCGCCACGTCCGCCCCAACAAGAATGTGATCAATTATTGGTGTACATTAATGTAGTCACACCTCAATAAGTCACACAGCCCGGGGGAAGAGGGTTAGGGTTTGATGAATGGTTGGGAAGGGGGGTTTGGGGAAAGGTTTGACAAAGAAAAACAGTACGCATGTACAAACAAAAAAAACCACAATCTTTGTAGACTACAATATCCATAAATGTGTTAAGGGTGAAAAAGGAAATGCATGCATGATGATGATGATAACTTGATGGTTAATGATAAGTAAAACTTACTAACTACTACTAGACAATTAGACAGTGCAGGGCATCAGTATATATTAATATTAGGCACATTGTCTTGCCTGTCTGCCCTCATAGGGAGAGAGACACAGATTACAAACAGTTTGTGTTCTGTTCTGTTGTACCGGGCTTACTTTTAAAGATAGCAAAGAACATTTAAAAATAGCTGTAGGGATGAATTTTAAGCAGAGAGCAAACATAATTAATAGTAATAACACACGGCATTAATGATTGAAGACAAAAAATGAATCAAATTGTTTAAAAGATGACGAAAGTTGATACTGTTATTGTGTTATGATTGTTATCCTGGTCAAATGGGAAGTTGCATCTCGGCATTCCTCTTGGTCCTCAGTCCCATCCAGGGATGCTCCTTCCATCAATTATGGGTGTCGCCACTGCCTGTCTGGCATATGTAGATTCATTGGGAAGGTTAGTGTGCGTTGTTTTTCCAAGTATAGCACAGGGTAGAAGCCAGCCTGCAAGTGTAAATAGAAAAACAAATGGGATACTCAGAAATCAATGAATAAAAAAAATGCATCAATTACGCTGGAGTGCAACAAGAGTCAGACAGAGAAGAGAACACTTTTAGAATGAGGCGGCATGGATAGATACATCATGTCTGTCTACTCTGTTTACAGCATTTTTTATGCCACACCAACAACAGGACAGAGCATGCCATGCCACGGCACTGGGCTGTGACCAAACCTCCATTTAGCTGAAAGTTTGACAGAGCCAGACAAAGCACATATACAGCAACCTAGTATTTCCAAAATTAAGTGAATAAATCAAATCAATGGCAATACACCGCTGTCAGTCATACTACTGCACTACTCGACTCCACCACTACAAGAACATGTAGGTCTGCTGTGGTTGTTGACTTATTTACTGTTTTATGCCACTTGATTTGAAATGCCCAGAGTTATTCCATCAATCATCTCCGATCCAACTGACTGACTGCAAAAGTGCGAAGATAGTATGATCATGACTCCTCATCAGTCCGTAGTATACCGAGTACGACTCCGACTAAGTCCATATTCCATATTAAAAATTGCAATGAATATTGGCCTGCAGTAGTAGTAGGAGTACAATTTGGTCATTAAACAACAAGAAGGGAAACATTGACTGTCACTTGAGTCACTTTTGGTTGGTAGATTAATTACTAGTACAGTTCGACTTCATGCAAAACGTCATCAACATCAATACAAAAAACAGCAATCACTCTAAGTCTGCATACAACGCATGTATTGCCAACATTAGTACATAACCTGTCTTGCTCTTCTCTTTGGCTGTCAGATGCCTAGTTCTTTCTGACAGGTGTGTGTTTTTTTACCGTGCCAGTGGCCTCATTATTACTCCACATTCATTTTGAGTGTTAGTCGCTGTTTCGGTTTTCTTACTCATCTGTTGCAGTTGAAGTTAGTTCACATCATCATGGTCAGTGCTGTGAGATGGGCCGCGGCCTGGGTAGCGGTCATTGGTCAATTGAATTGAGTTTGCAGAAATGTGACATGTCAGCAAGTTTCTTCGAAGAGTCTCTTGTCTTTCTCTTCCAAGTACCTTCTGTTCTGACATTGATGAGCTTTTATACCTGCCGAGGCGGTAGCCTATTTCTGACAGGAACGAGTTTCGGGTCGGAAACAAAAGGAGGATACCTATAGTCACGTTCCACTTCTTCTGGAGGGACTGTTAGAGGCAACAATTTTTGCTGTACTATTCTCCATCCAATGTCTGGCTTGAGGGAAATGTATTTAGGGTGAGTCAGCAAGATGGAGCAGGACTCTGAGGAGTGGGCAGTAAAATGCACAGAGGTGCAACTCCAATAGGGAAATAAAAAGAGAAGACGGTGGTGATAGATTCATTTGTTGTGATTTGATTTGAAGCAGAAAAAGACAGATACACACACAAAAAAGGAAGGTAGAAAGTAACAATTTGAAAGACTAGTTCTCAGGGAAGAGGAGCTCGTCCTCATACTCTGGTGGTTCGGACAGACTTAGGTCATGTAACCCACTACTTATGTCATCAAAGTCGCTCTCCTCTTCCTGCTGTGATTCACGTATTTTGTAGTCCGGTGGTATAAAGTGCTGATTCATTTTGAGCATGGTTAACCTCTCCATGCTCTTGGGAGAGAGACTGGTCCTTTTCAGCATTACAATGGCACCAGCAGCACTGAAAACACACTCAGAAGAAACCCTTGTGACAGGGGACGTCAGATACTTTATCGCCAGCCTGCTGAGCACTGTCATTGGCTTCTTTTCCCATACCAATACACCAATGGATTTCCATCCATGAAGACCTCTGTTGGGTCATCCAGATATACCTGGACCATCCGCTCAATGCTCAGGGTTGTTCCGATGTGCTCGGCCTCTTTTGCCTTTGCATCAGCCTGGACTTACCCTACCCCTGCCGTAGAAACCAATCAGTTGCAGATTGTAGTGTGGATGATCCTGTTCTTGATGTTATTGGTAGTGTTGGTGTCGGTGACTGCTGGGAGGCAGACGCACTGCCCTCAGGCTCTGAAGTAGAACTTGACTCTGGAATCTGCCCTGGAGTACTTGTTCTGGGCTGCGGCGGGGGGCCTCTAATTACCAGCCGTTCATTTTCAAAGTCAATGGCTTGCTCAGCTATCAAAGTTTTGTACTTGGCAACATCCACTTCGGAAAAAGGAATTACTGCCTTACTGTTCAGAAATACTTTGTACCGTGGATCCAAAATTGCGGCAGTAATGTAATGTGGATGTGACACAATGTTATTTTGAATCCTTGTGTTTTCAGATAAGCGAACGGCTAAGGATTCTGCCAAATAATATGCGTCATTGTTTGTTATCCACACCTGCGTATGTTTCAGACACCTTCTTCAGCTGTTGCTCCAGCATGTGCAAGAATGGGATAGCTTGGCCCATAGTACAGTCCTCCCTGCTGACTTCACGTTTGAAGACCTCAAAAGGAAGTAGTATCTCTGTCAGGCATTTAATGAGGTCCCATTGACCCATCTCAACGGTCATGCCTCTCACAGTTGGATCCCCTAATCTTCGCATGACATAAGCATTGAGTGGTATGTACTGCTCAAACAGATGATCAAACATATAATAAGTTGAATTCCAATGTGTTGGCACCTACTGGATGAGGGCTTTGACTGGCATTTTATGCTCACGTTCAATGACCCTCAGCTGCTTCCAGGCTTTAAAAGAATGGCTGAAATGTGTGCATATTCTTCTGCAGGTGACCAGTAAGTTGCTGACTTTGTATTCATTTTTCAGAAAGTCTTGAACAACAATGTTAATGCAGTGTGCCAAACATGGGACCCTGAAATAGCCACCATCTTTCATGGCCCTAACTACATTACTGCCATTGTCCGTGGCAAGAAAACCAATGTTAAGCCCTCTTGGGCACATTCACTCAAAGACCTTGCTGTTAAACACATCCAAAATGTTTGCAGGAGTATGAGATTTCTCCATGGCAAACATGGTTACAGTTGCATGTTTGCGAGTGGTATGAAAAATATCAGCAGCGTCAACACCAGCAGATATCTATTCTCTAACCCCCATGAAAGAGATCCAGTGTGCAGTTCTGTACATGTAATTAGTGGCTTGGCAACTGGTCCACATATCTGTTGTCAGGTAGATACTTTGAACAGCACTCTGCTTCAAGGCGTTTCCAAGCAATTCCAGCACGTCGTGATGTAGTGCTGGAACAGCAACTCTGGCAAAATAGTAGCGGCTGATAACCTGCCATTTGGGCAGATGGCTGTCACAAATTCCAGAAACCCACCCCTTCAACAAAAGAAAAAGGGAGAAGGTCCAGTGCTAACATTTTAGCCAGCTTCGCATTGTACAAACGTGCTATTGGGCGGTTGCGTTTGTACTGCCCCTCCACCGGCCTAAACATGCTAATAGTGGTGAGCTGCATGGTTTTCCTTCCTCTTAGGCACAACGACACACTTTTTTTCATTGCAGTACTTGTTGCTGTCTCAGGCTAACTCTTACTCTTGTGCCACTGAGATGTTGCTGAAGATGTGGTCGACGATAACACTGCACTGCTGGGGACAGGGCTACTTTGTGTACCAATACCAGAGAGAATGTCTCCCTGTCCTTCCTCTCCCACCGTGATCGGATCTTCTTCTTCTACTCGTTTATCCCCACCAACACCAATGGTTGCAGTTTTTATGCCGCGAAGGTGGTCCTCCCACTTGATCAAGTGGTGTTTTTTCAGATGGGTTATTTGGCCTCCGGTACCATAGTTTGTACCAAGCTTATCCCGACTAACAGAGGTATTACAATTACAAATGGAGCATATAGCAATGTTCTCCTCCTTTTTGCTAACCGTAAAGAAGTCCTAAACTGGGGAGCTTAACTTTTGCCTCCTGCTTGAGGTGCCACTTCCAATGCCGGATGAACTGGAGGGTGTGTGTTGAATCTGACTATGTGCTGTACCACTACATACTTCTACTGAGGTGGTGGTTGTGCTGGATGTAGGTCGCTGACGGGCTTTTGCTAATGCAAATATGGAAGCTGTAGGTCGTGTAGGTGTTACCTGTGTTGGAGGAACGCATGCTACATCCCTCACAGTGATTTTGGATAGGGTAATAATGTTGGTCTCAATCTCCTCAGGGCCGGGAGTGATGTTCGTGATGACTGGCTCATCATCATCATCATCATCCTGCTGTTCTACATCAACCTCCATAAGTGTAAGGCTTTCTGGAACCTTCCTTTTCCCTAGCCTACTCTTGGGACGTGTCTCCCTCTCAGACTCAGTTTGTGGCTTCCAAGTGGCAACTAGATCATCAGAAGGGGGGCTTGGCGAAGAACTTGATGGACTAAACCTCCTTTTCCTTGCTGGGGATTTGGAAGACAATGGATCTTCTGAATGAGCGGCTTCCTCTTCTTCTTCCTGTGCATGAGGCTCAAATTCCTGAACTGCCCCTACTTCAGGAGGAACAACAATTACTATTGCGGGCGGTGGTTGCGGCTGTTGTTGTTGACCACTTATCTGCTGTGTTTCTTCCTGCGTTGATTGGGTACTACTTTGAGATAGCGATAAGTTTAGCTCAGGCTCAGCATCACTGGTTTCCATTAGGCTGGCTACCTCTTCCACACTCATGTGCTTGGGCCTGGGTTGGTGGGTTGGGCCCACTGATGCTGAGGTGCTGCCCCCAGCTTACCCCCGGACACTGCTGCTGCAGGCGTCATTTTTGGTTTCCCAAAAAAGGTTTTGGGCGGCACACCAGGCTTAAGTGTCACTTCCTTCTTCGTTTCCTTCTTCTCAATAGCAACTTTCTTGATACTAGAGGACCTGCTACCTGCTTTCTTTGGGTCCATCTTATTGAGATGTCAGCAGCATTCAGTTGCACAAGTTGCAGAGATGTCTGGTCAGGTCACTCACATGTCATGTCATGTACAGCAGCAGGACGTCTATCTGGCAGCACAGCGGGTCTTTTGTGCATCTAAAAGCAGAAAAGCCAGAAGAACATCAGTCAAAAGATAGTACAATAAAAATAATATAATATTTAACTTCTTAGTGTGTAGTGGTGATCACAATTATTATATTTTAGTAACTCAGTGAACAACAGTGTAGCCATTTATGAGACTTTGACAACAAGGTCAGTGCTTTCCTGGTGTACTGTGTGCACTCAGGAAGAATAAGAATAGCAAAGAACAAAAACAAAAATGTAGTGGAGCCTGTTTGGCCTAAATTTGTGCATCATGTGAGATGGATGCAGCATCAGGGAGCTGCAGCTGGCAATGGGGATAGATTTGGAAGCAGTGAGACAAGAGGAACAATGGAAAGACACGCAGGCCTATGTGGCAAAAACAGCACACTACTAACTACCACCACAAAATGGCCCCCAGCCAAATCATCAGGCCAGCCACAATAACAAGAAAGTGAAGACAAAGGACAGGACCAAGAAGTTGGAGACTCTGAGAAACTTCCTTCGTCTTCTAAAAAATTGTAAAAAAAGACAAATAACCCCTTGCTCCAAAAACTACATCCAAATGACAACCTGAGGAGTTTTCTTTAGCAAAATGAACAAAATCATCGTTTTCGAGAAGGTTTTATGGTGCTCACGAGATATTCTTTGCCAGATTGCAAATTCAGCGTGCTCGGCATTGCGATCTTTACAAAAAGTCTTTATCGCGTTTGCGAAGACACATATTGAGGGCGCGAAGAAGACAAAAAGTGTAAGTCTGCGTTGTCGCCCAGTGCGGAGTTGCCAAAACTGCGCGAGCTGAACACCTAGGGCTACCTACTGGCTGGAAAGGCCTATTTATTTAACATACACCAAAAAACTGAAATTCCACCCCCAAAAACACATTTTGTAATTCAATCCAATGCCATAAATGATGTTAAAATTCAACTGACAACACAGAAATAGTTTTTATGCACCCATGAATCAGATGAGATGACTATCTCTGGGCCTACTGGCAGACTAGGCTACAAGCTTGGCACTGAAGCCTATGGCAAAAGCAAGCACACTGCCTAACTCCAGAAAATGGCCGCCACCCACATGGCCAGGCCACCCACAGAAAGTGAAGACACTAGACAATGAATGCAGGCCTATGGCAAAAGCAGTGCACACAGCCTGGATGGCTCCACAAAATGGCCACTAGCCACCCACAACAAAAAGAAATGGAAGACAGACAATGCAATCCTATGGCAAAAGCATACTGCCTGCCTTCACAAAATGGCCGCCACCCACATGGCCAGGCCACAACAACAACAAGCATAAGCCAAGGGGAACCAAGAAAAGACATGCAGGCCTATATGGAAAAAGCAGCACACTACTAAACTACCACCACAAAATGGCCCCAAGCCACATGGATGGTCAGTCACAACAGGCCATGGCAAACAATGAACTCAAGCAGGCCCATATGACCAGACAAAGGAGGCCTGCTAAACAACACAGCTTTAATACAAAAATTCAAAAATGAAAATCAACAGGGCTACTAAAGGTTGGAAAGTTACACAGCAAGCACAAACACACATCCAACAAAGGTTTATTTCTAAACAACACACACATCCAAAAAGTGAAACACACCCCAACCACATTTAGCAATTCAATCCAATGCCATCCATGCCCTACATGATGTTTAAAATAAAATTCAACAGACACCACAGAAACATGCACACATGGGTACCTCTAGGCCTACAGGCTGAAACTTAAAAGAAAAACAACTAGGCCCCTACTGAAACTACAGGCCACCCACAGCAACAAGAAATTTTAAAAGCAATGAAAATGCCAAAAAAAATTAGGTACAAGCCCCAATCAAACAAACAAGTACACCAATTCCCCAATTTACTTGGAAAATCTCAATTCCAAAAGTCCTCAAATCCAATCCAATGATATATGATGCAGCAGACAGACACAAAAAGTGATCCTTCCAGCTCCAAAATCCAAATGAAAGTGAACAGCACATGGACAAAGCACTGGGAGGAGCCTGCTGGACAGGAACAGGAAGTTGGATACTATGGGGCACTTCCTTCCTCTTGAAAAAAAAAGTTAAAAAAAGAAAAAGTTACAGCCAAATCACAATCTGAGGAGTTTTTTGAGCAAAATGATCAGTTTCGAGAAGGTTTTATGATGCTCGAGAGATATTCTTCGCCAGATTGTAGTTTCTGCATGTTCGGGATCGCGATCTTAACAAGACTGCCGCCGGAAGTCAGCTCACGCGTCCGAATGACGTGTTCGCACACTCTCGCGTGATCGTGCGGCCATATTACGAATCTCGTGGCGCACGTGGACGGATAGAAAATCGAGTCGGCGAAAACAGAATCACGGTAAGTCGATACCGTGCGCGCGAGAACGCATATTGAGCGCGCGAAGAAGAAAAACAGCTACGCTATGTTGCAGATTGTGTAGTATTCGGTAACTACGCGTTCTACGCAAACCGCGAAGTTACCGAAACTACGCAAACTCCTCGAGCAGAGCATAGTTCACCGTCCAGGGTTAGTCTTGTTGCATAAAGAGCCCTTGCCATACTTTATTACCACTTTCTTTTGCCTGGAGGGGATGGTAAAAAGAAAATCTCATACAACTGATTGCTGCTTTGCTGGGGTTCGCTCCTTCAAATAATTGTGTGCAACAGAGTGTGTGGATACAACTCCTTACTGCCATCAGATGCCATTTTGTTTGGGAAGTATTTTTGAAAAAACACTAAATTTGATTTTAAAAGAAGAAAACAGCAGTTTCCGAATTAAGAACAGGGTTTCTTCAGCAATCTTTGTGTTTTTTTACCATTGGTCCAGGATGAATCATTATACAGTACATTATTTATGATGTACAAGTACAAAAGTGCAGAAGAATAAAAAGGGGAAAAGGAAATGCAATACTGTAATGTGAAATACAACTAGTGCATAAAAATTGTCTATTGTTTTGTTTATTATATGTACTTATGAATTGCAGAAGCTAAACGTTTATTGTGGAATTTTATAAGAAGTAATACTAACATATATTTATGTTATTTTTCTTTTTAAACAGATGAATTACACCATCTATTGGAGTAAAGTAATTTCCTAATTACTTATTTCTGTGTAGTTCAACAAACTTACTTTGTCAAGGTACACACCACGGGAGAGACTGATACAGTGACTGAGACATCCACACTCTCTATGCAATCAATAAAACATCCTGTCATTCTTCCATGTACCCACTGACATGCTCAATCACTCACCCATACACATACCAAAACACGCAGTCCCTCACCCATTCAATTGTTCATGCACCCACTCACTCACTCATACAGCTACTAACACATGCACTCATTTACCAATACACTCATTGACACACCTACTCACAGATCCTTACAGCTACTCACAAATCTCTTGACTCACCCATACCGTTACTGATACAACTACTTGCCCATACTGCTACTCACAGCTACTGACTCACCCATACAGCCAATTACACACCTACTTATTCATTCACACAGCCACTCACACACCCACTCACTCACATATACAGCCACTGATAGCCACTAGATCACCCTTACAGCCACTCATACACACAGTCACTCACTTATGCAGATACTCACACATAGTCACTCACCCATACACCCACTCACACATCTACTCAATCATACATCTACTGACACGTACTCATCCACACATATACATACTCAAACAACTACTCAATTGCCCAAACATTTACTCATGTATCTACTCACTCACCCACACTACCACTCACACACACTCACTCACTCATACACTCCATCACTCATACACTCACTCACTCATCTACCCACCCATACACCTACTCATACACCCACTCAATCACTCACCCATTATGCCACTCACAGTCACACACTTACCCATACAGCTATTCACATACCCATTCATTTATCCATTTATCCACTCACATACCCACTGACTCACCCATAGAGCTACTCACACATACTCACCCATTACAGACACTCACGTACCCACTCAATTACTCACACAACCACTCACTCATACAGTCACACCCACTCACTCATTCATACAGCTACTCATACATGTACTTTCTCACCCATGCAGCCACTCACATAGCCAGTCACTCACCGATAAGCCTCTCACACAACCATTCACTTTGCCATACAGCCACTCATACAGTAATTGACTCACCCATACACTGACTCACACACCCACTTACTAAGTCATGCAGCCACACACTCATCTACCCAGTGACCCATACAGACACTCAGACACCCTCTCAATTACTCATACACCCTCTCACACATACTCACTCACACATATAGATACTCACACACCCACTCACTCATCCCTACAGCCACTCACACTTCCACTCACTTACCCACACAAGCACCCTCCCAGCCACTCACCCACCCATAACCACTCATTCACCCTCTCACCCATGAGCCCAGGCACACACATACTCATGCTTTCAGTTATACATTCAGACACATACATGTTTTATTTTTTTAAACTAAGAAAAGTGGTTTTAAGAATAACCTTTGTTTTCTTTTGTGAACTTTTTGTACTTTTTTGGTACTTTTATAATATTTTGTAAATTTTGGGGTATTTTTTTTATTTAAAATGGCAACTGAGAAAAATAAAGTTTTTACCCCAAAAAACTA
The DNA here is from genome assembly GCF_964204655.1 of Triturus cristatus. Taxonomy (NCBI): domain Eukaryota; kingdom Metazoa; phylum Chordata; class Amphibia; order Caudata; family Salamandridae; genus Triturus; species Triturus cristatus. The sequence goes on from NC_140588.1 coordinate 519,759,554, forward strand.
AAAACTGAAGGAACAAGTGCCACTGTAAAATAAAAAATAAAAAAAATAGCACTTTTGGTTTCTCACTGCCTCTAAAACTACAGCAATAGCTTGTCTACCAACTGTTAACACCTTTTTACAGTCCATACAGAAAGTTCCTTTGGTGCATGTTCAGGGAGATGTTGCTGGACCTCTGATTGTAGTGTCCCTGTTAGCAATTGGTGTTACTGCAGATGTCGATGGGTCAGATGTGCATCACTCTCTCTCTTTGCCCTTGCAAAGCATGCTGAATGGAATGTTTTGAGATGTTTCAACATACTTGTGGTCCCACAGGAATATTTTTTGGCAGTACATCAGGAGAGGATCTTTGTGCAAATGTTGCACTTGACGTGCATGGCAACAATCTTTTCTTCCACTGCAAGCATTGAAGAAAAATCCCAGTTGAAGGATTGCCTTTTGGGTCATCCATGTGGGCTGGCTGCTGCTCTTTCCCACCACCTGATGCCATTGTATATACAGAAAAATCCAAAAATCCAAATAAAGTGAAAACACAACCAAAACTAGGGCTCCAATGAAGCAAACATGCAATTTCAGCAACAGGAGGCAAAAAAGAGAAAACTGGGTGGGTACATCCTTCTTAGAATGATGAAACGTGTCTTATACAGTGAAATCCCTTTCTCCCGTAGTTACGTGTGATTTGGGAACACCGACATAATCATGATTTTGGGAAATGGAATAAAACAGTCTTCTAACATAAATTTAGTTAGTAAAATTTAAGTATTTATCCAATATTAGTAAAGCCCTGACCTTAAACAATAATTTCATAATGTCTATATAGGTTTTTAAATGTTCTTAAAAATCACACCAATTTTGCGAATGTTCATGGTACCATAAAGAACGTATCCGGACTGTCCTTGACAGAGTCCTAAAAACTTTTTTTTCAAAAAGCATCTACACAAATCTGCTTGTACAAAGAATATAACTAAAAATTACACCGCAGGAAGAATCACATTGTAAAAATTATATGCACACAAAGAAACTGAAGCTATTCTCTTGTGGTACTTCAGGCACCTTAGGATACAATATATACTAGATGTTTAGCCAATGAGGTAGCACTTACTAATTAAGAAGTAGAAAATGCTCTAGTTAGGTAAACATTTATAAGGAGACTGTGCACTATTCTTGCAACAAAAAAAAAATCCATTATGGTCCTGAGGCTCATTTCACACAAATTGAACCTTTACGTTAACCACTTACATATATAAACACAATTGATGACCCATTTGAAGCACAAATGATTGCAACTTCTTGTGCTTAGTAAAGGCAAAGCAAGTCTTCTTCCTTTCTTATTTCACATTGAAAACAAACTGAAAACCTTAATGAATTTGAATGCATCGTTCATCTATTGGAGCACAATCTTATCTGTACTAAGTGTGATGAGTGGTTTCTTTCCTCATGTGTCCTCGTGAGACCACAGTAGATGGTTCTCCCTTTTTATTGATCTTGAGTATCCAAATGCTGAAAACCATCTGCAAGCTCCACACGTTTGGAATGACCCATTTTCCATACTAGTCTGCAAAGGTCTTCTCTCCTTTTCACACATTGGTCGACAGCTTACCAAAAGGCCCCCAACTGCATATCCCACCACTTTTGGTGACACATCCATGATGTAAAGGAACAAAGGGACATTTCTACCAAACAAAGAAGTAATAACTTCACACCCACTCATAGACCCACTCAGACTCTCACACACCCAGTCAGAGACCCATTCAGGCACTCATTTACACACTCACACACCCACTCTAACAATCATGTACCCACTCACAGACCCACTCATATGCTCACACACCTAGTTGGAGACCCACCCCAAAACTCCTGCATTCTGTCACAGAGCCACTCATATACTCATGCTCCCACTCAGGCATCCAATCAGATACTCATGTTCCTGGAACATTATAGTTTGAAAAGAATATTTAAAAAACAATAGAAATTTACTAAAAAAACAAAAGGATAAAGGGATGCTACAGTAAGATAATAACATTAAAAAACCTTTGATGTTCACTGAAAAAAAACAAAGTTTACTGGGACATTATAGTTAGGAAATAGAATTACAAAAACCTTAGAAATTCACTGAAAAAATCAAAAGTTACAGGGATGTTATAGTTAGGAAATAGATTTGAAAACAACTTAAAAATTCACAAAAACAACAAAGGTTCCAGGGACGTTACAGCTAGAAAATAGAATTAAATAAACCTTTGAATTTCACTGAAAAAAACAAAGGTTGCATGAATGTTATATTGAGGTTCAGATTTCACTCACACAAGACCATTGAAATTCAGCATTTATAGTTACCTGAGCTAACTATAACTGATGCCCCCACAATGCACTGCTTATAACCTCACCTATTACATCACTCCTGACATAGTCGGTGACATCACTGAGGATACCACTGATGACGTCTCAAATGATGTCAATGATGATATCACTGATGACATCATCCATTGAAAGTTTCTGAGTTTTAAACATATATACTAAGGTATTACAAAATTTAAATTAGGGTTCTTTGTGTACTACTAATGAGTCATACTATTTCAAAATATATTATGTGAGTAGCTTAATGACTGTGTGTATCTATGTGTGAGTGAGTGTGTGAGTGTTTGTGGTTATGCTTGGGTTCGTAAATGGTTGCAGGGTATGTGACGAGCTGTATTGGTGAATAAGTGGCTGTGTGATTAGCTTTATGAGTAAGTGAGTGGCTGTGTGAGTAGCTGTATTGGTGAGTTAGTGGCTAGGCTATGGAGGTGAGTGGCTGTGTGAGTAGCTGTGTTGTGAGTAAGTGGCTGAGTGAGTGGTTATATTAGTAAGCAATTGGCAATGTGGGTGGCTATATGGGGGAGTGAGTGGCTGTGTGAGTAACTGTATGGGTGAGTTACTGGTGTGTAAGTGGCTGTATTGGTGAGTGAGTGGCTGTTTGAGTGGATGTTTGTTTATCTGAGTGGGTGTGGGAGTAGCTGTATTGAAGAGTGATTATATGAGTGGATGTATGGATGAGTGAGTAGACATGTGAGTTCTTGTATGGATGAGTGAATGGGTAAATAAGTGATCATGTGGGTGTGTGAGTGGCTCTGTTGAGAGGCTGGATGTGTGAGTTGCTATATTGGTGCATGAGTGGGTGTGTGAGTGGCTGTATGGGAGAGTGAGTGTCTGTATGAGAGACTGTATAGGTTAGTGAGTGGCTGTGTGAGTAACTGTATGGGTGAGTGGCTGTGCGAGTACCTGTTTGTAAAGGTGAGTGCATGTATGAGTGGCTCAGTGCATGAGTAAGTGGGTGTGTGAGTAGTTCTGTGGGTGTGGGAGTAGGTATATGACAAGTTTTATGGGGCTCTGAGAGGTATGAAAGTAGCTCTGTAGATGACATCATCAGTGATGCCATTTGAGATGTCATCAGTGATGTCACTGAACATGTCATGAGTGAAGTAATATGTGAGGTCATAAGCAGTACATTGTGGGGTAATAAGTTATAAATAACTCAAGTAACTATAACTGTCAGGGCTCATGAGAGGAGGGTTCAAGGAACACTGACGACCCGCGCGCGAGCGCAAACGAATGGGCAGACTACAATCCCCAGGAGCCTTCGCGGGCGGCTGACGGCAGTGACGTCATGACGCCAAGACGCGGAAGCAGACATAGAGCTTCCAGGACACCTGCACGGTGCCGATTACTCCATGCCGAGAGCTGCGCCGAGATCGACCAGGAGACTGGTAAGGGTGCTGTAAGCACCGCACTTCCTATTCCTCGGACCTCTGCTCAGCCCAGGTATTGTGGCCATTCCCTCGTTGTTGTCCTGTTGCTTCGTTGGCGGATTCCCAATTCGGGTTCCTCTCAGTGGGACAAACATAATTCCTAGCCCACGAGTATAATCCCCATCCATTGTGTGGAAGCAGAAGGTTCCGGTTCTTCCAACTCCCCTTGGAGCCGTGCACCTTATGCGCCTTTCTCCCGCGTTGGCGAACCGGTAATTCCACGGTTCATGCGGGGAGAGAAAGGGCGCGCTTTGAGTGGTGAGAGCAAGAACCACTCCATTTTCGCGACCTGCTGCTTTGTACTTTATTCACCCCGGCAGTTGACCCTCTATGCAGTCGGAAACTTTGTGCTATATGTGCTATTGTGCCCATTACAGAATGGGCGTGTTCCATTTGCCTGCAGCCAGGGATGTTAACAATTCTTGCAAGAAATACCTCTGTTGATTATGAAATGTCCTGTCCTTTGAACATTAGTTGTTTCTAGACATGTCCACATGATGCAATGCTGACGTGTGCTTCTATGATTAGTGTGTGATACTTTCAATTAGGGGTATTCTGCAGGCACAGAAGTTTACTGTTTTCTTTCTTATCATTCGCAGCAGGGGTTTTGTGAGTGAGCTGGAGGACCGCTCTTCCGCTCCCCTGTATTACCTTGAGACTCTGAGTATATGGTATGTTCTTATCTCAACCCCGATAGCGGGGGTGCACATTGAGGCCCTAGGGTGGTGGAACGCTCATATAACGCTTCATATCTTTGCTCTAGATCTCAGGGAGTGCTTCCCTACGTCTTGTAGGTTCCAGCCAGAGCAGCGGGTTATTTTCCTTTACAGGTAGGGCTCTGGCACTAGGAGTGGGAAGGGGTAGGGATAGAGCAGAACGACAGCTAGGGTAGGGGTGTACTGATCTCTTTCTTTCTTTCTCGTTACAGGTCTCCCTCCCTGCTGTCCCCATCCTTTCCTTCCCCCACTGGACCACCTCATAGAGTCTTTGAAATATATATTTCAGACCTTGAGGGTGTAGAGAGGTGGACCCCTATAGAGCAACGCACGATCCTGAGGATTCCAGGCCGCGACAATAACTGCTGAATTTCAATGGTTTTGTATGAGTGAAATCTGAGCCTAACTATAATGTCCCTGTAACCTTTGGTTGTTCATATATATATATATATATGAACACCACATCCGACTTCTTCACACATGAAACCGGACACCAACACGGGGAGATTTTGGCAATAAAGTCCTTTATTCCAATATTTCACTGCAACGCGTTTTGGCAACAAGTGCCTTGATCACACAGTAGATATATATTCACAGAAAGTGCCTCATTTCTGACTGCTGCCAAGGTCTCTCGTGGATTTGGATTTGGCTTCTTCTCCGCTTGGCCCTGAAGTGAGAGGGGGTCCGTGTGCGGCTGAGGAAGCCGTCTTGGCCGATATATCAAAGTACTCCACTCCTTTCTCTTCCTGACCCTTTTGGAATGCGTTTCGGCCTCGATAGGCCTTGATCACATCACGCCACTGCATTGTGGTACCAAAATATTTAAAGTGACATGGGTTCAACCATACCATAAACACTAAAAACAGACTGCTCAAGTGTTTAGACTCATAGGTACCGATTCCGATCCGTTAAAAATATTCCCCGTACGAATCGTATCCAGATTTTTTTTACGTACGAATCGTACAAGTCCCGTACAAACTGGCAAGTACGATTCGTATGTTAAAAAATCCATACGAATCGCATTGGGAACATTCCCCGACATGTCCTCGGGTCGGAAACAGCGTCCGACACGTCCCCGGACAGTTTTACGTACGATTCGGTAAACTGAAGTCCGAGCGCGCAAGTACGATCCGTCCCGTCTGTTCGAATGCACAACCGTATGGAAAAAACACTGTCCGGAGAGAACTCCCATGGCAACCATGGAGATGTCCAAACATGTGCCCGCATACGTGCCGAACACCCCCCAGCCCACCCCCCCATGTATGTGCCGTACCCCAGCACCCCCCCATGTCCGTGCTGTACCCCCACCCCACCCCCATAGGTACAGAGCGTACCCCCACCCCATAGGTACGGAGCGTACCACCACCCCCGTAGGTACGGAGCGCACCCCCACCCCACCCCTGTAGGTACGGAGTGTACCATCACCCCCGTAGGTAAGGAGCGTACCCCTACCCCGTAGGTACGGAGCGTACCCCCACCCCACCCGCGTAGGTAAGGAGCGTACCACCACACCCGTAGGTACGGAGCGTACCCCCACCCTGTAGGTACGGAGCGTACCCCCACCCCGTGTAGGTACGGAGCGTACCCCCACCCCACCCCTGTAGGTACGGAGCATACCCCCACCCCACCCTGTAGGTACAGAGCGTACCCCCACCCCCGTATGTACGATGCAGACCCCCAGCGCGTAGCGCTAGGGGTCTACAGCGTACCTACGGGGGTGGGGGTACGCTCCATACCTACGGGGTGGGGATACGCACCGTCCATAGGGGGTGTGGGGGTACGCACCATCCATAGGGGGGTGGGGGTACGCACCATCCATACGGGGGGGCTGGGGGTATGGCGCATACATACGGGGGACTGGGTGTATGGCGCGTACATACGGGGGCTGGGGGTACTGCGCGTACATACGGGGGCTGGGGGTATGTGCTGTGGACGGTGCTTACATACGGGGGCTGGGGGTACGAACTGTCCATATGGAGGTGGGGGTACGCACCGTCCATACGGGGTTGGGGGTACACACCGTACCCCCAGCACCCCGTATTTACGCGCCGTACCCCCAGTCCCCCCGTATGTACGCGCCGTACCCTCGGTTCACGTATGTACGGCATATACCCCCAGGCCCCTACACCCTGCCCGTGCCTGTACGCACCCTACCCCAGGCCCCTACACCAGCACCCTCACCCAGCCTTGCGCATGTATGAGTCGTACCAAGCCATAGCAAATGTGAGCACTGTACAACAACATGGCCGATGTACGCACCTCACAGACGCGAAAAACACACGTACTGAACCAGGACACTGCAAAACACCACAAGGAGAGTCAATTCGAATCGCACAACACCACAAAACACGTCCAACAAGCCCAAATAGATCCATTACACTGACCTGCAACAGCCAAACAGGTAAACAGAGGCCCAAAACACAACCACTCCCTATAACACACCCACCCACAGTTCAAACACAGCCACACCCACAAATGGACCAATAAAAAGGGCCCACACACACAAACCATGAGCCTTTGCAACAGACCCACTGCTGCCAGACCCCACAGACAACCCACAGCACCATACTTGAACCTTTACTACACCTTACACTTGCACACCTTCACACAACCACCTTCACAAACACCCCCTCATCACATTCACACACACACCTTCGCAACCATACACACACACCCACAACCATCCACACCCACACCCCACACCATGCCCACAGACAGGAATCCAAAGTTCACAACAGCGGAGCTGGAGATCCTTGTCAACGAAATCATCAGAGTCGAGCCACAGCTCTTTGGAACATTGGTCAGATAGACCGGCGTAGCAGCAAAATCAGCCATGTGGCAGAGGATAGTCGAGAGGGTGAATGCTGTTGCGCCCATCAGCAGGACCAGGCATGAATGTTAAGCCAGGTGGTACGATCTGCGGAGGACGGTCCGCCGCAAAATGACAGAGGAATACAACCAGGGGAACATCACTGGAGGTGGCCGCCCCACAGACCGGTACACTACCATCCCAGGGAGGAGAAGGTGATGCGCACGCTGCCGCCGGTGGGAGTACACGAAGTAGAAGGAGTCGCCGAGCCTGGTGAGTACACAAGCAACTCACCCCACATGGGGGAACCGCATCAACAACCCAACTCACAATAATGCACGCAACCACCCCAAAGCCATGACCGGACACAACCACACTCTAAAAACACGCACATGCCACTAGCGGCTCCATGCCCCATGCACCAAGCAAGGCCATGCCAAGTCACAGGCCACACAAAACACCAACACAAGACAGGATGTCCGTGATGCCGGGAGGGTGGGCCTCCAAAATCACATTGTGCAACTCAGAAGCAGACACCAATGCCCTCAGCCCATATGGCCTAGGGCAGAGCTCTACAAACAGTGTGTCCCAACACTGTACTGTGTCGCCTGCAAATGGCGGCCGCGTTGCAGGATGACATGGGTATGAAGGCCCAATTTGCACATAACAGCAGCTAATGGAGAGGCATCACTGTGAAAGAGTGTCAGCACACACCGCCGCAGCAGCGCAGACTCAGAGACACTCTGCCCAATGGGGGCCGGGAGATTCTAAACAAAGCCACATGAACAAGCCAATGGCCTTTGAAAGACCTGCAAAGTGTGTGTGCCCAGGAAGCTGGGCTGAGGTGACAGAGGGTGACAGACAGACGGAGGGAGAGGGAGAGAGAGGGAGGGAGACAGAGGGCGACAGAGGGAGACAGACAGAGGGAGGGAGTTACCTACCTGCATTCTCCAATAGATATGAAAAAGCACCATTTGGCCACGTACAGTGCATGCTCTCAGTGTGTGTATTGTGCTGCCAGCGCCAGGGGTGAGTAAGCATGTGTCATTTGTCATCACACCCACATGTGGTGTGTCATGCAATGGGGGATGGACATCCACCCTCATGGGAGTAGGACACTGCTGTCAGTGATGTGTTGGCATGCCACTCTCAATATAGTCGCACTTTGTGTATGCCTTCATGCACCCATGGAGTTTTGCTACTTGTAGGATGGTGTACACACCACAATGTCTCTGTCCACTGCTGGGAGGACTCTGCACCCACCCCTCCTGTGTCTGGGCACTGCTGGGAGGACTCTGCACCCACCCCTCCTGTGTCTGGGCACTGCTGAGAGGACTCTGCACCCACCCCTCCTGTGTCTGGGCACTGCTGGGAGTGATAGGCACCCACCCCTCCTATGTCTGGGCACTGCTGGGAGGACTCTGCACCCACCCCTCCTGTGTCTGGGTACTGCTGGGAGGACTCTGCACCCACCCCTCCTGTGTCTGGGCACTGCTGGGAGGACTCTGCACCCACCCCTCCTGTGTCTGGGCACTGCTGGGAATGATATGCACCCACCCCTCCTATGTCTGGGCACTGCTGGGAGGACTCTGCACCCACCCCTCCTGTGTCTGGGCACTGCTGGGAGTGATATGCACCCACCCCTCCTATGTCTGGGCACTGCTGGGAGGACTCTGCACCCACCCCTCCTGTGTCTGGGCACTGCTGGGAGGACTCTGCACCCACCCCTCCTGTGTCTGGGCACTACTGGGAGGACTCTGCAGCCACCCCTCCTGTGTCTGGGCACTGCTGGGAGGACTCTGCACCCACCCCTCCTGTGTCTGGGCACTGCTGGGAGGACTCTGCACCCACCCCTCCTGTGTCTGGGCACTGCTGGGAGTGATAGGCACCCACCCCTCCTATGTCTGGGCACTGCTGGGAGGACTCTGCACCCACCCCTCCTGTGTCTGGGCACTGCTGGGTGTGATAGGCACCCACCCCTCCTATGTCTGGGCACTGCTGGGAGGACTCTGCACCCACCCCTCCTGTGTCTGGGCACTGCTGGGAGGACTCTGCACCCACCCCTCCTGTGCCTGGGCACTGCTGGGAGTGATAGGCACCCACCCCTCCTATGTCTGGGCACTGCTGAGAGGACTCTGCACCCACCCCTCCTGTGTCTGGGCACTGCTGGGAGGACTCTGCACCCACCCCTTCTGTGTCTGGGCACTGCTGGGAGTGATATGCACCCCCCCTCCTATGTCTGGGCACTGCTGGGAGGACTCTGCACCCACCCCTCCTGTGTCTGGGCACTGCTGGGAGGACTCTGCACCCACCCCTCCTATGTCTGGGCACTGCTGGGAGGACTCTGCAGCCACCCCTCCTGTGTCTGGGCACTGCTGGGAGTGATAGGCACCCACCCCTCCTATGTCTGGGCACTGCTGGGAGGACTCTGCACCCACCCCTCCTGTGTCTGGGCACTGCTGGGAGTGATATGCACCCACCTCTCCTATGTCTGGGCACTGCTGGGAGGACTCTGCACCCACCCCTCCTGTGTCTGGGCACTGCTGGGAGGACTCTGCAGCCACCCCTCCTGTGTCTGGGCACTGCTGGGGCTGATGGCCACACACCCCTTTGTGTCTGTCCACTGGCGTGGTACGACCCGTACCCCTACGGCACCCCAACAATAGCGGTACGGCCCGTACCCACGTCCCACAGGCATGGGTACGGGCCGTACCGCCATTGTTCGGGTGACGTAGGGGTGGGCGTGGTACGACCCGTACCCATGCCTTTGGGACGTGGGTACGGGCCGTACCACCATTGTTGGGGTGCTGTAGGGGTACGGCCCGTACCCACGCCTTAAGAGCGTGGGTATGGGTCGTACTACGCCCACCCCGACGGCACCCCAACAATGGCGGTACGGCCCGTACCCATGTCCCACAGGCATGCCTTTGGGACGTGGGTACAGGCCGTACCGCCATTGTTGGGGTGAAGTAGGGGTGGGCGTGGTACGACCCGTACCCACGCTCTTAAGCCGTGGGTACGGGCCGTACCCCTACGGCACCCCAACTATGGCGGTACGGCCCGTACCCACGTCCCAAAGGCATGGGTACGGGCCGTACTGCCATTGTTGGGGTGACGTAGGGGTGGGCGTGGTACGACCCGTACCCATGCTTTTGGGACATGGGTACGGGCCGTGCTGCCATTGTTGGGGTGCCGTAGGGGTACGGCCCATACCCACGCCTTAAGAGCGTGGTTACGGGTCGTACCATGCCCACCCCTACGTCACCCCAACAATGGCAGTACGGCCCATACCCACGTCCCAAAGGCATGGGTACGGACCATACCGCTATTGTTGGGGTGCCGTAGGGGTACGGCCCGTACCCACGCCTTGAGAGCGGGGGTACGGGTCGTACCACGCCCACCCCTACGTCACCCCAACAATGGCGGTACGGCTCGTACCCATGCCTTTGGGACGTGTGTACGGGCCGTACCGCCATTGATGGGGTGACGTAGGGGTGGGCGTGGTACGACCCGTACCCATGCTCTTAAGGCATGGGTACGGTGCGTACCACAATTGTTGTGTTGCCAGTTCGCATCCATGTCGTCTTCCGTTGTGGCAGACGCAGGCCTTGGTGGAGACGCCCCCGCATCCCGAAGTGACCATGCCCTGGGGGTCAAGTATGTACAGGGCATGTATGGTTTTTAACTTGGGTGGGGGTTATGTTTCCTGCCCCTGCCCCCCCCTTTGCCCCTGGGTGTTGTTCTTACCTTCTGCGGCGTCTGCGTCGGTTCCTGTACACCAGGTGGACTGCTATGAGGGCCGGGATTACACGTAGGTTGGGGTCCATGGCTGTCCGACGCATACAGGTGCTCCTTCTGCGCGTCGTCCTGATTTCCCAGCAGTTTTTGTCTGCCGTAAAATATAATCTGTGCGGAGTGACGTGGGCACGGATCGTACTTGCTGGTTCGTGAAACACTGCCTGACTCCGTCCGGGCGTCACGTCCGCGGTGTCCCGGATCCGATTTGTATGTTTTTTTTTGCCGGTCGGTGTTTTTTACGATTCGTACGGAAATGGTGTTTCTGTACGAATCGTACTTGCGGGTTTGTAAGGTGTTTTTCCCGGGTACGGGTCGGACGGAGAAAACGCTCCGTCCGACGATTCGTACCCGGTTTTTCCAGGATCGGAATCGACACCATAGTATCTTGATTGTAACGTGGTTGAAAATACATGATTTGCAAAATTTCAGTAGAATTCCAGAATACATACTGTAAAATCAGTGATACCAAATCATTTATAGCCAAAGTCATAAAGTGCTATTCTTTTAAAGAAAATAATAAACATTTTTCTGTAAAGCATATTGCTTGCAAAACACTTTTAGAGACATTTCCAAGGTTCATATGTGCACTGAATTTACTGACATGAAATGCAATTGCTGAAACTGTCACTACCTACACTGTTGGTGGCTGTGTTATGCATTTTGGTTGTCTATCTTTCCTGTAAATGACTGATATACCTTGTTATTATTAATACACTTTTGGAAAATAGAAGAGGGGGATAATCGTTACACACAGCACCTTATCTTTAGCACTTTGGTATGTTTGCACTTTAACAGACTACCTACTAACATAATAGCATAGTACTTGATTTTAGGTTAATAAATATGTAATATGTAAGGTAGAAATTAACAATTGTGATTGACCTCTATCAGTCACTTACAGGAAATATAGACAACCAAAAGGCATAAAACTATATATATAATCAAAATATCCAGTGGCAGTAGTTAGGACAACGTTTCAATAGGAAAATATGTTTTGCTTTGCTATTAAACTTGGCACCGTTTGACAAATCTTCACAAATATTTCCACCAAAAAGTTCATCCACCTCAGCTTCTTCCTGGAAAGTTTCAGGGTGGTTTCTCAAGCGGAGTCCAGAAAAAGGAGGGACCCAAAGCACATCTTTTCCATTAATTTTTCCATAGGAAAATTAGACACAGCTGTAGTCTAAACAGCTGACTAGAATTGCACTACATTTGGCAGAAAGCTAGATCTTGGTATGGAAAATGTGCTTTTTTATCATTTATTTGAAAAATTAAGGTTTAAAATGTATCTAGATATCATTCTGCGGACGATTCGCAGAGCCAAGAGATCTCTAGATAACATTAGATTGGCTACCACCGCATCAAGAATGATGTGGCGGCAGCCATTTTAGGACTTGAAGCCTCAGGTCCCTGTCCTAGTAAAATGTTTTAAAACACATTTATAGGGAAACAGGGTATTGATACCAAAGACATGACTATGAGAAGGATCCATGGCCCACAATAAAAACAATGGCTGTCTCACACTTTCTTAAAACCCACAGAGGGTGGGATAGGGATGGAGGTGTCTCAGATATATTTTTTGCGGGTGGAGTGGGGTGCATACCCACTCGTTTTGAGACTTCCAGAGGCCCTTGGGCCCCTCCACCTGGTGTGGTTTGTAAAAAATGAGAGAACTGGGCATCTGGCCTCTCTCCTTGAGTTTTGATAAGGCCCCAGGGAGGTCATCCTCCGGGGCCATAATTGACATTAAGAGGAGAGGGTAGGCTATGAGGCCCCAGGGACCCATCCACTGGGGCAATTATCAATTTCAAGAAAGGGGTGCAGCTCCCTTCCTGAGCCACAGAAGATCCCCGGCGCAATCCACTCCAGGGGCTGTTGACAATTTGAAGGGAGAAGGGCCAGTAGCCCTGGGGACCCTATCCAGAGATCACTAATAACATCCTGGGGCCTATATTCCTGAGCATTGAGTGCCCCATTAGATTTATACAAGGGGTGGCAAGAGCATTGGAGTCCATGGTTTACCATTTCATGCCTGGGAAACCCCCTCTCTGAGTTGTGAAGGACCTGCAAGGGATGCTGGTGTGCATGGGTTAGGAGGACCATGAGGCATCCTACAGGTGTGAATCAAAGGATCAGAGAATGGTGGCCTCCTCCCCTGTCTGCAGCGGCCCTGCTCTGTTGAACCCTCAAATAGAGCTGCCCCCACTGCAGCAGCGGGGCTAAGTGAGATGATCGCCATGACTCTGGAAGTGGTGGATTGTGACTGGACATTGGGACATTATGGCCTTGGCAGTGAGAGGAATAGTGGAGGACCATGGACCACGTGACACCCTGGCAAACTCTGCACCATTGGCCTTGGCTTCCCCAATCTCCATGGTGGGAACAAGTGAGAAGTGGCGCAATAAGGACAGAGGCAACCGTGTGCAGTACTGTCCCATGTAACTGAGGCATGGTGGAACTAGCTGCAAGGTGAGGCTCAAGGAGGAATAAATGCAACACCATTACTTGGCTCCCCACACACTAAGAGGGTTTCCTTCCTGGGACTGGTGGACCAAAAGTCCCACTTTATCAGGAGCGAGGTGCGAATAACAGACTGAGCAGATCCTCCCACCCAGAATCGCAGCCTAGTGCATAACAGATAATCTTCCCTCCATGCTGCTCAGAAACTGAACATGAGGCCAGAAGTACCTAAACCAACAGCCCCACTTCGGTCTAATCAGGGAATTGTGGGCCTAAGTAAGAACACACATACCTTCACAGTGGAAGATACCTTGCAGGACCACTCATCCAAATTTCATACCTTTTTCAAGGCAATCTGTGACCTACAGGTGGTCCCAGAACCCAAACTGGATGCTCTGGCCCTGGATGTGGGGGCTACTCTGTGTAGACCACAAGAAATTAAAAGGTTGGGTGGAAACCCTGGAAGTACCTGTAGTGGTGCTGCATCCAAGAGTGAAAAACCTGGGCTTAACAGTACACAATCTACAAGTGAAAATATGGTTTCTGAGATGGAAGGCAGAAAATGCTGAAGTGCACTCCTGCTGTAACAATATACAGACAGTGGGACTCCCGGAGGGTGCTGAAAACCCCTGCATGGACTTATTTCTGAAAAACTAGCTGGCCACTAATGGTTTGGAAGGTAAATCCTCTATATTTCTTTCAGTTGAAAAGGCACACAGGGTCCCTGGCATGCCATTACAACTGGTCTCCCCCGTCTGATCATTATAGAGATCACATCATACAGGCTGCTAGGTTCAGGAGACCCTAGACAATCGAAAACAGCTGTGTCAACCTTTTCCCAGACTACACTGCTGAAGTCCAAAAGCAACGCAAATTGTGCTTAGAAATCAAGTCCTACCTCAGACAACTGAACCTCAGTTATGCTTTATTGTACTAGGCAAAACTAAAAATCATAGACAGTGGCACAACAAGGTTTTTTATGCCAACGAGGAAGGCATGGGAATGGCTGGAGATGTATGGGATCCCTATGCCTCCTAACACCAGGAGAACAGACAGCTGGATAGAGAAGTGCCCCAAACTCAAGAGGAAATGAGCATGGCAGAGCTTCCCCTCAAAAGAACAGGCCGTCAGAGAACAAGCCATAACAGTGGCAGAGCTGGAGCCCCATGCTAGCTATTCAGGAGGATTTCTTCTCTAGCCTCTGAACCACACATTGATCCAGAGGATGACCTGTTAACAGACACCACACTGGATCTGAGGGGCGACCGGACATTACCCCAATGACTACTGACAACCTCATATGAACACAGCTGCTGTCACAGGCTTGGGGAAAATACCAGTTCATGAGAGGGGGCAGCCACTTTATAGAATGCCTAAATAGAACATTAAACGCGCCCTTCAATATTTTCCAGAACATCATAAAGTAGCTACACATAGAAGACGAGGGAATATCATGAGACGATGCAGTGATGCTCAGCACACCACCCTGGGCAACACTGTCCAACATTGATGACACCTGATGACATTGGATACGTTCAGTTTCCTCCACTGGAATGTCACACATTAAAAGATACTGCACACGCTTCTACCACAAATGTAGACACACACATTTTGCCTTTTTACAGGACACCCACCTTATGCAAGAGCTCATGAAACTCTATAAGAGACAGCGGGGCATAGTGCTGGTCACCTCCTACTCGAAGTTCTCCAGGGGGATCCTGATCCGGATAAGCTCCAGGGGTACCCTTTTGAATATATGGTGGTGGAAGGAGCACTGAAGTGTGCCCTGCTATCACTAGTTGTGCTTTATGCCCCAAAACAGAATTAGCGGCGTTCCTGGAGGGTTTACCCCGGACCTCTTTCGTTACACCAGGGCACCCTGCATATGAGCATGGGACTTCAACAGTGCACCTGACACAGTGTGAGACAGAACAAATCCCCCCTGCTTGATACCAATATGATGGTGGCCTCCAGGTCTCTATCTCAATGGGTGCCACACACCCAAGTGATGGAGCAGTAGCTGGCACTTTATCCAGAGGACAGAGCCTACTCACACTATTTTGGGAGTACGTGCCCTTCACACTAGAATCAACCTATTTTACTGTAACTCAGAAGTACAGTGGAGAGTGAGATCACCTGGGGCACCTCCGTGTGCACCTATACACACATTGCACCTCAACACAAAGTCTCTGAAAGAACCCAGGCTTTCTGAGGTTATAAGAGAATACATTGCTTAATACTTTGCTAAGAACAAGGGCACAGCATAGTGCCTTTCAATAGAATGGGGTGCCTTTAAGATGGTTATCAAGAGCTTCTGACTCAAGACCAGGGAATGGGAAAACAGGAATTGGTGAGGGAACTGACCTCTGTAGAGAATACCATCAGGGACATCGAGCTGAGAGATACACAGGACGTGGACTGTGTGTGAGAGTTTAGTGACCTCAGGAGAACAATCAGGGAGCTCATGGATAAATTAAGCCACATCGACTAAAACTTACATCGACCGGCTAACTTATCTATAGGGCCTTGACTGAGAAGGGCCGATCTCCATAGAGGAGATGAAGCAGGCACTCAAACAAATGGCCAGGGGCAAAACACTGGGCAAAGATGGCCTTTCCGTTGAATTTTATGCTGCATATGCCTTACAACTAGGACCACGGTTATTAGCAGTACTTGAGGCATTTAAAGCTAAAGGATTGTTACCCACCTTCATGAGAGAGGCATCATTAGTGGTCCACCCTAAACCCGGGAGAGATCCCTTGGAAATTGGGTCATATTGCCCCCTATCCTTACTGGGGTGGGCAGAATTTGTAGAATTTGATTCTGCAGAATTCCATTAAAATGTCATATGGGAGTAGTTAGGGCTCACAGTTGTAACTCTCTAACTTGCTCCCTGCCACTCCTGGCATTTCATTTGTGGCCCTTGGCCTCAGATGAGGAAAAAGTTGTGCCCCCTGTGGCCAGGGGTGCAAAGGAAGTACCAGGAGTGGCAGGGAACAAGCTAGAGGACACTGCTGCGACCCTTGACTACTCCCCAATGACATCCAGGAGAAATAGCCCCGCTAAATACCAAATGCCCTTACAGTGCATATCCGTCGCTGTCCTTACATACTCTGCAGTGATCACTGCAGGTTATGGAGGGGCGCTGAGGGGTATATACTGTAAGTGCATTTGATATTTGCCACTGCTGTGCTTACCCCTCAGGGTTCTTACATACTCAGAGTATTTAAGCCCTATATCCTCTGAGTATGTAAGGATGCCGAAGGGTATGCACAGCAGTACAATCACAGTGTTTCTTAAACAGGGCCAGAAGATGGCACTGTCCCTCTATGTTTAAAAATCACTGCAGATTAAAGTTTAATCTAAAGTGTTTTTTAAACATAGAGGGGCTGTTCCATCCTCCAATCCTTTTTAAATCCATGCAGAGCTGATTAACTCCTCCAGCCAGGCAGTGGAATTTATAGGTAAATCCTCATTACCAGAATAAAGCCGAATTACTAAATTCCTCTAATTCAGATGGGGGAAATAAAAATGTTATCCACCTCAAATCCTTAATAAACTTGGACTGCAAGGTGCTGGGAAAGTTCTGGCACACCCGCTGATACTCATTGTACACCTCCTGAAACATAAAGACCAAAATGGCTTCATACCAAGGCATAATACTTTCCTCAACCTCAGGAAGCTCTTCATTGTCATTGATTGGGCTAGTGAGGGTGGACATGAACATTGGGTGTCCTCCTTGGATATCAAGAAGGTCTTCAAAACACTAAGCTGGCCTTTCTTAATGGAAATGCTGCGAAAAATGAAGACAGGTCTGGAGTTCTGCCTTCTCTACATATGACCATTACCTTGAGTCAGGCAGGAAGGGAGGGAGGTCTCTCACTGGTTACCTATTGAGAAAGGAACCATACAGTGTTGCTTGCTCTCCCTGCTACTTTGCACATTGGCAATGGAACCCCTGGCTTGCTTCCTTTATTCTCTGCCCCCCAATTGGGGACTGGAGATCATGAACCACTGACATGTATCATCACTGTATATTGGTAATACCTTAATATATTTCCTAAATGACCGTACCAACCTGCCACATTTGATGACTTCAATAAATGATTTTGGCACTGTATCAGACCTTTGTATCAACTGTTTGAAGTCGTGTCTGTTCCTCCTCATATCCCTGATGGAAGCACATGCATACTTGATACCGGCAGTCAAGATGCAATTGCGATTCAATTCCGTTAACTACGCGGGGGGGTCCACATTTATCATGAAAAACATGATCTATTGGATGGTAACCTCTGTTGGGCAGTAGCAATGGTGCAGCGCTCAGTTCCCTTTTGGTGCTCCTTGTCTCTGTCACCAGGCATAGAATAGCCATCTCTTAAATGTTGATCATCCCTCATTTGTTATACTTCTTTGCAGCTCTCCCAGTGCTAATCCGCTGATATTTTTTCAGAGGCTTGTATTCCTTGTTGACAACATTGATATGGGGCACAGGTAGGCATAGGGTGTCCCTAGAGAAACCCTATGCACTGCCGATGAGGGGGTTTGGACCCCAGCTGTACTGTGTTGCAGCCCAGCTCCAATGACCAATGAGAGGACTGGCCAATGACAGTAACCCTGAGAGTGTTGACTTTCTGTCTCAATTATGTGGTTTTGACATCTTATGGTAGCTCATGTCTTGAGGGAAGGGTAACGTGACTAACAATGCTCTCATGATAGTTGCAAAATGGACCTGGAGTTTGTACAGCAGAAGCAGGGTAAACAGGCACTGGATTGCTTGAAACTACCTTTTAACCTATGCAAAACCATGACACATGCTCATGGTAGGAAGCAGGGATACTCACCTGGGGAGACCTGTTCACTGAGGGCCAGTGGATCACCTACAATGACTTTTGACCTCAGCAAGACATGGGATCACGCAGCATCCTATTACATCCTGTGCTGCAGACTCGACAACAATTAATTTGGGACACAACACATAAATAATCAATGGATTCTATGGGGCTGCAGGTGCTAATTGCACACGGTAATCACCACAGAGCCATTACTGTGCTTTACAAAGCTATGTTGCAGATGGAAGATACCTCGATGTCCCAGCTGCAGCAATAGTGGACAGACCATTTACACTGAAAGAGTACAGATAGCACATGGAGAAATATCCCGGAAGAATCAAAACGGTTTCCAGGAATGCAATACGGACAGTCACACAATTCTCCTACATACATCATCGCTTCTTGGCCTTTTGGCTAAGATCACAAATTGCAGCTCGCTGGCTGGACGGCTGGCTGGAAGGCTGGCTGATTGCCTTGCTGGCTGGCTGCAGAGTTAAGTAGGCTGGCTGGCTAAGTCAGCTGGCTATGCAGGCTGGCTAGGCTGACTGGCCAGGCTGACTGGCTAGGCTGATGAGCCAGGCTGAAAGGCGGAGCTGAAAGGCTAAGCAGACTGGCTAGGTTGTCTGACTAGGCCTACACTGACCGGCTAGGCTGACCGGCTAGGCTGACAGGCTAGGCTGACTGTTTGGTGGTTTGCACAGTTGGCTAGGCTAGTTGGCTAGGCTGGTTGGCTAGGCTGGTTGGCTAGGCCAGAAGATAAGGCTGGCTAGCACGGCTGGCTAGCTTGGCTGACTCGCTGAGGGGATGACGGATAGATAGAAGAAAGAAAATCTGTTCTTATGAACCCCAATTTATATTGTCTCAGGGGATTTCAATATGTTCCTCTCAGGGCGCGTCGACAAGGACCAGCCAGCGGAAGACCAACTGTTAGCATGAGGGGTTCCACTCCAGGAAGAGTGCAAGTGAGGCAAACAAACTAGGACATCCAAAGATCTCTTAAAGTAATTATAAAGTCTGTGCCTGGTAGCAGTAAATGATCGATTTGCGGGAGATCTCCCGCAAGCATCAACTTTTCATAATGCTTTAGCAAACACTGCAATAGTCTATACTTTCTCATCATCATCACTGATTAAAACAGTTAAAGATTTTAGGATTGGAAGGTTAGATCATAGCGACAATTTACTGCAAGAGCTTGCACTCGCCGCACATGGAGCAGCACTTACCCATCCAACTGAGGATCCATGTATAATGGTCATATCGAATTATAAGAGAATCAAAGGCAAAACAAGCAACCCGGAAAAGCTTTTGGAAGAGGCAAAAACTCAGTGGGAGGAAAGAAAGCCGCCGAATGACAACATTTTGATTGGCTGGGAAAACCTTACTAAAAGTCTTGGTTCGGCTAAATTTAAAACAAAATCGACAAGTGCAACTGCAAGGCTAAAGGCTCAACAGGAAACACTCTTCAGGCCGTCCAGCAAGCAAAGAATTCATCTGTCGACAACTAAAATCGCCGAACTAAGGAGAATAAAGAGTGAAATAAATAGAGCAATTTGCAGTCTCTGCCAAATGGGCCTAGGTAACAACATACAGATGGAATTAAGGAGGCTAAAGTCTAGCAAGAAGAACATTTTCTAGCAAGCAAAACACGAAAACTCTAACAAGGTCTGGGAAAAATTACTATATGATGCTAAAGCTAGCAACAGTGCCAGCTTTTGGCATACAGTGAACAGCATAGAGAATCCAAGGGCACTCAGAATCAACTCTCACATGACTGAAGAAGCTTGGGCAAAGTATCTATGGCACCACTTCAAGAAGGAAGAAGATGCCATCAAACAAGATGCCATCAAACAAGATGCCGTGGTTCACCGATGCGACCTGCCAGCCCAAGAACAGCAAGTTTTTGAAATCTACTAAGGTGCCGATCACGATCCGGTAAAAAAATTGCCCGTCCGACTCGGATCCGGTCTTTTTACCGTACGAATCGTACAAGTGCCGTACAAACTGGCAATCACGATTCGCATGGTAAAAAGCCCATACGAGTCGCATTGGGAATAATTCCCCACACGTCCTCAGGTCGGAAAATGTGTCCGACACCTCCCCGGACGATTTACCGTACAAACGTGAAAAGTGCAGTCCGACCGCGCAAGTACGATCCATCCCGTGCATCCGATGTCACAACCGTATGGAAAAAACACCGTCCGCACCGTACTCCCATTGCAACCATGGATACATGTGCCCGCATACGCGCTGTACCCCCCCAGCCCCCGTGAGTACGCGCCGTACCCCCCCAGCCCCCGTGAGTACGTGCCGTACCCCCGTGTATGTACACCCCTGTACGTGTCGAACGCCCCGTGTATGTACACCCCTGTACGTGTCGAACCCCCCCGTGTATGTACACCCCTGTACGTGTCGAACCCCCCGTGTATGTACACCCCTGTACGTTCGAGTCGTACCCCCACCCGTGTATGTACGGTGCGTACCCCCAGCGCTTAGCTGGGGGTACGGGGGTACGCACCGTACATACACGGGTGGGGGTACGACTCGAACGTACAGGGGTGTACATACACGGGGGGTTCGACACGTACAGGGGTGTACATACACGGGGGGGTTCGACACGTACAGGGGTGTACATACACGGGGGTTCGACACGTACAGGGGTGTACATACACGGGGGGGTTCGACACGTACAGGGGTGTACATACACGGGGGTTCGACACGTACAGGGGTGTACATACACGGGGGGGTTCGACACGTACAGGGGTGTACATACACGGGGGTTCGACACGTACAGGGGTGTACATACACGGGGGGTTCGACACGTACAGGGGTGTACATACACGGGGGGGTTCGACACGTACAGGGGTGTACATACACGGGGGTTCGACACGTACAGGGGTGTACATACACGGGGGGGTTCGACACGTACAGGGGTGTACATACACGGGGGTTCGACACGTACAGGGGTGTACATACACGGGGGGTTCGATATGTACAGGGGTGTACATACATGGGGGTTCGACACATACAGGGGTGTACATACACGGGGGTACGGCACGTAGTCACGGGGGCTGGGGGGGTACGGGGCTAGTCACGGGGGCTGGGGGGGTACGGCGCGTAGTCACGGGGGCTAGGGGGGTATGGCACGTACTCACGGGGGCTGGGGGGGTACGGCGCGTAGTCACGGGGGATGGGGGGGGTACGGCGCGTACTCACGGGGGCTGGGGGGGTACGGCGCGTACCGGGCCCCCTATTCTGGTCGTTTTGCGGCGTACTTCGCTTTTCCGGCACTTTTTGAATGCCGTAAAAATATTGCCGTCTGGACTGCTGTCGGTTCGAATCGTACTTCCTGGGTCGTGAAACGCTGCCCGACAGCGTCCCGACGTCACGTCGGGGCATTCCCGGATCACATTCGTATGTATATTTTCGTCGGACGGTGTTTTTTACGATTCGTACGGAAATGGTGTTTCCGTGCGAATCGTACTTCCATGTTTGTAAAGTTTTACGACCGGGTACGAGTCGGACGGAGAAAACGCTCCGACCGACGGTTCGTACCCGGATTTTCCAGGATCGTAATCGGCACCTAAGTTTTCACAACTAAACAGATCAAGAACAGAAGCACGAAAGGCAGAATTGAGGGTGCGCCTGGTCCAAAAGGTATTCCTCCTATTTTATACAAGCAGGATCCGAACTACTGGGCCGAAGCATTATTATGGAAGTTGAAAGAATTCCAGATTCCTGGAAGGGATCAATTATTTCGCTGATCTTTAAGAAAGGTAGTAAGAATGAAGCAAAGAATTACAGGCTCATTGCATTAATTGACATCACTGCCTAATTTTATGCAGGCCTCTTACTGGAAGAACTCACAGAGTGGGCATTGGAAAAAGCCATAATCCCCATCAACCAAACGGGATTTAAAAAATGTATGGGGACAACAACAAATATCCTTGCCCTTTCACTCTCAATAGACGCTACCAAAAACATCAACAAGCCATTATTTGTCTGCTTCATAGACTACACAGCTGCCTTTGACTGCATTGACAGAAACTCTGGGCAAAATTATCTGGCTGGGAAATAGCCCCAAACCTCCTAAATCAATTAAATCTGCTCCACTCCAACACATGGGTTCAAATAAAACTGGGGGAAGGCGATTGCCTATCGAGAAAAATACCGACTACCATGGGGCTAAAGCAGGGTTGTGCCCTGGCCCCAACCCTGTTTTATCTTTTCATGTCAGATCTCACAACAGAGCTAGATAACTATAACCATCATGCCCCAAATGTGGGTGGTTTTACTCTTTCGAACTTACTATACGTCAATGACCTAATATTAATCAGTTGTACTCCAATCGGCCCACAGCATCTCATAAACACCACAAACAACTTTCCAAACAAAAATGGGATAAGCATAAATCTAGATAAATCCAAAGTGATGGTATAAACCAGAGAAGTAACAAATATCAGTATTGATGGGGGCTGGGGGGCGCCGGCTCGAGATGATTAAAGAATAAAAATATCTTGGCATAATCTTCAACAGGAAAGGCACGTCGCATTAAAAATATCAAACACAAAATAACTTGTCCCAGCCTCACCCCTCTACCACAGGTGCTTTGAGCGAGGCTTCTACCAACTATCACATATGGCAGCTAATGCCTGAGAGGGATAGACGAGGGCACTCTGTATAAAGTGGTGTCCAAGGCCATGAGAATAATAAGGTTAGAGTTTGGCCTCCAAAAGCAACAAATAGCACAAAAGGGTGCCTACGTTAAATGCTGGCACAAAATAAAGGGAGCCGAGATTAGACCATTGTACTCATATTTATGGAAGGAGCTCTAACAGAAAAAAAGACAGTCCCGCCATGGCCTACCTTCAATTAGCATTATGGGGCTGATTCCGATCCTGGAAAAACCGGGAACGAATCGTCGGATGGAGCGTTTTCCCCGTCCGACTCGTACCCGGGAAAACCACCTTACAAACCCGCAAGTACGATTCGTACGGAAACACCATTTCCGTACGAATCGTAAAAGACACCGACCGGCTAAAATATACCCACAATTCCGATCAGGGACACCGCGTACCCGACATTCGCACGGAGTCAGGCAGCATTTTACGGACCAGCAAGTACGATTCGTACCCACAGCACTTCGCACGGCAATATTTTTACGGGACCCAAAAAGTGCCGGAAAAGCTAAGTACGCCACGATGCACGGCGAAAAGGGGGCCCGGTACGCACCGTACCCCCATCCCTACACGGCCGCACCATACCCCCACCCCCTTATGTATGGTGCGTACCCCCACCCCCCGTAGGTACGGAGTGTACCCCCACCCCACCCCGTAGGTACGGAGCGTACCCCCACCCCACCCCGTAGGTACGGAGCGTACCCCCACCGCGCTGGGGGTATGCTCCGTACTTGGGGGTTGGGCTGGGGGGGTGTTCGGCGCGTATGCGGCCACATGTTTGGACGTCTCCATGGTTGGTATGAGAGTTCGCTCCGTACAGTGTTTTTTCCAATACGGTTGTGAATTCGGATGGACGTGACGGATCGTACTTGCGCGCTCAGACTTTAGTTTCCCGATTCGTACGTAAAACTGTCCGGGGACGTGTCGGACACTTTTTCCGACCCGAGGACGTGTCGGGGAATTTTCCCAATGCGATTCGTATATGGATTTTTTAACATACGAATCGTACTTGCTAGTTTGTACAGGACTTGTACGATTCGTACGTTAAAAAATCCGGATACGATTCGTACGGGGAATATTTTTAACAGATCGGAATCGGCACCAATGTAGTCTTTCTTTACAGGATCTTTGGGAAACCGTTGGGTCTCATAAAAGTTTCAAGGAACTAGTAAATAAATCAGTAAAAATACTGTCCCTTGGAGAAAACAAAGCCGCACTAAAGTCCCATGGCTGGTTTGTTATTCAGAGCTATTCCAGGTGCTTGCCACAAACATACTTGGTATAGGTTTTTCGAGAGCTGTGAAGGAAAGATTCCTGCATCTGGGACTGGAAATTCTACCAGCGATGTGGCACCTTCCACCATGGAAACGGTCAGATACAATAACACAGAGTAGATTATGTGGTGAAACAAAAGAAAATTTCCTACATTTACTGTGCATCTGCAAGGTTTTATACAAGGAACGAAGATCATTACTAAAACCGGCCCTGAATGAAAGACAGATTCGAACAAGCAGACAGGCAGTGAAAGCTTGCTTTGCAGGAGGAGATATCCAGTTAGCCTGCAGCACGGTCCGCTACATGAGCACAGCAGGAAAAAAGCCAAATCCAGCAGTAAACTAATTTACTGGACATAAACCTGCGATTGTCGCTTATTTAGAACAAGTTGGAAAAGGTTTTAATTGTAAAAGTCTAAATAAATTTTAACCTCCACGATGAAATCTTTTTTTATAACAGAGATATTGTGGCATTTATTGTTTAAAACTATTGTGTTTTTTAGCTTGTTAACACGGTTTTACGAACTTGGGGTTATATACCATGGCATGAGTTGTCTAAAATTACTGAGCTATTTTTATACTTATTGACACGGTTTTACGAATTTGTGAATTTTTTTTAGCACGGTTGTAACTTTGCAATGGTTTTAAGTAATCTGGCAAATAAAGTAAATATAAAAAAATACATACATCATGCATACCTGACCCCCAAGTGCATAAAACAAATGTATCACTGCGCAACAGATTATTGTACGCATTATACAGCACCAGAGGCATACTTCCTCCATATGGTTTGGCAGTGTGCAGGTCTCACTAGCTTCTGGGAGTTCTGCAAATGGGTGGAAATAGGCAGGTTGCGCTTCTCACTCTGATTTCTAGCAGACAGAGCTTGTTCCATGCTGAAAAATAATTGCAAACATCAGCACGCTGTGGACCAGAGGGCGCGCCTTCCTGAGTTGATTTTGCTGCCGCTCAAGTAGATTTTCTACTCAAGCTGCAGCTTTCTGACCATGAATGGTCGTGATCAACCACAACCATCACATTGGGGAAATCTTACCTGGTGACCTTCTAGCCATCGATAATCATGTAGGCCGTTGGTGAGCCGTGTGTAAGAAAAAACCTTGCTACCTGGAAGTTTGTGGAATTTGGCCAGAACTCCCTGTTACATGCATAACACAGAGGTGCCGATCACGATCCGGTAAAAAAATTCCCCGTCCGACTCGTATCCGGTCTTTTTACAGTACGAATCGTACAAGTGCCGTACAAACTGGCAATCACGATTCGCATGGTAAAAAGTCCATACGACCCGCCTTGGGAATTATTCCCCACACGTCCTCGGGTCGGAAAATGTGTCCGACACGTCCTCGGACGATTTACCGTACAAATGTGAAAAGTGAAGTCCGACCGAGCAATCACGATCCAACCCGTGCGTCCAATCTTACAACCGTATGGTAAAAACACCGTCCGCACCGAACTCCCATACCAACCATGGAGACATGTGCCCGCATACGCGCCCAACACTCCCCCCAGCACCCATACGTTCGAGTCGTACTCCCCGTGTATGTACACCCCCCCCTGTATGTACACCCGTGTATGTGTCGAACCCCCACCCGTGTATGTACACCCCTGTACGTTCGAGTCGTACCCCCACCCGTGTACGTGTCGTACCCCCGTGTATGTACACCCATGTACGTTCGAGTCGTACCCCCACCCGTGTACGTGTCGTACCACCGTGTATGCACACCCGTGTACGTTCGAGTCGTACCCCCACCCGTGTACGTGTCGTACCACCGTGTATGTACACCCCTGTACGTTCGAGTCGTACCCCACCCGTGTACGTGTCGTACCACCGTGTATGTACACCCCTGTATGTTAGAGTCGCACCCCCACCCGTGTACGTGTCGTACCACCGTGTATGTACACCCCAGTACATTTGAGTCCTACCCCCACCCGTGTACGTGTCGTACCACCGTGTATGTACACCCCTGTACGTTCGAGTCGTACCCCCACCCGTGTACGTGTCGTACCACCGTGTATGTACACCCCTGTACGTTCGAGTCGTACCCCTACCCGTGTACGTGTCGTACCACCGTGTATGTACACCCCTGTACGTTGGAGTCCTACCCCCACCCGTGTACGTGTCGTACCACTGTGTATGTACACCCCTGTATGTTAGAGTCGTACCCCCACCCGTGTACGTGTCGTACCACCATGTATGTACACCCCTGTACGTTAGAGTCGCACCCCCACCCGTGTACGTGTCGTACCACCGTGTATGCACACCCCTGTACGTTCGAGTCGTACCCCCACCCATGTACGTGTCGTACCACCGTGTATGTACACCCCTGTACGTTCGAGTCGTACCCCCACCCGTGTACGTGTCGTACCACCGTGTATGTACACCCCTGTACGTTCGAGTCGTACCCCCACCCGTGTACGTGTCGTACCACCGTGTATGTACGCCCCTGTACGTTAGAGTCGCACCCCCACCCGTGTACGTGTCGTACCACCGTGTATGTACACCCCTGTACGTTCGAGTCGTACCCCCACCCGTGTACGTGTCGTACCACCGTGTATGTACACCCCTGTACGTTAGAGTCACACCCCCACCCGTGTACGTGTCGTACCACCGTGTATGTACACCCCTGTATGTTCGAGTCGTACCCCCACCCGTGTACATGTCGTACCACCGTGTATGTACACCCCTGTATGTTCGAGTCCTACCCCCACCCGTGTACGTGTCGTACCACCGTGTATGTACACCCCTGTACGTTCGAGTCGTACCCCCACCCGTGTACGTGTCGTACCACCGTGTATGTACACCCCTGTACGTTAGAGTCGCACCCCCACCCGTGTACGTGTCGTACCACCGTGTATGTACACCCCTGTACGTTAGAGTCGCACCCCCACCCGTGTACGTGTCGTACCACCGTGTATGTACACCCCTGTACGTTCGAGTCATACCCCCACCCGTGTACGTGTCGTACCACCGTGTATGTACACCCCTGTACGTTCGAGTCGTACCCCCACCCGTGTACGTGTCGTACCACCGTGTATGTACACCCCTGTACGGTCGAGTTGTACCCCCACCCGTGTACGTGTCGTACCACCGTGTACCTACACCCGTGTACGTCAGAGTCGTACCCCCACCCGCGTATGCATGTAGCGAACCCCCACCACAACATCCTAAGGACGGAGCGCACCCCAGGCCCCAACATCACAACCGAATGTACGACTCGTACCAAGCCACACACAGCACTGTACAACAAAATGGGCCATGTACACACCGTATACACACCAAAAAACGCACGTACACAAACAGGACAAACCAAAACGACACAAGAATACACCCTTCGAATGGCACAAAGCCACAAAACATGTCCAACAACTACCAAAACAACACATTCACTGACCTGCAACTGCCAAAAACAAACAAAGGCCCAAAACACCACCACTCCTTATGACACACCCACCCAAAGTTCAAACACAGCCACACCCACCAATGGACCAATAAAAAGGGACCACACACACAAACCATGAGCCTTTGCAACAGACTCACTGCTGCCAGACCCCACAGACAACCTACAGCACCATACTAGAAGCTTCACCACACCTCACACTTGCACACCTTCACACACACACCATCACAAACACCCCCACATCACATTCACACACACACCCAAACAACCACACCCACACACCCACAACCATCCACACCCCCCCCCACCATCCACACCCACACCCCTCACCATGCCCACTAACAAGAATCCAAAGTTCAGTAGCCGAGAGTTGGAGGTCCTTGTCGATGAAATCCTCAGAGTTGAGCCACACCTCTTTGGAACATTGGTCAGACAGACCAGCATTTCTGAAAAAGCAGCCATGTGGCAGACCATCGTCGATGCTGTGAATGCTGTTGCGGACACCAGAAGGACCAGGCATGAATGCCAAGCCAGGTGGTACGATCTGTGGAGGAGGGTCAGAGCCAAAATGACCGACGACCACAACCAGGCCAACGTCACTGGAGGAGGGCCGCCCCGCAGACGCGTACAATACCATCCCTGGGAGGAGAGGGTGATGGCCATACTGCCGGTGGTGGCAGTGGAGGGAATAGAAGGACTCCGAAACCCGGGTGAGTACACAAACAACTCACCTCACATGGGGGGAATGTCATCCACAACCAAACTCACAAACAGGCACGCAACCACCCCAAGCTATCGCATGACTCAACCACACTCCATGAACATGCACATGCCACTGGCGCCACCATGCCCCATGCACCCAGCTGGACAATGTCAAGTCACAGGCCACAGAAAACACCAACACATGACACAGTAAGCCACATGGCGGGAGTGTGGGCCCAAAAAAGTACATAGTGCAAATCAGAAGCAGACAACAATGCCCTCTGCCCATATGGCCTAGGTCACAGCCAGACAAACAGTGTGTCCCCACACAGGAAAGACTCGCCAGCAAATGGCGGACGCCTTGCATCAACACATGGGGGTGACGGCACCTTCTTGCACATGACAGCAGCCAATGAACAGCCAACACTGTGAAAGAGTGGCAGCACACACCACCACAGCAGCAGCGCAGACACAGACACTACACCCAATGGGTGCCTGGAGATCACAAACAAACTCACATCAACAATCCAAGGGCCATTCAAAGATCTGCTAACAGTGTGTGCCCAGGAAGCTGGGCTCAGGTGACAGAGGGTGACACACAGAGGGAGGGAGAGGGGGACAGAGAGGGAGGGAGACAGAGGTGGACACAGGGAGACAGACAGAGGGAGGGAGGAGGGTGACAGAGGGAGGGAGAAAGGGAGACAGAGGGAGACGGTTGACAGAGGGAGACGGACAGAGGGAGGAGGCTGACAGAGGGAGGGAGAAAGGGAGACGGACAGAGGGAGGAGGTTGACAGAGGGAGGGAGAAAGGGAGACAGAGGGAGACGGACAGAGGGAGGAGGCTGACAGAGGGAGGGAGAAAGGGAGACGGACAGAGGGAGGGAGAAAGGGAGACGGACAGAGGGAGGAGGTTGACAGAGGGAGGGAGAAAGGGAGACAGAGGGAGACGGACAGAGGGAGGAGGCTGACAGAGGGAGGGAGAAAGGGAGACGGACAGAGGGAGGAGGTTGACAGAGGGAGGGAGAAAGGGAGACGGACAGAGGGAGGAGGTTGACAGAGGGAGGGAGAAAAGGAGACAGAGGGAGACGGACAGAGGGAGGAGGCTGACACACGGAGGGAGGGAGAGGGGGACAGAGAGGGAGCGAGAAAGGGACACACGGGGAGAGCAAATCAGCCTTGTGGGGTGTGGGAATGTCTGCTACTCAGCAGGTAGACTGCGTGCATGTAGACAAGGGTGGCCAGTGCCAGAACCCCCCCTCTCCTCCATGGCAAAACACAGGGCCATGTCACAACCTGTGCACGAGCACAACGACAGCCACCTGCATTATCTAAGTGTGTGGAACCACTCCATGTGCCCACGTACACTGCAACACGGAAGGCGCCAATGCATGGCTCGCCACACCTGCCCACTCCACTGCTGACTGCAGTCACAATTGACGCAGCAACTAAGACTGTGCCACACATAGGTAAAGTCGCAAAAGCTGTGGCCAAGGGACCTACCCATGTACAAGTGCACTGTGAGTGGAATGCAAGACATATCCAAATTCACAGAGGAAATGTGCCAACTTAGAAACCAATGAAACATGGATGTTGCATGGAACAAAATTAACATTGTCTCTCTCACACACAGGTCAACGTCGTGGATCACCCCCCAACACTGGGGGGGAAGACTCACAGGACCCGGCTCTGCGGGAGGCCGATCCCACCGGCAGCGACGACTCACACCACTCTGTGGACGACCCCGACCAAGCTGGCCCCTCTGGTGTCCAACGACCTGCAGCACCTGCGTCAGGTACAACGGGGCCAACCACCACCCCCACTCCTGCCACATCCCAGGAGACACCCAGGATCCCTGCCCCACCACCACAAAGCAGCCAGGCTGGCCAGGAGGGACACGGTGTCCCGGGCACCCAGGAGGAGGCAGGCGACAACGCCAATGCCACCACTCAGGGGTCCCGGAGACCCGATGTGCCCACAAGGGCAGGCCAGGTGCAAGTGGGCAGGGGTGGTGGGAGTGGAGGACGGCGGAGGCGCCAGCCTGACCAGTTGGCTGCGGAACCGGTATATTCCAATGTCCAAAACATCCTGGACACATACCGGCAGGACACCACGGGCCTGGCCCAGGTTTTGTCCGTCCTCGAGGGGATCAAGACCCAGCAGGCCCAGCAACATGCGGAGCTACATGCCTGTCTACTGCAACACCAACGGAGGATGGAGGACGGACAGGCTGAGCTCGTGACGGTGTACACGGGAATTCACGATACACTCCGTCGGATGGCCGACAACATGGGCAACCCTCCCTGTGCCAGAAGGCGTAGAACATCCCCACCCACAGGGAGGGATCAGGAGGAGGAGGAGGAAATATCTGATGGAGCATCCCAAACATCGTCACGGCCTGCTTCTGAGGGTCCCCGCAGGAGGGCGGGTCGTCCACGGAAAAGACCGTGAGGGTCGGCGCTACAGCACCATCTCCCAGGACACCTGGACTGGCACCTGGCCCACTGGAGCAACAGCAGCACAGCATCAAAAGACATTCTCTGCCACATGGCCTTGCTGGTCACTGTCTGACCAATGTTGACAAAGACTGTGGCATGGACTCTGAGGATTTACAATGGCAAGGACACCAACTCCCCTACTGAACTTTGGATTCCAAACACCCGGAAAGCCCCTCATGTCATACCCCCCCCCACTAAAATAAAAAGTCACACCATGAAGAGAAGATGCCTGCTGGTTGCATTATTACCTTACATGTGTCTTGTAATGTCTAAACATGTCTGAGTTCTCTTTTGACTTCAACCATCCACACCCTGGGGCCTGAGTCTGGCACAGGACACACGGGTCACAGTGTATTAGGCAAGACAGACATGGAGCACCATACACACCCGTGATGGCCCCAACCAGCTGAGGGGGTGGCCGCACAACCGTGCTGAGAGACATATTGAGAACAGCAACAGTCATGCGCAGAGGTCAGGGATCATGTCCAGTGTCCTGGGGGGCACCCAGGTATGTGTAGACAGGTGGCAGAACCATGTCCTGCAAGCTTGAGTCCGGTGGATGCAGATAATGGGGGCCTGGTCAACGTTGGATGCATGGGGATGGCACATGTCACAATACCCACACACTCATGGACATCATGCACAATACACAGTCTCATCCCACACACACAGCTTGCATCTTGCTACTCGACACATAGACACATAGCCACTATCAGTGAAAACCATGCCAGACATGCTGGATGCACCGTGGCAACACACCAGCATTTACTGAGAAGAGGCACCTTGGAGGCATAGGGACACCTTTATTAGTCATGTTTTCGGGATTGCAGAGGCAACTTGAAGTACACATGAACACTTCATGTGGAGTAACATGTGGTTCCAACACTGGCACCCCCCTTCTGCAGCACAAATGCGTGATAGCCATGGAACTGGCACACAAGTTTCGGCTAACAGCTAAACACCCACAGCTGCTCACGGAGAGCCTGCCAGACACCATTGATCCGCTGATGTGGAAGTCCCACAGCATGTCAAGCCAATGCAAACCGTATGTGTCCGAGGGCAGTGTTACACACATTGATGCCATCATCACAATCCACTATCCCATCACTGATGACTGTCAACAAGTCTGACCATCTATTCAGGTGTACCCAGCTGCATGTCATGTGTACCATGGTGATGCTACATGGCTGCAGAGGAACCAAACTTCGACAGGGGCAGTGTGCATACATCGTGAACAACTGCCACACCCAATACACCCCTGATGCATCCCTTACCCTAAGGAGACTTCCAAACGTGTCCGTGCCTGTAACGCTGAGTCAGCACACGATGACGTGTCCATGAGGAATAGCAGTGCCACAACAATGCAAGCAGCAGACGGCATGCGCAAGTACCTGGGGAAGAGAAACACACAAGAAGTCAGCCACAAAAAGCACAGCCACTTGCATGTGCATTTACTCGACACATGTATGGATGACAACATGCTAGGTCACAATTATGACTGGGGAAATACAACCATCACTGGCACCATCACTCCAGTGACACACCCACACACACCTCTGACTCACGTGCCATACATGCAGGTGGAGACACACATCACAACACATGCCACACGGGGACCAATGCGTGCACACTCAGACACTGGTACTCACCACTAAGCAAAGAAGTCGCGTATGATCCGAGTCCGAATGTCCTCTTGCGGCTCCACATCCTCCACATCACTAGCCCCATTGCCAAGCCCTTCGTCCTCCACGGGTGGATGGTCCTGGTCATCTTGATCCAGGATGAGTGGCACAGCTTTCTCAACTGCCATGTTGTGCAGCATGCAGCAGACCATGAAAATTTTGCAGACCTTCGCCGGGGCATATGGGAGGGCGCCGCCGGTCTTGTGGAGACACCTGAATCGGCTCTTCAGCAGGCCAAACGTCCTCTCTATCACTCGCCTTGTCCGGCCATGGGCGGTGTTGTAGCGGAGCTGGGCCGGCGTGATGGGGTTGCGGAGAGGTGTGATCAGCCATGGCATGTTGGGATAGCCAGCGTCCCCTACATGGGAAGCACATGGACATCGTCAGAACAGGAGGAGCGGTCGTGCTGGAAGTCTACGCAAAATACAGGACAGACAGACTGTACCCACCAACAACACATGCTCGTTCGTTGCACAGCTGCGTCATCATTTCAGGCATCCTGCTACGCCTCATGATGTAACAACAAACAAATGATGGACGGAATGCTGAAAATACATACATTCTCCCCCAGTCAAAAGATCTGGGTTAAATCCATCGTTCTTTTGCCCACTACACCACCCCAGTTTAGACATGGCCATATGCAAATCAGTCTTGACCCTGTGCCTCATGGGAACAGTCCAGCTCGAACTGCCAAGCCATGTCTTCCCTGGACCGGAATCAAGCATCCTAGGACCAGTTTCTGGCTATCAGCCGTCATCAGCCAGGATAGCTTGACTCCAGTGGTGTAGTGAGCACGGGTCCCATGTCTGGGAATACCCATCCCACTTAGGGCGAAAAGCGTTACAACAAACAAATGATGGACGGAATGCTGACAATGCATACATTCTCCCCCAGTCAAGAGATCTGGGTTAAATCCATCGTTCTTTTGCCCACTACACCACCCCAGTTTAGACATGGCCATATGCAAATCAGTCTTGACCCTGTGCCTCATGGGAACAGTCCAGCCCGAACTGCCAAGCCATGTCTTCCCTGGACCGGAATCAAGCATCCTAGGACCGGTTTCTGGCTATCAGCCGTCATCAGCCAGGATAGCTTGACTCCAGTGGCGTAGTGAGCACGGGTCCCACGTCTGGGAATACCAGACCGGTCCTAGGATGCTTGATTCCGGTCCAGGGAAGACATGGCTTGGCAGTTCGGGCTGGACTGTTCCCATGAGGCACAGGGTCAAGACTGATTTGCATATGGCCATGTCTAAACTGGGGTGGTGTAGTGGGCAAAAGAACGATAGATTTAACCCAGATCTCTTGACTGGGGGAGAATGTCTGCATTGTCAGCATTCCATCCATCATTTGTTTGTTGTAACGCTTTTCGCCCTAAGTGGGATGGGTATTCCCAGACGTGGGACCCGTGCTCACTACGCCACTGGAGTCAAGCTATCCTGGCTGATGACGGCTGATAGCCAGAAACCGGTCCTAGGATGCTTGATTCCGGTCCAGGGAAGACATGGCTTGGCAGTTCGGGCTGGACTGTTCCCATGAGGCACAGGGTCAAGACTGATTTGCATATGGCCATGTCTAAACTGGGGTGGTGTAGTGGACAAAAGAACGATGGATTTAACCCAGATCTCTTGACTGGGGGAGAATGTCTGCATTGTCAGCATTCCGTCCATCATTTGTTTGTTGTAACGCTTTTCGCCCTAAGTGGGATGGGTATTCCCAGACGTGGGACCCGTGCTCACTACGCCACTGGAGTCAAGCTATCCTGGCTGATGACGGCTGATAGCCAGAAACCGGTCCTAGGATGCTTGATTCCGGTCCAGGGAAGACATGGCTTGGCAGTTCGGGCTGGACTGTTCCCATGAGGCACAGGGTCAAGACTGATTTGCATATGGCCATGTCTAAACTGGGGTGGTGTAGTGGGCAAAAGAACGATGGATTTAACCCAGATCTCTTGACTGGGGGAGAATGTCTGCATTGTCAGCATTCCGTCCATCATTTGTTTGTTGTAACGCTTTTCGCCCTAAGTGGGATGGGTATTCCCAGACGTGGGACCCGTGCTCACTACGCCACTGGAGTCAAGCTATCCTGGCTGATGACAGCTGATAGCCAGAAACCGGTCCTAGGATGCTTGATTCCGGTCCAGGGAAGACATGGCTTGGCAGTTCGGGCTGGACTGTTCCCATGAGGCACAGGGTCAAGACTGAGTTGCATATGGCCATGTCTAAACTGGGGTGGTGTAGTGGGCAAAAGAACGATGGATTTAACCCAGATCTCTTGACTGGGGGAGAATGTCTGCATTGTCAGCATTCCGTCCATCATTTGTTTGTTGTAACGCTTTTCGCCCTAAGTGGGATGGGTATTCCCAGACGTGGGACCCGTGCTCACTACGCCACTGGAGTCAAGCTATCCTGGCTGATGACGGCTGATAGCCAGAAACCGGTCCTAGGATGCTTGATTACGGTCCAGGGAAGACATGGCTTGGCAGTTCGGGCTGGACTGTTCCCATGAGGCACAGGGTCAAGACTGATTTGCATATGGCCATGTCTAAACTGGGGTTGTGTAGTGGGCAAAAGAACGATGGATTTAACCCAGATCTCTTGACTGGGGGAGAATGTCTGCATTGTCAGCATTCCGTCCATCATTTGTTTGTTGTAACTCTTTTCGCCCTAAGTGGGATGGGTATTCCCAGACGTGGGACCCGTGCTCACTACGCCACTGGAGTCAAGCTATCCTGGCTGATGACGGCTGATAGCCAGAAACCGGTCCTAGGATGCTTGATTCCGGTCCAGGGAAGACATGGCTTGGCAGTTCGGGATGGACTGTTCCCATGAGGCACAGGGTCAAGACTGATTTGCATATGGCCATGTCTAAACTGGGGTGGTGTAGTGGGCAAAAGAACGATGGATTTAACCCAGATCTCTTGACTGGGGGAGAATGTCTGCATTGTCAGCATTCCGTCCATCATTTGTTTGTTGTAACGCTTTTCGCCCTAAGTGGGATGGGTATTCCCAGACGTGGGACCCGTGCTCACTACGCCACTGGAGTCAAGCTATCCTGGCTGATGACGGCTGATAGCCCGAAACCGGTCCTAGGATGCTTGATTCCGGTCCAGGGAAGACATGGCTTGGCAGTTCGGGCTGGACTGTTCCCATGAGGCACAGGGTCAAGACTGATTTGCATATGGCCATGTCTAAACTGGGGTGGTGTAGTGGGCAAAAGAACGATGGATTTAACCCAGATCTCTTGACTGGGGGAGAATTTCTGCATTGTCAGCATTCCGTCCATCATTTGTTTGTTGTAACGCTTTTCTCCCTAAGTGGGATGGGTATTCCCAGACGTGGGACCCGTGCTCACTACGCCACTGGAGTCAAGCTATCCTGGCTGATGACGGCTGATAGCCAGAAACCGGTCCTAGGATGCTTGATTCCGGTCCAGGGAAGACATGGCTTGGCAGTTCGGGCTGGACTGTTCCCATGAGGCACAGGGTCAAGACTGATTTGCATATGGCCATGTCTAAACTGGGGTGGTGTAGTGGGCAAAAGAACGATGGATTTAACCCAGATCTCTTGACTGGGGGAGAATGTCTGCATTGTCAGCATTCCGTCCATCATTTGTTTGTTGTAACGCTTTTCGCCCTAAGTGGGATGGGTATTCCCAGACGTGGGACCCGTGCTCACTACGCCACTGGAGTCAAGCTATCCTGGCTGATGACGGCTGATAGCCAGTAACCGGTCCTAGGATGCTTGATTCCGGTCCAGGGAAGACATGGCTTGGCAGTTCGGGCTGGACTGCTCCCATGAGGCACAGGGTCAAGACTGATTTGCATATGGCCATGTCTAAACTGGGGTGGTGTAGTGGGCAAAAGAACGATGGATTTAACCCAGATCTCTTGACTGGGGGAGAATGTCTGCATTGTCAGCATTCCGTCCATCATTTGTTTGTTGTAACGCTTTTCGCCCTAAGTGGGATGGGTATTCCCAGACGTGGGACCCGTGCTCACTACGCCACTGGAGTCAAGCTATCCTGGCTGATGACGGCTGATAGCCAGAAACCGGTCCTAGGATGCTTGATTCCGGTCCAGGGAAGACATGGCTTGGCAGTTCGGGCTGGACTGTTCCCATGAGGCACAGGGTCAAGACTGATTTGCATATGGCCATGTCTAAACTGGGGTGGTGTAGTGGGCAAAAGAACGATGGATTTAACCCAGATCTCTTGACTGGGGGAGAATGTCTGCATTGTCAGCATTCCGTCCATCATTTGTTTGTTGTAACGCCTCATGATGTAGGGATCGTGTGCTGATCCTGGAAAACGAGCACAGACATGTGAAATCACCATGTTGGACAGACACACCACAAGGGCATTGATGGAGTGGTAGTGCTTGCGATTCCGGTACGCTACCTCCTGTGCGTGTGGTGGTACCAAAGCAACATGTGTCCCATCTATGGACCCAATGACATGGGGCATCCCTCCCAGGGCATAGAATCCACGCTTGACCCCAGTCAACATTTCAGGGGTAGGAAAATGTATGAAGTCATCCAGGTGAATCAACATGGCCTCTAAGAAATCATGCAGCACACGGCAGAACATGCTCTGGGACATGCCACCAACATGAGCTATGGTATATTGAAAGGTACCCGTGGCTAGAAAATGTAGGGCTGCCATTACCTTCAGCTTGGGTGTCAGTGCCGTAGGATACCTGTGCAGCGGTTGCAGGTGTGGTGCCAGTCTCGCCGTCAACTCCAGAATCAACGGTTGGGGGAAGCGGTAGCATCGGATACTGTCATTCTCCCGCATGGCAGCCAAGTCCGGAATTGGTCAGGCAAGAGGTGGGGCTCTGCAGTAATTTGGAAGTGACAAGGAAGAGTGAGTGCACCACAACAACAATTGATTTGTACTGTGCACATGTTAATCTGTCAATACACATATGCCACATCCAGAGTCAGGTATGTGCTACATGCCCTGGACACATATGGCTGCCAGGTGACACTCCTACCAAGACCCAGCTAAACACGGAGATTGTAAACCTTCACATGCCATGGCATGGGAATAGCTGTGTCCCAGTGCTAGTGAACAGCCAGACGCAAGACAGGAGTGACAGACATCCACACATCAGCAGAAGTAGGATGTCAATTGCAGAGACTGGTAGCGGAATACTAGAGACACAGGTCACATGACATTACACTAGGACAGCCCACACACCTTGCCATGAAGGTGTACATGTCATGACTCACCACAAATTCATAGAGAGGATGCAGACATGTCCTTGTTACGCTACTCCGTGTCCCATGCATACATACGCACTTCACATCCGATACCACATGTGGCATGGTGTGCGGAACAGTGTGCCATGGCCATCTACACACAGACACATGTTGGTTGCTGCAACGGCTGCAGCTTTTGAGGTAGCTCAAACATCTACCTAATGTGAACCCCCCACACATACATGACATAGTCACACCGTGCACCGTGGGTAGTGACATGTCAGGTGTGGTAACCCCTGTACCGGGCCTCAGGGGACACTTCCGTGTGTTGGTGTCCGTGCCATGCCAGTGACGCTCATGCCAAGTGTGCAGTACGACATGCACACATGTCAAAGGAGTCAAGGGCATGGCTGGCACACATTGCACCGTCACACATTACATATGTACACATCTCATCATACATCTGGTGCCTTCTCCACTCAGGAGTATTGTGCCACATCACAGCCATTCACACCTGTGCCCCACACATGTAGTACTGCCCAGACAATGCCTTGATGCCCATCCATGGACAAGTATGTCAGCCCTATTCCTTCCTGTGTGCTGCCTGTCACCACTGTGATGTGTGAGAAACAGCGTACTTCTGCTAAGAGGGCCTGTGTACGTTCCCGTATCACTATGGGAGTGCTGCCGTATGTGTACCCATTGTGATGGTGAGCGTACAGGCATGTGTATGGTCCGTACCACTATGAGTACGCATACGCAAGAACACCCATAGTGGTACGGCCCGTACATGCGTGCGTACGTTCACTTTCACTATGGGTGTCCTCGCGTATGCGTACTCGTAGTGGTACGGGCCGTACATACGCCTGTACGCTCCCTATCACTATGGGTGTCCTCGCGTATGCGTACACGTAGTGATAGTGAGCGTACAGGCGTGTGTACGGCCCGTACCACTACGAGTACGCATACGCGAGGACACCCATAGTGATAGGGAGCGTACAGGCGTGTGTACGGGCCGTACCACTACGAGTACGCATACGCGAGGACACCTGTTGGAAGGCGGACCCCGAGGAGTCGGTGCGACCACCAAGGGGGGGCCCTCACACTGCACGAAGTAGCCGAGCGCTGCCGAGAAGTCTCCTGAGAGATCCTTCTCCTATCACGTACTAGCACAGTAACACCACCACACAGGACTCAAGGAGGTTGTCTTGTGACAAGCAATTCTTTATCAGCAATAAAAGGGTTACGAGGGCAATATTTACACGAAGGGATCGAGGGATCCACCAAAAGTCTCAGTGTCTCTTTGGAAGGGTCGGGGTAGCGGGACAGTCTTTGGCAGGAATGCGGTACGAGGGTACCTGGGGCCCAGTTCTTATCCTCAAGCTGGAGAACCTCCGGATCTCGGAGGGGTCGAGCCGCGACGGCGTCAGCAGGGCTCTGGCGTACAGTTCGTGGAGAGCCGCGATCCAATCAGCAGGGCTCTCAAGATGGTTTCTGCTCAGCTCAAGCCGCGACGTCGTCAGCAGGGCTCCGAGGGAGGCTTCAGCGAGGTTGGGCCGCGACAGCGTCAGCAGGGCTCCGATGTTTCAGGTGGTTCAGAAAGGGTTCACAGGAAGGAGCCGCGACGCAGTCAGCAGGGCTCGTGATGGTTCCGACAAGAGTTCTTCTCCGTAGGGTCAGCCGCGATTCAATCAGCAGGGCTCTCGACTCTGGGATACAACTGCCGAGCTGTGGTGGGGTCGCCCCAGATATAGGTCTGGAGCCCTTTGATGTCCGGACCTATGCACCCGAGGGGGCGGAGTGGCCGGGTGGAGGTGGCCAGACGCCCAGCAGGAGAGGCGCCAGGCCCATGGGAGTTGCAGGGCGATCACACCTCGAGAGGGGAGGACAGTTGGGGGTCCCATCGATACTGTCCTCCGCCGGGGGCGATGAATGGTTCCTGCGGCACCCCCTGGCTAGTTCGTGGTGCCTCGATGTCGGGGCTTCGCTGGGGTCGAGGCCGGGTTGAGCGGGGGTGCACGGTGTGACGTGGATGCCAACAAGATGGCGGAGCCACGAGGAGTATGCGACCACGTGCAGCTCCGGGTGAAGGGCCTTGGTGCAGTTCAGACGGGGGCCCGTGAAGGCCGGGGCGGGGAACGGGCACAATCCAGGGGGTTAAGGACCACGCCACGCGGCCGGGTCCAACAGGCGTCCCCCCCAGCCGAAGGCATGGAGAGTCACCCATCTCCTTGGGGATTCTCCTCGTCAAGGCGGAAGAAGCGGGACAGGCCGTCGGCGTTGGCGTGGTCATTGCCGGGCCGGTGTTCGACGTCAAAGTCCATTCCTTGTAGCGAGATGGACCACCGCAGCAGCTTGGGGTTCTCGCCCCGCATTTGCATTAGCCACTGCAAGGGCCGGTGGTCGGTCTGGACCCGGAAGTGGGTGCCAAAGAGGTAGGGCCGGAGCTTCTTGAGGGCCCACACCACAGCGAAGGCCTCACGCTCAAAAGTGCTCCAGCGTTGCTCTCGGGGCAGTAGTCGTCGGCTGAGGAAGGCCACTGGTCGGTCGAGCCCCTTTTCGTCGGCTTGGGATAGGACGGCCCCGATCCCATACTCGGAGGCGTCCGTCTGTACCACGAACTCCTTCTGGTAGTCCGGGGCCTGCAGCACCGGAGCCGTACACATGGCTGTTTTTAGGGTGTCGAAGGCTGTTTGGCAGCGGGGTGTCCAGTGTACCTTCTTGGGCTGCTTTTTGGACGTTAACTCTGTGAGGGGGCCAACAATGCTCCCATAGTCCTTGATAAACCGCCGGTAGTATCCGGTGAGGCCCAGGAAGGCCCGGACAGCGGTCTGGGTAGTGGGGGGTTCCCAGGTCTGGATGGCATCTATCTTTGCTTGGAGGGGGGCCACCTGCCCGCTCCCCACTTGATGGCCCAGGTAGGTCACGGATCCGTGGCCGATTTGGCATTTGCTGGCCTTGATTGTGAGCCCGGCCCGCTGAAGGGCGGCCAGGACGGCCTTCAGGTGGAGAAGGTGCTCGGCCCAGTGGTTGCTGTACACGGCAATGTCATCTAAGTAGGCCGCGCTGAAGGCCTCTAGCCCGGCCAAAACCTTGTTTACTAATCTTTGGAAGGTGGCCGGGGCGTTCTTCATTCCGAAGGGCATCACCCGAAAGTGGTAATGCCCATCCGGGGTCGAAAAGGCGGATCTTTCTTGGGCGCCGGGGGTGAGCTGGATCTGCCAGTACCCGGCGGTGAGGTCCAGCGTGCTCAAGTAGCGGGCGGCCCCTAGGCGGTCGATGAGTTCGTCGGCCCGGGGTATCGGGTGTGCGTCTGTCTTGGTTACTGCATTCAGGGCTCGGTAGTCCACGCAGAATCGCAACTCCGGGGGGTGACCGGGAGCTGCGGCCTTGGGCACCAGGACGACAGGGCTGGCCCACGGGCTGTCGGAAGGCTCGATGACCCCCAGGGCCAGCATCTTTGCTACTTCAGCCTGGATGCAGGCCCGCACTTGGTCAGGCACCCGGTAGGCTCTGTGCCGTATGGGGGGGCTCTCCCCGGTGTCGACGTCGTGGACGCACCAGTGGGTCACCCCCGGGGTGAGAGAGAAGAGGGCTGCGTAGTCCCGCAGTAATTGCTGGCAGTCGTTGCGCTGTTCCGGGGTCAGGGACGAGGCGAGTTGGACCCCTTCGATCGATCCATCGTGAATGTCGGATTGCAAGAGGTCGGGTAAGGGCTCGGAGTCGACCTCGCCCCCTTCGTCAGTCGCCAGCAGCAGGCTCAGTTCGGTCCGGGCGAAGTGGGGTTTTAGCCTGTTAGCATGTAGGACCCGGAGGGGGTTCCGGGGGGACTCCAGTTCGACCAGGTAGGTGACGGGACTTTTCTTCCCCACCACCTTGAAGGGCCCGGTCCACTTGTCCTGGAGGGCGCCGGGTTCGACCGGGGCCATGACCCATACTTTCTGTCCTGGCTCGAATTCTATAGTAGAGGTGTTGCGATCGTACCACCGCTTCATGTCCTCCTGGCTGGCCTCGAGGTTGGCTTCGGCCATGGCTCGGAACTTGCGGGTCTGGTTTCGGAGGGTCAGGAGGTATCGGTAGACGTCAGGAGGGGCGCCTCGGGGTTTCATCTCCCAGCCCTCCTTGACCAGGCTGAGCGGTCCGCGGACCGGGTGCCCATACAATAGTTCAAACGGGCTGAACCCCAGGGATTTCTGCGGGACCTCCCGATAGGCAAACAGGAGGCAGGGCAGCAGGACATCCCATTTCCGCCTGAGGGGTTCTTCCAGTCCCTGGATCATCCCTTTTAATGTTCGGTTGAACCGCTCAACCAGGCCGTTCCCCTGAGGGTGATAGGGGGTCGTGAACTTGTATGTGACCCCGCACTGTTGCCACAGAGACCGCATGTACCTGGAGATAAAGTTCGTGCCGCGGTCGCTCACCACTTCGCTGGGGAATCCCACTCGGGAGAAGATCCCCATCAAGGCCCGGCCTACCACAGGGGCCGTTATAGTTCTTAGCGGGACCGCCTCCGGGTACCTGGTGGCGTGGTCCACGAGGACCAGGATGAAGCGGTGGCCCAGGGCGGTTTGGGGGTCCAGGGGTCCCACGATATCGATTCCGACCCGATCGAACGGGGTGCTGACGGCGGGAAAGGGCTGGAGGGGGGCCTTGACCCGACCCCCCGTCTTTCCGCTGGCTTGGCAGGTCTGGCAGGACCGGCAGTGGTTGTCCACATCTCTCCGCATCCGGGGCCAGTAGAAGTGGGTCACCAGACGACTGTACGTTTTGTCTTGCCCCAAGTGTCCGGCGAGGGGCACATCATGGGCCAGGTGGAGAAGGAACTCCCGGAAGCGGAGGGGGACCACCAACACGCGGCTGGCCCCGAGTTCTGCTACTTTCTGTTCGCTGTACAACAGGCCCTCGGTCCAGTAGATCCAGTGGGTGCCGGTCTGGTCACCGTTGGCTTGCGCGGTCGCCTGTTGTCGGACCCCTTCGAGAGAGGGACAGGACTGTTGTTCTTGCTGGAACTGCTCTCGGGTGGGGCCCCCTTCGTGTCGCCATTGCGTCAGCTCTGGTAGGGCGCTCGGAGAAGCCATCTCTTCGGGGGAGGATTCGCTGGGCCCAGGGTCGGTGTCCGCCTCCTCCTCGCTGCTGGCGGGAGGGGGTGTGAGCCCCTCGGGCTGGGCGGTCATGGACCGGGTGATGGCGCAGGCCCAATCAGCCAGTCACAACATTCGGAGGTGTTCTCGTCGCTCTACTTGAGCCCAGGGGGAACTTTCCAAGTCGTTCCCCAGGAGGCAGTCGACCGGGGCGTCGTCGCGCACTGCCACCTTCAGCAGGCCCGTCACCCCTCCCCACTCGAAGGGGACCAGGGCCATCTGGCATAAGTTTTCACTGTTGTCGGCCGTCCGTACGGGGCACAGCACATTCGGTAGAATCTGCCCAGGGGTCACCAGGTGGCAGCGGACAGCGGTGATACTGGCGCCTGTGTCACGAAGGGCTTCGGCCCGTTGTCCATTGACCGTGACCTGCTGCCGGTACTTCTGGGTGTTGGTTGGGATGGGGGTGCAGGGTACCATCTCTCGGCTACCCAGGCAGACCAGGGACATGGCTGCCGGCTCCCACTCAGTGTTCTCTCGGTCGAGGGCCTCCTCTTCCTCTTCTTCTCCCCCCAAGGCGGCGGCTGTCAGCTGCCGGGGCGGGTGCCCGCCGGCCCCGTTTCTTCGGTTCAGAGGGCAGGCCGGATCGCTGGCAAAGTGTCCTGTTTGTTGGCAGCCGTAGCAGGTCACTGGCGGCCGGGGTCCGGGTCGGGCCGGGCCCACCTTTCGGGCTAGGCTCGGGGAGAGATGTGGCTGCGGTGGCCCTCGAGGGGGGCTCCTGGGGGCCCCGGCGGGAGGGTCTCGGTTCCGGTTCGGCCCTCCCCCCCCACCGCGCTGGCGGGGGGGCCCGTTGGGGTTCCTCTGGTACTCCCCCATTGAGTTCCGGGGGACCCGGGAGTTGACCCATCGATCGGCTTCGACGGCAAGTTTTCGCGGGTCGGTCATTTTGCTGTCGAGGAGGTGCTGCCTCAGTTCCACGAAGCAATTGTTGGAAAGGTGTTCCCATACGATGAGGTCGACCAGCTGCCCGTAGGTGGTTGCTTTGCTCCCTTTGATCCACCCTTCTAGGGCCCGACTGAAAAAGTCCACATATTCCACCCATGTGGTACCCGGGATTTTCTTGCAGTCTCTGAACCGCTGGCGGTACATTTCCGCTGTTAGCCCGTAGCGGGTGAGCAGGGCCTCCTTCATGTGATCGTAGGAGGTCATCACCTCCTCCGGTAGCTGGAGCAGCGTGTCCCGCCCCTCACTCAGGAACCGCCCCCACAGGCCCGCGCCCCAGTCCTTTCGGGGCACCCGATGAGAGGTCATGGCCACCTCGTAGGCCTTGAACCATTGTTGGATGTCGTCATTTTTGTAATACTCCTTGACGACTTCTTTCGGGATATGCACCTTGGCCTCGGAAGGCGGTAGAGTGTCTCTGGGGGTGTCAGTCCCTCCGTTCTTGGCCTTGATCTCGAGCTCCTTGAGACTGCGCTCGTGCTCAAGAGTTAGTTTTTTTTCCTCCAACTCCCGGTGTCGTCTCTTCTCCTCTATCTCTTCTTGAAGGCGCAGCTGCTCTAGGGCCAGTTTCTTTTCTGCCAGCTGGAGTTCACCGTCCAGCCGCAGTCGGGCGAGCTCTAGCTCGTGGCTCCGGGCCTTTTCCCGCTCTCGTATCTCTTCTTCGGAGAGGCCGGTTTCTAGGCTCTTTCTTCCTCCGGTTGCCGGAGTCCGTGCGGTTGCTGCAGTCTCAGTCAGGGGCAAGGGCCCTTCCTCCTGGGAGGGGCCTGCCCCGGCCTCCAACCATGCCCTCAGAGCTTTCTGCATCTCCTCCTTGGTACCCAGGCTGGTGGTTGCAATGCCTTTGTCTTTGCAGAACTGTTTCAATTCTTTGTGCGTATATTCTTCCAGCCGTTCGGGCTGGAACTCCATTGTCGCGTTGTTTTCCTGGCTGCTCATGATGCT
Organism: Triturus cristatus; assembly: GCF_964204655.1. Taxonomy (NCBI): domain Eukaryota; kingdom Metazoa; phylum Chordata; class Amphibia; order Caudata; family Salamandridae; genus Triturus; species Triturus cristatus. Next base: position 519,804,418 of record NC_140588.1, read on the forward strand.
GTTCGTTTGGATGGGTAGCTAGTGGGTACTGGCTGGTACGTACTGCGTTCGGCTCGGATCCCGTCGCTGGCCACCAAATGTTGGAAGGCGGACCCCGAGGAGTCGGTGCGACCACCAAGGGGGGGCCCTCACACTGCACGAAGTAGCCGAGCGCTGCCGAGAAGTCTCCTGAGAGATCCTTCTCCTATCACGTACTAGCACAGTAACACCACCACACAGGACTCAAGGAGGTTGTCTTGTGACAAGCAATTCTTTATCAGCAATAAAAGGGTTACGAGGGCAATATTTACACGAAGGGATCGAGGGATCCACCAAAAGTCTCAGTGTCTCTTTGGAAGGGTCGGGGTAGCGGGACAGTCTTTGGCAGGAATGCGGTACGAGGGTACCTGGGGCCCAGTTCTTATCCTCAAGCTGGAGGACCTCCGGATCTCGGAGGGGTCGAGCCGCGACGGCGTCAGCAGGGCTCTGGCGTACAGTTCGTGGAGAGCCGCGATCCAATCAGCAGGGCTCTCAAGATGGTTTCTGCTCAGCTCGAGCCGCGACGTCGTCAGCAGGGCTCCGAGGGAGGCTTCAGCGAGGTTGGGCCGCGACAGCGTCAGCAGGGCTCCGATGTTTCAGGTGGTTCAGAAAGGGTTCACAGGAAGGAGCCGCGACGCAGTCAGCAGGGCTCGTGATGGTTCCGACAAGAGTTCTTCTCCGTAGGGTCAGCCGCGATTCAATCAGCAGGGCTCTCGACTCCGGGATACAACTGCCGAGCTGTGGTGGGGTCGCCCCAGATATAGGTCTGGAGCCCTTTGATGTCCGGACCTATGCGCCCGAGGGGGCGGAGTGGCCGGGTGGAGGTGGCCAGACGCCCAGCAGGAGAGGCGCCAGGCCCATGGGAGTTGCAGGGCGATCACACCTCGAGAGGGGAGGACAGTTGGGGGTCCCATCGATACTGTCCTCCGCCGGGGGCGATGAATGGTTCCTGCGGCACCCCCTGGCTAGTTCGTGGTGCCTCGATGTCGGGGCTTCGCTGGGGTCGAGGCCGGGTTGAGCGGGGGTGCACGGTGTGACGTGGATGCCAACAAGATGGCGGAGCCACGAGGAGTATGCGACCACGTGCAGCTCCGGGTGAAGGGCCTTGGTGCAGTTCAGACGGGGGCCCGTGAAGGCCGGGGCGGGGAACGGGCACAATCCAGGGGGTTAAGGACCACGCCACGCGGCCGGGTCCAACAACACCCATAGAGATAGGGAGCGTACAGGCGTGTGTACGGCCCGTACCACTATGAGTACGCATACGCGAGGACACCCATAGAGATAGGGAGCATACAGGCGTGTGTACGGCCCGTACCACTACGAGTACGCATACGCGAGGACACCCATAGTGATAGATAGCGTACGCACCCGTGTACGGGCCGTTGCCATGCATTTGGGGTGCCCTAGGGCCCCGGAACGCACCATACCTGTGTGTGAAGCTCCAAATTACATAGGGGACACATGAGGGACAAGTATTAAGGCATACACGCATGCTGGTTGTCATGGAGACCAAGTTTAAACTATGATTTTGTTCTGGAAGGTGCACAGCAGAAGTCAGTTGGAATTAATCTACTTTGTTGCAATGTGTTTGTGGGGTTGACATCATGCAGAAGAAAAAAACAGAATAAGAACCCACTGACTGCTAGGTTTGAAGGGATTGGAGGAAACATAGGATGCAAATGTGAGTGACCAATCACTCTGCACTCCTGTGCATGAAATGGGCCAGCAAGGCAGATATAAGGCAGCCAGGTCCCATGAGGGAGCACTTGCCTGCACATCTCTGTATTCCACGACCCAGCTGCTGCTACTGATTCCCTGGAACCATGTCAAGGGCTGTGGAGAGGTCACAGCCTTTCACCCTGGAGGAGAACCTGGCTTTGCTGGATGTGATCATCCCACGGTACCCGATACTGTATGGGCGACCAGGTTATCAGGTGAGTGCAGTGTCCACTGGCACAGACTGTGTCCCTTTTTTGTGACTGTGACTTCTGCCATTGTGTCCAGGTGTGACACACATGCTATGTACTGTAGGGGGGGTCCCGGGGGGGAATGCCTGATGTCTCCCAGCAGTGCCTAGAGACAGGAGGGGTGGGTGCCTATCACTCCCAGCAGTGCCCAGAGACAGGAGGGGTGGGTGCCTATAACTCCCAGCAGTGCCCAGAGACAGGAGGGGTGTGTGCAGAGTCCCCCCAGCAGTGCCCAGAGACTGGAGGGGTGGGTGCCTATCACTCCCAGCAGTGCCCAGAGACAGGAGGGGTGTGTGCAGAGTCCCCCCAGCAGTGCCCAGAGACAGGAGGGGTGGGTGCCTATCACTCCCAGCAGTGCCCAGAGACAGGAGGGGTGGGTGCCTATCACTCCCAGCAGTGCCCAGAGACAGGAGGGGTGGGTGCAGAGTCCCCCCAGCAGTGCCCAGAGACAGGAGGGGTGGGTGCCTATCACTCCCAGCAGTGCCCAGAGACAGGAGGGGTGTGTGCAGAGTCCCCCCAGCAGTGCCCAGAGACAGGACGGGTGGGTGTGATGCACAGTGTGAGCCTGGATCATTGATTGTGTAGTTGCCCTCATTCCACCTGTGTCCTTTCAATGGCACGTACTGCTTTTGGCCTTCCCCAGAGGATCATGTCCCTATGACAAAGGTGCAATGCGTTGGATGCATACTATGCCTTGTTGTAAACAGCATATGTGTTCTAATCTGTGTCTCTGTGACATGTGCCAGGTGTATTGATGTAGTTGTCACTTGTTCATCCTCACAGGTAGACGCCTCTGCCAAGGAGCAGATATGGCTGGACGCCGTCAGCGCCGTGAGGAGTGCGGATGGTCGGAGGCGGCGCCTGACCCAGGTGAGGAAACGCTGGCAGGATATCCGGTGCTGGACGCGGAGGATCGCACGGGTCCTGCTGGGGGACTCACCTGAGAGCCATAAGAACCGCGGGCGCTGCCGTCTCTCCCACATCCACAAGCGTGTGCTGGCGGTGGTCTTTCCAGACTTGGACAGGCGCCTACAGGAGATGCAGCAGCAGGAAGGGGGTAGGTACATGTGTGTATGTTGTGTTTCACCGGCATTTGTACGTGCACTGTTCCATGGATACACTGCCAGGGTTTTATGGTGCTGTGCAGATCCTGTTACCCACAGTATTGCAGTGCTCTCCTGCCTCCCTTCCCCTCCTTGCAATGTGTTCCCTGGTCTGTGTGTAGTCACTCGGTCACAAGGTTATGTAGCCTGGCACCTTCTCCAAGTGTACTATGCCTGCAGCATCATGTGTGGGGGTGGTGTGTAACAGGTTTTGGGACCTTGCCTGTGCCCTGTCCAGTTCTGGACTTGTGGGTTCCATGTCAGTTGGCACTCATGCTGAGTCCAGACATGGGAGTTAATCTCTCAAGTGCGAGGCCTTCCAGCACGCATGTCCTATGTGGTGGCCTGTGACATGATGTGCATGAGTGTGCGGTACGCATAGTGCAGGGATGTTAGCGTGTGTTGCAGTCATTCCCATTCAGGAGCATGGAGTTGTGTGGCCACTACTGTCCCCAGGGGCATCTTTTCCTAGGTATCATGTGTGTAATCCAAAAATGTCGACAATCTCTGTGTCTACAGCATAGGTTGTGCTCTGTGCCATTGTCCCCTGGCACCATGTATATTGACGTGAAATGTAGTACAAGTGTCCACTGTCCAGCCTGACCTGATTTCCTAAGTATATACTCACAGTGGCCATTGCCTGTGTGTCTTGTTACAATCATCTGATGATGCCCATTTGTACATGATTATTTGGACAGGCGCACCTTGGGTATTTTGTATGCAATATTGCATTTTTCCATCCCATGTGTATTTCACCCAGACTAAGAGATGTACATGCTTCCTGTGTCTCCTGAGAATTGTCTCATGTAAGGGGTGGGTGGTGCGGGCATGGCCTACATGTCAAGACCTGAAATCTCCTTGCTAGGACTGGCCAGTGTGTGATGTTTGTCTGGACATACACTCAAGGTGCAGTGTGCCAGTCAGGGTGGGCATGTTATCAGTATTACCTATGGTGCATGTGCCTCTAGTTCCTGGATATGGTCCCTGCTCATCCCTATTTCCTGCCATGCTGTGTGGTGCAGATGCAGTGCTGGATTGTCCCCAGGGCCTTGCTCCTCAGTCAATATTCCATGTCATCTCATTTGCTATAGTGTCATGCTCTCCATAGTTTTTCCATGGCATGGTGGGTCAAACAACTGTGTCTTGCAGGGCCTACATATGTACCTTGTTTTGTGGTTGTAACTCTTCTTTTGTTTCAGGCTATGCACTGTAACCTAAGTAGATTGGACTCATGTGACATATGTATACAGGTGTATGATTCATTTCTGTCTCTTCACCCTGCCCTCAGCATCGTCGGGGGACACGGAGGGAGACATGGACACAGACGGCGCAGAGGGACCGAGCACCAGTGCCAGCGGTGACATCGTGCCTGGCACATCGAGTGGGACTGAGGCGGAGGAGAGTGAACCCGGGGACCTGTCGACTGGCACAACAGAGTATGAAGCTGACGGGTCCGAGGATGATCTCACCGAGTGGGCGGTGGCTGCACCACCATCTGACAGCAGCCCTACATCTTGCACCGCCCCCTCCATTGGCATCAGCCGCCTCCCACATGCTCGTGTCCCTTCCCAGCGTGCCCAGTCACCGCATGTCTCCTTCCTGCCAGGCACCGCACCCCCCTGCCCCTGTCTCCACTGCTGCCGCCAATGCAGAGTCTGTGGACATCCAGCGGCAGTTGCAGATTGGTCAGGCTGCGATCCTTAATGTCCTCCATAGCCACAGCCAGGTCCTCAACAACATGGAGGCATACTTGGAGGGCATTCATTCATCGCAGGCTGACCAACGCAACTTGCTGAGGTCCATAGACTCGACACTGACTGCAGCAGTGGGTCTCCTGCAGCGCTACGTCCCACCCCCTACCCCTGCCCCTTCCACACTTCCCACTCCCATGCCTGTCCCATGTACACCCAGACGTCAGCATGCACCCACCACAACAGACACAGGCACCACACCAGCAGGGAAGGTCCGCCGCACACCTCCTGGCACGCACACACAGGGTGAAGTAGGCACACCCACTGGGTCGGGGGGCAAACATGTGACACGCAGCCAGAGTGGGAGTCCGCATTCCACCCAATCCACTCCCTCCAAATCCCCTCCCCTCAGCTCTCCTGGCCACATCTCCCCCAAAGACTCCTTCATGGCCGCTCTGTCCCTGAGCCCCACAGTGACACCACCCCGCAAGCGGTCAAGGAAGTCCACAGTCAGGGTGCTTGAGTCCCCCCCCTGTCCACATCCTCCCCCAGTGGCGCTGCGACCCATCCCTCTGACCCCCCCCCTCCTTGGGGCCTGTGGTTCCTTCGGGTGCAGGGGAGTCCCTGGAGGACGTTGCTGAGGTGTGCAGCGCGCTCCTAGAATCCACCTTTGGCCCTGCCCCACCCCCTGTGGTGGAGTCCTCCATCCCTGCACCCACGTCGCCTACCCTTCGCCCTCCTGTCCCTGCGGTGCCTGGTCCTTACCCACCACATGATGCCCTCACCCCTGTGGAAGACGACGGAATGTAACTGTGCAGGCAAGCTAGGGGACACGCATCCCACTGTGTCCCCCATCCAGCTGTGACTCATGGACTGCCCTATGGGCTTTGTAAATGTTGAACTTTCTACTAACACACTATTTCAGATCATGCTGATTAAAGCCATTTTTGTTTCCTTTGAACACTACTGCTTTTCTGATGTTGCTGTTGGTGGGGCTGCGACCTGATTTTGGGTGGTAATCATGTGTTGGGTGTGTGGGAAATGTAGTAGTGTGCTGGTCATAGGGGGGACCCTGGTATCTGTGTGCCATCACACAGTGTTAGCTAGGTTTCTCTGTCCATGTACGCAGTTGCTGCATGGTGAAATTGTCCCAAGGTGTATTCCTTCCTCTGTGTACCCTGCCATCTTCCCTGCAGGGTGTTCCCAATATGTGGTGCTGAGCTGTGTGTACATTAGCTGGGTGTGTGACGGACTCCTTCAACTTTGCACATGCATGCTGAGCGATGTCTCCACCTGCATAATTCGTGGCATCCTTGGTAGTCATAGTACTTGTGTGTGTGGACTATTGACATGACTTCATGTGTACATGTTTTCTTTTCGGCGCTATGCATGCGTATACTCCCAGCCTCGCACACATGTGGTACATGTACTGCAGGGTCTTTGTGCACATGACTGACATTTGTGGGCATGGTATCTGTGGCTACTCCACCCTTTGCGTTCCATGGGCACTGCTGGGAGTGTTAGGCACCCACCCCTCCTGTGACTGGGCACTGCTGGGAGTGATAGGCACCCACCCCTCCTGTCTCTGGGTACTGCTGGGGGGACTCTGCACACACCCCTCCTGTCTCTGGGCACTGCTGGGAGTGATAGGCACCCACCCCTCATATGTCTGGGCACTGCTGGGGGGACTCTGCACACACCCCTCTTGTCTCTGTGCACTGCTGGGAGTGATAGGCACCCACCCCTCCTATCTCTGGGCACTGCTGGGGGGACTCTGCACACACCCCTCCTGTCTCTGTGCACTGCTGGAAGTGATAGGCACCCACCCCTCCTGTCTCTGGGCACTGCTGGGGGGACTCTGCACACACCCCTCCTGTCTCTGGGCACTGCTGGGGGGACTCTGCACACACCCCTCCTAATTCACAATATGTACGCTTCGGAAATACACTGGTGTGGGTTCGCTCCATGCATACGTGGGTGAGGGTACGGGTCGTACTTACACTGTTGGGGTGGGGGGTACGCTCTGTAGGTACGCGGGTGAGGGTACGGGTCGTACTTACACTGTTGGGGTGCGGGGTTTGCTCCATGCATACGCGGGTGAGGGTACGGGTCATACTTACACTGTTGGGGTGGGGGGTACGCTCCGTACGTACGCGGGTGAGGGTACGTGTCGTACTTACACTGTTGGGGTGGGGGTTTGCTCCATGCATATGCGGGTGAGGGTACGGGTCGTACTTACACTGTTGGGGTGGGGGGTACGCTCCGTACGTACGCGGGTGAGGGTACGTGTCATACTTACACTGTTGGGGTGGGGGGTTCGCTCCATGCATACGCGGGTGAGGGTACGGGTCGTACTTACACTGTTGGGGTGGGGGGTACGCTCCGTACGTACACGGGTGAGGGTACGTGTCGTACTTACACTGTTGGGGTGGGGGGTTCGCTCCATGCATACGCGGGTGAGGGTACGGGTCGTACTTACACTGTTGGGGTGGGGGGTACGCTCCGTACGTACGCGGGTGAGGGTACGTGTCGTACTTACACTGTTGGGGTGGGGGGTTCGCTCCATGCATACGAGGATCAGGGCACGGGTCGTACTTACACTGTTGGGGTGGGGTTATGCTCCGTACATTCGCGGGTGAGGGTACGTGTCGTACCTACACTGTTGGGGTGGGGGGTTCGCTCCATGCATACGCGGGTGAGGGTACGGGTCGTACTTACACTGTTGGGGTGGGGGGTACGCTCCGTACGTACGCGGGTGAGGGTACGTGTCGTACTTACACTGTTGGGGTGGGGGGTTTGCTCCATGCATACGCGGGTGAAGGTACGGGTCGTACTTACACTGTTGGGGTGGGGGTACGCTCCGTACGTACGCGGGTGAGGGTACGTGTCGTACTTACACTGTTGGGGTGGGGGGTTCGCTCAATGCATACGCGGGTGAGGGTACGGGTCGTACTTACACTGTTGGGGTGGGGGGTATGCTCCGTACGTACGCGGGTGAGGGTACGTGTCGTACTTACACTGTTGGGGTGGGGGGTTCACTCCATGCATACGCGGGTGGGGGTACGGTCTGTACATTGCCGTACCCACGCTGTGGAATGCTTGTGCGGGCCGTCCCCAGGCCTTTCCCACGTGGGTACAAGCCGTCCCGCCATTGTTGGGGTGACGTAGGTGTGGGCGTGGTACGACTCATACCCACGCTCTTAAGGCATGGGTACAGGACGTACCTGTATGGTTGTGTTGCCGGTTCGCGTCGTGAAGAACTTCCGTTGTGGCGGTCGCTGGCTTGGCTGGACACGCCCCCACCCCCTCGTAGTGACCAGGGCCTGAGGGTCAGGTATGTCCAGGGCATGTGTACTGTGTGACTTGGGTGGGGGTTATGTGTCCTGCCCCTGCCCCCCCCCTTTGCCCATGGGTGTTGTTCTGACCTTCTGCGGCGTCTGCGTCGTAACCTGTAGAGGAGGTCGACTGCTATGAGGGCGGGGATGAACGTAGGTTCGAGTCCATGTCTGTCCGTCGCGTACAGGTCCTCGTTGTTTGCGTCGTCCTGTCTGTCCGTCGCGTACGGGTCCTCCTTGTTCGCGTCCTGATTTCCCGGCAGTTTTTGGCAGCCGGAAAATATTCACCGTGCGGGATGACGTCGGTGCGAATCGTATTTCCTGGTTCGTGAACGGCAGGCTGCGTGCGTCCCGACGTCACGTCGGCGCTTTCCCGGATCGCTTTTGTACGTTTAATTTGTTCGGTCGGGGTTTTGTACGATTCGTACCGGAAAGGTGTTTCCGTGCGAATCGTAATTCCATGTTTGTATATTTACACGACCGGGTACGCGTCGGACGGAGAATATGCTCCGTCCGACAGTTCGTACCCGGTTTTTACCGGATTGTAATTGGCACCAGAGTGGCTGAAATTCCGTCAACTCCGCCAGCAGAGTAGAATTTATCGCCAAGCCCTAGTCCTGGCCCTCTCTTTGTTACATCCATATACACAGAGTTAATCAGTATGGCGACTTGCAAGAACCCTGCCTCAGACTCTGAACGATATTTTGTATTTGAGCTGTGTGCCACTTTGACTCTCTTTGGATTTGGAAGCAAATGAGTGCCACCATTACAAAGTACGACATCTTCATTATGTTTAAGTTTAGTTTAATTAGCAATTATATTAAATATATGTAACACAATACCACAGTCAATTAGCAGAAAAGTGAACATTAACAGAATTCCTAACATTTCAGTGAATTTATCAAATTACTACTAATGATTTTTTAAAGTGAATTTCAAGGCCCAGCACCCACATAAGGTACCTCTCTTGTGGCTTGCAAAAGTGAGCCCACCCCCAATGTAGAAGATTGTCAAAAGTTTAGAGAAAGGGCCCCTTTCTGCCCATTAATATATGCAATTCCACTTTGGTGGTATTTAACCTAAGCATGCTGATTCCAAATACCAAATCAGTATTAGGTTGCAACTCCAAATTGTGATTCCGTAACTTGTCACTGAATCACAATTTCTGGTTTACACATAAAAAAAGCATATTTGCAGTCGCAATTTGCCTGAATCTGTGAATAGGACGGTTTGTAACCTCAAAAATGCTTTGAACATCCGGGCCAAAGTATCTTTTTGACTTCTAAACTGATTTATGTGAGTGCACGGAGCAATTGTTTGAAACCAGACCTAGGTTAATGGATCACACTTCTAAGGAAAATCAGGTGGCATTCATGAATCTAAGTAATGTGTAAATGTCACAAGCAGTATACCTAATCACTAGACTGGGGCAATAAGGAGAGCAGAGTTCCTGGATTCTGTCTTCTAGGTGCAAAGTGGAATTTGTTTCCATTGGCACACTCAAGATTTGTTTTGCGAGGGCCATGATATTCTCAGGCCGCTAGCGCGCATGTGTGAGACTTCACACCTGCTCGCACGGCTTCCAGCCATGATGGCGCCAATGTAGGGCCACTTGTGAACGCAACATTTGAGTAGCTTTTGTGCTCGAGAAGCAGATAAATCTACAATTAGAGGTTTTCTTCTCCAATGAACAGTTAAAGTTGATTTTGGGCAAGAAGCCTTTTTAAAGAAAACAGTTCCAACAGGTAGGAAGTGCTCCAGAGACTCCGAATTCCTGTTTGTGCCAGCAGGCTCCTACCAGTGCTTTATCCATTTCCTGGTAACTTTTCATTTGAATTTGGAGCTGGAAGGATCATTCTCTTTGTTTGGTGCATATGTACCATCAGATTTAAGGACTTTGTATTTGAGGTTTCACAAGTAATTTCAAAAACTCTTGTATAAGGGGTTTGTTTGTTTGATAGCACCTAAATCAAAAGTAAAACATGTCAGCTGCTGGTTTGATTCTAGCCTCTCCTTTGATAGCTAGATTTCAGCTACAGCTGGCATTTGTTTCAGTGTCCTAAAATGCTCTGAAAAATTCCAGATACATCTAAGAACATTGTTGTCCAGGCCAAGTGGTTTCACCACTGGACTACTGCAACGTGCTCTATCGAGGGGATTAAAAAGGCAGACTGAGAAAGCTCCAATGAGTACAAAACGCTGCTTGCTATGCTCTTGAACATGCCGAGACTCTTCTCTCTGGGCACTGCTCTTGCTCAACTTCACTGGCTCCCCATCAAGGACAAAATATCCTTTAACGCACTCTGTTTCTGTTACAAAATACTCAACCAGAAGGGATCTTGCTACCTCTTCCTATTGATTAAACCATACTTTTCCAAAAGACATCTCAGATCCTCAGGCACTGTTCGGATCAATAGAATTTAGAAATATGGCTGCTAAACAATGGAACTCCTTGCCTCTGTATCGCAGAATGGAACCTTGCGAGATCCTGTTTTGAAAAAAAATAAAAACCTGGTTTGTCAGGCAAAACTGTCAGTAGGTCTAGGGCAGGGTCCACAAGTTCTTTGTGAGGAATCTTAGCTTGGGGACACTCCGATTGGAGTAACCAGGCGCTTTACAAACCACTAACATAACATAGAGGGCATGCACCAGTATTTATTTGTACTTTTGTTTGAATTTTCAAATTTGTGGTGGGTGGCCTACAGTTTCAGCCTAGCTATATTTTTAGCATTGAATTTTTCATTTTTTGAAAAGGAACAATGTTGCTCAGTTCATTACATTTTCTCCATATTTGTTAAATTTGCAATATTTATTTTACTATGTGGCCTAGTCTGCCAAGGGGCCATCCTGTCAGTGGGCTCAGGCTGGTGCTAGTCATGGGTGCATGAACCAACTGTTTCTGTGATATATGTAGTTTAAAACATCATTTAGGGTTGGAATATTTTTGCCTTTGGAGAATATGTGTTGTTGTAAATTTGGTATTGCTCAGTTAAATAGCATTTTTGGTATTGCTACATTAATGTGTCATGTAGTTCCTAGAAATCTGTATAGGATCTGTTCGTTTAGACAACGTAAACTAAGGGATTGGTGTCCCGACTGCTTCCAGACACCCCCAATGGATATGTTTGTCTGTTAGTCCAGCTAGCTCACAGTGCTACTATGAGCCCCTCTTACCAAGGAGCGAATAGCTTCTCTCAACTATCGAACATGACAACCCTCACCTCTCAGGGATCGTGGAAACAGTACAGTACTTTTCGCTCAGTCACTCATGCTCACTTTGGTAAACAGACATAAAATCGATTAAAAATTATCGCCAGGAGAGAATTTCGAGTTTTTAATATAGAATGGACAGAATATCGAATTGTCAAAATATAGTGGTGAAGAATATCGAAAATCAGGTAAGAAATATCGATTTAAATAATATAGAAGTAAGTAATATCGACAGTCATAATATAGTTGTTAAAAATATCGAATTTTTTTAGAGTTTTTTAAGTGTTAGTATATGTGTTAAAAGTATGTATTAATTTTGGAATGTATGTTTGAATATTTTTAAAGTAATTAATTTTATGTTATTTCATTTTTGTGTAATTTAATTCCGTAGCGGGTTGTGGGTTTATAGGGGATTAGTGTGGGAAGTAATTTAATTATAGTACATTAAATAATAATATTTAGGAATTATTAATTATTTTTAATTTAATTTTGTGTTTTATTTCTGTAGCGGGTTGTGGGTTTATAGGGGAATAGGGTGGGAAGTAATTTAATTGTTATTAGGTAATTATTAATTGGTATTGAAAATTAATTGGTTGTTGATTAATTATTAATTGGTACATAATTTGTATTAATTGGTAATTAATTTGTATTAATTGTTTAATTGATAAATATGTTAATTGTATTAATTTATTATTTGTAGTGGGTTGTGCGTTTATAGGGGAATATGGTGGGAATTAATTTAATTGTAAATAATTAATTATTGAAATAATTTTTGTATATTGCTAATTAATGTATTCTTAATTAATTATTAATTGGTATTAATTTCATTTATTAATTCTTGGAATTGAAAATTAATTGGTTGTTAATTATTAGTAGGCAATTAATAAAAAAATTATTGGTATTTATAATTAATTAATTATTAAATATTGTGTGATTGGTAATTAATTGTAATACTTTCTTTTGGTATTAATAATTTATTTATTTTTAATAAAATATTAAATTATTATTTTCCCTACTATTGCACTCACTGGAGTGGGAATAGTAAGTTTTACCCCTACGCTATCCAACGCTTTCCCTACTACTGCACTCACTGGAGTGGGAATAATAATTTTTACCCCTACGGTATCCAACGCTTACCCTACAGTTGCACTCACTGGAGTGGGAATAGTAAATTTTACCCTCCCGCTATCCAACGCTTTCCCTACTGTTGCACTCTCTGGAGTTGGAATAGTAATTTTTACCCCTACGCTATCCAACGCTTTCCCTACTGTTGCACTCTTTGGAGTGGGAATAGTAATTTTTACCCCTACGCCATCTGCCGTTTTCACTACTGTTGCACTCACTGGAGTGGGAATAGTACATTTTGCCCTCCCACTATCCAACGCTTTCCCTACTGTTGCACTCTCTGGAGTGGGAATAGAAATTTTTAGCCCTACTCTATCCAATGCTTTCCCTACTGTTGCACTCTCTGGAGTGGGAATAGAAATTTTTAGCCCTACTCTATCCAATGCTTTCCCTACTGTTGCACTCTTTGGAGTGGGAATAGTAATTTTTACCCCTACGCTATCCAACGCTTTCCCTACTGTTGCACTCTCTGGAGTGGGAATAGTAATTTTTACCCTCCCGCTATTCAACGCTTTACCTACTATTGCACTTATTGGAGTGGTAATAGTAAAATTTTACCCGCCCGCAATCCTGCGCAAAAAATATTGCATATTTGTAATTAATATTACGTTAATATATATGTATTATTATATTTTATTTACTTACATGAATTATTTATTAATTTTAAAGATATTTAAGTATTTTTAAGTATGTTTCAGTTAATTATATGTTTTATTTCATTAATTTTACATTAATTTTAAGACATTTAAAAAAATCGATATTTTGACTAACTATATTTTTTACAACGATATTTTGGATTCTATATTTTTGTACTTACCTGTTTGGAGATAGGGCTTCGATATTTTGGCATTCTATATTTTTACTTCGATATTTTGGCAATTCGATATTCTCCTTCTCGATATTTCGTCAGTGATCCGCTCACTTTGTCTCAGAGACATACAAAGAATAAATTGTGGGGATGTTTTCAATAAGCATTTATTGAACCAGCGTCATTGTAGTGTAAAATGTGTGTGCGACAACAACCATTAAACAGAAACAGATATACACAATTATAAGCACCAGCAGAATAAAGAAAAGGTAGAATTCTACGATACTGCTAAAACAATGAATATATAAAGGCATATGGATACATGACAGTAATAATACATACTCCTATGATGCAAACCCTAACTAGATGTATCTAAGTGTGCCTATCATGTATGCAGGTGTGTAGGCAAGCCAACCCCATTACCTGATGTGAGAGAATGAAGGACCCTGTCTTGGTCTCGAGATGGACATCCCGCAAGGGATGTCAGACCACTACATGCTGGAGTGTCTGCATGCAGGGACCTCAGCATATTGCATCAGCGTGTCACCATGGAAGTCTTTTTCTCCTCCGGTTTGCCCAGCAAAGATGTAGTGCTTATATACCCGAAAGTTACCCTCAAGGGTTCTACCTAGAAGTGTACTATGGGCATGTCGGGCAATGATGACGGTATAGATGACCTTTTTACAGAGTTATTATGTAGAAGATGGTAATCCTGCTGTGGTACAGAGAATCCTCATGCATAAGAAATGAGGCTAGTTTTCAGAGAAAACCATATGATAGTCATGTAGCACCTAACTAGGTAAAAGGCCAGCGCCAGACCCGTTATGTAAAACAATGGTAGGACAGATGTAGGGAAAAAGGTTGTGTAACTACCTAGCCTATTTTGGGGTACATTAGAGTTCATAACAAATGGTAATGTTTTCTTACCAGTACAAACTGAGAAGCTTAATATGCCCCAAAGAAAGTTGCTCCCAAAAAAGTGGTCGGTGAGAAGAAGCAGGTTCCCACCAGTGGCCAGCAAACTACAACCTTTTTCTAGAGATGTGTGCCTGTCGGACCGGCCTCCCGGGACGAATTTGGGAGCATCACTTCCACATCAATAGCACCACCCCAACCTAAGCCCAAGACCATGTCTATCAGTGAGGCAGCCACTGTAATCATGGTGAAGCCGATGAGCAGTGATGCTGAATTAAATTTGTCCTTTTCCTGAAGTAGTACCCAATCGTTACAGGAAAAAGAGCAATGTGGATAGCAGCCACAACCAGCAATAGTACATCTTCCTGATGTTGGAGCAGAATAGGAGGTCGAGCTTTCTGATGAGCAAGAGCCATCTCTTTTATAATCATTGGCTCACAGATTTCAAGCAAGGAAAAGGAAGAGTACTACTCCACCATCTTCGCCAAGCATCACTTCTGATGATGATGATAGGAACATGAAGTGGACCCCGGCAGAGTCCGTGAGACACCAGGAGAAGCAAGGGAAAAGAAATGTTTCTGAAAGCCTTAGAATTATGGAAGGGGATGATGAGGAGGATGACGATGAGCTCGTCTTTGTGGAAGGTGAGACAGAGGTGTCCAAAGTTACTATTCAACCTGCTCTGAGAGATGTGGCACAGATAGCACTGCCAGCTCCCATATATGCAAAGCCCAAGCTGAGACCTGCACCAACCCCAACCTCAGTAGAAGTATGCACTGCAGAGAGGCATTGACAACACCCCCACCTACCTCCAGTTCTTCAGGTATTGGCATTGCCAGTGGCCCCGTAAAATACTACTCCTCTCAAGTTTGGGATGTTTTTACAGCTAGCACACAGGGAGATCACCTTGCAATATGCACCATTTGCCACACAACTGTTCGTCGTGATAAGCCTGGTTAACATTATGTTACTGGGGATGAAACAAGCCATATGAAAAAACATCACACAATCCGGTGGGAGGTGCACCTTAAAAAAATTGCTGAATGTGGTTGTTCTGGTGAAGATGAGGAGAGCTGGGTGACACCAGCTCACAATCCCAATGACAGTGTGAGGCAATTATGAGGAAGAAGATCATGACAACCTCACACAAAGCAGCCCAGTCTCCAGCAGTGATCCAGTAGACTCACCCACCTCAGGGATTTTACAATGGCCCATGAAGATGCAGATTGAGATAAAGACACCACGGCATACAGTGACTGCCTCAACATGACACACACTGAGTCTACCACCACCTACTTCTCAAAAGACGCCTGTGTCAGTGGTCCCAGAAGAGAAGAAATCCAGGCTACTATTCTGGGCATGTTTAGGCAGGAGGGGCGGTACGAGCGGAACCACCTAACCACATGTTTGTGCAGTGGAAAACTGTCAAAAATGTAAGTACTGAACCTCCTACTGTTTTCCTTTTCTGGAAGGAATGTGATTCTTAGAATTTGTGGCAGCCATCTGCCCAAAATGAAAGGTACCAAGTTGTACCTTTTTGCCAGAGTTGCTGTTCCAGCACTGCCTCATGATGTGCTGCAGTTGGTTGAACAAGCTTTGCAGCAAAGTGTTGTTCACACCATCCACCTGACGACAGATATGTGGATGAGTTGTCAGGCAACTGATTACATGTGCATCACTGCACAGTGGATCTATTTTGTGGGGGTAAAGCAAAAGTTATCTACAGGTCTTGGCCCCGAAAAAACATTTAGGAGAGTTCAGCTGCATGCAACAGTAGCCATGTTCGCCATGGAGAAATCACATATAGCTGCAAATAACTTGAACAAATTTAACAGCACGATGTCTGAAAGGTTGCAACGCTTGGTCTCAGAATAGGATTTGTTACCATGGACAGTGGCAGTAACATAGTCAAGGCCATGTCAGACGGAGGCTATTTCAGGGTCCTTTGTTTGACGCATTGCATCAACCTGGTGGTGCAAGACTTTCCCAAAAAAGAAGACATAGTCAGCAACATACTGACCACTTGCAGGCTGACTGTTCCACATTATGGAACTGTCGGTGATGGTCGGCTGAAGCTCTACGCCCACCTCCCTGCCACGTCAGAACGCCAGCACGCACGTGGAGGTCGCATCCGCAGATTCATGCTGTCGGCGTCGCTGCGGTTCTCTGGTCGACTTGCTGTTCCGCGCTCTTCCCAAATGGAACTGTGAAGGCTACACGATTAAAAGGCAGCCTGTGGTTAAGCCGGTGTGCTCCCCCAACCCAGCAGGATTTACAGCAGGACTCAGCAGCACACAGACTTTGAAGGCTGAAGGCAGGAAGACCTTATTTTATCAAGGACAGCCTCCAGAATACCAGAATAGTGCTGTGGTGCATTCAATACTGATATTGGACACTGAAAGTGGAGTCTCTTTGTTGTTTTCCTCTTTTTTGCAGTGAGTTCCCTTCTTTTCCATTTCTCCTGGAATTAAAGTGGTGGGTCTCCTTCAGTAAATCATGCAACGTCACTCTAAGATTTCTAAGATTGCCAGCTCTGCATTGACCTATTTTGAGGACTCTGCCATTAATCAACATGCCAAGAAGGTGGTGGGGCAGGCCTTTGCAAAGTCCCAGAGTAAAATTGATGGCGGCTCAGCCCCCTACAATGACCCACGACCCAGCTACAGCTCAGTCCATATTAGTGCCTGAGCAACAAGATTCAGGAGTGGAAAAGTCTCCACAGGACTTGTCACTTTCTACAGACAATGAGATAGCGCAGTGCAGTCTCCCATCTTCAGCATAATGGGATGCCAAAACCATGTTGAACCTCATCCTAGAGGAAATCCACGATTTGAAAGCCTCACAGATCAGGGAGATCGCTGCCCTACATGCGCACCTCAAAAAGATTGAGGAGACAGTGGCGCAGATCCCCGAACATCTAGGGAGGCAGAGGGGAGGATCTCCCAGCTAAAAGATCAAATGGAGAGCCTACTGGAGAAGACAGCCACAATGCAGAAGCAAAAGTCCTCAATTGAGAATAAGCTAATAAGGTAACTGCTGCCGTCTTCAACCAGACATATAAGGCTCCTTCATTTAGCCTGGGAGAAGATTGTGACGCAGCCCTGGGAAGGTTGGAGTGTGCAATTATAGTAGCTTTGGATGTTCTAGCACCATTCAGAAGGGTAAGAGTGCAGGTTAGAGCAGCCCCAGCTCCCTGGTACTCAAATTCCCTCAAGAGGGAAAAAGCCACATGTAGGGTCATGGAAAGAAAATGGAGAAAATATAAGACAGAGCAGCATGAACAACTATATCGAAAGATGCATAGAGCCTACCTTAATAGCTGCAATATAGCTAGAAGAACATACTTGGGCTCCCGTATCATTGAGGCAAAGAACTCGTCGAAGGAGCTATTTAAGATTTTGAAGGAATTTACTAATCCCAAGGCCAAGAAAGCATTGCCAAAGCCCACCCAGGAGCGTTGTGAAGAGTTAGCCACCTATTTTACGCATAAAATTGATGTAATTTATTGCTCTTTTACTCGAGTGGAGCTAGATCCTCCTGGAACTTCCTCACTGGAATCTCTAGATCTTCCCAGGCTAGAGCACTTCCCCCGTGTCACTAGTGAGCAAGTGGGCTCTCTACTAAGGCTTGTGAAATCAGGTTCTCTTCTAGATCCTGTACCACCGACTGTTATGTCAGAGCTTAGCACAGTCCTTGCTGTTGCGTTGGCAGAGGTCTATAATATTTTATTAGACACTGCCACGTGCCCGAGGAAGTGGAAAAGCGCACGTATTAAACCTTTGCTTAAAAAGCCGCTAGTGGATCCCACTGACCCTTAAAACTATAGGCCGATTTAGCTTCTCCCGTGCTGCTCGAAGGTAATTGAGTCATTGGTGAATCAGCATTTGTCTCATTACCAGGAATATAATAACCTTCTGGATTCTTCCCAGTCCGGGTTCCGTACCTCGCACGGCACTGAAGCTGCTTTACTGGAGGATATGGATACAATAAGGATGACATTGGACAGAGGGACTCCAGTGATTTTGGTCTTTCTTGATCTGTCAGCGGCCTTTGACACCATCTCTCACAGGATCCTGTTGGACAGACTGTGGGGGATTGGTGTCAGAAACCTGGCCCTTAAGTGGATACAAAGCTATCTGGCAGAGCGCACTCAGAGTGTGCAGTTGGGTACCTTTGTGTCACAAACCTCATCGGTGGACAGGGGAGTCCCGCAAGGATCTATCCTGAGTTCTACCCTGTTTAATGTGTATGTGGCTCCGTTGGCAGAAATCATCAGAAGCTGTGGGTTTGAGACTATCTCGTATGCCGATGACACGCAGCTGATTGTCCCCATTGGGGAGGACATTGCATCCTCTCAATTAAAATTTAAAAGCTGCATGTCTAGCATCGCAACTTGGATGAGGAAGTACTTCCTACAGCTCAACTCAGCTAAGACAGTACTGTTGTTTGGGAAGGCCGAGGAGATCTGGTCCCCTGATTGGTGGCCGCCTGAGCTGGGAGAGGCACCTGCCCCCATAAAATGGGCCAAGAATCTTGGCATAAGGATCGATAACAAGTTATCCATGGAGGAACATGTGAAGACTTTGTCAGGGACCTGTTTTGGAATTATGAGGATGCTAAGGAAGATTTTTCCTTGGATTCCACTCTCGGATAGAACCTCCCTTATCCAGTCACTCTTGGTTATAGCAATGCTTTGCTTGTCGGAATAAGGTAAGACCTATCATCCAGACTACAGGTGGTGCAGAATACGACAGCACGTCTTGCCCTCAATAAGCCAGCCCTCACTCCCTCTGCTCCCCTCTTGAGCCAACTTTATTGGCTTCCCATTAGGAAACAAGCGATATTTAAGATGCTATGTGTGGTTTTCAAGGTCTTACAGGGGAAGGGCCCTGCTTACCTTAACAAGAAAATTACCCTATATAACCCTATGCGGCATTTAAGATCTAGTAATCGTAATTTTCTGTGCCTTCATAGAATTAACAGAGTGAAAATGGGGGGCCGTGCCTTTTCATATCTGGCCCCCAGTCACTGGAACTCCGTACCAGAAAATATCCGGTCTTGCACCGAGATATCTTGTTTTAAGAGACTTCTGAAGACGTGGCTGTTCTAGGAGACTTTGACTATGAGTGCTCATTTCTTTAAGCGCCCAGAGATCCCTGCTGGGATGATTCGCTTGCGCTATACAAGTGAGTAAATAAATATATAAATAAGCTGGAGGAGTTTAAAAATCACTCAAGGCAATCTAATCTGCGCTTTGTGGGGGTCCCTGAAGAGCTGGAGGGACAGCAAATCGTGCATTGGACAAACGCCTTAATTAAAAAACATGTCCTCCTGGAGCACTTGGGTGATCTCACTATTACAAGAGCACATCGAGTACCTGCACATCTCCCTCCGAATTCAAAATACCACTTGCAATCTTGGTGAATTTTGGAGATTACAGAGTGAAGGAGCAGATACTATCTAAGGCCATGAAAGAGAAACAGTTTAGCACTCCTGAGATACCTTTGTGTTGCATATTCTCTGACATGTCCGCCACTGCAGCTAGGAGGAGAACGGAATTCGTAAAGATGCTTCATCTTTTCAAGGCACAAGGAGCGCAAGCAACGATTGGGCAGCAGTCAAAACTGAAGGTGTTAGTCATAGGATGGTTCCATGTATTTTGAGAACTCTCGGAGGCTCAGAAACTGCTACACCCTATATCAGACAATCGATAAGTCAAGAAGATTGAGTGACTGAAGAGACAAATGAACGATAAGGATTCCTTTTCCTTTCCTTTCTGTTCTTTTTTTTTCTTTCTTTGTTTTCTTCAAAACATTTTCTCCATTTCTCTCTCTTTCTTAGGTGTGGCAGGGGGCTGAGGGCAGGCCGATCATTAGGGCACAAGACCAGGGTGCCAGGCACTTGGGGGAGGGAAAGCATGTCAGGTATGTGTGGGAGAGTGCACCACATGCCACGGCTTAAGGGGTGGAGCACGGGCTAGGTTTACGGCAGGGGTGAGAGCATTGGAAAAAATCTATACAGGTGTTCAGGTATCCAGCCTTGGTTGTAAAATAGGCAGAACAGAATGTTAGCTGTGTTTAGGGAAGGGTTCAACCAACAGCAAGGACCAATCTTCTCGATTAATTTTTCATTAGTTGAAGGGAGTCGGAAAATGGGTGGCTGATCAGCTCTCGATGTGAAAAGATACCGCCCTGGTCAAACAGCTATTAGAAGAACACTAATACGACCTTTTTATTGAAAGTTTTGTCTTTCAATGTAAATGATCTTAAAAATCAAAAACTAGATCTTAGCCGAGAACCCGGCAGCTGTTTTAGTTCAGAAGACTCACATTCCAGTCACTGGGCTGGATATAGAGGTTTCTCGTCCCCCTAGGTGGGTCATCGTGGTACAGCAGTTTTGTTTAGCAAAATGGCTAAGTGGAGAAGTGGTTAATAGTGAGAGCGACACGGAGGGTCTTGGTGCTGAGTTAGCTGTCTGGTAGCGGGGAAACCCTTCACGGTTGCTAGCTTTTACACTCCGGTAGAAGATAACACTACTCCCTATGGGAATTTGTTTCAATTGCTTATGCAGAATCCGGGAGGTCTTATAATTGGCAGTGTTAGACCTGTCAGCCCTTTGGGTGGTCCCTCCTCATCATTATTTATTTTGTCCCACTTTTGCCTCAAACCCTGTTTGAATTTTTCCTTTTTGGGAACCACCAGACTTTTTCGTGTTGCTGCAGATTCAGGGAGCCATTTTATCTACCCCTGAAACTTCTGTCTGAGGGCCTGGAGCACAAAATGGTGGCCACCTGTGACATCACCAGCATCCACTGGAACCTACCAGCACCTTCCAGAACATTCCAGAACCCTGTGACAGTTGGAGGCGGTTTAGAATGTTGGGAAGCTAAGACAGAGAGTTGGCAGTTGGAGCTGGCGGTTGGCACCTGACTGGTGAAGAGTGAGCAGCAGAAACCTGAAGGAGGAAGGAGTGAGGCAGCAGGGGTGGAAACTTGTGCCTGGAGTGGGGTCCATAAACCCACCCTTGATACTAGTCCCTACTGACTGAGCCCAGCCTGGAGCCCTGTGTGGGAAGAAGTAAGAAAAACCAACTTAAGGACCTGGACAGCAGGAACAGGCCTTAGAATCTGAGAACAGCAAGATCCTGACCTGGATACTGGTTTCCCTGGAGCCGGACGTCGAGTAGCCTGGAGACCTGGAGCCCGAGGTGGAGAAGCGGCGCTGACTGGAAAAGCAGACGTCGTACCCGGAGCCGCCAGAGATCGTGAGAGGGCGCTGACGGAGGACGTGAGGAGTACCAGAGGTCGAGGAGGAAGTCACCCAAGGTCGAGTGAGCGGTGTCAACGGGGGAGTGAAGTCCGCACTCCGGAGTCGCCGGAACCTGAGAGAATCGTGCCGGAGGTCGGGAGTGGAGGTCGCACTCCGGAGTCGCCGGAAACCTGAGGAGAGGAGCACCGGAGGTCGGGAGTGAGGATCGCACTCCGGAGCCGCCGGAAGTCGACATCGAACCAAGGCCGGCCGACGTCATCGAAGCTGAGGTCGCCATCGGACCGGAGCCGCCCGAAGTCGACATCGAGTCAAGACTGCCCGACGCCATCGAATCGGAGGTCGAGATCAAGCCGAGGCCGCCGACATCGAACCGGAGCCGCCTACCGGCGTCGTCAGGAACTGACATTGTGCCGAGGCCGCCGACATCGAACCGGATCCGCCTCACGGCGTCGACACGACTCCAGCGGCGTCGGAACTTCAGAAAAAGGGCAGTAAGTGGAATAGAGGGCGCCAAAGGCCCTGTGGAATCCTAAGAGACTACTCTAGGGGTTAGAGAGGTGCTGGAACCAGCTGGACTGTGCCAGGGGTGAGCTGAGACTAATTTAGAGGGGTTGTGTAGAGTGAGAGAGCCAGGTCTCTGGTATTCCCCCCTTGATCTACCTCAGTTTAGGCCTCAGCCTTGTCCAAGCCAGGGAGTAGACACCCTCAAGCCTTCCACATCCCCACAAGCTGTGCCTGGGCCAAATTAGCCCATAGTAATCTCAAATGTGATCTGATTCTATGAGTGTCACTGTCAGCTTTTAATTATTTATTGGGGGCACTGTATTTATTGTATTTAACCTATTTATTGCTTCACTGTATTTATTGGTCCACAGTATTTATTGATGCACAATATTTATTGGTTTGCAGTATTTATTGCCTCAGAATATTTAATTGCCTGTATGTATTGCACTTATATTTATGCCTTTATTACTTATGATCACCCCTATTTATTGAATCATTAAGCCAGTATTTATTTGACCTGCACTATTTAAAAAGCTTGTATATTGTGATTGTGTTATTATTTATCTAATCAGCAACTAAGAGAAAAAGAAGATAAAGAAAGATATTTTCATAATTTTTACGGTGTAGAGTCGTTTTTGGAACGGATGCACGCATGGTTATTGTATGGGCATGGCGTATGCTTAGCACGGTGCCTGATTCCTGACCACTCGAGCCAAGCTACCACTGTATGTCCTGGAAGTACCCCGTTACCACCAACCCTTACCGGTGTGGGAGCGGAGAATTTCCAACATTAATTGGTGTTCAGCGGTGGGATAGAGCTGTGCCTACGTATACTCAACAATAACTGTGGGTAGTCCATAGGCCTACACCGGGAGTTTTCTCAAAGCGGCCTTCCTAATTGTGGGTTTTTGTTTTTTCCAAATTTACTCTGGTGGTGGGAGGAGGTATTATTAAAGGTACCCCCCTGCATTGTTACTGCAAATAACTGTCCTCTGACCTGAGTGGGCAAGATGGAGTTTGTACTGGAGAATTTAGAAACGTACACTGTGGCCCAACTCAGGGAGTTTTGCCAGCGGGAGGGGGTGTATTGTCCCCCAGGAGCAAAGAAGGGTGCACTCCAAACCAGCTTAAGGGCTTGGGGGGAGGCACGCCGAGAAAGCAAGGCTGAGGAGGAGGACAGGGATAGAGAGCCCGACAGTGAGGGAGCTGGTTTGTACCAACCGGAGGTGGGGAACCTGTCAGCGGGGCCCAGGACACTTTCCAGGAAGGGCAGCAGTGCCTCTAGCGGTGGCTTGTCTGAAGTGGAATTAACAGACCGGAGGGAGAAAAGACAGCTCACATGGGACTTAGCAAGGCTGGAGAAGGAGAAGGAGGAACAGAGGATGGCTCATGAGATAAGGCTGAAAGAGATAGATCTTCAGATCCTGAGAATCGGGGAACACCCTGTACCTAACGGTGGCAGCGAAGAACGAGAGTACACCAGGGAACACAAACCCTACCTGCCAAAGGACATAGTAGCTAGCTATGGGGTGGGTGACGATATCGCCAAGTGGCTAGCGGCCTATGAGGTCTCGTTAAGGGCCCATGGGGTTCCAGAGAAGTACTGGGGAGGGGGATTGTACAAGTACATGCCTCCAGCTGGTAGGGATGCATTATTGGCCCTCGAGGAGGATGAGCAGACCCACTACCCCACCATGAAGCTGGCGCTCATAAGAAAGTTTGGACTAACACCCGAAAAGTACAGACAGAAGTTCAGGGGTAGTCACAAACTGGGCACACAGAATTGGGTGGACTTCCTGGACTATGCAAAGAAGGCACTAGAGGGTTGGATTCAGGGCAGTGAAGTGAGGAACTACGAGGGGTTGTTTGACCTAGTACTGAAGGAACACCTGCTCGAGAAATGTTTCCCTGAACTGCGTCAACACCTGGTGGACAGCAAGCTGACCAGTCCCCGGAAGCTTGCTGAGGAGGCGGACATTTGGGCTAGTACCCGGGTGTCCACAAGGGGGACTGGAGGGGATACTCAAAAGGCCGGACAGGGCGCCCCCCAGAAGAAAGAGGGAGGGGAAAAGAAAAAGGAGTTCTCCAAAGGCCCCCAAAATAACTTCCAAGGGAAGGGAACAGGATTCACCCCTAGGGCTAACCCACCCAGAAACCCTAATCCTGGCCAGAGTCAGCAGCCAAGGGTTGTCCATTGCTACGAGTGCGGTGGCGTTGGACACTATAAAGGAGATCCGAAGTGCCTGAAACGACCACCCCCTCCCATTGGAGGAAAGACCCCCGGAGTAGCTAGTGTAGTGCTCGGGGAGGAGATGCCCTTAACTAAGGGAAGGGAGTGGGCGGGTGTCACTTTAGTGTCCCTGGGAGAACGGGAGATGGTTCCCAAGATCCAGGTGCCCGCAAATACCGCAAAGTATGGGCAGTGGGTCACCATCAACGGCCAAAGAGGGGAGGCTCTGAGAGACACAGGAGCCAGTATGACTATGGTGCGTAGCCAACTGGTATCTCCAGAGCAGATAATTCCCGATGTACTCCACCCAGCCGCGATGGCTGACTGCAGAACAGGCCACTATCCAGTGGCCGAGGTTCCCTTTGAATGGGGGGGGGTTGCAGGTTCACTTCGAGTTGCCGTAAGCCCTGCCGTGCCAGTCGATTGTCTACTGGGGAATGACATGGAGCACAACGCTTGGAAGGAGGTGGAATACCGGACTCACACTGAGATGCTGGGTACACCTGATTGGGCCTGTGTGAGCACAAGGTCCGCGACTACCCGAAGAGGGAGTTCATTTCGGCTGGAGCCTGGAACAAAGGCCCAGCCAGCTGCCAGTCAAGGGAGGAACCGAGGACAGGAGGAGCTTGCCTCGGCGTCCACACCCCGTAGGACGGATAGGCCACCGGAGGTGGTGGACCAGGAGTCTGCGGTGGGGGACGTTACCAACCTGGAGGACCTACCCATCCCGGCCGAGTGGCACGTGGAGGGAGGCCCGTCCAGGGAGGAATTCTGCCAGGGCCAGAGGGAGTGCCCTACCCTTGAGGGGCTGAGGCGACAGGCCGAAGCCCAGGCAGCAGGGAACGTTGAAGGGAACTACAGTGTTTACTGGGAGGATGGCCTCCTCTACAGTGAACCCAAGGCACCCCTACACGGATCGTCACGAGCCTTGGTAGTCCCTCAACGTTATCGAGCCTTCCTTCTGGAGTTGGCTCACGAGATCCCATTGGCAGGACACCTGGGACAAGACAAGACCTTCGCCCGTCTTGTCCCACACTTTTATTGGCCTCAGATGAAAGTGTCGTCCGATACCTACTGCCGGACATGTGTGTCTTGCCAAGCCAGTGGGAAAACAGGGGTGAAGCTGAAAGCTCCCCTGGAACCACTTCCTGTCGTTAGCACCCCCTTTGAAAGGGTGAGCATCAACATTGTGGGTCCGTTAGATCCGCCAACATCAGCTGGTCACAGGTTTATCCTGGTTCTGGTGGATCATGCCACACGGTACCCAGAGGCAATACCTCTGAGGACCATAACAGCACCTGTTGTGGCTAGGGCCCTGATGGGAATCTTTACCCGAGTGGGTTTTCCCAAGGAAGTTGTGTCCGACAGGGGGACCAACTTCATGTCAGCGTACATGCGGGCCATGTGGAAGGAGTGTGGAGTGACATACCGGTTCACCACTCCTTACCACCCCCAGACCAATGGTCTGGTGGAGAGGTTTAACAAAACCTTGAAGGGCATGATCAGAAGTCTGCCTGAAAGCCTGCGGAGGAACTGGGACGTCCTCCTACCCTGTTTACTCTTTTCTTACAGGGAAGTGCCACAGAAGGGAGTGGGCTTCAGCCCCTTCGAGCTTCTGTATGGGCACCCTGTACGTGGACCTCTCAACCTGGTGAGAGACGGATGGGAAAGAACTCCCAGAAAGCTTCCCCAGGATGTGGTGAGCTACATGCTGGCCTTCCGGAGCCAAATGGCTAAGTTGTGGAAGCAAGCTTCTGACAACTTGGAAGCCAGCCAAGCAGTGATGATGGCGTGGTATGACCACAATGCTCACCCGGTGGAGTTGGAGCCTGGCCAGAAGGTGTGGGTGATCGAACCAGGAGAGCTTAGTGCCCTCCAGGATCGCTGGTCAGGACCCTTTGAGGTGTTGGAGAAGAAGGGCAAGGCTACCTACTTGGTGGACCTGAAGACCCCTCGTCAGCCCCTGCGGGTGCTGCATGCCAACCGCCTCAAACCCCACCACGAGAGGCCCGAAGTCATCTTGATGATGGTGACTGACGGAGGAGAGGACGTGGAAAGCGAGCCTCTCCCTGATTTGTTTGCGTCTCAAGAAAAGGATGGGTCGGTGGAGGGAGTGATTCTCTCCCCATCTCTAACTCCTGAACAGCAGGAGGACTGTCGCCAGGTCCTGGGGCAGTACTCGTCGTTGTTCTCCCTTGTCCCGGGTAGGACTCACCTGTGCGTCCATGACGTGGACACAGGAGACAGCCCACCTGTGAAGTCCAAGATCTACCGGATGTCAGACAAAGTGAAGGCCAGCATTCATAGTGAAGTCACTAAGATGCTGGAGCTAGGAGTGATCGAACCTTCTAGCAGCCCCTGGTCCAGTCCGGTGGTGTTAGTACCAAAAGCTGCACCACCGGGTGTCCAACCGGAACTGAGGTTCTGTGTGGACTATCGGGGACTGAATTCAGTGACCAAAACTGATGCTCATCCGATCCCTAGGGCGGATGAATTGATTGACCGGCTGGGAGCTGCCCAATATCTAAGTACCTTTGACCTTACTTCTGGGTACTGGCAGATCTCTTTGACTGATGGAGCAAGGGAAAGGTCAGCCTTCTCCACGCCCAATGGCCACTACCAGTTCTGTGTAATGCCCTTTGGGCTCAAGAACGCACCTGCCACGTTTCAGCGCCTGGTAAACCAGATCCTCACCGGAATGGAGAGTTTCTCTGCTGCTTATCTGGATGACATAGCCGTCTTCAGTAACAGCTGGGAGGATCACTTGCATCACCTGCAAGCTGTTCTCCAGGCCCTGAGACAAGCTGGATTGAAGATCAAGGCCAGCAAGTGCCAGATCGGGCAGGGGTCGGTAGTGTACCTTGGACACTTGGTGGGTAGGGGAGCGGTGCAACCCCTCCAGGCGAAGATCGAGGCCATCATGGCCTGGGAACCCCCCAAGACTCAGACTGAGGTCCGAGCATTTTTGGGCCTCACGGGATACTACCGCCGCTTCGTGAAGGGGTACGGTACCATCGTAGCCCCCCTCACGGAGCTCACGTCCAAGAAACAACCTCGACGGGTAGTCTGGACGGAGGCTTGTCAGCAGGCCTTTGTGAGATTGAAGAAAGCCATGTGCGAGGCCCCGGTCTTAAGGGCCCCAGACTTTTCCAAGGAGTTCATTGTCCAGACAGATGCATCAGAACATGGCATTGGGGCAGTGTTATCGCAACTCAACGAAGAGGGTCTGGATCAACCCGTGGTCTTCCTATCCCGGAGACTACTTCCCAGGGAACAGAAGTGGAGTGCAATAGAGCGTGAAGCCTTTGCAGTGGTATGGGCTCTGAAGAAGTTGCGGCCATACTTGTTTGGCTCGCACTTCCTGGTTCAGACCGACCACAGACCCCTTCGTTGGCTGATGCAAATGAAGGGGGAGAATCCCAAGTTGTTGAGGTGGTCCATTTCCCTACAGGGAATGGACTTTCAGGTGGAACATCGGCCTGGAGTGGACCACGCCAATGCAGACGGTCTCTCAAGGTATTTCCGCCTTAGTGATGAGAACTCCCAAGGGGTTGGGTAGCTCTCCCCACTTTCAGCTGGGGGGGACGCGTGTTAGACCTGTCAGCCCTTTGGGTGGTCCCTCCTCATCATTTTTTATTTTGTCCCACTTTTGCCTCAAACCCTGTTTGAATTTTTCCTTTTTGGGAACCACCAGACTTTTTCGTGTTGCTGCAGATTCAGGGAGCCATTTTATCTACCCCTGAAACTTCTGTCTGAGGGCCTGGAGCACAAAATGGTGGCCACCTGTGACATCACCAGCATCCACTGGAACCTACCAGCACCTTCCAGAACATTCCAGAACCCTGTGACAGTTGGAGGCGGTTTAGAATGTTGGGAAGCTAAGACAGAGAGTTGGCAGTTGGAGCTGGCGGTTGGCACCTGACTGGTGAAGAGTGAGCAGCAGAAACCTGAAGGAGGAAGGAGTGAGGCAGCAGGGGTGGAAACTTGTGCCTGGAGTGGGGTCCATAAACCCACCCTTGATACTAGTCCCTACTGACTGAGCCCAGCCTGGAGCCCTGTGTGGGAAGAAGTAAGAAAAACCATCTTAAGGACCTGGACAGCAGGAACAGGCCTTAGAATCCGAGAACAGCAAGATCCTGACCTGGATACTGGTTTCCCTGGAGCCGGACGTCGAGTAGCCTGGAGACCTGGAGCCCGAGGTGGAGAAGCGGCGCTGACTGGAAAAGCAGACGTCGTACCCGGAGCCGCCAGAGATCGTGAGAGGGTGCCGACGGAGGACGTGAGGAGTACCAGAGGTCGAGGAGGAAGTCACCCAAGGTCGAGTGAGCGGTGTCAACGGGGGAGTGAAGTCCGCCCTCCGGAGTCGCCGGAGACCGAGGTGAAGTGTACCGGAGGTCGGGAGTGGAGATCGCACTCCGGAGTCGCCGGAACCTGAGAGAATCGTGCCGGAGGTCGGGAGTGGAGGTCGCACTCCGGAGTCGCCGGAAACCTGAGGAGAGGAGCACCGGAGGTCGGGAGTGAGGATCGCACTCCGGAGCCGCCGGAAGTCGACATCGAACCAAGGCCGGCCGACGTCATCGAAGCTGAGGTCGCCATCGGACCGGAGCCACCCGAAGTCGACATCGAGTCAAGACTGCCCGACGCCATCGAATCGGAGGTCGAGATCGAGCCGAGGCCGCCGACATCGAACCGGAGCCGCCTACCGGCGTCGTCAGGAACTGACATTGTGCCGAGGCCGCCGACATCGAACCGGATCCGCCTCACGGCGTCTACACGACTCCAGCGGCGTCGGAACTTCAGAAAAAGGGCAGTAAGTGGAATAGAGGGCGCCAAAGGCCCTGTGGAATCCTAAGAGACTACTCTAGGGGTTAGAGAGGTGCTGGAACCAGCTGGACTGTGCCAGGGGTGAGCTGAGACTAATTTAGAGGGGTTGTGTAGAGTGAGAGAGCCAGGTCTCTGGTATTCCCCCCTTGATCTACCTCAGTTTAGGCCTCAGCCTTGTCCAAGCCAGGGAGTAGACACCCTCAAGCCTTCCACATCCCCACAAGCTGTGCCTCGGCCAAATTAGCCCATAGTAATCTCAAATGTGATCTGATTCTATGAGTGTCACTGTCAGCTTTTAATTATTTATTGGGGGCACTGTATTTATTGTATTTAACCTATTTATTGCTTCACTGTATTTATTGGTCCACAGTATTTATTGATGCACAATATTTATTGGTTTGCAGTATTTATTGCCTCAGAATATTTAATTGCCTGTATGTATTGCACTTATATTTATGCCTTTATTACTTATGATCACCCCTATTTATTGAATCACTAAGCCAGTATTTATTTGACCTGCACTATTTAAAAAGCTTGTATATTGTGATTGTGTTATTATTTATCTAATCAGCAACTAAGACAAAAAGAAGATAAAGAAAGATATTTTCATAATTTTTACGGTGTAGAGTCGTTTTTGGAACGGATGCACGCATGGTTATTGTATGGGTATGGCGTATGCTTAGCACGGTGCCTGATTCCTGACCACTCGAGCCAAGCTACCACTGTATGTCCTGGAAGTACCCCGTTACCACCAACCCTTACCGGTGTGGGAGCGGAGAATTTCCAACAGGCAGAGACTTTAATGTGTTACAAGAGCCAAGAGTAGACTCCTTGGTTAACGCTAAAAAACAGATAAAGCCAAATTCTCTGAGAACTATCAGGAATTTTAAGGATATTCTCTCTTTAATCGATCCTTGGGGGACAGCATACCCCACAGAGGTGAAATATATCTGCTTCTCTGGGAGGTTCCGTTCAGCCTCCCACATAGATTTCTTTTTAATACCCTGAACCCTTAAATATAAAATGCAATGTACAAAACCCAATGGGTTCTCGATCACGCAATGCTCATGCTTGAGCTGGAAGTCAGTAAACCGCCATCCAGCCCTAAATGATAGGTGCTAAGTAAACAATATTTGCAGGAAGAAGTATGGACACAGACCCTCAATGCGGAGGTAATGGAATTCTTTGCAATCAATAATGAGACAGCACCCGAAAGTATGGTCTGGGATGTCATGAAGGCGTTTGTCAGAGGGAGGATTATAAGCAAAGACGCTGAGAATTGCCTTAAAGCTAAAAAACAAAATCTAGAGTTATGATAAATTCCTGAGAAATTCAACCAGGATCAATAAAAAAAACATTTGATGCTGCCAGACAGACCCTGAGAGAAGCATATTATGCTAAGTGTGCCATAGAAAGTCGGACATACTCTCAAAGAGTGTATGAAGGAAGCAACTTAAAGGGCACATTTTTAGCATGGCAGGCACAGGAGCAAGCAGCTAAGAATCGAATAGAGGCCTTAAAATGCCCTATTATGGGAGAAGTAAGTAATGATCTAGGGAAACTGGGAGAAAACATTATGCGCAGATCTATTCACAAATTCAGAAAATCGGCAAAGTTTGTTTAGAAAAATTTCTAACAAATTGTGACATTCCGGCTTTATCTATAGAAGAGGGAGTTAACATGGGCCGACCATTCTCTAAAGAGCAACTGCTGGAGATCATTAAGAACCTCCCAAACAGGAAAGCTTGTGGCCCGGATGGCTTACAACGGGGAATTTATAAAATCTTTCTCAGATGTTTTAATCAACCCTCTTTTATTGTTAGCTAATAGAATGTTGCAGGGCGATGATATACCACTCTCATTTTTTAAAGGTAATATTGTGAGTTTAAAAAAAAAAAAAGACAAGAATGCTGATGATCCTAATTCATATCAACCAATAACACTATTACATACCGATTACAAAATAGTATCTAAGCTACTTGCAAATAGATTCAATTCGATAGCCACAAGTCTGACCCACCCAGATTAAAATGGCTTTTTAGCAGGGAGACAGCTTGGGACAAATACTCACTATCTGCAGAAGCTTTGGATTATTGGATTAATAATACACAAACCCTAGTGTTTTTATTGGATGCAGAAAAGGCCTTTGACCTCGTGGTCTGGGAAACATTATTTTTTATTCTGACCAGGTTTGACATTCCACAGGGTTTATACATAATATGTATCGTAAAACCAATGCTGGTATTATTATCAATTTGTTTGAAGTGGGACAAATAAAGGTATTACGAGGCACAAGGCAGGGATGCCCACTGTCCCTTATTCTTTTTGCCTTTTTTATCGAGCCTCTAGCCAGAGCAAACCAAGCAAATAAGAGTATTCAACCCCCAATTCCACAAATGGATAAGATTAAATTATATGCTGATGACATTATGTTAATCGTAGATAGTCAAAAGGAGATGCAAGTAAAGCTTTTAGAAATTTTTGCTCAATATGAGACACTGGGAGGGTATAAAATTAATAAGATGAAGACAGAAATGATTCTTGACGGATGCACCCCAGAGGCTTTACTTCCAGACATGGCCGGATGTGCTAATTCCCTTCCGAAACGATATCTCGGCATAAAGTTTTCCCCGAGAATAGAGGATCTGTACGATTTCAATGTTGTTCCTCTTCCCATAAAGGTACAAAGTTTATTTGTTAGATGGATCTCTCTCCCTCTGACTATTCTAGGGAGAGTCTCCTTAATTAAAATGTCGGTCCTCCCTCTATTTAATTTTTTATTTACCGCCATCCCTTGTGTGTTAACTACCTCTTTCTTTTAAAAAGTGAAGTATATGTTTTTTCTTTTACTTGGCAATAAAAAGCATCTAGAATAGCACTCAGCACTTTATATGAAACATGCGAGGTCGGAGGGTTGGCGCTCCCAGTCTTAGAGATTCCTACTATGCATATTTTGCACAATATTTATCTAGATTTAATACAAATGTTCTCAAAGGTCTTTTCATAAATAACTTTGTGCAGTTGACTTTTAAGGAATTTAAAATTTGTGATGTGTTGAAGATAACCAAACTACCTAAAAGAGTACGGTATAAGAGCCTGAAGTGGCTCATCCAGAAACAAATTTTAACAGAAAATACTCCATCCCTCAGGTCAGTGTGGGAACTCCCCTGGCGGCGGTTAATATAGGTTTCAGGGTAAAGCTTTCACCAGAAATAGTTTAGAGGTGGGGAGAGCGGGATGTCGGATAATAGCGGACTTCCTTAGGGGAGATAGATGGCAAAACATTGGTGAAGTAAGACTCTGCATCCAAGATGATGTCCTCCTTATGCTCCCTGGCAAATTGGACTCATGTGAGAAGCCAGTGCACACTCATACAGGGATTGTGGACTGAAATATTTCAGTATCTTGTAAATGTCAGGAAAGTTAATTTGGCCCCAACTATTTGGTTGAGAGTTTTGGGGTACGACCTTGAAATTGGCCTTTCTAATAAGTGGGTAACACTAGTATATACTGCAACACGAGTTAGAGCAAGTGAGCAATATAAGCTATATTTATGATACTGTTACACTTAGATCCTAATAAAAATAATAATTAAAAAAAATACGGACCACTTGCAGAAGAATCTGCACTCATTTCAGCCATTATTTTAAAGCCCGGAAGCCATTGCAGATTACTCAACTTACTAATAGAGCACCAGTTAAAGCCCTGGTACAGGAGATGCCAAAACGTTGGAACTTGACTTATTACATGTTGCAACGTCTGTTTGAGCAGTATAAATAGATCAATGACATTCAAAGAGGAGGGGATCAAGTTGGGAAAGCTATGACCATCGATGCAGACAAATGAGGCCTAGTCAAATGCCTGACAAAGATGCCACTCCCTTTTGAGGTTGTCACACAGGAAGTTAGCAAGGATGGCAGTACAATGGGAAAAGCTATCCCATTGTTGCATCTCCTACAGGACCATGTAAAGAAGGTATCTGAAAGGTTCACCCCAGCAGGTGTGAATGGAAACACAGAATCACAAGGCTGCAACATGACATCATAGCATCCAAAGAGTACATCTGCGCCACACTGCTTGATCCAAGGTACAAAATAATTCTGCCCACTTTCATTCCTTTTTCTGAAGGGAATGTTTTAAAATAAAAGAGGTGGATTGTAGAGTATGCCAGATACTTGGAAGAATAATGGCTGGAACTTTGTGTCTCATTCCACAGTTCTGGGGTGTCGCCTTCACCTTCCGGAGAGGGCAGTCTTGTCTCACAGCAGCTATCAACACCATCAACCAGAACACCAGCAACAACAGCAACAGAAGGATTGGACCCAACCTCTGCATTGTATTGGGTTCAATCAGCACGGCTCAAGTCCAGTGCAGAGGCAATGGCAGAACAGGTTAACCTAGTGGCAGCATCACTGACCATTCAAAGGATGTTCCAGGAGTATCTGGATGATCCAAAAGAGGTCTATAAGGATCAAAATCCAGACCCAGAGCTCAGCAGGCTGGCAATAAAGTATCTGGCTTGTTATGTAGCCTGTGTGTGTGTTAAGTATGTGTTCAGTGCAGCTGATGCATTTGTTAAAGTGAGAAAGAGCAGTCTCATGCTTCAAAATGTGAACAGATTGACTGTTATCAAAACATTTTCCCACACAATTACACTGTTCCTAAAACAGCACAGGAGGAGGAGGGTGATTCTTGGTCAGAAATTTAATCAAGCGTGCTAGCTGATCAACTTCTGGTTGAACCACCTAAGATTAAGGGTGATCTCTACGTTCCGGACTCAGTATGCCTGTGCCCCTATATAATGTTTAAATTATTTCTCATTGAACTTTTATCTTTGCAACAAAAGAAAAACTAGCTAGTGAAGCATTAATATTATTTTTTTGTCAGATTTATGCTGTCTCAGTCTTTTTAGACACATATAAAATATTGACAGATTGCTTCCACAATTCCTTCATGACATCGTAGACAATGCCTGCCACCCTCGCATACATATTGCCTATGCTTTTTGCATCATTGAGCACTAGTAGGTCTGTCCCAGTAAATCGTTGGTTTACAAGATTGTCTGCCAATACCAAATTCCAATGTGTTGCTTGCAGCAAAGATGAATATATAATACCTAAACTACCCGTGCCTGTATTGGAAGAGGTAAGACAGCAACTATTGCAATGGTGAGTGAGTGATTGTGTGACTGATGATGATTGATGATTCATGATGTGGTGGCTGACATTGAGAAAGGGTGTGTGTTAAACTGTAATGCAGGAACTTTCTTTAGATGATTGATTTACAATGTTTGGGGCCTGAGTGAGGGGCTATCATTTTTTTCCTGGAGGTGATTGGCTTTAATAAATTTACTAAGTGAAAAATAATTAACCTGTATGGTCCACTCCTATGATCTTTCTGTTTTTTTCATCATCTAGGATGGCTGGCCCAGACACTCATTTGATTTACAAGACTGCCAAATTCTAATCTGTTACTAACATCAAAAGGGAGATAGTGTACCTACCACCGAGCTTGGATTGAAACAGGTAACTAACCATTACACAGACGAGTGATCTGATTATCAAGTGATTGTGAGTGATGATTGATGATTCATGTGGTGGGTGACAGTGAGGAAGGGTGTGTTGAACTGTAATGCAGGATGTTTCTTGAGATAATTGATTTGCAATGTTTGGGGCCTGAGTGATGGATGATCATTTTTATTCCCTGGAGGTGATGGCCCTTTCATACTTAGACAGATTTAATTGTGGGGCCCTCTCCTTTTTTACTACTCTTCAGCGACCAGAACAGTCACTTCAGTTAACAAAAAAATATCTATCCAAAATTCATCAATTCTGTTTCTCCACTTGTTCTTCAACACTACAGCACTGCACTACACTTCTATCTTGCTTAGATCATGTTGACTGGTCTGGGAGAGAGTTACTCTGAGTCAGGAGGAGGATGAAAGTACTCAGGGCGGGAGCTGCGTGGCTGCCTCCTCAACAGCTGGAAGCAAGAAGTTATCGACTTCAGTTCAAAGGTAAACTAAGAGTCTGAGGCCTGGAACTCAACTATGTGGAATGGAGAGAGGTGCTTTTTGTAAAATGCTGCTGTGTGTGTGTGTTGGACTTGTGCAAAAGTGAAACTCTGAGTCCCCCTCTTGTTTTTTTGCTCTGTCTCTGCGTCTTCTTGATACTTTCCTCATGAAGGTTACCTTTCTTCTGTCCTTCTCCTTGACTATAAAATACATTTTGTTTTACAAGCCACAGGCCTTCTAAATCTAGTCTCCTGCAGGAACGAAAGCTGAAAAATGAGCTCAACATGCCTGCTTACCTACCAGACCAGTCCAGACAGGCACCCGAGAATGATGGACAATCCAAAAGAGAATAGAAATGCACCACCTAATTTTGCAATACTGTATCATTTTTCTATTAACAATCATATTTGGAGAACTGGGTAAGTGGGTTCACTTCACCCCCAACCTGGAAGATGAACCATTTAGATATCTAATAAGTTGGGTCTCGGGGCAGAAGGACTGTTTGAATGCATTTAAGTGTACTCTGTAAAACTCATTCCTTCAATTACTTCAATAACAGATTGATAACAAATGATGTGCTGCTCATTGCTTAGATGAATGTTATGTTTGTGTAGTGTTTGTCTTTGTCAAACCTTTTCCCAAATACCCCTTTCCATAAAAGCATCATACCTCTAACATTCTTCCCCTGGGCTGTGTGATTTATTGAGGTGTGGATTAAGTTACACCATCAATGGATCACACACTTGATTGGGCGGATGTGGTGAAAGCAACACCAACTTACTGAACAATCTTTTAAGCAATAGCCCAAACTGGCTCCATTTAGCCTCCCAAGCTTGAAAAGTGATCCATATTTTAGATATAGAACCAAGAACATCAGTCGTCATCATCATTCAGGCCTTGTGTTGTGTAACCGGAAATGCCTAACCTAAGCTTGCCTACTCAAGACTTTGAGGCAATTTTTTTATCACTCAAGGATTTTGTAACTAAGGGCCCGATTACAATGGTGGTGAAAACACCACTGACAGCCTGTCTGTGGTGGTTTCACCACCATCCTAAGCAGGTTTTACACCCGCCATATTACAATGGCAGGCATGTCTTTGGCGGTCTAAAAGACCAACCACCATGGTTCCGATGGGCTCAAGGAGCCCGTCAGAGCATCGGAGGGGAATCATATCCCTACAACGGCAGGGCTGCCTACCAGGCACCACCTTAGGGATTATGATGTCCCTTTCTGCCTGCCTTTTTCATGGCGGGTAACCCCCCCATGAAAAGGAAGGTGGAAAGGGACTTAGGGGGCATGTAGCTGGCCTCCCTTCCCCCTGCACCCCAGATAAGGATACTCGGGGCACCTATGGTACCCCCTACATATCCCTGCACCTTGTGACAGGCACCACATGGTGCCTGCCGCATAATGCAGGGATAAGTACAGTGTCTCATTTTTGTCTTAAGGCGTGTGCTACAACTAGCAGCACACGCCGCAACTCAAATTATAGGCACTGTGACTACCATGGTGGTGGTCACATTGTAATGTCTATGTTGGCACCGCCGAAGGACTGTCTGGCGGTCCCGTTTCGGATACGATGGCGGGCGAACATAAGTCCACCCGCCATCATAATCAGCCCCCATATTACTATTAGCTCCCCAGTAGGGATATTATTTTTTGTTATTTTATCACTTTCAGGAATTCTTGTTGTATCATTAATGTGTGGTACTCTGATTTCAATTCTTTGTAAAGCTTTGATATAACCTACTAACTCAGTTTCTTTATTCACATTTAGTTACCTGCGGTGGATAATCACTCTGTTGATTAATCCTAAATTTTTTAGCTTACCTGGGTGGAACTGGAAGTGGGACCTCACTTGAGAAGTTGTGATTACTTCCTTGTTATTGCTTCATCTATATTCAGGTCATACTTTTATAGAGTGAAGTGAACTAGTTACCTTAGTGAGTAAGTAACTAACTGCTACTATCGTTTATCTAAGTTGCTGTAGACAACATAGGTCATGGCAGCATCACCCCTAATGGTCAAGTTAGTTAGAGAGGTATAACTCTATAACTAAGCAGTACACCCACCCTTACAGGCACATAAAAAGGCTGCATACAATCTGAAGGCATCACTGCAAAGTAAAAGTAAAACAAACTACTTCAGGCATACATTTAGATAAACTATCAATTCCCCTTTATTTTTTTACACAGATACCCACTCTCTCCACTCATACAACATACCCACCCATCTCCCCAAACAAAATGACCTGATCCAAGTCCCAATGTCCCAAATGTCCAAAGAAATCCAAACACGGTCCCAATTCCTTTCACACCCTCTCGACCCAGCCACAACAAGTCCCACCCACCAAAACAAAAAAAGTGCTAGAAGGGGGCATTATGGATGACTGTCCGGTGCTGGACCAGGCTCAGCTCCATCGTGTTGAGCTGGCCCCGATGGTGTCCAGCTGCTGCAGGATGCGGCACAGCAGTGGCCTATTGTAAGTTTGGGGGGGTGGCAGTAGTTGGCAGGTAGCCACATCAGCGCGGGGATATCTGGGAGGCTGGAGGCAGAGGGGGACTGGCTTCACTGGGTCTCAGCAGATAGGCATTTAACTCCTTTTCCTCCTCGTCCAGGACCACCAGCCACCAGTATTCTTGCTGGATATGCTCAAGCTTCTACTGCCACAGACGGGCCTCTATCCTCTGCCTGTTGGATCCTACAGTGGATCAGCAGGAGTAGCTATATTGAGAAAAACTAAAATAAAAACGACAAATTGTAAATAATGCTCTGTGCAAACATTTGTCTTAAATTAGTAGGTGGCACAATAGCAGTACATTGCTGGTTTCCTAGGGCCATTGGAACGTTAATATGATTAGGAGAGTCACAAAGCCAATTTTGTTTTACCCACACATGCCTTTCATAGTAATCACTGCCTATGTGGCAGAAAAGTATTAAGGAAGAAAAGCACCAAATTAAACAAACAAAGATTAGAATTTTTCTTTTCTTCAAAAGGCTTTTCAAGTAACTTTAAACAGACACTTTGAGTGGGAATATAAATTATCTCTCATTAATAAGTATGGCATTTTTCACTATGGAGTACAAGCGTTGTGTTGTGCTAAAATAATGAAGCCCTGCTCATTGCTAGCCAGTGCGTCGAATATTTTGCTACTGTCTGCAGCTGGGGCAGCGCCTAGTTGACAATTATCTATTTTTAATTCCAATTGCCCTGCTCTTCCCAAAATGCATTTCTCTTTCTACCCTGACTCCCAAAAGGCAGATGAATAATTAATAAGATACTATGTCACATACCTCACGTACAAAATGCGGCTATTCATATTATTCTATCTGCCCTAAGTAGACATTGGAGAAAATGTTGAACTGCACTACAGGGAAAGGAACGGGCTATATA
Source organism: Triturus cristatus (assembly GCF_964204655.1). Classification (NCBI taxonomy): domain Eukaryota; kingdom Metazoa; phylum Chordata; class Amphibia; order Caudata; family Salamandridae; genus Triturus; species Triturus cristatus. Next base: position 519,842,824 of record NC_140588.1, read on the forward strand.
GATTGTATTTGGCATGCTCATCACAGTGTATCCCATACACAAAATAAATATATGATGGTACAACGCATACCATTAAAATGCATACTTTTGCAACCCGATTTTTACAATGACACGACTATTACAATACATATTTTTACAATGCAGACCATTACAAAGCATGTTCATAAAAATATATAAAAATAACCATTACAACACATACCAATCCATCGAATAACATTACCATGGAATATTTCGACACAAACAATACCTTTAAAAATAAAAAAACACAATGTACATTCATTTCATATAGAAGCATATACGTCCAAAACATCCAAAACAAAAAGTTTTTCCACTATTTCCACTAAATCTGCCTGCTACCATCTACCTAAAATGGCTGCCAATCTCAACATAAACATTAAAACAAGCATTTTATATACAACATGAAAATACACATTCAGCCAGATTCTGCATCACGGTGAAAAATAGATTCCAACACATATTTTCCTTTACCCCTAACAAACGTATAAACTAAGCCAGCCATGATAACTGCCAACTGTGATTGCAGGCACTGACATCTATTGACAAATGTAGGTGTACGTTTTAAACAAAGCCCATTTAGGTTAAAAAAATCATTAAAAAGGCTAAAATTATTTTTATATTTTTTATATATTTGCAAAACTTTGAAGATACATCCAACCATACACTAGCTATATTCTGACAAAAGTAAATATATGTTTTAAAATAATTATCAAATAAACTTAAACAAAAAATTACAAAATTCAAATATTTTTTTATTTTTTATTATTGACAGAATTTGATCATACTCAAACAACAATCAACAGTGGAAGAAATGTCACAGAAAATTCATATTGTAAGTACACTGTAGAGTATTTGTAATCAATAAAAAAAGAATTATACAGTTAAATGTATAAACATTAATGTACTAACTATGCAACCTGCTTACCTAAGGAAACGCGCTAGTCAGTAGCAGGGCACTAAATAATTATTCAAACTCAACACGGTGCTTGACTCAGAAAAAATGCTGGTTACAGGTGAGGCGGCAAAATAACTATTATAACTCTGCAGCCTGCTTACCTCAGGGAAGGTGCTAGTCGCTGCTGTAAGGCAAAATAACTAATCTAGCACTGCAGGATGCTTGACTCAGAGAAGGTGCTGGTCACTGGTGGGGGGCAAAATTTATATTCTAACTCCAACAGGTGTTTGCCTCAGGGAAAGTGCTAGTCAGTGGTGGGGAGCAAACAAAGTTTTCTAACTCCAATAGGTGTTTGCCTCAGGAAAAGTGTCGGTCAGTGGTGGAGGGCACAATTACTATTCTAACTCCAACAGGTGTTTTCCCCAGGGAAAGTGCTGGTCAGTAGTGGGGGGCAAAATTACTATTCTAACTCCAACAGGTGTTTGCCTCAGGGAAAGGGCTGAATATAAACAATAAAAAACTGAACACATTGTTTATTTTTATCTTTCACATAGCTTCAATAAAGTCCATCAAAAATCAATAGAAACAAATACTTCAACTGGTTTAGAAAACATATACTTCACCCTTCTTCACCAAGCAGAAAGCCTTTCCCAGGGAAAATATTTCAAAAAGCTTATATTGCAAGCAAAACTAACCAAATCATTTCTTTACTGAAAACCAAAAACCAAACAAACATAGATAATTAAAATTATACCAATCATCACCACCAAATGGAGATAACAAAAATCAGCAAAAACAGCTGAAGATACTGAACAAGAGCATCAAACAACAAACAAACAAAGCAACATTACTAAGGTGAGGCAATCCCCCTTAACTATATAAAATGACGCCATATCTTTCAACAAAAATCAACAAAAAAAGCATATTTGAAATCCAATTCTGGCAAATTATAAACCCAACTATTTAATAAAGAAGAAGTTCTTCAAAAAATCAATTAACCACAAATCAACTGTTAACCCTATTTTTTTTTACAGATTATAAACAATACATAATTACAATTAACAAATGCATATACTAACGGAAAACATTGTAAAACATGTATTTGAGGATATATAAACTTAAAAATTTAAAACTAACAACATTTTCTTTACAGAGTAAACCTAAATTGAAATATATTTAACTCAAAAACTCTTTGTATACCCTCTTTAACAGACATAGACATAATGGCATCAGGAAAACAAGCCACCTATGTGAAATCTTAAAGACAAAATCGACTCTCAAAGCACGGTGGCTACCTTTATTGTAGGGAGAGATTTTCTGAGCCCAGGAGTCATTGGAGGTGGGTACAATATTACTCATCCCTTTGCATAGGCAGAGCACAATCACTGTGCCTCTGCAATGGAGATAGAGGTTAGAGAAAACATTAACCAAATGAAAGATCTTGCATCCACCTCCAATGAGCCCTGTGGCACAGTATTGAGGGAGGTGTCCCAAAATATTCCTATACATGTAGCAAGTTCTAAGCCCACCATTCTTAACTTATGCATAACTATACAGAAGAATAAACAGGCAAGTAACCCTTAATGTATAAAACCCCAAACATACTCTGATGTTAACATTCCACCAGAAATAACTGCTACTGTTATTGATGAAACCTTTCTATTGCATGACAACAAAAATCCTCAGAAAAGAATACTAATCTTTAGCACACCCCATAACCAGGCAAAATTGGAGACTAGTGATATTTGGATGATGGATGGGACATTTAAATTAACACCCCATCCATTCACCCAAATATACACTATTCAAGCCTGCATATACACTGTAGTTCCCTTAGTGTACACTTTAGTCCCTGATAAGCAATCCTCAACTTATACTGAATTATTAACAGTGCTAAAATCTAAAACACAAAACATAAGTCCTAGAAAAGCAATAATTGATTTTGAATTATCAATGAATAACACCATAACCAAAGTGTATGCTGAAACACAAATTCAAGGATTTCTTTTCACTTTTCACAGGCATTTTGGTGGAAAATTCCAAAAACATCCTTAGTTGAGGATTACATATCAGACAGTAAAATGCAATTTGAGTTATAAAAAACTAACTGCCTTGTGCTTTGTTCCTTCTGACTTTGTGGATCAATACTACACTTCAATTACTGAATCTGGCTAATTTACTACAAATGAAGACAAATTGGATGCCCTACTAAATGACTTTGAGGACATATGGATTGGCCATCTAAGCAGATCAGGTCATAGAAGGAATCCAATGTTTCCTGTAAAGTTGTGGAACTGTTACACGACCTGCTTAGAAGAAGGAGCAAAGACCAAACATGCCATAGAAGGATGGCACAACTCCTTCAATAAATCAATCGGAAAACCTCACCCAAACTTTAATAATTTTTGGAAAATATTGAAGAAGGAGCAAAATTTCCAAGAAATGAGAATAGCGCAATCATTGACTAATAGTCTAAATCTACAAATTTCCAAAAGAACAAAAGAGATGTCCGAGAGACTATTGGATCAAATTCAACAGTTTACGTTGATGGTGGTTTTAGACTACCTATACAATATTGCACACATACCACATTTCTAACTATCACTAACACCTATTCTATCTTACTTGCCTGTTTTGAGTTTTTACATGAAAAAACTGACTTCCTACCTTCAGTTGTTTTCCTTCTTCAACTCTTGTCTACTATCCAATCCACAAAACATGCATAACTATAAAAAAAGTCACAGATTGGCTTAGCCATTTTTTATAGCAACCCAACATCTGAAAAGTAAACTGTGTAAATAAAAAAACGCATCCCAAAAAATCCAGAAAAATTCTGTTTGGAAAAAACGCAACCAGAAATCCATTGTTGCAATCATCTTTCCTTCGATTTTCTGTCCAGGGTGTGTCAGAAATCAAAATTGCAAACTTACAAATGCAGAAAAAAAACGCTTCAATGAAAAAATCCATTAACAAAAAAACTCCAAATTGTCCAAAAGATCTGTTCAGCCATCCATTCTATCTGTGTTTGCCAAACTTCCACGTGCAAGATTAATACTTTGTAGTGTAGTTCCTATATCCCTGATAGGCTCTGCGCATTGGAATACCATACACTATAGATTTGACATAGGACTAAGGTCAGTATGTCTCTATTGAGTATACTAAACTTAATTACTTGTTTGTGCCATCTAACTCAGAGGTCACTAGAAACTTCTCGAATATACAAGAAGGGATTAGTCTCTGACAACCGCATAAACATGACAACGTTGTTTCCCTTTAGAATCGGAACAGTCTCAGAATCGTGAAAACAACAGATAACAGTTTCACTCAGTCAATCATGCATGCTTCGTTTCTACAGAGTTGCACAGAAATAGAGAGAGACGGACGTTTCAATAAAAGGGTTTATTGAACAGTCTTATTTCTCATGCAAGAGATATGAATTGCTACAATCGTAAGACAGACTGTGAAGTACAATATGTACGAGGTTAGCAGTAAGATAAAATAATACTGCAATAGCATGGTTTGTAGCTATGACATATATTAATGAAAATACATACATAAATAACATAATGCTAAAATGTGATACTCGTCTGATGCTTCTAAAGTGCAGTACGAGGTTTGAAGTAGGTGATATTTCTAAAGTATAGCTAGCAATATTTTAGTTTAGCCAAGAGTTGCCATACGTTACCAGAGAATGAGAGAGGTTGGAATCTCTTTTCTGGACTCGATAGTCTAACCCCCTGCAAGGGAAGTCAGAGAGCACTGGAGCTGGATTCTCTGTGAGGAGGATGGCAGCGTCAGGACATTGCATCAGGCTGGAACTCGATCTCCTTCCGAACTTGCCGTGGTGAACCGCGTAGTCTGGGTTGGATCGAATCCTCCAGAAACCACAATTTGCCAGGGCAAGTGCTGGTGTATTTATACCTTGAAGATGTCTAGGAATGTCAGTATTGACGTAAAAGTTGGACAGAGGAACGTCATGAATGAACCCCTAAGGAATAGATGTTCATGCATACTTAATGAGTTCTTGGAGAAATCAATATTGAAGCTGAGGGAAATTCCTAAATGCTTAAGGGTCTGGTTTTCCAAAAATTCGTTGTGACGTGGATGGACGGATGTAGGTGGCCATGCCTATATTTGGTTTGTATGGACAATGTCTAAATAAGGGCAATGTGAATTGTACCTATATAAGGGCATACATCAGGAAACCTTTATACGGAATCTAAATCTGCACACAACAACTTATGTCCACAGACTTACTTTTTTTTAAACCTAGTGTGTAAAAAAACACCAATCACCCTGACATGGACCTACAACTGCTACATGTATAGAAAATAAATTGTTGTTAAATATGTAAAAATATACTTACATATAGTTACATCTATCTACCTACCTCCCTTCTATCTCCTTACAATAAAGTATGCCACCGACAATCTCTAATAAATAAATAACGTTTGTCTTACTTGATGTGTACATTTGACCATTTTTACCTATGTTTCAAACATATTTAAATTTTATATTAATTTTTACCTTATCAACTATTCTTTATCAGACAGTCTTTTTTAATAGCTATGCTACCCTTCCCCAATAACCAATGTTTATATCTTAAAATACCACATTGTTAATGTTAAATCCTCATACTTTTTTTCTAAATTAGAAAAATTAAGTGTAAAATGTTTAAGAAAATTAAAATATTAAATAGGCGAATACTAAATAAGTATTCAAATTAATATCCGAGTTTTAACATACTCCCCCACCCAAGATCCCTATTTCCCTAGCATCCTGTGCCAGAGAGTGGGTGTCTTACCCTTTAAAATATTATTTTTATTTTTAAATTATATTAAAAATAGTATTACGATTATTACAATTTAATACCAGAGTATCAAAATGAATACTAAAGTATTAATACACTCCTCCACCCACCCCGCAATTTCCCTGGCATTCCATGACAGAGAAATGGTGTCTCACCCTCTCAAATTGTAATTATATTTATTGATATATTACTTAAAAACTTAACTTAAGGGAAAAATAAATGAATATTCTTGTATCAAAATTAATACACGAGTATCAATAACCTCACCCACCCAAACCCCCTATTTCCCAGGCATCCCTTGCCAGAAAATGGGTATCACGCCCTCTCAAAAATCATTTAAATATATTTTATAAATTTCTTTTAAAAAACAATATTAATGGTCAAATACATTAATACCTGTGTATTAAAATGAATACCCGAGTATTAATACACTCGCCCACCCAAACCCCCTATTTCCCTGGCATCCCATGCCAGAGAAAGGGTGTCGCACCCTCTCAAATTTGATTTAAATATATTTATAAATTACTTAACAAATAATATTGAGGGTAATATAAATTAATACCCGCTAAAATTAATACCTGAGTATTAATACACTCCCCCACCCAAAACCCCCATTTCCCTTGCATCCTGTGCCAGAGAAAGGGTGTCACACTCTCTCAAATGTTATATGAATATATTTTTAAATTACTTAACAAATAATAGGGTAAAATAAATCAATACCCGTCTATTAAAATGTATACCTGAGTATTAATACACTCTTCCACCCAAAACCTCTATTTCCCTGGCCTCCGTGTCAGAGAACAAGGTGCCACACCCTCTAAAATATTATTGGAACCGCCATGGAAAGGCTGGTGGAGGCTGGATTCTGGGCCCCATTGCGGACCCCACTGTGTTGGGAGAGCCAGTTGTGCATCTGGGGGGTACCCATGGTACTCCCCTACATTTCCATGCACAAGGTGGCAGGCACCGTGTGGTGCCTGCCACATTGTGCAGGGAAATGCATGACATGGCCATTTAGCAGTGCGGTGGGTGCTGCAGCAAGGAGCACCTGCCGCAATGTTAAATGGCTGGATGTGACCGCCACGGTGGTGGTCGCATCGTAATTAGGGGTGTGGGACTGCTGCCTCACGAGCGGGCAGCCCCGATCCCCGCTAGAATGGTGGGCGGACTCAAGTCCGCCAGCCATCGTAATCGGACCCAAAGTACTTACCTAAACACTTACCTTAATTCATGATGTAATAGCATGCATTGTAATGTCATATGCGTTGCAATGGCATGCGTTGTAATAGCATACGTTGTAATGGCACATTTGTTGTAATGGCTGCGTTTTAAATGCATTACGTTGTAATGCAGCATTGTAATAGATGTTTTCCACACCAAACTTGACATCAAATCATGCACTTGCTCCCACTTTACTCACTTGCCCCGCATACACCATATATTATTTCCAACAAAGTCATTTGCAGGGCATTAAATAAGGAAAGAAAACTTGACTTGCTCTATTGAAGGGTAGGGTAGAGGGATTAGGTGGTTAGGGTAGAGCTTTTGTTATAGAATAGAGGGGTCACTACTATGATCAGTAATTTGTCATCTTTGGCTCATTCAGTCACTGTACTAGTCACCAGAATTTGAAAGGGAAAATTCTGAACTGATGTAAAATGAATCTGTTATAATGAAATATATTCTGGAATCACTTCACCTCACATGGTAAAAACCAAATGTGTCACATGCCAAGAATGGATTTTCCAATTTTTTGGTAGTCTGTGACAGAAGAACTTAGGAAAAAATAAAGGAGTGAAGTACTGAGAGGTGACTGAGTGGGAGAAGGGAAATACACCTTGTGTGTTCAGTTTGCAATGCATTGAAAACTTTGTAAATGCCGCATTAATTGAAGCAGGCGCACATTGCAAAGCCAGCACTACTGCAATTACGTGAAGTCACAAATGAAACCATACTGCACTTCAGTCATAGGTGGCAAAATGCCATTGGCGGGCAGGGGGGCTGATGAATGATGGGTGGGAAACATCTGGCTCACTTAACAAATACAGCGAGTCAAGGGAGTAGAACAAAAAATATACTCCCCACTTTGAACCATATCTTTGATAACCTTAAATAAACAAAGTAAGCAATGTAGGTGAGCAGCATGCTCCTCTCTAAGGGAAGAGCTTCCTTGCTTATCCAATACAACAATCTAAATATTAATTTATCTTTTTCTAATTCATCAATAGCCACCATGATTAAGTTTTACTTTCTCCCATCCAGTCTTTCACCAACATTTCCAATCAATTATCCATCCATTCAATATCCACCTTTTCTTCCTTTCAACCTTTCTCCCATCCATCTCCTTACCTTACCCACCCACACACCTTTTCACCCACCCACCCACACTCTTCACTCATACACCATTTTCCTTTCTTTTAACATTCCATTATTTCATGTTTCCCTCAAGCTTTTAGTGAGTTGCATATTAATTCAACCACTACTACAGCTGGTAAAGCTGGGGGGATTCACAGTCTCAAGTTGACGACACCCTTATATTTCCAAACATAAGGGAAAACAGATAATGCAGGGATAAGAAGAATGAAACAATAATGTAATCCATTGTGCTTTGCACAAGCGGGTTTGTATCTCGTCCTTGTAGCCTGGAAGGAAGACAGCAGGTAAGGGTGTCAGAGAAACTTTATTTCTCACTTGTAACACCAGCCTCTAGACATCAACTCTCATCCTGGAACCCAGCACCAACATTCCAATATACCCTGAGATTCTACCCTGAGCCTGGAGCAATCAAATACCAGGGGTATGTATTACTCTTTTGCGACCAGATACTGGTAGTAAAACATCATTATTTTGCTGACACCTCAAAAGAGATGGTAACATATTCTCATATGGGAAGGGATCCCTTCCCCTTTGAGAATGGAAGAAAAGCTATTATTTAACTGCAGGCTTTGGTCATGGACCACTGGCTGCTCTTAGCAAATAAAACTTAGAAGTCTAATTTTCTTTTTTTTAAGCATCTCATTCAAAAGAAGTTTGCATTTTAAAATCAATCACAGACATTGAGGTCTGCTGGCCCCAGCAGGCCACCATCCTTGTGATTGCTGTGATTCCTAATGGGTTAAAAAGTATGAACCAGCTCAGTATTATTCATAAGGTAGGTCGAATCAAGACCCCACTAGGAATCGCTATGTAAAAAATGTACCTTTAATACATTATGAATTGCTGTTTCCAAATCTCAGTTCCTAATTTTTGTACATCTGACCCCTGGTGCCTAATAGAAAAAAGGATTTGCACAAACTTGTTGAATCTTTTAAACTTGAACAAATATGACAGCTAATGCACAGCAGTTAGCCGGACACTTTGAAATTGTTAGTGGATCCTTCTAAATGCAATCGCAGATCAATGACTGTAAACATTGTAGGAAAAAATGACATTGTTAAACTTTAAATTAAAATCTTCATTTTGATATGCCATTTGCAAGAGGATATATTGCCTTCCCTTAGAAAGGAACATTGACACTAGTTCTCATATAAAAGAGAAATCTGCACACTATATCAACATAATCTCATATTGGCACAAATTGCACAAAGAAATGCTTGCTGTTTATACTAGTAGGACAGATCTCCACACACTGCATGACTGTGATTTTATGGTCTTTCCTCTTGGGCTCCTTTGAAAGTGTAGATTGTCTCATGAATTCAAAAAGACAGCATTGGTCCTTTGAGACGTGATGGCTCTGAATACTTTCTAACCTCTGGTTACAAGAGATTTATTTGTCATGCTTTTTAAAAACAGATAAGGGGCAATTAATTATATTTCTTACAAGCTGGTATTCAGGGATACAAACAACAAGCTTTGAGAGTAAATTAAATGCATCCTCAAAACTATTGGATGTCTGAGCTGGGTTGATATTGTGGTTGTAAAAAAGATAAGACAAGCACAAATCATAACTAACGATGGAGCTAACTGTGGCAATCTGTAGGTGTTGGTCAGGTGCCACATGCTTATTCTTCAGTTTACCTTGTTATTAGTAGAATGTTACAGGACGAAATGTGGAAGGGTGGAATCTTGGGGACAGGGGCTGTTGTTGAAGATAGGAGCTGGCCGGGTCAGTTGTGTTCTTTTCGCACCCACCGTGTATTTTACTTGTCCGATAAACTACCATGGGTCGCCACATTACTTGGAGCAGTGGATAGTATTTTGTTTCTTGCATTTCTACACTAACCACCTTCTTTTTAAGTTTCAAAGAATTTTATTAGACAAAGTAAAGGTGTCAATGCAGAAGAAAACCTAAAGCATAACAGCGATATGAGCTACACAGTAGAACATGACTGCAAAAATAAACATGAGACTGAAAAACAGCAGATAATTGAGGCTAAATAACAAAAAGCAATATTGAAGGTAACGCGTAGTAAATGAATTATAAAAAGTGTAAAGGAACAAGCAGGTCACTCAAGGAGGCTTAGAGACCTCCTGCTGAGAGGGAGGCAAATGAAACAAGCGTTTGGCACAAACATCAAGGTACAGGGTTACAGGAAGCCAAAGTTCCTGTCGCTTCTTGGCCAAGTTCAGGGGGTAAACAAGGACAGTATCTAGTCTGTGATTATGACATACATTGTACCACCATGCTCTAAAAGAGATATTAGCAAAGTTTTTCCAATTAACAGTGATTTGCTGAAATGCAACAGCTAGCAATAGGTCAACAATTTGCAAATTAAAATCAGTGTTAGCCCAACAGGGAGAGAGACTGCCTAAGAAGATATTAGCAAAGGAGAAGGGGAATGCAGTATGAAATATGGCATTGATTTGGACCCAAACTTGTTTCCAAAAATCATGCGTGGCAGTACAGGAAAAGAGCATGTGAAAGAGGGAAGCCTTGGGTGCCGAACAAGACCAGCAAAGGTCAGGTGTTAGAGGAAACCTCTTATTCAACATTAGAGGAGAAAAGAGGAGTCTGTTGTAGATGAAAAAGAGGGTTTGTGTGAGAGAAGCAGCCCTAGACGACTTCCGAAGTTTGATCCAAACTTTATCCCAAAGAGAAGTGGGCCAGGAGACGTCAAAATCAGACTCCCATTGTTCCTCTACCTTGGATTTTGATCTAGGTGCAAGAATTTTGGGAAACGAGTGGTAGATTGAGGAGGCAGTGGGACGTGTACGTAACAAGGAATGTAAGCGCAGAGTAGGGCTGGAAGGGTCAGAATGAGTATGAAAGGTAGAAAATTGGGTATAGGGGGACAGAACTGCAGTCTTGAGTACGAGGTACTTACGGAGGAAGGAGTGAGGAAGACCAAACTTTTGGCTAAGAGCGGGGAAGGGTAAGAAATCAGAACCAGAAAAGAGATGGGACACCCAAATTAAGCCTTTCTACCTCCAAGATTTCCAATAGAAGGATTTGTGATTAATGAGAATATTATTATTATACCAAATGGTGGTGTTGAGAAATTCAGCGACAGAAGAAGGGGAACTTGGGGAAGCGGAAAAAGAAGTTTGGTAGTAAATTTATGTATGGGAGTGGAAATGACCTGGGGCTTACGCGAGAACGAGAGGTACTCAGCAAAAGTGAAGGGGGATAACAAAAGGCGCTCAATAGCAAGCCATAAGGGGGAGGATTCAGCAGGATCCCGCAACCAAAGAGAGGCTTGACGCAGAAGAAACGCTTTGTGATAGGTGGGGAAATCAGGAAAGTCGACCCCACCCTCGTAGCCTGCACAAGGACATGCGCGCTTTTTAATCGTGTCAAGACGACCCCACCAGGAAAGGTAAAGCGGGTGCCATCTGGAGGTAAGATCAGACAGTTTCTGGATGCACTTATTAAGACATAACGAGACAGTGTCAGGAAGAGAAGAGGTAATATACAAACCAAGGTACTTAATATGCGAGGGACTCCAGGTAAAGTTAGATGCAGCGAAGTCAGGTTTAAAGGTGAATTTAGTAAGGGGCAAGATTTCACACTTGTCATTATTCAACTTATATCCAGAAATTTGGGAGTAATCATGAACTTCAGATAGAAATGTGGGAATAGAAATGGCAGGGTTGGACACAAAGAGTAGGATATCATCCGCATAAGCGGCAAGTTTGATGTTGATCTGTGAGAGTTGGAAACCGTGCAAATGAGGGTTTTGGCGAAGTTTTGAAAGAAAGGGTTCTAAGGCTAGGTTGAAGAGGAAAGGGGAGAGGGGACAACCTTGACGGACACCTCTACCTAAGCTGAAGAAAGATGATACTAAACCATTAGCACAAACCGCCGCCCTGGGACTAGAATACAAAAAAGAGACAAAAGAGATAAAATTAGGACCGAACCCAAACCATCTGAGAGCAGCAAAAAGGAAGGTCCACTCTACCCTATCAAATGCTTTTTCGGCGTCCAAAGCAATTGCCGCTAGAGAGTCCGTGAAACGTGAGGATCTGGACAGGACATTAAACAAAAGCCGCGTATTATCTGTGATGAAACGGCCTTTAACGAATCCAGATTGTTCTGGACCTAACAAATCAGGAAGAAAGGGGTCTAATCTTATGGCAAGAGATTTAGCATATAACTTGTAATCAATATTGACCAAGGAGATTGGTCTATAATTTTTGCAATATTGAACATCTTTACCTTCTTTGGGTATAATACATATGTGAGCATCTGAAAAAGTACCAGCAGAAGTGCCACTGAGTATAAAAGAATCAATAAGAGAGTGTAATCTGGGTAATAGTAATTTGGAAAAATGTAGATAAAATTCGACGGTAAGTCCATCCGGACCCGGGGCCTTATCCTTCTTGAGTGATTGAAGTGCAGTCTGTAGTTCTGAGCTAGAAATAGGCAATTCAAGAGAGGACAAGTCGACAGGAAAATTGGAAGGTGTCTGAATTGTAGAGAAGAAGGTGGCAAGAGATTGGGCAGTAGGGTGAGTTTCAGAGGAGTATAACGTGGAGTAAAAGCGGGAAAATTCCTCTAAAATATCGGCATCTGTGTGCTTTAAAACAGAATTAACATCATATATAGACTCAATATTCAATTTATGTTGCTTAACTTTTAAATAATTGGCTAAAATCTTCCCCGCTCTGTTCTTACCCCCATAAAATTTTGAGCTAGATTTCAACAAATACAGCGATGCATCATCAGTAGATTGTTTGTTAAATAACATCTTAGCCTTAATAAGAGAGGTAAAACTTTCCTGCGAATGAGAGGTGTAGAAGGAGTGTTCCAGTTTTTTAATGGTAAGGAGGAGATCGCTTGCTTGCATGCGGGCAGCTTTGCGCTTTCTGGCTACATACTCAATGATGAACCCCCTGGCTGTAGCCTTAAAAGCGTCCCAAATAGCATGCTTGGGTAAAGTGGGTGTATCATTAATGGAGAAAAATTCTTCAGTAAACTCAACAAAAGAAGTGGTGAATTTGGGGTCGAGCAACAGAGCATTGTTGAATCGCCAACGTTTTGGTCCAGTGGATTTGGTTAGGATGTCGATGTTAACCAGAACAGGAGCATGATCAGAGAATAATATGGGACCAATATCGGCATAAGTGAGGGATTGGGAAATGTGATGGGAAAGGAAGATGTAATCAATGCGGGATTGTGAATGATGGGATGGGGAATAAAAAGTAAACTCTTTAGTAGTGGGATTGCATAAACGCCAGGCGTCAATGAGTTTGTGCTGGGAAATTGCTTGAGTAAACAATTTGTGAGACTTATTAGGAATGAAAGATGCTTTAGATTGCCGATCTAAAAAGGGATTAAAGGGTAGGTTGCAATCTCCTGCCATAATAAAATTGTCATCGGCAAATTCAGAAATACGAGAGGCCATTGAGCGCCAGAAGGCAGGGTCACCACCAGTAGGTGCGTAAATGTTGAGAAGGGAGATGGGAATACCATTCGAGGAAAGTTTGACGTACAACCATCTACCCTCAGGATCCGACTCAGTAGACAAGAGCAAGTGAGGTAAGGATTTTCGAATTAAGACAGCCACACCATTTCTCTTGCCATCGCCAGGAGCAGAAAACACAGCGCCCACCCAGCCCCTCTTGAGCTTAGCAGCTTCGATATCAGACAAATGGGTTTCTTGCAAGAAGGCAATGTCAACATTTAACTTAGCTAAATGAGAAAGAATTTTTTGCCTCTTAATAGGAGAATGGAGACCGTTAACGTTCCAAGAAACAATACGCACAGACATTAGAAATTAGAAAATGAGTGATATAAAGACAGATTGAACCATTGAAAGATTGCCTCAAAGAAAAAAGAGAACATAGGAAGAAGAGGAAAAAAGTAAGAGTAGAGAAGAAACATAGTGAGCAAATGAGAGAAGAAGAAAGGGGAAGCAAGAGGTATCATAAAGGTAGAAAAAAGCCAAGGTGTTGCTGAGAGCGAAAAAGAGGTAAAATGAAAATCAGTGATGGTAATAAGTAAAGTTAAGTGAAACAGCAAAAAGAAAGAGCACGCAAAGACCATTGAATAGATAGAGCACCAAAGAAGGTCAGAGGGAAGGGAATGCAAATATAAGTCATGGGAAAGATGATATAGCAGGGTGATAAAATGTGAAAAGAGAAAAAAGCATGACCAAGGGAACCAATAAGCGACAAAAGTAAAGAAGAAGAAAAAGAAGGAAGAAGAGAGTGAGCGCATAGAGAATATTGACACCAATAAACCTGAAAAAATAAAGAAAAATAACAAAGTAGGGAGAGACAAAATAGGAACGTACCTGTGGAAGAAGGGATAATAGGATCTGACAAGGGGTAGCTCAACAGGAGTACGATCAGGAACAAGGACAAGCAAGGACGTGCGTGGAAGTAGGGAGAGGGAGGTAGGACCAACTGAGGAAGGCAGGACACTCGGGGTCAATGGGACGTCCAACCAGAGAAACAGAACGGAACACACAACAATGATCTGCAAGGAAAGAAAGGTAACAAAGTTAGGCGACGGCGGACGGCAAAGACAAAGACACGTAAGGAGTAGAACAAACTAAGGAATTTCAACATCAGTAAGCAAATACTACAATGGAAACAGCATTGAACTTGAGAACATGCACAATTAGGGCCAATTGAAATGGAGAAAGCAACAAACAAAAGCAACTAGAGCATCATGGTAAAACTTCAAAAGAAAGTCATGGTGGACGAGATGAGGAAGGGCCAGAGAGCTCCATCTCAGCTTGACCACAGGAATTCAGGAAACTCCGAAGACGCGTAGGCTCCTCATATGTGGTAGTCTTATTGTTGTAGGTGACTTTGAATAAGCAAGGATGGAAAAGACCATATCTGGCACCAATAGAGCGGAGATCAGGTCTCATGTCCAAGAAGGCCTTACGGCGGTTCGCGGTGGCTCTAGCATAATCCTGCGCAAAGAACAAGGTGGAACCCGACCAAGTAAGACGAGGAGAGGCCCTGGCCGCAGAAAGGACTTTCAGCAGGTCAGTATATTCCAAAAAGTACATTATTACACCTCTAGGCTTCGCTGGTGTGGAGGGAGAGGAGGAGGCTCGGCCAAGTCTGTGGGCACGCTGGATATTAAGTGAAATGTCCTCAGGCAAGTGTAGAAGCTTGGGGAGAAAAGACTTGAAGAAAGCAATAGGATCATTTCCCTCACAGCCTTCCACCAGGCCATAAAGGCGAAGATTGTTGCGCCTGTTTCGATTTTCCAAGTCCTCCACCTGCTTCTGGAGAGAGGAGATGTGCGTGTGCAAGTGGGTGACCTTAGCTGCAGAATCTTGAAGAGAAGAAACGTCCCGTTCCACCGAGGACACTCTTTCATCCATTGAAGCCCAATTGTCCGTGAGAACTTGAAGCTTAGCATTTGTTTCCTCCATGAAAGGGCGCAGGGCCCTTATCTCTTCGAGAATTAGCTCCATTGAGATGGTCGAAGAAGATTTAGGAGGCGAAGGTGGGTCCTTTTTTAATCTCTTGGGCGTCATTTTTGCTGAAGCTTGTGAAGAGGTTTCTATATTTGACGACGTCTCGCTGACACAAAAAGGCTGGGACGCTTCTAAGTGAGCCAACTCCGCGAAGAGCTTGGAATTTTTAATGTAGTTGCGCCTTTGAGCCTTGCCAGAGCTTTCAGCCATCAACGTACTAGTAAGGTACAGGGTGGCCCTGTCAAACTGCTGGTTCCAATGAGAAGGAGCAATAAAAAAGTTGGTAAGGAGAAAAAGAAAAAAAAAAAGAATAACATAAAGAAAAAAGTAAAATGCCAGAGGAATCTGAATACCACAGAGCCAGGCGGAGGAGGTGAATGCACAAAATGGCTGCCAAAGTTGAGGTAAATAAAAATACGTTTTAAGCTTGTGAACAGCCGTGCAAGTAATGAAAAGAAAAAGTCACCTAGCAGTGTAGAACCATGTTGTTGGCAGAGCTGAAGAGATTACAGGATCCATGTGGCAGCCGGAGGTACAAAGCGCGATAAAACGCGCTGCTGAAGGAATCCTGGCACAGATGGACAAAATGGCGGTCGCGGCCGATGCAGAGCCGCGACCGGGAGCGGGAGCAAGAACAGAGACAAAGGAGGTCCGCCGCGGCAAAAAGAAAGAATTCAGGGCATGCCTGAAGCGTTCCGACGAGCAACGCTGCCTTCCATCGTTCGCCTAAATAGCGCGAACCGCCGATAAACCCTGGCGTGGACGGAGCCCCTACGCCGGCGCCGCCATCTCTCTCGGGCGCCTAGCCACGCCCCAAGCAGAACCTACACTAACCACCTTCCTTCCACTGCTATGACCACCTTTCATTCAAAGGAGTACTTTCTAACACATGACTTGATCGTGCACTGGTCCTATTCGATGATTTATGGTCTCTTTTATTTTAAAGTTCTCTGCCACACTCCTTGCATAAGCACTGCCACATGATCTCCAATGCATGTTTGGCACATTCCTCTGATTTTTACAGTAACAACCAATATGTCCCACATAAATCTCTCTAGTAACTCACACTCTACCAACTGCCCAACAAATGGAGTAGTTTGTTACTCGTGTTCCCGCAGGCTCTCAAGGGACTCATATAGGCAATGTCAGCTGTACTGGCGCTACAATCCAATGAAATAGAATACAACTGTCATATTTATACCTACTGAGCTCGTAATACGATGGGAGCCCAGAACCTAAATTTTGGAAACCAGAAACAACCACCCACACTGAGATTTACAAAGTCAAGCGGCAAAAGAGATTGAAGCTTGTCAATAAAATCAAGTAGCATGACAAATCATATATAAAAAACATTAAAAGAATCCACTGCAAAGAAGTGAGCACAAAAATCATGATCATAATGAAAATTCTTGCTACACCGCAGCCACCAAAAAAAAACCACAGGTTGGTTCCAACCTCCTTTACAGGGACATTCACACACGCGAGAAATGGTCATTGTCTTCAATGAAGTGTGTATTTGATATTCTAACTCAATCTCCACCTGCATAGTGGTTTGCGGTGTTCACAGAACCACAACCCTTAATGCTTTTCCCCATCATTTGTATAGCGCTCTGATACCCTTTAGGATCAAGTTTGCACTATATAAAACTTTATATATAAATTAATAAAATAAATAACACATATTGTATGTTTGCTTGCTCTTGCATTCAAAGAATGCACAATAAGTCCCAGATTTTCTAAGGCTTTGCGTCAATGCCAGTGTGATACAAAGCTGTGCAAGCTATTTACAATCCAAGCAAAAGGTGTGAAAAGTGCGCTTTTCAAAGTGTAAAAACTACTTTGTGCCGCTTTATGTCAATGGGGCATTAATGAGGGCAGATCAATGCAAACACCCATAGTTTTTTAAACTAAGGGGGCGATTACGATGTAGTTTGGAAACTCTTCCGACTGAATCGTTTCCGGAATCGTTTCTGACCGAATCGCATTGTGCGAGTCCGACCGACTGATTACGATGCATCCCAACATCGTTCGGTCGGACTCGCATTGACTTCAATGGGAGCCTGTGTTCTGAATGAGAACACAGGCTCCCATTGAAAAAAGGGGTGGTTGGGGAAAACCTTCCACCCTGTGGCATGCACCCCATGGTGCCTGCCACATTGTGAATGGTTGGAAAGAGATGTCCTTTGGATACCCCCACAGGCCCCATTCAGATGCCTCCAGGTGAAGGGGGCCTGCTACAGGCTCACAAAGACAGATTCCGAAAGCCGTTACGTGTCGGGCAGACCGAATCGGAACGGCTGTCCAAATTGGTCATCGTAATTGCTCGCTCGGGAACAGTGTCCATTGAGTTGTACGATTTGGCTCCGAAAGACTAGGCCTGTCCGAATGCCTTTTGGAACCAATTTGGACAGCCCGAATGGTTTCCGGGCATCGTAATCGGCTATTGGAAAATGTGTATAATTCAGTTGGAAACAAGGGTTCCGAATCAGATTCTGAGATACCGAATCCCATTCGGAGCCTTTCTGAACTACATCGTAATCGGCCCCTAAGCCTAATCTACTTACAAACAACTTGGCTTTGCATGAAAAACTAACACCTACTGGAAGCAAGCAAAAACAAGGGGGAATGCATTGATGTTTTCCAGAAATGGTGTGTGCTGTAATGTACAGTGCATATCCAATCCAAGTGCTACCTCTATGCTTGTCTACACATAGGAAGTTCACCCAAAGTGTATGCTTCCCCTACAAATTCTTTGCTAGACAGCTCACACTAGTCTATGTGTCATACTGCGAGGCTGTGCATCATGCATGGCAGCCTTTTTGTGGTCCAACACAAGGGGAGACAAGAGCTGCAGATCTATCTTAGTAGATATAGTCTGTGCAGCATAATTTCCTTCGCCCAACCTAGAACAGCAAAAATGGACACTGCATACATAGCCTGACATCTTGGTAAACTGGGCCAAAATCTCACTTATTTCCACACTAAGAAAATCATAACAGTTCAATGATTATGTTAAATAGTTTGTTTTGAAATGAAAGGCCTCCTGTAGGTTTTCCTTAAGTTGAGGTTCAATGGAGACGGTAAAATAAACATTACTGCTAGCTTGTGTAAATCATATTGCACATATATATCCTGTCAAACAACCAGGCAGGCCGGAGCTGAATGAGTCGATATAAAAGGATACGGTTGACTCACTCACACCTATGAAAAATAATAACTCCTTGCTTGAATGAATATACGTATATGCCAGTAATGATACAATTCCAAAATGCGCTAAACCCTTTTTACACGACATCTATGACACCCATGGCTCCCCAGAGAGCTTTTCCTCTTTGTTCATATTTAAGTGAGTGAAAACTCTTAAGCCTTTCTTCCGCTCAGGCGCTGTGACCACGTCAGGAGGCAGGAAAGAAAGGAACAAAGCGGGAACCACATTTGATTCTCGGCGCTTTTGTTTAACACCTTCGAAGGTAATACAGCCTCTTTTAAGTTCTGTTGTGGTTACCCTCGTAATGCCCCTTTCTCTTATCACTCACAGAAGCAATCCTGCTCCAAGTGCCTTCAAAGCCACTTATGGACTGTCTACAAAAGAAACTGACATATTTCACATAAATGGACATTAATAATATAACATGAAGGGGAAACTGGAATGCTTAGTACATGAATTAGGCAGCCTCACGTGGCACACAATCCAAAATAATTTGAGCCTCTTTCTTACTCTTTGCAGAGAAAAAGGAAATTAAATCTTTCAAACGTGAAAGATGGAGAATATTTTTGCATGATGATTGAGCTGTCTCTGTGAGACACTGGGAACAGAGGCCACTGTAATATAGGTTATTCTATCTTCAGTACATTGTTATTGAGCTACACCACACAAGTGCCATATCACTGATTATTAGTTTATCACCAAAAGCCTCAGGATAGTCAACTAGTTGTCGAAATATTCAGATTCATTACGATACACCACGTTCAGTCGTGGTTTTCATGTCAATTCGCTTTTATTGTGCAACAGACGTCAATCACCATTGTTTTATTCGTGTTCAGTTCTAATTAGTAGAGCTGTACTTACAACATCTTAGGAAGAGAAGGTTGCACAACTGAATGCACCAACGGGGGGCGGTAATGCATGAAATATTGCTAATTTGAGTCAGTGCCTATTGTAGACATATTGTGCCTGTGCGTGACACAAGGGCATTCTCACGCCCCTTAAGGCTGAATTCCCTCATTGTAGAGAAGAAGAGTCACCATCAAATAGAAGCTTAAGGACGCAACACTGGGGAGGGTCCAGAAATTCCATGAAGTTAGAATGGATCAGAGTGAGGCTTGACCCCTCATACTTAAGCGTAAAAGGAGACATGAAGTAGAGGAGTCATTTGTTCAAGTCTTTTTCTCTAAACACACCTCTAGCTGGCACACAATGTGCCTTCAGGGGCTGACAGAATTGTTGGATAGTTTGCCGAAAGGCAAACCGGATGTCAGTCAGTCAGTCAGTCAAAATTACTTTATTCGGTTTCATAACAAAAACCATAAAAGCATATAAATATATACAGACAATATAAATAACATTTAACATTAAAACATTACGAGTGAATTAAAAAGGCATACAAGGTAGTGGTTACAATTCATGAATTACCCAAATAATGATTATGTCCAAGAAATTTTCTTCCTTAATCTCATTGAGGTTGCTAAAAATTTGGCAATATTAAAGATCTCCCACGTTGATCCCAGCAATTGTAAATATAAAAGGGCAGGTTTAACTTGCCTAAAACCTTTCTCCTTAATAAGGGGGATAATATGTTTTTTACGAATGGGAGCCAAGTATTTACAAAAGAAGATAAAGTGCACTGTATCTTTAAGGGAAAAACCGTCACAAGAACAGATTCCCAGGTCCTTCTCCCTTGACCACCCTGGGGAATCGGTGAGCAAAAGATGAAATTTGTTCAGTCTGAACCTGGTAAGTAAAAAACGATGATTCATGTTATTAACAATGACCAGGTAGGGTTCAATACTGTTTGAGGTGATTAATAACTGATGAGCCCTGACTGAAGGTTTAAGTAGCTCCTTATCTTCTCTTTCTAAAGTTATCCGATTTTTATATTCAACTTTCACCCATTTTAAATCCCCCTTAGTTAGACTGCCAGGAGCATCAAATAATTCTGGACGACCTAGTTCTCTTGATAAGTTCTTAACATAGTTTATCCAGGGGATGGAGGTGCCATACTCAAGAGATAAACAATCCTTTAAAATTGCGTGATTTAATTCCAAATCAGGGTTTAGCCAGGTTGTAATCCATTTTAACATGGGCGCTAGAGCAATACGGTCCACAAGGTGGTCTAACCCGCATTCCTGATGAACAATAAAGGCAGGGGTTGACTGAGGAAGAGATAAAATAGATTTTAAAAATTTGTCCTCAACTATTTGAAGAATTTTTACATCTTTAATTCCCCATAATTCAGCCCCATACGTTGCTATAGAAAGACATTTAGCAACATAAATGTTCAAAATGGCCTGCATGGGCTTCACCCCCAATTTGCGGGCAAAGTCTAATACAGCTAAGGTAGATCTAACAAAAGTATTACGCTTAGCCGCCAATTGCGGAGACCAGTTAAGACTATCATCAAAGATAACCCCCAAATAGGGAAATCTACTGACGCGGGATAAAACATGCCCTTCGCAATACAAGCTCTTAGCTTTTTTTACTTTACACCCCATAATCATAACATGAGATTTGGAAAAATTCACGCTGAGATCAAGTGCTTTCATAAAATTTGCAAATGAGTCCAGCAACCGTTGCAGACCCACAGGAGTACGTGCTAGCAAGGCGGCATCATCGGCGTATAATAATGCCGGAATAGAAAATTTGCCAGCTCTAGGAATGTCCTTGCACGATTTGGTCAAAACAGCACCTAGATCATTAATATATAAAGTAAAAAGCAGGGGGGCTAGAATACAGCCCTGTCTAACACCATTCGAAATTCCAATCCTACTAGTACAGTTGCCCAGGCGGTCATATCTAACAGTGGCGGTGAGATCCCTATGTAAATCAGCCAGGAAAAATACAATGTTTTCATCAATGCCACACTTAAGAAGCAGATCCCATAGCTTTGACCGGTTTACTCGGTCAAAGGCCGAGGACAGGTCCATAAAGGCAAGATATAATTTCCCTTTTTTGGCAATAGTGTATTTGCCTATTAATAAATATAGGTTCAGACTTTGATCTATAGTACCTCGGCCTGCTCTGAACCCATATTGTAGGCAAGATAGGGTCTCCTTATCCTCCAACCACGCAGAGAGTCTCCCCAAAACTACACGCCCAAGGACTTTGACTGCAGAATCGATGAGGGAGATAGGGCGGTAACAACTAGGATCCCCCCTGCAACCTTTTTTAAAAATGGGTATAATCACGGATTCAGACCAAGTATCCGGGATGCCTGAAACACAAATCCTATTAAAAACATTCATTAAAACCACAGACCAAGTCTCAAGGTCAGTTTTATAAAGATCAACCGGAACACCATCCGGGCCCGGGGCTTTATTGCTTGTCATCTTTTCAATGGCCTCGACTACCTCGGTCTTAGAAACCGTTAAAGTATATTGATTTACAACGGAGGAGGATGGGGGCTGTGCCCCATTTCTAACCCCTTCATAGACTGACTTAAAATGGGTACACCACAAATCTTCCCCTATTCCGCAATCTAATTGGCCGTTACAAGCGTCGCTAAAATAGGGTTTATTCACCACGGACCAGAACTTTGCACTATTTCTAAGAACATCCACGGAAGCTAGTTCCGCCCAAGCCTCCTCTCTAATCTCTTGCTTGCTTTCTAGTTTTCAAAGCTTTATCATAATCTTTCCTCAGCATAGCAATAATCGGCCTGTTGATAGGTTTACAACGTAAAGCAGCCTTCAGCCTTCTGTTAGCCAGAGAGCAGTTACTATCAAACCATCCCAGGTCTATATTATCATTACCCTTAGCTGGGCAGCTGAGATCAGCGGAGATTTGTGAACAAATTACAGAGTAAGCCTCTAATACTTCATTATTACCGGCATCCGTGTTCAAACAAATATTTATCTCTGAACCCACCTTCCTTTTTAAATTAGAGTGGAAATCCTCCGGAATAATTTTGTTCCATCTAATCCTACGATTCTGGTCAGAGGGGCGGATATTGAATTTATCCGTCCTGCCCGTAGTTTTAGTGCGGGTAATAAGAGTTTCTGAAATGCTAAGGACCACAGGGTTATGGTCACTGAAGTGCTTCCAATGTTGGAAAGGTTCCCAGGGGGAACTATTTCTGGATGCTTAGGGAGTGTCTCAAACTCACCTCCTCCCTCCTGCTAGTAAAATCTACAAGGCTGACCCTTCACTCACAGCTCACCAGAATACTCACTGGGTCTCCAGAAGTACAAAAAAGAACTGAACCTGATGCCTGAGACCTATGTGGAGAACTGAAGGGCGGGTACTGTTCTTACTTATATCTAGGTCACTTGGCTGACCTGTGTGTCTATAGGAACACAATAAGCTGCAAGCAGTGTTTTGTAGTGCCCAGATGACCAGTAGCAACTGCAACTGGTCTGTGCCCTGCTGATGGCCTCTGCTGGAATAAGTACTCACCCCTAAGTGCTATCCCAAAGGTTAAAGGAGCGTTGGAAGTGACCAAGAGAAGTTTCTTCAGAAACTCTGAAAAGTTAGAACTTTCAAAAAGTTTTTCAACTCTCAAGACCTCTAAAGCGTCAGGGGGACAGTGCAGTAAAGAGGTTCCATTTGGATGGGACTTCAATGAACTCAGCTTCAGGCTTAATCCACTGAAGGGTTTTGAGGTCAATAAAAAAAGATTACGTTGGAATGTAGAATTCTTGGCCGGATGAAGGCATGGAAAGTACTCATATGATGGAAGAACTTTGCTGGCCTTGAAATGTGAATTTCTCCCATTCTGCGCTTTTCCCGTCAAAACCAACAACTTCAGTGGTACCTCATCTAATGGCTATCCGGCTTCACATGGACCTTGGTGGATACAGCTTTCAAACTTGCCCCGCTGGAGGATTTCAACTTCCATTCCAGAGGCTACACCAGAAGGTAAAATCTTTGACGGACCCGCTTGGAATATCTGATCCGTGCTACATTCCAGGAATTGCACCTAGGTTCCTGTCAACTGCAACCAGTGACTATTGATTGTGTTTCACTTTTTGTGGTAAATCTTTTCTCTGGTTCCCATTTTTGGATTTTGTCATCATGATGCCATTCTCCTCATTACATTTATCTCTAGATTTCTAAATTTGTGGGCTTTTATTGTGTTTTGTATTTCCTTTTTAGTGTTTTTCTTACTGCTAAATACTTAACGCGTTTTCCTACTTTAAACTTGAGACATTTCAAGAGGATAATGCGAACATTAAAATGACTAAAATGTCTACAATGACGAAATCAAATGATATGAATAGTTTGTTTCCTGGGCTGGGCAATGGGGCTGAGATGGGAGAAGAAGCAAGGGGAGGACTCAATTAATATCGCACTGCAGAGAGAGCAGGATATTCAGTACCCTCAAGAGCCAAGTTCCTCTGATTTCTCCCGCACACCAGGTGAAACTGGTTAAACTGCAGGAACTCCTCAGTGGGATACATTTTATTCTCTTACTGACGAGTCGAAAATTACCAATACTAGTGAAAATGATAGTACAGATGCAGGAATTTCAGGAGAAGAAAGCGGCACCCCTCCCTCAAGACTCGACACGCAGAGGCGCGCACCCAATTGCACGAAGAAGAGAAGTACCAGAGGGAAAGGCAAGGACTCAGATACTGATCGCATCCAGGTGAGTCAGCTGAAGTGAGATTATTCTACCACTCACTTTGAGATGGAGACTGATGGGACAGATGAGTACACAGCTCAATGCCTCAAAACTATTTACAGAATCCAAAACTAATACCCTTCCATCCATGGGTCTAATTTATTCAGCACTCAAGTAGATGCAAGCAGAATCTCGTCAAGAACATGAGAGGGCTCATATGGCAATGAAGAAACTCCAAGGAGCCATCCTCAAGGTCAATAAAACTTGCTCAGAAACAGCCAAATGCACTACAGCACTGGACGAGTGAATTGTGGCTCTTGAGGCCAGCGCCGAGGGTACGGGACAGCAAACTGCGGCTAATGAAGACAGAGTGAGTGAACTACTATGGAAAATTTAAGATTTCGTGAACAGTCAACGAAGGAACAATTTGAGACTCCTGGGCATCGAAGAGAACATTGAGGGGGACGACATATGTGGTTTTGTTCTTCGGCTATTCAAGGGGGCATTTCCAGAATTAGCTCACTAGAATTGGGAGGCGGAGGTGCAGAGGGTACACCGATTCCCTCTGATGATGAAAAAGAGAGTGGGCAGAATGAAAAAACCTAGGGCTATCCTTATATTCTTAGGAAATATATGTCTGCGCCAGGCAGTTTTTTAAAAGGCTAGACCCAATGCTAGACAGTAGGCTGAGGTGAACTCCTTCTTCCTAAGGCCGGATTTATGTCACACTAGAGTGGAAAGGAGATGGCGCCTTCGTCAGCTAATCACTCCCTTCACGGAAATTGGGTTGTGAGGTCTTTTTAATGAACCCCGCCCGACTCAAGGTCATTTTCAGAGGCACAGCTAGGGTGTTTACCTCAGAGGTACAAGCCCAGGAGTATATGCAGGAAATCTCACGTAAATAGGATAACAACACAATGGTAGCGCTCTGCTCTCACTTTTTGCAGGATGTCTGGGGTTGGTATAAGGCTGCTACTGTCATCCTATGACTGGCAGGGATCCTCTTGTTTTTTTCTTTTCCTCGTTTTGTTTAGGCTCTCCCTGCACAGGGGCTAATTTCCATTTATTGGGTTATTGTCTTCTTTTATGTTCTAAATTTAGAGGGAGAGCGGCTAGGGGCACAGCAGGACACAGAAGGCATCACAAGGGTCCATGGACCTTTCTTGCCAAATTGAAGAGGTGTGGGAGGACGGTGGATCGAAAGGAGGGCTTTTTTGGCAATTATGGCAACTATGTGTAAAGTGATCTGGGTTTGTCGCAAACTGATTTCTTTGATTAAATGGGTAAGCTTAGAATAGCATCTATTAACATCTGTGGCTTAAATAATCCTAAAAAAAAACGTAGAGTGAGTGTGGATGTTCAATTTTTGAAGGCCGATTTTGTCGGCCTTCAGGAGACACATATCGAAGTAGGTAGACGAGAGGTCTCAGAGCTGGCAGGTTTTCAATTCATTTTCAGCACCACACAAGGAAGAAGGACTAGAAGGGTGGCAGTCATTGCACGGAAAGGGATAGCTAGGTTCCCACGCGTGAGTTTGGATAAACTGAGGAGATGGGTTATCATTCCATGCTGCCTAGAAAAGTGTATGTTTACTTTGCGCTCAGTATATGGCTTGGTTCTTGATGATCCAGCACTGTTCGGATGGCTCAACGTGGAGTTGGTAGGTTGGCCCCTTCCTTTAATAATTTGTGGAGACTTTAATATTAATAAAAACTGACAAAAAGATAAACATGCTGGGTTGTGGTATCAAGACCGCAAACCCTAAGTTTTTAGGTCTTTATCACAGTTATGTCAACTACATGGGATGTCTGATGTTTGGGCAAGGTAAGAACCTAACAACCCGGGATATACGTACTTCTCAGTACCAAAACAAGTACACGCTAGACTGGACTACTTATTTGTATGGCAGGAGCTAGTGCAATGTTATTTAAATACCCTAGAATCATGACTGACCCTAACCCTCTGGTATTGGAGATGAATATCCATACTAAACACCCCACGGCAGCACGCTTGAGCTTTAATAGGGCTTTGCTTCATGATGAGGGCTTTGTACAGCTCATGAAGGTCTTGATACCTAGGTTTATCAAAGAGAATTTGGGGAGTGCTAACTTGCATGTAGTCTGGGATGCCCTTAAAGCTGGCATTCAGGGGGAAACTTCTAGGTATGGTTGGGCAAGTCAAAAGAAGGAGAAGGAACTTCTACAAACGCTATATGCGGACTTTAAAATGATTGAGACACATCTGATAGAAGCAATAGCCGAGGAGGGAGACTCGGTGGCTGCACAATCGGGAGTATTGGTTCCGAAGTTAGCAATTACATACATTTCAGTCAAGAAATCCACAATAAGATTTATGGCCTGGCGTAGCAAGGTATATGAAAGCAAAAAAAGAGTAGGCCTTATGCTGGAAGTCCGCACCAGGGAAAAGGTAGTCCAGGAGAGAATCGTGGAAATTAGAGATGCAAGCAATGGCTTAGTCACAGAGCCAGCTGCCGTTCGCTCCGCGTTCCAAATGTTTTATCAAAGGTTATATACAGAGGATACTCAAGCAGGGGATACAGCAATAAAAGAATATCTACAGGGTTTGTCTGGGGAGCAGCTCTCCCCTGAGGAGAGAGAAAGCCTAGACGCACCTATAAAGGAGGAGGAGCTAAGAATGGCGATTTAGTCCACACCATCAGGGAAAGCAGTAGGCACTGATTTAATCCCAGGAGAATTTTATAAAAAATTCACTCCATATGTATCAAATCTTATGCAAGAGATTTTTTTAAGAACACAGACAGGGGAGGAGGCTCCTGAATCCTGGAAGTCGGCTAACATTGTTGCGTTTCCGAAAAATGGAAAACCCATCAATGAATTGGGTTCATACCGACCAATTACACTGGTCAATATCGATATTAGGATGTATTCTAAAATCTTAGCTACTAGATTGACAGTGGTCATTAAGAAGCTGGTTTCTCCTTTACAACATGGATTTGTCCCGGATGGGGCATGACTGACCATATACGTAGGACTATCACCCTTTTCGATTCTTCCAAGGTTTCCGGAGACCCTATGGCTTTAATATTATTAGATACAGAAAAAGCCTTTGGTAGGGCCTTTTCTATGGGCAATTATGGAGAGTAAAAGCCTGGGCAAAGGGTTTATTGGTGCTATGCAGATCATCTACTGGTAACCTATTGCTCGAATAGCTATGATGGGTGGCATCTCTGATATAATTAAGATCTTGTGCGGCATGCGATAGGGCTGTCCCTCTTCCCCCCTACTATTTGCCCTATACATCGACCCATTAATTAGGAAGATAGAAGGGAATGAAGAGATTCGGGCTATACAAACTAAGGGAGGGAAAACAAAAATGTTAGCCTATGCAGGCGACCTGACCATAACTACTCCTAGTCCAGGGGATGCTCTATCAGAAATCGAAAGGGAGGCAAGATATTTTGGCGGTATCTCGGGGTACCAGCCTCGGGTTACCAGCTCAACCACAGCAAAACACAAGTAGTGATAAATGATAAGGTAGAACTGGATGATGAACGAGTAACCCCACATGCTAGGTATCTAGGGGTTGAGGTTACAGCCAGCAAAAAGACAATTGGTGGATTAAATTTGAGATCACTACTTCAGAAATTTAAAACAGATTTTACTAGAATAAATAATTTACACCTTACAATAATGGGGAGGAGCAATGTTATCAAATTGATATTTTTACCCAAAATAATATACCCATTTGGGGCCATTCCCATCGAAATTGATAAGTCCTGGTTCCAAGTTTTGAATCAGATGATCTCCAGATTTTTATGGGCTGGTCAATGCCCTTGAAGGGCTCTAAAATTATTGACCCTTCCAAGAGATTGGGGTGACTGGGCGGTCCCAAATTTCCAACTGTATTACTGGGCAGCAAATTTTCAGCAGATGGCTGGACTTCTGGGAAGGGATAAGGCTGAACCAGTGGAGGAGGAGTCGACTGCTTCCATAAATGAAATATTATTTGGAGTAGAAGGTAGAGGCTGTCTTATGTGTCATATCAAGTACGCGTATTTCAAGAGGGTTAGATGTAAGATTTTTATCGGTACTTTTAAGGTTTGGACTGCACTTCGGAAGAAATTGGGTCTTAAAAGAGCCCATAGATACACCCCCTTGTTTAATAACAATTTACTCCCAGCTATATTTCATGACGGATATATGAAATGCTGGGATGAGAGAGGAGCAAGGAAAATTGGCGATCTCCTTGAGGAGTGAGCGATATACCTGTTTGATAAAATCAAGGAAAAATACTGGCTGGAGAACAACCATTTTTTAAAATATCTACAAATAAGGGACTTCATGGCTAAAACATCAGGAGGGCTGGTCAGCTTCTATAATATACAATCTAGTAAATAAAGAGATGGGTGATGATCTTATAAAACATGCAAACCGATGGCAGGACCTACTGCAGGGCGGGAACAGGGGAATGTGAGGACTGGCTCCTTTTGGGTCAGTCTGCATTTATCTTGGCTAACCTTCCGGAACAATGTTTTAAGACCTGGCACATTTCATATATTATGCTTGCACAACTATCCAGGTGAGGGGATCCCTGGGCCTTCACTGCCCACAAGGTGGATATTTTGCTGCTGTCAGTGTTCACATGTTTGCCACATGTACCAGACTTGACTCTCTCAGAGTAGTGATTGCCAAGTGGTTGGGAGACATGGTTGGATTTGTGCACTATTTGACCCACCAGGTGATACATCTTAGTGTGAGTAATCAAGATAAGCCCAGGCCAATTCAGACTTTTGTGTTTACAGCTATGGCTGTAATGAGACTTTGTCTGGCCACTATCTGGTTAGACAATGAACCCCATTCTGTACACTATTGGCTGGGTAAACTACTTGCAGCATACCGATGGGAGATAGCGGTGTATGAACATTGGGGACACAGGTCTCTCAAAAAAAAGGTTCTGAAATCTGGGCTCCTTTAAGCAGATGGATCAACAGGGTGGAAGGATCCATAGAATGCAGACTGGGGAAAGGGGAGTAATGCATTGTGTATATAAACATATTGCCCTATTATCCTTTTGACCTTTTGTTATGATTTCTTTTTTCTTTTCTGTTCTTTGGAATTCTTTTTTTTCCCTCACCTAAATCCAGATGTTTTACAAAAAATGTTGTCAATGTCAACTGGTTTTGGATCAGGGGTGGGAGGGGAGGGTGGGGGGAGGGTTCCACTTTAAAGGCGGGGTGGCTACAATTGATGTATTTGCTTTGTTTGGAATATATCTTTAAAATATTGAAATAATTTCTGATGTTTTCACTCCCAGAACATGTAACACTTAAAAGTACTTGTCCAAGTTCTTAAATTTACAGCCTCTTGCCGTATGCGCTAACAAGGACCTACCTAAGGGGTGACAAATGCAATAAAAGGGGAGTTTTTGGATTGATAAGGATGTTTGAAAAGCCAAGTTGACATGGTAGTGAGTCAAGACATTCAGGCTAGAATGGCAGGCCTGAGACATGTTTTAGGGGCTACATAAGTGGGTGGAACAATAGGTACTACAGGCACACTGGTAGCATTTAATTTACAGGCCCTGGGCATATGGTATACCTCTCTTCAAGGGACTTTTAAGTAAATTAAATATACAAATTTGGAAGGTGCCAATTAGACAATGTTTAGGGGAGTGAGTACAAAGTTTGAGTCCTAAGACCAACAAAATTCAGCAAAAGGAGTAGGAGGAGAAAGGCAAACTTTTGGGAGTGACCGTGCAGAGAGGGCCAGGTCCAACAATACCCTTTTCAGCATTTTGGTACTGAATGCTCTATGGGCTGAGTGTAAGATACTTGTGCAATGGCCATGTAGCGAGCCCCCCAGAGATTCATGTACCCATGCACCTTTTCCCATAGTTATGAGAAATTATGACAAGGTGATAACCTTTTTGAAGGTAAGGGACCGCCAAGGGACATAGATTGGCTGAAAATTAACAAGACGACTCAGGAAGCTAAAGAATCAGTGCATGTTTTTTATGAACTGTTGTTACAGGTGTTAAACAACACAAAGGACAGGAAAATCCTGAAAATTGAGATATGGGGAGTTTTGTGCCACAGTTCTTTTTTTGTGGTGCACCCAGTGATCATTATGCACAAACATCAGAATGTGATTTGCTGGCAGTCAAACCCTTTCAATGAAATCTTGAGGTATGCTAAGTACTGTAGTGGTGAACAAGAGATAACGTAGGAAATACCTAAAGAGATGTTTATGCTTGCACAGGTGACGCTTTCACAGAAAGGGTGTGAAAATCAGCTGTATGTAGGAAATGCACTGTAATAGAAGGTGTTGGTTTTCAGAATGGAGGTCAAATTGTAGAAGGCAGAGTGTGTGTTCCACAGGGAAGAGGTTGAGGTTTTCCGGTTGATCAAATTTCAGGAATCGATATTGCGACATTGAAGAGGTTGACTCCATGTAATTATTGCAACAGGCTCTGGAATTGGAGGAGGGAGTGGAGTCAAAATCCTAATCGAGTAACTGGTGATGGGCAAATGCAAAGTGTGCAAGCAGCTCAAATGCTGAATGTCTCAGTTCAGGTCCCAGTTCAACAAATGCAAACTCCAAATCAGTCTCAAGCCTCTATCATTCAAGCACTGATGTCCCCACAGCACACCGGTAAACACAGATTTAATGGGAATGAAGCTCCAAGGACAAACCCAAATCCTTTCCAGAATCAGAATCCTTTTCACCAATTCACTATGGTTGACAATGAGAGCTGTGACTCTGACAATTCACAGTGATGGTACAAGAGGGGAGACGAAGATTGCATACTTCGAGATAGACCAGAATGGCCCATTTGTATAAGGTGAAGTAAATGGCCATTTAGTGTTATTTCTGATTGACTCCAGTGCCACTCATTCCACTGTTAGAACAGCGGAAGTCCCTGACCTACCCCTCTTGGGAAAGAAGATCCAAGTTGTAGGTATCACAAACAAGCAAATAACTAACCCTGTCTCAAAGAAGGTTTCTATAAAAAAGGCTCATTTGAAGAAGAACACCAGTTGTTGTGTGTCACTCAAGTCCTGTAAATCTGTTAGGAAGGGATCTTTTGTGCAAATTAAATTGCACAATTTACTGTATACCGAAGAGTGTTGTATTTCAAATGCACGATGAAGGTGTTGAATTTAACATGGCCCGAAAAGGAACAGCTGTTGGACTCTTCCCTGTAAGAACAGTAAATGATTCACCTTCTTATTTAAGAGACATTGTAAAACTCAAAGTGTGGGATTTTTCATGGAAGGCTATCAGAGTCATTAAAAGTGTAGAACCTGTCTGAGTAACAATTAAACCAGATATAGAATTCCCGAGACCGCCACCATACAATCTCACTCTAGAGACAGTGGCTGGAATCACGCCAGTGATTGAATCAGCGTTAAAACAAGGAATTTCGATAAAAATAGTCAGAAGTTCTTGCAATTCACCAATCATGGTCATGCAGAAGCCTAACAGCATGTATAGATTTATGCAGGACTTAACAAAAGGTTAATACCATAGTCATTCCATGTTGCCCATGGTACAGAATCCAGCTGAAACAATGACAGGCACCTGGGGCTATTGACCCCACTCTCTGGTGCCACAGAGGTTAGAGAGTTTGCTGTTTGGGTGGAGAGAGTTGCCCCTTGGAGGGGGACAAGAGTCACACCCCTGGGGTGGACTGGGCCACACCCCTGTGTTGGCCATATGGGTACTGTCTGCCTGCTAGGACACATCTGTGAGCAAAATAAGCTAAGGCGCTGCACAGATGATGTCCACATGTGAGCAGAAGGGTTCCCCATGGGTTAGCTTAGTGTGCCCTGAGAGTATGGATAGAGGGATGCAACTGGGTTCAGGGAGGCGTAGAACTGGAATAGACCCCTGCTGTTGCATGCCAGGTTCCATGTTCTAGCACCCCAAGCAGTTAAGCCCATCAAGGTATTGATTGGTCTACCCTGGCTGTAGGCTGGAAGGGAGTTGTGTTGGAATTTGCACTTTTTGAAGGGTTATCCCAAATGTTTTGCTTCTTCCTCCTATTTTTCCTGATCAGTTTTTGCTGGTTGGCATTAGGACTGCAGGCACTTTACCACTGCTAATCAGTGCTAAAGTGCATATGCGCTCAGTGTAAATTATCATTATAATTGGTTATCCCTGACTGTATGTAGGAAATGCACTGTAATAGAAGGTGTTGGTTTTCAGAATGGAGGTCAAATTGTAGAAGGCAGAGTGAGTGTTCCACAGGGAAGAGGTTGAGGTTTTCCGGTTGATCAAATTTCAGGAATCGATATTGCGACATTGAAGAGGTTGACTCCATGTAATTATTGCAACAGGCTCTGGAATTGGAGGAGGGAGTGGAGTCAAAATCCTAATCGAGTAACTGGTGATGGGCAAATGCAAAGTGTGCAAGCAGCTCAAATGCTGAATGTCTCAGTTCAGGTCCCAGTTCAACAAATGCAAACTCCAAATCAGTCTCAAGCCTCTATCATTCAAGCACTGATGTCCCCACAGCACACCGGTAAACACAGATTTAATGGGAATGAAGCTCCAAGGACAAACCCAAATCCTTTCCAGAATCAGAATCCTTTTCACCAATTCACTATGGTTGACAATGAGAGCTGTGACTCTGACAATTCACAGTGATGGTACAAGAGGGGAGACGAAGATTGCATACTTCGAGATAGACCAGAATGGCCCATTTGTATAAGGTGAAGTAAATGGCCATTTAGTGTTATTTCTGATTGACTCCAGTGCCACTCATTCCACTGTTAGAACAGCGGAAGTCCCTGACCTACCCCTCTTGGGAAAGAAGATCCAAGTTGTAGGTATCACAAACAAGCAAATAACTAACCCTGTCTCAAAGAAGGTTTCTATAAAAAAGGCTCATTTGAAGAAGAACACCAGTTGTTGTGTGTCACTCAAGTCCTGTAAATCTGTTAGGAAGGGATCTTTTGTGCAAATTAAATTGCACAATTTACTGTATACCGAAGAGTGTTGTATTTCAAATGCACGATGAAGGTGTTGAATTTAACATGGCCCGAAAAGGAACAGCTGTTGGACTCTTCCCTGTAAGAACAGTAAATGATTCACCTTCTTATTTAAGAGACATTGTAAAACTCAAAGTGTGGGATTTTTCATGGAAGGCTATCAGAGTCATTAAAAGTGTAGAACCTGTCTGAGTAACAATTAAACCAGATATAGAATTCCCGAGACCGCCACCATACAATCTCACTCTAGAGACAGTGGCTGGAATCACGCCAGTGATTGAATCAGCGTTAAAACAAGGAATTTCGATAAAAATAGTCAGAAGTTCTTGCAATTCACCAATCATGGTCATGCAGAAGCCTAACAGCATGTATAGATTTATGCAGGACTTAACAAAAGGTTAATACCATAGTCATTCCATGTTGCCCATGGTACAGAATCCAGCTGAAACAATGACAGGCACCTGGGGCTATTGACCCCACTCTCTGGTGCCACAGAGGTTAGAGAGTTTGCTGTTTGGGTGGAGAGAGTTGCCCCTTGGAGGGGGACAAGAGTCACACCCCTGGGGTGGACTGGGCCACACCCCTGTGTTGGCCATATGGGTACTGTCTGCCTGCTAGGACACATCTGTGAGCAAAATAAGCTAAGGCGCTGCACAGATGATGTCCACATGTGAGCAGAAGGGTTCCCCATGGGTTAGCTTAGTGTGCCCTGAGAGTATGGATAGAGGGATGCAACTGGGTTCAGGGAGGCGTAGAACTGGAATAGACCCCTGCTGTTGCATGCCAGGTTCCATGTTCTAGCACCCCAAGCAGTTAAGCCCATCAAGGTATTGATTGGTCTACCCTGGCTGTAGGCTGGAAGGGAGTTGTGTTGGAATTTGCACTTTTTGAAGGGTTATCCCAAATGTTTTGCTTCTTCCTCCTATTTTTCCTGATCAGTTTTTGCTGGTTGGCATTAGGACTGCAGGCACTTTACCACTGCTAATCAGTGCTAAAGTGCATATGCGCTCAGTGTAAATTATCATTATAATTGGTTATCCCTGACTGGCATATTTGATTTACTGGTAATTCCCGAGTACAGTGCACTGTGTGTGCCCAGGGCCTGTAAATCAAATGCCACTAGTTGGCCTGCAGCACTGACTGAGCCACCCAGATAAGTAGTCCTGTAAATATGCCTCAGACCTGCCACTGTAGTGTCTGCATGTGCAGATTTAAACTGTCATGACGACCTGGCATGTGCCCCCACTTGCTAGGCCCTAACCTTCCCTTTTCGTACATGTAAGGCACCCAAGGTACCCCCACGGGCAGGGTGCAGTGTACATGAAAGGTAGGACATGTACTGGAGTGTGTGACATGCCCTGATAGTGAAATGCTGCCAATTTTGTTTTTCACTAAGCATGGGAGATACTTTGTAACATCTTACAAGCATACCTTTCCATCGGGACAAAATAGCGAAATGGATTTTAGGGTCTCTGAACTCAGTATTTAATAACATATCTTTTTATGGATTTAAATTGTGTGTTTGAAAATAAATTCCACTTTTAGAATATAGGCATTTTCTAATTTAACCATTCTGTGTGCCGCTGCTGTTTGTGTATTAACTGTCTGGTTTTGGAATGACAGCGGCTGGGGATGTGCTTTCACTGTAGACAGTTACCGGGGGGGTTGAGGTATGTCCTGCCTTTCCTGGGTGACTCAGACCTGAGCTGAATATACCGTGGCTGCATTTAGAGTGGTGGGAGGAGTTTTACTTACACCTGAATAGGCAAATGGGCAGTGTGTCCTCTGCACGATGTTGTCTCCATCTCCTGTAGTGAAGCTGGGCCAGAGAGGGTAGAACTGGTTTGGACTGGGCTCAGAGACCCTAGCCACAAAGAGAGCAATGCAAAAATTGAGTATAAGTAGTGGACCTTAAACCCCAGAGAATTAGATCACTTCTGGACTCATGAGGAACCTTTGTCAAGGAGAAGAGCTGGAGAGCTGTGAGGAGGAGTACTGCCCCTTTCCTGTGTGCTTTGTAAGGCTGGCCTGCAGTTGCTGCTTCTGCCAAGGAAAGGACAAAGACTGGATCTTTCCTGAGAAACCTGATTGAAGAAGAATGCCCAAGTGATTTTGTGTGCTTTAAAACTGTTCTGAAGTCTCAGGGACAGCAACACTTCACCACCAGCTCCTGTTAACTCCACTGCTGGGAGTTCTGACCTGCCAGGATGTGCCTATTCCAGTTTTGGGCTTCTGGAGGTTGTTCCTGCTGCTGGGGAGCTGGAAGAAACTTAAAGAAAGCAAGATCAACTCTGACACCTGCAGCTACACCACCAGTGATGCTGTGACCTGCCCCAAGGCCAGCTCTGATGTCCTTCAATGCCTGCCAACGCCTGCAGTTATCAGCCTTCCTAACATCAGCACTCGCACCAACGCCGTCACTGCAAGCACCTGTATCCCGGTAACACAGAGCCAATAACCTTCGAGGGTAACTTCACAACTCTTTAAATTTGCATTGCCTCAACGGAGCTGACGCCTCACTGCCAATGCAACTGACTTCCCATGTCCTGGACTTGACATGTCACCACATCGCAGACATGACCCCTTGTCTCCCCCGTGGCAGCCAGGGAGCTGGCCTTAACCTCGGCACCGACGCCTCACCTCCACGATGCCATGCATCATCCAAATACTTAATTCAAAGGTACTGTTGTTTGGGGGTCCATGTGACTCCATGCCAAATGCTGTGCACCTCGCCGGCATCGTTCTTTTGATTTATGCCTGTCATGACATCGTTATAGCCCCAGGTTTAGCTATTTGTTTCTACACATGCTATTTCTGCAAGTAACTGTTTTCAAGTTTTATTTTGATAATTGTATGTTGGAGTTTCGTTGTTTTGGCCTTGTTTAGCTTAGATAAAGATACATTATTTTTCTAAACTGGTGTGGTGCCCATTTGTGATGTTTTCACGTAGGTACTTTTTGTTTTGAGCACAAATACTTTACACATTGCCTCTGGGATAAGCCTGTCTGCTTGTGCAAACTACCAAGGGGGTGAGCAGGGGTTATCTAAAGTGTGTATCCCCCAAACCCTGACTATAAACAAGGGTCTCTACTTGAATAAAGGTGCATACCTCTGCCAATGAGAGACCCTCATTTCTAACACTGACATTTAGGATTAACCCATAAATGAGTCCAAATATGTAATCTTTGTTGATGGTTCATGCCTAAAAGATAACAAGGGGAATTTGAGAGCAGATTATTCTGGCTGAAAAATTCAGGAAGTGGCCGAAGCCTCCTGGCTTCGAGGTGTTACCTCTGCTCATGTGGCAGAATTGGTCACCCAGACAATAGCATGTTATCTTTCAGAGCAATTGCTGGTGACAGTATTTACTGAAAGCCAGTTTGGCTTTGGTTTAGGCCATGATTTTAGACAGTTAGGCTCACAAAGGGTATTGATGACTTCGTCCAGAACTCCTATTGGGAATGAAGGATATGTGATAAGATTGTTGGAAGCATTATAATTGCCACCGGAAATTGCATTTGTTAAATGCATAGCCCACTGGAGAGGAAATAATTTGGATAATTTTGGAAACAGATTGGCCGATGAAGTACTCGTTATTGTGCAATAGTGGCATGTGCATTAATTGGTGAGTATGCACATGAATCTGATTAGGGCACCACATTCTCAATGCTGTTGTCAGTAGCTGATACTTGGGAGGGAATCAAGAGATTGCACGAAGAGGTGTCAGAGGAAGAACAACAGTGATGGTTCAGAGCAGGATGTGTTACAAATGCAAATGAGATTTGAGTTTCAGCTGATGGAAAGCCTGTGTTGCCTACTAGCCTGCTATTTCCCATGATTAGACATATTCATGGCCCTGCACACATCGGAAGGGATGCCATGGTGAGAATATTTAGGTAGAACTAATTCAATTCCTGATTTAGAGATCTAGCTGAGGAATTGTGCCACAGATATGTGACTTGTCATCAAATAAATGTAGGAAGGAGAACCCCTACAACATTGAGTCACTCAGGATGATCAGATGGACCATTCACTAGAATGCAGTTGGATTTTATCAAAATGACTGTTTGCAACAGGTTGAGATATATTCTAGTTATGGTGTGCTTTTTCTCCCGATGGGTGGAAGCCTATTCAACACTGATAAATGACAGCCTTACTGTGGCCCAACTGCTGTTGGGAGAAATTGTACCAAGGGTTGGATTCCTGGTTTCTCTAGAGTCAAACCGATGGACTCATTTTAATAATGTGATCCTAACAATGCTGTTTGTGGCCCTACAATTGGACAGCAGCTTAAAAGCACACCGAAATTTCGTCTTGGCAAAGCATGTCTATCTACATCACTGAAGTGGCCAGATGCTTTGCCATTAGAATTGATGAGTCTCCAAAGTACCCCTGACAGGAGAACATGACTGTCCCCACATGCGATACTCATGGGATGTGCCATGCGTCTGCATGTTGTGCCTGCAAATGCGCTTGTAAATATCATAGATGTCATGATTCTTGACTAATGCAAGGGGTTAGCTGATGTGGTATGTTCTGTCTCTCACTAGGTTGGAGCTGCCACTGTCATCCCAAGTCAGGAGCTGTGCCACGATCTTAGCCCCGATAACTGGGACATATTTAAAAAGCATGTTAGGAAATCCTGCCTTGAGCCAGGCTGGAAGGGGCCCTATCAGGTGATCCCCATTATCAATACAGTTGTGAAATGTGTTAGAATACCCAATTGGATTAATGTCTTACACACCTAGAGGGTGAGGTGTTCACTTGATGAGGTGATAACATTTAAGATAAGTCTGTGACATCCTGTGTATTTACATCCTGAAGGACCAGAGGGGGGTGATGTCCATCAGAATTCCACATCTGTCAAAGTTCCTGAAATCTCACAAAGTGGTGTTAGCATATTCCCTGAAGACAAAGATATGAGACCAGAAAGAGGGAAAGCTGGTGAATCATCACTGGTGCAACCGAATGACCCTAGAAAAATCAAGCGTGAGGACTGAATGGCTACAAAGGAGAGAGAAATGGCCAAGCAGTAGGAGACAATTGAAATCTAGTGTGACAGTTGAACGCATACCTTATACCATTGTGAAAGGGACAGAATCAAGTGGTATAAGCGGTACAAAAGAAGATCAAAAGACACCAAGGCGATCTAAGAGAGCAAGAGTACCTAAATGCAGGTATTCAGCACCTAAATAGACCTATTATACGGAGAGTGGGCTACTCCGACAGCCTATGAACGAAAATTAATGGAGAGCAGAAACACTTCAACCTCCATGACATGCCACATTATCCCAGAATGATATGCTTCATATTCTTAAAACAAAATCATAATTGAATTCGACATCTGATAACTAACTGATTCAATTCAACAATAATGTATTCTTTGAACAGGGAATTATGACTGAACAGAACTATTGAAAAAGACTGTATCAACTGATAAATTAATATAACAATTATTGCTTTAGAAAACTATGGATGCATGATTTCTCACAAAGTGCCTGTAGATGCGTCAAAATTCACAAGGCTAAACAGCCCCAAAGATGTAAAGCGTCAAAAACAAAGAGAGGCATCAGTTCCTGAGACCTTGGGGAGGCAATGCGACAGTTCTGCTGCATGCAGGAGAAGTGATGCGTCGAATCCAGTCTGTAGGGGGAAGGGTTATGTCGACTCTAAGAAAATTCTGGTCCGTGGGTGATGCGTCTGGAAAACTTGCCGCACAGGTATGTTGTGTGAAAATCTGGGATGCATCGGCAATCGATGCAACAGCGTCGAGCATCACTGAGTCAGTTTCTACAGCCGCGATCCCTCAATGCATTGGTTCTTGCAGCAGCGACAGGCGCTGCGTCGGTTTAGGCAGTGGCGCGGCGATGCATGGAGATTCTTCTCACACATCGGTGCTGCGTTGGAAAAACAGCCGCAAGAAGAGCGTTGCATTGATTTCTTCAGTTCTTCTTTTCTTCCAGCTCCCAAACAGCAGGAACAATCTCTAGAGGCCCAGAACTGGAACAGGCACCTCCTGGCAGGTCAGAACTCTCAGCAACAGAGTTCAGGGGAGCTAGGGGTGAAGGATTTTTGTCCCTGAGACTTCAGAATAGGAGGCCAGCACACACAGGCCCTTGGACATCTTCTTCAAGCAGGTTCAAGCAATGTTCCAGTCATTGTCCTTTCCTTGGCAGAAGCAGCAACTAAAGGGCAACCCCATATAGCACACAGAAAAAGGGGCAGTACTCCTCCTTACAGCTCTTCCGCTCTTCTCCTTCACAAAGAATCCTCTTGAGTACAGAAGTAATCTCAAGTTCTGGGGTTTATGTCTAATACTTATACCCCAAAAAGTCTTTCTTCTCTTTATGCAAAGGTCTATGAGCCCAGTCCAAACCAGTTCTTTCCTCACTGGTGCAGTATGACCACAGGGGGTGGAGACAGCATAGTGCAAGGGAGACAGGCTCAATTTAGGTGCAAGGAATTCTCCACCCACTACTCTAAATGCAGCCAAGCCCCATTCAGCTCGGCTCTGAACCATACAAGAGAGGCCAGGAACACCTCAAACCCCCCCCCCCAGTGGCTGTCTATAACAAATGCACATCCCCAGCCCCTGTCACTCCAAATCCAGGCAGCCAATACGCAAACAGGCAGAGGCACATAGAATCGTTAAACAAGAAAATGCCTACTTTCTAAAAGTAACATTTTCAAACACACAATTTAAAAAAACATTTTTACTAAAAGATGTGTTATTAAAGTCTGAGTTCCGAAAGCCTAAACTTTATTTCTCTATCTTGTCCCAATGAGAAGTTATACTTGTAAGATGTTACAAAGTATTTCCTATTCTATCCTTTGGGGCAGATAGCCTTACAATAGTGAAAAACAAAATTGGCAGTATTTCACTCTCAGGACATGTCACACACACCAGTACATGTCCTACCTTTCATATACACTGCAGCCTGTCCGGGGGTTACTTTGGGCCTACCAGAGGGATGCCTTACATGTAAGAAAAGGGAAGGTTAGGGCTTCACAAGTGGGTGCACTTTCCAGGTTGACATGGTAGCTATCAAACTGTGCACAGGCACTGTAGTAGCCTTTCTGAGATATCTTTTCAGGGCTACTCATGTGGGTGGCACAAGCAGTGCTACAGCCTCCCTGGTAGCCTTTGATTTATAAGCCCTGGCACACTTAGTGCACTTTACTAGGGGCTTACCAGTAAATAAGAAATGCCAATTAGGGCTCACAATGTACACAGGGAGCACTTGCACTTTGACACTGATGCAGCGGCAAAGTGCCCAAAGCATCTAAGCCAAATAAAATGAAATCCAGCACGGCCTCAAAAATACAGGCGGTAGAGGCAAAAAGTCAGAGGAAACCACGCCAAAGATGCCAAGTCTAACAAAATTCAACAGGTTTTAGATTTCATGAACACTCGTTCTACAATGGAGCAAATGGGACGATTTCATTCAGATATCTTGTTTGATGCATTAAGAGCAGACGCAGCAGCATCATGAGAAAACTCGATTTTCGTTCGTGATCGAATCGACCCGCCATTTTGGGCTCCGCCGCCATTTTGTGTTGCCCTCACTCAGGCAGCACGGCGAGCAGAGTCTTTTCTGCTTTTCCTGCAGCATCGTGTCAAAATAAGCCTTCTGCCTCTATTTACAAAGCTGGTGTTAGGACTGGCCGAGTACACTAATCCCCGTCTGGTTTTTGTAATCCCTGCCTCAACTATCTGTTGGTTCACACTATTCTCTTCTGACTTTATCTTATCGTCTGGCCTTCGCTGTCCTCTGCTAGTATTCTCTCATTTCACAACTGTCCTCCAAAACACACAAACGTATCTAGTCACCTGCGAGTCGGTTACCAACCTGTTAATGAATTAGTTCGTGGGGAGGGGTGACAAACACAGTTGGAGGAGTTGTTTCTTCGAGTTACTTTGATACTTTACTTTCAAACCTTTCCTATTGGTTCTGTTCTGTTTTCCAACCTTTCTTATTGGCTCTTTTTATATGTTTTAGGTGTGTCTTTGGTTAATGTATATTTCACCTATATACTATATAAAGTTGTGTGCCACGGAGGGAAGTGGCAGTCTCCTGAGAACATACTGTGTGTACTTCTAGGACAACTGTACTAGCTGCAGCTAATAAAATCTGATCTTTTACGCCGACAGAGTGTCCCCGTGTCTCTGTGTAGCTGAGCAGGAGAACCTAGGAGATTAAGGCGTACCCTGCACCGCCAGACACAAAAGGTTCTGGTTCTTCAACTGGCGCCCAACGTGGGGCAGCTTCAGAGGTAGTGGTTCTGCCTAAAGGTCGTGAAGAACCCCGCAAGAACATTCTGGAGGAATTGCGAGCCACGTCAAGCGACCCCCGTATGTCGAAAGTGGTCCGAAGGTCTTTTGCAGTGTGGTTACTCCTTCCTGACGGCTACTGACGACTGCTGCCCTGACTGCCGCCCTGCCTTGGCCCTCTTTCAATGATGTATGGTAAGGCGAGACGATAGACGGGGCCTCTGTTGGTGTAAGAAGACATCCTTAGTTAAGGATTTGGTGGGTCGCTCCCACAATTTTGGTCCTTTGTTCCTTTGTTCCTTTGTTTCCTTTGGTCCTTAGATTCGACTATTGCAATAGCCGAAGCCGAGGGTAAGTGCATTTGTGCTGCGTAAACTGAGTTTACCGACTTGATGTTTGTGAACAGTCTGGTGAAATCACGAGATGCCTGGTCTGACTAAGTTTGGAAAGCTTTGTTGCCTTGGTTGTAATAGGGATTCCCGGCTTGAGGACTCTTGTCCGATTCCTTCGGTTGGAACTCCCACTTATGAGCTCTATTCTAAACATGGTGTTGGCCCCATTACCTTTAATAAGGCATGGATCCAATACACGAAGAATGATGGTGTTTTAAAATGGCCAGAAAATGGTAGTTTTGAGCCTGACATATTAGATCATTTGGAAGCAGTTTTATTCAAAAGAAAGGCCCGGCCGGCAATGTTTGACTCTTTCCACCTTTGGCGTAAGGAAGCCAAACAGAGGAAAATTAAGCAAGAAAAACGAGATAAAAAAGCACAGGGTATGACCATTATACAGGCTGCTCAACAATTTAAAGATGATGAAGTCGATAATGCGATGGAAATTTCAGAGAGACAGCATCGTATGGCGATAGATAAATGCTATCCGATGTTGCCAGCTTCCCCCGCTGATAAAGGAAAGGATTTAGAGGAGGATTCCTTGATGTCTCACCTATTAAGATTGCCTCCGCCCTATGCACAAGGTGCCAATGCCCCCCAGTTGTTACAGCCTGTGCAGCCGCCAGTTGCGCTTCCGCCTGCTCCAGCTCTTCCACATTTGCCCCCTCAAGCATTACCGCCTCTGCCGGCTTTGCCTTCGACTCCTTTGCCTTCATCTTCTTTGCCTTCCGCTCCTCCAGTAATTACTGATTTCTCTTCCGTTAGTTTGCCTAATACCTTGTCCCCTATTCTTATATCCAATTCTCCGTCTCAAGAATAGTTGTCTGGTTTTATTGCAGCGAAATGGGACACTATCTGCTCCACGAGGTCGTGCTGGCCTCCAGTCAGCAAACAGAGGTAGAGGTCGAGGTATGTTGACCCAAGAACAGCGTTCCCTTCCTCCTTCTAATTCCGTGAATTACTTTGATCAGCAAAACGCTCGGTCTACACAATATTACAATGAGGATTGTTATATTGAAGACGGGAATGAAAGTCTTCATGCTAACTAGGACAGCCATGGACAAAGTAAGGGAGTTGTGTCGATTCCAGTAGATCAGACCTTATGTTAATGTCACTACAATGGGTGTTTCAGAGCCATTTCTTTTAGATACTGGTGCGATGAGAAGTTCTATCATTCATTCAAAACT
Source organism: Triturus cristatus (assembly GCF_964204655.1). Taxonomy (NCBI): domain Eukaryota; kingdom Metazoa; phylum Chordata; class Amphibia; order Caudata; family Salamandridae; genus Triturus; species Triturus cristatus. The sequence continues at coordinate 519,885,973 of NC_140588.1, forward strand.
CCCTGGGGCACCTTTGTCTGGCTTAACAAATGTATCTGTAGGATTTTCTGGCGCCCCTGTTCGTAATCCGGTTTCTTGCCCTTGGCTGTTACAATTGGCCCTTTTGATTTGGAAGCTCCGCTTCTTTTGACGAATGGTTGCGGTGAGAATCAGTTGGGTTTGGACTTATCGAAAAGAATGCATGCTACGATATATTGTTCTCCTTCTGGTGTACATCTTACTTTAGGACAGAAACTGACTTCTCCAATGTATTTGTCCAAAGATCAGTTTCCACCTGAATTGCTTTCTCTTCCGGCAACGCTTTGGGCCACGGGTCCGAACGATGTGGGCTGTCTTGAGATTCCACCTTATGTTGTCACTCTCAAGCCTAATGTTGAATTGCCACGTATTCCGCAGTATAGAATTTCCACTGAAGGTGAAAAAGCGCTTTTGGAAATCATTCATGATTTGATTCAGAAGGGTGTGGTTGAAGAAACGAGAGGAAACATATGCAATAGTCCTATTCTTCCTGTTCTTAAACGCACTGATCCTTCTCAGCCTCCTGTATATCGTTTCGTAATTGATCTTCGGGAGGTAAACAAAATTGTTGTACCACAATTTCCCTTTGTCCCAGATATCACTGCTCTGTTGACAATGGTACCTTCCACAGCGACTTGGTTTTCTGTTATCGATCTAAAGAATGCCTTCTTTAGTATTCCCATTGCAGAAGAGAGTAGGGATATTTTTGGCTTCTCTCTTGGAGGCCGAAGCTTCCGGTTCAAGCGCGCACCTCAGGGCTATTGTGAAAGTCCCTCTATTTAAAGCCAAGCATTAAAATGTCATCTTGATACTTTTCATTTGCCGTCTGGTGCTGCTCTTATTCAGTACATGGACGACTTGTTAATCGCTGCTGATTCAGAAGATATTTGCAAAAATGTGACTGTTGCATTGTTACGCCATTTGTTTTATCTGAATCATAAGGTTTCACCTTCCAAACTACAATATGTTCATCGAGAAGTTACCTATTTGGGTCATCTCCTATCAAAGGAGGGACGACGATTAACCCCAGAACAAATTCAGGCGATTGCGCAAATGTCTGTGCCATCCACACAAAGGGAGGTACGTGCCTTTCTGGGCATTACTTCTTATTGTAGGCAGTGGATTCCGATCTTCTCCTTGTTAGCTAAACCTCTGTTGGCACTCACTTTGAAAGATACACCTTAGCCCCTTCCATGGACTGACGAATGTCAGAAGAGTTTCACTGACTTACGTACTGCGCTATGTTCTGCTCCTGTATTGGGTACTCCCGATTACAGTAAGCCGTTCACGCTCTATGTCCATGAGAGAGAGGGTTTTGCGTTGTCAGTTTTAACGCAGCGTTTTGGAGACAAACAGCGACCATGTGCATATTTTTCAGCTACGTTAGATCCAGTAGCCAGAGCATTGCCTAGTTGTCTTAAAGCGACAGCAGCAGCAGCAATTTCTATTCGACAGTCTGCTAGAATAGTGTTAGATAACACACTTACTGTTCTGGTGCCGCATGCAGTGGATACCTTACTAAACCGAACGAAAACACAGCATCTTACGAGTGCTCGTCTGTCTGGATATGAGCTGACACTTTTGGCTAGTCATGTGCACATCAAACGATGTAACACTTTAAATCCAGCTACTTTGTTGCCTCTTCCAGTAGATAAAGACATTCAAAACCAACATGATTGTTTCCTCCGTACTGAGGAAGAGACAAAAGGAAGAATTGACTTGAAAAATACGCCGCTAGAAAATCCGGATGGAATTCTATGGGTGGATGGTTCTTGTTTTAAGCTCCCTAATGGAGATACAGTTTCAGCCTATGCTGATACTACTTTACATACAGTTGTGGAAACAGCACGCATCAGACACAATTCAGCTCAGGCAGCTGAACTGATAGCTTTAACCAGAGCGTGTGTGTTGTCAAAAGGAAAAAGAGTGAACGTGTACACCGATAGCCAATATGCCTTTGGTGTAGCGTTCAATTTTGGGCGTCTTTGGAAAGAGAGGGGATTCCTTACTTCACATGGCACTAAAATACAACATGGTCAGTTGGTGACTGATCTTCTTGAGTCACTTTCTTTACCTGCTCAAATAGCAATTGTGAAGTGTAGTGCACATAAGAAGATTACAGATGATGTTGGTTGAGGAAATGCATTCGCAGATGAAGTAGCTAAAAAGACAGCGAGAGATGCTACAAGTCGAATGTATGTTGCGGGTCCTGCGAATTGGGTTAGAGAGAGAGGAATGTATGAAGATACAGTAGAAAGTGTAAGGTCGATTCAGGAAGAGGCTACAGAGAAAGAATTGAGCAAGTGGAAAGAAAGTACTGGCATGTTAGACGAGATGGGATGTTGGGTAGAATTATCTGAACACCAACGTTGGCTGTTACCAGATGCCTATGTACTCCCAGTAGTTACTATGGCTCATGGTCCAGCCCACTTAAGTGCGAAAGGTATATGCAAGCTTCTGGCTCCAGTGTGGCAAAATGAAGGAATCCCAAAGTGTGCGGACAATTTAGTGAAACATTGTATTGTATGTTTGATGTACAATCCAGGAAAGGGAACCCCAACTCCAGCGGGTCACTTTGCTCCTCCGACATATCCATTTGAGGTGTTGCAGATCGATTACATTCATATGGAACGATGCAACAACCTCAAATATGTTCTGGTGGTGGTATGTGCCTTTTCTAGGTGGATAGAAGCATACCCTCTAAAAGACAATACAGCCTTATCCACAGCCAAAGTTCTACTAAAATAATTTTTCCCCAGGTTTGGTTTGCCGCGCATTGTCTGGAGTGACAATGGGAGCGAATTTGTGGGCCAAGTCATGCAAAAAGTTTGTGCAGGTCTTGGTATCAAGCAAAAGTTCCATGCGGCAAACCATCCACCGTCAGCTGGTTTAGTGGAATGCTACAATGGAACTTTGAAGCTTAAACTAGTGAAAGTGCAGGCTAGTACAGGACTTAATTGGCCCGATGCTTTACCATTGGCTCTTTTATCCACCAGAACTGCTGTACACTCTCGTTTGGGACTTAGCCCTTATGAAGTGGTTTTTGGGCGCCCAGCTAATATATGGGGAGTCCCTCGCCCTAAGAAATGCTCAGACTTGCCATATCCAATGTTGATTGATTACTTGCATGAACTTACAACTAAATTGCGTGTTCTCCATCAACAGGTTCAGAGTGCTTTGCCGGAGGCTTCCACAGACCCAGGTCATTCCATCCGACCAGGTGACTGGGTCTCTGTAAAGAATTTCCAAAGGACGAAGAATTTGGAGTCCCGGTGGAAGGAGCCTCGGTTGGTTCTCCTCACCACGAGAACAGCAGTAAAAGTCGAAGGAAAGAAAAATTGGATTCACGGCGTGCATTGGAAGAAAGTGCCTTTGCCTCTACGCTTCGATCAATGGATGCGTAAGGGTATTAGTGACTCTGAGAGTGAGAAGGTTCCACGATTTGTACCCTTTAGTGATGCACGCCTGAATGGAACATTGTCTGAGAAAGAGGACAACGACATTCTTCAGGAAGCGATAACACCACAACGTCGCTTGAATACGACAAATCCGCGAACATTGTTCCGAGACCAAACTGTACCTGATAAGGAACACTATGACCTAAGACAAAAGAACACTTAAGATTTTTCTCTCTCCTATGTAGTATTCTATCCCGGTTGCAGGGTCACGGTAGGAGTCTTGGTTGTGACCTGAGTAGTGGCAATAGGCCTGCAGGACTTGCAGTGTCATAGGACGTCAGATAATCATAATTAAGTGATTGAGGAAGATTGCCGTGAGCATCCATTTAGAAAGATGGAAACTACATTGGGAAAAAGAGAGAGAAAGGATATAATGAAGAAAGAATTCTGTAGATTAATGTACAGTCGTTTTAGTATAGCCTTATGTAATATTATATTATTGTGTATTCTTTTGGCGTGTATAAGTTGGATTATTTATGCTCTTCAGCGAAAAGTTGTCTCTCCTTCTACCTTTTCGTCTTCTTCTACTGTCTCTCCACATCTATTTCATACCCTTTCTCAACATGAACTCATCAGAAGAACCGAATATTACAACAATTCCTTTGTCCAGTTATTACATCAACACCAATTGGTGATTAATACAACTAACTGTTGGGTGTGTGGACTTATGCCACATACCACAGAAAAAGGAATGCCGTACTTAGTTCTTCCGTTCTCCTATGAGGATTTTGCTTGGGCTTATTTTGTTATCTTCTCCAATGCCTATCAAAGCAAATTCAGACGATCCGTTAGTTCATATATTGGTGGTCCGGATTTCAGTCATAGTTCATTGATAAAGGGAATGGTAGCTATGGCTAAAATCATGGAAAATAGTAAGATTTCCATTGACGAAAGAAAAGCGTACACTAACTGGAACGTCACCCATTATGTCACTAGCCTTAGTGATAAGGTTAAATGAGGAAAATCTCCACCGATTTGGACTATTCGTCATCAGGGAAATTTCTGTCTGCAAATAAATGGTCATTCTACTGACACCATACAGAGAAACAACTGTTCCCGCACATTCGTCTACTCCTCTCAAAACTCGCCGCCTCTAGTACCATCTCAAGGCACGTATTTTATTTGCCACGATAGGGCTTACACGTGGTTGCCAACTGGTTTTTCTGGTACCTGTTATATAGCTTTCCTTCTTCCCCTACATACACCGCTTCTGCAAACCATCATCGAAACAGATATGGCAGAGGGATTGTTGATTCTAAAGACACAGCAGGACAAGAGGGAGGAGATTTCCTTAAAGGATTTCTTCCTTTTTGGGGTTCAATGGCCAACAGTAGAAATATAAGGCAACTGGTTCGTGTCGTAGAAACCACTATAGACATCACTGTAGGAGCCTTAAGTAATATCACAGCAGAACTACAGGCGGATCGTCTTATGACTTTACAAAACTGAGTTGCCTTAGACTTTGTTCTTGCAGACCGTGGTGGAGTATGCAAATTGATCGGGTCAAGTTGCTGTATTTTCATACCTGATGACGCTCCGACAGTATACCAAGCTATCTCTTTTTTAAAAAATTTTTATTTTATTTTTGATTTGCAGTTTAAACATTTACCAAACAATCACATTGACACATAAACGCAAGGAAAAAAGAAAAAATACAGATAATAACATAGCAATCCACCCTTTGACTTCAAGAACCAACTATCATGGGAGAAGTCAGAAGACCCTCTTATAAACATCATTTGAAACACTAGATTCTCTCCCCCTCTCTAGTTCTAATCTCCCTCCAATTCGAAATAGGAGCCCAAATACGTTTCCCGAAATCTCCTACTTTCTTCCCTTTCTGTAGATACAAAGAAATCTATATGTTATGCATACCCAGTAATCTGGAAAGCCACATTTGGAGTGAGAGTGCCACAATATCCTTCCACCCTGCGGTGATTAAGATCCGGAGTACTGCAACTGATAGAAAGACCAGAGCCTCCTCAACTTCTCCCAATGTTATCCTTTCATCAATACCTAATAACATGAGAGTAGGGGATAAACCGATCTTTTGGCCTAGTAATACCTTCCAGAATTTTTCTACCTCCCTCTGAATACCTGCCAAAGACCCGCAGTTATAAAACATATAAAGCGAATCTGCATGACCAACCTTACATCTGGGACAACTATCATCTTCCCTTACCCCCCAAGCATATAGCTCAGCTGGCGAGTGATATAAATTAAACAAAGTTTTGTAATGCTGCGCCCTCAAGTTAGTGGAGCGAAATATTTTTTTATTCAAGAGGAGGGCCAGATCTAAATCGACATCGGGGTTTCCCAATTTTATAGCCAGAGCACGTTCTGTTTTTTCGAGATCATCTTGAATTTCTCCAATAAGTAAACTATAAATATCTTTTAGCTTCTTACACCCTTCAATCAACAGGTCTATAATAGGGAGTTCAGCTGATGGTACTATCCTTGGTCTTAAAGCCTTCAACCGACGTACTAATTGGACATATAACAACCAATATTTCGAAGGGATACCGACACTATGCTGCAGGACTTCAAACCCCAAAATCTCATCTCCTCTCATTAAATCCCCTACTGTCTTAATTCCTAACTCCTTCCATACCTGAACGTTCCTATCAGCTGCCACCTGTGGGAATAAGATGGAATTACATAAATTAAGGTATTGATTTACCTTGGGGATTTTACAAAACATTGAAATAGCCCTCCAAACCCCCCATACACACCCCAATACCTTATAACGGGCCTTCCTATAGTACCTACGGTCGACTTCGCACATTAAGAGGCCTACTGCTTTTCTCCCCACTAGTAATTCGTAAATTGAGGGGAGCGTCTCGATATCATTATTTCCCTCACTAGAATACGGCTCTGACTGAAAGAGAATAAACATTTGCATCAATAAGCACGACCAATGGTATAACCTTAGATTTGGTACGGCCAGACCGCCCCTATCCCTGGGGAGGGACAAAAGATTTGTAGATCGCCTAATCCTCCCATACTGCCAAATGAACCTTATAAAAATAGACTCAAGACTTTTAATTACTTTTTTCTCGATTAGAAGGGATATGGCTCGGAACAAATAAAGTATTTTGGGGAACATTGACATTTTTAATACATTCACCCTCCCTATCAACGAAAGGTGTAATACATCGATTCTTTTCAGATCGGCTTCTATAGATTTACCCAATGGGTCGAAGTTCTCGGCGACTATTTTATCTATTGAAGCGTTAATTCTAACCCCCAGATAGCTCGCTGAATCCACGAATCTGATATCCGTTTTAATGATATTTTTAGTGCATATTATTTGAGTTTTCGATTCATTTAATAGGTATCCTGAACATCTACCAAAATCCTTAGCCATTTGTACCAGATCCAGAAGTGCCTGGTGTGGGTCCATATTGGTCACAGCTAGATCGTCCGCGTACGCCAAAATCTTGGTTTCGTACCCATTGCATACCACAGGACTAATCGTTGGACAGCCTAAAATCTTCCGAATAAACGGGTCAATATAGAGAGAAAAAAGGATTGGGGAGCAAGGGCAACCTTGACGCGTGCCTCTATTAACTGATATTTTTTTGGAAGTCTCACCCATAACCACCACTCGGGCGACTGGGTTGACATACATCGCCCTGAGTGCTCTTATAAATTTTTCCCCAAATCCCCTCCCCTCTAAAATCCCCCACATATAATTCCAGACCACTCGATCGAAAGCCTTCTCGGCGTCGAGCAGAATTATGGCCATCTCGTCCCCCACAGTGGACTGAGCGTCAAACAGAGCTTTTGCCCTCCTAGTGTGATCTGTGGTACCATGCCCAGGTACAAACCCGTGCTGCCACGGGGAGACGAGACCTCCTATGATTCTGCCCAACCTTTTAGCCCAGATCTTAGAATAAAGTTTTGTGTCCGCATTAATCAATGAGATAGGGCGGTACGATCCCGGTTTCTCCTTAGGTTTGCCCTTCTTATGAAAAGCCACTATATTTGTTTCCCTCCATGAATCTGGGACATCCCCTGTACAAACTATACCATTAAATAGATCTTTTAGGAGTGGGATAATCTCAGTTTCAATACATTTATAAACCTCAAGAGGAATCCCATCTGGGCCGGAGGCCTTGCCGCTGGATAATTCCTGCATAGCTACTGAAATCAGGGGGTGCTGGGAGGGGGATGGATGGGGCGGTTAAACTAGGAAATGGGGGAAAACATTGCAGTTTGAATTATTTTGGATGTCATAATAGTCAGCGTAAGGACTTAGTAATTGAAAATTCACTAAAGACTCAGGTAGATCCAGGTGCCAAGCAGTCCAACAGGATGGCGAATATTAGAGTGTGTTCAATCAACATCGGCGGGTTGAATGATTGGAGGAAACGTCAAAAATTGGTCCATTTTGTGAAGTATAACAGATTGGACGTTATTTGTCTGCAAGAAACTCACCTGCCCTGGGCTAAAAGGAATCTTATGTCTATGAGTGGTTATGAGTTAGTGGCCTGTACAACGCAATCGGTGATAAATAGGGGAGTCGCGGTCTTAGCTAGATCATACTTGGGAGTGGTGAGGCGGACCAAAGCAGATAGTAATGGAAGATGGGTTATCGTCGAGTTGGAAAAAGGGATTTACGTTGTGTGTAGTTTATGGATCTAATAACGACGATCCCGAGATCTATGATTTTCTTGAAATAGAGTTAGCTACTTGGTCAACCCCTGTAATTTTTTGTGGCGACCTGAATATTTCAGCGGATTGGGGTCATAATGTAGTATATTCAGGACGGAAGCCAAGAGTTTTCAGGGCTGTCAAGTCTCTTATTAATTTACATGGGCTGCTAGATGTTTGGGGGGTCGTGGACCCTCAAAATGCAGGCTTTACATATTTTTCAAACCCTTTCCAGAGATACACTAAATTGGATTATTTTTTTGTCTCATCTTCAGAAATAAATAGGGTAGGAATAACTAAACTTCCGATGGTATTATCGGATCATAACCCATTGATATTAACTTATGAACTGAATGGGCTTGAAAAATCAAGAACTAGATGGACTTTTGAAAGGAGGCTATTGGTGGACAAAAGGTTTATAGAACACATTAGGAAATGGGTGGGGGAATTTTTTGCCGCTAATAGATATAGCACGTCGCGAAATGGGGTCTGGGAGACGTTTAAGGCAGCACTAAGAGGCAAATCAATAAGCTGTGCGGCTAGATTGAGAAGAGAGGATAGGAGCGAGGTGGAAAGACTAATGAGGGATTTATTAGGGGCAGAAGAACAGCATACAACAGATATAGTATCAGGGGGGGATAGCGTCGAGAGCCAAAGGAAATTGTTGGTAGCTAAAGCAGAACTACAGAAGTTGTTAATGCAGAGGGCAATAGGCGAATACCAAACCTCAAGGGCTAAATGATACGAAACTGGTGAACAAGCCAGCAGACTGTTGGCTCTACAAATTAGGCAGGAAAGAGTTAAAAAAAACATATTATTTCAAGGATAGAAGATAACGGGAAAGAGTATACAGAAGCCAAAGAGATCCTACAGGTTTTTAAGAACTTCTATCAAAGTCTTTATACTGAGGATAATATAGGTGTTCAGCAGGGCAAAGAGTATGTAGATAATGGCCCTCGGCTTGATGACACAGTTAGGGAAGAGTTGGAGATGGAGATATGTGAGAGTGAGATTTCAGTAGCTATGCAGGAATACCAAGCTATCTCTAAGTTACATATAATCTCTGAGTCGATTCATCAGGACGAAGGAGATTGGTCATTTTTGGAGTGGTTTTGGGGACTACTGTCCAAATGGGGTTGGAAGGTATTGACATTCCTTGGAGTAGTTTTGACCATCATTTTCTCTTGTTGCCTTTGTATGCACTGTGGTCCCGCCATCTGCGACCTTTGTGCTACTATGTGCATCCCTAAACCCAAACCACAAGTAACAGAGAATATTAGAATGATGCTACAGCAACAGCTGACCTCATGGCCATTGACATTGACTCAGATTAACGTGAGTCTATGTATCTTGCCTGAGTTCTGGCAAAAGGAGGGTCTGAGAAAACTCGATTTTCGATCGTGATCGAATCGACCCGCCATTTTGTGCTCCGCCGCCATTTTGTGTTGCCCTCACTCAGGCAGCATGGCGAGCAAAGTCTTTTCTGCTTTTCCTGCAGCATCGTGTCAAAATAAGACTTCTGCCTCTATTTACAAAGCTGGTGTTAGGACTGGCAGAGTACACTAATCCCCGTCTGGTTTTTCTAATCCCTGTCTCAACTATCTGTTGGTTCACACTATTCTCTTCTGACTTTATCTTATCGTCTGGCCTTCGCTGTCCTCTGCTAGTATTCTCTCGTTTCACAACTGTCCTCCAAAACACACAAACGTATCTCGCCACCTGCGAGTCGGTTACCAACCTGTTAATGAATTAGTTTGTGGGGAGGGGTGACAAACACAGTTGGAGGAGAGGCTTCTTCGAGTTACTTGATACTTTATTTTCAAACCTTTCCTATTGGTTCTGTTCTGTTTTCCAACCTTTCTTATTGGCTCTTTTTATATGTTTTAGGTGTGTCTTTGGTTAATGTATATTTCACCTATATACTATATAAAGTTGTGCGCCACGGAGTGAAGTGGCAGTCTCCTGAGAACATACCGTGTGTACTTCTAGGACAACTGTACTAGCTGCAGCTAATAAAATCTGATCTTTTACGCCGATAGAGTGTCCCCGTGTCTCTGTGTAGCTGAGCAGGAGAACCTAGGAGATTAAGGCGTACCCTGCGCCGCCAGACCCAAAAGGTTCTGGTTCTTCAACCAGGAACTTCCATAGCATTCAAGAGGCACCTCTGAACTCACCCATGAAAAGCAGACTCAACACTAAGGAACATACTAACGCATATTCATGTCTACGGGGCTAAACTGTTTGGTGACAAGCTGGAGGAAATCTTCAAAATAGTCAGCAAAGGACTAGGACCTATTAGCCACAGTTAAATCTGAGTCAAGAAGGAAGGGTTTTCAGCTTTCAAAGAGTGTTTGATCCAACCTCATCCTCTAAAGGTGCTGGTCATCCCTGTAGGTAATAAATCCCAGTTTCAGCCTATTTCTCAGTGCTTGGCCTACATGCTGAAAGGATAACTTTCCAACTCTGTCAGCAACATTGATTGAAATATTTTGCAAGCAAATGACAAATGGGCAGTAGAGACTGTTCAAGAAGGTAAAAGAGTGAATGTTTTCCCAAGTTTGAAGACGTGTTGGAGATAGAAGTCCGTGGGTACTCCTGAGTGCATGGAGTTCATGATGGTAATTGTGGCTTGGGTTGTGAGTGGGTCCACACAGGTTCTGTGTTTGTAGTTGCGAGTAGACTGATGCTGTCAGCAGCAGAGGGTTTTGGTTTCAAAGTTTTTGTAGATGACTGAGATCTTGTGATGGAAGAAGTTTGCCCAGGGATCACACATTTCTTGGGGGGTGGTGATGTTGTTCCCAATGGCTGTGGGGCTAAAGAACTCCTTTACGATGGTGAAAAGATCCTTGCTTCAGTTTGTGCTGGCTTCAATGTGGTTTGCTAGTGCGTTCTTTTTTGTTTCTTTCAGTAGGCGGTGTTACTGGTTGAGTGCAGTCCTGAAGGTGATAAGGTCTCCTGTTCTCTTGCTGATGCACCAGTTTCTTTCTAGTTTCTGGCAGTTGCATTTGATAGATTTCAGTTCTCCTGTGAACCAGCTGGCTCTTCTGATGGGTCCTTTAGACTTGGCTGGCTTGGCAGGCACAATTCTGTGATCCACTGGGTGAAATTCTTTGCAGCCTGCTCTGGATCGAATGTTGTGCCTGGGCGAAGGGAGTTGAAAAACTTGTTACACCTGTCTTCTGAAACCTTTTTGCAGTCTCTGCACTTAGAGTTTGGGGGCATGGTGCTAGTGCTGGTAGGTTATTTCTATAGCGCCTAATTATCAATGGTCTCTAAGCGCTTAAGAGGACCATAAACCTAGAACCAGGGCAAGCCTCCCGTAGCTCAACAAGACTGGGAGATGTTATGTTATGTTATGGTAGCTTATATAGCGCATGGCTACCCCAGCAACGGGGCGTCCCAGCGCTTGCAGACAACCAAGTACGTAGCAGTCAGACCAGGTGTAGGAAGAGCTCCAGAGAATCCAGAGAGCTCCAGAGATCTTATCCAAACGCCTGGCTAAACAGCATGGTCTTAAGTTTCCTCCGAAACAGGAGTAGGATGCCTTCCCTGTGCAGGCTCTCCAGAAGCTTGTTCCATAGCTGAGGCACCACAACTGAAAATGATCGCCCCCCCCGGTGACTTTGTCAAAGGGTCAGCATGCCAGCAAGCTTGCCTCGGATGATGGGAGGCGCCGTCCTGGCACATAGCTCTTCAAGCGATCTTTGATATACTTAGGTGCAGCTCCGTTCCGTGGCTTGTGTGCTATGCACAGGCCCTTGAGCCTCGCCTTCTGCTTAATAGGGAGCCAGTGTAGTTGTTGCAACAGAGGTGTGGCATGTGCTTTTCTCTGAAGTTTGAAAATTAGTCTTGCTGCATCATTCATAACCACCTGAAGTTTTCCTAGTAACTTATCAGGTAACCCTATGTATACTGCGTTCCTGTAGTCCGAGCTTGACACAATTAATGCCGACACTACAGTCCGCATGGTGGAGAATGACAGCAGAGGTAAAAGTTTCAGCAGTTATCTCATAAGACCCACACAGCTCCCCACCACAGTTGTCACCTGGTTGTTCAATATGAGCTAGGTGTCCAGCCTAATGCCCAAACTCTTCCCCATTGGCATCGGTATCGGAGTGGTGCCCATCTCTTGTGGCCAGAAAGAGCTGGACCAGGGATTGGCCCATGTAGTAACAGCTAACACCTCAGTCTTGTCAGGGTTTACTTTCAATGAGTTGGTGGTCATCCAGTTCATGGTGAACCGGTGAATGTTCTGCACATTGGACTGTGCCTGTGCAGAGCTGTCAATCCGCATAATTAGTTGCGTGTCGTTGGCATAGGTCGTAGGTCCTGCGATGGTGAAGTGGACATTGTAGTGCTCGATTCAGGTAAGCTACATCGCGTGGTTGTCCTTGACTCTGTCACTGGACATGAAGATGGGGTCGAGCGTGAGTCCTGCAATGTGGCTAGGGTCAGTGAAAAGTTGCTTGAGGCCCAAGTTGTTTATGCTTTCCAGGAGGTCAGTTGTGTTGGTGTCACTGGGGTCAGCGAGGTGGAAGTTGAGATCCCCTAGAAAGATGTTGTGTTCAAAGTCGATATTGATTGGGGCAATGGGGTCAGGGATGACATTGCAGAAGCTGAGGCGTGGTCCTGGTGGTTTATAGGTAAGGATGCCTTTGATGGTGCTTTTTCTGTCTGTGTGGAGTTGGAAGTTGGAGCGATCCATTATCACGGTCAAGTAATCTGGGGAGGTTCGGCAGCGGATGGTGTCCTTATAGATGATGGAAATTCCATCCTCAATGTTTTATCGGTTCGGTCCCTGTATGTTATCTTGTATACTTTAGGGGCGGCAATGGCACTCTTTGGCATGCAGGCGAGGTTCAGCCAGGTGTCAGTGAGGAAGATTATGTCCGGAATGAGGTATTTGATCATTTTCCAGATCTCTGTGGTATTTTTGCCGAGTGATTGAGTTTTGAATAGAATGTACTGGAGTTGTGCAGAGGCGGTCCTGGCCAGCGTTATGTTTGTGGTGTCTCTGGTGTTGTTGGTTACTTCTGTGCTGCAGGTGAAGCAGCAGTGCTGGCAGGAGGATAGCCCTCTGGTTGCTTGTGGAGATGCATGGCAGCAGTGGTTGTTGCCGAGGTATCCAGGGTCCAGGGTTCGGAGGTCTGTAAAGGTGTAGCTGAAGATGGTGGCAGGGCCAGGCTTCCTGGTGCTGGGCATGGTCCAGGCATGGATGGGCACAGACGAGCTCACCTTTGGTGCACCGTTGAGGCAGACGCATTGCAGCCTCCTTAAGTAGGCCCTGGGCGGTGGGCAGGGCTCTGTCAGCAGCAGGAAGCAGGAGGGAAAGAGTGGAGAAAAGTTGGAAATGTGAGGGGGTGGATTGACTGTGAACAAAAGAAGAAATCAATACAGTAGGAAAAAACAAAAAACAGTGGCACAGAGCAACAGTAAACAGTAACATACACAGTAAATAAAGTTAACAAAAGTAAATAAGGCTGATAAAAACAGTGGAAAACAGTGGAGCAAAATCCAGCAGCAGAAGAGAAATGCACTAAGTTGCAGCAGTGATGGGAAGCTAGCATGGGAAAATGCTACTCTCACCATGTTGCGGCTTTCATAAATAGGTCCTGTGGGTGAGCAGGGCTCTGACAGCAGCAGGAAGCAGGAGGGAAAGAGCAGGGAAATGGCAGGAAAGTGAGCAGGTGGAGTTGCAGTGAACAAAAGGAGATATCAACAGTGTGGAAAAAAACAACAGCAACCGGGAGTTGACACTGATGTGTCTAGGCTTCTTATCACTGTTTCTAAAGAGTTATCCATTAGTTTTTTCTATAGTGGAATTTACCATTAGTTCTCAAATGCTTTCAGTTCCCACATTTCAAGCCTTTACACTCAGTGGATTGGAGTTTTTTGACTTTGAATGTTGCTATCTGTTCTGAAAGGAGGATTGGGGACTTCGGGGCTATTTTAAGTTTTTACCTTTTTTACACTTTCTTCCAGATAAAATAAATCTGAGACCTAGCTGGTCTTTTCTTCTCAAGATCCTGTCTGACTTTCATGCATCCCTGTACTTCATTCTTCCAGTAATTTTTCCATCCATGATTTCTGTAGAATCGCAAAGTCTACATTTTCTTTATTTATTTATTTATTCAGTGTTTTGTATAGCGCGAACTTGACCAGTAAATACTTTAGCACATTCGCAGAATGTAAGACTAGAGGAACCATGTCATCAGGGGAAGCAAGAACCTGTAATGAACAAATGAAATTAGTTCTTAGCAAAAAGTGCTTGTGCCTTTAAGCAAGAGGATTTGGGTGAGTCTTGTGTGGATACATATTTTGACTAGTATGGAGTGTTGTCTATTTACTTCAAGAGAGCTGCTGTCTTCAGAAAATTGCAATTTTGGGCCTCATTTATGAGGTCCTTGCGGTACTTTTGTGCGGCCGGAACATCACTTTTTGATGTTCTGGTGGCTCAATGTGCTACGGTATATTTACAAGGCTGCATAAAGCCACTTTACCTGGCTTTTCATAGCCTTGTAAATATGTGCCCCTTTCACACAGAACACAGCATGAAAGAGGCATTCCATTGGGTTTGCTGTGGGTGTTCCTATGCAACACCCATGAAATCTGAAGCATTACCAGATTTACAAGCAATCGTAAACCTGGGAATGCATCAGAATAAAATGACACCACAGGCATGGTGTTGGGGAGGTACAAGGAGGAGAAATCTTTTCATTTCTCCTATGTTTTTCCTTTTTCTATATGTGCTGCATTCTGCAGCATGCATAGAAAGAGTAAATCACCTGAATTATTTGATTTTGTGCAGGAAGATGTCCCTGCGCAAAATGAATCAGTCCCTCAAAGCAGGCACCCTTAGACCATGGTGCAAGGGTGCCTGCATTTGTGCATGGCAGCCCATTGTGTACTAGAGTTGGGGGAAAGGGCAGGAATGCAATGTATCTTATAGATACGGCACATTCCTGGACTTTTCTTTGGCAGGGCAGTGCAGCAAGATTACTTGCGGTGTTTACCCCCTTTGTTTGTACCTTTTTAGTTATCTAGTCAAGGACTGAAAACATCATCTTAGTAAATGACTATTATTCTAACATATTAAAGGCAGTATGAGGTAGTAATGGGTGTAATTCAGGGAGGATCAACTCCAGGTATATCTGTGTCATGGGCCACATAATTAAGTGCCTCAATTAAGGACATTGTTATAGCTGCCACTTGGGCATCGCCACATAATTAATGTCCAAGTGGGAGGCAGAGTTTCTTCTAGATTTGGGGAAAGGTTCTCGGTGCATCTATGCATTCTTTTTGAATGGTGTATTTTCTTTTATGAAACTTCTTTTAGGTTTAACAATGGTTTGTTTAGAGCAGTTTTCCGATTGTGGGATTTGTTTAGGTATGATTTCACCTAGTAAGTACTGAGATGAAGAAGCCAGATCGATTATGATGAATCTTTATTAGTCTGAGTTCAGCTCTCTATCATCATAATACTACATTGCCCTCACAAGCCTTCTTGGGTTTGGGGGTGCAACCAGGAAATGAGTAAATTAATTCTCCCCTGCCGCAAACTTGGCAATGATGAGGCAGTATTGAGGCCACAATCAATGAAAAATGAGCCCAATACCATGATCCATAACCTATTTTAGATGCCCTTCTCACATCTTTATGTGGAAAAAACTCCTCGCTAGTTAGTGGCATGCTTCATCATAGGGTTCCCACTCAAGATGGCTAGTGCATCTGTTTGTCCTGTGACGCCTGATTACAGCGGAGTGGGTTTTGTTTGGTGAATCTCAATTGAGGTAGAAAAGTGTCTTTGAAATTGCCTCTAAGTCATCCACAAATGAAGGGAATTTTAATGATGGTAACCTAGGGCAAGGTATAAAAATAGGGGGGGGGGATGTGTTCAGAGATGGTGATGATCTCTCACAACCCAGGTCTACATGTTTCAACCATTTTAATTTGAATACCAGTAGGTCATGTATGTTCAGGACCAGTGACTAGGCCTGGGCTAAATTTCCGTTCCGCTCGCGGAAATTGCGATAATTTGACATTTTCGCGTTCCGTGGAGAGCGCGAAAATGTCAAAATTTCCACATTCCGCAGCTTAGCGATAATTTGTTTCTTGCTCGCGCTGTAAAATAATACATTCTCGCGCGCGCGCGCGATCGCCTTACCTGAATCCCCGCGTTCGCCGACAAGTTTTCCCGATCCGGTCGCGTTCTCCACAAGTTGTTGGATTGTTGGTAGCCATTTGCGACAGTTCGCGCCCGCAGTAATGTCATTGGTCGCGCGATCACGTCTTTCTTCTCGCGATCATGCACCGCGAGAAGAGTGAAAACAAGATGGCCGCGCCCGCAAGCAACCGCATGGGTAAGTTGGCGAGCCGCGACCATGCAGAAAATACCGCGAACGGGCGGGAAAAAAACTTCCGCATCTTCGCGATATTTCCGCGTGTTTGCGGATATTTGTAACATTTTCGTGATAATTTGCGACAGTCACTTTCGCAAATTCTGCCCACGCCTACCAGTGACTCATGCGCACTAAGGCATGCATAGTGTTTATGACAGTTCATAACTTTTGATTGTTGGGTCACTTTTCTTGAGTTTCTGTGATAAAAATAAATCAAAATATATCATAGTTATATGGTAGTCATTAGGTATGTGGCGCATGGCCCATGCACTATCAGTGCATTTAAACCATGCCCTGTGTTCACAACATTTGGAAACATCTGTGTTCCGTAGAGAAAGATCTCATTGATTTTCTCAGTTCCTCAGCACAATGAATTTCATTTGGTGAGTTAAATTAGATTAGTATGACAATCAGTAATGTAGACATCTTTCCGCATTACGGCAAAATGAGCATTCTTATTGGCAGCTCAATGTGTAAATTATGCCTTGGGTGAAAATGTTTAGGCTTAAAGTGTACATAAACAGATCTACAAAAATGGAGGTGTGGTGAACAGTAGAGTTATCTTAGTGTCATGAGTGCATGAAGAATAGTGATTATCTTGATATCCATATTTTTTGTTTGGTACTCCCTCACAATATGGAAGCTCCGAGGGGGCGACCCTTGTAGTCACACACTGTTGAGGGCAGAAGCATAATCAGACAAAACCCTAGTCCCACCAGCATCAAAGCTGTTGCAGAATGCCTCTGTCATTACTTACTTTATCTGAGGTGATCGCCCACTAGGTACCTACTTCAGGTCCTTGTCATCTCCGTATCTGACTTCACCCCCAGGTCGCGCCCAACTGTGTACTAACAGTGGACAGCAGAGAGGAAAGCTTCCAGGTTCATGTCACACCATGAGCATGTCACGTGTTTGCCAACATTCATGGGCATTAGTCCATGGGTGTGGCTGGAGCTGTTATCCCCTCCTCGAGGGGAGTGTGTATTTTAAAGTGGCACAGAGCATAAACAAAAAAGGTGCATTAGTAAAACAAACATTTAAAACAAGAGGCACAACAAATCATGGGTCACTGAAAGATGTATAGTTAACATGTGATGTGTAAAATCACTGTGTAAAATTACGACAGAGTCCTGCTGAGGTCCCTGGTGTTCACAGGAGACCTTGTCTTATAATGCTGTGGTACAGCATTTAAAAAAGCACTAACCTCTCTATTGGACACAAATGTGACTAGATATATTTAATACATGTTGTAGATGGATTTTTTGTAGTTATTGAGACGGGTGACAGGGTCCTATCATACTTGTATGGAATTCCAGGGGATACCGTAATTCAGCCCGGATTTTTCTGTGGACACTCGGTATATCCAATGCTGTTCTTTTTCAAATAATAATCTCTCTATCTGTGCTTTCCAGCTGCTCTATAATGACCCAAATGATGTCATTGGTAGTGTGACTTTAGCTGAAGAAATGATCAGTCATTTTTGTGGTGTTTTGTCTGCACCAGATGTTGGAGCGATTTTCACATATGCATGTCTTTATTTTTCTAGTATTCATTCCTATGTGGTGGAGACTGCATGGGCAAATTACTCAGTACACCGCATTTGTTGAGTTGCAGATTGTGTGTTTTCTTATTGGCCAACCCCTCCCAGGTTCCAGATTCAGCATGTTTGTGCAGAGGTAAGGTGGCAAATGCAGCAATTCCCACAGGCATAATGTCCTACCACCTTGAGAAGCCCACAAGTATTGACAACACTTGCTCTGGTTCCCATACATTTCAAGGCCGTGTGGCCACTAGACTGTCAAGCAATAGTTAGTTTTGAGTAGTTTTCCGATTGTGGGATTTGTTTGGGTATGATCTCCCCTGGTAAGTACTGGGACGAGGAGGGCAGATGGATTATGTGTAATATGAGTCCTACTTCATCTTGTTATCATCATAGTGCTGCATTGCCTTCCCAACCCTCCTTGGTTGTGGGGGTGCAACCAGAAAGTTAGTATATTTATTCTACTTTGCCACAGACTTGGTATGATGAAGCAGCATTGACAGTCAACATCTCCTCTACTCCTCTATCAGATCGTCTCAGGGAGTAGAGGCAGCCATTTTAGTAGTTTATTTATGTTTGCCTGTTTCGGTTAGCCACTTCGGCCCTCAGAGATGTATTCTTACCAAGTAAAGACTTCGATGAGGGAAACATCGTTTACATCGCATTCAGTACACCGCGATGCTGTTACATCGCGGTCGTTACAACGAACGCGATGTAACCACGCGATGCCATTACAACGCAAATCTTTACATCGACTTGCGCTAGATGGCGTGCTAACATTACAAATAGTGTAGTTTACTATCTCAACACCTTCCCCACTGTTAAGTGGACTGGAGTTGGAATAGTAAATTACGCTTTTCTAATGTTAGCACGCCATCTAGCGCAAGTCGATGTAAAGACTTGCGTTGTAATGGCATAGCATAGTAACATCGCAGTCGTTGTAACGACCGCGATGTAACTGCACGCGTTGTAATGACTCGCGTTGTTACGTCATACATCCCTTCGATGACCTACCTGAACTCGGAATAATGAAGATCACTGGTAACAGGGACAGTCACCGAATTGTCTGTGCCATAGAAATACACCAGATGGCTCGCAGAAATACTGTGATGCGGAGATTATTGCCCAGCAGTAATACTTAAAGATCAGGACTGTCACCATCCCAGAAGAGTTATAGGGCATACAGTACGTGCTCTACCTGCTGGAGAGAGAAAAGTAACTTAATTGGGCTCATTAAATACAGTAAAGAAAGAGTAAATTGGTGGAAATGTGCAGGGGCAGATGGATATCTTAAAGTGAATTTTCATGCATATTTGTTTAGTTGCAGGAAGAATTTCTTAGCTTCTTTCTTATTACAAACTCAATTTAGGACACATGAATATGTATTTATTTCAGCGCGTAGGGGTCTAAGCTGAAAAAACCTGCTGTGATTTTGAGCAGCATTCTAACGTTCAACTCATTTAGATGCTTTGGAGTGGGCGTCTGATATTCCGCTCTTGGAGTTGCTCAGCAACAGATCTGATGTTGCCATATGTCGCAGAGCACCTGTTTTGCTTCCTCTTCAGACATCATACAAAACGAGACTCTAAACTAAATAAGAATAACTTATTTTCTAGTAAGTAGCTAAACTCAGTCAGATTATCCAAATGCTTCTAGAAGCAGGCGCTATGATTACCCAGATCACAGGTATCCATTTGTATTGCCTTTAAGTTCGTTAAGTATGGAATGCTTAGTCGAACCTGCTGGGATTTAAACCCACAGCATTTAAGGCCTATTTATTGTACGAAGGTTTTTAGCTTTCATAAGCCCTCAGATTTATTAAATCAGAGGATTTACGAAGGCTAAATTCTTTTTTAAACATACTACACTCACTTGGTGATTAGGAAAAGGTTCTGAGCATCTCTAAATAGGTTTAGAAATGGTTTCGATATCGCCTAATAGTATCATTTTCTGCAACCATAGTCCGGCCACAAAACATTGAAAAGTTACTGACCCCAAGATGGAGTGGTAATGGATTCACAAACATGAAGGCGTCCCCTTTGAACCCATACCCATTTGTAATTATTGAAGAACGTTTCAGAGAGAGTAGGCAGTAGTGTATGGGACCACTCTCGACTCTCAGTAAAACCTTTTACAAAAACAAAACTTTTTGTTATAAACACAGTGTTTTCAGGAAAAAGGTCTACATTTTTGAAAAATAAATTTCGCTATTTAAATATTGTAATCCTCAAAATAACATTATCGCTGTTGGGACAGAAAAGTCCATTGTATAGTAATGTATGCGCATCCCTGCCATGGGTGTCCCTGCTAAGACAATGTCTGGACCCCTGGTGCTGATTTTTGTTGTCATAGGTGAACATAGATCTTGTGTGTGGGTCATGACATAGTCCTGTCTCATGGATTGCAGTCTTGTTGAGCAGGGAAGGATGACGAAAGAGCTACCTTCATAGTGGTGAAAGACTATGCCTTTGCCAGGAGTTAATTAGCATGAGCCCGGTAGTGGCAGCATACCGTATAGTGATCAGTAGAAGTGAACAGACCTTTTTAACAGTGTCATTGAAGTGAGGTAAACAGGCTCGGTCATGTAACGTTCTGCTGCTGTGTATTTAACTCACCTTTGGTCTACATCACGTTAGTGTGTATTGCTGCACTGGGTGCATGTGGTTGCATGTGTGTACTCTGTGTATTGTATGTATGCTTGAAAATGCTACAATACATGGAAGACTGATTGTTCCATTTTGAAAGACCAAGGGCTAACTGGAGGAGCATGGGGAGGTAAAAGAACCACCCCAGACAAATTTGTGGATTGCTGTATTCCTATGAGCTGGGTGGGTCACACACTGGGGGAAGGAGAGCCAGTCTGTTCAGTACATTTCAAAGGGTGCTCTTTGATTAAGAGAGAGGTCACTGGAAAGGGGCCTAGGCACATCTCAGGAAGGAGATGGGTCGGGAAGAGAATCAAAAAGAGTAAGGCTATGGCACTGGGGTAATCTTTTAATGCACATATCGCTGTGACTGACATCCAGGACCCCCACTATGCATAGGGTGCACTTTCCCTGTTTGTGCCAGGTCAACTTAAAACAGGTGTGGCAGGCGCAAACAGGGAAAGTGTGCCATATTACATAGAATGGACTGCACCCAGGGCCCTGGGGGAAGCACATTTAGGTGAATAACGGAGCGGCTTTGAAGTAGCCTGTCCGTGTTTCACACTTTTAAAGGGGATTAGAGATCCGCTTCCAGTCAGGTGCAGTGAGCGACTACACCCGCCTGCAAGGGGATGTCTGGGGAGGTCCATAGGTCCCCCTTTACCTCCTCCAGACAGATGCTATCAGGGGCGCACTGACAGTGTGCAACATTTTAGGTGGCCCACTGTCAGTGTGCCGTCTGACAACTTCTTTGCCTTTGCGCCATCATCTAGAATACAGCATGGGAGCAGAGGCAAAGGGATTCTTTCATATACATGGGACCATGCAAATGAGGGAGCGCCCTCTTGAGAAAGCAATGGCTCTATATGTGAGCCAGCGCTTTCAGTGTTACAGAAGGTGCCACACAGGTGTCTGTGGCCACTTCTCCAATATCATAGTGCCCGGGGGTGCGCAAAGCGGGTGCAAATTCCTGTTTGCCCCTGGTGTGTGTTTTGAAATATGGCCCCAGATGTGAACCACTTGTCACTCCAATGGCTTTTGTTTTGGGGCTATCAGATTTGGAGTCACTCATTCATTGACAGAGTGCTTTCTAAACGAGGGACAAGACAGAGGAGTGGGAAACAGAAACTTCAAAAATTTACAATCTAAATTATATTTTATGCTGGAAATGGGCTATAAGAAGGCAGTTCAAGGCCCTCAAAACTGTCAACTGTCAAGCAGCCAGTCGGGCTGTTTGAGGAGGAGTAGCTCTGCAACACTTCTGTCTCTGACCAGAACTCGGGGCTAAGTCCTGCCAGTTTCCCAGCTGGGAGAGAGGAAATCACCCTGGAAAATTCAACACCAACTGTCCCTGGAGAATAAGTGCCTGTCTGCTTGCCAAGACCAGCATATCCTGTGACGAAGAGGAGAGCAGTTGGAGGGAGCACAGCCCAGTAGGGGATCCGGGTGAGTTAATCCCTGTAGCGGGGTATGAAGAGAAGGCTTTTGCACTGATCGGGTTGTCACCTGTGTGCAGGCTCAAATTGGTTGCAACATATACCAGAGGGGGCACTGTGAAGCATACTCTTGTGCCAATCAGACTGCAGCTTGTGTGCAGAGTAGATCCAGTAACCATATATGCCAGAGGGGACCACTGTGTAGGGTTAATATCCTGCTGTTCCGATCAGGCCATTACCTGTGTGTGGAGTAAGGTCAGTGGCCCCGTATGCTACAGGGGTCCACCGTGAAACACTGGGAATTAGCTTGGTTCAGCCATCACAGAGAGGAGAGGATGCTATGGTGGCATGTCCATGCCTGAGCCCAGACTGAAGATCGCAACCTGAGTTAGCATCCCACTAACTGTGAGAAGGATCAGAGAAATTCCCCATACCGTCTCACTGTAGGAAGTTCCATGGTTGCCCATCCCACAGCTATAGTGCACTATCAGCAAGATTCAGTTTAAGCCCCATGAGCAGTCCGAGTCTCAGGAATGCCCTTCTGACTCTTAAAAAATGTCAAAAGTGTGCCAGCGCCTGAAGCACTATGCAACAGACCAAGTTCCACCAAGCCTTTTGGCTCTGCGATCATTTTTATCGACTTCTGTAAGGGTTGCGCTATATGAGTTCCTAGGACACTGATGGGCATTGCAGAGGTTTTTATTTTTTTATTTTGCATATTTATATAGCGCGAACTCGACCCAAAGGTATTGGAGTGCTTTACATGAGCACCGTATTTACATTACACATTCAGGCGCAGAGAGATTAAGTGATTTGGCCAGCACCAAAGTCGTCAGTTTAGCCGACGGACCACATCCTCTTCCGTTGCAGCAGCTGCTGACAGTGAGTAGAGACAGACAAATGTACCAAAAAAGTTAGTCTATCTCAGTTCCTTCTGGAATTTTTTGGGGTGATCTGTCAAGCAGGGTCTAAGAATAAGGGAGGGAGAACACAATTTAAATTTTCCATGTTAATTCCCATAGGAAACAATTGTTGTCAATACATAAGTAACAGCAGAAGGTATCAGAGTATCAGTAATGCTGGAGTAAAATGCTGCCTTATCTTGTTTTCAATGTTGTTTCCTTTTAATATGAAATTACGGGCCTCATGTAGGTAACATACTATTTACCGATTCATAAATACCGAATTTTACCGATTCGGTATTTATGAATCGGTAAATAGTATATAGGTAAATAATCGGTAATTATTACCGATTCGGTAAATATCGGTATTTATGAATCGGTATTTACCGAATTGGTAATAATGCATCCCTTCCCATTCCCATTCCCATTCATTCCTATGGGCCTCCAGGCCCATAGGAATGAATGGGAAGCCAGTTACTATTACCGATTTGGTAAATACCGAATCGGTAATAGGGGAGGCATTATCATGGGTGGCAGGGTGTCACATTGACACCCTGTTGCACCCCTGATTCGTGCATGTGTGCACATGTGGCGCACATACATGCCCTAGGGGCATGTATGTCTGCCACATGGCACTTTACAAATAGCACAAAAATGCTTTTTGTAAGGTATTCGTCATTTACCATCAACTTGTAGTTGGTGGTAAATAACGAATCCAGACACCAATAATGCACTCACTTGAGTGCCCCCTACATTGCATTTCTGGATTCGGTATTTACGAATCGGTATTTTACCGATTTCTTAAAATTCCGATTCGGTAAATACCGAATCCAGAAATCAGCCACCTACATCTCAAGTGCCTCAATACCGGTCGGTAACGGGATATTTACCGATTTTCGGCCATTACCGACCGGTATTGAGGTACCTACATGAGGCCCTACATGTGGTGTCTCTGTAATACTGCATGCACTTTAAACTTATTTTATATTTTTGGAGAACCAATGGGAATTATAAAGTCCAGGATTTTGATATTGGCACTAAGACAATTTGCCTAAACCTTTCTTTTTTTGTAGCTCATAACAATATGGCAGAAAACGTCATGCAACTAGACACTCTACTTCATTTTACAGGAGCATTTATGGAGATCAGAATTGAGCCTTGGTGCTTCATAACTTTTCTTGTGTGTTGCTCACTTATGGTTCCGATTTGTATTTCTTCCTTGGCTCCCAGAAGCCTTTATGTTCTGTTCCATATCTCTCTCAGTAGTTGCTCTTCCGTGTCTTTTGGCATGACCCTTGGAAGGTGTTTTACTTTAGTCAGCTGTTTTCCTTCCAAGGAATGCTTTAAGGGGGAACACTCAGTGCAAAGATTAGATCTGGAGCGGGAAATTGCCACTAGAAGCAAAAGGCCATATCTGAGCACTAACATGACCATTAGGTTGTTGTAGGCCTGCCCTTGACTCCAGGAAGAGACGTACCCCAGTAAATATGGGCCAACTTGACAAAGTCATGGGAGTACCACAGCACCAATATATTTTACAAAAAAAAGATTTAAATAGAAATAACAGCTATAATAGTGAAAATGGGGTGGCTTCATATGTGGTTAATGTTAGTGAGGTAGGACAGTAAGTCAGTTCGCCTATAACTGGCACTTTTGCAAAACATTTCATTGGAGAAGAGGGAATGCTAAGAATGCTGTTTGTTATTCATTAAAGTCATTAGAAGAAAAGGATTGCAATCATAATATTTTGAGCATTCTGTGGAACCAAATCTGCTTAGCAGAGGTTTGAACTGGAGACAAACCTTTAATATGTTTTTTTGTTGTTGGGGAAACTTGTGCACGGTATTATGGGGGTTCAGTTTTGGTTCAATGTGACAGATTCACTTCAGTTTAATGAGTAATTTTATATTCAAGCTTTGAAATGTATAAATGCTTCAAACTACTTAAACTTGGCATATAACAACAGGGAAGTAGACAAAAAAAGATAGCACAATCAACCACAAAATATTCTTGTACAGTCACCTTAACAGTTTTCCAACTATAATTTAGCTTTGATGTGTGTATTCATTTATATATGTCATCAGCGATGTCATCAGGGATGTCACCGTCCATGTCATTAGTAATTTAAAATGTGAGGCCATAAGCAGTGCATTACGGAGATGTACGTTATAGTTAGTTCAGGTAACTATAACTTCTGAACTGCACTGATTTTGGACAATTAAATCTTACATCTGACTAAAGTGTCCCTGTAACTTTTGGGGGTTTTCAGTGAATATATGTATATATATATATATTCACTGAAAAAAACATAGGTTTCAGGAACGTTATAGTTAGTTGGACATTTCACTCATACAAAACCTTAGAAATTCCGGTGTTATAGTTAGTTCAGCTAACTATAACTCATGCCCCTGTAATGCACTGCTGATAACGTCACATATTACATCATTCATGACATGGTCAGTGGCATCACTGATGACATCACTGATGACATCTCAAATTACATCACTGATGACATCACTGATGACATCATCCAGTGACTGTGTGTTTCCGTAAAGTTTACATTTGTTTTATATATTTGCCAAGCTGTATTGAAGAATGAGTGGTTGTATAAGTGTCTGTACGGAGGATTTAGTAGGTACATGACTGACTGTATATGTGAGTGATTAAATGTATCTTTCTGAATGCATGGGTTAGTGACTAAACTCTGTGAATGTCTGTATCAGTGAGTCTGTCGTTGTGTAAGCTACTGCATGGGTTGGCGAGTAGCTGCAGGAGTGTCTATATGGGTTATTGATTGCTTGCATGACTATTTGTATGGCTGCCTGATTGTGTGAGTGGGTGGGTGGGTGGGAGGTGTGTGAGTGGTTGATTCACTGGGTGTACGGGTTCAAGAGTGCATGTGAAAACAGCTGTATGGGTGGGTAAGTGTGTGTATGGGTGTGTTGGTGAGTGAATGGATGTCTCAGTGGTATATGTACAAGTAAGTACATATGTAAAAGGCAGTATATGTGAGTGATGGTGTATATAAATAACTATATGTGAGAGTCAGTAATTGTGAGAGTGGCTGCATGGATGAGTGTGTATTTGTATCAGTGATTCTATAAGAGAGTAATTATGTGTTAGTATCTGTATGAATAAGTGAAGTGGTGTCTGTATAACTGTATAGGTGAGTAAATGGAAGTATGATTAATTCTTTGCATGACTGACTAGGTGTGTGAGTAACTCTGGATATGTGGCAGTGTGTGAGTGTCTGTACAGGTGTATGAGTGTATATGATAGTGTTGTATTGATGAGTGACTGCATGTATGAGTGACTGTATGGGTGAATGAGTGGATGCGTGTATAGACCTAGGAATCAGTAAGCACGTATTTAGTAACTGGTACAGATGTGTCTATTTTTTCGAAAATGGCAGTCTGTATTTTAGAGTGGGTGTATCAAAGGTTATATTCAAGTGTGAGGAGGTGCATCAGATTTTCACGTGGATGATGTCATCAGTGATCTCATTTGAGATGTCATCAGTCATGTCACTGACCATGTCATGAATGATGTAATATGTGACGTCATCAGCAGTGCAGTGCGGGGGAGCGAGTTATAGTTAGCTGTACTAACTATAACAATGGAATTTCTATGGTTTTGTACGCGTGAAATGTCCAACTAACTATAACGTTCCTGAAACCTATGGTTTTTTGAGTGAATTTCTATGGTTTTTTAAATGCTAATTTCTAACTATAACGTGCCTGAAACCTACGTTTTTTTCTGTGAATTTCAAAGGCTTTTTAAATGAAAATTTGTAAGTCTCATGTACCTCAATCCTATGTTTTTTGTATTTTCTATACATATATATATATATATATTCAAAAAAATTGTGAATAATTTTTAGTTAGGAAAACTATATTCATTCTTTTTTTTGCAATAATTTACAGAAGTTGCGCACCCTTCGCGCATCCTACACGATGGCTGCTCGCATTCCGGTAGCCATTTTGAAAAGTCGTGCTGGGGTCGCGATTTTGGTGTAATTTGTAAAGTATGAACTAACTTTAAATTAATTATAAATACAAGTTTTCCTTTAAGTGTTTGTCTAAATTTATTAATAAAAGTATTTTTAAATATTATTTTCAATATAATTTTGACGAAAGTAAAGTTATGAAATGCGCGGTGTATCCACTTAATGTGCAGAACATCTCCCCATGCGTATTTCCAGGGTCGTGCCGTGATCGCACTGAGATCGAACCTAAGTCGAGACTTTGGCGCACTTTTAAAGTTGGAAAAATGACTATAGCAAGTTTGAATATGATATTAGACTGAACAGTTTTGCTAATATACTTATTAAAAGTTTATAGAAATTTTTATTTATAGTGTATAATGATATATATGATTTTCGCGGGTGCGCGCAAGGTGTGTGACGAGTGTGTGCACCCTACGTGACTTCATGTCAGCAAAAGAAAAAAGGAATCTGATTGGTTGAAATCAATTTCATTGTGAAAGAGGGAGGATCCATCCTTCTGATATTTCCCTTACTTTTTGTCCTTGATAGAGAGAAGATCTGTTTCTTGCTTCTCTTTATATTGATATACCTTTTTTGTGTGTTTGTTTATTTTTAATACAACTATGGCTTCTAGTTTTGCCGAAGTTGATCCACTTGCAGTAGAGGAGGAAGAACAGATGGTGCAGCAGAAGAAGGAAAGAAAGGCAAGCATTGTTTGGTCCTTTTTTAGTGTACAAGAGGACCTGAAATGAATTCCGCTTCTGCCTCCCGTAACGTAGAACGGCACAGTACTGTCAAACTGCGGTGGCACGCACACTCGTTGACCTCTCATGGCACTGCTCCACACTTCGGGGAGGACGCTTTCCATTAGCTGTGTTTTCAGATGACGTGTTGCGCTGGCCCCGTACAACAACAGAACTCTTTCAGATCGAAACCAACTCTTCCACTCTCTCACCGGAAGTGTAACCAGGCCACGTGGACACTTTCACAATACAACAGTCGAGAATGCAGTTTTTGGTAAAAAAATACATTCCTTCCTCCTAATCAAATAAAAGACTCACTGAAGAACAGGGGCCAGCTTCGATCAGTAAACAGCTGTTACAACAACTTTTTTACTTTGCAATACAATTACAACGCATGCATTACCTTGCATGTGTTGTACATCGCGAAGTCATTACTACGCATTTTCTTAGAACACATGGTCATTTACCACGCATGCCTTTACAACAAATTTTGTTGTAAAGGTATGTATGGTAAATGACCAGGCGTTCTAAAAAAATGTAGATGATCCACGTCGTTGTAAGGAAACATAGGCTGTTCGGTATCCTCACAACGACCTGCACCGCCTCTCAGAGACGATGTGAAGCAGGAACCACGAGGAGTGACGGGAAAGGGGGATTGGCATGGGGCGGGGATACTTTTCTAGGGTTTAGGGTAGTGCAGTGGTGTTTGGGTATTGTAGGGGGTCATGGTGGGGGTAGTGTTTTAGGATTTAGGGTAGTGCAGTGGTGTTTGTGTAGTGTAGGAGGTCATGCTGGGGGTAGTGTTTTAGGGCTTAGGGTAGTGCAGTGGTGTTTGGGTGGTGTAGGGGGTAGTGCTGGGGGTAGTGTTTTAGGGTTTAGGGTAGCGCAGTGGTGTTTGGGTAGCATAGGGGGTCATGCTGGGGGCCGTTTATTAGGGTTTAGGGTAGTGCGGTGGTGTTTGGGTAGTGTAGGGGGTCATGCTAGGGTAGTGTTTTAGGGTTTAGGGTAGTGCAGTGATGTTTGTGTAGTGTAGGGGGTCGTGCTGGGGACAGTGTTTTAGGGTTTAGGTTAGTGCAGTGGTGTTTATGTAGTGTAGGGGGTTGTGCTGGTGGTAGTGTTTTAGGATTTAGGGTACTGCAGCAGTGTTTGGGTAGTGTAGAGGGTTGTGCTGGTGGTAGCTATTTAGGGTTTAGGTTTGTGCAGTGGTGTTTTTGTAGTGTAAGGGTCGTGCTGGGGGTAGTGTTTTAGGGTTTAGGGTAGCGCAATGGTGTTTGGATAGTGTAGGGGGTGGTGCTGGGGGCAGTGTTTTAGGGTTTAGGTTAGGCAGTGGTGTTTGTGTAGTGTAGGTGGTTATGCTGGGGTAGTGTTTTAGGGCTTAGGGAGGTGCAGTGGTGTTTGGGTAGTATAGGGGGTCGTGCTGGGGGTAGTCATTTAGGGTTTAGGTTAGTGCAGTGGTGTATGGGTAGTGTAGGGGGTTGTGCTGAGGGTAGTGTTTTCGGGATTTGGGTAGTGCAGCTATGTTTGGCTAGTGTAGGGGGTCCTCTTGGGAGAAGTGTTTAAGGGTATTGCAGTGGTGTTT
Organism: Triturus cristatus; assembly: GCF_964204655.1. Classification (NCBI taxonomy): domain Eukaryota; kingdom Metazoa; phylum Chordata; class Amphibia; order Caudata; family Salamandridae; genus Triturus; species Triturus cristatus. Next base: position 519,915,334 of record NC_140588.1, read on the forward strand.
GGGTAGTGTAGGGGGTCGTGCTGGAGGTAGTGTTTTGAGGTTTAGGGTAGTGCAGTGGTGCTTGGGTAGTGTAGGGGTCGTGCTCGGGGTAGATTTAGGGTTTAGGGTAGTGCAGTGGTGTTTGTGTAGTGCAGGGGGTAGTGCTGGGGGTAGTGTTTTAGGGTTTAGGGTAGTGCAGTGATGTTTGGTAGTGTAGGGAGTCATGCTGGGGATAGATTTAGGGTTTTGGGTAGTGCAGAGGTGTTTGTGTAGTGTAGGGGGTCGTGTTTTAGGTTTAGGGTAGTGCAGTGGTATTTGGATAGTGTAGTGGTCGTGTTTTAGGGTTGAGGGAGGTGCACTGGCATTTGGGTAGTGTAGGGGGTCATGCTGGGGGTAGATTTAAGGGTTTAGAATAGTGCAGTGGTGTTCGGTTAGTGTAGGGGGTCGTGCTGGGTGTAGTGTTTTAGGGTTTAGGGTAGTGCAGTGGTGCTCGGGTAGTGTAGGGGGTCATGCTGGGGGTAGTATTTTAGTGTTTGGGGTAGCGCAGTGGTGTTTGTGTAGTGTAGGGGGTCGTGCTGGGGCTAGTGTTTTAGGGTTTGGGGTAGCACAGTGGTGTTTGGGTAGTGTAGGGGTCATGCTGGGGCTAGTGTTTTTACGTTTGGGGTAGCGCAGTGGTGTTCGAGTAGTGTAGGGGGTTGTGCTGGGGTAGTGTTTTAGGGTTTAGGACTGCATGGGTAGTACCTGGAAAAATGAAGGTGTGAATGAGTAGTGTGTAGATGGTTAGAGGACTGCATGGATAGTGCTCATGTTATTGTAGCAGTGCATGTGTTAGGGTGTGAGGCATTGCATGAGTACATGGGTAGTGACTGAATGATTAGAGTAATGCAAGAAGAGTGTACAGTGAATTTGCAAGTGCTTGGGTTTTGGCAGAGTGATTGGATAAGTATAGGGTACTGGCTGGGTGACTGGAGGTGTGCATGGGAAGTGACAGTGTGTTCGCTGGATTGCATGGGTACTACCAGGGAAAATGAAGGTGTGAATGAGTAGAGTGTAGATGGTTAGAGGACTGCATGGATAGTGCACATGGTATTGTAGCTGTGCATGTGTTAGGACAAGAGTCATCGCATGAGTACATTTGTAGTGACTGCATGATTAGAGTACTGCAAGAATAGTGTACGGTGAATTTGCAAGTGCTTGGGTTTTGGTGGAGTGATTGGATAAGTATAGGGTACTGGCTGGCTGACTGGAGGTGTGCATGGGGAGTGACAGTGTGTTTGCTGGACTTCATGGGCAGTATCTGGGAAAATTAAGGTGTGAATGGGTAGCGTGTAGATGGCTAGAGGACTGTATGGATAGTGTACATGTAATTGTAGCAGTGCATGTGTTAGGGCGTGAGGCAATGCATGAGTACATGTGTAGTGACTGGATGATTAGAGTACTGCAAGGAAAGTGTACGGTGAATTTGCAAGTGCTTGGGTTTTGGCAGAGGGATTGGATAAGTATAGGGTACTGGTTGGTGACTGGAGGTGTGCATGGGGATTGACAGTGTGTTTTCTCTACTGCATGGGTACTTCCTGGGAAAATGAAGGTCTGAATGAGTAGCGTGTAGATGGTTAGAGGACTGCATGGAAAGTGAAAATGTTATTGTAGCTGTGCTTGTGTTAGGGCAAGAGTCATTGCATGAGTACATGGGTAGTGACTGGATGATTAGAGTACTGCGAAGAGAGTGTATGGTGAATTTGCAAGTGCTTCGGATTTGGCAGAGTGATTGGATAAGTATAGGGTACTGGCTGCATGACTGGAGGTGTGCATGGGGAGTGACAGTGTTTTTGCTGGACTGCATGGGTAATACCTGGGAAAATGAAGGTGTGAATGAGTAGCGTGTAGATGGTTAGAAGAGTGCATCGATAGTGCACATGTTATTGTAGCAGTGCAGGTGTTAGGGCATGAGTCATTGCATGAGTACATGGGTAGTGACTGGATGATTGGAGTACTGCAAGGAGAGTGTATGGTGAATTTGTAAGTGCTTCGGTTTTGGCGGAGTGATTGAATAAGTATAGGGAACTGGCTGGGTGACTGGAGGTGTGCATGGGGAGTGATAGTGTGTTTGCTGGACTGCATGGGTACTACCTGGGAAAATGAAGGTGTGAATGAGTAGTGTGTTGATGGTTAGAGGACTGCATGGAAAGTGCACTTGTTATTGTAGCTGTGCATGTGTTAGGGCGTGCGGCATTGCATGAGTACATGGGTAGTGACTGGATGAGTAGAGTACTGCAAGAATAGTGTACAGTGATTTGCATGTGGTTGGGTTTTGGCAGAGTGATTGGATAAGTATAGGGTACTGGCTGCGTGACTGGAGGTGTGCATGGGGAGTGACAGTGTGATTGCTGGACTGCATGGGTAATACCTGGGAAAATGAAGGTGTGAATGAGTAGGGTGTAGATGGTTAGAAGAGTGCATCGATAGTGCACATGTTATTGTAGCAGTGCATGTGTTAGGGCATGAGTCATTGCATGAGTATAAGGGTAGTGACTGGATTATTAGAGTACTGCAAGAAGAGTGGATGGTGAATTTGCAAGTGCTTCGGTTTTGGCGGAGTGATTGAATAAGTATAGGGAACTGGCTGGGTGACTGGAGGTGTGCATGGGGAGTGACAGTGTATTTGCTGGACTGCATGGGTACTACCTGGGAAAATGAAGGTGTGAATGAGTAGCGTGTAGATGGTTAGAGGACTGCATGGAAAGTGCACTTGTTATTGTAGCTGTGCATGTGTTAGGGCGTGAGGCAATGCATGAGTACATGGGTAGTGACTGGAGGATTAGAGTAATTCAAGGAGAGTGTATGGTGAATTTGCAAGTGCTTCGGTTTTGGCGGAGTGATTGGATAAGTATAGAGTACTGGCTGGGTGACTGGAGGTGTGCATGGGGAGTGACAGTGTGTTTGCTGCACGGCATGGGTAGTACCTGGGAAAATGAAGGTGTGAATGAGTAGTGTGGAGATGGTTAAAGGACTGCATGGATAGTGCACATGCTATTGTAGCTGTGCATGTGTTAGGGCAAGAGTCATTGCATGAGTACATGGGTAGAGACTGGATGATTAGAGTACTGCAAGGAGAGTGTACGGTGAATTTGCAAGTACTTCGGTTTTGGCGGAGTGATTGGATAAGTATAGGGTACTGGCTGGGTGACTGGAGGTGTGCATGGGGAGTGACAGTGTATTTGCTGGACGGCATGGGTAGTACCTGGGAAAATGAAGGTGTGAATGAGTAGCGTGTAGATGGTTAGAGGACTGCATGGATAGTGCTCATGTTATTGTAGCAGTGCATGTGTTAGGGCGTGAGGCATTGCATGAGTACATGGGTAGTGACTGGATGATTAGAGTACTGCAAGAATAGTGTACGGTGAATTTGCAAGTGCTTGGGTTTTGGCAGAGTGATTGAATAAGTATAGGTTACTGGCTGGGTGACCGGAGGTGTGCATGGGGAGTAACAGTGTGTTTGCTGGACTGCATGGGTAGTACCTGGGAAAATGAAGATGTGAATGAGTAGCGTATAGATGGTTAGAAGAGTGCATGGATAGTGCACATGTTATTGTAGCAGTGCATGTGTTAGGGTGTGAGGCAATGCATGAGTACATGGGTGGTGACTGGATGATTAGAGTACTGTAAGGAGAGTGTACGATGAATTTGCAAGTGCTTCGGTTTTGGCGGAGTGATTGGATGAGTAAAGGGTACTGGCTGGGTGACTGGAGGTGTGCATGGGGAGTAACAGTGTGTTTGCTGGACTGCATGGGTAGTACCTGGGAAAATGAAGGTGTGAATGAGTAGCCTGTAGATGGTTAGAAGAGTGCATGGATAGTGCACATGTTATTGTAGCAGTGCATGTGTTTCGGCATGAGTCATTGCATGAGTACATTGGTAGTGACTGGATGATAAGAGTGCTGCAAGGAGAGTGTACGGAAAATGTGCAAGTGCTTGGGTTTTGGCGGAGTGATTGGATAAGTATAGGGTACTGGCTGGGTGACTGGATGTGTGTATTGGGAGTGACAGTGTGTTTGTTGTACTGCATGGGTAGTACCTGGAAAATTAATGTGTGAATGAGTAGCGTGTAGATGGTTAGAAGACTGTATGGATAGTGCACATGTTATTGTAGCAGTGCATGTGTTAGGGTGTGAGGCAATGCATGAGTACATGGGTAGTGACTGGATGATTAGAGTACTGTAAGGAGAGTGTACAATGAATTTGCAAGTGCTTCGGTTTTGGCAGAGTGATTGGATGAGTATAGGGTACTGGCTGGGTGACTGGAGGTGTGCATGGGGAGTGACAGTGTGTTTGCTGTACTGCATTGGTAGTACCTGGGTAAATGAAGGTGTGAATGAGTAAAGTGTAGATGGTTAGAAGACTGCATGGATATTGCACATATTATTGTAGCAGTGCATGTGTTACGGCGTGAGCTAATGCATGAGTACATGGGTAGTGACTGGATGATTAGAGTACTGCAAGAAGAGTGTACAGTGAATTTGCAAGTGCTTCGGTTTTGGCGGAGTGATTGGATAAGTATAGGGTACTGGCTGCGTGACTGAAGGTGTGCATGGGGAGTGACAGTGTGTTTGCTGGACTGCATGGGAACTACTTGGTAAAATGAAGGTGTGAATGAGTAGCGTGTAGATGGTTAGAGGACTGCATGGAAAGTGCACATGTTATTGTAGCTGTGCATGTGTTAGGGCAAGAGTCATTGCATGAGTACATGGGTAGTGACTGCATGATTAGAGTACTACATAGAGAGTGTACGGTGAATTTGCAAATGGTTGGGTTTTGGCGCAGTGATTGGATAAGTATAGGGTACTGGCTGGGTGACTGGAGGTGTGCATGGGTTGTGACAGTGGGTTTGCTGGATGGCATGGGTAGTACCTGGGAAAATGAAGGTGTCAATGAGTAGCGTGTAGATGGTTAGAGGACTGCATGGATAGTGCTCATGTTATTGTAGCAGTGCATGTGTTTGGGCATGAGGCATTGCATGAGTACATGGGTAGTGACTGGATGATTAGAGTACTGCAAGAATAGTGTACGTTGAATTTGCAAGTGCTTGGGTTTTGGCAGAGTGATTGGATAAGTATAGGGTACTGGCTGGGTGACTGGAGGTGTGCATGGGGAGTGACAGTGTGTTTGCTGGACTGCAGGAGTAGTTCCTTGGAAAATGAAGGTGTGAATGAGAATCGTGTAGATGGTTAGAGGACTACATTGATAGTGCACATGTTATTGTAGCTGTGCATGTGTTAGGGTGTGAGGCAATGCATGAGTACATGGGTAGTGACTGCATGATTAGAGTACTGCAAGGAGAGTGTACGGTGAATTTGCAAGTGCTTCGGCTTTGGTGGAGTGATTGGATAAGTATAGGGTACTAGCTGGATGACTGGAGGTGTGCATTGGGAGTGACAGTGTGTTTGCTGTACTGCATGGGTAGTACCTGGGAAAATGAAGGTGTGAATGAGTAGTGTGTAGATGGTTAAAAGACTGTATGGATAGTGCACATGTTATTGTAGCAGTCCATGTGTTAGGGCATGAGTCATTGCATGAGTTCATGGGTAGTGACTGGATGATAAGAGTGCTGCATGGAGAGTGTAAAGTGGATTTGCAAGTGCTTCGGTTTTGGTGGAGTAATTGGATACGTATAGGGTACTGGCTGGGTGACTGAAGGTGTGCATGGGGAGTGACAGTGTGTTTGCTGGACTGCATGGGTACTACCTGGGAAAATGAAGGTGTGAATGAGTAGCGTGTAGATGGTTAGAGGAGTGCATGGAAAGTGCACATATTATTGTAGCTGTGCATGTGTTAGGGCAAGAGTCATTGCATGAGTACATGGGTAGTGACTGCATGATTAGAGTACTGCGAAGAGAGTATACGGTGAATTTGCAAGTGGTTGGGTTTTGGCGGAGCGATTGGATAAGTATAGGGTACTGGCTGGGTGACTGGAGCTGTGCATGGGGAGTGACAGTGGGTTTGCTGGACGACATGTGTAGTACCTGGGAAAATGAAGGTGTGAATGAGTAGCGTGTAGATGGTTAGAGGACTGTATGGATAGTGCTCATGTTATTGTAACAGTGCATGTGTTAGGGCGTAAGGCATTGCATGAGTCCATGGGTAGTGACTGGATGATTAGAGTACTGCAAGAATAGTGTACGGTGAATTTGCAAGTGCTTGGGTTTTGGCAGAGTGATTCGATAAGCATAGGGTACTGGCTGGGTGACTGGAGGTGTGCATGGGCAGTGACAGTGTGTTTGCTGGACTGCATGGGTAGTACCTGGGAAAATGAAGGTGTGAATGAGTAGTGTGTAGATGGTTAGAGGACTGCATGGATAGTGCACATGTTATTGTAGCAGTGCATGTGTGAGGGCATGAGTCATTGCACGAGTACATGGGTAGTGACTGGATGATAATAGTGCTGCAAGAGAGTGTACTGTAAATTTGCAAGTGCTTCGGTTTTGGCAGAGTGTTTGGATAAGTATAGGGTACTGGCTGGGTGACTGGAGGTGTGCATGGGGAGTGACAGTGTGTTTGGTGGACTGCATGGGTAGTACCTTGGTAAATGAAGGTGTGAATGAGTAGCGTGTAGATGGTTAGAAGACTGCATGGATATTGCACATATTATTGTAGCAGTGCATGTGTTACGGCGTGAGCTAATGCATGAGTACATGGGTAGTGACTGGATGATTAGAGTACTGCAAGAAGAGTGTACAGTGAATTTGCAAGTGCTTCGGTTTTGGCGGAGTGATTGGATAAGTATAGGGTACTGGCTGCGTGATTGAAGGTGTGCATGGGGAGTGACAGTGTGTTTGCTGGACTGCATGGGAACTACTTGGTAAAATGAAGGTGTGAATGAGTAGCGTGTAGATGGTTAGAGGACTGCATGGAAAGTGCACATGTTATTGTAGCTGTGCATGTGTTAGGGCAAGAGTCATTGCATGAGTACATGGGTAGTGACTGCATGATTAGAGTACTACATAGAGAGTGTACGGTGAATTTGCAAATGGTTGGGTTTTGGCGCAGTGATTGGATAAGTATAGGGTACTGGCTGGGTGACTGGAGGTGTGCATGGGTTGTGACAGTGGGTTTGCTGGATGGCATGGGTAGTACCTGGGAAAATGAAGGTGTCAATGAGTAGCGTGTAGATGGTTAGAGGACTGCATGGATAGTGCTCATGTTATTGTAGCAGTGCATGTGTTTGGGCATGAGGCATTGCATGAGTACATGGGTAGTGACTGGATGATTAGAGTACTGCAAGAATAGTGTACGTTGAATTTGCAAGTGCTTGGGTTTTGGCAGAGTGATTGGATAAGTATAGGGTACTGGCTGGGTGACTGGAGGTGTGCATGGGGAGTGACAGTGTGTTTGCTGGACTGCAGGAGTAGTTCCTTGGAAAATGAAGGTGTGAATGAGAATCGTGTAGATGGTTAGAGGACTACATTGATAGTGCACATGTTATTGTAGCTGTGCATGTGTTAGGGTGTGAGGCAATGCATGAGTACATGGGTAGTGACTGCATGATTAGAGTACTGCAAGGAGAGTGTACGGTGAATTTGCAAGTGCTTCGGCTTTGGTGGAGTGATTGGATAAGTATAGGGTACTAGCTGGATGACTGGAGGTGTGCATTGGGAGTGACAGTGTGTTTGCTGTACTGCATGGGTAGTACCTGGGAAAATGAAGGTGTGAATGAGTAGTGTGTAGATGGTTAGAAGACTGTATGGATAGTGCACATGTTATTGTAGCAGTCCATGTGTTAGGGCATGAGTCATTGCATGAGTTCATGGGTAGTGACTGGATGATAAGAGTGCTGCATGGAGAGTGTAAAGTGGATTTGCAAGTGCTTCGGTTTTGGTGGAGTAATTGGATACGTATAGGGTACTGGCTGGGTGACTGAAGGTGTGCATGGGGAGTGACAGTGTGTTTGCTGGACTGCATGGGTACTACCTGGGAAAATGAAGGTGTGAATGAGTAGCGTGTAGATGGTTAGAGGAGTGCATGGAAAGTGCACATATTATTGTAGCTGTGCATGTGTTAGGGCAAGAGTCATTGCATGAGTACATGGGTAGTGACTGCATGATTAGAGTACTGCGAAGAGAGTATACGGTGAATTTGCAAGTGGTTGGGTTTTGGCGGAGCGATTGGATAAGTATAGGGTACTGGCTGGGTGACTGGAGCTGTGCATGGGGAGTGACAGTGGGTTTGCTGGACGACATGTGTAGTACCTGGGAAAATGAAGGTGTGAATGAGTAGCGTGTAGATGGTTAGAGGACTGTATGGATAGTGCTCATGTTATTGTAACAGTGCATGTGTTAGGGCGTAAGGCATTGCATGAGTCCATGGGTAGTGACTGGATGATTAGAGTACTGCAAGAATAGTGTACGGTGAATTTGCAAGTGCTTGGGTTTTGGCAGAGTGATTCGATAAGCATAGGGTACTGGCTGGGTGACTGGAGGTGTGCATGGGCAGTGACAGTGTGTTTGCTGGACTGCATGGGTAGTACCTGGGAAAATGAAGGTGTGAATGAGTAGTGTGTAGATGGTTAGAGGACTGCATGGATAGTGCACATGTTATTGTAGCAGTGCATGTGTGAGGGCATGAGTCATTGCACGAGTACATGGGTAGTGACTGGATGATTAGAGTACTGCAAGGAGAGTGTACGGTAAATTTGCAAGTGCTTCGGTTTTGGCAGAGTGTTTGGATAAGTATAGGGTACTGGCTGGGTGACTGGAGGTGTGCATGGGGAGTGACAGTGTGTTTGGTGGACTGCATGGGTAGTACCTTGGTAAATGAAGGTGTGAATGAGTAGCGTGTAGATGGTTAGAGGACTGCATGGATAGTGCACATGTTATTTTAGCAGAGCATGTGTTAGGGCATGAGGCAATGCATGAGTACATGGGTTGTGACTGCATGATTAGAGTACTGCAAGGAGAGTGTACGGTGAATTTGCAAGTGCTTCGGTTTTCGCGGAGTGATTGGATAAGTATAGGGTACTGGCTGGGTGACTGGAGGTGTGCATTGTGAGTGACAGTTTGTTTGCTGTACTGCATGGGTAGTACCTGGGAAAATGAAGGTGTGAATGAGTAGCGTGTAAATGGTTAGAAGACAGCATGGACAGTGCACATGTTATTGTAGCAGTGCATGTGTTAGTGCGTGGGGTATTGCATGAGTACATGGGTAGTGACTGGATGATTAGAGTACTGCAAGGAGAGTGTACGGTGAAATTGCAAGTGCTTGGGTTTTGGCGGAGTGATTGGATAAGTATAGGGTACTGGCTGGGTGATTAGAGCACTGTAATGTTAGGGCAGGGCATTGTGAATTTATAAGTGCTTCGGTATGGGCGCAGTGATTAGATAAGGACATGGTACTGGCTGGATGATTGGAGGAGTGCATGGAAAGTGAAAGTGTGATTGCTGCACTGCATGGCTACTACCTGGGTTATTGCAGGAGTGAATCAGTAGTGTGGAGGGGTTAAGGTACTACATAAATTGTTCACATTTGACTGTAGCACTGCATGGGACAGACAGGAGGATTCCTAGACTGCATAGGTACTAACTGGGTATTTAGAAGAGTGTATCAAATTAGTATGTAACTAGTTAGAGGTTATAGATATATACATTTTTTATTTTTTATTTTCTCTGCAACTACTGAACGGATTTACACTATTTTACAAAAGGTGCAATTATGAATCAAGCACTACCTTTTTACCTATTATCGTAGCTATACTTGTGTTAGTGGCTAGGGCATTCCATAAGTACATGACTAGTAACTGAAATAATGACAGTGCTGCAAATACAGTGCTTGCTGAATTTATAAGTGATTATGTATTGACAGAGTAATAGGATAAGTAGACAGTGCAGGAGGGGTGATTGGAGAAGTACATGGGACAGACCGGAGGATTCCTAGACTGCATGTATACTAACTGGGTATTTAGAAGAGTGGATCGATAGTATGTAGCTGGTTAGAGCTCCGGATGGCTAGTACACAGAATATTGTAGCTGTAGTTGTGTTAGTGGCTAGGCCATTCCATAAGTATATGACAAGAAGCTACAATAATTACAGTGCCTCAAACAGAGTGCATGGTGAAGTTATAAGTGCTTAGGTATTGGTGGAGTGATAGGATAAGTAGATAGTGCTGGATGGGAGGTAGGAGAAGTGCATAGAACATACAGGAGAATTCCTAGACTGCATAGGTATTAACTGGGTATTTAGAAGAGTGTATCAATAGTATGCAGCTGGTTAGAGGTCTGCATGCATTGTTCACATAATATTGTAGCTGAACTAATGTTACTGGCTAGGCCATTCCATAAGTACATGACTAGTAACTGGGATAATTACAGTGCTGCAAACAGAGTGCATGGTGAATTTATAAGTGCTTAGGTATTAGCGGATTGATAGGATAAGTAGATAGTGGTGGATAAGTGATTGGAGAAGTGCATGGGACTGACAAGAGGATTCCTAGGCTGCATGGGTACTACCTGGGTATTTACAGGAGTGTACCAATAGTATGTAGCTAGTTAGAGGTCTGCATGCATAGTACTCAGAATATTGTAGGTGTACTTGTGTTAGTAGCTAGGCCGTTCTGTAAGTACCTGACTAGTTACTGGAATGATTACAGTGCTGCAAACAGAGTGCATGGTGAATTTATAAATGCTTAGCTTTTGGCGGAGTGATGGGATAAGTAGATAGAGCTGGATGGGTGACTGGAGAAATGCATGGGACAGACAGGAAAATTCTTAGACTGAATAGCTACTAACTGGGTATTTACAAGAGTGTATCAATAGTATGTACCTGGTTAGAGGTTTGCATGCATAGTGCACACAATATCGTAGCTGTACTAGCATTACTGGCTAGGCCATTCCATAACTACATGACTGGGTTATTGCAGGAGTGGATCAGTAGTCTGCATGGGGTTAGGGGACTGCATAGATTGTGCACATTTGACTGTAGCACTCTGTGTCTTAATGCCTGTGTCATTGTAGAAGTGCATGCATAGTGACTGGATAGTTAGAGTGCTGGTAGTTGACAGCAGGGTGAGTTTAGAAGTGCTTGTGTTTCGGCACAGTGATTAGATAAGGACATGGTTCTGTCAGGATAAATGCAGGAGTGGACAGAGAGTAACAGTGTGAATACTGAACTGCATGGCTACTACCTGAATTGTTGCAGGAGTCAATCAGTAGTCTGCAGGGGGTTAGGGGACTGCATAGATTGTGCACATTTGACTGTAGCACTGTGTGTCTTAATGCCTGAGTCATTCTACAAGTGTATGGATACTGACTGGATAGTTAGAGTGCTGGTAGCTGACAGCTGGGTGAATTTATAAGTGCTTGTGTTTTGGCACAGTGATTAGATAAGGCCTGCTTCTGTCAGGATGATAGCAGGAGTGGACAAAGAGTGACACTGTGATTGTTAAACTGCATGCCTACTACCTGGATGCTTGCAGGAGTGAATCAGTAGTCTGCAGGGGGTTAGGGGACTGCATAGATTGTGCACATTTGACTGTAGCACTGTGTGTCTTAATGCCTGAGTCATTGTACAAGTGCATGGACAGTGACAGGATAGTTAGAGTGATGGTAGTTGACAGGAGGGTGAGTTTATAATTACTTATGTTTCAGCACAGTGATTAGATAATGTCATGATTCTGTCAGGATGATAGCAGGAGTGGACAAAGAGTGACACTGTGATTGTTAAACTGCATGCCTACTACCTGGATGCTTGCAGGAGTGAATCAGTAGTCTGCAGGGGGTTAGGGGACTGCATAGATTGTGCACATTTGACTGTAGCACTGCGTGTCTTAATGCCTGTGTCATTGTAGAAGTGCATGCATAGTGACTGGATAGTTAGAGTGCTGTTAGTTGACAGCAGGGTGAGTTTAGAAGTGCTTGTGTTTCGGCACAGTGATTAGATAAGGACATGGTTCTGTCAGGATAAATGCAGGAGTGGACAGAGAGTAACAGTGTGAATGCTGAACTGCATGGCTACTACCTGAATTGTTGCAGGAGTCAATCAGTAGTCTGCAGGGGGTTAGGGGACTGCATAGATTGTGCACATTTGACTGTAGCACTGTGTGTCTTAATGCCTGAGTCATTCTACAAGTGTATGGATACTGACTGGATAGTTAGAGTGCTGGTAGCTGACAGCTGGGTGAATTTATAAGTGCTTGTGTTTTGGCAGAGTGATTAGATAAGGCCTGCTTCTGTCAGGATGATAGCAGGAGTGGACAAAGAGTGACACTGTGATTGTTAAACTGCATGCCTACTACCTGGATGCTTGCAGGAGTGAATCAGTAGTCTGCAGGGGGTTAGGGGACTGCATAGATTGTGCACATTTGACTGTAGCACTGTGTGTCTTAATGCCTGAGTCATTGTACAAGTGCATGGACAGTGACAGGATAGTTAGAGTGATGGTAGTTGACAGGAGGGTGAGTTTATAATTACTTATGTTTCAGCACAGTGATTAGATAATGTCATGGTTCTGTCAGGATGATAGCAGGAGTGGACAAAGAGTGACACTGTGATTGTTAAACTGCATGCCTACTACCTGGATGCTTGCAGGAGTGAATCAGTAGTCTGCAGGGGCTTAGGGGACTGCATAGATTGTGCACATTTGACTGTAGCACTGCGTGTCTTAATGCCTGTGTCATTGTAGAAGTGCATGCATAGTGACTGGATAGTTAGAGTGCTGGTAGTTGACAGCAGGGTGAGTTTAGAAGTGCTTGTGTTTCGGCACAGTGATTAGATAAGGACATGCTTCTGTCAGGATAAATGCAGGAGTGGACAGAGAGTAACAGTGTGAATGCTGAACTGCATGGCTACTACCTGAATTGTTGCAGGAGTCAATCAGTAGTCTGCAGGGGGTTAGGGGACTGCATAGATTGTGCACATTTGACTGTAGCACTGTGTGTCTTAATGCCTGAGTCATTATACAAGTGTATGGATAGTGACTGGATAGTTAGAGTGCTGGTAGCTGACAGCTGGGTGAATTTATAAGTGCTTGTGTTTTGGCACAGTGATTAGATAAGGCCTGCTTCTGTCAGGATGATAGCAGTAGTGGACAAAGAGTGACACTGTGATTGTTAAACTGCATCCCTACTACCTGGATGCTTGCAGGAGTGAATCAGTAGTCTGCAGGGGGTTAGGGGACTGCATAGATTGTGCACATTTGACTGTAGCACTGTGTGTCTTAATGCCTGGATCATTGTACAAGTGCATGGACAATGACAGGATAGTTAGAGTGATGGTAGTTGACAGGAGGGTGAGTTTATAATTACTTATGTTTCAGCACAGTGATTAGATAATGTCATGGTTCTGTCAGGATGATAGCAGGAGTGGACAAAGAGTGACACTGTGATTGTTAAACTGCATGCCTACTACCTGGATGCTTGCAGGAGTGAATCAGTAGTCTGCAGGGGGTTAGGGGACTGCATAGATTGTGCACATTTGACTGTAGCACTGCGTGTCTTAATGCCTGTGTCATTGTAGAAGTGCATGCATAGTGACTGGATAGTTAGAGTGCTGGTAGTTGACAGCAGGGTGAGTTTAGAAGTGCTTGTGTTTCGGCACAGTGATTAGATAAGGACATGGTTCTGTCAGGATAAATGCAGGAGTGGACAGAGAGTAACAGTGTGAATGCTGAACTGCATGGCTACTACCTGAATAGTTGCAGGAGTCAATCAGTAGTCTGCAGGGGGTTAGGGGACTGCATAGATTGTGCACATTTGACTGTAGCACTGTGTGTCTTAATGCCTGAGTCATTCTACAAGTGTATGGATACTGACTGGATAGTTAGAGTGCTGGTAGCTGACAGCTGGGTGAATTTATAAGTGCTTGTGTTTTGGCACAGTGATTAGATAAGGCCTGCTTCTGTCAGGATGATAGCAAGAGTGGACAAAGAGTGACACTGTGATTGTTAAACTGCATGCCTACTACCTGGATGCTTGCAGGAGTGAATCAGTAGTCTGCAGGGGGTTAGGGGACTGCATAGATTGTGCACATTTGACTGTAGCACTGTGTGTCTTAATGCCTGAGTCATTGTACAAGTGCATGGACAGTGACAGGATAGTTAGAGTGATGGTAGTTGACAGGAGGGTGAGTTTATAATTACTTATGTTTCAGCACAGTGATTAGATAATGTCATGGTTCTGTCAGGATGATAGCAGGAGTGGACAAAGAGTGACACTGTGATTGTTAAACTGCATGCCTACTACCTGGATGCTTGCAGGAGTGAATCAGTAGTCTGCAGGGGGTTAGGGGACTTCATAGATTGTGCACATTTGACTGTAGCACTGCGTGTCTATATGCCTGTGTCATTGTAGAAGTGCATGCATAGTGACTGGATAGTTAGAGTGCTGGTAGTTGACAGCAGGGTGAGTTTAGAAGTGCTTGTGTTTCGGCACAGTGATTAGATAAGGACATGGTTCTGTCAGGATAAATGCAGGAGTGGACAGAGAGTAACAGTGTGAATGCTGAACTGCATGGCTACTACCTGAATTGTTGCAGGAGTCAATCAGTAGTCTGCAGGGGGTTAGGGGACTGCATAGATTGTGCACATTTGACTGTAGCACTGCGTGTCTTAATGCCTGTGTCATTGTAGAAGTGCATGCATAGTGACTGGATAGTTAGAGTGCTGGTAGTTGACAGCAGGGTGAGTTTAGAAGTGCTTGTGTTTCGGCACAGTGATTAGATAAGGACATGGTTCTGTCAGGATAAATGCAGGAGTGGACAGAGAGTAACAGTGTGAATGCTGAACTGCATGGCTACTACCTGAATAGTTGCAGGAGTCAATCAGTAGTCTGCAGGGGGTTAGGGGACTGCATAGATTGTGCACATTTGACTGTAGCACTGTGTGTCTTAATGCCTGAGTCATTCTACAAGTGTATGGATACTGACTGGATAGTTAGAGTGCTGGTACCTGACAGCTGGGTGAATTTATAAGTGCTTGTGTTTTGGCACAGTGATTAGATAATGCCTGCTTCTGTCAGGATGATAGCAGGAGTGGACAAAAAGTGACACTGTGATTGTTAAACTGCATGCCTACTACCTGGATGCTTGCAGGAGTGAATCAGTAGTCTGCAGGGGGTTAGGGGACTGCATAGATTGTGCACATTTGACTGTAGCACTGTGTGTCTTAATGCCTGAGTCATTGTACAAGTGCATGGACAGTGACAGGATAGTTAGAGTGATGGTAGTTGACAGGAGGGTGAGTTTATAATTACTTATGTTTCAGCACAGTGATTAGATAATGTCATGGTTCTGTCAGGATGATAGCAGGAGTGGACAAAGAGTGACACTGTGATTGTTAAACTGCATGCCTACTACCTGGAGGCTTGCAGGAGTGAATCAGTAGTCTGCAGGGGGTTAGGGGACTGCATAGATTGTGCACATTTGACTGTAGCACTGCGTGTCTTAATGCCTGTGTCATTGTAGAAGTGCATGCATAGTGACTGGATAGTTAGAGTGCTGGTAGTTGACAGCAGGGTGAGTTTAGAAGTGCTTGTGTTTCGGCACATTGATTAGATAAGGACATGGTTCTGTCAGGATAAATGCAGGAGTGGACAGAGAGTAACAGTGTGAATGCTGAACTGCATGGCTACTAACTGAATTGTTGCAGGAGTCAATCAGTAGTCTGCAGGGGGTTAGGGGACTGCATAGATTGTGCACATTTGACTGTAGCACTGTGTGTCTTAATGCCTGAGTCATTCTACAAGTGTATGGATACTGACTGGATAGTTAGAGTGCTGGTAGCTGACAGCTGGGTGAATTTATAAGTGCTTGTGTTTTGGCACAGTGATTAGATAAGGCCTGCTTCTGTCAGGATGATAGCAGGAGTGGACAAAGAGTGACACTGTGATTGTTAAACTGCATGCCTACTACCTGGATGCTTGCAGGAGTGAATCAGTAGTCTGCAGGGGGTTAGGGGACTGCATAGATTGTGCACATTTGACTGTAGCACTGTGTGTCTTAATGCCTGAGTCATTGTACAAGTGCATGGACAGTGACAGGATAGTTAGAGTGATGGTAGTTGACAGGAGGGTGAGTTTATAATTACTTATGTTTCAGCACAGTGATTAGATAATGTCATGGTTCTGTCAGGATGATAGGAAGAGTGGACAGAGAGTGACACTATGATTGCTGAACTGCATGGCTACTGCCTGGATTTTTGCAGGAGTGAATCAGTAGTCTAAATGGAGTTAGGGGACTGCATAGATTGTGTACATTTGACTGTAGCACTGCGTGTCTTAATGCCTGAGTCATTCTACAAGTGCATGGACAGTGACTGGATAGTTAGAGTGCTGGTAGTTGACAGGAGGGTGAGTTTATAAGTGCTTGTGTTTCGGCACGGTGATTAGATAAGGTCATGGTTCTGTCAGGCTGATAGCAGGAGTGGACAGAGAGTGACACTGTGATTGCTGAACTGCATGGCTACTACCTTGATTTTTAAAGGAGTAAATCAGTAGTCTGCATGGGGTTAGGGGACTGCATATGAGGAACTTCGATTTTCGATCACGATCGAATCGACCCGCCATTTTGTAACCCGCCGCCATTTTGTGTTGCCATCACTCAGGCAGCACGGTGATCGAAGTCTATTCTGCTTTCTCCGTAGCTTGGTGTCGAAATCCGTCCTCGGCCTTGTTTGTGAAGCTGATGTTTGGACTAGCCGACTACACTAATCCGTGTCTGGCTTTCCTAATCCCTGTACCGACTATCTGTAGGCTCACACCATTCTTTCCTGATCATATCTTATCGACTGGCCTTCACTGTCTCCTGCTAGTATTTTCTTGTGTCATGCCTGTCCTCCAATACACACAAACGTATCTCGCCACCTGCAAGTTAGTTGTAATCTGTTAATGAATTAGTTCGGGGGTGGGATGACAAACACAGCTGGAGGAGAGATCTCTTCGAGTCAACTGATCTTTCTGTTTTCGAACCTTTCTTACTGGTTCCGCTTTGTTTTCCACTTACCCTATTGGCTCTTTTCTTCTTTGCTTGGGGCGTGTGTTTTGTTAATAATTCTGTATTGTATAGTATTTAATCTGATGCGCCACAGAGTGAAGTGGCAGTCTCCTGAGAACCTACTTTGTGTACTTCTAGGATAACTGTACTAGCTGCAGCTAAATAAATCCAATCTTCTAACGCCGACAGAGTGTCCCGTGTCTCTGTGTAACGAAGCAGGTGAACCCAGAAGACGGAGGGCGTACCCTGCGCCGCCAGGTCCAAAAGGTTCTGGTTCTTCAATTGGCGCACACGTGGGGCGGCTTCAGTGGTACCGGTTCTGCTCGAAGGTCGTGAGGAACCTCGCAAGAAAATTCCGGAGGGTTCGCGAGCCACACTAAGCTACCCCTGTATGTCGAAAGTGGTCCGAAGGTCTTTTGCAGCGCGGTTACTCCTTCCTGACGGCTACTGGCAACCGCTGCCCTGACTGCTGCCCTGCTTTGGCCCATTCCTTTGGTGATGTATGGTAAAGCGAGACGATAGACGGGCCTCTGTTGGTGGAAGAAGACGTCCTTAGTTAAGTTAAGTATTTTCGTGGGTCGCGCCCTCAAATTATGGTTCTTTGTTTGATGTCCTTAGGTTACTTAGATTTAGTTTTTGCAAAGACTAAAGCCGAGGGTAAGTGCATTTGTGCTTCGTAAACTGAGTTTTACTCCCTTGAAGTTTGTGAACAGTCCGGAGACATTGTGAAATGCCTGGTCTGATTAAGTTTGGAAGAATTTGTTGTCTTGGTTGTCATAGGGACTCCCGACTTGAGGACTCTTGTCCGATTCCTTCGGTTGGAACTCCCACATATGAGCTCTACTCGAAACATGGTATCGGCCCCATTGCCTTTAACGAGACATGGACTCGATACACGAAGAAAGATGGTGTTCTTAAATGACCAGAAAACAGTAGTTTTGATCCGGATGTGCTAGATAATTTAGAAACAGTTTTGTTCAAAAGAAAAGCCCGGCCGGCAATGTTTGACTCTCTCCGCCTTTGGCGTAAGGAAGCCAAACAGAAAGAAATTAAACAAGCAAAACGAGCTAGGAAAGCACAGGGTATGACGATTATACAGGCTGCCCAACAGTTCAAAAATGATGTAAAATTGATAATGCGACTTTAATTTCAGAAAGACGACATCCCATGGCGATAGATAAATGCTATCCGGTGTTGCCTGTTTCTCCTTCTGATAACAAGAAAGATATAGAGGAAGATCTCCTAATGTCTCATTTATTAAGGTTGCCTCCACCCTATGCGCAAAATGCCAATGTGCCTCAGCCATTACAGCCTGCTCAGCCGCTAGTAGTACCGGCTCTTCAACATATGCCTCCTCCAGTACTACCGCCCTTGCCGGTTTTACCATTAGTTTCAACTTCTCAGCCTTCATCTCCTATTCTTAGCTCTCCTTTGCCTTCTGCTCCTCCCGTAATTTCTAGTTCTCCTCTTGATAATTCTCCTAATATTTTGTCTCCAGTTCTTATGTCTAATTCACCGTCTATGCGTAAGCGTCTCACAGATTCCATCACTAGTATTTTATCTCCTTTCTTTGGAGCTCTTAATGCGTCTCCGGCTTTTGCTCGAAGACAATCTCGTAGTCAGTTCCCAGATTTTGAGGAACGAGAGAAGCTAGATTCTCTTGCACGAAGATGGATCAAGAAGTGTCCACAATATAGTGTGTCTGATATTATGCCTACCATTTTGCAATGGAATGCACCTACACAAAGGTATGTTTTTAATGTAATGTGCGATATTCTCATTAAAGACTGGGTAGATGTGAGTTCGAGTCCGATCTCACAAGATTTGTTAGATGTCCAAGCCGATTTTGAAAAAGGACTTATTGTAGGTTCCAAAGTTGAGGAAGCTGTAAGGACACTCATCTCTTATAGAACATTATTGTTCTCTCAGATTTTTCTTGATTCTGATCCGTCGGTTAAACTGACATCGAAAAATTACCCTATGAGAGAGGTTCCTCCAGTATGGAAGGAAGAGGTTGCGGGAGTAGGTGCTAATCCAGCTATTCCAGCTCACTTTCAGCGTATATGGGTACATGTACCATGGAAGAGATCTGAAGTTTTGGCCCTTAAACAGACTCTACCAGATCCTCGTAAGAACCCTGCAGGTTATTACAAAGAATTATCGCAGACAATTGATGCTTGTATTATGAATCTGGCAGATATTGATATGCTAATGGGTAATGTAGTCCCACAAACAATATGGGCTAAGATTCATAGAGAGGATCACGCACAGGAACTGGGTTCTACTTGGGATGTTATAGCTGATACAGATAGAGACCAAGTGGGTGGTGCAAAACCTGACGCTTTGATCTCGGAACTTCCTGGTAGAATCATTACGTTAATGAAAACTATGATGCCTGCATTGAGAGTGAATTGGGATAAGCTAGCAGCATGTAAACAAAAGAAAGATGAAAGTGTCTCTGATTTCTTTACTCAATTTGAGGAGACATTTATCGATCATAGTGGTCAGGACATGGCTACCGAGGGTGGACAGCGACTATTCGTGGACAAATTTGTATTCAATTTGCTTCCCGAGCTGTCACACAAATTAAAGGATTCAGAAAGTTCTTGGGCTGTTTCTTCTTCTGCCCAAATATTGGCTACTGCACAATATTACGAGAATAGGGACAAAGAAGAAAAAGAAAAGCAAGAGAAAAAGACGAAAGATTTAAAAACTAAGGTCCTCTTGCAGCAAGCTTATCCGCCACGTTATGTTCAGCCTCAGACTCAACAGCCACCGTAGTTTCAGAGATTGTATCAGAAACCTGAGCCATACGTTCCGCGACGTTTGTTAGGTCCTAATCAATGTGCTTATTGTAGAGAGGAACGTCATTTTAAAAGCAGTTGTCCGATTTTATTGCAGCGCATTGGAGCGTCATCTGCTCCACGAGGTCGTGCTGGCCTCCAGTCAGCAAACAGAGGTAGAGGTCAAGGTATGTTGACTCAAGAACAGCGTGCCCTTCCTTCTCCTAATTCCATGAACTACTTTGATCAGCAGAATGTGAGATCCGCTCAATATTATAATGAAGACCATTATGTTGAAGGCGAAAATGAGAGTCTTCATGCCAACTAGGACAGCCATGGACAAAGTAGAGGAGTTGTGCCAATCTCAGTAGATCAAAATGGCCCTTATGTTAACGTCACTCCAATGGGTGTGTCAGAGCCATTTCTTCTAGATACTGGAGCAATGAGAAGTTCTATTATTCATTCTAAACTCCCTGGCGCACCTTTGTCTGGCTTAACGAATGTTTCTGTAGGATTCTCTGGCGTCCCTGTTCGCAATCCGGTTTCTTGTCCTTTGCCTATTTCCGTTGGTCCTTATGACTTGGAAGCTTCACTTCTGTTAACAAATGGTTGTGGTGAGAATTTGTTGGGTCTAGACCTATTGAAAAGAATGCATGCTACAATATATTGTTCTCCTTCAGGCGTACATCTCACTCTGGGTTAGAAGTTAATCTCCCCAATGTATCTGTCTAAAGATCAGTTTCCTCCTGAGTTGCTTTCTCTTCCGACAGCACTTTGGGCCACGGGTCCGAATGATGTGGGTTGTCTTGAAATACCGCCTTATGTTGTTACTCTCAAGCCCAATGTTGAATTACCACGTATCCCACAATATCGAATTTCTGCTGAAGGTGAAAAAGCGCTTTTAGAATTCATTCACGATCTAATTCGGAAGGGTGTGGTCGAAGAAACGAGAGGCAACACATGCAATAGTCCTATTCTTCCTGTTCTTAAACGTACTGATCCTTCTCAGCCTCCTGTGTACCGGTTTGTGATTGATCTGCGAGAAGTAAATAAAACTGTGATTCCACAATTTCCTGTTGTCCCAGATATTACTGCTTTGTTGACTATGATACCTTCCACAGCGACTTGGTTTTCTGTTATTGATCTAAAGAATGCCTTCTTCAGTATTCCAATTGCAGAAGAGAGTAGGGACATTTTTGGTTTTTCTCTTGGAGGCCGAAGCTTCCGATTTAAGCGCGCACCCCAAGGGTACTGTGAAAGTCCCTCCATTTACAGCCAAGCTTTGAAATGTCATCTTGATACTTTTCATTTGCCGTCTGGTGCTGCCCTTATTCAATATATGGACGACTTGTTAGTCGCAGCCGATTCAGAAGATATCTGCAAGGATGTCACTGTTGCACTGTTGCGTCACTTGTTTAAGCTGAATCATACGGTCTCACCTTCCAAACTACAGTATGTTTGTCGAGAGGTTACCTACTTAGGTCATCTCCTATCAAAGGAGGGACGACGATTGACACCAGAACGAATTCAGGCGGTTGCTCGAATGTCTGTACCATCCACACAAAGGGAAGTACGTGCTTTTCTGGGAATCACTTCTTATTGTAGACAGTGGATCCCTAACTTCTCTTTGATCGCCAAACCTTTGTTGGCACTCACTTTAAAAGATATGCCTCAGCCCCTTCCTTGGACTGAAGAGTGCCAAAAGAGTTTCACTGATTTACGCACTGCTCTGTGTTCTGCTCCTGTACTGGGTACCCCAGATTACACTAAGCCTTTTACGCTGTATGTTCACGAGAAAGAAGGTTGTGCATTATCAGTCATGACACAGCAATTTGGAGATAGACAGCGGCCATGTGCTTATTTTTCGGCTACGTTAGATCCCGTAGCTAAAGCATTGCCTAGTTGTCTCAAAGCCACAGCAGCCGCAGCGATTTCTATCCGACAGTCCGCTGGGATAGTGTTAGATAACACTCTCATTGTCATGGTGCCACATGCAGTGGATACCTTACTAAACAGAACGAAGACACAGCATCTCACGAGTGCACGTTTAACTGGTTACGAGCTGACGTTATTGGCTAGTCACGTGCACATCAAACGATGCAATAGTCTGAATCCAGCTACTTTATTGTCCCTTCCAAATGAGGAGAGTGTTGAGGATCAGCATGATTGTTTCTTCCGTACTGAAGAAGAGACCAAAGGAAGAATTGATTTGAGAGACACACCGTTAGAGAATCCAGATGGGACTCTATGGGTAGATGGTTCTTGTTTTAAGATGCCTAATGGAGATACGGTTTCAGCCTATGCTATAACTACCTTACATACGATTGTGGAAACTGCGCGTGTTAGACACAATTCAGCGCAAGCAGCAGAGTTGATAGCACTGACGAGAGCTTGTGTATTATCAAAAGGGAAGAGAGTGAACATGTACACTGACAGTCAATATGCCTTTGGTGTCGCGTTCAATTTTGGGCGTCTCTGGAGAGAGAGGGGTTTCTTAACTTCACATGGCACTAAGATACAGCATGGCCAGTTAGTGACTGATCTCCTTGAGTCACTTGCTTTACCTGTCCAAATGGCGATAGTGAAGTGTAGTGCTCACAAGAAGATTACGGATGATGTTGGACGAGGAAATGCCTTTGCTGATGAAACAGCAAAGAAAACAGCGAAAGATTCAATGAGTCGAATATATATGGCAGGTCCTGCGAATTGGGTCAGAGAGAGAGGAATGTGTGAGAATACAGTGGAAAGCGTGAAAACGATTCAGAAAGAGGCTACAGAAAGAGAGTTGAGCATGTGGAGAGAAAGTACAGGAATGTTAGACGAGATGGGTTGTTGGGTAGAATTATCCGAACATCAACGTTGGTTGTTACCAGATGCTTATGTACTCCCAGTGGTTACTATGGCTCATGGTCCAGCTCACCTTAGTGCAAAAGGCATTTGTAAACTTCTAGCTCCAGTTTGGCAGAATGAAAATATCCCTAAATGTGCAGACAACGTAGTAAAGCATTGTATTGTTTGTCTGATGTATAATCCAGGAAAGGGAACCCCTACTCCAGCAGGTCATTTTGCTCCTCCGACATACCCATTTGAAGTGTTGTAAATCGATTACATTCACATGGATCGATGCAACAACCTCAAATATGTTCTGGTGGTAGTATGTGCCTTTTCGAGATGGATAGAAGCATACCCTTTGAAAGACAACACAGCTTTATCCACAGCCAAAATCCTTCTAAAAGAGTTCTTTCCCAGGTTTGGATTGCCGCGCATTGTCTGGAGTGACAATGGGAGCGAATTTGTTGGCCAAGTCATGCAGAAAGTTTGTTCAGGTCTAGGAATTAAGCAAAAGTTCCATGCGGCAAATCATCCACAGTCAGCGGGTTTAGTAGAATGTTACAATGGGACCTTGAAGTTAAAGTTAGCGAAGATTCAAGCAAGTACGGGACTTAATTGGCCTGATGCTTTGCCGTTAGCTCTGCTATCCACCAGAACTGCAGTACACTCTCGTCTGGGACTTAGCCCTTACGAAGTGGTGTTTGGCCGTCCGGCCAACATATGGGGAATACCTCGTTCTAAAAAGTTCTCAGATTTGCCCTACCCAATGTTGATTGACTATTTGCATGACCTTACAACTAAATTGCATGTCCTTCATCGACAGGTTCAGAGTGCTTTGCCGGAGGCTTCCACAGATCCAGGTCACTCCATCCGGCCAGGTGACTGGGTCTGCATCCGAAATTTTCAGAAGAAAAAGAATTTGGAGCCCAGATGGCGGGAGCCCCAAATAGTCCTACTAACGACAAGGACAGCAGTTAAAGTTGAAGGAAAGAAGAATTGGATTCACGGTGTGCATTGCAAGAAAGTACCTTTGCCCTTGCCTTTTGATCAGTGGGTTCGTAGAGGGATTGGTGACTGTGAAGGCGAAACAGTTCCACGATTTGTACCCTTTAGCGATGCACACCTGAATGGGACATTGTCTGAAAAAGAGGACGACGACATTTTACAAAAAGCAATTCCATTGCATCGTCGCTTGAATACGACTGAACCAAGAACATTGTTTCAAGATCAGAGTGTTCTAGGAAAGGAGCACTACAATCTCAGGCCCAGACCAAAGAACAATTAAACTTTCTTCTTCTCCCTTGTGTAGTGTTCTGTTTAGGTTGCAGGGTCACGGTAGGAGTCTAGGTCACGACCTGAGTAGTGACAATAGGTCTGCAGGATTTTCAATGTCATAGGACGGTTGAGCATCGTGACTTCAGTGATTGGGGAAGATTGCCATGAGCATCCACTAGTGAAAATGGAAACTACACCAAGTAATACAGAGAGAAGAAATGAAATGAAGAAAGCATCTTATAAAATAATATACAGTCGTTACAGTATAACTCTATATGTTTTGGTATCATTATGTATTACTTTGGCGATTATTGGTTGGATAGTTTATGTTTTGCAGCCAAGAAACACCTCCCCTTCCTCCTCTTTACCTTCTTCTACTATTTCTCCACACCTCTTTCATACTTTCCCTTCACATGAACTTGTCAGAAGAACCGAGTATTACAATAATTCCTTTGTCCAGCTATTACACCAGCATCAATTAGTGGTTAACACAACTGATTGTTGAGTACGTGGTCTTATGCCGCATACTACTGAGAAAGGAATACCATATTTAGTTCTCCCTTTCTCTTATGAGGGTTCTGCTTGGGCATTCTTTGTTATTTTCTCAAATGCATATCAAAGTAAATTCCGACGGTCTGTTGCTTCACAAATTAATTATCCGGATTTTAGTCATAGTTCTTTGATTAAGGGTATGGTAGTTATGGCTAAAATCATGGAGAATAGCAAGATTTCTATCGATGAAAGAAAAGCATACACCAATTGGAACGTCACCCAATACATGTCGAGTCTTAATAATAAAATGGGAAAGGAGAAATCCTCACCAATCTGGACTATACCGCATCAAGGTAATTTCTGTTTAAAAATAAACGATCGCTCTTCTGACACTGCACCAAAGAGTAACTGTTCCTACACGTACATTTATTCCTCTCTGAACTCACCTCCTCTAGTACCGTCTCAAGGCACCTATTTCATTTGTTATGATAGAGCTTATACCTGGTTGACAACGGGTTTCTCTGGTACCTGCTACATAGCTTTCCTTCTTCCTCCTACTTACACTGCTTCTGCCAATTATCACCGAACCCGTCTCAGCCGAGGATTATTGACTCCAAAGACACCGCGGGACAAGAAGGAGGAGATTTCCTTAAAGGTTTTCTTCCTTTCTGGGGTCCAATGGCCAACAGCAGAAATATAAGGCAACTGGTCCGTGTCGTAGAGACTACAATAGACATCACTGTAGGAGCCTTGAGTAATATCACGGCGGAACTACAGGCGGATCGTTTTATGACCTTGCAAAATCGAGTTGCCTTAGACTTCATTCTTGCCGATCGTGGTGGAGTATGTAAATTGATCGGGTCAAGCTGTTGTATTTTCATTCCTAATGACGCTCCGACAGTATACCAATCTATTTCCAAGTTGCATATAATCTCCGAGTCTATTCATCAGGACGAAGGAGATTGGTCCTTAACGGAATGGTTTTGGGGACTACTGTCCAAATGGGGTTGGAAAGCATTGACATTCCTTGGAGTAATTGTGACAATCATATTTTCTTGTTGCCTTTGTATGCACTGTGGTCCCGCTATCTGTGATCTTTGTGCTACTATGTGCATTTCCAGACCCAAACCTCAAGTAACAGAAAACATAAGGATGATGCTACAACAACAGCTTGATGATCTCATGGCTATTGATGTGGACTCAGATTAACGTGAGTCTATCTTGCCTGAGTTCTGGCAAAAGGAGGGTCTGAGGAACTTCGATTTTCGATCACGATCGAATCGACCCGCCATTTTGTAACCCGCCGCCATTTTGTGTTGCCATCACTCAGGCAGCACGGCAAACGAAGTCTATTCTGCTTTCTCCGTAGCTTGGTGTCGAAATCCGTCCTCGGCCTTGTTTGTGAAGCTGATGTTTGGACTAGCCGAGTACACTAATCCGTGTCTGGCTTTCCTAATCCCTGTTCCAACTATCTGTAGGCTCACACCATTCTTTCCTGATCATATCTTATCGACTGGCCTTCACTGTCTCCTGCTAGCATTTTCTTGTGTCATGCCTGTCCTCCAATACACACAAACATATCTCGCCACCTGCAAGTTAGTTGTAATCTGTTAATGAATTAGTTCGGGGGTGGGATGACAAACACAGCTGGAGGAGAGAGCTCTTCGAGTCATCTGATCTTTCTGTTTTCAAACCTTTCTTACTGGTTCCGCTTTGTTTTCCATTTACCCTATTGGCTCTTTTCTTCTTTGCTTGGGGCGTGTGTTTTGTTAATAATTCTGTATTGTATAGTATTTAATCTGATGCGCCACAGAGTGAAGTGGCAGTCTCCTGAGAACCTACTTTGTGTACTTCTAGGATAACTGTACTAGCTGCAGCTAAATAAATCCAATCTTCTAACGCCGACAGAGTGTCCCGTGTCTCTGTGTAACGAAGCAGGTGAACCCAGAAGACGGAGGGCGTACCCTGCGCCGCCAGGTCCAAAAGGGTCTGGTTCTTCACATAGATTGTGTATATTTGACAATAGCACTGCGTGTCTTAATGCCTGAGGCATTCTACAACTGCATGGACAGTGACTGGATAGTTAGAGTGCTTGTAGTTGACAGGAGGGTAACTTTATAAGTGCTTGTGTTTCGGCACGGTGATTAGATAAGGTCATGGTTCTGTCAGGATGATAGCAAGAGTGGACAGATAGTGACACTGTGATTGCTGAACTGCATGGCTACTATCTGGAATATTGCAGGAGTGAATCAGTAGTCTGCATGGGGTTAGGGGACTGCATATATTGTGCACATTTGACTGCAGCACTGCGTGTCTTAATACCTGAGTCATTCTACAAGTGCATGGGCAGTGACTGGATAGTTAGAGTGCTGGTAGTTGACAGGAGGGTGAGTATATATGTGCTTGTGTTTCGGCACAGTGATTAGATAAGGTCATGGTTCTGTCAGGATGATAGCAGGAGTGGACAGAGAGTGACACTGTGAGTGCTGAACTGCATGGCTACTACCTGGATTATTGCAGGAGTGAATCAGTAGTCTGCCTGGGGTTGGGGGACTGCATAGATTGTGTACATTTGAGTATACCACTGAATGTCCTAATGTCTGAGGCATTTTACAAGTGCATGGGCAGTGACCGGATAGTTAGAGTGCTGGTAGTTGACAGGAGGGTGAGTTTATAAGTGTTTGTGTTTCGGCACGGTGATTCGATCAGGTCATGGTTCTGTGAGGCTGATAGCAGGAGTGGACAGAGAGTGACACTGTGATTGCTGAACTGCATGGCTACTACCTTAATTTTTGCAGGAGTAAATCAGTAGTCTGCATGGGGTTAGGGAACTGCATAGATTGTGTATATTTGACAATAGCACTGTGTGTCTTAATAGCTGAGGCATTCTACAACTGCATGGACAGTGACTTGATAGTTAGAGTGCTGGTAGTTGACAGGAGGGTAAGTTTATAAGTGCTTGTGTTTCGGCACATGATTAGATATGGTAATGGTTCTGTCAGGATGATAGCAGGAGTGGACAGAGAGTGACACTGTGATTGCTGAACTGCATGGCTACTACCTGCATTTTTGCAGGAGTGAATCAGTAGTCTGCATGGAGTTAGGGGACTGCATAGATTGTGTATATTGGACTGTAGCACTGCGTGTCTTAATGCCTTAGTCATTCTACAACTGCATGGACAGTGACTTGATAGTTAGAGTGCTGGTAGTTGACAGGAGGGTAAGTTTATAAGCGCTTGTGTTTCGGCACGGTGATTAGATAAGGTCATGGTTCTATCAGGATGATAGCAGGAGTGTGAGGAAATATGAATTTTGTGATCAGTTATGTCCCCTATCGTAGACCCCAACGGCTCCATGTGCATGCTATAAGTATGTTCCCTCCTGCTCCAGCTCTGAAGACGCAAACATATGTGCGTCCACCGTCAACATGCCCTCTTTCAGATCCGCCATGAATGGGTCAGATATTCCATTCCTAAGTATGAAAGGCCACCGACTTTATGTGGTTCACTTTCCACATTTCACAGATTCAGGCGAGTAGGCCCGAATTCTGTCATCAAGCCTTTTCCTGCCTTCTGCCTCTGAAAGCTCCAGTCTGAGCCTGCATCTGTATCCATGAACTTTGTCCTACTCCCTGCGCGGCTAACGGTGCCTGATCCACCATATTGCCTGCCAAAAACTGTATTTCACCTTCAAGATTATCTCCTCCGCTCCCCATCCGATGCATTCCTGTCTAGTAGTTTAGGTAAACATTCCTCCAGCTACCGTGCAAAGGGCCAGGCCTCGCTGTCCTCATGCAAGTAATTCATAGCCCCGTTACCATGGAATATTCCTACCCCCTCGCATCTAGTGTAGACACTTAGACGCTTGTACACGCACTAACAGTCAGTATAGTCAGTATAGAATAAGATTCTATCCTAAGAGACCTCTCCTTTTGGATAACACAGTTCTTTAAACATAGGATATTAGATATGATATGGGATTAGGTTGACATAACCCCAGACTTCTGTCTCCACATGTAGAGCTAAATGTCAAGTCCCCTGCACCCTCTAGTTGCACGTCAATCACACGTCATGTGGCTGCGCGCGCATCTTTGCCAAACATTTCTGCTGATATTGCAGGATTCTTTTATGGATCCACCCACTTGTGACATCATGTTTAATGACGTTTCTTGAATTACGCCCTCTATTAGCTACGTATGCACCTGTTATCAGCTGTTACGCCTCTTGCATCTGTTTCACTGTAATGTATTTTCTATAAAACTGCTTAACTGTCAATAATATAGGCTCCCTTCCTTCCTGAACTTTCGTGGTGATGGAACAGAAGGCCCACAATTCGAATTGTCTTCCTTTGTATAGGAATAAAGCATTTTAAACCTCTAATACCACGGATTCTGCCTCTTATATTTACTGAGTTATTCTTGATAGATTTTACCGCATAAAAAATAGTACCGGTAACGAAATATTTACCACATAAATTGGCGCCCGAATAGGGACACTTTCTCATCTCACGCGCCGGCGGTGCGTTGCAGGCCCGGTCTCCTGCCACAGCTGAACGGACAAAAACGCGTACCCGCAGGATTTCCTGTATCTCCCTCCGGCGAAGCGGGAGCGACTGAGGCTGCGATCAACACCCAGACGAGGCGGTGAGAAGTGCGAAGTATCCCGACCAGAGCCTAGCTGAGAGAGCAAGATCCGAGGTATACAGAGTCCCGCCAGGTTCCGAAGTTCCGAGTCCAGTCGAGTCGAGTCGAGTCCAGTCCGGTCCAGTTTCAGTTCAGTTCCGAGGCCTTCCGTTCCGAGCTACCCGGTGAGTACCATTACCGGGGAGGCATTTTACGTGCACATAGTCTGTGCCGGTCAAGACGGGTTTGGGTACACAAATCCGGTCTGCACTGTTTTAGCAGTGTATCTGTACTGTTTAGCAGTATATATAGTAATATAGTATGTCTTGCATATAAATAAGTATTATCTAGTGTCAGTATAATGTCAATAACTAGTTTTCTATTAGTTATCATTGTTCGTTAAAACTGTTAAGCGTTAAATGTTTTAAATACGTTTTATATATTGTGGTGTGAATGACTGTTCATTATTGTGTTTTCTTGTATAAAGTGTGTTCTAGAAACAAGATCTAAAGATGCCGCTCTTTTCGAAACTAAGACAGATCAAAACTAGAAAAGGTGTACTCGAAGAAGCTGTTCCCATTCCACCTAGGGACACTCCAGGATACTTTATGTATCATAAGCATGGCCTAGATGCCGTATTATTTCTTGATTTATGGGTGGACTACACCAAAGAATTACCAGAGAGTCAGAGATGGCCCGCAGCGGGGACCTGGGATGCAGATTGCATCATGAGAGTAGAAGAAGAATTATGGAAAAAGAAAGCCAGACAGTCACAGAAAGATGCCATTGAATTATGGCGTAAAGAATCATACAGACGTACAGAAAAAGCACACAGACAGGAAGAGAAAGGTAGAGAGAATTCAAATAAAACTCGAGAAAATCTATTACTTGAGGAAGGTACTCGAGTAAACTCAGGACAAGTAGATAGACAAAGAAACGCCCTTATGAATGGTATGTATCCACTTCTGGCCGAAGGGTTACCTAAGGCCACTCAGGAAATACCAAAAGACTTGCCACCTCCATTGTTTCCGATAAAAGCGCATCCCAAATCATATCCCAAAACAGCAAAGGACGTTTTTCTTTCCTCCTATTTAGATGACGCAGCTCCCGAGTATGCTAATGCCATACCACCCACATCGCTTGCCGATGGTGTTCAACACCAAGAGCATTCGTCTGTATCCCCGCAATTACAAACTCCTACACAAGTTCCAACAGACCCGTCCGTTTCTACAGTTTTTCCCGCGTCTACAATCTCTATCCTACACCCAACGAATCCTTTCGTGCCTAGCACCTCAGACGGTGCTACAGGAGGTACGACGGACATGTTTGCCACTCCGCCGCGAAATAAACAGACTCTTAGAGATTTAGCCCTCCAACGTACGCCCAAACTAGCAACTCCAGACATGCTTAAGGAACTTCTAGTAGATTGTAGATATGATCCTGTGCCCGGTAAACGGGACGAAATGCTGCTATCATCATTACGTATTCGACGAGCTGCAATATATTTAACGAAGCTACCAGGAATGACTACACATTTAGAAAGTATGTATCACTTTGTCCAGTCAGGGCGAAGTCCTGAAAGTATTAGCAGAGCCATGGAGTACCAGAAAGCGGAGGTACAGGGACAACTGTTACGTTTCCTCATAAACTGTGTAATCAGAAATCAAGACCGGCCTGGGGTAAATCCGGAAGAAATGCAAAAACTTGTCACTTGGGGCCAGAATATATCAGAAGGGAGACATGATAAACAGTTATGTATAGTAGCTATGTACCGAAAGATCCGCAAAGAAGTAGAACGAATACACGAAGAAAGATTAGAGGTAGACGCCGCGGACCTAAACAGAGAGGAGGAGGAGCAAGAGTCAGAGCAAGTAGAAACGATAGCTTATGTAAGTAGAGGAAAACCCCATAATAATACCAGAGGTTTTAATGATCCGGTACGTCCAATACGTCCAGAATATAATAGACATTTTCCAAACCCTATGCAGAATACAAAATCCCCCGAACACTTATTCCAAGCCGCTGATAAATTACTCCGAGATCGAAGGGGGTACCACATGCTCGATTCCATGGACGAACAAGAATTAGCCAGGTCAGCAGTACAATGGGCTGACAGTCCCGGCGAATACAATGATGATGTACTTACACACACGTTTCTGAATCTAGACCCATATGAACAGCGTTTAGCTAGTATATACATGATTCAACACCTCCTTATATTATATAAAAGCCAACACTCCGATCCAGGACCCTTACCTGACATATTGACAGAACTACTCACGAACATATGGAAAGGGTCAGGTACTGATTTGATTAAAGAAATACTAGAATCCCGAAACCAATATTTAAATTTCGTATGCCCAGAACACGTTTCAGTTCCCATCATGGGAAGAAAAATGTATCACATAGATAGACAGAACCCGTTACGCGAAGTGCACCCAATCAGAGGTGCCGGTGATAATTTTACACGCGTGTTTGTGTACACGCCTATAACTAAACTAGAATTATTAGAAATGAAGAAAGTAGTACCCAGCCATGACAAGGACCCAGCAGGTTTCCACCGTGAGATAAAAGACATGTTACTCATGGGAGAGTATACCTACCCCGACATTATGAAAATACTAAAAGTCCTACTACCCGCCGGTGTTTATGAAAAACTCAAAGAAAAAGAATGGGAGGTGGGAGACCAAAAGATAGATTGGACAGCGTTAGAAAACGAAGAAAAGGCCCGAGCTGCCGGAGCAGGGCTTGGGGAAAAGACTACAGCACTAGCAGGATTACTAATACAGGTATTGCCACGTTTATTAACTACGAAAAAGGAAGACTGGGGTGCAATCTCAGCCTGTAAACAAAAGCCAGACGAAGACACTAGTGATTTCTATTCCCGATTTGAAAAATGTTTTGGTATAAATAGTGGCATAAAAGCAAGTAGTGAGTCATACCCACATCTGTTTGTGACAAAATTAGTTGAAAATTCTCTGATACAAGTTAAGAATAGAGTATTGAAATTCGAAAGTACCTGGCAAGGTAATACCCCATCACAGATGCTACAGATGTTACAATATCACCACAATAGAATTAGAGAAGAACAAGAACACGAACAAAGACGTATGAAAGATACAAAAATGAAAATGCTTGTTGCACAGTCAGTTCCAGCCGATAGTCATCAAAAGGGTGATTCCGCAGGCCCTGCGAAAGGGACATGCAACTATTGTAAACAACCAGGTCATTATATACACGATTGTCCAGTCCTGAAACATAATATTGCTACAGGTAGAACACATGAGAGACCACGTCCACCTAGACAGGATCAGAACCAACAACAAATCCCTCAGCATGCACAACCTAGGTTAGCTCCGCAACAATTAGCTCCGCAACAGGGAGCTCCACAACAGACCGTAGCACCACCACAAGCGCAGCCTATTGCTGCAACACAAGCAACGACACAACAGATGTATCAGTATGCACAAGCAGATTATCCCGATTATCAGCGATACACATGAAATAGCCTAGAGAGGGAAGTTGGCTTACCCCTTATTGAGGTTCCAGTAGACCAAGAGGGACCTTATGTACATAGCGAACTATTAGGGGAAGACAGAAAGTTTTTACTTGATACAGGGGCAAGCAGAACAACTATAAGACGTAGTGAAGTTCCAGGGGCACCCCTCTCAGGCTCACAGAATATTTCCCTTGGATTCTCAGGAAAACCTATAATTAATGATGTAACACAACCTCTTCCACTTACGATTGGTCCATTGACACGTACTACAGATTTATTGCTTACTAAATCATGTCCAGAAAACTTGTTAGGCATAAAAACATTGAAAGCTCTAGGAGCTATAATATGTTGTTCTCCGGAAGGAGTACGACTATTTCTACGTGACTTTAAAGGTCACTACGTATCCAGAGACATGGATCACCGACTGCAGAATTTACCTACACATTTATGGGCACAAGGCCCCACTGATGTTGGTTGCATGAACATTACACCATATCGAGTTACACTGAAATCAGGAATAGTACTACCACGAATACGACAATACAAGTTACCACCCGATGCTGTTGTGGCTTTACTGCAAATAATTGACGAGCTCATTGCACAAGGAGTGGTTGTCGAAACAGACTCCAATGTATGTAATTCTCCGATAATTCCGATTCTTAAAAGAACGGATCCAAAAGCTCCACCAGTATATCGATTAGTTATTGATCTGCGCGAATTAAATAAATGTATTGTGCCACAATACCCCGTGGTCCCAGATATCTCTTCATTACTCACAGCTATTGACTCAGAAGCAACGTTCTTCACTGTAATTGATCTCAAGAATGCTTTCTTTAGTGTCCCAATTGATCCGGAAAGTCAATATTTATTCGG
The DNA here is from genome assembly GCF_964204655.1 of Triturus cristatus. Classification (NCBI taxonomy): domain Eukaryota; kingdom Metazoa; phylum Chordata; class Amphibia; order Caudata; family Salamandridae; genus Triturus; species Triturus cristatus. The sequence continues at coordinate 519,948,658 of NC_140588.1, forward strand.
ATTTAGTTTAAATGGACGAAGTTTTAAATTTACACGCGCACCTCAAGGATTTACAGAAAGCCCCAGCATCTATAGCCAAGCACTGAAACGAGAACTTGACAGTATCCACATGCCAGTTAACACTGCCTTGCTTCAATATGTCGATGATCTGCTGATCACCGCTCGAAGCGAACATGAATGTGAAAAAGCGTCACTGACGGTTTTAAAATTTTTGGCTGACAAGGGGCACAAGGTGTCCCCTTCTAAGCTGCAATTCTGTGTCCAGCGAGTTGTTTACCTTGGGCACTCGCTGTCCAAGGAGGGAAGGCAGCTTACATCCGACCGCATCCAGTTAATCGCTAACATGCCACCACCCAAGACACAAAAGGAGGTACGGGCTTTTATAGGCCTCACTTCATACTGTAGGCAGTGGATCCCTCAATATGCATTTCTAGCAAAACCACTCATCCAGTTGACAACACAGGAGGCAGCCACATCGACTGTCCTCCCTTGGACTCAAGAACATAAACACGCCTTTGAAAGCTTAAAGAAAGCTTTATGCCAAGCACCTGTCCTAGCAACACCATGTTACTGTAAACAGTTTACACTCTTCGTTACAGAACGCGAAGGTACTGCCTTGTCAGTACTCACTCAGGAACAAGCAGGATCACACAAACCATGTGCTTATTTCTCTAGTACATTAGATCCAGTAGCTCAGGCTCTTCCAGCGTGCCTGAAATCGGTGGCAGCAACAGCTTTAGCAATCAGACAAAGCGATGCCATAGTGTTAGGACATCAATTGACAGTACAAGTACCACATGCAGTAGAGGTTCTCTTGAACCGCACACAAACACAACACTTGACTATAGCGAGACTCACCGGTTACGAACTAACATTGTTTCAGCCACATATAGAAATCAGACGTTGTAATACGTTAAATCCTGCCACACTGTTACCAGTGAGCGGAACAGATCCATTAGCACATGATTGTGTTGAAGTTATCACTATCACGACGAAACCCAGACAAGACTTGACAGATATCCCTTTGTCAGATCCAGACTTGACATTGTATGTAGATGGGTCATGTATGAGAGCAAGTACAGGAGAGTTAGTGGCCGCTTACGCAGTCACAACAGACACTGAAGTCATTGAAACAAATCGTATTAACACTTTGTCAGCTCAAGCAGCAGAGCTCATCGCTCTGACACAAGCCTGTATTCAAGCCAAAAATAAAAAAGTCAACATATACACAGATTCACGTTATGCCTTCGGAGTCGTCCATGACTTCGGCGTACTGTGGCGAGAGAGGGGTTATTTAACTTCTCACGGTGCCCACATCCAGCACGGACCCCTCATTCAAGCCCTATTAGATGCGATTCATCTACCTACTGAAATATCGATTATGAAATGCAAAGCCCATACAAAAGTTACCGATATTATTTCTCAGGGTAATGACCTAGCTGACAGAACAGCTAAACAGACTGCTCAGAATCAGACTCACACAACTGACATGACAAAGACAATAGTTCCGACGTCAACACATTGCATGACAGTTAAGGATCCCGCCCTTGATGTAATTGACATACAGACACATGCTACACCAGAAGAAATAAAGAAATGGACTGAATTAGGAGGGATCCAAACAGATCAAGGATGGATGACGAAGGAAAAATCTATATGGTTTCTTCCCGACTCAATGGTCCAAGTCATCATTAACACTATACATAGTCCAGCGCACCTAGGAGAAAAGCTATGCTAGACAGCATTCAACACATTTGGTTCAACAAACATTTGCGAGCCGCAGCTAAACAAAAAGTTCGTACCTGTATGATATGTTGTCAGTTTAATCCAGGTAAAAGCATCCCCGTAGAGCAGGGTGGATTTCAACCTCCTAATCATGCTTTTGAAGTCCTCCAGATGGATTATATCCAGATGGAACGATGTCGAGGATTCAAATATGTTCTCGTAGTTGTCTGTGCTCTTTCCCGTTGGACAGAAGCATACCCGGTTTCAGATTACACTGCCCCGACTACTGCCAAACAGTTAGTTCGAGAATTCTTCCCACGGTACGGTTTACCACGTGTTGTCTACTCAGATAACGGCCAGCCGTTCTCATCCGAACTAATGAAACACGTTTCCCTTCTATTAGGCTATCAATGGAAATTTCACTGTGTCCGACATCCCGAGGCAGCAGGTCTCGTAGAACGCCATAATCAAACTTTGAAAATTAGATTGTCCAAAATATGTAGAGAAAAAGGAGTCGATTGGATAGTAGCCTTACCAGTTGCGCTCTTTTACATGAGAATGGTAGCACATTCTCGAACAGGGCTATCCCCGTATGAGGTGATCTTCGGTAGACCACCAAATATGTGGGGGACGCCTATACCTCGTAAACTCACTGACGTTGACTGTAATATGCTGACAGATTACCTGGCTTCCTTGATGTCTGCACTACAATCTTGTCGTTCACAGGTATCCGCAGCTTTTCCCGACAATACTGAGGTGAAGCCCCATGACGTGGTTCCTGGTGATCTTGTCTTGGTCAGGAATTTCGACCGAAAGACCCAACTGGATCCTAGGTGGAAGTCGCCTAAGTTGGTTTTACTCACCACAAGGACAGCCGTGAAAATTGAGGGAAGAAAAGGGTGGTTGCACTCGAGTCATATCAAGAAATTTTATGGACTACCATCCAATATAGAGACTCAACCCTGTATTCCCTCACAGACAGACTCAAAGCTCCCCTTGGTTGAGCAATCGAACTCAGAAATTTATAAACTAAAATTGAGGTCTAATAAGTCAGACAATTTGATTGTTTAAGTCCTCTCCAAGGTGAATCGGTTGAATTTGTCTCTGACATGTATCCTCTAGACCGGAATAGAGAAAGAAATCAGCGAAAGCAGCTGAAAAAGCATACGTATTGTAAATCACTTCGCAGTCACTGTACAGTAACATTATTAATTTTGTTTTTTCTAAGTCTTCTGATTATTATTTTCAGCATACTATTGCATATGTATTACCCTATTCCTAAACATGCTTACAATATAACTGCAGAACATTCTTTTAGCGAATTTCCTCCGCATGAGTTGTCATATAGATTTGCGCTGCGCAACAACACATTCATTAGTATGCTACATCATTCCCATCAAACCAGCAATGCCACAAATTGTTGGATATGTGGCCGACTCCCTCCCTATCAGAACTATAAGGGAGTTTTGCCCCTCTTTCCATATCCGTTCACACACAATGGCTCCTGTGGAGCATGGTTTAGTTTGATTAATACCCTAGATTCAAATTCCGCAGTTTATCAAGGCAACTGGGTATGGGGAAACCTGAACCTAGTTTTGCTTAAAGTCTGCTACCCTAACAAGGAGGGACTTACCAAAAGAACAGGAACTGATCTAGAAAATGAAGTATATGGATTAGGTAATTTTACACTTAACCTCATGATCCTGAACGTTGAATCTGAAGCTACACCAATCTTGCCCGCCATGTCAGTATTCCCAGTAAAAGGGGAATTATGTATAAGAAAGAATGGTTCCATACACATGGGTCACAGTAAATGCACCACTGTAATAAAATTCAGTGATCAAGGCAAGTCTACATTTAGAGCTTCCCATCATTCCTACTTCATATGTGGCCAGACCGCATATATATGTCTACCTTTAGATTGGGATGGTACCTGTTACATAGCATTCCTTCTGCCACCTGTTTTCCTAGCTCCTCCTGATTATCATAGAAATACCCATTTAGTACACAATAGACAGCAGAGAGATCTCCCAATTGTCGATTACACTGAAACAGCATGGGAGAAATACACAGATTTCAATAAAGGTTTCTTTCCCTATATAGGTACAGTCACTAATAGTAAGCTGATACGTAGATTAACCAGAACACTTGAAGCAGTAGTGAACGAAACTATTTCCGCCTTAGGCAATTTAACAGAAGAGCAGTCTGCTATGCGGATTGTTGTGCTTCAAAATCGTCTTGTCCTTGACGTCATCCTGGCCGATAGGGGCGGAGCTTGTAGGGTCATCGGATCAAGTTGTTGCATTTTCATACCAGAAAATTCACCGTCAGTATATAAAGCCATAACCCGCCTTCATAAGATTGTGGTCCGGTTGGTTCTGGGGTGTGTTGTCAGCCTGGGGATGGAGAATCCTATCCTTCCTAGGTATTGGCTTTCTCATACTATGCAGTTGCTGCTTATGTCTACAATGTGGGCCAGCGATTTGTGGTCTGTGTGCCACCTCGTGTATCCCACATCCAAGTTTTCGTTCGAGATCCTGGAAGAAGAAAGAAGAACAAACGATGCTATATGAACAGATCGATGGATTGATGAAGATCGATATCTCCTGAGGGTCCGAAGGGGACAAGGAGGGAATGAGGAAATATGAATTTTGTGATCAATTATGTCCCCTATCGTAGACCCCAACGGCTCCATGTGCATGCTATAAGTACATGTATGTTCCCTCCTGCTCCAGCTCTGAAGACGCAAACATATGTGCGTCCACCGTCAACATGCCCTCTTTCAGATCCGCCATGAATGGGTCAGATATTCCATTCCTAAGTATGAAAGGCCACCGACTTTATGTGGTTCACTTTCCACATTTCACAGATTCAGGCGAGTAGGCCCGAATTCTGTCATCAAGCCTTTTCCTGCCTTCTGCCTCTGAAAGCTCCAGTCTGAGCCTGCATCTGTATCCATGAACTTTGTCCTACTCCCTGCGCGGCTAACGGTGCCTGATCCACCATATTGCCTGCCAAAAACTGTATTTCACCTTCAAGATTATCTCCTCCGCTCCCCATCCGATGCATTCCTGTCTAGTAGTTTAGGTAAACATTCCTCCAGCTACCGTGCAAAGGGCCAGGCCTCGCTGTCCTCATGCAAGTAATTCATAGCCCCGTTACCATGGAATATTCCTACCCCCTCGCATCTAGTGTAGACACTTAGACGCTTGTACACGCACTAACAGTCAGTATAGTCAGTATAGAATAAGATTCTATCCTAAGAGACCTCTCCTTTTGGATAACACAGTTCTTTAAACATAGGATATTAGATATGATATGGATTAGGTTGACATAACCCCAGACTTCTGTCTCCACATGTAGAGCTAAATGTCAAGTCCCCTGCACCCTCTAGTTGCACGTCAATCACACGTCACGCGGCTGCGCGCGCATCTTTGCCAAACATTTCTGCTGATATTGCAGGATTCTTTTATGGATCCACCCACTTGTGACATCATGTTTAATGACGTTTCTTGAATTACGCCCTCTATTAGCTACGTATGCACCTGTTATCAGCTGTTACGCCTCTTGCATCTGTTTCACTGTAATGTATTTTCTATAAAACTGCTTAACTGTCAATAATATAGGCTCCCTTCCTTCCTGAACTTTCGTGGTGATGGAACAGAAGGCCCACAATTCGAATTGTCTTCCTTTGTATAGGAATAAAGCATTTTAAACCTCTAATACCACGGATTCTGCCTCTTATATTTACTGAGTTATTCTTGATAGATTTTACCGCATAAAAAATAGTACCGGTAACGAAATATTTACCACAAGTGGACAGAGAGTGACACTGTTGTTGCTGAACTGCATGGCTACTACCTGCATTTTTGCAGGAGTGAATCAATAGTCTGCATGAAGTTAGGGGACTGCATAGATTGTGTATATTTGACTATAGCACTGCGTGTCTTAATGCCTTAGTCATTCTACAAGTGCATGGACAGTGACTGGATAGTTAGAATGCTGGTAGTTGACATGAGGGTGAGTTTATAAGTGCTTGTGTTTCGGCACAGTGATTAGATAAGGTCATGGTTCTGTCAGGATGATAGCAGGAGTGGACAGAGAGTGACACTGTGATTGCTGAACTGCATGGCTAATACCTGGATTTTTGCAGGAGTGAATCAGTAGTCTGCTTGTGGTTAGGGGACTGCATAGATTGTGTATATTTGACTGTAGCACTGCGTGTCTTAATGCCTGAGTCATTCTACAAGTGCATGGCCAGTGACTGGATAGTTAGAGTGCTGGTAGTTGACAGGAAGGTGGGTTTATAAGTGCTTGTGTTTCGGCACGGTGATTAGATGAGGTCATTGTTCTGTCAGGATGATAGCAGGGGTGAATCCGTAATCTGCAGGAGGTTCAGTGACCACATAGATTGTGCACATTAAATTACATACTAATTACGAAATTAGACAATATAGAACCACAAATTCACTTCTCATGCACTTATAAAATCACATATTCACTACCTTTGTACTCCTCCAATCTATCAGGTACCTCTCATTAATTCAGTAAATATAAATACAACTATATAAATACAATCTAAACAAATACATGACTCATGACACAATATCTACTTAAGGAGATAATTACTACATACCAGAAAGAGTAAAATGTACTGGTTTTCTTTTGAACTACATATTGTCAATTAATTCTAGAAATATGCAACATCATCAAACTGTACCTCTCAACAGACTTAATGAAGAAGAGTTATAAAGAACACTTTTTATGAGGATTTCTAAAACAGCACAAACTGTACAAACTAATAACAGAATTGTAATTATTAACACCTTTTATGATCATCTTGGAAACTGCACAGTTGTGCCTCATTTTACCAAACTATCTATAAAAATGCAATATTATTAAACTATACCTTTTTACAGAGAATAAATAATCATGACTAATAAACTACACCTTATATGAACATTTTAGAAAATAAACATTCTTAGTACATATTTAACCAATTAATAATAAATAAGAGGTATCATTCAACTATACCTTTCAACACACTTAAAATTATATATATTATTGTTCATACTGTTTTTTAAAACAAACTTCAAGTACAATACAAATAATCCCAATATACAATTCTACATTTAATATTATATTTCAAACAACACAGTTTCATAAAAATGTCAAATCTATTTTAAATAAACTTCAAAAATATATAACTCACCTATTAAATTAATCTGTTGAATGAAATATCTCACACACTCAGGCAGGATTTTGTTTTGCACACAGAGAATTTAGATCAACACACTCTCCAAGGTAAAACCAGTATTGGCAAACTTCCCCTCTATTTTTCCATACATATACACCTAAGCCACATATGGCATTGCTTCCCAGTGTTTTTCAAATTGAAAAACTAATTTCCATTGGTCATAGAGAATAATACTTTTCAACTGATATCTTCACCCCTTGTCCTTAATGTCAGTTTCCATAGCAACAGGTCATGCAACATTCAACTTAGCTGCCAGGTCGCAAGCTCACCGCACAATGTTACAAATGACAACAGCAGGTGTGGTTAGCTTTGCAAAGCATGCCCTTAACCTTTCTGCTGTACCTTTCCAACATTTATTAATAAATAATAAGAAACATGCTTTCAAAACAAAGTAAAATGCACCCTATATTTGAATGTAGAGTGTTCTTAATCAGCCAATAAAATCTCTACTTTCTTAAAAACAGCATCTTGTCCACCATTTTAGATAGATTTCATTCTACCACCTGCCTACCTCAGCTACGGCCATCTTCTGCTTATGTACAGAGATCCCTTCAAGATGCTTTCAGAGTGGATTATTGGGCAAAATGTAGACATTAAATGGATTGGACAGAGTGGATTAAAGTGGCACCAATTGATACCATTGGTTAAAACCTTTTTGCATCTCCAACCACCTGATGATTGTGCACTGCAGTGGCAATGACCTAGGCACATTGACTGGGGTAGGTCTGGAAGTGCTAATGAATTGATGTTGCTTTCCCCCAAACTGCCTTTGTGTACTCTAACATATGCCAAAGACAGAAATGGAAGTGGTCCAATCAATTCTGTCCACAGATTGAGAAAGCTAGAAAAAATGTAAATAAAGCTGTTTCTGCTTATCTCAGAGACCATAGTATGGGTTCCATATACAACAACAATCTGCGTTTTGATATGGATGGCATCTACAGGAGTGATGGTGTACACTTCACACATAAGGGAAACAGAGTCCTTCTCAGCAACTTAAGACTCTACATCAGCACTTTCATGTAGCTACAAATATTTCCCAATAAACACAAGTGCACTTTTTAGAGCCACCCAAGATCCTAACACATATCATAGGTTTATAATAAAAAATCATACATATTTTTGCTGAGAGTCACCCAACCAGCGTGACTGGGAGTTGCGTACCGATCGCGTTCACACCAGGGGGCCACGCTGGGAGTCGCGCACCCATTACGTTCACACCAGGGTGCCGTGATGGGAGCCGAGCGCCCCTCGCGTTCACACCAGGGGGCCATGCTAGGAGTCGCGCACCTGTCGCGTTCACACCAGAGGGCTGCGCTGGGAGCCGCGCACCCCTCGCATTCACACCAGGGGGCTGCACTGAGCTCAGCACTAGGGTCGCGACTCCAAATGTTTCACACAAAAAACCGGCTCCTACCAGTAATTTATATTCGCCCTGGGGACCCCATACCCCGGGGCCTAGCCACTTCGTTAGGGACCATGGGGGGAGCCCCAATGCCCCCATGGTCCAACCTGCTCCCCGCGTCTGCGGAAGCCAGCATTGCTTTTCCACATGGAGAGCTGCTGACATGCAGCTCCCCATGTGGAAAAGCAATCTGCTTTGGATTTTGGAAGAGAGAGCAGGTTTCCTGCTCTCTCTTCCAAAATCCAAACCAGAATTTCCTACAGTAGGGTGGGACACGTGCTCCTGCCCTACCATAGCAAACAGCAGTGTCTCGGGGTGTGGCCACCCCGGGACACTGCAGGAGCTGGCCCTGGGGGATGGCAGTCCCCAGGGCTATCGAAGGCTCCAGGAGGGGGGCCATGCGGCCCCCTCCCACCTATTGCACAGTCCTGGTGCGGTGGTGGTACCTGGGTCTCGGGCCCCTCCATTTGAATATGAGTGCCCAGGAGAGGTGGCAGTCCCCGGGGCATGTGGAGGGGCTCAAGCCCCCCCACACAGGTCTATTTCATAAAAAATAAAACCCCCGAGAGGTGGCGGTCCCCAGGGCAGCGGAGGGGCTGTGTGCCCCTCTGCAAAATAATTAATAAAAGCCCTGGGGGTGGCTGTCCCTGCATCTTGGTGGGCCTTGGAGGCCCCCCACACATTAAAAATAGGAAGCCCCCGGGGTGGCGGTCCCCGGGGCTGCAGGGAGGTGTGTGCCCACCACAAATATTTATGGAAAGCCCCAAGGGGTGGCAGCCCCTGGGGCTGCGGGGCCTCCCTGGGCCCCCGCAATTACATTCTTGCATGCCCCCGGGACTTGACCCACCCGGGGGCTAAATAATAACGAAGCGCAGGAGTCCGCGCTTCGTTTTTTAAAATTTTCGGCCGAAATTCGCGCTGGGTGCGCGAATCTCGCCAGTTTAAAGAAAAATGCTTTTTTGGGCCTTGGGGGTCCTTGTGGGACCCCCTAAGTAGGCCTAGGGGGTCAGGGAGTTCTACCCTGCCCCCTTTTCTTGCTTTTCGCATTTGTTTTTCTCTTTTCTTGTGACTCAGTTCTACCGAGTCACAAGATGGCTCCCAACACTTCCTGGTTAGAATAAAGCTCGCGGTCGGGAGGGTCCGTGGATACACCGCGGCCATGGATATCGAAACGTTTATTTTTTGATTTTCTCAGCAACTACTGAACAGATTTACACCATTTAACAAAAAGAGTTCTTTCTCAAAGAAGGGCTACCTTTTTGCCAAATTTGGTGTTATTCCGTTTAGCAGTTCGGGCTGTAGCCGTGTCTAAAGTTTCCTATGGAAAATAACATGGAGAAAATACGTTTTGGGACCCCCCTTTTTTCTCGGCCCCCGCTTACCAAATCACCCCAAAACTTTCATGATAGGAGCTGACCGGAGCGCCCAACAAGTTTTGAAAATTTCGAGAAGATTTGTCATCTGGCACCAAAGTTATTGGGAAAACAAAAAACGATTTTCCTATGGAAACTAGGTCCTAACTATAAATACCTACTGGCGACCACCAGTAGGTAATATATATATATATATAGATATGTACAACAATAAAAAGCAACATCAGAGGTAAAATCTTGGATACGTGAGCCCACTGGGGCCACATCGACAAAAATACAACAAATGTAGACTTTTTAGAATATTTAATATTTAATATTTATAAATATTTAATATTTGATCGAAAAGCTTGTATATACTATATTTTATACAGTTTGTTTTTACGCTTGTTTTATTCAATTCTAAATGAATTTTAACTAATGCGTGAATGTCAACCATTGAGTGTTGCTTACCTGAAACAGTATAATACGAAAAACTACAAGTCTGTTTTCTAATTCACTTTTTTTGTAGTTTAGTTTAATCACGTGGGTAACAATGTAAAAATGGCCGCTCGCTTTGATTTCATTTGTCAGTGAACAAGAGTGCGTTGCACTCGAAACGCGTTTGGCAGAAGTGGCTGAATAAAGATTTTGAAGGATCACACACGGCTTTGTTTATCCTTCCAAGGATACAGAAGGACTTGCTGAAATTTAACAGGACCCGCTTCTGTGGGGTCCTCCCGTAACGAAGCGACTTCCATTGTGGAGGAGGCAGTTTATACACAGAAGACGTCCTCCTATTTGCAACGCTACCTCCCCCCCGCAGCAAAAGACTGAAAACTTTTCAAATTGAGAAAGATACCAGCACCGAAGTATACAGCGTAGCCAACTCCAGAGAGGGGAAGACAGCGCTGGAACTTTGCGGTAAGGCTGGGCTTTGTTTTGACTGTGCTAAAGTGGGAGGAAGTAAAGTTTAAGTGCAGTGCATCAACGGCATGGAGCACTAAACGGTTGTGGTCCACAGGGAAATCCCTGTAAATTAGTTCTAATGTCAGCCACTGAAATCAAAGAACGCGAGGAGGCAGCTTCTCAAATATTCAATGACGAGTATACGGCAACAGATAAAGAATTGGGGGCAGTCCAAAAAAGCAGAACAGGCAGCAATTTAAAAACGCATCTTAAACGCTTAGAAAAACTGCACCGCCTTGAACTTTCGAAATGGTGGGAGTCAAAATCCCTACAGCGATACCTGGAAGTACAGCGAGTGCCCAGAGGTCTACGGATTATGGTTACACCCACATATGAGGAGCCCAATCCGGATATGTTAAGAGAGTGGGCAGCCAATAATAACGACGCCTCAAGAAGAATGTTGGCCATCCTAATCAAGTATACGGACATCGCAAAAACATCCTTGCTGAAATAGAGACACTGTCAGAAATCTTGAGCAAAGAGGAAGATCAGGAGCAAATAAAAGAATTCAAATTAGCAATGAAAGAGAGAATAAAAAAATTAGAAACATCGATAAAAGAGAGAAAAGCTCAAAAATTTATGAGAGATAAACAAGATTATGACAGAGGCCAGATCTATACCTTTGCAAAGAAGTTCGACAGCATAAGAAGAAATAAGATGGGAAAAGCCAACAGCGCTACACAAGAGCCACATTCAGAACAAAGCAGCATACAAAGCTCAGAGGTGGATACAGATCAGGATGAAAAACCACAAGCACAAGGCCAAACACCAACCGTAATTGATGAATTCGATTTTTTACGCGAAGAACGCAGGTTCAATCTGCGACCAAGGCCACAAATACAAACATCAAGACCACCAAGAGGAAGAGGCAGAGGACGAAGAGGATGAAGGGGGCAGCTCGCAGGAAGAGGGCAGCAGGGACAGGAGAAAAAGAAGAAAAATTGGGACTAATAACACCAAATGAAGTCACAATAGTTAATCTAGCAAAAATAACTCTAACCAACCAAGAAAAAGACATATTGAAACTGGGACTATCATTCTGCCCCGAAACCAATCTGGACTATGTTCAGACCCAAATTGATTTATTCAAATTCATCAGACTATTAAAATTGAGGAAACATTTTTTATCCAATCCTACGCAGAAAATAACCTGTAGCAACACAAATATCCCCCAGAAAGAAGGACTGCAAGTGGGAGATTTTGATTTGATGTTGGAACTTAGAGATATGGATATGGACAATGTAGAAGCAATCGACATGAGAGCTGAGACAATTGCTCAAGAAGAAAGTATATTTATCACACAAGAAGCGCCTACAAAATTCAGACCAGCTTCACGTTTTATTCCTATGATGGCTAGAGATGGGATAGATGTGTTTTGCGAAATTGCAACCAATGAATTGAAAAAACTGAGCACACAAATGAGTATGAGTGGAGGGACATATAAATATAACACTGTTAAGCACAAAGAATACGAGGCACTAATAAAGAAACTGTCAGAGAATGACAACTGCATTGTGAGAAACGCTGATAAGGGAGGCAATATAGTCCTCTGGGATACACAAAAATATCTAATAGAAGCCTATAAACAACTTAACAACAAAAAGTGCTACAGAAAAGTGGTAGAAAGAGATCTAATAGAAAGTAATGACAGTTACAACACCAAGCTGAGAGTTTGGCTTGAACAGGGTTTACTTCACCACGATGAATACAAATTTCTCTTAATTGATCATCCTATTACACCAGTCTTCTACATAATCCCAAAAGTCCACAAAAATCTCGTAGATCCCCCAGGGCGCCCAATCATCTCAGCCATAGGGAGTTCACTAGAAAATACATCTAAATACGTTGATACTTTCCTCAATCCTTTGGCGCAATCTTTACCTTCCTACATTCAGGATACTGGAGATTTTTTAAGAGGTATCTATGATATACCTTGGGAAGACGATTATTTACTTGTAACCATTGATGTGGCAATGCTGTATACCAGCATTCACCACAAGGATGGCTTGATGGCCATCAAGCACTTTTTGGGGATGCGACCAATATCATTGTGGACACATACCCAAATGATACTCAACATGGTTGAAAAATGTTTAACAAATAATTATTTCCTCTTCAACGAGGAATTTTTTCAACAGACCTGCGGTACGGCAATGGGCACCTGCTCCGCCCCCAGCTATGCTAATTTGCATATGGGCTGGTGGGATGAGCAGGTGATCAGGACCCAATATAGTAAAGAATGGGAAGAAAACATCATGCATTGGAGCAGGTATATAGACGACCTATTTGTTGTGTGGAAAGGTACGGAAAATCAAGCAAAATCTTTCATAAACAATCTCCAAAAAAATGACCTCAATTTAAGTTTTACGAGTGAAATTAGCCGGACAAGTGTCAATTTCCTAGATCTAACAGTGTTCATAGAGGATGGTAAAATACAAACCAAACTTTACAGGAAACCCACATCCAGCAACAGAATTCTGCATGCCAAAAGTTTCCACCCGGTAAAATTAAAAAGGAGCATCCCCTACGGGGAATGCTTAAGAACCAAACGGAATTGCAGTAGTGACAAAGAAATGAATAAAGAAGTGAAAATCTTAGAAAAAAGGTTTAAAGTTAGAGGGTATCCTGACAGTTGGGTTGAAGATGCAATGCGTAGAACCAGTGAAAAGAAAGGGGAAGAAATCTTGTTTAATACTAAGAAAGTAAAACAAAAAAATGAAAACGAAATAAACAAGGAGTGTAGATTTGTAACGTCCTACAGCATTCAGCACGAAAAACTAAGAAACATCTGTAATAAACATTGGCACTTAATAAAGAATGACCCAATTTTAGGTAAATTTGTCACACGGAGACCCCAGATTACATTCCGCAAAGTGAAATCTTTCAGACAAGCCCTTGTGAAAAATACCATGAGCAAGCCAAAACAAAAAAACACATGGCTCACAAGACGCAAGGGATTTATAAGATGCCCCAAGTGTAAAGCTTGCACGCATGGCGTAAATACCGAAAGGTATAAGCCAGGTTTTAGCAAGCAGTCAAAGAAAATTAGAGGCAAATACACTTGTAAAACAGATTTTGCTGTCTACGTGCTCCAGTGCCCATGTGGCCTGCAGTACGTGGGCAGCACAATCTTGGAGGTCCATAAAAGAATTCTACAGCACCTTAGGGCCATCAAAAATGGCGATCGGACATATCCAGTCACCAGACATTTTGAGACATTTCACAAAAAATATGTTAAAGGATTATCATACTTTGTAATTGATGCGGTACCAAAGAATATAAGAGGAGGGAACCGTGAAAGGGCTTTGAGAAAATTGGAGTCACGCTATATTGTTGAACTCAATTCTAAACAACCAGATGGTCTGAACATAGATCTGTATACTCATCTAGTCTGAATAATGTGATATTTTATCATTATCAGTTTTAATGTTGGGTTTTAATAGTGGGTATTAAGATGAATTCATGACATGTAGTACAAAAAACGATTATATTAAAGCTGGTTATAGGCCCACTGGGGCAACAATAAAAAGCAACATCAGAGGTAAAATCTTGGATACGTGAGCCCACTGGGGCCACATTGACAAAAATACAACAAATGTAGTATTTTTAGAATATTTAATATTTGATATTTATAAATATTTAATATTTGATCGAAAAGCTTGTATATACTATATTTTATACAGTTTGTTTTTACGCTTGTTTTATTCAATTCTAAATGAATTTTAACTAATGCGTGAATGTCAACCATTGAGTGTTGCTTACCTGAAACAGTACAATACGAAAAACTACAAGTCTGTTTTCTAATGCACTTTTTTTGTAGTTTAGTTTAATCACGTGGGTAACAATGTAAAAATGGCCGCTCGCTTTGATTTTATTTGTCAGTGAACAAGAGTGCGTTGCACTCGAAACGCGTTTGGCAGAAGTGGCTGAATAAAGATTTTGAAGGATCACACACGGCTTCGTTTTTCCTTCCAAGGATACAGAAGGACTTGCTGAACTATAGATATATATATTATCTACTGGCGGTTGCCAGTAGATAGTTATAGTTAGGACCGTGTTTCCATAGGAAATCTGCAACATTCTATTTGGAATAACTTTGGCGCCGATTAACAAATCCTCGCGAAATTCTCAAAATAGGTGGGGCGCTCCGTTCCGCTCCTTCCCTGAAAGTCTCGGGGGGATTCATCAAGCGGGGGCTGAGAAAAAGGGGGGTCCCAAAACGCGTTTTCCCCATGCATTTTTCCATAGGACCTTTAGTCCGAGCTACAGCCCGAACGGCTGAACAGAATTACTTGCAATTTGGCAGAGAGGTAGCCCTCAGGTCAGGGATGTGCCTTTTGAAGGTCTTGTGTAAATCTGTTCAGTATTTCCTGAGAAAATAGCATTTAAATCAATATATATATCTATAGGCGCGCTCCGAGCGTGTACCGTAAGCTTACCGTACGCGCACGCCGCCGTGCATGAGCGCGATTCTGATTGGTTGTTAGATCTCAGTAAACATTCGAATCGGTCGAAACCAGGAAGTGTCAGCCGCCATTTTGTCTCTCGCAGTCTGAGGGGGTGAAAAACAAAGGTGGAGAACGTGAAAAGGGGGCAGGGTGGACAGTTCCTGACCCCCTAGCCTTGGTCAGGGGGTCACAGAAGGACCCCCAAGGGCCAAAATTAATTTTATTTTTTTTTTCAAAAAATCGCCGGATGCGCGTAGCGTACGCGCACGGCGTAAACGGAAAAATTCCGCGAGAAAAATTCCACGAACTTCGCGTAACTATTACGCGTACCGAAAAAAAAATTTCAAAAAGGAAAGCTTAAAAAAAAATCAAAAAAATCGTAAGGTAAGGTTGGCTCTTAAAAGAGCAGTTGGGTTAATACAGGGATAAAGGAAAGAAAGAATGGGAATATTATGAGCGTCTACAAACGTGCTGGTCTATCTTATTGTTAATAAGGGAAACACTGGTCTCCCCAAAAACAATAAGACCACAACACGTTGTACACCTCATTGAAACCCTCCGAAATCGAGGGTTAATGTCCAGAGGAGCAGAAGAAGGTGATGCTCCCACCTCAGGGGAAGGGCTCAGCTGAGCTGCCGATGATGTACTCGGCTGAGCTTCTGAGGTTGGGCTCCGGTGACTTACTGAAGAGTTTTCTTCAGTATGTCGAGCAAAGGTCCTGGGATGATATCCCTAAGGTGTCTCATCATAGAGTGATTTCCAAAGGAATACTACTTCCTTGGATCTCCTCTAGATAAAACACGGTCACAAAGTGTGCAAGTGACCAATGGAGCATTGACCTTTTTCTGCCCCTCAGGAAAAGTAAAATACTCCCACACAAAAGAATCCTTTTGTTTTCTCCTTCTCTGTCTGATGATGGTGCTGCTAGGCTCATTCTCAGAATAGGTCTGCTGCTCTGCCATTGTATCTCAATGTCAATTCAGCTCCTTCTCCTAGGGGATCTCAAGCAGTAATGAGGGGAATGGGTGTGGTGTGGGAAGTTTCTGGAACTGAAAGTAGTTTCAACCAAAGAAAAGTGTTCTTTGTGGATCACATGACCTACCGTGCGCGCTCCGTAAGCTTACGGTACGCGCTCGGAAACAAGTACGCATGCGCGAACATGACGCGTACGGAGCGCTTACGGAGCGCATACGTAAGACGCACTCGCGCTTGCGCATTACATGCCCCTGCGTAACCGCGACGTTGCTTCCGTGCAATGCGCATGCATGTACGCGTACGTCACGTACGTATCACGTAAGCGCACTGTACTTATGACGTACGGAGCGCGTAGCGTCATCTTACCGTACGCGCATCGTATCACGTAAGCGCACCGTACTTATGACGTACGGAGCGCGTAGCGTCAGCTTACCGTACGCGCACGGCAAAAAATGCATAAAAAAAAAAATACAAGTTTCAAGAGTTGTAGAAGATAATAACTGTGATGTACAACTGTATGTAAACATTAATTTTAAAAAAATTAACCATTCCATAATGCAGGATATAGAACATATATTATTTTATACATAGGTTGGATATTATTTTTTCAAAAAATCTCAAAAAAAATTTGCATTTAAAAAACCGTACAAATTCACTGAAAAAACCATAGGTTTCACACACGTTATAGTTAGGAATTAGCATTTAAAAAACCTTGCAAATTCACTGAAAAAACGATAGGTTTCACACACGTTATAGTTAGCAGGACATTTCACTCGTGAAAAACCAATTAAATTCCCCCGTTATAGTTAGTGCAGGCAACTATAACTCACGCGACCGCAATCCTCTGCTGATGACGTCAAATATTACATCACTGATGACATATGTGTCTTTCTGAAAAAAAAATATTTGTAATATATGTATAGCTGAAAATTAATGGAAGAAGACATGGGTAAATAAGTGTCTAAATACAGTGATGTAATTTTTGACGTCATCAGTAGAGGATTGCGGTCGCGTGAGTTATAGTTGCCTGCACTAACTATAACGGGGGAATTTCATTGGTTTTTCACGAGTGAAATGTCCTGCTAACTATAACGTGTGTGAAACCTATGGTTTTTTCAGTGAATTTGCAAGGTTTTTTAAATGCTAATTCCTAACTATAACGTGTGTGAAACCTATGGTTTTTTCAGTGAATATATATATAGATATATATAGATAGCTAGATAGATATAGATAAATAAATATCTATATATATGTATTTATATATATATTCACTGAAAAAAACCATAGGTTTCAGGGCCGTTATAGTTAGCTGGACTTTTCACTCGTACAAAACCATTGAAATTCCCTTGTTATAGTTAGTTCAGCTAACTATAACTCGTGCGCCTGCATTGCACTGCTGATGACGTCACATATTACATCACTCATGACATCACTCATGACATCTCAAATGACATCACTGATGACATCACTGTTGACATCATTCAGTGTATGTGTGTTTTTCTGAAAATTACATATGTTTTATATATGTATATCTCAAGGTCGATGGAAGAATAAATGGGTATATAAGTGTCGAAATTGATGATTTGTTTTTGAAAAATTGATTGTATAACTGACCGATTAAGTGTATCTTAGTGAATACATGCTTAGTGAGTAATGTTTAAATATGTAAATATCTGTATCAGTCTCTCACTTTGTGTATAAGTGGCTGCATGGGTTGGTGAGTAGCTACATGAGTGTCTATATAGGTTATTAGTTGGTTTTTTGAGTATCAGTATGAGTGTCTGAGTGTCTGTATGGTTCGGTGGGGGTATTACGTAGTGCATAGGTGCATGAATGAGTGACTCACTGTATGTGTTGAAGACAGCATGTGTGCAGGACTGTATGGGTGGATGAGTGTGTGCATGGGTGTGTTAGAGAGTGAATGACTGTCTCAATAGTGTCTTTATGAGTAACTACATATGTTTCAAACTAGTATGTGTGACTATTGGTGTATATAAGTGAGTATATGTGAGAGTGAGAGATTGAAAGAGTTCCTGTATGAATAAGTATGTGTTTCTATAAGTGATTGTTTAAAAGACTAAGTATGTGTAAGTTTCTGTAGAAGTAAGTGTGGTGGTGTGTGTATAACTGTATATGCAAGTAAATGGATGTTTGATTCTTTATTAGCATGAGTGACTATGTGTGTGAGTAACTCTATGGATGAATGGTGTTGTGTAACAGGATGTATAGGTGTATGATTACATATGATGAGTGAGTACATGTATGAGTGATTGTATAGGACTGTTGGTGAATGAGTGGATGTGTATGTGGATCTTATAATTACTGAATAGGTTGTTGTAACTGGTATTGGTATGTCCATTGTTTTGAAAATTTTAGTTTCTATTTTTGAATGTGTGTATCAAAGGTTATCTTAGGGGGAGAGGAGGTCTGCCACTCTATCACAAGGATGATGTCATCAGTGATGTCCTGAGTGATGTCACTGACCATGTCATGAGTGATGTAATATGTGACGTCATCAGCAGTGCATTGCGGGCGCGCAAGTTATAGTTAGCTGAACTAACTATAACGGGGGAATTTCAATGGTTTTGTACGAGTGAAAAGTCCAGCTAACTATAACGCCCCTGAAACCTATGGTTTTTTCAGTGAATTTCTAAGGTTTTTTTAAATGCTAATTCCTAACTATAACGTGTCTGAAACCTATGGTTTTTTCAGTGAATTTCAAAGGTTTTTAAATTCCAATTTCTAACTATGCCTACAGAGATAGGACATGTGAATAAAGAAGAAAAAAAGCACAGAAAGAATAAAAGAAATGCAGAAAGAAGCAACGGAAGTCCTCAAAGACGAAGAAAAGTGCTGGAAGAAGGATAACGTGAAGAAAGAACAAACAGAAGAGCAGAAAGAAGCCTTGTTGCAAAATCATCCTGTACCCTCAACTTTTTCAGACGGATACTGGTGGTAACTGAGTCTGACTAACCAGTCCTAGAGCCAGTGCTATGTTAAAAAACACTCAGAATACAGTGAAAACACCTACATACACTAAGGAACACTATGCGTTGGGGTCCCCCTGTGATTAGC
Source organism: Triturus cristatus (assembly GCF_964204655.1). Classification (NCBI taxonomy): domain Eukaryota; kingdom Metazoa; phylum Chordata; class Amphibia; order Caudata; family Salamandridae; genus Triturus; species Triturus cristatus. Next base: position 519,967,861 of record NC_140588.1, read on the forward strand.
ATGACCTCCTCTGTAAGTCCCTAGTATATAATAGGGCAGGGGATTAAAACTACCTCTTAAAACGTGCCACAGGGTGTGTTTGCATCGTCACCTCAGGCCCCGTCCCCTCCCTTCCCCACTGTATAGACATGCCCTGTGGCCGTTTTAAGTTGGGAGATTAAGTCCCCTTGAATCCTGAGGTTACTTAGGGTCCAACTAGACCACTAGGTACCTCCAGTAAGCGCCACAGAGCTGTGTTGCAGAGAGATGTAAAAAGGGGCACGACCTAGACCACCTCTCTGCAACTCAGCGCAGTGGCGCTTACTGGAAGCACCTGGTGGGCTAGTTAGCCCCCAGGGTTCCTCAGGATTGAAGGGGAATTATTTCCCCAACTTAAAACGCGCCATAGGGCGTGTTTGCACATGTCACCTCAGGCCCCGTCCCCTCCCTTCACCACTGTGTAAACGCGCCCTGTGGCCGTTCTAAGTTGAGAGATTAAGTCCCCTTGAATCCTAACGGTCCCTAGGGTCAAACTAGCCCACTATGTACCTCCAGTAAGCGCCAGAGAGCTTACTTTTGTCATAAGTAAGACAGTAAGCGCTGTAGTTGTTCTTAAGAACACTCTGGGACATTCTGTTATTGGGCTATACTTGGGCTACATCTGGGTGATATTTGGACTACATTTGGGCTCTTTTGTCTCTGGTGGCCATTTTGGCAGATTTATTTGTTATGAAGTTTCCTAATTTCCTCATTTACTGCAGTCTCCTCAGTAGGAAATACTTTCAGTTTTTTACTTTGGTTACATCAAGAAGGCATTCAGATGTGTCACACATTTGCCATAAATTCTGAATGTTAGCACTCTAGTTGCTCATTAGATCACTGTAGTAAAGCTACTGTTCACCAGGGAAGTCTGCTGCTGGTATTCAAAGTGCATGTTTCAGTCTGCATGTCAGAATTTTTTTATGAAATAGAAGAGGATTTGAGAAGTCAAAATGTGCCCTAATTTTTCTTTCTGCAGCACTAATCATAATTTCTATGGCAAAATGAACCCAGACATTTTGTTCCTTTGTAAATAAAATGTTTTAAGTGTTACCACTTTATTCCAATCAAGATGGCTTCAGGTGTGCCATACTTTTGTCATAAGTAAGACTGTTAGCGCCCTAGTTGTTTGTTAGAACACTCTGGGACGTTCTGTCATTGGGCTATACTTGGGCTACATCTGGGTGATATTTGGGTTACATTTGGGCTCTTTTGTCTCTGGTGGCCATCTTGGGAGATTTATTTGTTATGAAGTTTCCTAATTTCCTCATTTACTGCAGTCTCCTCAGTAGGAAATACTTTTTTTTTTACTTTGGTTCCATCAAGAAGGCATTCAGATGTGTCAAACATTTGCCATCAATTCTGAATGTTAGCACTCTAGTTGCTCATTAGATCACTGTAGTAAAGCTACTGCTCACCAGGGAAGTCTGCTGTTGCTATTGAAAGTTCATTTTTCAGTCTGCATGTCAGAATTTTTTATTGAAAAAGAAGAAGATTTGAAAAGTCACTCAAAATGTGCCCTAATTTTTCTTTCTGCAGCACTAATCATACTTGCTATGGCAAAATGAACCCCCCTCATTTTGTTCCTTTTTAAATTAAATGTTCTAAGAGTTACCACTTTATTCCAATCAAGATGGCTTCAGGTGTGCAATACGTTTGTCATAAGTAGGACTGTTAGCGCTCTAGTTGTTCTTTAGAACACTCTGGGAAGCTGCAGTAGAACACAAAGGAATCAACTGACAGTCTCTGCCCTTGTTGGATGTTCATGTTTTACTGAGAATGTCAGACTTCATTCTCACATGACTGAGAAAGATAATGTGAATTTACAGAAAATATGCTCTCAATTCAACTTATAGATCACCTTCTAAACCTCTGTGGGAAAAGCATGAGAAAATAGTTTTCTCTCAAACATGATTCATGATATCACCGCAGAAGGCTTTTTCACATGGTAAAATCACCTTAGAACACACCACAATTCCTAAAATGAGTATGGTACCATGAACAAATGATTTATAATGTAACTAAAGTCTTAAAACCTTATATTAATTGCAATGCTTTTTAATGAGGTGCTATCATGTATATTGGTCCCAAGATGGCTGCCAACACTTCTTGGATGAAGTACTGACAGCCAATCAGATCTCACGATGAGATGTGTGGTTAGCCTCCGCCCAGATATATCTATCTTTTTAACTCTAGTTTTCTCAGGAACTACTGAACGGATTGACACCATTTAAGCAAAAGGCACGAGTCTGAGCTGAGGACTACCTCTTTGCCAACTTTGGTGTAATTCCGTTCAGCAGTTCGGGCTGTAGCTGCGTCAACATGTCCTTTAGGAAAATGCTTGGGGAAAATGCGTTTTGGGACTCCCCTTTTTTCTAGGCCCCCGCTTGATGAATCACCGTGAAATTTTCAGGATAGGAGCGGACCGGAGCTGGCCAAAAGTTTGGAAAATTTCGCGAAGATTCGTCAATCGGTGCCAACGTTATTCCAAATAGAATGTTGCGGATTTCCTATGGAAAATAGGTCCTAACTATAACTACCTACTGGCGACTGCCAGTAGGTAATATACATACACACACATTTTGAAGTAAAACACTTTGAAAACTGAAATTTACCGGTTTCAGTCAATTGAAATCAGTATATCTTGCCCCCGCCATGCACAGTGTTGTTATCAATGATGTCATTTCACATGCCCCATTGATCTTACCAATGATGCCATAGAACATGTCATGAGTGATGCAATATGTGAGGTCATAAGCAGCGTTTAGAAAGGGTGCAAGTTATAGGGATCTGTAGTTGCTTAACTAAAAAAGGTGGCCTCCTGCCCTTTTGAAATATAAGCCTCCATGTGTTGAACATACACTGAGTCGTGGCACAATCATGTTTTTAGGGGAGGGAGATGTGCAGCCACATTCCATGTATTTAGGAGGTCCCTAGGCCAAACTCTTTGATTATGAGGATGCATCGGGGTTCCACAACTAGTTATAGTTGTATGGTTAGTGAGCTGAAAAAAGTGCGCATGGAGGTGTACTACTAATAATAATGGGAAGTTTGTGCATACATTTAATGTAAAGGCATAACTGTAACTTTGCCAGTTCTATTTTAATTTATGTTATTGCCATTAAACAACACAGTCAAATAGAAAAACATTCCAGTTGGAGCACAGAGAAACCATAAAAAAATGGTGCATATCAAATAGTTCATACAAATTCACAGACAACACTACGCAGATAAAATGAACGTCACACCAGAAGGATAAATACTTGAAAACTAATAAGATCAAATTTCATTCAGCATTCATATAATCTAACATTGTCCTACAGATTCTTGCACCTAATTTCCTTCTCTGTGGTCATTTAAGAGAATATAAGCTGTACTCAAGAATAAAAAGGGCATAAAATCTTGCTCTCCACATCTCAAAAGATGGGGATTCTTTTTTCAGCCAGGAAGAGGATATGCACAGTCAGGCCACCGCAGTTGCCATAAATATCAACTACCTGGCTTGCTGCGCTCCCTGACCAGTCACAGACCCCCTTGATAAACCTAGTAGCATCGCAATAGGTGTGATAGTAATTTCTACACTGATCATATTGGTTAAAAAGTGCCATTCCTCTGATGAATTGGCTTAGTTTGGAGCATGTAAAGAACAAATGAGGGATATCAGCCAGACAGCAAAAACATTTGCATCATTTGTTTCACCCCACTTGAGCATTTTAGTCGGAGTGTTGTAAAGATTATAAATGATTTTAAAGAGATGTGTCTTCAGACTAGAAGAGATCAAAATAGTCTCTGCCATCTCGATAGTTGCCTTCAGACTTTCACCACCTTTACACTGAATAGAAGTCCATTTAATATTTTGGACCTCCAAATCATCCTCCTGAATTTCAACAAAGCATATATAAAGTCTGCCAATCTTATCTCAATGGTTAATTGCTTCAATCAGAGTTTTTGTGGCTACTACCACCTCGTGCAGTTTGTTCTGCAGAAAATCCAGAATCTGCAAAAACTTATAGAAATCAGTTTTTGGGAGAAAATATTTCCCAGCCAGTGCAGAGAATGCTTATAGATAATCTTTATGAAATGAAATGAAAAAAGCATTTGTTAAGCACGATGTCTACCCTCAGGTGTCCTAGCGCTACGGACAACGTGTGCAGTTGAACAATTGGAGATTATTCAGGTTTGTTAAAAAACAGGGTTTTAAATGTTTGCAGAAGGAGAGTAAGTTGGGCTCTGATCGCAGAAGGAGGGGAAGGGTGTTCCAATGTTTGGCCGAATTATAAGAGAACGAACGGCCCCCACAACTGGCTCTCTTAATCCTGGGCACTGTTGCGAGGAGAGAAGATGCTGTTCTGAGCTGTCTGTTCGGGTGGTAGGGAGTGATCTGTGATTGATTGATGGCAGTGCCTGTTTTCCAAAAGCATCGGTGGGCGATACACAGGGCCTTAAATTCAATTCTTTCCCTGACTGGGAGCCAGTGAAGGCTCTTTAGTCCGGGTTTAACTGGGAGTCGATGGGGAATCTGGAGGAGTGTTTCAGGCTGTGCAGTTTTGGATGATCTGGAGTTTGTGCAAGGTGGTTTAAGGGGCCCCTAAGTAGAGGGCATTCCCAAAATCCAAGCGAGACAGAATGAGACCCTGGACCACGATTTATCATAGAAGTCACCTACACTCGAGATCCCCTTGTGTCTCCATCTAGTCATCGTAGTATCCCAAAAATAGAGGGTAATAACAATGATGCAGAGGTGGGTGCATAATAACATATCCTTTCGATCTTAAGACATCTACAAGCCTGTTTCCAAACTTTAAAGGCTGCCAGAAGAACCTGTAACGGTCCTTCTTATAGTAGCTTGGTTCAACCATCTTGAACAAGCACCTCTCTGTCTCTGAGCCAAGCAACATTTGATAAATAGAGGGAGCCTCTGCAACATCGCTAATCCCTTCACCGGTTAATAGAATCTACATATTGTGCAAAAGGCATGCATAATAGTAAAATGCAAAAATTGGGACTGCCCAGCCTCCTCGGTTTCTGGGTAGCGTCATAAATTTCATTGGCCTATGAGGTTTCTTCTGGACCCAAATAAACCTTCCAAGTATCAACTGCAAGTTCTGAAGCTGAGCTCTGCTAAGTTTGAATGGTACTGACCTGAAGTAGTAAAGCACTTTAGCTAGTACATTCATTTTTAAGACATTACACCTTTTGACCATCAAGAGGTGTAAGCATTCAATTTTATCAAGTTCTTTTTTAATTCCAACCAACATGGTGCCCCAATTTGCAACCACCAGTTCATCCTAGCAGGCTCTAATTTTGATCCCTAAAGACGTTACGTCATCAGTAATTCTTTGGTCATTGAAGCGATCTTGGTTTGTTCAAATAACCTGGGTTTTTGCTATATTTAATTTATACCCTGAGAGCTGCCCAAATAAAAAAGGCAATTGCTCCATTTCAGGCATTGCTACAGATGGTTCTGGTGTAACAATGGCCACATCATCTGCGTAGGCAAACAGTCGATAATGTTCCCATCTAAATTGAACTGATTTGATCGTGCTGCGCTCCAACATGATCAAAAAAGGATTGATGTACCAAGCAAACAAAAAAGGAGAGCATAGGTATCCATGTCTCGTCTCCCTGGAAATAATAACTAGGCCCATCATACAGATTCCGGCTGTCAGTGACCCATGCATGGCTCTTAACAAATTAATAAATCCTAGCCCAAAGCCCAACCCTTGAAGCATCATCCATACAAACTAACAGGAGACACGGTCAAATGCCTTTTTGGCATCAAAGGAGCATGGTGCACATTAGCCAGATCAAATAAGGTCACCACCCTGCAGATATGATTAACCATGCCTCTTCCCGGGATAAAACCGTGCTGATGGATCAAAACCAGAGAGGTAATCATCTTAGCTAGACGCATAGCCGGGATCTTTACATAGATTTTATCATCACAATTTAACAAAGAGATAGGCTATATAACCTTGGCAAAGTAGGTGGTTTATCTCTCTTCTTTAAAAATAACAATATTAGCAGAATCCCAGGACGATGGTGCCCACCCCTTCTTTGTCTCCTGAAAAGTTAACTTTTCAATATCTGTTTTTCAATTTGTGAAAGAAAACTTCATAAAATTCTAAAAGGGTCATTTATCAGAGCTAGATGCATTGCCTATTGCTAGTGAACTAATAGCTTCTTCCAACTCTTCTAGTGTAATAGGAATCTAATTGCTCAGAATCCTCACAACTAAGAGTCTTCCTAAACAAATCGTGCAACAACACATCGGGCGCCGAACTCCCAGCTCTGCAATCCTCTGCATATAGATCCTGATAGAAAGACCTAAACAATGTAAGAATCTCGAAGAGCGTCTCAACTAATCTCCCTGTCGAATCTTCCATAGAGGCTACCCCTCACCCGACCTCCTTACACTGACCCGTTTCACCAAACACCTTCCTTTGGCCGCACCAAATTCGTAGCATGCCTTCTATATACATGATATTTGCAAGCAATCTCTTTAGACCAGTGTGAATTGATCATAGACCTGCAATGGGCCACCTCAGTTTGTGCCACAGTAGTTGACACATTATCATGCAAACATTGTACAAAATTGCGTTGAGCCCTTCTGAGTTTGTTGCATAGGCCATGTATCAGAAGATGATGCTGTCTCTGTTTATGAATACAAAAACCTTTAAAGCATTCCATACTACAGCATAGGCAGCAGTATTAATTTCCAAAAATTGGACAATCCATGGTTTAATATGACTAACAAGTTATCCACTAATAATTTCCTGTCAAAGGAGAAAGATCTTTGGGGGTGAAAGAAGCCCTGGATTGGAATATAAATCAGCAAGGGACTATGATTGGACATAAGTCTGGTATAAATCTGGAATTTAACCTCCAATGTAGTTGTCCTAGATATAAAAAAATAATCCAATCTGACAAACTTATTATGTGGGTAGGAAAAGTATGTAAAACCAGGGTCAGGGTATATCATTGTATACTAAACATCAATCGGATAGAAGCTGCTGCAGTGCTCTAAATATCTTAGGTTTCCTCCCCTTGTACCAGCTGTTGCCTAATTGTAGCTCAGAGCTATCTAACTGTATATTGAGGTCACCACAAAAAACCAAGGGTGTAGGCCTAGATGCAAGTTCTATATTGTGAACGTCCAAGATCTGGACCTCAACCATGTTAGATCCATGCGCAGAGCATATGACAAATTTAGTAGAGCCAGCAGCTAATTAATAAATTTAAATAAAAAAAAATGGCCAGCCCCGGAGGATGGGGTCCCCGGGGCCTTAAGTGGCCAGAGGAGGAGGCTACACAGCCCCCTCCATAAAAATAAAAAAAAGGGACATGCCTCGGGGGTTGGGGTCCCCAGGGCAAATTATGGCCTCGGGAGGGGGGCCACGCAGCCCCCTTCCCGATTTTTACTTTTTGAAAATAAAAATTGGGAGCAGGCCCTGGGGGATGGGGTCCCCAGGGCCAATAAAATTGAAAAAGAAGGGGGCCTACACAGCCCCCCTTCAAAAAAAAAAGAAGAAAAAAAAGACCGTGATCAGGCCGGAGGCCACGCCCCCTCCTTACACCACTCTGCGAACGCGCCCCTGGCGCGTTTGCAGAGGGGAAACTAATTCCCCTTGAATACTGGGGGTCTCTGGGGGCCAACTAGCCCACCAGGAACCTCCAGTATGCGCCAGGGGGCTGTGTTGCAGAGAGGTGTAATGAGGCCACGCCCCTTTTTACACCTCTCTGCAACGCAGCTCCGTGGCGCTTACTGGAGGTACCTGGTGGCCTAGTTGGCCCCCAGGGGACCTCAGGATTCAAGGGGACTTAATCCCCCAACTTAAAACGCGCCATGGGGCGCGTTTGCACAGTGGTGAAGGTAGGGGGCGGGGCCTGAGGTGATACTTTGCAAAGACGCCCTGTGGCACGTTTTAAGTTGGGGAATTCATCCCTCTTCAATCCAGAGGTTCCCTAGGGGCCAACTAGCCCAGCAGGTACCTCCAGTAAGCACCACGGAGCTGCTTTGCAGAGTGTTGTAAAAAGGGGCATGGTCTCTGAACACCTCTCTGCAAAGCAGCTCCCTGACGCATACTGGAGGTACCTGGTGGGCTAGTTGGCTGCCAGGGGACCTCAGGATTCAAGGGGACTTAATCCCCCAATTTAAAACATGCCACGGGGTGCATTTGCACAGTGGTGAAGTTAGGGGGCAGGGCCTGAGGTGATATGTGTGCAAACACGCCCGGTGGCGCGTTTTAAGTTGGGGATTTAATTCCTCTTCAATCCAGTGGTACCCTAGGGGCCAACTAGCCCACCAGGTACCTCCAGTAAGTGCCACGGAGCTGCATTGCAGAGTGTTGTAAAAAGGGGCGTGGCCTCTGAATACCTCTCTGCAACGCAGATCCCTGGCACATACTGGAGGTACCTGGTGGGCTAGTTGGCCCCCAGGGGACCTCTGGATTGAAGAGGAATTAATTCCCCAACTTAAAACGGGCAAAAGGGCGTGTTTGCACATGTCACCTCAGGCCTCGCCCCCTTCCTTCGCCATTGTACAAATATTCCTCTAAAATCAGCCGAACTACGAATTCCGATTTACTCACCTTTTATCAGGAGTGAACCCAGTGCTGCATCTTTTAGCCCAGCACTGACCCTGAAAAGTGATTCTAAGCGTACTTACCAGTAACTTGTTGTTCCTTCCATAGGAATCCATTGTGTGGTTTTCACCAGAAAAGTTTCTGTGTCCATTTTTGAAACGTACAAATATTCCTCTAAAATCAGTCGAACTACGAATTCCGATTTACTCACCTGTTATCAGGAGAGAACCCAGGCTGCATCTTTTAGCCCAGCACAGACACTGAAAAGTAATTCTAAGCGTACTTACCAGTAACTTGTATTTCCTTCGATAGGAATCCATTGTGTGGTTTTCACCAGAAAAGTTTCTCAGTGTCCATTTTTGAAATGTACAAATATTCCTCTAAAATCAGATGAACTATGAATTCCGATTTACTCCCCTGTTATCAGGAGAGAACCCAGTGCTGCATCTTTTAGCCCAGCACTGACCCTGAAAAGTAATTCTAAGCGTACTTACCAGTAACTTGTATTTCCTTCCATTGGTATCCATTGTGTGGTTTTCACCAGAAAAGTTTCTGTGTCCATTTTTGAAACGTACAAATATTACTCTAAAATCAGCCGAACTCCGAATTCCAATTTACTCACCTGTTATCAGGAGAGAACCCAGTGCTGCATCTTTTAGACCAGCAGTGACTCTGAAAAGTAATTCTAAGCGTACTTACCAGTAACTTGTATTTCCTTCCATAGGAATCCATTGTGTGGTTTTCACCAGAAAAGTTTCTAAGTGTCCATTTTTGAAACTTACAAATATTCCTCTAAAATCAGTTGAACTACGAATTCAAATGTACTCACCTGTTATCAGGAGAGAACCCAGGGCTGCATCTTTTAGCTCAGCACTGACCCTGAAAAGTAATTCTAAGTGTACTTTCCAGTAACTTGTATTTCCTTCCATAGGAATCCATTGTGTGGTTTTCACCATTCTGAGTGTCCATTTTTGAAACGTACAAATATTCCTCTAAAATCAGTTGAACTACGAATTCCAATTTACTCACCTGTTATCAGGAGAGAACCCAGGGCTGCATCTTTTAGCCCAGTACTGACCCTGAAAAGTAATTCTAAGCGTACTTACTTATAACTTGTATTTCCTTTCATAGGAATCCATTGTGTGGTTTTCACCAGAAAAGTTTCTAAGTGTCCATTTTTGAAACGTACAAATATTCCTCTAAAATCAGCCGAACTACAAAATCCAATTTACTCACCTGTTATCAGGAGAGAACCCAGTGCTGCATCTTTTAGCCCAGCACTAACCCGGAAAAGTAATTCTAAGAGTACTTGCCAGTAACTTGTATTTCCTTCCATAGGAATCCATAGTGTGGTTTTCACCAGAAAAGTTTCTTAGTGTCCATTTTTGAAACGTACAAATATTCCTCTAAAATCAGCCAAACTACGAATTCCGATTTACTCACCTGTTATCAGGAGAGAACCCAGGGCTGCATCTTTTAGCCCAGCACTGACCCTGAAAAGTAATTCTAAACGTACTTACCAGTAACTTGTCTTTCCTTCCATAGGAATCCTTTGTGTGGTTTTCACCAGAAAAGTGTCTATTTTCACAAACTAAAAATATTCCTAAAAAATCGTTTGTATGACTTAAACACATTCTTTCAACTATTTACAGGAGATTGGCCAGCGCTGGATCCAGGATCCACCATTGAGTAAGAAAAAGTAACAATAACACTACTTACCTGCTAAGTGAATTTTCTGCCGCAGGATAACATTGGTGATTCTATGTGAATAAGGTTCTAAGTGTCAACTTTTGAAATACAATGATATTCCTTAAAAATTACTACTGTAACCAAAAGGGTTTTACTCAACTGTTTACAGGAGATGTCCAAGGACTGAATCTAGGATCCAGTCCTGTGGTTAGAAAAGTAATCCATAAAATAACTAATTGCATTTGACTAGAAATTCACATAGAGCTCAATGTTGCATTGTGTTTGAAATTGTGTTGCTCATTGCAACAACTGTAACTACTGTACTTAAAAGTCTATTGCCTATTTGCAAAGTATTTAAACTAAAGTAATTCATTCTGAGAAAGTATATTTTGTATTGTAATGTATAATGTAATTAAAAAAATAAAATATCTCAAAATAAACAGTTTACAAAATGTAGTAAATCAGTATCAAAATAATCAGTGTAACAATTAACACATAAAAAATTGTCATTTACAAAAACCTTTGAAATTCACTGAAAAAAACATAGGTTTCAGGCCTGATATAGTTAGGAATTAGCATTTAAAAAACCTTTGAAATTCACTGAAAAAAACATAGGTTTCAGGCCTGATATAGTTAGGAATTAGCATTTAAAAAACCTTAGAAATTCACTGAAAAAACAATAGGTTTTAGGGCTGTTATAGCTAGCTGGACATTTCACTCGAACAAAACCATTGAAATTCCTCCGATATATTTAGTTGTACTAACTACATCTCGCGCGCCCGCAATCCACTGCTGATGATGTCAAATATTACATAATTCATGACATGGTTAGTGACATCACTGATGACATCTCAAATGACATCACTGATGACATCACTGATGACGTCATCCACGTGACAATCAGATACACCTCATCATACACTAGTATAACCTTTCATCACTCACTGTAAAATACAGAGTGCCAGATTTAAAAACATTGACACACCAATACAAGTTTCTATACACCCACTCAGTGATTCTTAGATCTATACACACATAATAACTTACCTATAGATTCACTCATACATGCTGTCAATGATCAATAGAACACTATCAAATATACTTATACACCTATGTCGACATTACACACCAGCACACATCCTAATCACTTATCAAGTCATCCTACTCACTTATGCAAACAATGGATCATACTTACTTTTACTTAGCTATACACTTATAAAAACACCACTTCATCTAACTCATACTTAGTGTGTTATAAAAACACCATTACAAGTTTACGGTTATCCATACAATCACTCATACAATCACTGAGTCTTATATATACTTATTTATATACAACAACTGACACATACACTGGCTTTTATTTTTCTAGTTTGTTGGACATGTACCATTGAGACATATAGTTGCTCATCACCACACCCATAAAATATTCACTCACCTAAAACAACTGTTATAAAATGTAGTTTTAACTTCATATACCTACTGAATCAACTATTCACACATCTTTGGGCAGTCACACCCCCCCCACCGAACCACACACACATTCACTCTCCCAAACAAATACTCAGTTAACTAATCAATAAATAATGTAGACTTTCACGTAGCTAGTAACCAACTAGTGCAGCAATTTACACAACAACTGACAAAGTGATTCAGATATTCACACAGTTTAGTCACTATCCTATATATTTAATGAGACACTATAAATTAGTCAAGTAAACAGTCAATCACACTGCTACTAAATCCTCCATCCAGATATTTATATTTATATATCCACTCATTCTTCAATGCAAATTGCTAGATATATAATACATATTTAAATAACGAACCAAACCACATTCACTGGATGATGTCATCAGTGATGTTATCAGTGATGTCATTTGAGATGTCATCAGTGATGTCACTAACCATGTCATGAATGATGTAATATGTGACATCATCAGCAGTGGATTGCGGGCGCGCGAGATGTAGTTAGTACAACTAACTATATTGGAGGGATTTCAATGGTTTTGTTCGAGTGAAATGTCCAGCTAGCTTACCTATTGTTTTTTCAGTGAATATCTAAGGTTTTTTAAATGCTAATTCCTAACTATACCAGGCCTGAAACCTATCGTTTTCTCAGTTAATCTGAGAGCCATTAAGAATGGGGATAAAACATACCCCGTGGCTAGACATTTTGATCAAATTCACAATAGAAGTATCAAAGGTTTTGAGTACTACGTGATTGATGCAGTTCCTGTGAGCGAGAGAGGTGGATACAGAGTTAAGAAACTGAGAAGGTTGGAGTCTAATTATATTATTAGGCTCAACACTAAGATCCCCGAAGGTTTGAACATGGAAGAAGACTTTCACACACATTTATAATATGACTGTGTTTCACTCCCTATGCCTGAAGTAGAATGAAATTTAGAATGGTTTTAATTGTATCTCTTTAAAGTTATGATGTATGATTTATTCACGTGCACTTTTTTACAGACTTGTTTTTACAACAGAGAGTATATGAGATGGACTGGTTAAGGGGATTTAGAATTTTGCTAATAGCCCACTTGGGCAGAATTGTGTGAGTTTTGGGCGTTATGGTACTAGTAGCGCAACAAACAAAGGGCATTGTGCTTTATGACTGGGATCGGGTTAGCCCCCTGGGGCATAACGTGCGCTTCTGATTCACTTCTACCGAAACTCTTATGACGGTCTGAGCTCTCCAAAATGCAAATTGTATTATACTTTAATCTTGTTTACAATTTTATTTTAGAATGGTAATGAATGTGCAGAGGAGATCAGACCGATTGTAGTATTGTGAAATGAATTGAGTAATTGCAAGATCAACCGACGGGGAGTCCGTAATTTACTTCGGACTACAAGTCTGTTGTTACTTTTTATTGTTTAGTAGTTCAACACGTATTACGTTCACACGCAGAGCTTATAATGGCGGCAAAACTTTATGGAGACCGTTAGTGAACATCCTTGCGGGACAAGCGAAACGCGTCTAACGTTGTAGCTGACTGAAAATAATGGATATTTTGCGCATTAGACACGGCGTCGACTCTCCTGCTTTGTAGGAACTCTGTCAAATATTATCGGACCGAGCTTGGGAGGTCCGTTTGTCGACGCGCGCTCTGTTCTGGAGGTGGTGGGCATACCGAAGCGAATGGAGGTGAAATATATATATATATATTGTATTCATTTGCCACCACATACAAGGGGCTCATATCTATTTTTGCTCCTTCTCTTTGTCTGTTTCAGCAGTGATAGGACAACATACAGACGCATCTTGCATTATGCAGTAAGTTCCCTTCACTCACTTCTTGCCCTTTACTCCCACTCATTGCATGACACAGCAGTGACAGTAAAGCATGTGGACGCTCTTGCACTATGCAGCAAGTTTCCCCCCTTTCCGTGTTTGGAGCTATCTTCCTAGCATGACAGGCCGCCGTAGACATTCACACTGAATTTCCACTGATAGTATCTGTACTATCTTTTGGCCTACTATTAAGTCACGATCTTAGTACATGTCATTGATATTTATTTTATGTGAGGCTACTTTATCATTTGTCCAGTGGCAAGCTCTGAATGTAATGTACCTATACGCTATTCAGCATGTAACATTCCAAGATGTCTGCCAATGTTTTTTTTTGTTTCCATTGGTTTTCTCTTTTGTCCTTTGTTTATGTTTATGAACTAAACTTTATCAGTTACCTTGTTTACACAATCATTAACGTGATCAAGGCTTCCGAGCTGAAACGCGTAGTGGATTAAAACACCCTTTCAAGATTTCTTCGCTTATGGTTTTTTCTTCTGAGAGCGTACGTAGGATTGCGTTTGCACTTTTGGAATTTGGATTACCGTCACGCTCCGCCGGGGTGTACGCCACCTCTCTTGGGTCACAGCAGCCGGAAGGAGCAATTTTGGATTTGTATATATATATTCAGTGAAAAAACCATAGGTTTCACACATGTTATAGTTAGCTGGACATTTTACTCGTAAAAAACCAATGAAATTCCCCCGTTATAGTTAGTTCAGCTAACTATAACTCGCGCGCCCGCAATGCACTGCTGATGACGTCACATAATACATCACTCATGACATGGTCAGTGACATCACTCATGACATCACTGATGACATCTCAAATGACATCACTGATGACCTCACTGATGACATCATCCAGTGAATCTGTGTTTTTCTGAATATTAAATATGTTTTATATATGTATATCTCAAGGTCGATGGAAGAATAAATGGGTATATTACTGTCTAAATGGATGATTTCTTTTTGAAAAATTGATTGTGTAACTGACTGATTAAGTGTATCATAGTGAATACATGGCTTAGTGAGTAATGTTTAAATATATAAATATCTGTATCATTTTTTCACTTTGTGTATAAGTGGCTGCATGGGTTGGTGAGTAGCTACATGGGTGTCTATATAGGTTATTAGTTGGTTTTTTGAGTATCAGTATGAGTGTCTGCATGGTTTGGTGGGGGGTATTACGTAGTGCATAGGTGCATGAATGAGTGACTCACTGTTTGTATGTGTTGAACAGAGCATGTGTGCAGGACTGCATGGGTGGATGTGTGTGTGTATGGGTGTGTTAGTGAGTGAATGACTGTCTCAATAGTGTCTTTATGAGTAAGTACATATGTTTAAAACTAGTATATGTGACTATTGGTTTATATATGTGAGTATATGTGAGAGTGAGAGATTAAAAGAGTTCCTGTATGAATAAGTATGTATTTCTATAAGTGATTGTTTAAAAGACTAAGTATGTGTAAGTTTCTGTAGAAGTAAGTGTGGTGGTGTGTGTATAACTGTATATGCAAGTAAATGGATGTTTGATTCTTTATTAGCATGAGTGACTATGTGTGTGAGTAACTCTATGGATGAATGGTGTTGTGTAACAGGATGTATAGGTGTATGATTACATATGATGAGTGAGTACATGTATGAGTGACTGTATTGGACTGTTGGTGAATGAGTGGATGTGTATGTGGATCTTAGAATTACTGAAGAGGTTGTTGTAACTGTTATTGGTATGTCCATTCTTATGTAAATTTTAGTCTCTATTTTTGAATGTGTGTATCAAAGGTTTTATTAGGGGAAGAGGAGGTCTGCCACTCTATCACAAGGATGATGTCATCAGTGAGGTCATCAGTGATGTCATTTGAGATGTCATCAGTGATGTCATGAGTGATGTCACTGACCATGTCATGAGTGATGTATTATGTGACGTCATCAGCAGTGCATTGCGGGCGTGCGAGTTATAGTTAGCTGAACTAACTATAACGGGGGAATTTCATTGGTTTTTTACGAGTAAAATGTCCAGCTAACTATAACATGTGTGAAACCTATGGTTTTTTCACTGAATTTCTAAGGTTTTTTAAATGCTAATTCCTAACTATAACGTGTGTGAAACCTATGGTTTTTTCACTGAATTTCTAAGGTTTTTTAAATGCTAATTCCTAACTATAACATGTGTGAAACCCATGGTTTTTTCAGTGAATTTGCAAGGTTTTTTAAATGCTAATTGTTTTTTTTTTCTTCTATTTTTTTTAACATATTTTTATTTTAATTTTCTTACCTTTTATAAAGACTATGGTTAAATTTTTAAAATTCTTTAATATGTTTATTTTTAATATATTTTTTAAAATAAACATGTAAAATTTATTTGCAGTACATTTTTTTTTTTTTTTAAATTATTTTTTTAGTACGCGTACCGTAAGCTTACGGTAAGCGTACGGTTTACGCAACGCCCGTAAGTTATCTACGCTGTTTGCGTATAGTTACGCAATTTGCGTAGCCGCGCGTACTCCGCGTGGGACGCGTACGCGTGTACGCTACACGCGCACGTTACGCGGAAGTGTCGGGTAGTGACTGTTATGCGCATGCGCGCAAGCGCGTGTCTTTTTTACGCGCATGCGCACTTTTGCCGTAAGCGTACCGTAAGCGTACCGTAAGCGTACGGTAGGTCATGTGATCATGAAACACAACTTTTGATTGGTTGAAACTACTTTCAGTTCTAGAACTCTCCTACACCACACCCATTCCCCTCATTTCTGCTTGTGATCCCTTAGGAGAAGGAGCTGGGTTGTCTTTGTGATACGATGGCAGAACAGCAGAGCTCTTCTGAGAGTGAGGCTAGCACTAGCAGCACTACCTTGAGGCAGAGAGCGAGGAAACAAAAGCCCTCTTATGTATGGGATTATTTTACTTTTCCTGAAGGCCAGCAAAAGGTAAATGCACCTTTAGTAACTTGTAAGCTGTGTAAGCGTGTACTTTCAAGAGGTAATCCTGACAAGAAGTATTCCTTTGGGAATCATACCATGAAGAGACACCTCAAGGATGTACACAGAAGGACACATGCTCGACTTTTTGGAGGTAACTCTTCAGAAAGTCAACCAAGCACATCCACAGCAGCTCAGCCTGGACCATCATCTGCAGGGCTGACTCCTTCTTCTGCAGGTCAGGTGAGCCCTTCATCTGTGGGGGAGCATCTCCTTTTGCTGGCCCTCTGGAAATTAACCCTCGGTTTGCGAGGGTTGATATTCGATGCGCCTCTTGTCATGATCTAATTTGTCATAGGGAGACCAGTGTTTCCCTAGTGAACAACAAAATAGATCAGCACACTTGTCGCTTTGACTAATTTTCCCAGTCTTTCTTTCCTCTGTCCCTGCATGAACACAACGGCTCTTTTAAGAGCCAACCTTATCTTTCATCTTTTTTTTACATATGTTTTTTAAAAACTTTTTTTATTTTTTTTTACGCGTAATTTTTTTTTTTTTTTTTTTAAAAACACTAAAAATCAATTATCACATTACAAGGTCCTTGAGAGACTACAATTATTATTATTGACTTACCATACCCACTCAAAAAAATATTTATTCATTTGTTTTAAAAAAAAAATGCTTGAAAAATGGTTCTAGTTTTCGAAATTTTTCTATATCAATCTGAAAAAAAAGAAAAAAGTATTAATATTTTTAAAACATTTTATAATACAGTACACATATTTATATATTTTTCAAAAAATATTTTTGCCTTATTTTTGCTGTTTTCAGAATATATTGCATTTCACTATAAATTGTGAAAGCAATTGCATTCATCATTTTACAGCGGGCAAAAAAAAATAACAATCTCAAAGATTGTATTAAAAAAGCCAAGAATCTCTTTTTACTTAAACTTAACATTATAGAAATGCATAATATTCTAAAAAAATATCATCTAATACCAATACTTATTTCTTTAAAATACCGTCTGATATGTTTGTTTCAGAAGTATAATCACAATATTATATCTCAAATAACTTCACAATACATCTGATTCCATTCCCTTTAGGCCAAATAGTAATTTTAAAATTTTTTTGGGAATAAATTTCCAACGGTAATCCAATAAAATTCTAAAGTTTAATTTGTCCAGATCTCACCGATTCTCTGTAACATTTTGGTTCACGAAAAATTTTTGAATAATTTATTAAGTCCACAATAGAATTGGTTACTTTTCCGCATGGCCAAATAGTAATTTTTAAAATCATTTTTGAAAAAATTACCAATGGCACTCCAATAACATTCCAAAATTTTCATTGTACAGATGTTACCGATTATCTCTAAATTATTGGTTTTTGAAAGTTTCATTAAAAATTAAAAAAGTCCACATTACAATTGGTTATCTTTCCATTAGGCCAAATGATAATTTAAAAAATCATTTTTTTACAAAATTCCAATGGTAATCCAGTAAAATGGTAAAATTATTTTGTCCAGATCTTGCCAAATCTCTCTAAAATTTAGGTTTCAGGAAGATTAGATAGGAATTTGCTAAATCAAAAGGCAAACGTTGTTTGAAAATCAATTGGGAATCATTACACAGTGTCCAGCCTTTTTCACATTTAAGATAAACTGTGTAATGTCCAGAAGTAACAGTAGGTCCATCATGGAAAATTATTGCAAAAGTTACAAAAGTTTTTCCTGAAATTGATAATTGCTGTCCTGTAAACTTCTTTATTAAAGTATCCAATTTTGAACCATCAGCTCTACATCGTTGCATCATTAAAATTACATACTGTCCGTATTCCTTTAAAATTAATGTTGAAAACATGTCAGATTTACACTCACCGCATTTCATGCTATGATTAGCATCTTTAACTAATTTTGCAAAAGTGACTGTTTTACTCTCTGGCAATGTCAAATAAATAAACCTTTCATTATCAACATTAGAGCCACATATATTATAACAGTTTTCACAACTATGTTCCCATTTATAAGAGAGACCAAACATATTTTCAATGGGAACCCCTTCTTCTTCCAGTACCTGAAGAAAATACATAAAAAATTCGTGTGCATCTTGCTGTTCATTTTGAGAAAACTGTGTTCGTCCTGAACATATATCTAAAAGTTTTCTAATTTCAGTAGCACTTTCTATTTGAGTTTTATCTTTACTCAGCTTTTGAAAAAGGAGACTCAGCTCAGAACAGAATCTTTTTCCCTGATTTACTATTATCTGCTCTTGCAAACTTTCCAGATAAAATGCAACATTCAGCACTACATTTGCGTAGCAGTTGACACCAGAGCTATTTTCAAAATGACATCCTACAACGTGTTCTTCATTTTCCTTTTTCTTTTTGCTTGCAATTACATCACTCCTCTTTTTTTCCTCTTCTCTACATCTTCATTACAGATATTCTCATTTTTTCTTTTACGAGAAACTACACGTTTCTCCAACACAGGATACTGACCTAAATGAGGAGCATAGCTTCTTCTTAATCTATTATACTCCTTTACACAGTTTGTATCAGCACTAACTTTTGAATCATCAAAGTCTATCATGAATAAACCTGATAATGTTTTCACTCGTGACAAAGCAACATATGCCATACCTTCTTTGAACACAGTTGAACCAATGTTCACAAATGCACAATCTACAGTCAATCCTTGAGACTTGTGAATAGTTACAGCATATGCTAGAGAAAACGGAAACTGCTTCCTACGTACATATAAGTCTTTCACAAGCATGAAACGAACTGTACAACGACAAATATCTTTAACTTCTTCTATCTGATCAAATTATATTTTTAAACATTCAATTCCATCTTTTTTCTGATAATTAATAAAACCCACAACTCTTCCCATAGCTCCATTAACTAAACCTTTTTCAACATCCAAATTTCTTCTTAAAAATACTCTACAGTTCATGCAAACATATAGATTTTTTTCTAATCCAGCTGTTTTGGAGATGTTCTTCTCTAGTGAGTCCAATTTATTTTTCAGTTTGCCTGTTACTGTGACAGTAATTCTTCCATCCTCAATTTTGTCCACTGCTTCCAATTTCCTGATCTCTTCCTTTTCCAATTTCAAAAGCTCCTCATTAAATATTGAGCATTCACGTAGAGTTGGCATTAAGCAGATGACACTTTTGTTTTCTGCAATATTCTTGTATATTTTCTCTGCAACTATTTCTTCCTTTGGAAATAAATTATGTAGCAGCCGACTCTGTAATGCTTTTTTGCCAACTTCTGTGAGTAGTCCAATTCTGATATCTTTCAGAATACTTCCATATTCTTCATCGCTTGCTTGCCTCATATTAGTAGTAAGTTCCTTGTACTCAAAGAAGGACCAAATATTTGTATTTCCGATGCTTCCTAATGACTTCTTCGTGTCTTCATGTGTGACAGTATTAAACACTGGTTGTCCTTTAACTGGAGTAAGTTGCAAAAGATCTCCAAAAACTATGACGTGTTTTCCACCAAATAACATGTCATAGTCTGTCTTCAAAATTTGCTGCATTCTTAAATGCACAAAGGCAAGCATTAAGTTTGATACCATGCTCACCTCATCAATAATGAGAACTTGCATCTTCTTCAATATTCTTGAAACTTCCAAGGATGCTTCTCCAGTTAGCTTGTTGTATTGTATTTTGTTCTCATGCTCCACTGGTAACATTAGCAAACGATGTAAAGTGATTCCTTTTATGTTATATGCTGCTAACCCAGTTGGAGCAGTAACCACACAAGACAAAGTAGAATCTGTTTTTTGCTGTAGGTAGCTTCTGATGACTTTTATAAGGAAACTTTTTCCAGTTCCAGCTTGTCCGCTTACATACATCCTGATTGGATGAAATGATGTGCATGAGCACTCTTTTTTTTCATGTAGAAATCCGTGATCAATTTTGTTTTTGATCTCTTCATAAATTTGTTGCTGCTCTTGATTCAGTTGTCTTTCCAAATTTTCTAAGTCTATAAATTCTTCTTGAGCTTGATTCATAGCCGTTTCCACTTCATTCATGGCTATTGATGCTTCATTTTCAACGATTGGTTGTCCTAGGGGATCTTGACTGAGTGTTCCTGAACTTTGGCTGTCCTGAGAACTGTCTCTAGCTATTTCTGCTGCAATTGTAGTTTCCTGTTCAATTTCTTCATTTAACATTTGCAGATAAGTTGAGAATGTACTGCATTGTATGCTGTCTTTGCAAGCATTAAAAGAATCTTCATAGCTTTGAAATTCTCCCAGTAGTTCATCCTGTGTACGCCATGGTTTAAACAACTGTAAAAGAGCCAAGTAGTAAAATTCCTTCTTGTCAGTATTGTCGCAACTCAGCTTCCTGTGATTTATCAAACTTCCTTTTGTTTGCTTCACCAAACATCCTTCTTCACCAACGACTTTATATTTTCCATTGTTGATGTCTTCTGCGGCTTTCCGTGAATAAATGTAGTTCTGCAGCACTTCATAGAGACACATGTTCTCCAGATGTTGACTTCTCTTGGGATAATAAGTGTCCAACATGTTTGATTTCAAAATATCTGTACTTTCTGGGTCATTCTCGGCCAAATATTCAATTTCTCCTACAGATTTCAGTACCCGATTTCTCATTGCTGCAAGGCCTAAACTTGCCCAAATTATTCTTCTTGACTTCGAGTAGAGACTTGCAGAAGATAACCTATCTGAACATTCGTAGGATCCAATTTCTCGATGCGATAACATCTTCAAACTGAAACTGTACAGCTTCTTACTGACAGTCTTCTCGTGAGAAATCTCTTCCCACATTTCCTTCAATTCTGTTTTTTCTGATTTCGTAATGTAAGACGTTACATATCGAGCAACAGCAATGGAATTGTCAGCTACATACTGTATATCCATGTTAGCGTTCCACATGGATAAAATGACTGGGTTGTAGTCATTTATATTTTTTGATTCTTCTTTTCTTTTAAGGTTGTAGGTATTCTTAGGTGATTTTCTTGTGATAGTATGTCTCACAGCTGACATAAAACTGTTAACTCTTCCATTTGAAAGAACAGGGCTAGGAAATCCAAATCGACATTTAGTGTAGTATTTTTCTTTGCTCTTGTATTTCCGTCGACAGTATTTTCCACACCGATGACTTTGGAAACGTAAAACTTGCTCCTTTAACTTTTTCTCTTCTGTGCTTTTTGGTATAGCACATGTTGCATATTCTTCAATGTAAGATAACACTGCTTCATCAGTATCTGTTCCAAACTTTGGGGCATCCTTGATCCACAACAGCATATGAATATGAGGAGCACCTCTTGCCTGGTACTCTTTTCTCCAAAAGAAATCCACTACTTCTCCAAGAGGTGGATTTTTTTTATTGCAGATGAAGGACATCATAGCCTCAAATCTATGATTGAAATATCTGCAAACATTAACCGGATCCAATGAGCACAGTTCTCCTGCTGTCTTGTATTCGATGTTTTTAATGTTTGAATTTGCCTCTCGTAGAAAATCCAGTAAATCATCCCAAGCGTACTCGGCACAGCTTAGGGTAAGGAACCATGTTGGAGTTCCTAAATTCCGTAACATGCATTTTAATTCACCATGGCGTCGGTACCAATATTCATTTGTCCCACGCTGACAAGCCATCAGATTGATCAGTTGTGTTTCCAAATGATCATCTCGGTGCTGCACTTTCTCCATAAAATCCTTAGCAGACACATTTTGTAAATGTACTCCACTTTTTAAAATGTGATTTACTGCATAAGACAGTGCAGACAAGTCGCTTTCAAATAAAAGATGGAACAAATAAGGAATACTTTGTCGAAATCTGGGATCTTCAGCATATAGTCTTGTAGTCCGATACTCAGAAGCTGGAATCTGTTCTGGACGTTCATCGTATCGTCCTCCTTTTCCTTTAGGAAACAGCTGGGGAAAACATCGAGCTTCCAAGCTCTCCTCCCATACACTCACGGGAGTCCCTTTTGCTTTCTTCATCTGAAAGAGATCAATATTGTCTCCCATAACTTCTTTTGAATGAAGAGGATGTATGCTAAAA
This sequence comes from Triturus cristatus, assembly GCF_964204655.1. Taxonomy (NCBI): domain Eukaryota; kingdom Metazoa; phylum Chordata; class Amphibia; order Caudata; family Salamandridae; genus Triturus; species Triturus cristatus. Next base: position 519,990,420 of record NC_140588.1, read on the forward strand.
TGTTCATAAATTTCTTCTTCCTTTGACTTGTCCACTTTTTCAATTTGTCCAGTTGGTGTTTCTGTGTCTTCTTGTAAATCTTCTTCTTCTTCTTCTTCTATATAAATTGATTCATACCATTTGTTATTCCTTTTCAAATACAAATTTGCTCTTTGTACTTTCCGTACATCTACCAGCTCCTGCCAAATCTTCTTATTCTTTGTAGGTACACCATTAACCAGAATAACTAATGGTTCAGTTTCCAAAGTATCCGCATCAATAGTTTCCATACTTTTTTTCAAATCCAAGGGCAAATACACCACTCTACCTTTTAAACCTCTCAGTAAATCAGAAGGAGGTAATTTACCAGTTTTGTGCTCCATACGTACTATGGTCTGGAACGGATGAACACATTGAATAAGTATAGACTCATAAGTATTTAATTCAGAAAGTTCAGCAGGAATAGCATCCAATTCTAAATTATTATGTACAGCTCTGGTCGGCATTCTATTTTCTTCTAACTTGTTGTAACAGTATTTACAAATACGCTGAACTCCACCCAATTCAAAACAATTTTCAAGAAATATATATGTGGCAAAATCCTTCCACTTATAATTATCTTCATTTTCACTCTTTCTGTACAGATCAACATACCTGGTTTGTTTTCTATAATGAGTTCTGCGGCAACAAATACAAGTAATATTTGGTCTTTCATTAGAGATTTTTTCAAATTTTGTTATGTGATCATTAAATGTCTTACTTACAAATGGTTGTACATTCTCTTCCACTTCTTCCTCATTTAGTGTGTCCTTCTCTGCACTGTTTTGTTCAGGACCAAAGTAACAAAACTGAATTTCATCAACAACCTTCTCTACATCTGATACCGTTCCTCGGAACAGAGCCCTATTCAATTCATTTAACTTTATTGCTGGACTTTTAGCAAAATACAACCGTCTCACAAACTTTCTCATTTCAGTATGATGAACAGCCAGCATCCTAAAATGATGGAAAACACTATTGCACACTTTTCTAGATAGACAAGCCAGAGAATGACCCTGCAAACCAGTATTCTCTCTCACTCTGCATGGATCCAGACTTTGAAGCACCTTAATCTTCTGTTTTATACTTTTTTTACTATATTCTCTTAGAAACTCTCGAAATTTGTCAATAGATTCCTGACGCACAGTGCAAATACTACTACAATTCCAAGTGTACACTGGGGCTTTAGGACGTCTCCCCATTGCCTCATCTGCCATCACTTGTACCTCATCTCTTGGAACCATTATCTCCTTCTCCATTATGCAACCATTTTTTACTTCTTATGAACGACCTCTGGTGTCAACTGCATGCAGCAAACTATTACTTTGAAAATAGCTTTCTTCATTAAAAAAAGGTTCACTACTTGAACTATGCATCCACTTGCCTAAAAACACTTTACAAAAGTTTGTTCTGTTCACTACTCTTTTCCTTTTGCTATGTGATTTCAGTACATTAACCATTTTGTCTAATGTACGCATCCTATTCAAAATTAATATGAATAGTTTCCTTTTTAATTCTAATGCCTTTGCCGCAATGGCTTCTATTTCTTTTTTTCTTTTATAAAACTTTGTCTTTTTCTTATATTTCTTCACATCCTTCATCAAATTAGACATAACTCTTCTCTGAAACTTTTTTTACGTATCTCTTTAAACGCTGTTTTTCTATTTATATAAATCTTTTCAGTTGCTGAAGGTATATTTGCATTAACTAAATTGTCAATTTTTTCCTCTCCTTTTTTTTTAAAAACATCCTTTCGAGTACAGACATTTTGTACATTTTTCATTCTTTTGAATATATTTTTAAGAAATTGTTTTTTGTGCTTACCAGAAGATTTTTTCTTTTTCCCAACATCAGCATCTTCTACTAACTTTGGTCCTCTAGTTGTTTTCAAATATAGGTTTTTTTTTAGCGTTTTTTGAACTCTGGATTTTGTAGGCATCTTAAATTTTGTTCACTGCTCTTCAGCAATACCTGAAAAAAACTAAAAAAAAAATTCCTTTATTTTATTTAAATATATTACTACATTTCTTTTCACAATAGTCACAAAACGAAATTTCTTTGCCAATTTGAATGCACACTTACTGCTCTTTTTTTTGGCAAGTGAAAATCACTTTTACAGACTGACACATTATGAAACCACTTTTCAGATTTTTTAAAAAGCCCATGTCCAGACTGCTACACTCCAGCAAGGGCAACCAGCCTTAGTGATGCTGAATGTATTTGCATTACAGACTGAAACCTCAAAACCCCACTCGCTTCTAAATACTGTGCATGATTATACATGGAAAGGAGCTGGGTGTGTGCTAAGAGTCTGCTTCTGCACCAAAAAAATCGCTCCCCCTTTTTCCTACTAATGCAACTGTGAAATCACCAGAGCAAAACGCAATAAATCTCTGCCTGTAATTCCTATTTGCACACAGAGTCATGTTTTCACATTAGTCCCAAAACGAAATTTCTTTGCCAATTTGAATGCACACTTACTACTCTTTTTTTTTGGCAAGTGAAAATCACTTTTACAGACTGACACATTATGAAACCACTTTTCAGTTTTTTTAAAAAGCCCATGTCCAGACTGCTTTTTCAGACCACCACCATGTGTATCCTCGGTGACTACCTACACTCCAGCAAGGGCAACCAGCCTTAGTGATGCTGAATGTATTTGCATTACAGACTGAAACCTGAAAACCCCACTCGCTTCTAAATACTGTGCATGATTATACATGGAAAGGAGCTGGGTGTGTGCTAAGAGTCTGCTTCTTCCCCCAAAAAATCGCTCCCCCTTTTTCCTACTAATGCAACTGTGAAATCACCAGAGCAAAACGCAATAAATCTCTGCCTGTAATTCCTATTTCCACACAGAGTCATGTTTTCACATTAGTCCCAAAACGAAATTTCTTTGCCAATTTGAATGCACACTTACTGCTCTTTTTTTTTCGCAAGTTAAAATCACTTTTACAGACTAACACATTATGAAACCACTTTTCAGTTTTTTTAAAAAGCCCATGACCAGACTGCTTTTTCAGACCACCACCATGTGTATCCTCAGTGACTGCCTACACTCCTTCAAGGGCAACCAGCCTTAGTGATGCTGAATGTATTTGCATTACAGACTGAAACCTGAAAACCCCACTCGCTTGTAAATACTGTGCATGATTATACATGGCAAGCAGCTGGGTGTGTGCTAAGAGTCTGCTTCTGCACCAAAAAATCGCTCCCCCTTTTTCCTACTAATGCAACTGTGAAATCACCAGAGCAAAACGCAATAAATCTCTGCCTGTAATTCCTATTTCCACACAGAGTCATGTTTTCACATTAGTCCCAAAACGAAATTTCTTTGCCAATTTGAATGCACACTTACTGCTCTTTTTTTGGGCAAGTTAAAATCACTTTTACAGACTGACACATTATGAAACCACTTTTCAGTTTTTTTAAAAAGCCCATGTCCAGACTGCTTTTTCAGACCACCACCATGTGTAACCTGGGTGGCTGCCTACATTCCAGCAAGGGCAACCAGCCTTAGTGATGCTGAATGTATTTGCATTACAGACTGAAACCTGAAAACCCCACTCGCTTGTAAATACTGTGCATGATTATACATGGCAAGCAGCTGGGTGTGTGCTAAGAGTCTGCTTCTGCACCAAAAAATCGCTCCCCCTTTTTCCTACTAATGCAACTGTGAAATCACCAGAGCAATACGCAATAAATCTCTGCCTGTAATTCCTATTTCCACACAGAGTCATGTTTTCACATTAGTCCCAAAACGAAATTTCTTTGCCAATTTGAAAGCACACTTACTGCTCTTTTTTTTTGGCAAGTGAAAATCACTTTTACAGACTGACACATTATGAATCCACTTTTCAGATTTTTTTAAATGCACATGTCCAAACTGCTTTTTCAGACCACCACCATGTGTAACCTGGGTGGCTGCCTACATTCCAGCAAGGGCAACCAGCCTTAGTGATGCTGAATGTATTTGCATTACAGACTGAAACCTGAAAACCCCACTCGCTTGTAAATACTGTGCATGATTATACATGGCAAGCAGCTGGGTGTGTTTGCTAAGAGTCTGCTTCTTCCCCCAAAAAATCGCTCCCCCTTTTTCCTACTAATGCAACTGTGAAATCACCAGAAAAAAACGCAATAAATCTCTGCCTGTAATTCCTATTTCCACACAGAGTCATGTTTTCACATTAGTCCCAAAACGAAATTTCTTTGCCAATTTGAAAGCACACTTACTGCTCTTTTTTTTTGGCAAGTGAAAATCACTTTTACAGACTGACACATTATGAAACCACTTTTTTGATTTTTTTAAATGCACATGTCCAAACTGCTTTTTCAGACCACCACCATGTGTAACCTGGGTGGCTGCCTACATTCCAGCAAGGGCAACCAGCCTTAGTGATGCTGAATGTATTTGCATTACAGACTGAAACCTGAAAACCCCACTCGCTTGTAAATACTGTGCATGATTATACATGGCAAGCAGATGGGTGTGTGCTAAGAGTCTGCTTCTTCCCCCAAAAAATCGCTCCCCCTTTTTCCTACTAATGCAACTGTGAAATCACCAGAAAAAAACGCAATAAATCTCTGCCTGTAATTCCTATTTCCACACAGAGTCATGTTTTCACATTAGTCCCAAAACGAAATTTCTTTGCCAATTTGAAAGCACACTTACTGCTCTTTTTTTTTGGCAAGTGAAAATCACTTTTACAGACTGACACATTATGAAACCACTTTTTTGATTTTTTTAAATGCACATGTCCAAACTGCTTTTTCAGACCACCACCATGTGTAACCTGGGTGGCTGCCTACATTCCAGCAAGGGCAACCAGCCTTAGCGATGCTGAATGTATTTGCTTTACATACTGAAACCTGAAAACCCCACTCGCTTGTAAATACTGTGCATGATTATACATGGCAAGCAGATGGGTGTGTGCTAAGAGTCTGCTTCTTCCCCCAAAAAATCGCTCCCCCTTTTTCCTACTAATGCAACTGTGAAATCACCAGAAAAAAACGAAAAGAAATGTGGCACTCAAACAGCAGATTATCAGAGCCAGGATCTCTGTTCTGTTCACCTCTCTCCTCTCAGCAGAACCAGATAATGGCAAACTTTCCCTCTATTTTTCCACACATATACATGTAAGTTTCAAATCTCAGTGCTTCCCCCTTTTTTTCAAATGTAATCACACATTTCTATTGGTTGAAAACCAACCCTTTTCCAAAAGTACCCTGCCCCCAACTTGACTTCTGCCTAGTACCCTTCCCCCAACTTGACTTCTGCCTGCTACCATAGCAACAGCTCATGGAACACTGCTGTGTGGAGTTAGGTCAGAAGTTCGCCACACAATGTTTCAATTCCACAGAGCAAGAGTGCTTGACTTTTCAAACCTAACAGCAAATCCATAGTACTGTTCTTTGGTAACACATTTTTTTGTACCAATACAAAACATGCTTCTATTAATTTACACATACAGCCTAGTTTTTATTCTAGAATGGTATGAAACAGCCAATCAGTTCTTTTTGTTTTGAAAAAAATATGTATGCCTCCATTTCCAAACTGTCTTTCTTTTCATATTGCCATTCTACTGAAAGACACCTCCTGAGTGCATCCAGTTCTCCTTTGAAGATGTTCACAGTGTGGATTGTAGGGCACAGCTATGTCTTCTGGAGTGAAAAGTTTGCAGAGAAAACAGATATGGTGAGAGACCTTGCTTTGCCAAATGTAGACATTAAATGGATTGGTCAGAGAGGGTTAAAGTGGCACCAATTGATGCCATTGGTGAAATCCTTCATGCAAATCCAACACCCTGACCTCATAATAGTGCACTGTGGTGGCAATGACCTAGGCACTTTGACTGGGGTAGGTCTGGAAATGCTTATGAAGGACACCTTTGCACAACTGTTTTCACTTTTCCCTAAAACTGCCTTTGTGTTTTCCAACATATGCCAAAGGCAAAAATGGAACTGGTCCAATCATTTCTGTCCGCAGATTGACAAAGCAAGAAAGCACGTCAACAAATCTGTTTCTGCTTTCCTCCGTGACTATGGTATGGGTGCCATTTACCACAACAACTTGCGTTATGACATGCAAGACATTTATAGAGGAGATGGTGTGCACTTCAATGATGAAGGGAACAGAGTCTTCCTCTTGAACCTTAGACTCTGCATCGGTACTTACTTGTAGGTACCACTAACAAAATGACTTCATAAACACAACAGCTCTTTTTAGAGCTCCCTAATATCTAAACTCTTAAATCTGCATTTCATTTCTTTTTTAATTTCTTTTTTCTTCCGTACGCTTACCGTACGCGTACCCCGTGATTTTTTTAAAAATCAATAAATGTTTTCTTTGTACTTTACAGTCCTTCTTTGACCCCCTCACAAATGTAAGGGGGTCTGTAACTCTCCTCATTGCCCCCTTTTCTTGTTTTCACTCTTTTTTTTCTGAGTGAAACACACAAAATGGCGGCCGCCGCTTCCTGGTTTCGGCCGATTCGAATGTTTACTAAGATCTAACAGCCAATCAGAATCTCGCTCGCGCACGCCACCGTACGCGTACGGTAAGCGTACCGTAAGCGTACCGTAAGCGGGCTCAGATATATATATTGATTTAAAGGCTATTTTCTCAGAATCTACTGAACAGATTTACACCAAACCTACAAAAGGCACTTCCTTGACCTACGGACTACCTCTCTGCCAAATTTCTAGTAATTCTGTTCAGCCGTTCGGGCTGTAGCTCGTTCTAAAGGTCCTATGGAAAAATGCATGGGAAAAACGCGTTTTGGGACCCCCCTTTTATCTCAGCCCCCGCTTGACGAATCCCCCCGAGACTTTTAGGGTAGGAGCGGAGCGTAGCGCCCCACCTATTTTGAGAAATTCGCGAGGATTCATCGACCGGCGCCAAAGTTATTCAAAATAGAATGTTGCGGATTTCCTATGGAAAAGGGGTCCTAACTATAACTACCTACTGGCGACCGCCAGTAGGTAATATTGCTATTTGTATATATCTATATGTATACATTGAGAGACATGCACTTAGCCAAGCCCACTGTGGGCATGTATTTAATGAGCAAAACGAAATAAAGAGAGCACTTCCTGCAACAAGCCTATGATTAAGATGTGTTACATCGAAACGCGTAAGGCGCAGAAGATTGTTTGTTGGCACGACGGAAAAAGCAGAAAAGAAAATAGCCGGAGGGCAGGCTTCCTTCTGAGTGCACTCCTAAGCTCCAGGGCAATTGTTTAATCATATCTATATGTATATATATGTATATCTTTATATATATCTATATATATCTACATATATATCTATCCATATATGTATGGGCTGGATTGCTATTGTAAGAACGTCAATTGGTTTGATTTTTGGATTAATGTCTAATCAGATTTGGAATGAAGTACACTTGCCATACATATTTCTAAATCTGCAAATACTGTCCGGACAAAAGATGTCGGGATCAGTACCGTAATATAATTTTTGTGCCATCTGAGCCATCAATGATACCGCCCACTCCGGCAGGAACTTTTATATAATTTGAATGCATAATATTTGGTATACAATTTGTTTGCCCACATGGGCTGGACTGACACTGAAGCAATGTTGATGGGGTGTACAACCCAGGACCTTATGTGACATCAGATTTGGAGTCAATTACATGTAATCTGTATTTGTGGTACATTAATTAAGATTGGAGAATTAATGTCGTAATGAATTATATGTGATAACAATACATTGGATTACCTTGTAATATAATACATAGAGCAATGAATACTTTACCTTGTCAAAATGGCTGCCATGTGTGTACTTGTAAATACTCTGGTTGACAGTCCTCTTTCCGTTTTCATTATGTGCACTATTTAAATGGCTGCTATGAAAAGTACTTGCTGAAAGCGTGATCAAGGCAAAAGTCGAAACGCGTTGTTTTTGGGGCCTAGTTTTTACCGTGCCTGGGTGTCCGAGCGTTCTTCTGTGATTAGCGGGAGAGGATTTTGAAAATTTTGGGAGTGCCAGTAACCCGTATTTTGGACCGCCCCTATCAGACAGCCTTTGCCATACCGGGTCAGGTTTCAAATCATCATAGTTAGGTTGCCATTTCACTCAGAAAAAAGCAGAGAAATTCAGCAGTTATAATTTGTGCCCCCGCAATGCACTGCTGATGATGTCACGTATTACATTACTCATGACATGGTTATGTTATTTTCGTTTTAATTGCAAAATGTTTTGAAAAGTTTACTGCAGTTCATTGCCTTGTTTTTTCAATCATTTAAAAAAAAATAACACCAAAAAATAAATAGAAGAGTTAGAAAAACACAAAAAAATTAAAAAACAAAATAAGAAGAAAAAATGTATTTTGTAGAACCGCATATATGGCTAAGGATAGACAAACTTGTATGTGTTTTATGAATTACTACAAGGGTAATGTTATGTTATGTTATGTTAAAAACATTTCTATAGCGCACAGCTGCCCCAGCCAAGGGGCGTCCCGGCGCTTCCAGAAAGGTCCCAACACCACACAGCCATGCAGGGGTAGAGGCGCACAGACTAAACTGAAAAAGGAAACAAATACGTTTTGATAGCCCTTCTAAACTGCAAAAGCTCATTCATATCACGAAGATAGGGCGGAAGAGAGTTCCATAACTTTGCGGCCGGAACCCGGAAAGACCGGCCACCGGCCCTGCAAAGCCTAAACCGTGGAACCACCACCGGGTTTTGCCCTGAAGATCTCAGAGAGCGCGAGGGCACGTAAGGCACAAAAAGATCGGCAAGAATCTGAGGAGAGGCAAATTTGAGGATCTTAAAATAAAGACACAAGGTTTTAAAAGAAATCCTCTGTGCCATAGGAAGCCAGAGTAGAGAACGGATGGTACTTTCCGCAGAACAGGACCTCGGTAACCCAACCAGGGCTCTGGCTGCGGCGTTCTGAATACGTTGCATCTGGGCAATTTCTGCCTGGTTGGCCCCCAACAGGAGCGAGCTGGCGTAATCAAGCCGGGATAGTATGGATGCCTGTATAACCAGCTGCCTATTGGGAGCGTCAAAGAACCTCAAAATGGGTTTCAACCCTCGTAAGATGCCAAAATAAGTGGCCGCCACTTTTTTAGTATGAGTACTAAAGCTTAAGGCGGAATCCAACCACACCCCCAAGTTTTTTACGTCTAAAACTGGGATAGGAGTTACACCCAGTTCAGGGGGCCACCACATGTCACCCCAAAGGTCCGACCGCTTCCCCACAATCATGACCTCGGTTTTTTAGCATTTAACTGGAGACAGTTGGCATTCATCCAGCTAGCTACCGCCAAAAGACCCTCCCGGAATCTGGGGGCATCAAGGTCGGAGTATCCACTCAGGGCAACCGCCAGCTGCGTGTCGTCAGCATAGGAGACCATCGTGATGCCCCAATGCTTGACAACCGCCGCTAGCGGTTTCACATAGAGATTAAATAATGTGGGACTGAACGACGAACCCTGTGGCACACCCAGCTCCAGTGAGTAGGACTTAGACTCAAACGGTGGAATAGCAACCTTAAAGGTCCGATCAGTCAAAAAAGAGCGGAACCAATGGAGAGCAGTGCCCATGACACCTGCCACCCTGAGTCGTTGAAGAAGAATCCCATGCGAAACCGTGTCAAATGCGGCACTCAGATCAAGTAGTATCAGTGCCGCAGTCTGACCGGCATCGAGCACAGAACGAAGATGTTCAGTCATTGAGAGTAAGGCTGTCTCAGTGCTGTGGCCAGCACGGAAGCCATTCTGGGAGGGATCCAGAAAGCTGGCCTTTACAAGGTGTTCTGTCAGCACCCCATTCACATGAGACTCAACAACTTTTGCGACCCAGGGCAAGAGAGAGATCGGGCGATAGCTCTCGAGTTTAAGAGGGTCCAGTGTGGACTTTTTCAAGATGGGTGTCACCACAGCTTGTTTCCATTTGGTTGGAACAGCACCTGAGGAGAGGGAAAAATTTATAAGATGGCATACCGGGGGAAGGCAAATAGCAGAAGAATCCCTAAACTGAGCTGGCCTCATAGGATCCTCTGGCGAGCCCGATTTTATCTTATAGACCAGTTAAACAATGTCTCCATCCACAGACTAGGAAAAGATGCCAAAGTCTCACCTAGAGCCGGTGGAGAAACAGGAGGCTCAGCTAGAGGCTCAGAAATGGGGAAGGCACGGTAAATGGCTTGGACCTTTTCAAGAAAAAAAGAGGGCAAGTCATCACAATGGGCCACTGAGCAAATTTCCGCCGTAGAGGCTCTTTTGGCCATAAGGTCCTTTAGGACCTTAAGAATTAACTTGGACGGATTGAGGCTTGATCTAAATTCCTGTGTGTAATAAGCAGCACGTGCTCTACACACAGCTCTGTGGTATTTTTTTACAAGCAAGAAATACAAAGATTTTTTCCCCGCCTCGTAAGATTTCCGCCAATCCCTTTCTGCCTGTTTACAAGCTTTTTTTAACGGCAGTAGAGTACTGTCATACCATGGACTAGGTTCTCTGGAGCGGCATTTCGTCCAGACCGCTGGGATCAAAACATCCAAGGCCCGCGACATCCAATCGCAAAAAAGATCATATCCAGAGTCGACATTGGACAAAGGGCCAAGAGGATTGACCTCCAACAAATGGTGAAAATCCTCCAGTTTAAGTTTCTTCCAATGTCGTTTGAACACTACTCTATCCAGGGGCTTAAATGGAGTTTCAGTGATCAAAAGAGAAGCTTTAACTAAAAAATGGTCAGACCAGGCAACAGGGCAAGGTATGTCCACCTTGACCTCAGTCAGATTAGTAAATAGAGGATCGAGAATGTGGCCCCCCCATGAGTGGGGGATGTAACCGAACTGATTGAGTTGAAGGGCCTCCAGATCTGCCAAAGTACTGCTGATAGCTGAGATATGACAAGAGTCAAAATGTAGATTGAGGTCTCCCAGGATGCTAAAGTTAGCGCAACCCAGTGCTAAAGAGCTGACGCAATCCGGGAGAGCTTTTCTAAATGCAGTGTCACACCCAGGGGGACGATAAATTAAAAGGCCAGAAAAAGTAAAGTGGTGGCTGATAGCGACTCTAAAGAACGCACTTTCACAACCTGACAGAGTAACTACCCTCAATTCACATGGTTAACAAGATTTTACAACCATGGCAATGCCACCTCCCCTAGATGGCCAATTGTGAGTAAAGATGGAATATTCTACAGGAAGTGCGAGATTCATAACTGCCGTGCCCTCTTCCTGAAGCCAAATCTCCGTCATAAAGAACACATCCGGTGTCTCATTCCTTAAAAGATCGTAAAGTTCCGAATGGTGCTTCAAAAGCGACCTAACATTAAGATTCCAGATTGAAATATGTCGAGGGACAGAAGGTCTACTACGAGAAGGCTTAACTGTCAAAGACTCCGTCAGAGTCGAAATTCCAGAGGGGGCAGTGAGGAGCCAATTCCCACAGGTACATTTGTACGGGCCACGTAGGGGACTCACAGGCTCATGAGGGCAAGATGGGACCACCTGTCCAGTGTCCCACAACTCATCCCTTGAATACACACGTACCGGAAACATCACATGAAGAGGAAATGGACTCACACGAAGAGCATTCCCACACGCCTCACGCCTCCTTAGCGCTGACGGGCGCAGACGGGCAGGACTCTGGCACGACTCAGGCGCGAGGACGGCGCGCCCGCTGCACGCTTGAGGGCTGGTTTAAGTAGAGCGACCGCGTGTCTACCACACCACTGGACCGCTCCAGATGGCGGCCCAAAAACGTTCCCACCACCACTCCAAAACGGCGGCCAATTCCCCACAATATCGGGACCCCAGGACCGGACCCGCTAAAGCAGCGGTGAGTAGCCAATTTTAAAATGCAAATGAGAGCGAGAAAGCCCAGTATTAAAAGCAAGGGAGAATGAAATAAATCACAACGTAAATACAAAACCGGGAGATTAAAAATACCAGCGCAGCGCAGCTTCAATGCAGTACTAGCGCGCGAATATCCTTAGATGCTCTGAGGAGCTAGGGCACCTTTTCCAGGCTGACCCCCTTGAAGCACCGCCTTAAGTGGAGCAACCGCGCGTCTACCACACCACTGGACCGCTCAAGATGGCTGCCCAAAAACGTCCCCACCACCACTCCAAAATGGCAGCCAATTCCCCACAATATCGGGACCCCAGGACCGGACCCGCTAAAGCAGCGGTGAGTAGCCAATTTTAAAATGCAAGTGAGAGGGAGAAAGCCCAGTATTAAAAGCAAGGGAGAATGAAGTAAATCACAACGTAAATACAAAACCGGGAGATTAAAAATACCAGCGCAGCGCAGCTTCAATGCAGTACTAGCGCGCGAATATCCTTAGATGCTCTGAGGAGCTAGGGCACCTTTTCCAGCTGTCTGGGTCATTGTTTGAATGCATGTGTAGTGCCTGAGTGAATTCATCAGTGGAAGGGAAGTGCATGGGTTATTGAATGAGTGCATGGGTAGTGCCTGAGTGAATGGTTGATTGAAACAGTAGTGCCTGAGTTATAGCATGAGTATATGGGTAGTGCCTGGGTGATTGCATGAGTACAAGGGTACTGCCTGGGTGATTGGATGAGTGCATGGATAGTGCCTGAGTAAATGGATGAATGCAAGGGTAGTCCCTGAGTGATTGGATGAGTGGATACGTAATGCCTGAGTGAAAGGATGAGTACAAGGGTAATGCCTGGGTCACTGGCTGAGTGCATGGGTAGTGCCTGAGAGAATGGATTAGTACATGGGTAGTGCCTGAGTGAATAATTTAGTGCAAGAGTAGTGCCTGAGTGATTGCATGAGTGCATGGGTAGTGCCTTGGTAATTGCACAAATACTGCCTGGGTAATTGCATGACTGAAGGGGTACTGTCTGGGAGGTTTTGCACTAGTGCATGGGTAGTGCCTAAGTGAATAAACGTGTGCAAGCGTAGTGCCTGGGTTATTGAATGAGTGCATTGGTAGTGCCTGGGTGATTGGACGAGTGCATGAGTACGGGCTGAGTGAAAGGGTGAGTGCATGAGTATGGCCTGAGTAAAAGGATGAGTACAAGTGTTATGCCTGGGTCACTGAATGAGTGCATCGTTACTGCTTGAGAGAATGGATGAATGCATAGGTAGTGCCTGAGTGAATAATTTAATGCAAGAGTAGTGCCTGATTGATTGCATGAGTGCTTGGGTAGTGCCTGAGTAATTGCATGAGTGCAAAAATACTGCCTGGGTAATTGCAAGAATGAAGGGGTGCTGCCTGGGAGATTGCATGGGTGCATAGGTGGTGCCTAAATGAATGGATAAGTGCATGGGTAGTGTCTTGATGATTGGATTAGTGCAAGAGTACGGCCTGAGTGAAAGGATGAGTACAAGGGTAATGCATGGGTCACTGAATGAGTGCATGGGTACTGCCTGAGAGAGTGGATAAGTGCATGGGTAGTGCCTAGGCGAATAATTTAGTGAAAGAGTAGTGCCTGAGTGATTGAATGAGTGCATGTGGAGCACTTGGGTAATTGCACAAGTGCAACATTACTGGGTAATTGAATGAGTGAAGGGGTACTGCTTGGGATATTGCATGAGTGCATGGGTAGTGCGTGAGTGAATGATGAGTGCAAGGGTAGTGCCTGGGTGATTCAATGAGTGATTGGATGAGTGTATGAGAAGTACGGAGTGAAAATACGAATGTAAGGGTAATGCCTCAGTGATTAGATATGTGTATGGATAGTGCCTCCTTGATTGCACAAGTGCATGGGAGAGCCTCACTAAATGCTTGAGAGCGAGAATACTTCCTGGGTGATTGCATGAGTCCATGGGCAGTGCATGGGTGATTCTATAAGTACAGAGGAACTGCCTGGGTGATTGCATAACTGCAAGAGTAATGTGTGAGTGCCAAGACCAGTGCATGGCTAGTGCCTTTATAAAAGGATGACTGCAAGAGTAATTCCTAGAAGATTACATGAGTACATGTCTAGTACCTGAGAGAATGGATGAGGGCATGGGTTATATCTGAGTGAAATGTTAAGTGCAAGCCTAGTGCCTGAATGAATGTATGAGTACAGGGGTACTGCCTGGGTGTTTGGATAAGTGTATACATTGTGGCTGTCGGAAAGGAAGAATGCAAAGATAATGCATGGGTTATCCTATTAGTGCAAGAGTTGTACTAGAGAGAATAGATGTGAGCACAGGTAGTGTTTGCATGAAAGGATGACTGTCTGGTAATTACATCAGCAACTTGTTGATAGTTTGCAAATAGTGTAAACATTCAACATTATTTATATTAGAAACAAAGAACAAATAATTAAACTTTAAAAATGTTGTTCACATTATCATGCATATAATAATATGTATTCTTACCTTTTAAATAATTTAGATACATTACTCAGTAGAACTATTTTATAATAGTATTCTCCTAAAAAGCAGTAAAACTCTTTTCAAACTTCAACAGTAACTACTATAAAGAAGAAAAAGAAAAACTGTTATTTAATGAAAATATATTGCAGAAATCATAATATTATATTTTTCAGAACTAAAAATGAATTTAGAAATACATGACATTTTCAGATTCCCTTTTTTGCTGTTCTCAGATTCTACTTAACTTCACCATACATAGTGACTTTCATGTAGCATCATCATTTAATAGCAGGGTGAAAAAAATTGATTTTACAAAAAAACAGATCACCATAGAGCACCATCATCAATATGTGTAGCTTTGTGTTTTCCTATCTACACTTTTGTTAATTATTTCCTTCATCTACATTAACTCTATTATTGCGTTCAAATACATTTCCCAAAATGTAGACTCCTATTTACATCAGGGACAATATAGACGACAAGTTTATAGAGTATTTTCTTTTTAAAACAATTTTCCGAATGCGATATCAATTAGCGCAAATATTATTCCAAACACTAATTATAAATACAAATATTTTCAAGTTCTGTCTACTTTCTGTTCACATCTTACCAAAACGCCAAATGATGTACATCAAAACTGCGGCTTCATAAATATCAAATATGAATTTGGTAATTCATAAGGCAATCGAGGTTTGAATTCCAAGTGGGCATCATTTCAGTGTGTCCATCCTTTATTACACCTTAAATAAACAGTATAGTGTCCAGATGTTGTAGTAGGTCCATCATGGAAAATAATAGCCACTGCCCGAAAAGCTTTTCCTGAAATAGATATTTTACTTGCATACAAAAAATGTATTTTCGTTTCCCAATTTACTTCCATTTGCTCTACAATGTTGTAGCATTAAAGTGAGATATTATTAAATCTTTCTATATGTGATGTAGACAACATCTCTTATCTACAATGTGAACATCTCATGTCCTGATTAGCTGTTTTTATTAGTTTGTTAAAAGGTACTGATTTATAGTTTGGTATTGTCAAGTATATGAATCGTTCTGTTTGTATTTCACTGGTAGAATTAAATGAACACTCTTCACATTTATGATCCCATCGATAGCTTAGCCCAAAAAAGTGTTCAATTTGTATTCCTTCATGTTCCTATACTCCAAGCATAAGGATTAGAAATTCTTGTGCATCTTGTTGTATATTAAGAGTAAATGACAAAGAACCAGTAAAAATATCCAAAAGAAAGAGGTATGAGTTTTACTTCTGTCAGTTACAAACTGTTGAAATACATGATGCAGTAAAGAACAGAATTTTTTGTCACGATTTCCCATGATTTCATGATGAAGATCTTGCAGATAAAACACAACATTCAGAATCGCATTAGCATAACTGTTGATACCTGAACTATTTTCTAACTGGTATCCTACAATGTCATCATAACGTTCTTTTTTCTTTTTCTTTTCATGTTCACATTTCTCATCATTTGTTTTATTTTTTTGAACCTCAATTGCATCTTTGACATTTTCCCATTTCGGACACACTAGACGTTTCTCATATTTGGGATATTCACCTAAATCAGGAGCATAAAGTCTTCTTAAACTATTGTACTCTCTTACACAATTTTCAGATGCACTAAACCTTTTCTCATCAAAATCTATCAAATACAATCCAGACAATTTTCTTACTCGAGATAATGCAACATATGCCATTCCCTCTTGGAACACTGTACTTTCGATTTTTACAAAAGCAGTGTCTGTACTTAAACCTCGAGATTTATGAATAGTTACTGCATATACTAAAGACTGAAGAAACTGTTTTATGCGAACATACAAATCTTTTAAAAGCAAAAAACTTACAACACAATGCCCAATCTGTCTTATCTCTTTAATCTGATCAAATTTTATAATCAACATTTCTATTCCATCTCTTTTCTAAAATTTTACAAATTCAACAATTTTTCCCATTGCTCCATTTACTAAACCATCTTCTACATTCAAAGGATGCTGTAAAATTACCAGACAGTTTATACACACATGTAAAGTATTTTCGAAGCCTGCAGTTTTAGATAAAAAGGTTTCCAAATAATGCAATTTAGCATCTTGTTTCTCCGTGAGAAGAATAGTCTCACCATGGTGTTCAATATTATCAATAGCTTCAATTTCCTCTATTCTATTTCAAAAGTACTTGATTAAATGTAGAACACTCATGCAGAGTAGGCATTAGGCAAACTATAGACTTCTTTTTTCCAAGCCTATTGTACATTATTTCAGCTGCTGTGTTTCCAGTTGTAAACAAGTTCCTTAGTAGTTGACTTTCTAAAGCTTGTTTACCATGTTTCGTCAAGACACCAATTCTTATATTTTGAAGAATATTTCCATATTCTTCATCACTTGCTTGCCACATATTCTCAATAAGTTCTTTATATTCAAAATGTAACCAGAAGTTTACATTATCAATACTTCCCAGAGACTTCCTAGTGTCTCCATGGACAAGTATTTTAAAAACAGGTTGTCCTTTTACAGGAGTAAGTTGTAGTAGATCTCCAAAAACAATTAAATGTTTTCCTCCAAACTGAACATCGTAATTTGTTTTTAAAATCTGTTGCATTCTCAAGTGTAAAAAGGCAACCATTAAGTTTGAGACCATGCTCACCTTATCAATGATTAGAAGTTTCATTTTCTTCAGTACTCAGGACACTTCAGAACAAGCTTCCCCACATAGCTTCTGATATTCCAATGTATTATCATGTTGAACTGGTAGCATAAGTAATCAATGTAAAGTAATCCTCTTCAATGTTATGTGCTGCTAATCCAGTTGGAGCTGTTACAACATAAGATAAATGTGATTCTGTATTTTTGTGTAGATAACTGGTCAAAACTTTAATTAAGAAACTTTTTCCTGTTCAAGCTTGACCACTGAACTGAATAGGTTTAGATGCTGAACGTTGGCATTCTTTTTTTCATGTAGCAAACCGTGTTTTATCTGTTTTTTTACTTGCAGATATATTTCTTTCTGTTCAATATTTAGTTGTTCTTCTAACTTTTCCAACTGGATAATATCCTGTTGTGCTTGTTGCATTGCAGTTTCTGCCTCATTCATGGCTACTGCTGCTTCATTTTCGGTAATTGGTTGTCCTAGTGGATCTTGACTCAGTGGACCAGAACTTTGACCATCTTGAGAACTTTCTCTAGCTATTTCTGCTGCGATAGTACTTTCCTGTTCAATCTCATCATTTAACATTTGTAGATATATAGGACAAATTGTACATTGAATACTATCTTTACTTGCATTAAAAGAATCTTCATAGCAGTTGAATTCTCCAAGTAAATCCATTTCAGTACGCCAAGGCTTGAACAGTTGCAGAAGTGCAAAATAGAAAAATGCCCTCTTATCTGAACTAAGTATTCTTTGGTTAATAAGATTTCCTTTCGCATGTTTTAACACACATCCGTCACATCCAATTACTGCATATTTGTCTTCTTTTATATTTTCTGTAACTTTACTTTTGAAGCTGTAATGTTGAAGTATTTCATACAGAAATGCGGACTCCTTTTGGGATAGTATGTCTCCAACATATTAGTTTTAACAATATCTGTACATTCTGGTTCATTCTGTGCTGAGTATTCGATTTCTTGTAGAGAATTCAATACTCTATTTCGTGTGGAGGCAAGATCAAGACTTACCCAAATGATTCCTCTTGACATTGAATATAAACTGACTGAACTCAAGCGATCCAAACATTCATAGGATCTAATCTCTCGATGGGAAAGCATTTTCAAGTTGAATGCACACTTTCTTGCTGAGAATTTTTCCTTGTGAAATTTCTTCCCACATTTCTTTCATCTCTGTCTTTTCAGATTTGATTATATATGATGTAACATATCGAGCTAGAGCAATTGAATTATCTGCAACATACTGGATAGCCATGTATGCATTCCACTTTTTCATAATAACTGGATTGTAGTCATTAATGTACTTTGAAGCTCCTGTTCTTTTTAAATTGTATGTATTCTTTGAAGATTTCTGAGTTATTGTATGCCTTACTGCTGACATAAAACTATTTATACTTCCTTTTGAAATTATTGGAGGTGGGAATCCAAAACAACATTTTGTGTAAAAGTTCCCTTTAGACATGTATTTTCGTCTACAGCATTTTCCACATCGATGACTTTGAAACGATAAAACTTGTTGTTGCAAGCTTTTTTCTCCTCCTTCTCTTGGAATGGCACAGGTAACATACTGTTCGATGAAAGACAAAACACTTTTATCAGTAACAGTTCTAAATGTTTGAGCATTGTTGATCCATAATAGCATGTGTATATGAGGAGCACCTCTAACTTGGTACACATTTCTCCAAAAGAAATCTGTTACCTCTCCAAGAGGTGAAATATTTTTATTGCAGATAAATTACATCATAGCTTGAAACCTATGGTTAAAATACCTGCAGACATTTACAGGATCCAAGGAACAGAGCTCTCCAGGTGTCATCAATTCAATATTTTTTACATTTGAATTTGCTTCTTTTAGAAATTCAAGTAAATCATCCCATCCATATTCAGCACAGCTAAGTGTTACCAACCATGTAGGAGTACCTACGTTTCTTAACATTCCTTTAAATTCTCTGTGACATCAATACCAATACTCATTGGTACCAAGTTGACACGCCATCAAATTATTTAACTGAGATTCTAAATGTTCATCTCTTTTTGAACTTTGTCCATGAATTCTTTTGCAGAAACCTGTGGAAGATGAACTCCTGTTTTTAATATGTGGTTCACTGCATGTGAAAGTGCAGACAAATCACTTTCAAACAGAAAATGAAATAGAAATGGAATACACTGTCAAAATCTCGGATCTTCAGAGTACAATCTTGCCGAGGAGTATTCTGAAGCTGTACAGCTCGCTCATCAAATCGTCCACCTTCTCCAGTGAGGAACTGCTGTGGAAAACAACAAGCTTCTAAACTTGTTTCCCATACACTCATGGGAGTTCCCTTTGCTTCCTTCATTTGAAATACTTCAGTACTGTTTCCTATAACGTCTTTTGAATGTAGAGGATGTATAGTGCAATGTTCATATATCTCTTCAGTCCTAGACTGTTTCTATGTGGCCACATACATTTTCAGTTTCATCTTCTAAGCATATTTCCTGTTCATCAACATTTATGTTATTATAAAAAATATTATTCTATATCAGATATAATGTAGCCTTTAGAAGTTTGTTAACCTATACAAACTCTTCCCATATTTTTTGACTCTTTGTTTGTACACCATTAACTAGAATAACTTTGGCTGATTTTTCTCCCTGTCTATACCAACAGTTTCAATATTTTTCTAAAAATCTAAAGGCAAGCACACAGCTCTTCCTTTCAGATCTCTTTGTAAATCTGTTGGAGGCAGCTTACCCATTTAGGCTCCATACGAACTCTAGCCTGAAATGGATGGACAGATTGAATGGACTCATATGCATTCAAATCTGCCAGTTCCGGAGGAATAGCTACCAACTCTAAGTTGTTATGTACAGCTCTAGCTGGTATTTTGTTCTCTTCTAATTTGTTGTAACACTATGTACAAATATGTTGATCAGTAGCCAACTCAAACTGACCTGCTACCAACAAATAAGCACCAAATGGCTGCCACTTAACATTGTTTTCCTTTTCACTTTTTAAATATAAATCAACATTCCTAATGTGACTTCTATAGTGAGATGTCGACAACAAATACAAACATAGTTTGGTTTTTCAGATAAAACTGTTTTAAACTTTGTAATTTCTACTGCAAACTCGTCAATACTAATACCTTCCACATCTTCTTCAACACCTACACTTATCAAGCTCTCAACTTCACTGCACTCCTTCTTTGAACAAAAGAAAGAAAACTGTATATAATCATGACTATTTTTTACGTCTGATACTGAACCGTGCAAAAGAGCTGTGTTCATTTCACTTAAAGATATTGCAGGACTTTTTAGTCTCCTTACTAACATCTGCATTTCTGACTGGTGCACTGGTAACATTCTTAAATGATGGAAAATACTTTGACACACTTTTCCTGAAAGACAAGCCAGAAAATGACCCTGCTAATTAGTATATTTTCTTACTTTACATGGATCTAGTCTTTGTAACATCATAATCTTCTGTTTAAGACTTTGTTTGGGCATATCTTCATAAAAGAATTCGTAATATGTCAATAGATTCCTGAATACTGAAATTACTACTACAATCTCACTTATATACTGGAGCTTGTGTAAGCCTCCCTTGAACTTCTTCAGGTATTACTTGTTCCACATTCCTAGGAATCATCTTTTCTTTTGCAATAGGACAAACATCTTTTATCTCATAGCATCGACCACTAGTATCAACTGCATGAACTAATGTGTTCTATTGAACATAACTTTCTTCATTAAAGAAAGGCTCAATACTAGAAGTATGTTTCCATTCACCAGTGAAACTTTTACAAAAGTTACATCTATTAACAAGCCTTTTTCTTTGGCTTTTCTCCTTCATAAACAGCATTCTTTTAGCCAATGTTTTTATTCTCTTCAATATTAATATAAATAATTTTCTTTTTATTTCAAAAGCTTTTTCTATAACGCTTTCAATCTATTGCTTTTTCTTATAAGCTGCTGATCTTCTTTTACATTTTTTACAATCTTTCAATACATTTTGTAGTACTCTACTTCTATACATTCTCTTCCGTATGTCTTTATATTCTTTTAGCCTTCTTTCAACATGGATTGTTTTCCCATAACATGATGTTCTATGATCATGTCCTTTTTTCCTTTCCTTCCGATTTGTTGTTGAACTTTTCTTTCTCTTTTCAACATTTTAAACATATTTTACTTTCTGTAAAAGTCTTTTAACAAACCCTTCAGTTGTATTATCAGAAGTCTTTTTCTTCAGTGTAACATGTTTCACTTCCTCTAATTTCCTCTTTTCTCTTTCCTTTGAATAGTGCTGTTTTTTTCTTGTCTTCTCTTTTGATCTTTATTTGCCATACTCAATCTTTCTTACCAATAAATGTAAATATCTGAAAAACAAAGAAAAGTTTAAATAGTTTGTTAAATAATGTTATACTTTTAAAATAATTATATATAAAAATTCATGCTAATAAATAAACAAATACTTTTGATGACATTGCAAAACTCTTCGTAACAAATAGATATTTAGAATACCATACTTTAGATATTAACATACCTTTGATAAGAACACACACATTTAAAGAGTAACATGGTTGAGAATACTGTTTTAAATTTGGCTAGTCTCAAGATTCCAAGCAGTTGGTGACAACTGAATCTTCAACAGAAAGGTAAGGTTTTAGACATGTTGACAGAAAAATTAGTCATTACGCTACTTGCTATCACTTTGTGGAAATGTACACTTGAAGTAGGCCGTATAAGTTTACATGTCTACTTGAAATGAAATAATGTAGTCTGTCAAATTTAAATCTGCGTGCTCTTGTAACTGAGGTATGCATCTACTTCTATATCTATTGTCTGATCTCTTATGCATCTAAAGACTGTAGCTTGAAAACCTAGTTGGTTTAGCTACTGGTGGAAAAATCTCTAAGTTCTGCTCTATCATTCAGTTGCACAGACTCTGATGTCCTCTGTATATAGGTGTGATGAAGCAGCCTGTTCAAAAGTCAGGTGCCATGTTTTACAAGCAGAGAGGAATACATAGACTTTTTTCTATAAACATTTAGAGACCATACAGTGTGAAACACAGGTATCCAAAATGCACAGAGTGATGTATTTATGCATTGATAAATTTGGTGAGACTTATAACAGTGATAAGTTAAATATCTGTGTCTAAGAGCACATGCTGTCTACATTTGGGCAAGATTTTTCTAGCAGTAGCCACACCAACCAGGGTCAGATGCATAAAACATCAGACAATGGATATAGAAGTAGACACGTGTCTTTCACAAGATCATAAAGTCCCTTAAACTTCATGGATTGCCATTCTCATTTCAAGGCAACACGTAAATTTAGGCAGCGTACTTCAAGTGTACCTTTACACAGACTCATAGCAAGTAGCCTAATCACTAATTCGTTTGCCAACATGATTTAAACCTCAATTTCTCTTGCAGCTTCAGTTTTCAACAACTACTCAGAATCTTGGTCCTAAACATATTTAAAACAGCAACCCTTCCCATGTCACTGTATACGTCTCACCATGATTCTCAAAGCATGCATGTGTATGTCTGTACCTTTTGCTAGTGTCATCATATATAAAAAAAGCATACAAATAAATGTATACCTGTGTTTTACATGTCTACTATCTTCATAGACATAAAACGTGTGAGAACACATGTACAAGTAGAGGCATACCTCACTCACAAGAACATGAAGTCCCTTAAACTTGACAGACTACACTTCCCACTTCAGGATGACACCTAAATGTGTGCGGGGTACTTTCCACACACTCATTCGAACTAGTCTAATCACTAATCCCTCTGCCAACATGTCTAAAACCTCACTATTGTGCTGCAGCATCACTATTCAGCAACTACTGAGAGTGTTGGGCATAGCCAAATATAAAGCAGCATTCCCTTCCCATGTGTCTGTTGTACCTGTCACCATATTCCTGAAACCATGCATGCATGTGTTTGTACCTATTGCTAGTGCCACCATATATAAAAGAAACATACACATAGATGTATACCTGTGTTTTATAAGTCTAGGATCTTCAAATGCATAACATGTATGTAAATACATGTACAAGTACACACATTGTTGTTATGTTATATTTGTCTTGTATAGCGCACGGCTACTCAAAGAGTGTCCCGGCGCTTTATTGCAAACCTGTACCACAACATAACGGAAAAGAAAAAGCAGAAAAATGAGAAGTCCCTAAACTAACAATCAAGGCTGATATCTAAAGAGTAAAAAGCCAGGTTTTTAGGCCCTTCCTAAACGCCAACAGATTGGAGGTACTGCGCAGTGTCACTGGTAAAATATTCCAAAGCTGCGGAGCCAGCAGTCTGAAAGATCGACCTCCTATACGTGTCCCCTTTTTATGCGAGGGACCACGGCGAGAAACAATGACTCCGACCTCAGGGACCTTGCAGGATGGTAAAAAGCTAGCCTTTTTTGGAGATATTTTGCTCCTGAAGCATGTAGAGCTTTATGGGCCAAGGTCAAGGCCTTAAAGACTATCCGCTTCCGGATGGGCAGCCAATGGAGTGACTGCAGGAGGCCCGAGGTTCTAGCTCGGCCCGGTAATCCAAAGATGGCCCGTGCTGCCGAATTCTGGACCACCTGCAGTCGTTGCAACAGATACTCCGGCAGGCCGAGATAAAGGATATTCGAATAATCCATTCTCGAGCCGATTATAGCCTGAACCGTTATCTTCCTGTGATCCCTCGGGAGCATAGGAAGAAACTTGCGAAGCATCCGGAGGAGGCCGAAACAGGTACCAGTAAGACCAAGAATCTGGGATCTCAGCGTCAGACCATTATCGATCTTAATCCCCAGGTTCTTGGCTAGCTGGGAAGAGCCCGCAGGGGGAAACATATTAGCAGGCCACCATTCCTGCCAATCTGGGTCCGATCTGCAGCCGAAGAAGAGTACCTCCGATTTATCCGAGTTGCACTTGAGGCTGTTAAGCTGGAACCAATTAAAAACAGCCCCAAGGCAACCCCGGATACTCCCTCCGTCAAAATCTGCTCCTTTCCCGCAGGTAAAGAGGAGCTGGGTATCATCGGCATAGGAAACGATCTGGGCCCCGAAAGATTCTGCCAGTGCCGCCAGAGGGGTCATAAAGATGTTAAAGAGAGTCGGGCTCAGCACTGAGCCCTGTGGGACTCCGACACCGAGTGACGGCATCTCGGCGGAACTAGAGGAGGCCCAGATCATTTGTCGATGGCCAGCCAAGAAAGATCGAAACCAGCTGAACACCGTCTCCCTCAGACCGATCTCGTAAAGTCTGGCGAGGAGACCCTCGTGGGGGACGGTGTCAAAGGCCGCCGACAGATCGAGCATCACAAGCATTGCTTTGCCTCCTGAGTCCAGCACCTCCTTAATTGCCTCCGAGACTTCCAGGAGCGCTGTTTCGGTGCTCAAGTTGGTGCGGAAGCCGGATTGGGTGGAATGCAGCAGATCATGGGATTCCAGATAGTCGGAGAGCACCGTATGCGCGTGCTTCTCCAGGATCTTAGCAAAGGCGGGCAGAAGCGAAATAGGCCTGTAATTAGCCAACACCTCCGAGTCCAGGCCAGGCTTTTTAAGCAGAGGGATGATCATCGCCTGCTTCCAGGCCTGAGGGACCACACCCGCACTCAGAGAGCGGTTCAGAATAGGATTCACGATGGGATTAATGACTTCGGCCATCTTTGCCAAGAATTTGGCAGGGCATACGTCAAGAGGTGATCCCGATTTTAAGGCAGGCCATCAGGTCCACGGACGAGGAAACTGAAAGTGGCGGAAAATCTGCCAGAACCGGGTCTGCACTAGCTGTCATTGGAGCCATCCCATATAAAAGAAACACACAAATAGATGTATACCTGTGTTTTATATGTAAAGCATCTTCAAATGCACGATACGTATGAGAATACATGTGCAAGTAGAAACATACCTCAGTCACAAAATGCACTTCCCATTTCAGGCTGACACAGAAAATTATGCAGTGTAATTCAAATGTAGCTTTCCACAGACTTGTACAAAGTAGCCTAATCACTAATCCTTTTACCAGAATCTCTTAAAACTCACTTTTGAGCTACAGCCTCACCATTCTACTACTAATCAGAGTGTCGTGCCTTGCCAAATACAAAGCAGCAACCCCTCACATGTCTCTGTTGTAAGTCTCGCCATATTCCTGAAAAGCATGCATGCATGTGTCTATACCTTTTGCTAGTGCTATTATATATAAAATAAACATAGAAATAGACGTATACCTGTGTTTTATATATCTACTATTTTCAAATGCATAACATGCATGAGAGCGCATGTGCAAGTAGTTATACACCTCAAGACCATGCCGACCTTTAAACTTCACAGACTGGAGACTGCGCCGTCCTGAACCGCAGGGCTCCTGAAGAGGTCCTGATCTATTCCTGGTCATATTTTAATTGTTTTTAAAACTGCTCATTTTGCACTTACTTGTTTTGTTACTGTCTGGGCTCCCTCCTCGTTCTGATGCAAGATTTCCTTGCCCGATTGATGCGGAGGGAGACAGACACCATTTTGGTTTGCATACTTCCGGTTTCCCCAAAAGGAGAAGCCAGGGCACAGTTAGCGGTCTAGAGCTTTTGCTAGCAGCGCTATTTAACACACATGGGGACTGTGCCCATCCGCGTCCGGACAGTGCCCGGCACACGGCAAGCTGGCCGCCTCAGTATAGAGGTTCCTACTCTGTGGGAGCACTACTAAAAATTAGAAAAGGTGAGAGTCATTATCACTGTGCATGTGTTATGTTTCTCTTGGAGAGTGGGCAGGAGTACTTACATCACTCCTGCTTTTCATGTGGCTACTCCATGCCCCTCTGGGCAAGTACATCTATTGCTCACAGAAAGGCAAAATTCAAAAACCTATTGGTTGCCACCGTAGGTAAAACAGAGGGATACATGGGGCTACTGCTCAACGCTCGCTCCCTCATACAACACAGAGTTGAGTTTGCAACACTAATAGAGGACTTGGAACCTGATTGGGTCTTCACTACTGAAACCTGGGATAATTCAGCCTCAGGACCCAACCTAATTGATGCTATCCTGGATAATTATTCTATCCAAAGGGTAGATAGGGTGGGATGCATTTGCGGGGGATTAGCTATTGTTTTTAAATCTCATTTTAAATGCATCAATGAGTCAGGTCTGAATACCCACACATGTGAGGCCACTAACTTCAAACTTATTCTCTCAGCCACTTGCACTTTTGGTGGGCTATTAATCTACACACCCACAGGACCCAGACCACTGTTCCTTCAAGAACGTAAGCAGCTTTTAGAGCCAGTTATAGCAGAGAACTCTTTGACTATCATAGGGCATTTTAACTTTCATCTAGAGGAGAGGTATAACCAAGACTCTAGTGCTCTTGAAGAAATGCTTTCTAGCATTGGTCGACTTTAACTAGAAACAGCCCCAACTCACAAAACAGGACACACTTTGGATGGAATCTGCTCCAAAGACTTAAGAATTACCTTCCAAAATACCATACCAATTTGTTGATCCAGTGCAGTACTGTTTGATTTACTCCCCCCAGCTATAGCTGTGGATTATAGATACCCTCACCCACCTAATAAAAGCTGGAAAGGTATTTCAGCCGACACCTTAACCAACACCCTAAATAATATTCCTTTTATAATTCAAGAGCATTCAAATATTGGGGCGGAGGCCTTTGTGACATGGTTAGAATCCACAGCTAATATACTTGCACCTTTGAAATTGTATCCTCGAAAAAAAAATCGTCCCTCGGCCCCCTGGTATAAT
Source organism: Triturus cristatus (assembly GCF_964204655.1). NCBI lineage: Eukaryota > Metazoa > Chordata > Amphibia > Caudata > Salamandridae > Triturus > Triturus cristatus. The sequence goes on from NC_140588.1 coordinate 520,017,187, forward strand.
GACAAACTCAAAATATTTTAAAAAGCCTGATGTCGCTCTGAGCGAGCCTCGAGATTAGCCGTAGATGAACCTGATAGATCATCATACAAAGCTAGCATTAAGGAATACAAATGTGCATTAGTGGAGGAAAAATCCAAATACTGCACATACAAATTTGAAAACTCATACTCCACAAAAGAGCTATTTATGCTGGTATGACAGCTTTCATCCTCCCAACTCATAGCAGAACCAGAAACCTCGCAAGTATTCTGCGACCAACTGGCCAATTTCTTTCAAACCAAAATCAAGTATATTTATACCTGATTTGATCCACACCTTGGAGCGTCCACCATATCACTGGCATCTTGCAGCCTCACTGAGGGGCACTCTTGGAGCCCTGCACTGAGAATAGAGGTCTTTCTAAATTCCCTGAGCTCTCACCCCTACTTGTTACACAATATCTTTTGAGAACGCATGCTGGTTCAACCATGGAGGCGTGTCCACCAGCAATTCTCCATGTGGCTGTAAACACCATAGCAGAACTGCTCCGTAAACTCATGAATTATATCATCCTATCCGGAATTTATCATCATAGTTGGAAACAAGCCATCGTTAGGCCGCTTGTAAAAAAAAAACTAACTTAGATCCAGGGGATTGTAAGAACTACCATCCCATAGTGGCAGAATGGATGTCTGCTAACTTTCTAAAACTCAATGGGGAAAAAATTAAAGTGATGATATTCGGATCAGGGTCATCTAAATAGAACAGTAACTGTTGGCCTCCATCCTTAGGATGCTGTCCTGCCCCGAGCAAGAAGGCTAAGAACCTTGGAGTTCTGATGGATATTGAACTCAATTTTAAAATCCAAATCACCCATACCATCTCAACATGCTCCTGGCTCAAAAGGATGTTAAAAAAAATACTCTTATCCAATAAACAACTCGAATCCAGGTAGCACTGGCCTTGATAATGTGCAGACTCGACAACTGTAACGCATTATACATAGTCGCCAATAAGAGTATGCAGTGTAAACTGCAGGTGATACAGAACACACTGGCAAGACTTGTTCTGGACATTCCCAGGAAACAATCTGCAAGGAAGGGACTAGAATCCCTGCACTGGCTCCCTACTGAAAAAAACAGATTCATTTCAAATCACTCTGTATGGTTCATAAATCACTGCATTCTCCCTACCCGCCAAGATTAAAGACTATGTTCAATTGGCACTCCCCTAGTAGTCCTTTGCGTTCTTCGCTCCAAAAGCAATTGGTTGTACCAAGAACCAAAAAGAGGAGGTGGGGGACAGAGCATTCTCTGTAGCAGCGAGCAAACTTTGGAACTTCCTCCCCCTTGTCCTTAGGTCTATCCCTCTTCTGCTCCCTTTTAGAAAGGCTCTTAAGACCTGGCTTTTCTCGGTCTAGCATCTAACTGGATTTTCTTTTCCCTCTTCATCTTACTTCTAGACGGCTGGTCTCTAGCACCTTGATGCCTTAGGGTGATTATCGGGTTCTCCAAATTAGAAATCAAATCAAATCAAATCAGACTGCACTTCCGATTTGAAGCTGACACAATTTTGCAGGGTATTTCAAGTATACCTTTCCACAGACTCAAACAAAGTAGCCCAATCACTAATCCCTCCACCAACTTGTCTTAAACCTAACGTTTGTGATGCAGCTTCACCATTCTAATACTACTCAAGGTGTTGGGCCTACCCAAATATAAAGCAACAACTCTTCACATGTCTCGGTTGTAAGTCTCACCATATTCCTGAAAGCATGCATGCATATGTCTGTACGTTTTGCTAGGGCCATCATATATAAAACAAACATACAAATAGACGTATAGCTGTTCTTTATATGTCTAGTATCTTCAGCTGCATAACACATATCAGACTACCTTTATAAGTAGAGACATTCCTCACTCACAAGAGCATCCAGACCTTAAAACTTCACAGACTGCACTTCCCATTTCAAGCAGACACCGAAGATGATGTGGTGTATTTCAAGTGTACCTTTCCACAGACTCATACAAAGTACCTAATCACTAACCCCCCTGCCGACATGTCTTAAACCTCACTTTTCTGCTGCAGCTTCACCATTCTACTACTACTCAGAGCGTTAGGCCTACCCAAATATAAAGCAGCAATCCCTCATATGTATCTCTTGTATGTCTCACCATATTCCTGAAAGCATATTTGCATGACTCTGCATCTTTTCCTAGTCTCATCATATGTTAAAAAAAAACTATAGAATTAGACGTATACCTGTGTTTTATATGTCCAGCATATTCAGATGCATAACACGTATAAGAATACATGTGCAAGTAGAGAAATACCTCAGTCACAAGACCATGCAGACCTTAAAACTTCCCATTTCAAGCAAATACCTAAAAATGTGCAATATATTTCAAGTGTACCTTTCCACAGTCTCGTTCAAAGTAGCCTAATCAGTAATCCATCTACCATCATGTCTTAAACCTCACGTTTGAGCTGCAGGTTCACTATTCTGAAACTACTTAGGGTGTGGGGTCTAGCCAAATGTAAAGCAGCAGCCCTTTGTATGTGTTTGTTGTAAGTCCCACCATATTCCTGAAAGTATGTATGCATGTGTCTGCACCTTTTCCTAGTGGATCATATATATTCACACAAATAGACATATACCTGTGATTTATATGTACAGCATCTTCAAATGCATGACACATATAAGAATACATGTGCAAATAGAGACATACCAATCACAAGACCATGCAGACCTTACAACTTCACAGAATGCACTTCTCATTTCAGGCTGACACCAAAATTTATGCGGCATATTTCATGTGTACCTTTCCACAGACTCATTCAAAGTACCTAATCACTAATCCCTGTGTCAACATGTCTTAAACCTCACTTTTTTGCTTCAGCTTCACTATTCTGCGACTACTCAAGGTGTTGGAACTAGCCAAATATAAAGCAGTAACCCTATGCATGTCTCCGTTGTATGTCTCACCATATTCCTTAAAGCAAGCTCTCATGTGTCTGCACCTTTTCCCAGTACTATTATACATAAAAGAAACATACAAATAGATGTATACCTGTGTTTTATATGTCTAGATCTCCAGATGCATAACACAAATAAGATTACATATTGAATTAGAGACATACTGCAGTCACAAGACAATACAGACCTTAAAACTTGACAGACTGCACTTTCCATTTCAAAGAGACACCTAAAATGATGCAGCATACTTCAACTATATCTTTCCATAGACTCATGCAAACTACCATAGTCACTAATCCGTGTACCAATGTACACACATTATTATGCACAAAGTATTTCAATCATCATTTCACTACAATAAAACAAACTACAATTCACATCTGTACATTTCATAACATATTTCAAACATTACAGTACTCAAATAATTTCAAAAGTTTGAAAATAAAGCTTTTCAAATCTAAAAATATCACTACAAAGAGTAAAACACTACTACATAATACATAATACACCTCACAAATATATAACTCAACTTTCAAATAGTATTGCAGAATATGAAATATCAGAAACTCATAATAGATTTTCTTTTTCACACAATAAATGTAATGCACCACTCTCAACAACGTAAAACCAGTAATGGCAAACTTTCCCTCTCTTTCTCCACACAAATAAATGTAAGTAACAAATCACATTGCTTCCTACATTATTTCAAATTGTGAAACACATTTCGATTGGTTAGACATTTTAACCCTTTCCAACTGTCTTCTAAAAGTGCCCAAACTGGTTCTGTAATTTTCTGGAGTTGTGACTCCACCATGGTGCCGCAGTGTAGCGTCGCGATGGAGCCGCGATCCCTGATAAGAGTTCCAAAACCTATTTCCAATAATACTAGTTTTATTTTTTAACAACACACTACTTCTAAGCATACCAATGTTTTGGAAAAACTTAATTTAGTAGAATATCACTTTTATATGTTATCATTTCACATTTTTAATTCACAGTTAAGTTTCAACCCTTCCCCCACTCTGCTTAATCCCAGTTTCCACAGTAACAGTTTCTGCAACATTCAACTGTGATGGCAGGTCACAAGTTCACCATATTTTCAAGCTCAGCACAGTAGCTTACAAATGCAAATAGCAGGTGTGCTTGACTCTTGCAAAATATTACCTTATCGTATCTACTGCACCTTTCAAACATTTTTTAATAACCAATAGGAAACATGCTTCTCCAGGAAAGTAACATGCATCCTATTTTTGAGCGCACAGTGTTAATGAACAGCTGATCACTTCTAGACTTTTTCAAAAACAGCATCTTTTCCTCCATTTTTGATACCTCTCATTCAACCAACTGACTACCTAAGCTACAGATATATTTGTATTCCTTCCAGCCATCCCTTCAAGATGCTTACAGTATAGATTGTAGGGCACAGCTATGTTTTAGGTGCAAAAGGCATGCTGAACACAGAGGTATTGACAAAGACCTGGGTTTGCAAAATGTGGATATTAAATGGATTGCACAGATAGGATTAAAGTGGCACCAGTTGATGCCTTTGGTTAAAACCTTTTTGCATTTTGAACAGCCTAACCTCATGATTGTGCAGTGTGCTGGCAATGACCTAGGCACATTGACTGGAGTAGGACTGGAAATACTCCCGAAGGATACCTTTGCACAATTGATGTTGCTTTTGCCTCAAACTGTCTTTGTATTTTCTATTATATGTCAAAGACAGAAATGGAAGTGGTCAAATCAATTCTGTCCACAGATTGAGAAAGCTAGAAAGAACATCAATAAAGCTGTTTCTGCTTACCTCAGAGACCATACAATGGGTGCCATCTGTAACAACAAACTATGTTTTGATATGGATGACATCTACAGAAGTGATGGAGCTCACTTCACAGAACAAGGGAAAAGGGTCTTTCTCAACAACCTTAAGCTGTGCATCCGCACTTACATGTAGCGTCAACAAACTCATAATGAAAACAAGTGCTCTTTTTAGAGCCACCCTATAATCCAACAGTGAATCTTATTTACTTTTTAACATACATACTCTTTTTAAATATATTCCGGGGATTGCAAACCCGTCTCAAATTCATAAAACCAAAGCACAAATTCAATGTACTACAACACAATACATGTTTCTACTTTATTTTTAATTGTAATTTTTTTATAATATTACTTACTCTATCAAATTTAATGTAACTATTATCATAAATCTGACTCACTCTGTGAAAAAGTTCACAAATGCAACACTACTTTCTGAATTATATGATATTAAATTATGTATTTAAAGGGGATCAGTGATTCCACTGCGATGTTACACTGGGGGGCCGTGGTGGGTTCGCAACTCCTATCACGAGAGAAAAAAAAATGCCCCCAATTTCCATTACCTGATGTCAATCAGGGGACCCCATCACCCGGGGCCTGGCCATTCTTTATTAAAAATAATGCCCTCCTCCCGGGCAAATTTTGCTCTGGGGACCCCATCCCCTGGGGCTTGGCCAATCCTTTATTTTTTCTGTTTTTTAAAAAACGTAATGGGGTCAAATACCCCCATCCCAGGCCGATTTTGGCCCCGAGGACCCCATCCCTTGGGGCCCGATAAAACATTATTTATGGAATGGAGGTCACGTGGCCACCCTTCCCTGGGCCACTTTTCACTCCAGGGACCCCATCCCTCAGGGCCAGCTCAGCCTTTCTTTATTCATACATTTTGGAGGGGGGCTGCCTGGCCCCCCTCCTCTGCCCAATTATGGCCCCGAGAATGCATTCCCGGGTCCGGCCTTGTCTTTTTTATTTTTGAATGGAAGGGGGCAGAGTGGCCCCCTCCTGGGCCCTTTGTAGCCCTGAGGACCCCATCCCCCAGGACATGCCCCCACTGTTGGGGACTGCAGGGGGACGCCATTGCCACAGCAGTCCCTGCCATTTCCCTGCATCCTGCAGGAGCCGGCTTTGCTTTTGGGCAAAGGAAACTGCTAACATGAAGCTCCCTTTGCCCAAAAGCAATTCTGCTTCGCCTCATGGAAGCAAGAGCAGTTTTCCTGCTCTCACTTTCATGAAGTGAAGTAGAAGTTTGCTTTGGCAGGGCAGGAGCAGTGCTCCCGCCCTGCTATAGCAAACTGCAATGTCCCAGGAGTGGGCACCCTGGGACAATGCTGGTGCTGGCCCTGGGGGGGGGGGGTGCCTTTCCCAAGGCCATGGTCCGCTCCACAAGGGGGGCTGGGCAGCCCCCTTCTAACATATGTTGAAAGCCCCGGGGAGATGGTGGTCCCAGGGGCCAGGGGTCTGCAACTGACCCTCGTATTTGCATATTCATTGCTCTGGGGAGCAGGTGGTCCCCAGGGCAGAGTTGGAGAGGCAGGAGCCCCCACACCTTTTTAATTTTAAAAGCCCCAGGGAGGTGCCGGTCCCCGGCACTGTGAGGGGGCATGAGGTGGACTATACACGAATCCCGCTGTAAATTTAGAAAAACAAATGCTTCTTTTGGCCTTTGGTGTCCCTGAGCAGGACTAGGGGGTAAGGGTGTTCCTACCCTGTCCCATTTTCTTATTTTATATAATTTTTTTCAACTTTTTTCTTGCGACTTGGTTCAACCAAGTCACAAGATGGCTGCCAACACTTCGAACTAGGAAGTCAGAGTCAAAGCTTATGCTCGGGAGGGTTCGCAGATCCACAGCAGTCACCAGATTCTAATATTTTTTTATGTATAATTTTCTCAGGAACTACTGCACAGATTTACACAATTCAAAAAAAAGTCGCTTTCTGAACCAAGACTTACCTTTTTTCCTAATTTGGTGTAATTCCGGACTGTAGCCTTGTCTAAAGTTTCCTATGGAAATTAACATTGAGAAAACACATTTTGGGACCCCCATATTTTCTCAGTCCCCTCTTGACAAATCTACCCGTAACTTTCAAGACAGGAGCTGACTTGAGCTGGCCACTAGTTTTAAAAATGTTGTCAAAGATATTGGCAAAAGAAAAAAAATGACTTTTGAATTGAAACAAGGCCCTAACTGTAACTACCTACTGGCAAGTAGGTGATATATATACATCGATGAAGGCAGCAACGCCGAAATGCATCTGTTGGTGTGGGGGAGATTTTCGCACAAATAAACCACATGCAAAAGAATTCCTGTGAGTGCTGTCCTTGTTTTGGATTGACCTGAATTGCTCACCGTTGTGACAACATATATATGTATTACCTACTGGCGGTCGCCAGTAGGTAGTTACAGTTAGGACCTATTTTCCATAGGAAATTCGCAACATTCCATTCCCAATAACTTTGGCGTCGATAGACGCATCTTCGCAAAATTTTCAAAACGTATGGCCCGCTCCGGTTCGCTCCTATCTTGAAAGTTTCGGGGTGATTTGTCAAGCAGGGGCCGAGAAAAAGGGGGTCCCAAAACGTATTTTCCCCTGCAATTTCCCATAGGAAACTTTAGACACGGCTACAGCCTGAACTGCTGAACGGAACTACACTAAATTTGGCAAAAAGGTAGATCTTGGTTCAGAAAGAACCCTTTTTGTTAAATAGTGTAAATCTGTTCAGTAGTTCCTGAGAATTTGAAAATGAAATAAGTTTAGATATCTATGGCTACGCAGGATCCGCGCACCCTCCCGATCACGAGCTTTATACTAATTGGCTCTCAACACTCCAAACCAGGAAGTGTTGGCAGCTGTCTTGTGCCTCGGTAGAATCGAGACACAAGAAATCAGTGAAACAAGTGCGCAAAACGCAAAAAGGGGGCAGGGTAGGAACACCCTGACCCCCTAGGCCTAGGTGTAACAAGGGGTGTGGCCTCACATCACCTCTCTGCAATGCAGCTCGCTGGTGCATACTGGAGGTACATGGTGGGCTAGTTGGCCCCCAAGGACCCTCAGGATTGAAGAGGAATTAATTCCCCAACTTAAAACGCGCAACAGGGCATGTTTGCAGACATGTCATCTCAGGCCCCGTCCCCTTCATTCAACATTGTGCAAACGTGCCACCTGGCAAGTTGTAAGTTGGGGAATTAATTCACCTTCAATACTGAGGGTCCCTGAGGGCTAAAAAGCCCACCAGGTACCTCCAGTATGCGCCAGGGAGCTGCGTTGCAGAGAGGTGTTCAGAGGCCAGGCCCCTTTTTACACCTTTCTGCAATGCAGCTCTGTGGTGCTTACTGAAGGTACCTAGTGGGCTAGTTGGAGCCTAGGGACCCTCAAGGATTCAAGGGGACTTAATATCCCATCTTAAAAAGGACACAGGGTGTGTTTACACAGTGGTGAAGGGAGGGGAGGGGGCCTGAGGTGACATGTGCAAACACGCCCTGTGGTGTGTTTTAAGTTGGGAAAATAATTCCCCTTTAATCCTGAGGGCCTCCAGGGGCCAACTAGCCCATCAGGTGTTTCCAGTAAGTGCCACTGCGCTGCGTTGCATCGAGGTAGTCCAGGCCGTGCCCCTTTTTACACCTCCCTGCAACGGCACTTACTGGAGGTACCTAGTGGGCTAGTTTGACCCTAGGGACTCTCAGGATTCAAGGGGACTTTATCTCCCAAATTAAAATGGCCACAGGGCGTGTTTGCACACATGTCACCTCAGGCCCCCCTCTCTTCATCAATGTGCAAACGCGCCCTGTGGTGCATTTTAAGAGGTAGTTTTAATCCCCCTGCCCTATTATGTACTAGGGTCTTACCGAGGAGGGCATGGCAATCACAGGGGTACCGTAATGCATAGTGTTCCCTAGTGTTTGTAGGTGTTTTCACTGTATTCTAAGTGTCTTTTAACATAGCACTAGCTGTAGGACTAGTTAGTCAGACTCAGTTACCACCAGTACCCATCTGAAAAAGTTGAGGGTACGGGATGATTTTGCAACAAAGCTTCTTTCTGATACTCTGTTTGTTCTTTCTTCATGTTTTCCTTCTTCCTGCACTTTCCTTCGTCTTTGAGGACTTCTGTTTTCTTTCCATGCGTTTTTTCTTCTTTCTTCACATGTCGTACCTCTGTAGGCATAGTTTGAAACTATCATTTAAAAAACCTTTGAAATTCACTGAAAAAACCTTAGGTTTCAGGCACGTTATGGTTAGGAATTAGCATTTAAAAAACCTTAGAAATTCATGTCATTTGAGATGTCATGAGTGATGTCATGAGTGATATCACTGACCATGTCATGAGTGATGTAATATGTGAAACATCAGCAGTGCATTGCGGGCGCGCAAGTTATAGTTAGCTGAACTAAATATAACGGGGGAATTTCTAGGGTTTTGTATGAGTGAAATGTCCAGCTAACTATAACGCCCCTGAAACCTATGGTTTTTCCAGTTAAAATATATATATAGGGATGGTTTGCGAGCTCTACGATACTATCTGTTTAGAAGAGGGGCTCAATATTCTGATCATACCAAGATGTTAGTCAATATGGTAGAAATGTGTTTGTTGAACAATATTTTCATGTTTCAAAATACTATGTTTCAACAGTTGCAAGGAGTTGCCATGGGAGCCAGCTTTTCCCCCAGCTATGCATGCTTACACATGGGCTGGTGGGAGGAGCTGGTTCTCATGGATAAATATTTTGAAATTCTAAACAACCATGTGAAGTGTTGGTGGAGATTTATTGATGACCTTTTCTTGGTATGACATGGCACAGAAGATGAAGCATTGAAATTTATTGAATCCATTAACATCAATGATTTGAATCTCAGTTTCACCGCAAATATCAGCAAAACTAATGTGTTTTTTCTAGATGTAGAGCTTATTGTCAATCAGGGCAAACTGGACACCAAATTACATAGGAAACCCACGGCAGGAAATGCCATCCTTTACGCAAGTAGTGCACACCCAAAGCACTTAGTGCAAAGCATTCCATATGGGGAGTTACTGTGTATCAAACGCATATGCAGTAACAACAAAGACCTAGAATTAGCACAATTGGAATGCTTAACTAGATTTAAAGAAAGAGGCTACAGCAAGAAATGTCTTGTCAAAGCATTAAACAAAAGCAATCTTAAATCAAGGGAAAACCTGTTAAAACAAAAACCGCAAGAAACTGAGCTAGCTGTGCCACCTAGTAATTTTAGATTTATTTTAGAATTCAATCAGCAAGAGTCATCAGTACACAAGATCATCAACACAAAAATTGGTATCTGATCAAACAGGACCCAATAATAGGCAACACAGTTCCCAAAAGACTTTCCATAACATATAGGAGAAACACTTCAATGAAGGATACCATGGTGGACAATGACCCCTGTGGCCCTCCAGCTAAGGGATCATGGTTAACTCAAAGATTAGGATTTTACAGGTGTAAAATATGTAAGGCTTGTCAGTTTGGAGTGTCAACCACCGAATATTCGACCCCCTTTGGAGGACCGAATAGACAAATCACTAAGGCCCTAAATTGCAAAACCGCCCATGTGGTATATGTACTGGAGTGTCCCTGCAAACTGAGATATATTGGAAGTACCATCTTGCAAGGACACAAACGAATACTCCAGCACATACGGGCCATTAAACATCATGATCAGGCTTATCCAGTGGCACGCCACTTTCATGAACGACATGACAGTGATCCAAAGGATCTCAAATATTTCCTATTGGATTCAGTCCCGAGAAACAAAAGAGGAGGGAATAGGGAAAAGACCCTTCGTATCCTGGAAATGAATTACATTCTAAACCTGGATACTAAACAGCCCAATGGATTAAACAGTTCAGAAGAACTACATGCCAGTCTATAATAATTATGGCCCGTCAGCATTATTACCAAATGAATTTTGATTACATCTTTTGAAGTATATTTTGAATGTATAATATGAGACCAAAATAACAACACAAAGAAAACTGAGGTAAATTTTAAAATAAATTTTCTCCAACAACTCATAGGTGACTTAAACACGTGAAAATTAATTGGAAGTTCTTGTAATTCTAAAGACCAGCTAGCTTGCCAAAACCCTCCCCTCTATTTCAAATTTTAATCACCATTTTTCTATTTTAGGCACTCAGCACTTTTTTAACAAACACTTAATGTTGCACATAAATGAGGGATACATAAAAAATAAAAAATAAATAAAGAGTTCAGTATGTGAAGACATAGGATATAACTTAGACTTTAGTTTCAGACCCTGGTTAGATCATCAATTTATTGAATAACGAACATTTCCCAGATGAACTGCTATTAGAACACACAAAAAATTAGGCAGTTAGGTGAGGTTAAACAATAATAACAAAAAACTAAAATACGATCAGCTTATATTCTATACAAATACTATTATAGTAAGGATGAGAGCATTCGGGCAATAACAATGACCATGGATTTATCCTTTTATATAGATTTTACGTATTTATTTATTTATATGGCTTTTTAGATATTGTAATATGTTTAACCACCATGTATGACACTGTTTTGACTACTTTTATGGTTGTATTTAAACAGGTATTGTCAAGTTTTTGTACATAAGTATTCAATTATTTATTTATTTATTTATCTATTTATTTAATTGCAAATTTGTACATAGTGGCATGCACTTTGAAGTAGCAAAATTAACAATTTGAAACCAAGTCCTAATCTATTAAGTCCAATGTTCAAAACAACCAATATCAGTCCTGTGTCGGTGACTACTACGTGTCTTTAATTTTGGCACTGATGTCTTTAAGATTTAACCACGTGGTTTTCACATTCACAGCACAACCACGAAATAAATAAAGACAAGGGATAAGTAAAAAAGAAAAAAAGAGAGGAAAAAAAAGTGTAACCTACAAAAAGCAATTCTAATGGTTGATGCGGGTCATGTGATCAAGTCCCCAGGGAGGGACGAAACGCGTAATGGCTGCCGTTCTGTTTGCGAGATGTATTGAATAAACCGAGCGGAATTTTAAGGATTACGTGGTCTGTGCTCTTTTTATCCACTAACTGAGGGAGAGGAGAAGTGGTGGAAGAGTGTAAAGGCGATATATATATATATTATCTACTGGCGGTCGCCAGTAGATAGTTATAGTTAGGACCGTGTTTCCATAGGAAATCTGCATCATCCTATTTGGAATAACTTTGGCGCCGGTTGACGAATCCTTGCAAAATAGGTGGGGCGCTCCGTTCCGCTCCTACCCTGAAAGTCTCGGGGGGATTCGTCAAGCGGGGGCTGAGAAAAAAGGGGGGTCCCAAAACGCGTTTTCCCCATGCAATTTACCATAGGGACCTTTAGTCCAAGGTACAGCCCGAACGGCTGAACAGAATTACTTGAAATTTGGCAGAGAGGTAGTCCTCAGCTCAGGGATGTGCCTTTTGCATATATGGAGTCAATCTGTTCAGTAGGTCCTGAGAAAATCAAAAGTAAAATCATATATATATGTGGGCGGAGCCTAACCACACATCTCATCCTGAGATCTGATTGGCTGTCAGCACTTCATCCAAGAAGTGTTGGCAGCCATCTTGGGACCAATATACATGATAGCACATCATTAAAAAGCATTGCAGTTAATATAAGGTTTTAAGACTTTAGTTACGTTATAAATTATTTGTTGATGGTACCATTCTCATTTTAGGAATTGTGGTATGTTCTAAGGTGATTTCACCATGTGAAAAAGCCTTCTGCTGGGATATCATGATTGAGAGAAAAATGTTTTCTCATGCTTTTCCCACAGAGGTTTGAAAGGTGATCTATAAGCTAAACTGAGAGCTTATTTTCTGTAAATTCACATTATCTTTCTCAGTCATGTGAGAATGAAGTCTGACATTCTCAGTAAAACATGTACATCCAACAAGGGCAGAGACTGCCAGTTGATTCCTTTGTGTTCTACTGCAGCTTCCCAGAGTGTTGCAAAGAACAACTAGAGCGCTAACAGTCCTACTTATGATAAACGTATGGCACACCTGAAGCCATCTTGCTTGGATTAAAGTGGTAACTCTTAAAATATTTAATTTAAAAAGGAACAAAATGAGGGGGTTCATTTTTCCATAAAAAGTATGATTAGTGCTGCAGAAAGAAAAATTAGGGCACATTTTGAGTGTCTTCTCAAATCCTCTTCTATTTCATTAAAAAATTCTGACATGCAGACTGAAACATGCACTTTCAATACCAGCAGCAGTTTTCCCTGGTGAGCAGTAGCTTTACTACAGTGATCTAATGAGCAAAAAGAGTGCTAACATTCTGAATTTATGGGAATTGTGTGACACATCTGAATGCCTTCTTGATGGAATCAAAGTAAAAAACTGAAAGTATTTCCTACTGAGGAGACTGCAGTAAATGAGGAAATTAGGAAACTTCATAACAAATAAGTCTCCCAAGATGGCCACCAGAGACAAAAGAGCCCAAATGTAGCCCAAATATCACCGAGATGTAGCCCAAGTATAGCCCAATCACAGAATGTCCCAGAGTGTTCTTAAAAACAACTAGAGCGCTTACTGTCTTCATTATGACACAAGTATGGCACACCTGAAGCCATCTTGATTGGAATAAACTGGTAACACTTAAAACATTTAATTTAAAAAGGAACACAATGAGGGGGTTCATTTTGCCATAGAAATTATGATTAATGCTGAAGAAAGAAAATGAGGGCACATTTTGAGTGACTTCTCAAATCCTCTTCTATTTCATTAAAAAATTCTGACATGCAGACTGAAACATGCACTTTTAATACCAGGAGCAGTTTTCCCTGGTGAGCAGTAGCTTTACTACAGTTATCTAATGAGCAAACAGAGTGCTAACATTCAGAATTTATGGCAAATGTGTGACATATCTGAATACCTTCATGATGGAATCAAAGTAAAAAACTGAAAGCATTTCCTACTGAGGAGACTGCAGTACATGAGGAATTTAGGAAACTTCATAACAAATAAATCTCCCAAGATGGCCACCGGAGACAAAAGAGCCCAAATGTAGCCCAAAATCACCCAGATGTAGCCCAAATATAGCCCAATGACAGAAGTGTGCAAAACACTTATTATTTTGTGTTTTTGCAGTGTTATATAGTGCAGACTTGTCAGGTATTGGAGTGCTTTACATGAGCATTGGTTACATCACACAAGAACAAATTCATTTTGGTTGTAGACATGGGGAGACTAAGTGATTTGACCAGAAACACAGAATGTCGAGCTGAAGCAGAAACTCCAACCTGGTTCCCCAGTTGCAAAGTCTGCAGTTCTGGAAGTAACACCACATCCTCTCCCCTAAGTGCAACATTTAATCAAGTGGTCAACTGGATAAAAAAATATAAAGATAACAAATAATTTAAAAGTGCTTTGTCGCTATTTGAAAAACTCAGAAAATATGTCCTTATTTTAGTCTTTTAGAGCACTAACCATAATTTTGATGCCAATAAGACCCTCTCATATATGTAATTTCTAAAGGAAATGCTCTAGGTATTACAGTTTTGATTACATCAAGATGACGTCAGGCGTTTCACACTTTTGTAATAAATATAGAATGTTAGCAATCTAGTTGTTCATTAGGATACTGTTGAGAGGCAGAGGCCAGGGGCACGGACTCTGAAAATTGAAGGCAGGTAGGAGGGTGCAAAGTCAACAATTTAACCACACTGAGCAGGCAGGAAGGGCTGTGGCAGCACAACAGACTATGGAGGGCAGTGGAAAGGGGGGCAGGGGCAACAAACCAACAATACAGGACTTGCAAGAGAGGCTGTGGCAATGTAATAGACCATTGTGGGCAGAAGGAAGAGGCAATGGTAGTACAACCATACATGCCAAAAGACCCGATTCAGCCAGGAAACATCCAATGTTTTTAAGCTCAAATGGGCTTTATTTGATCTGTCTCCTGTCTACAATCTCCTCTTTTTCAATGTAATTCAAAGGGGAAAATCAATATCCCAGTTCTTTTTCAAAATCTCCCTCTTACCAAGTTCAAAGTGTTCGCAAGTATGGTACATTGGATCATGGAAGGAAATGGGGTAGGGACATGGACTTGGATAACAGAGGACAGGAGGGACATGGAGAGGTGCACCAAACTGACCCTGCAGGGCAGGCATCAGGGTTTGCAGCAGCACAATACACCACACAGGGCATGCGGGACGGGAGTGCAGCACAACAATCCATAGAAAGCAAGAGGGAGGGGACAGGACCATGCACATGGACAACAGAGAACAGAGGGGCAAGAGGCAATGGTAGCTAGCTGACCATAATGGACAGATAGGAGAGAAAGCTGCAGCATAACAGACCATAAAGGGCAGGAGGGACGGATCAGGGGCATTACAATGGAACAGACAAGCCAGGAGGGAGGGAGTAGGGGTCTGCACATGTAAACAGAGGGCTGGGGGCAAGGGGGCAGGGCAGGAGCAGCAAGATAGCCATGGAGGTCAGGCAGGATGGGCACTAGAAGCAAGACACACCATGAAGAGCAACAGTGAGATTGTGATGACATACACACAGACCATGGAGGGAAGGTGGGAGGGGGTCAGGGGCAGCTAACTGACCACACAGGGAAGGTGGGAGGGGCCATGGCAGCACAGAAGACCATGCATGGCAAGTGGGAGGGTTAGTGGCAGCACAATGGCTATGATGGG
The DNA here is from genome assembly GCF_964204655.1 of Triturus cristatus. Taxonomy (NCBI): domain Eukaryota; kingdom Metazoa; phylum Chordata; class Amphibia; order Caudata; family Salamandridae; genus Triturus; species Triturus cristatus. The sequence continues at coordinate 520,032,621 of NC_140588.1, forward strand.
CAAGAAGGAGGGTGCAGGGGCATGCACAAAGGACGATGGAGGATAGAAGGGAGGGTCAGGACCTGTGCACAGACAAGAAAGTTCAGGGGAAGGGGCCTCACAACAGCCCGCACGGGGCAGGCAGGAGGAGCAGTTGCAGCACAACAGACCAGGGAGGGCAGAAGGGTGTGGCAGTACAATGGACCATGTAGGACAGGAGGAAGAGGATAGGGGCATGGCATGTGGACAGGCAGGGTGGAGGTGGCAGGGAAAGGTTACAGTCATCTGACAATGCTAGGCAGGTGGGAGGGGAGTGGCAGCTCAACAGAACACTCATAGTAGATAGGAGTGGCAGGTCCATGGAACATGGTGGGCAAAAAGGATGGAGCATGGGCATGCACAAAGACATCGGAGGGCAGGGGGAAGGAGAATAGGGGCAGCAAGCTAAGCACAGAGTTTAAGCAGGAGGTCAATGATGGGGCATAGAATTGGGCAATGGAGGGCAGGAGGAGTGGACTGGTACATCATACTAAATTGAGGGCAGTGGCAGCACATCAGACCATGCATGGCAGGAGGGAGGAGGCTAGTCCATGGATTCACACAACAGAGGATAGGGAGGAGGGGAATGGGGCAGCAAGCTAACTGTTCAGAGAAGGCGGGTATTAGGAACTTTATTGTTTTTAAAACGTGTGTCTGTGCAAACTACTTAAAATATGAACAAGTATGCAGCAGAATCTCACTTTTATTCAGAAAGAAGAGGACGTTTGTGACTGTGACTCCAGGCTCACTTGGCAGAAACACCCCCTGACACTCCACCCCCTATCTCAAAATGTAATGCCCGTGAAAAGGGTAGGTGAACACAGTGTTATATAGAACATAGTCCTGAGAGCACGATTGAAAATGAAAACTAGATATAGTGTATGGTATAAACTATGCACCAAAAAGTGTGATATAAGATGAACCGGGCATGAAATATAATATGCAATACATTGTGCACAATGACAGATTCATTGGAGAGCGCGAGATAGCACAGGCACTAGCGCGTGCTATGAGATATGCGCCTTGGAGTGTAATATGCACAGGGCAGTGTTGTGTAACCTAGCTAGTCTCTAAAGTTGTAATATAAAATATGTGCTGGGGAGTGTAACGTTGCATATGCACTGTGACAAAGATATGGATCCCGGATTGTAATATGTATGGCATAGCACTGTGCGTTATAACATAGGCATCGAGGAAGGCACGTTAGATGGGGCAATATAACCCGTGCGAAGACAAGTGTGGCATGACATATTCACGGGGTGGTGTTATAGTGCACATGGGCTAGAGAGTGTCATAGCATATGCACTAGCTAGTGGAATACAACACAGAGGTGTGTGGCACTCAGCAGGCAATGGTGGGTGTAACACAGCATTGGGCTCTGCCAGGAGCGCGCTGTGACTCTCAAGTGATGTTCGTCCCCTTTCCAGAGAGTAAAATAAAAAGTATTACACATCCGGCAGTGGATGTGTGTTTTATTAACCGTGAGGGGGGTTTCTTGCATAGTTTTGGTCGAATTTTTGTCAAATCCCCTTTGAATGGCTTGGTGTGCATGTGTATTAAATGTGCCCGTCAATAGCTACCCATGTTTGTATAAATAAACGACAAGGGTGTCTACCGGGATTAGGCACGGTAGGGCATCACACATGTCAGAGCTTCACTAGTGGTGTAAATACATTCCACGTGGATTCATTGTATGCATAGTCGCCTTTTAATGAATATCACGCAAATCGTCATGGTGATAGGTACGTACAGTTTGTCCAGCATGTCCTAGGTGTGTTTATAAATAAATATTTTTTTAAAATAATAAAAAACAGTGGCTGGCCCTTGGGATTGGGGTCAAAAAAATATAATTAGGAGACAGGCCCTGGGGGATGGGGTCATCAGGGCCAATAAATTAGAATAAGAAGGGGAACCACACAGCCCCCCTTCTTAAAAAATTAAAATAAATAAAAGACTGGCATCGTGCCGGAGGCCAAGCCCCCTCCTTGCAGCACTCTGCAAACGTGCCCCCTGGCGAGTTGTAAGTTGGGGAATTAATTCCTCTTCAATACTGAGGGTCCCTGAGGGCCAACTAGCCCAACAGGCATCTCCAGTATGTGCCAGGGAGCTGCGCTGCAGACATGTGTTCTGAGGCCAAGCCCCTTTTTACACCTCTCTGCAACGCAGCTCTGTGGCGCTTACTGGAGGTACCTAGTGGTCTAGTTTGACCCTAGGGACCCTTAGGATTCAAGGGGACTTAATTTCTCAACTTAGAACAGCCACAGGGCGCGTTTACACAGTGGTGAAGGGAGGGGACGGGGCCTGAGGTGACGTGTGCAAACACTCACTATGGCACGTTTTTAAATTGGGGATATAATTTCCCTTCAATACTGAGGGCCCCTGGGGGCTAACTAGCCCACCAAGTGCTTCCAGTAAGCGCCCCTGAGCTGCATTGCAGAGAGGTGGTCCAGGCTGTGCCACTTTTTACACCTCTCTGCAACGCAGCTCTGTGGCACTTACTGGAGGTACCTAGTGGGCTAGTTGGACCCTAGGGACCCTCAGGATTCAAATGAACTTAATCTCCCAACTAAAAACGGACACAGGGCGTGTTTACACAGTGGTGAAGGGAGGGGACGGGGCCTGAGTTAACGTGTGCAAAAATGCCCTGTGGCCTGTTTTAAGAGGTAGTTTTAATCCCCCTGCCCTATTATATACTAGGGGCTTACAGAGGAGGTCATGCTAATCACAGGGGGACCCCAACGCATAATGTTCCCTAGTGTATGTAGGTGGTTTCACTGTATTCTGAGTGTCTTTTAACATAGCACTGGCTCTAGGACTGGTTAGTCAGACTCAGTTACCACCAGTATCCATCTGAAAAAGTTGAGGGTACAGGATGATTTTGGAACAAGGCTTCTTTCTGCTCTTCTTTTTGTTCTTTCTGCACGTTATCCTTCTTCCTGCACTTTTCCTCGTCTTTGAGGACTTCTGTTGCTTCTTTCTGCACTTCTTTTTTTTCTTTCTGTGCATTTTTTCTTCTTTCTTCACATGTCCTATCTCTGTAGGCATAGTTAGAAATTAGCATTTAAAAAACCTTTGAAATTCACAGAAAAAACCATAGGTTTCAGACACGTTATAGTTAGGAATTAGCATTTAAAAAACCTCAGAAATTCACTAAAAAAAACATAGGTTTCAGGGGTGTTATAGTTAGCTGGACTTTTCACTTGTACAAAACCATTGAAATTCCCCCGTTATAGTTAGTTCAGCTAACTATAACTCGCGCGCCCGCAATGCACTGCTGATGACGTCACATATGACATCACTCATGACATGGTCAGTGACATCAGTCATGACATCACTGATGACATCTCAAATGACATCACTGATTACATCACTGATGACATCATCCTTGTGATAGAGTGGCAGACCTCCTCTCACCCTAATATAACCATTGATACACACATTCAAAAATAGAAACTAAAATTTTCAAAACAATGGGCATACCAATACCAATTACAACAACCTCTTCAGCAATTCTAAGATCCACATACACATCCACTCATTCACCAACAGTCCTATACAGTCACTCATACATGTACTCACTCATCATATGTACTCATACACTTATACAATCTGTTACACAATGCCACTCATCCATAGAGTTACTCACACACATAGTCACTCATGCTAATAAAGAATCAAACATACATTTACTTACTTGCATATACAGTTATACACACACCACCACACTGACTTCTACGGCAACTTACACATACTTAGTCTTTTAAACAATCACTTATAGAAATACATACTTATTCATACAGGAACTCTTTCAAACTCTCACTCTCACATATACTCACTTATATATACTAGTTTAAAACATATGTAGTTACTCATAAAGACACTATTGAGACAGTCATTCACTCACTAACACACCCATACACACACTCATCCACCCATTCAGTCCTGCACACATGCTGTCTTCAACACATACAAACAGTGAGTCACTCATTCATGCACCTATGCACTACGTAATACCCCCCACCGAACCATGCAGACACTCAGACTGATACTCAAAAAACCAACTAATAACCTATATAGACACCCATGTAGCTACTCGCCAACCCATGGAGCCACTTATACACAAAGTGAGAGACTGATACAGATATTTACATATTTAAACATTACTCACTAAGCCATGTATTCACTATGATACACTTAATCAGTCAGTTACACAATCAATTTTTCAAAAACAAATCATCCATTTAGACACTTATATACCCATTTATTCTTCCATCGACCTTGAGATATACATATATAAAACATATTTAATTTTCAGAAAAACACACATTAACTGGATTATGTCATCAGTGATGTCATCAGTGATGTCATTTTAGATGTCATCAGTGATGTCATGAGTGATGTCACTGACCATGTCATGAGTGATGTAATATGTGACGTCATCAGCAGTGCATTGCGGGCGCGCGAGTTATAGTTAGCTGAACTAACTATAACGGGGGAATTTCAATGGTTTTGTACAAGTGAAAAGTCCAGCTAACTATAACACCCCTGAAACCTATGGTTTTTTTAGTGAATTTCTGAGGATTTTTAAATGCTAATTCCTAACTATAACGTGCCTGAAACCCATGTTTTTTTCTGTGAATATATATATATATATGTGTGTGTGTAAAATATATATATGTATGCATGTGTGTATATATATATATATATTCACTGAAACAACCATAGGTTTCAGGCCTGATATAGTTAGGCATAAACATTTAAGAAACCTTAGAAATTCACTGAAAAAACAATAGGTTTTAGGGGTGTTATAGTTAGCTGGACATTTCACTAGAACAAAACCATTGAAATTCCTCCGATATAGTTAGTTGTACTAACTACATCTCGCGCGCCCGCAATCCACTGCTGATGATGTCACATATTACATCATTCATGACATGGTCAGCGACATCACTGATGACATCTCAAATGACATCACTGATGACATCACTGATGACATCATCCAGTGAATGTGGTTTGGTTCGTTATTTAAATATGTATTATATATATATAGCAATTTGCATTGAAGAATGAGTGGATATATAAATATAAATATCTGGATGGAGGATTTAGTAGCAGTGTGATTGGCTGTTTATTTGACTAATTTATAGTGTCTCACTAAATATATTGGCTAGTGACTAAACTGTGTGAGTATCTGTATCACTTTGTCAGTTGTTGTGTAAACTGCTTCTCCAGTTGGTTACTAGCTACGGTCTGTATTATTTATTGATTAGTTAACTGAGTATTTGTATGGGAGAGTGAATGTGTGTGTGGTTCGGTGGGGGGTGAGTGACTGCCCAAAGATGTATGAAAAGTTGATTCAGTAGGTATATGAAGTTAAAACTACATGTTATCACAGTTTTTTGGGAGAGTGAATATCTTTATGGGTGTGGAGATGAGCAAATATATGTCTCAATTATACATGTATAAGTATACATAAGACTCAGTGATTGTATGAGTGACTGTATGGATAACTGTATAGTAGGCCTGGGCGGAAATTCCGTTCTGCTCCAAGAAATTGCAATATTTGACACTTTCGAGTTCCGCAGAGAGCACGAAAATGTCAAAATTTCCACAATCCACATCTTACCGGAATTATTTCCTTGCTCGCGCTGTAAAAAAATACATTCTCGTGTGCGCGTGATCGCCTTACCTGAATCCCCGCGTTCACCGACAAGTTTTACCGATCTGGTTGCGTTCTCCACAAGATGTTGGATTGTTGGTAGCCATTTGCGCTGTGTCGTGACAGTTCGCGCCCACAGTAATGTCATTCATCACGCGATCACGTCATTCGTTGCGCGATCACGTCTTTCTTCTCGCGATCATGCACCGCGAGACCAGTGAAAACAAGATGGCAGTGCCCGTGAGCAACCGCATGGGTAAGTTGGCGAGCAGCAATCATGCAGAAAATACCGTGAACGGGCGGGAAAAAAACTTCAGCGTCTTCATGATAGTTCCGCGTGTTTGCGGAGATTTTTTACATTTTCGCGATAGTTTGCGAAAGTGAATTTCGCAAATTCCGCCCACCCCTACTGTATAGTTGTAATAGTGATTTTATAACACACTAAGTATGAGCTATTATCTATATTAATGGATGAAGTGGTGCTTTTATAAGTGTATAGCTAAGTAAAAGTAAGTATGATCCATTGTTTGAATAAGTGAGTAGGATGACTTCATAAGTGATTAGGATGTGTGCTGGTGTGTAATGTCAATATAGGTGTAGAAGTATATTTGATAGTGTTCTATTGATCATCGACAGCATGTATGAGTGAATCTATAGGTAAGTGATTAGATATGTGTATAGATCTAGGAATCACTGAGTGGGTGTTTAGAAACTTGTATTGGTGTGTCAATGGTTTTAAATCTGGCACTCTGTATTTTACAGTGAGTGATGAAAGGTTATACTAGTGTATGATGAGGTGTATCTGATTGCCATGTGGATGATGTCATCAGTCATGTCATCAGTGATGTCATTTGAGATGTAATCAGTGATGTCACTGACCATGTCATGAATGATGTAATATGTGACAACATCAGCAGTGGATTACGGGCGCGCGAGATGTAGTTAATAAAACTAACTATATCGGAGGAATTTCAATGGTTTTGCTTGAATGAAATGTCCAGCTAACTATAACACCCCTAAAACCTATTGTTTTTTCAGTGAATTTCAAAGGTTTTTTAAATGCTAATTCCTAACTATATCAGGCCTGAAACCTATGGTTATTTCAGAGAATTTCAAAGGTTTTTTAAATGCTAATTCCTAACTATATCTGGCCTGAAACCTATGGTTTTTTCAGTGAATTTCAAAGGTTTTGTAAATGACACTTTATAATGTATTAATTGTTATACTGATTTACTACATTTTTTAAACTGTTTATTTTTAGATATTTTATTTTTTTAATTACATTATACATTACAATACAAAATATACTTTCGCAGAACGAATTACTTTAGTTTAAATACTTTGCAAATAGGCAATAGACTTTTAAGTACAGTAGTTACAATTGTTGCAATGGGCAACACAATTTCAAACACAAAGCAACATTGAGCTCAATGTCAATTTCTGATCAAATGCAATTAGTTACTTTATGGATTACTTTTCTAACCACAGGACTGGATCCTAGATTCAGTCCTTGGACATCTCCTGTAAACAGTTGAGTAAAAGCGTTTTGGTTACAGTAGTGATTTTTAAGGATTATTATTGTATTTTAAAAGTTGACACTTAGAACATTTTTCACATAGAATCACCAATGTTATCCTATGGCAGAAAATTCACTTAGCAGGTAAGTAGTGTTATCGCTACTTTTTCTTACTCAGTGGTGCATCCTGGATCCAGAACAGGTGAATCTCCTGTAAACAGTTGAAAGAATGTGCTTAAGTCATACAGATGATTTTTTAGGAATATATTTAATTTGTGAAAATAGACACTTAAAAACTTTTCTGCTTAATAGCACACAATGGATTCCTATGGAAGGAAATGCAAGTTAGTGTTAAGTACGCTTAAAATTACTTTTCAGTGGCAGTGCTGGTCTGAAAGTTGCAGCACTGAGTTCTCTCCTGATAACAGGTGAGTAAATCAGAATTCGTAGTTCGACTGATTTTAGAGGAACATTTGTAAGTTTCAAAAATGGACACATAGAAACTTTTCTAGTGAAAACCACACAATGGATTCCTATGGAAGGAAATACAAGTTACTGGTAAGTACGCTTAGAATTACTTTTCAGGGTCAGTGCTGGGCTAAAAGATGCAGCCCTGGGTTCTCTCCTGATAACAGGTGAGTAAATTGGAATTCGTAATTCGGCTGATTTAAGAGGAGTATTTGTACGTTTCAAAAATGGACACTTAGAAACTTTTCTAGTGAAAACCACACAATGGATTCCTATGGAAGGTAATACAAGTTACTGGTAAGTACGCTTATAATTACTTTTCAGGGTCAGTGCTGGGCTAAAAGATGCAGCCCCTGGTTCTCTCCTAATAACAGGTGAGTAAATCGGAATTCATAGTTCGGCTGATTTTAGAGGAATATTTGTACGTTTCAAAAATGGACACTTAGAAACTTTTCTGCTGAAAACCACACAATGGATCCCTATGGAAGGAAATACAAGTTACTGGTAAGTACGCTTAGAATTACTTTTCAGGGTCAGTGCTAGTCTAAAAGATGCAGCACTGGGCTCTCTCCTGCTAACAAGTGAGTACCTCGGAATTCGTAGTTTGACTGATTTTAGAGGAATATTTGTAAGTTTAAAAAATGAACACTTAGAAACTTTTCTAGTGAAAACCACACAATGGATTCCTATGGAAGAAAATACAAGTTACTGGTAAGTACGCTTAGAATTACTTTTCAGGATCAGTGCTGGGCTAGAAGATGCAGCCCTGGGATCTCTCCTAGTAACAGGTGAGTAAATTGGAATTCGTAGTTCGGCTGATTCAAGAGGAATATTTGTACATTTCAAAAATGGACACTTAGAAACTTATCTAGTGAAAACCACACAATGGATTCCTATGGAAGGTAATACAAGTTACTGGTAAGTACACTTAGAATTACTTTTCAGGGTCAGTGCTTGGCTAAAAGATGCAGCCCTGCGTTCTCTCCTGATAACAGGTGAGTAAATCGTAATTCGTAGTTCGGCTGATTTTAAAGGAATATTTGTACGTTTCAAAAATGGATACTTAGAAACTTTTCTGCTGAAAACCACACAATGGATTCCTATGGAAGGAAATACAAGTTACTGGTAAGTACGCTTAGAATTACTTTTCAGGGTCTGTGCTGGTCTAAAAGATGCAGCACTGGGCTCTCTCCTGATAACAGGTGAGTATATCGGAATTCATAGTTCGACTGATTTAAAAGGAATATTTGCAAGTTACAAAAATAGACACTTAGAAACTTTTCTTGTGAAAACCACAAAATGGATTCCTATGGAAGGTAATACAAGTTACTGGTAAGTACGCTTAGAATTACCTTTCAGGGTCAGTGCTGGGCTAAAAGATGCAGCCCTGGGTTCCCTCCTGATAACAGGTGAGAAAATTTGAATTCGTAGTTTGGCTGATTTTAGAGGAATATTTGTACGTTTCAAAAATGGACACTTAGAAACATTTCTGGTGAAAACTACACAATGGATTCCAATGGAAAGAAATACAAGTTACTAGTAAGTACGCTTAGAATTACTTTTCAGGGTCAGTGCCGGTCTAAAAGATGCAGCACTGGGCTCTCTCCTGATAACAGGTAAGTACATCGGAATTCATAGTTCGACTGATTTTAGAGGAATATTTGTAAGTTTCAAAAATGGACACTTAGAAACTTTTCTGCTGAAAACCACACAATGGATTCCTATGGAAGGAAATACAAGTTACTGGTAAGTACGCTTAGAATTCCTTTTCAGGGTCAGTGCTGGTCTAAAAGATGCAGCACTGGGATCTATCCTGATAACAGGTGAGTAAATCGGAATTCGTAGTTCGGCTGATTTAAGAGGAATATTAGTACGTTTCAAAAATGGACACTTAGAAACTTTTCTAGTGAAAACCACACAATGGATTCCTATGGAAGGAAATACAAGTTCCTGGTAAGTACGCTTAGATTTACTTTTCAGGGTCAGTGCTGGGCTAAAAGATGCAGCCCTGGGTTCTCTCCTGATAACAGGTGAGTAAATCGGAATTCGTAGTTCGGTTGATTTTAGAGGAATATTAGTACGTTTCAAAAATGGACTCTTCGAAACTTTTCTAGTGAAAACCACACAATGCATTCGTATGGAAGGAAATACAAGTTACTGGTAAGTACGCTTAGATTTACTTTTCAGGATCAGTGCTGGGCTAAAAGATGCAGCACTGGGATCTATCCTGATAACAGGTGAGTAAATCGGAATTCGTAGTTCAGCTGATTTAAGAGGAATATTAGTACGTTTCAAAAATGGACACTTCAAAACTTTTCTAGTGAAAACCACACAATGGACTCCTATGGAAGGAAATACAAGTTACTGGTAAGTACGCTTAGAATTACTTTTCAAGGTCAGTGCTGGGCTAAAAGATGCAGCCCTGGGTTCTCTCCTGATAACAGGTGAGTAAATCGGAATTCGTAGTTCGGCTGATTTTAGAGGAATATTAGTACGTTTCAAAAATGGACACTTCGAAACTTTTCTAGTGAAAGCCACACAATGGATTCCTTTGGAAGGAAATACAAGTTACTGGTAAGTAAGTATGCTTAGAATTACTTTTCAGGGTCAGTGCTGGGCTAAAAGATGCAGCCCTGGGTTCTCTCCTGATAACAGGTGAGTAAATCGGAATTCGTAGTTCGGCTGATTTTAGGGGAATATTTGTACAATGGTGAAGGAAGGGGGCGGGGCCTGAGGTGGCATTTGCAAACACTCCCTGTGGCGCGTTGTAAGTTGGGGAATTCATTCCTCTTCAATCCTGCTGTCCCCTGGGGGCCAACTAGCCCACCAGGTACCTCCAGCATGCGCCAAGGAGCTGCGTTGCAGAGAGGTGTTTAGAGGCCACGCCCCTTTTTTTACAACACTCTGCAACGCAGCTCCGTGACGCTTACTGGAGGTACCTGATGGGCTAGTTGGCCCCTAGGGTACCTCTATATTGAAGAGGAATGAATTCCCCAACTTAAAGCGCGCCACAGGGCGTGTTTGCAAAATAGCACCTCAGGCCCCGCCCCCTACCTTCACCACTGTGCAAACGCGCCCCGAGGCGCATTTTAAGTTGGGGATTAAGTCCCCTTGAATCCTGAGGTCCCCTGGCGGCTAACTAGGCCACCAGGTACCTCCAGTAAGCGCCACGGAGCTGTGTTGCAGAGAGGTGTAAAAAGGGGCGTGGCCTCAATACACCTCTCTGCATCGTAGCCCCCTGATGCATACTGGAGGTTCCTGGTGGGCTAGTTGACCCCCAGGGACCCCCAGCATTCAAGGGGAATTAGTTCCCCGTCTGCAAAAGTGCCAGTGGTGTAAGGAGGGGGAGTGGGCTCCGGCCCCCCTCCCGAGGCCATAATTTGCTGTCGCCGAAACGCGTTGTGTAGAATTAAATTTGGATCACCTTTCTTGACTGCTGCTTGGTCTTTCCTGAGAGCGTACGACATATACTTTTGTTTGTTGGTTGGATATATAAAGAGATCCTTTTGCTTGAAAGATAAAGAGGGACACCATGGGGTACTTCAACCAGGGGATTTATTTCAAAGAGCATGGGCATGATGCGTTTCGGACATTGCCTTTCTCAAATGCCCGCTCCTCCCCCGATCAACCACAGTTCCGTTTAAATTCCTCCAGTCGTTCCACCATTGGTGGCTCTCCTGATAGGGCAGTTAAAAGTCACACACAAACCTGCAATCCCAGTAGTAAACTGCAAGTCCCAGCATGCTCTCTCACTGCATGCTAGGCAAGTGACTTCAGCCGGCAATGTCTGTAAAACAAAACCATCAGGATAACATTAAGAACCCTGTTCAGGGCTGTGGTAGTCGAGGCAGTTTAAAATAAATACTCCTCCCGAGTCCCCAGAACGCCTCAAACCACACTGATCCGCTCCTTGGGTGGCCTTGAAAACGCGGATACAGTGATCCGGATTCCTTTGTGGAGTCACGAACTGCAGTAAACAGCGGCACAGATACCGTGCCCCTAACAACCAATCCGTGACACCGCAATTTTGTCTCGTGATTATTAGAATGCTTTACTTTAGGATTCTGCGCATTTGCGCAAGTTGTAGAAGACTATGGCCACTTGGCTAATTGACACATATAGAATAAGATTCGGAGCTCATACACATGTATGTGAATGATTAATGCGAGACGCGTTGTTTTGATCAATAGGCTACGGAGACATTTACCATCGGCAATAGCTATGTTTGACAACTACACATGATATCAAAACGGAGGCATTATATTGAGCAACACAATTTTGTGGTGTAATACTCATTCATAATATACACATTCATGTATGAAAAAGTGCATTTGCACCAATTTTCTTTCTGTTTTTACCATTCCAATATGTCTGCCAATTTTCTTTGACATTGCAACAGGTTTTTGTTGTTGTCCCTCATCTATGTTCACCACTGCAAACTTTATCAATCCCCATGTGTTGTGCACTAATCTTACATGAACAAGGCTTTGCAACGAGCTGAAACGCGTTGTAAGAATAAACATCCCTGTTGAAATCGATTGAACTGGAGTACTTTGATTACTGAGAGCGCATTGTATTTGAACTGTTTTTGGAGATATATATATATATTATTACCTACTGGCGGTCGCCAGTAGGTAGTTATAGTTAGGACCCTGTTTCCATAGGAAATCCGCAACATTCTATTTTGAATAACTTTGGCGCCGGTCGACGAATCCTCGCGAATTTATCAAAATAGGTGGGGCGCTACGCTCCGCTCCTACCCTGAAAGTCTCGGGGGGATTCGTCAAGCGGGGGCTGAGATAAAAGGGGGGTCCCAAAACGCGTTTTTCCCATGCATTTTTCCATAGGACTTTTAGACAGGGCTACAGCCCGAACGGCTGAACAGAATTACTAGAAATTTGGCAGAGAGGTAGTCCTCAGGTCAAGGAAGTGCCTTTTGTAGGTTTGGTGTAAATCTGTTCAGTAGATTCTGAGAAAATAGCCTTTAAATTAATATATATATCTGAGCCAGCTTACGGTACGCTTACCGTAAGCTTACCGTACGCGTACGGTGGCGTGCGCGAGCGCGATTCTGATTGGCTGTTAGATCTTAGTAAACATTCGAATCGGCCGAAACCAGGAAGCGGCGGCCGCCATTTTGTGTATTTCACTCCGGTAAAAAAGAGTGATATCTTGAAAAGGGGGCAAGGGAGAGAGTTACAGACCCCCTAACATTTGTAAGGGGGTCAAAGAAGGACAGAAAAGTACAAAGAAAACATTTATTGATTTTAAAAAAAAACACGGGGTACGCGTACGGTAAGCTTACGGTAAGCGTACGGTAAAAAAAAAATACAAAAAAGAAATGAAATTCAGATTTAAGTGTTTAGATATTAGGGGGCTCTAAAAAGAGCCGTTGTGTTTATTAAGTGATTTTTTTGTGGTACCTACAAGTAAGTACCGATGCAGAGTCTAAGGTTCAAGAGGAAGACTCTGTTCCCTTCATCATTGAAGTGCACACCATCTCCTCTATAAATGTCTTGCATGTCATAACGCAAGTTGTTGTGGTAAATGGAACCCATACCATAGTCACGGAGGAAAGCAGAAACAGATTTGTTGACGTGCTTTCTTGCTTTGTCAATCTGCGGACAGAAATGATTGGACCAGTTCCATTTTTGCCTTTGGCATATGTTAGAAAACACAAAGGCAGTTTTAGGGAAAAGTGAAAACAGTTGTGCAAAGGTGTCCTTCATAAGCATTTCCAGACCTACCCCAGTCAAAGTGCCTAGGTCATTGCCACCACAGTGCACTATTATGAGGTCAGGGTGTTGGTTTTGCATGAAGGATTTCACCAATGGCATCAATTGGTGCCACTTTAACCCTCTCTGACCAATCCATTTAATGTCTACATTTGGCAAAGCAAGGTCTCTCACCATACCTGTTTTCTCTGCAAACTTTTCACTCCAGAAGACATAGCTGTGCCCTACAATCCACACTGTGAACATCTTCAAAGGAGAACTGGATGCACTCAGGAGGTGTCTTTCAGTAGAATGGCAATATGAAAAGAAAGACAGTTTGGAAATGGAGGCATACATATTTTTTTCAAAACAAAAAGAACTGATTGGCTGTTTCATACCATTCTAGAATAAAAACTAGGCTGTATGTGTAAATTAATAGAAGCATGTTTTGAAGTGGTACAGAAAAATGTGTTACCAAAGAACAGTACTATGGATTTGCTGTTAGGTTTGAAAAGTCAAGCACTCTTGCTCTGTGGAATTGAAACATTGTGTGGCGAACTTCTGACCTGACTCCACACAGCAGTGTTCCTTGAGCTGTTGCTATGGTAGCAGGCAGAAGTCAAGTTGGGGGAAGGGTACTAGGCAGAAGTCAAGTTGGGGGCAGGGTACTTTTGGAAAAGGGTTGGTTTTCAACCAATAGAAATGTGTGATTACATTTGAAAAAAAGGGGGAAGCACTGAGATTTGAAACTTACATGTATATGTGTGGAAAAATAGAGGGAAACTTTGCCATTATCTGGTTCTGCTGAGAGGAGAGAGGTGTAGAGAACAGAGATCCTGGCTCTGATAATCTGCTGTTTGAGTGCTACATTTCTTTCACAACTAACTAATTTTAAAGGTGAGGTTAGAGTTTGAGAGGGGATGTATATGGTCAATTAAGAAATGAATAATAGAAATGTAATTCTTTTTGTTGAAGTTGCGTTTATTATTTTCTGTTTTGGGAGAAATTTAAATGTGAGGAACATGTAAAATAATATGGACTATGTTTTCACGATAAATTAAGGTGTATTGGTATAAAAAATGAATAGTTTAAGGGTTTGAGGTTGGACTCAGTAATGCAAATACATTCAGCATCACTAAGGCTGGTTGCCCTTGGTGGAATGTAGGCAGTCACCCAGGTTACACATGTTGGGAAATATAGGCAGAGATTTATTGTGTACAACTCTGGTAATTTTATATTTGCATTAGTAGGAAAAAGGGGGAGCGATTTTTTGGTGCAGAAGCAGACTCTTAGCACACACCCAGCTCCTTTCCATGTATAATCATGCACAGTATTTACAAGCGAGTGGGGTTTGAGGTTTCAGTCTGTAATGCAAATACATTCAGCATCACTAAGGCTGGTTGCCCTTGCTGGAGTGTAGGCAGTCACCCAGGATACACATGGTGGTGGTCTGAAAAAGCAGTTTGGACATGTGCATTTAAAAAAATCTGAAAAGTGGATTCATAATGTGTCAGTCTGTAAAAGTGTTTATCACTTGCCAAAAAAAAGAGCAGTAAGTGTGCATTCAAATTGGCAAAGAAATTTCGTTTTGTGACTAATGTGAAAACATGACTCTGTGTGCAAATAGGAATTACAGGCAGAGATTTATTGCGTTTTGCTCTGGTGATTTCACAGTTGCATTAATAGGAAAAAGGGGGAGCGATTTTTTGGTGCAGAAGCAGACTCTTAGCACACACCCAGCTCCTTTCCATGTATAATCATGCACAGTATTTACAAGCGAGTGGGGTTTGAGGTTTCAGTCTGTAATGCAAAGACATTCAGCATCAGTAAGGCTGGTTGCCCTTGCTGGAGTGTAGGCAGTCACCCAGGATACACATGGTGGTGGTCTGAAAAAGCAGTCTGGACATGGGCATTTAAAAAAATCTGAAAAGTGGATTCATAATGTGTCAGTCTGTAAAAGTGATTATCACTTGCCAAAAAAAAGAGCAGTAAGTGTGCATTCAAATTGGCAAAGAAATTTCGTTTTGTGACTAATGTGAAAACATGACTCTGTGTGCAAATAGGAATTACAGGCAGAGATTTATTGCGTTTTGCTCTGGTGATTTCACAGTTGCATTAGTAGGAAAAAGGGGGAGCGATTTTTTGGTGCAGAAGCAGACTCTTAGCACACACCCAGCTCCTTTCCATGTATAATCATGCACAGTATTTACAAGCGAGTGGGGTTTGAGGTTTCAGTCTGTAATGCAAAGACATTCAGCATCACTAAGGCTGGTTGCCCTTGCTGGAGTGTAGGCAGTCACTCAGGATACACATGGTGGTGGTCTGAAAAAGCAGTTTGGACATGTGCATTTAAAAAAATCTGAAAAGTGGATTCATAATGTGTCAGTCTGTAAAAGTGATTATCACTTGCCAAAAAAAAAGAGCAGTAAGTGTGCATTCAAATTGGCAAAGAAATTTCGTTTTGTGACTAATGTGAAAACATGACTCTGTGTGCAAATAGGAATTACAGGCAGAGATTTATTGCGTTTTGCTCTGGTGATTTCACAGTTGCATTAGTAGGAAAAAGGGGGAGCGATTTTTTGGTGCAGAAGCAGACTCTTAGCACACACCCAGCTCCTTTCCATGTATAATCATGCACAGTATTTACAAGCGAGTGGGGTTTGAGGTTTCAGTCTGTAATGCAAAGACATTCAGCATCAGTAAGGCTTGTTGCCCTTGCTGGAGTGTAGGCAGTCACCCAGGATACACATGGTGGTGGTCTGAAAAAGCAGTCTGGACATGTGCATTTAAAAAAATCTGAAAAGTGGATTCATAATGTGTCAGTCTGTAAAAGTGATTATCACTTGCCAAAAAAAAAGAGCAGTAAGTGTGCATTCAAATTGGCAAAGAAATTTCGTTTTGTGACTAATGTGAAAACATGACTCTGTGTGCAAATAGGAATTACAGGCAGAGATTTATTGCGTTTTGCTCTGGTGATTTCACAGTTGCATTAGTAGGAAAAAGGGGGAGCGATTTTTTGGTGCAGAAGCAGACTCTTAGCACACACCCAGCTCCTTTCCATGTATAATCATGCACAGTATTTACAAGCGAGTGGGGTTTGAGGTTTCAGTCTGTAATGCAAAGACATTCAGCATCACTAAGGCTGGTTGCCCTTGCTGGAGTGTAGGCAGTCACCCAGGATACACATGTGGTGGTCTGAAAAAGCAGTCTGGACATGTGCATTTAAAAAAATCTGAAAAGTGGATTCATAATGTGTCAGTCTGTAAAAGTGATTATCACTTGCCAAAAAAAAAGAGCAGTAAGTGTGCATTCAAATTAGCAAAGAAATTTTGTTTTGTGACTAATGTGAAAACATGACTCTGTGTGCAAATAGGAATTACAGGCAGAGATTTAATGCGTTTTGCTCTGGTGATTTCACAGTTGCATTAGTAGGAAAAAGGGGGAGCGATTTTTTGGTGCAGAAGCAGACTCTTAGCACACACCCAGCTCCTTTCCATGTATAATCATGCACAGTATTTACAAGCGAGTGGGGTTTGAGGTTTTAGTCTGTAATGCAAAGACATTCAGCATCACTAAGGCTGGTTGCCCTTGCTGGAGTGTAGGCAGTCACCCAGGATACACATGGTGGTGGTCTGAAGAAGCAGTCTGGACATGTGCATTTAAAAAAATCTGAAAAGTGGATTCATAATGTGTCAGTCTGTAAAAGTGATTATCACTTGCCAAAAAAAAAGAGCAGTAAGTGTGCATTCAAATTGGCAAAGAAATTTCGTTTTGTGACTAATGTGAAAACATGACTCTGTGTGCAAATAGGAATTACAGGCAGAGATTTATTGCGTTTTGCTCTGGTGATTTCACAGTTGCATTAGTAGGAAAAAGGGGGAGCGATTTTTTGGTGCAGAAGCAGACTCTTAGCACACACCCAGCTCCTTTCCATGTATAATCATGCACAGTATTTACAAGCGAGTGGGGTTTGAGGTTTCAGTCTGTAATGCAAAGACATTCAGCATCAGTAAGGCTGGTTGCCCTTGCTGGAGTGTAGGCAGTCACCCAGGATACACATGGTGGTGGTCTGAAAAAGCAGTCTGGACATGTGCATTTAAAAAAATCTGAAAAGTGGATTCATAATGTGTCAGTCTGTAAAAGTGATTATCACTTGCCAAAAAAAAGAGCAGTAAGTGTGCATTCAAATTGGCAAAGAAATTTCGTTTTGTGACTAATGTGAAAACATGACTCTGTGTGCAAATAGGAATTACAGGCAGAGATTTATTGCGTTTTGCTCTGGTGATTTCACAGTTGCATTAGTAGGAAAAAGGGGGAGCGATTTTTTGGTGCAGAAGCAGACTCTTAGCACACACCCAGCTCCTTTCCATGTATAATCATGCACAGTATTTACAAGCGAGTGGGGTTTGAGGTTTCAGTCTGTAATGCAAAGACATTCAGCATCACTAAGGCTGGTTGCCCTTGCTGGAGTGTAGGCAGTCACCCAGGATACACATGGTGGTGGTCTGAAAAAGCAGTCTGGACATGTGCATTTAAAAAAATCTGAAAAGTGGATTCATAATGTGTCAGTCTGTAAAAGTGATTATCACTTGCCAAAAAAAAAGAGCAGTAAGTGTGCATTCAAATTAGCAAAGAAATTTCGTTTTGTGACTAATGTGAAAACATGACTCTGTGTGCAAATAGGAATTACAGGCAGAGATTTATTGCGTTTTGCTCTGGTGATTTCACAGTTGCATTAGTAGGAAAAAGGGGGAGCGATTTTTTGGTGCAGAAGCAGACTCTTAGCACACACCCAGCTCCTTTCCATGTATAATCATGCACAGTATTTACAAGCGAGTGGGGTTTGAGGTTTTAGTCTGTAATGCAAAGACATTCAGCATCACTAAGGCTGGTTGCCCTTGCTGGAGTGTAGGCAGTCACCCAGGATACACATGGTGGTGGTCTGAAGAAGCAGTCTGGACATGTGCATTTAAAAAAATCTGAAAAGTGGATTCATAATGTGTCAGTCTGTAAAACTGATTATCACTTGCCAAAAAAAAAGAGCAGTAAGTGTGCATTCAAATTGGCAAAGAAATTTCGTTTTGTGACTAATGTGAAAACATGACTCTGTGTGCAAATAGGAATTACAGGCAGAGATTTATTGCGTTTTGCTCTGGTGATTTCACAGTTGCATTAGTAGGAAAAAGGGGGAGCGATTTTTTGGTGCAGAAGCAGACTCTTAGCACACACCCAGCTCCTTTCCATGTATAATCATGCACAGTATTTACAAGCGAGTGGGGTTTGAGGTTTCAGTCTGTAATGCAAAGACATTCAGCATCACTAAGGCTGGTTGCCCTTGCTGGAGTGTAGGCAGTCACCCAGGATACACATGGTGGTGGTCTGAAGAAGCAGTTTGGACATGTGCATTTAAAAAAATCTGAAAAGTGGATTCATAATGTGTCAGTCTGTAAAAGTGATTATCACTTGCCAAAAAAAAAGAGCAGTAAGTGTGCATTCAAATTGGCAAAGAAATTTCGTCTTGTGACTAATGTGAAAACATGACTCTGTGTGCAAATAGGAATTACAGGCAGAGATTTATTGTGTTTTGCTCTGGTGATTTCACAGTTGCATTAGTAGGAAAAAGGGGGAGCAATTTTTTGGTGCAGAAGCAGACTCTTAGCACACACCCAGCTCCTTTCCATGTATAATCATGCACAGTATTTACAAGCGAGTGGGGTTTGAGGTTTCAGTCTGTAATGCAAAGAAATTCAGCATCACTAAGGCTGGTTGCCCTTGCTGGAGTGTAGGCAGTCACCCAGGATACACATGGTGGTGGTCTGAAAAAGCAGTTTGGACATGTGCATTTAAAAAAATCTGAAAAGTGGATTCATAATGTGTCAGTCTGTAAAAGTGATTATCACTTGCCAAAAAAAAAGAGCAGTAAGTGTGCATTCAAATTGGCAAAGAAATTTTGTTTTGTGACTAATGTGAAAACATGACTCTGTGTGCAAATAGGAATTACAGGCAGAGATTCATTGCGTTTTGCTATGGTGATTTCACAGTTGCATTAGTAGGAAAAAGGGGGAGCGATTTTTTGGTGCAGAAGCAGACTCTTAGCACACACCCAGCTCCTTTCCATGTATAATCATGCACAGTATGTACAAGCGAGTGGGGTTTGAGGTTTCAGTCTGTAATGCAAAGACATTCAGCATCACTAAGGCTGGTTGCCCTTGCTGGAGTGTAGGCAGTCACCCAGGATACACATGGTGGTGGTCTGAAAAAGCAGTCTGGACATGTGCATTTAAAAAAATCTGAAAAGTGGATTCATAATGTGTCAGTCTGTAAAAGTGATTATCACTTGCCAAAAAAAAAGAGCAGTAAGTGTGCATTCAAATTAGCAAAGAAATTTCGTTTTGTGACTAATGTGAAAACATGACTCTGTGTGCAAATAGGAATTACAGGCAGAGATTTATTGCGTTTTGCTCTGGTGATTTCACAGTTGCATTAGTAGGAAAAAGGGGGAGCGATTTTTTGGTGCAGAAGCAGACTCTTAGCACACACCCAGCTCCTTTCCATGTATAATCATGCACAGTATTTACAAGCGAGTGGGGTTTGAGGTTTCAGTCTGTAATGCAAAGATATTCAGCATCACTAAGGCTGGTTGCCCTTGCTGGAGTGTAGGCAGTCACCCAGGATACACATGGTGGTGGTCTGAAGAAGCAGTTTGGACATGTGCATTTAAAAAAATCTGAAAAGTGGATTCATAATGTGTCAGTCTGTAAAAGTGATTATCACTTGCCAAAAAAAAAGAGCAGTAAGTGTGCATTCAAATTGGCAAAGAAATTTCGTTTTGTGACTAATGTGAAAACATGACTCTGTGTGCAAATAGGAATTACAGGCAGAGATTTATTGCGTTTTGCTCTGGTGATTTCACAGTTGCATTAGTAGGAAAAAGGGGGAGCGATTTTTTGGTGCAGAAGCAGACTCTTAGCACACACCCAGCTCCTTTCCATGTATAATCATGCACAGTATTTACAAGCGAGTGGGGTTTGAGGTTTCAGTCTGTAATGCAAAGACATTCAGCATCAGTAAGGCTGGTTGCCCTTGCTGGAGTGTAGGCAGTCACCCAGGATACACATGGTGGTGGTCTGAAAAAGCAGTTTGGACATGTGCATTTAAAAAAATCTGAAAAGTGGATTCATAATGTGTCAGTCTGTAAAAGTGATTATCACTTGCCAAAAAAAAAGAGCAGTAAGTGTGCATTCAAATTGGCAAAGAAATTTCGTTTTGTGACTAATGTGAAAACATGACTCTGTGTGCAAATAGGAATTACAGGCAGAGATTTATTGCGTTTTGCTCTGGTGATTTCACAGTTGCATTAGTAGGAAAAAGGGGGAGCGATTTTTTGGTGCAGAAGCAGACTCTTAGCACACACCCAGCTCCTTTCCATGTATAATCATGCACAGTATTTACAAGCGAGTGGGGTTTGAGGTTTCAGTCTGTAATGCAAAGACATTCAGCATCACTAAGGCTGGTTGCCCTTGCTGGAGTGTAGGCAGTCACCCAGGATACACATGGTGGTGGTCTGAAGAAGCAGTTTGGACATGTGCATTTAAAAAAATCTGAAAAGTGGATTCATAATGTGTCAGTCTGTAAAAGTGATTATCACTTGCCAAAAAAAAAGAGCAGTAAGTGTGCATTCAAATTGGCAAAGAAATTTAGTTTTGTGACTAATGTGAAAACATGACTCTGTGTGCAAATAGGAATTACAGGCAGAGATTTATTGCGTTTTGCTCTGGTGATTTCACAGTTGCATTAGTAGGAAAAAGGGGGAGCAATTTTTTGGTGCAGAAGCAGACTCTTAGCACACACCCAGCTCCTTTCCATGTATAATCATGCACAGTATTTACAAGCGAGTGGGGTTTGAGGTTTCAGTCTGTAATGCAAAGACATTCAGCATCACTAAGGCTGGTTGCCCTTGCTGGAGTGTAGGCAGTCACCCAGGATACACATGGTGGTGGTCTGAAAAAGCAGTTTGGACATGTGCATTTAAAAAAATCTGAAAAGTGGATTCATAATGTGTCAGTCTGTAAAAGTGATTATCACTTGCCAAAAAAAAAGAGCAGTAAGTGTGCATTCAAATTGGCAAAGAAATTTCGTTTTGTGACTAATGTGAAAACATGACTCTGTGTGCAATTAGGAATTACAGGCAGTGAAAATTATTGCGTTTTGCTCTGGTGATTTCACAGTTGCATTAGTAGGAAAAAGGGGGAGCGATTTTTTGGTGCAGGCAGACTCTTAGCACACACCCAGCTCCTTTCCATGTATAATCATGCACAGTATTTACAAGCGAGTGGGGTTTGAGGTTTTAATCTGTAATGCAAAGACATTCAGCATCACTAAGGCTGGTTGCCCTTGCTGGAGTGTAGGCAGTCACCCAGGATACATATGGTGGTGGTCTGAAGAAGCAGTCTGGACATGTGCATTTAAAAAAATCTGAAAAGTGGATTCATAATGTGTCAGTCTGTAAAAGTGATTATCACTTGCCAAAAAAAAAGAGCAGTAAGTGTGCATTCAAATTGGCAAAGAAATTTCGTTTTGTGACTAATGTGAAAACATGACTCTGTGTGCAAATAGGAATTACAGGCAGAGATTTATTGCGTTTTGCTCTGGTGATTTCACAGTTGCATTAGTAGGAAAAAGGGGGAGATATTTTTTGGTGCAGAAGCAGACTCTTAGCACACACCCAGCTCCTTTCCATGTATAATCATGCACAGTATTTACAAGCGAGTGGGGTTTGAGGTTTCAGTCTGTAATGCAAAGACATTCAGCATCACTAAGGCTGGTTGCCCTTGCTGGAGTGTAGGCAGTCACCCAGGATACACATGGTGGTGGTCTGAAGAAGCAGTTTGGACATGTGCATTTAAAAAAATCTGAAAAGTGGATTCATAATGTGTCAGTCTGTAAAAGTGATTATCACTTGCCAAAAAAAAAGAGCAGTAAGTGTGCATTCAAATTGGCAAAGAAATTTCGTTTTGTGACTAATGTGAAAACATGACTCTGTGTGCAAATAGGAATTACAGGCAGAGATTTATTGCGTTTTGCTCTGGTGATTTCACAGCTGCATTAATAGGAAAAAGGGGGAGCAATTTTTTGGTGCAGAAGCAGACTCTTAGCACACACCCAGCTCCTTTCCATGTACAATCATGCACAGTATTTACAAGCGAGTGGGGTTTGAGGTTTCAGTCTGTAATGCAAAGACATTCAGCATCACTAAGGCTGGTTGCCCTTGCTGGAGTGTAGGCAGTCACCCAGGATACACATGGTGGTGGTCTGAAAAAGCAGTTTGGACATGTGCATTTAAAAAAATCTGAAAAGTGGATTCATAATGTGTCAGTCTGTAAAAGTGATTATCACTTGCCAAAAAAAAAGAGCAGTAAGTGTGCATTCAAATTGGCAAAGAAATTTCGTTTTGTGACTAATGTGAAAACATGACTCTGTGTGCAAATAGGAATTACAGGCAGAGATTTATTGCGTTTTGCTCTGGTGATTTCACAGTTGCATTAGTAGGAAAAAGGGGGAGCGATTTTTTGGTGCAGAAGCAGACTCTTAGCACACACCCAGCTCCTTTCCATGTATAATCATGCACAGTATTTACAAGCGAGTGGGGTTTGAGGTTTCAGTCTGTAATGCAAAGACATTCAGCATCAGTAAGGCTGGTTGCCCTTGCTGGAGTGTAGGCAGTCACCCAGGATACACATGGTGGTGGTCTGAAAAAGCAGTCTGGACATGTGCATTTAAAAAAATCTGAAAAGTGGATTCATAATGTGTCAGTCTGTAAAAGTGATTATCACTTGCCAAAAAAAAAGAGCAGTAAGTGTGCATTCAAATTGGCAAAGAAATTTCGTTTTGTGACTAATGTGAAAACATGACTCTGTGTGCAAATAGGAATTACAGGCAGAGATTTATTGCGTTTTGCTCTGGTGATTTCACAGTTGCATTAGTAGGAAAAAGGGGGAGCGATTTTTTGGTGCAGAAGCAGACTCTTAGCACACACCCAGCTCCTTTCCATGTATAATCATGCACAGTATTTACAAGCGAGTGGGGTTTGAGGTTTCAGTCTGTAATGCAAAGATATTCAGCATCACTAAGGCTGGTTGCCCTTGCTGGAGTGTAGGCAGTCACCCAGGATACACATGGTGGTGGTCTGAAGAAGCAGTTTGGACATGTGCATTTAAAAAAATCTGAAAAGTGGATTCATAATGTGTCAGTCTGTAAAAGTGATTATCACTTGCCAAAAAAAAAGAGCAGTAAGTGTGCATTCAAATTGGCAAAGAAATTTCGTTTTGTGACTAATGTGAAAACATGACTCTGTGTGCAAATAGGAATTACAGGCAGAGATTTATTGCGTTTTGCTCTGGTGATTTCACAGTTGCATTAGTAGGAAAAAGGGGGAGCGATTTTTTGGTGCAGAAGCAGACTCTTAGCACACACCCAGCTCCTTTCCATGTATAATCATGCACAGTATTTACAAGCGAGTGGGGTTTGAGGTTTCAGTCTGTAATGCAAAGACATTCAGCATCAGTAAGGCTGGTTGCCCTTGCTGGAGTGTAGGCAGTCACCCAGGATACACATGGTGGTGGTCTGAAAAAGCAGTTTGGACATGTGCATTTAAAAAAATCTGAAAAGTGGATTCATAATGTGTCAGTCTGTAAAAGTGATTATCACTTGCCAAAAAAAAAGAGCAGTAAGTGTGCATTCAAATTGGCAAAGAAATTTCGTTTTGTGACTAATGTGAAAACATGACTCTGTGTGCAAATAGGAATTACAGGCAGAGATTTATTGCGTTTTGCTCTGGTGATTTCACAGTTGCATTAGTAGGAAAAAGGGGGAGCGATTTTTTGGTGCAGAAGCAGACTCTTAGCACACACCCAGCTCCTTTCCATGTATAATCATGCACAGTATTTACAAGCGAGTGGGGTTTGAGGTTTCAGTCTGTAATGCAAAGACATTCAGCATCACTAAGGCTGGTTGCCCTTGCTGGAGTGTAGGCAGTCACCCAGGATACACATGGTGGTGGTCTGAAGAAGCAGTTTGGACATGTGCATTTAAAAAAATCTGAAAAGTGGATTCATAATGTGTCAGTCTGTAAAAGTGATTATCACTTGCCAAAAAAAAAGAGCAGTAAGTGTGCATTCAAATTGGCAAAGAAATTTAGTTTTGTGACTAATGTGAAAACATGACTCTGTGTGCAAATAGGAATTACAGGCAGAGATTTATTGCGTTTTGCTCTGGTGATTTCACAGTTGCATTAGTAGGAAAAAGGGGGAGCAATTTTTTGGTGCAGAAGCAGACTCTTAGCACACACCCAGCTCCTTTCCATGTATAATCATGCACAGTATTTACAAGCGAGTGGGGTTTGAGGTTTCAGTCTGTAATGCAAAGACATTCAGCATCACTAAGGCTGGTTGCCCTTGCTGGAGTGTAGGCAGTCACCCAGGATACACATGGTGGTGGTCTGAAAAAGCAGTTTGGACATGTGCATTTAAAAAAATCTGAAAAGTGGATTCATAATGTGTCAGTCTGTAAAAGTGATTATCACTTGCCAAAAAAAAAGAGCAGTAAGTGTGCATTCAAATTGGCAAAGAAATTTCGTTTTGTGACTAATGTGAAAACATGACTCTGTGTGCAATTAGGAATTACAGGCAGTGAAAATTATTGCGTTTTGCTCTGGTGATTTCACAGTTGCATTAGTAGGAAAAAGGGGGAGCGATTTTTTGGTGCAGGCAGACTCTTAGCACACACCCAGCTCCTTTCCATGTATAATCATGCACAGTATTTACAAGCGAGTGGGGTTTGAGGTTTTAATCTGTAATGCAAAGACATTCAGCATCACTAAGGCTGGTTGCCCTTGCTGGAGTGTAGGCAGTCACCCAGGATACATATGGTGGTGGTCTGAAGAAGCAGTCTGGACATGTGCATTTAAAAAAATCTGAAAAGTGGATTCATAATGTGTCAGTCTGTAAAAGTGATTATCACTTGCCAAAAAAAAAGAGCAGTAAGTGTGCATTCAAATTGGCAAAGAAATTTCGTTTTGTGACTAATGTGAAAACATGACTCTGTGTGCAAATAGGAATTACAGGCAGAGATTTATTGCGTTTTGCTCTGGTGATTTCACAGTTGCATTAGTAGGAAAAAGGGGGAGATATTTTTTGGTGCAGAAGCAGACTCTTAGCACACACCCAGCTCCTTTCCATGTATAATCATGCACAGTATTTACAAGCGAGTGGGGTTTGAGGTTTCAGTCTGTAATGCAAAGACATTCAGCATCACTAAGGCTGGTTGCCCTTGCTGGAGTGTAGGCAGTCACCCAGGATACACATGGTGGTGGTCTGAAGAAGCAGTTTGGACATGTGCATTTAAAAAAATCTGAAAAGTGGATTCATAATGTGTCAGTCTGTAAAAGTGATTATCACTTGCCAAAAAAAAAGAGCAGTAAGTGTGCATTCAAATTGGCAAAGAAATTTCGTTTTGTGACTAATGTGAAAACATGACTCTGTGTGCAAATAGGAATTACAGGCAGAGATTTATTGCGTTTTGCTCTGGTGATTTCACAGCTGCATTAATAGGAAAAAGGGGGAGCAATTTTTTGGTGCAGAAGCAGACTCTTAGCACACACCCAGCTCCTTTCCATGTACAATCATGCACAGTATTTACAAGCGAGTGGGGTTTGAGGTTTCAGTCTGTAATGCAAAGACATTCAGCATCACTAAGGCTGGTTGCCCTTGCTGGAGTGTAGGCAGTCACCCAGGATACACATGGTGGTGGTCTGAAAAAGCAGTTTGGACATGTGCATTTAAAAAAATCTGAAAAGTGGATTCATAATGTGTCAGTCTGTAAAAGTGATTATCACTTGCCAAAAAAAAAGAGCAGTAAGTGTGCATTCAAATTGGCAAAGAAATTTCGTTTTGTGACTAATGTGAAAACATGACTCTGTGTGCAAATAGGAATTACAGGCAGAGATTTATTGCGTTTTGCTCTGGTGATTTCACAGTTGCATTAGTAGGAAAAAGGGGGAGCGATTTTTTGGTGCAGAAGCAGACTCTTAGCACACACCCAGCTCCTTTCCATGTATAATCATGCACAGTATTTACAAGCGAGTGGGGTTTGAGGTTTCAGTCTGTAATGCAAAGACATTCAGCATCAGTAAGGCTGGTTGCCCTTGCTGGAGTGTAGGCAGTCACCCAGGATACACATGGTGGTGGTCTGAAAAAGCAGTCTGGACATGTGCATTTAAAAAAATCTGAAAAGTGGATTCATAATGTGTCAGTCTGTAAAAGTGATTATCACTTGCCAAAAAAAAAGAGCAGTAAGTGTGCATTCAAATTGGCAAAGAAATTTCGTTTTGTGACTAATGTGAAAACATGACTCTGTGTGCAAATAGGAATTACAGGCAGAGATTTATTGCGTTTTGCTCTGGTGATTTCACAGTTGCATTAGTAGGAAAAAGGGGGAGCGATTTTTTGGTGCAGAAGCAGACTCTTAGCACACACCCAGCTCCTTTCCATGTATAATCATGCACAGTATTTACAAGCGAGTGGGGTTTGAGGTTTCAGTCTGTAATGCAAAGACATTCAGCATCACTAAGGCTGGTTGCCCTTGCTGGAGTGTAGGCAGTCACCCAGGATACACATGGTGGTGGTCTGAAAAAGCAGTCTGGACATGTGCATTTAAAAAAATCTGAAAAGTGGATTCATAATGTGTCAGTCTGTAAAAGTGATTATCACTTGCCAAAAAAAAAGAGCAGTAAGTGTGCATTCAAATTAGCAAAGAAATTTCGTTTTGTGACTAATGTGAAAACATGACTCTGTGTGCAAATAGGAATTACAGGCAGAGATTTATTGCGTTTTGCTCTGGTGATTTCACAGTTGCATTAGTAGGAAAAAGGGGGAGCGATTTTTTGGTGCAGAAGCAGACTCTTAGCACACACCCAGCTCCTTTCCATGTATAATCATGCACAGTATTTACAAGCGAGTGGGGTTTGAGGTTTTAGTCTGTAATGCAAAGACATTCAGCATCACTAAGGCTGGTTGCCCTTGCTGGAGTGTAGGCAGTCACCCAGGATACACATGGTGGTGGTCTGAAGAAGCAGTCTGGACATGTGCATTTAAAAAAATCTGAAAAGTGGATTCATAATGTGTCAGTCTGTAAAAGTGATTATCACTTGCCAAAAAAAAAGAGCAGTAAGTGTGCATTCAAATTGGCAAAGAAATTTCGTTTTGTGACTAATGTGAAAACATGACTCTGTGTGCAAATAGGAATTACAGGCAGAGATTTATTGCGTTTTGCTCTGGTGATTTCACAGTTGCATTAGTAGGAAAAAGGGGGAGCGATTTTTTGGTGCAGAAGCAGACTCTTAGCACACACCCAGCTCCTTTCCATGTATAATCATGCACAGTATTTACAAGCGAGTGGGGTTTGAGGTTTCAGTCTGTAATGCAAAGACATTCAGCATCACTAAGGCTGGTTGCCCTTGCTGGAGTGTAGGCAGTCACCCAGGATACACATGGTGGTGGTCTGAAGAAGCAGTTTGGACATGTGCATTTAAAAAAATCTGAAAAGTGGATTCATAATGTGTCAGTCTGTAAAAGTGATTATCACTTGCCAAAAAAAAAAGAGCAGTAAGTGTGCATTCAAATTGGCAAAGAAATTTCGTTTTGTGACTAATGTGAAAACATGACTCTGTGTGCAAATAGGAATTACAGGCAGAGATTTATTGCGTTTTGCTCTGGTGATTTCACAGTTGCATTAGTAGGAAAAAGGGGGAGCGATTTTTTGGTGCAGAAGCAGACTCTTAGCACACACCCAGCTCCTTTCCATGTATAATCATGCACAGTATTTACAAGCGAGTGGGGTTTGAGGTTTCAGTCTGTAATGCAAAGACATTCAGCATCAGTAAGGCTGGTTGCCCTTGCTGGAGTGTAGGCAGTCACCCAGGATACACATGGTGGTGGTCTGAAAAAGCAGTCTGGACATGTGCATTTAAAAAAATCTGAAAAGTGGATTTATAATGTGTCAGTCTGTAAAAGTGATTATCACTTGCCAAAAAAAAAGAGCAGTAAGTGTGCATTCAAATTGGCAAAGAAATTTCGTTTTGTGACTATTGTGAAAAGAAATGTAGTAATATATTTAAATAAAATAAAGGAATTTTTTTTTAGTTTTTTTCAGGTATTGCTGAAGAGCAGTGAACAAAATTTAAGATGCCTACAAAATCCAGAGTTCAAAAAACTCACAAAAAAAACTATATTTGAAGACAACTGGAGGACCAAAGTTAGTAGAAGATGCTCATGTTGGGAAAAAGAAAAAATCTTCTGGTAAGCAGAAAAAACAATTTCTAAAAAATATATTCAAAAGAATGAAAAATGTACAAAATGTCTGTACTGGAAAGAATGTTTTGAAAAGAAAAGGACAGGAAAAAATTGAGAATTTAGTTAATGCAAATATACCTTCTGCAACTGAAAAGATTTACATAAATAGAAAAACAGCGTTTAAAGAGATACGTAGAAAAATGTTTCAGAGAAGAGTTATGTCCAATTTGATAAAGGATGTGAAGAAATATAAGCAAAAGAGTAAGTTTTATAAAAGAAAAAAAGAAATTGAAGCCATTGCAGCAAAGGCATTAGAATTAAAAAGGAAACTATTCATTTTAATTTTGAATAGGATGCGTACATTAGACAAAATGGTTAATGTACTGAAATCACATAGCAAAAGGAAAAGAGTAGTGAACAGAACAAACTTTTGTAAAGTGTTTTTAGGAAAGTGGATGCATAGTTCAAGTAGTGAACCTTTTTTTAATGAAGAGAGCTATTTTCAAAGTAATAGTTTGCTGCATACAGTTGACACCAGAGGTCGTGCTTACGAAGTAAAAAATGGTTGCATAATGGAGAAGGAGATAATGGTTCCAAGAGATGAGGTACAAGTGATGGCAGATGAGGCTATGGGGAGACGTCCTAAAGCCCCAGTGTACACTTGGAATTGTAGTAGTATTTGCACTGTGCGTCAGGAATCTATTGACAAATTTCGTGAGTTTCTAAGAGAATATAGTAAAAAAAGTATAAAACAGAAGATTAAGATGCTTCAAAGTCTAGATCCATGCAGAGTGAGAGAGAATACTGGTTTGCAGGGTCATTCTCTGGCTTGTCTATCTAGAAAAGTGTGTAATAGTGTTTTCCATCATTTTAGGATGCTGGCTGTTCATCATACTGAAATGAGAAAGTTTGTGAGACGGTTGTATTTTGCTAAAAGTCCAGCAATAAAGTTAGATGAATTGAATAGGGCTCTGTTCCGTGGAACGGTATCAGATGTAGAGAAGGTTGTTGATGAAATTCAGTTTTGTTACTTTGGTCCTGAACAAAACAGTGCAGAGAAGGACACAGTAAATGAGGAAGAAGTGGAAGAGAATGTAGAACCCTCTGTAAGTAAGACATTTAATGATCACATAACAAAATTTGCAATAATCTCTAATGAAAGACCAAATATTACTTGTATTTGTTGCCGCAGAACTCATTATAGAAAACAAACCAGGTATGTTGATCTCTACAGAAAGAGTGAAAATGAAGATAATTATACGTGGAAGGATTTTGCCACATATATATTTCTTGAAAATTGTTTTGAATTGGGTGAAGTACAGCGTATTTGTAAATACTGTTACAACAAGTTAGAGGAAAATAGAATGCCGACCAGAGCTGTACATAATAATTTAGAATTGGATGCTATTCCTGCTGAACTTTCTGAATTAAATACATATGAGTCTATACTCATTCAATGTGTTCATCCATTCCAGACCATAGTACGTATGGAGCCCAAAACTGGTAAATTACCTCCTTCTGATTTACTGAGAGGTTTAAAAGGTAGAGTGGTGTATTTGCCCTTGGATTTGAAAAAAAATATGGAAACTATTGATGCGGATACTTTGGAAACTGAACCATTAATTATTCTGGTTAATGGTGTACCTACAAAGAATAAGAAGATTTGGCAGGAGCTGGTAGATGTACGGAAAGTACAAAGAGCAAATTTGTATTTGAAAAGGAATAACAAATGGTATGAATCAATTTATATAGAAGAAGAAGAAGAAGAAGAAGAAGAAGAAGATTTACAAGAAGACACAGAAACACCAACTGGACAAATTGAAAAAGTGGACAAGTCAAAGGAAGAAGAAATTTATGAACATTTTAGCATACATCCTCTTCATTCAAAAGAAGTTATGGGAGACAATATTGATCTCTTTCAGATGAAGAAAGCAAAAGGAAGTCCCGTGAGTGTATGGGAGGAGAGCTTGGAAGCTCGATGTTTTCCCCAGCTGTTTCCTAAAGGAAAAGGAGGACGATACGATGAACGTCCGGAACAGATTCCGGCTTCTGAGTATCGGACTACAAGACTATATGCTGAAGATCCCAGATTTCGACAAAGTATTCCTTATTTGTTCCATCTTTTATTTGAAAGCGACTTGTCTGCACTGTCTTATGCAGTAAATCACATTTTAAAAAGTGGAGTACATTTACAAAATGTGTCTGCTAAGGATTTTATGGAGAAAGTGCAGCACCGAGATGATCATTTGGAAACACAACTGATCAATCTGATGGCTTGTCAGCGTGGGACAAATGAATATTGGTACCGACGCCATGGTGAATTAAAATGCATGTTACGGAATTTAGGAACACCAACATGGTTCGTTACCCTAAGCTGTGCGGAGTACGCTTGGGATGATTTACTGGATTTTCTACGAGAGGCAAATTCAAACATTAAAAACATCGAATACAAGACAGCAGGAGAACTGTGCTCATTGGATCCGGTTAATGTTTGCAGATATTTCAATCATAGATTTGAGGCTATGATGTCCTTCATCTGCAATAAAAAAAATCCACCTCTTGGAGAAGTAGTAGATTTCTTTTGGAGAAAAGAGTACCAGGCAAGAGGTGCTCCTCATATTCATATGCTGTTGTGGATCAAGGATGCCCCAAAGTTTGGAACAGATACTGATGAAGCAGTGTTATCTTACACTGAAGAATATGCAACATGTGCTATACCAAAAAGCACAGAAGAGAAAAAGTTAAAGGAGCAAGTTTTACGTTTCCAAAGTCATCGGTGTGGAAAATACTGTCGACGGAAATACAAGAGCAAAGATAAATACTACACTAAATGTCGATTTGGATTTCCTAGACCTGTTCTTTCAAATGGAAGAGTAAACAGTTTTATGTCAGCTGTGAGACATACTATCACAAGAAAATCACCTAAGAATACCTACAACCTTAAAAGAAAAGAAGAATCAAAAAATATAAATGACTACAACCCAGTCATTTTATCCATGTGGAACGCTAACATGGATATACAGTATGTAGCTGACAATTCCATTGCTGTTGCTCGATATGTAACGTCTTACATTACGAAATCAGAAAAAACAGAATTGAAGGAAATGTGGGAAGAGATTTCTCACGAGAAGACTGTCAGTAAGAAGCTGTACAGTTTCAGTTTGAAGATGTTATCGCATCGAGAAATTGGATCCTACGAATGTTCAGATAGGTTATCTTCTGCAAGTCTCTAC
This sequence comes from Triturus cristatus, assembly GCF_964204655.1. Lineage (NCBI taxonomy): Eukaryota > Metazoa > Chordata > Amphibia > Caudata > Salamandridae > Triturus > Triturus cristatus. The sequence goes on from NC_140588.1 coordinate 520,064,576, forward strand.
TCGAAGTCAAGAAGAATAATTTGGGCAAGTTTAGGCCTTGCAGCAATGAGAAATCGGGTACTAAAATTTGTTGGAGAAATTGAATATTTGGCCGAGAATGACCCAGAAAGTACAGATATTTTGAAATCAAACATGTTGGACACATATTATCCCAAGAGAAGTCAACATCTGGAGAACATGTGTCTCTATGAAGTGCTGCAGAACTACATTTATTCACGGAAAGCCGCAGAAGACATCAACAATGGAAAATATAAAGTCATTGGTGAGGAAGGATGTTTGGTGAAGCAAACAAAAGGAAGTTTGATAAATCACAGGAAGCTGAGTTGCGACACTACTGACAAGAAGGAATTTTACTACTTGGCTCTTTTACAGTTGTTTAAACCATGGCGTACAGAGGATGAACTGCTGGGAGAATTTCAAAGCTATGAAGATTCTTTTAATGCTTGCAAAGACAGCATACAATGCAGTACATTCTCAAGTTATCTGCAAATGTTAAATGAAGAAATTGAACAGGAAACTACAATTGCAGCAGAAATAGCTAGAGACAGTTCTCAGGACAGCCAAAGTTCAGAAACACTCAGTCAAGATCCCCTAGGACAACCAATCGTTGAAAATGAAGCATCAATAGCCATGAATGAAGTGGAAACGGCTATGAATCAAGCTCAAGAAGAATTTATAGACTTACAAAATTTGGAAAGACAACTGAACGAAGAGCAGCAACAAATTTATGAAGAGATCAGAAACAAAATTGATCACGGATTTCTACATGAAAAAAAAGAGTGCTCATGCACATCATTTCATCCAATCAGGATGTATGTAAGCGGACAAGCTGGAACTGGAAAAAGTTTCCTAATTAAAGTCATCAGAAGCTACCTACAGCAAAAAACGGATTCTACTTTGTCTTGTGTGGTTACTGCTCCAACTGGGTTAGCAGCATATAACATAAAAGGAATCACTTTACATCGTTTGCTAATGTTACCAGTGGAGCATGAGAACAAAATACAATACAACAAGCTAACTGGAGAAGCATCCTTGGAAGTTTCAAGAGTCTTGAAGAAGATGCAAGTTCTCATTATTGATGAGGTGAGCATGGTTTCAAACTTAATGCTTGCCTTTGTGCATTTAAGAATGCAGCAAATTCTGAAGACAGACTATGACATGTTATTTGGTGGAAAACACGTCATAGTTTTTGGAGATCTTTTGCAACTTACTCCAGTTAAAGGACAACCAGTGTTTAATACTGTGACACATGAAGACACAAAGAAGTCATTGGGAAGCATCGGAAATACAAATATTTGGTCCTTCTTTGAGTACAAGGAACTTACTACTAATATGAGGCAAGCAAGCGATGAAGAATATGGAAGTATTCTGAAAGATATCAGAATTGGACTACTCACAGAAGTTGGCAAAAAAGCATTACAGAGTCGGCTGCTACATAATTTATTTCCAAAGGAAGAAATAGTTGCAGAGAAGATATACAAGAACATTGCAGAAAAGAAAAGTATCATCTGCTTAATGCCAACTCTACGTGAATGCTCAATATTCAATGAGGAGCTTTTGAAATTGGAAAAGGAGGAGATCAGGAAATTAGAAGCAGTGGACAAAATAGAGGATGGAAGAATTACTGTCACAGTAACAGGCACACTGAAAAATAAATTGGATTCACTAGAGAAGAACATTTCCAAAACAGCTGGATTAGAAAAAAATCTATATGTTTGCATGAACTGTAGAGTATTTTTAAGGAGAAAGTTGGATGTTGAAAAAGGTTTAGTTAATGGAGCTATGGGAAGAGTTGTGGGTTTTATTAATTATCAGAAAAAAGATGGAATTGAATGTTTAAAAATAAAATTTGATCAGATAGAAGAAGTTAAAGACATTTGTCGTTGTTCAGTTCGTTTCATGCTTGTGAAAGACTTATATGTACGTAGGAAGCAGTTTCCGTTTTCGCTAGCATATGCTGTAACTATTCACAAGTCTCAAGGATTGACTGTAGATTGTGCATTTGTGAACATTGGTTCAACTGTGTTCAAAGAAGGTATGGCATATGTTGCTTTGTCACGAGTGAAAACATTATCAGGTTTATTCATGATAGACTTTGATGACTCAAAAGTTAGTGCTGATACAAATTGTGTAAAGGAGTATAATAGATTAAGAAGAAGCTATGCTCCTCATTTAGGTCAGTATCCTGTGTTGGAGAAACGTGTAGTTTCTCGTAAAAGGAGAAATGAGAATATCTGTGATGAAGATGTACAGAGGAGGAAAAAAAAGAGGAGTGATGTAATTGCAAGCAAAAAGAGTAAGGAAAAAGAAGAACAGGTTGTAGGATGTCATTTTGAAAATAGCTCTGGTGTCAACTGCTACGCAAATGTAGTGCTGAATGTTGCATTTTATCTGGAAAGTTTGCAAGAGCAGATAATAGTAAATCAGGGAAAAAGATTCTGTTCAGAGCTGAGTCTCCTTTTTCAAAAGCTGAGTAATGATAAAACTCAAATAGAAAGTGCTACTGAAATTAGAAAACTTTTAGATGTATGTTCAGGACGAACACAGTTTTCTCAAAATGAACAGCAAGATGCACACGAATTTTTGATGTTTTTTCTTCAGGTACTGGAAGAAGAAGAAGTTGCAATTGATAATTTATTTGGTCTCTCTTATAAATGGGAACATAGTTGTGAAAACTGTTATAATATATGTGGCTCTAATGTTGATAATGAAAGGTTTATTTTTTTGACATTGCCAGAGACTAAAACAGTCACTTTTGCTAAATTAGTTAAAGATGCTAATCATAGCATGCAATGCGGTGAGTGTCAATCTGACATGTTTTCAACATTAATTTTAAAGGAATACGGACAGTATGTAATTTTAATGATGCAACGATGTAGAGCTGATGGTTCAAAATTGGATACTTTAATAAAGAAGTTTACAGGACAGCAATTATCAATTTCAGGAAAAACTTTTGTAACAATAATTTTCCATGAAGGACCTACTGTTACTTCTGGACATTACACAGTTTATCTTAAATGTGAAAAAGGCTGGACACTGTGTAATGATTCCCAATTGGTTTTTAAGCAACGTTTGCCTTTTGATTTAGCAAATTCCTATCTAATCTTCCTGAAACCTAAATTTTAGAGAGACTTGGCAAGATCTGGACAAAACAATTTTACCATTTGATTGGATTACCATTGGAATTTTCAAAAATAAAGATTTTTTAAATTATCATTTGGCCTAATGGAAAGATAACCAATTGTAATGTGGACTTTTTTAATTTTTAATGAAACTTTCGAAAACCAAAAATTTAGAGAAAATCGGTAACATCTGCACAATTTAAATTTTGGAATGTTATTGGAGTGCCATTGGAAATTTTTTCAAAAAAGATTTTTTAAATTACTATTTGGCCATGTGGAAAGGTAACCAATTCTATTGTGGACTTAATAAAATATTAATAAATATTTAGGGAACCAATATGTTACAGAGAATCGGTGAGATCTGTACAAATAAAACTTTAGAATTTTATTGGATTACCATTGGAAATTTAATCAAAAAAGAATTTCAAAATTACTATTTGGCCTAAAGGAAATGGAACCAGATGTAATGTGGAGTTATTTGAGATATAATATTGTGATTATACTTCTGAAACAAACATATCAGACGGTATTTTAAAGAAATAAGTATTGATATTAGATGATATTTTTTTAGAATATTATGCATTTCTATAATGTTAAGTTTAAGTAAAAAGAGATTCTGGGCTTTTTTAATACAATCTTTGAGATTGTTATTTTTTTTTGCCCGCTGTAAAATGATGAATGCAATTGCTTTCACAATTTATAGTGAAATGCAATATATTCTGAAAACAGCAAAAATAAGGCAAAAATATTTTTTGATAAATATGTAAATATGTGTACTGTATTATAAAATGTTTTAAAAATATTAATACTTTTTTCTTTTTTTTCAGATTGATATAGAAAATTTTCGAAAACTAGAACCATTTTTAAATCAATTTTTTTAAAAAACAAATGAATAAATATTTTTTTGAGTGGGTATGGTAAGTCAATAATAATAATTGTAGTCTCTCAAGGACCTTGTAATGTGATAATTGATTTTTAGTGTTTTAAAAAAAAAAAAAAAAATTACGCGCACCGTACGCGTACGGTAAAAAAAAAAAAAAAAAGTTTTAAAAAACATATATAAAAAAAAGATGAAAGATAAGGTTGGCTCTTAAAAGAGCCGTTGTGTTCATGCAGGGACAGAGGAAAGAAAGATTGGGAAAATTAGTCTCTGCGACAAGTGTGCTGATCTATTTTGTTGTTCACTAGGGAAACACTGGTCTCCCTATGACAAATTAGATCATGACAAGAGGCGCATCGAATATCAACCCTCAGAAATCGAGGGTTAATTTCCTGAGGGCCAGCAAAAGGAGATGCTCCCCCCACAGATGAAGGGCCCACCTGACCTGCAGAAGAAGGACTCAGCCCTGCAGATGATGGTCCAGGCTGAGCTGCTGTGGATGTGCTTGGTTGACTTACTGAAGGGTTACCTCCAAAAAGTCGAGCATGTGTCCTTTTGTGTACATCCTTGAGGTGCCTCATCATGGTATGATTCCCAAAGGAATACTTCCTGTCAGGATTACCTCTTGAAAGTACACGCTGACACAGCTTGCAAGTCACTAAGGGTGCATTTACCTTTAGCTGGCCTTCAGGAAAAGTAAAATAATCCCATACATAAGAGGTCTTTTGTTTCCTCGCTCTCTGCCTCAAGGTAGTGCTGCTAGTGCTAGCCTCACTCTCAGAAGGGCTCTGCTGTTCTGCCATCGTATCACAAAGACAACCCAGCTCCTTCTCCTAAGGGATCACACGCAGAAATGAGGGGAATGGGTGTGGTGTAGGAGAGTTCTAGAACTGAAAGTAGTTTCATCCAATCAAAAGTTGTGTTTCATGATCACATGACCTACCGTACACTTACGGTACGCTTACGGTGCGCTTACGGCAAAAGTACGCATGCGCGTAAAAAAGACACGCGCTTGCGCGCATGCGCATAACAGTCACTACCCGACACTTCCGCGTAACGGCTACGCAAATTGCGTAACTATACGCAAACAGCGTAGATAAATTACGGGCATTGCGTAAACCGTACGCTTACCGTAAGCTTACGGTACGCGTACTAAAAAAATAATAAAAAAAAAAGGAAAAAATGTATTGCTAATAAATTTTACCTGTTTATTTTATAAAATATAAAAAAAAAAACATATTATAGAATTTTAAAAATTTAACCATAGTCTTAAAAAAAGGATAGAAAATAAAAAAAATATATGTTTAAAAAATAGAAGAAAATAAAAAAATTAGCATTTAAAAAACCTTGCAAATTCACTGAAAAAACCATGGGTTTCACACACGTTATAGTTACGAATTAGCATTTAAAAAACCTTGCAAATACACTGAAAAAACCATGGGTTTCACACACGTTATAGTTAGGAATTAGCATTTAAAAAACCTTAGAAATTCAATGAAAAAACCAAAGGTTTCACACATGTTATAGTTAGCTGGACATTTCACTCGTAAAAAACCAATGAAATTCCCCCGTTATAGTTAGTTCAGCTAACTATAACTCGCGCGCCCGCAATGCACTGCTGATGACGTCACATATTACATCACTCATGACATGGTCAGTGACATCACTCATGACATCACTGATGACATCTCAAATGACATCACTGATGACATCACTGATTACATCATCCTAGTGATAGAGTGGCAGACCACCTCTGCCCCTAATATAACCTTTGATACACACATTCAAAAATAGAAATTAAAAATTTAAAAACAATGGACATACCAATACCAGTTACAACAACCTCTTCAGTAATTCTAAGATCCACATACACATCCACTCATTCACCAACAGTCCTGTACAGTCACTCATACATGTACTCACTCATCATATGTACTCATACACCTATACATCCTGTTACACAATGCCACTCATCCATAGAGTTACTCACCCACATAGTCACTCATGCTAATAAAGAATCAAACATACATTTACTTGCATATACAGTTATACACACACCACCACACTTACTTCTACGGAAACTTACACATACTTAGTCTTTTAAACAATCACTTATAGAAACACATACTTATTCATACAGGAACTCTTTCAATATCTCACTCTCACATATACTCACTTATATACACCAATAGTCACATATACTAGTTTAAAACATATGTAGTTACTCAAAAAGACACTATTGAGACAGTCATTCACTCACTAACACACCCATACACACACTCATCCACCCATACAGTCCTGCACACATGCTGTGTTCAACACATACAAACAGTGAGTCACTCATTCATGCACCTATGCACTACGTAATACCCCCCACCGAACCATGCAGACACTCAGACTGATACTCAAAAAACCAACTAATAACCTATGTAGACACCCATGTAGCTACTCACCAACCCATGCAGCCACTTATACACAAAGTGAGAGACTGATACAGATATTTACATATTTAAACATTACTCACTAAGCCATGTATTCACTATGATACACTTAATCAGTGAGTTACACAATCAATTTTTCAAAAACAAATCATCCATTTAAACACTTATATACCCATTTATTCTTCCATCGACCTTGAGATATACATATATAAAACATATTTAATTTTCAGAAAAACAGCCATTCACTGGATGATGTAATCAGTGATGTCATCAGTGATGTCATTTGAGATGTCATCAGTGATGTCATGAGTGATGTCACTGACCATGTCATGAGTGATGTAATATGTGACGTCATCAGCAGTGCATTGCGGGCGCGCGAGTTATAGTTAGCTGAACTAACTATAACGGGGGAATTTCATTGGTTTTTTACGAGTGAAATGTCCAGCTAACTATAACATGTGTGAAACCTTTGGTTTTTTCATTGAATTTCTAAGGTTTTTTAAATGCTAATTCCTAACTATAACGTGTGTGAAACCCATGGTTTTTTCAGTGAATATATATATATATATATATATTACCTATTGGCGGTCGCCAGTAGGTAGTCATAATTAGGACCTAGTTACTATGGGAAAATGGCAATATTCTGTTGGCAATAACTTTGGTGCCGATTGATGAATCTTCGTGAAATTTTCAAAACTAATTCTTTGTTGAGATCAGCTCCTATGTTGAAGGGGGGCCAAGAAAAAAGGGGGTCCCAAAACGTCGGTTTTTCAATGTTAATTTCCATAGGAAACTTTAGATAAGGCTACAGGTCGAACGGGTGAACGGAATTACACCAAATTAGGCAGGGAGAAGGGTCTTTGTCTAGAAAGCACGCTTTTGTTTATTTGGTGTAAATCCGTTCAGTAGTTTTTGAGAAATATCAAAACAGATATCGATATTTGTGAATTCTGCCATCTGATTGGCTGAGGAGTTACGAGTACAAGCTTGCTGCTGATTGGCTGCGAGTGCTGCAAGCGTTTGCAACTAGGAAGTGTTGGCCGCCATTTTGTGATTCCGTTGAAGCGAGTAAGGGGAAAAAGGGCGAAAAATGTGGGAAAGAGGAGGGTAGGAGCACTGTAACCTTTGTGGGGTGTTTAGGGTGTGCTATAGAGGGGGTGCGAAGTGAACTAATCATACCTACCGGTGTGAAAGTTCTAGGCTATGAAAATTAAGTGAGGTATGGGCTAGTGTGTGATGTTTCTAAGGTGAGCTTGTGTGCAACTCGAGGATTAAAGTGTGAGCCTACACTGTGTGTCTTATGCTGTTAAGTCATGTGCCCTGGCCGCTGCAGTACAGTTGTGGAAGTAGTGTCAGCATCTGTTTATACCTACTAGGATGAACTATTGACCCGTTGTGGTGTGAAAGTTCTGTGTACAGAAAATTTGTGAGGTATTGTGTAGAGTCTCATGCTGCTAAGCTGAGCTGCTGCCGGACTCGGGGATGAAAGTGTGAGCCCATTACTGTGTGTCATATGCTGTGAAGTCATGTGCTCTGGCCGCTGTGCCACGTCTGTGCAAGTAGTGTCAGCATGTAGTTATAGCTACTTGGAGGAACTTTTGTTTCGAACATTGTAACTTGTGTATGGTGCTTAGGGGGTGTTATATAGGGAGTGCAAAGGTAAATTTGTGTGTATGAAACGAATTTGGTATTTGGAAAGTGGAAAGCACTGGCTCCTATGGGTCTGATGACGCTGGGGGTATAAGGTGAGGTGTTGCTTGAGTTGGGAATAAAGCTGATGAACTACTGACCCCTATTGTGAACTTTCAATGTGCACGTGCCGTTGAATGTTCGATAAAATTTAGCAAAAGTATATCGTTAGGTTAAAAAAATAATGATGAACTTTTAACCTGCAGGTGTCGTAGAAGGTGCCAGAAAGTGTGGTAATAAAATAGGTTGAACTTTTGACCTGTATGTGGCGCGGAATAATAAGTAGCTTTTTGGAAGGAAAATTCAAAATTAACCAATGGAGGTAAGTTTTGGAATGTCGTTGAAGGAATGAAGTATTCTGATTTGTTCTTTACATGTATTGATGTGTGGAGCGACAGAGAAATTGTGCCATTCCTGGTTTCATTCTTTAAGAAGTCGGAGCTTTACATGTACTATGTGAGAAAGAGAGAATATATGCGTGTGTCATTTGAAATTTTGATAACAACTACAAAGGTGAGTTAGAAATGAACAAGGTGTGTTATGTGTTTTATAGTATTGATTAAGTATTTGAGGTGATATTTTTAATTTTGAAAGTATTTTTTATTTCAAAGTAATATAGTGTTAGTAAAGTGTGGTGTTTGTTATTGGTTATGAAATCTGCATAAAATTTGAGCTGTTGTTATATAAGTATTTTATATATGTTAAGGAATTTTTCACATAGAATAAGTGTAGTTTGTCATCTTTATAGGACTGTATTGTTTTGAAAATGAGGTACAGCGTTAATTTGAGTTTGTAATAAATTTGGGGAGATAAAGAAAATGTTGCACGTTTGCAACTGATACTTTTTGTGGAAATAGTGGGGTGGGGGGTGGTGGTAGGAGACGTACTTTTAACTCTGACAGCTGCTCTTGCGAATTTGCACATAGATTATACTGGTTTGCTAATTTGCACATTCATTTTACCTGTTGAAGCGAGGGGGGCCGCCATCTTGGTTGTACCGGGGTCGGCGCTCTAGGCTTCCTCAACTTCCTCTACTTAAGGCCGATGCCAGCGCGAGCTCGCCCAATAGAGACCTGAGGCCTGAGCCGGGTGTGACAGGAGAACGCACGATTAGCGAGGTAGTGGAACAACTTTAACTTGCTTCTATCTTCTTTTAACTCTGACAGCTGCTCTTGTGAATTTGCACATAGATTATACTGGTTTGCTAATTTGCACATTCATTTTACCTGTTGAAGCGAGGGGGGCCGCCACCTTGGTTGTACCGGGATCGGCGCTCTAGGCTTCCTCAACTTTCTCTACTTAAGGCCGATGCCAGCGTGAGTGCGCAGCGGACGCGCGCGGCGGACGTGCCGCCGGCGCGCCGAAGGCGTGCCCAAGGCAAACCCGTCTGCGCCCGTCCGCACCAGACCGTGCCCAGGGGCCAGCCACGCCGGCGAATTTACCTCATACTCGGCCAACTCCCTCAGAGATTTGAAACACTCATGCCCTCCACCTTCTCCCGCCACTTCCAGACGAATCACTACAGCTGGCCTTGCGCGCTCTGACTCCCACCTCCTCAGTCGGTGCAAACCCCCGCTAAATCAGTCAGGAATGATACCTCTATTCGGGTGTTGTATTTGAACACCCGTTCCCTAATTAAACACCAAGCCGACATTTATATCCTTCTGTCTAATGAGAAACCAGACGTACTTCTGCTCACAGAAACCTGGCTGACTACAGATTCTCTCCCTGACATTCTGGCAGCCCTCCCTCCAGACTATTACATCCTTCATGCCGACCGCATCGGCAATCGCCCTGGGGGTGGGGTGGCAGCCATCATATCAAAACACCTTAATTTCACCTCCAATTCCTCCCTTTCCCTTCCGGAAGTAGACAGCCTAATCATTAGTCTGAAAACCAACGCAGGAGCTTTAATACTCCTCCTCTTATACCGGCCTCCACACCTCATGCCGTCCTTTGCTACCGCCTTGACCGAACAGCTCTCTGACCTACTGACATTGCATCCCAGGCTAGCTCTCTTCGGTGACCTTAATTACTGGTTCAATGACGTCAATGCCGGGCCCCACGCCACAGAACTTTTTGAAGCCCTTAACAGCCTTAACCTGACCCAACAAATCTCCTCGCCCACTCACATCAAGGACCACATACTGGATCAGATCTGGACCCAAAATCTAGCACTCTCCCAGCCTTCTGTGTCCCCTTGCGTTTGGTCAGACCATCACCTAGTCGACACCACCCTCACTGTCACTGTCAGGACCCCCGCCCCTCTGATGGCTGGTGGCTTTTCACGCAAATGGAATTCCTACGACTCCCAAGGCTTTCTTACGACCTTAGCCAACACCCGCCCAGCTATTAACACTTCCGCCAATATCGACACGGTGGAAAGTGATATTGGCACCTGGCTAATGTCGGCTAGCGACCAATTTGCCCCCCTCACCAAGTTCCCCCGCACCAGACACCACTACTCCCACAGATGGTTCTCTGGCGAACTTAAGAAACACAAACTGAAGGTGCGCCAGCTGGAACGGACATGGAGACGCAACTACTCTGAGCCAGATAGATTACTATACACTACAGCCCGCAGAGAATAGAAAAACGCAATCTCCTTAGCCAAATCAGGACATTTTTCTAACAGAATCCTCTCTGCGAACAATAATTCAAAGGAGGTCTTCAAAATCATGAATGAACTTACCTCAGATGGTAGAACTCTCCCGGGTCAGATCCCTACTCAAGAAACCTGTGACGCTCTTAATCTTTTCTTTATCGAGAAAATCAATAAAATCAAGGACTCCACCCCCCCCTCCCCCGATACTTTCCCCAGACTTCCCTTCGAACAATTCATCGACCTTCACTCACTTCCCCATCCTTGACTCCAATTCACTAGCTGAACTTGCGATCCGGGTAAAATCAGGCTCTCCAAACGACTGCTGCCCTCCCTCGTTCCTGCGGGACGTCTGTCTCAAACTACCCGATTGCATTCTACCCCTATTGAATGGTTCCCTCAGTACCGGTATTGTCCCCAGCTCCTTCAAAGAGGCCATTTTAGTGCGGCTCTTGAAGAAACCTGGCATGGACCCGGCGGAACTTTCTAATTACAGCCCCATATCGCTTTTACCTTATTTTTCCAAATTAATGGAGGCCCACGTCACCCGGTGTCTTTCCAACTTCATCGAGACCTCCTGCCACCTGGAGCCTAATCAAGCCGGCTTTAGGCCTGCCCATTCCACCGAGGCTGTTATCCTTGCAGTTTTGGACACGCTGAGGAGGAACGCTGATACAGGGATCCCCCAGGCCCTCGTACTCCTGGATCTGTCCGCCGCATTCGACACGGTTGATCACAACTCAGTCCTTTCTGATTGGCAGAACACAAGCCGTCCGCTTGGGCCCCTACACAGCGCCCAAAACCCCTACGACCTGTGAAGTCCCTCAGGGTTCTTCCCTGTCACCCCTACTATTTAACCTTTACCTCCGTCCCCTGATCCGCTCGCTTCATAGCTGGGACATCACAGTGTATAACTACGCCGACGACCTGCAGATCATCTTCCCACTCAACTCCCTGGACGCTGTGAACAACTTCTATTCTGCCATGATACACATCCAGGAGTGGATAGACTACAATCAGTTAAAATTAAATCCCGGCAAAACGGAGCTTCTTCTTCCCGGTTCTAGCCCCTCCCATTGGGGCCCGCAGTTCTGGCCTAATAACTTAGGCCCCCCCCCCCGGCCCCTGTGAAATCAGTAAAAAGTCTTGGTGTGACCATCGATACCGAACTCTCCCTCAGATCTCACGTGGGCGCTGTGGTCTCCTCATGCATGTTCCAGCTTCGCAAAATCCGCAAAGTCAGTCACCTACTACCACCAGCTGCTTTGGTCCAGGTAGTCATCTCCTTGGTACTATCCCGCCTGGACTTTTCCAACTCCTTGTACTACGGTCTCGCGAAATTCTTGCTGCATCGCCTTCAGGTCGTACAGAATCAAGCAGCCCGTCTCATCCACAATACTCCCAAATGGCAGTCGGCCAAACCTCTGCTATACAAACTGCACTGGCTACCTATAGAACAAAGGGCGGCCTTCAAGTTGGGCTGCCTCACGTTCAAATCCCTCCACTGCCCCAGCCCTGCCTTTCTGACCACTCTCATCATTCCACACCGTCCAACGCGCAATCTTCGCTCAGCCCTCCTCAACCTGCTCGCTGTCCCCAAAACCAAAACCAACAAATTCGGCGGCCGTCGGTTTGCCTACCTTGTCCCCAAATTTTGGAATCCTCTTCCCCTAACCATTAAATCCAGTAGCTCTCTCCTTCATTTCAGAAAACTGCTCAAAACCTTCCTTTTCCTCTTACCCGGCTAATTCCCGCCTCCTCTGACCCCAGACTCACCTCTGTCTCTCAGCGCCAGGAAACCCTCGGTGTCAGTGCGCTTTATAAACTCCACTTAACATAACATAACATAACGTATGTGTTATTAAGTTAAAAACGATAAAACGAAATGCAGAAATGTTATGAGGGCAGGTTGTGGTTTTATTTCTGACACTGAGAGGTAGGTTTGAATGTAAGTCAGGGTAGGTTGTTGTACAGTGGGGCCTTGTACAGTGTTTGGAGATTACATCAAGAGGAGATGGAGATAGGAAAAGTGATACGTTCCTTTTATATGTACGTATAATTTGAATCATGTGATCCTAAGTTGAGATAAATATGAATATGGTTTCTGGTTTGCATTTAGGTATAGTGAATAGTTTTTGTAGTTTCTGACTAGTGAATAATAAAAAGGTAGATATACTAAAATATATGGTAGTAAACGTACTAATTATTGTCTGTTCTTATGGAATAGAAGTAGTTGGGGAGTGCTTCTTTAGAAGAGATGTTTTATAAATGTGTGAGAGATAACAAAATGTAAATGTGCTGTATATTTTCTGTATGACTTTGTTGACATTAAAGAACTATGTGTGATTATAAGTGATACTATTATTCAGGCTGTGTCTCTGTGGCGGATATATGTAGGTGTTGAAGTGGTTCGTGTTTTACTGGTGGTGAGCTTCACTATCCCTTTTGAGACACTCGTCAATGTATTAATTCCATTTGATATCTTTAATATAGATACAGTAAAGGGACTGTATATCAAAAGTTTGGGAATTAGAACTTTGTTTACTCTCCCCATGCCCTGCTATACTCTCTACAGAGGGTTTAAACGGCTTTCGTAACATATAGATGTCTCTTTCTTTTATTGCGTAAAGTTAAGCAAGGGCGGGTGTTGAGGTGGTGTAGTGGCACTGTGACTATTTGTAAACCGTCTTATGGTATGGTGTATGTTTGAGTTGCAAAATTGCAGGTTTTAATAGGTTTTGCTGATGAGCGTTCCGGCAGACACCTGTTGACATTAAGTTTATGTATGGCTATAGTGGCGGTAACGGGAGTGCTGGGACTCGTTGTTTGATTTTGTAAGGTTAAGCAAGGGATGGGTGGGGGTGGGGGAGGTGCGTATGTTGCTGATTATAAGACGGATATTTGTAACATGGGCATGTGTAGTTACTAAAGGTAATGTAGTTTCACTGGGCCCATTTATAAACAGTGCTATGGGATGGTTTATGTTTTACCCGCCAATTTGCATGTTTGAATAGTTTTTGCTGATAAGTGTTCCGGTAGACACATGTTAAAATTAATCCTGTGTATGGGTATAGTGGCGCTACTAGGAATGGGGGGTTTCTGTTTTATTTCGTACTGTTAACCAAGGGCAGAGGTGGGTGTGGGGGAGGTAGTTATGTTGCTGTTTGAAATAAAGAATATAGTAACGTGGAGATGTGAAGCTACTAAAGGTGATGTAGTACCACTGGGAGCACTTATAATGCACCCTATGGTAAGGTATATGTTTTACCCGCAAAATTGCATGTTTTAACACGGTTTGCTGATGAGCTTTTCAGGAGATATCTATTGAAGTTAAGGCTGTCTATGGCTATAGCGGCGCTTCTACATTTGCTTGGGCTCTTTCTTTTATTGTGTTAAGTTAAGCATTAAGTCTATCTATGGCTATAGTGGCGGTAATGGAAGTGCAGGGGCTCGTTGTTTGATTTCGTAAGGTTAAGCATGGGTATGGGTGGGGGTGGGGGATGTGCGTATGTTGCTGGTTATAAGACTGACATTTGTAACGTGGACATGTGTAGTTAGTAAAGGTAATGTAGTTTAAGTGGGCCTATTTATTAACGGTGCTATGGTATTGTTATTGCTTTTCCCGGAAATTTGCATGTTTGAATACTTTGGGGCCAATTCCAATAGCCGGTTGGACAGCTGTCCGTAGCCTTACTGTGTGACTGACACGTACCCGGAGCCGGTCCATCCTCTACAGTAAGTACGATGCGCATAACTGCCAAAAACACGACCGACACGTAGGCTGTGAATCAAGCCCCATTCTCCGTCCGAGCCGTAACTCCTAAAGATGAACCGAGTCGCCCGGAAGCAGTATCCATAGCAGTTTCCGGCATGACAAGCACGATGCGTACTTTCTAGCCGCCGGACGGATCGTCACGTACGGCACGTCACAGCATCCGGAAAACAAGCATATCAGCTACGATTCACGCCACAAATCAATACACAGCTACGAGACGGACCAGCTTGCAGCGGGTACGAGATGGAGCAACAAGCAGCGTGTACAACACGAACACATCATGAACCCCATCGTGCAGGTCATACCAGTACTCTACACCTATGACCGGCTCAGGGACCAACGCCGACGGCACAGGCGGTAAGTCAGACACCTAATACACAAACAAACGACACGTACCTGCAAAATGGCACACACACACAGGGGATCCACATTCTGGCCACTAACAACATCCCACCATAGGGGTTGCATGGCCAGCACCACTAACACCCCCACCCATAGTGGATCTGTTACCCATCACTATTGCCACCCACACCCATATGGACTATGTTGCCCATCACCCCTGCCACCCCCAGCCATAGGGCCTATGTTGCCCATCACCCCTGCCACCCCCACTCACAGGGGACCTGTTGCCCATCACCACTGCCACCCACACCCATATGGCTGATATTAACCATCACCCCTGCCACCCCCAGCCATAGGGCTTATGCTGCCCATCACTACTGCCACCCACACCCATAGGGACTATGTTGTCCATCAAAGATGGCTAAGGCGAAGTTTCTGGAAGACTCTATGGCCAAAGCTACCAATAAATCACAGACCCTTTTTAAGCTGGTCAACAATTTGGCAAACCCGGCCTGCGCAGTTCCAGTCACCATAGCATCTCAGGAGCTGTGCAATTCCTTGGCCTCTGCATTTGAGGAAAAAATCAGGCTTATTTTGAGTGGCCTCTCGATCTCTAGCCATTTGGTCCCGATAGAGTCTTCTCCACGGAAACCTCCTCACCCCCTGGGTGCTGTGGAGGTTAAGGGGGAACAACAGCAATTATCGTGCTTTCCTATCCCTTCCTTGGAGGAATTCTGTACAGTGGCTAACGGTGTGTCGTCGGGTTCCTCACTTGATCCTTTGCCACATAGGTTATGGAAGGCCTTCCAGACAGAACTTCTACCTCCGCTGTATACCATCTGTTGCCAGTCATTGGCCTCAGCGTCGGTTCCTGATAGCTGGAAGCTTGCAATTGTGACACCTTTGCTAAAAAAAGCCTCACTGGACCCGTTATGTCCAGCCAGCTATAGGCCTATCTCGCTGCTTCCATTCCCTATAAAAATTCTAAAGAAGTTGGTTACAAGAACTTTATCAAACTTTCTGGAATTTAACGTGTGTCTGGACGCAGCCCAGTTTGGATTCAGGCCGGCACATGGGACTGAGACCGCCCTGATCACCGTGTTGGACGATCTGCGAACGCGTGTCGACACAGGTAAGGCAGCATTTTTAGTGCTGCTGGACATATCGGCCGCGTTCGACACGGTGGATCATGTCGTCCTGCTGGATCGTCTCCAGAAAGCGGGCGTGGGTGGTCTGGCGCTGGGCTGGCTTGAATCTTACCTGGACAATAGGCAACAAGCAGTTGCATTACCACCGTTTTGGTCAGACATACGCCAGGTGAAGCAGGGTGTACCACAGGGGTCTGCGATTAGCCCGATCCTTTTCAACCTTTACCTCCGACCCCTAATCAGTTTGATAAAATCCTTCGGCATCTCAGTCATCAATTATGCCGATGATACGCAACTGATTTTTTCCTTTGAGGGTAAGGAGGCGGTCTCGAGGGATATTTTCCATCAGTGTATGTCGGAAACAGCAGAGTGGCTTCGCCTCAATTCACTCCAATTTAATGGGGCAAAGACCGAGGTGCTTCACTGCTCATTGGATCAGCCCTCTCGCCCGTTGCCAGAAGACTTCTGGCCAGCATCCATCTTGGGTACTGTAACAGCTGCTGAGTCGGCTCGTAACTTGGGGACCATGTTTGAGCCTAATCTGCAGCTGGATGCCTCGGTAAATAAGACTATAGCAACGTGCATGGGCCTGCTTCGAGCCCTACGTAAAATCTTGCCGTTGCTTCCCCCAGAGGCTCGAGCAGAGGTGGTGCGTAGTACTATACTCAGTAGATTAGACTACTGCAACGCACTACTTCTGGGGGCACCTAAGTCTTTAGTATCTAGGCTGCAGAGGGTTCAAAACATGGCAGCCAAGTTGGCATTAGCCCGACCTCGCTCCGCGTCATCCTCAGAAGCATTATCTGACCTTCATTGGCTACCTGTCCAGCAGCGTATTCTTTTTAAAGCTGCCTGCATTGTGTTTAGAGCGCTGCATGGGCTGGGACCGCTGCCACTCCAACATCTCTTTTCCTGGTACCAGGCTGCTAGACCCTTAAAGATCCTCCTCGGCTTTTTTGATTACAGTCCCTAAATTTTGTAGAGTGAGGATGGGCGGACGTGCTTTTGGTTTTGCAGCAGCTAAGCTGTGGAACACCCTCCCTCTGTTGCTAAGGAGTAAGCAAGAACTAATCTCCTTTAAAAAAGAGTTGAAGACCTATCTCTTTCCAAGAGCAATGTAGTGTATTTGATCTGATGACTTACATAAGGTCAAGCGCCAGGATACCCTTGGGGTGGCAGTAGCGCTTAATAAGAACTTAATACATACATACATACTACAGCCACCCCCAACCATAGGGGACCTGTTGTCCATCGCCCTTGCCACCCCCAGCCATAGGGCTGATGTTGCCCATCACTACAGCCACCCCCACCCATAGTGGACCTGTTGCCCATCACTACTGCCACCCACACCCATATGGTTGATGTTGCCCATCACCCCTGCCACCCCCAGCCATAGGGCTTATGTTGCCCATCACTACAGCCACCCCCACCCATAGGGGACATGTTGCCCATCACTACTGCCACCCACACCCATATGGCTGATGTTGCCCATCACCCCTGCCACCCCCAGCCATAGGGCTTATGTTGCCCATCACTACTGCCACCCACACCCATATGGCTGATGTTGCCCATCACCCCTGCCACCCCCAGCCATAGGGCTGATGTTGCCCATCTCTACTGCCACCCCCACCAATAGGGGACCTGTTGCCTATCACTACTGCCACCCACACCCATAGGTAACCCTGGGCGTAGTTCGCATAGTAGCGCTTTGCGAAGATGTTCTTGCACTACGCGAGCTACGCGTAGCTTCGCGAGCTTGCGTTGTTGCTCGCGATGCCTTATTTCCTGTTCCGGGTCGCGGATAGCGTGTTCGCGATGTGCATTGACGTGTTCAGGAGCGCAGTTTACTTGTTCGCGATGAATAGTGCATGTTCGCGAGAAATATCGCGCAAACTTACCCACGCGGTCGCGAATGGGCGTGGCCATCTTGTTTTTCACTCTATGCTATGGTTCTGGGCCTACTTTTCTATCCTCCCTTTGTCTTTGCAATCCTTTGTCTTTAAAGCATTTTTTCTGATTTTTTTAGTTATGATCTATCTTTCTCTTTGCCTAAGTTTATATTTTGCATTTTATTTCTACTTTTACTGTGTTTTTTTACTTTTATAAAGTTCTTTCTTTCTTCTTCCCCCTAACTTTTTTTCCCCCTTATAACTTTTCTTTTCCGCCTCCCACCCACCCCAGAACCATGGCCAAGGGCACAGCTAGTGCCAAGGGCAAGGGACCTGCAGGAGCAGCAGACAAGGGCTGCCTGCCTTGCTGCAGAATGCATCCTGCACGGGTGCAGGCCCGGCAACTGTTTGGGGAGGAGGAGGTGGCCGCCCTTGTTTTTTTATCCAGCGCCACCTCCCCTTGACCTTGGCAGCAGGCCCGGCTCTGGGTACGCTACCCAGGAACGGCACCGTCGGTGGGTGAAGGTGCGCGGGGCAGTGTTCCAGTGCTCTGGGGTCTGGCGCACCCACAATCAGCTAGCCCACCGGTGGTCCGACATCCTGGACCGGGAGCAGGACCTGTTGGACCGGCTAGGTGTCGAGGTCGTCGGGCTTGGTGAGTAATTTATTGTGTATAAATTAAAGTTCGGTATTTAAGAAGTGGTAAATTGTATGCTACCTACATATGGCCCTTAGTCTTCTCAATGTTGAGGCTTTGACAATTACCACAAACAAAATGGCCAACCAGATATTTGACTAGTATTTTTGATCGGATAGTACATGATACTACTATTGTCTAGTGATTCTGCAGAGCCACATACAGAACTATGCACAACAAAATAGGATGTTGGTGATGGGAGGTTGGACCTTACTGATCACACTCCAGTCCGAAGAACCCACGATCTCCTGACCGACTAGCTATAGTGTCTCACATTAGGGTCCCACTCCCGACCCCCCCCCCACGAAGAAGATATACAATGTTGATGATGACTGAGACAGACAACCCAGAACATAATAACACCATTTTGCTCACTCACTTGTGTAAGTCCACCCCACCACACCAAATACCACATGTCTATGTGTAAGTTCAAAAGGTTTATTTGAAACAAGTAACAAACTCTGTACATCGTTAATATGAAATTTAATTTACTACAGCCATAGTCAATAAGCCAGCAAAAAGCCTAAGATTAAAACAGTAAACATTTACAAGTGCATGACAACAAGAACAAGAGCCAAGATCTTTTGAATCCTGGAAGACCCCTCACCGTAGAATGTAGAAATACTGGTTACATCATCTTGCATCATAATAAGCTCTGTAAATCTCTGGTTTGTAGAAGGGAATCTTCCGCCTATTATATGAGAAAAATGCTGCGCGTTAGCCGTTAGATAGTATACTGGTGAATGCAAGCATTTTGCAGTCATGGCAAAAAGTGTAACATGTATGTGATGGCTAAGCAATATGGACTAAACAAACTCAATAAGTGGGTTGTTTTTAGACCTCTTCACTTGTACGCAACAGTCAAGTGGCCTCAAAGACATCTACTGCACATGTCAATAAACTGACAGGTATAATTGAAAATATGCGCCAAAAGAGTAGTAGTCGACATGATGAATCTAAAAGGGTTACACATGGCTCAGGCTAACTTTCAAAATAGTAGAGTAGGACTAGATGACCCTAGGAACCATATCACTACTAGTGTCTGTCTACTGTACTTACTTAGTGCTGATGTATGTTGGATTAACTTTTTTTTCAATGTTCCAAGTGAACACTAATAAAATAGGGGGAGGTTTCCAGGCATCTAAAAATGTGTGATGTTTTTTTCTAGGCACACTACCATCCACCAGTGCCGGCGGGGTCAGCGGCGATGCGGCCATTCCAGAGGGGACAGGAGAACTGGTGGCACCTGCAGGAGAGACAGGGGGGGAGCCAGCAGCAGTGGCCGGCGGCGGTAAGTTATATTGATTACTTCTTGACATTACTACTAGATGGAAGTGTGTTCACTATTTAACTGTACTGTGCGACTTATTAAGTTGTAGTGAACATTATACAACAGTTGAAGAAGACACCCTTTACTTAGCATTAGCTAAGTAACCAATGGCCTCTTCTATTTGACTCCAAAATCAGCTGTGAAGGTTTTATGGAGAAGATAAACTCAGATCAGATGACCTTGATGGATGTGTTGAACAAAGAGGGAAAGAACTAAGGGTGGAAGGACGGACGAGATAAATAATATGACTGACTGGCAGAGAAGGATATGTTGTTGGAAGCATGCATAGGTGGCTGATAGTAATCAGATCAGATGCATGGGTTGTTGAAGGATGGGTGGAAGGTGAAAGAGAATGCCTGCCTGGGTGGGCGACACAGTATGAGTGGATAGTGCTAGATAGCAAGAATCAGCGGTGTTTAGTTTAAATTCAAACTCAAAGCCAAGGCAAGCAAGGAAGGAGCGGAAGCATGGGTGGTTGTTGGTGAAACCAACTAAGTATGAGATATATTAAAAAGAAGGATAAACGTTTACTTTAATGGATGTATGCCTGGATGTACTATCATCAATAGACAGTATAGGTGGAAAGTGTCACTGGAGATTCTTACTTTGAAGTAAATGTAAAAGAAACTGCACCACAGTAGCAACGCGTAGGGGAATATAGGTAGTATTATCAGAATACAGTAGACTTGCAGTAGTTTGCAAGCACATCATATATATATATATATATATATATATATATATATATATATATATATATATATATATATATATATATATGTATATATATTATCAAGCGGAAGCCCCTTCCTCCCACTCTGGGGACCACTCCCTACTTATTATTAATAATGTATTTTCGATTGGGTCAGCCAGCCTGCAAAGGGTGGCCTATCTGTTGTTTATGGTTATTGGTTACACAATCAATGAAAGCAAAGTACCCTCTGCAGTAGCGGTTGGTGGTGGGAGTGCTGGCGGGCGGTGACATGGGGAGGGGCAGGGTGGGTGGCACTGGCGAGTAAACTGTGTATTACGGCCAAATACAGGTAATCAACATAAAAATAATTAAAATTATTTTCATTGTGCGCACTGCACCGCCGAATGCGATGCAGTGCGTGCAACATTTTTTTTTTTTAATGTATTGTTTAATTACCTGTGATTGTCCTTAATCCATAGTTTACTATCCCCACCCTGCACCTTCCCACATCACCGCCCGGCAGCACTCCCACCACCGACCGCTACTGACCTGATGTCGTATTACCATCTATAATATGAATATAAGCAATGATCATTGGATCAGATAAATCATCAGTGTTTTTGTAGTACCCAGGGCAGGGTGTAAGTGAAATTGTTCATTTGCCCTCATGTAACAGACAGAGTATGGCCAGTGCCACCGGCCGTAAGGCGTCATACAAAAATATGAGCTTCCCCACCTGCAGACAGTAGTAGTAAATAAAACTAACGTGAGTCTGCATCATGTGGCTCATATCTGTTTCTCTTGGGTGCAAGCTTAGCTGACTGAGCTGGCATGCCGGCTACAACAAGGTTATGTAATTGCGCTAAACTACAGATAAGAACAACACGACTGGTGTACCGGAGTACATAGTACGATTATAATGTCGGAAACTCCCACAAATGTTAGAGTCCAAGGAAATAGGAGTAGAGATACTTACCACCAAATCATAAATGTTATGAACTGTGCTTGCTAGTGATACTGTGACACTATGTGTTGAATGATTTTAGTGTTTCTGTTTTGCTAAGAGTATTGGCTACAACATGTTCTTTTTCTTTCTTGATATAGATACTCCTTCCACATCCACACCAAAACCATCTCGGAAGGAGTTGGCCACCAGGGCCCGGTGCCGTAAACTGGAGGCCATTTGCGAAGAATATCGCCGGCTGGTGGCTCAGGCGAAGGAGGAGGAGGAGGCGGCTGCAACTGCAGCCTCCTCCAATGCCCCGGGCCCCAGTCAGGCCCTGCCTCCAGTTTCACGGCGCCGTGGTCCGGCAGCCGCCCACTGCTGCGCCTCCATCTCAACCACTGCTGCCCTCCACCCTGCATGTAACTGCAGGGCATTTCACGGCCAGCTGCTCCGCCGGATGGCCCGCTTAGAGGAGAACCTAGAGGAGCGGGTAAAAATCCTGGTGGACAAACACCTGAAGGCCCGCCGACTATAGAGGACCTTGTCATTTGCCCCTTTTTCAATTCCTTTTGTTGGTGGGTGGGTTTTTGGGCATTGGGGATTCGTTCGAACATTGGGACTCTTGGACTTTCGTTTCGTTTCGTTGTGGACATTGCTTGGGGTTAGGGAGGGGGGTGGGCTAGGTCAGAGTGGGATAGTTTATTTTTGTTAGGGGATAATACATTTTATACTATTTACTCATATGATGTTAATGTTTTGTGGTGGGTTACTGTTTTCCGAATTCAATCTAAGTTACATGGTTTGTTACTTTGTTTCCATGCTGCTGCATGCCCACAAACAGTGTTTGATTTAAAAGATCTGCCGATTTTGTAACACACAAACCGATAGATGCAGTACCCCTCACTGAGTTAATTTTAATTGTCACAATAGTACTGTCAGTCTCTCCTCCTAGTCCATACCTCCCATCAAACTTATCTTACCTGTGATTGATGATGAAGTTCGGCACACTGATGGCTGCATGGTTGGTTTAATAAAGTTTTGAGCACGCACCACCACTTCGTCAATCAATGTTTAAACAGTTCAAACAGTTGTTGTGTGCAAGCCGGGGCTTCGCTGTCTGGACAACTCAGCGATTCAAATGAACATCAATACTGCAACTCCCGTTGGGAGTTGTCCCCCTGCGCACCACATGATATTACCCGTCGGTATATCCAAATAAATACAAACTCCAAGTGAAATTTTGAAGAAAATCTTTAGTACTCCATTTCAATTTAAGTTCATTGAAAATGTATTCAACTTATTTTTTCATTCCATCCAAAGGATTAATGCAACATATCCCTATGCATTTCGGGCATAACTTGCCCTTCGTCAGGGGAACATTCTGCGGAAAAGTAAAAATATGGGCTAATTGGGATAACATGTCAAGTGTGTCTACATAGGAGTCATATAAAACGGGAAGGGAAATGTGAGAATGCCTCTACTGATAATATCTTCATAGCGTGTGAAAGGATAGTCCCAAATAACCAAAGAAAATAGTCCCAATTAACCTAGACAACAATGTCCGATTACAAACAGAACATACAGGAAACCATAACATGTTCGCCCCGCCGAAATGCGACCGTTGGAGAAAAAACGTGTAATAGTTCTACACGACATCACCGTGAATTACACGCAATTTATCGACCTAAGTATTCAAAACATGCGGGCATGATGTGAGAGCACCCACGCTCCGAGTACTTACAATTAGATGGATCAACCACAGGACGCATACAAACATGCGTTCCGAAAACATGTGCAACTTTCACTCAGTGCTCCTCGAACAAAATCACAGTGATAGTAGAAACAGAAGATGGACTAAACGTGCTGACGCGGAGCGCCATTTTGGATAAGTCATGAGGCATAAGAGTAATATTCGCACTGCAAACATGAGATCCACTATGGCTGCCCATTTTTGTGATCGTAGACACAATGTTGCTCAACTGCAATTTACTGTTCTGGAGAACGTGAACATCGTTGAGGGGGTGAACCCCAAAAACAGACTGCTGCAGCGTGAAAACTTCTGGATCAGATTCTTCAGCACGATGCAGCCTACAGGGCTTAATGACCGCATGGAATTTCTGTGCTATCTCTAAACTTTTGACTTTGAGTCTCATGGAACATCATGGGTGTCATTCATCACTGTTTGATTCATATTTTCTATATGATGTTTTGCCTTGATTAGTTTTGCTCATTACATTATGTCTACCTTCACAATCTATTTTACTTTACTGTTTAGCCTCATGACTTATCCAAAATGGCGCTCCGCGTCAGCACGTTTAGTCCATCTTCTGTTTCTACTATCACTGTGATTTTGTTCGAGGAGCACTGAGTGAAAGTTGCACATGTTTTCGGAACGCGTGTTCCTATGCGTCCTGTGGTTGATCCATCTAATTGTAAGTACTCGGAGCGTGGGTGCTCTCACATCATGCCTGCATGTTTTGAATACTTAGGTCGATAAATTGCGTGTAATTCACGGTGATGTCGTGTAGAACTATTACACGTTTTTTCTCCAACGGTCGCATTTCGGCGAGGCGAACATGTTATGGTTTCCTGTATGTTCTGTTTTTAATCGGACATTGTTGTCTTGGTTAATTGGGACTATTTTCTTTGGTTATTTGGGACTATCCTTTCACACGCTATGAAGATATTATCAGTAGAGGCATTCTCACATTTCCCTTCCCGTTTTATATGACTCCTATGTAGACACACTTGACATGTTATCCTAATTAGCCCATATTTTAACTTTTCCGCAGAATGTTCCCCTGACGAAGGGCAAGTTATGCCCGAAATGCATAGGGATATGTTGCATTAATCCTTTGGATGGAATGAAAAAATAAGTTGAATACATTTTCAATGAACTTAAATTGAAATGGAGTACTAAAGATTTTCTTCAAAATTTCACTTGCAGTTTGTATTTATTTGGATATACCGACGGGTAATATCATGTGGTGCGCAGGGGGACAACTCCCAACGGGAGTTGCAGTATTGATGCATGGTTGGTTTCCCAAATGAATGGAGAAGATGCCATTATTGTGGTGGTAGTAGTAGACACTGGCAATAGCATTTGGAAAAAGAAAGAGAAAGTCACTTGACTGAGAGACTGTGGGAGGAGTAGTAGAACAAAGTAAACTACAGCATGGGTGGGCAAGCAGAAGAAGATCCTTGCCCTGCCTTAGTTGAAATTCAATTAGAGTTCCTTTCACCACATCTGCCCCAGCAAGCTTGTGATCAATTGTTGGTGTACATTTAATGTAGTCACATCACACCTCAATATAAATCACACAGCCCGGGGGAAGAGGGTTAGGGATTGATGAATGGATGGGAAGTGGGGTTTTGGGAAAGGTTTGAGAAAGAAAAACAGACAGTATGCATGGACACAACAAAAGTAAAACACAATCTTGTAAGACGATCATGATCTATTATCAAAGAAATCAAAGTATAAAGTGAAAAAAAGCAAATGCATGCACGCTGAGGAAGAGAACTTGATGGTTAATGATAATGAGTTGTACTTACTAACTACTATTACCCAATGAGACAGTTCAGGGAAGAAATTATTAATATGAAATTTGCCTTGCCAGTCTGCCGCCCTCAGAGCTCAGACCGAACCAAATTACATGCTGTACCAGGCTTACTTTTATTTTTCAAGCTAGCAAAGGAAATGAAAAAATAGTTGTAGGGATCAATTACCAAACAAACCACAACACACAGTCGTAATGATTGAAGAGAAAAAAGGAATCAAATAAATTTAAAGACGAATGATGAATGATACTAAAGTTACTGTATTATCCTGGTCCAAATGTGGAGTTGCATCATTCTCGTCATTCCTCTTGGTCCTCCCTTCCATGGACACTCCGCACATCAATCTTGGGTACCACTGCCTGCCTGATGCAGATTGGTAAGGTAAGTGTGAGTTGTTTCTCCCACTATAGCACAGGTTAAAGGCCGGCCTGTAAGTGTAGATGGAAAAACAAACAGGGTATTGAAAAATTACTGCATTTAAAACAATAAACTCAATTACAGTGGAGTGCAAGAAGAGAAGACAAGGCTCTGGAGAGAACACTTTCAGACTGAGGCAGCTTGGATAGGATACATAGTGTCTACTCTACAGCATTAAGCTACAACAACAACGGGACAGGACTCAGGAGCCAGCACAGCCACAGAACAGGAGAACCGCGGCACAGGCCAGGCACCCTACCCCTTACTTACATTTTGACCGAGCCAGACAAATGTCATATGCACTGCAGCAACCTAGCATTTTCCAAATGAAGTGACTAAATCAATGCGCCACTGTCCCTCACACCACTACACTCTACTCCAGTCCACACCACTACACGGATATCTAGCCTAGGTCTGCTGTGGTTCTTGTTCAAACTGTTTACCTTTTAAGTCAGCCCATGAAACGCAGTTATTCCATCAATTATCTCCGATCCAACTGACTGACTGTGTGCAAAGATAGTATGCTCAGCAGCATCATGATGATGACCGTGTGGTATGTGTTCTCCAACACCAACTCAGTCTGTAGTGACTGATTAAGTTTATAATATATTCCATATTACAAAGTTGCAACGGATATTGGCCGGCACCTGCAGTGGTAGGAGTACAATGTGGTTATTAAACAACAAGGAAACATTAACTGTCACCTCACCTGAGTCACTTTTACTTTGTCGATAAACTAGTATAGTTCTACTTCATGCACATTCATTCGTAGTCAGCCAGCATCCAATGCAATGCATGCCATCATTCACAATAATCACTCATTACCTGTCTTGCTGTTCTCTTTGGCTGTCAGATCTGATGCTTGCCTAGCCTTCTGACAGTCAGTGATGAGTTTCTATCGGCTTGGAAACAAAACGGAATATAGCTGGAGTCACGTTTCACTTCTTATGGAGGGACTGTTAGAGGTAACATGTATTGTACTATTCTCCATCTCCATCCAATGTCTGGCTTGCTTGACATGTATTTAGGGAGAGTAAGGACGATGGAGCAGGACCCTGAGGAGTGGAGTGGACAGTTATGCACAGTTGTGCAACTCCAATAGGGAAATAAAAAGAGGAGACTGTTGATGGATTTGTTGTGATTAGATTTTGAACCAGATAAACAGATACACAGTCATACACAAATAAAGGAAGGGAGAACAATTTGAAAGCCTAGTTGTCAGGGAAGAGGAGCACATCCTCAAACTCTGGTGGTTCGGACAGAAGTACGTCTAACAACCCACTACTTATGTCATCGAAGTCGCTCTCCTCTTCCTGCTGTGATTCACGTATTTTGTACTCCGGTGGTATAAAGTGTTGATTCATTTTGATCATGGTTAACCTCTCAACGCTTTTGGGCGAGAGACTGGTCCTTTTGACAGTAAAAATGGCACCAGCAGCACTGAAAACACGCTCTGAAGAGACACTTGCAACAGGGCAAGCCACATACTTTATCGCCAGCCTGCTGAGCACTGGCCATTGGCTTCTTTTCCCATACCAATACACCAATGGGCTTTGCTCCACGAAGACCTCTGTTGTGTCATCTAGATAGGCCTGAACCATCCGCTCAATGTTAATGGGTGCTCCGATTTGCTTGGCCTCTTTTGCCTTTGAATCAGTCAAGGGCTTACAAAACCCTTTCCGTAGAAACCAATCACCTGCCGTTTTTTTAAATGTGCCTGATGATCCTGTTGGAGCTGTTGATGTTATTGCTGGCAGTGTTGTTGACTGCTGGGAGGCAAACCCACTGCTCTCGGCCTCTGAAGTAGAACTTGACTCTGGGTGCCCTGCAGTACTTTTTCTGCACTGGGGGGGCAGGCCTCTAATTAAGATCTGTTCGTTTTCAAAGTCAGTGGCTTCCTCAGCTATCAAAGTTTTGTACTTGGCAACATCCACTTCTGAAAAAGGAATTACTTCATTACTGTGCAGCAATAATTTGTAACGTGGATCCAAAATTGAGGCAGTAATGTAATGTGGATGTGACACAATGTTATTTTAAATTCTTGTATTGTCAGATAAGCGAGCGACTAAGGTGTCTGCGAAATAATATGCGTCTACTTTGTCATCCACACCTGCGTACATTTCTGACACCTCCTTCAGCTATTGATCTAGCATGTACATCAATGGGATAGCTTGGCCCATAGTACAGTCCTCCCTGCTCACTTCACGTGTGAAGACCTCAAAAGGAAGTAGCATCTCTGTCAGGCATTTGACGAGGTCCCATTGGGCCATCTCAACGGTCATATGCCTTTCACAGTAGGATCTCCTGACCTTTTCATGGCATAAGCATTAAGTGGTATGTACTACTCAAACAGACGCTCAAGCATGTATTACGTTGAGTTCCAACGTGTTGGCACCTCCTGGACGAGTGCTTTGACTGGCATTTTATGCTCACGTTGAATGACCCTCAGCTGTTTCCAGGCTTTAAAAGAATGGTTGAAATGTGTGCATATTCTTCTGCAGGTGGTCAGTAAGCTGCTGACTTTGCTTTCATTTTTCAGAAAGTCTTGAACAACAATGTTAATGCAGTGTGCCAAACATGGGACCCTGAAATAGCCACCATCTTTCATGGCCCTAACTACATTACTGCCATTGTCCGTGGCAACAAAACCAATGGTAAGCCCTCTTGGTCGCAGCTACTCAAACACCTTGCTGTTAAACTCATCCAAAATGTTTGCAGCAGTATGAGATTTCTCCATAGCAAACATGGCTACAGTTGCATGTTTGTGAGTGTCTTTAAAAATCTCAGCGGTGTCAACAACACCGTCAGATATCTTATCTTTAACACCCGAAAAAGAGACCTAGTGTGCAGTGATGCACATGTAATCAGTGGCTTGGCAACTGGTCCACATGTCTGTTGTCAGGTGTATACTCTGAACAGCACTCTGTTTTAAGGCTTTTCCAAGCAATTCCAGCACGTCGTGATGTAGTGCTCGAACAGCAACTCTTGCAAAATAGTAGCGGCTGGGAACTTTCCATTTTGGGCAGATGATAGTCACAAATTCAAGAAAACCCACCCCTTCAACAAAAGAAAAAGGGAGAAGGTCCAGTGCTAACATTTTAGCCAGCTTCGGATTGTACCAATGTGCTATTGGGTGGTTGCGTTCGTACTGCCCCTCCGGCCTAGTAAACATGCTAAGAATGGTAGGCTGCATGGTATTCCTTCCTGTGGTCAATGTCGCACTTTTTGGGCCAGCAGTACTCCTTGGTGTCTCAGGCTGACTCTTACTCTTGTGCCAATGAGATGTGGCTGAGGATGTGGGCGTTACCACTGCTGTGCTGGGGACATGGCTACTTTGTGTACGACTACCACAGAGAATGTCTCCCTCTTCTTCCTGTTCCACCGTGAGCGGACTTTCTACTCGTTTATGCCCAACAGCAATGGTTCCAGTTTTCATTCGACTAAGGTGCTCCTCCCACTGGATTGCGTGGTGTTTTTTCAGATGGGTCATTTGGCCTCCGGTACCATAGTTTGTACCAAGCTTACCACGACTAACAGAGGTATGACAAACGGAGCATATAGCAATGTTCTCCTCCTTTCGCTAACCGTAAAGAAGTCCCACACTGGGGAGCTTAACTTTTGTCTCCTGCTGGAGGTGCCACTCCCACTTCCAATGCCGGATGAACTGGAGGGTGTGTGTTGAATTTGACTCTGTGCAGTACCACTACCTACTTCTGCTGAGGTGGTGCTTGTGCTGGATGTAGGACGCTGCCGGCCCTTTGCTAATGCAAATATGGAAGCTGGAGGTCGTGTTGGTGTTACCTGTGTTGGAGGTATGTGTGCTACATCCCTCGCAGCCATTTAGTATAGTGTAAAAATGTTGGTCTCCATCTCCTCAGGCCCGGGAGTGATGTTCGTGATGACTGGCTCATCATCATCATCATCATCATCCTGCTCTTCTACATCAACCTCCATAAGTGTAAGGCTTTCTGGAACCTTCCTTTTCCCATGCCTGCTCTTGTGAAGTGTTTCCCTCTCAGACTCAGTTTGTGGCTTCCAAGTGGCATCTAGATCATCAGAAGGGGGGCTTGGTGAAGAACTTGATGTACTAACCCTCCTTTTCCTTGCTGGGGATTTGGAAGCCAATGGAACTTCTAAAGGAGTGGCGTCCTCTTCTTCCTCTGCATGAGGCTCAATTTCCTGAACTGCCCCTACTTCGGGAGGAACTACAGCTACTATTGCAGGCGGTGGTTTGCGGCTGTTGACCACTTATCTGCTGTGTTCCCTCCTGCGTTGGTTGTGTACTACTTTGAGATAGCACTAAGTTTAGTTCAGGCTCAGCATCACTGCTTTCCACCATCAGGCTGGCTACCTCTTCCACACTCATCTGCTTGGGCCTGGGTTGGTGGGTTGGGCCCACTGATGTGGAGGTGCTGCACCCAGCTTGGCCCCCCCGACACTGGTGCTGCAGGCATCATTTTTGGTGTACCAAAAAAGGTTTTGGGAGGCACACCTGACTTAAGTAACACTTCCTTCTTCTTCTGTTCCTTCTTCTCCATGGCAACTTTCTTGGTACCGGAGGACCAGCTACCTGCTTTCTTTGGGGGCATCTTCTTCAGATGCCAAAACAGCACTCAGTTGCACAAGTTGCAGAGATGCCTGGTCAGGTCACTCACACGTCACGTTGTGTACAGCAGCAGGACGTCGGTCTGGCACCACAACGGTCGATGAGGATGACACACCTTCTCTGTCTTTTGTGCACCTAAAAGCAAAAAAGCCAGAAGAACATCAGTCAAAAGATCAATAATATAATATATAACTTCTTAGTGTCTGGTGGGTGGTCACAATTATTACATTTTATGAAGTCAGTGAACAACAACAGTATAGCCATTTAAGAGACTGACACGGCCAGGGCTCCTGGTGTACTTATACTGTGTATACTCAGGAACAAGAATAGCAAAGAAAAAAACATAAATGTGGTGTAACCTGTTTGCCCTAAATAAAAATTTGTTCATCTTATGGGATGGATGCAGCATCAGGGAGCAACAACAACGAACATATACACATAAAAACTAAAGGCATTTATTTACAACACCCAAAAAGTGAAATGTACCCCCGAAAAAAGTAAAGCTCACATTTTACAATTCAATCCAAAGCCATACATGATGTTGAAATTTAACGCACAACACAAAAACAGTTGTTTAAATTCCATGCACCTGTGATTATTGATGAGTAGTACCCCTGGGCCTACTGTACGACTAGGCCACAAGCTGGGAGCCCTATGGAAAAAGCACAGTGGCTGGTACCACAAAATGGCCGCCACACATGCTCAGGCCACCCACCACAATAATAACAAAAAAGTGATAACAAAGGACAGGAACAGGAAGTTGAAGTCTCTCTGGTACTTACTTCCTCTCCTAAAAATATTTTTTTTTTAATAAAAGCTTCTCCGTGCTCCAAAACTACAGCAGAATGACAACCTGAGGAGTTTTTTTAGCAAAATGCACAAAATCAGCGTTTTCGAGAAGGATTTATGTTGCTCGCGAGATATTGTTTGCCAGATTGCAAATGCTGCGTGTTCGGGATCGCGAACTGTACAAAAAGGCTTTATCGCGTGCGCGAACACGCATAGAGAGAGCGCGAAAATGACGAAAACTGTAAGTCTGCGTTGTCGCGCTGTGCAGAGTTACCGAAAGTACACAAGCTGAATCCCTAGGGTTACCTACTGGCTGAAAAGCCCTATTTATTTAACACACACCCAAAAACTGCTATTCCACCCCAAAAAACACCTTTTGCAATGAAATCCAAAGCCATCCATGGTCCAAAAAAATAATTCAACAGACAACACAAAATGTAAATTTAAATATTGCACCAAAGATTTGAGGATGACTACCTCTGGGCGTACTGGCAGACTAGGCCACAAGCTTGGAAAAGAATGGCAAAAGCAAGCACAGTGCTTGGATGGCTCCACAAAATGGCCGCTACACACCCACAACAACAAGAAATGGAAGACAGTCAATGTAAGCCTATGGCAAAAGCACAATGACTGCCTTCACAAAATGGCCGCCACACTCATGCTCAGGCCACCCACCACAATATTAATAACAAAAAAGTGATTACAAAGGACAGGAACAGGAAGTTGTAGTCTCTGTGGGACTTACTTCCTCTCCTTAAAATAAAAGCTTCTCCGTGCTCCAAAACTACAGCTGAATGACAACCTGGGGAGTATTTTTAGCAAAATGAACAAAATCAGCGTTTTCGAGAAGGATGTATGTTGCTCGCGAGATATTCAATCAATCAATCAATATGAACTTTATTCGGATAAAAACAACATATCCATAAAAGTACAATTAAAAATAAGATACAAGAAAAAAGTACAAATATACAAACACATCAGATAATAAAAGTTAGTCCGGATACATGGTATTGCAGATACGTACCGCCATTTTTAAAAAGGATCCAACACGAAAACATAATTCATCGTTGTTAATGGCTAGCACCATCCCATAAGCTACTTTATAATCAGTAACACATCGTAATTTAAAATACAGGATCAGAAGTTTTTTAGTGGGGAACGAAGAATAAGAACAGAAAAATAGAAAATGTAACATTGACTGTTTTTGGGTATTGCCACATGGACAAAGGGAAAGATCAAGGTTGGCAGAGTAACCAATGGGGAATGACAACAAGTATTTCATTGTGTCTGTCCTTAGCCTGAAAAATAAACCCCTTTCCCAGCAGCCCACAGGTTTTAAAAGATATTTAGGCATAGCTGGGGTTACATGCTCAATTTGCATATATCTAGCAACTGAAGTTTTATTACGTTCAGTTTCTAGTCTTGTTTCTTTATAGGAGACATAAAGTGATTTTTCCAAGATTTTAATGCTGGTAGAGCTATGATCTAGAGGGTTTAAGAAAAGATGTTCTAGATTCAAGCTATTTAAACCTCTGTGGACTCCCGCCAACCACGGTATGTCCATCCCTTTGTCACATTTTAAACAATCCAAAATTATCTCCCTAGTCAGTTTTGCAGCCGGGTTCTTCCAATTTCTTAGCCAAAACAATATCGGGCGATCCTTAGTAAAATCTTCTACATAAGGTAGGTGAAGCTCGCTATAGCTAGCGTATGTGGAGGAAAAAAATGGAGCTCCCAAAATTTTACGGCAGAACCTATTCTCTTCACACTGAATAGGTGTACTAACGGTGTTCCCCCATACCTCTATCCCATATGTAGCAGTTGGTGTGCATTGTAGTCTATAAATTTTAATAATGGAAGACACCACCTCCATGTTTTTTGGCTTAGGTAGCCTAAGGATTGTATTAATAGAGTTGATAAATTTCCTTTTACAATGGGCTACATGGGCGTTCCATAATCCATTAGATGCAAATACCAACCCAAGGTATGGGAAAGTGCAAGTGCTTAACAGTTGATTAGAATTTAAAACAATTGAAAGATTCGAATATTTCTTGGACCCACATGACATTAAAAATGATTTTTTTAAATTAGTACATAAGTCCAAAGTAGCCATAAACTCCACAAAGCCATGAACCAGAGCGCGTAGGGCTTTGGGGGTGCGCCCCATTAACACAGCGTCATCTGCATATAACAATGCAGGAATCTTGTTTCCATTGATGATTGGAACTTCTTCAGTTGTAATCAGGAGAGATTTGGTTAAGTCATTAATATATAATATAAATAAGAGGGGGGCCAAGACACAACCCTGTCTGACCCCCCTTCCAATTTCAATAGCCTCTGAAATCTCACCGTTTCTACCTATGCGCACTCTGGCTTTTAGGTCTCTGTGCAGATATGTCAAGAAGGAGACTAATGGATCATCTAAGCCAAGATTTAAAAGAGTTTGCCACAGCCGTGATCTATTTACAAAATCAAAGGCTGACGTAAGATCCATAAATGCCAGGTACACTGGTGTTTTCTTAGCTATAGTATATTTGCTAATAATCAAATGGAGGTTAAGGCACTGTTCCACAGTGCCAACCTTGCTCCTGAACCCCAGCTGAGATGGGTGCAAAACCTGGCTTTCCTCAGCCCATGAATTGATCCTGTTAAATATTACCCTACCCAGAATTTTCAAAGTATTGTCGATCAGTGAAATTGGCCTGTAGCAACTCGGATTTGATCGATCCCCCTTCTTGAAAATTGGAACTATGGTACTATAGGACCATGTGTCGGGAATAGATAGATTAGTAAGGTTGTTAAAAACATTAGTAAGAAGTGGTGCCAAAAAATCTGGTTTACTTTTAATGAGGTAAATCGGTAGACCATCTGGTCCAGGGGCTTTACCCCCCAGACTTTGGGTAATAGCTTCTTCAACCTCGGTTAATTCAATCTGAATCCCGATGGTGTGTGTATATTCTTTATTGGGTTCATTAGAAATCGGGGCAGCATAAATCTTGCTAAAATGGGCCTCCCAAGATTCACTAGAAATATTACAGCTAATTGGTGAGGAAATATTACCCACAGATTTCATATTTTTAACATCCTGCCAGAAATTCTTACAGTTTTTCAATACATTTGCCTGCTTTTGATTTGCCCAATGATCATTAATGAGCTCCTCCTTCCTACATTTAATAGCTTTTTTGTAGCTTCCCCTCAGTGATGAAACTAGAGAACTTACTCTAGGTTTGCTTACAAGAGCCTTTCTTAATGCTCTGTTAGCCGCAGAGCAATCCGCATTAAACCAACCTAAATCAGGATTTGGCGTCCTAATCGGTTTAGACAATATATTTTTAATGCCGGAGCATAACCCTGAGAAAGCGTCAACTACCTTTGTATTACATGTGCTAAATGTCAAACAGTTGTTGACCAAATTCAAATGGGATTTTATCATTGTTTCAAATAAGGCGTTGTTATCGATATTACGCCAAATAAGTCTAAGTTTGTCAGTTGATGCTGTTAAATCACATGCCCCATGCGTACGATCATACACTGGGCGGCATGAGAAACTTAGAATAGTACTAATAGGGTTATGATCACCTTGTAATGTTGAGATTACTTCAGCCCTTAGTACATAACTTTCTAAGGGGGTGGTTACAAAAATATAATCGATAGTGGAGGTGGAGCCTCGACTTCTGTATGTTGGAATTATACATCCGTCGGGAAGAGGAACAGCTCCAATCTGCATAACATTCAAGAAGTTATGCAAGCATAAAAGATTCACCAACTGTTCCCCTCTTTTACTCAATGATACATTGGTAACAGGCCGGACGGCAGAGTAAATGTCCCTTGGGATCTTGGCATTAAAGTCACCGCCTAAACATATACCCTTAATTTGGGTACCACAATTGTCTAATTGTAATTTTAAAATAAAATTAAACAATAAGGAAAAGTTCATATTAGGCACAGTTTTAAAATCATCATTATAAAAATGAATCAAATAAATTGAATCCCCCCCGAGTATAGAGGGTTACTTGAAATTTGTCACTATTTGTAGACAAGATTTTGGAACGACCGCCTGCCTTAATGTTTATCCAGGTTGAGAGACCGCCAGCAGGTCTGCCTAGTGTGGGAATGGGGGACAAAATATTAAAACATTCAAAGCCTTCCATATACAGCTCCTGAGTTGCCCAAGTCTCTTGGAACATCACAATGTCCTGACTATTAATTAGTTCTTTCCAGTCTGGTAAATTTAGCTTGGATGCCAGACCGGCTACATTCCAGCTCAATATTTTAAGTGTCTCATCATCTTTCCTTATACTTAATGTGTCAGGTTTGGTGGCCTGATAGCTTTTTAGGATTGGTGGTGAAACTGATGCATCAGTTCTTACTTCATTCATTGCCTGGGTGGACAGTCAGTCTTGGCAATCCAAACCAGATAATGGAGTAAATCTATTGAATGTTGGAATGTGGTTATACAGATTGCAGGATGGTGTCTCAAATGTGGGTTTATAAAAATAGCCGAAGGGTAGGGCCTATATACTAGTATTTTGTCCTGTCTGTTCCATATGTGGTGTTAAAATAGTTTTTGCCACAGATTGCCTCCGCCAATTAATAACTATACAATCCCCCTTGATGGTTTTGGGGGATTTGCCCAACCAGCCCACTCGTCGTACCATAATGATGTTCTCAATTAGCGAAGGTCTAAATCTCCTATGTTTGATGAGCCAATCAACGCATTTACAGCGTATTTGCTCCCAAGACTCAGTTTGATCTTTTCTTAGGGGAGGGACACCTGCTAAGATCACAACATATGGGCACACCTCAGGGGGCAGATTTAATACCAGATTGTTGGCCTCGGTGTAATTTATGGGACTTCGATCAATATCTGCTTCTTGATGAGTTTTTGGCAGGCTATCACTATGAGATATATTGGTCGGTACATTAGTGGCAGGTATCATATTATTTATCAAATTACCTTCATTAATTTTAATAGTATGGTCCGATGTTCTTTTCGCCCCCCTAGTACCCCTCATATCAAGACATATTCGAATACTATTACAAGTCACACATTCACTAGTTCCCTGGATTGAATTATGTGGTGCATGAGTATTTTGGTGTGAGGTAGGTATGCTATTAGTAGGAGCATTTAAAATTAACCTACTAACACTAGTAGAATCAATTGCCTTAGCATCAGCTTGGGGCACAGCATTCGTAGTTTGCAATACAGGGTATACTTGTTGAGCAGACAAAAAATGCGATCTTGTAATGAGGAAAGAAAATTATCAAGCACAGGCTTGATACAGTCAGTGATAGCAGTAATTAACCCCTTCGCTGCTGCGGACATTCCGCTGCAGCGCTGGGGGGGGCAGGGGGGCAGCGCGGCGGGCCTGTGCTCATGACGGAGCCGCTCCGTCATGAGCCACAGTTGAGCTGTGCTCATGACGGAACGGTTCCGTCATGACTCCGCCCATTTGCGTTGTCGCCCCGCACAGGCGGGGAAACAGCGCCGCGCAGGCGGAGCGGCCGCCGGCAGGATTGTCATGACGGAACCGTTCCGTCATGAGCACACGACAACCGTGGCTCATGACGGAACGGTTCCGTCATGAGCAGGGAAGGGGTTAAATAGCTGGTATCAATTGCCCTACTTTGATTATTGCGTTCAGTAAAAGGAGACAAAAAGTCATTCTCAGTCTGAGTTCCAGTCGTGTAAAAGGGCGATTCAACCTGTGGGGCATGCATGAGGGCCTCAACAGCCGCAACAGATGTTTGATTTGTTGTAGAATGAATCCACAAATTTATAGTCGAGCGAGTGGAACATGGACAAATAGGTTGTTTCCTCTTCACACTCGCTGGCTTTCCTGGTTTCCTTTTACGTTTTGCCCCTAAGGTGAGAATGTTACTTATTGCAGAGTTTGAATCAGATTGATAAATTGTGATAACATCACGAGCCTCTTCACGGGCCACAACGGGAACATCAGAGTCGCTTACAATCAAGTCAGTTGTTTCGGCAATAAGACCAGAGAGTGGAACAGATTGCCCTAATCCAAGAGACAAACGCCTCTCAGTGAGCTCAATTTCGTTACTCACAATGCTAACAGCCTTCTCCAACATATTTTCAATACACGTTGTGGCCGATTTATTGGCTTGTGCAATCATATGCTTCCCCATGTTTCCAACGGAGATGGCAATAGGACTGTGGGGGATAACACAAACATTAATAGCAATGTATGACAGTAGTCTGTGCTCACCTAGGGAGTTGTCTCAGCCTATCTTCAGATGAACGATTTGTGGCCCAGTCCAGTCTCCTCCGGGCTCTGACGGGCAAGCACGGGCCCGCCCTTGGCCCGGGCTACGCTCGGGCACGGCCCGCGCGCGTCCCGCGCTGCGGGTGGTTGAGGATCCTTAAATGCACCCCCTGGCGCTCACTGCGTACGTCAGTAGCGTTCGCGCCGCGAGGGCTGCTGGAAATGGTAGTCCGCGTGTCCCCCTCACACTGCACACTGCTGGCGATTCTATCAGGAGTTTTCCCGGGCTGCGGGTGGCCAAGGATCCTTAAATGCACCCCCTGGCGCTCACTGAGTACGTCAGCAGCGTTCGCGCCGCGAGGGCTGCTGGAAATGGAAGTCCGCGTGTCCCCCTCACACTGCACACTGCTGGCGATTCTATCAGGAGTTTTCCTCGCGAGATATTATTTGCCAGATTGCAAATGCTGCGTGTTCGGGATCGCGAACTGTACAAAAAGGCTTTATCGCGTGCGCGAACACGCATATTGAGAGCGCGATAATGACAAAAACTGTAAGTCCGCGTTGTCGCGCTGTGCTCAGTTATCAAAAGTACGCGAGCTGAATCCCTAGAATTACCTACTGGCTGAAAAGCCCTATTTATTTAACACACACCCAAAAACTGCTATCCCACCCCAAAAAACACCTTTTGCAATGAAATCCAAGCCATCCATGGTGTAAAAAAAAAATCAACAGACAACACAAACTGTAAATTTAAATAATGCACCAAAGATTTGAGGATGACTACCTCTGGGCGTACTGGCAGACTAGGCCACAAGCTTGGAACAGTCAATGTAAGCCTATGGCAAAAGCACAATGACTGCCTTCACAAAATGGCCGCCACACACATGGCCAGGAGGACACAAAAACAACAAGCATAAGCCAAGGGGAACAAAGAAAAGAAATGCAGGCCTTTATGGAAAAAGAAGCACACACTACTAAACTACCTCCACAAAATTGCCACAAGCCACATGGGCACTCACAGTCACAACAGGCCATGGAAAACAATGAACTGAAGCAGGCCTATAATATATGACCGGACAAAGGAGGCCTGCTAAACAACACAGCTTTAATACAAAAATGAAAATCAACAGGGCTACGAAAGGATTGGAAAGAAGGTACACATCAAGCACACACTTCCAACAAAGGTATTTCACACACACACACACACCAACAGTGAAATACACCACAGCCACATTTAGCATTTCAATCCTATGCCATCCATGCCCTACCAGATGTTGAAATTTTACAGACACCACGAAACATGGACCCATGGGTACCCTACTGGTTGAAATTGCAGAGAAAAACAACTAGGCCCCTATTGAAAGTACAGGCCACCCGCCACAACAATAATTTTTAATGAAAATCCCAGAAAAATGTAGGTACAATAAAGCCCCAATGAAACAAACACACCAATTCTCCAACTTACTTGTAGTAAATTAAATCTCAAATCAAAAAGTCTTCAAATAAATCCAATCCAATGGTATAATGCAGCTGACAGACACAAAAAGTGATCCTTCCAGCTCCAAATCCAAATGAAAGTGAACAGCACATGCACAAAGCACTGGGAGGAGCCTGCTGGACAGGAACAGGAAGTTGTAG
Organism: Triturus cristatus; assembly: GCF_964204655.1. Lineage (NCBI taxonomy): Eukaryota > Metazoa > Chordata > Amphibia > Caudata > Salamandridae > Triturus > Triturus cristatus. Next base: position 520,103,363 of record NC_140588.1, read on the forward strand.
ACTACGGGGAACTTCCTTCCTCTTGAAAAAAAGAGTTAAAAAAATTAAAGGACTCCTCCTTACACAAAAGACTACAGCAAAATCACAATCTGAGGAGTTTTTCTGAGCAAAATGATCATTTTAGAGAAGGTTTTATGAAGCTCGAGAGATATTCTTCGCCAGATTGTAGTTTTTGCATGTTCGGGATCGCGATCTTACCAAGACAGCCGCCGGAAATCAGCTTGCGCGCCCGAATGACGTGTTCGCGCTCGCACACTCTCGCGTGCTTGGGCAGCCATATTACAAATCTTGTGGCGCTCGCGAACGGACAGAAAAGCAAGTTGGCGATCGCAGAATCACGGTAAGACGTTACAGTGCGCACGAGAATGAATATTGAGCGCATGAGGAAGCAAAACTACTATGCTACGCGCTAGATTGCGTAGCAATCTGCAACTTCGCGCTCTACGCGAATCGCGAAGTTACCTAAACTTCGCAAGCTCCGCGAACGGAGCGTAGTTCAACGCCCAGGCTTACCCATAGGGCTTATGTTGCCCATGACTACAGCCACCCCCACCCATACTGGACCTGTTGCTCACCACTACTGCCACCCACACCCATATGGCTGATGTTGCCCATCACCCCTGCCACCCCCAGCCATAGGGCTTATGTTGCCCATCACTACAGCCACCCCCACCCATAGGGGACCTGTTGCCCAATGACCACTGCCACCCACACCCATATGGCGGATGTGGCCCATGACCCCTGCCACCCCCAGCCATAGGGCTTATGTTGACCATCACTACTGCCACCCCCAGCCATAGGGATTATGTTGCCCATCAATACAGCTACCCCCAGCCATAGGATGGGTGATGCGCAACACATCCAGCATACTCCAACATCAGGTATGTCCGCAAAATACATCCCCCCTAACATCATGACAACAGTGTGTAGTCTGTGACAAATGCCCACAACAGTGATTATGGCTACGAGCATACAATGTAAGTAACAGCACATGTGTGACCAACACATGAGTGTGACATACACAAGGCAAGCATCACCATAGCACTGTGGCAATGTAAAAAGAACACCCCTCACTGTGTACAACAGAAGTTAAGTGGGGGCTCCCAAAATGCAGCAGATGTCGAGCATTGTGGTGATGGGGACTAAATCTCCCTCATCACAGTGACCAAAAGGTAAGTGTCATCATGGTCAAAGCTGCAAATAAAAACAGAATGTATGATCCCTGCTCCCAACACATCAAACACTTCTGGGGCAAATTAGTGGTTGTGTCCCATACACACAGAGATGTGGTGAGGCTAACAGTGCTGTGAAAACATAACACACTCTCGGCCATGTGCAGATAAGCACCACACATGGGGGCTGACAATGCATACAGCGTACAATGACACAACAGCAGAAGTGACCATCACCAAGCATGCACACATCTCAAAAATAGACACACCAATCAAAACAACATGTGTAGACTGTAGGTGTCAGATCCCAAACTCACATTCCATGCCAGCAAGGCACCCAACAACCAGGATGAATGTGCACAATGATGTGAAATGACTCACAGGGACAGCATGCAAAATCACAGAAACAGCATCCAGACAAAGGCCCACAACAGCAATACCAATGCACTGGTACAGATGCACAAACACAAACAGGCAAACTCACACTGCACATCGGACACAACATGTGTGTGTGTGTGTCACAGTATCCCCAGGCAACTATACAACACATGAGCTGAACCACAGTGACACAGATGTGGGCACAGTGCCATACAAAAGTAAACCATCATTGGGACACCCTCAGTGGGCAATCAGGTGTTGGGAGATGAGAGGGAGCACAACAGACACATGTGACACAAGCTGAAATGAACACCAACTAACTCAGCAAGAGACTGACATACAACACCACTACCCCAGGGAACAGACATTGGGGTGACACAAGCATGCATGACACCTCCTCTGTAATGCTAAAGACACATACACAAACACAAATCACTCAGCATGGCCCCTCATCCATGGAAAAACGGGCGCTAGGGGACCAGCTATGCAAACATTCACATCAGTCCACCCTCAACACCACACACTATGAACTGCAACAATGTGTATCTGTGAAGCCCACATGGACAGGTGACATTGCACATGCACCCATTACAAACACAGGAATGTTGGGAGGAACTAAGGTGCACACACACATCACACAAGGACAGTTCACAACCCCGGAGAATGACAGAAATACTGCACAGTATGCGGTACAAGGCCATGACCTCAAAGCTCATGTAACCTTCAGAATCCCTGCCACAGTCCCAGGACAATGCAGATGCCAAGGAGAAACACAAGGCACACATGCTGACACCTGCCAGCATCACAGCCATGAACCCGACAAGTGGGAGCAGTCACACACACATACAAATGTCTCAATCACTGAAAACTACAACCTAGGGAAAACTACATGATTTAGCAAATAAACAGGTGCCTTGAGGAACCCTGACTGTGTCCCATCTGTGTCTGACAACTTCATCACCACTCAGAACTGACAAATCCCAATGATGATACACCAATTAACAGTAGTGTGTCATGCCCCTACACATCTGGTAGCCCATTGGAAAAGTAGTGGGATGAACCCAGTACCACTCAGCAAGCATCAACAACAGGAACATATCAAGGGAACACTGTCTGTGTATGAACAGGGATGTGGACACACACACATGCTCATACAACACACACCATGGGCCCAGGCCTTGTCACTGGACAACACACTTACTTGAGGGGACACTACTCCTGTGGGAGCCCAGCTGTGCCAAACATATTCACCGCAAGTCCCACTCATGTCTGCAGAACACTTGGTCAGTCAGCCATCAGTTACCACACAATGAAGGCTCTGGTCACAACAGCCTGGGTACGTGAGTCTCCCCTAAGTCATCTGTACATACCCAAAACATATGTCTAGCAAGTTGCACAGAGGCCCCAGTTGCTCCTATTACAATGATGCCCACACCTGTAGGTACAGTGTTGATGAGCACAAAGTATGTGGAAGTGACAAATTGGACAATGGGAAGCACATCATATGTGCAGGCCACAGATGTGACAATGCAAATGAAATGCTCACAGAGAGATGTACACAAATAGTTGATCCTGACACACCCAGGTAGCTGCAAAGGATGACATGGATACTCACCACAATAGGAAACATATCTCATGGACCACAGGGAGTACATCACATCAACTCATCAGTATTCAACATTGTAAACCAAGCATTACAGGTGCAAGGGAATGTAAAACAACATCAACATAATGTACAGCTAAATCAAGTTCACAGGGATAAAGAAAAAAGCTTTATTCAGCATATTAAAAGTGAAACGTCTGTTCTAACAAAAGGCCAATGGCCAGTCCATGTCCAAATGCCAAGGAGTAAACTAGAGTGACAAATTCAGTATATGAAAATCTAAACGTCTGTGCAAATGAAAGGCCAATGGATAGTCCATGTCTAAATGCCAAGGAGTGAACTAGAGTGACAACTGTCACACCTTGCTTGCCTGCACTGCTAAGGACCGGGGTCATCCCCTCAGAGGGGCATACATGGGGGCAGGCCAGGCACCGCAGGGACAGGACCAGGGCACAGCAGAAGGAGGCAGTGAAGAGGTGGTGGATGCAGGCAAGACACTTGCAGCTGCAGTGGAGCTGACTGAAGTGGTGGGTGCTGTCACAACTGTGGGGCACAAGTCAGATGGGGTGGGTGCTGGCACAACTCCAGTGGGCAGGTTAGATGGAGTAGATTGGCTCACCACTGCAGTGCCCAAGTCAGACGGGGTGGTCGTGGACTGCAAAGCAGTGCCTACATCCATGGGAGCAGAATAGGGGACAGGTGAGGTCAGCAGGACACGGTCCCCACATCAGTGGCACCAACTGTCTGACGAGGTGTGGTGGAGCAAGTGCTAGGGGGATGGCCTTAGCATTTTGGGGATGGTGTATCTGTGTGTGGGGGAACCCGGGGCAGGGAGTGGTGGGAGAACCTCTGGAGTGGTTGCCTGGGGGATGGAGTATGGCGACTTTGCCTTGGAGCTGCGTGGTGACGGGGAACCTTGCTCTTCTGGCGCCGGGGGGACTTGCGGGTGGGCGTCTCTGTCTGACTGTGCCTGGGGGAGGGTGTCCGGGCGTGAGGGGCACTGCCTTCTGTGTGTGGGGACTTCCTCTTTCCTTTGTAATCAGGATCTGCAGGGTCGGTGGGTAAGAGGCCAAGGTCACAGAGGAAGAGCTTCTGGGGGGATGGGGTTGCAGGTGAGGCAAGGGAAGGGGGCTGGGAGGGAGAGGTCTTGGAGCACTGCGGAGTGGTTGTGGATGACTGTGTGTGTGTCAGCAAACCAGCCCCTGTGAGTGTGGAATCAGTCCCCTGCGCTTGCTTGTGTGCACATCTAGACCTTGGTTTGGGGGTTTCTGTGCTTGGGATAGGTAGGGTGCTAGGAATTGTGGGTGGTGCAAGGGTAGGAGGGTTGCGGGACTGTTGGAGGAGGGACACTGCTGCCGTCAGGGAGGAGGCCACGGACTGATTGGTCCTCTGTAGGGCAGACATGCCCGAGGAAATGCCCTCCATGAATGACACCAGTTGTGTCAACAGACCTGTGTGTGCATGGAGGACCTTCAGCATCAACGTCTACCCTACATGGATCTGTCGAAGTAAGTCCACAGACTCCTCACTCAGGGCAGCAGGGGACACAGGGACAAGGGGTGCGGTGCCTGGCACAAAGGAGACATGCTCACGAACACAGGAGCCCACAGGGACCTCTGAGATGGGAGCCGATGAGAGGGGAGTGGTGGTGGCGGGGGCGGGGACAGCCTCACTAGCTGGGGTTTGGTGGCTGCTGACACCCGCCTCCACAAGGGAGTCATCCTCAGAGCTGCTGTGGCCCTGAGATGGGGGGATGGTGCTGACGACTCCTCTGTGTGGCTCCACTCACCCTCCGTGCCACTGGGTCCATCCGACTCCTCTCCTTCTGTCCCTGTTAGGCTCTGTGGCTCCTCCTGGTCCGTGGAGCTGTCCCCTCCTGTGGCCGTGGATGTATCTGGATAGGAATAGGAAGTAACAGAACAACATCAGTCACCTGCACCGACTGCACACACCACAGTGAGTACATCCCATCACAGGGCAAGCCCCGGAATCATCAGCTGAACACAGTTCAAAGTGCCAACACTGTTTAGGATAAGACAATTGTCATTCTCAACATCAACCATGGCACACATATCCCTCCTTGAATTTCACACATATGTCAGTTGCATGTTGGATTCTAACACCCCAATGTGCCAACATGCACCACTCATACATTAGTTGTACATGCAAGTGAACATGTAGGAGTATGTTACTATACACACAGCACATCTCTTGCTACTGACTCAGTACAGGTGTCCGGATGAAGGGATGGGCAGAGACTCATTCCACATGCTTGTGATGCATGCCAGCAACCCACACTATGATGTACTCCTGTCCTGATGGTCAATGCCACAATGTGGTGCATGGTGCACACTTGAACACAATGCAGGCTCACTCAGAGCAAGTTAAATGCCATGGCACTGGTATGCCCTGAAAGTCAGTCAACACTGTCTCCTGTCACAGGGGCAGAGCATCCAGACAACAACAATATGCACTGACTCACAATCCTAGCTCTGGGGTAAAGCAAACTCAGCAGATGACCGGCGCACTTGCCCATCCCATGCAAACAACATATCCAGGACCCAGAAGACCCCACATCATGCAAATCAGACATATGAGTCTCAGCAAACACTACACTACTGTACATTAACACATCACATTCTGCCATGCATGTAACCCAGATGCATGAAGGACACAGTTGCATACACCATTGTGCTCTGTCAGATGATCACACACCTATATGTCACACAGGTCTTGTCTCTCACAGTCACATCACAGATGTCATGCTGACCCTCTGAATCATGGACACCCCAGTTGTACGTAGCAACAAGCCACACCCTAATGACACAGAGGCAGACACCTGAGGGCACACGTCACAGAGCAAAACCTGCAATTTCATACACAGGAGTGGGATTACAGAGTGTTTCTAAATGCCCTTGAGGGGGCATGACTGGCCAGGACTAGGTGAAACAGTGTTTGGCCCTGGACAGTAGGCAGGTGGCTTAGCAAGTGTGACATACTTGCTATAGATACTCCTGAGGCCCAAAAATTGGAGTCCCCTGCTGCATGGGTTTGTTTGGAATACCCCAGCCACATGTTGCGAGTCAGACCAGCAATTGGTACACATCTCAAGGGCACACACAGATCACATGTCAGATCTCAGGCATTGTGTAAACAATTGACCCACCCATGAAACACACAACAGATTCACAGGAACTGATGCTGACCGGTACCTGAAGCATAGCTGACTACAGGGACACAGTGCCCTAGTGACACAAGCAACAGATTGGAGGGGCCACACCTGTGGAACAGATGAGGAAGGTGCATCACACAAATGAGGGACCTGAGTTTGGGACTACAAGAGCTACATAATGTGGAAGTGTGACCAGTACAAAAGACTGCTATTTGCATGTCAGACATAGTATACAGATCAGACATGGACTCACCCCCTTCCTGCTGCTGTCTGGCCTTCAGCTGCCTATCCAGGTCCAGGAAGACCACTGCCAGGATACGGAGCATGTGGGGAGTCAGGGTCCGGTGTCCACCCCTCCTGCGTGGAGGTGACAGCTTCAGCTGGACTCTAGCTATCCTCCGGGTCCAGCCCCAAGTCTTTCCACCTCTTCTGGCAGTTGCGGATTCGGCGCTTGTAGACCCCCACAGAACGAACAGCCCGGGCGATGGTCAGCCAAATCTCCTGCTTCTGGTGGGCATCAACCTGTGAGGAGGACAAAGTGAAAAGTACATTAACACACATGCCCCAGATTGCTGCAGCACACATTTGGATAGACATGTCATCATCACAAAGGGAAATAAATTACACAGGTAGTGCAACCATGGGGATTGCAAAAGCACATGCATGTCTGACATGTTAACAATGCCTGGATAGTTTAAGCTTGCAATAATGCACTTTAGCAGCAGGAAAACTATTCATTGCATGTACCTACACACTTTGGGGGATGAAAGCAGTCATTGAGAATGCTTGCCACTGGTGTACACACTGCTAGTACTGCTAGTCAGACAACATGCATAATTAGGAAGGCAGTGGACTGCACACTCACCTGCTCCCCTGGTTTCCCGGTTTCCCATAGAGCTTTCTGTACTCTGGAAGGAGCCCCTCCAGCAGGGCCTGGTTCTTCTCCTCAGTGAAGGCTGGGGCCCTCTCCAGAGTACGTGCCATAGCAGGAGCCAGAGGATGCAGAGACAGCAGCAGTGGTAGCAGGGATGTGGTCCTGTAGCAGGCAAGTGAGCTCCCTGGGAGCCAGCCAGCCTTAAAATCTGTGCTGCAGAGGCAGACTCTGTGCCATGTGTCCCAAGTGATAGCTCCAACACGGTTGCATTCTATGAATCTGGCCAATCCATTTAAAAGTACGACTCGTATACGCCTTCTGCATCGTTCAAATCTTCACCTTCATGGAACACTTGAAATTGCAACATTGTTGTAGGCATCCAACTGAATTTCCAGTGCACAACTCATACAACTTTTGAATCCGCATCCATCTCCATGACAGTCCAGAGCCAATGGGTGTGCCCGGCTCGTTCAACTGACTGTACAACGCGTATTTTGAATATACACATGCACCCATCTACATACGATTCAATGGCCAAGGCGTACGCCTGTCTCGGACCATGCCTGTCCGACGCGTATGCATGATAGTCACCCGCGTCGGACCTCATTGCATTCAATGCCAAAGCGTACGCACGGCTCAGACATGACCCGTGCAATGTGTACGCATTGCCACCCATATCGGACCTCATTGCATCCAATGCCAAAGCATACGCACGGCTCGGACATGACCCGTGCAATGCGTACGCATTGTCACCCGCATTGGACCTCATTAGTGTGACTATTATATGGATGCAACACACATATACTGGCTAGGGGTGGGCGGAATTTGCGTAATCGTGTTACGCAAATCTCCGCGAAACGGTAAAAAATCTCCGCGAACACGCAGAAATTCCGCGAACACGCGGAATTGCTTGTTCGCGATACTTTTTTCCTGTTCGCGATCGCTGTTTGCGTGCTCAGGGTGAAATATCTCGCGAACACGCATATTGAGAATGCGAACAAGCAAAAAATTTCGCGAAGTCGCGGAACGCAGATTTTGGGTACTTTCGCGTTCTCCGCGGAACGCGAAATTACGCAAATTCCGCAAATTCCGAGAACGGAACGGAATTTAACGCCCAGGCCTAATACTGGCCATGGACACCTGTGCACACCTGCCACACTACAGCATTGGTCACACAGTGTCCCATGGCATGTAAGGCTGCATTCCCTGGGTGTTTGGGGGTGCCACAGCTGTTTTTTTGGCTGGCACTTTGTGCAGCCACTCCCAGGCTTTGCACGTGTAGATGGGGGCAGAATCCTTTGTGTGTTGTGCACATTACCACTGTGATGTGCAATTGGACAGTAATGGGCATGAGTCAAGGCCACAGTGTCAGGTTGTATATGTTTAGGACATGTCACATTCACCCTGAGTCCTGGAGGTGATGGCATGTACGTCACAGTGAGACCTGTAGCCACAATACGGATGTGCACCCACAGTCTGTGTGCATGTTGTGCCTCAGATGTGTCTGATCAAATGTTACCAATGGGTGACAGTCTCCATATCCATGTGGTATATGCATCAACCTTGATGGGGTGTGTGTCTAAGAGACGTACATGTAGGGCCGGCAGGAACAACAGTGGCCACTACCTGTGGGACTTACTCTTGCCTTGTGGTGTGTACGTGCTACACCATGTCCATTGCTGTGTTGATGTGGCAATACAGGGAGCCTGGGTTTCTGCATGGCAAAGATCTGTGATGCCTGGAAGACATGAAGCCTCAAGTGTCACTGTGGTGTGTTTTTTTAACATTGCAGCAGCACATTGGTTGGGTGACACAGCCAGATGATTGGCCATTGCACTACATGGGACTCATGTGGACATGTGGAATTGAGATAGATGTGAGGTGGTGGTCTTGTAGGTGATATATGTGTCCATGCCCAACAGCACACACCTCAGTACATTGTGTAATGTCATGAACTGAGGTGTGATAGTGATCGTGGTCATGGCCACATGGGTGGATGAACTGACAATCTTCCTTTGTGCATCTCTGTACTGCAGGGCCCCAGCTGTCCATCGTCTATTCCCAGACCTTGCAACCATGCAGGAACGCGACTGCATCAGATGGTACCGCTTCACCAGGTCACTGATTGCGGAGTTGACAGAGCAGTTGGCGCCAAATCTGCTACCTGGTCGGACATACCCTACAGCACTGACCCCAGAGGTGAAGGTGATGGCAGCCCTGCACTTCTTTGCCACCGGTACCTTCCAGTACACTGTGGCTACTGCGGGTGGTATGTTGCAAACGATGTTTAGTCGGGTGCTACGCGATGTTTTGGAGGGGATGTTGCAATTCCTCGACCTGTATATCAAGTTCCCGAGCCCAGCTGAACTCCCTGAAATAAAGGATGCCTTTATACACTGGGGAGGATGCCGAACGTCATTGGATCTATTGATGGGACACATGCTGCCCTGATACCACCACAGGCACATGAGCAGGCATACAGGAACAGGAAGCACTACCATTCGATCAATGCTCTGGTGGTCTGTCTTTCTGAAATGTCGATCACACATGTGTGTGCACAGTTCCCTGGTTAGGCGCATGATGCCTACATTATGAGGAGTAGTCGCATTGCAATGCTGATGTCACAGATGCCAGCTCAGCATGCCTGGCTTGTCGGTGTGTACTGACTGTTACTCATCGTGTGTGTTTATCACTGTTGTATTCCGCACTCCTACAAAACTCAGCTACTTGTTCATTTTTGTGTGTGTAGGTGACTCCGGATACCCCAACATGCCGTGGTTGCTGACAACCCTCAGGAACCCTGTGACACCAGCCGAGCTGCGCTACAATGAGGTACATGGTCGGAGAAGGAGGGTGATTGAGCGGACATTCGGCCTCCTGACAAGACTCTTTCGCTGCCTGGACAAGACCGGAGGGGCCCTCCCATATGAGCCTGCAAAGGTGTGCAAAATAATCCTTGTCTGCTGCATGCTACACAACATGGCGGTGTGGAAGGAGGTGCCTCTCATCCAGGATGACGATAACGACGACCAACCTCTGGCACCTGTGGAGGATCCCGGCCTGGGCCAAGATTCCAGTGATGATGAAGATGATGGTGATGTCCGCTTCCAGCTCATCAACAACTTCTTCACCTGAATGTGAGTTTCCAGGGTTGTTATGTGAATGTATGGAGGTAGCCTGGAATGTGTTGAGCCAGCTCTGTCGCTGTCTGAGTGTGTCTGTGTGCCACTTGACTGGATACGTGCTTTGATGTGTCCATTCAGGTGGTGTGTACTCCACAATAGGGTAGTACTGCTAACTAGTGTTTGTGTAGGTGTTTTGCAACATGTTTTGTGCATGTGTTTTGCATTTCTCTCCTGTTCTTCTGTGCTTTTGACTGTATCTTGTCTGCCCTTCCCAGGGTACTTTGCCTTTTGTGTGGTCAACACTGACCCCCAACACCCAGAAGCCAACACCAGTGTGGAAGTTGACAATTCCCATCAACTGATGTACCACACATCCCGGGACTTCCATTCTCCAACACATTGGGACCGTGTGTCCACTGTTATGTAGAATTACCGTGCAACTAGTGTGGAATAAACGTGTTGCTGATGTGTAATGAACCTGTGCTACGCTTTGTTATGTGCATTGTATGTCTTACCACATCTGAGTGACATCTGCTTACCTCACCTGTGGACTTGCTACCACTGACTGGGCTTGGTGTTGTGTCTGTGCATGCCAATGTGTTTCAGGTCAACATCATTGTGTGTGATGAGTAACATGGCCATGGTGAGTATGTTTTGTGTTGCCATAGTGGTGTGTGTCCCTCACATGTGTCACATCCCCATGACTCACCTTACGTTGGTCACATTGTTGCAGTATTTGGCATGCACTGTGTTGTGTAGCAGATCGACATCTCCCTGAACATGAGAAGTTGGAATCACAACAGAGGACAGTATGGTGTACTGGTGAGTTTATTTACAAACATGTGTGACGGAAGTGCACAGGATGGTGGGTGCTGTACCGTGGTTTGGGAATCCAAAGTTCACATTGGAGTTGGAAGTGCTGGTAGATGAAATGTCCAGAGTAAAGTCCACAGTCATCTGATACATTGGCCCAACATGAACCCTCCATGTCATGTGGGTGAGTTGTGTGCGATCGGACAAGGTGAACGGGTTACGCACAAAGAACATTGTCTAGAACAGGTTTGGAGGCCCTGGGGAATGTGCTGGGACATCTGCCTCTCACATGTCCTTCTTCGGACGACCCCTCTTCTTCCGGGGGGGTGAACATGTGCGGGCCTCTGCGGTGCAGGGGACTCTCCGCCAGAGTCCTCCTCCCTCCCTGTGGCGCTGGCAGATGGTGTTGCGACAGATGTTGTGGGCACACAGGGGGGTGTGGACAGGTTGGTGTTGATATGGCGGAGGCATTGTAGTATGTCCCGATGCACCGCAGTGATGTCAACCCACTTGGCCTCTATGTGGGCATGGTGGGCGACCTGCTCGGCTTGCATGTCCTTGAGGATCCCCACTACCTGGCCAAATCATCCGGTGCTATCCTGGTATGCATCTAAGATGCGTGCCAGTTGGGGGTCATCATGCAGTCCAGACCCCTCTGCAAGGCGCGCCCTGTGCCTCCCACCCCTCCCAGCACCCCTCTCCACACGGGCAGAACCAGCGGCAGTACGCACATGTGACACTGGGACCCCTTGGGTGGTGTTGCTGGTGGTGTTGGCTGTTGCTTCCGGGGGGTCCTGTGTCCCTGTGCTGTGGGTGTTGATTGTCCTTGGTCTGTCCGTGTTGGCGAGGGTGCCCTGTCGGTGTCCAGATGCTGGAGGCGTGGGTACAGGGGGGGCAGATGTTGATGCTGCTGGTGCTGTATGATGGCTCACACCGAGGGGCCAGGTTGGTCGTCGTCATCTGAAGAGGACAGTGAGAGAGTCAGACCAAAGAGCTCAGTGTCCGCCAGAGTCTGGGACTGGGTATCCTCGTCATTTGGTGCTGGGTGCCCAGCACCACCTGTGTTTGGAAAAGACACACAGTGTGATTTAGGTTTCTACATGCATCGTTGGTTCACAAACATGACATTTCTACTTTTCAAACAGATGCCTGCCTGTACACTGCTTTTTCCCAGCTTGTCACAGACAGTTTGATATTGTTTTTGGCATTTCCCAGCATGGCCTTGTGCTCCCCACAACAGAGCCCAGTGTCAGACATCTTGTCAGTCCCTTCCCAATCCCTGTGAGGCGAGTATGGTTCTGTTTGATCTTGCTGGGCCATGTGGGTGGGTGTAGGTTGTCTGTGACTGACACTCCCATCATACTCTTGGCTACACCCCCCCTTCCCGGCATGCCCATACTTCCTCCCTCTTGACTCTGCTTCCCTGTGAGGGGGTGTGACAGCAATGGCAAGATGGCTGACTGTGAAATCCTTGTGTTTGTTTGACTACAAGTCCCAAGTGAGCCCCTGTGCTTCACACAGCAGCACCCAGTACGGGGTATCTTTTGCTGATATTTCAATGAGGTGTGTGTCAATGCATTGTACCTGGTGAGTTGTGTGGAGTTTGTGTTGAGGGGGGTGTCTCCCCATGCTGATTAGTATGGTCAGGGCTGTCAGTCCTCCTTCCCATCATGAAACGTGCTTCCATTGTAGGGCATGCAAGTTGTATTTCAGGATGTCAGTCAGTGGTATCCTGCTTCTGATTTGCACACAACCCCTAGCAGGGCCTTGTGCTCCCCACAGCAGGACCCAGTGTCAGCCATCTTGTCAGTAATTTTCAACTCCCTGTGATGTGGACATGTTTCTGAGAGGTCTTGATGGGCCAATCAGGAGGGTGTGCATTATCTGTGACTACAGGCCCCATCATGATTTTGGCTATACTCACTTCACATGCATCCCCACTATTCGTTCATGACAGTCAGCTGCACTGTGAGGTGGTGTGTTTGTGGTGGCAAACTGTCTGGCAGGGTGTATTTGGCTTAGTGCCACTGGCTTGCTCTATTTGTTTGTAGGTTGGTGCATGTCATGACACAGTTCCCAGTCACTCTGAGATGGCAGGTATTGTGTTTGTGTGACTGGCATACACATCTTGGGCTGATTATCTATTGGTTAGTGTAGCTTTGCTTGCGGTGCATGGTTTCACTGTCCCCTTGCCACACAATGGGTATGTTGTTTGTGAACTCACCAAGCTTTGGGATGTGTGTTAGGCCATGGACTCTCTCTGGTGGTAGGATGTCCCGCACCTTCTCCTCCCAGGTCCTGAAGTAGACTGGTTTGGCAGGAGGGCCACCGCCGGTGCACTGACTCAGGGCGTGATCTTTTTTGATGAGTTTCTTGACCCTCCTGCGCACGTCATACTACCTGTTCTGGATGTCGTCCTTTGTGCACCTTGCTGGTGCTTGTGCGTTCACCTTGTCCACAATCCTCGTCCACATCTTGGTTTTCTGTGAGATGGGGGTCCTTTGAACCAATGTACCAAACAAATGTGGCTCTACTCTAATGATCTCGTCTACCAGCACTTCTAACTCACTATCTGTGAACTTTGGATTCTTCTTTGGAGGCATGGTGATGGGTGGTGGTGGTGAGTGATGTGTGTGTGAGGGTGCAAGTGATGGTGGGTTGGTGTTGGTTTTGCTGTGTGTATGTGTGTGTGCTTTTGCATGAGGTGCTGATTAGTTGTGTGATAGGTGAGTTGTGAGTGTATCTTTGGTTGCTGTGTACTGGTATTTGCTGCTGTCTGTGTCTCCTGTTTGCAAGGGATGATGGTAGTGATTGTAGTCCTTTATATAGTTGGAGTTGTGGGTGTGTCTTTGTCCCATGTTTTTTTTGTGGTATTTATTGTCTTTGTCATTGCTTGTTTGGTCTTTTTTTTGTCTTTTTTCCTTTGTGTTTTGTAGGCATGAAGGAGACGTTCATGTGACGGAAACGGACAGTGCTGTTGTCTCGGTCGCGTCGGTCGTGGCGGTCTCTATTGCTTGTGTGCCCGGTTGTCTGTGCGTGTCGGTCATGCGGCTTGGTCTCCGTGCGAGTCGGTCTGGTTTTACATGCATTGCATCGTACTGCGCTAATCGTACATCGCGGGTACGGGTTGGTCGGGTTCATTCCGGGTTCATGCCCGTCGATGAAAATCCCGTCGGTTTTCCAGCCGGATCGCTATTTTCCCTACGGCTTGGTCGTCCGGCTTGTATTCCGTACGTGTCGGTTGTAATTCACACGCGTTGCATCGTACTGCACGGGTCGTACGGTGCTGGTCCGTGTCTGTCGGTATTCGGTCCGGGTCAGTCGGTTTGTTTTGCGGCCGAAATCAGAATCGGCCCATTTTTGTTGATAAGTGTTCCGGCACACACTTGTTAAAATTAAGCCAGTGTATGGGTATAGTGGCGGTACTAGGTATGGTGGGGCTTTCTGTTTGATTTCATACAGTTAAGGAAGGGCGGGGGTGGGTGTGGGGGAGGTGGGTATGTTTCTGATTAAAACACAGAATTTAGTAACGTGCAGATGTTGAGCTACTGAAGGTGATGTAGTACCACTGGGAGCACTTATGAAGTGCCCTATGGCATGGTATATGTTTTACCCGCAAATTTGTATGTTTTAATGCACTTTGCTTATGAGCGTTCCGGTAGACGGTTGTTGAAATTAAGTTCTTGAATTGGTATAGTGTGTTTACTAGGTTTGGTGTGACTCTTTCTTTAATTTTGTGAAGTTAAGGAAGGATGGGGAAGAGGGTGGTGCAGTGGCAGTGTGCCCATTTATGAATCGGTTTATGGTATGGTATATGTTTTTCTGGCAAATTCCCATGTTTTGATACGTTTTGGTGTTCCAGCAGACAGGTAGAGAAATTACACAACATTTCTGTGGATAAGACATCTTCGTGCTGATAGACACTCTTGTACTGTGTTAGAAGGCTGATAGCGGTGATGGAAAATTATGAAACTTGGTGCCATTGTAGATTTTAATGGAAGGTTACACTGTTTGTTTGTTACTATGGTGTAGTTAGGGTTCTAACTAAGTGGGATAAAAAAAATGTGGGTGCTCTAAAAGGGGGGGGCAAAGCTCTTAAAGGGGAGTGGACTATGCAAGTTGGGGCATAGTCTAAATCAAAATAAGTATCATTGTGTGCTTTGGAAAATCCTCTCCAATTATCGTAGGTTCGGAAAACAACATTGTTTAAAGGATTTCCCTGTCTTCTACAACGTGGGTAACCTAGCGTGATGTCTCCAGTTCTCAGTAGTGAGCAAAATAAGCATGCGTACATCAATGTGCATGCTGTCACTGTAGTGTAATAAAAAAATAAAAATTGACTATCTTTGAGAGGGCCGAAAATAGAGCCTGGTAGAGAGTCGTTTGGAGGCTGCCTGAAAATAAGTGCTGGTCCCCAGACCCTGCCCAATTAAAGCGCAGTATCCATGCATCCTAAGCACTGGGCCATTCAACTATCTTTTAATTGATGCATATATTCCTACTTATATATATATATACATAAATCTGTTCGTCCGCTTATCTTAAGCATCTATGAGCGCACACGCCTATAGTAAGCACTGTGCCATTAATGTAGCGATACGCCTATATATGCATAGATATATCTGTCCCAGAATCAATCCTAAGCATTTATCAGCACACCCGTCTATCGTAAGTACTGGTCTTTGCATTCATTCATCCTTCCATCCATCCATACATTGATACATTGATCTATGTAATTATCCATTGATGCATCTGGCCATGCAACCACTCGCCCTTTATTCAACTATCTTAAATACGACGTATTATACTCATCCAGCTAGGCGTTGAAAAGGCTTGCGAAAAGCATTGACAGGCAGATTTTTTAATAAAGAATAACAAAGCTTTGAGTTACTCTTTGTGGAGCATACTTCCACACCCTTCTCTGGTGGTGTTTTAAACAAAGGTACATCTAGCGAAAGAAATGTAAAGGAGCCTTTAAGTGAAATACGTTAATTTAGAAACATAATGTTTTGTCAAGTTGTTTATAGGTACACTGTTTTAAAGTGGCCGTGACTGACAGATACTGAACACCTGTACTTCTTATATTTGAGGAAGTATACTAGAGAGCTAATTTGGGGTAGTGAGAAGCTTGAGTTCTATATTTCCATGTGAAGTACAGTATAGGAATATAAAAGTAATTGGAAAGATGTTATGTTCATATTAAAGAGGGGGTGTGAGTTCTTAGTGAGGCAGGCAAAGTGTGTGTTTTTGTAGCACTAAAACAAGACCGTGTGTAAGGTGAGAGCAGGTACGTGCTGGAGTTGTCTTGTTGTGGTCGTTTGCAGAGGTGCAAAAAGAGGGAAATTTCGGGGGATCCTAATTCTTTCAGCAATAGGCAGAGTGGTCATGTAGAGGTGGTAAAAAGGGGTGAAAAAGAACAGAGTCTCCTTTACAAAAAAATTATGTTTTGAAGACTGGTGAAGAACTCAGGTGCGGCTCTGTGTGTGCGCCCAGGAAGCTGTGTCTGAGAGTCTGGGGCAATGGGCGTTGCGCGCCTGGTGGTCTGTCTGCTAATCACCCCATGATGATGTTGCTGGTGCATTGCAAAAAGAGAAGGGAACTACTGAGAGAAAATGGCTCTCTTTAAAAGATTTCCCTTCTCCTACAATGCGAGTCACTTGGCATGATGTCTGCAGTTCTAAGTAGTGAGCAATGTGCATGCTCTCACAGTGTCACTGCAGTGCAATAAAGAAAAAAAAACGGATTACGTTTGTGAGGTCGGAAAATAGAGCCCTACAAAGACCCGTTTCGAGGCTCCCAAAAATAAAGTGCTGGTGGTCACATCCCCACAGACACCCCCTCCAGTTAACGCCCTGGGTGCAGTGGTATGTTTGCGAAGTTGTTGATAAAATTGTTAGGTAATAATGGAAATTTTTATGTGTGCTGTTTGGTTGATAATATCATTCTAAGTACATAGATTAAAATTAAAAAAATACAATTTATAAAGTTGTGTGCGGTGGGTTGCAGAGAAAGTGGTGTGGGGTGGTGGGGTGTGGCGGAAAGGTGAAAAGTATGAGGTAGTGCAGTTATATATAAATTGTAAAGGAGTATGTAAATAACTAAATAAATACTGCTGTATGTTCTATGGCACTATTTGTCATCCTAGTGCTCATCTGTCATGCTCCATCACGTTGCAGCACTGAGTCTGGAAGTTGTTAGTGGAAGTTTTGCAATTGTATGTTATTATTTTAACATAGTGAAGAAGTGTGAAAAATTATTGAATCTATTTTTTGTTTTTCAGAAAATTATTTTGTTTGGATTGAAATTTGGAAATGCCTAGAAGAAGTGAAATAAAAAGAAAAGAGAAGAAAAATATATATTTGACGAAAAGGAAAGATCTTGAAGTAGAAAAAAATGCGAGTACTAGAGAAACTGTTTGTTTGAGTAAAAGCAAAAGAGGAATTTTTGAAAAAATATTGCGAACATTTAATGAGAAAACAACATCAAAAAAGCAAAAAGAAGAATTTTTCAAGTAAGGTGAAACAGAGTTCAATTTCAAATACGAGGAAAAGGAAAGATGATAAAGAATTAGTATATGGTACTCGGAGACAAAAACAATTTCAAGAAATTCGTCAGTCTTTTTTGATCTAGAGTGATTCAGAATTTATTGAAAACATGCTGCAAATATAAAAGAAGAATCTTCTAAATCAAAGAGAAGCAGAGTATTGAAAGTATACTGGATACTGCTTTCAATTTGAAACAGAAGTTGTTCATTTTGATTTTAAAGCGAATGAAAGTATTGGATAAAATAGTCAAAGTATTGAAAGACAAAAGTAGTAAAAAAAGACGTGAACAGAACCAACTTTTTTAAAATCTTTAGTGGACACTGGAGACATACTTCTAGTACTGTGCCTTTTTTTAATGAGGAAAGTTACTTCCAGGAAAATAGTTTATCATTTGCAATTGATTCTGGAGGTCGTTGCTATGAAGTTCAGGATGGTGTTCCTCTTCCAAAGGATGAAATGGTTGGTAAAAGTGCAGAAGAGTTAATTGCTGAAGAAGTGCAAGGGAAACGTCCACGAGCTCCTGTATATAAGTGGAGTTGTAGTAGCAGTTGTAGTATTCAACAGAAATCCATTGATATACTGCGAAATTTGCTACGAGCATATACTCAGAAAAGTCTAAAACAGAAGATTAAGTTGTTACAAGGACTAGATCCATGTAATGTAAGAAAATATACTGAGAAGTATGGGCATTCTCTGGCTTGTGTTTTTTATCATTTGAGGATGTTAGCAGTACACCATTCAGAAATGTGGAACTTTGTAAAGAAACTGTACTATGTGAAAAGTCGTGCATTAAGTTTAAGTGAACTGAATGGAAGTCTTTTATATGGTTCGTTATCAGATGTTCAAAATAAGTGTGATGATATTGAAATGCGATATTTTGGTTCAGAAGAGCAGTTCATAGAAAGTGAAAGTTTGAAAATTCCAGATGTTGGAGGAGATGAGAAAGTGATTAGCACTGATCAGTTTGAAGAAGAAATTGGAAAGTTTAATGTAGTGTGCTCTGAAATACCAAACTATGTTTGTGTTTGTTGTCGACATACTCATTATAAAAGTCAAAGTAGAAATGTTGATTTGTATTTGAAAATCGAAAAGGAGAACAATGGTAAGTGGGAAGAATTTGCAACTTACTTGTTTATTGAAGGTCGATTTGAGTTAGGTAGTGATCAACCTATATGTAAATATTGTTACAACAAATTAGAAGAGAACAAAATGCCTTCTAGAGCAGTGCATAATAAGTTGGAGTTAGTAGCTATTCTGAAGGAGTTGGCCAAATTGAATACATATGAGTCGGTTGTAATTCAATCTGTTCATCCTTTTCAAATTATAATTCGGATGGAGCCTAAAACAGGTAAACTGCCACCAACAGACTTGCAAAGAGGGCTGAAAGGAAGAGTGGTGGTCTTACCTTTGGATTTTAAGAAAAACATTGAAACTATTGCTGGAGAGAAAGAGGAAGATGAGGCAGGAGTTATTTTATTAAATGGAAAATATGGCAAGAATTTGTGGATGTTAAAAAAGTTGAAAAGGCTACCTTATATCTTATAGAGAACAATATTTATTACAAACATGTAAATGTGGATGAACAGGTATTACGTTTAGAAGATGATTTTGAAATTTCAAGTGGTCAAACAGAGAAAGTGGACAAGTCAAGGACTGAAGAGATTTATGAACATTATACAATATGTACTTTGCATTCAAAAGAAGTGATAGGAAGTAGCATTGAGTTATTTCAAATGAAAAAAGCACCAGGAACTCCAATGAGTGTATAGGAGAAAAGCTTGGAAGCTCGTTGTTTTCCACAGTTGTTTCCTACTGGAGAAGGTGGACGACACGATGACCGAACTGTACGGATTCCAGCTTCAGAATATCAGTCAACAAGATTATATTCTGAAGATCCTAGATTTTGACAGTGCATTCCATACATATTTCACCTTTTGTTTGAAAGTGTTCTGTCTTCTCTCTCGTATGCAGTGAATCAAATACTTAAACCTGGAGTTCATGAATCACTTCTTTCTGCGAAACAATTTGTGGAGAAAGTTCAAGAAACAGATGAAAATTTAGAAGCACAGTTAATCAATTTGATGGCATGTCAACGTGGAACAAATGAGCATTGGTATCGTCGTCATGGAGAACTCAAGTGTATGTTACGGAATATAGGTACACCAACATGGTTTGTCACACTTAGCTGTGCAGAGTATGCATAGTAAGATTTGCTTGAGTTTTTAAGAGAAGCAAATTCTAATATGAAAAATGTTGAAATAAAGACTTCTGGTGAACTGTGTTCATTGGATCCTGTAAATGTGTGCGGATATTTTGATCATAAGTTTCAAGGTATGATGTCTTTTATCTGTAATAAAAAGAATCCACCTTTTGGAGAAGTACCGATTTCTTTTGGAGAAAGGAGTATGAAGCAAAAGGTGCACCTCATATACATATGCTAGTATGCACCTATATTTGGAAAGGATTCTGATGAAACAGTATTGTCTTTCAGCGAACAGTATGTCACATGTGAGACTCCAAGAGAAGGAGGAGATAGAAGCTTGAGACAGCAAGTTTTACGTTTCCAAAGTCACCGTTGTGGAAAGTATTGCAGAAGAAAATACAAGTCTAAAGGAAAATTTTACACCAAATGTCGGTTTGGTTTTCCCCATCCAGTCATTTGTAAAGGAAGAGTAAATTCTTTTTTTTCTTCTGTGAGGCACACAATAACTCGGAAAGCTCCACAGAATACCTACAACTTAAAAAGAACAGAAGTGTCAAAGTATATCAATGACTACAATCCAATCATTTTAAAAATGTGGAATGCGAACATGGACATCCAGTATGTTGCGGATAACTCAATTGCTGTTGCACGTTATGTTACATCAATCAATCAATCAATCAATCAAACAATTTATAAAGCGCGCTACTCACCCACTAGGGTCTCAAGGCGCTGGGGGGTAGGGGTCCGTTACTGCCCGAAAAGCCAGGTCTTGAGTTGCTTCCTGAAGGAGAGATGGTCCTGGGTCAGCCGTAGGTGGATGGGGATGGAGTTCCATGTCTTGGCCGCCAGGTAGGAGAAGGATCTTCCTCCGGCGGTGGCTCTGCGAATGCGTGGAACGGTGGCGAGGGTAAGGCTGGCCGATCGCAGCTGGCGGGTGGGCGTGTAGAAAGTGAGGCGGTTGTTGAGGAACTTGGGGCCCAGGTCGTGGAGAGCCTTGTGTGCATGGGTGAGGAGTCTGAACGTGATCCTCTTGCTGACGGGGAGCCAGTGCAGGTCTCTCAGGTGGGCGGAGATGTGGTTGTGGCGGCGGATGTCCAGGACGAGTCGTGCGGCGGCATTCTGTATGCGCTGGAGTCTTTTCTGTAGTTTGGCTGTGGATCCCGCGTAGAGGGTGTTCCCGTAGTCCAGTCGGCTGGTGACGAGTGCCTGGGTGACCGTCTTCCTGGTTTCGGTGGGGATCCATCGAAAGATCTTTCGGAGCATGCGCAGGGTGTTGAAACAGGATGACGAGACGGCGTTGACTTGTTTGGTCATCGAGAGGGAGGAGTCCAGGATGAAGCCCAGGTTTCGTGCGTGGTCCGTTGGCTTGGGGGTGGTGCCCAGGGCAGGGGGCCACCAGGAGTCGTCCCAGGCGCAGGGGGATGATCCCAGGATGAGGACTTCCGTCTTGTCTGAGTTCAATTTCAGGTGGCTGTTCTCCATCCACTCGGCGACGTCTTTCATTCCTTCGTGTAGGCTGGCTCTGGCGGTGGCGGGGTCATTGGTGAGGGAGAGGATCAGCTGGGTGTCATCGGCGTAGGAAATGATGTTAAGGTTGTGTTGGCGTGCGATGGCCGCAAAGGGGCTCATGTAGACGTTGAAGAGGGTGGGGCTGAGCGAGGATCCTTGAGGTACGCCGCAGATGACTTTGGTGGCTGCGGAACAGAACGGGGGGAGGCGGACTCTCTGGGTTCTTCTGGCGAGGAACGAGATGATCCACTCCAGTGCCTTCTCTTGGATTCCGGTGTTGCTCAGGTGCTGTATTAGTGTGCGGTGGCAAACTGTGTCGAACGCTGCAGAGAGGTCCAGGAGGATGAGGGCAGCTGTTTCCCCGTTGTCAAGCAGGGATCTGATGTCGTCGGTGGCTGCGATGAGGGCGGTCTCGGTGCTGTGGTTGGCTTGGAAACCGGACTGTGAGGGGTCGAGGGATCAGTTTGTCTCGAGGAAGGCAGCGAGCTGTTTGTTGACGGTCTTCTCGATGACTTTGAAGGAAAAGGGAAGAGCGAGATGGGGCGGAAGTTCTTGAGGTCGGTGGGGTCCGCTGTCGGTTTCTTCAGGAGGGCGCTGAGCTTGGCATGCTTCCAGCTCTCCGGGAAGGTGGCGGTGGTGAAGGAGATGTTGATGATGTCCCGGAGTTGGGGTGCGATGATGGAGTCGGCCTTGTTGAAGACGTGGTGGGGGCAGGGGTCGGCAGGGGATCCGGAGTGGATGGTGTTCATCATGCGGGTGGTGTCTTCGGTGCTGACCGGGGTCCAGTTGCAGAGGGTGGTGGTGGGGGGCATTGGTTCGGTGGTTGGGTGCGTGGTCTGTGCGCCGAAACTGTTGTGTATGTCAGCGATCTTGCGGTGGAAGAATGAGGTGAGTGAATCGCAGAGGTCTTGCGAGGGTGTGATGTCGTTGTTTCCGGCGCTGGGGTTGGAGAGCTCTTTGACGATGCTGAAGAGTTCCTTGCTGTTGTGGGTGTTGTTGTCCAGTCGTTCTTTGACTGTTGTTCTTTTGGTGGTGCGGATTAGCTGGTGGTGTAAGCGGGTGGCGTTCTTGAGGGCTGTCATGTTTTCTGTAGTCTGGTCGTGGCGCCAGGCTTTTTCGAGGGTGCAGCAGTTTTTCTTGGATGTTTTGAGTTCGTTGGTGAACCACGAGGCTTTCTTGCTGCCGGGTCTGCTGGGTGGGTTCTTCAGAGGTGTGAGGTCGTCAGCGCAGTTGGTGAGCCACTGTGTGAGGTTGCGGGCTGCTTCGTTGGGGTCCGTTGCGCTAGCGGGAGGGTTCTGGCTGAGGGAGGTGGTGAGTTGGTCGGCGGTGATCTTGTTCCAGCTCCTGCGGGGAGCCTGTTGCGGGTGGTGGTGGGTCGTGGTTCTCCTGAAGTTGAAGTGGAAGCAGCTGTGATCAGTCCAATGAAGTTTGGTGGAGTGGCTGAAGGAGATGTGCTTGCTGGAGGAGAAGACGGGGTCAAGCGTGTGGCCGGCGTAGTGGGTGGGGGTGTTCACCAGTTGCTTGAGTCCGAGGTTGGCGAGGTTGTCCAGCAGGGTGGTGGTGTTGCTGTCATTGTTGTTCTCCAAGTGGAAGTTGAGGTCCCCTAGGAGGATGTAGTCAGAGGAGGTGAGGGCATGCGGGCTGATGAAGTCTGCGATGGCTTCGCTGAATTGTGCGCGTGGTCCCGGGGGTCTGTAGATGAGAGTGCCTCTGAGGGTGGTCTTGGGGTCGGTGTGTATCTGGAAGTGGAGGTGCTCGGTGGCGGTGAGGGTGTCGTTAGAGTTGGTCGTGATGAGGATGGTGTTCCTGTGGATGATGGCGATGCCTCCTCTGGTCTGGTTGGCGCGATCCCTCCGGGTGATCTTGTATCCGTCCGGGATGGCTATGGTGATGTCGGGGGCTGAGGAGGCGTTCATCCAGGTTTCCGTGAAGAAGGTGACGTCTGGTGAAGTTGTGTCGAGCAGGTTCCAGAGTTCGACAGCGTGTCTGTGGACGGAGGGGGTGTTGAGCAGGATGCACTTGAGGTAGATGTTGCTGGTGCCTGGCCTTTCAGGTGTGGTGCAGGTCCGGAGGCAGGTGAAATTGCAGGCTTGGCAGGTGAAGGGTCCGTGGGCGCGTTTCGGGGTGGCTCGGTAGCAGGCAGGGTTCCTGCCGGGTTTGAGTGCGTTGAGGGTGGTGGCGTCGTAAGTCTGTCGTGTGGGCTGGCATCGTCGGGGGCCAGGGGTCCTGGTGCTGGGCGCGGTCCAGGCGCGGACGGGCACAGCCGGGCTTGCCTCTGGTGCACCTCTGGCGCGCCAGCGGCGCGGACGCGCAGCGGCCTGCATTAAGAAGGGTGGAGGGAGGGAGGGAGGAGCAGCAGCTGGGAGGTGGGTGGCGAATGGGAGAGGATGGGGCGGGGCCGCAGGGGAGGCAGCGACAGGAAAGGAGAGCGGGGGGCGGGCGGGGGGAGAAGGGTGCTGAAAAGACCAACAGCACTGAAGAACAGAGAGTGAGAGAAAAAACAGGCAGGCTAAAGGCAGAAAAACGTACGAAAAATGAAACGAGCAGAGGCAAAGGCAAAATACAATTAGGAGGAAACAGACAGGCAGGCTAAAGGCAGAAAAGCTTACGAGAAATGAAACGAGCAAAGGCAGAATACAATTAAGGGCAGCAGACAAGCAGGAGGAGGGAAATCGGGAGAGAGAAAGACAGACAGAGCAAGATGTCAGACTTGATACTTACCGCCCACCACTGGGCCATCAGGGATGAGGCGCAGGCGGGAGCCTGCGGGTGGAGGAGGGCCTCGAACTTCCAACAGCAGCAGCGGCGAGGGCAGCAGACAGAGCGCCAGCAGGGAACGCTGGCGCGGTGGGGGAGCGGACCTGGCCTGAGAACAGGTCAAGGTTCGCACCCTCGCTGGGCAGCGGCCTGCATTAAGAAGGGTGGAGGGAGGGAGTTATCGTACATAACAAAATCTGAAAAAACAGAGCTGAAACAAATGTGGGAAGAAATTGCACAAGAGAATAGTATTGGCAAAAAATTGTACAGCTTTAGTTTGAAAATGCTTTCCCACCGAGAAATTGGATCATATGAATGTTGAGACTGCTTGTGTTCTTCAAGTTTATATTCAAAGTCATGAGGAATCATTTGGGTAAGTTTAGGTCTTTCCTGCAAAAGAAATAGAGTGTTGAAATCATTGGAAGAAATTGAACAATTAGCAGCAAATGAGCCAGATAGTACAGACATTCTTAATACTAATATGTTGGACACATACTATCTGAAAAGGAGTCATCATCTGGAACAGCTACGTCTGTATGAAGTACTTCAACATTACAGCTTCAAAAGAAATGTTAAAGAGAATTTAAAAGAAGGAATGTTTGCAGTAGTTGGATGTCATGGTTGTTTAGTAAAACATACAAAGGTTAATCTTATAAACCACAAGAAACTTAGTTGTGAAACTCCAGATAAGCGAAAATTGTACTATTGAGCACTTCTGCAGCTGTTTAAACCATGGCGTAGCGAAAGTGAGAGTTTGACTGCTATGAAGATTATTTCAATGCTTGTAAAGATAGCATTCGATGTCCAATTTTCCCTACATATTTAAAAATGTTGAATGATAAAATTGAACGGGATAAGACTATTATAGCTGAAATAGTTCATGGTAAGTTCTCAAGATAGTCAAAGTAGTGGTCCATGTAGTCAAGATCCTCTTGGACAACCAATGCTGGAAAATGAAGCAGCGATTGCCATGCATGAAGTCGAAATTGCAATGCAACAAGCACACAAGGAGAATATAACATTGGAAAAGTTAGAAGAACAAGTAAATGTTGAACAGAAAGAAATATATGTGCAAGTGAGAGAACGGATAGAATATGGTTTGTTGCATGAAAAAAAGAATGTCTGTGTTCATCTTTTAAACCTCTTCTAAAGTACATCAGTGGTCACGCTGGGACAGGTAAACGTTTTTTAATTAAAGTTTTGACCAGTTATCTTAAAAAAATCTACTGGTTCACATGTATGTCACAGCTCCAACTGGATTAGCTGCACACAATGTTAAAGGAGTTACTTTGCATAGATTATTGATGTTACCAGTGGAGCATGATAATAAATTAGAATATCAGAAGTTGTCTGGAGAAACTTCTTATGAAGTGTCAAGAGTGCTGAAGAAAATGAAACTTTTAATTATTGATAAGGTGAGCATGGTCTCAAACTTAATGCTTGCTTTTGTTTACTTAAGAATGCAACAGGTATTAGAAACAGATTACGACGTTCTCTTTGGGGGAAAACATTTAATTGCATTTGGAGATCTGCTACAACTAACCCCTGTAAAAGGAGAACAAGTGTTTAAAACTCTTCTACATGAAGACACTAAGAAATCTTTGGGAAGTATTAGAAATGTGAATCTATGGTTACATTTTGAATACAAAGAACTCGCTCAGAATATGCGACAAGCAAGAGATGAAGATTATGGAAATATTCTAAAAGATGTAAGAATTGGTGTTCTAAGCAAACATGGTAAACAACCTTTTCAAAGTCGTCTACTAAAGAACTTGTTTACAAATGAAAACACACCAGCAGAAGTAATGTACAAGCAAATGCAAGAAAAAAAGTCTATAGTTTGCTTAATGCCTACAGTGGAAGAGCTTTATACATTTAATAGAGAGATTATGAAATTGGAAAATCAAGAAATAGTTCACATTGAAGCTATTGATAAAATAGAGCATCAAGGAATAACAATTGTTCTTTCAGAAAAGCTACAGACTAAATTGGATTCTTTGGAAAAGTCTGTATCAAAAACTGCTGGTTTAGAAAGAAATTTAGATGTATATTTAAACTGTCTGGTAATTTTGAAGCGTAATCTGAATGTAGAAGAAGGTTTAGTGAATGGATAAATGGGGAAAGTTGTTGATTTTGTGAAATATCAAAATAGAAATGGAAATGAATTTTTATAAGTTAAATTTGATCAGATTGCAGAGGTAAGACAGATTTCACGTTCTGCCGCACATTTTTTGCTTGTAAAAGACTTGTATGTTTGTAGAAAAAAGTTTCCCTTCTGTTTAGCATATGCAATAACTACTTAAAAATCACTAGGTTTAAGTGTAGAAAAGGCTTTAGTGAATATTAGAAAAACTGTGTTTAAAGAGGGAATGGTATATGTTGCATTATCTCAAGTTAGAACATAGTCTGGTTTGTATTTAATTGATTTTGATGAGAACAAGGTTAGTGCTGATGTTAATTGTGTAAGAGAATATAATCGTTTGAGAAGGCTTTATGCTCCCCATTTAGGTGAATATCCTATTTATGAGAAACATGTTGTGTGTTCAAAACGCAAATATATTAAAGAGTTAACTATGGTTGAAAAGCAGAAAGGGAATCAACAGAAAAAAAAAGATGTAAAGAAGCAGAAAATACAAACAAGTGATAATGTTGTTGGATACCAATTTTAAAATGCTTCTGGTGTCAACTGCTATGGTAATGTCATTATAAATGTTATATTTTATCTTGAAGATGTTTGTGGTGAAATTATGGAAAGTCAGGAAAAAACTTTATGTTCTGCACTCTCCACTTTATTTCAAGAATTGAGAACTGATAGAAGTAAGATTCATTCTGCTTCTGGTATTCGCCAACTGTTGGATACATGTACTGCATCTTTAACGTTCAGTGCTAATATACAGCAAGATGCACAATAATTTCTGATGGTTATGCTTGGAGTACTAGAAGATGAAGGAATTCAGATTGAGAGTTTATTTGGACTCAGTTACAAATGGGAACATAAATGTGAAGAGTGTTTATTATCTTCAAGGACTATCGTTGACAGAGAATGATTTTTATATTTAACAATACCTGACTACAAATCTGTACCATTTTCCAAATTAGTAAAAGAAGCTGATCATGAGATGATGTGTTCTCATTGTAAATCAAGAATGCTATCTGCATTATGCCTACAAAGATATGGAAAATATCTGATTATAATGCTGCAACGCTGTCGACCAAATGGAAGAAAAGTGGAAACCAAAATAAAAAATGTTGTTGCTAATCAAGTATCTATTTCTGGAAGAACTTTTGCAACAGTTGCTCTTGTTTTCCATGCTGGAAGTACTACTACAAGTGGACATTATACCGTTTATTTAAAGTGTAATAATGGTTGGAGTCACTGTAATGATACACACTTGGAAATGAAATCGAGATTGCCTTATGAATTTCCCAACTCATACTTAATTTTTCTGAAACAAAGATTTTAGATACACTATTCAGCTTTAATGGGAAGGTGTATAGATCTTTAAGGAATTCATACTGGATGCTTACAAAGCTAAATTTTTGATACATTATCTGGCATATTGGGAAAATATGCAGAGAAACTACGTGAGATATTTAAGGAATCCATACTGATGCTTTCAAAGCAAAATTTTTGATAAATTATCTGGTGTATTGGGAAAATTGTGCAGAGAAACTACGTAAGCTCTTTAAGGAATTCATACTGAATGCTTTAAAAGTGAAATTTTTGATACATTATGTGGTGTATTGGAAAAATTGTGCAGACAAACTATGTAAGATCTTTAAGGAATTCATGCTGGACGCTTTCAAAGTGAAATTTTTGATACATT
Source organism: Triturus cristatus (assembly GCF_964204655.1). Taxonomy (NCBI): domain Eukaryota; kingdom Metazoa; phylum Chordata; class Amphibia; order Caudata; family Salamandridae; genus Triturus; species Triturus cristatus. Next base: position 520,131,341 of record NC_140588.1, read on the forward strand.
ATCTGGCGTATTGGGTAAATTTGCAGACAATCTATGAAGTAAAGGTAAGCTTTGAACATTTGAATTACTATTGGATGTGTTATTTGTGTTGATTTTGTATTATAATTGTGAGAATTAGGGAATTGATTTTTTTTAACAATATAGTTGAATGTTTTTTTCCCTGCTGTTTATGATGAAACTACACTGGCATCACTGTGAATAGTGAAGTTAAGTAGTAGCTGATGACAGCAAACAAAAGGGAGAAAAATTGATATCTGAATGTTAAATTGTTTTGTATTATTTAAAAACTCATTGTAATTTGTGAAATGTATTACGTTACATAGTACTTTTGCAGTTTATTTTATGTAGTTGAAAAGTTAGAAAAAATAGTGTTAATGACAAATACACAATAGTAGTTCGATATTTAAAAAACCTTTGAAATTCATTGAAAACACCATAGGTTTCAGAGACTTTATAATTAGAAATTAGCATTTAAAAAACCTTTGACATTCACTGAAAAAACCACAGGTTTTACAGACGTTATAGTTAGGAATTCGCATTTAAAAACCTTAGAAATTCACTGAAAAAACCATAGGTTTCAGGGACGTTATAGTTAGTTGGACATTTGACTCATATAAAACCAGAGAAATTCGCCTGTTATAGTTAGTTGAGCTAACTATAACTCTCGTGCCCGCAATGCACTGCTGATGATGTCACATATTACATCACTCATGACATGGTCAGTAACATCACTGATGACATCACTGATGACATCTCAAATGACATCACTCATGGCATCACTCATGACATCATCCACGTGACGATCTGATGCACATACTGATGCTCTAATATAAACTTTGATATACCCATTGTAAAATGCTGACTACTATTTTTGAAACCATAGACAGAAGAATGCCAGATACTACAAAGCACTCACTATTTCCTAGGTCTACACACACATCCAGACACTTATACATGCAGTTACTCATCAATAGAGGACTATATTATGCACTATGCATGCAGTCACACGCTGCCACTCATCCATAGAGTTACTCACAAGCCTAGTCAATAATGCAAAGAATGAATCACATACCCATTTAATCATGTATACAGCTATACACAGCAACTTCGTTATTTTTAGACATACCACATCACTTATTTTTACAGATACTAACACATATTTACTGTCTTATACAATCAATGATAGACGCAGACACTTATTTATAAACTATCTTGAAATAACTTAGTCTCATGTATACTCATTTATATACTCCAACGCTCACATATAGGTGCCGATTAGGATCCTGGAAATAATTTCCCCAACCGAATTGAATATGGACTTTTTTCCGTACAAATGGTAAAAGCGCCGTACAAACTGCCAAGTACGATTCGTATGGGAAAAAGTCCATACAAATCGCATTGGGAAAATTCCCCCACACGTCCTCGGGTCGGGAAAAGTCTCCGACACGTCCCCGGACATTTTTACGTACAAATGGGAAAACTGAAGTCCCAATGCGCAATTACGATCCGTCCCATCCGTCCGATTGTACAACTGTATGGAAAAAAGACCGTCCGGAGCGAACTCCCATAGCAACCATGGAGATGTCCAAACGAGTGCCTGGTACGCGCCGTACCCCCCCCGCCCCCCGTATGTACGGAGCGTACCCCCCAGCCCCCCGTATGTACGGAGCGTACCCCCCAGCCCCCCGTATGTACGGAGCGTACCCCCCAGCCCCCGTATGTACGGAGCGTACCCCCACCCCCATATGTACGGTGCGGACCCCCAGCGCGTATGGGGGTCCGCACCGTACATACGGGGGGCTGGGGGGTACGGGGGTACGCTCCGTACATACGGGGGGCTGGGGGGTACGGGGGTACGCTCCGTACATACGGGGGGGGCGGGGGGTACGGCCGTATGTATGGAGCGTACCCCCGTACCCCCCAGCCCCCCGTATGTACGGTGCGGACCCATGCAAACAATTCCTTTAGGCACTTGTAAATGCATTCATTCTTCAATACACTTTGGCATAGATATATTAAACATATTTACATTTTATAGAAACACACATTCACTGGATGATGTCATGAGTGTTGTCATCAGTGTTGTCATTTGAGATGTCATCAGTGATGTCACTTACCATGTCATGAGTGATGTAATTTATGACATCATCAGCAGTGCATTGCGGGCGCGCGAGTTGTAGTTAGCTCAATTAACTATAACAGGTGAATTTAACTGGTTTATAAGAGTCGAATGTCCAACTAACTATAACGTCCCTACGTTTTTTTAGTGAATATATATATATATATTATCTACTGGCGGTCGCCAGTAGATAGTTATAGTTACAACCTAGTTTCCATAGGAAATCTCAAAATTCTATTTTGAATAACTTTGGTGCCGGTTGACGAATCCTCGCGAAATTTTCAAAACTAATGGGGCGCTCCGCTCAGCTCCTTCCCTGAAAGTCTCGGGGTGATTTGTCAAGTGGGGGACGAGAAAAAAGGGGGGTCCCAAAACGCGTTTTCCCCATGCATTTTTCCATAGGACCTTTGGACACAGCTACAGCCCGAACGGCTGAACAGAATTACTTGAAATTTGGCAGAGAGGTAGCCATAAGGTCAAGGAAGTGCCTTTTGCAGGTCTGGTGTAAATCTGTTCAGTATTTCCTGAGAAAAAAGCATTTAAAAGCATATCAATATCTACACGCGCGCACCGTGCGCGCACGGTGCGCGCACCCTGCCTTGCGCGAGCAAAATTCTGATTGGTTGTTAGATGTCGGTAAACATTCGAATCGGTAGAAACCAGGAAGTGTCGGCCGCCATTTTGTCTCTCGCAGTCTGAGGGGGTGAAAAACAAAGGTGGAGAACGTGAAAAGGGGGCAGAGTGGACAGTTCCTGACCCCCTAGCCTTGGTCAGGGGGTCACAGAAGGACCCCCAAGGGAGAAAAAAACAAATTTTTTTTTTTTTTCAAATCAGGAGTTGCGCGCACCTGCGCGCACTGCGAACCGGGGGCGCTCGGTGCGCGAAGCGCACCGAGTGCCCACAGAGTGCGCACGGTGCGCACACGGTGTAAAACCTGAAAAATAAATAAATACATAACTTAGCATTTAAAAAACCGTGCAAATTCACTGAAAAAAAACATAGGTTTCACACACGTTATAGTTACGAATTAGCATTTAAAAAACCTTGCAAATTCACTTAAAAAACCATAGGTTTCACACATGTTATAGTTAGCTGGAAATTTCACTCATAAAAAACCAATGAAATTCCCCCGTTATAGTTACTGCAGGCAACTATAACTCACGCGACCGCAATCCTCCGCTGATGATGTCAGATATTACATCACTGATGACATATGTGTCTTTCTGAAAAATAAATATTTGTAATATATGTATAGCTAAGGATTAATGGAAGAAGACATGGGTAAATAAGTGTCTAAATACAGTGATGTAATATCTGACGTCATCAGCAGAGGATTGCGGTCGCGTGAGTTATAGTTGCCTGCAGTAACTATAACGGGGAATTTCATTGGTTTTTTACGAGTGAAATGTCCAGCTAACTATAACATGTGTGAAACCTATGGTTTTTTAAGTGAATTTGCAAGGTTTTTTAAATGCTAATTCGTAACTATAACGTGTGTGAAACCTATGGTTTTTTCAGTGAATATATATATGTACACATACATCACCTACTGGCATTGGCCAGTAAGTAGTTATAGTTAGGACCTCGTTTCTATTCAAATAGTGTTTTTTCTTTTGCAAATGTCTTTGGCACTGTTTGATGAATCTTCGCAGAATTTTCAAAACTAATGGCTCCCTCCGGTCAGTTCCTGTCTTGATAGTTTTGGGGTGATTCGTCAAGTGAGGGCCGAGAAAAAAGGGTGTCCGAAAACGCCTTTTCCCATGTTATTTCCATAGTAATTTTGAGCCTAAACTGCTGAATGGAATAACACCAAATTTGGCAAAAAGGTAGCCCTTGGTTCAGAAAGTGAACTTTTTTTTAAATTGTGTAAACCCATTTGGTAGTTCCTGAGAAATTAAAAAAATAAAAATATTGATATCTGAGCACCGAGGAGGGTTCTCAAACCCTCCTGTGCACGAACTTCACTCTGATTGGCTGCCAACACTCAAAACAAGGAAGTGTTGGCAGCCAACTTGTGACTCGGTAACCGAATCACAAGAAAAGAGTGGAAAAAAGGTTGAAAAACAAGAAAAGGGGGGCAGGGTAGAAACACCCTGACCCCCTAGGCCTGTTCAGGGGGTCCCACAAGGACCCCCAGTGCCCAATGAAGCATTATTTTTTTTAAATGGCAGAATTCGTGTTGGGTCGCGAATCCTGCCATGAAAATAAAAAAACTGAAGCGCGAGCCTCCGCACTTCATTTTCAAAGAGCCCCCGGGTGAGCCAGGTCCCGGGGGCAATTGGTGATTAATTTGCGGTGGCCCATGGGGGCCCCTACAGCCCCGGGGACCGCCACCTCCCTGGGGCTTATTAATTTGACTGAGTGGGGCACGTAGCCCCCCGCGCCCCAGGGACCACCACCTTCCCGGGGCTTTGTTTATAAAGGCATGGGGGTCCCAACCCCCATGTGGCCCCGGGGACAGTCACCTCCCCGGGGCATTCAAATTTAAAAGGAGCGGGCCCCACTGGCCCTCCAAGCCTCAGAGACCGCCACCTCCCCGGGGCAACAATTAACAATAAAAGTGTGTGTCTGGGGCGCCTGCCCCTCCCCACACTGCCTGAGGGACCACCACCTCCCTGGGGCATTGAATATTTAAATACGGGGGTCTGTTGTGGACCCTCAGCCCCGGGGACCACCACCTCCCCAGAACTATGCAAATGGATGAAGGGGGGGCGCGCGGCCACTCTCCTGGAGCCCTCGATGGCCCTGGCGACCACCAACCCCCAAGGCCCGCTCTTGCAATGTCCCGGGGTGCCCACCCCGGTACATTGCTGTTTGCTATGGCAGGGTGGGAACACGCTCCCGCCCTGCCATAGCAAACTCTGCTTTGCTTCATTGAAGCGAGATCAGGAAAACCTGCTCTCGCTTCAATGAAGAATAGCAGAATTGCTTTTGAGCAAGGGGAGCTGCATCTCAGCAACCTCCCCTTGCTCAAAAGCAATGCTGGCTGAGGACCTCAGGACACAAGTGGACTTCATCCCCTGAGCAGCAGTGTGCCAGGAGCTTCATTTGCAGAGTGGTGTAGAAAGGGGACATGGCCTTGGACCACCTCTCTGCAAGGCAGCTCTGTGGCTCATACTGGAGGTACCTGGTGGGCTAGTTGGCTCCCAGGGACCCTCCGGAATAAAGGGGACTTAAAACCCCAATTTAGAACACGCCAGGAGGTGCGTTTGCAGAGTAATGGGGAAAGGGGGCATGGCCATTGTCCACCTCTCAGCAATCCCACTGTGTGGGGTTTACTGGAGGTAAGATGTAGGGTAGTTGGTCCCTAAAGGACCCCCATCAGCGAAGGGAACTTCAATCCCCATCCAAGAGCGCACCAGAGAGCACGTTTTCAGAGTGGTGGGCAAAGGGGGCATGGCCTGCTATGAGAATTTAGCAATCCTGCTGTGTGGGACTTACTGGAGGTAATAGGAGTTATAGTTGGCCCCCAAAGTTGTCATTGGTGGCCAACTACCTCTCTTGTTACCTGCAGTAAGTCCCACCCAGTGGGATTGCTAAGACATCTAAGGAGGACATGCCCCCCTTTCTCCAACACTCTGCAAACGCGCCACCTGGCAGACTACGGGATGGGGGTGAAGTCCAAATTACTCCGGAGGGACTTTGGGACCAAGAAGCCCACTTGGTACCTTGTCTAAGTCCTATGCAGTGGATGTACTGAGCGCTGGTCGGAGGCCCAGCACCCTTTCTCCACAATTCTGCAAATGTTACTACTACTTAGAAAAGTGTCTTTCTATACCTTTGGCTTAGAGGTCGTTTTAATCCCCCTGCCCTATTATGTACTAGGGCCTTACAGAGGAGGTCATGCCAATCACAGGGGTACCCCAATGCATAGTGTTCTTTAGTGTATGTAGGTGTTTTCACTGTATTCTAAGTGTCTTTAAGCATAGCACTGGCTCTAGGCCTGGTTAGTCAGAGTCAGTTACCACCAGTACCCTTCAGCAAAATGTTGGGGGCACAAGATGACTTTGCAACAAGGCCTCTTGCTGCTCCTCTGTCAGTTCTTTGTGCACATCTCTTGCTTCTTTCTGCACCTTTCTTCATCTTTCTTCATCTTTATGGACTTCTGTTGCCTCTTTCTGAATTTCTTATTTCTTTTTCTGCACCTTTCTTCCTCTTTCTGCACATGTCCTACCTCTGTAGGCATAGTTAGAAATTAGCATTTAAAAAACCTTTGTAATTCACTGAAAAAACCACTGGTTTCAGGGACATTATAGTTAGAAATTAGCATTTAAAAAACCTTAGAAATTCACTGAAAAAAACACAGGTTTCAGGGACGTTATAGTTAGTTGGACATTTCACTCGTCCAAAACCAAGGAAATTCAGATGGTATACTTAGTTCAGCTAACTATAACTTGCGCCTCCGCAATGCACTGCTGATGATGTCACATATTACATCACTCATTACATGGTCAGTGACATCACTGATGACATCACTGATGACATCTCAAATGACATCTCTGATGATATAATCCACGTGATAATTTGATGCATCTTCTCACATCCTAATATAACCATCAATACACCCACTGATTCTTAGGTCTATACACCCATCCACTCACTCACCCATACAGTCACTCATACTTTCGGTCACTCATCAGTACAGGACTATCATATGCACTCATACACCTATATGGACACTCACACACTGCCACTCATCCATAGAGTTACTCACACACCTAGTCAGTCATGCAAAGAATTAATCACACTCCCATTTACTCACTTATACAGTTATACACACATCACCTCACTTACTCATACAGATACTAACACATACTTACGCTCTCATACAATCACTGATACAAGCACAAACTCGTCCATACAGCCACTCTCACAATCACTCACTCTCACTTAAAGTCATTTATATACTCCAACACTCACATATACTGCCTTTCACATATGTAGTTACTCACACATGTATCATTGAGACATCCATTCACTCACCAACACACCCATACACACACGCACCCACCCATACAGTCCATCACAGATGCACTCTTGAATCCATACACCCAGTGAATCACCCACTCACACATCTATGCACAGAGTCACGAACCCCTACCCACGCAAACACTCAGGCACCCATACAGATACTCAGACAACCAATCAATAACCCATATAGACACTCATGTAGCTATTCACCAACCCATGCAGCCGCTTACACACCAACAGACAGACTGATAGAGACATTCACAGTTTTGTCACTAACCCATGTATTCAGTAAGATGCGTTTAATCACTAACTTATAGAGTCAGTCACGCACCTACTAAGTCATCCATTCAGACACTCATACACCCACTCATTCTTCAATACACATTGGCCTATATATATTAAACATATTTAAACTGTACAGAAACACACAGTCACTGGATGATCTCATCAGTGATGTTATCAGTGATGTCATTTGAGATGTCATCAGTGATGTCCCTGACCATGTCATGAGTGATGACTATGTGACGTAATCAGCAGTGCATTGCGGGGCAGGAGTTATAGTTAGCTGGACAAACTATAACATCTGAACTTCACTGGTTTTGTACGAGTGAAATGTCCAACTAACTATAATGTCCCTGAAAACTGTGTTTTTTTTAGTGAATTTCTAAGGTTTTTTAAATGCTAATTTCTAACTATAACGTCCCTGAAACCTGTGTTTTTTTTCAGTGTATGTATATATATATATATATATATATATATATATATATATATATATATATATATATAAACAAAAGTCATTCAGGCATAGAGTGACACATAAATTAAGCAAAACATGAAGTAGTTCACAAGTTTAGGTGAAAAGCAGCTCCAATATAGCGTTCCTGTAACCTTTTGTTTTTTCATTGTGCTTCAGGTTTTTTAAATTCTATTTCCTAAGTATAACGACCCTGTAGCCTTTGGTTTTTCAGTGAATTTCGAAGTTTTTTTTAAATGTTATGTAAGATGCCCATTGCAATGCACAGTGGGGGGTTAAACACAGGATCTGGCTCGGCATTGTGCTACCCCTACCCAAGCTTGCTGCCCCTGCCCCCCTCCTCTTTGCCATTGTCGTAAATAAAGTATTACACACTCAGAATTTCTATAATATCAATATGATCATGCATAAAGCAAGAGGCTGAGTCTGTGGTATCAGGTTCAAAAGGGCTTTATTCCAATAACTCGAGTTATAGGGAGAGTTCCATCACCACAAGGGATCAGGAAGGGACTTCTCTGCACTTTATTCACAGAGTACAGTATTTATACATTCAATATTATACGTAAGCAGGAGCGCTTCAGGCAGAGCAAGAGAGAATGAGATAAGAGCATGTGGGCGTGTAAGTAGGCATGAAGGTGGGCGGCCATGTGGGCGTCCACGTGATGATCATTGGTGAATGTCATAGGTGGGTGGATACCTGGAGGGGGTTGCGTGATCAGCTGGAACTTTACTGGAACTTTGCCTTACTTGTGCTCAACTCGAGCATGACGTGTAACTGGCATGGGGAAGGCTGCTTGTGCAGTCGGGGAGTCTGGAAGAGAGGCCTTCAGTGTCAGGACGACCAGCACATCTTGTATTATCTGATATCTAAAGTCTGGGGCAGGGACTGATTTGTGACATAGGTTGCCCATCACCAGGAGCCGATGTGGCATCTATTTCTTCATTTACTGCGTGGGCCTTACATGGGGGCTATGGGCTTTTCACTGACGTGAGCTTTGCAATCACACAAAAAGAGACATAAAGGCTAGGCTTTCTCCTTTGCAGACGGGTGGTGTTTATTCCTCCTTCTCCAGGCAGGAATGTGTTTTAGTAGGAGTAAGCAGATAACCGTGCTCAATACTGTCTCGGCACCTCGGACAGGGCCCCTTTGGCTGAGGCCCAAGTGTGCGAGGCCAAGGATACGCAGCTGCAGTTTTCAGAGCGTCTGAGGCCTGAAACCTCTTTTCGGCTCTGGCTGAGCCACAATAATGGGCTTTCATGAAAATGCGGGAAAACATGATGCAAAACGTGTAGGCCTCAGTGCAGATTTGTCGTTTCTCTCATGGGAGACTGGATGATGGCAGGCCACGTTTATAGCATAAGCATCATGGTTGATAGGTTGATAGGCCATGGAGGGAGACTGGATGTCATACATGCATGTGCATAAAAATCCGTTGGGAGGGGCACATGGGGGACACATAGGCCTCATAATTTTTATTTCCTCACCATCCATTGTCCAAGTCCATGACCCTGCTCCCTCAATACAGCCATTTGTGGCTATTGTTCTGCCACTGCCCTTCCTGCCTGCCCTAAAATGTTAGCTTGCTGTCTCATCCTGTTCTTCTCTACCCTCTGTTGGCCGAGTCCATGTACGAGCCCACACGCTCCTGCCCTGCATGGTCTGATGTGCTGCCACTGACCTCCATTAAGCTTGATGTCCCTTCCCACTCCTCCTGACCGCCCTTGCCCAATACTGTGCCTCATCATTTCCCTTGTGCTTAGCCTATGTGCTCAGCTTGCTGCCCCTACTCTCCTTCCACTTGCTCACCAATGTCTGTGTCCATACCCCTGCACCCTTGTTTCTGTCCCCCATGTTCCATGGACTTGCCACAATCCTATCTACTCTGAGTGTTCTGTTGAGCTGCCACTGCCCCTTCCACCTGCCTAGTATGGTCAGATGGCCTGCCCCCTGTCCCTGCCACCTCCAACCTGCCTTTCCAAGTTCCATGCCCCATCCCCTCTCTCCTGTCCTCCATGGTCCATTTTGCTGCCACTCCCTTCTGCCCTCCATGCTTTGTTTTGCTGCAACTCCTCCTCCTGCCCACCCTTCATGGTCTTTTGTGAATCCCCTTTCCCTGCCCTCTTTTGTTTGTGTCCATCCTTACCCCTCCCTTCTGTACCCCATGGTCCTTTGTGCTTGCCCCGGGTATCCTCCCTCTTGCCCACCATGGCGGTTGTGCTGCCACTAACCCCACTGCTTGCCATGCAAGGTCTTCTGTGCTGCCACATCCCTTCTCACTTGCTCCGGGTAGTCACTTTGCTGCCTGCCCCTGTCCCACCCCTCCCACCTTTCCTCCAATGTCTCTGTGTATGCCATTATAGTTTCACTGTTGCCCTCCATGGTGTTTTGTGCTTCCAGGGCCCATCCCTCTTGCCCTCCAAGGTCAGCTTGCTACTTCAGCCCTGCCCCCTTGTCCCTGGCCTCTGTTTTCAATGTGGGGACCCTTATTCCCTCTCTCATGCCTTATCTGGTCTTTTGTGGTGCCCCTAACCCCTCTCTCCTGCCCTTCATGGTCTGTTATGCTGCAATTGTCCCTGCTGTCTGTCCGGTATTGTGAGCTTGCTGCCCTTGCCTCTTTTCCCTCTGCTCTCTGCTGTCAATGTTCATGTCCCTGCCCCCTCTCTATTGCTTTCCATGGTCAGTTGTACTGCACTGCCATCCCACTTGCCCTATGTGGTGTATTGTGCTGCTACAAACCCTAATGCCTGCTCTGTAAGGTCAATTTGGTGCCCATGCCCGTCTTCCTCCTGTCCTCTCTTATCTGAGTCCATGTCCCTACCCCATTCTTCCTGCCCTCCGTGATCCAACGTTCCTCATTTTCCAACATTTTGAACTTAATAAGATGGAGATTTTGAAAAAGAAAACCTGGGGAATTGATTTTTCCCTGTTGACTCAATTTGAATAAAAGGAGCTTTTAGGCAGGAGACAGATAAAATAAAGCCCAGGATGGTTGTACTGCCACTGCCTCTTCCTCCTGCCCTCAATGGTCTTTCATGTTGCTCCAGTCTCATTTGCCTGTACTGCATGGTTGGTTTGCTGCTCTTGCCCCCCTTTCCTCTGCCCTCTATGCTCCGTTCTGCTGCAACTGCTCCTCCCGCCTGCCCAGCGTGGTCAACCTATTAACTCTGCACCCTTTTCCATGAGAGGGTCTTATTCCCAAATAAATTATTGTTAGTGCTCTAAACAACTAAAATGAGGACATATTTTCTGAGTTCTAAAATAGTGACAAAGCAGTTTTAAATAATTTGCTGTCTTTATGTTCTTCTATACAGTTGATCACTTGATTATGTGTTACACTTAAGGGAGAGGATGTGACATTACGGTCAGAGATGCAGACTTTGCAACTGGGGAACCAGGTTCGAGTTTCGGCGTCAGCTCAACTTCCTGTGATTCAGAACAAATCACTCAATCTCCCCATGCTTAAAAACAAACTTAATGTATCCTTGAGTAATGATGCTCATGTAATGCACTCCAACACTTCGGGTCAAGTCTACGCTATACAATACTGCAAGAAAAAACAAAAAAGGAATGTGTTTTGCACACTTCTGACATTGGGCTACACTTGGGTAACAATGGGTGATATTTGTGCTATATTTGGGCTCATTTTTCCCTAGTGGCAATCTCAGGAGACTTTTGTGTTATGTAGCTCCCGAATTTCCTCTTTAACTGCAGTATCCTCATTAGAAAATGTTTCAGTTTTCATCTTCCATTCTATCAAGATGGTGTTCAGATATGTCACACGTTTGGCATAAATTCAGAATGTTAGCACTCTAGTTACTCATTAGAACACTATAGTTAATCTGCTGATCACCAGGGAGTTACCTTGCAATCTGCTGCTGGTATTGAAAGTGCATGTTTCAGTCTGCATGACAGAATATTTACATGAAATAGAAGAGGAAGATATTTGAGTACTCACTTAAACTGTGTCCTAATTTTTCTTTCTACAGCACTAAGCATAATTTCCATGACAAACTGAACCCCCTCATTTGTTTCCTTACTAATTAAATGTTTTAAATTATACCAGTTTGATTCAATAAACATGGCCTCAAGTGTGCCATAGTTTTGTCATAAGTAACACTGTTAGCGCTCTAGTTGTTCTTCAGAACACTGTGGGAGGCTCCATGAGACACAACGGGAATCAACTGACAGGCTGCTCCTCTTGGATGTACATGATTTACTGAGAATGTCATACTTCATTTTCATATGGATGAGAAAGATAGTGTGAATGTACAGGAAATATGCTCTTGATTTAGCTTCTAGAGCACATTCCATAGCCTCTATGGGAAAATCATGAAAAAGAATTTTATCTCAAACATGATCATCAGATCTCAGTAGAAGGCTTTTTTAAATGTAAAACCACCTTAGAACACACAACTATTCTTACAGGTAGGGGTGGTCCTGGGGGCAATAAATATTGAGCATGGGGAATCCCTGTGGACCCCTGCAGCCCCAGGGACTGCCACCTCCCCAGGGCTACTATACTAAAATGCGAAGTGGCCATGTGCCCCCCCCCCGCAGCCCCGGGGCTACAATACTAAAATGCGGAGGAGCCATGCACATCCCTCTGCCCTGTGGACTACCTCCTCATCGGGGGTATTTTCAATGGGGAGGGGGCCGTGCTGCCCCCCTCCTGGAGTCAGAAATGACCCTGGGGACCACCACCCTGCAGGGCTGGCTTCAGCAATGTCCCGGGGTGCCCACCACCATGGACATTGCAATTTGCTATGGCATGGCAGGAGCACTGCCCCCATTATACCATAGCAAACAGTGTGCCCCACTTTGAACAAGCTCTCCCTTGTTTAAAGTGAACCACACTTTGCTTTTTCCACCGAGGGAGCTGCATGTTAGCAGCTCCCTGGGTTAAAAATCAATTTTGGCTCCCGCAGGAGGCAGCAAGTCGGCCAGGACCGTGGGGGTCTTCATTTGAGATATCATCAGTGATATCATAAGTGATGTCACTGACCATGTCATGAATGATGTAATATATGAGGTAATAAGCATTTCATTGTGTGGGTGCGAGCTATAGTTAACTCAGCTAACTATACCAGCAGAATTTCTCTGGTTTTGTATGAGTAAAATCTGACCCTAACTATAACGCCCCTGTAACCTTTATTTGTTTAGTGAATATATAGAGGTATTAGTGGCAATGGCAAACAGATGTAGTTTGGAGGTATTCAAAACCTCGGGACCGCTGCAAGCCAGAGAAGGTTGGGAACCTGCTGCAATTCAGATTATGACTTCAGGGTGAGGCGTGGGTTACTGAAGCTGTGGCTGCAGCTGCAGCTGGACAAAGGGGTGAAAGAAACCTAACCTATTTTAAAAAATTGACTTCCAGGCAAAATCGATATAGACAATTAATTTTAACCCAGAAGGACTGGTTGGAACAGCCCGCTCTCATTAGACATCGAATATGAATGTCAACAACAGGAGCGAGTAAATAATAGCACTTTCAGGATTTAATACTACAATCCTGAGGAATGCTGGGAAAGTCTTTGTGAGTGGCCTCAAATTTTTCTCCATTGGAAACCTGGCCAGATGCTTCCCCCAATGACAGGGAGGCAGCATGCAAATAAACGGTGTAGACAAGCCTGGAAGCCATGCATTTGATGAAGGCACACTTGGTGAAACGTGTCATGCAATTTTAAAATAAAATGGAACTTCTGCAGCCCCGCTGTGTGCTTTGGTTTGTTTCCAGAAGAGGGGACGAATGTTGGTGATGTATATAAATGTGTGTGTGTGTGTGTATATTAATTGTGTGTACAGTCATGGGCTTATCACTCCTCCTTTGGGAAGTAGTACTATCAACTTATACATTTACTTCCACTTCCTTTTTCAGTGGGTGGAGTTGTGTAAGTCTATAATTTTGAGCAACTTTACACTCAGATATGGTGAATAGCCAAAAATATTAATAGTCCTCAAAAGTGTAAGTAAATTTACACATGTAGCTTCCGCACAAGTGTAACTTACCTTTGTGAAGAGGCCCTAAATAGTGAAGTTACACATGTAAATTCGTTACAGATGTATCTTACCTTTGGAATAGACCCTTCCATCTTTTTGGAAACTAATTGGCATTAATATAAATATCTATGCAGGAGGATGATTTTAAATAAATGGTGGGAAAAATATATAGGCAAAATGTATAGCGAATTTCAACACATGAAGAAATACCATTAACAATGACTTGAGGTAAACATCAAAATAATGTCGATAAAGGCTAGTAACCTAATCTGATGATTTTGTTCTTCACAAGTTCAAGGATGCAATGGCATTGTCATTGCACTCCTTAGGTTAGATTTAGAAAATTGGTCTTATCCACTCTGCCTTTTCTAGCTTAATGTAACTAACACCAAGATAATACCTCAAGAATGGCAAAGCTCAATTCCTAATCCCTTATATGAAAGATTAGACTACAGCTTCTACGGGCTTATAGTGCTCATAGATACATTGCTTGTGCCACCCCAGGTACCACTCACTAAGGCTATGCACTCAGGCATAACTTGGAAAGCATCACAAAATAAACTACCGACTAGTCTCTAGACAGGGATATACAAATGGGAGTTAGACATGGAATGTTCAAGCAGCAGAAGACAGCTTCAAGAAGAAACCTGTATCAGTGTTAAAATGAGTGCAGGGATTCCGCCAAAATTTACAACAGCTAGTTTCAAAACAAACATGCATTTTAGCCACTCTTCTGTTCTGTATGTTTAGGGTCAACTTACTCCAGGCCTTACATGATCCTGCTTATCATCCTACATATCTTGTTAATAGAAAAATCAGTAGCTTAAGTTATGCAGATAACTTGGTCTTATTTTCAAAGATTTTTCTGTAACTTGGTTATCTATTATGCTGAAAATTATTTGAAAACTCAACTAAGTAAAACTAAAATCTTGGTTTTCCATAGTTGTTTAAAATGTAATCATTCTTGGAGTCTCAATAGTGAAACAATTGAGGCTTCATCAAGTATTGCAACCTGGGTACGATTTACAAAAGCAATTTACTTTGAAAAGCCACATAATGGAAATAATGTCAAGATGTGTTCTCATGGTATCTAGACTCAATCTATTCAACTGAATTTTTGGTAGCCGTGCAAGTGGATAATTGCTTATGGATTTTATAGCTAAGATAGTTATCATATATTATATGTTGGGATTTTGTATTCTTTAGCACTCCACACAGATGTGCTAACGTCATGATTAACTTGCTTATTATCACTTCCAAGGCAAGGGTCCCCATAAGGTCGTATTCACCTTAATTGGGATTATTGACTCTGTTGGAAACCGCATCTCTGTACAGTGTACTAAGATTAAGTATACTATGTAGAGAGTGGAAGAAATCCCCCAAAGGCAGGTAGATTTACAAGTAGATTATACTAACTCTCTTTTTGTGGTAGTGCAGACAAGCAGTTAAGCTTATCAGAGTGTAGTGTTAAGCATTTGTTGTACTCACAGAGACAATACATGAGACACACACTCAAGATTAAATCTGAGGCCAATTTGTAAAAATAATGTCAATTTTATATCTTTTTTTAAGACTATAAACTCAGTACTAAGGTAAGTGCTTTTGGAGATAGGATTTTGCAAATAGGAAAACGCTGAAAAATGCATGGAAAGTCAGGCAATGCATTTACAAAGTTTACTTCATCCTTTAAGGTTTATGATGGGAGCAGGTCAAAAGATCCAGCAGCAGAAGTTCGGGAGTGTCTTGGATCAGCTGGGAGCAGAGGTGCTGAAGTCTTGGAAGCTGGTGCGCAAAGATGAAGGGGGTCACTCGAAAAAGCACTGCACAGAGACACTTACCGGTAAACCCAGTCGGTCTCATCAGAGGGAGGAGGACACAAGGTCCTGAGGTCCATGGGAGCAGGGCTGGTTGGTCAGTGCTGGGGCCAGTAAGGCCGGGTGCAGAGCAAACAGGTCAGCCAGGCATTGTGCGTTATGAGGTACTCAAGGTCGGGAGAAGGCAACTTGAAGAGCCAATCTCGGGACAGCTGGGCCATTCAGGAAGTGGATCTCAAGTGCCTTGACATCACTCGACAGGTGCTTGCTTCTGGTGCTTCGGGAGTCTGGAGTGGACTCTTATTCTCAGTGTTTGCTGTTGGGGGTCCGGTACCATGGTTATTGGTACGTCATGGCTCTGGTAGGATCTGATGCCCCCATACTTAGTGAGGAGACAGATTTGACCCTTCAGAGCTTTTGTAGCTTTTCTTGCGTTGGTGCTGCGACGAGGTCATCGGATGGTAGCATGATCACAAACCGAACTTTATGGGATCTGTGACTGCGGTGTGCAGGGGAGGGATACCTTCACTCTAAGGCAGCTTCACAGCAATTTTTTGATGTCTGGAGGTTCTATGGGGTTCTTGGAGTTCTTTCAGGTTTCAGGACAAGACAGCAGCATCGATGTCGAGTCCTGGGAGCAGCAGGCATTTCTTTGGTGGATTTTTTTCTGCAGTGGGCTTCAGTTCTTGAACAGCGGGTCTTCTTTGTCATGCTTTTCTCTTGTCCATCAAATCTGATGTTCAGGTCTAGGGGTGCACCTAAATAATGAATTTAGGGGTGTTCCAAAGCTAGACAGTTAGTAGCTAATGGGCTACTTACCTTCTACACCCTCTATTGACGACTTCCTGTGGGAAGAGGCACTACAGCTGCCCAGATAGAAGGTTTTCTTACCATTCCAAGATGGTGGAATGCCAGGAGAGGGGTTCACCTTGCCTGCCCCACCCTAAGGGAGAAGTAGGCTAAGTGAGAACCCTCCTCATATTCTAACTAATTTTCCCACCATTCCTCACACCAAAAGTGGAGCAAGAAAGCGGGCCTGGCCTCCACTCACTATGTGGAGGTTCCTGGGTTGGATTTCAAATTCGACATTGCCTTTGAGGTTTCTAGCCCAGGAAGGCCCTCCTGTCTTGGAGGTGGTGTGAAGCAGAGCAGGATTTGTCTCTTTTCTCTGAGAGTGCTGGCTCTCACCCCACGAGGTCAGAAACATGTCTGAAAGTGACAGGCTGGCGAAAGCAAGTCAGGAACCACACCAGTGCTTGGTGGGTTTTCAAGGGACACTCTAAATGGTCTGCTGTGTGAATTTATTAATAAATCCAACACTAGCATCAGTGAGGATTTATTAAGACATGATGTTTTGAACAAAATACCTTAAAAATGTACTCTTTATGGATTCCATGTGCACATGCCACATCTCAGAATCGAAAGGACATTGTAGGGACATATCTGCTTATGCTCATAGGATATAGTGCACTTTGCCTTAGGGCTAAAGGATTGCAGTAGGGGTGACGTACCTATATCCCATACAGTGTATGAGTGACATGGCACACAGGGATTTGTGCATGTCGACTCTTCAGACTTCTCTGCACCAGGACATGCAGCCTGCAATGGCAGAGTGCATAGCCTTAGTGAGTGGTCCCTGGGGTGGCACAAGCAGTGCATCAGCCCCAGAGGACCCTTTTCAGTACCCATACCGTAGGTGCCAGGGGTGCCAGTTATTAGGGACTTACAGGGGTAACTGAAGTGGTGCTAATTGTGGTACAGTTTTGGGGAAAAAGATCTGGCAATTTGAACCTCATTAACAGGGACCCAGTGCACTTACAGTTCACAATAACATCAGGCAAAAAGTGGTGGCTAACCATTTCAAAAGACATACTTTCCTCCAATGTAACTTAGCAGATCAACAAATGTAATGATATATTTTAAATTATCTTCAGGCGGATAAAAGCTTACTTAAAAATACTCTAGCCCATATTTCTTATTCTTTGATCCAAGACAATGATGCAACAAATTCGCTGCCTGCTGTGCATCAAATGGAGAGAGAAAAATGTGACACATCTACTAAGATATGATGCTTTTTCTCTTTCACAGAGCTGGCTTCTCTGTAGTATGGATTTCCTACTGGAAGGGGGTCATTTCCAGTACAAAAACGATGCTTTAAGGCTATTCCCTTTTTGTATGTGTACTGTACACTGCAGAATTTTGGTATCTGCCTCGAGGAGAAGGAGTATTTGGACACAAATCCCCATCAACCAATTTTAGTAGACAGGGATTTGCATGAAAACCCATTGTTGGATGTATGGTATGCCCATGCAACACCCATGAAATGCCCTCTTGATGCAATGTAACACAACGCAGGGCTGTTCGAAATTGGGCTGTTGGCTGGCAGATGTATGCACCCTGTCCACGCAGGAACCACAATTCAATTCAGGGCAAGTCAGATACATACAATAAATTAAGCTGTGCTCACCCTCTGGTAGCTTGGCACAGAGCAGGTAGGTTCAATGTAAGAAGCAGTTTGTAAAGTATTTGTGCAACACTTCAAACAGTAACACAATGAAAATATCACTATTTACAGAGTTTTATTTAGCGCGAACTTGACCCGAATCGGGTATCAGAGTGCTTTACATAGCACCAGTTGCATTACAAGAGGACACATTCATTTTTGTTAGGCACGGGGAGGTGAAGTGATTTGTCCAGAATCACAGGATGTTCAGCGTCATTGCCGAGACCCGAACCCAGTTCCCCAGATTCGAGGTCGACCGCCATAGCCGTTAGGTCAACTCCTCTCCCCCAGGTTTTGAAAAATAGATTATATTTTTATAAATAAAAACAATACCAAAATGACAAAAATCCAATAAATAGAAGTCAAGTGATGAATTTTTAAAGATTAAAAGTGAAAAATAGCCCCTAGAACCAATAAGTGCCTAGAGGGTTATCTGGTTGCGCTTGATTGGGGTAAAGTCAAGAGTTCATGCCGGCTGCAATGGTACATGGGCCAGATACAGGAGCCCTGCAAGGACCGCTGGACAAAAGTACCTTTATACTGGTTGCAACAGTGGCATGAGGTGTGCAGCTAAGAGATGCCTTGGTGTTGATTCCGCAGTTGAGGGGATGCATTGATTTTCTCCTGATAACAATGGTGATGTGCCAGTTCTGAAGATGAACTGCTGATTCCAAGATTGTTTCCGAAACCGATGCTCTAGGTTTCTCCATGCTGTTGACGGGCTGCTTTGACCATCTCTCTCTACAGTGACGGTGATGCAGTGGTATTGGTACATCAGTTCCGATGGCAATGCCCTGTTCCAAGTGTGACGTGTCGGTTCTTTTCCCGCAGCAGTGGCACTGCATTCATTCTGGTCACACAGCGGAGGATGCGTTAGTTCACTGAAGCAATCCCCTGCATCCTCTACCAATGGACCACGCACAGGAGCAGGGTGTAAAACTTTGATATCCCTGAGTATTAAAACTGGAGGCAAGCCAGCATTCCCTTGGAGATCACTCTTAGTTCAAATAAGATAGTCCAGTCCTTCCTCAGCAGGCAGTGGATAGCAGAGAGCAGGGCAGACCAGCAGAAAATCAGTTCTTCCAGAGCAGCAGTCCAGCATTGTGACTGTCCTTGTAGAATCAAAGCAGTCCTTCTTCCTGGCAGAGTACTTCACAGGCCCAGTAGTGTCTGATTTGGTGGGCTCAGAGACTCAGTACGTATACCCACTTGTGCCTTTGAAGAGGAGGTGACTTCAAAGAGGGAATTTGAAGGCCACAGAGGTCCTCCCTATTGGGTGTGGTTGTCTAGGGGAAATGCACAAAGTCCAGCTGTCACCCATCACAGAGGTGTATTGGAGACAGGCTGCAGGCACACGGAGCTAAAAGTAGAAAAATACCATCATTCTAAAAGTGGCATTTTTAAAAGGGTAGTGATAAATTCAACATTGCAAATAAAGAGGATTTGTCACTTCCATTCGATGATAGGAAACATGAGAGAGCCACTCCTTCTTCATCAGGAAGTACAGCTTTTAAGCGTAATAAGGAATTCCCAATGTTGACCTATGAGAGGGGTTAGCCTCACAGTAGGGAAAAATGATTTGGGGTGTTTTTTTACCTCAGGGCATGCAACATTTAACTTACATATCCTACCTTTTGATTACACGGCACCTGGCCCTATGAGCTACCTAGGGTCTACCCTAGGGGTGACCTATATATAATAAAAGGAGAGTTTAACCCTTGGCAAGGGGTTTATAAATGCCAAGTCGACATGGCAGTGTAAACTGCACACACAGGCTGTGCAGTGGCAGGTCTAAGACATGTTTATAGTGCTACATGTGTGGGTGGCACAATAAGTGCTGCAGGCTCATTAGTGGCATTTTATTTACAGGCATTGAGCACATGTAGTGCACTCAACTAGGGACTTATAAGTAAATTGAATATGCCAATAGGGTATGAGCCAATGTTGCCATGTTTAGAGGAGAGAGCACATGTTCAGCACTGGTTAGCACTGGCAAAGTGCTCAGAGTCTAAAAGCCAACAAAAATAAGGTCAGAAAAAGAGAGAGGAGGAGGAAGCCAATATTTTTGCGTGACCCTTCAGAGAGGGCCATTTTCCAACAAGGACATAGTGTAATTTTGTATTACTTTGGGATACCATCCAACACAAATTGCATTGGACAGTAAATCCCATCACAATACTTTGCATCTGGTTTGCATTTCTAAAATAATGCAAAACAAATGCATTTATTACTAGAGGTCTGTACTCAATACTTAGTCAGAGTGCAATGCTTGGCAGGACCTTTCAACTTTATAAATCTGCAGATTAGAATTCTATTAAAGAGACATGCTTGGGAATGTTATTGTATCACTATCAACAATGTGCTACCAAAGAATAGTAGTTATAAATTATGCTTCTACCAGACCATTATAACTACTTTTGAGTATAACAGCAAAAATAAAACCTGCTTTCCTAAGATTTAGATTGCTTTATACTTCACCTCAGTAATTGGATGCATACTGGCAGCTCACTGGAAATAACAATTTACTATGCAGAGTATGTGAAACATATATGGTGACTATTGAACTATTATTGTTTTGTCCTGTATCTCCAAGTAGTGGCATATTTAATTATAATGGGACATGTAAAAGGAGTGTAGAATTAGCATGAATTGAGTGCAAAAACCCTCATTGTGTGCAGTCAGCACCCAAGTTGAAATCCCAGTTCAGCTTCAAGCTTGAGTCTGCATTTGATCCAGGATTTCGATCTCACTTTGAATTCGGTCCTAAACTGAGTTATGAAAACTTCTCTCAAGATAGCAACTAAACATTACTGTATTCATAGTGTATGTAAAATATGTTCTTAAATTTAAAAAATGCCTATAGAAATATAAACGGGGATAGTGTGTAGGGAATAAGCAGTGTTGTCTACCACTGAGGAAAATTGCCAGTCCTGAAATATGCCGTTTCGCCTGCATTAAATGTGTGTTGTGTAGCAATAGGTTAGCATTAACTAATTGAACAATAAACCTTTTAGGTCTCCTTACATATTTCTCAAAATAAGTCTGATTTTCTGAGGATTTATTACAAGATATGGTCCTAGAGATCAATGATTAATCTTCCTTTTACTTTACACTTTATGGCCCTTATCAGATAAAGGGAGCCCTGCAGTGCTAATTTAATGTATAGTCTTTGACACAGGTTTGGCGTGACTCTTATCTTAAATAGTTTAAAAGCTAAAGCAGCACTATTTTAGCACCTT
The DNA here is from genome assembly GCF_964204655.1 of Triturus cristatus. Classification (NCBI taxonomy): domain Eukaryota; kingdom Metazoa; phylum Chordata; class Amphibia; order Caudata; family Salamandridae; genus Triturus; species Triturus cristatus. Next base: position 520,152,739 of record NC_140588.1, read on the forward strand.
TGATGATGGTAACTGGTTACTTATCACATGGAGTTTAAAGGCATGTTCTCCTTTTGGATGAGAATGAAAAATTTCCTAGCTATCGTAACGGAAAGTTTCAATTCTATTAAGGACTCGGAGGCGAGGATTATGCCTTCTTTCTTCACTTTATTCATACAGCAGCGTGAAAGAACTAACAATACTACGTTTCCCATGAACCATATGGAAAAAATTAGTCATTTGTAACAACCAATCAAATAAAGAGACAATGTCCAATCAGGGTCTGTAATGCTCCACATAGACCCTTGTTAGTGTCCTGTTCTCCTCTTTCGGAGCGCGAAGACAGCCCAATCCTCATCTTTAGGAATCTTGTTTGTGGGTATCCGAACCTGCAACAAACGAAGGAGCATTACCAGAGGAAAGTACAACCCTAGAAGTCATCGTCTAGGAAAAAAAAAAAAATTCAGCGAAAATGAATCATTACAGCAATGCACAAGACTCGCAATCCCCAATAGCCTCCCACAACGGGAAGACAAAATATTTACTTACTTCCATACGGGGAGGGTCTCTTCCAAGAGCATAGGGCGTGATAATCCTCGCCTCCGAGTCCTTAATAGAATTGAAACTTTCCGTTACGAAAGCTAGGAGGTTTTTTATTCTATGTCAGGACCGGAGGCGAGGATTATGCTTGTTTAAAGCTTGCCCACAACCAGATGAGCCATATTTAGAATTGGCTTGAAGTAAAAACGCTTGAAGGTGGAATCCAAGGACCAATCCGCCGCATTAAGGCTATCCTCCAAGCTGGCACCCAAACCGAAGACTTTCGATGCCATAGCTCCCCTTGCAGAATGCGCACCAAACAGTCTGAGGCTAATGCCCGCCTTCGACATCACCCAACGAACCCATCTAGCAATGGTGGGTGAGGAAACCGCTTTGAATGGTTTCCGGAGCGCAATGAGAAGCTGACGCTCTCCCGGAGGACGGTATTCCTCCGTCATTTCCTCGTACGCCTTGAGACAGCGCACTACACAAAGTTTAGGAGAGTCAGGGATTTCAGGGTAAGAGATGACCCTCGTGTGGCACTTGGTAAAGGTCACTCCATCAGGAGTGAACATCCGGCCAGAAATATCCAGAGCCCGGACGTCCGACACCCGACGGCACGACACCAGGCATAGGAGCATTGCAAGCTTCGCCGAGAACTCCTTACGGGATAGAAACCTGTTGGGTTGCCATGAAAGGAAAAGATTTAACACTTGATTGACATCCCATAAAGCCGAATAACGTGGTTCCGGCGGCAATGAGAGGTGAATGCCTCTCAAGAGTCTGCAGACCAAACGGTGCTCCCCCACAGGAGATCCGGCCACCGGGATATGGCCAGAGGAGATGGCCAACCTGAAAGTGTTAATCAACCGGTAGGCCATTCCGTCCGACGCAAGGCGCGCCAAGAAATTCACAACGTGGACCACATCCACGACCAAGGGATCAAAACCCCTTCGCATACACCAACGGGACCATCTGCCCCATGCGGACCTGTACCTTTTAACTGTACTGTCCGCCCAAGCTTTGGAGATGAGCTTCTCAGCCGCTCGCGAAAGTCCCGGAGTTTGCCATCTACCCCTGAAATCCTCCACACCATGAGACTCAACGAGTTTGTGGATATCAGAGGATGAGGAGAGCCGTCCGGGCCCCGGAGAAGAAGTGGGAGTCGGGGGAGTAGGATTGGAAAATCCCAGGAAAGTTCCAGAAGAACTGGAAATCCGCTTGTTGCCTGCGGACCTGAGCTGTGGACCGGGTGATCATCGCAAAAGGAGGGAACGCATAGCCCAGTTCCTTGCTCCAATCGTGGAGAAACGCATCCGTGGCCGTCGCCCAAGGATCGGACCTCCAACTGAAAAACTTTGAGAGCTGGTGGTCCAGGCGGGACGCAAACAGGTCCACTGTAAAAGCACCCCAAAGGTCGTTGAGGGAAACAAGCACCAGGCGGTATATGTATATGTAATTTCTGTTCTTCTGGAGACCACAAGCCCCCCGTGGAAAGGTCTCCGCAACGTGCGCCCTAACCAAGTCTGCTCGCGTCGGATTCTATAACCAGATCCGGAACAGCCCCGAAGATCGCTCTTCCGTTCCACGCCTCCATATGGGTTAACCACCATTGTTTTTCGCTCCACGCTTCGTCTGACAAGTTGACCTTGTGGGAGTACGGATATCCTTTGCGCAGAAAGTACGCCTTGAGGCGTTGGAGGGAACTGTAGTGGAGGGGACCCAGAAAAATAGCCTGAATGGAAGCCGCTTAAGTTTATAACAGGGCGTTTGCCCCCGTTGGTCTTGTCAACCAAAAAGATGTTGCTGAGAAACCTGCGCGGGTCTAACGACGTGCGCGAAATAGCGCCTTTGTTGAGAAGGGAAGACACTTCCTCGTCCACCAGGCCTGCATCGTGTATTGAAAACTGAATGGGCCACGGAGGGGCATGCTGCACTGGGTTTCCGACAAATTCTATATGGAACCACCTCACTGTTTGAATCACCCACGCATCGTGTGTGATGGATAACCATGCCTCGTAACAACTGGCCAGCCGCACCCCTATGTTTTGTGGGGAAAAAGGGTGAACACTCACCAGAGTTCATGGAAGTCGTCATAATACTCCATTACGACCAAGGGAGGGATAATTAATAGCTATGCCCCAATGGCAGTCTTTACAAGCTGGGTGTCAGTTTAAAATATATTTTCACGCGGTTCAGCCACAATTATATAGGGTGACTGGCCCTAAGGGGACAAAAGCTGGCAAAAACACTTTTTTATAATCACACCAATCTGGGCTGGAAAATGTCCCCTCAGAAAAGCAGGCCTAAAGGCCAATACAAGACCTTCCAGGAGGCGTCAGCGCGCTCAAGCGCAAATACCAGCCTTGTAAGCCTTTCTGAAGGTACAAGCGTTAATAATCAAAGAAAAACGGCCACGAGCAACTGCATATGGCTTGCGTACCGACTACAGACCATAAAACAGCGTCTTCCAGCACCAGGGCTCCATGAGGGACTTGTGCGCTCGTCTCTGGTAAACAGTTTGAAAACCCCAGAGACGCACCGCGCTAGTTCCTGCCTCCCACGCCCCCAGGCGGCGGGAGGACCTTAGCCTGCACACCAGCTCAAAACCGCGTTGGAGTGAGAGAAAAACCCTCGATCCCGCAGCGGAATCTCAGACGAACGCGATACACGTTCAAACTAGAAACAGCGCGTCGAAATATTTAACCTTCGAAAATACCTCAGTCAACCAGCAAAACTCGGCGTTCCACCGCTTAAAAGCGGCACCGCCTATAAACAAACGCGCGTAACACAGCAGATCATACGGGTGAATATATAACCACAAAAGCAATGACAATCATTACATTCCAAGCCCCCTTCACACCTGAGAAGAATATGAGGGAACTTAACTGGCTGCGCAGCAGCGAAGAAAGAGAGAACAGGACACTAACAAGAGACTATGTGGAGCATTCCTACCCTGATTGGACATTGTCTCTTTATTTGATTGGTTGTTACAAATGACTACTTTTTTCCCTATGGTTCATGGGAAACGTAGTATTGTTAGTTCTTTCACGCTGCTGTATGAATAAAGTGCAGAAAGAAGGCATAATCCTCGCCTCCGGTCCTGACATAGAATTAGCAGAATCTGTTGACGCTTCTGGAATAAACAACATAACATAACACAATGGCATACTCAAAGAAACAGACCAAGATAATAGAACCAAAATATCACAGGGCATAACAGAACAAAAGTGTCAAACCAGATTGCAACACAACAGCATCACATTGTAATATTGCAACACAAAGAACAGAACACATCACCATCATATCATATTCCACAAAGCAAACATTCCTGTACCAGATAACCACCTCGAGAAATCAGTTTTCTTGATGTGGCGGTTAAAGGTGTTCGCATCAAGCACTCCTTCACTTTCCATCAGGGACCTGCAATACTACCAGTTAAAAATGTTTTATGATTCAGCCCTGTATGCTGAAACCGTTGTATGAATAAGCACATTGTAGGCAAACTGCACCTGGTTCTCTATTCTCTGTTGTTATAATGTTGTGTTGTAGACTGAATGTCAGGTAAAGTGTTTTAATATCACATGTTTATTGTGGCTGAGAATATCTTATGAACATATTTCCCAAATGAACAATATAAGCATTTTAATTGTTACAATCGTTATGATTCATTCAGCATTTGACACTTAAAATCCTTTTCCCTCTGCACTAACCCCATTTCAGGAGCCAGAACGTTGTTTTTTTTCAACCCCTAACATGGTATTTTGAATGAATACCGATTTAGTATCAGGAAGGTGTGTGCTGGAAACATCCCTTCCAAAAACCGAATCAGTATCATATGTATCGATGTTTTGCAACTGAATTCTGGTCCGAAAATATTGAAAATGTATTGATACCCTAAAGGAGGTGGCAACCTATTCACAAAAAGGAAAGAGTCTCATGAGGACCTCTCCCCTTTGTGAATGTGAAAAAAGCTTGTTCAAGAGTAGGCACTGGTCATGAAGACATTGCTAAATCCTAAACAATGCTTAACAAAAATGTTTTTTTAATTATCCCCTTCAAAGGAAATCAGGACTGCATTTAAAAAAAACGTTTACCATATTGAAATCAATCACAGACATATTGGCCTGCTGATCCTTGAACGCCACCATCCCTGCATAGTGGGCAATCGGATTGAGTCAAATTTTGAGTCTTACCTAATGAATATTAATTAGGCAGGTTAGATTGTGACTCAATCTAATTCTGTTATGGACTGACCTAATAGTAAATAAACATTTACTGCTTCAAAAATACTAAGGCAAATAGTGACCAGTATTTTGTGAAGAGCAAATAATACATCTGAACCTTGATGATGATGATGAAATGCCAATTACTAGCACAGACAGGCACCATCACAAGACTGAACAAGAGAAGTGCTATCAACTTGTGCCTAACATGGCATGGGGTGTCCAGCATGAATACAACTGAATCTAAGAAGAACAATAATATATGTAAATCATGAGCAGGCGAGATCTACAGTAATTATAGAATACATTTCTTCTTAAAAAACGCATTTTTGTACTACATGGGAGAATCACTGAATGACTAATCAGATTTTGGGGATGTTGTTTTACCTTAATTGCTCCCGCCATTATCCATTCTACTTGCATTTCTAAACTGCAGTTGCTGCTTTGAGTCGTAAAATATCAAAATCTCAGAAATGAACTGAATATTTCTTTTGAAGCATTTAAAAATGGCAAAGCCATAAAGATATAAGGTAATTGGGACCTGCAAATGTTAGAAAAGGTTAGCTCAATTTAGAAAATCTGCCAGGACGTCTTCATAGAATGTCATGATTTGCAGGGCTTGTTAGATTAATTAAACCCCTGGGATTTATTTGCAAACATTTTACTGCACCACACATTTGCACATCACTCCTCCCTGTGATTAAATTGCTGATGCTTCCATGCCCTTTCTATGAACAACAATATAGAAGTGCTACAGTAGAGCAGATAGGGGCCCTCCGAAGACAGAAATAACGGGAGTCTCAAGGCTGTTAACGAAATATGCTCAGCAATTATTATTTAACAGCATCAGTTCATTTTTCAGGTTGGGTTTATATTTTGCTTGTTACTAATCTATGTCAATAACGAAATTAATCAAGATCATCTCTAAGAGCCTGAATCACGGAGGTAAACTTACACTTTTGTGCAAGTGAACTATTGTTTGTAATTCACCAGGCTATTTTAAAAGTAGTGTCTTTACGACTGTGAGTCTCCGCACATAGAAAGATAGGACAGTCCTGTCTTTTGATGTGCAGAGACTTCTCAGTCATAAAGGTACTACTGTTAAAATACCTTTGTGAAAAGGAAATAATCATAATGTTACACAAAAGTGTAAGTTACCTTTGTGAGTCAGGCTGTACATTTCTAAATCACTGAATAAAATATCTCATCCCCACAACCTGAATTTATACTAGAAATTATAGCACATAATTATGAAATAACAATGTATGGTACCCTGGAACTATAAGATCCACAACCTTCAATCCAATATTGTGTATTAAAGGACCTAAGCACTACATAAGAGCAAAATGAAATCAAAATAGGAGGCCAAACAGCTATGTAGAATAATGTAGAATATCTTTATTTTTCTTATATACTCTCTCTCTCTCTCTCTCTCTCTCTCTCTCTATATATATATATATATATATATATATATATATATATATTTTTTTTTTCACCAATATATGTATATATATTTACACCAAGACGATTCCAGTTTACAGCACGTTCGCAACCAGTGCAGGCAAGGCAGGTGGAATCCAACCTGTAAATTAGTCCAAGAATCAAAGAAGATACTGCACTCCAATGTTGTCTCAATCTATACCTCCATAAGCCACAAAGTGGGTTTACAAGCTATGAGATACTTTCTAGCACAAAGAAACTTTCAGTGTCTCAGACACTCGGCACTACTGCTTGGAATGACAGAACTATGCCTGCGTAACAACATCTTACTCTTTGACCGACAGTTCTTTTTACAAACCTGTGGGACCGCTGTGCGAGTTTGCTTTTTTCCAAGCTACGCAAATCTCACTATGAGTTGGTGGGAGAGAACCGTGGCTTGGGGAGAGGGACACGAAAAACACACCGAAAAGTTGCATTTATGGCTCCGCTATATAGACGACCTATTTATCATCTGGAATGGCACTGAAAGCAAATTCTTGGACTATTTTTCAAGTTTAAACCAGAGTCATATTGGTCTATCCTTTACATGCACCATCAGTGCCACAGCGGTGCAAATTTTGATCCTCACAGTTTACATTAAGGAGAATCAAATAAAAACCACAGTTTACCATAAACCGATGGCAACCAATAGTATATTGCATGGAAGTAGCTTCCATCCAACAGTCTCTGAACACAAGCATGCCTTATGGGGAATTTCTGCGAATGAGAAGAAACTGATCGAATAAAAAAAGAACTAAAAAAGAATTCCATTGTAACAGAAGATAAATTCAAACAAAGTGGCTACAGACTGCAGGATATCAAAGAGGGGAAAATATGAGCAGAGGTGCTCCCACGAGCAGAAACCTTGAAAAATTATGTTACACAACCCAAACGCGAGAAAGAAAGTAACAAAACCAGGCTAATAATGACTTACAGCAAAGAATACAACTCAATCATGAGAATCATGAATAAACACTGGGACATTGTAAAAAAAGATCTGGACATTGGGGGACATCTAAGTGACTAGGTAGACGTCTCATTTCGAAAGCTCCACCCCTAAAAGACCGTCTAATCAGAAGTAATTTTGTAAGATCAAACAGTAAAACCTGGATAACTGACTATCAAAGAGGCTTCACTAAATGTGAGAAATGTACAGCTCGCAAAATTGGGAAAAATACTAAACATCTCACAGATTTTAAAGGTAAACAATTCACGATCATTCACAAACTTATGTGTGAGACAATTTACGTAGTATAAATGATCACATGCGATTGTGGTCTGAGCTATATAGGTAGTACAATTTGCCCACTTAAGAAAAGGATATTAGAACATATCAGGGCAGTACAAAATAAAGACGCCAATTATGCTATGGCAAAGTATTTAGCCACACATGGAGGCCACACGTGGCAGAACGTGAAACACTGCAGCATCGCCCATGTTCCCAAACATAAGAGAGGTGGTGACAGAACATCAAAATTAAGAGGTCTTGAGTCACGAATGATTATACTGTTCAGAACCAAACAGCCTCAATGCCTCAACGCTAACTTTATGTGCACCTGCAATTACCTTGGTTGTAGATCTGTTCAAAATGACTACATTCTCATTATTTTCTTTTTAATGGTGTTTCAACTTTTGATAATACAACAGCAATGCATTTACATGCAAATCTACTATTCACAGGGTATTACTTGTATACTACATCCATATCTTGTCTGAAAATGCTTTGATTATACTTAACCCAACCACTGAGGCATTATTAGGGCTAATCATCTTCGGATATACTAAGTATACATATCACCATCCTGACCCATAAAGAAGTCATTAGAAATTTTACTTAAAGTCACTTGAAACATTAATTATGGACACTTTATGGGTTAAAATGCATAATCATGCTATTTATTCCACACTAATGTGGTATAACTGGATGCATCAAAATGACACTCGGACTCATGATTAATTACCATCTAGACAACCTCTACACTATGCATCCACATGGCACTATGTCTTATAATCAATTAATACCCTGAGATTTATTATACAATTTAAAATCATTTGTTGTCATTCAATGTACCCAGTTCTGGAGGTGTGGGACTATTATTTTATGGAACTTTTAAGCTGTATATTATGTATATATTGTGTTTTGTACTACAAATCCCGGAATGCCACATTATGGACTGATTGGGATACCTGTATATAACACCAATTAAGATAGGACTTACCCAACCATGATCAAGACCGTGTTTTGAAACGCATTGGTGTTAGTGGTGTGAATAGAATCCTTTCGAATACATATCCCTGGAGTGCAGCATCTTCTTTGATTATTGTATATATATATATATATATATATTAACCAACAAATAGCCCTCAGCTTTAAGGACGCACTCGGCAGCGAGCCCACCATCCGGCTTTCAAAGACACAGCACCATCACATCTTGGTAAGATTTCTCGCCTGACGCATTTCGAGGCACTCCGCTTCTTAATCATAGGCAGCTTAAACACATGAGATACGGATTGCTTGTCCTTTTATTCAAATTAAAGCATGATTGTCATTGGTTGTTCAGCCCACATTTGGCTGTGCTGAGTGCATGACAGAAAAATATTGGATGCTGGGGCATATAGTCCAAAAGGAAAGCGAACAATCTTCCCTAAGTGAGTTCCATTCTCATTCGTGAATTAAAAGCATAGTTTGCAGTCTTTAGTAGAATCCAAGACGTTTTGGCGCATTCTTTTCGTCTGGCTTGCTGCGCTGATACTGGTCGAACATAGTTTCATACCTCAGCCTCTTCATGTGTAGAAGATGGTGCAATCCTCCACGGCAGGGCTGCCGTGCAAAAAGATTAACCAACAAATAGCCCTCAGCTTTAAGGACGCACTCTGCAGCGAGCCCACCATCCGGCTTTCAAAGACACTGCACCATCACATCTTGGTAAGATTTCTCGCCTGACGCGTTTCGAGGCACTCCGCCTCTTAATCATAGGCAGCTTAAACACATGAGATACGGATTGCTTGTCCTTTTATTCAAATTAAAGCATGATTGTCATTGGTTGTTCAGCCCACATTTGGCTGTGCTGAGTGCATGACAGAAAAATATTGCATGCTGGGGCATATAGTCCAAAAGGAAAGCGAACAATCTTCCCTAAGTGAGTTCCATTCTCATTCGTGAATTAAAAGCATAGTTTGCAGTCTTTAGTGGAATCCAAGACGTTTTGGCGCATTCTTTTCGTCTGGCTTGCTTTGCTGATCCTGGTCGAACATAGTTTCCTACCTCAGCCTCTTCATGTGTAGAAGATGGTGCAATCCTCCACGGCAGGGCTGCCGTGGAAAAAGATTAACCAACAAATAGCCCTCAGCTTTAAGGACGCACTCGGCAGCGAGCCCACCATCCGGCTTTCAAAGACACAGCACCATCACATCTTGGTAAGATTTCTCGCCTGACGCGTTTCGAGGCACTCCCCCTCTTAATCATAGGCAGCTTAAACACATGAGATACGGATTGCTTTTCCTTTTATTCAAATTAAAGCATGATTGTCATTGGTTGTTCAGCCCACATTTGGCTGTGCTGAGTGCATGACAGAAAAATATTGCATGCTGGGGCATATAGTCCAAAAGGAAAGCGAACAATCTTCCCTAAGTGAGTTCCATTCTCATTCGTGAATTAAAAGCATAGTTTGCGGTCTTTAGTAGAATCCAAGACGTTTTGGCGCATTCTTTTCGTCTGGCTTGCTGCGCTGATACTGGTCGAACATAGTTTCATACCTCAGCCTCTTCATGTGTAGAAGATGGTGCAATCCTCCACGGCAGGGCTGCCGTGCAAAAAGATTAACCAACAAATAGCCCTCAGCTTTAAGGACGCACTCGGCAGCGAGCCCACCATCCGGCTTTTAAAGACACAGCACCATCACATCTTGGTAAGATTTCTCGCCTGACGCGTTTCGAGGCACTCCGCCTCTTAATCATAGGCAGCTTAAACACATGAGATACGGATTGCTTGTCCTTTTATTCAAATTAAAGCATGATTGTCATTGGTTGTTCAGCCCACATTTGGCTGTGCTGAGTGCATGACAGAAAAATATTGCATGCTGGGGCATATAGTCCAAAAGGAAAGCGAACAATCTTCCCTAAGTGAGTTCCATTCTCATTCGTGAATGAAAAGCATAGTTTGCAGTCTTTAGTAGAATCCAAGACGTTTTGGCGCATTCTTTTCGTCTGGCTTGCTGCGCTGATACTGGTCGAACATACTTTCATACCTCAGCCTCTTCATGTGTAGAAGATGGTGCAATCCTCCACGGCAGGGCTGCCGTGCAAAAAGATTAACCAACAAATAGCCCTCAGCTTTAAGGACGCACTCGGCAGCGAGCCCACCATCCGGCTTTCAAAGACACAGCACCATCACATCTTGGTAAGATTTCTCGCCTGACGCGTTTCGAGGCACTCCGCCTCTTAATCATAGGCAGCTTAAACCCATGAGATACGGATTGCTTGTCCTTTCATTCAAATTAAAGCATGATTGTCATTGGTTGTTCAGCCCACATTTGGCTGTGCTGAGTGCATGACAGAAAAATATTGCATGCTGGGGCATATAGTCCAAAAGGAAAGCGAACAATCTTCCCTAAGTGAGTTCCATTCTCATTCGTGAATTAAAAGCATAGTTTGCAGTCTTTAGTAGAATCCAAGACGTTTTGGCGCATTCTTTAAGTCTGGCTTGCTGCGCTGATACTGGTCGAACATAGTTTCATACCTCAGTCTCTTCATGTGTAGAAGATGGTGCAATCCTCCACGGCAGGGCTGCCGTGCAAAAAGATTAACCAACAAATAGCCCTCAGCTTGACAATCATGCTTTAATTTGAATGAAAGGACAAGCAATCCGTATCTCATGTGTTTAAGCTGCCTATGATTAAGAGGCGGAGTGCCTCGAAACGCGTCAGGCGAGAAATCTTACCAAGATGTGATGGTGTTGTGTCTTTGAAAGCCGGATGGTGGGCTCGCTGCCGAGTGTGTCCTTAAAGCTGAGGGCTATTTGTTGGTTAATCTTTTTGCACGGCAGCCCTGCCGTGGAGGATTGCACCATCTTCTACACATGAAGAGGCTGAGGTATGAAACTATGTTCGACCAGTATCAGCGCAGCAAGCCAGACGAAAAGAATGCGCCAAAACGTCTTGGATTCTACTTAAGACTGCAAACTATGCTTTTAATTCACGAATGAGAATGGAACTCACTTAGGGAAGATCGTTCGCTTTCCTTTTGGACTATATGCCCCAGCATGCAATATTTTTCAGTCATGCACTCAGCACAGCCAAATATGGGCTGAACAACCAATGACAATCATGCTTTAATTTGAATAAAAGGACAAGCAATCCGTATCTCATGTGTTTAAGCTGCCTATGATTAAGAGGCGGAGTGCCTCGAAACGCATCAGGCGAGAAATCTTACCAAGATGTGATGGTGTTGTGTCTTTGAAAGCCGGATGGTGGGCTCGCTGCCGAGTGCGTCCTTAAAGCTGAGGGCTATTTGTTGGTTAATCTTTTTGCACGGCAGCCCTGCCGTGGAGGATTGCACCATCTTCTACACATGAAGAGGCTGAGGTATGAAACTATGTTCGACCAGTATCAGCGCAGCAAGCCAGATGAAAAGAATGCGCCAAAACGTCTTGGATTCTACTAAAGACTGCAAACTATGCTTTTAATTCACGAATGAGAATGGAACTCACTTAGGGAAGATCGTTCGCTTTCCTTTTGGACTATATGCCCCAGCATGCAATATTTTTCTGTCATGCACTCAGCACAGCCAAATGTGGGCTGAACAACCAATGACAATCATGCTTTAATTTGAATAAAAGGACAAGCAATCCGTATCTCATGTGTTTAAGCTGCCTATGATTAAGAGGCGGAGTGCCTCGAAACGTGTCAGGCGAGAAATCTTACCAAGATGTGATGGTGCTGTGTCTTTGAAAGCCGGATGGTGGGCTCGCTGCCGAGTGCGTCCTTAAAGCTGAGGGCTATTTGTTGGTTAATCTTTTTGCACGGCAGCCCTGCCGTGGAGGATTGCACCATCTTCTACACATGAAGAGGCTGAGGTATGAAACTATGTTCGACCAGTATCAGCGCAGCAAGCCAGACGAAAAGAATGCGCCAAAACGTCTTGGATTCTACTTAAGACTGCAAACTATGCTTTTAATTCATGAATGAGAATGGAACTCACTTAGGGAAGATCGTTCGCTTTCCTTTTGGACTATATGCCCCAGCATGCAATATTTTTCAGTCATGCACTCAGCACAGCCAAATGTGGGCTGAACAACCAATGACAATCATGCTTTAATTTGAATAAAAGGACAAGCAATCCGTATCTCAGGTGTTTAAGCTGCCTATGATTAAGAGGCGGAGTGCCTCGAAACGCATCAGGCGAGAAATCTTACCAAGATGTGATGGTGCTGTGTCTTTGAAAGCCGGATGGTGGGCTCGCTGCCGAGTGCGTCTTTAAAGCTGAGGGCTATTTGTTGGTTAATCTTTTTGCACGGCAGCCCTGCCGTGGAGGATTGCACCATCTTCTACACATGAAGAGGCTGAGGTATGAAACTATGTTCGACCAGTATCAGCGCAGCAAGCCAGATGAAAAGAATGCGCCAAAACGTCTTGGATTCTACTAAAGACTGCAAACTATGCTTTTAATTCACGAATGAGAATGGAACTCACTTAGGGAAGATCGTTCGCTTTCCTTTTGGACTATATGCCCCAGCATGCAATATTTTTCTGTCATGCACTCAGCACAGCCAAATGTGGGCTGAACAACCAATGACAATCATGCTTTAATTTGAATAAAAGGACAAGCAATCCGTATCTCATGTGTTTAAGCTGCCTATGATTAAGAGGCGGAGTGCCTCGAAACGCGTCAGGCGAGAAATCTTACCAAGATCTGATGGTGCTGTGTCTTTGAAAGCCGGATGGTGGGCTCGCTGCCGAGTGCGTCCTTAAAGCTGAGGGCTATTTGTTGGTTAATCTTTTTGCACGGCAGCCCTGCCGTGGAGGATTGCACCATCTTCTACACATGAAGAGGCTGAGGTATGAAACTATGTTCGACCAGTATCAGCGCAGCAAGCCAGATGAAAAGAATGCGCCAAAACGTCTTGGATTCTACTAAAGACTGCAAACTATGCTTTTAATTCACGAATGAGAATGGAACTCACTTAGGGAAGATCGTTCGCTTTCCTTTTGGACTATATGCCCCAGCATGCAATATTTTTCTGTCATGCACTCAGCACAGCCAAATGTGGGCTGAACAACCAATGACAATCATGCTTTAATTTGAACAAAAGGACAAGCAATCCGTATCTCATGTGTTTAAGCTGCCTATGATTAAGAGGCGGAGTGCCTCGAAATGCGTCAGGCGAGAAATCTTACCAAGATGTGATGGTGCTGTGTCTTTGAAAGCCGGATGGTGGGCTCGCTGCCGAGTGCGTCCTTAAAGCTGAGGGCTATTTGTTGGTTAATCTTTTTGCACGGCAGCCCTGCCGTGGAGGATTGCACCATCTTCTACACATGAAGAGGCTGAGGTATGAAACTATGTTCGACCAGTATCAGCGCAGCAAGCCAGACGAAAAGAATGCGCCAAAACATCTTGGATTCTACTAAAGACTGCAAACTATGCTTTTAATTCACGAATGAGAATGGAACTCACTTAGGGAAGATCGTTCGCTTTCCTTTTGGACTATATGCCCCAGCATGCAATATTTTTCTGTCATGCACTCAGCACAGCCAAATGTGGGCTGAACAACCAATGACAATCATGCTTTAATTTGAATAAAAGGACAAGCAATCCGTATCTCATGTGTTTAAGCTGCCTATGATTAAGAGGCGGAGTGCCTCGAAACGCGTCAGGCGAGAAATCTTACCAAGATGTGATGGTGCTGTGTCTTTGAAAGCCGGATGGTGGGCTCGCTGCCGAGTGCGTCCTTAAAGCTGAGGGCTATTTGTTGGTTAATCTTTTTGCACGGCAGCCCTGCCGTGGAGGATTGCACCATCTTCTACACATGAAGAGGCTGAGGTATGAAACTATGTTCGACCAGTATCAGCGCAGCAAGCCAGACGAAAAGAATGCGCCAAAACGTCTTGGATTCTACTAAAGACTGCAAACTATGCTTTTAATTCACGAATGAGAATGGAACTCACTTAGGGAAGATCGTTCGCTTTCCTTTTGGACTATATGCCCCAGCATGCAATATTTTTCTGTCATGCACTCAGCACAGCCAAATGTGGGCTGAACAACCAATGACAATCATGCTTTAATTTGAATAAAAGGACAAGCAATCCGTATCTCATGTGTTTAAGCTGCCTATGATTAAGAGGCGGAGTGCCTCGAAACGCGTCAGGCGAGAAATCTTACCAAGATGTGATGGTGCTGTGTCTTTGAAAGCCGGATGGTGGGCTCGCTGCCGAGTGCGTCCTTAAAGCTGAGGGCTATTTGTTGGTTAATCTTTTTGCACGGCAGCCCTGCCGTGGAGGATTGCACCATCTTCTACACATGAAGAGGCTGAGGTATGAAACTATGTTCGACCAGTATCAGCCCAGCAAGCCAGACGAAAAGAATGCGCCAAAACGTCTTGGATTCTACTAAAGACTGCAAACTATGCTTTTAATTCACGAATGAGAATGGAACTCACTTAGGGAAGATCGTTCGCTTTCCTTTTGGACTATATGCCCCAGCATGCAATATTTTTCTGTCATGCACTCAGCACAGCCAAATGTGGGCTGAACAACCAATGACAATCATGCTTTAATTTGAATAAAAGGACAAGCAATCCGTATCTCATGTGTTTAAGCTGCCTATGATTAAGAGGCGGAGTGCCTCGAAACGCGTCAGGCGAGAAATCTTACCAAGATGTGATGGTGCTGTGTCTTTGAAAGCCGGATGGTGGGCTCGCTGCCGAGTGCGTCCTTAAAGCTGAGGGCTATTTGTTGGTTAATCTTTTTGCACGGCAACCCTGCCGTGGAGGATTGCACCATCTTCTACACATGAAGAGGCTGAGGTATGAAACTATGGTCGACCACTATGCTTTTAATTCACGAATGAGAATGGAACTCACTTAGGGAATATCGTTCGCTTTCCTTTTGGACTATATGCCCCAGCATGCAATATTTTTCTGTCATGCACTCAGCACAGCCAAATGTGGGCTGAACAACCAATGACAATCATGCTTTAATTTGAATAAAAGGACAAGCAATCCGTATCTCATGTGTTTAAGCTGCCTATGATTAAGAGGCGGAGTGCCTCGAAACGCGTCAGGTGAGAAATCTTACCAAGATGTGATGGTGCTGTGTCTTTGAAAGCCGGATGGTGGGCTCGCTGCCGAGTGCATCCTTAAAGCTGAGGGCTATTTGTTGGTTAATATATATATATAGGGGATATCTGCATCCCTCTGGAACTACAGGTACCAGCAGACAATGCGCAGTCTTATTTAAGCAGCCTATAGGGGGCACGCAATTAAAGAAATTTCTCACCTGCAGTTCCGGACTGTGCGTGTTCCTATCCACGAACAGCCTCTGAGGAAGATGTATGAAACGCGTCAGGCAGTGTGGTTGGGCTGCCAAAGGTATCGGAAGTCCGGAGTTCCTGACATAAGATTGAGCTGCCGCTTGAGGCTCGTGTCTGCGCTCGAGTGCCTCTCACTGTGTTGGAAACAAGCCCGAGCTGGATATATATATATATATATATATATATATTTATATATATATATTTATATATATGTATAAATATACATCTATCTATATATATATGAATATTCACTAAAACAACAAACGTTACAGAGACGTTATAGTTAGGCTGATATTTCACTCGTACAAATCAAGCAGATATATTTAGCTGAGCTAACTATAACTCGTGCCCCCGCAATGCACTGCTTATGACCTCACATTTTACATCACACATGACATGGTCAGTGACATCACTGATGACATCACTGATGACATGCAAATGACATCACTGATGACATCACTACAACTCCCAGAATGCAAATGACAGATGCATCTATTCTGCACATGATGTTTACACACTTAAAACATTCTTATTTTATTCATATGTACTTGTAGAGCGCAACATTCATCCCGAGGGACATCACGGCGCTGAGACATAGCAGAGTGCAAGCAGATGTAAGGTTCCAATTATCAGATTAGTTGCTGGGGAATAGAGGTGTTTTAAGCTTTTTTCTAAACATTAGGTAATCTTCAGTCAGGCGTAGTTCCGGATAGAGTTTGTTCCAGAGGACCGCTCGTGATTTTGAGAATGCTTCACTATTTTGATAGCACTTCTAGAGGAAAACCCGGCAAGAACCACTGAGACTATACCTCTCACTTGTGTGACTACGTACAACGCAGCTTCCAATGCGGTCAGTAAATCTATCAAGAAACATTGGAAAATCCTGGAGAACAACAATCACGTTTGGGAGAAACCGTTGTTCTCCTACAAAAGAGCAATGAGCATCAGGGACACACTCGTGCACACGCGCCCTGGAAAATTGGACAAAAATGCCGACAGGACAATTTTGAATACATGGGGCCTTCTGCCAGTAATGGGACACTTTCCATGTGGGTTGTGCAGTGTCTGCCATCTAACTTCCACCGCAAAACAACTATCACTGGAACCCAGCAGACAATGGTTGCAAAGGTCCCACACAAACTGTAACTCTACCAATGTGATATACCTGATCACATGCCCTTGTAGGCTTAGGTATGTGGGAATGACAGCTCGAAAAATAAAACAACGAATTTGGGAACATCGGAGAAATATTCGGTGTCGCAAGAATACTACAAAACTCACAGAACTTTTCTTACTGTCCAATCATACCACGAACGATCTGAGCTGGACTATTATCTAACAACCTTATCTAGGTTCAAACAGCCACCAGACGCTCTTTGAAAAAGAACAGGGGTGGATTTAACATTTGTCCACACACCGCACAGGACTTAATGATAATATTCCATGGGGCTCAGTTCTTAAAAGTTAACCTTTATTTCCTTTCTGAACAGTGCTATCCAGATCTCAAGCACATCCTTTTGATTACAGACCTATCTAGATACTATCTTTTAGACTCTTGGTCTATATTGCACTAACAATCTCCCACTAAATTATGTATCTGTTCAAATGCAATTAAAACTAGAATTGGTGATTTTATTCTATTTCTGACTATTACTGTGAAATAATCACACATTTATTTGTTGGAAGTGCCATCATCCAATTTGCCCTTCACACCTTTAATCATGATTATTTCATTAGTAATTGAGCTATTACCACCACTATTATGTTTGTTTGATATTAATTCTAGGTCTGATGAAATTGACATCTGAAATAAAATTTGGTCTCACTGCACTGAATTAGGTTTGTCCAAACTTTGTTCCTGAGACTGACTAATAACGTTCAGTCCAATACCCCTACTTCCGCACGGTCTAGTTGTTATTACATCGTAACCAGGACGTAGCACATCATAGGCGCTCCGCTGGTGTCACATGACTGCTAACAAGCATTTCTATTCCTGATCGCCGTGATGCGGCAACATTCGGGCTGAGGAGGATAGCGTTAGGTGCCTAACGGGAGTATATGAGCATAGAAGTAAGTTTACTGGGGGTTCTGGACGGGATACCTTTGTACTCATTTACCATTACTTACCGCTTACGTTCTCGCACCTTTTGTTTAGATCCTATCAGCATACCGATCTCCCCTCCCAGACCCATGACGCAAAACGAGTCCAATTCTTATGTAAGCTGCCTTGTTTTCCATACTAGTAGAGTTCTCCCGCATATACATACATATGCCCATGCGCTTTTACCTGCCCGCATAGTGCTATTTTAAATGTTTATGAATGTTTTATTAGGAACACGGGTCACTGAGCACCAATTGTAATGATTATATTACATACTTTATAACGCGTAAATTATGCGCGTAATCGCCTTCATCAAGAGGGCGGAATATACTACAGTGGTTTCTTCTGTAGTTTGGACCCCTCCGTCTAAAGAAAACTATTTATGTTCGGAGTGGCTGTATCAAATGGACACGGGTGCCAGAAATAAGGGCGCTAGTGGTGTCACAGTTTGGAACGTTTCCCTTACACAGCACAGGATTTCTTAAACACTCCACACCATTTGGATGGCATTTAAACAGTTGACCACTGATTGTATTGTACAACTCTATGTGTGTCATGTTTATTTTTTCTTACAGAGTCTAGTGGCCTAGGAAATCCCAGGAGCCCTAACTGGTAGAACCATGAGTGTTACCGCACACACAGTTCCATTGGTTAGGGTGTGCCTTAGCGAGCGCATACCGCCATGGAACTCTTTTGGTCCTGATGAATGCTTAGCGAATATGCGTAGATAAGCTGAAACATGTTGACCATTTTTTATCACTCATTCTATTAAATCGGATGGTCCTGGTCAACCTAACTAGCCAGTTAACGTCCGCCACACTTTTTTAACGGTCGCTGGTTTTCCACCATTAAAATTAGTTCTGGTTAAAACCTGCCACCTTTTAAATTCACATTACTTATCACACTCACATCCTTGCACCTGCTCCACTGTAACTCAGGCGTTGTAGCACACCAGAGAGGCATTTGGCCTCTCTAGTGGGAACCCAATGATGAAGCATGTCACCAACTAGGTTGGTGAGTGAGGGTTCTTTTAAAGAAATACGTTTTTCCCTGTGGTGCTCTATTTTCTAAATATAACAGTCACTCTTTTGTTGTTTTTGAGTAACTGCATTATAGTCATGTCATCCTCCAGGTGTTTAACTCCTGGTTTTGTAGGCTTTTCATAGTGAAAATTAAAATCTCCTATAACTAAAAACTGATTTTGTTTTAAGCAGAGCGGGAGAAGTTGTGTTAATAGACTAGTACTTAATCCGGGCTGGTGACCTTGCGGGTTGTAAATGACCGCCCCTCCAAATAGTTCACAGTCATCCACAGAGACTGAGAACGCTAGAATCTCATGTGTGCATGCTTCAGTGACCGTAAAGGGAACGCAGGTGAGGTGATCTTTTTATAAAATTGCTATCCCTCCTCCTCTCCTACCGCCTTTCCTATCTGAACTGAATGTATCTCTTATAGCTAAGAGTGCTTCCGGTGTGTAAAAGAGGGGTTCATTTCTGATGGATGGAATTTGGGCAGCGTTTCTGGCCCCTGGTCCCGTTCGGGCACGGACGGGCGCAGACGGGCGCAGACGGGCGCAGACGGGCTTGCCTGAGGCACGCGTCCGGCCCTGCATTGGTTTTTAAGCCTTTCCCACAGGAAGTGGCGAGCGACTAGAGCGCCAACCTTCTTCCCCTAAAATGGCGCTCCTGCCAAAGTTATGGAAAATAATCCCGATAACTCCTCTGCACAAACGGGACCTCCCGCGGCGGACCAAGAGTAAGGGACGAGTGCGTTAAAGATACAGTACACTGTGCAAATAACGAACTCAGGTAAGTGCCAATAATCTTTTTAAAAAATGCAGTTCAAGCAAATTCAGTGCAAATAGTTTTAAAAATTCATGTGAGCAATAGAAACTGTGCAAATAGCAATTTCAGATAGGTGCAAATAGTTAAAAACAGTTAAAAGCAATCTTTTCTACAGCGTTACACTCAACGACATCTTAGTTCCTCATTGCAACTTATAGTGTTATTTTTCAATAAAATACACAATATAATGAACAGGCACAAATTCATTTTTCTCTTACTTCCCAAAACATTCACCACTAACCTCTTAAACACATACCCTCTAACAGATACATTTCTATGCATACGTTTTTTTTTCTCATCACTGTGATACTCCTTTTAATCAAACTCCCATATACATCTTTATTTCTAATGTACATTTATAAAATAAATACAAAGTTATATACACATCACTGAATCCAGTTTGTAGATCATATTGTTGTCTTAGATCTTTCTCCATAGTTTGGACACTGTTATGATTTCTAAAAACTGAGCAGGCGAATGGTACACCACTCTCATACAAAGCAAGTTTAAAATGGCAACCTCTTTAACTTTCCAGTCTATCATCATGAGAAAAACAGCAAAAGAAAAGATGTCTTTCATTTTAGACTACTGCATCTCCACTTGAAAATGATTAGCATCTGTTAACCCTTGCCCTCTCTTTTGAAACAAGGTTCCTGTCATATTTGTGATGATTTCATGATCATCACGTAATAATCTCAGAAAAAAATGGGAGTTCAAACTGATATGTAGCTTAATTTTTTTGAATTTTAAATACTACACAACAGTTTACTACATAGTCCTGAGTTGGAAATGTAAACTTGCCATTACTTACATTGTGTCATCACTCCTCAACTTTTCCCAAAAATGTTGTGTCTCTTTAACACCCTTCACCCCAATACAGTCTTAGCTCAGTTTTGCTAGCAACCCAGTGGAACCAGTAGGTAAAAAGTTCACAGCACATTCTAGAAAGAGCTTTCAAATAAGATAAAGCAGGTGTGGTTTACTCCCATTGTGTACTTTCTACAAATCTATACAGAATCTGAGCGTTTAGACAACATCAACCATGGGATTGGTGTCCAGCAGGGGCGTAGCTAGAGTCCGTGGCGCCCGGGGCCATCCCACAGACTGCCGCCCATGGCATCCGCAGCCCCGTGATCGTGCGAGGCCAAGTCTCGACTCGAATTTCGAATCTCACCCCACTGTCAAACCTCGGGCACAAATATTTCTCACATGTATCACCGGAATTCCAGCTCCACACCGGTCCACCAACCAGTGCAAGCAAATGCCAACCATCTAAACTCGCAGCCGCAGAGGGCCACGCGCAGCACCCCGGGGCCACTCGCCCAACCATACCGGTGTGATTCTTCCAAATACCTCCAAACATATCCGTCAGTCTTCCTGTCTGTGATCTGCACGAGCGTCCCACTGGCTCTCCCAAGGTCCGCCCATCCACCATGCCATCACCCACATGCTCACCGCGGCAGCCGGAGTCCGCCAGTCAGCTCACTCCAATGAATCCACGTTATAGTCCCAAGGCAATCGAGATTCGTGCCAGGGACTCCCACACCCCACCACAGTCTGGGCCCATCTCTCACCGCCCCGACCCATGTGCCGAACGGCCTGTGTCCCACTCCACCACCAGCACAGAACAATTCCACAGGTGGGCGCAGCCACCCTCAAATGCTGCTCACCACAGCATTCAACACACCCAGTGCAATGTGTCCCCTTCCCACACATCGGTCCGAGTCTCAACTGCTCCCCTATCCCAGCAAGTGTGCCACTGCGTGGCAGCCACATCCATCCACTGGCTCCAATTCACCCAGTCACACAAATCCAAACATGTACATCATGGAACTGTTGTGAAGCATGGGCTATTATGCAGCTGTGACATAGGGTTGTTTCTGAAAGGTCTTTAGCAGGAGGTACAATCCTCTCAAATGTTTCTTGGCCTTGAAGTTCAGTAATACATATTATATAGGGCATAGCTGCCAAGGTTTGAGATTGCTTATGTGTGGCGTTTTCATAGTTTCAGTGTGACTGTGAGTGACATTCAATGGCCAAATGTGTGACACTTAGGAGTGGAACTGTCTTGCGAGTAAAATAAAGTAATGCAGTCCACAGAGAAAGACAAATATCAGAAGTTACACCCATATGAGCAACGAGAAACTAAGGTCTTGAAACTACTGCAAAGCGTCTGAAATAGAAGGGTACTAACCTCTCTCTTTCATGTGTTCCATTGATTTTAATGAGCTCCTCATACCAGTGTAGGGTGTCAGAGCACTTTACATCATACATACATTATGCAGAGACAACGAATTGTATGTGTGTAAATCAGTCTACGGAAAATGATCCATATGACAGTGAGGATTACAAGTTGTAGGAATCTCATGCCATCCATACAAGTAGGCAGTATATTTTTAAAGTGTTTGATCCGGGGAAGTACAGGCTCAGGATTTAAAACATACCTTAGTGGTTGGCTGTACTATAAAAAGAATGTATTTCCACCCCAAAAAAAACCTTTAACAACATTAGGATAATTAAAGACTGGAGGTAAAAATAACTTTTTAACATACTATGCAGTTTGAATGCAGCTCCTTGATGGGAGTTCATATGTAATTGTGCTATTAGGATTGTAACTTATGAACTGCAAGTAACCCAAGGAACTCTGTGACTAAATGCAGGAACTCACTCAGATAGACACATAAAATGCAGCTTAGTGAACTGCATGGTACACGTTCTTTGCAGCAGGCACATTAACCCTATGCGCTACTTCATGATCAGTGAGATTCATGAACAGTGATATCTGCAAGTAGACAATATGCTGATCTTCCTTCAGCAGCAACAATGTTTACTTGTGTTATGACATTTTTACCATTTCCTGAAAACATCTGGACACACAAGGAAACTTAACTTCAGTGTGGCTGGTGAAACAAAACTGCCAGTAGATAAAACTTGGCCCTGTCAGCAGGAGCATCAATAGCAGCAAGGTTTTTGGCTTACCTGCGCACCTCAGAATCTTACAACTCTGTGCTGCAGCAGCCTGCTGCCTTAAGTGCCCATGAGACACACTGACTACAGACAGTTGCTGTGGTCCTGGACATCACGATTAAGTCTATGGCGAGATGCTCTGAGTGGTGGCACCACTGTCTTAATTTTAGAGATCTGCAGTGTATGCACCTTTTAAAGACACTCAGCAGCTCTGCTCTCAGCATCACCAGACACCTCCATTCAAACGATAGGGCAGCAGGAAGCAGCATGTATGTTGAGGTCACGGAGAACAGCCAAACTACGGTGGGCGGCAGCAATTCCAGGGGGCCCCCATATCCACTATAGCATTCGCTTAATTTCCACTTCCAGTCTTCCACAGTTGAATCGATCCTCCCGCGCGTGGCAAGAAGTGAAAGTCCCTCGAGGCCCTGCCCAGACCACAGCCGGGCTAATCAAAAAAGCAAAAATTTACTACCGAGCCTGCCCCTTGTGACCACATCGGACCAGTAGTCACTCCGGGGGCGGGACAGCAGGATGAAGCAGGGCCGTCACACTACCAATGATTGACGGCCCTGTCAAACTTACTGCATAAGCTATGCAGCGTGCTTTCACCTCATTCAGCCAGCCAATCCCCGCTGCCTGTGTGCCACTTAGTAATGATTGTCTGCGCCGGCCCAGCCTTAAATTTGCACACAATGGGACAAATATCTGCCCAAAATAAAGCCACCCGCCAAGTATGGGTTTTTCCCGCACAAATGGGAAAAATGTCACCCATTTGTGCAGGAAATAGCCCAAACTGGGAACACTGGCTGCCGCCCCCAAAACAGAGCCGACAGGGACGGACTGCCCCCACTGCCCCCCCTAGCTACGCCACTGGAACAGGATAAGCAACGTATACCCCGCTTTTGGTGTTCTGCTAATTTCTACAAGTTTGGTCTGAAATCGTGGAGTCATGTGTGACAGATTTCTCCTTCACCACACAGGTCAACAATATGACCTAGAGTGGGTTCTTTCACCTCTCTTGCCTGCATGGAAACTGTTTAGTCATCAGTATTGTCCTCATGAAGGCCTTTTAAAGCATTCATTAAATTAATGATTTATGAATGAACGGGCATTTGTAAAGCGCACTGTTACTTCATGAGTGTCCTGGAGCTCTGCACCATTTGGCGGTCTGTCTTGACATACGGCGAGAAAATCTCAAAGACCTGAAAACTTTGCTGTCTGGCTGCTTTTGAAAGCATGTCTCGCTTGTAGGATCAAAGTGTTGCCTGCATTGATACCACTTCACTGGTTGCCAGTCGAATGAAGGACTGGATTAAAAACTCTCTGTCTGGTTCATAGGAAATAACATAAGAATTAGCCTGACAACCTTTCTACACTATGCCTCCCTTACAATCCAACCAGAGGCCTAACATTGTCTTGCCAACGACCTTTGTCACTGATGCAAACAGCTGTTAGAAAGTCCCCCATTTTGTATAACCACCTTGAGAACCTATTGTCCAAGCTCCTACGTGTGGGGTTAGCTTCAGGATATTGTGCAAACATCGGACAACCCACCTATTCCAAAAAACCCTGACACTTCAATTAGCCAAAGTTCTCTTTCTAATGTTTCTCCTATTTTAACTCTGCAGTCTCGACGAGCACTTTGAAGCATGTTGTGGGTGCATCTGCACTTTACAAAACGTATGCATAAATGAATTAATTATATTCTACCAAATCAACAAAAACGAGTTAAATAATGCATTGATTCTACCTCTCTCAATGTTGTCTACGTTTCATTATTTGGCCAAGTACTCTTGTCAATTTAGTGATTAGGTAGAAATCCTGTTCACGAGTTTACCTTGCTTCTTTCCCCATCACACATCCTCTGCGATGATGCATGGTGTTCAGCACGACATGCAGTGCTCGATTAAACACCTGCACTGTCCGTGGGCTGCGCTGCCGCCTCTGATGCAGGAAACCAGGGTTCGAGCCACGAGGTCGCGTCCACATCCTGTGATTCTGGGCAAATCACTTAATCTCCCCGTGCCTGAATGTGTAATGTAAATAGGGTGCTATGTAAAGCGCTCCAATACCTTCGGGTCGAGTTCACGCTATATAAATATGCGGAAAAAAAAAATTAAAGCTGAGAGGCAAATGGCGCTATGGCGGGAACCAGCGTTAGAAGAAAACAAAGTGAGTCTCTCACATTAACGTACTGTTAGAGCAGGTGATGGCGGGTGTAAGGTCTCATTCCCTGAACAAATGCATGATTACATGCGATGAATAGCAGAACGGATGTACATCGCCACCCGGCATGCTGAGGGCAGTATTTCTACGACTGAATATCATCCTTTCCTCCACAGGGCGACGCAGCCCCACTGCGCAGCGTCAAACACGCACGCTTCTCCAGGCAGACGTAGAGCGGAGGGAGGGAACGACGCAATTTGTCATGCACCGTTAGGTGAGAAATGGGTTTGCCGCAGCCTCGTCTCTATAAATCTCTGCCACATGAGCAGATTTCAGAACTCGTGCAAAAGTGCAATTTTTTTTTGAAGGAAATAGCCAAAACTGGCCGCCGCCCACAAAATAGTGCCGCCTGGGGCGGACCGCCCCCCCTAGCTACGCCACTGGTGTCCAGACTGATTACAGACACCCCCACCGGATATGTTAGTCTATAGACCAGCTAGCTCACAGTGCCACTATGTGCCCCTCTTAAAAAGGATTGAATAGTTTCTGGCAAATATCGAACATGACAACCCTGACCCCTCAGGGATCGTGGAAACAGTAAAGAACATTTCGCTAAATCACTCGTGCTCACTCTGTCTCAGAGAGATACACAGAATAAATGATGGGGGCATTTTCAATAAGCATTTATTGAACCTGTGTCATTCTAGCATAAAATACGTGTGCTGCAACAACCATAAGACAGAAAGAGTTATATATGGTTATAAGCACCCGCAAAGTAAATAGATGGTCGAATTCTACCATAGTGCTAAAACATTGGATATCTACAGGTATATAGACACATGACAGTAATAATGCGTACTCCTACAATGCTAACCCTAGCCAGATGTACCTAAGTGTACCTACCATGTGTGACGGTGTACAGCCAAGAATCACCCTATGAAAGAGCCAGCCCCATTACCTGATGTGAGAGAATGAAGGACACCCTCTTGAGGGTCCATTACGATCCCGTTCAGAAGGGCTCTGAACTGGATTCAGGTTTGCTGAATCTGACAAGGAGCCCTTGTTTCTGACCGAATCGTACCCAGTTCCGAATGACCGATTACGATGCCCGGAAACCGTTAGGGCTGACCGAAATGGTTCCCAAAAGGCATTCGTACGGGTCGAGCCTTTCAGGGCCGATTCGTACAGCTCTATGGACACTGTTACTGAGCGAGCGCTTATGGTGACAGATTGAGACAGCGGTTCCAATTGGGTTTGGAAAAACGGATAATGCTGTTCCTTAGAAGAGAGAGTCAGGAAAAGGGAAAATAAACCAACCTGTTCAAAGTCGGGAATCCATTTAGTTGGATTAGAATGCCCTCACACACCTGGTAGGGTGTCATGCTTCATCATCGGGCTGCTCCTCATCGGGTCGGCGGTGCAGTACCCGACAGGAACCCTATAGTAGGGTTGGGAGTACCAGAGACAGAAATTTTAATCAAGAGGCCTCCTACCCTAAGTAAAAACGGTAACATAAGGCGCTCAACATAGTGTTATGTCTCTAGTTATGGAGCTCTTATGGGTGACAAGGTCAACATGTTTCTCGCCGTCTGGCTTAGTGTGCGGGCGATTCATCAGGACCAAAAAACAATGTTAAGACTATCTACAACTATAAAGTCAGAAGGTGTGTTACTGCACACTCACAGCAACCATATGACTCACTAGTCAGATACCTGGTTGTACTGGAACTACCCTAAATTGTGAACTAACCAGGCATCACAGTACCCAGTAGGTTTCAACACGAGGGGTTCTTGATGTATGTTGTGCCTGCCCTAACCTACCCTTCTCTGCCTGGTTAGTTCACATCAGTACAACTGTTGGAAAAACATTGGATTGTGGATGTGTACAATTTTCTATTCCCACTCCAGTCAGTACAACAGTAGGGAAAGTGTTGGATTGCAAAGGGGTACAATTTACTACTCCCACTCCAGTCAGTACAACAGTGGGGAAAGTGTTGGATTACGGATGGGTACAATTTACTATTCCCACTCCAGCCAGTACAACAGTAGGTAAAGTGTTGATTGCAGAGGGGTAACATTTACTATCCCCACTCCAGTAAATGCAAACAGTTGGGAAAGTGTTGGATAGCAGAGGGGTAACGTTTACTTTTCCCAATCTAGTCAGTTCAATATTAAACACAAACAAAATATCTTCTACGAAATAAAAATATTTTATAAACAAAGTAATATATAAATATGTTGAAAAGAAATATATATATTGTTTAAAAAAACACACATATTATAATATTAATTACGTATTAGAAATACCTACAAATCTTACAAATAAAATAAAAAAATGATTTTCATACAAATAAATATTTTTCTTTAGAAATTATTTATTAACAAAATTTAGTTTAGTTACTTTCCACCCTATAACACTACAAAAGTCACAACCTGCACCTAAAAAATCAGCAAATTAATTCTAATTAATTAATATTCATTATTAATCAATTACAATTAATGTACTTCCGACATATAATTATTAAATTAAGATTTATTCTCAATTTTTGAAACATGATTAATTGCTTAAAATTAATTTACTTCCCACCCCATACCCCTACAAAACCCAGAACCCACATCTAAAATGTAAAAAAAAAAATATTTGAACAATTCACATAATTAATTATCAATTAAACAAATGTTATTAATTATAAACCATACTATAATTCATTCAAATTAATTACCTTCCCACCCTTTACCCCTATAATCACCACAACCCGCAACTAAAATTGAACTTTAGAAACATTAATTACACAATTAAAATTAAGTTAAATTTGATTTAACAACTAATTATGAATTAAGTAACTTAATTTACTTCCCACCCTTTACCCCTATAAACCCAAAACCCACAGCCCCAAAAAAGTAATTAAACAATTAACAAAATTAATTATCAATTAATTAATTGATATTAACCATAAACAAATTATTAATTAATTACAAAACTTCCCACCCTTTGCCTCCATTAACTCCACAACCTGCACCTAACAAAAACGAAACATTACACAATTATCATAATGAATTATCAATTAATTAATTAAAATTAATTTACAACAAATTATTCAATAATTAAAAATAAATTATTTCCTAATCTTTACCCCTATTATCCCCACAACCCACACATAAAAAATTGCACAATTACCATAATTAATTATCAATTAATTAATTAATATTAATTAACAATTAATTATTCATTAATAAAAATAAATTACTTCACACTTTTCCCCCCTATAAACCCCACAACCCAAAAGCAATATTTACCCAAAAAAGGCACAATTAGCACTATTGAATATCAATTAAATAAATATAAGGAAATAAAAATAATTATTAAATTATTATAATGAAACTCTTCCCTCCCTATTCCCCTATAAACCCACAACCGGCTACAGAACTAAAAGAAGCTAAATTTAACTTAATTAAATTTGATAACTACTAGAAATGTAACACATATATTAAAAAACATAAATAAAACTTACACAAAGAAATCACATAACATGCATTTCATACATTTAAAATATATACTAAAATACATAACATTAATTTAAAAATTTATATTTTAGACAACTGTATTTTTGCAAACAATATTAATGACTTCTATATTTTTCAAATCGATATTACTTACCTTCAAATCAATATTCTTGACAATGATTTTCTTGAACTCGATATTTCCACTCCACAATATTTCCAACTCGATACTAAGGTAGTTGGAAATTTTTACCTCGATATTCTGTCTCATTACCGTGTCAGACCACTGTGTGCTGGAGTATCTGCATCCAGGGACCTCAGCATCTCTTGTCATGCTGTCAGCATGAAAGTCTTTCCCATCTACCTTGCCTAGTGAAGATTTGTTGCCTAAATACCCAAAAGGTACCCTCTGGGATTCTACCTAGATGTGTCATGTTGGCAAAGGATGACGATAGTGATAACCCTTATACAGAGTTATTATCCTGTGATTCTGAGAATCAGCATGCTTAATAAATGAAACTAGTTTTTTGGGGAAAACCACATGATATTTATCGAGCACCTAACTAGGTAAAAGGTCAGCACCAGAACCTTTATATAGTAAAATGTCAGTGTAAATGTAGGTGAAAAGTTAGGTGACTACCCAGGCCTATTTTGGAGTACCTTGGGATTCTTTCTCAGCCATCCACCATACTACCTTACTTTATTCACTTTAATGCTTGAAGCATCCAATGAAATATGTATATATATTTTTGTGAAAAAACACTGAATTTTAACTGCTTTTCCTTTGAAAGCTACCTCATTCAGCTCAAGCCTTCTCCTGACTATTATTGCTCCTTCACTTCAAAATGCTTACAGTATGGATTGTTGGCCACAGCTACATCTATTGCGATAAAGAGGCTGCAAAAAATAGAGGTATTGACAGAGACTTGGGTTTGCCAAATGTGCAGATTACTTGGATTGGCCAGAGAGGGTTAAAGTTTCATTAGTTGCTGGCTTAGGTTAAATCCATTGTGGACTCCCAAGCTCCTCACCTCATGATTGTGCACTGTGGTGGCAATGACCTAGGCACATTGAGTGGGGTTTGGCTGGAAACTCTAATGAAAGAAACCTTTGCAGAACTGATGTCACTTTTCACTGTCATGGTGTACTCGAATATATAAAGTCAAAAAAAGAAAGAGATATCCCCCTTATGGCAATGATAGACACCAAAACAACAACTCACATCAAATCCATTCAATCACCAGAATAAGACACCAAAGCCATCCGTAGGCTAAGTGTTACAAATTTAAAAATATTAATTTTCATTAAAACAAGATCAATTAATCATACCATTCTCATTAACAATGAGACATCCTATGATTAAACAGAAAATAAAAACTATGATCAGATGTTTAAAAAACAGAAAATATTAAAAGACAATTCCACAGCAAATGCACATATCATGAACTGGAGAGAACCATGCAAGAAAAAATGTTTTATTGTCGATAGAGAGACACAGACATTAGATCCAGATCATTCGTTCTCCTTAAGGCAGTAATTCAAGATGCTTGATTTATTCGAATGACAAATGTCTTCACAAACGTCCCGAAACGACCGAGCAGGACGCAGAGACGCCGCCGGTATTTATATCTATTGAATCAATTGAAGCCGTATAGAAATGATTGCTTTCTAATAAGAAAACGTCGTTCCTCATAAATTGAATATAAAGTTATCTATCATTCAAAGATGGACTAAATAAACAGTAACCCTTATCCATTGAATCGTATTCTGGGTTTTATTAAACAAAATCTTTTGTTGGGACACTAGAAAATAAAGGAATAGATCTATAATCCTCGCGACTAAAGACCCTCATCAGTGTTTAACCAATGCATATCGAATTACACACTGAAGGAAATACAGTCTTTCATTGTTGAGAATCACAGAGGAGATATAATTAAAGTGTACGTGTGGCTTTTTCCTGATGAAGACGCAGTTTGTGTCAAAACGCGCGTCGAAAAAGATTCAACCTGTCTGCCACCAAGAATTGTTACCTATGTAATTGTGTTTATGGATGAAAAAGAGTTATAATTTGTTTTAACATTTATATATTTTTTAAAATGTATTTTGAAATGTTTTTTAACATGTCATTAAATGATTGTTTTTAAATTTAGTAAGTGTTGTTTAGGTTTTGTTGCACTCTGAATTTTGGAAATAAAAGTGCACCAGAGGGGCGCATATATATCGACAGATTAAATACTTTTTGATTATATTGCCTAGGGATTTATACTTTACTTAAATGTCTTCACAATCTACAGTCTGGTTTCTTAGAGTTGCGTCAATGCGTTTCAGTCGATATAACTGATTAAAAACCACCTTCCTCAGGACAAAAATATATTCCTCCCAAATATACTCTTTGTAAAACAATATATCTAAAGAATCAATAAAAACAGACAATTAGCCATTGAGGCGTACCAATCACATTATACACAATAATACCACTTTACATAATTATAATGTACCAATCACAACAATACACACAGCAGTTGACCCATCGTCAGTATATCCCCCCAAAAGAAAAGGTTTTTTTTTAATATAATGGTAAACAGTGTTTATATTCTGGTGATTCATACAACCACTCATTCATACCCGATCATAACCATTTAACAATATCTCTTATACCTGCATCCGAGATACTGTGCACCATCAGATAGGATGCAGGTTAGAAACCTTTCAGAATCTTGAACAGGGGACTAATGTCACTCCTTGGAGCCGTGCCTAAAAACTGGCTTCTAAATCTAAGGGAAAGGAGACCCTTGTTATATATTGGCAAAACATGCAGGAAACCCAAAACAAAGAATACGGGCTCAGAGTTTACCTGCCTACATTATGTGAAGAGCTTCTCTGGGATAGAACCATTAGAGAATGCGAATATATCTGCAATCAATTTTGGAAAAATGCTTTTAGTGTTTTGACAACATTAGCACTTCTAAACACATTTATAAGCAATATCATGATGTTTACCTTAAGTTCTATAATGAATAAAGCCTCTAAGGTGTATATTCTTCTTTCCCAGTGTTTAAAGAATAATTTCTTAAATGAACAATTTCATAAGGATCCTGGAAAAACAAATAGATGGTTTCCATATTTCCCATGCAATTTCCACCAGGGATTTTGAACACAACTGCAGCCTGAACTACTGGGAAGAACAACACACAATTTGGCAGAGGTGTAGCTGTACATCCAATTAGAGCCCTTTTTGTGATTTGGTGTACATCCGTTCAGTACTTGTGGAGTTAATAAAGATGAAACAAATTTGTATATCTAGGCATGCAGACCCTCCGCGGATACCCTGTGATGGATCCCCAGAGTCACGTGCCACCAGCAATGCTGTGATTTGCTGACCACAACCTCACCAGGAGGTTGCAGCCACCATTTTCAGTATCAGGGAATGGTCCAGAGGTCTTAACGTTTAACTGCAAAATTATTAAAGGGGTCAGGGTAGAGGACCCCATGGGTGTGTTCGAAGAGTGTGAGAGGGACCCAACAGATCCCTGTACCAAGTGACAGGCACCGCATAGTGCCTGTCACGTAGTACAGGGATTTGTTACAAATCCCTTTTTTCCATTACGGTGGGTGCTGCAGCCAGCAGTAACTGCTGCAATAGAAAACCTGTACAATGCAACTGCCACCATGTCAGTCACATTGTAATGTGGCCAGTGGGACCCCTAACACTAAGGGGGTCATTAAGATGGCAGGCGGATCACCACTGCCGGCTTGGCGGTGGCGATCTGCCCGCCATTCCAACTAGATTTACCCCAGCCATATTATCATGGCGGGGGTACCGTGGCGGACGCAAAGTGCCTCCGCCCCTTTCCGCCAGACGGCAATCATTACGATTACCAGCCGGGTGGAGCTGGAGCATAATATGGTGGGCACCGCCATCCATATTATGATGTAGGGTTCAAAAGGCCTTTCCATGGTGGGGGTGGGGAGCTGCACTTAGGGGGTACCTATGGTACCCCCCTTCATTGCCATGCACAAGGTGGCAGGTACCGCACGGTGCACAACATGCCTTTCTGGCATTGCGGCAGGTATTGCTTACAGCAGCACCCGCCCAATGTCAAAGATGCAGAATGCGACTGCCAGGGTGGTGGTCGCATCCTAATTGGCAGTATAGGACCGCTGCACCGCTGGCGGCCGGTCCCAGCACCTCGAGGGTGGCGGGCGGAAGTGAGTCCGCCCACCATCCTAATCATGCCCATAGTTCCTCACACATTGACACGCCCACTAAGGATCTGATACAGTCACTCAGATATGTACTCAAGTACTGACACCCAGTTACAGATCCAATCTCCCATCCATACTGTCACTCACATACCTATGTACAAAAGCACAGAGTCACTAATACACTCAGTCCGACAACAGTGGCGGTTACACATTCCTCACACACCGACATAGCACTTATGTATCCAGCAGTACCTGTGCCAGTTACACACAGAGTTTCATACCCCAAAACTCACTAAGACAGCCAGTAAGCAGTCCATACAGCCGCTTACAGACACATTTACAAACCCATTGAGTTACTAAGAAAGCCAGACATATAGCGACATAGTTACTTATACATCCAGTGAGGCACCCATGGAGGATCTGATAGAGTCACTCAGATATGTACTCAAGTACTGACACTCCTAGTTACCCATTCAGACAAGTAGCCCTTTAACCATGTCCCAGGCATACTCCTGTAGAGCCTGTGTGTACAGTTTTACTGCTAGGCCGACTTGACATTTAAAAATTCCTGGCCAAGTTTTAAACTCCTGTTCTACTACATTTAGATCACCCCAAAGGTAGGCCATATGTGGGCTATAAGGCAGGGTGCGACGTGCTTAAAAGATAAGACATGTACTTTGAAGTTTCAGTGAGTTACATGTGCACTTTGAGACCTACACGACCAGGTATGCATCCAGTGTCTCACCCACACTGTGACTCATATACCTATGTACAAAAGCATAGAGCCACTCACAGAGCCAGTCAGACTGTGACAGAGGCATTTACACATTCATTCACACACACTTTGCAGAAATAAAACGTGAAATATAAAAAAAAAACATTTTGCATGTAATCCAAGGCTGAACCTAAATCATAGATGTTTTAAAACAACACACACCACAGAAACAATTGTTTTTTATACCCAGATCCTAGTTCTGGTACTGCGGCCCGTGGGCCGACTAGGCCACATAGTAAGATGAATAGTGCAAATTTCACAAACACGGAGAAAAAGTACTTCACTGTTCAACCTTTTCCCCTTGAAAAAGCAAAACCTGTGAATACAAAAATAGGTCCCTACTGCGACTCCAGGCCACCAAGAATCACATTTAAAAAGTGACTAAAAGAATTAAAAGGTACAAATATATTATGTCCTCTATCAAACAATTTCCTTATCCATAAGTTTATTTTAACTTCATTGATACGTCACAAAAACAAAGGTCTTAAAATCCAACGGAATATGCGCTAGGAGTTTCAGCCAAAAGACAGCGATTCTTTCACCTCGAAATCCAAATAAAAAGTGACCAGGGGATGGAAAAAGTACTGATAGGAACCTTTTGGCCTGGAAGAGGAAGTTGGAGTCCCTGTGTCACTTCCTTCCTTTAAAAACAGTTCAATAAAAGAATGTGTCTCATTCAGGTAGAATATTCACTCGAAAAGGTATTGTCAAGTTGATTTATCTGCTCCTCAAATAGAAAATCTACTTGAGAAGCAGCCCCAACCACTCTTAACAGTCTGCATTAAAAAAAAATGGTGCTGGAAGGCTCCCTGGAAAATGAAAATCCCAAAGGGGGCCTCCAAATCTCACTCATGCTCGCCAGGTCACTTGATGGAGCCTTGCGTTGTGTCCATTGTTTTTGCTTAAAACAGGAGTAAAATTTCACCACATGGCAATTGAAGAAATTTGGAAGGAACTCTGTGCTACAAGAGTAAAGTGGAGTTATCAAATTCTGACAATTTTGTGAGCAAAATGTTAATTCCTCCCCAGGCCTAGTCTAGGTCTGTCTCTGGGCTCAATTGAGAATACACAGATTCTTTCAGGCAGCCTCAGGTTTGGTGCTGGAGGGTTCCATGAGATGTACTGGTTCCAACTTTGCAGTGGCCACACATCAGGGCTTATGGTTACCATCTTGGGAGGCGGCTCATGGCCCGCCTCGCATTCTTTACTCCACGAGGTGGTGAGGGCGGCTTCTCTATGTTCTGCCCTCATGAAGTTAGGGGACTGGCAGTAGCCATGGCACCTTTTGGCCTAGCTGGGTCCAGTGAGCACTTAGGATTACTCACGATGCTAGCAGGCTCAGCTGGATCTCAGAGCCAAACCACCATCTTTGTTTGCATTTGGCCATGCCCCTGTGTTAAGTGGTAATTGATCTGAAGATTTTTAATTAAATATTAAAACATATTATTTGTATGTACTAGTCCTATTTTCTATATTATTATTGTAGGGTTTTAACTGATATATAAAAATTAGTTTTTTAAATATTTATTTTAAAAAGGTTGTGATGTTAGTGAATTCTTTGTTTGTTGGTTACAGTTAAGAACTGTTCATACTTTATAATGTGGGTTTTGCAATTACTCCTCAGTAGTCTAGTCCTTTATTGTTAATAATGATCCTAATTTACATTGTACGTCATACATTTTATTGGTTTGTTTACTTATTTTAACTTTAATATGACTTACTGATTGCCCTGTCCTTACTTGTTGGTAGCTTTGTTGTTTTTTGAGGGATCTATGAAATTATAGAGCGTAGCTTGATTTCTTCCTAGTTTGTCTTGGAAGGGAATGTGCCATCCTTCTACTGCCTTGTTGGTTTTGGCTTGTTGAGCCATGGTGCTGTTGTAAACATTCCACAATGGTATTTGGAATTTGGGTTGGTGTCACTGTCCACAACGGAATAGTCTGCCAACCCAGGTGTCGTTAAAATAATCCAGTTTAGTTTGTGCTTGTTCTGTTGGTGGAAATAATTTTCTATAAGTAACGTTATAATGGTTAGCTACCTCTATGACAGGGATATAGGCTAGTGCAATCATTGTTTTAACTTTAGAGGCAAATTGGGTGTTTGTGCAGATTTTCCACTCCGGGGCTATTATGAGGTTGGCAATCTGTGGGCCGCACAGTCAGTAGTAGCGTGGCGATGGTGGTATAGACGGCAGTCCTGACCACTCTATCATGAGTTACAACCAAAGGCTTGTTGTGGACCGCCATCGCTCCGCTGACACCACTGGCTAACTTAGACCACCCGGCTGGCAGTGAGGGCCAATGAGGCTCCGTCTGCCACTCCTACCTCCCACCCTATTACGAGTTAAATCACAGCCAACGGCAGTACAGTAGTCCGAACTCCAAGCAAGAAGGGGCGGAAAGGGAGGGATATAAGGCCGAGACTCACCTCTAAGCACATCCACATGTCCTGTGCCGACCTGTAATGCCTTTGCTCTACCTCATTGATCACCTCCAAAGAAGAGCTTGACGAAGACGACGTCACCAGTGAGTCACGTCACTTCATGTATCCATTGGGACACATGATAAAGGAATGCACTGTCAGCAAACAAACAATGGAGTATTCCTTTAACTGTATTTAACAATGTCACAGGTCCACATTTCACATAGAACACATTCAAAATTGTGTAGTACATTCCGTAATGTTAACTCAATGCCACAAACATATGAACCTGCCACCCCTCAATGATCTGGATTGATTCCTTTGACTACGGGACGCCACTTCTGGGCAACCCGTCCTGCCCAACCGTTCAGTTTCATTTCCTGGCTGTATTCTTCGAACGCCGAGGTAAGGTACAGCATGCCGTGAGCTTAATAACTAATGCAAACCCAGTTTTTAATTTCTCAAACTAACCAGCCTCATGCTCATTTTTCCACCCTGCCCTTCCAAATACCCCCCACCCAAACACCCCCCCTCCCCTCTTTTCGTTCTAGATTCTTAATCCTTCACCCTTCCGGCGCAGAATCGAAGTTCTGCATGCACAGGTATCCTTTAGACCTGTTTTCAAATTACCATACCAATGTGGTTCTCCAGTGGGCAGTAACTTGGCATTCCCTTCCCTCCTCAGTGACTTACCTGGCCTTCGCTGCCCCTTCCTGCCTTGATTTATTATCTCCGGCGGATTTCCTTTACGATTGATACTCCCTGTGCTACTAGGTAATTACTTACCTGCTGCCATTCCTTCTCCCGTACACCCACTTCAAGGGTCCTCTCATTCTTACTTCTTTTCCTTTTCCACTCTTTCTCACACAGCACTACCTAAAAATGTGTAACCATCGTCCTAATAATGACCTTAAATTGAATAGGTCGCAACGCCGTCGACTTCGGAGCATCATCCACGGCTGCCATGGGGTCAATTCAAATTAATTGAAACGATTTTTTCTGTATTTACCTAAGTTATAATTTTGATTCCCAAATTATTGTTTGTTTTTACTGTTTTTCGCCGTATCACACTGCCCTTATCACTTGTGTCACTGCACTTGTCACTTACAAAAGCACGTTCAGTGTACAATTGGTTGTTATGGTTACCTCAATCTAATTGTAATGTAGTGCTGTTATAACTACCTGCAAGTAACAACCCTGATCCTCAACCCTTTGGTCTCCCTATTCTCTTTCCCCCCCCTCCCCTAAGTGATTAATGCACTTTTTATAACAGTCTTTCTTGAATGATTACCGGTTGAGACATTGTTGTTTTTGGTACAAATCTCTTACCTGGTCTCAGCTGGGTCAACGGGCATACTCCTGCATTACGTTCCCTCTTCACAAACATATGAACAACACATGCACATAGTCTTCACACGATCACATGTCAGTACCCCACAAGTAATTTCAGCTATTTCCGTGATACGCAATACCCCTACGTCGAAAAATACACACCAATATATCTTACACACAATGAGGAAACTAACTATCTTCGCAGACACAATACCACTTTCTGCTTCAGTTGTCCACCACAACATAACCCCAAGATTCTATATCTCCCTGGGAAATGACTACAACTGCTATGAGGCCTTGCTAAAGGCCTTGCTATCTAACTCAGAATAAGAGATGTTACTTAAAAGGAACCCATTACAATGCACACTTTAAAAATCCCTTTGTAATTTTCATGACACCAGTAGTAATGACTCAAAGTTAAAAAAGCTTCCCTGTCACAATGTAGAAGTAAACTCACACACATAGCTCACATCAAAAGGCAAGTTACACAATGTCATATCTAAACATAACCCACAGGATACTAATGGCACAAACAGGGAAACCAAACAAGCCAAGCCAGTGTCCCAACAAAACAACAACCACATGCATTGGCAATTACAGAATCACTGGCCCAAAGAAATCACAGATGTGTCTTTTAGAAAGCTCATATAGGAATAATTTGAACAAATGTGTTGGATTTTGAAAAGTGTTTACTATCTGGTGTAAGAGCACTAAAGACATTTCATCCACTAACATTACACATTTGCAACATCCTCCAAAGGACAAGGTGAACTACATTCATAACTTCTACATTAACAAATTGTCCAACCATAACTGTCCAGTAGCGGCACATATTAAGGGCTAAAAATTATACCTACAGCTAGGGACATACACAATTCATGATGGTCTTGATGTCCACACCAACATTGCATTGTATGTATCAAACCTAAGTTGACAGTGGATACCTAGCTTAGCAATCTTAGTCTCACGAAGCCAACATGAGGGCTCATCTGTGGTCAAAGCAGTGTGCATAAAACATAATAAATTTGGTCACCACAAAAAATGCTAGACCATTTTAATTACTTCAAGATCTGAGACTACAAAAAGGCTCAAATAATTCATAGACTTCGCTCACACATGTAATCAGTCAGTGACAGCATAACTAATGGTGGAGCTGTGAAATCCACAAATATTTCAATCATTAAAAACAAGGAAATTCCGGCACAGTGTCTGAATCACAAAGCATACAAATTTTATCATTCTATAACATAGTCATGACATCATGATATTACCATGAAGAGAGGTGTCCATGACTATGTATTAATGAATAACAAAGATATATCCAAACACTTCTCTTTGTTTAGAAATCGACATGTTATCCATCTGGAATGTAAATTGCACATTACACAAAGTACGTGAAAATATAATTCATAGACCTAAGATCCTCCACCATGACTAAGGTAAACATGTGTTCACTATCCTCTCAGTCTCTTGTACTAATTGACTAAATACGCAGGACAGATGTATGCAGCTTCATATTAGATCTGCGGCCCAATTACGTGTCTTACCTTTATTTCCTTGTGCAATGCAGGCACTCTCACATGGCAGAAATTTACTTTTCCATCATACACAGTATTGTGTGAGCAACATTGCAGAACATCAGACTATACATGGTCTGTGTGGGACATTTCATACATACATCACATCAGACATGTGCATGTGACATGGACCATCATTCTTTCAGGTATCACTACAAGTACAATATAAATCATTTAACTTCCCTCCTTTCTGGAACTTGGACAAAAGTATGGTTGGATTTTCACTACCCGTACATGCTTGATTACAAGCCATCCCCACATCTATACTCACCTACATCATCTTCAATGAAAATGCCATCTGTGACAGGAGGAAATAGTTTAAGCACACAGTCAAACTCTGTACAGAACTTACCCCCTGTTGGGCATTCAACAACCCATCGAACTCTGGGTACGCCACCACCAGGAAGCAGCCCATGAGGGAAGTCATTTTCCGGCATGCACCTCAAGGACCAAGGGAGGACTGCCCCACCTGGACTTGAGCGATATTATGGGTCCAGCGTCTTATGTCCTCCCATCTTTTCTTGCAATGAGCATTGTGCCAGCAAAAGATCCCCAGGGACCGCACTTTTTGGGAGATGGCTTTCCATAATGCCTTCTTCTGATGGGCATTGAGCTGTACACACAGAAGAAATGAAGCAAGAGATTTTAACAACTAGTCCGATTTAAAAAATACATCAATGTCAAAAGGGTGAATTGTACATGTATGTGGAAGCTCACCACACAATATAGGTACAAAACACAATGTAAAATTAATCTCCAACTGGAGACACAATCTGTAATAACTAGTTGCTCTACACTTCACCCTTGTGGTGTAACACACTGGCAAACACAGTCTATCCAATATCCAATACATGGAATGCATGTCCTCTAAGATTGTACCATGCTATGTTTAACATGTGAAAAACACACAATAATGGTTTTTCATGTCGGGAGGACACTGGAACATGTTAGCATACCACCTGTACTCACCTGACACTCAATATACACATGCCCCATACAGCCTAACAATGGTGTGCATACTGACTACTACTGAGAAGGCACAATGCATGCATTTGTATGGCACACCTACATACACTACTAAGACATGGCGATAAGATGTTGGCCAATCATACTTATTACATACCTACAGAAGCAAACAAACATCCAGGTGGTGAATCACATCATGACACATACCCACTGCCTGAATTGGCACTCACAAATGTACGGCCCATAGAGAAGTCCAAAAATAGTTGGTACCTGCTTAATCACAAACAGTTCTAGCTTCCCAAAAAATACAAACCATGCAACTTGTGACACATGCAGTACACGCTTTTTTTCAGTGTACAATGTAATTGACTCTGTCGCCATTACCCACATTGTTGACTGGGTATGAACTATGTCAACAAAGTTAGGTCCTAGCAGAGAATCACTGCGTGCAAAACTATATTCCTCTCCATTGAAAGCTACATTGCAAAATGTGTGATGGCAGTATTATACCTACTGAACTTGATACTAACATGTTGAATATGGTGAGCACAAAGTTACACACATATGTAGATTTTCTGAATACTCAGCCTCTCTGACAATGTAATTTGACATGTTAATCATTATGTATCCTCATATACACAATCCCTGATCACCAAAACACACTTAATTCACATTAACCACCACATTTACAGGATCACAAAGGTGTATGTGCATTCTGGGCACATGACACATGTGACACAACTAGGTGTGGGATTAGGAGGTAGACTTTGGAGTCTCACAAACACCATAGGTCCATGAGTACAAAAACTGTACTTGAAATATTTGGTAATATGAATGTGAACAATCCTCATTTGATAATGAAGTGAGCACCACATCACTGACATACACCAAGGATTCTGAAATTCAAACCATCTAACAAGCTGCAACACCATTTCAATACCCAAGTAGGTCCATAACCTGCTTTCCTTCTACCTATAGGATGTATGCACTGGGTACTCATATTCACTTTACAATTGTTGACACACATATACAATGTACACATGCAAGATTTGTGTGAGTAGTCACTAGCCACATCCAAGTACCACTGTAAAAACCAACAAGTACCAAGATGTGTTTGCTTTTTGATTTTTTACTAAACAACAGTTCTATACAAAAGATACACGGGGAAACTGAGAATAGCCCAAGAAGACCACTTTAACACCTCTTATGTTCATTCATGGCAATGCAATGTTACAAGGGTGACACATGGCACTAAAATGTAATCATCAGACAAATGCAATGACATAGTACATAGTCCATGTGCCATGTGCAAATATGATCAGTACATTCAAACAAGTGAACATGGATACATGGCTACACATAGTTCTAGCCAAAAACTTTGTGCTAGGCAACCCAATCATGTTTACTAGTGTCCATGGTAGCTTAAACATGTTGCATCTGACAATTGCACCAAAACATTTATGTTCCGACTTGTGTGGCCCAAATGCAGAGGTCTAGGCGAAGTGAAAGAAAGTAAAATGAATTTAATAGTACATTTGCTGTCCATCAAGATCATGTTGGCAATGCCTGCACACTCCTAATGTCAAACACATTACCTTGATATGTATACTCCCAGCAGGAGCACTTATAAATATGTGACAAGCAGTTTCTATGTCACGTCAATACAGGAAATGGTGTGAATACGCAATTTCAAAAAACAAACTCACAGAAAACACATTATACACAATTGGCCATGTTCAAGCACATATACATATCAGCCCATGTATGTCATCTTGACTCACATCAAACACCTGTTTGTGAATCCTAGTAGTCCTTGTCAAAGTCTTAGGCACCAAAATAAAAAGTTGTCAGAAACTGAGAAGATAAAGGCACATTGAATGCAACATTTTGTATGTCATTTCATTGTCTGTTTCACAGAACTAAGGGGCACATGCATCAAGGTAACCATGTGTGATTACCAAATAGCAAATTTAATGATTCACTATTTGGTAATCGCAAATGCCTATGCATGAAGGATTCGCAAACAATTTTGTGACTTCTTATCATTCCCTGATATTGATTCGCAAATTGTGAATCGCTATTAGGGAATGCATTCACATTCATTTCTATGGGTCTAGAGGCCCATAGGAATGAATGGGAATGCATTTGCAATTTGCGATTACCAAATTGGTAATCGCAAATTGCGATACCAAATCTAAGGGTGCCTGGGGGGCTAAGGCCCCCCTGAAGCACACCCAAAAAAGGTAAGTTTGCACATGTGTAGCACACACATGCCTTATGGGCATATGTATGCTACATAGCACATTGAAAAATTCATTTTTCTGTATTTTTCCATGGATGCACAAATTACAATCAACTTGAAGTTAATGGTAATTAGCATTTCCTAAATGGGATATGCTACATGCATCTCAAATTAGGGAATCTCAAATTGTGATTCCCTAAATGCAGTCACAATGTAGGTAATTGCAAAAATTGTGATTACCTATATTGCAAATGCTAACAGGTACATGCATCGGAAAAGATATGTTTCCAGTCGCAAACGGGCCAATTGTGGGATTCGGTCT
The DNA here is from genome assembly GCF_964204655.1 of Triturus cristatus. NCBI lineage: Eukaryota > Metazoa > Chordata > Amphibia > Caudata > Salamandridae > Triturus > Triturus cristatus. The sequence goes on from NC_140588.1 coordinate 520,194,910, forward strand.
ATTTGCGACCGATAAAATGCTTGATGCATGTGCCCCTAAATGTCAGTGAGTCTCACAAATGTTTACATTAAGGTTGACATGATGGAATAGCTACGGCTCACTCAAATGGACAGCATGAAAGAGCAACTGATAAAGAGCATTGTATCAAAGCAAATGCTTACAATTTAGCTTCCAAATCTCAGCCATCTCAACCACAAAACATGGTGAACATTAGGAAAGCAGATGGAAAATAGGCATGTCAGAATTTAGCTGACAACAGTCAGGTTGTGTTGCAGTCTCAGTACACTGAAATGAATGTTAACTTAAAAATCGGTATGGATAAAATGTCTAGTTGGCTTGTGTTGGTAGAAAGTGTAATGAGATCAGTAAACTGGTTTCCCCCCTCCCCCCGGAGCACAATATTAAAACTCTGTGTGAACAATGGTTGGCACATCGTTGAGGCTGCCAGCAAATGCAGTAGGAGGCACCAGTGGTGGAGGTTCCCAGCAAGTTAATTGAGCATGTATGTTCCCAGCCTCTTGCCACTGCTGCCGCAGAGGGAAGTATTCCACACTGATGCATTTCCAATGCCATAGCACTTTGTCTGGATGAATTTCCACATGCTTAAAAAAAAAGCATTAAGCAGAAGTGGTATGCACTGGGTACAAATAGTGTAATGTGCATCCAAGGGAGCCAACGGTACATTCAGATCAGAAGACACTCCTATTGGCAAACTGAGACACAAATCCACTGCTAATTTGTAAGACTACCTTGCTATCAGAAATGTACCAGAGACAAGGAATCTGCTCCCCCACATGCTGTGTCAAGTTGGTAGGATGTTCCGCATGTATCTTGGAAGCAGACCATCAAAATTGAAAATCAAACAGCTCTCTGGTATAATTTGAGGCCATAACCATTTGTAACAGCAAGGTCTTCAGTGTGTTCAGATTGTCAAAGCGTAATGAATGTAATCTCACATACCATTTCTGCAACTCCTCAACATGTCATTCAGGTGCAGAAATTAACTTTTGCACACCAAGGCTAAATTTATGGAACTCAAAGCACATAAGTTGAGGGAAATCACTAACCACAGACTACCTTGATCTCGAGCCTGAAGTTACAAGTCATCCTAAAAGTCATTCCACGTTTGAATGGAAACTTCCCAATTTTCATTAAATGTTTGTCCGCTACGCATATATCACAACACTGTTCAGTGTTCAACAGTACGGACTTTGTACAGATAGCAGGACGATTCAACCTTGTGTATGAATCACTATTGGACTGTACATACGCAAGTCATCAAATGTGCATGCACGTTAAATTTACAGCCAAAGTCTTTTGAATAAATGCCTGTTTCATTTGATTACACCAATGAATACAAAACACATGTACATAATCTAAGTGTAAACACATGTACACATTAATTTTACTGTGCAACCTATGCCACAAGGCGGGGCTAGTTTTGAGGAGATTTAAATGGATCATGAAGGTAATTTGTAAACATACCTTTAGGATATATCACATCCCTGTACTAGTGCATGCCTCTGTGGCCCCCTTAACACTTCATATGATACACAATGGCCATATAAATAGCATTCAAAACAGATCAACACAAAATATGTGCTGGGCAACAAAGTGTTGAAGGAATGTGAGGCACTCACCTGCTCAACTGGTGAGCTGTACAGTTCATTGTAGTGGGGGAAGACCTCTTTCACCAGGCTTGCCAGCCCTTCTGGGTAGATGGCTTAGGGCCTCACACCTTCCACACGACTCATAATGGCTCACAGAGACGGCAAACAGCAGCTGTAGTTGAGGAGGTTCAGATCGCAGCAGTGTCCGGAGGCAATTGAGTGTATTGTTAACCGCATTGTATTTGTACACAACATATCCGGTCTTGGCCCTGCACGGAGACTGCCATTGGTCCATGACTTTCAGAAATTGCCAATATGATACAAAGTATACAACTTCCGCATGCGAGACCGCCTTCCTCGTGGCCAATATCCTGCAGAGTTGTTGTTTTTTAAGTGTCTGTGAACTGACGCCAGGCAGTGGGAATTTTGTTAGCTGTTATTTTTAAAAGTTCAAATGCTAAACTAAGGCTTGCAAACGAGGCAATGTGATGTGTAATCTATAGAGCAGGATACTTTACTGAAAGGGGAATGGCAGACAGTGTTCAGATCCTGGATTAACATCTGACCCAATAATGTACTCATGAGTGACTACTATTGTGTGACAACACATTTGTTCATTTCTGAGTGAATTGCCTACATGGAAATTGTAAAGGATGCATTTGTGACAATAAGAGTTTGGTTTCTACAGTTACTGTAGATGCCAATTGTACAGAAGTGTAAAATGCTATAATATGATCTTGTCTGTTGTGATAATCTTCATATGAAAACCATTACTGAAGGCACAGGAATGATCAGGGTTTGGAAAAACTGACTTCTCGGAGAATACACCACAGACTGTGTGCAACAGTACCATTCCAAATGGGTACCCATTGGTAAGGGGCAGAGTGTGTTAAAACAGACAGATTCGGATGGGGAACGCTATCCCTTTAGTCATGTCTGTACTCGCGGGCCTGAATGTCAGGACAAGCCTGGCCGAAATAAGATACATGTACAAGCATGTTTGGACATGGAGACAGAGGGGGTACCGCTTAATAAGGGGTCAATGCTGGTTCAGCCACATAAAAAAGCATACATGACGTTTCACCTAAACCATCAGTGTGTTGAACCACGGTTACACTGCCAGCCATTTCTTTGAAAGGTTGCTCATGTGACACTCCTGTGTATTCATACATTTCTAACTGAGCATCCAATGTTCCACATACAAATTCACTGAAGAAGAGGTCTGATGCTTGGGCTAGGGAGACAGAACTTTCATTGGTGTTCCAAAAATCAATTGTGTTTTTTAGGGCAGAAAGGGTGCCTCGCAATTGTAAGAGTTAAGCTCCGTAATTGTCACAACAGTCCCTGGGATCTATGTCAAGCCAACTGTAATGGACGCTTGTGCGAGCATTGTACAGTATGTAGAAGGTATCAAGTAATGTCCATAACACTCACAGAACAGGGGAAAATGTTCAAGATATGCGACTTTATCTTGATATCAATGTGAGACATTGACTGTTTCCAATGAACATCTTTACAATCAGACCAGCATATTGGTAGTTGTCTGTAAATAAAGAGACTTTTGCATATACCACTTTAAATATATGTGTACAGTTTCTTGGTGAAGACCATTCACATGAAGGGAGCTCTGACCTTTTCTATTTGATATGCAATGTCATGTAAATGTGGACTGGACAGTGGTCATGACTCATTAAAACATGCTAATATTGGATCTGGGATATAGGCAGATCAGCCAAGTGAAAAGAGTGTACACCTCTGTGCACATGTGTACTGTTTTACTCCGTCAACATGTGTAAAAACAATATATCTAGAACTTTTAACATTAATATTTGTTGACCAATAAAATGTGCAAGTTATGACATCAGATCATACCCTGAATATCTATATTCAAACAGGTCCGCATTACCAATATGACCATAACACATGACTGACATCATTCAGAGCAGCGTCATTACATGTGTGCCAGCATGTTAATCCATGTAACTCGTGGACCTCTCACACTGTTTCCATTCTTTGTTTCCATTTCCTGATTCAGTTCCCTATCTATGTCTTCTGAATCAAGAACTCTCATGTACCAACAACAGATGTCCATAAACATCACAGAGATACAGACTGTTGAAATTCCTGAAGAATAGCCCAGAAATCACACTTGACTAGTTGAATAAAATAAGATGTGTGTAATAACTTAATAGTTGGCATTCCTTTTCCTTAGCGACATCTTCCCTACTGCTCAGCCAGGATGAGTGCTGTAGTGCTTGGTGATGATTGGAATGCTGAATATTTGATGATGTCACAGAATGCATGGGTGCCAGGTGATGTGCTGAGTGTCAGTTGGAGTATGCAGGCTGATCAGCAGGGAAGCTGCTCCTGGTGGGGCTATCCACTATTTACCATTATCTACTTACTTACCTGAAACTTACCCTGTAACTAAGCTTTAATAAACCAACCTTAGATCATACACCTCGGCTAATGGACTTTCAATTACAACATTCTTGGCGACGATTTAAACAAGAACCTACTTGTTGTGGAAGGAAGACTGTACTATACCCTGCTAAACATACTGGAACTAAGGAGCTTACTGAAGAGATTGCAATTAAATGAACTGAAACTTGAAGGAAAATCAATGCCCTGGTCAGCCCCACCAGTGTCCCTTATCACCTGGATAGCCTGCAGCCTGGGACGTTCGACCTTCTTGTCATCTATGATCTTCATGAACAGTTGTCACCAAGTCTGTAACAGATTATTGCAGGTGGTGATTCTGCATGCCTTGATGTGCTGAACAGATTTCTATAAGTGGTGGAAGAACTTGGAGTTGCTGTAAGTGTACACACAGCCTGTTTACTGAGCCAGGAAGAACAACCAGCAGCATTCATTTACTAATGATATGGGCAGTGTTTTGTTATCACCTCATAGCCTGGGAGGTTCTTCTACTTTGTGCTCACTAAAGAATTGAATTAGGCATCGCTGGTGTTTGTTTTCTACTATTCATGTGAGGCAACGGCATCTAATTGGTTGTATACTGTCATTATGTTTTATCTGGATTGGCAGTTGGCAGAGGGACATTGCCTAAAATGTACATGGACATTGACAGTTTTGGGTCACATGGAGACGACGCGGCGTATGTGTTTTTAAAACAAAAATGCAATGCCTTAGACCAACAAAATCTTTGATGCCATTTTGTGTGACTGTTTCAAAAAAAAAAAACCTGACAGAGCTTTGACTCTGCCTTACCATTGGTTTTCAGCTCGAGCATGTTACAGTGACCTCAGGTGGGTACGAGCCGCGTCCACGTCATGGCAGTGTTAAGCACTGTTCTGTGCGAGGCTCCTTCCTGCACGCTGTTGCAGGACTCCGGGGTGTCACAATTAGGGGTGGGCGGAATTTGCGGAATTAACCTTCGCAAATTATCGCGAGAATGTTTAAAATTATCGCAAACAAGCAGAAATATCGCGAAGATGCGGAAGTTTTTTTCCGGCATGTTCGCGCGATTTTCTGCATGGTTGCGGGTCGCCAACTTACCCATGTGGCTGCTTGCGGGCGCGGCCATCTTGTTTTGAGTTGTTCTCGCGGTGCATGATCGCGAGAAGAAAGACGTGATCGCGCGACGCATGACGTCACTGCGGGCGCGAACTGTCGCGAGACAGCGCAAATGGCTAAAAACAATACAACATCTCATGGAGAACGCGACCGGATCAAGAAAACTTGTCGGCGAACGCAGGGATTCAGGTAAGGCGATCGCGCGCGCGCGAGAATGTATCATTTTACAGCGCGAGCAAGAAACAAATTATCGCCAAGCTGCGGAAACCGGAATTTTTGACATTTTCGCGCTCTCCGCGGAACGCAAAAATGTCAAATTATCGCAATTTCCGCGAACGGAACGAAATTTTTGCCCAGGCCTAGTCACAATGGAGGCTGCGTGTTCCGAGTGGTGCTCAAGTAAAAGACTGGTGCGCTGACCCAGAGGCATTTGCAGGTTATGCTTTTGTGATGCTATTCAACTCTCATGTGATGCGGCGCGTGGCTGAAGTAATGTACGCTGATCGGAGAGGAGCACAGCAGGAGTCCTATGGTTACCAGCGTGTATTATGTGCGACATGAGATGCCATTCGGTAGGAGGACACTGTACCTCTTTTAGCTTCTCATCGCATGCAGTGTGAGACGCCAACCGGGAGGAGGTCACGATTTATTTTGAAGTTTCTCTTCATATTGAACCCTGTGCACAACGGCGTACTGTGCGGGAGCAGCAACATGGAGCTTGCGGAAATGTATTTAGTATGGGTGGGGACTTCGGGTGAGAGATCGCTCACCGGAGTAAAATACTTTCTATCTGCTTTTGATTGGATTACATGTGTGCTGCAGGCAGAGTAGTTGTTTCTTGACGCTATTTTGTGTTTCCGGCCTACGTGTATTATGCTTTTATGGGCCCCTTTGATGTTACCCTACGTCTTGTAATGGTGTGTGGTATATGTTTCTGAACGGTTTTAGAGGCTTGTACTCTATCATGGGGTTGTTTAGTTTTTATGCTGCGCCTGTCTCGTGTGCTTAATTTTTGAGTGCTTGTGGTATGGTCATGTATTTTGTTTTGGGATGTAAGGTATTTTGCCTTAGTACAGAGTTGTGGAGTGGTGGTGAGTGCCCCAATACAGTGTTGTAGGGTGGTGTGTACCCTATTACAGAGTTATAGGGTGGTGATTGCCCTAATACAGTGTTGTAGGGTGGTGTGTACCCTAATACAGAGTTGTTGGGTGGTGAGTGCCCCAGTACAGTCTTGTAGGGTGGTGTGTACCGTATTACAGAGTTGTGGGGTGGTGAGTGCCTCAGTAACTTGGTGTAGGGTGTGTATACCCTAATACAGAGTTGTTGGGTGGTTAGTACCTTTGTACAGAGTTGTAGGGTGGTGAATACCATAGTACAGTGTTGTAGCATGGTGTGTGCCCTAGTAAAGAGTTGTAGGGTAGTGAGTACCCTAGTGCAGGGTTGTGAGTACCCTAGTTCCGAGTTGTGGGGTTGGATATACCTAACTGAGTGTTGAGTTGCAGGTGTGCATATTTGATTACTGTGTGAAGTTTGTTTGCCTGAGATTTTTATTGGCTCAGAAGTACAGGGTGTGTTGTGTTTTATGCCATGTCTTCTTTGGTCTCGGAATGCTTGTAGATTTATGTTCCCTAAGGAAAGGGGATGGGGTAAATCTTAATATATTTAATTGATTGAGGAAGTGTTGATGGCTTTAAGAGTTTTCGTTTGATTCAGGTGTATTCTGTCAATTCATTTTCATGATTTTAATGCATGTATACATTAGAAATGTTCCTTCTATCATTTGTGAATTTAATGTATTTAATGATCTTTCCGTTTATTTGAATTATTTCTGTTTTTAGTTTCCCTAAGGAAGGGGGATGTGTTATAACTTAATTTTTGCCGTTCCTTTTCATTAGCTAGGTCTTCCCTACTGCTCAGCCAGGATGAGTGCTGGAATGCTTGGTGATGATTGGAATGCTGATTGTTTGCTGATGTTATAGAATTCATGGGTGCCTGGTGATGTGCTGAGTGTCAGTTGGAGTAGGCAGGCTGAGCCGCAGGGAGGCTGCTCCTGGTGGGACTATCCATTATTAACCATCATCTGCTTACTTACCTGAACCTTACCCTGTAACTAAGCTTGAATAATCAACCTTAGATTATATACCTTGATTAATGGACTTTCAATTACAACAATGTGTTTATAACAATTTAACTGTATACAATAACACGTCAGGCATGACATTATGACTTGTCACTAAATAATGATGGTAGCTCAACAGGAGACATGCCAATTCACTTGCCAAACAAACACATTGAACACACTTTCCTGCAGGAGCTTCATATGGGCAGGGAAGGGAAGAATAGTGACATGGGGGCTAGGGATTTATGTGATGAGCTTTGTGCTTTAGGGGTGGATTGGGGGTTGGGCTTTGCCCTGGCAGAGTGCTTTATGTGGGTGAAATGCTTCCAGTTTCTCTTGCTCTTCCTGGAAGTAGATTTAGAATGGGTAGGACGTGCTGGGAAAGGATAGGGGATAGGGATGGAAAAAGTGGTCCTGGGATGGTGGCTTGGCGGGAGCTGTCCAACAGGGCAAAGTCCAAGGGACAAGAAGAAATGGTCATGGGTTAAAGGTAAATCAGAACTTGGGTCAGGCTGTGAGGAAGAGGGAATTTAGTGTCAGCTGTTTGCAAAGGTTATGTGGATGGAGGGGTAGTGTCTGTGCCGATAGGTGGTGGAGTTGCTGTCTGTATGTCTGGAGGTGCGAAAATTTTGCGAAAGATCTTACAGTTCGTTCCATTGAACCTCAGGAAAATGGTAATAGGAGCTCTTGTCCTCTCGAAAATCGACTATGGTAATGCACTATTCTTGGGAATTGACAAAGGCTAGACTGCCAAACTGCAGTCTTTGCAGAATGCGGCACCACGAGTACTACTTGATATTCCAAAATACCATCCTACGTCTGCCGGTAAAAGGCAACTTCACTGACTCCTAGTCCAACAGCGAGTAGAATTCAAAGCTCTCTGTCTTGTGCATAAGGCACCATATGGTGGGGGAGACACAGACATTCAGAATCTATTCTCCTGGTACTCCCAGCGACAGAATCTTAGATCAGCTAACACAGGGCTAGAACAGGTTCCTAAAATACAAAAAGCCAGATGGGGAGGAAAAAGCCTCTCCAACCGAGTAGCTCAATTATGGAACACGCTACCTACCACCATTAGACTACAGTCTAATAGGAATCTCTTTAGGAAATTGGGCAAGACCTGGCTTTTTCCTCATAATAGACCTCGGCAAGCCTGTGCAATGGCAACAAGTCACTCCTAGCGCCAAGACGACTCGGCAATCGAGTGCTTTATAAGTATGTCAGTCAGTCAATCAGTCAGGTGTGTTGTATGTAGTGATTACTAGTGATAGTGGTTGTGTGCTCCAGGTGTGTATTTGTCTGGATGCATGAACACGTGTGTGTGCTTGGGACAAGCAGAGGTTTACGATTTGGGGTTGGGGATGGGGATGGGCAACGCTTTGGGGTTGGTGAAGGCTGTTGGATGGAATGTTGGTGTAGGGGTATTGCTGCCATTAGTAAGGAGGCCAGAGCCTGAACTGACAACTGTAGGGCACACATCCCACTGTGAATTTCACCCAGGTCGCCAACCATTTGTGTACGTTGGCTGCCTAGACCCTGGATGACATTTAACAGTGCAGTCTGCCCAACAGAGATCCTTTTAAGGAGGTCAATAGCCTCCTCATCAAGGGCAGCTGAGGACACAGGGGCAGGGGTAGAGGTGCCTGCAGCAGAGGAGACGGGGAACCCAGAAAGGTTATGAGCCTTTGCAACTGGTTGAGGAGCAGCAGGGAGGAAGAAGATGGCAGATGGGATGGCAGACACTGATGGCACTGCACTAGCTTCAGGGGTGGCCATTACCATCAAGAGAGAGCCCCTGAAGCCCAACTCGCTGCATGTATCCATGGCACACCCCTTGCCCTCTTGGCCACTGGGTGATTCTGTGTCAGTGTTCAGACTGGAACCACTTGAAAGAGCTGCTTCCCCAACATCTAGGCCCATGTCTCTTCTGCTTGGCTCTGTAGATGCAGAAAGGGAAGAATAGCTATGTTATGCTAAACATTCTAGACTCAAAGGATTAATAAAAGAGCTTAGCACTCTGAGCAACTAGCAATGTGTACTTCAAAATTATCTTAATTGGCATGACAGTAGTGACACTAATATGTCAAGAGAGCATGCATGTCTACTTCATGAGCTAGTAATCCCTTCACAAATGGTGCCATTTAGCACAGGATCTGACAATTGAAAGCATTAATGTTCTACTCCTCCTCATCCATGTCTATAGCAGGTTCTATTGTTGCCCTCTGTGTAAGTGTCAGATTCACACATGATTGGGAAACCTGACTACAACTCTCAAGACATTGCTTACTTCTGTCATACCCATCTCTCACGTGGACATGGTACAATCACTGAACTTGCACACTGATGACTGCAATAAGTACTGATATCTGAGCCTCTACATCAGATATGTATTGTCTCAAAACACCCACGTTGATGAGTATGTGTGAAAAACCACCCTTGTCCTCATATCACTGTAACTAATGAGCCATATGATGCTGTACCTAAACCTCACACATATGTCCCTGTCACATTAACAGCCTGCTTCTATTATATTGGGCACTGGGGCAATGCCATGAAGAGCCATAGATTTACTTGCATACTGCAGTTGTGAGGGTGGTCCAAGACACATATGTGTGCCAAGCCTGTCAACACTACATAGGCATGTACTCCGTAATGGGAAATGGCATTGCTCACAGTAAAGATAGATCCATGTATGGGTACCTCTGATCTTCCAAGTGTGCTTCGGTGTTAATAAATGAGTACAGGACTATACTCACCCCTCAACTGCTCATCAAGCTCAGGATAGGCCACCGCCAGAATACGGGCCATGAGGGGAGTCAGAGTCTGGCGCCTGCCCCTTCAAAGTGGGCAGGACTTTTCTAGCTGGACTAGGGTGATCTTTCTGCTCCAATGTCTGAGGTCCTCCCACTCTTTTGGCAATGGAAGCTGCACTGGTGATAGACTCACTAGGTCAGATTTGCCTGGCGATGGCTTTCCAAATCTTTTGCTTCATTTGGGTGTTGACCTAAAGGGATGTTACAGAGCCCCAATGGACTGTTTATGCATGACATATGACTTCTACGACAAATATGAAGGAATTTTCTGAGAACTAACAAGTGCAAGATGTCCATTGCTACAGGATAGAGGTCATTAGTGATATTGTTGTGCCGGTACACATAGATTGGATCACATCTCACATATATGCTTTGAACACTTGGATGCATTTATCTTGGTCCAGGAGATAGGCTAATTTCACATCCAAAAAAAGGCAGAGCTAACACAAACAGTCTGTGTGAGAAGTCAAGAGATCACACTAAACACCTTTGGCAGTACAGTACAGGTGCAATGACAATGTCAGACTTTACTATGGTTATGACAAGACAGTACTATGACTCCATACATGGATGACACAACATATTTTTGACTACTGTGACATGCTGCAATATGTTTGTACAAATCAAATTGCTCCCAGGTGTGGTGACTCATACTTCCAGCATAAAACATGGTGTGTATCTGTGTGACTCTGAGAGTGACACATGTCGGAAGCATGGGTCTTGTGTGCAATTTCAGATATGCTGAGTTTCAACTTTTTGTATTAGAAAACACTGTTACATGTATGATGTAGACTAAACAAACATATTTTGGGTTCTTACAACCATTGTGAGGCACATGTGAATGCTTGGTATTATGTGACTCCTGATGATCATGGAATTGATGCTCAGGAAGAGACACAGGAGTGATGAGAGTATTCGAAATTGTGTGATAAAAATGTACATGACAAAGCCCTTTAGTAGTCGTGATTGTTAACATTACAATGCTGTGCCAAAGAGCATAGAATGTTGTTGAGGGACAAGCAGAATCAGCCATGTTGACCTAGGTAAGTGTTATCATGTCAGAATTGTCTGTTTGTGAGTTAGACATCATGCTCCCATTGGCACTACATATGTTTACGAATGTCATTATTTTATGCACATCCAATGTCCCTGCTAAAAAGTCGCACAGAAAGGGATTGCTGATAGCAACAATTTTTGAGGATGCTTATACAGTAGTTCAGGCTGAGTCACCTGTTTAGAGATGTGTGTATGTCCATACAAATATCATCATTCCTCTGATGCTACCCCAAACCATTTACCCCAATTAGTATGTATAGTTACCTAACCACTTTTCCTAAGGCTTGGACATGTTTCACATTAGTATGCCAATGCAATTCCACATTCAGACATTCATCTAGTTGATCCCTGCCTTATGTCTCAGATGAGGTGCTGTACATATTTCGATAGTATGGTTGTTAATTGTATTCAAGTTAAGTGAATTCACATGCTTACACATTTCGTGCACTGCACACAAAGTTATGAAAGTTAAATGTACAGAAGTAAGGGATATGACTTTCGACATCCTAGTGGCTATGTTTGACTTTGACAGTAGGCAGAGCAACATCTGCATCCTCAAATCATCAGTCAGCACTTACCGGCTCCTCTGGTTAATCATAGAGCTGGCCGTACTTTGGTAGGACTTCTCCTACAATGGTCTTCAGCTCATCTTCTGTGAAGGCAGGAGCCCTCACACCAGTTTAGCCTGGCATGGTTGTTCCCAGAAGCAGCACACAGCATCTGAGCACTAGAAGTGGGTAATGGCAGCAGTGTGTGTAGGCAAGTGAGTGTATTTTTGAATTGCACCATACTTCTATGGCATGTACATGTACGTAGACGCAGATAGCCATTGGTTGACTGCGATCAAATGCAGCCAATGTTTTCCTATGAAGAAGCCCGCCGTGCATAATACCGCCAAGCGTCAAGTTCGCTGGTGGTGATCGCCTATATTTCCCTATTAGAGCAAGTTCTGATTACTGCCATGTCAGCGGTCAACTGTGATGTGTTTGCAACTGTCTATACTCCACTACATGTACTTGTTAAGGCTTACTTTTTAACATGCCCATAATCCCAGTCAAAGTTTTTGACATGGTGCTCATTGTGCAATGCATCTATGTGCATGGCAGGTAGGCAAACTTTGGTACACGTGTGATGTGTACCAGTTAAAACATGCCAGACAAGCCACCCTTTTTGACATTTCAACTACTTTCACTTGATGTTGTGCCTGATCAAGGTGTAGTATTGTGAATTGTGACCTTGTTTTCTGCATTTCACAACACATGTCCTTTACATTTGTGTATTGCTTTACATGTGAAGAGTTTAATGGTTGCTAACAGAGATCTCCACTACTCTCTCACACAGGTAGGCTGGGAGAGGTGAGGAGGCAATCATCCTTCAGTGTTTCATCCATTCCCTGACCTCCAGATCATGCAGGAGAGACACATCATCCAGAAATACAGAATGGATCGTCTGACCATCCTGGATCTGAGTAGTCAGTTAGAGTAGGATCTCAGACCAGAGATTGCATATCCCAACAGTACCACCGCGATTGTAAGGGTTTTGTCTGTTTTGTACTTTTCGGCCGCTCGCTCTTTTCAATTTACTGTTGCCACTTCAGGTGGGATGTCACAAGCGATATTCAGTCGAATCCTGACAGGTGCTTGCTGCATTGTTAATAGATGTGACCTGCCACATTCAGTTCTCTGGCTGTGACAATTTGGGAGGAGTGAAGGCAGCTTTCTATGGCTAGGTCATATTGCACATGTAATTGGATCCATTGATTGTACACACATTCCCTTAGCAGCACGAAACGACTCTGAGCAAGTCAAAGGAACAGTTAAACACTACCACTCCATTAACGTACAAGTTGTTTGTTTAGCAGATCTGTACATCTCCAACATTTGTGCTACATTTCCAGGCTCTGCCCATGACAGCATCATCCTGCAGAACAGTAACATACCAAGGCTGATGTTACAGTTCCAACCCAAGAGAGCCTGGCTTGTGGGTAATTGTTATACGTGTTAGCTTGATTATGCATGGATGTCATGCACATTAACATGAGTGTGTGAATTAATTTTTACTTCCTACACATTTCACATTTAGGAGACTCTGGGTATACTAACTGCACATGGTGTTGACGCCACTCCAAAATCCGACAACGCCTGCTGATCAACGCTTCAGTGATGGACAAGGAAGGACAAGGCAGGCATGTGGGGGGACTTTTGGTCTCCTGAAACTAGGTTCCGCTGTCTGGACCGGACAGGTGGAGCCCTCCAAAACTCACCACGGAAGGTATGCCAAAGAACCGTGATCTGTTGCATCATACATAATATTGCCCTGAGACAGGAGATACCGTACTTCACAGAGGATGGAGATAATGGCAACCCAGCTGTAGGGTGCTGGGAAATATGCAAGTGTTGAGGATGATGGTGCAGATGTCATCTACAACTATTTCTCCTGAAGGTATCTCTAAGATTTGTTGTTCACAGCTGCACTAGGCCCTATAGTACAGACTGAGGAAATGTTTTGAGTAAATCAAACCATGTAGAGATAAGGGGAAGTTCTGTAGTATGATCTTTTCAATGTGATTAATCAAGCCAATGTGTAGTGTCATTGATTTGAAATGTTGAGGTGCAGGGAAAGCAGGCAAGAGTGTATGTACATATGTTTACGGCACAACTGATCACTGTATTGTTCACTTGTAGGTTTGTGCACCGTGTCATCTTCATGTGATCATAATAGAGTTGTGACTTCAGGTGGTATGTGTTGATGTGTCTGTGGAAATGGAGTGACCATGGATTGTTCCTGGAACTGTGTTTTATAGATGATGGGAGTGACATACCTTCGTAAGGACATCTTGTTCTACAATGCTTAGGCAAGTACCTGACTTTTCATGAAGTCTAGTCTCATGGTGTGTTGTTCACGAAGCAATATGTGTTCCGTCATAGGTCACCACAAATGTTTGGGTTAGGGCTAGTTGCTGTAAATCTGACTTCACATGGGCTCATTCCTCATTGCTTATGACCTGCACGTGACTATTTCTGTGTCTTATCATAATGTTTTGAGCCTTCTTGTCACACATGACTGATATGTACATGTGTTATGCCACCAGATGTTGTCAACACCTGATTGTTAAGATCCCGAATTTAAGGACTGTGGTGCAGACATGTGTCTGTGTACTTAATTTTGATGTGTTATTTTGTTTAAATAATATTTGAATAAAAACACATGTGCATGTCATATGTTTTTGAATTACAAATATTGTTCTTCACCTAAAGTGAGTTTTTGACTGCTTTGTATTTAGATACAAAGTTGTGAAACTAGTGATAGTACAGATTTTAGCTTTTACAACAAGTCCTGCTGAAGATGTTTAGATGAAGAGACATACATTTAGACAGTCTTTGTATGTACAGATTCAATGATGTAGATGATGAGACAATGTGCGTCTATCCTCATGTTAGCTATTACAGTACCAAGTGGATATCACTGTTGTTATGCAGACACAACTACATTTACATAGGAGTCTAAAATGTGTCTGGTACAAACAGACTCTGTTATTTAACCATGGATGAATCATCACATGAAAAAATGTTTGAAATGATACAATGGACAATTAGAATTTTTGGAGATACCTACATTTATTGGAAAGAGAATACAAGTACCAAAAATAATGATTGTGCGGATAACAGTGATAGGAGTGGGTATAAAAACAAAGCTTAGAAGTGGAGATACATTCATGGTGGAGGAAAACATTGAAGTTGAATCCCTAGTTTCAGGGTACCAAAGTCCAAATGACTCCTCACATCAGAGTGGGAAATATGAGGAGGTTGAGTCAACAAAATTAATGTGTGGCACACACAACAACAACATTAGTGGTGAGGTGGTACCCTGCCGGTGGTACTGGTCTTGCCACCCTTCCTTCCTGAAGTCTTACAAGGGCATCCCCTCTTTCTGGATGAGGGAAGATTAGTAGCTGCAGATCCAGGAGTGCCTGCAGTTCTAGACTCCTCTGAAAGGGCCTCATTCCTGTGGCAGCTGCAGAGGTTGTTGGTGGTGATGAGTCTGGCACACAGGGTGGGGGAGGTGTTTGTGGGAAAGCCCTCCAGAGAGTGCTGTTGATATCTCTCAGCATCCCTACCATGGAGGCAACCTCGGAAAGTAGATGTCAGCGTCCTACTGGTATGTGGACTGGTGCAACTTCTTCATTTCTCTGACTTCGGTGACAACCTGGCACAATGTACCTTGAGAGTCCTGGTACAGATCCAGGACCTGTATTATGGTGGTCTGGGTAACCATCTCATCAGTGAAATCCCACTGGAGATCCACATTGGCCCTCCTCGGTCATCTAGATCCACTGCCCTCTGCCCTGCACAGAGGTTCCATACTATGACTAGGTCCTGGCTCCTGACTGACTGGGGTGGTGGTGGATGTCTAAGAAGCCAGAACTGGGGGACAGGAGAGGGTACTCCCTGTGCTAGGCACAGTGGTTGTGTGGACAGATGTTGTGTGAGTTGTTTCCACCATGTTAGAAGGTGTGGTCTCAGAGTGGCCAACAGTTGAGGTCTGCCCAGATTATCCTGATGTGCTTGGCTGGTCGTCAACGTCCAATGCTTTAGGAGCTTGTTGTTCACTAGGGCTCCGTCGTCATCATCTTTGTCTTGGTCTTGGGACGGGCCATGCTGACTTTCCTCCATGTGCTCCGCAACAGTTGCTGGGTCAGCTATGGATGGAAATAAAGATGAAAGTTAATGGCAGTGTTAATAGGAATACATCTATGAAAAACTAATATCTGCAACTAGTGACATGACTCATCTTCAACATTAATGATGTAAATCTTCAAATATATATTCTCTTTTGTTCTAATGAAAATCTTGTTCTTTCAAATTTCCAGTTACCTCAGTGAACCTTTATAATACAATACTGAGGAAATGCCTCAGTCATAAAGTAACAGACAAAGTATGTTTTTTATTTGCATGGTAACCCCCACCACCTCACATATAATGTGCACTCTTTAGCAGAGCCTAAAGTTGTATTGAGCTGCTGTCTTAATTCTGCTGCAGAACCAGTGGGTTTAAATTTGAATCCCGGCTACCCTGTTGACCAGGATGTGTGATCCTGGTTCATCATTACCTTATTATTTTGTACCTATTCTCATTTTGCGTGAGAGTGAGGGGCAGAAGATTAAAACTAGTGCTGAACATCAGCTTTACAAATTATTTAGAAACCAGCTCATGGGGAGTCTAGTTCCAGCTACTTTGCATGGTTTATTTGAGGAAATACTCAAAGCTTTCACTTTTTGCCTGTGAAAAGCTTTAGCGTTAATCAGTAAAGTTAAAACGCATCCCCAAAGACCGAATCAGGCTGGCTCACAAAACTACACTACATCAGTGCAAGGCTGCTAGGCTGTCAGCATACACGGTAACGAGTGCCAGGGCTCAGCTTCAACAAAAGGGAAAGCAGCAAATAATGACAATATCAGCCGAGTTTCTGGGCAGTGCGTGACAAGAGACTATTTGTTTCTCTCTTTCCTGCCAGACACTGCTTGAGCAAGAGTCAGCTCTAATGCACATGCTGGACTTGCCCGACATTATATCTCCTGCCATGCAGATACGTAAATAAAAATATACTTGCATGTCACTCCCATCACAGACCACCATACTTATCTGATAATTATAAGCAGCGATTGTGTGTTGTTCCCTTATCAATGACATTAAATGCCACATATTTAGGCAGAAGATATCCATTCATAATGCAAAACTGACTTTTTTATTTGTCTGCTGTTATATCGTGAGTGTGAGTAAGCTGAGAGGAGGGTTGCTGGTCGGGCTCTGACATCTTGTCCCAAGATACAAACGAGGGGAAAGGAAGCGAGGAGTTGTGACTGGAAACGGATAAGAAGCCAGAGCAGGGGCATGGAGATTTGATGGGCAAAAGGCTTCACTCTCAGCAGGTTCATGTTCCCCACTTCAGTTAGATTGAAGCTTTAGAAACACATTATATCGCCGCCGCAGGTCCAGTGCATCATATAAATAATACCCTAACCCTTCACAACGCAAAGAGGGGAAACTTTCCATTACTTACAAATCCCTGCCGGGCCAGTCCCTAACTTGCAGCACAGCATGACCTTGAGTTTCTTACCACTTCAAGGTCCACTCATGGTCGGGAGGGTTGTGCAGGCCGCGCAAATCCATCCTCAGAGACGGACAACATGAGTCTGCTGCAACTGAAAGAGGGCTGCGAATTTCAAGCCATCAAAACCAACGATTGTCGCAGTCTCGACACTCGAATCACATGAAAATGGAGGAGAGACTAGAGAGCCAGCCTCCTCCTCCCACCCCGTGCTGCCTCACATACAAACACTGCACGTAAGCCCCTCCACTGTCTGATTCTGTAAGCCAATCCTAGCGCTGCTCCTCCTGTTAGTGCAGTGTCAGGATTGGTTTGGGAAGGCAGCCTCACCACTCACTAATGAGCCTGGGGAATGCAGCTTTGAGTCATCCCCCAGCTCACCTCTAGTAGGCAAGTCGGGTTGGCCAGAGAAAGGCAGCCATCCAACCCGACATGCGCACTTGGGCCCAGGTGCGAGCTGGCTAACTTCACCATTACGGGTGTTTGTCTGTCAGTATAAGCCCCACCCTGTCAGGCCTATTCCACATTCTGCGCAGCTGAAGCAGTTTATAAAATATAAACGTTTTTTTTGTTAGTGAAAACAAAATACTAGTGAAATACTCAATACATGAGTGCAAGTGGAGGAGAAAATATGAATTGGGCAATGCCCCAATGCCCTAATGGAGCACTGCCCCTGATGGCTTACTTTGTACTCAATATACATTTTTAGTGTTGTGAGCATGGACTCATTTGGCATTGTAGATCACCTGAATGTCTTGCTTGGCACACATTTCTTAGTTATATAGTTGTGTTATTCAGTCGCTCAGGAGAACAATGGGCCCGATTCACAGAACAAACTCCTAAACTTAGTACCATTTTAGTAGTCACAGAATGCACTTACTACTTCTGGTATTCACAGAATGAACTTACTACTTTTGCGATTCACAGAATAAACGTACTACTTTTGCTATTCACAGAATGGATTTACGACTACTAACTTTACGTCCGCACTCGGGCCGGAAATTCCGGCCCGGAGGCGGGGCTTCCGGGCCGGAGGCGGAGCTTCCGGCCCAGAGGTGGAGATTTTAAATCTCCGCCACTGGCCGGAATCCCCACCTCCGGAAGCCCCGCCTCCGGCCCGGAAGCCCCGCCTCCGGCCCGGAAGCTCTGCGAGTGCGGACGTAAAGTTAGTAGTCTTAAATCCATTCTGTGAATAGCAAAAGTAGTAAGTTTATTCTGTGAATCGCAAAAGTAGTAAGTTCATTCTGTGAATACCAGAAGTAGTAAGTGCATTCTGTGAATACCAAAATGGTACTAAGTTTAGGATTTTGTCTTAAGTTTGTTCTGTGAATCGGGCCCATTGTGTTTACCTTTTTGTGCATGATACCAACAAACTTAGCTGGCTACCACAGATTACACTTCTGTACTTTCTCAATGTGACATATTTAATTTTGGATATTTGAGTAGCAAGATGGCTGCCAGATGAGAAGAGGGGTGTGGCATGTTGGGTGGAGGTGAAGAGACAAGGCCTCATGGTAGATGTTTTGACGGGGCAGGGAAGAGTTGTGCTCCTTCATTGGTGTTAGTTCAGTAGCAAGATGGCTGCCAGGTGAGAAGTGGGTGAGGGGTGTAGCATGCTGGGTGATAGTGAAGAGACATGGTCATGTGGTAGATGTATTGAAGGGGCAGGGTAGAGTTGTTCTCCTTGGGTTCAGTTTGTTCAGTAGCAAGATGGCTGCCAGGTGAGAATGGGTGGGGTGAGGGGTGGGGTATGCTGGGTGATGGTGAAGAGACAAGGCATCATTGTAGATGTATTGAAGGGGCAGGGTATAATTGTGGTCCTTGGGCGAAGTTAGTTTAGTAGCAATATAGCTGCCAGGCGAGAAGGGGGGTGAGGGGTGTAGCATGCTGCATGGTAGTGAAGAGACATGGACTCATGGTAGATGTGTTAAAGGGGCAGGGTAGAGTTGTGCTCCTTGAGTGGAGTTAGTTCAGCAGCAAGAAGGCTGTCAAGTGAGAATGGGTGGGATGAGGGGTGTGGCATGCTCTGTGGTAGTGAATAGACAAGGACTCATGGTAGATGTGTTAAAGGGGCAGGGTAGAGTTGTGATCCCTGATTGGAGTTAGTTCAGGAGCAAGATGGCTGCCAGGTGAGAAGGGGGGTGAGGGGTGGTGCATGCTGGGTGGGGATAAAGAGAGAAGGTCTCATGGTAGATGTGCTGAAGGGGATGGTTAGAGTTGTGGTCCTTGAGTGGAGCTAGTTCAGTAGCAAGATGGCTGCCATGTGAGAATGGGTGGGGTGAGGGGTGTAGAATGCTGGGTGGGGATGAAGAGACAAGGCCTCATGGTAGATGTAGCTAATCATGACTTTTGTGATGAGTATTGTACAATGGCTGTATATTGTACATATATCTGATTAAACACCCATTTACATGATCCCGCATTACATGCTTCCAATGCTGTAGTATTTGATGCAGAACTCGCAGACAGGTTTTCATTTTTATACAATTTTTGCAATAAATACCAGTAGCATAGTTCGCAACAATATTCTTTGCCACATACAAACACACTTTCAAGATAGATTCTACGTGCCGTGTTCAGGGAGTGGATCAAAAGGAGGAAAGGAAAGGCTTATTTGATTGCAGACAGGACATTGTGATATTGTGTCAGTTCTTGTAGTATAGGTTACTAGAGTCCATTCCTCAGGGTATTCCTTCCAATCCCTCAAGATGTGGAATGGCCAAGACCTTCTCCTCGCAGGGCATGAGTTGCAATGGCATACTGGGAGGCCCTCTGCCAGTTCTCCGTTCCTCCAGAAGGTAGTCACTGAACTTCTTATGGGCCTTGTTCCGGAGGTTGTTCCACG
Organism: Triturus cristatus; assembly: GCF_964204655.1. Classification (NCBI taxonomy): domain Eukaryota; kingdom Metazoa; phylum Chordata; class Amphibia; order Caudata; family Salamandridae; genus Triturus; species Triturus cristatus. The sequence continues at coordinate 520,215,001 of NC_140588.1, forward strand.
TCTTCCTAATTTTGTGGAGTGTTCCACACTCCACGGTGGGCAGAGTTCAGAAAAACTCTGCGCCGCATAGCGAAGTTTTTCCTTGCTCCCGGTGTGCTTTTTCCTCCTTCGCGCTCGTCAACATCAAGTTGGCAAGCGCGAACGAGGTAAATCAACTCGGTGGTCAGATTTCTCGAAAAGAAGAAGTGCTCGTTTGCACTGTACATGGTGCCGTTCAAGATACTTTCACAGTAAGGACAAACTCCCGGCGCTGAAAATTACAGTGAACTGCATTTTTTCTAACTCGCTCCGCAGCTTGCGGAGCTCCACGTAGGGTGGTGGAGTTTGTTTTGCATGTCACTCCCCTCAGGTTTGCTTAACAGTCATTTTATTGGTTAATCATCGTTTGGGTTGCATTTTTTTCAGGTATTAGCTTTTATGATGGATGCTAGTTAGTGTTTCTGTTTACATCTAAAATACATGTTTTTGTTAATATTAATATATATATACATTTAATGTTGAATGTTATAATAAAATGTGTAAAATATTTAATACATTTATTGTATTAGTTTCATTTAAAATTTTAATTAGATTATTTATTGTAAGGTCAACTATTTTATATATGTGTTTAAAGTTAATTTTCACATTATAAAACTTTCATCATATTACACATACATACATATCTACCATGAAACTCGAAAGTGGACTGTTTAACACTATTGCATTAGTTTCACAACATATGGGCTCCATCTTAAAACATGTTGTTGTTTTTAAATGATATCACTGTGAATTTTCAATTGCAGGTCAGTACCTTGGTAAAAGTTTTATATAACCTTTAACATTCTTTATATCAGAAATACATTTTTTCCCTCTGTATTCGTATTCCTGTTGGTATTTAAATTCACTGGGCAAGTGCCCTATGTTATTCAACCATCCAATCTTCTCATATTTTTACGAAGGCTCCTGATAATGTTCCATCATTGTCTTTCATAATGATCTTATTAAAGTGCAAATAGTGCTAAAAAAGTGACTACGTGCTGAGATAAAGTGCAATTAATTATGTTATAAAGTGCTTAATTCAAAATTTCCTAACTTTTTAGTACAAATAAGTGCTTATCTCCACTAACTGTAAAAACTATTTGTGTTTCCATTCAATTCTTGCTCTTCTGATGAGTGCTCACTCATGGTTACAGGAAGCTTAGTACAAACAGGGATACATTTCTTCATCTACATTAAAACCATTGGGTTCTTTGCTGTCTAACTCTAGGATGAGATATGTCTCAAGTTTTCTTTACTCTCTTTCCCTGTTTCCTCCCCGTCTCCTTTTAGGTGCTTGTGCTATACAGCTGTACTTTAGTTTAGCTGGGTCACTGGAATGCTCTTTTTAAAAATGTCTAGCAATGGGGTAACTCCGATCTTTATTTAGTATTGCTCTCCTATGCTGTAAAATGTGTGTATGCACCTGGAGAGTTGTGCTACCCACATATATTTTATTGCATGAACACTTTAAAATATATACAACAAAATCTGATTTACATGTTATATTACCTACCAATATCTTTGGCACCGTTTGATGAATTTTTGCGTCATTTTCCCCAAAAAAGGGGCCACTCGGTCCTCTCCTTTTTAAAATTATTATAATTTTTTTATACGGAAGGCCAGGCCCTGGAGAACGGGTTCTCCAAGGCCAAAAAGTGGCCCCCCTCCCGTATAAGATAAACACAGATCAAAAATAGGGCCATGCCCTGGGGGATGGGGTCCCTAGGACCAAAATCAGCCTCGAGAGGGGGGCATGCAGACCCTTCCCATTTTTTTTGTCTGAAATGTGTCAGGCCCTGGGGGATGGGGTCCCCAGAGCTCAAAAATAGATTAAAAGAAGGGGGGCCACACAACCCCCCTTCTAACAAGAATACATTTTTAAAAAGCCGGCATCTGGCCGGAGGCCCTGCTCCCTCCCTGCACCACTGTGCAAACATGCCCCCTGGCGAGTTTTAATTAGGGGATTAAGTCCCCTTCAATCCTGAGGGTCCCTGGGAGCCAACTAGCCCACCAGATACCTGCAGTAAGTGCCACAGCATTGCTTTGAAGAGAGGTGTCCCGAGGCCACCACTCTGCAAACACGGCTGGTGGTGGCCGTATAAGGTCCTCTTGTGTCCTGAGGACCTAGGACACAAGTGGACTTCATCCTCCAAGCAGCAGTGCACCAGAAGCAGCGTTGTACATTGGGGGATTAAGTCCCCTTCAATCCTGAGGGTCCCTATAAGACAACTAGCCCACCAGGTACCTCCAGTAAGTGCCACAGAGCTGCGTTGCAGAGAAGTGGTCTGAGACCACGCCCCTTTTTACACCACTTTGCAAACGCGGCTTCTGGTGCACTGGTGGTGGGGTGATGAGGTCCTCTTGTGTCCAGAAGACCTCAGGAGACAAGTGGACTTCACTTTCAAAAACCTTTAAAATTCACAGAAAAAAAGTATAGGTTTTAGCGACTTTGAGTTAGAAATTAGCATTTAAAAAACCTTAGAAACACACTGAAAAACCCATAGGTTTCAGGGGCCTAATAGTTAAACATTTCACTCGTATAAAACCTGAGAAATTTGTCCGTTATAGTTAGTAGAGCTAACTATAACTCGAGCCACAGCAATGCACTGCTGTTGACAACACATGTTTCATCACTCATGATATGCTCAGTGACATCACTGATGACATCTCAAATGACATCACTGATGACATCATCCACATCATCATCTGATGCACCTCCTCACACCCTAAAAAAACCTTTTGCACACGCACTCTAAAATACAGACTACCAATATCAAAACCATAGACAGACCAATCGCAGTTAGTATATACCCGCTCAGTAAATTAATACGTCTACACACACATCATACCAAATTTCTATGATGGCAACTTTCTGCGTGAAGCAGGCTGTTGCCCTCCGTTTCTTTTCTGAATAAATAACTCTCCAAACATTTCCCTGCAACTACCACTTTTAGGTCCAAGGATTTAATCGTCTCTTTCTCAATCTATAGCTACAGGTTATTCAAAATGCTGCTGCAAGATTGCTGACCAGGACTCCTAGGACTGTTTCAGTCAAAGGAGAATTAAAGAAGCTGCACTGGCTCCCAACTCATCTGAGATCCCGTTTTAAGGCACTATGTATAGTGTTCAGAGCCTTGAACGGGACTGGCCCAGAGTTTCTATGAAATAAGTTTTTTTGGTACATCCCTTGCAGAACTCTTAGATCTACTGGCGCTAAGCTAGTGAAAACTCCCTGTTTCAAAAAAGTCAATTGGGGAGGTAGAAGCTTTGTAAATAGTGCGTCTAAAATCTGGAACGAACTCCCTTTCATGTTGAGAAACACCTCTGACTTCTGCGATTTTAGGAAGGGTCTTGAAACATGGTTTTTCTCTCAGTTTTAGTCATTCTGTTATCTTAGGTTATCAATGCTTAGTGCCAGGACACCGTATGGTAATCGTGCGCTCTATAAATTATAATAACATAACATAACATAACAATCTTGCTACTGAATTTTAAATTCAAAGTATTATCGTAGAGTATTAACAAACTGGTTAGCTTGTTCAGCAGTGCCCTTCTAAACACAGGAAATGTCATCGATATATCTTACCCATGTAACAACACACTCTTTATACATGAGTAATGTGGTGGTGACCTGCTCCCCCCCACCAGCCTAGGTACTAGAGACCCGCAAAGCTGGGAGCAAAGCAGGTCCCGATCGCAGATCCGAGAATCTGACGGTAGATCACTTTGTCAAAGATAAAGACATTTTGCGTAAGGCATTTGTACATCATATCGATGATCATTTCTGTATGAAACAGATATGAGATTGATCGACTTTTGAGGATGTGATGGCAAGCCTTGATCCCTGCCTCATGAGGGATACATGTATAAAGGCTTGTAACATAGAGGCACATTAGTAAAAATTGGTCATCCCACTCAATCTGGTCAATCATTCTTAAAAAATCACTTGTGTCCTTAACAAAGTACGGTAATCCCTGGACTAGTGGTTGCAAATAGAAATCAATGTATCGTGAGGTATTTTCAATTGGCCGGCTTGGGAGATTGGTATTATTTTTATGTAATTTAGGGAGTAAGTAAAGTGCAGGGAGTTTGGGACACTTGCATTTGAGAAATTCATACTCCTATCATTCCAACAACCCTCGCTCCCTCCATTCTCCCAGCTGTTCCTGATATACTTTATTCGCCTGTTCGTATTTGGTTCTGGGGGTGATTTCGTAGTTGTCCCTGTCATTGAGTTGGCGATGACCTTCTTTCAGGAACACCGCTTTAGTCATGACAACCACGTTACCCCCTTTGTCTGATTTCTTGACCATTATATTTGTGTCATTCTTAATAGATTGAATAGCTTCAAAGTGATCTTGACTGAGGTTATGCCTCCCAAATTGCTTCTTTCTGCGTATCATGTATGACTCCCTTTTCGAAGACATCTATTGCATCATTAATTATCTGGGGGAGGAAGATCTATTTTGGTTTAAAACCACTGACATGGCACAGATCAAGGTGAATGTTATCGTTAATTAATCTACGGTAAGGGTCATCAATGAACTGTTTATTGCCCTCCAGTTGGTGCATATTATGTAACAATTCAATATCCCTAATACCTATATTGTTTGGTACCAATGGTGTTTTAATATTTGAGTCAGTGACTCTGGTTGCAAACCATTTCTTAAGTCTGAGTTTGCGGGTGAATTGAAAAAGGTCAATGCGACTTTGTTTATAGTCAAAACCTGTAGTGGGGCAAAATGAAAGGCCTAGGGAGATAACCACGATCTCCGCTAGGCTCAGGTCCCTACCTGAGAGATTGATGACTGTTCTTTTGTCATTCATTTTGACTTTTGTTGGCCCCTTGTTCTGTTTCCCACTGGGCTGTTTACATCTCTTCCTAATGTTGCGGTGTAGTTTCCTTCTCCTCTCCCGCCTTGTCCACGTCCTCTGTAACCACCAGCACTTTGCTTGTTTTGGGTTGCCATTCTTCCCTGTGCCATGAGCGTAAATTAGTTTCAAAGTTTGTTTTTTGCTCTCTGATGCTCAGAGATAGCAAATGTGTCGCTTTCATAATTATCGCTGTCACCAGCTTTGCTCTGCTCGCCTGTTTTGTCCAGGTCGTCTGATCCTGAAGTGACTATTCGTACTATTTTTTGTGGTTTGGCCATTTGGCCCTGTGTCTGATTTCGCAGGTGATCATATCTTTTTGCAAAAGTGAGTATTTGACCTTTGTCATAATCGAGCTGATCACGATAAAAGTTTCGCTGTTTCTTATCTTTGATATCTTCCTCTATTTTCTCTAGTTTCGTTTCCATTTTTGTCATGTCTGACTGAAAGTCTTCCGGTGTGCAAAGGGTTTTTATTTGTGTTGTCAGTTCAACTATTTAAATTGCCAGTCTCTCGCAATCTTTCCTGGCATATTTTACAAGTAGACCCAACATATTTGTGGAACAGTTATGGCTGTTTCCTGCCCATTCATCCATCAGCTCAGGGTCGGGGTTACTAAAAGTCGGAGTAATGAAGATGCTAAGGCCGTGTGGGACCCTTCCCACGTTGATATACTTTTGCAAGGTGGTAGCCTCCCACCATTTGGTTTGTTCCAACTTAATGGCTCTCCAAAGTTTGCCCCCCAGCTGCTTCTTGTTTTGGGTGACAGGTCTATCGGGCGCCCCATGTGTAACCTCAGAATCATCATTAGTGGTTTTGGCATCAAACATTCGTGTGGCTGCCTCCCTGCACTTCGCATTCCTCTGCAATGTTATATTTTTAATCTCAAAGTTTATAGACGCTCGTATTGCATCTCTGCTTAGAGCGGTCTTGGGAAAGTCGTGTGTTTAATGACGATCCTAAGGCTCCGTCTGCCCTCACGCTGAGCAATGTCTTTTCATGGCAAATGCAGCGTTGCACTTACCCTGTTTTCGATGCCTCTGTCCAGGAGTTTTCACGTCGTGTTGACTACTTCTGCGTTCGGCTCTCACGTACGGTAAACACTCATCCAAATCAGCAGGGTGGCCAAGAGTTGATTATATAAATCCACAACAGTTCTTCGCTTCAACTCAAGCCTCAAATGACGGCGTGCCGTTGTGGGATAGCGAAACCCATAACATCAATATTCCATCGTTTCCATGCCACAAACAATGATCCACAGCACCCAAATGCTGTAAGCAGGCTTTTATTTGGCAAAAGCACGACTCAACGCATTTTGGAAACCAGGTTTCCTTGTTCACGAGTGTTGAGGTTGTGGTTGACAGTGATTTAAATAAACATCACGTGACTTGTGTCTAAAAGAATGAAAGTTAAAACAGACTTTAAAATAACAAGAAGTAATGCACCATTATGTAATTAAACATAATATTCAGTCATACTGGTATTTACAGGTTATTAGTGCAAAAGAATTTGCTATTCTTCATGCATGGGTGAAAAACGAGTGGACGGTACATGAAAGTGAAGGAAACATGTCGTAAAGCCAGAGGAGCAGATTATGTTCATGTTTTTTTCTATTCTTACTGAACTTTATTGTTCCCCAAATGGCTCTTGAAACGACACTCATATATATTTATAGTAGTAAATTAAAAGAAATAACACAAACAATTTAATATAATGTAAAATATATTTTTTAATTACAGGGTTACATTATATATGTATATTCAAACATATACACACATGTGTGTATGCTTATATTAGTATATATTTATGTATATTCTATTAAATACTATTTAAATTTGCAGTACTATTTTAAAATATTTGGCCGTTATAGTTAGTTGAGCTAACTATAACTCGCGCCTCTGCAATGCACTGCTGATGACATCATATATTTCATCACTCATGACATGATCAGTGACATCACTGATGACATCACTCATGACATCTCAAATGACATTACTGATGACATCACTGATGACATCATCCAGTGACTGAGTATTTCTGAAAAGTTTAAGACTGTTATCTATATATACACGCCAATGCGTATTCGAAGAATGAGTGTGTGTATGATTGTCTGTATGGATGATTTTGTGGGTGGGTGTCTGACTGTCTGAGTGATTCAACGTGTCTTAGTGAATGCATGGGTGAATGATTAATCTGTGTGAATGTCTGTATCAGTCTGTCAGTTGGTGTGTACGTGGGTGCATGGGTTAGTGACTAGCTACACAAGTGTCTATATGGCTTATTGATTGGTTTTCTGAGTACCTGTATGGATGCTTGAGTGTCTGTGTGGGTGGGTGTGGGTATATCTCCCTGCATGGATGTGTGAGTGGGTGATTTAGTGGGTGTATGGGTTCATGAGTGTGTCTGCGAGGGGCTGTATGGGTGAGTGAGTGTGCATATGGCTGTGTCGGTGAGTGAATGGATGTCTCAGAGGTTTATGTGTGAGTAACTACATATGTGAAAGGCAGTATATGTGAGTGTAGGAGTATATAAATGATTATATGTGAGAGTGAGATATTGTTTGATTGGCTGTATGGATGAGTGTGTGCTTGTGTCTGCGATTGTATAAGAGAGTAAGTATGTGTTAGTATATGTATAAACAAGTGAGGTGGTGTGTGTATAACTGTGTAGGTGAGTAAATGGGAGTGTGATTGATTCTTTGCATGACTGACTAGCTGTGTGTGTAACTCTATAGGGTTGGTGGCTGTGTGTGAGTGTATGTATGGGTGTTTGAGTGCATATGATAGTGGCTGTATTGATGAGTGACTGCATGTATGAGTGACTGCATGGATGACGGAGTGGAAGTGTGTGTAGATCTAGGAATCAGTGAGTGGGTATTTAGCAACTGGTATTGATGTGTGTGTATATATATGTGTATATGTATATATATATATATATATATATATATATATATATATATATATATATATATATATATATATATATATATATATTCACTGAAGAAACCATAGGTTTCAGGGGCGTTATAGTTAGCTGGACTTTTCACTCATACAAAACCATTGAAATTCCCCCGTTATAGTTAGTTCAGTGATTTCATTTGAGATGTCATCAGTGATGTCATGAATGATGTCACTGACCATGTCATGAGTGATGTAATATGTGACGTCATCAGCAGTGCATTGCGGGCGCACGAGTTATAGTTAGCTGAACTAAGTCTAAAGGAGGAATTTCAATGGTTTTGTACGAGTGAAAAGTCCAGCTAACTATAACGCCCCTGAAACCTATGGTTTCTTCAGTGAATTTCTAAGGTTTTTTAAATGCTAATTCCTAACTATAACGTGCCTGAAACCTATGGTTTTTTTTCATTGAATTTCAAAGGTTTTTTAAATGCTAATTTCTAACTATGCCTACAGAGATAGGACATGTGAAGAAAGAAGAAAAAAACGCACAGAAAGAAAAAAAAGAAATGGAGAAAGAAGCAACAGAAGTCCTCAAAGATGAAGAAAAGTGCAGGAAGAAGGATAACGTGCAGAAAGAACAAACAGAAGAGCAGAAAAAAGCCTTGTTGCAAAATCATCCTGTACCCTCAACTTTTTCAGACGGATACTGGTGATAACTGAGTCTGACTAACCAGTCCTAGAGCCAGTGCGATGTTAAAAGACACTCAGAAGACAGTGAAAACACCTACATACACTAGGGAACACTATGCGTTGGGGTCTCCCTGTGACTAGCATGACCTCCTCTGTAAGCCCCTAGTATATAATAGGGCAGGGGATTAAAACTACCTGTTAAAACGTGCCACAGGTCGGGTTTGCACATGCACCTCAGGCCTTGTCCCCTCCCTTCCCCACTGTGTAAATACGCCCTGTGGCCGTTTTAAGTTGGGAGATTAAGTCCTGAGGGTCCCTAGGGTCCAACTAGCCCACTAGGTACCTCCAGTAAGCGCCACAGAGCTGAGTTGCAGAGAGGTGTAAAAAGTGGTACGGCCTGGACCACCTCTCTACAACGCAGCTCAGTGGCGCTTACTCAAAGCACCTGGTGGGCAAGTTAGCCCCCAGGGGCCCTCAGGATTGAAGGGGAATTATTTCCCCAACTTAAAACGCGCCATAGGGCGTGTTTACACACGTCACCTCAGGCCCCGTCACCTCCCTTCCCCACTGTGTTAACACGCCCTGTGGCCGTTTTAAGTTGGGAGATTAAGTCCCCTTGAATCCTGAGGGTCCCTAGGGGCAAAATAGCCCACTAGGTACGTCCAGTAAGCGCCATTGCAGAGAGGTATAAAAAGGGGCACGGCCTACACCACCTCTCTGCAACGCAGAGCAGTGGCGCTTACTGAAAGCACCTGGTGGGCTAGTTGGCCCCCAGGGTCCCTCAGGATTGAAAGGGAATTATTTCCCCAACTTAAAATGCGCCACAGGGCGTGTTTGCACGCGTCACCTCAGGCCCCGTCAACCCCCTTCACCACTGTGTAAACGCGCCCTGTGGCCGTTCTAAATTGAGAGATTAAGTCCCCTTGAATCCTAAGGGTCCCTAGAGTCAAACCAGCCCACTAGGTACCTCCAGTAAGCGCCACTGAGCTGCGTTGCAAAGAGGTGTAAAAAGGGGCGTGGCCTCAGAATACCTGTCTGCAACGCAGCTCCCTGGTGCATACTGGAGATACCTGTTGGGCTAGTTGGCCCTCAGGGACCCTCAGTTTTGAAGGGGAATTAATTCCCCAACTTACAATTGGCCAGGGGGCGTGTTTGCAGAGTGCTGCAAGGAGGGGGGCGTGGCCTCCGGCGCGATGCCGGTCTTTTATTTATTTGAGTTTTTTAAGAAGGAGGGCTGTGTGGCCCCCCTTCTTTTTCCAATTTATTGGCCCTGGGGACCCCATCCCCCAGGGCCTGCAACCTAATTTTTTTTCTTGAAAAAAATTAATTTGGAAGTGGACCGCATGGCCCCCCTCCCAAGGCCTTAATCGGCCTTGGGGACCCCAACCCCCGAGTCATGGCCTTTTTTTTTTTTAATTCTTTAGGAGGGGGGCTGCGTTGCCCCCCTCCTCAGGCCCCTTATGGCCCCGGGGACCCCATCCCCGGGCCGTCCTTTGTTTTTAAATATTTAAAATATATATATGTTTATAGAAACACATGCTGGACAAACCGTATGTACCTATCACCATGACGATTTGCGTGATATTCATTAAAAGGCGACTATGCATACAATGAATCAACGTGGAATGTATTTACACCGCTAGTGAAGCTCTGACGTGTCTGACGCCCTACCGTGCCTAATCCCGGCGCCCCCGCCGGTGGGTGCTCTCCAAGTAGACACCCTTGTCGTTTATTTATACAAACATGGGTAGCTATTGACGGGCACAATTAATACACACGCACACCAAGCCATTCAAAGGGGATTTGACAAAAATTCGACCAAACTATGCAAGAAACCCCCCTCACACTAATAAAACACACATCCATCGCCGGATGTGTAATACTTTTTATTTTGCTCTCTGGAAAGGAGACAAACCTCACTTGAGAGTCACAGCGTGCTCCTGGCTGAGCCCAATGCTGTGCTACACCCACCAGTGCCCGCCGAGTGCCACACACCACTGTGTTGTATTCCACCAGCTAGTGCGTATGCTATGACACTCTCTAGCCCATGTGCACTGTAACACCACCCCATGAATATGTCATGCCACACTTGCCTTCGCACAGGTTATATTGCCCCATCTAACGTGCCTTCCTCGATTCCTATGTTATAACGCACAGCGCTATGCCATACATATTACAATCTGGGATCCATATCTTTGTCATAGTGCATATGCAACGTTAAACTCCCCAGCACATATTTTATATTACAACTTTAGAGACTAGTTAGGTTACACAACACTGCCCTGTGTATATTACACTCCAAGGCGCATATCACATAGCACGCGCTAGTGCCTGTGCTATCTCGCGCTCTCCAATGAATCTGTCATTGCGCACAATGTATTGCATATTATATTTCACGCCCGGTTCATCTTATATCACACTTTTTGGTGCATAGTTTATACCATATACTATATCTAGTTTTCATTTTCAATCGTGCTCTCAGGACTATGTTCTATATAACACTGCGTCCACCTACCCTTTTCACGGGCATTACATTTTGCGATGGGGGTGGAGGGTCAAGGGGTGTTTCTGCCAAGTGAACCTGGAGTCACAGTCACAAACGTCCTCTTCTTCCTGAATAAAAGTGAGATTATGCTGCATACTTGTTCATATTTTAAGTAGTTTTCACAGACACACATTTTAAAAACAATAAAGTTCCTAATACCCACCTTCTCTGAACAGTTAGTTTGCTGCCCCATCCACCTCCTCCCTATCCTCTGTTGTCTGAATCCATGAACTAGCCTCCTCCCTCCTGCCAAGCATGGTCTCATGTGCTGCCACTGCCCTCCATTTAGCATGATGTACCAGTCCACTCCTCCTGCCCTCCATTTCCCAATTCTATGGCCCATCATTGACTTCCTGCTTAGCCTCTGTGCTTAGCTTGCTGCCCCTATTCTCCTTCCCCCTGCCCTCCGATGTCTTTGTGCATGCCCCTGTTCCATCCTTTTTGCCCACCATGTTCCATGGACCTGCCACTCCTATCTACTCTGAGTGTTCTGTTGAGCTGCCACTCCCCTCCCATCTGCCTAGCATTGTCAGATGACTGTAACCTGTCCCTGCCACCTCTACCCTGCCTGTCCACATGCCATGCCCCTATCCCCTTCCTCCTGTCCTCCATGGTCCATTTTACTGCCACACCCTTCTGCCCTCCCTGGTCTGTTTTGCTGCAACTGCTCCTCCTGCCTGCCCCGCGCGGTACGTTGTGAGGCTCCTTCCCCTGAACTCTCTTGTCTGTGCCCAGGTCCTGACCCTCCCTTCTATCCTCCATGGTCCTTTGTGCATGCCCCTGCACCCTACTTCTTGCCCATCTAAGCCATTGTGCTGCCACTAACCCTCCCGCTTGCCATGCATGGTCTTCTGTGCTGCCATGACCCCTCCCACCTTCCCTGTGTGGTCAGCTAGCTGCCCCTGACCCCCTCCCACCTTCCCTCCATGGTCTGTGTGTATGCATTCATAGTCTCACTGTTGCTCTCCATGGTGTGTCTTGTTTCTAGTGCCCATCCTGCCTGACCTCCATGGTCATCTTGCTGCTCCTGCCCTGCCCCCTTGCCCCCAGCCCTCTGTTTCCATGTGCAGACTCCTAGTCCCTCCCTCCAGGCTTGTCTGTTCCATTGTAATGCCCCTGATCCGTCCCTCCTGCCCGTTATGGTCTGTTATGCTGCAGCTTTCTCTCCTGTCTGTCCATTATGGTCAACTAGCTACCATTGCCTCTTTCCCCTCTGTTCTCTGTTGTCCATGTACATGGTCCTGTCCCCTCCCTATTGCTTTCTATGGATTGTTGTGCTGCACTCCCGTCCCGCATGCCCTGTGTGGTGTATTGTGCTGCTGCAAACCTTGATGCCTGCCCTGTAGGGTCAGTTTGGTGCACCTCTCCATGTCCCTCCTGTCCTTTGTTATCCGAGTCCATGTCCCTACCCCAATTCCTCCTGCCTACCATGATCCAATGTACCATACGTGCGAACATTTTGAACTTGGTAAGAGGGAGATTTTGAAAAAAAACTGGGCTATTGATTTTCCCCTTATAGTTACATTGAAAAAGAGGAGATTGTAGACAGGAGACAGATCAAATAAAGCCCATTTGAGCTTAAAACGGGTCTGTTGGCATGTATGGTTGTACTACCACTGCCTCTTCCTTCTGCCCACAATGGTCTATTATATTGCCACAGCCTCTCTTGCCAGTCCTGTATTGTTGGTTTGTTGCCCCTGCCCCCCTTTCCACTGCCCTCCATAGTCTGTTGTGCTGCCACTGCCCTTCCTGCCTGCCCAGTGTGGTCACATTGTTGCCTCTGCACTCTCCTACCTGCCTTCAATTTTCAGAGTCCGTGCCCCTAGTCTCTGCCTCTCAACAGTATCCCAATGAACAACTAGATTGCTAACATTCTATATTTATTACAAAAGTGTGGAACGCCTGACGTCATCTTGATGTAATCAAAACTGTAATACCTAGAGCATTTCCTTTAGAAATTACATATATGAGAGGGTCTTATTTGCATCAAAATTATGGTTAGTGCTCTAAAAAACTAAAATGAGGACATGTTTTCTGAGTTTTCAAATAGCGAGAAAGAACTTTTAAATTATTTGTAATCTTTATTTTTTTTATCCAGTTGACCACTTGATTAAATGTTGCACTTAAGGGAGAGGATGTGGTGTTACTTCCAGAGCTGCAGACTTTGCAACTGGGGAACCAGGTTGGAGTTTCTGCTTCAGCTCAACATTCTGTGATTCTGGTCAAATCACTTAATCTCCCCATGTCTACAGCCAAAATGAATTTGATCTTGTGTGATGTAACCAATGCTCATGTAAAGCACTCCAATACCTGACAAGTCTGCACTTTATAAAACTGCAAATACACAAAAAATAAGTGTTTTGCACACTTTTGTCATTGGGCTACATGTGGGCTACATCTCGGTGATATTTGTGCTGCATTTGGGCTCTTTTGTCTCTGGTGGCCATCTTGGGAAATGTATTTGTTATGAAGTTCCCTAATTTCCTCATTTACTGCAGTCTCCTCAGTAGGAAATGCTTTCAGTTTTTTACTTTGATTCTATCAAGAAGGTATTCAGATATGTCACACATTTTCCATAAATTCTGAATGTTAGCACTCTAGTTGCTCATTAGATAACTGTATTAAAGCTACTGCTCACCACGGAAGTCTGCTGCTGGTATTAAAAGTGCATGTTTCAGTCTGCATATCAGCATTTTTTTATGAAATAGAAGATTTGAGAAGTCACTCTAAATGTGCCCTAATTTTTCTTTCTTCAGCACTAATCATAATTTCTATTGCAAAATGAACCCCCTCATTGTGTTCCTTTTTAAATTAAATGTTTTCAGTGTTACCAGTTTATTCCAATCAAGATGGCTTCAGGTGTACCATACTTTTGTCATAAGTAAGACAGTAAGCGCTCTAGTTTTTCTTAAGAACACTCTGGGACATTCTGTCATTGGGCTATACTTGGGCTACATCTGGGTGATATTTGGGCTACATTTGGGCTCTTTTGTCTCTGGTGGCCATCTTGGGAGATTTATTTGTTATGAAGTTTCCTAATTTCCTCATTTACTGCAGTCTCCTCAGTAGGAAATACTTTCAGTTTTTTACTTTGGTTCCATCAAGAAGGCATTCAGATATGTCACACATTTGCCATAAATTCTGAATGTTAGCACTCTAATTGCTCATTAGATCACTGTAGTAAAGCTACTGCTCACCAGGGAAGTCTGCTGCTGGTATTGAAAGTGCATGTTTCAGTCTGCATGTCAGAATTTGTTAATGAAATAGAAGAGGATTTGAGAAGTCAAAATGTGCCCTAATTTTTCTTTCTGCAGCACTAATCATACTTTCTATGGCAAAATGAACCCCCTCATTTTGTTCCTTTTTAAATTAAATGTTTTAAGAGTTACCACTTTATTCCAATCAAGATGGCTTCAGGTGTGCAATATGTTTGCCGTAAGTAGGACTGTTAGCGCTCTAGTTGTTCTTTAGAACACTCTGGGAAGCTGCAGTAGAACACAAAGGAATCAACTGACAGTCTCTGCCCTTGTTGGATGTGCATGTTTTACTGAGAATGTCAGACTTCATTCTCACATGCCTAAGGAAGATAATGTGAACTTACAGAAAATATTCTCTCAGTTTAGCTTATAGATCACCTTCCAAACCTCTGTGGGAAAAGCATGAGAAAATAGTTTTCTCTCAAACATGATTCATGATATCACAGCAGAAGGCTTTTTCACATGGTAAAATCACCTTAGAACACACCACAGTTCCTAAAATGAGTATGATACCATCAACAAATGTTTTATAATGTAACTAAAGTCTTAAAACCTTCTATTAACTGCAATGCTTTTTAATTAGGTGCTATCATGTATATTGGTCCCAAGATGGCTGCCAACACTTCTTGGATGAAGCGCTGACAGCCAATCAGATCTCACGATGAGATGTGTGGTTAGGCTCCGCCCAGATATATCTATCTTTTTAACTCTAATTTTCTCAGGAACTACTGAACGGATTTACACCATTTAAGCAAAAGGCACGAGTCTGAACTGAGGACTACCTCTTTGCCAAATTTGGTGTAATTCCGTTCAGCAGTTTGGGCTGTAGCTGCGTCAACAGGTCCTATGGGAAAATGCATGGGGAAAATGCATTTTGGGACCCCCCTTTTTTCTCGGCCCCCGCTTGACGAATCACCGTGAAATTTTCAGGATAGAAGCGGACCGGAGCTGGCCAAAAGTTTCGAAAATTTCGCGAAGATTCGTCAATCGGCGCCAACGTTATTCCAAATAGAATGTTGTGGATTTCCTATGGAAAATAGGTCCTAACTATAACTACCTACCTACTGTCCCTATATATATATGAATAATAACTGTCCCACTTTCCAAATTTAAATGCAGACACACAGGTACAGACCACAACGTGCTGCTGATATCCAGTTTTCAGTGCAACTTTATTCCGTGCAACTTGACATGACGCGTTTCGGTCGTGTTTCCACGACCTTGATCACGTGACACGCTAAGATCTAATATTCCTTTAAATTGTCTCACATAGTACCCTCTTCCCTAATCAGCCAATGGCATTGGACAATGAAACTGAAAAACATACTACTGTGATCAAGAACAAGCATAATCATCAACAGGTAAAAGAAATACTTCTCCTATTGAACACATATATTGCAATAATATACATATGGTGTATAAACGTTCTCCATTTGCTAAAACAATATGGAATGTTCCTGATCATAAAAACATTGTGTACACCTACAGCTGACTACACGTGGGGCTGAGTGTGACTAAACAATAAAACAAATTATATACTACAGTGCAAGTGCATGAAATATTTTTAAAAGTGTATAGATCAGAGAGACGGGGAATGTCCCCTAATCTCCCGGCCGCTATTGAATTCATAGTTGGACCCAAAGGTACAATTTTAAATGTTCAAAAAATAAAAAGAGAAACTGTAGCGGGTTCAATTAGATGGACATTAATGTATTTGTGGATGATGCCTGAAGTTAAACACCAACAGCTGAGGAGGGCAAAGGCCTTACACTGCCAGAAATATTATATTACCCCCTGCACATGATAATAAGGTCTTTGGTCTGCTGCGACTGACTGAATAATTGGAAAGTTCCGAAAAAACCTCATCTGCAACTACTGCTTTAAACACATTCTAGATAGTATCTATCATCATAAAACTGAAAGTATCACTGTCAATAGTTGATATTAAAGTGCAAGTGCAATAAAATATCATAACATACATGATATAAATAGATACAAATCATTAAGAACAATGTATAAAACAAGTAACATGTGCAAGACGGAGTAAACCAGTCCAAATTAGTCCCACCTATGGGGCACTAGTATTATAAAGTGCAAATGTATTAGTGATTATCACTATTAGCAGCAGAAAAATTCCAAATATGAATCATTCGATACTGTATGTGCCAAGTAAGCATCGTAACCAAAGGCAATCATTAAATACCATCAGGAGAAAAATTAGCATGGAGTGGCAACATGTATACTTCAAATTTCATATAAAGTGCAAGTACTTAAGCAGCAATCAACATTAAAATCCCAAAGTTAATACTTATAGCATGTGCAAAGAATTGCAGGGAATTAGCAGCATAGACAAGGTAAAGGATATATATTTATAGATTACCCAACACATAGATAATAATAAGGATGATACCAGTCATTAAGGTATACTTCCAATAAAATGAAGTAAAATCACCGTGCTGCATCATAAAAACCAGCTAAAACTCCAGAGACAGAACCCAGTTCAAAGCCCCCCCCCCCAAAAAGGGGAAAATCAGGTTAAAAACAGAGCATGAACTGAAAAAACCATAGGTTTCAGGGATGTTATAGTTAATTGGACATTTCACTAATACAAAACCATAGAAATTCTGATGACATCACTGATGACATCTCAAATGACATCACTGATGACATCATCCACATGAAAATCTGATGCACCTCCTCACACCCTAATATAACCTGTGATACACCCCCTGTAAACTAGACTACTATTTTCGAAACCATCGACACACCAATACAAGTTACTACAAACACACTCACTAATTCCTAGGTCTATACACAAATCCACTCATTCACCCATACAACCATTCATACATGTAGTCACTGATCAATACAACACTATCATATGCACTCATACACCTATACAAACACTCAAACACCACCACTCATCCTAGTCAGTCATGCACTCATCCTAGTCAGTCATACAAGGAATCAATCATAGTTCCATATACTCACCAACACAGTTACACACACACCATCTCATTTATTCAGACAGATACTAACGCATACTTACTCTCTTATATAATCACTAATACAAGTATACACTCATCCATAGAGCCACTCCCACAATCACTGACTCTCACATATAGTCATTTATATACTCCAACTCTCACATACACTGCCTGTTACTTTTGTACTTACTTGGACATCTACCATTGAGACATTCAATCACTCAACAACACATCCATACACACCCTCACTCACCCATACAACTGTTTCCACATGCACTCTTAAAGTCATACACCCAGTCAATTAACCACTCACACATCTATGCACAGAGTCACTTCACCCCCATCCAAGCACACACACTCAGTCTCCCATACAATTACTCAGGCAACTAATCAATAACCCATATAGACACTTGTGGAGCTACTGACCAACTAATGCATCAGGTTATACAACAACAGACAGACTTATACAGATATTCACACAGTTTAGTCACTAACCCATGTATTCAGTAAGACACATTTAATCACTCACTTAAACAGCGAGTCACACACCTACTAAATCGTCCATCCAGACACTTATACATCCACTCATTCTTCAATACAGCTTGGAATATATATAACACATATTTAAATTTTGAAGATAAACACATTCACTGGATGATGTCATCAGTGATGTCATTTGAGATGTCATCAGTGATGTCATCAGTGATGTCACTGACCATGTCATGAATGATGTAATATGTGACGTCATCAGCAGTGTGTTGCAGGGGCGCTAGTTATAGTTAGCTCAACTAACTATAATGGCGTAATTTCTATGGTTTTGTATGAGTGAAATGTCCAACTAACTATAATGTCCCTGAAATCTATGGTTTTTTCATTGAATTTCAAAAGTTTTTAAATGCTAATTTGTAACTATAACGTCCCTGAAACCTATGTTTTTTTCAGTGAATTTCAAAGGTTTTTTAAATGCTAATTTGTAACTATAACGTCCCTGAAACCTATGTTTTTTTTAATGAATTCTAATATATGCCAAAGGCAGAAGTGGACTTGGTCAAACCAATTTTGTCTTCAGATTGAAAAATCTAGGAAGAATGTCAACAAAGCTGTCTCTGCATACCTCAGAGACCATAGAATGGGATCGATCTACAACAACAACATACGCTTTCATATGGCTGATATCTACAGAAGTGATGGAGTACACTTCACAGATCAGGGAAATCGAGTTTTTCTGAATAACCTGAAGCTGTGCATCCTCACTGATATGTAGCTCCAACTAATAAACACAAAGCCTCTTTTTAGAGCCGTCTTATATTCCCAATATCGGTTCACAGAGTGACAGCTGTGATCCGGCTACCACAGGGAGTCCTGCGGGCCGTCGAGCAGCTTCGCAGAGGGACACCTGCGGCCTGTGGGCTCGGCTCGCACACAGAAAGGTACGGGCCATCGGCTCCCAAACGCAAAGCTGTGAGCCGACGGACTGATAGTGTTTTATGGTTTTGGGCAGTGCAGTGCTCTTCGGGCAGTGTAGGGGGTCAAGCTGGGGGTATATTTAGGGTTTATAGCAGTGCAGTGGTGTTTCTGTAGTGTAGCGGATCATCCTGTGGTTACTTTTTTAGGGTTTAGGATGGTGCAGTGGTGTTTGGGTAGTGTACAGGGTTGTGCTAGGGATAGCCTTTTACGGTTTAGGGTAGTGCAGTGGTATTTGTGTAGTGTAGGAGATTGTGCTGGGGGTAGTGTCTTAGAGTTTACTGCAGTGCAGAGGTGTTTGGATAGTGTAGGAAACTGTGCTGGAAGTAGTGTTTTAGGATAGTGCAGTGCTATAGGAGTGAAGTGAGGGCTGCAATTTATATACGCACATTGCTAAATTAGCATAACTGCGTTAGATGTTAGAAAGCTATCTTGCCACTTTTGCTGCTTTTGCACACGACACTGCAGTTACATGTTATTATTTGAGAAATGCTTGCTCGCCTTTTCTTCACATGAGAACTGTCTGTTGTTCACATCCCTAGCCGTGAGCTGCGACATTGGTCTGAACATTGTGCAAAGAAACAGTCTGGGTCGCTAGACGGTGCATGTTTTTGGGTTTAGGTTGATCGGCCCACTATTTAGCCATAACACACACACAGCTGCAAATACCTGAGAGTCGAGCGCTTTTAATATTGCAGGCTGCATGCTTAACACATTCATTCGGAAGAAGAGCTTTCCCAGGAGCAGAGTACACCTGATCCTGTGATGTGATTCCACTAAGCTGATCTTTACGGTATGGGGTTCCCCATTCAAGCCTAGAGACCTTCTACTAGTCTAATAATATTAGTTTACTAGCAAAAGGAAGGTGGCTATATTCCACTGTCATTATATTATGATTTCTCCTTTCATTTTCTATGGTATTGTAACTATGCTGATGGTTTTGATTTTAATCATTTGTCTGCTTATGTTAGCCAAAGTACTGCATCTTAGGACACGAAGTTTATAAAATAAACTCTTTTAACTTTACCGTGTCTGTGTTTACTCTTGTTGTGGACTGATATGAGAATAATAACGAACAGGTATTTCTGATTCCCACCATTCCTGAGAATACACTAAGTCGCTTGTTCTGGGTTGTCTATACATTGGGACCGCCAAGATAAATACGGATAACGAATGGGACACTGATGCTGGTCGGATATGGGTTCTGGGTACTGAGGTGAGTTTTTGGTACACCGGAATTCACTGAGGTCCTGGTTTCCTGTGCATAGTTCTGTGCATGAGCAGAATCCCTGCAACATGGCGCACCTAACGTTTGGTCTATTGATTTGAAACGCCTTAGTAGTGCTTATATTAGTCCATGACTCCCTCACTCTTGATTCCGGATAATGGGAGTGACGGGTTTTGACCTACCTGTTACTCACCTGATAGGTTCTTTCAAAGCTTGATCATTAAAAAGGTTTCTTCTATTTCTGAACCCTTTTGCTACTGATTAAACTCGTTGTTGATCTTTTGTGTGTCCTTATGCGGTTGAAATTGCTGCACATAGCCGTACACCTCTACGACGTCATTTGACGACGTGCAGGTGCCGGACGATGGGATGGCCGCTATTTTTGTGGTGAGTGCTGATGGAACCCATCCTTATGAGTTGTTCTACTCTTGGGTGACACTGCCAGCAGTGAATGCGGATGATAAAACGTTTCACTCGTATACTCACACGCGGGTCCCAGCCAATTATACGCCATATCGGACTCTAGAGATCCCCCTTTCAGCCTAGCAGCACAGCATTTGGTTTAATGGCGCCCTTCCCCATACGGTTGAACAAGCTAGAATGGGCCCTTTGTCAATTCCAGGGGCCACATGGCCGGTGCTTGCCGGATTTACGCCTCACCCCCGCTATTTGACTATTGCGGTGGATGAGCTGCATACGCTCCATACAACCCTTATTTCAGTATATAGGGCTTTGGTGCAATACGTTTCACGTAATGTACAGGTGGGTCCTGCTGTTGCGGGACTACTGGCTGGTCACCCGGCGGTTGTTATTAGTCCCGTCATAGTTAATTCAGTGATGGGCAAGCGCCCCCAGAATAAGGATGATTTTCCTTATTGGCTTGCCGAGAAATTTGCCCAGCTGGAAGCAGTGTTTCCACACTCTACGGAGGTGGGGAAACACAGAATTCTCACCATTAGTTTGTCGAAAGACATTATCTCTGATGTGTTAGATTGTGACAACTGGAGAAAGATCTTTGCTGCGGTCTACTCAGAGTGCTTCGGCACTCCGTCTATGACCGTGTTGCCTTCCGTCATTAAACGTGTTCAAGATCAGCACGGACCGGAGGCGGCTGTAGAGTTGGGAATGAGGCTTGTCGGAGTATTCGATGTCGTTGCCCCCCTCGTCCTTGGTAATCTCAAGGGAGATGCTGTACAATTCCAAGTGGAACTTGATAAGCCCAAAGAGTTACCTAAACTTATTGCGGAAGCTTATAAAACTATTGGCCACAGTAGTTTGGGAGTTAAACCAACTGTAATAATTCCTGACTTGATACAACAAACTAAGGTGAGTTCGTCTAGTAAAGACGATCGTCCAGCTTTTCCAAAACAGAGTTGGAGAGCAAAGAAACAGGGAAAGCAGCACCAGAAACAAGAGTCTCGTCCTGCGTCTCCCGTACAGCAGACTAGCGAACGCACTTATGATTTGCGCAATCGTACTATTATTAAGTCGCCTGATAGATTTCAGGTTACTGAACAACGCTCTCCTCATTCTTCACAGGAAACATCGGCCTCACAGTCCGGTGACGGAGACCGTGGCAAAGGTCGGGGTGCACAACAAGGTCGTGAACAACCTCGTCAGGCTGACGGTAAAGGCAAGCAAGACGAGTTTGCACATCAACGTCCCCCGTTTCAGAAGAAGAAAGTTGCTGCACTGACAGCGAGGTATGCCACAGATAGTGAGAACGCAGCTTCGGAACCTGACATGGGCCCTAACGCTGCTCGACAGTGCGGCAGAGGTTACAGTAGTGTGGCAAGCACTGCGTCCATATCTGGAGGCGACAGCAACTGATACGTTCATTACTGTAGAAACTGCTGACACTAGAGTGGCTCCCCCTGACAGACTATATAACATAGTCCTCCTAATTGAAGGTGACATACAACGTACAATTCAAGGGATTTTTGGGGATAATCTGACCTCTTCTTATGACATTCTCCTAGCGGAGGCAGACTGGCCCCCAGCTTTCATTTTAGATGCTCCTAGAGGGGAGGAGGTAATCCTCCCGTCCTTTGCGCACACAGTGCCAAAGGACCAAGCTAAAAGGTTCGCTGAGGAGTTGGCTCTGGTGCTAGCACCGGCTTCGTATCATACTCAGGTGGGCTGGGATAAATTGTCCCCCAGCCATGAGATTCCATTGCGGTCTATGCCCCTGCCACTGCCCCAATATCCCATGCGTCGTGAAGCCAGACCTCACGTCGCGGCAATCCTTGAACAATTGGAATATCAAGGTGTTATTGAAACATGCGTGTCGCCAATGAATAATCCTTTATTCACTGTGACGAAGACTGATGGGTCGTACCGCCTGGTTTTGGATTACCGGCATTTAAACTCTCATTGCCGGATGTGCGCGGTACAAAATACTCACAGTTCGGCTCTCGTCGATAGTCTTGTGCGAAAAAGGTTTAAAACCACATTTGACATTTCCAATGGCTTTTACAGCCATAACCTGTCCTCTATTAGCAGTCAGTGGACAGCGTTTATTTCAGGCGGCAAACAAAAACAGTTTACAAGACTGGCCATGGGCTATAAAAACAGCCCTGGTGTCTTTGCCACACGTGTACTCTCTCTTTTAGAGAGCATAGATCCAGATCCGTACTCGTATGTCAATGATATCTATCTCACAGACGACGAGCTGTGGCCGCATCTGTGTCGCGTTGATCACCTTATAGTTATGTTCGCAGACTTCCGATACAAATTCAATTTTGCGAAGTCTCACATTGCAGAGTATACAGTGTTGTTCTTGGGCTACGAACTCAACAATGAAAGTCGAGGATTGGCTCCGCACTTCCTGGAGAAGTGCGCATCCCTGCGTGGTCCTACAACACTGAAAAAATTGCAGTCTTTGCTGGGCTTTCTGAATTTCGGTCGCACGTACATTCCTGATTATGCCCAGCGTATCAAGCCGCTTTATGCCTTGGTACAACCTACTTTTTCCAAATCGTGCTGGCTGCCGGAGCATTCAGCTATTTTGCAATTACTGCAAGCTAATGTTCTTGCTTCAAAATACTTACTGACACGTGATAACCGCACTAACCTGGTAATAAGAATTGTGCCAGGCGCAGTGGGTTTCACGTACTTAACGTTCAATGAGGGCGATACCGTCCCCATTGCCTACAAATCACACCTGTACACTTCTGCTGAAATTCGTTTTTCCTCTGTCGAGAAAGTTCTTACGGCAGTACAGATGGCGATTCTCAAAGAACGAGCGCTGTCGAAAGGAAAACGCATGTTGGTTGTCACACCATATCCTGCCCTTGAGGCAGTGACCAAAGCGAGTGTACCAAATTCTAAAGCTTTGCATCCTTGGTGGATACAATGGGCCACTGCCTTGACATCGCCCGACGTCACCTATATCATTGACGCCTCATTACAGACTCAGGAGTACTTACAGTATGAATTTGTTCATCCGGCTCCTCTGTCTTTGCGCCCGCTCGAAGATTACCATTGTGTCATTTACACTGACGGTTCTGCGCAACCGGCGACTGTATCAAAGCATGCCTATTCAGAAGCCTGCACAATTGCGGTGGGTACTTTCGTAAATGGTGAATTCCAATCTGATGTCGTGCATATGCAGTGATTGGGTGATTGTACCGCACAGTTGGCAGAGCTCCGTGCTCTGGTGCTTGCACTGGAGTATGCTGATCCTCGGGTCACTACTCTTATAGTAAGTGACTCGTTCTATTGTGTTCAATCTTACAACGACAATCTATATTTTTGGTCTCAAAATGAATACCGTGATTCCAAAGGTAGCACAATTAAGCATAACATGCTTTGGGTTTGAGTGGCAGAACTTAAAGAACATCTGCCTCTTGTGAATGTTATTCACACTCTCGGTCACCAACGACTTGGTGTCCACGCTGTCGGCAACAGCAGCTCACGAAGGCCTGGTCTCTGCCCCCGCCGGTGTTGCAACTACTGTTTTGCTGTTACAACACCATTACTGGTGGTGCGGTTTATATAAACAAGCTCGCGCTTATGTTCTTGATTGTGACATTTGCCAGCAGATTTAACCTTCAACTGCTGCGCGCCCACCACAAACTCAGTTGAACATATCTAATAAACCACTAGGGTGTGTTTATTTAGATCACTGCGGTCCTTTCACCTCTGATACTGCGTACAAGTTCATCTTGGTTGCAGTGGATTCGTGCACACGTTTTCTGGGGGTATGGCCACAAAGGAGTGCTGATGCCCGTACTGTCATCAGGGATTTGCGTGTCTTTGTGGGAAGTTTTGCGTGTGGTACCTTTCATTCTGATCAGGGCCCTGTGTTTGCCTCTAAGGCGTACAAAGAAGCCATGAGAAATTCGGGGGTCCAAGTCAAATTTTCGTCTCACTAGTGACCTGAGGGTAATAGTGTGGTGGAGCGAATGAACGGTGACTTAAAGCAATCTTTGACAGCTAGGGTTTTAGGCACTGGCCGGAACTGGCTAGCCCATCTGTATAACGTCCAACGTGCACTTAATAATCTCCCTAGAAGGTCCCTGGGTGGGCGGACCCCATACATGATGCTCTTTGGCATACGAATGTTTGTCCTGGACCTTGATGGTCTAGACATGGCGGCTGCAGCCGCACCCTTTGACGTAGATGATCTCTGTGCTGTATTGCAGACTCTACAAGAAGCCAGAGACGGTGTATGTTTTTGGTTTTATGTATTATGGTTTCTCCTTTCTTTTTCTATGGTATTGTAACTATGCTGATGGTTTTGATTTTAATCATTTGTCTGCTTATGTTAGCCAAAGTACTGCATCTTAGGACACGAGGTTTATAAAATAAACTCTTTTAACTTTACCGTGTCTTTGTTTACTCTTGTTGTGGACTGATATGAGAATAATAACGAACAGGTATTTCTGATTCACACCATTCCTGAGAATACACTAAGTCGCTTGTTCTGGGTTGTCTATACATTGGGACCGCCGAGATAAATACGGAAAACGAATGGGACATTGATACTGGTCGGATAGGGGTTCTAGGTACTGAGGTGAGTTTTTGATACACCGCAATTCACTGAGGTCCTGGTTTCCTGTGCATAGTTCTGTGCATGAGCAGAATCCCTGCAACAGGAGGTCGTGCTGGGAGTAGTTTTAGTGTTTAGGGTAGTGCAGTGCTGTTTCTGTAGTGTAGGGGATTGTCCTGTGGTTACTGTTTTAGGGTTTAAGATGGTGCAGTGGTGTTTGGGTAGTGTACAGGGTTGTGCTGGGGATAACTTCTTATGGTTTAGGGTAGTGCAGTGGTGTTTTTGTAGTGTAGGAGATCATGATGGGGTAGTGTTTTCGAGTTTACAGCAGTGCAGAGGTGTTTGGGTAGTGTAGGAGGTCGTGCTGGAAGTAGTGTTTTAGGATAGTGCAGTGGTATAGGAGGTTATGTGCTGGGAGTAGTTTTAGTGTTTGGGTAGTGTAGGGGGTCATGCCAACGGACTGACTCACAGAGCTCCGAGCCGAAGGACTGGCTTCAAAAGGCAAAGCCGCAACCTGGTGATGTCAGTAGAGGTAGCGTGAAAGGGGTATCTCACACAGACACCAATGCCAGTGTTGCCTCGCAGAGGTAAAACTACAGACCCAGTGCTTCTACACGGAGAGATACGAGTTGATGGACTAAGTCACAAAATGCCTGCCAACACTTCCTAGTTTCAACCGTTCACAGCCAATGAGCAGCAAGCTCGTGCTCGTAACCCCTCAGCCAATCAGATGTCAGAATTCTCAAATATCGATATCTGTAAAATGTGTTATTTCTCAAAAACTTTTGAACGGATTTACACAATTTTAACAAAAGCGCGCTTTCTGGACCACAACCTTTCTCCCTGCCAAATTTGGCGTAATTCTGTTCAACAGTTTGACCTCTAGCCTTGTCTAAAGATTCCTATGGAAAATGCATAGAGAAAACACCATTTGGGACTCCCCTTTTTTCTCAGCCCCACCTTGACCAATCACCCCCAAACTTTCAATATAGGAGCTGATTGAAAAAAAGAAACATTTTGAAAAATTTCTAAAAGATTTGTCAAACGACGCCAAAGTTATAAGTACATGGAGGGCTCCAGGAGAGGGGCCCTGCAACCCCCCTCCCAACATGAGTGAAGCCCCGAGACTGCGGGGATTCGAGCCGGCCCCCGCAGCCCCAGCAAGCTCCCGCTATTATTTTTTTTTAAATGCCCCCGGGACCTAGCCCACCCTGGGGTCTCATTAAAATAAAACATGGGAACCCGTGACCCCAGCACAAATTGCGCCGATTTTTTAATTTTTTTTAATGTTTTTTTTGGGCCCTGGGGGTCCTTCTGGGGTCCCCTGAGCAGGACTAGGGGGTCGGGTGTTTCTACCCTGCCTGCTTCTCTTGTTTTATACCTTTGTTTCTCTGTTTTCTAGTGACTCGCTTCTACCGAGTCACAAGATGGCTGCCAACACTTCCTGGTTTGGACAGCCAATCACAGTGAAGCTCATGCACGGGACTTAGGCTAAGCCCACATATAGAAACTTTTATTTTTCTCATTTCTCAGCAACTACTGAATGGATTTACCCATTTCTGATCCAAGCACTACCTTTTTGCCAAATTTGGGGTAATTCCGTTCAGTAGTTTCGGCTCTAGCCTTGCACAAAGTTTCCTATGGGAAATTGATTTTTTGACTCTTACTCTTTGAATTTCTTAAAAACTACTGAGCGGATTTACACCATTTAAAATAAAGCTCACTTTCTGAACCAAGCTCTACCTTTCTGCCAAATTTCAGGTAATTCCGTTGAGCAGTTTGGGCTGTTGCTCGTCGCAGAATTTCCTATGGTAAGTAACATGGGGAATATGCGTTTTGGGACCCCCCCTTTTTTCTCAGCCCCAGCTTGACGAATCACACCCAAACTTTCAAAAACCTTACAAATTCACTTAAAAAAACCATAGGTTTCACACACGTTATAGTTAGGTGGACATTTCACTCGTAAAAAACCAATTAAATTCCCCCGTTATAGTTAGTTCAGATAACTATAACTCGCGCGACCGCCACTCTATCAAAAGGATGATGTCATCAGTGATGTCATGAGTGATGCCACTGACCATGTCATGAGTGATGTAATATGTGACGTCATGAGCAGTGGATTGCGGGCGCGCGAGTTATAGTAATCTGAACTAACTATAACAGGGGAATTTCATTAGTTTTTTACGAGTGAAATGTCCACCTAACTATAACATGTGTGAAACCTATGGTTTTTTAAGTGAATATATATATATTCTGAGAACGACTGTACCTACAGAGAAGAAACAGACTCCAGCGCGCTCGGGATAGAAGTTTTATTTCTGACCACGCATAACCAGGTAACGCATTTCGACCGTGCAGGCGGTCTTTTTCAAACCTATTCCAAGAACAAAAAGTCACTGCCGCCACACCACACGTCCTAAGTGCTAATCTCCAGCAGTGGTGAGCCGCTATACAGACATCTACATTGGCAAATGAATTGATTTAAGCCACAAAATGAGAGCACTCACGGAAATTGTTAGCAAAGTGCCTTTAATGTGCAAGTCTCCACACACTGACAGACGCGTCTCCGCACTATGCCTTTATCTATGGCATATATAGATAAAGGCGTAGTGCTGAAATGCGTCTGTCAGTGCGAGGAGGCTTGCACATTAAATGCACTTTGCTACCAATTTACTTGAGTGCTCTTGTTTTGTGGCTGAAATAAATTCCTTTACCATTGTTGATGTATATATATTCACTTAAAAAACCATAGGTTTCACACATGTTATAGTTAGGTGGATATTTCACTCGTAAAAAACCAATGAAATTCCCCCGTTATAGTTACTTCAGATAACTATAACTCGCGCGCCCGCAATCCTCTGCTCATGACGTCACATATTACATCACTCATGACATGGTCAGTGGCATCACTCTTGACATCACTGATGACATCATCCTTGTGATAGAGTGGCGGTCGCGCGAGTTATAGTTATCTGAAGTAACTATAACGGGGGAATTTCATTGGTTTTTTATGAGTGAAATATCCACCTAACTATAACATGTGTGAAACCTATGGTTTTTTAAGTGAATTTGCAAGGTTTTTTAAATGCTAATTCCTAACTATAACGTGTGTGAAACCTATGTTTTTTTCAGTAAATTTGTATGGTTTTTGAAATGCTAAGTTATGTATGTATTATTATTTTTTTATATATTTATTTTTCAATAAAGTACGTATAAAATTTTTTAAATTTTTTTATGGTTTCTCACCGTGCGCGCACGGTGCGCGCACCCCCGCGATTAAAAAAAATAAAATATTTCAAGGTTTTTTTCTGCCTTCGGGGTCCTTCAGGGACCCCCTGACAAAGGCTAGGGGGTCAGGAACTCTCTACCCTGCCCCCTTTTCATGTTTGCCACCTTCCTTTTCCACTCTCGCACTGAAAACAAACAAAATGGCGGCCAACTCTTCCTGATTTCAACCGATTCGAACGTTGACTGACATGTAACAACCAATCAGAATTACGCTTGCGCACGTTAGGGTGCGCTCACGGTGTGCGGCTCTAGATATGTATGTGCTTTTTACTGCAATTTTCTCAGGAACTACTGAACAGATTGACTCCATATATGCAAAAGGCACATCCCTGACCTGAGGACTACCTCTCTGCCAAATTTCAAGTAATTCTGTTCAGCCGTTCGGGCTGTACCTTCGACTAAAGGTCCTATGGGAAAATGCATGGGGAAAACGAGTTTTGGGAACCCCCTTTTTTCTCAGCCCCTGCTTGACGAATCCCCCAGAGACTTTCAGGGTAGGAGCTGAGCGGAGCGCCCCATTAGTTTTGAAAATTTCGCGAAGATTCGTCAACCGGCGCCAAAGTTATTCAAAATAGAATTTTGAGATTTCCTATGGAAACACGGTCCTAACTATAACTATCTACTGGCGACCGCCAGTAGATAATATATATATATATATATTTATATTACCGAAACGCGTCATGTCAAGTTGCACGGAATAAAGTTGCACTGAAAACTGGATATCAGCAGCACGTTGTGGTCTGTACCTGTGTGTCTCCATTTAAATTTGGAAAGTGGGACAGTGATTATTCATATATATATATATAGGTACAGTAGGTAGGTAGTTATAGTTAGGACCAACATTCTATTTGGAATAACTTTGGCGCCGGTTGACGAATCTTCGCAAAATATTCCAAACCTTTGGCCAGCTCCGGTCCGCTCCTATCCTGGAAGTTTCACGGTGATTCGTCAAGTGGGGGCCGGTAGAACTGAGGCACAAGAAACCCTCCAAAAAAGTTGTAACACGCGAAAAGGGGGCAGGGTAGAAACACCCTGACCCCCTAGGCCTGCTCAGGGGGTACCACAAGGACCCCCAAGGCCACCCCAAATTTTTTTTTGAAACGGGAGGATGTGCGCTGGAAGCGCGCATCCTGCCAATAAAAAAAACAACAAAAAAAACATTCAGCGCGGGCTCCCGCGCTAAATATGCTAATTTGCCCCCGGGGCTCCCAGCCAGGGGGACCACCACCCACCGGGTCTTCAAAACATTTGGTGTGGGGGGCTCTCAGATCCCCCCAGCCCCAGGGACCGCCACCCCCAGGGCAACTTCAAAATGTGGGAAGGGGGCTGCGTGGTCCCCCTCCTGGAGCCTTGTATTGGCCCTGGGGACCACCAACCCCCAGGGCCGGCTCCTGCAGTGTCCCGTGGTGCCCACCCCTGGGACACTGTAGTTTGCAATGACAGGGCAGGAGCCTCGCGGCTCCCGCCCTGTCATTGCAAACTGCTTTGCTTCATTGAAGTGAGAGCAGGGAAACCTGCGCTCGCTTCAATGAAGCAAAGCAGATTGCTTTTCCACATGGGTAGCAGCATGTTAGCTGCTCCCCATGTGGAAAAGCAATGCTGGCTCCCGCAGGATGTGGGGAGCTGGCTGGGACCGTGTGGGGATTGGGGACCCCCCCACAGCCCACAACGAAGAGAGCCAGCCCCGGAGGATGGGGTCCACGGGGCAAGTAGTAGCCCGGGAGGGGGGCCACGCGGCCCCCCTCCTAACATTTTTTTAAAAAAATGCACACAAAAAACGGCCCCGGGGGATGTGGTCCCCGGGGCCTAAGTGGCGACAGGAGGGGGGCAAGGCAGCCCCCCCTCCAAAATATATTTTTTTTTTAAAAAGGGCCATGCCCCGGGGGATGGTGTCCCCGGGTCAAATTACGGCCTCAGGAGGTGGGCCACGTGGCCCCCTTCCTGATTTTAAAAAAAAACTAATTGGGGGCAGGCCTTTGGGGATGAGGTCCCCAGGGCCAATAAATTACAAAAAGAAGGGGGGCTGCGCAGCCCCCCTTCTAAAAAATTTTTTTTTTAAACAACGGGATCAGGCCGGAGGCCAGGCACCCCTCTTGCGCCACTTTGCAAATGCGCCCCCTGGCGCATTTGCAGAGTGGGAACTAATTCCCCTTGAATACTGGGGGCCAACTAGCCCACCAGGAACCTCCAGTATGTGCCAGGGGGCTGTGTTGAAGAGAGGTGTCATGAGGCCACGCCCCTTTTTACACCTCTCTGCAACGCAGCTTCGTGGTACTTACTGGAGGTACCTGGTGGGCTAGTTGGCCACCAGGGGACCTCAGGATTCAAGGGGACTTAATCCCCCAACTTAAAACGCGCCACGGGGCGCGTTTGCACAGTGGTGAAGGTAGGGGGCAGGGCCTGAGGTGATATCTGTGCAAACACGCCCAGTGGCGCGTTTTAAGTTGGGGAATTCATTCCTCTTCAATCCAGAGGTCCCCTAGGGGCCAACTAGCCCACCAGGTACCTAAACTAAGCACCACGGAGCTACGTTGCAGTGTTGTCAAAAGGGGAGTGGCCTCTGAACACCTCTCTGCAACACAGCTCCCTGGCGCATACTGGAGGTACGTGGTGGGCTAGTTGGATGCCAGGGGACCTCAGGATTCAAGGGGACATAATCCCCCAACTTAAAACACGCCACGGGGCGCGTTTGCACAGTGGTGAGGGTAGGGGGTGGGGCCTGAGGTGATATGTGTCCAAACACGCCATGTGGTGCGTTTTAAGTTAGGGAATTAATTCCTCTTCAATCCAGAGGTCCACTAGGGGCCAACTAGCCCACCAGGTACCTCCAGTAAGTGCCACGAAGCTGCGTTGCAGAGTGTTGTAAAAAGGAGCGTAGCCTCTGAACACCTCTCTGCAACGCAGCTCCGTGGCGCATACTGGAGGTACCTGGTGGGATAGTTGGCCCTGAGGGGACCGCAGGATTGAAGAGGAATTGAGTCCCCAACTTAAAACACGCCACAGGGCGTGTTTGCACACGTCACCTCAGGTCCTGCCCCCTTCCTTCACCATTGTACAAATATTCCACTAAAATCAGCCGAACTACGTCACTGACCATGTCATGAGTGATGTAATATGTGACGTCATCAGCAGTGCATTGCGGGCGCGCGAGTTATAGTTAGCTGAACTAACTATAACGGGGGAATTTCAATGGTTTTGTACGAGTGAAAAGTCCAGCTAACTATAACGCCCCTGAAACCTATGGTTTTTTCAGTGAATTTCTAAGGTTTTTTAAATGCTAATTCCTAACTATAACATGCCTGAAACCTATGTTTTTTTCAGTGAATTTCAAAGGTTTTTTAAATGCTAATTTCTAACTATGCCTACAGAGATAGGACATGTGAAGAAAGAAGAAAAAACGCACAGAAAGAAAAAAAAGAAATGCAGAAAGAAGCAACAGAAGTCCTCAAAGACGAAGAAAAGTGCAGGAAGAAGGATAACATGCAGAAAGAACAAACAGAAGAGCAGAAAGAAGCATTGTTGTAAAATCATCCTGTACCCTCAACTTTTTCAGACGGATACTGGTGGTAACTGAGTCTGACTAAACAGTCCTAGAGCCAGTGCTATGTTAAAAGACACTCAGAATACAGTGAAAACACCTACATACACTAGGGAACACTATGCGTTGGGGTCCCCCTGTGGTCAGCATGACCTCCTCTGTAAGCCCCAAGTATATAATAGGGCAGGGGATTAAAACTACCTCTTAAAACGCGCCACAGGGCGTGTTTGCACACGTCACCTCAGGCCCCGTCCCCTCACTTCCCCACTGTGTAAACACGCCCTGTGGCAGTTTTAAGTTGGGAGATTAAGTCCCCTTGAATCCTGAGGGTCCCTAGGGTCCAACTAGACCACTAGGTACCTCTAGTAAGCGCCACAGAGCTGCATTGCAGAGAGATGTAAAAAGGGGCACGGCCTAGACCACCTCTCTGCAACGCAGCGGAGTAGTGCTTACTGGAAGCACCTGGTGGGCTAGTTGGCCCCCAGAGTCCCTCAGGATTGAAGTGGAATTATTTCCCCAACTTAAAATGCGCCACAGGGCTTGTTTGCACACGTTAACTCAGGCCCAGTCCCCTCCCTTCACCACTGTGTAAACACGCCCTGTGGCCGTATTTAGTTGGGAGATTAAGTTAATTTGAATCCTGAGGGTCCCTAGGGTCCAACTAGCCCACTAGGTACCTCCAGTATGCGCCACAGAGCTGCGTTGCAGAGAGGTGTAAAAAGTGGCACGGCCTGGACCACCTCTCTGCAACGCAGCTCAGTGGCACGTACTGGAAGCACCTGGTGGGCTAGTTAGCCCCCAGGGGCCCTCAGGGTTGAAGGGGAATTATTTCCACAACTTAAAATGCACCATAGGGCGTGTTTGCACACGTCACCTCAGGCCCCGTCCCCTTCCTTCCCCACTGTGTAAACATGCCCTGTGGCCGTTTTTTAAGTTGGGAGATTAAGTCCCCTTGAATCCTGAGGATCCCTAGGGGCAAAATAGCTCACTAGGTATGTCCAGTAAGCGCCATTGCAAAGTGGTGTAAAAAAGGGCACGGCCTGCACCACCTCTCTGCAACGCAGAGCAGTGGCACTTACTGGAAGCACCTGGTGGGCTAGTTGGCCCTCAGGGACCCTCAGTATTGAAGGGGAATTAATTCCCCAACTTACAACTGGCCAGGGGGCGCGTTTGCAGAGTGCTGCAAGGATGGGGCGTGGCCTCCAGCGCGATGCCGGTTTTTTATTTATTTTATTTTTTTAAGAAGGAGGGCTGTGTGGCCCCCCTTCTTTTTCTAATTTACTTGCCCTAGGGATCCCATCCCCCAGGGCCTGCACCCTATTTTTTGTTGTTGAAAAAAATACATTTTGCCCTCCCAAGGCCTTAATCGGCCCCGGGGACCCCAACCCCCGGGTCATGGCCTTTTTTTAATTTATATTCTTTAGGAGGGGGCTGCATTGCCCCCCTCCTCAGGCCACCTATGGCTCCGGGGAGCCCATCCCCCGGGGCCGGCCTTTGTTTTTTATTATTTTAAAAATATATATATTATAGAAACACCTAGGACATGCTGGACAAACCGTATGTACCTATCACCATGACGATTTGCGTGATATTCATTAAAAGGCGACTATGCATACAATGAATCCACTAGTGAAGCTCTGACGTGTCTGACGCCCTACCGTGCCTAATCCCTGCGCCCCCGCCGATGGGTACTCTCCAAGTAGACACCCTTGTTGTTTATTTATACAAACATGGGTAGCTATTGACGGGCACATTTAATACACATGCACACCAAGCCATTCAAAGGGGATTCAACAAAAATTCGACCAAACTATGCAAGAAACCCCCCTCACGCTAATAAAACACACATCCACTACCGGATGTGTAATTCTTTTTATTTTACTCTCTGAAAAGGAGATGAACCTCACTTGAGAGTCACAGCGTGCTCCTGGCTGAGCCCAATGCTGTGTTACACCCACCAGTGCCCGCCGATGGCCTCACACCTCTGTGTTGTATTCCACCAGCTAGTGCGTATGCTATGACACTCTCTAGCCCATGTGCACTGTAACACCACCCCGTGAATATGTCATGCCACACTTGCCTTCGCATGGGTTATATTGCCCCATCTAACGTGTCTTCCTCGATGTGTATGTTATAACGCACAGCGCTATGCCATACATATTACAATCTGGGATCCATATCTTTGTCACAGTGCATATGCAACGTTACACTCCCCAGCACATATTTTATATTACAACTTTAGAGACTAGTTATGTTACACAACACTGCCCTGTGCATATTACACTCCAAGGCGCATATCGCATAGCACCCGCTAGTGCCTGTGCTTTCTCGCTCTCTCCAATGAATCTGTCATTGCGCACAATGTATTGCATATTATATTTCATGCCCCGGTTCATCTTATATCACACTTTTTGGTGCATAGTTTATACCATATACTACATCTAGTTTTCATTTTCAATCGTGCTCTCAGGACTATGTTCTATATAACACTGCGTCCACCTACCCTTTTCATGGGCATTACATTTTGCGATGGGGTGGAGGGTCAGGGGGTGTTTCTGCCAAGTGAGCCCGGAGTCACAGTCACAAACGTCCTCTTCTTCCTGAATAAAAGTGAGATTATGCTGCATACTTGTTCATATTTTAAGTAGTTCACACAGACACACATTTTAAAAACAATAAAGTTCCTAATACCCACCTTCTCTGAACAGTTAGCTTGCTGCCCCATCCACCTCCTCCCTATCCTCTTTTGTCTGAATCCATGGACTAGCCTCCTCCCTCCTGCCATGCATGGTCTGATGTGCTGCCACTGCCCTCCATTTAGCATGATGTACCAGTCCACTCCTCCTGCCCTCCATTGCCCAATTCTATGGCCCATCATTGACCTCCTGCTTAGCCTCTGTGATTAGCTTGCTGCCCCTATTCTCCTCCCCCCTGCCCTCCAAAGTCTTTGTGCATGCCCCTGCTCCATCCTTTTTGACCACTATGTTCCATGGTCCTGCCACTCCTATCTACTCTGAGTGTTCTGTTGAGCTGCCACTCCCCTCCCACCTGCCTAGCATTGTCAGATGACTGTAACCTGTCCCTGCCACCTCCACCCTGCCTGTCCACATGCCATGCCCCTATACCCTTCCTCCTGTCCTTCATGGTCCATTTTACTGCCACACCCTTCTGCCCTCCCTGATCTGTTGTGCTGCAACTGCTCCTCCTGCCTGCCCCGCGCGGTCTGTTGTGAGGCCCCTTCCCCTGAACTCTCTTTTCTGTGCCCAGGTCCTGACCCTCCCTTCTATCCTCCATGGTCCTTTGTGCATGCCCCTGCACCCTCCTTCTTGCCCATCATAGCCATTGTGCTGCCACTAACCCTCCCGCTTGCCATGCATGGTCTTCTGTGCTGCCATGGCCCCTCCCACCTTCCCTGTGTGGTCAGCTAGCTGCCCCTGACCCCCTCCCACCTTCCCTCCATGGTCTGTGTGTATGCCACCATAGTCTCATTGTTGCTCTCCATGGTGTGTCTTGTTTCTAGTGCCCATCCTGCCTGACCTCCATGGTCATCTTGCTGCTCCTGCCCTGCCACCTTGCCCCCAGCCCTCTGTTTCCATGTGCAGACCCCCTATTCCCTCCCTCCTGGCTTGTCTGTTCCATTGTAATGCCCCTGATTCGTCCCTCCTGCGCTTTATGGTCTGTTATGCTGCAGCTTTCTCTCCTGTCTGTCCATTATGGTCAGCTAGCTACCATTGCCTCTTTCCCATCTGTTCTCTGTTGTCCATGTGCATGGTCCTGTCCCCTCCCTATTGCTTTCTATGGATTGTTGTGCTGCACTCCCATCCTGCATGCGCTGTGTGGTGTATTGTGCTGCTGCAAACCCTGATGCCTGCCCTGTAGGGTCAGTTTGGTGCACCTCTCCATGTCCCTCCTGTCCTCTGTTATCCGAGTCCATGTCCCTACCCCAATTCCTCCTGCCTACCATGATTCAATGTACCATACTTTCGAACATTTTGAACTTGGTAAGAGGGAGATTTTGAAAAAAAACTGGGGTATTGATTTTCCCCTTTGAGTTACATTTAAAAAGAGGAGATTGTAGACAGGAAACAGATCAAATAAAGCCCATTTGAGCTTAAAAACATTGGACGTTTCCTGGCTGAAACGGGTCTGTTGGCATGTATGGTTGTACTACCACTGCCTCTTCCTTCTGCCCACAATGGTCTATTATATTGCCACAGCCTCTCTTGCCAGTCCTGTATTGTTGGTTTGTTGCCCCTGCCCCCTTTCCACTGCCCTCCATAGTCTGTTGTGCTGCCACTGCCCTTCCTGCCTGCCCAGTGTGGTCAAATTGTTGCCTCTGCACTCTCCTACCTGCCTTCAATTTTCAGAGTCCGTGCCCCTGGCCTCTGCCTCTCAACAGTATCCCAATGAACAACTAGATTGCTAACATTCTATATTTATTACAAAAGTGTGGAACGCCTCACGTCATCTTGATGTAATCAAAACTGTAATACCTAGAGTATTTCCTTTAGAAATTACATATATGAGAGGGTCTTATTTGCATCAAAATTATGGTTAGTGCTCTAAAAAACTAACATGAGGACATACTTTCTGAGTTTTCAAATAGCGAGAAAGAACTTTTAAATTATTTGTAATCTTTATGTTTTTTTATCCAGTTGACCACTTGATTAAATGTTGCACCTTGGCGAGAGGATGTGGTGTTACTTCCAGAGCTGCAGACTTTGCAACTGGGGAACCAGGTTGGAGTTTCTGCTTCAGCTCAACATTCTGTGATTGTGGTCAAATCACTTAATCTCCCCATGTCTACAACCAAAATGAATTTGATCTTGTGTGATGTAACCAATGCTCATGTAAAGCATTCCAATACCTGACAAGTCTGCGCTATATAAAACTGCAAATACACAAAAAATAAGCGTTTTGCACACTTCTGTCATTGGGCTACATGTGGGCTACATCTGGGTGATATTTGTGCTGCATTTAGGCTCTTTTGTGTATGCTGGCCATCTTGGGAGATTTATTTGTTATGAAGTTTCCTAACTTCCTCATTTACTGCAGTCTCCTCAGTAGGAAATGCTTTCAGTTTTTTACTTTGATTCCATCAAGAAGGTATTCAGATATGACACACATTTGCCATAAATTCTGAATGTTAGCACTCTAGTTGCTCATTAGATCACTGTAGTAAAGCTACTGCTCACCACGGAAGTCTGCTGCTGGTATTAAAAGTGCATGTTTCAGTCTGTATATCAGAATTTTTTAATGAAATAGAAGAGGATTTGAGAAGTCACTCAAAATGTGCCCTAATTTTTCTTTCTTCAGCACTAATCATAATTTCTATGGCAAAATGAACCCCCTCATTGTGTTCCTTTTTAAATTAAATGTTTTAAGTGTTACCAGTTTATTCCAATCAAGATGGCTTCAGGTGTGCCATACTTTTGTCATAAGTAAGACAGTAAGCGCTCTAGTTGTTCTTAAGAACTCTCTGGGACATTCTGACATTAGGCTATACTTGGGCTACATCTGGGTGATATTTGGGCTACATTTGGGCTCTTTTGTCTCTGGTGGCCATCTTGGGAGATTTAGTTGTTATGAAGTTTCCTAATTTCCTCATTTACTGCAGTCTCCTCAGTGGGAATACTTTCAGTTTTTTATTTTGGTTCCATCAA
This sequence comes from Triturus cristatus, assembly GCF_964204655.1. Lineage (NCBI taxonomy): Eukaryota > Metazoa > Chordata > Amphibia > Caudata > Salamandridae > Triturus > Triturus cristatus. The sequence continues at coordinate 520,252,444 of NC_140588.1, forward strand.
GAAGGCATTCAGATGTGTAACACATTTGCCATAAATTCTGAATGTTAGAACTCTAGTTGCTCATTAGATCACTGTAGTAATGCTACTGCTCACCAGGGAAGTCTGCTGCTGGTATTCAAAGTGCATGTTTCAGTCTGGATGTCAGAATTTTTTTATGACATAGAAGAGGATTTGCGAAGTCAAAATGTGCCCTAATTTTTCTTTCTGCAGCACTAATCATAATTTCTATGGCAAAATGAATCCCCTCATTGTGTTCCTTTGTAAATTAAATGTTTTAAGTGTTACCACTTTATTCCATTCAAGATGGCTTCAGGTGTGCCATACTTTTGTCATAAGTAAGGCTGTTAGCGCTCTAGTTGTTCGTTAGAACACTTTGGGACATTCTGTAATTGGGCTATACTTGGGCAACATCTGGGTGATATTTGGGCTACATTTGGGCTCTTTTGTCTCTGGTGGCCATTTTGGGAGACTTATTTGTTATGATGTTTCCTAATTTTCTCATTTACTACAGTCTCTTCAGTAGGAAATACTTTCAGTTTTTTACTTTGATTCCATCAAGAAGGCATTCAGATGTGTCACAAATTTGCCATAAATTCAGAATGTTAGCACTCTAGTTGCTTATTAGATCACTGTAGTAAAGCTACTGCTCACCAGGGAAGTCTGCTGCTGGTATTGAAAGTGCATGTTTCAGTCTGCATGTCAGAATTTGTTAATGAAATAGAAGAGGATTGGAGAAGTCAAAATGTGCCCTAATTTTTCTTTCTGCAGCTCTAATCATACTTTCTATGGCAAAATGAACCCCCTCATTTTGTTCCTTTTTAAATTAAATGTTTTAAGAATTACCACTTTATTCCAACCAAGATGGCTTCAGGTGTGCCATACGTTTGTCATAAGTAGGACTGTTAGCGCTCTAGTTGTTCTTTAGAACGCTCTGGGAAGCTGCAGTAGAACACAAAGGAATCAACTGACAGTCTCTCCCCTTGTTGGATGTACATGTTTTACTGAGAATGTCAGACTTCATTCTCACATGACCGAGAAAGATAATGTGAATTTACAGAAAATATGCTCTCAGTTAGCTTATAGATCACCTTCCAAACCTCTGTGGGAAAAGCATGAGAAAATAGTTTTCTCTCAAACATGATTCATGAAATCACAGCAGAAGGCTTTTTCACATGGTAAAATCACCTTAGAACACACCACAATTCCTAAAATGAGTATGGTACCATCCACAAATGATTTAAAATGTAACTAAAGCCTTAAAACCTTCTATTAACTGCAATGCTTTTTAATGAGGTGCTATCATGTATATTGGTCCCAAGATGGCTGCCAACACTTCTTGGATGAAGTGCTGACAGCAAATCAGATCTCACGATGAGATGTGTGGTTAGGCTCCACCCAGATATATATGTGATTTTACTTTTGATTTTCTCAGGAACTACTAAATGGATTTACACCATTTAAGCAAAAGGCACATGCCTGACCTGAGGACTACCTCTTTGCCAAATTTCAAGTAATTCTGTTCAGCCGTTCGGGCTGTACCTTCGACTAAAGGGCCTATGGAAACATGCATGGGGAAAATGCATTTTGGGACCCCCCTTTATTCTCAGCCCCCGCTTGACGAATCACCCCGAGACTTTCAGGGTAGGAGCTGAGCGGAGCGCCCCATTAGTTTTGAGAATTTCACGAAGATAAGTCAACCGGCGCCAAAGTTATTCAAAATAGAATTTTCAGATTTCCTATGGGAACTCGGTCCTAACTATAACTATCTACTGGCGATCGCCAGTAGATAATATATATAGAGAGAGTGAGAGAGAGAGAGAGAGATAGATAGATATATTTTTTTATTTTACGATGACCTGGCAGCTACCATACTCAGCTATTAGATCTGCTCATGGCTCCTCTCTATTAAATTGTTTAGGAGTACCATATGGTATGGGCGGATCAGCTTTGGAATGAATAAACAGAATATGATTCAATGGTGAAATATGTTTCACCAGAATATGTTTCAGTGGTTATCTTAAAACGAGGTCTCTCACAGAGCAAAGTAGCAATATGTTGTTTCTTTTTTCAAAACATTGATTTCTTATAATGAAATCAAATATTTCGATTTTTTTAAAATAATGAATGTAGTGCTACTTTTGACTCTGATATACATAGGTCACCTTTGCGGAGCACCATTGCATTGCATTCTCATTACGTGTTCCACAGCATCAGGAACTATTTTGTGCTTTGCTCTCAAGGACTAAAAAAAAGATATTGGTCTGACAAGAAAATTCTTTTTCACTTATTGCATTTCCTTGTCAGAATGTTATTTGATTTTATTGTTCAAGACCAACACAGATGAGGGCCGGCTGCATTTTTTACACTGTATTGGTGTAAGAGAGTTTTTTTGTATTTTTGGGAATATGAGCTTGCAGGACATCATAAAAGTGATGACGAGATGCTCCTCCATTGTCAGAGGTCGTCTCTTCTAGCCCCTGCTAGCCCAGACCCTCTGCCTCTCTAATAATTGAAGCATTAGTTGTACATTTTCCTCCGCACCAGTGGTCAGAAAATTGAGGCTTCCGTTGCTATTGATATGCTTGCTTTAAAGTAAGTGGAAAGGCTTGTTTTTGATTTTGGTTCTTTACAGTCCAGGAATGTAAAACATATGCTCCGGGACCCCACAAATGGAGTGTCAAAATGAGGAGTAGAAAGGGGGTGAAGGCATGAGCAGAGGAGGTCGGAGTCTTGAGGAGCAAAGTTTGACACAAATTTATATATTTATTAAAAGCTCTGCCCCAAAGAAATAGGGAACAAGTAGAAATATGTCAGTAAACCTGTTCTGGATTACATAAGGCATCTGCGGCAGAGATCTTTGTGTACCCAGAAATATCCAGGCTGTAATAAGAGTAAGATATCTCTGGTGGTTAATACACTTTCCGGAGATATCTGTGTGCAGACAATAAAATAGCAGAGAGGGTTAATGCACCAATGAAAGCACACTTTGTAACATGCAGATAACTGTTATAATTGTATGTACATAGTGCGTTGGGTTATTAAACATGTTGCAGTGTTCCTAGTTTTACCTGCAGGTCATAAGTTAGCATTCCTTGTACTATAACACAGTGAGTTTTGTCCCTGCATCAAGAGCCTGTTTGTAAACTGCAAAAGCCATATTTGTTTTCCCAATCTTAGTGGCTTATTTACAAGCCTAGTGCGCAGCCGGATCTTCACTTTTCTTGACATTGTATCTGCGCACTGGGCTTACCCGTATCTATGAGGCCATGGAAAGCCACCCTGCCTGGCTTTTATTGGCCTCTTAGGTATGGTGTGAAGCAACGACGCGCAAGTCACTGCATTGCCTCATACTGCATAGGCATTTCATGGGAATTGCGGTGGGTGTTCTCACTCAACGCTAATGGTTTTTGACACATTCCCAGATTTACAACATAGCATAAATCTGGAACTGTGTGAAAAGCCTGTGCCTGCCCAGGGCAGCCACACCAGTTGTTTTTATGAAGTAAGGTGCCCCTTCCTGCACAAACACAACCCGATTTCAATGCAGGCACCCTTGCACTATGGTTTAAGGGTACCTGTGTTGATGCATCACAGCCCTTTGTGCGCCAGCACTGTGATAGAGGACAGGAATGTGCTGTAATATAGATACAATCAATACATCAATGAGATTATTCAATAAACATAAATATTCAAGAGCACAAAATTCTTAGACACGGGTATATCTTTTTTCAAAGGTACAACATTTTAAATGTGAACAGAATTAAACTACTCGGATAGAGACTACTGCCCTCCCAACATAGTCAACGGTGTGCACCGATTGGCACCTTTCTTAACATCCAAACTGGATAGTGGTTGCTGTTTTTCCAGCTTAGCTTATAAAACTAGAGGAGCCCATTTGCAAGGCCCTTTCTGTGTTTTAAAATTCTGACTCATCTGGCTTTATTAGAATACTGAACCAGATTGAAGGGACTTTTTAAACAATTGACTCCACGTCCTGAAGATGGTTTGACCGAAAAATCAGCCACAACAGACCGAAACGTCGACTGACACATCTACTTCCCTAGCATTTGTTGCCTTGTAAGAACTGCTCTCTGTTATTTCACATTAATTTCCTTTCTCATTCTCATTTGGAATAGATGTTTACACCTATAATTTGCAAGTTGTTTTTCATATCCTCTATCATGGTGTTTTGTTGACCTTGAATGTACCCTTCTTAATTCTGTTCACATTAAACATTGTGTACCTTTGAAAAAAGATATACCCATATCTAAGAATTTCATGCTATTGAATATTTATGTTTCTTGAATGACCTCATTGATGTATTGATTGTTCAATGGTTAGCTACCAATTGGGGCTTAACGCACAAATTATAATTTTGTGTATAAAATTTGACTAAGAGTAGCTAATGAAATCCCTTAAATGCACCTTTACCTATTATTTGTTTATCTGCCCAAGCCTCCAAAGGTGTATTGGGTTTGCCAATTTTCTATTATTGTTTTATAGATACGGCGCATTCCTGAGCCAACTTCACAGTTTTCTTGGCTGTCTTGCATGGTTATCGAAAGCATTTACCTTGATCACATGTGCAAATCGACCATAAAAAACACAAACTAAACACCAGGGGTGGCTCCTTCGCTGAGGAGTCGGAGCGTCCGCCCACTGCTTTGTGAGCAGTTGAAAAAGGAAAATAAAATGGTAATAACTTTATTTGCCGTTCCTCGATCTTGGCTCAGCTGGTTAGGGGCTTGCTGTGACAGAAGCAGGGGAGGAGTGGTGGCACTCTAAACTATGCATGCTGGTTTGGCCGGCCTTCCAAACAGTCATGCACAGTTGGCACAGCCTAGGTGGAGAACATGCCCATCCTCTCAGTCCCTGCCTGAGTGTCGAACCACGGCACTCAGACAAATCACAACTCCGTAACACAGTGTTGTGATTGGCTAGGGTATTCTGGGAGCCTGGGTGATTCCTGGATCCTTCTTCCTTCATGCTCCTGGACTCCGCCGAAGAGCTGAAGAGGAAGCGGCCGGTGTGCAGGTCAGTTTATTTTTCCCCCTTTTTTTTATTTTGCACTTAAGCCCTGCCACCCCCGCTACCTTGCGCCCACCACTGACTATCAGAATACACCCAACATTAAACAAACCACCCTGAGAACACACTCAACAGAACCAGACCCCAAAAAATGGTGTATTATGTTAATCTCTGCAAATATTGTAATTACGTACAGCTGTGTATCTAGATCGAAACTCCGCAGTGAACTAAAGTGAAGACAAAAGTAGTAATTCAGTGCACTCTTGTTGCCGCATCTAAAATATGCTGCAGGTGGAGTACCAGACTTCATTGCCTGCGTACTTTTATAGGTGAAGGGCCTTACTGTAGGTGTTTAAAGGGAGAAATAGCATTGGGCCACATTCATGGAAAGACGTTTACAGGGAAGAGAAACGGAAGGGAGTCAAGCGCAACAACCAAGGTGATTGTTAAATGGTGAGTGTGTTCAATTATGTTTGTAAGTGAAAAGGAGTACCAGCTATTAGTACGTTTGTGTGCTAGCAACAGTAAATGGGAGGGGGTATGAGTGATGTAAATTTTGAAAGAAATGGGATGAACTCCTGACAGGTTTATTTCCCCATCACTCTCAGAGGTCACCAGCCGCCCCTTCCTTGCCATGCTTTTTTATCTCCATTTAAAAAAAAAATGTTTGTGTTTCTTAGTCATCCTTGTGTGTTTTAACCATGTCGGCAGGTTGCAGTAATTCAAAGCCAATACCTTTTCTTTGCCCCAATAGTATCATATTCTCTATTGATGTCCACTGACCTAAAAAGGTTTTCATTACACTTAATATACATGTTCATTACTGGCATATGACTATAAGGTTTATGCAATGACATTTTTCTTCTTTTTCGTTTTTGGCATTTATTACTTAATTTATAATGTAACGATTGCAAGAAGCTTGTCAAGGCTAGACCAATTGGAAAGCCAATGCGTGTTTACCTTTTGTTGGGAGGGCCGGCAGCATATTGAGTTTAAATTTAAAATGAGTTTATTTTAATCAAATAATTTAACGATAACCACTGGTTATTGAACCTGTGTTTTAATTTATTTTGTGCTGTCTACGACAACGTGTTTTAATTTAATTGCATGCGTTCTGCATCAATGTGTTGGGTATATAAAGATATGTTTGATTTTAGCCTGAAAACCTGCTTAAGTACCTGACAGTAGTACACACGGAAACAAGGGTTAGGTATTTTAATAGCTTCCGACACTTAATAAATTTGGTATCACATCCTTTTTGAAATTTCTTTCCATCAAAATCTATTATGCAATCACTGACATGATTTAAAATATGTTTTCCACCTTAACGGTTGTCTTGGAAACGATAACCACTGAGGATTCACATTCTGCAGTACTTAACCCGTTGCAGTATCATGCGCAAAGTAACACATTTCTGATACTATCAAAATGCCCGCTTTTAGGCTTGCAAGCCAACCTGCAGTCTGATTGGCAGGGGGGGGGGGGGGGGAAAGAAGACCGAAGCACACTTGTTCGTAACCGGGAAAAAGGAGCCAACATACACTTGAAAGCGTCTGTGCGAAGGATGCTGATGGCTCACCCCATCCCCAATGTGGTTATTCAGTTATCTCCAGGGTACAGTGCTGCGATAAAGAATGGCATAGAGTTGGTAATGGCATGCATTTATGAGGTAAAGTAACCGCGGGGCACGTTTACAATTATTTCACGCAACGTAGCTCAGCGAGGCAACTTGATGCGCTATGTTGCATGGAAGGCAGAAATGCTCCATATTTTCAGAGATATAGAGCATTTCTGCTCTCTCCTTCACTGGTGCACTGTGTGCTGCCTAGGGCCAATGCAGGGGCCCTTTCACCAAAGTGCACCATCCTGCACAAAAAAAATCCTTAGGGACATATTCCTCTTTCTATGTCAGTTGCTCAACGCAGCACACATGGAAAGAGGAAGTAACAAGGAGGAATGAAGATGTTTCTCTTTGTTATGCCTCTGTCGGGTAGGCCCACCATTTTTTCACACACCCATATTTACAAATCTTTATAAGTCTGGGCTTGCCCTAAAATAGATGGGTGGATGCATGTATGCTGATTCCCGCTCGCATTCAGGCACAGCGTCTCAGATAGCGCAGTCTCAGGCATGAGCAAGTGCATTGAGGGGCATATTTACAAGGGCCATATCTCCGCTTTTTTGGCTTTTAAAGCCAAAAAAGCAGAGATAAAAATATCGCCCTATTTACAAGAGGGTGATAACATACATTATCGCATGTTAGCACCTTTTTACCCGACGCCTCCATTTGCATCTCTAATGAGATGCAAAACGGACGTCACTGGGCAGTACAACCCTGTAAATATCGGTGATGTACACATTGCGATATTTACAAGGCTGCCCACGCATTTTAGTAGACGTTAGTTTTTGGAGAAAACAGCTGTTTACGTCTGCTAAAATGCAGATTTAGCTATACTTAACATTGGGGTGGATTATGCTGATACGCCCACAGGGTTATCAGCAAGGTTATCGCCGTTTTCCAGGGAACATCGCTGGAAAACCAGCGATGTTCCATGGAAAACATCGCTATTGCTGGGAAATTATCGCCATTGCGCTATGCGTTGTTAATACAACGCTAGCATAGCGATAATTTCCTGCGATAGCCAGCAATAAAACATTTCTCGTTAAGAGCAGCCAGCGATAATTGTCGCTGCCGCTTGTTAATATGCCCCTGAGTATCCTCACACTTTGGAGATCCTTCAGGATCACAGGTGCTGATCAAAATTCTCAGCAGGCTTGTAGGCTGCGGCAGTTTTCAGGCCAACACAGGCGGGCATTCATCTTCGGCAGTTGCAGCCCTTAGCGCCAGGGCAGCTGGGAGCTCATCTTCAACTGCTGTGGCCTTGGAGGCCAATGCAGTAGGGTCTCATCTTTGGCTTTTGAGCCAGTGGAGGCAAATGTAGATGGATGCTTGTCTTTGCAGTTTTGGCCGGGAGGCCAATGCAGCAGTGCCGAGTGGACACCATGAGTGGCAGTGACAGCATTAGGTCTTCGGATTTATTGGCGGAAATGCCAGTCCAAATGATGAAACTTGGTGAATACTTATTTAGTCAGTTCACAGTAGGAGCTGCACAAGGAAATCGGAAGACTCTAAAGACTTTGGGTCAGGCCCTGTTTCTGACTTTCTCACTTCAGTGTCTGGGTCTCCACCCACAAGCCACAGGAATACAGGCAATACACAAGAAGTAATCCTCACCATCTTGTGCCGTGCAAAACAAGGGGACTTCTAAACGAATTCTGCCAGCCCAAATACTCAGACGCACACACAGACAGAGTCCTACTATAAAACACCTGCTACAGCTGCACTCCACATGCACTCAACATCCACATGGAATGCGAGAACAGGCTCCTGGGTTACACATAACAGGAGATGTACAGGAGAAGAGTAAAAAGCAATGGTCTCACTGACAGAGAAAAGCATCTAGTCACACTATAAGGTCAAAAAAGCATTGTGTAATGCAACCACTGCTTTAATTGATGTATTTATAGCAAAGACAGTAGTCCATGGTCTAATAAAAAGTCAAGCTTGGTGTGCCCGTACTGATCACAAGACAGATCCGGGACCTTGAATCGTCGGATGCAGCCCTAGCCCTCAGCACACAGGCTATTTTTGTGTGACACCAAGTCCAAAAGTCAGGATGCAAGTATCACATGCAATTGGGCACTCAGGGCAGGAGTACACACCCACTTACCTTGCATGGGAGGTTCCTGTCCCAACAATGATCCTTTCCAAACAGTAAGTAAGAGGTAGCTTGATGCAATTTGGAACTGTATATATTGAAATGACTACTTAGACAATGACTTGCCACTGTAGACTATTACAGAGAAATACCGCAGACAAGTGGGGCTCACTTCGGCTATTGCTAATAGCCTTATAATTCATTGAAAGGGTATTCATGAGGGTGAGTGCAGAGCACAGTAGCCTAAGGGAGGTTCTGCTGATAGTGATTCTGTTACAGGACAGCCTTATGCAACACTAATTGTATAATCACTGGGGAAGGGGTGAAGCAGAAGGGTTAATCATTTTTACAAAGCAATACATATGAAAGGAGACCTGCTCCCTCTATCAATGGCAAGCAAATAATAATATTATGGAAATAGCCTATCTATTCATGAGATTTGTCTGGTTGCTATGGTACTGAGGGCATTGGCTAATTCGACTGCTAATGCTCTTGAGGTAATAACTTAACCAAACACCACCTACAATCTGTTTGTACTTGAAATACACATTAAAAATACATATCATATTCCCTTAAACAATGGTGTATGATACTAGAATTTCTCTATTACTTCTCAAAAAAATCAACTTTCACAATCAATACCTATTCCAAATAAGTCTAAATCAAAAAGAGTTGAAGTTCATTTAAAACATTGTATAATTTCTGAACTACTTCTCATAAGCCAGAATATTTTTTATCAAACTCCAAAGGAAGATGATTGTTACTCTGATATAAATCTATGAAGAAGAGTGTTGAAACATTACCCTTTCTGCAGTGTTACCTTCAAACATTTTGCCTTTTCCGTTCCCTTTTGGCTGAATTAGTTTTTGTTGGCCTTAGAACTCTGTGCACTTTACCACTGCTAACCAGAGCTAAAGTATTTGTGCTCCCTCCCGTAAACATAGCGTGATTGACTTATCCACAATTGGCAAATTTAATTTACCTAGAAGTCCCTAGCAGAGTGCACTACATGTGCCCAGGGCATGTCAATTATGTGCTACTAGTGGGCCTGCAGCACTGATTGTACCACTCGCTTAAGTAGCCCTTTCAAAAATGTCTCAGGCCTGTCACTGTGGTTTAAACTGCCCTGTCGACTTGGCATTTAACACCCCTTGCCAAGCCTTAAACTCCCCTTTTCTTACATATGTCACCCCTGAGGTAGGCACTAGGTAGCCAATAGGGTATGGTGCCGTGCAATTAAAAAGCAGGACATCTACTTTTACATTTTACATGTCCTGGTAGTGAAAAACACCCAAATTCATTTTCACTTCTGTGAGGCCTATCCCCTCTCTGAGATTAGCATTGTATATTCTTTATTACAACTAATAAGTTGTAACTCCTGATTAAGAAGGAGTAGATCTGTCATCCTTGATATCACCGGAATCGTAATGATAAACCCTCTTTACTGGTAAGGTTGAAATTATCATTACCTTTTTAAGAATGCCACTTTTAGAAATAGGGCATTTTTTTGTGCCTCTACTTGTGTGTCTGCAGCCTGTTTCCAATACAAATCAGGGCTGGGCAGCAGCTAGACTTTGGGCATTCCCTTTAGACAGCCATACGCAAAGGGAGCTTAGCTGTGACTAATGGGCCATCCACATCTTGATGGGTCATCTTGGGCAGGATGAGAGGAAGGAGCTGGCACTTACACCTGAAAAGGCTGTGTCATTTGCCCATACAAAGGGTTGCATACCACCTGAAGTGAGTTTGGAGCCAGGGCTGGGTAGGGAGTACCTCTGTGCACTTCAAAGCTTCTCTTTCAAGTCTCCCCCACTCAAAGGCACCACTGGGTATAGTAACTGAACTTCTGACCGTACCACTTCAGTACACTGCTGGACCTGTGAAGACTCTGCCTGGAGGAAGGACTTCTGTGCTGTTAAAGGACTGCCACTCTGCTGGACTGCTGCTATGGAAGAACTACTTTTCTGCTGCTTCCTCTGGCCTGACTGAGAAGTACTGGACCCATCTAACTTGAGCCCAGAGTGACTCCAAGGGCTTGCTGGGTTGCCCCCTGTTCTAAGTCTCAGGGGCATCAACAACTTCAACTCAACCTGCTAAAGCACCTGGACTTTGCCTGCTGTAAGTCTTGCCCAGCCAAGTGGTGCCAACCCAGTCTGAGCCCTGGAAGTGAGTATAAAGTGGTGCTCTAGCATCTCAGAACCGGCAAATCTCCCTCAACAATGATGCATCACTGCAACTGCGAGAAACAGCTATACCGCTTCGCTGACTGCGCAGCGTATCAGCTCCATTCCCGATGCATCTTCAACTCTGTGTAGCTCAGAACCGAAGCATTGCCTCCATCTTAAAGATCAACGACAACGCAGTGCCTCCTCTGCTCCCAGAATTGTCCTTGACGTCGACCCATTAAAGTTACTTTTTCAGTGAGCCAAGGCTGATCCCTGTACCTAACTCGCTCTCCAGCGTGTTAGGACTGAACTTTTAGGTTTGACCCACTCTAGTGTGACTGGAAAGCCCATGTTAAGGCTAAATGCTTCTAAGCATTACCATTTTATTTCATTCATAAAAGTATAATCTATTTTTCTAACTTGGTGTCTTTTTGTCATGTTTCCCCTTTGTTACTGTTTGAAGTGTTGCACAAATACTTAAAATATTGCCTCTCAAGTTAAGCCTGACAGGTCTGTACCAAGACACCAGAAGAGGAGCACAGGATAATTTAGGGTATGTGGTAACTTACCCTAACTAGAATAGTGGCTCCTGCTTGGACTGGTGCAGAACTTTGCCAACCAGAAACACAGGAGCTTATTTACAAGCCCCTTGTGCTGCCTGAGTACCAATTTGTATGATGTTCCGGTCGCGCAGAGTGCAGACCTATATCTATGATGCCACACAAAGCCACTTTGTGTAGCTTTTCATGGCTTCCTAGATATGGTGTAAGTCAACGCAGCACTTCACTGTGTTGTCTTACACTGTGTCAGGGTGGCGTTTTATGGGCGTTGAGGTGGGTTTTCCCATGAATGCAACACCCATGGGTTTTGACCCATTTCCCAGATTTATAAATGATCTGTAAACCTGGGAATGCATCAAAACTGTATGCCTACCCAGGGGAGGTATAACAAGCAGAAATATCTTTATTCCTCCTCATTTTTCCTCTTTCTGTGTGTGTTGTGTTCTGCAGCAGACATAGAAAGAGGAAAAAGTCTCCATGGATTGTTTTTGTGCAGGAAGGTGTCCCTTACTGCACAAATAACGTCCTGCAAACAACACAGAGACCCTTGCCCCATGGTACAAGGGTGCCTGCATTGGTGCTAGGCACCAAATTGTGTACCAGCGCTGACTGAAAGAACAGGAATGCCCCATATGTTGTAAATACAGTGCCTTCCTGCCCATTCAAATTGGCATAAGGAAGTGCAGCAAAATGTCTTGTGGTGCTGCCCTAAGCCAATTCATTGTAAATGCGGCCCCTAATTTCTGGATGTAGCAATATAGTAGTTTGTGTGCCTAACAAGTATGCAGTGAAATACAAGGAAACTTTTACTCAACAACCCAAGATAGCTACTAACATAACCAAATCTTGTGAGAGTTCAGATTCCTCTTATAAATGTTCGTCCTTGTCTGTACATAGTGTAATTTGGTCATAACTGTTTGCCGTATTTAATTTACTTGTAAGTCCCTTGGAAAGTGGTATTCCATATACCCAGAGCTGTAAATTAAATACTACTAGTGGGCCTGCAGCACTGATTGTGCCACCAACACAAGTATCCTTTTAAACCTCTCTCAGGCCTGCCACTGCAGTCTGTGTGTTTCCTGCCATTTCGACTTGGCTTTCAAATCTACCTGCCAAGCCATAAACTCCCCTTTTAATACACATAAGTCACCCCTAAGGTAGGCACTAGTCAGCCCTAAGGGCAGGGTGCTGTGTAAGTGAAAGGTAGGATATGTACTATGAAGTTGTACATGTCCCGGTAGTGACAAATAGCTAAATTCATTTTTCTCTACTCTGAGGCCTACTCCTCTCATAGGGTAGCATTGGGAACTCCTTAATACGCTTTTAGGCTGTGAATCCTGATTAGAAAGGAGTAGCTGCATCGTGTTTCATTTCTTTGGAATGGTAATGATAAATCCTCTTCACTGGTAAAGTTGAATTTGTCATTACTGTTTTATTAATGCCACTTTTAGAAAGTGGACATTTCTCTGTTCTTACTGCTCTTTGTGCCTTGTAGTCTATCTCCAATAAACGTCAGGGATGGATGACAGTTTTACTTTGGCCAATCCCTTCCAAATAGCCACAAATGCAGGAAGTGTGGGTATGACAGAGAACTCATCTGCATTCATCTGCATTCCGATAGATCTTCCTAAGCAGGAACAGAGAGGAGAAGCTGACACGTACACCTGAATAGGCAGTGTCCTGTGTCACACACAAAGGGCTATTTACCTCCCACAGATAGCCAGGCAGACAGGACTGGGATAAAGGGGCACCTGTGCACTTCAAGGGCCTGCTTTGAAGTCACCCCCACTTCAAAAGCATTACTGGGTATACGTACTGAGACTCTGACCATACCATGTACAGTACCGGACCTGTGAAAAGCTCCGACAGGAGCAAAGAATGCTTTGTCACAAGGATTGCCACTTTTCCTGTCTGTGTTTCTGAAGGAACTTCTTTCTGCTTTGCTGAGCTGCCCTGCTGCCTGCAGATTTCTGCCCTGCTGAGAACAAGGACTGGACCCATTTCACTAGAACCAAGAGTGACTCCGAAGTCTTGCCCCTGTTCAGAAGTTTCACAGCCATCAAAGACTTCCTTCTACCCTGCAATAGCACCTAGGCTCTGCCATCTACGATTCTTTCCTTGCCATGTGGTGCCAATCCAGTTCTGGGACCTTGAAAGGTGATTTCTGCTGTCCAGGGCCATCAAGTTTTTCACAGTGACGACTTTGCGCCAGTCGGAACCCATGTATTGCCCTTTAATGCCTACGCAGGAGCCAATCGGTGACATCATCTAGATGTACTGCAAGGCTTAGTGAAGACGTACAGCATGGCTCAACAATGACTGAATCATGAAGGGGTGCTTCATCGCCGGCCTGGGTCGGAGCAGATGCATCAGGACTTCGACCCAATGCTATGCCCCATCCAATGTACTTTCTCAGTGGGACCTGCGTGAGTACTATAGCCGGCCTGAACTTTGGGTTTGCCCCATTCAAGCATGACACATCTTCAGATAAGTTTGACTGCTCTGTGCCAAGCTACCAGAGGGTGAGCACAGGTTATCTTTTTGTGTGTATCTAACTTACCTTGACTAGGATAGTGGTCCCTACTGAGACAGGGTGCATACCTCTGACCACTAGAGACACCAATTTGTAACATTGGTGATCAGCAATGAGGATAGGACTTTTGTTTGTGCAATACCATATAGTAATTCAGTGATCAATACTACTCTATAGAAAATAACATTCCAAGTTTTAAATTCTCTTTTTCACCCAATTGGACATTTTTCTAAATTTAACTCTTTCTTCACCTTCATCAATTTAGGACTCTTTTTGTTGTTACACTTGTGACACCTTGTAGGATGTCTATGGATCTTAACTGCCTAACATACTACACTAGGAGTGATCTGAAGGAGTTCTGCAAGGAGAGGGGGTTGAATAGAACCGAAAGCTTCCAAAGTAGACCCACAAATATCCCTCAGATCTTATGAGGAATTTAGAAAGCTGCAAGCAATAACAGAGGAGGAAACCTCTGAGCTGAGGACACTCCTGCCATTGGGCATTGTGCAGTGTATGTAACACGGGAATGTCACATATTGAGTTGGATATCAATGCCATTGAGAGCTACAGCATGACTAAGCTGAGGAAGCTGTGCAGAGAGAGAGGAAAGCAAATCCATGATGGTGATCTAAGTTTGACTATTAGATTGCCCTTAAAGCCTGGGAGGAGATACACAGAATGCAATTTGTACCATAGGAAGAGTGTGAGGAGGACTACTTCACTACTCTAGAGAATGCTGCACCCTGGTTATACCTGACATCAGCATCGGGGCCCAAGGTGGGCAATGGCCTTGAGAAGGAGGGAGAGGAGCAGATAGATGACTTGGCACAGGCTCCAGAAGAGAGAGGAAGCCACCTGCTGGATCTCAAGATGGAAGCAGTGTTTCTCCCAAACCCTGTCCCCTTAGGAGCTAATCACAGACAGGCTGAGATGGACCTGAGGCTATAGCTGGCCCAGTTGGCTGAAGAAAAGAGGAGAGCTGAGGCTGAAAGGGCATTAGCCAAAGTAAAACCTGTTATGGAAGCAGCTGACCTTAGAGAGCCATGGAAGAAAGAAAAACCTTCTAGGCTCATGAACGGAGTCTCACGAAGCTAGACTTGAAGGGCAAACAGCTGGCAGGATCAAGCAGAGATGGCTGCAACAAAACTACTGTGCCCAGTGAGGAAGAAATGGTCCACATATCCAGGGACTTGGTGCCTGACTAAAAGGAAGGGGGTGGCATAGATCATTGGTTCAAGGATATGAGGTAGCTCTAGAGGTGTACAGGATCCCTGAGAGGGATTGGGGAGTTGGCATATGGAGTAATTTCATGGTAATGGAAGGGATGCCATACTGGCCCTAGAGAAGGTGGACAGGCTGAGGTATGCCACCATGAAAAAGAAGCCTGTTAACAAGTATGGATTCACCCAGAATAGTACAGGTTAAGGGTCAGTCGGAAACTATTTCACCAGTCCGTGGAGGATTTTGTGACATATTTTTGCAAGGTACTGGATGGTTGGGTAAAGGATAGCATGATAAACACTTAAGAGGGGCTGTCCAATTTATTTGCGAGAGAGCACATGTGCATTCACATTTTTTCAGTGCTATGCCAACACCTGGTTGATTGAAAGTTCCCTGAACTTGCAAAGGAGGCAAACCCCTTGGTGTGTACTAGAGTGTCTGAGACATTGGGGAGTGATCCTAAGGGGATTGGCTCAGCTCCCCCTCAACAGAGTCGGAGGGAGGTTTGCAGTGACCCAGACAAGTCTCAGTATAGTGGGGGGAGGGGTGAAAGTGCCCCATGTCCCTTTTAGGAGTAGGAAGAGAGGTGGGGGTGAGCAAAGACCCAGGGTAACCTATTTCCAACCACATTGCTTGTAATGTTCCCAGTGGGAGCACAAGCAGGGGAGCCTGGTCTGCACCAAGAGACCATCCACTGATGGGAGCTCCACAGTGTCAGGAGAACTGGGGGAGATGGCTGTCCCAGGCACCCTACCAACTCTGTTTTCTGGGTGTACTACTCCACAGTGGAGTGGACAGGGGCCCAGGTGTAGGGGTAGGAGGAGGAAACAGTCCACAGTGGGTGGACCAGTGGGTCAGGGGTTGCCAGCTTTGTGATCGGATTATCACCAAGACTGGTGCTGGCGCTGCCATTTCTGGCCTGGGGCCCTCCATGCACTGTCACAGGGACAGAGGTACTGGAGACCTGTACCAGGCAGACTCATGCACAACACATATAGAATATGATTCACTTGGTGAGGGTAGCTGCACACCTCTGGAAGTCCTGGCATGCCATGCACATATTCAGCCCAAGGGTACAGACCCTTGGTTGAAGGACCAGGTTCAGGATATCACCCATCAACTGGTGGGAGGGAGAGTGGGAAAAGGGTACAAGTCACCTGGGGCTACTGCCCCCATGCTGAAAAACCTCAGATTTCAGAGAGCCCTGAATGGCCAGGGGCCTTGCTGTTGACACTGACAGCTTTCGTGGACTCTGTTGGTTGCTGACCTTGTGGACAGAGCTTTCCTTGGGTTGAAGACAGAAGTCAGACCCAAGGGGTGGAATGGTCCACATTACTTTGTTGGACATGCTGGTACTATCTGCCTACTGAAATGCAACTGTGAGCAGATTAAAGTTAGGTTTTGCACAGATAGGGTCAGCAGATGAGGAGAAGGGTTCCCCATTGCTCAGTTCAGGTGCCCCAGAGATCATAGACAGAGGGATCCAACTGGGTTTGGAAAGGTGTAGAACTAGCAAGTGCTTCTGCAGTTGTGGGTCATTGTCCATGTTCTATAGCCCTAAGCAGGGAAGTCCATCAAGGTATTGATTAGTCTACTCTGGCTTTAGGCTGGAGGGGTTCGTGTTGGCATTTGGGCGCTGAGGCTCTGTTGAAGAGGCAGGTCTTGAGTCTCTTTGGAAGAGAATATTCTTGTTCATTTTGCAGAAATGCTTGTGTCTTCAGACTTGGGTTGTACCTGTATCCTACTTCTGTTGCAGTGAGAGAATTAGCCCATTGTATCCATCTTGGATGTAATGCTTTTGCGTTGGGAACACTTGCCTTCCTAGCAGCCTCTAAGGCTGGTACTGGGGTTACGACAATTATTCACTTCCCTTGAGCCAGTGCTCTTTCTCTTATGATTATGATGTGATTTGTATGCTATTGGTACTGTTTTAGCTTTGTTATATGTTAGGTAGGTGTATTCTGACTGACCCGCAACTATGTGGATCACTAAGTTGCGTACATTTACGCGTGTCTGTAAGTGTTTTGAAGCTATCATATTAGCTTGTAGGGAACAAAGGATATCTGTATGTTCCTGTGTCCATTGTCTAACTGAAAAACCAGGTTTTATTAGATCGTTGAAAGGTTTTGCTCTTTCTGCGTAATCCAAAATGTATGTTCTGCCAAAGTTCAAGAATCCCAGGATTGATTGTAAGATTTTTTAATGATTTGCAAGGGTGGAGCAGTGTACATTTTTCTAAAAAGTTAGCTGCTAAGCTTTTTCCATTCCCTTGAAAGCTCATATCCCAGAAAAAGGACATTGAGGTGGGCTATCTTTGATTTCTTACAGTTGAATTTTTAACCCTCAGAGGCAAATCCTCAAATGATGGTATTTACTCTGTTCAAGTGTTCCTCTAGGTCATCATCTGTTAGATAAATATCATCCACATAGGACAATGCCTCTTCATCCAAAATTTGAAGTAATTCAGTTACTCTGGCTGAAAACAACCCTGGGCTGTTCTTATACCCCTGGGGGAGTCTACAAAATTGACCCTAAGAGCCTAACGCGGAGAATGCAGTTAAATACTTGCTTTCAGGAGCTATATTTTGGCAAAAATATCCATTTGAGATATCTAGTGTTGTTTTGTATTTTGTCTGCACAATGTTATTCATTAATTCAGCACTGTGTGCATTTTTAACTGCAAATGTCTTAGTGCAAGTGTTTCTGAGTCATGGTAAACATAAAGCAGAGCAGCTACGAGGCCCTCCTTGATAAGGGCTACCAGAGCGACCAGAGCTTACGGCTGCCCTTCACTTATCCGCACAGATCTTGCAGCACAATAGCCCTTATTAAGGAGGGCCTCGTAGCTGCTCTGCTTTATGTTTACCATGACTCAGACGCCACGTACACTTTTGCCCTGAAGAAGTTCATTGTTATGAACGAAACGTGTTGGCTGACAATTTCCTACATTTGGGTTTTCACAATAAAAGACTGTCTAAAGACATATTCCAAAAGACTGTGATTCTTACTGAAACTTCTTCCTTCATATATATAAGGTGGTGCACCACTCCGTTCTTGGGCTTAGTTTAGGGATTAAGCTTACTATTCAAATCGCAGATGTGCAACAGCAAACTAAGGCGGGTTCTTCTTTCAAAGACGATCGTCCAGCTTTCTCTAAACAGAATTGGAGAACTAAGAAACAAGGAAAGCAGCAACAGAAACAGGGTTTTCGTCCCGTGTCGCCGGTACAGGCTACTAGTGAACGCACATATAATTTGCGCGATCGCACTAGAATTAGGTCACCTGATAGATTTCAGGTTACTGAACAACATTCTCCTCGTTCTTCACAGGAAACATCGGCCTCGCAGTCCGGTGGTGGAGAACGTGGCAAAGGTCGGGGTGCCCAACAAGGACGTAAGCAACCCCGTCAGCCTGATGGTAAAGGTAAGCAGGACGAGTTTGCACGTCAACGTCCCCCGTTTCAGAAGAAGAAAGTTGCTGCACTAACAGCGAGGTATGCCACAGATAGTGAGAATGCAACTTCGGAACCTGACATGGGCACTAACGCTGCTTGACAGCGCAGCGAAGGTTACAGTAGTGCAGCAAGCACTGCGTCCATATCTGGAGGCGACAGCAACTGACACGTTCATTACTGTAAAAACTGCAGATACTAGAGTGGCTCCCCAAGATAGACTATATGACATAGTCCTTTTAATAGAAGGTGACATACAACGTAACATAAAAGGGATTTTTTGGGAAAATCTGACCTCTACATATGACATTCTGTTGGCGGAGGCAGACTGGCCCGCAGCTTTCATTTCGGCCGCTCCTAGAGGGGAGGAGGTAATCCTCCCATCTTTTGCGCACACTGTGCCGAAGGATCAGGTAAAGAACTTTGCAGAAGAGTGGGCTCAGGTACTTGCTCTGGCGTTGTACCGTACTCAGGTTGGGTGGGATAAGTTGTCACCCAGCCATGAGATTCCATACGGTCTATGCCCCAGCCGCAACCCCAATATCCCATGCGTCGCGAAGCTAGATCTCACATCGCAGAAATCCTTGAACAATTGGAATATCAAGGTGTTATTGAAACATGTGTGTCACCCATGAATAATCCTTTGTTTACTGTAACTAAACCTGATGGGTCGTACTGCCTAGTTTTGGATTACCGGCATTTGAACTCCAATTGTCGGACCAGTGCCGTACAGAATACCCACAGTTCTGCCCTCGTTGATAGTCTCGTGAGAAAAAGGTTTAAGACCACACTTGACATCTCCAATGGCTTTTATAGCCATAACCTGTTCTCTATTAGTAGTCAATGGACAGCCTTTACTTCAGGCGGCAAACTAAACCAGTTTAAGAGATTAGCCATGGGCTACAAAAACAGTCTAGTAGTCTTTGCCGCACGTATTGTCTCTCTGTTAGAGATCATTGACCCTGATGCGTACTCGTATGTTGATGATATTTATCTCACTGACGACGAATTATGGCCGCATCTGTGTTGCGTTGACCGCATCATAGTAATGTTTGCGGACTTCGGTTACAAATTCAACTTTGCAAATTCACACATTGCAGAGTATACAGTGTTGTTGTTGGGCTATGAACTCAACAACTAAGGTCGAGGATTAGCCCCTCACTTCCTGGAGAAGTGCGCATGCTTGCGTGCTCCAACAACACTGAAAAAACTACAATCTTTGCTGGGTTTTCTAAATTTCGGCCGGACTTACATTCCCGATTATGCGCAGCGTATCAAGCCGCTATATGAATTGGTACAACCTAACTTTCCCAAATCGAGCTGGCTGCCAGAGCATTCAGCTATCTTCCAATATTTGCAGGCTGATCTTCTTGCTTCGAAATACTTCCTTACACGTGATAACCACACTAACTTGGTGATAAGAATTGTCCCTGGTGCAGTGGGTTTCACGTACCTAACCTTCAATGAGGGCGTCACAGTCCCCATTGCTTGCAAATCACACCTATACACTTCAGCTCAAATGCGCTTTTCCATGGTCGAAAAAGTTTTGACTGCGGTGCAGTCAAGAGAGAGCACTGTCACAGGGGAAACGCATGTTGATTGTCACACCGTATCCTGCTCTAGAGGCAGTGACAAAAGCCAGTGTACCTAATTCTAAAGCTTTGCATCCACGTTGGATACAATGGGCCACTTCCTTGACATCACCGGATGTCACCTACATCTTTGATGCCTCATTACAGACTCAGGAGTACTTGCAGTATGAATTCGTTCATCCAGCTCCTCTGTCTTTGCGCCCGCTTGAGGATTACCATTGTATTATTTACACAGACGGTTTGGCGCAACCGGCGAAGGGATCAAAGCATGCATATTCAGCAGCCTGCGCAATTGTGGCTGGTACTTTCGTAAATGGTGAATTCAAGTCTGATGTCGTGCATACGCAGTCATTGGCTGATTGTACTGCACAGTTGGCGGAGATACGTGCTCTTGTGCTTGCACTAGAGTTTGCTGATCCACGGGTTACAACTCTTATAGTGAGTGACTCGTTTTACTGTGTTCAGTCTTTTAATGACAATTTATTCTTTTGGTCTCAAAATGAATATCGTGATTCCAAGGGTAGCACAATTAAGCATAAAATGCTTTGGGTTAGAGTTGAAGAACCTAAGTAGAATCTGCCTCTCGTGAATGTAATTCACACTCTTGGGCACCAACGTGTAGGTGTCCACGCTGTCAGAATCCACGCTGTCGGAAACAGCTAAGCTGATGAAGCTGCAAAAACAGCAGTGGCGACATATCTAGTAGCAGCAGTTACAAGATCCAAAAGTAAGATTGATGATGAGATCTTGGCAGCTATTGCTGCAACAAAGAAGGGAAGTATTTACCCTAGAGTTTTCCCTTCTCTGTACTCTTATCATTTAAGTCCTGATAAAGTTCCCTATCAATCAATCAATCAATCAATCAATCAATCAATCAATCAACGCATTTATATAGCGCACTACTCACCCAGAGGGTCTCAAGGCGCTGGGGGAGGGGGGTCCGCTACTGCTCGAACAGCCAGGTCTTGAGTTGCTTCCTGAAGGGGAAGTGGTCCTGGGTCAGGCGGAGGTGGGTCAGGAGGGAGTTCCATGTCTTGGCGGCGAGGTAGGAGAAGGACCGTCCCCCTGTGGTGGCTCTTCGGATGCGGGGGACGGCGGCGAGGGCGTGGCCGGTCGATCGAAGCTGGCGTTTGGGAGCGTAGTAGTTGAGGCGGCTGTTGAGGTATCCTGGGCCTTGGTTGTGTAGGGCTTTGTGTGCGTGGGTGAGGAGTCGGAAGGTGATTCTCTTGTTGACCGGGAGCCAGTGCAGGTCTCTCAGGTGTCCGGAGATGTGTCTGCGACGGGGGATGTCCAGGATGAGTCGTGCTGAGGCGTTCTGGATCCGCTGGAGTCTCTTCTGGAGTTTGGCGGTGGTTCCGGCGTAGAGGGAGTTGCCGTAGTCCAGACGGCTGGTGACGAGGGCCTGGGTGACCGTCTTCCTGGTCTCAGTGGGGATCCACCGGAAGATCTTACGTATCATGCGCAGGATGTTGAAGCACGACGAGGAGACGGCGTTGACTTGTCTGGTCATGGAGAGGGAGGAGTCCAGGATGAAGCCCAGGTTGCGTGCGTGGTCTGTTGGTTTGGGTGCGCTGCCTAGAGCGGGGGGCCAACAGGAGTCGTCCCAGGCGGAGGGTGAGGATCCCAGGATGAGGACTTCCATCTTGTCTGAGTTCAGTTTCAGGCGGCTGTTCTTCATCCATTCGGCTACCTCTTTCATCCCTTCGTGAAGGTTGGCTCTGGCGGTGGCGGGGTCGTTGGTGAGGGAGAGAATCAGCTGGGTGTCGTCGGCGTAGGAGATGATGTTGAGGTTGTGCTGGCGTGCGATGTCTGCGAGGGGGCTCATGTAGACGTTGAAGAGGGTTGGACTGAGCGAGGAGCCTTGAGGAACGCCGCAGATGACTTCGGTGGCTTCAGATCTGAACGGGGGGAGGCAGACTCTCTGTGTCCTTCCGGCGAGGAAGGAGATGATCCACTCCAGTGCCTTCCGACGTTGCTGAGTCGCTGCACTAGTGTACGGTGGCAGACAGTGTCGAAGGCCGCGGAGAGGTCTAGGAGGATGAGGGCTGCTGTTTCTCCGTTGTCAAGCAGTGCTCGGATGTCATCGGTGGCTGCGATCAGGGCGGTCTCGGTGCTGTGGTTGGCCCGGAAGCCAGACTGCGAGAGGTCGAGGGAACCGTTCGTCTCGAGGAAGGCGGCCAGCTGCTTGTTGACGGTCTTCTCGATGACTTTTGCAGGAAACGGGAGCAGCGAGAATGGGCGGTAGTTCTTGAGGTCGGTGGGGTCGGCTTATGGCTTCTTTAGTAGATCGCTGAGTTCGGCGTGCTTCTAGCTCTCCGGGAAGGTAGCGGTGTCGAAGGAGGTGTTGATGATGTCCCGCAGGTGGGGTGCGATGACAGCGTCGGCCTTGTTGAAGACGTGGTGAGGGCAGGGGTCGGTAGGAGATCCGGAGTGGATGGAGTTCATCGTGCGGACGGTGTCTTCGGTGCTGATCGGGGTCCAGGCACGGAGGGTGGTGGTGGGGGGGCGGTGGTTCGGTCGTGGCGTGCGTCGGTTGAGTGCTGAAGCTGTTGTGTATGTCCGCGATCTTGTTGTGGAAGTAGGAGGCGAGGGAGTTGCAGAGGTCTTGCGAAGGGGTGATGTCGTTGTTTCCGGCGTTGGGGGTGGGATTGATTTAATCCTGATAATCCTGATAAAGTTCCCTATGTGAGAATTAACGACTTTGGTGACAGATTGATTCCCAACGCGGACTACAGACTTTCCTTGATAACAGCGGCTCACGAAGGTATGGCCTCTGCCCATGCCGGTGTTTCAGCGACTGTTACTCTCTTACAACAACGTTACTGGTGGCGGGGATTGTATAAAAAGACTCGTGCTTATGTTCTTAATTGTGACATTTGCCAGCAGATTAAACCTTCGACTGCTGCGTGCCTACCACAAACGCAGTTATACATATCTTATAAACCACTTGGGTGTGTTTATTTAGATCACTGCGGTCCTTTCTCCTCTGATACTGCGTATAAGTACATCTTAGTTGCAGTGGATTCATGCACACGTTTTCTTTGGGTGTGGCCACAAAGGAGTCCTGATGCTCGAACTGTCATCAGGGACTTGCGTGTCTTTGTGGGAATTTTTGCATGTGGAACGCTTCATTCTGACCAAGGTCCTGCGTTCGCCTCTAAGGCGTACAAAGAAGCCATGAGATCTTTGGGGGTCCAAGTCAAATTTTCGTCTCCATACTGGCCTGAAGGCAATAGTGTTGTGGAGCGAATGAACCATGACTTAAAGCAATCCCTGACAGCTAGGGTTTCAAGCACTGGCAGGGACTAGTTAGCCCATCTGTATAACGTTCAACGTGCACTTAATAATCTCCCTAGAAGGTCTCTGGGTGGGCGGACCCCATACAAAATGCTCTTTGGCATAAAAATGTTTGTCCCGGACCTTGATGGTCTAGACATGGCGGCGTCAGCCGCACCCTTTGACGTAGGTGATCACTGTGCTGTATTACAGAATCTACAAGAGACCAGAGACAGTCTTGCAAAGGAACACTTGCCCTCCACAACTGATGCTGCGCCTAAGATTCCGGTAGTCGGCTGGCTACCTCGAGTTGGTGAACTGGTCCGTGAGAAGGTGGAGAACTAGAAGGAGTTCAGCCCCTCTTATCGTGCACCAGTACCAGTGCTTGGCGTGCAGGGTACAAGAACAGTCATTTACCTCCACTTCCTGGTCACAAGGATAACAGGTACATCTCCATTGACAATGTTAAACTACAGCGAGTGGCCGATTCTTCTTAGTATGACTCCAGCGGTCTCTTGTCCAGCGAAGCTGAGAAATTCTGTTTTGCCTCCGGCATCTACAACCAGGCCTGACATTGCCATCAAAATGCATACAGTTACTAATCCTTTGTTGCCTCCACCGGCTGGTGGTCGATCTGAAGATACAGAGTATGCTTATCCCACAGATGTGTAGTTGCCTGGTTTGCATTCAAGTGCAGTTGACCAGTCACGTTTTTCATTTGACACTAACTCTATGACTTCCAATACCTCATCGAAAGTTTTTATTTTTGCTACTTGGTTTAAGAGACATTTTTTAATCCCCCCTGGACTTACATTTGGCTGTTACTCAGAAGTATTTTTTTGTTTATGTCCATTGGATTTGTGGTGGTACTTTTTCGTCTTGTAAATGGACACTATCTAACCGAAAGGTCTGCAATTAGACTAATTGATGGAACTTTGGCCCCCCATTCCTCATCACACATTATGAAAAGTGACCAGACTTTTGTGAACATTAGTGCCTGGCCTGTGTTAGATGGGATTGTGTGGGATACTCTTAAATTTCAAATTCATGGTCCCACAGAGGTTATTAATGTCCCCAATGTACTTCGTGTTTCTATGGGAGATGTTGTGAAACAAAACATCCGCTCTGATGATTGGGATATCCAGGCCATAGAGGCACTCTTTTCTGATTTGAAATATTATGCTGCTTTTGATGTGGAATATTTGTATTTAGACACAGCTAATTATGGGGAGTTGTTTTGCTACCAACACTATGGCAATCACTTCCTACATAAGGCAAATACTTTTAGAAATGTTGTTAATTATACGCAATGGGAACATTGTCCGGCACCCATTTAAGGCAGCTCTAAAACTCTACTGAACAAATGTACATGTTTTACTGATTTCGGCGTTTCTGACCCTGAATCCTTTTATTTTAAAGTGGTGGTGGAGCAAGCTTCCAAAGTTAGACTGACCCACAGTAAACTGTTGTATTCCAAATCCTTTATGGATAAATTGGCTATAGGGGGCTATGAGCTGTGGAAAGATACCATTGATCTTAAATCAGTTTGGGGTTCTAAAACATGGCAGGTACAAGGAACAGAGGCTCTGCATCGTGCTTGCCTTATCCCGAACCACATGTTATTTTTTAATTCTACCATTTTCCAAACCACCTGCTTTGGATTGGCTACTTCTAAAAAGATTAATTCCCCCTCTATTCCTGATCTGGGTGCTTATCCAAAATGGGATAATTACACAGATCTGTCTTTTGATGCGTTGCAGTCATATATTACTAATACATCCTTCAATATTTCCGAATTAAATCATGAAGGTTGGTTGATATGGCAGAAGAGCTCAGATTCCTGTCAATGTCATTTTCTGGGTCTACACCCTGGATTTACACAGGTTAGAGTAGACCCTCACTTTGAATCTTCCCATTTGGTTACTACCTATTCTGTAGGGAAGTTATGTCAGACCTGGCTGCAACATTCCTGTGATCTGTTAAACTTCATTTATCTAAATTACATAACAAAATAGATTTGAATGATTTTGTTAAGGGTCCTGTGGGCAGGTCCAAAAGGTGGGTGTATGCTATTTATAACGAAGTTTGGAAATTATCGCAAGTTGAAGCTGCTTCCAGATTGGTGAGCTATTGATCAAGCAAATTTGGAAAAAGTACTAGCTGTTATCGATAATAGCATTAACACCCTTTCTTCCAGAATTTATACATTAGATAATATTGTTTCATCTGTTGTGGATATTGTACAGGATGATATGTCTGTTTTATATCATGGTCGAAATCAGGTGCGTTATATAATGCAGTTTGCATGGACGTTGCAAACGTTAAAGGCAGGGAAAGTTCCCTAGGACTACATGAATTCATCATCTTTATTCCTGCCGTTTAATCTGAGTACAAAACAACAGTTCATGTCCATGAAGGATGCAACATATTCATTACTGCATATTGAAAATTTGGAACCTTTGCCTTTCTCTGTGGCCGAACTGAACTCCGCTGTGTGGCTTATCCACGGGTTAATCACCTTGCCATTTCCTTTGTTTAAGTTCAGTTTGTGTATGAAACATTATGCTCTAGGCAGATATGAACTATTGGGTACTGCTTTCCTGCATGAAGTTTGGTCACTCCCATTTACATACAGATGCATGAGAGAAGGTAAAGAGGTTTATTTGAAAGGGGAGGAATGTACTTCCACACCTGATCACTCAGTGGTCTGTAGACACATCCAATTACATGGTGCATGTAACGTTCAAGCGCCGCATTTAGCTTGTGTTCTAAAGGGGATTCCTGTGCCCGCTATTACGCCCACTTTTACATTATTAGCTAATGGTAGTTATTTGCTTTTGAATAATGAGGCTTGCTGCGGGATGATAGTGGGAATTCCCTACATTGTAACGGTCACACAACAAGTAGTCTGCTGTAAAAATGTGCTTTTCCCACCCCCGTATGGGAGACTGGATGTATCCATCTGTCCTGCCATCCCGACCTTGAAAGCAGAGTTCAACAAGATGAGCAGAATAAAAGCTCTATTGTCTCAAAAAGAAGTCGCTCTGACTTCCTCCTGTGAAACATTCGTCCTTCACGTGGCCAATACCCGCACCGACGTGCATGTCCTTTTAAATACTGATCCCCCCTTCATTTCGGTGCGCTGATTCACACTATATTCAATGCCTCGTCAAAAACTGGCTTGGCGCATTTTTTCAAAGTTGTGGGCTCCTGCCTCGTGACCTCCTTCCAAACAATCTTTGGTGTGATACCGACATTTTTTCATTCTATTATTTCCAGCGACTTCGTCGGATCCTGTTGATTCTTGTCCTCACAGCTGGTGTGCTCCTGTTGGTCTGCTTGCTGCGCAATGGCTGCACAACATGTGTCACTCGACAGCCAACCACGGCTGCTCCAACTTCGTACCGGATGCTAGAATACTATGGAACATTACCACTGGCCACTTTAAGCGTAGCCTATGGATTGTCCTTCCAGTTTTCATACTTCACTTGCGTGCAACCTGTTTTTCATTGCCTAGATTGTCCATTCGAATGGGCACTGGATTTGTGCCTGTCGAACTTGGTGTCTCCTGCCCCGGATTATGATCGGCTGATGAGTCCCTTAGTGGCTCATGAGTTGGACTGTTCTGGTATTGGGATTATGGCCTGTGGAGCAGCACATGGAGTCCTAGGGAATTGGGATATCTATACGGCAGTGTATAACTTCTTGGCAAGAAGTTATCTTGAAGAGCACGCAAATTGTCCTCTGATTGTACTAGAGGATCCAGTTATCGAAGAACATGTATGTTCCTTTACTTTGCTAGACTGGATGGTGGAATCTTTTACAGAACATTATAATGATTTCCTTTTGGAGGCTGTTGCTACTTATTGTGCTTACACGTTGATGGATTGACTCTGTCTCTGACTCTGTGGGACTTTCCAAAAGTTTTTAAGTTTTTTTTTTCTCTCTGTCCCCTCTTTCAATTTTTTTTCTTTTCCCCCTGTTAACTCAACGACTGGGCTCTGTCGAGCCTTTGCGTGCTGTTATATATTTTTTCTTTTTCAAGCGGGTTTTTCAAACTTTCACTACCAATCATATGGATTACCAATACATGCACTTGGTTCTGTCTCTGTCGAACTTGAACTCTGCGTTCCTAATTTGTATCCCTATTTGTTCGTGGTCCGATCAAGGGAGGGTGTAGTGGAGGCGGAACTACAGGTCCACACATTGTTATGTTAGCATAAGCGTCTTAGAAGTTAAAACGCCATCTTGCCACTTTTGCTGCTTTTGCACACCACACTGTAGATATATGTTATAATATGAAAACTGCTTGCTTGCTTTTTCTTCACATGAGAACGGTCTGTTGTTCACATCCCTAGACGTGCACCGCAACCTTGGTCTGAACATTGTGTGCAGCAACAGTCAGGGCCAACAAACAATGTATGCTTTTGAATTCATGTGATCGGCCCACGCTCTAGCCATAACACGCACACAGCTGCAAATATCTGAAACTCGAGCGCCTTTAATATTTCAGTTAGCATGCATGAGACACACACATTTGAGAAGACCTTTTCCAGACACATAGCAAAGCTGATCCTGTGATGTGATTCACCTAAGCTGATATTTACGGTATGGGGTTCCCCTTTCAAACATAGAGACCTTCTATTAGTTTAATAATGCTAGCCTACTAGTGAAGGGAGGTGGTTGTATTCCACTATCATTTGTAACATGATTTCTCCCTTCATTTTCTATGGTATTGTAACAATGCTGATGGCTCTATTCTTAATGATTTGTCTGCTTATGTTAGCCAAAGTACTGCATCTTAGGACACGTAGTTTATAAAATTAACATTTTAAACTTTACTGTGTCTCTGATTACTCTTGTTGTGGACTGATATGAGAATAATAACGAACAGGTATTTCTGATTTCCACCATTACTGAGAGTACTCTAAGTCGTTTGTTCTGGGTTGTCTAATCATTGGTAGCTTCGAGATGATACGGAGAATGAATGAGACACTGATGCTTGTCGGATAGGGGTTCTGGGTACTGAGGTGAGTTTTTGGTACAGTGCAATTCACTGAGGTCCTGGTTTCCTGCGCATAGTTCTGTGCATGAGCAGAATCCCTGCAACCCTACACAAACAGTGCCAGCTACAGAGCCCCTGAACTCTCCGCTTGACATTGAGGGTGATGCTCGGTGCCCCCTTCCAAGACTGTCTGGGGTCACTGACCAGAATAAAACAGCAAAAGCTTTCAGCCTGCTAAGGAGCAGATGCCCTACTCCTGAAAGATTGCCAAACATGTCATTAGAAGCCACTCTCCAAGTCCTGGAACTGAGCCCAGCAGCATCTGACTTAAACAGACTTTTAACAGACCTTCACTGCTCCTGTCTCCCGATATGGACCAGGTCAGAGCTAACTCACCTGACTTCCGAAGATTACCAACATGACAAAAAGAGGGGCCGAAGGACACTAAGGATGCCTTGCTACATTCGTTCCAATTGTAGTCAATGCCCTAACATACCAGTCAAATAAACTTGATTTGCAGGAGGACCTCCTCAACATCATGGGATTCTATGTTATGGCAATCTACTCCAAAATATGCACCTTAAAATTGCTTACACAATGAGTACAGTCTGAAACAGACCAACCTGCCATAGCTTGCTCCTGATAGATAAACTTCCATGTCTACCAATTACCCGTGCAACTGTGCTGTCAGAAAAAAGTTCCAACTAAATCTAAGACCTTTGGCAACACATGAATCATCTGCTCAAATCTCCATGGACTGAGCTCTAAACAAGAAGCAAAAAGTGGAGACAACAAATGTTATCTGCCACCAGAGCAAAGCAAGTGCCCAGTCCCCTTGTAGGATGGATACACATAGCCGCAGGCCAGTTATATCTCAGCCCACTGGTAAAACGCTACCATCTACCATCAAACAAAAACAGTGCAAGAGGCTCAGATTGGCACATAGCAAACAGCTCATGAAAGGGGTTCCAACCATACAGCACAAGCAAATATATTTCCTCTTTAGACCAGCACTCTAGTCCATAACTACAGCCACCAAACCGCAAGAGGAAGGATCAACATTCTGCTGTAAACGGAACTTGTCTAGTGAGTCAATGTCCATTATTGTAGACAACTGCATTGTGGAGACTCCTCAAGCACCTCAGGTGCAAAACACACCGTCTAGTGGTACAATCTCCAGCATTACAGACACCATCAACATGGAGACATCTAAGTTCCACTTGCACCTCTTATGCAAAACACAATTGCCAATTATATGACCCAATCAACTGGCAAGACAGGCACCTCAGGAGGCCTCGCTCTATCCTGCTAGAGCACTGGCTACAGATGAGGGACCATACCCCATGAAACATGCTGCAAATTAGCAAGCATTCATTCTCCATGAGTAGCCCTACAGGAATCCCAAATTGAAGTTAGTCAGACCAACCATCAATGCCAAATAAAAAAAAGCGGCAACCAGCAGACCAACTCTCTACCACTGAGTCCTTCAATGGGTTGGACAGAGCTCACCACACTATGAGAAGTGATCCGTTGGTAACGATAAAGTACCAACGTCATAAGAGGCCAGCACAGGACTGTACTAACGCTGAGAGAATCTGTAAACTAATCTTTACCCTAAAATATAAATCCTGCAGGCAGATCAGCATACTCAACAGAGGCACAATACTCTGAATGGTCCAGGAAATCCCGAACTTGTGGCATATTATATCAATTTGATATACAAACAATCGTTTTTGGCCATAGTCATCTAACTCGGAAGAATCCACCATAATCACCTGGCCAAATTCACTGTTTGCTGAGCAGGTGTGAAATGAGAAACTCACCTTTCGGAAATGGGGCATCAAAATCTTTAATCACAATGACATAAAGTAACCCGTAGTCCTAATACCGACCAAGTGCCCCCTCCTAAAACTTTGTTACGGGCAAAGAAAAAATAAATTCTGGCCCCATTGTATGACCAGCTCCAGATAACGTTGGTCCTTAGAGGGGCAAGCAGCCACTCATTGATGTCGTCAAACCTTAAGGGCAACAACAAAGGCAGCAATGAGAATGTTAAATGGTCACTAATTTAAGCTTCAAAGGACTGAGCATAACTCCTGGGAATGCTGCAGTGAGCCACAAACAGCCAAGAAAAACAACGATCCATTGCGCTGCCGATTAAAAACATAGCAATTTGTTTTTGGAATGTTGAGGGCCTGCAAAGCACAATTGAGGGTGCACAGTTTGTAGCCTATATAAATTCTTTCCACTTGGTTATATTCCAGGATACCTGGGCACTGCCCCTTCTGGACATACTAGCATATTTAGGATTCTGCAAACCAGCATTAAAACCCATATACTTGGATGTCCCGCTGGGAGCCTAGCCATTTACGCTGCACTTGGTATCAATGCTAAAACAGATGAAATACAAACAGACCACCCCAACCTGCAAATTGCGAAACTATCCAAATGATTCCATGATATCGAACAGCCAATGCTGATTATCAACGTCTACATCCACTCTGAGCTCTCTAAGAAGAAGAAAGCAACTGATTAGCTACTGTCATTTATCATCAACCAAATAGCTTCCAATTCCATGCTGCTTGTTCTTATGACAGGCAACTTTCATATGAACCTGTTGCTGGAAACCATGCATGATTAAATTGTGGAAGTTTAAACTCAGATCTGGCAAATTCCTCCATTTTACCCATGGACTTAAAGGAGGGACAATAGGGGCCTGACTTTCGCAGTGATCTAGAGCATGTGGGGTTGAGAGTTTTAAACAGGTACGTCAAACCCGATGTCCCTGCTCAGTTTAGTTTTCACTAGGCAATGGCATACTCAATCTTAGACTATAAACTAGTGTCCCTTCCTCTTTGTCACATGGTTTGCTTCTATGAGATAGGATCTCGACTGGAAAGTGACCACCAACCCAAAAAGATCCTGCTAACCCTACACTGCAGGCTCCATGATCAAACTCAGCAGAACATGGACACAGTATCCACTATCAACTACAGGAGGCTAATTTGGACAAAAAGATCAATTTTCCTGGTGGAACTTAAAGTAAGGAATCAATAAGGGACTATACTCAACTCATCCTCCAAATTGCTGGAGGATTGGGCCCAGCTTCCAGTCCTCCTTCTGGCAGATCAAGGGCACCCCTCGAGAAAGCCAAACCTTCTATCAGGGGCTTGCCCTAGGAGGCCTTCAGCCCTTCTTATTACAGCAAAAAATAAACTAAACCATGCTCTTATGCTTCTTTGAAGCAGCTCAACATTGTCCACACAGAGGTCTGCTCCTATTAAGCTGAGACCCTTACACAAAAAAGCAACATGGGAGTCAGCCAAGTCGGAGTCTAACCAGTATTGGCACAAGCTTCTCACAGCTAGTAGGATGCCAGAGAATTTTGGAGACTGGTGAACCATGCCAGAGAAGCTAGGCCTCCCCCCAGCATCTGCCAACATCTTGGAAGAAGCATGGACTGCTAATCTTCAGTAAATGTTCGGGGCAGTAAGACTGCATCGGCGAACCCTGAAAGAGAGCCAACATACTTGATGGTCAAAAAACCACATTAAATCTTTTTACTAGAGGACGTAACAAAGGTAATTACATTAAGATGGTGCTGAGGAGTCCCCTGCACAACAGCCTATCATAGGCTATTTTCATTGAAAATTCTCAGTACTGGGCTGAAAACATGTGCCACCTGTGCAATCACATCCTTCTTCACCAGGCTATCCCTGATAGTCGCCGGGGGTTGATCATCGCCCCGATTTATACATCTGGAAATAAGTAATTACCCTAAAACTACCTGCCAATAGCCCTGGTAGATAGAGAGGTAATATACTTTGCCAAAATCTTGTTGGCCAAACTAACTCAATGGGTAGTGCAAGGCTCACTGGTCCCAGTGAATCAGAGTTTATTGAAAATACCGGCACACTCACCAACATCTTAATGCTCACTCTACTAATTGATAAAGCCAGATCTTGCTTTCAGAATCTTCACCTGTGTTCTGTGGATTTGTGCTCCACTTTTGATGTGAAACAGTGCACCATACTTTGGCAAAACCTTTCCCACTGGGGAATCGCTCCCATACACCTCAGAGCCATCCAGCTGCTAAACATGAACACATGGACACAGGTAAGACTGGGCACCGTGTCAACTGTTTCAAGAAAAAGGTACGTAAAGCAATGGTCTTAAACAAGGATGTTTCCTTGCCCCGTTCCTGTTCAATCTGTATCTAGCAGAACTGACAACTATCCTTAACAAAGTCAACATGCATGCCCAACACAATCTGGGTAAATGCCCCATTTATGCTATATGCCAAAAATGTAGTATTGATCAGCTATATGAAGGTCGGCCTGTAAAGGCTAATAAACACTGCAGCAACATAGATGGCAAAGCATGGGCTCCAAGTCAATCTCAACAAAGCAAGAACACTTCTAGTCAGTATAGAAAGATCTCCACCACTAACATTTTATCTAGAAGGCTCAACCTTGGAAATAGTGACAGAGTACAAGTACCTGGGGGTAATCTTTGACTCAAGAGACTCATTCACCATGCACTGTCACTCGATCAAAAGAAAAAGTAATATCTTAATGTCAGCTTTCTGCTATCGAAGGAATGCTTAAAAGGCTTGTCTCTTCTACCATTACTACGAGTCATGGTTGCAATAAATGCACCTTCAATCAACTATGGTGCACAAGCTCTTAGAGATTAGACCTGACAAAGTAAATGAAAAAGCAACTGTTGTCACTTCTTGTCCTGCCGAAATAAGGTTTGAATTTGGTTTACGGAGGCAGAACCTAATCAGCCTCGGACTTGCTACAACCTAAAAAAATAAGTCGGGAGGCACAATAAGCAGTGTTCTGTGGAGCTCTATATCTGTTCCAGT
Organism: Triturus cristatus; assembly: GCF_964204655.1. NCBI lineage: Eukaryota > Metazoa > Chordata > Amphibia > Caudata > Salamandridae > Triturus > Triturus cristatus. The sequence continues at coordinate 520,285,864 of NC_140588.1, forward strand.
AAACACCCAGGCACATGAATACATAAACCTATCTTTAACAGAACTGCAGACTGAGTCACTCTGGGCCTAAACTCTCACTCAGGCTGCATTCAACAGAGCCATCAATTCAGCAGGCAAGAAACTCCTTCTTGTACTGACCAAGCCTTGTTGACAAAAATATCGCATACCCGGATGGCATTAGGCCCATATGGCCTTCTCCAGTCACAACCCTACTTAGGAGAACTGTTTGGGCTATGGGCAAAGCTCAAGTTGTTGAGTTATCAGCTAGGCAGCTTTAACACCTTATGCAACTCCCCCACTTGTTTGAGACAAACCACAGTGACTGCATGCCGGGTGTGCCAAAACTCAAAGGAAGACATTTGCCACATTGTCTGCACATGCCCCCCTGCACTGAAGGCTCAACGAAAGGGACATTTGAAACACCACTTCCTAAGGAATGGAATCTGCACATGCCCCAATGCTGTAACATCCTGCCCTTAAGGACAGGATCTAGTGCTATGCAGAAAATTCTTGAAATGTATGTCACTGGTTGAAAGAAAACTGGCTAAACAAGATCTGCAGTGACAGGAATTTTGTTTTTATCATCAATGCACTGATTGCACTTTTGTCTATGTTTACCCATTCATCCCATTGATTCCGTAATCTGTAAATGCAATAAGTACCTTACTTAGTGGGTCTCTAATATTACGGGTGACATTTTTACTGTTAGACGCTTGTATTCCACCTATTCTCACTTTAGCACTTACCCACTAATGCACTAAGTTCCCTCATCTAGTGAGCCTTAAGACCACTGATGCATCTGGGTGCAACACTCTCTATTAGATGCTGGCACCCGCTAACTTTTACTTTGCACTGCAACCAGCTACTATTTTCAACTAGCGAGCCTTTAAGACCGCTGACGCACCTGGGATTGTTAATGCCCCTTGTTAGATTTGGGGGTATCTAGTTGGCATAGGGAAGTACCTGTGACAAATAGGGACCCTGGCATCTAGTCAGGGTAAAGGGGTACACTCCTGAAATAACCCCTGCTCACCCCCTTGGTAGCTTGGAACGAGCAGACAGGCTTATCTCAGAGGCAGTGTATAAAGAATTTGTGAACACATACAGTAATCAAGTGACAACACTACAGATGGACACCACACAAGTTTTATATCAAAAAAAGGTATTCTTTATATAGATTTAACACAAGATGATAAACAACAAAAATCCACAATACTGTCACTTTAAAATGGTAGAATTTAGCTTAGTTCTCTTAAGATGGTAAATGTGACACTCAGAGTTCAATGTACCTTAGATGCGACACGCAGTGCAACGAAAGTGTTGCAAACACGGTGATGCGTTGAAGATCCGGTGCAAATAAACAAAGATGGCGATTTCTCCTTGATGCGACACACTTCCCGGTGATGTGGCGGCATCTGCTGCGATGTCGATCATCTTCTCCGGTGATGGGAGATGCTTTACACGATGTGAGCCGCAACAGGCCCTGCAACACGCTTCCCAGTGATGCGGCGGCATCTGCTGCGATGTCGATCCTCTCCCCAGGCGATGGGAGTTGCTTCCACAACGATGCGAGCCGCGACAGGTCCTGCAACACTCTTCCCGGTGATAAGGCGTTGTCTGCTGCAGCGTCGATCCTCTTCTCCGGTGATGAGCCGCGACATGCCCTGCGACACGCTTCTTAGAGATGCGGCGGCGTCTGATGCGACGTTGATCCTCGTCTCCTGTGATGAGCCACGACAGGCCCTGCGACACGCTTCCCAGTGATGCGGCGGCATCTGCTGCGACGTCGATCCTCTTCTCCTGGCGATGCGAGGCGCTTCAGTGGACCTGCGTTGACTCAACGATTCTTCTGCGACACGCTTCCCGAAGGTGCGGCAGCGTTTGCTGCGACGTCGATCCTCTTCTCTGGCGATGCGAGGCACTTCGTGTTTTGAAGCGGCAGTTCGGCGACGCGCTTCTTGTTCTTGAGTTGCACTTACAGCTCCTTGCGACACGCAAGTCCTCAAAAAGTCCAGCACAACTGCAGGCACGTCAAGAGAGAGAGCTTTTGGGTAGCTGGTGGGGGAAGTCTGTTGTCCCTGAGACTTCAGCAGGAGGTAAGCTCTTTTCCAAGCCCTTGGAGATCCTTCACAAGTTGAATGAAAATGCACACAAAGTCCTTTCTCCTTTCTTTGGTAGTCAGGCAACCACTGCAGGCCAATCCCCCAAGTAGCACTTCAGTTTAGGGATAGTCTCTCCTCAGTTTCTTCTGCTTCCACTCCTCAGCAAAGGTTTCTTCTTATTCCCAAAGTGATCTAAAGTTCTTGGGTTTGGGTCCCAATATTTATACCAAGTTTCTCTTTGTTCTCTGAAGGCAGAGAGGCCTTTGCCTAGTCCAAACCAGTTCTGGTCAGTCCTGGAGCACTTTATTTACATGACTCCTTCTTTCCTTTCAGAGTGCAGGGCAGAGACATCAGACGCACCACATGAGGTGGAGCCAGAATTGTGGAGGGAAGGCACAGCCCTATTCAGGTCCCACCCATCTAGATGCAGATCTCTCTATTCAGCCCTGTGCTGACTCACCCTGTCTCCTGGAATCCCCCAGCCCCTGTCACTCAAACTCCAGACAAGGAATACACAGCCTAGCAGAGGCAGGTTTGGATGGTTAGACAAGAAAATACCTACTTTCTAAAAGTGGTATTTTCAAACACAGAATATTAAAACCAACTTCACTAAAATATGTATTGTATCATTGTGAGTTCAGGCATACTAAATTCGAATTTCTATCATGTTCCCTGAGTCAGTTAGGATTATAAGATGCAATAATCAAACTGTCCATTCTGGCTTATGGAGAACAGGTAGCCTTGCAATAGTGAAAAACGAAAATGGCTGTAATCCAATATTAGAACATGCCACACACACCAGGGCATGTTCTATCTTATACTTACAATGCACCCTGCCCTTGGGCCTACCATAGGGGTGTCTGATATGAAGAAAAGGAAAGGTTTAGGGACTGGCAAGTGGGTGCACTTGCCCAGTCAGCATGACAGTACCAGACTGCAAAGCAAAACCAAAGGGGATGATGGACGGAGTGTTGAACATTGCAAACACTCACCCCCAGTCATCTGATCTGGGTTTAATCCATCATCATTCTTTAGCTCACTCAGCCACCCCAGTTCAGACATGGCCATATGCAAATCAGTCTGACCCTGTGCTTCAAGGGAACAGTCCAGCCCAAACTGCCAAGCCATGTCTTCCCTGGACTGGAAACAAGCATCCTGGGACCGGTTTCTGGCTAATCAGCCATCATCAGCCAGGCTAGCTTGAATCTAGTGGCAAAGTGAGCAAGGGACCCACGTCTGGGCATACCCTGCCAACTTAGGGCAAACAAAGCAAAGCCAAAGGGGATGATGGACGGAGTGTTGAACATTGCAAACACTCACCCCCAGTCAACTCATCTGGGTTTAATCCATCATCATTCTTTAGCTCACTCAGCCACCCCAGTTCCGACATGGCCATATGCAAATCAGTATGACCCTGTGCCTCATGGGAACAGTCCAGCCCAAACTGCCAAGCCATGTCTTCCCTGGACCGGAAACAAGCATCCTCCGACCGGTTTCTCGCTAATCAGCCGTCATCAGCCAGGCTAGCTTGAATCTAGTGGCAAAGTGAGCAAGGGACCCACATCTTGGCATACCCTGCCAACTTAGGGCAAACAAAGCAAAGCCAAAGGGGATGATGGACGGAGTGTTGAACATTGCAAACACTCACCCCCAGTCAAGTACCAGACTGCATGCAGGCTCTGCAATGGCAGGCGTTAGACACTTTTTTAAGGCTGCCTCTGTAGGTGGCACAACCAGTGCAAAAAGCCCACTAGCAGCATTTGGATTACCAGTCCTGGGCACTCCTGGTGCACTGTACTAGGGTCTGACAGGTAACCCAAACCAACCAATCATGGAATCACTACTTCATACATCAATTTGCAATAGGGAGCACTTGCACTGTGGCACTGGACAGCAGTGGCACAGTGCCCAAAGCATCTAACACCAGCAAAAACACATGAGGCAACAGCAAAAAATGGAGGGGAGACCCACGTCAAGGTGCCAGGTCTAACACCACTTGAGAAAACTTTGGCTTCTTAAAACCAGTACTGTATACGGCCAAATGTCCTAAGCACTTTAACTTAGCGTGTCCCTCCAACCAAGGTCTTGTTACTTTTCGAGCTTTCTTTCAATTGCATTCTGGCCACTTCGTTCAGCATTTGTACACACTTACCTATGCACAAAGCACTATAACTTGTGAATCCCCAAGACCAAGATCATATCGGCCTCCCCATCGACACATCTAAACACACTAACAATGCGAAAAACCATCCTGGGGTGGTTATGCCTACCTTAGTGGTGACATATAAGTATAAAAATGATGGCTAATGTCTGGCTTATTTTGCCAGGTCCAAATGGTAGTTTAAAACTACATTATAGGTTGCAGTGGCAGGCCTGAGACATGTTTTGCGTGGGTACTTTAGTGGGTGGCACAATATGGGCTCCTGTCCACTAGTAGCATCTAATTTACATGCCCTCTGTATATGTAGAAACATTTACTAGGGACTTATAAGTAATATACATGTGCCAGTTAGGTGTACCATTTACCATGTTATAGGAAGGCACAAGCACATTTCCTCCTGTCATCAAAAAGGAGTTTAGCAAAAATGAGGAGTGCAGGTAAAATGTCCGGGGTAATATTACAACAAGATCTAATAGCTGCCTAATGCTGGAACTCATCTTCACAACTAGGGCATTTCACTACTAATGCAAATGCATCTACTTTTTCCTGGAGAAAGGCTGTTCCTGCATCAGGCTAGAGTGTAAGCAGAACCATTTTTTATACTTCAAGAAGGGTTACTTCCATGAGAACTGATTTTCATGTTCTGCTCTTGATTTTCTTTGAGACATGGTGGCCATTTTGTGCACTGCTTACATCTCATTCCCTCTTTTTTACTCCAGGGAGAGGAAGAATTGCAGAATTGCTGTATCCTTATAAATGGAGCTGCTTTATAATGTAGCACTGTTTCATTTCATTTTGTGAGGTTGTTTTTTAGTGTGAAAGTCCAGATTTAAAGACTGAGATGCAGATCTACTCAGGTGATTTCTCCTTGTTGTCATTAAGTATGGCATAACTGCCTTGGAGGTTTATAACTATTGTAATCTTAAGAAGTGACATTGTTTTTTGTTTGTTAGCAATTTGGATCCCTGTTATCGCCATCATACTAATTTAGGGTTCTCCGAGCAGAGATCGGGACTTTTCAAATACACAAATCTATGCTCACTCATGCAGAGTATCTACCTATTGCCCTCTGGACTTTACTCTTTTGGGTTATGTTTTCAAACATCAAACACAAGGAAATAAAACCTTTCCAGAAAATCCCTATTGTATTCTTATATTATTACTGACCTGGTGGTTGCTGAAAGGGAATTTTACACAATGGAAGATAATTTAAGCACCAAACATGATACTAGAGGTTTTACAATTCCTAAACTTTTAACATCAGTGAAATTCTCCAATCTTTGGTTCTACTAACAAAAGGACAAGGAAATATCCTCTGACCCCTGGTAAATATACTTCCACAATTTTGCTAGAGGTTCTCTTGGAGGAAAGTTGGATTGTTTAACCATATGCAGAGGAAACTAATAAATGGCTTCAAGAACTGGAGACAAGTGCTTATTCATTAAGTGGAGGAAAATATCCACAATATACAGGATGCTACTAATAAAATGAATATTTTGCAGAAGAAAGCAAACTGGAGACTTAGAAAATATAAACAGACCCATAGCTCAAGGCTCTCTGGTCTTCCTGAAAATCGTGAGGGCGAACGTACAATGTCATTTTTTAAGTCTTCTCTTGCCAAAGTCTTGGATTTGCTGATGTAAACCATTATCTGCTGGTGCAAACTATTTCGAATATTTAGATGGCACTAAAACCCGGTCCGAGAAACAGACCACTTCCTTCTATGTTTAAACCCAGAGATATTTATATGTTGTTACATGAATTTACAGATCTAGTCAGGGTTGTCAAAGAAACAAAAGCAAAGAAGCATCTGTCATGGTCAGGAAGAAAACTGTTTTTCACACAAGATGTGGCTAAAGTCACAGTGAATAGACGAAAGGAGTTTTTGTATCTTTTTTCAGCATTTCGAGCCATAAATGTTTGTTTTGAACTAATTTATCTGTATCACTATAAAGAAACATATACAAACAACACAGTTTCAGACAATTATCCTGCAGTTATTAAAAAAATTATACTTGGATGCGGAGGAGAGGTCATATTTACTTCCAACCGTCCTTGCCATAAAGTTCATGTTTATCATATTTCCTTTTACCTTTGCTTCAGTGGTTCCCCATTACATGTTATCATGCATTCTCTGTTTCCTTTCTCAGTTCATGTTTTTGCATTTTGTGTCATTTGATGTTTAATTATATAAAAATGTCCAGCCTCAACTGACATCCCTTGGAAATGTCATTGACGTAATGTGCTTTCAACACTCCTAGCCCTTTTCTCCTCAGGAAAGTATGTTTCTCAGTCACCATTTGCATCTCTGCTTTATGTATTTTCCCTTCATTTCATTACCCTCCATATCTTTATCAATCTGTTCCTCCGTTTTCTTTTAATTTTTCTCCTTTTGTTAAGATAGTTCTTCGCTATCCATCATAATATTTTGTTCACCAGTTAATGTAGACCATGTTCTTTAGGCATATCTTTCATCTAAGATAATTCAGAGTCTGTTTGAAATAGGGTCTCTTGATGGCAGAGGTATGTACCCTTGTCCAAGTAGGGACCACGATCCTAGTCAGGGTAAGTTAAAATACAACTCAAATTAAACTGCACTCACCCTGTGTAACTTAGCACTGAGCAGGCAGGCTTAACTTAGAAGGAAGCAATGTGTAAAGTATTTGGGCAATTGCTCATACTACAACACAATGAAGCACCACAAAAAACTTCACATTACATTAGAAAAACAAACTCTGAGTTTATAAAAATAAAACAAGAATTAGGACGATAAGTATCTTTTCGATAAACGTTGAAGTACGAAGTTGTGTACATTCAAAATGTCAGAAGAGCGCTTGGAACCAACAAGCACTTCAATCCGTTATTGGGTCACACTAGACCAGGACAAAGTTAAGCATTCAGGCCAACCGTGAGGTTGGCTGGTAGCAAGACCTCCGTTGATCTGCTGAAAAAAAGTAGCGTGCTCCGGATTATTGTCATCATTATGAGGCTGCGTAGATCACGCTGTGGATGGGATGCATAGGGGTCTCCCACATAGCTGCTGTGAGGCGCAAATCCACTACACACAGCTGCAAGAGTGTGCAGTTTCGACCCACACTGCGGCAGAGATATGCTGAATCTAATGCAGATGTGCGAGTTCAGGAGTTCGAGCACCTTAAGGCCTCACTTCAAAGGGTCCAGGACAGGGATTGCACCACTTGGCAGGGCCGATTCCCAATGCGTAGAATCCTGGAGATGATGCAGATGGTTAAAATCTTTGATATCCCTGAGATCTGGGAAAAGGAGGCAAGACAACAAGCCCTTGGAGCCATTCTGGGTACAAGTGATGTGTCAAGTCCATCTCAACGAGTCAGTAGAACAGCATATAGCAGGGCAGATCAGCATGGCAATATCACAGCAGGGCAGTGTTCAGCAAAGCAGCGGTGAAGTAGCATAGCAGTACTTTTGGCCATACAGTGGCTCTTCTTACTGGTAGAGTGGTCACAGGTACAAAAGTGTACTGGTTTGTTAGTGCCAGAGGACCTGTAATTATGCCCAGCGGTGCCTTTCAATGGAGGAGACTTTAAAGAAAGCTTTGAAGTGTGTAGAGGTTCCCTCCTTCCTGATATGGCTTCAGACAACCTATAGGAGGCAATCAATCCTTCAGATGGGTAGAGAACACCATCAGGTGTGTCAGCTCCCCCTTCCCATCCTCCTCAGGATGGTCATCTGCAAGCAGATGGTCATGCAGGCACACATACTCTTCCTTGGTGGATGGTGGTCTGGCAGAAATACAGGAAGCTAGCTGTCACCCACCCTAGACGTGTATTCCATAGAAAGGCAGGAGGTACCGGATGGCTACATGCAAAAATGTCAACTGTCTAAAAGTAGCATTTTCTCAACTGGAATCTAAAATCCAACCTCCCCATTGGTTTGGATTTTAAGATTGTGAGTTCAGTGACACTAACCTTGAAATGTCTATTCCTCCCCAATCGGGACTAACGCTTAAGACGAGGTAATAAGGTAAACCGAATGATGGCCTGTGAGAGAGAAAGTCCTTGCAGCTAGGGGTGGGCGGAATTTGCTTAGTCGCACTACGCAATGATCCGCGAAACGGTAACAAATCTCCGCGAGCACGCAAAAGTTCTGCGAACACACGGAATTGTTTGCTCCGCCCGTTCGCGATGCTATTTTCCTGTTTGCGAATGCTGTTTGCGTGCTCAGGGAGAAATATCTCGCGAACATGCATTTTAAAAGAGCGAACAAGCAAAAAATTCCGCGATACCATGGATCGTGGAAATTTTGGTAATTCCGCGTTCTCCGCGGAACGCGAAATCACCCAAATTACACAATTTTCACGAGAGGAACGAAATTTACCACCCAGGCCTACATGCAGTAGTGAAAACTGACTTTGGGAGATTTTCACTACCAGACATGTAAAACCAAAAAGTACATGCCCTGCCACATACATACATGACACCCTGCCCTGTGGGTTGAAAGGGCCTAAATCAGGGGTGATTTACATGTAGGAAGAGGGAATAGGTTATCCTGGCAAGAGGGTTACCTTACCAGGTTGATAAGGCATTGTAGATCTGTATAAACAGGCTCTGCATCGGCATGCCTGAGTCATGGTTATAGGGTTATGAGGTGGGTGGCAAAAGGAGTGCTTCAGCCCACTACTAGCATTTAACTTACATATTCTGGCACATGTTGTGCATAGTAAAAGGAACTTAGACGTAAATCAAATATGTTAATTGGGAATAAACCAATGATACCATGTTTAGAGAAGAGAGCATAAGCATTTTAGTACTGGTTAGCAGTGGTGAAGTGTGCAGATTCTAAAACCAGCAAAAACCAGCTTAGAAAAATGGAGGGAGACAGTAAAAAATTCAGGGTAGGCCAACCCTAAGGCTGTCAGATCTAACAGAGTCCTTACATTAAGTGTTTATATAATCCAAAGAGAGTCTTATTTCGTCTTGTCAAGCTTAAGCCAGACCATGTCTTACTGCAAGAAACCTACAAGTCAGAAGTGCTTAAGTTACAAAGAAGGTGGGTAGGTAATGTCTGTCTTTCTCTAGCTGTTATCACGATAAAAGGTTCGGTTATCTTAGGTAATAAACACTTAAGGCCTGATTAAGGGCTTGGAGTAAAGGCACTCAGAGTGGCTTAGCACTTTAAGTCTGCCTCCCTGCCTTTAATCCACCCACAAATTTTGCATTGTCCACTGGCCCCACGGATACCTCTATACATTTGGAGTAATTGCCATCATGGCGGTTTCTGTCAATGCAGAAAAGGTTTGCCAGACAGCTCCATTAAATATGACTGTTCACTGTCAAACCTTTGAAACAAATTCCGAAAGAAGAAGTTTTGAAAAATGAAAAATAGGCAACCCCCACACCACAAGTGTTTTCTCCCATAATGTAGGGTCCATTTTTCTTTTTTTACTATCCCTCACAAGTTTATACCTGGTGGTGAGGAACAGTAAAAAGAAAAGCCATCCAAGAGCCCTCTCCAAATGGGGTGGACAGTTGGATGGCTAACCTCCAATGGCTCCTACTCCCTTGGAGCATCAGAGGAATGTTTATACTGACAGAGTTACTTTTACTCTATCAGCATAAATTGGTGGTCTTCCTACCTCTAAATCAGGTGGGTAGACCAAAAGTTTGTTGGAGATAGTACTCCACCACTTGTCCAACAAAGTACCCTTTCTGCCAAATTCTAAATCAGCCACTTTGACATTGGTGTTACTTCCCAAAAATCAGATAATGAGGGTACATGGTGCACTGCTGAATTACTTGTTAATACAATTACTGTCACAGTTTTCAATGTTTATGGTCCCACTCAAGTTGATTATAGTTTTTACGACTACTATCACTAAAATGTTTATAATTTGATGAGCAATACTTTATCCTGGGATGTAATTGCAATCACATTCTGAAACCTTTTACTGACAGATATTCAGCAAATTATTATTATTATTATCATTATTATTATTATTGTAGCTTATGGAGCGCACGGCTACCTCCAACGGAAGTGTCCCGGCGCTAGCATCCTACCTGAGGGGAGAAGAGACCAGAATAGACTATAGCCTCTTGGGCAGGCCGAAAAACCATGTCTTTAATGTTCTCCTGAACAAGATTTCTGTGTCAATTTTTCTCAGATGGTTAGGCATAGAATTCCACAGGGGAGCAGCTTTCACCGAGAAAGCACGGCCACTGGTCATTGCCTTCACAAAACAAGGAATGACCCAAAGATTCCGACTATTAGATCTGAGTGCCCTGGTTTGGTTATATTTCTGAAGTCTCTGCTTCAGATATTGAGGGCCAGTCACTCTAATTGCTTTTTGTGCGAGTACCAGAGCTTTAAACTGCACTCTTCTCCTAACTGTGAGTCAATGTAGGCTGCGCAAGTGGGGTTTAATATGATGTCTCAATGGCACATTCCTGATCAACCTGGCTGCCGCATTTTGTATAAGCTGTAGTCTCCTCATCAAGTACTCCTGAAGACCAATATAAAGGCTATTGGCATAGTCAAGTTGTGAAGTGACTAAAGCATGCACTATTGACTTCCTGCAATCCATAGGCAGGAAGTGGAGAAATCTGTGCAAAGCCTTCAGTTTCCAGAAGCAACGAGAAGAGACATGAGCAATTTGTGCCTTGCCAGTGAGTTGGGAGTCAAACTTGAAACCCAAATTCCTGGCAGAGAGAATTGGTAGCAGAGGCGGATTTAACTCAGGTGGCCACCACAGAGAAGAGATTTCTATTATCACTCAAAGAGCTTTATTAGGTTCTTGGAGACTTTATAACCCTATTTTGTGGGAATATACTTTTTCCCTCTGCATTTAGTCTTACTCCAGATTGGATCGCATATGCCTCAATAAGCAACTAGCTCAAAGTGTGATAAATGCTGAAATTGGATTTCTTTTGATTTTAGATCTGGATGGGTGTGTATTCAATTCATCGTGTAATTTACTCTTATACTTTTGAGTAATTTTACACTAGAGAAAAGTACTAAATTTACTGAAAAAGTGTTAGATTTGATTACACGTGTAAATTACTCAAGAGTGTAAGTTACCTTTGGGACTAGGGCTTGCACCTCGTGAATATCCCTTAGGCCCTTTTAATGTGGTGGTGACATGTAAATTACATTTTTGAAGTAAATTTATAGTCAGATTTTGTGAATAGACAAAACGTATTAAACATACTCAAAAGTGTAAATTACTCAAAAGTATTAGTTAACTTAGTGAATCAGGCCCATAAATTGGATTTCTGATATCTTTAGCAATATAGGGCCACATGCATCAACGAGAAAACTGCTTGCAAACGGGCAGATTAGCAGAATCTGCCCCTTTGCGACCGGTATTTTTGTATTTGGGATGCATCATCCCAAGTGCAAAAATCGCTATTTAAGGAATCTCTAAATAGCGATTCCTTAAATTGCGATTGCATTTAGGGAATCCCAAATTGAGATTCATTAAATGCACTGCATGAAAGTTAAAAAATTAGCGATTTCGCTAATAGGGGGAGCAAATTACCATGAAGTTGAACTTCATGGTAATTTGCAAAAACTTTGAAAAATGCACTAAAGTGCATTTTTCAAAGTTCCATTTTACACACACACATGCCCTTGGGGCATGTGTGTGTGCAAGATGTATTCATATGCAGATTTCAGGGGTGCAACAGGGTGTCTTTTTGACGCCCTGGCACCCTTGAAATTGCATGAGCTATTTGCGATTCTCTAATTGAGATTAGCAAATTGAGAAAGTCCTCCCATTTATTCCTATGGGCCTCTAGGCCCATAGGAATCAATAGGGAGGTATTCCTTAATTGCGACTCGCAATTTGCGAGTAGCAATTAAGGAATGTTTAGAAATCGCTATTTTGTAAGCGATTTCTACATGCATAGCCTTTTGCTATTCCTTATTAGCGAATCCTTATTTTTCGCTATTAAGGAATCGCAAATGGCATTGTTGATGCATGTGCCAGATAGTGCCTTTGTCTTCTCTGACTTCCAACTGAAATGTAATCATCCTAATTCCCCTAAAAATAAATGTATTTCTATCAGAAAAGTAATTGTAATTTCACATACATTTACAAGGCTGAAGGACAATTCTGAATCTAACTTTGATAACAATGCTCTTTTTCAGGTTTTGTCATACAGATCTAAGCCATCAACTATTTTAAGTGGCATTTTAGTAACGATGTTCTTAAACATAAATCCAAGAAATGTAATGGGAAAAGGTCCCTAAGTTTTCTTGGGCTATGTCCTTTTGGAACAAAATAGGGTTTAAGGACACAAGCTACATACACCACTCAGATACAGTGTTTTAAAACTGTACAAAGGTTTCCTTGTAACTCCTTCCTAAGTTGTCCAAAAGGTATAAAAGTAATGAAAGCAATTGCTAATCCTGCAGTTGCACTAATAGTGATGTAATACATATGGATTTTTTTGTGTCTTAATTCCCTAGTTTTTTTTTGCATCAAATATGGAAACAATTTAATGTAATATTTCAAGTTATTAACCACTATAGCCTTGCAATTCCTTTCCTAGGTAGTCTTGCTGATGACTAGTATTTGTTCTTTAATGGTCTCTTAGACCTATTATTAGCTTTAAGTTTCCAGTAGGTAACTGTTTATTGTAAATGTTTTTCAAATATTTCCTTTACTGCATCGTGGTAAGCAGTTTGCTTTAATCACTGATTAGATAAAGCATCTGCTATTTCTCTATCCTTGTCTTTAAAAGGAGATTTGTTTTGGTTACCTACTACTCTCTGTTCGTAAAATCACTGCCAATACAGCTTAGTGGAAGAAAATTTCAAACCTCATTGAATGTGTTATTTGTCTGTTATATGGTTGTTACTTAATATTCAATTATTTGCATATAGTTGTTAAATTCTTTGGTCAACATTAGGCCCTGGTGAAATTTAAATTATGTCTACATAATTTGCATTATTCGGGGAATTTAGTGTTACGCTTGTTACATGACATTCCAGAAATTATGCCAACGTGTCACTTTCAATAATTATGCTCCATTCACGGTAACAATGTACAGAGAATGCCACAATTCCTGGTAATTTGCTGTAGAAAGTTACTGCAAATGCACAACAACAAGAGAACCTGAGCAGTTTTCGTTCATGGTGTGCTTCTTCAAATGCATCCTCATGCCAAAAATTGACACATGGATGCAGTTCATGCTTAAAATATAGTACAAAAGGACAGATTTGTATTATGCATAATTACACTAAATAGCATGTAATTTTATGGGAAAGCATATTAAGCAAGTTTGGCACACCCCTAGGCCACATCAATTTGTATTACTTTTAAATATGGGTCTTATGTAGCAATACAGTATTTTTTCTAATTGCTCAAAAGATTTCTATTCTCCATAGAACTCCTCCTCCCCTCTTTTCCCTTTCCCATCCCATCCCATCTGCATAGTTTAAAAAGTCTTTGATCTTGACATTAAATTCAGAATTAATTTTTTCTTAACGCTTAATTAGTGTTAGACTTTTTTCGCAGTCACTATTGACCATGTTATAATATGCTTTTTGTTTTGTGATGATAACCAATTAATGTGCTCCTATTATGCTTTTCTGATGTTATATGTCACTTTCTTTATAAAATAAAGCGGTCAAACTAAAACAAGAGAAATTATACACAGGATTGATGATTATGGTAAAATTCCCCATTATCGAGCTTTAGGGTCTTATTATGAGTTTGGCAGTGCGGGAGCGCGACCGCCACGCTTCTGAATTGCACAGCATATTAGGAGTTTTCTCCTGTCTGACAGGCAGTTCTTTGGCATTCCCACAATGGTACCAATGAAATAGGCACGGCAATGAGAACATCAAACTCAGTACATGCACGGCATGAACTGCTGCAGTTCATGCCGTGCAGGTACTGGTGTGCATGCACACAAGGGGGCACATGTTGTGCCCCCTGTGTGCATCCACATGGTGCAGCGGTACCCTTTGTTTTCTCACTGCCACACTTTTAATGGCGGTCCCACCGCCATGCAAAGTGTGGCTTTGAGAAAACTAGTAATATCCTTGGTGGGGCCACAGCAGTCCCGCCAAGAATGATGCGGCCTCAAGACCGCTGCGCCACCTCCAGGGATCTCTGATCCATGGTGGTTGCGGTGATTCCAGGGTGGCCCGACCACCCTGATCGTAATGGGGTGGCGGAAGACGCCATCGCGAGTCTGGCGGTCTGTGGACCACCAGACTCACTATAAAGCCCTTTGTCAGCATTGTGGTAGTCCTAAAAAAAACAGACACACTGGTTTGGATCTTGTCAGCCTATTTCATTAATGCAGATGCCAAAATTCTAAAGTTAGAGCTTTATGACTGTCTTATGTCATTGGGTGAAAAGTAAGCCTTAAGGAGCATAGCTTTATTCCTGGACGAGATACAACGTTCACATAAAAACATTTTTTCCACTATTTAATGCTTCCAATGTTACATTCATACAGGCCGGAATGATCTCCTCAGCCTTTGATCTTATCTCATGCTGATTCATTTGGACAGTCATGGCTAAGATGGGATTTAGAGACAAGTTTATGAGAAAAATCAAAGTTTGGTCTGAAAGGTCCACAGATAGAGTAGTGGTAAAGGGACAAGTATGTAACTTTGTACAGCTAGGATTGGCTTAAACCAGCTGTTCTTCATATCTAAAAATGGAGGAACCTCATGTATTACAACTTAAAGCAGCTATTGCCTATAAGGGGTGCCAGCTTGGTGTGCTTTCTCAGCATATTGGGCTTATTAGTTAGCTATTTGAACAATAAAGTTAATTAGGAGTCAATGTCCAGTTGTTTTCCTCTGTGCCCTATTATTAAATGCAGTAATCCTGTTATATTAATGTTTATTCCTAGGTTTAATGTTGAATATTTTTGATGGCAGTAATCTTGGTTAACACTTTGTATGATATTAGCATGCTATAGGTATTTATGGACACAATGTTATCTCAAATCAATCTCCATATTTAATATTGAACATATTTCATGATATTATTTAAGCCAGCTTCTTACATTCAAACTATACAGGTATATTTGTATATATGTGCACTATCTATACCTATTTTCATGTTCAATAAAATCATTAATTCACACAACTAAACTAACAATTGCAATCATTTCTTGATCTTCATGTTGCATAGCAGGTTTTGGACAGCTTAAGGTCCCACTGGGAGATTACAGATGGATACTACTGTTTTCTTTTCAAAGGTTTTTTAATGATTCAAGAATAGAAACAGTATAGTAGAGAAACAGACAAATAAGGAGAGACATTAATAATTGATTCCTCACAACAACGTTCTTGATGCATCTTTTTGAACCTTTACTGTCTCTTCATCTGCCAGTGCATCTCCAATTTCTTCTTGTCAGACATATTAGTTCAATTAGGATGAAAGTTGCCTCCTTATGGAAATACAATCTTCCACTATTTTTCTTTGAACTTTGAAAATAATATATCCTCTGTTTTTCCTAATTCTCTGTCATGTCACAGTCCATAAGTACCTGATATATCTTTGTCCTTTAGCATGGTGGTTTGTGACTTTTAGGTTCACAAAATGGACATGGGGCCTGATACACAATGGCGACTTACACTTTTTAGTTGTAATTTGCACTTTAGAGCAAGTTTACTTTTTTTCACCTATTCACAAAATTCAAGTGTAAGTTACTACTAAATAAAACAGTAGTAAGTCGTGCATCACACCTGGCCAACCACTGGTACTGCAACATCATCCAATGGATAATAATGGAGGTATGGAATTTAAAGAAAACATCACAAATGCTGTTAAATTAAATAGAATTAAATGATGTAAAATAGTTAAAAATATGAATAAATATAATTTACTGTTAAAAATATATATAAAAATAGTACACATGTGAAATATTGTAATATTTTATTTTGAAATTATAAATTAATGTAAGAGAAGGGTGGAGGGATTGACATCATCAATAAAGAGGAATTTAGTTGCCTCATGGACTCGCTGGCCATCCCCGACTGTGAAAATGTACCCTTCTTGGTTTTTTTCTCCCCTAATACCACCTTCTCTGGGATTCTACTATACAGTCCTCTTGAACTGAGTCGTAATTTCCTTCAAACTCTCCCTGAAGTAGTGGCATCTTTGGCCAGCACGAAAACTAATTTCTCCATTCTAGAAGATTTTAATATTCATCTGGAGGAGCCAGTTGGGGCACATGCGTCCAACCTACTCCAAGATCTTCTAGCTTTACAATTTATTCAAAAGGTGACCGGCCATACCCATAAGAAGAGGCATCTGTTAGATCCTATTTTAAAAAAACGACAACCTGCTTAAAGTTGGTGACCCTATTACTATCAATTGGTCAGACCATTTTATGATCCCTTTTACATTCATCAATCCCCACGTCCTGAACCAACCACCTATGAAGATCGCTCCTGGTCCAAACTATCCCTAAGAGTTTGGAAACAGACATGTAGTGACACCAGACATAGCCTGAGCTCAGACCTTCTTACAGCTAATGAAGAGGTCAACCAATGGATCACATCCTCACTCAACAACGTAATTCCCAGCAAAATGTGTACCAAAGAGGCCTAAGAAAGGTCCACACCATGGTATACTCCACAACTTCGTACATTAAAATAAGAATGCAAGAAGACAGAAAGTGCCTGGAGGAAAACTATAGTAAGAACAGTAAACAGATATATTGGGTTCCTCCCAAGAAAGTAAAACCTTTCCTTGAGCCCCCTTCAGACATATATAAGGTACTCCAACCACCTCAGGAAGTTCTAACAAGGGAGGAACAGATACCAATCACCCCACTTACGCTCAGTGATTTCCCCACTCTAAGCCCAGAGAATCTTCTGGACATTCTGACCAAAGTTAAAAGGGGTTCCCCTGTCGACCTGCCCCCCCAGACTTTAGTGAAAGTTGCTGACCAGATTCTTTCAATTTTGACAACATTACTGAATCTTTCATTGAGCACTGGAATGGTCTCACAGCAATAGAAACAAGCGATGGAGAAAGCCCTGCAAAAAAAAAATATATATATTGATCCCCATGATCTAGGAGATTATAGACCCATTCCCCTCCTCCCAGGTACGAGATCAAATTCCTAGAAAGACAGGTGAGACTGCATCCCAACACACAAGTTGATGGACGGAATGTTGCACATTGGCAAAACATTCACCCCCAGTCACAGATCTGGGTTTAATCCATCGTTATTTTGCTCACCACGCCACCCCAGTTCAGACATGGCCATATGCAAATCAGTCTTGACCCTGTGCCTCCTGGGAACAGTCCAGCCCGACCTGCCAATCCATGTCTTTCCTGGACCGGAATCAAGCATCCTAGGACTGGTTTCGGGGTTTCACCTCTCTTCAGCCAGGATAGCTTGACTCCAGAGGAGTAGTGAGCACGGAACCCATGTCTGGGCATACCCTTCCCACATAGGGCGAACAGCAAAACACACAAGATGATGGACGGAATGTTGCACATTGGCAAAATATTCACCCCCAGTCACAGATCTGGGTTTAATCCATCGTTATTTTGCTCACCACACCCATCCCAGGATGCTTGTTTGCGGTCCAGGGAAGACATGGCTTGGCAGTTCGGGCTGGACTGTTCCCGTGAGGCACAGGTTCAGACTGATTTGCATATGGCCATGTCTGAACTGGGGTGGTGGAGTGAGCTAAAGAATGAATGTGGATTAAACCCAGATCAGTTGACTGGAGGTGAGTGTTTGATTTGCTCTAGCGCTCTGTCCATCACCCCCTTTGGTATCGAGACTTCATCCCACCCAAACTGGATTCCGTCCTTTTCATGGTGTGAAAACTGCCTACTTATCAGATTGATCAAGGAGCTATGGCAGCTGTTATCCTTCTCTATCTTAGTGCATCATTTGATATGGTTAATCACAACATCCTTATCAAACAAATACACAATGCTGGTATTACCAGATCTGCTCTAGCTTGGCTCAAATCCGTTATCGAGGCTAGATTGTTTCAATTCTTTGATGTTGGTGGCACCTCAATATTTTCCCACTTCAATGCTGCATACCACAAGGATCCGCACTTAGCCCTACATTGTTGAATTTATACATGAAGCCAATAGCTGATATTGTCCACTCATTTGAGATTTCAATAGTTTACTATGCGGACGATACACAACTGGTCCTCTCCCTCACTCAAAATCACATCCCCCTTTTGGCTTCCCTGGGCCTTTGCCCAGAGAAAGTGGCTACCTGGATGAGCAGTTATAAAACCGAACTCTTGATCGTTAGTATTCTCACTAATCCTTTAATGGATTTAGGATGTCAAAACTACCTCAGAACCCCCCACGCCAAAAACTGCCATAAAGAGCCTAGCGTTTAGTTGGATGACTTCAATAATGGGGTCTCACAAAGAACAAAGCTTGTGGGAAGAGACTGATAGTCGAGGCCCTTATACTTGCCCGTCTGGACTAAGGAAACTCTCTCTACCTGGGAGCCCCTAAAAGGCATTATATAACTTACTGACGGTGCAGAACTTAGCTGCCCAAATTTTGCACAATGTCCCTAGACACCATTCTACCCATCACAGCCTCAAGGCTCTTCCCTGGCTGCCAGTGGCAGAGCGAATCAAATTAAAATCTCTCTGCATCACCCACAGGGCCCTCTTAGAAGGAGGGCCATTGAAATCTCGATCTTTGATCTCCCCAAATATACTGGGATGAACCCCGTTTTCCTCTAATGCCTTTCTGGCCAAGATCCCTTTGATCAAAAGATCCAAATTGGGAGGTTGATCCTTCCAGTACAATGTAGCTAAATTGTGGAATTCACTTTCCATCTCCTTGAGATTGACAACACATGATTTATGCTTCTCTAAGTCACTCAAAACGTGTTTATTTGGAACTCCCTCCTCTGATTCCTGGTTGAGATGCATGTGCTATACATGTGCTAATAGAATAGAATAGAATATCTTTTCTTAAAATATAACTACATTAATTTTAATGACATTTATTCATCACTTTTAATATTGATTAATGCATAGTAAAAAATAGATTTTTCTGTAGGCGGAAATTTCTTTTTCAATATCAACTTCAGAAAAATTCTACATTAAACATAAATATATAAACTTAATTTACATTCATATTTAATGGAAAAATATTTTCAAATTTTATTTTCGAATACAATATTCTGAAAATGGTCCCTACACTTTATTCATTAGGAAACTCTGCAGTGGGGGAGCAGGGGCTACATTTAATGCCAGGTTCTGAGTGTAAGGGTGGGAAGAGGAAAGATTTTTTCCGCAAGGAAGAATTTTATGCAAACAAAGACTTGTGATTTTTTCACATGTAATCACCAGCCCAAAAAAATCATGAATCGTTGTCCGACACCTGAAACAATGGGTATGAGAAAACCTAGCCACTCTAAATTAGGTGTAATAGAATTTCATATGGTACTTGACTCAAAATCAGGGCCAAGAAGGACGAAAACATAACACCTAACTCAGGGCCTTATTATGACCTTGGCGGTGTGAGAGCGCGCTGCCACGCCAGCACCCCAGTTCCGCACCGCCAAAGCTATAATAAGACCTCCCACCGGATTTTGACTGGAATCCAGGTCAGGCAGTCCTGGGGCGGCTGGCCCACTGTGGTGTCTGTATACAGGCTTATAGGAGAGGCGTAACAGGCACCGCAATGGAAACACCATTGCAGGTTCCTGCATGGCATGGACTGTCAGATCCATGCCCCACAGGTACGGGGGTGCATGCAAACATGCATTCTCTGGAGCAGAAACAACAGGGGGTCCTGTAGGGCCCTCTTTGTTTTCTCTCAACCACACTTTGAGCCTGCCATGAAAACCGTGGCAGAGAGGGAACTCCATGGCTACTGCTGTCTGATGTACTGCTGTAGTCACAATAAGGCTCTAAGTGTAATTTTTCACTATCCCCAGTGATTTTTTTTATCAATTGATGTAGTAAAATTCTCTTTTCCCTTCTGTAACAAGATGGCATTTCCAGCACCTGTATATGAGTAACTGTTCACAGAATGAATAATGTTGGTGCATTAGTTTACAATTTAGTATTTAGTTTAGTCATTTAGACCTTTATCACAACATTGGTTTGTTTAAAAATTGGGAGTTGCTTTTCTCAAGGTAATTTTTTGTTGATTTGACTGCATGAAAGATATCTGTCCGAGTGTTTGCCAAAGATTTGGGTGTTAACTAGATCCAAATTACTTTTGATGTCATCAATAGAATGTTGGCATTAAGGTTAAGATAATGTGAGGAAATTAGGCATGTGATACTGAAGACATAGGAGTCAGAAGTGAAGTAGAGAAGGGAGCAGAATCGAGGAGCCACATTTATGTAGATATCCTCTGAAGCACCATCATTTTAAAGTTACCCTGGTCCTCTTTCAGGCTTATTCTGAAACAGGTGCCAGGTTCGAAACAATGTGGAAAAGAACAATGGTTCGAGTTGGCCTGAGAAGGTCCGGTGAAATGAAAAAGCCCTTAGGAGGGCGAAATGATTTAGTATAGGTTCAAGGACTCACATTTGGAGAGTGATACTTAATATAGAGGAACAAGGGACAGGGGAGGTCAGTGTATGACACTTATTTATTGAATAAAGATTGAATTCAAAGTGCTCACATATTTAGTGACAAGAAAGCGTGACATGCAGGTGAGGGTGGAGACTTTAAAAGAGAACATCGCATTGGCAACAATTGAGAACCATTTTAAATTAAATTAGTACAAAATAGGTTCGAGTTGCATAGGGTCGATGGCGTTTCGAACTCAGTTATTTGAGTTCATCATCAGGACAAAATGTGAGCATATGAACTCTAAATGTGAGAAAAATACAGAAAAAATAAATCAATAACCAATTACAAAACATAAATTAGTCCCTGAACTTTAACAAGCATCACGAGCAATTAATGAGCGGTACATAGTGTTCTCCAAAAAGTGATGCAATTACACAAAAATGAAAAATCGGTAACTTGGCAGAGTCAGCAAAGTGATGGAACTGAGCAGTCTAGTGCCCTGAAGGAATGCGCAATTACATGAAAAGGATGTAAGAGACTCCGAGCTCATAGTGACGAAGTAACTTATAGCGCTAGGGGCGGAGGTTGGGGCATCAATGCGTGCGCATGAAGAGGAACACTTACTGAGTATATGAGCGGTAAGGTGACCGGATAGTCGTCAGTGAAAAACGTGTTCGTCGCGGGAGTGGACGTCTTGATTTGAAACCATTAGTCTAGAAAAACGGAGTGACTATGGGTTACAACTAGACAAGGCGCGTGGTGATTGAGGCAAGAAGACCGCGTGGTGTCAGGGTAGTGAAGACACTTACTGAAGTAAAAATGGGTCCAGACTTCTCAATAAATGGAAGCGCGGAGTCAGTGCCGAAACATATTCAAGCAGGTATCAGGAGGAAGTTACCTGAAGGAAAAGGGGTTGGGTTGTTAAGGGGGTGTGTACATGTAATTACGGGCCGGTGTCAAACTGAGAGCGCAGACACTTACTTGAGTTAGGATTGTAATCATGCCTACTCAGCGAGTTGAGGCGAGTTTGCGGTGCCGAGGAAATTAATCTGTAGAGGAGGATGCGGGAGGTTACCTTCAGGCGGAAAACAGAGCCGCGAGCAAGTGGAGGGAGGGGGTGTAGTTGGAAAAGTACTTACTTAATCCATGCGGCACTCGGTGCAATCAATGGGGGTCACGGGGAGTGGAGCGAATCCTGTGTGCGTGTGGTTACGCGTGGCGACTGGCCGGGTGGTGGGAGGGGGGAGGGTTTTAAGGGGCAGGGTTGCCATTGGTTACTCGAGGCGTCTGCAGCTGCGCCGATCGCAGGGTGTGAAGACCCAACAAGGGTAGTAGGCTCAAGGGGTGCCTGTATGCAAATAAAAACGCTAGCATGAATGGGACTGCTGGAGTTACTAGTTAATGTCGTGGAGCATGATTCCATAGCGCTGTGCAGCCAAAGTTGAGAAGTCATAAGTCTGGGGTCAATACTAAAGGGCCAAGGGGGGGGGTGTGTGTTGGGTGGTTCAGTAGCTGAATTGCAGCATTAGTATAGTAAAGGCAGCGTAGGTGTTCAAATACTTGCCCGCTTAGTCTACATTCAACTATATTCAACTATATACAAATAGTACAATAGGGAACAGAAAGGTTGCTTTACATACAAGAGTACAGAAGTCTCAGGGTTGGCAAGAGGAGACTGGAGTTTACAAGAGTTAAAGGCATGTTTTAACACAGTAGGTGGTTACAGAATGGTTCTGTATTCGTCCAAAGTGTTAAGTCCTTGTTCAATGGAGCGGCATTTAAAAATCCATTTGCATTCCATACGGTTAAGGATTTGCTGTTGATTTCCTCCTCTGTGGTTGTGTTGTAAGCTGTCAATCACTTGCCATGTGAAGTCAGATTCAGAGTGTCCTTTGGCCAGAAAATGTTCCACAAGTGGTGCTGTTTGTATTTTGCAGCGGATCCTGCTCCTATGTTGCGAGATCCTGGTCTTGATTTTCTGCGTGGTTTGCCCGATATAGAGTAGTTGGCAGGGACATTTTATACAGTAGATCACATTTTGTGAATTACAATTAGAGAAAAATTGTAAAGTGTGTTTGGTGCCATTATATTCAAAAGACTGGGTGTTACAGGTGGAATCACACGACAGACAGTTGTTACATTTGTAGTGGCCTTGTAGAGGAGGGAGGCCAAGGAAAGAATGAAGTGTATTGTCCTTGTGCACTGGTTTCTGGGCTCTAACTAGGTGGTCCTTAATATTACGTCCTCTCTTGAAGGCAAAAAGTGGAGTGCCTGTATTGAGTTCCAATGGGCCTAGCACTGACCAGTGTTTCTTTATCATTTTGGTTAGTTTATTGCTAACCGGACAGAAGGTAGTGACGCATGTGATTTTGTTGAGGGATGTCTTTTCTTTGGGTTGCAGCAGGAATTCACGATGTGAGTACCATGCTCGTTTCATTGACCTCTTTACTAGACGTCTAGGGTAGCCTCGATCGGTGAGTTTTTTACATAGGATTTCAGCCTCTTGGAAGAAATCCTCTTTGAACCTGCAATTTCTGCGGATGCGGAGGAATTGACCGTAGGGTAGGCCATCTCTCAGAGCCCTGGGATGACAGCTATCGTACTGTAGGAGGGTGTTGCGCTCTGTAGGTTTTCTAAAGAGGGTAGTGTAGAGTTCACCCTCGGACGTTTTGACCGTGACGTCTAGGTAGTCAATTTTGTTTTTATTGAAATTGTAGGTAAATTTTAGGTCCGGCTGGGTGTTATTGAGCCATGTACTAAATAGTTGGAGTTCAGTTTCAGTACCTGACCAAATCATGAAGACGTCATCTATGTACCTTCGCCATATGCGAATTTTGTTAAAGAAGGGGTTGTTGTTGTTGAGGATGAACTTGTTTTCAATATCGTCAACAAAAAGTATGGCAAAATTAGGAGCGAAAATGGCCCCCATTGAAGTGCCTTTACATTGCCTATAATACTGGTCTTCAAACATAAAATAGTTTCTGGTGAGGGCTATTTTCAGAAGTGAGATGATGAATTCTGTTGGGACCCGATGAGGTGCTGGGCGTAGATTGAGATGTTTAGTGATAACTTCTATGCCTTTGTCTTGGGGAATGTTGGTGTATAGTGACTCGATGTCCAGAGTGACCAGGAGTTCAGTTTGGGGGTCAAAAGGCTGGGATTCAATTAGATTGATAAAGTGAGTGGTGTCCTTAACGTAAGTGGCGGTGTCTTGTACCATATTCTTTATAAAAAAGTCAATGTAGCTCCCTAAGGGTTCTAGAATGGAACCGCAGCCAGAGAGGATGGGTCTGCCTGGTGGAGTTTCCAGATTTTTATGGATCTTGGGAAGAGTATACAGGACAGGAGTCCTAGGGTTTTTATTGTTTAGAAAGGAAAATTCGTGTTTGCTGATGTAGCCTTCTTCTAGAGCCATTTTGGTAGTTGTGAGGATGAGGTCACTGATGTCTTGAAGAGGATTGCGCATAAGGCGTTCATAATGTGACGTGTTCCTGAGTTGGCGTTGGATTTCATTGTCGTAGGCGGTTTTGTCCTGTAGGACGATGCCGCCTCCCTTATCACAGGGTTTTATCACCACGTCATCGAGGTTTTTCAGAGCGTTGAGACTATGTCTTTCTTCAAGGCTAACATTGAAGGGAGTGAACCTGTAGTTAGTTTTTATGTTGTTGAAGTCTTTAAGTACGAGATGTTCGAAGGCAATAACTTCAGGGGGCATCGAACCAGTGGGTGGGTTGAATGTGGATTTGGGTCGCAGTCCTGTGATATCATTTCTAGTGGTTGTCTCTTTATCTTGGAAAAATACATTGAGTCTTACTTTCCTAAAGAATTGGAGAATTTCAGTGTGGATGTCAAACCAGTTAGGTTTTTCCGTGATGACAAAGGAAAGTCCTCTACTAAGTAGGGCTATGTCAGTCGAGGCCAGCTGATGTTTGGAGAGGTTGAAGATAGGCATTTGGTCCATGTTGGATGAGGGAGGTGGGAGGGGGGAAGGTGTTAGTATTGGTATCCCCATTGGTAGAATTTCCTGCGTGTTTGTCGCTCCCCTGGGGGGAGGTTGTACCTGGGCCTCCCTCTGCCTCGACCTCTGCCTCTCGGTCTCTCCCCTGTGAATGTTTGGCCTCTCTCTAAAAAATTGGGGTTGTATGTAGAGGAGCTAGTGCCTTCCCCGGGATCAGAGTTTTCGGATTCTAGAGAGGAGGTTGAGAAAGTGACCGGCTGTCTATTTCTGAATCTACCCCAAGTGCCTGTTGGGTACCTCTGTTGATCTTGGTTGTTTTGAGTAAAGAAGTCTTCTCTGAGGTAAGGGTAGGTTTGTTCTTTGTTGTAGGTCCTTATGTCCTTTGTCACTTTGGTTGACTTTTTATGGTGTTCAAAGTTTTGAAAGTCAACAATGGTACGTTCTAGTTTCTCCAGGGCTGATTTGGCATCTGCTAGGCTGTCTAGTTCTAAGATTGCCTTTTCTAGTTCTCGAATTTCTAGTAGTTCTTTTCTACTGTGTTCTAATGCAGTGTCAATACCTAGCACCATCCAGTGGCGGGAACACGTGGTGCCAATGTGGGCGAAACCGTTCTTAAATTTTGGGTCTTGTAGGAAAATTGCAGGGATGTTGCGTACTTGCAAACCTACTGGTATGATGTCTGCCTTCAGATATTCCGTAAGCATACGGGCGTGTAGTTCAGTACGTATGTGTTTCTTTTTTAGTCTTTCTAGACTAATAAGTTTTTCACTTGCTACATTAGAGGGAGTGTTGTTTGCTGGTATCGGAGTATGGAACAGTGAAGGACCATTAATCAATCTTGCTATATATTCCTCGGTATAGGTTGGGATAGTGGGTGTAGACATATTCTGAAACCGAGGTAGGGCTTCTGGCTGGCCTGTAAATTAGAGTGATGTACATAGATCAAGGGAGGGGACAGAGTAATTTCTTTATAGTATAACTTAATAAAACCACTAAAGAGTGGAACCCTTGCAGTGAAGCCACTGCACGTACGAGTGTTTTAAAGAACAAGGGTACCCCTTATGCGAACCTGGGGTGATACAATGTGGAAAAGAACAATGGTTCGAGTTGGCCTGAGAAGGTCCGGTGAAATGAAAAAGCCCTTAGGAGGGCGAAATGATTTAGTATAGGTTCAAGGACTCACATTTGGAGAGTGATACTTAATATAGAGGAACAAGGGACAGGGGAGGTCAGTGTATGACACTTATTTATTGAATAAAGATTGAATTCAAAGTGCTCACATATTTAGTGACAAGAAAGCGTGACATGCAGGTGAGGGTGGAGACTTTAAAAGAGAACATCGCATTGGCAACAATTGAGAACCATTTTAAATTAAATTAGTACAAAATAGGTTCGAGTTGCATAGGGTCGACGGCGTTTCGAACTCAGTTATTTGAGTTCATCATCAGGACAAAATGTGAGCATATGAACTCTAAATGTGAGAAAAATACAGAAAAAATAAATCAATAACCAATTACAAAACATAAATTAGTCCCTGAACTTTAACAAGCATCACGAGCAATTAATGAGCGGTACATAGTGTTCTCCAAAAAGTGATGCAATTACACAAAAATGAAAAATCGGTAACTTGGCAGAGTCAGCAAAGTGATGGAACTGAGCAGTCTAGTGCCCTGAAGGAATGCGCAATTACATGAAAAGGATGTAAGAGACTCCGAGCTCATAGTGACGAAGTAACTTATAGCGCTAGGGGCGGAGGTTGGGGCATCAATGCGTGCGCATGAAGAGGAACACTTACTGAGTATATGAGCGGTAAGGTGACCGGATAGTCGTCAGTGAAAAACGTGTTCGTCGCGGGAGTGGACGTCTTGATTTGAAACCATTAGTCTAGAAAAACGGAGTGACTATGGGTTACAACTAGACAAGGCGCGTGGTGATTGAGGCAAGAAGACCGCGTGGTGTCAGGGTAGTGAAGACACTTACTGAAGTAAAAATGGGT
This sequence comes from Triturus cristatus, assembly GCF_964204655.1. Taxonomy (NCBI): domain Eukaryota; kingdom Metazoa; phylum Chordata; class Amphibia; order Caudata; family Salamandridae; genus Triturus; species Triturus cristatus. The sequence continues at coordinate 520,312,566 of NC_140588.1, forward strand.
CCAGACTTCTCAATAAATGGAAGCGCGGAGTCAGTGCCGAAACATATTCAAGCAGGTATCAGGAGGAAGTTACCTGAAGGAAAAGGGGTTGGGTTGTTAAGGGGGTGTGTACATGTAATTACGGGCCGGTGTCAAACTGAGAGCGCAGACACTTACTTGAGTTAGGATTGTAATCATGCCTACTCAGCGAGTTGAGGCGAGTTTGCGGTGCCGAGGAAATTAATCTGTAGAGGAGGATGCGGGAGGTTACCTTCAGGCGGAAAACAGAGCCGCGAGCAAGTGGAGGGAGGGGGTGTAGTTGGAAAAGTACTTACTTAATCCATGCGGCACTCGGTGCAATCAATGGGGGTCACGGGGAGTGGAGCGAATCCTGTGTGCGTGTGGTTACGCGCGGCGACTGGCCGGGTGGTGGGAGGGGGGAGGGTTTTAAGGGGCAGGGTTGCCATTGGTTACTCGAGGCGTCTGCAGCTGCGCCGATCGCAGGGTGTGAAGACCCAACAAGGGTAGTAGGCTCAAGGGGTGCCTGTATGCAAATAAAAACGCTAGCATGAATGGGACTGCTGGAGTTACTAGTTAATGTCGTGGAGCATGATTCCATAGCGCTGTGCAGCCAAAGTTGAGAAGTCATAAGTCTGGGGTCAATACTAAAGGGCCAAGGGGGGGGTTGCACCGAGTGCCGCATGGATTAAGTAAGTACTTTTCCAACTACACCCCCTCCCTCCACTTGCTCGCGGCTCTGTTTTCCGCCTGAAGGTAACCTCCCGCATCCTCCTCTACAGATTAATTTCCTCGGCACCGCAAACTCGCCTCAACTCGCTGAGTAGGCATGATTACAATCCTAACTCAAGTAAGTGTCTGCGCTCTCAGTTTGACACCGGCCCGTAATTACATGTACACACCCCCTTAACAACCCAACCCCTTTTCCTTCAGGTAACTTCCTCCTGATACCTGCTTGAATATGTTTCGGCACTGACTCCGCGCTTCCATTTATTGAGAAGTCTGGACCCATTTTTACTTCAGTAAGTGTCTTCACTACCCTGACACCACGCGGTCTTCTTGCCTCAATCACCACGCGCCTTGTCTAGTTGTAACCCATAGTCACTCCGTTTTTCTAGACTAATGGTTTCAAATCAAGACGTCCACTCCCGCGACGAACACGTTTTTCACTGACGACTATCCGGTCACCTTACCGCTCATATACTCAGTAAGTGTTCCTCTTCATGCGCACGCATTGATGCCCCAACCTCCGCCCCTAGCGCTATAAGTTACTTCGTCACTATGAGCTCGGAGTCTCTTACATCCTTTTCATGTAATTGCGCATTCCTTCAGGGCACTAGACTGCTCAGTTCCATCACTTTGCTGACTCTGCCAAGTTACCGATTTTTCATTTTTGTGTAATTGCATCACTTTTTGGAGAACACTATGTACCGCTCATTAATTGCTCGTGATGCTTGTTAAAGTTCAGGGACTAATTTATGTTTTGTAATTGGTTATTGATTTATTTTTTCTGTATTTTTCTCACATTTAGAGTTCATATGCTCACTTTTTGTCCTGATGATGAACTCAAATAACTGAGTTCGAAACGCCGTCGACCCTATGCAACTCGAACCTATTTTGTACTAATTTAATTTAAAATGGTTCTCAATTGTTGCCAATGCGATGTTCTCTTTTAAAGTCTCCACCCTCACCTGCATGTCACGCTTTCTTGTCACTGAATATGTGAGCACTTTGAATTCAATCTTTATTCAATAAATAAGTGTCATACACTGACCTCCCCTGTCCCTTGTTCCTCTATATTAAGTATCACTCTCCAAATGTGAGTCCTTGAACCTATACTAAATCATTTCGCCCTCCTAAGGGCTTTTTCATTTCACCGGACCTTCTCAGGCCAACTCGAACCATTGTTCTTTTCCACATTGTATCACCCCAGGTTCGCATAAGGGGTACCCTTGTTCTTTAAAACACTCGTACGTGCAGTGGCTTCACTGCAAGGGTTCCACTCTTTAGTGGTTTTATTAAGTTATACTATAAAGAAATTACTCTGTCCCCTCCCTTGATCTATGTACATCACTCTAATTTACAGGCCAGCCAGAAGCCCTACCTCGGTTTCAGAATATGTCTACACCCACTATCCCAACCTATACCGAGGAATATATAGCAAGATTGATTAATGGTCCTTCACTGTTCCATACTCCGATACCAGCAAACAACACTCCCTCTAATGTAGCAAGTGAAAAACTTATTAGTCTAGAAAGACTAAAAAAGAAACACATACGTACTGAACTACACGCCCGTATGCTTACGGAATATCTGAAGGCAGACATCATACCAGTAGGTTTGCAAGTACGCAACATCCCTGCAATTTTCCTACAAGACCCAAAATTTAAGAACGGTTTCGCCCACATTGGCACCACGTGTTCCCGCCACTGGATGGTGCTAGGTATTGACACTGCATTAGAACACAGTAGAAAAGAACTACTAGAAATTCGAGAACTAGAAAAGGCAATCTTAGAACTAGACAGCCTAGCAGATGCCAAATCAGCCCTGGAGAAACTAGAACGTACCATTGTTGACTTTCAAAACTTTGAACACCATAAAAAGTCAACCAAAGTGACAAAGGACATAAGGACCTACAACAAAGAACAAACCTACCCTTACCTCAGAGAAGACTTCTTTACTCAAAACAACCAAGATCAACAGAGGTACCCAACAGGCACTTGGGGTAGATTCAGAAATAGACAGCCGGTCACTTTCTCAACCTCCTCTCTAGAATCCGAAAACTCTGATCCCGGGGAAGGCACTAGCTCCTCTACATACAACCCCAATTTTTTAGAGAGAGGCCAAACATTCACAGGGGAGAGACCGAGAGGCAGAGGTCGAGGCAGAGGGAGGCCCAGGTACAACCTCCCCCCAGGGGAGCGACAAACACGCAGGAAATTCTACCAATGGGGATACCAATACTAACACCTTCCCCCCTCCCACCTCCCTCATCCAACATGGACCAAATGCCTATCTTCAACCTCTCCAAACATCAGCTGGCCTCGACTGACATAGCCCTACTTAGTAGAGGACTTTCCTTTGTCATCACGGAAAAACCTAACTGGTTTGACATCCACACTGAAATTCTCCAATTCTTTAGGAAAGTAAGACTCAATGTATTTTTCCAAGATAAAGAGACAACCACTAGAAATGATATCACAGGACTGCGACCCAAATCCACATTCAACCCACCCACTGGTTCGATGCCCCCTGAAGTTATTGCCTTCGAACATCTCGTACTTAAAGACTTCAACAACATAAAAACTAACTACAGGTTCACTCCCTTCAATGTTAGCCTTGAAGAAAGACATAGTCTCAACGCTCTGAAAAACCTCGATGACGTGGTGATAAAACCCTGTGATAAGGGAGGCGGCATCGTCCTACAGGACAAAACCGCCTACGACAATGAAATCCAACGCCAACTCAGGAACACGTCACATTATGAACGCCTTATGCGCAATCCTCTTCAAGACATCAGTGACCTCATCCTCACAACTACCAAAATGGCTCTAGAAGAAGGCTACATCAGCAAACACGAATTTTCCTTTCTAAACAATAAAAACCCTAGGACTCCTGTCCTGTATACTCTTCCCAAGATCCATAAAAATCTGGAAACTCCACCAGGCAGACCCATCCTCTCTGGCTGCGGTTCCATTCTAGAACCCTTAGGGAGCTACATTGACTTTTTTATAAAGAATATGGTACAAGACACCGCCACTTACGTTAAGGACACCACTCACTTTATCAATCTAATTGAATCCCAGCCTTTTGACCCCCAAACTGAACTCCTGGTCACTCTGGACATCGAGTCACTATACACCAACATTCCCCAAGACAAAGGCATAGAAGTTATCACTAAACATCTCAATCTACGCCCAGCACCTCATCGGGTCCCAACAGAATTCATCATCTCACTTCTGAAAATAGCCCTCACCAGAAACTATTTTATGTTTGAAGACCAGTATTATAGGCAATGTAAAGGCACTTCAATGGGGGCCATTTTCGCTCCTAATTTTGCCATACTTTTTGTTGACGATATTGAAAACAAGTTCATCCTCAACAACAACAACCCCTTCTTTAACAAAATTCGCATATGGCGAAGGTACATAGATGACGTCTTCATGATTTGGTCAGGTACTGAAACTGAACTCCAACTATTTAGTACATGGCTCAATAACACCCAGCCGGACCTAAAATTTACCTACAATTTCAATAAAAACAAAATTGACTACCTAGACGTCACGGTCAAAACGTCCGAGGGTGAACTCTACACTACCCTCTTTAGAAAACCTACAGAGCGCAACACCCTCCTACAGTACGATAGCTGTCATCCCAGGGCTCTGAGAGATGGCCTACCCTACGGTCAATTCCTCCGCATCCGCAGAAATTGCAGGTTCAAAGAGGATTTCTTCCAAGAGGCTGAAATCCTATGTAAAAAACTCACCGATCGAGGCTACCCTAGACGTCTAGTAAAGAGGTCAATGAAACGAGCATGGTACTCACATCGTGAATTCCTGCTGCAACCCAAAGAAAAGACATCCCTCAACAAAATCACATGCGTCACTACCTTCTGTCCGGTTAGCAATAAACTAACCAAAATGATAAAGAAACACTGGTCAGTGCTAGGCCCATTGGAACTCAATACAGGCACTCCACTTTTTGCCTTCAAGAGAGGACGTAATATTAAGGACCACCTAGTTAGAGCCCAGAAACCAGTGCACAAGGACAATACACTTCATTCTTTCCTTGGCCTCCCTCCTCTACAAGGCCACTACAAATGTAACAACTGTCTGTCGTGTGATTCCACCTGTAACACCCAGTCTTTTGAATATAATGGCACCAAACACACTTTACAATTTTTCTCTAATTGTAATTCACAAAATGTGATCTACTGTATAAAATGTCCCTGCCAACTACTCTATATCGGGCAAACCACGCAGAAAATCAAGACCAGGATCTCGCAACATAGGAGCAGGATCCGCTGCAAAATACAAACAGCACCACTTGTGGAACATTTTCTGGCCAAAGGACACTCTGAATCTGACTTCACATGGCAAGTGATTGACAGCTTACAACACAACCACAGAGGAGGAAATCAACAGCAAATCCTTAACCGTATGGAATGCAAATGGATTTTTAAATGCCGCTCCATTGAACAAGGACTTAACATTTTGGACGAATACAGAACCATTCTGTAACCACCTACTGTGTTAAAACATGCCTTTAACTCTTGTAAACTCCAGTCTCCTCTTGCCAACCCTGAGACTTCTGTACTCTTGTATGTAAAGCAACCTTTCTGTTCCCTATTGTACTATTTGTATATAGTTGAATATAGTTGAATGTAGACTAAGCGGGCAAGTATTTGAACACCTACGCTGCCTTTACTATACTAATGCTGCAATTCAGCTACTGAACCACCCAACACACACCCCCCCCCTTGGCCCTTTAGTATTGACCCCAGACTTATGACTTCTCAACTTTGGCTGCACAGCGCTATGGAATCATGCTCCACGACATTAACTAGTAACTCCAGCAGTCCCATTCATGCTAGCGTTTTTATTTGCATACAGGCACCCCTTGAGCCTACTACCCTTGTTGGGTCTTCACACCCTGCGATCGGCGCAGCTGCAGACGCCTCGAGTAACCAATGGCAACCCTGCCCCTTAAAACCCTCCCCCCTCCCACCACCCGGCCAGTCGCCGCGCGTAACCACACGCACACAGGATTCGCTCCACTCCCCGTGACCCCCATTGATTGCACCGAGTGCCGCATGGATTAAGTAAGTACTTTTCCAACTACACCCCCTCCCTCCACTTGCTCGCGGCTCTGTTTTCCGCCTGAAGGTAACCTCCCGCATCCTCCTCTACAGATTAATTTCCTCGGCACCGCAAACTCGCCTCAACTCGCTGAGTAGGCATGATTACAATCCTAACTCAAGTAAGTGTCTGCGCTCTCAGTTTGACACCGGCCCGTAATTACATGTACACACCCCCTTAACAACCCAACCCCTTTTCCTTCAGGTAACTTCCTCCTGATACCTGCTTGAATATGTTTCGGCACTGACTCCGCGCTTCCATTTATTGAGAAGTCTGGACCCATTTTTACTTCAGTAAGTGTCTTCACTACCCTGACACCACGCGGTCTTCTTGCCTCAATCACCACGCGCCTTGTCTAGTTGTAACCCATAGTCACTCCGTTTTTCTAGACTAATGGTTTCAAATCAAGACGTCCACTCCCGCGACGAACACGTTTTTCACTGACGACTATCCGGTCACCTTACCGCTCATATACTCAGTAAGTGTTCCTCTTCATGCGCACGCATTGATGCCCCAACCTCCGCCCCTAGCGCTATAAGTTACTTCGTCACTATGAGCTCGGAGTCTCTTACATCCTTTTCATGTAATTGCGCATTCCTTCAGGGCACTAGACTGCTCAGTTCCATCACTTTGCTGACTCTGCCAAGTTACCGATTTTTCATTTTTGTGTAATTGCATCACTTTTTGGAGAACACTATGTACCGCTCATTAATTGCTCGTGATGCTTGTTAAAGTTCAGGGACTAATTTATGTTTTGTAATTGGTTATTGATTTATTTTTTCTGTATTTTTCTCACATTTAGAGTTCATATGCTCACATTTTGTCCTGATGATGAACTCAAATAACTGAGTTCGAAACGCCGTCGACCCTATGCAACTCGAACCTATTTTGTACTAATTTAATTTAAAATGGTTCTCAATTGTTGCCAATGCGATGTTCTCTTTTAAAGTCTCCACCCTCACCTGCATGTCACGCTTTCTTGTCACTAAATATGTGAGCACTTTGAATTCAATCTTTATTCAATAAATAAGTGTCATACACTGACCTCCCCTGTCCCTTGTTCCTCTATATTAAGTATCACTCTCCAAATGTGAGTCCTTGAACCTATACTAAATCATTTCGCCCTCCTAAGGGCTTTTTCATTTCACCGGACCTTCTCAGGCCAACTCGAACCATTGTTCTTTTCCACATTGTATCACCCCAGGTTCGCATAAGGGGTACCCTTGTTCTTTAAAACACTCGTACGTGCAGTGGCTTCACTGCAAGGGTTCCACTCTTTAGTGGTTTTATTAAGTTATACTATAAAGAAATTACTCTGTCCCCTCCCTTGATCTATGTACATCACTCTAATTTACAGGCCAGCCAGAAGCCCTACCTCGGTTTCAGAATATGTCTACACCCACTATCCCAACCTATACCGAGGAATATATAGCAAGATTGATTAATGGTCCTTCACTGTTCCATACTCCGATACCAGCAAACAACACTCCCTCTAATGTAGCAAGTGAAAAACTTATTAGTCTAGAAAGACTAAAAAAGAAACACATACGTACTGAACTACACGCCCGTATGCTTACGGAATATCTGAAGGCAGACATCATACCAGTAGGTTTGCAAGTACGCAACATCCCTGCAATTTTCCTACAAGACCCAAAATTTAAGAACGGTTTCGCCCACATTGGCACCACGTGTTCCCGCCACTGGATGGTGCTAGGTATTGACACTGCATTAGAACACAGTAGAAAAGAACTACTAGAAATTCGAGAACTAGAAAAGGCAATCTTAGAACTAGACAGCCTAGCAGATGCCAAATCAGCCCTGGAGAAACTAGAACGTACCATTGTTGACTTTCAAAACTTTGAACACCATAAAAAGTCAACCAAAGTGACAAAGGACATAAGGACCTACAACAAAGAACAAACCTACCCTTACCTCAGAGAAGACTTCTTTACTCAAAACAACCAAGATCAACAGAGGTACCCAACAGGCACTTGGGGTAGATTCAGAAATAGACAGCCGGTCACTTTCTCAACCTCCTCTCTAGAATCCGAAAACTCTGATCCCGGGGAAGGCACTAGCTCCTCTACATACAACCCCAATTTTTTAGAGAGAGGCCAAACATTCACAGGGGAGAGACCGAGAGGCAGAGGTCGAGGCAGAGGGAGGCCCAGGTACAACCTCCCCCCAGGGGAGCGACAAACACGCAGGAAATTCTACCAATGGGGATACCAATACTAACACCTTCCCCCCTCCCACCTCCCTCATCCAACATGGACCAAATGCCTATCTTCAACCTCTCCAAACATCAGCTGGCCTCGACTGACATAGCCCTACTTAGTAGAGGACTTTCCTTTGTCATCACGGAAAAACCTAACTGGTTTGACATCCACACTGAAATTCTCCAATTCTTTAGGAAAGTAAGACTCAATGTATTTTTCCAAGATAAAGAGACAACCACTAGAAATGATATCACAGGACTGCGACCCAAATCCACATTCAACCCACCCACTGGTTCGATGCCCCCTGAAGTTATTGCCTTCGAACATCTCGTACTTAAAGACTTCAACAACATAAAAACTAACTACAGGTTCACTCCCTTCAATGTTAGCCTTGAAGAAAGACATAGTCTCAACGCTCTGAAAAACCTCGATGACGTGGTGATAAAACCCTGTGATAAGGGAGGCGGCATCGTCCTACAGGACAAAACCGCCTACGACAATGAAATCCAACGCCAACTCAGGAACACGTCACATTATGAACGCCTTATGCGCAATCCTCTTCAAGACATCAGTGACCTCATCCTCACAACTACCAAAATGGCTCTAGAAGAAGGCTACATCAGCAAACACGAATTTTCCTTTCTAAACAATAAAAACCCTAGGACTCCTGTCCTGTATACTCTTCCCAAGATCCATAAAAATCTGGAAACTCCACCAGGCAGACCCATCCTCTCTGGCTGCGGTTCCATTCTAGAACCCTTAGGGAGCTACATTGACTTTTTTATAAAGAATATGGTACAAGACACCGCCACTTACGTTAAGGACACCACTCACTTTATCAATCTAATTGAATCCCAGCCTTTTGACCCCCAAACTGAACTCCTGGTCACTCTGGACATCGAGTCACTATACACCAACATTCCCCAAGACAAAGGCATAGAAGTTATCACTAAACATCTCAATCTACGCCCAGCACCTCATCGGGTCCCAACAGAATTCATCATCTCACTTCTGAAAATAGCCCTCACCAGAAACTATTTTATGTTTGAAGACCAGTATTATAGGCAATGTAAAGGCACTTCAATGGGGGCCATTTTCGCTCCTAATTTTGCCATACTTTTTGTTGACGATATTGAAAACAAGTTCATCCTCAACAACAACAACCCCTTCTTTAACAAAATTCGCATATGGCGAAGGTACATAGATGACGTCTTCATGATTTGGTCAGGTACTGAAACTGAACTCCAACTATTTAGTACATGGCTCAATAACACCCAGCCGGACCTAAAATTTACCTACAATTTCAATAAAAACAAAATTGACTACCTAGACGTCACGGTCAAAACGTCCGAGGGTGAACTCTACACTACCCTCTTTAGAAAACCTACAGAGCGCAACACCCTCCTACAGTACGATAGCTGTCATCCCAGGGCTCTGAGAGATGGCCTACCCTACGGTCAATTCCTCCGCATCCGCAGAAATTGCAGGTTCAAAGAGGATTTCTTCCAAGAGGCTGAAATCCTATGTAAAAAACTCACCGATCGAGGCTACCCTAGACGTCTAGTAAAGAGGTCAATGAAACGAGCATGGTACTCACATCGTGAATTCCTGCTGCAACCCAAAGAAAAGACATCCCTCAACAAAATCACATGCGTCACTACCTTCTGTCCGGTTAGCAATAAACTAACCAAAATGATAAAGAAACACTGGTCAGTGCTAGGCCCATTGGAACTCAATACAGGCACTCCACTTTTTGCCTTCAAGAGAGGACGTAATATTAAGGACCACCTAGTTAGAGCCCAGAAACCAGTGCACAAGGACAATACACTTCATTCTTTCCTTGGCCTCCCTCCTCTACAAGGCCACTACAAATGTAACAACTGTCTGTCGTGTGATTCCACCTGTAACACCCAGTCTTTTGAATATAATGGCACCAAACACACTTTACAATTTTTCTCTAATTGTAATTCACAAAATGTGATCTACTGTATAAAATGTCCCTGCCAACTACTCTATATCGGGCAAACCACGCAGAAAATCAAGACCAGGATCTCGCAACATAGGAGCAGGATCCGCTGCAAAATACAAACAGCACCACTTGTGGAACATTTTCTGGCCAAAGGACACTCTGAATCTGACTTCACATGGCAAGTGATTGACAGCTTACAACACAACCACAGAGGAGGAAATCAACAGCAAATCCTTAACCGTATGGAATGCAAATGGATTTTTAAATGCCGCTCCATTGAACAAGGACTTAACACTTTGGACGAATACAGAACCATTCTGTAACCACCTACTGTGTTAAAACATGCCTTTAACTCTTGTAAACTCCAGTCTCCTCTTGCCAACCCTGAGACTTCTGTACTCTTGTATGTAAAGCAACCTTTCTGTTCCCTATTGTACTATTTGTATATAGTTGAATATAGTTGAATGTAGACTAAGCGGGCAAGTATTTGAACACCTACGCTGCCTTTACTATACTAATGCTGCAATTCAGCTACTGAACCACCCAACACACACCCCCCCCCTTGGCCCTTTAGTATTGACCCCAGACTTATGACTTCTCAACTTTGGCTGCACAGCGCTATGGAATCATGCTCCACGACATTAACTAGTAACTCCAGCAGTCCCATTCATGCTAGCGTTTTTATTTGCATACAGGCACCCCTTGAGCCTACTACCCTTGTTGGGTCTTCACACCCTGCGATCGGCGCAGCTGCAGACGCCTCGAGTAACCAATGGCAACCCTGCCCCTTAAAACCCTCCCCCCTCCCACCACCCGGCCAGTCGCCGCGCGTTACCACACGCACACAGGATTCGCTCCACTCCCCGTGACCCCCATTGATTGCACCGAGTGCCGCATGGATTAAGTAAGTACTTTTCCAACTACACCCCCTCCCTCCACTTGCTCGCGGCTCTGTTTTCCGCCTGAAGGTAACCTCCCGCATCCTCCTCTACAGATTAATTTCCTCGGCACCGCAAACTCGCCTCAACTCGCTGAGTAGGCATGATTACAATCCTAACTCAAGTAAGTGTCTGCGCTCTCAGTTTGACACCGGCCCGTAATTACATGTACACACCCCATTAACAACCCAACCCCTTTTCCTTCAGGTAACTTCCTCCTGATACCTGCTTGAATATGTTTCGGCACTGACTCCGCGCTTCCATTTATTGAGAAGTCTGGACCCATTTTTACTTCAGTAAGTGTCTTCACTACCCTGACACCACGCGGTCTTCTTGCCTCAATCACCACGCGCCTTGTCTAGTTGTAACCCATAGTCACTCCGTTTTTCTAGACTAATGGTTTCAAATCAAGACGTCCACTCCCGCGACGAACACGTTTTTCACTGACGACTATCCGGTCACCTTACCGCTCATATACTCAGTAAGTGTTCCTCTTCATGCGCACGCATTGATGCCCCAACCTCCGCCCCTAGCGCTATAAGTTACTTCGTCACTATGAGCTCGGAGTCTCTTACATCCTTTTCATGTAATTGCGCATTCCTTCAGGGCACTAGACTGCTCAGTTCCATCACTTTGCTGACTCTGCCAAGTTACCGATTTTTCATTTTTGTGTAATTGCATCACTTTTTGGAGAACACTATGTACCGCTCATTAATTGCTCGTGATGCTTGTTAAAGTTCAGGGACTAATTTATGTTTTGTAATTGGTTATTGATTTATTTTTTCTGTATTTTTCTCACATTTAGAGTTCATATGCTCACATTTTGTCCTGATGATGAACTCAAATAACTGAGTTCGAAACGCCGTCGACCCTATGCAACTCGAACCTATTTTGTACTAATTTAATTTAAAATGGTTCTCAATTGTTGCCAATGCGATGTTCTCTTTTAAAGTCTCCACCCTCACCTGCATGTCACGCTTTCTTGTCACTAAATATGTGAGCACTTTGAATTCAATCTTTATTCAATAAATAAGTGTCATACACTGACCTCCCCTGTCCCTTGTTCCTCTATATTAAGTATCACTCTCCAAATGTGAGTCCTTGAACCTATACTAAATCATTTCGCCCTCCTAAGGGCTTTTTCATTTCACCGGACCTTCTCAGGCCAACTCGAACCATTGTTCTTTTCCACATTGTATCACCCCAGGTTCGCATAAGGGGTACCCTTGTTCTTTAAAACACAGGTTCGAAACAATAGCAAACATCACTGACAATAGGGCTAAAACCAATGAAATGTACAACCTATTCTAGGAGACAAAAGCTTTTGATGCACAAAGTGGTACCATATCACAACAACTGAGACAACTGGAATTTTTAACATGGAGAGAACTAAATCAGCAAGCTTAATACAGTACCACAAAGTAAAACGGATCCCACGAGGACTCCAATTAGCAATTAAACCGATGCTTTTCAGATTACAACACAACCAACAATTTATGGAAAAATTGTATGAGATCCTAAATAAATGTTCCCTAGATCTGATCTTTCTCTTGATCAAAAAATTATCAAAAACTATCAAGGACTTAGAGGAAGAAATCCATAATGTAAAAAAAGACTTATCACAACACATGGAAGACACACCATGGAAACAATTTTTAGAAGACCTTAAAGCAAAGTTAGACAAATATGGAAAAGAACTACAAGAGACAAAACTACGGAAGTTTAAGCATGACACAATAGACTATAAGCTGAATGAAGCATATACGTGGGCGTAAGTATACGCCCAGAGAAGCGCTTCACGAGGAAGACCCACACAGCATCATCAGAGGAAAGCGTGGCAACAGACAAGGACATTGACATGTCAAGAGCACCTCAAAAAACACTTTCCATACAAAGTGGATCAACTAGTAGAAAAACTGCAGAAAAAACACAGGCTAGCACCTCAACAGGTCCTACTTCTTCTTTTTTAGTCCAGGCAGAGGATTCAGGACAACCACCGGATCCACCATCAGAGAAGCAAATAACAGCTTAAAAAAGATTCAGCGAGGAAAAAGGAAAAGAAAAGCCGAAGAAAGGCTTGAGGAGCCAAAACAAAGTCTCCTAATTAACATTTCGTCAATCAGCCTGACTAAGACACAGGAAAATACCCTCAACAAAGGAACATTGTTTGTACCTACTTGCAACAGCACAGCTCTGGAAAATGAAGTGTCATTCTTTAAATTCATGCATATACTCAGACTAAGTAATTACTTCACCAATATAGTACCACTTACAGAAAACCCCCCAGAAAAAAACCATTTCAACCAAAGAGCACATTCATGGCTCAAATGTCCCACAAGACTCTGGACACCTTTGAAATATTAGTGAAAAAAAGACATGGCCAAAATCAACTATGCAAAGGCAAGGTAACATCGTAAGAACTTTAGCCGAGCTAAACAAAGCACAATACAGAATTTGGCAAATAACAAATCGATCATATTCCAGAAAGCTGACAAAGGAGGGGGACTAGTGATGATGGACAGCAGCTTTTACGAGAATAAAGTAAATGCACATGTAAAAGACAGTAATATCTATGCAAAACTGGAGACGGACCCCACAATTGAGATAACCAAAGGCCTGGATAAAATTCTAACTAAAGCAGTAAACTTACATTGGATTGATGAAACCACCAAACAATATCTAAGTACATAATTCCCAAGACGACCAAAATTATACATGGTCCCAAAAATACACAAAAATGCGATAGACACTCCTTGCAGACCAATAGTATCAGATCTGTCTTCGAAACACCAGGACGTTATATAGATGCTCATCTCCAACCTATAGGGAAAATTGGGATAAATACACTGAAGTTACATCTGATTTCCTGCGCAAAATATCTTCTCTTTCAGAACAATTGAGTGATGAATGGTATCTTTACACCATTGATGTGGTAGCATTATGCACATCAATTCCACATGCACAAGGAATAGAAGCAGTTGAATGGGCCTTATTGCAATATTCAAACAAAGATGACCATAATTGTTTCTTATTGGAATTGCTGGAATTTTGCTTACACCACAGTTACTTTGAATGGGATCAACAATTCTATTTACAACTCAATGGAACATCAATGGGTTTTTCAGGGGCCCCAGCCTATGCCAATACATTCATGGTGAAATTTGAATATGACCATATTCTGAAAAACATTGCTTGGCGTGAAAGACTCATTTTCTACTGATGATTTATAGATGACATCTTTTTAATTTGGAAATGCATGGGAGAGGTTCTACAAGAAAACATCAAGATTTGGAAAACAAAAAACACAAGGATACAATTTACACACCTAACGAAAATAATTGGGATCGCCTTTTTAGATGTATAGGTAGAGATGTCATCAAATAAAATCACCACACGGATGTACAAAAAAAGTACTGACAGGAACAACGCGCTCAATTTTCAAAGTTGTCATCCACCATCATTATTTAGAAATCTACCATACTCCCAGTTTTTGAGAACTCGCCGCATTTCATCTGAAGTAAACACCTGCATTAAAACATTATCAACTCAAAAGGCGAACTATAGAGATCGACAATATCCTTTACAGTTACTAGAGACACACCAAGCATGAGCCATGGAATGTAACAGAGAAGAATTACTAAAGAAGCAGACAAAAAAACACCAAATAGGATGGTGTTTGTTTCGAAATACTCTACAGTTTCTACTGACATAAAGACAATTATCTAAAGATTGTGGGAACTACTGGTAGAAGAACCAGAATTCAATGATTTATACAAAGAGTTGCCTCTATTTGCATTTACCAGAGTGAGGAACCTAAAAGAAATTCAGACACGCAAGAAGAAAGGAATAGGAAAAAGCAAACCGGGAATGAAAAGATGCGGGAATTGCATTCATTGCAATAATGCTATACTTGGAGATATATTACAACATCCCAGATCTGGAGAACGGATTAAATTAACACAAGCCAGTGGTTGCAATACAACGAAAGTGGTTTATATCCTAAAATGCCCATGTGGATTACTATATGTGGGGAAAACAGAGAGAAAAATGAAGATCAGACTAACTGAACACAAAAGCAGAATCCGAAATAAGAACACTAACTCAAGCCTAGCCTTACACTGGGAAGAGTGCCACCACACAATAGCGCAATTAAAATTTCAAATAATTGAACACATACCTACACGTGAAGGCATTGACAATTCCAAACAACTACTCCAAAGAGAAGCCTTTTAGAGAAAGAGACTACATACCATGATACCAGCAAGGCTTAATGACAAATTCGAAATGGCATGCTTCCTGTAATGAATATATTAGGACATATTCAATCACCTACCTACCCCTAAACATTTTGACGGTACTATTAGTAGTCAGAGTCCTATATAAGTTTAGACCACATACAAGTACACAATATCCTTAAGGGTAACACCAGCTCCAAAATGTCACCAAAAGAAAAAATTGTTCAACTTTAGAATTTATCCATAAACAAATTAGAAAAATTCAATCTGAATAGAAATTTATAAGCTTAACAATTAAATATACTTGGAATGTAACGAAGACAGAAATGTTCACAAATGTTCTAGGAGAAATGTGGTGACAGCAAGTTATTGTTATAGAGATGATGTATAAAGATAACACACATTTGACCAAATATACATAAGCGAGTCAAAGCACATATCACTTATTCAAGAAATATAGAAGACCACCTCATTAAATATAAATATCGAGAACGGAAAACATCAAGGGACATGTAGTTTCATCATGGATATATACAGCTAGAACAGAGCACCATAGTAATAAATGTCACCGGTAGCATAAGCACACCGTTCATCAAAAACCAAACGTTCAATGTTTAGAACCACGAAAATAGCGTGAAATGGGTTATAGGTAAAATAAATCCAGAATTTAACAAAAGATTTAACACTCCAAGATGGCGCTTATAAAAACGGGTCACTTGAGTCTCGCGAGACTCACGATTGACTAATACGGAAACCTCCGGCAAAGCGAGTAAACACACTGACGGATAATGAAGATGTAGTGAGAGCTGTTAGCAAGGTAAGAGGAGCCTGGATATGTTAGAATAGAAGGTAGCAAATCCGCTTTCAGAATGATAACCTTCAAGCACCAAAATTACATTTTTTAAAACCGATTACTAGTGACTTATGGTTTTTTCAGCAGACTGCCAGACCGCGGAGGGTCATATGAATTGGGTCCACCAGAAAACCCGTATCAGATCACCTAACCAGGTATGATGATCATCAGTTCTTATTAACAAGATAACAAGGATAAGTATAATTCGATAGCTTAAACTCTGTTTCTCTCAACAGTTGAATTTAGAGGAGTTTCATAAACTAGAAGATCGATACCATCAAGGTATTCAAATAAGTGAGTCGTTCATGGCAGTTTGAGTGACAAATCACGTGGTGAAGGAGACAGGTCACTCTCTCTCTTGTTCACATGGAATGAAGAAAGTTAGTTAATTTAAAATATTCCAACTAAGAACACAGAAGCTTTAAACACAGGTGGCACAGAAAAACACAACTAAAGCATGCGCTCACAGAAAACTTTACATAATCACATTGATAAAAGTGTTGAACACTAGGTACCACAAAGTGTGTGATACATTATTATGTTTTGTTCACAGATTTTCCCCTGACGAAGGGACAGGTAGTCCCGAAATGCATTGGGCACTACGATGTTAATTTGAATTTTGTATATCTTGAACTGTTAAAAATTTACTTTGCGATGTAAACATGTAATGGAATTCTCAAAAGAAATGTTTTAAGTGATGAATATTGAATGTAAAATTAAAAGCATTCTCACGGAAAATGTAAAGCAAATACATTTTAATGAATGGAAAGTAATGAAGACTAAACAAATTAAAAACATTGTAATAACCCATAACGCAGTGCACGTTTGAGTCCAGGTTGCCAGTGAGGGACTTGGCCACTTATATAATCAATAGAATGTTGGCATTAAGGTTAAGATAATGTGAGGAAATTAGGCATGTGAGACTGAAGACATAGGAGTCAGAAGTGAAGTTGCTCCTGGAATATAAATGGATTTGGAACTAAAGCAATGGACAGTGCTTTGCTGACCTATTTTCAACAATTTGACCTAATTCTGCTTCAAGAAACGTGGCTGGTGGAAACGTTCCACCTACTAGGTTTCAAATCATATCACCTCCCAGCAACCAGAAACTCAAACTTTGCCCTTTTTAATGGAGGCCTTATGACTTATGCCTCAATCAAATCCATCACTACTGTCAAGGAACTAACAAGCAAAAGTACTCCAACAAACGAGATAAAAACTATTCAGCTGGACATAGCTGGTCCTAAATATAAACAGCAGTTAATAGTTGTTAACACCTACTTACACCCCCGGAACAAAAGAAATGGGGTGAAAGAACTGGTAACAGAACTAACAAAATTAATTACTGAGAAGTCAACTTTAAACTATATTGTCACAGGCGACTTTAATATGTTCCTTACAGGGAGTGGAGATTTAGACAGGCCGGCAGAAGACCAACAAACAGCATGGGGAATCCCACTTCAGGGTAAGTGCAAGTGGGGCAAACCAACTAAAATCTCCCAAAAACTGCTGAAGGATCTAGAAATCTTGTCCTTGGTAGCACTATATGGTCGATTGACGGGGGATCACCCCCAAGCTGCAACTTTCCACAATGCGTCTGTTGACACCACATTAGATTATACTTTTTCATCCCTATCACTTCACTTCTTGATAACAGATTTCAGGATCGGCACGCTAGCTTACAGTGACCATCAACCACAAGAGTTCATACTTACTATGCAAGGAACAGCGCTCACTTACTCAACTGCTGACTCATGCTCAAACGTCACATTTAACCACAGGAGAATAAAACGTAATACACGCCACCCAGGAAAACACTTGGCTGTATCAAAACAACGGTGGGAGGATAACAAACTATTTTATGACAAAATCTTAACAGCCTGGGAAAGCTTTACTGAAAGCTTTGGCCCACCCAGCCTTAAAGCAAATGTAATGAAAGCCAGGCAAAAAATACAACAGGAACCATTTAGCAGGACAGCAAATAATCAAAGAATTCCTCTATCGGCAATCCATCACACCGAATTAAGACAAATAAGGGGCAAAATAAACAGAGCAATGCGTAGGCTTCGTCAGAATTGCACCGTCGACAACACACAGCCAGAACTAAGGAAGCTCAGGGCACGGAAAAATAAAATAATTTGGCTAGCAAAAAAGGAAGCTGCTGAAACACAATGGCCAAAATTGTTATACGACGCAAAATCAAATAACAGCACCAGGTTTTGGCATACACTCAAGAGCATAGAGAACCCAACGGCACCAGGAATTAATTCACACATAACTGAGGATGTCTGGGTAAAATATTTACAGAGCCATTTCAACCTGGAAGCTGGTGAAAACACACAAGCCGTAGAAGAATGTCAGAGTGAACGACAGTCCTTAAAACATCAAGGTCCAGAGCCCACATCCTTCTGCTCAATTAAAATGATTGCGAATAGAATTTCAAAAGGCCGCAATGAAGGAGCACCCTGGCCAAACGGCCTTCCCCCAATTATACACAAGCAAGACCCAGCCTACTGGGCTGGAGCATTACTACCACTCTTTAACAACATTTTGGAAACTGGAAGAATCTCAGATTCTTGGAATGGATCGATCATCTCGCATATCCATAAGAAAGGCAGCAAGAACAAACCGAAGAACTATATGCACTCATTGACATTGAGGCTAAACATTTCGCCGGCCAACCACTGGCTGAACTTACCAAGTGGGCAGAGGAAAATGATCTAATCCCAATCAATCAAACAGGTTTTCAAAAAAACCTGGGGACAACTACAAACAGAAAACATTAACAAAGGGAGGGAGTTAAGAGGAATATCGGTAGAATCTTCCTCCTGTCAAGCTTTTCATAAACAATGTGATTCTACCCTGTAGTAGTGAAAATTATTTTTAATTTATAATTTTTCAGTGAACAAAAAAGTGCTCCATGAGGTGTCATGGGAAGGCACTAAGTGTTTTTAAAATACCCCTCACACACTATGAATCCCATGGTGTCATGCTTCATCATAGGGGTCTTCCCGTCCCTCTACGGGGCGGGGGGTGCTGCGACCAGTAAGTATGTGGGAGCACTGTTGTTTGTGAAGGAATAGGCTATGTGTATTGTGAGGGTGAGAGTGGTAGGGTTAGTGAATAGTTACAAAAAAGATAAACAAATTCTCTGGCTAGTGGGAAAAACTAATGTATTCAATTCCCTGGCTGAGAATATAAAAAAAGGGGGATTATGTAGGGGGTGTACCTTAATCTGATACTCCCTACTGGGTCAACATGTTTCGTAATCAGTCCCCACTGCTTTACTCATCAGGACCTAAATATCTCCCTACTACACTCAAATTTTTTTTTTAGATTAAATTAATTGTATGCCTATTACTCAAAAACCAAACTTCAAAAATTATGCACGTTTGGAGAAGGTTTGTAAGGGTACAATGACCTTTGTCGTTTTGAAATAACACATTTTCGGTATATTGTTAGGAATAGTTATCCTGCTTCATGAGCTTGCACCGGGGGGAAGGGAGCTTTGTAATAGTCAATGCTGAAGGTCTCTCCTCACCTCTGTCTTCCACCGTGCTGCTATGTGAAAAACACTTAGTGCCTTCCCATGACACCTCATGGAGCACTTTTTTGTTCACTGAAAAATTATAAATTAAAAATAATTTTCACTACTACAGGGTAGAATCACATTGTTTATGGACAACTACAAACAGTCTCACTCTTTCACTCTTAATAGATGCCACAAAAGCAATCAACAAACCACTATTTGCCTGTTTTATAAGCTAGCTGGGTCGAAAATAGCCCCAACGCTTCTGAACCAGCTAATATTACTTCACTCTAAGACATGGGTCGAAATTAAGCCGGGGAGCGGCGACAGCCTGTCAAGAAGGATTCCAACCACTAAAGGGCTAAAACAGGGCTGTGTTCTTGCCCCAACCTTGTTTTTTGTGTCAGACCACTCAACTGAGCTGGATAATTGTCATCACCATGCCCCAAACTTGGGTGGTCTGACACTTTCAAAGTTACTATATGCCAACGACCTGATACTGATCAGCCGAACCCCAGTTGGCCTACAGCATCTAATAAACGTCACAAGCAATTTCGCCGAAAAGAATGCATTAAGCATAAACCATGAGAAGTCCAAAATTATGGCAATACAATCAGCAAAGCACCAAGAATCAATTCAGATGGCTGCTGGGGGGTAGGCAGCTGGAGACAGTTAGAAGTTACAAACACCTGGGAATAACAGCATGGGTACATATCACAAACAAAAAGTGGCCATCCAAGGAAGAGGAACCCTACTGGCTGTTACCCTAAAAATTATCAAGCACAAAATAACTGGTTCTAATCTTATCGCTCTAATGGAAGTACTTTGAGAAAAGCTTCTACCAACAATTACATATGGTAGCGAATCAATGAGAGGGAAAGATAAAATAATTTTGTATGAGGTGGTTTCCAAAGCTGCTAGAATAATATGTAATCTTCCACAATACACCTCTCCGGCACAAATAAGGCTGGAGCTAGGCCTACAAAAGCAGCAAATAGCACGGAAGGGCGTTTACACCAAATGCTGTCTAAAATAAAGAGCGATAAGTCTGGTTCATTAAAC
Source organism: Triturus cristatus (assembly GCF_964204655.1). NCBI lineage: Eukaryota > Metazoa > Chordata > Amphibia > Caudata > Salamandridae > Triturus > Triturus cristatus. The sequence continues at coordinate 520,333,226 of NC_140588.1, forward strand.
TCATACTTGTGGAAAGAGATGACAAGGAAAACCGATTGCCCCGCTTGGTTTATCTTCAGTCAGGTATAAGGTTGCTCGCTTTACAGTTCTTGGTAAACAAATCGGTAAAGATTGTTTCCTTCGAAGAAGGTAAAACTGACCTAAACAAGAGGGTTCACAGTTGGTTTGTAATTCAGAGCTATTCTAAATGCACACCACAGTCATATTTAGGTACAAGCTTCTCGAGAAGTATGAAGGAAATCCTTTTGGTGATGAGGCTGGGAATTTTATCGGAAAAACCGCTCTTACCGCCGTGGAAACGCACACACCCAACTACCCACTGCAGATTATGCGGCAACCCCAAAGAGGACGTTTTACATCTACTTTGCGTTTGTGAAAGTTTAGATCTGGAATGAAGACAGCTTCTAAAGCCGCGTCTGAATAAAAATTAGATACGAACATGTAGCCAGGCGGTGAAGGCTTGCTTTGAGGGGAGTGACGTCGGGATAGCCTGCAGCTTTATTCGATTCATGAACATAGTAAAAGCAACATTAATTTTAGCAACCTCCCAACCAACTGACTAGTAACCTACACTGCTAACTGTCATTTACTCACTGGGAATGACCAATTTTAGACTCACCACTAAACTGGTATGGATTTTACATCTAATTTCATAGACATCTGAATTGTGGCAAACTCCTAGGAGGATGGTCTCCCAGCAGACATCGAGCACCTAACATAAAACACATAATAATATTTTTACCTTTTGTATTATATGTAAGTTTCTATCCTTCTGTATTTATAGAATCACTGTAACTTTTATCGGAACAAGTGCTGTTTTAGTAACATAAGTGTTTTATGATGCAGCTGTTTGCTAAGATTTTTATTAATCAAGCAATAAAGATGTACTTACTTACTTACTTATTTGACTGCATGAAAGATGTCTGTCTGAGTGCTTGCCAAAGATTGGGGCGTTAACCAGATCCAAATTACTTTTGATGTCATCAATAGAATGTTGGCATGAAGGTTAAGATAATGTGAGGAAATTAGGCACGTGAGACTGAAGACATAGGAGTCAGGAGTGAAGTAGAGAAGGGAGCAGAAGCTAGGAGGCACATTCATGTAGATATCCTCTGAAGCAACATCATTTTAAAGTTACCCTGGTCCTTTTTCAGGCTTATCCTGAAACAGTTGCCAGGTTCTGCCTAACCTTGCTTCCTGAGTAGGATTGCTTCAGATGACAGAGAGGCATTGAGATGAAAGGTGTTCATGCTGTAAGTATTCCATACACTGAGCAGCACTGAGATATTGTAACCATTCCCTTATTTGATCATGCTTAGTCAGAGGCATAGTTATTCACAGTGGCATTAGGCTGATTTGATGTGTAAATTATCATGAATCCAATGTTTAGAGACATAATTTATAGAATTTCTCAGAGATACCACTGTTTCGAGATAGAAGCAATCTGAGTCTAGATAAATTTAATTCAAAAGATCAAAATGCAAATACGTTACATTTATTGAGGTAGCATCTACAAAGAGAAAGCGACTTTTGCAAATAAAAGTGTAGGTTCCGCAGAGGTTGTGAGTCCAATGTTTAGTTGTTGTTTAACATTTATCAAACAGAGGAATGTTTTACACCTGTTCAAATTGAGAGAGTACGTGCTTGTTGCACTGCATTGTGCAGCTTACGTCCTTCAATCATGTCTTTGCCCATCCTGCTGAGTATGAACATGTAGTTTTACCTAACCAGGTAGAACCAGGCTAAGTAGAGGGGAAGAAATTATTTGTTTGCTTAATAAAAGCAGTGGTCTCCAAAGGATAGAATGGTTTATTTACTTACTACCACTTTGTACTTTTTCAAGTATCTAAGGAATTGAGGTTGAATCAGCCTCTGAGTCATTGTTCAGAGAGTAATTATGACCCTGTGTCCTATTATCCACACCACAGTGCCCGCGAAAAAGTAAAAAAAAGAAAGGTTACGTTCACCAGCACTAAACGTAAAGAGCTAATAATTGTATCGCCTAATTAGCAAGGCTACGCTAACACGTGAGACCTTGCTTTAGCGTCGGGATTCCTAACGCCCAGCTTTGCATCTCTAATGAGATGCAAAGTGGGCGTTCCTGACCTAACATGACAGGAGAAATGTCGCTAAGCGACATTTCTCCTATCATCAAGCCTCACGCTATGAAGCCTAGCATCAGGAAAAGTAGCGATAACCCCTGTCATCGCTACTTTCCTTACGCCTGCTTCAGGACTGACTTAGCCATGATACCCTATGGAAGGTGGATATCATGGCTAAGTTTGTGAGTCCCTATCAGCAATCTAACGCCACACTACGTGAGATTATCGCTGGGTTTCCAACGATAATCTCACGTTAGGCAGTTAGCGTGAGGATTTTTATAGCTGAGGAGATAAGCGTTGCTAATAGCACGCTATCTCAGCGATAAAAATCCACGTTACCCGGCGATAATTATCCTCACGCTAAGAGCGCTGAGCGATAATTATCGCCGGTTGTTGCTGATATGCCCCTTAGTCAACTATGAAGGCAAAGCAAGTTGTTGAGAAACATATTGAAAAATATTGAGGGCAACTGACGTTTGGCTAATTTGTGCGACATTGTCAAAATCAAAGACGAAAACTTGTTGGAAATAAATTCAGAAAGTGTTGTGCATGAAAATCAGATGATTGCTTTGTTTCATGAAAAGATGATGCTGGTTACACCCTCAATGAAAACGAATGGTTACCTCTTTCGAAACGAACATGGACTATTCGGATGAGGCATTTCATTACGCAGGTTGTGACCTAAAATAACATGCAGTGAGTCAGAGTCCGCCAAAGCTCTGATACATGTGAAATTACTATCAGACAAAATGGCAGCAAATAGGAGTGAAAGTCTAATTATTTTAATCGCTCGGGCGTGCTGGCAAAATCAATTGTGTCACACAGTGAGAATGAAGGTCAATGGATGGCCACACTATGCGCAATTCGGGAACCTTAGTCACATTCTAGTAATTGACGAGCGAACTCATAAGATGGCTGTCCACAGTGTAGGAAAATCTGCTATAGAAAACGACATTTTTTTCTGTTTGTGGAAAGAGGTGCATTCGAAAGTGATTTGAGTTTTCCACCTACAAAGAATTTGTCAGAGATGTATGTGCTTTATTTCACTCACATTGAATTTTGTGTTCATGACAATTCCAGGGCTTTAGCACAGTTCCAGAGATACCTACATTAAAACCTAGATACCAGTAAAACTCCCACTGCTGCTAACTACATTCAATCAGAGACTTTCTGAAAGCATAGGCTCAAAACATGTAGTTCTTGGCCTAGTCAGGACACTCAGAAAGGAAGCCAGTTGTTCTGCAGGAAATCTAAAGACAACTGAGAGTGATATCGAAAAGCAGACAGGTAAACCTGATGAAAACTCATGGATTCAACTGAGAAAATGTAATCACTTGCCAGATACTTTAACTCTTCAGCAGTGCCTATCAGAAGATGAGCACACAAGACATGGGGATTCTGGTGTGTATTCTTGCCAGAATGGGCCATGGACATTGAAGAAACAGAAGTGACTTTGTGGATTAAACAGCTGGTACCACAAGATGATAGTTAAAGGTCCAGGTTCTGCACTGATCTGACAACAGCCCAACTCAATACCTGCATTATAAGGACAAGTGTCTTGGTCTGAGATGATAGGCGGGTCGCTAGTCAATCACTTCGATTGTGGAACAGCTGTTTAACGCCTGTTGCGAGAAACTAAATCTACACTGAAATAAAGATTACTTTATTTTGAAGTCTTAAACCACTTGATTTTGATGGCTATTATGTTTTGGAGTCATACAATCAGGCCCAGGCATTGTAAACTCTTAAAATACATGACATTCAATGCCCCACCTGCTCCAATAAGCCTGCATTGACTAAAGCTCGGAGACTGCAGCTGATACTGAAATGTATTTAAAAATGCATGAGTAACCTAGTTCTCAAAAGTGCATAAATCTTCAATGCTACTTGTATGTTTTTCTACGAGATGCAGAAGCAGAATATTGTATTAGTCTTCTTCTGAATTGTCTACCCGATTGAATAGTTCATAAAGTAAACTTTCTGCTTCTCACAGCGGGGATACATATCTCAAAGAATTATTGCAAACCTTAAACTTTCAATGTTCAATGGCTGAAGCCTGTGTTCCGATTGCCAGATCCTCAGTGCTGTTTTCCCACAATCACATAGACAGTCACAAGTATTGGAGCTTTTGTTTATGAGATGCAACGAGATGATAGTTCATTTATTTGGCAGATAGAACGGGATTTAACAGAATATTTACTTTCTTGAGATGGCAGGAAGGCCATTTCAGCATATGCAACTATGATTGGGGAGTTCATGGCATTCCAGGGACAACATTAAAAAAAAAAAAAAACACAGGGTGAGAGGAAACATGACTGAGTGTGTGACTTTGTAGTGTCTGAACATTTGTGTTCCCATTGAGCTTCAGTGTTGTTGACTATTTCAATTCACACTCATGAGAAAACATTTGTTCTATTTGAATGGAAGCGATCATTCTGGTTGGGTCACTTTGTTTGGGGGTAGTAAACTCCGACTTACGGCCGAAGGGAGTTAAGTAAATAAATAAATAAATAATTAAATAAAACAATTTATATTGCGCGCGCTGCATCGCCAACTCTGCGTTGCAGTGCGCACAATGTACATTGTTGTATTTATTTATTTATTTACTTAACTCCCTTTGACTGTAAGCCGGAGTTTACTATCCCCCACCCTGCCCCTTCTCCGCCTCGCCCAATCGACCCGCAGCACACCCGCGGCGAGCCGCCACTGCCTTTGCCGCATTGCTTACCCAAATGCCATGTATGAGATTTTACCAGTCTGAAACTAAATATTACAGGAGTTGCAGTGTATCATTATGTTTGAAAATTAGGGGAAAGGTTTACTAAGGACTTGTGCTGTCCTAGCGTAACACGTGTCGTCACAGGGCAATACAAGTCCTTACATGGTATTTACAAAGCAACACAACTTGGTTTCATTGTGGTAGGAGTTCGATGGGTGTAGCATGGGCGTTCCTGTGCATCCGCCCATGGAATTTGACTCATTCCCAGATTTACTAAAGGTAGTTAACCTGGGATTGTGCCAAAATGGAGCTCCACCACAGAGAGGCGTAAAGAGGAGAGATATATTTATTTACTCTTTCCATGTTTGATGTACTCTGCAGAACACCTAGAAAGAGTGAATTTGCACCAAGGGTGTCCTTTCCATAATGCTGGCACCCTTGCAACATTGCACAAGGGTGCCTGCATTGGCGCTAGGCAGCACAAAGTGACCCAGTGCAAAGAGTAAGCAGATTGCGACAAATCTTAATCTGTACAGCGCCTTTCTGCTCTCTCTGTTTCACACAGCACAGAGCAGCCAACTTTGCTGGTTGCCCAGTGTTGCATAAAACATTACTAAATATGCCCCTCGGTGTACTTAGGAGCAGATGATGATTTTGAATGCAACGCTGCATTGTGCAGCGCTGCGTGACAATGAGTTGCACTGCGAAACACTAGATTCCTGCATCATGGATGTGCCATGTTTACTCTATGGTGCACCATGATACACTCCTGTGAGAAGCATCATGGAGCAATTAGCAAGGTTGGCTTTTTAATGCAATGCACCGAAATGCAATACCCATGTGATGCAAAGCTGACCTGCGTGGTGCAAGACACCTTTACATGCCACAAGTTAACACTGCATTCTTTAGGGGTGCATTGTGTCATGCGAATGCTTGAAAAAGCCCACAGCACAATGCAAATGTTTCCAGCAGCCCCTGCATCATCTAGCACCATGGAAGGAGCCTCAGGAAGCCAGGAGAGTACCAACACCAACCCGGAAGGACTTCCTGAAACCCAGGGGAAAAGGAAGAGAAAGTCCAACTCAAAAGAGTAAGAAAACCAAATATTGAAAATGAGTTGACAACAAATTATCATCTGTTGTTTATCACCTCTAAATTGAAATTAGCCAAAAGGATACTTTATGGCAAGCAATAGTGGGTAAGAGCAACTGCATTGCATTAAAAAGGACTGTGGAGGAGTGCAAGAAAAGGTGGAATGACTCTAAATGCAGGGCAAAAGAAAAACTGTCCAGGAACCTTAAGGCTGCAAAGAGGACCGGATGTACAGGAGGAGTTGGACCCACTGGAGGAGCAGGTGGCATCTCTCATTCCAATTAACATGGTTGTAGAAGACTAGAGCCAGGACAGTGCTGACACAGAGGACCAACAAGATGTACAGGGTGAGTGAAAACACAAAGCATGTAATATATATATATATATATATACATATATATGTGTGTGTAAAATGTCAGTATTATCACTTACAAACATAAAGGCACATTAAGTGAACTGTCATATAACACAAGTCTAGCAACCTAAATAGCTGCACTGTATAGGGCAAAAGGAATAGTGCTCAAAAGCTCCACATTCCCAAAAAGGACACTTTCTGCTGTCTCCTTACACTGGTGCAATGTATGCAGACAATGCGAAAAAACATAGGCACACTTGCACCATAGTGCTAGGGTGTCTGCGTGATAGGCAGTTATGTATTTGTGCAAGATCGGACACCTTCATGCACCAAGAGATATCTTTAGTGGCATTTGTCACATACTATGAGGCAGATTCATTAAAATGTCATGTAATTATAACACAATAAGACGCCATTTTGTGCTGCTTTGTGTGACAGGGAGAGAGAAGGAATGCACCCTATCTATCAAGATATGGGGCATTCCTTCTCTCTACTTGTGCTGACGCACTTGTGGCTGCCTTGTACCAATGTAGGCACCCATGTGCCAAAGTGCAAGGATGCCTATGTTACACGCAGGATTAGTTTTATGCAGGAAGGAATACTTTATACACAAAAACAATCCTAAGAGTTTTTTTTATCTTTCTAAGTGTACTGCAGAATACAGCACACTTAGTAAGAGGAAACAGTGAGGAGCAATTAAGATATTTCTCCTTATTGCACCTCCCCTGAGAAGTCATAGCATTTTGACGCATTCCCAGGTTTACCTGTCTTGGTAAATCTGGGAATACACCAAACCCCATGGGTGGGTGCATCAGAACACCCATACGCCATCCATGGAACACGTTCCCAGGACAGAGAACTACATTCCATATTTACCAAGGCACGCAAGGTGGCCTTCCATGGCTTGGTAAATTCGATGTAAGACGTGACGTGTGATGCAAGAGCAATGCAAGCCCGAGATAAATAAGGACTTATGTGTTCTGCATAGTATAGCACATGTGCACATTGGCAATAATGAGGAGAATGATTGATATTACTCCTTGTGCAGCCTCACTGTGGAAGGGGTATCATGTTTATGCATTTCCAGTTATAGAAATCTATAGACACAATGTAAGGTGAAAGAATTCATGGGTGCATTCAGTGGAAGGCAATTGGAAGAGTTTGCTAGTTAAATGCAAATATAAGACAGCAAAAGCATCTGCTTTGTGAAAATGTATTTAAAAATGCATGCAAGGCCACTCAAATCAGGCTGTGGAAATTTCAGTGAAGGTTTAGCATTGTTCTTGTCTTGCCTAGTGTTGGAAAATGGCACTCTCTGATGGGTCACCTCAAACTTTCAAACATATGTGGAGTATTTTTGTTGAGTATTCATTTTCTACTGTGTGTATGTATGTTGCACAAATACTTTACACAGTGCCCCTTCAGATAAACCTGACTGTCCTGTGCCAAGCTACCAGAGTGGGAGCACAGGTTATCTTTAAGTGTACATCTAGCTTACCCTGACTAGAGTGGTGGTGCCTGCTTGGCCTGGGTGCATGCCTCAGCCAAACAGGAATCCCCTTTCCCACGCCTAGCATTCTGCAAGGACAAAACAAAGGCTTCATATATGTGGCCCATAGTACTATAATATTTACATGTAAACACTCACAGGTCAACTGGGTAAATGACAGAAATGTAGCAGCAGAAATTCATACAACTAACAGTAGAAGTACCATCATCAATTACAATGTATGTATGTGTAGGGAAGTAGTGTAGCACACATAGATTGTTGTGTCTGTTTCACATATCCACATACCGCCATGTCATATGTAAGTCATATAAATCTGTCATCACACAAACAAAGGACCTCGGTAACTACCTGAGCAGTAGAGTAGGCCAGCAAGCCAAACATGAGTGGTGAGCAGTTTGCGAGGGATTCTATATTATCATATCTAAAACTTTCATACAGGTTCACAATCCTTAAATATGTTAACTATGCTGCATTTTATGCTGCCTAATTTCACCTTTTGCACAACAACACAAAATACATATTTTGGCAGTACTGCATGCTTGTATGTGTCTGTTGGTTTGCTTTATACCTTCACAAATTTCACATCTGTCAAAGATACACAGAGGGCATGAGACAAAGATCCAATCAATTAAGTTGCTTATCGTGACTCACAAAACAGTGCTCTTAAGTAGCTTAATATGTGCCAGATGTCCACCATCACACACGTGTGGGTGCGCATGTAAAAGCAAACGTAAAGGTTTTCATGGTTCGGATCATTTTATGATGGAATTCACATATCTGTTGAGATGAACAATGGCCTCTCAATGTATATCAACCACTTACACCTCACATAGTATCCCAATGCATTTTAATTTGAAATGATTGTCAGTGATAAAACATTATCATATTGGATCAAAAGTTACAGCTTCTATATTAAATACATACAGTGATTGTAGCTTTATTAAACAATATTCCCTAAAAAATATTAAACGACTATCATTCATCATTAAGCATCCCTGTGTTGTGAAGACTGACAAAAGTAGGAAATCACATGGAATTGATGCTTTTTTGTGTCAATATATCTGACACTAACGATGTTTATTTAAATTGTTTTCTCTTGATATGTGTCTGCTACTCAATGTCGTACAAAAAAGAAGATCCAAAATCAGTAGCAATTAAAAACGATGTAATGTTTTACTAAGATATAGTAAACTTGCATATAGTAGGTATCTATTACAGATTGACAACATCGTACACTAAAGTCTGAATGTAAAAAATGCAGGTTTGTGTAACAATTTGCACAGTTAATGAAGGCTGATGTGAACTCAACAGCTGTTTCTAGTGTAATAGATCTCAACAAGCTTTTTATGGGGAAGTTGTTTACTCAACAACATTAACCTATGTACTGAGGTAAATATACATAGGATTGAAAGCGGTTTTGCATCTGGTCCATCAGCTTCTGAATAAATCTTTGGTGGTGGGTCAGCGTCAGAAGAAGTGGAAACATGCAATGGTGGTCCCCCTGCTCAAAAGTCGCTGTTAGATAGTGCCAAAATGGAAAACTACCAACCTGTCTCGATGTTGCCTTTAATGGCTAAGGTCACAGAGAAAAGTGTCAACCATCTACTTTCTCACTTTATTGAGTGAAACAGTCTTCTTCACAGGACACAGTCAGGTTCCAACCTTCCTATAGTAAAGAGTTGGCCCTTGTTGGACTTGGCCCTTTTTGGCTGAAGTTCCTTAAACTTTTTGCTTTCCCCCTAGACCTTTTTTCTGACATGGTGTTGCCAACGTAGATGCTTTGGGCACTTTGCCACTGCTGGTCAGGATCCAAGTGCTACCTGTGTAAAGTGTAATGGTAATTGGTTGTCCATGATTGCCTTACTTGTAAAGTCCCTGGTAAAGTGCACTATGTGTGACAGGGCTGGTAATGAAAATGCCTCTTGTGGGCCTGCAGCACTAATTGTGCCACCCACACAAGTAGCCTTAAAGAGAGAACTCAGGCCTGCCACTGCAGTGCCTGCGCGCAGTTTGTTAAACTGCCCTGTTGTTCTGACAAGCGCACCGACTTGCCAGACCTTACCCTTCTATTTCTATGCACATCAGACACCCCTATGGTAGGCCCAAGGTAACCTCCTGGACAGGGCAGGGTGCAGTGTAGGTAAAAGGTAGGACATGTACTAAGGTGTGTACCATGTCCTAGCATTGAATACATTCCATTTAGTTTTTCACTGTTGAAAGGCCATCTTGCTCATAGAACAAAATGGGAAAGGCTGTGTAATATGTTTCCAGCCTATCTCCCCAAAGGATTAAGATGGAGAGGTGAAGTTTAGTATGCCTGAACTCACAATTCAATAACACATCTTTTAGTGAAGGTGGTTTTTGCATTGTGTGTTTAGAAACCACTCTTTTAGAAGTGGCTGGGTTTTTGTGCTCTAATATTTCTGTGTGTCCCTGCCTGGTTGTGGATTGACTGTCTGGATCTGAAAGTGATAGGATCTGGGGAATGTCTTGACCCAGGAGGTGCGACAGCAATAGGCTGACCTGCATCTGTAGTGTAGGGGTGAGGAGTAGCCCCTGGAGGTGAAGAGGCCTGGGCTGCAGCCATAAACCAATGGCTCCATCCCCTGCTGAGTGATTGAGGATCCAGATCCCCACTATCAAAAGAATAAGGTGTCACTGGCAGGGAGACACCCAGAACTGGGTCAGTGCCCCCTGAACACAAAGACTTCAAAGACATTTAGGGGTATACAAAAGATGAGAGAGGCATTATTGTAAAAGCATAAATTCGTAGGGTTTTAATCCCACTGAGGATGGAGAACAGTGATGACAGAAAAGGTAACTCTTTCACTCGGTGGTGCTGTAGATCCTTTTATTAATTATTTAATACACAACAGCAAATGCGTTTCACCTTTGCGGGCTTCTTCAGGGCAAGTAAGTAGTCCACACAGTCGAGAAATAGATTTCAAAAGGGTAGTAGCCCAAATCGTACGGCACTTTCTTAAGTATTTTTTTCAATCGCATTGTCTGAAGAAGTAATTTCAATCTGTCAAGAACCGTAATGACTGTCCCATTCAAGCACTAGTGTTTGTAGAGTGTTGTGAGCTCAGCTGCCGGCCTATTTACGCGGCCATCATAGAGACTCCTGTCACGTCGAGTGTTTCAAGAAAATTTAGGGGTAAGAGCTGAAACCCCTGGACTTGGGAATTGGATTGTTCAAGACCGAACAAGACTGAAACTACTTTGTGGTCAAGAGGAACCTCTGCCAAGGAAGAAACAATGGAAGAGACTTAAGGAAAGGACTGACCCTTGCTGTGTGTTCTGGGGCTGGCCTGCAGTTTGCTGCTTTAACCAAGGAGAGGCTAAAGGGACTTTGCTGTGTGCTGTGTCCCCCTGCTTGATAGGACTTTGCTGTGCTGTGTCCTGCAGTAACTTAACCCCAAGGGCCCGAGGAGAGCTGGTTCCCTGTTGTGGAAACTCAGGAATACAAAAGTTTCCAGAAGTGTCTTAGTGACGCTGTGTGCGTGTGCGTTTTGAAGCCTGAGACCTGCGTAAAAAGTGCCCTGTGATCGTGGGTACCTGGAGTCCAAGCGAGTCTCAGCGACGCTGTGTGTGTGTGCTTTTTGCAGCCTGATCCCTTCGTGAGGATTGTCCTGTGATCGTGTGCACCCGGAGTCCGAGTGAGTCTCAGCGACGCTGTGTGCGTGTGCTTCGAGCAGCCTGAGACCTTTGTGAGGATTGCCCTGTGACCGTGCACTCCGGAAGTTCAAAAGTGTCTCAGCGACGCTGTGTGCATGTGCTTTATGCAGCCTGAGACCCTCAGAAGATTTGCCCTGTGATCATGGGCACCAGAAGTTCAAGAGTGTCTCAGCGACGCTGTATGCGTGTGCTTTTTGCAGCCTGAGACCCTCGGAAGATTTGCCCTGTGAACGTGGGCACCAGAAGTTCAAGTGTGTCTCAGCAATGCTGTGTGCATGAGCTTTTTGCAGCCTGAGACCCTCAAGGAAAATTGCCCTGTGATCGGGGGCGCCAGGAGTCCAAGTGAGTCTCAGCGACGCTGGGTGAGCATTTTTCGTGCAGCCTGAGACCTTCATGAGGATTGCCCTGTGATCGTGTGCCCCAGGAGTCCGAGTAAGTCTCAGCTACGCTGTGTGCATGTGCTTCGTGCAGCCTGAGACCTTCGTGAGGATTGCCATGTGACCGTGCACACCCGAGGCTCAAGGGAGTCTCAGCGACGCTGTGTGTGTGTGCTTCGTGCAGCCTGAGACCTTTGTGAGGATTGCCCTGTGACCGTGCACACTCAAGGATCAAGAGAGTCTCAGCAACTCTGCGTGCATGTTCCCTGTTGCAGCCTGAGATCTTCGTTATCGTCATTGGCCCGGAATCAACCAAGTCGCATCGGAGGCCCAAGCCGTGAGAGGCAGAGAGGAGAGCGAGGTTGCACCCCCCAGGTAACGTGTTTCGGCGCCTGGGGCGGGGTGCGGGGTGCGGGCTCGGAGAGAGACGCTCTTGGCCTCTCCCCTTCTGGTAGCTCTTATCGCGGCCCGTACGTGCCAAGGAGTGGCAGTACCGGGGCCGGAGTGTGGAGCTGTACTTTGGTTTACACCAGATCCGTGTTGGGTGCATATGTTGGAGGAAGCTAACCGTGAGTCAGCGCGAGTGGTAGAGAGACCATCTAAAGCACCATGATCGGTGCCTGAGTGCCTTGCGCATTGCATTGTTTCTGCATTACGAACTACCTAATTGTTACATTGCGCATTGCATTGTGTTTGCATAACAAACTGCCTGATTGTTGCATTACGCATCGCATTACTTTGCATCACGAACTGCCTGATTGTTGCATTACGAATTTATATTAGTTTGCATTACGAACTGCCTGAGTATTGCATTAGGCATTGCATTATTCTTGCATAACAAACTACCTGATTGTTAAATTAACATTGCATTATTTTGGTATTACGATCTGCTGGATTGTTGCATAACGAACTGCATTATTGTTACAGTGCAAAGTGCCTGATTCGAACTGCATAGCATTGCATTAGGATTGCATTGGATCATCCAGATTTGCTCAATAATACCGTCAGATCCTAGAATGGCTTGCGGGCCTAATAACAAGAAAGGTGAATTATTACAAGTACGCATATGTTGGATTGTTATCGTGTGGTCTTATCGTGTATCTTTTTATATAAAGTTATACTTGTTTTTATATGAAACCCGTGTGGAGTCCATTTGTGGTGTCATCATTGGGTCACTGGGAGCGTAGTTGCAAATACTTCACACATTTGCCTTGAAGATAACCCTGGCTGCTCGTGCCTAGATACCGAGGGGGTGAGCGGTGGCTATCTGAGAAGGTGTCCTTCATTCCCTGACATAGAAGCGAGGGTCCCTAGTTGGCCTACGGTACCTACCTCAGCCAACCAGGGATCCCAGTTCTAACAGCCCTGCTGTTAGCCTTGAAATCCATATGCCAAATCTTGGATGCAGGATGCATCTCCTGATGTTAGAACTCAGTGCAGCCTTCGATACTGTATTGTGCAATCTGCTCATTGAACATCTGTGAAGTTACGGGCTGACCATATGGCCTTAGGATGGGTTGCTACCTTTTTGCAGGGAGTTTGATAACAATATTCCTTTCATGTATGAATTCATGAAAGATTTGCAGACCCACATTCATGTTGACACCTTCAAATGTTATAGGATTACTAAGAATGTAGCAGTTTCTGCTGCATCAAATGGTTTATGTCCTCCTGGAACTTTTGCTATTAGAGACTGGTTACATGAGTGATCAAAAAATGACATGGCAAATACTTTTGTTAAACAACAATATATGTTCACTTACATGTTTAGTGCTGTGGAAAATAATTCAAGATTCAAATAGATATGAATGTAGGTGGCAGACACAGAATTGCCATATGATGTACTACCCTCTGAGTGAGGCATTACTATATGATAACTTATCTAGATACACAAAGCCCAGATTTTGTTATGCAGGGTTGCAATGCACAGTTCCATTTTGTATGTTATGTTATGACCATGAAGGTATACATCAAATTGATAACTTATACCTTGTGATGCAGAATATGTCTGTCCATATAGTCAGAGTTTTTTTACTATTGTCAAGAAGGCACAAATTACATGTGATACATTTTTGGGCTAAACCTCTTTAAATGCAGATATTGGTTTCCTAAATCACAGTTACTGATGTGTTATGTGTTTGATGGAGATAAATTATATAAAATAAATACAAAACATACTCCATGCCACACTACAAGTAGGCACATCATAAAATTGTAGTGATTACTACAGAACATTTGTGAAGTGGCACATAGATAAATTGATTTTACAACAATCAAACAGTTCTTACAAGTAAATCCATCAGGATATATTAGTATAAGTTTTAGATAGAGATATTAAAAAGAAGGCCATTACTCATCTATGTTAGTCATAAAGTAAAATGAAGTAATTTATACACACCAAATGGTCCAGCAATATCCAATCGCAGGAAGAAAAGCAAATCAATCTCTATGAAAACAGCATCTGCCGACCGATGCTGAAGCTGATGGATGCTTTTGTCCACCCTTGAGACAGGGACCAGGTATTTCCTGACCCACTCTCACCCAACACAACACTCTTTGTAGGGACATTCTCCTGCCCTAAGCGTACCTGGGAGGTAGTGAGCAATTAGCCGTATTAAGGCCCCTACCTGCCTTCCATCAAATTTTCTCTCCCTCTCATTAACAGACATCACTTTATGGCCCAATATGTAAAAAATGAAAAATGCAGAAAGCAAACATACCACTTAGCATCCCTCTAACCCCAAACATTGCAACTACACCAAACAGGCAATTTGCACATATTCACAAAATATATACTTATAGACAAACCAATATAAAACTATGCACACTAACAAACAGTACACTTGACTAACAAGACCAAATAAACAACAACAAATTGCAAAAATAAACCAACACTCCAGCAACAGTCTCCAACTACCAAGCACAAATAGAAAGTGAAAATAAATTTCACATTCTTCCTGGTTTGCAGTCATGCACGCTGCATCATTTCCTGAGTGTATTTACCCTATTGCGCTGTGTTGTGCCTGTTTTCCGATGCAAGGGACACGCAAAACAGTATCACGCTGCTGTATGTGACAATATACAATGCAGGAGCCGTTCAATATATTTCTGTCCAACGCTGCATCCCAATTTTCTAAAATGTTGGACACATAGAAGGTATTAGAGGTGTTGACAGTGGTATCAATCAACCTGTACCTCAACACAGGCCATAACTCACAATTCACAGTACAGATATTTGGTTGTGACATTACGCATAACAGAAAACCACCTTGCTTCACAACGTTTCATACAAAGGATACCTACATTTCTGGGTACTCATCGTTATGTGTCATTATTTATTTGCTAGTGAAAATTAGAAGAGCTATCAACACACTGCTAGTATGCACGTTTTATAGGGAGGTTTTGTGAATGAGTGACTATGACACGTTACTAGGGGTGAGTGTCTGAAAAGTTTCAACTCTCTGTCCATCATCTCCTTGTGTTTGCTTGGTTTGCCCTAAGTTCGCAGGGTATGCCCAGACATGGGTTCCTGGCTCACTTTGACACTGGATTCAAGCTAGCTTGGCTGATGAGGGGTGTTACCCCGAAACCGGTCCCAGGATGCTTGTTGTCTGGTCCAGAGGAGACCTGGATTGGTAGTTTGGGCTGGACTGTTCTCATAAGGCACAGGGTCAAGGCTGTTTTGCATATAACTGGGTCTGAACTGGGGTGGCGAAGTGAGCTAAAGAACGATGATAGATTCAAACCAGATCTCTGACTGGGGGTGAGGGTCTGAAAAGTTTCAGTGCTCTGTCCATCATCTCCTTGTGTTTGCTATGACACGTTATAGTCATACATGATTTACATCTAACACTTTCCACTTGCAATATACATATACTTATGCAGCTCACGTAACATGAGTATGTCAAAATGTCATATGGAAAATATTTAAATTCATATTACAGTGAAACTGTGCTGGTACAAATTTTTAACCTTATCACACAAATATCAATGTATGCGTAAATTGAGAAATGAGAATAAATATTTCTCTGAGCACACATACAACCAACTATGAATTCATCAGTAAATGCCTTACCCTTGTTAACTCTAAATTGAAAACCGTAAGCAGCTGCCTTATGTTACCATTCTATAACATGCAACACAAGTCAATGCAGGCACTTAGGATTGATGGCATATGTTCAACAGAGATTTGTTGCATTGCACAGCATAGAATGGTAACTAGCCATTTACACAAGGAAGTCAAATCACTGCCTTGCATTCACTATTGCTGTGAATACGTGACAAGGTTGACACGTATATTGCAACATACCCACCCATTCTATTGGGCATATTTATATTGTAAGTTACACTATTATACCTTGAAATGTGTGAACAGGAAATGGCTTTCAATGTGACACATGGCCTAGGAAGCTTGGTTTATTAGTGCAACTAACACATGTATGAATACTGCATTGAGCATCACATCATGTCAGTTGAACATCATTTCATATTTTCTATCATGACCAGGAAGGTATCCATACCTATACACATTGGGTCAAGTTTCAAATGTATCAGCATTGGCCTTGAGTCATACTTGGTGTCACAAGGGCTACACACTCCTTATGTCAGATTTACAAATGAACACAGGGTCAACTTACTCAGCCCTGTGTTGGTTTGTAAATTTGGAGTAAAGCATACCATAGCAAGGTGCAGTCACACGTTAACTAGCCCTGGAAATGCTTCACATTGGAGGAGCTTGGTTGTTCACATGCATACAGCCATCAAGTTATGCCCATGCACAGATTTTCCAAGTGTAGTAAATCAGGAGATGCTAGCTGTTAGAAATGGGGGTCTCTAGTTGGCAGAGGTAGGTACCGTTGTACAAATAGGGACCCTTGCTTCTAGTCAGGATAAAGGGGATACACACTTAAGATAACCCCTGCTCACCCCCTTGGTAACTTGGCACGAGCAGACAGGCTTATCTGTGCGGCAAAGCATAAAGTATTTGTACTCAGAACATACAGTAATACAGTGATAACACCACAAATGGACACCACACAAGTTTAGGAAAAATAAAGTAGCTTTATCTAAACTCAAAAAAAACAAAACAACAAAAATCCAACATACGATAGACATAAGATATGCCTCGTGGAGGTGAGGCATCAGTGCCGAGGTCCAGGGCGGCTCCCCGGCTGCCATTGGGGAAGAGAGAGGCATTGTGTCCACGAGGAGACAAAGTTTCTGATACATGACTGGGGAAGACGGTTGCATCAGTGGTGAGGCACCAGATCTGGTGAGGTGATGAAAAGTCTGCGAGGTCATAGAGTCACCCTCGCCGGTTATCGGGGCTGGGATAACAGGATGCAGTGGCTGGTAATGATGGAGTCTGTGTGAGCACTGGTGTAGGGAAATTGTGAAAACTGCAGGCATTGAAGGGCGTCGAAGGGTGTTGGAGCTGCGATGCAGGCGAGGCAGTGTGTTGTGCACTGCATGAGCGGTCCCCCTGGCCTCCGTTCAGGTCAGGGCATCACAGCGACATTGCTGACAGCATCGGAAACAGGTTTTCTTACTTCTCTTAGGCTTCTTCCAGCTCCTAACAGCAGGAACAACGTACAGAGGAGCAAAACTGGACTCGGTACCTCAAGGCAGGTCAGAACTCTCAGCAGTAGAGTTCAGGGGAGTTGGGGGTGAAGAATTTGTGTCCCTAAAACCTCAGAACAGAATGCCAGCACACTCAGAACCTTGGAGATTCTGAGATTCTTCTTCAAGTAGGCTCACAGCAAAGTTCCAGTATTTGTCCTTTCCTTGGCAGAAACAGCAGCTGCAGGCCAACCCCACACAGCACACAGTAAAAGGCAGTACTCTTCCTCAGAGCTCTTCAGCTCTTCTCCTTGGCAAAGGTTCCTCTTGAGTGCAGAAGTGATCTAAAGTTCTGGGGTTTACATTCTACTACTTGTACCCCACTTTGTCTTTGTTCTCTTTGTGCAATATGACCACAGGGGGTGGAGACAGCATTGTGCAAGAGAGACAGGCCATTTTCAGGTGCAAGGAAATCTCCTCCCACTACACTAAATGCAGCCAAGCCCCATTCAGCTCAGCTCTGAGTCATCCAGGAACGGCCAGGCACATCTCAACCCCTGCCCCCTAGTCCTTGTCACTCCAAAACCAGACAGTCAATTCACAAACAGGCAGAGGCACACAGAATGGTTAAACAAGAACATGCCTACTTTCTAAAAGTGTAATTTTCAAACTTACAATTTAAAAACTATCTTTACTAAAAGACGTGTCATTAAATTCTGAGTTCAGAGAGACTACACTTTATTTCTCTACCTTGTCCCAATGGGAAGTTATACTTGTAAGATGTTACAAAGTATTTCCTATTCTATCCTATGGTACAGATAGACTTTAAATAGTGAAAATGGAATTGGCAGTATTTCACTATCAGAATATGTCACATACAGCAGTGCATGTCCTGCCTTTTACATACATTGCACCCTGCCCATATGAGTACCTTGGGCCTACCACAGGGGTGCCTTCAATACAAGAAGAGGGAAAGTTAGGGCTTGACAATGGGTGAATTTGCCATGTCAGCATTGCAGTTTAAAACTGGGCACAGACACTGCAGCGGCAGGTCTGAAATGCCTTTTCAGGGCTACTCATTTGGGTGGCAAAGTCAGTGCTGCAGGCCCACATGTAGCATTTGATTTACAGACCCTGGACACACACAGTGCACTGTACTAGGGACTTATCAGGAAATCAAATAGCCAACCAGGAAGATCCAATTGTAATAAACAAAAATCCAGCAAAGCATCAAAAAAGCAGGACGTAGAGGCTAAAAGGCAGGTGAACCCACGCTAAAGATGCCAAGTCTAACACTAGTCCTTCCAAGGGGAACAGTCAAGTGGAGTAACATTTTTAAATTGATTTGTACTTACATGTTTGTAAATGTGGAGCATTGTGCTACACACTTAGCAAGAGTTACAAACCTTTTGTTGCGTGTGGGTAGGTGCCCCCTGCTGCACAAGACACAATCCTGCCAGAATCAGGCTCACTATTCTATCAAAGTAAATGTGTCCACACAGTGGCAATATAAGTGACTCATTGGCACAGTGCAGTAGGTTGTCCAAAATGAGCCCTATATTGACACAAGTGGTACATTTAAATACTATCCCAGTGACCATACCCATCACAGCTTATGGAAACAAATAATTTCTTACATATCTTTGATCGAGATGGACATCTCTGTATCTTAGCATTTTGTATAGGGCATTATTTACTCTATAGTGTGGACAGGCCATGACAGTGTCTGATGCATACAACTTGTTGTATCGTCTTGTTGTATGTGCGGTGAGATATGCTTATTTGTTTTTAGCTATTGATCTGTTTCAGGAAAACTAGCTACTGGTGACAAAGATTGTTGACAAAAAAATACATGGAATGATTTATGTTATGGACATACTGTGTTGCCTTCCTCTCTTTAAACACAGTTTAAACTTACTGACACATCCTCACCAACATAATGCCTCCTGTACAATGTTGGAAGGTCTTGATTATGATGCGGTGTCAATTCAATAATATGAACACATACATGGCTCCATACAAAGGTAACATCAACCAGGTATGCAGCTTCTTTGAGAGACCGAGAACAAGAGAGTTTGGGACTGGTCGGTTTAGTATCCAAAAGGGTGGACAGGAGTCCACTCCTTTTGGAACTGGGGTCCTCACTCGCCCAAATGGGTATCATGCTTCATCATTGGGATTGCTCCTTGTTGGGTCGGTGCTGTAATGCTCAATGGGCACCCTAAAAGGGGCTCTTTATTAGAGATCTTTTATTCCAAAGCCATATTGTGAAGTGGGGGTGTAGGACCATGAAGTGTAGATGGGTGTGTTGATGTGCGATGTGCTCAGGGGAGTTTAAAATAGACTGAGTAGTACTCTTTAACTCATTGTTAATAGATGAGTCTGCTTGTATAATTAAAAACAAAAGTGGCAATGAACTGACATAATTTTCAGTGGTTGCTTCTACAAAATGGTCAACATGTTTCTTGTCTGATCTGTCACATAAGTGATCAATTGACAATTCACCAGGACCAAAAATCGGATTGTCATCTACTCAGTGGCTGGAATCCTAGTTAATAGTAGGGGTAGACCAATCACTGAAAAACCTAAGTGTGGTGTACCTTTAAAAATACCAACCTGTTAAGAAAGGTGTATACATTAGTCAGATTCTCTATTTGGTTCAGCATGCAGAAGAATCCTTAACATGCTGTTAGCTATAGTGTGCTTGTAGACGCAGTGGAAAGGCAGAAGAAAGTGACAGGCAGGTGACACATCTAAGGGCATAGGCAAGCAAGTGAACTTCATACACTGTGGTTGGGCGAGCAAGTGAACTCAGCCAAGTAGGGTGGGTCTCTGACCTCCTCAAGTAATGTTAGAGGGAATGCTCAATTTTAGTGTCTTGCAAAGGAGAACGATTTGTATTAGCTAGTACCAAATTAGTCAAACCAAAAAAGGCACTCAAGCAGGGTTACATAGGCAATCACAAGTACTTACAGTTTGGATGGAGCGATTATGCTGAACGACCTACCCTCTTTCTACCACCTCAGAAGAGTGGAGCTAGTGGGGATTGCGATATTAAGTACTTGCACATGCTAATTGTGCCAATGTCGTCAGTTCTGTTTCATGCGTGGCTGACAATGGCAATGAAACGGGGAAGCCATATTGGACGACCCTATATTGTGGAAACAATATGGGTAATATCACTTGTTCACTTGCCCCGGTGCCCGGCAGCAGTAACTGTCATGAGTATAATGCTATCAGGCAGCTGTTAATCTTCCCTACGTTAAAGGTACTCAGAACTAATCATGTCATTGTGAACCAACACCTGCAGGGTTCGTGCATGGGTGGTGCTACAATGTCACAGTCAGGTGGCGCTCATGAATAGTGGGGGCTGCTTCTGTGGACAAGGTGCAAGGCAGCAATCATGTGGATAAAAGTGTAATCTGCCTCAAATGAACACACTTTGCAGGTGATCGTGGGCGATGTAGTCTAAAGTTAGTGTGTGTCCCTGCTAATGGAAGAATTGCAGAGGAAAAGGGAGTGTGTGCTCATGTTGAATCACAGCACTGGCTGAGAGGGTGAGGGGTCGTCGCCCTATCCCCAGGTAATAGGTCATAGGCTAGAAAAAGTGCTTGCTGATTTCAGCAAAAAAACGACAAAAGAATTGTAGATGTGTGGGAGTATGAGCTCATGTTTCACACCATGTGAACTGCTATAGGGACTAGAGGGTAGCTTGTCTTGGCTCCATTTCTAAGTATACATGATTTATTCAATAGCTAATGCCTCCTATCACAGTTTTGCTAAAAAGGCGGAGGTAGACTGTCACCTCATGTAGAAACCGACATGTGGATGTTAATCTATTTAATTTGCTCAATGAAATGTATTTGTTTAGTCCCCCTTTATTTGTGGAAAGGCGAAAGATCCAGTTTTGTTCTCTCCGAAAGAATGCATTTTTATTTATGTTTGGGTGTGGCTCAAGAATGGTCCACCTAGTTCATCTGGTGAGTGTCCCTGGTTTTCAAAGTGTGTGCACATCTTGGTCTTGAGTCTATGGCACCGAATGTTGCTATGGTTTTCCATGATGCATATTTTTATCTGCCTGGTGGTCATACCGATATACCTTGAGTTGCAAGGACATGTCAATGTATAAATACAGTTGCCGGTGTTACAGTTGGTGTGTTTTTTCTGTATCCACTTGATTGTACTTGTAAGTTTGACTTCCTTTGTCAGTCAATGCACACACGGTGCAGGATCCACATGGTTAGTGCCCCATTAATGGGGGTAATTCCCCTAGGGATCTCTGGGCAGTGTTTGTTGGTGTCCGAGGTCTAGTATGTATGAGCATAACTTTCTTGTTCCTGGTGTGTTTAAAAGTGAACCGAGGTTGGGGTATAGTCGGTTCGCCTGTTAGCAGTATACCCCAGAGCTTTTTTCTGATCTTACAAATTCGATTTGAGTCAGGTGTATAGGTAGTGATGCACATCAGTGAATTTGTCTGTTGTCTAATATTGTGTTCTAAGAGTGCCTCTGGTTTGTTGGCTATCCTGACAATGTGTGTTGGGTACTCTTGTCTGTTCAGATTGTCTGATAGTTGTTGTGCCTCAGTGTTGTAATCTTGCAAAGTGCTGCAGTTCCTGCATAGCCGTAAACATTGTCAGTCTGGTAGGTTGTGTCTAAGGGCTTTTGGCTGATGACTACTTTATAGGAGTAGATTATTGCTGTCAGTAGGTTTTCTATATACAGTGGTAATCAATCTCAACTCCGACAAGCTTATTGTTAGATCTAAGAAGGGGACCTTGTCATTAAAGATGTTGCTTCTGAAGTGAAGATATGGATTTAAGGTGTAAATTCACTTGCAAAAGGCCTCACATGTAGCCCTTTGGCCTTTCCAGCAAATTAAAATGACATCTATATACCTACACCATAGGGATATGTTTGTTTGGTAGGGATTAGAAACTTGAAAAGGCATGACTCTTTCAAAAGCTGCCATGTCTAGACATGCCAGACTCAGGGTGAATGTTCTCCCCATTGATGTCCCCTGGGCTGGTGGTATAACTGACTGTCAAATTGAAAGAGGTTGTCTATGAGGGCTATCGTGGTGCACTCCAAAATAAAGTTAACTGGAGGTTGCTGACGTTCATTCTTCAGGTAATAGCGCACTTTCCACTACTTCTAGTGTGGCTGTCTGCGGTATATTTGTATAGAGTGCCTCTTCATTCGAAGTGACCAGTAAATCTATTACATTTGTGTCATTAGTGTTTCCAATTAACCGTAGGACATCCCTCGGGTCTTGGGTCACAGTTTGGCTTTTTATTTTCCCTCTAGACAGCCACTCACAAAGGGAGCTTAGGTGTGTCTTAATGGGCATTCCTGGGAGATGGGAGGGAGGAGCTGGACACAGCCTCACATTTACACCTGAACAGGCTGTGTCCTGTCCACACACAAAGGTCTGCATGCCCCCGTAATGAGTCTGGAGCCAAGGCAGGAAGGAAGGACATCTGTGCATTTCAAGGCTTTCTTTGAAGTCTCCCCCATTTCAAAGGTACAACTGGGTATACGAACTGGATCTATGAAACCCTGAATTTAGTACACTTCTGGACATGTGAAGACTCTGCCCGGAAGAAGAACTGCTGTGCTGCTGCTGAAAAGACTGCCACTCTACTGGACTGCTGCTTTGCTGAACTCTTGCCTTGCTGAGCTGCCCTGCTGCCTGCTGTTCTCCTGCCTAGGTGAGGACTGAACTTGCATCACTTGTACACAGAGTGACTCCAAGGGCTTGCGGTCTTGCCTGCTGTTCTAAGTGTCAGCGTCAAAGACGTCAGCTCATCCTGCTACAGCACCTGGACTTTGCTTGCTGCAAATCTTGAGTATGAGTATGTCAAAATGTTTATATGAAAAATAGTAAAATTCATATTACAATGAAACTGTGCTGGTACAAATGTTTAACCTTATCACACAATTATCAATGTAAGCGTAAATTGAGAAATGAGAATAAATATTTCTCTGAGCACACATACAAACAACTATGAATTCATCAGTAAACGCCTTACCCTTGTTATCTCTAAAATAAAAACCATACGCAGCTGCCTTATGTTACCATTCTATAACATGCAGCACAAGTCAATGCAGGCACTTAGGATTGATGGCATATGTTCACCAGAGATTTCTTGCATTGCACAGTGTAGAATGGTAAATTGCCATTTACACAAGGAAGTCAAATCACTGCCTTGCATTCACTATTGCTGTGAATACGTGACAAGGTTGACACGTGTATTGCAACATACCCACCCATCCTATTGGGCATATTTATATTGTAACTTACACTATTATACCTTGAAATATATGAACAGGAAATGGCTTTCAATGTGACACATGGCCTAGGAAGTTTGGTTTATTAGTGCAACTAACACATGTATGGATACTGCATTGAGCATCACATCATGTCAGTTGAACATCTTATCATGTTTTCTTTCATGACCAGGAAGGTATCCATACCTATACACATGGGGTCAAGTTTCAAATGTATCAGCATTGGCCTCGAGTCATACTTGGTGTCACAAGGGCTACACACTCCTTATGTCAGATTTACAAATGAACACAGGGTCAACTTACTCAGCCCTGTGTTGGTTTGTAAATTTGGAGTAAAGCATACCAGTGCAAGGTGCAGTCACACGTTAACTAGCCCTGGAAATGCTTCACATTGGAGGAGCTTGGTTGATCTCATGCATACAGCCATCAAGTTATGCCCATGCACAGATTTTCCAAGTATAGTAAATCAGGAAATGTGTCACAGATGCTAGCTGTTAGAAATGGGGGTCTCTAGTTGGCAGAGGTAGGTACCGTTGTCCAAATAGGGACCCTTGCTTCTAGTCATGATAAGGGGGATATACACTTTAGATAACCCCTGCCCACCCCCTGGGTAGCTTGGCACGAGCAGACAGGCTTATCTGTGCGGCAATGCATAAAGTATTTGTACTCAGAACAAACAGTAATACAGTGATAACACCACAAATGGATACCACACAAGTTTAGGAAAAATAAAGTAGCTTTATCTAAACTCAACAAAAACAAAACAACAAAAATCCAACATACGATAGACATAAGATATGCCTTTAGAAACTTTATTGTAAAAATAAAGCTTGTAGAAAACAAATAGCTCCACCTGGGGCTATTGCGACATTGTGACAGCAATAAATCCAAAGTACAGCGCCGACCACCAGAAGCGCAGCATTGGGCACGGAGTCACAAGGAGACCCAAACAAACAGTACCCTGGAAACAAAGTCTATGATGATGCACAGCGTCGTGGAGGTGAGGCATCAGTGCCGAGGTCCAGGGCAGCTCCCTGGCTGCCATTGGGGAAGAGAGGCATCGTGTCCGCGAGGAGGCAAATTATCTTATACATGACTGGGGAAGTCGGTTGCATCAGTGGTGAGGCACCAGTTCTGGTGAGGTGATGAAAAGTCAGCGAGTTCTTAGAGTCACCCTCGCCGGTTATCGGGGCTGGTATAACAGGATGCAGTGGCTGGTAATGACGGAGTGTGTGTGAGCACTGGTGTAGGAAAATTGTGAAAACTGCAGGCGTTGAAGGGCATCGAAGGGTGTTGGAGCTGCAATGTAGGCGAGGCAGTGTGTTGTGCACTGCATGAGCGGTCCCCCTGGCCCCGGTTCAGGTAAGGGCATCACAGCGGCGTTGCTGACAGCATCGAAAACAGGTTTTCTTAGTTCTCTTAGGTTTCTTCTAGCTCCTAACAGCAGGAACAACCTACAAAGGCCCAAAACTGGACTCGGTACCTCAAAGCAGGTCAGAACTCTCAGCAGTAGAGTTCAGGGGAGTTGGGGGTGAAGACTGTGGGTCCCTAAAACCTCAGAACAGAAGGCCAGCACACTCAGAACCTTGGAGATTCTGAGATTCTTCTTCAAGTAGGGTCACAGCAAAGTTCCAGTATTTGTCCTTTCCTTGGCAGAAACAGCAGCTGCAGGCCAACCCCACACAGCACACAGTAAAAGGCAGTACTCTTCCTCAGAGCTCTTCAGCTCTTCTCCTTGGCAAAGGTTCCTCTTGAGTGCAGAAGTGATCTAAAGTTCTGGGGTTTACATTCTACTACTTGTACCCCACTTTGTCTTTGTTCTCTTTGTGCAATATGACCACAGGGGGTGGAGACAGCATTGTGCAAGAGAGACAGGCCATTTTCAGGTGCAAGGAAATCTCCTCCCACTACACTAAATGCAGCCAAGCCCCATTCAGCTCAGCTCTGAGTCATCCAGGAACGGCCAGGCACATCTCAACCCCTGCCCCCTAGTCCTTGTCACTCCAAAACCAGGCAGTCAATCCACAAACAGGCAGAGGCACACAGAATGGTTAAACAAGAACATGCCTACTTTCTAAAAGTGTAATTTTCAAACTTACAATTTAAAAACTATCTTTACTAAAAGACGTGTCATTAAATTCTGAGTTCAGAGAGACTACACTTTATTTCTCTACCTTGTCCCAATGGGAAGTTATACTTGTAAGATGTTACAAAGTATTTCCTATTCTATCCTATGGTACAGATAGACTTTAAATAGTGAAAATGGAATTGGCAGTATTTCACTATCAGAATATGTCACATACAGCAGTGCATGTCCTGCCTTTTACATACATTGCACCCTGCCCATATGAGTACCTTGGGCCTACCACAGGGGTGCCTTCAATACAAGAAGAGGGAAAGTTAGGGCTTGACAATGGGTGAATTTGCCATGTCGGCATTGCAGTTTAAAACTGGGCACAGACACTGCAGCGGCAGGTCTGAAATGCCTTTTCAGGGCTACTCATTTGGGTGGCAAAGTCAGTGCTGCAGGCCCACATGTAGCATTTGATTTACAGACCCTGGACACACACAGTGCACTGTACTAGGGACTTATCAGGAAATCAAATAGCCAACCAGGAAGATCCAATTGTAATAAACAAAAATCCAGCAAAGCATCAAAAAAGCAGGACGTAGAGGCTAAAAGGCAGGTGAACCCACGCTAAAGATGCCAAGTCTAACACTAGTCCTTCCAAGGGGAACAGTCAAGTGGAGTAACATTTTTAAATTGATTTGTACTTACATGTTTGTAAATGTGGAGCATTGTGCTACACACTTAGCAAGAGTTACAAACCTTTTGTTGCGTGTGGGTAGGTGCCCCCTGCTGCACAAGACACAATCCTGCCAGAATCAGGCTCACTATTCTATCAAAGTAAATGTGTCCACACAGTGGCAATATAAGTGACTCATTGGCACAGTGCAGTAGGTTGTCCAAAATGAGCCCTATATTGACACAAGTGGTACATTTAAATACTATCCCAGTGACCATACCCATCACAGCTTATGGAAACAAATAATTTCTTACATATCTTTGATCGAGATGGACATCTCTGTATCTTAGCATTTTGTATAGGGCATTATTTACTCTATAGTGTGGACAGGCCATGACAGTGTCTGATGCATACAACTTGTTGTATCGTCTTGTTGTATGTGCGGTGAGATATGCTTATTTGTTTTTAGCTATTGATCTGTTTCAGGAAAACTAGCTACTGGTGACAAAGATTGTTGACAAAAAAATACATGGAATGATTTATGTTATGGACATACTGTGTTGCCTTCCTCTCTTTAAACACAGTTTAAACTTACTGACACATCCTCACCAACATAATGCCTCCTGTACAATGTTGGAAGGTCTTGATTATGATGCGGTGTCAATTCAATAATATGAACATATACATGGCTCCATACAAAGGTAACATCAACCAGGTATGCAGCTTCTTTGAGAGACCGAGAACAAGAGAGTTTGGGACTGGTCGGTTTAGTATCCAAAAGGGTGGACAGGAGTCCACTCCTTTTGGAACTGGGGTCCTCACTCGCCCAAATGGGTATCATGCTTCATCATTGGGATTGCTCCTTGTTGGGTCGGTGCTGTAATGCTCAATGGGCACCCTAAAAGGGGCTCTTTATTAGAGATCTTTTATTCCAAAGCCATATTGTGAAGTGGGGGTGTAGGACCATGAAGTGTAGATGGGTGTGTTGATGTGCGATGTGCTCAGGGGAGTTTAAAATAGACTGAGTAGTACTCTTTAACTCATTGTTAATAGATGAGTCTGCTTGTATAATTAAAAACAAAAGTGGCAATGAACTGACATAATTTTCAGTGGTTGCTTCTACAAAATGATCAACATGTTTCTTGTCTGATCTGTCACATAAGTGATCAATTGACAATTCACCAGGACCAAAAATCGGATTGTCATCTACTCAGTGGCTGGAATCCTAGTTAATAGTAGGGGTAGACCAATCACTGAAAAACCTAAGTGTGGTGTACCTTTAAAAATACCAACCTGTTAAGAAAGGTGTATACATTAGTCAGATTCTCTATTTGGTTCAGCATGCAGAAGAATCCTTAACATGCTGTTAGCTATAGTGTGCTTGTAGACGCAGTGGAAAGGCAGAAGAAAGTGACAGGCAGGTGACACATCTAAGGGCATAGGCAAGCAAGTGAACTTCATACACTGTGGTTGGGCGAGCAAGTGAACTCAGCCAAGTAGGGTGGGTCTCTGACCTCCTCAAGTAATGTTAGAGGGAATGCTCAATTTTAGTGTCTTGCAAAGGAGAACGATTTGTATTAGCTAGTACCAAATTAGTCAAACCAAAAAAGGCACTCAAGCAGGGTTACATAGGCAATCACAAGTACTTACAGTTTGGATGGAGCGATTATGCTGAACGACCTACCCTCTTTCTACCACCTCAGAAGAGTGGAGCTAGTGGGGATTGCGATATTAAGTACTTGCACATGCTAATTGTGCCAATGTCGTCAGTTCTGTTTCATGCGTGGCTGACAATGGCAATGAAACGGGGAAGCCATATTGGACGACCCTATATTGTGGAAACAATATGGGTAATATCACTTGTTCACTTGCCCCGGTGCCCGGCAGCAGTAACTGTCATGAGTATAATGCTATCAGGCAGCTGGTAATCTTCCCTACGTTAAAGGTACTCAGAACTAATCATGTCATTGTGAACCAACACCTGCAGGGTTCGTGCATGGGTGGTGCTACAATGTCACAGTCAGGTGGCGCTCATGAATAGTGGGGGCTGCTTCTGTGGACAAGGTGCAAGGCAGCAATCATGTGGATAAAAGTGTAATCTGCCTCAAATGAACACACTTTGCAGGTGATCGTGGGCGATGTAGTCTAAAGTTAGTGTGTGTCCCTGCTAATGGAAGAATTGAAGAGGAAAAGGGAGTGTGTGCTCATGTTGAATCACAGCACTGGCTGAGAGGGTGAGGGGTCGTCGCCCTATCCCCAGGTAATAGGTCATAGGCTAGAAAAAGTGCTTGCTGATTTCAGCAAAAAAACGACAAAAGAATTGTAGATGTGTGGGAGTATGAGCTCATGTTTCACACCATGTGAACTGCTATAGGGACTAGAGGGTAGCTTGTCTTGGCTCCATTTCTAAGTATACATGATTTATTCAATAGCTAATGCCTCCTATCACAGTTTTGCTAAAAAGGCGGAGGTAGACTGTCACCTCATGTAGAAACCGACATGTGGATGTTAATCTATTTAATTTGCTCAATGAAATGTATTTGTTTAGTCCCCCTTTATTTGTGGAAAGGCGAAAGATCCAGTTTTGTTCTCTCCGAAAGAATGCATTTTTATTTATGTTTGGGTGTGGCTCAAGAATGGTCCACCTAGTTCATCTGGTGAGTGTCCCTGGTTTTCAAAGTGTGTGCACATCTTGGTCTTGAGTCTATGGCACCGAATGTTGCTATGGTGTTCCATGATGCATATTTTTATCTGCCTGGTGGTCATACCGATATACCTTGAGTTGCAAGGACATGTCAATGTATAAATACAGTTGCCGGTGTTACAGTTGGTGTGTTTTTTCTGTATCCACTTGATTGTACTTGTAAGTTTGACTTCCTTTGTCAGTCAATGCACACACGGTGCAGGATCCACATGGTTAGTGCCCCATTAATGGGGGTAATTCCCCTAGGGATCTCTGGGCAGTGTTTGTTGGTGTCCGAGGTCTAGTATGTATGAGCATAACTTTCTTGTTCCTGGTGTGTTTAAAAGTGAACCGAGGTTGGGGTATAGTCGGTTCGCCTGTTAGCAGTATACCCCAGAGCTTTTTTCTGATCTTACAAATTCGATTTGAGTCAGGTGTATAGGTAGTGATGCACATCAGTGAATTTGTCTGTTGTCTAATATTGTGTTCTAAGAGTGCCTCTGGTTTGTTGGCTATCCTGACAATGTGTGTTGGGTACTCTTGTCTGTTCAGATTGTCTGATAGTTGTTGTGCCTCAGTGTTGTAATCTTGCAAAGTGCTGCAGTTCCTGCATAGCCGTAAACATTGTCAGTCTGGTAGGTTGTGTCTAAGGGCTTTTGGCTAATGACTACTTTATAGGAGTAGATTATTGCTGTCAGTAGGTTTTCTATATACAGTGGTAATCAATCTCAACTCCGACAAGCTTATTGTTAGATCTAAGAAGGGGACCTTGTCATTAAAGATGTTGCTTCTGAAGTGAAGATATGGATTTAAGGTGTAAATTCACTTGCAAAAGGCCTCACATGTAGCCCTTTGGCCTTTCCAGCAAATTAAAATGACATCTATATACCTACACCATAGGGATATGTTTGTTTGGTAGGGATTAGAAACTTGAAAAGGCATGACTCTTTCAAAAGCTGCCATGTCTAGACATGCCAGACTCAGGGTGAATGTTCTCCCCATTGATGTCCCCTGGGCTGGTGGTATAACTGACTGTCAAATTGAAAGAGGTTGTCTATGAGGGCTATCGTGGTGCACTCCAAAATAAAGTTAACTGGAGGTTGCTGGCGTTCATTCTTCAGGTAATAGCGCACTTTCCACTACTTCTAGTGTGGCTGTCTGCGGTATATTTGTATAGAGTGCCTCTTCATTCGAAGTGACCAGTAAATCTATTACATTTGTGTCATTAGTGTTTCCAATTAACCGTAGGACATCCCTCGGGTCTTGGGTCACAGTTTGGCTTTTTATTTTCCCTCTAGACAGCCACTCACAAAGGGAGCTTAGGTGTGTCTTAATGGGCATTCCTGGGAGATGGGAGGGAGGAGCTGGACACAGCCTCACATTTACACCTGAACAGGCTGTGTCCTGTCCACACACAAAGGTCTGCATGCCCCCGTAATGAGTCTGGAGCCAAGGCAGGAAGGAAGGACATCTGTGCATTTCAAGGCTTTCTTTGAAGTCTCCCCCATTTCAAAGGTACAACTGGGTATACAAACTGGATCTATGAAACCCTGACTTTAGTACACTTCTGGACATGTGAAGACTCTGCCCGGAAGAAGAACTGCTGTGCTGCTGCTGAAAAGACTGCCACTCTACTGGACTGCTGCTTTGCTGAACTCTTGCCTTGCTGAGCTGCCCTGCTGCCTGCTGTTCTCCTGCCTAGGTGAGGACTGAACTTGCATCACTTGTACACAGAGTGACTCCAAGGGCTTGCGGTCTTGCCTGCTGTTCTAAGTGTCAGCGTCAAAGACGTCAGCTCATCCTGCTACAGCACCTGGACTTTGCTTGCTGCAAATCTTGAGTATGAGTATGTCAAAATGTTTATATGAAAAATATTAAAATTCATATTACAATGAAACTGTGCTGGTACAAATGTTTAACCTTATCACACAATTATCAATGTAAGCGTAAATTGAGAAATGAGAATAAATATTTCTCTGAGCACACATACAAACAACTATGAATTCATCAGTAAACGCCTTACCCTTGTTATCTCTAAAATAAAAACCATACGCAGCTGCCTTATCTTACCATTCTATAACATGCAGCACAAGTCAATGCAGGCACTTAGGATTGATGGCATATGTTCACCAGAGATTTCTTGCATTGCACAGTGTAGAATGGTAAATTGCCATTTACACAAGGAAGTCAAATCACTGCCTTGCATTCACTATTGCTGTGAATACGTGACAAGGTTGACACGTGTATTGCAACATACCCACCCATCCTATTGGGCATATTTATATTGTAACTTACACTATTATACCTTGAAATATATGAACAGGAAATGGCTTTCAATGTGACACATGGCCTAGGAAGTTTGGTTTATTAGTGCAACTAACACATGTATGGATACTGCATTGAGCATCACATCATGTCAGTTGAACATCTTATCATGTTTTCTTTCATGACCAGGAAGGTATCCATACCTATACACATGGGGTCAAGTTTCAAATGTATCAGCATTGGCCTTGAGTCATACTTGGTGTCACAAGGGCTACACACTCCTTATGTCAGATTTACAAATGAACACAGGGTCAACTTACTCAGCCCTGTGTTGGTTTGTAAATTTGGAGTAAAGCATACCAGTGCAAGGTGCAGTCACACGTTAACTAGCCCTGGAAATGCTTCACATTGGAGGAGCTTGGTTGATCTCATGCATACAGCCATCAAGTTATGCCCATGCACAGATTTTCCAAGTATAGTAAATCAGGAAATGTGTCACAGATGCTAGCTGTTAGAAATGGGGGTCTCTAGTTGGCAGAGGTAGGTACCGTTGTCCAAATAGGGACCCTTGCTTCTAGTCATGATAAGGGGGATATACACTTTAGATAACCCCTGCCCACCCCCTGGGTAGCTTGGCACGAGCAGACAGGCTTATCTGTGCGGCAATGCATAAAGTATTTGTACTCAGAACAAACAGTAATACAGTGATAACACCACAAATGGATACCACACAAGTTTAGGAAAAATAAAATAGCTTTATCTAAACTCAACAAAAACAAAACAACAAAAATCCATCATACGATAGACATAAGATATGCCTTTAGAAACTTTATTGTAAAAATAAAGCTTGTAGAAAACAAATAGCTCCACCTGGGGCTATTGCGACATTGTGACAGCAATAAATCCAAAGTACAGCGCCGACCACCAGAAGCGCAGCATTGGGCACGGAGTCACAAGGAGACCCAAACAAACAGTACCCTGGAAACAAAGTCTATGATGATGCACAGCGTCGTGGAGGTGAGGCATCAGTGCCGAGGTCCAGGGCAGCTCCCTGGCTGCCATTGGGGAAGAGAGGCATCGTGTCCGCGAGGAGGCAAATTATCTTATACATGACTGGGGAAGTCGGTTGCATCAGTGGTGAGGCACCAGTTCTGGTGAGGTGATGAAAAGTCAGCGAGTTCTTAGAGTCACCCTCGCCGGTTATCGGGGCTGGTATAACAGGATGCAGTGGCTGGTAATGACGGAGTGTGTGTGAGCACTGGTGTAGGAAAATTGTGAAAACTGCAGGCGTTGAAGGGCATCGAAGGGTGTTGGAGCTGCAATGTAGGCGAGGCAGTGTGTTGTGCACTGCATGAGCGGTCCCCCTGGCCCCGGTTCAGGTAAGGGCATCACAGCGGCGTTGCTGACAGCATCGAAAACAGGTTTTCTTAGTTCTCTTAGGTTTCTTCTAGCTCCTAACAGCAGGAACAACCTACAAAGGCCCAAAACTGGACTCGGTACCTCAAAGCAGGTCAGAACTCTCAGCAGTAGAGTTCAGGGGAGTTGGGGGTGAAGACTGTGGGTCCCTAAAACCTCAGAACAGAAGGCCAGCACACTCAGAACCTTGGAGATTCTGAGATTCTTCTTCAAGTAGGCTCACAGCAAAGTTCCAGTATTTGTCCTTTCCTTGGCAGAAACAGCAGCTGCAGGCCAACCCCACACAGCACACAGTAAAAGGCAGTACTCTTCCTCAGAGCTCTTCAGCTCTTCTCCTTGGCAAAGGTTCCTCTTGAGTGCAGAAGTGATCTAAAGTTCTGGGGTTTACATTCTACTACTTGTACCCCACTTTGTCTTTGTTCTCTTTGTGCAATATGACCACAGGGGGTGGAGACAGCATTGTGCAAGAGAGACAGGCCATTTTCAGGTGCAAGGAAATCTCCTCCCACTACACTAAATGCAGCCAAGCCCCATTCAGCTCAGCTCTGAGTCATCCAGGAACGGCCAGGCACATCTCAACCCCTGCCCCCTAGTCCTTGTCACTCCAAAACCAGGCAGTCAATCCACAAACAGGCAGAGGCACACAGAATGGTTAAACAAGAACATGCCTACTTTCTAAAAGTGTAATTTTCAAACTTACAATTTAAAAACTATCTTTACTAAAAGACGTGTCATTAAATTCTGAGTTCAGAGAGACTACACTTTATTTCTCTACCTTGTCCCAATGGGAAGTTATACTTGTAAGATGTTACAAAGTATTTCCTATTCTATCCTATGGTACAGATAGACTTTAAATAGTGAAAATGGAATTGGCAGTATTTCACTATCAGAATATGTCACATACAGCAGTGCATGTCCTGCCTTTTACATACATTGCACCCTGCCCATATGAGTACCTTGGGCCTACCACAGGGGTGCCTTCAATACAAGAAGAGGGAAAGTTAGGGCTTGACAATGGGTGAATTTGCCATGTCAGCATTGCAGTTTAAAACTGGGCACAGACACTGCAGCGGCATGTCTGAAATGCCTTTTCAGGGCTACTCATTTGGGTGGCAAAGTCAGTAGTGCAGGCCCACATGTAGCATTTGATTTACAGACCCTGGACACACACAGTGCACTGTACTAGGGACTTATCAGGAAATCAAATAGCCAACCAGGAAGATCCAATTGTAATAAACAAATTTACACAGGGAGCACTTGCACTTTGACACTGATCAGCAGTGGCAAAGTGCCCAAAGCTTCTAAGCCAGCAAAAACAAAATCCAGCAAAGCATCAAAAAAGCAGGACGTAGAGGCTAAAAGGCAGGTGAACCCACGCTAAAGATGCCAAGTCTAACACTAGTCCTTCCAAGGGGAACAGTCAAGTGGAGTAACATTTTTAAATTGATTTGTACTTACATGTTTGTAAATGTGGAGCATTGTGCTACACACTTAGCAAGAGTTACAAACCTTTTGTTGCGTGTGGGTAGGTGCCCCCTGCTGCACAAGACACAATCCTGCCAGAATCAGGCTCACTATTCTATCAAAGTAAATGTGTCCACACAGTGGCAATATAAGTGACTCATTGGCACAGTGCAGTAGGTTGTCCAAAATGAGCCCTATATTGACACAAGTGGTACATTTAAATACTATCCCAGTGACCATACCCATCACAGCTTATGGAAACAAATAATTTCTTACATATCTTTGATCAAGATGGACATCTCTGTATCTTAGCATTTTGTATAGGGCATTATTTACTCTATAGTGTGGACAGGCCATGACAGTGTCTGATGCATACAACTTGTTGTATCGTCTTGTTGTATGTGCGGTGAGATATGCTTATTTGTTTTTAGCTATTGATCTGTTTCAGGAAAACTAGCTACTGGTGACAAAGATTGTTGACAAAAAAATGCATGGAATGATTTATGTTATGGACATACTGTGTTGCCTTCCTCTCTTTAAACACAGTTTAAACTTACTGACACATCCTCACCAACATAATGCCTCCTGTACAATGTTGGAAGGTCTTGATTATGATGCGGTGTCAATTCAATAATATGAACACATACATGGCTCCATACAAAGGTAACATCAACCAGGTATGCAGCTTCTTTGAGAGACCGAGAACAAGAGAGTTTGGGACTGGTCGGTTTAGTATCCAAAAGGGTGGACAGGAGTCCACTCCTTTTGGAACTGGGGTCCTCACTCGCCCAAATGGGTATCATGCTTCATCATTGGGATTGCTCCTTGTTGGGTCGGTGCTGTAATGCTCAATGGGCACCCTAAAAGGGGCTCTTTATTAGAGATCTTTTATTCCAAAGCCATATTGTGAAGTGGGGGTGTAGGACCATGAAGTGTAGATGGGTGTGTTGATGTGCGATGTGCTCAGGGGAGTTTAAAATAGACTGAGTAGTACTCTTTAACTCATTGTTAATAGATGAGTCTGCTTGTATAATTAAAAACAAAAGTGGCAATGAACTGACATAATTTTCAGTGGTTGCTTCTACAAAATGGTCAACATGTTTCTTGTCTGATCTGTCACATAAGTGATCAATTGACAATTCACCAGGACCAAAAATCGGATTGTCATCTACTCAGTGGCTGGAATCCTAGTTAATAGTAGGGGTAGACCAATCACTGAAAAACCTAAGTGTGGTGTACCTTTAAAAATACCAACCTGTTAAGAAAGGTGTATACATTAGTCAGATTCTCTATTTGGTTCAGCATGCAGAAGAATCCTTAACATGCTGTTAGCTATAGTGTGCTTGTAGACGCAGTGGAAAGGCAGAAGAAAGTGACAGGCAGGTGACACATCTAAGGGCATAGGCAAGCAAGTGAACTTCATACACTGTGGTTGGGCGAGCAAGTGAACTCAGCCAAGTAGGGTGGGTCTCTGACCTCCTCAAGTAATGTTAGAGGGAATGCTCAATTTTAGTGTCTTGCAAAGGAGAACGATTTGTATTAGCTAGTACCAAATTAGTCAAACCAAAAAAGGCACTCAAGCAGGGTTACATAGGCAATCACAAGTACTTACAGTTTGGATGGAGCGATTATGCTGAACGACCTACCCTCTTTCTACCACCTCAGAAGAGTGGAGCTAGTGGGGATTGCGATATTAAGTACTTGCACATGCTAATTGTGCCAATGTCGTCAGTTCTGTTTCATGCGTGGCTGACAATGGCAATGAAACGGGGAAGCCATATTGGACGACCCTATATTGTGGAAACAATATGGGTAATATCACTTGTTCACTTGCCCCGGTGCCCGGCAGCAGTAACTGTCATGAGTATAATGCTATCAGGCAGCTGGTAATCTTCCCTACGTTAAAGGTACTCAGAACTAATCATGTCATTGTGAACCAACACCTGCAGGGTTCGTGCATGGGTGGTGCTACAATGTCACAGTCAGGTGGCGCTCATGAATAGTGGGGGCTGCTTCTGTGGACAAGGTGCAAGGCAGCAATCATGTGGATAAAAGTGTAATCTGCCTCAAATGAACACACTTTGCAGGTGATCATGGGCGATGTAGTCTAAAGTTAGTGTGTGTCCCTGCTAATGGAAGAATTGCAGAGGAAAAGGGAGTGTGTGCTCATGTTGAATCACAGCACTGGCTGAGAGGGTGAGGGGTCGTCGCCCTATCCCCAGGTAATAGGTCATAGGCTAGAAAAAGTGCTTGCTGATTTCAGCAAAAAAACGACAAAAGAATTGTAGATGTGTGGGAGTATGAGCTCATGTTTCACACCATGTGAACTGCTAGAGGGACTAGAGGGTAGCTTGTCTTGGCTCCATTTCTAAGTATACATGATTTATTCAATAGCTAATGCCTCCTATCACAGTTTTGCTAAAAAGGCGGAGGTAGACTGTCACCTCATGTAGAAACCGACATGTGGATGTTAATCTATTTAATTTGCTCAATGAAATGTATTTGTTTAGTCCCCCTTTATTTGTGGAAAGGCGAAAGATCCAGTTTTGTTCTCTCCGAAAGAATGCATTTTTATTTATGTTTGGGTGTGGCTCAAGAATGGTCCACCTAGTTCATCTGGTGAGTGTCCCTGGTTTTCAAAGTGTGTGCACATCTTGGTCTTGAGTCTATGGCACCGAATGTTGCTATGGTGTTCCATGATGCATATTTTTATCTGCCTGGTGGTCATACCGATATACCTTGAGTTGCAAGGACATGTCAATGTATAAATACAGTTGCCGGTGTTACAGTTGGTGTGTTTTTTCTGTATCCACTTGATTGTACTTGTAAGTTTGACTTCCTTTGTCAGTCAATGCACACACGGTGCAGGATCCACATGGTTAGTGCCCCATTAATGGGGGTAATTCCCCTAGGGATCTCTGGGCAGTGTTTGTTGGTGTCCGAGGTCTAGTATGTATGAGCATAACTTTCTTGTTCCTGGTGTGTTTAAAAGTGAACCGAGGTTGGGGTATAGTCAGTTCGCCTGTTAGCAGTATACCCCAGAGCTTTTTTCTGATCTTACAAATTCGATTTGAGTCAGGTGTATAGGTAGTGATGCACATCAGTGAATTTGTCTGTTGTCTAATATTGTGTTCTAAGAGTGCCTCTGGTTTGTTGGCTATCCTGACAATGTGTGTTGGGTACTCTTGTCTGTTCAGATTGTCTGATAGTTGTTGTGCCTCAGTGTTGTAATCTTGCAAAGTGCTGCAGTTCCTGCATAGCCGTAAACATTGTCAGTCTGGTAGGTTGTGTCTAAGGGCTTTTGGCTGATGACTACTTTATAGGAGTAGATTATTGCTGTCAGTAGGTTTTCTATATACAGTGGTAATCAATCTCAACTCCGACAAGCTTATTGTTAGATCTAAGAAGGGGACCTTGTCATTAAAGATGTTTCTTCTGAAGTGAAGATATGGATTTAAGGTGTAAATTCACTTGCAAAAGGCCTCACATGTAGCCCTTTGGCCTTTCCAGCAAATTAAAATGACATCTATATACCTACACCATAGGGATATGTTTGTTTGGTAGGGATTAGAAACTTGAAAAGGCATGACTCTTTCAAAAGCTGCCATGTCTAGACATGCCAGACTCAGGGTGAATGTTCTCCCCATTGATGTCCCCTGGGCTGGTGGTATAACTGACTGTCAAATTGAAAGAGGTTGTCTGTGAGGGCTATCGTGGTGCACTCCAAAATAAAGTTAACTGGATGTTGCTGACGTTCATTCTTCAGGTAATAGCGCACGTTCCACTACTTCTAGTGTGGCTGTCTGCGGTATATTTGTATAGAGTGCCTCTTCATTCGAAGTGACCAGTAAATCTATTACATTTGTGTCATTAGTGTTTCCAATTAACCGTAGGACATCCCTCGGGTCTTGGGTCACAGTTTGGCTTTTTATTTTCCCTCTAGACAGCCACTCACAAAGGGAGCTTAGGTGTGTCTTAATGGGCATTCCTGGGAGATGGGAGGGAGGAGCTGGACACAGCCTCACATTTACACCTGAACAGGCTGTGTCCTGTCCACACACAAAGGTCTGCATGCCCCCGTAATGAGTCTGGAGCCAAGGCAGGAAGGAAGGACATCTGTGCATTTCAAGGCTTTCTTTGAAGTCTCCCCCATTTCAAAGGTACAACTGGGTATACGAACTGGATCTATGAAACCCTGACTTTAGTACACTTCTGGACATGTGAAGACTCTGCCCGGAAGAAGAACTGCTGTGCTGCTGCTGAAAAGACTGCCACTCTACTGGACTGCTGCTTTGCTGAACTCTTGCCTTGCTGAGCTGCCCTGCTGCCTGCTGTTCTCCTGCCTAGGTGAGGACTGAACTTGCATCACTTGTACACAGAGTGACTCCAAGGGCTTGCGGTCTTGCCTGCTGTTCTAAGTGTCAGCGTCAAAGACGTCAGCTCATCCTGCTACAGCACCTGGACTTTGCTTGCTGCAAATCTTGAGTATGAGTATGTCAAAATGTTTATATGAAAAATATTAAAATTCATATTACAATGAAACTGTGCTGGTACAAATGTTTAACCTTATCACACAATTATCAATGTAAGCGTAAATTGAGAAATGAGAATAAATATTTCTCTGAGCACACATACAAACAACTATGAATTCATCAGTAAACGCCTTACCCTTGTTATCTCTAAAATAAAAACCATACGCAGCTGCCTTATGTTACCATTCTATAACATGCAGCACAAGTCAATGCAGGCACTTAGGATTGATGGCATATGTTCACCAGAGATTTCTTGCATTGCACAGTGTAGAATGGTAAATTGCCATTTACACAAGGAAGTCAAATCACTGCCTTGCATTCACTATTGCTGTGAATACGTGACAAGGTTGACACGTGTATTGCAACATACCCACCCATCCTATTGGGCATATTTATATTGTAACTTACACTATTATACCTTGAAATATATGAACAGGAAATGGCTTTCAATGTGACACATGGCCTAGGAAGTTTGATTTATTAGTGCAACTAACACATGTATGGATACTGCATTGAGCATCACATCATGTCAGTTGAACATCTTATCATGTTTTCTTTCATGACCAGGAAGGTATCCATACCTATACACATGGGGTCAAGTTTCAAATGTATCAGCATTGGCCTTGAGTCATACTTGGTGTCACAAGGGCTACACACTCCTTATGTCAGATTTACAAATGAACACAGGGTCAACTTACTCAGCCCTGTGTTGGTTTGTAAATTTGGAGTAAAGCATACCAGTGCAAGGTGCAGTCACACGTTAACTAGCCCTGGAAATGCTTCACATTGGAGGAGCTTGGTTGATCTCATGCATACAGCCATCAAGTTATGCCCATGCACAGATTTTCCAAGTATAGTAAATCAGGAAATGTGTCACAGATGCTAG
This sequence comes from Triturus cristatus, assembly GCF_964204655.1. NCBI lineage: Eukaryota > Metazoa > Chordata > Amphibia > Caudata > Salamandridae > Triturus > Triturus cristatus. The sequence continues at coordinate 520,372,899 of NC_140588.1, forward strand.
CTGTTAGAAATGGGGGTCTCTAGTTGGCAGAGGTAGGTACCGTTGTCCAAATAGGGACCCTTGCTTCTAGTCATGATAAGGGGGATATACACTTTAGATAACCCCTGCCCACCCCCTGGGTAGCTTGGCACGAGCAGACAGGCTTATCTGTGCGGCAATGCATAAAGTATTTGTACTCAGAACAAACAGTAATACAGTGATAACACCACAAATGGATACCACACAAGTTTAGGAAAAATAAAGTAGCTTTATCTAAACTCAACAAAAACAAAACAACAAAAATCCAACATACGATAGACATAAGATATGCCTTTAGAAACTTTATTGTAAAAATAAAGCTTGTAGAAAACAAATAGCTCCACCTGGGGCTATTGCGACATTGTGACAGCAATAAATCCAAAGTACAGCGCCGACCACCAGAAGCGCAGCATTGGGCACGGAGTCACAAGGAGACCCAAACAAACAGTACCCTGGAAACAAAGTCTATGATGATGCACAGCGTCGTGGAGGTGAGGCATCAGTGCCGAGGTCCAGGGCAGCTCCCTGGCTGCCATTGGGGAAGAGAGGCATCGTGTCCGCGAGGAGGCAAATTATCTTATACATGACTGGGGAAGTCGGTTGCATCAGTCGTGAGGCACCAGTTCTGGTGAGGTGATGAAAAGTCAGCGAGTTCTTAGAGTCACCCTCGCCGGTTATCGGGGCTGGTATAACAGGATGCAGTGGCTGGTAATGACGGAGTGTGTGTGAGCACTGGTGTAGGAAAATTGTGAAAACTGCAGGCGTTGAAGGGCATCGAAGGGTGTTGGAGCTGCGATGTAGGCGAGGCAGTGTGTTGTGCACTGCATGAGCGGTCCCCCTGGCCCCGGTTCAGGTAAGGGCATCACAGCGGCATTGCTGACAGCATCGAAAACAGGTTTTCTTAGTTCTCTTAGGTTTCTTCTAGCTCCTAACAGCAGGAACAACCTACAAAGGCCCAAAACTGGACTCGGTACCTCAAAGCAGGTCAGAACTCTCAGCAGTAGAGTTCAGGGGAGTTGGGGGTGAAGACTGTGGGTCCCTAAAACCTCAGAACAGAAGGCCAGCACACTCAGAACCTTGGAGATTCTGAGATTCTTCTTCAAGTAGGCTCACAGCAAAGTTCCAGTATTTGTCCTTTCCTTGGCAGAAACAGCAGCTGCAGGCCAACCCCACACAGCACACAGTAAAAGGCAGTACTCTTCCTCAGAGCTCTTCAGCTCTTCTCCTTGGCAAAGGTTCCTCTTGAGTGCAGAAGTGATCTAAAGTTCTGGGGTTTACATTCTACTACTTGTACCCCACTTTGTCTTTGTTCTCTTTGTGCAATATGACCACAGGGGGTGGAGACAGCATTGTGCAAGAGAGACAGGCCATTTTCAGGTGCAAGGAAATCTCCTCCCACTACACTAAATGCAGCCAAGCCCCATTCAGCTCAGCTCTGAGTCATCCAGGAACGGCCAGGCACATCTCAACCCCTGCCCCCTAGTCCTTGTCACTCCAAAACCAGGCAGTCAATCCACAAACAGGCAGAGGCACACAGAATGGTTAAACAAGAACATGCCTACTTTCTAAAAGTGTAATTTTCAAACTTACAATTTAAAAACTATCTTTACTAAAAGACGTGTCATTAAATTCTGAGTTCAGAGAGACTACACATTATTTCTCTACCTTGTCCCAATGGGAAGTTATACTTGTAAGATGTTACAAAGTATTTCCTATTCTATCCTATGGTACAGATAGACTTTAAATAGTGAAAACGGAATTGGCAGTATTTCACTATCAGGATATGTCACATACAGCAGTGCATGTCCTGCCTTTTACATACATGGCACCCTGCCCATATGAGTACCTTGGGCCTACCACAGGGGTGCCTTAAATGCAAGAAGAGGGAAAGTTAGGGCTTGGCAATTGGGTGAATTTGCCATGTCAGCATTGCAGTTTAAAACTGGGCACAGACACTGCAGCGGCAGGTCTGAAATGCCTTTTCAGGGCTAGTCATGTGGGTGGCAAAGTCAGTGCTGCAGGCCCACTTGTAGCATTTGATTTACAAGCCCTGGACACACACAGTGCACTGTACTAGGGACTTATCAGGAAATCAAATAGCCAACCAGGGAGAACCAATTGTAATTAAAAAATGTACACAGGGATCACTTGCACTTTGACACTGATCAGCAGTGGCAAAGTGCCCAAAGCTTCTAAGCCAGCAAAAACAAAATCCAGCACAGCATCATAAAAGCAGGACGTAGAGGCTAAAAGTCAGGTGAAACCACGCCAAAGATGCCAAGTCTAACACTAGTCCTTCCAAGGGGAACAGCAAAGTGGAGTAACATTTTTAAATTGATTTGTACTTACATGTTTGTAAATGTGGAGCATTGTGCTACACACTTAACAAGAGTTACAATCCTCCTAGGATTTGTTGTGTGTGGGTAGGTGCACCTTGCTGCACAAAACACAATCCTGCAAGAATCAGGCTCACTATTCTATCAAAGTAAATGTGTCCACACAGTGGCAATATAAGTGACTCATTGGCACAGTGCAGTAGGTTGTCCAAAATGAGCCCTATATTGACACAAGTTGTGCATTTAAATACTATCCCAGTGACCATATCCATCACAGCTTATGGAAACGAATAATTTCTTACATATCTTTGTTTGAGATGGACATCTATGTATCTTAGCATTTTGTATAGGGCATTATTTATTCTATAGTGTGGACAGGCCATGACAGTGTCTGATGCATACAGCTTGTAGTATCTTCTTGTTGTATGTGCGGTGAGATAGGCTTATTTGTTTTTAGCTATTGTTCTATTTCAGGAAAACTAGCTACTGGCGACAAAGATTGTTGACAAAAAAATACATTGAATGGTATATGTTATGGACATACTGTGTTGCCTTCCTCTCTTTAAACACAGTTTAAACTTACTGACACATCCTCACCAACATAGTGCCTCCTGTACAATGTTGGAAGGTCTTGATTATGATGCGATGTCAATTCAATAATATGAACACATACATGGCTCAATACAAAGGTAACAATAACCAGGTATGCAGCTTCTTTGAGTGACAAAGAACAAGAGAGTTTGGGACTGGTCGGTTTAGTATCCAAAAGGGTGGACAGGAGTCCACTCCTTTTGGAACTGGGGTCCTCACTCTCCCGAATGGGTATCATGCTTCATCATTGGGATTGCTCCTTGTCGGGTAGGTGCTGTAATGCTCAATGGGCACCCTAAAAGGGGCTCTTTATTGGAGATCTTTTATTCCAAAGCCATATTGTGAAGTGGGGGTGTAGGACCATGGAGTGTAGATGGGTGTGTTGATGTGCGATGTGCTCAGGGGAGTTTAAAACAGACTGAGTAGTACTCTTTAACTCATTTTTAATAGATGAGTCTGCTTGTCTAACTAAAAACAAAAGTGGCAATGAACTGACATAATTTTCTGTGTTTGCTTCTACAAAATGGTCAACATGTTTCTTTTCTGATCTGTCACATAAGTGATCAATTGACAATTCACCAGGACCAAAAATCGGATTGTCATCTACTCAGTGGCTGGAATCCTAGTTAATAGTAGGGGTAGACCAATCACTGAAAAATCTAAGTGTGGTGTACCTTTAAAAATACCAACCTGTTAAGAAAGGTATATACATTTGTCAGATTCTCTATTTGGTTCAGCATGCAGAAGAATACTTAACATGCTGTTAGCTATAGTGTGCTTGTAGACGCAGTGGAAAGGCGGAAGAAAGTGACAGGCAGGTGACACATCTAAGGGCATGGGCAAGCAAGTGAACTTCATACACTGTGGTTGGGCGAGCAAGTGAACTCACCCAAGTAGGGTGGGTCTCTGACCTCCTCAAGTAAAGTTAGAGGGAGTGCTCAATTTTATTGTCCTGCAAAGGAGAACGATTTGTATTAGCTAGTACCAAATTAGTCAAACCAAAAAATGCACTCAAGCTGGGTTACAAAGGCAATCACAAGTACTTACAGTTTGGATGGAATGATTATGCTGAATGACCTACCCTCTTTCTACCACCTCAGAAGAGTGGAGCTAGTGGGGATTGCGATATTAAGTACTTGCACATGGTAATTGTGCCGATGTCGTCAGTTCTGTTTTATGCGTGGCTGACAATGGCAATGAAACGGGGAAGCCTTATTGAACGACCCTATATTGTGGAAACAATATGGGTAATATCACTTGTTCACTCACCCCGGTGCCCGGCAGCAGTAACTATCATGAGTATAATGCTATCAGGCAGCTGGCAATCTTCCCAACGTTAAAGGTACTCAGAACTAATCATGTCATTGAGAACCGACACCTGCAGGGTTTGTGCACGGGCAGTGCTACAATGTCACAGTCAGGTGGGGCTCATGAATAGTGGGGGCTGCTTCTGTGGACAAGGTGCAAGGCAGCAATCATATGGATGAAAGTGGAATCTCCCTCAAATGAACAACACACTTTGCAGGTGATCATGGGCGATGTAGTCTAAAGTTGGTGTGTGTCCCTGCTAATGGAAGAATTGCAGAGGAAAAGGGAGTGTGTGCTCATGTTGAATCACAGCACTGGCTGAGAGGGTGAGGGGTCGTTGCCCTATCCCCAGGTATTAGGTCATAGCCTAGAAAAGGTGCTTGCTGATTTCAGCAAAAAAACGACAAAAGAATTGTAGATGTGTGGGAGTATGAGCTCATGTTTCACACCATGTGAACTGCTATAGGGACTATAGGGTAGCTTGTCTTGGCTCCATTTCTAAGTATACATGATTTATTCAGTAGCTAATGCCTCCTATCACAGTTTTGCTAGAAAGGCGGAGGTAGAGTGTCACCCCATGTAGAAACCGACATGTGGATGTTAATCTATGTAATTTGCTCAATGAAATGTATTTGTTTAGTCCCCCTTTATTTGTGGAAAGGAGAAAGATCCAGTTTTGTTCTCTCCGAAAGAATGCATTTTTATTTATGTTTAGGTGTGGCTCAAGAATGATCCAGCTAGTGCATCTGGTGAGTGTCCCTTGTTTTCAAAGTGTGTGCACATCTTGGCCTTGAGTCTATGGCACCGAATGTTGCTATGGTGTTCCATGATGCATATTTTTATCTGCCTGGTGGTCATACCGATATACCTTGAGTTGCAAGGACATGTCAATGTATAAATACAGTTGCCGGTGTTACAGTTGGTGTGTTTCTTCTGTATCCACTTGATTGCACTTGTAAGTTTGACTTCCTTTGTTAGTCAATGCACACACGGTGCAGGATCCACATGGTTAGTGCCCCATTAATGGGGGTAGGTCCCATAGGGATCTCTGGGCAGTGTTTGTTGGTGTCCGAGGTCTAGTATGTATGAGCATATCTTTCTTGTTCCTAGTGTGTTTAAAAGTGAACCGAGGTTGGGGTATAGTCGGTTCGCCTGTTAGCAGTATACCCCAGAGCTTTTTTATGATCTTACAAATTCGATTTGAGTCAGGTGTATAACAGAATTTGTCTGTTGTCTAATATTGTGTTCTAAGAGTGCCTCTGCTTTGTAGGCTATCCTGACGATGTGTGTTGGGTACTCTTGTCTGTTCAGATTGTCTGATAGTTGTTGTGCCTCAGTTTTGTAGTCCTGCAAAGTGCTGCAGTTCCTGCATAGCCGTAAAAATTGTCAGTCTGGTAGGTTGTCTCTAAGGGCTTTTGGCTGATGACTACTTTATAGGAGTAGATTATTGCTGTCAGTAGGTTTTCTATATACAGTGGTAATCAATCTCCCCTCCGACAAGCTTATTGTTAGATCTAAGAAGGGGACCTTATCATTTAAGATGTTACTTCTGAAGCGAAGATATGGTTTTAAGGTATACATTCACTTGCAAAAGACCTCACATGTAGCCCTTTGGCCTTTCCAGCAATTTAAAATGTCATCTATATGCCTACACCATAGGGATATGTTTGTGTGGTAGGGATTGGAAACTTGAAAAGGCATGACTCTTTCAAAAGCTGCCATGTACAGACATGCCTGACTCAGGGTGAATGTTCTTCCCATTGATGTCCCCTGGGCCTGGTGGTATAACTGACTGCTAAATTGAAAAAGGTTGTCTGTGAGGGCTATCGTGGCGCACTCCATAATAAAGTTAACTGGATGTTGGTGATGTTCATTCTTCAGCTAATAGCACACTTTCCATTACTTCTAGTGTGGCTGTCTGGGGTATATTTGTATAGAGTGCCTCTTCATTCGAAGTGACCAGTAAATCTATTACATTTGTGTCATTAGTGTTTCCAATTAACCATAGGACATCCCTCGGGTCTTGGGTGACAGCTTGGCTTTTTGTTTTCCCTCTAGACAGCCACTCGCAAAGGGAGCTTAGGTGTGTCTTAATGGGCATTCCTGGGAGATGGGAGGGAGGAGCTGGACACAGCCTCACATTTACACCTGAACAGGCTGTGTCCTGTTCACACACAAAGGTCTGCATGCCCCCGTAGTGAGTCTGGAGCCAAGGCAGAAAGGAAGGAAATCTGTGCATTTCAAGGCTTTCTTTGAAGTCTTCCCCATTTCAAAGGTACAACTGGGTATACGAACTGGATCTATGAAACCCTGACTTTAGTACACTTCTGGACATGTGAAGACTCTTCCCGGAAGAAGAACTGCTGTGCTGCTGCTGCTGCTGAAAAGACTGCCACTCTACTGGACTGCTGCTTTGCTGAACTCTTTCCTTGCTGAGCTGCCCTGCTGCCTGCTGTTCTCCTGCCTAGGTGAGGACTGAACTTGCATCACTTGTACACAGAGTGACTCCAAGGGCTTCCTGTCTTGCCTGCTGTTCTAAGTGTCAGCATCACAGACGTCAGCTCATCCTGCTACAAGACCTGGACTTTGCTTGCTGCAAATCTTGCCCTGGCAAGTGGTGTCAATCCAGTCCTGGACCCTTGGAAGTGGGTATAAAGTGCTGCTACAACCCGAACCAATGTATCCCCATAGGAACCAGAGCATCTTCACCTTTGCGTGAGTCCAAACCATGGCATCCTCACATTATGTGGAGCGGACCTGGCGCATTGCATTCAGAATCATCTCCTCTCACTTGAAACTGAGGTATTGCTGTGGTTATGTGGAGAAAATTGATGCATCTCATCCACAGCGTGGCTCGACACCGACACATGGCTTTGTCTGTACTTCAAACCTTCCTCCACGATGGCGAATCCCAGATCAAGGTTATAAGGTACTACTGCTCTGTGCCAAGCTACCAAAGGGGGAGCAGAGGATAATTTTAGGTGTGTTGTGACTTAGCCTCACTAGCGTTACGGTTCCTGCTTGGACAGGGTGCATACCTCTGCCAAACAGGAACCCAATTTCTAACAATGATGTGCACACAAACACAACACCATGACTTTATAGTTCTTGGTTTAACAAAAACAGTTGTATTAACATTTAATAATTCACTAGAGGAAATATCTTTATTTTATTATTTTCATTATGCAAAACACTTTGTTACTAGATCGTCTCCCCTGGCATGACCTGCCACGGAGTGCACAATTTCACATTGCGATTCTTCTTCCTCCTCCTCACCAGATGTCATTGGTCCCGTTAGACCTTAGTTTTTAAACATATGTTCTGCTGAATTGCACACACATGTATGATTTTACACACCATTGGTGGTGAGTAAAGCTGTCTTCAGCCTGGTCAGGTCAATGAAAACAAGATTTCACACATTTCCACATTACTTTGTTAATGTATCCATATATATATATATTTCTAATTTGTTTAAGTACATGTTTCGTATTAACACACAGGTTATCATTTCTTGTTATGAGAATATGTTACTTGTTATAACCATGCAAAAACTGTGAAGCCTTACTCTGTGAAAATTGTACCTTTATTTAGGCTTTGTGTACCACAAGGTGACAGGGGTATATTGAAAATAGTTACCTGTTATTTGGCACCCCAATTAAGTCAAACTTTAGGGTGTCTTGAGTTTTTTTTTTATCACATTCACACAAGGCAGTATCCTTATGTGGACTAAAATAACATTTTTGGGTATTAGTCTTTCTATAGGTGGAGCATGGCTATGTACATATGTTCACTCAATAAATCGGACAAATTGCCAAACTGACTGCATCTATAAAGTATATTACTGCCTTATATGGTGTGCATTGTAGAGCCTGACATTAGATTGTAACATGGATTTTGTACTCCAAGTAAATGTGTCTGCCTATATATGCTATCTGCAGCACACATGGTAAGAGGATCCATGATTTCTGACTTCTTTTACTTTGTTTTTTTACATTTCCAACCAATACTGCATTGCGGTCCATTATACAGACACCCATCCGCAATGTTGTAAGGGCAGTTGTGTTGTTGTTAGACTGCACATGGTAAATCAGCAAATGGATTGTGATAATGGTGATAACTATGCTGGTATTGTGGATGTGTCCTCTCACACTGTGACATCACACTAGACAGATTTTGTTGGTTGTGCTGCATTGCATGTAACAGTAGTAAACTTGACACCCAATGCTAGAAATTGAGCTATCTGATTTGTTTCAATGCACACACTATGGGGCCGATTATGGGTGTAACAGTGCGGTGGTGGGAGCGCCTTACTACCGCACCGTCAAACCTGCATGAGAACCGGCCACCAAATAATTCGGTTTTTTTGTCATTAGCGGGTGATTCCTTTGGCATTCCCATGGCAGTGCCTATAAATCAATCAAAGGTACAACTGGGTACAATCAGGGAATTGTAAGTTCCCTACTCACCCGCGAGGTTCTCAAGGTGCTGGGGGTGGACTCCGCTCAGTTAAAATAGGCACCGCAATGGGAACGTCAAAATAAGTTCTAGCACGGCATGGACTGAAAAGTCCATGCCGTGCTGGAACTTCTGTGCATGCACACAGGGGGGCACACGTTCTGACCCCCTGTGTGCATCCACCGGGAGTGGAGCACAAGGGGCCCAGTAGTGCCCTCTTTGTTACCTCTCCACCAGTGTATTCATGGGGGAGAAAACACTAGCAGAGAGAAAATTGTAATATGCTTGGCGGGACCACTGCAGTCCTGACAAGTATTGGATGCCCCTGGACCGCAGCGCCACCACCAGGGAACAGGGGTTCTCTGGTGGAGTCGGCATTCCATGGACAGCACGGCCACTAGGGTCATTATACGACTGCCACCGCCACCCTGCCACGAGTCTGGAGGTCCAAGGACTGACAGACTCGTAAACTGGCCCTAAGTTTACATTCAAATACCTTTTTATGCTAAACTTTGAAATTATAATATGTATTTAAGCAAATGTTATATCACTTACCAATCAGTAGCCTATTTCCATATCATCCATCTTCAAAATACTTACTGATATTACTGTGCCTGAATACAGAGGGATTATAGTCACCTCCTGGGTACTTTGCTAGAACATTGGTAAATATTTCAACAATTTTCAATATGACGTTTGTTACCTCAGGATTTCTGTTAGTTTTATATTTCTTTTGCCTGTGACCTCTGAAACGCTATTCTATTTTGCTTGATTTCCCTATTTGCTATCTGTATCCCTAAATGTAATATGTATGTTAACATTCGTTATTTTTGGCTGCACTGTAATAAAGTTAGATTGAAAATCATTATCGATATATGTAATATCTTTGATGTTGGCCTTGTTGTTCAGGATTAGCTACCAAAGGTCTGCAAAGGTCACGCTCACTGAAGCCAGTTTCCCTATGGGAATTAGACCGGTGGTCATTCTCCAGCACTTTATATCTGTATTGTTAGACTGGCTACGCATAGAGGGGCATATTAGCAAGGGCAATATCGCCGCTTTAGCGGGACCTTTTCCTGCTAAAGCGGCGATAATTCTATTGCCCTATCACCAAGCTGTCGCTAACCGCAGTTAGCGACAGCTTTCAGACGAAAGCGACCGGTTTGGGTGCCGCTTTGCATGTCAGCGATATTTATCGCTAATGACATGCATAGTAGGCATTCCCTACCAACAGACCTGGTAAACAGCCGCTAACAGGCCTATCACCTATTAGCAAGGAGGCCCTGGCCCCGGTTAGCGATGTGAAAAGTCGCTCTAACCAGGGTCATCGCTGGTTTATTACCACCTGCTATTTTCCTGACCACAGGGTCGTATCATCAAGGTTTTCCCCCTTCCCCATGTAACATTGCTGGTTTTGTCGCGATGTTGGCCCTTCCCTCCCGCTATCGCTGGAACATTTATCGCCATAGCGCTAATTGTTGCTAATACAGCGTTAGCGTGGCGATATATTCCAGTGATAGCTGGCGATAAAAAATGTCACGCTAAGCGCGCTCTGCGATATTTATCACAGTTTGTTGCTAATATGGCCCATAGTTTTGCTCATCCATGAGGTAAATAGGGCTGCAGTAGAGCATGATAACTTATCAGACTATAATAATTAACTTTATATTAGTAATTTAGTTCGTCACTCCTGTGAAGCTGATTGATATTTTTTACAGATCAAAGCTTCACATTCATTTCAAATACAATAAGTTTACGTCACAGTTACACAAATTAGTGGAATCTCATTCATTATTTTTTAATGCAACTCTGGAATTCATTTCACTAATTTTAATTGTTGTTCGAATGTAAACAATGGTTGAATGAAAGTAATACTGATATTATAGGTTCTCGCGGGCAAATATCAATTTCCCTTGCATGCTTTATTCTATTTATTCTTTTTACCTTTAATCTTTCTTTCTTACTGTTGTTCTCTCTTCCAACGCCACGCATACCATACTATTGTTTACATTTTTATGCAAATAGAAACCTAAAGCAAATGAAGAAATGCTTCTGATGTCGTGACATTTTTGTAACTTGACTCATTGATAGAACTCTGACTTCTCCCAAGAGCTTTGCGCTTGTGCCAATCATTAAGGGACGACAGACATAAACGCTGAAGGCAAGATGCGCCAGCCTTCTCCTGTCATCGAGTGGCGGCCATGTTTGCTCGTTACAGTATGAAACCAGGGTGAGAGGAGGTGTCGCTGATGACTTCAAGAGCCTCTCTTGCCAGTGATATAGTCGAGGTTTTGATAAGACACCAAAGAAGTTCACCCCTAGTTGCTGTCCATTGAATCAGAAAACAATCTGCAGATTTATTCCGGTGACAGGTGCCTCATTACCAATGAGAATTCTGCCTGTCACCGAAACTGACAAAGTCCTACACCCCCTTCTTTTAATGAAAAACACACGCCAATCAAGCACCCAGAAGGACCCCCGATGGAATTCGCCGTTCCACACACTATCAAATATCTTTTGCAGCATAAGAACTATTACCTATCTGGAGTGAGTTTCCCCAAATCCGTCTCATCAATACTTCGAAACCATTTTAAGACTTTTGATTGCTCAATTCCAGAGGTTAATTCATCAGCATAACTGCAAGCCGCCTGGAGGACTTTGGAATTACATGGCGCGAGATATGCTAAAGCTATGCAAATCACCGCACGTAAAATTCTGCTAAGGCATTAACTCATAAATAGGCAGATCTATATGCTCATTCAAATCTACGTGTCAATCAATGGCTGGGAAGTTCTCTTTAGAATGTCACAGCAGGTTTGTTCTCTACAATCAGTGCAGATGCTTTTAAAGAGGCTATATAGAAGGGTGCTTTGTTATTTTATCTGTATCGATGCAGATAGTCAGATACCTTCGAATATACACAAATGTAAGGTTTAGTACATATAATGCATCTCTAATATACATTAAGAAAAAAACACGACACATACACATGCGCAAGTGCACACATAATGCCTCTATAGTACAACTCTCGATGGGGAAGGATTTATGAAAACACAAACATGCTGAGTGCCTGGATCCTGCATATTCATCTGACGCAAAACTATAGGCATTGCCAGTTGGTTAGTCAATAAGGTGTGAATCTTCTTGTGAGTAGGTGACTTCAGAATGTTGTACTTTATTTGTAGATTGATGCTGCTCCTAACAGGGCAGTTGGCTCAAAGCTTTGTGAATCCACACCATCTAGGTAGGTCGCTTCCCCTCCGCACAGCACCGTCTGTGTGTCCTTGCCCCAGCTGCCACTGCTGAGGAAGTTCGAGGCCCTCCTCCACCCGCAGGCTACCACCTGCGCCTCATCCATGGTGGCCAGTGGTAGGCCGTAGGTTTGTATCACCATCTGTATCTTATCGTATTGCCTTTATTGTTTTTTGGTGTCTGTGACTAGTGTTGTCTGTCTTCCCCTGGTGCCTGTACTTGGTCAGTGCCCTCTTTTCCTTCTGTTCCCCTCGCTGCCCCGTGTTTCTCTGCCCGTTTTTGCATTCTGTTCCCTTCGTTGTCCCCATAATTCTGTGCCCTCTTTTCCTTCTGTTCCCCTCGCAGTCCCCGTGTTTCTCTGCCCGTTTTTGCATTCTGTTCCCTTCGCTGCCCCCGTAATTCTGTGCCCTCTTTTTCGTTCTGTTCCCCTCGCAGTCCCCGTGTTTCTCTGCCCGTTTTTGCATTCTGTTCCCTTGCTGCCCCTGTATTTCGGTGCCCTTTTGCCTTCTGCTCCCTTTGTCGCCCCTCACGTCCTCAGCTCCAGCCGCTGCGTCCCCGCCCCCCTGACCGCCCATTCGCTGCCCCTGCCCTGCCTCCCGCCTCCCAGCTGCTCCTCCCTCCCACCTCCCCATATATGGCGGCCGCTGTGCGGCTGCGCCGCTGGCGCGCCTAAGGCAAGTCCGTCTGCGCCCGTCCACACCTGGACCGCACCCAGCGCCAGAACCCCTGGTCCCCGCGCCCGCCACGATAACCGCCGCTGCTACGATGCCAGCACACTCCACGCTCTCAACTCCGGACGGACCGACACCTCCTTCAAAGCCGCACCGAAGCGCACACAGGGTCCCTTCACCTGCCGGAACTGCAGCTACACCAGCCTCAGAGCCGCCAAACCACCCACCAAGAAAGGCCACAATCACCTCCGATACATCCTACTGAACACCCGCTCCACACGCAAACATGCCGTCGAGCTCTGGGACCTGCTCGACACTTCAGCCCCGGATGTCGCATTCCTGACAGACACCTGGATGAACAACTCCTCCGCACTTGACATCGCCATTGCCATCCCAGACGGTTACAAGATCACCCGCAGAGACCGCCCCAACGGAGTCGGAAGAGGAATCGCCATTGTCCACAAGAACAGCATCAGGGTCTCAACCAGCACCGACGACACTCTCAGCACCGCCGAACACATGCATTTCCGGATCCACACAGACCCCAACTCCACCCTCAGAGGCACCCTCGTCTACAGACCCCCCAGGCCCCGACCCCAGTTAGCGACTCCATCGCCGACTTCATCATCACGCACGCCCTGACCTCCACCGACTACATTCTCCTCGGAGACCTGAACTTTCACCTTGAGAACAATGACAGCAACTCCACCACCCTGATCGATAACCTCGCCAACCTCGGACTGAAGCAACTCGTCATAACGCCTACCCTCTCTGCCGACCACACGCTCGACCCCGTCTTCTCCTCAAGCTCCCACGTCTCCTTCAGCCACACCACCGAACTCTCCTGGACCGACCACTGCTGCATCCACTTCACCTTCCAGAAACCCACCACACACCACCGCACCCAACAGATCCCCCACCGCTGCTAGAGCAAAATCACCGAAGACCAACTACATGCAAACCTTGCTCTCAGCCCACCCACCAAAACCTCCAACACCGACGACGCGGCCCACAGCCTCAGATGCTGGATCGATGACTGTGTCAACACCCTCACCCCGCTGAAGAAACCCTCCTACAGAGACACCAGCAAGAGGGCCAGCTGGGTCACCCCAGAACTCCTAGCCTGCCGGAAACTAAAGAAGAAGTGGCACAGGGAGCAGACTCCGGACAGCCACGCAGCCCACAAGGACGCCATCCGCAACCACCATCACCTCATCAGGACTGCCAAGAGGACCTCCTTCAAAGACCGCCTCAACAACAATGCACACAATAGCAAGAGCTCTTCAACATCGCTAAGGAACTTTACAACCTCAGCTCCAACACCAACGACATCCCGCCGTCGCAAGCCCTGTGCGACTCCCTCACCACTTTTTTCCACCGCAAGATAGCAGACATCCATGACTGCTTCAACACCCAGACAGCCCCAACAGACATCAACAAACAGACTCACCGCACACCATCAACCATGAACCCCTGCTAGCCTGGGCCAATTTGAGCCTCGATGACACCATCAAGACCTTGAGCACAATCCACTCCGGCTCCCCGTCAGACCCATTCCCGCACCACATCTTCAACAAAGCCAGTAGCTCCATCGCACCCCATCTGCGCAACGTCATCAATCTCTCCCTCGAGACCGCGACCATCCCAGAGAGCTGGAAACACGCCGAGATCAACGCCCTACTCAAAAAACCCAAGGCAGACCCAAGAGACCTCAAGAACTTCCCGCCCATCTCTCTGCTTCCGTTCACGGCCAAGGTCATCGAGAATATCGTGAATACAGCTAACCGGATACCTTGAAGAAAACAAAATTCTGGACCCTTGCCAGTCAGGGTTCTGCAGCAACCACAGCACCGAGACTGCCCTCATCGCAGCCACCGACGACATCAGGACCCTGCTGGACAACGGTGAGACCGTGGCCCTCATCCTCCTGGACCTCTCTGCCGCCTTCGACACCGTCTGCCACCACACACTACGCGCACACCTCCATGCCATAGGGATCCGAGACAAGGCTCTGGAATCGACCACCTCCTTCCTCTCCGGCAGAACCCAGAGCGTTCGCCTCATCCCATTCTGATCCAAAGCCTCCTAGATCATCTGCGACGTACCCCAGGGATCTTCCCTAAACCCGACACTGTTCAACATCTACATGGCCCCGCTCGCACATGTCGCCCTACAGCCCGACCTCAACATAATTTCCTACGCTGACAACACTCAACTGATCCTCTCCCTCACCAAGGACCCCATCACCGCCAAATACAACCTCCACGAAGGAATGATGGCCGTCGCCGACTGGATGAAGGTCAGCCGACTGAAGCTGAACACAGACAAGGCGGAGGTCCTCATCCTTGGTTCCAACCCTTCAGCCTGGGATGACTCCTGGTGGCCGACGGCACTGGGGGCAGCCCTGACACCCACCAAACACGCACGCAACCTGGGAATCATCCTCGACTCAACGCTCTCCATGACCAAGCAAGTCAACGCCGTCTCCTCCTCCTGCTTCAACACCCTCCGCATGCTCTGTAAGATCTACAGGTGGATCCCGATAGACACAAGAAGAACAGTCACCCAGGCCCTCGTCAGCAGCATACTCAACTACGGAAATGCCCCGACCAAGCTCATCAAACGACTGCAACGTATCCAAAACGCCTCTGCACAACTGATCCTCGACGTGCCACGCCACAGCCACATCACCCCCCACCAGAGAAACCTGCAATGGCTCCCTGTCAACAAGAGGATATCCTTCAAGCTCCTCATTGACGCACACAAGGCACTCCATAGGACCGGCCCAGCCTACCTCAACAGATGACTTTCCTTCTACATCCCCAACCGCCAGCTCCACTGCGCCGACCTCGCACTTGCCACCGTCCCTCGCATCCGAAGAACAACCACTGGTGGGAGATCCTTTTCCCACCTCGCCGCCAAGACCTGGAACACCCTCCCACTGAGCCTACGACAGACCCAAGACCTGCTGACCTTCAGAAGACTACTCAAGACCTGGCTGTTTGACCAGTAGTGCCCCCCCACCTTCCCAGCGCCTTGAGACCCTCGCGGGTATGTAGTGCGCTCTACAAATGATTGATTAATTGATTGATTGATCTACTGCTCCCTAAATGATCAGGTGGCTGTTATATAGCACTGGAGCACATAACCCCTGCACAGGACCCACTCCCGGATGGCCTGCCAACTTCCTTTAAGACGCATTACCAAAACACAGCCAACACGAGTTGTATTTTGTTGTGGTCGTTGTTGGCCGCAGTTTTATTACCATTATATACAAACTCATTTTTCTATCCCCATGGCATAATTGTTTGTGGCCAGGGTCATAAATCAGTATCATGGCATATCAGAAATCATGCGTCATACATCAGCCGTGTGTCATAAATCATTTGTGTCATGACAGCCCTAAATTGGGCGTCATAAATAGTTACCGTCACTTGTCATAAATCATTTGTCATAAATCATTTGTCGGTCATAAAGCATTTGTTTGTCATAACCTATTTGCATATCTTAGGATCGTACATCATGTGTCATAAATCGTTTGTGTACCATAAATCATTTATGTCGTGAACAGCCATAACTTGGATGTCATAAATCATTTGCGTTACTTTGTCGTAAATCATTTGTCATCCATCATTCGTTGGTCATAAATCATTTGCTTGTCATACCTCCTTTGCATATCATAGAATCGTAAATCACCATGACAGTTCGTTATTCTGCTCTTTTATAGGCGTATCTCCTTTCTTGCCACTTTTGGGGTCCATCTTGTTCTGTTGGTTTCCACGTCCCTTTGCGTGTGGGGGTAGCCTCTCCCCGGAGCTAGGCCCAACTTGCTACCTTGCTAGTCTCTTTTTGGGCCCTGCCGCCTGGCTGGGTCTGGGCTGCGAGCGCCGTCACCGTTTGCTACCCCCTTTTGTTGGGCCTACTCACCCTGCCGTAAGGTATCACAGAGTGAGTGGCCCTCCTTCTTCACACCGCCCTGTTGGTGTGCCTCCATAACCATCCGTTGTACCTCTCTTATCTGCGAAAATCCTTCTGCCCCGCTCCCCAGCTCCACAATGTAGTGAGGAGCTGCAGTATGGGGAGCGGCATCTTATAATCCCCCCACAATTTTCCTGCCACGAATGGGCAGTTGTTGCTATTGGAGAGGGTAGAACCTCACCTGGCCCCCCCATTGGCCAGATGACTAGACACCTTCCTGGCACGAGTTTTGCCGCGACGGAAGCACGCCTTCTGCTTCGGGGCACTTACCGGCAGCTAGAACCGGATCCTTCCGGGGCTCTGGCGTCCATTATAGCGCTGGCCCTCGAGGCCCCCAAAGGGGGTGGCCTCTGCAAGAGCCATTGCCACAATTGTCAGACAACTTTAGGCAATGGTTGCTCAGTCATACATATCACGTCTTTTATGACTTTGATATCACTAAGTAAAATGAGATCAAGGCAACACACATGCCATGTGGAAATAGATAAAAGATCTTCCTACAAGGTAGTATGACACCAGAGCATAGAACAGATGAAACACTGAAGGGAGGGCAGGCACGACCAGACCATCAAATACTAGGAAGGATAGAAAAAGGCATCAGTCACAAGACTGGACTATAAATTCATGGAACATTGCATGAATTATAGGAAAACCTAGAATTCCAAACCTGATTTAATTTTTATCCCTACTCACTTTTATAACTGTACAAGAAACACGACTATTAGATCCTTGGAAACAACAAGATTTTGTAACCAGCACCATATGCAGCACGACAATTCAATTGGGCAGAATTTCAGGAGGTCAGCTGATTTACTGCAGGGCCGAGCTATGCATGGAAATGTGCTCAAGTAGACCACCTTCGCAGCCATTCAGAAAGAGACTTTCAAATTTGCACCATGTACCAACACTCATCACCCCAGAGTAAGTACATTTTTTCTAAGAAAATGTATCATTTATTTAAGGAACATAATTCATCTCCTCAGACTGTGAAACCAAATCACTGATAATCATCTGTTGGGAGCTGAATGCCAAAATAAGCGAGGGAAGGAGACAAACATGATTTCAGTAAGCAAAGAGGGCCTGTAGAGCTCCAATTACCAAGCACAACTTCAGTAAACAAGTCAAGACGGGAAAAATCTTAGAAAATTTCCATCTTGCAAACCTTTTGACATGTGCACCCAAAATTCATCCATCTTAAGCATTATCAACACCAACATTTTTCTCTCCAAGATATAAGTCTATTATTGCCTACATATATTTTCAAGTAGAACACTGTAACCTTTTCAAAGGCCTGTTCATTGCGTGCGTTTAAAAGAATTATCACAATCCTGAAACGCTAATCGTCAGTCTCAAGCATACCAAAATATTGCACAGGTATACTCAGGCTGCTGAAACTGAGGACAAAACTATACTTAAGTGGTCATCATTTAAGCAGGCGATTTACATCTTGTTGGAAATAACCATCTTTTATGTGGGGTATACCTAGATATGTTCCTAAATATTTCTGCTCACTGTAGAGTTCTGTGCTCTATACCGCTGCTAACAAGAGGTAAATTGTCTGTGCTCCACCTCCCTAGATGATGAAATTGCCATACCACTAACTGGCATCTTTAATTTAGCTATAAGCCCATACATTATGGTACAGATTGTGCCCAGGGCCTGTAAGTAAAATGGCACAGTGAGCTGAAGTACCCATTGTTCCACCCCCTTCAGTGACAAGGCAAAACTTAATGCAGGCCTGCCACATATAGCTCCACTCTGCAGGTTCAAACTGCAAATGCAACTTGTCAAAATAACTCCTTCAGCAGGACTGAATATTAGCATCCTCGGATTGGATAATCCATGGGTACATTACAATGGCTATCGAAACTTTCTGCTTTTATAACTATCTTCAACATCATCAAGTGGACAGTTATGAGGCATTAGGTGAAGCGTTCGTACATGAACATTGGGAACTTCCTTTCACATTCCGGTGTAGGAATAAGGGCACTGAAGTTTTTCCCTAGCTATTTGGACTGCATGAATACTTTGAACGGGTCCCTTTTATACAAAGACCTTTCGTTGCACAGGACATGCAATGCGTTGGTAGTGAGTGCTCTCGAAGTGGAGTTACCTGATGCTGAATGATCAAGGTTGCTGTGGAATAAAACCAGGGGTTGCATATGTGGTGACCATCTTTTCCATTGTAACATGTTGCACACAAGTCTTGTTTCTGCCCGCTCGTTTAGTTAGGAGGATACACTGCGGCCTTCTATTAATCATTCCAACGTGCACTTTGCTGCCATGAGCAAACTGAAGGCCTTATTGTTTCAAAATGATGTGGCCTTAACGTCTTGGGGAGCTGGTCCATGCTATTTCTAATTTGTCTAATACAAATGGAATTGTAGGATTTTTTTTATTTTAGGAGCATAGGCTCTGGGTTAATCAGTATCTTCCAGATGGTTTTTCGAATTATTCCATCCTTCATCCATTCCACCCTTTGTAAGCCTTTTTGGAGTTCTTCCTAGCTACAGGAATACTGCTTTTGGTATTTTTTTCTCCACAATGGATGTCTCAGTTCGAGCTCAAATGGAGCTGGCACTACCTCAGGTCCAACTGTGCTGTGATTTTATGGTACAATTCTTTGTAGTACCTCTACTTTGAGAACTGGATAAGCATTGGTTCCTGTCCTTCCGGACTGTATGGCTTCATTGCATGCAGCCTGTGTACCGCTGCCTTCTGTGCCCTTATGAGTGTGCCCTGGACATGTTCTTGGGGTCGCAGGTAGTTGAACCTTCAGACTTACACTTGCTCGTGGACCTGCTGAAGGCCCATCTCTACAGCTGTCTCCTGCATTTACCTCTGCTCCTGGCCATCTTCTATGATCTACCCTGGGTTGTCTCCGCGCCTACACTCCCTCAGCGGCTGCCGTGGGGGTTGGATGGGAACATACCTGCTCTATCGACTTGCTCCGAGGTATGCCCTTGGGAACACCCTCTGCGGAAGCTGGGAACAGCAATCTTCTGTCTACCACTTGGGATATGTAAAGATCTGGATGCCCGTGTGGTGGGAACTTTTTATTCTGCCTGTTTTTAACTTCTAAATTTGCTTTAAATTGCCTCTAGTTTGTAATATTTCTTATGCTTTTAACACATTCGGCTTTCTTTATGCTCTGGACCTCCAAATGGCATGAGCACCTGATATTTGAATGCAATATATTTATCTCCTTTTATCATTTTTATATATATGATCATGTATTTCAATAGATAAGTAATATTGGTTTGCTCTATATAGCTTCTCAGACAACACTTGTATGAGTAGTGGGTGTCATGTGCCCGAGTTTGGCCTCATAGGAATTAGTGCCATTATTACATTCACATGGTCCTTTCCTAAAGTTGGCTTCTCTTTGCCAAATCAACCTTTGGCACATATTTGCATTCGTGACTCTTGGACTAGTTTCTTGGAAACACTGGTCTGCCTTACACAGAACACTTTGTGAGCACACTATCCGACTGCCTTGACATTTGGGACATGGCCTTCCCATGCATGATACAAATGTGTTCCTTATTATGTCATGTGACGACGCAGCTATCTGTGAAATAGAAACAATGACATGCCGATCAAAATCTCAGCCCGAGGCGAGGATGCCATTCTCTATATATAAACTTTTGCTTCCTGACACAATCAGAGGAGATACTTCTGCTGACTTTGAGGGGTCTCTGCATGCTGAAGCTTTTGCCTAGCAGCTGACTGGCATCACTGTGAGGGGTGTTCAATTTGTCACCAAGACGGGGTCTTAAACTCTTTCCCATTAGTTAATTTCTTTATTTTTTGGGGGAGTTTTATATAGCACAAACTAGACCCAAGATGTCGGGTATCAGAGCGCTTTACATGAGCATTAGTTTTGTTATAGATTAACACATTCATTTTTGTTAGGCATGGGGAGATTAAGCAATTTGCCCAGAATCACAGGATGTTGAGCGTCATTGCCGAGACTCAAACCCGGTTCCCCAGGTCCGAGGTCAACCGCTCTAGCCGTAAGGTTACATCCTCTCCCCGGTAATGGGGTTAGCTCATCCAGGAGAGAGCTTCTTGGCAAAATAAACATCTGCACCCTATACACATAGGTCACCACGAAGGAACAGAGTTGTCATGTTCAGTGGTTGCCAGAACTGTTCAACTCCTGTTTAAGTTTGGGGGATAGCGGTGGCACTGCAAGCTTGGTTTCATGGAATCAGTCTGGTGCCATCCTACATTTATGCTGCTCCCAAACAAGCAGTTCCTACTGACGTGAAACTACACGACATGGCACCGCCAAAGTTGGTTGGTTTCTTATCATGTATAGATCAACTGAGTAGCTCTACTGTGCTTTCGCTGAGATCCCTATACACCTTTTAACCCAGAGATGTCCTTGTTTGTGGGTAAACATCCTCTTCAGCTAAGTAGGTATATCCTATGTATTAGGCGCTGGTAAAATCAGTCTTGAAAGGATATTGTTCGTACTGTGTATAGCTGAAATCTGTAATACTTCATTCTCACAACATGGCACAAAATATATTTGTGGACAGCAGATATGTGGTTACTCAAAAATTACTACAATATAGCCTCACCTAAGAGGGCGGGGAGGTTACCTTCATGGTGGAGGCACACAGAGCATTTAGGACTGAGGTATTTTACACTTTGGTCAATTCCCTGCTGCGGATGATGCTGCATGGGTTTTGATGTGAGTGAAACACCAGCAGAATACACTCCTTATGAGGAGATAGAAATACCATTAACATACCAAGAGCATATCAATTTGTTTACATGCACCCTTCTCCATAGTGAACAAAAAATAAGACCGGGCCCACTCAGCAATGAGGGGATGACATGGCCAGTCCTGGCCAGTTACACACCATATCCCAATGTTGATCGTTTGACTGTAGGTCAGGTAAGATGATTATACATTAATCTGGTCATAATATAAAGAAATATTACACAATATGTGATGCGACTGCTGACACTTGCTCCTGAGAGGAGTGTTCAAGCGGTAGCTCCTCAGTTAGCTACACCAGCCATTAGACAACAAACATTGAATGCAGTGATTGGTAAAGTCCCCACCAAAAGTGAAGAAATTCCATTTTGGATTGCACAAAATACAAATCAGCTTGAAGCCTTATTTCCCATAGGGGCCTGATGGAAAAACATAGAATATTAACAATTTGCTTGCCAGTGGGGATGACTCCCCCAATAGACGATTGTGCAACTTGGGGTACAGTATTTGCTGTTGTATATATCAGAACACATAGTACCCCTTCACTGGCAGTGTTAGCTGAAGTCCTGAAACTAGTGCAAAATGAGCCCAGGGCAGCACCTGCCCTGGACTAAGGTATGAAACTGATGGGCAATTTTGCCACAGTTTCTTTCATAATGTTGAGTAACAATTAAGGGGAGGCAGCAGCGTTAACTATTTGCCGACACTTAAGGGATTTGACTCCTACCCAACAGGAGCACAAATTGCCTAAAACAATAGGAAACTTATGCTACACTTGGGAGAGATAATTTGGGAGCCTGACAAGGAAAAATCACAAGTGAAGAGGAATTCTGAAAAGGATAATTCTAAGCAAACAACCAACTCTTCAACAAAGAAGAAGTGGGACAATAGGAAAAATAAGGAAAAAACAAAATCACGGGGTGGATCTCCTGCACAGCAATCTACCGCAAAAGGTTACAATCTATGCAACCATGATAATGTTAAACCGCCTGATAGGTATCAGGATACTGGTACACGTTCCTCTCATTCCTCTCAGGATACATCTAGTAGACATTCAGAGAGAGGAGGACAATCAGAGCAGGAAATTCCAGGCACCTCTGAGGGTGGAAACCTCCATAACCTTCTCCTACATCAAAGCTGGCAGCAGGCATAAATAATGGACCTTCAGACCCAATTCATCAGTACACCTCTGGACCTGTGAAAGACTCCAAATGAATGCTGTGCTGCTCTGCAAGAAGGACTGCTACTTTGTTGTCCTGCTGCCTTGCTTTCGCTGCATGCTGCCCAACTGTATCAGTAAAAAGGACCGGACCTGCTTCTTGATCCCAGGACCACCTGAGAACTCCAAGGGCTAGCTGGCTGGCCCCCTGATCAGTGTCTAAGGGACAGAAAAGTCTGCAACCATCTTGAACCCAGAACCTTGACTCTACATGCTGTGCCTCTCACTCACCCAGCTGTGATCCTATCAAGTAGAACTGAAGTAGCACAAGGCATCTCCTTGCAGCAGTATCAGAACCATCATAGTGAGATGCATCCCTCATGCCGGACCACGCATCATAGTACTCAGTCTCCTCAGAACCGCCACTGCGTAACATGTCATCAACACAAGCCTTCAGATCACAAGCCCCTGAACAACATCCTCGACGATGACGTTTCACTTGGCATTGCAGGTCTGCAGCTTCTCCGGAACCACTGGTGTGCGATGTATCTTTCACACAAGACTTTGCATCGCGCGCCCCTCATTGACGGCATCCATGACAATGGTGCAAGACTACACATCTCAGCCTCGCAGCTCTTTAGAACTGCCGCTTACTGGCGCATCTTCGAAGCAGAATCGGGCAATACCCCACAACCAGCATTTAAGGTACTTTGTTTAGCTGGCCTAACTAGATCTCTGTAACCGCCCCATGCTCCAATGCGGTGAACCTGAACTTGTGAGTTTGTCCTGGACCTTCGTGACCAGATAACTACAGTTTGCACTTTGTACTTTTAAGCACTGTTTCTACTTAAAACGTCAATATTGCATATATCTGGTTCTACTGATTGGATTTTTGTCAATTTGGGGTCAAATAATATATTACAATTTACTCTACTTTTCTCAATTGGTATGGGATTTTCTTATGTTGTGTTTATTTTAACTTTATTAAGTTAAACCTGACTGATTGTGCCAATGGTCATTTGGGGTTTGCTTGAGACTTCACCATGACAAAAATTGTGGTTGCTGCTTGGCTAGAGTTTCACCCCTCTGAACCAGTAACCCAGTTTCAAACAATGGCGTTCTTGTTGTCTTTTGGGGTAGATAGTTTAAATTACTCAGATGTTGTTGATGGGTGGTTATGCCTGAACAATTTAAGAAGGGCAATTTGACATATAATAGAGTAGACAAGTGTCCAATATTAAATGCAAATCAAACTGCATGTGGGTCAATTCCGAGTGAGTGTCTCAGCTTGGTAGACAAAAAGGGACATTCCTGAGAGGACACTACTCCAACATCATGTGCAATTCAGAGTGCGCAGGTGTCAATACAGAGTGGGTGTCTCAGTTTGGTAGGTGAAGAGTGAGATTCCTTTGAATTTAAATGCTCCGGAAGCGCCTGATTTTGTGCACAAGTGACAGCGTGAATACATTGCTTAATTCGCAGTTAAGCTTTTGGGTAAGCAGAATATCCTTGCAATTATGGAAGTTCAGAAGGGTCCACACTAGTTGAACCAGTTCAGGTGGGTTGGACACTAGGGAGCGATTCACAACTAATCTGTGATGAAGTCTTAAACTTCCTACTTTTGGTATTTGTTAGACGGCGACCTCAGAGGAGCCCGGAAAGGGGTCCTGACTACCCTGAGACCCACCCTCGAAGTATCGTAGCCGGGCACTGGCGGGAGATTCCCCAGGGGGAGGAATCTCGCAACTAGGATCGTACTTCTGGCACCACACGACACAGAGTGACCACACTGGGTTTTCTCAGAAAACAAGCTTTATCAAATAGGTATCACTGCAAATATGTACAAGGTGAGCACGGGCTCAAGAGTCTCAGAAAGGTAGGGGGTAGCGGGACAGTCTCTGGTAACGGTTCAAGCGGGGACGTATCCGGCGCACAGCTCACAATCCTCGAGCCGGGGGATACGTGGTCGGAGTCGGGGTCCGGCGGGACCGTGAGAGTCTGGGGGAGCCGCGAGTCACTCAGCGGGCTTCAGGTACAGGTTCGGAGGTCTTACGATCTTCAGGGAGCCGCGAGTCACTCAGCAGGGCTCAGGTACAAGTTCGGAGGTCTTACGATCTTCAGGGAGCCGCGAGTCACTCAGCAGGGCTCAGGTACAAGTTCGGAGGTCTTACGATCTTCAGGGAGCCGCGAGTCACTCAGCAGGGCTCGGGTACAAGTTCGGAGGTCTTACGATCTTCAGGGAGCCGCGAGTCACTCAGCAGGGCTCAGGTACAAGTTCGGAGGTCTTACGATCTTCAGGGAGCCGCGAGTCACTCAGCAGGGCTCAGGTACAAGTTCGGAGGTCTTACGATCTTCAGGGAGCCACGAGTCACTCAGCAGGGCCCAGGTGGGTTCAGGTTCCAGGAGCCGCGACCACGTCGGCAGGCTCCCGTTGTTCCAGCGTCGAATCTGCTGGACAGTCTCAGAGCACCTCTTGTTATAGGTCGACCCCTCTTTGATGTCCGGAGTCTGTGTAGGCAGGGGTCTTGTCACCTGGGGGCCGCTTGTCGGGGTTTCCTGCTATTGTCTTTTGATCCCTTCAAGGCCGGGTCGGGAGGAGTCCCAGACACCCAGCAGGCACGGAGCCAGCCCGCAGAGAGGCCGGAGGGCCGATCGAAACTCATCATCCCAGGGGAGTTCAGAGGTGCGATAGAAACTGCTCCTCCCTCTCGCATCCCCTGGAAGCGGGATGTCCTCCAGCCGGAGTGGCGCCTCGAGGCCCGGGTCGCGCTGGGGCCGGTCGGCCATCTTGTTGCATGGAGTGGGCACGCGGGCCCGGGGTGGCCGAAAGGAGGGAGGCCATGGACGGGGATGTCCGGGGTTGGTGCGGGTGTCCTGGTGGGAAGGGTCGGCTGGGCCGTGTGCTTGGGCTGCAGGTACCAGGTTTCGGTGGTGCGGGGGCACGGAGGGCCATTCTACGAGGCCGGGTCCAACACGCGTCCCCCCCAGCTGAAAGCCGGAGAGAACTGCCCATCAGCTTGGGGGGTTCTCTTCGCTGAGGCGGAAGAACCGGGAGAGGCCGTCAGCGTTGGCGTGGTCCGTACCAGGGCGGTGTTCTACGGTGAAGTCCATTCCCTGGAGGGAGATTGACCACCGCAGTAGCTTGGGGTTTTCTCCTCGCATCTGCATGAGCCATCGCAAGGGCCGATGGTCAGTTTGGACTCTGAAATGAGTGCCGAACAGGTAGGGTCGTAGTTTTTTTAGTGCCCAGACCACGGCAAAGGCTTCGCGCTCTATGGTGCTCCACCTCTGTTCTCGGGGCAGCAGCCGCCGACTGAGGACGGCGACGGGCTGGTCTAGGCCTTGATCATTCACTTGGGACAGGACGGCCCCAATACCATGCTCGGAGGCATCGGTCTGGACTATGAACTCCTTGGTGTAGTCGGGAGCCTGGAGGACGGGGGCAGTGCACATGGCCTTTTTCAGAGCATCGAAAGCTTCCTGGCAGGCAGCCGTCCACTGCACCTTCTTTGGCTGCTTTTTAGACGTGAGTTCAGTGAGAGGGCCGACCAGGCTGCCATACCCCCGAATGAATCGGCGGTAGTAGCCCGTGAGTCCCAGAAAGGCTCGGACCTCCGTTTGGGTGATGGGTGGTTCCCATGCCAGGATGGCGTCGATCTTTGGCTGTAGAGGGGCGACCTGGCCACTCCCGACTTGATGCCCCAGGTAGACTACGGATCCTTGCCCGACCTGGCACTTGCTGGCTTTTACGGTGAGGCCTGCCTGGCGCAGGGCTGTTAGCACTCTCCGGAGGTGCTGGAGGTGCTCACTCCACTCTGAACTGAAGACAGCGATGTCGTCCAGATAGGCCGCGCTGAACTGTTCTAGCCCGGCCAGGACCCTATTCACCAGTCTCTGGAAAGTGGCCGGGGCATTTTTCATCCCGAAGGGCATCACGCGGAAGCGGTAGTGCCCATCGGGGGTGGAGAAAGCAGACCGCTCCTTGGCCCCTTCGGTGAGCGCAATCTGCCAGTATCCGCAGGTGAGGTCGAAAGTGCTGAGGAACCGGGCGGCCCCCAGGCGGTCAATGAGTTCGTCGGCTCGTGGAATGGGGTGGGCATCGGCTCG
Organism: Triturus cristatus; assembly: GCF_964204655.1. Taxonomy (NCBI): domain Eukaryota; kingdom Metazoa; phylum Chordata; class Amphibia; order Caudata; family Salamandridae; genus Triturus; species Triturus cristatus. The sequence goes on from NC_140588.1 coordinate 520,399,506, forward strand.
GGTAATGTCATTGAGCCCCCGGTAATCCACGCAGAACCGGAGCTCGGGGGCGACACCGGGGGCCGCTGCCTTCGGAACTAGGACCACGGGGCTGGCCCAGGGACTGTCAGAGGGCTCGATCACCCCCAGGGTTAACATCTTCGAGACTTCAGCTTGAATGCAGGACCAGACCCGGTCAGGAACCCGGTAGGCTCGGTGTCTCACCGGCGGGCTGTCCCCGGTGTCCACATCGTGAACACACCAGTTGGTGACCCGGGGGGTCAGGGAGAAGAGGTCGGAAAATTGTCTGAGGAGCTGGCGGCAGTCCGCTTGTTGCTGGGCAGTGAGGGCTGGGGAGAGGTTCACCCCCTCCACGGAGCCATCCTGCTCCTTGACACACAGGAGGTCCGGGAGGGGATCCGACTCATCTTCGGCCCCGTCATCGGTGGCCAGCAGGAGGCTCAGTTCTGTCCGCACGAAGTGAGGCTTGAGGCGGTTCACGTGCAGGACCCGGAGGGGATCCCGAGGCGACTGGACGTCCACCAAGTAGGTGACTTGACTCTTCCTCTCAACCACTTTGTAGGGCCCAGTCCATCGGTCCTGGAGGGCGCCGGGCTTCACGGGGGCCATGACCCACACCTGCTGGCCCGGCTGGAACTCGACCAGAGTAGCATTCTGGTCGTACCAGCGCTTCATTTCTTCTTGACTCGCCTCCAGGTTGGCCTCGGCCAGTTCTCGGAACCTCCTGGTCTGGTTCCGGAGGGCCAGGACATATTGGAACACATCTCGGGGGGTGGTCTGGGGCGCTGCCTCCCACCCTTCCTTAACCAAACTGAGGGGACCTCGGACGGGGTGCCCATAGAGTAATTCAAATGGGCTGAACCCTAAGGACTTCTGGGGGACCTCCCGGTAAGCGAACAAGAGGCAGGGGAGCAGGACGTCCCATTTACGCCGGAGGGGCTCTTCTAGGCCAGCGATCATCCCTTTCAAAGTCCTATTAAACCTCTCTACTAGGCCGTTCCCTTGGGGATGGTACGGGGTGGTGAACTTATAGGACACCCCCCATTGTTGCCACAGGGACGTCATGTACCTTGATATAAAATTAGTTCCGCGATCGCTCACGACCTCGCGGGGGAAACCCACCCTGGAAAAGATCCCCATCAGGGCCCGGCCCACCACGGGGGCCGTAATGGTGCATAGGGGAATAGCCTCCGGATAGCGGGTGGCGTGGTCTACTAGGACCAAGATGAAACGGTGACCTTGGGAGGTGGGGGGGTCCAGTGGCCCCACGATGTCGATTCCGACTCGTTCCAAGGGGGTACTGACGACCGGGAAGGGTTGGAGGGGAGCCTTGCGCTTCCCCCCACTCTTCCCACTGGCCTGGCACGTGGGGCAGGACTTGCAGTGGGCCTCTACCGCTGCTTTCATCTTAGGCCAATAAAAATGGGTCACAAGACGGCTGTAGGTCTTGTCCTGACCCAGGTGGCCGGCGAGGGGGACGTCGTGGGCTAAGCCCAGGAGGAAATCTCAGAAGCGGAGGGGTACCACCAGTACCCGTCCGGATCCCAGCTCCACCGACTTCTGCTCACTATACAGGATGTTATTCTCCCAATAGATTCGGTGCGTTCCGGTCTGGTCACCTGCGGCTTGGCCCTCGGCCTGGCGCCGCAGCCCGACCAGGGAAGGACAGGTGGCTTGCTCCCGGCAAAATTCTTCCCGGGTGGGCCCGCCCTCGTGGCGCCAATGGGCCCACTCGGGTAGATCCCCCAACTCGGGGACCGGGGCGGGGTCGGATGGTGCGGGTTCGTCGCTGGCGACGGACCCTTCTGATGGGGGAACGGGAGGACCCTCGGCGGGGACGGTACTGGTTTCTTCGACCGGGGGGCTCTTGACTTCTCTCCGGGGAGTGAGTCGGGCTGTCATAGATCGGGTGGTGGCACACACCCACTCGGGGAGTCCCATCATTCCTAGGTGGGCCTTGCGCTCTACGTGCTTCCAGGGAGAACTCTCCAGGTCGTTCCCTAGGAGGCAGTCGACCGGCTGGGAGGTTCTTACGGCCACCTTGAGTTTGTCTATCACCCCTCCCCACTCAAATGGCACCAGGGCTACCTGACACATACTTTCCCTATTGTCTGCGGATATTACGGGGCAAAAGACATTGGGGAGGATCTGCTCCTCGGGGACTAGGTGCCTGAGGACACCGGTGATACTGGCCCCGGTGTCCCGCAGGGCCTCTACCTGGTGGCCATTGATCTTGACGAGCTGCCCATATTTCTGTGTGTTGGAGGGTAGGAGGCTACCAGGGATCATTTCCCTATCTCCCAGGGATACTAGGGCCATCGCGGCGGGTTCCCACTCCTCGGCTTCCCCAACCTCCTCCCCCAGGGCTACGTTGGCTATCTGTCTCGCAGGGGGGACTTGGGTGGCCATGGGACACTCTGGGTCATTGGCGTAGTGCCCGGGTTTCTGGCAACGGAAGCATGTGACGGTCACCCGGTGTCCCCGTCTCCCAGGGGGCCCGGTCACTGGTGGAGGGGGCGCCGGGAAAGGTGGAGGTGGAGGTGGTGTCTTCGGGGGGCTAGGCTGGGCCTCCCTCGGCCCTCCCTGGTTCCCTCCTCCTCTCTGGCGGGGTGGTCCCTGACTGGCTCGGGGATACTCTCCTACCATGCCCCGGGAGACCCGGGTGTTGGTCCAGCGGTCGGCCTCCACAGCCAGCTTCCGGGGATCTGTGAGCTTGCTATCCAGCAGATGTTGACGTAGCTCTATGAAGCAGTTTGCAGCCAGATGTTCCCATAACATGAGATCAGTGAGTTCGGCAAGGGTGGTGACTTTGCTGCCCTTGACCCACCCATCGAAGGCCCGACTAAAAAAGTTTACATACTCCACCCAGGTGGTGCCCGGGATCTTCCTGCAGTCCCGGAACCGTTGGCGGTACATTTCTGGGGTGAGGCCGTATCTTGTGAGGAGAGCCTCTTTCATGGGGCTGTAGGAGGTCTGTAGGGAGAGGGGTAGGTCGAGCAGGGTGTCCCTTCCTTCGCTCAGAAACCGCCCCCACAACCCCGCCCCCCAGTCCTTCTGTGGGATCCGATGGGAGGTCATGGCGACCTCGTAGGCCCGAAACCATTGCTGAATGTCATCGTTTTTATAATATTCCTTGACCACATCCTTGGGGATGTGGACCTTCTGTTCTGCTGGGGGGGCCGTCTCTCGGTTTCCCGAGGGCCTCCCGTCCTCATTTCGGGCCTTGAGCTCGAGTTCCTTTAAGCTGCGTTCGTGCTCCAGTTGGAGCTTCCTTCCTTCGTGCTCCCGTTGGAGCTTCTTTTCTTCCAGTTCGCCTTGTACGCGCATTTGCTCTACCGCTAGCTTTTTCTCCGCTAGCTTCAATTCGCCCTCGATTTAGAGTTTGGCTAACTCGAGTTCATGACTGCGGCTTCTCTCTCTGTCCGCGAGTTCTTCCGGGGATAGGCCCCCGTCTGGTACTATGCCTCGCACCTGATTGTCGCTGCTTTCACTTGGAGGGGGTTCGGCTTCGTCGGGGCGCTCTCCCGTGCCTTCCGGGCGGGAGGCCCCGGTCTCCACCCAAGTTTTCAGTGCTTTCTGCAAGTCTTCCTTAGTGTTGAGGCCAGTGGTAGCGATTTTAAGTTCTTTGCAAAATTGCTTTAGCTCTTTGTGTGTGTATTCTTCTAGATGCTCCACCTGGAACACTCTGTTGGCGTTGGTTTCTGCGGAGCTCGTGGTGCTTCCTTCTGCCATCTTTGTTGGTCGTGCGTCCGTTGTTCACTGTACGATCTCTAGGTGATGGGCCCGAATCCCGTCGCTTGCCACCAATGTTAGACGGCGACCTCAGAGGAGCCCGGAAAGGGGTCCTGACTACCCTGAGACCCACCCTCGAAGTATCGTAGCCGGGCACTGGCGGGAGATTCCCCAGGGGGAGGAATCTCGCAACTAGGATCGTACTTCTGGCACCACACGACACAGAGTGACCACACTGGGTTTTCTCAGAAAACAAGCTTTATCAAATAGGTATCACTGCAAATATGTACAAGGTGAGCACGGGCTCAAGAGTCTCAGAAAGGTAGGGGGTAGCGGGACAGTCTCTGGTAACGGTTCAAGCGGGGACGTATCCGGCGCACAGCTCACAATCCTCGAGCCGGGGGATATGTGGTCGGAGTCGGGGTCCGGCGGGACCGTGAGAGTCTGGGGGAGCCGCGAGTCACTCAGCGGGCTTCAGGTACAGGTTCGGAGGTCTTACGATCTTCAGGGAGCCGCGAGTCACTCAGCAGGGCTCAGGTACAAGTTCGGAGGTCTTACGATCTTCAGGGAGCCGCGAGTCACTCAGCAGGGCTCAGGTACAAGTTCGGAGGTCTTACGATCTTCAGGGAGCCGCGAGTCACTCAGCAGGGCTCAGGTACAAGTTCGGAGGTCTTACGATCTTCAGGGAGCCGCGAGTCACTCAGCAGGGCTCAGGTACAAGTTTGGAGGTCTTACGATCTTCAGGGAGCCGCGAGTCACTCAGCAGGGCTCAGGTACAAGTTTGGAGGTCTTACGATCTTCAGGGAGCCGCGAGTCACTCAGCAGGGCTCAGGTACAAGTTCAGAGGTCTTACGATCTTCAGGGAGCCGCGAGTCACTCAGCAGGGCCCAGGTGGGTTCAGGTTCCAGGAGCCGCGACCACGTCGGCAGGCTCCCGTTGTTCCAGCGTCGAATCTGCCGGACAGTCTCAGAGCACCTCTTGTTATAGGTCGACCCCTCTTTGATGTCCGGAGTCTGTGTAGGCAGGGGTCTTGTCACCTGGGGGCCGCTTGTCGGGGTTTCCTGCTATTGTCTTTTGATCCCTTCAAGGCCGGGTCGGGAGGAGTCCCAGACACCCAGCAGGCACGGAGCCAGCCCGCAGGGAGGCCGGAGGGCCGATCGAAACTCATCGTCCCAGGGGAGTTCAGAGGTGCGATAGAAACTGCTCCTCCCTCTCGCATCCCCTGGAAGCGGGATGTCCTCCAGCCGGAGTGGCGCCTCGAGGCCCGGGTCGCGCTGGGGCCGGTCGGCCATCTTGTTGCATGGAGTGGGCACGCGGGCCCGGGGTGGCCGAAAGGAGGGAGGCCATGGACGGGGATGTCCGGGGTTGGTGCGGGTGTCCTGGTGGGAAGGGTCGGCTGGGCCGTGTGCTTGGGCTGCAGGTACCAGGTTTCGGTGGTGCGGGGGCACGGAGGGCCATTCTACGAGGCCGGGTCCAACAGTATTCATAAATGCCTTTTGTGAATACCCAAAGTCGTAAAGTTACGATTTTGTCTCAGTTTAGAAGTAGTAAAGTTAGGAGTCCTAACTTTACTACTACTAAATGCCTTCTGTGAATACCAAAAGTAGAAAGTATAGGATTTTATTTCAGATTAGTTCTGTGAATCGGCCACTAGGTTGGTTATTTGAGCAGCCACTGAAAATTGTACTTCTGTTCCAGATTTGTTTAGGTTTATAAAAATAGAACATTGCAAGCTGGATGTTTTGTGGTGACACAATTGTTTAAAACTGGGAAGAAGTTAATCATTTACTATGAAAGTAAGAGGTCCTGACATTTATTAGGTCATATATTCAGTGCTTAAGTCATGCCCTTTGTTAATATCATTGTTCAATTTGTTGAAATCTTCTAAGGTCCTACCTTTGGCTGTAATAATGGAAATCAATGCTAGCAGCTGTGCGCTTTGTTCCTTCTGACATGAGAACTAATAAGGAAAATATTATATGACAATATTGAGAATGACAATGAGGTACACCAGGGATTTACAGTGTACATTAATCTTATTTATCACGCTGTTTTTATTAGGGAACATAAGATAAAAGTGGTTTTCTAGATTGTTCGAACTGTTTGTCAAATGGGGCAACATGGGAATATTGGAAGGCAATTAACATTAAATGTGTAATATTTATGAGCCATTATCAGGAAAGGTTAACAAAAAAATGTAAAAGATACAATTACCTGAAAATGTAAGAATTATGTATGTTTTTATTATTGTATATAAATATATGCTTTGTATATAAAAATGAATATTTAGTATGTAATGTTTATGGTATAGTGTATGAATTTGTAATTATTTGTATACATGACAAACTACATTGGCTGGGCTGGAACTGTCTTCCTTTTAAAAAGAAAATGCGGATATAGATTAAAGAAGAATTATAAGAACTAAGACTTGGCTCTGGATCCTTTATGACTTTGAACTTAGGGGTATAAGTACAAAGAAATGGCGGAGCCTGTCGTTAGCCTCCTTGGCTTGATGACGTGCTCCCCCACTTCTGAAATTTAGGGCTGCACCATATTTACAAGAATATGGTTCAGCCCTGCATTACCCCCTGCGCTGGCGCTAAGTTTAGCAGCCTAGCACCAACGCAGGCACCATTGCACCATAGTACAAGGCTGTCTGCATTCAGGGGAAGATTGTTTATGAACAGGAAGGTCCCCCTTCCTGCACATAAACAATCTTTAACTAAGAATTAACCCCGCACCCAAGCGAAAAGTTTTCTACTTATATAGTCATCCTAATGCAACTTATTCAAGTAAACAAACACAGTATATAAACAAAAGAATAGCTTTCCCAAGCAAAAAGTCACACAGTCATGTGTCTTGATTGTAGTTGTCGAAAATCTTTTATTGTAAAGCTCATATTCCGTTATTCATTAAAATCACCACACAAATGCTTTGCCTTGCCAACGCGTTTCATCCCTCATGGGACTTCTTTAGGGCTTTGATAGAATTGTTGTTGCTTTTGTTAACAATAAGTACGGCTTCAGGCTAACCTTCACAGCATTTGTGTGGTGATTTTAATGAATAAAGGAATGTGAGCTTTACAATAAAAGATTTTCAACAACTACAATCAAGACACATGACTGTGTGACTTTTTGCTTGGGAAAGCTATTCTTTTGTTTATGTACTGTGTTTGTTTACTTGAATAAGTTGCATTAGGATGACTATATAAGTAGGAAACTTTTCGCTTGGGTGCGGGGTTAATTCTTAGTTTTGGATAACGGTGGTTTTTATCACCTTTTTAGGGTGTATGTGGGTCACATCCTAAACCTATTGCACCAAGACTCAATGCTGACTTAAGCAATGTCTGGTGCTGGATCTTTTTAAGCTCTGACCCTGCTCTCGTGTTCAACATAAACAATCTTTAAATGCTGATTTGTAACTTCTATGTGTGCTGCTTAATGCGGCACACACAAAAGTTGCAAAACAGGATTTTTTTAAAGATTGTTTATGTGCAGGAAGGGGGACCTTCCTGTATATAAACAATCATTTGCCTTTTGCTGTTTTCATGTCTGCTGCACAATGCAGCACACATGAAAACAGCAAAAACAAGGAGAAATTGAAACATTTCTCCTCGTTGCGCCAGGGTAAGACCAGGTTTTCCCTGGTCTTAATTCTGGGGCTGCCTTCTATTTAAGCCTCCCTTGTAAATAGGAGGCCGTGTCGGAATCAATGTGTGTTGCGGTAGAACGCCCACAGCAACACCCTTTGACCTCCCCTTTTACGGTAGGCATAGGTTGAAAGGGGGCCTTATTTACAAGGTAGCGTTAAGCCACATTAAGTGGCTTAACACTGCCTTGTAAATAAGGCGCAACCCCTATCGCCACAGGAACGTCCTAAAAAGTGACATCCCTGTGGCGGTAGGGGCTTGTACATATGCCCCCTAGTTAGTTGCATAAAGATAATCTCCTGAAGTGCTCATAATGATAAGGGTTGACGTTGAGGAAACTATGCTGACTGAAGGACATACTGATAATGGTTAAAGATGAAGAATGTATGTTAGCTGCTGCTTAAATGAATTTAAATCCTGAATCCTGGGTCTTAGACATATTTGGCTTCAAAGCCTTCTTAAGGAGAGGGTCCACCTTCCAGGCTAATCTCATGAAGGTGCAAGTGTATTTGGCCTTCTGGTGCCTTATTTGGCTACAGCTTGCAGCCTCGCACCGCAGTAAGAATTCGAGCTCAATAAAAGTAACTGCATTTGAAGAGGGAATTCTTCACCAGGCGAAGGCTCAAAAAGTCTCCAGAAGATGTGTGACCCTTTGTAGGCATGACATTTCTCCCAGTCTCAGCCTCCAAGCGTCAATGACTTCACTGAGGCCCCGACCAGCGGCTATCCAATGACGTGGAATCTTCTTCAACCACAGCCTGCTGCATTGCCTCGCTGATGACTTTTGACTTCCATTTCAGAGACTAAGGGGCATATGTATCAACACACCATTTGCGATTCTCGAATAGCGATTTTTAAAGAATCGCTATTTGAGAATTGCAAAACGGGATGTATTTAAAAAATTGCAAACTTTTTGCGATTTCTTAAAATTCCTTATTTGCGATTAGCAAATTGCGAAATCGCAATTAGGAATAACTTCCCATTCATTCCTATGGGCCAGGAGACCCATAGGAATGAATGGGAAGTAATTCTCAAATAGCGAATCGCAATTTGCTAATCGCAATTTGAGAATAATTTCAAAGGTGCAAGGGTGTCATGATGACACCCTGATGCACCCCTAAAATTAGCATGTGTGTGCATATGGCGCACATACATGCCCTAAGGGCATGTATGAGCGCCACGTGGCACTTTGTAAAATTCAAACAAGTGCTTTTTGAAACGAAATCGCAAATTACCACCAACTGGAAGTTGGTGGTAATTTGCGATTTCTTAAGGATAATTCGCACAACTTGGGTGCTTTTTACATATCATTTAAGAAATCGCAATTTGCGATTTCTTAAATGCTTACGCAAAATTAAGAAATCGCTAAATTAGCAATTCCTTAATTTTGCGATGGGATTTGCCTCATACATCCCGATTACCGATTTTTTAATCGCAAACGCTGTTATTTTGCGAATCGCAGCGTTTGCGATTAAAAAATCGTTTGATACATATGCCCCCAAGCCCATAGCTAAAGATTCTGACCTGTTCAAACCTGGCTTCTGTCCCCGACCCATGCTCCATGATAGTCAGTCTTAACTTGCACATGAGTACCACTCCAGATGACTGTGGTTGGCGCCTATCATTTTCTGTTTGATTTTTTTTATTACATTTTTAGAAAATGCATAACTCTGTTTTCCCTTAATGGATTTTTCTCATTTTTATGTCATTATATTTATTAAAATGTTCTTGATTGTTTTCAGATTGATTTAGGATTTTTCTTGTGTTGTGTTTTGACTTTGTTACTGTTTCATTATTACATAAATACATTACACTTTGCCTCTAAGTTAAGCCTGCCCGCTCAGTGCCATAGTTGCCAGGGAGTTGAGCTCAGACCAATTTAGCGACTTTAAGGGTTCTGCCTAACAAGGGATGAGGTTATTATTTGAAGTGAGTATACAACCCCAACATTTAATACCCTAATTTCAATCATATCTTTTTGCGCAAAAGTATTTACATTTGGCCAAACATAATCTGAAACATTCTAGACAGTTGCCTTCCCCAAATGAAAGGTCCGTTTCAATTTGCCTAGGACACTCATTAACCCTCTAGGAAATAGACATCTGGGGGGCATATGTATCAAACTCCCCTTTAGCGAATCCTAATTTGCGAGATTTTGCGATTCGCAAATTCAGATTCGCTAAACGGGATGTATAAAATAAATCGCTAATCATTTGCGATTCCTTAAAAATCGCAAATAATTCGCAGAATCCCGTATTGCGATTTCTTAATAGCGAAATTCGCTAATTAAGAAATCGCAAAAACGGGAATCTGCAAGCCTGGTGCAGGCTGATGACATCACAAACAGGAAACTGTAGTGATTGCCTGCACCTGCTCACCTGAGCCACACCCAGAGGCTGCTTGTGGAGTGTGAGGAGGCTTTCCTGGAGACAGCAACCAGCAATGGATCCCAAACAAAACCAGCAGGGCAAAGATGCAGAAAAAAGAAAGAGAAAACACAAGTTTTCAGAAAAGGAGCAGGAGGTCCTCATTGAGGAGATGGTCTGCAGCCATGAGCTCCTCTTTGGGAAGAAGGCACTCAAAGTCCCAGAGGCCAGGAAGAGGAAAATCTGGCTGGAAATACAGAGCAAGGTGAATGCTGTTGGAGTCACCACACGCACCATCGAGGAGCTGCGCAAGCGGTGGTATGATATGCGCCAGAGGTCCAAGGAGAGGGTGGCAGCCAGACTCAAGGATGCCAATCAGACTGGAGGAGGACCATCCACTGCAGAGCAGCCAACCCCCCATGAGGAGCTCGTGGAGTCTACCCTCCTGCCTGAGAGCGTTGGTGGTTTGGCGGCAATAGACAGCTCCGACCCCTCATCCAGCAGACAAGGTAAGATGCATGCCAAATCACCCTGCACTCCTCCCCATCCCTTGCACACTCCCCCAAATGCGCATAGTAAACTCCCAACATGCCAATCCAGCCCAGGTCTTACAGCACACCCAGCAATGCATCATGGGACTCGTAGTACTGTGTCTGACTGTGTGTCCATGACACCATCACAATTAAATGCAACATATGTGTTTTGGGGATCAGTGAATGGAAATGTGTCAGAGGTTAGCCGTCAAAGAATTGTAACTTTATTGAGTGCCACATGCAGACAGTAACACAAACTCATGTAGTCCCCTTTACATCCACAGCACACGGCATGCCACAAGAAGACAGCGCAGAGGGAGAGGAGCCTGCAGACCCTGCGGACTCCAGCGATGAGACAGAGCAGCAGCCAATTCAGGGCAGGAAGCGCGCACATGTGCCCCCACTGCCTCCATTTGAGGACGAAGTCCCAGCAACAGGCGATGACACCGACAGGAGAGAGGGGAGTCAGGGTGTGACAGACATGCCCCGTCATGACGCATCAACACCAAGGCAAAGGGAACAAGCCATATCCAGGTCAAGGCCCAGGAGCAGCACTGCAACAGAAGGAGAAGGCACCGTGTTCTCCGGCTTGGAACAGTGCATGCTGCAGGAACAGCGCCTGCAAAGCAAGGCAATGCGGTCAATAAATCGCCAGCTAGGCCGCATACATCAGGACAATTGCAACATGGTAGCGGCAATACATGAGCTCTGTGCCACTTTGAGGGACACCCAAGCTGCCAATGACAGGGCTGGACGACGTGCCAATGCACGGCTACACAATTATACAAAGGCAGTCAACCGCCTCTGCACCACCACCAGCGCCCTCACACGCAGAAGCGTAACCATGCAGGTGGACATGGCACATTGCTGCCAGGACATTGCATGAGGGCTAGAGCAGGTAACCACTGCTGTGGAACAGCTGCAGACAGCCAATGCTGGTGGCAGCGCACTAATGGCCTCTGCTGAGAGTGAGGACACATCGAGTCGCAGCAGCATCACTCCAACCTTGCCAGGTGAAAGACGCCGCAGTGGCAGACAGGTAGCAGGCCAAGGGCGCACCATGGGGGGCACTCACCCTGGACGGCACCGACGGAGGTGATCATCTGCGGGGACACTGACTGCAACACGGGTGCATTAACCCGAAAAGGCTGTTTGCCCTATTACTTGTGCCTTCTCTGCACTGTGTGTACAACATGTGCTGGGGACAATTACAATTTCTTTCATGTGAAGTGTGATTAAACACTTGACACATCATCAGGCTTTGTAGTCTCATTTCCTAAATACTCACCTAAAAGTAGTTTCGTGTGATCTCAGTCCGTCTCTGGCGTCCAGCAGCTGCCCCAACTCCTGGTGCTGGTCTGGCAGGGGGAGCAGGGCGCTCGTCATCCGATGTGTCTGTATCGGTCACATCAATTGTGGTGCCTTTCCTCATTGCCATGTTATGTAGCATTGCACAGCTTGCCACGATTTTACAGCAGGTCTCAGGGCTGTATTGCAGCGCGCCACCACTTTTATGCAGGCACCTGAAGCGGCTCTTCAGGATTCCGAAGGTTCGCTCAATGACACAGCGTGTAGATCTGTGTGCCCTGTTGTAGCTCCTCTCACTTGCATTTGCAGGATCCAGGTATGGGGTCAGGATGAAGTCGCGCACTGCATAGGCACTGTCACCTGCATGGAAAAAAACACCATAGGAGAATCAATGTCCCCCCCCTCAACTGATGTAGTGGATGTATTGATGTGTGCAATGTATTTACCGAGCAGGTACCCCTCCCCAAACTCTCCAGCACTCAGACGTCTGTGTATTCCACTGTGTGGGAAGATGAAGGAGTCATGTGTACTGCCGGGGTATTTGGCTACGATGTCTGTGATGTGATACTTAGTATTGCACACAATCTGTATGTTGAGTGAATGGTAGCATTTCCGATTCCTGTAGACATATTCAGTTTCTGCTGGGGGTGTGATGGCCACATGGGTCCCGTCAATGCAGCCAATGACGTGGGGGAAACGTGCAATCTGGTAGAAGTCCAGTATCGTTTGCTGTAATGCCTGTTGGGTGGTGGGGAAGTAAATGTGATGTGAGAGCCTCAGTAGCATTGCATCTAGGAAGACATGGAAGAAGCACGAAAGTGCACTCTGTGACACCCCACCAACCTCCGCTATGACCCGTTGAAAAAACCCTGACGCCAGGAGGTGCAGGGAGCACAGGACCTGCACATGTGTGGGAAGTGTTTGTGTCCTGTGAGTAGGGTGCTCCAAGTGGGGATTCAGCTCCTCAATCAGGTCCATTATGGTCTGTGGGTGCAGTCTGTACTTGTCATAGATCTCCTCTTCAGTGTTCTGGAACAGGGTGATGCGCAGCCTGAAGATACGTTCCTGTCTCATTCTCCTGTGTGCAAGGGCCCAAATACGCAGCCTCCTGGCTATCACGTACATTGCAGCCATTGTGGGTGTGTTTGTTGCATTGTGGGCTGGTTTTTGTACCTTGCACCAGTTTACCACCTGCAAGCAATTGGTGTTAATAGCGATTTCTTAAATTGCGAATTTTGTGAAATCGCAATTTGCGACAATTTCATACATGTGTTTGCGATTTCTTAGCTAACGATTTCTTGTTAGCGATATTCGCAACGCTAAGGAATCGCAAATTAAGTATTCGCTAGGAAATTCGCTGTTTTCTTGTTTCGCAGCCTAAGAAATCGCTAATTTAGCGATTTCTTATTTTTCAATTTGGAAGTGTGTCATACATATGAAATAGCGAAAAATCAGTCGCAAACGCTGTTTTTTGTGATTCGCAGCGTTTGCGACTAATTTTTCCTTTCATACATATGCCCCTGGGTCCTGTATGTGATAAAACTATCTGCCAGTCTGCAAACAAAGGCGTCAGTTGAACACCTGGCTCAATTATTAAAAGAAGTCAAACAGATTGAAATAAATAGAAAATAAAAACATGTAAATCAATAATTAGTACAAAAAATAAATAATTCCAAGATTGACAGTGGCAACCAATCATTGCAGTCATAGAAAAATGTAGAAAACCTTTCTGGTCCATGGCTGTAAAACATTAAGGAGAATAATAATACCTACATCACTGTGAGACACCCTGACAAAGCACTACAAAACACTTTTGACCAATCATTTAAAACACACTAAACAACAGATTGATTGCCAAAATAACCACTATTTATCGAGGTTCTGGAACAAGAGCCACAATCACCCATGTAATAATTTCTCACAAGAAGACAGAAGCAAAGGGTGGAGGCATGGTTTTCAAAGGATAAAATAAACAAAACCACACACTCCTTTGAATAATAACAAGGCACCAGGCACTAACATGTTCTTATCTACAACACAGTAATCCAGCTGTCATGGCAACAGTTTAAAAGTGTGCAACCTCAGAAGATCGGCATCACCTGGATGGAGCTGTCAGATTTACAGTTGTCCCTCCCTTTAACAGTTTCTCTAGTTCCATCCATGAACCAGGACTATCCTCTCTGGTGTTCAATTCCAACTGTGAAGGTAGATCTAACCAAAGACTTGTTAGGGGAGACAACAAAGAAACCACTGTTCTCAGGCCCTGAAAAAGCTGCCACTATCACTCTGGCAGCCAGACTACTATCTTGCAGATGAGAGAGTCGATTAGCTAGGCAGACTAACAGTGAATGAACTAGACACAAAGACTGATGAAGATAAAGTCAGTGTAAGAAATGGCCTCTTTTTTGCATGATAGCTCCAATTTGTTTTTAACTAATACTGTTGGATTTTGGACACTGGAACCATGCTAACCCAACCCCAGTGCATATGCTCTGACAGCTAAAATTGATCAAATTAGTTAAAAATCGAAATTGCCTTATATGATTTACCTATATATCCCTAGTATATGGTACCCATTGTACTCGGAGCCTGTTACTTAATGTAACTATTGAACTGTAGCACCTATAATACCACCAATATAGAAACAATCTGAAGCATGTCTTCAGGCCTGCCCCTGTACCTCAGCGGACAATTGTAAAACTGCTAATTTGCTCAGCCTAATCCTTCCTTTTCACTACTTATAAGTCACCCCTAAGGTAGGACCAAATGCTCATAGGGCAGGATACATGGTATTTAAAATATAGGTCATGTGTACATGTGTTTTATATCTCGTAGTAATAGAGATTCTCCTAAGTTGTTTTTTCATTGTGGCAAAGCTGGCTTTCCCACAAAAACAAAACCTTATAATGTAAAACTTAACTTTGGGAATAGCTAGAAGCATGATTCAAGGACTCAATAGCAATTTTAAATCCAATCTGATGGTCAAATTTTATTTTAAATTACTATTCAGTGTTCCCTGACTGTTAACAGCTCTCCTGTGGTGAGGTTGCTCCTAGAGAGTGGATAAAAGGCTTGGGAGTGAATAGTTTTTTTCCCCTCTGATGCAATGGCCATCTTGGCTGTGCTCAGGAACTTAATTAAGCCTCACATGTTGCCTGCCATGTCACAAGTAGATGCAATTCACAACTAGGCTTGACTCTTCATTGTTCTGAGAGCTAACTGGGCACTCATCCCAGTGAGGTGAGTGAGGGGATGTCCCTGTAATTGGTTTTAAATTACCACAAGGTAGGGTTTACCAATTATACTAGCCAAACCTCTGGGTGTACCCAAAGAGCATTGTACAAGGGAAGAACATTTCTTCCATATTGGATTTAGGGTAGTTAAGGGTAGTGGAGGGTTGGGGTGACATTCCATCCCATGGCAATGAGCATCTTTGAGTGGGAAGGGGATACTGGTCTGAAGAAGGTAATTGTGAGCCCTTTAATCCCAGGGGAGTGTCTGTTGGAGAATACCTAGAAATATCTGCTAGGTCTGAGGTGCAAAACTGCTGGGTCTCCCTGAGTGGCTGTGTATGGCCACAAAGGCCCAAACGGTACAAAAGGGGGGTGGTGATGGACGGAGCATCAGAACCAATCAAACACTCACACCCAGTCAACAGATCTGGGTTTGATCCATCACCGTTCTTTAGCCCACTCTGCCACCCCAGTTCAGACATGGCCATATGCAAATCAGTCTGACCCTGTGCCTCATGGGAACAGTCCAGCCCGAACTGCCAAGCCATGCCTTCCCTGGACCGGAAACAAACTTCCTAGGACCGGTTTCTGGCATTTCAGCCGTCTTCAGCCAGGCTTGCTTGAATCCAGTGGCAAAGTGAGCAAGGGACTCACGTCTGAGCATACCCTGCCAACTTATGGCGAACAAAGCGGTACAAAAGGGGGTGGTGATGGACGGAGCATCAGAACCAATCAAACACTCACACCCAGTCAACAGATCTGGGTTTGATCCATCACCGTTCTTTAGCCCACTCTGCCACCCCAGTTCAGACATGGCCATATGCAAATCAGTCTGACCCTGTGCCTCATGGGAACAGTCCAGCCCGAACTGCCAAGCCATGCCTTCCCTGGACCGGAAACAAACTTCCTAGGACCGGTTTCTGGCATTTCAGCCGTCTTCAGCCAGGCTTGCTTGAATCCAGTGGCAAAGTGAGCAAGGGACTCACGTCTGAGCATACCCTGCCAACTTATGGCGAACAAAGCGGTACAAAAGGGGGTGGTGATGGACGGAGCATCAGAACCAATCAAACACTCACACCCAGTCAACAGATCTGGGTTTGATCCATCACCGTTATTTAGCCCACTCTGCCACCCCAGTTCAGACATGGCCATATGCAAATCAGTCTGACCCTGTGCCTCATGGGAACAGTCCAGCCCGAACTGCCAAGCCATGCCTTCCCTGGACCGGAAACAAACTTCCTAGGACCGGTTTCTGGCATTTCAGCCGTCTTCAGCCAGGCTTGCTTGAATCCAGTGGCAAAGTGAGCAAGGGACTCACGTCTGAGCATACCCTGCCAACTTATGGCGAACAAAGCGGTACAAAAGGGGGTGGTGATGGACGGAGCATCAGAACCAATCAAACACTCACACCCAGTCAACAGATCTGGGTTTGATCCATCACCGTTCTTTAGCCCACTCTGCCACCCCAGTTCAGACATGGCCATATGCAAATCAGTCTGACCCTGTGCCTCATGGGAACAGTCCAGCCCGAACTGCCAAGCCATGCCTTCCCTGGACCGGAAACAAACTTCCTAGGACCGGTTTCTGGCATTTCAGCCGTCTTCAGCCAGGCTTGCTTGAATCCAGTGGCAAAGTGAGCAAGGGACTCACGTCTGAGCATACCCTGCCAACTTATGGCGAACAAAGCGGTACAAAAGGGGGTGGTGATGGACGGAGCATCAGAACCAATCAAACACTCACACCCAGTCAACAGATCTGGGTTTGATCCATCACCGTTCTTTAGCCCACTCTGCCACCCCAGTTCAGACATGGCCATATGCAAATCAGTCTGACCCTGTGCCTCATGGGAACAGTCCAGCCCGAACTGCCAAGCCATGCCTTCCCTGGACCGGAAACAAACTTCCTAGGACCGGTTTCTGGCATTTCAGCCGTCTTCAGCCAGGCTTGCTTGAATCCAGTGGCAAAGTGAGCAAGGGACTCACGTCTGAGCATACCCTGCCAACTTATGGCGAACAAAGCGGTACAAAAGGGGGTGGTGATGGACGGAGCATCAGAACCTGCTACTGGATTCAAGCAAGCCTGGCTGAAGACGGCTGAAATGCCAGAAACCGGTCCTGATTTGCATATGGCCATGTCTGAACTGGGGTGGCAGAGTGGGCTAAAGAACGGTGATGGATCAAACCCAGATCTGTTGACTGGGTGTGAGTGTTTGATTGGTTCTGATGCTCCGTCCATCACCACCCCCTTTTGTACCGCTTTGTTCGCCATAAGTTGGCAGGGTATGCTCAGACGTGAGTCCCTTGCTCACTTTGCTACTGGATTCAAGCAAGCCTGGCTGAAGACGGCTGAAATGCCAGAAACCGGTCCTAGGAAGCTTGTTTCCGGTCCAGGGAAGGCATGGCTTGGCAGTTCGGGCTGGACTGTTCCCATGAGGCACAGGGTCAGACTGATTTGCATATGGCCATGTCTGAACTGGGGTGGCAGAGTGGGCTAAAGAACGGTGATGGATCAAACCCAGATCTGTTGACTGGGTGTGAGTGTTTGATTGGTTCTGATGCTCCGTCCATCACCACCCCCTTTTGTACCGCTTTGTTCGCCATAAGTTGGCAGGGTATGCTCAGACGTGAGTCCCTTGCTCACTTTGCTACTGGATTCAAGCAAGCCTGGCTGAAGACGGCTGAAATGCCAGAAACCGGTCCTAGGAAGCTTGTTTCCGGTCCAGGGAAGGCATGGCTTGGCAGTTCGGGCTGGACTGTTCCCATGAGGCACAGGGTCAGACTGATTTGCATATGGCCATGTCTGAACTGGGGTGGCAGAGTGGGCTAAAGAACGGTGATGGATCAAACCCAGATCTGTTGACTGGGTGTGAGTGTTTGATTGGTTCTGATGCTCCGTCCATCACCACCCCCTTTTGTACCACAAAGGCCCAAACAGCACATCAGGAGAATGAGAGGACCCTGGAGTCTGGAACAAAGGCCCAGGCCCCCACAACTAAGAGTAGGGGCTAGAGGCAAGGATAACTAGCCTCAAATGTTCCCACGGCCTACAAGGAATCTGACCCCCTCTGGGGTAGGACCTGCGAGCTAAAGAGGAGGAAGCCCCTCAGAGAGACTTGCCAGAGCTTGTTGAACTGCAAACAAATCTGCCATGGGTAGAAAACATGCCCTACTCTCGCGGGCCATCGGCGCAAGGCTGAAGCCCATGCACAAGGGGATACCAATTGACCCAAGAGTATCTTTGAAGAGGACGGTGACCTGTACAGTGAGGTTAAGGACCCAAAACAAGGGTCCTACTCCCATGTTGTTTGTTTATCTCCAAAGAGGTACCACTAAAAGGAGTGGACTTCACTTTGAACTTTTGTATGGATCCTCTGTTAGAGGTCCTTTAAGTCTACTCCAAGAAGGGTAAGAAAAACCTCTCAAATAACCCAAATAGAACATAGTTGACTGTGTGCTAGGATTGCACTCTTGTACAACAGAGTGCATGAAGAAGGCTAACCAGAACCTAGAGGCCAGCCAGGAGCTTGTTACACACTGGTATGACCAAAATGCTTCCTTGGTGGAGCACCAGCCAGATCAGAATGTGTGAGTAGTGGAACCTATGGCTCCCAGAGCCCTCCAGGATAATAACTCTAAGCCCTACACATTGCTGGAAACAAAGGGAGAGACACCCCAAATGCCCCCATATGGTGATACATGTTAACCAGTTAACACCACACTATGACAGGGCAGACATGACTATGATCATATTGACACATTGAGGAGAGGTGCATAGTGAGCTTATCCCAGATCTCAATAATGCCAAAGATGGGTTGGTGGAGGGATAGACCTCTCTCCAACACTTATTGAACAGCAGCAAAAAGACTGTTGTCAGTTGTTGGAACAGTTTGTTGGACTGTTTTCTCTGTCACCGGCCTGACCCAGTAATGTGTCCATGACATAGACACTGGTGACAGTTTACCTGTCAAAACAAAATGTACAGGTTATCAGATAAGGTCAAGGCCAGCACTGAGGTAGAAAATAATTTCAGCAACACCTATACTGTGCAGTTTCTCAAACAATGACAATTCCTTCCTGGGCACAGACTTCAGCCTTTGCCTGTTTGGAGTCTTTCCACCATTGGCGTCTAGAGATTTGAACTCCAGGCTGTAACTGAGACTCCCACCAAGATCCTGTGCTTTAGCCAGCCACGGTTCATGCACTGCATGAGATATAGATAATCCACCAATATTGCAGGCCTTTAGCCCTAAGGCAGGGTGCACTATATCCTTTGTGTGGGCATATAACCATGAGCAGATATGCCCCTACAATGTCCAGCCCATTCAGTGTTGTTGTAAGTGTACAAGGAAGCCATAAAGAGTACATGGGCTAGATACTTGTCAACCCATGTTTCGTAGCTCCATCATGGCTTTACTGATTTCTAAGATGTTTGGTACCAAACATCTTGTCGTAATAAATCCTCACTGATGCCAGTGTTGGATGTATTAATACATTCACACAGGAGACCTTTTTAGAGGGTATCCTGAAACAGAAGCACTAGTGGTGTCTCTGGCTGGTTTCCACCAGCCTGCCACCCCCAGACATGTTTCTGACCTCCTGGGATGAGAGCCAGTGCTCTCAGAGGACAACGAAAATACCTGGTCTAGGTGGGGTGGTTCATACCTCCTCCAGGACAGGATTGCCTTCCCTGGCAGGAAGCTTCAAAGGCAATGCTGCCTATTAAATCCAACCCAGGAACCTACAGATAGTGGGGGAGGCCAAGCCCCCTTTTCTGCTCCACATTTGGGGGGAGGAAAGGCAGGAAAATTACTTAGATGAGTAGGAGCCACACCTCAGCCTACACAACCTCTAGGGCAGGACAGGCGAGGTGAACTCCTCTCCTGAAATTCCACCATCTTGAGATGTTAGAAATTTTCCAATCAAGGCTAAGGAAGTGGCTCTTGTCACAGGAAGTGGTCAGTAGAGGGTGTAGACATCCTAAAAGGTAGGTAGCCCATTGGCTACTACCTTTCTCCCCTTGTAACACCCCTACATTCAGTATTTTGGTGGCTCCCCAAGACCTGAACCTCAGATTCAGTGGAACAAAGAAGACCAGGACAAAACTAGGGGTGGGCGGAGTTACCATAAACTCTGCCAAATTCAGCGGAGTTCCGCAAGTCGGCAAAGTGTGTATTGGTCATTTACATTTAGTCTGGCTCACACATGGGGACTTTGCACACCTGAAAAACAAGCATATCTAATTAAAACTAATATAGGCAGCCACCAAGAAAATAAATGGCTTTCATGAACCTTCCTCCATTTCTCAAGCAACACTGCCACCATGTAGATTGTAATATTATTCATATACAAAAATATGCACTATGGTTGTTCACACACAGCAGGCTCAACAGCAAGATTTGCGGGACATCCTGTAGAAGACAGAAACAACGTGCAGCAATCGTGTCTGTCAAGAATCGACACCGACGAACAAGTTTCCCCAATTCCAAATGTGGCATCTCTTGCCCTGACCCTAACACTGAAAAGGTTTGATCCTAGCCTAGTTTAATGGCACTTACCTGGCTATTAGTCCATGCTTAGCATCCTCACTCAGTTGTCAGCAGCAACAACAGGGCTCACGGGCCGGGCCACCTAATCATGGCTCTCCGCAGCATCCTCCCTGGGCCTTTTCAACAATAAATGATTACGAATGGGAGCAGTGGAGGCATGCATCGGCCAGGCCATCAGTGGAGCTGCTCGCGCTAGATCAGTGACGGGCTGGGTCATGTAGGAATTGGAAAGAGTTAGAGCACAGGTCTTAGTAGGAAAGAGCTAGAGTGCTAATGTCCTGCACGTACTATGCCAGTAATGGAGGCTACGTCGCTGGACTCAAGCTGGACTTGAGGATAGCTACAAGCATAGCGCAGTTTAGGCACTTAAGGGTTTAACGGTTGGTGCTACTTCAAACCTTATACTGATTACTTGTGCTGGTGTTTACAAACGGGTTCCTCACTTCCCTGTCAGCTATATGGTGTGACTCTCTCACTTAATGTGCTGGAGATTTCTTGTGGCTTCTGTTTTCCTGCACTCATACTGCCAGGTCTTCGCATGCATAATTATGCTCCTACCAGGGCCCAGCCACCTGAGAGTCAAAATAGGGTGAAAAAATAAGTTAGCAGTGGCACAGAGTTTCACCGATATTGTGTTCCCTAAGAAGCACTGTGCAACTTTCATTCATTTCTTCAAAGAGAATGTTCATCTGCCATCGGGGGCTATTTCTAGGGTGGGCACCATTCGACTCTGCTGCAGTCAGTGGAGTTTTTCTCAAACTCCGTACTCCAAGTGCAGCATGAAGTGGGAAAACTTTGCGTAGTCCGCTGGTGGAGAGGAGTTGACCGCCCACCCCTGGACAAAGGAAGGCCTGCTACGTTAGAACAGAAGCTCTGTTGCAGAAGGAAAAGGTGCCAAACCCCGCCATCTGCAAGAAGTGCTCGGCAATTGCTGCTGCTGTGTCGAGAAATCATGAAGAGGCTCCCTTGGAGTGAAGGTATCACTCCTCTGCACACCTCAGGCACCAGTCCTGTGAAATCCGGTTTGCTGACTTGCTGCTCCCTGACAACCTCGACACAGCACCAAAGCAAGAAGAGGTGCAGCAGCTATGGCGGGTTAGATCTTCCTCTCCACCAAGTTTGGAGGCACCATGACCTACCGAAGCCGTGATGTACCAATACCTGGCTACGGTACCCCCAGTGGGAAAAACCAAGAAGGAGAGTCCACTCCAGACTCCCAAAGCAACAGAAGTAAGCACCCATTGGGGGAAGTTGAGACACCCAAGAATCACTTCCTGAGAGGCACAGCTGTCCCAAGATCACCTCTCCAAGTGGCCGGCTCCTAACAGTGAGGACCTCAAGGTGCATGATGCCAGACTGACCTTTCTACTCTGCACCCATCCCCATTGGCCCCAGCATTGAACAGCAGAACCCCTGTGGTCGACAAGCCCTTGCGACCTCTTTCCTGGAAGGAGCCTCATCGATCTTACATGCAGGTGCATGTAAGTCCAGGAGTACAGCGTACTTTTAAGTGGCTCCCTTCGTATTTGAGGACTATCTTCCAACACCCTCTGCACTCTGCTCCCAGCCGATCCAGTGCGCTACTGAACTTCTCCTGCTGGAAGTTTAAACCTAGTCCCAACACCAACCTAAAACAAGAAGGTGAATTTCGTGAATTCATTGCTTGATTTCAAATGCATTTTTTTGTTTTTTCCCCATAGTTTCCTATTGCGCACAAAAGTTTTATATTTTCTGAATTTTTAAAACTCCCAACTGAAAGAACGTACCTTATAACTACTGTGTTCTTGGTCTTAAACATTATATAGAAATCAATACTATAAATTGGTCTCAGATTTATTCTTGAGTGTATGTCTCATTTATTGCCTCTATGGGGTACAACAAATGCTTAGCACTACCCTCTTATAACCCTAACTGTTCACCCACACTACCAGAAAAAGAGCATTAGACTGATCTGCCTTTACCTCAGTATTAGGGGTGGGCGGAATTTGCGTAGTCGTGCTAAGCAAAGCTCCGCGAAATGGTAAAAAATCTCCACGAGCATGCAGAAATTTGGCGAAAATGCGGAATTGCTTGTTCGTGATGCTTTTTTCCTGTTTGCGAAAGCTGTTTGCGTGCTCGGGGGTAAATATTTTGTGAACACGCATTTTGAGAACGCGAACATGCAAACAATTCCGCGAAGCCGCAGAACGCAGAATTTTGGGCAATTCCGCGTTCTCCGCGGAACGCGAAAATACCCAAATTACCCACATTCCGCGAGCGGAATGGAATTTACCGCCCAGGCCTACTCAGTATAACATTTGGGGATTCTGGACTCTCTGCACAGTGTACTTCTTTTTAGTACATTATATAATAAGCCAGCTTCTTACAATGGGTGTATCAGTGTATCAGTGTATGTATCAGTTAGTCCCTAGATTGTGTCAAGGGGTGTATGAGTAAGTATTTGAATGTGTTAGTGAATGAATTAGTGTGTCTATGGGTGTGTCAGTATATGCATCAGTCCCACAATGTGTCAGTGAGAATAAGAGTCAGTGATTTTGTCTGAAAATGCATCAGTATCTTCATATGTGTGTTAGTGTATGTATTAGTGAAACCTAGGGTGTGTCAGATTGTGTATCACTGTGTGGGTGAGTATATCAGTTAATGCATCAGTGTGTCAGTGTGTGTATAAGTGAGTTGGTGAGTATTTGATTGAATGCATTAGTGTTTCCAACGGTATGTTACTGTATGCATTAGTGAGTCCTGGGATGTCTGTTACTCTATCTATTTATATATTTTATCACAATTATAGACAGAATTGGTTGCCGAAATATCTCAGAAAATGTCATCCATTGATCTATATGAAAGAGAGAAAGCTGAAATATATATTATGACATATTTAAAAGTTTCAGAGTAAAGCTCAAATTTCTGAAAACTAAATATTTATGTTACTATACAAACAGTACACAACTGTAACACTGTAAAACACATATATTTCTTTAAACATATTTTCTGTTTTTTGCTATTCTCCGCTTTTATACTTCGTACACAATGTATTATATAACTAATCATTGGTGAACTCTGGGGAAAAAACAATCATATAGATTGTAGAAGAAAAAATTGAACTGCACAGTATTACACTACAAATAAGTCATACAATGCACCAAACTCAATCCAAATGCTTAATAAATTATTCTTACTAAAGGTACTCAACTAATATAAATGAATATCTTTTTTTCAAAATGAGATGATACTAAAATAGTCCATCACTCAAGATAGATGTAACGCATAATTCAAATTTCAGGACTCCATTTTAAAGACGTCACCCCTGCTAGACCAAATTATGTCTTAAACATTGATACTCCATAAAAAACAAACACTGTAAACCACTCATTAATTTCTAATCTTCCTTAACACTTTGGTTGAAGAAAGAAGAGATATGGATTTGGAAGTTTGAAAGGTAGTTTTTGTTTGAAAGTGAGCTTGCTGTTGTTGCATTCTGTCCATCCAGTTGAATTTTTTAAATACAAAGTATAGTGTCCTGAAGTTACACAAAGTTTTTTATGAATGATAATTGCCAGTGTTGAGTACGTTCATCCAGAAATTGAAATTTGTTCTGCTTTAAAGTTTGTAATTTCAGTTTCAATGTTGATCCATCAGCTCTGTATTGTTGGTGCATCAATATAATTTATTTACCACTTCTCTGTATCTGCAAGGTAAACATACAATCTGATCTACAATTTGAACAGGTCCTATTTTGGTTAGTGTTTTTGATTAGCCTGTCAAAAATCACAGTTTTACAGTCTGGTAATGTTAAGTAGATATATCTTTCGAAATTGATTTGAGTAGTAGTTGCAAAGGAGCAATCTTCACAATCATGGTTCCATGTGTAACTCAGTACAAATAATTCATCAATATTAACTTCTTCTTCTTCCAAACAACCAAGCATCACCATCATGAATTTCTGAGCATCTTGTTGACTGTTGAGAGAAAATAGTACAGATCCACTATGCAGGGCTACCACATCTCGAATGCCTGAAGCAAAATGCACTGCATAATCGTTACAGCAAAGTGTACAGATGAGAGCAAATTCTTTTGTCTCCTTTATGTTGAATTTCATTTACAAAAATGCGGTAAATGGAAGAGTACAGTGAGAATGATATTTGCATAGCAGTTGACACCATTACTGTTATCCATCTGAAAACCTAAAATATCACCGTCAATTTTCAATTTTTTCATCTTAACACTTTCTTGCTTAGCTTTTTTTTTGCTTCTTTTGAGGAACATCAATTGATTGCTTACCAAGATTTGGCTTGGGTCAGATTCTTTGTTTCTCATGAATTGGATACTCTCCTAAGTGAGCAATATATACACTTCTTAATCAATTGTATTCTCTCATATAATAGTACCAGCACTACATTCCTTTTCAACAAAATCAACCAATAACAAATCTGACAATGTTCTAACCTGCAACAATGCTTCATATGACATACCTTCCTTAAATACAGTACTTCCAATATTAATAAAAGCTGTATGTGCTCCTAAATCTTGTGATTTATGGATAGTTACAGCATACGCTGGAGAGAATGGGAACTGCTGGCGCCATATATATAAGCAGCCGTGGCCCACGTAAGAGGGTTGGGCCCTGTGGAGCGGATTTCAATAGAAAATGACGAGGGAAAATTAATTATTTACTTAATTTCCCCTCGTCATTGTCTGTCGAAATCTCCACCCCACCCGGCCCCACTGTCCCACCACTCTTACCTGCATGGGCCTCTTCTGCATATAAGTCTTTCACAAGCAAAAAACATACAACAAATCAATCCATCAGTTTGATGTCATTAATTAGATTAAATTCTACGGCCAAGTATTCAACCGCATTCCTATTTGGAAAATTAATGAAATTAATAACTTTACCCATCACATCACTTACTAATTCTTCCCAAACATTTAAATTATGCTGCACAATTACTCTACAGTTTTTACACAGATTTAAACAGCTCTCTCTCTAATCCAGCAGTCTTAGATACAGATTTCTCTAATGAATCCAGTTTCATTTAGCACTGCTGTTGCTCCCTGGTGTTCTATTTTGTCAATAGCTGTAACTTCCAAAATGTCATTCTTTACCAGTTTCAACAATTCTTCATTAACATTGGTACCCTCTTAAAGCGTAGGCATTAAACAAACTATTGATTTTCCTTTTTCAATCATATTGAACATTAGCTGTGCTGCTGTGTTCTGACATGTGTATAGTTTTTGATAAGTTGTTTCTAAAGTACTCTTACCTTCCTTTGTCAGAAGTCTAATTCTAATATCCTTCCGAAAAGTACCATATATCTTATCAGACGCTTGACACATGTTTTTCAGTATTGTTATTGATTCTTTATTGCTTGATTAACAAAAATCATTACAAATTTAAGTTTTAAAATAGAATAATATAAAAGAAACACTATTCCAGTTTCATTAGACAATAAGCGCCTGTACAAAGAGAATAGATCTAAGGGCACATGTCATACTGTTACATTGAAACCACTTTAAAACAAACACAAGAAAATCTATTAACAAATTATAGTTACACTCAAGAATAAACAATACAAAACAGTTCCTCTTATATAATATTGTACAAATATGCTATAAAATACATATGAACACCAGCTGTTTCATTATGATTGAAAGTGCAAGTGAGCAGAGTGGCATCTCAGTATATTTTAAAAACCTATTATCTAAGACTGTCCCAGATCATAGAATTTATGCGGAATGAATTCCATTGTGCAAACAAGCTATGAAAGTGCATCAGTGTTTTCAAAATCTCTCTTGAGTCAAATTACCGTAGGCAGCATAGGCACTAAATCGTTAAAGATGTCCACATTGTGCAAATAAGCTGGGATATTGCATCAGAGTTTTTACAATCACTTATGGGACTAATTACCATAGCAGCAGTATGTGGTACAAAATGTCAGGGACCTGAAAACAACCTCAATGATTCTTGATTCATTAAGGAAACCCTTAAATAGCAGATACCAAAGATTTTTCAACAATGGCTAAAAACGTTATCAATTGACATAGTAGTGGAATGAACTCACCCGATAGCCATAAAATAAGGGCCTGGTGAGCCGATCTTACCCCAATCTTAAGAATTAGGGGTTTTAAAATGTGTGTCGTATTTCGATCAGTTGAAGACATGCACATACTATGTGATAGAGGGTTTCCTGTGACCACCCTCACAGTCTACAATTAATACTTGGTCATTGCTGAATCCAGTTCCTTAGTTGGGTTTATCACTGATGACATCATCCACTGAATGTGGTTTAGTTTGAAATTTAAATATGTATTATATATATACCGATCTGTATTGAAGATTGAGTGGATATATAACTGTCTGGATGGAGGATTTAGTAGCTGTCTGACTGTCTTTTTAAGTGAGTAATTAAAAGTGTCTCACTTAATACATGGATTAGTAACTAAACTATGTGAATGTGTGCAGCACTGTCTCTGTTGTTGTATAACACGCTGCCTCAGTTGGTCACTAACTACATGAGTGTGTATATTAGTTATTGATTAGTTGGGTGAGTATTTGTATGGACACTGAGTTTGTGTGTGGTTGGATGGGGTGTGTGTAACTCTATGCATAGATGTCTGAATGGTTGATTGACTAAGTGTATGGGTTTAAGAGTGCATGTGGAAACAGTTGTTTGGGTGACTGAGTGTATTTATTTGTGTGTTGGTGAGCGAATATATGTTTTAGTTGTACATCTTCAACAAAGTAAAAAAATAAAAGGCATTGTATGTGAGAGTTGGTGTATATAAATAAGTTTGTGTAAGAGTCAGTGATTGTGAGAGTAAATATATGAATGAGTGTATAATTGTCATGGTGCTTTTTTAACATATTAACGATGAGTTACTATGTGTTTGAATAAATGAGGTGTCGTTGGATAATTGTGAGTGAGTAGGATGACTGCATAACCGACTAAGATGACTGCTGATGTGTCAATGTCTATATATGTGTATAAGTGCATTTGATAGTGTTCTATTAATTAATGACTGCATGTATAGATGATTCTATTGTTGAATGGGTAGTTGTGTGTGTAGACTTAGGAATCAGTGAGTGGGTGTGTAGTAACTGGTATTGGTGTGTCAATGGTTTCAAATATGGTAATCTGTATTTTACAGTGAGTGATGAAAGGTTATACTAGTGTATGATGTGGTGTATCGGATTGTCAAGTGGATGATGTCATCAGTGATGTCATTTTTAGATGTCATCAGTGATGTCACTGACCATGTCATTAATGATGCAATATGTGACATCATCAGCAGTGCATTGCGGGCGCGTGAGTTATAGTTAGCAGAACTAACTATAACGGAGGAATTTCTATGGTTTTGTACGAGTGAAATGGGCAGCTAACTATAACACCCCTGAAACCTATGGTTTTTTCTGTGAATTTCTAAGGTTTTTTAAATGCTAATTTCTAACTATAACGTCTCTGAAACCTATGTTTTTTTCAGTGAATTTCAAAGGTTTTTTAAATGCTAACTTTTAAGTGTGATAGTAGTTATATCTATTTTTTTGCACTGATTTTCTACAGTTTTTTAACTGTTTACTTATAAATATTTTATTCATTAAATAACATTATATATTTTTCTGAAAATTGCAAAAAAACATTTTTGAATTAAAACTGAAATATTGATTAATTTTCTTGTTTTCATTTTTTATTTTAGTATATTTATATCATTTTCTTTAAAAAAAAATCAAATTTTTTTCGCAGTCGCGCACACAAAGTGTTCACATCACGGTGGGTGCGCGCATTCTAGCCGCCATTTTAGAAAAGTCATGAAGGATCCGCATATGGTGTGCGACGGCTGCGTGTTTTTCAGTTACATCATATACATTTAATATCACGTGATATGCGCGATTGGTATGCGACCAGTCTGCGACTCCTGCTCCCGCGCATTCGCGACACATGGGCATTACGGTACGAGATGTTTGCGCGCTTGCGGGTTCCGCGTGACATCATATACGTGCTGGGGTGCGCTATGTTCCAAAATGATATGTATGTGTCTTTAATATACATATTAAGGCAAGAGATTATGTAAGATGTTCGTCAAAATAGTATATTGTACTTATAAGAAACTTATATTATTTCTAAATATATTTTCGCGAAGTCGGGTGCGTGCGTCGTGAGTGCAGAAAACCAGGTCAGCAGAGCTGCTGTAGAGCCAGAGAACCAGGTCAGCAGAGCTGCGCTAGAGCCTAAGAACTAGGTCAGCAGAGCTGCTTTAGAGTCAGAGAACCAGGTCAGCAGAGCTGCTGTAGAGCCAGAGAAACCAGGTCAGCAGAGCTGCTTTAGAGGGAGAGAACCAGGTCACCAGAGCTGCTTTAGAGCCAGAGAACCAGGCCAGCAGAGCTGCTTTAGAGCCAGGGAACCAGTTTAGCAGAGCTGCTTTAGAGCCAGATAACGAGGTCAGCAGAGCTACTCTAGAGCCAGAGAACCAAATCAGCAGAGCTGCTTTAGAGCCATAGAACCAGGTCAGCAAAGCTGCTTTAGAGCCAGAGAACCAGGTCAGTAGAGCTGCTCTAGAGCCTAAGAACCAGGTCAACAGAGCTGCTCTAGAGCCAGAGAACCAGGTCGGCAGAGCTGCTGCAGAGCCAGAGAAACCAGGTCAGTAGAGCTGCTTTAGAGGGAGAGAACCAGGTCAGCAGAGCTTCTATAGAGCCAGAGAACAATGTCAGCAGAACTGCTTCAGAGCCATAGAACTGGGTCAACGGAGCTGCTTTAGAGCCAGAGAACCAGGTCTGCAGAGCTGTTGTAGAGCCAGAGAACTAGATCAGCAGAGCAGCTCTGTAGCATAAGAACTAGGTCAGCAGAGCTGCTCTAGAGCCAAAGAACCAGGTCTGCAGACCTGCTGTAGAGCCAGAGAAACCAGGTCAGCAGAGCTGCTTTAGAGAGAGAGAACCAGGTCAGCAGAGCTGCTTTAGAGCCAGAGAACCAGGTCAGCAGAGCTGCTCTAGCTGACACTGACTGACTGACTGACACTGACTGACTGACACTGATTGACTGACACTGACTGACTGACACTGATTGACTGACACTGACTGACACTGATTGACTGACACTGACAGACTGACTGACACTGACTGACTGACATTGACTGACACTGACTGACTACTCTCTACTACTCTAGTACTGACTCTCTACTACTCTCTACTTCTCTCTCTCTACTACTCACTCTCTACTACTCACTCTCTACTACTCTCTACTACTCACTCTCTACTACTCTACTACTCTCTACTACTCACTCTC
The DNA here is from genome assembly GCF_964204655.1 of Triturus cristatus. NCBI lineage: Eukaryota > Metazoa > Chordata > Amphibia > Caudata > Salamandridae > Triturus > Triturus cristatus. Next base: position 520,429,147 of record NC_140588.1, read on the forward strand.
CACTACTAACTCTCAACTACTCACTCTCTACTAATCTACTACTCACTCTCTACTACTCACTCGCTACTACTCTCTACTACTCACTCTCTACTACTCACTCTCTACTACTCACGCTCTACTACTCTCTACTATTCACTCTCTACTACTCACTCTCCACTACTCACTCTACTACTTTCTACTACTCTCTACCACTCACTCTCTACTACTCTAATACTCACTCTCTACTACTCTCTACTACACACTCGCTACTACTCTCTACTACTCACTCTCTACTACACTCTCTACTACTCTCTCTCTCTACTACTCTCTACTACTACTCTCTACTATTCACTCTCTACTACTCACTCTCTACTATTCTCTACTACTCACTCTACTACTCTCTGCTGCTCTCTAGCACTCACTCTCTACTACTCTACTACTCTCTCTCTACTACTCACTCTCTACTACTCACTCTACTACTCTCTACTACTCACTCTCTACTACTCTCTCTCTACTACTCACTCTCTACTATTCACTCTCTACTACTCACTCTCTACTACTCGCTCTCTACTACTCACTCTCCACTACTCACTCTCTACTACTCGCTCTCTACTACTCTCTACTACTCACTCTCTACTACTCACTCTCTACTACTCTACTACTCTCTACTACTTGCTCTACTACTCACTCTCTACTATTCTCTACTACTCACTCTACTACTCTCTCCTACTCTCTACCACTCACTCTCTACTACTCTACTACTCACTCTCTACTACTCTCTCTCTACTACTCACACTCTACTACTCACTCTACTACTCTCTACTACTCACTCTGTACTACTCTCTACTACTCACTCTGTACTACTCACTCTCTACTACTCACTCTCTACTAATTTCTACTGCTCACTCTCCACTACTGATTCTCTACTACTCGCTCTCAACTACTCTCTATTACTCACTAATCATAATTTCTATGGCAAAATGAACCTCCTCATTGTGTTCCTTTTAAATTAAACTACTCACTCTCTACTACTCACTCGCTACTACTTTCTACTACTCACTCTCTACTACTCACTTTCTACTACTCTCTACTACTCTACTACTCTCTACTACTACTCTCTACTACTCACTCTCTACTACTCACTCTCTACTACTCTCTACTACTCTCTACCACTCACTCACTACTACTCTACTACTCACTCTCAACTACTCTCTACTACTCTCTCTCTACTTCTCTCTCTCTACTACTCCCTCTCTACTACTCACTCTACTACTCTCTACTACTCACTCTCTACTACTCACTCTCTACTACTCTACTACTCTCTACTACTCTCTACTACTCACTCTCTACTACTCTCTCTCAACTACTCACTCTACTACTCTCTCTACTAATCACTCTCTACTACTCTCTACTACTCACTCTACTACTCTCTACTACTCACTCTGTACTACTCTCTACTACTCACTCTGTACTACTCACTCTCTACTACTCACTCTCTGCTACTTTCTACTGCTCACTCTCCACTACTGATTCTCTACTACTCGCTCTCAACTACTCTCTATTACTCACTCTACTACTCACTCTCTACTACTCTACTACTCTCTCTACTTCTCACTCTCTACTACTCTCTCTACTACTCACTCTCTACTACTCACTCTACTACTCTCTACTACTCACTCTCTACTACTCACGCTTTAGTATTCTACTACTCTCTACTACTCTCTCTCTACTACTCACTCTCTACTACTCATTCTACTACTCTCTACTACTCACTCTCTACTACTCACTCTCTACTACTCTCTACTACTCACTCTCTACTACTCTCTCTACCACTCTCTACTACTCACTCTCTACTACTCTCTACTACTCACTCTCTACTACTCTCTCTCTACTACTCTCTACTACTCACTCTGCTACTCACTCTCTACTACTCTCTACTACTTACTCTCTACTACTCTCTACTACTCACTCTCTACTACTCTCTACTACTTTCTACTACTCACTCTACTATTCACTCTCTACTACTCTCTACTACTCACTCTCTAATACTCACTCTCTACTACTCACTCTCTACTACTCACTCTACTACTCTCTACTACTCACTCTCTGATACTTTCTCTACTACTCTCTACTACTCACTCTCTACTCTTTATTACTCGCTCTCTACTCTCTACCTCTCTACCTCCCTCTCTACTACTCTCTACATCTCTACCTCTACCTCTCTACCTCTACACCTCTACCTATACACCTCTACCTCTCTACCTCTCTGTACAGGCACACATATGCACATATATATATGCATATATATGCATATGCATTTATATATATGTATGTGTATATATATACATATATAAACATATAAATATAATCTGCATATCTATATAAATATAAATTCATGCAAACATATACATATATGCATACATATGCATGGTATGTACATGAAAGTTTGAAAAACTCTAATACAAGCAAAGCTAAAAAGCCACCTAATTACAAACAGAATTGCTTTAACTTAAACGAGGGCGAGACCTATTGCATTTTCAATGCTTGTTTACTTTGATTCCATCAAGAAGGCATTCAGATGTGTAACACATTTTCCATAAATTCTGAATGGTAGCACTCTAGTTGCTCATTAGATCACTGTAGTAAAGCTACTGCTCACCAGGGAAGTCTGCTGCTGGTATTGAAAGTGCATGTTTCAGTCTGCATGTCAGATTTTTTTAATGAAATAGAAGAGGATTTGAGAAGTCACTCAAAATGTGCCCTAATTTTTCTTTTTTCCTCACTAATCATAATTTCTATGGCAAAATGAACCTCCTCATTGTGTTCCTTTTAAATTAAACTACTCACTCTCTACTACTCACTCGCTACTACTTTCTACTACTCACTCTCTACTACTCACTTTCTACTACTCTCTACTACTCTACTACTCTCTACTACTACTCTCTACTACTCACTCTCTACTACTCACTCTCTACTACTCTCTACTACTCTCTACCACTCACTCACTACTACTCTACTACTCACTCTCTACTACTCTCTACTACTCTCTCTCTACTTCTCTCTCTCTACTACTCCCTCTCTACTACTCACTCTACTACTCTCTACTACTCACTCTCTACTACTCACTCTCTACTACTCTACTACTCTCTACTACTCACTCTCTACTACTCTCTCTCTCAACTACTCACTCTACTACTCTCTCTACTAATCACTCTCTACTACTCTCTACTACTCACTCTACTACTCTCTACCACTCACTCTCTACTACTCTCTCTACTACTCACTCTCTACTACTCTACTACTCTCTACTACTCTCTCTACTACTCACTCTCTACTACTCACTCTCTACTACTCTCTCTCTACTACACACTCTCTACTACTTGCTCTCTACTACTCACTCTACTACTCACTCTACTACTCACTCTCTACTACTCCCTACTACTCACTCTACTACTCACTCTCTACTACTCTCTACCTCTCTACCTCTACCTCTCTACCTCTACCTCTCTACCTCTACGTCTCTACCTCCACACCTCTACCTCTCTACCTCTCTCTACCTCTCTCTACACGCACACATATGCACATCTCAACTACTCACTCTACTACTCTCTACTACTCACTCTCTACTACTCACTCTCTACTACTCTACTACTCTCTACTACTCTCTACTACTCACTCTCTACTACTCACTCTCAACTACTCACTCTACTACTCTCTCTACTACTCACTCTCTACTACTCTCTACTACTCACTCTACTACTCTCTACCACTCACTCTCTACTACTCCCTCTCTCTACTACTCACTCTCTACTACTCACTCTACTACTCTCTCTCCTACTCACTCTCTACTACTCTCTACTACTCACTCTCTACTACCCACTCTCTATGACTCTCTACTACTCTCTCTACTACACACTCTCTACTACTTGCTCTCTACTACTCACTCTACTACTCACTCTACTACTCACTCTACTACTCACTCTCTACTACTCCCTACTACTCACTCTACTACTCACTCTCTACTACTCTCTACTACTCACTCTCTACTACTCCACTACTCTCTACTAATCACTCTCTACTACTCACTCTGTACTACTCTCTACTACTCACTCTCTACTACTCACTCTCTACAACTCTCTCTACTACTCACTCTCTACTACTCACTCTCTACTACTCACTCTCTACTACTCTCTCTCTACTACTCTCTACAAATCTATACTACTCACTCTCTACTACTCTCTACTACTCACTCTCTACTACTCTCTCTACAACTCTCTACTACTCACTCTACTACTCATTCTCTACTACTCATTCTCTACTACTTTCTCTCTGCTACTCAGTCTCCACTACTCACTCTCTACTACTCTCTACTACTTACTCTCTACTACTCACTCTCTACTACTCTCTACTACTCACTCTCTACTACTCTCTACTACTCCCTCTTCTCCTCACTCTCTACTACTCTCTACTACTCTCTACTTCTCACTCTCTACTACTCTCTACTACTCACTCTCTACTACTCACTCTACTACTCTCTCCTACTTACTCTCTGCTACTGTCTCTACTACTCTCTACTACTCTCTTTCTACTCTCTGCTCTCTATTACTCATCCTCTACTCTCTACCTCTCTACCTTTCTCTACCTCTTTCTCTACTACTCTCTACCTCTCTACCTCTCTACCTCTACCTCTCTACCTCTACCTCTCTACCTCTACATCTCTACCTCTACACCTCTACCTCTCTACCTCTCTCTACCTCTCTCTACACGCACACATATGCACATATACGCATATGCATTTATATATATATGTATGTGTATATATATATATATATATATATACATACATATATAAACATATATATAATCTGCATATCTATATAAATACAAATATAAATGCATGCATACATATACATATATGCATATTATGTACATGAAATTTTGAAAAACACTAATAAAAGCAAAGCTAAAAAGCCACCTAATTACAAACAGAATTGCTGTAACTTAAACGAGGGCGAGACCTATTGCATTTTCAATGCTTGTTTACTTTGGTTCCATCAAGAAGGCATTCAGATGTGACACATTTGCCATAAATGCTGAATGGTAGCTCTCTAGTTCCTCATTAGATCACTGTAGTAAAGCTACTGCTTACCAGGGAAGTCTGCTGCTGGTATTCAAAGTGCATGTTTCAGTCTGCATGTCAGAACTTTTTAATGAAATAGAAGAGGATTTGAGAAGTCAAAATGTGCCCTAATTTTTCTTTCTGCAGCGCTAATCATAATTTCTATGGCAAAATGAACCCCCTCATTTTGTTCCTTTGCAAATTAAATGTTTTAAGTGTTACCACTTTATTCCAATCAAGATGGCTTCAGGTGTACCATACTTTTGTCATAAGTAAGACTGTTAGCGCTCTAGTTGTTCTTTAAAACACTCTGGGATTTCTGTCATTGGGCTATACTTGGGCTATATCTCGGTGATATTTGTGCTACATTTGGGCTCTGTTGTCTCAGGTGGCCATCTTGGGAGACTTGTTATGAAGTTTCCTAATTTCCTCATTTACTACAGTCTCCTCAGTAGGCATACTGTCAGTTTTTTACTTTAATTCAATGAAGAAGGCATTCAGATGTGTCACACATTTGCCATAAATTCAGAATGTTAGCACTCTAGTTGCTCATTAGATCACTGTAGTAAAGCTACTGCTCACCAGGGAAGTCTGCTGCTGGTATTGAAAGTGCATGTTTCAGTCTGCATGTCAGAATTCTTTAATGAAATAGAAGAGGATTTGAGAAGTCACTCAAAATGTGCCCTAATTTGTCTTTCTGCAGCACTAATCATACATTCTATGGCAAAATGAACCCTCTCATTTTGTTACTTTTTAAATTACATTTTTTAAGAGTTACCGCTTTATTCCAATCAAGATGGCTTCAGGTGTGCCATTAGTTTATCATAAGTAGGAGTGGTAGCGCTCTAGTTGTTCTTTGGAACACTCTGGGAAGCTGCAGTAGAACACAAAGGAATCAACTGACAGTCTCTGCCCTTGTTGGATGTACATGTTTTACTGAGAATGTCAGACTTCATTCTCACATGACTGAGAAAGATAATGTGAATTTACAGAAAATATGCTCCCAGTTTAGCTTATAGATCACCTTCCAAACCTCTGTGGGAAAAGCATGTGAAAATAGTTTTCTCTCAAACATGATTCATGATATCCCAGCAGAAGGCTTTTTCACATGGTAAAATCACCTTAGAACATACCACAATTCCTAAAATGAGTATGGTACCATCAACAAATGATTTATAATGTAACTAAAGTCTTAAAACCTTCTATTAACTGCAATGCTTTTTAATGAGGTGCTATCATGTATATTGGTCCCAAGATGGCTGCCAACACTTCTTGGATGAAGTGCTGACAGCCAATCAGATCTCACAATGAGATGTGTGGTTAGGCTCCGCCCAGATATATATGTGATTTTACTTTAGATTTTCTCAGGAACTACTGAACGGATTTACACCATATATGCAAAAGGCACATGCCTGACCTGAGGACTACCTCTTTGCCAAATTTCAAGTAATTCTGTTCAGCCGTTCGGGCTGTACCTTCGACTAAAGGTCCTATGGGAAAATGCATGGGGAAAACGCGTTTTGGGACCCCCTTTTTTCTCAGCCCCCGCTTGACGAATCACCCCGAGACTTTCAGGGTAGGAGCTGAGCGGAGCGCCCCATTAGTTTTGAAAATTTCACGAAGATAAGTCAACCGGCGCCAAAGTTATTCAAAATAGAATTTCAGATTTCCTATGAGAACTCGGTCCTAACTATAACTATCTACTGGCGACCACCAGTAGATAATATATATATATATATATATATATATACACACATACCTAAATATATATATATACATATATATACATATGTGTACATTTGTGTGTGTGTATATATATATATATATATATATATATATTGAGAGAGAGAGAGATATATAGATACATTTATAGATATACAGATATTTATATATAGATATACATACACATACAGAAAAATCCAAAGATTAAAGTGACGTTATAGTTAGGAAATGAAATGTAAAGAAAAGTAGACGTTCACTGATAAACTAAAGGTTACTGGGACATTATAGATGGGTTCAGATGATACTTGAACAAAACAAGTGGAATTCAGCAGTTATAGTTAGCTGAGCTAACTATAACTAAGCCTCCATAATGCACTATTTATGACCTCACATATTACATCTCCCAAGACATGGTCAGTGACATTGTCTAATTATAACTTCTCTGCAACCTTTTGGTTTTTCAGGGAATTTCTAGGGTGTTTTGAAAGTTAATTAAGATGTCCATCTCAATGCACAGTGGGGGGGTTGAAAGTGGGGCCTGCCCTGCGTTTGTGCTGTCCCCACCGAAGCTTGCTGCTCCTGCCCCACCTCCTCCTTGCCATCCATTGTCTAAGTTGATTCCCCTGCTCCCTCATTACAACCCTGTGTGGTCATTGGTCTACTACTGCCCTTCCCACCTGCCCTGAATAATTAGCTTGCTGCCAAATCCACCCTTTCCTTACCCTCTAATGCCTGAGTCCATGCACCAGCCCCCTCCCACCTGCCCTGCACGGTACAATGTGCTGCCACTGCCCTCCATTTAGCTTGATGTTCCTGCCCACTCCTCCTGCCCTCCTTTGCCCAATTCTATGCCCCATCATTGCCCTTCTGATTACCCTCTGTGCTTAGCTTGCTGCCCCTACCCTCCTTTCCCCTACCCTCTGATATCTGTGTGCATGCCTCTGCCCCCTCTTTTTTACCCACCATGTTCCATAGATCTGTCACTGGCCCTCTTATCTATGCTGAGTGATCTGTTGAACTGTCACTGTCCCTCCCACCTGTTGAGCATGGTCTGGTGGCTGCCACCTGTCACCCTGCCTGCCTGAGTTCCATGTCCCTATCCCATCCCTCCAGTCTTTCATGGTTCATTTTGCTGCCACTCCCTTCTGCCCTCCATGCTCGGTTGTGCTGCAACCGCTCCTCTTACCTACGTGGACTTTTGTGAATCCCCTCCCCTACACTTTCTTGTCTGTGTCCAGTCCCTATCTCTCCCTTCTGTCCTCCATGGTTCTTTGCACATGCCCCTGCCCCCACCCTCTTGCCCACGGTTAGAACTGGGGGTCTCTAGTTGGCTGAGACAGTTACCTTAGTCCAAATAGGGACCCTTGCTTCTAGTCAGGGAAATGAGGGACACCCTCTTTGATAACCCCTGCTCACCCTCTGGTAGCTTGGCTTGGCTTCGAGGCAATGTGTAAAGTATTTGCAACCACACTCCCAGTGACACAGTGATAACACCACAAATGAACACCACACTGATATATGAAAATAGCGGTATCTTTATCAAGAAGAAAAATACGGTAAGACCAAACGATAAAGATCCAACATATGGTTATCCATAATATTTCACTTTGCCGATTATTAGGCCAACAAATACTTGTAGGTTCTTGCTGTATTAATGAGCATTTCACGATGTTCAAATGCAGTCCTAATGCAATGCCATGCAGTTCGTATTATCAGACTAATGCTGTTAGTAATGCTAGAATAATGCAATCCTCAATGCAAGTAATGAGGCAGTTCGTAATGCAAGAATAATGCAATCCTCAATGCACCTAAAAAGGCAGTTCGTAATGCAAGAATAATTAAGTCCTCAATGCAAGTAATCAGGCAGTTCGTAATGCAAGTAGAACGCACTCCTTAATGCAAGTAATAAGGCAGTTTGTAATGCGAGAATATTTCAATCCTCAATGCACGTAATCAGGCAGTTCATAATGCAAGAATAATGCAATCCTCAATGCAAGTAATCAGGCAATTGGTAATGCAAGGATAACACACTCCTTAATGCAAGTGATAAGGCAGTTCGTAATGCGAGAATATTTCAATCCTCAATGCACGTAATCAGGCAGTTCGTAATGCAGGAATAATACAATCCCTAATGCAATCAATAAGGCAGTTCATAATGCAGGAATAATACCAAGCCAATCGATGCAATAAGAGCAGGCACCACTAAGCCCGAACCACAGACAACAGTCCTGAACTTCCGAGGGTGGCCCCAGTACTGCTGGGCAGGTCCGGGCAGCTTGAGGACTCAGCGCGTCTACCGCGATGCAGCGGGAGAGAGATGGGAACACAATGATACTCCTCCTGCGCCTCCCCAGGCCACACACGCTTGCGGCTCCTGACCTGAGTCTAAGCCTTACCTGGGCAATGTGCTGCTTCGCTCTCTCTCTCTTCCCGCTCGTCGGACGTCCTCATGGGCACTCCAAATGACGATGCAGCTCCAATGCAAGGCGATGCTGTAGCCGGACAGGTTACGGCACTGCCTTCTCCGTTGCTAACGATCTTGGGCAGATTCCTCTTTCGAACAATGATCACGATTACCTCATGACTTCTTAAGCTTTACAAATTCTTCAGCACGCTGCAGCTTGGGCTGGCGGCGGCGATCTTGATCCGCAGCCTCATTTACGATGACGGCTCGGGCCACAAACAGCTACACAGCAGCATGGATGATCCAAGCTGCGGGGGCACTGCAGTCAAGGGGCACTTTCCAATCAGCACCACGGACCCCACGGCAGTCTCAGGCTGGACATGCACACGCACATAGCATCGCTAAGACTCGGTTGGGTTTCGGGCCACACAGTCCGGGGGCAATGCTTACGAAGGTCTCAGGCTGCAAAAACCACACGCACACAGCGCCGCTGAGACACACTTGGAAATTTTGATGTTCCTGAGTTTCCAGAAAATGGAGCCAGCTCTCCTTGGGCCCTAGGAGACAAGTTACTTCGGGACACATCAAAGAGCAAAGTCCTTTCAAGCAGGGGGACACAGCACACAGCAAAGTTGCTTAGCCTCTCCTTAGTTAAATCAGCAAACTGCAGGCCAGCCCCAGAACACACAGCAAGGGTCAGTCCTTCTCTTCAGTCTCTTCAGCTGTTCTTCCTAGGCAGAGGTTCCTCTTGACCACAAAGTCATTTCAATCCTTTTCAGTCTTGATCAGTCCAATGTTCAGGGGCTTCAGCGCTCATAGTTATACCCCTAAATGTTTTTAAAGTCTTTGTGTTCAGGGGGCACTGACCCCTGTCCAAACCAGTTCTGGGTGTCTTCTTGCCAGCGGCACCTTCTTCCTTTGATAGTGGGGGTCTGGTTCATCAATCACTCAGCAGGATGTGGAGCCATTCTTTTATGGCAGCAGCCCAGGCCTCTTCACCTCCAGGGGGCTTCTCCTCCCCACCACACTCCAGATACAGGTCAGCCTCTTGCTGTCTCACCTACTCCTCCCCTGGGTCAAGACATTTCCCAGATCCTATTACATTCAAATTCAGACAGTCAATCCACAACCAGGCAGAGAGACACAGAATTGTTAGAACAAAAAAAACAGCCACTTCTAAAAGCGTGGTTTCGAAACACACAATTCAAAAACCACTTTCACAAAAAGATGTGTTATTAAATTGTGAGTTCAGGCACACTAAACTTTACCTCTCCATCTTACGCCTATGGGAAGATAGGCTGGAAACATATTACACAGCCTTCCCCTTTCTGTCCTATGGTCAAGATGGCCTTGCAACAGTGAAAAAACAAAATGGAGAGTATTTGACTGTTAGGACATGGTACACCTCAGTACATGTCCTACCTTTCACAGACACTGCACCCTGCCCAAGGGGGGGTACCTTGGGCCTACCATAGAGGTGTCTGATGTGCATGGAAAGGGGTGGGTAAGGCCTGGCAAGTGGGTGCACTTGTCAGGACAACATGGCAGTTAGCAAACTGCGCAAAGGTACTGCAGTGGCAGGCCTGAGTTCTCTATGTAGGGCTACTTGTGTGGGTGGGGCAATTATTGCTGCAGGCCCACTAGTAGCATTTGCATTACCAGCCCTGGCACACATAGTGCACTTTACTAGGGACTTTACTAGTAAGGCAAACATACCAATTATGGACAACCAATTACCATAACATTTTATACAGGGAGCACTTGCACTTTGACACTGATCAGCAGTGGCAAAGTGCCCAAAGCATCTAAGCTAGAAAAATGCAATCCATCACAGCATCAAAATAGAGGAGGTAGAGGCAAAAAGTCAGGGGTAACCACGCCAAGAAATGCCATGTCTAACACGTGTCCCCTCCAGCTGAAAGGTTGGGAGAACTACCCACCATCATGGGAGTTCTCATCACTAAGGTTGAAAAATCTGGACAGACCATCAGCATTGGGGCGTTCTGTGCCAGGTCGGTGTTCCACCTTGAAGTCCATTCCCTGTAGGGAGATGGACCACCTCAACAGCTTTGGGTTCTCTCCCCTCATCTGCATCAACCATCTGAGGGACCTGTGGTCGGTCTGAACCCGGAAGTGAGTCCCAAACAGGTAGGGCCTCAGCTTCTTCAGCGCCCAGACCACAGCAAAAGCTTCCCTTTCAATTGCACTCTACCTCTGTTCCCTGGGAAGTACCTTCCTGCTAATGAAAGCTACGGGTTGGCCCAAGCCCTCATCATTCAGTTGTGAGAATACTGCTCCCACACCATGCTCTGAAGCATCTGTCTGCACCACAAATTCTTTAGAGAAATCAGGCACCTTGAGCACGGGCGCCGTGCACATGGCAGTTTTCAGGGCATCAAAAGCGGTCTGGCAGGCATCAGTCCAGATCATCTTCTTGGGCTGTTTCTTTGAAGTGAGTTCTGTCAAGGGGGCAACAAGGGTGCCATACCCCTTCACAAACCGTCGGTAATACCCAGTGAGTCCTAAAAAGGCCCTCAGTTCTGTTTGGCTCTTGGGAGGTTCCGAAGCCAGAATAGTATCAATTTTTGCCTGAAGGGGCGCCACCTGGCCGCTCCCTACCTGATGACCTAAGTACACCACAGAACCCTGTCCTATTTGGCACTTACTTGCCTTGATAGTTAGGCCTGCCCTCTGCAAGGCCTTCAACACTTCACAGAGGTGTTGCAAATGTTCCTCCCAACTGGAGCTGAACACTGCAATGTCATCCAGGTAGGCGGCGCTGAATTCCTCAAGCCCACACATCACCTGGTTAACCAGTCTCTGGAAGGTGGCAGGGGCGTTCTTCAACCAAAGGGCATAACCCTGAACTTGCAGTGCCCTTCTGGCATTGAGAAGGCGGACCTCTCCTTTGCTCCCTTGGTCAAGGCAATCTGAAAGTATTCAGATGTCAAGTCAAATGTGCTGAGGTACCAGGCAGCTCCCAACCGATCCATGACCTTATAATCTCTGGGGATGGGGTGAGCGTCAGTCTTGGTGACTGCATTGAGCCCACGGGAATCCACACAGAACCAGAGTTCTGGGGTGGCACCAGGCGCAGCAGCTTTTGGCAGCAGTACCACTGGGCTAGCCCAGGGGCTGCTAGATGGCTCAATCACCCCTAGCGCCAGCATCTTGGAAACCTCCTTCTTGATGCTGGCCCTGACCTTATCAGCTACTCTGTAAAAATGTTGTTTTACTGGCAGGCTGTCTCCAGTGTCCACATCATGGACGCACCAATGGGTGACTCCGGGGGTCAGGGAGAACAGGGAGGCGAACTGACCCGATACTTGGCGACAGTCCCTCTGCTGCTCCGGGGTCAGGGTAGGCAAGAGGTTCACCCCATCCACTGACACATCCTTCTCCTTGGCTGACAGGAGGTCAGGAAGAGGTTCACTCTCCTCTTCCTCCCCATCATCTGTAGCCAAGAGCATGGTCACATCAGACCTCTCAAAGTGTGGTTTGAGGCGGTTCACATGGGGACCCTCAAAGGGTTCCTAGGGGACCGTAAGTCAACCAGGTAGGTAACTTCACACTTGTGCTCCACCACCTCATAAGGCCCAGTCCACTTGTCCTGGAGCACGCAAGGCTCCACTGGCATCACCCACACTTTTTGCCCGGGTTGAAACTTGACCAGAGTAGTATTCTGGACGTATCACCATTTCGTTTCTTCCTGACTGACTTCTAGATTCACCTGAGCGAATTGCCTGAAACGCCTAGTTTGGTTCCTGAAGGCCAGCATGCAGCTATATACATTCTGGGTGGGTTTAATAGGAGCCTTCTCCCATCTCTCCTTCACCAAACTCAAGGGTCCTCTTACAGGGTGACCATAGAGTAGCTCAAAGGGACTGAACCCTAAGCACTTCTGTGGCACCTCTCTGTAAGCAAACAGCAGGAATGGTAAGAGGATGTCCCACGTATGCCTGATGGGTTCCTCAAGTCCCATAACCATGCCCTTCAGTGTTCGGTTAAATCTCTCAACCACACAGTTACCCTGGGGGTGGTAAGGCATGGTGAACTTATAGGTTACACCGCACTCCTTCCACAGAGGCTTCATATACCTAGATATGAAATTAATACCCCGGCGGACACCACCTCTCTGGGGAACCCCACGTGGGAGAAAATCCCCATCAGTGCACGGCCCACCACAGGGGCAGTCACCGTCCAGAGGGGGATAGCTTCCGAGTACCGGGTGGCATGGTTCACCAAGACCAGGATGAACCTGTTAACCATGGCTGTCTTGGGATCAAGAGGCCCCACCCACAATGTCAATGCCCACCCTTTCAAAGGGGGTGCTGACTACAAGGATAGGTTGGAGGGAAGCCTTGCGTTTCATCCCACTCTTACTACTTGCTTGGCAAGTATGAAAGGTCCTGCAATGAGTATCAGAACTCTTGTGCAGTTGTGGCCAGTGGAAGTGGGTGACAAGCCTCCCAAAGGTCTTGTCCTGCCCCAAATGTTATGCTAAAGGCACATCATGAGCAAGCCCTAGTAGAAAGGCTCTGAAGCGCTGGGGTACTACCAGCACATGGGGTGACCCAGGCTCTGGAACCTTAGGCTCGCTGTATAGGAGTTAATTCTCCCAGTAAATCACATGTGTCATGGACTGATCACCTGCTGCCTGGTTTGCTGCCTGTTGCCGCAAACCTACAAGAGAAGGGCACTTTTTCTGCTCCTCACAGAATACCTCGCTGGAGGGTCCTCCATCCTGCTGCCTTTCGGTCAGCTCAGGTAGGTACCCCAGTTCAGCTACTTGCTCCCTTGTGGACTCCAGGGCATCCCTCCTCCTGGACCATGGGAACTTTGGGTATGCGGTTTCCCGTGCCCCCTGCCTCTTCTCTTTAAGGCAGGCACCTGGGCCACTGTTTCAAGCTTCAGGTCCTCTTGAACCCCTTTACTGGCTGCCATAGACCAAGTGGTCACACAAGCCCTCTCAGGCAGACCCAACATCTCCAAATGCGCCTGGCGCTCCACCTCCTTCCAGGGGGAACTCTCCAGGTCATTCCCCAGCAGACAATCTACAGGCATGGACGGACTATCAATGACCTTCAAGGAACCTGAGACCCCCCTTCTCAAAGGGAAGTAGCGCCACCTTGAAGAGGCGCACGGAGTTGTCTGCTGCAACTACAGGATGAAGTATATTGGAAATGATCTGCTCCTCAGACACCTGACAGAGGTCAAACTGGCTCCTGTGTCTCTCAGAGCCTCCACCCTCCTTCCATTGATGGTCACCCACTGCCTGTACTTCTTAGTATTCTCAGGCAGAGAGCCTTTCTGGACCATCTCTCAATCTCCTAATGAGACCAGGGTCATAACTGCCTGCTTCTCCCCAGCCAAGGATTCAATTCCTTCCCCAGCGCTACACTCACTAAACCCAGTGTTGGAGCACCAGTGGGTGCAGGTGGTTTATTGGGTCATTTTGGAGCAAGGTGACCCACTTCTTTACAGAAATAACAAGTAGGAGGACCTATGTGGTCCCGCTTGCTCATAGAGGGCCAGGTCCTATTACCCTTGGTGACTGGGACCCTTTCACCTGGGAACTACTTTGGGGCCTTTTAGAGAACTCCTCGTGGTTATACTTGTCCTCCCCCACCCTCTGTGGGGGACCCTGTACACCTTTGGTAGTGGTACCTCCAATTCATTAGTGGACCATGGTGCTGGTCCAGCAGTCTGCCTCCTCAGCAAGCTTACCGGTATCAGTCAGCTTACTGTCTAAAATATGCTGGCGCAGCTCTGGAACACACAGACTACTCAAGTGCTCCAAATTAATTAAATTGCATAAGCCGTTAAAATCAGTTACCTTGCTGCCCGTCATCCAACTATCCAGGGCATGCATGTACGCATTCACACACTGGATTCCAGTTTCTTGAAGTTCCTGAACTTCTGCCTGTATTGTTCAGGAGTGAGCCCATACCTGAGGCAAAAAGCCTCCTTCATGTTGGCGTAGGTCAGGGTTCCCGCCCTCTCTAAAGGTGGTAAAACATCCCTCCCAGAAGCCTCAAAGTGTTTCCATATGCCCGCCCCCCCCAATGCTTTTCAGGCACCTCATTCATGCTCAGTGCAATCTCATATGCTGTGAACCATGCATAAATATCATCACCCCTTTGGTAATCTTGCACTAAGTCTTTGGGAATGTACACCTTACCCACTGGCACTGATTGTGTGCTGCCACCATTCGAACTGGACTCCACCTGTTTAGCCTTAATGTCCAGTTCCCTCATGCTTAACTCAAGCCTTTAACATTGGAGTGTCCTTTAATGGCCAACTAGGGTGTGCTATAAAGCTATATTGGTCTCAAGATGGCTGCTAGCACTTCCTGGCCAAACAGATCTCACCATGAGATCTGTGCCTAGGCTCCACCGAGATATACACATTTGTTTTTCCTTTACTATATAGAACACTACTCAACACATTTGCACCAAATAACAAAAAAAAATTCCTTTCTGGACCAAAAGATACAATTTTGCCAAATTTGGTGTAATGCCATGCAGCTGTTCAAATCTCTATGGAAATTCACATAGGACTTCTTTTACACCCTCCGTCATTTTTCTTGGCCTTCACTTCACAGATCACCCCAAAACTTTCCATGCACAACAAGAACCAACTTGACACTTTTTTGGGTAACTTTTGTGAAGATTCTTCAAACGACAGCAAAGATATAGACAAGTCAAAAAATGCTTTTCCTATGGAAACATGGTAGTAACTATACCTACTGGCAATTACCAGTAGATGATTGATATATATATATATATATATATATATATATATATATATATATATATATATATATATATATATATTATCTACTGGCGGTCGCCAGTAGATAGTTATAGTTAGGACCGTGTTTCCATAGGAAATCCGCAACATTCTCTTTGGCGCCTGTTAAAAGGCGCCAAAGGCCCGGACAACCAAAGTCTTTTTCCAGGCATAGACTCCACGGTAAGGTCAATCACAATCACCTTTGTTCACCCTGAAGTCAGTCAGCCCATTGGACTCCGGCAATTTAACAAGCCTGGAATTCTCCAAACCAGGGCATGAAAAAATTCTAAAGTCGCCACAAATTCATCCAAAGGCTACCAAATTTGCTCCTGGAATGTGTTCGGCCTTGGGACGAAACTAGAAGATCCTGACTTTGTGGAGTTTATTCTACAATACAAAATACTCCTCTTCCAGGAAACCTGGTTAATAAAATCTACTACCCTAGTAGGATACAAGGAATTCCAGAATCTGGCCTCAAAGGGGACTAATCGAGGGAGAGCAAAAGGGGGCCTTTCCACCTTTATTTCAACTGAGATTTCCAGATCCGCCGTGTTCATAGATCTTGATTCCCCCTGGCTGTTATGCGTCAAACTTGACACTCCTCCTTTCAATAGCTTATTGATCATAAACATTTACATTCACCCTGCATCGAAACAAAAACGGGCAAGCATCGACCATCTATTAGCTTCACTTGCCACCTTAAAACTTGCTTACCCTGATGCTAATATCATCTTGTCAGGTGATTTTAACATGTCTTTATTGCAAGAAACAAATGCCACTAGGCGGCATACTCTAGCTAAATCTCGACATGACACCCTCGGCAAACAATGCGCAGTATGAGTATGCTTAACGGGCACGGTCCATCTGACATCCCAGCGGCATACACAAGGGTCACTCAAAAGTCAGCTTCAATCATCGACTACTCCTTCATAAACCACAATCTTGTTTCTCAGATAAAAAAAATTCAAATTTTGGACAGAGCAGAGAGTGACCATCAACCGCAATCCTTCACACTTCTAAGTAACAACTTTAATCCAACTCTCACTAACGCAAAGTCTCAAGAACTCCAATGCTACAACCTCAAACGCCTCATCTGGAAAAAGGACAATATCAGTGACTTCATGGCTACATGCATGAGCATCTTGGAGAAACACAATCTCGAACCATCCAGTATCCGGGCCTGGGAGACATTTACCACTGAACTAAATCAAAATTGGTCCAAATTGGCTATTGGCAAAAAAACAGGTAAATCGTTGGGGGCAGCATGGTTCACCAAAAGCCTGAGAATCCAAAAACAACAACTGAACAAAAACCTACGAAAATTAAGAACACAGGGCTCACCTCCGACTAAAGATCAACTGCTTTCAATCTCTAACTCTAAAAAAGATCTTAAAAAAGATATTAAGGCGGCCAAGAAAGCATTTCAGGAAAATCTTTGGGCGAAACTCCACTACTCTTGCAAACAAAGAGACTCCAAGCTTTTTTGGGAAAACATCAACCAGCTAATTAATGGCAGGCATCGCCATCACAATTCGGACATCATGGAGGATACATGGAGAGCCCACATTGAATCACTATACAATGAAATCTTCGGCCCAGGCTCCACTGACAGCGGCTCCCAATTCAGCAACAGAGTCACCACAAGAGACTCAATGAAAAATAACTTCCCCTCTGATTCCGATTTTCCTTCGCGGATCCCTAAAGAACAAGTTCTGAAAATAATAAAAAAACTTAGATCTGAGGGTGCCCCTGGGCCCAATGGCCTACCGAATGCCTTGTTTCGGCACAATCCATCATTCTGGGCAGATCATTTGTCCCCCCTCTTTTCGGACATTCTAACCTCTAATATGATCCCTGAATCCTGGAGGGGAAGCATTTTGAGCCCAATATACAAATCGGGTTCTCGTTCCGATCCTGCAAACTACAGACTGATTGCGCTAATTGATGTGGAGGCAAAAATTTACGCATCAAATCTGCTGGTAGATCTAGAGGACTGGGTGGCGAGAACAAGCCTTATTCCTGCAACACAAACTGGTTTCAGGGCCGGGATGGGCACCTTGACAAACATTTCCGCAGTAATCCTCATGGCCAATCAAGCCCTTAGCACCTCAAGGCCACTCTACGCTTGTTTCATCGACCTCAAAGCGGCCTTTGACAAGGTCTCAAGAGTTAGGCTATGGACAAAAATGCGTAACTGGGGCGTCCCAGCAAAGTTGCTGGAGGCCATAATCAACCTGTACTCCGAAACGTGGGTCCAGATTAGGATAGGAGACGGACTCAGCATCACCAAGAAAATTCACACACTCAACGGGCTAAAACAAGGGTGCGTGTTGGCACCATGCCTTTTTAACATCTATACCGCTGATCTGGACGAGCATCTTCGGTCAATCCAATGTGATCCTCCAAAACTTGGTACAACACCTATATCCAGCCTCCAATATGCGGATGACATCGTGTTACTGGCGCAAACACCAATTGGTCTGCAACGATTAATTATTGAACTCGGAGCCTATACCACCTCGGTCCATCAGACCATCAACCATAAAAAAACTAAGGTGATGAGCTTTAATAAACATCATAATGCTAACCGCAAATTTACCTGGATTTTGGACAAACGACCTCTGACCGAGGTAGATTCATACAAATATCTCGGCTTCCAAATCGATCGCAGACTCACTTTTAAGACCCACATGTCTCAAGGTCATATGAAATCCAAACAGCTGCAGTTCGCTTTCAAAACCTTAAAAAACAAACTTGCAGGGGGCTCCACTGGGCACCTATTAAAGGTTATAGCAGCAAAATTCCTGCCCTCCATCTCATATGGCACAGAAATCTTGAATGGCAAGGACGCCATAGGCTTGAATTTGGAACAGTCAATCCTCTTTAAGAAGCTGTTCGCAATTCCCCGACACATCCCGCAAGCTCAAATTCACCTCGAGTATGGTTTAAAAAATCAGATCCTTAACAAACAAGGCACCCTAGTCAAGTATTACTGGAGGATGCGCGATGCGGAGGAAAACACACTCGCACATTACTGTTGGGCGGAAATTGAAAAGCAAGCAAGCTTTACAAATTCAATTTTCAAAGTTCTGAAGGCTTCCCTCTCAGCTCTGAAGTTGGAGGAGGCATGGCTTACAGCCCCCACCTACTCCTGCTTCAAATTATTGGTCAATAAAGCCACAAAACGGCATTCCATATCACTAGATAAAATTGCCTTAGCAAAAAACAAACATGTCTGGGCCGTGATTCAGTCATATCAGAGGCTGCAACCCCAACCCTACTTGCAGGATCATTTCTCCGCCGAGAAAAAACATTTTCTCACTTTACTAAGACTAGGGTCATATCCCGCAAAGGACCTGACCCCAAAATGGAAACAAGCATGGCAATCAACGGAATGTCGCCTGTGTGGAGCTTGGGATGAGTCGTTACTGCATCTACTATGCATCTGCCCTGCTCTGGCAGATAAGCGCAAAAAGGACCTCCGGGAGATCTTTAGGCTGGAACAAATAAGAACTTGTAGAGCAGCAGTGATTCAATGTCTTACGGGCTCATCCATTCCACTGTCCTGCAGAGTCATACATTTTCTAAAAAATGCAGCAAAAGACTTGGCCAACACAGAATCCGCCAATTAACTTACGCTGTATTAGACTACCTGGTTTTAAAATCATTCGAAATTTTTGCTCAAATGTTAATATTTTTTACTTTTTATATCACCAATTACAATGTACATTCTTGAATGTTTTATTTATGGTGGTATTCTCCACCCTTTTAAGGTTTTTATGAAATCAAATAAAAGTATATTTCTTCTATTTGGAATAACTTTGGCACCGGTTGACGAATCCTCGCGAAATTTTCAAAATAGGTGGGGCGCTCCGCTCCGCTCCTACCCTGAAAGTCTCGGGCGGATTCGTCAAGCGGGGGCTGAGAACATTTTTTTCATAGGGACCTTTAGTCCAAGCTACAGCCCGAACGGCTGAACAGAATTACTTGAAATTTGGCAGAGAGGTAGTCCTCAGGTCAGGGAAGTGCCTTTTGCAGGTCTGGTGTCAATCTGTTCAGTAGTTCCTGAGAAAATCAAAATATATATATATATATATATCCTTCAAAAGCCGTTCTGCATTGAGGACGCACTCTCACAGTTGGTGAATAACAAATTATTTTATTGGAAGGAAACTGGCATCCTAGTCCGATTCTCTGAAGTCCTGCTACCTTACACGTTTCAGAGCATTCTTGCTCCTTCGTCAGAGGTATTTGCAGACACACTGATTGTTGGCTCCCACAGTTCACTGCATGCTTGGTGTTTTTATTGGCCTCCGGTGTGCCTTCATAGTGAGTTTCATTGTGATGCACGCCGGAACTTGTGGTTGTCTTTTCTGCCATTCATTTTTACCCTCCAGTGGGTTATGTGTTCCGTCATAACTTTTTCAGGACAGATATCACCCTCCAGTGGGCCTCAGATTACCAGTCCAGTTTCATATTTAGCATACCAACATGTGGCGATTTTCGATTTTGAAAGGTTCAAAACCACCGGTCTCCTTTCGTTTTCCAGGGCGGTGCAATCCTCCACAGTCGAACCCACCGTGTGTTTTATCCTTCAAAAGCCGTTCTGCATTGAGGACGCACTCTCACAGTTGGTGAATAACAAATTCTTTTATTGGAAGGAAACTGGCATCCTAGTCCGATTCTCTGAAGTCCTGCTTCCTTATGCGTTTCAGAGCATTCTTGCTCCTTCGTCAGAGGTATTTGCAGACACAGTGATTGTTGGCTCCCACAGTTCCCTGCATGCTTGGTGTTTTTATTGGCCTCCGGTGTGCCTTCATAGTGAGTTTCATTGTGATGCACGCCGGAACTTGTGGTTCTCTTTTCTGCCATTCATTTTTACCCTCCAGTGGGTTATGTGTTCCGTCAAAACTTTTTCAGGAAAGATATCGCCCTCCAGTGGGCCTCAGATTAGCAGTCCAGTTTCATATTTAGCATACCAACATGTGCCGATTTTCAATTTTGAAAGGTTCAAAACCACCGGTCTCCTTTCGTTTTTCAGGGAACTGTTGGAGCCAACAATCAATGTGTCTGCAAATACCTCTGACGAAGGAGCAAGAATGCTCTGAAACGCGTAAGGTAGCAGGACTTCAGAGAATCGGACTAGGATTCCAGTTTCCTTCCAATAAAAGAATTGTTATTCACCAACTGTGAGAGTGCGTCCTCAATGCAGAACGGCTTTTGAAGGATATATATATATATATATATATATATATATATACATATATATATATATATATATATATATAGAGAGAGAGAGAGAGAGAGAGAGAGAGAGAGAGAGAGAGAGAGAGAGAGAGAGAGAGAGAGAGAGGAGAGAGAGATTTTACCTACTGGCAGTCGCCAGTAGGTAGCAGTAGTTAGGACCAAAGTTTCCAAAGGGAAAGTGTTTTTTGTTTTGCCAATAACTTTGTTGAATCGTCACAAAATGTTCACGATACTGCCCCTTTTTGATTCAGCCGCTGTGTTAAAAGTTTCAGGGTGAGCAGGGGACAAGAATAAAGGGAGATCCCAAAGCACATCTTGCCCATGTAAATATCTATGGATTTTTCATTTTTTTAACATGACTACAGCCTGAACTGCTGACGGTAATGACACTACATTTAGCAGAAATCTAGATGCTGGTCCAGAAAGTTTGTTTTTTGTGATTTGGTGTAAATCCGTTCTGTAGTTTCAGAGATATTTAAGTTAAAAAAATATAGATTTTTGAGAGTCCAACAGCGTAATGAAACCCTCCTGAAATTTGATTGGCTGACAACACTTCAACCAGGAAGTGTTTGCAGCCATCTTGGGAATCGGTTGAACCTAGTCCTACAAAAAATGCTAAAGGAAAGGAGGCAGGGTAGAAACACCCTGACCCCTATACCTCTTGGGAGTCCCACTGCACCTAAGTCAGACCCAGCTATATGGAAATCAGTCTTGACCCTGTGCCTCATGGGAACAGTCCAGCCCGAACTGCCAAACCAGGTCTGCCCTGAACCGAAGCAAACATCCTGGAGGTAACGGGGGGGTAGTTGGCCCCAAGGACCCTCAATAGCCACGGGGACTTCATCCCTCTACTAGTAGTGCACCAGGAGGCAGGTTTGCAGAGTGATGGAGAAAGGGGGCATGGTCTCTAAGAACCTCTCAGCAATCCTGCTGTGTGTGGCTAACTAGAGGTAACAGAATGGGTAGTTGGCCCCCAAGTGAGTTACAATAATCTATAAAGATTTTGTACCATCTTTCCTTTCCTCTTTATCCACCTTCAATCATAGAGAAAAGAATTGGAGATAAATAAATAAAGAAATCTCCCACTCTATTTGTGCTGTAAAGTTTGCATTGTTGACCATTTATTCTGATTTACTAAGGTGTAATAGTATCAGAACTTAAAGTGTCACAGCACAAAGTGCATAAACAAAATTCCCTATTGTTAGATCTGTTCTCCGTAGTTTGATCTAAGTTGTCCATGATTGTTCTAAACAGCAATATGCTTTAATCAATGTGCAATACTCTCCAAGGTCAAGAATAATTTTCAACATCCAGTACAATATCTTAAAGTGCTGTTCTATGAAGTGCTATGACTTTCTCTCTTCCTTCCCCCTATGGGTTTCATCAGGATTCCAAAATGTCATGTGATCAAACATCCAGATAGGACAACAGATGACAAGATAATTAAAAATCGCTATGAACTGGATACACAATTACAGCTTTCCGTATTTGATACATACATAAATATCATGAAAATGCTGAATAAAAATGCAAAATGATTTAAAAATGCATCTCCTGTTGTAAGAACCCAAAGCTGAAATCCAAGAACTCCTCCAGACAAGGAACAGAAGATAGAGTCAATAAGTAAGTCAATTTTGACCCTATATGAACAGATGCCCTAATTGGAAAGTCCCATCAGCAGAGCCAGGGAGAGAGATACTCATAAATGTACATATAGTTCAGCATCCGTCTGCAGGCCCCATGGTATCTCAGTTCCAATGGTAATGATGACCCATCTTGACTCGGCCCTCATGATTTCCGCCTCTCGGTTTTGCCAGGATGTGCTGGATATCCTAGCAACAAAATCTACTTTGATCACAATTTTGTTCCTCTCAAATGTGTTTGGCCATCACAGAAGTACAATCCCTGTTTTTACCACATCGACATTCCAGCACGTAGACCACAAGTGACATTTCACACAGTATTAATTCTTTGATTTTCCTGATTGTGCCATCAAAAGATTCAAATACCATTATATTTTGTTTTGATTTTTTGTCTATTTAAATCCACATGAAGTGTTGAGAGGAACCGGTCTATGGCCGATAGTCTTAGTCTGCTTTTGTATCGCATGGCTGGGGGCAGAAGGGTGGACCGTGGAGTAGTTGTCCCTGATAGTCCCCGTCTGAGGAATTCAGAGGAATCCTCCTGAGGCCATAATCTGTCCCGTGGACTGCCACCCCGGGGCTTTTTAAAATTATGTATAGGGGGCTCTCAGGCCCCCCAGTCCCGGGGACCGCCACCCCCCAGGGCTTATTAAAATTGGGTGGGGGGCTCTCAGGCCCCCCAGCCCTGGGGACCACCAACCCCCGGGGCTACTTAAAATTGGGTGTGGGGGCTCTGAGCCCCCTAGCACCGGGGACCGCCACCCCGGAGCTTCTTACAAATGTGGGAGGGGGCCGCGTGGCCCCCCTCCTGGAGCCTTGCACAGGCCCTGGGGACCGCCATCCCCCAGGGCCGGTTCCTGCAGTGTCCCGGGGTGCCCACCCCCAGGACACTGTGTTTGCAATGACAGGGCGGGAGCCTCGTGGCTCCCATCCTGTCATTGCAAACTGCTTTGCTATTGGGAAGAGAAAGCAGGCAATCTGCTCTCTCTCCAAATAGCAAAGCAGATTGCTTTTCCACATGGGGAGCAGCATGTTAGCTGCTCCCCATGTGGAAAAGCAATGCCGGCTCCCGCAGGATGCGGGGAGCCGGCTGGGACCATGGGGGGATTGGGGACCCCCGACAGTCCCCAATGGAGTTGGCCATCCCCGGGGGATGGGGTGCCTGGGGCCAAAAGTGACCACAGGAGGGGGGCAAGGCAGCCCCCCTCCAAATAAAAATATTATTTTAAAAAGCCCCATGCCCCAGGGGATGGGGTCCCTGGGGCAGATTATGGCCTCAGGAGGGGGGCCACGCGGCACCCTTACAAACGTTCTTATTTTTTTTTAAAAAAATTGGGGTCAGGCCCTGGGGGATGGGGTCCCCAGGGCCAAAAAATAAAAAAAATAGTAGCCCCCCTTCTTAATAAAAACAAAACATTAAAAAAAACGGGATCGCGGACGGTGGCCACGCCCCCTCATTGGACCACTCTGCAAACGCACCCCCTAGCACGTTTGCAGAGGTGGAACAAATTCCCCTTGAATACTAGGGGTCCCTGGGGGCCAACTAGCCCACCCGGTACCTCCAGTATGCGCCAGGGAACTGCGTTGCACAGAGGTGTTCTGAGGCCACACCCCTTTTTTACACCTCTCTGCAACACAGCTCTGTGGCACTTACTGGAGGTAGCTGGTGGGCTAGTTGCACCCCAGGGACCCTCAGTAGTCAACTTAAAACGCGCCACGGGGTGCATTTGCACAGTGGTGAAGGGAGGGGGCGGGGCCTGAGGTGATATGTGTGCAAACACGGCCTGTGGCGCGTTTTAAGTTGGGGAATTAATTCTTCTTCAATCCAGAGGTCCCCTGGTGGCCAACAAGCCCCCACCAGGTACCTCCACTAAGAGCCACGGAGCTGCGTTGCACAGTGTTGTAAAAAGGGGCGTGGCCTCTGAACACCTCTGTGCAACGCAGCTCCCTGGCGAATACTGGAGGTACCTGGTGGGATAGTTGGCCCCCAGGGGAACTAAGGATTGAAGAGGAATTATTTCCCCAACTAACTTACAACGCACCACAGGGCGTGTTTGCACACATGTCACCTCAGGCCCCGCCCCCTTCCTTCAATATTGTGCAAATATTCCTCTAAAATTGGCCGAACTATGAATTCCGATTTACTCACCTGTTATCAGGAGAGACCTCAGTGCTGCTTCTTTGAGCCCAGTACTGATCCTGAAAAGTAATTCTAACCGTACTTACCAGTAACATGAATTTCCTTCCATAGGCTAACATTGACTGCTTTCACTTGGAAATTCTTCTAAGTGTGGAGTTTTAGAACTTTAAAATATTCACCTAAAATCATCCGAACAACGAATTGCAATGTACTCACCTGTTATCAGGAGAGAACCTAGTGCTGAATCTTTTAACCTAGCACTGACCCTGAAAAGTAATTCTAATCATACTTACCGGTAACTTGTATTTCCTTCCATAGGAATCCATTGTGTGGTTTTCACCAGAAAAGATTCTAAGAGTCGATTTTCACAAACTACAAATATTCCTAAAAAATCACCTGTGACTTAAACGCATTCTTTCAACTGTTTACAGGAGATGCACCAGTGCTGGATCCAGAAGCCACCACTGAGTAAGAAAAAGTAACGATAACACTACTTTACTAGTAACTGAATTTCCTCCCATAGGATAACATTGGTGATTCTATGTGAAAAAGTTTTGAAGTGTCAACTGTTAAAATACAATAATATTCCTTAAAAATCACTACTGTAACCAAAATGCTTTTACTCTACTGTTTACAGGAGATGTCCAAGGACTGAATCTAGGATCCAGTCCTGTGGTTAGAAAAGTAATCCATAAAGTAACTATTTGCATTTAACTAGATATTCCCATTAAGCTCAATGTTGCATTGTGTTTAAAATTGTGTTGCTCATTGCAACAACTGTAACTACTGTACTTAAGTCTATTGCCTATTTGCAAAGTATTTATACTAAAGTAGTTCATTCTGAGAAAGTATATTTTGTAATGTAATGTAAAATGTAATTATAATGTAATTTAAAAAATAAAATATCTAAAAATAAATAGTTTAAAAAATGTAGGAAATCAGTATCAAAAAAATCAATATAACAATTAATACATTTAAAAATTGTCATTTACAAAACCTTTGAAATTCACTGAAAAAACCATAGGTTTCAGGCACGTTATAGTTAGGAATTATTATTTAAGAAAACTTAGAAATTCACTGAAAAAAACATAGGTTTCAGGTGCGTTATAGTTAGCGGGACATTTCTCTTGTACAAAACCATTGAAATTCCCCCGTTATAGTTAGTTCAGCTAACTATAACTTGTGCGCCCGCAATGCACTGCTGATGACGTCACATATTACACCACTCATGACATGGTCAGTGACATCACTCATGACATCACTGATGACATCTCAAATGACATCACTGATGACATCACTGATGACATCATCCTTGTGATAGAGTGGCAGACCTCCTCTCACCATAATAGAACCTTTGATACACACTCAAAAACAGAAACTAACATTTTCAAATGAATGGACATAGCAACACCACTTACAACACACCAATTCAGTAATTTCAAGATCTACACACATATCCACTCATTCGCCAACAGTCCTATACAGTCACTTATACATGTACTCACTTATCATATGTACTTATACACGTATACATCCTGTTACACAGTGGCACTCATCCATAGAGTTACTCAGACACATAGTCACACATGCAAACAAAGTATCTAACATCCATTAAATTGCATATATACAGTTATACACACACCACCACACTTACTGCTACAGAAACTTACACATACTTACTCTCTTAAGCAATCACTTATAGAAACACAGACTAATTTATACAGGAAATCTTCCAATCTCTCACTCTCACATATACTCACTTATATACACCAATACTCACAAATACTAGCTTAAAACATATGTAGTTACTCATAAATAAAGACACTATTGAGACTGTCATTCACTCACTAACACACCCATACACACACTCATCCACCCATACAGTGGTGCACACATGCTGTCTTCAACACATACAAACAGTGAGTCACTCATTCATGCATCTATGCACTATGTAATAACCTCACCGAACCATACAGACACTCAGACACTCATATTGATGCTCAAAAAACCAACTGATAACCTAGATAGACACTCATGCCCGCGTTTCGGCGAAGCCTTTGTCAAAGGCTTCGCCAAAACGCGTCGTACTGTTTGGTTTATGAGACAATAAATCTTTATTGGACTCGTCCTTTGGTGTGCCGCTGGAGGTTATTTCGCACCTTCGAATTGCTACTTCCTTGTGAAAACATATATATATATATATATATATTACCTACTGGCGGTCGCCAGTAGGTAGTTATAGTTAGGACCCTGTTTCCATAGGAAATCCGCAACATTCTATTTGGAATAACTTTGGCGCCGGTCGACGAATCCTCGCGAAAGTTTCAAAATAGGTGGGGCGCTACGCTCCGCTCCTACCCTGAAAGTCTCGGGGGGATTCGTCAAGCAGGGGCCGAGAAAAAAGGGGGGTCCCAAAACGCGTTTTCCCCATGCATTTTTCCATAGGACCTTTAGACACAGCTACAGCCCGAACGGCTGAACAGAATTACTTGAAATTTGGCAGAGAGGTAGCCATAAGGTCAAGGAAGTGCCTTTTGCAGGTCTGGTGTAAATCTGTTCAGTATTTCCTGAGAAAATAGCATTTAAAAGCATATATATATGTGGGCGGAGCCTAACCACACATCTCATCCTGAGATCTGATTGGCTGTCAGCACTTCATCCAAGAAGTGTTGGCAGCCATCTTGGGACCAATATACATGATAGCACCTCATTAAAAAGCATTGCAGTTAATAGAAGGTTTTAAGACTTTAGTTACATTATAAATCATTTGTTGATGGTACCATACTCATTTTAGGAATTGTGGTATGTTCTAAGGTGATTTCACCATGTGAAAAAACCTTCTGCTGGGATATCATGATTGAGAGAAAAATATTTTCTCATGCTTTTACCACAGAGGTTTGGAAGGTGATCTATAGGCTAAACTGAGAGCTTATTTTCTGTAAATTCACATTATCTTTCTCAGTCATGTGAGAATGAAGTCTGACATTCTCAGTAAAACATGTACATCCAACAAGGGCAGAGACTGTCAGTTGATTCCTTTGTGTTCTACTGCAGCTTCCCAGAGTGTTCCAAAGAACTACTAGAGCGCTAACAGTCCTACTTATGATAAACGTATGGCACACCTGAAGCCATCTTGCTTGGATTAAAGTGGTAACTCTTAAAACATTTAATTTAAAAAGGAACAAAATGAGGGGGTTCATTTTTCCATAAAAAGTATGATTAGTGCTGCAGAAAGAAAAATTAGGGCACATTTTGAGTGACTTCTCAAATCCTCTTCTATTTCATTAAAAAATTCTGACATGCAGACTGAAACATGCACTTTCAATACCAGCAGCAGTTTTCCCTGGTGAGCAGTAGCTTTACTACAGTGATCTAATGAGCAAAAAGAGTGCTAACATTCTGAATTTATGGCAAATGTGTGACACATCTGAATGCCTTCTTGATGGAATCAAAGTAAAAAACTGAAAGTATTTCCTACTGAGGAGACTGCAGTAAATGAGGAAATTAGGAAACTTCATAACAAATAAGTCTCCCAAGATGGCCACCAGAGACAAAAGAGCCCAAATGTAGCCCAAATATCACCCAGATGTAGCCCAAGTATAGCCCAATGACAGAATGTCCCAGAATGTTCTTAAAAACAACTAGAGCGCTTACTGTCTTCATTATGACAAAAGTATGGCACACCTGAAGCCATCTTGATTGGAATAAACTGGTAACACTTAAAACATTTAATTTAAAAAGGAACACAATGAGGAGGTTCATTTTGCCATAGAAATTATGATTAATGCTGAAGAAAGAAAATGAGGGCACATTTTGAGTGACTTCTCAAATCCTCTTCTATTTCATTAAAAAATTCTGACATGCAGACTGAAACATGCACTTTTAATACCAGGAGCAGACTTCCATGGTGCAGTAGATTTACTACAGTGATCTAATGAGCAACTAGAGTGCTAACATTCAGAATTTATGGCAAATGTGTGACATATCTGAATACCTTCATGATGGAATCAAAGTAAAAAACTGAAAGCATTTCCTACTGAGGAGACTGCAGTACATGAGGAAATTAGGAAACTTCATAACAAATAAATCTCCCAAGATGGCCACCGGAGACAAAAGAGCCCAAATGTAGCCCAAAATCACCCAGATGTAGCCCA
This sequence comes from Triturus cristatus, assembly GCF_964204655.1. Taxonomy (NCBI): domain Eukaryota; kingdom Metazoa; phylum Chordata; class Amphibia; order Caudata; family Salamandridae; genus Triturus; species Triturus cristatus. Next base: position 520,458,350 of record NC_140588.1, read on the forward strand.
AATATAGCCCAATGACAGAAGTGTGCAAAACACTTATTATTTTGTGTTTTTGCAGTGTTATATAGTGCAGACTTGTCAGGTATTGGAGTGCTTTACATGAGCATTGGTTACATCACACAAGAACAAATTCATTTTGGTTGTAGACATGGGGAGACTAAGTGATTTGACCAGAATCACAGAATGTCGAGCTGAAGCAGAAACTGCAACCTGGTTCCCCAGTTGCAAAGTCTGCAGTTCTGGAAGTAACACCACATCCTCTCCCCTAAGTGCAACATTTAATCAAGTGGTCAACTGGATAAAAAAACATAAAGATAACAAATAATTTAAAAGTGCTTTGTCGCTATTTGAAAACTCAGAAAATATGTCCTTATTTTAGTCTTTTAGAGCACTAACCATAATTTTGATGCCAATAAGACCCTCTCATATATGTAATTTCTAAAGGAAATGCTCTAGGTATTACAGTTTTGATTACATCAAGATGATGTCAGGCGTTCCACACTTTTGTAATAAATATAGAATGTTAGCAATCTAGTTGTTCATTAGGATACTGTTGAGAGGCAGAGGCCAGGGGCACGGACTCTGAAAATTGAAGGCAGGTAGGAGGGTGCAAAGGCAACAATTTAACCACACTGAGCAGGCAGGAAGGGCCGTGGAAGCACAACAGACTATGGAGGGCAGTGGAAAGGGGGGCAGGGGCAACAAACCAACAATACAGGACTTGCAAGAGAGGCTGTTGGAGGGAAGATCTATTACGGGTCAAGGAAGCTAGGGGCGGTCCCCAGATCCCCGGGAGCCACCACAGAACTGAGCAGGAGAGTGAGTCAGGGACAAAAGGGGCACCTTAATTTGAGCCGGGGTGCCTAGGAACGCTTGCTCCAAAAATGAAGAAAACAGACATATGAGACATGGAATTGGAGGCAGAATACAATGGCAGTTTAATGAGAAGATGCAACTTCAAAGAAACCGCAGAATAGAGACATAAAGTACAAAATACAGAATCCAGATAATCATACAGCTGTCATAATATTCTCTGTATCTCAATTAATGTACTGACAGAGAGAGAGAGAAAACACATCTATAAATGCATCATGAGAAACAAGTTACACCAAGGAAAATGTTACCTAGGAACACTCACGTTTACTCTTAGAGCAAGCATTCCTGCAATTACAATACAAAATCTCTTAAATGCAAAAGTAAAGAGAACAATGGTTAAACATAACATGACATTTCATATAGGTAAAATAGAATAAGATACTTCAAGCAAAGCAGAGCAAGACATTTTAAGCAAAGGAAGACAAGAGCTCCCAGCTCTTGGGGAAAACCTGCACTGCCTGTTAACCTACATACAGACGGCGAGGTAGTCCGTCGATATCTGTGGGTGCTCCCTTTTTATATCATTTTGTGGGCTCCTTTGCACGCTACATCTACCTACGTATGCTACCCAAAAGCTTCGTCTGCAGATTTTACCAGACATTTCGTCATTTACCCACTTAATGCTGACAATGGACTGGGTGAAAAGGTCAGTCTCTCAGGCCAATCGCTTATCGTAAGTTCCATAGAGCAAGCAGAAAATAATGGGTATTGTACGGGAATTCAATATATTCATGTATAAAATCTCCTCAGTTCTCCTAACTTGACGCTCTGCGGTTGCCACTTCCTTAAAAGCGGGAAACCTGCCCAGGAAGCCAGTACCAGTCCAGGATGCAGCCTACTGTATGTCGACAGCTTCAGGGGGATGTTGAACTTTGATACCGAGCACGGAGCACTCGGGTAGGGTGGGGGCTACTAGTTTGGATCAGAAGGCCTCGCAGACCTGCCTTCAGACTGCTATACACTAAAATTGCAGAGCTATGGTCAATTTAACAAAGAGGCCTACATATTGAACAGAAGGGCCTACACAGGGGTTTTATGCTGGCTGAGTGGTAAGGATGTCTCAGGATAATTATATAGCAACACAGGACCCGCTGGTCAATTTAATACGGCCTACAAATGCAGCTGGCAGGGCAAGGACAAGGGTCTCATACTTCAGGTGTGGACAGAACGGGCCAGGGGCCCCCTGTGATACAAAATCTACCCTCCTTCAAGGCTGTGGCAATGTAATAGACCATTGTGGGCAGAAGGAAGAGGCAATGGTAGTACAACCATACATGCCAACAGACCCGATTCAGCCAGGAAACGTCCAATGTTTTTAAGCTCAAATGGGCTTTATTTGATCTGTCTCCTGTCTACAATATCCTCTTTTTCAATGTAACTCAAAGGGGAAAATCAATACCCCAGTTTTTTTTCAAAATCTCCCTCTTACTAAGTTCAAAATGTTCGCAAGTATGGTACATTGGATCATGGAAGGAAATGGGGTAGGGACATGGACTTGGATAGCAGAGGACAGGAGGGACATGGAGAGGTGCACCAAACTGACCCTGCAGGGCAGGCATCAGGGTTTGCAGCAGCACAATACACCACACAGGGCATGCAGGATGGGAGTGCAGCACAACAATCCATAGAAATCAAGAGGGAGGGGACAGGACCATGCACATGGACAACAGAGAACAGAGGGGCAAGAGGCAATGGTAGCTAGCTGACCATAATGGACAGACAGGAGAGAAAGCTGCAGCATAACAGACCATAAAGGGCAGGAGGGACGGATCAGGGGCATTACAATGGAACAGACAAGCCAGGAGGGAGGGAGTAGGGCTGGGGGCAATGGGGCAGGGCAGGAGCAGCAAGATAGCCATGGAGGTCAGGCAGGATGGGCACTAGAAGCAAGACACACCATGAAGAGCAACAGTGAGACTGTGATGGCATACACACAGACCATGGAGGGAAGGTGGGAGGGGGTCAGGGGCAGCTAACTGACCACACAGCGAAGGTGGGAGGGGCCATGGCAGCACAGAAGACCATGCATGGCAAGTGGGAGGGTTAGTGGCAGCACAATGGCTATGATGGGCAAGAAGGAGGGTGGAGGGGCATGCACAAAGGACGATGGAGGATAGAAGGGAGGGTCAGGACCTGTGCACAGACAAGAAAGTTCAGGGGAAGGGACCTCACAACAGACCACACGGGGCAGGCAGGAGGAGCAGTTGCAGCACAACAGACCAGGGAGGGCAGAAGGGTGTGGCAGTACAATGGACCATGTAGGACAGGAGGAAGAGGATAGGGGCATGGCATGTGGACAGGCAGGGTGGAGGTGGCAGGGACAGGTTACAGTCATCTGACAATGCTAGGCAGGTGGGAGGGGAGTGGCAGCTCAACAGAACACTCAGAGTAGATAGGAGTGGCAGGTCCATGGGACATGGTGGGCAAAAAGGATGGAGCAGGGGCATGCACAAAGACATCGGAGGGCAGGGGGAAGGAGAATAGGGGCAGCAAGCTAAGCACAGAGTTTAAGCAGGAGGTCAATGATGGGGCATAGAATTGGGCAATGGAGGGCAGGAGGAGTGGACTGGTACATCATACTAAATTGAGGGCAGTGGCAGCACATCAGACCATGCATGGCAGGAGGGAGGAGGCTAGTCCATGGATTCACACAACAGAGGATAGGGAGGAAGGGGATGGGGCAGCAAGCTAACTGTTCAGAGAAGGCGGGTATTAGGAACTTTATTGTTTTTAAAACATTGTGTCTGTGCGAACTACTTAAAATATGAACAAGTATGCAGCATAATCTCACTTTTATTCAGGAAGAAGAGGACGTTTGTGACTGTGACTCCGGGCTCACTTGGCAGAAACACCCCCTGACCCTCCACCCCCTATCGCAAAATGTAATGCGCGCGAGTTATAGTTAGCTGAACTAACTATAACGGGGGAATTTCAATGACGATGACGTCACATATTACATCACTCATGACATGGTCAGTGACATCACTCATGACATCACTGATGACATCTCAAATGACATCACTGATGACATCACTGATGACATCATCCAGTGAATGTGTGTTTTTCTGAAAATTAAATATGTTTTATATATGTATATCTCAAGGTCGATGGAAGAATAAATGGGTATATAAGTGTCTAAATGGATGATTTGTTTTTGAAAAATTGATTGTGTAACTGACTGATTAAGTGTATCATAGTGAATACATGGCTTAGTGAGTAATGTTTAAATATGTAAATATCTGTATCAGTCTCTCACTTTGTGTATAAGTGGCTGCATGGGTTGGTGAGTAGCTACATGGGTGTCTATATAGGTTATTAGTTGGTTTTTTGAGTATCAGTCTGAGTGTCTGCATGGTTCGGTGGGGGGTATTACGTAGTGCATAGGTGCATGAATCAGTGACTCACTGTTTGTATGGGTTGAACACAGCATGTGTGCAGGACTGTATGGGTGGATGAGTGTGTGTATGGGTGTGTTAGTGAGTGAATGACTGTCTCAATAGTGTCTTTATGAGTAACTACATATGTTTTAAACTAGTATATGTGACTATTGGTGTATATATGTGAGTATATGTGAGAGTGAGAGATTGAAAGAGTTCCTGTATGAATAAGTATGTGTTTCTATAAGTGATTGTTTAAAAGACTAAGTATGTGTAAGTTTCCGTAGAAGTAAGTATGGTGGTGTGTGTATAACTGTATATGCAAGTAAATGTATGTTTGATTCTTTATTAGCATGAGTGACTATGTGTGTGAGTAACTCTATGGATGAGTGGCATTGTGTAACAGGATGTATAGGTGTATGAGTACATATGATGAGTGAGTACATGTATGAGTGACTGTATAGGACTGTTGGTGAATGAGTGGATGTGTATGTGGATCTTAGAATTACTGAAGAGGTTGTTGTAACTGGTATTGGTATGTCCATTGTTTTGAAAATTTTAGTCTCTATTTTTGAATGTGTGTATCAAAGGTTATATTAGGGTGAGAGGAGGTCTGCCACTCTATCACAAGGATGATGTCATCAGTGATGTCATCAGTGATGTCATTTGAGATGTCATCAGTGATGTCATGAGTGATGTCACTGACCATGTCATGAGTGATGTAATATGTGACGTCATCAGCAGTGCATTGCGGGCGCGCGAGTTATAGTTAGCTGAACTAACTATAATGGGGGAATTTCAATGGTTTTGTACAAGTGAAAAGTCCAGCTAACTATAACACCCCTGAAACCTATGGTTTTTTCAGTGAATTTCTGAGGTTTTTTAAATGCTAATTCCTAACTATAACGTGCCTGAAACCTATGGTTTTTTCTGTTAATTTCAAAGGTTTTTTAAATGCTAATTTCTAACTATGCCTACAGAGATAGGACATGTGAAGAAAGAAGAAAAAATGCACAGAAAGAAACAAAAGAAGTGCAGAAAGAAGCAACAGAAGTCCTCAAATACGAAGATAAGTGCAGGAAGAAGGATAACGTGCAGAAAGAACAAAAAGAAGAGCAGAAAGAAGCCTTGTTGCAAAATCATCCTGTACCCTCAACTTTTTCAGACGGATACTGGTGGTAACTGAGTCTGACTAACCAGTCCTAGAGCCAGTGCTATGTTAAAAGACACTTAGAATACAGTGAAAACACCTACATACACTAGGGAACATTATGCGTTGGGGTCCCCCTGTGATTAGCCTTACCTCCTCTATAAGCCCCTAGTATATAATAGGGCATGGGGATTAAAACTACCTCTTAAAACAGGCCACAGGGCGTTTTTGCACACGTTAACTCAGGCCCCGTCCCCTCCTTTCACCATTGTGTAAACACGCCCTGTGTCCGTTTTTAGTTGGGAGATTAAGTTCATTTGAGTCCTGAGGGTCCCTAGGGTCCAACTAGCCCACTAGGTACCTCCAGTAAGTGCCACAGAGCTGCGTTGCAGAGAGGTGTAAAAAGTGGCACGGCCTGGACCACCTCTCTGCAATGCAGCTCAGTGGCGCTTACTGGAAGCACTTGGTGGGCTAGTTAGCCCCCAGGGGCCCTCAGTATTGAAGGGAAATTATATCCCCAATTTAAAACGTGCCATGGTGCGTGTTTGCACACGTCACCTCAGGCCCCGTCCCCTCCCTTCACCACTGTGTAAACGCGCCCTGTGGCTGTTCTAAGTTGAGAGATTAAGTCCCCTTGAATCCTAAGGGTCCCTAGGGTCACACTAGACCACTAGGTACCTCCAGTAAGCGCCACAGAGCTGCGTTGCAGAGAGGTGTAAAAAGGGGCTTGGCCTCAGAACACCTGTCTGCAGCGCAGCTCCCTGGCGCATACTGGAGATGCCTGTTGGCATCTATATATATATATATATTCCAAATCTGCATTGCATTACTCCAATCCAAAAAGAAACAACGCTTCACGGCACCAAATGCTTTTAAGGCAGAGTTTTTAATTTGGCAACAAACTCTACTCGTTTCGGGAAACTTGTTCCCTTGTTCACGAGTGTTAAGGCATAGTGAAACAGACAGATAAGTAACACCAGTCACGTGACCTGTGACTTCCAAGTAAAGAAAAGTGAAAACAGACTTTGCCACATAATAACGAGTTCAAAAGAGATTATTCTTGTCACAACACATTGCCTGCCCTCTCCCGTAATTTATGTTTAATAAAGAAAATACATTTTTCAAAATAATGCACCCTCGAGTCATCTTAACTCTTAGTGAAAACGGGTCCGATTTCTCGGTTTTACTTATAGCATTGAAAAAAACTTTATCAACCAGCCATGCTTAACAACATAAGCTACAGACATACGGGGGCTACCCAATGTGTTCTTATTTCAACTCATTTGTTTATCGTACTCTATATCTTGTGCCGATTCCTTTTGCATTGTCGAGATTGTTTTAACACTTACTGCACCGGTGCGCAAATCTCCCTGACATTCTCATAACCTGGAGAATTAATGTGGACAATGATTGTCGAATATTGACTTTCTAAAGAAGACCGCTTTTTCTGGCAGATACGCTAACAGCGTTCAAATAATATTAAGTAAAATCATGGCTACACAGAAGAATACGAAACGCAGTGAGGCTGCAATATTGATGTTTGAAAATGACACCATCATCGAAGAAGGAGGGAGTGTCGAGAATGTGCCAGATAGAATTGGGACCCAGAGCAAGAAACAATTATGGGATTGTTTATGGAAAGCCTTAAAATCGGAACAAACGAAGTGGTGGGAGGCAACCACCCTGCAAAAATATATCGATGTGGGCAGGATCCCACGTGGACTTAGGATTTTCATAACACCGACATTTAACAACCCTGACCCTGAGTTGGTGGAGGAGTGGTCAAGCAACAGCCATAATTGTTCTACAATAATGTTGGGCTTACTCGTCAAATATGCCCGCAGAGACTGTGAGAGACTGGCTATTGAAATAGACAATATCGTTAGTAAATTAAAAGCGATTTGTACAGCGGATGAGTTTCAATCAGACATGACTAAAATGCAAACCATCCTCGATAGAATCGAAGAAGACATTAAGGCGAAAAAACAACGTAAATACCATAGAGACCAAGTAGACTATGAAAAAGGACCAATACTGACATTCGCTAGGAAATACGATCATCTACGCGTGCAAACACCAGCCCCGATTCTTAAATCTAAGAAAAAAGTCCGTATTGTCACAACAAGTTCCGAAGAACTAGACAAAACTGGTGAACAAAGTGAAACGGGAGAGAGTGACAATTATGAAAGGGACGCTTCTGCCATTTCTGAACATCAAGGAGCAAAAAACAAAATTTTAAACGAGTTTACGCTAATGGCACAAGGAAGAAACAAAATTCATTCCAAACAGGGTGCCGGCGGCTACAGAGGACGTGGGCGCGGCGTGAGAGGAGAAGGAAACAACACAAGATCACTGACAAGAGAAATCGACAGCCCAGTGGGAAAAAGAACAAGGGGCCAGCAAAAATCAAAATGAATAACAAAAAAACAGTGGTTAACCTCTCAGGTCGGACCTTAACTCAAGCTGAAATTGATGTACTTTCTGTTGGTCTCTCTTTCTGCCCTAGTGCGAACTTCAATTTTACACAGAGTCGAATTGATCTTTTCCACTTTATCCATAAATTGAAGTTAAAAAAATGGTTTGCTACAAAAGCAACTAATTCCAATGAAAAACAATTGTGTGTACCAAGTATTTTGAACATTAGTGATATTGAGATATTGCATGATATGCATGGGTTACAGAATGATGAAAACTTGATGAATGACCCTTACCTTAACCTAATCAATGACAATATTGAGTTGGACATGGGTTGTACTAGTGGCTTCAAACCTAAGTCCATCTTTCTTCCTCAAATAACAAATGAGGAGATTGATGTCTTCGAAAAAGGAGTATTACGTGAATTTGACAAAGTTCGTAAAAAAGAGAGGTATAAAAACACTATAAAAACCATAACCTAAGTCAAGAACAGTATAATGCAATAGAAACACTGAAAAATGATGACAACATTGTAATTAAAAATTCTAACAAGGGTGGGAATGTGGTGGTCTTATCTAGGGAGATGTATCTCCAAGAGGGATTGCGCCAACTGAATGATACCAACAACTATGAGGTCACCACCAAAGCCAAATATGTACAAGCCAACAATGAATATAGAGAACTTTTGGGTGAATGGAAAGAGAGAGGGCTGCTTGAAAAAGAGGAACATGATTTCCTTAATTGCAGATATCCCAAACTCCCAGCTCTTTACCTCCTCCCAAAACTACATAAAGATGAGTTTAACCCCCCAGGAAGACCGATTGTGTCCTCCAGGGGAAGTTGCCTGGAGAACACATCGCGGTATGTAGATTTTTATCTACAGCCCCTAGTCCAAAAACTTCCATCTTTTATTAAGGACTCAAGTGATTTCTTGAGATTGATTGAGCAGATTGTATGGGAAGACAGTTTTCTACTACTAACCCTTGACGTAACAAGTCTATATACGTGCATTCCCCATGAGGCAGGTATCAAGGATTGCCGTCCTTTTTTAAAGCAAAGATCTATTTCTCATCTTTTTCACACAAAAATGATCATTGATATGATCTTCAAGTGTCTCACGCAAAACTTTTTCGTTTTTAATAAAATCATTTATCGTCAGATACTTGGGACTGCGATGGGGACCTGCTTCGCTCCCAGCTTTGCAGGATTGTACCTCGGCTGGTGGGAGGAGCAGGTCGCCATCGCGTTACCACTGTACAAAGAATGTGTCGTTGTATGGGCAAGATATATAGACGATATCTTCGTGGTGTGGAAGGGGAGCATAGAGCAGGCAAATCAGTTTGTTGACACCATTAATGAAAATGATTTTAATCTTCAGTTCAGTAGAAGAATTGAAAAAGAAACTATCGAATTTCTGGATCTTAAAATATCAGTCTCAGGACAGCGACTAGAAAGTCAACTGTTTCGGAAAGAAACGGCTGGCAACAGCTTATTACATGTGGAGAGTTGCCACCCTAACAATCTTATACGTAGCATTCCGCTAGGAGAATTACTGCGAGCCAAAAGAAATTGCAGTAATGAAGCAGGTTTTGCAATTGAAAAGGAGATCATGACTAAACGCTTCCTTGAAAGGGGCTATAACTTAAAAGACATTCTTAAAGCCTGCAAGGAAGTAAGCAATAGAACAAGAAATACACTTCTCCAAACTAGATCTGCGGAACCTGAGACTGATAATTCAGAGAATAAAATCAGATTCATCACCACATATTCCAATCAGGCACATGAGGTCAAAGAATGTCACTTTAAGTTTTGGGATGTTCTCAAGACTGACAAAGACATAGAACCAACAATTGAACATTATCCACAGGTGACATACCGTAAGGCCAGATCCCTGAAAGATACACTGTGTCAAAGTGTGGTAAGGCCGCTAAAAATTAACAATCCCATCCAGGGGTTTTATACTTGCCAGAAATGCAAAGCATGCAAGTACAGTAAAAACTGTAAGGCGGTGACTCTATCCAAAAATACCAAACCATTCCTGATAACCAAGCATGTTTCCTGCAACACTGACCATGCGGTCTATGCACTGAAATGCCCCTGCAACAAATATTATATTGGCAGCACAATAATCCATCCTGCCAAAAAAAGAGTCCTCGAACACCTAAGGGCCATAACTAAGAACGATAGACAGTATCCAATAGCCAGACATTTTCAAGCTGAACATCATCAAAACACCAGTCTGCTCTCTTTTTGTGTCCTAGATACAGTCCCTCTGAGAGAAAGGGGTGGGAACAGAGTCCTGGAATTGAGACGACTGGAGTCGAGGATGATAATTCAATATCAGACAATGAAACCTCTGGGCCATAACCTTGACGAAGAACTTGCTGTCCATTTGGGCTAAGATTAATTAATTACATTTAGAGTTTCTGGATTTCCCTCCACTTCCTCTTCTTCTCTTTCTTCTTTTGTATTAGATGTCATGTATGCCTAATCTGTTATGTTTGTATGATTTTAATCAAAAATATTTAACTAAAGTTGTGACACTGTTTTTATTATGTGTATTTTTGCAGACTGCCACCATCTTGTGAAACAAACATTAGTTGTCGAGATGAACATAAGAAGAATAAGGATAAACGTTGATGTTCATCTGCATGATGGATCATGATCTGAGTACACAATTATGAGGCTATGAGACCTCTCAAGATATTTTGCCCACATGGGCTAGAACTTTTGTGGACAATAATTCTCCAGGTTATGAGAATGTCAGGGAGATTTGCGCACTGGTACAGTAAGTGTTAAAACAATCTCGACAATGCAAAAGGAATCGGCACAAGATATAGAGTACGATAAACAAATGAGTTGAAATAAGAACACATTGGGTAGCCCCCGTATGCCTGTAGCTTATGTTGTTAAGCATGGCTGGTTGATAAAGTTTTTTTCAATGCTATAAGTAAAACCGAGAAATCGGACCCGTTTTCACTAAGAGTTAAGATGACACGAGGGTGCATTATTTTGAAAAATGTATTTTGTTTATTAAACATAAATTACGGGAGAGGGCAGGCAATGTGTTGTGACAAGAATAATCTCTTTTGAACTCGTTATTATGTGGCAAAGTCTGTTTTCACTTTTCTTTACTTGGAAGTCACAGGTCACGTGACTGGTGTTACTTATATGTCTGTTTCACTATGCCTTAACACTCGTGAACAAGGGAACAAGTTTCCCGAAACGCGTAGAGTTGTTGTTGCCAAATTAAAAACTCTGCCTTAAAAGCATTTGGTGCCGTGAAGCGTTGTTTCTTTTTGGATTGGAGTAATGCAATGCAGATTTGGAATATTAGGGTCTCGCTAACCCGTCACGGCCCGCCATCGTCAAGCGGCTTGAGTTGAAGCGACCTGTTTCGTTGGATATATATATATATATATTCACTGAAAAAACCATAGGTTTCACACATGTTATAGTTAGCGGAAATTTTACTGATAAAAAAACAATGAAATTCCCCCGTTATAGTTAGTGCAGGCAACTATAACTCACGCGACCGCAATCTTCTGCTGATGCTAATACTGTATTTAGACACTTATTTGCCCATGTCTTCTTCCGTACATTTTTAGCTATACATATATTACAAATATTTTTTTTTCATAAAGACACATATGTTATCAGCAGAAGATTGCGGTCGCGTGAGTTATAGTTGCCTGCACTAACTATAACGGGGGAATTTCATTGGTTTTTTATCAGTAAAATTTCCGCTAACTATAACATGTGTGAAACCTATGGTTTTTTCAGTGAATTTGCAAGGTTTTTTAAATGCTAATTCCTAACTATAACGTGTGTGAAACCTATGGTTTTTTCAGTGAATTTGTACGGTTTTTTAAATGCTAAGTTACTTTACGCCATTCGTGGCGTGCGCGCCCACTTAACGCAGTTCGTTCCGTGCGCGCACGGTGCGCTTCGCGCACCGTGCGCGCACAGTGAGCACGCGCCCACTTTACGCAGTTAGTGCCGTGCACGCACGGTGGGCACGCGGTGCGCTACGCGCACCGCGTGCCCACGTTACGCTAGATGGGCCATGTACGCACGATGCGCTTCGCGCGCCGTGCGCACATGGAGGACATATGATGCACTTCGTTTTGAAAGGTAATATTTTAATTTTTCGTATATTTTATAAGCCGTGCACAAATGGTGCCCTTCGGGCACCATTTGCACACGGGGTGGAGAGAGTGTGGATAATTGTTTTTTTTTTAATTTTTTTTTTAAATGTTTAAGTTTATCTCATCTCTATTTAGCCATGCACAATTGGTGCCCTGAGGGCACCAATTGCACACGGGGTGGAGAGAGTGTGGATAATTTGTTTTTTTTTTTTAATTTTTACCGTACGCGTACGGTAAGCGTAATCGGCGAAATTACCGAAAAAATAAAAATTCAGTTTTTGGCCTTGGGGGATCTTTGGGGATTCCCTCAATATGCCTATGTGTGTGGGAGCTGTCTAAACAGCCCCTTTACATGTTTTTGGGCTGTATATATTAGAAGACACTCTCAATGCGAGAGAGAAAATGGCGGCCGCCGCTTCCTGGTTTCGGCCGATTCGAATGTTTACTAAGATCTAACAGCCAATCAGAATCGCGCTCGCGCACGCCACCGTACGCGTACGGTAAGCGTACCGTAAGCGCACCGTAAGCTGGCTCAGATATATATATTGATTTAAAGGCTATTTTCTCAGAATCTACTGAACAGATTTACACCAAACCTACAAAAGGCACTTCCTTGACCTGAGGACTACCTAGTAATTCTGTTCAGCCGTTCGGGCTGTAGCCCTGTCTAAAGGTCCTATGGAAAAATGCATGGGAAAAACGCGTTTTGGGACCCCCCTTTTATCTCAGCCCCCGCTTGACGAATCCCCCCAAGACTTTCAGGGTAGGAGCGGAGCGTAGCGCCCCACCTATTTTGAAAAATTCGCGAGGATTCGTCGGCCGGCGCCAAAGTTATTCAAAATAGAATGTTGCGGATTTCCTATGGAAACGTGGTCCTAACTATAACTACCTACTGGCGACCGCCAGTAGGTAATATATATCTATATATATATATATATATATATATATATATATATATATATATATATATATAAAATTCACTGAAAAAAACATAGGTTTCACACACGTTATAGTTAGGAATTAGCATTTAAAAAACCTTGCAAATTCACTTAAAAAACCATAGGTTTCACACAAGTTATAGTTAGCTGTACATTTCACTCGTAAAAAACCAATGAAATTCCACGTTATAGTTAGATCAGGTAACTATAACTTGCGCGACCGCAATGCACTGCTGATGACGTCACATATTACATCGCTTATGACATGGTCAGTGACATCACTCATGACATCAATGATGACATCTGAAATGACACATTGTGCATTGCGGTCGCGCAAGTTATAGTTACCTGATCTAACTATAACGTGGAATTTCATTGGTTTTTTACGAGTGAAATGTACAGCTAACTATAACTTGTGTGAAACCTATGGTTTTTTAAGTGAATTTGCAAGGTTTTTTAAATGTTAATTCCTAACTATAACGTGTGTGAAACCTATGGTTTTTTCAGTGAATTTGTACGGTTTTTTAAATGCTAAGTTATCTATTTATTGTTAATTTTTGCGCGCACGGTGCGCTTCGCGCACCATGCGCGCGCTGTGGGCACTCGGTGCCCTTCGCGCACCGAGCGCCCACATTGCGCATTTCGAACCTTGCACGCCTCGCCATTTTTTACAAAATATCAATTGTTTTTTTCTCCCTTGGGGGTCCTTAGATTTATATATTAAATGTGATTGTTAATTCTTTTTTTTTTTTTCTTTTTTTTTACCGTACGCGTACGGTAAGCTTACCGTACGCGCACTCCGCGATTTTTTTTTAAAATTATTAAATTTATTTTTCATACTTTTTGGTCCTTCGTGAACCCCCTGACGAACGCTAGGGGGTCTGCAACTCTCTTCGTTGCCCCCTTTTCATGTTATCAACCTTTGTTTTTCAGTGCGAGAGACAGAAAATGGCGGCCGATACTTCCTGGTTTCGACCGATTCGAATGTTTACTTTGATCTAACAACCAATCAGAATCGCGCTCGCGCACGTCACCGTACGCGTACGGTAAGCTTACCGTAAGCGCACGGAGCGCGCTTACAGATATATATATTGATTTAAATGCTATTTTCTCAGGAACTACTGAACAGATTTACACCAGACCTACAAAAGGCACATCCTTGACCTGCGGACTACCTCTCTGCCAAATTACAAGTAATTCTGTTCAGCCGTTCGGGCTGTAGCTCGGACTAAAGGTCCTATGGAAAAATGCATGGGGAAAACGCGTTTTGGGACCCCCCTTTTTTCTCAGCCCCCGCTTGACGAATCCCCCCGAGACTTTCAGGGTAGGAGCGGAGCGTAGCGCCCCATTAGTTTTGAAAAATTCGCGAGGATTCGTCAACCGGCGCCAAAGTTATTCCAAATAGAATGTTGCGGATTTCCTATGGAAACACGGTCCTAACTATAACTATCTACTGGCGACCGCCAGTAGATTTTATATATATATATATATATATATATATATATATATATATATATATACATATATATATATATATATATATATATATATATATATATATATATATCAAAGAAATACCCTTTCAGGCATAGAGTGACGAATAAATTATGCAAAAAAGAAGCAGAGAACTCTGGGTCGTTCTCAAGTTTAGGTGGAAAGCAGCTCCTGTATGGAGCACTCTCAATACCAGCGACACTCTAGATTTGCTCACCTCAAATGTCTGTTTTTCTATCAAAATCTTTAAGCATAGGATTAGCACAGTGCCATCCACGCCGAGATAGAAAAGGACAAAGTCTTTTGCCATTTGTACAGCAAAGTCTTTAAGCATAGGACTAGCACAGTGCTGTCCTTGCCGAGCTGTAAAATGACAAAAGTCAATTACCACTCCAGGCACAGTATTACAGCTTTGAGTTGGTAAAATACCAATCAAGCCAACCTGAAATGAGTAAAAGCAACCCCTGACACAGTGTTTCGCTCTAATTAGAGCTCTTCAGAGAGGTATAGCTTTGTCCAGACACAAGGGAGCACCCAGTATAAGTCAAAGAAATACCCTTTCAGGCATAGAGTGACGAATAAATTATGCAAAAAAGAAGCAGAGAACTCTGGGTAGTTCTCAAGTTTAGGTGGAAAGCAGCTCCTGTATGGAGCACTCTCAACACCAGCGACACTCGAGATCTGCTCACCTCAAATGTCTGTTTTTCTATCAAAATTTTTAAGCATAGGATTAGCACAGTGCCATCCACGCCGAGATAGAAAAGGACAAAGTCTTTTGCCATTTGTACACCAAAGTCTTTAAGCATAGGACTAGCACAGTGCTGTCCTTGCCGAGCTGTAAAATGACAAAAGCCAATTACCACTCCAGGCACAGTATTACAGCTTTGAGTTGGTAAAATACCAATCAAGCCAACCTGAAATGAGTAAAAGCAACCCCTGACACAGTGTTTCGCTCTAATTAGAGCTCTTCAGAGAGGTATAGCTTTGTCCAGACACAAGGGAGCACCGAGTATAAGTCAAACAAATACCCTTTCAGGCATAGAGTGACGAATAAATTATGCAAAAAAGAAGCAGAGAACTCTGGGTAGTTCTCAAGTTTAGGTGGAAAGCAGCTCCTGTATGGAGCACTCTCAACACCAGCGACACTCTAGATCTGCTCACCTCAAATGTCTGTTTTTCTATCAAAATCTTTAAGCATAGGATTAGCACAGTGCCATCCACGCCGAGATAGAAAAGGACAAAGTCTTTTGCCATTTGTACAGCAAAGTCTTTAAGCATAGGACTAGCACAGTGCTGTCCTTGCCGAGCTGTAAAATGACAAAAGCCAATTACCACTCCAGGCACAGTATTACAGCTTTGAGTTGGTAAAATACCAATCAAGCCAACCTGAAATGAGTAAAAGCAACCCCTGACACAGTGTTTCGCTCTAATTAGAGCTCTTCAGAGAGGTATAGCTTTGTCCAGACACAAGGGAGCACCCAGTATAAGTCAAAGAAATACCCTTTCAGGCATAGAGTGACAAATAAATTATGCAAAAAAGAAGCAGAGAACTCTGGGTAGTTCTCAAGTTTAGGTGGAAAGCAGCTCCTGTATGGAGCACTCTCAACACCAGCGACACTCTAGATCTGCTCACCTCAAATGTCTGTTTTTCTATCAAAATCTTTAAGCATAGGATTAGCACAGTGCCATCCACGCCGAGATAGAAAAGGACAAAGTCTTTTGCCATTTGTACAGCAAAGTCTTTAAGCATAGGACTAGCACAGTGCTGTCCTTGCCGAGCTGTAAAATGACAAAAGCCAATTACCACTCCAGGCACAGTATTACAGCTTTGAGTTGGTAAAATACCAATCAAGCCAACCTGAAATGAGTAAAAGCAACCCCTTACACAGTGTTTCGCTCTAATTAGAGCTCTTCAGAGAGGTATAGCTTTGTCCAGACACAAGGGAGCACCCAGTATAAGTCAAAGAAATACCCTTTCAAGCATAGAGTGACGAATACATTATGCAAAAAAGAAGCAGAGAACTCTGGGTAGTTCTCAAGTTTAGGTGGAAAGCAGCTCCTGTATGGAGCACTCTCAACACCAGCGACACTCTAGATCTGCTCACCTCAAATGTCTGTTTTTCTATCAAAATCTTTAAGCATAGGATTAGCACAGTGCCATCCACGTCGAGATAGAAAAGGACAAAGTCTTTTGCCATTTGTACAGCAAAGTCTTTAAGCATCGGACTAGCACAGTGCTGTCCTTGCCGAGCTGTAAAATGACAAAAGCCAATTACCACTAAAACTAAAGCTTTGGGGTGATCTGTCGAGTGAGAGCTAAGAAGTAAGGGGCCCCATAACACTTTTCATAACATTTTTCCCCTTGCTATTTCCACAGGAAAATTAGACAGTGACAGAAAAACCCAT
Source organism: Triturus cristatus (assembly GCF_964204655.1). NCBI lineage: Eukaryota > Metazoa > Chordata > Amphibia > Caudata > Salamandridae > Triturus > Triturus cristatus. The sequence continues at coordinate 520,475,151 of NC_140588.1, forward strand.
CTGAACAGAATTACACCTAATCTGCCAGAAAGCTAAATCTTTACTCAGAAAGTGTGATTTTTGTGATTTAGTGTAAATCTATTCAGGTTTTTTTCAAGAAATTAAGCTCCAGAAAAAGAGATATCTGGTCAGTTGTTCTCAAAGGACTCCAGCGGGAATTCTGTGGAACACAGAATTAAATAAATCGAGCACTTTGATTGCTTGCGATGGTTTTTGTTCCCCTCAATTGGTTCAGTCCTTTGGGACTGACAGAGGGCTCTCATTGGCTGTCCGCAACATGAAAGAAAATGCTGCAGCCACCATTACAGGACACGAGGACTCAGACCCCATGTCCTGAATCTTTAAAAAAGGAGGTAGTAGGGGGCAGGGTAGGGGTACCCTGACTCCCTGGCCCTAATGGGCCAAAATATATATTGTGCACAGTGCATCACATGTTTTTAAGTATTCTTATCCTTTTTCTGTAAATAATGGATAGTCTAACCATGAGTCCAATACAAAAAACCTTTTACTAGTATGTGTATTAGTACTCATATAGTATTAAATTAATACTCGTGTACGTCTACTTCGCGTACTCATAAAACGTTCACCATTCACAAAAGCCTTTTATGAGTACAAAGGTATTACAGAAGGAGCATTAGGCACTTCCTCCACAAACTGAAGTCTTTTATTACCCGACTGACTATACATCAAGTGCAGTGTTCTTGAAGGCTGGCCCCTCTTGACTGACTGTCTTGACTATCCCGCTCGATGACAAACATCCTGTTTCACTTTCAACTAACATTTTGTTTTAGTTTCTTCAGCCGGTGCTAATCATTTTCCAGAGGAAGGTGAGTTTTTCTGCACAGAATTAGTTATGTGGAAACGAGCGCGGTTGACAAAGCCGTCCAGATGACATGTTTAGATATCACATAAGAACTGCAAGAAAACGACCCCTCTGCGGGGAGAACGAGAAGAGGGTCCCGAGGTCTCATTATTCTGAATATTGAGGATCGCTAGTGACGCATGCCAATTAGGAATGTTCCAGTGTTCGCTTGCAAACCCCACACCGAAAAGTCACCGACAGCAAGCAAATCGTATGCAGGAACCCGGTAACTTATTGTCATGAGCTTGAAAGGCCTCGTGTCTCTTTTAGATTCCGTTTCCATTCACAATAGGAAGCGCGGGGTACCACAGGCAGCCCAATCAGCTCCGACGTGTCAGAATGATTTCTGCAGACACGGTGACAGCCCAGCTCGCAGCTGGCACCGCTCCGGATAAGAATGGATTCTTCCCCTCCACTGTGCTATTCTTCCTCAAATTGTTCAGTTGCCTCGGTTACTGGCGCCTGCATTTATTTAATAATAAAATAACAACAGTGCGCGGCTTAAGTGATTCATGCAGTACTTACAGCGAGCATTATTTCTGCCCAAGTGGGTCGCGTGCTCACAATGGCGCGAGCTCTTTCGCAGTAGCGTTTTAGGCGGAAGGTGAAACGCAATTAGCAGCCTCTGCTGTTTGGAGACCGCGTTCTTTCTGCTGTTGCAATAGATATAGTGAAGTAGTTCAATAAAAAAAATTCTGTGCTGTTAAATTGCTTAGAGATTTGTGGGTACACACAAGACATCACCCTTCAAGGCCTTTCATTTTCCAGACCTGCTGTTGTTTGTAGGTGCCATTTTCCTAACCTCAAAATCGATGCCTCTAACATACCATTATTTCCGGACTACATATTGAGCTCTTTTTGTGATCCTGCCTGTTCGCACAAGATCTGTCAGTAGAACAAACCAGTAAGATCGAAGGCCCTCATTTACAGGATTTTGGCGCAGGGCAGCGCAGCAGGTCACATTGCTGCGATGCCCTGCCCTACGACAAAGTGAAAGGGCCGGAATGCACCCTAGTTATGCTATACAGTGCATTCCTCTCCTTTCTCTCTTCGCTGGTGCCGTTTCGACAGCCTAGCGCTAACATAGGCACCATGGTGCAGGGGTTCCGCCATTGCATGCTGGATTGTTTTTGTGCAGGAAACAATCCTAAGAGACATATTTCTCTTTCTATAAAGAGCAAATAACGAGGAGAAATAAAGAAATGTCTCCTCGCTACTCCTCAATTCGTGAGGGTTTAGGATTTGGCACTTCCCCAGGTTTGTATGATCTTATACATCTGGTACAGTGTCAAACTCCACGGGTGTTGCATGGGAAAACCCACCGCAACGCCCATGGAATGCCTTCCGAGCGCAGAGTAGGGTGACAAAGCGATTTATGCTGCGTCGCCTTACTCGATTGCTGAGGCCACTCAAAGTCACTCAGGGTGGCTTTGCTTGGCTTCATACATCTGATTCAGAGCCCTGAGTTGCAAATGTCCCATTTTACGTGGTGCAAAAGTGACACAAGGCTCTCATAAATAACTCCCCAAATACATTATGGAGTGCATGTGAAAGCTGGAATTATTATCACCTCCTTACCATGCAATAAATATCTTTGGCCCGGAATTGGAAACAAAATGCAGTAACAATAAGAGGTATGCAAACCTCGTGTTTTCTTAAATTCTGATTACTATTCCTCAAGCTAGAAGCAAAAATTGGCAGTTTGGCAGTCCCAGCAGGCCTGACTTTAGCAAATGCGCAGTGTTTTTCTTTTATATTTTATTGTCTTGTAAGCTTATCTCACAGAAATGACAAGATTAAAAGTAATAAAAGTAATAAATAACTAAATAATTATGCATGCATCTAAATGTGGTGGGCATATGATTTCACAGAAAAAAGTATAGATTTAATCATAGCAATGCTTGGCCACCTCTGACATGGAAGTGAACAATTTTTCATTTATGATTTTTTTATTCTGTGAGGAAGGCAAGACATACAAGTTTATTCTTAAGCATACTATTAAAGGAAGGTGTGTGTGTGTGTGTTGGGGGTGTTACCATAATTGTTGGGACTAATATAGGATAACACAATCACACTGTAGGGACTTGATTGCACTGTGGGGATAGGAAACCAGTTCCCCACAAGGCAATGCCACCCAAACAACAAAAACTGACTTAAAAAACATCTATGCCAATTTCCCCAACTTTTGAAAATGTACCTTGTGGAGACCTGTGTTTTATCATGAATTTATTTTTTGTGCTGACTCTGTCCCGGTAGGCAGGTGGTGGTACAGCAGGCTTAAACACATCTACAAATTTAAACACACTTTCTGCAAGCAGCAGAGAGGGATTTTTCCAATGGAAAAGGAGCATCCATGTGAGCACACATTCTGGCCAAATGCAAAGATGTTTTTAATTCAATGTCCATTTTCTCTGTTTTTAAAACAAAATGTCAATTATATAAGCATAGTGAAATGCTACCTTTTACATTGTGTGTTTTATTGTAGGTAGCGTAAATGCATGTTAAATAATTTTTATAGTTTGAACTATTATCAATACTTAATAGAATTAGTATTTCAAATCACTGAATACTTCACGATTGCACCTACAGAATACGTTCAGTACTATAATGGAAGTGTGCAGTTAAGAAATTGTTCTAAATGCCTTGTCTTTTTATTTTGATGTTGGTATGATAAATGTGTGAACTTCAATTTAAAGTAGCTAATATTATAACATACTGTCATGCAACATGTAAGGTATTTCAATAGCGTTATTCTATGGTGGCTGAAAAGGTGAGTGAGTATTCTTGCATTGTGCAAAAAGCGAATTATGTGGAAAATTCAAATTACACATCTTTTATCTTAACAACCTCAATAATATTAACATATTGTCAGGCTACTGGAATTTTGCAGCAGTGAAGGAACACATTATGCAATAAGGCTTACTAAGTTATGTGTCAAGCTCAGGCAAATATTGCAGCATATTGTGGCAAATATTGTGGCTGCATTATCTCGTTTGTTTGCCATTTTAGTTTGTATTGAACAGGTCACCCAATCCCTATCAAGTAATAATTGTATTTTCAATAGAAGTTCAGGAAAAATAGTTTTTTAGTTTTTCTAACACATCTATGATTAAAAGTAAAATTAATTAACTAAAAATGCAATTGGCTAGGTCGGCAGAGAGGTAGTTTCTCTTGGGGCGTGGAAGGAGATTCTTTCATTGAGGTATTGGGGTCTGGTGTTATGGAGGGCTTTGTAGGGGTGAGTGAGCAGTTTGAAGGTTATTCTTTTTTCGACCGGGAGCCAGTGTAGGTCTCAAAGGTGATGGGTGATGTGGTTATGTCTTGCGATGCTGAGGACAAGTCTTGCTGCAACATTCTGGACAGTCTGGAATTTGTGGGGGAGTGCTTTCTTGATTCTGGCATAGAGCGTGTTTCCATAGTCCAGTCTGCTGATGATGAGTGCGTGGGTGATGGTCTTCCTGGAGTCGGGGGATCCATATGAAGGTCCTGTGGAGTATGCGGAGGGTATTGAAGCATGTGGAGGACACGGCGTTGATCTGGCGGTTGATGGTGAGTGAGGAGTTGAGTATAATGTAGTTGTTACGGGCGTGATCTGTAGGGGTGGGGGGGGTTCTGAGGGCAGGGGGCCAACAGGTGTTGTCCCATTCGGAGGGAGTGGTCCCTAGGATGAGGACTTCCGTTTTCTCCGAGTTGAGCTTCAGGCAACTGCTGCTCATCCAGGATGCGATGGCCTTCATTCCTTTTTGGAAACTGTGCCTTGTGATGTCGGATTCCTTGGTGAGGGAGAGGATGAGCTGGGTGTCATCGGCGTTTGAGACTATATTGCGTCCATGTTTTCTGACGATGGTTGCGAGGGGGGCCATGTTAACTTTGAAGAGCATGGGGCTGAGGGAGGATCCTTGGAGTACTCCGATTCTGATCTCTTTAGGTTGGGAGAGGAAAGGCGGGAGTCTTATTCTTTGTGTTCTGCGTGAGAGAAAATATCGAATCTAGTCTATGGCAGTTCCCTGGATGCTGGCTTAGTGGGATCTGGAGGCTAGTGTGCAGTGAGAGACGGTGTTGAAGGCTGCATAGAGGTCTAGTAGGATGAGGGCTGCAGTGTGGCCTTGATCAAGGAGGGTGAAGATGTCATCAGTGGCAGCTATGAGGGCAGTCTCAGTGCTGTGGTTGCTGCAGAATCTGTATTGAGAGGAGTCGAGGATGTTGTTGGTTCATATGAAGTGCGGTAGCTTGGTGTTGAAGACTTTCTCGATGACTTTGGTGATGAAGGGAAGAAGAGAGATGGGCCTGAAGTTCTTGAGGTCTGTCGGGTCTGCGGAGGGCCCGAGAGAGAGAGAAGAGTGAGAGACCCAGGTCAGGTGTCTTAGTGAACTAATGCATACACTGTAGGGGTCTGTGTTCAATCTCAAGGTCACAGGTTCACGTCCCAGTGGGTCCACTCAGCCTTTCATCCTTCCGAGATCAAAAAAATGAGTACCATTGAGTTGGGTAACCATTAACATCCATGCCAAGATACATGAATGATGAAAATTGTGCATCATTGATTGTGCAGTGTGTATTTTCAATACATGTTGTGTCTCTGTACTTAGCTTATCAAAACAACCCATATCCAGCTATGTGAAGTAAAATTCTGAGTACCACCTTGTGAAAGTGTACTGGTGGAATTAATGGCCTGGCATTGAATGTCACTTTCCTAAAGCTCAATGATAACTTAAAGAAGATATATGACGCAGATGGCATGGCTTAAAGTGTGCAAGAGACGGTCTGCAGTTTCCAAGACAAGTTAAGGCAACAGGTCTCACTTTTTTAATCCATTGCTTTTCTAATTGTTTTTGCCAATGCTGGGCAGCACCAGCAGAGAGAAATGCTTCTTTTTTGCAATACTGCGCAGCATTGGACAATTGAAAAATATTATGATGCATACCCATCATGATGCAATAGAGGCCCAGCATGCAAATGAATGTGCACGCATCCTTCATCAAACACACCTGAAAATGGCATGAGGCGCCTGCCTTTTTGATTTTATTTACCTGTTCTAAGATATGACAGACACCCCCCAAAGTGATAAATGGGTTTAAAAAAAATAAAATGAAGCCTGAAAAAGCACTTTGTAAAAATGTATCAGCCCAGCGACAAATGTCATCTGCTGGGCAAAGCAAACAAAACGGAAGAAAAAAACCTTTTTCTTAGTGGACACCGCCTAGCAGAAGCATTAGGGAGTGGGTGGGGGAGCAACAGAAGAGAAGGAACTAACAAAAGGGAAAGCTGTATCGGGGAAAGCAGAGGATGAACTGAGATGGGAGACAAGGGAGCAACGTGGAGTGTGCGAGTACAGAACAGATATTTGCGGGGGGAAGAAGCACACAAGGGAGAGAGCAAGAAACGAAATGCACAGTATTGGAGTGCTGAAAGCAAAAGAAAACAAGCATTAAAAATGCAATAGGTCTCGCCTTTTATCAAGTTAAAGCCATTTGATGTGCTATACAATACCATTAGCAAAGCAAATGGCTTGTTTAGGACTTGTGTTCTTCTCATTAGAATACTTGAGGGGGAGTCAGTAAAAAATCTTCCTCCTAGGCCTGCACCTAGAAATAAATTTCTTTAACGTGTGTGTCAGGCAGGTGGGCAACTAGAGCCAAATTTCGGGGGGGGGGGGCGGAAAAAGATTTTGGGGGGGGGCTAAGTCTTCCAGCCATAGGCAGAGTGGCTGTAAGAAGGGGTGAAAACACAACAAAAGCCTCATTAACGAGTAAATTGTCTTTTCAAGACCTGTGAAGTACTCGAGTGCGGCTGCAATTAGACGGACGCCAGCCCGCGAGGCTGTCTCAGCCTGGCTGACAAACATGACGAGGGGGGCTGAAGCCTGGTGAGCCCAATGGGTGTTTCGCGCCTGGACTGTCAGGCTAAAGGAACCGTGACACCAGAGTAATGTGTGAAGGTGGTGCCTGACGTGATGAACTGCTGAGTGCCCGTGACCTTCCTGCCAGCAGCATTGCACTGTAGTGGTGAGGCACCTAGGGGCAGTGCAAAGGCACAAACCATCTGCTCTTCAAACAGCTCAGCTTTCAAGGCAAGAATGTGAGCGCAAGAATGCCGCCTGTAGTGCTGCTGACCCCGCAGGACTTCCGGAACTGACAACGAGGCCGGGTGATGAAACTGCATAAACCGCTCAAGCGAACTCGTGGAAGAGAGGGCAGTTTACACAGTTGCATAACAGAAAACGAATGAGCGCTGCTGCAGAACGTGGCGATGAACCCCTACGACGCCCATATTGTAATTGTATCTATATAGCGCTTACTACCCCAGCGGAGGCGTCAAAGCGCTTTTATGTCACTGAAATTCATCGCTCTGGGGCTGAATGAAAGGGGGCGGGGGTGTCCACTGAGTTGTAGGGTCCCACTGCCCCAGAAGGGTGCAGGGACCTGGGTTATGTCCCTGTATGTGCACAAAACAAAATTAACATGACGTCAGTGGTCTTGATACAAAGCACAGCTGGAAGGACACGGCGACCCAAATGCTGAATGGCTTATCGACACATCACTAACTCCAGGGCATAAGTATAAAAATATTGCCGATTTTGAAAAACTGTCTGCTTCTATTAACTAAGTGCTGGTCCCTCTGAAACACAAAACAAAAACCCCATTGACGCCAAATGTTTTGGGCCCTGGTCGTCCTTGAGCACGTAGAGTAATGGCGAGAGCAAGAAGAGCACGGGAGCTCTCAAGGACCCGCTGCACCCCCAACCTCGATCAGAGACATCTGCAGCTCTCACCAAAATTCAACGGCATTAATAACAACGGCATCATTCAACGGCACAGACATTAACGTTAACGGCATTAATATCGGCAAAATTCAACGGCATAGAGACTGCCTCTTACAACGGAACTACTGGCGCACATATTCGCCCATCTCCACAGCAATGTTCAGAAAGAAAGCACAGCGCTGATTGGTTCAGAAACCTGTGAATGAAACCATAAAGCAACAGTCACAGTAAAACCCTACACTGGTTTCTTCCAACAATCTAGTATTTTTCGAGAGCATGTAAAACAAGACACAGCTTTGAAAGCACGCATTGTAAATCAAGAAACACCATTGAAAACATGCACCGGCAATGAAATAGGTCTTGATGGTAAACATAAAAACGGTGCCGCACTGAAACATAAAGCGCGGCGCCAGTGTATATCAAAAGTTATACTTACGGCAGCTCATAAAGCGGGCGCTATGGTGATAAAAAAAAATGAAAGCTAGCGCGCTGTGCGCTTGGAGGTGTGGAGGGGGAGGTGAAACAGCCATGGGAAAGACAGCTAACAAGGGAGCAGCAAAATGAAATAAACCATAAAACACGCACCTCAGCTTCGGAGACCGGAACTGGTGTCCTGCACACACACCTAAAGGCATTAATTAACTGAGCTCTGCTGATACTTTTGCACTCTAATTTCGAGCGCTATGAAAGCCATGCACCAGCGGGTAAACAGCACACTGAGCACTTCGGTTTTCGGTTTGTCTTTGTGTCCGTTTAGTCTTACGCTCTCCGTTACGCATCATGCCGGTGTACAGCAATGACACCGCACCATTTAGGATATTTCTTCAACGCTCATGCACCTCAGCCAGCTACTGCGGAGCAGGCCACGCCGTGGCCGAACATTTTCAACCAGGCACTCCACAAAGGGTGTATAGCAACCGATGCAATCCGGAGCACTACGCAACCTTGTCAGGAGATGTTAAAATATAATATAATGTTAGAGGAAGGAGAGAAGGTATAGAAGAATAAAGAGGCTTTAAGTACAGTGTGTACTAAAAACGGCAGAACGCCAGGAGTGAGGAATGTTTTAAATCAAGGACAATGCAAAAAAACAGAAAAGAGAAAGTGAGATACGCAAGATAGGGAGAGAGGAGATGGAGAACAGAGAGGAGACGGGGAGAGAAAGGAGGGCGGGGGTAGAATTTGTTTTTAGCAGTTTTATATATCTCGAATTTGGCCCAATGGCCGTGCAGAGGGAAGAGCATATGACAAAGAGACCAAGTACAGGCTATTCCAAGCGGAAGTGATCGCGTTTGCGATCAAACATCAAAGCGGCAAAAGTGAAAGTAATCGAGCAGAGCATCAAAGGGCTGGGTGAGAAGGGAGGGGGGAATGCAATGAGCAGAGGAGCAGCTGTGCACGTGCATGTGATCGTGCACTCAAGGTTTAGGCCAGCCAAAAGACTGTGGGTAGCACTTTGAAAATCCCACATATAAAATGTCTCTTCGAGCCTTTGGCTCGCGAGCCCTAAAAACATTCCCTTAGTTTGACTAGTGGATGTATACAAGTTGTCCAATCAAAACGTATGGTAAAAAGGAACAAATACATGAAAAGGAAAGAAATCCACTGAATAAGAATGAAGTAAATGAGAGTTATGTAAGTTTCTGGTGGAAGTGCAGGCGGATGTTCAAATATTTTGGTCCTGTGTTGTGTAGGCCTTTATATGTGTGTGTGAGAAGTTTCAATTGGCTACCCTTGTGAATAAGGAGCCTGTGTGTGGGAGGTGAGACTCTCTGGAAGCCCACCAGTACAGGGGTTTGCCCTTCTGCGTACTCAAGTCCTTGGACTAACAAATAGAGATTGGCACGGAATCTATAATAACAAGAAAGTATTTTATTATCACTCATGATTGGTACTACATCGACACAGAGCCCTCAGGCAATGTATGAGGTAGTACATGGAGTACAGAAACCATAGGTATTTTATGCTCAGTTTGTAGCTGAGTAAGCGTGAAGGCTCAAAAAGAGGCCGTACAAATATACACAAGAATAGTTATTCACATATAAGGACTAACAGAAAATGCTTAGTCAACAAAGTAGGAGGAGTAACAAAAACCCTTACATCAGTTGGAATAGCCTGACAGTTGTACCCTACAGGTAGACAGGTGCATTCTAGCAGCTACAGGCCTTTCTGAGCATGCGCAGTGCTCTGGCTCAGTGCTGAAGGAGTTAACTGTAACTGATGACTCAAGCGAAATACAAGGGTAGGCATCAGTGAAGACTGGAGAAGCACATGGCAAGCACATGGCTAACTAAAATGGCTGCTACAGACAAAATGGCTTCAGCTTATGCTAACAGTGATTTCTGCTAGTTTCCACATGTGAAGCTTCCTGAGGTGTGGTGTGATGTGGGTGCAGAGGGGTTTTGGATGGCTTGGAGTCTGTGTAGGAGTTGTTTGGAGAATCCGGCATAGAGTATGCTGCCACAGTCCAGCCTGCTGGTGATGAGTGCTTGACTAATGATCTGTCTGGTGTTCTGAGGCAACTATTTGAGGATTTGACAAGAACGTCAACCAATGGTACACAATTGGCTGGCTCTAATTCCACTGTATGTTTTTGGTATGATCCATAAAAGGTCTTTCACCAATTTGTAGATGAGACCTAAAAAGGAAAGCTCCTTGTTCTCTGGAGAATATGACAGCTGTCTAGCGGAGGATTGATAAAGAGCTGACTGCCTCTGTAGAGAGCAGCCAGTGTGGAAGAAACGAGACCACTGTCTTTCTGAACAAAGAAACCACTGCCTGGCAGAGAAGCAGGGAAAGGACAGTTCTCAAGTGAAGACAGAGGTTGGCAGAGATGAAAAGAGACCAATTGGCAAAGTAGAGGGGAGGGGAGCAACTGGCAGGGAAAATGACCAGACCCTGATGCCTGTTTATTCCACCAATTATTTTCCTGTAGGGCTGCAACAAGTGGATCACTATTGGCTTCTCTGACCCTCTCTCTATCTCCATTAGGTCATTTTACCAGGCACAGTGTGTGCTTTAGAGGGAAGGGAGGAAAAAGAGGAAAGAGAAATGAGAGAGGAGAAAGAGAGCAGGGATTTTTAAAAAAAACATTTCAGGGCTTCTTTTGGTTCCCAACCCATCATTGTCCAGCACTTTGGAGAAGGGAGAGAGAGCAGCCCAGCAAAGGATAAGCACAAAATGTGCTAGCTGGGAAGGGTTATGCACAAGCAGCATTACAATTAAACAAGCAAAACAAGCATTGCTGCTCCAATAAAAAAATATGTTAAATAGTTCCTTAATATTTGCAATGCAAGCACTCAATAGAAGGCAAAATGATGCATCAGACATCCAACAGTATGAGGTGAGAGAGCAATACTCTGCTAGGGAGGAGGAAAAGCCCACTGAATGTACACATTTAAGTATTAGGAATAATATGTCTTGCAAACAGCTGCTCAGTCGAGACATATCTAAAACAAGCATTTGCAATGCAATCAGTCTCAGCTTTGGGACCTTATATGTATTTAGCTATGGAGCACATTAGCCTCAGTGCTGAAACATCTACTGTTCTTTAACATGGAGGGAAAGTAAGCATCAAACTGCGTGACACACCAGGTATGGGAACACATCGAGATAAATATTGCCTTTAAGCGGGAAATGGTACAGTCCAAAGCTCAGTTTTTAATATAAAATCAGGGCCTTCGGTGGTCATAGCATTGAAAATACAAGCTTTTAAAAAATATAATATTGTCTACGGGTGCTCGTGGAAGATAATTCTATGGACTGGAATCTAGAGAATGCTAAAGTGATTCTGATATTTTACTGACCTCTGCTGGTCTTTTTCTATCAAGAAAGTTAAATATAGGCAGTTGCCAGAAGAATGTAAAAAAGATAGTCCCTCAGCAGAAAGCAATTCTGGTATTTTATTGACCTCTACTGGTCGTTTTCTATCAAGACAGTTAAATAGACGCAGTTGAACACAAAAAAAGTCCCTAAGTGAAAGCAGACAAGTCCTAGGGCTGATCTTCAGAGCCCACAAAGTACATACACATATAAGCATATAAAAAAGTATATACAAGAGGTCTCGAATGCACGACCTAAAAATAGAGTCAAACTATTATTTTGAGGGCATTTACATGCCACATATATTGGCTAAAAATCATCCTATTTTGCAGGCTGTACAAAAGGGGATCACATTAAAAAGTACGGGTGGGCAGAATGTTGAACTTGCGGAATTTAGGTGACTCCATGTTACTTTTGTATTGTGGAGTTCTGGCCAAATTCGACCAATCGATGTGTGGCAGATTTTATTTCTCACGATTCCTCAGAAATGCGAGCTTTAGGGACCTGGAATAATCTGAACTGTCACATTTACATGCGAGAGAGATGGTTAGTAGTTGTTTTGGAGGAGATGCTAGGGACAATGCTTGGTGCAAGCTGATGAGCGCGAGCGAGGTTTGGTGTCCTCGAGCGCAATTTTCTAACCGGATGGTTACGAGCTGTATTGGTCAGAGGGCTGCTTCTGTAGTAGAATTGCTGCCACTCGAGTAGATTTTCTACGCAAGCAGCAGCAACTGGCCAAATGCTCTTGCACACCGCATGGTGGCATTCATTCTGATTTTTCAGTGCTGCGCGGGTTACTGGCACTAAATTGCGGCACAAGCAGCATGACCTACATATTTTCTGCCCTTTGGTGGAGCTCCATGGAATGTCACAGAGTTAAGCAACTCCGAGAAATTCCACCTAGTAAAAAACTGTGTGAGTTCCACACATACCTGTTAAAAAGGGTAATATTTCATGAAATATATTGCTAAATAAATCATATAGCCTCCAGGGGGATAGTTTCCTGGCTGACCAGATGGAGACCCACCAAAATATTTGAAGTAGCCCTTTGTAACCTGGACTGTTTCTGTGTTTCGATGGCCAGTGCTTAATTTGAGCCAGTGCTTTCCAGTGCTCAGCAGCGGCACCGAATTGTCAACACCATACTTGGAACAGTCTACGACATGGTGGTGCTGCTTGTCTAATTTAGAGATGAGCAGAACAACGGTAGTTTAGGAATACAATATACATTAAAATTGCTATTACCTGCCTCCCAGCCATTCCTTTAGCTTTGGGGACCTGGAATAATCTGAACTGTCACATTTACATGCAAGAGAGATGGTTAGTAGTTGTTTTGGCAGTGATGCTAGGGACTAGGCTTGGTGCAAGCTGCATTGGACTCCTGGTCAGAGCCCTGGCACTTAATATTTTACTAATTAAGCACTGCTATGGCCAGTCTAACCTGACTGATAACATTTATTTGTACTGGATGGGAAGCATGTTTTTCATGAATATTACCACTGTGATGGGTGGGTTTAGTACTGAGAAGATCAGAAATACCTAATTCTCCTGCAGCAGGTTATGATGGAATCAATCATTTGATCTAATGCAAGATTAATGGGGCTGGGTAATGGACTGCGGGTGCTCGTTGCAGGCTCTCCGATCAGCTCAATAGCAGTGTACGTGTGATTGCTCATTGATTGACTTAACCAACTAAAGTGAGCACAAAATAAATTACAAATTTGTGGGGGATGCAGACACAAAACAAGTTATTTTGTGTTTCCCCGCCTGCGGTAAAAAGAAAATTAGAATCAGCTGTACAGCACTGTATTGTTTTTCGAAGGAGCTCTGTTATGAAATATTAATAAGGAAAGGTGCCAGCAGCTCATTTTTCTGTGCTAGATGATTGGCTCTAAACGAGCAGGTCTGTTTTCATTTGCAGCTGTACACCAAAAAATCCTCCGACTTCGGCAATAGATTTCATAACTGTGGTTATTGCAGTTTCATGACCTGCAAACGAGCTTCCAAATTAGCCTCCGTAATTGGGGTATGCTTTTTAATGGGCAAAGAAGAAGGCGCGTTTTGATTGGTAACGTGGAAAATACGTGTCAAGGTTCAGTGACCTATGTGACCCACTTTTAGCCAAAATAATTTTCGTGTCTTGCTTCCTTTCCTGAAATAATTCCACATTTCTAGAATTGTGTGGTATTTCGGGACACCAGAGCCGGATATTTTTAGGCACTTATTTAGAATGATTCGGTATTTTCAGAAATGAATGGCAACCTTATTATTAAAGTATATTTCTATACCTGGCATATATTCGGAGCATATTTTAGCACATTTATTTTTATTAATTAATTACAGGTAGCATATAACCTTCTGGGTACTTCAGAGCTTTAGTTCCAGATGGAAGGTATTCACAAGATTACTACAGTACTTTCAGGAGTCCAAGTCCTGGTGTCAGTCTTTTAATTTATGCAAAAAGAACAATTGATGGGCAGAATGCAGAACAATGTCATACATTCACCTCAGTACAGAGATCTGGGCCTAAATCCATTGTTTTTCTGTTCCCCATGCCATGCCATTCCAGTTTGTACCCAGCCATATTCAAATCAGTCTTGACCTTGCGCCCAATGGGAACAATCCAGCCTGAACTGCCAGGCCAGGTCCTCCTTGGACTGGAAACAAGCATCCTAGGACCGGTTTCGGGGTTTCACCCCTCATCAGCCAGGATAGGTTGACTCCAGTGGCACGGAGATCACAAGACCCATGTCTGGGCATGCCCGTCCCACTCGGGGTGACAAATGCAAAAAGAACAATTGATGGAAAGAATGCAGCACTATGTCATACATTCACCCTAGTACAGAGATCTGGGCCTAAGTCCATCGGGGCAGATTTACATGCCCCTTGCGCTGCCAGTATGTCACTTTTTGTGATGCACTGCAGCGCATTTCTCTGCCCCATATTTACAAGGACAGGAAAAGCCACCCTGCACGGCTTTTCCTGTCCTTGTAAATACGGCCCCTTTACACGCAGCAATTTGCATGAAAGGGGCGCTCCATGGGTGTTGCTGTGGGTGTTCCCACACAACACCCATGGAACCTGACACATTTCCAGATTTACGAGGAATCGTAAACCTGGAAATGCGTCAGTATGCTACACCATCCTAAGGGTGGCGTAGCGAGGTGCAACGAGGAGAAATGTTTTCATTTCTCCTAGTTTTTTCCTCTTCCATTGCGTGCTGCATTCTACAGCACGCATTGAAAGAGGAAAATGCCTGCAGTGATTGTTTTTGTGCAGGAAGGTGCCCCTTCCTGCACAAAAAACCTAAAGTTGCTTTTCACAGTGGCAATGCTGGCTTTCCCATAGGAAAATACTGGATTATATTATAAAAACTTAAAATGCTAATTTCAGTTTTGAGCAGCTAGAAACATAACTTATGGACTCATTTTAATAGTATTTTTACATCCAGCTTAATGGTCAAGTCTGATTCTATATTGCTATTTTGCAAATTACACTTTTGGAAAGTTGTCATTTTCCTGTCTAAAGCACAAAAGCCTTCCTGCTGGTTTTCCCTCCACTCACAAGAAGACCCTAGGCATAGAAGTGTACCCCACAGGCCGCTCCTCAGAACATTCCAAAACGTGT
Source organism: Triturus cristatus (assembly GCF_964204655.1). NCBI lineage: Eukaryota > Metazoa > Chordata > Amphibia > Caudata > Salamandridae > Triturus > Triturus cristatus. The sequence continues at coordinate 520,490,225 of NC_140588.1, forward strand.
GAAGATCTAAAGGCCTGCCTTGAGGAGATTCACGCAAGCCTGCGCTTTTATATTGCTATTTTGCAAATTACACTTTTGGAAAGTTGTCATTTTCCTGTCTAAAGCACAAAAGCCTTCCTGCTGGTTTTCCCTCCACTCATAAGAAGACCCTAGGCATAGAAGTGTACCCCACAGGCCGCTCCTCAGAACGCTCCAAAACGTGTGAAGATCTAAAGGCCTGCCTTGAGGAGATTCACGCAAGCGTGCGAGTTAAGATGGACGCCCCTCGGTGGGCTCCTCACCAATTTTCGACAAAATAAGATGACTAAATTCAATTTTTTACCTTAAATTGAAGGTAACAGCTTCCTGAAGCCTTTGCTTCCCAGTAAGGTGTTTGGTTGCCTCCTTTACATAGCAGAAGGTATTTATTTGTTCCTCAGCTCTTCCACCGGTCTTCTGGAGCAGGTGCAGCCGAGTATTCCAGTTAGGGGTGCGGAGCTGCATTCAGGAAAGGGCGAGGCTGTGGCCTAGTCACTCCCACAGTCAGATTTAGCTGCTATACCTCCTCATTCTGACTGATTTTCCTTGCTATACTTATTTTCTGCAATTTATAATACATTCTACTGCAGAATTTTAATTTAAGGAAATATGGAGGGCAAAAATACGCAGATTCAACTAATAAAAGAAAGCAAAATATTTATCCACCTCCAGTTAAATCAAAATTGGTGGTATCTAATGAACCTTTTTTGGCTCTACTATTGGACGAAATTCAAGCTATTCATTCCAAAGACATGGCCAGTCGATCTATGGAAACACCTGACAATGCAATTAAAACTCAAGATAATAAAGCTAAAATGTACAGTTTCTCACCGTTAGTGGCAAAAATATCTGCTATGTCTAATCTTCTTTTTGAATTGGAAAACCGTAATAGATGTTATAATTTACGTATCTTAAATTTACCAGAGGATGTGGAAGGTAAGGACTGTAGATTATACTTGGAGAATTTGATACCTGGCCTTTTGCGTTTAAAGTTTCCTGAGATATTCGAAATAATAACACTCACAAGATTCCCTCTCATCGCAATCCTCACCAAAATAAACTGCGACAAATGATTTTTAAAGTTTTACGTAATCTTCATTTAGTGATGATAAGAAAAGCAGCACGTGAAATGTCTTCATTAATGGTTAATGGCAACACAATTTTCATACATCAGGACTTTGCAAAAGAAACTGGTAAAATTCACAAAGACTTTTCTGATCTCTGACCACGATTGCGTAGTCTTGGCTTCAAATATGGTCTTTTTGACCCTTCGACTTTGCAAATTTGGAAAAACGGTTTCTTAAAGTCCTTTCAACGCCCTGAAGACCTTTGTCATTTTTTGGATCAGCAACCACAGATTCCCATGGATACACATGAGACTGCTACCTGAATAAACAATTTTGTGATTTTTTTCCAGCTAACATCTTTGTAAAATGTTTTACAGGGCACTATTGGTTCGGTCATGCTTATGGAGCATGTGCACGTTTCTATATTGTCATTAATGTTTAAATGTTGTCTTTTTTTATGTTTGTATGTATCTTTACTTTTCCTTTCTTCTTCTTCTTCATTACTAGAGCTACTTTTCATCCCTTCATGTTTTAAAATTCTTTGCATCTCTTCTCTGCATTCTCTACATTTTCTTCAACATGGCTAATTTCATTAATATTAACATTATATCCTCAAATGTTAAAGGTTTAAGACATCCTGTGAAACGTATCAAAACTTTAGATTATTTACAAGATTATAAGGCGGAAATTTGTTTTTTGCATAGATGACACTGTTTTGGATTATATGCTATTCTTTTTGCAAAACGCCTAAACTTTCAAATACTGATCAAATCTTCAGATTCCGAAGGTCGGTATATTATAGTGAAACTTAAAATTCAAGATACAATTATGTTTTTAATTAATGTTTGTGGTCCGACCAATGACGATCCCAATTTTTGGTCTCTTCTTACTGCAGAAGTGCTCAAATTAGGCAATGTGCCAATTATTGTTGGAGGAGATTTTGACCTTATATGTGATCCATTATTAGACAGAATTTCCCAAACTAAATACCGACCGCCCAGACCTTTTTTTACACTAAAGCCTTTTTTTAAATCAACTAAGTTGGTTGATATTTGGCGGCTGTATCACCCTAATTAGAAAATGTTTACTTTTTGTCTCAAACCCTCATAACTCTCATTCAAGATAAGATTATTTTTTGGTTTCTCGTCAATCAATTCACTCAGTTATTAATCCGCATATCCACAATATTGATATTTGTGACCACGCTCCTATTTCTGTGACCTTACGATTTGGGTTAGACTCTCAAGCTCAATCCAGATAGCGTATGAATTCTCATACTGTTCTTAGTGATGATAATAAACCAAAGATATTATCAGCACTACAGGATTATTTTGATTTTAACCCAGAAGGCTTGACGTCCTTGGTAACTAGATGGGATGCCTTTAAGACATATATCAGAGGGACATCCATCTCTATTAGTTCTCATGAAAACAAATCTTTCAAATTTAAAATTAAAGATTTAGATGAACAAATTGCGGAATTTTAAAGACTTTTCATAACAACTAAGGCTCATCAAATTAAAATAAAATTGCAAAAGCTGCATCATAAGTTTAATTCCATATTAAGCAAAAGAGCTGGTATACAAGTTTCTAATACTAAACTAAATTTTGCTTTAATGCTAATAGATCTTGAAGGCTCTTAGCTAACTATTTACCTATAAAAAAAGATAAAGCCCAGATCAATTCAATCCATGGTCCCAATGGGAAGATTGCATTATCCCAAAAGAATACTGTTAATGAATTTTTAAATTATTACTCAACCTTATACAGTAAACCTGACTTACAAATACCCTCCATGATTGACTCCTGTTTACACCACTGTGGATTACCTAAAGTTTCGCAATCAAACAAAGACAAATTAGACGACTCACCAATCACTATGAAAGAAATTGGATTGGTTATTAAATCCCTGAAACAGGGTAAATCTCCAGGTCCCGATGGAATTCCTGCTGAATTTAATAAAGAATTCTCCTCACAACTTTCTCCTCGTTTCTTTAAACTTTTACAGTTCTTGGTGCCTCAGGTTCATCTTCTGGTTTCTTTATGGAAGCTTTGATTATAGTTCTTCCAAAACCTAACAAAGACCTGGCCATTGTATCAAATTATTGCCCCATTTGCCTATTAAATTAAGACTATAAACCTACGCTAAAAATCTTGCAACCAGATTGACTTTAGTATTAGATTCCCTTATTCATCCTGATCAATCTGGTTTCAAGAAATATAGATATTCAGTTAATAATGCTAGAGTTTTACTACATGCTATTGAACAAGGGTCCTCTTTATCGTTACCATCTGGAATGCTTGCATTGGATGCTGAAAAAGCTTTCAATAAAGCTCATTGGCAATTTTTATTTCGTACGATATCGGCATTTAATTTTGGTGATCTATTTATTCACATGATATCGGCTCTCTATTCTAGTACTTTGGATAGACTATTTAATAATGGACAAATTTGTATTCAGTTTTTTCTTTTTAGAGGTACTAGACAAGGTTGTCCCTTGTCACCATTGTTATTTCTCCTTGTTATTGAACGCTTGCTTACTACTATTAGAAAATGTATTAATATCACTGGTATTAATATTAAGGATATTATTATTAAAACTTTAGCATATGCAGATGATATTCTTTTGTTTATTAGCAATACAGAATCCTCATTTCCTCCATTAACAGATATTATTTCATTATATTCACAGATTTCAGGTTATAAATTAAATGATAGCAAAACTGAATTCTTTCCTTTAAATTCTCCTTGTACACCTGATACGTTACCTCTACAAGAAATATTTTGGCAAAGGGATAAAATGTAATACCTCGGACTTCAGTTTACTAATTCTGTTAAAAAAACAATTGAATTAAATTTAGAATCTATTGTAAACTATATGTAAGAACAATTCTCCAAATGGTCTGCACTACATTTGTCATGATGGGGAAAAAATGATTCAATAAAAATGGTAATTGCCCCCAAAATCTTTTATTCCCTGGTTATGATTCCTAGTGAATTTTCTATGCAGTTTTAAAAGACTATTGATAGACATGTTTCTCAATTTCTTTGGAATATTAAAACTCCCCGGATAGGCTACAAAAAATGTAAAATGGTTAAATGTAATGGAGGGCTTGGTTTACCAGATTTTTTTTAAGTATCATAAGCGTGTAGATTAAAACAGAGTTCTCTTTGGTTTAATCATTCCCATCTTAATAATCTCCCTACCTGGCTTCTTATAGAAAAGAATCTGATAAAACCATTCCCCTTACCTACTTTACTAATGATATCTCACAAGTCAATATTTTTTAAGAATTCTACTATTTTTAAATCTACAAAGTTAATCTTTCATGATTTAAATGCTCTTTTCCAATCAACTCTTTCCTATTCTATTGATACGTCATTATGGCATAATCCTAAATTAAAATTATAATGATCAGTAAAATATTGGAATTCCTGGATCAAAGCTAGTATTCTATGTAAAGGATATTTACCACAATAATCCTTTCTCATCATTTGATGATCTACATCATAAATTTAACTTAACTCCTGCTGATTTAGTTAAATATGAAATCTTATGTTTTTATATTCTAAATTCCTTTCCTAATAATTCCCCATTAAAAATTACTTCAGATTCCACGTCCTATATTCATGCAGTTTCTTCTTCATCTCATGCCATCTCATTAATTTCTAAACAGTTGAATCATTTTCAAGGTAACAATATTGAATTGATTTGATCGTTTTGGAATAATGAACTCTCAACATCTTTCTCTCTTGATAAACGGAAGAAATAATGGTTAAACAATATTTCTGGATAATTACCTGTATCGCTATATCAAACAAATTATGTTATTCTTTTTAACTGCTTATGGACTCCATTAAAGTTATTTCAAGCTAAACTTATACCCAACTCGAATTGATGGCATTGTAATTTATGTCTAGGCTTGTTAAAACATATGATTTTTTAATGTAATTTTCTTCTTTCATTTTGGATGAAAGTTTGGGATGTCATAAATAAAATATTCAATTTTTCTGAAATGCTTTCATTTATTATTTTGATTTGCAAATCCAGTGCTCTTCCTACCAAAATTATCTGATTTAAAATGTAAGCTTTTCAATTTTTTATTATCGGCTGCTTTAAAGTCTATTTCTGCATGTTGGAATGATGTATCTCCACTGTCGTGTCATGTTTGGTAGTCATGGATTATTTTTACTAGAAGAGGTGCTAATTTATCTTTGTCTGGCATTGAACATAATAGTCCTTCTTATCATTTATTTTGGCAACTGATTGATGATTATATTGCTTCTTACCTATCATTTCATTTTCTCTATTAATTATAACTTGTATATGATATCCATATGTAGCTCTGTTATTAAGAACATTGTATTATATAATAATATTATTTTCCATTTCTCCCATTCCTTTTATAATTTGTTATTCTTCTCACTATATTGTACCTCTTATTTTCATATATATTGTTCTTGATAAATAGATTCTTTAAGGTACTTTTTTGGTACTCTTTTATGTATTGTCCTTTTTTATCATAAAATTCAATAATTTATTTTGAAAACGAGAAGGACTGCCTTGCTGTCTGAAACCTGAAGGAAGACTGGATCTGCTTGCTTTGAGCTCAGGACCAGAAGTGACTTCAATGGTCTGTTGACTGACCTCTGTTTGAGCTACAGGGATACAGCAAGCTGCCAGAGGCCTCTCTCCCTGCAACTGCTCGGCTGGCAAGTTTTAAATGGACCTGCCCTGGACCCTGCTGGTGGCCTCTATTGGAGTGAGTGCTGACCCCCAAGTGGTGTTCACCTGGTCCTTGAATTTGACATGTGTTAAAGTGTACTCCTTATGTCTCCAAACTGCAAGAAGTGCAATCTTTCTACCTGGAGAACTGCCATAAACTGGGATCACCATGGAAGCTACAGCCGCTGATGTTGAATTGCCGGTCAGGCTCAGCTTGCTGGCTTGCCTGGCTAAAGAAGATCTGACTTTCAGAAAACTTTGTGAACATAGAGGGCCTTATTGGGACCAATACTGAACAGCTTCTAAGAAACATCAAGGCCTTCCCTGTCATGGGTTTTGGATTTTGCCAGCTTGACCCTTTTATTCCTTTCATTGATAACTGGACTGGGACCCTGTTCTTCAGCAACCTGCAATTTTCAAGCCCCGCTTCAGATCTACCTTGCAGATTGCTCCACCTATGACTGATCGGTGACCACTTTTTGTCCATAAATATTTGTAAGTCAAAAATTAAACTTTCCACTAGGATAAACTTGTTTCTTGAATCCTGACAGTGATACAGTGCAGTAGGCCCTGACTTTTTGATTTTGCCCAGCGTGTAGTGTGACCAGAAAACCACGGCTGATGCTTTGTGTTTTTGGTGGTATTTTCACTTCAAATTTTACAAGTTTATATCTCCAGTTCTACTTATTAGATTTATGTCAGTTCATATCAGAGCAAATCACTTTATCCCAGCCACCAGAGCCATAAAAGTCCAAACAGGATAAAATACATAAAATCAGTAAAACATGATTCTGCAGCAAAACAGGTTAAGAGATAAAAAGCTGAATAGATTATGTACAAATATGTAAAAAATGCACAATGATTTGTGGATAAATTCATTAAATGTCTAACAAAAATGGCAATATTCACATCTCCCTGGGGAAAGGGAGGGTGCCATCATAACAGGCAATTATCAAACAACTGAATATGAATAACCTAGTAATACACTTAAACAGAGTGATAAAACGAGCATTGCTACGGAGCACCCACCTGGCACCCAGAAATTTAAAGACGGAAATGGCAATTACTGGGTGAGGCTGTGACCTAAGAATACAGAAGGCATCCCAATGGTTACGTGCTCCTAATAGTCTGCATACAGGTGCAAGCTAGGTACATTTGGGGGAGACATAACCTGGGAACACAAACAAGACATGGGGAATGCTCTCTTCAGAGGAGTCACAAATAGGGCACCCTGTGTTTCCTCCACCATCCCAACCAGAATTGAACACTCTAAGAGGTGAGGGGCCGATTTGAAACTGGAAATATAATTTTCTTTGCAGTGGAACAGACACAATATCCCAGATTGACTCAAACCCACATGTTGACTTCATGTTAATAAAGTCACTAGCAAGATTGAGATGAGCTGCTCTCTCGGATTCCTCTGCCACCATTGATGACCAGTATTGCTTTTTAAAGAAGGCCTTAGATGGGAAAACAGTGGAGGCTGGGTGTTCCCATAGATCGTGAAACCCTAACAAGTACAGTGCTGACTTCATATTCAAGAGCCAGGGAATCTTATTAAATTGGTCAGCCTTCATAATGTCCTTTAGATTTTCCACATCGTGGTCAATTTTGGGAGTAGTCCTCAGGCATCTCCAGTACAATAAGGGATGTAATCGGATTTTACCTGATGCCCTTGTAATTCCTAGATCACTAAACAGTGGATGCAATGGGGTGCTAGGTGGAAGGGAGGCACATTTTGAAGAAATTTGTTCTCAGTTCTGCTGAGGTCCTCATTTTGGGAAAAACGCCCCATAGTTCAGCCCCATATAAAACTGAGCTCAAGGTCTTAGCCTCATATATCATAGGAGCAGATGAAATTGGTTTGATGTAGGACTTAGAAAGTTCCTAATGTAGCACTCCAGAAATCTGTTGTGAATTTGACACCTAAATATGCAAATAAATCAACCTCTTGAGGGAACTCCCCCCAAACACAGACTGTCCTTAAAGGACTGTGTTGATTGAAAAACATCACCTTAGTTTTAGAAGTATTGATCTCCAAGCTATGTATAACACAAAACCTGTCAAAGCAAGTCAGGAGTTTCTGAAGCTCGCATGGAGTCCTGGAGATCAACAAGGTATCATCCGCAAAGAGTGGAATTAGAATTGTAATATTTTCCAGAGATGAAGCGTCCAACACGTCTTCTGACAGGAAGTGGACAATGTTGTTAAAAAAGTGAAAACAAAGTGGGAGCGAGGACACAGCCCTAGTGAACACCTTTACGAACAAACAGGTACTCTTTCCGTTGAGGTCAAACCAATGGATACACACATAATTATCCTTGTGCAGATGAATTAAAAGCAATAAAATATAAGAGGGCATTGTCAAAACAGCCAGGGCACTCCAAAGACTGGTCCGGGGAATCAAATCAAAAGTCAATTTTAGTTTGACAGAGGTGATGTAAAGGCTGCCCCAGTCGATCAGAATGGTTCTCCAATAAATTAACATAATACGGAAGATTTGATCAATGGTTGAGACATTACGATGAAAACTTGCTTAAAATGGACTAAGTAAATTGCTTTCCACCATCCAGTCCTGAATTTTGATAAGAAGGCAGTGACAAAATTGGATTTTTGTCATTTTATTGTCATTTTACTAACTAAAGTTTTCTCAGTCATCAGAATTGGTTTGGGTAAGAAATTGGGTTGATGGTAGAATGGGGTGTGAGCTTCGATCATGCATCAACCACAATCCTTGTCAGGATGAGGCACAAGCCAACCCTAAATTAACCTGCCCTCAACCCCCTGGTAGCTTGGCACAGAACAGTCAGGCTTAACTTAGAGGAACTGTGAAAGATATTTGAGCAACTTTTCAAACTGCAATAAACTGAAGATACCACACACAAAATATAACACACAAGATTAGAAAAATAGTGTAATTTAAAAAAAATAAAACAAGACCAAAAATCCAATCAGTAGATCCAGAGATATTCAAGGTTAAATAATTTTGTGAAAATAGCATCGAAAAGCACAAAGTGCCAACTGTGGATGTTTGGCCACACCGAACAGAGACAGTCACAAGTTCAGGCCACATTCATGGAGTGCAGGCTGACTACAGGGACTTAGTTAGGCCAGCAGAACAAAATACCTTAAATACTGGTTTGCAGAGTGTTATGAGCATCTGCTTCAAAGATGCGTTGCACAGTCAAATCAATGTGTCGGTTCTGAGATGCAGCGAGGCTGCGATGTGAGGTCCTGCATCGTCATCGAAGATCCAGTTGATGAGAACTTACATTGTGAAGTCCCGCATCAAGGATGTATCGTCCAATTTAATCATCATCGTCTAAGCTGCCGTTAATGAGGTATGCAAGGGGCTGGGCTGAGAATGAGTTGCACAGTGGTGGTTCTGTAGTAACTCTAGAGGTGATGTAGGTCTTTACAACAGTTCTGACCCACACAGCAGTGGCGATGCGTCGGTTCTACTGGACCCACAGAAGATGGCATAGGCACCTTAAGCCCACTTCCAAGGGTTCAAGGGTCCAGGACTGGGCTAGCACCACTTGGCAGGGTAGACTCATGAATGGCAAAGTCCAGGTGCAGGTACAAAGTTATTGGAAGCATGTTGTATCCTGGAGGCTTCAGATCTGGAGACCAGAAAACTAATCCTGGTCTCACTCTGGGGTTTTGGGTTCAAGAGATGCAAGTACAGTCCATCTCACCCAGGCAAGTGGACATCAGGCAGCAGGTCAGCATAGCAGGGTAGGAGCCCTACAGAACAGCAGTCCATCAGAGTGGCACTTCTTTCAGTAACAAAGCAGTCGTTCCTTTAGGTAGAAAATCCACAGGTCCAGAAGGGTACTGAAGAATTGGTGCCTGAGGCCCTATTTTTATACTTTGGTGCCCTCCCTCTGGAAGGTGGAAGAAGCTTTTAAACAATGGCTTTGAAATGCATGGAATTTCCTGACTCCTCTGCCCTGGCTTCAAGCTGGCTGCAGTGACAATGTGGAGGTGTTAGGTCCTTTGTGTGAAATGCAGATCACGCCCTATTCATTGCAGTGGGGTTGTGCTCAGTTCCGCCCCCATCCTGACAGCAGATGGCCCATTCAGGCACAACTAATCACTCTGGTGGGTGACTTTCTGGGAGGACTTCACAAAGCCTGTGAGTTACACCCAGTCCTGGGACCCAAGACAGGCTGCAGGCACAAAAGGGCTAAGGGCAGAAAAATGACAACATTCCAAAAGTATAATTGAAAACCCAACTTATACAATTCCAAATATACCAAACATGATGTAGCTACCTGCTACCAATTGGACATTACAGCTTATGAAAATTAATAAGGAATCCCTAAGGTTATTTTACGAGAGGAGTAGGCCTCACGTTAGTGAAAAACAAATGTAGGAGTTTTTCACTTCCAGTACATTTAAAACTTAAAAGTACATGTCCAACCTTTTAACTAGGGGTGGACGGCAGGCTCCCCTCCGGCTGCAGAGTTTGCAGAGTTTTTGCGACTCCCAACTCCACTTGGAGAACGGAGTCTGGCAGGGCTCCGCCGACCACCGGCAGAGCAGAGTTTAAGTGTGCATGCGCTGCGCTCACCTTACCTTGTGGTGTACCAGGAAACAAGATCTTGTGTGTGCTTTGATTATTCAACTATAGCATTGACCTTTGACCAATGAACACACAAATGTTGTTTTATGTTCCTGTCCTGTGAAGCAAGTGTTTCTACCAGTACAATTTAGGCAACATGCTCACTGATGAAGGTTCTATCAGAGCTCATCTCACCAGTAACAACAAGCATTTGCAAAGTCAAAATGTCTCACCTGTAACATCCAAGTAATTCTTTCCCCAAATGGCCTCTATGCATGCGCACACAAGCCATCCTGGACTGTATTTTTCGTTTGTTTTATCAAAAATCATTCAACATTCAGAAGCCATCTTGGAATGGTGTCTTATCCATTTAAAAGGTGTTTTGTAGAATGAGCCTTTAAACAAATCCATTGTTTTTGTCCAAGTTCATAGCAGCAAAATAAACTGGAGCGACTGGACAGTGAAGTTAAGAACATTTACTTTAATACAAGACAACATGGAAACAACCAGGAGCCTTTTTCGTAACTGCATACCTACGGATATTTGCATAGCACCCTTTCTAAATTATATGGTAATGCCACATTTTTGAGGATATGTAGAGTACTAAAAGTTGGAAAAGTGCACTATTCCTCCACCCACTCACGGAAATACTAATACTTCTGTTTCCGTGTTGCAGGAGGCATCATATAATGAGACCCAGCTGTGATGGCCAGTATGTTTGAAAAATACACCCACAGAGCAGCTAGCGCACCACAGCAGCCTGCAGAGGCCAACGGTGGGGATCTTGAAACTGTCATGGAGAGCACAGCTGAACGAGGAAAAGTGGGGAAAGACAGGCACCATCTCCCAGCAAGGTCTGCAGACTAGAGCTGTCTGCGCTGAACCTTCTCTTGCAGACAGGGATATCAAGCCTGAAAAGGAGGAGCACAGAGTCTGCAGGAGGGGGCTTTTGCCCTCCACAGCTGGTGTGAAGGCTCTGCTGCACTTCGCTTGATCATGGCTGTGTGTTCATCACTCGCTTCCTGGCTGCGGACTCTGAGGCGTCTGTGTGCAGAGGTGAGGTAAGGCGCTCTCTGTTTCTGGCCTGGGGAGGTGGGTGATGGGTGGCTACCCTAGACAGTACAGACACATCAGTGTCTCCAGGCAGAGCCTGTGCCCTAGTCGCCACTTGTTGAGCTGTGCTTACTGACCACGGCGAGCCTCAGGTGGCATTATGTAGTAATAGCCCAAGTGCCACGCTCCTCATCGAGCCAGATGCAAGAGGGGCTGGCCAAATAGAACAAACTGTAGTGCAAACACAACATCTGGACCTCTGCCTAAGAAGAACCTTCTCTGTGGTCAGATTAGATCACACAGTTACCCTGCACGCATCGCATAACACAAAAGTTTGATTAATTCTGCATGCGTTTTAACTCCGCGAGCTCCGCCTACCCCTACTTTTAATTACACAGCACACTACCCTATGGCCTACCTAGGGTCTACCTTAAGATTGTCAGATATGTAATACAAGGAGGAGTTTAAGACTTGACAAGGAAGTTTTCATGCAAAGTCAATATGGTGGTCACAAACTGCATTCAGGCTGCAGTGGCAGGCCTAGGTCTTGTTTTAAGTGCTACTTATGTGGATAGAACAATAAGGGCTAGATACCCACTGAAGAATTTAATTTACCGCCCTGTGTATATGATATACCACTCTACAAGGGACTTACAAGTAAATTAATTATGCCAATTGGATATAAGCCAATTTAACCATGTTTTAGTGGAGTGAGCACAAGCACTTTAGCAGTGGTCAGCAGTGGTAAAGCGCACAGAGGCCTAAGGCCAACAAAAAAATAAGCTCAGCAAAATGGAGGAGAAGATGCAAAAAGTTTGGGGGAAGACCATCCTAAGGCTAACAGGTCTAACATGTGTTCCTCCCTCCCCAGCTGGAGGGAGGGAAAACTACCCATCCCCTTGGGAGTTCACCTCATTAAGGCGGAAAATCCCGGATAGACCATTTCCCTGTAGGGAGATGGACCACCTCAACAATTTTGGATTCTCACCCCACATTTAAATGAGCCACCTGAGGGGCCTGTGGTTTATCTGAACCTTGTAGTGAGTCCCAAACAAGTAGGATTTCGGCTTCTTCAGTGCCCAGATCACAGTAAAGGCTTCTCTATCAATAGACTCCACCTCTGTTCCGTGGGAGTTGCCTCCTAGAGATGAATGCTACAGGTTGGTCTAGGCCCTCCTCATTTAGTTGTGATAGGAATCCCACTATACCATGCTCTGAGGCATCTGCTTGGACAATAAACTGCTGGGAAAATTTAGAGGCCTTGAGCAGGTCTGTGCACAGGGCCTGTGTTAAGGAGTCAAAGGCCTACAGGCACGTCTCTGTCCAGATCACATTATTGGGCTGCTTCTTGGAAATGAGGTCAGTCAAGGAGGCAACAATGGTGGGATATCCCTTGACAAACCTTCTGTAGTGTCTACTGAGGCCAATGAAGACCCTCACCTCTCTTTGAGTTTTTGCGGGCTTCCAGGCCAGAATAGTCACTATTTTGACCAAGAGGTGCTACCCCTTACCTCTGCCCACAAAGTGTCCAAATTATACCACAGACCCCTGCCCTATCTGGCACTTACTATCCTTGACTGCCAGGCCTATCCGCTGCATGGCCTGAAGCCCTTCCTGAAAGTGAAATGGGTGGTCCTACCAGATGCTGAAGATGAAAGCTACATCATCTACATTTGCAGCATTGACGGACTGGTTCACCAGCCTCTAGAAGGTGTCGGGGAATCCTTCAGTCGAAAGGGCATCCCTTTGAATTGAAAGTGGTCCTCTGAAGGGGCTAAAGAGAGGTAGAGAGGGCTGACCTCTCTTTAGCCCCCTCATTCAACTCCTAACCTAACAATGAGCTTATCAGCTCAGTAGATAGGGTGTGCATCAGTCTTGGTGACTGAGTTGAGTCCTTTGAAATCAACGCAGAGCCTAAATTCTGGGGCGGTGCCCAGTGGGCTTGCTTTTGTTACCAATGCCACTGGGTTGGACTGGGAACTACTGGAGAGTTCAATGATCCCCAATTCCAGCATCGTAGAGACTTCCGCTTTGATGCTGGACCTTACTTTATCAGACAGTGTATATTTTAATTTTGACAGACTGGCTGTCCTCTGTATTAATATCATGGGTAGACAGGTGTGTAAGCCCAGGATGAGGGAAATAGGGAGAGAAATTATTCCAGTAACTAGTGACAGTCCCTCTGCTGCTCTGGGATCATGATAGGAGAAAGGTAAACAATTTATATTGTCCCATCCTTCTCTTTGGATGATAGAAGTTCAGGGAGAGATTAACTCTCTTCCTCCTCCCCATCACTATCACCTGCTGTATGGTGACTTCAGACCTCTTGTAATGCGGAATGAGGCAGTTGACATGGAGTACTCTTAAGGAGTTTCGGAGGATCTTGTGATCTACCAGGTATGTAGGCTCCCCCTTCCGCTTCACCACCTCAGAGGGCCCAGTCCAGCTGTTCTAGAGAGCCTTGGCTCCACTGGCTCTATCGCCCACATTTTATGCTTTGGGTGGAATTCCACCATGGTAACTGCTTGGTCATACCATTGCTTCATTATCTCATTAGGCTAGCCTCTAAGTTCTCAGAAGCCTTCTGCCAGAACTTTTCCATCTCCTTCCTGAGAGCTAGTATGTAGCCAACCACATACTGGTGGGGGCTTCTTGGGACCTTGCTCATACCCTTTCATGTCCAGATTGTGAGGTCACCTCACAGGGTGGTCATAGAGAAGTTCAAATAGGCTGCTCCCTTCTGATCCCTTCTGTGGTATCTCCCTGTAAACAGAAAGCAGGCATGATAAGAGGACATCCCACGGCTGCCTTATGGGCTCAGGCAGGCCAGTAATCATCATACCTTTGAGGTTCTTCTTGAATCTTTCAACAATCCCATTTGTTTGTTAATGGTATGGTGTGGAGAACATATAAGTAACCCCACACTCCTTCCACATTGCCTTCATGTACACGGACATGAAGTTGGTGCCCCTATCAGACACCACTTCCTTGGGGAAACCCACTCTGGTAAAAATTCCCACCAGGGCCCTGACCACTACAGGTATAGTTAAGGTCCACAGAGGGATGACCAGTAAGCATGGTACACCAAGACCAGGAAAAACATGTTGCCTTAGGCTGTCATGGGATCCAAGGGTCCTACAATATCAATCCTCAGCCTCTCAAAGGGTGTGCCAACAATAGGTATGTGAGTTGCGGGAGCCTTTATCTTTTTCCCAGTCTTTCCACTAGTCTGGCAGGTGAGACAAGACTTACAGAAAGCATCAGAGGCTGTCTTCCTCCGAGGCCAATAGAAGTGGATGACAAGCCTGGCAAAGGTCTTGCCCTGCCCCAGATGTCCTGATAGGGGTATTTCAGGAGCCATCCCCAGTAGGAAGGCCCTGTAACATTGGGGAACTACTAGCACACAAGTTGCCTCATGCTCAAGAGCCTTAGGCTCACAATACAGATGGTCATTCACCCAATATATGAGGTGATCTCCAGAGGTGTCACTAGCTTCCTGTGCTTCAGCTTGGCCCCTCAGGCGCTGACAGGTTGGACACTCGTTTGCAAAAAGGTAGGGTTTAGTGCCTTCAAAATTTACTTCAATCTTAAGGTTGGTTTAATCCCAATGGTTGAGTTTATGTCAAAGCGATTTGACATTGTCTGTCGTTGTGGTGTGCAGGAAGAAAGCAAAGGTGGTTGTCATTTCAGTCCTTTTTATTTAAATTTCTCTTAAGGTGAAGGACAAAAGAGAAAATAGCTGACACGTGTTTCGCCCGGTGGCCTATAGGCCAGGGCTTCTTCAAGGCAAAATGGTCATGGTAACGGTTCAGGCTTCAAATCCAAAAGTCATAGCAAATGGTTCATAAAGAACATCGATTCAGTCTAGGGATAAATCCTGCATACCTCGGCGGGATGTCAAAAAGAAAAGAGTGCAAGCCAACACTCCTTTTGTGCCCTGCAGAACTCTTCCCTGGTGGTCCCCTCTCTGCTTGCTATCTCATGCATGTCGCTAAGGGAGGCATCATCTGTCGTGCTTGCAGTCCCTCCTCATCACCAGAAGTTGCAAACCATGTCCTTGGTATTCTCTCTGAGGAGCACACATCGTTAAAACTAAAACTTCCTCCAAGTGCCCCGGAATCATGACAGCTTTGCAGGTTAGCAACAAGCCCTCTAAAGTGCTTTTAGTGCAAACATTGGCATCAGCAGAAAATGAGGGAAGGCATTGTGGACTTGTTTGAAATCTCATGAGATTTTGAGAGATCTTGAGAGAACTAGATGCCATCTTGGGCACCACCGCTTTTTAAGGCCACACCCATCATCTATAAGTTGCTTGCTGTACAGAGACTTGCCTGAAGAGGATTTAGTTCTGCTTGCTGTTCCCGTCTGGATGCCTGAGCTCCACCACTGAGTCGCTTCCCTTAAGCCTGGAAACCCTGCAAAGTAAGAAAAAAAAAAAAACACAGAGTAGTGGGTCTCCCGGTTGTCTGCGACCACAAACTGGTGGAATATAATGAGTATTACCTGCTGTGAGGACATCAGATAACAAATCACAGTAATCATACTGAATCCTGTGTCCCTCAGAGCCACCACCTTCTGCCCATTAATGGTGAGCCACTGCCTACCCTTTGAAGCATTGGAGGGAAGGTGAACTTTGGGCACCATTTCTTTGTCACACAAAAATACTAGAGTAACCTCACTAGTCTTCCCCACACTAAATGGGGCCTTCTCCTACCCAAACACTATGCTGGCCATTCCATGTGACTACCCACCACTGGGGGGCAGTGCCCTCTTGGAGAACTTGGCATCTCCAGTCACATGCTCATATTAATATCACTTTTATGTTATGTTATGTTATGATATGTTATGGTATGTTATGTTATTTTATGTTATCAGATTTATACAGCGCATGGCTGCCCCAGCAACGGGGCTTCCCATCGCTATATCCACAGAATACCAGACTGAAGAGGTGGTCAGAACAGAGGATTATTCAGGGAACAGCCAGGTCTTGACTGTCCTCTGAAGACCCTGTGATCCTATATGCTCCTAATAGTGCACAGGAGTACATTCCAGAGAGAGGATGCTAAAACCCGAAATGATCGACCTCCAGTTCATGCTCTTCTAACAGGAGGGACACATAGCAGATGTTGATTAGAGGTGCGGAGGGCGCATTCTTGTACATAGGGGGTAAGGAGATTAGCTAAAACGGAACAGGATTGTGAATGGAAAATTCTATGGGAATTGAATTCTCATTTCTACCGTAAGCCAGTGCAACTTACATATGAAATCGGAGGTAGGGCAGGATTTCGAGAGGGCAAAGAGTGTCCATCCCACAGCATTCTGCACCCTGTGAAGGTGATTGATGCCCACTTTATTGGCACCCAGGTAAAGGGAGTTACAATAGTCCAGTCTAGAAAGAATAGTAGACTGGATAATGGTCTGATGTATTTGAGCATCAAAAAACCTGAGCAGTGGCTTCAGTCCGCGTAGGAGTACAAAGCAGCTGCCAGCGACCAATTCTGTCTGTGCCTAAAAAGTGAGTGCACAGTCAAAACAAACGGCCAGATTTTTTTACAGTTTCCTTACTGGTAGGGGGAGTTCCAAGTGAAGTAGGCCACCATTGATCACTCCAAAGATGCAGGTCTCTTCCCAAAAGAAGAATCTCTGATTTGCTTGCATTCAACTGCGATGGCCATCATATCATTTCGGAACTTAGTTATGTGTTGGTCAGAGTTGTGAGATAGAGAGATCACAAGCTGAGTATCATCAGCGTATGAGACAATGGAAAGGCCCCTACATTTTTAAACTCCCGCTAGGGGTTGAATGTAGATATTAAATAAAGTTGGGCTCAAAGCTGAGCCCTGCGGAACCCCATGATGTTCGAGTTGCACCTGAGAGCCATAAGGAGGTGAGATCACTTGGAAGGATCTTCCTGATAGAAAAGACATAATTCAGTTAAGAGCAGCATCTCCTAAAATAATCTCTTGTAAGTCTTGCACCAGGATTTTGTGCCTTACAGTGTCAAATGCGGCACTAAGGTTGAGGAGGATCAGGGCAGAGGTGTGTCCCTCATCCAATGAACTCCGCAGATGCTCAGTCACTGCCAGCAGAGCTGGTTCAGTACTGGGGCCAGGTCTGTAACCATTCTGCTCAAGGTCCAATAAATTGTTGAACCCAACAAATATGTTCAGAATGGAGTTAATGTAGGACTCGGTGACTTTGGCCACAAAAGGAAGTAGTGAGATTGGGCAGAAACTTTCGGGTTTGGGGACATCCAAAATATGCTTTTTTAGCAGAAGGATGATTTTGGAATGTTTCCATGAGGCTGGTACAACTGCAGATGCTAGGGATAGGTTTATCAGCTCACGGAGTGTAGGTAGTAGTTGAGGCAGAAATTGTAGAAGTTGATCTGGTTTGAGCAGATCAGCTTGAGATCCTGATTTACTTTTGTGACAGAGAGTCCCCAAAGCTTCATAGGATAGCTCCGGGAAGGAGGATAGAAGAGCAACAGAACAACTAGCGTGGTCAGTATGCCCTTCAGTGCTAATAGTAAACGGAAAGAATTTATAAATGTCCCTAACATTTTTAACAAAAAAAAGTGGCTAAAGCCACGCATTGAGAATTAGAGGTAATGGTGGGTGCACTTGGATAAGGGGGATTTCTAATATCATTTAGCAAGGAGAAGATACTTTTGGCAGGATTATTGCTGTTTTTGATTTTTCGTGCAAAATATTCAGCGTGTGATTTCCCTATAGATTTATGATAGGCCTTAATGGCTGAACGATATTGTGTTTTGAGAGTTAAATCGTATTGGCATCTCCAAGCATGTTCTAGAATTTTGCATTATTTTTTATCTCGATTAAGGCCTCATTTAACCGAGGCCTTGTGTGAGTTCTGCGGCAAGGTGTAAGTTTAGTCGGGATATGTTTGTCAAGAAAGTGTGTTAGCCATTCATGAAAGCGTCTCTTAGCTGTTTCAACATCACCAGACAGTTGAGGTGTCTAACTTATGCCAAGGGTGTTTTAGCATACGGGTGGGTACCCGATGGTGGATTTTTGCCAGGGAGTGCCATGGAAATGAGAAAGTAGTTTGTCCGTGCCATAGGGAGGGGAGAAAGAACTTTGAGGGAAGATATATTAGAAAACACTAGATCTAGAAGGTGGCTGGCAGAGTGTGTCGAGCTGTGGACCTATTGTAATAGTTGACAGGCTGTAATGTCTGCCAGAAAATTGGTAATTTCGCAGTCTTGGCAGTCCTCTAGGTGGAGGGTAAAATCCCCCACGGTATTGAAATTAGCGGCTTTAGTAGCCAGGATGGTAATGGAATTTGTAAGTGCTTCCCTAAACTTTTTAGATGGTCTGGGTGGGCGGTAAATAAGCATTCCTGTCAGAGTGAAATTGCGGTTCAGAGACATTTTTATGAGGCTGCTTTCACAGTCTGTTATCCTCTCATTAGTGAGACTACAGACAGATGGATTTACAGATGTTTGCTATACCTCCACCCATGATGTCTTCTCTATTCAATATCTGTATAGAGTATCCCTGAGGTAACGTCATCTGAGGCTCAGCCAGCATAACCGAGGTAAGCCAAGTCTTTGTGAAAAATAGAACATCGGGTCCCGTCTCCTGAATCAGGTCAAACACATCAGCGTGGTGCTTTACTAGAGAGCAACAATTAAAACTAAGAAATTTGAAAGTGTGGACGGAAGGCAGTGCAACATGGCCATCAATTCTGTTTTTATTATCGCAGTGTTCACAGCTGATCATGCGATTAGCTGGGTCTCAAACTTGTTTAAGACAAGGATTCATTGAGGCTCTCAATAAGTGAAGCTCCTTGGAGGAGTAAACCTGTCTGCGGGTGTCCAAATGAGCAGAGTGCCTGTCGCCTGGTGACCTCCAGGCATGGACAGGCTTGCCTTTGGCATGCCGTCGGAGCACCAGCTGCGCGTCAGTGCTGTGAACAGCCTGAAATAGCCAGAGGGCACAACTGGCTCCTCCCGACCTCGCTTCTGATTGGGCAAGACCACCAAATTAGTGCAAGCCATGCCGCAGGCGGTAGTGAAGCACAAGTGTAACACAAATTATTAAAACTGGAAATGCGTGATTTGAAAGCAAGTAAAAGCGAGACCGCAGTCCACACCAGCGAAGACGCACGCGCACTTCAATAAGGTAAAAAAGCAGATTAGCGCATCCACGCTGCAACCGGCCTGAAATGGCCAGGGGGCACAACTGGCTCCTCCCGACATCACTTCTGTTTGGGCAAGACCACCCAATCAGTGTACACAGTGCCGCAGGCGGTAGTAAAGCATGAGTGTAACACAAAACTTAAAACAGTAAAAGCGTGATTTGAAAGCAAGTAAAAGTAAAAGCGGGACCGCAGTCCATACCAGCGAAGACTCACACGCACTTCAGTAAGGTAGGAAAGAAGATTAGCACGTCCGTGCTGCGACTGGCCTAAAATGGCCATGGGGCACAACTGGCTCCACCCGACCTCGCATCTGATTGGGCAAGACCACCCAATCAGTGCAAGCAGTGCCACAGGCGGAAGTGAAGCACGAGTGTAACACAACAATTAAAACGGTATAAGAGTGATTTGAAAGCAAATAAAAGCGGGACGGCAGTCCACACCAGTGAAGACTCACACGCACTTCAGTAAGGTAAAAATGCGCTCATAGCACTTAGTGGCAAACTTTCCAGAATTCTTGTCTGTGACTAATTTCTTCTGGTCCTCCTCAGGTGATGCTGCATATGCATTCTCACCCTCATCTCCTCACACCGTACAGACGTGCAATCACAGTACCTCAGCACAGGTATGATAGGGCACACATATGTACACAAACCATGGGGAGGGAGCATTGGAAGGCCAATTCTTGACAGCCCCCACCCATATGTATAAAATATAATAATCCATGGTGTCTAGTGGGCTATGGGGGCAGATAAGGTGCTGTTGCCCCATCTGCCTCCCGGGGACACAGAAAGTCTGTGGCAATATTTTGGGGGTGGGGGCATTGGCTGGGGCATTCTGGGCAACCCCCATCCCTAGGAATATTTTTGTTAACTAATCCCTGGTGCCTAGTGGGTTTTCTGCCAATGGGGGCAGATATGGGGAAATTGCCCTACTGGCCTCCTGGGGGGGGCTGAAAGACTTTTGCTTTTTTGGGCGGGAAGGGTTGGGGCAATGTCCTTCCCATTCTGGGCAGCCCCCACCCCTGACATTAAAAAAAATCACTGGCATCTAGGGTGCTTTCTGCCCCCCGGGGGGGGGGAGATTGGGGGCTACTGCCCAATCAGCCTCCCAGGGGGAGCAGAAAGACTGAATATGCCACTTTGTTTATGAGGGGAGCTCCCCCCTCCCTGGTGCCTAGTGGGTAGATTCCTGCTTGGGGATTGTCCTCCTGGGGAGATCCCCAAGCAGAATCTCCCTTTACCATTGGAAAAGGGAGATTCTCCCTCTTTTCAACAATACATCTCCCATGTAATTCAGTGCTCGGGGGCTGAGCTAGCCCCATGAGCACCGAAACAATGAAACATAAACTAAGTCTTAGTTTCATTTTCAATGTAATGATGTCAGCGCGCCATGCGCCTGTTCGTCATTACATTGAAGACAAAAAAGTCTCAGGAGGTTTTGGAAGCTCTCTCCCACCACTATACAACAAGATATAAGAATATATCAAAGGAGGGTCAAAGGGAGAAATTTTTACCGACCACTAGAAGACTAATCTCTTTAATTCTAAGACTAATACCACAACACAGAAATCTAGGGTCATATCAAAAAAGATCAAGCAATTCAAACATGTAAATTGTCTACACATGAAACGTGAATCCCATCAGCCACCAAAATAGCAGCCCACATCATTTGGGATCCGATAGCCCTGTCTGAGCCATCAGAAAGATCAAGGCTGCAAACAGTACGGGCACCTCTCTATACATCTTGAGATGAGGTGTCTATCAAGTGATAGTGTGGCTGACAAACATACATAATGGTGACAAAAGCAGCGCAAAAAAACAATACATTTTTGAAGAAAGTGATGTTAAAAATGCCCAATGGAAAGAAAAACTATTTATTAATGTCTATCCATGTGGCAACAGTTAAAAACAGTGTAGACGCAGTTTTGACAAAATTACTGCATAAGTCCAAAAATTAGGTCAACATGTTTCAGCCGATGGTGACTATTAATCCGGCTTTCGTCAGGACCAAAGAGAACCCTTGCTACTGCTGTATGATAGTGTGAAATCAAATTTGAACTAAATTTAACCCCAGTGCAAACCAAATAGTTAATTGCAAATTTCAAACCTCTCCTTACGATTTGTTAGGGGAGCGTCTTTGTTTTAATCCTAAATGTAAGAAGCAAAAAGAGGGAAGAAAACGTACATGTGAAGATGGGTGATGGGATTCACGTTTCATGTGTAGACAATTTACATGTTTGAATTGCTTGATCTTTTTTGATTTGACCCTAGATTTCTGTGTTGTGGTATTAGCTCTCTCCCACCTCCTGAGGCAAAAATAAAAAAAGGAAATCCCTCCTTTTATGCACCTGTGCACATGACGGAATGGTTCTGTCATGAGCACAGATGCACTGGTGCTCATGACAGAACCATTCCGTCATGAGCACCGAAGAGGTTAAATGTCACAGCATGTGTGAGACCTCTCTGGACACTATACCAGTAGGGGCCTGATTCACTACTGGCCTCTGCCCTTGTTGGGGAGAACTCACAGTTGTAGGGGAGGTTCTGCACTTGGGCCATAATCTCAGCAATGATAATTCTCATTGCAGAGATTCCGACCTGAGTGAGGAGACTCCCTTATGACTACAAGGCCTCAGCCACAAGGGCAACGGCCCATTATAAATCAGTCCCCTTGTATTTGTGTGTGCTGCAACCCATGCGGTAGTGTTTCCATATGTCTGTTATATATACATCATGGTTCAAGTAGTCCTGTATAATAACATGGATAGTCCATGTTCACAGCTACCCTTTTTTCCAGCACCATGCATGATGGGCCACTCCAGGCCAGGTGGTTATTTTGTGAAAACTGGGATGTGGTTCAGTTGTAATATGGAATGAAAAAGACTGCAAGTTGTGCTTAGTAACAGACTCCTTCGTGCATACAACTAACAACTACTGGCCTTATTCAAAAAAGGCAGACATTTTTATTGTGTGTAATGCTGAATGCATCCCACATGCAGGTCTCATGTTTCACCTATGATCATATGTCACTGTCTCAAGAGATAGTTACAGGTATTTGTGTGATATATGATGCAGAGTAGCTGCCACTGGCTGAGCAATAAATGTACTAACACATCCCCACAGCATTTATGGCACATCTAGGCCAATTGCAATTACACAGAGACATTGTTCTGCAACACGCAGCGAGGTCACTCCAGTATTAATTGTGTGCTGCCTCACTCAGCTGGTCCCCCATATATCAGACGGTACCTATCAAGCCTCCCTCAGTTTGTATGTTCGAATCCGTATCACAGTATGTGTGGTTGACTTGTTCTCTAGTACCTCAGCTGTGTTGGGGGCAGGTGAGTTAAACAGTGCAACAGGATGGCAGAGGATCTTGCTTGGAGGTGAGGATGACTCAGAATGACCATGAAATTGGAAATAGCTTCCTGCAACTTCCTTTATTGAACTTCCTGTCTTATTTCCCCTTGCTTGTCATTTTCTATCTTAAATCTTTGTTTTCCTGCCCAATTGCAAAATTTCCACCTCAGGTGCAGAGTCTTCGACCTGGATGTGGAAACTCTGTACCCGGGGTGGAGATGTCAGGCCGGAATCCAATGTTTTCAAACAGGAAATGACACGCAGGAAATAAAACACATGAAGTTCCTAAACAGGAAGTTGCAGGCAGCCATTTTATGCTCATTCTGAGGCATCGAAATAGACATTGCAATTGCACTCCCTGTGTACACTGGTTTTATGAATGAAAAATTCCAACAGTCTTGATGATCCGGGTGCCAGTGGGTATCACCTCCTTATCCTGAGGTGTGTTGTATCAATCTGAGAAAGACGTTCTCTGACATGGAAAATCGCACCTCACCGGCACTCCGCTGATATGTTGTAAATAATAAATCCTTGAATCAAAGTTTTGGCCAATTCAATATTTATTATTGTATACATTTTCATTGGCTTTATCTACATGTTCTGTAAACTATAATGTTAACTTCACATTACTCTGTACATATGTCTGTATTTCATTTTCACATCAACCCTGGTGCATTTTGGGCCATGCCCTTCCTCAGGGGTATATCTACAAAGAAAAAAGAATACCACTCTTTTGGAACAATCCAAGATGAGGTGGTGAATGGTGGAGAGGACTTCCACTCAAGTGCGGTGCAGCGGAGATTGGGTCCAGATTGTCCACAAGGGAGAAGTCTAGTCACCTCTGTACTGGGAACTTCTCCTTCGCCCACCTCTTCTCCTCCAGGCGCTTCTTTTTTATGTCTATGATGGACCAGACATCCTCCCCCAATGCAGTGACTGCAGTCACCAACTGCTGCCATAAGGGTGACTTCTATGTTGCACTAGAGTAGTATGGTGGTAAACCGTGCAACTTTTTGTGGTTCTTCACAACAAATGACACAATTAATTGTGTCTCCTCCTAGTAGTTCCTCTTCCTTCCCAGTGGTAGCATGGTTTTAAGGTGAAGAGCAAGCAAGCTCAGTGTCACTATAGAACTAGCAGAGTCCTGAACGTGTGCTGCTTTTAAGTGGTTTGTAGTGCAGGGTTCACAGGTGGTGTTAATAGTCTGCAGGTGTATGTTATTACTTCCTCCATCCCGAGAGCAGAGATTTTGCACCGAGTTCGGAGATTACACCTTAAGTGAGGAGATTCCACCCTGAATGTGGAGATTCTGCCTCAAATGCGGAAACTCTGCCCTGACTGCAGACGTAAAGATATAACTCATAACTTTACCTTTGTGAATACCAAAAGTCATAGACTTAGGCTTTTGGTCTAAGTTTACCTTTGTGAATCTGGTCCTTAGTCTGGAGTGAGCTTTCATGGCTGTGAGAGAGCTGAAGAGCATGCCAATCGACAAGCTGCTAATATGTAGGACAGAGATGTCCAGACAGTCAGTCATGACAGTAAAAATTAAGCCAAAGCAAAAGGCAGAAGGACACAGAGTGATGTCTCCATGGAAGAAAAAATTGTGCTTCAGGTGTGGATTTTATTTACCAGACGAAGGTAAATGTACTGCCATTGGACAGGTGGCTATGGGAAGGAAAACCATTCTGTAATGTTTGCAAGGCAAAGGAGAAAATGGATGCATCACGGCACAAAGACAAAATGGCTGCTCGACCACTTCAGAAGCGACTCATGCCTACAATGCCAAGGGACCACACCATTGAAAGCAAATTGACACCAAACACAGTCAATTGTCATCTAAATCATTGGCAAAGAGTTAATCTACGCCAAGTAAAATTGAAGATGATGGTTGGGCAATGTTGATGTTTACCTCAAAAAAATGTACCCTTGTAGGGCTTGCCGCCTGTGAAGAAAAATATAGGTCAAAGAAAAAATGACATAAAAAAGCACCAAAGTCATTCAAACATTGTCCAAAGATTACACTAAGGACAAACGGTTGTTCGATACCTTTTATCATCGGCAGTGGTGAGTCGATAAACCTAATGCCTGAGGAAAAATTCAATAAACTATCTCAATTGCCGCGACTGAAGTCAACGAAAAGTAAAGTGTATACATGGCTACTTCAACGTCATTGAAAAGTCAAGGTTCATTTGAAGCAATGATGACATATAAGAAAATGAAATCACAAGCAGCCACTCATTTGCTTCAAGGTGGGGTGTCAACTGCCTGTTACCTCAGTTTCAGCACAGCTGCTGATATGGGACTGATATCAGTGAACTATAGCATGAATGTTCATCATGAAAAAGTAAGTCAGTCCTCTCATTGTTTCATGTTCTAGTAAAACTCAATACTTTGAAAGTACAAATACACATTAATGAAGATGTCCGTCCTATTGCTCAAAGACACAGGTACACTGCATTTCATTTACATAACGCTGTTGAAAAAGAAGTTGAATCATTGCTCGAATATGATATCCTTGAACGTTCCACTGGTCCAACCCCATGGGTTTCTCCCATAGTGGGAGTACCCAAAAAGGATAGGGAAGGAAATGTATGAATCTGCATTGACATGGCTCAAGTGAACAAGGCAATTGAACAAGACGATATCCTGGTCTGCACATTGCTAACATGATAATCCAATTGAATGGTGTGACTGTCTTCTAGCCTTTATTTGAGTAAAGGATATCATCAGTTGGAACTAGAGGAGAATTGTAAGTACATTACACATTTTTCTAGACTTATTGGTCTGTTTGAATACAAAAGGCTAAGTTTTGGTGTGTCATCTGCTGCAGAGCTGTTTCAAGATGTCATTCAACGTATCATAAAGCTTGTCATGAATGCGTTTAATTATAGTTATGACGCAGGAGCATGATAAAGCTCTTATGCAAGTGTGTTAAACCTGGGCGTAGGTCGCGGAGTTTTGCTACGCGGAACTCAGCGAAGTTGCAAAAAAACTCAGCGATGTTCCACGAGTGGCGGAGTGTAGTGCGAACTGCAGTTTGTGCTGGTATTTCTGCCGCTCGGGTAGAAATTCTACCCGAGCGGCAACTCGTACTTGCAAACTTACTGTTCGTGATCGCGAACTTGTCTTTCGCGATCACGAGCAGGGAAAAAAATCCACTGCACATTGCAAAGCGGAGTTTTCTGCACTCGGCGGACTGCGGAATGCAGAAAACTCCGCAAACTCTGTGAACGGAGTGAAGTTCACCACCCGGACCTAGTTGTGTACTTGCGGATGCAGGTTTAAACATGAATGCCGACAAATGTCGTTCCATAAGACAAAGCTAAAAATCTTTGCCCAGGGGCCATGACACCCGATCCAGCTAAAGTGCAAGCTTTGTCAACTGCCAATCCCCCACAAGATGTTTCCATGTTACTTTCAATCCTTGGCATGGCCAGCTATTGCTCTAGATATATACAAGACGTTGCCACTGTAAGTGCTCAGTTAAGATATATGATGAAAAGAATGTTTCATTTAATTGGTCACATGAATGCAAGCAAAGCTTCAAAAAGATTAAACAAGCAATTGAGAACGCTACTCAAATGGCAAACTTTGATCCAAAGCTTCACACACAAGTTGTTGTTGATACTAGACAGTTAAGGTTAGGCGCAATCCTTGCACAGCGGCCACCCAAATGTGCAAAGGAATATTGTGGCATATGAAAGCAGAGGTTTGTCCCAAACTAAACATGCTTATTCACAACCTGGAACATTTCCATGTATTTATATATGGAAAGCCGTTCACACTTGTGATGGATTATCAAACATTGTTGACCATCTTTGGCAGTCCAAAGGCCAAGATGCCGCCTCTCACCGAACATTGGGGACTTCTATTACAAGATTACAACCACACAATTGTGTGCCATCCATGGAGAGATCAAAACCCAGACGACAAATTCTCACGAGTGCCTCTACAGTGCCATGGTACCCCTTCTAAGACAGCTGAAGCCTATAGAAATTTCATTGTGAAATCCAGCACACCAACTGCCATTTCATTGGAAAAAAGTGTTACTGCCACAGGTCAAGATACGGACATGTTAAAAATGAAAAACATGCACATCAGTCTTGGAACCATCACACTTGACCTCTTACCAGTGACAGTGAATACCAGAATTTTAAAAATATCAAAGACAATCAGTCTGTTACTCAAGTAGGTTTTATCCTGAGAAGTTCAATAAATGTTAATCTAGAGAGTCTATGATAGCAGATAATTCAAGTGATCCTTGAAGGACATCATGGAATAGTGGCCACAAAACAAGCTCTCCGAGACTGAGTATGGTTTCCACATCTCGACGAGAGAGTTGAAAGAGAATTGTATGCCTGTCATCCATGCAAGTGCCTTTAATCGAAAAATACTCAACACTCCTTAAACATGTCAGAGTTGCAAAAGCATGCTTGGTAAAGGTTTGTCGTTGACTTCTCCGAATGTCTTGACAATGGACATCACCTGATAGTGATTGTTGATGAATACTCCCACTTTCCATTGATTGAAGACCTCTCACCCACCTCCCAAGAAAGAGTCATTGAAAGATCAGACAGCATCTCCGTGGCATGGGGTGTTTCTGCAATATTAAATTCTGACAATGGTTCAACTTTCAACAGTTGAGAATTCAGAGAATTTCTCAGTCATCTTAATCTGAAGTATCAGAAGAGCACATTTCTTTGGCCACAGGCTAATTGCCTTGTCAAAAGTTTCATGAGTACTTGCAAGAAAGCTGTTCAGTGTGCTGTATTGGAAAAGCTCGACCTTAAAACTGTCTTAAATGCGACACTTCTAGCTTACTGTCCATCCCCTTACTCGACCACAGGGGAAAGCCCTGCAACATTAATGTTTGGGAGAGCCATGATGACCAAGTTTTCAATTGACCAACTGAAGATTAAATACTGAGGTAAAGCTCAGAGCATAAGAAATCTGAATCTTTGTTCCAATAGCAATAAACCTTCGTCAGGTTGACTTGGCACATTTGTCCTGGACGTCAAAAAGTCTTTAGAGTCAAAATGTACCAGGTTTTCCAGAATGTTCAGAGGAGTACAGTTTGACACAAACCAGGGTCCCAGGAATTGCACTTGGGGGCAGACTCTCCTCGGGGGACACCACCAGCAGGGCCCAAGGCTGGTCAAGTTGAACTGTTCAGCTGGACTCTTCAGGAAGAAGGGACTTCTAGCAGCTTGCTGTGTTCCTGTGACTTAACAGAAGGTCAGCCAGTTGATTCTTGGAGCTCACTACTTTGACCTGCGTAAAAATGGGAGGAGGTACAGATGTTCAAGTTTTCTTACAAGTCTCAACAGCAGTGTAGTCCTTCTGTCTTCTATAGGTACGTAAGTGTTCTGCAGAGGGTAGCCAGGGGTTCCACATTTATGATTGCCACCAGCCTGTGAGTGGGGGTGACTCCTGCACCTCCCTAACTGATAGGACAAAAGTAACCAGAGGTAAACCTACCCATGTGTGCAACTGTTCCTGTGTTCACTATTGCAACAATCCCACAGTGCCCCTCTCTGCCCGAATCCAAGATAGTGAACACTTTTCCCCTATGCAGAGAAAGCATGCTCATGCCAGAGGTGTGGACAGGGAAATGTGCAACCCCTACTCTCTGGTCCCTTCAAACCAGTTCTAGGGGAAGCTCCACTCCAACTGGAATTGGTGCGTGCCTGCCTGGCACAAAAAAGAAGGGCCCTGCCCAGATGTCAACTAACATTTGTCTGTGACAGGGCAGACATTTTTTAAGGTAATCAAGTGGTTGGGCACAGCCCAGCTGACCATCCTGCAGATTGCACAGGAACACCTTTCCACACCAAAGCCTTTGTCCTCCTTTGGGTGCAGTTTTCACCACTTATCAAGGGGGCTATTAAGCTGCCAGATGAAAGTGGGAGCTCAGGCATATGGGCTTCTTGAGGCTTCCAGAGGTTTCAGACAGAGAAAATATAAATTTCTAAAAGTACATTTTCTGTAGCAGTTATTAAAAATCTGAATTTACTATTAAATTGGATTTTCAGTAACTAGTACAACACGTTTTTAAATGACATTTCAAGCTGTTTCCTAGCCACAACTAGCATTATTAAATCTAATGATGTAAGAAGTGGTTTCCAATGGAACAATCAGCCTTGTTACATTGAAAATAGTGTTTGGGGCTTTTTCACTGTAAGGACAAGAGTAACATTAACTTTCTAAATGTCACAGCTTCAAATGGCATGGACCCTGCTTAGGCATTATAAGGCCAATATTGCGATGATTTATTAATATTTAAAAGGAATGTTTTGACCTGTCAAAAGGGTTTATTTTGAAAGATCGAATTGCAGCTGCAAAACTACTACAGACAGGCTACAATGGTAGGCCTGCAGTCATGTTTGCTCTGCCGCTGTATTGGGTGGCATAATGCACTAGTGAAATTTAACTTACAGGTCCTGGGTACACTTTGAACCATCTACTAGGGACTAGGTAAATTAAATATTCCTGATGGGGTACAACAAATTTTAACATGTTTTAGGTGTCAGAGTACATGCACTGGGTTTTAGATAGCAGAGTCCCAGTGCAGAGACTTAAAACAAGCAGCAGCAGTCTACAAAATGAAGGTAATCATGCAACAAGAGGAATTTTTCTACAATGTGCATCACAGATTAAAGTGAAACATAGAATTCTATTCTCGTCTCCAAGGAACACCATGAATATACCTTTGTTCTATATAAAACTGAATGCTTAACATGCAAGGACCTCCAAGGACAAAAGGATAAGCCAATGTTGTAAATTTGAGTTCACCAAATACTGCTTATGCATACGATATTTGTGGCAGAGCAACTGCTGTATGTCATGCAGATCTATGTCTGGAAGAATATGTCTCTACTCAAGTGCTGTCTGTCAGACCTCTGTACTAGCTAGAACACACAACAGTGTATCTATGTTTTGGAACACCAATGCAAAAAGTAGGACTGTGTGCAAGACTTGACTGTGAGGACTAGTTTAGATATGTGTGGTTACACCATGCAATACAATGAAATACACCAATTTTTGACATGTCCAGGAAATAGTCAGTTGTGCCAAAATGGTATATACATATATATATGTAGCAGTTGACTCTGGGTGGTATGCACTTGTTAGTGAGGACTATAGATTACATGGTGCCAACAGATCCTTCATACAAAGAAAGATCATGTACTGCACACATGAACAGAGCTAAACCCCAATGTGCGAAAGATCATTGGTCAAAACTCATTGGGTTTAGCACTGCTCATGTAACTTGTGCACATGCAAACTTTTTCATAACATTTCTAAACCTAAAATCTTTAATGACCTGATTTACAAAGGTAAACTTATACTTTTGCGTATGTTTATGATTGTTTGCTATTTACAAAGACTTTTACGAGTAGTATCTTTATGAGTGTGGAGTCTCCGCACATAAAAGGATAGGTGTTCCTACATGCACAGTACACCCACAGTGCTAAATATCAAGCCATGCACCCTGTAACCACCCCTTGGTGAAGGATCAAAACCCCCATAAAACCATAAAAGTCCCAAAAAGACAAGCTGTGGGTAAAGTTAATAAACACAAAGGACTGTATTATCGTTAGGCTGCCAAATTTGCAGGCTAGACAGCAATTCACATGTGGGAGGCGCATTGGTTTACCACCAACTTTTTGAAAGCTTCAGAACAGTTTCCTCCTGCGGCTTCAGAGCATACTGTTTGGTCTGGTTCCAACTTGGCTGCCCGTTGTTTGGGATAGTCACACCTGAAGGTGGGCCTAATGTTTGATATTTGAGGACCACAAGAGGTTATCTTGGCTTCTAACTATTCCCTCAAAGAGATTTGGCATCTGTGACTGTTGACGAATGTAGCCACAACTGGAGGTAAAGGAGTTTTAGATACTGGAGGATTTGATATATCAGCTCACTTAATAGATGATGAGCAGGCAATCTGGGCGTGCTCTGGCACTCTAAACATAAGTTATTTTAGATGCATCTGATGCTGTTTTGACACAGCTTAGTATAGCATATTTGGTGTGATTGCCAATAGTGAATTATGTGTGTTTATGGGAACACACATTGATTTGCATTAGAAAGCAAGTGTGAGATACACCAGTTGGCCGGGCTGTGAGTGCTTTAGTGGCATGTTTTTGAGCAGTACCTTTCTCGGATGTATTCTACTTTGGGAATGGTTGAATGCATAGCACAATCTGGAGTTTCTTGGTGGTGTTTTAGGCATTGCAGAGTAAATCTTTCAGTTTTGCACCCTTCACTCTCTTCTAATGGTCAACTAAAGAGTGGACGCAGTGGTCTTTTCCTGTTTTCCTCTTCTTAGGTTCTGGTTAAAGAGTTCAAAACCCTTGGTAACCAGGACTGTAATTGAAGTGAACACTCACGAGAGCCTTCGTCATGGACAAGCAGTTTATTTCATAAGTGGACACATGTCCTAACAGCAGGGGCACAGAGATAACTGATAAACATAGAATGCAATAATACCATGATAGCTGCATTCTATGACCTAGTAGCAATTCATTCAATACATCACCACACGTTTCCCCCTTTTCAAATGTTGACCTTAAACATTATACAAACTATTCCTTACTTAAAAAACATAACAAATGGCACTCTACCCCCAAGTTTAGGAAAAAGGAGAGAAAAAAAATGATATATATATATATATATATATATATATTATCTACTGGCGGTCGCCAGTAGATAGTTATAGTTAGGACCGTGTTTCCGTAGGAAATCCGCAACATTCTATTTGGAATAACTTTGGCGCCGGTCCACGAATCCTCGCGAAATTTTCAAAACTAATGGGGCGCTACGCTCCGCTCCTACCCTGAAAGTCTCGGGGGGATTCGTCAAGCGGGGGCTGAGAAAAAAGGGGGGTCCCAAAACGCGTTTTCCCCATGCATTTTTCCATAGGACCTTTAGACACAGCTACAGCCCGAACGGCTGAACAGAATTACTTGAAATTTGGCAGAGAGGTAGTCCTCAGGTCAAGGATGTGCCTTTTGTAGGTCTGGTGTAAATCTGTTCAGTAGGTCCTGAGAAAATAGCATTTAAATCAATATATATATCTGTAAGCGCGCTCCGTGCGCTTACCGTAAGCTTACCGTACGCGTACGGTGCCGTGCGCGAGCTCAATTCTGATTGGTGGTTACATGACTGTAAACATTCGAATCGGTCGAAATCAGGAAGTGTCGGCCGCCATTTTCTGTCTCTCGCACTGAGAAACAAAGGTGGGGAACGTGAAACGGGGGCAACGAAGAGAGTTGCAGACCCCCTAGTGTTTGTCAGGGGGTCCAAGAAGGACCCAAAAGTACGAAAAATGAATTTAATAATTTAAAAAAAAAATCCACGTTATAGTTAGATCAGGTAACTATAACTTGCGCGACCGCAATCCACAATGTGTAATTTCAGATGTCATCATTGATGTCATGAGTGATGTCAATGACCATGTCATGAGTGATGTACTATGTGACGTCATCAGCAGTTTATTGTGGGCGCGCAAGTTATAGTTACCTGATCTAACCATAACGTGGAATTTCATTGGTTTTTTACGAGTGAAATGTACAGCTAACTATAACATGTGTGAAACCTATGGTTTTTTAAGTGAATATATATATATATATATATATATATATATATATATATATATATATATATATATATATATATATATATATATATATATATATATATATATATATTTTCCCATTAAGGAGAGCCGCACGCAGGAAGGTGAATCTTGTGTTTTAATGATAGAAGCTACAGCAGAGTGGAGACAAATCTTGCCAGATATTTGAAGCAGCCTGACGCGTTTCATGCTATGCAGCATTTCTTCAGAGGCAGTCCATTCAAAACAGCATGTAGCACCTGGCAGTACTTATCAAGTCGATCCCCCGCCCCAGTGGGCGTCGGCTCTCGCTGAGCCTGATGGTCTCTGTAGTGCCATAATTAAACTCAAGTGAGCTGCTCACGTTGCAGAAAGTGTTCAAACTTAAAAAACCACAGTGGGCATGGGAAGAGTCATCCACGCAACTCGCTGCACCTTAGAACTTCTAAAAACAACCTCCTGCCTTACGCACTGGTGGACATGTGACTCCAGCGCAGTCCGCTTCCTCTTGCGGCAGGGCTTCTCCCACGACCGGGACCAGCCGTAACAAATCCAACATCCAAATTTTCCCATTAAGGAGAGCCGCACGCAGGAAGGTGAATCTAGCGTTTTAATGATAGAAGCTACAGCAGAGTGGAGACAAATCTTGCCAGATATTTGAAGCAGCCTGACGCGTTTCATGCTATGCAGCATTTCTTCAGAGGCAGTCCATTCAAAACAGCGTGTAGCACCTGGCAGTACTTATCAAGTCGATCCCCCGCCCCAGTGGGCGTCGGCTCTCGCTGAGCCTGATGGTCTCTGTAGTGCCATAATTAAACTCAAGTGAGCTGCTCACGTTGCAGAAAGTGTTCAAACTTAAAAAACCACAGTGGGCCTGGGAAGAGTCATCCACGCAACTCGCTGCACCTTAGAACTTCTAAAAACAACCTCCTGCCTTACGCGCTGGTGGACATGTGACTCCAGCGCAGTCCGCTTCCTCTTGCGGCAGGGCTTCTCCCACGACCGGGACCAGCCGTAACAAATCCAACATCCACATTTTCCCATTAAGGAGAGCCGCACGCAGGAAGGTGAATCTTGTGTTTTAATGATAGAAGCTACAGCAGAGTGGGGACAAATCTTGCCAGATATTTGAAGCAGCCTGACGCGTTTCATGCTATGCAGCATTTCTTCAGAGGCAGTCCATTCAAAACAGCGTGTAGCACCTGGCAGTACTTATCAAGTCGATCCCCCGCCCCAGTGGGCGTCGGCTCTCGCTGAGCCTGATGGTCTCTGTAGTGCCATAATTAAACTCAAGTGAGCTGCTCACGTTGCAGAAAGTGTTCAAACTTAAAAACCCACAGTGGGCCTGGGAAGAGTCATCCACGCAACTCGCTGCACCTTAGAACTTCTAAAAACAACCTCCTGCCTTACGCGCTGGTGCTGTTTATAGTAAATCACTTTTGTATATGACATTTCATACCGCCTGCTGCCATCTGTAAGTGCTGTAAACAACAGTAGTAGATATTACTATTATTACCCATTGCATTGGTACTCAATCTACTGAGCTCAGACGGCTAGATGGCTGAGTGGGCCTGGCCGGCATTTGCACCTGCAGCCCAGCGTGCGTTTCAGCTCAGTGAGCCATGCACCTGCTCATCTGTGTGCTACAAGCAGCTTACTGGTTGGAAGCCCGGCGTGCCCGACGACGCCTCTTTTTCCTCCAGAAGTCGGTAAAGAGACTAACAGTGAGTTGAGCCGCAGTAGCACTTTTTATTTACTCTGCGGTAGCAAGTACTATATAAATAGAGAGTTATTAAGAAGCGTTAGTTAAGACCGCAAGACTCTTATTATTTAGAAGGCATGTGTACCTCTGGAGTTTGCGTGGTGCTGGCCTCATCAGTGTTAGGACCTTTCCATTTGGTTAATTCTGATGTGGGCTGCTGCTCCGGCCGCAAAATGCACAGGATCATGGCAGGAAAGCATGCAGCAAAAGGCGGGCAGCAAAAGGCACGCATAGTGGTTCTCCGTGAGGCCGCCAACACTGCCCATGCGCTGGCTGACGTCAACAGTTTCACCCCGCCCTAGATGGGCTCAAATTGCAATTGGTTCCCACCGCGGCAGAGAAGGAACTGCAAAAGGCCTAAAAAATAAACAAAATGACAGCAATAGGCTACTAAAGTGGGAGTCAGGCCGCGAGCTACTGGCAGGGCATCTGCGAGCTACCGGTAGCTCGCGATCGACCGGTTGGAGACGCCTGGACTAAACTGTGTGAATATCTGTATCACTTTGTCAGTTGTTGTGTAAACTGCTGCACCAGTTGGTTACTAGCTATGTGAAAGTCTATATTAGTTATTGATTAGTTAACTGAGTATTTGTATGGGAGGGTGAATGTGTGTGTGGCTTGGTGGGGTGTGTGTGATAGCCAAAAGATGTGTGAATAGTTGTTTCAGTAGGTATATGAAGTTAAAACTACATGTTATAACAGTTGTTTGGGTGAGTGAATATCTTTATGGGTGTGGTGATGAGCAAATATATGTCTTAATGGTACATGTCCAACAAACTAGAAAAATAAAAGCCAGTGTATGTGTCAGTTGTTGTATATAAATAAGTATACGTAAGACTCAGTGATTGTATGAGTGACTGTATGGATAACAGCATACTTGTAATAGTGATTTTATAACACACTAAGTATGAGTTACTATCTATATGAATAGATGAAGTGGAGTTTGTATAAGTGTGTAGATAAGTAAAAGTAAGTATGATCCATTGTTTGAATAAGTGAGTAGGATGACTTCATAAGTGATTAGGTTGTGAGCTGGTGTGTAATGTCGATATAGGTGTACAAGTATATTTGATAGTGTTCTATTGATCATTGACAGCATGTATGAGTGAATCTATAGGTAAGTGATTAGATATGTGTATAGATCTAGGAATCACTGAGTGGGTGTTTAGAAACTTGTACTGGTGTGTCAATGGTTTCAAATATGGCACTCTGTCTTTTACAGTGAGTGATGAAAGGTCATACTAGTGTATGATGAGGTGATTGTTACGTGGATGATGTCATCAGTGATGTCATTTGAGATGTCATCAGTGATGTCACTGACCATGTTATGAATGATGTAATATGTGACATCATCAGCAGTAGATTGCGGGCGCGCAAGATGTAGTTAGTACAACTAACTATATCGGAGGAATTTCAATGGTTTTGTACGAGTGAAATGTCCAGCTAACTATAACACCCCTAAAACCTATAGTTTTTCCAGTGAATTTCTAAGGTTTTTTAAATGCTAATTCCTAACTATACCATATCTCAAACCTATGTTTTATTCAGTGAATTTCAAAGGTTTTGTAAATGACAATTTTTAATGTATTAATTGTTATACTGATTTTTTTTATACTGATTTACTACATTTTTTAAACTATTTATTTTTAGATATTTTATGTTTTTTAATTACATTATAATTACATTATACATTACAATACAAAATATACTTTCTCAGAATGACTTACTTTAGTTTAAATACTTTGCAAATAGGCAATAGACTTTTAAGTACAGTAGTTACAGTTGTTGCAATGGGCAACACAATTTCAATCACAATGCAACATTGAGCTCAATGTGAATTTCTAGTCAAATGCAATTAGTTACTTTATGGATCACTTTTTTAACCACAGGATTGGATCCTCGATTCAGTCCTTGGACATCTCCTGTAAACAGTTGAGTAAAAGCGTTTTGGTTGCAGTACTGATTTTTAAGGAATATTATTGTATTTTAAAAGTTGACACTTAGAAATTTTTTCACATAGAATCACCAATGTTATCCTACGGCAAAAAATTCACTTAGCAGGTAAGTAGTGTTATCATTACTTTTTCTTACTCAGTGGTGGATCCTGGATCCAGCACTGGTGCATCTCCTGTAAACAGTTGAAAGAATGTGTTTAAGTCATACAGATGATTGGAATATTTTTAGTTTGGGAAAATAGACACTTAGAAACTTTTCTGCTGAAAACCAAACAATGGTTAGAATTACTTTTCAGGATCAGTACTGGGCTCAAAGAAGCAGCACTGAGGTCTCTCCTGATAACAGGTGAGTAAATCGGAATTCGTAGTTCGGCTGATTTTAGAGGAATATTTGTAAGTTCCAAAACTCCACACTTAGAAACTTTTCTGGTGAAAACCACACAATGGATTCCTATGGAAGGAAATACAAGTTACTGGTAAGTACGGTTAGAATTATTTTTCAGGATCAGTACTGGGCTCAAAGAAGCAGCACTGAGGTCTCTCCTGATAACAGGTGAATAAATCGAAATTCGTAGTTCGGCTGATTTTAGAGGAATATTTGCACAATGGTGAAGGAAGGGGGTGGGGCCTGAGGTGACATGTGTGCAAACTCGCCCTGTGGCGCGTTTTAAGATGGGAAATTAATTCCTCTTCAATCCTGAGGTCCCCTGGGGGCCAACTAGCACACCAGGTACCTCCAGTATGCGCCAAGGAGCAGCGTTGCAGAGAGGTGTTCAGATGCCATGCCCCTTTTTACAACACTCTGCAACGCAGCTCCGTGGCGCTTAGTGAAGGTTTCCCTGCTCTCGCTTCAATGAAGCAAAGCAGTTTGCAATGACAGGGCGGGAGTCGCGAGGCTCCCGCCCTGTCATTGCAAACTACAGTGTCCCGGGGGTGGACATTGTGGGAGCCAGCCCTGAGGGGTGGCGGTCCCCAGGGCCTATACAAGGCTCCAGGAGGGGGGCCATGCGGCCCCCTCCTACATTTTGAAGAAGGCCCAGGGGGTGGCGGTCCCCGGGGTTGGGGGGGCCTGAGAGCCCCCCCACACCAAATGTTTAAAAGCACCCGGGGGTAGCGGTCCCCGGGGTTGGGGGTGTCAGAGAGACCCCACCCATTTTAAAGAAGTCCCGGGGGTGGTGGTCCCCAGGGCTGCGGGGGGGCTGTGAGCCCCGCCTATATTATGTTAGAGCCTCGGGGTTGGCGGTCCCCGGGGCAGTTTGGGGGGATTGGGACCCCACACTATTTTTTAATTATGCCCCCGGGATTTGCATATTTAGTGCGGGAGCATCCTGCGCACATCCTCCCATTTAAAAAAATAAAATAAATTTGGGCCTTGGGGGTCCTTGTGGGACCCCCTGATCAGGCCAAGGGGGTCAGGGTGTTTCTACCCTGCCCCCTTTTCGCGTTTTGCAAGGTTTTTTCTTTGGTTTCTTGTGCCTCGGTTCAACCAA
Organism: Triturus cristatus; assembly: GCF_964204655.1. Lineage (NCBI taxonomy): Eukaryota > Metazoa > Chordata > Amphibia > Caudata > Salamandridae > Triturus > Triturus cristatus. The sequence continues at coordinate 520,528,007 of NC_140588.1, forward strand.
GGCACAAGATGGCTGCCAACACTTCCTGATTTGGAGAGTTGACAGCCAATTAGAATGCAGCTCGTGCACGGCAGGGTGCGCTTAGGATGCGCTTAGGGTACGCAGACCCTCTGAGGCCATAGATATATATGTACTTTTAAATGTCATTTTCTCAGGAACTACTGAACGGATTTACACCATTTAAGCAAAAGGCACGCGTCTGAACTACGGACTACCTCTTTGCCAAATTTGGTGTAATTCCGTTCAGCAGTTCGGGCTGAAGCTGCGGCTAAAGGTCCTATGGGAAATTGCATGGGGAAAACGCGTTTTGGGACCCCCTTTTTTCTCGGCCCCCGCTTGACGAATCACCGTGAAACTTTCAGGATAGGAGCGGACCGGAGCTGGCCAAAAGTTGTGAAAATTTTACAAAGATTTGTCAATCGGCGCCAAAGTTATTCCAAATAGAATGTTGCAGATTTCCTATGGAAAATAGGTCCTAACCATATCTACCTGCTGGCGACTGATCCGTCAAGCGGGGGCCGAGAAAAAAGGGGGGGTCCCAAAACGTGTTTTCCCCATGCAATTTCCCATAGGATCTGTAGTCGCAGCTACAGCCCGAAACCGCTGAACGGAATGACACCAAGTTTGGCAAAGAGGTAGTCCTCAGTTCGGACTCGTGTCTTTTGCATATATGGTGTGAATCTGTTCAGTAGTTCCTGAGAAAATTAGGGTAAAAAAGTTAGTGATATCTATGGCCGCGGAGGATCCGCGGACCGTACCCGCACCGTAAGCGCACCCTCCCCGAACCGAGCGCGCACCCTCCCCGAATCGAGCGCGCACCTTCCCGATCGCGCGCTGAATCCTAATTGACTGTCGAGTGTCTCTCTACATTCGAAACCAGAAACTGTTGGCGGCCATTTTCTGCCTCGGTAGAAGCGAGGCTGAAGATGCAAGGGGAATAAGTGTGTAAAACATATAAAGGGGGCAGAGTGGAAATACTTCGACCCTCTAGAGGTGCTTAGGGGGTCCCAGAAGGACCCCCTTGGGCCCCCTTTTTAAAAAAAAAAAAACACGGGGAAATGCATGCACATCCTATCGCGTTGGATGCACGGATTCTCTTGCGGTGGGTGCGCAGATCCACGGCAATATTTTTTGAAAAACGACAAGAAATCATTGGTTGCATGACAACTTTCTACACTGAAAGGTAGGGTGTATATTTCTGTTTTTTAAAGGTATGATTGTTATTGGTTAACAAAAAGAGATTGTAAGGAACAGTATATATGATAAGCTGGTATGTTGAAAAGTCAAGCACACTTCCTGTCTTGTGTAGGAACATTGTGTGCTGAACTTGTGACCTGTGAGCTCAGTGCAGTGTTCCATGACCTGTTTCTATGGTAACAGGCAGAAGGCAGATTGGGGGCAGGGTTGAAATGTATTTCAGTTGGAAAGGGTTGAAATGTTTAACCAATAGAAATGTGTGTTTGCTTTTGAGTTTATGTGCGAAGGATTGTGATTTGATGTTTACATGTATATGTGTGGAAAATGAAAGGGAAACTTTTTCATTCTTTGCTTTTGCTGAGAGGTGCACAGTGCAGAGATTCTGTAAAAGAAAATATGGTGAGTGATTGATATACTACTTATTCTACAAAAGAACTTGAAAGATGAGTTATTTAATTGTGAGGGGATGTATGTGGACTATTTTGATTTTAATCAGACTAATGTATTTTTCCTGCTAAAGTGTAGGGAGTACTTTTTTTCTCTACAATGTGTGTGCATGTAGAAACCATTCTGTGATAAGCATTTGTGTTTTTCATGTGTTTGTAAACAGATAACTGTGCAGTTTTTATATTTTGGTAGAATTAGAAACCAGTCATTTTTTATGAATTTGTGAAATTAGTTATGTTATGTTTCTATACTAAAATGTAGTACTACTTCTAGATGAAGAAATGTGTTTTGGTATAGTGCAAGGGATAGTGTTGTTTGTCTAGAATCACACAGTGAGTCTGTGTGCATTTGGGAACCACTGTGAGAGAAGCATTTGGTAACATTGTGTATTTGCTGACAGATAACTGTTTTAACTTGTCATGTTGTGAAGTTTTAGTAGCATTAGAAGACAGTTATGGCTTATGATTTGATTAAATGAGTCAGGCTTTGACAGAAAAGTGCAGTCATGAAATAGGTAGATTGTGTGCAGTTCCCTTACCAGTTGCACTGTAGTGAATGAGTTTTGGTAAACTCCTAGGGATAGTGGTGCATGTCTAGAATCACAGTGTGAGTTAGTGTGTATTTGGGATCAGTGTGAGAGAAGCATTTGGTGATATCATGTATTTGCTTACAGATAACTTTTTTAAATCCTGTCATGTTGTGAAGTTTTAGTAGCATTAGAATCCAGTCTTTGGTTATGCGTTTATTAAATGAGTCATGCTTTGACACTGATGTGCTATACTTAAATATGTAGATTGTGTTCAGTACCATTAACTCTTCTAGACTAGTGAATGAGTTTTGGTAAACTCCTAGGATAGTGTTGATTGTCTAAAATCCCACTGTGAGTCTGTGTGCATTTGGGTAAGGATTGTGAGAGAAGCATTTGGTAATATCGTGTATTTGCTGACAGATAACTGTTTTAAAACCGGTCATGTTGTCAAGTTTTAGTAGCATTAGAAGCCAGTCTTTGTTTATGCTTTTATTAAATGAGTCAGGCTTTGACACAAAAGTGCAGTCCTGAAATATGTAGATTGTGTGCAATTCCCTTACCACTTGCACTGTAGTGAATACGTTTTGGTAAACTCATAGGGATAGTGGTGCTTGTCTAGAATCACACTGTGAGTTAGTTTGTATTTGGGATCAATGTGAGAGAATCATTTGGTAACATCATGTATTTGCTGACAGATAACTGTTTTAAAATCTGTCATGTTGTGAAGTTTTAGTAGCATTAGAATCCAGTCTTTGCTTATATGTTGATTAAATGAGTCATGCCTTGACACTGATGTTCTGTACTTATATATGTAGTTTGTGTGCAGTCCCCTTACCCCTTCCACAGTAGTGAATGAGTTTTGGTAAAGTCCTAGGATAGTGTTGATTGTCTAAAATCACACTGTGAGTCTGTGTACATTTGGGTAAGGATTGTGAGAGAAGCATTTGGTAACATCATGTATTTACTGACAGATAACTGTTTTAAAACCTGTCATGTTGTCAAGTTTTAGTAGCATTAGAAGCCAGTCTTTGCTTATGCGTTGATTAAATTAGTCAGGCATTGACAGTAAATTGCAGTTGTGAAATATGTAGATTGTGTGCAGTTCCTTTACCACTTGCACTGTAGTGAATGAGTTTTGGTAAACTCATAGGGATAGTGGTGCTTGTCTAGAATCACACTGTGTGTTAGTGTGTATTTGGGATCACTGTGAGAGAAGCATTTGGTAACATCATGTATTTGCTGACAGATAACTGTTTTAAAACCTGTCATGTTGTGAAGTTTTAGTAGCATTAGAAGCCAGTCTTTGCTTATGCGTTGATTAAATGAGTCATGCTTTGACACTGATGTGGTGTACTTAAATATGTAGATTGTGTGCAGTACCATTAACTCTTCCAGAGTAGTGAATGAGTTTTGGTAAACTCCTAGGATAGTGTTGCTTGTCTAAAATCACACTGTGAGTATGTGTGCATTTGGGTAAGGATTGTGAGAGAAGCATTTGGTAACATCGTGTATTTGCTGACATATACCTGTTTTAAAACCGGTCATGTTGTGAAGTTTTAGTAGCATTAGAAGCCAGTCTTTGCTTATGCTTTGATTATATGAGTCAGGCTTTGACATAATAGTGCTGTCCTGAAATATGAAGATTGTGTGCAGTTCGCTTACCACTTCCACAGTAGTGAATGATTTTTGGTAAACTCCTAGGTATAGTGGTTAGAATCACACTGTGAGTCTGTGTGCATTTGAGAACCACTGTGAGAGAAGCATTTGGTAACATTGTGTATTTGCTGACAGATAACTAATTTAAAACCTCTCATGTTGTCAAGTTTTAGTAGCATTAGAAGCTAGTCTTTGCTTATGCATTGATAACATGAGTCAGGGTTTGACACTAAAGTGCAGTACCATAATACTATTCTGTTCACTGTGGCAGAACTGAAAATTTAAAAGTTTTACCTAAGCACTGTCCTACAAGTAGTCTGATTATTTAGTCAGTTTCTAAGTACCAAATAGACTGCTTCAAATGTCTATGCAGTATGCATGTAGTGTTCTAACATACTATACACTTGTCTTTTACACCTTCAATTCCCTAGCCAGTATCCATACACCTCCAGGAATTATCCTGTCACTTCCTTTGCAGTCCTCTAGAGACCCATTCAACAGCATGTACTAATCAATTCACTGTTCCAAAACCCAAACACTTATAAATTCACCAAGACACTCTCTTTCCAGTACTCTAATGATTCAGTCACTGCCTAAGTATTCATGCACAGAGCCAGGTCTTAGCATATGGACTTCTTCAAACCACTATCCACTATGCATGCAGTCTTCTAAGCACCTACACACTTGTCTTTCACACCTTCAATTCCCCAGTTAGTATCCGTTCACTTCCAGCAAACACCCTGTCACTCCATTTGCACTCCTCTAGTGACCCATTCAGCATCATGTACTAATCCACTCACTGCGCCAAACCCTAATAAATTCACCCAGGCACTCTACTTGCAGTACTCTAATCATTCAGTCAGTACCCAAGTACTCATCCAGTGACCCAGGCCTTCGTATATGGACTGCTTCAAACCCTTATCCACTATGCATGCAGTCCTCTAACCACATACACAATTGTCTTTCTCACCTTCAATTCCCTAGTCAGTATCCATACACTTCCAGGAAATACCCTGTCACTCCCTTTGCAGTCCTCTAGTGACCCATTCAGCACCATGTATTAATCCATTCACTGTGCTAAAACCCAAACACTTATAAATTCACCAAGATACTATCTTTGCAGTACTCTAATCATTCAGTCAGTGCCTAAGTATTCATACACTGAGCCAGGCCTTAGCACATGGACTGCTTCAAACCCCTATGCACTATGCATGCAGTCTTCTAACCACCTAGACACTTGTCTTTCACACTTTCAATTTCCTAGTCAGTATCCATACAGTCCAGCACTTGTGACTGCCTTGGCGCTCCTCTAGTGACCCATTCAGTACCAAGTACTAATCCATTCCCTCTGTGAAAAGCCTAGCACTTATAAATTCACCTAGGCACTCTCCTTGCTGTACTCTAATCATTCAGTCAGTACCTAAGTAGTCATGCAGTGAGCCAGGCCTTAGCACATGGACTGCTTTAAATGCCTATGCCGTATGGATGCAGTCCTCTAATCACCTACACAGTTGTGTTTCACACCTTCAATTCCCTAGTTAGTATTCACACTCTTCTAGCAAACACCCTGTCACTCACCCAGTGTGTCTCCTTATAGTACTGTAATCATTTAGTCAGTTAGCATGTAGTCTTTTAGTGAGGTAGGCTTTAGGGCATGAACTGCTTCAAAGTAGTATGCACTATGCATGTAGTGTTTTAACGATCGTCACACTTGTGGTTCAGGACTATAGTTTCTTAGTCAGTTTTTATATAAAATGTGTTTGTACAGTAATGGAATAGTATAAATTTGAAAGTTATTAATATACATTTATTTGTGATTCTTTTTTAGAGATACAGAACAGGAGTGTTTCTCATCTGTTTGCACTCTTCTCATGCAAGATTGTTTGGATGAAGGGTCCTTAGGTGTTTCATCATACTTACTGTGCCGCATGAGTATTTTTTGTTAGGATCCCCTCGTAACAGAACTCTTTGGCAAATCTTGTGAATGAAGAAGGTGGCATTGGTCTTTGTTTGCCCCTTGGAAAAAGTTAAAAATGTCTTCACCACTGAAGAAAAACGTTGTGGGCGTTGTGCCTTCTGCAAAAAAAATTCCTCAGATTCTGTAAATATTTTAAAGCGGCAACATTTACAGTTTTTGTAAGTTAAACTTATAAAATTTTGTTAGCTGTATACATTTTATATATCTGTGATTTGTTTCTTGTGGTATTTTGTTGAGAATACCATGTTGTTGTTTTTTTAACAATCTTTTTGATTTTCCAGGTCTGTCGTCGACATCCGTGGTTCCCACAGAAGTGTTCCGCCTTGTTGTTTTGTATTATTGTTGTTACATTTTGTTTATTAGTTTATTGTTTATATTTATGTTAATAAAAAAATTAAGTTTGAAAATAGTTTATCGTTTATATATTAATTATTATAAAAAATAAAGTTTGAAAAAAAAATTCATAATGTTTTTGGTTGTTCTCTTAACTGCTGTGTGACTCTTTCTTGTTCTTATTACTGTTATTTGATGGAGTCCACCATGGTGTTAAATGTTGGGGCACTTATCGCTGGAATACTAGTGATATTTGCAGTTTGCACCAACTTCTGAATAGTGTGTTAGATTTATCTCAACTTTACTTCCGTTAAAGTGCTGATAATGAAATGGAGAGTAGCCGTTCCCGTGCAAAAAGACATGAGGTGCACCTTTGCGATTTATTATAAATACTAAAATCCTGTATTGTATTGCACTGAGGTATTGGCTGCACTTACAGTGTACACACAAAATCTACTAAGAAATCTCATTGTATTTATATTGATTGGGAATAGTGCGTCAGGTGCTGGATCTTGACGAGATACACTGCTCAGTTCGTATATTGTTGTGCACACGAAAAAAATCACCTCACAACTTTCACACCAATTGCAATGCAAAACAAATTCCGGTGATAAGACACGTTAGCACCAGGGATTTTACACCTGCTTTCTGCTGGTGTTAAGCAGGACAACTACCTGCACCATGAAAGGGAACACAGCCAAGAGCCACACCAGAACACCCACAGGTGCCATAGAGTCAATGAGTATGATACAGGGATACCCATGAGGGGCAGAAGACTCATCTCAACAACTCCAGGACCGCCAATGCCCCCCAAACCCACATCTTAGTAAGTGTGTCCCTGTGGTCATTGTCTTAGCATGATAGGCATGAGCCCTGCAACATCACAGTGTGCTGTCACCTCAGCGTTGGCAGTGAGCCTGGATGTGTAGCTACGTACGCATCCTCCTGCATGCACAACTGGCGTGTGCTGGTCTGTTGTTCACAGGTCAGTGCAGGGGTGTGCCTATCCGGCAAGGGGAACGAGGTGTCCCGGACATGTCCGTGTACAGGAAGTGCGGTAAGTGTGTCTCTGTGTTCTGGTGTGGCCTGTTACAAGAGCTGCAGCAGTCGATGTTGTAAAGTGGCATGCGCCACCTCCAAACGGCACTGTGATGTTGTTGTTGGATTGTAGCAGGATATGCGCAAATAGGCATTACAATGGCATGCTGTACAAGTGCACGAGATACAACAGCTCACCGTACAAAAGTGTGGGGGCTCGTGGGAGGGAGGAGCAGCCGTTTGGCAACATAACGCACAGTGAACTCGTTCATGTGCCACATGCTGGGCAGCTCATCCATGATGACCACGGTCGCAGACATCCCACTACACCAACGACTGGCCTTTGTACACATCCTGTATGAATGCAGCGTGGTTTTTACTTCTATGCTCGTTCAGTGGTGTGATGTTGGCAGGTTGTGTGACTTGTGTTCCTTGTTGGTGTGTTTCATTTTGGCCATTGTTAGTCTATATGTGTGTTGTAATTAATTGTGCATGTGTGCCATTCTGCCCATCTCCCCCCCTCCCCCCACTCCCTGCTTCTTCCTCTTCCTAGTGCTGTTGAGTCTATAATTTTGTTGCTGCACACATAAATACATGTAAAGTATAAATTAGAATAGTTCCTTGATTCTTTTAGGTTTCAAAACTTCTCTATTGGTTTCGTTTTAATTTTCCATATGAACCGTTTTTTTAATATTCAACAACACATAGAAGTCAGAAGTGCAACGTATTCTATCAACACACTTTCTAGAACATTCTACAATACGTGCAGGTTAAAAGTTAATCAATTTTTTTAAACTTTACGATTTTTTTTGTAACATTTTCTTGAACATTTAACGACACATGCAGGTTAAAAGTTGACGATTGTTTTAACTTCGAACAGTGCCTTCCAAATGCAAGTAGCAGGTGTGGTTGAGCTGAGCAAATTTTATCCTATGATATGTACTCCACGTTGAAACTGCTTTTTCTTAACCAATCACAAAGATGCTTCTCTACAAAACTACTGTGCACCCTACTTTTAAAAAAGAATGCTTTTCATGATATCTTCAGAGATAAGTTATAGATAGGAATTAGCATTTAAAAAACCTTTGAAATTCACTGAAAAAACCATAGTTTTCATGCACGTTATAGTTAGGAATTGGCATTTAAAAATCCTTTGATATTCACTGAAAAAACCAAAGGTTTCAGGGGCGTTATAGTTAGGAATTGGCATTTAAATAAACCTTAGAAATTCACTGAAAAAAACATTGGTTTCAGGGGTGTTATAGTTAGTTGGACATTTCCCTCGTACAAAACCCTAGCAATTCCCCTGTTATAGTTAGTTCAGCTAACTATAACTCGCACCCCCGCAATGCACTGCTGATGACGTCACATATTACATCTCTCATGACATGGTCAGTGACATCACTGATGACATCTCAAATGACATCACTGATGACATCACTGATGACGTCCTCCATGTGATAAATTAGTGCATCTTCTCACACCCTAATATAACCTTTGATACACCGACTCAAAATTTCAGATGGCCATTTTGACAACCATAGATACTCCAATACCAATAACTACTCACCCACTCATTGACTTTTAGGTCTACATACATCTCCACTCACTCACCTTTACAGTAACTCATACTTACAGTCACTCTGTGCATTTATACACCTATATAGACACTCACACACCGCCAATCATCCATTGAGGTACTGATACATCTAGTCAGTCATGTAAATAATTAATCACAGTAAAATTCACTCACCTATACAGTTAAAACACTCAAGTTCACTTACTCATAAAAATACTAACAAATTCTGTGTCTTCCTGCAGAAAAACAAACAGCACATGACACAGATATTCTTGCACTATGGCGCATACACCCACTCTCAAAATCACACACTCTCACATATAGATAGTTATATACTCTTACACACATATACACTGCGTTTCACATATGTAGTTACTGACACATGTACAACTGAGATATACATTCAATCACTAACACACCCATACATACACTCACCCAACCATACAGTCCATCACAGATGCACTCTTAAAAACATGCACCCACTGAATCACCCACTCACACATCTAGTCACAGAGTCACACACACTCTACCCACACAAACACTCAGGCACCCATACAGATACTCAGACAACCAATCAATAACCCATAAAGACACTCATATAGCTATTCACAAAACCATGCTGCCACTTATACACCAACACACAGACACATACAGACATTCACACAGTTTAGTCACTAGTCTGCACTAAGATACATTTAATGACTCACTTATAGACTCAGTTACGCACCTAGAAAATCATCCATTCACACACTTGTACACCCACTTATTTTTCAACAGGCCTTTCCCTATATATATTAAACATAATAAAACTGTTCAGAAACACATACTTAATGGATGACGTCATCAGTGATGTCATCAGTGATGTCATTAGAGATGTCATCAGTGATGTCATCAGTGATGACACTGACCATGTCATGAGTGATGTAATATGTGACGTCGTCGTAGCCGATTCATACTACTCAACGGACAGCGTTTCTGCCCTACCGATTATGATGTCGGATTCCAACAGCCTTTCTGACTCGGTCTGTCCAACACAAAAAGTCTGTTGGAAACTGACTTTTGGGGCCCCTAGCAGGGCCCCCTTCAACCTAAGTCCCCTGGTTTGGGGTCGAGGGGGTACCCAAAGGACCCCCTGTAAAACCATGCACTGGGTGTCAGGCACCATAGGGTGCCATCGACATGGTGCAAGGTTTTCCACAGACACACATTTTCTCCATAGGAGCCTGTGTTGTTGGTGATAATACAGGGTCCCATTGAAGTCAATGGGAGTCCTTCCAAATGGTGTTCAGAAGTATCATAATCAGTCGGATGGAACAGCCGACCGCGAGTCATTGGAACTGAATCCAACAAGGAGTCGGGCGGTTTAGTTTCAACCAACATCAAAATGAGGGCCTAAATTGGGATTGTTAAAACACACCCTGTCTCCTAAATCAACGCACTTACTTTTATTTTTTGGCAACATTAATTCTTTCCGAATTAACCATATTTTACTTCTTTTCAGACGGTTACCCCCAATCACATACATCTGCACCCTTCGAGAATAACTGAACCATGCAGAAAGGACACATTTCTATTGCAGCTTTTCTTCCTCTCATTAATTCAAATGGAGTTTTCTCAGTGACGCAATGTGGAGTGGTGTGATATGAACATACTAACTCCTTGACAGCTTTGCCCACATTCATATCACATTTATATGTGGCGTGCACATGTTCAACTAGGCCTCTATTGAAACGCTCTAATTTTCCATTGCTTTGGGGATGGTATAACGATTTTCTAATATGTTTAACAGCACAGTTGTTATAAAATGATACAATTTCTGCAAAAGTTGAGTGAACACCTTTATCCATCATGATCTCACCTGTAATCCCTTCTCTGTAAAAACATGTTGAAAAAACATTAATCACAATCTTTGTATTTGGTTCGGTTCACTTACTAGCTCAAGCTCGACTCATCTTGAAAGGTGATCAATCTTGACTATAAAAAACTTTATATTATTAGGCAAAATATGATTTGGAACCACAAAACCTCTCTCAAACGTTACAATGCCCTACTAGGACATAACATGCCCGATTCAATTGTACCATGAGTTACAAGAACCTTATTACTTACTTTAGACGTCGTACAATTTTTTACAAATTCAGCAATCTGACCATCCATTGTTGGCCACAAAAATTGAGCCGTCACTTTCCTTTTGGTTACAATTGAGCCCAATGTCCTGAATGAGCTAGTTCAATAATCCTTGATGAAGACACAAAGGTGGAGTCAGCTTGTCTCAACGTACTAGTTTTCAATCTTCCACAGACAACTCATTTGATATTTTACAGAAAATGTGTAGCTCAGTGTTTCCCAAACTGGGGTCCGAGGACCCCCAGGGGTCCGTGGCACATTCCCAGGGGGTCCTCAGCCAGCAATTTTAAAAGCACTGCAAAGTTCTTTGTAAAATTAGCAGTTCGAGCAACTATAAAAGTGTCAAGAAAATGCCAGTGATTAATGTACCTGCCAGAGAGAGATGAGAGTTTTGTCCAGTGGCAGCTTCGACTTATCTAATGTGACACAGAAAGTTAATATGCCTACTGCAAAGAACGTGTACAATGCATTTTAAAAAACAGTATTTTATGTGCCTAGGTCAATGGGTTACTGATTTTGTCACAGAGCTTCATTCGTCACTGTGCAATTCATAAGGGAGAATCATAATCTAGCAGTGTCCTATAAACTGTCATCAAAGAGCTGCTTGCAAACTGCATGGTAAGTTAGCAACATATGTTTATTCCCAGTCTATCATTATCCTGATGCTGCTATGTTCCCACTTCCTGCACATGAACAATTTTGTAATGCTGTTTTGTCACTTCTATGTGTGCTGCCTAATGCAGCACACATGGAAGTCACAAAACGTCATTTTTATTAAAGATTGTTTATGTGCAGGAAGGGTCACCTTTCTGAACATAACCAATCAAAGGTGTTTTGCTTTTTCCATTGGAAAAAGCAAAAACGAGGAGAAATAAGGCATTTCTCCTCATTTCGCAAAGTTAAGACCAGGTTTTTCATGGTCTTAATTTGGGTGCTGTCTCCTATTTAAGCTGACCTTGTAAATAGAGGGCAGCGTCAAAATCAATGGGTGTTGGAGTGAAACGCCCACTGTAACTCCCACTGCCCACCTTTTTCATGCTAAGCATTGCATGATAGGGGGCCTTATTTACAAGGCAGCTTTAAGCCACAATAAGTGGCTTAACGCTGCCTTGTAAATAAGGCGAAGCCCCTATTGCCACAGGAACATCGCTAAAAGTGACGTTGCCCATGGCGATAGGGACTTGTAAATATGCCCCTGAAATCCTTAGTAATTCGAGTATTTGTTTTGTGTGCACACGTGTTTTTATTTTTTTGAATTACTGTTTTAATGTTTGAAATTTAAATCCAACAAATTGCTTGGGGGTCCCCAGCTTTCAGTGGTGACTCGATGGGGGTCCTCAGGAGTCAAAAGTTTGGGAACCACTGGTGTAGCTCATCAGCCAAAATTCATTCTTTTGGCTAACCTGATTTCACAAGTGACATCACTTCTTTCAACACCTCATCTTTATCGATTGCTCTTACCCAATCTTCTTCTTTCTTACAAATGCTTACATTTTCAATATGTGTTATGAAATACTCCTCTATTTCAGACTTCCACTCATAATCCCCAAGACACTCAATGGGTGATCTCAAAATACAGTCCGCCCTTGGGTCTCTTTCTCTACTGGAATGTACTCTACTGTGAACGTGAATTCTAAATATCTAGCTGATGATCTGGCTATTCTAGCTGTCGAGCATTTTAGTTCCTTCCTGATAAAATGTTTACTAAAGGTCAGTGATCAGTCTTTAACATAAGTGACCTTCCACAAAGATACACTTTAAACATCTCCACACTCCGTACACATGCCAGTAATTTCTTTTCTATTACAGACTATTTACTTTCTGCCTGGCATAATGTTCTGGAAGCAAAACCTATTGTGTGTTCGTGTTTGCAATTCAACTGGGACAAAGCTGCTCCCAGTCCGTACTCATATGTATCTACTATGACAATAGTTATTTTTCCTTCCACAAACAGTTGTAGAGTGGGTGCCTTAATGTATTCATCCCTGACAATCTTAGAAGAGGTTTTGCATTTTTTAATCCGCACATACTCAATGCCTTTATTAACAGTACTCTAAATCACATTTGCAAAGTTACTCATGAATTTTGAATAGAACTCACAAAGCCCTACAAAGGACAAGAATTGCTCTTTGTTCTTAGGTGCTAGAGCCTCAACTATACTTTTGGCTAGAGTTTAAAAAAAAAATACATTTGTCTTTTTGAAGTGTAGCCCCTCTTTTGTTTAGCACGCTCAACTTTCACTCGACTCACGATCATGCTCACACTCACTGTCTGAAAATATCAGAATATGATCCTGAAAAATTCTAAATTGTTGAAAATCATTAAACATATTTGACATTAACCTCTGAAATAATGCCATGGCAGATACTATGTAAAATGGCATCCACAAAATTGAAATACTATTCTGTTGTAAGGAAGGCAGTAAAATCCTTATCAAGTTTCACCTGATGGTATGCTGCTCTTAAGTCCAATTTGGTGAACCTACTGGATTGTCCAATTTTTGGGATTAAAATTTCAATTTTGGTAATAGAAAATTGTTCACCCATATGACTCTATTAACACTTCTCAAATCCATGCATTGTGAGTTCACCTGACTTTTTCTTTACTAATACAATCGGGGACAACCATAAGGTTGCTTCTGTTTTTTTTATAATACCTTGTGCGCACATGTCTGTTAGCATTTCCGAGAAGCCTTTCCTTACACGTAAAGGGATGTTGTTTAGCTTGTGCTTCACTGGTGATACACCCTGCTTGACTTTAATAGTATAAGTGAAGTATGATATTTTCTCCAGCTTTCCCTGAAACACTATATTAAAATGTTCTTCCCAAAATTATTTTGTGCTGCATACTGACCCAATTTTATTTCTCTCAAATGTAATCAGTTTATCCTGTCCTGATCTTATTGTGATCTTAAATTTAGCCTGATGTACCACGTATCACAATATTTTTAATTCAATAATTTGTCCAACTATTGTCCTATGCTCTATGTATATGAAACTTGATGGTGTATAATTGACAAATATTTCCATAGATGCACCATAATAAAGAGACAATACCAACCTGATACACTGATCCTGAAGCGTATTATCAATTTATACAGCTAACAGATGTAGGGTGTTGAAATTCTGAGCAGAGAAAGTAGAGTGGGAGGGTAAAAGTACAAGAAGGAAATGAAATGAAAAACTATAGAACTTATCATCACAGTGCTTTCTTAGGTGGATGAGAGGCTCAATTCCCGTGTATTTCTAAACTGGGCTACTCTGAAAAAGGCACAGTCTGGGGTTAGAAGTGTGGGACAGTAAAAGAGAAAAAAGTCAATGGCAGGGGCAGGATTTAGAACATTGTGTTCACTACAATATAGCCACAATTAATCCATTTACAATTTTGGGATTTATGTAGAGTTTGACAGATGGGATACTCTGTCAAAATGTGACAGATATCCTGTCCACCACATTTCAAGTGTTGTAGGATACATGAATTTGTAATTCAGTGGATGAATGAATGATGGGTTTTATAAAGTGCACAGCTACTATGAGAGTTTCACGGCGCTAAACTGTTTGACCAACAGGAGTAATGACAATCTAGTCCTTAAATAGGTTGGTTTTATTTGTGTGCAGAACAGTTTTTGTCTCAAATGCATTAGAGGGGGAGAGGAAGGTCGTTCGGGTATTTAGCTGCAAGTACTAAGCAGGCTGAGCGGCCCCACCTTTTCTTTTTTGTGGATGGGATGGGTAACCAGCTTACTGATTCAGATCTAAGAGATTTTGTGGGCAGTAGCTGAACAATCAGTTTTGAAGGTTGTAGGGACCGGTTTTATAGAAAGCAGAGTAAGCTATTATTAATACTTTAAAATTGACCCTTTCCTTTACTGGTAGCCAGTGCAACTGTTTGTGGCATTACATAACTGAGGAATGTTTGGGGAGATTAAAGCAGAGGCAGATAGCCATGTTTTGTAGTCTATGAGTCAGATAGTCTGGACAGGATCAATGCATGTACCACCATCTTGTGAGCAATCCAAGGCAGAAGTCTGAGAAAATTCCTCACCAGCCCCTGAATCCAAAGTGCATCTTTTACCACTGCTGTAATTTGAGGTTTGAAGGAAAGCTGGAGTTCACCAACACCCCTAGGTTTCTGGCCACTCCAGTAGGGGGGTGCCGCACAACTGGATGTCCAGGCCCCTAACCAACCAGTGAGAGTGTATTTTTCAAATAGCAGGATCTCGGTTACGTTAGGGTTGTATTGTAGGGAGTTGTAATTGAGCCAGCTCATCACTCCTGTAATACAGTTGGAAAATGTAGTTTTGGCCTTGTAATTTTTATAACTGTAAGTCAGCAGTAATTGGGTTTAATCTGCATTTGAGACTAACTGCCCCGGATTTGAAATTGTACGCTTGGGCTTTTCAGTTGACTCACTCCCGTATGTTGTTAAAAATGCCTTCAGACTACGGGGTGGGCCTGATGTTCTCAGCTATGTTAGAAGGGGAAGATGTTAGTCAATCGGCCTTTCTCTTCAAGTTTGGCAACCCCAAGTACTTTAAAAAAATCAAACTGAAGGTGTTACAGGGATTGGCAAAACTATGGGCCGAAGTCACAGGGTCTATAAAACAAGGATACTTTTGTGATAGAACTCCGCTATGGGGACTACCTGAAAACCCCGCCTGGCTTGGAGATATCTTAGCGGCGCCTATAAGAGACGCAGGCCTAGAGGTCTGGGGAGATCTCTTTTTTGAAGGGGAGTTGCTTTCATGGGATCAGCTCCAGGCTAAGATCGGCCCCAATCTATCAAGGCTCAAATACGTCCAAATGTCTAGTTGGACTCAGGCCTATACGACTCAATCCCTTGAAAGAAACAAATTTCCACTTGGAGGATATAGCCTACTTATTGATAATTTGGTCAACAACCCACCCGGTAAAAAGGAGACCTCACAATGGTATAGACTCCTACTCGAGGAAACGAACGGAGTTTTCAACCTGCCTGACTTGTTGTGGAGTCCTTCAATTTCTGGTCCAAATCTACTAAATCTTTGGTCAGCTTCTTGCGGCCTTTTGTGCAGTATAGTGAAGCCTTCATGGCTACGCAGAAACCATCTTTTTACACTGCATAGGGCATACTATTCTCCCCTCAGATTATCTAAATTTTCTGAGGGCAACCCAATGGCATGTTCAAGGTGTGGCCTTCTGGCAGCATCAGACACCCACATGTTTTTCGACTGCCCTAGCCTGGAGTCATATTGGGCAGCTATCAGTAATACTCTAACCATATCACTGGGTGTTCAGGTTAACATTGACTTGCCTCTCGTGATCTTTGGGATTCGGGAAGGAGTTCAAAGTGCGGCCAAGAATTTGGTGTTCTACGCGGTGTTGTTGGCAAGAAGGGAGATCTGCAGGAAGTGGAAGGACTCGTCCCCTCCCAACTTTAGCGATTGGCAGGCTTCTATTTTGTATACATCACGTATGGACCTTGCCTGATCTGGTAATCAGAGAAAAAGGGCTTTCTGGTATTTGTTATCATGGGTACACTGAATTGGCCGGGGGTTTTTTTTTTCTTGTTTTTTTTTTTTCCCCAGGTCCGATGATTACCCTGCTATGGTGCCCCCCTTGCCTTTCGCACCATGAGATTAGCCGGTACCTGGTCCTAGCCCGGGCTGACTTGGCTGCTACCTATACCAAGGTTGCCTATAAGAAGGAAACCGTTTGGTTCTTTGCCTTCCAAGATTGTGACTGCAATAGCTGAGGGATATTGTGTACCCACTATCTCGCTTATATAACCCTGCCAGTTTTGTTATGAACTGAGACAGCTGCATGCAGGTTTATCTGGTCTGGCATTGAAACCATGGTAGCAATGAGGACAAAAAAAAAAACAAAAAAAAGAGACTAACTGGGTGTCAAAGGATGCAATAAAATAGGATAATCGAGTCATATCTATGGCAAAAAGAGCGGGGTTCAAGGCAGAGCTTAAGATACTTGATAGTTTTGGCTTCTGAGAAGAATAGTATGAGCCACACAGTTTGTTCCCCATGTTCCAGAAAGGACCTTAACCGGGTCAATGCTTTCCTTTCTATCCCAATGTGGGTAAGGCGTTGTATCAGGATCTCATATGAGATGGGACATCCATCATGTTTATGACTGAATATCCCATCTGCTAAACTCAAAACAAGGCCCTTTGTCAGGCTGCATAATAAACAAAGAATATGGCATGAATGACTTTCTTTGAGGAATATAAATTGGCCATAGTAATACTACTGGAGACTCACTACGTGGGACTTTGATTTGAATTTCTAGAAAGCTATGGCTGAGTATAGGGTGTTTATTGTTCATATGTGCATTTTAGAAGAGTAGTTTTTATTATAAGAAACAAAAGACATCAAGATAAAATGTATTTGATGAGACTCTTCGGGCAGGCGGTTGGTTTAGTACCATAAGTTACAAGAACCTTATTACTTACTTTAGACGTCGTACAATTTTTTACAAAATCATCAATCTGACCATCCATTGTTGGCCACAAAAATTGAGCCGTCACTTTCCTTTTGGTTACAATTGACCCCAATGTCCTGAATGAGCTAGTTCAATAATCCTTGATGAAGACACAAAGGTGGAGTCAGCTTGTCTCAACGTACTAGTTTTCAATCTTCCACAGACAACTCATTTGATATTTTACAGAAAATGTGTAGCTCATCAGCCAAAATTCATTCTTTTGGCTAACCTGATTTCACAAGTGACATCACTTCTTTCAACACCTCATCTTTATCGATTGCTCTTACCCAATCTTCTTCTTTCTTACAAATGCTTACATTTTCAATATGTGTTATGAAATACTCCTCTATTTCAGACTTCCACTCATAATCCCCAAGACACTCAATGGGTGATCTCAAAATACAGTCCGCCCTTGGGTCTCTTTCTCTACTGGAATGTACTCTACTGTGAACATGAATTCTAAATATCTAGCTGATGATCTGGCTATTCTATCTGTCAAGCATTTTAGTTCCTTCCTGACAAAATGTTTACTAAAGGTCAGTGATCAGTCTTTAACATAAGTGACCTTCCACAAAGATACACTTTAAACATCTCCACACTCCGTACACATGCCAGTAATTTCTTTTCTATTACAGACTATTTACTTTCTGCCTGGCATAATGTTCTGGAAGCAAAACCTATTGTGTGTTCGTGTTTGCAATTCAACTGGGACAAAGCTGCTCCCAGTCCGTACTCATATGTATCTACTATGACAATAGTTCTTTTTCCTTCCACAAACAGTTGTAGAGTGGGTGCCTTAATGTATTCACCCCTGACAATCTTAGAAGAGCTTTTGCATTTTTTAATCCGCACATACTCAATGCCTTTATTAACAGTACTCTAAATCACATTTGCAAAGTTACTCATGAATTTTTAATAGAACTCACAAAGCCCTACAAAGGACAACAATTGCTCTTTGTTCTTAGGTGCTAGAGCCTCAACTATACTTTTGGCTAGAGTTTAAAAAAAAAATACATTTGTCTTTTTGAAGTGTAGCCCCTCTTTTGTTTAGCACGCTCAACTTTCACTCGACACACGATCATTCTCACACTCACTGTCTGAAAATATCAGAATATGATCCTGAAAAATTCTAAATTGTTGAAAATCATTAAACATATTTGACATTAACCTCTGAAATAATGCCATGGCAGATACTATGTAAAATGGCATCCACAAAATTGAAATACTATTCTGTTGTAAGGAAGGCAGTAAAATCCTTATCAAGTTTCACCTGATGGTATGCTGCTCTTAAGTCCAATTTGGTGAACCTACTGGATTGTCCAATTTTTGGGATTAAAATTTCAATTTTGGTAATAGAAAATTGTTCACCCATATGACTCTATTAACACTTCTCAAATCCATGCATTGTGAGTTCACCTGACTTTTTCTTTACTAATACAATCGGGGACAACCATAAGGTTGCTTCTGTTTTTTTTATAATACCTTGTGCGCACATGTCTGTTAGCATTTCCGAGAAGCCTTTCCTTACACGCAAAAGGGATGTTGTTTAGCTTGTGCTTCACTGGTGATACACCCTGCTTGACTTTAATAGTATAGGTGAAGTATGATATTTTCTCCAGCTTTCCCTGAAACACTATATTAAAATGTTCTTCCCAAAATTATTTTGTGCTGCATACTGACCCAATTTTATTTCTCTCAAATGTAATCAGTTTATCCTGTCCTGATCTTATTGTGATCTTAAATTTAGCCTGATGTACCACGTATCACAATATTTTTTATTCAATAATTTGTCCAACTATTGTCCTATGCTCTATGTATATGAAACTTGATGGTGTATAATTGACAAATATTTCCATAGATGCACCATAATAAAGAGACAATACCAACCTGATACACTGATCCTGAAGCGTATTATCAATTTATACAGCTAACAGATGTAGGGTGTTGAAATTCTGAGCAGAGAAAGTAGAGTGGGAGGGTAAAAGTACAAGAAGGAAATGAAATGAAAAACTATAGAACTTATCATCACAGTGCTTTCTTAGGTGGATGAGAGGCTCAATTCCCGTGTATTTCTAAACTGGGCTACTCTGAAAAAGGCACAGTCTGGGGTTAGAAGTGTGGGACAGTAAAAGAGAAAAAAGTCAATGGCAGGGGCAGGATTTAGAACATTGTGTTCACTACAATATAGCCACAATTAATCCATTTACAATGTTGGGCTTTATGTAGAGTTTGGCAGATGGGATACTCTGTCAAAATGTGACAGATATCCTGTCCACTACATTTCAAGTGTTGTAGGATACATGAATTTGTAATTCAGTGGATGAATGAATGAATGAATGAAAGATGGGATTTATAAAGTGCACAGCTACTATGAGAGTTTCACGGCGCTAAGCTGTTTGACCAACAGGAGTAATGACAATCTAGTCCTTAAATAGGTTGGTTTTATTTGTGTGCAGAACAGTTATTGTCTCAAATGCATTAGAGGGGGAGAGGAAGGTCGTTCGGGTATTTAGCTGCAAGTACTGAGCAGGCTGAGCGGCCCCACCTTTTCTTTTTTGTGGAGGGGATGGACAACCAGCTTACTGATTCAGAGCTAAGAGATTTTGTGGGCAGTAGCTGAACAATCAGTTTTGAAGGTTGTAGGGACCGGTTTTATAGAAACCAGAGTGAGCTATTATTAATACTTTAAAATTGACCCTTTCCTTTACTGGTAGCCAGTGCAACTGTTTGGGGCATTACATAACTGAGGAATGTTTGGGGAGATTAAAGCGGAGGCAGATAGCCATGTTTTGTAGTCTATGAGTCAGATAGTCTGGCATGTACCACCATCTTGTGAGCAATCCAAGGAAGAAGTCTGAGAAAATTCCTCACCAGCCCCTGAATCCAAAGTGCATCTTTTACCACTGCTGTAATTTGAGGTTTGAAGGAAAGCTGGAGTTCACCAACAACCCTAGGTTTCTGGCCACTCCAGTAGGGGGGTGCTGCACAACTGGATGTCCAGGCCCCTAACCAACCAGTGAGAGTGTATTTTTCAAATAGCAGGATATCGGTTACGTTAGGGTTGTATTGTAGGGAGTTGTAATTGAGCCAGCTCATCACTCCTGTAATACAGTTGGAACATTTAATTTTGGCCTTGTAATTTTTATAACTGTAAGTCAGCAGTAATTGGGTTTAATCTGCATTGGAGACTAACTGCCCCGGATTTGAAATTGTACGCTTGGGCTTTTCAGTTGACTCGCTCCCGTATGTTGTTAAAAATGCCTTCAGACTACCGGGTGGGCCTGATGTTCTCAGCTATGTTAGAAGGGGAAGATGTTAGTCAATCGGCCTTTCTCTTCAAGTTTGGCAACCCCAAGTACTTTAAAAAAATCAAACAGAAGGTGTTACAGGGATTGGCAAAACTATGGGCCGAAGTCACAGTATCTATAAAACAAGGATACTTTTGTGATAGAACTCCGCTATGGGGACTACCTGAAAACCACGCCTGGCTTGGAGATATCTTAGCGGCGCCTATAAAAGACGCAGGCCTAGAGGTCTGGGGAGATCTCTTTTTTGAAGGGGAGTTGCTTTCATGGGATCAGCTCCAGGCTAAGATCGGCCCCAATCTATCAAGGCTCAAATACGTCCAAATGTCTAGTTGGACTCAGGCCTATACGACTCAATCCCTTGAAAGAAACACATTTCCACTTGGAGGATATAGCCTACTTATTGATAATTTGGTCAACAACCCACCCGGTAAAGAGGAGACCTCACAATGGTATAGACTCCTACTCGAGGAAACGGACGTAGTTTTCAACCTGCCTGACTTGTTGTGGAGTCCTTCAATTTCTGGTCCAAATCTACTAAATCTTTGGTCAGCTTCTTTCGGCCTTTTGTGTAGTATAGTGAAGCCTTCGTGGCTACGCAGAAACCATCTTTTTACACTGCATAGGGCATACTATTCTCCCCTCAGATTATCTAAATTTTCTGAGGGCAACCCAATGGCATGTTCGAGGTGTGGCCTTCTAGCAGCATCAGACACCCACATGTTTTTCGACTGCCCTAGCCTGGAGTCATATTGGGCAGCTATCAGTAATACTCTAACCATATCACTGGGTGTTCAGGTTAACATTGACTTGCCTCTCGTGATCTTTGGGATTCGGGAAGGAGTTCAAAGTGCGGCCAAGAATTTGGTGTTCTACGCGGTGTTGTTGGCAAGAAGGGAGATCTGCAGGAAGTGGAAGGACTCGTCCCCTCCCAACTTTAGCGATTGGCAGGCTTCTATTTTGTATACATCACGTATGGACCTTGCTAGATCTGGTAATCAGAGAAAAAGGGATTTCTGGTATTTGTTATCATGGGTACACTGAATTGGCCGGGGTTTTTTTTTCTTTTTTTTTTTTTTTTCCCAGGTCCGATGATTACCCTGCTATGGTGCCCCCCTTGCCTTTCGCACCATGAGATTAGCCGGTACCTGGTCCTAGCCCGGGCTGACTTGGCTGCTACCTATACCAAGGTTGCCTATAAGAAGGAAACCGTTTGGTTCTTTGCCTTCCAAGATTGTGACTGCAATAGCTGAGGGATATTGTGTACCCACTATCTCGCTTATATAACCCTGCCAGTTTTGTTATGAACTGAGACAGCTGCATGCAGGTTTATGTGGTCTGGCATTGAAACCATGGTAGCAATGAGGACAAAAAAAAAAAAAAAAAAAAAGAGACTAAATGGGTGTCAAAGGATGCAATAAAATAGGATAATCGAGTCATATATATGCCAAAAAGAGCGGGGTTCAAGGCAGAGCTTAAGATACTTGATAGTTTTGGCTTCTGAGAAGAATAGTATGAGCTACACAGTTTGTTCCCCATGTTCCAGAAAGGACCTTAACCGGGTCAATGCTTTCCTTTCTATCCCAATGTGGGTAAGGCGTTGTATCAGGATCTCATATGAGATGGGACATCCATCATGTTTATGACTGAATGTCCCATCTTCTAAACTCAAAACAAGGCCCTTTGTCAGGCTGCATAATAAACAAAGAATATGGCATGAATGACTTTCTTTGAGGAATATAAATTGGCCATAGTAATATTACTGGAGACTCACTACGTGGGACTTTGATTTGAATTTCTAGAAAGCTATGGCTCAGTATAGGGTGTTTATTGTTCAAATATGCATTTTAGAAGAGTAGTTTTTATTATAAGAAACAAAAGACATCAAGATAAAATGTATTTGATGAGACTCTTCGGGAAGGTGGTTGGTTTATTATTAGAGACAGAACAGAATTTCACCATTGCTAGCTAAAATGGACATGGACTTGTAGTAGGTGACCCAAATTGGCAAGATGACCTTCCGCTAAACCAGATCAGCATCACAGCCCCTGTGATTTTGTCAGTGACTTTAATGTATCTCTAATATCACTAGATACATACTATAAGAACTAGCAGGAACAACATACCTCTCAAAGAAGACCTAAATTTAAAACTACCATTGACACTTACTCCAAAAGCTATGTATTAATGGATATTTGTCGCTTACAATACCCTGACATACAGAAGTAATAAATATATTTCTTGCATTAGGATAGATTATTTTCCAGTATTCCATAATCTGATTTCTTTAGAGTTTTGTATCCTACCAGCAGCTTTATCAAGTCACTTGCTAATTTATTTGATAAATCAAAATAATACTTCAAGAAGTAATAGACTTTGCCGCTCTAGTTGGAAGCTAGATTTGTTGCTTTTGGTGAAAACCACACCAATTAATAATTTGTGCACAGCTTTAAACATTTTTCTTTAATTAACCATTGATCAGCTGCTTCAGGAATTGTGAGGGGTAGTTTTATAGCTTCTCTCAGTGGGATTTTCATTTCTCAGGCTGTGAACAAGTAAAGAATATAACAGAGTAAACTAAGTGATTTAGAACAAACACTGGATCAGGCACAGATGCTAGTCAATAACCACCATTGCACTAAATAAACAATGAGAGAAAGTTGGATTATTCAGGCTAAAATGGGATTTTGTGAACGAGAATGTGTTCATTTGAGTGCTCATTCGAAGAAGATAATAGAACAGGTGAAATACATGTCTGGAAACTTAAAAGAAGTAATACGAAAATAATGGTAAAACGTCACTGATGGGGGTGGTCGAATGATAGGGGATCTTCCAGAAACTGGAAAGGTATTCCTTAACTTTTATAAGAAATGATAAAGGGTAACTTAAAAGCTAAAAATTAATCAGTATTTATTTTAATGCTTCACTTAAGAAACTTCACCTACAACATGCATCAGTAGTAGGCAAACCAATGTCAGAAGAAGCAGTTAGAACTTCATGAGTGCACTTCCTTTTTCTATGACATTTCAGAGTTTGTTTCTTACTTGACCATCTTATATAAAGCTACTTGCTTTGGAGATATATGCTGTCATTATTTCGAGAGGATTGATTGGTGTATTTCTTGAAACCCAGTAAAAGGTCTAACTTATGGGCGTCCATATAATACAATCATCTTATTAAGCATTGACTAAAGAATACTCATGACAATTTGCTCATTATAGTTGGTCAGTATGGTCATGAACCTTAATCACCCAGGTTGCACTGGTTTTATCCAGGGCCAACTCCTTTCTCCTAATACCCATCACCTAGTTGGCAACATTGACTATTATTGTACTACTGTTACCCCGATTTTGCAACACTGTTTCTTGATGCCCAAATCTGGTGAACTGGATGTTACTACATACTGTCTTAATAACAGGCTACATTTTTTTGCAGAGTTTTATATAGCGCAAACTTGACCCAAATCCAATCAGGTATCAGAGCGCTTTACATAGCACCGGTTACGTTACATGAGGACACACATTCATTTTTTGTTAGGCACGGGGAGATTAAGTGATTTGCCCAGAATCACAGGATGTTCAGCGCCATTACCGAGACTCGAACCCAGTTCCCCAGGTCTGAGGTCGAGCGCCCTAACCATTAGGCCTACTCCTCTCCCCAGGCTACATTTGGTGATGCATTCATATCTGCCTGGCTGAACAAGAAAAATACCCTTTATTCATGATAGTCTATAGTACATGTAATCAAACTCCAACAGGATCAGAAAACAGTGATTCCTCTGATGCGAGGTGTTCAACAATTTAACTGAGTCATTCAGGCTTACACACAGCTTCTCTGATTTTCTTTTAAATTTCTCTTCCTTTTAATGTGCTTTTATTTTATACTAGCAAGACTGGCTCCAAATTCTCAATCGAAAAACCTTTGTTCCTTACTATCTTATCATCATTAGCCTTGAAGCCACACATAGTTTTCTCTTCCAGGATGCACTGGCTAGGTGAACAGGTCAAGTATGTCTTTATCTTCCTCTATGGAATGTACCTTATCCATGCATTCAGTCTCTGACCATATGACCTCCTAAAATGTCATAAAAATCCCCCAAGAGGCAAAATACATATTCCTCACAGGCATCCTTGCCTTATTCTTAAGAGAGTGAACTGATGTCAATTCTTTTTTGCCACGTGCTCATGCTTATCGGATGCGAAAATGCAATGTACTGAACTGCAAAATGCTTTAAGAACAAAATATGTAGGGCCTGATGTACAAAGCAATTTTGCAGTGACAAGTACCGTGATTTGCAAAATCCCAGGGTTTGCCAGTGCAAAACAAAACTGTTTTGAAATGTACAAAATCCCTTTTATGAGCCAGAGAAGTCTTTCCAACTCATAAAAGGATTTTTGCAACCTATTGTGAATGATATATAGGAGGAGCATGAAAGACGCATCCTAAGTTTATTTGTCAGTTACTATGGAATATACTAATGTTTTGTGTCCGCAATTGCTGTCACAAAACTTTGAACCTCAAACGGGGTGATATCTGATTTGAGAAGGGAAATGGACTGCCCCTCCCCTTGGAAATCTTGTCAGGCTGTGTGCTTTGGGGGGAGGACAGGTAATGACTCTCGGCCTGATCCCACTCGTGTTCCTAAAATTGAATTGAATTGGCATTTGTATAGCGCATGGCTACCCGAGAGCGTCCCAGCGCTGAAGCCATAACTAGAGGACAGATACCCTAGAGCAAAGGCCAGGTCTTTAGTTGTTTTCGGAACATCAGGTGATTTGGTGCCCTACGGATGTTTAGCGGAAGGGCATTCCAGAGTCTGGAGGCATTGAATGAGAAAAGCCGTCCGCCACTTCTGGCTTTCTTCATCCTAGGAACCACAGCAAGGTGAAGTTCATCTGAGTGGAGTTTTCTGTTCGCTCTGTAGGGGCGAATCATGGCTTTGTTGATGGGGGGTCCACGCCCGTCCAGCAACTTATGGGCTATGCAGAGGGCCTTAAAGTTGATTCTCTTTTGCACCAGGAGCCAGTGGAGAGAGTGTAGTGCGGGCCTTGCTGAGCATCGACTAGGGTTCTCAGTTAGTAGCCTCGCTGCACAATTTTGTACGACCTGCAATTTTGTGATCACTGAATTTGGGGCACCTAAGTAAAGGGCATTTCCGTAATCTAGCCTCGACAAAATTAGAGCCTGGATCAGTCATTTTTTTGCTTGGAAAGGTAGGAGGGGGAGGATTTTGTGAATCATTCTCAGCAGGCCATAGCATGAAGCAGCAGTCTTCCTAGCCTGTACTATGAAAGTAAGGTCTTGGTCTAGCCAGATTCCCAGACTTTTAATCTCTGTATTGGGAACCAGCACCGGACCCATAGAGAAAGGCCACATGGTGCTTGGTATCAAACTTCGAGAATTGCCAAGGATCATGAGATCGGTCTTTTTTCACCATTAAGTTTCAAGTGGAAAAGACTCATCTACTTGGTGACTTCCTCAAGGCAGGAAAGGAGGTCATTGGTCTGCTGGTTGGGGTGACTCAGAGCTACGACCAGCTGTGTGTTGTCGGCGTAAGTCACCTATGACTCCCAAAGGGGGTTCTAACATCCGCCAGCGGGACCATGTAAACATTAAAAAGAGTGGGGCTCAATGAAGAGCCCCGCGTAACTCAGCACTGTAGGGGGACGGGCTGTGAGTTGGCGCCGCCTTCAAAAACCTGGAAAAATGTTCCTTTGAGGAAGAATTGTAGCCATAATAGAGCTGTTCTGCTCACTCCTATGCTCCTGAGGTGGTAAACCAAGACACAGTGGTTCACCGTGTTGAAGGCCACACTCAGGTCGAGGAGGATTATGGCTGCTGCCCCTCCTGCATCAAGAATTTTTCTAGATTCTTCCACCACTGATAGTATGGCGATTCCCTCCCTTGACAGGGGTGGAAGCCCGTTTGAGAGGAGTGGAGAACATGGTTGGTTTCGAGAAACTCGGAGAGAGTATGGTTAACGTATTTCTCTACTATCTTGCTGATTCCAGGAAGGAGCGAAATAGGGCGATATTTGCCCAGGTCGGCTGGACCCAGGTTGGGTTTTTTTAACAGTGCTTTTACCATTGCCCTTTTCCACTCAGGAGTGACCATGCCCATCACGAATGAAGCGTTGAGCAGGCAGGTGGCAGTGGGGGCGATTGTTGGTCCGACCAATTTTAAGATGTTAGGAGTTGCGGGGTTTAGTGGCGACCCACTTTTTACTGATGACAAGGTGGCTAGGAATAATTCCTGAGTCATCGTGGGGAAGGTCTCCAGTTCATGTTCCACTGGATGCCCACCAATATTAATATGCTTGATTGAGATGTTGCTGTCTTTTAGGGGGAGATGCATAAGGATATTTTTTACTTTAGTGGAAAAGTGTTCGGCCAATTCAGTACAGCGGAGACCTGAGGTATCCGGTGGGGCCGAGGGACCGTGGAGATAGAGTAGCTTTTTGGCAATGAGGAAGATTTCTCTGGGGGAGCTAGCGGCTGACACGATCTTTTGCTCATAGTAAAAGGCTTGAGCAGTTTTTCTTTCTGCCTGGTATCGTCCGATAGCCGCCCTATATTCCAATTTCTTCTCAGGAGAAATCTTTCCTCCATAATCTTTCAAATTTTTTGTAATGCTGTTTTAAAGTGCGTAATTTAGGGGGAAACCAGGCGGCCTTATTAGATCCAGCTTTCATCCTCAATCCAGTTGCTAAACCTTTCATTAGCTGCCGTTGGGTCAGAGACGGAATTTGGTGTGGTCTTTTCGAGTTCTAAGGTCCACTTCTCCAACGAGAGTTTGGACCAAGGTCGGATTTGAGTTCGTATCGATGGGGTAAGTGCAACTGTGCTTTGTGGCACTCAAAGAAAGGGAATCATAGAGTGGTCCAACCACGGGAGGGGGATGGGCTCTTTCACTTTTAGGTCTCCAAAATGTGAGAAAATTGGGTCAAGGAGATGCCCTTTTACATGAGTTACATGCGAGACCTTCTGATTCAATTGATAGGCCGAAAGGTCTTGGGCTAATTCAGTTGCGGGTAGAGCTAAGGGGTCGTCAAAATGCATATTTAAATCTCAGAGGAGGGTATAATTTGCAGCAAGACTAGCAAGATTGACAACTGTTTCTAGCAAGGTTTTACAGAATTGACCTATCGCCCCTGGTGGGCGGTAGATAAGGATACCAGACAATGAGAGGGTGGGTGTAAATTCAATGGAGAAGTGGGAGTTCTCGCAGTATAACAGCGCACTGCCTAACAAGCGGCAAGTCAGGTTATCTTTGTAAATAAGGGCGATACCCCCGCCCTGGCCTGTTGCTCTATCCACCCTCTGAATCAGATATCCTGGGTGAAGTGTTTGAACAATGTCCGTCTCTGAGCTGGAATTGATCCAGGTTTCTATGAGAAATAGGACTTCTGGATCGGAGTCTTTTAGAAACACGGAGATTCCAGTCATATGCTTGGGCAGGGATCTGCAATTGAGTAGAAACAGTTTTTATACTTTCATAATGGGTAGAGGGGGGGCTGTGAGTGCAGAGGGTTCAAACTGACAGTGGAGGCACTTATCCTGGAGCGTCTGGATCGAGATAGAGTGTGCTCATTTTAGCCTTGGGGCTTGATTTAACGGTTTGAGTTGT
This sequence comes from Triturus cristatus, assembly GCF_964204655.1. NCBI lineage: Eukaryota > Metazoa > Chordata > Amphibia > Caudata > Salamandridae > Triturus > Triturus cristatus. Next base: position 520,556,295 of record NC_140588.1, read on the forward strand.
GCGCTAGTATAATGATACTGACCTGAGGGAGGAGAGACAGGGGTTCTGGCCCCTGGACCGGGTCGGGCGTGGACGGACACAGACGGGCTTGCCTTTGGCACGCCAGCGGCGTGCCCGCTACACAGGCGTGACATCTGGCACATGCATCAGGTTTCAGCTGCTAGAATGCTGACCGGGCGCCTAAGTGCGAGTGCAAGTTAATTAAAAGACCCCACTACCCCAGAGCATTGAACACAGCTCTCCCCGTACTCATAACAGTATTAAAATCAATAGCAGCACGTTTGAAAAACAATAGTAGCAAGTTTCACGTTTTAAAGCAATAGCAGCGAGTTTTTAAAAACCAGGAAGCAAGATGCAAAGGCTACCGCGAGGGAATTTGGTGCTTCTAGTTAAATAGTTGAAATAGTTTTTAAAGCAATCGATGCCACTTAAAGAAACACATGCTCTTATTAAAAAAGGTTTTCCCATTTGGGAAGGCAAATGCATGAATCTTGGTATGCCATCCTTTGCAGGCCACTATCCCTAGATTTACAGCTAGGGGGTCACTAATTGAAAACTACCTGATTAATATTCAGTAGGCGGGTAATTTGGTAACTATCTGCCAATAGTCAATTTGTGATCCTCCCTATTAGTACATAGGTCACATCACAAATTGTATACCCAAAGAGTCCAGTCACTGTGCAAATTGCAAATCCCTCGTTTGCAAATGGGACTTTGTACATCTGCTGTAAATTACAAATCAAGATCAAAACAAGAAGAGGAAATTAGTTTGCTACTAACCGCAAAACCTTAAGAAAAAAACAATAAATCAATAGTGAATGAAAACAGGTTTAAAGGTTACCTTGATAGTCAATGGAATTGGCTGCTAACAATGCTCATGAGAAACTAAACGCAATCAGTGGGAAACAGTAAAACAAGCATTGGCAAATCCAAAAGTTCTAAGCTGGGAAACTTATTGTCTGAGACAATGCTCTCCTCATACTAGATGGTCACTGTAAATTTACATCTGCATCTGTCACCGTTTAACATGATTTCTTCAAACATTAGAAAAATAGTTAAAAAATGGCCGATTCAGATGCACCCATTTCCATGGAGCCATCTTTGAATGCATTTTCAAATATTCAAACAAATTCTAATAAATACAAGTGGTGTAAAAACACGTGCATCTATGGGAGCCTCATTTGAATAGGATTAGTTAAAAAAGTTCACATTCCAAAAAGATGGCCACCGCACATGTATCCACATGTGCACTCATGGGTTACCATCCTAAAGTGGCTACAAAACCTTTTAAAATAGCAATCTGCTTTGAATGCTGAAGGTGGGGAAAAAAGCGACAGGGGACTTGAACCAATAATTGACGTTTGAAAAGTTAGGGGTGGAAGAATAGGGGATGGGGAGGAGAGGGAGGAGAGAGAGAGAGAGAGAGAGAGAGAGAGAGGAACACAAATAGTCCCTCACCTGCAATATGAGGATTGATTTCAGCAATGGAAGGACACATCAACCAATCGAAAGAATGAGAGACTGAAATGCTCCTATGCGGGACACACACACGAATAGGGTGAAAAGCAATCAAATCAGGAGCAGAGAAGTGAGATGGACAAGAAATCCATCCAGTCATGATCAAGGGGCTAACTCAAAACCCACTCTTAGTATATGGTATGTATTGAAAACATTGGGTCTCCAATTCTAGCCAAGGTTAAAACAGGTAAGAATAGACTGCATGCAGCAATTTTCAGTTGCACCTTGCATTCTTGTAAAAGAAGTGTGAGTTAGGGTTAAAATCTTTCCTCATAGCCTTTCTTGGTCATGCCAAGTAGAGAAAGTTCTTGTAAGACTTGTTCTTGTTTATTTATTCCTGGAAATAAAGCTTCGCTGTAGAAATGGGTTCCAAGAGTTTACCCATTGAGGTCATGCGTTCTGTTTGGTCACTGCATAAAAGAAACCCAACATTGAAAATCTGTAAGAAGCAGAGGTGGATGTTGTGATTTGCTTCTCTAGTTCGGTTCTATTTTGTTGTTTTTTTGTTGTTTCTTTCTATCCGGCAACAAAGGTATGCCGAGCTTGGTTCCACTACCTCGGCTACAGCATTGAAATTGCTGTAAAGATTGGCTTTGGGATACTGTTGAAGCTGACAAGCAATGTTATGTTTCTACTAGATTGAAGCAGACAGAAAAATATAGACTTTCGATAGAACTCAGAATATTTCTAAAATGTTAGCTTTTAAGTTTTATATCTCACCCAAGGAATTCCTTTGGTTGGGTTTAGAAAATGTATATAAGATGCAAATAAACTTACTTCCAAGGCTAACGACACATACTTATTGCATGTAGATGTACATTCATTTTGGTCTTCATTGTAACATTGTATTTTATAAGAATGTTTTATTGTACTTAACTTAGTGAAATAAACTTTCCTGTAAACCCAGGGGTGGCTCCTCCGCTAAGGTGAAAAATAAATCCACCCAAACACGCGCCTTCCCTGGAAATACCCCAGGATATGGAACGCACTCCCCGAAGATCTTCTATGCAACCCTTCTACTGTTTTAAACAAGATCCCAGATCTTTGCTACTTAACAATTGTGTCAATTCACACACAGGTTATTTATGTTTCCCAAAGACCCTGTCCACTCCACAGACTCTCTCGTTGTAGCCTCCTGATCCAGTCAGTCTAACTTTGGCACTAATGCCATAACCTTCTTTTCTGTATTGTGCGACTTCATTACCTTTTTGCTGTATAATTGCACTATGAATGTGTGTTCCCACTATTTTTAATATGTTTGTATAGAGCTCCTCTTGACTACATTTGACCATCAAGTATCCTCACATGTACATGAAATTATCCTATGAGCACTACTTGTAAAGTGCTCTGATACCTTTGGGTCTAGTTAGCCCTATATAAAACTCGAAATAAATAGATAAATAACATTAAATAAATAAATAAGACAGAGGAGCGTCGTCCCACTACTTTTGAGCATTGCAAAAAATGAAAAACTAGCAGAATAATAATGCAATGTTATTTCCATTTTAATTTTCAATGCTGAGGCAGTTGTGTGGGTTGGGGTGGGGCTGGGCAGAGCAGGGGGAGGATTGGTGGTACTTTCTAAGTGTCATGCGCACTTTGCATATTCTCCATCTGCTGTATTATACATCCAGGGTGGAGAACATGCCGAGGCTCCCAGTTCCTATCTGAGTGCCAAACCACGGCGCTCAGACCAATTATGACGCTGCTGTCATGGTAACAACAGTGTCATGATTGGCTATGGCGAGCCTGAGTGCTTCCTGCTTCCTCTTCACACAGAAGGAAGAGGACGGAGAGGACGGAGGAGAGGCGGCGGCCGGCAGGTAAGTTATCTTTTTTTTTACCCACCCCTCCCTGACCCGCTATTTCTGCTCGGAAGAACCCATCACTTTGTAAACCCTTTCCACTATATTGATCTAGCTTACATTGAACTTATATTGGTATTGTCTAATGTGTGGTCCAAGATTCGGGCATTACACACTGCTTAATAGACGCAAAATTCGGATATAATAGAATCACATACCATTTAGAAAAAGAGGTTGTCCACATCATACATGTCTATGACAACATGGATTTCACTACAATAATGATTACCACATTACCATTGAGGCCGTGAGTCACAAAAGTTTAACTTACACTTTTGCATACGCTTACTATTTGGTACTCACAAACTACGAGTTTAATTTTACTAATAGTAATTCTACAAGTGCGGAGACTCCTCATGCAAAAAAGATAGGCCTGTCCCATCTTCTTATGTCCGGAGTTCTCTGCCCTGATTGTGGAGTCTCTGCAGTCGTAAAATTACTATTCATAAAATGTAATTCGTAGTTTGTGAATGCCCAAAAATAAAATTGCAAACTTACACGCAAATGTACACAAAAGTGGAAATTTGCCTTTTTAAATCAGACTCTTAGTTCTGGACCTCAAGCCAGTATGGTAAATATATACTTGTTCATGTAGTTCAGATGCTTTGACGGAAGAGGGCATTAAGCACATACATCTGCAAGGTAGCTTTTGATCAGTGGCAGAGCCAGCTTGTCACACCTGCTTATTGTATGGGTGACTGGGTTTTGCTGTCACAGGCAGATGTCTGCCGTCTTTTGTCATTACTAGCTGCTGGATGTGAAGATTGTAGTTGGAGGAAGGCAGCCCAGGTGTTTACAAAAAAAAAAAACTGCTTAAGTCTCTGAACACTCTTTGTCTTCGCATGTTGAAGCCACGTGAAATGGCGCCATGCATGCATCAGCCTTTGTTTTCGTTTGACTGACAATTATAGGGCTTGACAGCCTTCTGTCATGTTATTGTGATGAGGGATCTCCGTGGCTGCAAAGCAAACTCTCTATGAAGACTTACAGCTGTGCCAGTGAACTGTTTAATACAATGTGTCTTACTTTAGGCATTATTTATTGTCCACTTGGGCATTTGACTATGGGAAACTAAATACATATTATGAAGTGCACGCACTCAGTGTGCATGTTCTGCTGCATTATTAACAATATAAATATTAGTGCCACTAGAAGGATGATATGTTGTGGTCACACGGATACCATGCACAGCCGGGGTTTAATGTGAAACACTGACACATTTTGTCAAGTGAGGTCAATGCATAAGTATGCCAAAACTTTTATAAAACCTATTTCTAACATTTCTGAACCATCCAACTACGTATTTTCTTTTCTTTCTGAACACCGCACGTTTGTAGTTAAGATCTCGCTCTGCTAGGCAAAGACATGATGGAACTCGGTGGTTTTAGTAGAATCCTGTTACTAGACAACTATCTGAGCTAGAGGTGTGTGACTGCAGAATCTTTCAGAATTACAGCCAACAGTGAATGAAAATCTGGGGAAACATCCAGTACAGGTTCTCCAACTTCTTCTCTAATGAAAGCTACTTCATTACAAGGAAAAGCAGTCTAAGCTACTAACAAAATGCATTACTGTACAATATTGACGGCACCCGTTAAAAGTAACCTAGTAAGCACCCAACCATTTCAGGTGCAGTTATCAGCAGAAATAAATGTCAGGAAAAATCGGTATCAATATGCAATGGCTCCACATGACTAATGAAATAACACCTGAAGCAGCACACACCCTCTAGCACAAAGTACATAACCAGAGCAATACACCTCCCCAACTAAGCTTGAATTGTCAACTATCAGCTTCAAGTGTTTTTATGGACATGCAACTATTTTCTCTTCATTAACATATTCGTTTCTGAAAATAAACCTTTGCCATTCAAATGAATCTTTCATTTGGGTAAATGAACTACATTTTCCAAATCAGTTTTGCCTTCAAAATACGCGTTTTCAATTTTAGTAAATATTGTGTCTCCCAAATATAAGCTTGTCATTTCAATGAAGTGCTCACATGTAATAATACTTCACAAGGTCAGGATTTTTTCAAAGGTCCAGTTTCTATGCCCACATGCCATGAATGTCACTGTAAAAATATTGGGTTATTAGTTGAGAGGGGTGAGAGACCCACTCAAATAATAAACACAATTCTTGTCAGGGTGAACATACAGCATAAAAAATATCACAAACCAATTAAGAAAAATAGAACACATTTTTATTAATAAAATGTCACCGAAACAACAAAACTCCAATAAGTAGAACAGGAGTTATGATTTTTTAAAGTTAATTAAAAATAGCCCCAAGAAGAACAACGCAACATTTACATGTATCTGGCTGCACTGGTTCAGGTCAAAGTCAAAAGTTCAGGCAAACCATAATGGAGCATCGGTCGGATAGAGTAACCAGGTTCATCCCTGTGGGAAGCTTACCTTCTAACTTAGGCCATTTCCACAGGAGGAGCCTCAGTCATAGCTTCGCATTGGTGAGGAACATGTGGCGGCTGATGTCAATACGAAGAGCACCATGAGGATGAAGTCTGGGGTCTGGAGCCGAGGAGTTTGCAAGCAACTGCAGTCAATGTAAGTCCCACTTTGGTCTCAGTGAAGTCTACTCACATTCGCGAGGAGGTGGGTGTGTGTTTTTTCTGACACAAAGAGCCCAGACCTTCTGGATTTTCACCTGGAGTTCAATTCTTGCAAGCTGTAGGTTGGAGGAAAACACACTGACACCAACCAAGGGACCAGGATAGGCACCTTTTGGAGTCAGGACTCACTACAACAGAGGGCAGCAGCAGAGTTCAGTCAGAACCAGTTGGTGCTGGTCAGCAGGGCAGTCACAGGAGAGGACTCTGGAAGCGTATTGTGTCCCTGTAGCTTAAACATGATGTCTGCCAACTTACCTTTTGAGTCACTACAGAGATTCTGGGTTCACGGCAAGCAGGTCCAGTCTTCCTTCTTCAGACGGGGGGGGGGGGGGGGGGAGTCCTTGTTCTGAATCTTCTCAGATCAGGAGTGTTCTGATGAGAGGTTCTGAGGGTGTCTATGTAATACACAGCATCAGCCTCTGTGTGGTGGTCACCCCCTTTGTCTAACACTAACTGTGTCTTGTCAGATCTTTCCCTTCCTCTAAATCTGGCTCAAATGTGTGTAGCATAAAGAGCAGGCAGGCCTAATCATTATATTATGTCATGCATATTTGTAAAGTGCATTATCACCCACAAGGGGATCCTAGTGCTGACATTTGCCATTTGAATGCATTTGCCAATGACAGGGGAGGGAGCTTCAGAAGTCAGGAAAGGGTGGGTACAGACCTCAGGCAACCTTTTGAAGTTTAAGAACAGCTGTGTACAAACCCCAGCCCATCCTGCGCAGGAGAGGAACACCTTTCCACACACCCAAGGCTCTTTTATCCCCTGACTGGAAAAAATACACATCACACCAGAGAAAAGTCATTAACCTGAATATGAACCTGGACACTGGCAGAAAGGGAGTCCTATTTAGAGCGAAAACGGCCTTAGGTTGCTCGTGTTCCGGTTCAAGAAGGACCTCTCTTTGCAGTTCAGACTTGACAGTTTTTTACATTTGATGCCCTAAGTGTGCCAGGTGTGCCAAGACATGGGTTCCAGGCTTACTGTGTCACTGGAGCCAAGATAAACCAGGCTGAAGAGCCCTAATCAGGGTGGAACTGGTGCTAAGCTGCTTGTGTTCTGATTTAGGGAGGACCTTGCCTGGCAGTTGAGGCTTGACTGTTCCCATGAGAAGCCGGGTCAAGGCTGATTTGCATATGGCTGGGCACATACTGAGGTGAAATGGTGGACAAAAAAGGGCAGATTAATGCGTCCCTAATGATTGTCATTGGCTGACATTCATGTGAGCATTCTATTTAACACGTTATTGTTTTTGCATTTGATGCCTTAACTGCACCCGCATGCCCAAACATAGGTGCTGAGCTCATTTTGTCACTGGAACCAAGTTATACCTGGCTGAAGAGCCCTAACTAGGGTGAAACTGGTCCTAGGTTGATTGTGTTCTGGTTCAGGGAGGGGGTTCCCTGGCAGTTTGGGCTAGACTGCTCCCATGAGGACCCAGGTCACGGCTGGTTTGCACATAGCTGGGTCCAACTAAGGTGGCATGGTGGGCAAAAAAAGATTGAATGGGATGCAGCCCAAGCGATTGCCAGCGGATGAGATTAATTCGAACTTCCATCCATCGCCTTGTTGTTTTTGCATTTGATGCCCTAAGTGTGCCTAGTATGCCCAGATGTTGGTACCGGACTCACTGGAACCAAGCTATACCTGGTTGAAGAACCCTAACTAGGGCAAAACCAGTCCTATGTTGCATGTGTTCTGGTTCAGGTAAGACCCGGCATGCCAGTTCGGACTGGACTGTTCCCATGAGGAGTAGGATCAAGGCTGATTTGCATATGGCTGGGTACAGACTGAGGGCCCGATTCACAGAACTAACTTAAGACAAAATCCTAAACTTACTACCATTTTGGTACTCACAGAATGCACTTACTGCTTTTGGTATTCACAGAATGCACTTACTACTTTTGGTATTCACAGAATGGATTTACGACTACTAACTTTACGTCCGCACTCGGGCTGGAAATTCCGGCCCGGAGGCGGAGCTTCCGGCCCGGAGGCGGGGCTTCCGGGCCGGAGGCGGAGCTTCCGGCCCAGAGGTGGAGATTTAATTCTCCGCCACTGGCCGGAATCCCCACCTCCAGCCCGGAAGCTCTGCCTCTGGCCCGGAAGCCCCGCCTCCAGGCCGGAAGCTCCACCTCCAGGTCGGAAGCTCCGCCTCCAGGCCAGAAGCTCCGCCTCCGGGCCGGAATTTCCGGCCCGAGTGCGGACGTAAAGTTAGTAGTCGTAAATCCATTCTGTGAATACCAATAGTAGGAAGTGCATTCAGTGAATACCAAAAGTAGTAAGTTTAGGATTTTGTCTTAAGTTAATTCTGTGAATCGGGCCCTGAGATGGCATGGTGGGCAAAACAAGATGGACTGTGATGCATCCCAAGTGAGTGCCAGCATTCCATCCATCACCTTGTTGTTTTTACATTTGATGTCCTATGGGAGCCGGGTATGCCTAGACTTTGTTACTTTGCTCAGTGTGCCACTGGAACTAATATATACCTGGCTGAAGAGCCCTAATTAGGGTGAAACTGGTCCTTCGTTGCTCGTGTTCAGGTTCAAGGAGGACCTACCCTGGCAGTTCAGGCTTGACTGTTCCCATGAGGAGCAGGGTCAAGGCTGATTTGCATATGGCTGGGCCCAAACTGAGGTGGCATGGTGGGCAATTGCCAGTGGCTGAGATTAATTTGAGCATTTTATCCTTCACCTTGTCGTTTTTGCATGTGATGCCCTAAGTTAGCCAGGTGTTCCCAGGCATGGGTCCTGGGCTCACAGTGCCACTGGAAACAAGCTATTCTTAGCTGCAGAGTACTAACTAAGGCAAAACTGGTCCTAGATTGCTTTTGTTCAGGTTTAGGGAGGACTTGACTGGCAGTTTGGGCTGGACTATTCCCAGGAGGAGCAGGGTCTCAGTTGATTTGCATATGTCTGCGTCCAAACTGAGGTAGACTTGTGCGCAAAAAAATATGATTGGCTGAGATTAATTTGAACATTCCATTACATCACCTTGTTGTTTTTGCATTTGATGCCCTAAGTGCACTGGGTATGCCCAGGCGTGGATACAGGGCTCACTGTTGCACTGGAACTAAGCTATACATGGCTGGAAAGCATTAACTAGGGTGAAACCGGTCCTAGTTTGCTTGTGTTCCAGTTCTGGGAGGACTTGGCCTGGCAGTTTGTCCTGGACTGCTCCCAAGAGGAGCAGGGTTAAGGATGATTTGGATATGGCTAGGCCCAAACTGAGCTGACTTGGTGGGCAAAAAACAATGGATTGGGATGTGTGCCCAAGTGACTGCCAGTGGCTGAGATTAATTTGAGCCTTCCATCCATCACCTTGTTGGTTTGCATTTGACGCCCTAAGTGCGCCTAGTGGGCCCAAATGTGGGTACTGGGCTCACTCTGCCACTGGTACCGAGCTATACCTTGCTGAAGAGCCCTAACTAGGGTGAAACCAGTCCTATGGTGCTTGTGCTCTGGTTAGGGGAGAAGCTGGCTTGGCAGTTCGGGTTGGACTATTCCAATGAGGAGTAGGGTCAGGGCTGATTTGCATATGTCTGTGTCAACACTGAGTTGGCATGGTGGGCAGTCATGGTGGACTGTTCCGTTTCAGGGCAGACGTGGCCTGGCAGCTCGGACTGGACTGTTCCCATGGGAGCAGAGTCAAGGCTGAATTGCTAATGGGTCCAAACTGATTTGGCATGGTGGGCAAAAAACTATGAAAGCGATTTGCCTGTGACTGAGATTAATTTAAGGATTCCATGTATCATCTTGATGTTTTTGCATTTGACACCCTAAGTGCCACGGGCATGCCCAGACATAGGTCCCAGGCTCACTGTGCCACTGAAACCAAGCGATACGTGGCTGAAGAGTCCTAAGTTGGAAGAAACCAGTCCTAGGGTGCTTGTTTTCTTGCTCAGGTAGGACCTGGCCTGGCATGTGGTGCTGGACTGCTTCCATAAGGACCTGGTTCAAGGCTTATTTGCATCTGGTTGGATCCAAACAGAGGTGGCATGCTGGACAAAAAAAGATGGACCGGGATGCAACCAGAGCAATTGCCATGGGGTGAGTATAATTTGAGCATTTTATCCATCACCTTGATGTTTTTGCATTTGACACCCTAAGTGCACCATATATGCCCAAACATTGGTCCCTGGCTGACTGTACCACGGGAACCCAACTATTCCTGTCTGAGGTACCCTAACTAGGGTGAAATCGGTCCAAGGTTGCCTGGCTGAGGGAGGACATGCTAACCACAAGAGTCGGAGGAGCGTTCTCCACCGGCATTGAGGGATAAGAGAGGTATTTTAAGGAAGTGGATACACCCTCCCAATTAAACTACAACTACCGTAAGGTATCCAGAAACATCTAGCTCAAAATAAATCTTATGTGGCGTACTCCACTGAATGCGGAAAAGGAGGCAACTCCTTTTTGTTACGTAACCCTCACACACCCTATCGGTGTCATGCTTCATCGGGTTCACCCTGACTCCTACAGGTGAGAGTGGGCTCGACCGTATTTCAGGAAATGCTTAGGAGATGTAGGCCAGGGTGTCTAAAGATAAAAATCCTACTGTGTTCCTCAGGTATCCCTTTATTTGCGGGGACGTAGCGGATATTAAAATAAATATAAAATAAATTACCTCCAATAAGACCCTACAAATGCCTACACAACAACGGACCCAAATACCTCAACGACAGAATCAACTTCCACGTACCCAAAAGAAACCTCCAATCTTCCAACCTCGCACTGGCCGAAACCCCGTGCCTCCACAGAGCCAGAGCAGGCGGAAGATCCTTCTCTCACATTGCAGCCAAGACCTGGAACGAGCTACCGGCAGACATCAGATGCGCTCCCCCACTGAACACCTTCAGGAAGACCCTCAAAACCCATCTCTTCGGCTAAACAGATCTGCGGAGCCCCCCTGTGCCTCGAGACCCTCACGGGTGAGTAGCACACTTACAATTCCCTGATTGATTGATTGATTGATTGATTGGATATCTACTCTGAGGCATTAAACTACAAAAGTACAAGTCCTAATTCATGTGTTTCCAGTCACTTCATCGAGCGCATTTTAGTCAGGTCCATTACTGCTGCTGACATAGGGCTGATTTCTGTAAACTACAATGTAAATACCTATCATGAGATAGTGAATCAGTTTCCATCTTTGTTTCATGGATTAGGAAGACTTAAGACCATGAATGAGGACATCAGTCCTGTAGCTCAATGGAATAATTGAATTTTATTCCATTTACAAGAGGTTGTTGAGAAAGAACTTGATACACTATTAAAGCATGGCATCATTGAGCAATCCACTAGTCTGACGCCATGGTGGTAGTGCCAAAAAAGGATAGTAGAGGAGCCATGTGCATCTGCACTTGTATGCATCAAGAAAACAAAGCGATCGAAAGAAAATAACATTTATTCATGATTACACGGCTGAATGGAGCTAAAGTCCTTTTGCGCCTTGATTTCAACAAAGGGTGTCACCAGCTCAAACTGGAAGAGAATTTCTGGTACATTACTACCTTTTCGACTCATTTGGCTTTGTTTTTATAGAAAAGGATACATTTTGGAGTGTCATCAGCAGCCAAACTTTTCCAGGATGTAATTTGTCACATAATACAGCCAGTCACAAATGCTTTCAATTACAGCAATGACATACTAGTTTTTGGTGCCACACAAAAGGAACATTTTAAGCACTTACACAAGTGTGTTGTATACTTGCTGATGCAGGTCTCACTTTAAATGCGGCAAAGTGTTAGTTTCATCAAACCAAATTCAAGTTCTTTGGTCATATCTTTTCTGATGGTGGAATTGCTTAGGATCTTAATAAAGTACAGGTCCTGTCATCTACTTATAGCCCCAAATACGTAACTATGCCAAGATCCTTCCTTGTTATGACAAGTTACTGTTCAAGGTAAATATGTGACTTTGCCACTGTAAGTGCCCCATTGTGATACGTAACAAAAGGAAATGTACCATTTAAATGCTCAAGTGAATGTGAACAAAGCTTCAAGAAAATCAGGGTGCCATTGAGAACGCAACTGAAATGGCATACTTTGATCCAAAATTGCAGATAGAGGTTGTTGTTGACTCTGTGGGATTGGATTCCATCCTTGCCCAGCACATTGGACATTCCAACGCCCCAAGACACATTGTGGCTTATGCTAGCTGAAGCTTGTCAATGACAGAACATGCTTATTCGCAGCCCAAAAAAGAAAGCCTATCTGTAATGTGGGCTTGTGAGAAAGTTCAGGTGTTCCTGTATGGAAAACATTTCACAGTTGTTACTGACCACCAAGCATTTCTCACCATTTTTGCCAATCCTAAAGTCAAGGTCCCCCATCGCATTGAGAGGAGAGGGTTTTGATTGCAGGAGTATTATTATACAGTTCTGCATCATCCAGGAGAATATCAAAACTCTGCTGACTACTTCTTACATGTGCCATTACACTGTCATGGCACTGCTTCTAAAGTGGCGGATGCCTATGTCAACTTCATTGTGAAATTCAGTACCTCAACTGTCATATTGGTAGAACAAATCATTCTGCCACGTGTACTGATAGGGATTTTTTAATGCTCAAAGACATTATTACACATCAGTTGTGGCGAAATCATGCTTCATGATGACTTTAAATACCAGAAATTCAAATATGTGCAAGAACTTTCATTCACTCCAGAAGGTATTATATTATGAGGGTTGAGAATGATCATACCTGAGAGTCTGAGAAAACAAGCTATTGAACTGGCCCGTTAGGGATACAGTGGAGTTGTTGCTACAAAACAAGCTTTACGGGATGAGTATGGTTCCCTTGTCTTGATGAAAGAGATAAAACAGAGTTCAAGGCATGTCATTTGTGCAGCTGTTTGTCATCTAAGACAACCCTGCATCTGTTAAACATGCCTAATCTCCCAAAGCATGCATGGGAGAAGATTGCAAGTGATTTCTTTGGACCCCTTGACAATGGACATCATCTACTAGTAATTGTTGATGAATATTCCTGTTTTCATCTGGTGGGAGATCCGTCATAAAATACTCATGAGTCATTAAGAGACCAGAAAGTGTTTTTGCAACACAGGATGTTCCTTCGATTTTGAAATCTGACAATGGTCCGCCTTTCAATAGTCAAGAATTTAAAGATTTTCTCACTAATTTGAATGTCAAGCATCATGGTCACAGGTGAATTGCGTGGTCAAGAGATTTATGAGTACCCTTAAGAAGACTGCTCAGCATGCTGCACTAGAAAAGCTTGAACTCAAATCCAGCCGAGGCCCATGCAGGTAAGAGTAGTGAGGTGGTGGGGCCAGGTGAGGGGGATTTGGATAGACGATGATGAGGGACAATTAAATAAATAATACATTTTCTCTCGTCGTCGTCTTTCAGAATCCCCCCCACCCTGCCACACAGCCACACTGCTCTTACCTGCATGGGCCACGGCTGCTCAAATCCATTCTTCACTCTTTGATTTATGCATGCATGTCAACTCCCCATTCTACTACGAGTGAGAGCCCTGCCACCTCAATGATTGGGAGAGCCATACAAACCAAGCTGCCACAATTGGCCACTGAGAAATTTATTGTCATTGATAAATTTCGAACCACTGATTTGTCTTACAAATGCAAAATGAAAACCTGTGCAGGCAGATGCAGCTGTGCTCAATGAACTGTGTTCAACAGAGTAGACCAAGTCATCGTCAAGCAGAAGCGAAAACCAAGTCTAATGCTCCTTTTGATGCTGACTGTTGTAACTAGTAAAGCACACATGGTGACTGCTCTCTGCCCTGGAAAGTCCATTACATTAGATTCTTTGCATTTTAAGCACTTGCCTCAATCTTAGCCAACTCCATATGTCAGAAGTGAGACTTCTCCACCTGAGAATCCAGTGAGTGAAATGACTGTACCAATGTCTCTGTCACCAATGCCAGTCACGGACACTGCTCCTGTATATCTGCAGCCTCACATGAACAGATATGGGCAATTCATTTGAGCACCAAAATGACTTATTGAAGAATTGTAATGTATATATGTATTACTGGTACTTTTTATTCAACAAAGGGGGAGAGGTAGTGTCCTGTGAGTTAGAGATGATGTTACCCTTTTGGTTCCTGATGGACTCCATAGAACAGTGATGTGAGTGCATGGGTGTGTGTGATGGAAGTCATGGTGTAGAATGTTCAGTTAACGGTGACACTCTGAGGAATAAAGACATTTAATACCAAGCTTTGCATGTGGCATGATCATTTGCATGTACCCAAGCTGGGATGGGATTCTACAACCACCAGACCAGGTGAAATAATGTGCAAATAGTATGTAGCTTTCCATTTTGAGGGGGTGCAACTCGGAATCAGATACAGAAACTACACCTGCTAATTACTGACTCCTGCAGTAGTAGTATTTATCTTGTGTTGTATAGCACACTTGAAATTCTCTGGATATGTAATCAGACCTGAAGCCTGACTATTTAGCAAAAAAACGTATGAGTGTTAGCACATGGGCTATCTGTGCCGGCTTTTTTGGCTCTTAGGCCAACAGTATACGGAGAGTATTTGCATTGGTCACTTTAATGCATTGACTATAAAGCTACTTGATTCTAGTCCAAGAACTGACACAGAATTATTTAAAATCAATGAATGGGTGATTGAATGAGTGATTGAGTGAGCTTTTTTGCCCTCAACGTAGGGCAAATCGTTTTTTTGTGCTGCTTAGCTTCTTTTGAGTTTCTTTGGATCAAGGGGGTTTTCCACAGGTGGTACTTGTACATTCCCAAACTACAAGCCATGTTTTTTGATGCAATGCCAGATCTACAAATATTGTCGGACCTGAGTGAGCCTCAAAAAACATATGCCTCCTTGAAACTGGCGTGATAGAGGAGAAATGCTTACATTTCTTCAAATAGTTCAATCGTTTGAAGTGTGCTGTACTGTAAGGTGCAAAACACTAAAACAATGTTCTAAGCATAGGATTTTTTAATGCTCAAAGACATTATTACACATCAGTTGTGGCGAAATCATGCTTCATGATGACTTTAAATACCAGAAATTCAAATATGTGCAAGAATTTTCATTCACTCCAGAAGGTATTATATTATAAGGGTTGAGAATGATCATACCTGAGAGTCTGAGAAAACAAGCTATTGAACTGGCCCGTTAGGGATACAGTGGAGTTGTTGCTACAAAACAAGCTTTACGGGATGAGTATGGTTCCCTTGTCTTGATGAAAGAGATAAAACAGAGTTCAAGGCATGTCATTTGTGCAGCTGTTTGTCATCTAAGACAACCCTGCATCTGTTAAACATGCCTAATCTCCCAAAGCATGCATGGGAGAAGATTGCAAGTGATTTCTTTGGACCCCTTGACAATGGACATCATCTACTAGTAATTGTTGATGAATATTCCTGTTTTCATCTGGTGGGAGATCCGTCATAAAATACTCATGAGTCATTAAGAGACCAGAAAGTGTTTTTGCAACACAGGGTGTTCCTTCGATTTTGAAATCTGACAATGGTCCGCCTTTCAATAGTCAAGAATTTAAAGATTTTCTCACTAATTTGAATGTCAAGCATCATGGTCACAGGTGAATTACGTGGTCAAGAGATTTATGAGTACCCTTAAGAAGACTGCTCAGCATGCTGCACTAGAAAAGCTTGAACTCAAATCCAGCCGAGGCCCATGCAGGTAAGAGTAGTGAGGTGGTGGGGCCAGGTGAGGGGGATTTGGATAGACGATGATGAGGGACAATTAAATAAATAATACATTTTCTCTCGTCGTCGTCTTTCAGAATCCCCCCCACCCTGCCACACAGCCACACTGCTCTTACCTGCATGGGCCACGGCTGCTCAAATCCATTCTTCACTCTTTGATTTATGCATGCATGTCAACTCCCCACTCTACTACGAGTGAGAGCCCTGCCACCTCAATGATTGGGAGAGCCATACAAACCAAGCTGCCACAATTGGCCACTGAGAAATTTATTGTCATTGATAAATTTCGAACCACTGATTTGTCTTACAAATGCAAAATGAAAACCTGTGCAGGCAGATGCAGCTGTGCTCAATGAACTGTGTTCAACAGAGTAGACCAAGTCATCGTCAAGCAGAAGCGAAAACCAAGTCTAATGCTCCTTTTGATGCTGACTGTTGTAACTAGTAAAGCACACATGGTGACTGCTCTCTGCCCTGGAAAGTCCATTACATTAGATTCTTTGCATTTTAAGCACTTGCCTCAATCTTAGCCAACTCCATATGTCAGAAGTGAGACTTCTCCACCTGAGAATCCAGTGAGTGAAATGACTGTACCAATGTCTCTGTCACCAATGCCAGTCACGGACACTGCGCCTGTATATCTGCAGCCTCACATGAACAGATATGGGCAATTCATTTCAGCACCAAAATGACTTATTGAAGAATTGTAATGTATATATGTATTACTGGTACTTTTTATTCAACAAAGGGGGAGAGGTAGTGTCCTCTGAGTTAGAGATGATGTTACCCTTTTGGTTCCTGATGGACTCCATAGAACAGTGATGTGAGTGCATGGGTGTGTGTGATGGAAGTCATGGTGTAGAATGTTCAGTTAACGGTGACACTCTGAGGAATAAAGACATTTAATACCAAGCTTTGCATGTGGCATGATCATTTGCATGTACCCAAGCTGGGATGGGATTCTACAACCACCAGACCAGGTGAAATCATGTGCAAATAGTATGTAGCTTTCCATTTTGAGGGGGTGCAACTCGGAATCAGATACAGAAACTACACCTGCTAATTACTGACTCCTGCAGTAGTAGTATTTATCTTGTGTTGTATAGCACCCTTGAAATTCTCTGGATATGTAATCAGACCTGAAGCCTGACTATTTAGCAAAAAAACGTATGAGTGTTAGCACATGGGCTATCTGTGCCGGCTTTTTTGGCTCTTAGGCCAACAGTATACGGAGAGTATTTGCATTGGTCACTTTAATGCATTGACTATAAAGCTACTTGATTCTAGTCCAAGAACTGACACAGAATTATTTAAAATCAATGAATGGGTGATTGAATGAGTGATTGAGTGAGCTTTTTTGCCCTCAACGTAGGGCAAATCGTTTTTTTTATGCTGCTTAGCTTCTTTTGAGTTTCTTTGGATCAAGGGGGTTTTCCACAGGTGGTACTTGTACATTCCCAAACTACAAGCCATGTTTTTGATGCAATGCCAGATCTACAAATATTGTCGGACCTGAGTGAGCCTCAAAAAACATATGCCTCCTTGAAACTGGCGTGATAGAGGAGAAATGCTTACATTTCTTCAAATAGTTCAATCGTTTGAAGTGTGCTGTACTGTAAGGTGCAAAACACTAAAACAATGTTCTAAGCATAGGATTTTATGCTGGAATTGCATTGTTCCACTGAGCAGGTGTGTGTGCCTAGTCATGTCTATGTTATGTGGGTTCATTAAAAATACAGGTTTTAAACTTTTTGCAGAATTCATGAAGAGAGAAGCAGGCTCTGATGTGGAGTAGGAGTTTGTTCCCCCCTTTAGGATCAACGCAAGAAAACACCTGCTCTCCTGATCTGGTTCAGTGTATGCATGCAGTGTGTGAGTAGGAGTCTTGCAGATTGGGGGTATCTGGGTGTTTGGTGGAAGGAAATACAACTGTTCAGGTAGGTGGGACCTAAGTTGTGTAGTGTAGTGCATGTGTGTGTGAGGAGTTTGAAATGAGCGTGTTTGTGTATCAGGAGCTAATGAAGCTCCCTGAGGTGTGGTGTGATGTTGGCTGCCATGTTCTGGATGGCTTGTAGTGTAGTAGCAAGTTACTTGGTGATCCCCACATAGAGAATGTTCCCGTTGTCCAACTTGCTGGTGACTAGGGTGCGAGTGACAGTTTTTCTCATGTTGCTTGCAACCCATTTGAAAATCTTCTTCAGCAACTTCATGGTGTGGAAGCAGGATGCACTGGTGGCGTTGACTTGTGTGGTCATGCCCAGTTTGCTGCTGATGACTATTCTGAGGTTCCTGGTGTGGGTGCTGAGTGTGGGTCCGAATTAGGTCGGCCACCAGTTGGAGTCCCAAGGTGAAGTGTTCTTGCCGAAGATCACTAATTCTGTCATGTTGGTGTTGAGAGTGAGACAGTTGGCTTTCATCCATCTGGCAGTGAACTTCATTCTTGTGTATTGGGTCTTATCAGAGAGGGAGAGTATGAGTTGAATGTCGTTTACATAGGAGAGGATGTTGATGATACTTCAAGATACTCACCCACGCCTACAAATGTCTCCACAAAACCGGACCCAAATACCTCAATGAAAGAATCTCCTTAACGCACCCAAGTGAAACCTCCGATCCGCCGCCCTCGCCTAATCCCACGGATCCTCAGCGCCAAAACAGGGGGAAGAGCTTTCTCCTACATCGCGGGCAAGACCTGAAACGAACTCATGATCGACATCAGACGCGCCCCCTCCCTGAACATCTTCGGGAAGACGCTCAAGACCTGGCTCTTCGACTGAACTGAGCTGCAAACCCCCCCCCCCGCCCCAGTGCCTTGAGACCCTCACAGGTGAGTAGTGCGCTTACAATGCCCTTGATTGATTAATTGATTGATGTCATGTGCACAGATGATGTTAGCCAGAGGGATCATATATGCATTGAAGAGGGTGAGGCTGAACGATGAACCTTACCTTGAGATAATCCAGAGATGAGTTTGCAGTCTTCAGAGGACTAAGGTGCCATGCCAACAGCTTGTTTTCTATCCATTAAGAAGAAGCAGATCCAACCGAGAGCAGGTCTTTGAATGCGAATCTCAGTGCATGCGCATGATGAGGATGGAGTGTGAGACTGTGTCAAATGCTGCAGAAGGTCCAGGAGAATGAGGGCTTCTATGTCACCGCTATCAAGTATCATGCGGATGTCCTCTGTGGTGGCAATGAGTACGGATTCTGTACTATGGTTGGGCCTGAATCTGTCCTGAGTGGCATCAAGGAGCTGGTGGTTGCTGAAGTGATTGATGGGTTATCAGTTAACTAGTTTCACTGAGACCTTTGCCAAGCATGGTAGGAGGGAGATGTGTCTGTAAATGGAAAGTGTGGCTAGGTCAGTGGATGGTTTCTTGTACAGTGGCATGATGGTGGCCTGTTTCCAGGTGTCTTTCAATGTGACTGAGTTGCTGCAGGCATTAAGGATAGGTATCAGAGCTTAACTGCTCCTTTAGTATAGGGTTAAAGGTGTGGTTGGGGCAGGGGTCAAATGGGGCCCCAGAGTAGATGGGCTTCAATACAGCCATGATTTTGACCATGGTAATGGTGGGCCTTGAGACCAGGGCTTATTCTTCAGCCTTGATGGGCAGTTGGGTTGCAATGGTGATGGGGTGTGGTAAAGGGTCGCCTATGGAGAAGCACAGAGAAGGCGGAAGCTCACTCCTCTTCTGGGATGCTTTTCTACCTATACAGTTTCAGTGGTGGTAGGTCTGTGGTGGTGTGAAATAGGTATGCTGAAACTGATGAGTGCGTGGTCTGTCCAGGTCATAGTTGCTGGATTGTTGACTATGATGTTACTGGCTGAGGAGAAAATTGGGTCCAATAGGTGTCCAGTGGTGTGGATGGGTTCAGT
The DNA here is from genome assembly GCF_964204655.1 of Triturus cristatus. Classification (NCBI taxonomy): domain Eukaryota; kingdom Metazoa; phylum Chordata; class Amphibia; order Caudata; family Salamandridae; genus Triturus; species Triturus cristatus. The sequence goes on from NC_140588.1 coordinate 520,575,875, forward strand.
AATGTACTGAGCGAGGCCATGACTTGCAAGGTTCTCTAGAAGGGCAATAGAGTTTAGGTCAGTGCGGTCTTCTAGGTGAAACTTAAGGTTTTCAGGGAGCATGAAGATGCTGGCATTGATAATAAGGGCTTCAAGGAAGTCCATGATGTCGCTGGCGAAATTGGTGCTGGGTCTTGTGTTCTGTATACGAGCGTCCCACCCAGGAATAGTTGGCTTTGATGGGCATCTTAAAAGTAAAGTGCTCCATGTACTGGTGGGGATGTCCATGTAGGTGCTGCTGCTGCTGGTGGTATCTTTGAATATGATGGCCACTCCAACTCCAGGCTTGTGCTGATAGTATTGCCTAGCAATCTTGTAGCCAGTGGTGATGGTTGTAGCGATGTCCGGTGCAGAGGTGTGGTTTAGGTATGTTTCCATAAGGAAAAGCAGATCTTGAGCATGGTCGTGCGGTAGGTCATAAATCTCTGTGGCGTGTTTGCTGAGTGAGGGGTTATTGAAGAGAGTGCATGAGAATGTAGCGTGTTGTTTGGCGAGGATTTGGTCTGAGTGAGCTTCACCTAGTGGTTGTTTTCTGTGAGTGTTAGCAAATGGATTGCAGGGTGCTTTTGGCATGGGAGTGGTTGGTATGTGGTATGGGACAGTGCATGAGAACTTGCTGGAGGCGCATGTGAATCCTTATGTGGTGCAGTGTGATAGCAGTACGGCAAGTGGGGGCCAGGGTTCAGAGCACAGAGGAGTTTGGCAGGTTAGAGGTGGGTAGGGGAGAGGGTTCCTGTCGCTGGGAATGGTCCAGGAGCAGGTTGTACAGCTGGCCTTGTCGTTGGCAAGCATTTAGCATAACATATTTTATTTACATATTTTCAATACGATTGATTTTTGTTATATAACTGATCAAAACACTTTTATGTGGCACAAAAAGCATGTCAAGGGCAAGGAGTAAGCATCATAGAATTAATCACTTTGCCAAACATTTGAGTTATCCTCCACTCTATTGTTTGTTTGCTGTGCTGCTGGGCTAGGGACTCATTTTCCCAGGAGACCCCATCAGGAAGTGCCAACACAATACTGGGGGAAGAGGCAAACCCACTCCACTTCGTACAACAACACAAGTCATGGTCTTCTGCTACACTTGATGTGCACGGGCCATGCCTGGGCAAAGGCCAGTCTTTGGCTGGTCCATCTTCACCTGTCATTGGATATAAAAGGCTGGGCTGGGCTGGGCCTTGGCTTACCACTTCAGACCTCACAGAGATTGTTTGATTAGCAGTCCATCTCTGGGTAAGATAGAGGAAACATCCATACATTTCTATTTTGATTGTTTGTCACCACTTTGATTTTTGGCACATGTTCAAGTATGGGGAAAAGGAAGTTAACTGAGAATGTGCCAATTTCCACTCCATTGAGCAAGAGCACCCCCATTGATCGGATGTTATAATATGCCGGGAATGTGGTGAGAAATGAAATAGTACTTGCTGAAAGGAGACTGTCGATTGGCTCCACCGGTCTCAGTTCTGAACAAGTTTATGGCCATGGAGTCAGCTCATTACCAGCCTCTCCTGATATTATCGACCCAACTGCAGGTGATGGTTCTTCAATGTTTCCGATGCCTCTCAATTCTGCAAGCTCAAGTCACCAATTAATGCGTGATACGAAGGTCCCTTGCCCTTGTGAAGAGAGGGATAATCCTGACTCTTCTGGATTACCTATGAAATCCAAGCATGGTGCATGATTGAAACAACTTTGTAATACAGCTATTACCTTAATACAGCCAATTACTTTGCCCCATTGTTGAGCTGCAAATGAAGCTGATAACACTCCTCCAACATGATTGTATATCACAAAAAGGTGCAGAGGCGGTATGTGAGGATTTCTTTACCCGTTTAAGTATTTTGATAAAATCAAAACTTTCTCCCATAGTTGCGCACTTAGGGGCCGATTCCGATTTCGCCGGAAGGATTCCGAATGATGGTTGGAGCCCTTCCGACCGAATCGGAACGTGTCGGCCGGATTCCTTTCCAACCGAGCCAGTCCGATGGGCTCGGTCGGAAAGGAATCCGACTCGGATTTCTGGACGGCTGACGACATCCCTCAGTACTCCCCCGGCCGCCTCTTTACGACTGAGGGAGTACGATGGCAGTTTTTCACTGCCTTTTCGTGCCGGTCTTTCTGGCATGAAAAGGCAGTCAAAAACTGTCTTTGGGGGTCCTCAGTAGGGCCCCCATGGGTGCGAGGCTGCCGAATGGTGGCCTGGGGGCACCTATGGTGCCACTCTGTGGATCCCTGCACCTGGTGGCAGGCACCTTGGGGTGCCGGCCACAGGGTGCAGGGATGAACTGCACCCGTGCTTGTCACAATGCAAGCATGCATTCCGCTCGGAATGCATGCTCCCATTGTGAAGTATACGAGTGCGATCGAACCCTGTTCGGTCACATCGTACTTCCAGGGCCGTAACTGACGACAGCAGGTTGGTCGGTGACTGCTCCTGACCGATGTCGAATGGACCTGAGTCCGTCCGACATTGTAATCGGCCACTTAGATGCTTTGGAATCTAAAGTGTTATCTTCTACACCTTTTTGGAATCTAAAATGTTATCCTCTACACCTCATTTGGTTGCCTTGCCTCACGTTGGAATATCTCTACAACCTCCAGCACCTTTGTGTTCATCCACACTTCATCCTAATTCAGCAAATATGTTGTATGCTCCAAATTTATCACCATCAACAGATGGAGTTCTTCTAGCTAAGCACCATGGCCCAACTCACACTGTACGTAGTGTCCATGGCCCGTCTCCTCTAACCACTCTACTTAGTCCACTGGAAGTACCTGAATAGAACATCAAACAATGACCCTTAGTGAAACTGTGCCATCTGTCAGCATTCCAGCCAAAAAGTCTGCCTGAACAGTGGTTAATCTACTTGGGGCCGCTTGTCCATATGAAGTGGTTCTCATTGGGGTTTCAACCCTGTTGAAGGACCAGCATGAGTCCTTGGAAGAATTGTACAACAAATCCTAGAACTGGCTGGGGAAAGATAGAGGTTTACCTATAGCTCATTCTAAAGATATTCTAATGATGCGAGGCTGTGCTTGGATTGGACCAGAGACTCTGGACACTTCGGGAGACTGTGTGAATGTTAATTTTAGGTACCCATTTTTAGCCGATAACCAATTGTTGGGGGTTTATCCAAATTCTGTACTTAAAGAACTTTCACTGATATTTCACTGGTACCACTGGACATTTTTTTATAGGACAGCGAATAGACATGTCAATAGACAGAATTCTCCTTCCAGTAAGCCTTCTAACTTTGTTGGTGATTGACCTCATTTCCCGGCCCTGGTTGCCCCCTTTCTCCACATATATTGCTTCCTCTGGTATGGCATCTGAGACCTTTGCCCATGACCCAGTGGATCCCCGATATTGGCCTATAACCATTTACTCCATTCCGACCGCCAATACATTTGATGCCTTATCTTCAATTGATTGACTCTCCAGAATTTTTAATATATCTACCATTCCATATCGCAATTCCAAGGATCTCTGTAAACCTCAATTTGGAGTCCCTGAGATCATTTATGAGCAGTAGCAGTCCATGGAGGGTGTTCCGTGGGGCGGTGAGGCGGGGCAGGGGAGGGGCAGGGTGGGGAAATGTAAACACCGGAATATGGATGAACGGAGGTAAGTACACATTTTTTTAATATCCGGTCCTGCCCACTACCATCCGAATGGCTATGTGACCATAGAAATTTGTATGGGAAGGGTTCTATACATTGTTTGTAATAATGATTATGGCAATGCACTAAACTTGATTATTTCTAAGTATGAGCTACTGTTGATGAAGTGTGAATGCGGTGATAATGGGGAACACAATCTATCCTTTATATGTAGGAAAGCTTAATTTATTATGTGTTGATATCTCCCTATGTCAGCTGTCCGTGTGGTACCCCTAGGATTGTTCAGTCACCATAGAGTGATCATGACCTAATTTTTATGCCTTTTCTTTTCTGGGGTAAGAAATGTGAGGTTCCCCCATTAATTAATAACATCATTACCCCAGGCACAACGGCGTGTGAGTCCAATGGGCATGAATAGAGCCAACTAGAATATTACAAGAGCTAGTAAATAGGAACCATTTTTGATATTGCTTAAAAGGAGGAGGTGAACCCGAATGGGCTGTTGTCAAGGTTCAAACTCATTACTTGATCTATTAACTCACTCTTGACCCAGAATTTGAATCCTTCCCATACAAGAAAGAGGCGATGGTTTAATCATTCATGTACCAAGGCTTCCCAGCAACTGAAATTGACCTTACATTCCCACCCGCGGGATTATACCCTAACTAAATCCCATCGCCTGGAATATAGGTGGGTCCTGGCATAAAGAAAAATGTGTTGCAGGAGGAAGCATTGTCCAAACTAACCTTACCAGTGGATTTTAAAGACCAAAAGTTATTTTGGGATATGACCAATGCTCCCTACCTACAAAATGAAACTATCCCAGAGCTCAATTCATTCATTTACTGTGAGGCTTGGGTAGCACATTTCTCCGCAATCTATGCACACAGCAGTGTGATTAGCAGCCTAAAAACCTGTTTTGAGAGGAGAATTGTGGGACCACCTCCCTTTAGATGTCATATTGGACAAAGTCACCGAAGCTTTGCAAGATAGTGCCAGTGGCAGGGCTCCAGGGCCCTACTGGATGCTCGTGGATGCTTTTAAATCGGCGGTAGAACTATGTAGCCCCATTTTGATAAGAGTATTCAATGAAGCTGCTGTCAGTATGATCCCTATTTCCTGGACTGTCTTAATATTTATACCTATCTATAAGAAGGGTGATAAATAAGACCCCGAAAACTACCATCCAAGTTCACGTTTAAGATCATTGGTTAAAGTGCTGAGTAGGATTCTACTCATGAGATTGGAGGGGTGGGTGCAGGGATTTTCTTTTTTATCCTCAGCCAGTTTGTTTTTAGAAAGGGTATAGTTACTATTGAGTAGTGCGTTGATTTAGATCACCTGATTGGGAAATAGACTGGAGCTAAAGCAGGATCTTTACTCCTTTGTTTTGCTGACTTAAGCAGCTCTTTTGATCTTGTTCATCATGCTCTTCTGTTGTTGTCAGTGCTTTCCCTTGGTCCCTTAAGATAAAATTAATGAAATAATAAATATAATTAAGTAAAACATGCTTAAAAATAATTTTAAAAGATTACAATTAATACATAATAAATGTAATGTAAAATAAAAATAAAAATGCATATATTTTTATATATATGAACTTAATAATATTAAAGAATAATCAATATTTTTAATTATAAAATATTAAAAACATAACTTAAAATATAATTACATATATATATATATATATTCATCCCAAGAAAAATAATGACGCGGCACTCCTCTCGATGATAAAGATGTTATTTTAATCTCAAAACGTAATCCTCCCTACGCGTTTCGAACCGTAGTTCCTGGTCACGGTAGATTGTTACAATAGTCCTACCTTCATTTCTTATTATTATACACATGCATAGAGGTGCCATTATATTGCATTCTGGGTATTGTGGTTCAAACAATATAAACGATATGGAATTCACTTTATTCCTGTTCTAGGGTGTAAACATATAGACATACTAACCTTCTTGGGTGCTCTCAAGAGGTCATATATACCTCAGCCGGCGCCGTCCTCAATTATATGACACAGAAGCATTTTATATAAAACACTAGAGTATGCGCTAATTATTAATTTGTGAATGCAAGGCACCTTATACATTTCAATTGTATGAAAGCAACATATGGAGTGTTCTGCACATTAGTATGTTACAGGGTGTGAGTTATGACTTAGTGTCCAACAACAAATCACGGCTGAGTGCCTACTCCCCCTCTTTGAGTATAGAGTACCTTGCACTCATGTCAATTAACATGCAATGGTTACTGCAGTCCTATATATATCTGTGTGGATTTGAGCTGGCTCTTTCATGATTGTATGGAATTTCAATGGATGCTTGAGTCCCAATTATGATGGATAGGATCATATTTTTATAAGTTGCTCGCTGTACAGCAAGGATATATTGTGTTCCCATGCATCGGTTATACCGAAGATGTCTATAGGTGGACATGAAGTTCCTCATCCCCATTTAGACCTAGAGGATGCTTGGTTTTGAACCTCATTATCATGCGTGACTCCAGCCTTCGCAGTTTCTGGATACGGTTTCCACCTCGCTCATTTGGAGGCACCGTCACAAGTCCCGAATATTTTGTGTCCAGCCTATATATATATAAATAAACCTACAATATAAATATAAAAAGTAATTATGCATTATAAGTAAAAACATTAAAATAAATATTTTAAAAAATAATAATATTTTACACTACATTAAATATAACAATACTGAAAACGTTGCATAGCGTAGGGGATAAAATTACTATTCCCACTCCAGCGAGTGGTACAGTAGGGAAAGTGTTGGATAGCGGGTGGATACAAATTACTATTCCCACTCCAGTGAGTGGAACAGTAGGGAAAATGTTGGATAGCGGGTGGGTAAAAATTACTATTCCCACTCCAGCGAATGCAACAATAGGGAAAGTGTTGGATAGCGGGTGGGTAAAAATTATTATTCCCACTCCAGCAAGTGCAACAGTAGGGAAAGTGTTGTATAGCGGGTGGATAAAAATTACTATTCCCACTCCAGGGAGTGCAACAGTAGGAAAGTGTTGGATATCGGGTGGGTAAAAATTACTATTCCCACTCCAGCAAATGCAACAGTGGGGAAAGTGTTGGTTAGCGGGTGAGAATTTTTCAAAATTAACTTACCTACCACCATTTTCCCCTATAAACGTCACCTACAATATTGTAAAATATTAATAAATTAACATATTTAATTAACAATTAATTAATGAATTAATAACAATTAACAATAAAATTAATCACACAATTAACACTATAAAATTACTTTTAATAAAAATTATATAAAAATAATAAAAATTAAATTAAAATTAAATTACCTCCCACCCTACTCACCTATCAACCTCCAACCCGCTCATAAAAAGTACACAATTAACATATTTACAAATTAATTATTAATAATTAATATCTAATTATTTACTAATTAATATTAAAAAGTATCACAAATTATATAATTACCAATTTAATATTAATTGCTATTGGTTAATTTATAATTAATTAACAATAAATTAATTAACTTAATTAACAATATAAATTATTCAATACTAAATTAATAATTAATAAAATAATTAATTAATTAATCTCAATTACATTACTTACCTCTCTATCCCCCTATAAAGCCACAACCCGCTACAGAATTAAATTACACAAAAAGTAATTAACATATAATTTATTCATTCTAAATAATTCTTAAAAAATATATTATAATTAAATTACTTCCCATCCTATTCCCCTATAAACCCACAACCCACTACAGAATTAAATTACGCAAAAATTAATTAACATAAAATTCATTACTTTAAATAAAATCAAACACACATGACAAAATATATACATATTTTTAACACAAATACTAACATACAAATCACACAAAAAAATCTATATTATTAACAATGATATTTTGACAATCGATATTACTATCGTTTTCTATATGGTCAAAAGAAGAGACCAGCTTTACTAAATCCATTATTTTAGATTGTTTAGAACTGGATAATTTTTCACGCACCCCAGTTAGTATACATGCAGTCCTCTTTTAGTATTTTTTTTAAACTGTCAGTGTGGCCTGACCCACTCCAAGAGTTATCCCTAACCAATAAAGGTACTAAAGACACCTTCGTATTACATAGAACTGAGTGGCAGGAGGGCATCGAGAAGACAAAGCTGTCAGTTACTTTTTATCTGTCTTTTGGATTCGAGGAGGGCTATACCTATCCTGTGTTACTGATACCCAACATCGTTTTATTTTGACTAAGCTCTGACTTGGAATTGTGCATCACTTCTTTGCCTTCCCTATTATGAGATTCTGTCCCTCAACCTTGGTTTTATGTCCATATGATAGCATTAACAAACATAGCACGCTGCACTTTATGCTGTTCTGTAAAATGTATTCTCAGTACAGGCACTATTACCTCAGGCCACTGTTTGTTGCAGAATATTAGATCCCTTGCAGATGCTTTTAAATTTCTACTGGCATTGAATGATCACCAAGTATGTCTTAATGTTTCTCTTTTTATTTTGAAAGAGTGAATCTAGAGGAAAGTGTCATGTATTAGATTCCCTGGATGGATTGTGGTTGTTTGACATTAAATTAGATATGTATTAAGTGGATTAGGCGGAATGATTTTGTATGTTGTTCAATTCATGTCATTTATGTACTTTTATGGTTGTTTTCTTAACTTGTCTTGTTTTTTAATTGAACTGAGCCATCAATGCAGGTAACTCATGATTTTTCTGAATAAATCTTTTGAAAGTTTAGTTTATATGAAGGTCCCTGTGTAAAAATTTGGCTTCCCACTCCTAGGTGCCGATTCCGATCCGTTATCCGTTAAAAAAAATTACCGTCCGACTCGTATCCGTATTTTTTTACGTACGAATCATACAAGTACCGTACAAACTGCGAAGTACGATTCGTACGTGAAAAATACATACGAATTGCGTCGGGAAAATGATCCGAGAGGGAGCCGTAAATTTTTACGTCCGAATAGCGTCGGGAAAAGTGTCCGACAGGGAGCTGGACATTTTTACGTGCAAATCGTAAAACAGAAGTCCGAGCGCGCAAGTACGATCCGTTCCGCCTGTCCGAATACACAACCTAATGTAAAAGGCCCCGTACGGAGCAAACGCTGTAGCCTACATGTACACGGGTAAACTTGTGCCCGAATACGAGTCGTACAGCCCCCCTCACCCCGCACATGTCAGCACCGTACCCCCGTATGTCAGCACCGTACCCCCCCTCTGCACCATAACCCAACACCGTAGCACAGCCCCGCACCTGTATGGGCCACACCCCAGACCCATCTCCCAGCCCAGCACCTGTACGCCCCGTACCCCAGGACCGTACCCCAGCCCCCCACCTGTACGCGCCGCACTCCAGACCCGTCTCCCAGCCCCGTACCCGTACGCACCGTACCCCAACACTGTAGCCCAGCCCCGTACCTGTATGCACCGTACCCCAACACCGTAGCCCAGCCCCATACCTGTACGCACCGTACCCCAACATCGTAGCCCAGCCCTGTACCTGTACGCACCGTACCCCAACACCGTAGCACAGCCTCGCACCTGTACGCACCGTACCACAACACTGTAGCACAGCCCGCACCTGTACGTGCCGCACCCTAACAACGTAGCACAGCCCGCACCTGTACGCGCCGCACCCCAACTCCATAGCACAGCCCCGCACCTGTACGCACCGTACCCCAACACGGTACCCCAGCACCCTCACCCAGCATTGCGTATGTACGGACCGTACCTACACGAAAAAGACTCGTACAGAACCAGGACACTGTAAAACAGCACAAGGAGGGTCAATTCGACTCGCACAACACCACAAAACACGTCAACATGACAAAATACATCTCTATGACTGACCTGGCACATCCAAACAGGCAAACAGAGGACCAAATCACAACCACCTCTTATAACACACCCACCACAAATTCAAACACAGCCACACCCACAAATGGACCAATAAAAAGGGCCCACACACACAACCCATGAGCCATTGCAACAGACCCACTGCTCACAGACACCACAGACAAACAACTGCACCTTACTCACACCTTAACTACACCTTAACTTACACACCTTCACACAACCTCCTTCACAAACACCCCCTCTTCACATTCACACACACACTGTCACATTCACACCCACACACCCACAACCATCCACACCCACACCCCACACCATGCCCACTCACAAGAATCCAAAGTTCAAAACGGTGGAGCTGGAGCTCCTTGTCAACGAAGTCATCAGAGTCGAGCCACAGCTGTTTGGAACATTGGTCAGACAGACCAGCATAGCCCAAAAAACCAGCCTGTGGCAGAGGATCGTCGATAAGGTGAATGCTGTTGCGCCCATCCGAAGGACCAGGCATGAATGCCAAGCCAGGTGGTACGATCTGCGCAGGGCAGTCAAGAGGCAAATGAACGAGGAATACGCCCAGAGTAACATCACTGGAGGTGGGCTGCCCCGCAGACCCGTACATTACCTTCCCTGGGAGGAGAAGGTGATGGCCACGCTTCCGCCGGTGGGAGTACACGGAGTCGAAGGAGTCACAGAGCCTGGTGAGTACACGAACAACTCACGTAACATGGGGGAATGGCATCCACACCACAAATACACCAAATGCACGCAACTACCCCCAAGCCCTCACCGCACACAACCACACCCAAAAACCACGCTCATGCCACTAACGTCTCCATGCCCCATTCACAAATAAAGGCAATGCCATGTCCCAGGCCACACCAACCACAAACCCAAGACTGGATGTCCGGGATGCTGGGAGGGTGGGGCTCACACAACACATTGTGCAACTCAGAACCAGACACCAATGCCCACAGCCCATATGGCCTTGGTACATACCCATGCACCATGCCCAATGCACAGGGACTGGCAAAGTAATGACAAGGTAGCTGACACTTGGCCCTGCTGTAGGCAGCACAAGGCCCTCCTGTGACCACTGTACACTCAAACAAAAACTCCACTAGCTCACATACCCAGCACAGGAACTCACACACACTGTCATGCCAGCATGCACCATGAGGGGACAGACACATCACCTGGGAGACCCAATGACAAATCACACTACACTCAACAGCAGGCCTGGTCACACACACCCCCTCACACAAGCACACACCCCCGGGGCAGGCAACGTATTTACCCACTCTCACAATGGACATGTGACACAACAAGACCAATCCATAGCCAAATAAGCATCCCAGCCAAAAATCTACTGGCAAACACTCAGGAGCACATACCAATCTGTCCCCCGCAACATACCCATCCCCAAGTGTACATTGAGAGGAATGCTAGGCACATCCAACCACATGGAGGAACTGTGACTACTTGAATATGTATGAAACATGGATGTGGCATGAAACAGCATTAACATTGTCTCTCTCTCACACACAGGGCAACGTCATCGACCTCCCCCCAACAATGGGGGGGAACAATCACAGTCCCAGGCTCAGCATGAAGATGATCCCACAGGCAGCGACGACTCTCACCACTCCGTGGATGCCCCCGACCAACTTGGCCCCCCTGGTGCCCAAGCCCCTGCAGCACCTGCGTCAGGTACATCTGTGCCAACCCCCACCCCCATTCCTGCCACATTCCAGGAGACACCCAGGAGCCCTGCTCGCACTGAACAACACAGCCAGTCTGACCAGGAGGGAAAAGGTTCTCCGGGCACCCAGGAGGAGGCAGATGACCACGCTAATGCCATCCCTCAGGGGTCCCGTAGACCTGATGTGCCCACAACGGCAGGCCAGGCTCGTGTGGGCAGGGGTGGTGAGAGTGGAGGCAGGTGGAGGCGAGAACCTGACCAGCCAGCTGAGGGAACCGGTATAGCACACATGCACCACATCCTAGACACATACCGGCGTGACACCAGGGGCATCAGCCAGGTTGTGTTGAGCCTCACAGACATCAAGGGGACTATCGACTAGATGAAGAACCTGCAGGCCGAGCAACATGCCAGTCAACAACAACACCAAGGACGGATGGAGGCAAGACTGGCTGAGCTCCTGGCGGTGCAAATGGACATGAGCCGTTCACTCCGTCGGATCGCCGACAACATGGGCAACCCTCCCTGTGCCACCAGGCGAAGACCACCACCAGCCACAGGGAGGGAGGAGGAGGAGGATTTGTCCGATGGAGCATCACAAGCATCGTCAAGGCCTGCATCTGAGGGTCCCCCCAGGAAGGTGGGTCATCCACGGAAAAGACTGTGAGAGTCAGCGGACCATCCACATCTCTCAGGTCACCTGGCTTGGCACCTGGCCCTCTGGCGCAACAGCACCACCTCACCCAATGACATTCTCTGCCACATGGACTTGCTGGTCACAGTTCGACCAATGATGACCAACACTGTGGTCTGGACTCTGATGACTCCAACTGACAAGGATGCCATCTTCCCCTGTGAACTTTGGATTCAATGCACCCGGTAGAGCACCTTACTTCATCCACCAAAAGACTTACCCCACCAAAAATAAATACTTTATTTTGTCATGAGATGTTGCTGTCATTTGGCATTATTCACCAACATATGTGTGTGTAAATGTCAAACTATGCCTGAGTGTTGAACTAACTCCACACATCCATACCCTGGGATCAGAGTCTGGTACAGGACACACATGGGTCACAATGTATCATTCAATGCAGACATGGAGCACAATACTCACCTGTGATGGCCTCAAGCTGCTGAGGGGGTGCTAGGGAAACTGTGAGGACACACCTATTTGGAAGAGTAACATTAAGGCGTGGAGGTCATGCCTCATTTGGAGGTTCTCGGGGAGGGAGTCCCAGGTATGTGTTCCCAGGTGGGAGAACTATGTCCTGCATGCAAGAGTATGGTGGATCAGAAGAATGGTGGCCAGGTCAAGGTTGGATGCACGGAGATGGCACTACGGGGTCTCGGATGACAGTAGTACAAGGTTGGTTTTGGGTCAGGGTTGTGGCCTGCCTCCTGAGTGTGGGTGAGGAGTCTGAAGGTCATCCTGCAGCACACAGTGATCCATTGCAGCTATCTCTGCTGGACGGTGATGTGGCTGGGGCGCGGGATGTTGACGCTGAGGTGTGCAGATGCAGCCTGGATGTGGACAAGTGTCCCTGGATTTTGGATGTGGCTGCTCTGTAGAGGGCAGGGCAGTATTTGACACGGATGTTGTCGTGGACCTGGGGGATGGTCCGTCTTACCTTGGAGTGGATCTATCTGGGGATCATGTGCATAATGCTGAGGGTGTTGCAGTGTGAGTTACAGATGCTGGTGATTACCATGGCAAATTAGAGCAAGCAATCCATGATGCACAACATCTTGTGTGCGTGGACACTGGGTGCCTGTGCGGGGTTTCTGTGGATGAGACACAAGCAGTTGAGCCAGCTGTAAGGGGACAATCCTCAGATGTTGACCTCAGTCCTGTACAAGTCCAGCCTCAGGTGGCTGCTGTTCTGCCATTCATCTATGGATCCCATGCAATCTTGAAAATTGGAACTGGAAATGTCTGCGCCCTTGGTGAGGTTGAGGAGCGCCTGGCTGTCAATGGCATACGAGTTGATGATGAGGTCGTGTGCGCATCTGATGGTGGATAGGGGGGTCCTGGACACATTGTAGATTGACACGCTGAAAGATGATACCTGTGCCATGTGCCTCACGACGAAAGCATACTACATGCTGAAGTCTTGAGTCCCACTCCCATGGCCTTGCAGGGGTACAGATCCGGTGGGGAGTAGGAGGGATATGACCTGGTGGGTGTGACAGGTCCTGGAAGGTGTGGCAGCGCTGTGTCGGAGTTGCACACTCATCATGCAAAGGTGTTGTGTGTGTGTGCGCTCAGTGCATGCCTGAGAGCAGGCGGGAGATGTGTGGATGGACCTTGCTTTGAGGGTGGCTGCAACATCACACTGAAGTGTGATGTGGGTCATGCAAGGACCTGAGGGTCGTGCAATGTGCACGTTGCATGTGCAGACGGTCCAGCCTTTGGTACCGCGTGGCCGCAACTGTGGCACAGACAAACCGAAGACAGCCAAATGAATGTGTTGAGTGAGGAAGGGAGGAGCACCTTTGATGTGTGTGTGTTGCCGAATCTGGAAACTACGTGTGCCCTTGCTGCACTGGCTGCAACAGCATGCGGCATGTCCTGGGAATTATGCCACAATATCCACACAAAGACTAGGATGTCAGAAAGGACTACTGCAACAGATGTATGTCAAGGAAGGAGTTACCGGTTTGCAATGGCACACACAGAGACAAAGGATGCACAATCACCAAAGATGACTGACACCGGATCATGAAACTGATACCGAGCTGCGCACAGGAAACACACCCCAGAAGGTGTTGACGGCCCATGGGGGGGACTAACATGCCAAAACACATACACAGCCATGGACATCATGCACAATAGAGAATCAAATACATGAAGAACAGCATGCAGGTTGCTAAACTACACATAGGCTCATATGCACAATCCTTGACAACCATGCCAGAGATGCCGCATGCACAGTGGCAAGAGACCTGCATTGACAGAGATGAGGCACCTTGGAGGCTGAGGAGCACCTTTATTACTCAGGCTCACACCTATGCAAAAGCATCAACATTAACAGGCTCACAGGTCTATTGGATTAACATGTGGGACCTACACCGGACACCCCCTTTGTACCACAGATGCTGTAAATCCATTGTACTGGCACACAGTTGAAGGGGTTGAGCCAAACATCCCCTGCTGCACACAGAGAGGCTGCAATTCCCCATTGAGCATCATATGGGGATGTCCCGCAATATGTCCACCCGTAGCCTCCCGTATGTTTCCGAGGGAAGTTGTACACACATTGATGCCTTCATCACAAACCACAATCCCATAACAGATGACTGTCACGAAGTGTGACTATCAATTCATGTGAGTCATGCCACATGTCATGTGCCCCATGGTGAGTCGACATGTCTGCATAGTAGCATAACCTGCACAGGAGCAGTGCCCACACATTACAAACAACTACCACACCCAAAAAGCCTTGCTGCAATCCTTACCCAAAGGAGAATTTTCACCATGTCCGTGCATGTAACGCTGATTCAGCACACGTTGCATTACTCATGAGGAATAGCAGGAGCACAACGATGCTACGAGCAGACAGCATGCACAACTACCTGGGGATGAGAGACACACAAGAAGTCAGGAAAAACATAGTCATCCGCATGCATGGTCATGTACTCTACATGAATAAGGTTGACACCATGCCAGTTGTCAATTGAGTGCGTCAGCTAAAATGTGTGAAATGACATCAGCACTCGAGTGACACATCAGCACACACCTCAAAGTCACTTAGCATACAGTCAGCTGGACACACACATTGCAACACATGCCACACAAGGCTCAAAGCGTGCACACTCAGAACCAGGGACTCACCATTATGAGAAGAAGTTGCGTATGAGCTGACTCCGGATGTCCTCCTCCTCCTCCTCTTCCTCCTCCTCACTTGCCTCGTGACCAAGGCCGTCATCCTCCACGGGTGGATGTTCCTGCTCATCGGGATCCAGGATGAGTGGCACAGCTTTCTCCACTGCCATGTTGTGCAGCATGCAGCACACGAGGAAGATTTTGCAGACCTTCACCGGTGCATATGGGAGGGACCCACCGGTCTTGTGGAGGCACCGGAATCGGCTCTTCAGGAGGCCAAACGTCCTCTCAATAACTCGCCTGGTCTGCCCATGGGCGTTGTTGTAACGGTGATCTGCAGCCGTTCTCGGGTTGCGGAGAGGCGTCACCAGCCATGGCATGTTGGGATAGCCAGAGTCCCCTACATGGAAACATCATGTAAAGAAGTGGGTCAGGAGATGCCGTCACATACTAAGATACCGCTGAATGCTGGATAAACAGAGTCTACTCACCAACAAGACATGCTCATTCGTTGTGCAGTTGCAGCATCATTTCGGGCACCCTGCTACGCCTCATGATGTAGGCATCGTGTGCTGACCCTGGAAAAAGTGCACAGACATGGGAAATCACCATGTTAGCAAGACACACCACAAGGGCATTAATGGAGTGGTAATGTTACGGTTACAGAAGGCTATCTCCTGTGCCTGTGGTGGTACCAAAGCCACATGTGTCCCATCAATGGACCCAATTACATGGGGCATCCCTCCCAGGGCATAGAACTTACCCTTGATACCTGTCAACTGCTCACGAGTTGGAAAATGGATGAATTTATCCAGGTGCTCCAACATGGCTTCCAAAACATCATGCAGGACACGGCTGAACATGGTCTGAGACATGCCACCCACATCAGCTATGGTCAATTGAAACGTACTGGTGGCAAATAAATGTAGGGCTGACATCACCTTCATCTTGGGGGTCAGCGCAGTCGGATAACTGTGTCGCGGTTGGAGGTGTGGTGCAAGCCTGTTTGTCAGGTCCACAATTAACCGTTGGGGGAATCTGTAGCGGCGTATGCAGTCACGTTCCCTCATGGCAGCCAAGTCTGGCATTGGTCGGGGGAGAGGCGGTGCCCTGCAGAAAATTGGAAGGAATAACGAAGATTGAGTACATTACTACACCAATGTCAATGAACTGAGCACATGTTCAACAGCTAATACACATATGCCACATACAGAGTCTGGTCTGTGCAATACATCCTGCACACGTATGCCAGCCAGGTGATACTCCTACCAAGAGCCAGCTACAAACATGGATTGTCAAGGTCTACATGACATGCCATGAAAGTAGCTGTGGGCCAGTGTGAGTTAACAGCCAGACACATTACAGGAGTGACATACATCCACATAAGTGCATTTGAAGGATGTCATCTCATACAGAAAGCTGCCGGCAAGCTAGACACACAGGTCACATGTCATGGAAAAAGGACAGACCACATACCTTGCCATGAAGGGGTACATGTCAAATATGATCACACAGACATTGAGACTACGCAGATATGTCCTAAGCTCGCAAGTCCCTGTTAGATGCATATAGACACACGTCACGTGTTATTCCACATGTGTCCTGGTGTGCGTAATAGTGTGACATGGGCATCTACACACAGACACATGTTGGATGCAGCTACAGCAGATGCCGTTGATGGAACACTAACAGCAAGATCATGGGAACACATGACACACACATGACATAGTCACATCGTGGCATGCTGGTAGTGAGATGTCAGGTGTCATCATCCGTGTACCTGGCATCAGGGGACAGTTGGGGACTGTGCCATGCCAGTGATGCAGTGCTTGACAAGTTTGAAATACATGCACACATGTAAAAGGTGTGAAGGGGAAGTGCACCACATGGTGCCCCATCACACATGACATGTGTACACAGGTCATCACACAACTATTGGGTTAAAACATGAGGAGACATGTGCCAGCTCACTGCCTGACACACCTAGGCCCTACACATGATGCACTGCACTGACAATGACTTGATGTCCATCCTTGTGCGAGTCATACACCTCCATTCCTTTCCTGTGCGCCTCCTATCACCAGTGTAAGCCGTGAAACGCACCGTACACACGCTCTGAGGGCGTGTGTACGGTCATATCACAATATGGGTTCTGGGTAGGAGTACGCGTGTGTGCAAGGACCGTACACACGTACATGTACACACTGGTCCTATCCCCATGGTAGTGTTGGCGTAGGCGTATGCCATATAGATACGGCTCGTACCCGCGTATGTACGGCCCGTATCTCTATGGCGTACACCTACGGCAACACTACCATAGTGCTACGGGCCCTACACACTCGGGTACGGCCCGTAGCACTAGGGTAGTGTTGGCGTAGGTGTACGCCATAGAGATACGGCTCGTACCCGTGTATGTATGGCCCGTAGCACTATGGCATACGCCTAGGGCAACACTACCATAGTACTACGGGCCCTACACACGCGGGTACGGCCCATAGCACTAGGGTAGTGTTGGCGTAGGCGTACGCCATAGAGATACAGCTCATACCCGCGTATGTACGGCCTGTAGCACTATGGCGTACGCCTACGGCAACACTACCATAGTGCTACGGGCCCTACACACGCGGGTACGGCCGTAGCACTAGGGTAGTGTTGGCGTAGGCGCACGCCATAGAGATACGGCTCGTACCCATGTATGTACGGCCTGTAGCACTATGGCGTATGCCTACAGCAACACTACCATAGTGCTACGGGCCCTCCACACGCGGGTACGGCCCGTAGCACTAGGGTAGTTTTGGCGTAGGCGTACGCCATAGAGATACGGGCCGTACCAGCGTATGTACGGCCCGTAGCACTATGGCGTATGCCTACACCAACACTACCCTAGTGCTACGGGCCGTACCCGCGTGTGTAGGGCCGTAGCACTATGGTAGTGTTGGTGTAGGCGTACGCCATAGTGCTACGGGCCCTACACATGCGTGTACGGCCCATATCACAATGGCATACGCCTACGGCAACACTACCAAAGTGATACGGGCCCTACACACGCGTGTACGGACCGTATCACTGGAGTAGTGGTACCCTAGGGGTACGTGTGGAACGCACCGTACCTGTGTGTGGATAGTGAAATTACATAGGGGACGCATGAGGGACAAGTATAAGGGCCTAAATACATGCTGGTTATCATGGAGACCGAGTTTCCAGTTCAAAATTTTTCATCAGGTGGCCAGCAAAAGTCAGTTGGAGACAATATACTATGTTGCAAAGTGGTTGTTGACTTGACATCATGCTCAAATTTTGAACCATGCAAAGGCACTCACTGGGGTAGGTTTAAAGGGATTGGAGGTAACGTAGGATGCAAATGAGATTGACCAATCACTCTGTGCTCCTGTAAATAAAACAGCCCAGCAAGGGAGATATAAGGCAGCCAGGACCCATGAGAGAGCACTTGCCTGCACAACCTTTCATTCCACACCACTGCTGCTGCTTGTGATTCCTCTGGCACCATGTCCAGGTCTGTGGAGAGGGCCCAGCCTTTCACCCAAGAGGAGAATGAGGCGTTGCTGGACGTCATCCTCCCACAGTACCCCTGCCTGTATGGGAGACCAGGGGAGCAGGTGAGTGCTGACTCCACTAGCTGTGACTGTGCCCCTTTTTTGTGCCTGTCACTTCTGGCATTGTGTCCAGGTGTGACAGACATGCAATGTTGTTCATAGTGGGTTCCAGGGGGGGAATGCCTTATGTCTCCCATGCAGAGCCTGATGTGGTTCATATCTGCACTCCTCACTTGCATTGTGCTTACTGTGACAATCACTGCATGGTGCATGCCACATTCAGCCTGGCTAATCCTCTTGGGAATGTTGTTTCTATAGTCCTGATGTGATTCTGTGGTCCGCCCAGTGTGACAGGTGACTGTACCCACAGATGTGTGTGAGTTGAGTGTACCTGTGGTGATAGTGTCCAAATGATGTGTACGGCCCCTGGACATTGGTGTGTGTGTAAGTCCCCTGTCATGTGGGTGAGTGTCTATGTGGAGTGTTGCACCCCAGCTGCATGGAAGATGCATATGCCCTACCCATCTAATGTGAGCAGGGAGCCATGCTGTGTGTCTGACATGCTGAGCTAGCCCCACACCTGTGACTCCCCCCAGTCAAGTGGCACATGTGCAGAGTGATGTTTGTACCCGCAGTTGCCAATGGCAGGTGATTGTCCTGTGCCTGTGTGTGTCTGTGTACTCCGCTGAGGTTGCGTCAGTGGCCTGGGGCATGTGACTGCTTTGAGGTGCTGTCCATAATCCTGGTGTTGCTTGTGATGCACAGTGTGAGCCATGATCATTGATTCTGTCGCGCCCCTCATGCCACCTGTGTACTTTAAATGCCACGTAGTGCATTTGGCCTTCCCCAGAGGATAATGTCCGTATGACAAAGGTGCAATGAGTTGGCTGCATACTATGGCCTGTTCAAACAAGCCCAATTGTTCTAATGTGTGTCTCTGTGACATGGAGCAGGTGTATTGATGTTGTCTCCCTTTGTCATCCTCACAGGTAGCCGCCTACGCCAAGGGGGAGATTTGGAAGCAGGCTGTCAGGGCCGTGAGGTCGGTGTAGGGTCCCAGTCGGCGCCTGGCCCAGGTGAGGAAACGCTGGCAGGATATCCGGTGCTGGACCAGGAGGATCGCCCGGGTCCTGCTGGGGGACTCACCTCCACGCAAACACGGCGGGCGCCGGCGCCTGACCCACCAAATGAAGCATGTCCTGGCGGTGGTCTTCCCTGACATGGATAGGCGGTTACAGGAGAAGCAGCAGTAGGAAGGGGGTAGGTACATGTGTGTTTGTTGTGTGTCACCAGCTTTTGGAAGTGCTCAGTCGCCTGGATACACTGCCAGGGTTTATATGTGCAGTGCATATCCTGTTCCCCAAAGTCAACCGGTCCTGTTCTTCCTCCCTTCCCCTCCTTGACATGTGTTCCCTGGTCTGTGTGTAGTCACTCTTGCACAAGGTAACCTAGGCTGGCAGTTAATCCAAGTGCCCAATGCTTGCAGCATCATGTGTGGGGGTGGTCTGTGACATGTGTTGGGACCTTGCCTGTGCCCTGTCCAGTTCAGTCATTTGGGGGTCCATGATTGTTGGCACTGATGCAGAGTCTCAACATAGGAGTGTGAGGCTTAAAATGAACTGCCTAGCAGCATGCATGACCAATGTTGTGGCCTCAGACATGATGTGCATGAGGGGGAGATATGCAAAGTGCAGGGACGGTTGCTCCTGTTGCAGTCAGATCTATCCAGGACCATGGAGCAGTGTGGCCACTACAGTCCCCTGAGACACCTTTTCCTAGGAATCATGTGTGTCATCCAACACTGTGGACATTCTCAGTGTCTTCACCATAGGTTGGCCTCTGTGGCATTGTACCCTGGCCTCATTTGTATTTACGTAAAGTGTGCTACATGTGTACACTGTACAGGGTGACCCAATGTGGCTTGTGCATCCTCACACTGGCCAGTGCCTGTGTGTCTGTGTACAACTATCTGATGATGGTTGTTTGTCAATAATATGTGTGGTCAGCCCCACGAGGGGTAGTTAGAGTGCAATTTGGATTTAATGGAGCCCATTTTTGTGATCCCTGATTAAGAGGTGTAAGTCCTTCCTCTGTCTCAATCACATTGTCTCAGGTAGGGGGGGGGGTTGTGCAGGCAAGGCCTACATGTCCAAAGCTTATGTCTCCTTGCCAGGTCTGGCCTGTGTGTGATGATAGTCAGAACAGACACTGAACAAATATTGACCCAGTCATGTTGTGCAGGGTTTAATGTTTGTGCTTTGCAGCATGTGTCAAAAGTTAAAAGACATGGTTCCTGCTCATCCATTTTTGGCAACGGTGTGTGGTCCAGATGGTGTGCTTGACTTTCCACAGACACTAGCTTCTCTGTATAATTCGATATCAAGTTCTTTGCTGTTGTGTCATGCTCTCCATTGTTTCAAAGTGGCATGGTGGGTCAACCAACTGTGTAGTGCAGGGCCTACATATGTGCGTAGTATTGTAGATGTTACTCATGATGCTTTTCATGCTATGCACTGTGACCTATGTAGTTTGGACTCATGTGTCATATGTATACAGGTGTCTGATTATTTCCTGTCTCTTCACCTTGCCCACAGCATCATCGGGGGACACCGAGGGAGACACCGGCACGGACGTGGAGGAGGGATCCAGCACCGGTGCCACCAGTGCTGGGGAGTCTGGCGCAGCAAGTGGCACGGAGGGCGAGGGGAGTCAGGCGGAGGACCTGTCCAGTCCCAACACCGACTATGACGCTGACGGGTCCGAGGCTGAGCTCCCAGAGGGGGCGGAGGCTGCTCCCACAGCTGAAAGCAGCAGTACATCTCTCGCCATCCCCTCCATTCCCATCACTGCCCTCCCACTTGTTCGGGTCCCTTCTGTCTGTGCTAGGCGACCACATGTCATCTTCGTGCCAGGCACCGCACCCCCTTCCCCTGACTCCCCTGCTGACATCCTGCGGCAGTTGCAGGTTGGTCAGACATCGCTGCTTAATGTCCTCCATGGCCACACCAGACTGCTGACACAGATGGTGTCGTACATGGAGGGCATGTCAGCAGCGATGTCTGACCAACGGATGTTGCTGAGGTCCATGGACTCGTCACTGACGGCAGCAGTGGGTCTCCTGCAGCGCTCCGTCCCCCCCTACCCCTGCACCATCCACACTTCCCACTCCCATGCCTGTCCCAAGCACACCCAGACATCCCCATGCACGCACCCCACCAGACACAGGCAGCACACCAACAGGGAAGGCCAAGCGCACACCTCCAGTTACGCACACACAGGGGGAAGTAGGCACACCCACTGGGTCGGGGGGCAAACGTCAGCCACGCAGCCACAGTGGGAGTCTGCAGTCCTCACGACCCACTTCCTCCAAAACCACTCCCCTTAGCTCCCCTGCCCAACAGTCAGACAAAGAGTCCTTCATGGCCAGTCTGTCCCTCAGCCCCAGTGTGACACCACCCTGCAAGCGATCGAGGAAGTCCCCAGGCAGGGGAGTTGAGTCCCCCCCCTGTCCACACCCTCCCCCAGTAGCGCTGCGACCCATCCCTCCGACCCCCCCCCCCCATCCTTGGGGCCTGTGGTTCCTTCGGGTGCAGGGGAGACGCTGGGAGACCTTGCAACCGTGTGCAGCGCCATCCTAACCACCACCTTTGGTGCTGCCCCACCCCCTGTGGTGGAGTTGTCCGTCCCTGCACCCACAACACCTACCCTTGCCCCTCCTGTCCCTGTGGTGCCTGGTCCTTCCCCCCCACATGATGCCCCCCCCCCTGTGGATGGAAAGGAACTTTGAACTGTGCAGGCAAGCTAGGGGACACGCGTCCCAATGTGTCCCCCCCCCCGGAATTCGCATATGGACTGGCCTATGGGCCTTGTATATAGTGTACATTCCAAATCCAATCTTTTTTTATGCTGTGTTTGTGTGCAAATGAAAAACAAAATGCTTTCATTTTGTTTTTCATTTGCACACAAATGCTTTTCTAGTATTGCTGTTGGTGCTGCTGCTTCCTGAGTTGGGGTGGTGATAATGTGTTAGGTGTCTGGGAAATGTTGTAGTGTGTTGCTCATGGGGAGGACCCTGGTATCTACGTGCCATCACAAGGTCTCTGCAAATAATCTTTGGTCATGTAAGCACTTACTGTATGGTGACATTGTCCCAAGGAGTGTTCCTTCCTCTGTGGCACCTGACTTCTTCCCTGCAGGGTGTTTCCCAATTGTTGTGCTGACCTGTGTCTACATTTCCTTACTGTGTGAGGGATCCCTTCAACTTTGCCCATGCCTGCTCAGCAATGTCTCCGCCTGCATCATCTGTGCCATCCTTGGTAGTCACTGTACTTGTGTTGGAGTATGTTGCCATGGCTTAATGTGGACATGGTCCCTTTTCCGCACTATGCATGTGTATACTCCCAGCCTAGCACACATGTGTTACTTGTTCTGCAGGGTATTTGGGCACCTGACTGACAATTGTGGGCATTGTATCTGTGGGAAATCAACACTTTTCCCTCCATGGGAGGCAACAACTTGTTGGCACATTCACATGTGCATTCCTATCAGTCCTGGAATGTGGGTGACCGTGTGTGTTTCCTTAGGCTCTTTTAGTTGAGTGGGGTTTAACATGAGGATACAGTCTTGTTGCATGATCTCAGTGTGTGTATTGTGCTGCCACCGCCAGGGGTGGGTATGCATGTGTAATTTTTCATCACACCCACATGTGGTGTGTCATGCAGTGGGGGAAGGACATCCATCCTCATGGGAGTGGGACACTGCTGTCAGTGATGTGTTGTCATGGCACTATCAACATAGTCGCACATTGTGGATGCCTTCATGCACCCATGGAGTTTTGCTAATGGGAGGATGAAGTACACACCCCCATGTCTCTGTCCACTGCTGGGAGGCCTCTGCACCCACCCCTCATTTGTCTGGGCACTGCTGGGAGTCCTCTGCACCCACCCCTCATATGTCTGGGCACTGCTGGGAGTGATGGCCCCCGCCCTCATATGTCTGGGCACTGCTGGGAGTGATAGGCACCCACCCCTCATATGTCTGGGCACTGCTGGGGGTCCTCTGCACCCACCCCTCATATGTCTGGGCACTGCTGGGGGTCCTCTGCACCCACCCCTCATATGTCTGGGCACTGCTGGGAGTGATAGGCACCCACCCCTCATATGTCTGGGTACTGCTGGGAGTCCTCTGCACCCACCCCTCATATGTCTGGGCACTGCTGGGAGTGATAGGCACCCACCCCTCATATGTCTGAGCACTGCTGGGAGTGATAGGCACCCACCCCTATGTCTCTGTCCACTGATGTGGATCATAGCACGACACCCACCCACTCACCCACACGCTCTTCAGGCCTGGGTACGGGCCGTACCCCAAATGTTGGGGTGCCGTAGGGGTACGGACCATACCCAGGCCTTCAGAGCGTGGGTACGGGTCGTACCACGCCTACCCCTACGTCACCCCAACATTGGGGGTACGCCCCGTAACCCAGGCCTTAAGAGCGTGGGTACGGGTCGTACCACACCTACCCCTACGTCACGCCAACAATGGTGGTACGGCCCGTACCCACACTCTTCAGGCCTGGGTACAGGCCATACCCCCAATGTTGGAGTGACGTAGGGGTACGGCCCGTACCCAGGCCTACAGAACGTGGGTATGGGCTGTACCAGCATTGTTGGGGTGATGTAGGGGTACGGCCCGTACCCAGGCCTTAAGAGCGTGGGTACGGGTCGTACCACGCCTACCCCTATGTCACCCCAACAATGGTGGTACGGCCCGTACCCACGCTCTTAAGGCCTGGGTACGGGCCGTACCCCTACGTCACCCCAAAAGGCCTGAAGAGCGTGGGTACGGGCCGTACCACCATTGTTGGGGTGCCATAGGGGTTGGCATGGTACGACCCGTACCCACGCTCTTAAGGCCTGGGTACGGGCAGTACCCCCAATGTTGGGGTGATGTAGGGGTAGGCGTGGTACGACCCGTACCCACGCTCTTAAGGCGTGGGTACGGTGCGTACCACAATTGTTGTGGTGACGGGACCCGTCCACGTCCACTTCCGTTGTGGCGGGACGCAGGCCTTGGTGGACACGCCCCCCCTGGAGGTACGGTATGTACAGGGCATGTATACATTTTGCCTTGGGTGGGGGTTATGTTTCCTGCCCCTGCCCCCCACCTTTGCCCCTGGGTGTTGTTCTGACCTTCTGCAGCGTCTGCGTCGGTTCCTGTGCACCAGGTCGTAGGCTATGAGGGCCGGGATGACACGTAGGATAGGGTTCATGGCTGTCCGTCGCGTACAGGTGCTCCTTCCTTGCATCCTCCTCAATTTCCCGGCAGTTTTTGGCTCCCGTAAAAAATGCTACGTGCGGAGTGACATAGGCACGAATCGTACTTGCTGGTTCGTAAAACGCTGCCTGACTCCGTCCGGACGTCACGTACGCGGTGTCCCGGATCGGAATTGTGGGTATATTTTAGCCGGTCGGTGTTTTGTACGATTCGTACGGAAATGGTATTTCTGTACGAATTGTACTTGCGGGTTTGTAAGGTAGTTTTCCCGGGTACGAGTCGGACGGAGAAAACGCTCCGTACAACAGTTGGTACCCGGATTTTACAGGATCGGAATCGGCACCCTAATGTCAAAAAGTACCTGGGCCTGTTCTGGTTCAGAGTTTTAGTCCACTGCTATAAAGGTACAATAAGCTTCTGAGCAGAGGTTCATGATGGATTACAAGAGAGAGCTACAAAAATGGAACAAAAAGAGCACCGTGCAAAGGAGCTCTGTATCCCTCTGAACTAAGCGGGATATATGGATTAGGTTCAAAGTGTTAGTGCATTGAGGCTAATTTCCCAGGCGCTGTTGGCCACGTGCTAGCTGCCCAATGCGCTCACAACACATATTTATATTCACGATTTCTTCTGGCCGTTAGTGTTGTTTAGTTTACATGTTTCCAAACATGCTCCGGTCCCTAAAATTATGAGAAATGTCATAAATGTGCCCGTGTGATCTGGACAATACTAGGGTGTTTGGAAAATATAACACAAAGCAATGATAAGGAACCTTGTAATATGTTATGATGTTTCTAAGGTATGCCATGTTAACGCCATGTTGTTGACACCATGTTGATTCCCATAGGTACATGACCAATAGTTGGTACATTCCCGGACCACCCCCGCAGTACATGGTTTGTTCCAAGTCCCCGAAGGGAACATTAGAATGTTGGTGACAGGGAGCATTGATGGAGAGAGGAGTGAGAAATAAAGGACTGGAAACTCACCTTCGTGTTTGTCTTACTTCGTATCACTGGCGACGATCTGCGTAAGGGGGCAGATGTACCTCACTCCTCCCCTTCTGCCTTACTCCATCAGCTGTGGTGTCGCATCTTGTCAATAATCTGCCTGGCTATTCGCGGCCCTGTGAAAGGCGAACCTCACACGATTCATTTGGCAGTGGCGTGTAGAGTGGCTCTGTATATCTACGAACGATCTGTGTTCTTCTTGTTACCGAGCATCGTGTTCCACTGTGGGGCTGTTACGAGCAAATGGAGTACCGCCATCAGCCTGTGAGGAGTACCCTGGTGCCGAGAATACCCTAGTGTGTGGCGCCGATTGTCTCGTCAGACTGTGTGAGACTATCCAGGTCCCGTTTCTTGTCAGGGATCTGGTGCGCAGAAGCGGCCTGGAGACGCTTCCTCCGTCAAGTGCCGTTGCCAAGTTACCTCAGGAAGCTTTTCACAAGGGCGCGCTGCCGACGCTTCAAGTGAGTCTCTGAGGCTGCCCTGGGTCCAAACGCCGGTAAGGTGATTCGTCATTTTTCGGAGGCACGCACTCCATGGCGTGTCTGATGCATTCTTCGGTGACATGCACACCACATTACACCTCAAGTCAATAAAGAGTATTTGCGGGGACACGCACTCCTGTGTGTGTCTAATCATATCTTTGGTGACATGCGCACCACATCAAGGCTTTCACCGGTCAAGATTTTGCGAAGTGAGTAACTACCAGCTGAGCCTGTCTAAAAGAATAGCTGTGATACGCACACCGTTTATAAGTAAAGTAACGCCTTCACGCCCAAGGCCATCCATTTCCGGCACATTTCTGGGCATCTTCACCCCATTGCGTGTCGAGGCACTTGTTCGGTGACACGCACACCAGTACCTGCCATATCCTTGTTCACTTTGCCATCACGGTAGTGTCCTTACAACTGACACTGGTAGATGACATTAGAACTGTCTCAAATAATAAAATGACATGATGACTTTAGAGATATAGCACTTTTGCGAATTGCTGAATGGACTTAAGGTATTTAATATCATTTTGATGTAACTGCCTATGTTCATTGGGGTTAAATTACCTCTTAGCAATTACTTCATACCAGTTCCGTTTGCAAGCAGATAGAGGATACAATAAGTGAATTCATATGTATAGCGAGTATCAATTTGTCAATGAGTATATATATGGATGTTAATTGCAGTATAACCATAAGGCAAGCAGATAGGGATTTTCCATCAACTGATTACAACTGTCCTCAACTCGTCGCTTAGCACGCATTAATCCTGTGCTCTTTCTATGCAACATTAGCGATTAGATATGCCGCACTGACCCTGACGTACCACCCTCAGCTAGGCAAGATTTATAACCTGTAAGCATGTTGGGGGCTGTTAATCGCATTTCTGGGGCACCAGTGCTCATGTGTCATGTGGGTTTCTTGTACAATGATTAGGCTTGCACTTTTGTAATCTCCTAGTGCATTGGGGTACTGGTTACGCATTGTGGCGACTCACCTATAGCTCATCTAACCGGCGCATCACTAGTGTCACGTCAGTATTTTACATAGTTCTTTTCCCTTCTTTCCACAATGGCGGCTGCCAGCATGTTACAACCAACACCCATTCTTGAATGAAATGGGGGAACCAAGCATTCCATGGGAAGATTGGGAGAAAGTATTTGAATCTTATCTGGTGGCAATAGGAGGGGAAAAGTTCAGTGCTTTCAGGAAACAGCACATATTACTGCACAACTTGGGTTCAAGTGGAAGGAAGATTTTTGAGTCACTACCGGAGCCTGAGGTGGAGGAGGAGGATGAAGATGCGTATGAAACGACGTTGTCTAAATTACGAAGTTACTTCGGGGACAAAATTAATATAGACTTGGAAAGACACAAATTCTTCAGTCGCGTGCAGGGCAAGCAAGAAAATGTATCCACTTACATTGCAGTCCTTAGGGGTTTGAGCAGACTTTGTGCTTTCAATGATCTCAATGACTCACTAATCAGAGATCAATTGGTACGCTGTACAAACAGCAAAGAAATACAAAGGAAGTTATTGGAAAAACAACCAGATCTTCTGGAAGCAGTGAAAATTGCGAAATCAATTGAGCACACGGCGGTCTGTATGAAAGAAATAAATTCAACGGAGAATAACGAGAGAATATCAGATATAACCAATCTGGAGGAGGAAGCCGAGGTATACAAGATCAAAAATGAACCACTACAGAGAAATGACAAGTGGCGGAGCCAGACGATGGACGCGGAGAGTGGAAAATTGAAATGCTATTGTTGTGGTAGCAGCAATCACTTGGCAAATGATCTCAACTGTCAAGCCAGACACGCTTGGTGCAGGAAATGCAACAAGAAGGGGCATCTTGCCAGGGTTTGTGGATGCTTTCCAAAGAAAATGGGGGCGAGCCAAATCACCTCAACGCCAACGCAGGTCAAGAAAATTGTGTTACAAGTCAAAGAGGAACCTGGTCAAGTGCAGCAGGGGTACCCTGTGTGTGAGGTGTCTGTTGATGGGAAGTGCGTGAAAATGTTTGCTGATTCATGCTCGCCATTCACCCTAGTGAACTTCGCGGATTTCCAAGCTGTGTTAGACAAAGGGCAAGACAAGCTGGACGAAGCGGATATTGCTCCTAGCGGCTATAATAGGGATCCTATACCCATGAAAGGGATGTTTAAAGCGCTGATCTTCTTTAAAGGACGTCGTACAGTAGGAAAGGTTTATGTAGTGAAGAATGGGTCAAATCTACTGGGATGGCAACATCAAAGAGAACTAGGAATCAAATTAGACCCTAACGATCCGCAACAGGTGTTGGTAGTAAATCCTCCAGGTCAGAGTGGAAACGTTCCAAGTGAGTTTCTGGAGGTGTTTTCAGAGACCTTAGGATTGCTCAAGGACTTTCAGCACAAAATTCAGTTGAAACATAACGCTACACCAGTGGTACACAAGACTAGACCAATTCCACATCTTATGTGGGAACCACTGAAGAAGGAGTTAGACAGGTTGGAGAAACTTAACATCATCCAACCTGTGGCTTGTTCTGAATGGGTCGCCCCGATTTTCATTGCCAAGAAGGGTCAAGGTCAGGACATTCGTATGTGCATTGATCTACGGGATCTTAATAACAACATACTGGTGGAAAGGCATCCCTTACCCCGCATCCATGAGATGTTGAGCACCATGGGGGAGGCTAGATGCTTTAGTGTTCTGGATCTCTCCATGGCATACCATCAAGTGGAGTTACATCCAGACTCAAAAAAGCTCACGGCCTTCACCACACCCATGGGCACCTTCATGTTCTGTCGTATGCCATTTGGTTTGGCCTCAGCGGCAGGGGTCTTTCAAAAGATTATGCAACATATTTTAAAAGGGGTGCCGAAAACGCTTTGTTTCCAAGACGATGTCCTAGTGTATGGGGCCAGCGTGGAAGAGCATGACAATATTTTAAGACAAGTCCTGTCCAGGTTCAGAGATGCAGGACTTACACTGAAGAGAGAATGAAATGTCAGTTTGGCGTGGAGTCGGTGGAATACTTGGGACATTGTATTTCCAAGGATGGTTTCAAACCTAAATATTGCCTAGTGGAGGCGGTAAGAGACGCGCCTGCGCCCACGAACAAAGATTAACTTAAATCAATTTTAGGATTGGCAGAATTCCTGGCAAAATATGTAGACCACTTTGCGGATCGGACTGCCAACCTGAGGGATCTCACAAAAAACAA
Organism: Triturus cristatus; assembly: GCF_964204655.1. Taxonomy (NCBI): domain Eukaryota; kingdom Metazoa; phylum Chordata; class Amphibia; order Caudata; family Salamandridae; genus Triturus; species Triturus cristatus. The sequence continues at coordinate 520,605,481 of NC_140588.1, forward strand.
GACGCAATTCAAATGGGCAGAGGAACACGAAACTTCGTTTCAGAGAGTGAAGGAAGGCATACTATCAGCTCCATTTTTATGTAATTTTGAACACTACCGCAGAACCTTTCTCACTACGGATGCTAGTGGGAAAGGATTAGGAGCAACGCTTTCACAAGTTATAGAAGGCAAGGAGAGAATCGTCGCGTTTGCTTCAAGATGTCTTACCAAAGCTGAAAAGAACTATTCGGTGGTGGAAAGGGAAGCATTGGCTTGTTTTTGGGGAGTGAAACACTTCAAATTTTTTCTGTGGGGCATTCAATTTGGTTTACGCACTGATCATAAGCCCCTGATTTACATGTTCAACCCGAAGAATAACTCTTGTAATACTCCCCGCATAGCTAGGTGGCTGCTGGGTTTAGAAGGGTTTTGTTTCACAATTAGATATGTCCCGGGTATTCAAAATTCGGCAGCTGACTTCTTATCTAGAAGCCCCATTGACAAAGAGGAGCAATTTGAGACTCCTGAGTACCCGGTATTCCAGCTTAGTTTAGACACCATCACCACACAAGAATGGATAGAGTGCATGAATGCAGACACCAACATGACACGAATCATTGATCATACAGTAAAGGGCTGGCCTAATTCTTCCGATCAGGTGGGTGCAGAATTAAAACCATTCTGGGAGGTACGTCTGGAGCTGAACGTGGATCAAGGTATCTTGTTCAGAAATGATAAAATAGTTCCACCAGAGGCTATGAAGGGCAAGATAATCGACCTGGTACATGAGGGCCACTTGGGCAGAAGCTTAACGAAGGCAAGGCTTCGAGAAAGGTATTGGTTCCCCAAGATGGACTCGTTAGTGGAGGCTAAAGTAAAAAATTGTGTCACATGTTCTAACAGTGACAAGTCTAGAATGACAAGGAAGCCACCCTTGTCCCCTGTAGCTGTACCAGATAAACCATGGGAGAAGGTTGCGTTAGACATCATAGGCCCCCTCAACTTCAAGGGGGTGGGGAAACAGTTTGCACTGGTTCTGGTGGATTTCCACTCCCATTGGACGGTGGTCAGAATGGTCCATCAAATAACGACCATGTCCGTCATTCAGTTCCTGAAGGACACGTTTGCACAAGAGGGCATACCGTCCTCAATGGTAACGGATAATGGAGTCCAATTCACATCCCATGCCATGACGGACTTCTTGAGTAAACTTAACATTGCACACTTGAGAACAGCACTATACTGTCCCAGGGCAAATGGGTTAGTAGAAAGAATGAACCGCATGGTTAAAGGGTGCATACAATTGGCGGTGGCAAACAGGATACCCACTGAACAAGCGTTACAGGAAATGTTGTGGGCTTATCACACCACTCCTAATTCGGTCATGGGAGTTTCTCCTTTATCAGCGCTGAGAGGGAGGAAACCGGGCACCAAATTCTTCCCGTATTGGTTAGGAGGGGGGTCCCAGGTCACAAGGGATAAGCACGCTTTCAGGGACAAAATTGATGCACATCAAAGCAGATACAAAGCTCAATATGACACCAAACATGGAACCAAAGCTCCACAGTGGAAAGTGGGGGACTGGGTATGTGTTAGGGTGCCGAGGAGGTACGAGGGTGAAACCAAGTTTTCAGGACCAATGCGCATCAAGGGTGTAAGGAACAACACAGCCATATTAGATAATGACCAAATGTGGAGCATGGACAGGTTAGTGAGATCGCAAAGCACACACAACCAACCAAATGACCAAGCAGAGGTGCCACATAACCATGACATCGAGGGGTTACCTGTCACACGAAGAACATGCAGAGCTCCAGGGTGGCACAAAGACTTTATTAAGTACAGGTAGAGAAATGTAACCAGTTATGCATTGTTTAAGTTTGTTCATTTACATTAAGGGGGAAGATGTGTTATGATGTGTCTAAGGTATGCCATGTTAACGCCATGTTATTGACACCATGTTGATTCCCATGGGTACATGACCAATAGTTGGTACATTCCCGGACCACCCCCGCAGTACATGGTTTGTTCCAAGTCCCCGAAGGGGACATTAGAATGTTGGTGACAGGGAGCATTGATGGAGAGAGGAGTGAGAAATAAAGGACTGGAAACTCACCTTCATGTTGATCTTACTTCGTATCATAATATTTCACAGGAAATTAACAATAGTGAACTTCAGTCTTAAAACTCAAAACATGCTCGCTTCTTCTTGTCAGTCACACATCTCGCTAGTAACAATACAGGTTCTGGATTTTGAACCTAAATCCACCACTTCTGTAGCATTTGGACAAAACGCAGATCATTCCAACCCTAGGTCAAATAATTCTTCTTTTTTTGTGATTAGATTGTGCACTCAAGCTTTTTTGCATGATGAATGGCCTTTGTGATTGGACGTGTTCCCACAAAATGACACAAATAAGCATATATCGGAGCTGAATACTTATATGTTATATTTTAATTAGTCGTCCTGTATTTCTTTCATTCTTTCTTGTAACATTTCTGCAAAAATATTACACAATCAAAAACATTGAAATAAAAAAACATCATTAAAACAAAAAAATAGTAAATGAGTTACAAAATAGAGTTAACAAATGGCAATTATTCACTGATTACAAATAAAACAATATAAATAACGCTTAAGGGGTAAGTCAGAAAGTTAAACTTTACAAAAACAAGTCTTAGATATTAATTTTGGTAAGGTATAAACCCACGGCAAAAACATAGGTCATTGTTTAAGTCCTGAATATCAGCACGACAAAATTGACAACCAGAACGTTTTTTTTTGGAATTATTGACCAGCAAAATATTTTCAACTGTAGGAAGATTTCCAAATTAATAATACATGTAAAACCTTGTAACACCAGGACTATTTTAATAAAACCTTGTATGACCAGAACTATTTTAATAAAACTGCGCAAAGTCTTTAAGTTGAGCATTTTATTATTATTCAAGGAACAAGAAATATTAATATACACTGAACAATATAGAGTGTTTGGCTGTTTATTTGGGAGCAGCAAAGTAGTACGACAAACAGTTCGCGTGAGCCTTGCTGTGTTCCAGGGACAAAGGACTTTAATATAATAAATCAAGCTGTCACATGCTGAAAAATGAACCTTACACCTGGGGGAATTCCTGTCATGAAACTAGGTCAAAACTGACCCAACATACGTGCTATCTGCAGATGGGATGTAGTATCCCACGCCAAAATATTTCTCCAGGGGTTATTTTTGAAGAAAACTCGGAAGATAACTTAATTGCTATCCATTGTGACAAATCCAAACTAAACCTAACATTGAACTTTAGAGAAGGTAACAGGATAAAGTGATTATACATTTGAAGTGAAAAATCGTAATCTGTACCTTCCATTCGTCCCATTTGGAAATATTTTGGATGAATGCATGAAACATTAATCTGGTTTATTTTCAAGCAGTATTCTTTTTGGGTACATTTTATATCAGAGTTAAGCCTGGGTCAGAACACATCTAAAGATCATTGCATTAGTAGTACATTCTAACAATAATAGTAATGTCAATATAAACGATGACCTGTTGTAACTCCGTCCACTCCCTAGACATCTGAAAAAGCTTAGTTTAACTGTTTTCAGTGAGGACTCAATAAAATGTCATGCCTAACATCTTGGAGGTTGTTCCACTTTTTGAAAAGACTAAGGGCCTCATTTTTGAGGTTTGGTCATAGGGCTGCGCTGCAAGGAATCTTGCTGCGCTGCCCTAGGTCGAAACAAAAAAGCAGGAGTGCCCCATATCTATGTGAAACGGTGCATTCCTGTCCTTTTCCCTGGCTCTGGCGCACAATGGGCTGCCATGGGCTAACGCAGGGTGCCTGCGTTGCAGGGGTGACAAATTTTGTGCCGGAATGGACAGCTTCCTGCACAAAATGAATCACAAGAAGCAATTTCCTTTTGTGCCGCAGAATGCCGCACAGATAGAAAAAGGAAGTATAAGAAGAAATAAAAACATTTGTCCTTGTAGCGCCTCCCTAACAGCACCCCTGGGGTGGCATTAGGTTATGACATATTCTCAGGTTTACGATTATTCGTAAATATAGGAATGTATCAGGTTCCATGGGTGTTGCGTGGGAACATCTACAGCAACAACGATGGAACTCCCCTTTCAAGCAGTTTTCTGCATGAAAGGAGCACATGTTTTTAAGGGCAAGAAAAAACAACTATAAAGTGGCTTTACCTGGCCTTATAAATATTCCATGGCACATTGCGCAACCGGAACATCAAAAAAGTGACATTCTGGCCGCACAAAGGTGCCAGTAGGGCCTCATAAATGTGGCCCTCAATACTTCCATGCCCCACTTTTTTTGAGAAAAGTAAGCTCTTGACCCAGTAAAATGAAATTCAACAGTTTGGTGAGATAAAAGTCTGAATTCTCCTGCCGTATATGTCTCATTTCTGAGAGCTAAACACAAGTCATAGCAGTCAATGTGATTTCGAAGGGTTACAGTCAATGAACGAGAAGACCGGATAGAAATGATGACTCAAGGAGAGGTTGAAATTAAAATAGCAGCACTTTTATGGACTACACCAGATTTATTAAATCAGGAAGTCAGATTTTAAACAGAAAATAAACCTTTGGCATCTTGGCTCGTATTACTAAAACAGAGAGTTTTAAAAAACCTTTTCTACCTCAAACCTGCAGAACAGTTTAGCTTAAGAAATTATTAGGGTGTGATCTCCTCACATCATGACTGGGCCGGACTGGTAATTGAAAGCAGCCCTGGCAAATTTTGGCAGACTGGCCCCCATGCGGCGCATAGCAAGTGAGCCTGACCACTACAAGGGGGCTTGGGAGAGTTCTCCCCCAAGACAATTTGGGAAACAATTGTGCATTTTACAACATATTTTTGGCTATGTATTCAATTGTATTCGTTTTTAAAGCATAGTAAATGGTGCCTTTACAGTGCACCGGGATAGAGCAAACTTTTTTGGGGCTCTTCAATGATTTCCTCACTATCATCCTCCAACAGTGCCTCTCATTGCGCCATAACCCCTCTCTCACATGCATTTCATTTGTTTTATAGCACCTCTTATACCAGTGTACGGTGTGGGAGCATTTTACATCGCACACACACAGAGACAATGAATCATACGTGTAAATCAGTGTATAGAAAATGGCACATAAGAGAAAGGGGACTACAAGGTGTAGTTTTCACTGAATCCATACTATTTTAAGAGTGTCTGGGTCTGGAAAAGCACAAATTCAGCATTCAGAACATAACACAGTGGTTAGTATTGACTCTACTAATAAGAATTTATTTCTACTCAAACAAACCCTTTTTAGCAAAATTAGGATAATGAAAGACTGGCACAAAAACATAACTTTCTAACGACTGTAAATTATGAACTGCATGGCAACAAAAATATCTCTGTGACAAAAGCGGTAGACCACTGACCTACGCACATAAAATACTGTTGTGTGATATGCATAGTACATGCTGTTTGCAGTAGGCATATTAACCCTCTGTCCTTTTTTAGATCTCCTAGAAATCTGTGAGTAATCTTCAACAATGATTTCAAGGCCCAGATCCATTGAGCTTCTAGTAACTGTATATGAATCTTAAGGGCACTCAGAAAATTCCTACCCCTTCCTTCTTGAAAAGTTTGTAAAATGGTAGTCTGAGCCACAATCATCTTCAGACTAAGCTATAGAAATGCCTTGTATTTAGGTCTACCTGCTTACCTGAGTCGCTGCTTACAGGTAGTCCAAAACACTGCAGCCTGTCTGCTTTTCAGCCTCAAAAAATGTACCCCCTACTTTATCTTTCCTCCTCAAAATGCACTGGATGCCTGTCTGCAAAAGAAAGTACTCACGCTTGTTCACCGGGCACTACACAATACCAGCCCCCACAATCTAAATAAAATAATTAAAAAGTAGCAGCCAAATAGAAGCCTTCAGTCTGGTAAGGCTCATTTGATATTAGCCCCTCACTTCAAAAAAGCTAGAAGCGATGGTGCCTCTTTTCTGATTCGTGGCCATAATATGGAATCTTCTTCCAGTGCAGCTCAAGAGTCTTAAAGCCGAATATGCCTTCCGCAAATCCTTAAAGACTTATCTTTTTAGCTTTCACCTTCTCCGCTTTCACCTTCTCCCACATGTTTTCATGTTGCAGTGTCAGGACACTCGTTTTTAATTTTTTTTATTTCAAACCATAGCAAAAATAAATAAGTGAATACATCAAATCCATGACATCTAATACCACATCACATATCCGAGTTGATAAGAGGAGAAAATTCACACTTAGGTTAAAACAGACAGATTGACTATATACAATTAAATACATGAGAAATAGAGAGAACATTTTTTAATAATAGCATCTCAATCTTTCAAATGGTCAATCATTGGGCCCCAAATATATATATACACCAAGTTTGCGCCTTCTTACCCTTCGACCAAATTTGGCAGATTTCAATATTTCCAACACCATAGCGCAAACCACAGACTGGGACACTTTGACAGAGAAACAACGTAACCGAATTAGAACCATTCTACATGGCCTTAAATTGACAGAATATCTACGGACAAACACTGCCCCAGAGGCCTCCTTGTCACTAATGCCCCAAGGATCTTCCTGGAAGATGCTACCTTCAGGAGAGACTGGGCCCAGATCGCCTGGCACTGCACCAGAGACTGGCTGGTGCTAATCATAAAAACAGCCAAACGCCTATCAGATGCGATGATCATCGATATTCAGGCTACAGAGAGCCACTTCAGAACTACCATCACATCATATAAGAAAAAAATAGACGATCAGAATAAAGAAATGGCCGAATACAAGGAGTACCTGACCCAAGCAAAAATAACAACATTTCAAAAAGACCTGAAGAAGTTTCCCTATGTAAAGACATACCTTTACACAGATGAAAACGATGTAGCCCCAAATAAATCTGACAAATCCAGCGAGGCATCAGGAGACAGTAGCTCAGTATCCAGTGACTCCAGCACAGGCTCATCCAAATCACGAGGAAGAGGACGCCAACAACATTGGCAAGAGCCCCCGCACGGACCACAACAAGGACCCAACTACAGACCAACGCCCTACGCACCCCCACATAACCCGTACTTTGGATGGCCCCACATGTACCAATTTGGCCCACCACCATTCTTCCAGAACAACCCAAGGCCACCTTTTTTATTACAGGGCCGCATATCACGTGGCAGAAGAAGAGGCAATCAACAGGTACATTGGGTAGAAGAGGTGAACCCAGTGAGTGCGAACACCCGGAACAAAACACAGGAACAACAACCTGGCCAGAGCAGTTACCAGAAACCATGAACAAAGAACTACAATCAACCCTGGTGTTCAACCTATCCAGTACCCCACTGTCACCCAAAGAAGAAACAGTATTAAACAAGGGCCTATTGTTCGTCCCAACCACAAGACTAGACAAATTCAAGCTGCATGTAAAGCTTGCTGACTTCTTCAGGAAGCTTAAATTGAAGGCCTTCATCGAAAAACCTAGGACCAGTGATGAACTCACCATTGACAATCCCAATGAGACTGGTTTGAAACTAAAATCTTCCTTGATGCCTCCACCGAGCAGTATCCCGGCAGAAATCACCACATTCGAACAAGCTGTCTACCATGACATAGAAGAACTTGTGACCACCAGCACATACAATAACCTCTCCAAAGAAGAGAGGGATATTATCAGAAGTCTACAGTCCCTCATCATCAAACCAGCTGACAAGGGAGGTGGTATTGTACTACAAAACAAAACAGATTATGACAAGGAATGCCGCAGACTGCTGAGTGACGACCGGAATTACAAACGCCTCGGAAACGACCCCACCATGACACTACAGCCCACCATAAAAACTCTGGTGGATGGCGTCAACGAAACAGGACATGTATCAAAACAAGAATCTGATTTCCTATGCACCAAGAAAGCCAAGTTACCATACTTTTACACTGTTCCCAAAGTCCATAAAGGAATAACACCCCCACCTGGGCGCCCGATACTGTCTGGGATCAACTCTCTCCTGGAACCATTGTCCAGATACTGTGACTACTTCCTAAACCCCTTGGTGCAACAAACACCGACCTACATAAAAGACACTAAACATCTGCTCAACATCATCAAGAACCTAAACTTTGACAAGACAACTCAAATAATGGTGGGCTTGGACATAGAAAGTCTCTACACGAACCTACCACAGGACGCCACGCTACAAGTGCTTCATGACATACTCATGCACACGCCCTGGGAATACCACACCCCGAGGGATTTCATTCTCAAATGCGCCACACTTGCCCACAAAGAAAATTACTTCGAGTATGAGGGCGTATTATATCTACAAACTAATGGCACGTCCATGGGGAGCATTTTTGCCCCCAGTGTAGCGGGGCTCTATGGCCATCATTTTGAACAACTACATGTATCATCCCCCACCAACTCACACCTAAAGCAAATCAAAATGTGGCGACATTACATCGACAACATCTTCATGATCTGGGAGGGCACATCAGAAACACTGACGTCATTCTTGGCATGGCTCAATGAAAGAGACCCCTACCTCCGGTTCACATGCAGAGTAAGCAGAACAACCCTCAACATAACAGCTGAGGCAGGAACACTGGTAACCAACACTCACTATAAACCAACAGCCAGAAACTCACTCTTACATTTTAACAGTTTTCACCCGAGAGCCCTATTCCTCCAATTTCGCAGGAATTGCAGCCAACTCAATGATTTCAAACAACAAGCAACTGCGCTTGCTTCCAAGCTACAGGAACATGGCTACCCAAGCAAAATCGTTGAGAAAACTAAAAAAGGAGCACGCAACCAGAACAGGGAGGCTCTACTTGAAACCATCACTAAAGACCCCCTCAATCAACCCATGACATGCGTCACCACATACAATGTGGCCTCCAATAAGGTATCCAGCATCATCCGGGCACACTGGCGCATCATAAATTCAGGCACGAGAGAATGGGAAGAACCACTCTTTGCTTACAAACCTGCAAGCAACCTGAAGGACCAGCTAGTGTCTACGCGGCCCAAATCAACACACAAACCAGCTACTAACACCATCCTGAACACATGGGACCTCCTAAAAGTGACGGGACACTATCCATGCAATGATTGCAGTGTGTGCCATCTTAACAACCAATCAAAAACACTGGATTTGGAACCTGGAAAAGCCTGAAAACAGCTACAACACACCAATTGCAACTCCACCAACGTTGTTTACCTCATTACCTGCCCATGCGGCCTACGCTATGTGGGTATGACGACACGCAAGGTCGGGACCCGTATTGTTGAGCACCGGAGCACCATAAGATGCAAAAAGAACATCAGTCGCCTCACCGACCACTACCTACAACTTGGTCACACCCCCAACGACATGACTTGGACTGTAATCGAACAATTTGATTACAACTCACAGGACAATGAGAAAACCTTATTAGCCAAAGAGCAACGATGGATCTACCGTCTGTCCACTCACCAACATGGACTCAATGACTCTATCCCGTGGTTCAACCTGAGGGTATGAACATCCCAGGGCATCAGGACATTGACCGCTCAAGTAGTCCCATGACAACCCCTGACATCCAAGGAACCAGGACCCCTTGCTCAAATCTTATTTGCTGTGCATTTGCATATCTCTGTCATACCTACTAAATGAAAGGTATCGTCCAAAGTTTATATGCACGCCCCAGCCCATGAGGCCGGGGACGCTCATTCTCAAATTTATGCTGTAATGGTAATTTCTTCTTTTTTTCAGGACATTGATCACTCTATCAGTCCCATGACAACTCCTGACACCCAAGGGGCCAGGACCCCTTACTCAAATTTTATTTGCCCTGCCTTTGCACATCTCTGTCATACCTACTAAATGAAGGTTATTGCCCAAAGTTTATATGCACGCCCCAGCCCATGAGACCTGCGACACCCATTCTTGAAGTTGCGCTCTAATGGTAATTTCTTCATCTTTCTTTTCTCTGTTTCCTTTCTCCCTTTGTCACTTTGAGCTGCCCATCGGCATCAATCTCATAGCCAGCTCACCATGACAACGGGCGCATACACGCCTCGTTGCCATCATACGTGGTCTCTCCGCTACTCACTGCACTGTAGAGAACCTAGACATCGGACACGCATAGTTTGTTTTCCATGTCTTTTTTCAACAGATGCTACTCGAAGCAGGAAAGCGATGCAATACACCTTAACACGCCGCATTGGGTATTTAAACGCCGACAGCACTAAGGCTCTTTTCCTATGGGGAGCCGCTGCAGTCCAACAGGTTTCACACCACTAAACTTGCCACTGCAGCTACCGGGTGAGACTTTCTCCCTACAGGTTTTTAAACGGCCCACGCGCCACTACTTCTTTTCTTACAGGGTCTGAACCTCTGCCGGAAATCTCTATAGGGCCATTTGCTGCAAATCGCAAGCGTAAGGATACTTTCCAATGTGTCCACCTTTTTATATGTGTGTGTGCTCCATCAACATAGTCCACCACACGTATCAGCGCATATATCGGTAATTCACCAAACCGTACCAGCATTACGGTTTCACATTGATCGCATAATTCCCACCAAATATGCACTTCTTTACTGGCAAATATGTGCTCTTGTGACTATGATTGTACCCAAATCATGCTAAGACTCTGCACTGTATGTTTTGTTTGTTCTGTATGTTGTTTGTACAGTAATGCTTGGAGAGTGAATCCCCCTCTCACACGTACGACACCTTAGCGCGTGCAACACATTTTAGAACACACACTCACTGTAAGTGTAGATTCCACTTTCACATAATTTACGGTCCTGAGGAAAGCCAGTTTAATGAAAGGCATGGCTGAAACATGTAGACCACTCACCGGATGCAGGAGTTCCTAATCATCACTCCACCTACATCCATTGCCTTGCTTTTACTGCTACCAGAGGCCCAGATATTAAAGACAACCCCCGTGGGTACTGGGACCACTGGATAGCTTTTAACCCTTTCACGTTTCACTCCACTATCACTGCACACTCAGTAAAATACCTGCTCTGCTGTAACACAGGTATTGAAGCACATCCGGGACACATTCGGTGTCACTGGGTGGGCCCGATGATGAAGCATTCCACCAACTAGGTTGGTGGGTGAGGGCTTCATAAGGAAACACAACAAGTTCCTCTCCTCATACAGTCCTGAGTCCTGTACCACATGTTAAAAGGCCAGTCCTCTCTTGATCACATATATACTCCAAATTGCACATACTATAAAATCTGGCCCTCCACATCTGGAGGATGGGGCTTCCTGCTGCAGCCACATGGACGATATACACAGCCGAGCCACTGCCATGGCTATAAAAACTAAAGATCGGAATTCATAAGCAGGTAGCTCTTGTTGCAGGTCTTCCTCAATTCCTAAGAGAATCACAGAGGTTGAAATCTTTATCCCGGCCCGTGTTATTTCTGACAGAAATCTTTCAATATGTCTGACAAAATGTGTCAATTTTTCACATGCATAAAAAATATGTACAATATCAGCCATATCTGTTCCACAACGAAAGCATTTCCCATTGTTTACTCTGCCACACTTCAGCATCTTTGCATGGGTATGATACAAATTAAACAATGGCTTAAAGTGCTATGCTTTTAAATTGGCCGAGATCAAGGTTTTCCCCACTATATCTATCGATTGCTCCACAGACAGACCCTGCTCCCCCAGACAATTTTCCCATTTGAGGTTGTGTATATCAAGATCATCCCTCCTTGTCTCCAATAACAGATTGTACAATACCCCAATCTTAACACAGCACCTGATAGCTTCTTCTCATTTATGTGGTTCTATCATGATTTGCCGTTTGCCCCAAAAATCATGAATGAGTAGGAACCTAAAGAATTTATTTTTAGGCAGGTGATATTTATCAGCCAATATTGAAAAGGTGGAGCACAGACCCTCTTCAACATAAAAATACCCAATTTGAGTAATGCCTTTACGCCTCCAGTTAGTGACCGTCTGATCCCAGAAGAATGCAGGCAGTATGGTTTTTGCAGATGTGGGCGTATAGTACAACAGCCCTTCAATCTGGAAGTTATAGCGCATTACCTTCCACATCTTAAAGGCAGTAACCATGATTTTAAAACAAGTTGTAATAGCTGTCTTCCACCATTTTAAACAAACAGTTCTCAACCTCTGCACTCAAAACCATCTGGTATATAGATGTGGCCTCAGCAGTGTTACTAGCCTCTTCTCCTGTTAGGAGTATCTGCATGTTTTGTAATATGTAAGCATAATAATAAAATGTAAAGTCTAGGACTAACCACCCACCTTTCTCCCTAGGAAGAGTCATAAAACGCATCGCTCTACGCAGTGACCCAGGCCAGGACCCATAACAATTGAGCACACATTGATTGCAGTTGTTGTAGCTGATCTCGGGAGAGTTCTAGTGGTACTGACCTAAAATAATATAGAACCTTGGGCAATATATTCATTTTCAGAATATTACATCTTCCAAACAGTGAGAGATGTAAACATTCCCACCTCTCCAAAAGTAGCCTCACATTAGCCAGAATGGCCCCCCAATTAACCTCAACCAATTCCCTTAGACAGACACTAATCCTGATTCCTAGATATGCTGCCTCTCTAACTATTCTGGGGTCACTGTCAGTGATTTGATTCGTGCAAATATTCTGAGTATTGGCAACGCTCCGTTTATAACCTGAGAAAGAACCAAACATGTGCGAGTTGTTTGATTTCTGGCATAGCAGCCACAGGGTCAGGTGTTATGAGCACTATGTTGTCAGAATATGCAAGAACACAGAAGTGCTCTTGCCCAGCAATGACAGGTTTAATCCTAGAACTTCTTTCCAACATATTTAGGAAAGGATTAATATATAAGGCAAACAGAAATGGAGAGCAGGGACATCCCTGTCTCGTCCCTCAAGAGATACGCACTGGTTCTGATTCTAGCCCCATCATACATATTCTGGCCTTGGCAGATCATATTGGACCTGAATAGCTTCAATAAAACCAGGGCCAAACCCCATCTGCTGTAAAACCCCCCAAGCCACCCGATCGAAGACCTTTTTGGCATCTAAATGAATCAGCCCAAACTCACTGCCATGAACCTTTGCCATGTCCAGCAGAGTCACAACCCTATTAATATAATTAACGGTGTCCGTGTTAGGTATAAATCCATGTTGTCTTTTAGAGACTAATAGGGAGATAACTTTGGCCAACCCGGTTGCTAAAACGTTAGCGTATATTTTCCCATAACAATTGAGTAGGGATATTGGTCGATAAGACCCCGGGAGATCTGCTGGTTTATCTTTCTTTTTAAATACAACAATATTTGCCTGATCCCAGGATACCGGCACCGACCCACATTGTGCTGCTCGAAAAACTGCCAGCATATCCACGTTTAGCTCCTGAAAGAAGGTCTTGTAGACCTCCAAAGGTAACCTATCGGGTCCAGCCGCCTCACCACTAGCCAAAGTATTTATGACCTCTTCCAGTTCCTCCATATTGATAAGTCTATCTAGAATCACTGCCTCCTCCTGCCGCAACCGCAGATTTGCAGCCATATCTCACTAGGCTGTCCCCCAATCTTTTCTTTTCTATATAGCTCTTCATAGAAGATGTGAAAGATTTTTAAGCTCTCCTGGGGATTGTGTACCAAGTTACCCTGTGTGTTTTTCATACCATCGAGTCTTTGCGAAGCCTCTTTTGAGCAGAGGAGCAGAGTCTTTGCGCTGGACAGCGCCTCGTGGCCTGCCATATTCATAGCAGTTCTCCTTATAATGCTGGTATTTGAGAGCATTATCCTTGATCCAATGTGAATTAATGTTGGCTTTACCTCGAGCAACATTGGTTTGTAATTCCGTAATGTCTCTATCTGCCAGTATCCCTGGACTGGATTTTCTTCAGCTGTTTTAAGTTTCATGTATAGTACCTAAACCACTAATTTTGCTTGCCTCTCTTAATACAATCCGTAGCTCAAGACTTACCCCCAAAGCCAGCTTTTTAGGGCGTCCCATACATACCAACATGAGGTAGAGTTGTGATTATTCTCCCAAAAGTCCTTAATCCAATCATTCATATGATCAATGAACATAGTCTCCAACAAGTGCTTTCTGTTAAATGTAAATACTCTTGGAGCCATATAGCTGTCCAGAGTGACAATATCCATCACTACTGGACCATGATCGTAGGTGAATTTAATTTAATTGGGATTTTATAAAGCGCAAACAACCCAGAGGCCTCGTAGCGCTGTGTATAGTCAGACTGTTAAGATAAGTGAGTTAAAAGAACATACAGTTAAAAATGAGGAAAATTAAGCAAATAAGTGGGTTTTTAGTTCCTTCCGAAATTTTGAAAGGTTAGGTTCGCTGCGAAGGGAAATGGGCAAAGAGTTCCATGACTTTGCGAAAGACTTGTATCTTGGCTCCTGCTAATAATACTGGTGACATAAAAAGTAGTCTAGTCTAACTATTTTTTTTATGTGGATGGGAGTAGAACGTATATATGGGTCTGAGACCTGCAGCATTGCCCATACATCGACCAGACCATGATCAGTCAATAAGTGATGTAGTGCCTTAAACACCTTAGGCTTCCTGCCCTTGTAATATTTTGTGCCCGGCTGTAAATCCCTACCACCCAGATGTATATTAAAATCCCCATACACAATAAGTGGTGTGAGCCATGATGCCAGTTCCACATTTAACCACTCCAGAACTGAGACTTCATCAAAATTAGAGCCATACACTGTACATAACGTAAACTTAGCCTCCCGTAATGCATTCCAAAATAGCCCAGTGACCTTGTTTGTCCACCAACACTCAACTTGATTGCTGGATTTCTCCTTTAGCCAACAATGCAACTCCCCTGAGTCATTGTGGACTGTTGTGAGCATGCCAATACCACATACCCTAATTCTTTTAGACTTTTCCACTTACCCCAGGGCATGTGTGTTTCCTGCAAGCGCACTAGGTCAGGATGGATCACCCGCAGCTCTGCAGCTAATCTTTGACTTTTGTTATTATTATTTAGCCTGAAGAAATTCAAAGAACAGATACGTAATCTTGATGTAACCATCCTATCCCCCATTAGGTGTGGTTACTTTGCCTCATTCATTACTCCTGTTCGGCCACATAGGTCTTTGCTCTTTCATCCTTGTCACATTTACCATGTTGTGGATTGCTTTTTCTTTTTTTTACCCCCTGTCACCCACCCCACAACCCCCCACTCCCTCTCCACCCTACCCAACCCAACAACCCCCTCCCAACAAACCACCCAATCCCTCAAACCTCCCCCCCCACCCAAGTAGTGCGGCTTTAGGACCAATGGTCCCTGAGATGACAAGCACCCGCCACCCGGTTACTCCCCCCGTCTGCACTCCACCCCGTATTATCACATCAAACAACCCCGCCTACATGATGTAAACAACCTAGCCCAATACCAATGGTGTTTATAGAGAAAAGAGAGACACAGGATCATACAGAACAACAAAATAGAGAACCCCAAAAATAAATAAAACAAGCATTTACAATGCAACGGTCTCGGCATTGTTAAAGTCAGAGCTATTGGCATTGCTCATGACAATGCCGTTTCTTTAAATGTTTTAAAAACAAAAACATAAACAAAAATAATGTTATGAGCAATGCCAATAGCTCTAACTTTAACAATGCCGAGACCATTGCATTGTAAATGCTTGTTACACTGTGCCTTGAAACGGCTTCCTTTCCTTGTACACGTCATGCTTTCACAGCCTCTCCCTGGTGCACACCGTCACACGGCCTTCTGGAAGCATGCACACCGTCACACCGCCACACGGCCTCCCAGAAGCATGCACACCGTCACATGGCCTCCCGGGAGCATGCACGCCGTCACACGGCCTCCCGGGAGCATGCTCACTTTACATAGATGGTCGCTTCCAGGGGCAGACTTTGATGGGAATCAAACAGGCCTGTGCATCAAAGATGTGATCGGTGCAGATAGCATTGTTTCACTGATCTGTAAATTAATAATGGTGCAGTACCATGTCCCTACTATTATTATAGTGTTTTCGTGAGCACGCTTCCACAGAACGCTCAGCCCTTGTTGGCGCTTTTCGCTTGCAGCGCTTTGCTCTGGGCTTTGTGTGGTTTGAGGCTGCCTGTGATGGTGGCCAGCCCCGTGTGCCCCCCACCCCTCGTGCGCACCAGGGCGGCTGCGGGCCACGGGGAGGCGAGTGTCTGAGTCTGGGAGGAGACTAGCGCGCCCTCTCCGCCAGGGGGTTCGCTGCAGGGACCCCCCCAGTGCCCCCGAGCACAGGGTGTGCTCTGTGGTGGGGTGGATTGAGGCTGCCTGTGGTGGTGGCAACCGGCACTGCGGTGTCTCACACCTCGCAGGGTCTACTCTGCGAGTCTGCGCTCTGTCTGACACGGGATGACCCCACTCCGAGGGACCCAATGTGCGTCGATCGCACAGTGCGCTCTGTGGCGAGACGGTGACCAGGGCGCTGGCTCGTCTATGACCTGTGTTTATGCAGCTGCCGCATCGGTCTGTGGGAGACCTTAACTCACGAGCCCCACCAGCCAGGAAATTAATGCAATAAACACTTTAGTACTGGCCACACCGCTCTTTTGTGGAGGGGGTTAGGTAAAGCGGAACAAGAAATGTGAGCGAGGGGGAGGAGCCTAGCGCGCAACCAAGATGGCCGCGTAGGTGCGAGGCTCCCGAGGACCTCTGCGACCTCCTATGAATATCCTGAACATATCCTGTCCCAGATGAGGGGACTGTGTTGGTGAGCCCGAGCTGAGGTGGCGCCCGTTTTCCGCTTCCAAATCGGACCTCGGACACCGACTCTAGCACCGATTGAGGTTTGCGGCCTTCTCCTAGCCGAACCCCGGATTTGCGTTGTGGGGCGATCCAGTGACGAAGTGAATAACAGCGGCGGGCAGGGCTTGGTGGCTCGCGCGACCCGCACTTTCACTTTCGCTTTCGCACCCTCCTTGCTGTATATGCGAGGTTGGGTGTGGCTTTGTGTGTTGGTGTGGCCTCGCTGGGGGGCCCTGCATGCCCGTCGGCTGTGATCCGCCCCGCAGATCTGGGGTGGCACCCCCCCGGAGCCCGTGGACTGGCTTGCCCGCCCTTTACGACGTGGCTGGTGCGATCGGGAGACTGGGACCATGGCCACGAAACAAGATGGCGATCGGGCAAAGGTAAAATCGACCCGGCGTGGCGCAGCCCATCAGTCCAACAGCATGGATCGCTATACCCTCCAGAAGGGATCTCCTGAGGTGCCACGCAGGTCCCCTGAGGGCCCTACTGATGCCCCCGATCTGCCCACGGATCTGACTCTGCGGGATGTCATGGGCGCCATCGCCGAGATGAAGGCCTCTGTGGGCCAACGTTTTGACACACTGGCGCAGAAGATCGACTCGGTCCTCGTAGATGTTGGCCTTATAAGGGCCGATCTCTCCAAGACCAACGACCGAGTCGATTCTTTGGCCCACACCGCATCGGGCCTTACGACAGATGTGGCGGCCCTGCAAACGGAGGTGCGCCGGCTCGCTCGGGCGAGTGCGCTGATGGATCGTCGCCTGGAGGACTCCGAGAGTCGGGCCCGGAGGAACAACATCCGTATCATCGGGGTGCCTGAGGGACGTGAGGAAGCGGCGGCGGACCTTTTCGTGGAAGACCTGATTGTTACCCATCTCCAGCCACGGGGGCTGAGTAAATTCTTTGCTGTGGAGAGGGCCCACAGGGTTCCCGGGGGAAGGCCTAAGGTCGGAGCCGCTCCGAGACCTCTCATCGCCCGGATTTTTAATTTTCGGGACAGAGACGCTATCCTCCAATCCTCCAGACTACAGGGACCGATTAGACTTGACAATATGGACATTAATTTCTATCCTGATTTCACCCCTGCGGTCCAGAAGCAGAGACTGAGCTTCCTTGGTGTCAAGCGCCGTCTTCGGGACCTAAATCTCAAATACGCCATGCTTTTCCCAGCTAAGCTGCGAGTGGAGGTGGAAGGTCGCACACACTTTTTTGATCGCCCCGAAGCGGCCGGGGACTGGCTGGATACTCTGCCTGGAGATCGTGATCGGG
The DNA here is from genome assembly GCF_964204655.1 of Triturus cristatus. Taxonomy (NCBI): domain Eukaryota; kingdom Metazoa; phylum Chordata; class Amphibia; order Caudata; family Salamandridae; genus Triturus; species Triturus cristatus. Next base: position 520,623,508 of record NC_140588.1, read on the forward strand.
GTGGCGGGGGGGGAGCGGCCGGGGGAGAGGGCTCGCCGGATCAAGACTGAGGGACTAATATTAGGCCCCGCTCGGGACAAAAATGATGCCACTTTTGACTATACGTCAGATTGCTTAAGTTCCCCTCCTATGGAGGTTGTGTGGGGTCTCTCGGGGGTTCTCCCTCCTCCTCTGGGGGTCTAGTTAGTTTAACTATCTATGGGGCGACAGGCACACTGCACGTTGGGGGGGCTGTCTGGGCTCATGCAGGGGTGCAGGGAGGGGGGAGTTTTGTTGGGGTGGGTGGGCAGGGATGGGGTGTTGTGCGTTATTAAAACAAGGCAACCCTTTTTTTGTGTTGGTTCTACTGTGCTCTCGGGGGGACGAAGGATGGTTTCTGTGTATGATGGGGGGTAGGGAATTAACTTTGTTGTCTTGGAACGTCAATGGACTGGGGGACAGGATCAAACGAGGTGTGGTCCTACAGTATCTGAAGCGACTCTCGCCTGATGTGGTCTTCCTGCAGGAGACACACCTTATTGGCAATTCCTTCTGCGCCATGAATCGGCGTGGCTACCGCCTCGTGGCCCACTCGGGCTTCACGTCAGGTTCGAGGGGTGTGGGTATCATGGTAAAGAACTCGCTCCCGTTAGAAATTGATGAGGTGCTCCACGATGACAGGGGACGTTACACTGTCTTGGTGGGGAGAATGGAGGGCAAAGTGGTTGTCTTTGTGTCAGTGTACGTCCCACCGGGGTTGCAGTCGACCACCTTTGCAGATCTGGGGCGCCTCCTCCTTGGCTTTCCGGGGGGGCTTCTGGTGGTGGGGGGGGATTTCAACGCGGTGGTTTCTGGGACTGTGGATCGTCACCCCCCTAGGGACCTCCCCCGGGCACAGGCGTGGCTATCCGGCCTCCTGGATACACTGGGATTGGTGGACTGCTGGCGCTTAAAACATCCCACGCAGCTGCAATACACTTTCCACTCGGGGGCCCATGGTAGTCTCTCACGGCTTGATTATGTCCTTGTCCCTGCGGCCCATGTCGGGAGGGTGGGGGAGGTACGCCATTTGGCACGGGGTATCTCGGACCACTCCCCGCTATTGTTGCATTTTGATGTCTTTCCGAGGGCTGAGAGCAGGGTGGTCCCAATCAATCCCTGGTACCTGCGCGACCCCACCATTTGCGCTGACTTGATTAAATCCCTCCAGCGCTATTTCGAGGAGAATGTGGGGTCAGTGCCTTCAGCTATCTCCCTGTGGGAGGCCTTCAAAACAGTACTTAGAGGGGAGACCCTATCCCTTATTTCTCACGCCCGGAGGCGCGAGCGGGAGGAGGTGACCCGGGTGGAGGCTGAAATAACTGAGCTGGAGGGTAATCTAGCGGATGGGGTGGCGGATGCTGCACTGCATGTCCTCCAGCTCAAGCAGGCGGCTTATAGGGCCCTAGTTACGGAGGCGGCCAGGGGCCTTAGTAGAGAGCTGCAGGGGCGACTGTATGATGTGGGTGATAAGGCTGGTAAACTAATAGCGTGGTTGGATAAAAAGGAGAGAGCGAATCGTGTGGTCCCGCTGATTGAGAAAACGAATGGTGTGTGTCTAAATGAGCCAGAAGAAATTGTCTCCTGTTTCGCGGAGTATTTCCGCGAGGTGTATTCCCCGGTCTCTTCTTGCTCGGAAGAGGATTCCCGTGCCCTGCTCAGGGATATCGCGCTGCCTTCCCTGTCCGGGGAGGACAGGGTGTCGCTGGACGCTGCTCCCACCTCCGACGAAATCGCCCTCGCCATACGTTCGGTCGCTTCTGGCAAGGCCATGGGCCCGAACGGTATCCCTATCGAGTTGTATAAGCTGCGACCAGATACATTGGCGCCTCACCTCCGCGCAATGTTCCTCGCGGCCCACTCGCTGGGCTCCCTCCCGCTTGACCAGCGTCTGGCTACAATCGTGGTGATCCACAATGAGGGGAGACCTCGGGATCGGGTTACTTCTTATCGGCCTATCTCACTACTGAATGCGGAGCCCAAAATTCTCGCCAAGGTACTCGCCAATCGGCTGGTCGGTGTGGTGGGAGATCTGGTTCATCAGGACCAGTCTGGCTTTATTCCCCATCGCAACACAGCCCTTAACCTGCGGCGCTTGCATGGGGTGCTCGCGCGCGTCCCATTTATACGGGAACCGGCCATTTTGGCATCCTTAGACGCCACCATGGCGTTTGACATGCTTGAGTGGCCATACATCTGGGCGATGCTTGCGAAGTTCGGATTTGGCCCAGGATTCATCAGTTGGGTCAAATTGTTGTATGCGGGCCCATTGGCGCAGGTGGTCGTGAACGGAAGAGTATCGGCCCCGTTTGAGCTGGGCCGGGGCACGCGACAGGGCTGCCCCTTGTCGCCGCTTCTTTTTGCACTTGCCTTGGAGCCCCTGGCGGAGTGGCTGCGGTGGGAGCCTTCCATCCGTGGTCTCCGTTGGACCCCCGAGTATGAGGACCGCATATCCCTATACGCTGATGACATCCTTCTGTACCTAGCCTCCCCACGTAAATCACTTATAGTGCTAGTTGATGTTTTACACTCGTTTGGTCGTAACTCCGGTCTCGTCATCAACTGGGCTAAATCGTGTGTATATGTTCTCTCTGGGGAGGCTCCTATTCTCCCGCGGGGCTGTCCGATCCAGGTCGCCCCGCAGGGATTTCGGTACCTGGGTGTCTTCATTACTCTGGACCCGGAGGCCCGGTATGAACGGAATCTGCTTCCCCCCTCCAGCGTCTGCGGGTAGATGTCGCACGCTGGCGGCGCCTGCCGCTTTTGCCGCTCGGCCGGGCGGCATTGTTCAAGATGATGTCACTGCCGCGTTTTCTGTACGCTTTGCAGAACACTATGGACTTGGTCCCGGCGCGCTACTTCCGTGAGGTGGAGAGTCTGCAACGCCGCCTGTTCTGGGACGGGAGGCCGCGCATTGCTCTGGCTAAGCTGACGCTCCCATGGTTTGACGGGGGGATTGCCCTCCCGGATATTAAACGGTACTATTGGGCCTCCCAGCTCGCTGCCATTAACCATGGCCTCTACGGGCCCGCCTTAAACCCGGCATTTGAAATGGACAAGATGCTCCTGCCAGGTGGCGACTACAATCGAGCGCTCTACTCTAGCGCGCCCGACGCTCGTCTGACGGGCCCCACGCGTGTCATGGTGCAAGTCTGGCACGCGGCCAATGCGGCTATGGGGTGGAAGGACCGTTTGACCCGGGCATCACCACTATACGCGTCTGAGCGGTTAGGTTCCCTGTGGACCTCTAAGGGCTTCGAGAAGTGGGACATAATAGGTATCAGTAAAGTGGGGGATCTTTGGACGAGGGGAGGATTTAAAACGTTCGATATGTTGCAGACGGAATTTCAGTTGCAGGGCAGTGAATACTATCGGTATTTGCAGGTCCGTCATGCGCTGGGCTCCGTCTTCTCGGACGTTGCCTCCATCCCGGAATATTCCCCCCTGGAGGATAGAATGCTGGATGGGCACGTCCCGGACAGTACGATCTCACTTATATACAAAAAGCTCATAAACGACCGCTCGGGCCTGTTGACTGCCCTTCGTGCGGCCTGGGTTGCCGACGGGCTGGAGTTGGACGACGAGGACTGGACCTCCGCGGTGGCCTCCCCGAAGGAGGTGGCCATACCGGCTCGTCTTCGCTTCGTCCAGCTCAAGATACTCCACCGGGTCTACATGACGGGGCCAAAGCTTCTGCGTATGGGCTATGCTGGAGATGGGTTGTGTAAGCGTGGGTGTGGTGCTTTGGGGACCTTTATGCATATTTTGTGGGAGTGCCCGGAGGTAGAGGGGTTCTGGCGTGGTGTACATGAGGTGCTGCGACTGGTTACGCATGTGGCGCTGTTGCCTGAAGCGAGGAGATGCCTGTTGAATGTGTGGGAACCGACTGATTACTCGGCGCCGCAGACGTGGTGGGTGACTCTGGGATATATGATAGCCAAGCGTGATATTGCTCAACTGTGGGGATCCCAGAGGCCCCCGACGGTCTCGGCCTGGAAAGAACACATGGACTGGTGCATGTTTCGCGAAAAGGTGGTGTATGTGGCGAGGGGTAAGCCTGGGACATGGGTGAAAGTATGGGGCCCCTGGAACGCCTACCGAGGGGGTATCTGCGCACCACCGCTGCTGCCTGATGCCTCGCCAGCCCCATCCCCTTAGCCGACTCATTCCCCCGCTACCGGGCACTGGGTTCCCCCAGTCCTCGCTCTGTTCTCTTCCCCCTCCTCACACTTCTGTGTATAGTTGGGATCCCCCATCTTGGGGAGCACGTGCTGCTATTTTTGATTGTGGGTTGCCTTGTGGGTGTGGTGTTAATTTTTGTTGTTCTTAATTTAAAATGAAACCGCATAATGGGGCCTGGATGATGTGGCTTTGACATTGTTACCTACTGAGAAATGCTTCTCCTGTAATACCACGTGTTCCATAAATGTATGTCGTATGTTCCTACCATTGCTAGCGGCCGGCCGGAAGGTTGTGGGCCCATACTTGTATACTTTTAAAACCTGTAATAAACGGTTTCAAAAAAAAAAAAAAAAAAAAAAGAAATGTGAGCGATTTCAAACCCAAATAATAAGAAAGAGCAATAGGTTAACAAAGAAAGAAGAGGGGTGGGGGGTTGGGGGAGAAGGAGCCGAGCGATAGAGGAAAGAAGGCAGGAACGGGGGCGCAAGGGGGTGCGGAAGGTCAAACCAAACAGAAATAGACACCACTGCCTTTCTCCGAGGCAGAGCAGAAATGCCTCGGAGAAACGCAGCGTCGTTTTCGGATTCGGGGGCGTGTCTTGCTGTTATCTCCTCCAGAGACTTTCTGCAAAAAACACGCCCCCCGATCCGAAAAGGACGGGGCCTGATCGGAGTGACGGGACCTCTTCTCCAGTGGCTGGCCAGCATTGAAGAGGCCAGCCAATGGAGAACAGGGGAGAAGAGGGGCTGGTTCAAGCTCCTCTTCTCCAAAACATTAAATCTTTCGACTTCCGGTTCTGCCTTCGGCAGACCGGATGGTCCCGAGACCTAAAAAGGATGAAAACCCCAGAACCAACAAAACACCTGATAGTTAGAGCAGATATGTATAGTTAGTCACATTCTACAATATCAGCCGCCTGCCCTTGCCTCAGATAGTTTACTAATACTCCTTCGCTTGTACCTTGTAGGCAAAAAAGCGAGTATGCTCCTCATATATTATCTTTAGCTTAGCTGGATTAAGAAGAAAGGCTTGAGCACCTTTGCCCTGAAACGGTGCAATGAGCTGACGTAAGTGCCAACGTCTCGCCACCATTTGATGGCAAAAGTCTGGCCTGACAAAACAACTCTGCCCCTTTACCTGTCATCTTTCTATCAGGGTGTGCAAGATCAGATACAGCTTCATGGGCCAGAAAGGTATTGAATGATATTAATATTGCCCGTGGTCTAGGAGCTGCCTATCCTGGTTTTACTTGAAGAGAAAACGGGAATCGATGCGCCCTTTGGATCTCTCGCTGCCAGTCCCACTGCGTTAGTTGAGAAAAAGCTTCGGAAAATAGTTCAATGATATATTTGCAAGGATCCTGGCCTACTGAGCCCGCTGGAATTTGCAAAACTCTCAAATTATTTTTCCGAAGCCGGTTTTCCAAATTGGTCAGCTTCCATTGTGTATCATCCTTCAATGACAGCATGGCGTCCGTTGCCGTGCTCTGAGCTGCCAGCTCATCCTTAAGGCACGAAATCTGAGCTTCCGCTTCATTGAACCTCTCGGTAAATTCAGAATATGATTTTGATATACGTCGGACAGAGTTCTGCAGTTTGCGACAAGCAATTTGTGTCCGTTGGCTCTCGGTGCTTGTCTTTTCCCTGTGTGTCATTATAGTTTGGTAATCAGGGCTAATGAGATCTCATCAGATCTGTGTGCTATATTCTCTTTATTAGGCTCTGGGATGCACCTGCTGCCAGCTCCTAACTCTGCCGAGAAAGAATAGTCCCATTGCAGAGCATCGTTACCGGCCGCCTGCATAGCCCCTTCTCTCAAGTCCTGTTTCTTACGGACTGTACGAGGGCTGGCTTCCGGGGCATCCATATCTGTGTCATCGGGGTGTTTACTATTTAGGTCACTGTATCCACTGTCATGCAAGCATCTCCTTGCCAGAAATGTCAGGTTTGACTCTATCTCGTCATCAGAAGAGTCAGAGTGATCAGATAGGGAATACAAATTATCCCTAGAATCTATTTCCTTCGTTGTGGCCTGGATATCACCCTTACTCCTTGCACCTAAGATCCCTGGATTTGAGAGGGCCACTATCTCAGATCCAGCATTAATTTTAGCAGAGCTGGAGCTGGTTATGTCCAGTGGCACAATACCATGGTTTTTATCCCCTTCCGTTCCTTTCACCACAGATCCTTGTACCGCAGAAATATCTAGAGATTTACCTCTCTCTGCCATCTGTTGAATACCTTCACTCTTAGGAGCGTGTAATAAAACGTTCTGCACTTTTTCTTTTCTTTTCCAGAAGAAAACAATATGGGGAATAATGTGCTTAACAAGGCTTTTTTTGGTGCACACTCACGTCTCTCCCCCGAGGCGTCTCCAATGTTGCCATTCTTGCCTGCTTTAGACAATGTAGCCATACTTGCAGGGTTCTTGACAAGCTCGGGCTCCAGTCGTGTCAGTAAGAAGAAGAGACCTCCGTCTCCCAGCCTTGGGAGGCATCGTTGGATCAGCTTCACCTTTTCCCCTTATGTTTCCGTCTGCTGTCGCAGCAGCAACGCACCATAGGCGCCGATATCACAGTGCTCTCCAGCACAGTCGAGCGAGCCGCTGCAGCCTACTCCTTAGCGTCGCTACCCCAGCTCCGGTCATGCTGGGCCGGCCATCCCTCTGGTTCCGGTAAGTGCTCTTATGGCCGTGCGGACATTACCAGGAACTTTTTTACCCTTACTGCTTTAGCCCTGTGCAGGCGGGGGGACCGGGAGTGCTAGCTCACACGTCCGACCATGCGGACGCCATCTTAGCCACGCGCCAGGACATTCTTTTTGAGTAGCTGTTTTGCACTCTACAAGTGACTTCATTCATTCATTCAATTTCAATCTACCTCATCAATATTTGTGAGGCAGGTGGAAGGAATTGCGACCTCCTAGGAATCTTTATTTGGGAATAAAAGTACTTCATACATTAGAAATACTGATTTCCTAATTGCGATTTGGAGGTAATCACAATTAGGAGATTTCACTAATTCATTTACAATGAATGTAAAATGGGGCTAGACCCTCAGTTTCCATATTCTTATATTTCATGGCAGGAACAGCAAGATAATCAAATACACTATCCTTTTTTTTTTAAAGGTAAACGTAATTGTCTTTGTAAATTTCTTCTGAACACAAACATGCCTTTCTCTTTTTCTCCAATGCGTGTAAGTATTTCTAGGAAAACAACTTAATCAAAAACGGATACAAGATATATGATGTATCCTCCAGTTCTCAGCTACATGCAACTCGTATAAACATATTTGGATTTCAGATGTGTTCCTTCATGAGAAATAAGAGGTTAAGGACGGTAACTTCCAGAACAGGCTCAAAAACATTTCCTGGGTTACTAAGAGAAAGATAAACCTTCATACAAGCATCGCAGAATAAAAACATTGTCTTGTTTGGATATCCTCATTTAAAATGTTGACAAAACTAGGCCTAATTGCATAATTTTTATTACATTCTTCAACAAGTTTTAGTTCTATGCATAGAGCTTGCGTAGCCAAGGTATCCACTCAAATATTCATCTTCGTTATAACATTAATCTTTATTTCGGGGACAAACTTCGTAAAACATGCTTACAATTAAACAATTTACAAATAAAAAATTACAATTACAGCATAAAATAGATTTAAGAAACCAAAAATCCTTGCTAAACTACTGGCGAACCGACTAAGACAGGTAATAGACACACTGGTTCATCCCGACCAATTGGGCTTCATGCCACACCGCAATACCGCGCTCAATATGCGAAAACTTCATGAAGTATTGGGGTGTCAGCCCACAATCCAGGAAGATGCAATAGTGTTCTCACTAGACGCCACAATGGCGTTTGACAAGCTCAAATGGGCATACCTGATGGCGGTCCTTAAAAAGTTGGGCTTCGGCCCCAATTTTATCCTGTATACAGAACCATTGGCCCAAGTCGTTGTGAACAATAACATTTCAGAAGTGTTCTCCCTTGGCAGGGGGATGCGGCAGGGATGCCCCCTCTCGCCACTACTCTTTGCCATGTCCCTCGAGCCACTAGCAGCCTGGATACGGAAGAATCCCTCTATCAGGGGACTTAAGTGGGCTGAGGGATGGGAGGATCGAATCTCACTTTATGCAGACGACATCCTTCTGTATCTTGTCTCCCCCCGGCAGTCAATGAAGGTGGTCCTGGACATTTTCACAAATTTCAGGAGGAACTCTGGCTACAGAATTAACTGGAGCAAGTCGTTGTTATATGTCTTGCATGGAGACCCTCCCCTCCTGCTGAGGGACTGCCCGATCCTGACAGCAATAGACGGATTTAAAAAACTGGGTATCTTCATCACAACTGACGCTAAAATCCGCTATGAGCAGAATCTCCTCCCACCCCTGCAGAGGTTCAAATGAGACACTGCTACCTGGAAGACGCTGCCACTCTCTCTACTGGGACGAGTAGCACTTTTTAAAATAATGGCATTGCAGCGTTTTCTTTATGCCCTCCAGAACTTCCCAGACCCTGTTCCACCCAGGTTATTTAAGGACATCGAAACCACCCAGAGAGATATACTGTGGGACGGTAAACTATGCATAGCACTTCACAAACTAACGCTCGGTTGGTATGATGGGGGTATAGCACTCCCTGACATTAAAAGATATTACTGGGTGGCACATCTCTCAGCCATCAACCATTGCACCTACCGTAGTGGGGACGACCCCGGTTACAGGATGGACAAATGGGTACTCTCAGGTGGCGGCTTCACTAGGGTGCTCTAATCTAGGCCCAACAAATATCTACTGACAGGGCCCACACAACATTCAGTCCAACTCTGGCACACAGTAAATCGTAGCTTAGGATGGGCCAAAAAACTCATGCTCACCACTCCACTGTGGGAGTCCGAGCGCCTGGGCACACTGGGGCGAACCAAGGGCTTTGACAAGTGGGACCTAATTGGTCTCTCCCGCATCGGGGCTATGGGGAACAAGCGGGGTGGTCTCATTTGCCTCCCTCCAACTGACACACGAGCTAGCAGACTAGGAATATTTGAGATATGTACAAGTCAGACACTCCCTCCAATCTAACATCCCGGCGGTGTCCTCCCTTCAGGAGTCTTCACCTCTGGAAGATAGACTGCTGGATGGATACTTGGCGGATAGAGCTATCTCCCTCACTTACAAAAAACTAATACACAACACCCTGGACCCATTAATATCATTAAGGGAGAAATGGGGACGGGATGGCTTGGAGTTGGACGACGAGGAATGGCAAGAGGCACTGTCCTCTCCTAGGGAGGTAGCTATCTCAGCAAAACTGAGGCTGGTCCAGTTAAAGATTTTACATTGAGTATATCTCTCAGGCTCTAGGCTGATTTGATGGGAAGGAGTGAGGAAGGGCTGTGTAAAAGACAATGTGGCTAGGAAGGCTCATTTTTGCACATTATTTGGAAGTGTGAGTTAATTCAAAACTACTGGAAAAAAGTTCACGAATGTATGAGTACAGTCTGGGGAGTGGAAATTCTACTCGAAGGCAAGAGATGTCTCCTAAATGTCTGGGAGCCCACAGACCTCAACACCCAGGGCAAACTATGGGTAACGCTTGGACAGATGGTAGCCAAGCGGAACATCGCCCGTCTATGGGGAACGGCAGTACCACCGACGCTGAGCACATGGAAGGTAGAGATGGACTGGTGTATGGTAAGGGAGAAGACAGTATATGTAGCACGGGGCTGCCCTAGAAAACGGATAGCGCTCTGGACTAAATGGAATGTTTATCGTGGTAATATTTGTGAACCCCCAAATGTCCCCACCCTTGACAAATCATTGACACCTTGATATGTATAGACAGTGAACATCTTGTCCTATCGCACTTGATGTCATGTACAATGTAACTGCTTGGTTGGCGACAATGTGACACTGCCGCAATTGTTGATTAACTGTATGCGATGACCTCCTGATCTTACTTGTTCAATAAAAAAAGTTTATTAAAAAAAAAAATAGGTTTAAGAAACCTAAATATGCATATATGTACAAATATATCCATGCTCCATTTCTTGAGGGACGAAGAAGGAAAGGTGGAGTACTTCTGATATGTACAAATATACCAATACAAATCTATATAGATCTTTGAATGTTCTAAAAACACATGATCTAATATCCATTTCACATGATATGTTTCTGCTTTTGCCGTATCGCAAATAAATAGCGAGTACATTAAACACAATTGGGCCATTGGTATTAGTTTTGAGTATGCGTACTGCCACCCTGTATTGGGACACACCTAAGAGTCTACAAACTGGTACTAACCACTTCCTCCTTTGCTTTAAATAACAAGAGCAAAAGAAGAGGAAGTGTGTCTCCATTTCACTTGCTTGACATAGATCTGCTGTGGGAAGAGAGTTATTAAGAAATCATTTACACATGAACCTCAATTCACCAAAATGCCAGGGGTAGCAGAAGTGACATCACATGTAGTTTAATTTCTACTTCCACAAACACATGCATGCTTGCACATATGCACACATCCACACATACGCTCTCTCTTGCTCTCTCTCTCTCTCACTTACACATGCTCTCAGCCGCAAGCATGCACAGAACATATATTTAAACACACTTTTTACTAACCGTAGATGCCAGTGAGGGTCATAGCCCAGCAAATTTTAATCCATTCTTTATTACAGTGATAGTAAATATTAGTCACCTTTACTGTAATAAGAATTGATAGAAAACAAGGAAAGTGGAGATGCAAACTACTTCCATAAGGACAAACTGTCCTTGTATTCCTGGCACTGATTTTGACACTTCTGATGCCAGGGGTTGCAAAGGCAGTGCCAGGGGTAGCAAAGGGCAAAGCTGCAATCCCTGGTGGCCCCTAAATGATGTCCATGCGTTTACATGTGATGCTCTTCAGAGGTAAATTTCCATGCCTGGACTTAATATACAATTGCATTGCTGCAGGGAGAGTAATTTTGTCTATGAAGGGCTCAAATTCCAATTCACTCTTGTGGTCCAGGAAATGGTCAATGTTACTTATTGGGCAGACTGACTGGCACTAGGACTCATTGACAGAAAAAAACATAATCCAGTTTCAGTATTTCCTGCAAGCAAAACCTATGTGGTTCCAGCTCTTCACTGAGCCAAATTATATGCCAGTAAGACATAGGTCTAAGATAAAGTAAGTAAGGTAGGTAAGATAACATCTAGACACTTCAGACCCATAGCAAAGTTTTGTGGCAATATAGGGAGAACTTTGCATCAAATTTACCAAAGATCTTTAAAATGTGTTCTCAACTCTAGCCAGGGTTTGTACATTTGTTGAAACCCCACAGTTCAGCATCATGTAATACAGCACCCAATGCCTTTGCCTTTCTATACCTGCAATGCTGGTGAGACATATCTAGACCTTGTTGAATTAATGTATTTTACAGTAGCAGATGCTTTGTGTTGTAAGCCTTGCTGGCTCTTGCTAATTTATGCTAACCATGACATAATAATAGACAGTTTTACCCCTAGGTATTAAAATTGGGTAACTCTATCATTGAGTTACCCAGGGTCAGCGTTCGCTTGTATGATTTATGCAATTTGTGATTGTTAAAGATTGAATATTGAGGGGCATATTCTAATACTAAGCGGCATTATCTATGATCAAACTCCATGACATGCCACGTGTTGCAATGCTGTCTGTAAGCACATTACCATCAAAATATCAATCCAGGACCCATGATAACTGTGAAAATGTAAATGTATGGTCCATCTCAAATGAATGTTGCCAACAGCTATTGTATACTGATTGTTTATCAAGTGTTGCTAATGTGAGCTTGAAGTAATTGTAATTGCATTTACATTGTGCTTACTACCCATGACGAGGCATTGAAGGGCTTTTCGGCGAGTAGCACGCTACATGTTAGGACCACTTTGTGTTTGTAGCAGAGTTTTGAAGATGTCAAGTCTATCCCTAAGGCCAAAACACCACATATCTGCCCAGCTAATGAGCTGATGAAATCTACTACATCTATTGAATGTCAAAAAGTGTCTAATAACCAACTTCAACTCCATACAAAAAGATGACAATACTAACCTCTATCGATTTTGTTCCATTCCAGGTCTCCATTTACCTTGACACAAACAATGTGGTTGTAGATACCTGACTTCCAACATTAACAATGTTCTCTATCTCTCAACAGGTCTATCCATCACTGCACCTGCAGAGAGGTTGGAAACCGAACAGAGTTCCTCTTCACACCAAGACAAAGCCCTCAGTGATGACAATTCCCCTGAAGAGGTGGACGTGGATGACGCTCCTGGTCCACCTGGTCAGCCTGGGCAGATGCCAAAAGAGGGGCTTACTGTGCCCACTACAACACCTCCTACCACCACTGAAACTTCTCAACCAACAGCTGCACCTCCAACCTGTGCACCTAGCACAGTCATTACCATCCTGTGCACCCCAGTACTGGAATCTTCGACAGCTAAAACGATACCAGTCCAGGAGGATCAAGGACTCAGGGGGAGGGTGAGGTCTGTCCCATGGGCACAGTACCATGGGAGTAGGCATAGTGGGAGGGTAACTGTGAGCCTATAGAGTGAGCCAGCTGAGACCACAGTAAACCAGACTACCATCACCCAAGTCCTGGGAGTCTACTAGGACTCCAAAACTGTCATGGGCCAGGTATTGGCTGAAATCGGAAAATAAAGGAGCAACAAAGGAACACATACTGGGAGGTTGCTGACATCCACATTGAGGTGGCTGACATCTACACTGAGGTGGCCAGCATGCACACTGAGGTGGCTGGCATCCTCACCGAGGTGGCCTCCCTGGTTGGGGCACTCTGGTACATTAACACCACCCTCTGAAGGGATTTTCCACCAGCATCTACCCTTTCTGGTGGTCCAAGTACATCCACATCATCAATAACTTCCACAGCCACAAAAGGGGAGGCCCTGTCAGAGGACAACGCACCGGCATGTGCCCCTGTCTCAGCATCTCCGGACATCTACGCAAAACCCAGGAGACCTTGACCCTAATGTCCTCCTTTAAGTGCCACACATTCACTTTGTTGGACTATTCCTACCCACTTTTCCATTTCTTATGGGAGGAGTATGTTAGATGTTGGACTCTTGACCATTTGGACTACAAGGACTTCATCCACCACGACTGAAGACTTCAGTTTTTATTTGCACTGATAGACGGAGAGCTGAAACTTTTGAGACACTCTCCCCGTCACTATTAGATCTGGTTTCAATCCATGATCATTCGTTTGCTCACTTTGCCACCCCAGTTCAGACCCAGGCATATGCAAATACGTCTTGAGCCTGTTCCTCATGGGAACAGTCCAGCCCGAACTGCCAAGCCAGGTCTTCCCTGGACCGGAAAAAAGCATCCTGGGACCGGTTTCGGGGCAACACCTCTCATCAGTCAGCCTAGATTGAATGCAGTGGCAAAGTGAGCATGGGATCAATGTCTGGGCATACCCTGCCAACTTAGAGCAAATAAAGCAAGCACAATGAGTTTGTGTTCTTTTATCACTTACATTAGCCACTGTGAATGCGGATTTCTAATGGTTTGGAAACATCCCACATGTAATTGGATCTATTGATCAAACCCATGTTGGCTTAGTACCAGCACAACAGGGAGCAAGTCTACCAGAACAGGAAGCACTACCATGCTATCAATGTGCAAGTTGTCTGCTTAGCAAATTTGCACATCTCAAATGTCTGTGCCCAGCTCCCAGGATCTGCCTGTGATTCTTTTGCACTGCGGAACAGCACCATACCCCAGTTGATGTCACAACTACTACAGGAGGGGGCCTTGCTTGTAGGTAAGTATGATCTGTCCTAACTTTGTGTGGGAAATGTCAGGTAGTATGATCTGAAAGTGTGTAACTAAATTTTGCCCTTCTGTCTATCATCCATTTAGGAGTCTCAGGGGGATATGTTCAAGGAAGTTACGGAGTGAGGCGTTAGCCGTCATGGCTTAACGCCACACTCCGCCACTTTTGAAACGCAAGGCTGCACCATATTTACCAGGATAAGGTGCAGTCTTGCGCTTCCCCCTTTGCTGGCGCCACACTTAGCAGAGTAGCGCCAAGGCAGGCACTCTTGCACCATAGTGCATGAGTGTCTGCGTTCAGGGTAAAGGGGGATCTTCCTGTACATAAACAATCTTTCAATGCCATTTTGACACTTCTATGTGTTCTACTTAATGCAGCACACATGAAAGTCACAACTTTTTTTTTAAAAGATTGTTTATGTACAGGAAGGGGGACCTTCCTGTACATAAACAATCCAAGGCATTTCTCCAAGTTAAGATCAGGTTTTCCCTAGTCTTAATTTTGGCGCTACCTCCTATTTATACTGCCCTTGTAAATAGGTGGCAGCATCAAAATCAATGGGTGTTGCAGTGGAACGTCCACCGCAACACCCACTGCCCACCCCTTTCACGCTAAGCATTGCGTGAAAGGGGGCCTTCTTTACAAGGCAGCGTTAAGCCACATTAAATGGCTTAATGTTGCCTTGTAAATAAGGCAAAGCCCCTAACGCCACCACAATGTCGTTATAAGTGACATTGTGGTGGTAATAGGGGTGTGTACATGTGCCCCTCAGTGTTTCCGAACTGGCAAAGGTTGCTGGCACCACTGAGGAATCCTACAACACCAGGGGATGTCCACTGCAATGAGGTCCATGGAAGAACACAGGGCCAGTAGAGTGGGCTTTTGGGCTCCTGAAAGCCAGATTCAGATGTCTTGATTGGATGGGGGAGTCCTCCTCTGCTCACCTGGGAAGGTTTGTAAGATCACCATGCAGCATACTCCACACCATTCCCCTGCGACGGAACATACCTTACATCACAGAGGATGCTGGTCATGAAATCTCACTTGGGTGGTAACCCTGGAATGCCAAATGAAGCTGATGATAGTAGTGAAGGGGAAGGAGCTAACTTGCATCAGGATCTCATCCAGAACTACGTCTCCTGATTGTAAGTATGGTGTGAGATGTGATGACTTTGATTAGTTTTGCAACTCTTGTAGTGATGTAGTGAACACAAACTGACCAGGCCATCAGCTCCATGGCTCATCAGAGGAACAGATATCTATCTCAAAACAGCTATTCACTCTGTTCAACTTCTTCCTTTCTGTTCCCCTAGGCTACAATGTGGCTCTGAGTTCCAGACTGTATTGTTTTGTTTGGTGAAATGGAGTTGTCCCTATATAGGAGACACATGTTATGGATTATGAGGCACTGTACTTTGTATAGAGAAGACCTCCATTGGAATGTGTGATAACAGTGATTTCTGATTGTGTCGTATGCATCTCTGTATGCAGGGCTTAAATTCACATTAGCTACAATGAGTTTTCAAGTAACATCATGTTATATGTGAATTGTTATGTGTGGGTTCACACCATGAGCCATGTCTGTATACTGTTAGAAACATTTGAGTATGATGTTAGCCAAGTGTACAATCCCACTTATCACTCAGCCCATATCAGACTTTGTAAAACTGTTGTCTGAGAGGTAGCTATACCTCACAGGCCCCTTCAGAGTTAAAAAAACCCATGCATTCACATATGGAATGGTCAGAAGTGTCACGTTTCCGTATTGAATTAGTGGAAATGTGAGGCACATGTGGGGTAAGTAGCCTCAGACTACAGAGAGCAAGGCCTGACATTGATATGTGGGCAGTCTGGGCCATGGCCCAGCCTGGCCCAGATTTCCTGTGGCAGGAGAACTAATGCACATAGTACTGTCCCTGTAGACCTGCTGATCGATGGATGTTCCCAGAAAGAGTTATCTGTCCCACTAGTAGCCCTGATAGCTGTTACATGGATAATATGAGTCATGATGACTGTGGCGAGCCTCTGACTTGTAACTTCTATCCATTGAACCACAGTGTCAATGTGTGTCTGTCAACAATGACTGTCCCCTTACTCACACAGGCAGGTTGATACTTTTCTAAAAGAGTTTCTTCCACTGTACAGGCCTATTGCACATCTGAGACACGGACAGTGTAGACAGTGGGTTACTTTTGTAGAGATTTAGAAATGTGAATAATCTGCTTGACTACAATACTCCCTATCACACAACACAATCAATGATATGTTGATTATTATCATTGTTACAGTGCATCATATGGAAAAGGGGTGTCCTGTGATGGCACGACAAACCACAAAACATTATGTTTACTTACTATGATACTCAAATAAGTAGTCCATATGTCCACAGGACCCCCAGAGAGGTAGCTCTCAGAGTCACACATGCCAGCCTTTACCTTGTGACCTTAGTCTTAGGATGTTGTGTACACTAGGCTTCTTGCATCTAAGGACCATATTCTTCAATGCAATGGGCCTGGCAGGAAAGGTGTCTGGACAGTCATGCACAGGTAGTTGACCCTTCAGAAGGTCTAAATGGTGTGTTGTGTGTCATGGTACCTCACATCATATTCCATGTAGGATGGGCCGGCTAACATGATGGTAGTGGGCTGCCTCAGTCAGTGTAGGTCATGACTCATGACCAGGGTTGAGGTTAGTCATTGGATGACCACAAAAGTGAGTTTCCATGCTTCAGTTGTGCTTAGCATGTGACATGGACACCTGTAATATGTTGACACTTGATGAAAGCTTGTGCTAGATGTTAACAAAGTGTGTGTCAAACTGACAGTTATCCTCAAACTTCCAGTTACAATCAGGTTCTACATCTATTGCATCCATACAGGTCAAAACCCATCAATAAAAGGCCTTTTGGAAAGCCATTGTTCAGAAGGTGCAGACCCTGGGGGTCTACAGCTGGCATAGTGCCCACTGCAGGAAGAGGTGGGCAGACCTGTGGCACTGGGCTGGAAAAATCACAGAGGTCCAGCTGGAGAAGCTTCAAAGGGGTTTTCCTCAGACTCTGACCCCCATGATGGCCTGCATAATGGTGGTCACCTACCTGAACCTTGATGTGCAGGTGAGGGTCGTACAGCAGCAACAAGGGGGTGAGTCCTGGCCAGAGTCATACATGTTACTCTGCCAGGTTTGTGTGTTACAGGCAGGCATGTCCAAACCATGTTTAGTGGTGGCCCATGTGCCTTACACAAGATGGGTCATTGTCAGTGTAAGTGTGGTAGCAGGTGCATGTTGCTATGCTATACCTATTGTCTTTCTGATGTGGAAGCCAGCAGAGTCCAGTCCGCATCCACATTTCTCCTTTTAAGCAGACACCTGGCTGAATGAAATGAGCAATCATCTCTTGTTCTCAGTAAATCTGGGTGACAATTGTACCGCACAAGCAACTGGTCTTGAGTGTGTGAGCAGGGTCAGACTGGCTGGAGAGGGCACCGGGCATTTCCCCGGTGGGCCGGGGGGGTCGGTATTGTACCTATGGAGGCCAGTTTTGTTACTGGGGGCTGGTTTTGCAGCAGTGCTGCAATATCAACCCTCTCTAACAGAAGCGGGAGCGGTGGTTCTCACTAGCACCCCCTCCACCCCCCATCTGCCAGGGCTGGTTGCTGTTCCCAGTCCGGCCGTGTGTGTGAGGAGTGATGTAGCCTCACTACTGACTCTCATGCAATGGTGTTCATATTGCATATGACATGAAAGAGTTCACAGTACATGCAGTAACTGTACAACAGGTCCCATTGGTAAGTACTAGCTATACTGTGAAATGAGAGTGGAAACCTCACTGGTACTATCAGCATTGGTGCCTACATGTTGGCCAGTGTACATTTGGCGGATGATGTTTGTACATTTGGCAGGTGATGTTTCATCTGCAATAGTGTTTCAATACACTCATTCACTGACTGGTGACATGCATGAATGAGTGAGATGTAGAACTGTGGGCTCATATTTGAGTCTCTACACTGATCCAGAGTGGTGTGATGTGTCTGCTCTTTGGGAATCTAGTAATCCTACATCTTCATGTCATAGATGTTCAAGGACACACATAAGCATTCAAAGGTATATTGGCTTGTGGATATGCAATCTCTGATTGGCTCCATCACCTGTACCAAGTAGGATTGGGGATGTTCATATGGCTATATGGAGTCTTGTGCAGTGTGAATTCAGAGTATATATCCCCAAAATGCTAGGGCCTCTATGTATTCAGGGAACTTTATCAGCAAAATGTGATATATGAATGAACTACATATGTCCAGCTTTCATTTGACTTTTCAGGTAGTGGATATATGGTGTAATTTGGAGTGCAAACTGTCATCAGTGTGCAATGTGGATTCGCATGTGACATGATGTCTGCCATAAGAGTAAATGATGGTACATTGGTGTACCATTTGACCTTCATGACATCCTGGTGTGACATGAGTAATTGTTAGATTTGCTTCATTCAGGGCCTTGTGTGAGGATTAGGTAAATCTAACACTGGCATCCATCTTATTAGGTTGCTTCTTTTTACAATGATATATATCAAGTGCCACATTATGCAAGGTGATCAACTAGCCTAGTCTGGACATAAGGATAAAGTGTAGAGTATTCCATCAATGCATTTGGGCCTGTCTGGGGTTATGACATGAGTGAACCCAACTGTTTGCAGGTCATGTAGCGTGCATGAATATGCTAATGTGCAATTAGAAGCCTAAGGAGTGAACCATGAAGGTGGTGTGATATAGGGACTACTTTAATGTTTTCTGCGGATTTGTGATGATCAGGTGTAGAAAAGCAGTTGCAATAAACCCATGTTACATGTCATTTCAGATACATCCAGGCCAAGCCGAGGAGAGGGGGCCAACGTCAGTGGGGACACAGCTGGTCACTGTGTTTCTGGATGTGATACCTCAAACACAGAGGGACCCAGTGACCAAGAGGGTACAAGGAGTACCCCGGCGGGCATCAGTCAAAGCTCTTTATCTTCTGAGCAATCTTCCAGTGGACACTCCCAACTGGTGGTGAACCCAACAGGATTTTCATCCGCCACCCCCAGTTCCATTACCACCCTCCCTGTTGCCCCCCCAAAAGTTGGCTGTTCTCGCTCACATAAGGTGGAAGGAGCCTCCTTCACTGCAGTCACCTAAGACCCTGCCCCTGTTAGCCCAGCTGCCCTAAATGAGGAGGCTATTGACCTCCTGGTGAGCATCTCTGTGGGTCAGACTGCAGTGCAGAATGCCATCTAGGTGCAAGGCAACAAGCTGCCCCAGGTGGTTGCCTACCAGGAAGACCTCCAGAATGCTATGTCTGGACTACAGACATATTTTCAGGCTCTGGGCTCCTCTCTCACAGCAGGCCTCCACTCATCCCAACCTTCCAGCCCCCTCCTTATCCTTCCCCATCCACATTTCCTATTCCCTTTCCTATATCAAGCAAACACACACCTAAGCATGCACACACTTCAACAGACACAAACATCACACAAAAATGCAAGACTTTAAAAAAATCAAAGAATACATGCACAGTACAGACACTTACCTCCCTCACTAGACCCACCACCCCAGCATACAGCCAGACACCACAGCAACACATACAGAGCCCTCCACAGACATACCCATACCTGCAGACAACACACTCACACCCATAGACCCCTCACACCCATACCCACAGACAACACACTGGCACCCATAGACCCCTCCAAAATACCAAGCATTCATGAAGACACTGAAACAACAGCCACAGACCCCTCAATAACACCTATATTCCCAGACACCACACCAACAGACACAGACAAATACAAACAGTTCTGGCTGACCACAGCTTCGTGGGCCAGCTACGGTATCAGGAAGACCCGCAAAACAGTAGCTTTAGAAATGTAGGGTGCCAGCGACCCCTTGATGAGCCCCGAAGGGCCGGTAACTGCATACGTCAGTTCGGGAGGTTGGTGCAGGTGTCGTCGGGCCCTTGAAATCACACACTTTGCAGATCGAACTCCCCATGGTTGACATCGGGAGCGCCAGCATCGGCATGCATCTGGGATGCGCTGCGAAGTGCAGCGGTGCTGTGTGCGGTGCCCTCAGGTTGCAGTGCAGGCAGCGGCTCAGTGAAGGTTGCTCAGCAGAGTCGGTGAGAGTAGGGCTGTGGTGCATAGTGATGCTGTGCTCGTCGCGGTGCTGGTAGGTCACGGTGCAAGCAGCATCGTCGTTGTTGCTGGAGCGCTGTAGTCGGCTGACGAACTGGAGTTGTTGGCGCCGGCGTCGGTGGGCCAAGCCTGCGATACTGGATGAGGATGGTGGGTCGTGTAACGTATGAACGTTGGCCCGGAACCATGGTGGAAGCAGAAGCGACGATGTTGGCGTGGGATACCAGGGAGACAGCGTGAAGCAAGGCAGTGCGGAGTGCGGTGCCCACAGGTCATGGTGCAAGCAGCGGCTTGGTGGCGGCGTCAGGTGGCATCGTTGGTGAGAACAGGATGGCGGTGCAAAGTACAGCGGTGCCCTCTGCCATGCCATAAGGACACAGATTTGGCAGTGGCATCGTTGATGGTGTCAGGTTGCTTTTCTTCTGTTGCAGCACAAAACACGCACTCCCCAGTGCTGGTAACATGTGAACGTGAAGTCTTTGCTGTTCCTGTGACTTCTTGAACAGGGGGCAAGCCCTACCTCAATCCCTTGGAGAAACTCACAAAAAGGAAGTTGCAGAACGTTCAGTCTAGTCCTTTCACTGCCCAAGATAGAAGCAGCCACTGCTGGCCACACAGCAAAGCACACAGTAAAGTGGTAGTCTATCAATCAATTAATCACAGCATTTGTAAAGCGCGCTACTCACCCGGGAGGGTCTCAAGGCGCTGGGGGAGGGGGGTAAGTTACTGCTCGAACAGCCAGGTCTTGAGCTGCTTCCTGAAGGAGAGATGGTCTTGGATTCGCCGAAGGTGGGTGGGGAGGGAGTTCCAAGTCTTGGCTGCCAGGTAGGAGAAGGATCTTCCTCCGGCGGTGGCTCTGCGGATGCGTGGTACGGTGGCGAGGGCGTGGCTGGTCGATCGCAGCTGGCGGGTGGGCGTGTAGAAGGTCATGCGGTCGTTGAGGTACTTGGGGCCCAGGTCGTGGAGAGCCTTGTGTGCGTGGGTGAGGAGTCTGAACGTGATTCTCTTGCTGACGGGGAGCCAGTGCAGGTCTCTCAGGTGTCTGGTGATGTGGCTGTGTCGGGGGATGTCCAGGATGAGTCGTGCGGAGGCGTTCTGGATGCGTTGGAGTCTTTTTTGAAGTTTGGCTGTGGTTCCGGCGTAGAGGGTGTTCCCGTAGTCCAGTCGGCTGGTGACGATTGCCTGGGTAACAGTCTTCCTGGTTTCAGTGGGGATCCATCTGAAGATCTTGCGGAGCATATGCAGGGTGTTGAAGCATGAAGATGAGACGGCGTTGACTTGTCTGGTCATCGACAGGGAGGAGTCCAGGATGAAGCCCAGGTTGCATGCGTGGTCCGTTGGCTTGGGAGTGGTGCCCAGGGCCGGGGGCCACCAGGAGTCGTCCCAGGCGGAGGGTGATGATCCCAGGATGAGGACTTCCGTCTTGTCTGAGTTCAGTTTAAGGCGGCTGTTCTTCATCCAGTCGGCGACGTCTTTCATCCCTTCGTGTAGGCTGGTTCTGGTGGTGGTGGGGTCGTTGGTGAGGGAGAGGATCAGCTGGGTGTCTTCGGCGTAGGAGATGATGTTGAGGTTGTGTTGGCGTGCGATAGCTGCGAGGGGGCTCATGTAGAGGTTGAAGAGGGTTGGGCTGAGTGAAGATCCTTGTGGTACGCCGCAGATGACTTCGGTGGCCTCGGATCTGAACGGGGGGAGGCGGACTCTCTGGGTTCTTCCGGCGAGGAACGAGATGATCCACTCCAGTGCTTTCTCTCGGATTCCGATGTTGCTGAGGCGTTTCACTAGGGTGCGGTGGCAGACAGTGTCGAACGCCGCAGAGAGGTCCAGGAGGATGAGGGCCGCTGTTTCCCCGTTGTCAATCAGGGTTCTGATGTCGTCGGTGGCTGCGATTAGGGCGGTCTTGGTGCTGTGGTTGGCCCGAAATCTGGACTGCGAGGGGTCGAGTGATCCGTTCGTCTCGAGGAAGGCGGCGAGCTGTCTGTTGACGGTCTTCTCGATGACTTTGGCCGGAAAAGGAAGGAGCGAGATGGGACGGTAGTTCTTGAGGTCGGTGGGGTCCACCGTTGGTTTCTTCAGGAGGGCGGTAAGCTCGGCGTGCTTCCAGCTCTCCGGGAAGGTGGCGGTGTGGAAGGAGGAGTTGATGATGTCCCAGAGATGGGGTGCGATGACGGAGTCGGCCTTGTTGAAGACGTGGTGGGGCAGGGGTCGGTTGGTGATCCGGAGTGGATGGAGTTCATCGTGCGGGTGGTGTCTTCGGTGCTGATCGGGGTCCAGTTGCAGAAGGTGGTGGTAGCGGGCGTTGGTTCGGTGGTAGGGTGCGTGGTCTGTGCGTCGAAGCTGTTGTGTATGTCGGCGATCTTGCGGTGGAAGAACGAGGTGAGTGAGTCGCAGAGGTCTTGCGAGGGAGTGATGTCGTTGTTTCCGGCGCTGGGGTTGGAGAACTCTTTGCCGATGCTGAAGAGTTCCTTGCTGTCGTGGGCGTTGTTGTCCAGTCGTTCTTTGAGTGCCGACTTCTTGGTGGCGCGGATCAGCTGATGGTGTTTGCGGGTGGCGTGCTTGAGGGCGGTCCTGTTGTGTGTGGTCTGGTCGAGCCACCAGGCTTTCTCGAGGGTGCGGCAGTTCTTCTTGGATTCCTTGAGCTCGTCGGTGAACCAGGGGGTTTTCTTGCTGCCGGGTCTGCTGGGAGGGTTCTTTAGTGGTGCAAGGTCATCGGCGCAGGCGGTCAGCCACTTGGTGAGGTTGCTGGCTGCTTCGTTGGGGTCCGTTGTGCTGGTGGGGGTGTTCTGGCTGAGGGCGGCGGTGAGCTGCTTGGCAGTGATCTTGCTCCAGCTCCGGCGGGGAACCTGTTGTGGGTGGTGGTGGGGCGTAGTTCTTCTGAAGCTGAAGTGGACGCAGCTGTGGTCAGTCCAGTGGAGTCCGGTGGAGTGGCTGAAGGAGATGTGCTTGCTGGATGAGAAGACGGGGTCAAGCGTGTGGCCAGCCTAGTGGGTGGGGGTGTTCACCAGTTGCTTGAGTTCGAGGTTGGCGAGGTTGTCCAGCAGGGCGGTGGAGTTTCTGTCATTGTTGTTCTCCAGGTGGAAGTTGAGGTCTCCTAGGAGGATGTAGTCGGTGGAGGGAAGGGCGTGCAGGCCGATGAAGTCTGCGATGTCTTCGCTGAATTGTGTGCGTGGTCCCGGGGGTCTGTAGATGTGGGTGCCTCGGAGGGTGTTTTTGGGGTCGGTGTGTATCTGGAAGTGGAGGTGTTTGGCGGCGGTGAAGGTTTCGTCGGAGTTAGTCGAGATGCGGATGGTGTTCTTGTGTACGATGGCGATGCCTCCTCCCGTCTGGTTGACGCGGTCCTTCCGGGTGATCTTGTATCCGTCCGGGATGGCTATGGCGATGTCGGGCGCTGAGGAGGCGTTCATCCCGGTTTCGGTGAGGAAGGCGACGTCTGGTGCTGTCGCGTCGAGCAGGTCCCAGAGTTCCACGGCGTGCCTGTGGACGGAGCGGGTGTTGAGCAGGATGCACTTCAGGTGGTTGCTGCTGGTGCTCGACTTGGCGGGGGTGGTGCAGGTCCGGATGCAGGTGAATCGGCAGGCTTGGCAGGCGAAGGGTCCGGGGTGCGTCTCGGGGTGGCTCGGTAGCAGGCAGGGTTCCGGCCGGCATTGAGTGCGTTGAGGATGGCGGCATCGTAGGTCCGTCGGGTAGTCTTGCGTCGGCGGGGGCCAGGGGTCCTGGCGCTGGGCGCGGTCCAGGTACGGACGGGCGCAGACGGGCTTGACTTTGGCATGCCTTCGGCGCACAATCGGCGCGCCCGCTGCGTGTGACCGCTGCGCGTCCGTGCAGTCGCCATTTATGGCTAAGTGGGAGGGAGGAGCAGCTGGGAGGCGGAGATGACGCGGGAAAAGGGGGCGTGGCCGCGAGAACGGCGGCGGCGGGAAGCGGAGAGCGGGGCAGGTGGCAGAGCGGGAACAAGTACAGAATAAACAATATTATACACAATGAAGCACAAAGTACAACAGTTGAACGCAGAAACAGTCGAAATAGCTGGGGGACAGAACGGCAGGCAGACGGCAGAACCAGGCTGCGAGCAGCAGCTACGGCACACAAGGGGAAACACACACAGCTGGGGGCCGTGCGGCGCGGGGGTGTCCTGAGAACAGGTCACACTCACCTGCGCCGCGCGGTCGCCATTTATGGACAAGTGGGAGGGAGGAGCAGCTGGGAGGCGGGAGCGGGGATGACGCGGAAAAAGGGGGCGTGGCCGCGAGAACGGCGGCGGTGGGAAGCGGAGAGCGGGGCAGGCGGCAGAGCGGGAACAAGTACAGAATAAACAATATTATACACAATGAAGCACAAAGTACAACAGTTGAACGCAGAAACAGTCGAAATAGCTGGGGGACAGAACGGCAGGCAGACGGCAGAACCAGGCTGCGAGCAGCAGCTACGGCACACGAGGGGAAACACACACAGCTGGGGGCCGTGCGGCGCGGGGGTGTCCTGAGAACAGGTCACACTCACCTGCGCCACGCGGTCACCATTTATGGACAAGTGGGAGGGAGGATCAGCTGGGAGGCGGGAGCTGGGATGACGCGGGAAAAGGAGGCGTGGCCGCGAGAACGGCAGCGGCGGGAAGTGGAGAGCAGGGCAGGCGGCAGAGCGGGAACAAGTACAGAATAAACAATATTATACACAATGAAGCACAAAGTACAACAGTTGAACGCAGAAACAGTCGGAATAGCTGGGGGACAGAACGGCAGGCAGATGGCAGAACCAGGCTGCGAGCAGCAGCTACGGCACACGAGGGGAAACACACACAGCTAGGGGCTGTGGGGCGTGGGGGTGTCCTGAGAATTCTCTCCTCGCAACTTCTCCAGCTCTTCTTCTTGGCAGTCTTCTTGGTTCCAAAAGAGTTATAAAGTTCTGGGGTCTTGGCCCCCATATTTATTCTCCAAATTCCTTTGTCTTCTCAGGCTGAGAGTGTCTATGCTTAGTCCAAACCAGTTTGGTCCTTTCTGGCCCAGCTTCCTAGAAGGAGGCAGAGACAGCATTGTCTGCAGCAGACCAGGCCCATTTAGTTGCAAGGAAATCTCCTCCCACTATCCAGACTTCCTGGAGCTACTGCACATCCCCAGCCACTGTCATTTCAAAGCCAGACAGTCCTAGCAGAAGCACACAGGATAGCTAAGCAAGAAAATGCCTACTTTCTAAAAGTGGTATTTTCAAACACAGAATGTAGAAATCACCTTTACTAAAAGATGCATTTTAACATTCTGAGTTCAGGCATACTAAACTTTATCCTCCTATCTGGTCCTAATGGGAGTGATATTTATAAGATGTTATAAATAAACTCCCATTCTATTTTATGGGACAGATAGCCTTTCAGTTTATAAAAAACAAAATGCACTGTAATTCATTACCAGGACATGTCAAATACATCAGGGCATGTCCTACCTTTCACATCCACTGCACCCTGCCCACAGGGATAACTTGGGCCTACCTTAGGTGTGACTCACATGTAAGAAAAGGGAAGGTTTGGGCCTGGCAAGTGGGTGCACTTGCCAGGTCAACATGGCAGTTTCAAACTGTGCGCAGACCCTGCAGTGGCAGGTCTGAGTTATCTTTTAGGGCTACTCTTGTGGGTGGCACAATCAGTGCTGCAGGCCCACTAATAGCATTTGATTTTCAGGCCCTGGCACACTCAGTGCACATTACTAGGGGCTTACCAGTAAATCAAATATGCCAATCATGGAAACACCAATCCATAAGACAAATTTCACAGAGAGCAAATGCACTTTAGCACTGAATAACAGTGATAAAGTACCCTGAGTCATTAAACCAACAACAGCAGGTCTGGAAAAAATAGGAGGAAGAAGCAAAATGTTTGGGGATAACCCTGCAATAAGGGCCATTTTTAACACCCTCCCAAAGTCAAAACCATCCCTTCCACATCCCGCTCCACCTCTGAAAAATAGCCTCTGGATCCCCTGTACCCAGCCCAAAAAAGAAAAAGGAAAAAACTACTAAGCCCCCTCCCAAAGAGAAAACCATCTCTCCCTAAACCTCAGCCCCCCCTTCCCAAATACCTTCTTTGAGGTGCCTGCTATGGCCAATGGATGTCCCTTTGTGAGGAAGTTCCCTGGCAGTTTAACCCCTTCAGTGCCCATGACGAGATGGTCTCGTCATGGGCCGCGGTTGCGCTGTGCCCATGAACTCCGCCCGCTAATAGAAAGCCCGGCACAGGGCGGGGAAAGGGTGGGGCACAGAAGGGGTTAAGAAAGGGCAGGTTTGTTACCACATCATTTGCTATGACACATGTACTATGAATGGACTGGCCATTGGCCTGTGATTCTTTTTTCGATTGGTTTAAGTCCATTCATTAAAAACTATCACAGTTTTGAAGACATTAGCCCTGTCATTACTTTACTATTCATCTGATGTTATTGTTTAGTTAGTGATGTGTGAGAACAGTTGTGTTTGATCCCTAATTGCTGATCCAGTTGTAGTGGTTAGTATGTCGTGCCCTCAGAGCCAGTGCTAGAGTTAGCAGGACAAATGGAAATGTAGAATGGATGTCTATGTGGGTCGGCGTCTTGATGGGGCAGACATTGCATTTGGTGACATGTTATGTGGCCTGGCCACTGTCAACATCATTTAGGTTGCACTTCTCCCTATGATGTAAGTTCAATATGTGTTAAGTGTGTTGAGTTTAGATATTTGTTTCTCCACACTTGGAGGGTGTCGAGAGTCATACCGTTGTGTAGTTTTGCATGGACTTGTGTCCATTTGCAGTGTATACCTTACAGCTACTCTATCTAGATGTGTGCTGCATGCTGTTAGTGCTGTGTTTGCTTTCATACTTTGCACTTACCTATTGGTTCTGCTATTGGTTGTCCCTGATATACTTCAGTTCCCAGGCCCAGTGCTCATGGTGTTTGTCAGATATGTGTAATATGTACTGTGACCCAGTGATTCTTTGTAACCCCATTGACTAACATTGACTTTTCATGTGGGTGATGTGTGAGAGTGCAATACAGAGCAATAGGGGAGAATGTGTGTTTGACTTTACTGGCATATCCAAACAGATGCTTCTTTGACATCAAAGTAGGACCTGGGATGTGTGCAAGGTGAGTGTGTCACATTCACTACAGCATCTTGGTTAGAGTTGGAGTGACAATGCCTCATGGTAGTTACAGTCACTTCAATGTCACTTTAGCAACACTTGAGAAATAGTAACCTGCATAACTTACATCAGGAGTGACATGGCAGACAGGTGAGGTGGGACAAAGGCAGTGTAGCATCTTGGTAAGAGTTACAATCGCAAGGCCTCATGGTAGTTGCAGTCACTTCAATGTCACTTTAGCTAAATTTGAGAAATGGTAAACTGCATGACTTGTGAAGATCAGTAGTGACATGGCAGGCAAGTAAGAAGGGACAAAAAGAGTGTAGCATCTTGGTTAGAGTTGGAGTGACAAGCTCTCATGGTGATTGTAGTCACTTCAATGTCACTTTAGCAACGTATGAGAAATGGTAACCTGCATGACTTGTAAAGGTCAGTAGTGACATAGCAGTCAAGTGAGAAGTGGCAACATAACTGTATAGCAATGTTTAATAGGTGTGATATTGTTGAGGAGGTGCTGTTGTGGAACACAGAATATTAATACTGCACACATCACTATCACTGTATACAATTTTCAAACACGTGTCCATTTGTGTACAGTGCGCCTGGACAGCACCAGTGTTTTAGCCTAGGAGGGCATCCTACAGATGCATTTTTGAATATTGTTATGAACCAATGCCAGACAGGGTCCATGTGTATGTGCAAATTACTTAGGATTGAATCAAAGCTCAAAAAATCCTTTATAAATAAACAAAATAAGGAGGTGTATTTTGTCATAGAAATTGTGGTTAGTGCTGTAGAAAGCAAAACTAGGACACATTTGTAAGTGTTCTCAAATTTCTTCTCCATCCATTTAGTTAATTCATTTTGACATGCTGACTGAAATATGTACTTTCAGCACCAGCCTGCTAATCAACTTTCTGGTTATCAAATGCAGCTTTATCACTGTGTTCTAATGAGTAACCCTGGGCGGAGTTCCCGGAGTTCCGCTACGCGAAGCTCTGCAAGTGGCAGAGTGCGATAGAAAAATGCAGTTCGCAGTGATTTTCAGTGCCGGATGTTCATCCGCACAGTACAATCATCACATACGGCACCATGCAGAGTGCAAGCGGGAGCTGCTTTCCGTTCTGCCGCTCAAGTAGATTTTTACTCAAGCTGCAGGTTTCTCAACACGAACATGTAGTTTCTCAACGCGAGCAGTCGCGAGCATATGCGACCACTCGCAATGAGAACCCTGACCCCCCTGTGTTGAGAAATCTCGCCAGGAGGTTTATTTTCCATACTCACGCTCGCCAACTTGATGTTGACGATCGCCAATGAGGAAAAATCTTACCGGGAGGTGGATTTTCCTCAATCGCGCTAGCCAACTTGACATTGACGAACGTGAGCAAGGAAAAAAACTCCGCTCCGCTATGCGGAGTGGAGTTTTTCGGAGCTCCGCGTAATGTGGAGTGCGGAAAACTCCGCGAGCGGAGCGGAGTTCACCGGCCAGGGTTAATAATGAGCAACTAACATTCCGAAAGCTGTAAAGCTGAAAGTATTGCCTACATAAAATACTGCAGTAAATGAAGAAATGAGAGAACTTGAAAGGAAAAAGTTCTCACAAGATTGCTGCCTCCTGAGAAAAAAGAGCTCACATGTAGCCCATCTATCACAAAGATATAGTCCAAATATAGCCCAATGGTGACGCCTAAAAAAGAAGAAAACACTTTGAAATTCACCAGTTATAGTTCAGAGAGCGTACAAAATACAACAGTGTTTAAATCCCAAGGTGAAGACCTGCTGAATAGAATTGGCTCCTTGAAAAAGGAGGCAAATATGCAAAAGAGCACTATAGGAGGAATAATGTATAGATTGTTGGTCTAACAGAAAAACTGTAGGTCACATGATACATTGGACATTTTGTAATAACAATGGTGCTGTCAAAGAATCTTTCAAACTCTTTTGTGGTTCTCAACATGCCCCCCTCTTCCTGGTGGCCCCTCAAGACAAGTAGTTGAGAAACCTCTCAATTATATAGATGAGGTCCTAATATTACAAAAAACAAATGGCTACCTGACAGTGATTAACAGCAAGGTGTCCTTGTTTCCCACCTAGATGATTACAGTTCAAAACCGCAGAAAATCCTTGATAGCAGTAAGATGGAAACAGAGAGACCTGGGTATCCATTATATGTTGCAAATCCCAGCTAAGCTAAAGGTTTTGGATGTAGAGCTTCTTCCTGTCTTTGTCACAGAAGCTAAGAAGGAATGGCATTGGACAGAACAGTGAAGGGGCTATTGTGGATTCCTTAACAGAGATGGAGTCTGACTGAAGAGAAAAAGGAGGCACAGACACTCAAGGACATGATTTCCAAAGGTCCTAAAAAGAAAACAGTTTAAAGTGGAAAATGTAGAGTCACTAGAAGCAGTTGCTGACCATTAAGAAAAATGTAGAACACTCAGAGCCTCTGAATCAGACACTCAAGTCTCTAAATCCCAATACTGATCAGACTTTCAACAGCCTGAACCTACCATAACCACTATGACAGCAGAAGAGGTAGCCTAGTTGTGGACTCTGACTGGGGAACAAAGACAGGAAATTGAGGTCAAGTGTCCATAGCGCTATATTTAGTGTCCTTGGAAAGTATATGGAATATGGACTTGTAATTTTAGGAGTTTCAGGTAGGCGCAGAAACAAACTGACCTCACAGCCCTCCGAAATTCTAGCCCTTGGTAACAGCTAAGGGATATGCTAATTGTTTTAATTTGTTGCTTGTGCCAAAAGTTGGAAGGCCCAGTGGAGTTAAAGTTGGTGACTGTTTTAGTGGGAATTTTAATGAGAATATGGTGCGATTAATATATACATATATGTTAGCAATAGGTATAAAAAGGGCGGTTAACCAATACAGGATTGTTACTAACCTCACACATGCTGACATAATCCTATTTATGAGAGACATAATTATGAGATCACAGATGAACTAAGAAGGGATACAAGATAGGACAATCACAGCAATTTATTGACCTGATTTGAATGTCGGTGGTAAGCACATTGTGATGGAGTATACTCACCTCCAACATAATGGCCAACCAACCAAATACAAAATCTTGTGGACCAAAGTTTGACCACAGCAGACACAACTCCATTAATACCATGGCTAAACCTTTCCCAGGCCCCAATGGATTAAACACTTTTGAAGAATTGGATACATGTCCATCCACCCAATTAGGATGTGTGGTTATATAGCCTTTTTTGCTGCATATCGCCACTAGGCAAACCCTGGAGTACAGAGGCAGTAAAAAACACACAGAATACCCCCATGACTTTCAAGGTGTGGGGGACATTTTAATTTCCCATTTTAGGGTTTTGTTTTTGAAAATAACAAAGAAAGAAAATAATTTGGTGCAAAGCTCTGTCATGTTGGTGTAGCCCTGCACCAAGCTGCAAAAAGCCTTGACAGGATCCGCCGTGATGGCCGTTCCTGCTAATGCTTTACGATATAATCACCTGCTTGCCGGTAATTTAATGATATGGTGGGAGGAGGTGCAGTCAAGGTGACGGAGTAAATTAGTCCTTTGCCCTGACTGCAACACCTCTGTGTGCTAAAATATAAATCGGCCCTTATGTTTCTTACATGGAACATTACAAGTATGGGCTCAATAGAAAAAAATATATAAAGTATACACCTCTTTAAAAAAGAATAAAACCCTGGCTGAATTCTTGCAGGGAAAACATTTGGACAGAAGGGTGGGCAAGCTGAAGAAGGGGTCACTGTTATGCTCTGCTTTTTACAAGGGCCATGTTCTGAACAGCTGTGTTTCCAGAAGGGCTAACAGAAAACATATCAAATAAACTCTAGAAACAAACTTACCCAAGGAGGTGACTTCAGTTGTGTAGCAGACCCCATCTCTGATAGATTCCAGTCACTACTACTTCAATAACTGCTTTCTAAAATGGCAGCTGAATATGGCAGACACAGAATGCTGGAATGGAACAATAACATTCATACTAAGCCTCTATATGACCTATATGCACGATTACAAACCATTCCATGCACATCTCAAATGACTGACAACTCAAATGAGTGACATCTCAAATTAATCGATATGTGAGATTTTGTGCGGGTATGTGAGTGGGAGTATGACAGGTTGTATGGGGGTTTGAATAGGTGTGTGAGTGCTTGTGTGGATGACGTTATCAGTGATATCATCAGTGATGTCACTAACCATGTCATTAGTGATGTAATATCTGAGGTCAAAGGCAGTGCATTGCGGGGGCCTAGGTTATAGTTAGCTCAGGTAACCATAACTTCTAAATTTCACTGGTTTTGTTTGAGTGAAATCTGAGCCAAACTATAATGTCCCTGTCACATCCCTGTAATCTTTGTTGTTTTTCTGTGAACTTGTATGGTTTTTTAATTCTGTTTGCTAACTATAATGACCTTGTAACCTTTAGTATTTTTTAAGTGAATATATATATATGGATCCAGCTACGAAAATAAATATATGTATATATAAACACACACACAGAGATATACAATGAAACAACTTTCATAATTTTTATAAAATATTTGAACAGAATCATAAATAGGGAGTGTCACCAGAATACATACAAATGATTTGTTTTGACTTGCAGCAGCGAATAGCACTCGTTACAATGCATGCGTTTACATGGCATGCCATTACAACGCAAGTCGCTACAACGATGCATTGTTACATCACATGCCGTTACAACGCAAGTCGTTACAAAGACTTGCTGTAGGGGAAGCCATGGAGTTTGGAATCGTATAATTTACTATTCCAACTCCAGTGTGTGCAACAGTGGGGAAGGTGTTGGATTGAAAATCCAACAAATCCAACACCTTCTGCCCCTTAGAGCAAGTTGTTGTAATGACTTGCGTTGTAATGGCATGCGTTGTAAACGTTGTTTACTGGTGCAGCAGGTGCTCCTGGGGTTTCTACTGCAGACCAGTGTCTGAGTGATCTTGTGATGATAAATTCTGGGTATTTTGTTCTGGTCCAGGTAAGGTCAGTGAAGCAGCTGTAAAAGGAGTATGCACAGTACGGGGCGCACTCTTTATTTACCTTGCGTTGCACAAGATGTCACAGGGACTAACAGGCAAGGCTCTCTGAAAATTTGTTATCTCTCACCAAATGTTCTATGAGGCCACAACTGCCTCTGTGTTACTTAAACTTTACCTCCCACATGATGACCTGAAGCATGCGGTTTAGGCTCTTGTGTTGCCCAGACTGGACTATGGTCGTGAGACACACTATGCAGCCTACCTCAATAAAAGCTGGCCCCTCTAAGAGTCTTCCTCAACACCGCAGCTAGACTTGTCTCTGGAACAAAAAGAAATAATCACATTTCCCCAGCTCTAAAATCCCTGAACTGGCTACTATATGAGGCAAGAATTCAACTAAAGATTGCAAGCATAAATCATAAAGCCCTACATTTCAATACCCCCAGATAGTTGGTTGAAAAGCTAGAAAAAGTGGGGGTTGCAGACCTTCGCGAAGTTCGAGCTCCCTGCTTCTGAAACCCCAATGATTTCATAAAAAGAAAACTGGCTCCAGAGATTTCTCCGGTGGTGCACCTAAGATATGGAACTCTCTGCCACCGGATATTTGCCAAATCTCATCTACCGCCTCCTCCAAAAAAGAAGGGAAATCATTTCTGATGAACAAGTTTTTGCCCTAAGATAACACCCTTATGTTTATTGAATGTAACCATATTAGCTACTCTTTTATGATGCCTGACCTCTTCATCACTGACTACTTTTAGAGATCAAGCTTAATACTCTGTTTATTCTTAATGTTGTGTCTGTCATTCAAATATGCAACTAGTTTTGCTAGGCCAATTTATACCCTACCTTCCCTATATGTGAAGCGCTCTGATATCCACTAGGTTCATGTTCGCGCTATACAAAACTTTATAAATTAGCCGGGTCCTGCTAGATGTTAGTCACCAGTAGCAGATCAGCTTTAATTTTGGCCTTGAGCAGTATTTCTTGCTGTGAAAAGCATTTTGCAAAAGAAAACAAAGCACAAACGTATCACAAAAAAAACAATCTTTACACAAGCAAACACAGTGATGCATGCATGTCTTAAATGTAATGAGATATCAAATTCCGTCACAGAAATAGCATCCCTCAATTGAAAACCAGTCATGACCTGTTCCAGAATTGGTTGTCATTTACCTATTTAAGGCTTAGCCCAACGAAGGTAACCATCAACCTGTTCCCTAACAATAAATATAAATGACTTCATACACCCAGTAGACAAATAAAGCAACATGCCATCAATGATAAGCAGGCACAGGCATTCAAGTAAGAGTGGGAGGGTGGGGGCAGGGCAGCCCCATGAGGCGCCGGTGAAGGTGGGGCCAATATGGGAGGGTTTGATCAAAGGCAGGGAGGGGGAAGTCCTCTGGGATGGACATCAACCCTTGATTGAGGTTCTGGGACTGGCTGCAGAGGGCCACACAGAGGTTGCAAGAATGATGGGCAGAGGGAAGCCCCTGGATGGTGCAGGGGCTGAGAGGTCATTGGATCCAGACAAGCCTGGGACTGGGAGCAGGGGGCAGGGGCAGGTGAAGGTGGGGGCCCCCACAGCCCAGGGGCCAGCAACTGCACTAGTAGCAGCATAGGTATAATGGAGTGGGGAGTAGAAGAGGGAGGAGTCCACCCTCCACTGTTCATCATGGAGGTGACAGGGTAGAAGGCGGCAGGACAGTGAGAAGGAAGAATTGGGGGCTACTTAGGGGCAGTGTCGAGAGGGGCATCAGACAGGGGAGGTGGGCTTGGGTCTCCGGTCTGGAGGTGCATGGGGATAGTTGGGAGAGGGACGATAGCACACCAGTCCTGTGACCTCTCTTGCAGGTTGAGGAGCATGGCAGGGTTCCTGACTTGGGAGAGCTTGGCATGGGGCCACAGATGTTGAGGTGATGAGATGGCAGAACACAGAAAGGTTGAGTGGACATCTTCAGGGGATCCCATCACAGCCGTCAGAACTAGGTCCTGAACGACATCTTTGGCTCCAACAGAAGGTATGTCATGGGGAGCTTCTGGCTCTTTTGGCGCAGAGGAGAGATGGGTGGTCTCAGCAGAATGGTATGGTGCAGTTCAAATGCCTCCCCTGGTTCCTGGTTGCCGGCCCACGACTCAGCCAAGAGCATCAGTAACAAGACAGGGTGCAGATGTGGGTTCGAGTTAGGCCAGGACTGAGGACACCATGGGTATGACAATGGTGGATTACGGGGAAGAGAGCCTTGAAGAAGGTGAGGTGCGAGATGGGGAGGAACCGGTGGAAACGCACTTTGGGATGTGGTGGGAGTACTACTAATACATTCTTGAATACTGTATTAAAGACAGGAAAGGGGTGGCACAGTGTGGAGGTGGAGACACAGAAGCCACTGGTGAGGTGGCAAGCACCTGTATGGGCACTGACCTTCTAGCCAGGTAAGAACCAGGAATTAGGCATTGGCCTAGTGATGATATCCACAGGCATGGACGTGGGAGGGGACAACAGGGGGGTGACTGCAGAAAGGTAGGTATGTGGCTGATGTGGGGGTGAGTATGGGCAGAGTGGCTGGTAGCACAGTGAGTGAACAGAGAAAGGAAGGGCTGGTGGCAAAGTGGGGGGGAATGAGGGAAAATAGTGCAGGGGACCAAAGGGGGATGGGTTCAGAGGACACAGGTGCTAAGAAGGGCAGGTTTGAAAGCAGGGTGCTGAATACAAATTTGTTAGTGAGAGTATGGGGAAATGTTTACGCTTCTCCATAGGGAACTGCACTCTAAAAAAAGGTCAAAAGAGGAGGATTATGAGCTGGCCCTAAGACCGAGGGTCCCCTGACAATAGAGAATTGTACAGCTGTGTTTTTAATTTAATAGCGGGGGTCTATTGGGAGAAGCTTCCCGAGCATTTCGTAGCACTGTTCAAATATATGGACCTAATTCACAAGGCTCAGCTGACTTTCGGGGGGTAGACTGATTTGCATATGGCTGGGTCCAAAATGGAATGGCATGGTGAGCAAAAAAACGATGGATTTAGGCCCAGATCTCTGTACTGGGGTGAATGTATGACATTGTTCTGCATTCTGTCCATCAAAAGTTCTTTTTGCATCTGTACCAATGCGCAGCAGAATGGGGCGCGTACTGGCACGCTGGAGGTGCCACATGCAGGGGGCCATGCAACTGGCGATGATCCAAACGCGGGGCTAACCGCAAAACTGGATTCGGTACTGGCAGCGGTCAAAAAAATCGGAACTGTATTGGATCAGACCCACTCATCTCTTGAAGCTCGTATCGACAAAGTAGTATCCAATTTCACTTTATTGCGAGCTGACCACCGCAATCTGGCGGAGAAAGTCCAATCACATGCTCAGGCACTATCAGAATTGAAGCCAGTTACTACTAGTCACTCAGCGGCCCTGCAAGATGTCCTAGACCAGGTACATGCACTTGAGGACTGAGTCGAAGAAGCAGAGGGGCGCTCACGCCGCAACAACATCCGCATAGTGGGTCACCCGGAGAGAGAGGAAGGACAGACCCCGGAAACATATGTGGAACACTGGCTTCGTGAAATCTTACCTGCTAGGGCGTTGTCACCGCACTTCGTAGTGGAGCTGGCGCACCTTGTGCCGGCCCAGAGGCCCCCCACCCAGAGCTCAACTGCGACCTTTCCTCTTCCGACTCCTAAACTACAGACTCAGGGGCATGTGAAAAGGCCATACACACAAGTAGAGACTGCTTGTATTGATTAAATGTGATGCTGTTGGCTCGCTGAGGTGCAATCTGATATTGCTGCCCTACGTGCAGCACACGCATGATTTGTATGTATGCTAAAGTCACTATGATACAGATTTAATGTACCACGTCCACTAACACACAGGTGGGGAACTGGGTGGTTACTCCCTGACATAGAGGGATAACAATAGGTATAGTAAAGCCTACTTTGTCAACACCCCCCATCAGTCTCCAGACTGAAATAGTTACTGCCTCGTTGGGCAACATAGTAGTTTGGATGAACGTCACTGTGGATTTCGCCCCCATTGTTATTATGGTTATGGTTCATGTCTTCCATTTTAGTTCAGCAACAACAGCCCACACTCCCTGTCTACATGATGTGCCGGAGACGCCACTGCTCACCTCATGTACTGACAACATATATTACTCAAACATGACACAAGTAAATGTGACAACGTGGAATGTATGCGGTAAGCATACACCCACACGTAGATACTCTATATACTCATACATGCATCGACATAAGACACACATAGCATTACTTCAGGAGACCCACATGTCACAGTCTGAATTGGAGTGGCTGTGAAGTAGATGGAGGGGTCAGGTATTCAGGGCTGGGACCCCATTCATTTCGATGAGATCCTCAATGAGGTAGAGGGCAGATACACATTTGTGAAGGGCAGGTTAAATGGCCAAATCATGCTGCTGGGTTCCATCTAGGCCCCCAATGTCGATCAAGTTTCCTTCCTTGAGCACATCTCAAGGGGTCCTGGCCTGATGGAATGGCATCCCCTGGCTGTTGAGTGGCGATTTTAATTCAGTACTTAATGTTGAATTAGACAGATAATTCCCGCCACTAAATAGGACCCCTTCCCTGTCTAATGCGAATGCCCTCACACATTGGCTTACACACTGGGCTCTTATAGACATATGGCATTTCCTTAACCCCACTACCCATGTATATTCTCATTATTCCGCAGTACATAGCCTACATGTGCGTCTTGACAGACTGGTGGGATCGCAGGCACTGCTCCCTATGATCCATGGCATTGAATACCTAGGGCGGATGCATTCCGATTATAATCCCCTGTTGCTACAGCTCCAATGGGAGTCACAGCGCTCTCTGGTCCCTACTTGGTGACTCCAAACTAGTGCATTGGAAGACCAGGCATTCCGTGCCTCGCTAGGGACGGCAATTTTGACATATTTTTAACTAAATGAAGATACAGCAAGCAACGCACTTATTGAATGGGAGGCATTTAAGGTAGCTGTTAGGGGCCACTGCAGAGGAGCCACTTGGAATATCCGTATGCAACTCTCCAACTCCCTCACAAAAATAGAACAACAACAGTTGCGCTATGACAGGGGGGGGAGAGGTTGGCAGAGATGCGAGGTGTCTTGAGGTGCTGAGATCTACACATGCAGAGCAGTTGGAGCGTCTTCGCTGCCATAATTATACTGCACATACAGCTCATATGCGCGCTACTGCTGATAGAGCGGGCAGGCTCTTGGTGTGGCTGATACAACAGGAATACACTCATACCCCCATTGGGACACTGCTGGGAAGGACAGGCCAGATGTTATGTAAACAACGTTAAATACACGACGCCTTGACACACCACTATGCCGGATTATACTGCTCCCGTAGACTGCTTGACCTAGAAGAGTTCCTAGATGCGTTGCAGCTGCCAGCTGTGGGTCGAGAGCATAGGGAGGCACTCAACACACAGGTTACACTGGAAGAGATTGGGGAAGCCATCAATCACTTGTTTCTGGAAGGTCACCGGGCCCTGGTGGGCTGCCAGCATAGTACTATAAAGCATACCGGGTCTCCCTTGAACAGTGTCTCCACACCTTATACCCCGCTGAATTTGGAGTGCCAGCAGCTTCCACCCTCTATGCGCGAGGTGCACCCGATATCGCTGTTGAAACTTCATAAAGACCCTATGGAGATGGGCTCTTATAGGCCCTTAGCTTTGCTTAACACTGATTACAAGATACCAGCGAAGGTCTTAGCAGATAGATTGGCACAGGATGTCACCTTCATTGGTTCACACAGATCATAATGGATTTGTGCCTTCCCTTGGAACCTCCCTTAATCTACGGTGCTTTTTCAGGGTGTCTGCGTATGCAGCGGAAGCCTGGCCCCGGGTGGGTAGCCTTGTATTGGACCTGGAGAAGGCCTTTGATTCCTTGGAATGGAGTTACCTATTTATGGTACTCGAGAAATTCGAGCTGGGCCCAGTATTTATCCAACTGACACGTCTCCTCTACACCAACCCCACGGTCAGAGTCATAGTGGGACCCTACCTTTCAGACTC
This sequence comes from Triturus cristatus, assembly GCF_964204655.1. Taxonomy (NCBI): domain Eukaryota; kingdom Metazoa; phylum Chordata; class Amphibia; order Caudata; family Salamandridae; genus Triturus; species Triturus cristatus. The sequence goes on from NC_140588.1 coordinate 520,661,845, forward strand.
TATTCCAATACAGAGGGGTACACGGCAGGGGTGCCCTCTATCTCCGCTCCTGTTTGCGCTCACGATGGAGCCATTGGCAGAAGCTCTATGCACCCAACCGGGCGACGGAGTGTATCTGGGAGATGCCACGCATCAAGTGTCGCTATATGCCGATGACCTCTTCATCTACATTAGAGACATCAGCTGTGCCCCCACCCACCTTATGCAACTACTGGAGGAGTTCACTGTATTTTCTGGGCTGACTGTCAATGTATATAAATCCTGTATTCACTCATTTAAAGAGGGACACCCGAACCCTAATTTCGTTATGGGCTCCTAAAAAGTACATTGGGCGGCGGACACATTGCGCTACTTAGGCATCCAAATCTACCACCGTACGGACGATCTTGTTGATGGGAACCTAGGCCGGGCGGTGACGTCCCTCAAATCGCAGATGCAATTTTGGAGCACTCTACCAATATCTGTAGCAGGCAGGGTTACACTTACCAAAATGGTAGTGCTCCCGAGACTCTTATACTATTTCACAAATCTACCAGTCTACATCCCAACCTCTTTCTTTGCCCCCCTAGAAAAACAAATTCGAGATTTTATCTGGGGTAACACCAGACATAGGATGGCATAGCAGAAATGATACCTGCCAGTGAACCAGGGAGGAATGGCGGCTCCTTAAGCATTATTATTTTGCCTCACAACTTCACTGGGTGGCGCGGTGGCTCTCAGGCCGTCATTGTGCAGATACCGCCAATAAGCGTCCACCCTATCTTATGCAGCATATAGTCAGCCTCTTTCACCCCGGTGCACGCTCCAGACCATCGGAGCCTTTACTACTTGCTGTAGCCTATAGATGCTTCCGCAGAAGCCTGTACATCAACCGTAAGGTGACCCCTTATGCACCAGCGATACCTCAGGAGGGAACCCCCAATGGCCGCACAGTAATCTCTACGCAGATACTTCGAAGGTGGCATGAGAACAACATTCAGACACTTGGAGACTTACATCGGGAGGGGGTACTTTTACCATACACGACCTTGGTTGAAAAAGATGGCCTCCCGTCTGGACACTTTCTGATTCATTATGCATTGGTGGCTTCACTCACAGCTACGTGGGGGGACATGACTGCGGAGCCACAGACACATCTTACTATGCAATACTTGCATGTTATGGGGTCGGGTAGGCACCTGACACGGTGGTTCGCAGCTTCCCTGGGGACTCATGTTGCAACTAGCCTCGAACCATTGCATCATAAATGGGGGCATGATCTGGGACACCAGCTTACAGACACAGAATGGGCTCGGGTACTTGAAAGCCCAATACGCATACCCCACAAAATGCGTTTCTGGCAAATACAGCTTGTCATCGTTCATAGGGCGTATCTCACACCTGCAAAAATGTATCAGTACTTCAATCGTGTAGATGCCAAGTGTCCGAGATGCACTGAATGAGGGGCTGATTTAATCCACATGCTATGGGGTTGTGCCTGGGTGGGTACCTACTGGAACCAAGTGGCCTCTCTCCCGCAAACCTGCACAGACCAAACGCTGACGCATGACTGGCCAACCTACATGTTGCATAAATTTCAAAGAACTCCCGCTACAAAGGTTACCTAGAGATTTCTAGATTTGGGGCTCATAGTGGCCAAGCAGCTCATTACCAAGAAGTGGAAGGCACCCAACCCCCCCACTTTAATGGCCTGGCAAGACTCAACGCTTGCCTGGGCGAAGGCAGCGAGCATTGCAATTAGGCACAAGTAAATACTGGGACTGCGCAAGATCTCTATTGCAGCATGCTGGGATGCTCTCTACAATGAGCTGCAGCTCACTGTGGACATGGTAGGAGAGGTTTCCCCTGAGCCACACCCTGTAGGTAATTGACGTCATCCTGAGTTTGGGTGGCGGATACTCTGTGTCACTTCCCTACCGTACTGCACACCACTTGTACACACGGTCTACTACAACTTATAGATAGGGGGAATTACAGTTGGTAATCTCCGGCAGTGAGTAAACAACACACTACTTCCGACAGGACGTTAAGGGCTGAACAATAGTTAATACGGCTTTAATATGTTCTTCTTTTGCAAGTTAGCGCAATCTGAGTTTTAATTCCTCTCTCTAAACTTACGATACTAACTAGCACAGTGCAAATAATAATGTTATTGTCTATGTAGTGTGTTAACTTGTGTGAGGACACGAATTAACAGACAGTTTATACTGTGTATAATCTTTTGGACAACTGATGCCCAATGTTCAGAATCGTTGCCCTGCTTTTTTTTCTCCACAGCTTCTCCCCCCACCCTCTTTTTTTTCTAATTTATGGACACGAAATGTGACTATATTCACTAACTTGGGGCTACTTTTACCCTCCGTTCCTGATGAACATTGAGCCTTTGATCCTCATGCTACGATAATGCCATATTATCGTATATGTACCATACTCATGTCACGTGTTATAATGTCTACTACTGCTTGCACGCAGGTGTTATTAGTATTGTAACCTCTTTAAAACAAGAACATAATAAAACAGATTTACAAAAAAAAAAAATCAGGGACAAAGTGCAAGGCAATGGCAGCCTTATGCTAGCGGCAAATGGCTACCCCAGCAGCAGCAGTATTACAGCAACAGAGGGGGAAGAAGGGCGCATGGATCTGGAGCAAAAGGCTTGCACTCTGGTTAAACTGGACAGGTTGGAATACTGGCTGGGGATTTACAATTGGCTGGAGGAGGCATGACTCTTAAGGAAAGGTTTCACATGGGGTTTTCAATTGGGTTATGGGGCCGACGGGTTCGGAGGTGGGTGGAGAATTTGTCGTCCGCAAGGGAGCACAAGCAAGTAGTGTGTTGTATTTAGTACATTTGGTTTCTTCCACCCACCCCTACCACTGGAACACCGGTGGAACGTGGCCAACGTTCTACTCGGTATCCCTTTGACAGAGAACCGTTATTGTGAGCCGTTGCCTGTACTGCCCGGCTATGGATGTATTGCTGTGGATCTGAAATAAAGTTATCCTTTTGGCTTAAGAAGAGTGGACTTACTTTTCTCAGATCTTTTCATTGGCGACGAGAATCGTGGGGAGGACGACGCTTTACATTCCCTCCATATGTGGCCGGAGCAGAAGATTAACAGAAAAGACGAGAGGAAGTGAAACTGTCAAGGACGACTTACTGTGCACGGTCTGAAGAGACAGTGAAGAATTCATTCTGTAGCGAAAGGCGACTGCTTTGCTGAGAATTCATCTGGAGCGAGAGGCGACTGCTTTGCTGACGGAAATTGGAAGTCACGGATGTTTAATCGAGGAAGCGTCTGGTAATACACATGCGCAGTGTGGTGAAGCGGCACTGAGGAGATCTGCGCAGTGAGGGAGGAGTTGCTGACAGGAAAGGGAGACACGGATGTGGAAGCGTCTGGTAATACACATGCGCATTGTGGTGAAGCGGCACTGAGGAGATCTGCGCAGTGAGGGAGGAGTTGCTGACAGGAAAGGGAGACACGGATGTGAAATTGAAGTAGCGTTTCCAACACATGCGCTGTGCGGAGTTTATGGAAAAACAACAGACTTGAGCAGAGTGAATCTGAGGAGTAGACAGACGGATCGTCGCGGAGGACAAAGGCGCCGACAGGGAACTGCATGTCAAGATATAGTGAAGAAGTGAAGTAAGGACAAATAGTAGACTTGAGTAAGGAAATTTAGAGAACTGTGAGCGGAGCAAAGGAAGGCTGCTGCGGTGTATTGCTCGTCAGTATAGAAGGTGGACATCAGTATTTTAAAAAGCACTGACAGTACAGTCTGAAGAACACTTAATGAGGTGTTTTGTGAGACTTTAAGAGTAAGAGAGAGTATCTTGAGAATACGGAGGAGAAGAGTGTACCTAGAGACTCATACTGTAGGAAAATTTATTGGTGAAGAATCGTAGTAAAATATTCACATTTTGGTTTTGTGGAGTGTATGAGGGAAATCATAAGGAGTAAGAGTGGATAATTGTTGGTATCAAAAGTGAGCGTGTGTTACAGGTTAGAATATGGCGGCAGCAAGTATGTTACAACCTACACCTTTTTTGTCTGAGGCAGGAGAACCATTAGTAACATGGAAGGAATGGAAAAAGAGCTTTGAATCTTATCTCATAGCAATAGGAGCAAGTGGGTTTTCAGCAATAAGAAGACAGCATATTTTATTACATAATTTGGGTGGAGAAGGGAGGAAAATATTTGACAGCTTGCCAGAAGTAGAAGAAGAGGAAGAAGATGGAGAGAGGGAAGATGTGTATGAAAGGAGTATGAGGAAACTAGAGCTTCAATTTGCTGACAAAATTAACGTGGTTCTTGAGAGACATAAATTTTATGGAAGAGTACAAGGAAAAAATGAGAAAGTAGGGAACTATGTTGCGAGTTTAAGAGGTATGGCAAATACTTGTGAGTTTAATGATTTGACAGAATCTTTGATACGTGACCAACTCGTACGTTGTACAAATAATAAGAAGATTCAGGGAAAATTATTAGTGGGAAATCCAGATTTGAAGATGGCCATTGATATTGCCAAGAGTGTGGAGCATACAGCAGAATGTATGAAGGAGATGAATGTCACAGGAGACAATTCTGTGAAGGAAATAGGTGAGGAATTAAAGGAAGTGTGTGCCATAAGGAATATGAAGAAAAAAGAAGTGAAGGAAGTAGCTAACAAAGAGAGAATATACAGTGAGAACAGGTTAAAATGTTACCGATGTGGTAGTAGTAGTCACTTAGCAAATAGTGAGAATTGTTTTGCAAGGACAGCAACATGCAGGAATTGTAACCGGAAGGGGCATTTTGCTAGAGCGTGTAAAGTTATGTCAAGTAGAGCAGTGAACAGTGTGGAGTATGGAGAAGGACAGAGAGGAAGTTTTGTGTTACAAGTGAGAAGTTTGGATGGAAGTAGTGTGAACCATATTGAGTTACCTAAATGTGAAATGGAGTTGGATGGAGAAAAGGTAGAGATGTTTGCAGATTCGTGCTCACCATTCACGTTTATAAACAGTGAAACATTCAGGAAGAGGTTCAAAGAAGAAGAAATTAGGTTGCACACTCCTGATGTAATACCAGTGGGGTATAATAAGGATCCTATCCCACTAGATGGTGTAGCCATTATGAAAATAACTTTTAAGGACAGGAGTACAGTGGGTAAAGTGTACATCGCAAAGGAAGGGGCAAACTTGTTGGGTTGGGGTCACCAGAAGGATTTGGGAATGAAGTTGGATCCTAGTGCTGTAACACCAGTTATGCTTGTGGAAAGGAGTGTGTGTGGAGTAGAGATTTGTGAGGAGTTCCCAGAGATTTTCAAAGAACAGTTAGGTTGTATGAAGGATTACCAACATAAGATAAAATTGAAGGCAGAAGCTACAATAATTACAATTTAAAGCTTTTATTCGATTTGTACATACAAATCATACAAGCAAAAGAATACATGATTAAAAATGTGAAAAATCACCATATGGCCACTTATAAGAAACAGTAAAGAGACATTGTACAAAAAGGCTAAAGTACAACAGTTAGGTAATCATGCCAGTTTGGGTCAACATGCTGTTATGAAAGGAAAGCGTAAATGAGTAAACAAACAGGTAAACAGTGGGAATTCCTCAGTGGGCCTATCCTAGCAGCTGTACATCAGAGTTTATAAATAGTCATAAAATACTGTGGTCAAAAACGAAAATAATACCCTAATTACAAAGAAGGTATAAAACTTAAAACTTATATATACAAGCAAAAAAAATGTAAACAGTAACAGCAACATAATACAATGCCTGGCAGCTGTATAACATGAGTACAGACAGGTGAGTATAAAAATCTTATAGTACAATACTTTCCCTGGCAGCTGTACATTTCAAGATAAAAGTAGCCAGGAAAAAGCAAATCTCTTCGTTCTCTAATGAGAATAAAAGTATCAGTGCTGTTTCTGTAGTACGAGTATTATATTTAATAAAAATTGGCTTAAGGTATTTTAACCTAAGAGAATGATAAAATTTGCAAAAAAGTAAAAAGTGGCGACTATTCTGTCGGGAAATACTATCGCACGGACAGGGTATATCTGAACTGGTTCTTGTATTTGGAAATGCAACCAGATGGTGAGCAATACCCAGTCTGACGCGTGTTAAAACATACTGATGGGAAGGACGGGTCACATACGCAAGATAGGGTTGGAACCCCGAAGTTAAATTTAGATCTTTATAAAATTTCACGGTGACAAGGTTGCCAGAAATTTTATCTCGCTCTGCCTTTCGAAAGTTTAAAAACGCTATCTTAATTTCTTTCTTTGAAAAAGAAACAACCTCCTCTGGCTCGCGGAGTGCATCTATATTGAAAAGAAGAAGATACCAGCGGTGGATGTATCTCAGCCACTGTATGCGTGAGGAGTGGTCCAGGCCTATACAATCAAGAATAATATCCTGAGTGAATCGAGTCTCTGGTTTAGCCCAAATAGAACGCCACAATAAAAGTGGCCGGACTGCTGCTAAATCAGAGATAAACTCGATCCCAACTTCTTCGTGAATCAGCAGAGTGGAAGCAGAAGGGGGAACACATAACAACCTTCTTAAAAACTTGTTTTCCTCCTTCTGCAGAGATGTACCCACACTATGGCCCCATACACCTGCCCCATACAGTGCAGAGGAGACACAACGAACATTGTATATGTTCATCATGTCTAAAATGCTACGTGAGCCGAGTTTAGAGGCAAAACGAAAAATACTGCCGGTAGATCGCAGCATTTTTAATCTTATGGAATCAAATTCCGAGGTCCAAGACCCGATATTATTAAATGTAATTCCTAGATAACAAAAGGACTTGACAGGAGTCAACTTTTCCTTATCCAGAAAAAAGGTATGCTTTACCTGCTTAGCTGCCCGACCGCATGACATAACATACGTCTTAGTTTTATTCACGCGTAGCCGCCTAACTTGAATAAAATGAATAAAATTGTCAATTAGGCGCTGAAGGCCCAACTGTGTACGGGATATGAGAACAGCGTCGTCCGCGTAAAGTAACAGCGGAACAGGTTTACCACCAATCAAGGGGGCATCTGCTGGGATGTCAACCAGTGAACGGTCGACGTCGTTAATAAAAAGGGAAAATAGCAACGGGGCCAAAACGCATCCCTGGCGTATGCCCCGAGACACTTTGAAAAACGGGGTACATTCGCCATGGGTGCCATAGCGGACTTTGCAGGAAAGTTTTTCGTAAAGTCTAGCTAAAAAGTGGACTATTTCCCTCGGAGCCCCTGCATCTAGCAAAACCTCCCAAAGAATAGTGTGGTTAACCAAATCAAATGCACTGCTCAAATCAGCAAAACACAAAAAAAGGTTGCCATTTTTAGCCACAGTATATTTTTTAATTAAAAGGTCCAAATTTACGCATTGCTCCAATGTGCCCAGGCCTTTCCGAAAGCCATATTGGACTCTAGTTAAAATGTTAAAATCAGCTGCCCAATCTTCCAACCTCTTGAGCAAAATCCTACTCATCACCTTCACAGAGGCGTCCAATAATGAAATTGGACGATAGTTGGAAGCCTCTGATTTATCACCTTTCTTGTGTAGAGGAATAATGACTGATTGACCCCAAGTGGGCGGGGGGTTAGTTTCTGCCGCACAATTAAATAACCTCGTCAGGATGGGAGCCCATAGTGCTGGTTCATCTTTGTATAAATCCAGCAGGACCCCATCGGGGCCAGGGGCCTTACCTCCTTTGCTTGAAGAAATTGCTTCATGGCTTTCTTCTAGAGTAATTCCCAACGGAAGGGGTAGCCATGAGATAGACTCAGGTAACATTAGCTCAAGAGGTAACCCGTCTGGGTTAAAGATTTTGGAAAAGTGACTGACCCAATCGCTACATGCCACATAAGATGTTAATTCTGGAACATCTTCCTTATTGAGAAACGGGCTGTTAATGGTTTCCCAGTACAGTTTGCAATTTTTGGTCTCAGCTGCTTCCTTCAACTTATCCCATGCCTCGGACTGTAATACCCTTTTCCTGGTTTTAATTGCTGTTTTATATCTTGCCCTACAAAATTGTATGTCCGTCTTAACACGTGGGTTAGTGCCTAGAGCATTCTTTAGATCATGGAGGGCGACTATACAGGTCTTATCGAACCACCCTTGCTTCGGACCGCTCTTTGATAACGAGGCCTTAGTAAAAATACCATCAATAGTACTATTCATGGAGATAAAGTGGACTAATAAACAGCCTAGGTCACAATCATCCTCCAAGCAGAAACTAATTTGGTTCTTACATCTGGTGATGACCTCCTTCTGCTTAGCCTTGGAATTTAGACCAGTCCATTTGATCCTTAGACCCTTCGGTCTAATAGGTACTAAGTCAGTAGAACATTTCCCACCTGAAACCGTCGAGGTACCATGCCTCAAAAGGGTAATACGAAGGCTATTATGGTCACTGAGACTTTCTTCAGGCAGAAGCTAAGCCAGTAGCTCACAAATGTAGGAACATTCCTATCCTGATGAAAGAACCATTGAGAGAGGAACTTGATAAACTCCTAAGTCAAGGGGTTATAGAGCCTGTAGAATGTGCTGAGTGGGTTGCACCCATAGTTATCACGGCCAAAGGGAATACCAAGAACATCAGGTTATGCATTGATCTGAGAGAATTGAATAAGAATATATGGGTTGATAGGTATCCATTACCCAACATTAATGACATGCTAAATCAGATAAATGGGGCTGAGATTTTTTCGGTAATTGATCTGTCTTCAGCTTACCATCAAATAAGACTACACCCTGATAGTAAAGCTCTCACCACGTTTATAACGCCGTTTGGAGCATTCCAATTTTGTAGGATGCCGTTTGGCTTGGCCTCAGCAGCGGCGGTTTTCCAGAGGGCAATGCAGAACATCTTGAAGGGGTTGAAACAAGTCTTATGTTTCCAAGACGACCTGTTGGTGTATGGTAAAAATGGTATGGAACATAATGATATATTGCGGATGGTACTAAGCAGGCTGAGGGAAGCAGGACTTACCTTGAAGAAGGAAATATGCCAGATTGGGGTCCGATCAGTTACTTATTTAGGGCACATAATTTCACAGGAAGGGATCAAGCCTAAAACCAACTTGGTAGATGCCATCAAATTAGCACCATGTCCCACTAGCAAGGAAGAAGTTAAGTCCTTCTTGGGACTTTCAGAATATTATTCAAAGTTCATAAAGAATTTTGCAGACACGACTTACCCTTTGAGATGCTTACTTAAGAAAGGTACAAAATTTGAGTGGGATGGTAAATGCAATGCAGCTTTCAATTTGATTAAAGATAGAATATCTGAGGCACCATTCCTAGGATGTTTTGACATTAGCAAACGCACCATCATTACTACTGACGCGAGTTTGAAAGGGGTGGGAGCCACTCTAAGCCAAAAAACTGAAAGTGGAGAGAAAATAGTGGCGTTTGCTTCAAGGGCTTTGACAGAGGCTGAATCACGTTATGCAGTAATTGAAAGGGAGGCATTAGCATGCTATTGGGCGATTCTGCACTTTAGAACATTTGTATGGGGCATACCATTTATGGTAAGGACAGATCACAAACCCCTAGTGAGTATTTTTACATCCAAAAGTATAGATAGGACAACTCCCCGAATTTCTAAATGGTTCCTTGGCCTACAGGGGTACAATTTTGAAGTAGTGTACATACCGGGAGAGAAGAATCTAGCTGCGGATTGCTTGTCGAGGTTACCGCTTAATAGGCAAGAAAGTGAAGAAGAACCTGGAAATGAAATTGTAGTTTCCACTATCTCGGACGGCTTGGAAGAGATAGAATGGGAAGATGCTGTAGCTAAAGATGAACTGTTCTTCAGAATAAAAGAATTAATACAAGAAGGATGGCCATGCAGTCAAAAGATGTTGAAAAAGGGTGAAGAAGTGTTTTGGGAGGTGAGAAATGATTTACACATACTAGGTAATAACATTTACCGAGGGAATAAACTGGTACCACCAGAGGGCATGAGAGAGAAGGTATTGCACTTAGCACATGAGGGCCACTTAGGTTGCAGTAAAACCAAAAGTAAAATTCGCCTACACTATTGGTGGCCGAAAATGGACAGCATGGTGGAGAAAGGTATAAGAGAATGTGTACCGTGTGCGATGAGTGACAAGAGCAAAGTTGTAAGCAAAGGGCAAATAGTTGCGGTGGAGGTTCCGACCGCTCCCTGGGTAAAAATTGCTATGGATATAGTAGGTCCATTAAATGTAAAGGGCCTAGGAGGTAGATTTGTCATTACGTTAGTGGACTACCATTCCAAATGGATAATTGTAAAGGTAGTTGAAAACATCACTACTGAATGCGTAATAAGTTTTCTCCAAGAAGTATTTCGCACAGAGGGTGTACCACAGATCTTGGTCACAGATAATGGGGTACAGTTTACCTCTACATGTATGAAAGAGTTCCTACACAAGTTTTCAGTCAAACATCAACTCACACCGTTGTACTGCCCCAGAGCTAATGGGTTGGTAGAGCGCATTAACCGCATGATAAAAGATTGCATACAACTCAATGTGAAAAATGGCAGCAACGTGAGGAAGGCACTGGAGGACATGATTTGGTCTTATCTTATCACCCCTCATTCTGTCACGGGAGTGTCACCATTCAAATCTCTTAAGGGTAGAGAGCCGGGCACTAAATTAGGCCCGTTGTGGCTTGTTGGGTGAAGAAATGAGGAGGTGAGCAGAAGTAAGATCATGGAAAAGATACATCTTAATCAAGGAAAATATGTAGAAAGGTACAACGAAAGAATACGGAGACCTGCTAGGGTTTTTGAAGTAGGGGATGTGGTAAGTGTAAAGTTACCTGTTTTTGTAAAGGCAGTGGGTTCTAAATTCTCTGGAAAAAGGGTAATAAGCAAAGTTTTTAAGAATGTAGTTAAACTTGATGATGGACAGTATTGGAGCATGGATAGAATAGTCCATGACAGGAGTGATGATGAAGCTCAACAGGGAAGCAATATGAGATTTGACAGCAACCATCAGAGTACCAACCTTGATTCCAGGATGTGCACTAAAAGGGTGCATTCCAACCCTAGCTGGCAAAAAGACTATGTTATGTATTGATCTTTTGTGTTCAAAATGTGTTGTGGGAGGGAGATGTGTTGTATTTAGTACATTTGGTTTCTTCCACCCACCCCTACCACTGGAACACCGGTGGAACGTGGCCAACGTTCTACTCGGTATCCCTTTGACAGAGAACCGTTATTGTGAGCCGTTGCCTGTACTGCCCGGCTATGGATGTATTGCTGTGGATCTGAAATAAAGTTATCCTTTTGGCTTAAGAAGAGTGGACTTACTTTTCTCAGATCTTTTCATAGTGCATGACAAACTGGACAACGAAGTGTCGGAGGAGAGGATGGTGGGCCCTCTGCGAGGACTGGCCAATGGCAGAGTTGATTGTGTCACCCATTGGTGTGGTGTCCATGAGGGAACAGGGGCAGTTTCGGAAAAGTCAGCATTTGTTATGGCCTGAAGACAGGTCAGTAAATGACTTCATTCCTGAAGAAAAGGCTTTGGCGTCCTGTTCATCAGTTGATGTGGTAATTTCACTGGTTGTGGCAACAGATAAAGGGGCGTAGATGGCAAAGTGCAATGGTAAATCGGCTTTTCGGCAGCTTCTGGTGCATCCGGATGATTTTGAACTGTTAGGCATACACTTTGAAGGTAAATAGTATGTGGGCTAGGCTTTTGCGATGGGGTGTTCTATACCATGAACACTTTTTGAAGGTTTCAGTTCCTTACTTCAGTAGTTTTTTTACATGACGCATGGGCTGGTGACACACTCTCACCACCTTGATGGTTTTTTTTGTGGGTGCACCAGATTCAGCGGCTGCCAGCAAGCATCAGTAAAATTCCAGGAGCTCATGGGTGACCGGGGTGTGTCTCTGGCCCCCGAAAAAACTGTCGGCCCCACAATGGTCTTGTCCTTTTTGGGGATCAAACTAGATTCCGAAAAGATGGAAACAAGGTTGCCACAGGACAAAAAAAGAAGCTATGCAGAAATTTTCGGTGAGGATGCTGGCCAGTGAGAAGGTGAAGGTGAGGGGAGTTCAGGTGCTGCTCGGACACCTTAATTTTGAATTTTGTCATCAGAGTGGTCACAGTAGGTAGAATTTTTTTGGGGATGCTAGGCTTGCAGGGAGATCACTATCGTACCATCATGTACACATTTCAGCCGGGATCAAAGAGGATCTCAGAATGTCGGAGTTCTTCTTGAAGCGCTTCAAATTAATTCTGTTGGCTCAGTCGAACGATCTCAATTGGGATGTGCAGATATTCACAGATGCGGCTGGGGTGTAGGTTTTTGTTTGTTCTAGTGAGGTCACTGGTGTGAGGAAGAACGGCCAGCACAGTGGAAAGTGGCCGCAGCATAGGTTTGGAAATTTTGGTGATCTGTGAGGAGAAAAAAATCCCACACAATGTATCTATAATTGAGAGACAGATTTTCAAATATTTTGCTTCAGGTTTGAGACAGACCAGACACTAAATACTTTTGGTATTTACAAAGCAATATCAATGGTAATTTCCTCGTTATTTGTAAAAACTATTTTTTAAAAAGGAACGAATGGCATCGCATTGGGTTACTGTGCATCGAGTAATCATTGTATAGGTGGTGCATGGGCATTCCGTGCATCCACCCGTGGATTTTGATGAAAATCCATAACTATAAATGTTTGTATACAAAATGGTTGGCTTGCCTGAGGTAAGGGTAACAAGGATGTTACCTTCATTTCTCCTTATTAATTCTTCTTTAAATATGGCGCATTCCTGACCTATCCCTTTCATGCAATGCAGTACAACAAGGCATCTACATTTCTGAGTTGTGGTTTGTAAAAGTATGAGAAATCTAGCGCTATGTCTTCTGTGGGGAAAAATGATGTGCCCAGCAGAAACATTAAAAAAAAAAAGAAATTGAGAAAACCTAATTATCAGGACATACTCAATAATAAAACATTTACCCACAGTCCTAAAATAAACACCATATTCAATTATAATAATACATCCTAGCATCATCAGGTTTAACAAGCCGTATTAAATCAAAACCACGACTTTTTACAAATTCTGATTCATAGTGTTTGTGAAGGTAGTTCTCACTCTACCATTCTGTTATTACAGACTCTTTTTAAAGAGCCAGCTTCTCCTAACAGCTCTCCATGGCAACAAGCACGCAAGAATTTCCGTTTGTAGCATCTGTCCTCAGGCACCCTGGCAGAACTCTTCCATGGTGGCAAAGGTTATTTCATTAAAATCGTTTTACAGCGTGCTCCCAGCACCGTTTCATAAGTTCTAGACAACATTCTAGGGTTTTAATAATGCTGCCAGAAAATGCATCACGCTTCATCAGCCAAGACACTGCTCATGACACATGTGGTGAGTAATCACGTGCCTTTCAAAAATAATGATCTATTTATCCGTGATAAAACCGACATGGATACACTCAGTGATTTAAAGGGTGAATTGTTCTAAAAATTTGGAGGTAAAAAAGGCTTTCATCACCTTAATGCTCTTATTTTTGGTTTCACTGAATATTTGTAGGAAAGTCCATGAACAATAATATATGCACTACACAGTCTCTGTTTTAAACCCTTTTTTAAACACTAAAATACATCTGTTTATTCATGGTGGAAGTAAAAAGTTTCCAAGCTCGAGAACTAGAGATTAAGGGCCAGATTTACTAACCTAAACTGTAACCTTTTTACTAACTTGCTGCACTGCGTTGTGAGAAATGGACAGAGCAGAAATGCGCCTTATCTACTAAGATATGCCCTCTCATAGAACTAGCGCACTACAGGCAGCCTAGTGCCAACGCAGGCACACCTGCACCATAGTGTACGGATCCCTGCATTCCACGGAGAATTGTTTTTGTGCTGTATTGGATACCTTCCTGCATAAAAACAATGTCAGAAAGGCATTTTCCTCTTTCTATGTGAGATTTTTCTCCTGGTTGCGCAATCCTCTGAGAGGGCTAGTGATTTCATGCAGTCCCAAATTTACAAACCTTTGTAAATCTAGGGCTGCGTCGAAACCATGGGTGGATGCACAGGAACACCAATGCTGCACCCATGGAATGACTCCCAGAGCGAAATAGTAAAGCAAAGGAGCCGCAAAACACCTCTTGTGTGGCTCTTTAAATACCTATTAGCATTTTGTATCATGGCTCCGCCACAAATGTGGTGCAATCATGCTGCAAAATGTTAGTAAATCTGGCCCTAAGAACCAGGCAGTTCCCTTGACAGGCAGTGTCTTGCTTCAAAAAATAAAAAGGAGGAGACTTCCGCATGATGTTTATCATCAGCCACCGAAATGTTCTTAACATGTCTGGAAATCTGCAGAGATGTACGGAAGTTGTAAAGATCCTGGCCGAACATCTCAGCTGACCACTGGAAGTTTATTTTCTGTTTTTCCTCTGCTCTGCTACTGAGCACCATTTCCGAGACTGCCCAGCCATCTTTCAATGGAACTTCAGCCTGACTCCTGAACAATAGCAGGCTTTCAAATGACTGAAAATGCTTATGAAAAGTGAGCAATTGATAACACACCCTCACTCCACATGGTACCTGGCAAATTAATTGGTAGGTAGGATAATCGTATTACTGTTATTTCCTCTCTGCTCTTGATGGAGTATGCTGATAAATCCAACCTCCTCCCCAAGTAAAATATGATGAAGGTGTGACTGAACAATGAGTGTGGCTTTAGACCACTGTTCAGCTTTTGGAATGGCCTGGTTCATCCTTCTCGCAAACATCCTTGACATGCATATTTCAGGTTGTTATAAATCACTTCTGACCACTACGCAGTGGCCTCACAGGAGGTAGGGAGAATTAATATGTATCATAATTTCCCGTTATATTCCATGACCTTTTCTGTCTCCCATATACCTTCCTTTTAAGGGTGACTTAGTTGAACTATTAATAGTAAGAAAACCCCTGCTTTTGAAACTGAGGCTCAAAGACATTGCTAATGGAGAATGATATTACTCCTCATTTCATCTTACCTGGAGTGACGTAACGTTTTGACGCATTCCAAGGTCTACCAGTAATAGTAAATCTGGTAATGCACCAAGATCCATGGGTGGATGCATGGGAACACCCATGCTCAACCCTTGGAATGCCTCCCTGGGGCATAGTAATGCAATGCAGCGATTTGCACTGCATTGCATTACTCTAGATTTATCAAGCCACACAGGGCCATACAAGGTGGACTTGCGTGGCTTGATAAATCTTCCTTAGAAGCTGTGTCGCCTTTGAGCCCCATTACTTGGCGCAAGGGCTACGCAATTTCTTGATACATATGCCCCTCAGTGAAAGAGGTGTGCTCATTAAACCTATGCAGTACTTTTTTGAAATACATTCTTTTAACTGTCTTTCATTTATTTCCCTCATATATTACCTGTTGATTACTGCAGCTATGAAAACGTACTCAAAAAGAGTGTTCCTTGGAAAGTTACTCATGTAAGTGCACATTATCACTTGCAGCTACTTTGTTTAGAAATTTGTACGCTGTTTGGGAAATGTCAGGCTGAGAACTAATAATCATCTTTAACAGCAAATCAGATAGGGCCAGATGTATGACTGCTTTTAGCAGTCGCAAGTAGAAAATCGGGATTTTTGCGACTGCTAAAAGGGTTGTGTTATGTACAAACCCTATTTTGTTAGTCGGTAACATATTATCGCCTCAAAAAATAGGCTTTGTGAGTTGCTACTATAAAGGGGCGTGCCAATGGGGTCCCTTCCTAATAGCGAGTCGCACTGGTATGTACGATTGTTTTGCCACCCTAAATGCGGTTTCAAAACAATCGCAGTTAGCACCCACTTCAAGTAGGCGATAAGCGAATTGCCAATGGAAAGGGGTTTCAAGGGGACCTGTCCCCTTTGTGAATGTATGCGAAAATATTTTTTAAGAGCAGAGAGTGGTCCCATGGCCCACTGCCTGCCATTAAAAAATGAAAAAAAAAGCATTTCATATTTTTCTTTAAAACGCATTCCATTTTCATTTAAGTAAAACGGTCTGCGTCTGAAAAAAAAAAGATGCTTTATTTAAACAGCAAACACAGATATGGTGGTCTGCTGTCCCCATCAGGCCAACATCTCTGTGTTCTTGCCCATTCCTATTGGGTCGCAAATTACGACCTGCCTCATGAATATTGACGAGGCAGGTCATTTGCAACCCCATTGGGAATCACTAAATGTGTCTAAGACACAATAGTGCATTCCGTTTGGCGATTCAAAATTTTGCAATTTTCAACTTGCAAAATGGAATGGTCGTACATATGGCCCATAATTTCATTGATCATGTTCATTTGAGTGTACATGAAGCAGTGGCGTCGGAAGAGGGGTGCGGTGGGTGCGGTGGGTGCCGCCCGCCCCGGGCATCATCACTGAGGGATGTGACAAAAAGGCAAAAATATGTATTTTAAACACATTTTTGTGCCTCTTTGTCAAGCCGGGGGTTACAAGAAATTTTCCTCACCGGGTACCACCCGACCTGACCACTGACATGAAGTTCTTCATCTCTATAATACATGTTAAAAACATTTAAAACACGTCTATTACCTCATAGTTAAGACAGTGATAATTAATGTTTGATTTGGTAGATACAACATAGAAACAACTACTTAAACTCTGGTTGGCCTAGGAAAGTATAAACATTTTCTAGCAAGTGTAGTTAATAATAAATTGTGAAATGTGTTATATTTGACTTTTATGCCCTTCCATTGGCGGTACCTCCCCATCACCTTTTACAAAAAGCGTTTGAGTAAATAACTTAAAGAACTGGATGATTAACTGTAGATAGTGCAAGGAGGTAAGATGTTTCTCTAGAGGCATAAATCCCAGAAGATGCTTGTACTTTTGTGTATCTTATAATCACATACGCATGTACTATAGCAAAGTATCATGACTTTCTAGTGTCCACCAAATATCACAGCCCTGACTGTGTATGTGACCAAGGTTTCTGGAAAGTTAGGAAGTGGAATTGCTGAGAGCATGCCTGTGCCAAATCTCTATGGATGAACAGTGGAGTGGTTTGGGTTTGGACCATACTGTCTCTTACATTAAAGGCGTAGAACTATGATTAACATAGAAGAAACATATCAAATGTCTTGTTTTATTTTGTGTAAGCTGCAGCAACATAATACAGTGATCTTTAGAAGATGCTACTGAACGTCATGGAGTTAGAAAATGGACAAGAATTAATTAGACACCCCTTTCAACTGGTCCTCTGGATCATGCAGACCCCTGTGAAAAAGTGAATTATTGTGTTGTAGTCGAAGAGTTGAACAACATTTCCCCATTGGTGTATGCCTATCTCCGGCATTTACAGACCAGTGACCAGTAGTGGAATGCGTGTTTCTGCTGTGCAACCCTCAACACTTAAATGGGTTCTTGATGGTCTCTAGAGCCAAAGAGAAAGTGGTACTGAGGTGGCTGTTTCCAGACCGGGCTGGTTTTAGGCATGGTAGTTGCTCCCACATCTTCATAATGGACTCTAAGAAGGAGCACTTCCTGAAAAGAAGGGCAATATAAACTGAACAAGGTGGAAGAAAGTGGTAGTATGCCAGCTATGTTTAATGAAAAGGTGGAGTGGGTGGGAAGATTAAATTATGGATGTGGAGATGGGTGGTAGTTTCCCAGACATTTTGAATAAAAAAAAAGCAGTAATGGAAAAGGTGAGAGAGGTATGAAGGGCAACCAGACTTCTTAAATGTTCAAAGTAGGATGAGGAGGGGGGTGGAAGTAAGGGTGGCAGGATACCAGATATGTGTTGGAGTAGTGCAGTTGGATGGAAGAGAGTAAAAAACAGAACACCCAGAGCAAGTTATATTTATAGCTTCCATGTAAGACTACTCACAATCCACCAGTCTACTGGTCTCTGGGGTCAGTTGAGTAGATTGAAATGGATACAGAAATGGCACTCACAATTTATTCACTGTTGTACATGGGTTTGTTCAACAAAGGAGACATTTCTACCTCAGTGTTGTCTGAGATGCTACTCGGGATCCCTTCATGGAAAACATTCTGCTTGTTCTTAATTAAAAGGTGCATTAATACAATATTCAATACATTGGACCTAGGGAAAAAAATCAGTGGATGAGATGACCGTTGTTGAACAAAGATTGGTAATTTCTGATTAGATAAAGCACACTGGCACACAATCTCGAACAAACCTGGAATTCAGTCAATAAATTTCCAGGTTTTGAGATCTTGACTATAATACTAAGGACTTGATTTAGATCTTGGTGACACCACTGCTGTCCCACCGCGAAGGCGGTCCCAAGTACTCCATCAAGCCCTATTTAGATGTATGCTGACTAAATCTCTGTCCACATCAACAAAGTAATTCCTGCCGTATATGCGACTCCCTGCCGCCGATGTGGTGGACTCCTCTGCTGTCAGGTAGTACTCTGACACTGTCAGGGCAGGAGAGTTGCGCTGAGCCCATTTAGACTTCACATTTGTGCTGGTGGTGTTCTAGCTGCAGGTTGCTGATGGAGTAAATCCGTCACGAGATGCGTCAATACTAGAATATTTCTGTCTCACAGCACCAAGACTTTTGAAAGGTGGAATTTGCTCACTGAAGTCAGGATATTTTGTTTCTTTCCCTTGTTTCTTGTCCCTTTTTCTTCTTTCTTATATTTCCTTGAGGTTAATTAATTTAACTTCATCATGTTTATTTTGCTAATGTCATGGCAGAAGAATCCACGTTTCAGTGAGGGCAAATTGCCAGTCATGGCGGATGCAATCGTGAGAGTAGAGCCACAATTGTTTGGAGTCCAAGCCCAAAATACACCCCTATCTCAGAAAAGGTAAATGCGGTCCAGAATAGTTGCCAGAGTGAATGCTGTAGCAATCTATTAGGAAGAGGTGGAATAACATGCGGGGGAGAGGGCGTTCCCTGGCCTCCAAGCATCACCTGAAGGCCAAAAGGACTGCTGGTGGTTCTCCCAGTTCATCCTTTCAACTCATGCCCTGGGAGGAGAAGGTCTTGCATATCCTCCATCCTGAGGGCATGGCAGGAATTGCTGTTGGAATGGAGAATGGTAAGTTATACTTTTCAATGTGTCACTAAACCTAAATGTCCTGTTTGCTTTGAAGTTAGCTGTTGCTAATGTGTTCAGCATATTTTATTTTACATAGAAACCTAAATATATCAGTAACATCTTGTTTGGCTTGTTTGTTTGAATGTATTGAGTTGTATTTAAGGTAACAGGTTTCAATAGCCATCACATTTCACATGCTGTTATGGTGCTTGTAAGAGTTTATACTCCTAATATCAAATACCATATATGTGTTTCATATAGTAAATGTCTGTTCTCTTTCTACTACAGATTTACACAAGATGTGTTTAAGTCACAATTGTGCAGGTGTTGTGAATGTTTCATTGAAATAACTACAACTACCTTGATGCCTTGTTTCAGTTTTGTGTGTGCCATTTACTTTTGCTCATTCTCTCTTCTCTATCATATTTTCACCTATTGTAAAGTGTAATTTATTGATCAATCTCTATTTAATGCTCTCTTTTGAAAATCAATTGTTTATAGAATTGTGTATGTTTTCCTTTTCTTGTCATGTAATTGAATTGATGTAATTTGTTTCACAAATCATCGTTTGTTGACCTTAAAAATGTAAGACATGTAAAATTACTTGCTGAATATAAGTGGCATACGTGAAAAATGAACTCTGCACTGTTTGTATGATAACTAAAGCTAAACATCTCTCTAAAGTGTGTACATGTCTTTTGTTTTGCCTGCTAGGACTTGGAATGGTTAATTTCACATTTCTCCACTCTACCATGTTGTCTTGAATGGTTGCTACATTTCATGTATACTTACTAATTTACCTTTTTTCATGTCAGGACATCTTCTTACCTGTTTATTTGAAGTAGTTTTGTCTGAAACATAAACTGTTTTTGTAATTAATTAGATTTCCACTGAAAGGTTTAATCATGATATTCACAATGTTTTCCCTTTTGTATTGTTATATTGCATTTGTATAAAACTCATTGAATGTGTAATCCACACTTTTCCAAAATATTATTTTTGTTACATTCATTATAGGTCTAACATCTGTGTCTCAGGATACGTCCACTCCAGCCCAGGATCAACCCTCCAGAGATGACTGCTCTCCTGAATGTCCGGATGAAGATGAGTGGCCTAGTCCATCTAGTCTGCCTGGGCAGATGGCCCCAGTGAGTCTCTCTTGGCCCACACCTACACCTTCCACCCCAGCTATTACAATACCTCAGCAGACGGATACCTCCACCTCCTGTGTCCAAGGCAACATAGCACTCATCTTGGCCCCCCTCAGTCCTGGCTGGTGGTGAGACACCACCGCCACCTGCAGTTCAGTCAGGACCCAGTGGGATGGGACACACTGGCTCAAAGCCACAGGTTAGTGGGGGTAGGGGTCATGGTAAGGATCCTGTAGGCCAGCATATGACAGCCACTGGGGTCACTGTCACCCAGGTCACCATCAACCAAGTCTTAGGAGTCCTCCATCAATAACATGGCATGATGGGATGCGCTTAGGCTGCCAAGGTGATTTTGAGTAGCAACAGTGCTCATAACTGTTGAGTGCCTGGGAAAGGGCTCCTATCAATATTGCTTATCCTGTTTAAAATTGTACAGAGTTTAGTAAATTAACAGCACAAGGAGAGCGCCTGGGAAAGGGCTCTAACAACTTTTGTTCTACTGTTTAACAGCTTTTAAACTCGCCGTTTTTGCACAAATTATTTTAAAACCTCCTCACTTTTTTCGAATTAGCTCACCTCTTGTACCTCAGAATCGGCGTCCTCCCCGGTCCAGCACGGATTGTTTTGGTTGTTTGGAGGGAGGCGCCACAGACTGGAAGTGAGGCTCGACCACTTCCCACCCAATCCTGACGAGAGGTTAGCAGTCTAGCTTACCTCAGTATTAAATCACATGCCTGGCCAGACACGCAGCGGACACACACAGCATCTGCGCCCGTCTGTGCCCGGACGTCGCCAGGAGCAGGAACCCCTGCCGGTTTTGCCCAAAATCAGATTAAGAAGGTGAGGACACTTCACACCTATACTAGTAGAGAGCTGGTTAAGATTAATAACGGCTACACAAACAGAGGAACAGTAAATAAGGCATGCCCCACACCCACCATTTTCATGCAACAACAACTGTAAATTCCAAAGCATACTAGCTCAACCTCAGAAAACCAATACAGCAACTGAGCAGGGCATTAGATTTGATCACTATCTCACAGAAAATATGCACCCTCCTAGGTTAGATCGTAGCGAAGGCTGGAACTGCTTTCTGGCCAATGTAAGGTTGCTACCAAAGCATGCAGTTAACATATGGGACCTGCTGTCCTCCACTAATGCTCATATAGGGTTCCTGACAGAAACTTGGACTAAACCACACTCCAACCCAGCCATTGCAGTGGCACTCCCTGATGGCTACCACATGCAAAAACTAGATAGACCACACAGGACAGGAGGAGGAATAACCATAATTTACAAAGACCCTATCACATTCTCCATACTAGACCAATTATGCAACGACCTGCTGGAAATACTGTTTTTTAATATGAACTTACACCATAGTCTTAGCTGGAAAGGAGCTATAGTATATCGCCCACCAGGACCACTTACCAACACCACTTCACAGCTAATGGAACTCATTGCTCCACACATCATATCTGCCAGGAATTTTCTACTTCTTGGAGATTTCAACATACACAGCGAAATCCTAGACAACCCAGAGGCTTTGTCTCTTTTGACAGAACTGTCTGCACTCAATCTAACCATAATAAATAAAGCCCCTACCCATCAAGCTGGACACACTTTGGACATAATACTAACAAACTCCCCCGATCTATCCTACATAGCTACGCTCCCCCTGACAAGGTCGGACCACTCTATGGTTGAGTTCTGTATCAACAGCCCCGAAGCACAGTCTGCTCCCAAATGCTATCCCAAAAAAACTACAGACAATGGTATAAAATCACGCCTGCACACTTCGAAGCCGCTTTTTGTCCACCTCAACACTCGGAAAATGTAGAAAAACGCCTAGCCTCCTTCAATGCCAGCCTACTATCAACCATGGACAGCTTAGCCCCTTTGCAACAATGCCCTACGAACATAAAACTACGCCATGCACCGTGGTACTCTGCCTCCCTGCAGCCAGAAAAAAGTATATGTAAAAAACTCAGACGCCTGTGGCGGCGCTCACATGACCCTACAGATAAAGAAACATTTAAGCATGCACTAACTCTCTACCACCGTAATTTAAAAAACGCGAGGGAAACTCACATCGCAACCACACTTGAACAAGCAGGGCGCTCTCAGAAAATTCTCTATCAGATCCTAAAAACATTCACAAACCCCAAGGCCCGCGACATTGTACATGCCCCATCCCAAACATTGTGCGACAACATAGCTAGCCATCTAACCCAGAAAATTGATATGATTTATAATAAAATTACCTCTACGAAAGATCCTCAAACTGATCCCGAGTTTGCTCTCCCACCTATCTTGCCTATCTCTCGTATGTTAGAGATCTTCCCGTTACTCACGACAGAAGGTACAGAAGCCCTATTAATGTACGCAAAATCAGGATCCCCACTGGACCTCATACCTGCGAAAATAGCCGCTACTCTGTCCAAACAACTAGCCAACCCCATTTGCTCTATTCTAAACAGTTCCCTGAAGGAAGGGGCCCTTCCCCTGGATTGGAAAGCTGTGCAGATCCTCCAATTAGAAAGAATCCTAAAATTTCTACGGAAGACGGAACCAACTATCGCCCCATTTCTCTTCTTCCCCTTCACACCAACATTTTGGAAAAACACATTAATAAACACCTTTCAGACTTCACTGAATCCACTAACTGCCTAGACTCCTAACAATCGGGTATCCGTCCCAGATATAGCACAGAATCTGCACTGGTGGCAGTCACGGACAACATCAGGATGTTGCTGAATAAGGGTCAAGTGGTGCTTTTGATGCTGCTTGACCTTTCCGCAGCATTCGATACCATCTCCCACCAAACCCTACTTAGAAGATTGGGAGACAAAGGCATCACAGGAAATGCACTGAAATGGTTGTCCAACTTTCTGTCCAACAGAACACAGACCGTCAACCTTGGCCCATTCCATTCATTGACTACCAAGGTGACCAAGGGAGTACCACAGGGCTCATGCCTGAGCCCAACCTTATTTAACATTTACGTCACTCCCTTGGTGAGACTGTTGAGGAAATTGGGATTTATCCCCATATCCTACGCTGATGACACCCAATTACTCCTCTCATTTGACAAATCCATCTCCAATATTCAGAACACCTTTGCTGAAGGAATGAAGGCCATAGCGGAGTGGATGAAAGTAAATTTTCTCCAACTCACTGCAGCTAAGTCGGAGATAATGCTATTTGGCGAAGCCACTGTGAAATGGTCCCCTAGCTGGTGGCCAGAGGAGTTAGGTCCTTCCATATGTCCCAAACAGGTGGTAAAAAACCTTGGAGTTCAATTGGACCACAAACTCACGCTGGGAGACCATGCTTCTTCCACCGTTTCAGCTTGCTTCCATAGCCTCAGCATGCTCAGAAGAGTCTTCCCCTTTCTGCCACTATCAACCAGGAAAACCTTGATCCAGGCGCTAATCTTAAGCCGCCTGGACTACTGTAATGCGCTGTTGATTTCAGCCTATGAAATTGGCATAAACATACTCCAAGTTGTCCAGAACACCGCGGCCCGACTGGTAACCAATGCCCCCCCCAAGAACCGCTTCCCTCCCTTTGCTTCAAAAACTACACTGGCTACCAATACGGAAAAGGATCAAATTTAAGATCTGCTGTATGGCATACAAAGCCGTAAACAGACTAGTCCCCAGCTGCCTAAATGATGCATTTGTCAACTATGTTCCCTCCAGACCCCTCCGCTCTGGAGCCAAAGCCCTGCTCCAAGTCCCGCGCTTTTAAAAAAAACGCCAAGGTGGTAAGACCTTCTACCATCTGGCCCCACACTACTAGAATGAACTCCCCTTTCAAATGCGTCAATGCATGGTTTACCTGGCATTCAGAAAACTGTTGAAAACCTCACTGTTGTGATCATCCCTCATCAGCTCATTTAGGCGGTCCTAGCGCAGAGATACCCTTATGGGCGCTCTATAAGCAAATAAAAATAGAAATAAATAGAAATAGAAATGTGTCAGGCCCTTACAGAGCTCCAGGACATGCAGCAGTTGTACAGGAAGCAAAATGTTCAGATGGAGAATCTGAACTCCAGTTTGGGCTCACTGGCTAGGGTGCTGCAGGACATTTACACCCATATGTGCAAGAATTTTCCTGCACCAACTTTCCCTTTCTATGGTACAACTACATCTGGCCCTACTTCATCTGCTTCAACAACAGAAAGGGAGACCCTGCCACAGAAGGCAACACCTGCACCCACCTCAGTCCCTGCAACTGTGGATCCACCAGCCCCCTGCAAGAGCACACGTTCATCTGGACCACCATAAGAGGATAGCAAGACCCCCACCACCACAAAGAGACGCCGAACCTCATTTCCTCCAGTGTGTGACTACCATTCACTCTGTGGACTATTTTCTAGTCTCAAGTACCTTTCTGAGGCCAGTTGTATTTTGGACATTGGAATTCAAAATATTTTGGCTCAAGATTTATGATTTTATTACCCATTACTGACTTTTTCTGATTTTGTTTGTTTTTTGATTTACATCCCCTTATACTTTATTTGATTTTGCTTTTTAAATGCAAAAAAAACAAAGTCAAACACTGGTGTACTTATTTTCTGTGTTCATTCAACTGTTTTTACTTCCATCATACATTTCAAAATATAAACAACCAAAGGATTGGTTTTTCATAAGTGAATTGCAAGTAGGTAATGTTTCTCACTAATTTCTACCATGAAAACAAAATACAAATACCAAAACACATCAACTAGTATTTCATTAAATTTAAAACAGTGTTCTGTCATTTTTATTAAACAAACAAACCATACATAACACAAATACTCAGTGCCATTTTTACATGTTCTGTTCCATACCTTGCCATCACGGAAAAGGGAGATATAATCAAAAGAATCAGATTCAGTAGGCAGAATATTATTGGGTTAATTCATTAGCTGGAGCCAGATTTTCTGCCTCAGAATAGGATTTGCACAACAATAACACCAACAGTCCTAAATCCTGGCAGTACTCAATTCTGTGGCCATAGGGTCAGTCCAATACACTGTTGCAGTGTCTTTGTACAATGATGAGACACAACATATGCATACACTTAACAGAAAATATGCATTTGCCCATTGGGAAAGGGGATGACTATGCTTTTGATTAACTACCGCAAGCAGCACATATTGGCTAGGTGCCACCATTCCACAGAAATAAATGCAAATGCAATTTTAAAAACTGCCATTCACTTATTGTTCCAGTTGTCTCAGGAAAAGATATGTACACACAAAGTGTGTGTGTGTCTTCCAAAAGACAAAACCTGTGGTCCCTTTGCCCTTTCAAACAGCACCATTTAGCTGCAAATGTCACACCTTTGGACTGTCCAAATAAAGATGGCATGGTGAAGATACCTAGCACGGATTAAAACAAAAAGATGAGTAATGATACATAATAAAATAGACACATTACAAAATCATGTTTTTGAGGACACATTTTCAAAAACACAACCAGAGAAAAAACAATAAAAATGAACTCAAAAGTCAATGTGATCAACAAATTTCCTGTGGCATGGAGTTCCCTGACCATTAATGCGATAATATGGTCGGTTAGGTTAAGCTGAGTCTCCTAAATGGGAAAAAAGAGAAGAGCCAATATATGTAATATTATGTCAGATGATTCACCTTGAAATTACCCAAACAATGTTATCTCAGAATGTACTTACCAATAAGCCAGGCCCTCTCATGTCAAAGTTGTGACATTTGCAGAAATATGCTGCTGGTACTTAGTACAATGGAATCATGGGCTGCTCCGAGGAAATGCTCACAGACATTTGTGATGTAAAAATCAGCTAAGTAGACAACTTGCACATTGATTGATTGAAGTGCTTCCAATTCCAGTAAACTTGTTGCCTGGTGTGTAGTGGCACTAAGGCAATATGTGTGCATTCAATTGCTTCAGCCACATGTGGTAGGTGATCCAAATCATAGAAATTGCCCTTCACATTCTCAAAATCCTCATGTCATGGAAACTGGATGAAGATGTTGATGTGTTTCGTCATTGACGAAAAAACTTCATGTAACACATGTCTGAAAATTGGTTGTGACATTCTACCAGATACTGCCACAGTGTATTGGAATAATCCTGTGGCCACAAAATAAAGTACTGTCATGTGTTTGGCAATTGGTGTAATAGATGTGGGATTTCTGTAATGAGGTAGAAGATCTGGGTCCAGCTGATGACATAAATCCAGTATAGTTTGCCTATTCAACCAGAACTTGGTGGCAAGGTCTGGAAATGGGCGGTACACTTGACGCTGTCATCTCTGCACTCTCACAGATTTATTAACACAAATGTAATGTTGTGCTAAAAATATATATGGTATAACAACATGTTTTAATCTGACATTTCATTAGTTATCTTTACTTCACAAATGTCATTTTATGGCTGTCAATATTTTAAATATGAAAGAATGTGTAAATAATACATTTCAAATTAATTTTTTACACATTCTTTTTTTGAAACTTTTCAACCAAAATACTGCAACAGAGGTGTAAACAACACTGCACACATATCGCATTTAACGACAGTAACACATTACATACAAATGTTTTTTTTTAACTACATCAGTGTATTTCAAAGTTTGAATATGTAAAAAAAGCTTGCCACCATTTTGAGTGGTGGTGACGCACTTAACAGTCAGAAAGACACTATTTGAACTTCTAAAATGGAAGGCGCCTGACCTCGTCATCAGGACACTTGGGATCAGACATCTGCGGTAGATGTTGACTGCGTAGTGGGTGTTCAACTCCACAATGGACACAGCCATCAAATAACATGTGTGAAAGCAACATACAAAGGCCAATAACTGTGTTGGTCTCCACTGACGATCATGTACATCGTGTACATGTATGCAGCAGTTCAAAAGAAGCTCACCTGCCTCCTATTACTTCAGCCATCAAGACCTCCTCCCTGTGCTGCTGTTTGTGTTATCTGGGAGCAACAATGCCAGGTCAAGCAGATGAGAGGGCCCCTGCTTTCTCACCAGAGGAGCTTGAGTTGCTGGCATAGGAGGTTATGTCCCTGTATGGCCAGCACAGTGGCTCACCAGAGGAACAGGTGTATGTTTGAAATGTATATGTGAATCTGTCCATCTATTTTTTTCCTTTAATATAGGCTACAATGTCCCTTTGAGTTCCTGAGTGAAGTGTAGGGATTGATGTGAAGTGTCATATATGTATGTGTTGTGCGTTTAAAGCCCTAGATTCTATTTGGTATGTATGTAGAAATATATCTAGCTATATGGTTGAATTACATATGAAATGTAAAAATCTCACACCATGTAAATTAGAAAAGAAATTATAGTGTCTTTACAAATGCACACATATATGTTTTCCATACAAACCAAATGAGAAAGATGTTTGGTATGTGTATCATCCCACAAATCACTCAGCCTAGATCAGAGGTACCCAAACAGTTGATTGAGCGCTAGCAGTAGCCCCCTTCAGAGCAGCACCCAGCCTTGGGGTCAGTTATTAAATGGGTACAGGGTCATTTTCTTAAATAAAGGTTAAGGGAAGGCCATGTGAATTTGACACCATGATCATAAAACTTCACATAGCAGGGCCTGACAATCAGCAGTGCTCAGTAAGAATTATGGGCCAGGCTGGGGCTGAGTAACAGGGGCAAACAACTCTGTCAACTCTGTCATAAAATAGTTCCTCGTCAACTCAAACTCGGAGGTGTGCAAAATAAGCCCCTGAATGCTATGGATGAGAATTGAAAGGGAGAGTTACCTAACTTCTTGAGCTAACACTTCCTTTAATTTTACTCCAATTTCAAAGTGTTTCATTTGCAGACTGCATGCCCCTTACTTCCAGTGGCCAATAATGACTGTGCTGTAACCACTTATGCAAGATTCAGCCCTTTTTTACATGCGAGAATTTTAAAGTTAGGACAAATGTTCCATGATATGATATAAAATAATATTTTGTATGTTGTCCTTTTCTTGTCGTCTAATTGAATTGATGCCATCAGTTTCTTTGTTTGGTAGAATAGTTATCTGCACATTTAAATTCCCCCAATTCAAAAGGACATACAATTGTATGTTTGTGTCATCTATGAATGGTGCCACATGTGGTAAAAGGTGTGACTTGTGCTACAAGCACTTGCCGCACAGACTCTGTCCCCCGTACATTTATATCCAATTTATACATACCTATGTTCATACATTCCAAAGAGCACGCTCTCAATGACAATCATGGCAGCCCTTTCATAGCGTTCTCAGTCATAATATGTACCATAGTATCTATGGACTTTAGGCATCAATAAAGCTGGCAGTGAGGTTGTCTGGCAACAATGCGCAAGTTGGTTAGCCTTCAGTAGTTCACAATATTTTGCACTGATCAGAAGTAGCTCACATGACAGAAAATGTAGGAGCCCCCTGGGCTAGATGATGTCACTGGCCTGGATTAGTGAGTTGATGAATTGAAAAGGGATGATGGTAGTCAACAGTTTCGCTACAAAGGTGTATATTCATATATTTGTCTCAGTCAGTATATGAAAATGAATATGTTGTCTGGTAAGTTATGAGTCATGCTTGTGATAGATGTAGTGAAATTGTGTTAAATCATTACAGACAAGCAAAAAGTCACAAAACCATTCTATTTTTCTTTATTTCTTGCATCTATACAGGTCAATGCTCATCAGAAGTGGGATATTTGGAAGGCCATCGCCAGGAAGGTCAGACCTTGGGATCAACAAAGCAGCGCAGCCTCCATTGCAGGAAGAGGTGATAGGACCTACAACGCTGGACCAGAAAGTCAGCCGAAGTCTAGCTTGACCAGTCCTCCCAAAAGCGTGCACCACATCCTGCATTTGTGTGGTAGCCTATCCCCAGCCTGATGGGCAGTTGAAAGCCCAACAGCAGCACAAAGGGGGTAAGTTCTTATTTGAGTTTTACATGTTACATGACATTTTTTTTGTTAGAGCCATGTTCCCTTCAACAGTAAGGCTGACACAAGTCCAACACACATGAAGAGTTCTTGAAGGTGTACGTTTTGCACAATGTGCATGATGATTTGCTTTGTCCACTAATTGGTTGTAAAGGATCCCACCTGATTCCTGTTCACTACCAAAGGACTGTTCTGAGCAGACACATAGCTGCAT
The DNA here is from genome assembly GCF_964204655.1 of Triturus cristatus. Taxonomy (NCBI): domain Eukaryota; kingdom Metazoa; phylum Chordata; class Amphibia; order Caudata; family Salamandridae; genus Triturus; species Triturus cristatus. The sequence goes on from NC_140588.1 coordinate 520,691,162, forward strand.
AAACTGTACTTAAACACCAGGTTGTTTGATGTCATGAGGGACAGTTGTACCAAGCAGGCCACTAGTCTTTGTTGTGACAGGTGTGATGCTCCATCACTATTGTGGATGATGTAATGGTAGATCATGTACATGTGACATAGCATACTATGTACTTGATACAGTGGACGTTCCAAATGTCTCATTTGTATGTTGGGATTTTACACAAACAAGAGTGAGCATGTGAGCCAAAATCACTAGTCACATCAAAATTATTGGCTACATTTTGGAGTCTACACATATCCCAATTGTGTTTAGCATCACATATGAAAAGTGACAGATTTGCATCATGTCTTACTCCTTCACAAATGTGTAAGGCTATGTGATTTTCCATAAATTCTTGTGATAGGCATACAATATTTGTAGAAACACAGGCAGAAATGTGTACGAAATGGTGACAGAGTAACACATAACCCAAGCCATTTTTCAATGTCATTTGTTCTGTCCAGACAAGAACTCAATGATGGAGAAAAATTAGATACTTGAACGGAGTTTGGCAAATTGCATGTTCCATCACATGTATTTTGGAGTATCCCAGCCTAAAGACTTAAAATCAGGCCAAACTCATGACTAATTTGGGAAATGGTGAAATGCATCAAGCTGTGATCTGTTTCATTTTGTCAATTGCATTTCATTTCTTGATGTAGATATCATATGTTCATTAGTGAAAGCCACCAAATCTTGTTCAGCAATTTCACAATGGTGAGACAACCTTGAAATAATTTGAGGTATTTTGGAGTCAAATGTGAATACGTGGTTGCTCTGTACTGGTGGATTAGAAATGTTTCAAGCCCTATGTTTTTACTTATGGTATTAGAGTCATTTACTAATCCACGATAAAAATATTTATACATTTCTTCAACAGCATGTGTAAATACATAGTGTGAGATACATTGGTAAGCTACTTCAGTACTGAATACATATACTATGTTGTACATTTCTACTATACTTGAGTTACTTGAGGTAAGTGATGCCATTGTGAAATGGCCAAACAAATGAGACAGGCTTTCAGTTTCTACAAATTGGTACAGCATTGCAGTATTTGATGACACACACTGATTCATATTTTTCTTTTAGTGTATGTCATTAATACAGCTTTTTTTACCTTGTACACACTGGCCCTCATTACGATGCAGTTCGGACTGTAACTGATGTCTTGTCGGTGGCAGTCCGAAGCACATCTACTGCTGCGGTCTGACCAATGCATTAGGATGCATGCTATTGGACACAACAGTAGGAGGAACCGACAGACGCCTTCCGACGGGCTCATTGAGCTTGTTGGTCGAAACTCCTCATAATTCCTTAAGAACATTGTTTACCCCGTCAGGATTATGATGTTGGTTTCCGACAGCCTTTCCATGTCTGCCTTTCCAACATGGAAAGGTTGTCGGAAAGCGACATTGGAAGCTCCAAGCAAGTCTCCCTTTCCCCCTGGCCCTCCGCAAGGGTGTGCACCATATGGCAGGCACAATGAGGTGCCTGCCACACCTTGCAGGGATTTTAACAAACAATCATTTCTCAATGGGAGCTTGTACTGTGTGTGGGTTCTGCCCGCCCAACAAGCTCTCATTGAGAAATTAGTTTCCAACCGCATTATGTGCGGTTGAATCGTAATTCATAGTACAGAACCTCTGACCTATGGTCGGGCGGTTTCACCACCAAAATGGGGTCGGTTGGAGGCAACTCCGACTAACATCGTAATCAGGCCCACAGTGTCCAGTGGTATTTTTGGTGCATATTCTTCTTGGTGACATACGTTCACAGTTCTGGAGATCAAAGATCAACTATTCAGAGGTCATCAACAGTTTCTTTAGAGAAATTAATATGGTTAAGAGTCAAGATCATATATGATGTAGGAGCTATCATGGGGAATTATAAAACTGTGACCAAATGTTTCAGAAGTTGTTCCCTACATACATGAAATGATGATGTAAAGGACTTGTAGCAGGTGCAATACGGAAACTAGGAAATGTTTTGTGATCAAAGTTATTGATCAGTTCTTTTCACGTAGCTACAATGAGACTATTGCATATGTCTTTTCAGCATCATCCGGCTCAGGTGAAGGAGACGTTGGCTTCGTAGGCGGGGGAGCAGCTGGCCACTGTGTCTTACCTGGTGAGACTATCGACACAGAGAAACACAGTGCCATGGAGAGACTGGCATGGAGGCCACCAGCTCCAGTTACACCTGCATCCTTGTCTGCCACCCAGATAGCCATCTCCACCCTCCCTCTTGCTCTTCCATTTGACCAACACTGCCCCCCAAAAAGGGCTGGGGACTCCTTTTCCCCAGGCACCTGTCCTTCCGGCTGCGCTGAGTGAGGAGGGATTGAACTCCTCCGGAGCATCGCTGTAGGCCAGACTGCACTCCTAAATGCCAGTCCAGGGGTTTAGCTGCCATATGCAACAAATGCTAGCTTCCCTGGAAGGCATTCATAGTGGTATGTCTGGCCTAGAGTGGTCTTTTCAAGGTCTTGCCTCTTTATAGACCACAGCCTTCCAACCATCCCACCTCCTGCCCCTTCCCCATCCCATTTCCCTAATCCCAGCCCTGTCCAAAGCATACTCACACCTTTGCATGCATCCACTCCAACACACACAAGCAGCACAAACACACACACATGAACACAGAGACAGCAAATAAAATAGGCACACACCCAAACTTATAGATTCCACACCCACATGAAAAATCACCAGCATACACACAGAGACTGCACCCGCAACCACACCCATATGCACCACCCCCACCACCAGCACACTCACAAACACCAACCACCACCACACACACATGCACCACCCCTACCAATAGCACAGACACCGCACCCACCACCACACCCACGTGCACCACTATATTTACATGCACCACAACCACACCCAGCACCTCCACAGCACACCCTTCCACACACACACATATATTAGAAAGCACACAAAAAAACCTCCCACAGTTACCCAAACAACAAACACTTAGGAAGCAACACTTCCCCAACGTACACAACATACACCAGACACAAAGGCACCTGCACCCTCTACAGACACATGCAAATCACCCACACCCACTCCCTCTACCTATCAACCCCAGCTCCCTGCCGAACATCCTGCTCATTTTCCCCATTACAGTTTACTGTTTGCCCTAACCTAACCAAAGCCCAAACCACCCATCCCAAATGCAAAGCTACCTTTTCCACACCACAACCCATACCTTCTATATCCCAGCCCACACTTACCAAAAGAGAAACGACCCCTACTAAAACCAAAAGTACCATTCTCAAACCCAAACCCACCCCTCCCAAACCACGCCTCCCAAGGAAGATCTTTGAGGTGACTGCTCTGCCCACTAGTTGCCCCTTCCTGAGGAGGTTCCCCATGGCAGTGAATTAGGAGGCAAGCTTTATGGCACGGAACAACAAGGCACAGGTATTTGTTAAAAGGTTATGGACTGCCACTTGACATTTGCAGTATGTTGAAAGACTTATCTGATTTCTTGGAATAAACCCATAATTTTGGCCAAGTTAGTCCTGGCATTAATTTTCTTTTGCAATTGTTTTATACCTAGCAATGTTTTTGACTAAAATGTGAAGTACTTATTTTTCTTTACCATGATGGCAGGAAATACAACAGATTTTTTTAATGTCTACTTTGTTAAGTGCATACACTGGTTAACATTGTATGTAATGGTCATTTGAATTTAGGTGCAAGCATTCATCATAGCAATGGCCACTTGCACCAACTAATTGCTATTTAAACATTTTTGGGGATGTGTTACTACAGGTGTGTTTGTTTCACCTTGATTACTGATCAGTATGAGCACATAGTCAAGTCAAGTCCAACAGGATTTGTATAGTGCTGCTTATCACCCGTGAGGGTATCCAGACACTGGGGAATGAGGAGGTGCTGCTGCTGGGGGAGGCCAATTAATAACCAAGGGGCAGATTTACGTTCCCTGGCGCATCCCTGCAAATCAGCAGGGATGCGCCAGGGAAGATGCGTCACGCAAGTTTGCCCTTGCGCCACCGCAGATGCGCCGCATTTACAATACGGTGCATCATGGCGTGATGCATCTGCCGGGGTAAGGTTGGCGCAGTGCTTAAGTTGTGTCGCAAGCGTGATGCAACTCCAGCACTGTTCCAACCTGCCCTATCCCTAACATGGTGCGTCACGCCTTATGCCTGCTTGAAGCAGGCGTAAGGATTTGACGCACAAGCGTCGGAAATGTGACTGCGTGAAATCTTGTAGATTTCACTGCATCACTTTTCCAAGGCTTTTCCCGACGTAACGCCCACCCTGCAAACATTAAACCTGACGCGGGTTTAATGTGGCGCAGTGCTTTACAACGTGACGCATCTCCCTAGATGCGTCATGTTGTAAATCTGTCGCAGCATGGCGCTAGCTTTGCGCCGCCGCTGCGTCACAAAAGTGACGCAACAGCAGCGCAAAAGTGGCACGCGGGGCTTGTAAATCTACCCCCAAGTGTTTAGGCTCCTCCTGAAATCCAGCAGGGTGGGGGCTGTTTGAAGGTGGAGGGGTAGGACGTTACAGGATTTTGTGAGCAGGTGGGAGAAGGCATGAACCCCACTTCTGCTTCTATGGATGCGGGGCATGTGGGCTAGGGAGAGTAGGGAGAGGGAAGTAGAGCATAGTTGTCTGACGGGTTGGTGGAAATTCACTCTGTGAGTGAGGTAGGCAGGTCCCTTGTTGTGCAGGGCCTTGTAGTCTTGGGTAAGCAGTTTGAATTGGCACCATTTGCTGATGGGGAGCCAGTACAGGGACTTCAGGTCAGGGGTGATGGGCGTCCACCTCGGAAGGTCAAGTATGAGCTTGGCTATGCATTGCACCTTAAAAAGTATTGTAACTATTAAAATTGGAGACAGTACAGGACTTGGGGAAATGTTACATGGATGTGTACAAATTTGGTACTGGCATTGATTTTACTGGTGATTTATACGGTAAAGGTTACACCTCGTCTAGTGCAATTTCTATATCATACTGCATTGTACTTATCCCAATGATGTGTGTTGCATATGTTTTTACTATCACAATTTTTTTTTATTTATCTAAACACACTTTTATGCTGATTTTCTTTTTTTTTTTTTACTTCTTATTGTTTTTGTTAGTAACAAAGCAACAAGACACTTGAATAGACAGTTTGTTCGTATCTTTTGACAATACAACATCCCAATCTACACCACGGACAGAAACAACAGATCGGTAATGTAGTCCATGGCCGGCATCAACGGTTCCCATTGCCTCCCCAACATCTACTGCATCAATCTGAATCAGAGGTGTCATCATGTGGCGTCGGTGGTGGGTCACCTATGCCGCCCTGTATTTGTTCCACGCCCCCATACCTTGTCCCACTTGCGGGGGCAACCCCGCCTAATAAACACTGAGCGCTCAGCAAACATGGCCACGTCCATATCTCTCCCCCATGCAGTCAGTGAAGGCACCTCCCCCACCCCCCACTTTTGGGCTATGTTCCTCTTCGCCATCATTATCCCCAGGGTGGCCCAGCTCTGGGCCTGGCGACTGAGGTCGTTGGGCTCCCACACATTCAGCAAGCAGCGCCGGGGCTCCGGAACCAACGAGACGCCGCACGCCTGCGACATTTTATGCTGACTTTTTGATTTCACATCCTTTTTTGTGCTAGTGTCCATTTTTTTGAAGGCAGCTTGCATCAATTTTATTGACATTGCAGAAAAATGCATTGCACATTGGTATCCCATTGCTTGTAAGAGAGATTTAAAAATGCTCAAGTCCAGTGCAAATGTTAACAGACAAGTCAAAAGGTAACAGGTAAAAGTGGATCTTACTGACAAATCCGTCGATGACGGTGTTGATTTTGTTCATTATCAAGCAGCAGCCGCTGCATGACTAGGAAGTTCGGGTTCATGAAGGAAAAGGAAGTGTGGAAGTGAGAAAAGGTGAGTGTATGCCTTATATAGGTGTCAATCTGCCAACTCAGGTGTGGAGTTTTTATTGCCACTGTCATGTCGGTGGGAAGGCACATTGTGATTGGCCCAGCAGACAAACTAGCGGTCCTCCGTTCGACAGTCGCTTTTGCCTATTGCACCATCAACATGGGTGAACATTCCTGGCGGAGTCAGCAGCACTCCTACGGTCTTTCATCTGTCAAACCACCAGCATCCAAACAGACAACCTGATAGGCAGGTGGAGAAACCAACGAAAAAGCGGCACCAGGATTAGCCCTGCCAAGATCTAAATTAGGCCCTAAGTGCCTCTTCCCTTCGCAAATAATTTCTCTTCCCAGGCCCATTTCTCCTGTCTCTCCTCCATCCTCTCCTATCCTTGTTAGGGAGATAGTCTTAGTTTCATCTTCTCAAACTCTCTGGCCTTCTCCTCTTTCTAAGTCTTAGTCTTCTGAAGAGCCAACTGCAAGCTCAGGGTGTCTGATAGACTGAACTTGCCCAAGGGATTTATTGACAGTGATACCATAGAACCTTGGGGTGGTGTACACACCTTGGGCATTCTAGAAGCTAAAGGTGATGAGTGTCTTGGGAAAAATCAGGAAAATGCATTAGGGGACACACTGCATGTGTCCAGGAACAATCTTTCATAAGGAATCCTAGAACCTGAGTCCACAGTGCTCTCTTCCTGAGTTCCTAACATGGTTTCTTCCTCAGAGCCAATTACAGCCTCTTCACTTTCACCCAGTGTCTCATAGTGGTCCATAATGAAGGTAGTAAGGGCATGTTTGTCCCTACTCCTTGGAACTCTGCACTCTCTGTCCCTACATAAATCTGTAATTTGATCTATGGGCGTGGTGCTGATGTCTATTTCCAACCTTTGTTTTGCATTTTCTGCCAACTTTTTGCCTGATTCACAAAATTTAACTTAGACCAAAAGTCTTAAGTTTATGACTTTCGGTATTCACAAAAGTAAGTTATGAGAAGTATCTTTATATCCGCACATGTGGCGGAGTTTCCGCCATTGGGGCAGAATCTCTACACACGGGGTGTAATCTCGGCTCTCAGGTGGAATCTCTAACCCGAATGCGGAGATTCCACTCCACACCCAGAGTGGAATCTTAACACTCATGGCAGAATCTCTGCACTTGGGATGGATCTCCAGGCCAAGTGTGGAGATTCCGCCCTAAGTGTGGAGTTTCCACCATGAGTCCGGATGTAAAGGTACTGCTCAGAACTTACCTCTGTGAATACAGAAAAGCAGTAAAGTTAGACTTTTGGTCTCAACTTGGACCAAACGTCTAACTTTACTTTCGTGAATCGGGCCCATACGGTGTAAAAACTGAACTTATTTTACTATTGGTGTAAGTTGGAAATTACCAATGCCACCCTATATCCAAGCTCATAAACATTAGGAACCCAATGCTTGCAGCTGATTGTCAGAACCCTGTTTATAAGGCCACTAGGCAATCAAAAGCTGCTGGCCCAAATTTTGGGAGTTGCAAACATTTGCTCCTGTTGTCCGATGCTCCGACCTAGTATGGATCATGAGCAACTGGGCCACGTACCCCTTCAACTCTTGACTCTCAGTTGAAGTGCAGATGGAGCAGTATGAAATTTGTCTAGAAGAGGTAGACAGGGGTGGGACACAGGCTTCTTGCTCAAAATATGTTCATTAGCAGAAATACATGATTGTCCAGTCAAATACTTGCTTTTATGAAAAAAGGAGTATTTACATACCAACACAGAGTTCAATATGACATTCACAAACAATACACACAGTCCACAGAGGTCAGGGGTCTACTGTTTCCATAGGCGGGTTCCTGAGTCCCACTCCTCTCTCAGTAGCTGTAGTGGTTATTGTCCATTCACTTATAGGTGATATTCAGGTTAAGCCCCACTACTATTCTTAGTCTCAGGAGTCCCACTCTGACTGTCATTAAACTCAAAAGTGTCCCAGTGACGAAGCGCTATAGGCACGTTCCCCTTGGGCCTTTCAGCCCATCAATCAGTGTTAGCCACACCAGTAGGGCCTGCACATTCAGAGTCTCTGAAAGTACCTCCATGTGGGCACTGAAGATGTAGCAGCTGTCTCCAGTGAGTATTGCACATGTGATGTTGCAGGGGTGGCAGTTAGGTGTTTTCAAGCTCCTCACACATTGTCCTACAGGGACAGAGGCAAGGTATCTATGATGCTCGTCCCATGCTGGTAAGTTTCCTTGGATCCTCTCCACAGGCGGTGCGGAATTTGACGCTTCTGGTGCAGATCCTTAATTAGGACTTGGGCCCACACTGGTTACCACAGCAGTCTCTTCCTTTTGACAAAGGTCTAGACTAGACCACACTCCTTACCTTTTTCCCGGTGGCCCCACCTTGCATACAGGGTTACTGCCATCACTCTGCAAATGGGCTATGGCCCAATCGATCTGGCAGCACTCTTCACGGCGGCCCCACCTGGCATATTGGGTCACTGATTTCATTCCATGCAAGGGTTACGGCACAATCGTCATGGCAGCAATCTTCACGGTAGCCCCACCTGGCATTTGGGGTCACTAATTTCACTCTGCACATGGGCTATGGCCCAATCAGTGCAGAACAATCTCCTCATGCTTTGTTTCAGTGATTCAATCACCAGGATCTCTCACTTGACAAACAGGTAGGCACTGGTGTTCTAGGCTCTGGGGACAGGTGGTATTATATTCCCTTTGTGGTGTTCCCTCACCCAGCTGGGAGACTGGCAGGACTTAGCCTCCAGTCTTGGCCAAAGGCAGAAGCCTTGCAGAACTTCTCCTTCTCACACAGCCCAAATGGCTGCTTGACAGTTGAGACTGTTTGGGGCCCTCAAGCTCTCCTGCTTATAGTCCATTTCCAGACTCCAACTGTGATTTGGGGTCTGAGTCTTTGAAGGTTAGTTCGGGGGTCTTCCTACTACTCTGTCCTACCCTTCCTCTGGAAAGCAGTCTGTCACAGCAGGAGCAATTCCAAATCTGATAGCCCCACAACACCAGCCATGGCAGTGGCTGGAGGTTCACAACTGGATGTCAGCCACAATAATTTGTGTATGAAAAGGTTACCTCAGGGCCTTAACCCTACTCTTTATGATTCTTTTATCAGCCTCATATCCTTTCTGAGATATGAACAGGTCCCTACCCAGTAACCTTTATCTGAATCCTTCGAAGTATACTTTCCCTTCCTCCAATGTGTCCCACCCAGTTCAGAGGAATGATGCTATCAACAAATCGGTCAGAGGGGATTCCTCTACCTCCTCATGCTCCTCATGCTCCTCATGCTCCTCATGCTCCTCCACTCAGCCTTGGGTCTCCCAAAATTGAACACAGAATCTTTCATGTATTGTACCACTCACAGGCACACATATACCCAGTGCATGCATATAATATACACACACTTCACAGCACTACATCTTCCATGCATTGTACCATTCACAGGCACACATACACAAAGCACATGCATATAACACACAAGCACTGCACAGCACTGCATACTAACTTTATGTAGACCAAGGATGAGTAAAGCATACAGCAGTGGAACATTGCATACATGAACCTGTAGTGCTCACTCCAGTGACACATGTGAAAATACATGTTCACTTCTATTGATCACTACATTCTATGCTGCCATCACTGCACTTGTGCTACTTAGCTCCTGGCAAAGGCAGTATTATAATTTCACCACTATGATGGTAGCACTTTGGGCCCCCCTCCTAGTCCAAAAAGACCACAATCTGTGAGACTGGCCTATGTCATGGTGCACACACATGATTTGTGTTCGCCTATGACAACAAAAATCAGCACCAGGGATCCAGAAATCATTGAAGTTTGCGGCACTCACCATCACCATGCAAGGGACTTTTCCATCTTAGCATTTCTCAAAACTAGTCCAGGGCTGGTTGTTTCTTGCTGGGAGGTGCTAATCAGACCAACTCAAGGAGGAAGACAGTGTTATCCCAACTGCTATTTACTAGATTAGACTTTGGGAGATGATAAGGGTGGATAACCCTATGAAGCTTTTCATGGAGGCTGTGTCACAGCTTGCATACCTTTGGAGTGAATCTGCCTCTCCTTGCTTAGACAGACCATAGATGGTCTGGAATAGCTAGACAGATTCAGTCAGTCAGGGCCACACTTCTTGTATCTCTGCTGAAATCACATTGTCCTGGATTTGAGGAGGAAACCCTAAGGCAATGCAAATATGGATACAGTCAGGATCAGCTCCTAACCTCAGGCCCTACTCAGCAGGCAGAAAGAATATTGTGTACAATCCTGAAGGTGCAGAGGTATCAGATTCTGTGATTGTGCACCAGATTGAGACAAATGTCAGTGCACACCTATTTGGTATCAAATGGTGCTCTCCCATTCAGGTGCTTAGAAATTAGCAACAGTGCTGGCATCCTTTCTGAAATATGCTGCTTCAACTATGAGATATTATGGAGACTAAACAGGACACAAAGATAAGAATGCTGTGAAGAGTTTATTGGGACACAAGACACAAGAGAAAGCCCATCACACTGTGCATTCCACAGCTATCTTCAGAGTAGAAGTAATAGCAGAGCAGGAAATTAAGTTAAGAGAGGACCAGCAGTCCTAGAAATCAGTTCCCGGATGCAGCAGCTTGAGCAAAAGACTGGAAATAGAATAGAGCTGTACAATTATCATGAAGTAATAAAGAGACTATTGACATGAGCAAAACATTACTTTGGTCAGCCTCCAGAAGTGACACATGTGATGTGAACAGATGTATGTGCTAGGCATGAAAGGACATGCCTTCATCTGAAGTTTAAATGGCCTTTTAAATAACTGCCCCCACTAGCAAATCTGTGCATAACCACCAGATCTTCTTTTTACTGTCCATGATATCAATGTAAGTCTGGTTAGCATCTCAGCAAACACACTACTATAGCTCAGCTATTACAGCTTGATTCCCAACCACTGCCAAATGTCTGTAATTGATCCACAGGCCCAGTACAATGCACTGGTCACTGACTAATGACAGATGAAGTATTGCATAGATAGAAGCTGGATTTGGGCATTCACAAGAAAGGAAAGAAAACCTGTCCACTCTGGTACTTTTACTGAAGGATCAAAGGAAGTAGGGAATGCCTGTAATTAGTAAATGTCATTATACTATTGGGCATTACAGAAGAGTGTTAGGCGAGATCAGGGAACCAAGAAAATGTGTTATCAGAGAGGTTGCAACATACACTGGGCTCAATTGACCAAGGTTTTGCTAAGAGTAGGTGTGAATTACTTTTGTAGTATTCCTGACTTATGGGCTGTTTTAGATTTTTGTGAACGGGTGACTCCATCACAACAGTGACGGATATCCCGTTCACCAAAATATAAATCCCATAGGATATTATGGAATGTATATTTCAGCAGATGGAATATCTGTCACTGTTGTGATGGAGTAAGTTGTCTGTTGAAATCTAAATTAGGTCCCTAATACTGTAATTCCAGTGCAAGCCAGGTGTAAATCAAATCTTTTTGAACTGGCCCATAGTCATAACTCTGTGAGCGTTTATCAATACCTATGTGTGTGCGAGTGTATGTGTGTGTAAAATAAATACCCATTTATATTTAAATATATATGTGTGTGTGTCCATATCTATACATCTATATCTATCTATATATCTATATATCTATATATCTATATGAGTGAAATTAGTGAAAGCCAGAGGTTTGGCATGCAGCGAGTGCGTACTGAAAAAGCTCCAGGGCATTTGTTTACTCAACTATTCAACGCGGAGTCCGGCCGCGCCAGAACAGCACCATCTTCGCTACTGTGAAAGAGGAGGCTGGGGATCAAAACTACTTTGAACCTTTTCAGCGCTGCTTGCCATACGTAATGTACTCACCTGTGCCTCGTGGATCCTACTCAAGGATGGAGAAATGTTTTTTAATAAAGGCGAGTACAAACGGAACCCACGCAGGGTATTTGAAATTGCTCCAGGGAAATACAAGTCCCAGCATCCTATGAGAACAGCTCACTCAGAGCGGCATCCAATGAGATCAGCTCACTAAGAGCGAATAACCAATGGGTGCAAAGGAGCACCTCCCATTGACTCGTGACAGCCTATGAATAAGGGGCAACAAGCCCTGAAACGCGTCAGGCAAGGCATTCTTCCACCACGATGCAGGGGTCGAGTGAAATTAGTGAAAGCCAGAGGTTTGGCATGCAGCGAGTGCGTACTGAAAAAGCTCCAGGGCATTTGTTTACTCAACTATTCAACGCGGAGTCCGGCCGCGCCAGAACAGCACCATCTTCGCTACTGTGAAAGAAGAGGCTGGGGATCAAAACTACTTTGAACCTTTTCAGCGCTGCTTGCCATACGTAATGTACTCACCTGTGCCTCGTGGATCCTACTCAAGGATGGAGAAATGTTTTTTAATAAAGGCGAGTACAAACGGAACCCACGCAGGGTATTTGAAATTGCTCCAGGGAAATACAAGTCCCAGCATCCTATGAGAACAGCTCACTCAGAGCGGCATCCAATGAGATCAGCTCACTAAGAGCGAATAACCAATGGGTGCAAAGGAGCACCTCCCATTGACTCGTGACAGCCTATGAATAAGGGGCAACAAGCCCTGAAACGCGTCAGGCAAGGCATTCTTCCACCACGATGCAGGGGTCGAGTGAAATTAGTGAAAGCCAGAGGTTTGGCATGCAGCGAGTGCGTACTGAAAAAGCTCCAGGGCATTTGTTTACTCAACTATTCAACGCGGAGTCCGGCCGCGCCAGAACAGCACCATCTTCGCTACTGTGAAAGAAGAGGCTGGGGATCAAAACTACTTTGAACCTTTTCAGCGCTGCTTGCCATACGTAATGTACTCACCTGTGCCTCGTGGATCCTACTCAAGGATGGAGAAATGTTTTTTAATAAAGGCGAGTACAAACGGAACCCACGCAGGGTATTTGAAATTGCTCCAGGGAAATACAAGTCCCAGCATCCTATGAGAACAGCTCACTCAGAGCGGCATCCAATAAGATCAGCTCACTAAGAGCGAATAACCAATGGGTGCAAAGGAGCACCTCCCATTGACTCGTGACAGCCTATGAATAAGGGGCAACAAGCCCTGAAACGCGTCAGGCAAGGCATTCTTCCACCACGATGCAGGGGTCGAGTGAAATTAGTGAAAGCCAGAGGTTTGGCATGCAGCGAGTGCGTACTGAAAAAGCTCCAGGGCATTTGTTTACTCAACTATTCAACGCGGAGTCCGGCCGCGCCAGAACAGCACCATCTTCGCTACTGTGAAAGAAGAGGCTGGGGATCAAAACTACTTTGAACCTTTTCAGCGCTGCTTGCCATACGTAATGTACTCACCTGTGCCTCGTGGATCCTACTCAAGGATGGAGAAATGTTTTTTAATAAAGGCGAGTACAAACAGAACCCACGCAGGGTATTTGAAATTGCTCCAGGGAAATACAAGTCCCAGCATCCTATGAGAACAGCTCACTCAGAGCGGCATCCAATGAGATCAGCTCACTAAGAGCGAATAACCAATGGGTGCAAAGGAGCACCTCCCATTGACTCGTGACAGCCTATGAATAAGGGGCAACAAGCCCTGAAACGCGTCAGGCAAGGCATTCTTCCACCACGATGCAGGGGTCGAGTGAAATTAGTGAAAGCCAGAGGTTTGGCATGCAGCGAGTGCATACTGAAAAAGCTCCAGGGCATTTGTTTACTCAAATATCTATATCTATATATATATATTTGTGTGTGTGTGTAGACATTTATACCTATATATATTTAAGGTTTAATGTCTTTGTTTTGCAGTAGACTTTTAAATTAGAGTTAAATTAAATGTGCGCAATTTAGAAGTTAAGGTCATCTTATTATTTGGTCATTTTAAGGCAGTCAACATTTTAAAAATAGGAATATTATTTAAGTTAAACTCTGATTTAAAGTTACATTTAAGCAATATAATGTTAAACAATTATTTAATATATAGGTTTAATACATTTTTTAGGTTGTTTAAGGTTACGTTTTCTTTAAAATAGTGAAATGGGTTTTTAGGGGTTAGTCTGCTGTTGTTTGTGGTGGGAAGGTGCTTTAGGGTATAGGGACAGGTAGTAATAAGGGGTGGTAGGGAGTGTTTAGGGTTCAAAGAAAGGCAATGCTTAGTGGTAGTGAGGGTTTTTAGGGTTCAGGGATGAGCAGTGTTCAATGCTAGTAATTGGTTTTCTGGGAACATTAGAGTTTGGCGTTAGTAAGGGATTTTAGGGCTCAGGAGGGGTATGGTTTATGATTTAGGGTTTATAAGGGGTTTTTAGGGTCCAGTGATGGGTAGTGTTTAGGGTTAATAAAAGCATTTTAGTCTTCTGGATTGGGTAGCGTAAAACTACTTTACATGAAAAAATAATAAATACATTTAAATTATAATTAAACAGTGAGATAGATAGATAGACTAACCTCACTGCTCTTAAAACAGATAATTTTTGGCACTCTAATGAGGATGTTATCCAGAATCATACTTTATTACAGCATGAAGAAAAAGGAACGCCTTTGGGCAACACTGCCTTTCTCTAACCAGGAAGGGACCTGCAGATTTAGGTCACTTCCTTAAGTACAAAAACAATGTAAACAATGGACATAAAAAAATTGCATAGGAGTGAAACAAAATGCAAAAAGTATGTACACGTAATATATGTGGGAGCTGTGATTCTTATAGAAGTTCTGAGTCCCTCATTCATGGTACTAAAGGTAACACAGTAACCAGTGTGCTAACCAGCACTGTGAATGTGTGACAGCATAATTCCTCAAATTGCTATATTGATATTTATCAGTCAATCTAACTTTTATAACACAGTGGGCACTTACGTCAAATGCAAATTATTCATAGGTAAGTCTTACAGAAACAAGTGAAATAACACAAGACAATTACATTTCTCAATAACAAATAAGTCTCAAGTTGAAAATATATTTTCACAATTAAATCATGAGGAACTAGATTTTAAGCCTTTGCGGTCATTATTCATTAATAAATCATAGAAAATATATGTGATAAACTAAATATCTCTTCATCAGTGCTGTTTATAAACCTTATGGCACCTAAAAATAAAAAGGAAGAGAAGTTATTAGTCAAATAATCTCATTAGCATCACTAAGAAAGAAATTTAAATATATTATAGAACCAGTTGCTGCATCAATCTTTGAAAGCAGCAGATTACGTTTATATTTTACTTAAGGTGGCTAATTAATTCTTCATCAGCTCTCTGACCTTTAATTCCACATGCACCTAGGCAAATGATGTATCAACTATTTTTTACAATAATAAATCCCTGTTGTGACCTTTTGGTTTGTTAATCTTTTTCTCAATTCCAAAATACATCAATACATCACAGTTAGGATCATGTTTTTCAAGACATAATTTTAAATTATACCGTCATTGGACTGCCAACAATTGTCTGTTTGAGCAACCATGAAATTGGTATATTTGGGCATAGCCTATATGTATCAGTTTTATCAGGTGTTTGGTTCTCAGTATTGATTCCTCAATAAATGCTAGAGCCTGATGCTTGATTGTAATTCTGCGGAGAGGATTAGG
Organism: Triturus cristatus; assembly: GCF_964204655.1. Classification (NCBI taxonomy): domain Eukaryota; kingdom Metazoa; phylum Chordata; class Amphibia; order Caudata; family Salamandridae; genus Triturus; species Triturus cristatus. The sequence continues at coordinate 520,706,681 of NC_140588.1, forward strand.
TAAGGATGTATCTTGTAGCAGAACTGAAATAACTTTTCGAATGATATGAGAAGTGTAACACATCCAAAGGGTGTGTGTAACCTCTGGATGTTTGGTTGATAGTTACCCATGAGCACATAGAAAATGAGGAGAAGAGTGCACTGAACAAAATAACATTTGCACAGTTTCAGCTTTAAATTTGATTGTAGCAGATAACAATTAAAATACTTGCAGCAGCATCACGGGGTAACATTGAAAATGTGCCTCGAGGCACAACATTGAATCGTAAAGGTAAAGGAAGCAATATGAACAGTAATAATGATAGTAAATGGAAGGCAACAGTGAATAATAGTTTTAATGAAACAATCAATGTAGAAATTGGGAATGAAAAAGGGGGTTAGGCAGTAGTTTATACTCTCTCACTGAAACAAAAAATTTACAAACTTGTAAAGTTGCATAAAACAGAGTTAAATAAATGGTTGGGGCTTGGAAACAGAATTTTAGGAGAAATATTTGGAGGCAGGATATATTCCAAGATCCATCTGCAATTACATAATGCAAAGCTATGAAGACCTTTTCCAGCACTGATTGATGAATGGGTGGCTGGAAGCAACTGATACTTGATACACTGGATGAAAACCCTGGTGCTAATGATAGAACCTCATTTTCAGAACCAAAAGATGTACTAACCATTGAACTGCCCAAACAGGAAAACAAATATTTCATTAAAAAATATAAGACACATATGCACAGCAGATTAGAGAAATATGAACAAGAGATAAAAGCAAAAAGAGGGAAGGTTTTTGAGACACACACGGTCACATTTTCACCAATGCTAAAGTTTTGATTTACTGAGAAAATACATAATTAAAGACCACAACCAACATAAGTTATACTCAGTAACACAATCTGGTACCCTTGATGCAAGTGGAACTTCCTTGGACATCAACTCTATGGATTCAATAAGCTTGAATGAAGGAAATGCTGTTAAATCTACACAAATCACTTTTTTTACACATATATTTACTATTTAGTAAACACAAGGAAAGGGAACAAGAGGCAGTGGTCAACCAAGAGGAGCAGGCAGAAAATCAAGAGAAAGAAATACCAAATGGGGTAATGCAAAGAAAGTGGAACAGCGAGAGCAAGACTCCATGAAGAGGGTGACCAAAGGACCAAGCTCAGCACAAACTATTGGGAATTTATCTTCATTCACATTGACTTCGAAAGAGCAACAGAGTTTGGAATCAGACTTGTCTCATTATTCTAAACAAATATTTCATTTTGTTGGAACACACACTGATATATTCAAGTTTTGTAGGAAATTGAAATTACATGAAATCTATGGATCTTGACCTACAACGATGCAACCTCCTAGATCGATTGTACATATTAATCTAAATATTAGAGACCTTTAACATTCAGCAAGGTTGTGTAATTGGGGGCAAAAATGCCTTGGCAGCCAGAGAAATACTTAGAGAGTAAGCTTTCAGATTTGGGCATATGCTAATGTAAATATTGATAATGGGTTGCCCACTAAATCCACCTTTGTGCCCACTCTGCCTTATGACAAAGTTGATGCCCTTGAAACTGCTGCCCTTATTGTTCTTGGGACATTTAGGGACTTAGCCAATGGTAGTGGAATTGTCATCAGCCTCTCAAATAAAGGGGAGAATATAGTAGTACTAATGAATAGGTCCATGTACATAGAAGAGGGTATTTGCCAGTTACAAGATCCTGCATGTTACACTAGGATTACGAGATAGGAATATCAGAGTACAGTACAAAAATATTTTTCTGATCTAAGTAAGTGGAGAAACGCAGGGCTCATTGAGTTAGAGGAATATCAGTTTTTGAAGAAAGATCATCCTATGTTGCCTACCATATATTTTCTTCTGGCAATACATAAAAATCAAAGTAAGCTCCTAGGAAGACAGATGGTTTCTTCCAATAGCAGCTTATTAGAAAATACTTCAATGTATATTGAACATTTCATTGCTTCTTTTGTCTAGGGGTTATCATTATATGTCAGAGATACCATGGATTTTCTATCCAAGATATATGATAAAATCTGGACAGACACATATTTGTAAGACTATAATAGATGTGGCTTCCCTTTGTACCTCTATTGAGCACTGTAATGCCATTGCTGCATGCAAACATCTTCTAAATACGATATGATGCTATACTATGATATGATATTTTGAGCATACTGAAATATTGTTGAAAATGTTAATTTTGTTGGCAAATAACATCTTTATATTCAAGTACACAAGATACAACAGACCAGGGTGGCATGGTGAGCAAAAGAACAATGAATTCAACCAAGATCTGTTGACTGGGGGTGAATGTTTTGATTTGTTCTGCATTCCGTACATCATTTGTGTGTCTTTTGCTTTCTCGCCCTAAGTGTGTTAGGTATGCCCTGACGTGGCTCACTGTGCCACTGGATTCAAGCTAGCCTGGCTGATGAGGGGTGAAACCCCGAAACTGGTCCTAGGATGCTTGTTTCCGGTTTAAGGAGGACCTGGCTTGGCTGTTCGGGCTCGACTGTTCCCATGAGGCACAGGGTCAAGACTGATTTGTATATGACTGGGTCTAAACTGGGGTGGCATGTGAGCAAAAGAATGATGTTCTGTTGACTGTGGTGAATGTTTTGATTTCTTCTGCATTCCGTCCATCATTTGTGTGTCTTCTGCTTTCTCACCCTAAGTGCGCCGGGTATGCACAGACATGGGTCCTGGGCTCACTGTGCCACAGGATATAAGCTAGCCTGGCTGATGTGGGTTAAAACCTCGAAATCAGTCCTAGGATGCTTGTTTCTGGTCCAGGGAGGACCTGGCTTGGCAGTTCGGGCTGGATTGTTCCCAGGAGGCATAGGGTCAAGACTGATCTGTATATGGCTGGGTCTAAACAGGGGTGGCATGGTGAGCAAAAGAACAATGTTCTGTTGACTGGGGATGAATGTTTTGATTTGTTCTGCATTCCGTCCATCATTTGTTTGTCTTTTGCTTTCTCGCCCTAAGTGCGCTGGCAATCCAGACGTGGGTCCCAGGCTCACTGTGCCACTGGATTCAAGCTAGCCTGGCTGATGATGGGTGAAACTTTGAAACCGGTCCTAGGATGCTTGTTTCTGGTCCAGGAAGGGCCTGGATCGGCAGTTAGGGCTGGACTATTCCCTTGAGGCACAGGGATAAGACTGATGGATTCAACCCAGATCTGTTGACTGGGGGTGAATGTTTTGATTTGCTCTGCATTTCGTCCATCATTTGTGTGTCTTTTACAAAAAGACTAGTGGCACAACCATGGGTACTTGTTTTGCCCTTAGCTATGTGAATGTTTTCATGTATTGGGAGGACTAGCAGGCAGTCTGGACAGAAAAAATATCTGTATACATGGAAGATATAGTTTTCTGGCTTCAGTAGCTGACTTTTTTGTAATTTCGAATGGTGATTTAAACTGAGCAAGAGATTTTTAAGAATCTTAATGATATTGATGTGGATTTACACCTACGGTATATAATTCAGAAACACCAAATAGCATTTCTGGATATTATAGTGAGGACTAACGATGATAAGTCAGTGACAAGCTTATACCACAAACCTACAGTGCGTAATAGTTCTTAACACGCAGGAAGCTGTCATCTCCCTTACTTAAAATGGAGAATTCTATAGTGAGAACTGTTTTGAACCCAAATAAATTGTTGTGGCAATGATAATTACCCTAAAGATCAGAAACTGGTTCTGTCCCATTTTAGAAAATGAGGATATCCTGAACATGTCTTGCTGGAATCTAAAAAGATAATACGTGGAGTTACGAAGGAGGAGTTCCTATCCATTTAGAGTAAAAAAGGATGAGAATAAGATCACTCAATGTATTACTATATACAGCACATAAACCCCACAGACTAGGAAAATACTGAAGAAACATTGAGGATTATTGTGGGCTGATATCAAATTGTCACCAACCTTTGGAAATATAGTGTCTGTAACTTTTAGGAAGGCTTGTTTATTGAAGGATTCTCCGGTAGAAAAGATAATTGCTCGCAGATAATGAAGAGGATTTTCGGACAAGGTATCAGGCTTTCATAAATGCCATAGGTAAAAGGCCTGCCACAGTGGGCCTGACATGCCAACTATAGAATTCCTGGCATGAAAGAAGTAAACAAAGGACAAATCTATTACATGTATGACATGTTATATGATATATTTCATGGAATTTCCTTGCGGTCATTGGTACTTTGGCAGTACAGTGCTGTCTGTCAAGAAGCACATTTTATAACATCAAAGAACCATCACCAAAAATAATCACTCTGATCCAGTTGCAAGACACTTTAATGAAAAATTGTTACTTACTGTGATGAATTGACACATGTTGGCATTATTAGTGTTTAGCAAACCAAGAGGTGACAAAAGGAAGTCACTATTGCAACATTTAGAGTCAAGATAGATCATTCAACTAGGTAGATTTAGTATGAAAGGTTTGAATAACTGATGAAGAATTAAATACCCAAATCATGTAAAAAAGAATGTCATCTGCTGCTTTCAATGATTGTTTTGCTCATTATTTTATTTCGTTTTTTAGGCACACTAATGAGATTATTTGATTGTTGGCTTCTCTCTGTTCCCTTTTAATTCTAGGTGCCATAAGGTTTTCTAAATCAGCTTATCAAGTAAATTTACAATGCATTATTAATCAACTTCAAATTTATTAATGGGCTTTGTTTTTAGTATATCATGGATTTATGTGTGAACAAATATTTACCACTTGGGATTTCTTTGCTATTTCCATCAGACTCACGTGTGAATAAATTGTATTTGACATAAACACTCATTGTAGCACAAAATAAAGTTCAACTGACTGATATATGTACTAACATGAGGAGTTATGAGTTCACACATTGAAAGTAGTCACTTAGCACACTGCTTATTGTATTACCTTTGGTGTGATAAAAATGTATTTCAAGACTTTTATCTGGATGACAGCACACACACATAATGTATGTATATATTTTTTAAACATGTATTTTGGCTCAATAATCTGCTTATTTGATGTCCATTTTCCATGTTATGTTTGCACTTAAGAGAGTCACCACAATCTGCAGGTGAATTCCTGGTTCGAGGAACAAGTTACTTTTCCTTTAAAATTTTGGATTATACATCCGTTATAGTGCAGACAATTGTCCATTCGAGGAGCAGTGAAATTGATATATTTGGGCTCAGTCTGGAAGACGTCGAACATATATATGCCTAAAAGGGTATTTTTTTATATATACATATATTTATATAAATATATATATATATTACCTACTGGCGGTCGCCAGTAGGTAGTTATAGTTAGGACCCCTTTTCCATAGGAAATCCGCAACATTCTATTTTGAATAACTTTGGCGCCGGTCGATGAATCCTCGCGAATTTCTCAAAATAGGTGGGGCGCTACGCTCCGCTCCTTCCCTGAAAGTCTCGGGGGGATACGTCAAGCGGGGGCTGAGATAAAAGGGGGGTCCCAAAACGCGTTTTTCCCATGCATTTTTCCATAGGACCTTTAGAACGAGCTACAGCCCGAACGGCTGAACAGAATTACTAGAAATTTGGCAGAGAGGTAGTCCCTATGTCAAGGAAGTGCCTTTTGTAGGTTTGGTGTAAATCTGTTCAGTAGATTCTGAGAAAATAGCCTTTAAATCAATATATATATCTGAGCCCGCTTACGGTACGCTTACCGTACGCTTACGGTAAGCTTACGGTACGCGTACGGTGGCGTGCGCGAGCGCGATTCTGATTGGCTGTTAGATCTTAGTAAACATTCGAATCGGCCGAAACCAGGAAGCGGCGGCCGCCATTTTGTGTGTTTCACTCAGAAAAAAAAGAGTGAAAACAAGAAAAGGGGGCAATGAGGAGAGTTACAGACCCCCTTACATTTGTGAGGGGGTCAAAGAAGGACTGTAAAGTACAAAGAAAACATTTATTGATTTTTTAAAAAAATCACGGGGTACGCGTACGGTAAGCTTACGGTAAGCGTACGGTAGAAAAAAAAAATAAAAAAATAAATGAAATTCAGATTTAAGTGTTTAGATATTAGGGGGCTCTAAAAAGAGCCGTTGTGTTTATGAAATGATTTTTTAGTGGTACCTACAAGTAAGTACCGATGCAGAGTCTAAGGTTCAAGAGGAAGACTCTGTTCCCTTTATCATTGAAGTGCACACCATCTCCTCTATAAATGTCTTGCATGTCAAAACGCAAGTTGTTGTGGTAAATGGCACCCATACCATAGTCACGGAGGAAAGCAGAAACAGATTTGTTGACGTGCTTTCTTGCTTTGTCAATCTGCGGACAGAAATGATTGGACCAGTTCCATTTTTGCCTTTGGCATATGTTGGAAAACACAAAGGCAGTTTTAGGGAAAAGTGAAAACAGTTGTGCAAAGGTGTCCTTCATAAGCATTTCCAGACCTACCCCAGTCAAAGTGCCTAGGTCATTGCCACCACAGTGCACTATTATGAGGTCAGGGTGTTGGATTTGCATGAAGGATTTCACCAATGGCATCAATTGGTGCCACTTTAACCCTCTCTGACCAATCCATTTAATGTCTACATTTGGCAAAGCAAGGTCTCTCACCATATCTGTTTTCTCTGCAAACTTTTCACTCCAGAAGACATAGCTGTGCCCTACAATCCACACTGTGAACATCTTCAAAGGAGAACTGGATGCACTCAGGAGGTGTCTTTCAGTAGAATGGCAATATGAAAAGAAAGACAGTTTGGAAATGGAGGCATACATATTTTTTTCAAAACAAAAAGAACTGATTGGCTGTTTCATACCATTCTAGAATAAAAACTAGGCTGCATGTGTAAACTAATAGAAGCATGTTTTGTATTGGTACAAAAAAATGTGTTACCAAAGAACAGTACTATGGATTTGCTGTTAGGTTTGAAAAGTCAAGCACTCTTGCTCTGTGGAATTGAAACATTGTGTGGCGAACTTCTGACCTAACTCCACACAGCAGTGTTCCATGAGCTGTTGCTATGGTAGCAGGCAGAAGTCAAGTTGGGGGAAGGGTACTAGGCAGAAGTCAAGTTGGGGGCAGGGTACTTTTGGAAAAGGGTTGGTTTTCAACCAATAGAAATGTGTGATTACATTTGAAAAAAAGGGGGAAGCACTGAGATTTGAAACTTACATGTATATGTGTGGAAAAATAGAGGGAAAGTTTGCCATTATCTGGTTCTGCTGAGAGGAGAGAGGTGAACACAACAGAGATCCTGGCTCTGATAATCTGCTGTTTGAGTGTCACATTTCTTTCACAACTAACTAATTTTAAAGGTGAGTTTAGAGTTTGAGAGGGGATGTATGTGGTAACTTAAGAAATGAATAATAGAAATGGAAATTCTTTTTGTTGTAGTTGCGTTTATCATTTTCTGTTTTGGGAGAAATTTAAATGTGAGGAACATGTAAAATAATATGGAGTATATTTTCACAATAAATTAAGGTGTACTGGAAAAAAAAAGAATAGTTTAAGGGTTTGAGGTTGGACTCAGTAATGCAAATACATTCAGCATCACTAAGGCTGGTTGCCCTTGCTGGAGTGTAGGCAGCCACCCAGGTTACACATGGAGGTGGTCTGAAAAAGAAGTTTGGACATGTGCATTTAAGAAAATCGAAAAAAGTGGTTTCATAATGTGTCAGTCTGTAAAAGTGATTTTCACTTGCCCAAAAAAAAAAGAGCAGTAAGTGTGCTTTCAAATTGGCAAAGAAATTTCGTTTTGGGACTAATGTGAAAACATGACTCTGTGTGCAGAGAGGAATTATAGGCAGAGATTTATTGCGTATTGCTCTGGTGATTTCACAGTTGCATTAGATGGAAAGGGGGAGCGATTTTTTGGGGGAAGAAGCAGACTCTTAGCACACACCCATGTGCTTGCCATGTATAATCATGCACAGTATTTACAAGCGAGTGGGGTTTTCAGGTTTCAGTCTGTAATGCAAATACATTCAGCATCACTAAGGCTGGTTGCCCTTGCTGGAGTGTAGGCAGCCACCCAGGTTACACATGGAGGTGGTCTGAAAAAGAAGTTTGGACATGTGCATTTAAGAAAATCGAAAAAAGTGGTTTCATAATGGGACAGTCTGTAAAAGTGATTTTCACTTGCCCCAAAAAAAAAGAGCAGTAAGTGTGCTTTCAAATTGGCAAAGAAATTTCGTTTTGGGACTAATGTGAAAACATGACTCTGTGTGCAGAGAGGAATTATAGGCAGAGATTTATTGCGTATTGCTCTGGTGATTTCACAGTTGCATTAGATGGAAAGGGGGAGCGATTTTTTGATGCAGAAGCAGACTCTTAGCACACACCCAGCTCCTTTCCATGTATAATCATGCACAGTATTTACAAGCGAGTGGGGTTTGAGGTTTCAGTCAGTAATGCAAATTCATTCAGCATCACTAAGGCTGGTTGCCCTTGCTGGAGTGTAGGCAGCCACCCAGGTTACACATGGTGGTGGTCTGAAAAAGAAGTTTGGACATGTGCATTTAAGAAAATCAAAAAAGTGGTTTCATAATGTGTCAGTCTGTAAAAGTGATTTTCACTTGCCAAAAAAAAAAGAGCAGTAAGTGTGCTTTCAAATTGGCAAAGAAATTTCGTTTTGGGACTAATGTGAAAACATGACTCTGTGTGTTGCCCGCTGTAAAATGATGAATGCAATTGCTTTCACAATTTATAGTGAAATGCAATATATTCTGAAAACAGCAAAAATAAGGCAAAAATATTTTTTGGAAAAAAATGTAAATATGTGTACTGTATTATAAAATGTTTTAAAAATATTAATACTTTTTTCTTTTTTTTCAGATTCATATAGAAAATTTTCGAAAACTAGAACCATTTTTAAAGCTATTTTTTAAAAAAACAAATGAATAAATATTTTTTTGAGTGAGTATGGTAAGTCAATAATAATAATTGTAGTCTCTCAAGGACCTTGTAATGTGATAATTGATTTTTAGTGTTTTTTTTTAAAAATAAAAAAAAAGGACGCGCACCGTACGCGTACGGTAAAAAAAAAAAAAAAAGTTTTTAAAAACATATGTAAAAAAAAGATGAAAGATAAGGTTGGCTCTTAAAAGAACCGTTGTGTTCATGCAGGGACAGAGGAAAGAAAGCATGGGAAAATTATTCAAAGTGACAAATGTGCTGATCTATTTTGTTGTTCACTAGGGAAACACTGGTCTCCCTATGGCAAATTAGATCTTGACAAAAGGCGCATCGAATATCAACCCTTCGAAATCGAGGGTTCATTTCCAGAGGGCCAGCAAAAGGAGATTCTCCCCCCACAGATGAAGGGCTCACCTGACCTGCAGAAGAAGGAGTCAGCTCTGCAGACGATGGTCCAGGCTGAGCTGCTGTGGATGTACTTGCTTGTCTTTCTGAAGAGTTACCTCCAAAAAGATGACCATGTGTCCTTTTGTGTACATCCTTGAGGTGTCTCTTCATGGTGTGATTCCCAAAGGAATACTTCCTGTCAGGATTACCTCTAGAAAGTACACGCTGACACAGCCTGCAAGTTACTAAGGGTGCATTCACCTTTTGCTGGCCTTCAGGAAAAGTAAAATAATCCCATACATAAGAGGGCTTTTGTTTCCTCGATCTCTGCCTCAAGACAGTGCTGCTAGTGCTAGCCTCACTCTCAGAAGAGCTCTGCTGTTCTGCCATCGTATCCCAAAGACAAACCAGCTCCTTCTCCTAAGGGATCACAAGCCGAAATGAGGGGAATGGGTGTGGTGTAGGAGAGTTCTAGAACTGAAAGTAGTTTCAACCAATCAAAAGTTGTGTTTCATGATCACATGACCTACCGTACGCTTACGGTACGCTTACGGTACGCTTACGGCAAAAGTGCGCATGCGCGTAAAAAAGACACGCGCTTGCGCGCATGCGCATAACAGTCACTACCCGACACTTCCGCGTAACGTGCGCGTGTAGCGTACACGCGTACGCGTCCCACGCGGAGGACGCGCGGCTACGCAAATTGCGTAACTATACGCAAACAGCGTAGATAAATTACGGACGTTGCGTAAACCGTACGCTTACCGTAAGCTTACGGTACGCGTACTAAAAAAAAAAAAAAAAAAGGAAAAAATGTATTGCTAATAAATTTTACATGTTTATTTTATAAAATATATTAAAAAAAACATATTATAGAATTTTAAAAATTTAACCATAGTCTTTAAAAAAGGATAGAAAATTAAAATAAAAATATGTTTAAAAAAATAGAAGAAAAAAAACAAAATTAGCATTTAAAAAACCTTGCAAATTCACTGAAAAAAACATGGGTTTCACACACGTTATAGTTAGGACTTAGCATTTAAAAAACGTTAGAAATTCAGTGAAAAAACCATAGGTTTCACACACGTTATAGTTAGGAATTAGCATTTAAAAAACCTTAGAAATTCAGTGAAAAAAACCATAGGTTTCACACATGTTATAGTTAACTGGACATTTTACTCGTAAAAAACCAATGAAATTCCCCCGTTATAGTTAGTTCAGCTAACTATAACTCGCGCGCCCGCAATGCACTGCTGATGACGTCACATATTACATCACTCATGACATGGTCAGTGACATCACTCATGACATCACTGATGACATCTCAAATGACATCACTGATGACATCACTTATGACATCATCCAGTGAATGTGTGTTATTCTGAAAATTAAATATATGTATATCTCAAGGTCGATGGAAGAATAAATGGGTATATAAGTGTCTAAATGGATGATTTGTTTTTGAAAAATTGATTGTATTACTGACTGATTAAGTGTATCTTTATGAATACATGGCTAAGTGAGTAATGTTTAAATGTGTAAATACCTGTATCAGTCTCTCACTTTGTATATAAGTGGCTGCATGGGTTGGTGAGTAGCTACATGGGTGTCTATATAGGTTATTAGTTGGTTTTTTGAGTATCAGTCTGAGTGTCTGCATGGTTCGGTGGGGGGTATTACGTAGTGCATAGGTGTATGAATGAGTGACTCACTGTTTGTATGTGTTGAACACAGTATGTGTGCAGGACTGTATGGGTGGATGAGTGTGTGTATGGGTGTGTTAGTGAGTGAATGACTGTCTCAATAGTGTCTTTATGAGTAACTACATATGTTTTAAACTAGTATATGTGACTATTGGTGTATATATGTGAGTATATGTGAGAGTGAGAGATTGAAAGAGTTCCTGTATGAATAAGTATGTGTTTCTATAAGTGATTGTTTAAAAGACTAAGTATATGTAAGTTTCCGTAGAAGTAAGTGTGGTGGTGTGTGTATAACTGTATATGCAAGTAAATGTATGTTTGATTCTTTATTAGCATGACTAACTATGTGTGTGAGTACCTCTATGGATGAGTGGCATTGTGTAACAGGATGTATACGTGTATGAGTACATATGATGAGTGAGTACATGTATGAGTGACTGTATAGGACTGTTGGTGAATGAGTGGATGTGTATTTGGATCTTAGAATTACTGTATAGGTTGTTGTAACTGGTATTGGTATGTCCATTGTTTTTAAAATTTTAATTTCTATTTTTGATTGTGTGTATCAAATGTTATATTAGGGGAAGAGGAAGTCTGCCACTCTATCACAAGGATGATGTCATCAGTGATGTCATCAGTGATGTCATTTGAGATGTCATCAGTGATGTCATGAGTGATGTCACTGACCATGTCATGAGTGATGTAATATGTGACGTCATCAGCAGTGCATTGCGGGCGCGCGAGTTATAGTTAGCTGAACTAACTATAACGGGGCAATTTCAATGGTTTTTTACGAGTAAAATGTCCAGTTAACTATAACATGTGTGAAACCTATGGTTTTTTTTACTGAATTTCTAAGGTTTTTTAAATGCTAATTCCTAACTATAACGTGTGTGAAACCTATGGTTTTTTCACTGAATATATAATATATATATATATATATATACATATATATATATATATATATATTCACTGAAAAAAACATAGGTTTCATGCACGTTATAGTTAGGAATTAGCATTTAAAAAACCTTAGAAATTCACTGAAAAAACCATAGGTTTCAGGGGTGTTATAGTTAGCTGGACATTTCCCTCGTACAAAACCCTAGAAATTCCCCCGTTATAGTTAGTTCAGCTAACTATAACTCGCGCGCCCCCGCAATGCACTGCTGATGACGTCACATATTACATCACTCATGACATGGTCAGTGACATCACTGATGACATCACTGATGACATCTCAAATGACACTCCAGGAGACTGTAGCAGCCGGCCCTGGGGGGTGGCGGTCCCCAGGGCCCTCGAGGGCTCCAGGAGGGGGGCCATGAAGCCCCCCTCCCCCTATTAATTTACAAACATTTTGCCCCAGGGATTTGGCCCACCCGGGGGCTAATTATTAACGAAGCACGGGAGCCCGCGCTTCGGGTTTTTTTTCGGCCGGATCCGCGCACCCTGCGCGCATTTCCCGATTTTTTTTTTTTAAAGGGGGCCCCAGGGGGTCCTTCTGGGACCCCCTAAGCAACACTAAAGGGTCAGAGTATTTCTACCCTGCCCCCTTTATATGTTTTAAACACTTATTCCCCTTACTTCTTCAGCCTCGCTTCTACAGAGGCACAAAATGGCTGCCAACAGTTCCTGGTTTCAAATGTAGACAGACACTTGACAGCCAATTAGCATTCAACGTGTGATCGGGAGGGTGCGCGCTCGGTTTGGGGAGGTTGCGCATAGGGTGCGCTTAGGGTGCGGGGATCCTCCGAGGCCATAGATATATCTATCTTTTTTAGTCTAATTTCATCAGGAACTACTGAACAGATTTATGCAAAAGGCAGGAGTCTGAACTGAGGACTACCTCTTTGCCAAATTTGGTGTAAATCCGTTCAGCAGTTCGGGCTGTAGCTGCGTCAAAAAGTCCTATGGGAAAATGCATGGGGAAAACGTGTTTTTGGACCCCCCTTTTTCCTCAGCCCCCGCTTGACGAATCACCACGAAACTTTCAGGATAGGAGCAGACTGGAGCTGGCCAAAAGTTTGGAAAATTTCGCAAAGATTCGTCAATTGGCGTCAGACTTATTGGGAATAGAATGTTGCGGATTTCCTATGGAAAATAGACCGCCAGTAGGTAATATATATATATATATATATATATATATATATTCACTGAAAAAACCATAGGTTTCAGGGGTGTTATAGTTAGCTGGACTTTTCACTTGTACAAAACCATTGAAATTCCCCCGTTATAGTTAGTTCAGCTAACTATAACTCGCGCGCCCGCAATGCACTGCTGATGACGTCACATATTACATCACTCATTACATGGTCAGTGACATCACTCATGACATCACTGATGACATCTCAAATGACATCACTGATGACATCATCCAGTGAATGTGTGTTTTTCTGAAAATTAAATATGTTTTATATATGTATATCTCAAGGTCGATGGAAGAATAAATGGGTATATAAGTGTCTAAATGGATGATTTGTTTTTGAAAAATTAATTGTGTAACTGACTGATTAAGTGTATCATAGTGAATACATGGCTTAGTGAGTAATGTTTAAATATGTAAATATCTGTATCAGTCTCTCACTTTGTGTATAAGTGGCTGGATGGGTTGGTGAGTAGCTACATGGGTGTCTATATAGGTTATTAGTTGTTTTTTTGAGTATCAGTCTGAGTGTCTGCATGGTTCGGTGGGGGGTATTATGTAGTGCATAGGTGCATGAATGAGTGACTCACTCTTTGTATGTGTTGAAGACAGCATGTGTGCAGGACTGTATGGGTGGATGAGTGTGTGTATGGGTGTGTTAGTGAGTGAATGACTGTCTCAATAGTGTCTTTATGAGTAACTACATATGTTTTAAACTAGTATATGTGACTATTGGTGTATATAAGTGAGTATATGTGAGAGTGAGAGATTGAAAGAGTTCCTGTATGAATAAGTATGTGTTTCTATAAGTGATTGTTTAAAAGACTAAGTATGTGTAAGTTTCCGTAGAAGTAAGTGTGGTGGTGTGTGTATAACTGTATATGCAAATACATGTATGTTTGATTCTTTATTAGCATGAGTGACTATGTGTGTGAGTAACTCTATGGATGAGTGGCATTGTGTAACAGGATGTATAGGTGTATGAGTACATATGATGAGTGAATACATGTATGAGTGACTGTTGGTGAATGAGTGGATGTGTATGTGGATCTTAGAATTACTGAAGAGGTTGTTGTAACTGGTATTGGTATGTCCATTGTTTTGAAAAGTTTAGTCTCTATTTTTGAATGTGTGTATCAAAGGTTATATTAGGGTGAGAGGAGGTCTGCCACTCTATCACAAGGATGATGTCATCAGTGATGTCATCAGTGATGTCATTTGAGATGTCATCAGTGATGTCATGAGTAATGTCACTGACCATGTCATGAGTGATGTAATATGTGACGTCATCAGCAGTGCATTGCGGGCGCGCGAGTTATAGTTAGCTGAACTAACTATAACGGGGGAATTTCAATGGTTTTGTACAAGTGAAAAGTCCAGCTAACTATAACACCCCTGAAACCTATGGTTTTTTCAGTGAATTTCTGAGGTTTTTTTTTTTTTTTTGTTTTTTTTATAAAAATTTTATTGTGCAGATAAAAAGGGTACAAGCACGGGCCTACAACCTCCGGGGCCGGCCGCTAGTATTCAGAAATGATCAAGCAGTTCAAAAAAACACTGACTGGCCCACAGGGGCTCCGCTAAATTACAGGAGGTCAGACTGCACATAAGGGACGTCAGGATATACCCTTTTTACATAAATATCAACAAAAGTAAAGAAAAACAAAAAGCAAGGCGAAAAACATTGAAAGGGCGTCTAACCACAGTAGAGGAACTCCACACCCGACCACCCTAGGGTGGTCAATAAAAAGGGGGGATCTGAGAGGGCGGGGGGGCCACGGGGAAACCAAATCTATACATAGATGAACAAATTAAGCAAGGAACCCTCAAGGATCAGGGGGACAAGGCAACCTCAGACGTATCCACCAGGGGGGGAGAACAGATAGTCCCTCGATACACATTCCACTGACCCCAGATTCTACCCCACGCCCCCGGTTTACCACAAGCCACAGACACCGACTTCTCCCTGAACATGCACCAGTCCATGTTCTCCTTCCATACGGACACGGTGGGAGGCCGTTGGGAACCCCAAAGCTGCGCAATATCTCTCTTTGCGATCATGTTCCCAAGGGCCGCCCACCGAGCCTGGGCCGCATTATAGTCATTGGGCTCCCACACATTCAGAACACATCGGCGCACCTCCGGCAGCAGAGCGACCCCAGTGACTCGTTTCATAACATCATGCACCTGGCGCCAATATTCCGCCACCTCGCGGCACTCCCAGAGGATGTGGAGAAAGGTGGCACTGAGCCCGCAGCCACGCTTACAGAGCCCGTCATCAGAAAACCCCATCGAGACCAAACGGAGACCCGTCACATAGACACGATGGAGAATCTTAAGCTGGACCAGACGGAGACGGGCCGGGATAGCAACCTCCTTAGGGGATGACAGCGCAGACTGCCAGTCCTCGTCGTCCAACTCAACCCCATCACCCGTCCACGCCTCCCGAAGACGCACCAAGAGATCAGCCCGATTATTTATTAGTTTTTTATAAATCAGGGAGATAGTACTGTCGGGGACGTGTCCATCGAGTATACGGTCCTCGAGAGGCGAAGAGACAGGGACCGTGGTCCCCTCCCCAAAGACCGAGAGCAGGGCGTGCCGAACCTGGGCATAGCGGAAGAACTCCCTTTCACTAAGCTCGTACTCGCTCTGAAGCGCCGCAAAGGATTTAACCGCGCCTTTAACCCATAGGTACCCCACTCTGCTAATGCCGATCGTATCCCAGTGCTCAAAGCCTTTCGTTGTCCAGAGGCTTCCCAAGCGCTCTGAGGCGAATAAAGGAGTAGCACACGTTAAACGCTCACTCCAGCCCACAGCTACATTCGCCGCCTTCCACACACGTACCGCAATCCTAGTAGGGCCCGTGAGGGTCCTACCGGCAGACCGAGAGTAAAGCGCGTTGTTATAGTTACCGCCGGGAAGCAGGAATTTATCCATCTCATATGCCGGGTTCGAACCAGGAGCGTACGTAGCATGGTTAATGGCAGCCAGCTGGGAGGCCCAATAGTACCTTCTAATGTCAGGAAGCTCGATGCCCCCGTCATACCAGGGAAGAGTCAGCTTTGCCAAAGCGATACGCGCACGACCGTCCCAAACCAGTCTCCTCTGCAAACTCTCCACTTCCCTAAAGTAGGCCGCCAGAATGATATCGAAGGAGTTCTGGAGTGCGTAAAGAAATCTGGGAAGGGACATCATTTTAAACAGTGCTGCGCGACCAAGTGGAGACAAGGGCAGCTTACACCACCGAGCCGTATCCACCCTCAAACGCCGGAGGGGAGACAGGAGATTCTGCTAGTAGCGGACCGCCGGATCCAACGAAACGTACACCCCCAAGTATTTAAAGCCGGATTGAGATGTTTGGATCGGAAGCCGAGGCGGCAAGAGAGGAAGGCCACCGGAGATAGGATACACGCAAGATTTGGACCAGTTAATTATCAAACCCGAATTTCTCCCGAAGGAAGTAAGAACATCAAAAAGCACATTGAGCGACTTCCGCGGCAAGGTGAGGTACAAGAGAATGTCATCCGCGTACAACGAGACCCGATCCTCGAAGCCCGGGGCCCACCGGATCCCTCTGATCAAGAGCTCCCAGCGGAGCCAGGCAGCGAGCGGTTCCAAGGCGAGAGCAAAGAGCAGAGGGGACAACGGGCACCCCTGCCTAGTACCCCTCCCGAGAGCGAAGGGCCGAGAAACCCGCCCATTGACAACAACCTGAGCCATTGGTCCAGCATAGAGGAGCTTAACCCAACTAATAAATCCCTCCCCAAAGCCAAACTTCGCCAAGACGGCCCAAAGGAATGGCCACTCGATGGTATCAAAGGCCATCGTGGCGTCTAAGGAAACCAATATGGCCGATTCAGAGAAGTACTCCGCCCTAGCGAGGACGCCATGGAGACGCCGCAAGTTGAGCGCGGTATTACGATGCGGGATAAAGCCGCATTGATCCGGATGTATCAAATCACATATAACTCTCAGCAAGCGATTAGCGAGGACCTTGGCAAGGATTTTCGGTTCGGCATTTAAGAGGGAAATAGGCCTATATGAGGCACAGCGGTCTCGTGGCTTACCGTCCTTGGGAATCACAACTATGGTCGCCAGACGCTGGTCATCGGGAAGGGAACCCCGCTCGAGCGACTCCAGAAACATACGACGGAGGAAGGGCGCGATTTTATCCGGGCGTAGTTTATACAGTTCAATCGGCAGTCCGTTGGGGCCCATAGCCTTGCCCGAGCAAAGGGAACGAATCGCGGTAGCAATCTCATCGACAGACAGGGAGGCCTCCATCTGCTCACGGTCCTCGACGGATAAGCCGGGCAAGGCAATATCCCGCAGCAAGAGACGAGAGTCATCCTCATCTCTATCAGACACCGGGGAGTACACCGGCTGGAGGTGGTCCGCAAAACACTCCACAATCTCACCAGGGTCAGTCACACACACTCCATCCGAAACCCGAAGCTCCGGGACCACACGATTCACTCTCTCCTTCTTATCCAACCAAGCAATCAGTTTACCCGCCTTGTCCCCGGCATCATACAACCTACCCTGCTGCTCCCTATAGATGGTCTTGGCAGCGTCAGTGACAAGAGACTTATATTCAAACTGCTTCAGGCTGAGGGCGTGAAGCCCATCCTGAGTGACACCCGTCTCCAGAGCCGCCTCCAGCCCCGATATTTCAGTCTCCAGCTTCACCACCGCCTCATTCTTAACCCTCTTAGCCTCCACTATCTGGGATAGGGCGTGCCCTCGGAGCACTGCTTTGAAGGCTTCCCACAGGGACACTGAGGACAGCACCGACCCCTCATTCTCAAGAAAATACTGATCAATCGACTTAACAAGGCTATCACGAATCTTGGGGTCACGCAAGTACCAAGGGTTAATAGGGGCGATCCGCCCAGCGGACCGCGTCCCGGTGTCAAAAAGCAACCACAGTGGGGAATGATCAGAGATACCCCGGGCCAGGTGCTTAACCTCTCGAATCCGGGCAGTCTGGGCCGCGGGCATAAGAAAATAATCCAATCTGGAGAGACTCCCATGGGCCCCAGAGTGAAATGTGTACTGACACTGTGTCGGATGCATTAACCTCCAACAATCCACCAGACCGAGGGTATCCAAGAGCCTGCCGAGCCACGCCTGGGCAGCAGGGAGGGCCCTGGGCGGGTGGCGATCCAGATCTCCCGAAACAACCGAATTAAAATCCCCACCCATGAGCAAAAGACTGTCAGGAAGCTCAAGCAGCATACGACCCAAGTCTGAGAAAGTGGAGTTCTGGAGGCCCGGGGGAACATAAACCGAAACCAAGGAAAGGGACTGTCCCTCCCACCTCCCAGTCAGGGCCACATAGCGCCCTCTATCGTCTAGGACAACCCTGGTGATCTCTAGTGGAAGTGAAGATCGTAGGAGAATGCCCACCCCTCTAGAGCCGGTGGTGAAACCGGAATGGGCCACGAGTCGGTAGCCCCCCCTGTTCATGGCATGACAAACATTACCAACCAAATGCGTCTCCTGTAAGAATACCACATCAGGAGTCAAACGACGCAAATATTGCAGCACAATACCTCGCCTTGAAAACAAAAAACACAAATCCAAACAACCCCTCCCCCCCCCCGAATTCAACTCCCCCCACCCTGCACCCCTGCGGTCCAAAAAACCACCCCAACTTGCAGTGTGCCTGTCGCCCTAGAAACCCCATTCTACGAAAAGACCCCGGAGGAGGAAAGGGACCCGTCCCTGCCCGCCCCCAACACAGATCATAATTAAACAAAATGTACAAAAGAAGTAGAACCCAGCCGAACAAAACAAAATGTCAAAGTCAAGGACCAAAAGTCACTCGGAAAGAGGCCCGCCACCCTCGGCACCACCAGAAGGCCCAGGCCGGTCACCCCGGTCCGGCAGAGAATCCAGCCAGTCACTCACAGTCGCAGGACAGTCAAAAAAGGTAGTCCGGTCTTCGTATTCCACTCGGAGCCTAGCAGGAAAAAGCATAGAGTACTTAAGACCCAGGTCCCGGAGACGACGCTTCACCCCCTGGAAGCCCATCCGCTGCTTCTGGACAAGTTGGGTGAAGTCCGGGAAAAAGTTAACGGATGAGTTCTCATATTGGACCGGGCCATGTACTCGTGAGGCCTGCAGAATCGCATCTCGGTCTCTGTAGTGAAAATGTTTTGCAACAATAGGCCTCGGGGGAGCCCCCGGTCGCGGCCGACCGCCTGGGACTCGATGGGCCCGCTCCACGGCAAAGAACTTACTCAGGCCAGTGAGTGCAAGCTGGTTGAGGATGAGATCCTCAACCATAAGATCAACCGGGCGATTGTCGGAGGTCTCTGGAACACCTATGATGCAGATGTTATTGCGTCGAGCCCGTCCCTCGAAGTCCTCCAGCCGCCGGGCCATCAGGTCGTTGGCCGACTTGAGGTCGCCAAGAGCAGTCTGCAGGTCCGACACATCCGTACCAAGGGTGGACGTCCGCAAATCCAGCGATTGAACCCTCTCATTGGTCTTAGAGAGATCCGCCCGAATTAGCGTAACATCACTGGCCACCGTGTCGATTTTACGGGCCAAGGCCTCGTACTGCTTAGCGATGGTCTCCTTGATGCCATTAATGGCGCCCATGATGTCCTGCAATGACAAATCCGGAGGGACGGTCGGAACACCACCAGCGTCATCCGGGAGAACACTGGCTGCCCCAGGGGACCCTCTACCTTGGGTGTAGCGGTCCATGTTGTTAGTCTGGACCGGTCCCCCACGTAGGGATGTCTTGGTCTTACGCCTCTCGGGATCCCCCCTGCCACCCATGTTGAACCACACTCGCCGAAGGGGACCACCGAGCAAGCGGCGAAGGGGCGCAGGCGAAGCAGACACGAGCCGTACCAGAGACCGCAATGTGGCGGTGCGAGAGGATCAAAGTCAATGGGCACACTGGTATCAGGCGGAGGCAAAGGCACCAAGCGAAGGCCGAGTGAAAACCCAGCCGCACAAAGCAACTCCACTGTCCAGCCACTCGGAGATCCAAAAGTGAAACCGAAAGTGATGGGACAGCCGCTGGCACAGCCCAGATGCCGTTGTTGTTCAACTATGCCCCGGCTCCACAGTTCACCTGCGCACCGGCACAGCCATCAGTGGGGCCTCAAAAGTTCAAACCACCATAGATCAGGTCTCCCAGGTCCGATTTGGTTTCTGAAAAGAGTTTAGGGTTCAGCCAACGTTCATCTTCCAGAATCCGTCAACCAAGTCAGGATAAAGTCAGGATAAGTTCCGAGGAGCAGCGAGGGTCCGGTGAGCCCTGTGCTCACGCGACCATCTTGGATGCGTGCTAGGCTCCTCCTGTCTGAGGTTTTTTAAATGCTAATTCCTAACTATAACGTGCCTGAAACCTATGGTTTTTTCTGTGATTTTCAAAGGTTTTTTAAATGCTAATTTCTAACTATGCCTACAGAGACAGGACATGTGAAGAAAGAAGAAAAAATGCACAGAAAGAAAAAAAAGAAGTGCAGAAAGAAGCAACAGAAGTCCTCAAAGACGAAGAAAACTGCAGGAAGAAGGATAACGTGCAGAAAGAACAAAAAGAAGAGCAGAAAGAGTCCTTGTAGCAAAATCATCATGTACCCTCAACTTTTTCAGACGGATACTGGTGGTAACTGAGTCTGACTAACCAGTCCTAGAGCCAGTGCTATGTTAAAAGACACTTAGAATACAGTGAAAACACCTACATACACTAGGGAACATTATGCGTTGGGGTCCACCTGTGATTAGCATGACCTCCTCTGTAAGCCCCTAGTATATAATAGGGCAGGGGGATTATAACTACCTCTTAAAACAGGCCACAGGGCGTTTTTGCACACGTTAACTCAGGCCCCATCCCCTCCCTTCACCACTGTGTAAACACGCCCTGTGTCTGTTTTTAGTTGGGAGATTAAGTTCATTTGAATCCTGAGGGTCCGTAAGGTCCAACTAGCCCACTAGGTACCTCCAGTAAGTGCCACAGAGCTGCGTTGCAGAGAGGTGTAAAAAGTGGCACGGCCTGGACCACCTCTCTGCAATGCAGCTCAGTGGCACTTACTGGAAGCACTTGGTGGGCTAGTTAGCCCCCAGGGGCCCTCAGTATTGAAGGAAAATTATATCCCCAATTTAAAACGTGCCATAGTGCGTGTTTGCACACGTCACCTCAGGCCCCGTCCCCTCCCTTCACCACTGTGTTAACGCGCCCTGTGGCTGTTCTAAGTTGAGAGATTAAGTCCCCTTGAATCCTAAGGGTCCCTAGGGTCAAACTAGACCACTAGGTACCTCCAGTAAGTGCCACCGAGCTGCGTTGCAGAGAGGTGTAAAAAGGGGCTTGACCTCAGAACACCTGTCTGCAGCGCAGCTCCCTGGTGCATACTGGAGATGCCTGTTGGGCTAGTTGGCCCTCAGGGACCCTCAGTATTGAAGAGGAATTAATTCCCCAACTTACAACTCGCCAGGGGGCGCGTTTGCAGAGTGCTGCAAGGAGGGGGCGTGGCCTCCGGCACGATGCCAGTCTTTTATTTATTTTAATTTTTTAAGAAGGGGGGCTGTGTGGTTCCCCTTCTTATTCTAATTTATTGGCCCTGATGACCCCATCCCCCAGGGCCTGTCTCCTAATTATATTTTTTTGACCCTAATCCCCAGGGCCGGCCACTGTTTTTTATTATTTTTAAAAAATATATGTTTATAGACACACCTAGGACATGCTGGACAAACCGTATGTACCTATCACCATGACGATTTGCGTGATATTCATTAAAAGGCGACTATGCATACAATGAATCCACGTGGAATGTATTTACACCAATAGTGAAGCTCTGACATGTCTGATGCCCTACCGTGCCTAATCCCGGTAGACACCCTTGTCGTTTATTTATACAAACATGGGTAGCTATTGACGGGCACATTTAATACACATGCACACCAAGCCATTCAAAGGGGATTCGACAAAAATTCGACCAAAACTATGCAAGAAACCCCCCTCAAGGTTAATAAAACACACATCCACTGCCGGATGTGTAATACTTTTTATTTTACTCTCTGGAAAGGGGACGAACATCACTTGAGAGTCACAGCGCGCTCCTGGCAGAGCCCAATGCTGTGTTACACCCACCATTGCCTGTTGAGTGCTACACACCTCTGTGTTGTATTCCACTAGCTAGTGCATATGCTATGACACTCTCTAGCCCATGTGCACTGTAACACCACCCCGTTAATATGTCATGCCACACTTGTCTTCGTACGGGTTATATTGCCCCATCTAACGTGCCTTCCTCGATGCCTATGTTATAATGCACAGCGCTATGCCATACATATTACAATCTGGGATCCATATCTTTGTCACAGTGCATATGCAACGTTACACTCCCCAGCACATATTTTATATTACAACTTTAGAGACTAGTTAGGTTACACAACACTGCCCTGTGCATATTACACTCCAAGGCGCATATCGCATAGCACGCGCTAGTGCCTGTGCTATCTCGCGCTCTCCAATGAATCTGTCATTGCGCACAATGTATTGCATATTATATTTCACGCCCGGTTCATCTTATATCACACTTTTTGGTGCATAGTTTATACCATACACTATATCTAGTTTTCATTTTCAATCGTGCTCTCAGGACTATGTTCTATATAACACTGTGTTCACCTACCCTTTTCACGGGCATTACATTTTGCGATAGGGGGTGGAGGGTCAAGGAGTGTTTCTGCCAAGTGAGCCCGGAGTCACAGTCACAAACGTCCTCTTCTTCCTGAATAAAAGTGAGATTATGCTGCATACTTGTTCGTATTTTAAGTAGTTCGCACAGACACACGTTTTAAAAACAATAAAGTTCCTAATACCCGCCTTCTCTGAACAGTTAGCTTGCTGCCCCATCCCCCTACTCCCTATCCTCTGTTGTGTGAATCCATGGACTAGCCTCCTCCCTCCTGCCATGCATGGTCTGATGTGCTGCCACTGCCCTCAATTTAGTATGATGTACCAGTCCACTCCTCCTGCCCTCCATTGCCCAATTCTATGCCCCATCATTGACCTCCTGCTTAAACTCTGTGCTTAGCTTGCTGCCCCTATTCCCCTTCCCCCTGCCCTCCGATGTCTTTGTGTATGCCCCTGCTCCATCCTCTTTGCCCACCATGTTCCATGGACCTGCCACTCCTATCTACTCTGAGTGTTCTGTTGAGCTGCCACTCCCCTCCCACCTGCCTAGCATTGTCAGATGACTGTAACCTGTCCCTGCCACCTCTACCCTGCCTGTCCACATGCCATGCCCCTATCCTCTTCCTCCTGTCCTACATGGTCCATTGTACTGCCACACCCTTCTGCCCTCCCTGGTCTGTTGTGCTGCAACTGCTCCTCCTGCCTGCCCCGTGCGGTCTGTTGTGAGGCCCCTTCCCCTGAACTTTCTTGTCTGTGCACAGGTCCTGACCCTCCCTTCTATCCTCCATCGTCCTTTGTGCATGCCCCTGCACCCTCCTTCTTGCCCATCATAGCCATTGTGCTACCACTAACCCTCCCACTTGCCATGCATGGTCTTCTCTGCTGCCATGGCCCCTCCCACCTTCCCTGTGTGGTCAGTTAGCTGCCCCTGAACCCCTCCCACCTTCCCTCCATGGTCTGTGTGTATGCCATCACAGTCTCACTGTTGCTCTTCATGGTGTGTCTTGCTTCTAGTGCCCATCCTGCCTGACCTTCATGGCTATCTTGCTGCTCCTGCCCTGCCCCCTAGCCCCCAGCCCTCTATTTACATGTGCAGACCCCTACTCCCTCCCTCCTGGCTTGTCTGTTCCATTGTAATGCCCCTGATCCATCCCTCCTGCCCTTTATGGTCTGTTATGCTGCAGCTTTCTCTCCTGTCTGTCCATTATGGTCCTGCCTCTTGCCCCTCTGTTCTCTGTTGTCCATGTGCATGGTCCTGTCCCCTCCCTCTTGCTTTCTATGGATTGTTGTGCTGCACTCCCGTCCCGCATGCCCTGTGTGGTGTATTGTGCTGCTGAAAACCCTGATGCCTGCCCTGCAGGGTCAGTTTGGTGCACCTCTCCATGTCCCTCCTGTCCTCTGTTATCCAAGTCCATGTCCCTACCCCATTTCCTTCCATGATCCAATGTACCATACTTGCGAACATTTTGGACTTGGTAAGAGGGAGATTTTGAAAAAAAACTGGGGTATTGATTTTCCCCTTTGAGTTACATTGAAAAAGAGGAGATTGTAGACAAGAGACAGATAAAATAAAGCCCATTTGAGCTTAAAAACATTGGACGTTTCCTGGCTGAATCGGGTCTGTTGGCATGTATGGTTGTACTACCATTGCCTCTTCCTTCTGCCAACAATGGTCTATTACATTGCCACAGCCTCTCTTGCAAGTCCTGTATTGTTGGTTTGTTGCCCCTGCCCCCCTTTCCACTGCCCTCCATAGTCTGTTGTGCTGCCACGGCCCTTCCTGCCTGCTCAGTGTGGTTAAATTGTTGCCTTTGCACCCTCCTACCTGCCTTCAATTTTCAGAGTCCGTGCCCCTGGCCTCTGCCTCTCAACAGTATCCTAATGAACAACTAGATAACTAACATTCTATATTTATTACAAAAGTGTGGAACGCCTGACGTCATCTTGATGTAATCAAAACTGTAATACCTAGAGCATTTCCTTTAGAAATTACATATATGAGAGGGTCTTATTGGCATCAAATTAAGGTTAGTGCTCTAAAAGACTAAAATAAGGACATATTTTCTGAGTTTTCAAATAGCGAGAAAGCACTTTTAAATTATTTGTTACCTTTATGTTTTTTTATCCAGTTGACCACTTGATTAAATGTTGCACTTAGGGGAGAGGATGTGGTGTTACTTCCAGAACTGCAGACTTTGCAACTGGGGAACCAGGTTGGAGTTTCTGCTTCAGCTCGACATTCTGTGATTCTGGTCAAATCACTTAGTCTCCCCATGTCTACAACCAAAATGAATTTGTTTTTGTGTGATGTAACCAATGCTCATGTAAAGCACTCCAATACCTGACAAGTCTGCACTATATAACACTGCAAAAACACAAAATAATAAGTGTTTTGCACACTTCTGTCATTGGGCTATATTTGGGCTACATCTGGGTGATTTTGGGCTACATTTGGGCTCTTTTGTCTCCGGTGGCCATCTTGGGAGATTTATTTGTTATGAAGTTTCCTAATTTCCTCATGTACTGCAGTCTCCTCAGTAGGAAATGCTTTCCGTTTTTTACTTTGATTCCATCATGAAGGTATTCAGATATGTCACACATTTGCCATAAATTCTGAATGTTAGCACTCTAGTTGCTCATTAGATCACTGTAGTAAAACTACTGTTCACCATGGAAGTCTGCTCCTGGTATTAAAAGTGCATGTTTCAGTCTGCATGTCAGAATTTTTTAATGAAATAGAAGAGGATTTGAGAAGTCACTCAAAATGTGCCCTCATTTTCATTCTTCAGCATTAATCATAATTTCTATGGCAAAATGAACACCCTCATTGTGTTCCTTTTTAAATTAAATGTTATAAGTGTTACCAGTTTATTCCAATCAAGATGGCTTCAGGTGTGCCATACTTTTGTCATAATGAAGACAGTAAGCGCTCTAGTTGTTTTTAAGAACACTCTGGGACATTCTGTCATTGGGCTATACTTGGGCTACATCTGGGTAATATTTGGGCTACATTTGGGCTCTTTTGTCTCTGGTGGCCATCTTGGCAGACTTATTTGTTATGAAGTTTCCTAATTTCCTCATTTACTGCAGTCTCCTCAGTAGGAAATACTTTCAGTTTTTTACTTTGATTCCAAAGGCATTCAGATGTGTCACACATTTGCCATAAATTCAGAATGTTAGCACTCTTTTTGCTCATTAGATCACTGTAGTAAAGCTACTGCTCACCAGGGAAAACTGCTGCTGGTATTGAAAGTGCATGTTTCAGTCTGCATGTCAGAATTTTTTAATGAAATAGAAGAGGATTTGAGAAGTCACTCAAACTGTGCCCTAATTTTTCTTTCTGCAGCACTAATCATACTTTTTATGGAAAAATTAACCCCCTCATTTTGTTCCTTTTTAAATTAAATGTTTTAGGAGTTACCACTTTAATCCAAGCAAGATGGCTTCAGGTGTGCCATACGTTTATCATAAGTAGGACTGTTAGCGCTCTAGTTGTTCTTTGGAACACTCTGGGAAGCTGCAGTAGAACACAAAGGAATCAACTGACAGTCTCTGCCCTTGTTGGATGTACATGTTTTACTGAGAATGTCAGACTTCATTCTCACATGACTGAGAAAGATAATGTGAATTTACAGAAAATAAGCTCTCAGTTTAGCTTATAGATCACCTTCCAAACCTCTGTGGGAAAAGCATGAGAAAATATTTTTCTCTCAATCATGATATCCCAGCAGAAGGCTTTTTCACATGGTGAAATCACCTTAGAACATACCACAATTCCTAAAATGAGTATGGTACCATCAACAAATGATTTATAATGTAACTAAAGTCTTAAAACGTTCTATTAACTGCAATGCTTTTTAATGAGGTGATATCATGTATATTGGTCCCAAGATGGCTGCCAACACTTCTTGGATGAAGTGCTGACAGCCAATCAGATCTCAGGATGAGATGTGTGGTTAGGCTCCGCCCACATATATATATGATTTTACTTTTGATTTTCTCAGGAACTACTGAACAGATTGACACCAGCCCTACAAAAGGCACATCCATGACCTGAGGACTACCTCTCTGCCAAATTTCAAGTAATTCTGTTCAGCCGTTCGGGCTGTACCTTGGACTAAAGGTCCCTATGGAAAATTGCATGGGGAAAACGTGTTTTGGGACCCTCCTTTTTTCTCAGCCCCCGCTTGACGAATCCCCCCCGAGACTTTCAGGGTAGGAGCGGAGCAGAGCGCCCCACCTATTTTGAAAATTTCGCGAGGATTCGTCAACCAGCGCCAAAGTTATTCCAAATAGAATGTTGCAGATTTCCTATGGAAACACGGTCCTAACTATAACTATCTACTGGCGACCGCCAGTAGATAATATATATACATATATATATATATATCCACAAAAAAGTTACTCTGCATTAGTAACTTTTTTGTGGATATATATATATATATATATATATATATATATATATATATATATATATATATATATTCACTTAAAAAACCATAGTTTTCACACATGTTATAGTTAGCTGTACATTTCACTCGTAAAAAACCAATGAAATTCCACGTTATAGTTAGATCAGGTAACTATAACTTGCGCGCCCACAATAAACTGCTGATGACATCACATATTACATCACTCATGACATGGTCAGTGACATCACTCCTGACATCAATGATGACATCTGAAATTACACATTGTGGATTGCGGTCGCGCAAGTTATAGTTACCTGATCTAACTATAACGTGGAATTTCATTGGTTTTTTACGAGTGAAATGTACAGCTAACTATAACATGTGTGAAACCTATGGTTTTTTAAGTGAATTTGCAAGGTTTTGTAAATGATAATTCCTAACTATAACGTGTGTGAAACCTATGGTTTTTTCAGTGAATTTGTACGGTTTTTTAAATGCTAAGTTATGTATTTTTTTTTTTTTTGGGGGGTTTTTCACTGTGCACACACCCTGCGCGCACTCCGCGATTTTTTTTTAAATTATTAAATGTATTTTCCGTACTTTTGGGTCCTTCTTGGAACCCCTGACAAACACTAGGGGGTCTGCAACTCTCTTCGTTGCCCCCTTTTCACGTTCCCCACCTTTGTTTCTCAGTGCGAGAGACAGAAAATGGTGGCCGACACTTCCTGATTTCGACCGATTCAAATGTTTACAGTCATGTAACCACCAATCAGAATTGAGCTCGCGCACGGCACCGTACGCGTACGGTAAGCTTACGGTAAGCGCACGGAGCGCGCTTACAGATATATATATTGATTTAAATGCTATTTTCTCAGGACCTACTGAACAGATTTACACCAGACCTACAAAAGGCACATCCTTGACCTGAGGACTACCTCTCTGCCAAATTTCAAGTAATTCTGTTCAGCCGTTCGGGCTGTAGCTCGGACTAAAGGTCCTATGGGAAAATGCATGGGGAAAACGCGTTTTGGGACCCCCCTTTTTTCTCAGCCCCCGCTTGACGAATCCCCCCGAGACTTTCAGGGTAGGAGCGGAGCGTAGCGCCCCATTAGTTTTGAAAATTTCGCGAGGATTCGTCGACCGGCGCCAAAGTTATTCCAAATAGAATGTTGCGGATTTCCTATGGAAACACGGTCCTAACTATAACTATCTACTGGCGACTGCCAGTAGATAATATATATATATATATATATATATATATATATATATTATCTACTGGCGGTCGCCAGTGGATAGTTATAGTTAGGACCGTGTTTCCATAGGAAATCTGAAAATTCTATTTTGAATAACTTTGGCGCCGGTTGACGAATCTTCGCAAAATTTTCAAAACTAATGGGGCGCTCCGCTCAGCTCCTACCCTGAAAGTCTCGGGGGGATTCGTCAAGCGAGGGCCGAATAAAAAGGGGAGTCCCAAAACGCGTTTTCCCCATGCATTTTCCCTTAGGACCTTTAGTCGAAGGTACAGCCCGAACGGCTGAACAGAATTACTTGAAATTTGGCAGAGAGGTAGTCCTCAGGTCAGGGATGTGCCTTTTGCATATATGGAGTCAATCCGTTCAGTAGTTCCTGAGAAAATTGCAGTTAAATGCATATACATATCTATAGCCGCACCTCGTGCGCGAGCACCCTAACGTGCGCGAGCGTAATTCTGATTGGTGGTTACATGTTAGTCAACGTTCGAATCGGTCGAAATCAGGAAGTGTCGGCCGCCATTTTGTTTGTTTTCAGTGCGAGAGTGAAAAAGGAAGGTGGCGAACGTGAAAATGGGGCAGGGTAGAGAGTTCCTGACCCCCTAGCCTTTGTCAGGGAGTCCCTGAAGGACCCCGAAGGCTGAAAAAAAATGTAAATTTTTTTTTTTTTAAATCGTGGGGGTGCGCGCACGGTGAAAAAGAAAAAAAAATGTTAATACGTAGTTTATTGTAAAATAAATATATAAAAAAAATAATAATACATACATAACTTAGCATTTAAAAAACCGTACAAATTCACTGAAAAAACCATAGGTTTCACACACGTTATAGTTAGGAATTAGCATTTAAAAAACCTTGCAAATTCACTTAAAAAACCATAGGTTTCACACATGTTATAGTTAGGTGGATATTTCACTCATAAAAAAATAATGAAATTCCCCCGTTATAGTTAGTTCAGATAACTATAACTCGCGCGACCGCCACTCTATCACAAGGATGATGTCATCAGTGATGTCATGAGTGATGCCACTGATCATGTCATGAGAGATGTAATATGTGACGTCATGAGCAGGATTGCGGGCGCACGAGTTATAGTTATTTGAACTAACTATAATGGGGGAATTTCATTGGTTTTTTACGAGTGAAATATCCACCTAACTATAACATGTGTGAAACCTATGGTTTTTTAAGTGAATATATATATATATATATATATATATATATATAGATATATCAATGTAATAGTCAGTAAAGTAACAACTGATATTCAACCAGGGACTGGAACTGCTCTCCAAAGGTCATCTGGCTTTCTTCTTTTTCGCTGACTCAAACACACAAAAAGGCAAAAGAAGTGTCCAATGGTGTGAAAAAGTGCCAGTTAGCCCACTGTGACTGAACTGCAACAAAGCCAGCTACAGATTCATGTCCTGTCCCACTGAGGCCTTTTTTATTCAGCAATTGAGGATACCAGAGTATCTCCACAGAAAATTATCTGATCTTGTAGAGCACCCACCAGCTACAGCCTACTGAATTGCCCTGCTAAAGGAAAACAAAATTCAAAAAGTGACTACTTTTAAAGTAGGATTCTATACCAAGACAAATGAAATAATCTACTCTGTGGTAAAGCGATGTCTGCAGCTATGAAGTCTGACATTGTCCTGCTCAGATAATGTGGCACCAAAATTAAAGGCTTCAGAGGCAGCTTGACGATGACATATCAGACTTTGAGGGGCTTTACAAATATCAACATCCTGCCATGCCTTAATGGAAGATTTTGAGAACCAGAAAATTAGCAATGTCTGAAGGTAAATTCATTGACCGTTGTGACCTGCTAGGCTTACCTAATCCCTGTTCTGTTGTGGTGAGTCCGGGATCGCACCTAGGCCCTGGTCTTCCACAAAGAATGACTTAATTTGGTGCCTTGAAATTTCTCGGGTGTTTTGCTTTCAACTTTTATTAATACATACCTCTGGTATCTCTAGTCAGTTCTTAAACCATTTTTCCATTTTTGTCTATTCTTCGTGACTTTTGTATACTGGTTTGGGAAGTTATTTTATGGTGTTCAGAACTTTAATGTTGTTTGTCACTACTTGAACTTAACACTCATTTCTTAATTGATTTGCTGCTTGTGCCACACCTACTCAGGATTAAGCAAAGTTTCTAATTGAACTATGTTGTGAAACAACCACATTGCATTTATTAAGTTGTCAGTGGTACCTGTCTTACAACTGAACAACTCAGTCTATACCAGTTGCAATGTAATAATACCATAGTTACTGCATTTTATTATTGTTGTGGATAAGGAGATTATTGCACTCTTGTCCTTCAATGATAAAAATCCAAGAATATTGCACCACGCAACTAAGACTACTTAATAGATTGTGAATAGCTGTCTTTGTTTATCAGGATAAACTTGTGAAACCAAGGACCGTTCTGGGCTGCCATGATGTCACATCAGTATATAACCCATATAATTTTACCTTGCTATGGCAACACATAGCGTGCTCCCAATTCTAATGGAATGTAAGGCCTACTGCTATATTTACATCTTCTCTGCTGATATTAGGGGAGTCCTCTGGCTGCATGATGTCTCTGCACAACCAAATGATGGGGAGTAAATGCTTTTTCTGTAGCATTATAATAAAATATATGAAACATTATGTAAACCATTGATCAAGATCTGATTCCATGCCATTGTTGCTTGCTCGCCACTGCAGTGCACAAGTTATGAAGGCTAAATCTAGTATCAAAAAGACGTTAGATGCAGCCAAACAGTCATCCAGAATGCTGATTGGCATCTTTAGTTTTGTTAAGTAGTGACATTTGTGGTCTTCCGCTTATTATAGGCTCTAATTATCAGCAACTCCACTAGTTTAACTCTGCATATTTAGTCAAAAACATAATTCATGGAGAATACCCTGGAGAACACTTGGCTAATAAATATAACTAGATAAATTTAAATTACGCCTTCTGAAACAGGCCTTGATTTGGTCCAAGAGATTGAGCCAACTCCCTCTAATTTATTTAACCCCGTTAGTTCGAGCATCAGCGCACATGCGCTGTCTGCAAGACCTGTTGTCATCATTACCACCACGTTTTTCCTGCCTCCTACTTACCATTGGCTCACTCCGATGTCGCTTTTCTTTGGTCCCTCCTCGCTCGTTCACTTTGGCCATACGACATGTCTGTTCAAGGCTCAGGCACACCGGTCAATAACAGTTTCCCTACGCATTCCCTCTTCAGATGCTGTGTGGAAGAACTCCTTTTGTTTTCTGCCACCACTCGTCGCAAAACAGGTGAGGAAAAATGCATTTTCATGCATTGCAACAGATTACAACAACTTTACTTTCATTTCCTCAACAAAAAGCCATGTTCCAGGCGCATCACAGAAGAAGCAGAAGTGATATCATGTGCACTTTTAACTCGATGATGTCACAGTAAAAATTATATCACGTGCTCCTTCAGCTGCAATGACTGGCCACGGTGCTTTTCTCTTCTTAAATATTTATGGAATGCTTGAGGCTGCTAATACTAAAGGAATACTTTTAAACGATCATCAGTCTCATTGGTTAAATTACAGGGGCAGTAAAGTACACCAGAGGCTGTAACATAGCATTAGCAATTCTACCTTGTTTACCGTTAAATAACACCAATGATTGGGACCAAGCCATTGACGTGACTTTGGAGCAGGAATCATAGACTGTACATCTGGTTTGCAAGAACTTTCTTAAATCAGGCAGCGTTTACAAATCTGCATCAAATCATTTGTTTAGAAAAATACATTAATTATACTCCTTTTTTATACGGTAACGCACACTTTCAAAATGTGGATTACAATCATTCATTAAAGAAGAGAAGATTCAAAACAGGTAATAGAAACATGACCTTCCTCCATGAGGTCAAATAGTTTTATTGTGATTAAACACTACAATACGGTATATATCCATAAAAAACTCTATATTTTATATAAATTATTCCTTCCTTTCATCAATTCTTTTTTTCCGATACAGCTTTGGTACATGTGATCTTATGATTTATATAAATATATACACATATATATCGATATATATGTATGTATATATATATTTAGATTTAAATACTTTATTTTCACAAACTCAACACAAAGTACAAAACTAATCCAAATTAGGGATATTACAATCTACACAGTGCTGTTCAGCGGTAGGAAAAAATCTTACCTCGAAGTATTCATGTCACTAGCTAAGCTATAAAGGCAGATCTAGCAGACATGACAAAAATATGCACCATTTAACCAGCAAACATTTTGTAACTTTTTACAGTTGACCAGTAGCAATCAATTGAGCATCATAAATAGTTAAGCTCTCAGCTGATCTTCCATCGAGTTCTTCTTTCTATGAAGGCCAGAGGTTATTTGTCATGAAATGCACCATTAGTTATGTTTGTATGTCCTTTTTTCAATATTTAACTTGCCATCCTGTGGTATTAATGTTCGAACAGTTTGTCCTGCAGTTAGCGGAAATAACTGGAACATTTCCGGTCGGGCAGTGTGGGGAAACCAACCTTAAACTGTTCTGTGGAGAGGGAGGTATGACATTGCAATAAACCGGCATTCCATTGGCTGTAAGTGTTCCTTGCCCTGATTGGTTTGGCAGCATCATCGATTGTTGATATGATGGTTGTGGCATTCCTTGAGATCCCTGGGTCATTGACACCTGCAAATATGATAGTGGATTATTAATTCACTCAAGTAAATATCACGTAGTTCAAATTCAAATTCTCTCGTTTTCGCTTATATCTAGGATTACTAGTCATTTTTGGGCTCTGTATTACAACGTAAAAAAACTATGCCATTTTTAGGGGTCTGCATGGTCAAGGACTTGCACATCACCATCCAAAATAACATTACATAAAACATTTCTAAATTCGTTAACTATTTTAAATGATTATTAATTATTAATTCAATCTTTCATGCCTTTGCTACAAAAATAAGATTTGTATTAAAACTGAGAGAGGATTATTGGTCTAATTGTACATGTTTTGACTAATCTAATTCCATTATTGGGGGTAATAATAGGAATGAAACAAGACTTCACAGTCAATATGTCCCAGCTTTTTATGATGTGGTGGTGGCTATTTAACCAGCTGTTGGGAATATAGTGCCATTTTTATGCTGATTATCAAGCTATAGGAAAATAAGGTGAGATTATTTACTATTTGACCAATGGTCATGAAAATATCTAGCTAAAAAGCAAAAGTAAGCACTCTTTGGTCAGCGGCCATGCAAACAGTAAGTAAACATCGCTATTTAATCAGCTGCTAGTTAAATACCTGAAAATATGCAAGATCTGGCTGGTTGCTAATCAAACAGCAGAGCAACATCATTATTTGTCGAGCTCCTGGCTAAGTAAATAATTGGCACCACTGTGCAAATAGCAAAGAAGGTTAACTATTTACTAGGCGTGGGCAGAACTCACAAAATTTCACTCCATGGAATTCCCTGGAGTTACCTAAAAACTTTTGCGGAGTTCCATGAGTGGCGGAATTCAGCACATTGCGCTGCTAGTGCTGATTTCTGGCACCTGGGAGCTTGTTCCATGCAGTAAAATCAGCGTGAACTGCACCACGCGACATGCCAGAGTGCGCTGCTTCTTTCTGCCACTCGAGTAGAG
This sequence comes from Triturus cristatus, assembly GCF_964204655.1. NCBI lineage: Eukaryota > Metazoa > Chordata > Amphibia > Caudata > Salamandridae > Triturus > Triturus cristatus. Next base: position 520,740,783 of record NC_140588.1, read on the forward strand.
TTTTTACTCGGGCGGTAGCTTTCTCAATGCGAATGGTAGTGACCTGCCATTACCGCCCCATTGAGAAATCTCGCAGGGATGCTTTCTAGCACTAGATTTTCTTCACTCGCCATCTTAATGTTTTAGTGATCTTAATAATTCAATGTAGGTTGAAAATAAGTATGCCCTTCTACAAAGGTAAAGAAAGGAGGAGCTCTTTGGGAACTTCACACTGAGCATCTTTTTGATTAGAGCTGAGGTGAAATACACTGCCTGATCTAAAGGCAGCACGCATCATCGCTTTGCTCTCTCTCTTTTTACTCACCCTGGTGTTTGCACAACTTAAATAAAGCAAAAACAATGGAACTAGTTGGTTGGCGTAACTGTAATACTCAAAGTCACCTCACAATGGTGACTTTACGTGTTCTGCCTACTGCTCCCCCACCTTGTTTGCTTCAGCCCTGCAGGTATACCCATGCCAGCAGCTGTGCCAATGCTATTTAGCCAAAAGCAGCAAAGAAAGTTGCCCATTTAGCCTGTTGCCAACCTTCAGAAATTCTGCACAATTTAGCCAGTGACCTGAAAATATTTTATTTTCCCTTGGGGTGGCCGGTAAACTCCACTCCACCGGTGGAGTTCTCTGAGTTTTGCCCACATTATGTGTCCTGCCTGCTCCTCCACCTTGTTTGCTTCAGCTCTGCCAGTTGACTTCAGGTTGACCCATGCAAGCAGCTGTGCCAGTGCTCCGCACAAAATCTGATGTGCAAGTGGCAGACTCACCGCTGCCTGACAATAAGAAGAAAATCAGCTTTGAACTGTTAGTATTATTATTCTCTCATCTCACTAAGGCACGTGCATGCCCAGTAACTCAAACAATACCAGGAACAAGATACACTGCTGTGTGATGGCTCTGAGGGGTTGTTTCAGAAACTGCTGGACTTGAGAAAAGTTATTCCTATCTTTCATAAACAGCACACTGCATTTCCAAAAATAACTGTCTATATTTATTTGCAGGTGATTTATTGTGAGTACAAATGCACTGTGGCAGCGTCTGTGTGGGAAGACAGCATTTGTGTCTCTCTTCTAATGTGAAACATTTTTAATGAGGAGAGCGCTTCTACTGCACACAACACTATACTGTTTTGGCTGCACCACTGAATATTTTGCTACAATAAGGTTCACGGCTTACTAAGTATATTGATGACTGTGTGCAGTTCACTCTGTGAGGAACTCTTTCTAGTTAAGTACGGGCAACTGATACAGTAGTTCACGTTTTGCACTGAGGAATTGTGGGTACTGTTCTCGTTCCACATGAAGGTACTGTGGAGGGGGGCAAAAGTATGTATGCATCTATCCTATGCTTACTCAGGTGACCCACACAATTCTGCACTTGTGCAAGTGGTCATGCTGCCCCCACTGACCAGAAGGGGTGCTATGGGGACCAGCGCGCTCTTCTCTCTACATGCTCCTGACTCTATGGTGAGGGGGGAGAAGCGGCTCCACAGCACATGTGGAAAAGTTGCGAGCAGTCAAACCTGAAAACACATCAGCCCCCTTTGCCAGCAGAGCTCCATCAGTGCTGTATCTTCTCCTGCAGGTATGTGGTGTAGTGATCACTAACAGTCCTAATGGCCATCCCACACCCGCAGGGGAATTGCGGGTACCAGCTGCAAGCTGCTGATAAAGCACACAACTCAAGTGATGATCCACTAAAGTATGATTAATTAAATATGCATTTGGTATTTTGACCAGGTTCCCACACAATGTGGCAATGACTTTGGCTTGTGCAAACAATAAGATTTTCAAAAGGCAAAATGATTTTCAGTTTTGCATAGATCTACATCCCCTATTGATGCCCTCATGCACATTGCCTTTCCCACCCCCTTCCAGCACTACACCTCTGACATGAACCTGGCTCCTTGTCACCATATGTTTAGTCTTTTACCAGGTACATGGAACTCAGGGTGATCTCGCTGAGTTTTCTGGTAACTCCACGGAATTCTGTAAAGTAAAATTCTGAGAGTTCTGCCCAGCCCTAACTTTCACCCTTCCATGACCAGACAGACATTTTCATCAAACTTTTTATTGCTTTCTCCAATTCAGAATCAAACAGCGTTACTGGGTGTATGTCACTATATTGAGTCTTCATACCCTCTCTGATCCAGACTCCCAACGCTCAGTCTCTCATTAGACCAATTCTGATGATCTCTTGAAGAACCTCAGTAACCCTCAGACATGCTTCTGAGCATCAGATCTCACTACAAGATCCTGAATCTGATGATTAAGGAGTCCTTGATACCTTCTCAATTGACCCTCAGAGCCCTCAGTCACCCTTTTTTAACCCTTGAAGCCGCTAAGCAAAGCTCTTGAGTGTTCTAATTTTCAGTGTTAGTTGCATATTCACTCCAGGCTTTTCCTTTTAATTTGAGCATTTAAGGTCCTTCTCATTCTATCATAAATGCAGGACTACATGTTCCAGAATGCAATTAAAAAGTCTGGGGTGGGTCAGTAAAGGGAATCTGGATACCTGGAATGTTTGCCTTTGACGATCTCATAGCCGCTCATGCTCCTTAGCCATAATGAGGAACACTACTGATTTTTTAAAGAAAAACATTGCTTTATTTTTGCATTCTTCTGCTTCAAACATCATCTTCAGTGGAAGTTCCATAGAAAATTACATTTCCATAATATAATTTGGAACCTTCTTCTTATCTGCACTTAAATGTTGGCATACATACATGGTTGTCAGCCAGTGCTCAGCTTGCCAATTCACAGATGGAGCAGCCACTTGCAGCTGTTGAGCATTTGTCTGAAAGCATGCTTTCCTTGCTTATATGTCCCTTTTGTCAAATTCAGCCAGGTCTCTCCTGGTTATTTATGGCAAAATGCATGGCTCCTGTACTAAACTTCAGGTTCTTTTCTCTTGTGGTATAAAGTCTCCACAGAGGAGGACAGATAGTTTGTAGATGTATGTCAAGTGATGAAGACACCATTACTAAGGGCCTTCATCTAATGAGAGCTGACCTAACTAACCTGCATCATGTTAGTTGGAATCAGCCTTCTACCATAATCGGGAAAAAATTATGTGATGACCATTTATTTTTCTGGCATCCGGGTGAATAGACACTTTAATAACATGTCTCGCAAAATGGTTTATATCAGCAACAAGGTAGTCTTTAAGATGACTCCGTCGTACACAGCTACAATAGGGTGCTTCTAGCAAAAATTCAACATGGGAGACAACATTAAACACTTCTTTGCAAACACAAAGAAATGTATGGCAAGACAGGACAATTTCAGCACAGGAAACAGCAATCAAGATTCCTTTCCAGACAGAGGAATAGTTAAGTACAGATAGCAACAAAGCATACAAATATGCACTAACACAACACACACACATACATCCCAGATATACAAGTACATGCAACAGCCAGACAAGTTTGCTTCACTCAGACTAGTTACTGCTCACGACTTTAGCTACTAGGTGAGGGTATGCAAATATAGCATGGACTCTGCCCACATGATCTGACTGGTTACATTTTGATGAGGGGGCTTCTCTTAGAAACCTGAAGCAGAACCTAGAAAATAATTCAGCAATCGGAAAACACAGCTTGGGTAAAAATGTAAACTTGAAATCTGCAGCACACAAAAACAGGTTGAATTTACAGACTGTGAGCGAAGAATCAAACTTCTGCAAGTGCTTCCTAAATGCATGCTTCGTAACAACAGAAAGGAAATAGAGACTGGTGGACACAAATCAAAGCAGATACCTAGGGAGGCTGGTATCTGCCAGAATTGTGACTATCTCAGAAGTAAAGTGTGAGAGACATTTACTCCAAAAGTGGCCCACGGTATACTTATATTGCCACCTGAAAGAAAAATGAAGGCGTCCTCAAAAAAATGGAAGAGGCAAAGCTCTCCCTTATTCCTGGGAAGATATCAAGAAACATGGGGAAAGTAGCAAAGTATATGTAAACATGTCAACAGAAGAAACATGATACTTAGACTAGACAAAATAGTATCCTAGAAAAAATCAGCCTGAAAATGCAAGGTGCAACCTTGCAGTTTATGTTTATTGAATATATTCCATGTAAGTATTGCACTAGATTAATTATAAATCACACTTTCTCCATCCACAGCTTTTACCGTTTTATATTATATCACTTATGCCATTTAAAATAACAGTATTTATAATAATAGTTATGACACCGCAAATCACATCTTTTGGGAGAACACAGTGCATGGTAGAGTGGCGAGCAATAGTAGATGTGGTGTGGCTAGGAAGTTGAATACACTGCATATGGAGGTGTGTGAGATATAATAATTTGATGGTGTTGCGTACATTGTAAATTAAAGGCAATAGTATGTTAACAATTCTTCATTTTTGTGTAGTTCAAATGTGGTTTGTATTTAAGATAAATAAAGTTATATTCATTTCAAGGCAGTGCAAAATATATAAATTTAGGTATAACCATAACTTTAGGGTTTATAATGTTTGTGTATTTTAAGTTTGGTTTTTATTGAAAGAATAAGTAAAGGTTACCTAGCTATAACTATGGTATAACCTTTGTTTTTTTCTGTGAATTTCAATGATTTTTTATTTTTAATGTAAATGTATTTCAAATTGTAGTTTACTGTCATCGAGTGGAGTGTCATTAAGTGAAGTGTGGTACAGTAGAGTGCAGGAGAGCCTTGTATAATGTACTGTCGGAGAGTGCATTGTCGCAGACTGGGGTAGACTGCAGTGGAGTAGAGTGAGGTGTGGTAAAGTGGAGGGGCGTACAGGGTAATAGATTACAGTGGAGTGGCACAGAGAGGAGTGTGGTGGAGTGAAGTGGGGTATGCTAGCATGAAGTGGTGTAGTGTACAGTAGAGTAAATTGTTGTATAGTGCAGTGGCATGTTGTATAGTAGAGAGTATGGAGTGCTCTAGAGTGCAGAGGCAGTGTAGAGTCAAGTAAAGTGTTATAAATCGGATTGGCGTCTTGTACAGTACAGTTGAGTGGTGTGTCATAAAATGTTGAAAACTGTTCTAGAGTGGAGTAGAGGGTTGTACACTAGGGTGTAGAGGAATAGAGTGGATGAGAGGGTTGTACAGATTTGTGTAGGGGCATAAAGTGGAGTGCACTGTTGTATAGTGGCACACAGTGTAGTAGAGTCTTGTAGAGTGGAGTTGCAAAGTTTAGACTGTGATACAGTGGGGTGGTGTACAGTAAAGTGGTTTACAGTGCCATAGAGTGGGGTAAAGTGTTGTGCAGTGGAGTACAGTGAAGTGGAGTCCAGTGGAGTTGTGGAGCATAGACTGGAGAAGTGTCTTCTAGAGTACAGTAGTGTGGAGTTGATTAGAGAGAAATTACGTAGTATACAGTGCAGTATAGAGTTGAAGAGTGGAGGGTTGAAAAGTGTCATAAAGTGGAGTAGAGTGGAGGATCACAGAGTGGATCAAAGTTCCGTACAGTGGAGTGGCGTTGAGTAGAGAAGAGTGTGGTACAATATGGTAGAAAGGAGTGGGTAGACTGCCATACAGTTGAAAAGGCATAGAGTAGCATAGAGTAGCATACAGTGGAGTGGCATAAAGTGCAGTAATTTAGAACGGTGGAGTACAGTGGAGTAGTGTCTCATGGAGTAGAGTGTATTAACTGGGTTGTAGCTGCATAGAGGGACTTGCGTGGAGTTTCATAGAGTGGAGTACAGTACAGGGGAGGTGATGCGTTGGTTCCTTACTGTCAGAAGAGGTGATGTGTTGGTTCCTTACAGCGAGGGGAAGAAATGCATCGATCTCCAGACACGCTGCCTCAGTTCCTTACTGCTAGGCAACGTAGATGAAGAACTTGGTGCCCAAGGATGCTGAAAGTTGATGCGTGTATTTTCTTCTCAGGTTCTACTTGCAAGGACCCAGGAACTGGATTTTGCACCACTTAGCAAGTCAAGGCTCTCAGCCAAAGAGCCCAGGCACTGGCAGGTGAAGTTGTTAATTGCCTTAAGACGTCCTAACAGGAGGCAAGCATGCACAAGCCTGTGGAGAACCTTGCAAGCAGGATGTAGAAAGGAAAGTCCAGTGCTTTCAATCCCAGGACAGAAGCAGCAAGCAGCAGGCCAGCACAACAAAGCAACCAGCAGTGTGTCATTCCCTGCAAGAGCATCCAGCTCTTCTTCCTGGCAGAATAACCTTTAGTTCATAAGTGTTCTGAAATGATGGTGTCACAGCTCCAATATTTATATCATTTTGTGCTTTTGGAGTAGTCATACTTCAAAGGAAAATCATTGTAGTGCACAAGACTCTGAATATCCCTGACCTGGCTTCAGACATAATGCAGGGGGGTGGAGACAGCTTTGTGTGAGGACACTCACAGCCCTATCCAGGTGTCAGTGACAACTCCTCCCCCCACTCTAACTCAGGAAGACCCATCATCCTGGTGATGGCCAAACAGGATATGCAGGGCACACCTCAGCTCCCTTTGTGTGGCTACCTAAATTGAATGCACAAACAGCCCAACTGTCACCATCCTTCAGACGTAGATTCCAAAGAAAGGCAGAGGCACAGAATGGTTAAGCAAGAAAATGGCCACTCCAAATCTCTATCTCTTCTCAATTGGAAGTTACACTTGTAAGATGTTACAAGTCAGCTCCAATGATAACCTATGGGAAAGATAGCCCTTGCAATAATGAAAAACAATATTTCATTATTAGTATATGTAAGACACACCTGTACATGTCCTACCTTTACAATACACTGCACCCTGCACATGGGGCTAACTTGGGCCTACCTTAGAAGTGCCTTATATGTAAGAAGAGGAAATATTGGGCCTGGCAAGTGGTTGAACTTGCCAGGTCAACATGGCAGCTTAAAACTGCACCCACAGCACTGCAGTGGCAGGTCTGAGACATGTTTACATGGCTACTCATGTGGTTGGCACAATCAGTGCTGCATGCCCACTAGTAGCATTTACAGGCCCTTGGAATGCCTGGTGCACTTTACTAGGGACTTACTAGTAAACCATATATACCAATAATGGATAAACCAATCACCAATACAATTTAAACTGAGAGCATATGCACTTTAGCACTGGTTAGCAGAGGTAAATGGCCCAGAGTCCTAAAGCCAACAAAAATAGGTCAGGAAAATAGGAGCAGGAAGGCAAAGTCTTTAGGGATAACGCTGCAAAAAGGTCCAGGTGCAACACAGTGGAATAGCATAGAATACAGTATCGATGAGTGGAGTGCGGTGGCATAGAGTGGAGTGGCATTGACTTCATTGGCGTAGAGTGGAGCGGCATACAGTGGAAAGCGTACATTAGAATGACATACAGGGCAGTAGTGTCCAGTGGAGGAACATACACTGGAATAGCGTAAAGTAGACTAGCATCCACTAAAGTAGCCTACAGTAGAGTAACGTAGAGTGGAGTGGCATACACTGGAGTGGTATAGACTGGAGAGGCGTGGATTGGAATAGCATATAGTGGAGTAGCAAAGAGTGGAGTAACAGAGTGGAAAAGCATAGGGTGAAGTTGCATACAGTGGACTACCATAGAGAGGAGTAGCAAAGTGTAGTAGCCTATAGTGGAGTGACATACACATAATTGGCATAGAGTGAAATAATGTAGAGGGGAGTGGCGTAGAGTGGAGTGGCATACATGTTAGCGGAGTAGAGCAGAGTGGAGTACAGTGGAGTGGCGTACAAAGAAATATAATATAGTAGAGTAGCGTAGAGTGAAGTGCCATTGAGTTTAATTGCATAGAGTATATTGAAGTGTTGTAGAGTGGACCTGTGTATAGTAGAGTGCGGTGAAGTGCAGTGGTGTACATTGGAATGCCAGAGATTGGAGTGGCATATACTGGGGTGACATATACTGTAATAGGGTACACTGGAGCAGGGTAGAGTGGAGTGGTATTGAGTGGAGAGGCATGGAGTGTAATACCGTAAAGTGTAATGGTATACTGTAGAGTAGCATAGAGTAGAGTGGCTAGAGTGGAGAGAGGTACAGTATAGTGGCATAGAGTAGACTAGCATAGACTGGAGTGAAATACAGTCTAGTGGTGTAGGGTAGTGTTATAGATTGGAACACCATGGAGTGGAGTGTTATACAGTGGAGTGGGTACAGTTTAGTGTGGTAGAGTGTAGCGGCATACAGTGTAATGGCGTACAATAAAATAGTGTACTGTAGAGTGACGCAGACTGGAGTGCTCTAAAGTGGAGTGGTGTACAGTGGAGTAGTGTAGATTGTAGGGGTATAGAGAGGAGTGGTGTAGAGTATAGTGGCATACAGTGGAGTAGCGTACAGTAGAGTGGTGTAGGGAGGAATAATGGTGAGTGTTACTGGCATACAGTGTAGTGACATAGAGTGGAGGCGTGTACAGTGGAATAGCATAGAGTGTAGCATGGTAGAGTGGGTTGACATTTAGTAGACTGTAATGCCGCAGAATGGAGCATAATGTCATGTCATACAGTGTGTTGTCGACAAATTGAATTGCATCTAGTGGAATGGCATACAGTGGAGTGGCGTAAAGTCTAGTGGTGTACAGGGAACAGCATACACTTCAATGGTGGACATTGAAGTGGTGCACAGTGAAGTGGCAATGTAGGAAAGTAGGATCTCCTTTTATTGTTACCCCCACTGTTTGCCTGGTTCCAAGCTGTATTGTGGTTAGTCTGACTGGGATCCTGCTAATTAGGACCCCAGTCTATCTCCTTTCTCCCTAAATTGTTGTGTTGAGTACTTAGGTACACTCCAGATTAGATACTGGGGTACTCTTATCTGTTCCTAGTATTTGGTACTAAGGTACCCAGGGCATAGGTACCCCAGAGGTCTCCCATGTGCTGAAGCATGCATTATACCACCCATGGGAGACCATGACAAATTGATCTACAGGCCTGCCATGGCAGCCTGTGTAAGTTGGTGCTTGCACCACTTACTTAAGATATAGGCTTACTATATCTAAGGGTCACTGCACTTAAAAACTATTAGTCACCCCTATCGCAGGCCTTTGCAATCCTGAAGGCAGGGTGCTTGGTTCTAAGTGAGAGGGTGCCCCTGCATGAGCAGGCCACCCCAGCAGCCTACAGAGTCCATTCTCCCGGGTTGTCAGTGAAGCGGCCATATACTATAAATAGGGGCACCGCGAAATTACGCGGTGACCATCTTGAAAAAGGCTGCAACAAATCCTATCATGTTTGGCATCAAACATGTTGGAATCATACTCCCATACCATTTACGGTGTGGAAGGTCTGATTCCAAGCACTGGAGGAGCCCTCCGTTAAGCTCTCAGTGTTCCCGGTACCAGTCTTCTAGACCCAGACAGCACAAAATGGTTGCTGCTGACCAGAGACATATTTCTGCCCTCCTGTTGCCGAGCTAAGCTTGAGCAGAGGAACGTGGAACAATAGGCATCCTGTCACAGGGAGGTGTGACCACCTCCCAGACAGGATTTAGTGTATTGGGACTGGGTGGGTGTGCTTGCCAGCACCAGAAAGTCTGAATGAGGGGCACACTTAATCTCCCTTCCAGTCTGCTGCATCATCTGTGCCTGTGCATCATACAGGAACCTTCCAAGGCCTGTGAAGAATCAAAGACACCTGAAGTAATCTCTCTTGGAGTGAAGGAGTCACTCCCCTGCATTGGCAGGCACAACAACTAAGCTGACCGGTCTGCAGATCCTGAGCTCCTCCAGACTCCCTGGGCTCCGCAACACAGGTGGTGGTTTTCGACAGCTCCCGACGCCTGCCCTGCTCTCTCACCAAGTTTGAGGCTAGTATGCCTCGTGGGGGTTGCAATAACTGTACCCGTGTGCACCGGTCCAACTTGCAGTTGCAAAGGCTTGTTGGCTTCTTTTGCAAGAAGATCTTTGATCTCCAAATAGCCCCAACCTCGAGCACCTCCAGTGACCAGAATGTTTAGCCACACCGCATGATGTGCATAGTGGCCTGCATCTTTTGGTGAGCTGCTTAAGGTCCTCTCGTGACCCCTGTGCCTCCAGCCTGTGGGTCCACTTGAGGGTGAAACTTGTTACTTTTGGGCTGCCCTGTTTGCTCGGGACCTGCCCTGACTCCCCTGCCTTTGGTGAGTCCCCTGGGCCTTGCTGGTCCCAACGTTGCTCCTTCTTTGATTCCTATGTGGCTTGCCTTTGCCAAGGCTTGTTGGTGCTCCTGCCGGACACCGACCACTCAGCACTGAACATCCTGCATGGGACAGCTTGTACCCAGGTCCTGGCCTTCCTCAGCATCACCTGGTCCTCACAGCTGCAGAGTCAAGGTCATCGTCATCTTCCTTGAAGCACCTGACATCAGAGGGCATTCGTCTTCCAAGTCTCCTGGTCACTCCTGAGTGACATAGACTCTGTCTACTCTGCTTTCAGGTACTTCTTTTCAAGAATCCAAGTTTGGATTCCCACAGACACTTTCTCCTCTTCCAGCAGCGGCACTTTCCTGAAGTCCTTCATTGGGTTCGACTGAGGTTTCTGACACCACTTCACACGTATGCACCCGGCCTCACTGGTGTAGGTAACGTGGGTACTAGAGTATCCACGGATAGGGTAGCTCTCTAACTTTCTGTCTTCCGCTGGGTTTCTTCAGGGTCCACTGGGAAGGGTCCTTAATCTTTAAAAATTAAATCGCAGTTTGCACATAGAGTTGAACGGAGTACGCCGTTGTGTTTCCACACTGCACACACTCTCCATGAGGTCCCTATCTACTCACCCTGGGTGGTTACTTGGGTTCCCAGCGCTTCTACATCCCCACAACACTGTCTTGACTCGAGTTGTGGTTCTTATACCACTTTCTTAGTATATGGTTTGGTCTCCCCTGGGGCCACTGTGTATTTCATGCTATTTACTGTGTTTCTTTGCTAAATGTACTGGAATGTACTGGAGAGTATTATATAATGAATACATATTTTTACAAATACTTGGTGTGGTTCTTTTTCAATTAATCTATACTATAAGATTGCATTCTGGTAAAACAAGCTGGATTGCACTCCTTCTGGACTAAGCCTGAAGGCAGCTCTTCACACCTACCACTTAGAGAGCTTTCTAAGGTTGTTTAATTCCTCCTAAATAACCATATGGGTTGTCTGGGATTATGCAAGGTGCCACTTACATTAGTGGACATCATATACCAGGCCAGCTTATCACAGGCATAGAGTGGAATAGTGTAGAGTACAGAGTCAAAGAGAGGAGTTGTGTACAGTGGAATAGTGCACAGTGGAGTAGAGTAGAGTGGAAGGGCATAGAGTGTATTAACCTACACTGGAGTGTTATACAATGGAGTGGATTAGAGTGTAATAGCGTACAGTGTAGTGGGGTAGAGTGGAGTGGAATACAGTTGATTAGCAACGACTAGACTAGAGTATAGTGGAGTGACATAGAGTGGAGTGGCATAGAGTGTCTTAGCGTGCAGTGGAGTGGTGTACAGTGGAGTGACATAGAATGTAGTGATGAAGAGAGGCGTGTGGGAATTGAAACAGACATAGTGTGAATATATGGCGGGAAAATAAATTTGGTGTAAATAGTAATTTTTGGTAGTATGAGTGAATAGTGTAAGTAGCTTTAAAGTTATAATTTTAAAAATACTTAGTTAAATATGTGCCACTGTATACCATGTGAAGTTCGCATATACCGCGGTACGTGCAAATGATAATGCAGTCTGAGATTGGCTAATGGCTGTGTTTACCAAACGCAAAAGGCAACAATGTAGTTTTCTGCACATTTTGTCTGTGTTTTGCATTCTGAGTTACAATGTGTTCTGGTTTGGGGTCTTAGATGTAGGTAAGGAGTAGGTTTTATTGATGATCTCCATCTATTACCGATTTATTAACGTGTTTATAGGTACAATTAATATATTTATACATTTTTATACATTTTTACAGGAGTTTGGGGAGAACTGCGCATTTTTATTAAATGATTTTAAGTAGCATGGTAATTTGTAGGTATTACCAAAGTACTTAGTACACTTTTCACTAAAGATTTAAATATGTTAAAATGGCAAATATACTGTTGTACCCTATATTTGTAACATTTAGGGAACTACAGTGTATTTCTGATTTTTTTACTTGTTTAGTTTTTTTATGATTTATGTTTTGTACAGCAGTACTCCTGAGACAGTACAGCAGTACTCTGTGTTTTTTTTTTAAAACATATATACACTTATGAATACTTTTCCTTACCGTTGACCACTTTAATATACCTAATCTTACCTCCATGTAAGGGCATACTGCAGAACACAGGCAAACTGTATCTAAAAACGACATGGCTACCTTTAACTTTTGTAAAGACAGTCATTAGACAATCACATAATGACTTGTCATTGACTTGTCATTGCCATGTTCTGTGTTAGAAAAGATATCACCAAGTTTTTGATCATTAAAACTTTATAACCCCTTCATAACACCACTTACAATAGCAGACAGGACAATCTAGACTCTATAATGTATATTCATGGCAAATGTACTCAAAATCAATGTAGACATTTATGAAGTACTTTGAATACAAAACTCTATGGAGAATACATTGGGGGGGGGGGCTGCTTTAGAACCCTCCTTTTATCTTTGCAGCCCTTTAATGATTCACCACAAAAACTTCTATCATCACAAAATATGGACAATGCTATAGGTCTGGAAAGTTTTGGGGATATATTCGTATAAATTTCCCTATACTTTCCCATAGGGCAATCCATGGTGATCTATGCCCGGGTAGTGGACATGTCTGCCAAGAAGGAAAAATGTAAAATAGGGCAGTACAGTTAGTTGTAAATACCACTGGGAAAGAACCCCCTCCAATTTGAGTGTGTGGAAACCTATAAAGTGCAGAAGTAAATATACATCTGAGTAAATATTTACGTGTATAATTATTTTTAGAAATCGGGCCTTAGCGTATGAGCTAAATTTGGGAAAATGTACCCGTCATAAATACCTGATAAGACGGCATGGTAGGATACTGAACCATCATGCCTTGCACCTGGTTTCCCTGTTGATTGTTCATCATATTCTGGCTTTGTGGGGGCGGCTGCAGCCCCATGAGTCCCTGGAACCCCTGTTGTTGATTTGGTAAGACAGACTGGAACCCTGCAGGGAAACAAAGATACAACTCAGGTTAATTAATGGCATACGGACATTGTCTTAAATACGATAAACAGTATTTTCGTAAGCTGTAAATACATTTCTTTGTATTGCCTTTGTGTTCCATATATTCGACTTCTGTAGCAAACATTTTTTTAACTGAAACACCATTAAATCAACCTAAAAGATACTAAATGTTACTTCTCTGGAACATTACATGAGAGGAGCCATACGAATATGAATGTGAACACTTATTCTATCGCTTATTTTTCAGTGAACAAATCCATCACCAAAATGCAGACTATTCTTTGACTTAAAGTAACCTGGTCCTGAGCTGAGTTATAAACATAATCAAGTGGAATATTCACAGATATGTCGCAAAGAACCTCTATACTTTCATATTAGATCTGAATCATTTCATGTGGTCACTGAAGTATCACAGCAATTCACAACACCAAGCTTTGTTCAATATATTGAAGAAATGGAGAGATGGCAGAAAAACATAAGTAAATAGTTAAGGAACAATATTCAAGTAGCTTAAGGTGTATTTTATCATCATTATAAAAAATAAACGTTTTAGGAAAATAGAACCTGAATTTTCATCTCAGTTTTTTTTTTTTTTTTACATTGACGTGGAACAGGATATGGGTAAATGTCAGCAAATTTGGACAGACGCTAGATGTATGAATCCACCAGGGCTTAGGTTTTAATCTAAAAGTTCAATGATTTGGCTATACTAAAAGCAGAACCCAAGCACCTCTGCTTCAGAAAAGAATGAAGACTAAACTGTTCAGTCTTTAAGCCTCACACTATTTCACATGGCATAAGGTCCTGCAGCCACTGTGAATTAGAGAGACTGTAAAAATGTAAAAGCGATACACAAATTACATCCGAGCATGCCCTGCTCCCTTGACACCAATGACATAGCCAGGCAAGGGGGGTTTCAGTGAAAACGACATTGAGACAGTACAATAAACTATGCCCTAGCTGCAATACAACTACATGCAAGTAACCATATGTAAACAAGGAAAAAAGAAGACAGGGATCGAAGAATGCTGGAGATAGGAAGTATTTCGCATGTGCACTAGTCACTGACAGACATATTCTCATACATAAAATATTTGCTTACTTGCTCAAATTGTAAACTATCACCCATGACTGAATTCAGGATTATATCTTGTAGTCACACATAATAAAATAATTATCGAAGGCATTCCTTCTTTGATTATATTTATGCACCAACCACTAGGACAAAAGTAGCCTTGACTAGCCAGCAGAGAAGTGTCTGTGCTGGACTTGGACAACGTTCTACACATTCTGTAGCCATCAGCAGCAAAACAGTGATTTCAGGCATTCACAAAACTACTGGTTTATCAAAATTCAAGAGATGCCAATTATTCTTAAATCCTTGAAACCAGCTGGATTAAAACAGATGAGTCGGGCGGGGGGGCTGGGGGGGGGGGGGGGGTGGGTATCGCCTGTCAAAAGCCGATGTTAATATCTGCATCTACAAAGTGTTGTTTTGAAGTCCCTGCCCTGTAAAGAGGGTGCAGTACTAACAATATGGTTTAGTGCTAAAGAAATGTGGAACATTGAAAATGGGGAATGCAGGTAAAGCCATCAGAGTTAAAGGCAGCTTCACTATGTGATCGGTGAGAGACCGTCATAGACAGTTGGAAGGTTTTCAATGCTTTGTGACTGCAGAAGGGTTCACTAACCAGTGACACACTTTCTTGGGAATCACAACGAAGGAGAAGCAGAACGTCACGAATAGCACTAATATATAGGAAGCAAAGAAGTAAATAAATAATGAGTAAATATCCTTGGATCAGTGGGAAACAAGCTTGTGGCAACACATGTTTTGATGGGTAACTTCTCAGAGGATGAACCACCTGATTGTTTATCTCTGTGAGTTATTTTAATTACTGTTGTGTCTTCCCCCTCGAGCAAATCCGCTTTTTGGTAGAAGCATTGAACAATCTTCTTAGTTCTGCTTTTGATTTTCTAGCATCAATCTTTTACTAGAAGTGTGAATTCCTAAACTGGATATATTCTTTAGGCTGTGATAAAAAAAAACTCCATTCATGCACTTGTAACACTGCTTCCTTCCTTGTGATAATTAAACTTCTGCCAATTTACATCCACCTTCTTGTGGCTCTGCCTTGCCAGGCTGTTTGAAAAGGCCACTCACACTGAACCATAATCCCCTGTGTGCTTCATCATCTATATTGCAATAGACTGAGCTTTAAACTTCAAATTTTACCACTCTCTTAATTCTTAAAGGTCTATCTTTTCCAACATTCTTGTAGGTATCAAATTATTTTCTTGTCTAAAAACCAAATTCAATAAAATATGCATACACTAGCAAACCCTTTATTAATGTCATGGGTAGACTTGGAATGTAGATGGAAGGATAGATGGCCATAGTACTAAGCCGTGTAGCCCCTACTGATAGCCATCACTCTCCACAGCAAAATCAATGTAAGAACTTCATTTGTACATCGTCTTGCAGATTGCCCCTAAAGCAATTTACCATGGACTGCAGCTTCTTGTCTTAGGTGAGAGTGTAACTAACTATACTGTGCTCTACCAATGTGTAAGATCGATACTGCTGACAGCATATCATTCAAAAACTATCTTCCAATGTGGCACAGTTAGTGTCAAATTATTAGCTTTGCTAGTACAAGCCTGACCTTTGCGTCCTTTAGGGGACTTTTTTGCACCTCTGTGCTCTGTTGGTGCGCATCTGTCATTAAACTTTGAGCAACTCTCAAGGTGTCTTTTGTGCTTTCTTCATAAAGCGCTTCATCAAGGTTTTGGCTTTTTCTCCTCCATCGAAACACACTACTCTTTCAGTCAGTTTTATAATGTCATCCTTGCACACACTTTAATTATTAACCTATCTATGGGGATATAATCGAGTCAGGTGCATTTTATGAATTAAGGAATATAAATGAATCCATATTTTAAGCAGGTATGGAGGTTTGCCCTTCATGAAAGGTGATTTCTGCATGTTTTCATTTGTAATTAGATGTTTGATCGTGCCCAAGGATAGTCCGCGGAAAGACACATGAGCGTACCTGGGACCTGCTGCATGCATATGGACACTGCCTATCAGGCAGTGCATGAAAGGTAGTGATGCCATCTGTGGAATGTGTGAAAAAGGTATGTGGATTTATTGGAAAAATGAATCACTCATCCTACTTCTATGAATATATGATTGCCCGGAGAGTTTTGTCCTCTAACTGGTGAAAACGCCTATAAATTGCCTTATGCCTATTTAGTTTATGTTCTGCATGAGTCTCGTAATTCAATTGCAACTTGATCAGGAAAGTGATTCAAATTAGAAGATCTGCGATGAGAAGCCATTTGACTGTGATGTTCTATTAGCTTTTCTCAGATGCATTGTTGAAAACAGTTTGCTTTCATTACCTTTTAGAAACTGAAGTGTTTCAGTCTCTGGATCATTAATTCTTCTGGCGACCCGAGATTTTGGGAACTTGTAATCTGCTTCTATTCAAAAGATTGGAATAATATTCCATGAACTGGACATTAAGCCTGGGCAAAGCACTACGCTACGCTCGCGTAGTTTGCGAAGTTTGCGCTACTTCGCACTACGCAAATTGCACGTAGCACAGTGCAAACATGCGTAGCGTAGCATTGCGTAGTCCAGCGGTCATTTTTTGCTTGCTCGCGGTCCTCAACATCAAGATGGCGACCGCGAGCAAGCAAAATGACATCCCGGCGAGACTTTTTCCTTGTTCGCGATCAGCAACATCAAGTTGCCGATCGCGAGCATGGAAAATAAACATCCCGGCGAGATTCTCAATGCGAGGAGGTCAGGTTTCTCATTGCGAGTGGTCGCGTATGCTTGCGACCGCTCGCGATGAGAAACTACCAGTCCGCGTTGAGAAATCTGCCGCTCGAGTAAAAATCTACTCGAGCAGCAGAAAACTACAGCTCGCACTGTGCAAGATGCCGTTTTCAATGATTGCACAGTGCCGGATGCTTGTTCGCACTGTGCAATCATTAAAAACGGCATCTTGCACAGTGCGAACAGGGTAGAACGCAGTTCGCGAAATGCTACGCGAAGCTCGCGTAGTGCGAAGTACACTTTGTGTAGCTTCGCGTAGTGCTACTTCGCGAACTACGCCCAGGGTTACTGGACATGAATAAGGTCGAGCCCCATCTACAGCTGAGGGCTCAGAGCTGTCTTCAGGACTATTCAAGTCCACTTTCACGTTATTTTATAGCTCAGTAGAGGGGGACATTTAATTTTTCCCCTTCAAAAAGCCTTGGTAATGTAAAATCTGTATTTGTAAAGCGCAAACTACACACCCTTACGGGTCTCAAGGCGCTGGGGGCCATCGTGGAAATGAAGTGAGATATTGCCCAGAGTCCCTTAGGTGCTGAGCTGAGCTGCCACCAGACCCAGGGATCGAACCATGAACCCTGTGCTCTAAAGTCAGCTGTCCTGGCTGCTGCACCACACCTCTCCACTCCAATGTAGATTTGTTCCTCTGAAACAGAACAGTACTTGATATTCCTACCCCTACCAACGAGGGTCTGCAAAGATGCAAAATTACACTGATCAATCGCCCATGCTTGTTTGTTTAATGAATATTCCTTGGTATGGTTGATCTCATTTGTTGAGTGTTCATCTGTTGATTTCGATACAATAAGATACTAGATCTTTCATGTGCTTTTGACAGCGTGATTGCCTCATTTTTCTCAGCAATCTTCCTTTGGTCTCCCAGGCTTGTAACTTTCTTGTATTTTTCTTCGCACCTGTCAGATAATTATTATTAATTCAGTGATGCTAACTATTGTTCTGCTTCTTATCCTCCTCTGCCAGCTACTTTTATAATCTCTCCCTTCCATGCTACAATTATTTTCGTTTGACTTGCCTGGATACCTTCTTACTCTCTGCATGTCAGTCCGGTGGAAATTGAGATTTGTTGCCCCATCTTCTGAATCACTCCTTACTCCATCTCCCCTCTCCACCACATTCCCTCCTGCTATTCTATCTGTATCTTGTTCAGCTAAAATCTTGGTGTCATTGTTAATGCTTCTCTTTTGTTTTTGCGAACATATTTCTTGATATCTGCACCTGTCTTTTCCAGGACTACATTTTTCGGAATAGTTGTTCTACTACCTCTTTTAACACTAATAAATACTTACCTCTGAATTTAGTCTTTTCCTTTCTTGGTCATTGCAGTTATCTATGTATTGCTCACCCTGCATTTCCTCTTGCTATCAGTTTTTTCCCTGATCAGATTTAATTCGTTGATCCTCACCTGCTCAAACATTCTTGCTTTTCACGTTTTTGATATCTCATAGTTGAGTTCTATTATCATTGTCTTGTGTTTAAATATATATGTCCATATATATGTCCAGCCTATGTTTATCTTTTTAGAAAAAGAATTATGTTACCCTCACAAAAAACTAAATGCTACACAGTTCAATCAATCCACTACACAGTGTTGTGGTAAATTGCACTAATCCAGAGAAACTATAGCTCCCTCACATACACAAAAATCACCCTCCCTCTCTCTAAGGTCAGGTTACCACTATTACTATGCAGTATACTAGGGGGCAATTAGGGATTGCGCTCAGGTGTGGCACCGGGATATTACTACCTGTACGGAGTTGACTACTCAAGGGATTATTGAACATAGTGCTAGTAGGACAATCCTACCCTCCTTTTGTGCAATGTTAAAAATCAAAACTGGATCCCATTGGTTTTAGTCCTCTGACTCACACACACACAGAGTCCTCCTACCATAAACTTGTCATATACTCACTGTACACGCACACAGACTCGACGCACACAGATGATTCAGATGATTCATCACAAGGGGCTTAGCCTCACAACAATAGAACCCTGCATGAGAGGGGTCAGTAGGCCATGCTGTCCATGATACATATAAAAAGGTCTGGTCACACAATACAATATCAAACATGGCATGCTGCCACTGCTGCTTTACCTGATGAACCCAGAAAAGGGACAATCGGCCATAGTCCATTATGAGGGCATTCTTAGTGTGCCCCTTCAGGTCACAAGACAAATCCTGAACCTCACTTTGTCAGGGACAGGCCTAAGCCTCTGTGCACACACTAGATTATCCAGGACCAAAATAAAAAAGTCAGGATACCAGATTCACATGGAGTGGGCACTAATGGCAGTGGAGCATCTCCAAACATATGATGCAGTGGACATTCCCGTCCAACACAAGTATGTTCGAGAGGGTTCAGTTGGTCCCTCCTCATTAAAGATTTACAGCAGTTTCCATTCCTATACACGGGTATCAGCAACCATAGTATGAATGTGAATTGGCTAAACGATCCGATGATTACAAAAAACTGGCAGTGTGCCAATAATAGTTCTCTTCTCTTGCCTGATCTTCAAAAACACACATTCCACTCTTCTGCCTGCTAATTGCTTGTAGGTATGAAAAGCTGGGAACCATATAAATACTCATAAAAAAGGCTTTCTGAATAAATTATATTGAAGCTAATTTCAATCAGCAACAAATATTTTAGTTTTTCCCATGGTTTTGTAAGTCATAAAGGGCCTGATTATGAGTGAGCCGATTGCAAGTGAGTGAGGTTAATTTAGACCCATGCGTAAACCCCTGTTTATGCATGGGTCAGAGTTACGGCTGTGTTTGACGGTATTTAACGCAAATGAATATTATCTGATGCATTAAATAACTCAATCTTTTTTAAATTTCATCAGGTCAAACCTGCCAAAATTTGACGGGGGAAAGGCATACAGCAATTACTGTATCATGGAGATTTCTGTGTATTAAACACCAAAAGCCACATGTTAGTCCCCACAAACTCGCAATACATGTTATGTATTGCACCTGATAAATGATGTATCCTGTGGTATTGTTGTTTATCAGTTGCAGTAAATAACATCTGAACTCGTAATCAGGCCCATGGACACTTTTCTCATAAGAAATTGTTTCCTCATATTTGAAATATGTGCTATGCTGATATTACCGACCATTCTACATTTTACAAATATCTGTGCTTCAGTTCTGGATGGTTCCCTTCTAAGTGGTTAATGTCATTTCCAGCTCAAATCAGTACCAGAGCAGTAGTATATACCATTAAGGGACATCATGTGCCTTCCACCATGTCCACTGTGAATTTGTATACATGTTCACAATGGATGCAAGTGCCCACGGGCTACCATTTGCCACTACACTGATATGTAAGAGTTGAAACTATGGCCTAAGTAGCAGTGTGCTACATAGTCAAATATTTCTTTCACAAATGCCATAAAGTTGCAAGTTTCCAAAAAGTACGAAACGTTTGTGAAATGTAAAACAAACACATACATGTTGTGGGAATTCTGTCACAAAACATTTTATATGAACAGTCTTCTACAAAAACATTTTTGGCAAAAATGTTCACCCACAAGTGATGATTTGTGGAGTTCTGTAAAAGCTTGCCATCTTCTTAACCTTGGAAAGTTTAATGACTTTTTAGCACAAGTTTTCATTTCACTTACCTGCCATCTTAAAACATGTTAAAACAGTTTTAGAAAGCTTCAAGTGCTTTGTCTAGCCTTTTTCATATTTTTTCCATTAATATATTGTTATTATTTAGTCTGACCTGTTGCTTGCTATCATTGAGTAGAGAATTAATTTGAAACCCTTCTGCCAAGTTTCTTGCAATAGTGAACAGGGGACAGTACTAGTCCTATTCTTAAAATTCTACAATCTTCTTTTAGTCAAATTGCTAAACACTATGGGGTCGATTATGATGTCGTGCGGATGGCAATCTGCACGACATCACTGCACAATTTAACCCCCGCCATATTACTATGGTGGGGGTACCGCGGCAGACGGAAAATCCGTCCGCCGCTTTTCCACCGGTCGGATTGCTGGCCGGGCACAAAAGGCACACAATATGGTGGCGGTGCCTGCGGCGGGTATGCCTTTCGATGGCGGAGACTCCGCCATGGAAAGGCATGCGGTAAATGGCTTTGGGGGCCTGTTGCGGGCCCCTGGGGAGGTGAGGGGTGGGGGGGTGGCAGCACTTCGGGGTACCTATGGTATCACACTTCATTGCCATACACAAGGTGACAGGCACTGCGCAGTGCCTGTCACGTTGTACATTCTAATGCACAAAATGCAGATTTTACATTGCGGTGGGTGCTGCTTACAGAACCGCCCACTGCAATGTATTAGATGCGGGATGCAACCACCAGGGTGGTGGTTGCATCCTAATGGGCCTAGCGGGACCGCCGCACCTCTGGCGGTCGGTCCCGTTTACCGTTATCCGCCCGCCATCGTAATGGGGCCATATATGAGAGGCCACACTCTGGGTAACCAGTCTTATTTATAATCATGGTGCATAACTGGATGGCTTCAAACATACTTCATTGAACACCAACCAAAACCGAGGTTTCTTATTAGTTGATATTCTCTAACCAAATGGACCCCTTCTCTTGTTGGGCAAAAATGATGGAATTTTCCATCCCTCACTCCCCTTCACTCCATCATACTTGGTTCACAACTGAGGTATTCAAATCAATTCAGAATTTTCTCCTTGGGTGGATAAATATAAGCAATATCTGTTTCAGGTAATTCAAGCATCTGAGGAAAATTCTGCGGTACGCGCGCCCTGATCACCAAAGTTCCTTAGTCACAGGCCTGATTCAGTTCAAACTCCATAGAAGGAAATCAGTCAGCTCTAACTCAACGAAATGTTGCAGCCTACCTACTGATCAGTTTGAGATATAGAGTCCATATTTCACTATGCAGGCTCCTAGACAGAAAGAGTATGCTTTTAGCTTTCCACAACTCCTCCTCTTTTTTCTTGGCACCCAAGTTCCAACCATAAAAGCCTAAAGGTCATCTCACAAATGGTTGGTATACAATCCCAGGGCAAGGAGAGTCTCTTTTGGCGTTAGGACCTTCTCCATTGCAGCTGCCAAGGAATGGATTAGACTGCCTTTGAAGATCCTCTCCTCACCTTCCCTTTCAGCTTTTCATAAAAAACTGGAAACTTTGCTCTTTAATCAATAAAATCAATAGTCTGTCCCTTGACACCTGTATCCAGCTATGTTGTTATCTATCACAGTGTGATGAAGGTATGGTGTACATGCTCTTAACAAACAGTGATATAAGATAACATAACAAAGACCATTAGATTAAAAACAAAATTAAACTCTCCCAATATTCTACACACCTCAGTGCTCTACTGTATGGAAATTACATCAGGTTACAGCTTGCTATTTTTTCCATGAAACCTCATCAATTTCATAGTACCAGGTTGCCTTCGAGCAAATTACAACAAATCTGTTCAGGCAGCTGCCTGCACAGCAGGTCTTCCAGACTTCACCTGCTGTGACATCTGCTTTGCTTCACACTTTACTGTCCAGGAGGGCAGTGAAGAACAAGGGAAAGTGTACAACTAGGCACAAATGTGAAAACGGTGCCAGTTTCCCGTCAAACAAGGTGTGTTCACTCAGATTGCTAATCCTTAGAAAACAACTCTTCTGTGGAATATGTGTTCCCAGATACTTAAGCAAATGTTTCAAGACTGACTTGTGGGACACCATTCTAGAGAGTTAACTTTAAAGGTAAGAAACGTGTCATGGTGAATTTAAATCACTCCCAGAACACACAAAGAAATAACTGTAGTAGAAAACTTGATCTGCATTCAATTTGTGTCAAGGCATATTTATGTGTGGTGGGTTCACCAGTATAGAAAACAATCTGTATGTAGGGCATGTTGAACTTTACCTTTGTATAAAGGAGACAAACTAGTGCCAAATTCAGTTTTTTAGTGAACAGCCACTGTTTTCACTTAATGGGACACAAAAGGGATAAGAGTCAACATTGTATGCTTTACTCACACATAAAAGGCACAGTACAGGTAGCAGATCTAAAATCTTTGCGCACACACAGAACAAATACAGAACCAGCAATAACTGTGAACACTTCTATCACACAGGACAAGTATAGCACAGCATCAGTGCGAGTTCTCCACACAGAAAAGGATAGCACAAGCAGCAGAACTACAAACTCTGTATTACACTCGTAATCTCTATTGAACACACACAAACACAGGCATATACACAACAGACAATGCAGACTTGACTCAGAACCAGCAGAGCGCTGGCATCAGCAGTTTAAAGACTACTGCAGAGCATACTTTCATCACACACAGAACATGTAGATCCAGTACTAGCAGTATTCACACATAGACTCCACCAAACGTGTGCAACATCAGCAAAAACTTCCTTCACACATGCAACTATCTTACCATTAAAGACATTTACCACCTGGTGGCTGCTCACCTTGTTCAGAGGGACCCTAGATGAAGGGTGCCTGGGCAACAGCCCAATTTCATAGTGCACCCATGTGAGTACAGTTTACATCCCCTACTCTCACATATTTACTCTATATGGATGCTGATATAAATATTAAACAGAGAAACTAGACTATAACCATTGCTTATTTGTAAGTTCTCATACGGGGGCGATGTATAGGAGAAACAGGTTTCAAAATGAAAATAAAAAAAACAGGATATGTCATAGACATAAGACTAGATGTTGGCAGCCACTGTAAATACAATGGGGCACAAAAAGAATTAAAATGTAAGGACCCTCAATATAAGATGAGAACAACAGCAGCATAGTAGCATCTAATAAACTGGCACCAAATGAGAAATGCAAGAATGACCTGTATTTCTAGGGCTGAGCACTTTGCTCCTTTCATTACTTTTCTTGATTTTTCAAGCTGTCCAGAGCTAGACATGTAAATCCTATCGGGTTTTAATCTCTTTACAAATTAATATTAACAGATTTCTTAATATTAACAGATGTCTTACTTACATAATATAAGTGCCAATATGCAAGTGCAATCAGGAAGCGTAGGAAAACTTGCGCAAGTCGAGTTATATACCTGACATGTGTCAGCTTGACTTCGAAGTTTTTACCAGCTTAGGGACAGCTCATAAATCTCAAGTTCTTCCATTTCACAGATGAGCAGTTAATTTAGTATTTTATTATTTTCATTCTGAGACTTGTAGTCCTGGATTTATAATGTCAATAACACAATTCAAAGGATAATACAAATAATTAATACTCTGGCCAAACCGGACGTAGAACAGTTTGAGCGCCTAGATAAATTGTATATCATAAAACATTTGTGGCGCAATATTGATGGGGCTATGAACACTGCTTCTATTTCTCCTAACTAATTTTTCTTTTTCATTTGAATGCCCTGTAAATTATCTTCGAAAAACGACTTAACTGGCATACAGGTCGTGTTTTTTTTAACAAATGTTTCTTGGATAAAGCTGAAAGGGTGACGGGGAGCAACCCATGAATATGCAACGTGAATCACTCACATTCCATTGACATGGAAGTAAAAGACAATGTTCAGGGTCCCTGATTCAAACTGGATAGTTATCTCTTAAGTAGGATCAACCAGACAAAACATGCCCAAATGCACAGGAATTGTTACTGAATTTTATGCAAACGAAAGTACACAGGAATAACAAGCGCAACTATGTAAACAGACAGTAACATCCACTGACAAGCTCATTTCACCAGGCTCCACATATGCTACTTTGCTGCATCCCTGGTAGATAGTAGCACATGGTCCACATCGCCCAGTAGTCACTGCCAGAACACGTGTGGAGCCTCCAAGCCGCTGGAAGTCGCCACTGGGGACCGCTGTCTGGTAACACTAGTGGCGACTTGCAGCCCATTGGCCAAGCCACCCAACTGTGTTGCAGGCTATGGAAACCACAATAGTAGCTCGGCATTGACTCAAGCTTGCACTACAACAGATGCCTGCACTGCACTGTCCCCAGCCTGCTTAATTTGATCTTCCACTCTGAAACCAGCTCACTCAGACTTACAGAAAGAACTCACAAAAAAGTTAGCATCTCTGCTCAGGCTCTACACACAACTGCCAAGCATTTCCCAAACAATTGAATGAGGATTTTCTCAATCACTTCAGGATCAACCCACTTTCCCCTCAGTTGGAGGAAAGGTTTCGAGCTACCTAGTTGTTTGTTAACTTCTGGATGCTATAAGCTCTGTCTGCTGGCCGTGATTTTGCATTAATCTAATCTGTTAATGGCAGCACTATATTGAATATCAGGTTCTAAATCCGGATATTCGTTGCTATGATGCTGCAACCGTGGGAAGCAAACGTTGTAGTAGTTGAAAGAAGTGGAAAGAAGTGGCAATTGATTTTGGGGGGCGTACATAACATAAACGTATAGATGGTTAAAAAGTGAAAAACAGGAACGTTTTTCTATTACGGTTCTGAGTGACATTGTAGAGAATTAGAGCTTCGCTATTGTTGTCTATTTGATTTCACTCTGAACCCCTCGATGAAAAACACTCCAGCAATTTGCACTCACCCGCCTATAATTTTACATATCTTTTCTAATGCATGGTTTAATATCTTGCAGAGATTTTCACATTTTTAAATAATATTTCGATTTTGTGACAAAAAACTAAATATTATTGGTATGACTAAAACAATTCATATTCATACAAATGTTAACCAAGTCTCCCTGGCTATTTTTGAAGACTGTTCCACCTTCCTTATAGACAAATGGTTACTGATATTATATTAAAGTAAAATCACAATTTGTAGGTGTTAACTTCAATAACAGTACTAATTCAGGCAACTGCACCTAAACCCGCATACATCAGTATCAATGTGCCCTGTTTCAATGCACAGGAAACGTGACATGATGCACTCTTTCAATGAAGGTTCCAAATGAGGTGCAAGACGGATGCTAATTTTCGTCGTAGTGGTGCAAAAGCAAAACACAACCAAAATGTAAAGAGAAGGCTTGATGCATGTGCCTTCCTCCTCATGCATTCCAAGTGCAGAAATTTGGGGAAAACTATGAGCAATTTCTTCCTTACACTGATTGCCATCAATAGAAGTAAACATAAGAGTGACTATTTACAATGGCAAAGGGAAAACTTTTTCCATTGTAAGCACTTGCAGGCAAATACTATTTGAACTAGTAAAACACTGAGGGTCCGATCCACAATAGGTCTCCACACTCGTGAAGGAGGCCCTGCAGTCGTAGCGGGACCTCTGTAATGCAGTTACCTTTTTTCAGGTCCCCGCCAAGACTACGGGGCCTCCGCCACAAATGCGGAGGCCCTTTGTGACTCCAATCCCTGAATATCATGAATCCAATGTTATAGCTTTAGTTAAGGAGCCTTATAAGCAATTAGTTATTTTTAGCAACTGTAGACGTGGCCCATGCAGGCAACAGCGGTGGGGCCGGGTGGGTGGGGGTATTTCTGCAGATGACGACGAGGGGAAATGAATTATTTATTTAATTTTCCCTCGTCATCATCTGTTGAAATCCCCTCCACCTTGAGGTTCTGTAGCGATCCGAACCCGTGAAATCGGTATCGTAGTACTGACACGATTTTGGTACCAATGAACCGCAAATGATCCATTACATACATGACAGTGTTTTCGCTACGCAACTAGCATGAATTCACTGAGAAATAGGGCATTCTGTTGTAAAGTCATGGCATCCATTTTAGTTACGGCATCCATTTTGTTTCTTGCCCTCACATAGTCAATGAACGGGCAATGACCCCGACAGAGTCACCTTGTTAAGGACACGTAAGCTCGAGCCCCGAGAAAGGCTGACGCTGCATGACTAGGCAGAATCAAGCTGCCTCCCTTGCCTGAGGCCAGTCCTGCTATACTGGTTCTCGTGTCCGTTGTCCTTACTGAAAGGCCGAAGACGGTAGCCATGCCCGTTTATGATCCATAAACACCTCTTATCCTACTTTTCAATCCTTTGCACCTGGCTCTGCTCCTCTCCTTCTGGGCTTTTACAATGGGGAGGTTACGATTTTTATGATGGGGAGGATCGGGTAAAGAATGGAAAACTGACAAGGGGACCTGATCGAATTCCGAAAACCTACGACTAATTATTGTTTGATGTCTATTTACTGTTTATTTGGGATACCGGGTTGGGCATGAGAAATATTCATGTAATGTTGCCTAAAGACATTTTCCGTGTATTTAAGGAACAACCCACTTAATGCAATTCGAACAGTCTCGTAGATTCTGCCTCTGTGTGGTTCCTATGACTTCTGTGTCCCTGCAGTAAATAAACCTTGGTCTTTGACGCCACCATCGAGAAGCCCGTGTCTCTGTTTATTTGTGCACCGAGACAGGAGGAACTCAGGGGTCTTTGGGTGTTGTTTCCCTGACACCTCTGGACTCTTAAAAGTCCAGAACCTCAAATTGGCGCCCAACGTTGGGCTACGTCATCCGGTACCGGTCCAAAGCCTGAAAAGTTCGAGAAGTTTCGTGTGAAGATTCCGGAGGGAGGTACACCGCTTCATCGATCCCTGCATGTCGTAAAAGTGGCCCGACGATCTCTTCCACGAGGGTTCCCGTTCCCAGACGGCTACAGAGGACCGCTGCCCTGACTGTCGCCCTGTCTTGGACCCGAGGTGCAGACCTTAGTACGGCGAGACGTAGACGGGTTCTCCTTGGTGACGTCTTCCACATTTCAGTTAAGTATTAAGTGGGTTACGCTCAGTTTGGTTGTTCTTTGTTGCTCTGGTTTAATTCGTAGATTATCATTGGTTGCTCTTGTTTAGATAATCTTTGTTTTGGTATTAGTTCATTTTTGGTAGGCCTGAGTTCTTTGCGCATTTTGGTTGGAATTTGTCTTTGTTTGTCATGACTACCAGTAGTAATTGTTTCCTGTCCTGGTTACGTTGCAACGGGGATTCCCGGTTGGAGGATTCGTGTTCGGTTCCTCCGATTAGAACTCCTACATATGAGCTCTATTGTAAACATGGTGTTGGTCCTATTACGTATAATGAAGTATGGGTCCGTTATACCAGAAAAGATGGTGTCCTTAGTTGGCCACCGCATGGTAGCTTCGAAACCGAAATACTAGACAATCTAGAAATGAAGTTGTTTAAGAGAAAAGCCCGGCCGGCAATGTTTGATTCTTTTCGCGTATGGCGCAAAGAAGCCAAACAGAGAGAAATTAGGAAGACGAAGAAAGAACAGAAAGAGAAAGGGTTGACTTTAATGGAGTCTGCTAGGCAGCTGCATGTCAACGAGACTGAGAAAGCAATAGAGATGGCGAATAGAAAATATAATTTGGCGATTGATAAATGTTACCCTGTATTGCCATCTTGTCCTACTAAGCCAATGGGGATCATGAAAAGGATCCTCTGTTGTCTTACCTGTTGAATTCACCTCCACCGTATGCACAGGGTATTACAGTACCACAGTAACTACCTGTTGTACAGCCAGCTGCTGGTCAGCCTGGAGTAGTTGCTCCACTTCCTTTGATTCCAGCACCTGTCCTTCCCGTAGTTAATGTTCCTTCGGCACCCCCTCTTCCTGGGTCGCCTGCTCCGCCTTTGCCTGCCGTTACGCAAACTGCTTTACCTGCTACTCCCACCCTTACTATTTCATCTGCTCCAGCTGCCCTATCCCCGAACACTATGAACATTCTGACTCCGCTTTCCGTTCGTCGGAAAATAACCGACTCTGTAACTAATATCTTAACTCCTCTCTACAGGTCTTTAATTGGGACCCCCATTTCTGACTCTATACAGAAACGTAGCCAGCTTCCTGGTCCCCAGGAACGAGAAATGTTAGATTCGACAGCTCTTAGGTGGATGTCGAAAGCTGCGAAGTATGATGCACGAAGAGTGTTAGATACCTTTATGCAATGGAATGAACCAACTCAACGTTATGTTTTTGACGTGATGTGTTCTCTTGTGCGTGAGGAATGGGAAGATGATGACTTAGATTCCGTCCCCTCTGATCTGATAAATGTTCAGCAGAAATTTGCCGCAGGAATGGTGATAGGTTCAGAAGTAAGGGAAGCGATAGAACTGATTTTAGCTTATTGGGATGATTTCCCTCTTCGAGCGCCAAGGGACCCTGATGGTTCACCGATTACTACTAGGAAAAAACGAGGTCAATATCCGATGAGGGAAGTTCCACCGATATGGCGTGATGCAGTTCAAGCTGATGCGGCTAATGGTATTGCAGCTGCCCCAGCACAATTCCAGAGAGTATGGATACATATCCCTTGGAAACGGGCTGAAGTATTAGCAGTCAAACAAGCATTGCCAGACCCACGTAAAAATCCAGCTGGTTATTACAAAGAGTTAACGCAGACAGTTCAGGCGTGCGTCATGAATTTGGCAGACATTGAAATGTTATTTGGTAATGTAGTGCCACAGCCTATATGGGCCAAGATTCGGCAAGAGAACCACCCAGTCGCCTTAGGAGGTGATTGGCCAGCTATTGTAGCAGCAGATGCGCAACAAGTTGGCGGTGCTAAACCTGAACCTCTGATTGCTGCCCTACCTGGCAGAATAATTAATCTGATGAAAACGCTGATGCCAGCGTTACGAGTTAATTGGGATAAACTATCGGCATGCAAGCAAAAGAAGGACGAAAGCGTCTCTGACTTTTTCACTAGATTTGAAGAGACCTTCGTAGACCACAGTGGGCAAGATATGAGTACTGAGGGAGGCCAGAGATTGTTTGTCGACAAGTTTGTGTTTAATTTACTACCTGAGCTTAGTAACAAGTTAAAGGATTCTGAAAGTGCATGGGCAGTGTCGACAACAGCACAGATACTTGCAACTGCTCAGTATTACGAGAATAGAGAGAAAGAAGAGAAGGAAAAGTCAGAAAAGAAAACGAAAGATTTAAAGACTAAAGTTCTTTTGCAACAGGCATATCTGCCTCGCTCGAATCAGTCAGATTCACAGCAGCGACCCCAGTTTCAGCAACAGCCACAATTCCAGCAAGGGACGTCCCAAAGATTTAATTATGGTTTTTCCCGACAACAGTTAGCATGGAATCAGTGTGCCTATTGTAAAAAGGAGGGTCATTATAAGAATGAGTGTCCGGTACTGCACGCACAGACTAGTGGTGTCCCAGCTCAGAGAGGTAATGTTGGGTTTATGCAAACTCCTAGGGGTAGAGGACGTGGTACAATGACACCACAGGCTGATCGCCAATCGAATTATTTCGATCAGCGAAATGCACAAACTGCGCAAGCAGGTAGATCTCCACAGTATCATGTTGAAGATTATTATGATCATAATGAAGAGATTCAGAGAAGCGAGTACTAGGACAGCCACAGGCAAAGAGAGGGAGTAGTATCAGTTCCAGTTGATCAGAGTGGACCTTATGTCGCAGTAGTTACATCAGGCGTGGTCGAACCGTTTCTGTTGGATACTGGTGCGGCAAAAAGTTCAATTATGCATGCGAAACTCCCTGGCGCACCTTTGTCTGGCTTAATGAACACTTCAGTAGGTTTCTCAGGCGCCCCTGTTCACAATCCTGTTTCTAGTCCTTTGCCAATTTCTGTTGGGCCATGCGAACTAGAAGCACCCCTTATTCTAACAACCGGTTGTAATGAGAATCTGCTTGGTTTAGATCTGTTGAAACGCCTGCATGCGACACTGTACTGTTCTCCTTCGGGAGTACAGCTCACATTAGGCAAAAGAGTAATCTCTCCAATGTATATGTCGATGGATAAGCTCCCACCGGAGCTGCGTTCTCTCCCTGATACTCTTTGGGCAACTGGTCCTAACGATGTAGGCCTCTTGGAAATTCCCCCTTATGTGGTAAGTCTGAAAGCGAATGTTAAATTCCCACGAATCCCACAGTATCGGATTTCGAATGAAGGGGAACGTGCACTCTTGCTGATTGTGAAAGACTTGATACAGAAAGATGTGATTGAGGAATCTAGAGGAAATATCTGCAATAGTCCTGTTCTACCGATTTTGAAACGTACTGACCCTTCCAAACCTCCAATCTACCGGTTTGTGATTGACCTCAGAGAGGTTAACAAAATAGTGATTCCGCAGTTTCCTGTGGTACCAGATATCACTGCATTATTAACGTTGATTCCTGCCTCAGCCTCATGGTTTACAGTGATCGATTTGAAAAATGCATTTTTCAGCATTCCGATAGCCGAGGAAAGTAGAGACATTTTTGGTTTCTCCTTAGGAGGTCGCAGTTTCAGATTCAAACGCGCTCCACAAGGTTATTGTGAGAGCCCTTCAATTTACAGCCAAGCATTGAAGAGTCAATTAGATGCTCTTGTACTTCCTCCTGATGTTGCTCTGATCCAGTACGTAGACGATCTTTTACTGGCTGCTGATGACAAGGAAACTTGCAAAGCAGCTACAATTTCTCTATTACGTCATTTGTCGGACTTACATCACAAGGTGTCACCTTCTAAACTGCAATATTGTTGCCAAGAAGTGACCTACTTAGGTCATCTTTTGTCAAAGGAGGGAAGAAGGTTGACCCCAGAGAGAATCAAAGCAATTTCGCAGATGACTGTACCAAGCACACAGAGAGAAGTGCGTGCGTTTTTGGGTATTACATCATACTGTAGGCAATGGATCCCAAATTTTTCTCTCATGGCAAAACGATTGGTAGCCCTGACTGGAAAAGGTGTTCCGAGCCTTTTGCCATGGTCTGACGAATGTCAACAGAGCTTCTCTGACTTACGTGATGCGCTGTGTTCAGCTCCTGTGTTGGGTACTCCTGACTACAGTAAGCCGTTTACACTATATGTCCATGAAAGAGAAGGTTGTGCTTTGAGTGTTTTAATGCAACAATTTGGTGACAAACAGCAACCTTGCGCATATTTCTCATCCACATTAGATCCGGTAGCCAGAGCATTGCCAAGTTGTTTGAGAGCTACAGCAGCAGCTGCAGTGTCTATTCGACAGTCTGCTGGACTAGTCATGAACAACATGTTAGTAGTCATGGTTCCACATGCTGTGGATACACTCATGAATCGAACGAAAACTCAGCACCTCACCAGTGCTAGACTATCAGGCTATGAGCTGACGCTTTTGGCAAGTCACATTCAGATTAAGCGATGCAACATATTGAATCCAGCAACGCTGTTGCCGACTACTCAGGAGTCGAGTGATTCAGAGCCCCATGATTGTTGTTTCAAAACTGAGGAAGAGACAAAAGGTAGGATTGATTTGAAAGACACTCCGTTACTAGATCCAGACGGCACTTTATATGTCGATGGGTCGTGTTTTAAACTACAGAATGGTGATGTGACGGCCGCATATGCAGTTACGACTTTGAGTACGATTGTTGAGACTGCAAGAGTAAGTCAGAATTCTGCCCAAGCTGCAGAATTAATTGCATTAACAAGAGCGTGTGTTTTAGCTGAGGGAAAGAGAGTGAATGTGTTTACTGATAGCCAATACGCCTTCGGCGTAGCACATAGCTTTGGACGTCTCTGGAAAGAAAGAGGTTTTCTCACGTCCCATGGAACTAAGATCCAACATGGACAGTTAGTCAGCGATCTATTGGAATCCCTGACCCTACCGAATGAAGTTGCGATTGTGAAGTGCAGTGCACATCGAAAGATTACGGATGATGTTGGCCGTGGGAATGCGTTTGCTGATGAGGTCGCTAGAGAAACGGCCAAGAACATGACGAGCCGAATGTACGTTGCAACGTCTGCAAGATGGATTGCTGAATCAGGGATGTGTGAGAATACAATTGAAAGTGTGAAGGCAATCCAGAATGAAGCAACTGAAAATGAGAAGAATGAATGGAAGGAGAAAACGGGTAAAATGGATTCAAGTGGATGTTGGGTTGATTTGTCTGAGCAGCAGCGTTGGATGTTACCTGATGCGTATGTGCTCGCAGTAGTCACGATGGCGCATGGAGCGGCGCACATCAGTTCGAAAGGGATCTGTAAAATGTTAGCTCCAGTATGGAAGAACGATGGAATTACTAAGTGTGCGGAAAGAGTGGTGAAAAACTGCATGATATGCCTGATGCATAATGCTGGCAAGGGAACCCCAACCCCAACTGGTCATTTTGCTCCCCCTTCTTGTCCCTTTGAAGTGATTCAGTTGGATTTTATCCACATGGACAGGTGTAACAATCTTACATACGTCCTAGTGGTAGTCTGTGCCTTTTCAAGATGGATTGAGGCATATCCGTTAAAGGATAACACTGCTATGTCTACTGCCATAATCCTCCTCAAAGAGTACTTCCCCAGGTATGGTATGCCACGGATTGTTTGGTCGGACAATGGAAGTGAGTTTGTAGGGAAAGTTATGAAGAGTGTGTGTACGGGTCTTGGTATTAACCAAAAATTTCATAGTGCGAATCACCCGCAGTCAGCGGGTTTGGTTGAAGGGTACAATGGCACCCTGAAACTGAAACTTGCTAAAATTAAAGCTTCCACTGGTCTATCTTGGCCAGATGCACTGCCTTTAGCTCTACTGTCCACCAGAGCGACTGTACACTCTCGAGTAGGACTTAGCCCATATGAGATAGTGTTCGGTCGTCCTGCTAATGTTTGGGGAGTCCCTAGGCCAAAGGAATTCAAACAGATTGAATACCCAATGTTGATTGATTATCTTTATGATCTGACTGCTAAATTAAGCCTTATTCATCAACAGGTATTTGAATCCTTGCCTAAACTGCCAGAGAGTCCAGGCCACACGTTGAAACCAGGCGACCAAGTTGTAGTACGGAACTTTGAACGAACTCGGAACCTCCAGCCAAGATTCGTGGGTCCGTTCCAGGTACTCCTCGCAACAAGAACTGCTGTACGCCTAGCTGGAAGGAAGAATTGGGTGCACGCTAGCCATACGAAACGTGTCCCTCTCCCACTTCCCTATGACAACTGGGTTAGACAGGGATTTGGCGTATCCGAGACAGAACCTGTTCCTAGGCACATCCCTTTCAGTGATGCAGAGTACATAACGGACCACCCACGAACTGAAACACAGAACTTTGACACCTCAGCAGGAACCGCTCCTTTGAATCCTGGACCGAGTATTGTACAAAGTGAACATTTGCCACCTGTGGAGTCGAACATTTCCACACCTGTAGACCAGCTATTTCAAGATCAGACAAGACCCGGAAAGTACAGATATAATCTACGTTCTCATGTTATGAACTAATGACATTGCATAATTACCTTTCTGTTTGAAAACTGTTTTGATCTTACCGCATTCCATTCAGTCAGGAAGTTTGCTCTAAGTTTTATCTTTTTGTTTTTGTTGTTTCTCTCACCTTGCCGTCTGGGTTACCGTAGGGTCGTAACGTGTGCCTTGTTTTAATTTGCAGGGAACCAGACACAAGGTTGGTTTCTTCTGTCTATCTTGGGAACTCCCAGGGTAAACAGAGGCAAGTTTTTAACAGGTACAAACCATCCGTTGCGAACGGTTGTAGAAGATGGAGCTTCCTGAACTGCGACGGGTTAATGTCATAAATGTGCACAAGACAAAGCTATATGACATATTATATAGCAAATGTTTTCTAATGCAATGTACTCTGACACTTCTAATTGTTTTAATAACTTTGGTAGGCGGAATTATTTTTAGTATTCAGTTGATCTTTACACCTGTTACATCTACAGTATCTCCCCATGTTCCTGTTTCTCCGACTGTTGTTTCTCTTCATTCTTTCCATCCTTTTCCTGCCCACGAGCAAGCTCGACGCTCTGAGTTTATAAATAACACTTTCATTCAGCTCTTGCACCAACATCAACTAGTGGTTAACACAACAAACTGCTGGGTGTGTGGCTTGATACCACATACCATGGACAAGGGCATCCCTTATCTGGTTCTGCCCTTTAGTTATAATGGATCATTCTGGGCATTTCAGACCATGTTCGCTTATGCCCTAGAGACCTATCCTCCACGACCTCCGCGTTCCACTCGGTATAACTCTGCTAATAGAGCCTTGGTAAAAGGAATCACTGACATGGTTAGAGATGTCAATAACACTCCGTTCATTCCCAAGGATGAATTGCGAGTTTACATGGGTTGGAATGTTACGGAATATGGCATTACTCTGGGTGAGAACAAACGTAAAAGCTCAACTCCGATCTGGGTCGTACCCCACCAAGGTCAGGTCTGTTTGCAAGGAAATGGGAGGAATCCAAAAGCTCGACTAGGGAAGAGTGACTGTATCGAAACATATGTTTTCCCGTCACAGCCTTTCCCTGCATTCTTAGCTGCTAAGGATACCTATTTTGTTTGCCAAGACAGAGCATACACATGGCTGCCTGCTGACTTCTCAGGCTCATGTTATATCGCTCAACTGCTACCTCCGACATACACTGCTGCACCGGACTATCACAAAACTAGAGTTGTGAGAGGTGTTTTCAGTAAAGAAGATACTGCTGGCCAAGAAGCAGGAGACTTCTTCAAAGGTTTCCTTCCGTTCTGGGGGCCTATGGTTAACAGTAGAAACTTACGTCAACTAACACGGGTAGGTGAATCCACTATCACCGAAACTGCGGGTGCCCTTAGTAACCTGACAGCTGAGCTTCAAGCGGATCGCCTCATGACGTTACAGAACCGTATGGTTCTTGATGTGTTACTTGCAGATCGAGGTGGAGTGTGTAAGATGATCCAATCGAGTTGCTGTGTTTTTATCCCAGATAATGCGCCAACAGTATACAAGGCCATCTCTAAGTTACACAAAATCTCTGACTCTATTCATGTAGAGGAAGGTGACTGGTCATTAATGGGATGGTTCTGGAGCCTGTTGTCTGCGTGGGGATGGAACGTTCTGATAGTCACTGGTGTTGCGTTGGTATTTTTATTTTCGTGCTGTCTCATTGTTCAGTGTGGTCCTGCCTTATGTAATCTCTGCATTTCAACATGCGTAAGAAGACCACCTGTTTTTAGAGATACGCCACGGGATAGAGTAATGGTTCAACAACATATCAGTGACCTGATGAACATAGAAATGGACTCCGACATAGAGTAAGTTATTGCCTATGTAAGGGCAAAAGGACGGTCTGAGGTTCTGTAGCGATCCGAACCCGTGAAATCGGTATCGTAGTACTGACACGATTTTCGTACCAATGAACCGCAAATGATCCATTACATACATGACAGTGTTTTCGCTACGCAACTAGCATGAATTCACTGAGAAATAGGGCATTCTGTTGTAAAGTCATGGCATCCATTTTAGTTACGGCATCCATTTTGTTTCTTGCCCTCACATAGTCAATGAACGGGCAATGACCCCGACAGAGTCACCTTGTTAAGGACACGTAAGCTCGAGCCCCGAGAAAGGCTGACGCTGCATGACTAGGCAGAATCAAGCTGCCTCCCTTGCCTGAGGCCAGTCCTGCTATACTGGTTCTCGTGTCCGTTGTCCTTACTGAAAGGCCGAAGACGGTAGCCATGCCCGTTTATGATCCATAAACACCTCTTATCCTACTTTTCAATCCTTTGCACCTGGCTCTGCTCCTCTCCTTCTGGGCTTTTACAATGGGGAGGTTACGATTTTTATGATGGGGAGGATCGGGTAAAGAATGGAAAACTGACAAGGGGACCTGATCGAATACCGAAAACCTACGACTAATTATTGTTTGATGTCTATTTACTGTTTATTTGGGATACCGGGTTGGGCATGAGAAATATTCATGTAATGTTGCCTGAAGACATTTTCCGTGTATTTAAGGAACAACCCACTTAATGCAATTCGAACAGTCTCGTAGATTCTGCCTCTGTGTGGTTCCTATGACTTCTGTGTCCCTGCAGTAAATAAACCTTGGTCTTTGACGCCACCATCGAGAAGCCCGTGTCTCTGTTCATTTGTGCACCGAGACAGGAGGAACTCAGGGGTCTTTGGGTGTTGTTTCCCTGACACCTCTGGACTCTTAAAAGTCCAGAACCTCAAATTGGCGCCCAACGTGGGGCTACGTCATCCGGTACCGGTCCAAAGCCTGAAAAGTTCGAGAAGTTTCGTGTGAAGATTCCGGAGGGAGGTACCCCGCTTCATCGATCCCTGCATGTCGTAAAAGTGGCCCGACGATCTCTTCCACGAGGGTTCCCGTTCCCAGACGGCTACAGAGGACCGCTGCCCTGACTGTCGCCCTGTCTTGGACCCGAGGTGCAGACCTTAGTACGGCGAGACGTAGACGGGTTCTCCTTGGTGACGTCTTCCACATTTCAGTTAAGTATTAAGTGGGTTACGCTCAGTTTGGTTATCTTTGTTGCTCTGGTTTAATTCGTAGATTATCATTGGTTGCTCTTGTTTAGATAATCTTTGTTTTGGTATTAGTTCATTTTTGGTAGGCCTAAGTTCTTTGCGCATTTTGTTTGGAATTTGTCTTTGTTTGTCATGACTACCAGTAGTAATTGTTTCCTGTCCTGGTTACGTTGCAACGGGGATTTGACGCCACCATCGAGAAGCCCGTGTCTCTGTTTATTTGTGCACCGAGACAGGAGGAACTCAGGGGTCTTTGGGTGTTGTTTCCCTGACACTTCTGGACTCTTAAAAGTCCAGAACCTCAACCTGGCCCCACCCCTCTCGCCTCATCGCTCTTACCTGCACGGGCCATGACTGAGCAACTGGTGACTTTTACATTTTCAGTTTCTCTTCATTAAACGGTACAGGCTTTGGTGCTTTAGGAGCATGCAACCAAAAGACTCTTAAAGCCTTTGAAGCTGGCAATTACCACATACACGTGAGTCTCTACTGTCACTAGGGATAAGGTGAAAGGGTTTAGAAAGCCTTACCTGTCTTAAAAATAGAAGCAAAAACGTATTTCACTCAGTCTGAAAAATTCTCAACGTCCACTATTTTCCCAGGACAAAAAGCTAGAAGTTTCACTGTAATAGTGATTTCATGACTGTTGTAGCGTTTTTAGGTCTGCCGTGAAAGAGCAGCCTTTCCACCTAATGTTAACAACAATTTAACATATTCCTAGACCAGACTTTCTCTCCAACCCAGAGTGATATTTCTCCCTCACCTTCTGTTTTTGTTTGTTAGGA
Organism: Triturus cristatus; assembly: GCF_964204655.1. NCBI lineage: Eukaryota > Metazoa > Chordata > Amphibia > Caudata > Salamandridae > Triturus > Triturus cristatus. Next base: position 520,778,636 of record NC_140588.1, read on the forward strand.
TGTATCCTTATAGTTTCTATTCCAAAGCATGCATTACTATTTCACACCTAAAAAGTACACTCAATCATTACACATTCAATTTCTTATATCATAAATAGGTTATATGCACGAAGCAATCCTTTTCTCTTATAGAAACAAAGGCAAGACTGTAATGAAGGCTTTCTTGCCATCCGACCCTAAACAGATCTCTATCGGTAGAAACAAAGGCAAGACTGTAATGAAGGCTTTCTTGCCATCCGACCCTAAACAGATCTCTACCGGTCAATAGTAAATGCATGGAAGCCTTCGATAAATATTTAGTCCTGCTTTCGTTTTATTGTGAAACCAAGATCAAAAACACAGTTCACCAAGTCTAGCTTCAGTATGTCAATACATCCAAGCACAGGCAAATGGCACTTATGCAAGCCGTTGTATATGTGGATTACACTATTAAAGCCATACCCATTGCCAGGATGCTTGTTATTCTTTACTTTCCTAAGAAAAATGTCTGGACAAAACACTGCTTTACTATATTTCACTAATACATAGACAGTCAAAGATTTATCAAAATCATTTGACGAGAGAGACGGTAATTTTTGCAACAGTAAACTATTTTAGACAAGCTAAAATTCTGTTGTAATTAATTAAAGAATGTTAGCTTTTAGCTATTTGGGTACAGTATCCAAATGCTTGATGCATAGATCTAAAATACTTGACCATCTACTTTTAGAGATCTGACCTCAAACGTATCATCTTCCAGACTCTGTGAGACAGAATAGGGAAGAAGAAAAGTAGATGTCAAACTTATGCTGGGCATGCTGCAGAAACCTATCACTTAAAAATGGCACATTAGTGGAGCCACTTAGACGAGCCTTAAATGAAAGGATGTTGAATGTAAATCTCTTTTACAAATTGCCAATCACTTGAACAAATTGCCATAATGAGGTTGCTATTTAATGGGAGACTATGCTTCTGATAAAATCTGATTAAAAGTTTTCTACCACTGTAGTGGAATACGTATGCCTACGGTCCTTCACTTTAGCATGACAAAGAAGGAAGGGGGAGACATCCTCTGTGAAACAGGAACTTCAGTTACTCACTTTATTTGAACTGTGTCTCCAAAGCTGCAAAACATTTGCTTAGTGAATTTAAGGAACTATGATTTATATCCTAAAGGCCAGCTCCTTAAACATCAGTTGTGTGGAGATTTTGTTCCAAATTACAAGGGTAAATGACAGAATTTTACTGAGTAACAATGGTTTGTATCCGTGAAATAAAAACAGAAATCAGCAGGCCAAACATTTTTACATCAAGGTATTACCATTTCCTCAGCGAGTGATTAGACTAAAACCTTTGACGAAAGTGTGCACCTCACTATACCTTCAAACACATTATAAGAATAAGAACATATTCAAATTCAGCCCCGAAAGAATAATGTTAAATATAACAACAGAACCATTAATCAAAGCCATTAATTATCTGCCCGTTGTTCACGAACACATTTATAACATTTTGTGTAATGTGATTTAGTCAGGTATAAGCGGTAGTGGAGAAAACACACACTTTAGCAAGTTAAAAAGCATACATATTTGACCAAAGCACCAGATACAGAGATGTGGAAGATTTGCACCAGTCCTCTTAAAGATATCTTTCAACATTTCTAGATCCGTATACTTAACTATCTAAATGCCAAGCTACGTATTATAAGAAGGCTGACTGATGAGGTAACTATTTTACCGAGTCCAAGAAAAGAAATCATGACATATCTGAAAGTTTTCCTATTGCCTCCAGAGACATCCTGGGGTCTCTGTAAAGCAGGATAATCTCGTCCTAACCAGTTTGTACTTTTTTCATGTGTATGTGTGCTATATATCCCTTGGAAGAGCTTGAAAATACATCATTGAAAAATGAAATATGGACTACTGGAATGATTTGAAATAGCACCCCCTAAATCAGGTACTCTCTTTGGTAGACTCAGTAAAATGAACTTGTGAAGAAGAACAAGTTTTCATACATTATAACATTTACTGCCCACTGAGATAGTAAATTAATAGGTCTCCCCACATGAAAAGACCTGAACACAGATGGGAAACAGCCACAGGTCAAGCACATTCCATTTCACAAGCACAGCAAGAGGAAAAGCATACACTCAGTTTAGGGTGGGTGGTGCCCCTATTATGAAGAGGCCTAATGAAGTTCCCTCTTTGTTGGTGAACGTCATCCAGAAGTCACCAACACAGCATTGAGTCTCAGTGAGTTGTGGCTGTGCCCCATGCACAAACCACCCAGCAGTAGACTGGTTAAATGATGTTCTACAGTGGGCAGTGTGCGCCTGCAAATTGTAGCACTATCATTTTTAACTAATTTGTAAGGAATGAAGTGGCATGGGGAGGGCTAGATTTCAATAGAATTTGTTGCCATGAAAACTTAGTTCAATCTGTCCAACGGAGCAAAGTAGTATCAATTGTACTGTGATGATGCCTGCAAATGGATGACAATGCTCAGATCAACTGAGCTTTGGAAATGGACTGTATCTGCTGTTTGACAGTAGGGGTAATCACTACAGGGCATAAGATGGACACCATTGTTCTTCCCAGAGACAAATAGAACCACATTTTAAAGCTATACTTTGTAATCTTGTTTACAACAATCTGCTTTAACTGCCATTCGTAGCAAAGATGAGAGTACACTACAAACAAGCATTGGCAAAGTCCATGTATCTGGCCTGGGCACTAAATATAGAGGTTGGCCCCAATTACCCTCTAGTGATTAGGTCTAGTCCCATATAAAGAACAGACCAGTACCTAAATCGAGATCAATCTGAACTTTTTCATTGACAATAGTGCGTATATTATTTTTGGACATCACCATCACATGTACAAAAAATTCATTACAATTCATTTTAACATCCGGACACTGCTCCACTGTTACAATAAGTAACACTATATAGAATTGAAACCATCTTCAGGCACATACATAAATGTATATATATACTATTTTGTATTCATGTTTAAGTGCCTTTAACTTGCTCAAATATATGATCAATATTACAATGGTACAGAATGCATGTACAAGCCATTAAACAATTTAAACAGATCACCGGTACATAGATGTGTTAAACATCGATCACCAGACCACGTGCAAACATTGCTAGAATGAGTAATCTGGCAAAATAGAACAAGGATGAGTAAATTGACAGAATAAACTGAGATAAGAGATGCTGTGTGAAAAAATGTATCTTGTCCTAATCATGCATGTACTTCTTCAAAGTCAATGGGCATGACACCACGTGTTCTCTAGTGAGGTCACAAACCTATCCCGAGTGTATGGTCTATTATACAAATACCTGAAATTGCCCCAAGTCTTTCTTATCTTTAGAGATTGTTGTTTTGTATCATTTTAAAAGCTGGCCCACATTCCCTTGTGCAGTCCTGAAGAGGCCATTAAACAGATTGGTCAAAACACGCCAACTATATACTATGAGTTCACACTGACAGTTGAAAAAAAGAAAACATTGACATATGGGCCACTGACCTAATTATATTGAATGGTCTACATTTTACCATTAAGTGATAGCTAGAAAGAAAGTGGACTATCTCTTGACAGACCCGGCCTAAAAACATGCATTCGACGGTCCACTCATATGTTTACAAGGACAGTGTGGATGTGTTTTTTTAAGGTTTTGTGTTCTTATTCACAAAAAGTATTTATAGAATATATTGTTGAGGTATTGTAACACTGGAGGAGGTGTCTGGATGTTAAACCTAAATTTAATGAATGTATTGAACAAGTGATGGTGATGTCCAATGATAACATACGAGTTATTATCAATAAAAGAGTTCAGATTTATCCCTCTAGAGGTACTGTTCTGTTCTTTATATCTGCCCATGGCAAGCAGGTGTCATGTGTACGTTTTCAAAAGTTTTAATGGAGGCATATATTTCACTACAAATAAGAAACAGAAAATGGGGTAAAAGGATGCCAATGCCTAAACATGGTGGTCATGGGCTTGCATTAAAGATTTTATTAAAAAATATAAATAAAAAACCATTGCATAGAGCTTTAGAAGAACAGTATGGATGCTTCCTAGCGGCACTTAGAACTAGGACAGAGTCAGTGTTAAAAAAAAGTATTGAAAAACGTTTTTATTTTAAAAGACCATCACAGAATATATTTATCATATTGCAGCAAGAAAAGGAACTAGTGAATTTAAATTAATCTAACATGTAGACATAATTAAAACAAAGAAGGATGATAAAAACAATAAAACCAGATAAACAATGGAAACAAAACAGAATTGACAAAGTAAACTACTGGCCCACCAGCCCTGGCACTGATAAGTACTTATTTTAAGCGGATGTGCTGCAAAGGACAAAATATCCATCTCTCACAGTGTAAGAGACAATGGCTGATGTGGGCTGGCCCATTGCCCCAGGCTGTAACCTGTGGTGAGCAGAATCCAAATAAAAATTACAGTTGAAAAGACCAATGGATGAATAGGGCTGACCTATTGCCCCTTATGTATTCATTTGAAAGATTTAGTTTTTGCATGAGGCGAGCAAGCCAGCTTTAGCCAGACTATAAAATATGAATGAATACCCAGAGTTTTATGACTCTGCACAAGTGTAGGTTTGCTCATTTTTCGGAATTCACAAAGGTTTTCTATGTTAAGCTTGGAAACGTATGACAGTAGGCAGCATCCATGCGTATTCATGAACAACCATTGTGAATTTCCATTTTGTAGGATCAAATATAAAGGTGCAGGTTTGCTAAGTGAGACGCTGCAGATCAAGTGCAAAATAATTAACTATACATTCTTATCTTTTTTTCTCTATTGGGAAAATGTTTTTCGCATTGGAGAAATCCCCTACATCAGGAGAAAATTTCAGATCTCTTCTGTAGAGGGAAGGGGCTTGAGAGATGCTTATGAGTGTGCACAGTTTCACAGTATATTCAAGCAGCATCATCTTGAGAAATTTGGGGAACCAAGGCAAACCATATTTGGGGGGTCCCTGTATGGAACAACGTTCAATTTTATTATCCATTTCAAGCCCACATTATGCCTGTTAAAGCTGACAGCCTTTAGTCTCCCCCCAAACCTTTTGACTTCCTCCTCCATTTTTGCTATCTCGTTTTTGCTAGCCTTAGTACTCTGCACACTTTACCTCTGCTAACCAGTGCTAAAGTGCATGTGCTAACTCCTTAAAACATGTTGAAATTGTCTTATAGCCAATTGGCATGTTTAATTTACTTATGAGTCCCTAGTAAAGGGGAACTACACATGCCCAAGGCCTGTAAATTAAATGCTACTATCACTGATTGTGCCACCCATTTAAGTAGATAAAGCAAACTAGTGTTCAGTTCCTAAGTGTGGGTGGTAATATTCAGGTCTCTGATAAAGTGCTCTCACACACCCCCAGAGATGTCATGCTTCATCATTGGGCTTTGCTCCTCATTGGGCCAGCGCTGCAATGCCCTATGGGCACCCGCGAAGGGGCTCTTTAGCAGAGTTCTTTTGTTGATGAAGCCATAAGGTGCATGTGGGTGTGTGGACTAGGTAGTGCAGTGAGTGTAAGGTGGTGTTAAAATAGGTTTGGGGCTACCCTATATTCTAACCTAACTAAATACAGAAAGCCCTAACTAAATGCAATGGTCCTAAATGGCATGTTTTGCCCTGGTGTGAAAGGTCGACATGTTTCTTGCCTTGGATAGCCCCGAACAGGTCTGGTGGCAATTCATCAGGACCAAGTGTAAAAATAGAGAATTTTTCAAAGCTGACACTACCGCAATGCTGCTATTGACACAATGGAGTAGTAACCAGCTTTGCCTGTGGACACCAGGTCCGATTGACCTTGTGTTAGGTGACCTGAAAAAAAGTGATAATAAATAAAGCTTTAAAATTTTGAGGCAGAAACCCGCTGTGCTGAACTGTGTCAAAAAGGGGATCCCATTGTTGGTCAGGCTGTGATTGCATACTTTATTGCCCAGGGGAACCTTATTTCTATCCCCTCTGCTGTGCCTTATTGTTTCACTACATCCAAATTGCCGGAAATTCCTGTGTCGTTTTTTCACTATTGATGAGCAATTAAAAATTATTATCAGCATGGGTGAGCCGTCCGTAGCGCTCTTAGCGGTATGCACTACAGTTGCCCGTGCCTATGATAATGCTCAAGCTGCTCCAAATGTAAACTCATTAAGTAGTCAAACCCGTAAACGAAACGTGTGCAAAAACTTTGACCATTCATTTGTGGAGATGCCAGGCAGCAATACATAATACAAGACTGACAAACATGTAGGGTGGGTGGAGGCCACTTCTTTGTTGCAATATATGTATGAACTTGTACCAGTGCAATAAACCATGCCTTTGCATCCTGAGTATACAGTTTTAAAACTGCTGTTTCAACCTGGCAAAGCAAAACTTTCTGCCAGGCCCAAACCTTCCTTTTTAATACATATAAGTCACCCCTAGACCCTGGACAGGCCAGATGGCAGGGTGCCGTATATTTTAAAAAGTTGGAAATGTCCTCTGAAATTTTACATATCCTGGTGGTGAAAAATTTTTACATTTGTTTTTCACTACTGCAAGGCCTACCTCTCCCACCGATGAGCATTGGAGTTACCTTATTACATTTAATAAGCTGTCATTTCAAATTGGAGCAGGTAACCAGTTCATGTTTGGTATCTTGGGAATTGCAATGAAAAATCCTAACTTACGGGGAAGTCGGATTTTAAGTTTACATTTTTTGAAATATCACTTTTAGGAAGTTGGCATTTTCTTGCCGTAGCAAAGCAGGCGATGTGGCAATTTCACAGCCGGGAAGTAGGCAATGGGTTGATTCTTCAACGGCAAAGCAGGGCTCCGACGGAGTTGTAGCAGTTGCCAGGGACATTGGTCACATGTTACTCAGGACTCAGGCTGCAGTAGTTTTTCAGCCACAAAGCAGGCAATGCATCGATTCTTTAACTGCACAGAGTTGCTGCATCGAGAAAACGGATGGTGTGAGTCGATGCGTGGATTTTCTCTTCAGATCACCAGATTCTACTTCCAAGGGCCCAGGAACTGCATTTGGCACCACTTGGCAAGTCAGGGCTCTCAGCAGAAGAGCCCAATCACTAGTTGGTGATGTCTTTGATGGCCTTGAGACATCTTTACAAGAGGCAAGCATGCACAAGCCCTTGGAGAACCTTGGAAACAGGATACAGAAAGCAAAGTCCAGTACTTTCTCTCCCAAGACAGAAGCAGCAAGCATCAGTCCAGCTCATCAAAGCAACTGGCATAGTCGCGGTCCCTCCTACAGCATCCAGCTCTTCTTCTTGGCAGAATGTTCTTTAGTCCAGGAGTGCTCTGATTTTGGGGTGTCAGAGGTCGAATACTTATACCCCTTTCTGTCTTTGAAGTAGGCATACTTCAAAGAAAATTATTTGTAGTGCACAAGACCCTTCAGACACACTACAGGGGGTGGAGACAACTTTGTGTGATGAAAGGCACAGCCCTATGCAGGTGTCATTGACAACTTCTCCCACCACTGTAGTTCAGGATGGTCCATCGGCCTGGTGATGGCCCATCAGGAAATGCAAGGCAAATCAGCTTCCTTTGTATGACTGTCTAGAGTGTAGGCACAAGAGCCCAACTGTCATCCTAACTCAGACATGGATTCTACAGACAGGAAGAGGCACAGAGTAGTTAAGCAAGAAAATAAAACACACCAGTACATGTCCTACCTTTAAAATACATTGCACCCTAACCATAAGGCTGCCTACCTTAGGGCTGACTTACATGTAATAAAAGGGAAGTGTTGGGCCTGGCAAGTGGGTCAACTTGACAGGTTGAAATGGCCATTCAAACCTGCACAAACAGACACTGCAGTAGCAGCAAGGCTACTCATGTGGGTGGCACAATCAGTGCTGCAGGCTCAACAGTAGCACTTGATTCACAGGCCCTGAGCACCACACATGCTCTTTACTAGGGACTTATTAATGAATCAAGTGTACTACTCATGGATAGGCCAATCACCAATACATTTTAGAAAGAGAGTATCTGCACTTGGGCACTGGTTAGCAGTGGTAAAGTGCCCAGAGTCCTAAAGCCAACAGAAACAGACCAGATAAATAACAGGAATAAGGCAAAAAGTTTGGGGGATACCCCTGATAAAAGGGCCAGGTCGAACACCCGGCTTGACGTAATTCTTTAAGATGATACAGGTTTTGAAAGACGTAATGATAGGAAAAGAGAGACAGAGAGAGAGAGAGAGAGTGAGAGACAGAGAGAGAGGTTTGGATAGATAGAATAGACAGAGGTCAAGCGGAGAGAACGTTAATTTTCCCAATGTGTCCATTGAAAGGTGGGCGCACTGGGCAATTGCCCACTTTCCCCATCCCTTGAAGCATTTTTGTTTTCGAGCCCTCCTACACCGCTCTCTGTTCCTGTGAGTAAATGCAATTTACTCCAACAAAAATCTTCATGGGGGATATCACTTTCTGTAAGTAGTGAACCATTAAATGACCTATTTAATTGTTTCAGTCTCTCAGAGGGTTACTTAAGATGTTTAGCTCTGGAATTCGGATTACTCAAATTGACACATTGAGGAGGAAGTTAGAATTATGCATTTCTATTTTAAAGGAAAAGCAATCAAAACCACAAACCTCTGTCTCAACCACTCGGATTGATATTAAGACAGATTGTAGAAATGCTTAACCACTTCTGAAGTTGTATTTTCAGAGTAGTGACTTTACAGAAATGCATGCAATAATACCAGGGACAATAAAATTGCCTACTGATGTCACGACCAATAACACTTGGAATCCTACAGAGTACTACCGCCGAAAACTATGCAATAATCCCACTCCACACTACTTGTAACGAGGGCCTCAAAGAGGAAAAGTAATACCCACTGCAAATATATTACTGCACCCTTTTAGCGGTACTCAGACTCAGGTACAATATTTCCCAGAGCGTTTTTTACCCCTGCCCTGCTATGAGGCCGTAATAAGGAAATCTGGCAGAAGCCACACACTCTTGGCCCAGTTCTATGAACACTGGTCACCCAATGCCTACAAATAGATTCATTAGAAATGTTTTATGTGTGGCATAGACTTGCTGCACATTCGTCTACTGAATATTTTTGGGGGGAAGCACTGTCCTTAACAACTGGGCTCAGAGGGAAAGAGAAGCGAAACAACGTCCACGATTTAGAATATGTAGTGTGTAGTTATAAAGTTGACACCCTCCTGGGAAACAGCACCGCCAGAGCCAATAGCGTGCCTATCGAGGTTGCTGCTTTGTTCCCTGCTCGGTTTCTCATTAGCTTTCATACTACATAAAGTGTAATGTGTAGAAACCTCTTTGCTGTCCCCTGGGAGCATGCATACGGGGGCTACGTTTAATGGCAGCACACATCAGATGAACCGCCCCATTACTGCAAGCTCCAGGGCCTCTTTACTGCAATTATATCATCCTGTTCCCTGCTATCTCTGCTACAAAGAAGGTTTTTTTCACTTCAAGTCAGGGCAACATGAGAGGCATTGCTAAACGACCAAAGGAATGAACCGTGCACAGAATTCAAATGCAAGCCTCCGAGAAGAAAAGAGGGCTCGGGGTCCAGCACCAGAGGCTGTCTGTCATCTTGCTTGTTACAGTTCCCTGAAATGATGTCACCGTCCCGACATCCTGACAGAAGCCCTGCCTTAAACAAGCCACGGAGAAATGTATTCCGTAAGAGCTCGCATTTTGGCAATGATAAAAAGCCTCACACATGAAACAGCGGTGACACGTTTGCGGCATGCGTGGACGACTGGAACGCGGCCCTTCACGAAAAGCCTTCCACATCAAGCGAACACCGCGCGCAAATTGGTTGGACTTGCTGCAGCTCAAAGAGTTACCATGGAGAATAAATTGTTTCCTCTTCCTGAGACACGGGTCAAGGTCAAGGTTGCTTCCAGCTCCTGTTTTGGAAATACGTCTTCTCTGTACTGGTCACATCACGGCTTCGGCGTGTGTTCAAAGGAAAAGACACGCTCCTCCGCGCAGGATGCGGAGGTCACGCAGGTCACGCACGCAGCGTTCTTCTGTGCCATCAGTGGTTTATTGAAGCTTGCAAACTGCATGTGGCAGGTCTTACCTTTAGGCATCCACCAAACCTGCAGGAGTTAGAGTCGTCGTCTATTATAATGCAAACCTGTTATTAACCATAAGCACACTCAAAAGAGCAAGGACCCTTCCGACACAAAACGCATTGTGCATCTTCAGTGCAGAACAGCATCCACGTCTATTCAGGCGATTCGACTGGACGTTTACGACGCTCCTCTTCTTCCATCCCTTAGAGAATTGGCGATCAAAAGAGACAGGTAGACTAGTCTACAGATACACATCTCCCCAGGTTCTAACTCAAGCATTTCAGTGAAAAAATATACCACTTTTAATTCTGGCCCAGTACAATTTGAAATCCTATCGATATTGCTGATCTATAGAGCTGGGAGTATGAACCACAATATACTGGAGGGAGGGTGAATGGCAGCACTTACCATCCCCATCCCTTTCAGATCACAGACAGGTCTGTCTGCCAGTCTCTCTCCTGACACTTGACAGGAAAGAGGGTGGGAGATGGAGAAACAGGGACCCCTAGCCAACGGGGTAAAGGGTGGTAGTCCACCTACCACTCACTCTGCCTTTAGAAATTAGGGCCACGCTCCACAAAAAGTTTACAGTATACATTCTTGCCTTTCAAAAACATACATGTAATCACACATTCACAGGTACCAGCTGGTAGCAAACATCTTGCTAGAAGAGAAAGGATAAAGTATTCTGATCAAGGGCCAAGGTTGAAGATAGCAGTGGCTATTCAATTATTAAGATATTGTAACCAGTGAATATGCTGGTGACCGTTCAATCGTTGATGGTTCTGGCTGCAGCATAAGTACCAATGATAACAATTCGAACCTATCAGGGTATTTCTTGGAGTATATGGGCAAGTATGCAAAAGCAAAACCATACTATAAAAGAGCGTGTAGACAAAAGTAAAAACACATTAACTGCACTATATATCCTCATGCCTAACACTCCTTCTGCACCTGCACAGAGGTAATGACACACAGGTATATCTGAATAGCTCAGGTTTATGTGATTAACTGTACACGTTATAAGGCTTGGTGGCAGTAGTGTGATGTTATGGGTGAGCCAACATATCTTGACATCAAATGTGAGCAGATTTCTGGTTTTGAAGGCTTTCCTTACCACTTAATGAAACATGTTAAAACTCTACTACTATCTACCTTCATTGGAATGTGAACTTCAAAAATGAATACCGCGTACACCCTGAAGGTTTGGTTGACTTGCATAAGGACTCCAACATGGAACTTGTCGTGATATCTTCGTTTGCACCTAAAATTACTAAAACATATCCTACAGGGGGCAAACATTTTAGAGTTCTTGACACCTGTAATTTAGTTTATCAAAATATCTGTTTTGTTAATGTTTTCAATTGTATTTATTTTTACAGCAACATGGTATTTCAACAAAAAAATGTCTTGCAGAGTAACCATGTTGTGGTACATATTACATTATCAGTTATAGAGGGATACACAGGGATTAGAAGACTGATTGATGTTGAATACAAAAATTACTACACCAACCTTTTTTTAATTTACATTCAGGGATGGACAATATTAGAGATGCGATTTCTGGCTCACAGAATATGCACCCTGTACAAGCAAGAAGCACCACTCTAGTCATGATAAACTAGATATACACTAAAAGATAACCTGTGCTCATCGTAAGGTAGCTTGGCATGGAGCAGTCAGTTTTATCTAAAGGGCAATGTGTAAAGTATTTGCAGAACACACTGACCCTGTAACACAATGTAAACACCACAAAACTACTACAGACAGGGTTAGACAAATAGATCAATGTTATGAGTAAAACAAGACCAAAACGATAACAATTGAATATGCAGACCCAGAATTATGAACTTTTAAAGATTAAATCAAATTATAGTACTGAGTGTCAACCAGCGCCAACTGGGGACATCTGGTCGCACTAGACAGGACTAAATCCAAGATTCAGGCCAAATGCGATGGAGGGCAGGTCGATTACAGGACTCACGCAGGTCCTGTTGAAAAAGTACCTTAAACGGAGGAAGCGTCAATGTCGAAGACAAGATGCGAGGAGCAGAGGAGGCAATTCATCGTCGTCGATCCCGTGGATAGAGGCGATGTGTCGGTTTCAATCCACGCAGTTGATGAAGGCTTCGTTGATGAACTCCTTTACGATGCAGCCAATGTGTCATCGTAGAGCCATACAGCCCATTGAAGCAATGTCATCGAGCACCAGCAGCGTCGAAGAGGATGCATCAGTTCAGATCAATGAAAAGTCGTTGATGTGTCAGTTTTGATGGATCAGCATAGCAGGAATCACCTTTCAAAAGCCCAGGACTGGATTGGCACCCCTTGGCAGGGAGGACTCACAGATGGCAGAGTTGCTGTTGCAGGGTTGAAGGAAGTCTTTGATGGCCCTGAGACTTCAGAACAGGGGGCAAGACAGCAAGTACTTGGAGTCACTTGGGGTTCAAGTGAGATGGGTACAGTCATTGTCCTCAGTAGGGCAGAGGTCAGCAGACAGCAGGGTAGCACAGCAAAGCAGAAAAGTAGTTCTACCAGAGCAGCAGTCAAGAAGAGTGGCAATCCTTGCAGCACAGCAGTCTTTACTCCTGGCAGAGTTCTTCACAAGCCCAGTAGTGCACTGTTTTGGTGCGGTCAGAGACCAGTATTTTTGTGCCTTTGAAGTGGGGGTGACTTTCTTTCCAGCCTTGGCTCCAGACTATTAGCAGGGGTAATCTGCCCTTTGTGTGGGAAAGAGGACATGGCCTATTCAGTTGTGTCAGCTCCCCCCTTTCTCCCTGCTTCGGAAGAACCATCAGAATGCAGATGAGTATGCAGACACACCTAACCTTCCTCTATTTGTGGCTGACTAGAGGGAATGAACAAAGTGTAGCTGTCACCCACCCCAGACCTGTATGGGAGACAGGCTGCAGGCACACAGAGCAGTAAGAGCAGAGAGATTCTCACTTTCTAAAAGTAAAAGACACACAGATGATGGACAAAATGCAGAATAAATCAAACATTCACCCCTAGTCAAGAGATCTGGGTTAAATCCATCGTTCTCTTGCTCACCGTGATTTTGGGTGTTTGTCACTACCAGGACATGCGAAACCTATATGTCCATGTTCTGCCTTTTACTTACACAGCACCCAGCCCTATGGACTATCTAGGGCCTACCTTAGGGGTTACTTATGTGTAATAAAAGTGGAGTTTAAGGCTTGGCAACTAGTTTTAAGTGCAAGTCGAAGTGGCAGTAAACTGCACACACAGACCCTGTAATGGCAGGCCTGAGACAGGTTTGAAAGGCTACATGGGTAGGTGGCACAATCAGCGCTGAATACGCACTAGTAGCATTTAGGTTATAGGCCCTGTGTATGTGGTATATCACTTCACAAGGGACTTACAAGTAAACTAAATATGCCAATTGTGTATACACTAATGTTACTAGGTTTATGGGAGGAGCACATGCACATTACCACTGGCCAGCGGTGGTAAAGTGATTTAGTAAGACTGCCAAACTCGCGGTGGCGGTGGCTCATCCGCTGTATTACTATTATATGTAGTCGTAGCGGCGGAGGACAACCGGCTGCGCCAGGAAACCGCCATTCCCTGGTGGTGGCCGAGTTGCGGCACAATACAATATGCTGAGCAGGAATGTCTGTACTCCTCCAAGGATTCAGCACAACATGAACGTCACCGTCCATGCTGTGCTGGTACTTTTTTGCTGATCCCATTGCGGTGCTTGTTTCCCAGGAACCGCTATTTGTACAACTGCTATTTGTAAAGCGCTAATTAATCACCCCTAAGGGTCTTAAGGCACTGGGGGCCATCGGGAAGATTAAGCGAGCTATTGCCTAGAGTCACATGGTGCTGGGCTGAGTTGCCGCCGGTGATCGAACCGTGAGCCCCATGGTCCGGACTAGCAGCCTTGGCTGCTGCGCCGCACCTCTCTCCTATGCCTATGACGGTCCTTTGCCATGGGAAAGGAAAAGGACTGTCTGCCTTACACAAGTTCAATTTGTGATAAAGCGGGCAGTCCTTGCGCGGGTTTGGTGGTGCTGTGTTGGTGGAGAGCTGGCACAGCACCGCCAAACTCGTAATTGGCCCCAACATTTTTCAGTGCTTGAAGATTGAGAAAGGTATTTTGCTTAAAGATTAAAAAGGCCAAAACTTGTTGATATTTTTGCTATTCTGCAAAGGTTAGTGTTGCTGAATATATTCATGTTGTTAGTGAACAGAAATCAAATGACAGTAATTCAAGCATTTTTTAACAATAATTGATACCCAATTCTTAAACCTAACCTAAATAAACTAAAAGCTATATTTATTCTATTCTTCTAATGAGAGAACTGCAACTGTCTTTTGGAACCTGTTTAGTGTTGAAGCTCGGTGGCCAATATGCAGTGAAATAAGGGGAACTTGAGGGAGGTTCCTAAGATGCATGAACTTAAAATGAGCTTTAAAAAACACAGGAAGATAAATCCAATGGGTCTGAATATATTGATTGTAGTGGGCCCTTACAGTACATCAAATGTCAAGTCACAAAATGTGCATTCCATAAATGATAGGAAAATATTTGTAAGGCAATTCAGTGTTAAGATAGAAATCGGGGGGGAGGCGTGGCTAGCGCCCGAGGTAGACGGCAGCGTGTCCCTGACTCTCCCGGGACGGTGAAGAAGGGAACGGGCACACACAGCATATGGAATCCCCAGACTAATGGGTGTGGAACCGGAGGCATTACATCATTGAGGGAGCTGATTTTCATCCTTGTGAAGACCCGCAACAGTTTCTTTTCACCAGAAGAGTGGCAACGCGGCTTTGTGACGGAGCGGCCGCCATTTTATATCACGCCTGACGTGATTCGGCACGCAACAATAATCTGCCAGTAAATGAAGCAACTTGCTGGCAAGCAATAAAAACCTGCTGGTAAATGAAGCTAATTTCTGTAGTCACCTTCTTACTGCCTAGATGAATGCAGTATGGGCACTAACCATTCAATAGTTACCCTTTCCCTGTGAATGACTGTGCTTAGTGACTGCATTTTCCCCCATTCATCACCATTTCATTCCTCATGAGGATCAGTCTGTTCTAGAAGTTCCATGGCCGCCTTTCTCTCTTTTTGTTCTCGTCTTCTTTTCTTCTAAAAAAATAAAGGCATATCTTTCAAGCTCACACCAGCTCTTCTCCTCTTATTACATGTGGAATATATTCCTTCTTCATGTTTTATTTATTTTTATGAATGTCATGCAAAAGTTATAAGGAGGACATATAAGTGCTTGTATCTACAAATACCTTTCTAATAGGAGGTCATTCTTTGTCTCTCTCCAATATTTCATAAAGGTTCTGCCATTCTGTGTCTCTACCTCAAATGCACACTCATCTCCAGAATACTGAGGTGCTGTCTCAACATTGGTGAAAGGTGGGGTAACAACAGAAATTTGCATCTACTGTAATAGTTATAACTGCTACAATCGTGCTTAGGTGCATGGGCAAACTACTTAAAGTATAGTCACGCTCAGCACTCTCACCACGTAAACTGTCTACCCATCGCAATCCTTGCTCTCGCTATCTTTCGATGGAAGACTCAACAAATATATCGCCTAAGGGTGCCCGTCTGCTGCTACTTTATCCTCGGGTACTAATAACGCACCGAGCAAACGTCTGAAGAAAGATCCTCCCTCTCCTCCTAAGCAGCCCTCTTCAGTCTCGCTAGACATACAGCTGGAGGAAATTAGAGCTCTACTTCCTTTTGTTGAGTAAACTAACTCTAAGCTGCAAACTCTAACATACAGTCGGTCAAGTCTAGAGGATAGAGTTACTACAATGGAGCAAAATATTGAGTGTCTGAGTTCCTCTAACACCAAAATGGAGACGCTTCATTCTCAAGTAGCGGTGCTACAAAAACAGGTCAAAAATCTCGAAAACAGAAATAGAAGAAACAATCTCCGCATATATGGATTACCGGAAGGTTCAGAGGGCTCGGACCCAATCACTTTCTTCAAATCCTTCATTCCAAAAATTCGTCAATTGCCAGAGGGTAGTCATCTTAACATCCAAAGGGTTCACAGGCTAGGCCCTCCACATTCAATGTCTTCATCTGCTGTGAAGAAACTGAGAGAAATAACCTTGTATTTCTTAGAATACACTGACCTAATCAAGATCTTATCAGCTGCCAGAGCGATTAATCGTCTCACATGGTCAGGTAATCCTTTGTTTTTCTCTCAAGATTACTCAAAACCCACTGCAGACAGGCGCAGAAAGTTCCTGGCAGTGAGGCCGCATCTTCGTTCGATTGGAGCACGCTATGGCCTTTTTCATCCATGCCTGTTCAAGCTGACCATCAACAATAAGACTACCACATACGAGGATCCTGTCAAACTTAGAAGTTTTTTTATTTCTTACCATGCAACTCCTATGGACTTCTTCCTTCAAAGTTTCCTTAATCCTATCATGCTGATTTTATGGATAATTCTTCATCACACATGAGATAGACGTTTTGGACTATGAAATGCATTCACCTCTGTTACATGATGATTTAGTTCATTAACAATTTTACTTGTTTGCAGATATTGCCTGTTAGAATTAATCTCCTTTTTTCTTCCTTACAGGTTACGTCCCCATGTTTCACTTCCCCTATATTTCATTACACTTTGGTTCTGCCTTTCTTCCCGCCTTCCCGCATGGGGTCTGGACTCGTCATTGTTCTGTGTGGCCTCACCTCCCCCCACCCTTCATAGGTCCTGGATTACTTGTAAATCTTTAGATTTGTTCCTCTCTCTTTACTTTTGTATTGCTCCCAATTCTCTCCCATCTCTTCTCCTTTCCTATAGTTTTGTCTTGCTATTTTCTCACTCAAATACTCCTTCTTCTTTCTCGATGTTTTTTCATATCTCAAATGTTGTTCATTCACTTAGATCTTTCTTCCTTTTTCTTTTCCCTTTCACTTCACTTGATCCAATCTACATTTAGTCGGTTTGTTGCTTGGTACGTTCTATGTTGTACAATGAATTGCTTTGATTGGTGTTTATTTTTTTTCTACATTCTCGTCCTATGTCTTTAAAACTTGTTTCCTGGAATGTCAGGGGTTTACATTCGCCCATTAAAAGGCAGAGAGTTTTGACACATTTATCCAAGTTGGGGACAGATATAACCTGTTTACAGGAATCTCATTTGACGGCTGAAGAGCCTCTAAAATTAAAGGGAGGTTGGGTGGGGGGGAGGTCTTTTTCTCTCCAGGCAATGGTCAACGAAACGGAGTTCTCATTCTCTGCCGATAGTCACTTCCTGTTAAAATGTTATCGCAATGTGCTCATAAAGATGGTAGATGGCTGTTTGTTAAATTGATGGTGGGTAATGCTCTGATCTCTTTACTTAATATTCATGCACCCACCACTGGTGATTCCTCCTTTTGGACATCCTTGGCCCAACAAATTACACATTGTTTTGATGATAACTTTATTCTTACAGGTGATTGTAATCAAATTTTTGACCCATTTTTAGATCGTAATTCAGCAATCTCCTTTGTCCCCCATAAAACCCATAACATTTTCACACAAACTACTAAGCAGTAAAAGATTATAGATGCTTGGAGACTCTGTAATCCCAAATTAAGAGAATATACTTATTATTCTCCGGCACACCACACCCAATCACGACTAGATTATGTTTTTTATATCACATAACATATCTCAATCATTGTTGGCAGCAGATATTGGATCTATTCTAATATCTGATCACGCTCCTATTACTATTCAATTTGACATTTTGCAGAAACCAAATTCAACTCGAAAGTGGCATTTTTAATAACGCTCTGCTTTTGGACTCAACATTTACGTACTCCTTTGTTTCTTTTTTCCATTAATATTTTCTCTTGAATCAATCTGATACTTTGCCTTTTAATGTGGTTTGGGATGCTTTTAAAGCATCAGCTACGGATTTTGTTATCAGATATGTTTCTAAAAAAGGTAAAAAGTCACAGGAACTCACCAAAATCCTTTTGGCCAAGATAAAGAGATTGGAGCATTCTTATTATTCTTCCAAGTCAAAAGCTTGTTTATCAGAACTTATAGATGCTAAATATCAGTTTAATAAGGAAACAACTAATAATGCTTCTATTTATTTACTAAAGTCTAGCGCAAAATTATATGGTGGCCAAAATAAAGCTGAGAAAGTGTTAGCTAACTCTTTGAAGATTAAGCAGAACAAACTCAATATAGAGTCTATTTTGGATTAACACAATACACTGAAATTTATGGATGATGATATTTTAAATGAATTTCTCCAATTTTATAAAACATTGTATACGTCAGAAATTCCTTCCTCTGATCACTCTATTTCTCAAATTCTAACCAACATTCAATACTCTTCCGTTACACGAACAGATCTCTCACTCTTAAAATCTGACTTATCACAACAGTAGCTTCTCACTGCCTTACAAACACTCAAGAAAGATAAAGCTCCTGGTTCAGACGGTTTTACTGTTTAGTTTCTCACCCATTTTGTACATTTATTACTCCCCAAATTACATACTCTCATAAATACTTTTTTACGATCAGGTGAATCATTTGGCTCCTTTTCGGATGTCCTAATTTGTCTTATTTCTAAGGATGGCAAAGATCCAAAATATTGTAAAAACTACCGAGCCATCTCTCTGGTTAATACTGACTATAAAATGTTTTCAAAAACCCTAGCTCTACCTTTGGAATCCCACGTGCCTGACTTATTAGGAAAGGAACAATCTGGTTTTGTTAAAGAACGCCTTATCACAGACAACACTTGTTTATTTTTTGACATCCTATCCAAAGCTGCACATGTCCCACACCCCTTAACAGCAATAGCTCTTGATGCAGAAAAAAGCATTTGATAGAGTGGAATGGCCCTATCTTTTTCACACACTTAAATGGTTTGGTTTTGGCTCAAAAATTATTTCTTTAATATCTATTTTGAACTCTAATCCGCGAGCGGCAGTGTGTGCAAATGTTGGTGTGTCTTCTTATTTCCAGTTAGGTAGGGGTGTCCAACAAGGCTGCCCACTTTCTCTGTTTCTTTTCAATCTAGCTTTAGAACCTTTTTTTGTTAAAAAAATTGTCAAAATGATAACATACATGGTTTTGATTTCAAGGAGACTCAAATCAAGATGGCAGCTTATGCTGATGATGTTCTGTTATTCCTCTCGCAACCTCAATCCTCTTTCCCCGCTTTCTTGGAAGAGGTTGACTCTTTTGCATCCATCTCTGGTTATAAATTGAACAAAGACAAATGTGAAATTTTACAGCTAACAAAATATACCTTCAAAACTGACTTCATCGCCTCAGGTTTCGCATGGAGTCCCCACCATATTAAGTATTTAGGCTTACAATTCACTCCCTCTATTTCAGGAACAATATCACAATGTATGGAAAATTGTACACAGAGATTGTCCTCTCTAACCACAAAGTGGCACCCTCTGTACCAATCTTGGTGGGGTCGTCTGGACACTATAAAGATGATGCTATCCCCTATAAGTCTTTATACAACTTCCAATATTCCACTCTCTATTCCCTTAAAATGTTTTAGGAAATGTAATTCTATCTTATCCTCTCTTCTGTGGAATAATAAAAAATCACTTATGTCCATATCAAAATTGATTCGTCCAAAATTGGAGGGTGGGGAAATTTCCCTGACATTCCTACTTATCATAAATCTTTTTTACTTCGCCAAGCATCAAGATGGCTCTCCAAGTCTCCTTTGGATTATCCTCTTTGGGCTAGACTTGAACAATCTTTCATCTCCCCCTTCTCATTTCAAGAATACTTATCCTTCACACGTAAGCCGCAATCTTTATTCACTCGTATAATTAAACATACTTACAAAATCATACCATCTGTCTCTTCTTCAGATCCCATGGATTGGAACTCTTTCCTCAATTCCACCATATGGCATACAACTCGCATATTAATACGAAATAAACCTCCATATTGGGAATCCTGGCGGTAACGAGGTCTAATTTGGGTACATCAATGATATGTCCCAAATGAGATTATGTCTTTCTTCCATGCTAGTAGTTCTTTTGACATGACTACATCTTTCCGCTCAAAGTATTCTCTCCTAACAGAAGCTATTCAGAATGCTCGTACCCATTACACAAACTCACATTCTTCCACTGACCATGTGGTTCCTCCTGTTAATAAACTACGTGCTCTTTTAATTAATAACTCTAGAGCCTCTGTCATATATAACTATTAACACAGTTTACCCACCCCAAGAGAAAAGACTAAAGTAGAGCTCTCTTGGGAAAAAGATTTAGGAGTCTGTTGGTCCATAGAATCATGGAATAAGATTTGGCTCAAAATCAGGAAGTCCTTTAGAGCAGCGAACACCTTACAAACACTCTTTTTTATATATAATAGACTCCTACTCTCCCCACTTACTTTAAATGCAAGACATGCTGACCTCTCAGACGTTTGTTGGACTTGCTCTTCACCACATGCTGGTCAATATCACCTACTTTTTACATGTGCACCTGTTCATAGTTTTTGGAAAAAAGTATGGTATCAAATTAACTTGATCTTTGACTCCGGTTGCCCTTTCTCTGCTTCTCATGTCTTCTTAGGAAGTTTATCCCCTATTTGGGCCGACTGTGAATCTAATGTAAAGATAATAGACTTGTTGCTAGCAGTTGCATTCCAGCAAATAACCAAGAATTTGAAAGACTGCACCAAATTGTCTTATCAAGCATGGTGGTACGCTGTCTGTTACAACCATAGACTGGACACAACATTTGTATATCCGATACATATGGCATCGAAACGTTCAGATTTATGGCTAACTGTTACATCGTTTATTGATGCTAGTGCCCGATGTTCTCTGTCTTTGAATCCCTTACAACAAGAAGTGTCTAAACCTCCATGACTTCCCTCATATCAATATTATATTGTTAAGTCATATCTAATTTTATATCACAATATCGACATAAAATGTAACTATCCTTTGTTCACTGACTACTTGTATATCACTGTTATTCTCCTTTGTATGCTATGCTAAACTGACTTACACATTTATTTTCTCTATTCCTCTCAATTTTAGTTGCTTTATCATATGTAATTTTTCATTGTTATAATATCTTTTGTATTATTATTTTGTTCTTTCTCAATAAACTTACCTTTTGAACTTTAAAAAAAAAAGATAGAAATCGAGCGTAAGTCAGAGTCCCTGAACTCCAAACATTTATTTATTTACTGTATTCTGCTGCTTTTTTTCTGTAGTGTGGATTCTGAATGCATTGGGCCCTAATCAGAGTGTTCTTATTGTTGAGGGAGATATTTGTTCAAATCAGTTTTGAAGGAGGACTGTCATGCGCACCATGCCACATAGCACCCTTAGTATGTGTGTGCACGTGTGTGGTTTGGTTTGTTTTGTCTTAGACAACTGTTCAAGTGAAATTGCTCCACAAAAAATGTTCTTAAACAGTACCAATTCTCTGGGACTCTTAGGTCTAAGAAGCAAGTTAAGCATAAGCATAATTTCCGGGTTGTTAGTGCTATCAAATTTTACAACTGTTTTCTCTTTAATTTTGATAACTCTGGCAGTCTTTTTGTATATTTTACCTAAGAGGAAGCAGACACAGCACACCTCAGAGAGTAATCGGATCTTTGAGAGAAAGAGAGAAGTAGATCTAGTAAGAGAGAGAGAAATGCTTACTTTTTCAACTAGAATTGTTTAACCTTCTTTTTGATGTCCTTAATCAGCAAGTAAAAGCTTGCTAAGGCAAACAGGGTAGTGGTGTTACTGGGTGGGGTACCTGCTGGGGCCAGCTCTCCATCTGTAAATGCCATGCCCTCTCATCCTTGTGACCCACCACCTGCGACAGCTGTAGCCAGCAAAAACAAACACTGCCCTCTCAGCCTGGGAACAAAAATGTTGTTCATGTTTACATTTCACATTTTACTTACTGTTGCATTCCCTAAAAGTATTTGCTTTCTCTTGAATGTTGTGTTTCTGCAGAGTTTTCATACAATGTTCCTCGTGTGTAGGCTGTATTGTGAAAACTGTTGCTACTCTGTAACTGTGTGAGTTCAGGATATGGATGGGCCATGATTGACAGCTTTGGCGTTCAGGCCAAATACAGTGGGAATTTATCAGTGCCTGACAGTAGGTCATTAAGAGGTTTGGAATTGATGTTCATCAAATTCTTGGCCTCTCAGCACAGCACACAGTGTAATGTCAGGTGTGAAGCTTGTAATTGTGATTATATGCAACAGTGTGTGAAGAAAGTACACTGTTGACCAAATATTGAGAGGGCAAAAGTTTAAGAAAATGTATTGCATGCAGGCGAATGCGTGCAATGTGTGTGTGTGTGGGAGTGGGTTGGTGAAGAGATGGATATGCAAGAGAGTATGTACAGGAGAGAGTGAAAAGAGAGTGCTAAAGATGAAAGAGATGAGGTGTGAAATATGCAGATTAAGTGTTTCAGACGGATATGAGGAGAAAAAGAGCACAAATGTCTAACAAAGTGACTGCAAAAGAGAGTTGCATGAGGAGAACTGCAGTGATTGAGACACTCCAAAGACTTTACCCATTTCATAGACCATAAACATGTTTAATTCACAGTCTGCTCAAAAAAAGATTTACATTACTTTATGTTTATGTATGTATATACATTTATAGATATACACATAGATGCATACTATTCATGATCACCCATTGTAGGTGCCCACCCCAGTTTCATCTATGGCCCTTTTGTGCACCTACCAAAAAATCACATCTAGAGATGCCACTGACTAAGGATTGGATATGAGTTTAGGAATACGTTCGTTTACACATCTGGTAACTCCTAATGCCCCTCACCCACCTTCCATTTTGTGCTTAGAGGGCAGACGAAGTTAAAAGGGTGAAATCCTTTCCTTCTTCTCCTACGCATTGATATATGCATGACTTAAAAAGCTATTTGGGGCTGCTCATATTTTTTCAATGATATGTTACAGAACCATCACAGCAAATGTCTGCTCAAAGTATTCCCTCTAGTGCCTGAAATGTGCTTTTAACAACGCCAGTGCATCACCAATAAAACAGCAAATGTCATCATAGCCAAAAAGAATGTAACATTTCATTACTCAGAAATGGAATTTGCACACTTTGCTTGCACAACCAATCATAAAGACAGCAGTCTGACACATCAGTATTTTGCCATGATTGACATAAGCACTATTAAGCACTATAAAGTCAAACATAAATAGGGACACCAAAGAGGATATGCATGGACAAAGCCAATCAGTTTCACCTGCGACACGTATTTGCTTTGGTAATGCACTTTCGCTAGATGACTGTCATGTACACACATGCATACACCGATTATACTAGAATCATTTTGTTCCAACAACAAAAAAATTCAAAGATGAACACTGTATGTGCACCCATATGTGGCGGGCATCATAAAACGATTTTTCTTTAAGCAAGAGGAAAATCATTCCAAGATGGCTGTCGCTCATATGTGTGCATGCATGGTGGGTAGCCTGGAATGTATGAACCTTGGTTTTAAGAAAAAACATTCCCAGATTGCCACAGTGAATGCATGAATATGGACAGCCTTCTTGGAATGGATTAAAATCCATTTAAAGATGGCAGTTTGCTGATACAGTGGGAGTGACAACGTGTGCAGGACTGAGAGGAGGGAAGATGAGGGGACAGGCACACAGAGGTAGACACAGTATTCCTGGAAAAGCTGTTATGCATGGTAATGACAAAAGAATTAGGAAGAAACAACTCATCCAATCACAACACTGCCAGATAAAAATTCTGTTATGCGAACAAACACCAGAGAAGGTAGGAAAATCATCAAATCAGGAGCAGGGAAATGAGATGGACAGGAAACCCATGGAAGGGGTGGGCACAAAGCCCACTGGGTGCATATATTGGATACAATGAGCTTCTTAAACAACCAACAGCTGCAACGGTCTTTGGCAAGACCTAAAAACAGAAGATGTTGCTGAGAAAAATGGTGGCTAGGAATGGACATTCGACCTCCTTCACAAAATAAATGAGGAAAAAAGGAAAAATAGATCCTAAGGTCTCTTCTCAAATAATTAAACTGTCCCAAAACTAGACAAATGTAATTTGTTACTTTTACTGAGTATTAAACATTGACATTGTTACATGCATCTTGCCTAGACAACCCTTCTAAGCTGAAATGAATGTTTCTCATCAGGGTTCCGTAAACTTGTTCCTCCCTTGTGCTCACATAAGTGCCTGTAACGAAATAGGCCATTATAGAAGACATAGAGCAACAGTCTAATTGTGATGCTCTATTATTATTTTATAGATAATATTGTTACTCACAATTCGGTATTCAATGAACGAGAAACTTTTTTCCTCCAACTGAAGAGCCTTTCCCATACACAAAATGCTCAAGAAGAAAAATATTACATACATTAGAAGGAAATCTGTTTTATGTGATACTTAACAAAATGAATACACTGACCACTCAGAAGCTGTGTGGCAGTCACAGCACTTAAAAAAGGAATGATAGCAAAATTTCATTAAGTTACACTGATAGACATATCTCAATGAGTGACACTAAAATGAAACAGGCTTATTGAACCTACTCTGTATTATCACGTTTTTGTATTGAATTGTACTGGTTGTCTGACAGAATATCATTCATAAAAATATCTTTTGACAGAAATATTGTGTCCTAAATATTGCATACAAAAATATCATCATATGGGGCGTATATCTTCTATTGCCAACTCCAATCATATTTTGGATACAATATTTCTGTTTTGGTTATGATATCCTGGTAACATACTAATCGTACCATTGTGAGGGCTGTATTAATAGTTTGTATTCATTCAGGTCTATTCACAGTGTGAGGTTCAGTCTTTGCCCTTTAACTATCAATTAGATTTTGCCATGAAGCTTAGAGATAGACTACAGCACAGCACACAATGATATCATCACATGACAACTCTGAGTCTGATCTGTGAAGGAATCCTTACAAATGTACAGGACAAAGCTAAAAGACTACAATAATGGGACAAAGCACGCTATACACATATTATTAATGGTATATAACTTATAAACATGGATGTAGATGTTGAACGTGGGTGCCTATTCATTTGTTGTCTTCATTTGCATTTCCTCAGCCCGCATTGAAACACAAAAGAAAACTACTGAGTGTGTGGAGTCGTTAACAGTATTATTTCACAGTTGTGGTAAGTCAATGTAAGCTCAATTAAAATCTATTTGGGTTAGGAAGTGTTAACTGCGTTGTACAGTATAAATGGAGCACACACATTGCTCTGCTGGAATGAATATATGTGGTTCCAGAAGGAACAGAGGCTGTGGTGGGAGAATGTGACCCTTAACCCACAGCTGCCGACATCGGAACTGAGGATCCAGATACGAGTCTCGGTGTTGGCGCAACAGCCTATGATTCAGGGAAATTACTTAATCTCCCTCTGCCTAAAAAATGAATGTGTCCTTGTATAATGTAACTATTGCTCATGTAAAGTGCTTCAATACCTTTGGTCGCGTTTGCAGTATATAAAAAACAACAGCCCCCATGCATCTAATGTGAAAGTCTGGCTCTCTCACTGAAAGGGTAGCTTGACTGGTGACAACAGAGAATTATAAAGGGGACAAAAGCATTTGTAATAAAATCACAAGGTGATGTACACTCGTACAGCTGCCCTACACGTTTGAGTGGTGCACTCCCAGCCAGGGCCGTAGGAAAAAAAAAAGATTTTTATAGATGGGGATCTAAATGATGATGTATTGATTTGGGCTAATAAAGAATACAGTCACATATTAGATGAAGTAGGAACCCCAGCGGGGGAACCAACATAACATATCTTTCAATGATTTACAAAATAAATACATAGAAAAGGCAACTGGAAACGTGTTCTTCCTTTAACTCCAGTGATTATGATGCAAAAAAACTTATTGATGCAGTTAAATGACTAGTTGGAACAACATCACAGAAGTTCACAAATTAAAAAATATCAAGATACATTACGCTTCTTAAAAATAACTTTCATTCTGAAGTCATGACAACATACCAGGGTAAATTTCAAAGCTCAACAACCACGTGCTCAAACAAAGACCACTGAGTGAGTTTAATGCATGAACAAATTGAACAAATACATATATTTTCCATAACGTTCTTTTTTCTGTACTATCCATACTATGAGGCGATAAATACTACACCAGAGGCTGCGTGGTGGGAAAGAACTAGGAGGTAAAGCCCAAGAGTTGGGCATAACATATATTAATGTAAAAAATATTACAAGAGTGAGAAAACGAGACCCTCCCCCCCGCCCAATAAAAAAGGATGACATTCCTTCTGCAGCCTCTCTATCCACATGGAAAACTCTTTACTCTCCAATATAAAGCCGACATATTTTGTGAAGGTATCACAGTCTAGCTCAACAAACAGATGAAGGGTAACCTGGGATGACTTTCGTGCTTCTATGCCAGGAAAGCTCATTTCCAAGGTCACTCAATGAATCAACAAAGCTATATGGGCCATCTGGCAAGAAGAAGGAGACTGAATGAAAGTCTTGCCCACACCCACATCTCATGGACAAAAAATACATAACCTAAGACAAAGGTGGTATGGTCATCTTCCATAACATTACTGCATCCCTATCAAAATAGTACATATAAAAATATCCCTAAATAATGAACACCATTACCCCCCATCCTTCCAATAAAATAGTCGCCGGACGGACCAAAAAAACAAATCATATACTGCAATAGATCATGAAAAACATGCATCTTTTCTGCTTCAAGTTTGCATGTTGGGTTCAGTGAGCAGGAGCAAGAGTGAGGAGGTAAAACGAGGGTGACATTTATTGAGTGAGTTTTAGATTCCTGCCTGCCAACCAACTAGCTGGGAAAAAAGCAGATGCAGGATTGATACAAAGTGTCCAGTGCATGAGCCACATCTGTGTAAAATATATAGGGCTACTCCCAGCAGAACGCTAAGTGGTTGCTGAGTCAGTGGACACCCCGAGATTTGTTTGGTTTCTCACCACAACTACTTGGAAGCAGCTTGCTGTGGCTAGAAAATGTTATGCTCTATTTTGAAAGGGAACAAACAGCTGTGTCTATTGTATTTTATATGAGACATGTTTTGAATAAAGGATTGCTGGCCGGCTGGTTGGCTAATAATATTTCAACATCGTTTTCCAACTGCCAGACATTTTCTACATGATCACCATCAAATATTTCTGATATTTTAAATGCTTTGGGCAGCAATAAATGAAGGCAGACCTTAGAGGAAACTTTTGAAGCGGATCCAAACTGAGTAATTTTTTTGTTTTTTGTGGTGACAACGAAGACAGAGCCAGGAAGAATGTATGAAACAGGAGCGGCCTGTGCAGGTAAGAGCGGTGGGGCAGGGTGTCAACAGACGGCGGCGAGGACAAATTTTATATTTGTTTAATTTTCGCTTGTCGTCGTCTGTTGAGTCCCCACACCATTCTCCACCACCCCACAGATCTTACCTGCACGGATCTTTCCTGGAATTAACATCAGTTTGATGGTGTGTATGATCACCAGCAGCTCAATACTTTGGAAATAAACACACATTCTTACAGTTTTCCATGTTTCTAAAATACTAAATATATTATCAAAAGTGCTAAAACTCTGAGCGATGATTGCTGGACACTGCTATACTTTAAAGAAATCCCCCAGTGATCTTTGTGCACCTGCAGTTCCATGCACGCCAGATTTAGCCTATCATCTTTCTGTTATGTTATGTTATGTTATGTTATGTTATGTTATGTTATGGGGGATTTGTAAAGAGCACGGCTACTCCGAGGAGTGTCCCGGCGCTGAGAAAGTACCCCTTGGAAAGAGAGACCCTGGTCACTCACAGTCCTACACAGCATTCATTACTGATGGAACAGCCAGGTCTTAAATTGGCGTCTGAAGCTAAGAAGCTCTGGTTCTTGTCTGAGGGAAAGAGGCAGCTTATTCCATAATCTGCCCTCTACCACCTGGAAGGAGCATCCCCCCCTCCCTGGTCCGAAAGAATTTTGGCACCAATAACAAATGTTGGGCCGATGACCTCAACGTCCTGGCTGGAATATAGGGCATAATTCTCTTTCTGATGTACTGAGCCCCACTGTTATGAAGAGCCTTAAAGGCCAGCACAAGAGACTTAAAATCAATCCTATTTTTCACTGATAGCCAGTGTAGGGTTTTCAAATGACTTGCCATGTGAGTTCTAGGCCCAGCCAACGAGATCGCTCTGGCTGCCGCATTTTGCACAACCTGGAGGCGGCCCAGTAAATAGTTCGGGATGCCCAGGTATAATACATTGGCATAATCCAGCCTTGACATAATCAAGGCTTGGACTACCGTCTGCCTATGGGACAGAGGCAACAGTGGTAAGAAGTTCCTCATCATTTTTAGGAGTCTAAAACACGTGCCAGCCACAGATTGAACATGCGACTTCATAGAAAGGTCCGAATCTAGCATGACTCCAAGATTTTTCACAATGGTGACAGGAGTGGGAGGAGAAGGTTGATCCTGGGGCCACCAATTCCGCAGTTAATATGTAAAATTATAGAATTATCGATTGGTAACAACAAATAATGGGGATTTTTTTTCATCATTGGGTTCTGAGTGACATCCAATGAACAACGAACGTGAAGCTCAGTGAAAAAAATCCCTGCTATACATTCTTTACCCATCAATAATTTCACGTAATGTATGGCCCCCAAAATAATTTGCCCCTACTTTCAAATGGTACACAGCAGCAGAGGAGTAATGGGAGAACCATACAAAACATGGCCTATCCCGCACATTCCTTAAAGTAAGAAAACTTTTCCTCCACCTAACACCTCTATTACCCTCTATGGCTTCATTACCCTTCCAAATCTGAAGCTTTGCTCTCTGCTCCCCTGGAGAGCAGAGAGCCAGCGCCACACTATCATGCTCTCAGAGAGCCCTGCCAGAGCAGCCTGGGATTCATTTATGACATAGGAACAGTAAGCACCAAGTTAAGGTAATGGTAATATTACAAGTATGGGCAAACAAAAAGTACCATCTTTGTTATGAGCATAGATTTCTGAGATATATTCTTTATGCCTATACGGTCTGAAGTGTACTTCATGCAACCAATTCATTTGTGCTGATAAAGTTGAAGGTCTGTTATGGAGAGCATATCTATATTTTATGCAAAGCCTATCAGTCAAAGCCATTAGAATAGAAGGTCGGCTTACGGCTCTTAGGGAATAGGAGGAAATCTGTGAGATTTCTATGTTGTGCAGCATGCTTCCCCTCAAACTAGGCATAATTGCGAAGAAGCTAGCAACTGATGTAAATTTGCTCTTTACTTTTAGCAAAAGGGAGAAAGTTGCAGCAGCCAGACTTGATCCTCAGTTGTCAGCCCTAATACTTAAAGCTTCATTAGCTAATGTAAAAAACATGTTCGAAGAAAATAAAGTGGCTGGCTTCAAAGATGTTTACATCCATTGCCTTCAACAACATCCTTGGCTTCCTGTTTGTCATAGAGCTATTTTCAGCAAAACGCAACTCAAGCTGCCAATCCTAAATCGAAAATTCTAACATTTTATTTCATTTTAACAACACATAGTCTGATGATATGTATAAATGTATCTAAAGCAATTGATACTCACTGCCATTCTCACGACATTGTTCATATATTAATAATTCAGCTACATTGGCTACCTCTATTAAGCAAACGCAATATGTGTACTTTAGAGGATGCAATAATGCTGATGAACGAGGCTGGTCCTCTAAATATATAACAGATTTTTTTAAAATTTTAATGTGAGGATCTTCCTGCACTATAAAAGTGTAATATGTTATTGTATTGATGCTGATTATGTACTATTATCTTCTTCTGTGGAATCATTCCTCTTTTGTCAGCAAACCTAATATGACTTCTCTTCTCCAAACTCGTCCTCTTCCCCATGCTCTCTCGTTAACTGTACACAATCATAACCTTTCTTGGTATTCTCTACAGTCTCCCTCTGAATCCATGGAGATCTGTCTTTTTAGCATGCTAACAGCGATGGTTCCGTCATAGAAGAGTGCTGCATAGCAAGCATGAAAATTAAATGGTAATAAAATGATTTTATTACCATTTAATTTTTTGCTTTCTGCCAGCAAACAGAGTGTGTGGGCGGGGCGGAGCCAGTGCATCACTGCTGCTGATTGGTAGCAGTGAGGAGTGGTCACTTCAGTTTGAAGTGCGCATGTTGATTTGGCTAGCTTACCTTACTATGGCTAGACCGACATGCACAATTCAAAGCTCTCCAACCCAGCTGCCTTAGACAGCTGGGTTGGAGAGCAGGCACAGGCCTCCAGTGCCTTTCGGAGTGCTGAGCCAGCCCACTGTGGCCAATCCAGATGCTTCACTCATGCTACTTAAAAGCATGCGAGCAGTGTCTTCAATGGATAAGGGTGTTAGCAGTGGGACCTCCCACTCACACTAGAGTCTGGAGCCAGGAACATTGAGGGCGTGCTGCGGAACATTGAGGACATGCTGCAGGCAGTGCAAGGCAAGCCTCTGCTTACATATGCATAAATACATTTAGTACAACACTACACAACTGCCCCGTGGAACCACTTATGTTGGAGTATTACCCTGAGCCATGCACATACACAAGCTGGTGTGTTTCCAACTCACAAATTGCATCTCTTTATTTTTCCTGCGCTCCTTGACATTGAGATAAAGCTTTTTATTAAAAAAGGCCGTAAGGAGACTTTGTAGCACCTGTGTGATCACAGGCAATGCTTCCTATCACTTCAAAAGCACTTCAATACATAGACATGCAATGGCTGCACATCAAAGGAGGAAACTAACACAAATATTGGTTTAGAAATTCATATTCTGACAACATTTGCCTAATATGGGTGTATCTTTTCGTGTTCACTTGCGGTGATCAAATAATAGACCATGTTAACTCGACTACCAATTACTGAAGAATCCGGATGCTTCTAATGGAATCGTATTTATCTGGAATGAATAATTCATCTTGGATAAAATGCCACGAATATATTATAGATAAGAAAAGTTATGTCCTGTTGAGGAGGAGACGTTACAATGAGCACTTACAAAATGGTGTTACAGCCCAGGGCATCTCACTTACCTACCCCATACTTTCTCACCACGAAAAGGTAGATTCGTTTTTAGACACTGAAGTGAATTTTTCAGATGTAGCAGACAGCCCATTGAAGTTGGTTAGGATAGCTTGGTGTAGCAACTTCTAATCCTTATTTGACATTTGATACCCCTGGCACTGTGGCTGCTACCTACAGTCACAGGCGCCATGAAGACGACGTCACGAACAGAAAGTCAACATAACTCCAGGATTCTTATATGTTTCCCGTAGTTTGCCCTCCAGGCCTTTGCCTGAGACCATCAATATCATAGTGTGGGTTGTTGTGGGGCTAATTTAGAGACAATGAGTGAAACCTATGATGTTATCTGGGTGCAAAAAGTCAATGTCGCTACCATTGATATTTTGCTAATTGGAAGTGCATGCTGCAGCCCTGGTTGTACCTCAGCTTTAGATGTTACAACAGCAGGGGGTATGCAGATGTCTTCAAAAACATCTCTTTTGCTTATACTTAGGTGCTATCAGGAAACCTAATACAGCCATGGCAGCCATTTTAGTGAACGGGAATGGATTGTGTCTACGCGCACCAAAGTAAATACTTCTGCAAGCAGGATGATGGATCCTTCAGAAATCCATTTAGATTTTACAACCACTTCTTGTTGATGATCTCAAACTGAGGACACGGAGCAAAAGTCTATGAAGGTTTTAATTGACATTGATTCACTTGTGGTTGAACACAAACATATTGATTTGTGCTCCAAGCCTCAATTAAAAGGAGTTCTTCGACTCAAAACAATATGAAACATACATACAGAAGCAGCACGACATGTTCAGAAGTGATAAAGTGCTTTCATTATGAGCCCATTAAAAATGCACATTAATATCTTTTCAGCCCACATTTTAATTAAGACAGACTGGCATTTCATATTTTATTCTCTTGTATATCAGGTAGCAGCAGGTAAGGTCAATCAAAAGGAATGCACAATGAAGCTATGCCAGAAATGGGCCCGTGGAGATCTGGCATTATAAACAAGAATATGAAAAAGGGCATAGTGAGGTAGCTTATGTTTGAAATAACCTCCTTTGGTGTGCCTGCTTCCTTGCTATGTAATAAAAGCACGCTTGTCAGATAAATAAATCTGCTGGTTGATGCATCTCAGAGGATTGAAGACAGTGGAAGCTAATTAAAGAAATGTGCTCAAAATAATATGTATACAACAGCCAGTGTGTTTTTAATTGCATTATTTTAAAAAATGGGAGTAAGGCAGGCCACTAGTAAACAACTTGTCAAGGCAAAATGCATTAATTTGTGCTAACAAGTCACAAATGTCCATCCATGCTCATTTTCTCAAATAAGGTGCACGCTCTATTCCTTTTGACAATAGTTTATTAGGCATACCGTGCTGCAGAATTTTAGACAAATTCCCAAATTCAGCATATTTATTTTTTTCATGTAAAATTGCATGCCATAGATATCCATAACTCAAACCCCAGGCCTCTTCACATATGGGAGAAGGAATACTTACTGTAGCTCCCACACTGCTATTTTTTCCCCTTATAAATTTCTCAAGGAGTCGCACGACATCGCGGTGCACGGGATGGCGGCGCGCAGCCAGCAGCTGCACTCAAAAATAATTGCAACGCAATAATGCAGGGCTCCATTTCAGCAATGTAATTCTGGTAAGGCAGCTGATCCAGCCAGACTCTTGGCACTCGCCCAGGTCTGGGAGACTGACATAACTGCATTAGCCTCGAAGAGACATGTGCAGCTGTTTGGAGTCATCTGAGCCCTTGAAATTATCTGGGACACATAAAAAACCAGTCAGCCAGTAAATGACAAAAGGGAAGTGACTGGGGAGTGATGCGGTGAGCGGCTCGAGTGCCGCGCAAGCGTTATGCACCTGACAATTAGCTGTACCCAATGGAGACCAATAGCGGATACATCTCATGAATTTACCTAGAGTTCTGAGGACTTCTAAAGAGCACATTGGATCCCTGAGGATGGGCGCGTTCTGAGACAAAGGAAGACGTGCGGGTTTAATTATTCTAATTGTTCATCAAGGAACACCGCGATCAGAGAGTCTAAACCAAATGAGAGTCAATAATTGATTTCTAAACATTAATATATGCACCTAATTGCTCTATTCAGTTAGGAGGTGCCGCAGGCCTACATCCTAATATGTTGTAATTAAGAAAGCATAAACAATGTGCTTCTAATATGATACTGTTATTCACTTCCACTGGGGAAACCAGGCACGTTCAGAGGATGTCTGGATAGGAGCCCACCGAGCAAAAAGTGCACCTTTAGGAACGAAAATGGGATTGTATGGCTTGTAAATGAGGGCCCTAAAATAGGCTCAAGATGAGCACAATTAACGCGATGGTTGGCTTAGATTCTAAAATGCACAGCCAGATAAAGAAATATTTGTTCTGAAACTAATTAGTAGATGCGCAGACTTGCTGTCTTACACTATAATCACAAATAATTGTTCAGGAAATAAATCTGGAAGCTGTTGTCCGAGGGAACTCACAGTTTGTGCAACATGAAGAGCATGAAGAAACTACACGCATGCCGCATTTTCTACTGTGCAAATCTTTGTGAGTGTGATACCAGACGTCAGCCGTGAATCGGGGAGGTATTGCCATGAATTCACTAAAGTGGAAGCCTTGGTCCAAGGGGCACCAGTGAATTCATGCACTCTGAATTATTATCAACCACAGTTAAATTGCAGAATGTTACATCTACTATGTAGTCTCAATTCACATGAAGTCACAAAATTACGCGAGGGGAGATGCATTCTAATGGATCAATCACTGAGTATGTCACTTCAACACCCAAATTCAAATCACACCCTCAAAAGAGTGTGATTTGGGGCAAATCATTTATCGTCTTACGTCTAAAAATTGCAAATATGAGGATTGCAATTGTAAATGTTTGAAATGTAACTGTGTAATTTAATGAAGTAACTACCCTTTTGAGGTAACCGATCTGGTATCTTTTCCCAGAAGGCACCATAATGAACACTGCTCTGTTACTACCAGCCGCGGCCCGTGGAGGGAGTTCCGTGGGGCAGAAAGGCGGGGCGGGGAGGGGCAGGGTGGGGGGTACTAAAGACCGGAATATGGATAATTGGACGTAAGTAAACAATTAAATAAATAAAACTAATTTCGTAGCGCGTGCTGCATCACATTTTGCGATGCAGGGCGCGCAACGAAATTCGTTTTATTTATTTAATTGTTTACTTACCTCCAGTTATCCATATTCCGGTTTTTAGTACCCCCCACCCTGCCCCTCCCCTGCCCCGCCTTTCTGCCCCACGGAACTCCCTCCACGGGCCGTGGCTGGTTCCTACACAGTTAGGTTCACGCTATATAATAGTGACGAACAACAATTTTGGCAGGGAGGGGGGTGGTTATCCACATATGCACACATATAAACTCACTCACACCCATGCATTCACAAATGTTCACACACACACACTCATTCACAACACTCACTCGCAACAAAATCCTACATACATACATACATGCATGCACTATTCAAAAACATAAAACGTACCTGCCCTACAACTCCCAGAGAGGAAAGCTTTGCAAGTCCCAGGAGGGTTGGGACTGCTGCTTAATTCAGCCAATGAAGGGAGGCAACAGTCCCTTACTCGTCACAGAGTAGGATGGGGTCCGTGAGACATGCTGACCCCAGCACATTCTATGATATGGTGTCACTGATTGACACCCAGCCCTGGGCACTTCAGGGCTTGAGACTGAGGCACCCCGGTCCAAGGCTATCAGTGACACTCTTTTTCCAGGCTGGGGAGGTCACACCCATAGGGTTGTGAAATTCTCAGCTTGGCAAAGTTCAGCTTAGTCAGACAGGAGCCTTTGCATTTAGCGCATGTCTAGCTCTTGGCTGCCTGACCTGAGCAAGAAGAGTGTCTGTAAGGCTGACATTTGCTCAGGCTGACCGACACTCTTTTACAGAAAAGGTGATGGTGCATGACCTCTCCGCCCGTTGGGATGGGCCATGGCAGCTATATAAATACCAATAAATACAGTGGTGCATTTCATTTTGCATTGATAAAGTGTGTTCAACAAATTAATGTGTTTTCTTACTAGAAGCTTCCAAACAATCCTTGCCCCCAGCCCTGTTGTACTGTGGATCTTACCACAGTAAACACTACAGACCTTGCAAACTAATTAACCTCTTCCATGAAGCAGTTCCCTAAAGATAGCAGGGCTCTTTCATGCAAATCTGACGAGCATACTTGTTGATGTTAAAGAGAGGCCTGTACCTTTACCTTTTTATCCCTCCACATATTGAAAATACATCTAATGTATAGTTTGAAATTCTGTTATATACTGGTACAAATGTGTTTATTTCAATAGTATATTTGCTACAGATTTCTGCCACCCTTTCAAGGCAAAAAACTATGTTTGTGTTGATGCTCTTAGTCTCTCTAGAAAGCAGGTAAAAGATACAAATGACATTGACTGAGTGAGCGGGTTAGTGTGTTCCTACAAAGACCAACTTTTTAGGTTGAGCCTGGGCAGCACATGCGCTGCTCTGCAAGGCATGCTGTATTGAGGAAAGGAATAAAAGCTCCGCCCATTTCTCACCCATCTTTTCAATTGGCTCCTGGCACAGTCCATTCAAAATCGTTGCTTTTTATTCGTGAATAGGCTTACTAGTCCCGCCCCGGTACCACCCTGTCTGCATTTGTAACCTCCCATAACAACTGGACTTTTTATTTGTGGTCTTACACGGTCTGCTTTATCTAGTCGGTGAGCACTATTTTCTTTAACAGTAATTAATGTAACAAGCACGGAAGGCATGCCAGCTTTAGCAATGCTGGCAGTTTTTTGGGGGGTACTAGCAGCGAGCTAAGCACGCTTTCACTTTCGCTTAGTGGTCGTCGGTTATAAATATGCCCCCCATTACCCCCTACACAGACGCTGTGTGAAGCGGGTGCTGTTATTCTGCCAAAACTGTTTTTTACTAACTCAGCGCTATCATTTTGGAATATACTCCATTCTTAGCCCCCTCCCCCTGCTGCACAGATGCCAGCATGTTTTTTTTTTTTTACTATTTCACTTTTTGGTTGTTTTCAAGCACCCCATGCTGCGCTTACACTTCATTGGAAGCAACGTCCCTTTCTTTAGACGAGTGTGCCTAAGGAATGGTCCGTGGCTGCTTAAAGTGAAACCGTGGCATGGGGCGCTTTTACCAAAAAAGCATTTGTTTCTCAACTTGATAAACAAATGCTTTTTTGGTTAAAAGCACCCATACCAAATTGAACAACATCTGAGATGCTTCTGTTTAGGGCTGGTTCTTAATTAGGTGGTTTTGCTGCATTACCTTGTAACTTTGCTCAAAGGGTGGCTCGTGGGAGAAGAGAAAGTTGATTAAGTGCTGCAATAAGTAATTATTACTGGCAATCTTCAAGGCAATTCAATCCCATATTTTAGGCAAATTGCTCCATAATGTTAATTAGCTTCGATATAACTCTTTTACAAAACCATTTCATACACTAAGGATTCATTGTCAGCCCCATTTAATCTACAATTTTTGAGACACCTTGAAATCCCTAGATCTTAAAACCGCTACAGTTTTCATGCAACCTGCTTTCCAACCTGCTTGCCCCAAGAGCTATTGCTTTATCAAATTAGTATCTCCTTAGCTAAATTGCCAAATGTAAAGAAGAACGGTCTACTCTGGCAGATGTCATTTACTCCACAATATCTCACTGCATTAGACTTTATTTTATTTTGATAGTTTTTTACAGAGCGAACATGACCCTTGAACACTGGAGAGGTACATACAGGTGGCTGGAGAGGTACCTGTAGCTCACGAGCTATCGTTGGAGAAGCCTGGTCAAATACATTTTAAAGCATGCTTTTGCACTTAGTGTCATAAAAATGAACCATCTTAAGAACTCTACTCCAGCGTCCCTTCTTTTTGTAGTTTCATTTCATTGCGCTTTTGCTAAAAACAGATCTCACCCATAGATCAAACTGAGTCAATTGATAGTGGGTGATTTCGGAGGCAGAGTCGGCTGGCTAATTAGGAGGAAGAGGAAGATAGCTCGTTTTTCATGTCGTGAAAATAAAGTACAGTCCTATGGATTCCAGCTCAATAATTCTTATTTCGGAGCTGGTGACAGGTCAGTGGAAGACTGCTGGGTAAATGAACGGGGTCTGCCCGGCAGGCTGTGCTCATCTGTGTGGCCATTATTAACATCCTCGCATTTCCTCTTCTGCGAACCGACCAGATGTCTTTTTTCCGGATTATTTCACTGCTTATAATTTAGTAAAATGCTTCATCCCGCACATTCATTCCTTGCTTTCACACTACTGTCAAATTGTGCTTAACTTAGCTGGGAGTGCTTATTTATGTAAAACAACATCTTCATTGCTTTAATGTAACAAAAAACACGATAGACGACTGCTGTAGTTAACACATCTGTGAATGGCCATTGCCTTTCAATGTATTGAACTGCACATGGAGCGCTATTTACCAATCTCCTAATGCTTCCTTCTGTAGGAGACCCAGCTGGTTTGTTCTTTTTGCGAACTGTACACAGTAAACCTTTTCTTCCCTGTGTTATTAGGGCTGGTCTAGAGACCGCTTGCAGCCAGCTTCATGTTTTCCACAAAATCCTAATAAAACACATGCATCTATGCCTAAAGGGGCTTTGTCTCGGCTGGCTCCTTCCATTGGTCTGTTCAGTCATCAATCACGTTTTGCTTCTACCTGCCATAGAATATAGCATGGGGCAGTGGGTCAGCCCCATGCTTCCCTTGCATCCATTGGCTATCTTGCGCTGTGATTGATTGTATTTGACATGCTTACATGTACACAGCCACCTGAAGGGAGTGTACTTTAGTGCCAGAGTTGAGGTGCCTACGCTGCTCAGCTGCTTCTTTTTGCATTGCTAGTGTTTTTTTGCATATTGCAAATGTTTGCAAAAACAAAACAAGAAAGAAAAACATTGCATTCTTGACAAGGCCAAACCTAATGTATTTTCCAATGCTTGTTAGGTCTGGCATTGGCTTTACTAATATTATATATATATTTATATATACATACATGCATGCATACACACACACACACACACACACACACACACACACACACACACAATATACTGATTTATAGAGGCTTTCATTTAGCTCTCTTCATCCATTGATCTGTTATTGTGTTATTCACATTATTTGTCTGCCTGCTACAGCATAGGACAATGGGTCAGCTGAGTTCAGTCACTGGCTGACTTCACTTTGAGTGACACCAGTCTGCTCTTTCACAAAAGGCACATCCACAGATAAAGTAGGTCCCTTTAATGCCAGAGACTATTACGGCAATGCATGAACTTCAAGAACAAAAACTCTTTGCTTTTGGGCCCAGCAGTTTTCCCAACACTAACATTTTGCAAAAACTACGAGAAAACAAAATAGGGATTGATGACGTTAAAAGGCTGGTGTCCAATGCCAAAACTATTGACTAGTGCAAGGTTTGATTGAGTTGAGTTGTGTTGTCTATCTATCTCTTTCATTTGAAGTACACTTACTCTACAGCCTCCTCACAGGTACCGTGCATTAGAAGCTGATGAATGTTCGGCTTTGGGGTGCCTCCTTCGTCTGTCATCTGTAATCTTAGGACTTTGTTCATTTAAAAGCATGGCTAGGCTAATAATATTACTTTAATTTAGGCTACGCCCTAGGTTACATTTTTCAGCACCAGTAGTTTTGAAGGGTGTAACTTGTAATTGTTTGCCAGTGACAAGTTAATCCAACTTCAAATACAGCAAAAATAAAACTTTTACGGCTTCAACGTTTTATAGCATCTCCGAGACAATCATTGTGTATCTTTTTTGTATTTCGATTTTCATTTTTTAAATGTGATATTGCACAATTTGAGCAATAAAGTTAAATTATAAATTGTAATAAGAGGCATTTAAGCTCTTCAGTCGGCCACGAGCGAGATTGCCGTCCAAGACAATATTTTTTCTGTAAAAATGCAAGCATTATGTGGAACCTAATTTGATCTCACAAAATTGGTTATGATGCAGTGCAATTTACGCAAATAAATACCAAAGGAAGACGAAGATCTATAGAGCAGAAGGATAACATATTGTGCAGGCAAATGATAAAAATGCTTACATTGACAGCTGTGATTTATTGAAGCAATTCAAATGTACTTGGAAAAGTATATTAGCTGCGCCCCTGCCCACAGAGGGCACGTTGTTAGCAGGGTAGGCCACCCCAGTGATAAATGATATACCACAACCAAGTGAAGGCAATTGGCACTTCAGATGCCCAAAGGCCCCGAATTACCCAGATAATGGGCTTTCCATGATAATATCTCACAGGCAATGACATCCGGGGCAGTGATAGAAACAAATTAGCCCTACATTATTTATGCTTTGTTGGAGAAGATTACGATTGACTTGATATTATCGTTTCATGGGCTTTTCTACAGCTTTAACTCCATGACAAATGTGAGCTTTGAGAAACTGGCCCCCGCCTCGGCGGCCTTGCAATCCCGCAGTGGTTACTTGGCATCTACAAAAACATCCCACTGGAAAGCACAGGGCACCGCTGATTCGTTTTTTGGCGCGATTCTCAAACATATATGATGCTTTACATATTTAGCTCCCTGGGGTCATTTTTAAGGTACAGCAGGTTAAGGTGTAGCAAATATGTATTCTTGTTGTTATCCGGTGTACTATACTTGTGGTTATGATGGCATTTTTGCTATCTGAGTGTGGGCACAGTGTTTAATTGTGAAGGATTAATTCCATGTTTCTCATACAAGGTAAACTTTTTTGTTCATTCCTAGTGACACTGACAACAAACTAACTTGTATATTACTAGGTACACCTTTTTCAGCTTTTGTATACCACCATGTAAACCGTTTTATAAGATTATTAGGTCAACCTTTCTAAGATTAGTTTATGCTACTTTTCAACCAAGATTCTCTACACCTTGTTCGCCATGTCTTCTATATAATGACATATGCTGGGGTTTCGTCATCTCTGTGTGAAACATTCATTCATAAGCAAAGAAAATTAATACAAATACGATTAGCCCAAGACTAGCACATGTAACTCAATAAGGTGCATAATGTGCCTTATATGTCTACCAGCCGCGGTCCGTGGAGGGAGTTCCGTGGGGCGGAAAGGCGGGGCAGGGGAGGGGCAGGGTGGGGGTACTAAACACCGGAATATGGATAATTGGAGGTAAGTAAACAACTAAATAAATAAAATGAATTTCGTAACGCGCGCTGCATCACAAAATGCGAAGTAGCGCGTACTACAAAATTCGTTTTATTTATTTAATTGTGTACTTACCTCCAATTATCCATATTCCGGAGTTTAGTACTCCCCACCCTGCCCCTCCCCCGCCCCGCCTTTCCGCCCCACGGAACTCCCTCCACGGACAGCGGCTGATGTCTACGATAACATAGAAAATTGCTTCAGAAGCATGCTTTTCATTTTGTTACTGTTCTGACTTAACCTTGATATTTCTCACATCTCACCTAGAAAAGGAAGGCCGAATCAGAAAGAAAGCATTCAAGCATCACACAGAAGAGAAGCTGCTGTGCCTCCTTGATTGACAAGTGGCCCCCTACTCTACCAGTACATATTATATATAAGCAACATTTTGTGGGCATGCCTTTTTAATTCATTTAGAAACATAAACTATATTTGTGAAAAAACATCATAAACTCATGGCACAATGCTTTTTGACAATGTTTTGGGGGTACAAAAAAGAGGCACTGCTAAAGAAGAGACAAAGCAGCAGAATGTAATCCTCAATTACATGATCCCTAAGAAGCAGAAGTCTCACAAGGACCTTCTTCCAGCACAATCATACTTCTCCACATGGC
Organism: Triturus cristatus; assembly: GCF_964204655.1. Lineage (NCBI taxonomy): Eukaryota > Metazoa > Chordata > Amphibia > Caudata > Salamandridae > Triturus > Triturus cristatus. The sequence continues at coordinate 520,819,664 of NC_140588.1, forward strand.
CTTGCACATAACATAGCAGGGGGTGCTATATTCCTTATTAGACCTCTAGAAGATATCATCATTTGAATGTAATACACTTCACAAGTACAGGATTTCAATGCATTATAAAAACCTGTTTTCTGCTCAGTTAACAACTTCTGAAAAATGTAATTTCAGAAAAAGTAAATACTAGCTAGCCAAGTATTGGATAATAGATTGAAATGTATGATAGCATTTGAACAGCTCTTACTATCAACTTGTGGGTCGTTGAAGCGATTACCCACACAGGCAGCAAGCTACACTGTTTACCGTGTGTATTTGGTAGGGTCTTATAGTTTTGAGCCTACGTGGAAAGTGTTTTGCATCTTGTGCATGATGACCACCAAGGTGCAATGCTCATCATCCTTTGGCCATATTAATATGTATGGTTTTATAATTCGAGCACCCACGTGAGTAGCTCTGTAAACATGTCTCAGACCAGTCACTGCAGTGTCTGTTTTATTTTATTTTATTTATTTTCATATAGCGCGAACCAGACCCCAGAGGGTATCAGGGCGCTTTACATTTCGGATCATTACATTAGTTACATCAGTTACGAGAACATAGTAAGGTACAGTAAACAAAGCAATGTTGCTGGAATTTGTAGGAGGTAGGGGAGGAAGAAGCCATAGCAAGGAGACGAGGAGGAACTGTGTCCAATGTCCGTCTAGGTAGGTGACGGTCGAGGGGGAAACCAGGGCCAATCTCCTCTATAGCTGGCTAGCAGCTCCACTGGGCATCAGCCATGTTGCTCAAGTCTCAGCGATCAGGGAAAATGGTTTAGAATAGATACATGGGCTACAGTTGCATAGTCAGGTAGCGGAAGAACATGTCCCCACTAGGGGCAGAGGTAAAAAGGAACGGGGAGAGTAATCCAGAGAGGAAGCTGGGGCTGGCATTTAGGCTGCTGAGAGAGCGAAGGCAGAGGTGGCCGCCTTATTAAAGTCAAGCAAGAAATTTCCAGGCCTCTGTAGAACCCTGTGTAGGCCATGAGGTGCCCAAGACATTCAGGGAGCACCCTCAATAAGGGGGGGGGGGTGGCAACATGAGAGATGGCGAGTGAGGTGCTTCATGTTCCAGACATTCTGTGTGGTTAGTTTTAAATTGCCATTTCGACATGACAAGTGCACCCACTTGCAAGGCCCAAACCATCCCTTTTACTATGTACAAGTCACCCCTAAGGTATGCCGAAGGCATCCCCATAGGCAGGGTGCAGTTTATGTGTAAGGTAGGACATGTACTGGTGTGTTTTACATGTTGTAATAGTGAAAACCTGCTAATTTCATTTTTCACTATTGTAAGGACTATCTCTTCCATAGGGTAACACGGAGATTGCCTTGAGATATCTTTTTAGTCTAACTTTCCATTGGGAGCAGATTGAAATTTTGAGTTTTGGGTCTCTGCACACACAATATAATAACACCTTTTGGTAAAGTTGTTTTTAAAATTGCGTGTTTGAAAATACCACTTTTAGAAAGTGGCATTTTCTTGCTTAACCATTCTGTGCCTCTGCCTGTCTGTAAACCACACAACTGGGTTGGCTGATAGTTGGGCTAATGTGTACTTATTCTAGACATTCACACAAAGGGAGATGAGGTGTGCCCTGCATATCCTGATGGGCCATCACCAGGCTAGAGGGGTGGGAGGAGTTGTCACTGACACCTGAATAGGGCTGTGCCTATCCTCACACAAATCTATCTCCACCCCCCCTGTTTAAATGTGTCTGGAGCCAGGGCAGGGAAAGGCAGAGTCTTGTGCACTACAAAAACTTTCCTTTGAAGTTTGCCTACTTCAAAGGCAGAAAGGCGTATAAGTAATAGACCTCTGACACCCCAAAATCAGAACACTTTTGGACTGAGGACATTCTGCCCGGAAGAATAGCTGGCCTGCTGCTTGCTGCTCCTGTCCTGGGAGCGAAAGGACTGTTTCCAAGATTCTCAGAGGGCTTGTATGTGCTTGCTTCCTGTTAAGAAGTCTCAGGTCCAGCAACGATTTCACATACCAGTGCCTGGACTCTTCTGCTGAGAATCCTAACTTTCCAAGTGGTGACAAATCCAGTTGCTGGGCCCGTGGAAGTATAGCCTGGTGACCTAAAGAGAAAATCCATGCTACGACTCCCAGTGCCTGTTTTTTCAATGCATTGCTGCACAAGATCGAATGATCAATGCTGCCTGCAGTGTAGTGTGGCTCCCAATTGGCGAATCGACCACAGCTTCCACTGCAAATAAATCACCTCAGCTTGAGTCCTGAGCACCGTGCCACCAATGTCCATGACACCTGCTCCGACTCCAACACAGCACCTGGTTGGCAACTGTAGAATCGATGCAGGGCTGGCTTTGTGGCTGAAAAATCGACACAGCACCTGAGTCGCCACTGTCGCGATGACACAACGCATCTGGATTTTCTATGCATCGTCCCTCAACGCTGACACTTTATTGATGTCACACTGCAGTAAGGAACCGAGGCCATGTGTCTGGAGATCAATGCATCACCTACCCTGACAGTAAGGAACCGATGCATCACCTCCCCTGCCTAGCAATAAGGCACCGACTCATCACCTCCCCTGGCAGTAATAAACAGACTCATCATCTCCTCTGTGGAGTTAGGAGCCAATGCATTGCTTTGCAGCACCTCACCTCCCCTGGCTTCATCTTTGATTTTTGGCACATTCAATGTACTTTGTGCTAAAAGAAATGCAACCATTTATTTCTATGGATTGAACTTGCTTAATCTTTGAACTGGTGCATGTTGGACTTTTGTCATTTTCATCTTGTTTTATTCAGATAAATATTAGCTATTTATCTAACCTGGTGTGGACTCATTTTGTAGTGTTTTTACTGTGCTACTGTGTGTGTATGTACAAATGCTTTACACATTGCTTCTGAGATGAGTCTGTCTGCTTGTGCCAAGCTACCAAGGTGGTGAGCAGAGGTTATCTTAGCTGTGTGACTCCACAGAGGTTTTCTTAATATTGAATATACTTTGCTGAGGCATGTATTATTACACTATTACCTTATCAAACCTTCTTTCTCAAGGACTATACATTAATTTATAAAAGGAAAATGGAGAAATAGGGTAACTCAAGTTTAAAATGTTCAAAACATTTGCATCTTGACCTATCAACAAGTATATTGCTACAACAATGAGAACCTTTATTCTGCACGTAAACAACATAGTGCCAAATCCTGATTTCTGTACTTCAGCTTATAGAAACCTCGTCACTGGAGGCTACTCCTCATGGCTCTTTGGCACAACACCTCCCTTCCTACATTCAAGATCTCCCTAAAACGTATCTACTTTGTGTTGTGCACCAAAATAGTTGACCCCTCTCCTAACAGATCCCCATCACATTCTGTGTCCCTAAGACAACCCTCTCATGACAGGGTTCCTAATGTGTAGCATGTGTAATTCATTGTGCGTTATGTACAAGTGATGCCTTTTTCTTACCAATAATCCATCACCCTATCGCTCATACCTCTATATGTGCCCAGACAAACAATGCTCTCATGCATTGTATGTAAAAAATGTCATGCATTTTTGTAAAGATACTCTTACTCCTCAATACGTATCCATAGCTCATCAGTAAACATAAACACATTATAGGTTTGCTTGGTGTTAACTGAACAATGCACCAAACAGTGCACACAATGTACCACAAAAGTATTTTTTTGATAGAAGAAACCTTTATGGATATTCAAATACATGTTCTCTTTTTCAGTAAAGTGGATTTTTTTTTCTCTTTTTTTTTAAAAAAAAGGAAAGCCGCCTAAATTTTTTAGAGTAGGCAGAATAAATGAGCGACATGCTCTTCTCCAGGTATGAAATCCCATGTTTCCATGTTTCTTCAGTATTTTACTTGAGGTCTTTGGACATACTCTAATAGCAATGTGAAGTTGCAGCAATCAGTCCAAGCAATTTATCCTGTGCACAAATATGAATCAAGATTCCTATCTTCGGTCTGGTGATGAACCAGCCAGAAGTGCATGTTATTTAGATTAAATACATTCCAATAATGTTCATTTAACACTCTTATTTATGTGATTAAATATCTGCCATGGGAATCTTGTAAATTGCTGTCCACTGATTAGAGAATGATGCGAAGTGGCCACCTATCTTGACCTAAATTCAATTTATGCATGAAAATTACAGTGTAGTGTTTGTTATCAAATGCACTTGCTTAGAGATCGGAAACATCCGCCTGCCATCTTAAACAGTTGCTCAAAGTGGACTGATTGTGAAACAGATGTTATTTAACCTTTTTCCGTTAAAAAAGGAGGGGTTTTAAAATGTGGTGTGCTTAATTTCACAAATTGAATTGGTACATCAGCATCATTTGAGTTCAGATTATAATAAAGGGTTTACGGTGATGAATTAAGGAAAGTAATCCATGGAGCATGAGAATAAAGACAGAGCAGCTACAAAGTGGAGACAACTGTGTTAAAGTTTGTAGAAGAGGTGCAGACTTCATTGATCTTGTGTTCCTATCTCCTGTTTGCTTACCTGCCTCTGATGGGTCTGTCAGTCCGTCAATCCGTCCGTCCATCCATCCTTCTTTTTTTTGTTGCAGTTTTATATCGCACATACTCAGCCCAAAACCATTGGAGCACTATATATGAACACCAGTTACTTTACACAAGGTCAGATTTTGTTTTGTTTTTTGTTTTTGAGCCACGGGGAGATTACGTCAATTGCCAGGAGTTACGGAATGTTAAGCTGACACTAATACTTAAACCGGGCTCCTCAGTTCCAAAGCCAGCATCTCTTAATGTCATCCACTCGTCCGTCCATCCAACCATCCAACCATCCATACATCCATCTCCTCATCTGCCTGCAAATATTTTAAATGATACTCTAATATCTACGAAACAGTTTACAAATTGTATTGATTTGCAACATTAATACAGCACTTACGCCTATGTCGGACATTGAAGTGCTTGCCTACATGAACAACACCAATTAGGATGTATGGTTGGAAGGCTTCTGTCTTTCTTTTTATCCAATGTGGGAAGTATTACCATGTCATACAAGAGGACTACTGAGGTGCACTTCTCGAATTATGGGACACAGTGCTAAGCAGTGTGATGGTTGAAGTTTAAAACATAGGCAGCATACTGTTTATGGCTTTCATTAAGCTAACTGTTTTTGAAAAGCTTGCAAGTCCCTTTGTGGTATTTCCTATGATCATGGTTGTTAGACCTGTCAGCCTTAGGGAGTTCTTCCCCAGACTTCTTGCCTATCCTCCTCCTGTTTTGCTGAATTTGGTTTTCTTGGCCTTAGGATTCTGCACAGTTTACCACTGCTAACCAGTGCTAAAGTGCTTGTGCTATCTCCTTTAAACGTGGTGAAATTGGCTTACACCAAATTGGCACATTTAATTTACTTGTAAGTCCCTAGTAAAGTGGCACTCAGGGCCTGTAAATTAAATGTTACTAGTGGGCCTGCAACACAGATTATGCCACCCACATAAGTTGCCTTTAAAAACCATGTCCCAGGCCTGCCGTTGCCATGGCCATTTTAAACTACCATTTCAACCCGGCAAAATAAACCTTATACCAGGCCTAAACCTTCATCTTAATAGACAACAGTCACCCCTAGTCTGGGCCCTAAAAAGCCTATGAAGCAAGGTGCATTGTTTTTTAAAAGTTGGACATGCACTTTTAAATTTTACAAGTCCTAGTAGTGAAAAACTCCTAAATTCATTTTTCACTACTGGACGGCCTACTTCTCCCATAGGATAACATTTGGTTACCTTATTACATTGAAAAGGTGATAACTTTTGTGTAGTAGCAGGTTGGAAAGTCATGTTTTGGTGTCTGAATAATTTAATTGGAAAGCATCTTTAACCTTCATGTATGATTTTAAGTCACACGCCTTGAAAGTGTCACTTTTAGAATGTTTCCATTATCTTGTCCTAATGATTTGATGCCTGCGGGCTGTTCCTGGGTCACGTGACTAGATGTAGTTGTCATTTGGCCTTTGTGTATTCCTTTTAGACAGTATCATAATGGATTGGGTCTGGGTGTTGGCAGGATGGACCCTCCTGGATTGATGGAGGGGTGGAGCTATTATCTAACACACTTACACTTCAAAGACACTGCCCAGCTCCCCATAAAAAACTTTGCACTAGCCTATTGTGCCCCATGACTGGGACTAGGGTAGGGAGGCAGGAAATTCCAGACACCTTTCTAGTGGTAACTCCAGGAACCTCTACCACTTCAATGTGGGCACCAGACCCACTCTTCAGAATAATCCTAGACCTGCGGAGGTGCTTCTTTAGGTTTTGGACCCTTGGCTGGCATCTGAGTGCAGTCCTCTGACTCCTGAAGTTTTGGGCTTTTCGAGTCCATGAACAAGCCTGTTCATGTGAAGATTGTTTATCATGCGCCGACTGCCAATCAGAAACTCCGGTGAACCTGATACTTCAAGTTCCAACGATCGCCAGCAACGACCGCCAATGCGAGATCTGCACTCTGCACTACAGCATCAACAGGCTATGGTAATATTGGCAAATATTGAGTCACTCAAAAGGTCTATTTATCTGTCTTGCATGGACATGATAGATTAGTAAAAAATGCACCCATAGGCTGGAACAACAATATATATATATATATATATTCACTGAAAAAACCATAGGTTTCACACATGTTATAGTTAGCGGAAATTTTACTGATAAAAAACCAGTGAAATTGCCCCGTTATAGTTAGTGCTGGCAACTATAACTCACGCGACCGCAATCCTCTGCTGATGCTAATACTGTATTTAGACACTTATTTGCCCATGTCTTCTTCCATACATTTTTAGCTATACATATATTACAAATATTTTTTTTTCATAAAGACACATATGTCATCAGCAGAAGATTGCGGTCGCGTGAGTTATAGTTGCCAGCACTAACTATAACGGGGCAATTTCACTGGTTTTTTATCAGTAAAATTTCCGCTAACTATAACATGTGTGAAACCTATGGTTTTTTCAGTGAATTTGCAAGGTTTTTTAAATGCTAATTCCTAACTATAACGTGTGTGAAACCTATGGTTTTTTCAGTGAATTTGTACGGTTTTTTAAATGCTAAGTTACTTTACGCCATTCGAGGCGTGCGCGCCCACTTAACGCAGTGCGTTCCGTGCACGGTTTTTATCAACTTTAATAACCCCTGTACATTTGGTGGCCTTCGGCCACCAAAAGCACAGGGGGTGGGGTCAATGTGGATAGTGTTTTTTTTATTTCGATTTTATAATTTCATGTTGCCAAAATTTTTTTTTTTTTACCTATTAATAAGCCCTGTACATTTGGTGGCCTACGGCCACCAAAAGCACAGGGGGTGGGGTAAGTGTGGATAGTGTTTTTTTTTTTTTTTTTTTTTTTACCGTACGCTTACGGTAAGCGTACGGTAAGCGTACTCGGCGAAATTGCCGAAAAAAAATAAAACCGTTTTTGCTCTTGGGGGATGTTTGGGGACTCCCTCAACATGACTATGTGGGAGGGAGTTGTCAAAACAGCCCCGTAACATGTTTTTGGCCATCTTGTTTGATAAACAACACTCAGTGCGAGAGACAAAATGGCGGCCGCCGCTTCCTGGTTTCGGCCGATTCGAATGTTTACTAAGATCTAAGAGCCAATCAGAATCGCGCTCGCGCACGCCACCGTACGCTTACGGTAAGCGTACGGTAAGCGTACCGTAAGCGGGCTCAGATATATATATTGATTTAAAGGCTATTTTCTCAGAATCTACTGAACAGATTTACACCAAACCTACAAAAGGCACTTCCTTGACCTAGGGACTACCTCTCTGCCAAATTTCTAGTAATTCTGTTCAGCCGTTCGGGCTGTAGCTCGTTCTAAAGGTCCTATGGAAAAATGCATGGGAAAAACGCGTTTTGGGACCCCCCTTTTATCTCAGCCCCCGCTTGACGAATCCCCCCGAGACTTTCAGGGTAGGAGCGGAGCGTAGCGCCCCACCTATTTTGAGAAATTCGCGAGGATTCATCGACCGGCGCCAAAGTTATTCAAAATAGAATGTTGAGGTTTACCTATGGAAAAGGGGTCCTAACTATAACTACCTACTGGCGACCGCCAGTAGGTAATATATATATATATATATATATATATATATATATATATATATATATATATATATATATATATATATATATATACATATATAGATATAGATATAGATATAGATATAGATATAGATATATATTTGATAAAAATATGAATATTAATGAGCAAAATGGACAATTGTAAAATAAACCAACAATCGAACAGTAGCAAGCTTGTTGGGAGTTCCAAGGTGCTGAAAAAGCACTACCTAATTATGTTATACTGAAAAAGGTGCTCTCATGTAATTTTACAGAGGTAAAGAAAGGGGATGTAAAGCAAAAGGGGGTGGAGGATAGTGAAAAAATAGTTAGATTTGGGGGGAAGAATTTCTCCATTGGCTGGCTAGTGCACAGGATAAATCTGGCACCGCACCATCACCTCCTCAGAACATTCCTAGACCTTGGGAAGTCTCCACCTGAAGAAAAAGGCCTTCCATGAAAAAAGAAGAGTTGTGACTTTTGAAACTGAACAAAGAAGAAGATTCACTCAAGCTCCCAGGAATACAGTTGAGTTCAAAGGGTTGACTCCCTGTTTGCCTGATTGAGGGACACAAATAGCAAAATTACTCCTGATTCACAGAGGGTCCAGCTAACCACAGAGGACTGGACCGTGCAGGAGACATGTCTGGAGACAGCTCCAACTACTCCAAGAACTCCTTCAACAACAGAAAACAACATCACACCCTCGCGAGATCTCTGCCACACCTTTGGCAGGCTTTTTCCACAACAATATTAATACCATCTACCAAGACTTTGCACTCAAACCCCTGCCGCAGACAGCATCAACTTCCTTACACCGACCAATGCCCTTCCAAACCAGCTCACCTCATGGAACCACCTCATCAAAAAGGAAACTGCTACCATCATAAGATCCATCCACTCCAGAGCCCCTGTAAACCCCTGCCCCCACCAAACTTTCAATCTCAGCTCATCAGCAAAGAACTCACCAAAGTTCTCAGCTCCTCGATCACCACAGCCTACTTCCCTCAAAAGTGGAAACACGCCGACGTGAAGCCTTTGCTGTAGAAGCCATCTCTGGACCTAGGACACATGAAGAACTAACATCCCCTCTCTTTGCTCCCCCTTCCCGGACAAGGTCATTGAGAAGGCAATCAACATCCAGCTTACCAGTCATCTGGAGCACCACGACCTCCTGAACCACTGTTAATCCAGCTTCAGAGCAAACCACAGCATCGAGACAGCACTAGTCAAAGCCACAGATGACATCCGAATGCTGCTAGACCAGGTAGAAACAATTGCCCTCATCCTCGACCTCTCAGCAGCTTTCAACACTATATCCAACAACACACTAATGAACAAGCTCCATCAGATTGCAACCCAAGGAGCATCCCACAAGTGGATCGCATCATACATCACAGAAAGAAAACAAAAAATCATCCTCTCTCCCTACTCCTCGCTTGCTAAGAACATCACCTGCAGGGTACCTCAAGGGTCATCCCTCAGCCCAACCCTCTTCAACAAATACATGGCCACCCTGTCCAACATCTTCAAAAGCCATGGACTCAACATCATCTATGCTGATGACACCCCACTCACCCTCTCTCTGACTTACAATCCAAGTACCATCAAAGACAAGCTCCAAAGATGCCTGAAAGATGTTGCTGACAGGATGAACAGCAACTGTCTCAAACTCAACAGCCACAAGAAAGAAGTACTCATCTTCAGGAAATGCAAGGACACACACTGGAACAACGAATTGTGGTCCCCGGAGCTGGGCCCAACCCCAACCCCAATACCCACTGAACACACCTGCAACCTCAGCATCATCCTTGACAGCCAGCTATCCATGAAGAAGCAAGTCAGCATTGTTTCCATCACCTGCTTCCTCACGCTCTGTATGCTCAGGAAGGTGTTCAGATGGCTCCCGTCCAACACCAGGTGAACTGTCATGCAGGGCCTTGTCACCAGCAGACTGAACTACAGCAACTCCCTCTATGTAAGAATAACAGCCCAACTCTAGAAGAAGGTCCGGACAATCCAGAACACAGTGGCCAGACTCATCCTTGACCTCCCCAGAAGAGACACGCATAACCCCTCCCCTCAGGAAACTCAACTGTCTACCAGTCATGAGAAGATGCCACTACAAGCTACTCCCCCATTGCATACAAAGTATTAAACAACATAGGTCCTCAGCTCATGATCCCCACCCATTGCATCTTCTGGACAAATAGTGGAGGCCGATCTTTCTCCTATCTGGTTGCTAAGACCTCAAATGACCTCCCCCTGCACCTCAGACAATCCTGTGTACTGAAAAGGAGAACAAGCATTTGAATATACACAAAAGTTTCTTCTATCCAAAGAATTCTTGCGTGGTAGATTGTGTGCACTGTTTGGTTAACACCAAGCAAGCAACCTCCCCCTGCACCTCCAGCGATTCAGGATGGGACTCAAGACATGGAAGTTCAACCAACAGGAGAACAGGCAGTTTTATCAGGCAGCACCTCTAGACCCTTATGGGTAAAGCAGCCATGCTCTGCAAATCCTGATTGATTGATTGGAGAGAAAACTGGTGCCCAGAGGCCTGCCATGAAGAGCAAGGGGCTGCAGGTCCGACCAGAAGAAATTTCATAGCAACTGGAGACTAAAGCTGTAGGTAGAACATTTGACTGTGTGTTGTATCCGACCTCCGCACCATCATGGTCATCTTGTAATTGTCAATAGGTCCAGGTCCACCATGAACTGTTGTTTTTGCAGAGTGCTTGACTTTTTTCCAGGTGATATTTGCCTTAAACCTTGAACAAGTCACAAGTCATAATTGGTTTGGGTTTGTTATAGGGTAGTGTTCTTTACATTATACTTGTTGGTACTGTTTTATCTTAGCACACACTCCTCCAGGGATTACCTGCTGCTTGTGCCCTAGCTACCAGGGATTGAGCAGAGATTATCTCAGAACTGTGTGTATATATCAACCTACACAAGCTCACCACTCATCTACTTCTCCTTGTTAGGGCAGCAGTGCCTTCTCTGTTAGCACTGCCTGTGCATAGATATCACTTATTTTCTCTTTGCATTCGGTTGTAAGCAATCTTTGATTTAAAAAAAAAAAAGCCACAAATGTGTGTAGCGATCACAAATATATGAATCTTCATAGGACACTTTTGTTCTCTTCTAGTTCTCTTGGAGGTAGCACCAAGATACCCAGAACCAGGGCAGCAGCAACCAGGTCCCCTTCCTCCCTTCCTCCCCCACCCCCAACATCCTGTGTCTTTAAAGGGCCATCCTCTTGAAAGAAGCTTAAACAATGCCTTTACCCAGTCCTGCAACAATAACCTACACTAGGAATTCTAGAATGGTACCTTCTTTGATTATACTAACTAGAGTTTTGAGATGTATTATGGCATAATTCCACCCCTGGCCCCTTTAAATGTTCCGCCCTAATGCTTGAGGCTAGCATGGCGGACCAATGTTTAGTTTGCTCCTGTTCTTTGAATGGAATCTGACCAGCGTTTTGATCATACTTTTCTTTCAACGTCAAAGTCGCATTCACGGGAGAACAGGAATAGTGGAGCCCTTTGAAGCGGTATTCCCGTCTGCTGGGTTTACTGCGAGAGATCCACCTGACATCTGTTTAAAGCCTAGGATTTTGACTTGTTCTGGCACCCGATTATGATGCCAGACAAAACACTGGATCTAGTGAACCGACTTTCAGCATTCTGTTTCATTTGTATAAGAAACACATTTTCAAGTTTCATTACATTTGTAGAATAAAGTGAGCTTGAAATATTACCGTTCATCATACAGGGCACAGCATAATACTGCTTGTCTCCAAATGACACAGCCACTGTGCCCTGAAAGGCCGCGTGTCATTGCAAGTTCTGCTTTATTAAACAATGATTCATTATAACAGCTAATTACAGTTATAAATCATTAAAAAAACTCTTCTGATTGCAATTGTATTTCTCCTAAAACTGTATGAAACTAGATTTGAGTATTTCTAAGTATTCGTCGTTTGCCCTGGCAGGCCTGCATTTAGCCACCTACAAAATCTCAAAAAAATACAATAAAATGTATTATTACAATATAAACAGTTCTGATGTAAGAAACATCCAGACCTTTCGTCACTGTTAAATAAACTAGCACCTGGTTTCTAACATAATGCAGAATCTATTTATTGATTCCAATAATGCGATCTGGGTTATTGAGCTATAACTATAGAGAACACATGAAATGCTACAATCTTCAGCTATAAAAGTCTGTGATATTTGGAAGATGTGATTTGGGGCACCGGGCAGGTTGTTGTGCAGTGATGGGTATAGCAGGAGTAAACTTTCTTTTTGTTTTTTCCTGCATCTGGGATCATTTATTGTTTATTTATTATTTTATTTATTTTTGTGATTAGTGCGGACATGCCCCAGAGGCATCAGAGCACTTCACAATAAAGCCAGAACATATGATTAACATATACATGTACATTAAAAGGGGAGTTATCACCCGGGCAGCCTCTCCCAGGAGGTAGAGCACTTCACACATACTCATAACAAAGCACAGCAATGATAAGCAGTGCCGCCACATGAGGTTCATCAAAATTTCATGTAGGTTGAGGCTGAAATGCGATTGGAGGGAGCGTGATGAGGTAGGAGTGGTTTAGGCCAGATGTCCCCTGCTCTTTACCCTGCTGTTCATTTATCAAAAATCCCTCACAGATACGTCAAATACTCATTCACACATGCATTCCTATACATAGGCACTGTGGTCAACAATTCTCTCAAATGCCCACTTCCAGAGAAACAAGCTACTCACTGAGTCACAACAATTCCAACTCTGGGGGGCTATCAAAATTCTGCATAAATAACAAGTCGATCAGCGAGCAGACTTAAAGCCTTTCTTTGTCCTTGGTTTCACGCTGTGCCCTTGTTTAATGCTACAAGAAAAGAAAGGGAGGATGAGGGTTGTCTTTACAAACGATGTCCAGAGGAGATGGGCTCCGGTCTGAGAAGGTACCTGGTATCCTCATTGGCAGTAATTTCCCTAGTCTCCATCTGTATGCTAAATATGCCAAATGGTTTTAGGACTTTGCACCAAAAATGACGCACCTCTATCCCATACCCCATGAAGTAAACATCGCTGGAAGGCCTGTGTTTGCCATGTGATCGGAAGTCAGGCCATTTTCTCAAAGCTTCAGTGCCTGTCTAGTAGGCTAATGCTGTGACTGAAAAGCGACATTTAGCCCTCTACAAAATTCAGACATCAATTAATACACTTTACTGATTGGGCTTGTCGTGGATCCTTCTAATAAAGGCAGCTCCCCACTCCTTGAGTTCCTCAAGGCGGACATGACCATTGTTCTTTCAGGAAAAGGCTAGTAGGACCTCTATTGGGCTGAAGGGAGCAACCTTGGTGACTGGAGCTTGGAAACGACCATAAGGCGAGGAAGACTCTTTTGCAGTCCTTAACACACTTGAATCACAACAATTTATTCTCCGGTTATAAAAGTGAAACACAGTTTCCCACAAGGCTATGCAGTGAGCATTTAAAAAAAGAAACTTTATGAGATTTCAAAAATAAGGTCGGCAATCTAGTTAGAGTTTCCTTTCTTTCAATGTCCTAAATATACACTCAATGTGATGAGATTCTGGGCTAGAAATCCTATAAACTCGTGTCAAGGGATTTACAACAAAGTGGCATGCTGTGGGATATTCTTTTTCAGCAGGCTTTGGGATAGCAATCTTATTACCAGCTAAAGAAATATGCTAGCCAGGAGCACTGGCAATAAAATGCACTGAGCATCTAAGAAGTACTCGGTGTTCCACGGTGGATTTCAGAGTGCCTTCAGCCTTTTCAATGCTGTCTTCAGGCTGTTATGTCTTCTGCAGAGCAAGTGCTTAGAAGCACTGTGCAACAGAGCATTGAGTTCTACAACTCAAGATAGCGTTAAAAGGCAAACATGATGAAGACGAGTGGCAAACAACACATATAGGTGAATGTATATGTAGCTGAAACACCTGCCAACCTAAATGAAATGTGAACAAAAACCCAAAAGAAAAAAATAACCAATCAAAGGGAAAAATTAGCTCCTCAACCCAAACAGCCATTTTAGGCATTCATCAACAGACTTTAAATCCGGCGTAAGGACCAAGCAGAATCTGTGGTCTTGCAAGTCTCTATATATACAGCATGAGGGTCTTCCTTTATGCATTTCCAGTGCAATTGAAAGATCTTCCAGTGTGCCTTTGGCATTACAGGGATTGCAAGTGTTAGCGGGCAATGCGTTTAATCTAACTACAACCTAGCTATGTACTTCCAGTAAGAAGAGAGTTTTACGAAATAATTATTTATCTCTTCGGGAGACTGATAACCATGGTAGCTGGTTCCATGCAAACCTGCTATGTATAACAACACAAAGGCAGAGAACATGTGCAGAGAGGAAATATTGAATAAAAAAAAACAATTCTGCAGAATCGTAATTACAAAGTTGGAAACATTTTTATGACTTCAGTCATAATTTTAAAGATTTAATCAACAATTTGTGTGTGTGCTAACATTCAAACCATAAAAATGCTTCATCCATGCTCTGATTCCATATTCTTTCAAAATTGGTTGTAAATATACAATTAGTAGTTGTCTCACACCTGGAAAGCTTGTAGTTATGCTCTGCAAGGTTTCATTTTGAAGACAGCCCAAGTGACTGATCTTAACTGGTGTATTAGTCTTTCTCCAATTACTTGGGTAGTCTTAGAAATCCACTTGGTGCCATCAAAATCATGTGCATTCGCGATATAGGTAAAACTGAAGACTAAAAGATAAATATGACTGAGGACATAAATGTATAGCTTAAGACCAGATAATGTATGTTGACGATAACATTCAAACTCAAAGCTATTTATCAAAGAAGGAGCTGTCTTACGTTTTTACAATTTTTGCTAATAGACTGAAACTTGCTTCATGTACGTTCATCTTAATTATGGTTTCAATAAATCTTTTAGTTAGATCCATCCCATACCAATCTGCTTCAAGATAATACTTTTTAAAATATGTCTGTAAAATAGACTTAATGCCATGCGACTATTTGACAACTTCCTTGCAGAGCAATGCCGCCGGCGAAAGTATTTCAAAGATGATTACAATGCATTAAGAAATTCTACTCATCCGTTGCTGAGATGGCTGGAATACTCATTTCAAAACTAAGAATACACTATTGAGTTATTAACCTGGCATGGATTAGTTTATGTAATTCTTTGCTTTCAACACAGTCTAACGTTCCCTTCCCATTGTGGCTAAATGCAGCTGCACAATACAGCAATAATTAAATAACCTTGGCTTCAAGCACTTTTAGCAAAAGTAAACTCTTCTGGGCAATGAATCGACTTTTAAAACAAGCAAACCCATTAAAGCATCTTTCCACCCTAAGTCAGAGGTCCTTAAAATCCGAGGTGTGTGAAATTTGCACAATTTACTTTCACACAATTTGGCAAAATTACATGAAATGACACTCTATACAAACTGCAACTCTGTCATTTTGTGGTATATTTTAGCATGAATGGGTTCCTGGAGTAAATTTTTGATGTGAAAGTGCAATTTTCACCCCCCAAAAACAGAAAGAATAACCAAAGAACTGAAAATCACAGCGTTTTGTTGTTCCTGTGCATTTGCAGTAAAGTTTGACCACAAATTATGCATTTGCGGTACATTTTTACAGCAAATGGTGCATCATTTTGGAAAGTGGCATAATGCTCTAATTTTGAGAACGTTGTGTAACAAGCATAACACGAAATTCCCAAAATTACTGTTGCATGAAAAAATTTGAGCCACGTCTTATTAAAATGTGATTTCCACTATAGTGAGCTGTCAGAGTTAACCCCCAAGTATTTATATTGTACAACTAAATCTAATCTGCTTCCCCATTCAAACTAGATACATTATTTTTTCCAGCAACTAATGACATAAGTTTGGTTTCAGGATGATTCATAGATAATTAATTCCTTCGATTATTTTCAAAAGGGGAGGTTAATTCTAGTTGCAGCTCAAAGGGTATTTATTTAGAAGGATAATATCGTAGGCGTGTGCCAACATGTATATATGAGTGCTTTCCAAACGTGGTTGAAAGCTTTTCACCTTTACCAGATTGGTGACTTAGTCAGTCATTTACAATTCAAAGAGACAGGGGCTATTACCCCCAGGTCCCTCCGTCCTCGACACCGTCATGGACAAGTGAGATCTACTATCTCACTGACAGAAAAAAGAACGAAGGAATGCTGGACCTACCCTCCCCCTCCCACTGGGAGTACTTAAGGAGTACCGTCCCAGCATTCCTCCTGTTCTTTTTTCTGTCATCCTGACAGTGTGAGGACGCGGCAGGAGCGTGGGCGCTCCTGCCTTCTTTCTGGATGTGGCGTTGTGGCTGCTGGGTCTTACCTGGATGCCGGCGGCCCTTCGCTGTTTGCCTCTCCCTCCCTGCTGGGCTTGGGGGGAGTGGCGCGGGCCTCTTCATTTCCGGACCTCGCGGCGGTGTAATACCGCGTTGGTTCTCTCCTGGCCCGATGGCCGCCTCTCCCGGCCTGCTGGGCTTGCTGGGGGGCGCGGCCGCGCTGCTCCTCTGATTGGATGGCGCTGATTCCCCGGCCGGATGTGGTCATGCCTGACTTCCGGTTTTTGAGCGTGGGGACGGAAGTCAGGCGCCTCGTGATTGCCGGCTTTGGGGAAACTCGTTTAAAGACGAGCGTTTGGGGTGAGTACCGCATAGCGGTTGTTATCTCTGGTAATATTGCTGTTGTTGGTGTGTTTTTGTGATGGGAAAACATTCCAGGAAACGTCATCACCGGGAGAGGTCGTCCTCTTCCTCTAGTGCTTCCAGGTCTCCCTCTCCTGCCAGATCCAGGCGCCGTGATACTGGTGCTGATGCGCATATTAAGCGCTTGATCAGGGAGACTTTGTCTGAGATGGGTGATGCTGGATCCCGTCGCAGGTGTCCTGCTCCTGTTTCTTCGGACTCTAGTGGCAATGAGTCTGCGGGTTTGGGAGAGGAGGAGTTAAAAGGCAAATATATGGACAAGGAGACTATGTCCGCAATTGTGCAGCATGTTAAAGAGAACATGGGGTTCCCTGACGGAGACGCGCCTAGTACCTCTAGGGGCCCTTTGTTGCGACAATTTCAGAGTGCTGCCACTGTCGATGTCCCTGTCCATCCCTTCATCCGAGATGTTTTGAAGCGCGAGTGGGCTGATCCGCATCACATCCTGATTCCGCGCTTCATGACTAAACTCTATCCTCTGCAGGATATGGCTACTGAACTACCTGATTCGATTCCTATTGACTCGTTTGTGGCTAGTTTGGTGGGGCGTACTTCCCTTGCTGAGGATGCTGTACTGAAGGATCCGGTTGACAAGAAGGCGGATGTGGCGCTCCGTAAAGTGTATTCTGGTTCCCACCTGGCCTTACGAGCAGGCATCTACGGGACTTATGTGTCGCAGTCACTGTTGTCTGACCTGAAGTCCCTCTATCAGTCTATGGATAATGCCACGGACTGTTCTGGTTTGCTGGAGCAGATTGAGCGTCAGGTGGAACTCCTATCTGATGTCTCCTTTGACGTTGTGCGGGCTTCGGCTCTTTCCGGGGGAGCTTGTGTGGCTGCACGGCGCAGTCTTGTCCTTAAGGACTGGAAGACTGACTCTGCGCAGAAAGCATGCGCTTTGAGGTTGCCCTTTCAGGGTACTATGTTGTTTGGGGGGGAGTTGGAGGCGAAGTTACACAAATTGTTTAAGGAAAAGAAGCATTCCTCTTCCTTTAAAATCTCTACTACTGCTCCTGTCCCTTCTAAACCCAAATCTTTCTTTCGCCCTGCTTCTCGTAGACAGTTTGTGAGAGGCCAGGGTAGGTTTGCTTCTGGCCGTGGTCGGGACCGTAAGGCTAAATCCCCTCCTCCTGCCAAGCCACGTTCCTGACTCTTTGGCGGTGGTTCCCGGGTTGTTGGTTGGAGGGCGGCTGCGCTTCTTCCTGGCTGCCTGGGTTCAGTCTTGTTCCGACGTCTGGGTGTTGGACATCATTCGCCAGGGTTATGTTCTGGAGTTTACGACTCCGCCTCCGGACTCGGGTGTTCGGCCGACTCCTTGGCCTTCGAGTCGCGTAAAGCGGTCCCATCTTTCTCTCGGGCTTCTGGACCTTCTTCGAAAAGGTGCCATTCAGGAGGTTCCCCCGCTGGAGACGGGGTTGGGTTTCTATTCCCTGGTCTTTCTGGTTCCAAAGAACACGGGGGGTTTCCGCTTAATTTTGGATCTGCGGGTTATGAACAAATGGGTGGCCAGAATTCCTTTCCGCATGGAGACTTTACAAAGGATAATTCCGTTGGTACTGCCGGGGCACTTCATGTGTACCCTCGACCTTCAGGATGCGTACTACCATGTACCGATCCATCCTCGGTCCCGCAGGTTTCTGAGGTTTTGTGTTCAGGGACGTCATTTCCAGTTCATGGTCTTGCCGTTCGGTCTCCGGTCGGCGCCACGGGTGTTTACGAAGGTGGTGGCGCCTTTGGTCGCATGGCTTCATCTCCAAGGGGTGATGGTATACCCCTATTTAGACGACTGGTTGATCCATGCTCCATCTCGGGTCCTGTTACTGGAGGCCAGGGAGGTGGTGTGCTCGGCGTTGCGGGCCCATGGTTTCCTGATCAACTTGCCCAAGTCTCAACTGACTCCGTCTCAGGACATGGTTTTTATTGGGGCCCGATTCCGTTCGGATCTGAACCGTGTGTTCCTCCCCGAACCTCGGGTGACGACGTTGGTGTCCCTTGCTCATCGTTTCTGGTTGGGGGGAGCCTTTCCGGTGCGCCTTTGGTTGCGTCTTATGGGTCTGATGGCGGCGACTGTTTTTACAGTGGCTTGGGCACGGTTTCATCTGCGCCCCCTTTGGGTGTACCTTCTGTCTCTTTGGGATCCCCGGTCCCTCGCTTTGGAGATTCTCATTCCTGTGTCTCCAGTGGTCCTCCCGGTTCTTCTTTGGTGGTCTGTGAGGGATCATCTGTCTTTAGGTCTGCCCCTGCAGTCTTCTCCTTCTCTGGTCTTGACTTCGGATGCCAGCGCCTTGGGTTGGGGGGCGACCTTGGGGTCTCGCTCCCTTCAAGGTCGTTGGTCCCTCCTGGAGAGCCGCCGGTCATCCAACTGGAGAGAGCTCACGGCGGTGTCCCGGGCTGTGATGGGTTTCCGCGCTCTGTTGCTCGATCGGAACGTGTTGGTGCGGTCCGACAATATGGTGACGGTGGCCTATCTGAATCATCAAGGGGGGATTCGTTCGGCGTCTTTGAATGCGGTGGTGGTGCCCCTATTTTGTTGGGCGGAGGGCCATCTGCTGTCTCTGACGGCGGTTCATCTTCGGGGAGTGGACAACTTTGTGGCGGATGCCCTGAGTCGGTGCTTTCCGGATTCTCTGGAGTTGTCTCTCACCCCGGTTGCGTTTCGGCTTGTGTGCGGGAAGTTTGGGCGTCCCTTTCTGGACCTCTTTGCCTCCCGGCACAATGCTCAGCTCCCTCGTTTTTGCTCCCGGTTTCTGCAGGAGGGTTGCTGGGGGGTGGACGCACTGTCTCTCCCGTGGCCGTCGCGTCTCCTCTATGCCTTCCCCCCCCTGGCACTGGTTCCCAGGTTTCTGGCCCGGTTGTGTCAGGAGGATCGGGAGGTGGTGGCGGTGCTACCGTTTTGGCCTCGGAGGTCTTGGTTTCCGACGGTGCGGCTTTTGGCGGTGCAGGGTCCTTGGTTTCTTCCCCTGTCTCCGTCTCCTCTGCGGTCTTCCCCGTGCCTGTCTCTTCTCCGGTTGCGGTTGTCGGTGTGGAGGTTGAAAGGCAGGGTTGGCGACGGCGCGGTTTTCCGGAACATTTAGCGATGGCTCTTCAGCGTTCCCGACGACCTTCTACCCTTAAGGCTTATGATCGTCATTGGGGTAATTTTAATCGCTGGTGTTCTGCGTTGGGTGTCTCCCCTTTGTTCTGTTCCGTGCCGGTTGTCCTTCAATTCTTGTGGGAAGGTTTCGAGAAGGGTTTGGCTGTTTCTACGCTGCGTGCCCAGTGGGCCGCTGTTCGGGCTTTTCGTTCCCCGTGGGGGAATCTTTCGGATGTTGAAGAATTGGTTTCTCGTCTTCTTCGCAGTTTTACTGTTTCCCGGCCTGTGCCTCGCCCTTCCTTTCCCCTGTGGGACTTGCCTTTGGTCCTGCGGGTTTTGGTCGGTCCTCCTTTTGAGCCCTTGGAGACGGTGGATTTAAAGTTTCTCACCCTCAAGGTGGTTTTCCTGGTGGCTGTCACCTCTGCTCGACGTCTTGGGGAGTTGGGGGCCTTGATGGCTCGTGCTCCCTTTCTGTCTTTCACGGAGGGTGGGGTTGTCCTCCGCCTGGATTCTTCCTTTGTGCCGAAGGTTTCTTCGCAATTTCACAGGTGCCAGGAGTTGGTGTTGCCCTCCCTGGGCTCTGTCTTGGATTCTCCCGGTGGTCCCCGGTGGTCTTTGTTGGATGTGTGCAGGGCTCTGCGCGTTTATCTTGACCGAACTGCGGAATTTCGCAAGTCGGACTCCCTTTTTGTCTCCTTTGGTGCGGCTTCTCTGGGGTGTAAGGCTTCTTCTGTGTCCATCGGCCGTTGGCTGAAGCAAGCCATTTCCTTGGCCTACTCTCTGTCTGGTTCTCCTCCTCCTTTGGGGGTTCAGGGTCGTTCTACGAGAGGGGTGGCTGCTTCTTGGGCGGAGGTTCGGGGTGTTCCTCTCTCTGAGATTTGCA
Organism: Triturus cristatus; assembly: GCF_964204655.1. Taxonomy (NCBI): domain Eukaryota; kingdom Metazoa; phylum Chordata; class Amphibia; order Caudata; family Salamandridae; genus Triturus; species Triturus cristatus. Next base: position 520,840,489 of record NC_140588.1, read on the forward strand.
GGGCTGCCACGTGGGCCTCTTCTAATGCCTTCATCAGGCATTATCGTCTCCTCAATCTTTTGGGGGATGATGGAGGTTTTGCATTGGGGGTGTTGAGCTCTGTTCGCTCCTAAATGTTTTTTTCTGCTTATTTCCAATAAATCTCTGGGTTTGTTTGCTATCCTGGTGGTTTGTTGTGTTTTCTGGTATGAATGCCGGTGTTTGCTTTGGTATTTCTCACTTGTCCATGACGGTGTCGAGGACGGAGGGACCTGGGGGTAATGTCCTATTACTTACCGGTAATCTTCATTACTCCGGGTCCCGTAGTCCTCGACACCGTCATGACTTCCCTCCCTCCCTCCCTGTCTGCCGGCCTTCATTGGTGCTTGGTATTTCAGGAGGAATGCTGGGACGGTACTCCTTAAGTACTCCCAGTGGGAGGGGGAGGGTAGGTCCAGCATTCCTTCGTTCTTTTTTCTGTCAGTGAGATAGTAGATCTCACTTGTCCATGACGGTGTCGAGGACTACGGGACCCGGAGTAATGAAGATTACCGGTAAGTAATAGGACAATATGTGCCAATGTTTTAGGCCATTGCTGGTATTAATGTGATCGGTCAAAGAGTCTTTGTTGTTTGTCTGCACCTGGACCCAAGTGTTGAAATGTAAATCTATAATCAAATAAAGAAGAGGTTAACTCATGTTCACTTCTCCAGCTTGTCCCATGAAAGTCTACCATCGAGGTTATTAAAGGATGCACTCTAGTCGAACAAACAATATTACAGCCTTCTTCAATTCTTAAGACCATTTGATGCAAGCTGGAATCAATATTCCAGCTTGCCTCAAATGCCATTAAGAACACTAGCACCTAGTGATAGTATTCTTTAGGCTTCTTTATGGACTTTAGTTTGCAGACCATTATTAGTCCCGTATTCTCTATCCAGCCTTCCATATCTAACAGGAGAGCTTTGGTGAACTGTTTAGATTCAACATTAAGCAAATTGATCCATAATTGACAACGGTTGACCTGTCGCCCTTCTTATGAGATGACTCCATTATGTTGCTTTGTCACAACACATTAAAATGATGGAAATTATTAAAGGTCCTACGGTACTGGATAACGTTTCAAAAAGAGTTATAGGTATCCCACCGAGACCAGGTGCCCTAGAAATTCTAGATTTGTTTATCAGATGTGCGATTAATTCAATTTACCATTCGTGCTAAGCCAAGGGGAATTTTTTCTCTTGTGATAGCGGATCACTCAGAAAATAGTGTATGTAAATTATATGTGCTAATTGGCGCCTCAAACTAACGCTGGTATGAAACTCCCTATGGGAATCTCCCCCTCCCAGTGCCCAGAACTTCCTACAGTAACTTTGTATAACTGCTTCCCACAGTACGGACAACTGGTGTTCCTCATTGACTCTTTTTCATCAGCAAGTATTGCTCAATGCTAGTGCTTTGTTCTTGGACTTCTAATTTCATTTGAATGCTACCAGAGGACTTGGCATTCAATCTCACCTTTGCAGAAACTGAGGCTTTATCCTTTTTCCATTTTTTGTAGGCCATTGTGGGTATTATCATCTTGTGAATCAATTCTCTGTTTATTTTTGCCTGACAAGAACTTTAAAGCAGAAACCCATATTTTTTCCAGTCAGTAATTATTTTATTGAAGTCTCCCTCTGGGATGTTAATAGTCCATCAATTGTTCTGATTCAACTTTAAGCAGCCAATCTTGGGCTTTAATTTTCACATTACCAGTCAACTTTATTCTTTTCTGTCAATGCATTGAGTTATACTCTCCATTTTATATTGCAAGAATTACTGCAGTCTCTGACATGGCCAACTAGCCGCATGGCCTTAACTCTGCTTTTGCCTACTTATAAATCTCCATGCATCCCAATAGCATGTTATCGCACATGAATTTGGGGCTATTGGAATTGTCATCTACTCCAGGGTGAAGGAAATCCCCTCTGCAGAAGCCTATTGCTTCTACCACTCAGCAGTTCACACTTTATTTGTCATCGAGAACTGGGCTAACCATATTTAGAATATCTAATCAAACTGGTCCCAATCATACTATGTATTTTGATTTGACCAACCCTGAAGCTAAAGTGAACTGGGCTATTGTTAAGGACTGATTATTGCTAGATAAGGGTTTTTCCATCCCATCGATCAAATATAAAGCATCTACCTTGAAGGATCTCACTCGTCCGGAGTTATTTTTCTTGCCATCTCTTATATGTAAAAAGGACAAAACTGAATTGTAAGGTCTTTTTATGCAGAAAAGACACATTTTAAGGGAGAGCATTGAGAGCCTTGCCTATCACGGGCAATGGGAAGGTGGGAACGATCACTTTTATTTCGTTTCAGGGCAGGTACTGTTCACTACTTACTTAGCTACCTATTGGATTTTAATTGTGTGTCTCATGAGCATGCCTAGCACTGCAGTGGTAACTCAAAGCAAACCTTTGTTACACGTTGTCATTTCCTGTTCATTTTATGAAATTTTAACTAAACAGTTGTTATAACCGTTATTGTAGAAATGTGGTATTATTCAATGTAGGGTGGCTTTATGCTATCTGCAGTTGTTACGAAGTTAAGAGGTGTATTTTCTAGTTGGCTTCCATTGGAAATCTACTATTTTTTCAAGGAACAGTATAGGCTATTGAATTGCTTGAAAACGTTTTTAAAGTACTACTCATACGGATGCTTGCCTTTTGAATCTATTTAATTTTTTTCTTATTTTATTACAATGCATGTCTTGTACATTGGTATCTCTGCCAGCTTGTTGGCTCGAATCTTTGAATTACTGTGATTATTTTTACTGTTCTATTGTTTTAATTGTTTTACTTTTATGCATACCACAAGTTTGAGAAAAAAAGAAGAATTGATTGATAGACTGATTTGGCATGGAATGAGTTACCCTCTTCATTCCTGCTGCCCCTGACCAGCTTGCATTCAGGAAGGATTCGAAAACTTGGCTTTTTTTTAGCAAGTTGGCTCTTTTGGCTTTGTTTCTGATTTTTGGCGCTAGCTCCAGGACACCCCAGTGTAACAGTGCGCTTTATAAAAATACTTAACATTGATTGATTGATTTATTGTCTCTGACATTACACAAAGTGCATTGTTGAAAGAAATTATCTCACAAGTAAGGATTTAAAAGAGAGACATTACCTAGTAGATACCAGATTGGATTATCAAAGTTCTAACTGTTAGAAAATTCTTTTCAGTAAAATATCGAAAAAGAATGTGAACTCCCAGCTTCAAATCCCAAGCTAATTTGCCTGCATTCAATTAAAATGTAATATCCATCAGACATCAAATTTTAGTGCAGAGTCCTCAGTGAGTTTTGCATTATAAATGAAATTATTATCTTCACTGGAATATATCTCTTTACAATGAATGCGCTACAACGCATTCTATTACAACGTGGTCATTGTTACAATGCGAACCATGACATCGCAAGTCGTTACAACGACTTGCTGTAGGGGGCATGTTGGATTTAGGAATAATATAATTTCCCAATCCTACTCCAGTTTGTGCAACTGCAGGGAAGATGTTGGATTGTTGAAATGACTTGCGATGTAATGGTTTGCGTTGTAATAACACGGTCGTCGTAATGATCGCATTGTAATGGAATGCGTTGTAATGCATTCGATGTAAACGATGTCTCCCTCTTCACTGATGCCTTTGTTTTATGCGCATCCATTAAAAAATATTTTATTACAAGTTGTAGGTAAATGAGAATGTAGTGAACAAATTTACTATATTGAGAGATGTATAAAATAACATCAACAGGTTGTTCTGACAGTGTCACTAGGTTACACCAATGTAGAGTGGAATGAATTATATAGCTGGATGGCAATTTCTTGTCATTGATCACTTAATAGAATGAAACCTGCTTTAAAATCTAATGTGGTAGGCTCATAAGCAAATGTTAATTGATATTAGTGTTGTCTCCAAAATTTGACATTTAAATTGTTAGTGACAATCAATCTTCACATACATATTTCAGATACACCCCAAATGTACTTTTTTGTTTTAGTCTAGAAGTAAAAACTGTCAAAGGACCTAAGATAGGCATCTCACAGGAGTAGGTCAAGGGCTCCCACCAACCACTCATGAGGCCCAACTATTTCTTTGGGCACCCAACACCAGTGAATCAGGCCTTGGAATAAGAGCAGATGAGGAATGACCACCAGTCTGTGTTTGCACTCAGGTTTGGAGGTGCTTCTCAAGAGTTAGACCAGCTGCCCTCCTGAGTCCCCAAAGGCATAAATGAAACAAAATGCATCTCTGTTGAGGAGCCAGCTGCCACTAGAACTAGAATTTAGCAGAGCCCTAGTTGGATTGAATGATTGAGTCGGTCTCTCACTTCTGTCTATGCCCTGGGCTTCCTACATGCTGTTCCGAGCAGACTGGAAGATTTAAAAGTGACCAGGAGGAAGACAAACAGAATCCTGAAAAAGTTTAAATTAAAAATGTCTAACCTCTGGATGGCCAGTGCAAGGTGCTGAGGCTATCCAAAACAGAGAGACTTCAACAGGCAAGTTTGTCCAACTTGGAGCTTTTTACCACAAGACATAAAGTTTCAAGTGGACCTCATGTAGAAGGTATTTAACCTCAAACAGGTGTGTGCAGCTATGGTCTCTGCCCTTGTACCTTTAAAGGATTTCAAGAATCAAAAATGTAACAATGAAAAAGGAAGTATGATATCAAGCGCTTTGTACAATAGGTTACCATACAGAATGCCGCAGCCAAACTATTCCTTGATCTCCCTAGACTAACCCACATAACCATCGACTTTAGGGAACTCCACTGCCTCCTTATACAGAAAAGATGCCAGTTCAAGCTCCTGACCCATGCATACAAGGCCCTACACAACTGCGGACCACCCTACCTGCCCCACCACCTAAACTTTGGTCAGCCCACTAGACACCTCTGCTTCACATCCCTTTCTCCAACCCTCACCCCCCATATCCGATGTAGATGCAGAGTTCACACCTTCTCCTCCCTCATAGAAAAGACATGGAATGAGCTACCCTTTCACCTACTGACATTCCTATATCTTCCAGAGTTCCAATAGTCCCTGAAGACCTAGCTATTCGGCTAATCAACTGGGCACTCCCAACACCTCGATACCCTCACGGGTTACAAGTAGCACACTTCAAACTTACTAATTTATTGACTGACTGAGGTTAGATTTATGAATATAATTATTGAATGAAGCACAATCTCTTACCTGTGAGAGAGCACTGCACACCTGCATTTTTCCTACAATTATGCAGTGGCCTATTGTGTACAATTAGTTCATTTTCAATGCAAGAAAAAAAACAAGCTCAGCACAGCTCTTCAAGATATGGCCCTTGTTTGCATTAATGCCACTACTGTACTCAAGACGAGTACTGCATACCTCCACCGACCTCAATGCTGTGATCCATCTCATTGTGCATGGCACCTCTGTCCTGCTACATCAGTTCTGTCAGACATCTCAAAGTGTGAACTGTACACCTCCCCTGCTTTGAACAGTTCTATCACATAGATGCTTGTCACCAGCCTCGAGGCACACTGCACTATAGAAACCATCCACAGCATTCGCTGAACATGGGCATTATTGTATGAGTTTTTTGGGGGTAGTTTTATAAAGTGCAAACTCGACCCAAAAGTATTGCAGCACTTTACATGAATACCTGTTACATTCCATAGGAAAACATTAATTTTTGTTTTTTAATCACGGGAAGATAAAGTAATTTTCCCAGAATCACCAGATGTTGAGTCAACGCAGAGACCAGAACCTGGCTTCCCAGTTCCATAGTCGGCAGCTTTGGTCGTTATTCCACATTTAGAAACAGGGGAGCAGTACATTGAGACATTTTATTGCAGAGATTCAATAGTGCAGAACAACTATAGCAGCGGAAAAAAGATGCAGCTTTTCTCCCACGAGAGTCCGAAAAAACATCCTTGCTTTATGTGAGTAAAATACTCATAAAAGCCAGACTGGGGGCCAAATGCAGCCCTGGGAAAAAATGTCCAAGCCAGATCAGCTACCTCCCTCTTACATTTCTCTTTAGCTCTTTCTCATCTCTTGCTCTCGCTTTCTGTCTCTCCACTTTCTTATCTTTACTCTCTCTCTTCTAAAGCACCCCCTGTGTCTGCTGCAGTTAACTTTGCAGAGAAGGAGAAAGTTGAAAAGGGCAAGCAGAGGCCCTGGGGCCTAAAGATCTGACCTCCAAATGCGCCAGCCGCTGGCCCAATCTAAATGTCAATAACGAAGATGCAATCTCGAAATGCTGCATAATCTGCATAATTTCAGCAATACAGAATTATCGTTGATGTGCAAAACTCCTGCAGTTACACTATCACACTATGTCGTGTAATTATTAGGAGTGGGCAAAATATTCCATTCCTCCTGAGGAATTGGTGGAATTTTGGTGATTCCTCGTTACTCTTGCACTGCAGAGTTCCGGACAAATTCTACCAATCATCACGTGGTGGAATTTTTCTCGTGTGTGGCTCTAGAATGGTATATTGGTGAGGGTGAGCAAGATTTAGCATCCTCTAGCACGATTTCTGATCACTAGGAGGAGATCTGGTGAGATTTTGCTAATGCGGCGATCGCAGGCGGGTGTGACATTTCATGGTCAGTAGGCTGCCACTCGAGTAGAAAATGTACTAAAGTGGCAGTAAAATCAACTCAGTTAACTGCACCCTCTGGCACACTGCGTGGTGCCATTCATGCTAATTTTTCAATGCAGAATGTGATCCTGGTGCTAGACTACAGTGCGACTGGTGTAACATACCTATTTCCGCCCGTTCACGGTGCTCCGCAAAATCTCACAGAGTTTTTAAGTAACTCTATGGAATTTCGCAGATTCAAATTCCACAAGTTCTGACCACCCTAGTAATTATGCACTGTCCTCTGCTAAAATTTTGCAATAGCACATGGTAATAATGCTAATGACCAGAATACAAGCAGCTGCTACTTGTGTTTCATGTATTTTTTTAGCTTTTGTAGTGCAAAATGCATCCTCATTTCCAAAATGCATGTCAAGATGCATTTTGTACTAAAATATAGTGCCAAATGACAGTTTCGCATTTTGCTTGATAACTTGCAATTTCAATAAATGTTTCCAAAATTTTGCCTAATTATGCTAAAGTAAATTATGTGAATTTCACACACCCCTAATAATTGGCCATTCAAGTCCTGGTACTGATAAACTGAAGCATAAGTGCATGAAGGTAACAAAGTCGGTTGCCCAACAGAGACAGTGGCCAGGCATTTTGTTGGGCTCGCAGGGTCCGGCCGGTTTCACGGCTGGTGGGGGTCTGTTTTATTTCTGCTGGCTAAATTCCTAACTGCAGGGCTAGTAATAAAACACTGCAGAAATAAAATGCTAATGCATGCTTAGAGTATACCTTAAAACCATTTGCTTTAGGAATTTTTTATTTGGAAGCTCTGCAAGTAGGAACGTGGTTGGCAGGTCCCCAGTAACAAAACCGATCCCCACGTTCAGTGAAACAGACATCCACCCTGTCAGCCCAGAGACACGCCTCCTATCGCCCGATCGGCCAGTTCGGCAATGACAGTGTCGGATTAATCACTAGGTAAACAGGAAAACCTATTCAATCACTTTGTTAAAAAGAACAGTTCAAATGATGAAAAGTCTAATCATGGACAAGCTTACCAACATGTTTACATATTCCTCAAGAGGTCTCTCTGTGCCACTGATAACAGTGAAAGGCAATCTGCTGATGAAACTCCGATTTCTGTGCTATCAGATTAAAACTTCAGGTACCATATTAAACTATTTTGCTGCTGGTAAAATTGGAAACACAGCAACAAATTCTGTTCCATTGCACAGGTGTGAGTGGCCAATTATAGTTGTCTCTTACACAACAAGCACAGGCTCACGAGGTATGCTATCTATATTTGCATTAAAGCCCAGGACATCCTTGTAATGCGCCGCACACACACAGAGCACGTGCTGTTCTTGTGTACGTATTATCACATTTCTGAGTTGTTGGGAGAGGTACAAACTTACATGCTGCCTCAATTGACCTGTTCTTTTCAGAATAAGCGGGACTCCAGGCGCCTGAGCCTCAGCATGACCATATGCGCAAACAGCTGAGCTGAAGACAACTATAGGAGAACAAGTGGGCGTCTTCCAGAGCTTCCACATGCTCCTGTTGCTAGGGAAACCATTTCTTTTGTTGGAGCACATTCAGAGTGACAGGATCTTTCAAGCATTAATGCTCAAACATAAAGCATGGCAAAATGCACAGTATGTAATTTTGTAGGCTGAAGTATATTTCAGCACTTCCTACCGATTTAAAGAGGATGGAGTAAAACATAATAATTAAAGAATACTTACATTTAAATATGTCGTGCCCTCCCCTTTAAAGGAAGGAAGTCTGAGTCAACTAACCACAGGCTTCATCAGACCGTAGAGAATCGCGTTCGCTGTGTACCTCTTTGACATTCTCATCTCTTGTAAACATCCATAAAAGAAACAGATGTGATGGTGCATTTGCATGGGATGTGGGATTAAGGAACCTTGCAACTGCAATTACAAAATGCAAGCGATGCCGCTGCGGATGACTAGCATATAACAGATCGCAAAGCAGGTTTAAAAGAATCCTCTGTCAACAGAGTTCAAATATGGTTTCTTAAATATCACATACTGAAAATACCTTTTGTACAGCTGTAAGCATTTATTTGGGTACTTTGCATTCAACAAAACAGGAAATACACGCACTGTAAAAGACAAAAGGCAAGTCCATGGCACAATACATAACATAACATAAGAAGAAGCAAGAATGTTACATACTTACAATTTCAACACTCATATGGTTCCACATTTCGATACTACACACAGGAGGAAGGAGTTTGCTCTTGTGAGGTTTGCAAGAGCTGAAGAAGCTCTGGCCGGAGGAAGTGGCTAGATCAGAAGGATATAGGTATTTCCTCCAGTCCTCTTATGGGATTTAACTATATAAGATTTTTTTACTAATTCTTCAATCACCCAGTGACATTTAGTGCTCCCCAATTTACAGGTGTGGTTTTGTAAACAGTGGTTTCTCCACAACAGGCAACAATCTTCCTGAGCAGGTCTCTCACCTCTCCATGCAGCCAGGTACTTCTGGGCAGACATCACAAAGATCTTCAGATGAAATATAATGTCTACTTCAGTCCCTAACGGTCTGTGTAATCCCTAGTTCCTAGAGTGGCCAACTGTCACAGACCTCCAAGCACTTGTATCATTGTTGCAGTTTCCAAGCCTCAATTAAACCAATATCAAGTTCTCTCTAATGCAACAAACATCAACACCATCCCTGATGTGATTGACAATGCCTTTGGCATTAGGAGGTGTCATAAGATAATATTTGTGATGTTATCTATAACTTCCGATTTGAGATTGGGAGCAGAACTAGGGTCTGTTCAGAGTGTGTGGCAAGCATAGTGCTGCTTCTTCCAAATATCGTATTGCCATTGCGCTTTGGTGTAGGATGTAGTTGAGAACCTCCCATATTTCGCAGCCACTCTTTTAGACCTGAAACCTATTCTCCTGGCCATGGATCATTTGTGTAGTTTGTATAGTACTACAGCACTAAAGTAACATGATAATGTTTTTTTTGATGAATAAAGGTTTGAATGCTGAATTTTATTCTGACTGAAGTCTGTTCTTTGTGGTATGTCACTCAAGTTGGGGTAGGACTAGAGATGTTACTATGAGAACTATTAAGCCGTGATTCTGAGGGCAAGGCAGGCACATGTTGATCCCTGTGCAAAGCAGAGTTTCAATTCATGGGGGTAAGACCCATATCTGAAATATTTCCGTGATGGAATTCGGCATGTGAAAATTATTCAGGGAAAGGGGTGCAGTAAAAAGCACAATATGTAGAACCAGGACTCGAATACACAGATTGCACATGCCATCTCGCATTTCTGAGTAGACAACTTAGAACAGGGATATTTAATATACCTGGAAAGTACAGCACCCTCAGAATCACTCTTTAATGGATGACAACAATAGCTACTCCTTTCTGTCTTTCTTAGTTCTCATAATCAAGGTCTTAATATTTCCAGGTATCAAATTAAGGTTTTGACCATGTTTTTTGGGGGGTACCATACAAGTCAGTGCTCATGTAGATGTCAAGATTCTTTTCAACCAGTGAAGGAGTATAGTTTTGGCCTAGCATTTCGATTCAATGGAAAGGAAGGACACTATAAGTACAAGGAAGGACTACAGTCTGTGTCAAATTGAAGATTCCCCCAGGATCTTGGATGATAACGTTAACAAATAAAGACTGATATCTTGAGCAATGCCAAGCAATATGCCTACAGTGCTACCAGGAGCTATCTCATCCAAGATGCTGTTTATCCAAGGATCTGGCAATCTGACAAGTTTGAGGAGAGACACTACCAAAATTAGTAGAGTTTTTAGCTACGAATAAAATGTTGACAGCTTTAAACATATACCTCCATCGATGTTAATTTAAATAGGTTTTTCAATCATTCATAGCTCTTTTTTCAATTCATGCACTACTGTACTACCTTGTGTAATATTTTACATGTTAAAATATTGAAAAGCGTTTATATGGACTGGGAAATCTCCACAGTGAGCACATATTAGTAGCTTTTTGTTCTGCATACAATTGTGTTCTGGCAGTTAAAATTAATAGCTAGCATGTTTGAATTCACTAATAAAATAACCCCCCCCAACCAAGAGCCAGGTGGACGACCAATTTGCGACTCTCAACTTGGTTGCAATTCAATTTGCGAATGCAAAATGTGCACTACGCGATGAACGACAGGCATTTGCAAATCTGAAACAGCCATTGCAGCCGATTACCAAGTTGCAAAAAATTGCGAGCGTGAAAAGCGACTCGTAGATAGTGAACCTTATTGTGAGTCACAAAATGAGCATGTACAAATGAGTCGCAAAAGGCGATCTGTCACAAAATGGCCCATTTGCACATGCAATTTACCCCAAACTGAAAACAGGTGGTAACAGGGCCCAACCGATAAAAATAGGCCCAGAATGCATTAGAGACCTTCCAACAGTGGCTACCCAGTACGTGCTAGCAAGGAGGAGGCACATTTTGGCTGCTCTGCAGAGGAGGCAGAGACAGGAGATGATCTTCAGAGTCTGGTTGACTATGTTTGAAAAGACAGATGAAGAAATATACGAGCAATACAGGCTGAGTAGCAATGTGATCCTGGAGCTAATAGCCACCTTAAAGCCACTCCTTGAGAGCAGTACACTACGGAGCAATGCTATCCCCACCTATGTCCAGGTGCTGTGCTACCTCTACCTATTGGCCAGTGGTAGCTAACAAAATGTCTTCACAGTGGCCAAAAGGGGTTTCTCAGAGTGTGCTATCGCTATTCTGTTGTATGTTCATTGATGCCATCATCCACCATATACAACACATCTACTCATCCAGAGATGATGTAGAAATCCAAAATTCAATAACCCAATTTTACAGCATAGCCAGATTTCCACAGGTAATTAGCTGTAGAGAAAGGACCCATGTGCCCATATGTCCACATCCCACCTTAAATACATATTTTGGAACTGCAAATCCACACATTCACTAAACATTCAGGTTGTCTGCACTGCACAACATATTATCACAGACATTGTAGCAACATTTCCAGGGAGCACCCATGACTCATACATCTTTTGCCACAGCGGCATTCATCAGTGACTAGTGGGGACTTTGATGAAGTATACCTTCTAGGTAATGGAATGTGATGTACAAAGTGAAACGTATCAGTGCAAACATTACTCTCTGTATGTTGTCTCACTCTTATATGTGTCTCATCAGGTGACAGTGCATATGCCCTGTCAGCATCATGGAATTGCACTTCTGATGCCTTTATAAAAGTGGAGGGGACTTGAAGTATGAGTCTGTAATGGTGTGAAAAATTGTGGGGACATGTGCTATACTACACAACATTGCCTAAAGGAAGGACCTACCCATGCAGGTGTTTGATTCAGCCTCGGAGGATTACCCAGGCCCAACTGTCCAGCACCCACCCAAGCAAAGTAGAGCAGCAAAGGGGAGAAGACATAGGGACCTCATAGCCAGACATTGTTTTCATAGTAAGATGCATCCATTTATACAACACCCTCTACAAATGTGAAGACTAGTAGTGGATTTCACAAACTGGGAAACCTTTTAAAATCAGGGTATTGAGAAATGAACTGCAGGACAACATGTACTTCATGGGCAACATCACCTAAATGTTGGTGACAAAGCGCGGTTACTCCACCGCCAACAATGGTACCATGGGGGCAACTACATGGTAAACAAGAAATGTACAGTCACTTCCTGCCTCTTCAGTTGCTTGGGGGGTTTTACCCTCTGGGGATGTGGGCTGCCTGCCCTTACGCAGTATGTGTGTGTCCGCAGTGGAGCCACTGCTGCAGCTGGAAACATCGCTATTGGAAGCTTCTCTCATTGCCCCAGTGAGAAGACTAGAGGTCTGTATCGCCTCAGCAGCATCAGTGATACGCTTCAGGCTGGCCACATCTTCACTGTAATGGCCCATTTCCACCTGCCGTGCCAGTGTGCGTCTTGAGTGGAGGAATCGCCCGGGTAACTGGCCCTATACTGCTCCCTTTTGTTGAGCCTCTGCTGGCTTCTCTCCTCCGCCAGATCAGTGTAGAGTTGCCCAATCACCCATGAGTGCATCAAACTTGACATCCAGCCGGGCCTGGTTGTCTGCCAATTGGAGGGATAGGTCTGTGAATTCCTGGGTCAGCTTAATGTTAATCACTCTCAACTGTCTCTGTTGCAGCCACTGAATTTGGAGCATTGCCTGTTCTATGCCGCTGGCCTACACCTGGTCACCCGAGCCTGCCTTTAAGTGGGCATAGGGCCTTGCCAGTTGCCACCTCTGCAAGCGCTGAGTTGGAAGCATCTGCCAGGCCCTGGTGACAGGCGTTGCTGTCGGGCAGCTGCCTGCTGGGATGTGTTAGCTTGGATGTCAGATGAACCTGGCTGAGGCTCTGCCTTGACATCCAGCTCTTCTTCCATCAGCTCAATTACTACTCTTCCCCTGCTTCCTCTTGTGTGTCCTGTCCTTCCACAGGTCTTTCTATGTGGTACATATGAAAACAAAATAAATGCACGTGTGAGACACTATCTCAGTGGTCGAACCATGTTATTCAGCTTATGTCAGACAGTTACTCCCCACTGTTTCTGTACCTGACTACATATCCCATAATGCAACAGCTGTGACTTTTGGTGCCTGAGGATGGAGCATCTAGGGGTTTCTGTGTTGCATGCCTGTGGACTGCAGGTTTCTGGCATGTATGTTGGAATAGAAGGCATATTGCACTTACCATGGGGTGCAGAGGTGTGGATGGTCCCTGAGGCACACGCTGCCTCTGTATACTGCACAGGATCCTGCTGTGGCTCACAGATAAGTGGGGGCATCAGATGTTCCTGACCCTTGGGACTCTCCCAGCTGTGCTGCAATCATTCCCTTGGCATAAGATCGCAGGTCGAACAACCTTTTTTTATCTCTTCGATTGACCTATTGGCAGCCCCTAGGGCATTTATCTGTTGCTGCATTTCCCTCCAGATCTTGCACTTTTCAGACTCATGAAATGTCTGGGATGCCCACCCGAAAAGCTGTTCATGCAGCAACCATTAGTGAGAAATTCCAATTCTCTTTCGGAAAATGTAATATTTCACCTATGTTCCCTTGCTCCCTTCCTGCTCTGCTGGCTGGCCATTGCAGTGCTTGCTTGGTGCCTGGATGCAGTCTTGAAGTGGGCTGCTGCCTTCACAGTGTGCTCCTACTGCTAAACAGGAATCACAATGGACACCACTTCCTGGATTGGAGTATTTCTGCTGTTTCAGGAAGTGATGGACATTTTTAAAGCCGTGGAGCTTATTGCGACGGCTGTTGCAATTTGTAACCACGGACTGACTCACAAAATGCAAATTCTGTAATTGCAATTCGACTCGATTGTGGTCACAAATTGAGGGCAAGATTTGTACGTACATCGGATTAAGCAACTCTTCATTTGTAAATCGCTAATTCTCGTAAATTGTGAGTTGCTATTTCTCTCGGTCGTGCATCTGTCTACAAGTTATTTGTCATTTAAAAATGGCCAGAAAGATTTCTAACCCTGAAGGCCATACATAACATAGAAAAATAAATAGCAAAACCTGCACTTTTTCAGTCATGGACAAACTGTGCCTCATGGCCCCATCATAAAAAACATAAAATACCCCAAATGAGTCATTAACTCATTGAATTTATACTAATAAACAATCAAGCTTATCAACACTACATCATTAAATAGCGTTTCCTAATAAAGAAACAAAACAGTACCTATGGTGATGTCATTGATAATGTTAATTTTAGGGTGATGTAAAATGCCAACAGTGATGTCATGGGTGTCTTCTGTGATGACACATATTTGAGGTCATGAACAGTAAGCTTTGTGGGCAAGATATTGTTTTAATACGGTGGCCACGAGTTACGAGGTGTGTAGTGACAGTAAATTCTAATGGGCTGAGGGGCCACATCCCCTCACCTTTTGGCCATTAAAAAGAATGCCTGTCAGGCTGAGAAAAGGTGACTCTTACAGACACTCTTTATTTTCCGGCCAGGCAGCCAGGAGTTAGATACGCACTAAATCCGCAGTACCCTGGCTGCTTGAGCCGGGTTGAAGAAGTCACAGCTTCTCTGGACATGACATCTTCAGCCTAGCAAAGCAACTTGAGGCTCTTACCCTCATGCCGAGGGGGAGAGTCACTGATTGCCATGGATCTGGGCACTTCAGTTCTAAGCCCTGAAGTGCCCAGGGCCGAGTGTCAATCACAGGCACCTTGTCACAATTGGGGTGGGGTCAGCAGTCTCACTGATTCAATCCTACTCTGTGACAAGTGAAGGACTGCCAATGAGGAAAGGCAGCAATCCCAACCTTCCTGGGACCGCTGTGGCCTGGGACTGCTTCCTTCCACCGATGAGAGAAAGCAGAAGTCCCAACCCTCCTGGGGACTCCGAGTCAGTGCTACGCAGGTATGATTTTTTATTTTTAATGTTTAGTGCATGTGTATGTGCATTAATATTTGGGAGTGACTGCAGTGAATGAATGTGTATGTGTGCGTTCATGTGTGACTGCATGAGTGTGAGTGTGCATGTGTGCATGTGTGGCCCCCTACCCTCCTCCCAGGAAAAAGTACAGGGTACCACAGTGTAGTGGATGTGCTAAATATTCTACAGATTCTTCAAATTTGCACCAGTGTTGAAGGAAGCTAAAAACTGCATTTCCAATTGAAGCTGCAGCTGGAACATAACCAGAATCACTATTACTGACTCTTTAATACATATACACATAAAGACATACTAAAACTTAAGTGCATGGAGACAATTATTGTTCATTTGTATTCCAATTACAGTGCCAATATTCAGTAGATTTCTGAGTGTAAATGGTAGATGGTATTGAGGATACTGAGGTCAAGTCATGATGCCTGACTCCACCAAGGGGATCATTTCAAGTTACCTAGATGTTCCAGGAAATCACTTGGCCCTGAGGAAATACTGATACACACGGTGCAATATATTCCCATAGTGAAATGACCACCCTATTCTGAGTTAATGAGGAAGGAATGAATGATAATCTGCAGTATCAGAGACTCCTTAACCTACACCCACAGGTTTCCCCCTATTTCTGACAACCTTTCTCCTATATATATATTGCCATGTTTTTTGTAGAAAATCTGAATGGGGCAAATCTCGGTAGTCAAACATTTCCAATTTCACATTGGGTGCAAGAAGTTGCGCACGTCTGATTTGAATTGATTGACCAATTTAGAGTGAGGCCTTAGATGGATAACTTACAGGTTTAGATCTCTTAGAGAAGGGGTATAAAGATAGCCACAGAAGAATTCCAGAAATATTGGAAAATGTCAAGTTAAACAAGTATTGGCAAAGCCAATAAACCTTGCTTTAAAAATCAATGACAATCAATGTCATGCCCTCCAAAGCTGCATTTAGCACTTTCCTGATGTAAGCTGCTGTACCTCAAACCCTTCCCAGAGCACCAATAGGATTAACTTAAGCCTTTTTTCCCCAAACTGCCACACCGGCAGGCAAGAGATATATATGCACTGCAAAGGTAGAGGAAGGTTTTGTTCTACTCAGTTAGGTGTACTAGATTACGTATGGGAGATATGATAATTAGGTTAGGTGTGAGAAGTAGTTTATTAGTTGGGGTGGATTGTGGTGGCAAGTGATATTAGCACAATTCTTTCTCAGTTCAGTAAAGAGTTCAGAAATGTAAACCTGAGCTCAACTCCTAGAGCTATGGAACATGGCAGACAGGTTTAAGATAAGAAATGAATGAGAGGTATTTCTATAGTGCACAGCTATTCCTAAGAGTGTCTCGGCACTTCTAGTACTGCCCAAGTGAATAGTACAGAGGGTTTGCCTGCCTGCGTGCACCGCTAGAGTCTAAATTTAGAAGTTTCAATAGAGTTAAAAAGTCGAAAAAACACAAAATATTAAAAATCCCACTTCCGTTTACAAAAATAGAGAATATTTTATTGAACAACATTACACCAAAACAACAAAAATCCAATAAGGGGAAGCTCTAAATAAAAATAGGATTAAAGAGCACAAAGTGCCAACCGCGGGCAATTGGCTGCACTAGACCAGGAAAAAGGTAACGTTTGAGGCTTACTCCGATGGAATGTGGGACAGATTTCAGGACCAGGTTGGTCCTAGTCACAGAGTTACCTTTGGGCTAAGAAATGCTTCTGAAGCAACAGTGGCCGTCAATGAGTCAGCAAGGGGCAAGCTGTGGTTCAATGGACGTGGGTTGCTGAAGAGCAGGGTCCTAGTGCAGTCATCAGTGAAGGTGATAAAGCTTGACTACGTGAAGTCTGACATCCATGACCAAGAAGATCTCGACCTTGATTGGCTTCGACTCACCTTTGCTCTTGGTAAAGCCTTCTATGTTCGGACTTGGAAGCTTTTCTGGAAGTCAGATTTCCTCGAGTGAAGCAAACCAGCAAGTTGAGGCTGACTGGCATTTTGACCTGGATGGCTGTGCCTTTGATGGAGACCCCAGTCTCCATTATATCTCCAGGCAGAAATTTAGCAAAAGGTTTCCCAGGATTTGCATTTCCAGTTTGGGCAAAAGTAGTGCACTCCAACACCACTAAGGGATCCAGAACCCCAAGAACAGCACTTGGGGGTCAAGGTGCACTCCAACAGAAGATACCATCATTGTCCAAGGCAGGTCCAGTTGACACTGATCCGCTGGGCTCTGCCAGGAAGTGGTCATCTTGCAGCGTTTGTTTCCCTTTAGCTTAACAGGAGGTCAGCCAACAGACC
Source organism: Triturus cristatus (assembly GCF_964204655.1). Lineage (NCBI taxonomy): Eukaryota > Metazoa > Chordata > Amphibia > Caudata > Salamandridae > Triturus > Triturus cristatus. Next base: position 520,857,836 of record NC_140588.1, read on the forward strand.
CTCTAAGTCCACTTCTGTGTCTTGAGTTGAAGTGGGGGCAGGCCCAGCAATTGGGGTTCTCCTTACAGGTCACAACAGCAGGTGCAGTTCTTCTTCTCTCTTCCACAGGTCAGCAGTGTTCTAAAGAGTATGCCCAGGTGTGCCACAATTATGCCACTTGGCCCCTCTGTGATCAAAAGGGCAAAAGTTACCAAGTGTAACTCTACACACATTTGCATCAGTTCCAGTGTGCCCTACTGGAAACAATCCCACAGTGCTGATCTCTACCTAACACCAAGATGACAGAACATTTCCTCCCATATGCAGAGCTCCTTTGCCCATCTTTGAGCTGTGGCCAGAGAAATAGGGAAACGCTCCCCAGTGGTAGGATTGTTGCATTGGTGGCTAGCATGACAATTGAGGGGGCAGGCTCAGGTCTGAGCTATCTGCATGAGACAAGGCTGGCCCCTTTGAAGGTAATTATGTTCCCACGTACTGCCCAGCTAGTCATCCTGCCATGGGAACAGGACACCTCCCCAAAAGCAAGGATGTTTGGTCTCAGTTCAGGGATCTGCTTCCCAATTAATCAAAGAGCCATTCAGCTCCTAGGTGACAGTTGGAAGCTCTTTTTAAAGTACCTTTTGGGAAATGTTTGTTACAACTTCGACTTTGCCAATGGATTGGATTGGTAATACCTGTTTAAAAATCAGAGAAGTAACATTGTATCTGGTTCTTAGATAGAACAGCTAACACTGCTGTCTAAACAATAGCTTGTTTGGCCTTTTCATTGTAAGGACATGTTTTACTTTAAACTGCTACATATCCTACTCTTAAATACCATGGACACAGTCTTATGGGCACATAAGCCTAACCCTTGAGCAACTTATTAATATTTTAAAGGCGTGTTATTTTGAAAGGTAGAATTTGTAGTTTGAACCTCCAAAGACAAGTTACTGGTGGCAGGCCTACAGTTATGTTTTGTATTTTCAGTGCTGCAGTCCACTACTAACATTTAGCTTACAGGACCTTGGTACCATATACTAAAGACGTACAGTTAAGTTAAGCGTGTGCCAATTTGACATGTTATTAGCGGTCAAGGCACATACATTGGGCACTGGATAGCAGTGTCCCAGTGTGCATTGTCCAAAAAGCAGCAGTAAAATCTAGGAAAAAGTGGGGATGACCATGCAAAAAGGGGCATTTTCCTATATTTGGTATGGTAAGTTATGTATTACAAGTAAGGCAGGTAAGTTATGATAGTAAGGTTATGTAGCTATAGTAGATACATATTTATGGTTGTTGTGGAAAGAAGATATGATATCTATGAAATGTTAGACAGGTATAATGTAAGTAATTAGGTATTGTCAGAAAGTAGATATTGTAAGTAGGTATGTATGTAGTTTTTACAAGTACAAAAGGTAGTTATTTTAGTTAGGTATTGAGGTAGGTGAGGTGTGATAGGTTAGGTATGGTAAGTAGTTATAGTAAGTTAGTTATGTAAGGAAAAGTAGATGAAGTATGGTTAGTAGATATGCTAGGTAAGTAGGGATGGTAGGTAAATAAGTAGGCACAGGTTTGTTAGGTATGATAGGTTAACTATGTGATGTAGGTTATGCTTGATAGCTTAGATCTAGTAAGCATCACAGTTTGGTATGGTAAATTAGAGTATAGGAGGTTAGGTATGTTAAGTTATTTAGATAAATAGGCTAGGAAGCATAAGTAGTTATGGACGGTTTGGTAGGTTATGTATGGTGAACTAAAGTAGGTTAAGTACGGTAGAATGGTCAGTGAGATGCAAGACTTGGATCAATGGTGAGGTTAACTTCTAAATGCAAGAGTGCATGCCTCAGAGAAAAACTTTTGACATATGGTATTGTTTACATAAAATTTGTGTACTGTATTGAAATAAAATTTTGGAAAACATTAATTAAAAAAAAAAAAAATTAAAGTACGGTAGGCTGCAATGGGGGTACATTTGGAACATATGGTGATAAGGTAAGTATAATAGGCAGCCGCGGTCGGTAGTAGGAGTAACTGCAGGGCGGTGACGTGGGGAGGGGGAGGGGGACGGTGGGGGGTAGTAAACTATGGATTACGGTGGTTGACAGGTAAGTTAACATATAAATTAATAAAACGAATTTCGTTGTGTGCACTGCATCCCCAAATGCGATGCTGTGCACGCAACAAAATTCGTTTTATTAATTTAATTGTTAACTTACCTGTAAACCTCCGTAATCCATAGTTTACTACCCCCCACCCTGCCCCTCCCCCTCCCCACATCACCGCCCTGCAGTTACTCCTACTACCGACCACGGCTGATAATAGGTTAGATATAAAACGTATGTATGACATGTTGATATGGTAAGTTAGGTATGGTAGGTTAGGTTAGGTATAGGCAGTATGTTAGGTGTTATGAGTTACTCGTGGTAGGTAGGTATGGTACATTATGGTAGGTAAAACAGGCTACGTTTGGCAGGGTTGCTACCTAAGTTTGGAAAGAATGATAGATAAGTTGTTATGTATGTGGTTTCGCTAGGCAGAGATGGTTTGCAGGTGTGATAGTTCAGTATGTTATGTACATTAGGCATGCAATGTTAGGTAATGCAGGTAGATATGGAAGGATTGGTAGGTTAGTTATTGTTAGGTTAACTATGGTAGGTAATAACGTTTTATTCTGATATGTAAATGTTTGTGCTATAAAACATTTTCCTAGACTTCTTGCTTACAAATCAGAGCATTGGAAGTGAGAAGTATAAACATGTACCGTTATAATTTTGACTAAGGGACAGTACTTATGTTGCATCTTTCATACATTTTTATTTTAATTAGAAAAACACAGAAAAGCCAGCAACGTTTTATTACGACAGCAAAGTAAAATAAATGAATGTTTGATTAGTGGACATCATTGTGTCCTTATGACAGGCTGAGGCATCTAGTCAGCCACCAGTACCGCCATAAATCAGCAATAAAAATGTGACTGTGCCAACAAAGTAAATAGATTGAAGAACAAACACTGGGACTCAGTTTCAACCTCAACATCATGTTGCATAATTTAAAAAGAACTGCTTGATGTAATCCTCCTAAAAATGCCATGGTCTTGGCATCCCCTCCGTGCAATGGCAAACAATGATAAGCACATGAAATATGGTTGCTGAAGAGGACTAACCCAAATCACATTCTTTGTCTATACTTTTTGTACCTCTTTTTAAAGTCCTGATGACAAGAGCTCTCACAACAAAGAGCTAACGTGCTCTGTAGCAAGACCTAAAAAATGTGGGTGTTAATTAGCAGCAGTTATGCTGAGAGAAATAAACATCATTATCATTACGATTTCCCAGTTTCACAGCACATTTTGGAAAAATTAACATAAATGAATATATATAGAAAATATTTTCCGAAAATAAGGATCAAGCAAATTATCCCTCAATCATGGCCTCGTTCAGGCGCTGATGTTTTAAAAGGTTGGAAGACAAGAAGCAGCACCGCAGACATTCCACTTCGCTTTTCTAAATGATATACCCCCCTTTTATTGATCCACCTTCCTCTGCCCTGGAGTCGCGTAAACTCCATTTTCTTCTCTTCACAGCCATGTGTGGACGCACTGTCTCTTCCGAAGGGGATGCTGCGGTGACATTTTCCCTGCGCTCGTGACTACACGTCATGAATATTGTTCCACTTACCGCCAGGCCTTTTTCTAACAAAAACAAATTGATGGCATTAGTTTAAGCCGCGACCTCGGCAGCTCTGAGTGGGTGAAATAACTGCACGCCCTCCAATGAATGGAGGAGTGCACTGTACCTCGTTTAATGTATACCCTGGCAATGAACCATGACACATTATCGACTCAACAAATGCCGCAACAAGACTGCGGGAACATGAAGTATTAGCACGATCAATCTCGACCACTCAATCACCCTCTAACCGCTGCAGAACCAGAAGCGACTGGAGGAGCTCATGCAGAGAGATGGTCGCCGGTCCTTCCTCTGGGCAAACTGTGTAAGGACAGCGCGTGCTGTGTACAGCCCCAAACCACAGGACGTGGTGCGTGGCGCGAACTACTAAAGAGCAAAGGGAGACTGTTTATAGCCATTATCGCAAAACAGCACTTGTTTCCATTGAATACGGGAGTTCTAGGTGATACAAAACAGTTTTTGTAAATGAATTTGTGACGGTTTCATGTGCATTTTATAATTCGTCATGTCCCGGACTGTTTGGAACAAAGGGAGTTTTTCTCCAGAGTACTGGAAGAATAAACCTAGAATTCTAATTCAAGGTGTATCAGGAGAATTAAGGGACTCATTTGCAGCACTAAGTTTAGAGAATGCAATGGTCACACAGTTTCAGTTTTGAGGAGGTATCCTACCGATGTGCACAGATTCACTCCTATCTTTTTTATAATGGGGAACCTAAATGTTTTGTGGATGTTTCCCACGTGTCCCACCCTTGCACAGTCACAAACCCTCCATTGCGAGCACATATTCTCAGAAGGTACATTAAATCCATTTCTGATTTCAAATTCACATACAAATTCATAGTCTGTGAATTACAAACATAAATCAAGAAAGTCGAAGTGTGCTTGTGAATAAAGGTTTTACGTTCACAGGACTGTAATTGAGATTTTACTCAGTGAAATACTGTAGGGCAGAATTTCATTTTCAGCACCACTCCTGCGCAATTTCACAGTGACAATAAATGGCATATATGCACAACACAGTGGCAGTTGCCACCGTGTAGTTATGGCTCAGGCACACTTTCTATTAAAAAGGCAGTTTTTTGATATGCCTATCATTTTTTTACTCCGAGGACAGATTTGCGTGAAATCTACTAATTTATTCAGTTACGATTCAGGCAGTCAATTTTCATGCAGATCTGTACTAAGGAAAAACGAAGTCGTTTCTCATATTATCTCCCATGAGAAATTTTAATTATGCCTCCAGCCGGAACCACTGAACGGATTTAAACCAAAAGTGGAATTAAATTACAGCTTTAATAAGACAACGTGTTTTGTTCAGTGGTCGAATTGGGGAAAAAAAGGTAGGGGAACTGTGGGCGGAGAATCAGAGTGCGGGAATAACCTGAGGATTGGATCAGTGGGCGGAGTTAGAGGTGTGGCCAGGATTGACAAAACATCCCAATCTTTAGTATTTGTTTGGCATTTCACTAACCAGTTACAGCTTATTATTTTATGTAATTCAACCAATGGATACACATGATTATTTAACGATTAATATGACTTATTGACATTAAAATAAATTCACAAAGTGATTTTAATCACAGAATGTCCCAAATATGCTTAAAAGTGGAAGCACAAGCCCTTTGGCTCTGAGCCATGGATTTTCTGTTGTCAGCAATATACACAGAGACAATCAATTTTACGTGTGTAAATCACTGTATGGGAAATGTTACATAAGACAAAGGACTACAAGGTGTAGGAGTCACATGACAACCATACTAGTAGGCCGTATAGTTTAATAGTGATTGATCTGGAGAAACACAAACTCAGAATTTAAAACTTAATACCATGATTGGGGGTTCACTTTAATAATCATTATTGATTTCTATCCAAATGAATTTTTTTTGCAACATTAGGATAATCAAAGGCTTAGGGAAAAAAACAATAAAGCTCTAGTTTATACCTTGCAGTTTGTATGCAGCTCTAAGAAGAAAGTTAATAGCTCACTGTTCTTTGTTAGGATTTTAACTTATAAACTGCAAGTAGCAAAAGGATCTTACTGACAAAAGCAGTAAACCAATGACCTATTTACAATATGTGCACTTTGTGAAGGGCACGGTACATGTTCTTAGCAGCAGGCACATTAACCCTCTGCGCTATCTTTCCATGAGTCAAAACTTCCACTAGACAAAACTCCGATCTTGCTCTAGTAAGACGTTTATTCACCGGAGTTAACAAGACATTTTTATTATTGCCAAAAAATGCTGTAGGCCAGGAAGGAGGCAGCAATTGCTTTTAAAACCATAATATACAACGCCCCCACTCAAAGTCAGCACCTGTTGCAGTCACACCGGTCGCACCACCCTAGTGCCAGCTCTTCTCAGGGGTCCTGTGACCTCACTGTTGCTCTAGAGTCTGCTACTTTGTAGGCCTGCCAGCAAGACTGGAGGTGGACTTCAGTATGGATTGTGGTGGGCAAGCCTTCAAGGTGAACCCACACTTGCCACTGCTAGGGTCCACCTGCTGGTGTTAAGACACCAGGGCTTTTCCGGTTTTGCAGGGCCTTCTAAGGTCTAGCGTGGCAATGTGCTCCTTCAGGAGAGTGGTCTGGGGGACTGCTCATGAAGGCTGAACCTGGTTCCCCAGTTCTAAATTCGGCAGCTCTGCCCCCAGTGCTATATCCGCTCCCTCACTGAACACCATACTGCCCCACTGAGAGAAATTCACACTGCCTTCAACTACAATCCAATTTGACCTGCTAAAAAAAACTGGATGTGACTCAATTCAAATTAAGCACTAGGCAAGAGCAATATGCTCCCTAAAGGAAAAAGTAACAACATCCTGGAAAAAGCAAACACTTATTGGGAATGAAAGATTAAATATAGCTTGTGAAATGTAAGCAGGAACAACATGGTGAACTTAACGCTTTTACACTCACTATTCAGAAATCAGTGAGTGCTTCTGCCTGAAAACTACAGGGCCCAGAAAGGACCCATTTCAATGTCCACTGATTATATGCTTACAAAACGTAAGCAGTATGGTTTAAAAAGACCACATTAGTGAACACAAAGCCGCCGTACACATTTTGTTTTCCAATCCACCCATCAACCAGGTATTGCAGTACCTCAAGGTTTGGCGCACTTCCCCACCGGGGGAAAACAGCGCTTCTCTGGCAAACTCAGTAAAATGACGCTAATGTTTTGGGGGTTTGAATAAAACTGATCTAGCCACTTTAAGAACACTCCGTCTTGCTTTATTTAGTTATTGATTTTTCATATTTTGAAACTTTTGTTTCCGTGGCTGCACTTTGGAATAGAAAAATGTCAAAACGGCATTTCCAGCAAAAGTGGTTTTCTTTTTTGCATCCATTTAACAAGGGAAAAAATGAACGACAGGAAGAAAGAGAGGGTGAGAACCATTTCTTGAGTCACGGTTTTCGGTAAGTGAGGAGGAGTTAGACAGACAGAGCGGGAATAAGAGTAAGAAAGAGGGGGGGCAGCTGCCAGCGGCAGAGCAGAAGCGGACACCTTCCTTGTCTTGTCTGGGCAGGAAGCAAGAGACGGAAACCTTTTCCTTCTCTGCTCCCCGTCCGTCCCCAAACAATCACTAATGTCAGCCTTCTCTGCAGGCCTTGGAAATTTCTTACGTCCAGGGAAGCATGTTCCAGATAAAAAAGTTGGGGAACGGAATCTATAGAATTAAAGAAGTAGGGGCACGCCGTGCCCTGCCGTTCCCGCCCACTTCGACCACTGGTTTTGTTGGATTGATGTAAATCTGTTCAGCATTTTTTAAGATATTAGCATTATAAACACTTTTTGAGTGGGCTTTAAAGGGCTAACTCTTTTGTCTATCTCAGTCGTTTTAACTCATGAGTCACGACTCTCGAATCTTGTCAATCACATTTTGAATTTTTTAAGAAATGTGATTGACAGGATAAGAGCCCTGACATTTTTTTTCAGCCATCTTAAAATGTGTTAGTCAGCGCCGATTTGGAAGTGTCACTCTGTGGAAAAAAGAATTTACACACCAATGTGGGATCAACCCATAGGTGAGAGAGTCCACAGCTATTCTCATGGGGACCCAGAGGCATGGAAACTTCAAGGCCTAGAACAAGAAAATTACCAAGAATGGTGCACAACATGTGAGTCAAAAGAAAATCATGAGGTTGAAAGCAGATATTATAAGTGGAGGATTTGACTGCCTTTGCATGTGTCACATGCCATGACACACACCACCCCCATGCACAAGAGCATCAATTTACCAATGGCACAACAAGAAAACATAGCAACGTAGCAGGCAAAGTGAATTGTGTGTGTGTGTGTGTCTGCCTCACAATAGAAGAGTGACAATTGATAACTAAACTATATAGGAAAGAAACTGGTGGCAACAGCATCCTGCACGCTACCAGCTCCCATCCTATGTGCCTAAAATGGAGCATACCATTTTATGAGTTGCTCCGTGCAAGGAAGAATTGCTCTAGTGAGGAATCTTTCAAAGCTGAATGTATGCTACACAATGATGGATCGTTTCCAAAAAAGGGGCTACCGCAATAGGGTTCTCCAATCAGCACAAAATTAAGTAATCTCTCTACAGAGGGATGATTTGCTATTTAAATCAAGAAGAAAGGGAAAGACAAAAATACACAGGACAATCAAATAAGATAGCTCACGATTATAATTGAAAATTTGGTGATATTAAACAACTGATCACTAAACAATGGGGTGTCCTGACAGCTAATCGTGTGGTCAAAACCATCCTAGGACCCCATACAGGCCTCACATACAGAAGGGGTGAAATCACTAAGGGACTCTTTTATACACAATCACTTGCAGAGTCCGACAAAGGAAAGATGGCTCAAAAACACAGGAGGGTACCTCAAATATGGAAAACGTAAGGCCTGCAAACATAGCAACAATAGCAGATCTTACAAATTGCCAAATGGAAAACAAATAAGAATCACAAAACTTATCAATTGCACATCAGAATACTGTATTTGTATCCTGGAGTGTCCATGTAAATTATGGTACGTGGGAAACATGATCATCACTCTCAAAAAAGAGAATTTTGGAATATTTACATGTCATAAAAAAACACTTTTGTCACTTGCAAGAAATTTCCAACATAGCACAAAATGAGTCTGTATATCCTTCAATTTTTGGGGGCATTGACAGGATTGACAGGCCAGTGAGAGGGGGAGACCATGAGAAGCTTCTACGCATACAAGAATCACATCAAATTGTTGACCTGGAAACCAGGTTACGCAAAGTTTGAATATGGATGAGGAACTCGGCTTACACATTTGAGTTATAGGCATATGAATGCCCTTCAAATCATGATCCCTGGTGTATGCTTATCCAATCTGCTTCCACACATCCACACTGCAATCTATTAACCTGTTCTCTCATTCATGAATACATATATGATTTCCTTAAATGCTTCTTATGCTTTCTCACATTAGATTTCTGTGATTATCACTGTTTCAGTCAAACCATTTCCCAGCTGGGGACCCTATGATAACAAGTATATTGCTTATGTGGTAGCAAACCATCTCAGTTAAAATAAATTAACATTGATTATCCAAATCTCTGAGGATGCTGGGTTTTGTTTCAAATGCACTTTCACCATTAAGTGGAGGTCCACTGGGGCAGAGCACTTGTCATTGTGACCATTGATGTGCATGTCCACTTGGGCTTGAATGAATCTTAACACTTGGATTTCACAGATGCCGCATGGGGCATGATGATTTTATTGTTTCTGTTAGAGATTGTTTCATATAACATTTGTTTTCGAGATGATAACCTTAGAGGCTTTTGTATGGATTGAGATATGACTGCATATGTGACCACAGTGAACTGAGTCCCTAAAATGCATGAGGAAATAATGAGGCGTCTAATCATGAAATACTAAACGATACCAACTTCAATCATATCATATCTATTGTGCAAAGACTTTGCATTACAATCATTTCTGAAGCGTGTATACGGATATATATGTGTGTGCACACATGGGGTCAATTGAACACTGACACCAAATTCCAGTGGATGCCTGATTGTGACCTGCAGATCCATTTTTACCTTTTTTTTGTAATTATTGTCAACTTTTGCTAAGTAAACACAAGACGCTTGCATAAGAAATAAGATGCAAATAATCAATAACAGCGAGATGTATCAATGAGGTGCATTGTGGGACAATGAGGCAGGCGTTCATAAAACACAAAGACGTATGTTGATTTATACTGCTAATACCATTGCAAAGATTTTCGCTACATGTTTTTTGAATGACTCACAAATGTATTTTCCATATGCAGAACATCCTAAGACATTATATTCTATGTAATTGATGATATTGTTGAGTTTATTTCCGACATACTCTGTTTACTATCTTTTTAAATTGCTGATTGGGTTGTTCTATATATACACACACCTCTGCCAAAGAGAAAGGATATGCACTCAAGTCCAAGCATCATTCCTTGTCAATCTTCAAACAATCCAGGTACTATTTTTGTGATGAGGACTGCGGGGAATGGAATTGGAGTCCCGTGTGGAACTTTCAGTGAACTTTAATATATAGAGACAATATGGGTAATGTGCCATATGATAATGACAATGTACTTACCTATTGCAGGATTCGATGGGTACCAAATTGTCATGCTGCGCTCTTTTAATACCAGAATGCAGTAATGAGAAAGTCATTGAGACGCTCATTTGAGCCCAATTCTTATCATGCAAATAAATGGATGGAAAGCACAGCACACTGTAATTGTCACCAATTGGCCCTTGAGCAAGGACTGAAACGCGTTGGGCCTCATCACAAAAATAGTACCTGGATTGTTTGAAGATTGAGAAGGAATGAAGCTTGGAGTTGACAGAGGTGAGTGTTTAAACAAAAAAAATATATATATATATATAAGTTCCCAATCCTGAAATGCTTGGTTCCAGCAACAAACAGGTACGGACCACAGCGTGCTTGTTGAATCTAAAGTGCAGTTTTATTGCATCGATTTCAGCTACATTTGATACAGCAAGTATCCAGCATGACGCGTTTAGACAGCAGGACGCTGTCTTGATCACATGACGCACTAAGGGCCAATCAGCAATAAATAATCATCAAAGTGAAAAAAACTGGTGAAAGATGCCCGTTTTTTCTAAAAGCATAAAGCGAGAAGAAACACTATAGTAATTAAAATACATTCGTGGTATGGTATAAATATAATTACTAAAAAGGGCAAAAAAGAAATTCTGATGTACTCAAATATAAAAAAAAGTGCTAGTGCAATGATTCATGAATAACAAATCAATTCCTCATTAAAAACCAGTTATTAACATCATAACTGCTAATTCAGTCTGAGAAATACCGTATAGATGCTGTTATACTCATAAATCTACAAGTGCAAGTGCATTACTAAATTTAATCATACCGAGTAAAAAGTATGCTGAGTGCAAATAAGTCCTGTTCATCACCAATCATTGTAAATAGTTTCATTATAATCAAAATTGATTACTATTATTTATGTGATGATCAAGAGAAATGTCAATATAACGTGCAAGTGCATAAATATGACATTAAAATATTGCAGTTAATAAATAAATGGCACGAAAAGGAAACATTCAGTAGGTTCAAGGTGGCTTAATGTATAAAAAGAAACTCTAAAAAATGCTCATATAAATACCCCCAACTCTAGCCCCTTAAAAGCCAAGCGAAACCACAGGAGAAAGCTGGGGAAACCCAGATAAAACCAGTAGTAAAACCCAGCTAAATTATGGCTAAAAATCAAGGAATAAATATGAGACAAAACATCAGAGTTATGACAGATCTTAAAAACAAACTGAATGAGTTAGGGGAATGTTTTCAGTACAATCATATTCAATCTTTCAATTATAAGAAATTGTGTAGATCCTCCCCTGTATTTAGACCATTCGGCATCTTGGTATCCAGTGTTAGTATATAGTGAGACTCAAGCTGCCTAAGCCTTTTCTCTCTATTTCCACCCCTGAGTGACTTTGGCACAGAATCGATTACATAGTAACTCAATTCACTGAGGTCATTACTATGGACATGTTTAAAATGTTTAGCCACCGGGTAGCAAGGATCTGAGTTATATATATATATTTATCTCGCAGGCTTCGTCTTAAGACATCCACTCGTGATTAGGACAGACGAACGTGGACCCAAAGTTCTTCGTGCAGAACATTTTATTTGTTGCCCTGCATCACCGCCATTACGCGTTTCAGCCCCACCTGGGCCTTGATCACATGACATGTTGCATATTTTTTGACCTCTATTTAAAGTGCTAGTGCAAATTAAGACCAGTTGCTCCTTCAATAAACATAGAAGAAATACTACATAGTGTTTAACACTGAATTAGTGTTTACAAAAGGTTCACCATGTGCAAAAATAGCAATACACTTGATTACATAATAATAAATACTTAACTATGCAATAAATACATAAATAAATATACGCATAAATGCAAGATAAATATTATTGCAAGTAAAAAAGTGGCACCCAATTTTTTGGCATTTCAAATCTATAAAAATATTCATATAAAAATGTAAAAAAGCCAATATTAATAAAAAAATATGTTATAATCATAAATATAAATCGGTCCACAATGCATCAAGTCTGCTTGATCAACACATTTAGTTTATAAATAAAACTCAATGTAAGTGCAGTTTCCTGTTATTTGTCAGGTGTCAAGATAGTCCTCACTTTGTATAAGTTACGCTCAGTAAAGTCAAGTCCCAGTGGGCAAATAATCACTCCATGTTTAAAACAAGCAACAATTGTGCTAAGCAAGAAAGCGTGTCACCCATATGAACCAGCCGGTTCAATAAAAGTGTTAAAGTGCCATAAAGTGCAAAGAAATGTTAAATAACAAATTCAAAAAAAGATAAAATATGGTTACAAAGCAAGGGAAATATGGCTCATCTATACATGCATGATATTACATTTGAAAAAATTGATTTAATCTAGCGCTGCTACAGTACATCAAAATAATGGATTGCCACTGCTATACATCCTATAAACAGGTATAAAAATCTTCACTCGCATTGAGCCCTGCCAGTGTCTTTGTATGAAGCTCTAATATATATTTTGTTTCAAGCAGGTGAAATTGGCCCTCACGATTTCTACCCCTTCTCAGGGGGGGGAATAGAGTCTATTACAAATTAAAGGAGGTGCAATGGATTGCTGTCATGGCTCACCTCAAAATGTCTAGCCACTAGGTAGGCTTGATCCTTATTTGTAATGGCTCTTATGTGCTGGAGTATCCTTTTGTGTACTGGGAGCTTAGTGCTCCCAATATATCTTAAACCACAAGGACACTCCAGCACATAAACAGCAAACTTCATTTTGCTAGTCAGTCTTTTACTGATAATTACCGGATCTGACTTAACAACAGAGTGGTATAGCTTGTTTTGTTTTTAGCAAATTTGCAAGCTTTACACGTCAGGCATTTAATAAATCCTTTATGCGAGGTAAGCCAGTTAATAGAGGATCTATTCTCTGGACAATTTTTTACAAGACTATTTGCCATCGACCTAGCTTTCCTAAATGTCAGTTCCAGTTTTTTAGACAGGTATTTACCCACAGTGGGATCACTGCGTACCGGGCTCCAGTTCTTGTTTAGTATTTTTCTAAGTCACTGTGCTGCTTATTGTAGGTTAAAATCACTCTACAAGGTGGTTTCAGGTGATCTGAACCTATTTTTTGTTCTCTATTCCTAGTAGCAAGTGACTTATCTCTAGTGAGTAGCCTGGTTTTATTAATATCTCTATCTATGGCCTCCAGAGTGTAACCTCTTTCTAGAAATCTCTGTTTACTAGCTCCCTGAGCTATTTGGCAATCCTCCACCTCCAGAGGTGAGTGTTTTGAAAAAAATATTATATGTATATATATATATATATAGTCATGTGATCAAGGCCCCACATGGGCTGAAACGCGTCATGGCGGTGGAGTCGGGCTTTCAATAAAATATATGCACCATCTATTGGGTTTGCCTTGTCTATATTGCAGAGCGTGATCGTATCTGAAGGACGACTTAACTTTATATATACTTAACTTTATATATATATATATTCACTGAAAAAACCATAGGTTTCACACATGTTATAGTTAGCTGGACATTTTACTGATAAAAAACCAATGAAATTCCCCCGTTATAGTTACTGTAGGCAACTATAACTCACGCGACCGCAATCCTCTGCTGATGCTAATACTGTATTTAGACACTTATTTGCCCATGTCTTCTTCCATTAAATTTTAGCTATACATATATTACAAATATTTTTTTTTCATAAAGACACATATGTCATCAGCAGAGGATTACGGTCGCGTGAGTTATAGTTGCCTACAGTAACTATAACGGGGGAATTTCATTGGTTTTTTATCAGTAAAATGTCCAGCTAACTATAACATGTGTGAAACCTATGGTTTTTTCAGTGAATTTGTACGGTTTTTTAAATGCTAAGTTACTTTACGCCATTTGTGGCGTGCGCGCCCACTTAACGCATTTCGTTCCATGCGCGCACGGTGCGCTTCGCGCACCGTGCGCGCACAGTGAGCACGCGGTGCGCTTCGCGCACCGCGTGCCCACATTACGCTAGATGGGCCATGAACGCACGATGCGCTTCGCGCACCGTGCGCACATGGAGGACATATGAAGAGCAAACTCTTAAATCTGCTTTTCATTTTTTTTTTTTATTTTTTTTACCGTACGCTTACCGTAAGCTTACGGTACGCGTACCCCGTGATTTTTTTTAAAATCAATAAATGTTTTTTTTGTACTTTTCTGTCCTTCTTTGACCCCCTTACAAATGTTAGGGGGTCTGTAACTCTCCTCATTGCCCCCTTTCCTTGTTTTCTCTGTTTTTTTTCTGAGTGAAACACACAAAATGGCGGCCGCCGCTTCCTGGTTTCGGCCGATTCGAATGTTTACTAAGATCTATGGGCCAATCAGAATCTCCTTCGCGCACGCCATGTTTCTTCCGTACGCTTACCGTAAGCTTACCGTACGCGTACCCCGTGATTTTTTTTAAAAATCAATAAATGTTTGTTTTGTACTTTACAGTCCTTCTTTGACCCCCTCACAAATGTAAGGGGGTCTGTAACTCTCCTCATTGCCCCCTTTTCTTGTTTTCACTCTTTTTTTTTCAGAGTGAAACACAGAAAATGGCGGCCGCCGCTTCCTGGTTTCGGCCGATTCGAATGTTTACTAAGATCTAAGAGCCAATCAGAATCGCGCTCGCGCACGCCACCGTACGCTTACCGTAAGCGTACGGTAAGCGTACCGTAAGCGGGCTCAGATATATATATTGATTTAAAGGCTATTTTCTCAGAATCTACTGAACAGATTTACACCAAACCTACAAAAGGCACTTCCTTGACCTAGGGACTACCTCTCTGCCAAATTTTGAGTAATTCTGTTCAGCCGTTCGGGCTGTAGCTCGTTCTAAAGGTCCTATGGAAAAATGCATGGGAAAAACGCGTTTTGGGACCCCCCTTTTATCTCAGCCCCCGCTTGACGGATCCCCCCGAGACTTTCAGGGTAGGAGCGGAGCGTAGCGCCCCACCTATTTTGAGAAATTCGCGAGGATTCGTCGACCGGCGCCAAAGTTATTCAAAATAGAATGTTGAGGTTTTCCTATGGAAACGTGGTCCTAACTATAACTACCTACTGGCGACCGCCAGTAGGTAATATATATATATATATATATATATATATATATATATATATATATATAGATATATATAATATTTATATATATATATATATATAACATTTATCTGGTGTATATATGTATGTATCAGATGAATTTTCAATACAGTTCCAGGAAAACTGCATAAATAATGTCGAACATGGCAGGCAGTTGAGTTAGCTGCGAGCTAAAGGACTGAGACAGACATTATGCTTAAACCTTTTTGCCTTCACCTACAAACAAAATAAACAGACTATGGCTTTTTCATGAGGTTACCAGTTACACTGTGACAGAAGGTAGAACATATATGCAGCAACCTCTGCAGTATATCACTTCTGTCATATGATGATGGTGAGAGAATGCACTCATGTCCTCTATGTTCAAATGCAGCAATGCTTTCTGATAGGAAAGGTTAAACAAAGGCTTCCTTCTTCATCACATGAGACATTGAAGCCAAAGGATTAAAGCTAGCCGGGTGCACCTTTCTTTAAAAGTTGTTATTCTTTGGTATGGACACCATCACTTAATAATGCAGAAAGCAAAATAGCAAAAACATCCCCTTGCTGTAGAAAACCGCCATTTAACCATCAGTATTGCAGTGTCTAACATTGGTCGGAGATAGCTGGAGTCTTGCCACATTTTCATTTCAGGATGTCCATGTGCAAGGAAAAACATACAATGAATCAAATTATTTTCACAGTCAATGACCACCTTGGAAATCTGCCATGGTTTAAGATCTCACAGTTTAACATTTTCACAGTCAATGACCACCTTGGAAATCTGCCATGGTTTAAGATCTCACAGTTTAACATAGTACACTCTTGATTTTGTGTAATTCTTGTGGACATTATGAGGATAAACCATTAACAGCAGTCTCCTCCCCATGCCAGTTCTCTTAGACAGGTGTACTTTGTATGGACAATCAAGGACCCTTCCCTGGCCCGCTATATTCTATGTGTGTTTAGATGTGATCTATATGTGATGATATCTGATAAATTATTTCTTTGCTAATGTCATCAATTTCATGACTGTTGATGACATGTTTGTTGCCATCAGTCATACCATTTGTGATGCCTTGCATGATGCAACGATCAACATATTTTGGGGCATTAAAATGTGTTAAACTATGTTCCATGATATTTTCCATGGCCATTGTAAGATTAGATTGAATGTTCAAGATCCCAGCAAGACAACTTGTTTTAAATTGTCTTCCTTTACTTTATTAACAACACACTAACTACAGCTATATGAAATTTATCTAATTGATTATTTTTTGTATACTATACTCTAATGATTCTTCATCATGTCTAACCTCAACTCTACAGTAAACAGACCTTATAAATTGAATTTCCTAGTTTATTTATGAGAATATATATTTCATTTAAAATGTTTGACTCAAGCCCTAAAGCCCGTCTTTGTAGCCTGTAAACTTAAGTATTGCAGCAAAGAAGAGGATTGATTTAGTCTCTTGAGTCCACATTGAGTAACAAAACGGCAGAAAATGGAGGCTGCTTTGTGCATCTTTGATCTCCCTTTTAGCAAGTGAAGCAGCACATCAAACAGACAAGTGAATGTTCCTGCAGATGTCTCCCAGTGTTAGGCGCTCAGTTTCAGATTCTGTGTTACTGCCTCTTTGCTGTTTTGTTTACTGGCCATGTAAACATATTTTCCAGTGTCAGTGTATTTTCTGGCTAGTGTATGAGTGCACGTGTCTTCCTATACAAGTAAGGGACCATTGCAGCGCTGGCCAGTGCAACCCATGTCTAATTGCTAAAGAGATTCCCATCACACTATTATAGTTATCATGCCCCAGTTTCAGTTTGTGCAGTTTAGTTACTATGATGACCATGGAAAATTAAGTACAATTTTGTTTTGGTGTTGTCCTGCTCATCATGTTTAATTATTCTAATACTTGAATTTCCATACTTCAGCTTCATTGTGTTAGTATGGCCCTGGAACACAGAGCACTAAATACTGTGACTCTTTAATGTGATTGTCAAAAGATCAACAACCATAATATAAAAAAGGTAAGTATATACAGTTAAGTACAGATTCACTAGATGGGGTGTTAACAATAATAAATCTGTACTAAGCAATCTATACTTACCTTACTGACATTTTGGCTGTCAATATTTTGGCAATAATATTATTGTTCTATGATATTTACAACTCGTGTATCTGCTTCCCCACTGTTCGTATGTTCAATGTCCTGCTGTAACTGTTTATCTTTTGCAGTGTAAATATATCCTCTATCTAGGTGCATTTCTTTCTCCATCATGTCGGTGTAGTTTCCTGCCCTTGGTATGAGTTACTTTCTGTTCCAGTTTATTGCTCGTATTATTGTTAGCATGTTGCTGTGTTCTTTAATGTCTACCAATTTCAACTGTTAGGTACTGCCCCATCACAACATGAAAGTACTCCCGCTAGAGTCAGAATATATTCTAGCATATTATATGGTATTTTTTGTAAGATTGAAGGGGTCTCCTTGTTCTATTGTTAGCACCCCTACTCACAGTGGAACTTTATTTGTTGTTCCGGTGTCAGTAAAATTCCTGTCCCATTGTCCCTTCAACTCTGTCCAGATGTTTAGATGTTCCAGTTTGTTAGACACTAATAACATCATGGTGTTGCCTATTTGGTACCCCCCAACTCCATTGTACTTGTCATCAATTCCACCAGTGAGAATAAAGAGCTGTGCGAGTTTTTTGCAACTTAAGGGTCTATATATGGGACAGGTCAAGTTATGGAGTAGATGTTCCTGTCGTGACAATGATTACTCTATAGTGTAGAGGAAACAATAGGTTGAAGTTGAAGGGTTGACAATGTGATAAATAAAAGTAAGGGAGAAAAAGCACTGCCATATATCCTACAGAAAGACAATGATGAGTACAGATATTCAGCTTTAACACAACACAAAGAGGCCCATTTCAAAAGAAAAACGTTTGAAGTGGTTTTCTTTAATGTCAAACAATATTTCACATAATAACTTATTTTATTTTAAACAAATCACTATATTATCACAAACATGTCATGGAAATTCTTCTTAGGCATTTATTTTAAGAAATAAATAATTATTGGTTCATTGCAACAGAACATCGATTTCAATGACGTGATTTGACACAGTAGGAAAAGAGACCGGTTCACTGTGAGACCTGCTACTCACTCTCTTACAGTGTAACGGCCCCCCTCCCAACTGCACTTCCTTGTAGTCCAAAAAGGTTATATGGATCCCAATCCATACATTTTTGAGCACCTGCTGAATGAATGTTACAGTCCTTCAAAGTCACAATAGACAGCTTGTTGTTTGACAATTACATTCCTTGTGCATTTTGTTCAAACATGATACAAGGGAGCCTGCAACCCCTGTGTAAAAACCTGTCTCTGATTTCCTTAATACAGTTGAGTTGTGACATCTCTAGTTACCTGCAATAAGAAAATTACGAAGCTGCCCAACTATAATAAGCTAATATTGAGTCGTGGAATTATAATGCTTCTGCCAGCAGCGAAGGTGAAAGGCAGGCCACGGAGGATCAGTACAGCTGCAGTTTGAAAATCAAAAATGCTTTTCACTCTTCTGACTTTTTTTTTACAATGAACCAGTGACAAGTAGAAAGGAGATATTTATGACAATACACCTTTTTTGTACACTTGGTCCCCCTTTATGAGTTTTATGTTAACTGATATGCTATACATTGGATCCGATAACATCTGACGACACTGGGTGAGAATTTATCAAGTGCTATAACTGCCACCCAATAATTTTCAGAGATATTGGGGAATAACATGTAGATTTTGGTGCTTGCCACACAAAAATCCATACGTCCTGGTATTTACAGACATTTTCCCCCGATAAATATTGGCAATTTAGACCTCGCAGGTTTTACTTTATTTGGGGGATGCGGTATTTATCAAAATACTCACTATGTTAATATGTGCAGTAAACAAATGTCTGGCCAACTTGTACTGAGGGCCCACAGATCATTGCAGGAAAGATGTGATTTCTCAACATATTTAATCTGACTTCCAAAAACTGATTATAATGCTTTTACGTGTGTTTTGGTGTGGTTACAAATCCTATTTGTATTTGTCATGTCTGCAACCATACTACCGCTTTCATATGAAAGAGCAAGACGCCAATGATTTAAGTAGGAATGAAAGGGTGATGGTGGGACCCTCTGCTGTTCAATAAAAGGATACTGCAAGTGGCATCGGAGAACCATGACCTTATAAAGGAACTCGGCCTCTTTCCTTTATATGGTCACAGAACTCCTCTGTTACTTGCGCAATCAAAATAATGTATGTCATTGAGTACGTTATCCCATACATAACTCATTCTGTAGCATACCTCTTTTTACCAACTTTCTGTTTCATAGCAAAAATACATGTAAAATTAAAACTCTTGTTTGTATTTCTAAATGCACATTTTACTTAAAAAGACAGTGGCTATGCTCCCTATTTATAAAACAAAAATACCAAATTAACATATATAGATGATTTTCAGGTAGCAGAAATAGGTAATGATTCAGGACTGAATTCTTGCACTGCTCATAGAAGTGTTCATGTTATACACAATTTCAGGTTTCACATTGGCATGATTAAATATTTATAATGCAGACGTCTTTCCAATTAAATATTTTGCTACTTTACATACTGATATGCAATGTGCACAAGTGAAGACGAATCGAGACTGCAGAACAACAAATTAATTCCTTCAATGCAATTATGTATATATAATTTCTTGTAAGAGATTATTTTACTAAAAGTGTAAATATCTTATAAAAGTACCTGATTGTTGTGCAGTCTGCGATATCTGTTGACCTCTTTGTGCGCTGTATGGAACGGAGGCCATTGGCCGGAACGGCTGGTTTGCTGAGGTAGGGTATTGCCCAGATGAGTAATAATACACAGGCATCTGCATGATGGAATAACAAATACGATCATCAGAGAAAGCAACTAGGAACATTCCTTTTCTTTTAATTGTTCATGGAAGGCTCATACATATTTCCATTTCCCCAAATATATTGCTCAGTTAATTTGCATTTTAGAAAGGAAGAATCGTCTATACAAGTGGTTGGGGAAGCATAAACGTTGTTCTGTATATGAATGTTTAAACCTGGGAGCTATTGAGTGAGAGAAATTATTAAATTTCCCAGTGAGTAAGGCTATTTGAGAGACTAAAGTGGGTGATAGTAAGCACACAAGAAACCGTATTTTGTGCACCTTCAAACCTCAGGCACTTTAAGCTCAAAACTCACATCCCTGTCACATCTATTTTCGACTCCATGCTCGACAATATTAACTTTTTGCAGGATTATTTAGGTTGTATTTATGAACGCACATACAATTTACGATAGATCTCATGGAGAATGTCTTGCCTACTGTAGAATACATTCACATGGAAGCGCCAACCTTAAATGAAGGCCAAGGAAGGAAGAACTTGACAGAAACGAGCACTGAAGAATAAGCATTTGTGGTAGTTTAAGATGAACATTACAACCGAAGCAAACTCCAGGAAGGAGTACAAGTAAACATTTGGCAATGCATGCCTCTTTCAATGAATGACATATCTGGAGTAATCGGAATGATAGAAGTAAAACACATTTTGCATAAAAAAAACAGAAGCTGAAAAGAAGGACATTTGGGACTGGTCTGCAGAGTCAAAGTCACCCGATAGCCAAACTGATATCACATAAAATCAAACCAGCTGATGGGGTGAAACAAAGATTCTGCTCATTTACAGAATGTTTAAATCTATCAAAGAGTCCAGATTCGCCTCCACTTTAACGTTGCAAAACAGTGCAGTAATCATACAATTTTTCTCTACTCCTATGTCATTTTGCACCAAGAAATATTTAAAGAAACTGGCTCTTAGAAATGCAGACGTGGCAACTAGTAATTACAGCCATCCACTTTGAGTTGCCTCCTGCAATGTCGAACTTATAGTATCCAGACCTGAACAATACAACAAGATGACCCGATACACAAACCCTTTGTTGTGAATTACTCTTGTAGTGCTCTTGTAGTGCTCGTGGCTTAGTCATGTATCCAATGGACCAAAATCACAAAGAATTTGCAGTGGCCCTCTTTTGAAATGCTCCTGGCATATTCCTTAAATTCACGAGTACACCAGAAGTGATTATTGTGAGGAACAATATTTCATTCTTTTTTAGAGATAGTTGGAAAGCATTTGGAAGAACCAGCTACTCTGTGGATGCTTAGAGTAAATTCTTTGTGTAACAGTGCATCATAGATTGTTAGTTTTGAAGAAGGAGTAGATAGGACTACAGAAACTCTGCACCGATGCTTTAACTCTGCATATTGATTCGTTGACTAATAGACCTCAAATTACTTATGATACAGTGCAGAACAGACTTGCAGTCGATATTGTCTCTATTCCTGCTTAACGAGACTATATAAGATAAATATTTGTGAGATATATCATTCTCAATATCCTGGAGGATTGCTCGGTTATAAACAACAGATATGGAATATGGGTTTCTTTGTTTTTGGCAGTTTATGCCAAGGTCAAATAATGGTAGGGATTTGTAGTAAAATATCTAAAGTCAAGGGGAGAACTTCTCTTTGGTAAAACAGAAAAACTTGGCTTACACCTGGATTTCAGTAGTAAATCACGAATACCCCTGACCTAATACTGGAATTCTGAAGTAAGTTAAGTGAGCTCCAAGAGTAAGTCACAGCAAAATCTTTGTGGCTCAAGCCTGGTCCCCCCAGTAAAATTCAATTTTGTGACCATATGATTCTAATAACAAGTTTGTTAAGATACTGAGATGGTGCATCAGTGTAACATTCCCTTAAGGTTGAACAGTCTTAATACACAGAACGCTGTGCTCAGAGGCAAAACTTGTGTGGTAGTAACACATTTTAATTATAAGTCACCCAAGGGTAATCATAACATGTGAACCTTTTTTATATATAGTAAACTTAAACATGTACTGCATAACTTGCCCTTAAATCCTTGCAATAATGAGTTATCTTAAACTGTCATTATAAATATTTATTAATGTTACAAAAGTGCATGTATGTATACATGGATTTGTATACCCTCACCAAAGACCCCACCACCGCCAAACTCAACTTCCAGAAAGGAATGCAAGACGTCGCAGCCAGGATGACCAGCAGCTGCCTGAAACTCAATGCCGAGAAGACAGAAGTCCTCTTCCTTGGAACCACCCCCTCAGCATGGGACAACACCCGGTGGCTGACCGCCCTCGGAGCCCGCCTTCCCCCACAGACCACACCAAAAATCTCGGCATCATACTCGATGCATCAGTCACAATGAACCGACAGGTTAACGCCGTCACATCCATCTGCTTCAATACCCTCCGCATCCTCCGCAAGACCTTCAAATGAATTCCCAGAGTCAAGGAAGTTAGTCACCCATGCACTCATCACCAACAGACTGGACTATGGGAATGCGCTCTACACCGGCATCAACAAGTCCCTACTCCGCAAACTCCAGACAATACAGAATACGGCCGCCTGATTCGTCCTCGGCATCCCCCGTCACGAACACATCAGCCAACACCTGAGAAGACTCCATTGGCTACCCGTGGAGAAAAGAGTCACCTTCAAAATCCTCCCTCACGCCTACAAATGCCTACACAACAACGGACCCAAATGCCTCAACGACAGAATCAACTTCCACGTACCCAAAAGAAACCTCCGATCCTCCAACCTCGCACTGGCCAAAACCCCGCGCATCCATAGAGCCAGAGCAGGCAGACGATCCTTCTCTCATATTACAGCCAAAACCTGGAATGAACTGCCGGAGGACATCAGACGCACCCCCTCCCTGGACACCTTCAGGAAGGCCCTCAAGACCTGGCTTTTCAGTTAACGGATCTGTGGACACCCCCTCCCGCCAGCGCCTTGAGACCCTTACAGGTGAGTAGCGCGCTTACAATTCCCTGATTGATTGATTGATTGATTGATTGATTGATTGATTGATTGATTGATTGATATAGTTTGAATTTATTGCAAAAGGCAGCAATTCATGTAGAGGGTCAAAATCAAATATGCTATCAAGGCAGCTGGATTTAATATACAGTCATGGTAGATGGATTACAGAAGCTGAAATGGACTATTGCTGTATCATGACATGGTGTATTTAAAAGAGAGTCATCTTCAGCTCTGTCCTAAACTGGAGTAGGGTAGGGGTACTGCCAAGTGATAAAGAGATGTTCCAGATTCTCCATGCATAGGTGGAGAAGGCTTAATCCCTATTTTTTTTTCACTTTTTCTTCTCCATTAAGATGTCCTGACTGCGGGCGCATTGAGAACCACCAGATTTGCTGAGTAAATTTTCTAAATAGACAGGGATGTTGGTTGTGATGCATGCTAAAATTGCAGATTTTAACCACAGTTGTTGGATACATGACATTAGTGCAGTATACATTAAGGCAACTTCCACTACAGGATGTTGCATGACCACTATTTAGACATTCATAGCTATGTGTTCGAATTGTGTATGTCCTTTACCGAAAACATGACAAGTGGCAGTTTTCAAAAATGCAATGTTTGTAAAACTAAGCACTGCTACGTATTAATAATGCAGTTCTTCAAGATTGTTATGATTGATGGCATTTTTTTGCTTTCATGCAAAATACAAGTATGTAGTAACGAAAATGCCAAGAACATACAAGCAACAAAAGTCAGGAAACACATGTATTGACCAAAGTCACTATTTCTTTTGGCATAGTAAAAAAGTGCTGTAATTTGGCAGTGGAAATTAGAATAATGTGTCTCCTACACAAGTACTTTCGAAAGAAAGTAGGATGAGACAGAAACACAAAAAGAGATTGAGTTAAATGATTCAACAACATTTACATAGAGATGTTGTGTACCAATATTTTTATATATTTCAAACACATTTTACAAAGTGACTATCCCTCTCTGGACCCCTCTCCCTAGAAGCTACCTAACGCATCCGCCAGGCAAACCGAGGAGGCCGCTCTTTCTCCAACCAGGCGGCTAAAACCTGAAACACCCTCTCCTTGCACCTCAGAGTCTCCCCATCGCCCCCGCTGTTCAGTAAGGATCTCAAGACCTGTGTGTTTAACCAACAGGTACAGGCAGCGTGATCTCACAGAATGATCCCACAGCGCCTCGAGACCCACACAGGTGAAGCAGCTGCACTCTACAAATCCTGATTGATTGATTGACTATGCAACTAATGCCCTCATTACAACATATGCAGGGACACCACATTGGTAATCTCTCACGATTAAATAATTATATAGCATGGTACTATAATGAAGAGATAACGGATTACTGCTGAATTACACGTTTCCCCTGAGGAATAAGAAATGTGTAAATCAATGAATGCTTCTGCACCTATTTCCAGAGATTTTCCTATATCCATTCTCTTTTACCCCAATACATCTTGTCAGGTTTTAACTGACGAAATTGGTTGGGGAAAGAAATAGGATGCACACTATTCCCATACATTTCAGAATCCTAAATTGGCTATGAACCCATTTTCATTGCCAAAGTGAAATTACTGCACATCTTTAAATGTGGTCCTCAAACTCTTCTTGTGTGAGACACCCTCTATCATGCATCTTTCCTTCCTTAAAAAAGTATGTTTACTGGTAGTTAATAAAAAGTCATGCTACCGAATAATAAATCCTGTAGTCTTAGAAAAGTGACATAACCCTCATGCTACTGTACAGCGTTATAATTTTGAGTAAATTATATAAATGTGCATAATTATATGTAAATTAATAAAAATAACATAATCTTTGGATCTATGTGATAGAATCGTAGTGTAACCCTATTAGAGTATGGCTTCCCTTGTTATGTTATGTTAGACGTATTTGCAGAGCACTCTGTTACCCAAAGGTGTCCTGGCCCTAGGTCATATATGTACAAAGTGATCTAAGGAAAAGGCATAGTTGTTAAATAGCCAGGTTTTCAATTGTTTCCTGAATGTAAGCAGATCAGTTGCGGATCTAATATGGAATGGTAGTGCATTCCATGCTTTGGTTGAGCCTATGATGACACTTCTGCCACCCCAGATGTTTTTTTTAAATTTGGGAACCATGAGGGTTTTTGATCCCAAACAGCGAAGTGTTCTGTTTGGTTCGTGCCATTTGAGCTTCTGCCTAAGGTAATGAGGTCCTATATTATGAAGAGCTTTAAAGGTAGTACATAAGGCCTTAAATTTGATACGCTGCCTGATTCGAAGCAAATTTAGTTTCCATATTTCAGATGTCACAGACTTGAATTTAGGAAAGCCTGAGAGATTTCTGGCTGCTGCATTTTGCAACATTTGCAGCTTATTAAGGTGTTGCTGTTGTAAATTCAGAAAAAGTCAGTTGCAGTAACACTAGTGAGGCCACTACCGTTTTCTGTGATTCATACTGAATGAACAGGAGAATTAAGTTTATTATCCTCAAAGTGAGGAAGGTATAAGAGGTGATTGAGTTTACCTTGTCTAAAAAGTTTATTATCCACTAGTATGTCTAGATTTGTAGCTTTTTTCACTGGTGGTGGTAGGGAGCCAAGTTCTTCTGGCCACCATGATGGTCACCAAAAGGCTGCACAGTTTCCAAATAGGATAACTTCAGTTTTACCTGAATTTAACTTTAGGCAATTATTGTTCATCTAAGTGCTGATAGAACGCATACAGTTACAGAATCTGCTACCTGTGTACTTGTCCTGGTTGGAGAGTGACACAAGGATATGTGTGTCATCAGCATAGGAAGTCAGTGAGAAGCCAAACAATCTTTTCACAGAAGCCAGTGAGAACACATACACATTAGAGAGTGGAGGGCCCTGGCGAAACCCGCAAGGGTGGGAAAAAGGTTCTGATGCAAATGGGTCCAAGGCAAAAATGTGTTTTCTGTCAGAAAGAAAGGATCGCAACGGAGCCAGTGCAGTACCCTGCACCCCTATTTTGACCAAACAGTCCATCAGCAGATCATGATGCCTTTTTCCTGAACACTATTTTTGCTGCTGTAGAACTCTGTGAACTTTACCCTTTCTAACCAGGCATAAAGTGCTTGCTCGCTCCCTTTTAAACATGACAAAATTGTCAAAAACCTGAGTGGTACATTTAATTTACTCCACTCCACTAGTACATGGCACTACATGTACCCTGCACCTGTAAATTAAATGCTACTGGTGGACTGCACTATAAAGCATGTCTCCAGGACTGTCACTAAAGGCTGCGTGTGCAGTTTTTTTAAATAACACATTTTATTGATTTTCTGTTTGACACAAGATAATACTTCAACAAGGGTCACCCAAGGATCACTGGGAACTTGGTGTAATAACTATAAAAAAACACATGGGTCCCTGGTAAAAATACTTTTAATGCAAAGAACCAAATGGTGAATAAGAAGTTTATGAAAAACAATTTTCAGACACATAGTGGCACCCTGAATGTGCAAAACAAACATGCTTGGTGTTCTCTTTTGAGGTGATATATTCAAGTGAGAAAATCTGATCAACAAGTGTATCTACAAACACAAGAACAGCATGGCCCGTTACACCAAGTTCTCAACAATCCTATAGGATCTGTGTTTTGAAAGTTGACGGTGTTTCAATCGCAATATAAATGGCTGGATCATCATCAGTACTCTGGGGACAGAGCGAGCCAGAGAGAGAGATTATGAATGTTAATGTGTTGGCTAAAGGAAAGGATCTGTAGCGACAAGCCTCAAGAACATGGTGGCTAGGAATGGCCTGAGCTGGAAATATATTGGACACCCCAGGGGGCTTCAATCAGGCCGCAGAGGGAAGCATGTTCGGCATGTAGGGTCTGAGGGGTTGCTAAAATATGTGGTGCTTCTTTGAATTCTGTCAAGCTCCATTCTTCCATCGTTCCAAGGTGGGAAGCTAGTAGTTTGAAATGGCAGAGCTGTGGTATTAAGCACTGTATAAACATATTGTAATTAAAGAAGAAATGAATAAGCAAAGTGAGTCACCAAAGTCGATAGGGACATAGACAATGGCCATGTAGAGCAAAGAAGACATACTTTACACCATTTAAATAGTCAGCACTTGAAATGTACGTCACTGGCACAATTCTTACACAAAGGTGAGTAAGATGTAGAAAGACAGCAATTGCAAGACAAGAAAAACTTGACATAAAATGCAATGCTGTTAGGAAATCCTGAACCCCAGGCAACAAAAGCATAATTATAGAGGAACTCAGCTAACAGGGTTGTAGGTAACTACAGAACGAGTATTTATAGAAAAATAAAGTAGATTAAACCAGTGCTTCATTTGAGCCAGTGGTTTCAGGTGCTTGGCACCGGCACTTAATTGTCAGCACCGGGACTTTTTACAGTGCCCCAAATGGTGGTGCTGTTTGTCTGGTTAGGACATAAGCACAACAATAGTTGTTTGTTAATTGAATACACATTAAAAATGACAAATGCCGGCCACCCTAGCCATTCTTATAGCTTTGGGGGAATGGAAAATTCTGAACTGTCACACTTGTAGGAGTGTGATAGTAGAAGTGTTGGTACTGTAATTGGCAGTTATGGCAGGGGCAGTGGGTGGTGCAAGGTGCAGTGTCCTCCTAACAAGAACTCTGGCACTTATTCTTTTACAAATTAAACACTGGATCAAAACTTTCTTTGAAGATTCGTTACTAATGGATATTGAGATGATATGAAATGAGGGAAAGAATCACCATAGGGGTCAGACATTAAGGTTCACCCAAACACACCTTGCATGAGCCATCGAAAATACGTGTTTTGTTCTCAATTAAAAGTTTGGAAACTTGCTCAGTAATAAGGTCTACAGGTGAGTGGCCTAAGAAGATTCTCGGTAAGACGTCTACAGAAAAGCGGTGCCGACATTGTACAGTAGCTCCAAAGTCAATGTGATAACCTGCATGCTGATAAACGAGGCAAGCTTGTGCCACCGGCTGCCGATAGGAACTAGCTAAGTGAGCCCCCTGCAAGCAACTCTTAATACAATTGACATTTAAATATCATAATTAACAAGTATAGCAGAAACTTTTATGGTGAGGGAGTGTGAAGTTCCTACATCCCACGGCTATAAAATAAAGCTGACCATTTGTAAGCACATTCTGATACTTCCAGAGACCTAATGGCGTGGGCACGGTCCGTGAATCCCAGTTGAGCAGCAGACACAGCAAACAAAGATTGATTACGTCATGATATCTCAAACCAGGTCCCATACCTTGGTATGTTTTGAGGACTGCTGATTTCATGCAGGGTTGGGTAACCCCCATTTTAAAGGGATGACAATCTGCTATAACTTCTGTGTTTAATTAAAATTGCTTTTAAATCATGTCCAGATGATTCTCTCTTATGGTACGCTCATGCATGCAAGAGTATTGATCCTATGCACACTTCACATCCACTGATGGAGTCAAGGACACTTTTGTTGAAGAAAGATGTAGGGCGTTTACTTCAAAAACAGTGATACAAGGCATAATATCCGGCTATACTACTGGCAGTTATATAACATCTAACAGAATAAACACATTGTAAAATGAAAAACACACTTGTTCCTATTTACATCCCCTGGGGGGCTGGCCCAAATAGCTAACACATATTATTCCAACATTGTTGACAATCCTGAAACAGTGTCAAATAAGAGACAAATTCTGTATTTACAAGGTAAACATCAAGGGCCCGCTTAGCGCATTATTCCTTTCAGGGATCCACATGACTCATATCAGTCACACCCAGGAAACATAAACTTCGTCCATTGGCGGTATGGCTAGAAGACCTGGACCACCAGGTGGCCAGTCTGCTCCCATAACCTGTTATGTACCCATATAACAATCTCAAAGGAGAGATGTGACAACAATACCAAAGGCACAATAGGATATAAAGGCTTGTGTCTTGAGGTTGAGATATTGTGGGCAGATCAGTGAATCATGGGCTTGACTTGAGAAGATGGGACACAAAGTACTCACTGCTCTTTGCACACTGACAGCTTTACGATCCTCCCTTCACTTTTGTGCAGCCACAGATGTACAACAATGCCCATTCTGCAGGATTTACAGTTTCCTATCTTGTTAATTATAATAATTCCATTTTGCAAATTCTATGGAATGCTTGTGAACGCAGGGATTAAGGCTTCGAGGGACTGCAGAACTCCATCCTGGCATCATTTCAAAATACCTTTATTTTCTGAATTCTGACCTTGTACCTTATGGGCGGAGAAGCTGCAAACAGTACATGGCCTACATTTAGAAAATAACATTGCAAGCAGCAAAGAGAATCACGGGGAGAAGGCTGTTGTCCTTTGGACCAATAACTGCACTCCCAGATGTAAACATCCAACATCCTAAAAAAAGTAAAATCTGTCTGTCCCACACCGCTTTCACCTTAAAAATTGCTACCACCTTCTTTGACAGATCCATACCCTGCAATGTTTTGGTAATTTTTTTGCAAACTAAATTCAGGAAAGGGATGAACTTTTCACCCCCTACACCTTTCAATATGCACGGGTTTGCAAAGGATACTTTGCTAGCTAACAAAGACATTTCTTGCTGACAAAGTACTCTTTGTACATTGTAACTCTGTGTTCTACAGCTGCAAAGCCTATGATTTTGTGAGTCTCAAGTGTTGTGTCCCAAAAATATTTTTGTACATTGGAACCGAAGTCCTCAACTTGTTGCAAAAAATTTACACATCTTAACTTCTTGGAGAACAAATACAAAATATGATGTCCAAAAAACAGTGCAGAAATGAGTATGGAGGTGAGAGACAGAGGGTAGAAATTAAAGGTAGAGAGAGAGAAGTGGGGGTAGGGTGAGTGAAGACAAAGGAAGATGGAGAGGAAGAAATCATATATAACTATTAAAATTTTATGTATTTTCAAATGCTGATTCACAAATTTGATGATGATATCATCTGTATTGTTGCCAAACTTTATTGTTAACTTCTCGGGTATCAAAGAAGCATACATGTATAATGATTTGTGAACTATAATCCTGATATTTAGGACTGATGCCTAACAGGAAATAACATAATCTCACTCCCTTCATTCTTACTCTTTCTATATCTCCTGCTCTGCCACCTGTTCAATCGCACTGTTTGCTGTCAACGTTACAAGCTAAGACACACTAAACAGTTGACATATACTACCATGTTTCTTTTAAGCATCATGAGTCTGCTGAAACTGGAGCTAGATTGTACTTATCAAACATCAGTATAACCTTTACCAATGAAACAAATGTATAATAACTACTATGAGGGTATATACAGGACCCATTAAGGATGTTTCCAGGACTTGTATCCAAAATTCTATTGAGGTAAATGTATCCAGAAGTAAATCATCATGAAAATCTAATTGCTACATTTGAATTTAAAACTTTGAAATGGCTTAAAGCCGGATTACGAGTTTGGTGGATTGG
Organism: Triturus cristatus; assembly: GCF_964204655.1. NCBI lineage: Eukaryota > Metazoa > Chordata > Amphibia > Caudata > Salamandridae > Triturus > Triturus cristatus. The sequence goes on from NC_140588.1 coordinate 520,888,554, forward strand.
ATATTCTGTCACAAACTTGATGGATATCCCGTCCACCATATTACAAGTTCAATAGGATATAATGAGTGTGACGGAGTAACCCTGTACGCCAAACTCATAAGCAGGCCCTTAGTCATAAAAGTAAGACCTTAAATGTAGACAAATCGCAAGAGTTGCTTATAATATTATAGTTAATATTTAGTTTTGTACCATGTCAAAGATGTTTATACATCAGCAAACAAATGAAAGGTTTTGTTACAGAGCATCTGCTTCCAACACTGGTAAATTTTCTAACTAGAAAATCTCATATCTGTCCAGAGACCCATATTATGTAGTAACATCAACTTATTACTTTTCTACAGCGATACCTAGAGAGCTCTTTAGTGATTTTTGTCCCAACTGTATCAAAAGAACTACCTTTGAGCATGAAATTTACCAGGATCAATTAAGCAATTATGCACTTTATACGGTATTCCATTGTATGGTGAATTTAAGTATTGCTGAAAGCAAGATACTTTTTAAAGGGACCTAATGACTGAGTTGGAGAGGCACTTTCAGGCTGCGTCAGTTTAATGAAAACCCATTCATGCTGCATCAGTTTAATAAGAACACATTGTGCATAGGAGGCCACAATAGCACCTTTCTAGTTATGGGTACATCACGGTTTCCATTGAAAAGGCATTTTCTGTTTTCTTAATAACCTTGAAGCCATTTGACATTCCTGTACAAATCTTTTCCCAAAAATATCACTGACATTCACCATTTATAGTTATTTCAATTAACTATAACTCACCCCCATGCACAGTGTTGTCGTCAAAGATTTAATCTAAGATGTGATATTGATTTTAACAATAATGTGATAGAATGTGTCATAAGCAGTGCATGGCGAGAAAGTGAGCTATTGTTAATTGAAATAGCTGTAACTGGTGAATTTCAATGTCTTCTTTAGCTTAAAATGTTACGTTTAAACTTACATTTTCACCTAACTGTAACGCCACTTTAACCATTTTTTGCAGTACATTTCTGAGATTTCTTTAACAGAAAATAAGATATTATTACCATCCCTACCCTCCCTGGCTGTAACTTCACTTTAAACTTTGGGTATTTTCATCGAATTTCTAGTTTGTTTTAAATGTATATTAATATTTTATCACCATGTATAACTATACCAACCCGCCCCCGCTACGCCCTCCACCCAATCCCCAGTGAACAGCAAACACCCCACCACACACAACTTTCATCCATGTGCAGTGTGGGGGTGGGCAGGGCCTAGCTTGTGGCCAGGTTCTGTGCCCATTCCTCGCAGGCAGCCAATGCCAACCACAGAACTCAATCACAACTGTCCAGATATACATATATTTTAAACAAATTTCTCAAAACTACTGAACCGATTTACACAAAATCACAAAACGTTAGCTTTTTGGGTAAGGATCCAGCTTTCTGACAATTTTGATGGAATTCAGGTCCACCCTGGAAAACACTTAATAAGAGTGGCTGGCGCCTGCGTCGCCCCACAAAATGAGACTGCTTGTGGATAAACAGTGGGGCCACAGGCCCCTAGGGATCCCCTGGTGGATCCCAACAACAACAAAAAGCTGTGAGCATCTCGAATAGAACTGGGACACCCACAAAAAAATGACAGAAAAAAACAAACGTTGGGGAAAAAATATTAAATGAGCAGCTGGAGCCGCTCACTTATTATTCTCTGTTCCTGGAATGGGGCAATCTCCAATTCTTTCAGTGCACTAATTTAGCTATATTTGGCACCATGGTGGTGCACCTCAATCTGGGCAGTGGCAATATAAGCATATTTTCTAAGTGGTGTGGGGAGCAGCAGGTAGAACAGCAGTCCCCCAGAAATACTTAGAAAATTAACCCTCTGTTTTTCATGGGTTTATAGAACATTACTCCATGAAAATGTGATGAGATTGTGAAGCATTCCTAGAACGGGAGCATTTTCCCTTCAGTTTGGGAATGCAGGGTCCCCTTGTGGTTTGTTTTATGGTTGCATTATGTGGCTTTACCAGTGTAAAAGAAATACTCTAACACCTGTTTAATGTTTTTTTTTTAATTAGCAATGCTTTAATTAAATGTTTATTTGTAGACATTGCAATGACTACTTAGGAAAACCAATAGGCCTGCCTTTTTTATATTGACAGTGACTTACATTTTTTTTTAAAACTAGAATATCACTGAAGAAATCACAGGTTAAAGTGACAGAATTAGTTAGGAATTCAAAAAACCTTACAAATTCACTGAAAAAACCAAAGGTTAAAGTGAGAGTTTGGTGATAATTTCAGTTGCTACATTACATTTTGAACTAAAAAACTCAGATACTTAAGTGACTATAAGTCGCGCCCTCACCATCCACTGCTTATGACCTCTCATATTACATCAAGGATGACGTTCTAATGACATCATTGATTACATCAATGTGACATCGGAAATTACATGATGGAAGATAACACTGTGCACGGCGGAGGCTTCAGTGGCCCAATAGCACAATATTTACAGCAGCTGTACTAATATGCACCCATTCACACATGTTTTACTATAATGCAAAGGTCAAATTTCAGTTTACCATAGCAGAATGATGCTGACAATCGAAAAACAGAATTTACCCAGGAAAACAATTCTTGTAGGGGTCAGAATGCATCATCAATATAATCATTTACAAAACTCAGAGCAATGATGGTTACAAATTAAATAAGAACCACTGCACTCTCAAGTTATGTTTAGGAACAACAGTCATAACTCGCACAACAGCCATGCAAACTATAGCAATAAACACCAAATGCAATGCTTAAGGTTCCCTGCAAAATATTGATTTCTCATCACAGTGGAAGACCCCAAAGCCCAGCTGAGTTTTACCATGTAGAGGCTACTAGGAATATGCAGCATGGACAACCAACTTATCAGGCAAGGTTATCTAAAGGATGTGGCCAAAAATAGACGTTTTGCACAACATTTTCTGGCACATTCTCCTGCAGTGTTACTCTGGCAATGGGCTTAACATCAAGAGAAGAGTGAGCCATAGAACTTGATTTTATGGTGAGTTCAGGCCGAGCGCCATTATTAATCACTAGACAGATTCTCGTTAGCAATACATGAAACCAAAATATATATATACAGTACTACTATATTGGTATTTTACATTCAAAAAGCCATGGGGGACTCATACTAACATATGTGTAAGCAGTATATTGAATTATGCATTAAAGATCGGTGTCGGAAGGAAAACATTTAGAAAACATTTCAAAATGAATTCCAGCTAAATACATCACAAGTCATGTGTCATCTTTCATGTTTTATACATTTAGCTATTTACTATGAAGAAAGACATCCACGACTTCCAATTACTGATGCAATGATGGCCAGGACCCAAGACCCATCTATTGCAAAAATGTCAAAGTCCAGTTGAGGCTGAGATCTCTTCTACCATGCACTTACTCTAATTTACCTCCAAATATTATTCATCATGAATATCTAGCTTTGCTTCTTCACATTCTATACTTAAAGATTGACTTCTGGACATGTCTGATGCTCTCACCCACATCCATTTTTAGCCTTGCTCTATTGAATTTTACCTTCAATCACTATGTATATATTTGCAATCAATATGTACTTAATCTTAATAGTTTTTGTGCCTGGAATCAATCTGGTTCTGCAGCATATACAGCCTACATAAATATAAAGTTAGAATGCTTTACCTCATATCTCACTCTTCAATTTCCTAGTGATGTCTGGCATCGAAATTGCAGTGATATTTTTATGGAAATAGTGAAAATTACACTTGGCAAATTTGATGTGTCTGAATTAAAAGATGCCAGACTGCACATCTGAAATTCAGCTGAATGTCAAGGAGCTTGTGATGGTCATGCACAGTCGACTGAACACGTGCCACAAAAATCAACATATTCATGAAAGATTTACCAAATGTCATAATGTAAGATTAACACATACAAAAACGTTCACATCCCCCTTCTGTTTCAAAAACGTTCACAGCTTTATCAGCATTAGAATCCCCTATTACTGGATCTAACCGGATCTCAGTGGAACAGATAAACAAACAAGCAATAAAGCTAAAATGTGCGGTATAACCTTACACAATACAGAAATGTATAACTGTTCACTTGGTTTACAAATCTTCCAGGTGTACTCAGGGAAAATTTGCCGAAAGTTGCTTCTTTTTTTTACCTAACCCAATGTTTGAGGACTATTTGTATTGCAGGACTTCCATGCAATAGGGTAATGGAACACGTGACATTAAAAAAGAAAGAGTTTTGGGATTTCTTTAACTCATGGACAACCTTCTCTTTCTCAATGTACCATCTGCAAATAGAGAATATTGGTTTACTGGAGCACACCATTTGCACCATGCATTCCTGGTTCATTCAGGATGTTTAAAACAGATAAGTGCATGCATTGCCAACATGAACATTTACAACCGTGCTTTTTCAATTGTTTGCACAGCTTTTTTCCTGACAAATTCCCTAAGAACACCTATTTTTATATCCCTGGGTGTCACCTGCACTAACTAACTGAAATTCTGCATGCTTTGAAGTTGTAGATGAGGCCTCCCATATGTGTAACACAGACATTTCACCCTTTGCCAATCTTATAACGCATGTGTGGGTACCGTGCAAACCTACCTAGGACGCAATGGAGCGCTGCACAGGTAGGAAGACGTGCTCCAAGATCGTGCACATCAAGTGGTTCACATTTGTAGGCACAGGGAGGCTCTTCTCAGAGTTACATGAAGTTGAGCCAAGCACCGCGGGTACCTAGATCCCCGGGTTCCAAAGTTGGCATCTCTAGCTACTGGGCCACTCTCCTCCTCTTACTACTTAAGGATGCTAGTGTTGCGACTAGCGACTAGATGCTTGCGCTATACTGGCGCGCCTTCGATGTTTTCTGAATCAGACACTTTGACTGGCTCACTGTAGAAAAACGTGTAGATGGGCCTCTGCGAACCATGCCTGCTTTGCCTGGGTTGTAATACTGCACATTAGGGGTTAATCCAGATATCGTAAAGCATCTCCGTAAAATGCAGTGCAGCTGATGTAGGAATCCACACCGATCGTTGAGTGTGTTTTTTTCGGGGCTGCCGAGGCGGTATGTGAAACTGCTCATTACGGAACATTTTCAGAGGGAACTCTTAATTAGAGACGCAGCACGAGCCACACTTAAGAAACTGTATATGTCAGGCCAAATGGTAGCACAATAATTGTGTCTCAAAATGTCAGCACATTCGCGCGGTGCTCGAGATTAGCATCCCTTCACGTCGCAAGCGCTGGTACTAATTTTGCCTCTGAAGTAGCAACAGTTGCCATGGATTTGCAAACGTGTTGCGGAGGCGGAAGCAGCATCATTGAGGCAAACGCGATGCAAATGGGTGTTCGAGACTGGGAACTGCCGCGCTATGACAATTATAGATTTTTTTTACACAGAGTTCAGCAGATAAAGCCGTCACCTGTTTGTCACAAATGTGGTGCGCGGGAGGTGATAAAAGAGGCGCCAAGCGACTAACGATCCGGCGCCTTAAACTGTGGTTTAAAGGCAGTTATTTATCACTAATTAAGTTACAATTGTTGGAATGGAAATGCGTGCTTGGAAAACGGGCTGACAGCCCCTCTGTGCATCTGATTTCATGGCAGTAATCACGTTCAGTATTCTTCTGCCTTACCCATGGGACAGGCTGGGTCTTAGGTGGAGAGCAGAAGAAAGCAATCAGTCTTCGGCAAGACAACACACATTACTGATCTGAGGTGTCTAACATGTTCAAGTCAATTAAATATGATGAATGGCTACCTGTTCAGGGTGTCGGTGGCTCTGCCTGGCTACACTAGGGAGGGAGGACAGGTGGTGTGTGCTCCCCGCCTCATCCATATTCATTGAAGGGGCAGACGCGTCTTCAAGCGCAAGAGCGCTCGGAAGGCAAGGTTGGCGGGGAAGGTTCACGCAATGATGCCTGGGGGAGCTCATGAAAGTCAAATAAACCTGGAGACAAAGACATATGCTTTAAGAATCCATCGCGGGGTGTTATGGAGGCGTAAAAGAACAAGTAAAGAGCAGATGGCCTTCTCAGAACAATGTACGTCAAGATAATCAGGGCAGACTGGAAAGTAAACTGAGCGAGAGTAATGAGATCATATCTACTATTTTCACAAGCGCTTGAAGTGATATGCCTAATAAAGAACGAAATAGATATTACAGCCGCGATTAACCAAATACAGCTCTGGAAGCTCTTGGCGGACAAGTTATAATTCAGCAATATGCATGCGGATACAACTGGGCACCAACATTATTTCTCGTTTGGCAAATGCAAGGCATTGGATCAGTCTAGTAACTGTTTAAATTGGTCTTAAGGCTTGCGATGAGCAGCATTTGACATGTGAATCAAATAGGAGACTTGAGCACTTCTGTCATCGGTAACTTTATGGAAATGGAGCTAAAGGGCTTTGATAGAAACTCATCAGACCTCCTTGGTACACAGAACCAACGCTGAACTAGAGAGGAATTCATGACCATGAGACTGCGACCAATGATGAAGACGTTTAGCACCTTTGCTTTGACTTCTTCATACCAATTTTCAAGTATGGGCTTTGGTGAAATAGATGAGTAAAATTAGTTAGTTTATCAATTTAAAACACAAAAGTGAAATATGCAAAAGTAAAAGGACTATTCATTTTACTCACATCTATCTACCTTAGGTATTTGGGGTTACGTTTGCTTTCATGATACTTGGTTGTCCTTCATGGTAAATTTTCAAAAGTTTTAAATGATGATATGATTGACTATATGACAGCTTATGCCAAATACGCTGTCGTTTGTCCAGGTGTTCTGTGTTTGGACGAGTGGAGTGCCTGCTTTAGCACTGTATCAGAAGTAGTGTATATGGGATCTCTAACCTTGGTTATTATGCTTAACAGTGACAGAAGAACCTGTTCAAGCTTCATGCTCAGAGATCACATTGTAAATATTTCGAAGCAAATGCCTTAATTGTGACGGCACACTGAAATACATTGGGGGAAACCATATACTGACAACAGACCCTGGTTTCCTAACCCTTTCTCCTATCTGTCCCTCCCATAGAAAATGAAAATAATAATTGATATTGTTTTCACTAGTTCAATGTTAAAAAAAGATCACAGTGCAAATGCTGTGCCTCATCCACAATGTGCCTCAAGGGTACGGACAAGAGACTCTCTCCAGCTTAATACAGCAATACAATCTCTAAACAAATTAAGGAGAGTGAAGAGCTGCTGTAGAGCAAGAGCTCACCCTCGCCTAACACAGAACTTTACACAAACTATAGAGCCCAACTTGATTGGATCAACCTTAGAACCCTCCTGTTGACCTAAGGGGAAAGACTCCTTTTCCTTTAAAGAACTCCCTGCCACCAAGGGTTCTCTTTGGTGGCATGCTTCATCATAGAGTTCTTTCCCATTCCATTGCAGATCGGGGTATGCTATAACCTGTGAGCTGCACAGGAGCACTTTGTTGGAAAAGGAATGAGGTAGTGAGTGGGGGTAGGGTTACTTTTTAAAAATTCCTGCCTGCTAGCCCTAATGTTTTAATCTGGGAGCCAGCTGGCATGGTTAAAAATGGAAAAAGATAGAAAGTCACAGGGCTCTCTCTGCTTACCCCTACTTCCTCTTAGGGTCAACGCTTCTGACACTTATGTTTCCAAATTCTCATGGGTTTCGTCAGGACCGATCATACTACCACAATCAACAACTATTCAATAAGGCTGATGTAAATACTTTAGGGCTACTGGGCAGGTGTTTTTAAGGAGTACCCCCTACCCCCAATCACTACCCTATTTATTTTCCAACAAAGTGCTCCCATGCATCCTACACATTGTAGCATGCCCTGTTCCACAATGGAACGAGATGGAAATCTATGATGAAGCATGCCACCATGGGTACCCCTGGTGGATGAGAGTTCTTTAAAGCAAAGTAATTATTTTTCCCTTAGGTCGATGGGAGGGTTCTTAGATTGATCCATATGAGTTTGTCTCCACAGTTTGTGGAATACAATCCTGCCACTAGTATGAGACAGTCAACCATAATCTTCTTGGAATTTCGCCAGACAGATATAAATGGTTTGATATAATGATATCCCCTGCAGCTGCTCTATTAAAGTCCTCCAGAAACACACCATCTCCCCTGTCTCTCCACAGGATCTGCTTCTCTGGTGCATCCAATCACCACATTCAAACCACCTTGCTCTGAAGCAGCTGTCTGCTGCATGACACCCTTTAAAGGCTATCTAACACGTAGTATAATGCTACATTTGGAGGCCCATACACTTAACTGATCCTACCTCGAGGATTGGATGTAAAACAAATGAGGTTTGAATTCAGCTTCTATGTCTGTGATGCTAATAAAGCATGCAAATATAGTGAAAACTAATTTAGCAGACAGATTACACAATTATTAGACAGAATGCACAGATTTAGCCCTTTGCAGCCAGAGAAGTTAAAACAATTAAGATGATATTATAAGTGGAAAAATTGGGTTGCCGAAATAAACTTTACTGCCTTCTATAGCTCCTAGTATAAAAATCTATGCAGTTTTGAAACACTATAAACAACGGACTGCTTTATAAAGCTGCACAGGAGCAGAATGCGGCTCTGCAACTATTTTACAAATAAATATCCCTGTCTTCAAACATGCACTTACCCACTAACTTTAAGTGTAGAGTGAAAAAATAAGATGTACCAAGTCCGCTGAAGTGGCTGTGACGGCCCTATGGGCCTTAAGGCACCAAGTATGGGCTATGAAGGCTCCAGTAGAGGAACACGCTGCAGTTGGACAACCACTGCTCTGTATTTCCATGCTGTGCACATGCACTCACTAGTGGAGTAATTGAGCTAGCAAAATTACAGATTTTATACAGTAGCATCTCTTTGTGTAAAGGGCATAGCCCTAGTCTGCGCTCATTCGTGGATTCCTAATGGCATTGCACTCCTTAGATAGATGATCCACTGAGTTCACTTTTTTCCAAACTCAGTGGAATCATTCAATCAAATTCGGAAGGATGAAAGGCTATGGGCACGATTAAACTTTTTCTATTTTCCTCTTGTAGAAGGTATACCAAAGATGTCAAGACAGAGCAATCTTAAATATGGGTACGCACAGACATTTCTGGGATAAATCCATAGACAAACCTTCTAAGCCTATCTTGGCATCTAGGGTCCACACTCCCCAGATACAATCTGGGGGGTTTGACTTCGGAGGAATGACCTGCAAGTGCACTATATTTGAAGACAGCCCCTCTACCATACCGTAGCTTAAGTGACTAGTGCTCCTAATGCTTCAATCGATGTCTCCAACAGCACCCCAAAAAATACAATAGTCAATTAAATATAAACCAAAATGTTGCTCTTCACACCTGAATACAAATGCTCTGATTCATGTAATCAAAAACATACTGCAAAACACATATGCAACTTTTGGATACAAATCTTGGCCTTAAGTGACAGGGGGTGGTAATCTAGTATGGTGTATAGCACAGAGGGCATGCTGGTATATCGTTATAAGCCAGCTACAAGCAATATTGCCAAACTGAATTTCCACACCTCACTTTTCTTGAGTTTCAATTTCCATAAACAATGAAAGTGCTGGAAATGCTTGGGCATTCCAGAAAAAAATAATTGTCTGCTTTCAGCTTTTGTTGTGGCTGACTGGTTGTGCAGTGCCCACACCTATTAGCAGAGTTACAAAGACCAATCATGTAATACCAGATGTGCACTTCTATGTGTTGTACATGCTATGTTTAGGAAATAACAAGCTACATACCTGCGATGGGGGTTGTTGAACATATCCTTGTGGAGGGGGTGGCGGCTGTATTGGCTGTTGAGAGGCTGGTGGTCCTGCACCTGCAAAACTTCCTGGAGGAATTTGCTGACTTGGCGATGCCATAACATAACTAGTCTGTGGAGGTGGTGGTGGAAGAATAGGTGACGGGTATACAGGCCCAGAAGGTGGGTCGGTGGTTTCTCCTGATGACTGGCGGCTTAGACTCATCTGGGAAAACTGTGTTGTGATATCATCTCTCTGTAGAAAATGAAACCAGTCAATAACATCAACAGGGGTCTAATTTGCATTCCATAGTTTTAACATGAGTTCCTCAAAACATTGAAACCTGATGCCATATTTATGACCTGGTTTGTATTGCGTTTGCACCGTCCAATGTGGTGCAAGAGAGATACAAACCTAAAGTCATATTTTAGAAGCCACGCAAAGCCACTTAGCTTGGCTCCAAAAATCTGCAGTAATACAATGCAGTGCAAATTGCTGGGTTTCGTTACTGTACCCTGGGTAGGTCTCCCATGGGCATTGAGTGGGTGTTCCCACGCAACTCCCATGGTTTTTGACGCATTCCTAGATTTACAAAACCTTGTAAACCTGGGAATGTGGCAAAAAGATACACCTTCCCAGGGGAGCCATAACGGGTTTATTTATGTTTGTTTTTCCCTCTTTCTATTTTTACTGCATACTGCAGCACACACATAAAGAGGAAAAAGCCTCACAGGATAGATTTTGTGGAGGAAGATACCTCTTCATGCACAAAAACAATCCTGAATGCAACAACAAAGGCAAGCGTGCACAATGGTGGCTCTAGGCTGCCAAAACAGAGCCAGCGCAGGGGAAAAGGACAGGAATGCGCAGTTTTGGATAAATACTGCGCTTTCTTGCTCTTTCCCTGTGACAGCAGGGTGAGTTTCTGCGCTGCTCCGCACCTTTAATATTGTAAATATGGTGTCTAATATTTTTAATAATATATGTATGTTTTTATTCAATTATTGCGCCTAAACAAATTCGGCATTATTCATTTAACTCTTTGAAGAACTCGAAAACATGTTCTTTAATATACAGAGATTGCAGTTAAACAAAGGAAACAAAAGCATGGCCACTGAACTAAAAACCTCTTGCCAAAGCACCAAGCAAGAAACTGAAAATACTCTTTCCATCAGCAGCACTACATAGCGCGGTGTCTGCTCTGCCTGTGAGGTGGCTGGTATGGCTGCACTGGCACAGACTGGAATGCAGTATCCTTTGCAGAATTTGGACTAAAATGTGTTAACACAGTTTGTGCTTCTAAAGAAACAGCTAAAATATAGAAATCATTCCTTTAAACGGGTTAAAAGAAATGTGTCCTTTCCCAGTCTACTGGGGACTGGGAAGGAGTGTGTTTTGATTTTTTTTTTCATTACAGACCTGTAATTCCATCAAAAAAAAATCTTCACAGCAGGGGTTTGATTTAATGACGCTCAACGCAATTTCAAAGGAGCTCTCGGTCGCTACAAACCTCCCACAAGACGCCTGCAGAGACGCTTCATCAAACTTTAGCTGGGAGGCTGTTTCTTTCAATTTAGAGCTTTATTTTACATCTCTCACTTTTGTAGACTGTCTGCATGGGATGGGGAAGGACTTGTAAAGCTTGTCTCAGATCCTCTCCTTTGACACTCTGTTATCGTAAGAAAGAACCTCTGAATTTCAAAGGAAGTCATAACACTTTTTAAATTCCACCCAAAAGTCCAGATGGTTGAATGCAACGGAAGAACATTCTGTGTCCGAACCGAAGTATACCATCCATATAGTAGTCTGCAGCCGCAGAGCCCTTGGAAGGAGTAACTGGCCTGCTACATCTGCTCCCGCAGTAATGAGGTTGTACCCGCCTGTCCCGTGCACTTTGTCTAATGAATGCCAATCAGAATGTTTACTGCGCGTGCACGGGTCATTAGTCAGGCACGCAGTGAGAAATGTAACAAAGGTCTATGCTGCGTAACGGGTCTACGCTGCGTAACGGCGCTAAGCAAATGCGACGTGAAAGGCTTTGTCTATTTGGACAGGAGTCCAGTGACCTCAGAGCTATGGCGTTCAGCGTACACGAATATATGTTCCCTGAACGAAATTTCATACGTGCTCAAAAGAAAAAAAAATGATATGGTTTACAAAGCAGGTGTGTATGACAGTGCAAACCAAGCTACACAACAGAGAGGAGTACATATATGGCGGTCGGCAGTGACTTAACGTAAAATGATGGGGCCCTTCTGCTGAATGTGGCAGAGGGCCCCAGAAATCCCCTTACCTCACAAAAATGCACAGACCATTGGTTGCATGGGCGACTCCTGCGCTACAGAGGAGACGCTCCCTGCCAGTCCCTGTTGGGTGTGGTGTCGCAAGGCAACAGCAACGCCATAGCTCAGAAATGCCTGTGCGTGGTCAAGTGGTATGTGTATAAGTACAGGGTATTATGCAAGTGCAAATCAGCGCAAAGAGGAAAAGTCGTTCTGAAGTGCCCATGAGGCGAAACGTGCAGCAGTCCGAAATACAGCAAACAAATAAACACAAAATATAGAAATGTGCCCTTACACACAGTTGACACCACCACCAAAGACTAGGCTGAAAACAAACAGAAAGCAGACATACCACAGGAAACTGTTGAGTGGCAGAGAGGGACAGAAGGTGCTGGGAAGGGTAGGAGAGAGCTGGGTACTGCACTGATTGAGATGATGACTGCAGAGCCTGGACGGGCTGCAAAGAAAGAAAATCGGTCAAGCCTTTGCTGGGCACAACAGAGAAGCAAGCACGCATTTGCAGCTAAACACTTGATTTTCTAAAATAATTTATTTTGTGCTACATCATTGATTTTTCTTTTCATGATTAAAATACACACTGTCTGTCAAAGAAGCCCCTTTTGCACCCTGCGCATTCTATCAGAGTAAAGACAGTGTTGAGCGCTTAGAATTGGTGTTTGAATAGCGCGTCTTTACAAAATAACAATTTCAACACTGGGTACTACTTACTTACATAAGGAACTTGAATTCCATTCAATTCTCATTATTTTTTAAGTAGTATGTGTTGCATAGCACAATGGAGCACTGCAAGGTCATTTTTAAAGGAACAGTAATCATTTTATAATTATCATGATTATAATTCATTGCTATTTATATTAATGATAAACATAAGAATATTAAATATGATAAAGAAGTCCCACTCTACATTGTAATGATGTTGCAAACCACAAAACAGTTCCTGGAACAACAAAGAAACAAGGGAAACTCTTCTCATGGGGCCATGGAACTCTGAGGTGAATTGCAAGATCATTGTAACTTGCACTAGGGAGCATTTTTTTTCAATATATCGTACACTCTCACGACATCACTCCAGACGAACCACTTCATAATCCTTGTTTAGTTGCTCCTTTATAAGAGAGTGACGCTGGCTATGGATCGAATGCATGTAATCCATGTATTGCGAAACGAGCAATCCCTTGTGCAGCTTGTAATTTGTTGTAAGCATATTTTAAGTCTCTTGATAAGTCACTGGGTGTAGAGCACACTGAGTGGTGGCGTAGAAAGTGCAGAAGGTGCAGTGAACATGCAGATGGATTCCATTCTGGCCTAAACACCCTCAAAGCAGTAAATGAAACAAGCATTGGCATAGCCAATAGGTCTCACCTTTGGGACCTTGTAAGTGTTTAGCCATGCAACAGTTGTTGTTGCCCATAAGAAATTGTGCTGCATAAATAAATACTTATAAGGTCCCAAAAGCGAGACCTATTGGTTATGCCAATGCTTGTTCTTTGTAAAGAAATAGATGCTTGTTTCTATTTCTTTACTTTTGCTATAATCGCGGCACCAGCGCTTTATTTTTAACATTAAAAGTAAAGCGCCGGTGCCGCGATTATACCAAAGGTAAAGAAATAGAAACAAGCATCTATTTCTTTACTTTCGCTATAATCGCGGCACCGGCACTTTATTTTTAACACTAAAAGTAAAGCGCCGGTGCCCGATTATAGCAAAAGCGCCTTCATGAAGTACAGTACCGTGAGGAGACATATGGCGGCTGCGCGCGTTCACGCGCACATGCACTCAGGCTTTAGGCCAGCGGCTGCAGCACTTTGAAAATCCCCTTACAAAAATTCGAGTAACAGCGCATGCGCTGTTCTAGGCTCGACCTAAAAACAGCTCTAGCGTCTCCTTATTAGCCAATGACTGGGCGCGTAGGAAGGACAATGAAGCGGAGCTGGACTGCTACTCTTCATTCCATTATTTAGGCAGCAGTTTGCTGAGCTTTGACACAGGCAGATGCTTTTCAAACAAACCCTGCCAGGGGGCTTTGTAACATTGCAGGACCTCATAACACAAATGAAGATATCTTTAGGACAGTGGAGATGCGAACACTTATTGCAGGTGCACAGTGATGTCACACATAGACTGTAGTAAGGACATTAGAGTCTAATTTTTTAACAGTGAAGACAGACTTTGTGCATTCTGAAAACAATGGTAATAATAAAAATAATCAGAGTTGCAAAGCAATTTTTATAAATAGCATTTACATGTATTTGATTGTATTTATTTAATTTGCTTTTCTAACAAAATTTTACACATAGCTTCATTATTTAAAAAGGTGCTACAGCTGATCTTTGGCTGAGGCATCTCCTTTACACACTAGCGCTGACACAAGGTATTGTGACACTGTCTCTGGCATCACAACACAACTGTAAGACATTTTAGGATATTACTCGTGTGGTATCCTATTACTAGTAAAAGTGCCACAACTAAACAGTAATACGGAAATCCCAGACATGATTATTGAGGAACCATACTCTTTTTTGTATTGTTATAATCATAACTCTAATAAGTAAAATAATAATAGTGAGAGTCAACCAGCATTTTTATATTATGCTTTCATATAAACTTGTTTTTATTTGCTAAACAAAATGCTATAGATAGTTTAAATGCAAGCTGGAAACAAAGTCCTATCTTTTGATGTGTGGACTACGAGTAAAATAATGTTGTGAAAGGCAAATAATCGTAAACTTCCACAAAAATGTAAGTTTGCCTTTGTGAATCCGACGCCGATTCTGTCCTTCCAGGATAGGAGCTCATGACCTGCAGAACTGCATATCTGTCAAGAGACAGTTACCAACAGAGACGCAAACCACCCGCTAGACATTCGCATGAGTTCTCCCCTCTTTGATTAACCATACACAGATGGTGATTGAAGGTAGGTCTCTAACATAGAGGTGTTCAGGCAGGCATGAAACTAGAACACTAGTTGAAGCAGAAAGCATAAGGAACTACAGGAACACGTGGTGCTTGATAAGAGGGGATCAACTAAAAGTGAACACTTTGTCAAATCCATAGAAAGAAATTCTCATGTGGCATGTCCCTCGTCCCAAAGTTGAACTTGGGGTCAACGAAGAACAACAGAAAAAAAAATATTTGAAAACAGACACCGTAAGGTGCATCCGCTAATATTATTTATATAAGGTTTAACCCCTTCAGTGCCACGCCATTTCCCCGCCCAGTGCCGGCCGTTGCATTAGCGGGCGGGGTTCATGACGAGCTGGACTCGTCATGGGCACAGCGCAACCGCGGCCCATGACGAGTCCAGCTCGTCATGGGCACTGAAGAGGTTAAAGGTGCTGGGCACATAAAATCACATTATGATCCAGTCGGCAAGGTCCCATGCTCTTGGCACCGAGGAGCTATAAGAGAACCTGCTTGCTGTTTTGCTTTTGAATTGTATTTTGCTCCAAAGGGCCAGGCTGACAGACTCAGAAAGGCTCTCTGCCTAAATACACCCGAATCCCATCAATCTTTTCTCACCGCAAAATGCCAGGATAAAAAGGTCTAAAACGTTTGAGGCTAATTGCCTGGACCCTGGTGAAGAAAAGAAAGGTCAGAAAAACAAGAAATTGCAGAGGTGGTGAAACAAGGGGGATCACATCTCTTGCTCTTAGCAGTAATTGTTTTATTATTGCTTCTGACCATTCATTTAGAGCACCTTATTATGCAGATACCAATTACATTGAAATTGACCTCTCTTTTCTCGCTTTTGGCCCTCTTAAGTTGTTGCTGCGGTAGGTTGCCATAGATACCAGTAATAATGCATTGTCAGCAGTCAGTTGCTTCCTCCCAACCCAATTCAAAAAGATGCACAAAAAGGAGAGATCTAAAACTCCAGGACGAAAAACAGAGCAAAGGAGAAATACATTTTGCTAAATTCATACAGCATGAATCGAGGCACAGAGTGGCCTTTTTTTCTAAGCATTGCAGAACATCATAGTGGCTGTGAATTTACTACCTTCACTGATGTATTATTATATTGGTTTCTTAAAGAGGAAATGGGGGCTGGGGGTTTTGAGGGAGGTGTGCACAGCCCAAAGATGAGCTTCTACAAGATGGTGAACAGTGTGACAGAGAGTGTCAGGCATCGTTCAGCAACAAAACATTTACAAAAGACAAATTTTGGACAAAAAAAACCCTAGCAGCATCGTCAGCATGAGACACTCAGCTACTCGAGAAGTGCAGACTCCAAGTAACCTTCAGACAGAAGAGCATTAGAGTGAAACACGTGTATGCTTGTCACACATGTTCATGCAAAAAATGAAGGCCTTGCCCTTCACGTCAAATATTACACCACTGAGCCATCTGCTCTGACTCCCCCCGAAGCTGACCATCAGCTCATGAAGGCGTCAGACAGTAAATGGACTCGCCAGCTTCACAGATGTGCTCCCTTCTGACAAATTGCAGGTGTCATGAAAACTTCCCTTCCCGTAACACATCTAAAGGGGCAGCTTAAAATGTCAACATCTCAGCGAGAACAACAGCTGTCACGGCACATTCTCTCAGGGGTTCACTCACTATGATTTCAGGCAAAGTGGCGCAGCAAAGGAGCTTGTTGTGCTGTGTTGTGTGGAAAGGAGAGAGCAGAAATGCTCCATATTTGCAAATACACATTTCTGTTCTTTCCTTGCATTGGCACATTGTGTAGCACAAAGGTGCTTGCGTTACAGGCAAATTTGTTTTTGTGTAGGAAAGGATTCCTTCTTGCTCCCAAAAAATCCTTAGAGGTATATTCTTCTTTCTATACATACTGTCGAATGTAGCACACATGGAAAGAGGAAGTAGAAGGAGAAGTACAGATATGTCTCCTCGTTACGTCTGTTAGGTAAGTGCACCAATTTGGCGCAAACCCAGGTTAACAAGTCCTTGTTATTCTGGCTTTGTGTCAGAATACATGCTCTACCCATGTAACACTCACCCAAAACAAAGTCAAGCAGGGTAGCGCGCTGCCTTGCATTACTTTGTATTTACTAAAACATGTAACTAAGAATGACACATGATTGATGTAAAGGAAACAAAGTGTTATAGAGTGAATTAAACAAGACAGCACCATGTAGGTGAATAATGTGTGAACAATGAGTGATTGCGAAGTCTATAAGAAATGTAAGTGGACAGGTCCAAGTGTCCTATGGTTGAGCTATTTACTGTACACCAGAGCAAAGCAAGGAGAAAAAAAGATGAGGGAATTATTAAAGTGTTATCAATAGCAACATTGTATCAATAGCAAAATTGTTTTCAGTGCAAACTACACCCTAATGGAAATGAATAGGTTACCTGTGTGATAAGGTGGCCTGCTATTTGCTGTGGTGATTGCTGTTGCTGTGATGAAGGCTGCTGCTGTTGCGTCTGTCCTACAATCTGACTTCTTATTGGCTGTTGAGCACCTGGTGGGTTGTAGATTGCAGGTGTACCATCAGGATTCACAAATGGTTGACCTGTAACAAAATTAATGTAATATGCTGAATGTTTTCTTAGCTGAAGTAAAGGTCAAATGAATGTGCTTACGGGCAATGGTGTAATCTGCACTGCACTGTGTTTATGGGGTAAATTTGTTCATGGACAGATTCATTTTTTACTAAGCACATACGTGGCTAGGTGCCTACCTTTTCTGTATTCAGCCATGTTGGCAGCTGCTAGCCCATTCCCAGGAAATTGAGGTGAGAGCAGGCGAGATTGCCCGCTCCCTTGGAAGATTTGCCTGAATCCTAATGCCTCTGTGTGGCACCACAGAGCCGGACGAGAGGGGATGCCAGGGTATAATTACTCTTATAGCGTAATGCTTTTACTCTGCTAAAATGCGCAGAATGACCTATGCTGAGAACAACAGGGGTAACCAAGTAAACAATTTTTAAGAGCCCTTCTTGAATGTAAAATCAGAAAGCCATTATGTAAATGCTAGGCCCAAACTCTCAAGGCGATATTGCAATCCGAAAGGCTTTAGCAAGCTGAACCACGCTCATACAAACACATTACTCTAGTAAAGTACCTTAGAAAAGGCAGAAATGTTGAAGTGTGAATTGACCTTCGAGGTCTCTTGTTCTGAAGTTGTTAGGATATCTTCATTATTAGAGAGGTGTGGCACAGCAGCCAGAGTGGCTGACTCCGGAGCACAGGGCTCACAGTTCGATCGCCGGCAGCAGCTCAGCATCGTTGTGACTCTGAGCAATAGCTCACTTAATCTCTCCGATGGCCCCCAGCACCTTGAAACCCTTAAGGGGGCAATATGCTTGCGCTTTACAAATAGGAATTATTTATAACTGTATATTGAAGTGAACCATGGCAAGTGAGCTGCTTAAAGGAATGCATGTACTCAAGCAGGTGGGCATGTAGCAGCTGGTGAAAAGATTACATTATTTGTCCTTTGTTGATTTGTAAGAGATTAGGATAAAAAGTATCTTTAAACAACTAAAGAGAGCAGAAAAGTGTCAGGAAGTTCCCCACCAGTAAAGGATGAGGGGCATATTTACGAGCCCCTCACTTTTTGTGATGCAACGGTGGTGCAAGCCACCAAATCATATTTATGAGGCCACACAAAGCCACTTTGCATGGCTTTGAAAGGCCTCATAGAAATGGAGTAAGGCAAGGCAGCGCAAATTGCTGCGTTGCCTTACTCTGCACTAGGGAGGCATTCCATGAGCATTGTGGTGGGCGTTCCCATGCAATGCCCACGGATTTGGATGCATTGCAGATTTTCAACACCATATATCCTGTTGATGAACCAAAAGCTTACGCCTCCCCAGGGGAGGCTCACCGGGGAGATATAACTTTATTTCTCATCATTTTTTCCTCTCTAAAAAGATGAAGGTGCCCCTTCTGTACAAAAAAATCCTGCATGCAACACAGGCACCCCTGCACCATGATGCAAGGGTGCTTGCATAGGCACTAGGCTGCTGAAACGGCACCAGCACAGGGGAAAAGGACAGGAATGTACCATATGCCATAGATAATGTGCATTCCTGGCCTTTCACTTTAATGCAGGGCAGCACAGCAAGGTGACTTCATGCGCTGCCGTGTCAAATGCCTATAAATATGCCCGAGTCGTTAAGGATTTGCTTTCTCTGACAATATCAGTCAAAGCAACTATGCTGATATTATTCAAGAGCATCTATTGTTTTCTCTCATTAATACTGATTAGCTGCCATATGTCATTTTCCCAGTTACATACCCCCTCAACAGACTTGGGGTAGGATTTGGGAGTTTTACCACTGCACTTCAGGGAGGTAAGGCACATTATGTCAGTTCCATGACAGATAAAGGACTGCCACACTTGGAGATCTCCACCAGCCCAGCAGTGATTCTTTGTGTACATAGGAGCAATCACAATGGAGGCTCTTTTGAAGGCCCTGAAAGTTTGGTGCACAACCATTGTCTTTTAGGCTGCAGTGAAGAAAACCTTTTTGTTTTAACAAACAAACTCCAAAAATGGCAGATCAATTTTAAAAAACAATTATAAATGTTTTATTTTGCTGTTCATGATCACCAGGTTTTCCTTGGTGGTGATGGATAGAAAAAAGTACATCACACTGTCCACTCAACGTAGGGAGGGAGGACTCATGTCCTTATTCTGATGGCCCATACTCTGTAGGGACCATCGGAGTAAGTATTTCAGCAGCAGATGCGGAGAATGCACAGTTGTTTGAAAGCTAAATATCCACCCAACTCAGAGTACAGCAAGCAGACTGAGGGTTTGGTTGACAGATACTAAACCAGACCCTTGATTTTAATTAGTTCTGGGTTACACAGAGTAATATCATACTATAGATTGCGCTATGCATGAGTGCTAAAAATAAAAATAGCAATCTAATAGCCCTATTTCCTATAATCCCACACAGTCAAAAGCTAAATATGAAGGACTTCGCCCACGCTTACACACTACAAATAGGATACTGTTCTGTCATTGTTTATTACCCAAAAATAGCCTTCTGCTTATTTAGTTCTTTCCATGACTGTCACTTTCCTCAGCCCACATTGAAGTGATATGCAGTAATGTTTCTATCATGTATAACACTCATTGTGATGTACAGACCTTCCTGAGAATTATGAAGGACGACAGTGATAATGTTCTATAACAATAGGTTTGTGGTGAGCCTATGCAACCCAAATAAAGCCACCTCGGCTCATTTATATACCAGTCCTGTAGAGTTTTCTATGTGTTTTCGTAAAAAAATCTGATATAAGCCTCATTGGTCTGCGTATAAATGTGTTCAATAAAACCGCCTTTATACACTGATCGACCTGTTATGAAACATCCCAGGAGGAGGCTCCTGCAGGTGGTGGTGCATAAATATTTTGCACAATACAGATTCACTATATCTTATTAGAAATTGGGTAGCCAGTACAGGTTTTATGAGAACTGATCAGAGACATAAACTATCAACGGTGCAGCAGGTGCAGTAGAACCATGGTCTCAGAGTGTGAGGGTCCCACTGCACCAGATGCCACAACCATGACTGTCAAATGACATCAATAATGGGTGGGCGCTTATCCAATCCACCCGGGGTCCCACATTGCTTCCTTGAACTAGTGCTTTTCATGCCACTGTTATACCACCACCGGAAAGTTTTTATTTGCTGCATGTAACCAACAGGCATTAAAGGGGGTTGTGGGTGCCTAAAGCAGTGAAATCTTATATGCAAACATAGTTATTGTTTGCATTTAAAGAAAAACACTTGAAGACTATACTATTCATACAACCAAACGTGAAGTCACAAGACAATTAATCTGCTGACCCTTTCTGTGTACTTTATCTGCATACCATCTAACCTAATGCAACACACACTGGCTAAGATTAAGCATTGGTGCATCCAACGAAGACAATAATAACATATAAAAGACATGGAATTTAAAACAGTAGCAAGTAAGCAGGCTCAAGTTCAATAATAATTCACAATATATAGTGATACAGTGTTTTTGAGAGTTAGGTCTACGTCATGCATAAAATGATTATAAAAGTGTCGTTCAAAGGGAAATGAATGTTAGCTACCCATGAACCAAAAGCATTCTGAAGGTAGAGCCGAATTTAGAAGAGGAGAAGTTTGATGAGGACATCGTTCGGATTTCAGAATGGGCAGATCTTGTAGGGGTAGTGCGTGAAGCTTGTCAAGATAAGGTGCAATAGACAAAAATGTTTTTCAAGGATGAAAGATATTCTACTCAGGTCCTTACTGTGTCTGATGAAGTCTGGGAGACTGTTGTCACCCATACCTCTTAATAATACAAACAGAAGACAAATCCCTATTCTGTGATATGAATCCATAAATCCATTTAACATTTTCAGGATATGCTCCCAGCCACCTGCCGGAAGTCAGCATATCGCACACAGTGTGGCTGTCACTCTCCAGTCCCAAACAGTAGGATTGGTAGACAGAAGTGGGATGTTACCTGTGTGTGGATTTAGAAGAATGCTGCCTGGAGGAATGCCTGCAGCATCTAGTGGAAGTAGAATGTAGCTGGTGCTGCTTGGTGTCACCTGACCACTCATTCCATTGTCTGAGTACGAAAGGTTACTTGTCGAACATGCTGATAGGCCTGGAAGAAGGGGTGAGCTTTGGAGAGGTTGATGTGTTCTTGACAAAGACCCTGAGGAGCCAGCACTGCTGGAAGATTCTGAACCTGTAGAAAAAGGCAGCATTGTTACAAAAGGTAGGTTTATTATTCACTGGAGACAACAAAGTGATGTTTCCATGTAAGTATTATAGGGTAAGTGATGTATATCATAGCATTTGAGACACTTCAACTAAATCAGTGTTAAAGGCAGCAAACATGTCAACTAAATCATCTTTAGAGTCAGCAAACATAAGTCCTGGAAGGATTATCAATCTTGTGAAATCTCTTCAGGTGCAGCAGAATTGCATTTGTAGATTAAACCATCCAGAGCGCTTAAGTCATCTGAGTCCACTGCAAACTGTGAAACAGCTCTAAAAGGTTGTAGGTTAATAAATTGCAGTGGAAAGTGTATTGCATACTACCGCTGGTAACTTCAGGAGAAAATATTATAAACCCTGTTGTTTACAGTATTGCTTTCTTCCTTACAGATTGCAAGCATATTGAATTAATCCCTTGTAACTTGGTGGGAGTACATGCACTGAGTCTGAGGGTATAATATACTGAGAGAGTATAAGAGCAAACGCCATTTTGTGTGCTGTTCCAGATTAGGCATACTCGATTTTCTGTTTTCTGTGCACCCAAAAAACGTATCCCTTTAACGGAGTATAGCACATATGCACGAGCTGAACAAAACATTCATGGCCCAGAAAAAAAGGAGGAGGCAAAACCTGCTTACATTTCCATGTAAGCACCGGTAGAATTGCCAGATTACCTCTAATTTGTCAGATTGCCTTCACTTTTAGTAATCGGACTGCTCGTTTTATTAAAGGAAAATAGTCAGAACAAGGTTTTACCAAGTGAACGCAGAACAAGGTCTATGCTTCTGACATTGTGGCACACCATCTTGACTCTGCACCGAGCTGTAATCTAAGAACCTGCACTGGGAACCACTTTATTGAACAATATCTGAATATTCAAATGATTCGGACTCTGGGGTGGGGGGGGGGGGGTTAGCAATTTATATTTACTTTTTATTCAGTGTTAGTAAAAAAAATAAGTACTTTTAAAAAATATATATTGTAGACACTGCTGCATATTTTATAACTTGCTGGGGAAGAAATAGCTGGCATATTTGTGCTAAACCCTCTAGTACATCTGTTTTGTTTCGATCACAGAGGGTAGTTTTTATTTCTTTTATGTCTCCATAGAATAAACAATACCGTTTTGTGTTATGCTTTGGCCACCGCAAAGAAAGGCTACCACTATCTAGGCTGGTGAGTTAGGAGTGATATCAGAATAACATAGACCATCAGTCAGTCTGCTCTGAGGGGTTTATGGGAATAGAAATAATATATACACCAAAGCAGGGGTGTCTAGGATAAGTCCAGACATATGAGCATCATATCAGAGTTTTAGGAAACCCAAATAAATAAATATCAATACAATTAATCCAAGTGGGATTATATACTCTTAAAAATATTGTCTGGCAGTTTACCTAGAAAATATCGTGAGATAATTCCCTTATATACCATTGACATTTGTCCTTAAGCTCTGACCCATATAAGTTTGGAAGGACAGCATTTCAAGAGAACCAGTGGCTATATATTTATACTAACTGGTTGGCTATTCTGTTTCTTTTCTTGCAGTGAAACTCAAGTGTGAGTAGAATCAGAATCAGACGTGTTTGCCCCTGCAAAGTTATAGCTATCAATGGTACAGCAGGTGCAGAGGCACTGGGACCCCGGGGTGTGAGGGGCCCTCTACTCCTCATTTACAATTGTAGTTCAGTATTGAACCAGGAGAACGGGCCCATTTTCCTTTATTGATTTCTGACCCAGGGCAAAATTGCCACTCTATGTTTGTCCCAGGTAGAAAGCATTATCATTATTGATGAAGGAATTCAACAGCACCTTCTTCTGTAACTATTAGAGGCATGAGGCACAGTGGCTTCATATGTTGAAATCGTACTGAAAAGTTAATATGTATTGAAGAGGGGCCCGCTTGGTCTCATCTACAATAAGGAATGTTCAAGTGGAGATTTCACATTTAATTTGGTACATTCCACAGAAAAATGAGGTTGCCCCAGAGTATATTAACATTTTAGTACAATCCCCAGAGCCTCATTTTTCCAACGGGAGTAATATAATGAATAGCAATCACAAGGTTGTGCATACAGACAAGTGTGCGGTGATCTGCGTGTATTAGGGAGCCATACCCTGGAGTGGTTGAAGGTTACAGCTCTCAATATTGTGCAACCAGACTTCAATGGTTGCCCTCTTTGCAGTAGGCCCCGACAGCGCAAGGGCTAGAATGTTGATCCAAGCAGCACATGTAGGACAGAGCCCTACCTGTCTGCTTTTAGGAAGAGTTCAGGCACTGATCTCAGGAAGGCTCATTGAGGGCTCATGAGAACTGCATCAGGCCAATGGGAGACTCACCAGAGGGGTGGACAAAATATGCACAACCTTGTGATTGCTATTCATTATATTACTCCCGTTGGAAAAATGAGGCTCTGGGGATTGTACTAAAATGTTAATATACTCTGGGGCAACCTCATTTTTCTGTGGAATGTACCAAATTAAATGTGAAATCTCCACTTGAACATTCCTTATTGTAGATGAGACCAAGCGGGCCCCTCTTCAATACATATTAACTTTTCAGTACGATTTCAACATATGAAGCCACTGTGCCTCATGCCTCTAATAGTTACAGAAGAAGGTGCTGTTGAATTCCTTCATCAATAATGATAATGCTTTCTACCTGGGACAAACATAGAGTGGCAATTTTGCCCTGGGTCAGAAATCAATAAAGGAAAATGGGCCCGTTCTCCTGGTTCAATACTGAACTACAATTGTAAATGAGGAGTAGAGGGCCCCTCACACCCCGGGGTCCCAGTGCCTCTGCACCTGCTGTACCATTGATAGCTATAACTTTGCAGGGGCAAACACGTCTGATTCTGATTCTACTCACACTTGAGTTTCACTGCAAGAAAAGAAACAGAATAGCCAACCAGTTAGTATAAATATATAGCCACTGGTTCTCTTGAAATGCTGTCCTTCCAAACTTATATGGGTCAGAGCTTAAGGACAAATGTCAATGGTATATAAGGGAATTATCTCACGATATTTTCTAGGTAAACTGCCAGACAATATTTTTAAGAGTTCTCAAGCATTAATTTATGAATTTTCACTGGCATCTGTCCTTTGGTGACAAAATGTGAGAAAAATGGTAGTGTGTTTGTCATGGGCAGAATGCCCTAAGCCTGATACAGACAAGTGTGCGGTGATCTGCGTGTATTAGGGAGCCATACCCTGGAGTGGTTGAAGGTTACAGCTCTCAATATTGTGCAACCAGACTTCAATGGTTGCCCTCTTTGCAGTAGGCCCCGACAGCGCAAGGGCTAGAATGTTGATCCAAGCAGCACATGTAGGACAGAGCCCTACCTGTCTGCTTTTAGGAAGAGTTCAGGCACTGATCTCAGGAAGGCTCATTGAGGGCTCATGAGAACTGCATCAGGCCAATGGGAGACTCACCAGAGGGGTGGACAAAATATGCACAACCTTGTGATTGCTATTCATTATATTACTCCCGTTGGAAAAATGAGGCTCTGGGGATTGTACTAAAATGTTAATATACTCTGGGGCAACCTCATTTTTCTGTGGAATGTACCAAATTAAATGTGAAATCTCCACTTGAACATTCCTTATTGTAGATGAGACCAAGCGGGCCCCTCTTCAATACATATTAACTTTTCAGTACGATTTCAACATATGAAGCCACTGTGCCTCATGCCTCTAATAGTTACAGAAGAAGGTGCTGTTGAATTCCTTCATCAATAATGATAATGCTTTCTACCTGGGACAAACATAGAGTGGCAATTTTGCCCTGGGTCAGAAATCAATAAAGGAAAATGGGCCCGTTCTCCTGGTTCAATACTGAACTACAATTGTAAATGAGGAGTAGAGGGCCCCTCACACCCCGGGGTCCCAGTGCCTCTGCACCTGCTGTACCATTGATAGCTATAACTTTGCAGGGGCAAACACGTCTGATTCTGATTCTACTCACACTTGAGTTTCACTGCAAGAAAAGAAACAGAATAGCCCACCAGTTAGTAACGAAGTATATTGTCCGCCAAATTCTAAATAAGACCCATTGTCGTGCAAAAGTCCAGATGTTATGAAGATGTCACCAAAAGTGTGCAATGTCTGCTCAGAGAGACAGGATCCCTGGCAACCTTCAGTATAAGCACTGACTCTGTAAATGAGATCAATTTAAATTCACTGTATAAAAAAACATCCTGAAAATGTAGCATATAGCCCACCATTATGAATCTATGTCGCATATGCTCCTTAATAAACTGCCATTTTACTCTCTTGAAGCTTCGCTTAAAGACTCCTTTTATCATAATGTACGAACGTATTGAAGTGTCAAGAACATTAGAGTACTCTGCAGTGTACCAAACTGTACACTTCAGTGCTTTAAAAGGTTTATGAAAGTGATTGAAGCGTGGGTAGACACTTTGCTGAACAAATTGCTACAATTTAGATTAAAGCAATCCTTCTCACTAGTTATGTAAGATCACTGCTCTCACTTCTTGACTGCTTTGATCGATAAAGTAGAACGTTATTTGTGGCCTCACCAATAAGGAGAGAGCCAGCAAAACAATTCAATTTTCTTAGTTCACCCTACAAAGTGTAAAGGATGATGTGCTAGGTGGGTATGTAATAAGGTTTGAGGACTACCTCATAGGCTATAGCATACAGATACCATACTTATTTAATATTGTAAAAAGGTGTGCACAACAAACAGAGTTAACTCAAATGCAAAATAAGACTAATCAACTTTCAAGATTGATGTGTGTGGATAAAAAACTTGAAAAAAGAAAGCAACAACAAAATAACACGTAGTCAGCTTGAATTTTATCTATGGTAATTTGTACAATACTTACATGCAATGCCGGATCAAAAAACATAATTTCACTCTCTATTGTATTTATGGTTATCTAAGCATTATTATAAATACACATTCATAAATCACCCATACTTAAATACTATACAAATCATAAAATAATGCAAATTAAAATATGCATTTTTAATTGAGTTAATTGATTATCCTAGCACGAACAAATCACACATCTTCCTCAATTGTCTAAGCTCTACGTATTGCAAATATTACTTTAAATAGAAAGTGAGAAGTACAGGACAACTGAGGAACTGATGGCAACCTGTGTGTAAATATATACACTTAGAACAGGGGTACAATATACAATAAAACAACAATGGTTCCTTGGGTCTCTTCGCTTAGGCGTAAATCCAACCAAAATTCACTCCCTACATCATCCATCAGTAATGCTGTCTTTACAGTACAGTACAGTACAGTAACCAATGATTGTATCTTGGACTGGTTTATTTACTACAAGTTCTTGGACATCCCTTTGTGTTTAAGGATCACAGTTTTGGAGCACTGCGCCGTCTGCACTGCACTTGATTTTGCTGATGTTCATATGGTTGTGTATGAATACAGAGAGCATTACTGATGGAAGAGGTAGAGAGTGAATTTTGGTTGGGTTTACACATAGATGAATCGAGACCCACAGAACCATCGTTGTTTTATTGAAACCTGTTTAAAAAGACACATAGGAGAGTCTATGATTCTCTGCAATATTATACTAGATATCTTCTACAACTCCCACAAGAAGCTATCTTCAGATAAAATCCAATATCCTTCTAGAAGATTAACCATACAAAGGCAACATTTTGAAGCCAGCCTCTATGTAGCTGCATTTGGTTGTCTCCAAAAAAAGCCTAGCTTTGAAGAATACATTTTAAATCAGTAATTTGTCATTTTGTAAATGAGACTTCAGTGTAACTTTTTATTGACATATATTCTACAAGTAGCAGTATTACAGCAATATGTCTGTCATAGCTCATTCCGCCTGCAATATTTAATGAAGTAGCAAAACAGCTGCAGAACCCACTTCTGATGCCCTGATCTGGAGAGGGCATCTCAGGCAAGGTAGGACTCAAAGAAGGCAGAGCCCAGCAGTACAAGCAGTATTGCAGGAAGTTATTTGTGATTCTGAGACTTCAGAAAACATGAGGCAAGCCAGCAAGCCCTTGGAGATCACTTGGGGCGAAGGCAGAGTCCAGCTCTCCTTAAGCAGAGTCAGGGAGCAGCAAGAAGCTGGGTAACACACAAAAAAGCAATCCTTCCAGAAAAACAGCCCAGTTGAGTCCTTTAAGCAGCACAACAGTGGTTATGACAGAGGTCCAGGTAAAAGATCCAGAAGTGCCTGCATTTAGAGGGTCAGAGACCCAATACATATACCCAAAAGTGTCTTTGATGTAGGGTGTGACTTCAAAGCAGTTCTCTGAAGTGCATAAGGATACCCTAAATCCCAGTCCTGTCTGCCAGGCTTTCTGTGGGGGCAAATCAATGATTTGTGTTTGGACAGGACACTACCTATTGAAGTGTAAGTATTAGCCCCTCCCATTCCTACCCACCCAGGAAGACCCATCAGAATGCAGAAGAATGCAGCTGAGTGATCAGAATGCAAATTATCCTCACCTTCCTGTGTTTGTGGCTGATAAGAGGGAATGCTCAATGTGTAGTTGTCACCCAACCCAGATGTGTATTGGAGACATGCAGTGAGCAGGGCCGGACTGGCTACCGGGCGTTTTGGAATTCTGCCGAGCAGGGGGCTGATTTCACTGCGGTGGGGGCTGATTTAGTTCATAGAGACCTGCGTGTACTTCGAAATAATTAAAGCAAAACGAATTTCGTTCAGTAGACGCAGGTCCCCATCAACGAAATCAGCCCCCAGCCCAGCAGCATTCCAAAACGCCCGGTAGTCAGTCCGGCCCTGGCAGTGAGGCACAAAGAGCATTAAGTGCAGAAAAGTGTCCAGTTTCTAAAAGTGGTATTTCTAAAACAGTAATGTAAATTCCAACTTCACCAGTAAAGTAGATTTATCATTACCATTCAAAACATATGAAACATGAAAAAGCTACTCCTTTATGAACAGGAATTACAGCTTAAAAGTGTATTAAGGAATTCCCAATGCTGGCCTATGATAGAGGTAAGCCTCACAGTAGTGAAAAACAAAAAAAGGCTGTTTTTCACTACCAGGATATGCGAAACATACAAGTACATGTCTTACCCTTTACTTACATGGCACCCAGCCCTTAGGTTTACTTAGGGCCTACTTTAGGGGTGACATTTGTAATAAAATGGGAGTTTAAGGCTTGACAAGAAGTAATAAATGACAAGTCTAAGTGGCAGTAAACTGCACTAATAGGCCTTACAATGGCACACCTGAGACAGGTTTGAAAGGCTAATTGTGTGGGTGGCACAACCAGTGCTGAATGCCCATTAGCAGCATTTGGATGACAGGCCCTCGGTATATGGTATACTACTTTACAAGGGACTCATAAGTAAACTAAATATGCCAACAGGTCCAAACCAATAATAACATGTTTAGAGGAGAAAACACTTGCACTTTAGCACTGGTCAGCAGTAGAAAAGGCCCCAAAGTCATAAAGCCATAAGGAGGTTAGAAAAATAGGAGGAGAAAGGCAAACATTTGGGGTCACCCTTTAAAGAGGACCATTTTCCAGCAATCATATATGACTTTATTGTTTCCCAATTCTATACAATGTTTCAAAATTATTAGATTAGACCAAAAACACGCTTCTAAAACCTCCACCTTTGATCCAAGCATACAAAATGGGATGAAACAAAGGAAGAAGAAACACTAATTTAGTGATATCCCATAAAAAAACTCTGTTAAACCAGTCTTTCTTGGAAATTACCTTACGTAACAAAGTTGAATTGTGTTGGCCCTTTCAGAAAGAAATAAAAATGACACATTCTCTATCGCTTCCCTTTCTTTAAATTGTATTTTAATTTTTGCTAGTGCAGGTGTTTATCAGTGTTTATATGTTTACACTGATGAGGGTTGTTTCCCTTTTGGTGAGGGTTTGACCGTTATTGTAGGTTGAAACCTAAAACAGGATAGACAGCCTAATGTTAACTAACCTGTGCCATCAATAATTCTGTTACTTGCAGATAACAGATTTAGGTTGCAAACAGGTTGGCACCCACTGAGAAAAAAACTAGGTATCTTTGAGTTGGGTAGCAATAATAAGTTATATTCACATTTCTATGAGGAATACAACTGTGGCAAAATCATTAAATATTACAGTTTATTCTCAGCATGCAATTCATATAAATGCAGTCTGGACTAGTTACCTGTTTTAGATAGTTTTCCAGTACTTCTGCTACTGGATGAGCTATCACCCCTTGTCAGCACAGTAATTCCACCAAAACTTGCAGTCTTTGTAATGGCTGGCTTTAGATTACGACTGGAGCTGTCTGAGTCCGTACTGCTCCAAGGTCTTGGGTCTGTCCATTTCAGGTCATTCTCTGTGCTACTTTGCCGACTTCCAGAGGCCCTGCCTGTGCTGTCTCTATTACCTCTGTAGCATGAAAAGGGTTGAAAATAAGACAAGAAAAATTTGGAGTGATTACATTTTATGTTATTATATATAAGAACCTTGAAGCTTTATGCAGCGTATGTACTAAAACAAATGGACATACAAGGATATGTTTAACATACAATCTACAAAACACAATTACAACCTATCAGTACAAAACATTTTTGGTAGATTCCTCACCTCATGCAAATATTTGTATTTGTATGAAAACCATACTGGCCAATACAATAAATTATGGTATGTATAAAGAAATGAGATAATCCATAGGCAAAAGTAGAGCAAAGTTTACATGGGGAAGAAGGATCTGCTTCTGAAACGAAGAAGGTTTTGAGGGGAATGTTAAAATAATGCATTCTTCTAAAGCAAACAATACCCCTCTTTACCATAAGACGGAAGTGAGGAAAAGACCTGAAACATTATTGGAAGGGCCAATTTCAGCTTTTTTGTGTGTTCATATATAAAACGTTATGTTCTCAACCTGCATTACCCTTTAAAGTTTCCAGCAGTAGACAAGTCATCGGACAAAGGGTTGCATAATTGGGCTGCACATTTTCATTTAATAAGAATAGATGTACTACCAACCAGAAAAATGTTGACAGATAAAAGCCAATCACATTCCAGGAAATATTGAAAGATAAAAGTCAATTATATCTCATAAACAAAACCTTAAATAAAATAACATACCATCAATACAATATTTTTGCTATTGATCCTTATTTTTAAACATCTACGGCATCTCAGACAACAGAAGCAGTGGATGCTCACTGTCGACCAACAGCCAAGGGTGAGGAACTCGTAGGGCTGGGCCACCATTTCTTTTCTCTCCTAGACCTAGACCCTTGGAAGATACTTATTTTCCAATCTTTTAATATGCAGCATTTTATGGCTGCAAGGAGTGCAGTTCCCATGAGAACACGTTCAATAAACAACAGTTATGGCTGTCCATTTAAACCCCAATGCGTCTCTACTCTCCCTCTCTTGCCAACAATTCTGCCATGTTTTAAAGTCAGCCTGTCCCCTTAGGTATTGGGTTTGTTAATTTGATGCTTTGCTTTGCTTTCCTTACAGAACTAATTTTGCATTGATACAATGATATAGGACTTCCATGGTCCTCAGTAAATTCTGTGGCCAGTATGAATGTACTTGTGGTTAGGTTAAACTAACTAGGTGAGGTTAGTTGTATCCATGACAGAGTATAGAACAGAAACTAGAGGCTCAGACACTGAGCCGTGTACCTAAGGGGGAAGATGCTCCAAAGAAAGACCTACAATTCTATATGCGAGAGAGTGAAGTGTGGTATGTTTTCATAAATCCCGGTACTTGAAGTGGTAGAAGTGTACTATTCTAAGAGCAGTATAAGAAAGTGAATAAAAAATTGAGGTGAGGGTTAGTGCATCACAATTGATAAAGTCACTAACCTGTTAGGTCCAGGCAGAGGTTTCAGTAATTTAAACCTGAGCTCAAATCCTTGTAGCTATGGCACAGAGCAGCCATGCTTAATTGTGTTAAATTGTGCAAAGCATTTAGAACTACCAAACACAAAACAATTACATCCTGCTCCAGATTAGAAAAACTGAGTAAAATGTATTAAGCAAAATAACACCAAAACTTGACCTGGGTAAAATTTGAATTAAACTAATATATTTTGTATACTTTTGGGAATTCTGTGTTACTTAAAAATATGCCATCATTCCACTACTCATAATTATGGACTTTTGACTGTATAAATTTACCACAAATGCATCAATTACTGTAAACGTTTCTTACAAAGGCACTTGAACAAAAGAACGGGAGCAGTTATTCATTGTTCTTTTGATTTTTGCACTTTTATTAATGTGAAATGCATCCTCGCACCAAAAATAGACCCAAGGATGCATTTTGCGCTAAAAAATAGCACTAAATGATGGGTTTATACTTTGAGTAAATATGTGTAATTTCCCATAATTTTGATGGTTTCATGTAATCATGCAAAAGGAAATTATGCAAATTTCACACAACCTTAACCAAAGCAACAAAAGCCAATTAGGGGAACTAAAGGTACAGATTTATAAAGATTTAAAAGAAAAAGCACCAAGAAAAAGCAAAGCTTTAGTCAATGTTTGTGTGTGACTAGGATTTAGCTGTGATTTCAGGCAACCATGATGGTGCAGAGGTTGAATGCATCCATTAAGTTCATTCCAGGGAAAGATTTTACCTTAGGACCTGGGCTCTATAATGAAAGTTAAAATCCCATGTTTGCTGATGGGATTGAGGGAAGCTGGACAGCCATTGGATGAGGTCCTGCTGAAGCTATTTGTTTTAGTTGGAAAATCTCAGACTTAAAATTTGTAACCCGGTGAAGCGCTCCAGTAATCCAGATACTAAACGTTTGGACTTAGGGCCTGATCAGGGCCTGATTTAGAATTTGGCGGGCAGCTTACTTCATCACAAATGTGGCAGATAACCCGTCTGCCATATTACTAGTGCATTATATCCAATGGAACTTGCAATATGGGAAATGGGATATGCTTATGATGGAGTAACCCATCTGTCAAACTCTAAATCAGATCCTTAGTTTAATTTCTAAAGCCCAGAATCCATCAGCGGTACAAGACTGCAGCTGTATACAATGGGATCCATGAGGCTTGATCCTTCTTGCCAACTACCCATGGAGATGGACTTGAGGCTAATGAGAAGATCCAAGTGGGAGAAATAGTCTAATTAATTTGCACATTTGCTGGATCAGTGCCAAGTGGTTGATCCTGGTCCTCTGGCATCTAGATTTTAGAATGTTTCAGAGATTCTATTATAAGTCCAGAATTTCAAAGAAAGGGTCCCAGGACCTCAGCGATAGCACTTAGGGGTAATTAATCCCTGCAGCAGAGGCCACAAGCTGGGTCCACTGCATGTCTATTTGCCACATTTATTGTTGCCACTGGCTAGTGAACAGAGGTGACTCCAGCCTTCTCCCTAACCAACAGGCTCCCCTACTGCAAACAATCCCACAGTGCACCTCACCATTAAAATCCAAGATGTGGAAATCTTTCTACATTATGCAGAGTCTATATGCCCTCCCAAAGTTGTGGCCAAGGACATGAGAAGTCTACTCCTCTGTGGTCACTTAGACATGGTTCCAGGGCAGCTTCTCTCCCACTGGGTTTGGAGCCAGCCTGGCTGGGGCAGGAAAGGGTTGCCTTCCCCAGGTCTCATTTCACCTTACAATTACCGGCGAAAGGGCAAGCCTCTTTATATGTTAATGAAGCTCCTGTGACCAACCTAACTGGTCTTCCTCATCATAACCAGACCTTTTTCTATGCTCTGGGAGATGTTTTCATACCGCATTAAGATAAAAAACTGGTTAGACAGCTGCTGGAGAGCCAGCACAAATTAGCCTCCAGGAGCGTCAGCCAGGAAAACGTTTGCTTTCTAAAAGTCATCTTCCCTATATATTTAATAAAAATCTGACTCCACCATTGAATTGGATTATAAATAGTGGTTGTATAATGTTTCTATCTATTGGCAAACCTGAGATAGACTTAATATTTTAGTCTGTACTTTAGTTTTCTCATATGACAGCTAAAGCCTTCCACAATGAAAATAGCCTTTGGAGGCTTGTCACTGCAGGGACATGGAAGCATTCGATTTCCACATGTCCCACATTTAAATACCACGCACCCTATCTTGTGGGCTGCAAAGCCTGTATAGAAATTACATATTTTAAAAGGAAGCATTTTCCACTATCAAAATGGTTATTTTGACAGGTCAGGCTGCTGGTTTAACCTACAGCAGTCAGGCTACAATGGTGTGCCTCACACCATGTTTTGTAGTGTGTGAGAGTGACAGCTGGATTCATCAAGCAAAATCAACAGGTCAGTTGAGACTCACTGTTCTAACACGTTACCTGTGGAGGCTTTCTGGCATTAAAGATACCAGAGAAGTACTTTGGGTATTACCCCAGTTACATGGCCAAGGCTAGAAGAGTATACTGTCTCTGTCAGTGAGATGCCTAGCTGAGATTTAAAGTGCAGTTGTAGGGTTGCAATAAGTTGCCAGGAATCAATTTGGTGGCACTGAGAAAGTGATATCCAAATGATAAAAGGACTCGTGAGGAAGAAAGAAAGACAGATGAATGATGGAGTGAATATGTTTGATTGAGTAAGACCAAATGATTTATATCTCCTTAGCCTTAAACAACAACAGATGGAGACAATCTTCATTATTGTTTGTAGTCCATATTTTGGCATCCTTAACCTGCTAGCAGCAGAAATTCTCTAGAGTGAGATGCTACCAATTCAGATGGAATCTCACTCACTGACTGGATTATAAAGTACCAACAATAGTACATGTAAAGCTAATATTAAGCTCTTGAATGTAACATAATCAAACTTCCAAGATAATTGTTCTGAGAATCAAGCAATGTCATTTGCAGTGGACAAATAACTAGTCACTCAAACATTGGTATACACCAGTTTTGTGTTTACTTACTATCAAGTAACCAAAATGGTGAAATAAGTTGCTATATGCCGAGTTTCTACCTGTTTATTGTTATGTTTTGTGCCACAATAATGCATACCTGAGAAGTGGTTTGTCGCACCTATTTCATCATGGTGCACCCTGGGGAAATGAGTGCCCATCCAAGGAAATAGCAAAGGGATTCGGTAAAAATTACCTCGATGATATTCAGGATTATGGCATTACGTGTTTCTATCAATAAGTCCTACAGAACTCAGGTTACTGTTGTTTATAATCATATCGCTATCCTATTTCTTTTCTGCTGTTAGTAAGTTAGGTGAGTGTGGAGGGCAAAGGGCATAAATAAGGTTTGTATTTTTGTGAAATTTTGCAAATATCTTTTGGTACTCAGGTATGTGAAGTCTTTCGTTCTCCCACTTAGCTTCACTAAATGGGGATGGTTGTTGTAGCTTCCTCCACTTTATTCCTGGTTGATTCAGATCAAGTTTAGAAGTGGAAGGTTTAAGAATGTAATTGAAAATTTGCAAGAAAATTCTACCAAAAGCACTTTATGATTTCACCATGCTTTTGGCACAGGTGCACTTTGCTTTTCATTCACAATAAAGAAGACATATGTTTGGTGGACTACTAAGATCAGTGAGAAAAGTTACAAATCTTGGTGTTTCCCTTATGTGCATGGCGAACTACCCTAAAACTCAACTAAGCACACTGATATCAATATATCTGCACATATGAGTGATTTGTCATGGCTCAGAATCGAATATTGCTTGCACGCTTTTCCCATTTTGTGATTTGGACTTATGATATGTATATATTATCCTTTTTGTTGTACTTCTGCAATTACCCTAACAAAAATTGGCTAAAATTGGTAATTTCAATAATGTGTTTCATTATATAATAAACAATGGGACACATTTGCTATTATTTCATGCAACGCGGCACAGCAAGGTAACTTTCTGTGCTGCATTGCTTGAAAGGGAGAGAGCAAAAATGCTCCATATTTATCAATAAACTACGCATTTCTGATTCTCCTTGAGCTGGAGCGCTGTGTGCTGCCTAGCATCAATGCAGGCACCTTTGCACCATAGTGCAAGTGTGCCTGTGTTACGTGCAGGATTGTTTTTGTGAAGGAAGGGACACCTCCCTGCACTAAAATCAACCCGCAGAGGCATTTCTATGTGTGCAGCTGAATGAACAGCACATGGAAAAAGGAAGTAAAGAGGAGAAATAACAATAATTCTCCTTGCTATGAATTTGTAGGGTAGGTGCACCATTTTGGTGTAAACTCATGTTTAAAGCCTTTGTGAATCACGGTTTGCATCAAAATATATGGATGGGTGCGGGGAACACCAATGCTCCACCAATGTAAAACGTAGCCAACACAAAGTAACGCTATGCACTGTGTTGCATTACTTTATAATTACAAAACCATGCAAAGCCACTCAACACAGCTTTGTGTAGCTTATTAAATGCCAAAAATGATTTTGATGCATGGATGACCCACAAAGGGGATGCAACTGTATGAGAATTTTATGGATTTACATTTTTGTGCAGCATTAACAATGGCCAGTAGGCAATTTCAGACAGAATTTCACACCTACAGACTGATTTAATGCAACTGCTTTTGAAAATTGTTTTTTTTAACAATGTGTAGAAGTATATTTTCTAATCTGTTTTAGTTAGGTCACATTTCTGTGTGAAATGCCATTTTGATGAAAATGGAAGTCAATTCTGTCACTCACTCACTGTACCCATTCGCTCCTCACAGACTCTGTAGTACTTGTCAATCTGCTCTGTCTTACATTTCTACTGTTGGTTTTGCTTTGCTCATGATGAATTTTCTATATGTCCAATGTAATTGCAATCATATTGCCATATCTTTTGTTTCTTCACTGAGGTGTATTCATACACTTAGTGCGACAAATATATTTTTTTTTGCAAGAAGATCTCTGGATGACATTAGCATAGAGGGCACTGACTAATTATTAATTCAGTGGGTTAGTGCTTAGGTGTTAAGGTAATGTGGTATTTATTTTTTCTTGTTATCTGATTTGCTGTAGAAATGATCAGTTCACTCAGACCACGATAAAACTGCAAAAGTTCTTCTTTTCTATGCAAAAATTGTGTATAAAAACCATTGATTTTGGAGGTGAGCCCAAATACCTTCCTGTTCTAGTAGAGAAGCTGCCAAATTCTTTTCTGAATTTGGCCATTGAGACTTAGCATATTTCCTGATTTTTGCATAGCCTGTATAATTCCACATTTGACTGCCTTCATGGCACTGGTACTGTATTGCTTATTTTTTAATTATTTAATAAAGTCCTATACCTATGCATACTAGAACTCAGTTATTGATTGGGGCCATTCAATCTGATCACGTTCAATGAATTTATATTAATTGATCTTGGTGCTTATGGTGGTGCCTTAACGCCTCATGAAATTGAGGTTAACACTGTCTCCAATCCTGTAAATCGTAGGAGGACTGATTAAGGTAAATTTGGAGTGTCTCAATTTTGGAGTACGTTTTTGCTCCCGCACAACCCCTAGCAATTCTGGGCAACTATTTACAATTTAAAAGACTTTATTGAGAATCTGCATGGATTGTAGGAACACCTGAATACAATATACCATGAAGGAGTCCTAAAGCAATGGGAAAATAACGATACCATGTGAATGACAAGTAAACAACATTCTGGGACCTAGAGCACAGAAATAGCAAAATGAGATAGGCAACAGGGGAAATGGCCAACAGTGATCTTACAATGAATAAAATATCTAAAATAATTAAAATCATGAGACTGGAATGATGATTAAATTAAAAATCATTAGAAACTTTTCAAGGGTGACATGACAAGTGAGTGGCTGATATCATTTGGACATTGATTAGAGTCATGTTGAGAAAACAGGGAGGGAAATCAGCAAATTGGCTATTAGAGTGGTTTAACAGTTCCCATCCTGCATTTGGTGTGTATATGTTACCAATGAGAAATTGAAAGTGCTCAATTCAACCCACCTTGTATACTCTTGCAAATCCCACAGAATGCAACAATATTTTCCTCACCCCATAATTTAGGCACTGCATTTCGGAATTAAGTGTGCGATTAAATGAGCCCGCTTAAAAGAAAAGGATTATTGCTTCATGGGCTCTCTATAATGAAGCAAAAAACTCCTCTGTTGCTGGTTTCGTCACAAAAAAATAATCTGCTTTCCCTTGAAAGTTGTCCCTATACATATGTCATGGAGTAGAAGAGGCTACTTGAATTTACAAATAATTTTGAGCCAGTAATATATGTTTCTTTTAGGAGGTCAAGGCATGCACAAGCAACATGTATTGACAACAATATGATGAACACAAACCTGAATAGCTGTCTTTTTTTCTGCGTATCGTTGCATAAGCTGTCTTCCAAGAGTCGACTAAAAGTAAATAGGAGGGATATATAAATTAAATGTTGATATTTATAAAGTGCACTTAATATTCTATGCTTTGAAATATCATGTCTCGGTGTTGCTATGAAAGGTTGTAGGTCAAAATGTCACCTTGTTTTTTAGATCGACCTACAAATATAGTGAACCCCGAAAATAGACTACCAATATATCATCAAGGAATTTATAGAT
The DNA here is from genome assembly GCF_964204655.1 of Triturus cristatus. Classification (NCBI taxonomy): domain Eukaryota; kingdom Metazoa; phylum Chordata; class Amphibia; order Caudata; family Salamandridae; genus Triturus; species Triturus cristatus. The sequence goes on from NC_140588.1 coordinate 520,926,792, forward strand.
TTTCTATTCTTAATTCGACATGTGCTATGCTTACCTTGAAGATACATGTTAATTTTAATAGTCTGTTGATATAGAGTTGAGAATAATACCTCAATTATTACCTACATATATATAGCTGTGTGTGTGTATTTATATATATATACATATATATACATATATATGTATATATATTCACATATGTGTGTGTTTATATATCAGTGTGTGTGTATATATATACATACACACACATATATATAATAATTGATTTTATATATATATGTATATATATATGTGTATATATATATATATATATATATATATATATATATATATATATATATATATATATTCCATTTAAATGAGGCAATCAATATTACAGGTTGATATAATTATGTGGCAGAACACCTTCCAGAAGCACGTGTTTCCTGCTAGAATGACAGCATGGGTGAACTCTATGGGGTTCAGCAGTAAGCAACATTCTGGGATAGAGCACAGAAATATCAAAATGAGAGAGGCAACAGTGGAAATGGTCAGCAGTGATATTACAATGAATAAAATATTTACAAGAATTAAAATCATGCGCTTGGAATGTAAATTAAAATAAAATCATTAGAACCTGCCCAGACTAGGTGGCATGAGGAGGGAGGGGTTGACATTATTTGAGCAATGCTATCGATATTGATAGTTATATTATTTGGACAATACTTTTGCTTGCCGGTCACAGCCAAGACACTGTTGTAGGACTGAACACGCTTCTCTGTTATCGAGTCAGAACCAACTCCATTGATATTACATGTCTGGAAATGGTTATGCTTTGTAGGAATATGTGTACATTTTTCTTCCTTTAAAACGTTTCCATGGCAGCAAATCGGCAGTTTGATAATTCAACCGGTCTTTGTCTATGTTAGTCCTAATTCAGACCGCTTTTCTAACGTGCAAAAACTTTAAAAACAATATATTTAAAAGATAATGACTTAATAGCAGACTTTTAATTGGATATAGTAGTTTGTCTTTCACAAGTGTTTTATTGTTTTATATTAATGTTTTTGTGCATGTGCAGAATGACCTTTCCTTGTAAGCAAACATGCAAAGTGAGGAACTAAGAACACTGGTTATCAGAGGTGCTTTCTCTTTTTAGAAGTGACATTCACTTATTATATTTCTAAATAATTGGGTAGGCTTTAGTCTAATCGCATCCATTGCAAACTGCTATGAGCCAGTCGATGGAAAATCCATTCCCCTTTTTACATAACGGATTTTGAGATCCTCTATGAGCAGAGTCTAGATTCGCTCTCTAATATCCATTGTGTCAGGGGAAATGATGCCTCGGTGTCCCCCCCCTATATCACTGTTCTGTGGGTCAATTTGGGTACCAACATAAATAAGCTATACACTGGTCACCAAATACAGTGAGTCCTTTTAATGAACTTAAATGAAACAAGATAATAGCATATCCATGCCCTTCTTAAATGCATAATGGTGTTTAGGGTACTGTGAGTAACATTGTGCCTGGTCTGTCTCTCTTATGCATTAGCAAAAGAGCATCCCTGCCTTTTTATTGGGATGGGTTACAATTGTAGAAAATGCAGCAGTAGACCGTGAACACTACAAATAGATAACAGCTAAAACTGCTTTGTTACTAATCCGCCCCGAATAAATTTAGGATTTCATCCAATTTATCGCAATGGTGATCTTTACATTTCATTCACAGAAGAAAAACAGGAACATGTTTGGTGGGATGCAAAGTCTGTAACTGAGATCCGGTTGGAAAATCAGTATGTTAACAGGAATTAAGTCTATTCAAAGTCGATTCTGGCTGTCATTATTCCCAGTGGCCCATGGATTAAATATAGATTCTGCTTTTTAGAATGAACATTCTTTTCGATGGCCAATTGAAGGACCGAAATTCTTGCAAAGGGACAATATTATATGCAAATTGTAAATGTATGCTTTATTAATTGGCAAGACAGAAAATGAATGGAATGGTCTAATTTCGGACTACATCTATAGCATAGATTTAAATTCTGATTCAATTTATTTAAAAAAACCAATAGATATAATTTTACCTGGTTTCCACAAAAAGGTTTTCCTGGGAACAAACTGACTGAAAAATAGAAAAGATATTGTATCAGAAGCTCTGGGTTAAATGTTTTCCAGTTTTATTCCTGACTCTCAAATTTGTATATTTCCCTCATGCTGAAGACGAATATGTGATGATGCAAGACAAAATGGCTGTTGTAAAGATAATTAAGAAATAACACTAGCTGGAATAGGCCTGACATTGCTATGCAGTAGGGAACAGCTGCATCTAGGGAGCACCTGCCAGTAAAAGGGTGTCAGACATGAAGTGCTGGAAGGGAAGGTGTGGTCAACTGGAAATGAAGAGGGTACACATTAAAAGAAAGAAAAAGCCCTTTGTGTAAGGGATGTATAACTAGTGCAACACTGTGCACTTGAGATATCTCACTTTAAAGAGAGACATTGTCAATAAGAGCAGTGGGACAAGTGTCTTATCTAGACTATGAAAGTATCAGAAGACACAATGGTGACAATATACAGGCACTGGAGATGCCCCTAACAAAATGTCAACTCCTGGTGAGATTTATGAACACAGACCTCCCCCACCAGCCCTTAGTGAGTGGTGTTTTTAATCACCCAGATAACATTCTATAAAGGGCTCAGCCCTCATCATTCATAAGCTACAAGAGAATAGTTGATATGGAAAGTAATGCTTTTAGGCTTGGCGTACATTGTGTGCCACAACTATTCACTTAATGCCAATGAAGTAACACACAAGCTTTGTAATAATAGTTTTTTCATTTGGAAAAACACAGGAGCTTTCATCTTTTTTAATGATGAAATGTCTTTTCATTTTGATATGAACAAGTCTCAGTTAAATTGATTTTACTATCATTTGAAAAATGTTCACAACAGGAGCCAAGGCCTGCTGCTTGCTGACATTGCTTTGTAAGGCAAACGAATAGCATGTACTTCAACTACATTTCAAGAACATCAGGTGTAAGCAAGAGCAAGGCAAGGCAGAAAATGCATGCGGATCATGCACAAAACTAAGAACATCACAGCTGAAGCACTTTGACATGATAAATGGGAGAACGATATACATTAACCAAGCAATAAATGTCTGTTGTTATAGCGTGTGAATGCACATTTTAAACGCATACAGTAAAGGTACCTGTGACTGGTTAAGATAAAACTGTTGAGATTCCCAGGTTACCCTAATTTGACTCAAATACGTTTTTGGAATTATGACTGCACTAAATCATCTACAGATAATTTAAACAAAGTAACTATTTGATAGCCCATAGTGAATTATTACTAAGTCCACCTGCTCTGCTTATCTCTAGTTGATCAATAAGGAAAGCAACATTAAGTGAGTTTGTGGCTGGCAAAAACAATTATAGATATAAAAGGACTCTGCATGTTTCACAAGTGTAGACATGCACAAACATGTGATTGATTTATCGGAAGCGCAATAATCATTGATTTTTTGAGCATCTTATATCTTTTTCAGGTGCCCAAAAATAATACCCACAACGAACATGCAAGTATGTTAAAGGTTTCAGAACAGATACTGGTCTTGGCATAGTGTGTTCGGGCAAAAAATTACTGTGAATGGCCAATGTCTTATGTTTTAGTGATACATATCCTCATCTGAATTCACCAGTCATCATCATAAAACATAACATGAATGCAACATTGCAAAGCGGCATTCAAGGGTACCTTTTCAATCTTTATTACCTGCAATAAAAAGCAATTGCTCAAAAGTGAGCAACGTCTGGGAAGTCATGTGACTCTACAAGCTTCACCCAAAGAAAACGTTAGCACTTTACATCGTTCTGCTGCCCCACGCTTCTTTACTTGGGCATGCTGTGCTACAAACTATACCATCACCCCCATCGACAAGGCTCTCACAATAAACCATCCAGCCATTTTTGGGGTGAGCTAGATTCCTTCATAAAGTTTATGCAGAGTGTATGCTTCTAATATTGCTCCACTCATTCTCTATTTCTCATCAGTAGCAGATTTAGCTCTGTTGTTTTAATCAGATCATATTGAAAAATAGATGGTCCTACAGATTTTATTAAAGCCAACACTACCAAGTCAAAAGCTATTTAGACAAAAACAGATACAAAGGATCAGGAAGTACTATACACCCAATGGTGGTTTGAGTGAATATACAAAGACATCTGTATGTTCGGCCTACTTCCCCAAGATTGAATCCCAAACTTGCAACTATAGCCTGCCACCTCATTTGACTATAAAAATACATATTATCTATAGGAAAACAGTGCCTTCGGCCATTGTCTGTGTTTTAGTGCTATCTGAAATTACTCCTACTTATTTTAATGTAAAATGGAGAGACCACTAAAATGAACTTGCAAAAGCCTTTTATGCAAGCAAAGACCCCATTATTGATTATCTCACATCTGTAAACCTGGGGAAATTAACATTTTCCTTTAATTTAGGAAATCACCTCATCATCTAAAATCCCTGTCATTGCTGCATGGTCTGACACTCTAGTATCAGCTATCACAATACATTATTGAAGCACTCACGCTGGCTGGCTACCAAAACAAGAAAAGGCTCATTTGAGAGCTGCATCCTAGCCAAACAATGGCATCATGACCATCGAGCCCAAGCCGGACATACTCTTTCCAGCGAACAAGATTATTTGGCCCATTAAGGCTGACAAAATGCACCAAGAGAGATCTTTGGTTTTCAGAAGCATATAGAAGATTGAGCTGTCCAAAAAACAAAGGGCCATCGTGAGGAATACATCTTTTAACTACCTGAGTATTTGAAACCTTTATCTACATAAACGAAAACACTATGTGGGGATATGCATCCTAAATATCGAACCCACCATATCTCTCGGACAGAATACTGTACACAAAATAGTGAAAAGATTATATCAATAGGTTAGTCTAGATTTTCTATACCTAACTCCATACATATTTTCATACATTGTACAATATCTTCAAGGTTTATGGATGTGGAGTTCGGAATAGTAAATCTACACATCCCTATATGCACTAACCTTATGATATTTTGTCCCTCAATATTCTGTCCTAAATATTCTTCTATCTCTATATTGTTGGTGTTGATATTCAGTAGTACAACCCAACCTGCCATGGTCAAATGTCACTGCATTGTCTCGACAAAACAATTCTGCGGATCCACTCAGTGAAACACTAGAATTGATTATTAATTTTTTAGCAAAATCATAACCAAACTACAGAAGGGCATCTTTCAGTGGACATTCAATGCTATTTATGTTTTACCAGTCATCTCTGACTGCAAAGTCTCACCCAGGATACAAACTCGCAGGATGAGTGAACACATTGGGTATAGGAATCTAAGTAGGTCTTATGGGTTCTATGGACTTGTGTATTCCTAATCTATTTTCAGATTTTTATTTAGTCTTTGATTGCACATGAAAACTAACTGTACTGTCACACCTGCCGATTCCAAAATTATGCAATAAGAATGGCAGCAGCTAGACTAGAATGTGTAACGTCACTTAACATCAAAAGGAAAATCGTCAAGAAATGGAAGCATGGTCTCCCCTGGAAATCGCAATTTGAAAAAAGGTTTGAAATTTCTTTCACCATAAGCCAGACGTGCCATTACTATGCCTTTGCTCTGTCACCACAATTGACTATGAGAAGCATTACAATTTGGGGGAGGGGGCTGTGGGGAGAGGGTGGTTGCTAGGTCTTGAAATTTGATGCCTCACAAATGTTCGCTGCTTTAAGCTGCAAAGGCTTTGAAAAGTGTGGCCTTGAAAAGTAATTTAAAAAAGGGCACTCTTCAGCATCCCTCAGTCTCCTACATATTGTATCATTTGTACAGCAATTATTTCCCTTCGAAACAGCACCGCTGAATTAATCCTATTTATTTTGTGTAAACATGAACATGCTATACTTCTCCAGTCCACACAAGTCCTTCTGTGGATCTGACAGATGTTGTCACATGTTACTACTGCAACTTCTTTTCTCGATATCATTTTCTGTTACCCTATCACGCCTCTCAAATGAGGAGGGCTATTTCTCTGCAATATGACCAATGACGAAAGGAAATGTGAATAGGTTAAACAGAATATGAGTCATCATTTATAAGCACTCCAAAAGAGCCTCTCAAAATATATATATTCTGCTGCTCATAACAATGCAGCAATGAACAACCTGGATAACTATGCAGCTGCACAAGAATCCTGAATTCCATAGCTCTCTTGGGTTCAGACTGGTAATGGCAGGAAGTGACACCTATTTCAATTTTCAGGAAATACGTCTGTTGAATTCTAAGGTTGCTAGCCTTTTACCTAAATTAAGTGTTGTTTGTTTGCCATTTGCCTCTTTTACTGTAATGGCTAGTTTGGTTGCAACGTTTATTAAATGGTTCGGCTTGGTCTGCAAATGTACCCATATCATATTCCCTATCACTAACCCGCCTCTTGTTGATTCTATTTGCCTTAGCTTTAACGCTGTTACCACTGTTCTAAATAAAGTTCTTGGCTAGTGCCAATCACAATCATAATGATTAAGGTAGTACCTTCTTTGAGTGCTCAACTCAACATCAGTAATGTCTTTACAGGTTGCAAAGATTATATTTCAATGCTACTTGCGATGGAGATTATCACTAGCAAATCAAACAGAACCCAAATTAGTAAATGACCCGCAATCGTTATCTCAGCACACTTTGGGTTTGTCTCACTGTGGAATCATCTTTCCCTCAGTGGAACCATTCCCTTATGTAGGGAGCTTTATAAACCTGATCAAATGTGGCAGATATTGGTCCAACATATATATTTGTCTTGTCACTCACAGGAGAATCTGTCTCCAAGAGTACATTTGGTGTGCCCAGCAACAGCCCAATGCCTAAAGTCTTACAAGTAACCAACATATCAAACTAGATTACGCATTTTCCTGCATTATTCTAAAAGTACTCAAAAAATGAGTTAAGTGACTGAACAGGATGACTTGACACTTTGCCATAACACTGTTTGGTTGCCTTTCTCATTCATATCCATGGTGATATTGGAGAGGAAGTGCAATATTTTGCATTTGCATCATAAATAACCTCTGTTGTGACAGAAAAAAAGTTTGGAACGGGATAACATGAAATAATGATCGGGTATAAGGAGAACTAGAAGGTGGAGGATTACTCACATCCATTTTTTGATAGACACTTTGTCCTTATTTTCTTGGAGCATCGAAGTTTCCCCACACACGGTAGCAATAAACGAGTCAGATTAGTTTGCTAACATCAATGAGGGTATGACCTGTCTACTTTGGACATCCATTTCTATCAGAGGTGCCCAACAGTGGCATACCAGAAAACCTTCTATTTGCCACTGCTGAGACAGCATCTGCGCCACATTATCTTGTAATGCTTCACAGATACCTCAGTCATGGCAGTATTTTGCTCTTTACAAATGTAATCCACAGTGCTCTTCTGGTTTGCTTATAGTCTGCTCAGTCTCAGAAGGGGATACGAAACCCTAGGCTGTGCTATCCGCTCAGCAGTATCCTTTCAGGTTTCAAGGTATTGAGAACACCTGATCATATTTGATGACCCTGTGAAAACCCAAGACCAGACATGCAGCCCTAAAATTGGGTGCTCAAGTGTTTTCTCGATAAATGCAAAACAGAGAGTGTCTAGATAAGGAGCACTGACAAATTGCTTTAGCAGAGTACTCCTTCTATACTTCACACAATGGCTTCCTCAATGATCATCTGGTGTGCTTAAGGTCTGCTCTTAGTGAAAGACAAGGGTATATGTACTGGTATTGCCCCTATAAAAGATTGCTCTGGCTTATGGTCTCCAAACCACCCACTTCAATTACTCATGATCCAACTGTAGGGCAAGACTGAAATGTGCCACACAGTGTTTTAAGGAGCAACACTGAATAGAGATTGGCAGGTTAATGAGTGATCATACAGATGGATAGAATTGAACTGTTTATTTGATTCACATATTCTGAGGGGCCAAGAGCAGTGATCATGGGACTAAGTAACATCTCTGTGTGGAAGAATAATAAGTTACAGGAAGTTTGAGGTATTATCAATTCGGGAAATTCCAGCAATTAGTCAAATGTGGAAAACGAATGCTATGAAGATTAAGCAAAAAAAGGTAAGTGAAACAACAGGAAATTATCTTTGATTTGACTGGTCAAAGTATGAAACATAGAGCGTGGATTAGCAGAGCTGGAAAGTGTGAACAGTGGTCTGGTAGACAGAAATGTAATAAAGTACTCAAGGTGTGATGTTTTGAGGAACTCTCTGACCAAGAAGAGGGAGAGACAAAGTTTTGGCCAATGTTTTCCTAAGTTTCAACCACACTCGGTTATAGATCACTTGGGTAAATGAATCAAGTCTCTATAAGTTACACTAAGCTCACTTCTTCGGGAACTTTGGTAACTACAAAGTAAAAACTACAGTCTTCGAAAATTGAGCTTGCTAGTCTTAGAACAACATTGCAGTAAGAACATTCCAAGTAGCTATGTAAGTAAATTCACAATCAAAAAAATGACTAGAAAAATTACTGAGATACTGGTTCATTTTGACCTGCACAACTCAACTTTGGAGCAAACCAAAGGGGGCGAAACATGCAGTTTTGATGTAATAGCCCTCAAAGGGCATTTACCCTGAATTGTAAGGTGATTGCACATGCAGTAAATTCTGTAATCAGTGGTTTTGGTATTTAGTTATTGTGCAATTAGAACATGGGATTATATGAGAGAAAGAGTGAAGGCATACCTATATTACAGGAGTCCTAATGAGGTATATCTTTGGTGTTGACTTGAACATAAATGAGTCATGATTTCAAACTGAATATACAAGTCACACATGCAATCATTTTCTCACCACAAGCCTGTATCTGCATGACTTCTTGAGTACCTTGGAGACACATTCAAAATTAAAAGCTTTTTTCCTAGAACACCCTTCCACCATACATCTTTCAAAAAGGCATGCATGCTCCACCCAGCGACAACCTGGACAAGGCAGGAGTGTTGTGAAGCCTCTTGATTGGAAGATGTGAATAATACAAATGCCAAGTCATAATAGGCTTCACAATGTTACTTTAGTACAAGGGGTCTCATTTGGAGGTTGGAGGAAATTGAAAGTCTCCCAAATGCTGTTTAATGGGGGGAAATGGATATAATGAATGTTTCAAGAGTTATAATGGTAACCTCAGCTTAGTGGAGGAATTGGAAGGTCTCCGAAATCTTCACAAATATCTCAGTAAGCTGTTGTCCTTTAAACACACCAGCCTTTTGTTTGTAAGGGTGCCTGTGGGTTCCTCTTCCATTACTTTGGACATGTTTGAAATGTCAAGGTTCCTTTGTGTTATTGACTAAGAACTGAATATTGTGTCATCAATTAGTAGCATGAATGCTTTTAATCTCAGCAAAGGCCACTGAAAGGAAGGATGGGATTTCAATAATGACTTTTGGAATTTGGGTTAAAAATGAAAAAGAAAATTTGTGTAATTTCATCTATTGAAGGATTTAAATCCGTGGTTAACTGTTTGCTGGAAATGACCCTCCTAGTTGTGAAACCCTATCAGATAAAAAGGTTGCTGGAGATCAAATGGAAGTACCTTGGTAACAAGAGGATTTATATCCATTTTTCCTGGTTGAATAGAGGGCAAACTCTCCGTAAGTGGAATGAATACGTCTTCTATGAAAGGCTCATGACTTTAATTGTATTTCTGGACCTGACGTTCACCACTTTTGCCATCCTAACTATCACCCTGAATTAAGTTAGTTCATTTTCTAGTTCAGAGTTTGTCATCCTTTCTTCTTTTGTTATGGTTACTACATCACTTTGCTCTAAATGAGAAATCTTTGATGCAAAATGCTTCCCTTCATGTACTTGTCTTAGATGACACTCTACAATACACCACTCCATTCCACTCCATGACCTGTCACTCCATTCTACAACATTCCACTCCACTCTACACCATTCCACTCTATGCCACTCCACTCTCCCTATTCCACAATATGCCACAGCACTCTACACAACACTCTAAGACCCGACCTTCTACACCATTCGACTCTACTCCACTTTACTGTATGTTACTCCAACACACGCCACAACTCTCAACTCCACTCTATGACACTTTGTGGCACTCTACGACACTCTGTGCCCCTTCACTCTATCACACTCTATGACATTTCACTCTACAATATTCTACTCACCTCCGTGCCACTCTATGCACATTATTCCACTCTATGACACTGTACTCCCCTCTATGGTACGCTACACAACTCCCTGTATGCTACTCCATCGCACTTTACTCCACTCTACTCTATGGCACACTATTCAGCTGTACTCCACAAAACCACACAACTCCACTCGCCTCCGCAACTTCACTCTGCGTCACACAACACCATTCAACTTTGAATGGTGTTGAGTGGCTAGTGTACTAGAGAAGGTGTCTAGTCATGAAGCTCTACTCTAAAGATCGCTTAGCGTGATTCAGCGCGGGACCCAACTGGTGTCCTCTAGTCACCGCCAGGACTGTTGCTAGCAATTTCTAGCAACCCACTATGTAACGCACCTGAAGACGTGGTAGGTAGAATGCACCTTACCACGTAGTGTAGATAGTTGCTTCTGATCCTGAAGAAGTGCCTAGATCCCCCTGACACACGAGGCACGAAACATGTCGATCTTTAGAGTAGAGCTTCATGACTAGACACCTTCTCTAGTACACTAGCCACTCTACACCATTTTAATCGGGTAGTTTACCTTCCTAATAAACTATTCATAAGGACTAACTGACTCGTTTTAATCTCACTCCTTCACACATCTACACACATTAGGCCCCTCACCCCCATGCACCAACCGGCAGGAACAGAAGATCCCCGATAAAGAGCCCCGGTTCGGGTGCCCGTCAAGGATTGCAGCGCCGCCTTGACGAGGGGCAGAGCTCATATGATGAAGCATGACACCCAGCTTGCTGGGTGTGTGAGAGCTCTAGTTCAACCAAGGGAATTTCCCAAGTCACTGCCAGGCCTTTCCGGTTCTGAATAATAGGATTGACGTCCTGAGCAATCTCTTCTATGTACCAGAGGAACTTTGTACCCAGTTTTGTTCTTAATCGTTGGGGCCTGTACACTGGACCTCATTAAATAAGCCCGTCTGTCTTGTCCCTCCTTTTGCATTATATTATACTCTACTCTATATGTCACTTGAGTTGACACACCACTCCACTCTACAACACTCCACTGCACTATCTCTATGACATGCCACTCCACTTTGTGAGACACCACTCCACTCTACAACATACCACTACACTCTATGACATGACACTGCTCTACGTCACTCCACTCTATGCCCTTCTACTCAAAGAGACTCTACGACACACCACTATATGACATGCCACTCCACTCTACTGGATTGCAGCCGCTGCACTCTACAACTTTAATGACACACCACTTCATTCCACTCTATGATATGTCACACCATTCTATGACATGCCAGCTCACTCTACGACATGCCACTCCACCCTATGACACTGAAATGGCATCATTTATGAGAACAATGTGGATGGTAGCAGGGTGAGTTACAGTTAATGTGTCTGCCCAGCAAGTTCACAGCACTGGGACTGGAGGTGTGCGACTTATAATATGTGTTGGCTGGAGCATAAATTATAACTTAAACCTATAACTATAACTTTAGAATTTATAATGTATTTGTAATGTAGGTGTGCTTTGCATAAAAATAATCTTTCTTAACTATAACTAATCTTTAACGTTTTGATTGTTTCATTGAAAATATATATACATGATAATGTAACACAGTGTACAACAACATGTTGTACGTGTCCACATGTTGTAAAACATGCACAGTAGAGGCATGTTTGCTAAGGGCTTAACTTGAATTCCTTACCTGTTGTATTCAATGCCCTCATCAGTATCATGCTTTTTTTTGTTAGGTTTTCCAGACTCTGAGAATCTCTAGGGGAGTTTTCAATCAAATGCTTGCCATTCTTACTTCAGCTTCTCTTAGGTTCTCATCAGTAACTGGTTTTTAGCAGGAACAATCGTAGGGGAAATACATTGGTGCTAACTTTGTCTGAGCTCTTGATTGTTTTTTTCTTTTTTATCTCTTTTTTTGCAGCCTGCTGCTGTGCCTTGAAGGTCTCTCAAAAATATCCTGAACTCATGAATCAAAGAGGGAGATGGGATGTAAAATCTTAGTACTCCAATTGTGGGAAAAGGTGAGGTACCAAATCTGCCTGAAAATGTAAGCATTATATTGCACTTCATAAGGAAATAACTAGACACATCCAATTAGAAACAATATATGCACATTATATTTTTTAAGTGTTTCTGAAAGAGGTTTGTCTCTGCTCACTTTAACAAAGCAACTAGCATTCTAATATGCAGATCCCATTTATTAACCCTAACATGTGAGTGTTTTCATCTGGTGACATTCGAAGCCTAGAATCTACCATTATGCCAATGAAGCCTCATGCTTCTCATGCCAACAGGATAGCAGATGTGACATATTTCCATTGTCCTTGAGGGCATGCACTCCTTTAATTGCTTATAGGGGGACTGTCTGCTTGAGGCTAGTTTATCCATGTTTGTTGGATAAACCTCTTTCTACAGGTCCTTTTAAGAGTACCCAATGCTCTTCCTGGTAAAATGTATGAACCCTTTGCAAGAAGGACTCTGTTCCCTCATATTAAGTGTGTAACATAGATACTATGCTTATAACCATCCCAGTAATATTCTTCATAGGTAGACATAATGCTTACAGTTGTTGTAGCTCATAACTTGAGAGTCTGTCCTGTTTACGCAACCCTCTCTCTCGAACCTTACCCATACTAAAAGGGATTTATCTCCCTCTTGGAGACAGGTGGGATAAACAAATATTTGAGCTAAACCTGATTATTAAATTATGTCTGCAAAAGGGCTTTCATATTCCTCAGTGGCTTCAGACTAAAATTTGAACATTGCTCATATGTCACTGGCAGAAAAGAGCAGTATCCAACTTCACAATGCAATAACTGCACTGGACATCCAATATAGTCAATCATTTTGAGGACCCAATAGAATATGACAGGACCACCAGTATGTGGAGCTGGCTTCCTGTCCACTACCTTTCAAAAGAGGACCAAGTTGGACAAAGCTTATTTCCTATTCTGAAAATGCCCACTTTGACTGCCTGACAACTGGCCTGAATGCAGATAGCAAAAGGAATTTTCACAGCAATGGGGAAACCAAACATCACGGAAGGTGAGCATTCCTACCTATCTCAAGGACCTCTCAGCTGTATGAAACATAGAACAGCCACAGTATCAACATTTTAAATGGACATGGGACAGATTAATGCAGAGTGCAGGTCAGTGACTAATGGCCTGATTTAGATATTGGTGGATGGGTTACTCCGTCACAACGGTGATGGATATCCCATCCACCGAAATATAAATCCCTTAGGATATAATGGGATTTATATTTCAGCTGACATGATATCCATCACCGTTATGATGGAGTAACCCATCTGCAAAAGATCTGAATCAGGCCTTAAGTTAGGTAATGACCCACCTTTGGGGGGGGGGGGCTCAGCCTCAAAGCAATGAGTACAATTCTCACTCAGTGTAGGCAAACCATCCTGCTTGAGGGACACCAAAAGGTACCTGTTGCTGAAACTCCTCTGCCTAGTTTCCTTTCTTTTGATAACCCACTTAAGCTGGCCTGTCATTGATCATGGCCCAAATGATCCCCAAGGGCTTTTGAAAGTTGTTAAGCACAATCAATCTGCCTCATGCCTGACCTGGCTAACAAAGTGGTCTAGTAACAATTCTTCTTCACATTGAGGCAGATGTTAACCAAAGAACTGACTGTGTAGAGTAAGGACCATCATGATCCTCAGCCTTGTCTGACCAGAAGAAAGAGCAGGCAGAGGTAGGAAAGACAACAAGAAACTCAAATATGAATTACCAATACTAAGGTCATACTTTGCAAGAGACCTGTAAGAAACTGGGTTGTTGGTTGCTGAATGTGAGACCTAGTGATGCAGCAACCACAATCCTTGCCAGGGTGAGGCACAAACCAACCCTAAATTGACCTGCACGCAACCCTCTGGTAGTTTGGCACAGAGCTGTCAGGCTTAACCTATAGGCAATGTGTACAGTATTTGTGCAATACTTCAAACAGTAACAAAGTGAAAAGACCACATAAAAAGGATCCCACACCAAGGTAGAAAATGTGAACTTTCTTTAATAGACAAACAAAACAAGACCATAATGAATTAAAAACGCAGAAATGCAATTTTAAAGATTTTAGTGAACATAGCACCAAAAAGCACAAAGCACCATTGTGAATATCTGGTCGTGCCGGACAAGAACACTGTCACAATTTTAGGTCACTGTTCCTATAGGGACACCATTACTGTGCACAAAGAAAAGGAATAGGAGGGGACAGGCACCCATGCGAGTGTAGGTGTTGCAGAACAGTGCAACCAGCAGAAATCCCCGTTACAGTGCGGACGGACATGTGAAAGCCTATGGAGTGATCTTAAGTTTACCAATAATCATTGGTGATTATTTTAGCTGACACCATCCTGTAGTTTTCACAAGAGGAACCGCTCGACTTTTAATATAGGGTTCTTTATTTATTTGTTTGTGTTTCACTTTTCAAAATTACCCTTTTTGGTCCTGATGAAGCGCCAGGGATCGTTTTGAACATTGAGGGGCACAAAACATGTTGACCTGAGAGTTACTGGGGTACAATATTACCCAGCCAGTAACACAGAACCTACAGGTTTTTTAAGCCTGTCAGGGGAACCAACATATTAAAATGTCTTTCGGGTATGCGCTAGCCAGTTTTAGTCATTCACTCACTCACCCTCTCTCATGAACCCTCTCTTTCACTGCAAAATCTCACACCCTCACTCATCATATGGCGTAATTAAAGGATCTCCACCAAAGTGACCCTTTGGGGGACCCGTAGGGCGTTGTAGCACCGGCCCAAAGAGGAGCAACACCCAATGATGAAGCAAGACATCCCTCAGGGTGTGGGAGGGCAACAAGAGACAAAATCTGTGATATACTACTACGTGGAGCACGGGTACTGGACCTCAACTAGCTCCTAGTCCCCCCCCCCCTTTTTGATTTATAGACAATTTTAGGTCAACCACTGTGGAGCGCGGGCCGGCTGCAGAGACCTAGCTAGGACAGCTGAACAAAGTACCTTAAATCCTGGTTTGCAGAGATTGGTTTCAAGAGCATTGAGGATCCGCTTTGAAGTCAAGGCAATACGTCGATTCCAAGATGAAGCGAGACTGCAATGTGAGGGTATGCGTCAATGTTGAGAATCCTGTTGACGGGGCTTGTGATGTGAAGTCAGGTGTTGAAGATGCACTGTGCAGTCAGGGCTATGCATCGGTTCCGAGGAACTTCAAGGCTGGCGAGTCTGCCATTATCTGTAAGGATGACATGGATGAGGGATGTGAGGGCCTGCACTGAGGTTTTGATGTACAAGGGGGGGGTCCGAAGAAATTGTGGGTTGTGGCATTGATGTGAGTCTTTATGATTGCGCAAATATACACAGCAGCAGAGATGGGTCAGTTCTGCTTGGGGTTGCGCTGCACAGCAGAGGAGATTTGCTGGTTCCACTGGATCAACAAAGGCTGGCAGAGCACCTTACGCTCACTTCCAAGGATCTAGAACTGGGGTGGCACCACTTGGCATGGTAGACTCACAGATGGCAGAGTCCAGGTGCAAGGTTGTCTGAAAGCCTGTTACGTCTCTGAGGCTTCAGATCAGGAGGCTAGCCAATTAGCCCTTGCCGTCACTGGGTTCAAGAGATGCAGATCTAGTCCTTCTTTCCCAGGCAAGTGTAGAGCAGGCAGTAGGTCAGCTCAGAAGGGCAACAGTTCTTCAGAGCATCACTCCAGCAGAGTGGAATTCGTTTCAGCAGCACAGCAGTCCTTCTTCTCCGTAGTGTGTTCACAGTTCCAGAATTGTACTGAAGAGGTGGTGTCTGAGGTTCGGTATTTAGACCCAGTTGTGCCTTTGAAGTGGGGAGACACTTTCAAAGGCATCCCTTTGAAGTGCACAAGTGCCCTGTCTACCTGACCCTGGCTCCAGATTAACTACAGGGTGCATGCATCTCTTTGTGAGGAGACAGGACACAGCCTATTCAAGTGTAAGTGGTGCCGGGCCCAGCTCCTGCTACCCATCCAGTCACACCTAAACTCCCCATTGTGTGTGGCAGTCTAAGAGGAATACACAAAGCCCAACTGTCACCCACACCCAGTCAGTCACCCACACCCAGTCATGTGACCCAGAGACAGATTGCAGGCACCAAATGGCTAAGGCAAGAAATATCAACTTCAAAAGTGCCATTGTCAAAACTGAAATTTAATATCCAACTTCCCAATAAGTTGGGATTTAAATTGATATTCCACAGACATCAAACATGAACTGGTTACCTATTTTCATTTGAAAATTACACTTAGAAATTTAAAAAGGGAATACCAATGTCATCCTGTGGGAGTGGTAGGCTTTGAAAGTAGTTACATCTAAGTGTTTCACCTCAAGGACATGTAAATCTCAAAAGTGCTTGTCCAGCTTTTTAAATGCACTGCACCTTGCCCTTTGGGCTCCCCAGGGCTTACCTTAGGGGTAATTTATATGTAATAAAAAGGAAGGTTAGGGACTGGCAATGGGTTTACTGTGCCAGCTCGACATAGTAGTTTAAAACTGCACACAAACAGGCTGCAATGGCAGGCCTGGAACATGTTTAAAGTGATACTCAAGTGGGTCACACAATCAGTGCTGTAGGCTCGCCAGTAGTGTTTAATTTACAGAACCTGGGCACAGGTAGTGCCATATTACTAGGGATTTATAAGCAAATTAAATATGCTAATTGGGAATAAGTCATGTTTTAAGGAGAGAGCACAA
Organism: Triturus cristatus; assembly: GCF_964204655.1. Classification (NCBI taxonomy): domain Eukaryota; kingdom Metazoa; phylum Chordata; class Amphibia; order Caudata; family Salamandridae; genus Triturus; species Triturus cristatus. Next base: position 520,943,715 of record NC_140588.1, read on the forward strand.
GCACGTTAGAACTGGTTAGAAGTGATAAAGTGTGCAGATGCCTAACACCAGCAAAATCAAAGTCAGCAAAAACTGGAGGTCTGAAGGCAAAGCGTTAGGGGGAAATCCACACCAAGGATGCCAGGTTCTCGGATCTTGGGAAACTAAATAATACTGTCATTGAGCATTATAAACCAAAATGGAGGTGTGTTTTGTTGTCTCATGTTCTGAACCCCCCCCCACAACTTATCGCCTAGAACTCTAACAATCATTGTTGCATTAGAAGACACCTCACCACAAAAACCCAGAATTGAGACACAGAGTTATTTTGGTGGCAACTGATAACAAGCTAGTCAATGCCAAAAGGCTCCAAGACAATGAAAAAATGATACAGAAAAATCAAATAAATATGAAAAATTAATATGGGTTGTGTGGATAGTTTTTAAGGTAGTTGTATAAGGTTTCCAAATTCACAGTGTTGTGACTTTGCCCAAATTTAGAGGTGTTCAAAACTTTCAACGGAAAAGAGGTTCTAGTGGAATGGCTCTCCACAATGTACCTTACTAAAGGTTGATTTTCAAGGGTTTTCTTCCACAAAACCATTATTTTCCAAGACTTTTCACACACATTTTTTCCAAGCTTTCCCAATATTGTGATATCATCGAGTTTTAAAATGTACAAATTTCTAAAAATAACCTACTACAACATAGTTTGCTTGTTTCTCCTACTCTAAGAAGGCAATGAAACACAGAAGTACCACATAAAACTGGGCTGGGCTGCAAGGGTTGTGATCCCTCAACCATGGTGACATTGTTTTGCCACCAAGGATAGTGGTGAAGCTAGTTATAGCGCTGAAAGACGACAGCATATCTTTGGCCTTTGGGATAACATTAGACCATTACTGTTACAATACTGGTACCCTCTGATTTAGTGGCAAAAGTACACAGGATGTTGTCTCAGTAATTGTTATGTCTAGACAGTTTTGGTTTTCACATTAGCTAATCGTCTCAAATTGTATATGTACCAAAGTGATCATTAAGAACAGATACTTTTTACAAACAGTATCTCTGACTGCATATTGACTGGATTTTGACATTAATTGATATTGTTCATTATTGTGTGAAATTATGTCTGTTGCCAATCTTCAAACAATCTCTCCGTATTTATACCTTAACCACTACACCAATGCTACCACTGGAGAGTCAAGGGAGCTAAGCAAAGTCATTGATCAGTGAGGCAAACATGAACCAGACCCTTTGAAATTGCTAGATGATGCCAATAGAGTACAGCATGTGGAGACAACCCTTGCAGTAGTCCTTCTTGTTATTGTTTGTCTCTGTTCTAGGTGTTCCTTTCCCCCATTCCTGATGCAATACCTGAAATTATGGTTTATGCCATGAAAGTGAGGCACTTTCTAATGGATGTGCTTGGTGGACCATGATAGGTAAATTTGCGCTAGCCAACTGGGCATACTTTGCAGGCACGATGACTTCACAAGTTCAATGCAAACTAACCACATGTCCTTCCCTATGTGTAGGGAAATGTTGATGGCGAACCCACTTCCAAGCATAACTGCATTTTTGTTTGGGACACCTATTATGAAACCAGCATTGATGTTTTTTTAACTCACTAGGCCCAACTTGCAAAACCCTTTTTCAAAACATGCTGATGCGTATCATGAGAAAAGGTGGATTTTGCATATTTGAAAAGTCACAAAAAGGGTTGTGTTCAAAGTATGATGTGTGCTAATTATATTTTGCACAACATATTGCCCCTGGGCAAAATTGTATTCCAGGGAATATTATTTGCAGATTCCAGAGCATCATTCTTTCACAGAGAGATTTTCTGGGTTTCGAGCCCGCTGCACCCACTGTTGTCATTTAATGGTCCTGGCCTTGTACAGGGTTGTTGCAGGGGCAGAGTCAATGCATAACGAGAACAGACATGGGCACTGTATATATTACAGATCCAGTACTCCAATCCTTAGGACATTGGAGTGCAGTGGAATGGTGATTTACATTTCGATCCCTTAGAGGAGGAAATGTAAAGATAAGCATTAACTTTTAAGTGCACATTTAGGGTCGGTACATTTTATGCTGTTCCTGTCAGCGAAGTGGGGATGATGTGGAGGTCTACTGACATAGGAAGGACCCCATCAACATGCCCAGCTTCCTTAAAGGATCCAATGCGTAAGAGGACATGGGGCGCATGCTCCCTACTTTGCAATGTATGGAGGGCCATTGAGAAATGATAAAGTGAATTTTGACATCACTGCAGTTTTTCCCCTACCACTTGCTCAGGAGTATGAAGCGGGCCTGAGGCCATAGAATAAACAGCTGCACATTTGTGATGACTATTTGCCCTTTTCAAATGTGCATTCATTTAATTGTGAAAGATGCTCTTTCATGTAAATTTGTGCATTGATGGCTGAGCCACAAATGTGAGTGAAGCATCAATATTCATTCCTGTTTCTAAATTGGGACCTGCGGGCACTGAAACTGCAGACGCAGATTTGCGCAGAACAAAATGACGCTCACAAATATGTGGCCGCAGCTTAGGGAATCAGGGTCCCTATTGATTTTTAGATTGAGTTCGATTTTATCAGGGAAGCGGTAACAACCCAGTTGTGGAGATGGACAATGGTTGGGTCATGAAGAGGTACTCAGCACATCAAGGGCACCAACCTGTAGATGCCAGGACTGCTTGCGTGGTCAAGACCTACATTTAGGCAACCCTGACCCATCTATATGAAAGTCATTTGAATGCTGGCCAATACACAAGTCATACCAGAAGGGAATTGTCCCTGCTGAATCCAACACCGTAGAAGGCGTCTTCGCCCATGCACACCCACTTTAATACATTTATTCAGTTTCAGCTAATGTGGAGCACGAGACTGATTCTTGTAAAAATTATGAGTGCTGAGCAAAGCACTCTGCGCAATTGACCTCACTTTATTAACTTCTATAATTTGTTGAACGAGACATTTTATCCTTAAGACAAAGGATTAAGAGGTTTCTGAAAATGTACCCTTCCTAATACATGAAAGAATCAATGCATCGTTTTGCTTTAAATGAAAAGTCGGAGAACGAAGGCATTGTTTTAATTAAGGATTCTAAGATTAAAGTAGTTTAAATTAGGATATGTTGTACCATCACACCTCCACGTCCAATGGGTATGATGTGCAGTGAGTCACACCGACCTAAATAGATCCTCTCTCATTGAGTCATACTAAAGGGGAATGATTTACACCTGCTTCACTGCAACAGGGTCTTTTTTATCCATCTTTCTTTGCTTAGCCATGAGGAGAAGGTGTTGCATTGAAACAATCCTCTTCCGGGGTATTGCTAAGTGTAGACCTACTCCAAGAAGCATCCAGCTTTAATGGGTGCTTTGAGGGAGTGGCATTGACTTGCCCATGCACTTGGCATGCAGTGATTAGGAAAAAGCAGTAAACCAGGGCAGGAAGGAAAGGAGGCAAAACAGACACCATATTCTGTACATGTCCATTACTCCTTTGCAGCCCTTTGCTGTTGTCTCACTCCTTCCCCATTAAAAAGTGGTCAGTTGAGTGCAGCACATGCAAAAACAGAACATGGGAAAAGCAGAGAGAAGAGGGCCTGTAAAGGATATCAAAACCAGGAAGACATGACTGGGGAGAGATTGAGTGCCATTGAAACCATATCCCAACCAGGCCAAATTGTGTGGTCTTAACTAACTGTGGTAAAGTTGGTGGAAACATTTCCAGTCTGCTTCAAAAGTTATACTGAATAATTCATTTGTAAGAGGGCATTTTCGGAGTGCGAAAAAACATACATACAACAATATATAACTGCTTTTCAATCAGTCTTAATATTCACAAACAGTGTTTTACTAGCAGTGTGAGCCAGACTGGGAGCGCTAAGGTGCCCCCAAGGACATATGTGACAGATTCTCATCATGATGATGCCACTGCTGGTGAGCCCTCCAGTACTAAATCTTGCATTAAATCCGAAGTACCCTAAAGGCAGTGGAGGGCAGAATCTGTAAAAATGGCACTCTAGAGGGGGCCGTGATGGAGTGCTCTCAGGAAGCAGCAGCTCTTACTTTCTTGACATGCACACGCCTGCATTTGCAGCCATAGCTAATCAGCTCAAATGCTGCAGTGTCGCGCATTCGCTAGGCAGAAGGTACTTTCTTATTGCAGCGACACTGTCAATGTCAGAGGGGGGAGGATGCTGTCTGACTACTGATAAAGATATGGCACTAAAGAGGCAATTTAAACAACTACTCACATCTTGTGCAAATATTCTCTCTCTTACTCTCTGATACTCTTCTTCTCTCTCTTCAATTGATTTACTTCGTCTGTCATCTCTAAATGGATGCATTCTATTTTGCTGAGCAGAAAAAAAATCAGGAGGGTTATACAAGTTGAGCTGTTAAAAACCGCAGTTAAGTAGCTGTCAGCGTAGAATAATGAATGTTCACTTAAACAAATGAAGCATGAAAATGACGGCGAGCCTCCATTTTGTGAGGTGGTGTAATGCACATGAAGCATGAGTGAGCCGCCTGTGTATACCCTGGGGCGGCGGGGTGGGCCGGCTCGTGTAGGAGCAGACACTCAGAGCAACGTTCCACACACAGAACAGGTCCCTGTTCTTTGGCGGGAACAAGCAGCTGTGAATGCGATTTCTTCGGTTTTCTGAGTGTGTGGGCCATACAGAGGAAATAACCACAATGGTGCATGGGCACAAGGACAAGAAATATATATATATATATATTTTTTTTTTTTACGACACGAAACAATGACAGTGTTTTTTTATGGCCTGGCAAAAATGGAATGACCAGTGAGAAATGACCAGATGGTCTTCAGTTCGATATGGAGTAAATATCTAAGGACAGTGAAACAAAAACATTCTGACAATAAGGGTGACAAAACACAAATTAATAATGTATAAATGAAAAGAAACACATGATGGTGATGGGTAGAGACATCAGGGAGTTACATTCACAATCTGACACAATGCCAAGTAAATACAATGCAATGTCCTAACTTTCATAAATAGTTAAATATATACAGTTAAATTGCTGTGTCCCAGTAAAAGTTTAGTGTATTTCTGTTGACTGAGTGCTTTTAAAATTCTTAGGTAGAAGTGGAATCAGTAATGCATGAAAAGTGTATGCTCCTATTTTTGTCTCTTTGGTGCCCTCAAAAATAGCACCCACCTTAGTATCCTTCAACGTGTGCTAATATTCTGTTATTGTTTCAAGATATACTTAAGTATACTATGTCCATGACTAATCTCGCTGGAATATGTTAGATGCCCCAGAATAGGTGCTAAAAAATTAAATTCGACATTGACCTTGTTGTAAAGTTGGTCAATCTCATAGGATCATAAAGGCGAGCCAGCAAAAGCTATGTTAGAAGAATAGTATTATGAAAGCAATAACTTTGACCAGATGACTTTGCTGTCAAAATATGACACAGAACTGCAGGCACTATTTCCATGGTGCAGAGTCTTCCACCTTCATTTTGGTGCCATAGATGATTGAAAGATGATAAATAATTATTATTATTTATTTAAGTGCTGAGGCCCATGTTTTTTGCTCAGAAGTCAGAGACTGGCGCTATTGAAAATTGGGGTGCCAAATACCAAGGCTGCATACTCTTGATTCTACCTCATGCCTCTTTAATCCATCACTACACAATCTCTGCTTCTTTATCTCACTCCTTCGGGTTCTTTTTCATTCCTGCTTGCTGTCTTTTTCACTGTCTTTCCCCATTTTTGTTTATCTTTTGCTCTGGATCAAAGTTTGGTGAGGAAAAATAAGTGCTGGTCCACAAAAATGAGTGTTGGTGGTCTCCAATTGAAACCCACCTCAAATTAAGCACTGGAGAGGTGAGGTGCAAACCAAGCACTGAGAGTCTTCCTGAAACCAGAGCTTCTGCATAGTTAATGGGCAAAGATTGTGGGATGTTGAGGGATGATGAAGGGATGCCACATTACCTACAGCCCACAACAGGATACGCAAAAGTGATTTTAAAAGTGGAATAGGTAAAGGAAAAGATGCCTAACCTTGACTCCGGTCAACTGTGATAAAACAAGATTTTATAACCATGAACTTAAAAAAACAAATCACATTTAGATTCTCTATTGCCCAGAGACAGACCCATTTTTTGTAACATCTCCACTTCTGGTTATTTGTTGCATGCACATTTGTAAGATCCAGCGCATCCCTAGTTGTCAGAGAGATGTAGTGGAAGGAATAGCCCCCTGGCACACCTCACATGCCCCCCCCCCACTTATATGAAATACATGAAGAGTGGACTGCCGATTTAAATTCTCAGCCCAAAGTGAGTGGCGGAATGTATGGGTTAGTTGAGGCCAGTAATTGTCAATGCTGCTTCCCTACGTTATGTGGGCAGGTGGTGGAAGCCTACTAACATCAGTATGCTTCCTTGCCCATGGCCATGCGCATAAGGGAGGTAACGCATAACAGAACTTCCTAGCCGCTTTCTTACACATGGGTGCCCAGGTGACAATAGCAGTTTGCAACATCTGCAGACTCTACCCAGCTCTCGTCCTGGCTGCAGATTGCGAGTGAGTATTTCGATCTGCAACTACATAATGTACTAAGGCAAGGAAAATGCATTATGCCTCTTGTAAATGTGAGTTCATATATGCGTGAATATGTCCATTTTGGGCGCTTAGATATTCTAATAATCACGAATTGGACATCCCGAATCTAGGTACTGTTTTTAAAACATCGATTTTGTTGGCCTTGTCCACGTCAGACAGAAAACCCAAGCATTTGCAGGTACTGACAGCGGATAAAGTTTAGGAAATAACATATGCTCAGATGCAAGCTGTGTAATTTCAGTGTGGCACGCAGTTGTCAATCTCAGTCTGTTCAAACACTTACAGATGTACCTTAGAAGCCAGGTGTACATTTATGTTAAGGGAAAGATGTCGATTGTCAAAGGTGAGGAAAAGTTTCATGCTCATGTATACATCCGCCTTGTGCTCAGATGCCATGCACAGATGGGAATTCAGCTCATGTAGGCGATTGGCAAACCTGGCACAATTTTTGCAGAATGTCTGCATTGCTTCTTCGCGCGCACTGCATGTGTCATTCCACCATCTGGGCACCAGCAATGACTCAGAGCTCGTGCTCACACCGAGCACTGGTGCATATTTATGAGCTGGGAGAAAAAAGCGGGCGGGACACTGCAGTATGCTGACCTTTTGATTCTAATGTTCTTCATGATCACAAAACGCTGAAATATGCTCCCTTTATAACTGCATTTATTCTACAGGCTGTGGATGTGGGATATAGGAACAGATCACGTGGTCATAGGCCTCTTATCAAAAGTGTCATAACCAGCCGCGGTCGGTAGTAGGAGTAACTGCAGTGTGGTGACGTGGGGAGGGGGAGGGGCAGGGTGGGGGGTAGTAAACTATGGATTACGGAGATTTATAGGTAAATTAACATATAAATTAATAAAACGAATTTGCGTGCACTGCATCGCATTTGGGGATGCAGTGCACGCAACGAAATTCTTTTTATTAATTTATATGTTAACTTACCTGTAAATCTCTGTAATCCATAGTTTACTACCCCCCACCCTGTCCCTCACCCTCCCCACGTCACCGCCCTGTAGTTACTCCTACTACCGACCGCGGATGGTCATAACACTGATCACCAACTAAAGGACGCCTACTTCAAAGAGTAAAAGAATATAAGTGACTTCAGAGAAAAAGACAGACACAACGCATGGAAGTTCACAGACATCCCCCCTTCCTGCACAGGGGGGGCAGCCTCGTGGATGAGAATTAAAATGAGTGCACCAGTAGCACGCACCAAGATTCAAAGCCTTCCATCCTCACGTCACAGGGTAGAGCCCTGGATGGGTGTGTCTTAGCCTACTGTGCCTGTTTATGTGACCACTGGTCCTGCACCCTCTTGGGCTATGGTGAGCTGAATTCAGCGATGAACATGGCATGTGCTTAGGTAGCAAATGAATACTCCGAGCCACGGAAAACCACTTATCCCTAGGCAGCTATTTTCCTGTTTCCCTTCTCCCAGGGATAAGTAAGATACTAGAAAAACAATCCAACCTGACTCTGAATTTCTAGAAAAATATAAATTATTTCAACCTACCCAGACTGGATTCCGGCCTCTTCACTGCACGGAAACGGCCCTTCTGACAGTGGTCAAGGAATCTAAAAATCTTCTCAATCAAGGAGGATCAGCTGCCATCATATTACTCGACCTGAGCTCTGCATTTGGTACAGTACATTATGACATCCTCATATTAAGACTTGTCTGGAATTAGTGAATTCGAAACACTACACCACGAGAACAGGGGATAGGGTGGCATTCCTCTTATAAATCCTCTTCATTTTTAGGAGTCATTAAAGAAAATTATATTTGGAACCCGTATGTGGGCAGGCCTAGCAGTGATACAAGTTACTGCAGACAGGACAAGGTGGGGGCGAGAGTGCAATCTACTACCCCACCCCAAAACAGTCAGATCTGGCATCATCGGGGGAATGGTCATCGATAGCCCCCTACGCATGCAATCACGGATTCGGACCACGTTGGCAGTACGATATCTAGGATCAAAAAGGTAGGGCGATCTGCATGCTGTCGCTATTTAAGATAAGACGAGGATGGTGGGAGACTGAATGTTTATCTCAACAAGAGTTTAGCCTTAATTATGACGGCATCTGGAGGCAATATGGAAACTAAACATACTGATGGCATGATTGATTCATAGTAGGGCATGAAGCACGCCAACAAAGAGCCTTGCTGAGTCCTTGTTATAAGGGGCACTTGATCACCTACTGCTTTCATCACTATTGACAGACACAGCAAAAGCGTTGCTAAACCACGCAGGTTCTGTAGAAAATACTCAATCATGTACCTTGAGGGATGTTTGGCTTAATATTTATTCTATTCAGCAGTGTGTGACTACAGAGCGGTTTTCCCACTACCGTCACAGGTTCAGAGATTTAATTACGAAACTTGGGTAAGATACTCCAAGGGTAGCCTCACTATGAAGGCTTCTGTGTTTTCACCACTAGTGTGCTTATGGTTAACAAGTCCATACCTTCATGGGTGTTGGGTCCTTATTGTGTGTTTATTATGTTTTTATGGCAACACTCGGGGTTGGGACTACACAGGTGTGTTTCCTAAAAATGAGATTGGAACGATCTTTGTATATTTGTAGGGGTTTAGAAGGGATCACTCATGATTTTCATTTCTCTTGAGACATTAATGATGAATGTGTTACTGGGAAACAAGTAAGGTTGAGTCAACCACTTTGTACTAATTGATCACATTGTGATACAGACCAGTGTTACTAGGGATCTTTAGCCTGAATAAGGCCAGTGACCCAGAAGGGCAATTAAATGTGGCTGAAACATGTTGGTACATGCAGTGAGGGCTAAGGATTGGCAACTCCTCCTATATACCCTGCTTTTTGATTTTTGTTATCCTGCCAAGGGAGACCAATAGTAAAGGAATTTAGGTGGTACTTCCTTAGACAGTTTTAGCTCACTTTCTTCTGCACCAGTGATCCCTCAAGGGGGAAACTTTTCCTTCCTTAGCCTCACTTTTCCTTTTTCTTTACCTCTCAAAAAATAAAAATCATTGCTCCGTCCAGTGGTTTGGTCTCCACCTGGGTGTCATAAGTGGCCCTATGTTGAAGCATGACACTAATTAGTGGGTGAGGGCTGTATTTAAAAATCTGTTAATTTTTCTCTCTTTTACTGTTTTACAACTCTTTCTGTAGTTTTCCTAGGACAGAGGCAGACAAAACTGCATATAGTATGGTGTCCTCTGTTATGTTTTTTAGTCCTTCTCTTTTTGTGAGTTGAGGTGTACTTGTGAGGGGAGTTAGAGAAGGCTCACCCCCTTGTTTCTCTTTTTTTGTGAGTCTGGAGCAGAAAGAGACCTACTGCTTACTGTCCTTTCAGTCCTCTCTGTGCATGTGGTATACAAAAACAGTTGAGAAAATTTGTGCATCTTTCAATTCTTATTCTGCACTTATATATAACGCCTCATAGTAATTACGATTGTCTCTTCCCAAATCAATAAGCTGTGCCTTTTCTCGAGAACTTTATGAACTTTAAACATGCATGTCTGCTATGAACAAAATAGTGTCCTGCATTACTCTAAAGTGTTTTGAAAAAACATCAACTCGAAAACACAGCACATGCACTATGTGGAATACTTCTAATTTGAGAGTTTAGGTTTTGCCACATAGGTGGATAAGATTCTGTGGATGTATACGCTCAATGTGTAGATCAGTTTTTAAGATGAGTCATCTTGGATTTTAACCTCGCAGGTTAACTCAAAACCTGAAATCTTATTTCTGCTGGATCTAATGTGTACTAATGTCTCATCCTTGTGTAAGAGTCAATAAAGAAAAGAAATACCGAGGAATATTTTCTGCCAGACATAACCAAGTGTCTTGCCCACCTATCAGTCAATCCAACTAATTAATTAAAAAAGAGAAATCCAACATTTCTCATAGGTTTCCTTTTACAATGGAGTACACAGGCATTCAGACATCTACTCCAAACGCAAAAGGAAGTCTACAGTAGTAAATTCCAATATTTTTCTGGGCTTGAGCGCTTTTAGGCACGTCTAGGAATAAGATCCAATTTCCATCCCTCAAAAACGATGATGTGATCTTGCAAAACAGTGGGTCAATGTAGTTAATTAATTAATGTAAGAATGAGGGATCTTCACATTTACCTCCAAACCCATACCACAACTATTTAGCGGCACTTTTTATATTCTCCGTATTCAAAATATGTATTGGCAAATAATCTCTTGTGTGTGCTTAGGGTTGCCTTGTTGGTGAGTCTAGTCATATTTGTAACGCACTATCATGGAGCAACAGAGGGAACCAGTAAACAGAAAGCTATGCTTGTTGTGCAGATCACTAAATCGTACATTGGCAATACATTGAAAGACCACTATTAAAGTTGAGCGCCTGGAATGCTGAAAGATTGCAAAATTGATTCAGAGAACGTAATTTCCCAAGTTTGGTAGATTCACCCATTTCTGGTCATATATTCCATTCAAAAGTGATACTTTGCCAAGAGGTGTTGATGAGCACTGTACTCATATAGCAACGGTGAGCTACTTTTCTCTGTTTTGTTTTTCAGTAGATTGCTGTTTTGCAGCAGCAAACATTGAAGTTTGCATACACCTATGCCGACATAACTCAGAAGGGATGAGGCAGAAAGACCACCAGACTCAAGAGGGGTGGCCCCATTCCTGTATTTGTTAAGGTTTCCAAAATATGACCATCACTTGCCACAAGTACAATACAGCATTGAGATCAGTACAAAGAGATACAGGAAGAGAGCGCATCCAACCAATATGGACAATGGCACAAATTAGCACCACTTGGGCAGCTTATCTATCCTGGACCAAGCTATTAAGCTCTGTCTGCATCAGTATCTGCAGACGTTTACTTTAGCCTAAGTGTCATGAGGTGTGATCTTTCTTCGTTGTCAAGCACATAGCAAAATATTGTAAAATAACTAAACAACACTTGCCTATCCCAAAAGCCCAACGCAATAACTAACACACGAATAAGTAACAAGGACCACAACAAGGACGAACAGTCCGGTACGTACAAAGCAATTTCTGAAAGCGGTGTTCACTAATAAAACAAGAAATAAAAAGGACTGCAGCACAATAGTTTTGTTCATTTCGGGATGTAACTGCTTCTAACCTGCTTCAGAATGAAATTTGAGTAAATCATATATTTACCTACGCTGACTAGCATTTTTTCGGCATCAGTAGATAAGTGCTATGGGTGCAGACTGAAGGATAGGTTGCTAGTGAGGCTTATCCCCATTTTGTGTAAATGTTGCATACAAACACCCACACATGTACACAAGCACTTACACGCACTTGGGAGCAGCAAATGACAAAGCATAAACAGCAGCTTTGGAGGCCAAGAACTCACTCCTCTCCAGCATGCAGGAAGAAGGGCAGCACTGCAAAGCATCAGACATGCAGCCTACACACTGCCATTTCCAAAGCAGCCACAAAAGCTGGGCACAGACCCGTGGACGCCAAAAAGGTAGGGTAGGCGAGACAGAGAAAAAACGGAGGATGGGAAACAGAAACACCAGCCAGCCCACCTGCAAAACAGACCACATGGCAGCATCTCCGGAATTCAGAACCAACCTGATTGTCTTCTGTATCAAGACTAGAGTTATCTCGCTTCAAGATAAACCGCTTCTGGGATTCTTCACCTTTTTCATCTTTTAAATGTTCACAAAACCTTTGCTCTGGTCTGCCAGCAGAGTAAAACATATCAATAAAAACTCTTTTTGTGTTTTTCTAATTTCTAGCGTTCTCTTTTTATGTTTTCCAATAAAGTAATTAGTGTAAAGGCTGTTGATTGTGAAATGATAATGAGCAGTTTCAGGTTGCTTTGAACATCTTATGTAGTAAAGTAGACTTTAGAAATGTACATTCGAGTGTCAATTATACTATCGGCATTTCGTATGCATTCTATTTATTGGTTTTCAATCTATCATTGCATTTTTTTAATGCCACAATAACAATTAAGCAAATAACATGCAGCAAAATAATCTAGAAATACATATGTAAAGCAGCAGATATTTTCGGAAGCCAAAAATATGCATTGCCAAAAAAACAAATGTCCAGATCAATTGGGACCAGTCCACAGACCAGCAACCCTTGAAATGTTTTCCTATTCTCACTGCCCTACCCCAAAGCTATTTGAGCCCCACGAGTAGCATCGTGTACGAGCGCAAATTCAAGTATGTGATTCACAAAATATTAAATTGCTCTTATAAATGGGTTTACTCAAATTAAAGCTACCCAAGTATGGTATAATTGTAAACGTGAGTACCCTTTCTCATAGGGATGCGTTGACCTACAAAAGGAGTGGCAGGAGTAAATCAGTTTTCGGAGTAATGAAAAGCAAGGGACAACCTGAAAGTTGGTGAGGGGTGCAAGAGAAGGGATTTTTCCTTAGAAAGGTTTTTTGTGGTGAATCAAAAAAATATCAGTCGTAACTCTACACATTCTACGACCCTGCATGCATAACTATTTACGGAAATGAGTACCCCTAAGTGGATGTGACAAGAAGTATGTATGGAAAGCTATGTGTAAATTCATAAATAGTCAGAAATTTGCTCTTGATATAAGAGTAACTCTATGGGGCCATACTGCCGACTCCCTGTGTGAGTCGGGCTCCAGGGGAATGTCTTGTTGCATTTACACACTCTAGCGAACATGTTTTATTGTTAGCAATGCTAGGTTGTATCTCGAAATGTCTGTGGCACATTGTAAAAGCTGCTCATCTGCCAAGACCATAGCTAAAAACGGTGAAGAGAAATTCTGATGTATTGTGTCCAACTTTACCTTTAGGGGACTCCAAGAACATTCAGCTACATATCTACTTGCTGGCATTTTAAATCAAACATATAATTTAGTATGTCTTTAAATAAAAGAATGCAATATTTTATACGGTAAACTAAACACATTTTAAATCTTTTGGTCACAGTGGCTAGTCGCAGAAAGCATAAGCATTATTTTCCAGAGATTATTAAAGGGTTAAATACACCAGAGGTTTCAGATAGTGGAAGGATGATGATTACACAGAAGACTTAAACCAATAGAGACATGGTGCCATTTTTTGTGACTGTGCGGGTGCTCTGGGTGTGCAGAGCATACCCAAGGGTCCTGCATTGCTTCTCCAAAAATTGGACACTGTAAAATAAATTCTCAATGAAAGAATTTCAGTTTGTGCTGGAGACTGTTCAGTACTTCATCCTAGAATGGAGCCCTCAAGCTCACATAATATAAGGAGAACTTACAAAATTGTATCCTTTCTTGAGAGTTTTTTTCACGGCCCAATAGACTCTCACGACATGGAGTGCTCTCACGCGATTGCGTGCAATCACAAACTGCACTAACTTTTGCGACTTCTTTCACAGCATGGCCGCTGTTATTTTGTTAGTATCAGTGCAGAAGTAGCTTTTGTTTGAAGGCGAACCAGTCTCTTCTACCCACACAGCCTGAGTGCCCCTTCCCAGATCATGACCTAGAGCAAGAAGTTGATGGACTGCCATGGTGGTGATGCATAATTAGCATATTCTTAGCAAGTGTAATTTTACAAAGCAAATGCATTTCCTCATTGGCATGTGACCACACTCTCATTCAAATACGAGGAATTCCACATATGCCCATACTTCGTAATGATCTATTAGTTGGCCCAGATGCAATGCTGAATATACGGTCAGTTTTCCAAGTTCCAGGTTTGCAACTCCAAAACTTAAAAACATATTTCTAGTCACAGAGAAATGCAATTCAGTCATTGCCTTTCATTTGGGTTCACATGAGCTGATCCAGAAACTGTTTGCATGTTAGAATATACAAATATTATCCCACTGGTATAGATTTTCTATTAATAACTCCAAATAGGTAATAGTTTTGTAAACAATATTTAGGACTCAATACATGCAACAGAAGCTAGTGCAACTATGACCCTTGAGAAAAAGTACTTTCGCTTACACACATGGTTATTGAGAAAGAAAATATGAGAAGTTATGTAAACAATATTTTAGAGACAAATGTCACATTTAATTGCCAGCTACTTTTCATGTGTGAACAAAAGACCAAATGGCTTCCATTTTTACTACATCAATCTAATTAAGTCATATGGTAAGAATGCAAACCCTTTTATGAACACTTTTTAAACTTAAATATATTCATGATATTACAAAGCAATTATGCTTTTACGGTGATGTGGGGCTTTTTACACAAAAGAGTGTTTAAAACCAAAAAGTGACAGTGGTTGCTAAGAAAAATAGAAATTATAATCTCTCCTTCTATTGTCATTACTACATAGAAATTGGCTCACTGAAACAAAAATCCCTCCAGTATATTGATAGAAATTGTATAATGGTCTAGATTGGAACAAATAACTCCTAGCATGTTTTTCAGATGGTTTGTTTCAAGTTCCCTCATCACCCATAATTTGGGGAGTTCTCCAGGGCTTTATACATTCATTTAGATTTTGTATTCTATGCATGGAAAGTTGGTGAATAATCAGTGGCAAACAATGCATTCAATGGCAATATATTAATCTACCTCAAAGCGTTGTTGGCCGATGGAATACACATAAATGACAGCACGAGTTCAGCCACATGGCCCCAAGCCCAACAAACTGACTTTGGTGACTCAACCTGCAAGCACATATCCAATCTAAAGCATTCTACATCATATCAAAAGCCATAACAATTAAGAGATCCTCCAACTAATCTGTAAGGTTTACAATCATTAGCAGGAACTGTACAACCTAAAGCCAGGCCAAAAGCAGAATGGAAATAAGGATTGAAGATAAGCACACGCATGCTCACTCAACCTGATTACTCCCATCCCTCATGCCTTTCGTGCCCCAAAGAGATTACACCACCTACTACATATAAACACCCTCTGAATTGCATCCCTCTCCTTAAACACTCTCTGAATTGTAAACATCTATATAACTATTCAGCTCTTCTTGGTTCTCTTTTCCAATGTTTCACACCCTGGATAATAGGAAGCAGCAGATTTTTAGTATGAATGTATGCTCCGTACAATAGTTGCCCATATTGAATACACAAGTGTACACACAGTTTTGTCTTCTTGCTCCGTTAATGGCCACCGAGAAGAGGGAATGCCACACCCTTTACCGGTCCCTGTGATGTATATTAAAATAAAGGGCTTTCCTGACAATGTGGAAAATAATTCAAATTGGATTTTCTCTAAAGATTTCTTAGAAATTAAAATTGAGTTCACATTTTGAGACAAGAAACAGTGTCCAAAGTAAGAGTATCAATAAAAAGACAGTGAACAGATGGGACACAGTTGGAGAGAACCCAACAAGTTCCAATGGATTTACTTTATTTTGAATTGGGTGGTCTTTTTGTGGAGTTCCATTTTATTTAGCATATTGCCTAGTGATACTGTCTATAAGGCTACTATTATTCTTCCTAATCTGTTCCATCTACCTGTGAGCTTCTGGATAAATGTAAATTGACAATTATAGCCAATTAAGTTAAATATGATAATGGGTCCTGTTATCTGCACAGCTTTTGATGTCTCAGATTGCAAAAAGATAGTGCTATTAGTATAGATAAATGTGTATTCATATCTCAAAGAGACCTGCTTCTTCAGTGTGGCAAAGAGTGCTAAAATAGCACAGAATATTGTCACCATTAATTAACAGGATCTAAGGAGCTACTCATGCCCATTCCCACACTCTGAACCATCATGTCCCACAATAAAGTCAATAGAGTCAACAATATCCACCACTTCCTTGATTGTCTTCTCTGAAACACTAAACCAAGCCTCCAAACATAAAGCAATAGACATGAAAATAATGTCCTCAAAGTTCGAATGCAGAAATATACTTTTAATGGGAGTTCTATGATATGTTTCTCAAGACCAAAATACATCCAAATGTGGTAGCCAGAGAATTGGTGGGGTATGAAAGTTCTCGAACAATAGTGCCATTCAGTGTTGATTGGGCAAGCTGACTGCCCAAGCTAGGGTACAGTACAAAGAAGGTAAAAAATAAAGTAAAGTGGAAGAAATTCATCTAGTGGTTACATCTCATGTTGTCTTTGGACTTCATAAAAGGCATGACACTACAGAAATTATGTCAGACTTTGAAAGTTGTAAAGACACAAAAACCAAGTTCTGTTAAGGATGGTTACACTACAAGATGTGACTCTTTATGTAGATGATAGCATTCATGCATCCCTAAGAAAACCTGCGAATGATAGTTAGCCATAATTGTTCCGGAGAAAGAAAGCATGGACCAGTTTTCAGTAGTCAACAAAAGAGACTAGAAATTCATACATGTTCAAGAGGATTTTTGATTTCAGTTCGGTGACACATACAACATTGGGATTCTCTGTGGGCACAATATGATAAAGGCAGAAAAAAAATGTGGATGAAGTGCATTTGGATAAGAATTGTACCCTGTGAAAGCTTCATATGACCTGACATAGTCCTCAGTCAAACACAACTTGAGAGGCATTCATTCACTAAGAAACTGCTCGCCCAGCAGATGTGGCTTTATTGCAACAGAGTGTAGCCAATATACTTTGGATGGCTAATCTGAATGGTAATTATATTGTATCAATTTATTTGAAGCAGTATGTAAATTGGACCAAGTTTTGAAAAAAAGACAGGTGGGCAATCATATGCTGAGCCAATGTACAGCCTGATCAAAACACCTGAGGTGGCTCCATAGTTTACATTTAAGGGCCCCCACAAATCGGTGATTTATTTAAGAAGGTTTATATACTTTGAGTTCCAAGAGTCCACTCTACCTGAGACAAGTGTACAGAGAGATTGCATAGCTCCTATATACCTAGTCAATGGATGATACTTGTGCATGCCTTTGCTAAAATGGTCAGATTTTGAAACTCCGATAATTTGTGTTTCTCAGAAGACAAAAGGCCAGTCAACATTGTTACATGGCAAAAGTAAGTGACCAAGGCATGGTTTCCATTTGGTATCAATGTTATACTATTAAGTTGGAATCTAGCCAATAATTGATGTTGGACAGATAAGCTGGGGCAGACATACAGTTTGTTTAATTTGCATTCCTATGTCCATTTGAGGTGTTTTAGGAGTGGGGGTTATGACGTGTATTTGAACCTGCAGGAATAAAACATTGGGAAAGTATGCTTCAATGTACACCTAACACAAAGGATCAATGTTCTAACATCAAATATGTCTATAGATTCTAGAGTCTTTAGCATTAGAATGCTCATTTAGTAGGCTTGTGCAATATATGAATCTCAAATAAGATAGCAGCATAAAGCGGAAAGCACAGCCAAGAGAGCTGAAATTGTTAAAAATACGGAAATAGCAATGTAGGTACATGCACGCTCAAAATTTTGTCAGCCATGCAAACCTTTGTTTAAAAGCTATGTAATACATAAATTGATTGCAATTAGCAAAATCTTTATAATGCATAATTGAATCTGCTTGATGGACTTACAAATACAATTAAAGTAACTGTGTAGAGTGGCAATGATTAAAGATGAAACTAGGCAATGAGCTGAATGATAAGCTATTTCTTTATGACACTGCATACGCCAACATTAATTTACTGAATATTGCCACTTCAATTCTGCTGTAATTAGACTTGTCTCTTTATTAACGAACATGACACTGTTCAGTATCTCTCTAGCAATGGATCATCTTTCTCAGACACATTCACAAATCACAACTTTGCCAATACAGACAAGTGTAGACAGCCACACAGTAACATCGCAAATGTGCAGTACCAAGAACCTTCAAGTACATTACTAATGTTTCTACGCACATAAATTACCACAGGCATTTTTTCTAATTATTATGTTGTTGAAAAATATTATACTGTTGAGCATCATGCAGGCCTATGCAAGTCCTGAATCTAGCTTCAAACATTTCCCAGTAATCTTTCAAAATAGGGAGTCTTTTAGCTCTACCACTGGTCCAAGGGCATCCAGTCTGCTTAATGTTTCTGAATCTTGCCCAAAAATACTATGTATTATATTATAGCTTCCTTTGAAATTGCTCCTACTGTGAAGATCATCCACTCGGGGGTCAATCTGACAATTACCCGCGCACCTGCACCAAAGGACTCCTATGATCAGCAAAGGACTAATACCTATCTTCAACACCTTTATTTAGTCTGCACATTTCCAGTCACCTGGAAATATGCCACTGTCACACCCCCACTAAAGAAACCATTGGCTGACACAGCAATGTCTTCCAATTATAGACTCATCTCCCTCCTACCATTCCCAGAGTCTTAGAGAAACCTATCAAACGATTCTTTAATGACCACCACAGCAACCACCAGCTCAATGCCATGCAGTCCACATCCATGCCTAACCACTGTACAGAATCAGCACTCTTCGCTGACACAGACAATATCCACATGATCCTTGAGAGAGGAGACACCACAGCCCTCATTCTCTTTAATCTCTCCGCAGCATTGACATGGTCTCACACCCCATCCTCCTCAGCTACCTGCATGAGATTGTCATCCAAGCACACGCCCTCCATGGTATCTGTTCTTTCTTAATGTGTAGAACACAGGCTATCAGCCTGGCACTTTAGTCCTCAGAAACCTGCAAACTCATCTTCAGAGTACCTCAAGGTTCATCGCTCAGCGCCGCCCTCTTCAAACCATTCATGATTTCTCTATCCAACATCATCTGCCCACTACACATCAACAACCTCGCCTAAGCAGATAACACACACTCATGTTCTCCCTCTCGGACAAGACTCCCAATACAAGAAACAAGTTCACAGCCTGCCTGAACTTGAAAGCCACCTTTCTCAAGCTCAGCACAAGACAGAAGTAGTGATCTTCAACAAGAACACATCATCATGGGTCTCAAACTGGTGGCCAGATGAACTCAAGTCCAGACCCATGTTACTGACTGATGAAATGTTTTGCAAACAAAGCAAAGAGGCAGCACACCCATAGTCTCACAATTTCCTGTATTTCTCAAGGCCTTGTGGTCACTGCAAGCTCAGCACAGGTCATAAGACCTTCAGACATTCTGCAAGCTCTTATTAGGTGTTCCAAAAAGGAACTTAAATCGATTCTACACACCCATGCCAGGAACCTCGAAACAATTATCAACAGCAAACTGGACATAACTGCAAAAGTCAACACAGTCACTGCATTATGCTTTCAGACACCGAAGATGCAGAGGAAGATCTTTTAATGGCTCCCTAGCAACACTAGACAAACTGTCAATCTCACCTTACTCACCAGCATGTTAGACTACGGGAATACCATCAATGCCAGGATCACCAAGCAGCTCACTAAAAGGCTACAGACCATCCAGAACTCAGGAGTCAACCTCATCCTCAGCCTTGCAGACATAACTTACATCACACTACACCGCAGGGAGCTCTACTGGCTTCCGATACGCAAACACGCTGTAGCAAAATGGGAGATACCACACACGCTCATTTCAAACTCCTCACAGACACATTCAAGGCACTACACAACTTAGGCTCTACCTACCTGAACAGTCACATCTCCTTCCATGAACCACCCAAACACCTCCTCATACTCTCACACACCCCATGCATAAAAAGAACCATATCAGGAGGACAGGCATTCCCTTACATCCCTACTAAAGCAAGGGACCTGCCTGTCATTCGACATCAGAGCCTCCTCCTCCTCTATTCTTAATTTCGTAAGAAGCAGAAGACCTGGATTTCCAATAAACAACCTACCATAGGCTGGGCTAGGAACTCACATCTGTTCAGCGCCAGGATACCCTCGAGGATGATATTGTGCTTTACATATATACATAGCATAACATAAAATGACTGTATTCATTTATTAACCTGCATATTTCTCTCAAAGGATTATGGCATTGCTATGCTCTTCCGAGCGACTGACAATGCTGTGCAGGGACAGTTACTGTATACAGGAGAGATAGCATTGGAACCTTCTTCCCTGTCACCTACCTATCAGTTACCAGCACTAGAGAACAGCAGAACAGTCAATAAAGAATCCCATAGCAGAATCATTAAAGCCTATCACTTGACAGCAACAAGCTGTGTAGCTCAAGAGTTGTAAACAAAACTTCACAGCACGTCATTCCAAGAATGTAAGGTACATTAAAAATGTTACAAATGCTTGTTTGGTTATGCCTAGGACCTGCTGACCTCGGGTAGTGCTTGGTGCACAATTTTATTATTAACCTCATTTAGATCACATCTTCACCATTACAGTTATTGGATGTTTCCTTTTAACCAAATAAATATGATCACATCACTGACATCCTGATGAAGCTTCACTGGCTCCCCTTGCTGGCCCACACCAACTACAAAACAAATAGTAACATTTACAAAACCATTGCACAGAATGCCGGCTTTCAAGGTGGGTCCTTGACCATTTGCTACACATTTTGAAAAATATGTTCCTCACTTATCTTTTACCCCACAAGCGATTTTTAGCTGGTGAAATACTACATCTGTAAATCTAGGAAAAGAGGTATGGACATTTCTGATCCGTCATCGTGGATATGGAGGTCACTGGCTTCAGAAAATCTGAAACACGCTCCCCCTTTAGAACGAAACTGAAGACACGTAATTCTACTGACTAGCCTGGTCTTAAGTATACATCAATTCAACTCTCCTCTGAAGGAATACCCTAATCAATAGCAATAATTTCTCAACCTTATTGGGAACCTTATAAAAGTACATAACATAATATAGAAATGCATATGTAAGCATAACCTAGTAGTCAATTGAAATACAGGAATAATATTGGGGAGGAAACTAAATCAAAGGAAACTGGGATTGTCTTAATTCATTGTAGCACAGTTTGTGTAAATCAGCTGTGGATGCCTTGCCATGGAGCCATATTAAATTGGGAGCAGTGTAGATCTGTATCATGCTACCTTACCATTTTCATCATCTTATGTCAAAAACTGTCTATAGGAGTTTTAAGAAGGGAAACAATTGAGACTGACTACTCAGGTAGAGGAAGCCACCCAAATTCCTTCCAGTATTCATGGAAGTACATTCACATACACATTTGTAGATACAATGTCTTTCTAACACAAATAAATAGGTAAACAGTAGTCAATTCAATTCAATTTTTATTTGTTAAGGAACTCCTACGGACGTCCAAAAAAATACACCAATACAATAAAAAAAACATATTTTAAATACAATACAAAAATTTTTTCCGTTTTTTTCCTAAAATACAACAGTAGATTAAAAAGTGGGAAGAAGGATAAACATACTTTTTATACAGTGCAAACTTCTTCAATATCCAACAATTAGACGTTATAACCTAATAGATAGATTTAAAATTTTTCCTAATAAAGAGCCAGAAAAGTTTTAAAAAATTGGAATATCCTATGACAGACCATTTCATTTGGTGGGGATAAAACAAATGGTCGGGCCGCCTGAGCAGAATGAATATTAAATTTAATAAATGATGATCTTAAAAACATATGCCTTGCCCTTTGTAATTCCGGACACATAAATAATACGTGATTGAGATCCTGGATTTGTATATGACACAATTCTCAAATCCTCTCCTCTCTTGGGATTTTATCCCAAATGCCAGTAACATCTCTTAAGGGCAACAGGTTAATTCTCAAAAGAAGCATCAGTCTTCTAATCCCATGTGGATGATTCCAAGTTAAGTAAGATTGTGGCCTTTTACCCAAGGCACTCCCACAAACCAAATCATTGTGGGACTTAGATTTACTTAAAACTATATCTCTTGCCTTACTAAACGAGCTTGCAGACTTCTTTATGAGTAACTTCAGTGCAGACTTTGTCATAGGTGAATTACTATTTGAACTGAGTCCAAATATGTCATTTGTGTAAGCAAATTATCTAAAGAATGCTGATCCTTTAGCTTATCAAAGATTTCCATTCTTAAGGCGGCCCTAAGAGAGCATTCCCCCACTTCTGGACCACTGACAGAGATAAAATATAAGAAGAGACTAGTCCGTATTCCAAGCGTAGAACATGTGGGGCAGCCAGAGAATTTAGATTACAAATTTGGCGGAAGAACCGGCCTTTAGCCTTATCAAAGGCGAGCCAGTGGTGCTTATCCAATACTTCTGCAGCATAAGTTAATGAGGGAGGAATTTTAACCTTGAATACTGACAGGACATGACTAAAATGGCGTCTCCCACAGGTTTTATAAAATCTGTTTAGAGCTCCGGCCTGGGAGGCAGCCTTACCAACACACAGTTTAATATGCTCTGAATCTTGCCAATTTGTTGAAAAAACCTTTCCCAGGTACAAATATGAGTCAAACAATTCTAGTTCTTCATCCCCTAACAACCACTTAAACCTTTTCTTTATTCTATGACCTTTCTTGCGGAAGATAAAGATTTTGCTTTTTGAAATATACATTTTCAGAAAATGGTCCTCCGCATATTTAGTTAGGGCATCCAGTCGACGTTGCAAGCCAATAGGAGTTAAATCGAAAATTGCAACGTCGTCTGCATATAGTAGGTAACCGATGGACAATGTCCTAATTCTAGGGGCATCCACCCTCACTGAATTTAACATGCCTGGGAGATCATATATTTAAAAGGAAAACAGAAGAGGGGCCAACAGGCAGCCTTGCTTAAGCCCATTATCAGTCTCAATGCTACAAGATAGACCCTGGGGCCTCCCATCATCACTTGACACCAGGTGTCTGTATGTAATTCTATCAAGAGGCCCAGGAGATGGTGTGGCATACCGAGATGGTGAAGCTTTCTCCACAGCGTTTGACGATCCACTTTATCAAACGCCGTGGAGAAATCAATGAAAGCCGTATAAACTGGCATGCTTCGTGA
This sequence comes from Triturus cristatus, assembly GCF_964204655.1. NCBI lineage: Eukaryota > Metazoa > Chordata > Amphibia > Caudata > Salamandridae > Triturus > Triturus cristatus. The sequence continues at coordinate 520,967,069 of NC_140588.1, forward strand.
GAAAGCATATTTCTCTACGATGGTCTGGACAGCCGCGATGTTGTCCAGGGTTCCATGATTTTTTCTAAAGCCAGCCTGTTATGGTGGTAAGATGTTCTGGTCATTGGTCGATTGCTGCAGGTGACAAAGTATACTTTTTGTAAATAATTTGCCCAAAGCGTCCAATAACTCAATCTGTCTAAAACTAGTAGGTAGACTCTTCGGGCCCTTTTTGTACAAAGGAACTATAATACTCCCCTTCCAAGAGGAGGGGATATTAATCGTTGGAAAGCTAAAGTTAAACAATGGTGCCAAAAGAGCACCCCATGCCACTGGCTCCTTTTTAATTAACACGATCGGGATTCCATCCAGCCCTTGTGCGCTGGAGGATATAGCATTCCTTATGTAACCCACTACTTCATCCCTTATACCATATTCCAAAAAAGAAGATTCCTCTATGGCGGGCATCAAAAAAGGTACTGAACCATTATTTTTATATAATAGTGAAATATAGACCACCCACTCCCTTTCTGGAATCGGAGTAGGGAGAGCCCTCTATCTTGAAACGCAATATTCTGCAATCAGGTGCCAGCATTTTCTTTGAGTCTTTGGCTCTAGCGGCTTCCCTCAACCCAATCCATTTGGCATCAAACTCCCTTCCCTTTTCTCTGAATTTATAGCGACTTCTTGCTCGCTTAAGGCGACTGATTTCCTGTTGTTTGCCAATGGAGAATTGTAAATGTTGTTTTTGGACTAAACGGCTAATTTCTTGATTTGATACGTTCAGCAAGGGCAAACCCTGGTTTGCAATACGGGGGCCAGCTGAATCAGTACTTACATTTTTTATCGCCTTCATTTGGGCCTCGAAGAACTGTATAAAGTTTGCAAAAGCAAGGCCCTGCTGTTCTACGTGACTTTTCTTCACTATCACAACTACCTCGTGGTATTTTTTGGGGTCCAAAAGGAACGTTCATTAGCTTTATTAAAAACCACTGAGCCCTGGTCCAGGTTCCCTTGATTCAGTGCAGGTAGATTAAAGGCTATTGTCAAACCTATTATGCTGTGGTCACTCCATACTGACGGAGATACCACTAAGTTTTCACAGGCCCCAAACATTTGGTAGGAGACACCCACGTAGTCCAATAGGCTTTGTGTATAATGGGAGTTGAAAGTAAATTCTGCTATTTTATCAAGCGGTACCCTACCATTTAAAATGACCACGTCCATGCTTCTGGTACTATCAAGCAAGAGAAAACCCCGTTTGTCCGTTTTTATTTTATTTGGTAGTAGAGAATCTGGAATTTGCCAGATTTCCTCTTTATCTGGATTGGCATAAGTCTCCAGTGCAGAATTTGAGATTTTCGCATTCAAATCTCCCATTAATACAATGAAGTGGCATTCTTCCATGGTAGCTATCTCATGAATATATGAGAAGAGTGTACTCAACAAATGGTCGAAGTTTCTCCCTGGGGGGATATATAGATTTGCCACCAGGAAGAAGGTAAGACTGCCAGATTCTCCCAAACATAATACAGGCATTAGATCCAGCCCTCGTTTTAAAAAATGCTCGCAATTCTGCATGACCAAATTGGCCACAATCAGAGAGCTAAAGATGACTCTAGAATAAAAAAAGCTCCCATCCAAGTTAATCTTCACGAACGAGATATCCCTACTTTCTATCAACTTTAGTGCCTCAATTTCGGAAAAGAGCTTTAGAATGAATCCTCTGTTTACCGGACAGGATTCACCATCACATAGCCAAATAAAATCCACGATAGATGAAGAAACATTCTGCAACACATTATCTATCTTTACAGAGTCTCTTGGGGGGATCCATAGAGGTACTCTATCACCATGACTGACAGCTTGTGCCTCCTCATTAAACTGAGTCGTCAAGTGTGACACAGTAGTGGTGATTGGAATATCTGACTTTCTATTATATGATGATGTTATCCCTGTGAGAGTTCTATTAGATCCCGTTTGTGAGTTGTTCAGTACTTGCGACCCCACCTCTAAGTTATCATCCACATTAGCGCCCAGTGCACTAGACCATGTCTGATATATGGCAGCCCCACCTCCCTTTAGAATTCCCCTACAGAAGGGATCGCACAACTCACTAGTCTGGAGGGAATAGGATACCTGAGGAGGCTGCAACACTGGACTCAATGGAGTATCTTCCATTCCTGTAGCTGCCATTCTCCCGTCTGATGTTAAATGCACTATAAACAGGTCTCTGGGGGCACCTTCCTCAACTGGCAGTTTGAGACTTCCCTCCTCCATTGTAATCTGAGGATCACTCTGGCTATCAGGGATCTGTGGGAAATATAATTTTGCCATTTTCCGTTTAGGGAATTGTCTTGTCTTTTTATGTTTCTTATTCATATTATCCCCTTTGAGGTTTATTGCGAGACCTCCCTTCTTCTTGGCTTTTGACCCTCCTTTTCCCTGTGAGGTAGGGAGTTGGGCCTGTGATGTGGATGGGGATGGGGCCTCCCCCTGCATCTCTCCCCTGCCTTTTTGCCTCACATAACTCCTGATAGTCTCATCTTTCTTGCTATCCCTACTGCCCCCTTTTTCCCCTTGATGTACTTTTTTTGGGTAAGATTTTAGTGTGACATTTCCCAATGGGGTCTCTGGGGGCACCCTCCTCAACTGGCAATTTGAGACTTCCCTCCTCCATTGTAATCTGAGGATCACTCTGGCTATCGGGGATCTGTGGGAAATATATTTTTTCCATTTTCCGTTTAGGGAATCGTCTTGTCTTTTTATGTTTCTTATTCATATTATCCCCTTTGAGGTTTATTGCGTGACCTCCCTTCTTCTTGGCTTTTGACCCTCCTTTTCCCTGTGAGGTAGGGGGTTGGGCCTGTGAGGTGGATGGGGATGGGGCCTCCCCCTGCATCTCTCCCCTGCCTTTTTGCCTCACATAACTCCTGATAGTCTCATATTTCGTGTTATCCCTACTGCCCCCTTTTTTCCCTTGATGAACAAAGGGTAAGATTTTAGTGTGACATTTCCCAAGGGGGGCCCGCTATGGAATACCCAAAAAGTGAGTTTAAACAAAGCTCTTCCTTTTCAAGATTACACAAAGGTTCAATGAGGGACAGTAGGAAAAGGGGTATTTCTGCTTGATGACTCTACTGGTTAAAAAGATGTTCCGAATCCAGTTTTGCATACAAGTCAGCACCTGATGCGGTTGTTGATTTGGAGAAATATGTTGTTTACTCTGCCGGCTCTGTTGGGTTGAATGGTGAACGCGAGAACCGGGGTCCAGGTTAATGCATGGGGGTATCAGATGGTTGCCCGCTTGAGCCGTCCTGCACTCCTGAAATTGACTGTGCCGTGGCCCCTTCGCAGTACTTTATCTGACCCCCCACGAGGCCACAAGGGTTCCTCCGTGCTTCCCCCAAAGATGAGTGATGAGATGTTGCTAGGAGAGGATTAGAAAGCAAGCCTTCTTGACCCAGTATTCCCTCCACAGGAGCAGACCAAGGAGTTGTTCGAAAAAAGCCAGTAATGACTGGCTGGGCTTTATAACAGAGATGCTGTAGATGTCTGGTCCCGCTATAGAATCTCCTTAATCTACTTATATGGCTTGGTGACGAGGAAAGTACACGCCCAAGCGTAATTTTTTGGAGGACATCTCGCACAGGCATACTTAAATGTCAAAAAGGAACAAGCTCTCGCCTCCACTCAATTGCTTGTTAAAAAAGAAATGATCCAGTGGTTCAGATGTCAACCTGATCCCACTAACAAATGAAACTTGCTGCTTACTGTTACTTGCAGCTTTCCCTTTATTTCTGCGGTTGATGGCTGAAACCCAGCTCATGCAGTGCACTGGTGGCACATTACAGCAAGCAAGCCAGACAGAGCGAGGAGGAAATGAGAGGAGACAGATGGGAACACCACAAAGACCCTGCTACCCCTGCCTTCCTTCCTCCTTACCTTGCTCCGGACTTCGCTCCTGGCGCTTAATGTTGTATCATCAGTGTCTCATCAGTGTCACCGCAGGCCGCTACAGCCTCAATAGCCACAATAATCTAAATTACAAGAGGCCCCTCAGCCACCAGCAAGAAAGTGGAAAGTATGAGAGACTGCCACCGACTGCCACTCAGCCACCAGCAAGGAAGTTTGAGAGACTGCCACCGACTGCCACTCAATCGGTAGTCATAAACAGGTCGCAGAACACAACTGGAAAAAGACGCCGGATGTAAAACACCGACTCTATCCGCTGGGCTGGCTGACGGTCTAACAATCGTCAGATGGCGGGCGCTTGGTAAAAATGCTGGTGAAAGTGCTGGGAGGGAAAAAAGCCGCCCAATGTCCCAGGCTGCATTTTATTTTTATTTTGGCATTTTCAGGTGTTTCGTTTGCACTCCCTCACTGCCTCCTTCGCTGCTTGAGCTGCTTGAGCAGGCTCGAATTCCTCCACGTGGAACCAAGCGAACCAAGCAGATTCTCGGTTCACTCCCCAGCTTCCTCCACAAATTACCTCACCCGTCACCCTTTGTCGCTGCCAACCTCAGCGACCTCAGGGGGCCAAGCTAGTCCCAGCTCGCAACTCAGCAGCTTTTAAGGCGGCTTTCCTGCTGTGGCAGAGTTTTTTGAAGCGGCACTCACAGCCTGCCCGCTCTGCTCCTCACACACAGGCTCAACTGACCTCAAAACATGGACTGGAGTCACTGCCCAAGGCTGAAAAAGCTATTAATAATATGAGTGTCCTGAAAGTCCAAGAATAAATCACAAAATAATAGATGAGACGTGTCAGAACACTGATGACACTGTTAGCGCTCCTGCGCTTAGACGACTGGTTTCCAGATCGGAATTGTTAGATCACTGATGGCACAGTCAGCGCTCCTGCGCTCCGACTACTCTTTTCCAGAGAGTAGAAGAGATTCAGGAAGCTGGTTCAGCGCTGGCACGAAAGAGGAACTCCAAGGCCTTCCACGGCGGGGGCCGGTAGCAAGGAGAACACAATGTGCAGGTAAAGACGAGTGAGACAGGGGCTCACTCGAGGATGTAGCAGCAGGATTCAAAAGCGGCAAAAAGGAGACAGTTGCTTCACTGTGTCAAAGTAGCTGCCTAGGATGCTGCTGTGAATGTGTGCAAAAAGATTAAAACTGACATTTCCAGGATGTTAGAAGGGCACTGTCAGAGGGAGTGAGTGACTCTACCCCTTGGATCAGTGATAAGTGGCTTGATGTAAATCTTACAACAGTTGCCTTGTTACATGATCCAAAAGTGTATACAGTTACTGCATCTCCATTTCGCAAGGGGATGGGATTGATATGAGACAGGAGTATCTGAGACTGCAGTTCATGGGTCCTCTACAGGATACAGCATTGTCCATTGGACTCATTTAGGACAACTGTATAAGATCCCTTTCAGGAGATAATAAATGCAGAACATATTGAAGATGTTCTAGCAATGGTGCTCTCCCGCCTTCAATTGTTGTGCTGGTGCAGTTGCAGAAAAGGTTGATAAAGTTAATCTGTGTGGATGCCCATGGTCAGACTGGGACACAAAATATGCCCAGACACCAAAATAAAAATGGTCCCATTAGCAAATCAGATAGCTAAAAAATGGCCCATGTGTACAAACATGGCAGTTTTAAACTTCTAAAGACACATTGCATAGGTTATTTGCAAGGCATCGGAGACTGTGTACATTTGTGCATGCAAAAGCAATGTTTGTGCTTTAGGTAATGGAGGTTCTATTTCGTCCATATAATTTTCAAGGGAAGAGAATGATTTGAGTTCTAGAAAGGATTTAGTCTGTTTCCACGAGCCAGACGGTAGATTTGTTCGGACCCCACCTGATCCCAGTGCACTGACTTCAGGTTTTTTTATTTCAAGAAATGAAATAGAATGTGGATCTGACCAGTACCTTTGCATGCTTAATTAATAGCAGGTCTGTTTCACACAGGCCAGCCACCAAAGCTTCCTCCCTCTTTGGGAACTATCCAGTAGGCACCGGATAGTTCCTCTCTGCCGTTTCCTTGGTGTTGGATGCTACAAGGTAGCCGTGAGATTCTGCAGACCTGAAACATTGCCCGTTATAGTTTTTTCAATTGAAAAGTTTTTAGAGAGCATCTGGCGCATTCTGTATAACCTTTTAACATGCTTTAAAGTAAACATAGTGCAGTCCTGCCCATTGGTTGAGGTTACTTAATTGTATTTCTAGATTTGTGCTGTGCGATATTATACATTTTTGACTAGTGTTATCATTGCAATGCTTAATATTATATTTTTTATGTATTGTTATTAGACTTGATCGGAAGTAATTTACTTGTACTGTATTATAATTTTCTGCCTTTATGGTCAATGACCGAAATAAGTACACATGAATAAAGTGTAATGTTTGTGTTGATATCAGGGAAACAACATCAAAAACTGACCCACCAGACCAAAAAACAGGCCCACAATCCTCCAAACAACATCCCATTGAATGATATATCAGACCAGCCCTTTGGGTCCTACCTGAATGTCCTATAGGCCAGTCTGACCTGATGTTAGAGCTCATAGTTTTGGGTAAATCTCCAAACAATTGACTTTCGTCTAGGACAAAACATTTTTGCTGTGTCTATCTTTAATTATGCTTTAGCTCAAGTTTCTCAGTCAGATACTTTTTAGCACTGGCTCTCCATAACGTCTGATTGGATCTCAAGACAGTTCCAAACAATTTTAGGAATTAACTCACTCTAGCAGTCCAGGAAGATGTACCAATAAACATGTGTTGGTCCTAAGTTTTACATTGTACCCTCACATACGTTAAACCAGCTCCATCAGAAGCTATGGTCATTTTGGCACTGTTACACTGCAGGTATTCGTCTCGAATTCGCCTGGACGTGCACCTGAATGAACCCTCTTTTCTTCTCAAATTGGTGATGACCGCACAAGCTTATAGTGATAGTTCACTCTTCCATTCAATCAGGTAGCACGAGACGGCAAAAACATATCAGTACTTATTGAATCGCATATTTAAGGGGCAAAATACAGCGACCTTCCCATTAACTTTTAATATTGTATAAAATCTTACTCATATACCAGGTTTTCTGCAAAACAAATGTAATAACTTCAAAAATGGCATCACTTATTCTACATATAGATGTGCCTCTCACCATTCTTCCTGTTTAATGCTAATTAACAGTTGCATTTATCAACATTTTCAAGCTTTGGCTCCAGAAAGAAACTTTTCTTATTTACTAACCTTTCATAATGTCGATTGGAAAATCTAAGAAATATGTGTCAAATTTCCATACTTGGTTCTACTGAACAATTCAACTTTCACCATATTAAGCAATTTGGTTTATAAAACTGAGCTTCTAAATATTCATCGTCGTCATTTTATCATATAGGCTAGTACTATTAAACTTTTACCCAATTTAATGGTTCATCAACCTTGGCAAGATGAAAGGCTGAGATGGCCATGCAAGGATTCAGTAATTTCCAGTTTTCTCTTGAGGCCAATGTTCAGCCCTTAACTCGTTCAGCCGTCTTTATGACAGTATTTAATCTTGGAACATTACCAAAGTAAACAATATTTACGACTTCATGATAACAAATGCATAAACGTGGCAAGGTTGGCATTCTGTTTTTTTAATGCACCCCCATAAACAAATAGCAAAGTTTGCTCTGATTGTATTTGCCCACAGGTTGAATGGTGAAATTGTGTGACCGATAATGAAGCAATACATTGGTAATGTGTCAGAATTTGAGAATTGGCAGGGTGCTAATATAGCCCAGCGCAGGTGGTTGTGTAACTAATTTGGCATCTCCGAGTTCACATCACAAATCGCATACCCATGTGCACAACCATTAGGCATGCAAATTGCACACCCTGATTCGTGAATAGCATTTGATGGTGCCCCCTTAGGGACGAGCCCAGCCCCCTCTCATTGGGTCAGCTTCCACCATGAGCTATAAGTCTATGGTGTCCTACAACAACCACAAAGCCCAAGCTCTAGATCAATCATCACAAGGGTGGCTTAATATTTACAATACCCAAGGCAGGTCTTGGTCAAAGGGATCATACATTACCAATTTCTTCTATTCTCTTTGTGAGAGGGTGTGTGGGCATAATGCCTTTCTCTACCATCTCAATCTCCCAAAATCAGGGATGCTGCTAGTATGCACATGGCGGGGTGGCAATGCTCATCAGGGTCAGTGCATGTGCATTATCTTTATATACACAGATACAAATTATGGCCCTGTTCATTCTAGCAAGGTTATGCTCAGGGGACAAGTCCTAAAACAAGCATTGGCATAGCCAATAGGTCTTGCTTTTGGGGCCTTATAAGTATTTAGTTATGCAGCACAATATCCTTGGTGCAACAACATCAACTGTTGCATGGCTAAACACTTGTAAGGTCCCAAAGGTGAGATCTATTGGCTATGCCAATGCTTGTTTTTAATAATCATTTGATGATTTAGCTTGAGTACTCCTCACTTTTGTAATGAGAGGAAAGAGGATGGGGACGACGAGCTAATGCTTACATTACTTACTGGTAATTCTATTACTTAAAGTTCAGACCTCCTTGTTCCAATCTTTGCTTCCCTCCCTTTCTTCCTGGATGTTTGATCAATTGATTATAGAGAGGAAGGAAAGAATGTAAAGTGTTATAGCTTCACAGTCTACAGGCAGAGTGCGTTAAGGGGAGGCATAAGGAGGGAGGGAGGAGTTGGTTTTGGGCTTACTAATATCTGTTTATGGAGGCACTGGCACCTCGGTTTGTAATGCTAGGAATGAGGAAGTTTGTACTCAGAATAATGAAATTACTGGTAAGTAATGTAAGCATTATACAGATGGTGACGAGAACCTGCATATGACCAAAAATGGGCTATAAAGATACACTTTTTACAGGATACCAGTCCCTGTGCTTTGCACCCTAAAAGATAATCATATATAGTAATATGAGTTTCCTAATTCTCATTGAGTCTAAAAAGGCAATAAAAAGAAATAGGTGAATGTAGTCTGAGTAAAGAACTGTAGACACTCCCAAAAATGTTGATAAGGAAAACAAAGAACACAACGGAAACTTACACAAAAAAGTGAAAGAGGAATGAAGACGCCAAAGTGCAGACAAACTAGATAGATACAATTAAAATACTCTTGTGTACTATTCAGAAAATTATGTTTTATGTGGCGAGACAGAGTGCATTTGTAAACAAGAGGTTATGGGGCAGACTTACTTTGGGTTTTCTCATGACTGCATACTACACTAATAAGTCATCACGTTACAATTTGGAATATTTGTGAAATACAATGCTGATTTTTACCCTTGTCTTATATATGTAAGATATTATAGACTATGTGTGAATAGTCATTTAAAATTAATGCAACAGTCTAGGGAAGAACAAGCAAACTAAAAATAGGTGGGAAGATTAAAGAAGTAAATGGACGAATGCCGTCGCAGGCACAAGGAAAATCTGTTGGATTCGACTTATCTCTAGGTGTTAATGAGTTCTGGAAAGCATAAGACGAATATTGCTCGGAGATTCCGTATACATGAGTTTTGAAGGGTTGACTACAATGGAAAATAGCTTCTTGACTTGGACGTAAGGAGAGCGGATCTGAGCAATTCTCTGAGTGCAGTTCATTTGTGCAGAAAGGGCTGGTATTTATTTATTTATTTACGTATTTATTTGTGTATTTATTTAATTATATGAGTCATCCTTATCCCCTTCGGAGTCTGCTCACCCGCTATCAGAGGATGCATTAAGTCCAAGAACTTTGTTCTGAGAAAGTAAATAATGAAAATGATTTTTTTAAAGCGTTACATACCGCATTTCTGCCATTTCTAGGCGTTGTAAATACCATCAGTTGTCATTATCACTGAGAACAGTACTCAACGTACCGGCCATGGAAAAATGAAAGGCTCGGCTCGCCTTGGTGGGATAGTAACTGTGAACTTCAGAGCACTGCAGACATCAGCCACAAGCGCAAAAATTCGGAAATTTTTCTCTATGAACAATCCATGCGTTTCTTGACGCAAGTTAAAATCGTTTGGATTTCAACATCAAACAAGTAACCTGAGACTGGAATGCAGCCTGCCCTCCATCAGGCACACTGCGCGCTGCCGCTGCTAATTAAAAACAGAAGGCTCCCGGCTCGATGCTGCTCGCTCCCAAGCTCCACAGGCCAGGGGAGAGAGAAGGCGGGACATGCACCCGCCTTTGGCCAATTGCGTGCTGTCTTTCTTAAAAAGATGCATGCAAAGGCCAATAGAGGGTGATGAAAAAAAAAAGTTCTTACTAAAAGCCTCGTAGAGCAACGCAAGCGCTCTGTCTCAGGTGAGACCTAAAAAGAAGTGGGAGGACTGACCAAGTCCGGCAGTATGCAAGTGACATCATGATGCATGCTATTCCAGGTGGCATCACAGGAAGTGACCTCACTGGTGATGCTCTGATAGGTGTATGTTATAACATATGCCAACTGAAAATGCAATAAAATATTTATTTTTTTAAAGTTGTCTCCTGCAAAGCATATCATGTAACATGCAGATCACAGATTTTTATATTATGTAAATAGGTAAGTGGATTACAGACATCCTTTTGTTACTTGCAGTTAATAAATAGTAATCCTTCTAGTAGACCACAGTGAGCTATGAAGTGTATTTGACTCCCAGTAGCGGTCTGTGGAGGGAGTTCCATGGGGCGGTGAGGCGGGGCGGGGGAATGTAAACACCGGAATATGGATGAACGGAGGTAAGTACACATTTAAATAAATAAAACGAATTTCGTTGCGCCTGCTGCATCGCATTTTGCGATGCAGCGTGCGCAAAGGAATTTGTTTTATTTATTTAAATGTGTACTTACCTTCATTCATTCATATTCCGGTGTTTACATTCCCCCACCCTGCCCCTACCCCGCCCCGCCTCATCACCCCACGGAACTCCCTCCACGGACCGCTACTGTTGACTCCTACACCTTGTAACGCTGACTGTCCCATGTAACACATCTTGTGCATTAATTTACACACTTACATGTTTTATTTGGAATGGATAATGTGTATGTTATGTAAAGTGCTCTAATGCTCTGCATTAGGATGAGTAGCGCTATAAAAGAAATAAAAAGTGCTTTTTAAATTGTTATTTGTGTAAATAATGAGACTGACCAACCCATCAAGACATTCTTACAGTGCATGCACTTATATACAACAAAGTAAAAAGCATGCCTCTCTTAAGTACCTGTGAAGAGATAACAAGCTGTGTGCTTTTGTTTTCTCACAGGGTGTATTTGCGAGGTTCCAAGATGCCTCCAGTCCTACACTCGATCAAAAGGAGGCCTGATGGACCTTAAACTTCTGTCTTTATCATTGCCCAGCTGGAGGTGGAAATAAAAGCCCCCTCCCTGCCTACCTGTTGCTGCTGGGAATCGAAAGCAGACAACGTGAAGGAGCTGAGTGAAGGAGCTGATGAATGTGTCCCAGTGTTTCAAAATGACAGTGGGACAAGTTCAACATATTTCTGTGGGGCCCAACTTCTTAGCAGAGGGGATGGCATCCACCCTGTGAAATAGTGGGTGGACGCCATGTACCCACGTGTACCCCAGACTCGGGCCCTGGTTATGCTAGATCTATGCATTGTGAAGGAATAATACCCCCCGTCACTCTGCCTGGAGGTGAACTGAAATAAAGGACTAATTTCACATTTTCTGGGTTATTGATTTACTCTGGGTAGTTAGCATAGCATAATTCTTTCCATGAGTGCTTTACAGGTTGCAGTGCATTAAGTCAGGAGTATTTTGCAGCACTGCAAATTAAGTAGACTCTGCCTTTAGTTTTAATGTTCTCAAAAAACAGACTGGGACAAAAAAAACGAAATCTGCTTTGCACATAGCTGCCAAGGTGTGTGACATTATCATAGTTTCAGTGTTAATATGAGTGACATTTCAACGACTATGAGTGACACTTTCTGGCGAGCAAAATCAAGCAATGAAGACGAGGGAAACATATAAATATCAGAAATTTCACCCATTTGGGCAATGAGAAAGTCTAAGAAGAGTCACATCATAGGTCGCAGGTTGATTTCTTTAAAAAAAAGTAATAAGATCATCAATTATAATGATTAGCTGACTAAGCGGTCCACCCCAACGTTGCACCCGCTACCTGCCCAGCCCTGCTGGTGGCACCATCACACCAGCCGCAGCCTGTCACTACACGCTCTGCTGACGTAGTGATGCGTGGTGCACTGAAAAGTAAAGTTGACAGGCACCACAGTGGCATGCAAATGTATACAATGATATCATAAACATACATAACGTGATCACCGCTGACAGTGTCTGCTCTAACGCCCTATTTCACTTTTTTTTAAAGCCTTATTTATACATTTATGATTAGAAATTTAGACCTAGGAGATTTCCTCACTGTCCCACTTACTTATTGCGAGGCGAGACCGAGCCGGTGGCAATAAATGGACTGTATCCTCAAAGACTAGGGGATTCCTGCGGCAACGCTGCATGTGCTGCCTCTGGGCTGCTGAAGAACCACTGGGTCAGGTCTGGTCATGGGATTATTTTACCGCAGTGTAAGTACAGCAGCTGTGCTGCCATGATTGTCAGAAGATGTGACAAGAAAGATGGAATGGAGCGGTAAGGGGCTATCAAGTCATTCCCCAAGACAAAATGTTTTATGATAATTCCATTCCAAAAGGTATTAGGGTTCAAGACACATATGCACAGCTTGGCCGCAGAGTATCCATTTGTTTTGAGGCCTGAGGAGAACCCTTAAGTCATACATGGTTTGAAATGTGTCAGCAGTGGCATAGTCCAAAGAGCATGGAGGAAAGACATCATTGGCATGCAAGGAAATTGGTTAAAACAGTGTAAAGAATAGATCCCTGCTACTAGTCACAAAACTGTAAGTTGGTTATCCGCTTCTGACATAAGCCCATCAAGCAGGAGCTATTGAAAGGTCACAAGGAGTTTGGCTCCTAGTGGGAAGATCAATTCAGAACCAGGATACTAATTGTCATTACATGTTTACACATAGGTGTGATAGTATTGCATTGTGTTTTTATCACATGTGAATTTCTTGTGAAAATTTAATGAATTCATAAACAAATATGAATTAATTGGTGGCCATGTCAATTGATTTGTGCACCCACAGAATTCAAAGTTATTGTATGTGTAAAATGATCATCAGCATTGGCAACAGTTTATTTGGTGTATAAGATTGCCAGAAGAGCACTGCAGGTTCAAGTCAGCTACATGCGCCGGTGAGGTTGAATCTCATCTTCATTACCGCCGCAGACAAAATTTCAAAGAACAGTTCGCAACTGGACAAACCAGCCTATTAAATTGTGTCTCTCAAACTGATGCCCAGACCTCACCTGGCTGACACTATGTCATTGGGCACTGACTCCTGACATAATGCCGCTTCTTGCTTTCAAATGTCATTATGTGTACTATTGTAGCAGAGCAACAACTAGAGCTGCAAGCAGCTGAGCCAGCCCTCCTAGCCTGCTGGAAGCAGCATGCGCTGCTAACTGCTGCAGCTTTCACAGGCAGTATGGTGCATTACAGCAGTTTCTGATTTGATAGCTGAGAAGGTGCTTTAATACGTGACTTTGCATTTCAGTGCTGTGATGTGGACCAACACACTGAAATGCGTTAGTCAAATGCCTTTTGCATGATACTTGGCAGGGTTGTTTGCAGATGCACTAAAAGGAAGCTAGAATCCTGTCTTGGAACACTGCATGTATTAGACTGCCGCATACTTACAGAAACTGAAAAACATCCTGTTGATGTGTAGTTTGCCTATTGGTTTTGTGCATTTGATACCATCAGAAAATCTTACCAGGGAATTTCTGAAAAGGCCTTCTATTCTAGGATTTTTCAGGAATTCTGATTGGCGGCAAATAGTCAATCAGAATATGTGTCCCTGAATTTAAGCATTCCTCTTTAGCTGATGATCATTTAGAGATTGCCCATCTATGTCCTTGCCCACCTATCCAGCTGTTGACTTCTGTGTCTAAGGGCATGGAAAGGACAGTAATTTCACAACAATACTTGGCTCACTGCAAGAATACAGACTGCCTTCCATGGAAGGCAGAAGCAAGTTAACCAAAATAACTGATCTGCACCACAATCTGCCTCCCCTTACCAAAGAATTCAATATAAATTACACCAGCCTAACCATGAGCTTTACACTGTGCTTGGGAATACAGTATTTCAGAAGAGCACAAGCTGTTTGTTTAGCACATTCCAGTCTACCTTTTTACACGAGGATATACAAACGTTATCCTCCTGCTGAAGTATGTTACAAGACTTTAAGAGAAAATGCCTGTTTGTATAGAACAGTACACAACAGTAGAGACTACAGGAAGACATTGAAAATAAATGGGGTACACAGCACATTGTTTTGTGCTGAATAGAGTCACACATAGGATTACAGTGAGGCTGTTGAGTAGACATGTTTGGCAGAGGTGGCAGCTCTGAAGCTGGATGGAAGATGTGGCTGAGAATAGCTGGTGGCTAGTGTGGGAATTCTTTAAACGTGGGATGCAAATTTTAGCTAGGATTGTATCATGTGTAGGGAGCAGTTTTGCAGTGAGAATGGGAGGTAGTTTAGGTGTTAGGGCCTTTTAGTTTCAGCCAATCTTGTATGGGTTTCATCCAGACCCTTACTGCTCTGAGTTCATTTGGAAAACATGGATACCGTACTAGGCCTATATCTACAGGACATTCAAGAGGACATTGTTGGCCATTGTGACAAAGGCCAAGGAAATGCCATGGAAATACAGCAGCAATAATAGGCAGCCACGACCCCATCAGCTATGGCCAGGTCAGCAGATTGTAATTACCACGAGAAGAGTCTTTGCCTCCACATGCGCTGGTCTAAAACCTGACTAAGAGATATGTCTATGCAGATATATAGCTATCATGCTACTGCCTGATGTCTAGATGCAACACATTTGCTACATAGATGGCTTTCTGTGACAGATGTGCCAAGTGTTGTATCAATAAAACAAGTAGAGATGCATTACATTTATCATCCTTCCCATACACATTAATCAGATGTTTAAGCACAAAGTGCCCTTTTCCATGTGAAGGAAGAGAGACTCATGTAGGTTACTTGCAGTCTTCCATCTATAATCATGTGTTAGTAAATTTGAATTCTGCCCCATTGCTTCTGCTTATCTTGCTCTGAGCAGGGAGAATTTTCATTACATTTCAGTGCTTGATTTGAAGCAAGACCAATGACCTATAAGAATTCGACTTCCTACTTTAATTAACCATAAGGTTGACATTTCTCTAAGTGATTGTTAATACTAGACCGTGAGATTCTATCTGCATATTTTCAAACTAAAAGTTGTTCACCAGGTAGAGCTTTGTCAAAGACAGGAAAAAGGGAATGACTAGGGTCCATTAGGTCACACGATACCGTAGTGCTTGTTGTTCTTTCAATCTGCAGATGGCAAACGCCTGAGACTTAAGCTGCCTAGATCTTTACTTACATCAACCCCGAGAGTATAGGCTACCAATATATCTTTAAGGTAACAACAAATACTAACCTTGATTATATATAGGAAGTTGATACTGTGCAGAGTGACATAAAAAAACATTTTGATAGAACACCTCTTTAGTGTGCTGAGAAATGAGCATTTCATGATATGACTTAGATTTTGATCTTGAGTGCATCTAGTGTAATAAAAGTCAATGCAGGACACAACACGGGAGAATGTACCTAACCATGTTAGTTCTTATTCATTTTAAGCAAGTTAAGATTTGATTATTTTCAGTAGATTTTGTGTAACTATTCTGTACAAAGGACAGCTAAATGTGTGTGAATTCGGATTTCATTAATCTTCACCTACAGAACAATGCTGAACATGCTATTTTTCGGGTAATTAGCATTTGTCTGACTTCATTTTGTAACTGACATGAACAACTATGTTAACCTCTATAAAAATTGTTTCTGATGAAGGATCCTATGTGAAATGTGGCAAGTCTCCAAGTGAAAAACATCATACTCCACAATCAGGAAACTGAAAATATGTTCTCATTTATGAGATCTAAGGGCTAGAATGTACAAAGCAATTTAGTGGTTATAAACCATACGATTCGCAAAATGACAGGGTTCAGAAGTGCTAAGTGGCTCTTTTGTATGCACTAAACCCATTTTGCGATTTGGCAAACCCATTTTGTGGTTCCCTAAGTATTTATCGAATTGTAAAATGGGATTAGAAATGACTACAACATTAGCAATTTTGAAGGGTCCTGTTTATTGCATTCAGTACTCAAGTCCTAAAATACAGAAGTGGGGGACGCACCAAGTTTGGCAGAATGTGTGTGACATCACCACATGTGACATCATTGCCTGTGACATCACAGAAAGAGACATCACAGGAAGTGACATCATGCACTACATCACATGTGGCATCACAGGAAGTGGCATCACAACCCATGACTTCACAGGATGTGACATCAGATCGTAAGAACTCACATATGCTTAGCATGTCTATTATGAGTACATTTGAGCCCGTTACAATTGAACAAATTCGATTTTGCATTGCAGTTGTGACAAAATATTGATGCAACCCAGATGCTAAATCTGGGCCTCATCTTATACATTAATTTTTGCATACTCTGAAAAAAAATATTTGCCAACAAGGAGAAATGTAGCAGTAAATCTGCTCTGCTTAATTGGTTGCAATGTCCGCATTTGAAAATATATTATAGGGTTAAGGCGCCAGCTGCACAGATCTTTGGGTGTCAGCTAAGTCTCAGAGAATAGTAATAATGGAAAGATAACTCTGGAGGATAATGTATTTCCTGGAGAGATCTGTCTTTTGCCTAGTCCTAGTTTTGAATCATAGTAGCATTGAGGGTTAATATGTGTTCTTCAAAGCACATGCAGATTTTATTTTATGTAAATGGGTAACTGGGCTACTGCATTAATGACGGATCCTTTTGTTACTTGCAGTTCATAAATTCTAATCCTTCTAATGTAGCACAGTGAGGAATGAAGGGCATGTGGCTGCCACACCTTGTAACCCTTACTGTCTTATTTAACACATCCTTTATATTGCTGTACACACATATGATTTATTGTCACTTTATAATCTGTACCTGTGATGTGAAGCGCTCTGACACCCTGCATTGGGATGAGTAGTGGCACTACTCATCCCAATGCAGGGTGTCAGAACACTTTACATCACCTGTACAAAAATAGTAATCTAAATACTACTATTTTTTTTATTACGCTTTAGCCCTACTGTGGTGCTAAAGTGCTATAAAGGAAATAAAACAAAATACTGGTATTTAAATAGTTGTTTGTGTACATACTGGGGCAACCAATACACCCTCTTATACAGGGACTGAACAAAGTTAAACGCATTTCCCTCTTAAGTACCTGTGAAGTGATGTCTTTGTTCCCCTCCACTGCATCTAGGCGTCAGGCTCCTAATATCCACCAACCAGGTTAGTCCAACAAAAAGAGCCCTAATGGCCCCTTAACTTTGGGCCCAGCTTGCATCTGATAAGCCCCTTCCTCGTCTTCACGTTGCTGCTCAGAACAAAAACAGACAATGTGCAGGCGCTGCTGAAAGTGTCCAGTGTCAAAAAATTACACCGGAATGAGTTCAGCATATTTCTGTACATCCAGAAGAAGTAGCAAAGGAATGTCGCACTCCGCTGAAAGAAGATAGCTTTGCAGCAGGATAAACGTAGTCTACCTTTGAAAATAGTGGGTAGACAGTGTCTACTTGCATCTAACCTCGATTCAAAACCTGATGGCATCCCTTCCAAATTGTGATTTGGAATGTTATGTGTCAATGGCTTGCGACCACAATTTCAGTCACAAACCCCTGATAGGCTAATGACTACTCACAAGATACATTCAAAAAGGGGAAGGGGCACTTAGGAACACTTCCCCTTTTTCAATGTAAAAATGTTTGTAAAAAAGTAAATTTCTATTTAAACAAAACACCATTTACTATTAGGACATGGGCTACATTAAAAATACTATAGATGTATTTAAAATGTGACCACAGATATGGTGGCTTAATAACTCCAGTGGGCCACTATCCTTGTGATACTATCTGTCAGATGAAGTTGCAATCTGTGACTTACTTCATGAATAGTACTGAGACAGGTCAGATTACAACCAATTATGATCCCTATTTTGTGAATGGACCTGTTAATACATTGGTCTGTTCACAAACTAACTGTGGTTGCAAATTTACTGGTCACAAAGTGCGAGCAGTATTTTCTGACCCAATGTATGTACATCCGGTCCAATGCAAAAAAGAACAAGAAGAATTAAAATGCAACCAAAACCAAACAAATCATTTCAGCATTTCAATATTGTAGTTGATGCCAATTTGTGCTTAGTCTACATACATGTATATCATGAGTGAAACAATGGTCTCTGTCCTGAATTGAAAATGTGAATGACTGAGGTGTGTTAGAAAAGGAGACATTAAGTGCAATGAAGACATAACTAAGTCCTTCTCTTAATATAAATCTTGTATTTTGTATAATGTATAATGTTGTTGCAAGCGTGGTAGTTAAGTTTACTCAGACAGAGAATGTCCAAGAGAAAATAGGCACTAATTAGGTTGCAGTCAACAGACTTAACCTCGACTGTAAAGTAGTCTGGAATAGTGAACATTACATAGCATACAACTTGCCACATGTTCTGATGGCTTCATCTTTGAAACATAAGATATCCCTCCTACCATACAGAGACACATATTTACTAAGTTGATGGTAAACTAAGAAATGACATTTTATTTTGTGTCACTATTTAGTTATGTGCTGCACACAGCTCCAGTGACTTTACGTATGGGATTTACACTTCATACATATTTAAATAATACACAAAAAAATATGCAACAAAAGTTTCTTTACCTCTTTCAAACTTCTGTGTCTTAGTCTCTGTATCTTTCACTGGGGAATCTATAATATCTTCCATGTGTTTTTCTGCCATTAAATATGTGTTACTAAAGTGATGTCATAAACTGATCCTCTCCATCCGCATCAATTGGCACAAACAGCCGCCAAATCTGTTCCAAGGGGAAACAATCAGTGAATTCACTGCTGATATAATGAGGAGAATCATGGGTATGAGCAGGATGGCCAGTTTTAAAAATGAAATTCAAGCTATTAAACACAATCTGAAAATTCGGGGTCATGCCATAAGGGAGCTCGCTGCACCCCAGAACATCAAAGGTCTTTAGAGCAATGCTTTATCCTACCTATCTCTAACAATGCATACAAAATTGTTTCAACAGCCAACTGATTTTAACAAACAACTCAAAAAAGGTCGATACATGCTTAGGAATTGAACAAAGGACTAGAAACAACATATCCACACCTCAGTTGTAGTGGGTCTTACATTCTGTCAGCTGAAGGGGGCAACCAGACAAATTTTCAGGCAAGCGTTTTCTTCATTTATTGCATTTAGACTATTATAAAAGCATATTGCGATGAGAAATGTTGTCAAAGTGTCCATAGCAGTCATGCTAAAACCCTTCATGGGGGACGAGGAGAGGGTCTTCAGATTTCCAATAAACTTTAAAACAGTTTCATAGGCATTTCAAAACTGACTACATTACTTATGGATACAGCCATTAGAACCACACCCATTTGGGCTTATTTTTGAAGGATTTACGTTTGCAACAAATAACAAATAATTTGTTTGGCACTATATAAAATCTGCATGAAATACATTCGACTTGTATATTTTCCCTCAGAGTTACATTTCTCTTCTAATTCTTATGGATAAAAAGCAAATGTAATCCAATATTGTAGAATATTAGGAAAATCTGTGGGCAAAGGTTTGCTATTATACATTGCAATGTAATATTCGGGCTACATTTCAGCTTATCAAGTGAAGTATGTAATCTGCATACCACATAATTATATGATAGAGATACCTCATACATCTACCTACCATGCTTAGTCTAGTTTTAATAACATAGGTTTAAGCACATTATCCTGGCAGTTTTATAAACGTCATTGTTTAGTTGAGTAGGTAGTATGCTGAAAGGCACCCTTGAATGGAGTACATTTGTTAGAGGTTCCAGGTAAGGACACTATTTTCAAGGGGTATGTAAGTTCCAAAAAACAGATGAGTTTGTGAGTGCTTACCTATCTTTGTAGATCAGACTTCCCTCAAATGCCCACAAACCCATCTTTAAGTGCAGAAACTGAACTATACATATGAGCTTTTGTATTCACATATTTTATTTGCCACAGTAAAATTCTAACATTACATATTCTGGGCAGAGATTTCAAATGAATAAGTCAAAATTTACTTGAAAAAGCATGCAGCTGCTTCAAACAGAAACGTCCCCATGCCCAAGCAGACAATACGGGTCAGCCGGATTAACATAGAGGCTAAACACTTTCAAATAATCAGTATTTGAGCAGTTTTTTAATGTTGTCAGACACTCTGGCCAGCGCAGGTTGGGTGGTAGACTGTTCCATACTTTAGTCATGAGAACAGTAAAGGAGCTGCCTTCAAAGCGAGACTTCAAGAATTTAGGGATCCGCAGGACACGGCTGTGTACCCTCTCTTGACAGTATGGCGACAGTCTGTTTAACAGGTATCGTGGGGCCTCACTGTGGAAAGCTCTGAAGGCCAGTCTCAAAGCTTTTATTTGGATGCACTGTTCCACTGGGAGGCAGTGCAGATATCTCAGATGTGGAGAAATATGATGGCAACGTGGGACGCTCCTAATTAATCACACTGCTGCATTCTGGATTGACTGGAGTCTGTATATCAGATATGCAGGGAGACTGAGGTAAAGGCTTTTCGAGTAGTCCAGGTGAGAGGTGACTAGAGTATGGACTACCATTTTTTTTCTTTTCCTCAGGAACCAGATGAAGGAACTTTTTTAAGATTTTCAACTTTATGAAACAGACTGATGAGATTTGCGTAATTTGAGTGGCAAAAGACTAAGGATCAAAGATGATGCCAAGATTTCAAGCCAAAGAGGTTGGATTGGGAGGATTGTTAAGTTCAGCTGGACACCAAAGAGATGGTGGAGGGGGATCTGCTCTGGTTGATAACCAAGACTTCCTTTTTGTCAGAATTAAGTTTTAGGCAATTTGCCTCCATCCAGGTTGTGACTACTCTGAGATTTAAAATATGAAATTATAGTTATTTGTGCATATAAATTGAGATTAAGTGCCAATATAATTTTGTAAATCTGCTCAACTGAGTTTTTTCCTCCCATGGCCTTATTCATGGTCCAGCAGGTTTCTGTAATGGGTAAACCTGATACAAAAGCGAAACAGGCTCTGCCCTTTTCCACAAACAACCAGCAATGTTTTGCATTACTAATCGTGGCACCCCTCTTTTTCCATTACTTAATCTTAGTTTTTTCTTTTGGTTTTAGTGTTAATAAGTATTTATGCAGCCTAATATTGTTTTAATATTCTTTTTGACTCACTATGACTCAAGGATTGCTTGCGAAATCTGCTTTGACAACACACCACCAATGTTTCCTAATCTACTTCTAACTGATGTAGTTTGGATTACCAGCTACAGTTTCCTTGCACACTGTTTGACCTATTGTTTGAGACTCTTAAATGCATTGCTTGCTATAACTCCCACATTGCAAATTTTCTGCCAATTTTTAACAATATGTTTATTATGTTACATTCTGTTTAAAAGCAACAGCATGTGCCTTATCTGGTGTAAACAAGCAATACCTCTTGTCATTTTTCTTATTGACGCCCACTCCATTGTAATATATGGATGCTCACATTTGCTTTGGGCCATCACTTTAGAATTCAGATAGATTAAAAAATATTCAATTTGGGTTCTTATAGCCTCACATTTAAATGTATAGACAGTACAAATATCATTTGGAAACCACAAATTTTACTTACACCTGGTGAGTTTTATTTTACATTTTGTCCCCTTTATACATAGTTTCTTAAGCCAAGTCTCTGGTTCCCGGAAGTACCTAGCAACATAATCATGTATAATTCTTCCATTCAATTCACAAGTTAGAACAACTGGAGTTCCAGGAAATGTTTCTCTGGATGATAAGAAATTTAACTTCAATATTTCCATTTATTCTTTTACCTTTTTATGCCTGTTTGGCCAAGTGTAGAAATGATTCAGTAGATGATTTTCATTTAATATCCACTGGGAAATCGTTTTTGTGAGGAAAAGGAGTTTCACTCCGAATGGATGATAGTGCCTTTCAGAACAACACTATCAGATAAGAAAATTTGATTCCCCTAGACACAGAAACTTCCTTTTCCTTTTTTGTAGTGCTGGGTGAAAAAATGTCGCTCCACCAGTAGAGTTTGCGCAGTTTTACACACTCCATGTTCCGCTTGGAATGCACAGTTCCCTCAAAACTCTGCAAACCACTGTGTGGTGGAGTTTTGTCTAGCATGTGGCTTGCCAATGTTAATTTGGCGAGAGCGAGCTAGAATTTGCATCCTCTAGTGTGATTTTTAGGTGATAGAACGCCTCTCAAAGAGATTTCTCAACGCAGGTAGTCACAGCAGGTCCTGACCATTTGCGCTGAGAAAGCTGCTGCTCGAGAAAATGTACTCGAGCAGCAGAAGAAAGCAGCGCACTCTGGTGCACCAGATGGTGGCATTCATGCTGATTTTACAGCAAGAAACAAGCTCCCAGTGCTAAAAAACAGCGGAGCAGCACGATGTGCTGAATTCAGTCTGCTCAGAGAACTCTGCGAAATCTCGCTGATTTTTTATGTAACTCTGTGGAATTCCGCAGAGTAAAATGCAGAAAGTTCCTCCCACACCTAATTTGTGTATTTTTTGTCAAAGACAGAATAACCCTTAAAAGTTGAAGAGGTAAACAAGGACTACTGAAAAGAAAAGTGCAAACTTGCACATAAAGGTTTCCTGTCTTTTATCCTCCATTATAATTGGGTATTTATATACTTTCATATGTGTGTCCAAACCTTATTCATGCTAGTCAAATCTACACTAGACGAAATCTGCACTGCCCGATATTGACTTGATAACATCTCTAAAAAGGGGGATTTTTCCTTTCTTGATATCTAATTGAACATTATTTAATGAGGAGGTATTAGTGTTACAAATATTTGTGTTTTGAAAAGTTATTTAGGATGACTAGTGTCCTTCGATTTTTTGAAACTCTTGCCTCTTTTGGAGTCCAATACTTCTTGCACAATTAAAGTACTTTTACTACCAACTATCTGCTGAAAATGTAATGGGGGTAGCTCCGCATGTAGTGCAAGTGCTACCAATTTTATTAAATGTAGTCAATTTATGTTCATTTGTTTAAATGTTTACTCAGTTATCCTTCACATTATTTACAGAAACCCTTCTGTAACCTCTTATACTGTTACATTATCATTCATCTTTCTCAGATCACTGATCCAAGACAAAGGTAACTATGCAGCCCCTACCAACTTGATCTTAGTGGTGTGTGTGATACTGTTTCCCATGCTCTACATATTCAATGCCTCCACAATGTTAGTGTGAGGGGTGGAGTTCTTCAACAGCCTACTTCTTTTCTGTCTGATGGAACTCACTCAGTGTACATTCCTCCCTTATTCTTGAGTTCTCAACTTCTGATTTGCAGGGTTCTTCAAGGATGAGACCTACCAAGTTCAATCTTTATCTAACCCCAATCGCTGTATTTATTTTTTCTTATGGGCTATGTACTACTCAGACAGTACTCAGATTATCATCTCTTTAAAGGACAACATACGTAGCAGTTATTACAAATGTATACATTGTTTCTCTGAGGTAGCCCCTGTATGAACAGCAATACCCTTAAACCCTTAAACTAAATAGTAATAAAATGGATGTCCTGATTCTAGGAACTCTGTTCTTCTGATCCACCATGTGGTGGCCCAGAAAGAAATGCTCTACCCTCCCCCTTTTCCAGGGGAATCTATTTAAAAAAACTGGAAAAACAGACTAACAAAACTCTGAGTCTCTCTGGTGGCTTCCTGTTACTTAAGAATGCTGAGAAAATCATCCCCTTTCTTCCCTCTGATGGGTAGGAATCCAGGCCACCATCTCACCTCTTATTGATTACTGTAATTCCTTATACTTAGCTCTTCTGAAAAGTGAAATTAAGAAAATTCAAGTAATCTAAAACACTGCTACAAAATTGTAGTTCTGTTTTCCAGCTCATTCCTCTAAATTAACTGATTTAATCAACCTTCTTTGGATGACTAAGCGCATTATCCAACATCACCTCTCCTGTTATTCACCTCCTAGGTTCGTTTGGGCTTCGTCTGCCACTTTTGTCCAGACTCTCATCATCATCAGATCCCATAGGGGAGAACGCTTCATTTTGTTACTGGCGGCCAAATACGTTAAATCTCTCCCCCCAGATATTCATCGTGAAAACATCTACATGTCCTTCAGGAAAAAGTCTAAAGCATGGCTGTTGGGATGCTTTCATAGTGGAGCATATTATCTCTAAGTCCTCACATGCCCAGATGATTTGTTAAGCTAACAGCATGACAAACTCCTACTCATGAATTTTTTCATTCATTTACTGGTGAAGTCCACATGTTTTAAATTAATTTTAGAGACATACTTTAGCAGAGGAAGGTAGTCGTGATCTACCTCAGTTAAGAAGCAGAGGATTCCATTTCCTCTGTTGCTTCCTCCGATAAACAGATTGAAGTAAATACAGCAAAGAATTTTCATTCACTTTCTGGTCATGAGTTAACTTATGCAGCTCCTTTTATGCTCTTCAGTTTGTTCTTTTTGTCATCTTTGTTTACAGAGAAGCAACACATACCTAGAGACATTGGAGGATCTCTCTCAAGCTTATTTGCAATATGAATTCAAATTTGACATTTATATTTTTACTTGTCTTCTCTATACATAAACATTTAGAAGCTGTCATCTATTCGAATTATATGATTAGCAGCCACCTTATGCTTTTTGATGCTTTCTACAAATTCTTCTACCTTACGCATAGGAGAGTACAGGAAAGTGGACCTTACTCTTCCATATGCTCACCTCTGTAGATATTTTTACTTGAGTACCACTCTAGAAGGTTAAGTGATATGTTTACAAAATTGTTAAGGTTGTTAGTTATGTTATCAGGGCAGACGTCTTCAGTCATGCCATCATGGCAGATGTCATCTGAGGTCAGCACATACTAGGATAGCTCCTTCAGTCTAAATACATTTTTGCATATTGTGCAGAATACTTAGATTTTTTCCAGTTCACTGAATAATGTTTTCACCAGACCTATCTGATAATTTAGTTGTATCTATTTGTCAAACATTGTTTCTTGTATTCTCAATAAGTGTGTTCCACCTTAAGGAAATTGATTATGCAATAGAAAAGCTAATACTAACTGAAATATTGAATTGCACCAAGACATCCACCACATCAGCTTTACACTGTGGAAGTCCGACCTCAAAGTGATATCCTCTTCAGAATCTTGGTAGGCTCATTAACATTGCTTTAAGCAGTTATTTGCCATCTGGGTTTCCAAAAGAAAATTCTTCAATCATATTTGGAATTTCCACATTTTCAGTGTCAGGGTGGCCCAACAGACATTCTTTGTGCACCTTCCTGTATTACACAAGGTTGAGAGTGCTGTAATCCAACCATGGCAAAGTGTATGCTGGTTCAAAATAATTAGCAATAAAGTTCTTAAGTAACTGAACAAGGGCTCGAATGTACCCTTCCCTGTCCGTGTTTGTAGTACTCCTAGGTTATTCATCACATTCACTTTTAAGTTTCACATGCTTTGTCGTTGGCATCTTCAGCCTTCCAAAAGGATAAACAAGGCAACCTCAACCCAAGTTCAGACAGGAAAAAGTAATATGTCCTAACAACAAAATATTGAAGGAAAACAATAAAATGGAGAACAATAAATGTCCTAAATGTGTCAAAACATACTTTGCTAATGGTGGTTCCAACTGGTCAAACACTAAATTTATCAGGAATTGAATTGTATTGAAGAAGCCAATAAACCTTAATTAATCACTGGAGAGTTTGCAGGGCTATGGTTTAATAACATTAATCCCCTAAGATCCGTGTAATTTCTTGACGCCCTCAAGCCCACCATCCATGCCTCGGTGGTGTGCACACCTGCAGTCCCACGTGAATTTAATTGCCCTTCCTCCTCTGAAAGGTATGAACTGATGCTGCCACGATCCTGTTCCCTGTGTGGTTGAAAGAATAAATGGTTGAATATGTGAATGGTTTAAGGCTCGTTAGCTAAGTTAGTATGATTCTAGTATGCACAGTGCCATTAGGGATGTAAGCAGTGGCAAAACAATGCCTCACAGAAATCTAAAATCACAAAACACTAGGAAGCTTGCACTGATGAGACTGAACAAGAGTAACGATGTATTTGCTGTCCAGGTGGTAACACACAGTGCGCCATAAGTCAGGATAATAACCACCCACAAATGAGGATCAAACATTTTCCAACCA
The DNA here is from genome assembly GCF_964204655.1 of Triturus cristatus. Taxonomy (NCBI): domain Eukaryota; kingdom Metazoa; phylum Chordata; class Amphibia; order Caudata; family Salamandridae; genus Triturus; species Triturus cristatus. The sequence goes on from NC_140588.1 coordinate 520,993,432, forward strand.
TGAGCAATGCTTTCACCTGTGGCGACCTTACTTCCGAACTCTAAATTTCATCCAGGGCAATTTTCATACATCTCCCTTCTTGAAATGAGGTTTCATGTGCCTGGTATTATTCCAAGATGCACTAAAATGTGCATTCTGCTGTGAAAGCTTGACTTTATTGTTCACTTCATCATACAGACAATATAATAAGAGGCCATTGCTGCATTATGTGCAGAAACTAGACAAGTAAATCATTACAATTACCCTGACAGAGATTCCAGGATGTTAAAAGGTTGTCTCTGTCTCTCAAACCCTAAATAGCATTTTAAAACCTTTAAACTGTTTTAACAAAGAACATCTTTCAAGTCAGATCCTTTGTTCAAGCATCACTGTCTAGAAATAAACAAATGATGTATTAAAGATTGACTTAGTTGGGTTTATTGGCTATTAAATGGAAAAAATGATTTTCTGTTATTATTTCACCAGCACGTTTGGTTCAAGAAGACAGCTCCTATCTGCCAGCCTAGCACGTGTTTTGTAGATTTCAAAACAAAATGTAGTTCTCAAAACGGAAATGCCTTGTGATGTTTGGGTACAACTAAAACCCAAAAGCCAGAACATATTTCTTAAAATGGGATATTTATTCACCAAAATCTAAATTATTATTTTACATCGATAATGCAACTTCATAAAGTCATGTTTAATATCAACTTTGGGGCCAAAATTACCATTGCAAATGTAACAGGTTTTAAACTTTAAGTAGATAAGAGGACATGTTTTTAGGAAATGACAAGCTGCAATAACTATGGTTTTCTTTCTGCTCCACAAAATCGAAACAATATGCAGTAGAGGCTCCACTGCCTTAGCGGAGGAGTGTCGCCCCACTACATATCGCAATGTAAATAAAGGAAAAATAAAATGATATTTAACTCAATGTTGTTATCATTTTATTTTTTCTTGCCGTAGCAGCTTTGCGGGCGGGGTGGGGATGCTTTGTTGGTAGAGGAGCAGGGGAAGGAGTGATGAGCACTCTGTAAGTGCACATGAATGTTTGGCTGATCGTCTTGGGCCGGCAAACATTTATGCGCACATTTCATGTTCTCCACCCAGGTTCCCATTCCCCGTCCGAGCACCGAACCATGGCACTCAGACCAATCACAACACTGCATTGAAGTGCTGTGGTTGGCTTAGGGGAGCCTGCAAATGTAACAGGTTTTAAACTTTAAGTAGATAAGAGGATATGTTTTTAGGAAAAGACAAGCTGCAATTACTATGGTTTTCTTTCTGCTCCACAAAATCGAAACAATATGCAGTGGAGGCTCCACCGCCTTAGCGGAGGAGTGTCGCCCCACTACATATCGCAGTGTAAATAAAGGAAAAATAAAATGACATTTAACTCAATGTTGTAATCATTTTATTTTTTCTTGCTGTAGCAGCTTTGCAGGCGGGGTGGGGATGCTTTGTTGGTAGAGGAGCAGGGGAAGGAGTGATGAGCACTCTGTAAGTGCACATGAATGTTTGGCTGACCGTCTTGGGCCGGCAAACATTTATGCGCACAGTTCATGTTCTCCACCCAGGTTCCCATTCCCCGTTCGAGCACTGAACCATGGCACTCAGACCAATCACAACACTGCATTGAAGTGCTGTGGTTGGCTTAGGGGAGCCTGGGTGCTTCCTGTTCCTGCTGGGACGAGGAGGAGAGACGGGGCAAGGAGGTGAGTGAAATCTTTTTATGTACGCACTTACCCCCACCCTGCCAAACCCGATCCATGACACCCGCCACTAACAATATGGCCTACCATTTATATGCCTATAATATGTCAAACACAACTACAGACTACTCAATTAAAAAAAAAATGTGGGAAATAAATGTGTTAATATAGCTGTTTATTGTTCAATGATACAAACTAAATGACAATAAAAGGCGTTTACAGAAGCACGCTTCAAATGTATTCTAAACATTAGTCACACACATTCCCAACCCATGGGAAATACTAAATACTGACATACATTATTAAATTAAACTTGTTACAAGTACAGACTGCAGAATGTAGGTGTGCACATTATGCAATGGCTTTGTTTATTTCAATATCCAGTGATAATAATGATTAAAAGAGGGATTTAAGCACAATTATGACAGCGTTAATTGATCTTAATGCTGTTAGAATTTTGCTCAAGTTAGATTTGTTTTTTTGCGAAAAATTGTATTTCGTTGTAAAAATAATGCCAACATAAGACCAAAAGAGAGAATGAGGAGGGGTCATTTTTTAGCAGATCCAAAAGAGAAAGTGATGGGAACGAGGGAAAAACTGAAAAAATTCAATCAAGGACCAGGAAAAAGACAAATTCTGAGTTCAGTCAGGTAGATAGAATCAGACGTTTTGTGCTTTTTCAAACAGTTTAAAAATAGAAGGAGAAGACGGGCCCAATCTACCAAACAAATCAAGCAAAAACATCGATTTTTATGGACCTCTAAACTGGGACAGTCATTCCTTACATAGAACAAATTCAATTCTTTTTAAAAGCTTCAATGTATAAAGAAATTCAAGAGAAAACAAAATGGATATACACACATACGAGATACTTTTAAGAAGCATGCCAATTTCAAGAACTCAAAGAAATGCAAAATGTTGTAAAATTATTTGGATGGATCCTTTCACCAGATTGGCAGTACTTAAAACATTGTAAAAGCGTTAATAAACCTTGGATATAGGGGGAGATTGTTTCCTGAGACCTCACAAAAAACTGGACAGGGAGAAATGTCATGGTTTCAGCCACAAACAGTCCATAAACGTGACTAAAAATAAATGCTTGTTGCTGAGAACAGCTGATTGTGTCCTACACTTTTGTCACCTATGTGAACTGTTGATATTGGAGGATTAGCAAAGATTGTACATTACTCATTAGAATATTTCTGATAAAATGGGGTTCTGGAAATCATCTGAATGCAGTCTCAAAGCAAAGATGTACTCCTATTCATCTAATTGAAGGATTCTGAACTTTCTTGTGTGTTCTCTTAACTAGTGACTTCCTTTGCCACTTGGACTTGTCATTCCAGATTGCCATAAACGTTCTTTCACTGTCAGTAGAACATGATCAACAATATGCTCTACAAAAATACCCTGCATTTTCATTACAATAAAAACACAGAGTGGTCACATATATCATTAATGATATAAATAATTTGACTAAAGTATTGAATATATTGAATGGTTGACAATTTAGATGGTGAGCACAGATAATGGAATAGTTTCAGGATTTTATGTTTTAATTCTAATCATTTGGATTTTGTATTATCAGTAATAATTTGTAATTATGGTATTACTGCATGTAAAACCACATTGGTATGACTGAACGTGATTAGGAAACTTGTTAAAGGATGTTACTAAAGAACAACTGATCGATGGGAATGGCTTATGTGTGATGCTCTGAAGACAGTTATCGGTAATTGGCAATGCGCCATAAAAAACACCCATTCATAGGCCTTTAGTTATCGAGAAGGACAACATATATTTACCTCTGCATTAAAAGTAAAGTTCTTTCTAATGAACATTTGCAAGAGCAACAGAATAATGAACCAATCAGAATTAATCAGTAATATGCAAATTTCTATGCAATATGTGATATCAAGCATTTTATTAACCTCAACTTTCTTACTCCACAAATTCAGATAGAACAGGAAGCCAAAAGAAACAACTAGAAGGGAAGTTTCATACCTAAAAGCCAGCTAAGATTTATACTGCATTTTGGAAAGTTTTCTTTAATCTAAATCCTGTTGAAGAAGTTTTGATATCATTCCTCTACAAGCAGTTTGGTTCTAAAAATATTGCTTCTATCATGGCCTTTTGAAAAATCCAGCACTTAGAGTAGGCTAAAGTACAAGTGAACAAAGGATAATATGGTTTTAAAGGATAATATTCATACAGGTTTAATTTAAGAGTTAAGCTGAGAGGAGCTATCAAAGAGTGGCAAGATTTAAGGCATCAGACCACACTCAATTTGGTATTGCCTGTGAAGATAAACAAATAAGTGGAAAATGGGTTTGGACAACATTCATCACATAGAAATGCATTCATCTTTCTAGACATTGCACTAGTCAGACCATGTTAATATTAAAATGTTGTTGTGACATTAAACCAGGATTACTCTCTAAAAATATCTGAGCCTGGGATTAACCAAGGCTGCCCGATAATTTGCAAGCAAGATAAGATCATGAGATGGACCAATGCTGTCCGAATAAATGTAAACCAAATGAAATGCCTCCCCTTCGTCTTCAACTGTCAGAAATTAATGACTATCTGATGGTTCATAGGTGGTAAATGGATATAAAGATCAGAAATCATGTCTCAACAGTTAAATTAAAGAAGTTGCTGGAAGTGCTGGACTTTTTCGTCTGGGAAATGTTTAAAATTGTGATTGGTGCTCATGTCAGAGTTGAAGAATCACACAATAAATCACAGACAAACAAGAATTTTAGGGAACTTTTTTGCGAGAAATTCCACTCTGGTCCCCTATTGGGGGAATTTTATATTTAGAAGTGATGGAACTCATATGAGTGCTAGACAGGACATAATTGAAATCAAGAATTCTACACAGATTGAAATTTGATTGTCTAGTAAAATGTGTGAGAACACCGTGACAAAATCCACTTACATTGTCAATTTTATTTCCCCTAGATATTTATTTATGCAAACTGTGTAACTATATGTATATATATATATATATATATATATATATATATATATATATATATATACATCCTTTCGCCTTCCTTCGCCTTGTGCAGTGGATCGCTTGCAGCTGGCGGAACGCGCCAGACATAGTATTTCCAAACTCAGTTCAAAAAAGCAATCATTCACAGGTTTTGCAATTCACCAGAAGTTGGTTTTAATCCAGGTGATTAAAACCAACTTCTGGTGAACTGCAAAACCTCTGAGTGATCGCTTTATTGAATTGAGTTTGGAAATATATATATATAGAGCACTGTGGATTACCATTCTCTCATTACCAAGTGGCATGAAAAAGGACTATTCGTCATGGACAAATTCCTATTTCTGAGATGATTGAATCCTACCATCCTGACCTTCTACCATCTACTGAAGGTGCATAAGAACAAGTTGGCACCGCCGGGAAGACCCATTGTGGCCTCGCAAGGGAGTCTAACTGAAAATATGTCGATCTATGTAGATTCTTTTCTTTTACCTCATGTAAAAACTTTAAAATCGTACATTAGAGATACTAAAGACTTGCTAGGCCACATTGCATCATTGCAATGGATTGAAGGCTATAAATTGATGGTATTGGATATTACTAGTCTAGCGGATTGGTACTGGACTTTGCCAGATTTTGTCTAACTAATAAAATGTTTCTCTTTAAGACACAGATGTACAGGCAGATCTCGGGCACGGCCATGGGCACCTGCTTCGCCCCCAGCTACGCGAACTTATTCGTGGGCTGGTGGGAGGAGCAGGTGGCCTGGGGCGAGGCCAATAAAGAATGGACAAATCGGGTTGTCAGGTGGTACAGTTTCATCGATGACTTGTTCATCATATGGAACGGATCACTGGATACAGCTAGGGAATACATCAGGATTCTTAATACAAATAAGGTCAATCTTGAATTCACTGGAGATGTGGATGCAGTATCAGTGAAATATTTAGATCTTAACATCTATGTGGAGGAAGGGCAGCTTAAGACGAAGCTCTACCGGAAGGCAACTGCAGGGAATTCTGTCCTACATGCCTCGAGTAGTCACCCCACCAATTTGATGAGGAGTATCCCCTATGGGGAACTACTCCGGATAAAGAAGAATAGTTCAGATGACAAGGAGTTTCAGCAGGCAGCGAAGGATAGTATCAGCCACTTTCAAATACGAGGTTACAGCAAGGAAGTACTGGATGAGGCCTTTGGGAGAGTTAATCTTACAAAAAGGACAGACTTACTGAAGAATAAGGATATGCAGAGTATAGATAATAGACCTAGTGAAGGTAAATTTTGGCTCATTACGACCTACTCTAGGAATGCAGAGGATGTGAAAAGAATCATGAAAAGAAAATGGCATATATTGCAGACCGACAATATAATAGGAGAGGATCTTCCTTCAAATCCCCTTATTACATTCAGGAAGGTAAGATCACTAAAAAACAATTTAGTCTGTAGTCATCTTATTGATGTCCCGAGATCAGCTTTTGGGGCAATGCAAGGTTTCTCCCCATGCGGCAAGTGTAAAGCCTGCAAGGGAAGTAAGAGGGTTCTTTTTTATGACATCCCTAATGTGAGCATTCGCAAAGATATTAGGAAGTTTCTGACTTGTACTACACCCTATACAGTATACTGTCTCATATGCCCATGCGGCCTACGTTATGTAGGCAGCACTATTCATCCTACTAAAATCAGGATATTGTAGCATATGCGGGTGATAGCAAAGGGGGATGAAACATACCCTGTTGCGCGGCATTTTGATAAAGTACATCATCGCAACAGGGATCTGTTGAGTTACTTTTGCCTTGACCATGTACCGATTAGCCCTAGAGGGTCAGACAGGATCCTGAGACTCCGTAGGTTGGAGTCGCGTTACATAATTGACCTTCAGACAAAGACACCTCTAGGTCTTAACAGTAGCGAAGAGCTTGCCATTCATTTGGGGGAGTGAGATATCTGCGTAAATTAGTCTGACTAAAGTGAGACATCTGATTAAATAGTTGTATATAATTTCAAGATACTCTCTATAAGGGACATATATGTATATACGATGATCTATGTATTTCCTACTGTTACTCTTTTCCACCCTTTCTTGATTTCTTGATTTCTTGATTCCTCTGTGATCTGCTCTTTTCTTCAATTTTCTTCAAATTTAATTTTCTTCAATTTTCTTTGATTTTGACCACGATTTGACTTGGAATATGCATTCTTAGCCCATTTTTATATAATTGTATACAACTGTAGAAATTTGAGTAAAACATGTGATATGGAAATAGGCTACTTAGAGGCATGAGGACATCTATTATAAAGTAGTGTCATTTTCCTCCAGGGTGTTGCCCATAAAGGGCTTAATGTTCTGTCTGGTTTTACTAGCCGAAATGAATTTTTTGAATAGCACCGGTCTTTATGCATTACCCATTAGTGTGTGTGATATACAATTAATGTACTGTATTTTACGTGTCAGGTATTTACTATTATGACCGATATTTATAGTTCCTTGAGTTGTCTGTATATGAAATTAGACATTTCAAGATGGCGCGGATTGATTGGAGGAAATGCGAGAGACATTGCAATGTGCGGTAGTCCCTCTTTGATGTTTATGTAAAAAGATGAATGTTTAAAAATCAAGGCTCGTTGGCGCTTCGGTAAACATAGAGAAAGGTTGTTACCGAAACGCGTCTGTTTGTTTTTTGTATACGTGCAAAAGTTTCCGGTTAATAAAATTACGGAAACGGCCCCCCGTGAGTGCTTTCTTTCTCCAGAGAAGTCTAGAGTGAGGAGGAGAGTTGCAATTGATATGCGAGAGCACCCCCGTATTAAGAAGCACCCGCCTGCAAGTGCACCCGATTGGTGTTTTGGAGCAGATATATATATATATATATATATATATATATATATATATATGTTTCAGAAAAGCTCTGTTTTTCCGGGGGCCCCCAACCCTGCAGGGCGGGCTCTTGTAACAGGAGCAGAGAATCCTGTAAGCATGGGTTTCACCAGAACAAGCAGAGCCCAATTCCGACTTCCATTTAAAGCTGACTTTTATTTGTCAAAGGCGTGGCAGCAATTAAATCACTTATTTATACCTAACATGTTTCAGCTATTCGCCTTGTTGACCTTTCTCTATGTTTACCGAAGCGCCAACGAGCCTTGATTTTTAAACATTCATCTTTTTACATAAACATCAAAGAGGGACTACCGCACATTGCAATGTCTCTCGCATTTCCTCCAATCAATTTCATTGCTGCCATGCTTTTGACAAATAAAAGTCAGCTTTAAATGGAAGTCGGAATAGGGCTCTGCTTGTTCTGGTGATATATATATATATATTTATATCGCCGTGATTTATACATAGAAATGTTGATAGAAATGTATGTTCTATGTCCATTGATTGAAGCACCAGCACTTGCACTTTAAAAAGAGCGGTCATCAGCCAAAGTGTTGTCATGTGATCAAGGGCGGGATCGCCCGAAACGCGTAATGGCGGAGAATGGCTAAATAAATAACGAATTGCACGAATAATACTGGGTCTACGCTCGTTTGTTTCCAGCGAGGGAAGAGTGAGGCGAGTGGAAGTAATATTTTACCGGATTGACTGTCTCCGGTTCGTGGACCCCCTCTCTGACTGTGGCTTCACTTACGGCAAGTCTTGTCCTGGAGTATCCGTCTGCAGTCAGCACCACGGGCCCGTGGTGCGTCTTGGCGGGGACCCCCGGGGCACTCAAAAGGTTTTTTCCAATCGGGAAAAAGTGAAGCCCCCTGCCAGCCTACAGTTTAACGCAAGTACGAAGATTGGCCTGCCGAGCAGCTGTGGAGTTTCCGTCCGCTTCCGGTGTTTCCCTGGAGGATCGGCGGCGGCAGCGAAGAGGCATCCACGGCTAAATTGGTGGACATTTCTAATAAGGTACGGCGCATTTTGGCGAAGGGCAGGTTGAAAGGTGTGCAACGCGAGTACGAACCCCTGTGAGCATCACGCAATAGGTGTTCTAGCTCGCAATTCGAATTATACAAAAAGGCCAGAAAATGTCCGCAGACACACTCAGGGACCGCGAGTTAGCAGCTGAAGGGATGTTTTCGGACTCCCCCGAGGACGGTCAAGGAACTGGAAAAGTGACCACGGAAGAACCCGTAAGAGCATGGGGCTGCGAGATAATTTCCGAGCTTTGGAAAAATTGAAAAAGCAAGAGCAGGCCAAGTGGTGGGAGGCGCGTTCATTACAGAGATATCTCGATGTGGGGAGAATTCCAAGAGGCCTTAGAATAATGATCGCCCCCAGCTACGAATCCCCGAATCCTCTCATGATGGCTGAATGGGGAGAATGCAATCTCGAATCATCGAGGCGACTTGTTACAATATTGGTAAAGTACGCGGAGATTGACAGGGCAGCTCTACAAGAAAAGATTGAGCTCATGGAAAAAGAAATAGAACCACTAGGTGACCCACAGGCTAAGCAAAAATTGGTGGAGGAGATGAACGCAAGACTCAAAAAGGAGGAGGAAAAGATAAAGAGCCGCAAAACCTTCAAATTTAGGCGTGATCGTGACGATTATGCAAACGGGCAAATATTCACATTTGCAAGGAGGTATGATTCTATGCGTGTTGATACAGCCAAAAAGCGCATGGGCAATAGGGAGGACAGGAGAAATCACCAAGAAGCAACCAACGCTTCCCCATCAGCATCGGAGCTCAGCTCGGCCATGGAGAGCGGATCAGAGTCCGACAATCCGGCAGTGAGGGCCGAGGCAAGGAGCATTAGATTAACCTTGGGGGAAGAGTTGGACATTTTAAAACGAAGCAGGAGGGAAACATTGCGGCCACGCACCCAGGTAATCGAAAAAGCAGGGCAAACAAACGAAGAAGGGAGCGTAGGCAAGCAAAACGAAAACGTCAGAAGGCGTGGGAGGGGCAGAGCACGACGGTAAGGGATCAACTGTCGCCAAACCTATGCACTGACCCTTCATCCTCTGAGCAATCCAATACCATTGTTAATCTGGCAGGTATTGATCTCTCAGCTGCGGAACGACAGCTCCTTTCATTAGGACTTTCCTATTGCCCTGAATCTAACTTCAACTATACCCAAACCCGCGCAGATGTTTATAAGTTCATTCGCAAGCTGAAGTTAAAGAAATATCATCATCAGCGAGGAAACAAGGAAAGACCAGAAGAATTGGGGGGCCCGGTCAAGATGCCAGAAATGCACGGGCTGATAAGCTCTGATTATGAACTATTTGAAACCACGCGGAGTTTGGAAAGAGGTGACAACCCAGTCAATGATCAAGCTCAATGGGACAATATCACAACCAACACGCAAACGTCACAGATCCCAGGAACGGATATGAAACCCTGGACTCCGTTCCGCCCAAAGTCTAAATTTGTACCTGTCATGGCGAGAGATTCCATAGACGTTTTCAATGAACAGATAGTGGCGCAAATCAAGAGGCTCAACATTGCAACTAATGAAACAAGCAAAAAGAAGTTTTCCAACCAAGAGAGAAAGTATTGGCAACTCATCAAAAAATTAAAAGAAAATCAGGAGATCATCATACGCAACTCAGATAAAGGAGGCAATTTGGTGCTGTGGCCACTAAAGGAATATCTTGAAGAGGCTCACAGCCAATTAAACAACATAGAGTGCTATAGAAAAGTAGCACCGACCAAATTTAGAACAACACAAGAGACGCTCTTTTCCCAGCTTGTAGCTTGGAGAAGCACAGGTTTACTCAGTTGGGATGAATTTAAATATCTCAAGAAAGAGAATGCTACCATCCCAGTCATCTACTTTATACCAAAATTGCATAAAGATATGAAGAAACCCCCGGGACATCCAATTATTTCTGCGTGTGATGGACTTTTGGAAAATTTATCAAGATACATAGATTTCTTTTTGCAGGATTTTGTAAAGAGTTTGAAATCATTTGTACAGGACACAAGTGACTTCCTAAGGAAAGTGCAACATATTACATGGAAACCTTCGTATTTAATGATTGCACTACATGTGTCTTCACTTTATACCTGCATCAGAAATAATGATGGTATCAGAGCCATAGAATTTTTCTTGATGAATAGACCAATTGAATTCTTTCTGCACAATAAGATGTTGGTTAAAATGCTTCTTTTTTGTCTTGAAAACAATCTGTTTTTATTCAATGGTGTTATGTACCAACAGATACAGGGAGTGGCCATGGGGGCCAGCTTCTCTCCCAGTTATGCCTGTCTATTTATGGGCTGGTGGGAGGAGCTGGTCCTCATGCAGCAACATGAACAGATATTTAATGAAAAAGTAATCTCCTGGCTCCGCTATATTGATGACCTTTTTATAGTGTGGGAGGGTGATGTTGACAGCGCCACTAAGTTCATTGCATTGTTGAATGACAACACACTCAATCAATCAATCAAAGACATTTCTAAAGCGCACTACATACCCGTAGGGTCTCAAGGCGCTGGGGGTAGGGGGGGTGCCGCTACTGCTCGAACAGCCAGGTCTTCAGCTTCTTCCTGAAGGAGAGGTGGTCTTGGGTCAGGCGCAGGTCGGTCGGGAGGGAGTTCCAGGTCTTGGCGGCCAGGTAGGAGAAGGACCTTCCTCCTGTAGTCGCTCTTCGGATGCGGGGGACCGCGGCGAGGGCGTGGTTGGCTGAACGGAGGTGGCGTTTGGGAGCGTAGAAGTTGATTCGGCTGTTGAGGTAGCTCGGGCCTTGGTCGTGTAGGGCTTTGTGTGCGTGGGTGAGGAGGCGGAAGGTGATTCTTTTGTTGACGGGGAGCCAGTGTAGGTCTCTCAGATGTCCGGAGATGTGGCTGGTTCGTGGGATGTCGAGGATGAGTCTGGCTGAGGCGTTCTGGATCCGCTGGAGTCTCTTCTGGAGCTTGGCGGTGGTACCGGCGTAGAGGGCGTTGCCGTAGTCCAGTCGGCTAGTGACGAGGGCCTGGGTGACGGTCTTCCTGGTCTCGGTGGGGATCCACCAGAAGATCTTCCGTAGCATGCGTAGGATGTTGAAGCACGCCGAGGAGACGTTGTTGACTTGTCTGGTCATGGAGAGGGAGGAGTCCAGGATGAAGCCCAGGTTGCGTGCATGGTCTGTCGGTTTGGGTGCGGTGCCCAGGGCGGGAGGCCACCAGGAGTCGTCCCAGGCGGAGGGTGAAGAGCCCAGGATGAGGACCTCCGTCTTGTCTGAGTTCAGTTTCAGGCGGCTGGTCGTCATCCACTCGGCTACCTCTTTCATCCCTTCGTGCAGGTTGGCTCTTGCGGCGGCGGGGTCGTTGGTCAGGGAGAGGATCAGCTGGGTGTCGTCAGCGTAGGAGATTATGCTGAGGTTGTGTTGGCGTGCGATGGCCGCGAGGGGGCTCATGTAGACGTTGAAGAGGGTGGGGCTCAGCGAGGATCCTTGGGGGACGCCGCAGATGACTTCGGTGGCCTCTGACTTGTACGGTGGTAGGCGGACTCTCTGTGTTCTTCCGTCGAGGAAGGAGATGATCCATTCCAGAGCCTTGTCCTGGATTCCGACGTTGCTGAGGCGCTGTACTAGGGTGCGGTGGCAGACAGTGTCGAATGCCGCGGAGAGGTCTAGGAGGATGAGGGCCGCTGTTTCTCCGTTGTCCATCAGGGCTCGGATGTCATCGGTGGCGGCGATGAGGGCGGTCTCGGTGCTGTGGTTGGCTCGGAAGCCAGACTGTGAGGGGTCGAGGGATCCATTCGTCTCGAGGAAGGCGGCCAGCTGCTTGTTGACGGTCTTCTCGATGACTTTGGCTGGAAACGGGAGGAGCGAGATGGGGCGGTAGTTCTTGAGTTCGGTGGGGTCCGCTGTGGGTTTCTTGAGTAGAGCGCTGAGTTCGGCGTGCTTCCAGCTCTCGGGGAAGGTGGCGGTGTCGAAGGATGTGTTGATGATGTCTCGCAGGTGGGGTGCGATGACAGCGTCGGCCTTGTTGAAGACATGGTGAGGGCAGGGGTCGGTCGGTGATCCGGAGTGGATGGAGTTCATCGTGCGGATGGTGTCTTCGGTGCTGATCGGGGTCCAGGCGTGGAGGGTGGTGGTGGGGGGTGGTTGTTCTGTCGTGGTGTGCGTTGGTTGGTTGTTGAAGCTGTTGTGTATGTCCGCGATCTTGTTGTGGAAGTATGAGGCGAGGGAGTTGCAGAGGTCTTGCGATGGGGTGATGTCGTTGTTTCCTGCGCTGGGGTTGGATAGCTCTTTCACGATGTTGAAGAGTTCCTTGCAGTTGTGTGCGTTGTTGTCCAGCCGGTCCTTGAATGCTGTTTTCTTGGCGGCGCGGATCAGCTGGTGGTGCTTCCGGGTGGCAAGCTTGAAGGAGGTTCTGTTGTCCGGTGTTGGTTCCCTTCTCCAGACTTTCTCGAGGGCTCGGCAGTTCTTCTTGGAGCTCTTGAGTTCGTCGGTGAACCATGGGGCTTTCTTGCTGCCGGGTCTGCTGGGCGGGGTCCTCAGCGGGGCGAGCTCGTCCGCGCAGTTGCTGATCCACTTCGTGAGGTTGTCGGCGGCCTGGCTGGGGTTCGCTGAGCTGGCAGGAGGGTGCTGGCTCAGGGAGGTGGCGAGCTGGTCGGCTGTGATCTTGTTCCAGCTTCTGCGGGCAGCCTGTTGCTGGTGGTGGTGGGTCGTCGTTCTTTTGAAGGTGAAGTGGACGCAGCTGTGGTCCGTCCATTGAAGCTCTGTGGCGTGGCTGAAGTCGATGTCTGTGCAGGAAGAGAAGACTGCGTCGAGTGTGTGTCCGGCGAGGTGGGTGGGGGTGGACACCAGCTGCTTGAGTCCAAGATTGGCGAGGTTGTCGAGCAGGGTGCTGGTGTTGCGGTCGTTGTTGTTCTCCAGGTGGAAGTTGAGGTCCCCCAGGAGGATGTAGTCAGCGGAGGGGAGGGCATGTGGGCTGACGAAGTCGGCGATGTCCTCACTGAATTGGGTGCGTGGTCCCGGAGGTCGGTAGATCAGGGTGCCTCTGAGGGTGGTCTTCGGGTCGGTGTGGATCTGGAAATGCAGGTGTTCGGCAGTGGTCAGGGTGTTGTCGGTGCTGGTCGTGAGACGGATGGTGTTCCTGTGGATGATGGCGATGCCTCCTCCCATCTGGTTGGCGGTGCGATCCCTCCGGGTGATCTTGTAGCCCTCTGGGATGGCGATGGCGATGTCGGGAGCTGAAGAGGCGTTCATCCAAGTCTCCGTGAGGAAGGCAACGTCCGGGGCTGTGGCGTCTAGGAGGTTCCAGAGTTCGATGGCGTGTCTGTGGACGGAGCGGGTGTTGAGCAGGATGCACTTGAGGTGGGTGCTGCTGGTGTTCGACTTGGCGGGTGCTGGTGCGAGGCAGGTCCGGATGCAGGTGAACTTGCAGGCGTGGCAGCTGAAGGGTCCGTGGGTGCGTCGTGGTGTGGCTCGGTAGCATCCTGGGAATCGGCCGGTGTTGAGTGCGATGAGGGTGGCGGCGGTGTACGTCAGGCGGGTCGGTCGGGGTCCTCGTGGGCCAGGGGTCCTGGCGCTGGGCGCGATCCGGTCGCGGACGGGCGCAGACGGGCTTACCTTTGGCGCACCTTCGGCGCTCAATCGGTGCTCCCGCTGCGCGCGTCCGCTGCGCGGTCGCTCTGGGGACGTCATAAGAAGGGAGCCGGTCGGGAGGGTCTGCGGGGAGGCGGGAGCGCGGTCCAATCGGCTGTCGGGGGCGGGGCCACGGGCTGGGGCGGCGGGAAAAGCAGGTGTGGGCTCGGCGGCCCTCGGGAGGCTGGGGCAGCGGGAGCGGCAGCAGGCACAGGAGCGTGGGGGTGACCAGGCCGAAGGCGCTGTGGTCACTCCCTAGATCTTGGTCTGGCTCCCCTTAAGAAGGGAGCCGGTCGGGAGGGTCTGCGGGGAGGCGGGAGCGCGGTCCAATCGGCTGTCGGGGGCGGGGCCACGGGCTGGGGCGGCGGGAAAAGCAGGTGTGGGCTCGGCGGCCCTCGGGAGGCTGGGGCAGCGGGAGCGGCAGCAGGCACAGGAGCGTGGGGGTGACCAGGCCGAAGGCGCTGTGGTCACTCCCTAGATCTTGGTCTGGCTCCCCTTAAGAAGGGAGCCGGTCGGGAGGGTCTGCGGGGAGGCGGGAGCGCGGTCCAATCGGCTGTCGGGGGCGGGGCCACGGGCTGGGGCGGCGGGAAAAGCAGGTGTGGGCTCGGCGGCCCTCGGGAGGCTGGGGCAGCGGGAGCGGCAGCAGGCACAGGAGCGTGGGGGTGACCAGGCCGAAGGCGCTGTGGTCACTCCCTAGATCTTGGTCTGGCTCCCCTTAAGAAGGGAGCCGGTCGGGAGGGTCTGCGGGGAGGCGGGAGCGCGGTCCAATCGGCTGTCGGGGGCGGGGCCACGGGCTGGGGCGGCGGGAAAAGCAGGTGTGGGCTCGGCGGCCCTCGGGAGGCTGGGGCAGCGGGAGCGGCAGCAGGCACAGGAGCGTGGGGGTGACCAGGCCGAAGGCGCTGTGGTCACTCCCTAGATCTTGGTCTGGCTCCCCTTAAGAAGGGAGCCGGTCGGGAGGGTCTGCGGGGAGGCGGGAGCGCGGTCCAATCGGCTGTCGGGGGCGGGGCCACGGGCTGGGGCGGCGGGAAAAGCAGGTGTGGGCTCGGCGGCCCTCGGGAGGCTGGGGCAGCGGGAGCGGCAGCAGGCACAGGAGCGTGGGGGTGACCAGGCCGAAGGCGCTGTGGTCACTCCCTAGATCTTGGTCTGGCTCCCCTTAAGAAGGGAGCCGGTCGGGAGGGTCTGCGGGGAGGCGGGAGCGCGGTCCAATCGGCTGTCGGGGGCGGGGCCACGGGCTGGGGCGGCGGGAAAAGCAGGTGTGGGCTCGGCGGCCCTCGGGAGGCTGGGGCAGCGGGAGCGGCAGCAGGCACAGGAGCGTGGGGGTGACCAGGCCGAAGGCGCTGTGGTCACTCCCTAGATCTTGGTCTGGCTCCCCTTAAGAAGGGAGCCGGTCGGGAGGGTCTGCGGGGAGGTGGGAGCGCGGTCCAATCGGCTGTCGGGGGCGGGGCCACGGGCTGGGGCGGCGGGAAAAGCAGGTGTGGGCTCGGCGGCCCTCGGGAGGCTGGGGCAGCGGGAGCGGCAGCAGGCACAGGAGCGTGGGGGTGACCAGGCCGAAGGCTCACCACTCATTTACTTCACACATCAGCAAGGTAAAGGTCACATTTCTTGACGTGGAAATCATGATAATGAATAATAAGATCTCTACTACCCTCTATAGGAAACCCACAGCGGGTAATACATTATTGCACGCCTCGAGTTCCCATCCTCCTCATCTAATTAAGAGCATCCCCTACGGGGAGATGCTCAGAATCAGACGTATATGTAGTGAGGATAAGGAATGCTCAATCAAACAAGGCGAAAGCCGGGCGAGATTCCTTAATAGAGGCTACAATACTGAAATCATAGAGTCTGCCATTATTAAATCTAGATCATGGGCAAGACAGGACCTGCTAAAAAAGAAAGAGACTGTATTAGACTCGAAAAAAGAGCAGGAACCTATTCGCTTGATTTTAGGATTTTCACGACAGGAGAAACAGATCAGAAATATTGTAAGGAAAAATTGGCCTATTGTGAAAGATGACCCTATATTGGGAGAATTGCTACCAAACAGTCCCTCAGTTGCCTTTAGAAAGACTAATAGCATGGGCATGGCTTTAGTCAGAAGCAATTTGGAAATAGGCAGCAAGGGTTCCTGGTTATCCATGAGAAAGGGATTCTTTAAATGTGCATCTTGTAAAGCATGTAAATATGCCATTAATACCAAGAACTACGTTCCAGCATTTGGTTTCAAAACATGTGAGATTCAACATCATCTCACATGCAAGACCGAATTTGCTGTTTATGTGCTCACCTGCAGGTGCAATTTGAGATATGTAGGGAGCACAAAATTACCGGTCCATAAAAGAATCCTGCAACATCTAAGAGCGATCAATAATAATGATGAGAATTACCCGGTCGCAAGGCATTTCAAAAGTACTCACAATAGTGATCCTAAATTCCTGCAATATTATGTTATTGACACGGTCACCCCACAAAAAAGAGGAGGGGAGAGGGAATCCAGGTTAAGGAAATTAGAAACATCATACATTTTACGCTTGGATTCTAAACACCCGATGGGGCTTAACAACAGTGAAGACCTGTATACGTTTTTGTAAAATCTGAAAAATTGTTTACAATATGAGGTGTGTTGCCAAATAGTATGTATAATGGAATGTTAATGTCTATTTTAGTCTCACGCTCTGTATGACAGTCCATATGGACGATTTAATTGTATGTTAGAGGCTGTGCCTCTTTGTTTTACCTCGGTCTCCTTGGAGGGTTAGACGGAAGTCTCCATCACCACAATTTGTTTATGGACATGAATATTTTAGGTGACATTTTAAGATGTTGTATAGGGTTATTTATTGAATATGAAATGAGGTTTTAGGAATATTTTTAATTAAATAGATAGCATATTATATGCATCTATGAAATGATTTATGATTCCTGTTGGATCTCCTAGAAATAGCTCAATTTAATAATAGGTACATTTCATCTACTACCTCAATGCACTTTTTATTTGTCTATGTAATTATGTCCTATGTTCAGATCTGGCTCTGATTTAATATTGTGCCAGACCTGGGTCAGAATGGAATACGGTAACCTTCCGAGATCATCATTTAGTCTTCCTTGTATGAATTTAGTCGTTTATACTTATTTTTAATTTTAGATGAATTAGCACTTAAATGTCGAGGTGAGGGCACTGTCACTGTTTGGTAAAATAATTATTTTTAATGGACATAATATAAAGTACATATCATGCATTTACGCAATTATCAAGTGTCATACGATGTGAAAATCAGTATTAGGATAACATAATGGCATTATGCGGTTATCGTGTTCGCCGTGATTTATACATAGAAATGTTGATAGAAATGTATGTTTTCTATGTCCATTGATTGAAGCACCAGCACTTGCACTTTAAAAAGAGCGGTCATCAGCCAAAGTGTTGTCATGTGATCAAGGGCGGGATCGCCCGAAACGCGTAATGGCGGAGAATGGCTAAATAAATAACGAATTGCACGAATAATACTGGGTCTACGCTCGTTTGTTTCCAGCGAGGGAAGAGTGAGGCGAGTGGAAGTAATATTTATATATATATATATATTATATATATATATATAAAATATATATATATACATACATAAATATACACATAGATAGATAGATAGATAGATAGATAGATAGATAGATAGATAGATAGATAGATAGATAGATAGATAGATAGATAGATAGATAGATAGATAGATAGATAGATAGATAGATAGATAGATAGATAGATAGATAGATAGATAGATAGATAGATAGATAGATAGATAGATAGATAGATAGATAGATAGATAGATAGATAGATAGATAGACCACCACTGCGTTTATGGCTTAAAATACCACCTTTCATTGTGGTATGCACCCTTTTGAGACTCCACGAATGGAGCAATACCCATTAGCCAGAGGATAACAGCATAAACAGTGAACGCCCTTGAAACCCTTTGTATAGGCAATATACTGAAAACTCCAATTATTTTCACAAAATCTTTTAACACTGGAGCAAGTTAACATCCTGTAATTGCGATTAATTCCAGAAATCACTCAGGGCAGAGGAGGTGCAGATCAGTTAATCTTATATAACTGCTGAAACCATTTTTT
The DNA here is from genome assembly GCF_964204655.1 of Triturus cristatus. Classification (NCBI taxonomy): domain Eukaryota; kingdom Metazoa; phylum Chordata; class Amphibia; order Caudata; family Salamandridae; genus Triturus; species Triturus cristatus. The sequence continues at coordinate 521,011,755 of NC_140588.1, forward strand.
ATGTCACCGGTTTATGTTGCCCAAGCACTGTAGTGTTATGCTAGTGATCTGGGGTTCTCTTCTCTAAACATACTTTTACTGTAAAAATAAATAGTTTTCATACAGTGTAAAAAGTGTATAAGCCTGAAAAAAGTAATTTAAACGGCTGTGTTGTGCTGTGCAGGACATATAAAATTTAAACAGCCTATGTATATTGACATTGTGAAAATAATGTACATAAGGTATTCATATAGGTGTCATCTGTCAAATGGAAGATCTGCTTCTTAAATAGCCAACTATTTTCTTCCCATCATTAGCTATTAAAGACTAGTGCATTATTCAGAGAACCGTTAGTTGTCTTGCACATATTACTACAGAATTGTTTTAATGAACTGGCCTGTGAAAAGGATCCAATCTCAAAGGATTCACAGTGTCTATGTGAACTTCAATTGCATTGCCATAGCCTATTATTTGCTTTAGCTTTATTTCCTATCCTTCAGATGGAGCAAGTGGAAGAATTGGTGCTTCAAGCTCAGCAACTAGAATGCAGAAAAATGGACATGCGTAGCTTGTGTCTTTCCAAAAACACATCAGATCATGCAAATATTTGTAATAAATTGCACTTCAATCCTAATCTGATATGGGTTGACAGTCAATAGGTGACATTTCTAGAAACATAAAACACAAAGTAATGAGATTTGTTTAAACACAGTCCTTCTTTAAAAGTTGATAACTAATTTTGAGAAACAGTTTAAAGAAGTGGACTCTGGAAACATTTTTGAAGAGTGGAAAAGAAAGATGTAATATGTGCCGTAAAATAGCATTTAAATCACTGTCAGGTTCTGATGAAAAATGTTTTTATAAAAAAAGACTGATTTCAAGGATGGGGAATTAGATCTCGCTTAAGATATTAGGGTGATCTTCTAATGTCTTTTTGTATTTGGCCCCAAATTCCATACACCAGTTTTAGGAGATTTGTAAAGAAAGACCAGATACAGGCTTCGCCAAAATTGCAAGAGGTAAATTGCAAAAGTAAGTCATGCCCATTCAACTGTTAATGCAAATATTAGAGAGAAAAGGAAGGAAGTTTCACAAAAGAGTTTTTCAAATCCAGAGCAGAGTTTATGAGAAGAAGAAACATATTTTCCATAGGTTCTAACTTAAATCATATGAAGTATCCAAAGCCTTTTTGAGGAACAGACTGTTTTCAGGATACATGTGTTTGATTTTCCTTTGCATGAAAAGTACTTCTAAATCTTTCTTGTGGATAAAGACAATGGGACATGAATACCCAAATTAGCAGATATGATATGTTCTTGATGGATTTTCTTAAAGGATAGAGTGGAAAATTAGAGAGGGCTATGTTTTCTTTGTTGATGAAGGCTTCTGTAAACCACTTTCTGGAACCATCCAGTAGTTCTAAAGCAAATGGCAATAAAGTGATTTTACTCCCAATATCTGCTATCTTATTTGTTATAAATGAGCAGTGAATGCTTTTATGAAAAGGGTCTTGTTCGTGTTCACAATCTAAAAGTCTAGATTTGTCTCACTGTTTGAATGAAAATGTGCAAACTACAATTCTATCTTTAACAAATGAAAATACATTTGTCTTCTTGCTATAGAGATCCATCTATTAGAACGTTTTGGTCTGACTGTGGAAAGCCCAAAGATTCTGAATGTTTTAATGGAAGACTCAGGAAAAAGATTTTCTGTATGGTAGTATCTTAAGTAAGTTGTTGAGGAAGGACTCCCTGAAGAGTATGTGTTTAGTTTTAAATGTGGATAAAAGCCGAACTTGGGTTGTTTTGTGAATGATTTTAAATCCTGTCAGTCGTGACTGGCTGACCAATAGCTGTGCAGATTGACAAGTAAGGGGTTTGACAAAAGAAAGGAATTTTAGATAAATAGCAGTATATTTGCACAAGGTTGATAACAAAATGTGCATGTTATCACATGAGCACATAGATTTAATATCTATGGATGTTCATATAATTTAAATCTGTCATGTATTCAAGCATGAGTGCACATTTATCAGTTAAATAAATGTGAAAATTTACTAGTTTCAGCTTACTTTTTTTCACAAAAGGGCAAATAAATATGAATAGATATAGATAAAATTAGCAATACATATGGCTAAATACAGACAGAAATGTAAAAAAAACCATAAAACAGGATTCACTAGTATAATGCACATCTTTCTCGATATTGGGGATTATGAAAGTATGCATCAGTTAGATTAGACAATGCAACTGAAGACCAGAGGACCTTTGATATTGAGCCGGAATCTGGCCTTCAGCTGGTGGTCCCCTCTCATTTGCAGCTAAGCAGACAAATAGTGGGGTGATCACTAAACCTGTTTAAGATTGACTATGTTTTTATATTGCGCATTACAATTTGACTGCAAATCCTTATTTCCTTTTGAAAGCAGCAATCCAGACTTCTCAATGGACCAAACATCTGCATTGTTTACTGAGAAGGAAGATGTTCTGGGCTAAATTACTTCTTACATGTTTATGACCCAGTTTGAATAAGCATGTAATAGACACCGCTGAATCTGAGTTATAAGGAAGGGAATTACCTAGTGATGCGTCTAAAATGTATCTAAAATGTGTATATATGTATATAAAAACAATCTTTGCTGCAAGGCGCATGTGCTTTATTTTAAAACAAAATGTAAAACAGGGTAAAGGAAATAGAATGTCAAGCAAAATTCTGATGTAAATACAGTTTACATAACAAGCTATATTAGTATGGACGATGCATGACAGGCATAGCAAGGAAGAAAGAAGTGCACATAAGAAATGTCGGCTGTGAAGTAGGGCCTACAATGAAATTAAATGAAATGGAGCCTTCTGTCTTGCTTGGCCATCTTTAGATGTGCATACATAAAGATGAGGAGAGAACAATACCATGACTGGTTTGGAAGAAGGACTCATTTAGAAGTTGAACTGTTGTAATAGTACTCCTTTGCTGATTACCAATCCTTCAAAAATGGGTCAGAAATGCTCCAAGAGGTGGGCCAACATGCTGCTAGAGAAGTAAGGCAGACCGAATGACTGGATATTCATATAAGCCTCGCTCCCTCAGAAAAAGTGAATCACACAGTGTGCAAAATATGTACCTAAATGATTGAAAAAATATGAAGCTGCAATGCTACAACTAAAACCAGTTTTCTACATATAAACCGAGTTAATGAAGACTATAAATAGGCATAATAAATCAGAAAATATTCGCTAAGTAGACTGCGGTGAAAGAAAAAAAGCCTGTATTTGGTTGACAAGTATAAAAGAAAGTGGAAGTTATTGAGTTTCTTGACATTACCAAAAGATCAGGGAACAATTGATTGCTCACTGCTTTATGAATAGTACATCATAGGGGATTACAACCTAAGAAACCCTCTACTTTCTCTAGTATGCATTGAAAACATTTCACTTTGCAAAAAGGAGTTAAAGAACAGCTTATAATTTTGTGGTTATCCTAAACTACAATTCAGAAATATAAACACTTTCCCGAAAATATTCTGAATGCACAAACGAAAAACATTTACCTGTTAATCCTCTAGAAAGCTCTACTTTGATAAATACTTAAGACCTCATTACGATGGCGGTGGTACCGCCACCCTCAGGACATTGGCGGCAAGCCCACCGCTATCAGACCCTGCATGACCGCACCCTGCATTATGATGGCAGGCGGATGGAAGGCGGGCGGAAAGACTGACCGACCATACATCTAACGGGCTCAAGGAGTCCATCGGCGCATCAGAGAGACTACAATCCCTACAACACTGGCGGTGCCTGCTCAGGAATCGCTGTACGGATTACAATGTCCCTTTCTGCCAGCTGTTTCATGGCGGTTAACAGCCATGAAAAGGCAGGCAGAAAGTGACTTGAGGCCCTTCTCCTTGGACCTCCGATATGGGAATTGGGGGGCACTTATGGTCCCCCCAACATATCCCTGCACCATGCGGCAGGCACCGCACACTGCCTGCCACATAGTGCAAATACAAAATATACAGATTGTGACCACCTTAAAGATGTTTGCATCCTAATCCTGGGACTGCGAACAGCTAGTTGGGCGGCCCTGTTTCCTACAGGATGGCGGTCAAACCCTTGTTCAACCTCCATCATAATCAGGCCCTAAGTTTGAAAATCTATGTTAAGCTATCCTTCCACTTTAAATATTTCACTGGTGACTTTACTCTCTGTGGTAGACAAAGTATTTCTTTAGGAAGGTGAAAGCAATGTTTCTGAGTGTAAGTCAGATGGATTGGTGAGGGCTATTTGGACAAAATATTGAGTTTTAAATAAAAAGTTACAGAAACATGAGAAAAAATATTGTGATACAAACATATTTAGATGCAGAAATATTGTCAAGAATATTGATTTTTTTTCAGGTAAGTAGTATTGTTGTCAAGAATATCATTGTTAACACGTTTTCAATAATATAGTTGTAAAACATGCTGTTTTTTAATTATCTCTATCTGTTTTTGTTTATATTAATCTTATGTGTTATTATGGTTAGTATAATTGTTAATTATTTTTTGAAAAATAGTTTGTAATCTTAAGTGATTTATAATTTTTCATTTCATTACTAATAGTCATTTATGGTGTTGAAACGGGTTAGCTAGGTTTGTAGGGGTATAGGGTGAGAAGGCAATTAAGTTTAATTAATTAACAAGAAATTATTAATGTATTATTAATTATGCATTTCATTACTAATTATGTAAATTGTGTAATCATTATAATTTTTAGGTTATATACTAGGTGCGGGCTGCTGAGTTTGTAGTTGTATAAGGTACAAAGTTAATTAATAATTAATTAGGAATACATTTATTACTGCTTATTTAATTGATTATTACATATTTATTTTAGTTATATTTTAAGTGTGGGTTGCTAGGATTTTGGGGGTATATTGTGGGAAGTTAATTAATTAATAAATACATAACTTTTTTAAAATTGATAATTAAGTATTACATTGTTTCATAATCATGTAAAATTGTTTAACTGTTTTTTATTTTTAAATATATATACACTCCTTCCGCCAAAATAACGCAAAGATTAAAAACTGCTTGGGCATGGTTTTTATTTTCAGTACCAAGCTGGAAATAAACCCGTGAGCAAGGCATGTTGATGCCGAAATGCGTTGTTTTTTTTCGGGCAGAAGGAGTGCACGTGTACAATTCTGTACGTGGTGATTTGCAAATCAAGACAGGGCTGCCTCGGACCCTGGCGTGCACCACTGCATCAGTGTCCTGGCTAACCCAAGGGGGTGGAAAGGGTATATATATATATATATATATTCATACCCACACATACATAGTATTACATTTTATTTGCATTTATATAATTTACATGTTATGAAAATATTTATGAATTACAATATTAGTCTAAATCTATTCCAAACAATATTTTTGGATTGTTTTTTAACAATATTAGTACAAAACGATTTTTTAAAATATTTTGTACTTACTTTTATAAGTAAAGGAAAACACTATTTTTGACACAATATTTCTGTATCTCTATGTTGTTGTGTTCGATATTGTGTTAGTGATCCCTGGTGAGGCAAAGTAAAGTTACAGATGGTAATCCTGCTATGCTGGTTGTAGCAGTAAAATTAACAAAATCAGGGAATTGAGCTTCTTTCGCAAACGAAAGTCACATGGATCAAGCAATGGAGTTTAAAGAAAGGTCAATCATACAGAAAAAAATAGAACAGTGTTCAATAAAAGAGATGTTTATATTTTGGGTACGTACAGGACAGTTTCTTTTGTATTTATTTTCCATCAACAACCTGCAGTTTTTGGCTATTCCAAATTTAGCATATTCAGTCATGAAATCACTTTTCCTAGCATCTAATCATTATTATATTGCGGCTAAAACACATTACTAATTCTATTAATAAAAACGTGATTATATTATCACTTACAAGAGAGAGAAAATGTACAACATATTTGTTTTACTACAAACACATGTAGCAGCCCAAAAAGCAATATTTTGCTTGGAGGTGAACGCATTTCCATTCTATTCAACTTCAGCTTTATAACTGGTATCAGTTACCTCTAGTCTTTGGATGCATCAGGGCATGTCAGTGCAGCATCGTGTAGTGGTGGTTCACAGTTCACAATACAAAAATTGCTATTCCATCACCGTAACAGCAGTGATTACATTCTCGCTCCAGTATGTTCACCACTAATTATTATGAGGTAAGATTGTATTAAGTGCTAACTTGTGGAAAACACATTATGGATTGGCAGAAAATCAATTAGAAACACGTATATTCCTGCTTTTGTGCTGCGTATACTATGAGGAAATTTCATTGTTCAACTCTTTGGTTCTTTAAATGTGCTTGATAAATAAACCCAGTGTAAGCTTGGCAACCCATAAAAAACACTGTGATAAACAGGACTTGATAATTTGCTCTAGACCATATGTATGCCAATGGTACTTTAAGTGGATGATGTTGTACCTATAAAGTACAAGCAATTAATTTATATTAATCACAGACCCAAGTGTTATACAAATCCTCACATTCAATTTTTACTTGTAAATAGTTCTATGTGGTCATAATAAACAATTATATGATTTAATTATTAACAGTAATCAGCCAAATCCATGATATAATTGTAGGGCTTTGGGTTAAATGTTGTGGACATTCTATTTGCTAATGCAGAGCCATATTTCAATTGGAAGATTTCAAAATGATATTCCCTTTCCCAGAAATGCAAAATGCCAGGATTTATAAATAATTTTGGATATATGCTGTCACAATGGATGAATCATGTGCGTATCTAATTAGAAATGAATGAGTCTACTCTATTTGTGTTAATAAAAATCCAGAGAGAGAGGGCATGATTTAGAGTTCAGCGGACAGGTTACTCTATCACAAACTTGACGAATATCCTGTCCACCATATTACAAGTGCCATTGGATATAATGCACTTGTAGTATGGTGGACAGGATATCCCTCACGTTTGTAACCCATCCATCTAACTATAAACACGCCCTGAGTCCTTCTGAACACTGGGATTTATTTTCAATTCTCCACATTGCAATTGCAGACCACCCCTTTAAACCAATTAACCCCTTCGGCGCGGCACGGATTACCGCGCCATGCTGAAGGTTTGTTGCGCGGGCGGGGCCGTGACGGAGCAGTTCCGTCATACGCACAGCGCGACTGATGCGCATGACGGAACCGCTCCGTCATGCGCACCGAAAGGGTTAAATAGCTTTACATTCTTCAAAATGAAGTAAAGAGGCTCCATTAAGAAGCTGCAGAATGTACATTGTAAGTTTCCATTTCATTTGGAAGCTAAACTATTTACAATGGGCCAACCTCAATCTCCAAATAAAACATAGTGGCAATTAAAGTGAAATAATACTGACATTTTGAAGTATGTTTTGGAATTGAACACAAAGTAGCAGCTCAGTCATATAGAATGATCTGTCTTACTTTAAATGAGCTGTGTGTGACATCATACTTCTCTTTGAAGTGCATCACTTGGTGTAGCACCATGAGCAGGGTAAAAGAAAATACCCCAAAAAAACAAACTGAGGAGTCCCTAAGGAAGATAGACTTTGATAACTCATTCAGGCATATGGCCTTTGGATTCCCACTTCGAATGGTGCTTGGTGATAAAATAATCTTGCTTCCAGCATTATTTTCGAAGCTTGAAGGAACAGACTGAACATTGCAGTGATATCCCACATTTATGAACCCCATATATTTCTGCAGTGTTGTTTGTGAAAGGCTTATATTCCTTTGATAAATCTGAACAGAGGAAATGTTTTGCCCTTTTATGAACAAAAAACGTTCAATCAAACCATGATATTGTGTGTGTGACAAAAGCCATACAACATGAAGGACTATTTGTGGCAACCTAAGGTTTCACTGTTTTCCTGACTCAGCTTCTGCATGCAGCACTTCTTTCTAAAAGCCCAGGATGTTGAAAAGAAGGCCAGATGCCTTTTAATGAATACAAAGAAAGAATGTATGCTCAAATCTATCCTCCAGTTGTGTGCTTAAAGTAAAGTCCAAAAAGTCTCCAACACAAATATATGAATTGACTCAACTGAAGTTCCTTCTTTAAAGACTTTTGTATGCTGCATACAGAGTTGCAAACAATATTAGTTATTTTGTTCTCGGTTTGAAAGATATTAGAATACTTTTTTCAGTTTGAATGGGGCCTATAAAATATGCATGTACACCTCCAATAATACTGTAAAATAATTGTGATGTGGGAAAGGAAATCCATTATGTAAAATGTGGAATGCGTGCGTGTAGGATCTACATGATTCTCAAAGAATGACATTAATCACAATTTTACATGAATTCAACTTCCAATTCCCAACCATTCTGGTGATGAAGTTCATTGGCTAAGGCCATTACTAAGAATAATCACCTATAGGAAATGTTATGAAAACATCAGTCACATAAAAAGATGTGTGGCTATCTGCTTGGTAATTATTTAACATAAAGCACAGCCACAGATTGTGTTCTTGCTATAAGAATACTTTTCTATGAAAGGGCATTGAATAGCAGTTGATTGCTACTGATTCCACCCCTCAGAATTTATAGCGGGTAGGAATACCATTCTGCAAGTTCCAAAGGACAATACCATTTTCTTACAGCATGATAGCCTTCTTATAATGACAATGAAGGACTGGATTTGTTTTCACTACATTGGATCCTGTTCCATATTTGCCAACCAAAATGTCTAAACCTCTCGCAACTCTTCTGTTCTTATACAACTACTTCCTAATCCTATTGTAGAGTAAATACCAAAAGCCTTAAAGTAACAGAAAGCCCATTTAGCCCCAGAAATGCATGACGTGCATTCTGCCACTATATGCATCTGTGTGGCATAAGAGTTTTGCACAAAACCAGTGCTATTGTATGCCATTTAACTTTAATAAAATACATTACAGCTATCAGACAGGCCACCTAGGCAATTATTAAACCTGGGCCTCTACAACTTAACTCAACCCCACAAGAACAGAATCATTCACATTCAAAGATTAAATCACATTTAATATCAGAAACTTTTTTTAGTGTTTCGGCTTAAGAGAGAAACCATCACAAAGTGAATTCAGTTGAAGAAAATCTCATCTGGTTTCATTAAAAAGAACATGACTAAGACAGTTTAGATAGCTCACCCTTATTTATTTGTATTAGAAAAACACACTTTAGGTAAAAAACAGTACCTGGCGTGAAATTAAGCTGTACATCTAAATATATATCATCTACATTAAATTGATCATACAAGCCCTTACTGGCTCCTAGTGGAATATTCAATAACATTTACAATCTCCTAGTTCGCAAGTATACTGTGGGCCAAGAAGTACTTGGCTCTTCTTTTCTGTAGTGTACCCCAAATACAGACATATTACAGCAATCAAAATGTTAAAAGGAAAATAGAAACCCTCTAAAATGAGAGAAAAATATCTCGATGATAGATGCCCAGATGTTCAGATCTTTCTTAATTAAGATAACATCTTCCAACTGTTACTTTGAGAGTCGTAAAAAAGCTCAAACCGTCTCTTACATTTCAAGCATTTCAATACTCCTCTCTTCTGCAACAGCCTTTAGGAGAAAATACACCTAGTCTGACCTCTAATGGGCTTATTTCAAGTGTGGCAGACTATACTCCATTCTGCCTTAGCAGCGGAGTGATGTACTCCTCTTCCATGGTGGACTATAGCCCGCCATATTCAGAGATCTCTACCTACCTGGCAGGGATCTCTGTGCCTTCAGAGGAGCTGCCACCTCCTGACATCATTGAACCTTGCTATGCAGGCACCATGTTCAGTGCAGCCAGACAGCACAGTTGTTTGTTTTTCAAATTCAAAGTCCCAACATGTGATTTGGATATTGAAAAATAAAAAATGTGCATCCCTAACACACTGGGAGTTTTTTTTCTCAACATATGGGGGTCATTTGGGCTTTCCCTGGTGGGCCCAATAAGAAAATTAAGGTATATAGGACCCTTTTCCTGAATAAGACCTAAAGGCTGAGGTACTTTGACTGATGTACCAATGTCGGTCAGGCAATCTTCAAAGGTTTCCACCTGTGGAGCGAGTGGAGACTCACCAACAGAAATACAACATTACCCCCAACTCAAAATCAGAGCAGCTGAAGAGGGAGCTTTTTCAGACAGGGTACTCTGCCAGGTTTGTGTTGGAGCACCCTCTCACCCAAACTCTAAATAAGGCCCTGAGTTTGGTACACACCTCTTGGAGGTCTACACATTAGTATGTTGTTATGTATGTACAATAGTATCAAACCATATGAGTAGCAGTCTGGCATCTCTGTTATGGAAGTTAAATGACTTGGGTTCTGTGTACACGGATCTGCTCCCAAATATTGCCCTGTACAGAGGCACAGGTTGGCCTACAGTTAACCAAAAATAAGTAAATTAATAATTACAAAGCAAGATGAAAGTAGCATGAAACATGTTAAGTGTTTTTATGCCAAATGTACAGTATACCTATGTTCCTAATTTTCATGTTGTCATACATGACAAATGTGCAAGAGTAACTTACTCTTCACAATTTGACATTATAACAAATTAAACTGCACACAAACACTTTAAATTCACAGTCTATAATCAGAGAAATGTTATCCATGCAGCACATTTGCAGCAAGTCACATAAATGCTGTTCCTGCAGAACAAATACATAACAATATTTATAAGTCAATGCCATTTAATAATAAGAGCTGCCCAATCAAGTCCAACTTTTCTAGAGCACTGTCATTTTGTAAAATGAAGGGGAACATAGTTGGAGGGATGTTTACTGTGCTCACCACTTTTTGTGGGTGTATTTTTAACACAGAAGACACTTAACGACTGCATTTGGGGTAATGATAATAATAATAATAATAATATCACTTATAAAGCGCCTGGTTACACCAGCAGGTGTGTCCCTGCTCAGACTGACTTTTCAGAATAGGAGAAAGAAAAAAGGACCTATAGCTGGAAGAGCCAGGTTTTCAGGTTTTTTTCCAGAAGATAGTCTCCGATGGTACAGCACAGAGGGAGAGAGGAAGTGTGTTCCAATTTTTGGCCGCCAGGTGACTGAACGAGCGTGCACTCATTCTTACTTTTCGTACTTGAGGAAATTTGACCAGATAGGTCCCAGTCGATATGAGATGGCGAATAGGGTTGTAAGGGGCGAGTAAGTCATGAAGATAACCTGGACCTTTTTCACTGCAGGCTACGATGACTAATGCATAAGGCTTTGAAAATAATTATTTTCTTAACCGACAGCCAGTGCATGTCATCAAGAGCCTTCCCAGTGGACGCACTCCTAGGGAGCTTCAGAACTAAGCAAGCCACTGCATTCTGAATACATATATAGATATAGGATGTTTCCATAGTCCAATTATGATGTTACCAAAGCGTGGACCAGGGTTTTCCTAGATGGAGTGGGGAGAACATGCAGAGTTTTCCTCAACATTCTAAGGGTTCCAAAGCACTTCGCCGCCACCTTTCTGGTATGTGCCTCAAAAAAAAGAGTGGTGTCCAACCAGACTCCTAGGTTTTTAACCTGTTGTCTTGGTGTAGGGCCCAGAGACTGTGGCCACCATGCCGATAACCAAATGGAGGGGGATTTCCCCACCTCTAAGATCTCTGTTTTACTACCATTTAATTTGAGGCAGTTATTTGTCATCCAGGATGCCAAGTCATGCAGGCAGCAAGAAAACTTGGTGGCTGCTACGTCAAAGTCATGTGACAGAGAAACCACAAGTTGCATGTCATCCACATATAGCACAATGGTGACACCTAGCCTTTCCACAATGTCAGCCAAGTGTGCAATGTACAGATTACAAAGAGTTGGGATCACAATGGAGCCTTGAGAAACCCCTTTAGACAGAGCTATGCTTTCGGAAATATATGGGCGTTGTGTAACCTGGAAGCTCCAGTCCTGCAAGAAGGAAGCCATCCAATTTAGTGCTTTTTGCCTAGCCCTCCTACCTGAGACGTTGTAAAAGCAGTTTGTGGGATACCATATCAAAAGCAGCGCTAAGGTCCAATAGGACTAAAGCAACAGTCTGACCTTCATCCACACGTCTGCGTATTGTCTCCGTAGCAAGGAGCAGTGCAGACTCCGTAGAGTATGTGGCTCTGAAGCCCGACTGTGTGGGATGTAGTAGATTTTGCAGATCAATATGTGCAACTAGTTGTGTATTCACCACCTTTCCTGCTATTTTAGAAAAATAGGGCAGAAGCGAAATAGAGGGTAAGTTCTCCAGCTGAGTCGAGTCAGCTCCTGGATTTTTCATAAGAGGGAGGACAATTGCCTGCTTCCATATATTTGAAACCTTGCCACCAGAAAAGGAGAGATCAAGAAGCTGCCGTATGTAAGGCATTATTATCTACAGGCCTTCTCTCATAATCTTAGGTGTAGCTTGTTATCTGGGAGAGCCGGATTTAATGCTTAAAGCTACCCCTTTTAGTTCTTCAAGTGAGGGTGGATAGAATTTAGTGAGGGAGTTTGCCCTATCTGCAGAGGTCCTTTCAGTTTGGCAGAGCATCCCATTACGAGTCTCAACTGGAAAGGTATCATATACTTTGGCTACCTTCTCGGCAAAGAAATCAGCAATCTGGTTACATAACTCAGATGAGCTGTTAGCAGGAGCCACAGTTCTCTCAAGTGAGGACAAATCTTTAAGGATGGTAAATAACTTTTTAGAAGAGTTCTCTGCCTGTTCTATTCTCTCACTATAGTAGGCAGCCTGCGTTTTTTTGATGAGAGAGTGGTAGTGCTTTAAATGCAGCTTGTAGGCAGTCTTATTCTGGTTTGAGAAATCTATCCTCCATTTGCCTTCTAGCCATAGCTTCTCAGGTAGAAATTTACTCACAAAGGCATGATGCGATGATCTTCAATGGCTCTGCGACGATGTTCGCAGCGATGAAATGCGGCCCACTAATGAGCGGTGCGACGATCTCACTCAGCGGCGGCAGGCTCTGCGACAATACTCGCAGCGACAGGAATCTTCCCGCTCCGGGGGCGATGCGCTCCGAAGAAGAACACGGTGTTGATGTTGCAGCGGTGACAGGCGCTGCGACGATCTCCGCGGCGACGGAAATTTTCTCGCTAAGCCGGCGGTGCGTGAAAAAGTTGAAGATCTTTTACTTCTTTTCTCTTGGTCAGCTTCCCAACAGCAGGCACAACTTCCAGAGTCTCCACAATTGGATCAAGCACTCTACGAAGGGCAGAACTCACACAGCAGAGTTCAGGGGGAAGCTGGGGGTGAAGTCCTTTTGTTCCTGGGACTTCTTAACAGGAGGCCAGCTCTACTCAGGCCCTTGGAGATTCCTTCAAGCCAGGGGACACAGCACACAGCAAAGTCCTTCCCCTCTCCTTGGCAGCAAAGCAACTGCAGGTCAGCCTTACAGCAGCTCAGCCCTTCTTCTTCAGTCTTCCAGCTTTCTCCTTGGCAGAGGTTCCTTCTTGATTCCAGGATGATCTAAACTCTTGGGAACAGGGTCCCAATATTTATACCCCCAAATCCTTTGTGCTCTGAGGGCAGAGGGGCCTTTGCCCAGTCCAAACCAGTTCTGGAGCACTCTGTTTACATGACTCCTTCTTTCCTTTCACAGTGCAGGGCAGAAATATCAGACGCCCCACAGGAGGTGGAGCCAGCATTGTGGAGGGAAAGCACAGCCCTGGAGCACTTTGTTAACAATTCCTTCTCTCCTTTCACAGTGCAGGGCAGAGACATCAGACGCACCACAGGGGGTGGAGCCAGCACTGTGGGGGGCAGGCACTGTCCTATTCAGGTCCCAGGTGCAACTCCTCCCTCCCATCTAGATGTAGATCTCTCTATTCAGCCCTGTTCTGGCTCACCCTGTCACTCAAACGTCAGACAAGGAATACACAACCTAGCAAAGGCAGGTTTGGATGGTTAGACAAGAAAATACCTACTTTCTAAAAGTGGTATTTTCAAACACAGAATGTTAAAACCAACTTCACTAAAAGATGTATTTTATCATTCTGAGTTCAGGCATACTAAACCCTAATTTCTACCATGTTCCCGGAGTCAGTTTAGGATTATAAGATGTAATAATCAAACTGCCCATTCTGGCCTATGGAGAACAGGTAGCCTTGCAATAGTGAAAAATGAAAATGGCTGTAATTCACTACCAGAGCATGTCACCCACACTAGTACATGCTCTACCTTTCACATACACTGCACCCTGCCCAGGGGGGGTACCTAGGGCCTTCCATAGGGGGGTCCAATGTGTATAGAAAGGGAAGGGTTAGGCCTGGCCAGTGTCGACACTGGTCAGGGCAGCATGGCAGTTAGCAACTGCACCCAGGCACCGCAGTGGCAGGCCTGAGACACCAGGTGAGGGCTACTCATGTGGGTGGCACAATCAGTGCTGCAGGCCCACTAGTAGCATTTGAATCACCAGCCCTGGCACACTTGGTGCACTTTACTAGGGAGTTCCTGGTAACACAAATATGCCAATCATGGATAACCAATTACAATAACAATTTACCTAGGGAGCACTTGCACTTTGACACTGATCAGCAGTGGCAAAGTGCCCAAAGCATCTAAACCAGCAAAAACGAAATCCAGCACAGCGTCAAAAATACAGGCGGCAGAGGCAAAAAGTCTGGGGAAACCACGCCAAAGATGCTAGGTCTAACACCCATGAAATGCCTTCCTGGGGCAGAGAAATGCCAGATAATGACACATGTACCAAGCACTGCAGGGTCATGCAAGGTGGCCTTGTGTAGCTTGGTAAATCTCATCTAGGTTTTTTTTTCACACTTATATTACCTTGCATCTTGCAAGGGTGATGCAAAACATTTGATAAATATCACCCTAGATGTCTGGCGCTGTCCTACTAAATGTTTCATTCATTCTTTCTTCGTGATCATCTTTTTTCTTCTTTAAAACTACTGGGAGAGTGGAAACTGATTGGTTAAACTAAATACATACAGCGTGGGTTACATCAGCCAGTAGTGTTAGAGCCAGATGATCTGGTTTGCAAATAGGCCGTCCCGGATGGAAAATATCTCCAGACGGTTTTGCTATTTGAACTTGAGCTTACCTGAATATTTTTGTAGGAATTACCCTGACAGAAGAGATTTAAATGGACTACCTCTTGTGCCAAAGAACCATGAAAGAGGAGTAGCATCAGTGCTTTACCCTTGTTCAAACAAATAATCTTTCAGCAGAGAAATACATTAGAGAACTCCTCAGTTCTGTAAGAGAGGGTTTGTCAACTCTAGAACCAGGGAGGGTGCATAAGATCAGACAAAGAAATGAGAGTACTTGCGAAAAGTCAGAACCGGGCTAATAGTCTCTCCCTAAATATTTGGACTTTACATCTTCTAGGCCAGTCAAAATAGAATAAATTAGTCAATCGGGATTATTGTGGAATCAATTATGAGAGTACAATCTGTTCCCTGGGAAGTTAGCTTCGTCTCCAGCATGGTGATTCGCTGGAAAGTTCGTGTATGCCCACAAACCTGTCAGTTTGTGGCCATTTACAATTTTTTCTCAGTCCATAGCGAACCTTAAAATGTGTAGAGATTTACTCCTTCAAAGCCATAACTAAATCTGAAACAACTTCAAAATGGGTGCATTGTTGCATATTTTCCCCATGTAGAGGAGCCACATTCACACGTGTTCAAACATTTTCATGTGAATAAATGCTACGTTTAAATTTGTTCATGGAAAAATAAAATTCTCAAAAGATGTATTGGATTATTCCTGTGAAAACTGTGACAGTTGCAGTCTAGTGGAGTGCTCCTGGAAATCTCTTAGAATTTTTTTTTAAAGTCAGAAATTAACTCCAAGCATAAGGTGAGGCCTGTGGTAGTAATTTTCTGATTTTGTTTAGAATTGATACTTGGAATATATTTCAAGTATGAAAAATTAATAATCCCCTGCAATATACGAAATTGAAAACAAAGTAATCCATATGGAATGGTGTATTTAGTTAGCTCAACCAATAAACATGGAGATAGGCTGGATATTGATTTCCAGGCGTACAGACAGACAGAAACAGCCTGCATATTGATCTGCACAGCTTGATTTATTGATCTATCTTCAGCATCAGCTCTTACACAACTGTATTTGTACAGTGCTGTGTTAATCATTCTTAATGGTCACCTACTGGTGTGGCTGCTTGCAAGTGAAAACGTGTACATTTCACAGCTCTCTCATTTAAAATAAGAATAGAATGGAATAGAATACATTTTATTGTTTAGTTAATTAAAACCGGAACAATATAACATTTGTTAACAGTGCATTATATCAATAAAATCAATTTAAAAAGTATTGTAAAACCAGTTACTTTTTTCATAAAATTTTTGGGCCGTTTCCTTGTACAGATAGCCAATGTAACAATAAAATTAGGCCAATACCTGAGATTAATTATGAAAGTGCCATCGTGTTGTTAACTTGTTCTTAAAACATGCGCGTTTACAATTTAGTTATAGATGGTGTAAATTGTGTGCAAAAATTAAAGTTTTAAGAAAGCCATGTATAGCGTTTGTGTACAACAACAGAGGGATGAGCAGGCAAGTTCTTAGTTCATTCAAAAGGGGCTCTCTTATGACTAGGTTTGTAGCGAATCGTCCACGTCCCACAACACTGTCTAAACTGGTTCCTTGTAGGTGCTTGCTGTGGCATAGTCCCGTAGTGAATAGATGTTGAGACCATGGAGTCCGACTAAGACGGATCCAAGTCCCCTTCAGGTTGTCCAAGAACATTGGTGATTCTTTGATCAAATACCAAGTTTTTTAGCCGTTTTAAAATAAGCTTTTGTATTACTACATGTGTTAAAACATCAATGAAAAAGAACAGTTTGGTTTATGGATAAACAAAATGGTCACAACCAGTTTCTTTTCCCTCTGGTTAAATCTCCTTTAGTGTCTAGCCCTCTGATACCAAATTAGTCACAAATACTTGACCTATGAATTAAAATAATTACAAAACAGACATTGATCGAATAGCTAGGCTAAAGTGTATTTGCCTTCCCACCTATACATGAGCATGGAGGCATGAATGTCAGTTAAGGATGTCCATTCTGCCTTACCCTTTGAGAACCATAGCACCGCCTTTGCTGCCCATGCTCTCAGGGATCAGGATGGACATGGCAGAAGTAGACATAATTACTTTCCACAGCTCTCTCTCCTTCTCTAACCACAATGTTATGAGGTGGTTGAAGAGCTAAGTGGGTCTAGTAAGTGATGTTATGGGGGTTTGAAGGGTGGGCAATGTCAACTCAACATCCATGCATACTAAATCATATATACACTAAATAATATATGAATCTCAAACCAGTTTCTGCCGATAGTCATTTCAAGAGAGGAAAACATGTCAGTCTGCGGTGTTCATTAGAGTCTGGCAGGTGTCTCATGGGGACACTAGGTCAGTGGAGCCCACAGTCTCAACTCTGCTCGTCGCATACCAAATTCCATATTAGTGATCTCCACCTGCCTGGTGGGGATTGCTTTCTCTTCGGTGGAGATCAACCTCCACTGAAGACATAGAACACTGCTAGGCCAGTGTCATATTTGATATGCCCCCTCAACAAAGTGAAAGGAGTTTTTCCCTGCCATTTAGACCATTGTGAGTTTTTTCTACCTGCGACCACACAGCCTCACATGATGGTCCCTGGAAGGAAAATGAGTGACAGTCTCTTGTGCTAAGTAGAGGGGGGAGTTTGGACACTGTGACCTGGCAACCCAGTGGCAAACCAGCTTTCGGATTAAGATTTTATGCCCGCTGATTCAGCTGAGGCTATGGATGTATAAATTTATCATTTACCCAAATTCTAAATCGAGCAGGGAATCGTGAGCTCGGCTAGATTGGAGACCTGGCATTCTTGGGTAGTGCTCCTGCTCTGACAAACTCAAAATGAGGTAATAATGGAAACAGGGCTAAACAAATTTTGATGAACATGACCTTCACTCTCCACTGAACAGCTCTCCTACAAATTTAGGGTTGAGACAAGCCAACCTCAGAATAAAGCTATGGGCAATGACAAATTAGCAAGTTCAATTCGACTACAGGCAACAATTCAAAGCATAACACGTCCAAAGATACGAGTATATACTTTGAAACTCAAATGGTATTGAAAATATTATTGAGACACCATCTAATGAGGGGAGGATGCATTACAAGGTCATAAATTGTCTTTTAAATACTATTAAATAAGATGAAGGTTCACTATGCGGTCATAAATTGACTTTTAGCCACCAATTGCTGATTAATCTATTACAAACTTTCTAATTTCCATTTACTGCCACTACGGCATCTCTACATATCAAGTATCCTACAATGTACATCCCAGACCCACCAGCCCTCTCATCCTTAAATGTTCTTGCATGTAGCTTGATGCTGTCCACTTAGCAATAAAGCATACATAGCCAGGAAACCTTTCACCAATCAAAGTTATAATATTATGCTTTCAAAAGCCAGATAGATGCTCAGCTTACTGAGCCCTCAACATGAAATGTAGGAAAGTAAAGTCTGGTGGCAGGAACTTTAAGACGAGTGCAGCTCAACTATGGAATAAGCTGCCAGCCCCCGTCAGAGCCAGCATGAATGTTACTTATTTTAAGAAGGATCTAAAAACTTGACTTGTCCCTAAAGAGTAGCTAGTTCCATATTTAGGATGGGGTCTGGAAAGATGGTTTATGAATAAGGAAGGGTCGGTCTTGCAGTTGCTGATCTGGCAAGGTGGAAACTGCACCAGGATACCTCTAAGGTGAACATTGCGCTTTATACATTTCTATTACTTACTTACTTACTTACTTAGCAAGCATTAGCAGTCACTACAGAAAAGTAGTAAGGAGCATAGAGTGCGTTCCCTCAGTTGTAGTTGGACTTGGATATTTAGGTCCAGTCATCTATTACTGGCATGTACGCCAAGGTATGCCAAGTCAAGGTTGAATTGATTTCTTTCCACACAATTAAGATATTATGGTAACATAAGGCAGGAGGCAAATTCTGGCTTGGGTGTAGTCTAGGAACATCCCTCTTTCTTAGGCAGAGAGTGAAAGAAATATAGCTGTGGACACTCTGAAGGCCAGTAGAGACTGTCAAATGATTTAAAGACTGCATAAGGCAGAATTCTACTGATCTCTTAATGCTTGCTATACGGTTTCATGATACAGACTAATAATATTTTGTTCCCTCAAAAACAAGGACTTTTCCCTGTCTCACATCATTCCACTTCCAGGCTCACTGGAAATTTGTTACAAATCCCCACATGCTGTCCAGGGTAAACCATACACTAATGCACTAAAAATGGTCTATAAACAGTATGGGGCATATTATCAAGCACGGCGTTAAAATTATTGCCGCTTTAGTGGCAGAAAACTGCAGCTAAAGCGGCGATAATGGGCTTGATAATATGCAGCATAGAATTCCAATAGAAGCCCATGTTCAGACCAGAACATGGACGTCTATTGGAATTCTCAAGGGCGTATTATCAAGCAGTTTTCTGCCGCTAAACTGGCGATAATTTTTAACGCCGTCCTTGATAATATGCCTCTTGATTATTTTAGTGTCATTATAATACCTTTTGGCATGTATTGTACTATCATTAAAAATGTATATGTCTCCTCACTCAAGCTGTGAGCAACATGTTTGTATATTCAAGCTTGCCTTACTATAAATGCACAAAGCCTAATAACTTTAAAGTTGAAAAATTATGTTGTTGATACAACACACAACTTTCAAACAAACTGACTCTTGGCTGCTGGCTTAATAAATGATAGGTCTGTAAAATACCAATACAAAATGACCTTGCTGCCCTTATTTATGGTAAAAGTCTGTACAGAGGAATATATGTTATGTATGTTTGACCAAGAGAGACTTTGGTTGATGCTGGAGTAGAGGATGTAGGTGGAGCCCAATTGAGCATGACAAGCAAAGAGTGTCTGATATACCATTATGTCTCCCAGTGACTTTTTCCGGGTGCATTGATTGGACTGATAGAAGCATAATTAAATGTAGTTCCTTACTTCTGCCCTTCATATAGTTTGACAACTTTACCAATTTCCTCTGGCTGTCCCTGATCGTAGTTTTTCTCCTGCGAGTGTTATTTGGTCCTGAAACCACAAGTGACTTTTTCACACACCTGCTGTGAAATTGTGCAGCGTCAGTAGTTTGCAAAACTTTTGGCGTGAATGCACAAATTTTCCTTCTGGGGTAAGCAATGTCAAATTACACTTACGCACTAATGCTAAAAATGGGGAATAAGCAATATTAATGCATAACAAAGTCCGACGTTTTTTAAGCAAAAGCCCCATTTACATAGAACTTCACAACCTTCATGCATTTTCAAAGGGTTTGTGAGAATTATGTGGAGGTCGCAAGACTTTTTCTTTTTCAGTTTCACAAACAGTAGCGGCTCGCATAGGTAAGAGCAGTGGGGCAGTGGGGCAGGGACGATGTGGGGCGGGGAGTGGTTGAATTCGATAGAGAACGGCATAAGTAATATTAAATAAATAAATAAAACCACTTACTTTACCCTCGCCGCATCACTGCGTCAGCGATGCCGTGAGCGCAAAGTAAGTGGTTTTATTTATTTATTTAATATTACTTATTCCCTTCGTCTGTCGAATTCCAACACCCCCCACGTGCCTCACTGCTCCTACCTGTGCGAGCCGCCACTCTTCACGTACCCCTGTGCCTGTGATTTAGTTTGCCAAGATAAAAATTCATAGGCTTGGCAGCGCTCCAGATGCTGACATCAGCGTTAAACAAATCCAAAGTACTCTTGGAGTACACAGGGTGCTTGGCTGACATAGAGGCAGCACCAACACAACTGTGCTATTAATAGACAGGGAGATTGACATTTTCAATAAAGATGGCCAATAATAAAAAAAAACACCACTGCAAGCAGCCGATCTATTTGCAGCAGGATGTAATTGCCCGACTGAAAAGTGGCCTTCGAGTTTATGCTTCCTTAAACCTCGCAATGATGCTTAATCTCGTTTTTATTAAACCATGCGGAAGAGAATCACATTATCGGGCAGCTGACGGAGATTACATCCACTGTGGAGGGAGCTTAATTCATTGATTGCACTTCCCTATTGCTGAAGCCCGGCGACTCTTTTTCAAGGGCAATGAACTGCATTATCACAGCAGATATCAGGCGTGATAACACCACGAGGCCATTAATAATGTTTTCCCCAATGCACAGATCATTCCATACAATAAGCCTACGAGAGCATATCTCTGCTTTTACATTCTGCCTCCATGGGGCCTCCTCCCAATGTGTATGTCAGAGGGAGAACTATGAGTGACCAGGAGGGAGGGATAATGAGTTATAATTCGATTAATTGCATGCAAATGTTTCTTACAAGGAAATCATGAAAATCCGTTTTCAGCCTGGCTATCATGAACCTTCTCTGAGCCTCCCTGTTACACATAATAGCTTTACAAGCAGATATATTTTAAATACAGCTCAGTTCGAGATTGGTACAGCAGGTGCAGTGCATTTGGGATATAAAATGAAACTCGCTGCAGACGAGAAGCAGCTGGACGCGTTGAAGGCCATACTTACATCCTGGTATTGGTGGTTTTATTGATGATGACTGATTTGCCAGTCTGGTCCACATTGTGATCCATTCCAAAGTAGGCAGCCACCCGATGCACCAGCATTCTCTGATACGAGGACATCTGAGGAAATTTCTTAAAATGATTGCTAGAATTTTGAGAAGAAAAAGATTCCTGATATAACAAAGGATTCGATCTAAGGAATGCTCACTGGTTTGCAAAAACACATCAATATACACACTTGCATTTAACATAAGTACATTTTAAATTGCCAACAAATCTAAAGCATTCAAATCACTTTTTATCACAGATCATCAGTGTGCTTGGACAATCATCTTTATAAAGCGTTTTACAGTGACATGAAAGACCTAAGTGGTGGGATTAAATAGACCTGCATGGTGAAAAAGAGTAGCTACTACAGTTTTAATTGTTGTAAATACTCTTGCTCACTGTTTGTTCTTCTTGTACAATAGGGTACATGTTACATAAAGCATTTTGCACCTGGGCAAAAAATGCACAATAATTAATTTGGACAATGTTTGCTGTAGTTATGTATTAAGGAATGGAACATTTACACATTTTTGCTTTCAAAATGTTAAATCAGCTATCAAGAAACAGGGGAGTCAAGAGTGCCCGAAGCAGAACCTTTAATGCGTGTGTAGGACTGATTTTGTTATTGTTAAAAGGCGCATGTATAGTGCAGAGGCGGCCATTATCATGACGTCATAGCACATTTATGTGTAGGTAGTCGTATGAAATCACTAAGGAATGTGGTATACACTCACTGGCATGTACCATCAACTGTAGGCAGCATGGAAGAACCTACAGCCCTGCACTTGCTAGAGCTGTGTGGTTTCTGCTGGTATTTAGGGGTTGTTCTCTGCAAGCAGAGAAGAATAGAAGTGCAGCCATGCCAGACATGGACGTTTTTATGTAGTTACATTAGATTCCCAGTTAGCAAGCATTGTTCTGTGGAATCCTGGGTACCTTTGTGCTTTTCCATTACAGTAGGAGGGTGGAGGTTTGTTGCTGTATGTGAATTGAAGAAACAGGGAAAACTCGTCACGCCTGATAAATGTGTGTATTATTTTCTAATTAGAAGTACTTTCTGACATCAGAATTCTCTCTCATACGAAACAGATGCTTCTTAAAACACTGTACTCTTGTTAAATAAAAATCTCTTCAGTGTTGTGAATGGATACTTATGATGTTTAAACAATTGTATACAACATGATTCTTAAAAACCTTTACTGATTTATGAAAAATAAATAATTCATTATAGGTGATTAGCCCCTTTAAATTTACCCACACCATATGCTGGAAAAGTGTCTGCATATCACCCGCATTCCTATAGATATTGTGATGGAACATGGTGGACAAGTGCACAAACAGTCTATTTTTGTGGTGGAGACATTCCTGTTATTTCGTAAACAAATGCAGAGTGACCATGTGCTAGACCAACATGTTCCCACACTATCCCACATGGAATGTGGGTGCCAGTGCTTCCCCGTCTGCAAACAGCTCCTTTCGGCAGGTAAATAATGAGGCAGGGTTATAAAAAAGGGACAAGGGTAGGAGACCGAAGATCAATCGCATAGAGGAAGAACAGGAGAAGCAACTAAAAACAATAAAGGACCATGCATTTATAAACAGGGGAATGCGGAGGGAGGAGTCAATGTAAAACAAAAAAAGGTGAATGAGAGGTTGAGGAAGTGGGTAACACTGAAAAACCACAGAGGGGAAGTCAGTGGGCTGAAGGAATACGCCGCACATACATTAACAATTGTAGAATTAATAGGAAGGTTTACAATATGAAGCCTTGGTGGGAGAAAAGATGAAAATGGCTTAGTTGGGCAAGGAAAAGGGAACGATGACAGGTGAACATCACAGATAATAAAGGCCTCGGTTACAAAGCTTTCTGCAAGAAATTGTGTTTCACTTCAGGTGGGTCCCTTTCCTATATTTTCAGGATTAGGACATGCTTAATCACTTAAAAATGCTCCTTGAATAAAGAATGTTTTACTAATGGAATTCATGAGTAAGCCACTCAATTAGGAGTCAAGCACTGCTGACAGAAAATGTTGTATGAATCAGACAAGTACATTCAGTACTCATGATGACCCACAAACAGACTTTATATCGCAGTTGAAGCATATCATAAATGATTGGGTGTTGCTAAAATATTAACCTGTCTTGGGTCTGACTGAAGCTAAATTACAGAAAAATGGATGGGCAGGATTATGCAAACGAAATTTTGCTGAAAATAGAGAACTAAATTCTTTAAATATTTACAATCTGAACTCAACAGAGATAGAGCAATTTGACTATGTAACTCAGAAAGCTATTTGCCCACGTACGTCAATCTTAGGTTCACAAATACCATTATATATGGGGCTAAAAATCCCACTCCTGATTCACAGAAAAATTAATGGTGAGGTTTTGGCACCGTAAATGGGGGTTTGTCACCTTACATTCTGCCAGTATAACTGCATTTTCCACCCTCAGAACATTCAGGGATTTACTTCTGTTAAGGGTGGGAACAGTGCTGCTTTCAGAGTGAAAATGGGGATGAAACACAAACAATATTAATGGAGAAGACACGTAACAGGTGTCTCCGGGGGATAAACAAAAATAAAATGTACAGGGTACACATACATATTGGTGGTTCACATACACGTGCAGAAATACGCACTAGTACATTGCCACATGCATACATGACTATGCATGTGTGTATTCTTACAGAGCTGTGACAGTCACATGACTTCAAGTACTATTCTTGGAGGTGTTTTTGTGAAATCAGTGAAAGTCACAAACTTGCAGAAAATATAGATATAAGCCTACATGAAAAATGTCTGATATTGAACGCAGGAGTTTTTTTTACATCAGCCTATATTGTATTTGTTCAAAAAATACATCCAAATCTCCAGTTGTAAGATTAAATAATCCATTAGACCACATCACTTTTAGGTAAAGGCTGAAATATTACGTCCCACACAATATCTGATGTCATCCTTATTTTCCAATCAGAAAACCCTCACCCCATCTTATCTCTCTAGTCACTAACTTTAATCTAACCAACTGCACCCTGAAAATTGCCTTGTTTCCAGTCAGACACCTAAAGGACACATACATATTTGTGTCTGTTTTCATTGTAACAACATACAGTTGTTACCAAAGACCTATTATAGATTTAACAAGAACATACAGTGGCATACAGCCTGCCTACTGCTTACCATTGGTTGGATTTATTGCCAATGTTATTTGCTTGCTTTATATTCAGCTGCTTTCCTTGTACCATCTTGTATTTTTACCTCCCCTGGAGCATAGTCTATTAACCATCTTTTTGCTTGGCTATCTTTTAGGGAACTCCTTTTTTCTTTTTGGTTAAGCGCTCCATGAAAGTGTGAGGTTTTTCCAGTTATTAAATTGACATGGTTTTTTCCACCATACCATGGACCCACACAATCTGTGTTGATCTTTCCCTTGCATGCTTCCTCCCTTCAAAATTTCATTTACCGTGCTACTTTCTCACTCATGTGCTTATCCCCTGCACTCCTTGTTGCTGTTCCTGCCATGTGCTTCCCCCACTCAAAATACCCCCACCATTGTGCTATGTGTTGCTCTTGCTCTCTTGTGCTTCTTCCTGCAGCACCCTGTCCCCATGCTCTATTTTGCTTTTTCAAATTGTGTATTGCTGTCGGCCTGATTTCCTTTTCCTGATGAAACCCCACACACTCCAAACAGCATTTGTGAAGCCAAGAGGTCCAAATGTTGAGAACTATTGGCTTATCCAATGCTTATTTCATTAATTTTCAATAGGATTTAGTTCCTGTTTGATTAATTTCTGACAGCCCATGAACAATTTTCTTCATTCTTTTTTATTTTTCTTATCAGGTTTTTCTTTTCCTATTTAAATGAGGAGTGAACCTTTAAGTTTTGTATTACTTTCTGTGCATTGTTATTTGGTTGGTATATTACTGATTGTGCATCCCATATTTTCCCAGTTCAGGTGAAGCTACCAAAGATGAGCGAGTACACTTTCATTCAAACATGATTTGTTTTTTGGAAGTCTGTGTTTGGATGGTGTACAGGCTCAGCCAAAATCCACACCAGGTTTGGGACTGCTCTCCAAAGCCAGCGAGTGAATTTTCCTACAGTCAAGGAGATACAAAACATTTATAATTACAACAAATATCCTTGGCAAATTCCTGCTTTGATGACCTTAGCGCCAAGTGATTCACTGACTATAAACAATACTTCTGTTGTTTAAGGAGGCCAATTGAAAATGTAGTATATGTCACTATGTTTGTTTAGAATCAAGCTATTTAACCTATGTGTTTTGAGACACTTAAACATGTCATGACATCAAATAAGTATGGCCACCACAATGATACTTAATTGAGCTTTGTCAAAGTTCATACAAAGACTCTTCCTCCTTACGTTAATGCTATACAGCACCTTCCACCAAAGCTGAAGATTTGAGAAAACCTAAATTGTTTTACATTGGCATGTATCATACCTATTGTCACTGATAAAATCCACAATTTCCTGCTCCATTTTCAAAAGGATCATCCTGTCCCTGCAAGATAAACAAACGTTTAAAAAGTGTAAATTTATCAAACAGGTATGTTTGTATTTCTCTTTTTGTGAAGAATAAGATCAAGAAATGCAGTCTCATAAATGAAATTAGTTCTAATTTCATCCAATATCAGAAAGTCCACATTCTGCTGACACTCTGTTACTCTGATATAGTTTGGATATATTATTAGGTGCATTCATGAACTGGGTGTAAGGGTTGAGCACACAACGCAAACCATTACATAACAACATGAGAATAAAGGTTGGTAGGTGATACTGTTAAGCATATGAGAACATGAGCCAATAGAAAGCCAAGAAAGGTAAATCCATTAACTGCACTCAATGCTTGTGTGCTAAAGGAAATGGGGTGCTATGGAACTAATAAATACATGCAGGATCTTAAGATCATTCAAGGTGAACACTATACAAATTCCTTCAACGACAATTTCAATTGCATTAATACCAACATGAACAAAATATCTAAGGTATGGGGAATTTACAAAGGCAAGTTATTTTACTGGAGCTTCACTTTCTTACAGAACATAATGCACATTTCACAATGAACTAGGTTTTAGTTTTCGTGGGTCATATTGCTTCTCTGGTAAATGTAGTATTCCCATTTCATCAAAAGTAAACAATTACCACTTACACAATTTTTAGGTCAGAGTTTTACAGTTTCTTTTATTTAGTAACAGTTTTCTATGGAAGCTTCAGCTTTAGAAGGACTTGCCAGAGTAAAACATAGACCAATGCAAACAGCACATCAGTGGCATAGCATGTTTGACAGATGCTACTGCAGCAAAATTCAGATATGACAGGAGCAGCCCATTTTAACATTAGGGAATCTGCTCGAAGGACAGTCTGGCATACAACAAGAGACACTTGTGCAAATATAGTGGTCTAGTCACAATGGCGTTTTGGAGTACTTGAAGCAGTACTCCTGTAGCATTCCTTTGAGTACTTTTAGTTGTTTGTCCCCAGAATACATAATATGGGAATACAATGGGAACATTTAGTGAACATTTATATACAATTAGCTCAAATAGAAAGGACTGCGACCTGTATGCACTTTTAATATTAGGAAATTGGATGATTCAGTATCGATTCACGAAGCCATATAAGAGTGTGTAAAAGAGTACCTTTATAGGACTACTTCCTGTACCCATGAATGCTTCTGTGAATCAGCCCCATTGGTTGTAGTCCCAGAATTCCAGCTACTATATTAGCTCCTCTATTAAATCCTGCCTCTATGTTAATTTACTTATTGCTGTGTAACAGCATTGCTCTCAATCAATAGAAAAAAGACAGATGATCACGAAAGATGTTTCATTTCTATTTTCCTACTATTACAAGAGGAATTTCCTGATGGTCGAAGGAGGGATGAACACAGTAAAGCATTATGAATTACACAAATAAAAGTAATGTTATACATCTCAACAGATCTGAATGCATAGTTAGAGGTGAAACTGAATGTCTGATGTTGGATGGCCCTGAGGTTTTTCCCCACATTTCAATAAGTGTAGTTGTCAGTTGAGCAATTAGTATTTGAGGAGTACTACCAAAGATCACACTAAGAATGCCATATGTAAGCCTCAGTCAATCACCACTGAGTCAAACCCTGTTGTCATCAATAGTGTTTACTGTGTTCCCACCCTCCTGGATGCTTATGATCCTTAGCTTACACTTCGGTATATGTTTTTTAAAATAGAGAGGTGTGTGCATATGCTTTAAACATAAACATTGTAATTTCAAAAAATAAAGACTGCTTCTTCTCTCATGGTCTTCTTATGCTTTGCTACCTTTGTGTCATGTACTACTGCTGATAGCAAGCTTTGTTATCCAGTTATTGTATCACTCTTCATTTCACCTAACTCTCCAGAATTCATCCATTTCTGTGAAAATATTCTAGATTCTACATTAGCAAAAAAAGGGTTTAAATTCAGGTAAGTAATGCTTGCAAAATGAAGCAAGAGACCAGAGTGCAGTATGTAATGTCATGCCATTGTGATACACTGGGATTGAAATGTCTGGGTTGAATTTCTGGGCTATGCACTGGTCTCCACTCTACTGATGTGCCATATAAATTATGACAATCCTAAATCAATCGCATATCCTACAGAAATAGCATTATTATTTTGCCACCTTTCATCTTCGAATAAATGTACGGCTCAAATTGGGGCATTCAAAGTATTTCACCAGAAGCAGAAATTTCAGTCAGATTTCCTAAGCATAGTTACTGACATTTGCCATCATCAGCACTCATCTATTTAAAATAGCCAACAATACAAATTGTTCCTTTATGGGAGGTCTATGTTAAAAGAGATAAAGCATTCTATGTTCCTCTAGAGTGAAGCAAATAGTTTCCATCAGTTCAATGGAGATTGCTATTTGGTTAAACAGAAACAGACATGCCAAAGGAGAGGCTGTCCTATAAGTTACATAAAACAAATTAGGAAGAATTTAAATAACCACTTACCTGGGGTTATTCTTTAAAGTGTTTATCAGAAATTCATGCAAGTCTATTCCAGTGGAGTCTGTATATTCCTGGCTGCAATCTAATGGAAAACCAATGCAAAGTGTACTTCAGGAAAGGCATTTCAATCAAACAACAAAACTTCCTCATATTCTTATATTTAAAAACAGCATTGTAAGAATGTATCATCTTATTATTGCGTTGTAATTATATTGCTCTTTGTCACTGGCTGTTCTGCAACATCTTTTTAGCAGCTGTTCCATCTCCCAGTGAGTCATCCGTCACCCAAATTATCTTCCTTACTTTGGTACACTACTATCAGAATGTTTAACCAAGCCTCTCACTGCACAAATTTCACATTTACTCTAATTTTCCTACTAGTTATACCTGTTCAATCACACACTAGTCTGCCCATCAACCCTCATTAAACATACAATACCCTCTTACAACAACATATATTCTTGTCTTAACTTGATACTTTAAAACCAACCAATTTGTATCTCATTCACAAACTCGTTGACCTTTATCCAGCATTACTGCCTCCTACTATATCTGTAGTTTCCTAACTAGTCCTCTAACTTCCACGCAGTCAAATAATTTTAGTCTTGACAATAGAACGGTCACTGTACACAAATCATTACAGACTGATATCTTCCTGCTATCAACATGCACGCTTTATCGAAATTAAGTTTAAAACGAACCAGAAACTATGTCTATCCATTGAGACTATAGGAGATGAAAAAAGTGAGAGAGTAAGAGCACCAGCTTTAATTCATACTGCAAAGACATCATCCAGTCAACACTCCATTTGATCTTGAAGTAACGGATGTCTGACAGTAAGTCTAAACAAAGATATCCCAGAGGTGGGGATCCACTACAGCTTTAGTGCCGTGCTAGCGGGCCTCCAACCAATGACTCAATTTCTACTTTGTAAATGACTTTAGTGTGTAGTGAATGGTATTCTAGCTGGATGTTTAATTCTTTAAACATGTTCACACATATTTTAGCGTATTAGCCTACAATCCTGCAACCTCACAATCATCTTTATGTTCTACAATTCTATCTAGGTTGTTCAAGTGCCCGTTAGAGTTTTTTGCCTTTCCTGTACTTAATTACTACATTCTTGTTACTATTAAAAAATGTATAATTTTGGGGAATTGAATTGAGACAAACTTAATTAATTGTAAAAAAAATGTATTTGCAAGAATCTAATACTCAGTCATACCAATTTATTGTTCATCAGCAATTCTGATTAATGGCAAGTAGGGCAATGTCTGGATTCTCTGAAATTGACCATAACCCTTTTCAAAAATCACTTCTATGAGCTCATGATTATGAACACTTTAATTATGTATCTAGTTACAATACAGATCACAACAGTCTGATATCTACAGGTCTTTAGAAAATCAATACTTGTGCTTTCTATGGATAAAAATTGGAACAAATATTTCCAAAATCTATTTTCACCAAAATAAATTAATGCAAAATAATGTAGCAGAAAATGGACTTCATCTTCATAGGGAAAGGCATATGGTATGATAAACTAATTAGTAATTCTAACATTTTGAGTTTCTATCACTTCATATATCGATGAAAAATAATATTAACAAAGCTTTTATGAATGAAGTCTAATTCGAGCAAGTATTAAATAGGCAATGTGAATTAATAGCACATTTTGCTAAGCCATCAGGTTTTTCAAAACATGCTGGCTTAAATGGATTACACAACTATGGATGTAATTAGACCCAGAATTTCCAGTTAACAAAGCATGAACTATTGATTTGTGTAAAACATTTCATACAATAAAACATTTTATTTGCATTTGAAACTGTACAAAATTTGGTCTGGTGATCATCAACAACAACTGATTAATAACACGTTAAAAGAACTTGTATAGTAGGAATGGGCTGCCATCCTGTTCGATAGTGTGAAATAGGCCGGTGAGATACTTTGAACTTAGCACTCTGCCCAATACTTTCCAGAATATTCTTACACAGAATATTTAGGAGGTAAATAAGAGGAACAATGAGCCTAGCTCATGTACCTAAATAAAAAGCTCATCAAAAAATGTCCAACATGTCTGTCCTGATTGAAAATGGTCAAGGATGGCTTGGAATGGCAGATCAAGAGGGCATGATTATGCTTTGCTCCCATGTACCATGTTGCAGTAAGGAAAGGGGCCTGATGCCAGAAGGTCACAAGCTCTTCACCATTCAGGATGAGAGGTCCCATTTTCAAGGACAAATTAAGGGTAAGCATAAACTTAGGTACATCATTAGTAAGGCTCCCTGCTTTCAGTTTTTACTGATTTTTAAAGAGAAATACAGACAGAAAATCATTCATTTTCTTGTCTGTATTTATTTTTTAAGTGAATAAAAACGGAAATTGGGTGCTTTTTGAGTGATTCTAAATACACTTTGCCATGACTGCCAGGCCAAAATCTGTTTCGATTTATAGGTAAGGGGGTTAAAAAAGAAAGGAATTTTAGTAAAGAGGCTTAAACAGCAGTAGATATGCACACGGTTGATACTGAAATGTGTATATTTTCATATAAGTGCACTGATTTATCTTCGGTGGGTGTTCATATCACTGAAACCTGGCAGGCATTCAAGCATGACTACATATGTATTGGTTAAATACATGTGGAAATATACCAGTTGCAGCTTTACTTTTTCACAAAACCCATAATAAATATGGATGAATACAGATAAAGTTAACAAAAAATAAATATGGCTAAATACAGACGGAAATGACAAAAAATTAAATACCATAAAACCGGGATCCCTAATCATTACTTATGGCATAGGCAGGAGAGGAAAACAAAGCAAGCATTAGGCATTTTTGTATGCCATTCATATTGTGTATCATGCCTAGTTTGAGGAACATATAGAAAAGTGCAGAAAGTGACACGTCCCTAAGTGAATGAGGCAGACAGCTGATTCTGTGTCCATCATGTGCCTGGCAAAGACAACTTCCAGAGATTGTTTTCTTGGTCATTCTGCATGTGCTCTGAGCACAGTCAGAATATGTTAAGCAAGAAAATATATCATTTCTGAATGCGGCCTCACACAATAAGACTTTATTGTTCACACCCTATTTGTAAAAAAGGTTTTGTGATTGTGGTTTTATGATTGTGTTTCTACGTTTGTTAAATATCATTGCTGTACACATCAGAATAGTGCACATATAGGATTGATAGATGAGCTCCTGGTACTTGGACACCACCATTTCCAGTCCAGGGCTTTCCTTTACGAAATTACAGCATTCTGTGACCTCTACATTTGCTTCATTTAAGGTAATTATACATAAACACCCAATAATAATGATTTCTATAAGAACAGGCCAGTCCTGGAAAAAATTTGTCACAGTGCCTTGAAGCCATGTGAGCAGGCTCATCCCATATGACACGACTATAAGTAAAGAAAAGATAGCTGTGGCTGCTCAAGGACAGCAAGGTAATCACAACTACAAGAGGTCATGCTGAAGAAATACAAAAAGAACATGTATTATCCTAGTCACCTTGAAGCAAGTGGGATGGTGGCTAACTCTTACATTTATTGGGCATGAAAAGCAAGCATAGAAAAACACTTTCATTGTGCAGAGCCCCAATGATGCAAACTTTTGATTTAATTTCAGACACTTTTGAAAATAATTTTGCCATTTTTAGGTCTCGCCTGACCCAGCGCATGCGCTGGGCTGGCGAGACTTATTGAGAGGGCTCCAAAAAGTGCTACCAGGCCAGCCTAGAGCTACAGTGCATGTGCGCGGGCGCGTGCGCCGCACTTGACCGCGACTACTTTCACTTTCGCGGCTGCACGGCCGCTTTGATGTTTGATCGTGATCACGATCACTTTCACTTTCGCTGCCGCTTCGCATAGCCAATAGGTCTCGCTTTTGGGACCTTATAAGTATTTAGTAATGCAACTGTTGCATGGCTAAACACTTATAAGGTCCCAAAGGCGAGACCTATTGGCTATGCCAATGCTTGTTACCTATGCCCTTAAAATGAGTTTAAGGATGGAAGAATTGCAGAACTACAATGTTTAACCAGTTAGGGTGCTTCCCATGAAAACAGGGATTAAGGTTCATATGTGATCGTGTTTGTAAGTTTAAAAATACTGTTTAATAGTTCATATATGTAGTTATGTAAGTGAGGAAATATGCAGTGAAAATGTATAGATGCTTGTGCTCTCCTTAATTGTGTGTGCGTCAATACTGAATCCCACGGGCCAGTTACTCTCTCTTCATTGTGTCAGCAATTTTGCAACATTGTTGTTGCGATGGTTACCGGATAGCCCTTTGTCTCAGTAGTTGTGGCTGTAGGGCTGGCAGGGATTGCTAATGGCCATCTAGGAATAAGAGTTGTCTGTTGATAGCTATATTGTAGAGCATAAGAAATTTCACCCTCCTAGCTTCTACAAATCCCTTAATGCAAGCAAATGGTTTCCTGTTTATGCACCCCAGCGGATTGCTCAATAGTGTATCGTGAGAGATCTGTGCAGTGTTGAATCTTATCTGTGCCTTGGTGACTGGTTGTGGAAATACTTCATAACGCATTTCGTGAGCTGATATTCACTGTCACCGGAAGCTGGAAGTCAGATATCCTGAGTGGGAATTATTGTGTGTCACAAAATAGATGGTTTTGCATATCTCGAAACCCTGTTCTGGTACCCACTATATCAGCATCATATCACGATCCTTGAAAGCATTTAGGCTTGGGTGTGCATCACAATCTAATTGATGTTAAAGCTGGAATATCCTGTTTTATCATTTTAAAAAGAGACGGATGTTAAGAATCTTGATGGTTGAGGTGTACACAATCAAAACATCTGTGGTGAAAAGGCACACTTGTCTTGTATAAGTCACTGAGATTGCCTGATGTCATGTGATGTGGGAAGAAAGCGGTGCTTGAAATGGGAAAATAGAAGTGCATGTGAGTACCTGCTTGTTTCTGAGAAGTACCAGTACTCTCCAATTAAAAGTATAGCATTTCTCTTGAGAAGTGCCGGTACTCTAACTCCCAAAATACACAAGCATTGGCATAGCCAATAGGTCTCGCCTTTGGGACCTTATAAGTGTTTAGCCATGCAACAGTTGCATAACTAACCACTTATAAGGTCCCAAAAGCGAGACCTATTGGCTATGCCAATGCTTGTTTTGACTACTGCAATCTATTGAAGCCTCACGGAGAACATCAGAGCGGCCGTGCGGCCGTGAAAGTGATCGCGATTGCGATCAAACATCAAAGCGAAAGTGAGAGTAACCGCGATCAAGCACGGTGCGCGCGCCCGCGCACAAGCACTGTAGCTCTAGGCTGGCCTGGTAGCACTTTTTGGAGCCCTAACAAAATGTCTCGCCAGACCAGCACATGCGCTGGGTAAGGCGAGACCTAAAAAGGGCCAGTACTCCATACCGGACAGTACCGGCCCATTTAAAGCACTGGAAGAAAGGCATTTCAGCATGCCACATCGTTGTTATGCGTATGCGGCTTCCTAGACTGTCTTGCTGGTGGGTAGTTGTGATAGGATCAGAGCGACTCCGGTTTCTCCCCGAAAGAAACAACTAGCGTACTAGCTGTGTCTCTGCTAATACCATCTTTTTTTTTTTGTGTGTTACAGGCTCATATTGGGTAGCAGGGATTTGAAGATATACTTGATGACCTCCTTTGCTCCTAATTTCTAGCCTGAGTCTGTGTGGCAGGCTAATTGGCATTTCTATGAAGTCAAGGCTGTGAACATCGGATTCGTCCATAGCAAACAGCTTCCCGTTTTTGGAAAGGAGGTTTTTTATTGTTATCATTTATCCTACTGATGGGCATGGGGACATGTGTCTTATCGTGCAGTAATTGCAATGTCCTGGTGTATTAAGAGGGTTGCTGTCTTTACTACTTGCTAGGGTGACCAACTGTCCGTAAATTTCACGGACTGGCCGTTATTTTGGCCCCTTGTCCGTGAGCATTTCTTTCAGGGACGCCTTTTGTCTGTAATTTGGGGGATGGCAGCAAGCTGTGCTGTTCCCCTGTGACAATCGGAGCCTGCTCGCACTTCTCTGAGGCTGACGCAGCCCCTCCCCGACCTCGCTCAGTCTTTCTACGTGCCTATTGTCATTCTGATGTGGCAGATTATTACCTAAAGAATGACAATGGCCCAAAGGTATAGGGAAGCACCCGGGGTCAGATAAGTGTTTCATGGCCCTTCCTAACTTTGATCTGTGACTCGCAGATCAGCACAGGACAGAATAAAAAACAAATAAAACAAGAATAATCACTGTGATGCAGCTGTGTGTGTATACTGGAGGGGTGGGGGGTGGAGAGGGGCAGTGGGTGCCGAAGTAGCCAAAAGCGGCGACACAAAGAAATTTTGATCATGGGAATTAAAAAAGAAGCACAAGGCAAATGTGGTGAGAAAGCGAAGGAAGAATAGAATGCAAGTAAAGAAAGAAAGCTGGAAAGATAGAGAAAAGTTTAGATTTAACAATGGAAGGAAAGACAAGAGGATGATCAAATGGAAAAAAGGAACACAATATGAATGTTAATGTGGAATATGGAAATATGAAAAGAAAATGAAATATGAATTTATAGAATAGAGAGTGAATGAGAGACGAAATGAAAGGATGTACAGACAGAAAGATGGAAATAAAAATAAATAAATAGAGGATGTAAAGAAGAAAGTAGAGAACAAAGGTGGATAGAAAGAAGGACATAAAATGAAAAGACGGAAAGAATAAAAGACAAACGTCAATATAGGTAAATGCAGTTTCTTTCCTGCTGTAAAAAGCATAATTTTGCATTGTTTTTGCAAATTTCCATCAGTGGAACAATTTTAAGACTTCAAAAGGAAAGACCAGGATAGCTCACTTTGCTCCTTTATTAAGTGCCATATAAAGCGGGAGGGGGGGTATTTTTCTGGCTACTCCCTTGCAATGGGCCCTTGTGTAGTTACAGCATGTGGCGTGCCGTCCTCTGCATAGGCCTATGGCACAGCATGCTGCTTTTGTGAAGGAGCCATGCTGGAGGACTAAGCTACATTTTGAAATATACGACAGGATGAAAGGCAAAGACTTCTGAGTGCTTTGCACGCCTCCAAATTTCGGCCATAACAAAAATGTCTATTGAACTCTGGTGATTAATGTATCTCTTGAAGAGATCTGAGTTTTCACTAATCCCGGTTTTGACTCATCATAAAGAAGCATAGAGGCATAATGCGCCTCTTGTAAAGCACAAAGTGTAACATGCAGAGCAAAGTATTCATTTGTATAATAATTGCAAAGACAACCTCAACCACTATGTTATGTGTTATATCCTCAGTTTGTATTTCTGGGTCACTGGAATTATGCGATTTTTCGGCTTCAACAGTTTTCGCATGATTATGGATTTGCCGCAAGTGCCACATAATCCATCATTAGCTGAATATGTCTGAAGATTCTAATTTAAAAACAGTTTCTACCTCAAGTGGTTAAAAAAAACTCAAAAGGCAGTGACGTGTTGCAAAGGCCCTTGTAAAGGTTGACTGGTCACCTTCCTTTACATATTAGTATATTTGGGTGTTATACGAGTACTAATGAGGTGCAAATTATGACCAGAAAGTGTTAAAATGTGCAAAAATGAGAAAATAATATGGTAATTCTATGACAAAATTTGCAGCATTACACTGCATAAATTCCCTTTTCTTGCCAAATAATTTAGTCAACCCTCAGCATAATTTGGCCCTCCCTGCTGCATAATTCCAGAGGCACTGCATATAGTACCTACCAGTATGGATGCCATGTGACTCCTATACCCTGTAGCCCTCCTTGTCTTAAGTAATATTTCCTATATATTGATTTACACACTTATATGAGAACAATATGTGTGTGAGCTAAAGCGCTCAACACCCTACATTGGGCTGAGCAGCATTGTAAAATACATGACATACACATGAGGGAGGGTCTATATAGAGATGAGGGGCACCATGGGAGGTTGATAGTAGGGAATCTGTGCAGAGGGAGGTCTTTGGTGAAGTGGTGTAATGAAGGTTGAAGGCCTCTGCCTCCCCTGCATTATGGGTGGGACAACACTTCAAAGGAACCCAAAACTGTAAACAAAATATCATATGAAATACCACAAAAAGACCTGCACAGTTGCTCAAATCTGTGCACATACCAAAACGGTGAGGTGCACGATTGTTTCAACTTAATATAAACTTATTTTGACGTGTACTTATGTTGGTTGTCTATTTACTTACTTATACACTATTGTACTTTGTCCCAAATTTCTTCCCTGAATTTTGACCTTCTGTCCTGAATTTATGTCCTTCATTTTGACCCTTTGTCCTGAATTTTTGCACTCACTGTCCTGAATTTGCACCTATGCAAGTTGGTCACCCTACTCCTTGGCAGTTCGGTTTCATAATGTTTTGCATAAATTACATGATTGGTTGGCACCTGCTTTGTGTTGAGTTGCTCTTTTTCACTTAATCAGCATTTCTGATATCTTCTGTTTTGTGCTTAAGAATTTTCTTCCTTAACCTCTCTACAGGGTTAACCAAAAACGATGGGGTAGCTCCATGCAAATCTATTTTGTATCGTCACTCTTAGGCTTACGTTTGAGTTTCTCGACCTGATTGATATTCACTTTGCTTTCTTAATCTAACAATTTTTTCTGGATTTACAATTAACTCTACTTTCGTTTAGAAAATAAATTAAAGCCAAAATACACGAAATTTTTGATCTGATAAAAATGCAAATATTTAAAAAAGTGACACTACCTTACGTCCCCATTTTTTGAACATTTTTGGGCGGATTTACAGGTCCCTTGCGCTGCCGGTGCGTCACTTTTAAATTAATGAGGACAATGACGCACCGGCAGCGCAGGTGGCTTTTAAATTAGCTCGTTTTTGCATTTCACCACGTACTTTACCCTTATGACACTTTTCAGAAGCTCTTTTGAAAAGTATTTGCATAAAATATGAGCGTGCAGGATGAGGTATCGAGAGAAGTGCTCGCGTCCTTGCGATAATGAATGTTCTAGAAGCTGGCAGTACCCGCCATTTGCTGGACTGCTCGCGCCTCCGCCACGAGGTGTTTCGGTTTCGCCACATGACACGTGCGCCGTGTTTCACTGGCGGCAAGGTTATCGGGATTGCACAGTGCTTTCCTTTTCCTCATATTACGAAGTAATTCCCTGCGGTTTCAAAGCGCAAATTGGTAGTCTCCGACTCTTGCTTAAACAGGTAAACCGAATGCGATTTACCATTTGTGCCATATTGTGTGTGCTAACTGTCGGGTGGCCTATTAACTGAAAATATGGCACCATTTTATCCCCAGCTCTATCGTTAAGTAGCCTGTACTGCTGTTTAAATGAGGCAGAAATAAAGCTGAATTGGATTGGAAATATTTAAATGCAATAGAATTATCCGGGATAATTGTGCCCAGATAAGGCCGACAGAAGGTCAAACAGTATTGAAGGGAACTAACGAGAAGTCCTCTTCTCGTGAATTGTCTGATATGTCTGAGGGAGACTGATGAGTTTTCACTGGAGCTAATAATGTGATACTGCAGGGAAGGATACCGGAAAACTTCATGCATGTGAAGCGCAGCCAAAGGGTAAATCGCTGAACATGGAACAGGGGTCCAAACCAGAAAGTCATGTTACATGGAATGGAGCATCTCCGTGGGAAAGTCAGGGAACAAAGAATAGGCTGTCCTGATCTGAAGGTCAATTTTATGATTTGAGAGCGTTGTTTGTGGAAGCATGATGCCAGTATCTCCTATTGCTCAACAAAAATTGAAGAATGTATGTTTTATATGTATTTTGTATCTGTTGCTGTTGTTATAGCTCTGGATGATTTGTTAAACCAGAGCATTTTCTGTATATTTTGTTTATGTAGAACTCTTAGGAGCTCCAAATCATGATAAAAAATTGGAATGTGAATGTGGAAGCACGCCATCAAATTTCAATGTGCAGCTAGGTTTTTACTTTGTGGTGGACATTTTGATCGCAGCTAGATACCTGATCCTGTGCAAGTGCATTCAGGGGGAAATGGATTTGTACACTGCCAATTAATATATTTTACTGTAACTAAATTATAATGTGAAGACAGGCAGATGTGTGATATAAGCTAATGCCTACATGTCATCACATTGCACTCGATTACCATATTTTGCTGGCAGCATTAGAAAATACAAGTTTTAATCCTCAAAAGATATATTTATAATGAGAAAAGTCAGGTTATTCTAAAGAAGGCACATGGTGTTATATAAAATAATATTTCATGTAGTCAATATTGTGGTGTGCACCAAAGTTTGACTGAACATTTAATAACAAGGCAGCTCTCACCTAGAGTTTTTCTGGAAGGATAGAAATATTCTCACAGGCGGAAGCCAGTGGATGCCACTCTCTGGCACTAAGTGAGGTTCCCATGAAAGAGATGCTCACACAAATACACTGCGGTCTTAATCCAGATCTGCTGAGTTAATGATAGATACATGCCTTTCAAATAGCTGTTAGCCTCTTCATGCCATTGGAAAGGAGAATGATATACACTACTTTTCTTAAAAGACTCAGGGGCATATTATCAAGAAACTGCGTTAAAATTATCGCAGCTTTAGCGGCAGAAAACTGCTGCTAAATCGGCGATAATGGACTTGATAATATGCCCTTGAGAATTCCCATAGAAGCCCATATTCTGGTGTCAACATGGGCTTCTATTGGAATTCTCTGCGGCATATTATCAAGCCCATTATCGCCGCTTTGGTGGCAGTTTTCTGCCGCTAAAGCGGCGATAATTTTAACGCTTTGCTTGAAAAGATGCCCCTGAGTAGTTCACCAGTTTCTCCTACTAGGAAACCAACAAGACTATGTCACTAGTTTCCACTGACTAGTTTGTGTAAGGATGTTATCAATTCCCTATAAAGGGTGAGCATTATAAAAATCAAACCTAACATTTTCAGAGATACAAAATCTCTTTCCCGAATAGAGTTATTTCGCTCAAGATTCCTTGGCAAGACTGAATAAAACTTCCAGAATAAGATGAGTTTATTCTCAGGCAAACATCCTGAAATTTCGAAAAGCTAAGCTGACACCAAGTATTGACTCTATTGAAATCAATTCTCAAGATTCTATCATTTAAAAGCATTGTCTCATGAAATATATATGAATATATATAGGGCCCCAAAATGTCTTATTCCGCTGGAAGTGCTTCTTCACTGGATCACCCTTACTCTGACATCCTTAGGTGCGCCAAAAAAACTGCCTTCCAGTTAGCAGATCCCAGGGCCTTGGCCACATCTTTGACTTCCTGCAACATCTGGTAATATGTGGAATATATTTATCATCCTTAAATACTAACATCTGGAGTATTAATTAAGCCAATCTGTGAGCACCAGGACATCAGGTTTTCTCTGGACATTGACTGCTTGAAGGAACTTTTCCTCAAAGACCAAAATTGGAATAATCCACCATAAAAGAACGCATGGAACCTCAAACTTGGTACATTGTGTTTTACTAATTACTTCATAGACATATTTTTCACCACTGGATGTCGCCACTGTGAACATTCCCTAGCTTTATCTCAGAATGTTGGTACTTCACCTGTACAGTATGTGATCAGAACTTGTGAGATGTTGTGAGAACTTTTAACTGAAAACAGATTAAATACAATGATACATTTCCTCATCGGTCCATCCCTACATGATATACTTGCTAGATCCCTTCTTGGTACAGCCAAACTCTTGATCTCTGACCCCAAAAATAATTTCCTAATGATGCTTAACCATTTTATTCTTTCATAATCTTGCTGAGTTCCTAGAATTAATATTTTAGAGGGCCTATGTCAAATGTTCTACTGGGCTACCACAGCTATTTACAGCTAGGTAGTGGAAAGTTTGCTTTTAATTGCTCCCCTAGCATTTCATTGATCATTTGCTAAGATGTTGTTTAGATTTTATGAAATTTCTATTGGCAGGACCTTAAATTTAAAATCTTAAATATTTTGCATTGTGATTTTTGTTTACTGGACCCCTTAACACCACTTCTCGGGTTTAGTTGTGAGCCAGGGGTGTCTTAGAGAGCATTTGCTCATTATCAGAGTGTGAATATCAAGTATTGTATAGAGCAATGTGCTTTTACTTCTCCTTTCACTTCTGACTGTCCGGTGAGTTTCTCTGAATAGTGATAACAGAAATCCTCTTTAGGAAGACCATTTCCATTGGGGGCAGAGAGAAGAATCCCAGTTTAGCAGTAGACATTTATATATTATACACATTTTCTTTTTCAACAAGGATGCTGAAGTGCAATGGTAAAAATAAAAATCGTAAAGATGCTTTTCTTCAGAAAAAGTTGTCTTGGGTTCTCTCAATACATTCAATCTTATGTACATACTATCCAATGGGGACAAAGGTGGAAGACTACACTTGGTGTTTAAGAAGGATAGAGATATTCCTGTCTTAAAATGGAGAATGGTGTGCTTCAGAATGCTGATGTATATAGCTGGACGAGATAAAGAAGAGAGTCAAGGAAATCAAATGCTGAAGGGAGAATGTAGGAATACTTGAGCTGAATTGGAAAGGGTATCAAGGTACTGATGGACGACACGTCATCAGGGTGATTTACAAGGATAATGTAATTAGATTAGTGTGATATAGGGGGTGGTACAGCATCAAGCTGATGAATAACATTTTAATAAAGGCTTAATTATCAGGGTGCTGACTTAAGAGGAAATAATTAAGTAATAATTAAGTGCTGAAGGTAGAAGGAAGTATTAGTGTGCATGATAGTTGTATTATCATGGCAAAGAAGATGGTTCATCATGGTACTGATAAAGGATAAGAGTCAAGGTTGTAGGCATCATATGGGAGATCATATCTGAAACCACTGAAAATGTCAATACAGTTCCACAATACCACAGTTGTTCCCAATTAAACTGATATAGCTACCATTGACATTGGTTAATGTTCAGAGGAGAATTAGAAATTGATTATTGATTTTCTAATAAATTTGGTACAGGTCAACAAATCAGCATGACATTTAGCATCCTCTTTGAGGGTCCACCTCAGTTCTTTATGTCCATTTTCTGTTTATTGATCAAGAGGAAAAGAGAGCCCGATTCACAAAAGTAATCTGAGACAAAATCCTAACTTTACGACTTTCGGTATTCACAAAGGGCATTTAGCAGTACTAA
Organism: Triturus cristatus; assembly: GCF_964204655.1. Classification (NCBI taxonomy): domain Eukaryota; kingdom Metazoa; phylum Chordata; class Amphibia; order Caudata; family Salamandridae; genus Triturus; species Triturus cristatus. The sequence continues at coordinate 521,053,476 of NC_140588.1, forward strand.
AGTCAGGATTCCTAACTTTACTACCTCTAAATGCCCTTTGTGAATACTGAAAGTCGTAAAGTTAGGACTTTCTCTCAGATTACTTTTGTGAATCGGGCCCAGAGTTAGCAAGAATTACCTTAAAGACTAATTTCCATTTTAAGACCCATATATTTTTTGTTCTTTGATATAGCAGAAACTGCTGCTTGCAATTCATAAGGATATAACTTCCTTCTTGATGGGCCCATTCTGGGGTTTTGTGTTACAAAAAAAGTGTAGGCAGGCTTCAAGAAGTTAATCTTTTCTATGTGAAATGTTATGTCCATGAATCCTCCACAAATTTGGAAAAACAATTTTAGGATAAAAATTCACAAATACATGAATCTGATTGGATGAAGGAGCATTTCCTTCTGCCGGACCATTTATTAACTGTATTAACTGTGGATTTAGGAAGGATCTGTAGATCTGAGTGATCTGAATTTCTTCTTGTGGCTTAAACATTTTATTTGCAGCAGCTAGTATGTGATGTGAGGGATTATTGTTCATTGTTAAAACCTTCTTTGCAGAAAACCAATTTGGGGGGTGGTTCGAAGTATGAGAGGGCATCTTCATAACAAGATACAGCTATTCCAAATGGGAGAAGATCATCAAGATTAGACAATCCCATTCAGTTTTAAAAAAATTGTTTTTGTGTCGTGGTATCCACAGAACTAAAAGCAAAACAGTGGATCCCACAGACCCCAGATCACATGGTAGGTTCCATTACTTTTTGTTTATATTTTGTTTAAATCCCCGAAATTTAAATGAGCTCGGGGTGGTTAAAAAATAAAAAAAATATATAAATATAGGAAATGTAGCTGCCAAATTGGGCACTGATACAAGACTGTGCTCAGGGCACATTTGTAAGATGATACCTTGCGCCCAGAACTCATGCACGTGTCTGACTGATATGCATCGCAGGAGACCCATGTATAGGAAAGTTCTGATTGTAGAGAAGAGGTAGTTGTACTACTGTTCTACAAATGATTGATGGTGTGTACAAATTTTGAGGTGGTAAAAATCTATCCAAGGTGGTATCATCAAAGTAATCAGGGCATGTATCTTAGTTAAATTATTCCCCTTCTTCAAAACCTTAAATTGAAAAGGTGAGAGGGTGTCCATTAGGAATGATGAAGAGGTTCCTTATAAGTGTGGCTGAAAATTGATAGGAAAATAAACTTTAAATGTCTGATGAAACTTGCATTTAACACAGACCAGAGAAATATTTTCCATATTTCATTGGTAAATGTGAAATATGTTTTTATGTTTTTTTGACAGGACCATTGAAGTTTGTGTACTGTAATGCTTATACTAATAGATTCATAAAGGACTGTGTTCAAGAGCATAATTATATAATGAAAGGGTGATTATAAACACACACACATATATGTGTATCTCTCTGTATATATCTCTCTCTATATATATGTACATGTATATGTATATATATATATATTTATATATATATATATATTTATATATATATATATATATATAAATATATATATATATATATATATATATATATTCTTTCAGTAGGTAATCCCTCTACTAAATTAAAAGACAAAACAGTTCTCTATTTTCAGTCAGTATTTCCTTTGAACTCAGAGCAAATGCCATTCAACCATGTATTGTCTAGATTGCACACATGCATACATGCAGACATACACACACACATATACGCATATATCCATATTTAATGCTGGGTTCATGACTACATACTTGCACAACTCCGAGGAACAAAATTCCCATTACAGATGCGCAAGTGCATTTTCAGTCTACGCATGTGTCTATTCAAAGAGAGACTTGAATACAGAGTAGAGGGTTAAGCCGGTACCACATGTATTGTGCTACCAATGTACTGTATTTCTTTATCTAACACTAAATGGATAGTAGCCCTATACCTTACTGCTCATTGACTCCCCCTCAGCCATGTGGGATATAGGGGACTGATGATGTAAGAAGCTCACCTCCACCCACCTGGGCTACAGGCTACACCCCTTAGCATAGTAATTAACAGGTCCATGCAAAGAAACATACATGATTTCAGTTCTAGCCCTATGTCAAGTGAAGTCATGAAATCCTAAACAGCAATGAAAATGCCTTGTATGCATTATTTAGGACAATGTACTGAAGGCTGGTGATATAGCACCTTCCCCATAGCAAATCATGCATGCAGTCAGCACTCCTTAGGGGATGGGGCAGTGTTCATTTCAGAATTGTGAATTAGAGATGTAGAAGATTCGAACCTGCTATTGTGCTGACCCCACCCATATATACAAACTTTGGAACCAATTGAGATGCATTAGCCTAAACAATTTGGGCACATGCATCCTGAAAATTTCTTTTGTGAATTTGCTCCCATGCGAAATGCACTTCCACTCCAGCCCCTCGGCCTGTGGGTGAAAGGGGGAAAATCTTAGTAAACCAGGCCCTTACTGTATGCCTCATTCTTACTGCATAGTGTAAATGTGCACCCATTTAAGAACCTAGAAACATAATAGTTTATGTTTGAAATAAAGGGAATACACCACTCCAGTGAGTTACATAAATCGTTTATTTCACTCATTATGAATGATTAAATCATTGAATCAAGGCTCTCCACTGAGCAATAGTTGTTTTTATCTCATGAAATAAAATGCATGCAACTTCTGGAAGTGATGTATTCCCTGTAAAAAGATAATACACAATACAACAATTTCAAATACAACTATCAACAGGGAGGTGTTGATACAAACATTGTACAGTGAGGCCATCTCAAACAAAAATATATTCGCCCTGTACCGTACCTTTACGGACAGATATTAAAGCATTTCGATTTACATTTGTATGAAAAAAGACTGCATATAAAATAAAATATGTTGGTCCTTAACCATCATACAGATGTTTTGATTGTTACAATAGGTAGCACATTGAATTTTGTGTCGTGAAAGAATCTGAGTAAAATTGAATTACAAAAAAAGTGACATTTAATGGTGCATAAAAGATATCTATTCATTCTCCTCCCCCTTTTGGTGAATTTCTACAATAATTGTTAGCAGGAATGCCGATGAAGCTGGTTTCAAAAATATAATGCCTGTCTTTTCCAGCATTCCCTAAGATCACGCACAAAGCTATTTGTGTTAAGCCCTGCTTACCCTTACAGTTCAAGCACAGTGCATCGTGAGCTGTGTTTTTTGGGAAATCTGCACAAGTGTACATTTTCTTGGAAGTATTTTTCCCTACTCTTCAAGGCAACTTTCACATGAAGGTTTAGGAATGCGAGGGTATCATTCAAAGCAAATTTCAGTGGTGCAAAAAACAGGGTAATATATTGTCAGCTCACCCTTCAAGAGAGCAACTAGAGTTTGCAGGCAGCACCATGTTGCCAAACGATTGTGGTTGATCTGTAAATACAGCTGTTTGAAAAGAGGACTGCCCCTTTTTTTAAAGGCATTTAGACTTTGTCTGGCAGTGGGTTGTGTATATAAAACCGAGTCTGACTGATCGAAATGTACAAAGCAGCGGCAGTAGCAGCATGTTCCTGGTAATAGGTCACAGATCATTTGCTGTGCATTGTAATGAAGTCAGAATCACCCATTGCTCTAGCTCTTTCTGCTGAATTTGTGCCAAGGAGCATTTTCAAAAGACTTTACATAAACGTTTGAAAGTCCCTGGCCATTAATTCGGGGATGATGACTGACAAATACAGCCCTTGACTTCTTAAAATGACGCCTTCGGATAAGATACTTTGCGCACCAATGGTGCCTACTGGAATGATAACAGGAAGTTGCAGTGATGTTCACATTAAATAAAACAGCACAGCGAAGAAGATAAAATGAAAATCTCTTTGCTGAATAGGAAGGAGCTAGTCTGGAGGGCTACATAAAGCAAAGCATTTGATTCCATGTAATATTCCTGCGCTTCGTTTTGTAATTGTTTGTTTAAAAACGATAAATAAAATAATGGCTGCAGTAATATTGGTCCTATCAAGAGGGGCTCCATCATTTGCGATATTTACATTATAAGGACAACAAAAATAAAACAAAACTTTTGGGACCTTAAAGTGCTGTGCACGTTTGCCTACATTTAAATGTGGAGCCTGTGTGACCCGAAACAAAATGGACACAGATATTTTGCATCATGTATGTTTTTTCAATAAAAATGCATGGCAAATTATAATACTACAACGATCACACAACACAAAAACAGTAGCTGGCAGCCGCGGTCGGTAGTAGGAGTAACTGCAGGGCGGTGACGTGGGGAGGGGGAGGGGCAGGGTGGGGTGTAGTAAACGATGGATTACGGAGGTTTACAGGTAAATTAACATATAAATTAATAAAACGAATTTCGTTGCGTGCACTGCATCCCCAAATGCAATGCAGTGCAAGCGCTGATATTCGTTTTATTAATTTATATGTTAACTTACCTGTAAACCTCCGTAATCCATAGTTTACTACCCCCTACCCTGCCCCTCCCCACGTCACCGCCCTGCAGTTACTCCTACTACCGACCTCGGCTGGTAGCTGGGACGGGCGGATGAACAGAGGGTCAGCGTAAGACACGCTCAATTTGAAGGCAAATAGTCCTGCAAAACTTTGATTACACCGTGTGTAAAGCCACACGTAAGGCATGGAACAGAAAACATGAACTATATGAAACGAGCCCAAGTCTACACACTGCTTCGGCCAGGAAGCACGCGAGGATGTTAAATGTGGGGTAATGAAACTCCTCAAAGACATGATACAGGATGTCATGACAAAATACATCTCCAACACAAAAAGCAAACAAAAGAAGGGATTTGACTGCTGCATTATATTAGAATCATGTTTTGTCTGACTGATTTACACCGCCTTTGCGGAATGGTTGATGGTAATATGGTGAAAGAAAACGGAGGAAGAGGGGAGATAATCCATTTTGTGGGTCAGTTCCTTGTATCTATCATGAGTCACAAGGGTGAAACCACAAATTGTCTACAGAGCAAACCACAGATTGGCATTTATAAATAAAAAGCCTTTTAGAATTCAAAATTGCACCAAAGTGTTTCACCATAGTTCGCAACCATGGAGCTCTCTCCACCTTTTCAATATTCAGCCTTAAATACAAAAGTGATGCTTTGCCACTGGACAGCAGAACACAATGAGCCACGGTTGCCATGAGTCCAAATTCAAACAAGAAACGTGTACCACCCTTATTAGGAAGATATCCTCAGGCCCTCATTGACACCAGTGTCTTTTTGTTCTAGGTTTCACAAAGGAGGTGGATTTGTTTTATTTGTGTCTTGTTTTAAAATATTTTAAATACATTACCGCGTGTGGGAAGTTGTGAATTTACAGGGCTTTGAAACAGAAACCTGCACTAAAAATGAAATACTTTTTTTACAGTTTTCTCTGGCATGAATTTGACCCAAGGGCATTTAGTGCTGTTTGCAAGAGCATAAGATTACCATTTACACAAGGTCAGACCATTTTGTTTCTTCTTAATTTAGGAATGGGAAGACTGAGTGATTTACCCAGAATCACAGGATGTTTGCTGTGCTGCCATTAGGCCACAGTGACACCCTAAGACACTTTGTTGGAGTATGTTGGTGTACTTCTGGGAAAGTGTGGCACATGGCACATTTTAAAACATAATGGACTAGTAATATTGCTCTGAACTGGAAGAGTTTGAAAGTTGGTTTTAATGGAAGGTTGGTGCAGTTGTTGGTCTTTTGAAGAGTGTTTTAGATAGCTTTGGAAAATGTTCAACATTAAACTAGGGCAATAACACATTTCCAAGCTGAATATAATTTAAACATAACTGTCTTGAGAGGGATTAGTAGAAGATATAATGTTTCGAAGAGTATTTGCCCAGATCATTCAAAGGCCATATGAGAGTTTCCAAAGATGATTCTAAAGAGCTCTGGATCTAGTCAAATTGTGTTTGTAGATAGTAGTCAGTAGAGCTAACTCCACACAAATGGTCCATAATCCGTGCTAGACACCATCAGTAATGCTACAAGAATCCAACACTGTCTACAATACATATTTTTGCCCAATACCCACAAAACCGCAACACTGCACGTTTGCCCGGTTTACCCAGTTTCGCTGTCATCCACATTTTTGTCCTATCTGCACAATGGAAGGATAATGCACAACTGCCCAGTTTCTACAATGCAGCAGTAAAGTACATTTTGCCCAGTGTCTACAATGATGCAATAATACACGTTGTCCATTTTCTACTACTCAATAGTAATGTATGTTTTAAACAGTTTTCAGACTGATGGATTAAGACAAATAATTGCTCAATGCCAACAATACCACAATAAGGCACATGAATTATCCAGCCTTCAAAATGCTGCAGAAATACACATAATGCTCCTGATACCACACAGACTTATACACACATGTGCACACATTCAGAAAACGGCTGCAATAAGGGTAGGGATGTACAGAGGTTCATATACAGGCACGCCGACCGACACAAAGGTAGGTAAGCCAGACACATACAAACACGCATTAAGGTGCTCAAAAAGTTTCAATACAGTTACACAAACACGGATAGCCGTGCAAAGAGAACGTAAGGCACACAATACGATGAAGTAATTAAAAAGCTATGAAAGGCACACACAGGCATGAAACTGTGGCAGAAATACACAAACACTGGTATCCCAGCAGGTATATACATTAACCACTCGCCTAACCTGCTTACACCCAAACTGATGTAAGCCACATAAACCTTCTCTACACAGCCTAAGTCCAACATTTAGAGGGTAAGCATCTAAAACTGGTCATCCAAACCCAGCTACAGATTTCTTACTCTGTTGAGCACATGAAGCTTAACATGTTGCTTTAATTACAGGTGAGGCTACAATGTGGGGCAGACTGGGAGCTGTTAAGCAGCTGTGCTACTTTACATACATCAAGATCCAGAGATGGTGGCTGGCAAGCGTCAGTGAAGTAGCTTTTGTTGCACATAATTATCTATTAATGTGCATAGGACAGACTGGCCGTGCATTTAATAAACTGTGTCATCCCAGTCTGGAGGAGAGTGGAATGGCAGGTACGCTCACACCACACTCAACCATGCAGTCCTGGCATGCACAACTCTGGTCTACCGTTTTTGGCTGCTTTATGTCAAACAAGCCTTAGTCTGAAAAAGCAACCCACATCCCCAGAGCCATGCTATTGTTCAGTGGGGCTGCTGCTACCATCAGGACGCAGATCCATTGCACCCGATGAAAGATTTTAATTTGTACCGTGAGAAAACCTCATCAATAGGACCAATCAACTGCGCTAACATGAGTTAATTTGCACATCATGGATATCTTGCATATTTCCACATTGATATGATCTTAGTCCTATTTTATGTCATACACAGGGTTCATATGTGCATGGTAAATGATGCAAGTGTTAATTAGGAGCTGCAAGTTAAACTAACCAAGATAGTCAGAGTAGATTGTATAAATAATGAAGACACGCTCAGAATCTAAGTTCTGTGCCTTATATTCAAGTACTACCAATGAGTATTAGGTAGTAAACAAATTGGTTCTGGTTAACAGCTCACTGTGAAGAGTTGTTTTTCACAATGTCAGAACAAACCCTAGTATCACCCAATGCATAATTTGAAATGTAAACTATCTTAACAATTTGGCATTTGTTCACAGCTTTCTCTGGCAACCACAGTATGACTTTTCAGTTCTCAATTGCGCACAATATAAGCATTAAAATGTTACATGCTTTGAAATTCAATCTGAATTATAAACATGTTAACTATCAAAAAGAGTGTCTCCTCTTACAGCAGAAAAATATCAATATCACATCTCAGACCTGGCAACTCCCTCTCTAGAGATTAAAAAATGCTTCTCATTTCACCTTTTGATAATGCTCGCAGCTTGCTTTTTTCACATGATTTATCTTTTTCTTTGCTTTTTTCTTTTTCTTTCTCTTTTTCAGAGTCATCTTTAATACATTTGTCATCTTCTTGCAGGCTGGGGGTAGTGGAAAGCTGCAGGTGAATGGAGTCCTGCTTAAAAATGGAAGAAATACAAACAGAAATAGATTGGCAAGTATCAAAAGTGCATTACATTCATGAACATTCTACTTTTTCTGGGCAGGAAATATTATTTGGCTTTGAATTAATTCAAAGTAATGTTTTTTAAATGCCTTGTACATTTGCGTAAAATTTCACTACTATGCAACACATAAATATATTTCAACTACCATTTTTAAACTGTGCCTACTGCCCCAGGGCATAATAATACAAAATAATGTTCATCTGCTATTGCAAATTCCTCTGCTTTTTAAGATGAGAAGCATTATAAATGATTGAGAAGGCAAAATTAAATTCTGCAGTTAAATGGATACTAATTTTGGGACTAAATACAGCAGCTTTCCATCATTTACTACTGATAACGTTGCGCTTCCTCTAGATAAAAATACAAATGGATGAAGACGCAAATCCTAATGCAACTAGGAAGGATAAAATGAGTTAATTATAAGATTGCTCAAAGTTAGGAGGGTAGGTATCTTGTACTGATATGTTTCTCGAACTGATATAACTTAAAAATGTTACATTCTTCTATGGTCTGGTAGCAAACCATGGATTTCTATCCTTTCCTGAGTAATACACAAAAGGTATTTTGGTGCCACCTATAAGAATTCATGTTGTAAAAGGGGTGATATGATTCACTCAGTCAATGACTATCTATTCATATTTTGGGAGTGACCAGTGAATAAAAATGTGAAAGCCCATTGACTTTTCCAAGGTGGGCAGGGAGGATAACAAGAAAATTGGGATGAGTTAAGTATTTTGTGAATATTACAAATAGTGGTGCATGTAGGACAATGTCAAAGAATACGATTTTGTTTATAAACAAGTTTCAGTGCTTGAAAAATGAATGTTTGGCAAGTGATTTTTCCGAGGATTATGCCATCTTCTTTCACAGTTATGGTGGCAAGAACAGTACTCCATTTGAATATATAAATCATGGAGGTTCCATTTTTAGAGAAGTTTCATTATTAGGAGGCAGAATACCCTACTACAGTGTGACCTCAGTCTGGTTAAAGGTGCAGTTGTCTCATTGACCTATTTCATTCACATAAGTAGTGTTTTCATAAAAGGGATACACTAAATAAATCCTGTTATAATACAAATAATCTAAATCTTATGATGCAGATTCTCAAAACTATTTCTAAAAGCCAGGAAGATTGAAATAATATGTTTGAGTATATTACAAAAATTCCCGAGATTACTCATGGAAATCTGAGCATATCATAAACTTAAGAGAGGGCTCCTGCATATCTTACGAGTAATGCCTAAACTACACAGCAGGATAAAGTATAACATGTGATTTTTCTTTTACTCTCCACAAGGCACCCATTTTTCCTATTGGAAAAAGCAACCCCATGAAAGAAGTGAGCGTTAACTTCCCTTTCCACCCCTACAAACAAATGTACATCAAATCTTTTTTGAAAAATATGTAATTGTGTTTCCAGTAAAGGAATACTCTTTTTAAAGTGTATGCGACTACAGACAAAATTCTGACTTTGTGTCTTTTCCAGGCATTTTGCCTGACTTTCTAAGCAACACTTCTGACTCCCTCTTCCACTTTTCTACCTTTAAATTACAGAGTGCAGAACTGCTACCTTGCTTGCACATTATCCCCACGTGGACATTCCTCCCGTGGACATAAACTTCCAGATCTGGAAAATCACAAATTTGTGTATATTTTTGTATATCTAAGTAGAGTTTACAAATGCAAATATAGTTTGTCAGTTGGGTTGTATATGCCACCAACACAAGTCAAGACTAAATGTTTCTCAGCTAAATAGGAATTTTCAACAATCAAATCAAATAAAAAACTGCGGAGAAATGGCCACATATCCTAATGGCCAGAATACCAGAATACCAGAAAGAAATAATGAGGATTGTAACTCTTGCTAGGTGGAGGGAAATACCCGAAATGATTTCAACTCTAAGACATCACCTGGCAAAACATTGGCTAGGTTACTTGTTAAGTCTGGGCTGATATGGCATTCCACTCCAGGCATAAAATGGTCATGAACTAAACTTCTTGAAAATCAAACAGCATCATTTTGACTTTTCCTTGAATTTAGCATCAATTATTTAAATGTTGAATTTTAAATGTGTTTTTAGGATTTCTCTGATTCGTGTCCCTATCATTGAAAGGCTCTTGTGCAGGAAAACAAAACCTATAGTACTGTTTGCCAATTAACCTTCCCAGCATCTTTTATGGGGAAACGTTATCAAATTATGGTGCTTTCATATAAAAATGTACAAATCTTCATTAGTAAACAAGCAAAGCAGACTTGTTTGTGGACTGATGTTAAAATAAACAGATACGCGTGACAAAATGAGATGAAGGCAATTGATACACAATTGCGAAATCTAAGATTAAGTACAATAAATTTATTTGCTACCTGGTAGGGACACAATACAACAAATAATGTTTCCACGCTATATAGGACAAGCCCAACTACATTACATTCTCATGACTAATTTTATGAAGAACAACATTTCCATTAGTAACCAAAATGTTGTTTGCGACAAGAAAGTCCAAGATCATTCAAGTGTTGCCAATTAATATTTGATGAGAAGGAGAGATACATGAAACACACACTGGCTGGTAGGGCGATTATCTATAAGAAGTAAAGGTAAAGCAAATGCTAAATTAAAAAATTGGACCTAAAAAAAAGTACCACATGTAGAAAAATTACACATTATGAAAGCCTAGAGTGAATCGCTATCTTCCAGAATCAGTGACAGTGTGTTTTTCCTCCCATACGTAGAATGATGGTTTACAAGACTTGAGATGCACAACAGAAAGCTTCTATAAAGCCCCATGACAAGTATTACCTTGAGATCCTCTTCCAAATCCTCAGCTTTGCTGTTGTAGGAAATACAGTATTAGGAATTGTGCAGAGAATACAAGGGTGTAACAGCTATTAGCCACATAGGTCAGAGGCAGTCGTGATTCCTCGATTGATAACATTATTTATAACGCGTGGCTTCATTAAATAAAGCAAACGTATGTTGCTGAGGAAATCTAGAGAGATGCCTGCCTTTAAAATACGTCAATGAATCATGACTGCAGCAGGCATGATAGCCCCAAAAAGAAAATATGTTTTTTTAGAGACCGTGTAGCTAAGAGCTGCACAGCCCGGGTACGTTTGGGTCGCAAATCTGTCAGGGTTTGAGAATAAACAATGAATATGCAAATCAAAACTTATTAGATCTATGGTAAGAAAATTTATCTCATGCATATTCATCTTGGATATCCTAAAATCCTGTCCTCTTTGTGTCCCTCAAACACTGGAGCGTTTAACAAGTGTTTCAGATGATGATACAGACCTGTACTTTAGTCACTGCCATTGAAAGGAACAAAAGCACTATTCTGCTGTCAGCAAAATACACCAAAAGTAAGCTCAGGACACTGAAAAGTAGGTTTGGTATGCCTTGAATGAGGTAATGAAAGTACACACAAGCATGCATGTACAGAAAAACTATACCAATGCATTCTCATACATTGTACTGTATTACACGAAAACATCAACATGAGGAGTGAAATTATGCATTGTGTTTAATACAATGGTGTGCAATAATGATCAGAGTTACTTCAGCAGCATGCATTTCATAGATAGATGTTTCATGGAATTACACAATATTTTACTACAAACAATTCATCCAATTAGGAACTGTCAGGTGACATACTGGATTTGTCACAGTCAATGCTTGGTCACATATGTGCCTAAACTTCATATTGTAAACCAGATTTTGTGGTTTGAGCAAAGAACTATATTTATGATGTAAATCTAATTTTAGATGAGTTACAGTTTAAATTACTCTAAACATTTCAAAACAAAGGGAGTGACTGCTGTATTATCCCATAAACAACATAGTTACAGATTTTTTATGTGGATCTAGAAAAAGAAAATGTATGGCATTATGCTGGAAGTGGCCTGAATTCGAATGCAAGCATTTTATAACTGAATTAAAAAAAATTGAAACGGATTATACGTGGTTCAACAGTTTGGATTAATTTGCTGAAATACATATTTTCAAAGATTTTTCATGTATGTTTTGAATAGTTAGAGTTGTTTTATATAGTGCAAAACCTTTCACCTCAAGGCTACTTCAAGACTGGTATTGCAATATCCATGTGTATTGCTGCCAAGATATTCCAGACTGAGTTTCCAATTATGGACACATCTGTCATAGAAAGGTTTTTCAAAACCAATATTGAAATCAGCATTCTGCTCCTATGCATGTGTATTTTTTAATATGCAATATCGTTGATAGTTGTATTATTGTACACAGAAAAGGCACCTCAGCAACACATTATGTTTAAAATTGTGAAACTAACTGAGGTGAAGAGCCAATTTGTGTGTCTTTATTAATTACTAAGCCACAATCTACTTATGCAAGGTAAATTGAAAAATAGTGGACTTCTGTAGTTACAATTCAGATTAGTAGAAGCTTCAAAGTAGCTACAATTTTCACAAAGGAAATACTCTCTTGAGATAGTGAAAGGTGATACAGTTGGTTCAACAGAACTGGGGAGATAAACTGCAGGTTTAAGGCTCCATGCATTTCTTATGCAGGAAATGGGCCACTGCACTAACTCTAAGTGGAGTTAGAGAGTATATCTTCTTCAGCTGGCGGTGATCATGAATCTGTAAATTTAACTATTCTAACAATTTCCACGTATGCACTATCATTACAGGTTCTGTTTAGTATTCAGTGTTAAGTGGAATAATTGATCCTTTGTTCATGTTGAACTCACACGAGTTTTTTTCTGGAGAATAACATTTCCTGAACTACCTGTCTTGTTGCAGCTAAGTGAGTGTATCAAACCCCTGTTCCATTAAATAAACACGCACACCCAGCTAAAAATGATTATCAACAACAACCATGCACCAAAAAAGAGCAAAACACAGCCCTGGCAGCCAGTGCATTGACACAGAATCAAGACCTACCTCGTTCTCAGGATAGCCTTCCCCAAATGCCCTTGGGTAATTCTCTTCGCAGACTGCAAGACTTCGCACCAATTTACCCTTTGCTCCTGACTATAGAAGGAAGAAAGAAATATTCATCTACAAAATACACTCTCTCGTGAAAGCTTACTTTTTATCAATTAGAAGTTACTGTACCCGCAGAGCACAAAGTTGTCCAGGCTATGGACATCTCTTTGTAGCAGGCAGTGTATCTGAAAATTGTTCTTCTCAGATCCAAATAACAGACTGGATCATGAGTGGTAATTATAACAGCTTCCCTGATCCCTTATTCATGTGCAGATAAATATTGGGTTGATCCTCAGACCGTACAGGTTAGAATTAGTGACACACGAAGTCGCATGCAACTTATAGACTCCCTATTTCTACTTATGCCATGTAACACAAAATATCAAATTTGTTGAGAAATTAAGAAGTTATGGAAATCAACTCATGTTGATGAACAATTGGTTAGAAGCACTCCTCATAATCCATACAAAAGTGCACTAAGTGTTCGCAGCTAAAAAATAAATCAAAAGTCTAGCGTGCGCTGCCACATTGCACCTAGCACGGCAAGAAAAGGCACCACATTATATCTAATTTCAGGGGCCTGGGAGGTCATCACATCTCTTGCTGTAGATCACTGCCTCAAGGAATATTATTGTTGGTCTAACCCAGTCACAGATTTTTTAAACCTATTCTTCGACTAAGATTTTAGGAAGTGTGTTTTTAATTTTTGCCTACTGATACCAAAATGGATTTTCTTTAAAAAAAATGACTTATTGTTTGATATATTCTGCAGTGAAACTGAACCTAGGCACACTCAGCACCCTATTGCAAATATCACCGCATCTACAAGGCACAATGGGTACTGAAAAATATTCAGCATGTTTTTAAAAGTCAAAAAATGCTGCATAGTGAAGTAACCCATCTAAAATTCCTGTGTCGCTTAAAGTACCCTGCACGCCTTTCGTCTCTTTTGACAGATCATATTTCAGTCACAACGTACAATTTGATAAACTCTTAGATCATCAGATCACAAAGACAAATATTTTTCTAACACTTTGACGCAGCACATTATTTACCAGGCACACATGCACATATTACTTAAAACTGTATGACATCCCTTTCTCCTGAAAGTCATTCACTATATGGTGAAAAGACAAATGTCCACTCAACCAGTTGTAGAGGGGAAAGCAACGCCTGAACTGAACTACTCATCCGCTCATCACGCATCTTTCTGCAATATGCGAGAACCCTACCTTGGCTCGCTTTTTTTGCTGTCCCTGGTTTACGCCTCGCTTCTGCGTGTGAAACAGAATAAAACACATTGTCAGTTAACAGTTGAATTTTCAGACAAATATGACAAAAGAAGCAATTTAGACATGTGAAAAAAATCCAATTCATGTTTCAATTTACAAAACCTTTAAAACGTTTTCTAAATATATGGGGGAAGACTTTTGAAGGTAAATTGGATAGCTTTACATTCTCCTCCATTCTGCAAATCCTTACAAGTATGACTTGAATGCAAATTGCACAGTATTAGCAACAACAGTGCAAGAAAATGGAAAGAAAATTACAGAATAGGGTTTTTCACATCGGGTTGTTAATTGTGGACTCGGTTACAATACATGTCTTGGTGTATTGTTATTTTCTTTCCATTCTTGCTTGCATTTACTCAAGGGCGCAAAGATGCATGTCTCCAGCTTTGGCAGACAAGGTGTAAAAGGTGGTCGAACACTGACTAACCATAGAATTAACTAACCATAGGTTATCCGATTTAGAAATGCACCAAAGCGCATCGAGGCTGCTGTCTCTATTCCAGTGGCACTACCTGGAAGCCTACCCCCCCAAACCCCATCAAATTTGAGCTAGCTCACTTCCCCCGGTTCACTTACCTGAAAGTCGTCTCCGTCCAGGCCCTCGGTTTTAATAATAAGGTTTTTCTCGCCAGTCGCTGAAGAAGATTCTCCTTCTTGGTCGTTCCCAGTTTCCTCTGCTGTGTCCTGGTTCAATCGACTTTGCTCAGACATCCTCCCAGTCACAAATTAAAACAACACGGGGTGGTGACCTAGAAGGTCAAGACATCAAAAAAAAGCTGATGTTTCTGTTTTATTTTTTATTCTAGGTCCCAGATGAGTCATTTCATTGCCGCTGACAATCAAAGCAGCAAGGTAAAGGAATGGGACCTTATGTTCACCTATCATCCAGCCTGTGTCAGTGCTCACAGAGCAGAATATGCTCTGTGGGGCAGAAAATAAATCAATTGAAGAGCTAATAGTTTAATATAAGTTAAAAAAGAAATCTAAATTTGGCAGCAAATCTCTCGGGTCAACATTTCCAGACATCAAGCTGACAGCTCCATTATTAGAATCCTAAGCCTCTACCCAAAGCCCATGCCACTTCCCTGTCCTGTGGAAATGCTGCTGGATGCCCCTGGCAGGTAGCACTAATGAAGCTATCTTAGCGCGCTCTATGGCTCTGAGCTCACAATGGACTGCGCTAGCCAAGCGCACACTGGCTTCTCTTAGGTGATGCCCATTATTATTTCCCACTCTCTGCTCCTTGCCATCCCCGGCACCTCCCCCACTGATCAGCTGTCCAATGAGACTCATGAATAATTTAGCGTTTCCACCTCCCCCACCAGCCCTCCTCCACAGCCACTGCCGCACACATATGCACACGCTCACACCAACACCGCTCACACATACACAGCAGACATGATATGAAGACAAATAACAGAGCTTGAGGGGGCATTTCCACAGTATTTAAAAGGACCATGAAACAAAGTCAGCAATTCATTCTCCATCGTGACTATCAATAGTGCAAACTCCCCTTTCGACCCCCACTATCCAGGCCCACTCTCAAAACAGTCCTTGATATTAAGCATCGGTCTTTTGATCACGTGTAACGCGATTTACTCTGGAGCCAATACTGAAATCTCAGCTTTCCCCAAAAACACATTTAAATTCTAAATGCTTATTTCGGCAACACTGCATTTTTCGCCTTGTTGCCGCACAGCCATAACACATTGTGCAAATAACTGTTCCCACCTTTTTTTTAAAGAGCACCGGCCATTCGAATATCGGTGCGACCCACACCAAATAAATTCCAGGTCGAATAGTCAACTAGATATGTGCTGGTAAGTCTCGTTCATGTATTTGTCTGAAGTTTTTGCAATGTTTTAACACATGCTGTCCAGGCGGGTCAGTGTCCAGCAGAGATGATTGGCATATATGTTAAAGACAGAGCTTTCTCCCACAGTGTTGTCTACCGCCTGGACAATGGGTGTCCAATTCGGCAACAATGCATTCTTTATAGCATGATAGATCAATGCATTGGGTGGGAGATTCGTTAAGACATGAAAGTCGCTGTTCAAGTGTATCCTTTGGTTAAAACTACCAGCGAACGACTCTTATAATTAAACCTACATGAAAAGAGTTCTCTCCCTACCTGTTATAAAATGACTTTCCCGTACACTGCTCTGTTTCCCATCTCCACACCGTGTGTGTGTGTGTGTGTGATGCTATATTTCCATCACCCAGTTATCAAGCCATTTCAAATGTCCTCAACCTTTTGAGGCAGCCCGGATTCTGTCCCTGCTGCTATCTAGCTCTGGTAAGATTGAGGCACGCGCAAACATATTACATGTGAACATATGACTCGAGGACGGTTCCCGCGGTTACCTTGAGCACAGAACGCCTGCTCCGGGTCTCGGCGTCGTCCTCCTAGCGGCTTTCGTTGCTCTTCGCGGGTACAATCCACACGGCTGGTGACTGGCACTGCCAAGCCCATGTCCCCATTAGCAGTTCAGAATGACATTCTCCGCGCTGCAGCTCCGGACTGTTTGACAGACCATCGTCAACCTAAAAAGGGACACAAAAAAGTAAATAATAAGGAACGGAAATGAGCGTAGCAGGGCTAAAGGATGGAAGAAGCAAGCGCAGATTCACATCACAAATGAACGCTTCAAGCGAATCACAGGCACAGCGTGATTCGGCTCCACCTGTCTCAAACTGCTTGCCTCTGCTCTAATGAAGGCTGCAGCCGGCTGTTCAAGTCATAACAGCTCCTACGCAGGGAGCTAAATTTAACAATTGCATTATGCGCTGAACATTACTCACTTCGGATTTTAAAAAATTTCAGCGCATCCTGGCACTCAGCTTTTTTAAACCCAAACGAAGATGATTTTTCCTCGTATAAGGAGATATTGTATCATTTTCGACGCACACAAGTGCTGCCGGGCGGGTATTTTTGCTTTTCTTGAAGTGCGCCTCTCCGTTTCGCTCCACAGTTATGCAATGTTGCACAGGCGGGGTGGCGAGCTCTTCCAAGCCGCGTCGAGCGGGCACATTTCAGTACAATGAGGTATCGCCTAACGAGATGTCACTGACACACCCAGTAATTGAAATCCTGGGTGGGGAGGGGTTTGCTGAGAGAAACAATACTGTGACAGATCTGTCCTATGTAGCCGGCTCCGGTTCCTGAGAGGACAGGAGAGCCTCTTCCCTTGCTGAGCTTTCCACGACCACTGCACATTCCCTACACAGCTCTGTCAGGCATCAGATCAACAACCCTACGCCACACCTCCCCCCACCCCCTTCCCCCCCACTAGAATGTCTGCGCGTGGAGCCCACAAAGGAATATGCAGTGAGCGGCGTAGCAAATTTGCCATAAGCAAAAAGGAAAATGGAACCCTTTCAGTCCACAATTAGGGCGAAGTGCAGCTATAGTGGGGTACAGTGGGGCCCTAAGGCTCAGGGTCCCGGTGCCACTGCACCTGCTGCACTATTAATAGCTATCCCACTGGTTAATATTTAGAGCAGCTATAGTGGGGTACAGTGGGGCCCTAAGGCTCTGGGTTCCGGTGCCACTGCACCTGCTGCACTACCAATAGTTATTGCTCTGGTTGACATTTTGTATCACCCCATGATTTTATTCCCTTTGCTTGCAATACATATATGAATTTTAACTTTACATTGCTATGTCATGAAAGTCCTGTAGCACCATTTCCAATGTAAATGGTCTAGTCCCTTTACAATTACATAGTGGTTTAATTCATATTTAATAATGGAACACATCATAACTACTCTGTGGTACACGGATGTGCCAGTGAGCGAGAGGAGAGTGAGGGGCAGATTGCTGGTGGCAGGGAGGCGAACCAGGGGAAGTGGAAGGAATTTCAGACTGTCCCAGACAGAGGTAATGAGGGAAAGGTAAAATGTGAAATGCATGGAATAATAGAAATATATTGCATTTATGTAATGACAACATCTGTTCTGTCAACCAGCATCAGGTAATTTCTCACCCGAGGAGTCCTGTCTATATTTTAAATGTGAAAGGAAAGCTTGATGTGATGGAGCATTTCATGAGGCAGATCAAATGCAGTTCTTCTGCCATCTACAACATATGACTGGTTCAATTTGTCAAAAAATGGCCATCTGCTGTGGAATACCAATTTCACACAGCATTCTGTCTGTGGTTGAGAATGATAATTTTTTGGCACGGCTTCGTATGCTCATGCCCTTCGAACTCTGCTATGGGTGTAGGGAAACTATGGATGGAGTGGAATAAGAGAAAATGTATTCTGCTCACGAGGATCACCTCAGAGTGGGATGGCATTTATTTTCAACTAGTGAACCTTATATTGAGATAGTAACTTTCAGGCACAATGAAGACTCTCCCACCGAGCTAAAGTAGAACCTTACGGGATGTACTTATCCCTACGAGGACTTGCACATTTTGTGGCGGTTGGCCACAGTGCAGGACGTTTCAGAGCTGGTCTTCATTAATTATGAAGCTATTGGGCATATCGCTGGTTCTTACATACTCACTGACTCACATCACACCACAGGTGAAGAAATAGCAGGTCTGTTGGCGATCAAATACCGCTGTCTGTGTGAGGTAACAAAAAACTTCTCAGAACCCAGTTTGTGGTGGGACCCAATGACCATGTTGTCTTCTCTATGAACAAGCAAGCACTATTACCCCTTTCAAAGCAGTAAATATTTGGTGAACCTGCACTTATACTGGACACCAACACAGATCCAGGTTTAGTCTGAAAAAATATACGTTTGTTTCGACTAAATGTCCTTGCACATTGCACATGTACCAATTGTAAACTGATGGGAAGTAATATGGCATACAACAGTCCACAATTGATATGTATAAAGTGTGCCACCATTTCTAAATAAAGCATTGTTTTAACACAAATGGGACTTCGTTATATTTGTCAGTGTGCATCAGCAATGAACAGTCAGCTCAAATGCTCTCTTGAACACCAGAATGTGCTTGACTGAGCAATAAGAAATGTAGGTGTAAATATCACAATAACACATCAGCACATTTTGTTTATTCGTCCCAATTTGCATGTGTTTTCTTCAACTTTGCTATTTTTGCATTTAATTGCTTTCACACACAATTTACCCTTCTGCCATCAAAGAGCACATGTCCTGCCGTCACCACCCATCCACAGTAGGCTGAAAGTGAATGCACATTTCAGGTAAATGAGAGTCTAAAGCATGCATGTTAAGATGACAGGAACAGTGTGTCCATGCATGGGGATGAGAATGGGATCATAAATGCGAATAACCTTTTCCAATTCACATACCGCCAAGTAAAATTGTTTTAATGCTACCTTCCTCGTCATTATGTGGCCTTCTCTTTGTCTTAGCCAATAATTACCAGGCAAGTGATTCACAGACATTCGTGCTTCCAGCAGAGGGCAGTCACATGTTCTTTAACTCTTTGGCCATTGCCTCTGCTATTTCCCCATTACTAGAGTAATCCTGAAGGCTCTGTGAAAAATATTTGAGTATTAGCAAGAAGACTGGCCCTTAGCTCAGGGACCAGCACTTGTTTGCTATTTCCTGTTGAACTATCCAGTTATCTATTGATTTAAAGGCATTCATGACCTGATTCACGACTCGGTTACAGTTGGTTGGATATAAGCATTTGTGAAATCTGAATACTGAATATTTGTACTCCATTTATGTTTTATGAATTATATGGTTTTATAGGTATTGTTAAATCTTGTAGCCTATTTTTTTGCTTATTTTATATTCCACTTAATGATATAACAGGACTTATCAAACAAATAATGAAATTGATTTGCTTTCTTAAACTCGCTCTCAGATATGAATAGCTCTATTTTCGCCTGTCAGTTGTATGTCAGAGTATCGATAACAAAATCATCTGACATAACTTTCATGACTGAACAAAATTTGCAAAAATCTTCTTACATTCGATGTAGATTTTCTATTATTAATCCCAATTCGTCAACATTTTGTAAACAATATTTAGACCATAATGTTTTTGGTAGATGATATTAAGGCCACAATAATCTGGTACCATGCCAAATTGGCTCCATTGCATTGTCCGCTCATTGCCTTTCATCAAACATTGACGCAGTTGTCTAATTTTAACAACACATGCCAGTTTTGCATCCACTTAGTCTTTCAAGTGTTCCATCTTCCAAATGTCCCTGAATAAATCAAGTATTTTTGCCTTTGAGCGCGAGTGTGAGTTTACACCACTGTACTGTGGTAGTGTGATATTTAAGGGCTTTGGGGTACACGTGCAGTGAGTAATTCACCAGTAGCAAATCCTATGAAAAGCAGGATGCACCAAACCCATAATGGATTGTAAAGGATCAGTGTGCCTACTCCCTGGGTGCCTGGACAAACTGTTAGCCCTTCAACACTGATACAAGGATGGTGGGTACCTACTGACACCTGCCCAACATCACTCCCTCTGTAAGAAAACCAAACCAGCAGTAGTTATCATGTTTTCCTTTTCTTCCACAAGAGTTGTATTAGATTTTGCCCCTCTTCACTCTGGATCTTTTGTGGCATATGCTTCCGCATTCAGGCCACCACACATCCTGCTGCCGTCTTAGTTAATAGCTGCATCCACAATCGCCAATGCATCTTAATGAAGTCAACTGGTTCACAAGCAATGGCATGCAATTAGGTCTACCCTAATATTTAGCGAGGACCAGTTGAGCTGTGTAATCCCCTAACCACTGCCTTAATGAAAGGTCTTGCAATGTCACCAGTTCCTTTCTGCTTCCACTATAGAAGGGGTCCAAGTGTAGACCGATCTCGTTTTCCATCCAACTATCCTTTATATTCGTAAGAATGTCTCTTGGGCCGCATTTCCATTGATCCCCATGCACATCTCACCGCTGGCTCTTACTGTTGCCTCACTAAGGACACATATGAAATGGACTCCTCTCCTACCTCAAGGAGGCTACCATTTTGCCCACTGCTATTCCTAGCCACTTTATTTTGGTTGTTTTATAAGGTAATTGTTTTCACTCAAAAATGCGTAATTCTGGCAAATTCTCTGGAAAATGCAATGAACACAGGAATCATTTTTTTTTCATTTCACTGGTGTCTAGGGGAGGTCTCTCACAGAGTTCCAGAGCATTGCATGGTACATCTCATTGGCTAATATTATACATTTGCCTTACTTTTTTTAATTGCAACCAATAGTTTTGACACATTATGTGAATCACAAAATGACCTTATAAGCTGTCATTCATCTTTAGAGCCTACAACCATTCACCACAATATATATCATAGTATAAGAATGAAACAGCAAATAGTGGGAGATTTAAATGGAGAAGTAAGATAGCGAGAAAGTGAAAGACAGGAGAGAATTATGGTAAGAGATTAGAATGGCAGTGAAAGGATTTAATAAAGGAGCGTGAAAGATAATAGTGCAAAAAGATGACCGAGTGAAGAAATGTGGAAGTGAGAAGAGAGTGTAAAGAAAAAGGCTACAAGGAAGTGGAGTAAGCAGCCCAAAGACATAAAACGGCCAGTGGCAGGTCCTAATATATAGATTTAGAAATATTTGCTCTAACCACATCATTCCCTTTAATGAAAACTCACTGAGCAGTACACAATTTCGTACGCATTAGCAGGTTACGATTTGATATATGTAAATTTATAAAGAGAACAATTTGTTTTTGTATGCGTTCCAGTTTAATTGTACTCAATTTATAGACCCATGAAGGATGAAAGGAAGAACAAATCTTGCTGGGATTCAAGCTCATGACCTCTTGATCAAAGGAGATGTCAGCAGCCAGCTCTCCACCAGCCACATTACCCACTGAAAGCAGAGAAGAAATGCTTTCGCAAATGGAGTCCACAGATGAAAAGATACCTCAAGCCACCCACTCTTGACTTACTAGAAAAGATAACGTTTTAAACAATTCAGCAATTAAATTACTAATATGCCGAGTCATTTTCAAAGCAATTCCGCCGCCTCTCTAGCCTGCTATCTGCATTCCCATGTGTTTTCCTTTGTTCCCCTTGTTCTATCTTTACTGCACCTATTATCTTTACCCTCACGAGCAACCATTTGCTTGTGGGTGACGCGTCACATTCCGATTTAAAACAATGTTAATCTTTTTGGCGTCTTGACTGACAGATTCCTACACACTCCAACCACATTAAAGTTAGTCACGCATGCTTGTTCAAGGCTGGGCCTGCTTCCAGGGGTACACCACAGCAGGACCAATTAACAGGGCGTATCAAAAACTATCTTGTAAAGGAATACAAGAGTCAGATGGGATATTGATCTAGTTAAGAACGAAAGTCCACATGCATCTCCTCTGAGTTTGTCAGTAGTACGCGCAGATCCAATGTCAAGGGGACACATGAAAGGCGAGATCGAAGAGGGCCCAATCACCCAAGGGCCCCTCTATATAAAGATGGGGCGCTTGGAGTCTGCACCTCCTGCTACAGGCAGACTGGAGCATGCTTTGTCCCTCAAAGCAGGTTACCACGAGGGCTTCGAAATTGTATCTGTATATTGCATTTTTCAGGGGGGTTTTCATCTATGGCTCTACTATTATAGTCATATTTGTAAAATGTGCATTGGTGCAAGCGATGAGCCCAAACATTATTTCGAAAAAGAGGATCCACTTTATTTTTAGTGAATACCGAAAAACTTTATCGTTGTTCTAATTCCAAATAATTATACTAGATGTTTTAATTCACATTTAGAGACAAGCAGCATTAGCACTTTTATGCATTTTATTTTGAAGAATACTCATTTGTTTTTGGGTAACTGAAAATGTACTATGTTGAGACGTTTTCTTTGCAATTCTTGGTCTGTTATTGAGGATACTGCTAAGCATACACCAGAATATGTGCATTACATTTTAGAACATATTACTTCACATTTTGTAAGCTAAAAGTAAAATATATATAATTAGACGTGCTAGACGCATTGTGGGTTTAGAGAACTCATCCAAGAAGAATAGAGCACACCTTCAAAATTGAGATCATCTGTCTCGCCTAAGCGGTACATATTGGACATGGCACAATATCGTGAGATCAGGAAAATAAATAATTATGCATGAAAGAATGAAAGTAATTCAAATCAAAACGGAAGAGTAGAAATGAAAGACGGATGTACCCTTGAATGGAGCGAAATCCCGAAGAAAGGGAGAACATAAAGAGAACAGGGAGATTACAGCCTTACACAAAATAGAGAAAGGACAGAGAGACGGATTTCTTTGAATTTAATTGACGATGACTAATGGGGAAACTGAAATAAAAGAACAGAGCAGAGAGAAAGAGTACGGAAAATAATGTGTTAGAAAGTAGAAGCAAAATGAAGCAAGAAAAACAGATTAATACATAATTGAGCAAGTACATCCATTAAAAAAAAGATATTATATCACAACAAGCGCTTGGCAGGATTGGGTACTGATCATTTCCCATTACTGTGGCAGGGATACGTGAAAAGAGTGTCACAATTATGGAAACATAATATACTCACACATACAGGGATGTGCACGTCAGGTAACGCTAAGGCTCTCATTATGCGCAACACTGATTGTGGAATATATATTATATACACATATGATGTTAGGACTTAAAAATCAAGACCTGAACCAAGTGTGAGACTGTTTTTTGCACCGCTCTTCCCTAAAGGAGGAGCTCTGTGCCGAAATAACTGGAAGTCTTTGAAATCGCCCCTTGGCCATATTAATTGGGTGTTCCTGGGAATATACCGGGGCAAATAAACTGTATCGCTGTCTCAATTATGCAGTTATTCCTTACAAGGGGGAGTGAGGATTATCTGTTATGGCCTCATTCGCTTACCCCCTAACAGAAGATAATTTGGTAAAAACAGCCAGAGATTAAATTGAATAATCAATTTTTTCCTAGAAAATATGCAGTTGCTAAGGAAAAGATGGACAGGTGCATGGGTTTTCCAAATATGCTGATACACACCAAAAATAATTGCTGCAGTCCATGGGTCTTAACAAGCCATTTGTATTGAACAGTTCAATTACGGATTTGGAGTCTGTGATCCCAAATTTGAGGTAGAGGTGGGTTTAAGTGACATATACACATAATCTTATCTTGATTTGTTAATTGACAAAAAAAATAGATGTCAAGAATTACAAAGGGAGCTTAAAGGTATTTGCCATAAAACATTTCATTAAACATAGATTCTAAGGTGAAGTTTGAGTTTACATTTGAGCAAGTAATCGAAGCAAGGGAAATATTGTCAACAATTGTAAAGTGGACTTTGGTATCTCAAAGCAGTATTTTGTAACAACTGTGTGAGCTGCTACATTTTAATGCACATTTTGCCTAATTTCTCACTCAAGCACTACATTTTGAAGCATGTTTTGCCAAACATAATATTTAAAAGCAGGGGAGACAGTAGATGTAGCTCCATTGTTACAAATCTTTACCATTCCCATTTCTATGCCAAGAGATATCTATGTGAATCACAGATTGTGCTTCACAGAACTAACAAAAGTATTCACAGGAGCTAGTGGGCTATAGAGTCAGGTTGAACACGAGAGTCGGCTCTGCTAGTAGAAACAATGGGCGTATGCTGCCCAAGCTAACATTATCATCAGATTTAGCTGGAATACTCCCACTTGTGCCCACACTCTTCCATCAGCCTGCCAGAACGCCCAATAGACTAATGGCTATAGGGGAGCCTCCTTCCACTGCTGGGTGGACACCTGTTGCCTGAACACCCCTTGAAGCCCAAACTTGCCTTTCAGAAAAGTATCAATTTGCAGAAATCGTTGGAGGACCTACTAGAATAATGAAACCCTTGTGACACAGACATTGCTATGCAAGTGCTGACGTGCAAAGGGGTCTTGCCAGATGATTAAAACCACCCCATGGATGCTCTTGTTCACCATAGGCATACCATGATTTCCATTGGTGCTAATGCAAACAAGGAAAATGTACATATCACCACCACCACCAACGATACCGACCACCAAAAGCAGGAATTCTTGGTTAAATGACGGAACATTGTTTCATTGTTTTCTATCTTCCAAGCTTTGATTTTATCATGAAAATTTCTGGGAAGAAATGAATTTTGAAGTACATTGGCCTGGTACGTTTGGTGAAAATTGGAAAGGATTTAGGCATTTTGACAAACTCCCTCTCCTAATTACTTTTTGGGGGGTGGATTTAGCAGTGAGTGGTGTATTTGTAAACCACTAAGGACAAAAAGAATGGCCAAGCATGAATAATATTACAGGCTGTGAAGACAATTGACAGGGGAATTGGTAAGTCTGCAACGGTTTGGGGGAAATGTTGATGTTAAACTGGGCCAGTAATATTGATACAATATAAACATGTTTTTTACAGAATTGTACAGACGAGATCCCATCAACTTTTTTGTGACAGTTATTGTCAAATAGATTTTTTTCAAACACAACTCTTAAGGGGGTCTAAGCCTGATGGTTAAAAATGTTTGTAACTGGGAGACAGTAGGTATATATTCCATTAGCAGACCCAATAATATGTTACCACAAGTACCTCTACCAGAGCACAGCACTAGCAGTAATGCCCAAATTTGCCCAAATTCCAGAATGTTCAAGTAGTGGACATTTTTAACAAGTTTTCAACAATTATACATTTGTACTCATATTTTCTAAATTCTCATAAATACCATTATGCATAATTTTAGAAATGGTTCAGATTTCAGAGGATTGCTGAAGAACATTGTTAGTCCAGTTTCCACAGTGCCACAGTGATGCACACTGATGCCCACATTTCACAGTGGCACAGTATCAAATGTCTACAAAGCTTCAGGGAGAGCATGTTTTCACCTTCTACTATTCCAGTAGCGGAATGATGCACGTGCTTCGTTTGCATAATGCGGTAATAAGGATGGTTTGCCACAAATCTACATGTATGCAGCAAGACACATACCTGCTGAACTTGCACACTGCTCCGTTGATGTACATGTATGTCTGATTTCAACGTTGAAGTGGGTTGGAATGCATACGGTCGTGATACATAACACCTTAGCAATGCAGAGTCTGCCAGGTTTTGACAATGCACGGTAATTCTCATCCCTACAGTTTCCACACATACAGATTGACAAACGCTCTGACATAGATACAGACAGAGAGAATAGCACAGACACACATGCAGACAGGCACATTTGTGGGCAGGGAAGGATTGCACAGGCAGGCCCAGGGCCCCCTGTCAGAGGTTCACCCTCGACCCCTCTTACACATGGACCTGGCATACAACTAGGCGCACCTACTCACACACAATCCTGGGACAGCATTTTATTCCAACAACGCCAAAGATTGAATAAACAAGGTGCGCCATAGTTGCCAAAGCTTCATCCCCACTAATCACTTCCCAAGTCTCCTATCTTTTTATTCGTTAAATAGTTTCTTGTGCCACTCAAATCTCTCCAAAATGACACTCACAACTGAGGAGTCACTAGATGGTTGATAGGCTTTTCACAAACCACTCCAAATGTTGTTCTCTAATCATATTTTTCCTGTAGGCATTATTTCCTATTTTTGCAAAAATATGCACATCTTAATTTGCAATCATTGCTTGAACGAACAATTTGAAGATGGGGTTCGTGCCTGCATCGAGAAAGCCTAAAGATGTGAAGATTTGCAGTCGTTCAATTGAATGGATAACAAACAACTGTGTGTGTCAGGAAGTGTAAGATTGTGTATCTGGAATTCTACTTTTAGAAGTTGGTAGTGTCTTTAGAGAGGGCATGAGACAGAATTGCCTTGGTGCCAGACCTACCTCTTACCATCCTCAAAAGGTATAGTAGGCTCTTAAATGTAGGAATAGAAGCCAGCTTTTTAACAAGGGACAGGTGATATTCTTGTAATGGGTCGGTAATAACAATACTCAGCAACGTTGCCAAACTTTGAATGGGGCAAAAGCAAAATTCTAAGCATTGCTGCAAAGACTTAAATCGGAGAGCACCAGCAATTCCCAGCGCCGGTGTAGCATTTTAATGAAACAGGGTGTTTGCTTCTCTTTTGGACTTCCATTGCTGGATTGGGTGATGAACCACCCTTCCAGAGGCCCACTAAAATGTTAATTGTACACTACCTGTCTTCTTAGCATGGGTGTTGTATTTCAATTAGGAAAGTATGGGCATTCTCAGCAGGCTTTTAGGTGCTTGTTATGGCAGACCCCGCACTTCAAAATGGACCTGGTGTTCCTTTAAGGCGACAGCACCAGCAGCACAGGCCCTTCTCAGACGGCCGGCTGTACTTTAAATGGGACAGAACCGGGACTTCTCTGCACGGCTGCTGAGCCTTTAAAGAGACAGCCCCAGAGGGAGCTCCCTTTCCAAATGTGCAAGTACCAGGAGTCTGGACAGAACTGCTAGACTTCTACATCAGCAGCACTGTCGCCTCTCAGAAGGTCTGTTGTACTCAGAGCAGCAGAATGGTGCTGTGTGTTGCAGTCTCAGTGAAGGTATGTTGGTCCATTCACATCAAAATCTAGCCCGTGTGACCTGTTCTTGAACTGGCCTACCAGAGGCTGTGACCAGCCCTGCTGAGACGTTCCAGTTCTGCAATACTACACGTATAGCAAGCCCTTGGAGCATGCGCGATGTGTACTCCTGTGGAGCGCACCAGCACACTTAAGCATGGGCGAGCTGGGCCCTGGGGCGCACGGACGTCTGTGCATTAAGGTTATGCCAACAGCAGCCCCCTCTCATCTTGCTCCAGCCTTGTCCTTGTCCCTGCCGGTTCGTTTCTGTCTGATTTGCCAGTTTACAGTGGTTTTAGCCCTCATAATCATAGGGTGGGCGATGTTTTTAACACCCTTTTAGCCCCTTTCCTTGCCCTGCCTTCACCCTCTCACTCCTGCTGGCACACATCAACAAAACCATCATCTGTGAGGCAGCTGAGCTATCGGTGACTTGGGCGAGCTGGGGAGGTGCGGGGATGTTTGAGGTCGGGGGCCAGTACCGGCTTATCCAGTTACTGACCTGAGAACACAAAAGCACCCCAAAGCTGCCTCGTTTAATTCACCACCATCAGCAAGAGCGCCATATTTCTCTCCGCCCACCGCCAGGCACTATGTTAGCATAGGCCAGCCATGCACACCACGCGCCTCCAATGCACGGTTTTCTCATATAGAGAAGAACTACAGCACAGACAAGAGTAGTCACAAATAGAGAAAACAGCAGCAGTGCTGGCCTCTCTCGGAAACACGGAATCAGAACAGCTCGGACATAAAAAGTGCAGGCTTCAGTTTCACACATGCAACCAACAGGTGCAAAAGAACAAGACACAAAAGGAGCACAACAGACAGTAGAACGGCGATCTATGCAAAGAGTGATTTTTTTTATCATATCATGCGTATTTCAGTGCAGTGGTCTTGTGCATGCAGTTCATCCTACTTGATTAAAATGTAAGCCATAGGTAGCTGGAAACAATCATTAGAGGAGCTACCACGCCCGACCCGAGGCTGGTCGAGCAGTATGTGGCAGCAGCAAGAACTAATGCAGCCCAATGTGCAACTTGTTGGAGTGTGCCACAAATTGACATGCCCACTCTCTCTGTGTCCCCCTTGCTCTTATCATGTACGCTTGCCTATTTATTCTGGCTCCCTTATTCTTATTTTTGTTTACAAATCAAGGGCTACAATTATCATTATTTAGAAAACAGCAGAACAGTACAATATTGTAATTGCCATGACTTAAGGATGTCATAATATCTCTCCATTTGATGGGGGATGCCGTGCCAGTCAGAGGCGTACTGCAAAAGAGCGGTGCACCCTCCCACCCCTTACAATCTGACGCGGGGGCACCACTGTCTTCCATATAACAGATATTCGGAGCTTTGGACCGAATGAATGGGCACCCCTGAAAAGTTGGGGGGCCCTTAAGTTTTGCCCGTCCCCTAGGCGCAGGGGCTGCCGACGCCCGCATTCTGCCCCTTGCCTTTAGTTCTGGACGTTCATTTAAAAAGGACCGGCGCATTCTGGGATGTGTAGTCCCATTGTGTAATATTTTGATCCTTTACTAGAGAGATAATGCAACCCCAATCATCACTGAACAAGCAAGTGTGAAAGCTTGCCCTACTCAACGCTCTTATCGCGTGTATGACGCTATTATATGCTGGCACGTAAGAAAGGGCAACGAACATGTACTGCTTTTTGGATTGTATTTTGATATGTTTCTAAGTTATCGTTTGGTGTAGGTGCACAGCTTGTGGTTATGACTAAACGGGCAGTCTCACCCAGGTGAACGGGCAGGTTTTCATGCCACACAAGCAGTATTGTGTTGTAGGTGAAGGTGATCGCGTTGCACAGGGCACACCGCAAAATCAGCACCCTCTTGGATTTGCTTTAGTGGGTCGTTCTCCGGAGACTGTCACAAGCTGATCAGCCAACTGAAGGAAATTGAATTTGGAGTTGTTTTGAATTTGATTTCCACCGAAACTCCTCCCCTTGATGACCCACGCACGAACGTGACTGATAAATGATTGCTCGGCTTTTAAATTGTCAATGCACTACTCCAAATAATCACACGTTTTTAAAATATGCAATGGCCACGCGAAGTGAAAGCCCTGCCCTTGGAGGGCACCCAGGAGCAGAGAT
Source organism: Triturus cristatus (assembly GCF_964204655.1). NCBI lineage: Eukaryota > Metazoa > Chordata > Amphibia > Caudata > Salamandridae > Triturus > Triturus cristatus. The sequence goes on from NC_140588.1 coordinate 521,083,348, forward strand.
GCCACACAGAGAAAATGGACTATGTCAAGGTGGGGGAGAGGGGACAGAAGTCATAGAGCCTGGCTGGTGGTGAAATCAATGAGGAAAATAGACTCTCTCTGGAAGCTGGGCTCAGCCTGCAGCGTCGGCAGTTCCTCGCGCTCCTCTGTGCCTTGGAGCCTTGCGAGCGCCCTGCCCACACATGCCTCGGGCTAGCTTTGTACACACAGACATGCTCACCCCCACTCAGCGCCACTGCACAAACCTCTGTCACCGGAGCTGCCTCCCTCACTCCCCCACGGTACACATAGTACTCTCTGAACTTACCAGCAGTGTGAGACTCCCCGTGACTCGGCTCTGCACAGTTCCAGCTGATGCTCAGGGGGTGTCAGGCCCAGGACAGTGGCGGCGCCGGGGCGCCCTGTGCGCACAGTTACGCCGTGCCGAGAAGGGAGTGCAATGCAGCCCTTGGGATGCCGGCAGACAGACAGCTGATCAGTGGTCCGATAGATGCTGCTTTTCGTCAGATAGTTCTTCTCTCTGTGCTCATGCGTATACTCTTTGGTGCGCATGCGTATAGTGTAAAAAACGCACGCTTACACAAAAGCTTTTACGAATGGCACGAAACAACGACCACCGCAGCAGCATGTCCCTCTGTGGGCCACCGGGCTGGGGCTGGTCGGAGCTGAGCTGTCGAGCTCGGTGGTGAAGAGAGAAAGGAGGGAAGAGGCAGGTCACTGTGGTATTTATGCCGCTTCCTACTGGGCGCAAAGTGCGTCTAAATGAAACGCAGGGTGGACAGCGGCAACTGTTCTTGCTGCGCGCTCTGCCGCCCTTGTAGACTAAGCGGAGGTGTCAGAGGTAAGGCATGAGAGGGGGCGGGCTGCAGGGTCTGCAGAGAGCACATTCTGTGCCCGTATGCAGCCCTGCCCGGGGCAGTTGACACTGACTGCTTTTAGAGCGTTGTCAGAGTGAAAGGAGCACGGGGTAGGCAGGGCGGTTTCCTGGAAATAAGAAGCAGTGGTAGGGGGGAGCAGAGAGTGCGCGCGTGCAGGAAGTGGAGGAGGCCGATGGATTTCTGCGTCCCGCACTAAGACCTGGGGGAGGGTCGGTTCCTTGAGATGCCGGCTGCTGCCAGACTGAGTCACTCTGCCAGGGGGTGCCCGGTCCGCAATGCACTAGGAACCTGGAAATCAATCTCAGCATCATGGGTGGTGGCAAAGCGGAGTTCAGTCCGACAGAATTCGCCAATTCTTTCAAGCAAGCTATGCACTGATTAATTCCAAAATTGCAACCAGAACTAAGAGATTCGTTTTCCAAATCTACATCGCAGTGTATTTTTAAATTCAAACTTAAAATTTCTACAGCGAGTGAAACAATAAAGAGTGGAATTGTTAGAATGATAATATTCAGCACCTCACCGCAGGGAGAGTGCTCGGTCTGGGATGGCCTTTTTTTTACCACGGCGAAATGCGTGACTTTCTTATATCGCTCCAACTTCAGCCTGAGTTTTGCATCGATAGATGCTAGTATTTGCAAGGGAACCAGACCCGATAACTAATTGACAGGGGCATGCCCCAGGTCATGTAAACAGCTACACCAATGCCAGATGCCACGCCAGGACCTGGGAAATTTGTGGTATGGCCCCAAGCTCCAAGCGAAAGATCTAGGTGCAGACCTCAGGACCATGCATACACTAGCGCTGCACTAGACTGTTCGGATGTAGCGCCTCGATCCTATAAAAAAAGAGTTACAAGTTGGGCAGGAGCCCGATCAGACGGGAGTAACCGAGCTCCTGCAGCCCATGCGGTGCGAAGGGCTGCTGTGTGTGGGGGGTGGACGCCAACTCATCACTGAATATCTCTGAAATATGGGAGACTCAGGGACCCTCCATCACATTCTGCGGGGCATCATTTTGCTTTACGCCACTGTGATTAGCATCAACAAAGCACAGTATTGTCACTTATTCACATAGAAAGTAATATCGTAATCACGTGCACATTTTCAATATTTGATCTATTTCGCAGGTAAATCACAGGTACAATCTTTACAATATAGTTAAATATTTGTACGCAAATATTTGCATAATATATATAATGCACATGTTCATCGCTAATCCTCGTACTCATGTCTATTTCTTTAGCTCTCAACACAGGGTGTCACTCCTGCCTTGTTCCTCATCCATCAGCAAGTCAGGGTAGGAAGAAGAAGCCCTATCACTTCCCTCCTACGCATCTTGTCATCTTTGAGCTTCTTTAAGAGACAGCTGTATATGATTGTTGGACGTCTTTTAGAGATGTTGTTCAGATATCATCATTAACAAGCTAGAGAGGCACTGATTTGTGATTCTAGAGCGTCTTTCAGAGCTGCCAGTGTGTCAATGTTAATCATGGTTCAATGAACCCATTCTTTGAAAGGTTTGCACATCCTTGATAGATGCTACTGTGTGATAGTTAAACATGTTTGAGAGATGCTGGTCAAAGACTGGCAAATATCATTGAGAGATATCATTTTAGCCTCTCATTAATGAATATCTTCGAGGGATTACGCATTGTGATTCGTTGGATATCTTTGAGAGGTGCTTACCTATGATTGTAAAACATCTTCAAGGGTTGCTGCCGCGTGAGTGTTAAACATTCCAAGTCCACCTGAAATTTCAAAATCGCATTACAAATATAGTTCTTGGCCATCCCTACTACCCCCAATTTTATATGTTTTGTCCAAAAATTCCATTTCCCTGGAAGCCAAAATATATCTTATTCTGCCCCAGCCCTCATCCGATGAACCTGAAGACACTGACATAGCACATCTTTAAAGTCCATCTTTCAGAAGTTCATAAAATACACAAATCCGGCTGTTAAGCAGTTTTCATTTTAATTGGTGAGGGGATAGTTGGCCCTCTTCTTTACCAGCTCCACCCCATTCTACCACTGTTGCAAAGAATATGGGTGTCAAATTTGGCTCTCAGCTCTCTTTTCGTTTTCAGGTTTCTTCGATAGTAGGATCTTGCTTTGTGTTATTGTAGGCTTTAAAGAAGTTTGTGCACCTCCTTCCCTTGCTCTCACGAAAAATTGTGTTGCATGCCTCTCATCTCTTCAAGAATGCATTATGCCAATGTCTCGTATTTAGACCCTCCAAAATATATTATCAGACACTTGCAGGCCATATAGAACTCAGCTGCGTGTCTGATCCTTAAATTGCACCGGCAAATCTCAGTTTCTTTCCTTTTCAAAGCCCTTCATTGGCTGCCAGTTGTCAGGAGGATCCTTTGTAAGTCCCTGCTTTTGACTCATATGTCCCTGTATTCCTCCGGTACATGATATCTGGCAGATAGGATCCAGTTCTACCATCCACCTAGTGTCCTCTGTTCTTCTCGTGTCGCACGGGCAGTGGTAACTATAGGACAACAGTCTCAGAGTGGTGGTTGCTCCTTTATGCTCTGGCTTCTAATGCATGGAATAGACTCCCATCTGAATTCTGCATGGTGCATGTGGAGCCATAGTTTTGAAATAAAATGGAAAACCTGGCAGTTTGGACAGGGCTAAAACGTAGTTGGTTTGATACTGTTTTTTTCACAGTGCAGGGACGCTCCTAGGAGCAGCCATACACTCTATACATTCATTCCTTCATTAGTTTGTTCATCCATCTATCCATTCATATCAACATATGACTGATTGCATCAATGCACATCCCTCGTCATTGCACACCTGCACTTGCTGACAGAAAGTTGAATTAAAATAAAGCACAACACGTTGGAAGCCACCACGCCTAACTTACATTCAATGCAAAAATAGCGACCGGTACAGCAAATAACCAAGAGACAATTATCATTTCAACAGACCAGAGCTCTTGCCCCAAAAGGGCCAGTGAGAGCATATTATGATGAAACACAGAAATGTCAACAGTTTTTGTACATTTATCTCTTCATACATGTCTATGTCACATGAACACAACCGAAACTTCTTACTTTCAGTGAAAAGCATCTAAAGAGCAGGTGCCAGACCTTCTCATGGAGAAAATGCGAGATGTCCTTGAAGCAAGAAGATGTAACGGAAAAGCACACTGGTGACTTCATTAATTTTCTAAAATCAAGCTACTGTTTGCCAACATCGAAAGCAAGGCTACTGTTCACCGCAAGATTCAGAAAATGTACAAATGTACTACCTACGCCTTTAAGCCCACAAGAGCCATGAAACACAGCAGACATACAGATTCTAAAGGACACTCCAGATTAATGAGCAAACAACATTCATATTTGATTATACAATATACTAATGCACAATGTTATATACAGATGCAAAAAAGACATTGATGTCAAAGCAGTAGGAATATAGGATTATGTATTCACAGTTGCAGGATCAGCTCCTCATTGTGGTTACCATGGTGACACCTCTTAACCACAAGTAAGCAATGATGGAAATGGAAGCAGACGAAGAGCAGTAATAAAGAACCACTAATGAAACTGAAAAGATACAAGAAAAATACACTAAACAAGTGGATACCTAGAATTCCAGGATCCTGCAGTACAGTTGAATTAGGAAGATCAAAACATGACATATGACCTGAGGGGTAAAGTGTTGCAGCCTAATCCCTGTACATAGCTAATCCCGTATTGAACATTTTAGACCTACCCATGTCTGCCTAGAGTTGTGTCTGGCCATAAAATGTCTGTTGTCTTGTTTCTATGTCCTGCTTCTTCATGCCCAGTGAGGTCGTAAGGTTCCAGCTAAGTGTTCTACTGATGTAATTTGAAATATCGGCTAGGTCTGGGCCAAATTTAAACGACACTGGCATAATTTGCATAGATTTGGGGATTTCACATTATGCTTGCCATGTAATATTCCCTAAATAAAGACGTCAACTAATTATGTTGACATTTGTGGTAAAAATGAACAATGAAATGCGCTATTCGCAGTAAAGCATGCAAACAACAGAACACATGTGGCTGTTGTAGGAGGTGCTTTGTTTAACTGCATCATTGTGTAAAAAGTTGATATGAGGAGACATTTTACACTAAAATGTAGCACAAAATGATGGATTTGCATTTCGTGCAGTTATGCATAATTTCATATAATTTTTCAAAATTAAACAAAAGCAAATTACCCAAATTTCACAGACATTTAATTTGGAACAAACTGTCTGGGAAGTGAGGAAATGACATCTAGATCCAAGTGTCAGCATTGTTGTTGGCTCTATCGCCTTATCCTGTGTACCTTATTGTGCATGTGTTTCCACAACTTTCTCCACTTATATCTGCCTGCTTTCGGTCATCTTTTCATGTGCTTACTAAAGTTCTGTGTAGCAATTGGATATTGTCTAAGAACCAGAAGCCCTATCATCTTAGGCTACCTATCCAACTTAAGGCCTACTGCTATCTGAGCTCAAATCTATAAAGTCCTGTTGAGCCTGTAAAATGCCGCTTTATGACCTATATTCTCTGAATTTCATTTTAAGACATAATGCGCTTAACCTGGCGCTGCCCTCCCTCACGTAGCAAGCACACCACACTTAAAGGACAAAACAATTGTCAAAAACACATCCTTCATCTATGCTCACCCATATAGCTTGGCAGAAAAAGTGGCTGGTAAACTGCTGGGGAGTAAGCACCGTCCTCAAAAATGGCATAAATAGTAAGCGAAGTTACTGAGCCTGACTTCTATTGAGAGGGTTTGTGGTGGGTGGGGGGTGCTCTGGGCTCCCTTAATACACAAAAAATAGGGACATATTGAATATATTATGGCACAGTTAAAAAAAACAGACATTGATTGAAAACCTAAAGAGTCCTAAGGAACACAATTTAAATATTGTATGGTTGAAAGGATGTGTATGTTGTACGCATGGCATATGTGGAAGTATATTGGTCGTGTGAGCAATGACCAATAACTTCTTTTTGATGTGTCACTGTAATTGTGTATCTGCACTTATGCACCAAGTGGGCTGAGGCTCGGGAGAGTGCTGCACATGTGGTTGTGCTACCATCTGTGCATGAGAGATGAGTATGAGCTTGGGGCCGATGACCTTTTATAAACTATGGGGCCGATTCCGATGGCCGGTTGGACAGCTGTCTGTAGCCTTACCGTGCGACTGACACGTACCCGGAGCCGGTCCATCCTGTAGAGTAAGTACGATGCGCATAACTGCCAAAAACACGACCAACACGTAGGCTGTGAATCAAGCCCCATTCTCCGTCCGAGCTGTAACTCCTAAAGAGGAACTCAGTCGCCCGGAAGCAGTATCCATAGCAGTTTCCGGCATGACAAGTACGATGTGTACTTCCTACGTGCCGGACTGGTCGTCACGTACGGCACGTCACAGCATCTAGAAAACAAGCATATCAGCTACGATTCGCGCCACAAATCAATACACGGCTACGAGACGGACCAGCTTGCTGCGGGTACAAGACGGAGCAACAAGCAGCATGTACGACACGAACACATCATGGATCCCATCGCGCAGGTCACTATGACCAGATCAGTGACCGACGCCGGTGGCGCAGACGGTAAGTCAGACACCTACAACACAAACAAATGACACGTACACGCAAAATGGCACACACACACAGGGGATCCACATCCTGGCCGCTAACAACAGCCCACCATAGGGGTTGCATGGCCAGCACCACTAACACCCCTACCCATAGGGGGCCTGTTGCCCATCACTACTGCCACCCCCACCCAAAGTGCTTATGTTGCCCATCACCCCTGCCACCCACACCCATAGTGCTTATATTGCCCATCACCCCTGCCACCCCCACTCACAGGGGACCTGTTGCTCATCACCCCTGCCACCCCCACTCACAGGGGACCTGTTGCCCATCACTACTGCCACCCCCACCCATAGGGACTATGTTGCCCATCACCCCTGCCACCCACACCCATAGTGCTTATGTTGCCCATCACCCCTGCCACCCCCACTCACACGGGACCTGTTGCCCATCACCCCTGCCACCCCCACTCACATGGGGACCTGTTGCCCATCACCCCTGCCACCCCCAATCACAGGGGACCTGTTGCCCATCACCCCTGCCACCCCCACTCACAGGGCTTATGTTGCCCATCACCCCTGCCACCCACACCCATAGTGCTAATGTTGCCCATCACCCCTGCCATCCCCACTCACAGGGGACCTGTTGCCCATCACCACTGCTACCCCCACTCACAGTGGACCTGTTGCCCATCACCCCTGCCACCCCCAGCCATAGGATGGGTGATGCGCAACACATCCGGCATACGCAAACATCAGGTATGTCTGCAAAATACATCCCCCATGACATCATGACAACAGTGTGTAGTCTGTGACAAATGCCCACAACAGTGATTATGGCTACGAGCATACAATGTAAGTAACAGCACATGTGTGACCAACACATGAGTGTGACATACACAAGGCAAGCATCACCATAGCACTGTGGCAATGTAAAAAGAACACCCCCTCACTGTGTAGAGCAGAAGTTAAGTGGGGGCTCACAAATTGCAGCAGATGTGGAGCATTTTGGTGATGGGGACCAAACCCCCCTCATCACAGTGACCAAAAGGTAAGTGTCATCATGGTCAAAGCTGCAAATAACAAACATCATGTATGATTCCTGCTCCCAACACATCAAACACTTCTGGGGCAAACTAGTGGTTGTGTCCCATACACACAGAGATGTGGTGAGGCTAACAGTGCTGTGAAAACATAACACTCTCGGCCATGAGCAGACAAGCACCACACATGGGGGCTGACAATGCACACAGCGTACAATGACACAACAGCAGAAGTGAGCATGACCAAGCATGCACACATCTCGAAAATAGACACACCAATCAAAACAACATGTGTAGACTGTAGATGTCAGCTCACAAACTCACATTCCATGCCAGCAATGGCAACCAGGATGAATGTGCACAATGATGTGAAATGACTCAAAGGGACAGCATGCAAAATCACAGAAACAGCATCCAGACCAAGGCCCACAATAGCAATACCAATGCACTGATGCAGATGCACAAACAGGCAAACTCACACTGCACATCAGACACAACATGTGTGTGTGTGTGTCACAGTATCCCCAGGCAACTACACAACACATGAGGGGGACTGAACCACAGTGACACAGATGTGTACACAGTGCCATACAAAAGTAAACCATCATTGGGACACCCTCAGTGGGCAATCAGGCATTGGGAGATGAGAGGAAGCACAACAGACACATGTGACACAAGCTGGAATGAACACCAACTAACACAGCAAGAGACTGACACACAACACCACTACCCCCAGGGACCAGACAGTGGGGTGACACAAGCATGCATGACACCTCCACTGTGATGACAAAGGCAGATGTCGTACAAACTGGGAAACTCAGACATGTGTCCTGTGCCACAAACATACATCACACATACACAAACACAAATCACTCAGCATGGCCCCTCATCCATGGACAAACGGGAGCTAGGGGACCATTCATGCAAACATTCACATCAGTCCACCCTCAACACCACACACCTGAACTGCAACAATGTGTATCTGTGAAGTCCACATGGACAGGTGACATTGCACATGCACCCATGACAAACACAGGAATGTTGGCAGGAACTAAGGTGCACACACACATCACACAAGGACTGTTTACAACCCTGGGGAATGACAGACACACTGCACAGTATGCGGTACATGGCCATGACGTCAAAGGGCATGTAACCTTCAGAATCCCTGCCACAGTCCCAGGACTAGGCAGATGCCAAGGAGAAACACAACCAAAACCAACACTGGAGGTAGGCTGGAGGCAGTAAAGCTGAGCCTCAAATGATATTTAACAATACAACTGCTAGTACTGCACTAAGTCTTAAAACTCAATTTCTTTTGTGAGGACACATCTTGAAGGGAAACAAAAAGTGTCAAAGACCTTTCTTTTTCTTGAATTAATCAATATTTTTAATTATTTGAGTATTTTAGCCTTCCATTTGCCAGGACAATTCAGAGGATAAACAAACAAACAATGGCAAACAGTTTGTGATAATGTCTCCACACCATTCAATGATTCAAATCATCCATACTAGTCACACATACCGTCCATTCTTATGGATTCATTCAAACTCATACATTCATTGTCTGATGGATAGACTTCAACATCAAGGAATGCAATCTTGATTTGGGAATGATTCAGACTGAATTTAATGTCTTCAGTTCTATTATTTATCCAAAGGTGGAATTTTTGTAGATTCTCAAGGGAACCAGTCCATGTCATGAAAACATCGTCGATGTAACGAGTCCATTTACCGATGTTATGGGTGAAGGGATTATCATTATAGATAAACTTCTCTTCATATTTAGCCATAAAGAGCACTGCTAGTTCTGGTGCAAAGGGACAACCCATTGCTAATGTCCTTCACACCAAGAACGAGATCTTAAAAGTAAGTCAGAATTGCCCAATGTACACAGCCTGTTTGAAACTTCAGTGTGTTTGCGACTACACCTTTGTTCCTATGTTCTTTCACTCAGGCTACATCCTTCTACAACACGCTTGACTTCTACATCATTTCACCTAAGGTAATTTATTTATACTATTGCTTGATTGCTCATAAGAGGCCTAGGGGTCCCAACTGTTTCACTCAAACAGGCTTGTTTTTTTAAATCCACAGGTCCTGATGAGAGCCCCAGCTAATAAGGGGTCTCGAAACGCGTCGACCTTGTGAAGCGACCACAAGAATTTTGAATTTTTGGTTAAAGAAATAGTTATAGATAATCATCTTTCCCAATGTCTTTTCTTTGTGGTCCTAACAGAAAGATTATAAAACATGTTTTCTAATTTAAAACTTCCAGATTGAACAGCACGTATGTGAATGTATGAGTTTGAATGAATCCATAAGAATGGACAGTATGTGTGACTAGTATGGATGATTTGAATCAATGAATGGTGTGGAGAAATTATCACAAACTGTTTGCCATTGTTTGTTTGTTTATCCTCTGAATTGTCCTGGCAAATGGAAGGCTAAAAAACTCAAATAATTAAAAATATTGATTAATTTAAGAAAAAGAAAGGTCTTTGACACTTTTTGTTTCCCTTCAAGATGTGTCCTCACAAAAGAAATTGAGTTTTAAGACTTAGTGCAGTACTAGCAGTTGTATTGTTAAATATTATAAGGAGAAACACAAGGCACCCATGCTGACACCTGCCAGCATCGCTGCCGTGAACCCGACAAGTGGGAGCAGTCACACACACATACAAATGTCTCAATCACTGAAAACTACCACCTAGGGACAACTACATGATATTGCGAACAAACAAGTGCCTTGAGGAACCCTGACTGTGTCCCATCTGTGTCTGACAACATCATCACCACTCAGAACTGACAAATCCCAATGATGATACACCAATTAACAGTAGTGTGTCATGCACCCAAACATCTGGTAGCCCATTGGAAAAGTAGTGGGATGAACCCAGCACCACTCAGCAAGCATCAACAACAGGAACATATCAAGGGAACCTTGTCTGTGTATGAACAGGGATGTGGACACACACACATGCACATACAACACACACCATGGGCCCAGGCAATGTCACTGGACAACACACTAACTTGAGGGGACACAACTCCTGTGGGAGCCCAGCTGTGCCAAACATATTCACCGCAAGTCCCACTCGTGTCTGCAGAACACTTGGCCAGTCAGCCATCAGTTACCACACAATGAAGGCTCTGGTCACAACAGCCTGGGTACGGGAGTCTCCCCTAAGTCAGCTGCACATACCCAAAACATATGTCTAGCAAGTTGCACAGAGGACCCAGTTGCTCCTATTACAATGATGTCCACACCTGTAGGGCCAGTAGTGATGAGCACGAAGTATGTGGAAGTGACAATTTGGACAATGGGAAGCACATCATATGTGCAGGGGTGCAAGCCACAGATGTGACCATGCCAATGAAATGCTCACAGAGAGATGTACACAAATAGTTAATCCAGACACCCCCAGGTAGCTGCAAAGGATGACATGGATACCCACCAGAATAGGATACATATCTCATGGACCACAGGGAGTACCTCACCTCAACACATTAGTATGCAACATTGTAAACCAAGCATTATAGGTGCAAGGGCATGTAAAACAACATCAACATGATGTACAGCTAAATCAAGTTCACAGGGACAAAGAAAAAAGCTTTATTCAGCATATGAAAAGTGAAACGTCTGTTCCAACAAAAGGCCAATGGCCAGTCCATGTCCAAATGGCAAGGAGTGAACTAGAGTGACAAATTCAGTATATGAAATGCTAAACGTCTGTGCAACCAAAAGGCCAATGGCCAGTCCATGTCCAAATGCAAAGGAGTGAACTAGAGTGACAAATTTAGTATATGAAATTCAAAACATCTGTGCAACCAAAAGGCCAATGGCCAGTCCATGTCAAAATGCCAAGGAGTGAACTAGAGTGACAACTGTCACACCTTGCTTGCCTGCACTGCTAAGGACCGCGGTCATCCCCTTGGAGGGGCATACATGGGGGCAGGCCAGGCACCACAGGGACAGGATCAGGGCGCAGCAGAAGGAGGCAGTGAAGAGGTGGGGGATGCAGGTGAGACACTTGCAACTGCAGTGGAGATGACTGAAGTGGTGGGTGCTGTCACAACTGTGGGGCACAAGTCAGATGGGGTGGGTGCCGGCACAACTCCAGTGGGCAGGTCAGATGGAGTGGATTGGCTCACCACTGCAGTGCCCAAGTCAGAGGGGGTGGTCGTGGACTCCAAAGCAGTGCCTACATCCATGGGAGCGGAATGGGGGACAGGTGAGGTCGGCAGGGGGGACACACTCCCCACATCAGTGGCATCAACTGTCTGACCAGGTGTGGAGGAGCAAGTGCTGGGGGGGATGGTCTTAGCATTTTCGGGATGGTGTATCTGTGTGTGGGGGAACCCGGGGCAGGGAGTGGCGGGGGAACCTCTGGAGTGGTGGCCTGGGGGATGGAGGATGGAGACTTTGCCTTGGAGCTGCGTGGTGGTGGGGGGGTCTTGCTCTTCTTGCGCCGGGGGGACTTGCGGGTGGGCGTCTCGGTCTGACTGCGCCTGGCGGAGGGTGTCCGGGTGTGAGGGGCACTCCCTTCTGTGTGTGGAGACTTCCTCTCCCCCTTGTAATCAGGATCTGCTGGGTCAGTGGGGAAGAGGCCAAGGTCACAGAGGAAGAGCTTCTGGGGGGTTGGGGTTGCAGGTGAGGCAAGGGAAGGGGGCTGGGAGGGAAAGGTCTCGGAGGACTGTGGAGTGGTTGTGGATGACTGTGTGTGTGTCAGCAAACCAGCCCCTGTGAGTGTGGAATCAGTCCCCTGCGCTTGCTTGTGTGCACGTCTAGCCCTTGGTTTGGGGGTTTCTGTGCTTGGGACAGGTAGGGTGCTAGGAATCGTGGATGGTGCAGGGGTAGGAGGGGTGCGGGACTGTTGGAGGAGGGACACTGCTGCCGTCAGGGAGAAGGCCACGGACTGGTTGGTCCTCTGTAGGGCAGACATGCCCGAGGAAATGCCCTCCATGAATGACACCAGTTGTGTCAACAGACCTGTGTGTGCATGGAGGACCTTCAGCATCAACGTCTGCCCTACATGGATCTGTTGAAGTAAGTCCACAGACTCCTCACTCAGGGCAGCAGGGGATACAGGGGCAGGGGGTGAGGTGCCTGGCACAAAGGAGACATGCTCACGAACACGGGAGCCCACAGGGACCTCTGGGATGGGAGCCGATGGGAGGGGGGTGAAGGTGGTGGTAGCGGTGGCGGAGAAAGCCTCACTAGCTGGTGTTTGGTGGCTGCTGACACCCGCCTCCACAAGGGAGTCATCCTCAGAGCTGCTGTGGCCTTCAGCTGGGGGGATGGTGCTGACGACTCCTCTGTGTGGCTCAACTCGCCCTCCGTGTCACTGGGTCCACCTGACTCCTCTCCTTCTGTCCCTGTAAGGCTCTGTGGCTCCTCCTGGTCTGTGGAGCTGTCCCCTCCTGTGGCCGTGGATGTATCTGGATAGGAATAGGAAGTAACAGAACTACATCTGTCACCTGCACCGACTGCACACACCACAGTGAGTACATCACATCACAGGGCAAGCCCTGGCATCATCAGCTGAACACAGCTCAAAGTGCCAACACTGTTTAGGATAAGACAATTGTCATTCTCAACATCAACCATGGCACACATATCCCTCCTTGACTTTCACACATATGTCCGTTGCATGTTGGATGCTAACACACCAATGTGCCAACATGCACCAGCCACACATTAGTTGTACATGCAAGTGAACATGTAGGAGTATGTCACTAGACACACAGCACATCTCTTGCGACTGACTCAGTACAGGTGTCCGGATGAAGGGATGGGCAGAGACTCATTTCACATGCTTGGGATGCATGCCAGCAACACACACTATGATGTACGTATGTCCTGATGGGCAAGGCTACAATGGGGTGCATGGTGCACACTTGAACACAACGCAGGCTCACTCTTAGCAAGTTCAATGCCATGGCACTGGGATGCCCTGAAAGTCAGCCAACGTTGTCTCCTGTCACAGGGGCAGGACATCCAGACAACAACAATATGCACTGACTCACAATCCTAGCTCAGGGGTAAAGCTGACTCTGCAAATGACCGGCGCACTTGCCCATCCCATGCAAACAACATATCCAGGACCCAGAAGACCCCACATGATGTAAATCATTCATATGAGTCTCAGCAAACACAAATCCATGTACAATAACACATCACAGTCTGCCATGCATGTAACCCAGCTGCATGAGGGACACAGTTGCATACACCATTGTGCGCTGTCAGATGATCACACACCTATATGTCACACAGGTCTTGTCTCCCACAATCACATTGCAGATGTCATGATGACCCTCTGAATCATGGACACCCCAGTTGTACGTAGCAACAAGCCACACCCTAATGACACAGAGGCAGACACCTGTGGGCACATGTCACTAAGCACAATCCGCAATTTCATACACAGGATTGGGATTACAGAGTGTTTCTGAATGCCCTTGAGGGGGCATGACTGGGCAGGACTAAGTGAAACAGTATTTTGCCCCGGACAGTAGTCAAGTGGCTAAGCAATTGTGACATACTTGATATACATACTCCTGATGCCCAAAAATTGGAGTCCCCTGCTGCATGGTTTTGTTTCGAATACCCCAGAAACATGTTGCGAGTCAGATTAGCAATTGGTACACATCTCAAGGGCACACACAGTTCACATGTCAGATCTCAGGCATTGTGTAAACAATTGACCCACCCATGAAACACACAACAGAGTCACAGGAACTGATGCTGACTGGTACCTGAAGCATAGCTGACTGCAGGGACACAGTGCCCTTGTGACACAAGCAACAGATTGTAGTGGCCACACCTGTGGAACAGATGAGGAGGGTGCATCACACAAATGAGGGATCTGATTTTGGGACTACAAGACCTACGTAATGTGGAAGTGTGACCAGGACAAAAGACTGCTATTTGCATGTCAGACATAGTACACAGATCAGGCATGGACTTACCCCCTTCCTGCTGTGGGGAGTCAGGGTCCGGTGTCCGCCCCTCCTGCGTGGAGGTGACAGCTTCAGCTGGACTCTAGCTATCCTCCGGGTCCAGCCCCGAAGGTCCTGCCCCCTTTTCTGGCAGTTGCGGATGCGGCGCTTGTAGACCCCCACAGAACGTACAGCCCGGGCGATGGTCAGCCAGATCTCCTACTTCTGGTGGGCATCAACCTGTGAGGATGACAAAGTGAAAAGTACATTAACACACATGCCCCAGATTTGTGCAGCACACAATTGGATATACATGTCATCATCACAAAGGGAAAGAAATTGCACAGGTAGTGCAACCATGGGGAATGAAAACTCACATGCATGTCTGACATGTTAACAATGCCTGGATAGTTTAAGCTTGCAGTAATGCACTTTAGCAGCAGGAAAACTATTCATTACATGTACCTACACACTTTGGAGGATGAAAGTAGTCAGTGAGAATGCTTGCCACTGGTGTACACACTGCTAGTACTGCTAGTCAGACAACATGCATAATTAGGAAGGCAGTGGACAGCACACTCACCTGCTCCCCTGGTGTCCCATAGAGCTTTCTGTACTCTGGAAGGAGCCCGTCCAGCAGGGCCTGGTTCTCCTCCTCAGTGAAGGCTGAGGCCCTCTCCAGAGTACGTGCCATAGCGCGAGCCAGAGGATGCATAGACAGCAGCAGTGGTAGCAGTGATGTGGTCCAGTAGCATGTAGTGCAGGCAAGTGAGCTCCCTGGGGGCCAGCCAGCCTTATATCTGTGCTGCAGAGGCAGACTCTGTGCCATGTGTTCCAAGTGATAGGTCCAACACGGTTGCATTCTATGAATCTGGCCAATCCATTCAAAAGTACGACTCGTACACGCCTTCCGCATCGTTCAAATCTTCACCTTCATGGAACACTTGAAATTGCAACATTGTTGTAGGCATCCAACTGAATTTGCAGTGCACAACTCGTGCAAGTTTTGAATCCGCATCCGTCTCCATGACAGTCCTGAGCCAATGGGTGCGCCCGGCTCATTCAACTGACTGTACAACGAGTGTTTTGAACATACACATGTACCCGTCTCCATACGATTCAATGGCCAAGGCATACGCCTGTCTCGGAGCATGCCTGTCCGACGCGTATGCATGATAGTCACCTGCGTCGGACCTCATTGGATTCAATGACAAAGCGTAAGCACGGCTCGGTCAGGAACCGTGCAATGCGTACGCATTGTCACCCGGGTCGGACCTCATTGGATTCAATGACAAAGCATACGCACGGCTCCGTTATGAACCGTGCAATGCGTACGCATTGTCACCCGCGTCAGACCTCATTGGATTCAATGACAAAGCGTAGGCACGGCTCGGTCATGAACCGTGCAATGCGTACGCATTGTCACCTGCGTCGGACCTCATTGGATTCAATAACAAAGCGTACGCACGGCTCGGTCATGAACCGTGCAATGTGTACGCATTGTCACCCACGTCGGACCTCATTGGATTCAATGACAAAGCGTACGCACGGCTCGGTCATGAACCGTGCAATGTGTACGCATTGTCACCTGCGTCGGACCTCATTAGTTTGACTATTAGACGGATGCAACACACATATACTGGCCATGGACACCTGCGCACACCTGCCACACTATAGCATTGGCCACACAGTGTCCCATGGCATGTAAGGCTGCATTCCCTGGGTGTTTGAGGGGGCCACAGCTGTTTTTCTGTCTGGCACTTTGTGCAGCCACTCCCAGGCTGTTATCTTGTACATGGGGGCAGAGTCCTTTGTGTGTTGTGC
Organism: Triturus cristatus; assembly: GCF_964204655.1. Lineage (NCBI taxonomy): Eukaryota > Metazoa > Chordata > Amphibia > Caudata > Salamandridae > Triturus > Triturus cristatus. The sequence goes on from NC_140588.1 coordinate 521,099,619, forward strand.
ACATTACCACTGTGATGTGCAATTGGACAGTAATGGGCATGAGTGAAGGCCACAGTGTCAGGTTGGATATGTTTAAGACAGGTCAGATACACCCTGGGTCATGGGGGTGATGGCATGTACGTCACAGTGAGACCTGTGGCCCCAATACTGATGTGCACCCACAATCTGTGTGCATGTTGTGTCTCAGATGTGTCTTATCACATGTTACCAATGGGTGACAGTCTCCACATCCATGTGGTATATGCATCAACCTTGATGGGGTGTGTGTCTAAGAGACGTACATGTAGGGCCGGCAGGAACAACAGTGGCCACTACCTGTGGGACTTACGTTTGCCTTGTGGTGTGTACGTGCTACGCCATGTCCATTGCTGTGTTGATGTGGCAATACAGGGAGCCTGGGTTTCTGCTTGGCAAAGATCTGTGATGCCTGGGAGACATGAGTCCTCATTTGTCACTGGGGTGGGTTTTTTGAACGTTGCAGCAGCACATAGGTTGGGCGACACAGCCAGATGATTAGCCCATTGCACTACATGGCACTCATGTGGACATGTGGAATTGAGATGTGAGGTGGTGGTCTCGTAGATGACATATGTGTCCATGACCAACAGCACACACCTCAGTACATTGTGTAATGTCATGAACTAGCATGTGATAGTGATCGTGGTCATGGCCACATTGGTGGATGTACTGACAATCTTCCTTTGTGCATCTCTGTACTGCAGGGCACCAGCTGTCCATCGTTCGTTCCCAGACCTTGCAACCATGCAGGAATGCGACAGCATCAGACGGTACCGCTTCACCAGGCCACTGATTGAGGAGTTGGTGGAGCAGTTGGCGCCACATCTGCTACCTGGCCGGACATACCCTACAGTACTGACCCCAGAGATGAAGGTGATGGCAGCCCTGCACGTCTTTGCTACCGGTACCTTCCAGTACACGGTGGCTACTGCTGGTGGTATGTCGCAAACGATGTTTAGTCGGGTGCTACGCGATGTCTTGGAGGGGATGTTGCAATTCCTCGGCCTGTATATCAAGTTCCCGAGCAAAGATGAACTCCCTGAAATTAAAGATGCCTTTTATACACTAGGGAGGATGCCAAACGTCATTGGATCCATTGACGGGACACATTTTGCACTGATACCACCACAGGCACATGAGCCGGCATACCGGAACAGGAAGCACTACCATTCGATCAATGCTCTGGTGGTCTGTCTTGCTGACATGTTGTTCACACATGTGTGTGCACAGTTCCCTGGTTCGGCGCACAATGCCTACATTATGATGAGTAGTCGCATTGCAACACTGATTTCAAAGATGCCAGCTCAGCGTGCCTGGCTTGTCGCTGTGTACTGACTGTTTCTCATTGTGTGTGTTTGTCAGTGTTGTATTCTGCACTCCTACAAAACTCAGCTACTTGTTCATTTTTGTGTGTGTAGGTGACTCTGGATACCCCAACATGCCGTGGTTGCTGACACCCCTCAGGAACCCTGTGACACCAGCCGAGCGGTGCTAAAATGAGGCACATGGTCGGAGCAGGTGGGTGATTGAGCGGACATTCGGCCTCCTGAAAAGCCGCTTTCGCTGCCTGGACAAGACCGGAGGGGCCCTCCCATATGAGCCTGCAATGGTGTGCAAAAAAGTACTGGTCTGCTGCATGCTACACAACATGGTGGTGCGGAAGGAGGTGCCTCTCACCCAGGATGACAATGACGACGACCAATGTCCGGCACCTGTGGAGGATCCCGGCCTGGGCCAAGATGCCAGTGATGATGAAGATGATGGTGACGTCCACTCCCAGCTCATCAACAACCTCTTCACCTGAATGTGAGTTTCCAGTGTTGTTATGTGAATGTATGGAGGTAGCCTTGAATGTGTTGAGCCAGCTCTGTTGCTGTCTGAGTGTGTCTGTGTGCCACTTGACTGGATGCGTGCTGTGATGTGTCCATTCAGGTGGTGTGTACTCCGCAATAGGGTAGTACTGCTAACTAGTGTTTGTGTAGGTGTTTTGCAACATGTTTTGTGCATGTGTATTGCATTTCTCTCCTGTTCTTCTGTGCTTTTGACTGTATCTTGTCTGTCCCTCCCAGGGTCCTTTGCCTATTGTGTGGTCAACACTGACCCCCAATACCCAGAAGCCAACACCAGTGTGGAAGTTGACAATTCCCATCAACTGATGTACCACACATCCCTGGACTTCCATTCTCCAACACATTGTGAGCGTGTGTCCACTGTTACGTAGAATTACCATGCAACTAGTGTGGAATAAACATGTTGCTGATGTGTAATGAACCTGTGCTACGCTTTGTTATGTGCGTTGTCTGTCTTCCCACATCTGAGTGACATCTGCTTACCTCACCTGTGGACTTGTTACCACTGACTGTGCTTGGTGTTGTGTCTGTGCATGCCAATGTGTTTCAGGTCAACATCATTGTGTGTGATGAGTAACATGGCCATGGTGAGTATGTTTTGTGTTGCCATAGTGGTGTGTCTCCCTCACATGTGTCACATCCCCATGACTCACCTTACGTTGGTCACATTGTTGCAGTATTTGGCATGCACTGTGTTGTGTAGCAGATCGACATCTCCCTGAACATGACAAGTTGGAATCACAACAGAGGCAAGTATGGTGTACTGGTGAGTTTATTTACAAACATGTGTGAGATAAGTGCACAGGAGGATGGTGGGTGCTGTACAGTGGTTTGGGAATACAAAGTTCACATTGGAGTTGGAAGTACTGGTAGATGAAATGTCCAGAGTAAAGTCCACAGCTGTTTGCTACATTGGCCCAATATGAACCTTCCATGTAATGTGGGCGAGTTGTTGCGAATGGACAAGGTGAACGGATTGCGCACAAAGAACATTGTACAGAACAGGTTTGGAGGCCCTGGGGGATCTGCTGGGACATCTGCCTCTCACATGTCCTTCTTCGGACAACCCCTCTTTTTCCGGGGTGGGGGGATCCTCATGTGCAGGCCTCTGCGGTGCAGGGGACTCTCCGCCAGAGTCCTCCACCCTCCCTGTGGCGCTGGCAGATGGTGTTGTGACAGATGTTGTGGGCACACAGGGGGGTGTGGACAGGTTCGTGTTGATCTGGCGGAGGCATTGTAGTATGTCTCGATGCACTGCAGTGATGTCATCTCACTTGGCCTCTATGCCGGCATGGGGGGCGACCTGCTCGTGTTGCATGTCCTTGAGGATCCCCACTACCTGGCCAAATCCTCCGGTGCTATCCTGGTATGCATCTAAGATGCCTGCCAGTTGGGGGTCATCATGCAGTCCAGACCTCTCTGCAAGGCGTGCCCTGTGCCTCCCACCCCTCCCAGCAGCCCTCTCCACATGGGCAGGACCAGCGGCGGTACGCACAGGTGACACTGGGACCCCGTGGGTTGTGTTGCTGGTGGTGTTGGTGTTGGCTGTAGCTTCCGGGGGGTCCTGTGTCCCTGTGCTGTGGGTGTTGATTGTCCTTGGTCTGTCCGTGTTGGCGGGGGTGCCCTGTTGGTGTCCAGATGTTGGAGGCATGGGTACAGGGGGGGCAGATGTTGCTGCTGCTGGTGCTACATGATGGCTCATACCGGAGGGGCCAGGTTGGTCGTCGTCATCCGAAGAGGACAATGAGAGAGTCAGACCAGAGAGCTCAGAGTCGACCAGAGTCTGGGACTGGGTATCCTCATCATTTGGTGCTGGGTGCCCAGCACAACCTGTGTTTGGAAGAGACACACTATGTGATTTATGTTTCTACATGCATCGTTGGTTCACAAACATGACGTTTTCTACTTTTCAAACAGATGCCTGCCTGTACACTGCTTTTTCCCAGGTTGTCACAGACAGAGTTTGATATTGTTATTGGCCATTTGCCAGCATGGCCTTGTGCTCCCCACAACAGAGCCCAGTGTCAGACATCTTGTCAGTCCCTTCCCACTCCCTGTGAGGCAAGTATGGTTCAGTTTGATGTTGCTGGGCCATGTGGGTGGGTGTAGCTTGTCTGTGACTGCGACTCCCATCATACTCTTGGCTACACCCCCCTTCCCAGCATGCCCATGCTTCCTCCCTCTTGACTCTGCTTCCCTGTGAGGGGGTGTGACATCAATGGCAAGATGGCTGACTGTGAAATCCTGGTGTTTGTTTGGCTACAAGTCCCAAGTGAGCCCCTGTGCTTCACACAGCAGCACCCAGTACGGGGTATCTTTTGCTGATATTTCAATTAGGTGTGTGTCAATGCATTGTACCCGGTGAGTTGTGTGGAGTTTGTGTTGGGGGGGTGTCTCCCCATGCTGAGTAGTATGGTCAGGGCTGTCCTCCTTCCCATCATGAAACGTGCTTCCACTGTAGGGCGTGCAAGTTGCCTTTCAGGATGTCAGTCAGTGGTGTCCTGCTTCTGATTTGCACACAAGCCCTAGTAGGGGGATCTCCTGCGTGCGGTCTTTGGGACGGACAGTTTCTCTGCGATGCTGATTATAGAACGCGCCCATAGATCCTTAGCTCCGAAGCCGCCGCCGGGAGCTCCGCCTCGTCCCATTATTGCACGGGTCCTTAATTACAGGGACCGGGATACAGTCCTGAGATTAGCAAGAGAAAAGCAGCAAATTACCTATCAGGGAAACAGCAAAGCCTTCTACCCTGACTTTACTATGTTGGTGCAGACAGCGCGTAAGGAATTCAATCCTGGAAAAAAAAAATCGCGAGTTGGGGATCGAATATGCAATGCTGTATCCGGCACGACTGAGGGTGACGCAAGATGGTCGATCAACGGTGCTTCAGACTCCAAAGATGGCGCAGGAATTTATAAAAAAAGTTCTCAACAAGCGCAAAGAGCAGAGGAGAGCTACGCAGGAACAACATGATGAATCGAATGTGAATTGCCATGTCACGCTTGTAGTTGAACTGCTGCTGTGGTAACATAAGCGCCCCTGCAGATGCGTGCAGTACCTGGCCGAGGATGGGAGACTGCTGCTGCCCCACATAGCACAACTAGATTGTCAATAAGCCTGGTGAGATGGATGCTAACTATGGGGTTGGGCAGACAGTTGGGTGACGCTCCTCGGCCGTGACTGTGGAATCAAGATGTCGACATGGCGCTTCAGCGGAGAATGTGCTGGACTTAGTAGCTTGCTAATGGCGGTAATGTATGAACTGTCAAAGCGCTGGTACATTCTGTTCAAGACTGTTAAACGCAGGACATGGGGCCAGTTTGGGTTCCATGTTGGTTATATTCGCCTGGCCACTCAAAGACTGGCAAATGGTGTTTCTAAATGTACTGCTATGTTGTCTTATTGGGTAAAAAACTGCAATTGTTGGATTGGGTTGGGATTGGTTGGCGTAGCAACAAGATACATTTTCTATTCCACAGAGCATAGTAATGGACTGAATATTATATGTGGGAAAACTAGACTGTGCTGCGCCGGGCTTTGCCTCACTCGTAGAGTCCAGAGATATGCACGGTGGGCGTGGGGTGGTTGTGGTGGGTCTTGCTAACTGCACTATTAATATAACCCCTGACCGCATCCACTATGTTGGATGAAGACATGCACACTTGGTGGATCCCCCCAGGCGGGTGCTCCCCAGTACAAGTTTGCTGAGTTGTTGTTACAATTTGGGGTATGGCTTTGGCGTAGTTGGGCTGCCAAAGTGGGAGGGAATGGGGTGGGGTGGGGGTGGGTCTTGTTTTGCAGGCTGTGGGGCTTGAGACACATTGCTGGCATCCGTATGCATTGTATTTTGGCTGCTGACACTCAGATGTTCAAACACATGGCGATGGTACACATAGAGACTGGTCGACGGGCATATACTGTGTGATAGATCCTCATGTCGGATACAGGTAGATTGCAACCGACGCATATAAATCTGCTGACATGGAATGTTAGGGGGCTTCACAACCCCAGGAAGATACGCCAGATCTTTGCTTATTTCGACAGACTACACATAGACATTGCGCTCCTCCAGGAAACTCACCTTTCACCAATGCACAAGAGTAACATTGGGAGCAGATGGGCAGAATCGTACTACAGCTCTGTCTACTCCACTTACTCTAGAGGAGTAATGATATTGGTAAGGAAAGGGACAAAATTCGTAGTTGATTCCAGTCATATAGATGACCTAGGTTGATATGTTATCATAACGGGAAAGCTCAGGGGACAGAGAATTGCCTTAATAAACACGTATGGGCCAAACATAGATGACCCTGATTTTTTTAAATCTGTTTGGCGGAAAATTACTGAATTGCCCGAGATGGAGCTGCTTTGGGGTGGTGACTTCAATTTAGCCTTAAATGAGGTGTTGGATAGGCCGAGTGGATCCAAAGAGCCGCATAGAAGAGCTGTAGAGATGATGAAGGATATTATGTCTGATACTCGATTGTTTGACCTGTGGCGAACTCGATATCCTGTAGATAGGGAGGCTACGCACACCTCAGTTATACACAACAGCTGGTTGCGTATTGACTATCGGTTGGGCACAGAAGGGTTGGCGACGCAGATGGGACACATACGTCATTTACCGAAAACACTTTCTGATCATGCTCCTGTGATCCTGACTATTGACATGCCACATTACATACCCCCACCTTATATCTGGCGGTTTAACGCAAAAGCATTGCTCGATACTGTATACACAGACACTATTAGTAAAGCAATCACAGACTTTTTTTTGTTTAACAAGCCATCCACAGAGGACCCAGGTTTGTTGTGGGAAGCCTTTAAAGCTTTCATAAGAGGCATATGTATTAGCACGAATTCGGGTATATTAAAAGATATACGTCACCAGCTTAGCAAGCGAGAAAGGACACTGGCGGAATTAGAGCGGGAATATGCCCGAACGTAAAATGAGCAGCTATTGGGGGATATCCGAAAGGCCCAGACGGAATATCAATCGTTCGCTGATGACGAACTTAAATACATTGCGAAGCGGCAACGTACAAGGGCATTCGGTGAGGGGGGCAGGCCGGGGAAAGTGTTAGCGCACAAAATCTGCACTGGTCGTGCGTCGCACACGATTCTATCTGTGGCTGACAAGACGGGTATACTTCAATACGACACCTAGAATATACTGCAGGCATTTATGGGCTCCTACAGTGAGCTCTACAATTCGCAGCATACTGCCCCACCATCAGAAATTAGCGACTATATGGAAGATGTTGCAATTGCCTGGCTCTCTGACACACAAAGAGAATATCTCTCTTTGCCGGTCACAGTAGAGGAAGTACTAGAAGTAATTAAGCTGCTTCCTAATGGCAAGGCACCGGGGCCGGACGGCTTTACTTCGGAATTTTATAAGGCATTCGCAGCTCAATTGGCACCCCATCTTGTGGAGATGTATGGAGACGCTCATGATAAACTTATTTTGCCTCCTACATTGAGGGAAGCAATGATTATCGCTCTCCTGAAGCCGACTAAAAATCCGGAACAGTGTGATTCGTACAGGCCTTTGTCGTTAATAAACGTAGATAAAAAAAATACTGGCTAAGCTTCTGGCGAGGCGTCTGCAACCTCTTATGACGAAGCTCGTACTCCCGGATCAATCCGGCTTTATACCCAGTAGATCAACAGCGCATAACACTAGAACGTTATTTGCGCTCTCGCATTACCTGATCCCGTCCACAAAAGCTGCTGCAGTCCTGTTGGATGCAGCTAAAGCTTTCGATTCCATTGAATGGCCATATCTACACGCTGTATTGCAGAGTATGGGATTTCCCCCAGTATTTTCCCGGTGGATCCAACTACTGTATACAGCGCCCACTGCGCGTATTCGGGTGAATCAGCATGTGTCGGGGGCTATACTGATCGCGAGAGGCACGAGGCAGGGTTGTCTGCTGTCCCCGTTGCTTTTTGCGCTGGCACTCGAACCGTTAGCGTGTAAGATAAGGCAAGGACATCACTACTCTGCGCTACAGTTCCCACAAAGACCGCTACATATTTCGCTATACGCTGATGATATGGTGTTGTATGTGCGGGATCCGGAAGCGAATTTAGCGCCATTGCTGAGGGAGTATATTAAATTTGGCAGGCAATCGGGGCTTCAAATTAATTGGACCAAATCGCTAATTATACCGCTCACTGATACCACGCAGCCGCACTCCACTGAATTTCCCCTTGAATGGCAAACTGAGCCAGTTAAATACCTGGGCGTTTGGTATCATAGAGATCCGGAGGTTGTTATCCGTATTAACTACGGAAGGATGATTGATGCGCTGGAGGACAAAGTTAGGCGATGGATACAGCTACCGTTAACACTGGCTGATCGCACGGCCATTGTAAAAATGGTTATACTACCTAAATTTCTATACTTGTTTAATAGTATACCCATCACACCTCCGGTGGCGGTATTTTGCAGAATAACTACTCTGGTTACGCGACTGATATGGGCAGGTCGCCAGGTGCAAATCGAATTACGGTCCATGACTCTTCCTTATTCGAAAGGGGGCCTTCAGGTGCCGGATCTTTTTCTGTATTATTTGTGTGCGCAAGCGCAATATGTGCATTATTGGTATCATAGAGTACCGTATCTAACGCATGTAGCAATAGAGGAGGGGGATGCACACCCCATCCCGCTGACGGCTATTTTACCTTATAAACATCCTCCTCTGCACACCAGAGATATTAATACAATTGACGCCACGTGTGCAGCATGGCGTAAGATGGGCAAATTAGCCCATAAGTTTCCCTTATATGCCCCTGCAATGCCGCTGGTTAAACACCCGGAACTGTCGGTTACTCAGGAGGATAAAGGTATGCAGCTTCTCAAGCAAGTGGGTATTGAGAAAATGGGGGATTTATACCTAGATGGCACTTTTGTTGAGCCAAAGAACCTTACATATATTAGCAATCAGACATTACTTTTTAAATTTACGTATTATAGATTGCAAGGTGCTATCAAAACATTATATTCATCCTATCCCGTAGAGCCACCACAGCTAAAAACATTGCAACTATTGATCACTGACACACGGTGCGCATATATGGTGTCGAGGATATATGTGAAATTACAGGAGGACATTGATGGCAGTGCACAGCAGGCCTTAGCAAGATGGAATAATAGCTTGGAGGATCCACTCACGGGTGAGGAGTGGAAAGCTGTTGTATGCTCACGGGCATCCTTATGCCTAATGATAATTTGCGCATGCTGCACTTTAAATATCTGCACCAAACCTACTACACTCCTGCTAGACTATATAGATATGGACTGCGCCCAGATGCCCGATGTAGACGCTGTGGGGAAGATGAGGCAAATTTTATACATCTGACATGGTACTGCAAGCTGATCAATGACTATTGGGTACAAGTGGTGGAGATGCTCGGTAGGATGGTGGATCACAATACAGAATGCACGATCCGAGTATGTTTATTGGGACTAATTCAAGATGTACTAGCAGTTAAGCGTAAATTTTGTGTCGTAGCATTGCTACTAGCCAAGCGTAGAGTTTCATTATGTTGGGGTAGTCAGAAAACCCCCACCATTAAAGGCTGGCTTGAAGATATGGCTTATTGCCGTGATGCGCTGAAAACGTATGAAGAGGAGCTGCCCGCTGGCGCCAAGCCTAGAGACTATTGGAAGTATTTAGTTGATTATTTACAAAGTATTCAAGATCATTGACTATGTGATGCAGTGTAAATGGCAAGTACAAAACTGGAAGATGTCGCTATGTGTTTGTAAAATATGGGATGGAGAGTGTGGTAGTCCTACAGTCTGTGAGTTGTAAACTGTTTTTTTTGGACGAGGTATGTCCTGTTAAAAGCTAATAAACAAAATAAATAAACAAAACTGTCTGGCTGGGTGTATTTTGCTTAGTGCCACTGGCTTGCTCTATTTGTTTGTAGGTTGGTGCATGTCATGACACAGTCCCCAGTCACTATGAGATGGCAGGTATTGTGTTTGTGTGACTGGCATACACATCTTGGGTTGATTATCTATTGGTTAGTGTAGCTTTGCTTGCGGTGCATGTTTTCACTGTCCCCTTGCCACACAATCTTAGGTATGTTGTTTGTGTACTCACCAGGCTCTGGGATGTGTGTTAGGCCATGGATGCTCTCTGGTGGTAGGATGTCCCGCACCTTTTCCTCCCAGGTCCTGATGTAGACTGGTTTGGCAGGAGGGCCACCGCCGGTGCGCTGACTCAAGGCGTGATCTTTCTCGATGAGTTTCTTGACCATCCTGTGCACGTCATACCACCGGTTCTGGATATCGCCCTTTGTGCGCAACGTTGGTGCTTGTGCGTTCACCTTGTCCACAATCCTCGCCCACATCTTGGTTTTCTGTGAGATGGGGGTCCTTTGAACCAATGTACCAAACAAATGTGGCACTACTCTGATGATCTTGTCTACCAGCACTTAAAACTCACTATCTGTGAACTTTGGATTCTTCTTTGGAGGCATGGTGATGGGTGGTGGTGGTGGGGGATGTGTGTGTGAGGGTGCAAGTGATGTTGGTTGGGTGTTGGTTTTGCTGTGTGTATGTGTGTGTGCTTTTGTATGAGGTGCTGATGGTGTGTGAGTTGTGTGATGGGTGAGTTGTGAGTGTGTCTGTGGTTGCTGTTTACTGGTGTTTGCTGCTGGCTGTGTCTCCTGTTTGCAAGGGATGATGGTAGTGATTGTAGTCCTTTATATAGTTGGAGTTGTGGGTGTGTCTTTGTCCAATTATTTTTTTGGGGCTATTTATTGGCTTAGTCATTGCTTGTTTGGTCCTTTTTTTGTCTTTTTTCCTTTGTGTTTTGTAGGCATGAAGGAGACGTTCATGTGATGGAAACGGACGCTGCTGTTTTCTCGTGCGGCTTCTCCGCCTCGTTCACGCTGCCTGTCTTCTGTGTATGGTACGCGTCGTTCGTGGCAGTCTCTATTGCTTGTGTGCCTGGTTGTCTGTGCGTGTCGGTCGTGCGACTTGGTCTCCGTGCAAGTCGGTCTGGTTTTACACGCATAGCATCATACTGCGCTAATCGTACATCGCGGGTACGGGTCGGTCGGGTTAATTCCGGGTTCGTGTCGGTCGGTGAAAATCACATCGGTTTTCCGGCCGGATCACTATTTTCCCTCTGGCTCGATCGTACTTCTTGTATTCTGTGCGTGTCGATTGTAATTCACTCGCTGTTGGACTTGGCCCTTCTGGCAGGTTCACCCCTGAACTTTTTTGATTTTTACTGGTGACTTGGTGTGGTGATTGGTTGGTTTCTGCGCACTTTCCCTGTGTCCCAGGGTAAAGTGCGTGCGTGCTCTGAGTGCATGAGGTGAGATAGGCCTGCCCTCCCATAGGAATGCATGGGGAATGTATGTGTCCCTAGTAGTTCCTGATGCGTGGGGTGTGCAGGCCCGAGTTTGGTATGTGCGGACTCGTGGGAGTGAATGCTGCGCGATGATGTGTGCGGCGTGTATGTACCTAGTGTGGAAGTGCCACTTCTAGAAGTGGGCACTTCTGTGTGCAGTGTGTCTGTCGCGTGATTGGCTGGTCGTGTCATGTGACGGGCTAGGGATTCCCCAGTGTCAGGATGAGTCACCCAGTGGTGAATGGGGAGATCATCAGCTAGATGGGTGGGAGGAGTCCACCTGGGTCCTGAATAGGACAGGGTTTTCCAAACACAATGCTGGCCCCGCCCCCTGTGGTGCGACTGACGACCCTAGCCCTGCCAATGAATAGAGTGAGGGGCTGAGCACATCAAGGGTGCTCCCCAACCAGCTGCGACTGGTTTTCCCCCTCACCCTGAACCCAGAACAAAGGGTTTGTCTGTATAAAAATGGGGCTGTGTCCCCACAGAAACTGTTCTCTGCCAGGATCTTACCTGAGGGGGGCTGCTGCTGCTGCTGGACCAGAGGACCGCCACCTGGACTACCTCCCTGCCTGGAGGCCCAGTGAGCTGGCTCTGGGTCCAGCCTTGCCCCCCCCCTGCCCTGCTGCATGCAGGGAAGAACTCTGCTGGACTTGCGCTTTTTATTGTATGCTCCCCAAAGCACCTGGAAGCGCTGTTCTTTGACCTGCAGCCTGGGAGCGTTTTTTTTTCATTGATAGCGCTAGGAGCGCTTTATTTTTGCCAGCCGGTGCCCACCCGGCGTTTGCCCCGTTTTCTGCCGATTCTAGGGTCTCCTGGCAGGTGCCCACCCTGCCAGGGACATTGCTGAGGCTGTAAGCGGGTGCCCACCCCGCGGGATATTGTTGTTATTATCTCGAGGGAGCCCACCCCTCTTACGGCAGGAGAAATCACCGCAGCGGCCCGAGCCGCGGCCAACAGGAAGTCAGGCAAGTCTTGAAGAGACGTGGGCGGGGCTTCCGGCCGGGAAGCTGAGGGACCCCGAGGGCTGCGTCTATCCCCAGCGGTGCTCCCGGTGTGTAGGGAGCCCCGCAGACACCCCGAGGCCCGCCAAGGAAAGAAGCTAGCAGGTCTGCCCGGGGCCCTCGTGAGCTGAGAGAGCCCCGGTGTCCCGGAGAGGTCGGAGCGTGGTATGCTCCGTGTCCGCCGCCTGCTGAGACCCGGGAGCAGCCGAGAGAACCAGAAGCAACGCGGGAGTCCCAGGTGAGTGGAGCTCCACGCGGTGGAAGATTCTGCCTGTTCGGCCCCTCTTCCCCCCCCCCCAGCAGCGCCGCAGGTGCAGGCTGCTGCACTGAGGGGGCAGTTCTTTCGTTGCATTGCTCGGAGTGTGCTCGAGTGGCACTCCAACGCGGGCCATAATTGATCCTAGAGCCCCTGAGAGGCTCCAACGAAGGTGCCCATTGTTTTGTTGAGCCCGTGAGGCTCCCAACGTTCTGGGGGCATTCTTTGCGCGAGAGCGGCCCCGTGAGGCTCCAACGAAGGAGCGCATTATCGATCAGAGCCTGCGAGGCTCAGGGGCATTTCTTGTGTAGAGCCTGTGAGGCTCAGGGGGCCACAAGTGTTTTCTTAGAGCCCAGAGGGGCCCCACGTGACTGTGATCTGTGTTCAGAGGGCACAGTGGTGCCCACGTTCCTTTTCCCAGCTGCCCAGCACTTAGTGGGCAGCTGCAACGTTTAGGTTGTGACCTCTGCGTTTGGTTGTGCGCTTGGCTGGCGCAGCTGGCGCAGCCGTGCCCTAAATTCTCTGGACATAGGACGTCCAAGCCCCAACAAGGCCAGTTGGCCTAGGGACTGCCACAGTGGTGGCTAATGTGAGTTTGGCGCTATTGTTCCTTTCCTGCACCTCTGAATGTGTTTATGCGTCATGTGCTTTGCTTTACACCTCTAAATGTATTTTTTGCATCCTGTGTTTAGGTGCTTAGACCCCTACAGGTAGAGTGATACTTAGGTGGTTGTTTTTCCCCTAGTACAGGTGGTGCTAGTGAGGTCCTAGTTCCCTGCGTGGTATTCCTAAAGGTGGTTAGGGTTGCGTAGGTGGTACGTTCTGATACCAGTAGTTACTGGTTGTGTGCTATATGTTCTATTTTTAGTGCTACAGTGATTGTATGTGCTATGTTCTAAAATAGTATCCCTACGTTCTAAGTGCTATTTCTACAAAGTGCTAATTCCTGACAGTGGTCCATGTGGCCCTGTCCCCTGTATATATAATCCCTTGTAAATTCTGCCCGTGCCTGTTGGCACATTATAAAGTGTGTGTTTTTATCTAATGTGTTGTGTATAATACAAAGGCTATTTTTATATAATACCTTGTGTGGAGTTTCCTTTGTGGTGGGCCTTGGGTGTTGTTGCTGGGTGCGCGCGCAAACGCTTTACACATCGCCTCAGGGATAAGCCTGACTGCTCGTGCCAAGCTACCAAGGGGGTGAGCAGGGGTTATCTTTGGCGTGTAACTCCCCAGCCCTGACTAGAGTGGTGGTTTCTGCCTGACTTTGGCACAAGCCTTAGCCAACCAGAAATCCCATTTCTAACATTGGTGATCAGCGGTGGGATTTGGACTTGCGTTTGCGCTGTACCGCAGCGGCAACTGGCCGCACTACAAAACTCTGCATTTAGATAAATCACATGGTATAGGGATTATTGTTTTAAAATTGTTTTTAATTGTCATTTCCTTGGAAATGTGTTTTTGTGCACTGTGAGTTAGGTGTCCCTAGCTCGGGAGGGTAGATCATCCCCCTTAGTGCATTGTGTTTTCTGGATTCACCAGAGGGTGGGATCCAGTGGTGGCAGCGTAATAGTGTCCTGTACATTTGTCCCCCGCCCTGCGCCCAGAGTTGGTACCTGTGTCACGTGGTGGTCAGGTTGAGGAATCAGGGGTGGTAGAAACTGCCTTACCAGTCCGAGGGGAGGGTTGTGTGTGGATGAGTGGTGAGTGGCACTAGGCAAGTGAGTGTGAGTTCTCTGGGTTAGAGAGCTTGCTGAATCTTTTTGTGAAGTGTGTACTCCTGTTAAGCTCAGACCCCGAGGTTCCCTGTGTGATCTTTTCTCTAGAACGTCTGCCAGAATGGAGCCTGCTTTTGATCTCAGTGATCTAGTTTATTACAGTATGCAGGAGTTGGAAAGGTTCTGTAGAGAGAGAAACATAGGGGTGAGCGAGTCAGACACGGTGTACGAATTGAGGAACTACATGATTGGATGGCAAGCAGATGAATGGGAACGTGAGCGCAGTGAGGAAGAAAGGGCCCGGGCCTCACACCTGGAGGGTGGTGGGTCCGTGGGGAGCCCTGAAGATTTAGAAGATGACAGTACCTGGACTCCAGTAGAGAGTGAGGACCCCGTAGGTAGGGAGTCCCTTGCTGGGTCCAGCGTAGGAGATAGCGCCTCATCCCTTTCCTTGTCCCCTGAGTATAGTGGTAGTTTTCTGGATTCCCCAGTGAGGGTGGAGTCCAGGGGGGGCAGCGATATAAAGTGCAGTACAGAGAGTCCCAGTCCCCCGAGTGTGGTACCTTGTTCCCGAGAGGAGGAATGTAGGTTGAAGTTCAGGGGCAGTAAGAAGCTGTCTCACCAGTCTTGGGAGGAGGCTGTGGAGGAATGTCATGATGCACTGGTGGACTGGTTGGTGTTTAACCCGGAGCAGGATTTGGATGGAGTACTAAATATGATTATCAAGGAGCAGATGCTCAGTAGTTGTTCTCCAGGGTTGCGCCAACACCTGTTGAGGTATAACTCTTTTTGTCCATTTGAACTTGCAGAGGAAGCAGACCGCTGGGAAAGGGCCAGAGGTTCTCTAGTGTCATTAGTGAGTGATTCCAACAATAGTGGGTCAGAGATCCTCCAGCCCAGCGTGGTGGAGGAGGCTCAGTGTAGCCCAGCTAGGTCCCAGGATAGCGAGGAGGGTGTAGGGGCTCACTGCCTGGCTCAGTGGAGCAGGAGTGAGGGGGTGACCGAGGGTCCCCAGACGCCCGAAACCCTGCCTCAGGACTTGGATGGTTTCATGAGGGAACACCAAGTTGGGGACCTAGGCTGTCCTGTTAGTCCACTTGAGGAAGATCTCTTAGTGAATGGAGGACCTAGAGCACCTGTAACCAGGGCTCCTGTGGTTCTGGAGTCTGGCGGTACCGCTCCGGTAGGGAGGGTACAGGAGTCCAGCGTGAGTGATTGGGGGATGAGTTCCCCAGTGGAAGAGCCGGTGGGTCAGGGACTTCCCAGTTGGGCTAGGTTCCCGTGTAGTGACCAGGGTGACACCACTTCTGTTCTGGGGGATCTCCGCGCACTGTCAGGTGGACAGGGGACGGGAGATCAGCGCCAGACAGACAGTCGCTCGACATACGTGTCATTTGATAGCCTCAGGGGGATGGAGTGGAGATCCCCAGAAGTCCTGGAGTGCCAGGCAATTATTCCACCAAAGGTTCTAGGCCGGAGGTTGGAAGGCCAGGTTCAGGATCAGCCTGACCTGAAGGGTGGGACGTCTGTAATCAGCGTCCCGACCAGTTCTTCTTCCAGAGGTACCGCCCCAGTTGGTAGGGAGCAGGGTTCTGGAAGGGGGTGCAGAGGGTGGGAGAGCCCACCTCTGCCCCCAGTACAACCTGAGGGGTTAAACCCTGGGTTGGAATGGCGTTCTAGGTGTACCCCTCGCCAGAGGAGGAGGAACCCTAGGAGAAGAGGTAGGGGGAGGAGAGCCTTCCCTGAGACTCCTGGTCCGCCTGAGGGTGTAGACCCTAGGCTGGAGAACCAGTGGCAGTCTAGTCCTGTCTTTCAGAGAGGAAGAGTGGAGAATGGCCGCTATGTGCCAGGGGTTACTACCCCCCACTCTGTGGTTAGGCAAAGACCAGTGGCACCTGGGTGGCCTAGGGCCTGGTCTTGGCCGCGGACAACTTGGGAGTACCAGTGGGGTAGCCCAGTTGGTCCAGACAGTGGTGTTAGAAAGAATTCCATGGGTTCGCCGTGGCGTAGAACCGGAGGGTGTCCCTGCAGTTGCGGGCCCGCGTCCGTGTTCTATCGCCCCAAGCAGGGAAGTCCATCACGGTGGTGATTGGGCTGCCCTGCGTTTTGGCTGGAAGGGGGTTGTGTTGGACTTGGCCCTTCTGGCAGGTTCACCCCTGAACTTTTTTGATTTTTACTGGTGACTTGGTGTGGTGATTGGTTGGTTTCTGCGCACTTTCCCTGTGTCCCAGGGTAAAGTGCGTGCGTGCTCTGAGTGCATGAGGTGAGATAGGCCTGCCCTCCCATAGGAATGCATGGGGAATGTATGTGTCCCTAGTAGTTCCTGATGCGTGGGGTGTGCAGGCCCGAGTTTGGTATGTGCGGACTCGTGGGAGTGAATGCTGCGCGATGATGTGTGCGGCGTGTATGTACCTAGTGTGGAAGTGCCACTTCTAGAAGTGGGCACTTCTGTGTGCAGTGTGTCTGTCGCGTGATTGGCTGGTCGTGTCATGTGACGGGCTAGGGATTCCCCAGTGTCAGGATGAGTCACCCAGTGGTGAATGGGGAGATCATCAGCTAGATGGGTGGGAGGAGTCCACCTGGGTCCTGAATAGGACAGGGTTTTCCAAACACAATGCTGGCCCCGCCCCCTGTGGTGCGACTGACGACCCTAGCCCTGCCAATGAATAGAGTGAGGGGCTGAGCACATCAAGGGTGCTCCCCAACCAGCTGCGACTGGTTTTCCCCCTCACCCTGAACCCAGAACAAAGGGTTTGTCTGTATAAAAATGGGGCTGTGTCCCCACAGAAACTGTTCTCTGCCAGGATCTTACCTGAGGGGGGCTGCTGCTGCTGCTGGACCAGAGGACCGCCACCTGGACTACCTCCCTGCCTGGAGGCCCAGTGAGCTGGCTCTGGGTCCAGCCTTGCCCCCCCCCTGCCCTGCTGCATGCAGGGAAGAACTCTGCTGGACTTGCGCTTTTTATTGTATGCTCCCCAAAGCACCTGGAAGCGCTGTTCTTTGACCTGCAGCCTGGGAGCGTTTTTTTTTCATTGATAGCGCTAGGAGCGCTTTATTTTTGCCAGCCGGTGCCCACCCGGCGTTTGCCCCGTTTTCTGCCGATTCTAGGGTCTCCTGGCAGGTGCCCACCCTGCCAGGGACATTGCTGAGGCTGTAAGCGGGTGCCCACCCCGCGGGATATTGTTGTTATTATCTCGAGGGAGCCCACCCCTCTTACGGCAGGAGAAATCACCGCAGCGGCCCGAGCCGCGGCCAACAGGAAGTCAGGCAAGTCTTGAAGAGACGTGGGCGGGGCTTCCGGCCGGGAAGCTGAGGGACCCCGAGGGCTGCGTCTATCCCCAGCGGTGCTCCCGGTGTGTAGGGAGCCCCGCAGACACCCCGAGGCCCGCCAAGGAAAGAAGCTAGCAGGTCTGCCCGGGGCCCTCGTGAGCTGAGAGAGCCCCGGTGTCCCGGAGAGGTCGGAGCGTGGTATGCTCCGTGTCCGCCGCCTGCTGAGACCCGGGAGCAGCCGAGAGAACCAGAAGCAACGCGGGAGTCCCAGGTGAGTGGAGCTCCACGCGGTGGAAGATTCTGCCTGTTCGGCCCCTCTTCCCCCCCCCCCAGCAGCGCCGCAGGTGCAGGCTGCTGCACTGAGGGGGCAGTTCTTTCGTTGCATTGCTCGGAGTGTGCTCGAGTGGCACTCCAACGCGGGCCATAATTGATCCTAGAGCCCCTGAGAGGCTCCAACGAAGGTGCCCATTGTTTTGTTGAGCCCGTGAGGCTCCCAACGTTCTGGGGGCATTCTTTGCGCGAGAGCGGCCCCAGATAACAGTGGGCCGCTCCCGGAACCAAGGCTCATTTTTCCGCTGCCCCGCCTGACAGTGGGCAGCGGCAGCGTCCGGGGGCATCTCCTTGGCGACCACGAGCCCCGTGAGGCTCCAACGAAGGAGCGCATTATCGATCAGAGCCTGCGAGGCTCAGGGGCATTTCTTGTGTAGAGCCTGTGAGGCTCAGGGGGCCACAAGTGTTTTCTTAGAGCCCAGAGGGGCCCCACGTGACTGTGATCTGTGTTCAGAGGGCACAGTGGTGCCCACGTTCCTTTTCCCAGCTGCCCAGCACTTAGTGGGCAGCTGCAACGTTTAGGTTGTGACCTCTGCGTTTGGTTGTGCGCTTGGCTGGCGCAGCTGGCGCAGCCGTGCCCTAAATTCTCTGGACATAGGACGTCCAAGCCCCAACAAGGCCAGTTGGCCTAGGGACTGCCACAGTGGTGGCTAATGTGAGTTTGGCGCTATTGTTCCTTTCCTGCACCTCTGAATGTGTTTATGCGTCATGTGCTTTGCTTTACACCTCTAAATGTATTTTTTGCATCCTGTGTTTAGGTGCTTAGACCCCTACAGGTAGAGTGATACTTAGGTGGTTGTTTTTCCCCTAGTACAGGTGGTGCTAGTGAGGTCCTAGTTCCCTGCGTGGTATTCCTAAAGGTGGTTAGGGTTGCGTAGGTGGTACGTTCTGATACCAGTAGTTACTGGTTGTGTGCTATATGTTCTATTTTTAGTGCTACAGTGATTGTATGTGCTATGTTCTAAAATAGTATCCCTACGTTCTAAGTGCTATTTCTACAAAGTGCTAATTCCTGACAGTGGTCCATGTGGCCCTGTCCCCTGTATATATAATCCCTTGTAAATTCTGCCCGTGCCTGTTGGCACATTATAAAGTGTGTGTTTTTATCTAATGTGTTGTGTATAATACAAAGGCTATTTTTATATAATACCTTGTGTGGAGTTTCCTTTGTGGTGGGCCTTGGGTGTTGTTGCTGGGTGCGCGCGCAAACGCTT
Source organism: Triturus cristatus (assembly GCF_964204655.1). Taxonomy (NCBI): domain Eukaryota; kingdom Metazoa; phylum Chordata; class Amphibia; order Caudata; family Salamandridae; genus Triturus; species Triturus cristatus. Next base: position 521,118,656 of record NC_140588.1, read on the forward strand.
TACACATCGCCTCAGGGATAAGCCTGACTGCTCGTGCCAAGCTACCAAGGGGGTGAGCAGGGGTTATCTTTGGCGTGTAACTCCCCAGCCCTGACTAGAGTGGTGGTTTCTGCCTGACTTTGGCACAAGCCTTAGCCAACCAGAAATCCCATTTCTAACACTCGCGTTGCATCGTACTGCACGGGTCGTACGGCGCTGGTCCGTGTCGGTCGGTATTCGGTCCGGGTCCGTGTCGGTCGGTTCATTTTGCGGCATGAATCGGAATGGGCCCCTTAGTGTCTTGGGGGCAATGGTGGAGGAGTAGAGAAGAGCTATAAATAAAAAGTAGAGGGACAACTGTCTGCTGTAAGACAATTATCTGTTCCGCCATCTACATCTAAATGCCGACAAAGGGCAGAGTTATTTTAGTATTCTGATAACACATGAGCTGTTGAAAATGTAAACAGATTACTAATCTGTTGTTATTTCCAGGTATTTAGAAATCTGCATTTGTGAAATCGCTGCTAGCAAATCTTTGCTTGATACCTCTGAGCTGAATAATTTTAGACGCATAGCATTGCCCAGTACTGGGTTAAAGCCCTTGAAAAACACTCTTGCTCGCAAATTCAAATAATTGTGGAACAAAACTGCATCCTTGACCCCTTTCATTCAGGCTTCAGACTAGGTAGAAGAACTGAATTAATTGTACTTTCAGTTCTGGACAATATCCGTAGATTGGTGGACAAAGGTGGAATGGGTGCTTTGGTCCTTGTGGACCTTTCTCCATCCTTTGGTATGATGATTGATCACACATTCTGTTTTCCAGACATTAGTCCGCTGGCATCTCAGACAATATACTGGTTATTGTCTTATCTGACAGGAACACATTAACTAGTTGCTTTACCTTCCTACAAGTTCAAACCCAAAGCTCTTAACTTCTGTGTCCTTCATGGCTCAATACTATTGCCTCTTTTATTTAACATTCACTTCACCTTTCAGCCTAGTTTCTCCATCAGTCTGGTGCAACATTCTATATGTATGCAGATGACATCCAATTGGCCTTTAGGTTTGCTCATAATACATCCTCATCCCTGGCATTGCAGCATAGCATTCAATTAGGGCGTTGGCGGATGCCGTTAATTTCTTGAAACTGAACCCCTACAAAAATGGAACATTTTACTGTTTCACTTGAGACCCTGACTTTAGAATATCTTTCTTGGCCTACTTTTATGGGTCCATGTGATACTCCTTCCTCCATAGTTCTCAACTTAGGTATCTATGTGGATTTCAAATTTTCTTTTGGCTCACAGGTAGCAATAGTGGTAAGTTCTTGTTTTATTTAACTTAAATCACTCTGCACCATTCTTTCATGTATGAAAAGAAGATTTCATGTTATAACTAAGAAGCTTGTTCAATCCAGCATGGATTATGGTAATGCCATATATTTGTTGGCACCTAGAAAACTGGTCAATCAGCTACAATTGAACCAAAATACAGATGCTCAATTGATGTGTGAGGAACCTAGGCACCAGCATATTTCTCCCTTCTGAAACAACGACACAGGCTACCAGCTCAAAACATTTTGTTTAGGGCCATAGTCATTGTTTAGAGAGCTGTTTATTAAAATGTTCCAGACCTCATTGCATCCAGATTCACTTGATCCAAGTCTAGTCTGTTTAATTATCTAACGATCATCATCTTACAATAGTTTTCCTCAGTGATTTGGGGTTTTTCAGTCAATACCTCTAGATTCTGGAATTCCCTACCTTGCCTTCTTCGATCAGAACTTTCTATAATTTGTTTCAGAAAGACAATAATACTTTTTTTTTTACTATGTAGCCATTCCAGTAGCCTGTGTTTAAAATAGTATATTTTAGAGCCATGAGATTTTGGTGTACATGTGCATTACAAATAACCTATAACAGCATAATAAATAGAACATAGAGGACTGCGGTCATGAGAAGGTAGCAGTACTCTTATGTGGGATGCTTTTATCACAAATAGTACAGTGCAGGCACAACACATTTTCTCTTCTCATGTTTTTTGTGCATGACCCCTCCACGTTACTCCACTAGCAATACCTCTAAACAGTATTCCTGGTGCTAACCTTCACCATGTTCATTGTGAATGTGAAATCAGACGCAAGGGAACACATGTTCTTATGGAAGGTGTTATGAAATGCGTGAGGAAAGCGGCTTATTGTAGAGTGAGGTTGTGAGGCCTCACTATGTAATAATCTCACGATCTGTACTGAGTACAGCTAGATTTGTTTTCAAAATCTTAGCTCAACCCTGGTTAGCTGTTGCTCTGAACAGTCAGGCTTTATCAAAGAAACAAGTGTAAATTACTAGGAAGTCCCAAAAGGTATGCAGACATAATATCACATTGGAAGTGGCGACCTACATAAATACCGAGTTAGAAATATCGTGACACAGAAATATTGACAGCAAGAATATCGCAGTCAAGAATATTGAATTTAAGGGGCGAAATATCATTTAAAAAAATATAGAAGTCAATAATATCGTTTACAAACATATAGGGGCATATTATCCAGACACGGTGTTAAAATGATCGCCGCTTTAGCGACAGAAAACTGCCGCTAAAGTGGCGATAATGGGCTTGATAATATGTCCTTGAGAATTCCCATAGAAGCCCATGTTCTGGTGTCAACATGGGCTTCTATTGGAATGCTCTGCGGCATATTATCAAACCCATTATCGCCGCTTTAGCAGCAGTTTTCTGCCGCTAAAGCGGCGATAATTTTAACGCCGTGCTTGATAATATGCCCCATAGTTGTTTAAAATATACATTTTTTAATTGGTGTTATGTATTATAGTTTATATTTTAAATGTATGTGATGTATGTATTTTTGTATGAGTGTTCTTTTTGTTTTTAAAATGTGTAACATTTTCAGTAGTGATCAATTTTATTTAATAAAATTTTGCGTTTTTTTAGTTCTGTAGTGGGTTGTAGGTTTATAGAGGAATAGGGTGGGAAGTAATTTAGTTATAATAAATTAATGCATATTTTTGATTTAATAATATTTATTTTATTGAGATTTTATAGTGTTAATTGTGGGAAGGAATTTATTTGTAATTATTTATCATTTGGTTGTTAATTAATAATAATTAATTGATTGGCAATTAACTATAGTAATTGTGTAATTGTTTTCAGGTATGGGTTGTGGGGTTTATAGGGGTAAAGGGTGGGAAATATTTCTTGTTTAATTAATAATTAGTTCTTAATTTATGTCAATTAATTTATTGAAAATTAAGCATGGAAATTGTGTAATAATTTTTAGGTGCGGGTTGTGGGGTTTATAGGAGTAAAGGGTGGGAAGTAATTTATCTTTAATTAATTAATAATTAGTTGATAATTTATATTAATGAATTGATTGTAAATTACTGATAGGAATTGTCTAATTAATTTTAGGTGCAGTTTGTGCGGTTTATAGCAGTAAAGGGTGGGAAATATTGTATTTGTAATTAATTATTAATTAGTTATTCATTAATATTAATTAATTTTAATTAATTAATTGAACATTGAATATGTAAATTGCTTAATTATTTTTAGATGTGCGTCGTGGGGTTTATATGGGTAATGGATGGGAAGTCATTTATGTTTAATCAATTAATAATTAGTTGATCTTTATTATTCATCAATTAATTGATATTTAATTAGGGTATTTGTTTATAATTTTTGTGGATTCGTTTTACTTTTATGGAGGTAAAGGGAGGTGCGTAAAATCATTCTACTTACTTTATAATAAGTTGTTAAATACTATTAGATTTAATTTGTTTTTTAATTAATAATATTTCGGTAATTGGTAAATAATTATGTTAATTATTGAAGTACATTAAAAGAAATTAGATGTGGTTTGTGAATTGTGTGGTGTTATAGGGTAGAAAATAAAAAGTAAATGTATGTAATAATTAATATTTTTGTTTCTAAATAATTATTAATTCAATATATTTATTTGTTTGAATATTATTTTTTATTTGATTTAATATATTATTTGTAATCAATTAATCAATCACAGTACTTATAAAGCGCGCTACACAAGGCGCTGAAGGGGGGGGGGGCGTTCTGCTGCTACTGCCCGAAGAGCCATGTCTTGAGGAGCCTCCTGAAGGTGAGCAGGTCCTGGGTCTGCCGCAGGTGGGTGGGGAGGGAGTTCCAGGTCTTGGCCGCGATGTAAGTGAAGGATCTGCCTCCGGCAGTGGTTCGTTGGATTCGGGGGACAGCAGCGAGGGCGAGGCTTGCAGAGCGGAGCTGGCGGGCGGGGTTGTAGAAGTTGAGTTTGCTGTTCAGGTATGTTGGTCCAGAGTTGTGGAGTGCTTTGTGTGTGTGGGTGAGGAGTTTGAAGGTGATCCTCTTGTTGACGGGGAGCCAGTGCAGGTCTCTTAGGTGGGGGGTGATGTGGCTGCGGCGAGGGAGGTTGAGGATCAGGCGGGCTGAGGCGTTCTGGATGCGTTGTAGTCGCTGTAGGTGTAGGGTTGGGATTCCAGCGTAGAGTGCGTTGCCGTAGTCCAGCTGGCTGCTGACGAGGGCTTGGGTCACCGTTCTTCTGGTTTCGATCGGGATCCACTTGTAGACCCTGCGAAGCATGCGGAGGGTGTTGAAGCAGGAGGAGGAGACGGCGTTTACCTGCTTGGACATGGAGGAGTCGAGGATGAATCCCAAGTTGCGTGCGTGGTCTGTGGGTGTCGGTGCCGTTCCTAGTGTAGTCAGCCACCAGGAGTCGTCCCAGGCAGACGGGGTAGGGCCGAGGATGAGGACTTCCGTCTTATCCGAATTCAGCTTCAGGTGGCTGTTCCTCATCCACTCGGCAACGGCCTTCATACCCTCATGGAGGTTGGTTTTGGCGGTGTGCGGGTCCTTGGTGAGGGAGAGGATGAGCTGGGTATCGTCGGCATAGGAGATGATGTTCAGGTCGTGTTAGCGGGCCACTTGTGCGAGTGGGGCCATGTAGATGTTGAATAGTGTCAGGCTGAGGGATGAGCCCAGGGGAACGCCGCAGATGAGGTCGGTTGCTTCGGCTCTGTAGGGTGGGAGGTGGACTCTCTGGGTTCTACCAGCGAGGAAGGAGGAGGTCCAGTCCAGGGCTTTATCCCGAATTCCGGCATCTTGGAGGCGCGTTCTTAGTGTGCGGTGACAGACCGTGTCGAAGGCGGCTGACAGGTCCAGGAGGATGAGGGAAGAGGTTTTGCCGCTGTCAACTTGGTGTCAGATGTCGTCTGTGGCGGCGATGAGGGCTGTCTCGGTGCTGTGGTTCCGTCTGAATCCGGATTGCGACGGGTCTAGGAGATTGTTGTCTTCGAGGTGGTGGGTCAGCTGTATGTTGGCGATCTTCTCGATGACTTTTCCCGGGAAGGGGAGCAGGGAGATGGGCCGGTAGTTCTTGAGGTCTTTGGGGTCCGCCTTGGGCTTCTTGAGGAGGGCGTTGATTTCGGCGTGCTTCCAGCTTTCCGGGAATGTCGCTGAGTCGAAGGAGATGTTAATGACCTTTCGTAGTTGGGGTGCGATGGTAGTGTCTGCTTTGTTGAACACGTGGTGTGGGCAGGGGTCTGCTGGCGATCCTGAGTGGATGGAGTTCATGGTCTTGCGTGTTTCGACGTCGCTAACGTGGGCCCAGGAGGTCAGTAGGTTGGTGTTGTTCGGGATGGGGTCTGCCGTGGTCGGGCCGGGCGGTACGTTGAAATGTGGATGTCGATGATCTTGGGTGTTTGTCATATGTATGTAACATTATAATATGTTTTTAAAAAATATTAAATATATTTGTATTTACATTTTTGATATATATATATTTTGATTTGTTTTGTTTTTCAAATACTTTAGTTGTTGTTAATAATATGTTTGTTTTAAATTTTGAACTGACTTTAGTGAGAATATTAATTGTTACCCCTCCTCAATCCAACACTTTGCCTACTGTTGCACTCACTGGAGTGGGAATAGTAATTTTACCCCTCCACTATCCAACACAATTCCCTACTGTTGCACTCATTGGAGTGGGAATAGTAATTATTTCCCCTCTACTATCCAACACTTTACCTACTGTTACAATTATTGGAGTGGGAATAGTAATTGTTACCCATCCGCAATCCAACAATTTCCCTACTGTTACTCTGACTGGAGTGGGAATATACATTTTTACCCCTCCGCTTTCCAACACTTTCCATACTGTTGCACTGATTGGAGTGGAAATAGTACATTTTATCCCACCATTATCCAACACTTTCCCTACTGTTGCACTCACTGGAGAGGGATTAGAAATGTTAACCCCTCTGCTATCCAACACTTTCCCTACTGTTACGCTCACAGGAGTGGGGATAGAAATTTTTAGCCCTCCGCTATCCATCACTTTCCCTACTGTTACACTCACTGGAGTGGGAATAGTATTTTTTACCCCTTTGCTATCCAGCACTTGACCTACTGTTGCATTAACCGGAGTAGGAAATTTAAGTTTAAAGATTTCGGAGGAATTTCAATGGTTTTGTTCGAGTGAAATGTCCAGCTAACTATAACACCCCAAAACCTATGGTTTTTTCAGTGAATTTCTAAGGTTTTTTAAATGCTAATTCCTAACTATATCAGGACTGAAACCGATGTTTTTTTCAGTGAATTTCAAAGGTTTTTTAAATACTAATTCCTAACTATATCAGGCCTGAAACCTATGGTTTTTTCAGTGAATTTCAAAGGTTTTGTAAATGACAATTTTCAATGTATTAATTGTTATACTGATTGTTTTGATACTGATTTACTACATTTTTGAAACTATTTATTTGTAGATATATTTTTTTAAATTACATAATTACATTATACATTACAAAATATACTTTCTCAGAATGAATTACTTTAGTTTAAATACTTGGCAAATAGGCAACAGACTTTTAAGTACAGTAGTTACAGTTGTTGCAATGGGCAACACAATTTCAAACACAAAGCAACATTGAGCTCAATGTGAATTTCTAGTTAAATGCAATTAGTTACTTTATGGATTACTTTTCTAACCACAGGACTGGATCCTAGATTCAGTCCTTGGACATCTCCTGTAAACAGTTGAGTAAAAGCGTTTTGGTTACAGTAGTTATTTTTAAGGAATATTATTGTATTTTAAAAGTTGACACTTAGAAAACTTTTCACATAGAATCACCAATGTTATCCTATGGCAGAAAATTCACTTAGCAGGTAAGTAGTGTTATCGTGACTTTTTCTTACTCAGTGGTGGATCCTGGATCCAGCACTGGCCAACCTCCTGTAAACAGTTGAAAGAATGAGTTTAAGTCATACAGACGATTTTTTAGGAATATTTTTAGTTTGTGAAAATAGACAGCAACTTTTCTGCTGAAAACCACACAATGGATTCCTATGGAAGGAAATACAAGTTACTGGTAAGTACGATTAGAATTACTTTTCAGAGTCGGTGCTGGGCTAAAAGATGCAGCCCTGGGTTCTCTCCTGATAACAGGTGAGTAAATCCGAATTCGTAGTTCGGCTGATTTTAGAGGAATATTTGTACAATGGTGAAGGAAGGGGGCGGGGTCTGAGGTGTCCTGTGCAAACACGCCCTGTGGTGCATTTTAAGTTGGGGAATTAATTCCTCTTCAATCCTGAGGTCCCCTGGGGACCAACTAGCCCACCAGGTACCTCCAGTATGCGCCAGGGAGCTGCATTGCAGAGAGGTGTTCAGAGGCCACGCCCCTTTTTACAACACTCTGCAATGCAGCTCCGTGGTGCTTACTGGAGGTACCTGGTGGGCTAGTTGGCCCCTAGGGGACCTCTGGATTGAAGAGGAATTAATTCCCCAACTTAAAACGCGCCACAGGGTGTGTTTGCACACATATCACCTCAGGCCCCGCCCCCTACCTTCACGACTGTGCAAACGCACCCCGTGGGGTGTTTTAAGTTGGGGGATTAAGTCCCCTTGAATCCTGAGGTCCCCTGGCGGCCAACTAGCCCACCAGGTACCTCCAGTATGCGCCAGGGAGCTGCTTTGCAGAGAGGTGTTCAGAGGCCACGCCCCTTTTTACAACACTCTGGAACGCAGCTACGTGGCGCTAAGTGGAGGTACCTGATGGGGCTGGGAGCCCCCCCACAATTCACATAAGCCCTGGGGGGTGGTGGTCCCCGGGGCCCCTCTGGGCCCCCCATTATCATTTACATATTGCCCCCGGGTCTTGGCCCCCCCGTCCATTTTTGAAAAAAAATTAAAAAATGTAGTGATATCTATGGCCGGGGAGGATCCGTGGACCCTACCCGCACCGTAAGTGCACCCTCCCCGAATCGAGCACGCACCCTCCCGATCGCACGCTGAATGCTATATGGCTGTCGAGTGTCTGTCTACATTCGAAACCAGGAACTGTTGGCGGCCATTTTCTGCCTCGGTAGAAGCGAGGTTGAGGAAGCAAGGGGAATAAGTGTGTAAAACATATAAAGGGGGCAGAGTGGAAATACTCTGACCCTCTAGAGGTGCTTAGGGGGTCCCAGAAGGACCCCCTGGGGCCCCCTGTTTAAAAAAAAAAACGGCGAAATGCGCGCAGGGTGCGCGCATCCTATCGCGTTTGGTGCACAGATCCTCTCACGTTGGGTGCGCGGATCCAAGGAAAAAAAATTGAAAAAAGAAAAGAAATCATTGGTTGTATGACAACTTTCTACACTGAAAGGTAGGGTGTATATTTCTGTTTTTTAAACGCATGATTCTTATTGGTTAACAAAAACTGATTGTAAGGAACATTATATATGATAAGCTGATATGTTGAAAAGTCAAGCACACTTGCTGTCTTGTTTAGCAGCATTGTGTGCTGAACTTGTGACCTGTGTGCTCAGTGCAGTGTTCCATGACCTGTTTCTATGGTAACAGGCAGAAGGCAGATTGGGGGAAGGGTTGATATGTATTTCATTTGGAAAGGGTTGAAATGTTTAACCAATAGAAATGTGTGTTTGCTTTTGAATTTATGTGTGAAGGATTGTGATTTGATGTTTACATGTATATGTATGGAAAAATGAAAGGGAAACTTTGCCATTCTTTGTTTTTGCTGAGAGGTGCACAGTGCAGAGGTTCTGTATAAGAAAATCTGGTGTGTGACTGATATCTGGTGTGTGACTGATATACTTCTTAATCTACAAAACAACTTGAAAGGTGAGTTATTTAATTGTGAGGGGATGTATGTAGACTAATTTAATCAGACTAATGTATTTCTCCTGCTAAAGTGTAGGGAGTACTTTTTTTCTCTACAATCTTATTGACAGTGTGTGTGCATGTAGAAACCATTCTGTGATGAGCATTTGTGTTTTTCATGTGTTTGCAGACAGATAACTGTGCTGTTTTTATATTTTGGTAGAATTAGAAACCAGTCATTGTTTATGAATTTGTGAAATGAGTTATGTTTCTATACTAAAATGTAGTACTCCTTCTAGATGAAGGAATGTGTTTTGGTATAGTGCAAGGGATAGTGTTGTTTGTCTAGAATCATAATATAATATGTAGATTGTGTGTAGTCTCCTTACCCCTTGCACAGTAGTGAATGAGTTTTTGTAAGCTGCTAGGGATAGTGTTGCTTGTCTAGAATCACACTGTGAGTCTGTGTGCATTTGGGAACCACTGTGAGAGAAGCATTTGGTAACATCGTGTATTTTCTGGCAGATAACTCTTTTAAAACCTGTCATGTTGTCAAGTTTTAGAAGCATTAGAAGCCAGTCTTTGCTTATGCGTTGATTAAATGAGTCATGCTTTGACACTAATGTGCTGTACTTCAATATGTAGATTGTGTGCAGTACCCTTACCTCTTCTAGACTAGTGAATGAGTTTTGGTAAACTCCTAGGATAGTGTTGCTTGTCTAAAATCACACTGTGAGTCTGTGTGCATTTGGGTAAGGATTGTGATAGAAGCATTTGGTAACATCGTGTATTTGCTGACAGATAACTGTTTTAAAACCGGTCATGTTGTCAAGTTTTAGTAGCTTTAGAAGCCAGTCTTTGCTTATGCATTAATAAAATGAGTCATGCTTTGACACGAATGTGCTGTACTTAAATATGTAGATTGTGTGCAGTACCCTTACCTCTTCTAGACCAGTGAATGAGTTTTGGTAAGCTCCTAGGATAGTGTTGCTTGTCTAACATCACACTGTGAGTCTGTGTGCATTTGGGTAAGGATTGTGATAGAAGCATTTGGTAACATTGTGTATTTGCTGACAGATAATTGTTTTAAAACCCGTCATGTTGTCAAGTTTTAGTAGCTTTAGAAGCTATTCTTTGCCTATGCATTGATAAAATGAGTCAGGGTTTGACACTAAAGTGCAGTACCATGTACTATTCTCTTCACTGTGCCAGAACTGAAAATGTAAAGTTTTACCAAGGCACTGTCCTAGCAGTAGTCTGATGATTTAGTCAGTTTCCAAGTACTCATGTTGTGAATCATACATTACTACATAGACTGCTTCAAATGTCTATGCAGTATGCATGCAGTCTTCTAACATACTGTACACTTGTCTTTCAAACCTTCAATTCCCTAGTCAGTATCCATACAGTCCAGCAAACATCCTGTCACTCCCTTTGCACTCCTCTAGTGACCTATTCAGTACCAAGTACTAATCCATTCACTGTGTCAAAAGCCAACCACTTATAAATTCACCCAGGCACTCTCCTTGCTGTACTCTAATCATTCCGTCAGTTCCCAAGTACTCATGCAGTGAGCCAGGCCTTAGCACATAGACTGCTTCAAATGCCTATTCACTTTGCATGCAGGCCTCTAACCACGTAGACAGTTGTCTTTCACACCTTCAATTCCCCAGTCAGTATTCATACACTTCTAGCAAACACCCTGTTACTCACCCAGTGTGTCTCCTTATAGTACTGTAATCATTCAGTCAGTTAGCATGTAGTCTTTTAGTAAGGTAGGCTTTAGGGCATGAACTGCTTCAAAGTAGTATGCACTATGCATGTAGTGTTTTAACCATCGTCACACTTGTGGTTCAGGGCTATTTTTTCTTGGTCAGTTTTGATATAAAATGTGTTTGTACAGTAATGGAATAGTATAAATTTGAAAGTTATTAATATACATTTATTTGTGATTCTTTTTTACAGATACTGTTTTTCAACGTAAAAATAGAGAAATCATGCCAGAAAAAAAAAGAAAAAGAAAAGAAACTCAGAAAGGCGCAGGAGTGTTTCTCATCCGTTTGCACTATTCTCGTGCAAGATTGTTTGGATGAAGGGTCCTTAGGTGTTTCATCATACTTGCCGTGCTGTACGAGTATTTCTTGTTAGGATCCCCTCGCGACAGAACTCTGTTGCAAATCTTGCACGTGACCAAGGTGGTATTGGTCTTTGTTTGCCCCTCGGGAAAAGTATAAAATTTCCACAACACTGAAGAAAAACGTTGTGGGCGTGGTGCCTCCTCCAAAAATTCATCCTTAGATTCGGTGAATATTTTTAAGAGACAACATTTACAGTTTTTGTAAGTTAAACTTATAAAATTTTGTTAGCCGTAAGCATTTTATATATGTGTGATTTGTATCTTGTGGTATATTACTGAGAATACCATGTTGTTTTTTTTTTAACAATCTTTCTGATTGTTTTTTTTTGCCCGCTGTTAAGTGATGAGTACGATTGAAATCACTATTTTTAGTGAAATTCATTATATTATGAGAACAGCAAAAAAGGCAAACAAATTACTTTGTGGAAAATATGCTGTGTTGTAAAAAATGTATTATTACATGTTATAATTTTTTTTCCCTTTTCTTTCACAGATCCAAATTTTAAAATAAGCAATTTATATGAATTTAGATTGCAATGAAAATCTGAAAAAAATGTATACCATTTTTTATTCCTATTACTGTGAAGGTAAGTTTAACTAAGTCTCAATATGCAGAGTGAGGAGGTCTGCAAGAAGCTACAAAGTTGAAACACATTTCTAAAAGCACTCTGTTTATACCTATGTAGTTTTGAAATCTGACCATAATCAGATATCATGTGACCTGCAAAAAAAGAGATTTGAGGGGTTCATAATATTTCCCATTGTACCTATTGAAGGACCACAATCATTTCAATCATTCTTCTTTGAACATCTTTGCAGACAAAACTCTGTGCTTTAAAACCGGAAATATGTCACTTTTTGTAACATAGTTATTGCGCAAGACACTCTTTCATATTTACAAAGAGAGGAAAAGGCACTCTGTGTACTTTTTACACTCCATGTAAATACATCCTCATTATGCACACCAGTTTGCGTTGAAAGGGTGTTCTAATAGTGTTGTTGTGCATGATTGCTCTGAATGCTCATAGAACAAGACACATGTCTAGATTTATCAGAAATCATAAATCTCGATATGTATGTGAATGCTGCACCATTCTAAAATTGGTGTAGGAAAGCACAACAAGGAGAATTGTTTTCATTTCTCCACATTTTTATATCTTCAATGCATGCTACAATGCTCAGCATACATTGAAAGAGAAAAATGCCTTTACTGATTGTTTTTGTGCAGGAAGGTGTGTCTTCCTGCACAAAAACAAACAGCACATGACACAGATATCCTTGCACTATGGTGCAAGGGTGCCTGTGTCACCACATGGCTGCAGTTTAAGCAGCCGTGCAGAGAGAAGCATAGATTTGCACCATATTTATGTACATATGTTGCATCCCTGTGCTTCGGAAGTACTACAGCACACTGCAGTTAAAGAGGTTACTGGGTGATGCTGCAGCACTTCCTCATAGTTCTGCACTTATACATTCACCATACGCTACTAATGCATTCATTCAGTCAATTACGTACTATACATACATTCATCTAAACTTTCACACACTAACAAAGAAATGTAGCCCTTTTTTTAAACCGGGAAAGTTAGTTCTTACAAGAACTTTTTTTTTGTTTTTTATTTTTTGGGGGGTTTTCTGAACAATTTCTATTTTTTTTTGGTTTTTCTGCAAATACATTTTTTTTAAAAAAACTAGCAAATGTGACTTACTTGCCGGCGGCAGATCAGATCGATCGACTGCTCACCGTAGCACAAAGTCGCATTGCACTTAGTGCAGAGCACTTTTAAAAATTGAAATTGAGGACGGATGTCCACATTTTGGGCTGATGGATGCACTCTTGAAGTGCTCGGCTGCGATGAGGTGGAAGGCGCAGGAGCAGGAGTGTTTCTCATCTGTTTGCACTCTTCGTGCAAGATTGTTTGGATGAAGGGTCCTTAGGTGCTTCATCATACTAGCTGTGCCGCACGAGTATTTCTTGTTAGGATCCCCTCGCGACAGCACTCTTTTGCAAATCTTGCATGTGACCAAGGTGGCATTTGTCTTATTCTGCCCCTCGGAAAAAGTAAAAAATGTCCACACCACTGAAGAAAATTGTTCTTTGCGTGGTGCCTCCTCCAAAAATTCATCCTCAGATGTATGAGGAGATGCAGGTGATGCCTGCTGCCCTGAAGCCATTTTTAGTTGAAAAAAGTTAGAGCTAAGTGTAAACTTAGTCTAAAATAATCTTCTTCTCTGCAAAGAGATGCTCCTCCAAAGAAGGTCAAAGAAGAACGATTGAATTGGGTGGGGTCTTTCAATAGTTAGAAGAGAAAGTGTAATGAACCAATCAAATCTCTTTTTTTGCAGGTCACATGGGATCCGCGCATCCTGCGCATACGCAGTACGCACCCAGCGTGCATCCGCGAAATTGAATTAAAAAAAATTATAGGATTTGATGTAAAAATATATTAGTTTTAAGACTAGTTTAGAATTTGTCTTCAATTAATATTGAAATGAAATACATATATATATGTTTTTTTAAATGTTAAATATTTTGCGGAATCCACGCACCTACCACGTTATAGATGCAGATGACGTATCGCAGAAGCGCGTAAACGTCGCGTTACATACATCGAACGTGTCGCGTATAGGCTGGGAGTCGCGTACCTGTCGCATTGCGATCACGCACTAAACACATACCCAATGCATACCATGCGTGGATGCTATCGCGTAGGGATCGAGAACGGTGCGCATAGGGTGCGCGGATCCAAAAACATGGAAACAAAATATATAAAATAAAGTTTGGAACATATAGTTAAAGAAATATTTTTCAAAATATAAAAATATATGTTTGAAAAACCCAATAAAAACAAATAATATTTTTTAATTTTTAAAATAATTAATTAAAAAAATTAATTTAAAAAATGGTGATAAAAAAGAATTTCAAAAAAACATAATTAATGAAATTGACACACTGAATTTGAAAAATATAGCAATCCAATGAAAATCATTAAACATGATATCTTTAGAGATAAGTTATAGATAGGAATTAGCATTTAAAAAACCTTTGAAATTCACTGAAAAAACCATATGTTTCATGCACGTTATAGTTAGGAATTGGCATTTAAAAAACCTTTGAAATTCACTGAAAAAAACAAAGGTTTCAGGGGCGTTATAGTTAGGAATTGGCATTTAAAAAACCTTAGAAATTCACTAACAAAAACATAGGTTTCAGGGGCGTTATAGTTAGCTGAACATTTCCCTCGTACACAACCCTAGAAATTCCCCTGATATAGTTAGTTCAGCTAACTATAACTCACGCCCCAGCAATGCACTGCTGATGACGTCACATATTACATCACTCATGACATGGTCAGTGACATCACTGATGACATCTCAAATGACATCACTGATGACATCACTAATGACATCATTCACGTGATAAATTAGTGCATCTTCTCACACCCTAATATAATCTTTGATACACTGACTCAAAATTTCAGACGGCCATTCTCAAAACCATAGATACTCCAATACCAATAACTACATACCCACTCATTGACTCTTAGGTCTACATACATCTCCACTCACTCACCTGTACAGTCACTCATACTTACAGTCACTCCGTACAAGACTATCATATGCATTTATACACCTATATAGACACTCACACACCACCAATCATCCATTGAGGTACTGACACACCTAGTCAGTCATGCAAATAATTAAACACAGTCCAATTTACTCACCTATACAGTTAAACACACTCAAGTTCACTCACTCATAAAAATACTAACACATTCTGACGCTCTTATACAATTACTAATACAAGCACACACTCATCCATACAGCCACTCCTGCATTCACACACTCTCACATATAGATAGTTATATACTCTTACACACATATACACTGCGTTTCACATATGTAGTTACTGACACATGTACAACTGATATATACATTCAATCACTAACACACCCATACATACACTCACCCAACCATACAGTCCATCACAATTGCACTCTTAAAACCATGCACCCACTGAATCACCCTCTCACACATCTATGCACAGAGTCACACACACCCTACCCACACAAACACTCAGGCACCCATACAGATACTCAAACAACCAATCAATAACCCATATAGACACTCATATAGCTATTCACAAAACAATCCATGCAGCCACTTATACACCAACACACAGACACATACAAACATTCACACAGTTTAGTCACTAGTCTGCAGTAAGATACATTTAATGACTCACTTATAGAGTCAGTTACGCACCTAGAAAATCACCCATTCACACACTTATACACCCACTCATTCTTCCATAGGCCTTTCACTATAAATATATAAAACATATTTAAACTTTTCAGAAAAACACACATTCACTGGATGATGTAATCAGTGATGTCATCAGTGATGTAATTTCAGATGTCATCAGTGATGTCATCAGTGATGTCACTGACCATGTCATGAGTCATATAATATGTGACGTCATCAGCAGTGCATTGTGGGGGCGCGAGTTATAGTTAGCTGAACTAACTATAACAGGGGAATTTCTAGGGTTTTGTACGAGGGAAATGTCCAGCTAACCATAACGCCCCTGAAACATATGTTTTTTTTAGTGAATATATATATATATATATATAAGAAATTTCTCGTAAAACAAGGATGACGACGCCGTGTCACTTCATTTGCCGGTTACTGCTGTATGCGTTTCGCCTGCACAGCAGGCTTGCTCACCAACAAAGGAACACATTTTTCAACATTATTTAAATCACCTCCATCTTGTGTCACATGTGAACTGCTAAACAAATGAAACTGAAAACAGACTCGTAGTTTATCATGGAACTCTTAAAAACAGCAGGGTTTAGAACGATGTATGGAAACCGTAATTGTTTGTGTTTAAAATATGTACCATGTCACTAAAATAGCACATATTTACATATTAAAAATACATTAAAAAAAATACTAAATTTATAAATGTTCATTTTTTTGCAATTTTTAGAGTCCATGCTCAAAATTAACCCGATGTAGTCTGGTCCTCCATTATGGTGCAAAACACACAAATCCTGCCCAAGTGGGCATTACAAAAGGAGAGTAGAATAACATTTGGTTACTAACTTGATCTCATGTTTATAGTCTTCAAACGCATAAAAGGGGAGAATCCACTTATCAATTCCAATGATGTAATCTAAACAGTCCTGCCCCAGACTTGCTCCAGTGGGCCTTTAATGAAGAGCCAAATTTATCATTTACTGTCTGTCTTCTACAAAAAGTGCTCGTGCCAAATTTAAACATACTCTTATACATACAAACTACTCTAAAAGTTAAAAACATAGAGAATATTTGGATTTTAATTCTATGGCAATGATCACATTACAAATGGATATGGAAATCTTTTTGTATTAAGCTCAATGATAAAACATGATTCAAGCTGTCAAATAGAGACAAAACTCAGACAGCTTGAATCATGTTGTATCATTGAGCTTAATACAAAATTTTCGGATTGTCTCGATATGGAAGAAGATTTCAATAACCAGTTCAAGTTTCTTTATTCGAAATGTAAAAACATTATCATAAAAAGTGAGTTTTCATGATTAAAATATCATAAAATGACATAAAAATTTAAAAGAAAGGATAGTAATGAGCATAATTACATACAAAATGCATAACATACGGGAAAGCTTTTATCGTCGAAGACTGCATAGATGCCCTTATTCTTACAATCACTTTCAGATAAAAAGAAACCACAGCAATGGCTAATGGGTTGTCCAATGTTTTCAATTTGTGATACGCTGCCCTACAGGAACGTAATCCCCATGATTTAAGCAATGGTTTCAGATAAGTGACCCTTGGCAATTGGTAAAACTTACAAAATAAAATGCAGTGGATATTGGATTGTACTGACAGGCCATCGCATGGACATTTCTCCAAATATCTGGACCAACAATTCTGATTGGGGAATGTTAGCAGTCTGAAAAAGGTATTAGTACGGAAACGAGTCACGAGCATGCGGATGAAGGGGGATGGAATTAAAGATAGATATTGCTGCATCCCTTCAACAATGGTGGAATGTTGATACTCCACAACCGTACACTTAGATTTTTCAAGGGACCAGCGACGATTAGCCAGATGGGTAACGACTAATCGTTTTAATGTAACTCTAGGTATATTTTTTAAAGTAGAGGGATCAGTAAAGAATTCTGGATGCCCTATATCACGTGACAAGTTTCTTACATAGTTCAACCATTTGATGTTGTCAACCTCATTCAGACTGAGACAATCAGTGATAATTTCCCTATTAAAGTGTGTTTCGGGGGTAGTCCAGACTTTGTGCCATAAAATGATGGGAGAAGATTTTATAATGTCCGTGATATATGTCAGGCCAAGTTCATTATGCATTACATATATAGAGGTGCCACGTGGGGTTTCAGAGCGCTGGATGTAATCAGCCTGCTCGATTCCCCAAATCCCAGATCCATATGTGCCAGTCGAGACACACTTGGCGCCATAGATCTGTAATAAGGGGGTGATCGGGCGTCCCCCCAATTTTTTCGAAAAGTTGGTCAATGCGCCCAAGGCTTTGGAGAATGCAGCTCCTCTAGCTTGGGCAGCGGCCCGCCAAGTACCCTTCTTGTCAAAAGTGATGGCCAGGTAAGGAAACCTATCAACGCTTTCCAGTTTATTGCCGCTTATAAAACGGAGCATTGTTTCTTTCCGATTCCCAGGCCACAAGACATTGTGAAAGTTTTAGATGCATTGATTTTTAAGCCTCTCTGTGACATAAACTCAGTAAAATCCTTTACAGCCCTTTGAAGCCCCATGCGTGTCTGTGACCCATTTGTAATGTGATCTTTGTAATTATTATGTATGTATTTTTATTTAGGTTTATTTGTTATGTTTGTTAAAATGTATATTACATTTATTATTTAACATATTTAATATTCATTATTTATTTTACATATTTATACCAATATCTATTTTGTACAACTATAATTTTTACATCGTTTTTTTAGGGATATTTTTGTACTTACCTGTTAGGGATAGTTGCTTTCTATATTTTGTCATGCCTATTTTTAACAACCATATTTTGTACATCGATATTCTGTCAGTGAACTGTGCCAAAACAGGAGAATAAACAAAAACAATAAAAATCCAAAACCAATTTAGAAAAACAGATGACAAAAAGCCACTGGAGGGTTCCGAGATATGAATTTTCAAATGAATATTAAATCACTTCTTTTTCACTCAATGTCATAAATGACTGTGGTGGATCGCACTCATGGTCAGCTTTGCAAATTTTGGAAGATGTTTATAAAGTTGTAAACTGCTACTGTGGCCCTCTTTGGGTAGACAAATCTGTTAGGGAGCAGATTGCAGGGGCCAAAGAGACTTAATTGAACAGCTACCTCACAGTCAAAGCAGTCTCCAGTCCAGTTCTATTGGTGAATCGCCATAGACTTGAATAGAGTGGTCCTGATGCAAGGGATACAGGATGTTGAAGGATGCAGAGGATGCTGTTCTGGTGACGGCTGCCTTTACCTGGTGATAACTTTCCCGCTGGGAGAACATACTGCATCCCAGTAACTTTCCCGGGTCCAGCAGAATCAGGTGCAACTTTTGAGGGCTGGGACTCGGTGTCCCAGGCTGCACATTGGTGGTCAGCGACTGTTAGACTTGGCTTTTTCGGCAGCTTTACCCCCCAGACTTTTTTGATTTGAGGTCCCTTGTTTTTTACCCTGTTTTTGTTGGTTTAAGGATTCAGTGCTAAATTGCATATGCTGTCCTGTTGTAAATTGTTATTATGTATTGGTGTTTCCATAATTGGCATATTTGGTTTACTGATAAGTCTCAAGGAAAGTGCACTGATAGTGCCGGGGCCTGTAAATCAAATGCTACTAGTGGGCCTGAAGCACTGATTGTGCCACCCACAGAAGTAGCCCTATAAAGTTATGTCAGACCTGCCACTGCAGTGTCTGCGCACAGTTTGTAACTGCCATGTCAAACTGGCACGTGCACCCACTTGCCAGGCCCTAGTCTGCTCTTTTATTTCATGTAAGTCACCCCTAAGGTAGGCCCAAGGTACCCCTGTGAGCAGGGTGCGGTGTATGTTAAAGGTGGGACATGTGCTGGTGGGTGTGACATGTCCTGGTGGTGAATTACAGTGTATTTAGTTTTTCACTATTGAAAGGCTATCTGTCCCTTAGGATAGCATGGGAGTGTATTAATAACTTCTTATAAATATAACTTCTCATTGGGACAAGATAGAAAGATGGAGTTTAGCATACCTGAACTCAGAATATAAAAATGTATCTTTTAGGAAAGATGATTTTTGTATTGTGTGTTTGAAAATGTCATTTTTAGAAAGTGGGTATTGTCTTGATTAGCCATCCTGTGTGCCTCTGCTGGGTTTGTGGATTGACTGTCCAGCTTTGGATTGACAGGGAATGGGGAGGTGCATTCTCTCAGATGACCTCTAGGGGTGGATGGGGTTGATGTGTGTCCTACCTTTCCTGAATGTGTCAGGGCTGGGCGGAATAGACCTGGCTGCATTCAGAGTAGTGGGAGAAGTTTTCACTAGCTCCAGAATAGGCCTGGTCTGCATTCAGAGTGGTAGGAGGAGATTCCCCTTGCACCTGAATAGGCCCTGTCTGCCTTGGACAATGCTCTCTCCACCTCCTGCCAGGAAGCTGCACCAGGGAGGACACACTGATTCTGGCTGGGCAAAGATCTTCTCTGCCACCAGAGAACACAGGAAGTTGTGCTTTAAAAAGTGGGACCCAGACCACAGAACTTTAGATTACTGCTGAACGAAAGAACCTGCCAAGAAGAAGAGCTAGGAAAGCTGTCAATTGGGAACTGCCACATTGCTGCATGCACTGCTGTTTTGGCCTGCTGCTTGCTGGTCCTGTCTTGGGCAGAGAAAGGACTGGAGTGTACTTTCATCATCCTGCTGTTAGAGTGTTCTCCAAAGGCTTGCAGTGGAGCTTGACTCCTGTTGGAAGTCTCAGGGAGATAACAGACTTCAGAGAACTCGCTGGAATCAAGGAACCTGCCAAGAAGAAGAGTTGGAAAAGCTGCCAGGAGGAGTACTTCCCCTTTGCTGTGTTGTTGCTTTGTTTTGTTGGCCTGCAGTTGCTGCTTCTGCCTTGGGCAATAAAAGGGCTGGACAGAACTTTCTTTACTTGTGCTGAGTACCTCCAAGGGCTTGAAGTAGAGCTTGCCTCCAGTTCTGAAGTCACAGGGACTGCAAAGACTTCACCAACCTCTGGGTACTGCTTCTGGAACCTCTGATTCAGTTGCCACAGAAAAGGGAAAAGCAACCAACTCCATCACCGACTCTGTCGCTGGCTCCATGACCTGACGGCATAGCAGAGGGCACTGCTGCATCTCTCACCACAATCCTGGTCACACCGATGACGACGACTGCCGCCGCCACCGAGCCGCTGCTTGCACCGTGATCTGTGGCCACTGCACCTCGCACCATCTCACTTAACTTCCCTGCCCTGGTCTCACCAATGGTGTCACTGCACGCTGACCACGACCTCCGTGAAGGCATCACGGTTTGGGGGCACCATGTGTAAGTCACATGACGCACCTTCCCGTCCCACACCGCAGTCTTGACAGACCAACGACAGCTTCCCGCAACCAGCTCTGCCGACTGCACCGTGATCTGTTAGCACCGCTACGAGCACCGCCTTCACTCCACACCACAGCCCTGGTCTAACAGACACCACTAGACGACTGTCACCCAGCCGCTGCCTGCACCGCGACTTGAGGGCACCACACCTGCACTGCTTCTCTTCACACCGCAACTGCAACGGTTGCCATGACCGGCCTGCACCAATGTGTCGGGCGCAGCACAAAAGGTACTGTTTACGAGTCTTTTGACACCCTTGACTGACGCGGTCAGGCAGAATTATGGGATTCTGTTATTTACTGCACAGCAGTAGCACTGGAAAGAGCTATCATGTTACGATTCCACCCTTGATCTGGTACTCCTCAGGATCCGAGTGATGCAATAGGGTATCCATCTCTTGATATCTCCAATTCCAGCAATTACTGCATGGAGGATTAGAGCGATCAAGTGAGGGAAGGGTAGGAAGGGAACAGCGGGGATTAGAACCTGAAAGAAAAAGAACACCATATAAACAACATGACATGCAACACTACTCTTGTGAATTCTCACTAGGACGATATCTAACTTAGGCAGAGTGCTCTGAGATCAATCTCTTCTTCAGACCGATCACTGGGGGTATTCCATAATACCAGCAGACACTACAAAACACAACACAGAAATTAGCGCTCTGCCCCCACACTCCCAAGGAAACCCAGGCCGCTCGTGAAATCCACGCTCACCACAAAATGAAAAGAGAATCAGCATTAGTTCATGCCGGAGACTGGAGAAATTCTTTAGGTTGTTACTGGGGTCCTTTCTACACTAGGAGCGCTCGAGCAAGTCCCAATATCCAGAGCCTACCAGGTTACTACAGTTTTGCTGTCCCGAACGGAATACATAATGAAACGATAGTTCCAAATACACAAAGAAGGTCTCCCGTGCACAGTACCTTACTGTGGTAGGGTTATTTGGGGAAAAGGTTACTAATTATAGAAAAAATGCTCTTAATCCTGAGCGGAGCAAGTCACTAATCATAATCACACATGTGACACTCAGTGAGTGTTCATAGAAATTGTCTCGCACAAGGGGTTGCTGCGCATGCTCCTGTCACGGGGCCCCGCACAAGTCAAGGGAGATCCAGGAGCCAGATAATTATCCCCCCAAGGCCCCCTCGGGGCTCTGCTGAACACACCAGGCTCACCGCATAAAAAGGCCTCCAGGAAGGCGCCGGCTGGGACTCACCCGGTCGGATCTACCCCACACTGAAAGGCTACGGGGTTCCGTGCGAGGTCCAGGAAACCGATGGTGCCGCCGTCCGCGCCTCCCCCGGTCACTGAAGGGAGCGAGTTCGTGCAGGGGGGAAAACGGAGCCGCTGGACCGGCAGTTTCTTCAAAAGGGATGAGACATGCCCCGGAGTCGACCAGGAAGGCTCCGTGCTGTTTGAATCAGAAGACGCCGTCAAAGTTCAAAAAGCGCGAGGAGGGACTCGCTAGGGGAATTACGCACGCCGGCCAGAGCGCGTCGCGTTCTTTTAAGGACGTGGCTCCGCCCATTCTGCTGTGGCCTCATGGGTGTTGTAGGCCAGGCAGGCGCGTTGCGTATGATGGGGGGGGGGCGTGATGCGCGATCCCTGACATACCAACTTCAAGGAACTGTGTTTTTCTCGATAATTCTTGCAAAGTGCATATTTTTAAAGTACTGTTTTTTGGATGTTTGTCATTTTGGTCTTGTTTTGGATATATAAAAATATTGGATATTTTTCTAAACTGGTGAGGTGTCCTTTTGTAATGTTTTCACAGTATTACTGTTTGTTATGTGAAAATGCTTTACACACTGCCTCTGAGATGAGCCGGACTGCTCGTGCCAAGCTACCACTGGGGTGAGCAAGGGTTTTTTAGGAGTGTATCCCCCTTACCCTGACTCGGAAGAAGGGTTCCTACTTGAACAAAGGTGTAAACCCTTGCCAAGTAGAGACCCCCATTTCTAACAGCGCCTGTCAGGCATTTTCGGCTACCAACTCACCAAGGCATTCTACTCCTTCTTTGGTGAGCAAAAAAAGATGGATTGAGGCCCAGATCTCTGTACTGGGGTGAATGTATGACATTGTTCTGCATTCTGTCCATCAACTGTTGTTTTTGCATTTGTCACCCCGAGTGGGACGGGTATGCCCAGACTTGGGTCCCGTGTTCTCCATGCCACTGGAATCAAGCTATCCTGGCTGAAGAGGGGTGAAACCCCAAAACCGTTCCTAGGATGCCTCTTTCCAGTCCAGGGAGGACCTGGCTTGGCAGTTCAGGCTGGACTGTTCCCATGAGGCACAGGGTCAAGACTGATTTGCATATGGCTGGTCCAAACTGGAATGGCATGGTGAGCAAAAAAACGATGGATTTAGGCCCAGAGCTCTGTACTGGGGTGAATGTATGATATTGTTCTGCATTCTGTCCATCAACTGTTGCTTTTGCATTTGTCACCCCGAGTGGGACGGGTATGCCCAGACGTGGGTCCCGTGCTCTCCATGCCACTGGAATCAAGCTATCCTGGCTGAAGAGGGGTGAAACCCCGAAACCGGTCCTAGGATGCTTCTTTCCAGTCAAGGGAGGACCTGGCTTGGCAGTTCGGGCTGGACTGTTCCCAAGATGCACAGGGTCATGACTGATTTGCATATGGCTGGGTCCAAACTGGAATGGCATGGTGAGCAAAAAACGATGGATTTAGGCCCAGATCTCTGTACTGGGGTGAATGTATAACATTGTTCTGCATTCTGTCCATCAACTGTTGTTTTTGCATTTGTCACCCCGAGTGGGTTGGTTATGCCCAGACGTGGGTCCCGTGTCCTCCATGCCACTGGAATCAAGCTATCCTGGCTGAAGAGCGGTGAAACCCTGGAACTGGTCCTAGGATGCTTGTTTCCAGTCCAGGGAGGGCCTGGCTTGGCAGTTCGGGCTGGACTGTTCCCATGAGGCACTGTCCATCAACTGTTGTTTTTGCAGCTGTAACAAGAAGTCAGCCAACTGGCTCTTGGAGGTATTTATTATGTCCGAGGCACGGGATGACTATTTCTCAAGCAGGGCACCACAGACACAGTCCTCACTTTGCTAGCTCAAGGAGCAGCAAGTGCAGTCCAGTCTTGGAGAAGTCTCTCTTTGCTTGATCCAGAGAACAGCAGGAAAGTCCTTCTTTGGTCCACTCTTCAGTACAGATGCGATCTGAGGTCTGGGAGCCAGGGTTGCTACTTTTATGCCCACTTTGTACCCTAGGGGGATGCGTCAAATACTTGCCAAAGGACTACAAGTTCTAATCCCATCTAGTATGACTTCCTGTAATGTGTGACATCTAGTTATCTCAGATTGCACTATTCTGCCCACTCCTGACATGGTAGAACCATTCTCTTGATGGTTGAAGGTCCCTAGCCCATCGCTAAGGTGTGGCTGCCTGAAGGCTACACACCCATGGAAAAAATGGTTTGGCAATGGCTTCTTCCTCTCTGACTCCGATGTCAGCTTGTGCAAGAACAAAAGAGCAGCCCCTCTTGTGTGTATCTGCCATTTGCCCTTCAAAGGCCCTTTGTCAATTCAAATGTTAGTACTGCTGAGTTGTAAGCTTTTAACCCTGTACTCAGCAATATGGCTACTAGCCTTTCCTCAGTAAAAACAACAATGCAGGGCTTTTACTGTTGGGGCATGTAAGGTTAAGAACTACATGTCCAAACTTTTAATATAATGCACCCTGCCTTTAGGGCTCAGTAGGCCTGCCTTAGGGTTGACTTATAAATATTAAAAAGAAGGTTTGGGATTTGCCATTAAATCAAGTTAGCAGTTAAAAACTGCTCTGCTAGCCAGCATTGGTAGGCTGGGAGTATCACTTTGCTTTGTCACACTCGTGGTGGCACAATAAGTGCTGCAGTCCATGAGACACACCTTAACTTACTTGCCCTGGGTACCCCTGGTACCATATACTGAAGACGTATGAATAAGTTAACTTATGCCATTTGTGGATGACCAATCAGTTATATACCTTGTAAGGGTCATAGCAATGGCACTGAGTTCTGGTTAGCAGGTTTCAGTGCACATTAGAGTAAAAAAAAAACTGCAGCATCAGTTCACAAACGTGGTGGTGATCATGCAAAAAGAGGCATTTCCTCACAAAATGCTTGTAAACATGGGAATATATTTTGGCAGAAAAAATTGCTATGAAGCTGTGCTTGTTAGATGGTATTCAATGAAAGTGCAGCCCACAAAGGAATCACTGGCACAATATCAATCACAACAATATCGAGATGCAGAAATATTGTGTAAATAATATAGATTATAAAAATATATTTTCCCTCTACTTAGAATGGTAAGTACAATTATATAAAAAAAAATTGATTCACACTAATGTTGTTAAAATACCTACAAACCATCGATTTTTAGTTCACATAATGCTTAAAATAGTAAATCTGAAATATTTAAATATAAACATTCATTTAATGCAAATTAAACAAATAATATTTAATTATATATATATATACACACACACACATATATATATATATACACACACACACATATATAAATATATACTTTTATAAATATACACATATATGTGTATTTTTACATATACATATATAATGCAACATTATTATAAAAAAGATATATTATACATTCCATTACACTTTTGTGCTATTGTTCCCAGAAAAGGAGGCGAGCTGCCATGTCTATGGAATTGGTCATTCTCTGGGTTTAGCTCAGGTAAGTCCACAGCATTCTGGATTAAACTCTGGAATGACTTTTCAAATTCCCTTCATAAGTGGCAGGAGTGGATAGATTTTTAGAAAATCCTTAAAACATGGCTAGTTAGGTTAGAACTTCAGAGCCTCTCATCAATAATTTCCTCTTTTAGAACCAGGACACCTGTTTATATATTTGTTTACACTCTTTAACTACGAGTCCCAGCATGCTCTAAATGATAATTAGGCACTAAGCACAGCCCACTGGGGGTGAAGAGCCAATAAAAATGCTTAAATTAAAAGAGGAGAATATTCTGTGTATTGCTTTGGCGAAAGCAGCCCATGAATAGGAGGTAGTGAACCTCGAAACGCGTCAGGCCATCATTATTCTAGAAATGCTGTGCCAAATTGAAGTTTTAACCCGGATGGGAGGCAGGCTGCAGAGTGCGTTCTCAAAAGCTCTTGGGCATTGTTTGAAAACTCTATAACATATATACATAACATTCCATAATATCCAGCCCTGCAAGGTTCTTCTGAGCGCTGCTAGTAGTACCCTGTTTCCCTCACATTAAATAGACATAAACACACACCTATGCATTGCCACTGCACCTCAAGTTCAGAAACAAGATTTTACAAAGTATCCACAAAGTAAATAAAACCTATTTCCTGTTTGCTTACAGAGGTCTTAAATAATACAATTGCATGAGTTTATAATATTCATAGGTGCCTTATAGTATTAGAGGGCTATCTTATGAGTTAATGGACCACTCAAACAACAAATTACCACACACCATGTTAATATCGCTTTGCAGAAACATAGCTGCCAAGAGGCCCCCATGACATAAGTGACATCTTCAGCCAGTTATATATTTTCTTTACCAGCACATTGCTTGTTGGGATTTATGGGCCCTCACTTCCAATGTTAAAAGTGAAACTCTAACTCCAAGAATGCAGCATTCTCCTGCCTTAAAAATCAGAACAGAATGGAGGTGTAAATCATGAAATAAGGTTACTTGACTGCTGTGCAGACAAAGTTTGCTAGCTAAAATGACTGAACACACTTAAGAGCAGCTTCTGAACAGTTGAGGCATGCACAGAATGAAGAGTTAGGATTGACATGCACTCTAAGAGATGTCATTTGTTTATGAATCAATTACATCCTACAAACATACATAAACCCTGACATTAAGCACAAAACATGCAAAGTTTTGGGGAGAGCTAAATCACTATTCACCAGTAATTACATGTTATCTTCATTATCATTCATATCAAAAACAGAACAGGACAAGAAACATACAATTGTAAGGGGGATTTCTAAAAAGTCCAAATGAATGAATGTTGTGCAGGCGTAGTTTCTGAAATCTGCAAATCTGCTTAATCAGTAGTGAGAATGTTTCCTTCTCATTAATAATAGATTTCCTTCATTTTAACAAAGGTGTGATTATATATAAATATTTAATATAGATAAGTTCCAAAATGTTCCTCAATATATTGTCCAACACATCTGGATCTAAATACTCCCTTTCACAAATATTATATATTTCTTAAGTTCCAGTTGTATAGATTACAGCTAGCCAACATTTGTTTTGTGTGAATGCTTCCCCACTTCTTAATGGATACAGAATATAATAACATGATCAGAAGGAGTGAACACAATCAATACTTTCTACATATGTTTATGATCCCAGCCTTTGCCAGACTAGCGGTGGCTCAGCGGAAACAGATTCCTCTGGATCTTCTAGATCTATCCGCAGCTTTTGATATGGTCTTGCATTATTCTTTTGCAGCATCTCGGTGCTGTGGGTGTGGGTGGTTCAGCCTTGGTGTGGCTTTCTTTCTTAATTGCAGAGAGGTCCCACACTGTTTAATGTGTATATGACTCCTCGGCGACTCTGATTGAATCATCTGGCATACACATTTTCTCATAAGCTGACAATAAGTAACTCCTTCTTTCATTAAACCATAAATCTCCCAGTGCTATGAGCAGTTTCAAGGCATGTCTGACAGCCGTTTTTCAATGGATGTGTGATAGAAGCCTCAAATGCAATGCATGATAGGCCACAATTTTGCTTTTTGGGCCCCCCCTGACCTGGGACAATGTCCTTTGGACACAGTATGCTCCTCCTCTACCTCCCCAGCAACGGTAGCATGCAATTTGGGGATGACGTTTGATAACTCTGTGTCTTTTGTTCCTAAGGTTGCCGGTGCCGGGGTAGTAGGTACCTTCTTTGGCTCGTTAAAAATGATAAATAAAATCCATTCCTGTTTTTGCCCCCCCCCCTCTTATGCAGCAAAAACAGTGATTCAGGCTCTCATCACTTCGCGATTGGACTACACCAACTCATTCTATGGGGGTTGTCTGAGGAGATTGCAACTAGTGCAGAATGCTGCTGCCAGACCTTTGGTTGCAGCTCCCCAGTAGACTTCACAGTCAGCCCACTTAAAACATTTACATTGGTTTCCTTTGAAAGAACACATCAGGTTCAAAAGCTTAGTTCCTACTCACTGAGCTTTCCATCATAAGGGCCCTCAGTATCTGTTCAACAGATCAACCAATGTTAAGTTATGTAATTTTACAGTTTCTTGTAGGGCGCATGGCTACCCAGAATGGGATTCCCGATGCTTTGACAGGGATCATGAGATGAGTTACGTGCTAATTACACAAAGAGGTGAGTCTTAAACTACTTTCTAAAGCTGAGCAAATTGCTGTTGGCTCTCAGGTGAACAGGAAGGAAGTTCCCCAGCTTGGACACTAAATATGCAAATGGTCGCCCTCCACTTCTCACCCTTTTGAATCTGGGCATAGCTAAGAAGAAGAGGTTATTCAATTGTATCTCTCTTGAGAGTAGATCACTTTGGTCCTCCAATTCTCTGTTGGTGGTCATCCCTCAGTTTAGTAGGAAGAAATGAGGTGTCAACTCTTATTCCTGCTTGGCCACCAATGAATGGAACACTCTTCCACTACATGCCACTGTGGTCATTTTGCTCTTTTGAAAACCTTTCAATACTTTTTGGGTCTGCTTATTAATGCCTCTATTTTTAGGTCTAGATTTCACTAATGGTGCTGGTGAACTCTCTGGAGTAATTGCCTTAATAAAAATCATAATAATGTTTACAAAGAATTTTTCCATCATTTACTAAATAATTCAATAAGGAAAACATTAGTGGTGTGTGGTAAATTCTGCTCAGCCGTCAGAGTTCATGGAGTTTTGCTTCTCCGCACTCTGCTTGGAGCGTGGAGTTCGACAAAAAAACTCTGTCAACCTCAGGCAGAGTGGAGTTCAGTTTACCAGTGCGTTCACCATGACTGCACTTTTAATTAACTAGTTGCAAATTACAGCAAGCCTGCTAAACATATTGGACCTATTTACGAGTCTGGCGGTCTTTGGACTGCCAGACTCCTGGTTGTCCTGACTGGGACTGCAGACTCTGCCAGCGGTCGCCCAGTGGTCTTGAGGTAGTAATATGATTGGCAGGATTGCCGCAGTCCTGCCAAGCACAACACGACTTTCCTCTCCCCCACTGATTTAATGGAGGTCTTTCCTCCATTAAAAGAGTGGCAGTGAGGAAAGAAAGGGGGCCCTATAGGGCCTGCTTGTGCCTCACTCCATGTGGATGCACACAGGTGAGCACAACATTTGACCCCTGTGTGCATGCACCCCCACTTCCAGCACGGCCTGGACTTCACAGTCCATGTAATGCTGGAACTTCCTTTGATGTTCCCATTGCGGTGCCTATTTTATAGGCACCACTGTGGGAACGTCAAAAGAACCACCCAGCAGTGATCAAAGAAATCATAAAACGGCGGGCGATACTTACGCGGGTTTGGCTGTGAGGAGGCAAAACTCATAATCAGGCGATTAATAGCCAGTGCATGCATTTCCCATGGGGTTCTGGGCTGCTAATCCAGTAATGAAACAGCACCAGCACTTCTCAGCAAAGCTACTATATTTTTAGTTTGACTGTCCCAGGACTGCTGAGAAGTGCTCATGTTTTTAAGAGGCAATACCTCAATTGCACTGCTGGACTTTTAATGTGCTTCACAATATGAGTAGTGATGTTGGGTCAGTCATTTCCTTTGACCAGCTCACAGGGGCCCGAATACAGTGTCCTCTTAGGCTGCCCAAGAGGACTCTGTCACAGTGCCCACCCATGCACCCTAGTTCCTACTGGGGACATTCTTCACGTGCTCATGACTTAAGAAGAAATACCCAATATTGCTATTATGCCGGTACGCTGGGACCCCTTCTACCCAACTAATACACACCAAGGCCTAGACCTTGGTGAGACATTGCCCTTTATGTACAAAGTGTGAGTGAAAGTTACCTGCTGCACTGGCAAGTGTTCATGAACAACCTCCGTGCAAAAGGTTCCATACCGAATAGTCTTCTCAGGTCCAGTTGTAGAAGGAGTTTGATGTCTGTAGAGTCCTGTCCACCCCCGGGACAGGTATGCTTCCACTGTGCCCAAGTAGTTTGCAGGTGTGGTAAGGGCGATTCCTATCGGGGCTGGGCCACTTTGGCTCCAGCCCTAGAGTCGCCCAGTAGTGGCCTGTTCAGTGCCCAGTGATTTTCGGTGCAGTCCGGTGGCAGTAGTGCCCAGTTATGTCAGAGTCTAGTCCTGCTGAAGCAGCGCTCCCTGGAGTGAACAGCAGTACAGTTGCTGCTCTATGGAGGTCTTCTTTGGTGACCCTTTTAATTTGTTAATGAAGCTGTCTTTAGTTTTGGAAAATGCTTTGTGAAGCAGCAACTGTGCCGGTGTGCCCTCAGACTGCTGCAGAAATGGGTTATTGTTTATTAAGGGGGAAGTCAGGAAACACACTAGTCTATCTGTGGAGGGAACTACGCAGGTGCACCATTAATGTGACACTGGCTGAAGAATGGGAAAAGCTACACACTGCGATCTCCAGCTGAGTGGATTAATTAGTTGTAATAAGGGGAACATTAAAAAAAACGAATTTCCTTTTTTTGTATCCAACAAACAGCTTTGTCATGGCCATGTCTGAGGCATGAATCATAGGTGTGAATCACATCGGCCCACCTTCTAAGTTCCTGGGCACACCCTGTGTCACCTAATGGCTGCCTGTCCACCCCCCTACTACGCTACTACCTTGTGGTGCTCTTCTGTGGCACTCTGGGTGCAAATGGTAGGAGTCTAGGTTCTGATGAGAAAGAGGTGACCCTGCTGCTGTGGAAGGTGCTTGACCTTGCCAACAACAAATTAGGTGCCTGCTGCTTTCACTGCTAGCCTCGATTATGGAGAAACCCACAAGAAAAGCATGCCCTTGTTCAAAGTAATTGAGAGAGTTACGGATCAAATGTTGGGAATTTACACTTCACTTTTGCATTTTTGGACTGGTGTCCCTCAACTCACTTTCAGATGGTAAACACCCTGGTGCATTAAAGGCTAACATGAAATAAAGCAGGACTTGAATCGCTGTCCACTCGCAGAACTCTGTGGAATCCCACAGAGTTTTTTAGGAACTCTGCGGAATTCCACAGAGTTTCACTACGCCCAGGCCTAGTAAACTTCTCAAAAACACAGGGAAACAACTGCATTTGTAATTCAAAGCAAAGATAATTGTAAGTGAGTTATATATGGCAACCAATTTGTAAATCACAGTTCCTAGTGGATGAAACCTTTATCTTATATATTTCCGATCACTTGAATTGAATCCGGTAGTTTTTAAAATTTATATTGACTCATATGATTGGGACCACCTTATCAGGGACATGGATTTGGGCAAATACTCTCATGGATCTAATTGTACTTCATATTATGCTTAATCTATAAAATATTTCTATTATGCCAAAACCATCATGCAATCACCGCTATTCATGGAAATAGACTTTACATCATTACTTGTAATGAGTGGAGCCATTGTCAAATAATTTGTTGATTGTGTTGGGTCCCTTACACGTAAATACACAAAATCTAAAACATAATACTGTGAATCTATTCCTAATGTTCCTAAAGAGCATTTCCTGATTTTTGAGTATATCTAAAGAAAACTGACTTGGGCAGATGCTTACCTCCGAGTGAGAAATTTTCCAAGCTCATAGGAAAAATCAAACAGTGTTTCCAATGGAACAATAATCCCAGAGTTGAATAATAAGCAAAGAAAAGTCTCTAAAGAAATAATAAGGGGAAATAATGAGGAAGATGCAATGAAGAACTGCAAGGTTTTCATAAACAATCATTTGAATATCTAAAGAATCTAGTAAATATCTTTCAATGAGGAAGGGTAATCCTAAACACTCACCATAGTTATAGAAGGCTGATTGCTAGATTAAAGCTACAATGTTTACAAACACCCATCAGTCACATGAAGGAAAATAAGAAACATTGTATCATACCTGGCTGGAACAACTCAAAATTACACAGACCATCTGCAAAAAGTGAAACGTCTTAAGCAGCAAATAATTCATTTGGTGGCAAATATTGGTATTCTGCCAAAATAATGTTTAAAAATATTGTGATGTAAAAAATCTCATTGTAAAAATTACAGATGGCAGGGCTATCAATGTTTGAATTTTTACATGTTTACATTTTAAAAAAAAATAATATTCTTCAATTATTGAATTTTGATTGTATAAGTATTATTAGTTCTTAGTATTTTCAGTATAAGTATGTTTTGTGTGTGTTTTTATATTTGGAACTTTAAAGATTTTTTTATGTCAATTATTTTATGGTGGGTCATTGGGTCTGTAGGGGAATATGGTGTGAAGTTTTTTTTTAAACATTCTTATTTTCATTGAGTTTATTTTTTATGAGTTGCAATTTATAAATTTGATTATTAATTGTATAAGTAATTTATTAAACATTAAAACTATACATTAAAATATGGTAATACATTTGTATTTGTTAGTTGGCTAATTAGGTATTTGATTGTGTTAATTATTTATTTGTTTTCATTTAAATAGGATATTAATGCATTTTTATCATTTTCAAAGTTTTATGGTTAATAATTAATTTTATTGTATTTTAAATAACTTGTTTTGAGTGCTTCTTCTGTTATTAATGTTTCATCTATTTTTGTGGGGGTGTCGCCTGGATGGTTTACGCACTTGCTTAGGGCTCTGCTATATTGGACCCAAATCTGCCTAATTTATGCGGCAACAGGCAACATCACCTGCCAGAATTCGAAGGAGAAACTGTGCTGAGCGGGGCAGCTCCAGAAGACAATTAGTGTTTTGTTGAAGTGACCCCCCACAGAGAGAGGATGAGCTGCGAGAGACTACAGCCTATCATGCTCCAGCAGCGGTCGACTGGAACACTGAAATAGATCTGCCTCACCCCCTTCTTCCGGGAGGCTTGCAACAGGCCCGGGTTTGCTTGACAAGGTCACGATGATGAATATCTGCAGAGCTTCCGGGCTGGCTCCTGAAATGGGAGTTTGTGTGAGTGTGCGGTCTGGCGAGAGCTCAAGCTGACAGCGATGAGGTAGCTGGTGTGGCGGCCCATCCTACTCGTAGTTCTGTGGTGGGCCAGGCTGACCTACGGACACTTTTCTCTCTCTCACTGTTGCAGGGCTGAGCAGTGAGCCCTGCCCTGGCAAGAAAGAGTTATTTGGTCACAGCATGAACTGGAGTGCTGGGAGGTGGGCCGGATGAATCAGGGGCTGAGACCAGAGCGGTGAATGCAAGATGGTGACAGGGCTCTGGGGCTGATGAGGTGGGGGCTCCGAAGAAGCAGAGTCCCAGACACCCGCAGCAACAGAGGGGAGAGGATTAAGGATACCGTAACCTGCAAGGGCTTAGCCTGCATTGCCCCCTTACTTCGACTGGAAAATGAGTGTACAGGGTGATATAACAGACATACCATAAGGCTGCTTGTGCCCCCCTTCGCCCCCCCCTTGGGTGGAGCAGATAGTGTTCTGAGATGGGTGGCTACTGTGGTTGTTGTCACTGAGGAAGAGCCGGACACACCTGGTGGGTTCAGAAGCTTGGAGGGTGAACCCACCTCCCCATCAGTGTGAAGTGGGAACTGCAGCTGCAACAAGTTGTTGCCATGAAACAAAGTCCATTAAAAAAAAAGTTTTGCACACCCTCTGGTGCCCTTCATCCTTGGGGAGCTGTAGAGCACATTATACACCCTGCGGATGCTCATGCCTCCTCAGCCTATGCACGGTCAGGAGGTATAAATGGGTATGATGTTCCTTTGTTTTTGATACTTACATTCTGCCAGCCTAAGGCACATTCTATGCTTTTATTGAAACTCCAAACATTTCCAGGAATGGTACAACAAAAAAGTCTAAAGCCTTAAAGTGCGGCACAGACATTGGAGGGAGCAGCTAGCGACTGCTTATGTTTTACTCTTGGCACTCCCGGCTCTGCCTCAATAAGGGTCTGGATCCATGGCCATGAAATTGGATACCATTCTGCAAGCCACTACAGACACCAGGTTTGAAGTCAGGGGCATAGTGACCCTGGAGATGGGGCACCAAAGGGAGGATCAATGTACACTTTCAGACAGGGTAAAACACACAAAGTCTGATGTACAAGATTTGCAAACTCAAGCTCTAAGCACCCTAATGAAAACTCCAGCCAACACAGTCAAACTTCTGAAGGGGAAGCTGGATGATCTGGAGAGCTGATCTAGGCACGACAACATCAGAATCATAGGCTTCCTAGAAGGTGCAGAGGGCAACAACCCTATTGCCTTCTTTGAAAATTGGCTCTCTATGTGTGTTGTGTCAAATGGACTATTCACTCACCTCATTGTGGAGAGGCCCTCAGAGTTCCGGCCAGACTGCCCACAACTGAAAGTCCGCTTAGACCAGTGAAGGCCAGATTTCACAATTTCAGGTACAAAACTGAATTTCTGCTAGCAGCCAGACAACTGGGATGGATATCTTTGAGAATGCGCAGATTTTTCTCTTCCCAGATCACAGTGTCGCATTGCAGCATAAGAGGACGTCTTTCATGGGGTAAAACATAAGCTGCGGGAGGCTGGCCTTAAGTACGCATTACTGTTCTCTACACTGTAAAAGTGCTAGATAATGAGAAATCCTACTATTTAATGGAGTGGGATGCCTGAGGCTGGGTCTAGCAACACAGGTACAACTCACTGGAGAAAAGGAACACCCCTGTGTGAAAACAGAACCAGGGGCACTCATGTCCTAGATGTGTGACGCAACTCCAGCCTAGGCGCACCAGGAGAGGAACCTGACCCCAGTGACAGCACTTCGCCTGCATGTGCCTGGAAAGACTGACTCTGCGGAGTGCTCGGATGATGATGATGATGCAGCTTCAGATTTTAAGCAGTCAAATGTTGCTCTACCGCCCTGGAGTTTGAGAGTTGGGAAGTGTATATTGCCAAGCTTCTTGTGCATCATGCTAGTTGGGGTGCCTCATGTGGTTTGGCCCATGTGGTGCTGAATTCAATTTGTCGTTACTTCCTATGACCTTCATACACTGCTGACCTGGAACATTTGTGGTTTCACCACTGCATGGAGGCAGTACTCTATATTGCAGTATAGCAAGAGACGCGGAGCACACATAATTTTTTGCAAGAAGCTCACCTTGCCGGGGGGAAGGTACAAAACGAAAAAAATGTTAGAGGGGCAGTGTTATGCCAACGGCTGCTCTGGATACGCGTGGAGTACTCATATGGATTCAACCGGTAGTGCCATACTGTCAGGTTGCAATGGCGAAGGACCCAGAGGGAAGGTATAGTCTGGTTGAGGGAATCTTAGACGACTTTGCAGTATTATTGTGTAGTGTTTACTTGTTGAATACTGGGCAATCACAGTTTTCAGCTGCACTGTCAGCCAAATTATTGAGATGATCCCACCTACCCTGGATATTAGGGGGGGAGTTAACAATGTATTGTATACTGCATTATATCACTCACACCCCTCCCCCTTTGTACTCTACCACTGCAATATATTTCATGCAATAGACCACTCAATGGTCATTGGCTGATAGCTGGAGAGTGCTGCACCCAGACATTAGATAATATTTATTTTATTCCCCTCTCACGATTTACATGTCAGTCTTGATCATTTCCTATGCTACCTGGCCACACAACCGGCATTGGAGAATCTAGTGTTTCACACTGCAATGCATGATGCACTTACAACTTACTTCCCTGAAAACACGTACATGGTTTCTACATGGCTGGTGTAATGGAATGTATTGGTGTAATGGAGTGTGATGAAAGCGGTACTCAGGGGTCATTATATACATACGGTCATTGGTGCACAAGGAACCCTAAGTCAGGAACTGGACTTAGAGAGGCACCTGCAAGGTCTTGAAGTTAAAGCCATTGCAGATGTTGTGGGTCCTACCACATTACAAGAGGTGTGTGACTGACATGCTTCCTTCTTGATTCCTTACGATGTCTGGATTATAAAGAATTCCAAGCAAAAACTCATATACTCACAGGGAGATATCCATAGGCTTTCATCACTCATAATTTAGGCTCCCTGTTTTCCGTTTTTACGAATTCTTACAGATAAATACAGACATAAATCAGGGTGTTTTCTGTCTGCATTGTTTTTTTAACGGTGGATAAATACAGAAAATTGTGCTTCTTTAAGTGAACTTCCATGCTGTTTTTCATGAATTATAGCCCAACAGCTGAGCAGATAGATAGCATGGAAAATGAAAAAAACAGAATGAAATGTCTATAAATAATAGCATATGTCAACATACATTTGTGGTATAATGCTAATATTTACCAGCGGCTGTATTGTTATGTAATATTTGGTAGCTTAAATAGCGGAAACACGACAGACATCAAAGTATGACTGCACGTTGATCAGTTAAATTCATATGAAAATTTACATTTTTACAAATTAATTTTTACCAAAACACAAAATAAATATGGATAAATACAGATAAAATGGCCCAAAAATAAATAAGGATAAATACAGACGGAAATATATATAAAAAAAAGACCATAAAATTGGCAGCCCTACTCATAATCAATCTCTCTATTGCCCCAGGTATGACCTTCAATGCCCAGGGCCCAACCACTATCTGTCTGATATTGAGCTCCCAACTGCAACAGCAGGGCAGGGAATAGTCTTGAATGCTCTGATAACAGAACAGGAGATTAGGTGTGTCATCCGAGACTGTCATCCGGGACTCTCCATGTGCAAGACTCCTGGACTTGATGGCCTCATCAAATTCTTTAAGACACGCGCTGATTTACTGATCCCCCAAGCTGGCTGAATTATACTCTTTGGCACTTGATGTGGGGATCCTGCCAAACTCTATGTGGGAAGCCCTGCTGGTTTCCCTCCCAAGTTCTGTTGGAAGTTGCCTCCTGTTGCGTTGGCTTTGATGGGATGCAACTATAAAATGCTCAGCAACAGTCTTGAAACCCAGATGCTGGAATGTATGCCACATCTTGTCCATGATGACCAGAATGGGTTCATACCAGGTAGGTCTACCGCCCTCAACCATAGGTGCTTACATAGGATCCTAGAGGAAGCTCCACACCAGTGGTGTTGCTCTGCCTGCCTAGTTTTGGATCTTGGGAAAGTGTTTGATATGTTGGACTGGGATATTATGTTTGCAGTCCTCGGGCGCGTGGACATGGGAGATAAGATGATGCGTTTGGTCAAACTACTCCAACCCGGATCGGTAACCAGGATTGGTCAGTTGATATTTGCTCCATTTCTGGTGGGCCAATTTACGTGCCAAGTCTATCCATTGTCACCTTTGCTCTCCACTCTGTCTATCAAACCCCCGGCTCAGTGGCTGCACCACTCTGGAGGGGCTTGGGAAATGTAGTTGCAAGTAGCAACTCATGTGGTATCATCGTATGCCAACAAAAAAATCAGAATAATCCAGATATCAGAGATGGTGTGGTACCTTTAAGGTTGCCTAAAACCTGAGGGTTAATTGGTGAAAAACCTACTTGTTCTCGCTGCGTCAGGGTGGCCCGGCTCAACACATAATTGGTTTCTGGATCCAGTGGAAACCTCAAACTTTCCGTCTTCAAATCGTATTTTGGAAATTAGTCCCTCTCACTGTACAGGGCTGGGTCACGCTGTGCAAGATGGTGATGCTCCCAAGGTTATTATAATTTTTCATCAACCTACCCAGCCTAATCCCTCATACAGTGTTCTGAATGTTGGATGGAATGCTAGGCAATCTGATATGAAATGCCGGCAGACGCAGAGTGACTCAAATAAGATATTAAAAAAAATGTTGTTTGCATTAGTGGTTGTTGGAATTTTCATGTAATTGAGTGGGAAGAGTTGACATCTATTTTTCAAAATTTTTAAATGATATGAATTTTTAATAAATGTAATGTAATATGTATACAATTTGTTTTTGTGGGTGTTGGAATTTTCCTTCGGAGTAGGAAGTATTTTAAATTTATTTTTCAAAACTTTTACATGATATCCTTTTTCAATATAATTTAATGTATAATAGATATCAATGTTCTGGTTTTATTTTTTAATTTGTTTATACAAATTGTATAAGGTAATGTTTTGTATGTGCATGGAAATATATTTAATTTGTTCTTTGTTTTATTTGTAATTTATTTTGTAATAATTTAGCATGAGGATAATTAAAACAGAGCTTTCTAAAATGAACCATTTTCCCTACTTTTGCTTATGATGGAGAGGGGGTAGCTAATCTGCCCTCTCCAAAGTCAAGCATGTTTCCTGTATTTGCTTAGGATGGAGTGAGAATAGTAGTTCAGAACCCTCCAAAGTCCAACACTTCCCAATACTGTTTCTTAAAACAGACTCGTAATAGTGAATCTTACCCCTCCAAAGTCCAACACTTTCCCCACTTTTGATTATGTTGGAGTGAGAATAGTACATCTGTCCCTTCAATGTTTAACACTTTTTCCTACTGTTGCTCAATTTGAAGTCTGTATAGTACATCAGACTCCTCCAATGTCCGATACTTCCCATACTCTTGGTTACATCAGACTGGTAATAGTATATCTTACCCCTCCAAAGTCCAGCACATTCCCCACTATTGTTTTTGTTGGATGAGAATAATACATTTGCTTTCAGTGTCCAACACTAGTGTTGCTCAGGTTGGAGTGGGAATAGTAAATCTGACCCCTGCAAAAGTCTAACACTTTCACTACTGTTGCCTACACTAGAGTGAGAATAGTAAATCTACCCCCCCACCAGTGTCCACTCTTTGCCTACTGTTGCTTACCTATTAAGTGTTGCAGTACTTTAATTGTCCAGCACTTTCCTAATTGGCTCCTGAATGAAAAAGACAGAGGGCCTGATTACGATCTTGATGGTCAGGGTTACTCTGTCACAAGCGTGAGGCATATCCCATCTGCCAAATTCCAATTCCATGATTATCCTATGAAACTTGAAATACAGCGGATGAGATATCTGTCACATTTGGGAAGGGATATCCCATCTGCCAAGATTGTAATTAGGCCCAGAGTCTCATTACAGATTTGCAGTTGAACTAATTCTCACTATGGATTTTCAGATGGAAGAGAGTGGCTCTCACAATGCAATAATAAAGCCACAATTGGCTGTCACATAGGAGACAGATGTTTGTCTGCTTTTCTGAGCTGGAACTTGGAAGAGATAGATGTTTACCACAGACAAAAGGATGAGGCTCTGGAATAGAAGAGGCAGACTTTCATCAAGAGCTATGCATGAATGAGGCAGATCCTCATATGGAAAAAAGGCTGACAGAGAAAGGTTACTAAACTTTGGACCGGGTTCCTGAATAATTTCACATGGTCAGACCATGGAAGAGAGCAGGGCAGACTGGCACAAACATAATAGGCTTGGCTTCTATTGCTGGACAGGGAACATTGCTCTTGGTTCACATTACAGTGATTACACGTGCAGTAGGAGCAAGCAAGCTAGGTACTTTCAAACAATGTCACATTCAGTCCTCATCTAAGTCATAAATCCTAGGCAGAAAACTTACATACAGTGGAAGGCAGACAGGAGGAGGTGAGGGAAAAAGAGGCCGCTCAGTTGTAGTAAACTTAGTCGGCTGGTGCAACATGAGTGCTTGGCTGGAAGACCAGATAACTTCACAGAGTGACATTTGTAACAAAACAGCTGCTCGTGAGACGGACAGAAAGAGTCCCAGTTCCATTCCATAAGTGGAGTAGGCACTAACATTACCCATAGGCTAAAATTAACCACTACTCCTCTCCACCCAGGTGTACATACACACACCTTTCTAGTTTATCTGCAAATCCACCCACTATCATAGCCACCCACGGCTTTCTTTTCACAGTGCAGGTTTGAATTCTCAAAACTATGAGTTTGTGGTCTTAATAGAGAAGTCAAGGTAGTAAGGCCATTTTATGGCATAAACAATACAGAAGGCCTGTTCCCAGATATGGAGTTCCATTCATTGACTATGTCAACACTTTATTCTAGTTGTGCCAGCTCCACTCACCTGAAGTACAGGTACTGCAGAAACGAAGAGAGTCCCAATCACCCACCCTGTACCTTGACCCTCCGTTCCCACCAAGACTACAGCACGGGCGGACAATGCACTGGGGAGAAGGTAGGAAGGAAAAGAAAACAAGGATGGCAATGATAACACAGGTCAGTTTCTCTAGGAATAGCCCCAACTGTCAGGCCCACCAATGGACCCCAAGAAGTTATGCTGCAGAGAAAGAAATAACAGACATGACAGAGTATGACCCCAAACAACAAGGAGGTATCCTTTTACATAACAACCCTCCAGTGTACTGGGAAAGTAAGCAAAAAGAAACCAAGGATCATGGGAAACGAGGTAAAAAAGCACCTTGCATATTCAACTGCCAATTACGGATTCCAGGACTCCAGAAGAAGGACGGGAGAATCGATGAGTGCCAACCAGAACTGATTGCTGCTTGGAACCCCAAACAACAAGAAATCTAATCCGTACAGCAGGGAAAATCCGAAACAGCGTCGGTGTCCAGATTCCATCTGGGTCACGAATCGGAAGAGAACCCAAGCGCGGAGAATCATGAAGGTGAATCTCTTATACTTCCCATACCGCCCTCCACACCAACAGCGGCTGTGCAGACCAAGCGAAGGAAAACACTGCAGCGCGCGGAAAGCAAGGGAAAAGAAAGACCCTCCCAAAGACGAGCAAAAACGAAAAGGAAGGAAAAACAATCACCACAAACAGCACAACCCAAGCACACAGGACAAGTAAGGGTAATCAGACTGCAACATCTTGTTCCCCACTGGAAGCGGAGGAAATGAAGTGATGATGGAATGAACTCAAGATGCATAGTGAGGAAATCATTGGAAAACACAGCTGGGACAACTTGGAAGTAAATGTTTACTCCCCATACCAATCAACCCTCCAAGTTTGGGAGGAGACACTCATAAACCTCTTGGACCTTTCAGTTGTGGTCAGGGTCCATAATAGCAATGACACAGGAGGGCATTTCCAGCAGCATGAAAGGTGCTCGTTCGTTAAACATAAATTGCTCACCCTATAGATC
Source organism: Triturus cristatus (assembly GCF_964204655.1). Taxonomy (NCBI): domain Eukaryota; kingdom Metazoa; phylum Chordata; class Amphibia; order Caudata; family Salamandridae; genus Triturus; species Triturus cristatus. The sequence continues at coordinate 521,159,620 of NC_140588.1, forward strand.
TGATGTAATAATTCGAATAATTTTAGGTGGTGCTGTAATGGTAACGTTCTGTACAAATTATTTTTGTGCACAATTTCACACTGTGAGTCCACAGTGAAATAAGTGTGCAAAGTTTGATACTATGCTGTTTCACCATTTTGAAAGACTGCCACCTTGAGGTATCCCCCAGCATGATGGAGAAAATCTAAAAGGGTCAACAAAACTACCCAGGGTACTACCATAAGTGCAGCAGTGTTGTTACCCTTGCCAATATTAACTGCCATTATTAACTGCTGCTTGTCCGACAAGAAGTAGTCAGAGTACCATATTTTGGCATCAAGACTAACCAGTATGCCAATGATGCACAGCTCTACTTGAAAGTCTCCTAGGCTTCAGACATTCAACATCTCAAACACTGCTTGCACATCACTCAGACCGGGCTGTCTGGTGCCTACCTGACACTCAACCCATCCAAGACAGAATTGCTGTTATTTGCCAATTACAACAAGCATGATACACTACCAACCTGGATCAATGATATGAATTTGGATGGCTTTGAACTCCAGCATTCACTGAATGCCAAGTCACTTGAATTCACCTTTCACAATATCCGCACCCTTAAGGAATACATTGCAAAAAAAAAGATAGGATCTAACTCAAGTCAAACCATTTCTTTCAGAAAGCGACTTCAGAACTGCTGTTCAAGCCCTCATACTCTTGAATCTAGATGGAGTAATGTCCTGCTTTATGGCCTCCCAGACTCCACACTGGCACCATTTAGTGGCATTCTACACACCTCAGCGTGTCTCATCCAGGTCCTGAAAAAATATGATCACTTCACCCCCTTGCCGACCTACACCATCTTCAAAACTAGCCACATCACTTACAGAGCCATCAGGACCAGCACCCGTTTATCTTTAAAACAAGATCACCATCTCTGGTGTGTTTTGCACACCCTCAGCTAGGGCACTGTCAGACTGCAGACTAAGTGTAAAAAAGAAATAACAAGACAGTAGGCCATTTCTATCTATGCACATGGAATCTAGAACAACATCCCCATACCCATCAAGACCATCCCAATGCTGGCCTAGTTTAGGAAAGATTTGAAGACTCACTTCTTTAAAGACCACTACATCATAGAGAATTAACAATCCACAACCCAGTTTTCTCACCTATTACTCGCTGACTTTATGCTTGTGTTCGACCGTGTACAGTGCTCTGCCCGCTTTATGACTTGGTTCACACTATAGCTGTTGATTCAATCCGGCATGCCAGAACTCACGCCTGGGTATGTCCAAGACGACCGGATTCTGACTCTAATCAGCTGCAGAAGAACCCGCCAGTAGCGAGGAAGCCCGGAGTTGCGAGTTTCCGCGCTCCAAGAACAATTATCGGGCAGTAAGAAAGCCCCAAGACGCGATCCTCCCCGCTCCAGAATTACTATAGGTCAGAGGCAAACGCCCCACCTGATCGGTTGCAATTAAAAGACAGCGCTACTGCCTAGGCACTCCTTCGGCCCCAAGGGGCAATATTAGGCTGTCATCCCCCGCCTATGTCCTGATGAAGACCCGCACTGACTAACTAGTAGCGCAGACCCTAGGTTGAAACATCGACAATATCCCTTGGACCAGTCCTAAGGCTCTGCGGAAAAAAGACGTATTCATTCAATTCGCAGAATCATTAATTTCTAATACCTACTCCCTGGCCACCAACCTTTTTGTACATATTTTTAATCACCTTGTACATATTGTGTCACTGAGCACTAGATGTCACTTTTGAGACATATCACAACGTATTTCACTTTATGTGTTGACAGCCTTAAAAAGAATGTTGGGGTATCTATAAATGAAGTAATTTATAAAAATTAACGCAATACCCCACAAGGTCTTCGTGTTTGTTCCTTTAATTCAAAGTAAACATTTTGTTGATCAACTCATTGATTTTTCGGCTGCTGAAGGAATATGTGATACCCGACAGAACCATTGTTTTTTTCTATATACGATTGCCCAGGTTCTGAGGGATACTGGGTTACCCCATTGCTACTAAACTTGGTTCACACTATAAACATGCATGCATACATACATACATACACACATGATACATATATACTTACATACATACACACATATGCACATATATACATTCATACATACATGTATATTGTGATTTGCAAACTAATCACCATTTTACATCAAAGTGAACACTCAGCACTGTGAACCCGACGACACCGATGGTGATGAGGTATCAATAAAAATGCAAATCATCCACACCAGCTGTCAGTGATCCATTTGGCCCTACCACAACCACCCTCATCACTGTCACCACCACTTTTTGTGTTGCGGCCCATTTAGACTGGAGAAAAAGCCTCACACATGTACAGCCTAAGGGCATTCTCACTATCTTTCGAAGGAAGATACAGGTGATGCTGTAGATGACCTGCCCCAATCACCTATTCCTGTTGATGGAAAGAATGGTGGTTGGGTCTTGTCTTGTCATGTCTCCTTAGCAACATTATCTCTGCCCGTTATTTGTGCTTCAGATGTCTTCCACTGAGATATCCACTCAGGAACTTCCCAGGAGGATTACCATCTAGGAGAAAGATCAGCATTAATGATGGCCAATACACAGGTGACTGACAATTCCCTGTGTGTCTGTTAGATGTACACTGACATTTGGAACATCAGGAATGAGAAGTCCAAATGTGAAGAGGACCGCAATCAAAGCTGCTAAGAACCTGTCTTGGATAGTGCTCAAAACTGGTATTAAATGTAATCATCAGCCACCAGACACTGTAGCTATGCATGATTATTATATTCATTTAAGATGTTCCATATAAACCAGAATAGGTTGGAGATGACCCTCACTCAGATATCGGTCTTCTGTGCCAAGGACTGAAGGACCGCATCCATCATCCTCTTGCAGTCATCCTGGATGTCCCTGCCCCAGTCAAGGAGGCAATCTGCCTTTATGGCCTAAGTTCCTTACACACATGGTGAACCAACATTCAGAAACCCGTTTTTGGGTGCCTTGACATGTCTGCCAGGGCACGTACTGTGCTAGGATTTGGATAGGTGTAGAATAGCAAAGCCAGGGTATAAGGATAAGTAGGGCTAGGATGGAGCTGGCAGGTCATGGTGTGTTGGAATTAGGGTGGGGTAAAGTAATGCGGCCAGAGAGTTGGGTCTGTTGTGTTTGAGTGGGAGTAAGATAAAGCAGCCATGGAACGAGGTGTGTTGAAGCTACAGGGAGAGTAGTACAGCCAGGGAATATAGCCTTGTTGGGCTACGGCATCTGCCAGGATAGAGACAAACATTATGATGATTAGGGGGGCACATTCACTTTTGTAAAAACATTTTCCAAAGCACCATTTTTGTAACAATATCTTCTTTACAAGTAGTTCCTAAGTTCAGAAATTTGAGAAATTATTTTGACTGTTGATTGTGACATTAGAATTCTGTTGATGTTCAACATGTACCAGGGTTGATTCCACATCCTGTCACGGCTTGTAATTTCCTTTCTCCTCCTTAAAGGGCTTTGATACGAGGTCATATCACTGCAATGTTGATGAGTATGCAACAACCTTATACTCTGCAATAAACACTGTCTGATTTGTACACCAGTGCAGTGCAGACACTGGACACAGAACTTTAATAATCCAAATGCATATTCCATTGTTTTACATGTCTTGAAGTGCGCCGCCGCATGCATGTTCATTAGCAGCTGTTGGTTCTCTCAGAAAGATAATGAGCCATGGCATCAGATACCCTTAGTCATCTATAGAGGGTGCCTAGAGGGCTATACTTGTGAGAGCCAACTAGATAACAGTGCATTCGACATATACTGTATCACAGTGCATTTGCTATTAGTTTCCATTGCATGACATCACAAAAATAGTTAGCTTTAACAAAGGTCAATCCAACATGCCCTATGTGGGTGATATTTCTCCATAATGTTTAAAATAAAGTTATTTCTCTGAATCAATAAGTCATGAATAGAAATCAAGAGCAGCAAGCAATGAAGCACAGAAGTGCATCCCACTCTGTCTCGTCTTTAATGGTGTGTCGAGTTTTCTGTTTTTGGTACACTTGATCCCTGACCTTTGAAGGGATCAGTCAGATGTGCAACCAATCTATGGTCCCTTCAATGTGATGAGTGGGGTATGGAATTGTGTAGTGTATCCTAGAGTTTAATCAGGCGATTTGTTTATGAGTAACAGAATGTGCTACCTTGACTCCATGCTGGAACAATAGATTGCTAGGAACCTTTAAAGGACTGATTTGTCTACTGGGGATCCTCTATTTAGGAACCTGCATTGCACATTGTAGAAGGAAATGCCGCACAAAAGCTGAAAATGGAATCCCCACTGAAGGGCTTCACTAATTATATGGGTTGCACATTAAAGGAAGATCGCAGTGACACAACCCTTGACCGCAGACTACACCCCGTAGGTGTGAGGTATCCTTAATGGTAGGTGCACCTGCAGACTCTAACCCTTGAAGCTATAGGACAAACACATAAGCCTAGGGTAATTCAAGTGGTACAAGGTTATCAAATGTAAGGTCAACTGACTTTATCACAGGGTGTTCACAGTGCATTCAACAGTGACAAAATGTACTTTTCAATCTCAATAAACATTTCAGCGCTATTTCACAACTATGAAGATATTCCCATTTTCCCTATTTAAAAGCCATGCCTACTGTCTTTGACACCCATGAACATTGTACATCAGTGATAATTTAAATTAAAACATATTCTGACTGTTGAGCCAGGTTTCCCATTAACGTCACAATGCGTTCAACACAATGGGCCCGCACGCTTTGAGGGCACACAAAAGGGAAAGACTTAAAAACTGTCCCATCCTCTCCCTGGGGCCACTATTGCCTCCTCTTCCTTTTATCTGGCCCAGCGGCTCTTCACAATTTCTCCCCCCCTCCCCTGGATCTCTTTGGAGCCTTGTTCAGCCTCCTGAAACTCCTGCCAGCGCTCCCCCTGTGTCCAATGAACCCATTGTGGAATCCCTGCTCCTTCCTGTTACCTTAGAAAAGCTATGCACTTATTAAAAACTATTTATTATGAACAATTAATTCCTTAAACACATACGGTAAACAATTGGTCCACACAATGATAATCTTTAAAAAAGCAGTCACATGGCAATATTTTTTACATTAACCAGAAACATTTTTCATATAACAATATGATATTCAAGGTGAACAAGTCTTTAGCAGCTTAACAATTAATGGCAAATTTAAAGTGCAAGTGCTTCTTTAAGACATTTCAGATAAACTGAGCAATCATACAAATCATTTAGCTTTACAGTCAAATAAACGTGCAAGGGGCAGTGCAACTAACACCAAAGAATCTCTTTTGAATAATCCTTCATTGTTCATTTTATCAGACGTCAATTGCACTTATAAAAACTTAAATCTTGTATTAGCTGTTCAAATTACACCCTCGAGCTAATTGTGCAGTTATACTAAACCAAGCTACAATGTAAAATCAGCTTTAAAATGTCAATTACACATTAAAATTGTAAATCCGTCTGCTTCCGCATGAGCCCGGCAGCAAATAAGTAGCTACTCAAGCTAATCAGTATATAGGGTGAGGTATCACTTTTTAATACCCTTATTGCTTCCAGGTATTGCCCAAAACCTAAGCGCATACAAAGTGGACGTGGCCATTTGCTTCTTGGCCTTACATAAGCTTGGAAAAAAAACAGAACGCGTGGAACATTTTCTTTGGTATTCATATGACGCATAAAGCAGATGCCATCTTCTGAGTTAGCTCTGCCCTTTTCCTTTTTGACGAAAAAGACTCAGGGGCATATTCTCAAGCCACTATCACCACGGGAACGTCACTTTTCCTGACGTTCCCGTGGCGATAGGGTCAGCGCCTTATTCTGAAGGCAGCGTTAACCCACTTAACGTGGCTTTAAGCCACGTTAAGTGGCTTAACGCTGCCTTGCAAAAAAAGGCCCCTTTCACACTAAATTTTGCGTGAAAGGGGCGTTCAGTGGTTGTTGCGGTGGGCGTTACACCGCAACATCCATTGTGATTGACGCTGCCACCTATTATCAAGGGCGGCGATAATAGGTAGCAGCGCAGAACTTAAGACCAGAAAAATCCTGCTCTTAAGTTGGGGAAACAAGGAGAAATGCTTCATTTATCCTTGTTTTTGGTTCAGCACACATGGAAAAAGCAAAGTGGTATTTCAGAAATGTTCATGTGCAGGAAGGGGCACCTTTCTGTACATGAACAACCCTCCCCTGAACACAGATACCCTTGCCATCTGGTGCAAGGGTGCCTGCATTGGCGATAAGTCGAGAAACTTAGAGCCATCGCAGGGGGGAACACCAGGCTGCACCACATTCTTGAGTTTAGGGTGCAGCCTCACATTTACGAAGTGGCGGTGAGAGGTGTTAAGCCAAGGAGGCTAACGCTTCTCATCACCACTTCATTGAGGATACCCCCCTTAATTTCTAAAATATGGTAACGGAGCTTTATGTACAGGGTCTTGGCCAGCTGAAATAGTGAGGCATCCATAAATTCTTCGGAAAATGGTCTGAGGTTTAATTTCCAGAAATTGGGCTGATAATCTCCCCAAACTACAGCTTCGATGTGAACCAGTGATAACATAATACCAACAATTCATTTCAATTTGGTTTTGGAAGACATAGGAAACTAGGGTCAGTCCAGAAGGTCCTAAGTCCCAGTTTAGTGAAACAAGAATTGGACATTCACGAACCATTGAAAAGTGATGTTCTCATCTAGTTCCAAATGTTCTCTCATACCCTTCCTAGATGGCACAAGCTCCTGTACTGTCCAAATCCTCACCCGAAGAGGAGAGGCCTTAACACTGCTAAATGTTCTATTCTCTTGAGTGCAACATCATAGAACATGAGGGTAAGGGGAGTGCTTTTAGGGAGATGTATGAGGAACCTTACAAAACTGTTCTCACTCTGGTTCAGTGTTTCGACATTTGAAGGGCCCCAAATTTCAGCACCATAAAGGGCTGCTGCTTGTGCTTTTAACTAATAGGGGTGAATCACTGGAGAGATTGCTCTGGACAATGTTGCTAGATGCTTTTGAGAGATTGCCATAGCTCTATGCTAAAGTCTTGCACTTCGCTAATGAATGTGTGGAGTCTAGGATAATTTACTATGTAGTATAATGGCCAGATACTCGAATCTTGCTACAGAGATAAAACCCTTCTGAATGACTTGTGGGGTCTGATCACCATACATTTGGTCTAAGTAGCATTCATCTCCAGATCCTTATTCTCAAAATATAGGTTGCCATTATCCAGTAATTGCTGCATGCCTCTAGCTGTTTGTGATAACAAAGGAGTCTCATCTCGTCTAACTTTGGAGAGTCATCATTGCATTCTAGAAGAGCCTTAATAACATCATTCACGTGAAGGGAGAAAAGTGTGAACGCAAGCGGACAACTTTGTCTCGCAACCCTACATCTAGCGATACAATCAGTGAGTTGACCCTGAGATCCTCAGTGTACTCTCATGGTGTAATCATATCAGTTGGATAAGAAGGTTCTCGGTAACTCCCAGCTCCTTGAGCGAAGCCCACAATGATCCACTAGAAACTAGATTGAAGGCTGCCCTTAGCTCTAGGAAAGCTATATATATATTGCCATACCTCAACTTTGTGTATTTTCAGAAAATTAGAATGAGCCTAAACACCTGGTCTATTGTGCTCACTCTTGATCTAAATCCTGCCTGGTTAGGTAACATGATCTTATTGCCCTCTATATATTCTGTAAGTTTATTCAGAATCTGCCTCACATAGACCTTCTGTAGAGTGTCCAGAAGGCTAATTGGTATCTCGTTTCACAGATTGTATCGATCTCCTTTTTTATATGTGGGAATTATCTCAGCACCTTTCCAGTTATCAGGTATCGAGCTCCTAAAGATAGAGAGTTGCACAACAGATTAATATATGGCCCTCATATTGATAGTTTTTGTTGCAATAGCTCCGCTGGAATCTTATCTGGCCCAGGGGCTTTACACAATTTAATAGCCCCAATGTCTAACGTTGTCTCATCAAGGGTAAAGTATGGTTCTGCTTACATGTTCAAGAAATACTTTATAAATGTGAATCAGCTGAAATGCCACACATGAATAGATTCTGTAAATTACGATTACCCAGCCGCGGTCGGTAGTAGAAGTAACTGCAGGGCGGTGACGTGGGGAGGGGGAGGGGCAGGGTGGGGGGTAGTAAACTATGGATTACGGAGGTTTACAGGTAAGTTAACATATAAATTAATAAAACGAATTTCGTTGTGTGCACTGCATCGCATTTGGGGATGCAGTGCACGCAACGAAATTCGTTTTATTAATTTATATGTTAACTTACCTGTAAACCTCAGTAATCCATAGTTTGCTACACCCCACCCTGCCCCTCCCCCTCCCCACGTCACCGCCCTGCAGTTACTCCTACTACCGACCGCGGCTGGGATTACCTCTGTACCCAATGCACAGGCTTGTACAAGGTTTTCTTTTATATGCTCCTCTATACCCTCTTCAACCACCAGAAGTGTGCTTATGGTGCCTCCTGAACCCACAATTTCAGTGTTGGATTCACATATGTAACAATCCCTTTTGTGTATGTTGTGTATGTTTGCGCTTTTTCAGTATTCACAAAACTGTATTTTAATAGTAAGTTTACACAGGCAGACTTGGCAGTTGGGGCAGAGAACTCTGCACCCAAAAAGATAGGCCAAGTCAGGCTTTGTGAATCAGGCCCTCAGTAGTTGACTCTTGGTGTATTTAAAGCCTCTGACATTGTGGCTTCTTCTGCAGCAACAGATGGCTGTTGGAACCTAATGTCTCCTCTTGCCCACCTTGCTTCTTCATGGCATCGAATGCCATATGATCCTCAATGCAGACAACTCTACCTCCCTTCACTTCCCAAGAACATACAGCAATTCAGGGTACTTGTGTGTCCAGTAACAGTTTGTAGTGCCCACTCCTAATCCACCTGCACCTATGACCAGTGCACAGAGTTCCAAGGCAACTACCTTCCTTCAGAGTCCCCATCAAGTCCATCCTGTACTCACTCCAAAAAGGGGACAGAGAGCTAGTGCCACTAGCTCCACAGAAGAAATTTAACACATTTCCCAGAGTCTGAATTATTAAAAGGGCCACAAGGGCACAAAAAGTGTGTGCACACAGGCACTGTCCCCACATTTGGTTCCACTGGGGCACTTTGGCATTACAAAAGGGGCTGCAAATGCCTCAGAGACGCTTTTTTATTACAGATCACACTGGCACACATTTAGTACCAGTGTGTTCTTAAGGGAACATTCCCTCATTGATATGGAGGTTCAGCCTCATGCAAAGGAATAAACTCTTTGCCCCTCTGCCCATGTCATATAATACATGCAGGTGCAGAGTCAAAAGAGCTGTCAGGAGTACATTGTCTGTGCACCGCAAATAACTAGTGAATAGTCATTGTGTCTCAGAAGGAGGCCTTTAAAGAAGTGTACAGTGGTACTATAGACCACCAGACATCTCCTGCAGGATCGTGCAATCATTCTCTGGCCAGTCTGCAGGGGATTATCTCCCCCCTCCTCATTTGAAGTACAGGCCATATTGTTGCCTACACAGTGAATAGTGGTCAAGCAGCTTCAAACAACCAGTCCACCTAAAGATAGAAAATTCTAGAAATTCGCAGTGGCCGCCCAATCCAGAGATACTACATCACCGTCTCCGATCAAGGGTATCTGGTCACCATTCTGAGGTCCACAGGGAAGATCACCAAAGACTAAGGGCCGGATTTAGATCTTGACGGGACTCCCATTGTCCCTATATGGCGGTAGTTACAAGTACTCCGTTGAGCTGTCGGAGTATTTAGATGTGGGCTGTTTGAACTGCTGTCCACATCAACAGACTGTTTACTGTTGCCTAAGCGGCACACCTCCGTCGACGTGGCAAACCCCTCTGCTGGCAAACAGTACCCAGTCGCTGTCAGGCCAGCGGGTTTGCACCAATCCTATTTAGATTTCCCTGTTGGTCTGGCATTGTCTGAGTGGTGGATTCCTGACTAGTGAGCCTCTGGTGGAGTGGAGACTGGTAAGTATTTCTTATTAATGTGTCAAAAATATATGTAATGTGTTATGCCACTTTTGTTACATATAGCATAGCACACAAACAACATACACACACTATTGAATGTGCAACCACATGCACCACAGCACAACATCCCCAACCACCACAACAAATAAATATTTGTTTTTCGCGTCAATACAGGTGTGTTCATTTTACCTTGATAAGTTGCAATAAGAACACCACTGCATTATTCATACGAAAAAAATTGCATGTAAGAGCAATGTAAAAATACACAAGGCCAGAGCAAATGTTAACAAACAATTCATAGTAAAGCAAGTGAAAAAGAAGCTTACCTTAAATAACGGCGCCAAGGGAGCTGATTAGCATCATTGTCAAGTAGTAGCAGCAAAGGGAGGACCCAGGTGCAGTCGGTGTGCTGGACAAGTGGTGGGGCGAACGGGATGCACGGGGGGGTTACAGGTCGAAAAAAAAAACTCACCGGCAGCTGGCCGCGTCGCACTCTTCTGCTCATCTTCTCCAGGCAGCAGGGGCTTTCAGAAAGCCCTGCAGCCAATCTTGAAGCTGCTCTCATGCATGAGAGCAGCTTCAGGATTGGCCTGAGTGCCCTCTATTTGCACTCCAGAACAGACTGGAAGCCTGTGCCTGTTCTTTCCAACCCAGATGCGTTGCTGGTTTGGAGAGAGCTTTCACTGCGCATGATCGTTTGGCCAGCTTGAGACAGGCTGCCAAACCATCATGTGCAATGAAGAGAGTGCAGCTACCACTCCCCTCAGTGCCTGTCAACCCCAGGCCCCGCCCCAAAGTTTTGGCAGGAAAGGGAAAATAAAACGAGTGTTTATTAGCATTTTATTATTTGTTTCCTGCCGTTTGGGGGGGGGGGCGACTTTCCTCCTCAAGTGTGGAGGAGCTGATGGTAGAAGCACCTGGACAATGGGGTACAAGATGGAAACGGAAGTTGAAAACTGAAAAAAAGGTAAGTTTCTACCTCATCTCCTTCAATTCCGCCAACTCAATGTTGGAGGTGTTCCCGCCACAGTTTCTGTTATGGATAGTCACATTGTGATTGACCTGGTGGTAATCTAGGCTAGTCTCCCTCCGATAGTCACTTTTGCCTATACCACCATCGGAAAATTCTGGCGGAGTTACTCGGATGGTCTATAGCCTGTAGACCCGCTAACATCTAAATAAAGTGGGCAGACCGCCAAGTAGACCAACTGAAATCATCGGAAAAGCTTATAGCGGAACCAGACCCACCAAGATCTTAATCAGGGCCTACAACCTTTGCCTTCTCCTCATTTATATTGCGTGACTTTGATTTGATTCAATTGGCCACTGAGCCTAAACAGTTCTTAAATTGCAGCTGTATGATCGGAATATTATTCACGTATGTAAAAAACCCAAGATAGATGGGATCAACGGACACTGGATAGTAGAGAGACTAAACTAATAGATTGAAGAGCATAGTGCTGAAGGCAGACCCTTGGAGCAATCCAATATTGAGGGATTTGATGGAAGAAGGATTAACGGCAGCAAGCACAGCCTGTGTATGTTTCATAAGAAAGAAACAAAGTTAGTCAAATACTGTATGAAAGTGGATTATTATTTGGAGTGGGTGACTGCTCGATTCAAGGAATTTAATCTTTCCTAGTCAGGGTGAATCGCGATGGTCACTAAATTAATCTGTGCTCAACCCCAGTAGCCATGGCACAGAGCAGAATCTCTTAACTTGATTCGATGTGTAAAGTATTTGTGCAGCACCAAACAAAAATAATAATAAAGTCAAATCATTAAGCAAAAAAGTATGAATTAGAAAAATGGAATATAGAAAATAACACCAAAACTACAAAAATCTAATAAGGGGAACCAGAGAAAGATTTTTTTGGAAAGTTTTGAAACATTTGCTGGGACCCAGGAATGATTTGAGGCTGACTGCAATAGAGCCCTGGTTGAATACACCAAGTAGGTTGGTCCCAGTGAAAGTCTTGAAATGAAAACGTTTGTAACAGTTTTTTTAGTCTCACATGAGAAAGAGACATTTTTTAACAGAAGCATTGACATTTCTTCTAAGTTCCGACACAAAACTGTGTACAATTTTGAGAAAAGAAGTCCTACCTGTACAGGCTGTCACTGAAATTGAAGCCAGGGCTTTGGAACTGAAGGCCGGATACCGAATGGTTGAAGTTCTGCTGCTGTCTGGCAACACAGGATAGGCCTGAAGCCATGTTTTCACTCTCACTTTAGTGGATGTCACCAGGTGGCAGCTGGTAATTTGCGCTGCTTCACACATTCCCCTATCATTCACAAGCACATACACTCACGCACACAGTGATACCCATTCACAGCACACATCACAAGTACACAGGCATTCATACATACACATATGCAGGCACGTACTCAAGATGGAAAAAATAACTATCCAGGCTGTCATGGTGTTCTCACTTGGTGAGGAACAGCGGACTAGAGCTGAACTCAGACAAGACAGAGGTCCTCATCCTCGGCTCCACCCCCTCGGCCTGGGGCGACTCCTGGTGGCCCACGGCACTAGGAGCACCCCCTACATCCACCAACCACACACGAAACCTAGGGATCATCCTCGACTCCACACTCTCCATGACAAAGCAGGTCAACACCGTCTCCTCCTCCTGCTTCAACACCCTCCGCATGCTTCGCAGGATCTTCAAGTGGATCCCCACCGAAACTAGAAGGACTGTCACCCAGGCCCACGTCAGCAGTAGACTGGACTACGGTAAAGCTTTCTACGCAGGAGCCCTGGCCAAACTCCTGAAACAACTCTAACGCATCCAGAACGCCTCCGCACGCCTGATCCTTGACATCCCCCGCTGCAGCCACATCACACCCCACCTGAAAGACCTGCACTGGCTCCCCATCGACAAGAGGATAACCTTCAAGCTCCTCACCCATGCACACAAGGCACTTCACGACACCGGACCGGCGTACCTCAACAGACAACTCGGCCTCTACACCCCCTCCCGCCAGCTCCGCTCCGCAGACCACAACCTCGCAACCGTCCCCCGCATCCATAGAGTGACCGCCAGTGGCAGATCATTCTCCCACCTCGCCGCCAAGACGTGGAACACCCTCCCCATCCGCCTACGGCAGACCGAAGACCTTCTAACCTTCAGGAGACTCCTCAAGACCTGGCTCTTCGATCAGTAGCAGCATTCCCCCCCCTAGCGCCTTGAGACCCTCACAGGTATTTAGTGCGCTTTACAAATGCTATGATTGATTGATGATTGATTGATTGAGAGTGTAGCTTCGGTGGTTGATGATGATTGGGACTACCACTTCCACTCATTTGCTTATCCTGTTACAGGTCAGCCAATGAGAGCAGGCAACAGTCCCTTACTCATCACATAGTAAGATGAGGTCGTGAGACTGTTGACTCCAACAAACTCTTTTGACGAGCATCACTGATGGACACCCAGTGCTGGGCACCTCAGGGCTTAAAACTGAAGCGCCCAATGTCCGAGGCTGTCAGTGACACAGCCCCTCATCATAAGGAGGAGGACCACCAAGTACTTTGCCCGGGTGAAGAGGTGACGCAGACAGGGCTGTGACATCTTCAGCCCTACAAAGTTCAGCTCAGGTCACCAGGTGCCCATGTGTTTAGCACTAGTACAGTGCCTGACTGCCTGTCCTGTACATGAAGAGTGTATGTCAGGCTGACCTTGGCTCAACCTGACAGATATTCTTTGCATTGGAAAAAGGTGGGGGTGGGTGGGACGGATCCGCTATTAAGGATATGAAGTTATGACACAACAATCGGTTCTGTTGGGAAGAGAATGATTTCTTCTAATGAATTGGTGTTTTAGTCCAGTATCTTAGGATATATTGATGAATGATTAACAAACGAATAAAACACACACACATATGATCCTGTATTCTCGCCCTATATTGCCATTCATATAACACTACAATACAGAACACTACAATTATTAGAGACTGGACGACTGTCTTACAACAACAGTAAACCATTCAAACGTACAGAATAGTAATGTGGTCATAGCAAAATGAGTAGTGAAAAATGACATGTACAAAATTAATTAGATCGGGTGTCCGCTATGGATCACTGACATAATATCGTCAGTCAAAATATCGAGGTACCAGAATATCGTGTCCAAAATATCGATGGACAAAATATCGACTTCCTATCTCCATAAACGTGAGTACCAAAATATCAATACCAAAATATTGTTGTTAGAAATATAGCTGTATAAAATATCGATTTTTTTAATGTCTTAAAAATAATATAAATTATTTAAATTATACATATAATTAAATAAAACATAGTTAGAATCATTTAAAAAAATCTTCAAATTAATAGATAATAAATGTAATAGAAAGAAATATTAAACAGGCATAATTAAAAAGTTGTATGTATACTAACTTAATAATATGAATTAATAATTATTCAATTTAATTATAAAATGTAAAAAAAAAAAAAAAAAGCAAAAGGAACAAACGATGGATGGAATGCTGAAAAATGCAAACATTCATCCCCAGTTACAAAGATCTGGGTTTAATGATGTGGAGTGATCTGAGAACCGAGGGAAGACAGGGATCAAACTCCTCATCGATCTGCCCAAGGTTCATTGCTAGTCAGCCTGACTTCTGGGCTGCCCATGTTATGTTCTTCTCTACAGCAGCGAATCTTGTTTAGCGGTCGTCTGTCAAAGGGGTATCCGACCTGCTGAAACTGTCTTGAGCTACAGCCTTCTACTTCATCCGGCTGGAGATTTTCGACTTCTATGAAAGAGACTATGTGTGAATGTAGAAATCTTCACCGTGATTTTGTTTGTCCAGCAGCTCCCCGATGATGACGCTCCATCCTCTGTTACCTATTATATACCCTTGAAACAGAGTCCTAAGTGCGCGTGAAATTGTTTTCTGAAACTTTGGACCTTTATGTGAATATCGGGTCCATGCTTGATGAGCATACACCACCCCCGTAAGAAAGTAAGTAAGCCTGCAGCTGACTTATGTTCTACTATATATGTATATCTATGGTCGCTAGTATATGTCGATAGTTCTGATTTTCCATAGATGGAGCATTTTCTGGTTTGCTAAAAACTTTGGCCCCGTTCGACAAATCTTCACAAAACCTTTTGTTTTAAAAGTTCATCCACCTCAGCTCCTCCCTGGAAAGTTTTGGGGTGATCTGTCCAGTGTGGCTCAGAAAAAAGGGTGGTCCCAAAACATAAAATCTCCATGCATTTTCTATAGACTTCTTTAAGACAGGTTTAAGCGAAAACTGCTAAACTGGATTACACCAAATTTGGCAGAAAGATAGATCTTGGTCCACAGATTGTGCTTTTTGTGATTTGGTGTAAATCCGTTCAGTAGTATTTGAGGTATTAATGGTAAAAAATAATTGTATATTTTGTCATTTGGGCTCGCGAGAGACCCACGAGCCTCCTGAAAGAGTGTGAAATCAAAAATAGAGCCCTGTGATTGCTCCAGAGGCCCATTTTTTTCCAGTGAGCCTTCGTGTAAGTCTCATGAGAGTGAGAGCTCAGATTGGCTGGCGGTTGGGATGTTAGAAATTAAATGGTCACCATTACTTTTTATTGTGAAAGTTTGGAGGTGTAGAGTAAATGAAATAAAAAAGCTATAAAAAGGGGACAGGAGAAAGGCATGCTGTCCCGCTCGATTTAGAGAGGAAGTATCTAAGGGATAACTACTGTGAATAAATAAATGCATTTTAATTTTTACAATTTCAAGGGCTTCTTGAGGGATGGTGAATAGTAAAAATGAGTAGATGAGTTCTGAATACAGTCCATTAGTAGGAATGCATATTGAGGTCATTGTTTTTGAGCTGAAGCATGTAAGCAATGATAAGAAGGTTAAATCTTTTCTTTTTTTAATGTTATAGTCTTGCTAGACTCTCGCAGGTTTGTGAAATGTAGAAAGCGGTAGGTGATGTTTGATTGCATACTACTATGCACACTTGTTACTGTATGAAGGAGTGTTACTGGAGATGTGTTTATCAGACTCTACTATTTATGCTCATTGGTTTGAGAAGAGTTTTGTGTAGAGTTAAGGCTCATCCAAACACCCTACAGCGCACACCTATCATCTGAGATAGAGGTCTGAAATGTGAGCCCAGTCCCTCCACACTCAGTACTATGTGCACCTATCATTACAGAGAGAGGGTTCTGCAGAGAGGCCAGTCCCTTCACACACCGTACGATGAACATCCATCATCTAAGAGAGAGAGGTCTGTAAGGAGAGGGTAGTTGTTCCTCACACTCCACTATTCCCACCCGTCATCTGAGTGAGAGGTCTGAAACGAGAGGCCAGTCCCTCTCCACACCCTACTATGCACGACCATCATTACAGAGAGAGGTTTCACCAGAGAGGCCAGTCACCCTGCTGACTGTTTTGCAAAACAAATAAAAATAATAATAATAATTTTTAAAAAAACACTCTGTAGACCCTACTATGCCCACCTGTCATCTGAGAGAGAGGTCTGGAAAGAGAGGGTAGTCCATGTACACACGTACTACACTCTCCCTTTATCTGAGAAAGAGGTGTGGAAATAGAGGGCAGTCCATGCAGACACGTCCATGCAGACACCATACTACGTATACCTCTCATGTAAGAGAGAGGCCTGAGGGAAGAGGCCAGTTCTTCTTCACACCCTACTAAACACAGTCATCTTCAAAGAGAGGGGTCACAGCGGAGAGGTCAGTTACTCTCCATGTTCTACTGCACACACCTGTCATCCATGACAGAGATCTCTGTGAAAAGTTCACTTTCTCCACATATTATAGCATGCACACCCAACATGCAAGACAGAGGTCTGACTGTGGAGGCCATTCCCTCCCTGCACTCTAATACACATATGGAATCTATGAGAGAGGTCTAAGTGAAGAGCTCAATCTCTGCCTACACCCTAATATGCATTCTTGTAATCTAAGAGAGAAGTGTCAGAGGAGGGGCCAGGCTCTCCCCAAACTCTGGTATGCACACTTTTAATTGAAGAGAGAGATCTAAGTTGACTATGCACATCTGTCAAATAAGCAAATACACATTCACTTCTGAAATATTGAGTGTTTATCTGTTTAATACTCACACATATTTTGGGAGCAATCACTCTGATTGGCAGTCAGCAACATGAGAAAAATGTTTCTGGCAGTCATTACAGGGCTCAGAAATTAGGGCCAGATGTGTGAAAGAATAGTGACTCGCAAATCTGTCGCAATGTGGCTTGTGAAGGCAAAAAAGGCTTATCAAGATGTACAAAAGCCATTCACAAATCATAAATTGCGATGCGACCAGTTTTGTGAGTCAGTACCAATAGCGACCAGAAATAGCAACTTGCAAATAGGGAATCACAAATATTGATACATAGACGGTATGTGAAAGACCGTGGCAAATAGCGACTTGTCTCAAAGATACCCATCTGCACATGCAATTTACCACTAATCCAAACCTGGTGGTAACTGGGTGCAACGTTTTAAAAATGGCTGCCCTGTACTTGGTTGAAAGGAGGATGCACATTCTGCCTGCTCAGCAGGGGAGGAGGCGAAGACAAGAACGGATTTTCCAAGCCCTGCTGACCATTTTCCAACAAAAAGAAGAAGAAATATATGACCAATACAGGCTAAGTAGCAATGTCATTCTGGAGATTATAGCCCTTCTAAAGCCACATTTAGAAAGAAGTACTCTGCGTAGCAATTCCATCCGCACCCATGTTCAGGTGTTACACTCGTTACACCTATTAGCCAGTGGAATTTACCATGATCTCCTCCCAAGTCCAATCCTTCCTCTCTCCGGTCTTCCTTCCAGTCTGTGCAACTCGACGACTGTCTGCTGACTGCCTTAACCACGCATATGTGTGGCTAAGGTCTATGCATGGTTAAGGCAAAAAGTGTTCAGCTTCTGTGGAAACGGCACAAGTGGCTTATCCAACGTGGTTAATGCAGTTTCCCGATAGCTGTTGAAGGAGGGGTGTCTCAAAGTGCGCTTTCGCATTTATTCAAGAGAAAACTAGATGCCATGCATCTCTACATCCACCGTCACATATACCTGCCCAGGAATGCACAGCAAATACAAAGTACAAAACTGCAATTTTACCGGATTGCCCATTTTAATGGTGTCATAGTGTGTATAGATGGGACACATGTGCCCATATGTCACCATAACATATTCAATATCTTGTTTGTAACCAGAAAAATACCAATTCCCCTAATATTCAAGTGGTATGCTATACCAACAACATTATCACTGATATTGTGTCACATATCCGGGAAGCACCCATGACTCCTTCATGTTTAAGCACAGCCTTATTTAGAGACACCTGGAAAGAGGGGAATTTGATGACGGATACTTATTAGGTACTGAAAATAAATGTTGAAACATATATGTAATTGCTCAATCAAAACAAAATGTATGTTGTCTCAAATTAATGCATGTTTTCAGGTGACAGTGGGTTTCCCCTGCGTCCATGGATCCTCAAAACTACCTCTCTCCCACCACCCAGAACAAGAGGAGATGCAACACTGCACAGCTTTGCACCAGGACTGACAATGCAGACAATTGGGCTACTGAAATCATGATTTCACTGCTTAGATATGAGTGGGGTGCCCTATATTATGCCCCAGAAATTGCCTGTACAATGGTAGCAACATCTGCCATACTATACAACATTGCCTGCAGGAGAGACTACACATTGCAGTGTTTGAATTCGATTCTGTGGATGTACAACCCGGCCCACCAGTTCACCATTGAACTGAATAGAACAGAGCAGTGGAGGGAAGGAGGCATAGGGACCACATTGCCACACATTACTTCTCAAGGTAAGTCATGGTTAGTTCTACAAAATGAAATAAAATGGTTCCATAATAGTTTGATTTATCAAAGTGAAGATAACGTTAATGCCAGGTGTTTAACAACTGTTTCTAAACAATCTGTCTTACACATACATATATGAACATGAGGTCAACATGTAAGTTGGTTACTGCACCAACCTAAAATAAACCAACAAATGTAGGCACTCTCTGATTGATACACCTCAATGTTTTCTGTAACTGTGCCCACAATAAGATGTGCCACCATGTTGAGGTGTAGGAATATGGCTGCTACTGTTTCACAGCATACGTGCATCTGTGGCAGAGATGCTGATGACACTGGACAATTCCTCGTCATCAGGTTGCCCCTCACTCACCCCACTTCAGTCTTGCACTTTCTGTATGGCTTCCACTGTGTGTCACAGTACGCTTTGATAAGGCTGAGGTGGCATGTGCAAGCTTTCCAACTGGCCTTGTTAATGCACCCATATGCACATCACTGCTCCTCTCTCTTTGCCTCTGATTGCCAGTGTCCTCTACCATTAGTGTGCATAGTTTCTCTTGGACACTTGTTAGGTTGTCCATTTTAGTGACCATTGTATTGAAACCAACTGAAATTACATGCTGAATGTTCCGCAATTTTCTGTTGACAATTTGTATTTATTTGTGCTGCAAGTGCTTAATCTACAGCATGGATGCGTCAAGCCCACCAAATGATGCTAGCTATTCTGAAGTTGTCTGGGACTCATAAGGCTGGTGTACGTTTGGAATATCATGGTGCTTATGAGCATGCACTGGGGTATGCTGATGTCGGGGCCTGACAACTGGTGCAGGATTGGAGTATGCAGCTGGATGCCATCCTCATGTGATACAAAAGGGGTGGTGATGGACAGAGAATCCGAACCAATCAAACACTCACACCCAGTCAACAGATCTGGGTTTGATCCATCACCGTTCTTTAGCCCACTTTGCCACCCCAGTTCAGACATGGCCATATGCAAATCAGTCTGACCCTGTGCCTCATGGGAACAGTCCAGCCCGAACTGCCAAGCCATGTCTTCCCTGGACCAGAAACAAGCTTCCTAGGACCGGTTTCTGGCATTTCAGCCGTCTTCAGCCAGGCTTGCTTGAATCCAGTGGTAAAGTGAGCAAGGGACTCACGTCTGAGCATACCCTGCCAACTTATGGCGAACAAAGCGGTACAAAAGGGGTGGTGATGGACAGAGAATCCGAACCAATCAAACACTCACACCCAGTCAACAGATCTGGGTTTGATCCATCACCGTTCTTTAGCCCACTTTGCCACCCCAGTTCAGACATGGCCATATGCAAATCAGTCTGACCCGGTCCAGGGAAGACATGGCTTGGCAGTTCGGGCTGGACTGTTCCCATGAGGCACAGGGAACAGTCCAGCCCGAACTGCCAAGCCATGTCTTCCCTGGACCGGAAACAAGCTTCCTAGGACCGGTTTCTGGCATTTCAGCCGTCTTCAGCCAGGCTTGCTTGAATCCAGTGGTAAAGTGAGCAAGGGACTCACGTCTGAGCATACCCTGCCAACTTATGGCGAACAAAGCGGTACAAAAGGGGTGGTGATGGACAGAGAATCCGAACCAATCAAACACTCACACCCAGTCAACAGATCTGGGTTTGATCCATCACCGTTCTTTAGCCCACTTTGCCACCCCAGTTCAGACATGGCCATATGCAAATCAGTCTGACCCTGTGCCTCATGGGAACAGTCCAGCCCGAACTGCCAAGCCATGTCTTCCCTGGACCGGAAACAAGCTTCCTAGGACCGGTTTCTGGCATTTCAGCCGTCTTCAGCCAGGCTTGCTTGAATCCAGTGGTAAAGTGAGCAAGGGACTCACGTCTGAGCATACCCTGCCAACTTATGGCGAACAAAGCGGTACAAAAGGGGTGGTGATGGACAGAGAATCCGAACCAATCAAACACTCACACCCAGTCAACAGATCTGGGTTTGATCCATCACCGTTCTTTAGCCCACTTTGCCACCCCAGTTCAGACATGGCCATATGCAAATCAGTCTGACCCGGTCCAGGGAAGACATGGCTTGGCAGTTCGGGCTGGACTGTTCCCATGAGGCACAGGGAACAGTCCAGCCCGAACTGCCAAGCCATGTCTTCCCTGGACCGGAAACAAGCTTCCTAGGACCGGTTTCTGGCATTTCAGCCGTCTTCAGCCAGGCTTGCTTGAATCCAGTGGTAAAGTGAGCAAGGGACTCACGTCTGAGCATACCCTGCCAACTTATGGCGAACAAAGCGGTACAAAAGGGGTGGTGATGGACAGAGAATCCGAACCAATCAAACACTCACACCCAGTCAACAGATCTGGGTTTGATCCATCACCGTTCTTTAGCCCACTTTGCCACCCCAGTTCAGACATGGCCATATGCAAATCAGTCTGACCCTGTGCCTCATGGGAACAGTCCAGCCCGAACTGCCAAGCCATGTCTTCCCTGGACCGGAAACAAGCTTCCTAGGACCGGTTTCTGGCATTTCAGCCGTCTTCAGCCAGGCTTGCTTGAATCCAGTGGTAAAGTGAGCAAGGGACTCACGTCTGAGCATACCCTGCCAACTTATGGCGAACAAAGCGGTACAAAAGGGGTGGTGATGGACAGAGAATCCGAACCAATCAAACACTCACACCCAGTCAACAGATCTGGGTTTGATCCATCACCGTTCTTTAGCCCACTTTGCCACCCCAGTTCAGACATGGCCATATGCAAATCAGTCTGACCCTGTGCCTCATGGGAACAGTCCAGCCCGAACTGCCAAGCCATGTCTTCCCTGGACCGGAAACAAGCTTCCTAGGACCGGTTTCTGGCATTTCAGCCGTCTTCAGCCAGGCTTGCTTGAATCCAGTGGTAAAGTGAGCAAGGGACTCACGTCTGAGCATACCCTGCCAACTTATGGCGAACAAAGCGGTACAAAAGGGGTGGTGATGGACAGAGAATCCGAACCAATAAAACACTCACACCCAGTCAACAGATCTGGGTTTGATCCATCACCGTTCTTTAGCCCACTTTGCCACCCCAGTTCAGACATGGCCATATGCAAATCAGTCTGACCCTGTGCCTCATGGGAACAGTCCAGCCCGAACTGCCAAGCCATGTCTTCCCTGGACCGGAAACAAGCTTCCTAGGACCGGTTTCTGGCATTTCAGCCGTCTTCAGCCAGGCTTGCTTGAATCCAGTGGTAAAGTGAGCAAGGGACTCACGTCTGAGCATACCCTGCCAACTTATGGCGAACAAAGCGGTACAAAAGGGGTGGTGATGGACAGAGAATCCGAACCAATCAAACACTCACACCCAGTCAACAGATCTGGGTTTGATCCATCACCGTTCTTTAGCCCACTTTGCCACCCCAGTTCAGACATGGCCATATGCAAATCAGTCTGACCCTGTGCCTCATGGGAACAGTCCAGCCCGAACTGCCAAGCCATGTCTTCCCTGGAGCGGAAACAAGCTTCCTAGGACCGGTTTCTGGCATTTCAGCCGTCTTCAGCCAGGCTTGCTTGAATCCAGTGGTAAAGTGAGCAAGGGACTCACGTCTGAGCATACCCTGCCAACTTATGGCGAACAAAGCGGTACAAAAGGGGTGGTGATGGACAGAGAATCCGAACCAATCAAACACTCACACCCAGTCAACAGATCTGGGTTTGATCCATCACCGTTCTTTAGCCCACTTTGCCACCCCAGTTCAGACATGGCCATATGCAAATCAGTCTGACCCTGTGCCTCATGGGAACAGTCCAGCCCGAACTGCCAAGCCATGTCTTCCCTGGACCGGAAACAAGCTTCCTAGGACCGGTTTCTGGCATTTCAGCCGTCTTCAGCCAGGCTTGCTTGAATCCAGTGGTAAAGTGAGCAAGGGACTCACGTCTGAGCATACCCTGCCAACTTATGGCGAACAAAGCGGTACGAAAGGGGTGGTGATGGACAGAGAATCCGAACCAATCAAACACTCACACCCAGTCAACAGATCTGGGTTTGATCCATCACCGTTCTTTAGCCCACTTTGCCACCCCAGTTCAGACATGGCCATATGCAAATCAGTCTGACCCTGTGCCTCATGTGAACAGTCCAGCCCGAACTGCCAAGCCATGTCTTCCCTGGACCGGAAACAAGCTTCCTAGGACCGGTTTCTGGCATTTCAGCCGTCTTCAGCCAGGCTTGCTTGAATCCAGTGGTAAAGTGAGCAAGGGACTCACGTCTGAGCATACCCTGCCAACTTATGGCGAACAAAGCGGTACAAAAGGGGTGGTGATGGACAGAGAATCCGAACCAATCAAACACTCACACCCAGTCAACAGATCTGGGTTTGATCCATCACCGTTCTTTAGCCCACTTTGCCACCCCAGTTCAGACATGGCCATATGCAAATCAGTCTGACCCTGTGCCTCATGGGAACAGTCCAGCCCGAACTGCCAAGCCATGTCTTCCCTGGACCGGAAACAAGCTTCCTAGGACCGGTTTCTGGCATTTCAGCCGTCTTCAGCCAGGCTTGCTTGAATCCAGTGGTAAAGTGAGCAAGGGACTCACGTCTGAGCATACCCTGCCAACTTTTGGCGAACAAAGCGGTACCGCTTTGTTCGCCATAAGTTGGCAGGGTATGCTCAGACGTGAGTCCCTTGCTCACTTTGCCACTGGATTCAAGCAAGCCTGGCTGAAGACGGCTGAAATGCCAGAAACCGGTCCTAGGAAGCTTGTTTCCGGTCCAGGGAAGGCATGGCTTGGCAGTTCGGGCTGGACTGTTCCCATGAGGCACAGGGTCAGACTGATTTGCATATGGCCATGTCTGAACTGGGGTGGCAGAGTGGGCTAAAGAACGGTGATGGATCAAACCCAGATCTGTTGACTGGGTGTGAGTGTTTGATTGGTTCGGATTCTCTGTCCATCACCACCCCTTTTGTACCGCTTTGTTCGCCATAAGTTGGCAGGGTATGCTCAGACGTGAGTCCCTTGCTCACTTTACCACTGGATTCAAGCAAGCCTGGCTGAAGATGGCTGAAATGCCAGAAACCGGTCCTAGGAAGCTTGTTTCCGGTCCAGGGAAGACATGGCTTGGCAGTTCGGGCTGGACTGTTCCCATGAGGCACAGGGTCAGACTGATTTGCATATGGCCATGTCTGAACTGGGGTGGCAAAGTGGGCTAAAGAACGGTGATGGATCAAACCCAGATCTGTTGACTGGGTGTGAGTGTTTGATTGGTTCGGATTCTCTGTCCATCACCACCCCTTTTGTACCGCTTTGTTCGCCATAAGTTGGCAGGGTATGCTCAGACGTGAGTCCCTTGCTCACTTTGCCACTGGATTCAAGCAAGCCTGGCTGAAGACGGCTGAAATGCCAGAAACCGGTCCTAGGAAGCTTGTTTCCGGTCCAGGGAAGGCATGGCTTGGCAGTTCGGGCTGGACTGTTCCCATGAGGCACAGGGTCAGACTGATTTGCATATGGCCATGTCTGAACTGGGGTGGCAGAGTGGGCTAAAGAACGGTGATGGATCAAACCCAGATCTGTTGACTGGGTGTGAGTGTTTGATTGGTTCGGATTCTCTGTCCATCACCACCCCTTTTGTACCGCTTTGTTCGCCATAAGTTGGCAGGGTATGCTCAGACGTGAGTCCCTTGCTCACTTTACCACTGGATTCAAGCAAGCCTGGCTGAAGATGGCTGAAATGCCAGAAACCGGTCCTAGGAAGCTTGTTTCCGGTCCAGGGAAGACATGGCTTGGCAGTTCGGGCTGGACTGTTCCCATGAGGCACAGGGTCAGACTGATTTGCATATGGCCATGTCTGAACTGGGGTGGCAAAGTGGGCTAAAGAACGGTGATGGATCAAACCCAGATCTGTTGACTGGGTGTGAGTGTTTGATTGGTTCGGATTCTCTGTCCATCACCACCCCTTTTGTACCGCTTTGTTCGCCATAAGTTGGCAGGGTATGCTCAGACGTGAGTCCCTTGCTCACTTTACCACTGGATTCAAGCAAGCCTGGCTGAAGACGGCTGAAATGCCAGAAACCGGTCCTAGGAAGCTTGTTTCCGGTCCAGGGAAGACATGGCTTGGCAGTTCGGGCTGGACTGTTCCCATGAGGCACAGGGTCAGACTGATTTGCATATGGCCATGTCTGAACTGGGGTGGCAAAGTGGGCTAAAGAACGGTGATGGATCAAACCCAGATCTGTTGACTGGGTGTGAGTGTTTGATTGGTTCGGATTCTCTGTCCATCACCACCCCTTTTGTACCGCTTTGTTCGCCATAAGTTGGCAGGGTATGCTCAGACGTGAGTCCCTTGCTCACTTTGCCACTGGATTCAAGCAAGCCTGGCTGAAGATGGCTGAAATGCCAGAAACCGGTCCTAGGAAGCTTGTTTCCGGTCCAGGGAAGACATGGCTTGGCAGTTCGGGCTGGACTGTTCCCATGAGGCACAGGGTCAGACTGATTTGCATATGGCCATGTCTGAACTGGGGTGGCAAAGTGGGCTAAAGAACGGTGATGGATCAAACCCAGATCTGTTGACTGGGTGTGAGTGTTTGATTGGTTCGGATTCTCTGTCCATCACCACCCCTTTTGTACCGCTTTGTTCGCCATAAGTTGGCAGGGTATGCTCAGACGTGAGTCCCTTGCTCACTTTACCACTGGATTCAAGCAAGCCTGGCTGAAGACGGCTGAAATGCCAGAAACCGGTCCTAGGAAGCTTGTTTCCGGTCCAGGGAAGACATGGCTTTGCAGTTCGGGCTGGACTGTTCCCATGAGGCACAGGGTCAGACTGATTTGCATATGGCCATGTCTGAACTGGGGTGGCAAAGTGGGCTAAAGAACGGTGATGGATCAAACCCAGATCTGTTGACTGGGTGTGAGTGTTTGATTGGTTCGGATTCTCTGTCCATCACCACCCCTTTTGTACCGCTTTGTTCGCCATAAGTTGGCAGGGTATGCTCAGACGTGAGTCCCTTGCTCACTTTGTCACTGGATTCAAGCAAGCCTGGCTGAAGACGGCTGAAATGCCAGAAACCGGTCCTAGGAAGCTTGTTTCCGGTCCAGGGAAGGCATGGCTTGGCAGTTCGGGCTGGACTGTTCCCATGAGGCACAGGGTCAGACTGATTTGCATATGGCCATGTCTGAACTGGGGTGGCAGAGTGGGCTAAAGAACGGTGATGGATCAAACCCAGATCTGTTGACTGGGTGTGAGTGTTTGATTGGTTCTGATGCTCCGTCCATCACCACCCCTTTTGTACCGCTTTATCCTCATGTGATGGCGGCTGTGGGTAAAAAAATGCACACTCGAGTGGCCATGAGATGGTGTAGGCAGCCTCTCCAACAATGCTGCTTCTTCTTCCACCATTTGTGGCTGTTCTTCTCCCTCATCAACTGGGTATCCAATTTCTACCCCAGGTGCATCTATTTGAAGGATGGACATGCTATTAATGTCATTATATGGGGAAGCCATTTGTCTTTAGTTGTACAATATGATTTAATAAATGTTTGACACTTACTACAGTGTGCTACTTTTTGATTACGAGTCCCATGATGCACCATAAGGGGTACTTTAGCTATGTAATAGTCTCATACAGATCTGCCTGTATCCGTTCTATTTTTATATCCATGTAATAGACATTGTTATAGATGTACACTTACTTTGCGATGAAGCAAGTGCAGAAGTGTCATGGCTGCTAAACCCAACTATTTTCTCTGGCTCCAGGGTAGTCTCTATTATTGTCTCCAGTGTAGTGGGTGAGGGTACAATTAAGGGACCACCTCCTGTTACCCAGGACTCATTCAGGTGTGTTGCCACCCTTTCTTTGGTGAAAGACCGAAAGTCATACCACTACTTCCGTATTTCTTCCACCGAGCGCTGTGCCTCATCTACAGCATTTATTTTCTGCTGTATGTCCGTCCATATTTTGTATTTCTGGGTCTTAGGCACAGTCATAGATCACGGCCAAGCAGCTGCTGATGGTTGTTCCAACATTCCTCCGTGAGTATCTCCAGTTCTTTACTTCAATTTGCGCTTTCCTACCCCTGCCTCCTTCTCTTCCTGTTGGCTGGCCATTCCTGTAATATGTTTTTGGGGCTCCTCAAATTGAATTGTGCAGCAGTTCTCTCCTCCTCTCTCTTCCTGCTCTCCTGGATTCTATTGGGCAGAATTTCCTGTTTGTGATGTCCTCACAGCAGTTTCGCACATTTACAAGCTAGTTTGCTTTTTGCGACTGCGTTTGCAATTTAGATAATTGCTAATTCAGATACAAAAATAAGGAAGTGACTTGTTTGCGAATCACTATTTTCAAACACCAACCATTCGAACATGCTCAAATGTGATACTCTAATTGTGATTCTCAAAAAAATCGCTATTTGGAAATCGCAGTTCCCAAGCTTCATACATCTCTCCACAGGACCCTTGTCCTGAAGTAAAAAAAAAAGTAATATGTGGGGACAGGGTAGAGATACCCTGCCCCACTAAGCCTGATGGGTTATGGGGAGTAAGATGGACCATCCCTGGAGACAAAATATAAAAGAAATACGTGTTTTTTTGCCCCAATCCCATGGGATTCCAATGGAAATGTAGCAAAACCATACAAAAAAATGTTGGTTACCAGTTTTTTAAATATATACATGGGCAAGGGGGATGTGTCATGTCTGGTAGCTTAGTGGACTAATGCATCCACTGCAGGGCCCTGTGTTTGACCTCATGGTCACAGGTTCAAATCCCGGCGGGTCCACTCAGCCTTTCATCCAATTTCAATAAAATGAGTACCGTTGGGTAATAATAAACATCTGTTATTCAGTGCCTTGAGACCCCTGGGTGATAAGTGCCCTTTACAAATACAAGTGCTATGTTATGAGTAGAGCCCCCCTACCCCAGCCCATTTTGGGCCACCGGGTCCCCATCCCCTGGAACTGCATATATTAATGAAGGGGACGGGGGCCGCTGCAGTTCCCCTCCCAAAGCCAATGGTGACCACATCCCCTTGGCCTGAATTTCTAATAAGGAGAGGGGGGCTGTACGTATTCAATATGTCTACACAGCTATCATGCATTAGGAGCACGTGTTTTTCAAACACTTAAAACCATTAGCTGCACGCAGGCTGTAACAAATTAGGGAGAGGAATGATATGGTAGTTACCAGCTATTGTCTAAACTATAAAGCAAACATAACTCACTCATTGGATGATGTAATCAGTGATGTCATGAATAATGTCATTTGAGATGTCATCAGTAATTTCATAAATGATGTCATAGAAATATCACATGTGATGTAATATGTGAGGTCATAAGCAGTGCATGGTGGGGGCACAAGTTATAGTTAGCTTTCCTAACTGCAATTGGCAAGTTTCTGTAGGTTTTTTAGTTAACAAAAATTGTGTTGGCACTGACATATTCAACTAACCATAACGTCACTTCAACCTTTGGATTTCTCAGTTAATTGAAAACATTTAATTTTAACAAAATCATATCTTGTTATCACAGCTAACTGTAATGTCACTATAACCTTAGTTTATTTTCCTAAGAATTTCTAAAGTTTTTTTTAACATAAAGTAATATTTTATTACCATATGCAAAGTCAACACCCACTGTGCACAGCCTTTGTCAGTGCATGGCAGGGGGAGCAGCTGCACACTTGGTCTGCAGCCAGGCCCTGTGTCCAGCGCCCCATAAGCAGCCAATCCCATGCTAGAGGAGGGGGTCGGGCAGTCCCCTCCCCAAGCTACTACTAGCCATGGGGACCTCAGGACCTTTGTTTTTTTTAAAAGGGGAGGGAGTGCATGCAGTCCCACTTCCCAGCCACTATTGGCCTTGGGAACACTATCCTCCAGGTTCAAAACATATATTATTAGGAGAGGGGGATGCATGGTCCCCCTCCCCAATTCATTTAGAGGCTCTGGGGAAACCATCTCCCAGGGCAAAATAGATCAACATTAGGATAGGGGGGTGTTTGGCCCTCCACCCCAGCACAAATTGGCCCTGCCGATTCCATTCTTTTTTTAAAAAACAGTTTTTATAAAGAACTAACTGCAGCATTGAAAGACATTGTACAGACATCTTTGGCAGAGTTGCACAAGGTTTCAGCATTGTATTGCACCTTCCGGACCACCAGGAGCACCAGGGAATACAATCTTTGGCAGACATCACGCTCATTATGAAAACACGCAACAGGTTCATTTGTAGGTACTCACTATTAATGGCTGTTCCGGGCGGGGGCCATCAATGTCCCATCCTCTCCCCCAACAATGATTGTCTCTCCCTCCTCAGTTCTATTGTAGGAGATAAGCAGATCTCACCTCTATATTTGTTGCAGCGTCCCCACTTATGATCCCATTTTCATGGACACCCTCTCCCTTTATACACTGCTTTTTCCGCAATCATGGCATAATCCATGTCCTTTGCCCAGTCCCGTAAGTGCGGTGTCTTGTCCACCCCCCACTTCTGGTCGATATTTCGTTTTGCTATGCTCCAACCCATTGTGGCCCATGACTGCTCCGCCTGTGTGAGGTCAGTTGCTCCCCAGATATTAAGGAGACATAGTGTGGGGGATGGTTGTATAGGTTTGTCGCAAGTCCTGACCAATTGTCGGGTGACGTCTGTCCAGAATTGTTGTATGCATGGGCAGTCCCAAAGAATATGTAGGAATGTGCCAGTCTGATTACAGTGTCATAGGCAGAGTAGATCGGGCCTCCTACCCATCCTGAATAACAATACGCTTCAAAGTATACCCTGTGGAGAATCTTGAGCTGGACCAGCCTTAGTCTCATTGGTATAGCCACTTCCCGGGGATAGGCCAGTGCCTCTCTCCAATCCTCATCGGCCAACTCTCCCAAGTCAACCTCCCAGCTCGACCGCAGTTTCAGCATAGGGTTGGTTCGGTTGTTGACCAATTTCTTAAACGTGAGGGAGATAGCCTTGCGTTCCATTGGGTCCAATAAGAGCCTGTCTTCTAGCGGAGAGGAATCTGGAAGGGGGGCATCCTTCGGGAGGGCCGAATCAATGGCATGACTGATCTGGAGATATCGATAAGCCTCCGACTGTGCTAACTGGTACTTAAGTTGAAGGTCCGCGAACGTGGCTTTCCTCTATTTCACGCACATGTCCCCCACCGTAGAGATCCCAATCATGTCCCATTTATCAAACCCCGCAAAGGTACTGAGGCAGTCTAAAATATCTGGTGCCCACAGGGGGGTAGCCTTCATGAGACGTCCCTGCCAGCCCAGCTTTCGCTGGACTCCATGCCACACTTCCACCGTACGCGCCGTGGAGCCAGTTAAACGTAGCTTTTGATAGTTGGTATACAATGCCCTATTGTCGGTGCGAAAGCTGGGGTCGTCATGTGGTCCAAACACCCATTTGTCAATTGCGAAGCCTGGTAGTAAAGGCGCATATGCGGCAACCCTATACCCCTGTCGTATCACCCCATAGTGAGCTTTGTTATGGCGATGCGGGGCGTTTTGTTCTCCCACAGCAATTCCCGCACTGCGGCTTCAATCTACAGGAAATAAAAATTAGGAATGGGATTGGGAGCATTTTGTAGGGCATAGAGAAATTGTGGCAGGGAAACCATTTTGAATAGAGACTTGCGTCCCAAGAGAGTAAGGGACAGTGCCCTCCAATGTGTCACGTCTGATCTAAACCGCTGTAGAGGCCCCAGAAGATTTTGTTCAAAAAATAATGTGGCATCCAGAGTGATGAAAATACCCAAATATCGGAAGCCCTGGGACGCTACTGGAATGTCGTATCCTCAAGGACTTGGTGGGGGGTCTCTCCAGAGTGCGTACATCTGGGATTTGGACCAGTTTATCTGGTATCCTGAGTGTTCCCCAAAAATATGTAAAATATGTAACACCCGACGTAACGAGCGCGGTGGAGAGGCAAGATAAAGCAGAATATCATCCGCATAGAGCGATATGTGGGCCTCATGGTCTCTCGTCCATTTGAGGCCTCTGATGCCCAGGTCTCCCCTAATCCACACTGCTAGTGGCTCCAGCACCATGGCAAAAAGGAGCGATGACAGCAGGCCTCCTTGTCTTGTGCCACAACAAAGGGAGAAAGAAGCGGAGCGATGGTCGTTTACCGAGACATGCGCCGTGGGTCGTGTATATAAGAGTTTGAGTTCGATCAGCTTGGGTCCAAACCCCATGCAGGCTAGGACAGCGAACAGATACTCCCAAGCAATAGTGTCAAATGCCATTTTGGCATCTAGCGCGAGCAAAATCCCTTCCTCCTCAAGTGTGTCTATCCGTCCCAGTGCACCATGTACACGACGCAGATTCCGTGCCGTATTCTGTTCCGGCATGAATCCCGACTGGTCTGGGTGAATCAGATCATTAAGATACGGGAGGAATCGATTGGCCAACAGTTTGGCAGGAATTTTAGCTTCCACCGTAATCAGAGATATGGGCCGGTATGATGTGCAATCTTCCGCCGGTTTACCGGGTTTGTTAATAACCACAATGTTGGCCGCGCGAATGTCGGCCGGGAGAAGCCTAGATTCATAAATTTCATTATATAGGTTAAGCAAATGGGGCGCTAGCTTTGTTGCCATGGGTTTGAAAAGTTCGATAGGAAGTCCGTTAGGACCCATCGCTTTACCTGAATTGCCTTCTGGATCTCAGTTACAGATAAGTCCTCGTCCAATGCCTCTCTACCCTGCTGGGAGATACGCACTACCTCTATAGTGGCGAGGAGATCTGCTGCCATTAAAGCTTGTGAAGCTTGCGGAATTCCGTATATATTATCATAATGGGCCGCAAAGGCATCAGCTATGCCTTGGAGGTCCGTGATCAGTTTGTTATTAGGCCCTTAATTGCTCGTACCCATCTCGCTGACTGTTCCTTACGTTCCAGCCATGCCAGTAATTTACCTGTGCGCTCACCCTGCTCATAAATCCGGTGATAAGTAGCCAGGGAGCGTCTAGTAGCGTCCTCTAGAAGTAGTTGCCTATAGTCCTGTCTTTTAATATTGAGACGGTGCTGGGTGTCGGGATCAGGGCCCTGAGAGATGGCCCCTCCAGGTGCAAAATGTCAGTTTCTAATTCAACCACCCTCCGATTATGCTCGGTTCTATGGCCCACCATTAGAGACAGAGCCCTCCCCTTCATCACTGCACCGTATGCACTCCAGAGTGTAACTACCGACTTTACTGACCCCAAATTTTCTTCAAAGTAATAATTCTCTAATAAGCGGGATCTTTAGCACCCATGGCTGTATCCTGATTGGGCCAGATAGTCTAGCGCATTGGGCCCTGAGAATAGTTAGGACAGGGGAGTGATCCGAGATTCCTCTCGCCAAGCAGGCCGAGTCAGTAAAGTGATGTATGTCTTGGGCATGAGTGAATAAATAGTCAATCCGTGATTGGCTGCCATGTACGCCTGATTGGAACGTAAAGTGTGTGTTGTGGGGGTGTGACCATCACCATATGTCTATCATCCCTAGAGCATTAGTAAAATCATGGAGTTGCGAGCTATGTGTCTGGTCCTGTCTGGGCGAGGATCTGTCGAGTAGGCCGTCCATCGTCAAATTAAAGTCACCTCCCATTACTAAGGATCCCACAGGTAAGTCCAACAATAATGCCCCCACATCCTTCAGTGTTAGGCATTGCAATACAGGCGGGGCATATATGGAAATAACGTTAATGACTTTACCCTCCCACGTACCAGTGCATGCTGCATACCTACCCTGTGGAACAACCCAGGTGTTCTGTATCACGTAGGGGCAGCCTTTACGTAGGAGGATCCCCACCCATGTGGTATCCCTTCCTATTCAGGGCCCTGCAGGAATTCCCTGTCAGATGAGTTTCTTGAAGCATTACTATATCAAGCTCATGACGATGAATATACTGTAACACAATGCCTCTTTTGATTTTATCCCCCAGCCCGTTGACATTCCAGGTAGCCAGTTTAATTCCTTGACCCCTCACCATTGGCATTGAGCAGTAATACGATGAATACCAAAAACAGGCTGTCCCATCCTGTTTCCCCAACTGCATCCTCCGTAGGGACCCCTAGGCGGCCACCCTGCGACATTTCGTACGTGACTCGGATTTTGGTGTCTACCAAGATGTAGCCACACCAAATGACATTTCTTCCAGCTGCAAAAAAACAGAAACTCCAGACCTCCCAATAAAACAGACCCACACTCGCCCCCCTTTAACTTCACGCCCCCCTCCCTGCCTCCCTGCACAACAGTACTAGAACCGCCCGCCACCCTCAACATGCAGAGTTCCTGTCGCCCACCCATAAACAATGTCAGGGCACATGAGCTACCCCACTCCCAAACTACGTATGGAGAAAAAGAAAAACAAGATTACGTGTTATCCACCCGATCTGACCCACCCCCAAGGTAAAATACAGTCAAAAGGCCTAAATGGCACCCATCTATTGTCCGGTGGTGTCCTTGAGCAAACACAAGCGCGTCTGCCGACCCAACAAGAGAAATAACAACTGCAGAACAACTAAAAGGGAGAAACAGCCTACAGTTTAAAGTCTTAAATGGTCTACCAGGGCTCTGGCCCGGTCCCCCAACCTCCAGCTTATTGCAGTACATTGATGTCAGGACCTTCCCTCACTCAATCAGCCAAATCAGTGATCGTTGTGCAAGTACATCTGAGGAAACGACCACGCACAATCGCCGTAAAGCACTCTAGAGGGTTTCCAAAGTCCGGGATTCACACAACATAGTCTTACCAGTCTCTGGGATCAGCGCCCCCCTGTATGTCCCTGGGAGTCGGAGTCAGAGTGTGGAGGAGAACGTCTATGCTGACGCCAGTCCTCAGCATCATCCGAAGCCGAGAAACCTTTTTTTGACTTTTTTTCGACCGTGCGCCAGCCATCCAGCCAGTCCCAGGCGTCTCTCCGGTCTAGTGAAAAACCACGATTTGCCATTGGCCTCCACTCTCAGCTTGGCAGGGAACATCATTGCATATTTAACCTCTTGGTCTCGGAGGGCCCATTTCACCTCCAGGAAGGTGCGGCGTTGTTTCCGCACTCTCAGAGTAAAATCCGGAAAGAACATGATCTTACTGTTTTAGGGGGGGCCGCTCTTGCCGTTTGAAGAATGACATCACGGTCTTGGAAGTTAAACACCCGGGCAAGGAGAGGCCTCAGCCGGCCTCCCGGCACACGATGAGCCCTTTCGATCGAGAAGCACTTAGAGAGACCTCGGGGTTGCAGATGTTTGAGAACCATCTCCTCAAAAAAAGGTCAGCTGCCTGTCCCTCTGCGCGTTCCGGCACACCTAAAATACGGACGTTGTTGCGCCACCTTCTTCCTTCATAGTCATCTAGCTGCAGTGCCATTGCATCATGTGAAGCATGCAAATCGGTCATCTGCCGCTTAAGAAGGGCGGTGTCGTAGACAAGTTCCTTGGTGGTGCTCTCAACTGTCCCCACTCGTTCCGCTATTTTCTTCATGTCCTCCCGGATTAGTGCCACGTCTGTTGCCACAGTGTCAATCCTCACCTCGAGAGAGGTCCTTATAGCCGTGATCGCCTCGAGGAGATCTTTATTCGTGGGTTCCATGGCGCCGCTCAGGGCTGCCGTCTCCCCTCGGTCTTCACCCTGCTGCTTTTGCACGCAAACTTTCCAGCTTGGTCTGCATTGCCGTCCAGTTATTGCGGCCAGACGCCATGGTAGTCGTGTAAGTATCCCCACTCAGCGCCGGGGTGCGACCGCTACTCCCCGCCGCCTGCAGTGGAATCGTCCACTCGGCCTGTCGGTTTTTGCGGGGGCACCCCGCTTGCAGGACTTTGTAGTTGGACGTAGTGCATGTAACTCTCCGCAATGGAGCTCCCACGAGTCGTACCCGCCCTGATGTTGAACCGGAGCCGGGCTAGGCACTTCTCTGCCTGGCTATCGAGGTTCCCCAATCACCACACCTCACGTCGCACCTCCAGTAGAGTAGGCCAGTATGTGGGGGAAGCAGGAATCTATGCAACCCCTCAGGGAAACTCCCGCACCACTGATCACTAGAAGAACTGGGTGGATCTCTCGCCGCAGCCCTCCCAGCAGCGCTCCGGTACTTTCATTGCCCACCTTACCAGTTCCGGTCAGTCTCCAAACCTCGAGGCTCCTGCCACCAAATGTCGCAAGGCCCCAAAAGTCCGGCGGGAGCGAGTCGTTCAATGGAGCCCACTTCAAGTGCACGGGGCTGCGTCAGGGGCAGTTTTCAGGCCACGATGCAGACAATCCTATATCACGGCCACTGAGTGTCGCCACAAGGGCCAGGAAGGCACAGCAGGCTGTCAGGCGACCTGCAGGAACCACTTTGAAGCAGGTCCCGGGGTCCCAAGGCCGCCCCTGATCGCATGGGCATCAGCTATTATGAGGCCTCCACTCACAGTCTCTTAAGGGTCCGTAGGAGCAGCTGTGTAACCCCTATGTCACTGGGGTCCTGGGGCCAAGCACTTATACCCCCATCTGTGGTGCAGCAGAGTGTTGTTGTTTTATTTATTTGGAGTTTTTATATAGCGCATAGTTACCTTAGGGCATCCCAGCGCTTGTCCAGGGCGACAACCATTAGCAAAAGACAGTTGTGGAGCCAGGCACTCGCCGCCGATATTTCCGGTCACCGCCTGATCAGGCCGCGACCGCGGTCTAGCGTAGCTTGCTCCTGCCGCACAGCTCACCTTCACCGGCAGGACCTCCAACGTTGTTCCGATGCGTGGAGCGCGCTCTGGAATAATTCGCCGATCCACTTCAAACTCGGCTCACATCTAGCCGGGCACCACCGCACACCAAAGAGCCCCCGGGGGCGAGAATCAGGCCAGCGGACAACCCGCTACACGGATGATTTGGGAGTGGCGCTCCGGAGCAGAGCTACCGAGCGGCCATTCCCTCCAGCGGTTAGCCACGCCCCCGCCGATTCCATTCTTAAGAACCATACTTTAATTGTAGGGGAGCGAGGGGCATGGCCCACCTCCACAGCGTTAAAAGGCTCCGGGGACCCATGCCCAGGGCCAAAAATTTTCTATTTGGGGAGGGGGCAAGTGGCTCCCCTCCCCAAAACCAAATGAGCCCCTGGGGGAGCCAATCCCATAATTTAATTAAAGAGGAGAGGGGTCAAATACCCTCCCCCAAGCCTTAAAGAGCCCCAGGGATCTCATCTCCCAGGGCCAAATTCACAATATGGCCTTCTCCCCAAGCCTTAAGGGCCCCAGAAACCTCATGTCCAGGCCAAAATGCTTAATTAAGGCGAGGAGGCATTAGGGCCACAGAGCCTTCTATGACCCCGGGGGCACCCATATCCCGGGGCCACTGGTGGGTGCCCACCTAAGAACTTCCACAGACCACACCTTAGGGACGACGGGGGAGACCCAGAGCCCCTGCTTTCCCCAACCAGCTCCCCGCATGGTCCTGGCATTGCTCCTGCCCGGAAGGAACAGCTAAATATGCTTTCTACTTCCGAGCAGAAGCAATATCTGTTCTGTTCCCTTGCCCACATGGGTGCAGGCAGGGAAACAGAACAGAAGTCCACTCCCAGCCAGTGGGAGCATGTTTAAATCTCCTGCTGGCTGGAAGCAGACTTGCCTTTCCTGTCTCGCACTGCTGGACAGAGAAGGCATGTGTGCACCCATTTGGAGGGAGCCTGAAAGACCCTCCCACTAAGTGGGAGCAAACAAATTTCCATGCCCTCATCAGTGCGGGGAGGGAAACTACTCTCCACCGGGGTTAGGCTCTATGGGACAGAGCACTTGAGCTGGCCCAGAGGTATGGGTTTCTGGGTCCTTTAGAGGCTTTGGGAGGGGGCCATGCAGCCGCCCTCCCTTTAAGTTAATTTAATCTTTGGGTATGGGTTCTCCCTGACCTACAATAGCTCAGGGTGGGGTTTGTGTGACCATCTTTCATTTTTTTAAGACTTTGCCCCAGTAATGGGATTCCAGTGGCCCAAATCGACCCCACTCATGCCCCGCCCCAAAACAGTAAAAAAAGGCAGGTCATCAATTGGATTATTTTCGTTTTTGCTGCAATCCTGTGGGAGTCATGCAGGATCTTCGCAAAAATGTTCTTTTTTATTATTTTGACTCTGGGGTGCAGTCCCTCTGGGCCCCCTGCAGTGCCTAAGAGGACTGGGTATCCATACTCTGCCCCCTTATATATATATATTTTTTTAAACTCCAGGACAGGTGACTGAATTACAGAGTACTGTAATGGCTGCCAGCAACATTTTTCTCATGTTGCTGGCAGTCAATCAGAGTGCTCTCTCCTGCGGCAGTCTGACTTACACTGGAGCAAATTGGCCCAAGTCAAAAAAGCTCCCTGGACTAATCACAATCAGAACACTCAATTTTTGAATTGCCGCTCCCACAAGACTCTCTTGGAGTCCCTTGGACGCAACCGTCTACATATACAAATATTTCTAAACTTTAATTTCTCCAAAACTACTGAACAGACTTATAGCAAATCATAAATATTACAATTTGTGGACCACAATGCAGCTTTATGCTAAATTTGGTCTATTTCTGTTCAGCAGTTTTTGCGGTAGCTCTGCCTAAAGCAGTTTATAGAAAATGAATTGTTGGATCACTCCGAAACTTTCCAGGAAGGAGCTGAGGTGAATGTACTTTTGTTTGGAAATTCGTCAAAAGGAGCCAAACTTTTCAGCAAACCAAAAAATACCTCTTCTATGGAAAAGCAGACCTAACTATAAGTACCCAGTGGTGACCACCACTTGGTAATATATATATATATGCTGTGTGTACATATGTGTGTGTGCAGCAGCCACAGCTTGACATTTGTAAAGAAAGTATACCCTCCAAGGGATTTCTCAGTGGTACCAGTTTATTGCATCAAATCCATACAGTGAGGCATTGCTAAGGTAGCAAAGGAAGTCAGAAAAACAGGCACTAGCATGCAGTGGAGGTAGGCATAGCTCGCGGGTGGGGGGGCAGGAGGGGTCGTGCGGGGGGAATAAAAAATAAATAAACTTACTTTGAGGTTGGTCCCGCATCTCTGCTCCTGCTCTCCTGAGTCCGACTACAGGAACAGGAAGCAGGCAGCCAGGCTCCCTTCCCTAAGCCAATCACAATGCTGTAAAACAGCATTATGATTGGTCTGAGTGCCGAGACACGGCGCTCAGCCAGTGGCAGATGTGGTGGGCATGTTCTCCATGCAGTCTGTAATGCAGCCTGCATGGAGAACAGGGAAGTGTGCATGACTGTTTTAGGTGTCCCGAGACGGCCGACCAAACAGTCATTGCACATTTAGGAGTGGGTAAACCACTCCTCCCCTGCTCCCAGAGCAGAGCAGCCCGCCTGCCCGCCCACCAGCAAAGCAACAGCATAAAATGATAATAAATCTGTTATTATGTTTCTAAAGTTGCCACTGCTTAAAAGCAGTGGGGCGACGCTCCTCCGCCATAGCAGAGGTGCCACCACTACTAGCATGTCTCCTAAAACTACCCCTGCAGAAGAAAAGGATATGGGGGTCAAAAATTATTTTTTTTCCTTAGAGGGAGTGGGTATGCTTGTAGCCTCCTCTCAGAACAAATTAATATGGCATGTGAAGGACAGGGTCCTAAGACCCTGTCCCGGGGATCCAGAACAAAGAAGAGGAGCTGTTTGTTTGCCAGTCGGGCATGTAGCCTTCCTCCCCAGTGTCAATGCCAGCAAGGGCAGATGACATTTTGCCTTGCATCTGTCATGGGCAGGAGCCAAGAGGAAATGCTTCTCCTACACAACTGAGCACAAAGTACTATTTCCAGTTTCTATGCAGCCAGAGAGAATGTGCTCTAGGATCCGGCAGGGTCATGAGGGCATTGGGCCTTTTTCTGTGGCCTCCAATGAGCCCCCAAGTATGTGTGTGCACCAGGTGGGGTTTGCATATAAAAGAAATAACATACAGTGTGAGGTTCAAGTAAAAGAAAAAGACCACAGCAGAAGCAAAACAATGGTCTTTATTTCATATTCACAGCATGGAGAGAGCGCCCAATCAGGCCCGATAAATAGTCTAGAGGGGGCCCTAATTTGCCTGTGCTACTTCTTTTGTCATGCCCCCTGAAGCACAGGGGCACCTCCAAACATTGACTATGGGTATTTGGGGGACTGAAGCCCCCCAAGACTGTGTTTGAAGACATCTGCACTATGTCTCCGGGGGCCTTAAAATTATGACCATGGGAGAAGCCTATTTCTTGTTTCCCAGTCAAAAGACAATTGCGGATATACTACTTGTGAAGGGCTCACATCCTTTGCAGCTAAAAACCCAATTTCTCATAGGTACCAAATGCAATGTGTGACCCTCAGCCACACCTTCTGCAGTTTCTATGTACCCATACAGTGTTTGATGATCTGCAGCATCTACTTGGTGCAGGGCATGTCCTGTAGCTGTGCCCTACACCCAAAGTCTTCCTGCCCATGGCACAGCACCTGGCCTATAGTTGTTGTCCAAGAACTGTATCCAGTCCTCCTGCCTGCAACAATACCAGTAATAGCTTACAGCTATCTGTATTGTACATTTGAGTTCTTACACAACATACTAAATGTTATCACACATCAAATCCTTGAAACTATTGACACATGTAGGCCTCACATTTTAAAAGGGGAAGGAAATCTGACCATACCAAACTTAGAATGCTCATCTAGACACCATTTAAGGTGACAGGGTGGCAACTAAACAAAATATGAACAAACCTATAGATTATATTGATTACAGATTAATTTGTCCAATTATCAATTGAATGAGCCAAATGAAAGCTATTCCATCTGCAAACAGGACACCTAGGCAGCTGACAGATGGCAGTCTTCTTCCATCCTAAAAGAAATGCTGGTGAAAGAGGCCCAGGATAGCTGTTTGTCCCAGTGACCAGTTTGAATTTACAAACAGGTCACTTGTGCAGCTGACAGCTACTTCAGTCCTCTGTCACCCCAAAAAACGTATGGGTGAAAGAGGTGCCGAGCAGATGATAGCTGTTCCTGTGCCCTGTTCACGACTGCATAGATGGCTACAGGGCAGCTAACAAAAGTCCAGGTCCTTCTTAACCCTTAAAGAGCATGTGAAGTTGTTCCAGGACAGCTGCCAGTTGCCAAGATTCTCAGCTCACAAATGCAAGAAGGATACTGGGCCTGGATATCAAAGTGAAAACTCCTTCGCAGCTCTTGGGCAAGGTCTAGGTATCTCTATACGGGTGACATCTCCTTTAGACTGTACATATTATTAATGTTTCTAAGTGACATAGTTCAGCACTTCTGGTTATACTTTTTCTAAATAGAAAAGTCTTCTGCATGGTGATGGATGTGCGCCCCTGCCGTCAGTGACCCAGTTTCAGTAATATCTGGATCCGTGGTGCATGGATGAACATATATAAGTGTGTGCCATGACCTAGGCCGGTCTCACAGTGATGCAGTCTGTTTAGACTGTGAAGAACACACCAAATGCTACCCCGGGAAGGTAGCGGCTACAGCCCTTGCCTTGAGTTAAGTGACATGAGTATGGTGGTGGAAGTATAACAGTTTTGGTGTTCAGTAATTTAAGTAATGTGAACAGGCACTTTTATGTGTGTCACAGGAGTGGGGCCTACTGATTCATTGGTGTAAATTTAAGTGGCAGTGTATTAACTCACCCTTGGCCTGCAGGGTGCAGCACCATACAGTGCATGATACTTGTGTGTGCGTGCCCAGACAGAGCATGATACTTGCATGTGTGTGCTGGGTTGCATGTTTGTGCCTGTAGATGGTACATAGAATGCGGGCCTGTAAGCTCAATTTTGGCAGCATAGGGCCTGCAGAGCCTAGAAAGAGGTGAGAACTGAAATCCCCATACAGGAGATGTGTATTGCTTCAACTCATGAGCTGAAGTGGAACACACACATTGAAGAGAGTTGTGTAAAGCATCCTCAGTGCACATAAATGGTCTCTTTCATTCCAGGAAGACTTACTAGTCAGTGGAGCCTAGGCTCATTGTCAGGAAGATGATGGGACTGATAAGGCTGGGGCATATTACAGTGGAGGCCGACTGTCAGGTGTGAGCCCCTGTTACTCACATTGCCTATGTGGGACTTCCGCAATGATCCAGTGAAGTTGGAGGTCTTACTGGAAGCCATGAAGGAGAACAATGTCAAGTTTGGGCCTTCACTTACACGTGCCAGAGTTGGCAACACAGGTGTGGGCAGGATGAATGAATGAATTAATGGACGAATAGGAATCTTCTAAAGCGAGCTGTCACTCCCAAAGGAACATCCTGGCTCTGCATGGAAAGAAGTGACTCAATCAAGAAAGAGAAAACCCCAGAAGGATACTAGGTCAGAGAATAAGAGAGTAACAATGCACACTGAGAGATTAAAAATAGAAGGTCTTCAGCTGCTTTTTGAAAATTACTTCAGATTCAAAGCATTTTAAATGACTGGGAAGTTGGTTCCATGCCCTAATACACAGATCTGAGAAGACTTTACCACCTCAAGTTATGAGTCTAAAAGAGAGGGGTGTAAGGAAATTTGCATGGGAAGATCCAAGGTTCGATTTAGTTGTATAATGGGGAAATCTGACCATTAGATATCTCGGCCCAGTGAATCTGTAATCTCTAAAGGTCAATAGGAGAACTTGAAAAACAATCATTTTATGTACTAGAAGCCAGTACAAGGCTTTCAGAGCTGCCACAGCAGAAGATCGTCTGGGAAGTTTCAGTTTCAGTCTGGCCGCCGCATATTGCACAATCAGGGCAAAGGCAACTGTCTTGCTTGCAGCCAATGGGACACAATCGAAAAACGTTCTCAATGATTTTATTAGAATAAAACACATGCCTGCTAACGCAAGAGCTTGTGGGTGGAAGGACAAGGAGACACTGAATTTTACTCCAAGATTTCTTACAATCTCAACAGTGGCAGGCAGAAGGGGGCACAGAATTCAGCCCCCATTGGGATAGGGCAAAATAATTTGATGTGACAAGCAGCATAATCTCAGTTTTCACAGCATTACATTTTAAATGATTGGATTGAATCCATTGGATAACTTCGGTAAGGCAGTTTTTAAAATTGAGCTCAGAGTCAATAGATGCTTTGTCCCGAGATAAGATCAGCTGCGTATCGTCTGCATATGAGGTGATTTATATTCCAAGTAATCCGAGAGATTGGGGGTCATATAAATATTAAATAATGTAGGGTTAAGAGATGAGCCCTGTGGAACCCCTGATGAGACAGTTCTTTCTGGGGATAAAAAGGTCCTAATGAAACAGGGTGTCTAATATCTGTTAGGAAGGATTTAATCCAGGACAGGGCAAATTGAGAAATCCCACAGTCCTTGACACGTTGGCGCAAAATGTCTTGTGTTGAATGCAATAGATAAGTCCAATAAAATCAACACAGCATTATTTCTTGCACCCAAAGTAAATTTTAGGGTGTCTGTGATTTCCAAAAGGGCAGATTCTGTGGAGGGTCTTGGGTGACAGCCAGACTGCTGTTGATGAAGTACATTCTCATCTCCCAAAAAGTCGATTGATTGGCCATTAACCAATTTCTCAAGCATTTTGCTCAAAGTAGTGAATAGTAAGAAGGGGCAAAGATTGGACAATATTTTGGGGTTTGCTAAATGTTTAATCTTGCAGAGGTTTAACAACTGCCAATTTCTAGTCAGGCGGGACCTCAGAAGTATCTTGTGAGGCATTCGGAATTTCATAATTTCACAGGGTTCACAATGTCAATTACTTTTTTAAGAATGAGAGGGAGGCAGGGGTCCGTAGGGAATCCCACTTTGCAGAACAAGATGACCTGACATTGAGGGCTAAAGCGATTATCTGAAAGGCTGTCACGTTTGCAGTTACTACTTTCGAGAGGGTGTTCACCACAATATTATTCATCAGGGGTGTAATAATTGTAAAGTCACGTTGGATAGCTCGTATTTTCTCTGCTAAAAAGAGGAAATTTGATCACATAGAGTTTGAGAGGGCAGGATATACCTTACAAGTGCCCTGGGTTGGAAAAAATATTCAGAAACCTTAAAAATTGTGTTCTGATCGGATTGGGCTTCATCAATCTCAGTGTAAAAATCAACTTTCTGGGTAGCCTTAATCTGCCCATGAAAGGCTTTCATTGTTGTTTTAAAATGGAGCAAATCCTCTGGGTTTTATGTCTTCCACCATTTCTGTTCTAGTTGCTTGCACTGCAGGCGTTGTTCAGTTACAGCCTAAGTGAACCATTAAGCTGATGGTTGGGATCTGTGCTACTTCTTTGAGGAAAATACTGAGACTAAATCATTAACTGTGTGGGTGATCCAATTATTAACCCCTTCGGTGCTCATGACGGAATGGTTCCGTCATGACCCACGGTTGAGCTGTGCTCATGACGGAACCATTCCGTCATGACCACACCCGCGCAAGATTCCGTCAGCACAGCGGCGGAATCTGCGCAGCATCGAAGGGGTTAAAGGAAGAGAGAACTTCCACCAGGTTCCCCGTCAGAGTTGCAGTGAAAGTGGTTAAGCAAGTGGAGAGTTTGTGATCGGTCATCAACTTGCCTCATTTACATAAAGGATTGGAACCCATAGCTGAGAGGTGCCTATCTTGCTCAGGACAAATTCTAGAAGGGATGAGCACATGATCGAACCAGGTCTGCCGGATTGCAGCTTCGACTACCAAATTGGGTTTATTGGAGCAAACCCTACCAAGGGTAGAGG
Source organism: Triturus cristatus (assembly GCF_964204655.1). NCBI lineage: Eukaryota > Metazoa > Chordata > Amphibia > Caudata > Salamandridae > Triturus > Triturus cristatus. The sequence goes on from NC_140588.1 coordinate 521,203,089, forward strand.
GTATGGCCTGCAACATGTGCGGAGGAAGAAACAAATTGGTGGGGACGAACAATACTTAAAGTATCAATAAAATTAGCTACATCAGGATCATTACTGCACTCTATGTGGTAATTGTAGTCTCCCAAAAATGTAAAATTTGTAAATCAAAGTAACAGAAGAGCTAATGTTTCTCCAAGAAAAACTAAGCAAATGGGACCAGGGCCTGGAGGACGCTATATTAGACCAAGTAGAAAGTACTGGGAGGGGCTAATCTTAAAGCAAGAAACCCAGGCTTTCTGCCTCTTTCTCGGAAGCTAGATCAAATGTTTTGCATTGGAGTATGTCTTGAAAATGATAGCCAAGCCTCCTCCAAGAGTTCCTACTCTGTCCTGCCTAAGAATGGTGTATCCTTGAGGTAGAGCAAGGGCAATGTCGGGAATTACACCACTCTGAGCCAAGATTCTGTAATGAAAAGAAAACCCAACTAAAGGTTTTTAATCAAATTATACGTTTCTTAAAGCATGGCTGCTCAAAGAATGATCGCTGATGAGGCTGCCTGATAGTGACCTCTCAGCGCATGCCTGAGCAGTTACAGCGGGTGGCTTTGAGGGGACTCTGAACTTGCCTTTGCACTTAAGGCTGAATAAGGACCTTCAATACAAGTTGGAGAGAAAATGAGACCACAGTGCGGAACAGACTCTTTAAATTGAAAGACCTGAGGAAAAATGGACTGAGTGGCTGGCATTGGTCGCAATCCGTGTTCAATGGGAACTGCCTTAAGGTGCAGGTCATTGCCTGTGCAGGTGCTAAAGTTGCAGACTCCTGATTTACCAGGAATTACCCCACAGTGAAGTATGGACCATCACCTGTTTGTGTGCCAAAGTCAATGTCCACCTTGTCGCCAAGAGGGATCACACCATGAGGTTGAGGCCATTGCTGGAGTGCAGACTGAGGTCGGAGACCCTGGTGTCACCAGGAAAGGGGCCACAGTGGGATCAGGTCCTTTGCCCTGGTTCATCATGCCAGGGAAGCAAGAGAGAATATTCAACATCAACAAGGGCTATCAAAGGACTGAGGAGGTCATCATGTCAGTGGGGAAAGATCGCAAGAGGTTGCAGGCTCTCAGTAGCGAGAGACCGGAGCTAGCAGAGTAGTGTTGAGGGTTTTCCTGGATTGCCAGCTGTTATTTAGTTACGTAAAATTGTTCCAGGCTGTCAGACCTGCTGGGTAGTTTGGACAGTAGTTTGGTCTCCTGGGCATCCGCAGGAAAAGGCCTAACCCCCCACGGTTGGGCCCAGTAGTTTCTGCTTACCCCATGGCCCTCCGAAAGGGGTTCTCACATACCCTTTTTTATTAGTTTGCCCTTTGTTGCAGTTTGGCTCGGCGGGGCATGGAAAATAAAATGTGTTCTTTTTTCTTAAACAAACATTCTTCACCGGACAAAAAGTATTGAGGTGGCATGTATTTTTTTCTACTAAAAGCCCTCCCACTTTTCCACTACTATGTTTTAAGAGCATAAACAAATTGCAGTCTAGTTGAATACCCACAGTGGCATAATACAAACAAAGGAAGGGCATACAGCCATCCACTTTTGCTTTATTTGTGCTTGGGTTTGTCAAGGTGTCTGAGGAGAGAAATTGCAGAAATATAATGCTCATTCTAATCCCTTAGGTCTGTCCAGGGTCAGGGTTAAACATTCACCCCAGACTTGCCTGACGGTCAGAGTGCAAAATCCTAATCATTCATTCTCTCTTCCAAACCTTGTGGATTGGTTGCGTAAATTTAAATTCCCCATCTCATACAAATGAGATGGCTCCTGGCTTTTCTCCAGCGGAGGATTGCTGTATTCCTCAAAAATCTTCACCCACTCCCAGCTCATGTGCCAAGAAGAAACAGGTCACTCATTTTTCTCTGGCCTCACATAAAGGCAAAGGGAAATTATTTCCCAACAACTTTTACCAAAGGTTGGGAGGGAATTGAGTGTCCAAAGGCCCCCTTCATTACTGGTTTGCTCAAGAACTATAGTGGGGATTCCCAAACATGGACTCCCTTGGCTCTTATATGGTCCAAAGAGACGTGATCCCCCCTTATTTACACTTGTTACACTGAATCAATCACAAAACCAGCTTGCTGCCCTAATGTCCCTCTTCCAATCCAGAGCAACTATTATATTCCCCAAAAGTCCATCTTCAATATAAGCAGAAACTTGCAAAGTCCGAAAAAAACAAACATAAAACGTTAAAACCAACAGGGGCATGATATCAACTGTTGACTCCTGCCAAAAAAAAGGCAAGGAAACTGGGGCTTGCACTGCCACACAGACCTAAAAGTTTCCATAAAGAGGTAATTAAAAGGATACATTCCTGCTCAAAACAATCCAAAGAGACATTTTCCTCTTTCTATGTGTGATGCAAAAAGCATCACACATACAAAGAGGAAATAATGAGGAAAAAAGAAAAAGATTGTACTCCTATTTATGCCATCATCAGGGTAGGCTTACTGATTTGACACAATTTTAGGTTTACAAACTTTTGTTAATCTGGAATTTTGTCAAACCCATGGGTAGATGCAAAGGAACAACCATGCTTCACCCACTTGACCTCCTCTCAGCTTGAAATGTAACATAAGGCAGAGCAAGCAGCTGCGTTGCATTACATTTATTTACAAAGCCGCACAATTCAGTGCAAAATGCCCGTGGCTTTGTAAATCTGGAGTAAGGAATTACGCTGATTTACAACACCTTGCATGACACAAGGACAACGCAATACCTTAATACATCTGGCCCATAATTTATTAAGTTTAAGTCATGAATGAGAGTCACTCCATGCAAATAATTTTATGAGAGGGTACAGATTTTTGTAAAAGAGTTTTGTGTAGTAGCAGGCGTAGCAGGCTGAGAACGGTTAAGCCTCAGTGTAATATCCATTCTTATCACCTGAACTCTACCCCATAGTTGTTCAATAATGCGTTTTGTGTATTAATGGGATAAGATTAGTAGTTGTCAAGGCCCGTTTTGAAAAGATTGCCTAGTTATCTAAGGTCCTCATTGAACCTTTTCATTGTGTGTGGACACAAACAAGCTTTCATTGTCAACCTGGACATTGGTAATGCCTCGCATTTGGACCAATCACATTTTTACCCAAAGAAAGTGAAGGTGGAAACAATAATCAACATTAATGTGGTAAGAGGGGCCTTTGGACTCAGAAATGTCATCAGTATGTCATCACGAATAAAATGATTTCACTGGACGAAAGTGTGTGGGAATTCATAATATAGATTTGGAACTTCGCATTTATGCCGAGAATGGTTCCAGGTCTCACAAAAAAGTAATGTGAAAGGGGACAAACCTAGTACATGCCCCTCCTTTTCAGCAACATGCAAGACAGAATCCACTCCACTCCCCTAAGTTTACCTGTGCTACTGGAGGCTAGTAAAGTCATCTGATGCTTGAAATAAAGTCCAACCCAAGGCAGCCCTTTCCATAGTCCTAAAGAGGTATCCCCCAATCCATCCAGTCGATGGCCTTCTTGGATTCCAGAAAGATGGTAAACACCTCATCTAGAACAACTCAAGTCTGCCATAGAAGATGTGCCAGTGTCATAATGGTGACTCCAGGAGGTGTGACTGGAGAAAATCCACACTTGAGATCCATGTATTAGAGAGGAATGAATTGAAATAGTCTTGTGATAAGTATTTTGGGTAAGATCTTGATACCTACATTGATCAGAGATATGGTGCAGAAACTTTCACATTCCAAAGGATCATTCCCCTCTTTCACAATGAACAAGAGAGAGGCTTTCTCAAAGAAAATGTTGCAGGGAGCCTGTCCTCTCCTGCTCTTTAAAGGCTGCATAAAGCATAGTGTTTAGCAAGTCCTTGCTGGTTTTCTAAAACTCACCTGGAAAGCCATTGACCCTAGGACCTTGGAACTGTGGAGGTTCACCATTGCTTCTGAGAACTTTTCTTCTGTGATTTCCCCATTTAGGAGTCACATATCATCAGGAGAAAGAGATAGAAGCTTTAGCTTTCTTAAAAGTCCTTCTCTGCCTCTGTTATTCCCTGTTCTTCTGATTTATACATTGTTTCATAACATGAGATGAATGCCGCAGTAATATTAGTCGGGTGGGTTAGCAAGCACCCCAACTTGGTGCAGATGTCCGCTCTTATCAGTTGAGATTCTCTGTGCCATAATTTAAAGGCCAGAAGCCTTCCAGCTTTTTCATCTCTTTCAGAATGGCTTTATTGTAGTTTGGCAAATGCATGTTCAGTGTGTGATTGAAAAGAGAATTAAGTGTGAATTTCTTTGTTTAATATCTTTTTATTGAGTTTTAACAAAGTTCAATAAACAGGACAGTATCCCATTAATAATTGTACTAAAATTAAGATCGGCAATTGCATGAATAGTATTCTTGTCGCTCCATTTTGCTTCTTCTAAACTGTTAGACGTGCTACATATCAGTCCAATTACCTCTTTACCCACCCTTATTCCCATGAGATCTGACCTCTCACATGTCCTCCCCTTCCATGTATATTAGGCTAGTATACAATGCATCCCCCTCCTGGTATACCTCGAGACCTTGGAAGTGGATTTGTTAACTTCCTTTTGTGGAATTATGGGCGGACGACTGGTGGTCTCTCTCAACTGACTGACCATACAGTAGTTCTGGCTGAGTGGTACCTGTGTGTATCTATGATGTGCTAAGTAAATGTGCATGTCTGGATAAGACCCTCCCCCATCCTCTGCCACATTTTGTCTAGTTTCTCATTTGTGATAGGTTTTCTGTTCAAACATGATGGTTTTATAAATTTCCTGCACTCATATATGGGTGACATACACAGAGGGACACAGCAACGTAGTCCACTGTCCCTCCTGCCTCATGTTTTGGCACTTTGGAGTCTAGCTATACCCATCAGACAAAATAATTGAAAAAAAGCCATTGCGTCCAAGGTGGGGGAGCACAAGACCCTCTTGTATGTGGATGATGGTCTGGTTAAGATTTCAAAATCTCATCACTCCATCCACCACCACCTCATAGATACGGTCTCAAGATCCTTTGGTATTCTCCGGATATGAAATTAATTAGGGCAAGTAACCCACTGGGTTAGTGAAAAAGTATCTATATATTCCCCTTCATTCATGTGTTGCAATGTTAACCTGCATTTTCTTTAGTAGGTTCTCTCTCTCACTTGTTCAGCTCTGACACTGAGCCCCTCACTGCTTTCCCTTTATTCCCAACAGAACTACATACATACATTATTTTACCTTGGAGCCCATTAAAGTGAACATAACAGTAAAACGCCTAACAGGAAACAATGACAAAATATTTGTAAATAGTGTTATAGGTATGTCTTCTTATCTGAGCCAGGATCTGTCGCCACCATAAGGAGGTGGTTTAAGTGGGGACCTGGATTTATTCCTCACAAGGTGTTTTTTTCAACTGTCTGTGCTTTGAGCCTGTCGACTACTGTTGAGTTACTTCTTACAGTCTTCTCTGTTCATTTAGCTTTGAAGCTTTTGGATCTTCCTCTGATATTTCATGGTATTTCATGCCTATTGTATGAGTCCTTACATTTGTTTCAGCAGTGTCAAAGTCTGTTTTCTTGAGGAGGTGTATGAATTCTTCCAGGTGACCAGGATCATCAAACTCTGATGTTTTATCGTCCTGTGTGACTAGCATGATAGCAGTGTGTACAAGCTGTACCTAATGCCCAGCTTTCTAAGTCATGGGCTGAGTGCTAGAAATCTTTTCCATCATTGGATGGTTTCTGCAAGAAATCCTGTGTAATCGTGATCCGCATGACATCTTGCACACATGGGCCATATTTGTTTTCCTCTTATCTTGTCTGGCATACTTGCTGATGTTGTAGGAAGAGTACAATGACCCACCACAGTCTGTTTTTGGCCAGTTAGATCCACGATTCCAGCATGAAACATCATTGCATTTCTCTGAGAGGTGTGAATGTAAGTTTTGTGAGTTCTGGAATAAATTGTGCTAGCAAGGTGAGCATATCTGTACCTTTCATGTTTTGGGGGATACCAGAGGAACTGAGTTTGTTCCAATGACTTCTGTCCTCCTACTTTGTGATTGTCTTTGTAGGAACCACTGATCATTTTTCCAGTTCATGGAAGATGCAATTTCCTGTCCCACGTGTTGTCACCGGTCTTTAGTCTGTTGCATGCGGGAGTTAAATGAGTCAATATCGAGGCAAATAGAGAGTATGTAATTTGAGGTTTAGTGCTGGTATCTGCAACCAAAACCACTGAAAGTCTAAAGGTAGAGAATTCCTTTAGAATAGCTCCCTAGGCCGGATCAGTTGGTGGGACAGTCTGATATGGCATTGCTTTAGGAGCTTTCCCCACTACCACCTCTATAAAAAGTAACTGTCTGCTGGATTTGGACATAATGATGATGCAATGTTTATAGTCACTAAGGGGGATGGTGGAGTGGTAAGACATGCCTTTCACAAGATTTCATTTTTTGAGATTCCCAAAGATTAGTCTCACTCTAACGCATGTGAAGAGCCGATGTATATGTAGTTGTGGGAAGTCCAGATTGAGACAGGTGCTCCCTCTTTATGTGACCTTGTGTCTAAAAAGTCTTGGTATGTCCCCTTGCTTAGGTATCCTGCAGCTGTGTCAAACTGTTGCAATACAGAGGATTTTAAGGGCAACCCAGAATTAAAAGACTATACTAGGCTGGTGGAGTAAATGGTTCAGTATTGTGTTGGATAAGCAAAGGGTATTATGTGAGACATGGTGTCACCATATGTCCCTAATTGTGGCCTCTCTACCACTTGTCCTGCACCTAAAGTGTGCATTAATGCCCTGTGAAAAACCTTGTCTCTTGTGCTGCGCTGTGGAGTGGTGTCTTAACTATGACATTGAGACTGTAGTTCCTTCTTCATTCCTAGTGGCAAACTATATTGTTGTTATAGTAGCCCCTCTCCTGAAATCCTAGTTCTCCCTTCTGGTCCATGAACTGTAACCAGTTGTTTTGAGCAGACTATTGCCACTGGCATTGTGCCACTTCCTTGGTCTCGAGTGGGCCCCACCACCTATATGATGGATGCCCAGTACCGTTCCTAAAGGCGGAGTACAAGCTGCCACACTGCTGTGCTAGTCCTGGCCACCTTAAGTCTGGCCATCGCCATTCTCTCTCCTACAGTCGGTGCTCCGAGGGTGATCCAACGATGGGTCCCATGCCACCAGTGCCCCTCACTCTGTACAGAGATTCTGCTTGTTTTCAGCATGGCAGTGTACCCTAGCAGTGTAGGTTCAGTCAAGGGGCCACAAGTCTTGGCAGAGCTCTAGCAAGGGACCACCATCTCCTGTAGCTCATAGCTCCACCCCCTCTAAGTGCAAATCTCAACTCTCAACTGACTTTATGCCATGGGTATTAGTCATGCATTGAATTGTTTTAGTAAGGTTATTTATGGATTTCTCAGGTTTGGCCTGTTCTGCAGCATTCCGGTACTTTATATAGGCTGAGTCTTTCATTAAACCACCTCTACAGGTTAGCCATAGCTAGTGACATAATGCAAACTAATAGATCCCCCTATACAGAAGGTTTTGAGGGGCCTTTGAGACTCCCATATGCCACAGAGGTTCATAGTCATGAAGCTGAATGGTGGCCCTAACTACACAGGCAGTGACTGGCTAGAGCAGGTGGGTTGACGAGACAGAAGTCACATTTACAGCCTTGTTTGTACATATGTGTGTCTTCTACATCACGAGGAACATTTTGTCTTCAGGATGTCTATATCTCATAGCTTGCTTATGCCAGAGTGACTGGGAAGGTGGGATGCCCCCGCGGTTGAGTCCAACATGAATTAAGAAATGGTCTGATAAAACACCTTCCAAGTCTTTGCATTGAGTCAGATATAATAGTAGGGTGGAGCATAACAGGTGAAATGATGCAACATAAACAGTAGAGAGAAATGTATAGTTTGTTTTAGTTTGATATAGGAGACTCCAGACATCTGCAAGTTCATGATCTATCATCCCGGCTCGCATCATTGCTCTATCACCTTCATTATATCTGTCAGCTGGGCCTTATTTATACAGTAAGAAGTCTAGTGCTAAGTTCCAATCTCCCTCGACAATCAGCTTAGAGGGGTCAAATTCAGAGAGGACTTGGGGCAGCAAAGACTTCTTACAAGTACTGGGGCAAATATTGAGTCCATAACCAGGGTTTGGGTAAAGTTCATTAATTTGAGGTCGACAAAGGTGCATGTGACTTTCTGGTTGCTCCAAGCTTGTAGTAGTTGTGAGGTAAGGACTTTGGATCAAAATTCTGACTCATCATTGTTTAGATCTGGAGTAAATGTCTGAAGCGTGGTTACTACTGATGACTGTACCCACCCGGTGACATTTGTGTTCAGCCTATTTAACGCCACATAGATGAGTCTCCTACAGTAGAGCAATGTCAGTTAATTTAAAACTCAGATTTTATTTAGCATTTAATGATGCAAGAGAGACAGTGCACACACAGTGACAAATCAGCACTATAGAGTGAGATGAGGAGGGTAGAAGTTTTAAGCTGGTAGGCAAGATAATATTTTAGCATGTAGAATACTTGATATTGGAGATACTCATTCAGTGGTTAATGGAGGGTGCGTGATAAAGCACAACTATTGGTAGATGGTGGAGGAGTAGTCATGCAGCCTGCATGGCAGTAGGAGCAACCTTCCATATCTGTGAGCTTGTATTTCAATTGCCAAATCTCTTGACCCAAGTCTGGTCAAGTCTTCCTCTGCTGCTGAGAGGCCTCGTTCCATTATGTCAAAATGAATGCAGAAAGAACCGAAGTCTGCGCAAATGGACTTCACCTTATCTGACATTGCTGTCACATTTGGTTCCTAAAGCTGCACTGGTATTGAAAGTCCCTTCATTAAACGATGAGTATGATGCCTTGGGACTTGGCTATAGCCATGGACATCATATGTTTTCCCTCATCAATGTCCTTGGTCATCAGCAGTTTTTGTGCCAGTTTTGTGGCGGACAAATGTACACTTTTCAAAAGACTCCAGATGAGATATGCAATGCAAAAGAGCACAGTGCTCAGGCATGTGCATTATAGAGCTGAGGGTTATGATGGCATTCATCTGCTGGGCATTTAGGCCCTCATTTACGGAAAGTGACGCATCACTGCGAGAAAACAGCCGATGCGTCACTTTTCATTGCCCCCTCCTTGCGACACAAATGATGCATCATATTTACAGTATGATGCATCATGTCGCGAGGAGTTACAGATGCGTCGGTATTTCTGACGTATCTGTAGACGCAAAAATGACGCATTGCTGGAGTGTGTCACAAAAGTGACGTAACACCAGCAGTGGGTCATTATACATGGGCAAGTCCCATGTTAAATATGCCTGTGTCAGTCTGACAGGCGTAAGATATAGACGCATTTGCGTCCTAGAAGTAGCGCAGTGAAATCGCATAGATTTCACTGCATCACTTTTACGACCCTTTTTTGCGTCGGAACGCTCCCCTTGCATACATTATACCTGGTGCAGGTATAATGTGGTGCAGGGGTTTACAAAGTGACACATCTACCTAGATGCGTCACTTTGTAAATAAGGCGCAACGTGGCACATTTTTTACAAAGCTGGTGCGTCACAAAAAGTGACGCACCAGCGGCGCAAAAGTGATGCAAGGGCTCATAAATAAGCTCCTTAATAGGCTGTATTAAGAATCAGTAGCAGTGAATAGTGAAGTGAAGTACAGATTTGCTGGAAGTCTGGGTCCCAGCTAAAATAACAAGTCACAATACAATCAAGGACCGCATAACATTGATTGGTGGGCTCATGTCTTTGGAGATTTCATCATTAATGTCATTTGTAAGCAGTACATGGCGAAGGACTGAGTCATGGTATGCACATGTAAACGTAACTGACTAACCTCAGTTGTTTATAGGCTTTTTTTTCACTTTAAATGTGTTTTTTGGGGAATTTCTGAATGTTTTGTAACACACTCAAATGTCTTGTAAGCAAATTGCAAAGCAGAATACCAGATTTTTAAACTGTTTTCATGCTCTGCACCATCAGTCAACGATATGATTATCTTAAATGATTGGTATCAATTTAATTCAAATATATTTAATATCAAACCCTAAAAAGAAACAATGATCTTACTATAAAAGAATAACTGAGTCTTTCAAAAATAGCAAACATTTAATCTATCACCCTAATAGCGGCAGTTCTTGAAAGAGCTCTTCTTAACATAAATATCAATAATTATAACAGAAAGATCAATTAATATTTTCAAGATGACAACATATTTAATGTCTACAAATGACCCACTAATGAAAAAATGCCGATGGTTTTGGCAAAAAAACCTCTGGAGAACCCTCCAGCCGGATTCAGGGCAAAAAGAGCAAGAGGGAAAAACTTCAAGAAATTTGTTGTTTAGTATATTATGTCCCTTATTAAACATGGTTGAGATCTCTGATTATTACTTTTAGTAACATAAAGGAAGGAAGGAAGGAACATAGATGGGAAGGCTATTTAATATTTTTTTAGAGGTTTCAATAACTGTGTCTTTGTATTTGTAACACCTTGTCAATATAAATTGTATTCTGTATATAGATGCTATGTCGTTGCTCTGCTCTGCTCAATAACAAAACAAACAAAAAAAAAAGAAATTAGAGGATCAGCTGCTTCTGTTGTTTCTTGCGGGCTTTAATCAACCTTCATATTACTTCAGCTCTCATGCAAAAAAGGGGGCTTGCGATCATCTGTTGGTAATCGTATTGAGAAATGCGCCAAATAAACCAAGAGAAGTCTTAGGCGTCCTTTTGTTCTGATGTTTACGACCATCAATGCAAATGCAGTTCAGATAATGTTGTAGATGTCCATTCTTAAGAAATAAAGCAGCGGAGGTCTATCATACCCTAAGTCACTGGATTTAACATGGAGATTGCAAGTAAGCAACACCACTGGGTCCAGCTGCCGAGTCCAAAAACGACAAAATGTCAAAATAGTTACCCCACAAGTCTATGAAATAGAGTGACCTGTCAAGGAGTTGCGCCGTCTGAAGAGACAACAAGAATGTTCATAGGGGGACCAAGAAATGCACTTTTGGGAAGTCTCTCGTGATTTGTGGATCTTGACTCTCAGCTTAAAAATAGCAATGCAACAGCATTGTAAGTACCTCAGTTACGTTCATCTGCACAGCCTCCAATCCAGGTGATAATCCAATCCCATCTACATTTTTTTGCTATCACGAGGTCTTGTATTAAATAATGGTATCATTCGAACACCTTTACTCAAGATTCAAGGTGTATGAGAATATATTGGACGTTTTATTGTGCATTAGTAATACATTGATGCTGAGTATGAGTGCTTAGAATGAACATCTTTCAAATTATCTATCAAATTACATTAGTCAATCACAAAAGTAACAGTCATACATTATAAAAAAAAAAATCATGTTATATCCCCATAGTGCAAACTGTGACCACTCCATGTTCTAAAATGATTCCTAGTACTGAATATAAAACAACTCTTTGAACTCATGATAGGAATCGAGATGCTCTTGCAACCATTTGATTTCTTGAATATTTGCTTTTTGATAATGCTAAAGTATTTGCTACTGAAATGATGCATAGGGTGTAGCCCGAAAAATAATAAAAGACCGCTCTACAGATTTTATATGAAGGTAATCAAATAAATCGAAAGTTAATACGTGTACCAAAGTGATATTTTTTTTTTTTTTTTTTTTTTTTTTTTGCCTTTTTTTTTTTTTTTTTTTTTTATTTTTTTTTTTTTTAAGTTTGAGTTTATTGAAGAAATAAAGAAGGGAAGGAGAAGGGAGGGGAACGGGGTATAATCATCATGATAAACATATACAAAAAAATAAGCAATTCAATAGAAACTCTCATTAAAAGCAATTATAACAAGCATGAAGCTTACATGAACAGAGCCTACGTATAGGAATGAAAAATACCATATAGTATAGTAGAACGTGATATCATAACAAAAAAGGCATTAAAGAAAGAAGAAAATCATGGTGGCTTACGCACCTCAACTGTGTTAGGATCTGGAGAGGCGTGCACCGGAGCAAAGGAGGAGAGATAGGATACCAAAGGAAGCCAAATCAGGTCGCGTTTAATTGCCAGGGAAATGGGAGATACGTAATTAGTATCTAGGCGATGATGGAAGCAAACTGCATTCCACCAAGATTGGTAGGAGACATTTGCAGCCTGTTTCCAATTAGAAGTAATGGTATGGAAAGCCACAGCAACTAGAAGGTCAAGTAGTAGATAATGGGAAGGAGATTGTGGGAGTGACGGTGATAGGGAACCTAGAAAAACTTGTGAAGGGGAAAAGGGAATTTGAAGTTGAAATATCTTTTGTATTTGCGTCCATACTAGGTGCCAGAACTTGGAGATAGGAGGGCATTCAAACAACATGTGTTTGAGATCTGCGACGGGACAGGAACAGGACCAACAAATAGGGGATGTGTCAGGTGAAAAACGGGATAAAGCTTGTGGAGTACATAAAGTTCTGTTATAAATGAAATATAAGGTTTGGGTAGTATTAGCAGCTCTAGAGGCTTTATGAAGCTTAGCCCATATTTTGTCCCAAAAAGGTATTGGCCAACCCTGAGAAAGATCCAATTCCCATGCATTCTCGATTTTAGATTTTAGTCTGTCAGTGGAGTACCGGAAAGAGTTATAAATAGCAGAGGCTGAGGGAGACGTCTCCAATAATAAAGAAGTAGCTTTGCGGTCCAAAGGAATATCAGTAGATGGCGCCAAAGAGCGAAGATATAAGATCAGGACTGGGAGAAGGGCATTGTATTGCGAACGAGCAGAAGAGGGCAGTGAGAAAGAGGATTGAAGTTCCTGGAATGAGAGAGGGGTATCTTGGGAAATTAATTGAGAGATCCAACACAATCCTCGAGAATGCCATGTCTTCCAAAAGATGGTGCGATTACGAATTTTGAAAAGAGAGTTGTGCCATATCGGTTGATCGTGAATGGAAAGGAGGGAGGGATAAGATGATATTATGTAAGGGAGAAGGAGAGTGCGGCAATGAGAAATAACAGGCGTACGAAAGCGAACTAAAGAAGACGTGAAGGATAAAAACTCGCGAAAGGTAAAGGGGGATAGAAAGGAAGATTCCATACTTAACCAGACGGGCGGATAGTGCGGAAGATCAGAAGAGAACCAACGGGTCGATTGTTTCAAAGAGAAAGCTCGATGATATTCTCTGAAATTCGGAAAGCGCACACCAGACTGAGCCTTATCCTTGCGCAATGAAGCCAAAGCTATCCGAGACCGCTTGCCATTCCATAAGAATTTCAGCAACAAGGAATCAATCCGTTTAAAGAAGGAAACTGGAATGTGTACTGGCAGCATGGAAATGGTATAAAGAAGAAGAGGGGATAACATCATTTTTATAGAATTGAGCCGACCCCACCAAGACAGAAAGAGCGGGTTCCAGCGTTGAATAGCCGTGTCCATTTTCTTGAAGACATAATCAAAATTAAATTTGAGTGTATCAGACAAGAGAGGAGCGAACCAAACACCCAGATATTTGATCCTAGATGGTTGCCAGGAGAAACTCGTTTGGGAAAAAAGATGCTTTTGACAAATAGGGTTTAAAGGTAGAATCTCGCACTTATCAGCATTTAGGCGATAACCAGAGACCGCGGAGAAGGAAGACACCTGCTGGAGAAAAGAGGGAATAGAGGAAACAGGATCAGAGCAGTAAAAAAGAATATCATCAGCATAGACCGAGAGTTTAACTTGACGCGAACCAAATTTAAAACCAGAAATACTGTTGTCTAGACGAATTTTAGTAAGAAAGGGTTCCAAGGCTAAAACAAAAAGTAGGGGGGATAGAGGACAGCCTTGTCGCACTCCCCTGTGTAACGAGAAATAATCCGAGGTCATCCCGTTGACAAAAATGGAAGCCTGGGGATTAGAATAGAGTAAAGAAATAATAGAGATGAATTTGGAAGAAAAGCCGATCCAGCGCAAGGCCTGAAACATAAAATCCCATCCAATCCTGTCAAAGGCTTTCTCCGCGTCTAAAGAAATAGCCGCGAAGGGAAGCGACAAAGAGGAAGCCTTGCTAAGTATATTAAGAAAAACACGGGCATTGTCAGATGAGAGACGGCCCTTGACAAAGCCTGATTGTTCAGGGCCAATGAGATCGGGTAAAAGGGGATCCATGCGCAATGCCAAAATTTTGGCCAAAATTTTATAATCCGTATTGACCAGTGAAATTGGTCTGTAATTTTTGCATAATGAGTGGTCCTTATCTTCTTTGGGAATTAAACAGATTAAAGCCTGTTGGAAGGAGCCGCTGGAAGAACCCGCTGCAAGGAAGGATCGGAATAATAATAATAGTTTAGGGAGAAGTAGAGAGGCGAAGTGGCTGTAAAATTCAATAGTGAAACCATCAGGGCCTGGAGACTTACCGTGCCGCAATTTAGAAACAGCATGAGAGATTTCAGAAAGCGAAATGTCTTGTTCTAGGGCAAAAAAATCAACTTGAGAAGCCGGGGGGGAGGGAAGCGAATGAAAATATGAAAGAAGATCCGTAGTCTCCGGGATGTGTTCGGGGGTATAAAGATTGTCATAAAATTTCACAAACTCAGAGAGAATGTCTTTATCTTTAAAGCAAGAGTTCCCAGTGGAAGTCTTAATGGACTCAATCTTTGTACGCTCCTTTCTTATCTTTAAGTAATTGGCCAAAAGTTTTCCCATTTTGTTCTTACCTCCATAATACCTGGAATTAAATTTTAGCAAAAGGTTAGAGGCAGCATCAGTTGTAAACTTATTGAAGGAAATTTTCGCATCAATAAGTTTTTTAAGAGAAATCTCAGATTTAGAAGCATGATAATCAAGCTCTAAAGTCTTAATATTAGCTAAAATGCGTTCGGATTTGGCTTCTCGAAGTTTCTTTCGTCGGGCTACAAAATTAATAATAAAACCCCTAGAGGCTGCTTTAAAAGAATCCCAAACAGTAACAAAAGAGGAATCAGGGGTATGATTGAAAAGGAAAAATTCAGTGGCAAAGGCAGTAAATTCGGAACAAAAAGTAGGTTCCAAAAGCAAAGCATTGTTGAAACGCCATCTGCCAGAGTGAGGGGAAAAAGGAAGTAGGTCAAGGTCCACATGAACCGGAGCATGGTCCGAGATTAGGATGGAACCAATGTCAGAGCGTATAGCGTGCTGGGATAGGGATTTACTAAGGAAGATATGATCAATGCGGGATTGTGATTGATGTGGAGGGGAGTAAAAACTGTATTCTCTAAGATCAGGATTACACAATCTCCAGATATCCACCAAGGCATTATTTTGAAAGGTGTTAACAAATTGAGAGTGCATCCTAGAGGGGACAAATTTAACATTGGAATGACGATCGAGGAAGGGATCAACAACTTGGTTACAATCTCCCCCTAGAAGTATGTAATCTCCAGAAAGGGAGGACAGCTTAGTTGAAATAGAGGGCCAAAATAATCTGTCAATCCCAGTTGGGGCATACACATTAAAAAGAGTGATAGGAATATTATCTATAAGCAGTGTAACAATAACCCATCGACCATCAACATCACATTCGTGAGAAATTGAGGAAACATTTAACTTTTTATGTAATAAAATCACAACACCATTTTTCTTGGAAACTGTGGGGGAGCAAAAAACATGACCCACCCAACAACGCTTGAGTTTTAGAGCCTCGTTTTCAGAGAGATGAGTCTCCTGAAGGAGGGCAACATCAGACTTAAGTCTCGCTAAATGTGATAAAACCCTTTGCCTTTTAATGGGATTGTTTAAACCCTTAACGTTCCACGATGTAACTCGGAATGGAACAGCAAAGAAAAACAGCTAACAGCAACATGCTTATTACTGCAGAAAAAAAAAAAAATAATAACTTGAGAAAACTGAGAGAATTGTAACGAATTGATGAAGGAGAGAGGGCAGAAGGAGAGAAAGCAAAGAAGAATAAAAGGAAAGGAAAAAAAAGGGAGGAACCACTATGAATATAATACTGAATCCAAGGAAAGGAAGGAGCAAGAAGGGGAGATGGGAGGTGAAAAAAAAGTGAAAAGAAAGAGGAAAGAGCAAAAGGTAAGAGATCAAGTGTAGGAAAAAGGACAGAAACAAAAAACAACAAGAAGACAGTACACGTTCGAAACGAACGACTAAAAAACATACTTACAGAACGAAAAACTCAAGAACGAGGATGGGGTGATGGCGCCGGGAGACAACGACGACGACAACATCCAGAGCAGATATCAAACCTCAACTACCATGGATCCAAAAATGCAGCATATAGAAAGTAGCATGGCATATCAGGGTAGGAGGGAGGAAGGAGATGTCTGTAGAAACAAGAGAGATATACAATTGAAGGGAAAGACGTGTCACAGGGGAACAGGAAACAATTGAACTACATAGGGGACACATGAGAGTGAAACGACTATCGGAAGAAGAGACAGTAGGGGAATCACAACATCAGCGATAATGGAGAGACAACAGAATCATAACACAATGAGTTCCAAGAAGAAGTAGCAGATCTTGTCAACCAGGTCTGGATACATCCATAACATCTGGGCCTTGCCGTTGGAGAAACGCCTGCAAGGCTGCAGGGTCTTCATATGTGGTTGTTCTATCTTTATATGTGACCTTGAAGAGACAAGGATGTAGTAGTCCATATCTAGCATTCAGGGCCCGTAGTTGAGGTCGCATGTCCAAGAACTTCTTCCTTCGATCTGCAGTGGCCTTGGAGACATCTTGTGAAATATAGAGGCGATGACCTTCCCACATAATTTGCTTCTTGAGCTTGGCAGCTGAAAGGACCTGCAGGAGGTCAGTGAATTGCAGGAATAACATAATGACACCTCTAGATATTTAATTTTAAAACACGAGTATCTTCCTTGCTATAACCTGTGTATTATTATACCGCAAGTGAATGCATTTATGCAAAAGTTCTCCCAAGGCCTTTTCCCATCTATCAACTAATATTGTTTAAAAAAGTCATATTTCAAAACCTAAATGTTGATGCGTGTTGGATTTTTATTTCTAATTTTCCATTTGATCTCATTTTTGAGAGAAAAGAGTCTATAATTTCTTGTGTGAACGTGTAAAGTGCAATAAACACAAGGGAACAGTGAACATAGGGCAAGCCGAAAGCTACAGAAAACGACATTCTAAAATACTTGCCACAGAGAAAGCAGAAAAGATCATTGTTAGGGCCTCCTGATCATATGAGAAAAAAAAGGAACATAGACTTGGAATTCAAGGCTTCAAAATCTTAAAAGAAAAAAAAAAGAGAAGCATCTAAGTAGTAAGATATTCAACATCAGGGGATTATATTGTCCGCATTAGACAAAGGATAAAATGCTTTGCTATAGGGTAATATTGATAGCCTGGTGCTCTACTTACTGTGTGGCACTGATACAGTCTAATGTTTTAGGCGGTAGTCAAAGGAAAGTAATCCTCAGTTGACCATGAATCCTGTGCTGCAGCGACTGTTATGTTTTTATTATCCTGTGCATTGGGGGCCAAACCTATCCCTGCCCTTTATGAAATTAAGTAGATTTTCATTTTCAAATTATGCCAAGAACCTGGATTTGAATCCAGTCAAAACAGTGTGTTAATCAGAAAAGCCGTATACATTAATTGCATTTGAAATGTTACAAAAACAAATCGAAGTACTACATTTGCTTCAAAGTATCTGCATATATTGTTTCTACATCTCTTTTAGTTTAGATAAGTGATTTAAGTCGCTAAGGGCTCGATTTAATTCTTGGAGGTCTGCCTGTTTACCACCAGGGTAATGGAGTAAAATACTCCTCTGCCCTGGCGGAGGTCCCCACCTGAAAATTTAGAAATGTCCGTCAGGCCGATGGACATTTCTAGCATTCACAGGAACTGCTATCAAGGCAGTTCCTGTGAACCATAACAACTTTGCCCTACTACCCCATCAAAAATGAGGAAGCCGTAGGGTAATGTTTCCAAAGATTTTTATTATCAAATACAAAAATTCAAAGCAGCTCTTTGTATTTGAAAAAAATAAACAAATAAACATGCCCAACCCCTCACCATGGGAGTTATCTGCCATGGTGAGGGTGGCATTTTTGCCTGGTGGTGACGGGCAGTAAAAAAAACTCTATATCCTAATTGAGCGGATGGACATTGTTAGATCTGGGGGTCTCTAGTTGGCAGAGGTAAGTACCTTAGACCAAATAGAGACCCTTGCTTCTAGTCAGGGTACAGGGACACACACGGTAGATAACCCCTGCTCACCCTCTAGGTAGCTTGGCTCGAGCAGACAGGCTTATCCCCAAGGCAATGTGTAAAGTATTTGCACGTAACAACTACAATGACCCCCCTAGTACACCACAAACGTAGACCACACAGGTGAGTATATCAAAAAATATAACTTTATCTAGTTTCAGCAGTGGAAATCAAATTATCAAAGGGTTGCACATTAATCGCTTTCTTGGGTTGTCAGGATCGTAAGAAGATAGTCTCTAGACTCTTGTGTGACTTCGTATTCAAAGAAAAAGAATAAGTTCGTAGGCTCTCAGTGTTTAAATAGCCACGTTCCTCTAGCGGTGCCTCTGCGCTTATAACTAAAGCGCTCCTCTCAGGCTGCTCGGTGCAGGGCTTCCACAGCTCCCGATCGATGGACCAATCAGGTCGCGGCTCCCTTGACGAGCCCCCAGTGACGATGTTAGATGTCACCGGAGTCAGCCACTCGCAGCGCGGCTCCTCCGGCCAAGCCTCCACCAGCAACCAATCAGGTCGCGGCCTCCTCGTTCTCTTCTCCGCGGCTTCACAGAGCGGGGAAGTGCAGCTTCTGATCAGTTTCGGCTCCCCGGGCCGCGGCGGTGAATCGCGGGCAGGGTATTCCACGGCGCCCCGTGTCAGCGGGTCAATCGTGACGCCACCAAGCCTCACAGCGGCTCGGTTAGCACGGGGGACGCTCACACTCCTGCGGCCACAGCAATACACGTGCCGATGAGCACGTCGATCTTCTCAATGTGGCAACCGGTGTCAGACCAAGATCAGCGCGGTACTCTCCAGCAAAACAGAGAGCAGCCAGCGCACTTCCCGGGGCAGATGCTTGGAAACTTGGTAGAAACAGCCCACGGTCCTTGCAGCACACAGCAGCACAGGGGGGACACAGCAGAGTCTTAAAGTCTTGGCAACCTTTCTGTCCCTGTGTTGCAAAACAGGAGGCCAGCTCTTCTCAGGCCCTTGGAGATTCAAAGTTGAAGACACAGCACACAGCAAAGTCTTGTTAGGTCAAGTAGGCAGGGTCACAGCACACAGCAAGGCCCTTTCTCCTCCTCAGCTTCAGTTGCACAGCAGAACAGGTCAGCCCTTAGAGCACACAGCAAGGCAATCTTCCTTCAGTCCTTCAGCGGTCCGTCTTTCAGCAGAGGTTCCTCTTGATTGTAGAATCTAAAAATCTGTTGTCAGGGGTCCTGTACTTATACCCCTAAAAGTCTTTGAAGTCTTTGTGCAAGTGGGTCATGAGCCCGGTCCGATCCAGTTCTGGGTGTTGCTGGAGCACTTTGTTTTCCTGGCTTCTGCTTTCCTTTCAGAGTGAGGGGCAGAGTCGTCAGCCGCCCAGCAGGAGGTGGAGCCAGCAGTGTGGCAGGCAGGCACAGCCCTATTCACTCCCAGGTGCTATCTCCTCCCTCCACTCTACTTGCAAATGCAGTCATTTAGCAAAGGGCTGACTCATCCAACCTCCTGGGGGCTCCCCAGCCCCTGTCACTCTCAAACCAGACAGTCAATCCACAAGCATGCCCAGGCACGCAGAAGGGTCAGACAAGAGAACAGCTACTCTCTAAAAAGTACTGTTCTCCAACTCAGGATTTAAAAACAACCTCTCCTAAAAGATGTGTTATTAAATGCTGAGCTCAGGGATATCAAACACTCATGTCTTATCTTGATCCTATGAGAAGATAGGCTGATGGCCATTGGCACCAGCCTCCCCCATGTTAGCCTATGGAGCAAGATAACCTTGCAGCAGTGAACACACAAAATGGCCGCTGTTCACTACCAGAGCATGTTACCTGCACTAGTACATGCTCTACCTTTTACATACACTGCACCCTGCCCAGGGGGGTACCTTGGGCCTTCCATAGGGATGACTGACGTGTACAAAAAGGGAAGGGTTAGGCCCGGCCAGTGTGGACACTGGCCAGGAGGACATGGCAGTCCAGGGACTGCAGGCAGGCCTGCGGTGGCAGGCCTGAGACACCATTTAGGGCTACTCGTGTGGGTGGCGCAATCGGCGCTGCAGGCCCACTAGTAGCATCTGTCATCACCAGCCCTGGCACACACAGTGCACTTTACTAGGGACTTCATGGTGATACAAATATGCCAATCCGGTATATCCAATCAATACGATATTTTACACAGGGAGCACTTACACTCTGGCACTGATTAGCAGTGGCAGAGTGTCCAAAGCATCTAAACCAGCAAAAACGAAATCCAGCACAGCATCAAAAATCCAGGTAGCAGAGGCAAAAGATAGGGGAAAAACCCACGCCAAGGATGTCAGGTCTAACAGACATATAGCTAATTTTCAGAAGGCCCTTAATCCTTTGGGCTATCTGAGAAGTGTGGTCACAGCAGAGACAGAGCAGCTGTGAACAAATTATGGTCCGCTCTCATTTAAATTTGGCGGCCAGACCATGATGTTGGCAGAATGCATAATACATTGCCTTGCTTAAGAAAGTTGGCTTGTTTGCTATCCAAAGCAGAAGCAATAGCTCATCTTCTGTGTTTAGTTTTGGTTCAAATCACATCAAAGTTAAGTAAATATAAACATACTATTGGTATTGCTATATATTCAGAAAAAAGACAGAGATCATGACCATCAAGCCGTTAGGAAATACATAATATAGTCTATATCATAGGTAGGAAATTGCACTCATGACCAATTGTACACCTTCAATATTTAACAAGAAACACTTATTTAAATTAGCAATGACCTTAATCTTGGATGTGAACTTCATCAAATGAAGATTCAAATTCAGTTCATGATCCATAGCTACACTCAAGTATGGGTAGTTAGTGACACGCTCAACTGAAAAGGATTTGATTGTTATGTTGTGTTATGTTATGTTACTGAGATTTTTAGAGCGCTCTGCTACCCTGAGGTGTCCTGGCGCTATGCACTACCTGCCAAAGGAGACAGCTGAGGCAGTGGGCTGGATAGATCATCTAGGCGAATAACCAAGTTTTTAATCCCTTCCTAAAGGGAAGAAGTTCTGTAGAGTTCCTAAGATGAAAAGGAAGGCCGTTCCATGCCTTAATAGCGCAATGGCGGAAACTCCTGCCACCCCAGCTAGTTTTATTTTAGCGGGGGAGGATAGCAAGTCTGGATTGCAGGGAGCGCAAGGCTCTCCCCGGCACATACAACTGAATTGAGTGTCTCAAAAAGTCCGGGCCCATACCATTAAGAGCCTTGAAGACTATACACATGGCCTTAAACTGAATCCGCAGGTAGCCAATGAAGACATCTGAGTCCCGCCTTTACTGAAGTAAACCTGGGTGTGCCAGTGAACATTCTAGCTGCCGCATTCTGCACGGTCTGGTGTCTGGACAGGTGTTTTTTCTGGATGTTAATATAGAGACTGTTGCAATAGTCCAGCCGCGACAGAATGAGTGCAGTAACGGCAGTTTTCAGACAGTCTTCTGGGAGGAGGAATTTAATTTTACATAAGATTTTGAGCATAAAAAACAGGATGAAACGACCCTGCTAACCTGGTCACCAAAAGACAATCTTGAATCTATGAGTACTCCAAGATTTTGCCTTTACCACCGCAACAGGAGGCCCTCCCATTATAGTCGGCCACCAGTCTGGTGTCCAGAGGTTGGCCGTGTTCTCAAAGAGTATGACCTCGTTTTTTTCTGCATTAAGTTTGAGGCAGTTTGATGCCATCCATGCAGCAATTGCCTGCATGCAGTTGTGACACTTTGAGGCAGTCTCAACCGCTGACCCCTTTATGATTGACAATACAATTTGTGTGTCATCGGCGTAGGAGGACAACTGAAATCCAAAGGATTTAATCAGGGTTGCCAGCGGAGTGACATATACATTAAATAATGTAGGGCTGAGCGACGCGACGACCCCTGTGGGACTCCACATGGGAGAGAGAAGGGCTTGGAACTGTCTCTACCGAGGTCCACCGTTTGTATTCTGTTGGCTAGGAACGATTTCAGGAGGTCCCAGGCCCTGCCTTTAACCCCGATCGCTGATAAACGGTCCATCAGAGCTTTGTGATGGACCGTATCAAATGCGGCCAAGAGATCCAGCATGACAATTATGGCAGGGCCATCCTGACCTAAGGCCTCCCTGATCTCGTCCGTGGATTTTATTAGTGCCAGTTCAGTGCTATGTTCAGCACGAAGTCCAAACTGCGTGGTGTCTAAAGATGAGTTAGTCTGCAGGAAGAGACTAAGTTGACCATTCATGACCCTTTCAATCATCTTACGGGGGAAGACGAGAGATGGGCCTATAATTGATCAGATCTTTTGAGTCTAGATTAGATTTTTTGAGTAATGGAAGATTGTCCAATTAGATACAGGTTTCAAGCAGCCAAAAGGCATATAATCTTTGTTTTGGTTAAACATATTTGCAAGTGATTAAGATGATAATATTCTTACAGGCAATAAACGTATTGCTCTAGGTCTACTTGTGTCATTGATATTATTGAATCATCAATTTATGCTAGATACCTATCCTGGCATCTTCCAGATTAGCGGATAATTTGTCTAAAAGATCCAAATATTCAGCCACCTAAAAAAAGAAAAATAGCGAGGTCGAAAGGCACTCCTGTTTTAAGGAGTTGGTAGTGTACATTTTTAAGGAAAGCCTGTTGTCTGATAGCTTGCATTGTACCCAGGTGTTAAAGTATAATTCAACTAAAAAGTGCACTATGGTGCTTTCAATTTTCTTTTCTTGTAATTTGGATCAGAGGGGCTTCCTGCCTTCTTTGTCAGAAGTGATTGAATAATTGACTGCATACAAAAAGGTTGTTAATGGTTTTTGTCAAAGTACGCCAAGGCAATGGATATAAGCCATAGTATTCTTGAGAGGACAGCAATTGGCCCAAAATCCAATTTGTGAAAACTTTAATAGTCCCTTGTTACAACACCACTGGGAGAGCTTATCCTATAAAAATTTGGAAAATATTTTATTTGCGATTTATTTAGAGGATGAAAATTAGAACCTGTTCATGATGTTGTAATAATTTCAGAATTGTAAATATTAGTGAAGAGTAGTCTCAAAGTAAAGCTAAACAATGTGGGAATGTTGTCCTTTACTACAGTGGTTGGTACATTTTTGGCACCTGGTCATGTGAAGAACAGTTATTCTTTACCAGTGGCAAGACAGCTTACTCTGACATGTGGAAATTATTATTTATGACTGTTAGTTTCAGGAACTTGTTTTTTTATAAAATTATTTCAATTATTTTATTAAGGAATTATGAGAAGCATCAATAGCAAGAGCCCTTAATATTAAACAAACCTTCCAACTGAGTTGCCTTTTCTCTTCTGTGATCATCTTGTCAAACCTGTTAAAATGCATGTCACGACCTTATCTGTAGATGTCAAATGATTGAAGGCTTTTATTATCAAACTCTGCAAACAATGGAAGTAGACAGATTGTATATATGAAACTTTTTAAGTGTTTTATGTATCTCAAGCTTAAATCCACATGACCCGAAAGAAGATAAATTGATCAGATATGCAATTATTCCAACAAATACTCTTTTTAATTTTAATTATGAATGATTTCTCTTTTCAAACACATAATAGATCCACATTTATACTAAAGTTTTATGGGTGATGATCACTCTCTGACCTAGCAAAATTTTTAAAATGAAAGCAAAAATGGAAATCTATGATGTGAATAAATATATAATTTAGGATGGAGCTAAGCATGTGAGAAAATTGAGTGCTATAGGCAGAATGATCATGTCCAAAGCTACCATTCAAACAACAAAAGCCTAGGTCATGTAAAAACTACATAAAACTTTATTGGTCATTCGTTGAAACAATGCATGTGGAATGTGTTCTGAGAGTCAAGTAAACAAGGCACATATGATCAATCAATCAATCAATCATAGCACTTGTAAAGCGCACTACATACCCGTGAGGGTCTCAAGGCACTAGGGGGGGGATGCTGCTACTGTTCGAAGAGCCAGGTCTTGAGGAGTCTCCTGAAGGTTAGGAGGTCTTCGGTCTGCTGTAGGTGGATGGGGAGAGTGTTCCACGTCTTGGCGGCGAGGTGGGAGAATGATCTGCCGCTGGCGGTCACTCTTTGGAAGCGGGGGACGGTGGCGGGCGGGGGTGTAGAGGCCGAGTCGGCTGTTGAGGTACGCTGGTCCGGTGTCGTGGAGTGCTTTGTGTGCGTGGGTGAGGAGCTTGAAGGTTATCCTCTTGTTGATGGGGAGCCAGTGCAGGTCTTTCAGGTGGGGTGTGATGTGGCTGCGGCGGGGGATGTCGAGGATCAGGCGTGCAGAGGCGTTATGGATGCGTTGGAGTCATTTCAGGAGTTTGGCCAGGGCTCCTGCGTAGAGTGCATTGCCGTAGTCCAGTCTGCTGCTGACGAACCTTCTAGTTTCGGTGGGGATCCACTTGAAGATCCTGTGAAGCATGTGAAGGGTGTTGAAGCAGGAGGAGGAGACGGCGTTGACCTGCTTTGTCATGGAGAGTGTGGAGTCGAGGATGACCCCCAGGTTTTGTGAATGGTTGGTGGGTGTAGGGGGTGCTCCTAGTGCCGTCGGCCACCAGGAGTCATCCCAGACTGAGGGGGTGGAACCGAGGATGAGGACCTCTGTCTTGTCCGAGTTTAGCTTCAGACGGCTATTCCTCATCCAGTCGGCGATGGCCTTCATTCCTTCGTGGAGGTTGGTTTTGATGGTGTGGAGGTCCTTGGTGAGCGAGAGGATCAGCTGGGTGTCGTCGGCGTAGGAGATAATGTTGAGGTCGTGCTGTCGGGCGACGTGGGCGATTGGTGCCATGTAGACGTTGAACAGCATTGGGCTGAGGGATGAGCCTTGGGGTACGCCGCAGATGATCTCGGTGGCTTCGGAGCGGAAGGGGGAGGCGGACGCTCTGGGTTCTCCCGGAGAGGAAGGGGGTGGTCCAGTCCAGGGCCTTCTCTTGGAGTCCGGTGTCATGGAGGCATGCTCTTAGTGTGCGGTGGCAGACTGTGTCGAACGCAGCTGACAGGTCCAGGAGGATGAGGGCCGCGGTTTCTCCGTTGTCGAGCAGGATCCTGATGTTGTCGGAGGCGACGATGAGGACAGTTTCGGTGCTGTGGTTGCTGCGGACCCCGGACTGGGACGGATCCAGGGTGTTGTCCTTTTCGAGGAAGCTGGTCAGTTGTTTGTTGACGGCCTTTTCGATGACCTTCGCCGGGAACGGGAGCAGGGAGATGGGCCGGATGTTCTTGAGGTCCTTGGGGATCTGCCTTGGGTTTCTTCAGTAAGGCATTGATCTCTGCGTGCTTCCAGCTCTCCGGGAAGGTCGCTGTCTCGAAGGAGATGTTGATGGTTTTCCATAGGTGGGGTGCGATGATGCTGCTGGCTTTGTTGAAGATGTGGTGTGGACAGGGGTCTTCTGGTGATCCAGAGTGGACGGTGTTCATGATCTTGATGGTGTCGTCATCGTTGATGTTGGTCCAGGCGAGCAGGCGGTTGGTGCGGGTGGTGGTCGTGGGGGCGGGGGTGTCGGTGGTTGCCGGGGTGGTGACGGCATCGAAGCTGTCGTGGATGTCTGCGATCTTGCGATGGAAGAAGGTAGCCAGCGAGTCGCACAGGTCTTGTGACGGTGGGATGCCGTTGGTGTTGGAGCTGGGGTTGGAGAGTTCCTTAACGATGCTGAAGAGCTCTTTGCTGTTGTGTGCGTTGTTGTCTATGCGGTCACTGAAGGCGGTCCTTTTGGCGGATCTGATGAGTTGGTGGTGTTGGCGGGTGACGTTCCTGTGGGCTGAGTCGCTTTCCGGTGTTCTTTCGTGGGTCCAGTTTTTTCCTAGTTTTCGGCAGGTTCGCTTGGAGGCCTGGAGGTCTTCATTGAACCAGCTGGCTCTCTTACTGGTGTGGGTGTTGGGGGGCTTCTTGAGCGAGGCGAGGGTGTTGGCGCAGTCATTGATCCATTGTCTGAAGCTGCAGGCTGCGGCGTCGGGGTCGGTCGGGTCCGCGGGTGGGCTCTGGGCGAGGGTGGCCGTTAGCTGGTCCTCGGTGATCTTGCCCCAGCTGCGATGAGGCATCTGCTGGGTGTGGTGGTGTGTGGTGGGTTTCCGGAAGGTGAAGTGGATGCATTGGTGGTCGGTCCAGTGGAGTTCGGTGGTGCGGTCGAAGAAGATGTGAGTGCTCGCTGAGAAGATGGGGTCAAGCGTGTGGCCAGGGAAGTGAGTGGGTGTTGTGACGAGTTGTCTGAGTCCGAGGTTGCCGAGGTTGTCGATCAGGGTGGAGGAGTTGGTGTCGTTGTTGTTCTTGAGGTGGAAGTTCAGGTCCCCGAGGAGGATGTAGTCCATGGAGGCGAGGGCATGTGTGCTGATGAATTCGGTGATGGAGTCGCTGAACTGCGGTCGGGGTCCGGGGGTCTGTAGATGAGGGTGCCTCTGAGGGTGGTGTTGGGGTTGGTGTGGATCTGGAAGTGCAGGTGTTCGGTGGTGTTGAGGGTGTCGTCAGCGTGTGTTGAGATTTTGAGAGTGTTCCTGTGGACGATGGCAATTCCTCCTCCTATTCCGTTGGTGTTGTCCTTGCGGGTGATCTTGTAGTCTTCCGGGATTGCTATGGCGATGTCAGGTGCCGAGGAGGGGGTCAGCCAGGTCTCTGTCAGGAAGGCGACATCTGGGGCGTTGGTGTCGAGTAGGTCCCAGAGTTCGACTGCGTGGTTGCGGGCTGAGCGGGTGTTGAGCAGGATACATCTGAGGAAGTTGGGTTCCTTGTTGGGCGGGTTGGCGGGCCGGATGCTGGTGAAGGTGCAGTTCCGGCAGGAGAAGGGTCCTTGAGTGCTTTTCTGGGTGGCCTGGCACCAGGTGCAAGATCGTCCGGCATTGAGTGCGTGGGGAGTGATGGAGCCGTAGCGGAGGTGGGCGTCATGGTGTGTGTGGGAGCCAGGGGTCCTTGTGCTGGACGCGGTCCAGGCGCGGACGGGTGCAGACAGGCTTGCCTTAGGTACGCCAGCGGCGCGCCCACTGCGTGCGGCCGCTGTGCGGCCGCTGCGTGGCCTCCATATGAGGGGCTGTGGGATGGAGGAGCAGCTTGGAGTTGGGAGCGGGGTGGTGAATCGGTTTGGAGGGGGTCGGGGCTGCAGTGGCGGGAAACTTGAGGGGGGGAGTGGGTGGGGTCACAGAAGGCAAAAGGGACAACAAGAGAAGGGGGCACAAGGGAGAAAACGGACGCAAACAACCAACAGTGGGGGCAGAGAGATATAGGCAGAAGCAATACGAGGCAGGCAGTACAGAGGCAAAACGAAGTAAAAGCAAAGAGCAGGCGGGATACCGGTCAACGGGTGGCAGCAGCAGCGGTGCTCAAGTCACACAGGGGGTTGCGTGGCGGTGAGGGGAGCGACCTGCCTGGTGACAGGTTCAAGGGTCGCACTCTCTACCGCTGCACGGCCTCCATATGAGGGGCTGTGGGAGGGAGGAGCAGCTGGGAGGCGGGAGCGGGCTGGCGAATGGGTTTGGAGGGGGGCGGGGCCACAGGGGACGCACCGGTGGGAAACTTTAGGGGGGAGCGGGTGGGGGTCACAGAAGGCAAAGGGGACAACAAGAGAAGGGGGCACAAGGGAGAAAACGGACACAATAAAACCAACAGTGGGGGCACAGAGATATAGGCAGAAGCAATACGAGACAGGCAGTACAGAGGCAAAACGAAGTAAAAGCAAAGAGAAGGCAGGATACACACACATGCTCAAGTCACACAGGGGGCTGCGTGGAGGTGAGGGGAGTGACCAGCCTGGTGACAGGGTCAATGGTTGCTCTCTCTACTGCTGCACGGCCTCCATATGAGGGGCTGTGGGAGGGAGGAGCAGCTGGGAGGCGGGAGCGGGCTGGCGAATGGGTTTGGAGGGGGGCGGGGCCACAGGGGACGCACCGGTGGGAAACTTTAGGGGGGAGCGGGTGGGGGTCACAGAAGGCAAAGGGGACAACAAGAGAAGGGGGCACAAGGGAGAAAACGGACACAATAAAACCAACAGTGGGGGCACAGAGATATAGGCAGAAGCAATACGAGACAGGCAGTACAGAGGCAAAACGAAGTAAAAGCAAAGAGAAGGCAGGATACACACACATGCTCAAGTCACACAGGGGGCTGCGTGGAGGTGAGGGGAGTGACCAGCCTGGTGACAGGGTCAATGGTTGCTCTCTCTACTGCTGCACGGCCTCCATATGAGGGGCTGTGGGAGGGAGGAGCAGCTGGGAGGTGGGAGCGGGGTGGCGAATGGGTTTGGAGGGGGGCCGGGCTGCAGGGGACGCAGCAGTGGGAAACTTGAGGGGGGGAGCGGGTGGGGGTCACAGAAGGCAAAGGGGACAACAAGAGAAGGGGGCACAAGGGAGAAAATGGACACAAAAAACCAACAGTGGGGGCACAGAGATATAGGTAGAAGCAATACGAGGCAGGCAGTGTAGAGGCGAAAACGAAGTAAAAGCAAAGAGCAGGCAGGATACCGGTCAACCGGCAACAGCAGCAGTGGTGCTCAAGTCACACAGGGGGTTGTGGGGCAGTGAGGGGAGCGACCTGTCTGGTGATAAGTATCATAAGTATGAAACAGAGTGGTATTAAAATCATTAGGTGATTATAATAAAGTGTTTATAGTACCTTTCTGTCAAGTATACAACATCACATCAAATAGAGCTCAATGATGTAGGCCCTTTAAAGCTTGCTAGGGGTAAATTAATATTAAGGACATCATTACGAGTTAGGTGCTCCTTTGGACCACCGTTTCGGCGGTCTGAGCGCAGTGAGCTTGGCAATTTGACTGCCGTATTACAAGTTGGACAGATTGACTTTCCGTAGACCGCTGCTGAATAGCTGACACCAATAGCCAACTCCGAATGTGGCCACCGTGGAGCGGGACTATGAGGCTGTGGGAGACCTGAACCGCCAGTGAAAACACCCCCCTAATTGCGACCTACTTTGCTGCCAGAGTAACCATAGTAGTCGAATCACCACATCTGAGACGGCAGAAAGGGATGGATCTATGGCCAAAACACACCTCTACTCACCCCTACTCAGCCATCATGGATCCCATCATGCATGTCCTGCTGTTGGTTTACCACCTTGAACAACTTCAAAACCCAGTCCGTTGCGGAAAAAATTTGAGGGAAGTCATATAACTACCTGTTACCATAGAATCCTCAGCAAAACGATGCACAACCAGGGACCAGGCAAGAATACATCTCTGTACTACGCATGCGAAGGATCGCATGCCATGACAACATGGTCGTTACAACGACCGCGTGTTACATCATAAACCATTACATCGCAAGTCGTTACAACGACTTGCTGTAGGGGGCGCGCGGGACTAAGGAATAGTATAATTTACTATTCCTACTCCAGTTTGTGCAACAGCATGGAAGGTGTTGGATTCTAAATCCAACACCTTCTGCCCCCTACAGCAAGTCGTTGTAACTACTTGCGATGTAATGGTTCGCAATGTAACGATGCGATTGTTGTAACAACCGCGTTGTAATGGCATGCAAAGTTTTGCATGCAATCTAAATGCTGTTTCCCCCAGGCAAGGGAGGAGTGGTCCCTAGGTAATTTACAGATATGCAGGGACCTCTCTGGGATTGTTTCTTATCAATCATCTCAAAGACATCTGTAGGAGGCCCTTCTAGGCAAAAACTATGGTACCACACAGGCACACTGTACACACATGGATATGTGTTTGCAAATGATATACTGTGATAGTGATGTGTGCAATATTTAATGTTCCACAGCACCACCTCCTCAGCAATATCACACCTATTAATCTCTGTCACACTTAACATTTGCTCTTTATCACTTGCCTGCCATGTTTCTACTGATCTTTACTAGTCATACAGCTTACTATTTCTGAAGTGTTGCTAAAGTGACATTGAACTGAATACAACTAACATGTAGCCTTGTGATAGGAATACTGACCAAGATGGTACAGTGAATGCGACACACTCATATTGCACACATCTCAGGTCCTGTTGTGAGGTCAAAGAACCATCAGTATGGATGTGTCATTAAAGTGAAACACACCTTCTCTGCTACAACTCTGTAGTGGACTCTCACATATCATCCACATGAATAGGCACTGTTGATCAATGGGATTACATAGAATCAGTGTGAGAAACATTATAAGGACACAATGGAAACACTCTCTGCAGTATAGCTAAGACTCTGTCAGGGGAACACTGGAAGGCTGGGGCCCAGGGGCACAGTACATTTTGCACATGTCTGACAAACGCCATGTGCACTGGAACTGGTAACTGAAGTATATCACTGACAACCAATAAAATAACCAAGTGCGGGGCTTGAGTAAGCAATCGGTAAGTGCAACTTATGAAAGCAAACTCAGAATGTGAAACACATCTAGATGAAGTAGCTGTATGGTACACATTGGAAAATGGACACATGTCCGTGCAGAACTACACAAAGGTATGACAAGTTGACACCCTCCATGTGTGGATACACAAATATCTAACTTAAACACACCTAACACATACACAACCTACATCATAGGAAGAAGGGCAAGTCAAATGACGTTGACAGTGGCCAGGCCAATGTGAACTATTTACCACATAACATGTTATCCATTGCAATGTCTGCCCAATCTGAATGTCAACCCACATAGACATCCATCCAACATTTACCCTTCTCCTGTGTAACTCAATCACTGACTCCAAGTGAAGAACCAGAACCTTTTGTGCCTGGCGGCGCAGGGTACGCCCAAAGTCTCCGGAGTTCACCTGCTTCGCTACACAGAGACACGGGACACTCTGTCGGCGATAGAAGATCAGATTTATTTAGCTGCAGCTAGTACAGTTATCCTAGAAGTACACAGAGTAGGTGCTCAGGAGACTGCCACTTCACTCTGTGGCGCACAGCGTTAAATACTATACAAGGTTCGGACATTTTGATCCAAAGCCCTCCCAGAACATACAAGAAAGAGCCAATAAGGAAAGTTAGAAAACAGCATGGAACCAATGGGAAAAGTTGGGAAACAAAAGTGTCAGATGACTAGTTCTAACACCAGCTTTGCAAATAGAGGCCGAAGGCGTATTTCGACACCAGGCTACAGAAAAAGCAGAATAGACTTTGTTCGCTGTGCTGCCTGAGTGATGGCAACACAAAATGGCGGCGGGCCACAAAATGGCGGGTCGCTTCGATCGTGATCGAAAATCGAAGCTCCTCAGACCCTCCTTTTGCCAGAACTCAGGCAAGATAGACTCATGTTAATCTGAGTCAATGTCGATAGCCATGAGGTCATCGAGTTGTTGCTGTAACATCATTCTTATGTTTTCTGTTACTTGCGGTTTGGGTTTTGGGATGCACATAGTAGCACAAAGATCACAGATAGCGGGACCACAGTGCATACAAAGGCAACAGGAGAAAATAATGGTCAAGATTATACCAAGAAACGTCAATGCTTTCCAACCCCATTTAGACAGTAGTCCCCAAAACCATTCCGTTAAAGACCAATCTCCTTCGTCCTGATGAATAGACTCAGAGATTATGTGCAACTTGGAGATAGCTTGGTATACTGTCGGAGCGTCATTAGGTATGAAAATAAAGCAACTTGACCCGATCAATTTGCATACTCCACCACGATCGGCAAGAACAAAGTCTAAGGCAACTCGATTTTGTAATGTCATAAGACGATCCGCCTGTAGTTCTGCCGTGATGTTACTTAAGGCTCCTACAGTGATGTCTATTGTAGTTTCTACGACACGGACCAATTGCCTTATATTTCTGCTGTTAGCCATTGGACCCCAGAAGGGAAGAAATCCCTTAAGGAAATCTCCTCCCTCTTGTCCTGCTGTGTCCTTTGAATCAATAATCCCTCTGCCGTATCGGGTTCGGTGATGATTTGCGGAAGCGGTGTAAGTAGGGGGAAGAAGAAAGGCTATATAACAAGTACCAGAGAAACCCATTGGTAACCAAGTATAAGCTCTATTATAGCAGATGAAATAGGTGCCTTGAGACGGCACTAGAGGAGGCGAGTTCTGAGAGGAATAAACGTACGTGTAGGAGCAGTTATTCCTTCGTGTAGTGTCAGAAGAGTGAATATTTATCTGCAAGCAGAAGTTGCCCTGATGTGGTATAGTCCAAATTGGCGAGGACTTTCCTTTTCCAATTTTATTACTAAGACTAGACATATATTGGGTGACGTTCCAATTAGTGTACGCTTTTCTTTCGTCAATGGAGATTTTACTGTTTTCCATGATTTTAGCCATAGCTACCATACCCTTAATCAAAGAACTATGACTAAAATCCGGATAATTAATATGTGAACTAACAGATCGTCTGAATTTGCTTTGATAAGCATTGGAGAAGATGACGAAGTAAGCCCAAGCAGAACCCTCATAAGAAAAAGGGAGAACTAGATATGGCATTCCTTTCTCTGTGGTATGTGGCATAAGACCACACACCCAACAATCAGTTGTATTAACCACTAATTGGTGCTGATGTAATAGCTGGATAAAGGAATTGTTATAATATTCGGTTCTTCTGACAAGTTCATGTGGTGGAAGAGTATGAAAGAGGTGTGGAGAGACAGTAGAAGAAGGCAAAGAGGAAGAAGGGGAGGCATCTTTTGGCTGCAAAGCATAAATTATCCAACTAATAAACGCCAAAACAATACACAATGATATAATAACACATAAAGTTATGCTGCAACGACTGTACATTATTTTACAGGATGCTTTCTTCATTTCATCTTTTCTTTCTTTATTACCTAGTGTAGTTTCCATCTTTCTAATGGATGCTCATGCAATCTTCCTCAATCGCTAAGTCACGATGTTCCACCGTCCTATGACACTGAAGATCCTGCAGGCCTATTGCCACTACTCAGGTCGTGACTTAGACTCCTACCGTGACCCTGCAACCGGGACAGAATACTACACAAGGGAGAAGAGTCTTAAATGTTCTTTGGTCTGGGTCTTAAATTATATCGTTCCTTCCCCGGAACATTCTGGTCTTGGAACAATGTTCGTGGTTTAGTCGTATCCAAGCGACGATGTGATGGAATTGCTTCCTGTAAAATGTCGTCGTCCTCTTTCTCAGACAGTGTCCCACTCAGGTGTGCATCGCTGAAGGGTACGAATCGTGGAACTCTTTCACTTTCACAGTCACCAACACCTCTGCGTACCCATTGATCGTATGGCATAGGCAAAGGCACTTTCTTACAATGCACACCGTGAATCCAATTTTTCTTTCTTTCGACTTTAACTGCTGTCCTTGTGGTGAGGAGGACCATTCGAGGCTCCCGCCATCTGGGTTCTAAATTGCTGGACCTCTGAAAATTCTTTACACATACCCAGTCACCTGGTCGGATGGAGTGACCTGGGTCTGTGGAAGCCTCCGGCACAGCACTCTGAACCTGTTGATGAAGAACACGCAATTTAGTCGTAAGGTCATGTAGATAGTCAATCAACATTGGATATGGCAAGTCTGAGTATTTCTTAGGGCGAGGGATTCCCCATACGTTAGCCGGATGGCCAAACACCACTTCGTATGGGCTAAGTCCCAAACGAGAGTGTACTGCAGTTCTGGTAAATAGCAGAGCTAACGGCAAAGCATTGGGCCAATTGAGTCCTGTACTTGCTTGAACCTTTGCTAACTTTAACTTCAAGGTTCCGTTGTAACATTCTACTAAACCCGCTGACTGTGGGTGATTTGCCGCGTGGAACTTTTGCTTGATACCAAGACCTGCACAAACTTTCTGCATGACTTGGCCAACAAATTCGCTCCCATTGTCACTCCAGACAATGCGCGGCAAACCAAACCTGGGGAAGAATTCTTTTTGAAGGAATTTAGCTGTGGATAGGGCTGTGTTATCCTTTAGAGGATATGCTTCTATCCATCTCGAAAAGGTGCATACTACCACCAGAACATATTTGAGGTTGTTGCATCGCTCCATATGAATCTAATCGATTTGCAACACCTCAAATGGATATGTCGGAGGAGCAAAGTGACCCGCTGGAGTTGGTGTTCCCTTTCCCAGGTTGAACATTAAACAAACAATACAGTGCTTCACTACATTGTCTGCACATTTTGGGATACTTTCATTCTGCCACACTGGAGCCAGAAGTTTACAAATGCCTTTTGCACTTAAGTGGGCTGGACCATGCGCCATAGTAACCACTGGGAGAACATAGGCATCTGGTAACAGCCAACGTTGATGTTCAGATAATTCCACCCAACAACCCATCTCATCTAACATTCCCGTACTTTCTTTCCACTTGCTTATCTCCTTCTCTGAAGCTTCTTTCTGAATCTCTTTTATACTTTCCACTGTATTCTCATACATTCCTCTCTCTCTGACCCAATTCGCAGGACCTGCCACATACATTTGACTTGTTGAATCTCTCGCTGTCTTCTTTGCTATTTCGTCTGCAAACGCATTTCCTCGACCAACATCATCCGTAATCTTTTTGTGTGCACTACACTTTACTATCGCTATTTGGGTGGGTAAGGCAAGTGATTCGAGGAGATCAGTCACCAACTGACCATGTTGTATTTTGGTGCCATGTGAAGTGAGAAAACCCCTTTCCTTCCAGAGGCGCCCGAAGTTGAACGCTACACCAAAAGCGTATTGGCTGTCAGTGTATACGTTCACTCTTTTCCCTTTCGATAATACACAAGCTCTTGTTAATGCTATCAATTCTGCTGCTTGCGCTGAATTATGTCTAATGCGTGCAGTTTCCACAATCGTATATAAAGTAGTTACAGCATAGGCTGAAACTGTATCTCCATTAGGCATTTTAAAACAGGAACCGTCTACCCATAGAGTTCCATCTGGATTCTCTAGCGGTGTGTCTCTCAGGTCAATTCTTCCTTTTGTCTCTTCCTCAGTACGGAAGAAACAATCATGTTGAGCCTCAACACATTCCAAAAGCGCTTTTTCACCTTCAGCAGAAATTCTATATTGTGGGATGCGCGGTAATTCAACATTGGGCTTAAGATGGAATCTCAAGACAACCAACATCGTTCGGACCCGTGGCCCAAAGTGCTGTTGGAAGAGAAAGTAATTCAGGTGGAAACTGATCTTTGGACAAATACATTGGGGAGACCAATTTCTGTCCTAAAGTAAGATGTACGCCAGAAGGAGAACAATATATTGTAGCATGCATTCTTTTCAATAGGTCTAGACACAACAGATTCTCACCGCAACCATTTGTTAACAGAAGTGGAGCTTCCAAATCATAAGAACCAACTGAAATGGGCATAGGGCAAGAAACTGGATTGCGAACAGGGGCGCCAGAAAATCCTACGGAAACATTCGTTAAGCCAGACAAAGGTGCCCCAGGGAGTTTAGAATGAATGATAGAACTTCTCATTGCTCCAGTATCCAGAAGAAATGGCTCTGAAACACCCATTGTAGTGACGTTAATATAAGGTCCATTTTGATCTACTGGGATTGGCACAACTCCCTTACTTTGTCCATGGCTGTCCTAGTTAGCATGAAGACTTTCATTCTCGCCTTCAACATAATGGTCTTCATTGTAATATTGTGCAGACCTCACATTTTGCTGATCAAAGTAGTTCATGGAATTGGGAGAAGGAAGGGCACGCTGTTCTTGAGTCAACACACCCCGACCTCTACCTCTGTTTGCTGACTGGAGGCCAGCACGACCTCGTGGAGCAGGTAACGCTCCATTGCGCTGCAATAAAACCGGACAACTATTCTTAAAATGACCTTCCTCTCTACAATAGGCACATTGATTAGGACCTAACAAAGGTCGCGGATTGTATGGCTCAGGTTTTTTATACAACCTCTGAAACTGCGGGGGGTGCTGAATTTGAGGCTGAGCATAACGTGGCAGATAGGCTTGTTGCAAGAGAACCTTCGTTTTTAATTCTTTCGTCTTTTTCTCTTGCTTTTCTTTTTCTTCCTTATCTCTATTCTCATAATATTGCGCAGTAGCCAATATCTGGGCAGAAGAAGAAACAGCCCATGAACTTTCTGAATCTTTTAATTTGTGTGACAGCTCGGGAAGCAAATTGAATACAAATTTGTCCACGAATAATCGCTGTCCACCCTCTGTAGCCATGTCTTGACCACTGTGGTCGATAAATGTCTCCTCTAAACGAGTAAAGAAGTCAGAGACACTTTCATCTTTCTTTTGTTTCCATGCTGCTAGTTTATCCCAGTTAACTCTCAATGCAGGCATCATAGTTTTCATTAACGTAATGATTCTACCAGGGAGTTCCGAGATCAGAGTGTCAGGCTTTGCGCCACCCACTTGGTCTCTATCTGTATTAGTTATAACATCCCAAGTAGCACCTAGTTCCTGCGCGTGATCCTCTCTACGAATTTTAGCCCATATTGTCTGTGGGACTACATTTCCCATTAGCATGTCAATATCTGCTAGGTTCATAATGCAGGCGTCAACTGTCTGCGATAATTCTTTATAATAACCTGCAGGGTTTTTACGAGGATCTGGTAAAGTCTGCTTAAGGGCCAAAACTTCAGATCTCTTCCAAGGGACATGTACCCATATACGTTGGAAATGAGCAGGAATAGCTGCATTAGCACCTACTGCCGCAACCTCTTCCTTCCATACTGGAGGAAACTCTCTCATAGGATAATTTTTCGACGTCAGTCTAACCGACCGATCGGAATCAAGGAAAATCTGAGAAAACAATAAGGATCTATAAGAGATAAGCGTTCTTACAGCTTCCTCAACCTTAGAACCCACAATAAGACCTTTTTCAAAATCAGTCTGAACATTTAACAGATCTTGTGGGATCGGACTCGAACTCACATCTTCCCATTCTTTAATGAGAGTGTCGCACATTACATTGAAAACGTATCTTTGCGTAGGCGCATTCCATTGCAAAAAGGTAGGCATAATATCTAGCACACTGTATTGTGGACCCTTATTGATCCATTTTCGTGCAAGAGAGTCTAACTTCTCTCGTTCCTCAAAATCTGAGAACTGACTACGAGATTGTCTTCGAACAAAAGCCGGAGACACATTTAAAGCTTCAAAGAAAGGAGATAGAATACTAGTGACAGAGTCTGTGAGACGCTTCCGCACATACGGACAATTAGACATAAGAATTGGAGACAGAGTATTAGGGGAACCGACAGGAGAAGAATGGATAACTGCAGGAGGAGCAGAAGGCAAAGGAGTTCTAAGATCAGGAGATGAGGGCAAAGAAGTTGAGACTAACGGTAGAACCGGCAAGGGCGGTAATACTGGAGGAGGCAAATGCAGAAGAGCCGGAACAGGCGGAAGTACCACTGGCGGCTGAACAGGCTGTAACGGCTGAGGTACATTGGCACTTTGCGCATAGGGCAGAGGCAACCTTAATAAATGGGACATTAGGGGATCTTCTTCTATATCTTTCTTATTATCAGAAGGAGAAACAGGCAACACCGGATAGCATTTATCTATTGCCATATGATGTTGTCTTTCTGAAATTTCAGTCGCATTATCAATTTCATCGTCTTTGAACTGTTGGGCAGCCTGTATAATTGTCATACCCTGTGCTTTCCTATATCGTTTTGCTTGTTTAATTTCTTTCTGTTTGGCTTCCTTACGCCAAAGGCAGAAAGAGTAAAACATTGCCGGCCGGGCTTTTCTTTTGAACAAAACTGCTTCCAAATTATCTAACACATCAGGATCAAAACTACAATTTTCTGGCCATTTGAGAACACCATCTTTCTTCGTGTATCGGGTCCATGTCTCGTTAAAGGCAATGGGGCCGATACCATGTTTTGAATAGAGCTCATATGTGGGAGTTCCAACCGAAGGAATCGGACAAGAGTCCTCAAGTCGGGAATCCCTATTACAACCAAGACAACAAATTCTTCCAGACTTAGTCAGACCAGGCATCTCGAGATTTTTCCTGTCTGTTCACAAACTTCAAGGGAGTAAAACTCAGTTTACGCAGCACAAACGCACTTACCCTCGGCTTTATCTATTGCAAGAGATAAATCTAAGAACCCAAAGAAATCAATCAAAGAACCAAACTTGTGGGCGCGACCCACGAAAATACTTAACTAAGGATGTCTTCTTCCACCAACAGAGGCTCGTCTCGCCTTACCATACATCATCAAAGGAAGGGCCAAAGCAGGGCGGCAGTCAGGGCAGTGGTCGTCAGTAGCCGTCAGGAAGGAGTAACCGCGCTGCAAAAGACCTTTGGACCACTTTCGACATACAGGGGTCGCTTAGTGTGGCTCGCGAACCCTCCGGAATTTTCTTGAGGGGTTCCTCACGACCTTCGAGCAGAACCAGTACCACTGAAGCCGCCCCACATTGGGCGCCAGTTGAAGAACCAGAACCTTTTGGGCCTGGCGGCGCAGGGTACGCTTAAAGTCTCCGGAGTTCACCTGCTTCGCTACACAGAGACACGGGACTCTCTGTCGGCGTTAGAAGATCAGATTTATTTAGCTGCAGCTAGTACAGTTATCCTAGAAGTACACAGAGTAGGTTCTCAGGAGACTGCCACTTCACTCTGTGGCGCACAGCGTTAAATACTATACAAGGTTCGGACATTTTGATCCAAAGCCCTCCAAGAACATACAAGAAAGAGCCAATAAGGAAAGTTAGAAAACAGGATGGAACCAATGGGAAAAGTTGGAAAACAAAAGTGTCAGATGACTCGAAGAGACCTCTCCTCCAACTATGTTTGTCACCCCTCCCTCAAGCTAATTCATTAGCAGATTCATAACTAACTTGCAGGTGGCGAGATACGTTTGTGTGTGTTGGAGGACAGTCGTGAAACGAGAGAATGCTAGCAGAAGACAGTGAAGGCCAGTCGATAATATAAGGTCGGAAAGAATAGTGTGAGCCAACAGATAGTTGAGACGTGTGAAGTAATCTAATAGTAATCCCAAGGGCCACACTTACCAGTGGTTTGCAATATCAAGTCAATAATAAGCAGTTGGCAACGTAGAAGGTTAAAGCGTTTATTGGCCACAACAGAACTCTACATAGAGGAGCCTCATCGATCTTCACCCATCAGGTGCGCCTAGGAAGACTGTTGGCCCCTTGACAGAATCACACTTATATACATAACAGACTCAGCATAAAAAGCATTGTAAGTGGAAAAACACCAGTTAGCCCTAGAGCTCCTAAATGAGCTCATACCATCTGCACACATAAGGTTACTATCTTCTACAGAGAAGGTCGGCAGGGTGACTCCCTTTCGTCTCGGGCACGGAGGAATTTCGCTTAATACTCCCTACTGCAGATGTGACCTTGGGCCTCAGCCGTAAATACAATTCGTCCTGTCTCTAGGCTGGTACGAGCTAAATCATACAGACGGTGTTCAAAGAGAACCACGTGATCTGAGACTCGACTGGTCATGATCCAAGATGGCCGCAGTATGGCTTTTCGGCCCTTTCTATCATACAAGACACGGAGAACAAATGGGCCATCTTATAAAGCAGTTCTCGATGCATATAGAGTACAGATACAGCCCAAGATACGTTATGCTAACTTCACATACTGACTTGAATCCC
This sequence comes from Triturus cristatus, assembly GCF_964204655.1. Lineage (NCBI taxonomy): Eukaryota > Metazoa > Chordata > Amphibia > Caudata > Salamandridae > Triturus > Triturus cristatus. The sequence goes on from NC_140588.1 coordinate 521,242,742, forward strand.
ACAGAACGGCCCTTTTTAGCATAATGTAGCTATTCATCAAACTACTCTTCGAAAATACCCTCGTCTATCTGCATTATGTCATGTATCTCTTTCTGGACTAGTTGGGCACTCACCCTGACAGAGTTTGCTTCAGGTTTAGGTAAAGCAAGACGAACTTGGGCGGCACAGTAGGAGCAACAGGCGGGCCCACATTGGATACAGATACAACAAGTAAAAAGGAAACCCCCTATTCCTAGGAGGACCATAAATATTTTCCAACCCCAGGTGGTAAGGAGACCCCAGAACCACCCCGAAATGGACCAGGTACCAGTCTCCGTATGTATTTCAGATGCTAATTGATGCAACTTCTGAATGGCCAGATGAACCGAAGGGGCGGAGTAGGTATATATACGCAGCAGGAGCTGCCGATCACTCTACATGCTCCCCCGCGATCAGCGAGGATAACATCTAAAACAAGGCGGTTTTGGAGGGTCACAAGTCTGGTCGCTTGAAGCTCAATGGTTATGTTAGTCAATATCCCCGCCGTGGTATTTACTACTCCCTCTACTACTCTGGACAATCTTCTAACCTCCTTACTGGTTATAATGGGACCCCATATTGGCAGGACTCCTTTTATAACATCGACAAAATGCTGGGCAGGAGTATCAGTCTGGTCTGTGGCATCCCTATCAGCATCTCCTGATTCTAAACTCCGTCGGTTCAGTGAGTGGGATCTATGATAGTCAGAAGGGGCTATATAGACAGGAGGCTATAGGAAGGATAAGTAACATTTACTTGACCACCCTCTGGGGAGCCAGGTGTAAGCGTTTTCTCCGCACACAAAGTATACATTTGGAGGAGTGAGTATAGGCGGGCTGCTAAAGGTTTTTAATCTATAGGTATAGTTACATTTACTAAATCCAACAGGTAGGTGGCCAGTACCATGTATGCAAAAGGAGGACGAGGTGTTCAACACAGGGACCGGAATAATCCTATCATTTGATACATTTCGTTCCTGGAAATATCTGAAATACTCGGTAAAATTGAAGGACACAAAATCTAACACTTCGTCTCTCAACCAGGTGTCATTCTCATGTTCCGTACACACATTCATGCAGGCGGTAGGATCCAGAGTACTATCCGTGCCTTCAGCATTTGGGGTGAATCCCTGGTGCCTTTCTATATAGGCCAGAATCAGTTCATAATCTTTCTCTGAAAATCGGTGCTCATCAACAGTATAATGTTCATACATCATTGACAACAATTTGAACCAAGCTTCACAACTGCCTAAATATGACAAAGGCATCGAAATGAATAGATCATGCTTGTGCATTACAGAAGGAAGAAGGCCACATACCCAGCAATTTGTGACATTCGTCGAACTATGGGTCTGATGTAACATTTCAATAAAAGCATTATTCACATAGGTCTGACGATGCCTCTCTTTATGTGAGGCAAAAGTCTGAAAACGGTGCTCCTCGGGAGCGGGAGTGGTAGCTATCAGGGTGTGCACAGGATGGCGAAATTCTAAATAGATGAACATTCCCAAACATAACATTAATGAAATGATTATTATGACAATAAAAACAATCTTGGCACGCAAACTCCAAGCAGAAAACATTGGCAAATGTGAATACAAAGGGCGGTGTACTATGGGACGCTCCTCTTCAGGGACAAACGGAGCAAAAGGGTACATTCTCACTAAAAGTCCAGGCATAATCTCGGGAAAATGGAATCTACAAGCAGTCCAATCTGCCGGAGGGTGCTTCTTTCCTGTGTCCGTATTAGAGCCTCACAGGCAGACTCCTATTGTTCCATGTAACACAAAAAGAAAAAGGCACAAAAACTTCTCGCGTCGGAGTTGCACTTGACACAACTCTTGCTGAAAGGAAACTCTACCTGGGCCCCCCACCAACTGATCAATGTCTCTATCTTCTTTCTGAACAGAGCGTTATCAACAAGTTCCAAGCTCTCAACGAGTTCAGTCCAGTGTTTTTACATTTCCCAGGGTTTTGCTCAGACCTTCACTCTCATTCTCTAGGCTGAACCTTGGATCTCTGCTTTCTGTCGGGGGCGCAGGTTGTAGCGAACATGACCCGGTATTTTGGGATTAATGAAAAGAACAGGCACAGTGGGGTCAGGTAAAGGACTGGGTGTGTGACTTTCCTTGTCACGTATTGCATCCCCAGGTGTCAGATTACCTGTTGCAGAGGTCGCCGAACTCACGACACCCTCCACTCGCCTATCCGTTTCTCCTTGGGCTTCTGGGGAAGGTGACTTTTCGATATGTTTATCACTTTTGTACCTTCGCTCTGATCCTGTTGATCATCCGGCAAGGGAAGTGGAACCCTCTTCAGATGCGAAACGTGGATCCAATGCCGCTTCCCTTCAACTTTCACAGCCGTCCTCGTAACCAAGAGTACTTGAAAGGGCTTGGTCCAGCGTGGGTCTAGACTCGATTTCCGTTGATAGTTCCGAACCAGGACCCACTGTCCAGGCTCCAGGCTGTGTCCAGGACCCTCCGGCAGAGGCTGCAGTACTGCTGATATATGTTGGTGAATACAACGAAGATCTTTAGTCAGCGCATAAAGGTAGTCTGCCAACATAGGGTACTCAATGTCTCTAAGGGATTTTGGTCGTGGCAAACCCTATACATTAGAGGGCCTGCCAAATATCACCTCATACGGCGATATCCCACTGCGGGAGTGGGGAGTGGTTCTTACAGACAGTAAGGCCAGGGGTAAGAGATCAGGCCATTTCAGTCCTGTGGTAGCCTGTAACTTTGCTAATTTCAATTTTAAGATCCCATTATATTTTTCCACCAGCCCTGCTGATTGGGGGTGAAGGGCAGCATGGAACTTCTGCTGTATTGACAGGCCCTTGCAAACATGTCCAACAAGGTCACCATTGAAATGTTTCCCATTATCACTCCAGATCACCCGAGGTAACCCATAGCGGGGAAAGAACTCCTTTACTAGGGCCTTCGCGGTGGCTAGGGCAGTATTCTCCTTGGTAGGGTACGCCCCCACCCACTTGCTGAACGTACAAACCCCCACCAAGACATATTTGAGATTGTTAACCCGCTCAAGCTGAATGAAATCCATTTGTAATACCTCAAAAGGTAGGGTGGGGGGCGCGAAGCTACCGGTCAGAACGGGGATGCTACCTCCCGGATTATGCTGTAGACAAATCATGCAATTCTGGACCAGTTGCTTTGCAGTCCTATGGATGTTGGTATTATACCATACGGGATCTAGTATTGCGCAAATACCTTGAACCCCCACATGTGCGGGACCGTGTGCCATGGATACTACCGCATTCACAAATGCATTCAGCAGAAGCCATCTACATCTTTCCGATAGATCAATCCAACATCCATTGTCATCCAGCTTCCCTATCTGTTCTTGCCAGTACTTTAGTTCTTCAGGGGTTACTTCCGACTGCAATTCTTTCACACTGTCTATAGTATTATTGAATGTCTCTGTTTCTACCATCCCTTTATGCAGACTCGCTACAAACATGGAGGTGGTGTTGGATTGGGCAGTTTCTTTAGCGATTCTGTCCGCAAAGGAATTTCCCTTACCTACATCATCAACTACTGCTTTATGAGCACTACATTTTACAACAGCTATGGCTTGGGGCAAGGTCAGGGCGGCCAATAATCTCAAAACCAACTGACCATTCTTTATTTTCTGACCATGGGATGTGAGGAAACCTCTCTCTGACCGCAACCTCCCAAAGCTATGTGCTACGCCAAAAGCATACTGGCTATCGGTGTAGACATTTATCCTTAACCCTTCACCTAATTCACAAGCCCTTAGTAGTGCGACTAACTCGGCAGCCTGGGCCGATCGATAAGGTACCTTGGCCGTCTCAACTACTGTTTGCAATGTGGTGATCGCATAAGCAGCGGTCGTAGTGCCGTTAGGTAACTTAAAACATGAGCCATCGACATACAATTCCCCTTGCGGGTCAGATAAAGGAATGTCTGTCAAATCTATCCGCCCTTTTGTTTCTTCTTCTGTCCGAAATATGCAATCATGTATGTCTTGACTATGATCTTCCAGAGGGAGAGGTAGTAACGTAGCAGGGTTCAAGGTGACACATCGTTTGATGGTGATGTGTGGTGCAAACAGGGTCAATTCGTACCCCGTAAGACACGCACTAGTTAAGTGCTGGGTCTGCGTCCTGTTAAACAATACGTCCACAGCGTGAGGCACCATCACTGTCAGGTCCGTATTCAGGACGAGCCCTTCCGATTGTCGGATCGCCACTGCAACCGCAGCCGTGGCTCTCAGACAACTGGGAAGTGCCCTGGCGACATTGTCCAATACCGCCGAGAAGTACGCACAAGGTCTTTGCTTACCCTCAAATCCTTGTGTTAACACTGAAAGCGAGCAACCGTCCACCTCATGCACGTAGAGTACAAAAGGCTTCCGGTAATCAGGGGTGCCAAGCACGGGAGCAGAGCAAAGAGCAGATTTCAAAGAAACAAAAGCATTCTGACATTCAGCTGTCCAAGGTAAAGGCTCATGCACATCTTTAGTCGTTAGGTACAAGAAAGGTTTAGTCAGTAGGGAATAGTTAGGGATCCACTGGCGACAGTAAGAAGTTATGCCAAGCAAAGCGCGAACATCACGTTGCGTGCGAGGAACAGGCATGTTAGATATAGTTATGATGCGATCAGGAGTCAGTCGTCTTCCCTCCTTCGACAGGAGATGACCTAGATAGGTCACCTCCGGTCGACAATATTGAAATTTAGACAACGAGACTTTATTACCATGGTCTGCCAAATGCTGTAATAATGCAGTCGTCGCCGCTCGGCAACCGTGCTCGGTATCCGAGGCCACAAGGAGATCATCTACATACTGCACCAGAACGTTACCGGGTGGCAAAGTCAGTGTATCCAATAACGTTTTAAGCGCTTGACTGTAAATACTCGGACTTTCTGTATAGCCCTGTGGGGCGCGACAAAATCTCAAGCTGCGGCCTCCCAATGAGAAGCCGAAAAGATAACGGCTATCTTGATGTATGGGAATACTAAAGAAAGCATTTTTCAAATCAATGACAGAGAAAAACCTAACAGTCGGGGGAATCATCGTCAAAATAGTAGTGATGTCAGGTACCACGGGATATTGGGGCACTACAATCTTGTTTATTTCGCGCAGGTCAATCACAAAACGATATGTGTCAGCATAATCAGGGCTTTGATCTATCGGGGCTCGTTTAAGAATAGGAAGAATAGGGCTGTTGCACGTATTGGAAACTGTCTCCTCCACTACACCGGTGCCGATCAAATCATGCACGATGGACTATAATGCCCGCTCACCCGCGGGAGCAATCTTATACTGCGGGACTCTAGGTAACCGGGCATTTTGTTTCAGGGTGATCGAAATGGGTGGAATGTGCAACAAACCCACATCAGTATCTCCGGTAGCCCAAAGACTCTGGGGAATCTTTGCAAGTTCAGGGGGCAGGGTGTCTGTTTTGGAAAAACATTGCGCTGAAGGAGGAAAGGGTTTCTTAATAGTCAAATAAATACCATCTGGGGTGCAATAGATGCGGGCATATAGCCTCTTCAGTATATCCATCCCCAAGAGATTCTCACCACACTGTGAAGTTAGAAGGAAGGGAGAATCAATTGAGATCGGTCCCAAAGTAAGAGAAAGAGGTTGGGAGATGGGGCTTACCACCGGAGTTCCAGAGAATCCTACAGACACATTATTCTGGCCAGACAGAGCAGCCCCAGGGACAAGGGCATGTGAAACAGAACTATTCATAGCCCGTGTCAACTAAAAACTTACCTGGTGTATCCATTAAACGGGCACGCACATAAGGTCCGTTTTGATCTACTGGAATTGACACACGTCCCCCACTCTGTCCTCGGCTCTCCTATGCCTCAGAATAGCCTGCCGAGTCCACCACACATCCTTCATTGTAATACTGTTTTCCCTGACCATGGTCGAAATAATTCTGACTATTCTCACCTTGCCCGACACCTTCCTGTCTCGAATGCCCACCTCGATGACCACCAGCACGACCTCTCCCTTGGCCCCTCGGAACGCCGTTTTGCGCCTGTAACAACGGACACGGAGCTCGCCAATGCCCCTCCTGCTTACAGAATGCACACTGATTTATTCCCAAATCTGTTCGTCCTCCACCCTGCCCGGAACCCACCCCTCGTGGGGCGAAGTTCTGTGTTCCCCGACCCCTCCCTCTGCCTCTTTCAACTTGCTGTAACAGGACCCTAGTCTTCAAATCCTTCGATCTCTTTTCTGTTTTCTCCTTACTTTCGTTTTCCCGATGCTCATAGTATTGAGCCATACTTAAGATAGTTGAAGGGGTAGATGTAGTCCAGGTACTCTCCGCAGCCTGAAGTCAGGCTAATATCTCGGGTAATAGGTTAGTTACAAACCTATTAACAAACAGACGTATGCCACCCTCCTTGGACAGATCTTGCCCACTAAAGTCAATGAAAACCCCTTCGAACCTCGTAAAGAAATCAGACACACTCTCATCCTTCTTTTGTTTACACGCGGTCAGCTTATCCCAATCTACTCTCCTGGGCGGGATTAGTGAATGCATGTAAGTTATGATTTTCTCCGGCAGAGTCAATATTTCAGTTCTAGGCTTATCCCCTGGCTTACGATCCCTATCCCAGTCCTTCAATTGCTCCCAGGTTCCCCCAAACTCTGTCACATGGTCCTGGTCATGCACCTGCTGCCATATGTCCACCGGCACCAATAGAGCAAAAAACAGCTCGATATCAGCCAGTGTCATTACCGCCGAGGAGGCGGCTTCCGTCAGTTCCTTATAGTATGCTGTAGGATTCTTTCTGGGGTTAGGCAACTGGGTTTTCAATGAAAGTACCTCACTGCGTTTCCACGGGGTGTATACCCATTGCTCTTGGAAACGGGCGTCCGCTCTTGGGCGGGTAACCGTCCCATGTGCGTCTACTAACTCGGCTACTTCTGGGTGATACATGTGGTGCACCTCACGCATTGGGAACTGCTGTTCCCCTGCGGGACTAGCTGCCTGTGGGCGTGTTCTGTAACCGACCAGAGTTTTCACATTCCCATATACCTTGTCTGGACTTAACTGAGACTCATGTGCCTGGGTATGAATGTCATATAGTATAGTCGGAGCTCTTTCCCTGTTATAAGCTTGCTCCCACAATGAGATGAGGCGTCCAGCCATGTGTGCTAACGCATGCTGCTGCATCACCGGTTCATAGTCTTTCATGGTGCTGCATATGTCAGACAGGGTGTAACTAGACTGCCACATCCATTGGGATGCCTGTACTGCAATGGTCTCCTTTTCCTCTGTTCCTAAAGCTGATCGAGTGAACAGCTTCTTGCCGTCTAATGAACCGGCCGGATGTACTGGAGTTGAAACAGCTGCAAAAGGAGTTGCACTCGCGGAAGAGGAGGTCAAGGCAGAGGGAGAATGTATGGCCCCCGGTGACAACTGGGGAGCTTCAGCTGCTGTGGCTGACAACAAATTGGGTAATAAAGCCATAACTTCCGAGACAGAGGAAGTCAGCCGAGAGAGATTAGTGACAGGCGTGAGGGAGGGAGGCTGAGGCGCCGCTGCAACCGGAGTTGCTGTGGAGGCAACTAAAGCCGGCGTAGGGGCGACTGTCCCTGCCCCCGCCGGTACACTAGCTGTGGATGCCTCTGGATATAATCGTTGCGGGACATAAGGGGGCAGTGGCCGCATGTCCAGCAGGTCTTCTATTTCATCCTCCGCATTAGGTCGAGCCACATAACTTTTATCGACCTTCAATCTAAACTCCCGATTCATACAATCGATTCCTTTCTCTACCCTAGCTCTGTCATAGGCTACAGCTTTCTGAGTTATGGTCTGCCCAGCCTTAGCTCTTGCTAGTTTCTCCCCCCTCATCCGTCTTTGCTTGGCTTCTTTCTGCCAGGCATTTAAGGCATCAAACAGATTGCCTACTGCGCCTAGAAAATAGTTGGTCCTGTAAAAAGGCAATTTTCTTTTCATCAAATGAACCAGTCTTTGGCCACTGTAACTCTTCATTACCTTTAGTATACTTATGCCACAAGGTGTTGAACAATATGGGGCAATTCCATGCTTCACATACATGAAATGGCTAGGGCTGCCCTCCGGTGGGGTAGGCTGACTCTCAGCCAAACGAGAGTCGCTGGTCCGACAACAACAACCAAAACATTCAATTTGCTGAAACACGACATATTGGTTAGTAGACAGACACAAATAACATATAACAGACTCTATACCACAGATAACATGTATGTCGACATTACTCTCTGCAGTTCAACCTATCCAAACTTGATGCATCCAAACAAACAAACCGAGCCCATCGACTCCCGTTCGTGGAGAATTATTCAAAAGGATCAACAGACTCACAACAAGCAGTCTCCCAACAGACTGGCAAGAGGCTGTCAGACAGGGGTAACCACGAACTGGACTACGGACCATTCCATGACCTCCCTGGTTCACCACTGAGACTGTTCTGATGTAGTCCAAGCCGTACTTCAGATATGTCTCATGGCTACCCAGTTACAGCCACAGGCTTTTCCGAGTGCAATCCGGCCGTGTATTACTAACGGGTACTAGGCATCTGATCAGTATCTCAAAATATCACAAAAGATCCGCGGAGTCTCTACAGTCAGTCCCTACCCGACCACCCTGCAAGACCTCGGTAATTCTCCTAGGGTACTCACGACCCCTCAAATCAAATACAGTTAACTGTTCCAAATGCACCGCTCAACAGCGCATGCTTCAAACAAATGCACCGCTCAACAGCGCATGCTTCAGACAAACAAATTACTCACCGGGTGCACCCAGGTACGAATGTCCGTTCTCCGCTGCCAACTTCTTACAATCAACACGGTCAGCTCCTGGGTTTAAGCCCGTAGGACCCCGGTGAAGGGCGACTAGCAGCAGAGGGCACCCCGATCGGGAGCACGGAGTGGACGTCAAACTCCCCTCCGCCCACCCGGCCAAGACGCCCTCGATCCTGCCACCCGAATACGGGGGAGGAAAGACCCTATCATGGGGTCCCTTCGTGGTCGCCAACTGAAGTAATCTAATAGTAATCCCAAGGGCCACACTTACCAGTGGCCCGCAATATCAAGTCAATAATAAGCAGTTGGCAACGTAGAAGGTTCAAGCGTTTATTGGCCACAACAGAACTCTACATAGAGGAGCCTCATCGATCTTCACCCATCAGGTGCGCCGAGGAAGACTGTTGGCCCCTTGACAGAATCACACTTATATACATAACAGACTCAGCATACAAAGCATTGTAAGTGGAAAAACACCAGTTAGCCCTAGAGCTCCTAAATGAGCTCATACCATCTGCACACATAAGGTTACTATCTTCTACAGAGAAGGTTGGCAGGGTGACTCCCTTTCGTCTCGGGCACAGAGGAATTTCGCTTAATACTCCCTACTGCAGATGTGACTTTGGGCCTCAGCCGTAAATACAATTCGTCCTGTCTCTAGGCTGGTACGAGCTAAATCATACAGACGGTGTTCAAAGAGAACCACGTGATCTGAGACTCGACTGGTCATGATCTAAGATGGCCGCAGTATGGCTTTTCGGCCCTTTCTATCATACAGGACACAGAGAACAAATGGGCCATCTGATAAAGCAGTTCTCGATGCATATAGAGTACAGATACAGCCCAAGATACGTTATGCTAACTTCACATACTGACTTGAATCCCACACGTGGATTAGAAAAGCCAGACAGGGATTAGTGTACTCGGCTAGTTCTAACACCAGCTTTGCAAATAGAGGCCGAAGGCGTATTTCGACACCAGGCTACAGAAAAAGCAGAATAGACTTTGTTCGCCGTGCTGCCTGAGTGATGGCAACACAAAATGGCGGCGGGCCACAAAATGGCGGGTCGCTTCGATCGTGATCGAAAATCGAAGCTCCTCACAAGGTCACATCATACTAACAAATACAACTGGATCAGCAATCAGGTATAAAACAAACACAGCTGCACTCACACAGCACTAAATATAGAACAATATCAAATAAATAGGAAAGTAATGGCAGGACTATTGTCTTCCAAACTTTGAAATGGTTTATTGAAAGGATTTAACCAAATAAAACAAAACGAAGACCAAATGCCAGTCCATTAATTGTCTATGTGCCACAGCACAATGCTGTGCCTCCAAACTTGCCAATACTGACACTGGCGGGGTAACCATCCTAGTAAGGGGCATCTATTGTCCAGTCCAGGCAGTTCAATTATTTAATTTAGGAAGGCTGGGGTCAGTGTTTGGAGGGGTTGGTTTGACTTTGGGAGGGGGAGTGGCTGTGGCAAAGGTAAGGGCAAGGGCAAACATAGGGCTTTCCTTGGGGGCCTGGGGAGGAGGAATGACAAGGGGTGGGCTCCTGGAGGTAGAAGGAGTGTCTGTGTGTTTTAGGTGTGTGTGTTGTAGGTGCAGGTATTTGTGGATCTGATGTATGTTGTGTCTGTGTTGTAGGTGACAGTGGTTTGGGTGAGATTTTGTGCTTGCATGTTTTTTGTGTGTTTACTGTGGATGTACTGGGTATGTTGGTGGCTGGGCTCTGTTGGTGCAGTGTCTGTGAGTATGTTTGTGGTGGGGCTGGTGAGGGTAGTGAGTGGTTGCATGCCTGGGCTTCTTTCTGCGTTTTGGTGTGTGTGTGTGCGCTGCATATGGAAATTGTTGTGGGTGCGTGCTTCAGCGTGCGTTTGATGTGGACAGGTCTGGGTAAAGGTATTTGGGATGGGGGAAGAGGCAGGAGGTGGGGTGGGGTGGAAACCTGGGGTGGGTGGAAAGCTGCTGTCAGAGCCTGAAACAAAGTATATAGGCCAGACATGCTACTGTGAATGCTTTCCAGGCAGTCCAGAATCCGGCTGGACTCCCCCTGGATGGCATTCAGCAGTGCAGTCTACCCAACAGAGATCTGTCTCAAGAGGTCCATAGCCTCCTCACTCAGGCAGCTGGGGACACAGGGGCTGAGGTGCCTTGAGCAAAGGAGACGCCACCCTGTTTATGAGAGCAGAGCCAGACAACTTGGTGGGGAGCAGCAGGGATGGTGGAGATGGAATGAGGGGGTGGTGGGCAAGGATGTGGACACAGGTCCTGTGGGTTCTGCCACCACCAGGGAGTTGCCACTGGAGGTCAACTCAGAAGATGACGTTGAGTCAGGCACCTCCATGGAACCAACCTTATCCTCTGGGCTACTGCCTCCATTGGTGTCAGTCTCCAACTGAAGGCACTCTGGTCAACTGCATCCCCAACATCATCAACTCGGTCTCCTCTGCTTGCCTCGGTGATGCTGAAAAGACAGTTGAAATAAGTTTAAGACATCTTCATAAACTCAATGTATTAAAAGCTCCTAAAATACCATTATCAAAGGTGCATAAATCACTCCACTGACAGGGTTTCCTGAAACTTGCATAGGAGACAAGGTTTCCCTATGTTTTCTGTTAAAAGTTGCACAATTAGCTGTAGTACCATACCCACTGACAGCTAGGGACATCCACAGTCCACATTGGTCCTGGTGGGAACACCATCCTCAGATTGCATATCTACAAATAAATAGAACAGTGAAAGTCTTACGAGGTTTAGGTAATCTCCAGTCCATGGATATGAGGTGTCACTTGTGTCCAAAAGGTAAGTCACACACAAATAGCAGTGTATCACATTGTTTAAACACCCACATATGACCACATAAAATCTGCATGTCACTCCTGGATGCATGTCATCAAGTCAATGAATGACCCTTCATAAGTCTACATGTGTATTTCTCATAACACTACACTCCCATGTCAATGCCATCGATGAACAGTTTGTGAGACGCAACTGTAAGTGTACATTCCATGAAATACATATCCACAACAATTGAACATGACTAGTAAGAGAGATCAATGTCTCTTCATATGTCTAACAAACCCACCCGTGTCTACACACTCTTGTCCGTGTGTAAACATCACCTGCATCCTCAGCATGAATGTACATTGTCCTTTCCACATTGGCCAACACAAACAAGTATGGATGATTCTCGCCTTATCCTTTGTAGACCCTTACATCATGTTTCATACCCTTGTGCAGATGATAGCACAACAAATTAAAGCTACACCTGCCATCATGGAAGCATAAATACTGATGGAACAAGTGTTGTTTGCCATCTCAAAATACTGTACATACTCCTCTTACTAAGGCATAGCATGGTTCATTTTTTGCATCCTATGTGAACTGTATGCCATGTCACAAGTAAGAGATCCCTAGGACAAGATAATCAGCATTGGGGGAGCATCACTCCTGACACAAAGAAAACACGTGGTCTGTGTGGGACAGCTGCTACACACACCATCAAACATATGTAGATGGACTGTCACATTACTCAGCCATGTGTCGGTACAAATCTAACAATAGACATGTGACCTGACTCACCTTTGGATCTGATCTAACAGACATAAGTCTTGGTGAAACGTCAGGCACCTACGACAAGACCTACACATGCAACAACACTGCTATTCCTTAGGACATGAGTAACCTACAATGTTGATGGGAAAACTGCTTCTACTAACAGGAATGAAATGTTAATGAACAATGTCTGACTCAGCCCAAAAATCACACCCTCCTAGCTGCTGTTGGGCGCTGAACTGCCCTCCAAGCTCCGGGTAGGCCCCTGCCAGGATGCGAGTCAGTAGGGGAGTCAGTGTCCAGTGCGAGCCCCTACCACGTTGGTAGGACTTCCCCAGCTGGATCTTCACGATCTTCCTGGTTCAGCATCTCAGGTCCTCCCACCTCTTTCTACAGTGGACACTGCACCGGCAATAGACCCCCAGGGACCGCACTTTCAGGGCGATGGCTTTCCACAATCCCTGCTTCTGGTGTGCGTTGACCTGAAAATATACAAGAGATGAAGCAAAACATTTTAACTGCAAGTAAATTGCTAAATATCGGGGTCACACATTTTGGAGATATCAAGCACAAGCAAGTGACAGTTCTTAATACACTACATGTGTACTCCTCACAGGTTTAGCACCACATATAGGGATATGCACACTTTTGTAGTCATTAGCGGATTATCTTCAATCCTGGTTGTGTCCTACACTGACAAAGACAGCCAACTAACACCATGTAGGCCAGGGCCATCCTAAATGTAGTGTGTTTGGAGCTATTGTGGCACACACCACACCATTCAAGACTTTTGAAAGGTAACCTATTTGTGCATGTTTTTACACACCCTGTAACCACCAGGCCCATTTACAATATGCATACGTAAATAAACCCTGACACCATAGTACAAACTGACAGCAAACTCTAAGGTCACAATGAAAGGGCTTGCATGTGTCACACTGACAGATACTACTCTGGTATTGTCTGGCCATCTGTGCAACAGAAAAAGATACTATACTATGCATAAAAGAGCAGGGCTGCGACCAGTGCCACTGCACTGGGTGCTGACTTGGTGTGGGGGCGCCATATTTGCATGTTATCATTTTAAAAGTACCTGGTACCACGTTCCTTGCCTCCAGCAATTTCCAGGTATCAATAAAAATTTCAATATAACTCCATGATTAATGTTCTTCCTATGTCTAGTGGAACTTTTGACTTCCACTAGACATACTAGGTAGCGCAGAGGGTTAATGTGCCTGCTGCAAAGAATGTGTACTATGCAGATCACAAAGTGCATATAATATAAATCGGTCAGTGGCTTACTGCTTTTGTTAGAAATATATTTTTTTGACTTGCAGTTTATACGTTAAAATCCTAATGTAGAGCAGTGAGCTATTTGAAAATAACCGTCATCAAAGAGCTGCATGCAAACTGCAAGGTATATATTTGAGTTGTATTTTTTCCCAGTCTTTCAGTATTGTAATCTTGCAAAAAGGGTTCATTTGGGTAAAAGTCAATTCTTCCTATTAATGAAAACCCCTAACAATGGTGTTACATTTTAAAATCTGATTTTGTGCTTTTCCAGACAAAGGATTCTTAAACTATACTGCCTACCAGAATGGATGACATGTGACTCCAACACCTTGTAGTCCTCTGCCGTATGCAACATTTCCCATATACTGATTTACATGCGCATGATTGTCTCTGTGCAATGGGTGTGAAACAAAGTGCTCTGACACCTTACACTGGTAATAGTGGCACTATAAAACTAAATAAATCTGAGAGAGAGAGGTTACAGGGACTTGAGGGGCACTGTTAAATGGTTATAGAAAGGGAATCCGTGGCAGATGTGGTTATTGGGGAGCACCAACAAATATTGTCGCATACGGCACCACCATTGCTAAAGCCGGCCTTGTGAAAGAGTTTGAGTGGTTGGTAGTAGTATCACAGGACATACATACTGCCATATGTGGCACTGACAAAGGGATGACACCTACGAACTTTAAAATATCTAGTTGTATATGTTGCCTTTTAACAAGCTGCTGAACAACAAAAGTTGATGGTCTCACACTTAAGCTACTTCAAAGATAGTCAAAATGTCACATGATCATTAGGCCTGTCAATGCAAGCACGACATTAGGAAGAGTTACAACACACCCGTGGAAATTAATGGCCTCACCTAATCCAATCACACACATTGTGGGACAACGGAAATAAAGATCAGGTCAGGAAGTGACCTCTGTCACAATATACAGAATTAACGGCATGCAAACGCATTCTGGACAATTATTGTAGGAAGGGACTCATTTTGGGAACGTCCAAAGATCAGAGGAAGTACAGGGAGGTAAACCCGAAGTGACTGTGCCTCACAGCCTCTTGCCCTCTGCAGGCTGTGCAGACTTATCCCACATGTACAGCACATTCTCAACACTTCAATCCAGAAATGTACATCTTTGGGTCATGCTATATGTGACATGACCTTTGTGTGGCACTCTGAGGGGGCCATTGCAGTATAACTAGCTCCATAAGCATAGCTTTATGAGTACAGATCTGTCCTGCATAAGTATTTTGACTGCACAGATGCCTCACATCATCCTTATGTGCTTCTAACAGTATACATACACAGCTCAAACTGTAAGCCTATAAATATTTAACACTATTTACCAGCAGTTTCAGTAGGCAAGTGAATAGTTTTGTGAACCACAATGTGCATGTACGCGACATAGGCGGTCTTCAGCATACACAGACTCAGCCACTGGGCTGTGACCATCATATGCACCAATGTTAGCCAATAGCTGTGTCCGCCATGGATAACACTGCCTAACACGCCGTTTACTTCCGCTGGCGGCAGTTGATTTAAATGTCCGCTAAGCGACATCAGGCCACTGTCATTTTGGCGTTTGAAATGAAAGTATTTCTCAATTTTTCTACAGCATCACCATCACTACAAATATGTTGGAACATGTCTACAGAGGTTGTAGACCAATGCTCTGTAACTACCACTTCAGAAACAGGATTGTACAACATTCCTGCTGATGCACCAAAGTTTACCATGGGGATTTTGACCCCGGCGAGTACGGAAATGGTGTTCATATGAACTTATATAGGACAGGTCGGTGTATATGATGCATTTGGACTATGTACAATGTGTACATCACTGAAATTCACACATGTGGAGTCCAGAATGAGTATTTAATGGTTAACATTGATGTTATTCAATTGAATGCATGGATGGATGTTTAATGTTTACATATCCAGTACTGTTTGTTCACCAGATTAATGTGGCTTTCTCCTCACAGATGTTACTGCAAACACTGTGACCCTATACCCAATGTATGTACACCCCGCGTATAGAGAGTCTGGGACTGTCAGAAGATGTTAGGCTCCAGTGTACCTGCCATTCCCTGACCTTCAAACCATGGAAGAAAGAAATGTCATGAAGAAGTTCTGTCTGAATAGAAAGCACCCATACATGATAGTACCCATGCACCATGTGAGTTCCTGACAGCTTGTGGGCCTGAGCCACAGTCAACGTTGCATATGACTCCAAATCCCCAAGTGGATAGTAGCAGTGGACTGAAGCATATCAGGGACTAACATTTACTTAACCAACAGCCATGCAAATCAGGGAAATGTAGATGTCCAAGTTGGCTAAGCAAACACAGCAGGAACTGATTCTGTGACACAGTAAGATGATTTAGGTGGATGTCTAACACACATATGTGGACATCTGCCCATTACAAATCATACAACATTAGGCCTACATATTTCCCTCCATTTGTGGTGAATCACGTTTTTTACTTCAACTCATCAAACATATATTCAGCCTACATCATTGCACAATCTTCAAGACAAATGAGGTCAACATTGCTCAAAAGAAGTAGAAATGCAGACCATATGACATCCCACCTAATTCCATGTCATCCAATATGTCTATCCATGGAATAGTTAGACTTCTCCTGTGGTATACCATCACCGGTGTCATTTACAGGATTTATAAACCTCTGCTAATTGCACAGCAAACTAGATGTAAGAACCAAAACTGGCACACATTACAAAGTACATAGTAACTTCACAATAATGTCAGAAAAAGTGTCAGGACTTGTGTGCTTCTAACAAAATGATCTGCTTTATTCAGATCTAAACAAAACTATTTTTAAAATTGTGAGGCCATTGGCCAGTCCACATGTGTGCTGGTAGGGGCAGGTAACCAATAGGTTTGCTATCAAACTTGCCTACAAAACACTGCCAGGGGAACATCCACAGGAAGAGGCATCTAGTGGGCCTGCCAGGCACCTCAAAGATCAAAAATGAGAGGGGGAGTCTTGGGCTTGTGAGTGGTGAACTTTTTTGTTTTTTGGTTTTGGGAGGTACGTTGGTTTCTTCTTCCTTTTGGTTTGGGATTTGGGAGGAGTGGTTCTTGAGGTGGAAGGCATGGACAAGGGTATGCAAAAAGGGGGCCTGGGCTGGGGCAGGGAGGGTGGTTTGCAACAGGGCAAAGTCCAAGGGAAAGGAAGAATTGCTCCTGAGTCCGTTGGACATTCATAGGTGGGTTCAGGTTGGGAGATATAGGGAGTGGATGTGTCTGGTGTAGGTGGCTCTATTGTTGGTGCAGGTGTGGGTTGGTGTTGTGTAGGTGAGTGTGGGTGTCTGTGGTAGACGTGTCTGTTGGTACATCAGTTGTGTGTGTGATGATGGTGGGTATTAATGGGTGTGTGGGTGCAGGTGTGCTATTTGTGCTGATGGTGGGTGTTGCTGATGGGTATATGGGTTCAGGTGTGCGTTGAGTGCCAAGTGGAGGTGATGAGTCAGCTGGTACTGCTCTGCTCCTAGGGCCAATGCTGGTGGGGTCGATGAGGGTGTAAGTTGAAAGTGTGTGCTGTGTGCATGTGTGTTTGAGAAGTTTAGGCTGTGTGTGTTGCATAGGTATGTGTGGGTGGGTGCATGCACAGGTGTGTGTGTGCTTGGGGCAGGCAGGGAAATAGGTTATTTGGATGAGGATGGGTTAGAGGAAGGATGTGGGGAGGAAGGCTTGGGTGGGTGTAAGGCTGCCGTCAAATGATCTTTGTAGGGCAAATATCCCACTGTGAATGCCTTCCAGGTAGGCAACCATCTGAGCCCATTGGCTGTCAGACCATGGATGGCACAGTAGATAAGGTACCTGGAACTGAGGAGACAGCTCCCCTCCTAGGGGGAGCAGGCCCAAACAACCGGGTGGGGAGCAACAGGGAAGGTGGAGATGGAACAGGGGGTGGCAGACAATGATGGTATCGCACCAGGATGGGTGGGGTCTGCCACCACTGAGGAGTGGTCACTGGAGTCTGACTCTGTGGATGAGGAAGTTGAGTCTGGGTCCTCTGTGACAGTCCTCTCACTCTCTTGGCCACTGGGTCCATCTGCATATTGATCATGACTGGACCCACTTTGGCCAGCTGCCTCCCCAATGACCTGGGCCCTGTCTCCTCCGCTTGCCTGGGTAAATTCTGAAATGAAAAAGAGTTTGGTCAATTCCAACTGTGTAGAAACACATGAGGAACAGATCATTACAAAGAACACAACAAATCTGCACGTATCATACAAGCTACTATGAAGCCTTTATTGTCTACAACTTTAACATTAGCACATGTATGAATGCAACGTGAGTTCTCAACAGTTGCACACAATGAAGTCTGGACCACAGTCTGCCACAATTGTATGAGTTAGCTTGTCTCCACTCCATTCTCATGTATGTAGCTGGATATAATATCACCCTATATACCTAGGCCCTTTAAACAAACAACAATGACCAGGTGAACTCAACTAGCATGGCCATAATTAATACATCCTACCCATTCCACGCAAGGCTGTTCTACAGCAACTAGTCATGTACCTAAACCCATCTCATGATGAATCACTAGAAACTGGATACAGCTATATTCCTGCAGTATATGTTGTATCAAGAAGGATGTGTCTTGGAAGTGCCCTTTTCACACTGTTCACATGACCCAACTGAAACCTCTTCTTTTGTCCTCTGTTACAATACTCTCTACAAACATACCTTTGCTATGTATCACATGTTGCACACAAAATTGGAATAGAACCAATGTGGACTAAAGTTGGGTGAGATGTCCTCACATATATCCATATGATATGAGACCACCTAGGCCTAGGGACATGCCCACTCCTGATTGGTGTACTCAGCAGTGCCAATCTCCCATGGTTGGTTGCACCTCTGAGGATTCCTAAACGCCAGTCGAAGTCCACTTCAACGAGGCACCTAGAAGAACACAGCAGGCAATGGAGCAGGCTTTTGGGCTCCTGAAATCCAGATTCAGATGTCTGAACCAGACTGGGGGAGCCCTCCTCTACTCATAAGGGAAGGTGAGTAAGATCACCGAAGCCTGCTGCATACCCCACAACATTGCCATGCGACGGAATATCCATTACATCACAGAGAATGCAGGCCATGAAGACCCACCGGGTGGGGTACCTGGAATGGCAAATGAAGATGATGATAGTGCTGAAGAGGATTTAGCTGATTGTTGTAGTCCCCTCACTACAGTGCCACTGTAGTGGCCCATTTCTACCTGCAGTGCTAGGGTGCGTTTGCTGTGCAGGCTTGTTGCATTCGCCAGATGTCCATTCACCCTCGTCATGGAATGCATGTCATGTGACCTGCTGAGCTCCATACTATAGTTATGTGCCCTGTCCTCCTTAAGCTCCATGCACAGCTGCACAATAGCATCTGTCATGGCATCCATTTTGCCCTCCATGCGGGCCTGATTCTCTGACATCTGATTTGTGATCCTGTCAAACCCCCTGCTCAACTTAATGTTCATGAGTCTCATTTGCCTGTGTTGCAGCTGCTGAGTTTTAAGCATGGATCCCTCCAGGCCAGCAGAAGGAGATGGAGTGACTGCCATGGTGTTGGCAGTAGCGTGCCTATGGCTTCGGAGCAGCCTTTGGGATCGCTGGCTCAAATTTGGGGCAGTTCCCCTTGTGCCCAGAGTGCGACGCCTGGTTGTCTGCTGCTGTGGGGCTGTTGTGTTGTGTTGTGTTGTGCACTGCCCAAGGTAAAAGAAGTACTGGGATCATACAGTCTTTGGTCCATCTGCCCATGCTCCTGCTCAGAGTCAGTATCTTCCTCAACTGGTTCTAATCTCAAAGATGTATCTATGTTGAAAAAGAAGAAATAAAAGAAATGTTTTGTGTCTCTATCTCTGTGGTTGTACTATGTTCACAACTCATGTCAGTACCTAACAGCAATGTTTGTGTCACGTACTACAATTCCCATGAAGCACTAACTGTGAATTTTTCATCATGCAGACGGAGCATGTACATACAGTTTTGTTTGTGTGTGGTACATGCATGTGGGGTGCTGGCTTGAGTGTGACATACATTGTTTTTCAATTCTCACTTACCTGTGGGTGGTGGAGGTTGGGATGTGTCCAGACTTCCAATTCCCACGGCTGTTCATGGTTGTTGCAGCACTCATTGATAATAATGTCAATTTCTTTTTTGGAAAATTTTAGTTTATGCAGCCTTTTCTTCCCTTCCTTATCAGAAGTCTGGCTGGCCATCTTGCTGTGCTGTTCTCTCTGTGTAGCAGCGTTCAATTGAGCTGCTGCACCTTGCCATGTGCTTGTAATTATGATCAGTAATCTCCATAGACACTACTTCCTGGTTTGGGGTCCTTCAGATCCACCAGGTAATTTGTTTTTCAATTCTTTTTTAAACTCGCTATTTGCGCATGCAAAATGCATGCTTTCAATCGCATATGTTATTTGTGCCTGCCAAATGCATCTTTTCTAACGCGTATGCTATGTGCGAGCGTTTAGCGTATCGCAATTTGAGACTCGCAATTTTGCATTGTGAGTCAATTGCAAGTTGCTATTTTGTGGACGAAGTGTAGGTACATTTTGTGATTTGCTATTTGCGAGTCACAATCTTGTGAAATTGCAACTCGCAAAAATATTTGGTCGTACATCTGGCCCGTACTCACTTCAATCCCACTTAAGCAACACTTGACAAATGATCAGTATACCATAGCTGTTGGCAACATGCATTTGCGACAGGTCATACATTTTCATTTTAACACATATGAGTCCTTGATAGATATTTTGGTGGAAATGCTTTTACAGATAGCAATGCAACATGTAGCATGTCCTGGAGTTGGATACATTTGCTCTTATTTGCAACAATACACATTTTCACAGACCAAACAACATCTCAGATACTTTGAGTATTGAATGTCAGGAAAGTAAATAGAGAACAGAATAGGAAAAGCAGAGTTGAGAGCAAACAGGATATTGTGATATTGTAGCAGTTGGTGTAGTGTAACTTGCAAGAGTCCATTCTCCCTCTATTCCTGACAAGCCTCCAGTGTGCAGGATGACCACAACCTTCTCCTTCTAGGGTAACAGTTGTAATGGTGTGCTGGGAGGGCCACCGCCAGTCCTCTGAGTGTCTAAGTAGTGGCTGTTTTACTTGGTACGGACCTTCAGCCTGAGGTCATTCCACCTCTTCCTAATGTCTCCCTGTCTGAGCTGGGTGTTATCAACACCATTCAGTCTGCTGACTATCCTGTCCAACATTTCTATTTTCCTACGAAGAGGAGTATGCTGGACTTGGGAGCCTACAATGTGTGGCTCAACTCTAATGATTTCATCCACCATGACTGTCAACTCTTGTTCAGTGAAGCTAGTTTTCTTTTCGCAGACATGGTGAAAAAAACGAAAATGTGAGTGAGTATGTGAATGAAGAACAAACAAGTGATAGAGATATAAATGTGCAAAAATAAAAATACAAGAAGGTGCTAAATGGGAAGATGAAAAAAGGGGTGCCTTATCTAAAAAGTGCAGTAAATGGCTGTCTGTCTTGATGTACTTCAGGAGGGAAACATAGGATGCTGGTCAAGGATGGGGTGTGTTTTATAGTATGATTTGCAGGCATGTTCACTTGCCAAAGCACATCAGGTGTCCAGTTTTTAAATCCATCCAATGGTCACTGTTGTGGGATTTTTTTTTTGCCGCCTACTACGGCGGTCATTCGCTGTTGGGTAACCACCCTCTGTTGAGCACCGCTGAAAAACTGCAAGTACAACTGTGTAGTTGTAATATGCTCGGCGGGTGGACCGCGGGCCTGAAGGCATTGTTGGATGCACTGCTGATATTGCAGACTTCCGCGGTCCCGCTGGGTAGACTGCCATGCTGCGGTCAGCATTTCAGATAGCACAACTCGTAATACGGCAGGTGCACATCGCCAGTGCACGGTGGCGAGAACGACACAGACACAGTTCTTGGGTTTTCAGATTGTGAAACTTTCAATGAGCCCCTTAGTATTAAAAGCTGGTTAATGTTCTTGTTTTTTAAAGTCTAAGTATGTACTGCAAGCAGAATATCTGAGTTAATAGTGAGCTTTTTTAAGTAAGTGCAACATTTTGTTTGTGCTGAATAACTTCGCTGATTTTCAGCAATTCGAGCTATGATCTTTATGTGAAATCCCTATGATTAAGCCATTACTCCATGCCACATTAACAAGGTTTTGTTCAGGCAAAAATCCTAGAGCTGCAGAAGTGTCACATTGTGTATTTTTTAGCAAATGTTTCCATAGTAATAAAGTTATTGAGACTAAAACTAGACAATGCCCATGATTCACAAACACATAAAATAGCAAACGTTTAAAACATTTGATATCATCACGTCCTAATTTAGTTCCATTATCTGTTTCAATGTATTTTGTGAAAAAAGTCAGATGGGAGAATAAAAAGAGCAGAGACGAAGTCTGATTATCATTCCTAGGATATAATTTGCAGCCGCGGTCGGTAGTAGGAGTAACTGCAGGGCGGTGACGTGGGGAGTGGGAGGGGCAGGATGGGGGGTAGTAAACTATGGATTACGGAGGTTTACAGGTAAGTTAACATAAATTAATAAAACGAATTTCGTTGCGTGCATTGCATCGCATTTGGGGATGCAGTGCACGCAACGAAATTCGTTTTATTAATTTAAATGTTAACTTACCTGTAAACCTCCGTAATCCATAGTTACTCCTACTACCGACCGCGGCTGATGATTTGATAGCCCAATCTTCCTCCCCATGACCTCGAGCTCATGCCTGCCATCAACACCATGGGGCAGATTTATGTGGGACTTGCGCCCCTTTCACGCCGCCGTTGCGTCACTTTTGTGACGCAGCGGCGGCGTAAACCCTGCGCCACGTTGCGGCCCATTTACATTGTGACGCATCTATGGAGATGCATCACGGTGTAAAGCCCTGCGCCACGTGAAACCTGCGTCAGGTTTCACGTGGGCGTTTTGACACGGGGGGGGGCGTTCCATCGCAGGAACGCCCCTGAAAAGTGACTCAGTGAGATCTATAAGATTTCACTGACTCACTTTCCCAAAGCTGATGCGTCAAAACCCTGCGCGTGCTTGAAGGAGGCGTAAGGTTTGACGCACCATGTTAGGGATAGGGTAGGTTGGAACAGTGCTGGAGTTGCGACGCAACTTCAGCACTGCGCCAACCTTACGCCGGCAGATGCTTCACGTATCTGCTTGTCCTTGCGCCACGATGCACCGCATTGTAAATGCGGCGCATCTGCGGTGGCGCAAGGGCAAACTTGCGTGACGCATCTTCCCTGGCGCATCCATGCTGATTTGCAGGGATGCGCCAGGGAACATAAATCTGCCCCCATATATTTTGACATCTCTTCTGATTGGCCTAGACAATGTGACTACTAAGTCGCAAACTGAACTAAGTAGCTCAGGACCCTTAAAGTTCCTGGTAATTAATTACGCTAGAGTCAGCAATTGTGGTGGCCGGAGAAATATCATAAGGGTGATCACAGTAATTAAGTCTAAGAATAGTTTGATATTTGCACTTAGGAACATACATCAATAAAATTACCATAGTGATCAAGTCTGTCTGATAAAAAATTGACCTAGTACTATCTGTGCTGGTATTCTGATGCCAAAAATATTGAATGCTTAGCACGTCCTGAGGTTTAACTCTTAGATTCTGAGAATGATGGAAGTTTCAAAACATTGTAGTTAAGATACTGTGTGAATATTCAGAGAATTACAAAAGAAATAAATACATCTGAGTATAATTCAACTCGTATTTTAATGAAATGCTTTGAGGTTCACAGCCATTTTAGTCAATTCAGTATTAGTGTTATTACCTGTTAAACTACTGGGGTTATAGAACCCCTAACAGCATTAGAAATATGTATATAAGTAATACTCAGTCACAACCCTTTTTTAGTAGTCAGAGAGACAGATGACAATGCAAGTTACAACTCCCAATTCCACACTCTGCCCTTGCATAGGTAGTTTGTAGGTTGAGCGGCTCCGTCATGAGCGGGGAAGGGGTTAAATGAAACACATTTACTTGAAATAGATACACTCCATCAATGAGCAGGTAGTCCATTATGCAAACTACTACTTCATAAATGTAGAAGCGAAGTACCCAAGGAGTGCACAGGATTCCTACATTTTCAGTCACAATGTTTTGTGAGTGGTGTGTAGGTTCAAAGTCTACCGGTATGTATGTATGACATATATATATATACTAGAACATTTTCTGAGCAAAGTGTATTATGTTTTGAACTTCTCTAAATAAGTGACTAGGATTATACGTTGAGACCATAGCTGATGGCACCATACAGCTGTCATATGACTGCATAAAAAGAAGCACACAACACAGCACGCCATATAGGAAGACACGCAATCATCACAAAGAGAGTGGGCGTTTAGCATCTTCAAATCACGACTCAGATGCCTAGACCTGTCCAATGATAAACTGCTGTGCAGATCGAAAATAGCATGTGTCGTGTTTGCTGTATGTTGTACATTACATAACTTAGAAGTAGGAGTTGGAACGGCAAAGCACTCAGGGGCAGATTTATAATAACTGGCGCATCACTGCATATGAGCAGGGATGCGCCAGTTATTGTGCGCCACAGCTCCGCCACCATGGGTGCGCCGCATTTACAATGCGGCGCCCCGTGGGGCAAAAACGGCACAGATGCGTGACGCATCTGTGCCGTAAAAGTGGCGCATTGCTGGAGTTGCGTCGCAAGCGCGAAGCAGCTCCAGCAATGCTTTGGGGGGACCTATCTTCACAATGCTGCGTCAATCCTTACGCCTGCTTCAAGCAGGCGCAGGGTTTTGACGCAGCATGGGCTCAAAAGTGACTGAGTGAAATCTTGTAGATTAAATACCCCGCAGCATGGCGCAGGATTTGCGCTGCCGCTGCATCACAAAAGTGACACAACGGCGGCGTAAATGAGGCGCAAGGGCCTCATAAATCTGCCCCTCAGTGACGTGCAATTTCACAATGATGAACAATGATAACCAACTCAGGATTTTATTTTGCGTTTATTGCTTGCACGTTTTCAATACTAAACACTCGATGGAATTGTTTTCTATGCATCAATGAGGAGATATTGTAAAAGAGGAATTTATAAAAAAAATAAATGAGGTGCTCAGATGCTTTCTGCCACCTCGCAAAGTTGAAGTCTCTGACGAGATCCTCTTTGCAGTGCTCCCTTGTCTCTGAGGTGTCTCCAGAGCATGCAGCAGAGTGGGGAATGTTTCAAGAGCTGTGTGGTCAGGGTGGTATGCTCGGTACTGTGACATCCGAAGGAGAGTCTGGCAGCTGATTTGCTTTATGTGGGAGCAGCCTTAAGGGGCTCCAGAGAGTGCACGCCCCTCCTTGCTTCCACTGCAGTTCAGACAGGGCTGGAGCAAAAGGTTTAGTTAATGCTACTCTCAGCCAGCTTCTGGCACAGAAGAGGCGAGTGAACTCAGAGCTGCTGGACTAATTAAGCTGAGGCAGGCCCATGGCGCTGATCCACCTGTTTTATTGCTTTAATTGCAGGCTGCAATAAGAAAGATGTGCTGCATTTGCTGAAATAGATGGTTAACACTGGTCTAATTTGGAATTGTTTAACAGTGATGGAGGGCAGGCAAATCAGATTGTTTCAGGTCCAGAATACATTCTTTTTGTGGACGGAAAAAACAGTGGAACTTATTTATTAGTTTGTATATCACCCCATTTCTTCTTTGCGTTTTATTTAGCTATTCCTACACTTTTAGTTTAAGTAATGACCAGAACAGCAAATAGTATTGGTATCTGAGTGATAGACTGTTGCATCACTATGGAAGCCATAATGCTGCTGCACCCACAGGCGTTGGTCTCCCTTTAAAGCAGTGACCGACATAGGTTCAGGAGGGCTGAACCCGGGCCTGAGCCCCGCCATATTTTCAGGATATACACCTAAGATTACTTTACATATCATGGATACAAATTGAATATATTTCCTGAGTTTGTGGTCCTTTTCCAATGTTGGTATCAACTGGCCTCCTGAATGTAAATTGGAACCCACTAATTTAATGTTTATCACTCGACCAATCACACCTCTAACGAAGCCACCGTAGCATCTACCTGCTTAGACACTTCCAAAGGTCCCCCTCTGCTTTGAGTGGAACATACTCTGTGGTTGAATTGTGTCAACCCAGAATGTAATACGTATTTCAACCACAGATGCTGATATGAGCACACAGCATATGTACTCATTGTGTTTTGGACCTCACCTTACAGGCTAGCAGGGCACTGTGTAAACTAATAATGTAAATCACCACATCGACCATAAAGTGTGATGGTCTTTAATATGCATCGATACTTGTCACTTTGTGTCAAAATGTTCTCTTTCATGAAGCACACCTCAGAGCATACACATTTATGATGCCGGCTGAGATCTGCATTGTGCTTAAGAACAAAGGATAGAAAAAAAACGCCCCCCTTGATGTCCTGTGAAGTCTCTCTAGAACCTTTTTTGAGGGGTTGCCAGAGAAAGAGGAGCTTAGACAGAGTGGAAGACCATTTTCTATTTTCTAGTTTCTTGCGAACAGTCTCATTGGTGTTTAAATCACACTTTCACTGTTTGTGCTCTCATTCGGCTAATTTGCACATCCCTTTGCCCCACATATAGGGCCATGTATATCAAAATGGAATGCAGCACAGCACAGCAAGTCACCCAGCTGCATTACAGGAAAAGGGCAGGAATGTGCCGTATTTATCACAATATGGTGCATTCCTGACTTTTCCCTGTGCTGCCTGGCACACGATGTGCTGCCTAGCGCTAATGCAGGCACTCTTGCACCATGGTGCAAGGGCACGTGCATTGTAAGCAGGAATGTATTTGTGCAGGAAGGACCATCTTCCTGCAAAAAAACATTCCTCTGAGGCCTCTGAGGCAATGCAGCACACATAGGAAGAGGAAAGAATGAGGAGAAACGAAGATATTTCTCCTCGTTATGCCTCACCTACGAAGGTGTAGCATTTTGGCGCACTCCCAGGTCTACCAGTAATGGTAAATATGGGAATGCATCAAAATCCATGGGTTTTGCGTAGGAACACCCACACACCACCATGGAACGCCCCCCTGAGGCAGTGTAACGTAAGACAGCGATTTGCTCTGTGCTGCGTCACTCTGGATTTATCAAGCGCTTCAGGCCATGCAAGGGGGCCTTGCACTGCTTCAGTAATTGCATTTTAGGGGTTGTATTGCTTTTGGACCAAGTTGTGTTTATCATTGAGCCTCTTTTCCATCTTGATGCACAACACCTATTATTGTATCTTAGATGCGTTTGGCAAGTGGGGGAGCATAAATTTGGCTCCTTCTCTACACATCACAGAAGTGCATTATTAACATGTACTTGACACTATATACATTGAGTACCTTAACATATCTAATGAGAAATGTAATATGTAGGCCTTATCAAAACCATCCTCACGTTAGAAATGTATTACCTGTAGAAACTAGAGGTCAATTTATATATGTATGCTCTAATGTTTTCATAAATAGTACAACATACAGTTCTTGTTCACTTTTAAATTTGCGTAGTCTGAATTCGATTGCAGCTATTAAAAATGTAATACGAGTATAATCCTGAATTATTAATAACATTTGCATTTATTAGAAGTTGTGATGCCCTTATAGCCACATTTATACATGCACATTTTGTGTTCATTTAGACGTTAGCCTAACTAGGCCTGCATTTCTTTAATGTGAAGATGCCTTTTTTTCTCATTTTGCTTGCAATAACATTTCCCCTTGCAGGTGTCTTCTTGTGGATTCCTTAGCAAGACATAGGATGACAATCTACTAGTGATCATACGGCTAGGAAGAACATCTTGGCAAGAACGTGATGATCGAACATGTTACATGAATGCCTCCTCCTCATCCTATACCAGGAGTGGCAAGTTGCTCAAGGCTGAGAACTGCTGTCTTAGCTGAGATGTTGGAAACGAAGATCTATGTTGCAAGGTACCTGAACACCATCTCCTCGCTGGATGTTGAAGGTATGATTGAGATAATACTATCTGAATCTCACGTTTTTCTTATATCCTGTTGATTACAAAGTTCACTGTAGAGAAGATCCCTTTGGACTTAGAGAGGTACAGACCCTTCTGCTTCCCTTATTTCTTTCTGAGTGTGGCTTTGTGTTAACACTTGCTCGCTTTTTGGAATATTTCTACAGACGTTTCCGCAACGCTGACACCTTTACTTCATGCTCCTGACTCTTCAGAGACTTGTGCTTGGAACTGTCCTTATCCTAATCTAGAGTTCAGGGTAGATGGTCTGTCCTAAACTCTAATTAGAGTTTAACCTGTTTAATTGAAAGCTCATTCATGCTTACTGAGGAAAATCTGAGTTTTCATAAGGAACATCGAATTATATTTGACACCATCTGCATCTTTGTGATTGCTTTTGTTTCATGCCTTCTACTTCAAAGACTGAAATTATTACGAATTCTGAATTTACCTATTGTAAATCTGTATGTCTTTGATATAATTAGGACTTGCATACATTCTGGACTTATTGCACATTTTTAATAAATCTACTAAATCTTATCCTCCGAATGCTAGTCTTCTTTACGTAGCTAAATTGGTTGCACAAATGTTAATTGGTTCTATTGAATGTTGACTCCTTTTTGCCTCAATCACGCAATTCAACCAAAGTCGAAGGAGAAGCGAGAGCTGCCCAAAATCCACTCCAGCTCAAGCATAACAGTAACATATGATGTATAGTTTTCTTTACTGGTAATCTATATATATAGACCTAGAAGCAGTGTGAACACAGGCACATCTCTCTCTTCAGTAATTCTAAACGACATTTTAGTAAAAGGAGGAATGTATGGCTCGCTCAGCATAGATGGAAGCAAGTTGGGGAAGACACACAAGAGCCAGAGTGCATTGCTGGGCCTGACACAAAAAGCTAATACTGTATGTCTCATCTAGCACACCCAGAATATTTTGTGATGGAGCCCAAAGTTTGTTGTTATAGTTATGAAATTATCATTCTTCGTCAAATAAACTGTACGAATATAAATGCTTTTCACAGTACTTGTCTGAGGAGCTTCATATGCACATTTGTATCAAATTTGTGAAGCCCAGTGATGGCGAAGGTCGAACAGGGAGTTGCACCACCATAATTTGCTGAATGGTGTATGGAACCCCCCCCCCCCCCAAAAAACAGCTAATGGGCTTCAAAACTTTGGAGATGCCAACAAAAACCAGCTGAATCACCTAATGCATATTTCAGGACTCCTGGCAAGCAGTGCATTTCTCTTTAAAAAAATATTGTTGTGCTGCTGGTAAGAATTTCATTACGTATATGATACTAAAGAATAGGAACAATTTTCACAGTATGGACTCATCAAGTAGTTTTTAGGTCCTACATAATGATAACTTTAGCTGTTTGTTATTGAAAAAAATGCTGTGGTCAATGCCAAATGTTTGAAGCAGACTTTGAGTCAGCTCAGTACTCATGATTTATTAGCTTACTTCACTATCTGATTTACTTGCTTCTGATATGATGGCTTTTGTTCCTCTTCTTTTATGTGACCCTCTAATGCAGAGTAGATAGTTTACAGTATTTTGGATCTGATGAGTTGTGCTGCCCCACTGCTTACTTTGAGGTAACTGCTATTTTATTTCCCAGCGATCCATAGAACTGCAGATAGATTGTTTCTCTCTTCCATGGAAGCTGCTTAGTGCCTCACATCCTGGCCCAACACTTTCTATGTTGCTCCAAAGCTCAGCTTCCCCCATGCCTCCCCATTTCGCTCAGCTTTTTCGTGTTTTTCAATTTTCTACCATGCCCAGGTCTTCCATGGCTCCCACACCTCTCATTTTTTTTAATCCTGCTTTTTCTTCTTCTTCAGACGACAGCTGCAGTTTTACACCAGGCTGCTCCAAGATGGGCATCCACCATCTTGGAATGGTAAATAAATGTAAAAATGGCCACAACTGCAAAATGATGTATACGTGCTTATACATGGTGATGTATGCATATGCATACATCATAATGCTGGGACTAGATATTTTCTCTTTTTACATATTGTTTTGGCTAATGCTGTTTGCAATGCAATAGGTCTCACATTTGTAAAGGTTAGAGCTTTTTTAAACTTTTGTTTTTTTTGCCATTGGTATTTTTAACTTCAACATCTCTACCTTTAACAAATGAGAAAGTGTTATAAGCTGAATACATATTATGAACTAAAACAACAGCCAGACTGATTTGAATGCACAGCTGCAAAGTAGTACTGGCATTCCTTATAGAGTACATATTGGAATGTAAATAACAGAGCGGGCTATGTCAAGGCTGGGTGTTATACGGACTACTGAAACTAGGCAAGCACTATCGGGCAACCAACAGTGGTCTACCACGATGCAAATGCAGGCGGCAAATTCCCCAGTTGCCGGGAAAGAGGGAGCACTAAACTGGCAAAATGTAATTTTGCGTGGGGCTTTTAAAAAGGAGGCACCGGGCATGTCTACAAGATCTGAGAGAGCCTTAAAGGTATATATGTGACTATACGTTGGTAGAAAGTAGATTTTGGTGTCTCTGTGCCCCTCTTTCCGTCTTGTACTTCCAGAGTGCTCCTTAATTTTTCAATCCATCCCACAGCGCTGTTCCAGATGGCACGGAAAGAGAGAGAGAAAAGGAGGAAAATAGAGTGAGGAAGTGCGGAGAATAGAGGAACAGGGAGAGGAGAAAGAAGGGGGTGTCACTATTGCACACGTGTTCCTTGAAATATGGTCATATACCACAGCGCTGCTGCATTAGGCAGGGAAAGAGAGAAAGGAAGGGTGGAGAATAGAGTGAAAAAAGGTGGAGAATAGAGGGACATGGAGAGGAGAAAGAAGGGAGTGTCACTATGGCACAAATGTTCCTTGAAATATGGTCATATACTGAGCAGCCTTCAGAGCCAGAAAGGTGTTAGGGAGTGTGGAGAAAGAGCATGGAGAGTGCAGTGATTGGGAACAGACGTTAACTAACCTATTTGTGCCCCAAAGCTTAAAATCCCCGTTGAATGGGAAGCTTTCTATTTAATGAGATCCTTTGAAACTAGAACATGTGTCTTAAAGACATAAGGTAATCAAATTCCCACAGGAGCACTGATGTGAAAACGAGCAGGAAATTGTAAAAGAACACTTTTTTTTTTGTTGTTGCATATTTATATAGCGCAAAATCGACCCGAAGGTATTGGAGCGCTTTACATGAGCACCGTTTTTACATTACACATTCTGGCACGGGGAGATTAAGTGATTTGCCCAAGATCACAGGATGTGGAACGATCCCGAGGCTCGTACCCTGGTTTCCAGCACCAAAGTCAGCAGTCTAGCCGACGGACCACATCCTCTCCCTGCAGCCTGCCTTTAATTTTACTGGGAAGGAAGACCTGCACATTTTGGACGGCAGCTGTAAGTAAACAAGAAAGACGAAAGAGAAAGCAGAACTGGAGATGGTAAACAAGTGAAGCATCAGACTGCGCTGTGCAAGCCACCCAATAAACAGATCCTTGCACTGCAGGCTTGTGATACCAACACACAAGTCTTTTGGTTTTTACTCCAAGGCTTGCACGGCTAATACGGTTGCAGTGTGATTCTATGATCGGTAATAATCCAAAATGAATGAGGGATCGGTGGGGGAAGGGTGACCTGCTGGACGGCATGTTGAGGGATTGAGCCATGGGTGCAAAGCGTGAAAGGGAAAGACGGCGCAGGTTTCAAAATGATACATGCTACTTAAAGAAAGTGACAGCAAACCCTGTGGAAGGGAATCCTACAGCCAGTGGTAATAGGTCTGGTGCTGCACGATGCCGCCATTCTTCTCACTGTGTCCCTACCGGAAATACAACCACAATTCAAGAGTCCACCTACGTGACCTGTATTCCTTCACTCCAACAAGCTATCTTTAAAAAAAGGCTAAACAAAATATCAGCCCGACTAACACAAGTGGAGAAAATGTAAAATAGCTGCTGGTGATGAGCAGGAACCCATTTTAAATAAGCAGCAAAACAGTAATACGCGAATGCGCGCGCACCACAGAGGAGCGGGGGCAAGGGAGTAAGGAAGCGATGTGAACGCGCGCTGCTGCACGTGCTTGACACCAACGGGAATGGGCAGAGCAAAGGCAGGACATGCGCACGCCTTTGCCCAATTGCATGCCTTATTTCTGTAAAACAAACAAGCTAAAGCCAATTGCAGCGGGCGAAAGCCTGATCACACGCATGAGCGTGTGGTCAGCTTTCAGAACCCCGTACAAGAGGTCTCGCGCTGCACGAGCAGTGTTGTGCACTGCAACGCTAAGCGCAAGACCTAAAAATGGCCAAGTCTGACTCTGGCACAGAATCAAAGATGGTGGAGGCGGGGTATGCTCCTTCCAGAGCTGGAGAGAAGGGGCATCTAGGCGCTCCCTGCACCTCCGTGGCCTGGGGTAGAGGAGGAGCGGGGACGTGAAGGCGGGCCCTACACCTCCCGGAGCTGGTGCAGGATGGAGTCAGTCTCAGCTGAGTGCACACTTAACCGGACCAGTAGAGAGGGAGAGGGCACAGGCACCCTATTGAGGGGCTGGCCCTCACAGGGCAGAAGAGGCAGCGTGCAGGCAGTCAGTGCTAGCCACCCACTTCAGGCCGGCGGAAAGGCAGTGCTGGCATGGTTCCAAAATAGCTCCAGGACATGTGTGGCAATTTCAGTCGGTCTTGAATTTGTTCCAGCAGCACTCTGCGTTCTGTTTTTGACGCCTTATTTACTATATTTGGAGCAAATCTCCCCCTCCCAAAATGCAATCTTAAGTTGCGTAAAAAGTCAAGGCTGGTTGAAGGTGGCATCGAGGCACATGCCAGCTATTCGGGGCAGTGGAGGCTGGGTCTACACTTCAGGGGACTGGTGGAGAGAGACAGAGGGGGGGGCAAGACAGCCCGTCCAAGTGGGCCGTCTGAAAAATTGAAAAGTCTACGTCACAAAGTGCTCTTTCCCAATGGCTGGCCGCCGTTTAGCATAAATGGTGACGCCAGCCAATGGGAAAGAGGGGCGGGGCTTGAAGCCCTTTACAGAATTCCCTCAGAATCATTAAATTTCGCCGAGCGAGCTACGCATGTGCGCAGCCTCGCTAGCCGAGACCTAGAAATTAAGTTTTCTATGAGCTCACTCGGCTTCTAAGGTTTCATATCAATGGATCAAAAAGGAGTGAACACAGTCTAATGGGGGATATCTACTGACTTTTACACACCCTTCAATCTACAAGAGGGTGTCTTGGCTGGCTCAACCTTGAAAATCAAGCGCGATCTTGTTTTTTTAGAGGAGCCTATATCAAAAATTGCCTCGGGTGTCCTAAAACTGCACTTGATGTTTACAGGTCTGATGCAGTTTGAGATCGCGCATCTAAAGTCCAAGAGGGATAATCTCAAGGACCGGCAATACCTATCGCAAATGCCAGTTAGCGGCAGTTTTTTTATCGCCGCCTAACCCTGAAAACTATCGCCATGTTAGCGGTATATTAACAAGCCGTCGCTACATGGCGATAGTAACAGGAAACGGCAGTGAAAACTGCCGCTAACATCAGTGCGATGGCGATAGGAAAACGGGCGATAACCACCGGGCGATAACCACCATAGGCCCATTAGTGGCAAAAAAAACGTGAGTTTTTTTGCCTCTAATGCAAAAAAACAGCCTATCAGTCAACCTCCAGTATAAAATAGGCATAAAAACCAATAAAATGCAGAATGAAGCAGCCAGGGCCAAGTGCAGCACATATCAACAACCCCTGCAAGCCACCCAACATCCAGGATGACCAGGATGAGAGCCTTGATGCCTCACTGGACCTGTGACTGGAGCCTGGATGCCTCGCTGGACCTGCGCCTGGAGCCTGGATGCCTCGCAGGACCTGCGTCTGGAGCCTGGATGCCTTGTTGGACCTGCACCTGGAGATTGGATGCCTCGCTGAATCTGCGTCTGGAGCCTGGATGCCTCACTGGACCTGCATCTGGAGCCTGGTTGCCTCGCTGGACCTGCGTCTGGAGCCTGGATGCCTCACTGGACCTGTGTCTGGAGCCTGGACGCCTCGCTGGACCTGCATCTGGAGCCTGGATGCCTTGCTGGACCTGTGTCTGGAGCCTAGAGTGGGATGTGGAGGAGCTGTGGAGTCGATGAGCCGGAGTGCATTAAGGGGATTACCAATGCTGTGTGCCATCTCCCTGCATCACAGGCCCCATGATGATGGACTGGCCTTATGCTGTTGAGGGTGAGCCTCTGTGCTACGTGGAATTTGTATGACGTGAGCGCTGCAACTTCACGCCTAAGGGGGCCCTGCTGCATCAACTGCATCGGGAGGTTCACCAATGGACTAGGCGGTGACTTCTGTACCCAGCCTAGTGAAATCACACCTGGCTGAGGCTCCTGCTGGCTGAGTCACAGATTTGGAGAGAGTGCAGTGGATTGCGCCACAGTGTCAATGTCCAGGTAAGGAGAAGGGGGGACGCATAGTGCAGGATGGCCGGTGGGCGAGTCGCTCAGAGCTATCACACGTAGATGACGCACCCCCAGTGGTGACACTTCCGCAATGGCGGAAGCAAGTTGCCCCACTCAAGCCGTGCAGAAGAGGAACAATCATCACATGAAGAATTGTAAGCGTGCTACTCACCCTTGAGGGTCTCAAGGCGCAGAGGGGGGGTTCCGCAGATCTGTTAGCCGAAGAGCCATGTCTTGAGGGTCTTCCTGAAGGTGTTCAGGGAGGGGGGCGCATCTGATGTCTGCCGGTAGCTCATTTCAGGTCTTGGCTGCAATGTGGGAGAAGGGTCTTCTGCCTGCTCTTTGGATGCATGGGGTTTCAGCCAGTGCGAGGTTGGAAGATCGGAGGTTTCTTTTCGGCACGTGGAAGTTGATTCTGTCGTTGAGGTATTCGGGTCCATTGTTGTGTAGGCATTTGTCGGTGTGAGTGAGGACTTAGAAGGTGGCTCTTTTCACTTTGAGAGCTAGTGGAGTCTCTGTAGGTGTTGGCTGATGTGTATGTGATGGGGGATGCCGAGGACGAGTCTGGCAGCAGTGTTCTGTAATGTCTGGAGTTTGCGGAGTAGGGACTTGTTAATGCCGGAGTAGAGTGCGTTTCCATAGTCCAGTCTGCTGGTGATGAGTGCATGGGTGACTGTCTTCCTTGACTCCAGGGGGATCCATTTGAAGGTCTTGCAGAGGATGCAGAGGGTGTTGAAGCAGCTGGAGGTGACAGCGTTGACCTGTCGGTTCATGGTGAGGGATGAGTCAAGTACGAAGCTGAGGTTTTTGGCATTGTCCGAGGGGGTAGGTGGGCTTCCGAGAGTGGTAGGCCACCAGGTGTTGTCCCATGGTGAAGGGGTGGTTCCAAGGACAAGGGCTTCTGTCTTCTTTTTTTGCAGAGTTTTATATAGCCCAAACTTGACCCGAATTGGGTATCAGAGAGATTTACATAGCACCAGTTACGTTACTTGAGGACCCACATTCATTTTGGTTAGGCACAGGAAGATTATGTGATTTGCTCAGAATCACAGCGTCATTGTCAAGACTCAAACTCAGTTCCCCAGATTCGAGGTCGACCGCCCTAGCCGTTAGGCCAACTCCTCACTCCAAGTCTTCTCTGCGTTGAGCTGCAGGCAGCTGTCAGTCATCCAGACGGTGACATCTTGCATACCCTTCTGGAGTTTGAGTCTGGCAGTGGTGGTCTTTGGTGAGGGAGAGGATGAGCCCAAGTGTCATCAGCATAGGATACGATGTTGAGGCCGTGTTGTCAGACGATAGCGGGGAGGGGGGCATGTAGATGTTGAAGAGGGTCGGGCTCAGAGATGACTCCTGTGGGACTATGCATGTGATTTACGTGGGATAAGAGAGGAAGGGTGGCAGTCTGATCATGGGGCTTCTTCCATTGAGGACTGATCAGATCCAGTCTGGACTTTTCCTTGTATGCTGGCGTTGTGTAGTCTAGCAACTGGTGTGTGGTGGGAGATGGTGTCGAGCGCCGGTGAAAGGTCAAGTAGGGTGAGGCCTGCAGAGTGGCCTTGGTCTAGGAGGGTGCGGATGTCGTATGTGGTGGCGAGTAGGACAACAGGGTGTTTGTGCACGGAGCGTACGTTGATGAGGATGCATCTTAGGGTGCCGCTGGTGCTGGCGTCGGCTGTGTTGGAGGCCAGGGTGGTGGTTAAGGTCTGGCGGCAGTGGGGGCAGGAGAACTGGCTGTGGGGTGTGTTTGGCGAGGCATGTTGGCAGTCTCTGAGTTTTCTGGGGATGAGTGCGTGGAGAGTGGCGGTGCTATAGCAGTGGGTGGCTCTAGATCAAGGTTTCCCGGCCCTGGTTGTGGTTTTGTCGTGGATGGGCGCAGACGGGTTTGCCTTAGGCACGCCTTTGGCACGCCTAAGGCAAGGCCGCTACATTTGACCGCGCAGCGGATGCCATTTAGTAGGGGACGGGGAGGAACGATCAGCTGGGAGGTGAGAATGGGTGAGGACAAGGGGGCAGGGCAGCAGCAAGTGGGAAGCACGGGCTCAGAGAAGCCAAAAAACTGATTCAAAAGGGAAAAACAAGAGATAACTGACAGATGTAATCATGCTATGTATCCTCAGGTTTTGGACTGCTCCAGACACAGAGAAGGGCATGGGTGGATTGGCATGCCCACTCAAGTGTGAGTTTGACTGTTTAGCCAGCCCACTCAGTCCGCCCTAAGCAGTCATGAGCACTTCTCTGTTCACAATGCAGGCTGCATTACTGCCTGCATGGAGATCATGCCTACCCCTCCGGCCACTGGCTGCATGACTTGTCCTGTTGCCAATTACCAATCAGACCACCACATCGCAGCATTGTGATTGACTCTGGGCAGGGAGCCTGACTGCCTCCTTCCTTTTCCTGGAAGCAGACACAGGAGAGCAGGAGCTATGAAGACACGGGACCCGGCTTCGAGGTAAGACTTCCGTCATAAACATTTTTACAACACCCGCTCACACACACATCCCCGCGTCCACGCCCCATCCGGTATTGTTCCAGAGTTTACCACCTCACAGCTGTCTAGCCCGCCTAGCACTTCTCAATGGCGGCCGCTGTGCGCCCATGCACAGCAGGCATACCATTTGTGTGCCAAAGGCACATACATAATTGTGACGCATGCTATAACATTGCATTCCATTCCCATTCATACTAATACTAGGCACATTGCAACAGTAGAGTAGGTGCTGCATAGCAGAGACATTAATATCACTATTCCCACATCAGTGAGTGCAACCCAAAACTAACCTTTGCACCCTAAACCCAACCATGAACCACGGAATTCTTTTTTGAGCCCCCATAACACACCTAAAAATCAAATTTTACCCAAATGCACACCCTAATTTCCATATTTTACCCCAACACACCCCCCAAATTCCATATTTTACCCTGAAAATACACCCCAGATTCCATATTTTACATCAAAAACCCATACCCTCCCGAAAAACTTTAAATTACCCCCTTACTGCCATCACAATACGTTGTAATCAAATGCAATATAAAGGCACCTGCATTGTCAGAGTTGCGTTGTTGACGATGTACTGCCTGTATTGTAATGGTCGTCTCCCGTGCCAAAGTAAGCCCATAGGCTAAGCCGTTTGCGTCCGTCTGCCACTGGACCACGCTCTACACCAAGGAGCCTTTGTTTGGACACTCCACCACTACGATGCCAGCACCCTCCTCGCCATCAACCATGGACACCACCTCGCCTGCCAGGACCAACCTCTGCTCCGGACCGGACTTTGCCATCGGCATCACTGACGGCTGCAGTATCGCCCGCAAGGAGCACCCCGACCATCACTCTAATGACCCAAGGGTGACCATGGACCACCTCAACTCCCAGACCTGGACCAAGTCCAAGCACATCCTCTGCGGCACTCTCATGTGCAGCCCCCCCCGGGCCATGGCCCCCCATTCTCCAATACCATTGTAGACCTCATTGCACTCCAGGGTCTCCCATCCACCGACAGCATCCACCTGGACAACCCCAGTGACCAGGACACCACCCCCTCCTGGGGAAGGTCCCCTACATCAGATGCAAGCATCAAGTCACCTCAACAAGCCACATAGCAGGACACACGGTCGAGTACATCACCTCCGCCAGCGGGAACTTCAACTACAGCCACAACACCGGACTCTCCTGGACCAACCATCATTGGAAACATCATGTCACCCCGTCGCACCTGGATCAAGGACACCGAAGAATGTCACGTCCACTTCCTCCGCAACAACACTCCACCAATGCTTCCAAACAACGACACCGCAGCGTGCAACCACCACTGATGGATCTCCAACAGCGCTGACATTCAGGCACCCCTCATGAATGGCACTGCGTCAGTACCTTCTGCCTGCCCGATGGCAGGCATGAGGGTGATGCAGTGCCACAGGGATAGGCTGGCCCCATGCATTGCTGGAGTTGCGTCATGGTTGTGACACAACTGCAGCAATGCGTGACTTTACCGCAGACAGATACGTCAGGATGCCTGACGAATCTGTCATTACTTGCATCATGGAGCAATGTCCAGTGAATACAGCGCATCCATGATGTCGCAAGAAGGGCGTAGTGAGAAGTGTTGCAACGCTGTCTTGTTGCAGCGCTGCAACACTTTTCATTACTAGGGCCCAGAAATGCACACTATAATATTGATGGTGCGCATTCCTGCACTGTAGTTTTGTCGCAGGGCAGCGCTTTAACATTGCTTGTAGGGCTGTCCAGCACCAAAACATGCTGAGATGTGGCCCCAAGCGTTATCCCCATTTTTAAGACCAGCTCTTAAGTAACTGGCTCTAACTGGACTTAGAGCCAGTTTTTTGGTCTTTTGAAGTTCAAGGACCCCCTTGTGAATATGGAGTAGTGGTGTTTGCGGGTGTTTTTGCACAGAAACGCCTCTCCTGCATATAATTATCGCTAACAGAAGTAGCGATCTTATAACAGACGTTTTTGCCTAAAAACTGTCGCTAACGGCTGTTAGCGACAGCTTGGTAATAGGGCAATGAAATCATCAGCAGAAAAGTGCCGCTAACACGGCGATAACTCCTTGTGAATATGCCCCTAATTGTTTCAGCCAAAATATGCCTTAACTGGTGAGGTGGCTTTCGTGAGGACCAAGTTTCAAGATCTCTATTCGCAACTCTATTTGGAAATATTAAACATGTGCACTATACTTAGTGCCACATTGCTCTCTCCTATGTATTCATACTAGCATGCTACACATGTAAGAATCCTCATGAGGGACTTCCTCAGTTTTAGTTCCTGTGGCTCAGAGAAAAACTTTAAAATTATTAACCCTCACAGTTACTGTTTTTTGTTTTCTGTAATGTACTCTGTGAGCACTGCAAATAAATGTGCATTGTATCATGCGGATGACCATGCAAATACACTCATGCACTGCATACAAATTAGAAAAAAGGCTCAAAGTGCATGTTTTGATGTATCAGTATATTGTTAAGTGATCAGAGTGAAAGCTAATCCTTCATGCATTTTCAGCATGCAAATGTGGTAATGAGGAGACACAGGGCACACACACTTGAATACTTCCTTTTGTCAGATTCCATAGGGACACAGGAAGGGTTCAGCCTTGTACTCACACATTGAAAGAACAACCCAAGGTAAACCAAGTCAGGTTGTGGCTGCATAGGTACAGCTAAGTCATACGTCTGGACTCCCTCCCCTCCCTGTTACCAGCATCTTTTCAAGTTAGGCGGGTGGACGCTCATTCTCTCTGTCCGCGACGTCTTCCTACGTGCATGGCCGTGTGGTATGCGTGACGACCTCATGTCATATGATAATGCATGTCGGAGTTTCTTGTCATGTTGCCCTTCCTCTTTGTTATGTTCAAAGAAGGCCCAGTCCAACAAATACCAACCCTAGTAGGTGATTATCATGGGAAAAGTGGAAGTGTTAAATGTTATCTGTATGAAGTGATTGCTTCATTCAGCAATACACTAGTGGTCAATAATTTCAGTGTTATTAAAAAAATTATAATATGCAGTATGTCTAACTTCCAACCTCGTCTACTAGCAAGTTGGTGTACACAATATTAGATGCTTAGGATTCGGTTGCGTGTTCATAATAGTGTGGTATTCCCCCTACAATATGTGTCATTTACTTCTAGCTATTATCCTTGGGAATATGACATAACACAATAAAGATCCTGTGTACAACATATCTAAATAATAGATCTTATGTATGCCATATTGTCAAAACTTAGAAAGTTCAATTGTGCTTCTTCATTGGTTACCACATTGGTTAATATATGTACATGCCTCATGTCACACAGTCAATCTATGTCCTCTTTGAAGACAATCATGGAGAGATATGTCCTTTGTAATAATGTCTAACATTGTCTCAAGTCACATTAATATCTGCTTATAAGTGTCACCTTTCTCCCATTAGCTCTTACTCAGGAAAGAGTTCTGTGGATCTTTATTACTTGCATTATATTAATCTTACCATACTATCACTCAATTTGTGTTTGGTTAGCCAAATACTCTGAATGTGTCTGTCACAGCATACTTTGTGATACTACAGCCCCAGAGGTCCACACTATGCACCAGCCCTGAAACATCAGCAGGGGGTCCTGAAAGCAGGAAACCGGCCCTCTACTATTCCCCGGTCAGGTAAAACTTTGACCAAAATACATGCACTACTATTGCTTGGACAGAAAAGCTCACTGAATGGTGCACAGGCATAATCACTTGCCCTTTGTGCCCAACTACCTGTGTATCTGATATCTTGACTTATATTTTGGCTCTAGCATCATGATAATCAAGCCTGAGTGAAGAGCCCTAGCCTGTCCCTGACTATGTAAGGTCTTGGACTTGCTTTGTGACCTGAAGGAATGCACCAAGCATGTCTTTATGCGATATAGAGGACCTCTGGTAGTGTACCATGTTCGTGAGTTTGATTGTGGGGCCAGATCTTTTTATCTGTGTTACTGAGACAGTAGTCTACAGGTCCCTCTTGAGTAAAGTTCTGGTGTTTTGTGTATGCCATAACTTTGTGCTGGCATCCTGTGTGTAAGTCAGGTGCATGTGCAGTGGGTATGTAGCATATGTGTGTTAGTAAGGCTCCGTCTGTGAGTGTGATTGAGTAATGAAGCCAGTGGGATCCATTTTGTATGACCATGGTTTGTCAAATCACATGATGAAGGATGAGGACAGCTACACCGAATAGTGGAAGTGTATTTCCTGCATTCCTGTGGATGGAGATCCAGACAGTTAAATGAGGAAGATGGAGACTAAACTACCTTTAGAAACCCCAGCAGGGCATTTGTTCTCAAGGGCTAGTGCTTAGTTACTCAGGAGCTGCTGATTAGTTCTTCCTGAGCACTGTCAGTTGGCCGATGATGTGAGTGAAGGATGGGGCTGCAGATTCTAGTGTGTCAGGGGATGGGGTTTGTAAGTCTGGACTGCCCTTTTGTATATCCTTGATTCCTGCTTATAGAGGTTGACAATAGCCAGATGCAGAAACCTCATGGGAGGGTCTGCCAGAATGCCTAGAAGCTTACCTGCTTTCTAAGATCTGGCTGGCCCTGCAGTATGAGAAATTGTTCGGGAGGAGACACAAACACATCTCCAGACTACTACAAAGAGCCGTGACATGCCGTAGAGGGTCCCCTTAGTCTCTCAATCCTGAGTCCTGGCAGAAACTGCTTTAAGCAAGTATCTGCTTGGCTCAATCTAAGCTCCATCTGCTGAGCAAAGATACCTGCCTAGTTGATGCATTATTTCATCTTATTGAGGCTGCATTTGAGGTGTAACAACATCAGCTTGGTTAAGGCTTAAACCATGCCATTGGGCTGATCAGGGCTGCGTCTGCTGTGTCACAACATTTGGCCTGTTGAGACTGCAACTACTATTTGGCCTGAATTGGGAAGCATCTGCAGTGCAATGATAGTGGCCAAATCAGGACTGCAATTCCCATGCAACAATATCGGCATGGTCAGGCCACATCTGCTGTGGTATGACATTGATTCGCTCAGTGCTGATTCAACCCAAGTGACTGACTAGCCCTGTCTAGGGTCTAGACCAGCTGTGAAGCCCATGCAGATCTGCTGTTGCCTGGGCTGCATCTGCACTCCAAGTGCTTGAGCTGCTGCACAGAAAAGACAGAAGGTGGGTGGCTGTACCCTTAGAGACATGCCAATGCTTGACCTACAAGATGGCCCTTGACTCTTTTCTTGTTTACCATTGTTCACCCAATAAATCAATCAAACAGTATTTATAAAGTACGACTTATCACCTGGTGCTGATGGTCCTGTTGCAAGGGAGGGTCAGTTGAACAGACAGGCCTTGAGTCCTTTCTTGAATTCAAGCAGAGAGGGTGATGTTCGGAGGTGAAGGGGAGGTCATTCCAGGATTTCACGATGAGGTAGTAGAAGGAGCGTCTTTCCATGTTGCTTTGGCAATTTAGGGGGTGTGAGCGAGTGCTAGGGAGGTGGATTGCAGGTATCTGGGGAGTTGGTGACAGTTCAGGCGGTGATTGATCTATGCCGGTCCCAGGTTGTGTAGGACCTTGTAAGTTTGGATCAGCATCTTGAATTGACATCTCTTCTGGATCGGGAGCCAGTGGAGTTTCTTGAGGTGAGGGGTGATATGGGTCTGCTTGGGGAGGTCGAGGATGAGTCTGGCTGCTACATTCAGTATGGTCTGTCGTCTCTTCAGGAGTTGAAAGGTGGTTCCCACATAGTGTGCATTGCATTATTCCAGCAGGCTGGTGACAAGGGGTTGAGTGACGGTTCGTCTGGAATAATGGGGAATCATTTATAGATTTTATGGAGAATGCAAAGGGTGAAGAAGCAGGCAGAGTAGACTGCTTTGATCTGGCCTTTCATGGTGAGCATGGTGTCGAGGAAGATGCCAAGGTTTCGTGTCTGTGGGTCCTGGTTCAGAAGGCTAACAGGAGTCACTCCACGGGGAGGTGTTCCTGAAGATCAATACTTCAGCCTTGTCCATGTTGAGTTTCAGCAGTTGTCTTCCATCCAGTTGGCGATGCTTATCATGCACCTGCGGAAGATAGTAATGGTGGTGGAGGGGTCTTCTGATAGCGAGAGGATCAGCAGGGTGTCTTTGGCTTAAGAAATGATGGTTAGTCCATGGGTTCTGAAAGGGCGTCATCTAGGTGTAGAATAGAGTAGGGCTGAAGGATGAGCCTTTAGGGATGCCGCTGATGATGTTCTTGGGTTCTGAGGTGAAAGGAGGCAGCCGGATTTTCTTGGTTCTGCCAGTGAGGATGGAGGCGATCCATTAGAGGACATCTCCTCGGATTCGAAAGTGTTGAAGCCTCTTTATGAGTGTGTGATGGGGAATGGTGTTGAATGCTTCTGAGAAGCCAAGGAGGATCAGCGCAGCTGTGTCTACCTGGTCAAGAAGTGTTCTGATGCCATCTACGGCAGTCATCAGGGCTGTTTCAGTGTTGTGGTTGGTGCTGAATGCATATTTGGACGTGTCCAGAAGGTTGTTTCTCTCCGTGTCTTCTATGAGTTGGCGGTTGTGGGTTTTTCAAAGACTTTAGTGGGAAAAGGGAACAGGGAGATGGGACGATACTTCTTGAGTTCGCTGGGGTCGGTGAAAGGTTTCTTGAGAAGGATTTTAACTTCTGTGTTGCCATTCTTCAGGGAAGGTAACCATGGTGATGGACACATTGAAGATGATGGTGAGCTGGTTGCTGGTCAGCTTGCTCCCAGTGTTGAAGATGTGGTGGAGAAAGGGGTCCGTGAGAGCTGCTGAGTAGACGGAGTTCATGATGGCTGTGGTGTTGTTGGTGAAAAGCTGATCTCAGGTGAGGAGCATGTGGTTGGAGTTTGTGTCTGTTGAAGGGAGGTGGTTGAGGGTGTCAGCGCTGGTGGGTTGGGATTTGAAGTTTTTGTATATAGTAGAGATCTTGACATGTAAGAAGTCTGCCAGGGTGTCGCAAAGTTCCTTGGAAGGGGTGATGACAATTTGGGTGGTTGATGGGTTGGAGAATTCTCTGACAATATTGAATTGTTCTTTGCTGTGGTTTGAAATGGCTTTGATGCAGTCTGCAAGGGTGCTCCTTTTCCTCTCCATGGGGAGTTGGTGGTATTGGTTGAGGGATCTCTTGAAGAAGGCACAGTCTGTAGGCTTCTTACTGGCCATTTTCTTTTGAGTTGTTTGCCAGTACGTTTGGTGGTTCTCAGTTCCTCTGTGTTCCAACTGGCTTGTTTGTAGGAGCTCTTGAGTTTGGTGGGTTCTATGGGGGAGAATATGTTGGCACAATTGGTGATCCATGCGGATAGGTTTTTGACAGCCTGTTTTAGGTTGGTTGCAGTGTCAGGTTGGGCGAAGTTGAGGGGGTCGGTCCACTGGCTCTCTGATAGGTTGCTCCAGCCAGAGGAGGAACTATAAGACTCTCGATACAGTCTGAGGGAAGCTTGAAAAATGTTTCACATCTACTAGAACACCATGGGTAAGAAACTTGAATTGAATTGAACTGTATGAACATTCAACTTGTGGGATGAAGTAGAGACTGCAACTGTGCTTGTTTCCTGTCTTTTACCATCAGTGCTGGGGGTAGCCATCCTCTAGGGAATCACCATGGATGGATTTAGTGCACAGAGGGCTCACAGGCCGTAAATGTATGGAGTCACCAGAGTCACTGACTTGTGCCTTATGTTGCAATGTGTAACTTTTATTACTTTTGTGTGATTAAAAGTACTTTCTTTGATTAAAAATAAGCACTGGGTTTGACAGCCAAGGTATTATGTCTGTTGGTTGATTGTTGAGTTCTGAACTTATGCATCTCCCCCACTACCTCCCCAAGAAGCATGTGAGCGTTTACCCTGAGAGTTAAATGGGAAAGGTGTCGTCTTTAATCCAGTTTACAGTGAGTTAATAGGAACGACCCCAAGACACCAGTGGCACAAGACCTCAATCACCATGGTTGAGGTCAAGTAGACTCTGACTGGCCAGCACTTCCCTAAATAGGTTTAACAACTATGAAGATGCATTTGTAACCTATATTACCTCATTGTCATTACAAAAAAATATATATACATTCATCCATTATCTTGTGTTGATGTACCATTCACTTAAAAAACAAGAGGTTCATTAACCTGACAATTCACACCAAAGTTTGAATGTTTTTTTAAAAATCCAACAAAAGGGAAATACCTTTCTCATTCAATCGTTTCAAAAGTTTTGTTTGTGGAAGTTTTGTACTTTGAGGCAGA
The DNA here is from genome assembly GCF_964204655.1 of Triturus cristatus. NCBI lineage: Eukaryota > Metazoa > Chordata > Amphibia > Caudata > Salamandridae > Triturus > Triturus cristatus. The sequence continues at coordinate 521,287,626 of NC_140588.1, forward strand.
AGGTTCACTATTGATTCAAAAAATTGTACAGTTTAGAAGATTTTACTTTCATACACATTCAACTATCCACTAAAATATATAAGGGCAGTGGGGGCTACTTACTTGTATCAATTAATTGATTTCTCCACATTGGCCTATACTGGATCAGATCCCGTATTAAATATCATTAACTTTTGCCATACATATGAATGTATACACTTAGCAATTGAAAAAAGTTATAACTGTTCCAATGGAACAATTAGTATATATATATATATATATATATATATATATATATATATATATATATATATATCAAAGCTCTTGAGGTTTGCCACACGAGTAGGAATCACTCGAACAACAGGTAAGGTTCACCTCACAACCTTTAATCTTAGGTACAGACGGACTTTGCAGGCGAACAAACAAACAGTCTCAACGCTTTGCCTGACGCGCTTCGAGTATCATCTCTTCTTCAGAGGCTGAACGTTGAAGTTTGCAGTTACGGACACTCTTCCTCCATTTTATCGGCATTATGACACGCCCCTCGATGGGCCGCCCAAATGGGTGCTATGCTTGCTGCCTTATGGGAAAGAGAGTCCACTTATTTTGCCGTGAATCGGTGCTACTTATCTGTCGTTCTTAGAGGCTCTGGATGCGCCCTCCGCTTGCTAGTTCGTCCTAATACACAGCCTGTTGCACCACACGAGGACGGGTGAAGCCAAGTCCCGAGCGGCCCCTAATCTTCATAGGGTGGTGCATTCCCAGCAGCTGGACTGCCGCTTGTAAATCAAAGCTCTTGAGGATTGCCACACGAGTAGGAATCACTCGAACAACAGGTAAGGTTCACCTCACAACCTTTAATCTTAGGTACAGACGGACTTTGCAGGCGAACAAACAAACAGTCTCAACGCTTTGCCTGACGCGTTTCGAGTATCATCTCTTCTTCAGAGGCTGAACGTTGAAGTTTGCAGTTACGGACACTCTTCCTCCATTTTATCGGCATTATGACACGCCCCTCGATGGGCCCCCCAAATGGGTGCTATGCTTGCTGCCTTATGGGAAAGAGAGTCCACTTATTTTGCCGTGAATCGGTGCTACTTATCTGTCGTTCTTAGAGGCTCTGGATGCGCCCTCCGCTTGCTAGTTCGTCCTAATCCACAGCCTGTTGCCCCACACGAGGACGGGTGAAGCCAAGTCCCCAGCGGCCCCTAATCTTCATAGGGTGGTGCATTCCCAGCGGCTGGACTGCCGCTTGTAAATCAAAGCTCTTGAGGTTTGCCACACGAGTAGGAATCACTCGAACAACAGGTAAGGTTCACCTCACAACATTTAATCTTAGGTACAGACGGACTTTGCAGGCGAACAAACAAACAGTCTCAACACTTTGCCTGACGCGTTTCGAGTATCATCTCTTCTTCAGAGGCTGAACGTTGAAGTTTGCAGTTACGGACACTCTTCCTCCATTTTATCGGCATTATGACACGCCCCTCGATGGGCCGCCCAAATGGGTGCTATGCTTGCTGCCTTATGGGAAAGAGAGTCCACTTATTTTGCCGTGAATCGGTGCTACTTATCTGTCGTTCTTAGAGGCTCTGGATGCGCCCTCCGCTTGCTAGTTCGTCCTAATCCACAGCCTGTTGCCCCACACGAGGACGGGTGAAGCCAAGTCCCCAGCGGCCCCTAATCTTCATAGGGTGGTGCATTCCCAGCGGCTGGACTGCCGCTTGTAAATCAAAGCTCTTGAGGTTTGCCACACGAGTAGGAATCACTCGAACAACAGGTAAGGTTCACCTCACAACCTTTAATCTTAGGTACAGACGGACTTTGCAGGCGAACAAACAAACAGTCTCAACGCTTTGCCTGACGCGTTTCGAGTATCATCTCTTCTTCAGAGGCTGAACGTTGAAGTTTGCAGTTACGGACACTCTTCCTCCATTTTATCGGCATTATGACACGCCCCTCGATGGGCCGCCCAAATGGGTGCTATGCTTGCTGCCTTATGGGAAAGAGAGTCCACTTATTTTGCCGTGAATCGGTGCTACTTATCTGTCGTTCTTAGAGGCTCTGGATGCGCCCTCCGCTTGCTAGTTCGTCCTAATCCACAGCCTGTTGCCCCACACGAGGACGGGTGAAGCCAAGTTCCCAGCGGCCCCTAATCTTCATAGGGTGGTGCATTCCCAGCGGCTGGACTGCCGCTTGTAAATCAAAGCTCTTGAGGTTTGCCACACGAGTAGGAATCACTCGAACAACAGGTAAGGTTCACCTCACAACCTTTAATCTTAGGTACAGACGGACTTTGAAGGCGAACAAACAAACAGTCTCAACGCTTTGCCTGACGCGTTTCGAGTATCATCTCTTCTTCAGAGGCTGAACGTTGAAGTTTGCAGTTACGGACACTCTTCCTCCATTTTATCGGCATTATGACACGCCCCTCGATGGGCCGCCCAAATGGGTGCTATGCTTGCTGCCTTATGGGAAAGAGAGTCCACTTATTTTGCCGTGAATCGGTGCTACTTATCTGTCGTTCTTAGAGGCTCTGGATGCGCCCTCCGCTTGCTAGTTCGACCTGGCTTCACCCCTTCTCGTATGGGGCAAAAGGCTGTGGATGAGGACGAACTGGCAAGCGAGGGGCGCATCCAGAGCCTCTAAGAACAACAGATAAGTAGCACCGATTCACGGCAAAATAAGTGGACTCTCTTTACCATAAGGCAGCAAGCATTGAACCCATCTGGGCGGCCTTTCGAGGGGCGTGTCATAATGCCGATATAATGGAGGGAGAGTGTCCGTAACTGCAAACTTCAACGTCCAGCCTCTGAAGAAGAGATGATACTCGAAACGCGTCAGGCAAAGCGTTGAGACTGTTTGTTTGCTCGCCTGCAAAGTTCGTCTGTACCGAAGATTAAAGGTTGTGAGGTGAACCTTACCTGTTGTTCGAGTGATTCCTACTCGTGTGGCATACCTCAAGAGCTTTGATTTACAAGCGGCAGTCCAGCCGCTGGGAATGCACCACCCTACGAAGATTAGGGGCCGCTGGGGACCTGGCTTCACCCGTCCTCGTGTGGGGCAACAGGCTGTGGATAAGGACGAACTGGCAAGCGAGGGGCGCATCCAGAGCCTCTAAGAACAACAGATAAGTAGCACCGATTCACGGCAAAATAAGTGGACTCTCTTTCCCATAAGGCAGCAAGCATTGAACCCATCTGGGCGGCCTTTCGAGGGGTGTGTCATAATTCCGATATAATGGAGGGAGAGTGTCCGTAACTGCAAACTTCAACGTCCAGCCTCTGAAGAAGAGATGATACTCGAAACGCGTCAGGCAAAGCGTTGAGACTGTTTGTTTGCTCGCCTGCAAAGTTCGTCTGTACCGAAGATTAAAGGTTGTGAGGTGAACCTTACCTGTTGTTCGAGTGATTCCTATTCGTGTGGCATACCTCAAGAGCTTTGATTTACAAGCGGCAGTCCAGCCGCTGGGAATGCACCACCCTACGAAGATTAGGGGCCGCTGGGGACCTGGCTTCACCCGTCCTCGTGTGGGGCAACAGGCTGTGGATAAGGACGAACTGGCAAGCGAGGGGCGCATCCTGAGCCTCTAAGAACAACAGATAAGTAGCACCGATTCACGGCAAAATAAGTGGACTCTCTTTCCCATAAGGCAGCAAGCATTGAACCCATCTGGGCGGCCTTTCGAGGGGCATGTCATAATGCCGATATAATGGAGGGAGAGTGTCCGTAACTGCAAACTTCAACGTCCAGCCTCTGAAGAAGAGATGATACTCGAAACGCGTCAGGCAAAGCGTTGAGACTGTTTGTTTGCTCGCCTGCAAAGTTCGTCTGTACCGAAGATTAAAGGTTGTGAGGTGAACCTTACCTGTTGTTCGAGTGATTCCTACTCGTGTGGCATACCTCAAGAGCTTTGATTTACAAGCGGCAGTCCAGCCGCTGGGAATGCACCACCCTACGAAGATTAGGGGCCGCTGGGGACCTGGCTTCACCCGTCCTCGTGTGGGGCATCAGGCTGTGGATAAGGACGAACTGGCAAGTGAGGGGCGCATCCAGAGCCTCTAAGAACAACAGATAAGTAGCACCGATTCACGGCAAAATAAGTGGACTCTCTTTCCCATAAGGCAGCAAGCATTGAACCCATCTGGGCGGCCTTTCGAGGGGTGTGTCATAATGCCGATATAATGGAGGGAGAGTGTCCGTAACTGCAAACTTCAACGTCCAGCCTCTGAAGAAGAGATGATACTCGAAACGCGTCAGGCAAAGCGTTGAGACTGTTTGTTTGCTCGCCTGCAAAGTTCGTCTGTACCGAAGATTAAAGGTTGTGAGGTGAACCTTACCTGTTGTTCGAGTGATTCCTATTCGTGTGGCATACCTCAAGAGCTTTGATTTACAAGCGGCAGTCCAGCCGCTGGGAATGCACCACCCTACGAAGATTAGGGGCCGCTGGGGACCTGGCTTCACCCGTCCTCGTGTGGGGCAACAGGCTGTGGATAAGGACGAACTGGCAAGCGAGGGGCGCATCCTGAGCCTCTAAGAACAACAGATAAGTAGCACCGATTCACGGCAAAATAAGTGGACTCTCTTTCCCATAAGGCAGCAAGCATTGAACCCATCTGGGCGGCCTTTCGAGGGGCATGTCATAATGCCGATATAATGGAGGGAGAGTGTCCGTAACTGCAAACTTCAACGTCCAGCCTCTGAAGAAGAGATGATACTCGAAACGCGTCAGGCAAAGCGTTGAGACTGTTTGTTTGCTCGCCTGCAAAGTTCGTCTGTACCGAAGATTAAAGGTTGTGAGGTGAACCTTACCTGTTGTTCGAGTGATTCCTACTCGTGTGGCATACCTCAAGAGCTTTGATTTACAAGCGGCAGTCCAGCCGCTGGGAATGCACCACCCTACGAAGATTAGGGGCCGCTGGGGACCTGGCTTCACCCGTCCTCGTGTGGGGCAACAGGCTGTGGATAAGGACGAACTGGCAAGCAAGGGGTGCATCCAGAACCTCTAAGAACAACAGATAAGTAGCACCGATTCACGGCAAAATAAGTGGACTCTCTTTCCCATAAGGCAGCAAGCATTGAACCCATCTGGGCGGCCTTTCGAGGGGCGTGTCATAATGCCGATATAATGGAGGGAGAGTGTCCGTAACTGCAAACTTCAACGTCCAGCCTCTGAAGAAGAGATGATACTCGAAACGCGTCAGGCAAAGCGTTGAGACTGTTTGTTTGCTCGCCTGCAAAGTTCGTCTGTACCGAAGATTAAAGGTTGTGAGGTGAACCTTACCTGTTGTTCGAGTGATTCCTACTCGTGTGGCATACCTCAAGAGCTTTGATTTACAAGCGGCAGTCCAGCCGCTGGGAATGCACCACCCTACGAAGATTAGGGGCCACTGGGGACCTGGCTTCACCCGTCCTCGTGTGGGGCAACAGGCTGTGGATAAGGACGAACTGGCAAGCGAGGGGCGCATCCAGAGCCTCTAAGAACAACAGATAAGTAGCACCGATTCACGGCAAAATAAGTGGACTCTCTTTCCCATAAGGCAGCAAGCATTGAATTCATCTGGGCGGCCTTTCGAGGGGCGTGTCATAATGCCGATATAATGGAGGGAGAGTGTCCGTAACTGCAAACTTCAACGTCCAGCCTCTGAAGAAGAGATGATACTCGAAACGCGTCAGGCAAAGCGTTGAGACTGTTTGTTTGCTCGCCTGCAAAGTTCGTCTGTACCGAAGATTAAAGGTTGTGAGGTGAACCTTACCTGTTGTTCGAGTGATTCCTACTCGTGTGGCATACCTCAAGAGCTTTGATTTACAAGCGGCAGTCCAGCCGCTGGGAATGCACCACCCTACGAAGATTAGGGGCCGCTGGGGACCTGGCTTCACCCGTCCTCGTGTGGGGCAACAGGCTGTGGATAAGGACGAACTGGCAAGCGAGGGGCGCATCCAGAGCCTCTAAGAACAACAGATAAGTAGCACCGATTCACGGCAAAATAAGTGGACTCTCTTTCCCATAAGGCAGCAAGCATTGAACCCATCTGGGCGGCCTTTCGAGGGGTGTGTCATAATGCCGATATAATGGAGGGAGAGTGTCCGTAACTGCAAACTTCAACGTCCAGCCTCTGAAGAAGAGATGATACTCGAAACGCGTCAGGCAAAGCGTTGAGACTGTTTGTTTGCTCGCCTGCAAAGTTCGTCTGTACCGAAGATTAAAGGTTGTGAGGTGAACCTTACCTGTTGTTCGAGTGATTCCTACTCGTGTGGCATACCTCAAGAGCTTTGATTTACAAGCGGCAGTCCAGCCGCTGGGAATGCACCACCCTACGAAGATTAGGGGCCGCTGGGGACCTGGCTTCACCCGTCCTCGTGTGGGGCAACAGGCTGTGGATAAGGACGAATTGGCAAGAGAGGGGCGCATCCAGAGCCTCTAAGAACAACAGATAAGTAGCACCGATTCACGGCAAAATAAGTGGACTCTCTTTCCCATAAGGCAGCAAGCATTGAACCCATCTGGGCGGCCTTTCGAGGGGCGTGTCATAATGCCGATATAATGGAGGGAGAGTGTCCGTAACTGCAAACTTCAACGTCCAGCCTCTGAAGAAGAGATGATACTCGAAACGCGTCAGGCAAAGCGTTGAGACTGTTTGTTTGCTCGCCTGCAAAGTTCGTCTGTACCGAAGATTAAAGGTTGTGAGGTGAACCTTACCTGTTGTTCGAGTGATTCCTACTCGTGTGGCATACCTCAAGAGCTTTGATATATATATATATATATATATATATATATATATATATATTATCTACTGGCGGTCGCCAGTAGATAGTTATAGTTAGGACCGTGTTTCCATAGGAAATCCGCAACATTCTATTTGGAATAACTTTGGCGCCGATTGATGAATCCTCGCGAAATTTTCAAAATCGGTGGGGCGCTCCGCTCCGCTCCTACCCTGAAAGTCTCGTGGGGATTTGTCAAGCGGGGGCTGAGAAAAAAGGGGGGTCCCAAAACGCATTTTTCCCATGCAATTTTCCATAGGGACCTTTAGTCCAAGGTACAGCCCAAACGGCTGAACAGAATTACTTTAAATTTGGCAAAGAGGTAGTCCTCAGGTCAGGGATGCCTTTTGCATATCTGGAGTCAATCTGTTCAGTAGTTCCTGAGAAAATTGCAGTTAAAAGTACATACATATCTATAGCCTCGCACGGTGACGTGCGCGAGCGCAATTTTGATTGGTTGTTAGATGTCAGTAAACATTCGAATCGGTCGAAATCAGGAAGTGTCGGCCGCCATTTTGTCTCTCGCAGTCTGAGGCAGTGCAAAACAAAGGTGGAGAACGTGAAAAAGGGGCAGGGTGGACAGTTCCTGACCCCCTAGCCTTTGTCAGGGGGTCACTGAAGGACCCCCAAGGATGAAAAAAACATTTTATTTTTTAAAAAGCGCGTGGTGCGCGCACGGTGCGCGCACAGCACGCACGGTGCGCGCACGGCACGCACAACGCATCGTGGGCGCTCGGTGCGCTATGCGCACCGAGCGCCCACAGCGCGTGCACGGTCTGCGAAGCGCACTGTGCGCGCACGGTGCGTGCACGGGGAAGAACCTGAAAAAAAAAATATTAATAAATACATAACTTAGCATTTAAAAAACCGTACAAGTTCACTTAAAAAACTATAGATTTCACACCCGTTATAGTTAGGAATTAGCATTTAAAAAACCTTGCAAATTCACTTAAAAAACCATAGGTTTCACACATGTTATAGTTAGCTGGACATTTCCCTCGCAAAAAACCAATGAAATTCCCCCGTTATAGTTAGTGCAGGCAACTATAACTCACGCGACCGCAATCCTCTGCTGATGACGTCAGATATTACATCACTGATTAAATATGTGTCTTTCTGAAAAATAAATATTTGTAATATATGTATAGCTAAAGATTAATGGAAGAAGACATGGGTAAATAGGTGTCTAAATACAGTGATGTAATATCTGACGTCATGTGGCGCATACTGGAGATACCTGGTGGGCTAGTTGGCCGCCAGGGACCCTCAGGATTGAGGAGAAATTAATTCTCCAACTCCACAGGGCGTGTTTATAGACATGTCGCCTCAGGCCACGCCCCCTTCCTTCACCATTGTGCAAGCACGCCCCATGGCGAGTTATAAGTTGGGAAATTAATTCTCTTTCAATACTGAGGGTCCCTGAGGGCCAACTAGCCCAACAGGTATCTCCAGTATGCGTCAATTATACACCCCAACACTCACATATAATGTCTAAAAACATATATAGCTACTCACATATATACAACTGAGACATCAATTCACTAATCAACACACCTGTTCAGTCAGCTACTCATACAGCCCTTCCGGAATGCACTTTTGAATCTATACAACCAGTGAATCAGCCATTCAGACTTGTATGCACAGAGTCAGACATGAATATTTGTACAAATAGAAAGTTGGTGTAGGTATGTATTATGTGTGGCAAAGGAGCCCCAGTCATTTCTGTTTCTCATTGGTAGTGTAGATAAAGAAATTACTTAATGGGAAAACAATCCTCTCTGTGTAGTTTAACTAGGAAAAAAAATTCTTTAAGACTAGAAAGATGTTCTCTGCAAGAGTTTCCAGTTGTGGGTTTAGAAATGTTTGCTTGGGATATGTTTTAAGAACGTATACCTAGAAAAGAAATATATACATTTTAAAAACAGTGGGAAATTTAAAACACGATTCCATGTAAAGCTGCTCCTTTCTTAAATTTCCAGCTTTGTTTGTGAATCGGGCACCTAATGTGCCTCGTAAATTATAAAAGCAACTCCATTTCTAGTATCTGTGTTATAGTATAGATAAATGATTTCTGAACTAATATCAATTAATGAAACCACTCCACCAGGTAGCTAGGCAATGGATTAAAAGTAAATGATTTTAAATTAACATGGTTTGTTACTGAAAAGAGTACAACGTTCAATCAAACAATATTAAATGTATAAAATACCAAGCACTGGACAATTATCACCATGATATAGGTTTTTGGGCAAAAAACTGCAATTAATGCACTTAAATGAATAAATCATAAACCGCACCGGGCGAAATTCTTCAACAAGAAACTTTCATATGTAATTATTAGATATTGTTGTAGAAATTCGAAACTGTTAGCATTCAAAGATGCTAGACAAAACATTACTAACTGGGTGTCGCGTTCTTCTTTGTAGGTTTTCCAGCCCCACTTTTATTCTTTATGTTTTGGTACTTAAAGATTGGTCGCTTAGTGCAAACCCTAAAATGCAATTAAAATCAGCACTATGGGGCAGATTTACAATAACTGGCGCATCCCTGCATATCAGCAGGGATCCGCCAGTTATTGTGCGTCACGGCTCCGCTACCATGGATGCGCCGCATTTACAATGCGGCGCACCATGGGGCAAAAACGGACAGATGCGTGACGCATTTGTGCCGTAAAGGCGGCGCATTGCTGGAGTTGCATCGCAAGTGCGACGCAGCTCCAGCAAGGCTCCGGGGTGCCCTATCTTTACAATACTGGTTCAATCCTTACGTCTGCTTCAAGCAGGCGCAGGGTTTTGACGCAGCATGGGCTCAAAAGTGACTGAGTGAAATCAGTGACGCAACGGCGGTGTAAAATAGGCGCAAGGGGCTTGTAAATCTGCCCCTAAATGTCTTACTGACTACGAAAAAAACATTGCTAATCTCACCATTTTTACGACCCTCATTCTACAATTAAATTAAAACAGTTTCAGTACGGAAATGTCAATGCAACCCATACACTTTGTACCTCCTTTCCACAAGAAAAACACAACCCAGCACTATTCAGACAGCTGAGCCCTGCCCCAAAGACACATTTCAGGGCCGAATGGCCATTAGGCATCTCTGCCTTTTCAGGCAGAGCTGCAGGCTAAGGGGTTTGATGGCTGCCATGACAGAATGATGAAAGACCCCCGTCCCAATTCTAATCACAGCCTCCTGCAGTGTGGATCTTGGTTTCCAGGGCTAATTTTTGTTTTAGGTTCCACCCTGCCAAAATGTGCAGTGACCAGTAAGACTCAAAACAAGCTATCATTCCCTCTCAGTAATCCCAGCCACACCAACTAACTGAATTGACTTGCTTTCAGAAAAGTCTCCATGGTGAATCATTAGTCAGTCATCTCCTACCAATTCTACACAGTTCCTACCCAGATGACAACATTGATGACAAGCACAACTCTCACAAGTTCTGTGGCATGGTCATCTGCCCACAAATTTTGGCCCTTCAATCTGGAATAGGCTTGAATATTTGGTGAACTTTGAATTTGCCAAAAACCGGGTGAATCAAGTGTGAACTGATATTGTTTACCAACCAGCAGCATGTCACTAGAGGTGATGAACCTATCTGAATACATTTACATGACGCCTTATCTCTCAGTGCGGTTTATAAAGTTTAGTCATTAGGTGCATTTCTTCAAAACAGCTCCTAATTAAAAGCAGTTATAACCATTGTTTAATAGTGACTCAAGTAAGAAGCACTCTAGTTAATCCACGTTGACAAACAGTACAACCACATTTAAGATGGTGAATGGTTTTGTATTGTTTGTCTGCTATTGGAATAGCCGTGTGCCTGGATTGTATCTTAGTGGGATTCCTAACGTTTCAATCTCTAAGTTGTATTCAAGAGTGAAATGGTGAAGTAGCACCACACTGAATTCAATTATATATAAAAACAAAATTTCCTTGGTCTCCCTGATAACCGGAATGCAACAAGTAAAACATACCATAGGAAGAAGTACGTCTTTATGAGGAAACGGCAGCTGTTTAATACTACAGATGGCCAAAATGGACCCTAGTTTGAATCCCTTTCTCTGCAACATAAAATACAATTTCCGTTGCCAATAAACATGGCTAGTTCAGGTTTCAACTCTAGAATAGGTTCATCTCCATTGAGGCTCGACTGGGCTCAGTTATAAAGGTTCCCATTGTCTTTGGCACTTTAAAGTCAAGCACTTTATATTCCAGTATAAATAATTGGTGAATGAATCAGTCACAAAGTAGGTGGAATATTAGAGTGGAATATTAGAGTGTTTTTTACAGAGGCCTGCAGGTCTTTGATGACAGAATTCCAAATCCATGGTTCACAAGAATTCCAGAATAAATTGAGAGAATATTAGTCAGAACCAATTATTAATTAAAAAAAAACAATATAATGTTACATGTTTAGATTCTGCTACGAATATGTAAGTTAACATTAAGGGATGACAAATAATTCACCACTGCTTACATACCGACATCATAAACGATAATGGAGGGGACTGTTCGCCAATCAAAATGTAAAAGTACAGGTGGAGAGTTTGATCTCCGGCTGCATTTTCTAAGTTTTGAATAAAATAAATCCGAATGTGGTTGTTGCCCTATGGCAATCAGCCCTGCTTCTTGTGTTCACAATCAGCTAAAATGCTTTGTGCATACTAAAGAGATTTAAATTGCAAAATTAAAGTGTTGTGCTTTGGTAATCAGTGACATTATTCTGTTTCTTCAACAACCACATCTTCACACAGCTCTTGTTGACATGCCATTTAAAATGATGATTAAACTATAACGTGCAAAATCCTAGTAAACAAATGTTCATATATGAGCGGGGCTCGAAGCTCGAAACATGTTCATGATTCATTCAGAGGACAACTCGGGGCGATACAGAAATACTGCAAGAATGGCATATATTCTGGCATTTCGCATTTTCATGCAAACAACAATGGACACATTTTGTAAACTCAAATCTGAAGCTGTAAGGCCTATCTTTTTGCTTGTGGGGTTCTACACCAGACTGCGGAGTCTCCTCACTTGTAAACTTACTATTAGTTTACTATATTATATATATATATAATATATATATATATCTATATATATATATATATATACTATCACTAACATAACTGTAATACACACCTTATTCCCCCTTCCCACTAGTCTTCTGTACCCACTACTATGGTGCATTACTGAATGTGTTTCTAGAAGTACTATTGCAAACGTCAAGTACTATCTTTACCTTAATTGTTTTAGCAAACTGTTGTAGTGATGATCGTTATCTACCTATGTACAACGCTAAGTTAGCATAATCGCGTTTAATGTTAGAAAGCCATCTTGCCGCTTTTGCTGCTTTTGCACATGACACTGTAGTCACATGTTATTAGAATTGAGAAATGCTTACTCGACTTTGCTTCACATGAGAACTGTCTGTTGTTAACATCTTGAACAGTGCATAGCGACCTTGGTCTGTACACAGTGTAACAGAAACAGTCTGGATCGCTAGACGGTGCATGTTGTTGAGTTCAGGTTGATCGGCCCACTGGTTTAGCCATAACACGCACGCAGCTGCAAATACCTGAAAGTCGAATGCTTTTAATATTGCAGTGCTACATGTTTTCAACACATTCTGAAGAAGAGCGTTCCTAGGAGCAGAGCATAGCTGATCCTGTGATGTGAACTCTCTGAGCTGATCTATACGGTATGGGGTTCCCCATTCAAGCCTAGAGACCTTTTATTAGTCTAATAATACTATTAGTGTGTTAGAGAAAGGAAGGTGGCCTAGAGCCACTGTAATTTTAGTATGATTGCTCCTTTCATTTTTTATGGTATTGTAACTATGCTGATGGTTTTGATTGTAATCGTTTGTCTGCTAATGTTAGCCAAACTGCTGCATATTAGGACACGAGGTTTATAAAATAAACTCTTTAAACTTTTCACATGTCTCTGTTTATTCTGTTGTGGACTGGTACGAGAATAATTACGAAAAGGTGTTTCTGATTCCCACCATTCCTGAGAAATATACGAAGTCGCTTGTTCTGGGTTGTCTATACATTGGGACCGCGGAGCTAAATCTCGGATAACGAATGGGACACTGATGCTGGCCGGATAGGGGTTCTGGGTTCTGAGGTGAGTTTTTGGTACACCGCAATTCACTGAGGGCCTGGGTTCCTGCGCATAGTTCTGCGCATACGCAGAATCCCTGCAACACTGTCTCTCTGTATTATTATTTTTACAAAATCAATAGAAATGGTCTGAAATGAAAAAAAATTCAGTTTTGTGAATAATGAAAATCAGGCCCTTTGCCTCTGGTCCATGCCTTATTACAGATAAGGGCGCAGAGGCAAAGATGTCATCAGGAATCACCCTGACTGTGTGCCACAAAGAGGTGACACACACTTAATGCACCCTCTTAAGGACACACCCTGAAAGATGGTGAGTGGGGTCCTATGGAGCCCCCAGATATCCCACTGCAGTCGGTGCAGTCACTCACTATACCCACCTGCAGGGAGATCTCTGTATCTCCTTTGAAGAGCAGGCGGTAGCTCCCTACACAGTGAAAGACCAAGCAGTTGTTTCAAACAGCTGCTTCATCTTTCACCAATGTGCCGACCCCAGAGTTGTTTTGTGTTCGTGGCTTCCCTGGGGGAAGGCATTATTGGTACTACGGTGCACAGTTGCAGCCTCTGCAAGGCACCCCTTGTTAAAGGTGTGTTGCAATGCAGACAGGTGGATGCCTCTTCACCATTGTACAACCAAAGGAGCCTATTGTAGACCTAATTTTTTAAATGTGTCATACAACATCACAACTATCTATTCCCCCATTTGCTTTACTCATGTATTGACGGGTTGGAAGCATAGAGCGTTAGACTGTCTTAGCATGGCAGATGAGGTGTTTCAAAGTGTAGCAATGCACATAGGATAGATCTGGGTCAGTAATTTGGGGGTATTAATCAGACATGTCTTTTACATCAGGTACCTTTGTTAGTTTAAGTGTACCTGCTCGGTCAGCAGACGCAGACCACCCTTAAAAAGCAAAGAAAGCTAGGATACATGAGATTATACAAGACCAAGCATGTGTAGGCAGAGCTGATCAGGTCACATCATTTTCCTGTTGTTAGCAAATAGGAAAATCAAAAAACTTATGGGAGACCACTTAATTGGAATTATCTATTTGTGGATAAGATGTGTGTGGAACATTCTGTGTGTGAGGGAAATCACTGTGATCTACAAACTTCTTATCTCATGGATGTTTCCCAGCAGCATTCTAAACCAATAAAGCTCAGTTAAAGATCTCCTGAGTCTTGTTAAACTCATTTCTTGCAAAGATGCCTGCTCAAATAAAACAAGTTATTTTTTTAAAGAACGCTAATTTCTAGAGGCAGATCTAAGAGGTCAGAAACAGGGAATACATGTTCAGCAATGCATTCCTATGTATGGAAGCCCACTAGGCCCAACAAATATATAGGGGCTGATTTACAAGCCCCTGGCGCTGCCGGTGCATCACGTTGCCTGACGCACCAGTGGCACAACCTGCTTAGTGATATTTACATGTTTTTAGAAACAAGGGAACCCAATTGTAATGGTCAGGGACCTTGGGTAGCAATGAGTTTCAAACACAGCAGTCCCCGACAAGGAGAGTACAAGGAGGGGGAATGAATATAGACAAAGAGTTAGTGCTATATTAAAGTTGTCCAGTCGGACAGGGTTGGTTTAATATTGTATACATTTGCAACAAAATGCAGTGGGACACAGTCCTGCGTCCAGCAAGGTACATATAACACAAAAACAAAACAAGGGCTCAGGCAGAACAGATGCTTGTGAGTCATACATTAGATAGAACGAGCAAAAATGAAAAACAACACCGTTACGCAAAAACAATAACAAATTAAATTGGGTTTGCGGTGTACAGAGAGTCGATGATGTTTCGATCCCATAGGAGCAATAGTTGGATCATCATCAGGGCATTATATTACATGCCTGAGTGAAAATTGCCACGGAAATATGAATCGCAGCATGGCCAGGCTGAGGCCTAAAGTTTCTAGAAAATGCAGAAAAAATGCCGGGGAATCAGTGCTTATGAGAGCCGTGATCAATAATCGTAATTGAGAGTAGTAGGACTGACTGGATGTGTCCTCATTTACAGAATGGGCCAATGATAGCCGCAAGGAGCATTGGTATTAAAGACCGTGAAGTGGGTATATTGATGGACTGCAACTGCGTGTCCAAAATGGATAGTCAGCAGTGCAACATTGTGCGGATGGAACGATGACCGTGCGGAGAGGCACGTGAACAAGCTATCTTAATGAAGGACCACAGCGACGTGTCCAAAGCTGACAATCCAGGGATGTTGGAATATTAGTGGTGTGATGACCATGAAACGGATTGGTGTCCACTGCGACCAGGAAGCTAGGTGAGAAGCCCGCAGTGATGGGATTAAATGTATCCAGTGGAGTCATCATGTGATAAGTTTCAGGATCTGTTAGGTGTGTGCCCCTTCTTGCACTAAAACAATCTCCCCACTTCGCAGGCAAGATTGCACCATGGTGCAAGGGTGTCTGAGCTGGCGCATGGCAGCAGTTTGTGCACCAGTGCAGGGGGAAGCACAGAGATGCGACATATTGTTGTAAATATGTCACATCCCTGTGCTTCGAAACTAATGTGGCGCTGAAATCTGCCCCATAGTGATTAGAAAAAAACAAAACAATTGTAAAGCGGATACCTTTCTATGTGCCATCTGAGAGAGGGAACTATGTTGCAACCTTTTGTAAGGTCTGTTATATGGAATGGGACTAAAGTGGGGAGAGGATCTGCTGAGGATGGCTTGCATTCATACTCTAGGCCATCACTTCAAATAGTTGTATGTTATTACAATATTTTTTTCGTAATCCTATGACATTGCTTCAGCAATCTGACACATTATGAATGTAAAAACAGATACAACAATTTTCCACTCTTCTACTTCTAAAGGGACCAACTAAATACAAATCCGCCTTGGTCGTGCAACATTAAAAACAACTCAAACTGAAATGGGAGGCCAAGTACCCGCTGAATGATAACAACATGTGTCTAAGGGCAGTTTTGACCCTTCAGTTATCATCTTTGTGTTTCATTGTGATTGCCTATGTGCAAAGGGTGTTTGTAGAAGCAGCACGTGTCTCAAGATATACTTCAGTGATTAGGGTCAACAAGTGATGAGTTTTAAATAGGTCAAAAGCAGTCTTGATTTACTTGGGTTTCCATTATGAGGGGAGCTGGCTTGGTAGTTTTGACTGAAAATTGCTATTATAGTAGGATCATGTCTGACTTATATATGGTTGGTACTTTTGTGTTGTTACAATACAGTTTGAGTGATTGTCAGTATTAATTGTATTAGATCTAAATAAAGTAGACCATAAAAGTTCAATACAAAGATACATAAACATACAATTAAAATCTCACATAATTGAACAATATGTTTTAAAATCATTTCATATATATAATCATTAGATCATGTAATACTTCATTTGTAACATCCGTACATTGTGTTTACATAGCTGCTTTAACACAGAGGAAAAGTAAGAAGAAAGAAATGCAAGAATCTCAACTAAAGATCCACTATGCATTACTGCCTAACTATTTTCAAATAGTCCTCCGTTCTATTTCATAATAATGACTTTTTACATTTGTTAAAATCCATGGTTTATGATATACTTCTAAGCAACAATTATATATTCATATTGATAAAACCTCAAGTATTAAATTATAATTTATAAATATTCAACAAAATTAATCATGCCATCTAGATATTGTTCTGCAGGCATAAAAGACAGCCCACAAAAAACGTGACATGCCACAACAGAGCTCAACAGTAGGCAGTGATTGCAGGAAGAGATATGCAGGATGGCATTGTGTACACTGTAAAGGCCTTAGAAAAGGTAGGATATAACTTGTTCTCCATTTATTATAGAATTTACAAAAAAGTACAACGTGCATAGTGCTCTGAGGCATCTTGCCGTCACAGGGGCAATTACTTAAATTTAATGTCCAATCATTGGGCTTAGGGAAGCTGACCAGCCGATAGAAAATATCCATTCTAAAGTGAGTCAGGACAAATCTATACCTTGAATTAGATACATCTTTCAGATATAACTGTAGTGACTGGTTAAAATGAGTTGATTTTTTAAAACAGAAGGTTTTAATAATTTGGTCAGCCTAAGGTTCTCTAGGTGCACAGTGCATTAATTATTTTATGCTATTCTAGCAATAGCTACTAGGGAATTGGTATTCTCAAAATAGTCTGGATGCCCCAAGTCTCGACAAAAACATTTGATATATATCGACCGCGGAATGCAAGTAGACAGGGTTGATATGAAACGGGCGGTATATTCAGCGGTCCAGACTTTAGGCCATAATAATATGAGTTGCATCCTGATTGAGACAGTAAGACATGGAACCTCCAACTAAGCATGACATATGTTGTTGAGGCGGTTTTGGGGTCTGCAAGCAGATACCTCAAAAACTCATTCGCCACCACTTGCAGTGCTGTACATTTTGTATGCCCTCATATCCCCACCCCATATCGTGCTATACTAATATATTTGGCCTTGTAAATCGTAATTATCTCCACTGGGGGATTTGTACCCAACCTGCTGTCAGAATTTCGTAGGGCCATACTAGCATTTCTAAATAATATGGCCCTCGTAGATGTAGCACAGTTTCATGTGCCTTCCTTGTCGAACAGGACACCTAAATATGAAAAACTGTTTGTGAAATCTATGTTGGTATCTTTGATTTTTATATCGCGACAGATTGCGGTTGTCCTGCCTCACTTCATTATAAATGTTTTAGATTGATTAACTAACAAGTCATGATCCTGCATAAATTCAACAAAAGTGTTAAGTAAATACTGCCAGGTGAGGGGAGTGCGGGCCATAAGAACGACATCGTCCACATAGAGAAGGGCCAGCACTGGGCAGTGACCCACCTGTGGGTGGCCTTTAGTTTGCAAATCAGCGCTGCACCTACATTATTTATGTATAAGGAGAAAAGAAAGGGTGCTAAAACGCAGCCCTGTCTTTCCCCTCTCTCCACAATGAAGGGTTGGGTACGTTATCCCCTAAGGCCCTATCTAACTCTAGCTTTTGATCCTGTGTAGAGGTGTCTAAAAAGTTAATAATCAGTGTCTCCACTCCCATATTGGACATTAGTGTCCATAACTTACAGTGGATGACACAATCGAATGCAGAGGAAAGATCAACAAATCCCAGGAATAAATTCCCACCCTTAATCTTAGTATATTTTCCTATTAACGTGCTTAAATTGAGGCCCTGTTCAATTGTCCCAACCCCACTACGAAGCCTGTTTTGAAGGTCTGACAAAATATCCTTTGATTCCGCCCACTCCTATAGCCTGTTCATAATAATACGGCCAGCTATCTTCACTAAAGAGTTGAGAAAAGCAATCTGCTTAAAGCACGCAGGATTATGTTGATCATCCATTTTGTAGAAGAGTATGATTATGGATACTGCCCATGTCGTGAGAAAACCAATGTTACAGCAGACCCTTAATACAGCAGTTAATAAGGTTCCCCATAAAGTGGTTTTAGCTTTATACAGGTCCACTATGATCACTATGACCTTTTCTGGTGGTAATTACCCTGTTGACTTCCTCCAAACTAAACTGAAGATTTGGGGACGATTGGGTTGATGCTAAAATGTCATTGTGTTTGTGGGTCTGATTGTGTTCCAATATAGGAGTCAAAAAGGAATGAATAACAGAAATATTTTATCCAGTTGTCATCCGGTATGGCGACCATGATCCCAGGGCCCTGATCTGCTCTCAGAGGTGCGGAATTAAATACCCTCCAGAATGCTTTGTTATCGTTATTAGTGCTTGCTTGATGTAAGGCTTCCCATTATTTTTCTCTCAGCCGTAGTTTCTGATGTTTCACTGCCTGTTTATGCGCTAGTCTACAGGCCTGGACCTCAGATCTGCATCTAGGAGTTTTGTGTAGTGCGTCCTTTAGGCTCTTGTTTGCCTTGATACATGCTGAATAAAACCATCCATTGTCTCTTTTTTTGTTTCCTGGTAACAAGGATTTTCGCCTTCACCCCCTTTTTTATTGCCAAACATGCATTAATAATAGCTTTTGGGTGTGCTTTTTTGTCTTGACAGGTCTCAAAGGCTTATCTTGATTGCAGATCAACTGTTTTACAAATCCCTCAGGGCTAATCTGTTGCGACCACAGGGAATAACCATTGAGAGTTGCTAGCTCTAACTCTCCAGTGTCAGCCGTGGAATGACTGTTATGCTTTTTGGATAGTAACAAGTGTGAAATTTGGACAGACTGTGGAAAGTGGTCGCTCAATGAGATGGAATGAGTTTTAAAATTAGAAGTGTAAGCGGCACAATTATTGGATATTATGATGTAGTCAATAATACTGTGAGCATTTCTCCCATTATAAGTGCATCTGAATGGGGCATATGAGGATGAAATTTCATTAGAGAACGCCAAATCAAATTTAAACATCAATTAATTTAGCTTATCCCCATATCGATAATGAGTAAAGTGTGTTTGGCCTACAGCATCTGGGTTGGTCAGACGACATATTGTTTCAGAGGGTAGGCTACATAATCTGAGCAAATTCTCAATGGCTAGGACAGTCTAATGTATAGGCTGCCATCTGCAATTTTGTCCCTATAACTGCACAGCATAAACACTAACCATCAGATTTATATCAGTCATGGGTTCCATGCTATGCCAAGGACTTAGGCTGCACCTCACTGGTGAAGCCTCACATAGAGGAGACATGGGCAGGTAGTTCAGGCACTGTCCCTTTCGGAGGTGGACATAGTCTGCTCTGTCTATGGATGGTCCCTGTGTAGAGTGACACAGAGAGGAAAAAAACTATGGAGTGTGGCTCTGAGTGATTGGCAGTGGCTCGGACATTTGCAAGCATTCCACTCATCACCAGTGCCTTTCATTGTGATTCCCCAAGTGTGATAGGTATGTTCGGGCATGGGTGTCATCATTACTTTTCAAGAGGACTCAATGTGAGCATCACTGATGAGGTTCAAACAGGCTGAAACCTATTTGGGACAGTTAGTGTTACAATCTAGACGAGACCTGAAAAGATAAATTGAGTCAGACTATTCCTGCTGTAGCAGGATCAAATCAGAATCAAATGTGGGTGGTTCCCTCTCTGGGGCGGCTGAGTGGGCAAAAAACTACAATATGACAGGAGGGATTGCCAGTGGCTGAGATTGTTAGAAGCGGTTACCTCATCACCATAGTGTTTCAGTTTAATACACAGTTTGGCATTTGTCAATTTTGTATCCATTGTATCATAGTGTGAACAACAGAAATAAAAAGTAATCAATATTTTTAATGAAGCAGGCAAACATTTTCAAGAAAGAAAACTATGGAGTATGGATTTCGAATACTCAGATCTACTCCAGTGCTCTATATACTTATTCTGCAGCGAAACATTATAAGACATAGATACTTTCTGGCATAAAATGTGGTATTAAACACCTGACTGTATTCTCCTGGGACACCCTTATAATTTGTTTATGGTTCTACAATTGATTTTATGGTTGAAAGTGCAATGTGAATTGACTAACTGATTTATCTGAAATATGTAGTGTGTCCTTTGATGCTGTCATGTAAAATCCAGTTGCTGCGAATGACATGTCAAAATTAATTTTCAATTTGGTAGCTGTTGTCAGTGGCGTGACAGGTCGATACAATTTCAGGGGTGCTGCAGCATGTGACATCAAGCATATATGTCAAAAACAGCTGTTACATTACACAGTTATTTAATGCTCCAATTATAGCAGCGCTTTCTTGTTGAAAACTAAAGTGATTGCCGAGTTCTATTGTTCATGACAGCATACTTTGATATATATGTTAGCATGCCTTACATGAATTATGATCCCCTGAGGTATGATCTGACACTGGATGCATTTTGATATGCTAATATAAATGATATCTGCTCCTGTAACTGGTTAGCGTCACTGTTAACATGCAATACATGTAGAGTTCATAACTTCTCGCACATTCACAGTGAAGCAACACTATGCACACACATCCCGTTTTTTTTTTTTTTTTTTTTGAAACCGTTTATTACAGAATCCAAAAGATATACAACGATGGGCCTACAACCTTCAGGCCGGCCGCTAGCAGACAGAAAGAGCATATAATACAAACAGTAGAACACACGCTGCGGCAGAAGAGAGATCACAGGAGTTGAAAGAAGCGTTGGCAGCCACACCATCCGGACCCCACACAACGGTTTCATTTTTATATAAATAACGAAGAAAACAAGTCCACAAGGCAACCCACAATCGGAAACAATAGCATGTGCTCCCCTGGGGGGGACCCTACCGGTCCACAGGAATATCAAGGGGGGGGATAGGTCGGGACGGAGACAAAGTGAACTCAAGCCCAGACATCCTGTTTTTTTAAGTTGACTAAACTCTCAGCCACCTTCTGAAAGAAATTCGAAAATGTAGACCCCTAGACTTATGCTTATGTTTTTCATACATTTCCAAGGTTAGCATTCTCAAAGAAGTACTCCTGGGAAACTGTGACAATTGCAGAGTCGCAGAGTCCCCAAAAATAAACGTTTTTTGCCTACATACATGTATGTCTATATTTCTGCATATGGGACCTGATTTACAAAGGTAAACTTACACTTTTGTGTAGGTTTACTATTGTTTGCTATTCACAAAGGTATTTTACTAGTGGCATCTTTACGACTTTGGAGTCTCCACACATAAAAATATAGAACTGTCCTATCTTTAGTATGTGCGGAGACTCCGCAGTCAAAAATATACTACTAGTAAATGTGAATAGCAAACAATCATACACTTACACAAATGTGTAAGTTTACCTTTGTGAATCAGGCCTTTAGCATCAAAGGCGGAAGTGCTAGTTTTTGTTAATCAAAGGTGAACACACCTGTGCCCATGGCTAAGCCTTTTCCTCCCAAACTATGACCAATTCTTTGGGTGCTTCCTCCACATTCACCTCAACCCCCTATGAGGGGCATACCCATACCCTTTTCCAACCATTTCCAGAGCGGAAATGTGCCTGCAAAGAATGGCAAATAGGCGCAACTTACTCGAGCAGGGAAATACCTTTGAGAATCCGACCCTATGTGTCTATGTATTTCTTTGAGATTGTTTATATTACACTAAAGATGTTATTACATGTGACTGTTGATTATGCAATGGTGTAGTGTGGATAATAGCTCCTGGGTGGTGTGACTAGTGGGTGGGCTTGAAAGAAATGGAAGGGACTTGAAGTTGCATGCTGTGAGTCAAATCTGTTAAATTTTCCTCAACACATGACATACAACCAGTTTTCAGCAATCATAGGGTAACCCAAATATTTTCAGAGTTGGATAGCTGGGAAACTTGCTAACCGACCGGCAAATAATGCTGAGCTGAAGACGTCTCTTGTTACTTGGACTGTGTTGATGTTACAGTAGATAAGGAAGTGAAAGGACTTTCAACATCTACATTTTGCTTCTAGTGTTCTGTCCTGAAATCTTTTAATTTATTAGCAATTTGTGGCTTTGTTAATGGACTGACATGCATTATTTCTAGCTTGCAAAATGTGTTTATTGTGGTGTAGTGGAGTTTACACGGAACTCAAGTTGTCTCACATCAGTTTTGAGTGTTTGGGCCCGTGGCTTGTGAAAGTACCTGGAAGTTATATTGTACATTTATCCTGCAGTTATCCTAGTCTTGTGCTAAGTCAAGTCTTGTGTAGGTGCGAATGGTTTTCTGTTTAAACCTATTGTCGTGTATATAGGATCTGCGCTTTTAGACAAAATAAACTGTGGGATTGGTGTCCAGTCTAATTCCAGACTCCCCCACCGGGTATGTTCGCCTGTCTACCAGTTAGCTCACACTGCCACTATGAACTCCTCTTACCAAGGAGAGAATAGTTTCTGGCAACTATCAAACATGACAACTCTGTTTGTCCCATCAGAGTTCGTGGTAACAGTATGGTACTTTTCGCTCAGTCACTCGTGCTCACTTTGTCTCGGAGAGATACAAAGAATAAACGGTGGGGACATTTTCAATAAGCATTTATTGAACCAGCGTCATTCTAGTGTAAAATATGTGTGCTGAAACAACCATAAGACAGAAACTGATATAAACAATTATAAACACCAGCAGAGTAAATGGATGGTAGATTTCTACCATAGTGTTAAAGCAATGAATATATGCAAGCATATAAATACATAACAGTGATGATGTGTACTCCTATGATGCCAAGAATCCTCCTAGGATAAAACCAACCCCATTACCTAGTGTGCGAGAATGAAGGGTCCCATCTTGGTCTGGAGATGGACACCTCGCGAGGGATGTCAGACAACTGCATAATAGAGTGTCTGCGTGCAGTAACCTCAGTGTCTTGCGTCAGTGTGTCACCATGGAAGTCTTTCTCCTCTGCCTGCCACAGCAAAGATATGGTGTTTATATACCCAAAAAGGTATCCTCAGGGGTTTCACCTTGCTGGGTCATGTCGGCCGAGGATGACGAAAGGAATGCCCCTTATACATAGTTATTATGCAGAAGATGGTTAATCAGTTGTGATTCTGAGAATCCTCATGCATAATAAATGAGGGTAGTTTTCTGGGAAAACCATCTGCAGTACCTAACTGGGTAAAAGGTCAATACCAAAAACCATTATGTAGTATAATGGCAGGGAAAATGTAGGTGAAAGGTTAGGTGACTACCCAGGCCTATATTGGGGTACACAAATCATAACACTATTATCTATCTATATTCAAGGGAAGGCTTGAAAAACTGGTGGATGACCATTTTCAAGTGGTTAAAAACACCTTTAGGATAAACTGAAAAAGTGTTGTTTATTCAGGTGGTATGCTAGGTATATTAAAACGTTATCAAAGGTGTAATTACAGGAGGCATTTATGAGTGTAATGACCAAAATACGTCACTGCCAACATGTGTCTGCCTTCTGTTGTCCCATTCACCTATGGCATTCAAGAGGGCTGTGTCTATGAGTCCTTATTCTGGAAGGAGTCTTTGCAGAGTACCCATAGAGTAAAAATGCATGGGGAGGACCTGCCTCTCAATTATGATCTTTCATATACCAGGCGGCAGTTCGAAGGAGCACGGTAGGATGAATGTGGGTTCTCTACCATGATGAAAGTGTGACTACAGGAGAGACCCGCACCGAACAGACCATGCAGAAGTAGCGCAACAGAACTAGGTTATTTCTAAATGAAAGATCATAATTGAGAGGTAGGTCCTCCCAAAATATTTTTAGTCGATGATATCAGTATTAAGCCAAACAATGATCAGATAATTATCTCACCAAGTGCTTGTTAAAAATGTACCCCTTATTAAAGCCAGTCCAATTCAGCCACTAAAAGTATGTTATCAGAAAAAAACGACAATTCACCTGCAATATTTCATGAAATGCATACATGTATCTCCAAATCTTGTTAGCATAAATCTGCCAGTGAGTTAAATTTATCCCGTTATTACAAGAAGACTACAAAACATTACATGGTTTAGTCCAAATAAAAACTTTGATTATTAGACAAACTGATGAACCTAGTAGTAAATACTTCACTGTGGATCAGAAGAATCATGCAAGCAGTAAGGGAATCCGTAGACAGTTATGCATTAAAGCATATAAAAAAGGTGCAAGTTTGACAAAAAAAACTTTAATGCAAGTATTGCAGAGTTAAAACATTAAACTAAATAGGTCTTCAAAATCTTCAAACTGTTTAAATGTTCTTCAGCACTATGTAAAGAAACAGTTAATTCATAACACTAAGTGAAATTATTATTCCTCACCACACATAAGATTTAGTAGAAATTGCTACTCATCCATTCATCTGTATTTTTTGTGCCCCAATAGCATCTATCATCAAATAAAGGAAAAGGGAATTTCAAACTTATAGTTGAGCATTGCACCATGAAAATCTTTTGACCTACACGTAGGTATGACAAAAAAGAAATCAGCTTTAAATATTATATAGAGATGTGCTGATTTGATCCCCAAATACCAAGTTGTTACTTGCACCAAATCAAGTAATTCTTCTAAAAGTCTGACTGCTACAGCCCTATTGGTCTTTCGGAGGCACTGAGGGGCTAGGAAATCCTAAAATTTCCCTGACGGCCGTGCATTTTTTACATCAGATTGTACATGCTCAAGCTCAGTGTAGTCAACGTATGTACTGAATAAATACAGAACACATCTATAGAAAGTCAGAATACCGGCCAGTAGTCAGGTGACTCTGACAGGCTGAAAGTGTGGGACTTTCATGTGGCAGGTCTTGCCTGACTTTCATAACATTCCTGACAATTCGGAAACACTACATATTTCACAGCAGGCGAGTCCACTTCTGACACCACACTAAACATCCTTATACATAATGTGCCACACATCCAGACGAGACCAGGGTGTAATTTGCACTACGCAAGCAAACTCACTGCATTTAGAGAAAATGTCCAATGAATAAAGGCACTACTCCAATGAGCCCTAAGTGCATTATTGAGTGCGGTATATAAAAACATCAATATACATGTTGCCCGAGACATGCTTATCATCACTAATATGAAAATAACAATAAGCCGAAAAGGAGATGCAATTAAAGCTCATCATCAATGAAAAAAACCGATTGAAAATGATATATAAACATCTCACACAAATGTTCAATTGTGAACCATTTAATCTATATGAGAATCATAAACCTAAAAAAAAGAAATTGTTTTTGGAACTATCCACGATATAGATACCTTAGAAAATAGCAACATTTAGATGATGGATGGGACATTTAATCAACACTACACCCATTTCCCCAAATTTACACTATTCATTCCTTATCTAACAATACCACCATGCCTCCACTACATGCTTTATTACCAGATAAATAACGTTCTATATACATGGATTTTTTTTAAAAAATAGTTCTATAGGAAAAAAACAATATCAAAACCTGAAAAAATAGTGGTTGACTATGAAATAGCATTGATTTGATTATTAAATAAAAGTGTCCTGAAACACAAATTCAAGTTTCTGCTGTACATTTCTCAGCCAATTTGGCAATAAAATGTTAATATATGCTTGGCAGGTCACTAAATGACTGATAGTAATTTACAGTTTGAAATAAACTGCATTACCTTTCTGCCTCCTTAACATGTTGACAATTTATACAATTATATAATCAGAATATTACTCACAAAGGAGGAAACATTGATTGGACATTTAAACAGGTTAGGTTGCAAAAGACTTTAAAGATTTCAAATCGATGGTGGAACTGCCACCTGAAGGGACGGGAACTAAAAACGAATACTGCTGGAGAGGGCTGGTATACTCTTGCTCTATGGTAGGTAAGGCACACCCAATTTATACTATTACCTGGAAACTTTGAAAAAGAAGCAGCATTTCCAAGACATTTTAAAAGTCCAATATTTTTACAGGTAGTCTGCAACCCTGAGTCACCAAAACAAAAAACAATGAGTGAATCCTTTGTAAATTTTAACAATTTGGCATATTTGGGGATGCAAACTATCTGGAAAACATAGTCTATATACTGCAATGCTAACAGTATGAACAATAAACCAACACTATACGAGGAACCTGCCTTATTATAAAATAAAATGTAATTAGGAACTCTCTATAATGGTTTAAATTCTGCCTACCTTGAGTAGTCTTCTGTCTTTGCGTGAGGGTGGTATTTCAAAGAATTTCCACCAACACTTCATTGTAATCCAAATAAAAAAAAAATCTAAATTCATCATTGAAACCATTAACACCCCACAACAACTTTTTTTAGCTCTTCAGGGAAATATCAAACCATAATCCTTTGCAGTTCCCTTGAAAACCTGAAAATCATTAAAGAATGTGAAAACAAAGCTATGGAGGAAAATAAATCAGATTAAGCATTCAATACATACCTCCCTAGACTTAAAAAACGTATAAGGAATATAAATATGACATTTTCCAAAAAGAAAAAAGCTGCATATAAAAGTCCATGTGTAATAGTGTGTAATAGTGGTAACACAAACCACTTCAGATACTACTTTATAAATATATATATATATATATATATATATTTTTTAAATGATCAGCAAATAAATGTGTCTCTGCAGGAATGATACTCAGCAAAACAGACAGGAAGAAAAGTTACAAAAAAATTAAAGAAACAAAATATAAAGTAAATGTACTAATCTCTCCTAAACTGCCCCGCAAATAAAACCAAAATGATAATTACTCCCATAAATATAAATGGAAATATGAAAAAATGAACAAATGAAAAAGAATTGATCATTTTTTTTATTTATATTTAATTGTTTCAAATTTATATTTAAAATAAATAAGTGAATATATATTTTGGTGAAAATAAAATATTTGTTTAAAAATTAATTTCATACATATTTTGTAAATGAGACAAATATAGAAACTAAAGTGTTTATTTCCTTTTTTATTTAAAACAAATTCTTATAAAAGTATATAAAATGCCTACACTACACAAAATAATTACCCTCCCCCAAAAATCCCCACCCTGGTCCCATAAAACCCTATCATCTGGACTCTAAAATTATGTGTGCATACAATTTTAAAAGATATACATAAAAGTAAAAAAAAATATATAGTAATTCCCCAAAAAGTCTAGCACCTCTCCAAAAAAATACAACTTACAGAGAGCCCTAAATATAGTATCTCAAAAGTAAATACCTACACCTAAAAAAGATATAAGACTGCCAACATTGAACCATAACCCCCTAGAATCGTGCTCCTAAAATGAAGTGAAAAAAAAGATATATATGTACGTAAACTCAACCCCAGCCACACACAGTGAACAGCCTTTTGTCCATGAGCAGCGTGGGGTTGTCCACAGGGCCTGGCTTGCAGCCAGACACTGTATCCAACTCCGCACAGTCCCAAACCTCAAGCTGTGCATGACTTTTGGCTGTGCACAGTGGGGGTTTGGCCAGGCCCTAGTCCAACCCATCGCAGGCAGGGATCCCCTAAACAAAGCCCTGCCTCCAAACCCTGGCTGTGCACAGTAAGGAGGTTGGGCAGAAGGCCTGACCTGAGGCCAGGATCTTCCTCCAACCCCCTGGAGGAAGCCATTCTCACACTGCACATGGTCTTCGGTCACGCGCAGCAGGGAGTTAGCTGCGGGCCCAGCCTGCAGTCAGACCCTACATCCAAACTCCTGAAGGTAGCCAACCAGATGATCCATGTCTGTTAACTTATTGGGTGAATTGGAGAAATGGAACTGGTGCTGTAAAGAATTTTACATGTTAGTATCTTGCTCTGTAGTGAAGTGTAGTGCTAATGAGGTAGGGAGAACACCACACTCCCTAACAGGTGACCCGAAGTCAAAAATAAGGTATACTCTTGTCCTCCAGCTAATGTCAACATGCAATAAGTACATTTAGGGCCTCATTATTACGATGTCGGTCGGAAAGGCTCTGAACGGCATTTGGATTTTCCTAACACGTGTCGGAATCCATGTTTCTGACTGACTCTGAAACATTTCCGACTGACCGATTATAATAGAAGATAACCGTTCGGTCTTTCAGACTTCGTTCCAACCGGCATTCGGAGACTCCAAGTCGGTCGGAACCGAATCGTACATCTTTATGGATCGCGTTTCTGACCAACGTATTACAATGTTGGATTTGAAGCAGCCTTTCTGAATCGGTCTGTCCGACACAGAACGGCTTTCGGAAACTGATTTTGGGGCCATGTAGAAGGCCCACCTTCACCCAGAGGCCTCTGGTTAGGGCCCGTGGGGCCACCCATGGGACCCCTCTTTACAACCATGCACAGTGTGGCAGGCACCATAGGGTGACTGCGACAGGGTGCAAGGTTTTATGCAACCAGCCCTTTTTCAATGGGAACCTGTGTTGCCTTTCGGAACACAGACTCCCATTGAAGTCAATTGGAGTCCGACCAAACGGTGTTTGGAAACATCATAAACGGTTGGTCGGACTCTCTGAACCCAAGTTGGTCAGAACAGATTCCAAGAGGAAGTAGTGGAAATGCTTTCCGACCGACATCGTAATGAGGCCCCATTATTCAAAATGTTCACAGATTCCATTATTATACATTCATAGGAGTCAATGTGGATATTACGGTTGAGATGTGTTGAAATGGGCCTCAACACAGATCATCAGCTTCATTACTTTGTGGGCGAATAAGTGGACTTAATATGAATAGACTGTCTGTGTGAACACCACAGTGATGATACATGTTGAATATTATTTACTGATGTTCACACTATTACTATGTCATCAATGACGATCTTATTGTAATCAACAATGTCCAGTGTAACAAGCTCAGGATGCGAATTGAAAGTACTAAGATTAAGATTTGCCTTCATCATACCACCTAGCAACTATTATATTAACCAAATGAAAATGGTTTGTCAATCGATAAATAATTGATTCTGTTCGATGACAGTCTAGGTCCAACTATGCATTCTTTGAAGGCACAAATCGAAGGTGAAAGCACAAAGGTCAAGCACCAGTCGTTGCTACGTATTGTAGCTTCAGTATTGCGATTATACCTCAGTGCACTAGGCCTGGGATGTGACCTACATGCATCCCTTATAGGTGGTTTACACGCCACCACACAAAATTCAACACAAATAGCCTTGCACCCGAAAAACAAAAGTAAATATAGTAACAAAGACAATTTGAATTGTAGATAGATGGCTTCCCTAATGAAAGAACAAGAAAGGGTCGTATTTTTGATTGTAGAAGACAAATTCTTTATTCTTTTAATCCAAGAACATTTTCTTTAAAATACAGACGCACAATGGGCAAGACTGCCAACGCGTTTTGTCCCTCATGGGACTTCTTCAGGGCTTAATAAATCTGTAACATTCTGTAAATTGTAATTCACATTTAAGTGCTTGTACCAAAGAAAAAGTAAATAGATAATTTGTCTCTTATTCAAAGTCTTATATCTGGAAGCAGAAAGAAAAGCAAGCATCACCAAGACGCATTATTCCTGCCTCCCCCGATGTAAAGATATGGGATTCGCATCTCCCCCACGTGTATGTAGTTGTCTGGTTAAAAAGATACACAAGTAAGTAGACACGATTGGGGAACGAACCTAGTCCTCATATCTGATAACAAATTACACTGGGTCATAGGCTATGATTAAGAATTGATAGAGGCTTATAACCTACAAAGCAAATGATAACAACTAAGGGCCCGATTCTGATCTCGCTGGGCAAACCCTACAGCCGACTTGCGCCCGTAGAGCTTTCCAACCGAATTGTGCTCCTGGGCTCCGAGCGACAGAGTACGATGCGCTGCAGCGCTGACAGACTCGAGTCGCTCGGAGCCCTATTGAAGCCTATGGGAGCCTGGTGTGTATTGCGTACATTGGCTCCAATAGATAAAAAATGCATGTCTCGGACAAGGGCACCCCCTGTCATGGGGGAGCCTCCGTCCCACCAGCACCGTGCATACATGTGCAGGGGGGACCCTTGGGACCCCCCAGTGATTGAAGTCGTATGGCCCCGGGTGAAGGAGCGCCCGCTACGGACCCCCAAAGTCCACTTCCCAGAGCTTTTTTGAGTTGGAGGGGCCGAGTTGATCCAGCTGCTCGATGCGCGCATCGTACTTGGTCGCTCGGGAATCGGACCCATTGCGCGATGCGCGTCGATGATAACAGAGTCGTCCGGACGGCGTCGCTAATGGGTACGAGTCGGTCGGAGCGTGAGGCTATCCTTGTATTGTACTTGCTTGCTTGTAAAGTGGTAGGGGTTGTATGGGAATCACGTGTACGAGGCGGAGTCGCTCCTGACGGATGCTGTCATCAGCCCCTCTCAGCGAGATCGGAATCGGCCCCTAAGTAGTACATTCTAAGATGGCGACTTAAATATTGGATGAATAGCTGTAACAAACAAACAGTAGTCCCCTTTCACTTTTGGTGGACTTGATTGACGAGGCTGCAAGTCAGCAGTGTTGCCAGATTGGGCTATTTCACGCACAAATGGGTGACATTTTTCCCATTTGTGCTGGAAAAACCCATACCTGGCGGGTGGCTATTTTTTGGGCTGGTATTTGCCCATTGTGCGCAAATTTAGGGCTGGGTCGGCGCTGATGTTCCTCAATCAGTGGGACACAGGCAAGAGTCAGCAGGGATTGGCGGGCGAATGCGGTTATGTGCGCTGTATGGCTTCTGCAGTAAGTTTGACAGTGCCGTCAATCATTGATAGCGTGACGGCCCTGCTTCATCCTGCTGGCCTGCCCCAGAGTGACTTCTGGACCAATGTGGTCATGAGGAGCAGGCGCATAAGTATGTTTTTGTTGTTTTGATTGGCCCGGGCATGGTCTGGGAGGGGCCACATGGGACTTTCACTTCTTGCTGCGCGCGGGATGATGAATTCAACTGTGGAAGACTAGAAGTGGAAATGAAACCAAAGCAGACCTGGGGGGCCCCTGGAATTGCTGCCGCTTTACAGGTAAGACAAAAGAAAACTTGGTGGAGGAGTGTATGGTACACCCTGGCTCCATTGGGCTATGATCTGTGAGAAAGTTTACTACTCTGAATGTACATAAGCCTTATTTAGCATAAATTGTGTAGTGAGAATAAATGGTGCGCATCATATCGCAGACATGCTATGCTCAAGCTTAGACTGGAGGCATTGGTAGCACTACAATCCCTGTTGGATACATGTCTAAGCTAACCCTCAGGTCACTAATTCCAACTCAAAAGGGCAATTAATCTCTCATTCTTTTGAACTGTATAATGGAAGGCAGTTTCTCTGCACAGTTTAGAATATGATACGCTATAAAGTTTTACCTCCATCACTTGTACTCGTTCTGTTCAGCCGAATACATTTCCAGAGAGCAGTGAGCTGCTCAGAACTTTACGCAGCACACCTATAGGGACGGAGATTACGTTTCTGTCTGTCTGTCCTCTCTGACCTCAACATACATGCTGATGCCCTGTCGTGTGTATGTACGGAGTACGGTATTGGAGATCAATTGGTGTCTGGTGATGGTGAGAGCAGAGCTGCTTAAAAAGGCACATACACAACAGATCTCTAAAATTAAGACAGCGGTGCACCCACTCCGAGCATCTCACCGTAGACTAAGGGGCATATGTAAAAGCCTTTTGGGATGTATCATCCAAAAAGGCCCTCGCACAATAGTGAATCGCAAAGTTTGTGATTCCCTATTCTGCTAATGTATTTAAGTAATCGCAAATTGCGATACCTTAAATGCAATTCAGGAAGCACCCAAATTGTGCGATTTTACCTTTAGAAATCGATAATTACCACCATCTTCAAGTTGGTGGTATTTTGCCATTTCTTTGAAAAAATCACTTTTTTGCATTTTTCAAAGTGCCATGTGGCGCACATACATGCCCTAAGGGCATGTATGTGCGCCACATGTGCACACATGCTTTTTTCAGGGGTGCAACAGGGTGTCCTATTGACACCCTTGCACTCTTGAAATTGCATTCGCAATTTGCGAGTACCTAATGGGTACTCTCAATTTTGCGAATGTCTTCCCATTTTTAGGGGCCCATAGGAATAAATGGGAAGGTATTCCTTAATTGTAAATCGCAATTTGCGATCCGCAATTAAGGAATACGTAGGAATCGCAATTAATATTGCGAATCCTACATTCATTGCCTTTTGCGAGTCCTTAATAGTGAATCGCTATTAAGGACTCGCAAAACGCTTTCTTCATACATATGCCCCTTAATCGTGATGTCCACAGCAACTTTCTTTACTCTGTGTGGCTCACAGGCACTTAAGGCAGCAGGCTTCAGCAGCACATAGTTGTAAGATTCTGAGGCGCACAGGTAAGCCAAATAACACACTGCTGATAGCGTTCCTGCTGACAGGGCCTAGTTTTCTTCTCTACTGGCAGTTTTGATTCACCAGCATGACAAGTAGCGCTGATGTTAATTTTCCTTAAGTTTCCAGATGTTTTCAGGAAAGAGTTAAAATGTCAATATAACACAAGTAAATAATGTTCCTGCTGGAGGGAGATCAGCTTTTTGTCTAGTGGCAGGTCTTACTGATCATGAAGTAGTGCAGAGGGTTAATGTGCCTGCGGCAAAGAACATGTATCATGCAGTTCACTAAACTGCATTTTATCTCAGTGAGTTGATGCATTTTGTCACAGAACTTCTTTAGTTACTTGCAGTACATAATGTATGTATGATGCGAAGGTCTCTGACACCCTACACTGGTACGAGGAGCTCTATAAAAACAAAAGAAACACATGAAAGAGAGAAGTTAGTGTCCTTCTATTTCAGATGCTTTGCAGTAGTTTTAAGACCTTAGTTTTTCGTTGCTCATATGGGTGTAACTTCTGATATTTATCTTTCTCCTTGGGATTCATTACTTGATTTTACTCGCAAGAAAGTGTGACTTTTAAGTGTCACACATTTGGCCCTTGAATGTCACTCATAGTCCCACTGAAACTATGAAAACGTCCCACATAAGCAATCTCAAACCTTGGCAGCTATGCCCTATAATATGTATTACTAATCTTTAAGGCCAAGAAACATTGGAGTGGATTGCACCACCTGCTAAACACCTCTCAGAAAAAACCCTGTGTCACAGCTGCAAGCCTATGCCCCGTTTTCTAAAAAGATTTATTTTTGAACACTCACATTTCTCCTCATTTTGTGATGTTAACACCAGAATTTCCCTCGTCTTATTTTTGGCTCTGCGTTCTATTTACGCCACCCTTGTAAATAGGGAGCAGCATCAAATTCAATGGGTGTTGCGGCTGAATAAAGGCCAGCCTGACAAACACTCTTCTTGTTCAGATCAGGCAGGCAGGAGCTGGACATGCTCTGAATGTGCAGACTCCTGGCTGCCTGAGCTGAACTTTGCCAGTCTGAGAATTTCACAGCCCTGTGGTTGTGACCTTATTAGTCTTGCAAAAGTGCCCTGAGGTGCCACCAATTGCCTTGGACTTGGGCGCTTCATTTTTAAGCCCTGAAGTGCCCAGGGCTGAGTGTCAGTCAGCGACACCTAGTCACAGATGGGAGTGGGGTCAGCAGTCTCACTGACTCCATCCCCCTCTGGGACAAGCTGAGACTGCTGCCTTCAGCTCTACTGGGACCTCTGAGGCTCCCCTCTCGGAGAGCAGCAGTTAAGGTACGTTTTATGCGTTTTTTAATGTTTCATGCATGTATGTATTAATGTATGTGTATCTAGCTAGCGCTATATAAAACTCTCAAATTAATACATTTGGTAGTGTTGTGAATGGGAGTGTGTGCATTTGTGAATGCATGGGTCTAAGTGAGGTGCATGTGTGGCCACCGCCCCCTCCCTTGTAAAATTACCGGCCGCCACTGCTTTTAACACAGATCCTTTTGTTATGTGCAGCTAATATGTAACAATCCTTCAAATATAGCACAGTCAGGTATGACCAGACATCAAGGAACTGCATACAAACTGAAAGGCATTTCTTTAGAACCTTGATTTTATCCTCAATCTTTTGTAATTTCAAGGTTATTAAAATGGGTTACTTTGAATAATAAAGACTTATTAGCACACTCCACAACTGCATAGCCTTTTAATCCTGACTGTTTTTCTGCGGACCAAGTGCTCTTAATATATAATGCCTACCAGTGTGCATGATATGACTCCTACACATTGTAGCCCTCACTGTGCACGCGCTTAGTAGTGCTTTAATTTACAATTGGCATTTATACAACCATTGCTTTATGCACTCTCCTAAAAGGCCAAGGATTGGATGTGCATTTAGTCTGAACACCTTAATGACCGAGTGACCGTTATTGTGACAAAGGAGTACTGCCTTCAGCCTCGGGACTCTCAATCGTGCCCATCATAAATATCTATTTGCAATCTGTTTTATGAAAATGAAACTAGAAAAACACATCATCTGAATAAAGGAAGTACTCGTAGTAACACTGCATTAGGTAAAACACATGAAATGAAAACATGGACTGCTTTGCAGGCATAGATTACTTTAGGGTGTCTACAATAATTGTTGAGAATTTAAAGTTGAGACCATGAATAATTAAAGCCCTGGTTGGGTGATAAGAGTAAAAGAGCCTCATGAGAGCTCCCAGTCCAATGGTGCTATGTGAGTGGGATGCTGCTAATGATGAGTGGGCTGGAACATGAACAGCATGACAGAATCAGTAGAGTTGAGGGAGTGTCAGTGTTGAGGGTGTCATGAAAAGTTCTGGGAAATTGGGTCATTTTCCTTTCTGCTCCAACAGACTTGTGTTCATCTGTATCCATCTGCTGCTTGCCAAGACTTGGAGCTTTAGTCCAACACTTGCTGCAGCACAATGGAAACAACAATGTCCTCTATACTTTATAGTGCCAGAGTAAGTGGTCGGGGTGAAGGACTTTGGAACGGAGTGCAGGGAATCGGTCAGAGTATGTGATTGTCTCTGTCTCTTTTCTGGCCTCTCCTTACATTTTACCCAGAAATGTGTGGAACTCTCGTCTTACTGTATCAACCCTCAGTTTTCACACTGTTGCTTCACATTTACATACGCTTGTTTGCACGAAAACTGTTTCAGATTTGTCTGCTTTGATGTTTA
The DNA here is from genome assembly GCF_964204655.1 of Triturus cristatus. Taxonomy (NCBI): domain Eukaryota; kingdom Metazoa; phylum Chordata; class Amphibia; order Caudata; family Salamandridae; genus Triturus; species Triturus cristatus. The sequence goes on from NC_140588.1 coordinate 521,322,928, forward strand.
TTTTTGCTGCTGTCCAATACTGTCATTGTAAAGGAGTTCTTTTTGTTGAATATCCTCAGACAAGTACATGGAATGGTAATCCATGCACAAAAAGTTGTGTTGCAATTACATTAATGCAAGCGGATGTTTAAGAATATGTAGATGATTATGTGGTGTTAATTCTGTATAACCTTTTCAGTATTCTTTTTTGGAGTCACATTGTTGAAATAGCATTGAAATTCCTTTTCATAGACATCAAGTAATGTATATTCTTCATTTGTAGAGGTACTTTATGAATGCGAGGTTTGGTTCTGTGGTCACAGAAATACAAAATGAAAATTCAAATTGGGGACTGGTCTTACAAAGGAGTCGTTTTTAACACAGGTGCACTGTTAATCTCTCCCACTATCTGTACATTGAATAGAATTTAGATTCACCCTTAAAATGTTTTCTGAAGACTACTTTTGTAAAATTTGAGAGTTTTGACTTTGGCCTAGTTTTTGGGCTGAGACTGGTCTGTGTTGGGCTGAATTTGGTCTTGTACTTGAGCGTCTTTGGGCTTGGGACAGGTCTCAAAACCTGGCAACACTGCACGTCAGCTGTTTGTATGAGGAAGACGGAGCTCACTTGCTCGCCGCACATGGAAACTAGTTAGCGCTGTACCGGTAGGGTGCACTATAGTTATGTTATTTTTGATCAAGAGCCCTATAGTGGATTTGTTTTCAGATAAGCATAGGGAGTCAATGGACTGACATCTCATATATGATTTTATTTGAAGGAGAAGGGTACGAGAAAAATAAAAAGCCATATCATAGAAAACAATAGCACACTCCAATCAAGACTACTCTTAAATCTGGAAAGCGGGCTGAGTGCCTTTTGAGTACCTATTCAGAACACTTTAGACCAACAGATAATTAATGTTAATGTTTGACGACAGTACTGCATCTTTTCAGAACTCCTCCCGAGAATATTATTTCTATTTCGGGACGAAAGTATAATTGGCTTTAAGGTAGGATATATCAGCAGTAATCTGATGAGTTGCTTATATGGGATTCACTACAATGGGTTTCCAACTGGAATTAATTATGTCATGGTTTTGTTTTTTCCATATTTCCATTTAGACAGATACTTCTTAACAAGTAATCAGGTACACTTCTATAACAATATACTTAGAGAAGTCTTTGTACAGCTTACAAACACATTGGAGTGTTGTTTTGTGCATGATACTGAAATTAATATGGGCACAGAATGGAGAAGTATAGTTGGAAATGCGATATCTTGGCAGCACCAATCAGAGATTAACAATAAAGTTCTTAATATTGGTAAAGTATGTTAGACTGACATACCATTGCTTAGCACATACAGTGTTTACTGATTCATTGGATTTCATGCTGTATGACGATATCACAAAGATTTGGAAATGAATAATATACTGATACATATTATGGAGATGTAATTTCAAACTATATATCATATGAATGTGCACAGGTTTCCTCTATAAAGTCTCCGTAAATGATAATAAGGAAAAAATCTAGCATTGCATTGCATGATTGTCACAAAATATGGGCAAATGATTAGTATGATGGAATGATGAATATAGCACTTTCCTACACGATGTATCACATTGCATGCTATTACAAAGCGGTTGTTACAACGACCGCGTTGTTAGTACGCGATGCATTTACATCACAAGTCTTTACAACGACTTCCTCTAGGGGGCACGCTGGACTTAGGAATAGTATTATTCACTATTTCTACTCCAGTTTGTGCAACAGTTGGGAAGGTGTTGGAATTTATTTTCAATACCTCAGCGCACCCTAGTGGAATTCGCTATAAAGACTTGTGATATAAAGAAATCGCATACTAACAACGCGATCGTTGTAACGACCGCGTTGTAAAGGTATCGTGGTGTAATGACCGCATTGTAAAGGTTGTTTCCTGGAATGACGCATCACAATGGTATATATTTTCTATATCATTTAGCCTTGAGGAAGTCGCAGGCTTAATTTCTTTATGCGACGAAACACCTGTTAGCTAAAGATTAAAGAAATGAACAAAAAGATTACAGGAATAAAGGAATCTGTGAGAATTTCAAATAATTACTAAATGTACTTATTGCATGTTGACATTAGCATGTAAAGCAGGGCAAGAGTTCAACCTGATGCTCTGCATGGCCTTCGGCCGGGCCCTGTAGGCAACCACCACCTCAAGCAGTCAACCTGCCTAAGCCAAAAGTGTCCCCTGGGACCCCGTCCTCTGGGGCCACATGGCATTAAAATGGGGAAAGGGCAGAAAGGCTTCCCTCCCCAAAACATACTAGGCTCCTGTAGTATACAGGTATTGAGTGTACTGCACCTTTCCTGCTTCCCTACCTTGCTGCTCAGCCAGTGTGGATGTTCTTGGAATGTTGGTATGCGTGGTGAGATCATAGAATGCTGGTATGGCTGTGTGTGGAGTGTCAGTTGAGAGGATGGGCTGATCAGCAAGGGAGCTGCTCCTGGTGGGGCTCTGAAGAGAAGATCTATCTTACATCAAATTCAATGTAGTGATTCCTGATTTACCAAATCTTCAATAAGTCTACATGTAAATCCAACTGGCCTTTTTATCCTTACATCTATTATTAAATTTGGCGACGTTTGGAACGAACCTGCACCTCAAGAAACCCCATGATACTTCTAGATGAAGAACATCAAGCAAGATAAATCTGATTTTAAAAGCAACTTAAGTTTACTGGCACCCCGACCTGAGCCGCACCAGTGACCACTCCATCGGTCGCCCTCAAATCCTGATGTGCCAGTTCCTGTCGCATACAGCTTAAGTATGCCAGTTTCTGCCTGCATGCAGTTTAAGTGTGCCATTTCCTGCCTGCGCACATCTGAAGTGTGCTAGTCCCTGCGTGCACACTACTGAAGTGTACCAATTCCTGCCTGTCTCTACTCGCTTTGGAAGATACTACCTGATTTAAACACCGGTCTGGTGCCAGCCCAGCATTTACAACGAGCATCTAAAAGTCTGTCAAAACCTGGAAGTTTATAATTGTGAAAAAACGGATTTAATAACTTTCCGGCACTTCTCCGTGAACGCTGATAGAGAGAGCTTCATTCCGCGTGTCTCATCTGTTGGTGAGTTTTCACGTGGTTTATGTTTTAACAGAAATAAATATGCGGTTTATGCGCCCATCGAACTCTGCCTTTGTGAGCTTGTCCGGCAGTGTCTGTCATCAACACTTCATCTTTGGACATTGGCTGTACAAAGGAGTTTCCACCGTTAACTTGTGCTTCTCCCTGGCAGAGTTACATTTATTTCCCTGGTGGCGTCTGACTGTATAGTGTACTTTGTTCCGGTCCTGGAGGAAGTCAAGTGCAACTTACTTTTATTTTTTTAAATTTATTTCCATGCATGGCCTGAGACCTGATACCCGTACCAACGGTCATTTTCAGATTTAAAAAATAATGATGTGGCTCGAGCTCCAGCGTGCACTCACCTTCATCTTCTGGACACGCTGACGCTCTGTGACGTGGTAGGTGCTGCTCAATGCACGCCTTGGTGCTCCAGCGTGCTGTGAACCACACGGCGCGCCGTCAACCAAACGTGCCGCCATCTTAGCTGCCGAGGTTTCTCTTCAGGCTGCTGTCAGCGCGAGTTACTGGAAATGTCTGTGATGAAGATAAGTTTCCAGAATGCTTCGATTCTTGTCATCTATGTCTCTTCTTTAATTATTACAAACTCCAATGTGGCGGAAAACGTGAGTACGACATGCTGCATTTTGACACTGCAATACAAAGGGATCTTCGCTCTGCGTTCAAGATAACATTGCATCTTATTGTGGTTTAAGCACTTTGACTGCCAGGAACTTGTCAACAGTGTGTGGGTGCTACTATCCTCCATCAGTAATCAGCTGAAGCTAGTTTTCAAATGGTGATCTTATTCTAATACTAGTGGGTTCGGGTGAGACATCGCTCATCAGGGTTGCCGGACTATATTCTGGAGCTGTCCTATATCGTTTTTTTGACTCATTTTGGTATTACTGTGTCTGTACTAGTATTTTAAGTTACAGTACCAGACTGCTTCTGGTGATTTTTGCAGTTTTATTTTATTTTGTACATTGAGTCATATGTTATGCGCACTATGTCAGTATGCTATTTAATACTTAACTGGTGAATTTGCTCATGTTGCATTCACTTAGCAAAATCGTTATTTATTTGTTGAGGTTCCCCGATCTAGATATTTTTAGGGTACTAGGCTTTGATTGGTTTTTTGAAGGCATTTGTTGTGTTGGAGCTGGTCTTCACACACTCTATTTTAATCTACAGTGTGGGTAGTGCACACCCTTTACACTGATTCTACCCTATACGGTTTTCTTTTGTGCCTAGCATTAGTGTTACAATCTCGCTACCCTTTTATATTGTTATTTAGCTGTGTGGATTGTTGATTACCTCTAGTTATTGCATAAGGTGGAAGTGCGCAATGGACAGCATCCATATTTTATTTGGTGATGCACAATAGCCAGTGTAACTATATTTTGGGTTGTGGTGCACATTGGGCAGTGTACCCATATTTTAGTTTATGTGCAATGGGCAGTGTACCCATATTTAGTTTATGTGCAATGGGCAGTGTACCCATATTTAGTTTATGCGCAATGGGCAGTGTACCCATATTTTGGTTTATGTGCAATGGGCACTGTACCCATATTTGGTTTATGCGCAATGGGCAGTGTACCCATATTTTTGGTTTGTAATGCGGAATGGGCATTACGTCCTTGCTTCGTTTGCTTGTAAAGGAGGAAGAGGTGGATGTAGTTAATTAATTTAATGCATTCATTTTTGGGATTGATTGCATATTTTCCTTTTTGGATTGATTGCATATTCTTATGTCATTTTCGTTAGTTTAATGCAATGTTTTACTACTATATTTGGTTATGCTTCTACTATGCTTTCTGCTCACGTAATTCTTTTGTTTTATACTCACATAATTCTTTTGTTGTTCTTTATTAAAGGGGGAAGGTGTGTAGTATACAGGTATTGAGTGTACTGCACCTCTCCTGCTTCCCTACCTTGCTGCTCAGCCAGTGTGGATGTTCTTGGAATGTTGGTATGCGTGGTGAGATCATAGAATGCTGGTATGGCTGTGTGTGGAGTGTCAGTTGAGAGGATGGGCTGAGCAGCAAGGGAGCTGCTCCTGGTGGGGCTCTGAAGAGAAGATCTATCTTACATCAAATTCAATGTTGTGATTCCTGATTTACCAAATCTTCAATAAATCTACATGTAAATCCAACTGGCCTTTTTATCCTTACATCTATTATTACAGCCCCCCAGGGACCCCATCCCATAGGGCTGCATGTCATATCACGGGTGAGGGGGTCATGTTATGTGGCACCCCCCCATGAGCCTTATTAGGCCCAGGGACCGGAATCCCGGGTCATAAATCCATGATAAAAGGGGACAAGGGCTGTGAGTATCCAGCCGCAAGCCTTATTAGGACCGTGAATCCCACACCCAAGGACCGTATGTCATTATAATGGGAAGGTGGGACTTGTGGCCCATTTCCATGACCCTTACTAGGCCCCTGCACCACATTTCCGGGGCCAAAATCTATGATAAAAGTGGAGGAGGCCACAGAGCCAGGTCCTGCATCCAAATCCCCTCAGGCAATCAAATCCATGCTTTGCTAGCCTTCAGCCATGTGCAGCGGGGGTTGGCCATAGGGCCTGGTATCCCACAGACACTGCATTCATCCCCCACAGGCAGCAATTCCCATGTTCCGCACAGCCTTTGGCCAGGCCCTGTAGTCAAACACCACCACAGGTAGCTAACGCTCCATCAGCCAGATGTGTTCCCTCCTCGCTGAGATTTAAAAGGTCATTGGGACACCATCCCCGGAGGCATATTACATAATTAAGGGGAGTGGGTTCTTCTTGGGTTCTAGGAAACTCATCCCCTGGGACCAAATGTGGGTCCCATGTTGCCCCCCCTGCTGGGCACCTACAAACCTCAAGTTGGTATTGGCAGGGGGAGCTCCACCCCAAGGACAGAGTAGTTTCCATGCCCATGTCCAGCACCTGCCTCCAACCCCCCAGAGGCAGCCATTCCCACACTGCACACTTGCACACAGCCTTCGGCCATGCACAGCAAGGGGTTGATCAAAAGGCCTGATCTGTGGCCAGACCCTGCGTCCAACCTGCTGTATACAGCCACCCCCATCCTGAGCAGGGTTTTCAGTCAGACCCTGTAGTCAACTACCATCACAGGCAGCCAACCCCTGAGCCAAAAGTGTCCCCTGACACCCCATCCCCTGGGGCCAAGTGATTTAAAAATGGAGAGATTGCAGCACAGGCTCCCTCCCCGAGCCTTATTAGGGCCTAAGGGTCCCTTCTTCTGAGACTGCCTCTCATTATAAAAATGAGGGGGGTCACATGGCCCCCCTCTCCTAGCCTTGTTAGGCCCTGGAGACCCCATCCTCGAGGTCAAAATCCATAATAAAAGGTGAAATGGGCTGCATACCCCTTCCCCAAGCCTTATTAAAACCTTTGGACCTCATACTCCCGGACTGCATGTCATTATAAAGGGGAGGAGGGCCATCTGCCCTCTCCCTGAACCTTAAAAGGGTCCTGTGGACCACATCCCCTAGGGCTCCAAGTGGGTACCCAGATGCCCACCCCAGTCACCCACAAACCTCAAGTTGGGAGCTGTGGGGGGAGCACCACCTTGGGACAGAATAGTTTCCTTGCCCGCACTGCTGCACGCACGGAAGGCATATTTGCCCCCACCTGGGGGGGATTTAAAAATGCTCCTGCCAGGTTGGAGAAAACATATATTTCCCAGCCCACATTATTATGAGCAAGGAAACTACTTTGTCTCAGGGGTGGGCTTCCCAGGACAAAGTAGTAGATCCTGTTCCTTGGGATAGGGACTCCAGGGCTTTTTAAGGCTCGGAGGTACACGTTGCCCCTCCCTTTTAGTGTTAGATCGACCCCAGAGAATGGAATCCCCGGTGCCTACAAAGTCTCAGGAAGGGGGTCTGAGCAGCCCCCTCTGCTCTTTTTTAACCAAACACATCCCTGGGGTATGGGGTCCCCAGAGCCTACAAAGGTTCAGGAAGGGAGTCTGTGCAGCCCCCCTCTAGTTTTGAGCAAATTGCGGCCTCTCGGGATGTGCTCTCTGGGACCTCTTAGAGAATTGGGGCGGAGAGCACACACCCCCTATCCTTTACAAAGACGTGCCTAGAGGAGTGGTATCAGGGGGGCCTCTTTAGGCTCAAGGATTCAGGCAGCAGCCCTTCTTCATTAAAAAACCAGCCCCAGTGTTTGGGTCACACTGGCTTTTTAGAGGCTTGGGGAGGGGGCCATGCACCCCTTCCCTAAATTCATCTATTCACAGCCCCCTCTGACCCAACCTGGGGGCCTTTTTTATATTGCACAGGAGCCTGTGCTTTTGAAAAACATTTTACTTGGGATGTGCCAATACTCTGCCATTTTGTGACAACATTTGAAAAACAAAGTTTTGAACCCCAGGTGTGTACAATTAGTATTCCTTAGGGAGCCACTGTACTCTGTTAAAGCAAGCCATGACTAATACAAGATGGTGGGACCTTTTGCTTCAATATTAGTCCTCTCTTAATGTTGTTAATGTTATGAGGTCACATGCAGATTTAAAGGTGTTTTACTCTGTGGCTGTTGAGCATGAACAATGCTGTGATGGCCAAAATGTGCCGCTGAGCTGGGAGAGTATCTCTACTAAAGAATATTCTAATATGCCTACCTGAGCGTGTGGTCTCTGTACACCTATTGTGGTGCTATGTATTGGATATTTAGATGTCAGGTCCGCATCCAGTTTACCACGCCAACCCTCATTAAGAAGGATAAGTTGAAGTGGACATGTTTGAAGATATACATATACATATATATATTCACTTAAAAAACCATAGGTTTCACACATTTTATAGTTAGCTGGACATTTCACTCATAAAAAACCAATGAAATTCCCCCGTTATAGTTACTGCAGGCAACTATAAGTCACGCGACCGCAATCCTCTGCTGATGACGTCAGATATTACATCACTGTATTTAGACACTTATTTACCCATGTCTTCTTCCATTAATCTTTAGCTATACATATATTACAAATATTCATTTTTCATAAAGACACATATGTCATCAGTGATTTAATATCTGACGTCATCAGCAGAGGAGTGCGGTTGCGTGAGTTATAGTTGCCTGCAGTAACTATAACGGGGGAATTTCATTGGTTTTTTACAAAGAAATGTCCAGCTAACTATAACATGTGTGAAACCTATGTTTTTTTAAGTGAATTTGCAAGGTTTTTTAAATGCTAATTCGTAACTATAACGTGTGTGAAACCTATGGTTTTTTCAGTGAATTTGTACGTTTTTTTAAATGCTAAGTTATTTAGTTATGAATTTTTTTTTCAGGTTTTTCACCGTGCGCGCACAGTGAAATTTTATTTTTATTTAAAAATCGCGAGGTGTGTGCACCGTGCGCAGGTGGTGGCCACTCGGTGCCCTTCGCTCACCGAGCACCCACGGGTCGTAGTGCGTGCCGTGCGCGCTGGGTGCGCGCAACTCGCGATTTTATTTTAAAAAGAAAAATTGATTTTTTCTCCCTTGGGGGTCCTTCTGTGACCCCCTGACAAAGGCTGGGGGGTTAGGAACTGTCCACTCTGCCCCCTTTTCACGTTCTCCACCTTTTTTTTTCACCCCCTCAGACTGCGAGAGACAAAATGGCAGCCGCCACTTCATGGTTTCGACCGATTCGAATGTTTACCGACATCTATCAACCAATCAGAATTGCACTCGCGCATGGCAGGGTGCGCGCACAGTGCGCGCACGGTGCGCGCGTATAGATATTGATATGCTTTTAAATGTTATTTTCTCAGGAAATACTGAACAGTTTTACACCAGACCTCCAAAAGGCACTTCCTTGACCTTATGGCTACCTCTCTGCCAAATTTCACGTAATTCTGTTCAGCCGTTCGGGCTGTAGCTGCGACTAAAGGTCCTATGGAAAAATGCATGGGGAAAATGCGTTTTGGGACCCCCCCTTTTTCTCGGCCCCCGCTTCACGAATCACCCCAAAACTTTCAGGGTAGGAGCTGAGCGGAGCGCCCCATTAGTTTTGCAAATTTCGGGAGGATTTGTCAACCGGCGCCAAAGTTATTCAAAATAGAATTTTGAGATTTCCTATGGAAACTAGGTTGTAACTATAACTATCTACTGGTGCCCGCCAGTAGATAATATATATACATATATATATTCACTGAAAAAACCATAGGTTTCACACACGTTATAGTTAGGAATTAGCATTTAAAAAACCTTGCAAATTCACTGAAAAAACCATAGGTTTCACACATGTTATAGTTAGCGGAAATTTTACTGATAAAAAACCAATGAAATTGCCCCGTTATAGTTAGTGCTGGCAACTATAACTCACGCGACCGCAATCCTCTGCTGATGCTAATACTGTATTTAGACACTTATTTGCCCATGTCTTCTTCCATACATTTTTAGCTATACATATATTACAAATATTTTTTTTTATAAAGACACATATGTCATCAGCAGAAGATTGCGGTCGCGTGAGTTATAGTTGCCAGCACTAACTATAACGGGGCAATTTCATTGTTTTTTTATCAGTAAAATTTCCGCTAACTATAACATGTGTGAAACCTATGGTTTTTTCAGTGAATTTGCAAGGTTTTTTAAATGCTAATTCCTAACTATAACGTGTGTGAAACCTATGGTTTTTTCAGTGAATTTGTACGGTTTTTTAAATGCTAAGTTACTTTACGCCATTCGAGGCGTGCGCGCCCACTTAACGCAGTTCGTTCCGTGCACGGTTTTTATCAACTTTAATAAGCCCTGTACATTTGGTGGCCTTCGGCCACCAAAAGCACAGGGGGTGGGGTCAATGTGGATAGTGTTTTTTTTATTTTGATTTTATAATTTCATGTTTTTTTGCGCAGTAATATTCGGCCACCAAAAGCACAGGGGGTGGGGTCAATGTGGATAGTGTTTTTTTTATTTCGATTTTATAATTTCATGTTTTTTTTCAGAAATAATTATCCCTGTACATTTGGTCACCGGGGGTGGGGTAAGTGTTGATAGTGTTTTGACATTCAATAAGCCCAGTACATTTGGTGGCCTGCTGCCACCTAAAGCACAGGGGGTGGGGTAAGTGTGGATAGTGTTTTTTTTTTTTCATTTTAATTACCGTACGCTTACGGTAAGCGTACGGTAAGCGTACTCGGCGAAATTGCCGAAAAAAAAATATAACCGTTTTTGCTCTTTGGGGATGTTTGGGGACTCCCTCAACATGACTGTGTGGGAGGGAGTTGTCAAAAATGCCCCGTAACATGTTTTTGGGCATCTAGTTTGAGAAATAACTCTCAATGCGAGAGACAAAATGGCGGACGCCGCTTCCTGGTTTCGGCCGATTCGAATGTTTACTAAGATCTAAGAGCCAATCAGAATCGCGCTCGCGCACGCCACCGTACGCTTACGGTAAGCGTACGGTAAGCGTACCGTAAGCGGGCTCAGATATATATATTGATTTAAAGGCTATTTTCTCAGAATCTACTGAACAGATTTACACCAAACCTACAAAAGGCACTTCCTTGACCTAGGGACTACCTCTCTGCCAAATTTCTAGTAATTCTGTTCAGCCGTTCGGGCTGTAGCTCGTTCTAAAGGTCCTATGGAAAAATGCATGGGAAAAACGCGTTTTGGGACCCCCCTTTTATCTCAGCCCCCGCTTGACGAATCCCCCCAAGACTTTCAGGGTAGGAGCGGAGCGTAGCGCCCCACCTATTTTGAGAAATTCGCGAGGATTCATCGACCGGCGCCAAAGTTATTCAAAATAGAATGTTGAGGTTTTCCTATGGAAAAGGGGTCCTAACTATAACTACCTACTGGCGACCGCCAGTAGGTAATATATATATGCCACAAGGAATCGCCTCACAGACTGCGCTGCATGAAAATGCCAGAGAAGAACACGGACCCAGGAATAGGTGCTCTTAATTATTTATTTTACTCCGTAACCTGCACCACCGCCATGACGCGTTACGACCTACTGGAGGCCTTGGTCACATAATATATATATAGATATATATATGTATATATATATATATATATTCACTTAAAAAACCATAGGTTTCACACATGTTATAGTTAGCTGGACATTTCACTCGTGAAAAACCATTGAAATTCCCCCGTTATAGTTAGTGCAGGCAACTATAACTCACGCGACCGCAATCCTCTGCTGATGACGTCAGATATTACATCACTGTATTTAGACACTTATTTACCCATGTCTTCTTCCATTAATTTTTAGCTATACATATATTACAAATATTTTTTTTTCAGAAAGACACATATGTCATCAGTGATGTAATATCTGACGTCATCAGCAGAGGATTGCGGTCGCGTGAGTTATAGTTGCCTGCACTAACTATAACGGGGGAATTTCAATGGTTTTTCACGAGTGAAATGTCCAGCTAACTATAACATGTGTGAAACCTATGGTTTTTTAAGTGAATTTGCAAGGTTTTTTAAATGCTAATTCCTAACTATAACGTTTGTGAAACCTATGGTTTTTTCAGTGAATTTGTACGGTTTTTTAAATGCTAAGTTATGTATTTATTTTATTTTTTTTTAAAGTTTTTTCACCGTGCGCGTACCATATGCGCACGGTGCGCATCGCGCACCGTGCGCGCGCTGTGGGCGCTTGGTGCGCATCGTGCACCAAGTGCCCACGATGCATTGTTCGTGCCGTGCACGTACGGTGCGCGCTCCCCGCAATTTTTTGCAAAAAAAAAAAAATTTTTTTTTACCCTTGGTGGTCCTTCAGTGACCCCCTGACAAAGGCTAGGGGGTCAGGACCTGTCCATCCTGCCCCCTTCTCACGTTTTCGCACTTTGTTTTTCATTGCTCAGACTGCGAGAGACAGAATGGTGGCCGACACTTCCTGATTTCGACCGATTCGAATGTTTACTGACATCTAACAACCAATCAGAATTGCGCTCGCGCACGTCACCGTGCGCGTACGGTATGCTTACCGTACGCGCACGGTGCGCGCTTTTATATATATATATGCTTTTAACTGCAATTTTCTCAGGAACTAATGAACAGATTTACACCAGACCTGCAAAATGCACATCCCTGAACTGAGGACTACCTCTCTGCCAAATTTCAAGTAATTCTGTTCAGCCGTTCGGGCTGTAGCTTGGACTAAAGGTCCTATGGAAAAATGCATGGGGAAAACGTGTTTTGGGACCCCCCCTTTTTCTCAGCCCCCGCTTGACGAATCCCCCCGAGACTTTCAGGGAAGGAGCGGAGCGTAGCGCCCCACCTATTTTGAAAATTTCGCGAGGATTCGTCAATCGGAGCCAAAGTTATTCCAAATAGAATGTTGCGGATTTCCTATGGAAACACGGTCCTAACTATAACTATACATATATATATCTATATATATCTATATCTATCTATCTATCTATCTATCTATCTATCTATCTATCTATCTATCTATCTATCTATCTATCTATCTATCTATCTATCTATCTATCTATCTATATATACATATATATATATATATATATATATATATATATATATATATATATATATATATATTACCTACTGGCGGTCGCCAGTCGGTAGTTATAGTTAGGACCACGTTTCCATAGGAAATCCGCAACATTCTATTTTGAATAACTTTGGCGCCGGTCGACGAATCCTCGCGAATTTTTCAAAATAGGTGGGGCGCTACGCTCCGCTCCTACCCTGAAAGTCTCGGGGGGATTCGTCAAGCGGGGGCTGAGATAAAAGGGGGGTCCCAAAACGCTTTTTTCCCATGCCTTTTTCCATAGGACCTTTAGACAGGGCTACAGCCCGAACAGGTGAACAGAATTACTTGAATTTTGGCAGAGAGGTAGTCCTCAGGTCAAGGAAGTGCCTTTTGTAGGTTTGGTGTAAATCTGTTCAGTAGATTCTGAGAAAATAGCCTTTAAATCAATATATATATCTGAGCCAGCTTACGGTGCGCTTACGGTACGCTTACGGTACGCGTACGGTGGTGTGCGCGAGCGCGATTCTGATTGGCTCTTAGATCTTAGTAAACATTCGAATCGGCCGAAACCAGGAAGCGGCGGCCGCCATTTTCTCTCTCGCACTGAGAGTGATGATGAAAATACAAAGCACAAAAACATGTAAAGGGGCTGTTTAGACAGCTCCCACACACATAGCCATGTTGAGGGAGTCCCCAAAGATCCCCCAAGGCCAAAAACGGAATTTTTTATTTTTCGCTAATTTCGCCGATTACGCTTACCGTACGTGTACGGTAAAAAATTATATAAAAAATAAAATTATCCACACTCTCCCCACCCCGTGTGCAATTGGTGGCCGAATGCCACCAATAGTGCATGGCTTATAACCTTTGAGATAAACTATAATATTTAAAAAAATAAATAAATAAATAAATAAATTATCCACACTCTGTCCACCCCGTGTGCAAATGGTGCCCGAAGGGCACCATTTGTGCATGGCTGATAAAAATTACGAAAAATTAAAATATTACCTTTCAAAACGAAGTGCATCATATGTCCTCCATGTGCGCACGGTGCGCGAAGCGCATCGTGCGTACATGGCCCATCTAACGTAACGTGGGCACGCGGTGCGCGTAGCGCACCGCGTGCTCACCGTGCGTGCACGGCACTAACTGCGTAAAGTGGGCGCGCGGTGCGCGAAGCGCACCGCGTGCTTACTGTGCGCGCACGGTGCGCGAACGGAACGAACTGCGTTAAGTGGGCGCGCACGCCACGAATGGCGTAAAGTAACTTAGCATTTAAAAAACCGTACAAATTCACTGAAAAAACCATAGGTTTCACACATGTTATAGTTAGGAATTAGCATTTAAAAAACCTTGCAAATTCACTGAAAAAAACATAGGTTTGGCACATGTTATAGTTAGCGGAAATTTTACAGATCAAAAAACCAATGAAATTCCCCCGTTATAGTTAGTGCAGGCAACTATAACTCACGCGACCGCAATCTTCTGCTGATGTCATATGTGTCTTTATGAAAAAAAAATATTTGTAATATATGTGTAGCTAAAAATGTATGGAAGAAGACATGGGCAAATAAGTGTCTAAATACAGTATTAGCATCAGCAGAGGATTGCGGTCGCGTGAGTTATAGTTGCCTGCACTAACTATAACGGGGGAATATATATATATATATATATATATATATATATGCATAGTGTAGTACTTGGGTGCCAAACTCAAAGAGGGGTGACCCAGTTAAATAATTGTTCATGACACTTGGTCAAACCCATGGAACCCCCTGTTAGTAAGGTGAACATTGTCCAATACTTGAATCAAGCTGGGCATGTTCAGTCTCACAGCCTCGCATAGCATCCCCCCTTCTGAACTCTTTCAGTACAGATATCCAGAATTGATCATAGCAATATGTCAATTGAAAGAATATATCCCTACAACAAACCAGTATCCTCAATGTGCATTATTGACTCATACGGGTATTGTAATCAAGAATGAAAGGAAATACCTCTTGAGTCCATGAATATGCATATGCCTGTATGGATGTTATTCAAGTCCATCAGGGATGGCAGTGAATACTCATGAGTGCCTAAGTGTGCATATATTCTGAACTTGCCTCAGTCCTCATTCATATACTCCTAGTGTAGTCGGCGGTATTGCAGTAATAGCCCCTGGGAACAGAAAAGAGCTATTGGCAAAATCTATGTTTCCGGGTACCCAGTTCCCTCATGAATTAGAGAAAGAATAGCAATTAGGTGAATGTTCGATTTGTTCAGCATTTCGTCCATTATTTGTTCTTTTTGCTTTTGTCACCCTTAGTGGGAGGGGTATGCCCAGACATGGGTCCCATGCTCACTGTGCCACTGGATTCAAGCTAGGCTGGCTGATAATGGGTGATACCCGAAATTCAGTCCCAAGTTATATGTTTCTGGTCAAGGGAGGACCTGGCCTGGCACTTCTGGCTGAACCATTCCCATGGGGAGCAGGGCAAGACTGATTTGCATATGGCTGGCTCCAAACTGGTGGCGGCGTAGTGAGCAGAAAAATTATGGATTAGATCCAGATAAGCGACTCGGGGTGAATGTTTGATTTGTTCAACATTCCGTCCATCATTGTTCTTTTTGCTGTTGTCACCCTAGGTGGGAAGGGTATTCCCAGACACGGTTCCCTTGCTCACTGTGCCACTGGATTTCAGATAAACTGGCTGGTGAAGGGTGACACTCCACAACTGGTCCCAGGATGCTTGTTTCTGGTCCACGGAGTACCTGGCCTGGCAGTTCAGGCTGAACTATTCCCATGGGGAGCAGGGCAAGACTGATTTGCATATGGCTAGGTCCAAATTGGGGAGGTGTGGTGAGCAGAAAAACAATGGATTAAATCCAGATCTGTGACTAGGGGTAATTGTCTGATTTGTTCTGCATTTCGTCCATCATTGTTCTTTTTGCTGTTGTCGCCCTAAGTGGGAGGGGTATGCTCAAACGTGGGTCCTGTGGTCATTGTGCCAATAGACTCAAGCTAGCCTGGCTGATGAGGGGTGATACCCCAAAACTGATCCCAGGATGCTTGTTTCTAGTCCATGGAGGACCTGGCCTGGCAGTCGGGATGCACTGTTCCCATGGGGAACAGAGTCAAGACTGATTTACATATGGCTGGTTCCAAACTGGAGTGGTGTGGTGAGCAAACAAATGATGCTTTAAACCCAGATATGTGACTGGGGATAAATGTTTGGTTTGTTCAGCATTCCGTCCATCTGTTCTTTTTGCTTTTGTTACCCTAAATGGGAAGGGTATGCCCAGAGATGGATACCGTGCTCACTGTGCCACTGGATTCGAGCTATACTGGCTGATGAGGGATGATACCCCGAAACCAGTACCAGGGTGCCATTTTCTGGTCCAGGGAGAACCTGGCCTGGAAGTTCAGGCTGGACTGTTTCAATGGGGAGCAGGGTCAATACTGATTTGCATATGGCTAGGTCTAAACTGGAGTGGCGTAGTGTGCAAAAAACTGATGTGGGGTGAAATATTTTATCTGTTCAGCATTCCATCTATCATTTGTTCTTTTAACCTTCTTAAAGTGGCATTTTCAGAATTGTGTTTTAAACTCCACCTTTACCATTAAAGAGGCTTTAGAATTACAGGTCCTCAGACACCAAACATGACATTCCAACCTTTTCCCAAACAAATGTTGTCACTTATTAAATGTAATAAGGTAACCCAATATTATCTATTGGCAAATGTAGGTCTCATAATAATTAAAAATGAATTTGTGAGTTTTGCACTACCAGGACATGTAAAAATACATGTCCAACTTTTAAAATACACTGCACACTGCCCCGAGGGCTGTTAGGACCTTGTATGTGTTAAAAGGGAAGGTTTATGCTTAGCAAAATGTTATTTTGCCAGGATAAAATGGCAGTATAAAACTGCCCATGTAGGACTCAAGGGCAGAGCTGAAACATATTACAAGGGCTGCTTATGTGGGCGGCACAATAAGTGCTGCAGGTCCACTAGTAGCATTTAATATACAGGCTCTCTGTACATCTAGTACCACTTTACTAGGGACTTACAACCAAATTAAAAGTGCCAGTTGGGTATAGCCCAATTTTATAATGTTTAAAGGAGAGCATATGGGCACTTTTGCACTGGTTAGCAGTGATAAATTGCACGGAGAACATGGGTTACAAAAACAGGAGGGTTGATGGCAAAAATGTTTGAGGGTGACCCTGCAGAGAGAAGCAGGTCCAACAGTGTTTATTCTGTAGTCCTCGTGTTTATTATTGGCATGCGATTCAGCCACCAAGAGAGGTGCCCTAAATCAATCTTCACCCCCTAATTCACCTTTCACTCCAACACATACCATCTTCCCCACCTACACCTACACCCAAAGTCTCAAAGAAGGATGTTAAATACATAAAATTGTCTTCTCAAATGCCATTTGAGGCTGTGATTGCCTTAGCCACCTCATCAGAGTGGCAGTTTAAGGTGTTTAAAGCATTTGAGAAATAACAATGGCTGCAAATGATTAATTGTATTATTTGTGAGGACTGTTATACAGGGCCTGGACAAGTAAATAGTTGTTGAAAGATGGATAGACTCCACATTGGATCTTCAGAACGAGGATGAACATCCAGAGCGACACCATTTTTTACCCCTCAAAGTAAAAAAAGGAAAGTATTATATTTTGAAGCTTATCGCAGTGAAAATTCCGTCTTGGTGCAACATAGGTGTATTCCCACTGTCCTGCCACAAATGTGAGTGTAGTCTGGGTTTCCTTTCTTTGATGCTTTCAACAGTCAACATGTCCTCTCACCCAGTGATTTTATTTATTTCCTATAGTGTGATTTGGTGCACTAAGTGGCATATAGGCCCTAGGAGGTGAATATTTACAAATGCCCACCGGATGCATCGGTTCCTGACCCACCATATATTCAGATTGTCTAAATACCTTTCTTCTAGAAGAATTTTAACTCAGGGATATGATAAAGATGCCAAATATCCTTATTTAAGGGAGGAGAAAAATTTGACCATATTACTTTAGTTTTCATTACAATGGCTTCAGATGGAACCAGATGTTTCAAAAAAGCGGGATGCAGAACCCACAAAGCCTTTCACATGGATATGCTCTATATTCTGAGCAAAAACTCAAATATTCAGAAGGTACTTGTTTTTACACAACACTGACTCTATTCTTATCATGACCCCAATCTTTTTCAAAGCATTTGACCTTGAGCAGAACAATACCATAATTGGAACCAATGATCATCCCATGCATGTGTACCCTCCATCGTATAAGACAGTGACAGTCAAAGTACCAAAACTATCCCAGAAATAGCAATCCTGCACTTAACACCCTTTACCAGCACAGTCTAATTACTTCAATCACAATTCCAAAAATATGAAGCAAAAATTTTAAAGTGCTGAATGTACTCAGGGCCAAATTTAAATGGGGACTTCCATTGCCCTTGCATCACACAAGGGAGCTCAAGGGCAATGAAAGCCCTTAAGTCTGATTTACTATGCCACGCAGAGTCAACTTGTGTGCCTCTGTATGGCAGGGTAAATCTGGAGTAATGCAATGCAACACAATTCTCTGCTTTGTGTGACTCTGCCAGGGGAAGGCGTGCAATGCATGTATCATGGGTTTTTTCATGCATCCACCCATGGTTTGTGGCGCATTCCCAGATTTACTAACACTAGTAAACCTGGGAATTGCATCAAAATGCTACACCTTCCTGGGCGAGGTGTAAGAGGAGAAATATGCTTATTTCCACTTGTTTTTTTTCTCTTTCTCATTGTGCTGCATTCCACAGCACACATAGAAAGAGGAAAAAGACTCAGAGGATTGTTTTTGTGCAGGAAGTAGCCCCTAATAGAGCAATATATGAATGTACAAAATTGTGTTACTAGGTAAGCAGGATGTGATGTCTCCCTACTGGGAACTAAGAACCCCACTGTAGTGATTAACTCTATCAGAGTCGCGAAGCAGATTAGTCCAAAGTCTACTCAGGGAAGGTGGTGGTGTCTAGTAATCAATATACTCTGGCATGCAATAATAAACCTCAATAGATGATTGCCCAGTCAGTGCTTATTCTTTAGGAAAGGAAAAACACATTTATTACACACACACCACTTAATTTCTACACATTTGTAATCATATTTGACCCCTAAAGGTTTATGACCCCCACAATCCTAGAACTCCTCCAGCTATACCATTTGGCACATCACAATATAGGAAGTGTCACTTTAAACAAAACAGGACTATTGACTTTGTCAAGGGTCAAGATAATAACACACATGGCAAGCCCATTGACTTGGTCCTAGGTGCACCTGCTTTTAAAGACAATGAATTCACACGATGATACCACCATACTTTCATTATAATCATGTATAAATGCAATCATTAATATCCATAAGCATTTCTAAATTGCTCAACAATCACTGTCAATATAAAGGGTTAATAAAGCATTGCAAATAAACATAACACATGTCTGTGTCTTTTTTATACTCCGTAAAGCCAAATAAAATGCAGCCATAGAATCAGGCCCAAGAGTGTGCTGCACTCCTAGCTGTAGAGCAAAAGCCTAGGGAGTGCTAGAAAGTAATGATGGAAATCCTGGGGATCCTAAATTCAGTGACCAATAACAAGTTAGGGTCACTTTTCTGTAGTTACTTGGGAAAGACTGCTCTGCCTCATTCAGCCCCCCATAACAACACTGGTGGTGCCCCTTCTTGTTTAAAGTACACTACAGAGAGGAGACGTGCATGCAAAAGAAGGCCCTCTGGTAGCATGAATATCTTTTTAGCAGCTCTGCTGTATTTCTTTTTAATGGTGCAATCTTTGCACGGTGTGCCTTTTTTCTTTTTTTTCTTTTGCCCGACCCCACCCGGACCCTCCTAAACTCTAATCCCTGTGCCTGGCTTCATCTTGGCCGGTGCAGGAGCTGGAAGTCTTCCTATTCCTGCTCACTTAGTGCAGGCAGGTTGCAGCATCCTGTGGTGGCCGACCCACTTCCCGAGTTACATGCATAGGGAGCAGGGATGAGCCCACCATTATTGGGTGAGACATGACAGTCCTCCCTCTGTCCTCCTCAGTTTGCTGGGGCCCTCTGATGGGGTCACTGGCCCTAGGTTTCTTCCTTGTGGGCGACAACAGCGCTCCCCTTCGTCTTGTGTTGGTCCCAGGCAGATGGTGACCCCCAGAGGCAACTAAAGATGCGGGGAGGGGGTCCCATGCATACCCCTTCCCCATGACAAATTAAGTAATCAATCTTGCGTCGACCAATCGGACCTTATCAACCCTAGGGATATTTTAAAGAAAATACAGCGGAGCACAATGCTCTTTTTCTCATGTTTCCTTTCTTTGGGAGGGGGTCAAATGTCAAATTATTTTAAAAGGCCATGACTTAGGCCTGATGGGCTAATTTCAAAGTTCTTGGGCTCATTTTGCTCTGCTACTAGTGGCAATCTCTAGCCACCAGGAGCAGTTTTAGCAGACCTCAAAGGCAGTCTACTTTGCAGGGATCTGTTTCCACTGGCTCTCTTTGCCAGCTTTATTTCTAATCGTTATCTCCAGTGCTCCTCTCCTCATTCTGGGGTGCAGAAGTCCAGGTTTGCCCACAACTACTACTCATGGGATATAAGGGGGCCAGTCTCCCTGGCCCTTGGAGAGACCCACTGGTCCTGGGTTCAACTGTGGGCAGAGTAATTAGTCCTTTAGGGCTTCAGGGTTCTGTGCCCTTCTGTTTGTCCAAGGCTACTGCCACAGTTCAGTTCTAGTAAAAAGCCCAACAGAAAGCACTCTCTCTCCCTTATGCAAACATTTTTAAATTGGGAGAAAGGATCTAGAAGCCAGGCACCCCTGGACAATTCTAGGGTGCTAAATCACTGCTCCACCCCTGTGCCAGCCCTCTTGCACAGCATGCTGGGACTGTTCAAGATAGTGCAATCCAGAAGTCATTGGCCACTTTTCCTCTTGGAACCTTAGCTCTGTCAATTGCTGACGTCATTGCCAAGGCCTTTCCCACCAAAACTTCAAAGAGGAGCCCCCTCCTGTGTTGGCTCCAGTTGTCTGGGCTTCCTCCTTTGTTCAGTGATCTTAGCCTGTCTCAGTCCTGGTACAGTGTGACAGCTAATTGACACATGCAAATTTACTTCTCCATCCCTTTCTCCTTCGGAACGGAGGTAAGCACTGTTAATTACTGCTTTTGTGTGAGGGTTCCATCTGCTGGGTAGCAGAGTAATTAACTTGGCCCAGCAAGGCCTGTTTTCTGATTCTGAGCTGAGTCCAAGAAATATGAACATTTTGAATGACCAATAACATATGCATATATCTGCTTGGGGTTTGCATATTTGAACTAGGGGCACACTTTCTGTCAAACCCTGCTCCACCTGTGCACTTCGGGCATCGCCAACACCCTTATAGTCTATGTGATGAAATTTGTTAATGAAGGGTAGGGGAGGATTGTCTTCACTCCTGTAGATCTCTGCAATCTAGGTAAGTGGAGTCTTGACAGGAAGCCAAGCCCACAAAATGTATATCTGCCTGAGTGGAGTTGGAACAGAGAGACCATTTTACCTCGGTGGATTTAGCCCAAGCCTTACCCAGTCCCTCACCCGCCCGGCTATTAATGATCTCATCAGAACTCTTGCAGCAATAAATTACAGGGGTTAAAGCAAGAAAACCAGATATTAAAAGCAGAGTTATTCAGATATAAACCTTAATTTGAACCTTGGGGTAGAAGTCCAGGAACAATACCCAAAGCACATACATAATTCAACCACCCCACGTTTGTGTACCTGGAATCACAGAGAGTTTCACCGTGAGACCTGTTGGTAATCCTATATCCCCGTACCATTGGCTGCTCCATAAAGGTTTGATACAGATAGTAGGCCAGGCAGAGTTTGTGGAGTTCTGCTATGTGGAACTCTGCGAAGTGGCTAAAAATTTCAGCTGAGCTATGCATATTTCCAGGTGCGAGCATCGTTTGCCAGTTGCCTGTTCACTTTATCATCTTGTTTTTCTGCTCTCTGTTATGGTGCTGGGCCTAATTTTCAATCCCTTTTCAATCTGTTTAATCCTCCCCCTATCAAAGTTATCTATCCCTCATTTCTATTTATTATATTAGTGTGTGTCATTGTGTATTTTATGTTTTTGAGAGTCTTTTGGGTGTTTTCATGACTTTTTGAATTTTGATTATTTTTCTCCTTACTTCCTTATTTCTTCTTTCCTTTCCTCCCTTTTCCTTCTTTTCTTTTCGCTGCCTCCCAGGTGTGCGGCTCCGGGTAAGCTTTAGCAAGAAGGATGTGGCAGCACTAGTTTTTTTATACATTGCCACCTCCCCTCCATGCAAGCATCAGGCGGCAGGCCCAGCAGTGGATACCTCCTGCAGGCGCATCTGCTTTTCTGGGGGAGGGTGCTCTGGAGCGTGCGGTGCACCAGTCAGGTTTGGCGCACCGTCCAGCTGCTGACGCACCGCTGGGCGGATATCTTAGACCAAGAAGACAACCTTCTCGACCTGCTGGTGGTCGAAATTCTAGGTCTCTCTGTGAGTATTAATTATTTGTTGTATTTGTGTTCTACAATGCTAAAAAAGTATTCTGAATAGAATGCTGCTCACACGCAGAGGTAAGCTACAGTTAGTTCACATTGGAACATTATAAATATGTGATCCAGTTTCGAGTTTCTGCTAGGCTGGTGCTCAGATCTACCTAATCATACTCATGATTGGCACTCACTTTGGCCAAATTAAGAGCCAATTGCAGACTGTCCTCCTGACACCATAGTGAATCAGTAATATCAGTGAGTTTTGCGTTTTCTCTGTGACTTTGTTTTAGTAGCTCGTTTAGTTCCAAGCGATTTCAGAGGGATGTGTAGTATGCATCTATGCTTTAAAAAAAGAGAGACTGAGTTGGTCCATCAAGGTGGTTGAGAAATGAGAATAGAATCAAAGATCATTCACTCCAATGTATTATTACCAAATGTAGTTTATGTTAAGGAAATTTGGAATGGGGATTTTAGGATTAGTGTGGGCAACTCAACAATAGTTGATAGACACAAAACTAGTACCATAGGCGATCTGTTTTAGAGAAGTACAATGTGACTGTGTTTGCCTGTCATAATAATTGGGTGGAGATTAACTAAAGCACTGATCTATTTTTTGTTATCTTCTTCGTTTCTTACATTAGCACCCAGGAGCAAGAAGAGGGACGTTGCTGAGACGGGTCCAGAAATAGCTGGGGAGTAGATGCTGATCGCCAGCACCACTGCTGAGGGCTCTGTTCAGCCTAGTAAGTCCAATTATTTATTATTATTATTTCCCTGATGTTAGTTTTATGATTGTTGTGAGCTTAGGGTAAAATATTGAGTATTAGAATGTTGGTGCTGGGTTCCATGATGGGATTTGCTGCCTGGAGGCTGGTGTTGCTGTTGGGAAATAAAGCTTTACACCCCTGTCTTGCCTAACATTGTGAAACAACACTAACGATTTGAAGGTACCACTTATTTGAAAATGATTTATCTGCCTCTGTCATTGTGTTTTTGTTATCACATTTTGTACCCCCTTTTTTTATTCCACATTAAATGAGCTAAAATCTACCTGTGTTGAACATTATTCATTATATATTATTTATGATGGAAATGAGTGAACTGATTATTCGATTTGTCCAAACGATAGTTACCAAGCGGGACATAACCAGAGATTGACTTTTTGAATTAATATAAAGGAGTATTCTAAATGAAAGCCCTTGTAGGCACAGTTACCTATTATTACTTATAACTCCCAAGCCTCCAAGGGTAGATTGGGTTTCCCACTGTTGTTCTACTGTATATTGCAAAACAAAGCACACTGGCTGCCTACACAAAATGGACCCCGGCCACATGGTCACAACAACAACCGGGATGCCTGGAAAACAAAAAACACTTACAGGCCTATGGCAAAAGCACACTCGCTGCATACACAAAATGGCTGCCAGCCACATGGTCAGTCACAACAACCAGCAGGGAGGCATGACCACAACAAATAACACATACAGGCCTATGGCAAAAGCACACTGGCTCTCAACACAAAATGGCTGCCTGCCACATGGTCAATCACAACATCAAAGCAAACACAAGGAGATGAAGAACGAAGCGATGAAACCTTTTGGACACCCACGCCCAGTCACAGATCTGGGTTGTATCCATCTTCGTTATTTAGCTCACTTTGCCACCCCAGTTCAGACCCAGCTATATGCAAATCAGTCTTGACCCTGTTCGATATGGGAACATTTGAGCCCGAAAAGGCAAGCCAGGTTTCAACAACAACCAGCAAGGAGGCATGACCACAACAAGAAACACATGCAGGCCTATGGTACAAGCACACTGGCTGCCTACACAGAATGACCACCAGCCACATGATCACAACAACACCCACAGCCATCAAGGAGGCATGGCCAAAACAAAGATGCAAGCCTATGGCAAAATCACACTGGCTGCCCAGTGCCTGCACAAAATGGGCACTGGCCGCCTGGTCACAACAACAAGCAGGAGACATGGAAAACAAAGAACAAATTCAGGGCTATGGGAAAAGCACACTGTCTGCCCAGTGCCTACATAAAATGGCCACCAGCCACATGGTCACAACAACAAGCAGGAGGTCTTAACAACAAAACACACATGGAGGTCTATGGCAAAATCTCGCTAGCGGTGACACAAAATGGCTGCCAGCCACATGGTCAGTCACAACAACAACCAGCAAGGAGGCATGCCCACAACAAAGACAACATGCAGGCCTATGGCAAAAGCACACTGGTTGCCTACACTAAATGCCCACCAGGCACATGGTCACAACAACTAACCAGCAAAGAGGCATGGCCAAAACAAAGAACAAATGCAGCACAACAAAGAAAACATGCATGCCTATGACAAAAGCACACTGGCTGCCTACTCAAAATGGCCACCTATACACTGTCTGCAGAAAACAAAACGTGAAATACCCCAAAGAAAAACCCATTTTTTAATTGAATCTAATGCCACCCATGTCCTAAAGGAAGTTTATTGCAACTGACACCACAGAAACAGTTGTTTCATGCACCCATAACTACTACTGAGCCTATTTGCTGGAAGGTCCATTGGTAGACTAGGTCATATAGTAAATTACATAAATATTGGCAATTTATTAAAAAACATGGAGAAAATTTACTGATCTGTGCAACATTTTTCCCTGACAAAAGAAGAAAAATTACATGCAAAAAATAAACTGTAGGTCACCCACCACAACACATTTTAAACATTAAATAAAAGTACAAAGAAATCCTGGTGCATGCCCCCAATCAAACAAACAACACCTTTATACACCAGTTTTTTTTTACTTATTTGTGAAATCTCAAATACAAAGTCCTTAAATCCAATGGTATATATGCAGCAGACAAGGAGAGTAATCCTTCCAGCTCCAATTCCCACAGAAAAGTGACCAGGAGATGGACAAAGCACTGTTGGGAAAAAAAGGTTAAAAAAAGGCTTCTCGCACAAAAAAAACAACTGCAACAGCCAGTTGGGGAAGAAAATTCACTCAACAAGACTCTCAGCTGCTTCTCGAGCACAAAAGCTGCACAAGCAGTCCATTCGCGATCGTAATCTGCATTAAATTGGTGCTGTCATGGCTGGAAGTGGTGCAAATGAGCACAACGTTTTGCGTGAGCTTGTTAGCGGGCTGAGATTATTGTGGCACTCACGAGCGAGCACCAAAACAAATCTCGAGCGCAAAGAGAAAAAAAAACTCCGCTTTGCTCCCGGGAAGGCTGAATTCTGAAACTCTGCACTCCTTTGTGGAGCGCAGAGTGCCCACATTGTGTAAACTCTGCGAGCGGAGTTTTACTCCTGAGCCTAGCAGATGGTACCAAGTACAGTGATTTATGAAACAATGCCATCTTCAGTTCCTTTGATAACCAGCCTCCTTCCTAGATGATGCTGCTAAAGTAGCTTTTGTTATTTCTTATCTAGTTGGGAATGTGGCTGCTTGGGCGGTACCCCTAAGTGACTAAGACCACCCTGTGTTATATAACTTCCTGCCACTGAAGAAGAACATTCTAACCAAATTTGGCAAAAACACATTCATGCAGGCTAGTGACAATCAGCTACTAAATTTGAGACAAGATTTCAAACAGGTTAGTAGGTGAACACAATTATCTGAGGAAAATTAAACCACCCTCTTTTATCATGTGCTCCAAGATGAGCTTAAAAATATCCCTTCTCAGATAGTGGAGCTCCCAGAGAAGTGTTCTGAGTTAATTGACCTTGTGGTTAGACTGGATCATTGGTTGGATGAAAGGATAAGGAGAGAAAGGAAAGGGTGAGGTCACTCGATTTCTAGTGTATCATACTGAGAAGAAAGATAATTCTCACAGGAAAAGCCCAGAGGGTGTTGAACCTATGAAGATTAGAGGGCTTGGGGGCCTCTCTCTATGGAAGGAAAAGGAGAAGAGGAGCAAGCTGAATTTATGTCTCCATTGAGGAAAGGGAGGACATTTCATGATGGAGTGTCCAGTGAAACCAAAAACTCCTAGAAAAAATGTGGCCTTTATATGCACTCAAGATACTTCCAATCTCTTGCCAGAAAACTAAAGAGCCCAAAGGGGATGAGATGGACCCTTCAAGTAGCACTTTTTCCGAGATCTCCCAGTACATGGCCAACACAGTAATTCACGTCCTGAAACCAACTCCGGAAAACGGTGCCTTTCCTGTTAGAATCTTGGGCCACAGGTACCTTCTTAGCTATAGCTATTGCCAAAGGTTTGGGAATTCCATTTGAACCTATCGAAAATCCAGAATCTGTCAGGCCTGTGGATGGGTCTGAGTTGTCTACAGGTCTTATTACTTTATTTTAAAGTACTTGCTCTGGTCTATGATAATCGGCTTTCAGAAAATATTCAACTTGATCTTATTGATACTCTGATTTTGGAGGTATCCTAGGAGTGCCTTGTCTACAAGTGTGCAATCATCTCATTGGCTGGTCCTCCGAAAAGTAATACTAGACTCTAAATAGTGTTTACACCATTGCTACGGAGAAGTTTCCGCATAGGTGACACTTTTAACATGAGCAGCAAATCTGGCTCAGGGCACAACCTTGTTCCTGAGGCAGTACTCACAGTTTCTCAAACTGTTTGACAAAATTAAAGCTACCACTCTATCCCTCATTGCAGTTTCAACGTCAGGAAATATCTAATTCCTAGAGCTGAGTTGCCTAGTATTATTTTTACAGAGTTTTATATAGCGTGAACTTCGGGTATCAGAGCGCCTTACATAGCGCCAGTTGCATTACATGAGGACACATTCATTTTTGTTAGGCATGGGGAGATGAAGTGATTTGCCCAGAATCACAGGATGTTTAGCTCATTGCCGAAACTCGAACCCAGTTCCCCAGATTTGAGGTCGACCACCCTAGCCGTTAGGCCAACTCATCTCCCCAATAGTTGAATCTATGCTTTGACTGAGCCTGAAACCAAGCATTAGAATGAATACTTGGATAAATTGTTGTCCAATGGATTTATCCATCACTCATCTTCACCAGTTTCTTCTCTGCTCTTTGTCGTTTCCAAGAGGAATGGGGAATTTTTGTGCCTGCATTGCCTGTAGGGCCTATTGAGAACAAATACCCTTTACAACGTATTCCCATATTCCTGGATAAAAGTGATGAGCTCCACCATTTACACCAAACTAGATCTAGATTGAGGTTATGATTTAATTTGGGTGTGCGAGGGAGACGCCTTCCACAGCAAGTATGACTTATTTTTATGCCTGGGTAGTGAAATCCACCACGTTTGTGGAGTTTTCTACACTCCGTACTCTGCGGAGCTCGCAGAGTGCAGAAAACTCTGTCCTGCTCGTGCTTGCCAACGGTAAGTTGGTGAGCGTGAGCTGCCGCTCCGGTAGAATTTCTACCTGTATGGCAGGAAGATCCGTGCAAACGGCAGCTTGTGCCGCACCTCGCTGCTTGCAAAAGTCCGTGAACTCTGCCAGGCTTACTTATTTTAATACTATGTGATGCAGTTTGGGCTGTGCAACGCCCTGGCCGCTTTTCAATATTTTTTAAATTATGTCCTTCATGACTTCCTGGATCTGATTCTCATAGTATAATATGATGATATATTGATATACTCCCAAACTGAAGGAGAACATGTTACACATGTAAAAATGGTGTTGAAACGCTTATATCAACATCAGTTTTTCACCATGTCTGACTTGTGTAATCTTTTTGAGTCTTATTATTTCCCCTGACATCATCCATATGGTTCCTAAAATGATTGAAGCACTTCTCCAATGACCTACCCCAATGGGAGACTCAGAGTTTATCTTACAGGATCTTCAGCTAGCCCTCCAAATGCTTGACCCCCATGTCTGGCTACAAGATCTAAAATATGCTATAAAACTAGTTATTATTATTATCATGAAGATAGATCAATTGTTCCCGCCCTTGATCAACAAGACTAGATTTTACACTGGTATCACTCTACGCCTTTGGTCGGTACTCTAGGAGAAGAGATAAAAAAGTAAAGTTAGCATTGGTTTTGGTGGGATGGGATGTCCTGGGATGTTCAGACTTTTGTACAAACATTTACTACTTGTGCAAGGCAGAAGCCTTCTCACACTTCTGCATGTCTCTTACAAACGCTGCACATTCCTCTTCTCATCATGGCCTTGAATTAGAGCAGACATTGTAAGTGATTCACCCTTAACTAATTGATTCACTGCAATTCTTATAGTCATAGACTTGTTAACCAGGATGGCATACTTTATTCCCCTCCAAAGACGACCAACATCCACAAATTTAGTTGGAGTCTTTATTTCTCATGGTGTCTGCTTTCACAGATTGCCTACCATCATCATTTCTGATTGAGATGCCCATTTGCCCAATTTGTGTCCAACTTTTGGCAAAGGGTTTACACAACTCTCTAGACTGACCACCATTTGTCCTCCACCCATCCTTCTCAGATGGACAAACGGAATGGACAAACCAGTCCATGGAACAGTATTTGCAATGTTTAGTAAGCACCAGTACAAGAAATTGGATCCAAGTTATTTTGCTATTGGAATTTGCCTACAATAACAATTCACATTTTGCCACTGGGTCTCTCCCTTTTATTGTTCCTTTAGATATCACCCTAAAGCCTTCCCACTTCAATTGTCTGAATGTACAACTGCCATCCCAACAGTTGAGTCACATCATAAGAACTTACTGAATATATGGACAAAAGTTAAGGCATAATTACAGTGGTCTACAACTGATGAAGATCAAGCCAGATCATTGAAGTCGCCCTGCACCTAGATATGCAATTGGAGACAAATGGGTTCATTAGGATGGTGAACGGACTGGAGTCTGTCCGCCATCCTGGTGTAAACCGGGACAGTCTGCCATGCATTCGGGGGTCCCGCTCACCAGATCAGTATGCGACCGCGATGGTCAGATCCTGTATTTTAACATTGCATCGGTTGCTGCTGACAGCAGCACCTGCCGCAATGCTAAAATGCCATGTTGTGCATTTCACAGCACCAACTGGCAGGCACCACACTGTGCCTGCCATGTAGGGCTGTGAAATGTAGGTGGGTACCATGGGTACCCACCAAGTGCACCCTTGCCCCCCCAACACAAGGGGGGCCCGCAACGGGCCCCCAAACCCAATCCCCGCCAGCCTTTCCATGGCGGTTCCACCATCATAATTTGGCGGACGATGCCTGCTAGGCACTGCAGCCATTTTACCGGTGAAGACTGCTCCGCCAGGCAATTGTAAAGATTGCCTGTGGCGGTTCCATGGCGGACGGTCTTTGCGACTGCCACGGTCGCGGGGGGATTCCCTCAGCCATCCTAATTTGGCAGGGGAAACTCATAGTCGGCGTACGGAAGGACTGCCACCACATGGCTGGCAGTCCTTCCGCCATCGTAATCGACCCCTAAAATCTTACATTTAGCAGGGCCTTGTATGTTGCAACCATGTTACACTGGATTGTATAAGATATCCAAGGTTATTAACCCTGTGACTCTAAAACTAGAATTGCCTATTAAATTCCAAGTAAATCCTGTGTTTCACTTGTCCCTCCCGAAACCCTTTGATCCTTCTACCCATCCAGAAACCCTTCCCTGCCTATTGTCCTTGATGGTCTTGTTGAGTTCAAGGTATGACAAATCTTGGATTAAAAACGGCAGCAGGGAAGAGTCTATACCTCTATATCTCATAGATTGAGCTTGATATCCCCCCAAAGACTGGTCCTGGGAACTGGCTGATTAGGTCCCAGCCCCTTGTCTTGTTCAAAGGTTTCATGCCTCTCACCCTAAAAAGCCCTGCCCAGGGGGGTTGGTCTTTGGAGGAGAGAACTGTAATACCCTGCTTCACCTGTGCACTTTATGTTACATGGGCATCAGGTATCTGGGAATCTGAGCAAACATATTGAACCCCCACAGAGACCTCTCCTATCTCTACCTATGGTTCCATATCTGAACCTCTAGGCATTTTTCTCGCCACAGCCCATGGTTCTTTATTATTGTGCACCCATTAGTCGCAGACATTGGACATCCCAAGATTTCCTCCATCCTAAAACCATTCTGCCATCCACTTTAGCTGGTATAATACATCCAGCATATTTATTAGGCCTGGGTGGAGTTTGTGGACTTCTGCATATCCCAGGCCTAATAAATATAATATTTATTATTGGCCCCAGAGTCCCATTCACCTTCTTTGTGCTCCTGTGGCATTCCAAACATCAGGTGCCAAACTCTCATAAGAATCCATGTTCCTGAACAATCTGGTAGCCATATTGGGTATGGCACTATAAATACCGTGGCCACTCACAAAATCATGCTTGACTTTGAGCTCCTTTTCCAAAGAAGAAGTCCTTGTGTTCAGAAATCTTACCCGATAGTGTGTTTTGCTCTTGACCTCACTTTCTCCTCTTCCATACCGATGCCCTGCAGATCAGCTCCTTGATTTGGCGACACAAAAAACCTAAAAGACAAAGAGAAAAGTAAGATACACCTCATCCTAGTCCAGTTCAGTACATGAACCTCCAGGTTCCTTTTCTCATAAAACAACTAAAGAGAGCAAATTGGGAAAAGTTTTGAAAATAACTATAAGTTCCAATCAACAAGTAAAGATTTTGTCAAAGAGTCTATTTGTTGGGTGAAAAATAAGAAAGCTTTGAGGAATAAGAGTGATTATCCTTTAAGACTGTGGCAGAAAATTCATCTGACAATTTGCATGTGTGGGACTAGCCTCGTTGTATCTTAACTCCCCTGAGTGACTATTAACTCAGGAGTTAAGACTCAGAATTTTGAACTGTTTTTAAACAAGAGACATTTTGAGATATTGATAAAAGCGATCAAAAGATGATTATCATAGCAACCTGTTGGGGTTATAATTGCTGTAATTAATGTTATGTGAGCCTATTAAGGCTTGCTTTAATGAGTCTTATGTTTGTGATCTCATAGTGCCTTCAGTGAATATCCAGTCCACAGAGAACCAGATCATGGCATGGCAGTTGGATCCCAGAGCATCTTTGTCTGCTTTTCCCTTCCTCATCCCCAATGCCCTTTACCCTTGGAGACAATCGGCATCAACTGTACAATCTGTGTGTTGAGGTTTGTTAAAGAAGGGTAGGGAAGGATTGTCTTCGTTCCTACAGATCCCTTCAATTCAGGTGAGTGAAGTCTTTTCATCCCATTTTAATATCTTGCAGGACTTTGCACTTTTAGGCACATTTCCTCCTTATATATAATAAATTGTCACTACAGGCAACGGTAAGCTATACAGACTTTACCTATAAGTGTCCACTAATATTACAAGGCCTACCTCAGGTCAATATCTAACCCTGCAGAGTCTCCTCTTCACCAAGCTACCTGTGTCTAGTTACTGGACTGAGAATCGTGGTAGTCTCAAGTGTGCAGCCGGCACAGGTGTGCACACTCATGTGCATATGTGTTAAGGTGTAACTAGCCAAGTGCCCCTTACCCTTGCTGCCTAGCAGTGGCTTTATCTTAAAAGGCAGAAACTGATGGTAAACATGAACAGTTAATTTACCATATTCCATGTGATTACCGTGGGCGAGAAACAAGATGTGACACTCAGGTACAGTAAAAGTCCGACCCTGGTGATTAAGAAAAGTAAAGCATTTAGAAATACTAAATGGGTGGAATGTATTTTGTAACAATGGACCATAGAACAAAGGACAGGGTTTTGTGCCTATTTTCTCTGAAGCATATATTCAGTTCTCATGCAGTACCTCTTTTATGTCTGTGTCTTCTTCTTGTCCATCATATCTAATATTAAAGGTCCAGGGATTCCCCCAAGATACTAAATCTAGGCATAGTAAAGGGGGAGACAGGTAGTAGACAATGGACTACCTACCTTCAAGGTGTCTACACCGTCTACGTGAACACTTCCTATGGGAAGGGGCCCTACCCTAGCCCTGATAGGTTGGTTTCCCACCACCCCAAGATGGTGAATTTTCAGAAGAGGTGTCCACAGCTTATGCAATACCTTAGGGGTGGTGCTATCTGAATGTGGACACTCCTCCTCATCTAAATCATTTTCCCACCTGTGTTCCTGCCAAATGTGGGGCAGGGAGGGGTTGGCATCCCTTACAATCTTGGGAAGGCTGGGCTGCACTTTAAAGGCAGCATCGCCTTTGAAGCTTCCCTCTCAGGAAAACCATTCCAGCCTGGAGGAGGTGTGAAGCACCTCCGCCCAGAGCAGGCTCTGTTTCTGGCCTCTGAGAGCATGTCTTGTGATGGCAGGCTGGCTGTGACTAGTCAGAGACCACACCAGTACTTGGTAGGTGTTCAGGGAACCCTCTAAATAGTTACCTAAGTCCTTTTATTAATCAATCCAACCTGGCCCTCAGTGAGGATGTATTTACATAAGCTTTTTGGTACCAAACATCTTAGGGTACAGTGAAGCCACCATGGAGCTAGGAAACTTGTAATGACAAGTACTCAAACCATGTACTCTCTATGGCTTCCCTATGCACTTACAATATCCAAGAATGGCTCAGATATTGTTATTGTTATTGTTATTCTTACTTATAAAGCGCACTGCAACCCTACGGGCATCCTGGCACTGGGATACATATATACTACCGTCATATGCAAGATTGACCTGCTTATTGTTGGGTCATATTTGCTCATGAAGATATGTCCACACATGTGATATCGTGCATCCTGCCTTAAGCTGTAAAGCCTGCAGTGGCAGGGTTCATGTCCTTAGTGAGGAGTCTCTGTAGTGGTACAATTTATGTTGCAGCCCCAGTGGACCATATTCAGTACCCATGCTCTAGGTATCACGGGTACCATTTACTAGGGACTTACAAGGGTGGCTGAAGTAGTACCAATCGTAGTACAGTTTTGGGAAAGAGATCTGGTATGGGGAACTTGGTTAGCAGGGTCCCAGTACACTTACAGTTCAAAATCCCATCAGCCAACAAACAAAAATAGGGGCTTACCGTGTCAAAAGAGGCACTTTCCTACACTTAATCATCCACAGAGCCACAGATGCATGCACTCACTCACCCATACAGCTACAGTAACACACACTTTCTCACACATATACCACTCATTCATCCCCTCATTCGCCCATATAGTCACTCACACACCCAGCCACTCATCTATACACTAAGTCACACACCGACAGACGGAACAAGACGTATTCACACTGTTGCAAACACGTATATATATAACATATAATTATTCTTTCTTAAACCAGAATTGGTGGTTTTAAGAAGAAGGACTGTTTTTTTTTGTTTTTTTCTAACATTATTGGAGATTTTTAGATTTGTTTGGTTTACTCACAGAAAATTTGAAAACATAGTGCTTCTCAACAAAGAGCACAAACGTTCTGCAACATCTGCAACAAAAAAAACATTTATTGACTGCTCTCCCATGCTCAAGATTTTTAGCAGGTAAGACAAAATTGTCTGATGCCCACAAACTCAGGAACTAAGTGCAGGACCAGATGAGGGGACTGGTTGGCTCCTCCCTTTCTCTCTCTGTTCCTGCAAGACAGGTGAAGTGCATGGTCCTTGGGTGTTTCATCATGCTAGAAGTACCACATGATAACTTCTTGTAAGAACCCCTGGAAAGAGTCTTGCTGCAAATAGAGCAGGTGACTTTTCTTGCATTCATTTGTGTTTCTCCGGGTGTTATGGAGGAAAACTTCCAAATTATGATCTCTTTATTGGGTCTAACTGGTTCTTCTTCCTGTGAATAGTTGCTGTGCTCCTCTGGGTTGTCTTAAGCAGCAGATGTCACCACCCTCTTAAAAAATACAATGTAATGCTGGAGAAGATGGCTCAGCGACAGCTAGCAGATTTCATCGAGGCAAATGGCCTCCCTCATGATACCCAATTGGGTTTTCGCTCTGGATATAGCACAGAGACAGCACTGGTGGAAGTGGCGGAGTCTATGAGGATGACTGTTGATGGTGGCGCAGCTGCAATGCTAGTATTGTTAGACCTATCTGCAGCATTCAACATGGTCTCACACTCCACCTTACTGGAAATACTATATCAGCCTGGATCCAATCATATCTTGAGGATCGCACACTACAGGTTCTCTTATGCTCATTCCAATGTACCCAAAAACCTTTAGTGTGCGGAGTGCCTCAGGGCCTGCCTTGAGTCCATTGCTTTTTAATATATACGTGCACCACAGTCAGCACGCATCGTAGCAGATGGGGTAAAGACGGTCTCCTAAGCTGACGATATCCAGTTGGTATTTTCTTTTAAAGAACATTCCACCGATGCCTTTCATAATTTCGAAGAATGTCTGGCAAACATTTCAAGCTGGATGAACAATAACTACTTTAAATTAAATGCAGATAAGACGGAAGTGCTGCTTTTTGGTTAGCTGCCTCCCCTGGCATCGTGCCCCTGGTGGCCCACAGACATGGGACCTCCACCATTACCAACAAAGGCAGCTTAAAACCTTGGCATTAAATGGGAAACTGACTTATCCTTTATTACCTAAGTTCGTCAGATCTCGTCAAAATGCTTCGGGAGGTTGCGCGGCTTTAGGAAATTCCTCCATCTGTTTCCAAAGGAGAGCCACAGGATAATAGTCCATGTATTAGTGAATTCCTAACTGGACTATGCTAACAACTTATATCTGAGACTACCTGCGTACCTGATACATAGACTGCATATGGTTTAAAACGCCTCAGCAAGGCTGATTCGTCGGGTACCTTTCAGGCAGCACATATCCTCCCACCTGAAACACCTGCATTGGCTCCTAGTGGCTAGGAGGAGTGAATTCAAAACTCTGACGTTTGCTTTCTGAGCAATGCATCATAGGTGCCCAGGCTATCTGAAGCGTCGGTTTAGCCCATTTCAATAAGAACAGATGCTTAGATCTAACCACTAGCGGCTACTCTGCGTCGAATGCTAAGGCCTGCCAAGGTGGTAGATCCTTCGCGGAAAGCACCGTAAGACTGTGGAACTCTTTACAAGTATGGTTTTGTCAACTTGAATCAGAATTCGAGTTCAGGAAGGCTTAAAAACATGGCTTTTTAAACAGGGATAATATCTATTGACTGTGAGGTCATTGCTGTAGTCTGTGTAGCACCGGGAAACCTCTGTTTGAGGTAGCTGTCCACTTTAGAAATGCTTTATTATTATTAAAACACCAAAATAAAACAATATTATTAGTGACAATACAAAGGTGCGAAAAAACACAACCACACCAAAAAGATGGAGAAAAGGGGTGGGACCTTCCTCTCTTAATGATAGAAAGATGTGTATACTATCAAAATAATTTGTACCTGTATTACATGGGATTCAGACATCGTTGGGCTCACATTGCAGCGACACCCTGACTCCACAAAATTTATTAAAACAACCTTTAAAATGTTAAACTACTTTTATTACTTTATTAGTAAACCTCTTACCTTTATAAACACCTTTAAAGTATCTTTATATCTGTTTTACTGCTGCCAGAACTACATCAGAGTCACAAAATATGTGATGGCACTGGTCACGATGGTGTTGCGACTCTGGAAAATGTATTAAAACAACCTTTAAAATGTTTTTTCACTATAATTATACTACTTTTAATATTTTATTAGTAAACTACTTACCTTAAACAAAAACCTTTAAAGTGTCTATGCATCTGCTTCAGTACTGCCAAAATGATGCTGGAGTTGTGACTTTCGGCAATGGGTCGCTACAGGTCTGCGACTCTCAAAATTAAAAATAATAATAATATTATAACAAACATATTAGTTTAGACACCTCCAAACCACCCTAAAAAACCTTAGACATTGACTAAAATTACTAAAGGTTACAGGGACACAATAGTTAGAACTCAAATTTTAAAAAATAAGATGAAAATTCTGACTTTTTTTGTAAAAACCTTAGAAATTCAAGTGAAAAACCTTACAGGTACATTATAGTCAGGCTCAGATTTCACAGGTGCCAAAGAAATTCATCAGTTATAGTTATTTGAGCTAACTATAATTCATGCCACCGCAATGCACTGATTATGACCTCACATATTACATCACTCATGGCATGGTCAGTGACATCACTGAGGACAGCTTTGGTTTTGTATGTGTGAAATCTGAGCCTAACGTCCCTGTAACCTTTGCTCTTTAAGTGAATTTTTATGTTTTTAAAAATTCTATTTCCTAACAATAATGTTCCTGTAACCTTTTTACAGTGAAAAAAAATATATATATATGATCCTGTGGAAGGCTCACGTCGAAACATGTAGGTCACTTTGTTTGCACCGTATGAGAAAATCTAAAAACACATAAAAAGATTAATGGAAACTTACCATCCTGTGACACATGCTTTTCAGAAGTTATAGTTAGCTGAGCTAACTATAACCCTCGCCCCCGCAATGCACTGCTTATGACATCACATATTACATTACTCATAACATGGTCAATGACATCACTCATGACATCACTGATGGCATCTCAAATAACATCACTGATGACATTATCCAGTGACTGTGAGTGTTTTAAAAATGTTTATGAGTCTCAAATATATATACCAAGGTGTATTGATGAATTAGTTGGTGTTTGAGTGCCTTTATAAATGCTTCAGTATGTGCATGACTGACTGTATAAGTGAGTGATTAGGTGTCTCAGTGAATGTATGGGTTACTGACTAGGTTAGGTTGTCTGAATGTCTGTATCAGTCTGTCAGTTGGTGTCGAAGTGGCTGTATGGATTGGTGAATGGGTAAATGTGTGGGTGTATGGGTGATTGATCGGTTGTCTGAGTACCTGTATGGGTGTAGGAGCATCTGCATGGGTGGGTGAGAGGGTATGTGACTGCCTACATCGATGTGTGAGTATGTGAGTCAGTGGGTATATGGGTTAATGAGTGGAAGAGAAGGGTTGTACAATTGACTGAGTGTGTCTATGGCTGTGTCTGTGAGTGAATGTATGTGTCAGTGATATATATTGGGTGAGTAAGTGGATATGTGAAAGACAGTATAGGTAAGTAATGAAGTATATTAGTGGCTGTATGTATGAGTGATAACTTGTGATAGTGGCTGTACCGGTTATTGAGTGCATGGGTCAGTGATTATATGTTAGCATCTGTATGAGTAAGTGAGTGAGTGTGTGTATAACTTTATAGGTGAGTATATGGCTGTCTGATTGACTCTATAGGTGAGTGAGTAGGTGTGTGAGTAACTCTATGAGTGACTGACAGTGTGTGAGTGGCTGTATGGCTGTATGAGTGAATACATCAGTGGCTGTATTAGTGAGGGAGTTGGCTGTATGGGTGACTGAGTGGATGTGTGTGTAGACCTATTAATCAGTGAGTGGGTATGTAAGTACTGGTATGGGTGTGTCAATGGTTTTGAGAATGGTAGTGTGGGAGTTGCAGTGGGTGTATGTAAGGTTACATGGGGGTATGAGTGGGTGTGTCAGAGATGATGTGGATGATGTCATCAGTGATGTCATATAAGATGCCATCAGTGATGTCACCGACCTTGTCATAAGTGATGTAATATCTGAGATCATAAGCAGTGCATTGCTCAGCTAACTATAACTGCTGAATTTCTTTGGTTTTGTATGAGTGAAAAGTGAGCCTAACTATAATGTCCCTGTAACCTTTGGCTGTTTCAGTGAATATCTACGTTTTGTTTTTAAATTCTATTTCCCAACTATAAGAGCCCTGTAACCTTTATTTTTTTCAGTGAAATTCTAAGTTTTTTTAAATGCTAATTCATCACTAAAGCTTGCCTGTAACCTTTGATTTTTCAGTGAGGTTCCATGTTTTTCTAAGTAGCAATGGTCTTTGCAGAATGCTGGGGAAAAGGGGCAGGGCCTCTGACCAGCTTTCAGAAATCCCACTGAGTAGAACACCTCTTAGCAAACTGACTGTGTACAAATTGCTGGAGGTAACAAGAGGGAAATTTGGCCCCCAAATATCTTCAATAGCCAAGGGGACTTCATGCCCAACTAGTACTATGCCAGGAGACATGTTTGCAGAGTGATACAGAAGGGACCTTCTTGATGATTGCACAGGTAGTGCCTGTATGATTTTATGCATGCCATTGCCAAGGACAGACTGTGAATACCGGGTGTTTTTGACAAAGTGTAAAACACATATATAGA
The DNA here is from genome assembly GCF_964204655.1 of Triturus cristatus. Classification (NCBI taxonomy): domain Eukaryota; kingdom Metazoa; phylum Chordata; class Amphibia; order Caudata; family Salamandridae; genus Triturus; species Triturus cristatus. Next base: position 521,361,061 of record NC_140588.1, read on the forward strand.
CAGATTTGAGATAAAGTTTTAGTGTAGCTATTTAGTAAGTTACTAATATAACTTTCCCCTTTGTACTCATTTGTCAAAATAACTACATCAAAAATGCATTTTCTTTCTTTAAAGCAACACAGGAGGTCACAATGACATTAGTAGTCATGAATACAAATGAAAAAGTGTAAAACAGATATATAGACATATTTTACACAGAGTCTAGCTGTTTGATAACATATTGGTTTCACTTTATTTTTAACAACATTTTTGTTTTAAAAAAAGTCTAAAAAACATAATGTTCTACACCTAAACACACAAACACAACAAAACTTCCAAACAAACCTTAAACTATCCATTGTTACCCAAACGTATGGCGAATCAAGAATACGTGCAAAAGTAGTGCAGTGCACAATGTCTAACAAGGCCCTCTCTAGCGGGAAGAACAAAACATTCATGTGGGAAAACGTCCATGTTATTCCATCTAAAGCATAGTGAAGCTCGAGGATCATCTACTTCAGTGGCAGCAGCAACAATTCTTTGTCAGAAACGCCTTTCTGAGGTGCAGACTACTGCAACAGATATGGCTCCAGAGTTGTCAAGAATGGCCACGTACTGCATGGACTGTAGTGTTGTTATAAGGGCTGGTGGGCAGTGTGTTACAGGTATTCAAAATGCTGCCAAAAATGATACATGGTGTTTTTTTCCTCCTTTTATCTTTTTTGCACATTTCATAAGAGGAGTTCAACTGAGCAGCAAGAAGGCAATGCAAATCTGAAGGACCCTCGACTTCAATAGCAGCACAACAACACCAAAGCAGGGAGTCCATTCAAAAGTCCAATCTCGACTTCAAGATTTGGCGCCAGAGGTTTGCCCCAATGCATCATACTGCATGGATTGTGGAATTGTAGTTAGTGCTGGAGAGCAGTCCATAATGGCCCTGTGCAATGCTGGAAAGAATAATACATGTTGATGTGTTTTTTTATTTTTGACATTCATAGTTTTTCTACATTAGCAGGCATTTTGTTATATTATAAAATGGGCTTCTATTATTAATCTGTTTTTCATTTTTTATCTTCCAATTTATTGTAACACTACTTACATATAACTTGCCATATACACAACTCAAAACATCCCTCTACAAATATATGCACAGGTAACTTTTGCCATTTATCATAATTTTCTTTTTCACTTTTTAAATATGTAAACAGTCTGTGTTTAAATCTTCTAGTAAGTGCATCAACAACATATACAAACATACTCTGCTTTTTACAGAACACTCTATTCAATTTTGTAATCTCTTTTTCTAAAAGTATCAACTGTAATATATGTTCCTTGTTCTGCAACTGCTCCTCTTAACAACTCTTAATTTTCCCTATATTCCTGCTCGGGACCAAAGAAACGGAGCTGCACATCACCAGAAACCTTTTCTATGTCTGCCACACTACCATGTAAAAGTGTTCTACTTATTTCTCAGCAGGAGCAGGATTATGTATCTCTTGTAGGAGTTTTCACATTATACAGTCTCCTACCTAAAGTTCACATTGTTGAGTGGTAGAACTTATTTTGTGTTTTAAACTTCACCTTGGAATGATACATAGGAATTTTCTTAATATATCAATGGAATACTATAAACACTTGTAGACAGTACCCTGACTACACCTTCCTCGTATCCCTTCTGCAATACCAACTTCTACATTTCAATATACCATCACCTCTTTTTCTATAGGACTGCCATTCTTCATTTGATAACATTATCCTGTTTAATCGATCGCATGAACTAATTTCTTATCCTGGAGATAGCTTTCTTTATTAAAGAAAGCCTCTGTACGAGAAGTATGTATCCATTGTCCGCTAAAAACTGTACAACAATTACTTCTATTCACTGATCTTTTATTCTGTTTTTGTCCCCTCATGCACAACACTATTTTGTCAAGAGTCTTAGGGCCAAATGTATCAAAGGGTTTTATCCATTCTGTGTCTATGGGAAAATGTGTTCGAACATATGGCCATTTGTTCTATATAGACTAAAAATGAAACGCTTTCTCTTCAAAGCAACTACTCTCACAACTCGTTTTTTCAGTTTTATTGCATCTCTCCTTCTTCTACACTTAAAAAAAAAAAATTAACAATAAATTCACGAGGCTATAACTATGCAATCAATATACACGTTTGCGCAGAACCAATGCAGCCATCTAAACACCCACTTACAATTCATGCACGCAATGAAATACTGAGGCATACGTGTGCACTAATGAAACACTCAGGCTCTACTCATGCAATTACGTAGAGAGGACCATTGTAATACACCTGTCACCCATATCCCTCATTAAAACTTGTATATACATGGATTTGTGGTTAAATACATGAATACTCTCTGGATGATTGAACAAGTGCATAGGTAGTATCTAGGTTATTCCCTGAGGATACAAGTAGTGCCTAGATGATTCCCTGACTATGTCATAACTCCATGGGTCATTCCATATCTGCATACTTACTGCCTGCCTATTTGCATAAGTATACCACTAGTATATGGGTGCTTGAATGAGTGCATGAGTAGAGCCTGAATGATTCAACAAGTGCATGACTAATGCTTCAATAATTCAATATATGCATGTGATGTAGCGCTTAAAAGTTTGAAAATTGTAGGGGTGCATTATACTTACTGTTAGTCGGCACCCGCATATAAACAAATGTGTATTCAGGTATCTTGTGTGCAATGTATTACGAATTGTATAACCTATATCGATTTTAATAGAAGTGCTAGCTATGTACAAGCCTATTGTAAACGTATTAGAGAAATGTATAGAGTTTTAGCTTATGTGAAATGTAATGTGGTGTTAGAAATGTGTACCCTAGACTTCGTGTCTGTAGTTTGTTTAGCTTGACCACACATGAAAGAAAGACGTAAATGTCAATACTGTGATTGAAACCTGCTTGTGTAACCGAAGTAGTGGCCAGAATTCGCATATATCGTTGAGGCGAAAGGCCTGGTATTTTCTTATGTTAGCCAAGGGCAATAGGCCAAAAAGGATTTATTCCAGTAGAGGTTTTAGGCTGTAGTAAATTGCAACTTAAAAGATGTGAAGAATGTCTGCTTTGCATGATCTCACCCCAGGTGCAAGGACAGTTGCTCGTTAGTAGAGAAGCTCTTTGTTCACAAATTGACTTATGTAGTAAAAGCCAGACATGGGAGTGTATTGGAATGTGCCAATCGTAACTCCTAGTGCGGATGGCGTCTGGGACTCAAGGCCAAGCGATGGACGATGGAACTGGACAGCGCTCTGTGGAAATTTACTGAAAGACGACCCCGCAGAAGAGGAGGCGCAAAGGGCGTGTTCTGGGATTTGGGGTTCTGTATTAGGGACAGCGCCCCGAGGGTGGAGGCAGATCAGAGCAGCCCTGAGCAGAGGAAGGCTAGGCGAAGAGATAGAGGGGGCAACTTAGACCAGCTCTCTAAGTGAAGTCTTCTTATGAAGTTTCACTCTGACACCTTTTATTCGATGAGGGTCTCAAGGGATTGCTAAGTAGGGATGTCATCTAGTGCAGAGTAGGGACAGAGATGGTATGGTTCAGTGTCCCTAGTATCGACATTTGCTTGGTGGTGTTCTACCTCATGCTTTTAGAGATTGTACTTTTAGTTATTTTTAGCCGTATGCGGATTCTTCGTAGAGTAGCTTTTGTGTTAGTGCCTATGTACTTGTTGTGCCTCATATTGAGGACTTTGTACCTGCAAATCTTCATGCTGATAATAAAAACCAGAGAGCCAAGAGATTAAGTCTCGAGTCCTTGATTATGGCAAATTGCGGACAGTAATTCTGATAATTGTGTGTTTTTCCCTCCACGCTATTGGGCAAGTAAAAAGGTCCATCTGACCAGAGTGGGTTCCAGTAGATAATTGCGAGATACTCAAATGGGCCGGAGCACATGGATACTGGTAGGATGATTAAATGAGTGCAACTCTAAAGCCTGGATGATTGCAAGAGTGCATACATAGTAAATAGGTGATTTATGCAGTACATGTATAGTGCATAAATCATTGTTTAAGCCCATGCATAGCACATAGCCTGTTGGATGAGTGGATAAATAGTGTTTCAGCGATTGGATGCAGCAATCTTTTTGGTTGAGTGAACAGATAGTGCCTGGATCCTTACATAACTACATGGGCAGTGCCCATAGAAATGAGTACGTTCTTTAGAAGTGCCTACCTAATTAGATGAGTGCATGACTAGTGTCTGAGTGACTGCATAATTCCATTGTTAAGGCTTGAGAGATTGGATGGAAGTAAATATACTGCTGGGGTGATTGTATTAGTGCAAGAGTATTGGCTCAGTAATTACGTGACTGCATAGGTACTGAATGGGTGATAGGTTTACCACAATGGTACCCTCTATATAATTACATGAGTAGACCCTGAGTGTTTCATCCGAGCACACGTATGCCTCAGTATTTCAATGACTGAATGGGTTGTAAGTGGGTGTTCAGATGGCTGCATAGGTTATGCACAAATGTTGTCATGGTTGCATAGGTACAGCCTTGTTAATTGCATAAGTCAATAGATAGTACCTAGGTGATTAGATCATTATGTACATAGTGCCTGCATACTTCAATAACTACACAATTTCTGCCTGCCTGATTACAAGAGTACATGTGTAGTTTCTGCATAATTGAAATCCATTCATAGTGAATCACTGATTTGATTACTGCCTGAGTAGTGGCTTGGTGATTCCACAACTGCCTGAATCCTGCCTGAGTAACTGAGAAAGTGTCTTCATTCTTGTTAGATACATAAAAATTGCCACTATATCTCTGAATCATTGGTTATCTCTTTCTGTCAGTAACAAACTACCTGTTTTACTGTATACGTGTTTTTCTTCTGAGCTGTAAGTGAGTGAAATTTGGATGAAACTTGATATATAATTGCATGCATGGCCCTCTAGAAACATACATTGCTTTGCTACTGAGTGTGCACACGCATCAGTAAGTTTCTAAAACGGAAAACAGCATTTTGAAAATTTTCAAGCCACAAAACCTTTTATGAATGGCATACCTACATCATTTCTCAAATACTTCTTCTGATCCTAAAATATATATTCATCATATCTCAAACAAAAGTTATACTCAAAATGAAGAACTCTTGAGGCATTCTGCACTATAAATCCTTCTCAATTTTAAACAAAGCATGTTTAAAGAAAAACACAGCCCTCACCATATACATTACATTTTTATCAGCCTTACTAAACATAGATTAGCATGTAAACATATATGCAATTCCTTAATAGATGTACACCTTCAAGCCATCTTTCCCAAAATATATAACTTTCTGCATCTTTAAGCAAACTCAAAAGTTGCACTGTATATATAGCTATGTGCAAGCACAAAAACTATATCTCACCATCTAAGCATATGCAAAGTGGTCATATAAGTTAAAAACCACATTGGCAACCACTTCCACAATATATACCTAAAAAGTATTATTTCTTTCTCATTCATATCCACGCAGACAACATGTTCTCATCTTTTATTTCTCACTATTCTATTCCTGGTTAATAATGTTATTGAAAGTTCTACAACTCCCAGAAAGTAAATGACAGATGTATCTATTTTGCACATGCTGTTAACACATTTTAAACATTCTAAGTTCCTCATTGCAACTTTCCACAAAACTATACTATTATTTTTCAACAAAATGTAATAAACAGGCAATGATTCATTTTTCTCTTACTTTCCAAAACATTAACCACTAACCCTTAAACACATACCCTCTTATAGATACAGTTCAACTCATACATTTTTTTCTCATCACTGTGATACTCCTTTTAATCAAACTCCCATATACAACTTCATTTCGAAAGTACATTTTTAAAAATAATTACAACGTTATATGCATACCACTGAATTCACTTTGTAGATTATATTGTTGATTTAGCTCTTTCGGCATAGTTGGGGCACTGTTATGATTGGAATAACTAAAACCAAGAATGGTACACCACTCTCATACAAAACAAGTCTAAAATGAAAAAGGCAGGAAACGAAATTATGTCTTTCATTTTAGGCTACTGCATCTCCACTTGTGAATGATTAGCATCTATTAGCACTTTCCCTCTCTTTCAAAATTAAGTTCCTGTTGCTGCGTTCTCGCGATCATCGTGGAATATTCACACAAAAATGGGGACTTCAAACCAATATCTAGCTTCATTTTCTGAAATTTAAACACTACACAAAAGTATAATACATAGTCCTGAGTTGGAAAATAAAACTTGCCATTACTTACATTGTGTCATCACTTATCAACTTTTCAAAAAAAAATTCTCCCTCTTTAACACCCTCCCCCCAATACAGTCTTAGTTCAGAGTAGCCAGCAACCCAGTGGAACCAGTAGGTCAAAAGTTCACAGCACATTATAGAAAGAACATTAATTTATTTATTTATTTATGGGTTTATATAGCGCTTGAATCGACTCCAACTGGAGTATCTCTGCGCTTTAGGGCCGGATTATCCATCATTTATTGCAGAAGGAGAGAGGGCTGAGACTAAATCTCATTTTTAAACAGCAGGGTCTTAAGTTGTTTTCTGAATTTCAGGTGTTCAGAACATAATCGAAGAGTTAGAGGGTGACTATTCCACAATGTGGGTCCCACCACTGATAGAGCTTTGCCTCCGTGTCTAGCCTTCTTGGCACGTGGCACTACCAGCAGATGTCCATTACTGGATCTGAGCGACCTGGAAGGAATATAAGGGATGAATTTCTTTTCCAGGTAGGAGGGACCTTGTCCATTTATGCTCTTGTGGATCAGACAGCATATTTTAAATTTTGTCCTTTGACGGATTGAGAGCCAGTGTAGTTTCTCTAAGAGTGGCTTAGATGCTGTTCTTGGAGGGGCATTAAGGACCAGGCGAGCCGCCGTGTTTTGTATTACCTGGAGTCTGGCCAACACTCCCTCATTGGCAGAGAGAAGCAGGCCATTGCAGTAGTTGATCCGACTCAAAACAAGGGCCTGCACTAAGGTTTTTCTGAAAGAGTCCGGCAGCAAGGGGAAGACCTTGCGTAGCAGGCTGATAGTATGAAAACATACGCCTGCAACGTAGTTTGTATGTTGTTTTAGCGACAGACACTGGTCAAAGGCGGATCCCCAGGTTTTTAACAACCTGTTTGGGCTCTGGGACTGTGCCAAGATCAGGTGGCCACCAATCAGGAGTCCACAATATTTTAGCTTCTCCGAACAGCATAATCTGCAGAGAAGGAACTCCTTAATTCCGTGGTGAGGGTTTTAAAGGGGAAGAGGAGCTGCGTGTCATCGTCATATGACACGGGGATGAAGCCAAATTTGCGCATCACTCTTGCCAGGGGTGCCACATAGATGTTAAAGAGTGTTGGGCTCAAACAGGAGCCCTGTGGCACCCCTTTCGTATTCGTATTCTGATTTCAAATAAGGTACAGGAGGTGTGGTTTACTCCACAGATTCAAAAACATGTCTATGCCTGTATTACATTTCTTTTTTTAAACAACAGCCAATAATGAGACTTCTTTCTCAGCCATCCAACACACTACCTAACTTTATTCACTTTCATGCTAACAGCATCCTCTGAAATATGTAGACATATTTTTTTGTAAAAAAAACACCTCCATTTTAGCTGCTTTTCCTTTGGAAAACTACCTCATTCAGCTCCAGCCTTCTCTTGACTACTATTGTTCCTTCACTTCAAAATGTTTACAGTGTGGATTGCTGACCACAGCTACATCTATTGGGCTAAAGTGGCTGCAAAAAAAGAGAGGTCATGACAGATACTTGGGTTTGTCAAATGTGAAGATTATGTGGTTTGGATAGAGAGGGTTAAAGTTTCATCAGTTGCTGGCTTTGGTTAAATCCATTGTGGATTCCCAAGCTCCTCACCTCATGATTGTGCACTTTGGTGGCAATGACCTAGGCACATTGACTGGGGTAGGGCTAAAAATCCTAATTAAAAAAAACATTTGCAGAACTGATATCACTTTCACCCACACTGTCGTGGTGTACTCCAATATATGCCAAAAACAGAAATGGAAGCGGTCAAATCAATTTTGACCACAGATTGACAGAGCCAGGAAACATGTTAATAAAACTGTTTCTGCATTCTCCAGAGATCATGGCATTTGTGCTGTATCTATAACAACTACCTGCATTTTGACATGCTTGGAATTTATAGAAATGAAGGAGCGCACTTTACAGATGAAGGCAACAGGGTGTTTTCAAGTAAATTGAACATCTGCATCTGGTCTGATGTGTAGCAGGCATATACATACAACAAAAACAATGGCTCTTGTCAGAGCCACCCTAGTAACAAAATTATGGTGAAATGTTTTTCTAAAGGTTTTTTTTCTCTTAAGTTTTTGGTGATCTTCAAAACAATTTCTCGATCACTGTTGACACGTTGTGAAAATGGAAAACAAATGGGGAAAAAAAAGCAGGCATTCAATGGCGACCAACACATACAAAAATAATATGTATTCTGAACATTACACACATTACTATATACATACTTCTTTCAAAGCATGTTTAAACTCATATTTTTGTACAACATTTCTTTAAAAAACATCTTTGAGACCTATTTTTCTTTTTTTGCAGTTTTTCAGGACATTTCGATGACGTCATTAACAGCGACAATCGCACAATTCCAAAAAAGTGAAAACGCATATATGCACAGACATTGCAGTATCCTACACACTAGAGGTTTATTACTGTACACTTCAAACTCATGTTTTTCTAGTGTAATCCTAAAACAACCATCTCTAAAACCTATTTTGCATTTTTGCGGTGACTACGAGGATCACAATGACATCATCCTTTGCGATCCCTGTGGGTATGTCACAAAAGCTGAAAGCAAAGGCAGGATTTCAATAGCCACCAACACAATAAAAAATGATAACTATATAATGAATTCAAACCATCACAGTAACAACTCACTATATAAATAACTCTGTAAAAACATATATCAGAATCTTAATATGTTTATAAAAATGCACATTAATAATTCACCAATATTCACAACGACGTCAACAGTTCTGATACCCCCGCGATGGTACATGGGGGCTGCACTGGCAATCATGGCATCCATTTCTCAACCATGGGGTCAGAGTATCTCCACCCTGACCCCTTATGTGGGCTTTTAAACACATTTTCAGCCCCGTGAACCATTCCTGATAAAATGGTGGCTGTAACTTTCTATGCAGGTTGCGAACAGCCAATCTGAGCATTCCCGTTGGAGTCTGCATTCGCGGCCGCGGCCAGAGATATCACTATAATTTTAAACTTACATTTCTCAAAAACTACTGAACAGAGGTGCACCAAATAAGCAAAAGGTACTTTCTTTAACCGACATCTACCTCCCTGCCAAATATGGTGTAACTTTGTTCAGCATTTCGGGCTGTACAGGTGGCTAAAAGTTCCTATGAGAATTAACGTTTACAAATGCATCCTTATTTCATGCCCCAAATTCTCAGTCCCCACTGCACGGACCACCCCAAACTTTTCCCATCAATATTACTCACCATGAAACTTTTTGGGCAAAATTTCATGCAGACTGGTCAAACGACACCAAAGTTATGGCCAAGTCAAAAAATTGTATTCCTACGGAAACTAGTTCCTAACTATAACTACCTACCGGTGACTTCCAGTAGGTAATAAATTATCTACGGCCGCTTGCCAGTAGGTATTTATGGTTAGGACCTAATTTCCACAGACAAAGTGTTTATTGATTTGCTGTTCACTTTGAATCCGTTTGATGAATCTTGATGAATTTCCCAAAACCAGTACACAACACACTTCAGCTGCTTTGTGAAAAGTTTCAGGGTATTTGGAAAGCAGGGGCCGAGCTGAGAAAAAGGGGTGTCCCAAAGGGCATATTCTCCATGCAGTTTCTGATTGGGATTTTAGACATGGCTACAGCCAGAACCGCTAAATGAAATTGCAAACAATTTGGCAGAAAGGTAGATTCTGGTGCAGAAAGCAATCTTTTTATAATTTGATGTAAATCTATTCAGTTTTTTGGGTTATAGATATCTAGGGACATGGACCCTCCAATGATTTGACAGATCTCAAAATGTGATCTGATTAGCTACTAACACTTCAACCAGGAAGCTTTGGCAGACATCTTGGGATCAGACTACACAGAGTCCCAATAAAAAAATAATAATAATTAAAACACATGTTCAGTTTAGGAATGCCCTGACCCCCTAGGTCTGTTGGTGGGGTCGTACAGGGACCCCGCAGTAGGGCACAAACTTAAATAAATAAAACATTACAACAATTTTGTGCTTGTTTTATATAATGGCCCCTAGGTTGGCCAGGTCCCCGGACAATATATTGATTTATTAAGGGGAATGGGCGGATGTGAACCCACTCCCCAGACAGATCATGGCCCTGTTGATCCCATCACATGGGGCCAGGCCACGTAATAGAAATGAAAGGGGGCCCCCCTCCCAGGCTGAATTCAAACTCACGGACCACCACCTCCCAGGCATGGCTATGAAAGAATGGGAAGGGGACAGAACTCCTATCCCCTGGGGCCTGGCTATACAATTGAAAAGGAGTGGGCACGTGGCCCCACTTCTGGAGCCATTAATGGTCTTGGCGACCCCATCCCTCAGGGCTGGACTCCTGCTTTTATTCCCAGGGTGCCTACCCCAGCACATAACAGTTTCTCTGCCCGCAGGAAAACCTCTGTTTTCTCTCTGTTGGCAGGAGCATTTTAAAGCTACACCCAAGTGAGAGCAAACAGTTAGTCTGCTCACATCAGGCGGGTGCAGGAAAAATGCACCTGCCGGCTGGGAGCAAACATTTTTTCTGTTTCTCTGCCCACTGTGAATCGGGCAGGGAAACAGACATAAAAATTGCTCCCGCACTCAAGAACCAGAATTTTTTGCTGCAGTGCCAGACCCAGATGGAGGCCAGAAGCTGGCAGGGACCATGGGGGCATTGGGGCTCCCTCCATGGCTCCCAACAAGAACATAGTGGTTGCCCTGCATGGACACCAGGGCACCCACACTTAGTTGGCTATACCTTGTGGGAAGGGGTCCCCAGGAGCAAAATCGGCTTGGCAAGGGGGGCTGCATGACCCCCTCCCCCTTTATAGCAGGTGCCTGGTTGAATCTTCACTTCTTTATAGGATAAATGATCCCAACTTCTTATGTTTGATTAAGGCAAAGCAAGTGTATTTTCTCAGCAATTCCACCATGCAAAACAATCTGAAATCCTTGATGCGGGTTAATTCATTGGAGTGTAATTTTTCTGTAGTGACTATGATGAGTGGGCTCTTTATTGTCCTCTCCTGGTGAGAGCAGAGCCCATGGTTCTACCTTTTAGTTACTAAGAATATGCAAATGCGCAAAATCACTTACAAGGTTTGGCCATTTGGCCCCGCACCTTCCTCCTTAATAGTAGGCAAAAGCCTTCCCACCTTTTTCCAGGTTGATGGACATCTTACCATAAGGCCCTCCGAGCAGGTTTACCACCGATTTTAGTGACACGATCTTGATGCAGAGGAAATGTGAAAACATCTCCACCAAACAAAAAAAGCACTTCATACAATTAAGAGGAAGTACTCTTGTTGGTTGGGGAATCATCTCTTTGTAGTCATGTTGTCTCCTCAGTACAAGAATTCATGTTGTCACAGATTCCTGGAATAAGATGCTTGAAGAACAATCATTTTGCTGGAATTATACCCTTACAAAGTCATTGGAGACATTTCCTCATGGACCATTACGCAGCTGTAGCATAGAATATGCACTACGCTCTGCCAGGACTACCTATAAGGACGCTGTTCACTGCGCCAGAAAATACTGGGATGAGAGTAGATGGCAGGAACTAAAATGCGTTTGTGATACTAATACCCCCAAGTGGTTTGGAATGTGGTAAAATGTGGTGGGGTGGAATGGCACAGCCACCAGAAAATTATGTTGAACCTGACGCATGGGTAAACCACTTTGCCACCCAATATGCTGATGATGAAGCATTTCCCATTCCCGATCTATCCTTTCCCGGCTGGTAGAATATTCTATGAGGCAGATGTTAGTGGAGCATTAAGCGCACTAACAGGGGGTAGAGCCCCCGGGCTAGATTGCATCCCTGCTGATATTTTCCTGCATGATAGACAAAAATGGTCCAACTATATATTATTACTTCCCAACGCTATAGCCCAAGGTGCACCATTACCGGCTACCTGGCGGGGGCGGAGATAATCCCCATATATAAAAAAGGTGACAAATCCATACCTGGTAACTATAGACCAATAGGTCTTATAGATTATATATAGAATGTGATCACCAGGCTTGTTTTGGCCAAGGTCCAGACATGCTAATTCCATCCTCACTCCATTCCAGGCAGGCTTCAGGCCCCATATCAGTACAATCGACCAGGTTCTTATATATTGGCGAATTACCATTCTCAGCAATAGCAGCATGTATGCTGCTTTCGTCGACTCTAAATCAACCTTCGACCTGGTCTTAAGGAATAAACTGTGGGAGGTCCTGAAGGAGATGGGGATGCCACTAGATTTACGTTCCTAGATTGTCCGCCTCCATGAGGATAATTATGCACACATACGCTGGGGAGTGGCTGGAAACAAAGACAGATCCTTTTCCCATGTGAGTTAGCCAAGGGTGTGTTCTGGCTCCCACATTGTTCTCACTTTTTAATAATGGAGTTGCAAATTTGCTTGATGCCATCAACACTAACACAACTGTCTTAGCTGGAAGAAAAATCCCCATTCTAATGTTTGCAGACGACACGCAGATAATATCGAAAACATCGGGCAGATTGCAGCGTGTCCTCCAGCGTTTTGAAGAGTTTTAGCTCCTGAGGGGCCTTAAAGTCAATTCCGCTAAGACCAAGTTAATGGCATTTAATCAGAACAGATCATTTAAAGGGAGAATGGTGATGGATGGGTTGCCCCTGGAGCAGGTTGATGCTTTCGTCTATCTAGGCATCAAACTGCACAAGGACATAAGGTGAAAGCCACACATTGAAGTCATGGCACTAAAGCACAGGCAGCTAGCTGGAACCCTCAGAAAAGAAATTAAAACCTCTTTTACAAAGCCTCTAAGCCCGGTACTCTAAATTTAGAACACCAAAGTGGTGAGTTCAGTTCTTTATAGGGCCATGCTGTGGGGCCTTGAAAATTTGGTCCAGCTAACAACAGCCGAGAATGTGTTTCTGCGTGCAATCACTAGTACGCCACAAAGTACACCCACGCTCCCTTTAGGAACAATGTATGTAGGAAAGCCTTGATGGACTTATCCAGACTATGGCCAATTTTATTCTGGCGTAGAATTTGGTGAACAGAGGAACTGGCTGTGTTTTCACAGGGTTTATTGAACATCTTAAACTTGGACCGCTTTCATAAAAATGAGAAGTTTGCTAAATAAAATGGGCCTATCACATCTTAAAGAAAACTACTGGAATATGGTTGCGCAAGATGAGTTTATGCGCTATGACCCGCTTTCTCTCTCTGGGCTTTTTCTGCATATTAAACCACGCTCAAGTTTTGAGCCATATTGGGATATCATTGAGAAGCCCCTGGACCGTAAACTTTATTTTCAATTTAGATCAGGATATCTGCCCCTGAAGGGTTTTACATCTAAATGGTCCACTACTAGGGATAACAAATGTCACATATGCGCCACCCAAGCAGAATCATTCGCACATGTGTTTTTTGTTTCCTCTGCTTATGTTGGCCTATGGAAAGCCTGGCTGGTTCAGCTCTGCAAAAATCTGGGTACAAGATCACATAATGCAGTCCTGCATATCCTCTGTACTGATCCACCTCCCAGGACTGCAATCCCGGTGGCTAAATTTCTGAGGTGGATGTTGCTTTTACGTTCTAAACAAATCAGGGCTGGATAAAGTACTGGACGAAATCCCCCACTATTGCATAGGACTGAGCTCACCTGGTCCCGCGGGGTCTTTTATGCCTGCCAATGTGCTAGAGACTGTTTTACATGTGCTGTTTTAATACTGTTTTAATGTTGTCTTATCATTCTATGTGCAACACAACAACGGTCCTGATTGCTTACTTGCACAAATATTTTAACTCAGATTTTTACTTCCCGTAATTTTGATTGTCTTAAATAGTTTATCTGCAATGCTTTTATGACTTATACAATTGAATAAAGCTTTTCTTGATTGATAGAATATGCACTAGACATTTACTCAACAAAGTAGTACTTGCTAATTAACCAGTAAAAGTACTACAGATTGGGGAAATTTTGTGCAAAACTATGGACTACTGTTGTATAAATGGGCAGGTGAGGTCCAGTTCTGGCCCTGATGCAGATTCCACAGAAATTAAACGTCAACAGGAAGCAATGACAGATAAAAATATAGCAGGTGCCCAAGTTGATGCTCCACTCCTGTAAAGGACAAATCATCCTAATTTTTTGGGGTTGGCAAAGGTAAACAAATTGTGTTTTCCCTGTAAATCTACCTTCAAAAACAATCTGAAATCCTTGATGCAGTTGAATGGTTCGTTGATATATCAGAGCGCAATCCCTGACTGTGGTGAGTGAGTTCTTTCTGATCATCTCCTGGTAATAGCAGAGTCCATGGTTCCCCCTTTAAATTACTACAGGTATGCAAATGCAAATGCGCAAAATCACTTACAAGCTCTACCCATCTGGCCCGCACTATCCACCTTAGTAGTAGGCAAATATCTTCCCACTTTTGCTCAGATGGATGGACAGCTTACCTAAAGGACCTTCGAGTGTGCTTAATAATTATAAATGTAAGAATTTAGGGCCAGATGTAGGACCATTGTTTGCGGTCGCAGAGGGGTGTCTCTCACAAAAAAGAGTTGGCCATGTACTATTCCCATTTTGTGACCCGCAAATTATTTGCGACTCGCTAAATAGGAATAGTGAGTTGCTATTAGGAAGGGGCATTCCGAGGGCATCCCTTCCTAATAGCGAGTGCTCTAGGTATGTATGACTTTTTTGCGACGGCAATTGCGGTCGCAAAACAGTCGCAGTTTAGCACCCTTCTCAGAAGGCTCGCAAATGGGAAAGGGTCCCCAGGGGACCCCTATCCCCTTTGGGAATGCTGGGGAAAATATTTTTTAGGGGCAGGCAGAGGTCCCAGGGACCACTATCTGTCCTTAAAAAATGAAACGATAAGTGTCATTTTTTCTTTTTTAAATGCATCCCGTTTTCCTTTACGGAAAACGGACTGCATTTTGAAAAACAACCTGCTTTATTGAAAAGAAGTCACAGACATGGTGGTCTCCTGACCCCAGTTGGCCACAATTCCTGTGAGGCTGACCATTCCTAATGGGGTCGCAAATTGTGAGTGACTCATGAATATTGATGAGCCATGCATTTTGTGACCCCATTGGGAATCGCTAACAGTGTCTCCAACACTGTTGTACATTGGATTTAGCGACTCACAAATTGCGAGGCGCTAAATCCAACGGTTGTACATCTGGCCCAAAGTGTATTTATAATGTTTTATGTTGTGTTATGTTAGTTAATTTTCTAAATTGCTCACATACCCAAGGATGTCATGGTGCTAGCTTTATAGGTAGTGCAAGGGAAACTAAATGACAGAGATCCTACTCAGTGTTGAACAACCAAGTTTTCAAAGCTTTCCTGCATTCCGGTAGGTCGGATAAAGCTTTGATGTGCATTGGCATATCATTGCAAGCTTTTGTTGCTCACAATACAAAGTTCTGCCTCCCCATACAGACCTTTTGAATCTGGGGACTACTGCAAGTTTGATGCAGATAGTAGGGTCCTGCCTGGTGTATACCTTTTAAAGCTGTCACATAGCGCTTTATAAGCAATACAGAGTGCTTTGAACGTGATTCTCTGTCTAATGGAGAGCCAGTGCAGTTTTTTAATTGATTAGGACACAGAGTGATATTTTGGGATTTTCAGTAGAAGTCAGGCTGTCGCATTTTGCAGAGTTAGCAGTTTTTTTTCTGTAAGTCAAAAGTAGCCCTTTACAGTAGTCTAACCAATGATGTAACTAGCATTTTCTGAAGATTCACTGGAATGTAGGGTAATATTTTCTTTGTTGTCCTGAGGGTAGAAAAGGCAGAGAAGGTCACAGCATTGACTTAGTTAGTATAGCTCAGTGTGTCATCTATTTAAACTCCCAGGTTAAGGGTTTTTTCTATCTGGTGTGGGGAGTGAGTCCAGTTCCTGCGGCCACCAAGTTGGGGTCCAAAAAGAGGTCCGGGCTCCAAATAGTAAAACTTTGGTCCTTCCAGAATTGAGTTTTAGACAATTTATATTCATCCATATATTGACTGCCTAAATGTAGTCACAGAATTTGGGTCCAATGCCAGTTTCTTAGCTGCCCATGGATATGACAATTTGTGTGTCGTCTGTGTAGAAAGTAAGGAAAAAGCCAAAGGATGTTATTAAATCAGCCAATGAGCTATTGTAACCATTAAAAAGGGTTGGACTGAGCGAGGACCCCTGAGGGGAAAAAGCTGTGAAACAAATTTACCCAGTTGAAAAGAGTGCTCTCTGCCAAGGAGGAACAAGTTTAAAAGATCTTAGGGACCACTACCTGCCCTAAAAAATTAAACGAAAATGTTTGATTTTTTCTTTTTAAAATGCATCCCATTTTCTTTCAAGGAAAACGGGCTGCATTTTAAAAAAAAACCTGCTTTGTTGAAAAGCAGTCACAGACATGGTGGTCTTCTGACCCCATCAGGCCACCATCCCTGTGAGGCTGGCCATTTCCAATGGGGTCACCAATTGCGAGAGGCTCATGAATATTGATGAGCCTTGCATTTTGCGACCCCCATTGGGAATCACTAACAGTGTCTCTGACACTTTGTACATTGGATTTAGCGATTTGAAATTTGTGACTCGCAAATTGCAAGGCGCTAAATCCAATGGTCGTACATCTGACCCAAAGTGTATTTATAAAGTTTTATGTTGTGTTATGTTAGTTAATTTTCTAAAGTGCTCGAATACCCAAGGATGTCATAGTGTTAGCTTTATAGGCAGTGCAAGGGAAACTCAATAACAGAGATCCCACTCAGTGTTGAACAACCCCGTTTTCAAAGTTTTCCTGCATTCCAGTAGGTTGGATAAAGCTTTGATGTGCATTGGCACATAATTGCATGCTTTTGTTGCTCACAATACAAAGTTCTGCCTCCCCATACAGACCTTTTGAATCTGGGAACTACTGCAAGTTCGATGCGTTAGGAGGGTCCTGCCTGGGTATACCTTTTAAAGCTGTTTTCAAGGAAATCTGGGCCCATGTCACATAGCGCTTTATAAGCCATACAGAGTGCTTTGAAAGTGATTCTCTGTCTTATGGAGAGCCAGTGCATTTTCTTAATTGATTAGCACACAGAGTGATATTTTTGGATGTTCTGTAGAATTCAGGCTGTCACATTTTGCAGAGTTTGCAGTTTTTTTTAGTAAATCAGAAGTAGCCCTTTACAGTATGCTAACCAATGATGTAACAAGCATCTTCTGAATATGCCCTGGAATGTAGGGTAATATTTTCTTTATTGTTCTAAAGGTAAAAAAGGCCGAGAAGGTCACAAAATGGACTTGGTCAGTGTGTCATCTATTTAAACTCCCAGGTTAAGGGTTTTTTCTACCTAGTGTGGGTGAGTGAACCCAGTTCCTGCAGCCACCAAGTTGGGGTCTAAAAAGAGGTCCGGGCTCCAAACAGTAAAACTTTGGTCTTTCCAGAATTGAGTTTTGGACAATTGTTATTCATCCATATATTGACTGCCTGAATGTAGTCACAGAATCCGAGTCCAATGGCAGTGTTTTAGCTGCCATGGGATATGACAATATGTGTGTCGGCTGTAAGGTTTTTTTCTATCTGGTGTGGGGAGTGAGCCCAGTTCCTGTGGCCACCAAGTTGGGGTCCAAAAACAGGTCCGGGCTCCAAATAGTAAAACTTTGGTCCTTCCAGAATTGAGTTTTAGACAATTTCTATTCATCCATGTATTGACTGTCTGAATGTAGTGACAGAATTTGGGTCCAATGCCAGTTTCTTAGCTGCCCATGGATATGACAATTTGTGTGTCATCTGTGTAGGAAGTAAGGAAAAAGCCAAAGGATTTTATTAAATCAGCCAGTGAGGTATCGTAACCATGAAAAAGGGTTGGACTGAGCGAGGACCCCTGAGGGGAAAAATCTGTGAAACAAATTCGCCAAGTTGAAAAGAGTGCTCTCTGCCAAGGAGGAACGAGTTTTAAAGATCTTAGGGTGCTCCTAAATTAGTATTACAAAATTTAACTTATGAGTAAAATTTTAGTACAATTTATATTTAAAATGTACTAAAAAAGGTTACACGGACATTATATTTTCAAAACAATTTAGAAAATCTGTAAAAATTCACTGAAAAAATAAAGTGTAGATGGACGTTATAGTTAAATTCAGATTTAACAAGCATAAAGTCATAGAAATTGAGCAGTTATAGTTACCTGAGCTAACTATAACTTAAGCCCCTGCATTGCATGGCTCATGACCTCAGATATGACATGATCAGTGACATCTTAAATGACATCCATGATGACATCACACACCAACTTAAACTTCAATGTTTTTTTTATAAAATACCATTTTTTTTAAATAATGAAAGAAAAAGGATAACAGGCATACAGCACAGGGCTCGCCGAACTCTTAACTACTGCTGCACTCACCTATGACCCAGGAGATAGTTGTTTGCAGATAGTCCTGCCTCTCGAAATTCATTGCTCTAATAACTAATCATCAAAGTAAGGAATCAAAACATATTTGTTGATCTATTGCATACCACAATACCACCATTTGTCAACATGGAAAGAGGTTTTAGTGGATATGTCAGTTTTACACAAAGCACTACAACACACACCCAGTACAGAGATCTTACTGGTCAAGGCACTATGTCACGAAGCACTAGTAAAACTAGCATTTGCAATGCAATAGGTCTCACAGTAGTGAAAATTAGAGCTATTGGTGTTGCAAATGAGAATGTTTTTAAGTAAAAAAAATTGTTTGCAGTGAAGTGATTATTTGACCTCTTTAAAAAGATAGGAAGGAAAGAGAATGGAGAGAAAACAGTGGAAAATTAGGGGGTGGTAGGAGTGGAAGCTTATACCCTCTACAGAAGCAAAACCCCGAAAGGACATCACTCGTGTAGGAAAAGAGAAAATAATAGAGACAGTTTCCACTCATAGAACCACAGTGAACACTTTCATATAATTAGACTCCGTACTTACAAAACAATGAGAGAGCAGTTTTAGCCAGGGGAATCAGAACTACATAGAGAAGAAAGACACCTAGTGTAAATGTTGGAAATAAAATGTATTCCTTTCCTATTAATGTTTTTGTATAAATTATACTGTGCCAGTGGGAGTAGGGAAAACATGCACATAGTGAAGCTCATACCCTGTACAGAAGCTAAACCCTAAAAGCTGCTCACTTGTGTTGGAACTATTAATTTTGACTTTAAATGGTAGGGGAAGGGCCTGGCCAATATATCTCGCCTTTGGGACCTTATAAGTGTTTAGCCATGCAGCACGTTATCCTGGGTGCTGTGCCCTTAAAGATTGAAGATCTATACAATTACTACACACTGGTTCATGCAGTCTGTTTCTAGGTTCTCACTACAGAAATAGTGCATAGATACATTAATTTAGGGGTGAGTGGATTAGCCAAAAAGTTAGTTTGCAACTGCACCCATGGGAATGCATGTGTGTGGTGGGGGTGGCATATTTTAATACAAGGCATGTTTGTGAGTGAGAGGTAGGGAGGAAAGGGGTGAATAGAGAGAAGATGCAAGAGCTCAGCAGCATGTGACTGTGCAGTATAAAAGGTGATTTTGCTCCAAATGCACAGATTGGTAGTAAAAGATTGCTGTAGGAGGAGTGGGACAGGAGTGTTTTGAGCCCCACATTAGCAGCTTGATGGGGGGAAGGGTTACACCATTGGGAAGTGTGTGTACAATACAACTTTTAAAATGCCCTATGTGTCTCTTTTGATCGAGACACTGGTCACTAAAAAGTAGGTCTTGAATACCACTGCAAGGAATTTTTATGATGAAGTAGTGGGTACAGGGAACAAATGAAACAATCTATGATGAAAGAAAATGATGATGTAAAGAAGGATGGAGGGAAGGATGAACGTATGAAGAGAAGGATGGAAGGATGATGGGTGAATCAATAAGTGTGTGGGTCTATGGATGAATTGTCGGTTGGATGGAGAGGGTTGCTTAGATGGATGTATGAAGAGAATGAACGAAGCATATGGAGAGGTAGGAACGACAGAGGTCTAAAATTGTTGAGGAAGGGCACCCTTTCTTGGATTGAGATTGGGGAGGGATGGATAGACAGTGACAGAGGGACACCATGAGATACTGGTTGAGAAATGTGTGAGGGGATAAGGTAGTCAGTGGTACTGCCAAAGGTCCGAAATCAGAGGCGAAAAGCTTATGAGCACCTGACTTCCCTGAAAACATTGTGGGAAAGGCATTATAAATAGAGCTCCCGGTTTTATGGTATTTTTGTTTTTCCATTTCTGCGTGTATTATCCATATTTATTTTTTGCTAATTCTATCTGTATTTATCCAAATTTATTTGGGGTTTTGTGGAAAAATGAAGCTGAGATTAGCATCTTTCCACATTTATTTAACCGGTAAATATGCACTCATGCTTGAATGCCTAGGTTTCAATGCTGTAAATACCAGCAGAAGATACATCAATGCACTTATGATAAAATATGCAAATTTCAGTACCAACCTTCTTCATGTCTACTGCTGTTAAAACCTCTTTACAAAAATTTGTTTCGTTTGTAGCCCCCTTACCTATCAATCCACACAGGTATTGGACTGATAGTCATGGCAGAGAGTAATTAGAATTACTCAAAAAGCAACCCAATTTCTGTTTTGATCCACATTTAAAAATAAATACAGAGAAGAAAATACATGTTTTCTGTCTGTATTTGTCTGCAAAAATCTGTAAAAATGGAAAACATGGAGCCTTAATTATAAATAACAAAGAAAATAGAGGGAAAACCAGGATTAAATGCTGATAGACTACATTACCAAACCATAATCTGGTGTTATGGGGGCTTTTGCACTGTAAACCAGCTCCAACCATCGTCACTAAAGAGTGAGATCGGCATTTTGTGGTGCATTGCATTCCATGTGCCATTCGCCTAGATCAAACAGAGGTCAATCCCATGAAACTGCATACATTGCACAGAAAAAGGAACTGTTTTTCTTTATATATGGAAGACAGTTAATGGACTATTATCTTCCAGGTCAGCAGGACTTATGTAAATAATAAAACTGGTGTTTGACTATTTGGCGTTATTGGAATGATTTGTTGATTATCCCAAACTTGTTTTTAAAACTGCTGTGTGCATTGCCTTGTTAAATCATACCATAAAGGCCTCTCAGGTGCTTTCAATATTTGAGTTCTTGAAAGATTTCCAGTAATGAAAAATTCTATATGCATGCTACAGAATATATGCATGAAACTTGTCCAAGAAAGGAAAAAGAAATTGCAATGTTTCCTTAGTGCATTTGGTTTTCTTGAGTTCCTTTGATACACAAGGTCTTAAAATGCAACACTATAAGACCTGGTGACTAACAAATCATACACTAACACCACCATGAGTAGGTATTAGGGAGAAAAAAGGCTAACAAAGAAAGACGTGTGGTTATAGAAAGGGGGAGAGGGGGCACATTTCACTCAAGCTGCCTAAAATGACACCATTACAACTGCCAATCAAAGACAAATGTAGTTTAAATATACAATCATTTTAATGCTATCATACATTGAGCATGTGTTCCGCATGGTTAATAAGGGAAGTTTTAGAACGTAACCTTTTAAGTATAACATTACGTGAAGCCACATAAACCATGCTAAGCCCTTTACAACTGCAAAAACTACTTCAAGTTGCTCGGCACATTACCATCCCTTTCCTGCGGCACAGGATGCTTTGTGTGCACAAGCGTTTTATGTGCAAGTATCAAGGTGTGCAGTTCTCTTGCCACTTTAAACAGCCATGCTCACTTAATCACAAAAGCAATTACAAAACCACAGTTAATGTGCTGATAGTGTTTAATAGCAGCCACTGAATCACGGCTTTTTGCAGTGCACCCTACAATGCAGGACTTGTTCCTTACACGTTGACTTCAAATTCACATGCAACCAAACATCCCCCAATTTTTACAACAGGGTTTGACCTAACTAAGGCATGTTGTTTTTCCGAAACCTGCTTTTGCCACTCCACAAAAGATCCCTTGCTTTCCCCTTCCATTGTACTTGTGTATTGGCCATTGATATTTGATGATTTAGATAAAAGTAACTTGATAAGTATAAAGAGTTTGTCTTTATTAATGAGTTATTTGACAACATATATATTTTGACTATTGTTGTTAGTTAGGCATTTCTTAATATAGGTCCTCGTGAAGGAAATAGCATCCTTCTCTTATTATTTGAGTCCCTATTAGCTCTTTCAAAGATCTATTGCAAGTGATTATAGAGTTTTACATGGGTCCAAACTCTTGATTCTAGAAACATTTCTGTTCATGAAAGAATAGAAATATTATAATGAATGATTATAAAATTTACGCTGCTTCTGCTGGATCAGTTTTCTGGTAGCGTTATCGGATGGTTTGTTTTGACTAAAAATACTAGGTAATGAAGGGACAGAATTAAGAGACAGACATTGATTGACTATGTACCTTTATGTTATATGTTGTGGTCCGTCAACCTTTGAGGAAATATGAATTTTTATGGTCAATTGTGTCCCCTATCTAGACCCCAACGGCTCCATGTACATGCTACAAGTACATGTATGTTCCCTCCACTTCAACCTATGAAGACGCAAATACAATTGTGTCCAACGTTAAAATGTCCTCTTTCAGATCTGCCATGAATGGGTCAGATATTCCGTTCCTAAGTATGCCTTGCCACCGTCTTTATATGGTATACTTTTCACGTTTTCCAGCTCTGGCAAGGTAGGCCCTGAATTCTGCCATCGAGCTTTTCCTGCTTCTGCCTCTGAATGCTCCAGCCTGGACCTGCATCTGTATCCATGAACTTTGTCTTACTCCCTGCGCGGCTAACGGTGCCTAGCCCGGCCTGTTGCCTGCCAAAACTGTATTCAGCCTTCAAGTTATCTGCTCCGCTCCTCAAGAAATGCATTCCTGTCTAGTAGCTTAGGTAAACATCCCTCCAGCTGCAGAGCAAAGGGCCCGGCCTTACTGTCTCCGTGCAAGTAATTCATGACTTTCGTTACCATGGTAGGCCCATGCCCCCTCGCGTCTCATGTAGACACTTAGACGCTTGTACACGCACTAGCAGTCAGTATAGAATAGGCTCTGTCCGAAAAGACCTTTCCTTCCAGATAATATAGTTCCTTAAACACAAGATATTAGATATGATTTAGGATTAGGTTGTCCTGACATCCCAGACTTTTTGTCTCCTCATGTAGGGCTAAATGTCAAGTTCCCTTCACCCTCTAGTTGCACGTCAATCACACGTCATGCGGCTGCGCGCGCATCTCTGCCATGTATTTTTGCTGACTTTGCAGGATTCTCTTATGGATCCACCCACTTGTGTCATCATCACAATGACGTTTCTAGTATACGCCTTTATGCACGCCTATTGTAACGCCTTTTTCATTACGTATGTGTATTCTTATCAGCTGTTACGCCTCCTGCATCTGTCTTTACTGTAATGCATTTACTATATATATTATAACCTGTCAATAATGTATTGCTGATCCCTTCCTGAACCTTCGTGGTGACGGAACTCGATTGCCTGGTTCGAACCATCATCATTCCTTTGTAAGGAATAAATTCCCTTTTATAACCTCAAATACCACGGATTCTGCCTCTTATTTTTACTGAGTTATTCTTCTTGAATTTTACCGCATAAATTAAGTCTAGGTAATTTAAATTTACCACATAATTGGCGCCCGAACAGGGACACCTCTCACACCCCACGTGCCGGAGGTGCGTTGCAGACCCGGTCTCCTGCCACAGCCGGACGGACAATTACGCGTACCCGCAGGATTTCCTGTATCTCCCTCAGGCCAACGGGGGCGACTGAGGCTGCGATCAACACCCAGACGAGGCGGTGAGGAGTGCGGAGAATCCCGACCAGAGCCTAGCTGAGAGAGCAAGATCCGAGGTATACAGAGGCCCACCAGATTCCGAAGTTCCGAAGTATCTAAGTCACGAGTCGAGTCCAGTCCAGTTTGGTCTAGTCCAGTCCAGACTTCCGAGGCCTTCCGTTCCGTGCTTCCCGGTGAGTACCGTTGCTGGGGACGCATCTAGACGTGCACATTAGTTTGTGCCGGTCAAGACGGGTTTGGGTACACAGACCTGATCTGCACTGTTTTAGCAGTGTATCTGTACTGTTTAGCAGTACATACAGTATATTTAGTATTATACAGTTAACTAGTTTTATTCTAATCATTATTGCTCGTTTCTAAAAAGTTTGTGATATGTTTTAAATGTCGTGGTATGAGTGATTGTTCGATCTTCATTATTGTGTTTATTGTAATTATTGTGTTCAAGTCCGAGTAAAGAATTAAGTAGCAAGGTTCAAGATGCCGTTATTTTCAAAATTAAGACAGATAAAAACTAGAAAAGGGATACTCGAGGAAGCTGTTCCCATTCCACCTAGGGACACTCCGGGGTACTTTATGTACCATAAACATGGCCAAGATGCCGTATTATATCTTGATCTATGGGTGGACTACACCAAGGATTTAGCAGAGAGTCAGAGATGGCCCGCTACTGGAACATGGGATGCAGATTGCATCATGAGAGTAGAAGAAGTATTATGGAAAAAGAAAGCCAGACAGTCACAGAAAGATGCCATTGAACTATGGCGTAAAGAATCGCATAGACGCACAGAGAAAGCGCTCAGAAAAGAAGAGAAAAGTAGGGAAGATTCAGAAAGAGCCAGAGAAAACATATTAATTGACGAAGGTATCCGAGTAAAAACAGAACAAGTAGACAGACAACGAAACACTCTTATGAATGGTATGTATCCTCTTCTGGCCGAGGGTTTGCCTAAGGCCACCCTGGAGGTACCAAAAGATCTGCCACCTCCATTACTCCCGATTAAAGTACATCCCAAGACCGCAAAGGACATTTTCCTTTCTTCCTATTTAGATGATGCAGCCCCCGAATATGCTAATGGTGCGCAGCAACGCACACCACCTGTTAACGACGCTCGACCCCAAGATCAGCTGCACCAACCTCCGCAGCAACAAACTCCTCCTCACGTTCAGACCGTTCCATCTGTTTCTACAGTCCTTCCGGCACCCACACTCTCTACCTTACACCCAACAAATCCTTTTGGACTTGGCACCTCAGGAGGTGCGACAGGAGGTTTTTCCACGCCGCCGCCAGCAACTAGATTGACTTATAGGGATTTAGCACTCCAACGTACACCCCAAAGAGCTAATGACAATATATTAAATGAGCCTCTTACAGATTGTAGATATGATCCAGTGCCAGGTAAACATGACAGAATGTTGCTATCTTCAGTACGTTTACGACGAGTTGCAAACTATTTAATGACATTACCAGGAATGGTGGAACATCTAGACAAAATATATCGCTTTGTCCAAACAGGGCAAGGTCCTGAAAGTATTGGCGAGGCCATGGAATACCAGAAAGTAGATATGCAGAGATTATTGTTACGTTTTTTCATAAACTGCTTGATCAGAAACAGAGATAGGCCTGAGGTAGATTCGGAGGAAATGCAAGTACTTACCAGATGGGGTCAGAATATAACAGACGGGAAACATGATAAACAAAAGTGTATAGAAGTCATGTGCCGAAGGATCAGAAAAGAAGTAGAACGAATACATGAAAGAAGATTAGAAGCAGATAAAACTGAATCAGAGGAAGAGGAGGAGGAACCGTCAGAAATGAACACAGGACAATTAGAATTACCAGCTAGACAAACGATAGCTTATGTAGGAAAAGGAAGATCTTTTAATAAAACAATACGTCCGATACATCCAGAATGTAACAGAATTTTTCAAACAGCTATCTCAAATCCAAGGACCCCTGAACACTTATTCCAGGCTACTGATAAATTACTTCGAGAACGAAGGGGGTACCATGTGCTCGATTCTATGGATGAACAAGAATTAGCCAGGTCAGCAGTACAATGGGCTGACAGTTCTGAAAAATACAGTGATGATGCGCTAGCACACACGTTTCTGAATCTCGCCCCAGATGAACAGCGTTTAGCTAGTATATACATGATACAACATCTCCTTATATTATATAAAGGCCAACGCTCCGATCCTGGTCCCCTACCTGATATACTGATAGAACTACTCATGAACAAATGGAGAGGTCTAGGTACCGATCTAATTAAAGTAATTCTAGAATACCGACATAGATATAGTGCCTTTTTGTGTCCAGAACATGATCCAGCTCCTTCCATGGAGAGAAAAACGTATTACATAGACAGACAGAATCCCTTACGCGAAGTGCACCCAGTTAGAAATGATGACAATACGTTTAGACGCGTGTTTGTGTACACGCCCATAACTAAAATAGAACTATTGGAAATGAAAAAATTAGTACCCAGCCATGACAAAGATCCAGCAGGTTTTCACCGTGAACTAAAGGACATGTTACTCATGGGTGATTATACCTATCCTGACATTATGAAAATATTGAAAGTATTATTGCCTGCCGGTATTTATGAGAAACTCAAAGAAAAAGAATGGGAAGTGGGAGACCAAAAGATTGATTGGACAGTATTAGAAAACGAAGAAACTGCCCGAACCGCAGGCGTAGGGCTTGGGGAGAGAACAAAAGCATTGCCAGGATTATTAGTACAAGTATTGCCACGTTTATTAACTACGAAAAAGGAAGACTGGGGAGCAATCTCAGCTTGTAAACAGAAACCCGATGAAGACACTAGTGATTTTTATTCCCGATTTGAAAAATGTTTTGGTATTAATAGCGGCCTGAAAGCAAGTAGCGAGTCATATCCACACCTTTTTGTAACAAAACTAGTCGAGAATTCGCTGCCACAGGTCAAAAACAGAGTATTGAAAGTTGAGAGCACTTGGCAAGCTAACACTCCTTCACAAATGTTACAAATGTTACAGTATCACCAGAATAGAATTAGAGAAGAACAAGAACACGAACAAAGACGTATGAAAGACACGAAAATGAAAATGCTCGTCGCTCAGTCAGTTCCAGCTGACGGTCATAAAAAGGGTGCGACACAGTCCAGTAATTCAGCGGTTCCCGTTAAAGGGACATGCAACTATTGTAAACAGCCAGGTCATTATATAAACGACTGTGCAGTTCTGAAACATAATATCTCTACGGGTAAAACCAAAGAGAGACCACGTCTGCCTAGACAGGATCAGATCCAACAACAAGCACCTCAACATGTACAGCCTATGCCGGTTCCACAACAGACCGTAGTGGCACCACAGCCACAGCCTATTGCCGCAACACAAAACACGACGCAACAGATGTACCAGTATGCACAAAATGACTATCCAGATTATCAGCGATACACATGAAACAGCCTAGAGAGGGAAGTTGGCTTACCCCTTATTGAGGTTCCTGTAGATCAAGAGGGTCCTTATGTACAGAGTCAAGTATTAGGGAAAGACAGAAAGTTTCTACTTGATACAGGGGCAAGCAGAACAACTATAAGTCACGACGAAGTCCCAGGGGCACCCCTCTCAGGCTCACAAAATATTTCCCTTGGTTTCTCAGGAAAGCCTACTATTAACGAAGTATCGCAACCACTTGCATTCACAGTTGGTCCATTGACACGGACTACAGATTTATTGCTTACAAAATCATGCCCAGAAAACTTGTTAGGTATAAAAACATTGAAAGCTCTAGGAGCTATAATATGTTGTTCTCCGGACGGAGTACGACTATTTTTGCGTGACTTTAAAGGTCACTATGTGTCAAGAGACATGGATCACCGGTTACAGAATCTACCTGCACATTTATGGGCAAAAGGCCCCACTGATGTAGGTTGTATGCACATTACACCATATCGAGTCACACTCAAAGCAGGAGTGGTATTACCACGAGTGCGACAATACAAGTTACCTCCAGATGCTGTAGTGGCTTTACTGCAAATCATTGACGAGCTCATTGCACAGGGAGTGGTTGTAGAAACCGACTCCAATGTATGTAATTCTCCGATCATTCCGATTCTTAAACGAACTGATCCAAAAGCACCCCCAGTATATCGATTAGTTATTGATCTGCGCGAATTGAATAAATGCATTGTACCACAATATCCCGTGGTCCCAGATATCTCTTCATTACTGACAGCTATTGATTCAGAGGCAACGTTCTTTACTGTAATTGACCTCAAGAACGCCTTCTTTAGCGTCCCAATCGATCCGGAAAGCCAATATTTGTTCGGATTTAGTTTAAATGGACGAAGTTTTAAATTCGCACGCGCACCTCAAGGATTTACAGAAAGTCCTAGCATCTACAGCCAAGCACTGAAAAGACAACTTGACAGTATCCACATGCCAGTTAACACTGCACTGCTTCAGTATGTCGATGATCTGCTGATCACCGCCCGAAGCGAACCCGAATGTGAAAAAGCATCACTGACGGTTTTACATTTTCTGGCCGACAAGGGGCACAAGGTGTCCCCTTCGAAGCTGCAATTCTGTGCCCAGCAAGTTGTGTACCTAGGGCACTTGCTGTCCAAAGGGGGGAGACAGCTCACACCTGACCACATTCAGTTAATTGTAAACATGCCATCACCCAAGACACAAAAGGAGGTACGGGCCTTCATAGGCCTCACTTCGTACTGTAGGCAGTGGATCCCCCAATATGCATTTCTAGCAAAACCACTCATTCAGTTGACAACCCAGGAGGCAGCGACATCGACTGTCCTCCCTTGGACTCCAGAACATACACAAGCATTTGAAGACTTAAAGAAAGCTTTATGCCAAGCACCTGTTTTAGCGACACCATGTTACAGTAAGCCTTTTACACTTTTTGTTACAGAACGTGAAGGTACTGCTTTGTCAGTACTCACTCAGGAACAAGCAGGATCACACAAACCATGTGCTTACTTTTCTAGCACATTAGATCCCGTAGCTCAAGCTCTTCCTGCGTGTCTGAAATCAGTTGCAGCGACAGCTCTAGCGATCAGACAAAGCGATTCCATAGTATTAGGACATCAATTGACAGTACAAGTACCACATGCAGTAGAGGTTCTCTTGAACCGGACACAAACACAACACTTGACTATAGCACGACTGACAGGTTACGAACTCACATTGTTTCAGCCACACATAGAAATCAGACGTTGCAGTACATTAAATCCTGCCACACTTTTGCCATTAAGTGGAACAGACCCACTGGCACATGATTGTATTGAAGTCATTACTATTACGACGAAACCCAGACAAGACTTGACAGACGTCCCATTACCAGACCCAGACCTGACACTCTATGTGGATGGTTCATGTATGAGAACAAGTACAGGAGAGTTAGTGGCCGCTTATGCAGTCACGACAGACACCGAAGTCATAGAAACAAATTGTATTGACACATTATCAGCTCAAGCAGCAGAGCTTATTGCTCTGACACAAGCCTGTATTCAAGCCAAGAATAGAAAAGTTAACATATACACAGATTCACGTTATGCTTTCGGAGTTGTACACGACTTCGGAGTCCTTTGGCGAGAGAGAGGTTATTTGACTTCTCACGGTGCCAACATTCAACACGGTCCCCTTATTCAAGCTCTGTTAGATGCAATACATCTACCTACTTCGATATCTATCATGAAGTGCAAAGCCCATACAAAAGTCACCGATATTATTTCCCAGGGTAACGACCTAGCAGACCGAACAGCTAAGCAAACAGCACAGAATAGGACTCATGCAACTGACTTGACAAAGACAATAGTTCAGATGCCGACACACTGCATGACAGTTAGGGATCCCGCCCTTGATGTAATTGACATACAGACACATGCTACACCAGAGGAAATAAAGAAATGGACGGAATTAGGAGGGATCCAAACAGATCAGGGATGGATGACGAAGGGAAAATCTATATGGTTTCTCCCCGACTCAATGGTTCAAGTTATCATTAACACAATACATAGTCCAGCACATCTAGGAGAAAAAGCTATGTTAGACAGTATTCAAAACATTTGGTTCAACAAACACTTACGAGCTGCAGCCAAACAGAAAGTCCGAACTTGTATGATTTGTTGTCAGTTCAATCCAGGTAAAGGCGTACCTGTAGAGCAGGGTGGATTTCAACCTCCCGATCATCCTTTTGAAGTCCTCCAGATGGATTATATCCAGATGGAACGATGTCGAGGATTCAAATATGTCCTCGTAGTTGTATGCGCTCTTTCCCGTTGGACAGAGGCATATCCCGTCTCAGATTACACAGCCCCGACTACTGCCAAACAATTAGTTCGTGAATTCTTCCCACGGTATGGTTTGCCCCGTATCGTGTACTCAGATAATGGCCAGCCGTTCTCATCCGAGCTAATGAAACACATTTCACTCTTGTTAGGCTATCAATGGAAATTCCACTGTGTCCGACATCCCGAGGCAGCAGGTCTCGTGGAACGTCATAATCAGACCCTGAAAATTCGACTTTCCAAAGTCTGTAGAGAGAAAGGCGTCGACTGGATAGTAGCCTTACCAGTTGCACTCTTTTACATGAGAATGGTAGCACATTCTCGCACAGGGCTATCCCCGTACGAGGTGGTCTTCGGTAGGCCACCAAATATGTGGGGGACGCCTATACCTCGTAAAATCACTGATGTTGATTGTAATATGCTGACAGATTACCTTGCTTCCTTAATGTCTGCACTACAATCTTGCCGTTCACAGGTAGCTGCAGCCTTTCCCGACAACACCGAGGTAAAGCCCCATGAAGTGGTTCCTGGAGACCTAGTTTTCATACGAAACTTCGACAGGAGGAGCCCGTTGGAGCCTCGCTGGCAAACACCAAAACTGGTACTTCTAACGACGAGGACAGCAGTGAAGGTCGAGGGTCGCAAGGGTTGGTTACACTCGAGCCATATCAAGAAATTTCATGGACTACCATCTGACGTGAACTCTCAGCCCTGCCCCCTTCCACAGACTGATTCAAAACTCCCCCTGGTTGAAAAGACCGAATCTCAAGACTATAAACTGAAACTAAGGTCTAGCAAGTCAGACAATTCGATTGTTTAAGTCCTCTCCAAGGTGAATCGGTTGAATAAGTCTCTGACATGTATCCTCTAGACCGAATTAGAGAGAGGAATAGACAGAAACAGCTCAAGAAACATGCATACTGTAAATCACTTCATAGTCACTGTATAGTGACATTGTTGATTATGTTTTTTCTAAGTCTTTTTATTATTGCTGCAAGTATACTGTTGCACATGTACTATCCTATTTTCAAGCGTGCTTACAATGTTACTGCCGAACATTCTTTTAGTGAACTACCTCCACATGAGTTGTCCTATAGATTTGCGCTGCGCAACAACACATTCATTAGTATGTTACATCATTCCCATCAGACCAGCAATGCTACAAATTGTTGGATATGTGGCCGACTCCCTCCCTATCAGAAATACAAAGGAGTTCTGCCTCTCTTTCCGTACCCGTTCACACACAATGGTTCCTGTGGAGCATGGTTTAGTTTGATTAACTCTTTAGATTCAAACACTGTAGTTTACCAGAGCAACTGGGTATGGGGAAACCTGAACTTAGTTTTGCTTAAAGCCTGTTATCCTAACAAGGAGGGACTTCCCAAAAGAACAGGAACTGACCTAGAAAATGAAGTATATGGATTAGGTAATTTTACACTTAACCTCATGATTCTGAATGTTGAATCTGAAGCTGCACTAGTCTTGCCTGCTATGTCAGTATTACCAGTCAAAGGTGAATTCTGTGTAAGAAAGAATGGTTCAGTACATCTGGGTCATAGTAAATGTACTACTGTGATCGAATTCAGTGATAAAGGCAAGTCTACATTTAGAGCTTCCCGTCATTCCTACTTCATATGTGGTCATACCGCATATATACGCCTACCTCTAGATTGGGATGGTACCTGTTACATTGCATTCCTTCTGCCACCTGTTTTCCTAGCCCCTCCTGATTATCATAGAAATACCAATCTAGTACACCATAGACCCCAGAGAGATATCCCGATTGTTGACTACACTGAAACAGCATGGGAACAATATACAGACTTCAATAAAGGTCTCTTTCCTTACATAGGTGTTGTCTCAAATAGTAAACTGATACGTAGACTAACCAGAACCCTTGAAGCAGTAGTGAATGAAACTACCTCTGCCCTAGGCAACTTAACAGAAGAGCAGTCTGCGATGCGGATCGTTGTTCTCCAAAATCGTCTTGTCCTTGACGTCATCCTAGCCGATAGGGGCGGAGCCTGTAGGGTCATCGGATCAAGTTGCTGTGTTTTCATCCCAGAAAACGCGCCATCCGTATATAAAGCCATAACTCGTCTTCACAAGATTGCAAACCAGATACATCAGAATCCAGGCACCTGGACATGGTCCGGTTGGTTCTGGAGCGTGTTGTCAGCCTGGGGATGGAAAGTCCTATCTTTCCTAGGTATTGGCCTTCTCATAGTATTCAGTTGTTGCCTGTGTCTACAATGTGGACCAGCGATTTGCGGCCTGTGTGCCACATCGTGTATTCCACGTTCAAGTTCTCATTCAAAATCCCGGAAGAAGAAAGAAGAGCAAATGATGTTACATGAACAGATTGATGGATTCCTGAAGATCGATATTTCATGAAGGGTCCGTAGGGGACAAGGAGGGAATGAGGAAATATGAATTTTTATGGTCAATTGTGTCCCCTATCTAGACCCCAACGGCTCCATGTACATGCTACAAGTACATGTATGTTCCCTCCACTTCAAGCTATGAAGACGCAAATACAATTGTGTCCAACGTTAAAATGTCCTCTTTCAGATCTGCCATGAATGGGTCAGATATTCCGTTCCTAAGTATGCCTTGCCACCGTCTTTATATGGTATACTTTTCACGTTTTCCAGCTCTGGCAAGGTAGGCCCTGAATTCTGCCATCGAGCTTTTCCTGCTTCTGCCTCTGAATGCTCCAGCCTGGACCTGCATCTGTATCCATGAACTTTGTCTTACTCCCTGCGCGGCTAACGGTGCCTAGCCCGGCCTGTTGCCTGCCAAAACTGTATTCAGCCTTCAAGTTATCTGCTCCGCTCCTCAAGAAATGCATTCCTGTCTAGTAGCTTAGGTAAACATCCCTCCAGCTGCAGAGCAAAGGGCCCGGCCTTACTGTCTCCGTGCAAGTAATTCATGACTTTCGTTACCATGGTAGGCCCATGCCCCCTCGCATCTCATGTAGACACTTAGACGCTTGTACACGCACTAGCAGTCAGTATAGAATAGGCTCTGTCCGAAAAGACCTTTCCTTCCAGATAATATAGTTCCTTAAACACAAGATATTAGATATGATTTAGGATTAGGTTGTCCTGACATCCCAGACTTTTTGTCTCCTCGTGTAGGGCTAAATGTCAAGTTCCCTTCACCCTCTAGTTGCACGTCAATCACACGTCATGCGGCTGCGCGCGCATCTCTGCCATGTATTTTTGCTGACTTTGCAGGATTCTCTTATGGATCCACCCACTTGTGTCATCATCACAATGACGTTTCTAGTATACGCCTTTATGCACGCCTATTGTAACGCCTTTTTCATTACGTATGTGTATTCTTATCAGCTGTTACGCCTCCTGCATCTGTCTTTACTGTAATGCATTTACTATATATATTATAACCTGTCAATAATGTATTGCTGATCCCTTCCTGAACCTTCGTGGTGACGGAACTCGATTGCCTGGTTCGAACCATCATCATTCCTTTGTAAGGAATAAATTCCCTTTTATAACCTCAAATACCACGGATTCTGCCTCTTATTTTTACTGAGTTATTCTTCTTGAATTTTACCGCATAAATTAAGTCTAGGTAATTTAAATTTACCACACCTTAATGGAAGTAACAGGTCCGTTGTTGGCCTAAGATCACGGTATAAGCCTATGGGCAGTGTTATTGTGGCATACACTAAGTGTGTTGTCTGCTGTTGAAGCAGTGCTGAGCAATAGTCATATTGTCAGTACTTGCACAGGAAATCTTGAAGTGTGAATAGTGAGGATTTTTTTAGGTACCTTTAAGAAAGTGCATCTAGAGCAGTCCTGAGAGTTTTCACTCAAGTGAGGGTAAAATCGCGCTGGTCATGATTTTGCTGTAAGTAAAAGAATTCTCAGGGTGTATGGTTCTTTCGTTTTTCTTTTAGTGGACCAGACAAGTTGTTTTATGTTGTTTGTTCTGTTAAAGACTTTGAAATGATGCTGACGCTGATTTTGCAAAGGGAGGGTCAGTCGCAGGAGTTAAACTGAGGTAAAAGGGTGCCGCACTGGTATTGGTCGGTTACTGAGAAATTGTCACAAAAAGTGCCCCCTGGTATAGGTTGGTTGATGAGAGTTGCACTGCGATTGGACAGCGTGAATAAGTCTGATTGGTAGCAGAGAATCATATCACGGAAAATAATTATTGAAGTTTTTGTTTTAATTTAGCGTAGAGAATCATGAAGTTACTACATTTGTTAAAAACCTTGTTTAGTAAAGATGTTATGTTATGTTATGAGCCAATAGCTATTAGAGAAGGGATTCCTGTAGCTCCTGAAGGGACCCTTGCTTCATTTATGTAATTAGAAAAGGGTTACCATACAGGTACATGGTTAGAAAATCGGATGAAATATACTGAGCGAGTTGGTAATTAAGCATTTCGAGAGAATGGGCCTTAATCCTAGAATTATTGCGAATTTGAGGAGACAAATGAATAATTGGAAGAATGGGAACATGAGGCATACAAAAGAGAAAGAGAAAAGTATCAGATTAGATACAAGAATACTGTATGCAGATATTCAGAGGCAAAATGGGATGCAGAAACAAAATCTGGAGAAAAGTTTTGGCAGAAGGAGCAAGGATGTTTCCACTTATGGTAGCTGAGACTAATGACATAGATGATTAATTTTTAAATGAGTTATTGATGCATAAACCTCCGCTTTATGAAGAAGAATTGAACAGAGAAAAGATAAAATCTTTTCCAAGTGCACCATTAATTCAAGTAGAAGTGCCGCAAGAGAAAACCCCCGTAAGTCAGGATCAAAATTCAGTTAGAGAAGAATTGGGGGAATAATAACACCAATGAACTCAGACTTTTTTTTCAATTCCAGGGACAATTGGTCCAATTGTTCCATTATACAATGATGGACAAGGAGTTTCTCGAGTACATACTTAACAATACCAGATAGAAATATAAGTGGAATTCAAACAGTTGCTATAGAAAATTAAATGAAGTTAATCAAGGATTGATTGGAAATACTGGAACAAATGTGGGTGTAGTTATAGGAGAAGAATCAGAAACATTAATTAGCATTTCAGAAAGATCAGTTGAAACTCAAAAACGAGGTATATAGATAGATCCAAAAAGGTTATTGCAGATTGCGAAAAGAGTGACACCTACATCAGGAGGGTCAAGAAATGAAACAGGTGAAGGTATTCAGAAATCATTACGCCCTTCTCCAGACGATTTGGACAAGTGGATAAAAGAAATAGCACCTGGTTGTAGTTCTCAGAATGATAGTTCAAGCATGGATGTGAGAGATGCCGTAGCTGCAGCCTTACCTGGTTGTCTGAAAGTGGGTGCTGCTACTTGTATGAGTTTGGAGCAGAGTGAATCAATTGTAATGGGACATCCGTTGAAAGTGTATGTGCCAAATTCAGTTGAGATTTTGTTAATACCAACTCACACACAGCATCTTACGAACAGTTGGTTAAGAAAATATGAGCAAGTGATTTTGAGAGTAGAAAATGTTACAGTGAGAAGATGCACAAGTTTAAATCCAGCTACTTTATTGCCAGTTTCAAGTTGTGATGTTGTGGTGGATGAGGCAGATCATGACTGTTTGAATGTGACTGAGTTGTGTACGAAACCAAGACCGGATATACAAGATACTCCATTACCTGAATCTGATCTTGTGTTGATTGTGGATGGATCTTGCTTGAGAGATTCCAAAGGTACCTTGTGAGCTGCATATGCGATTTGTGCAACAGCAAGTGTCATTGAAGCATCATGGTTGAAAAGAGTGAGTTCAGCACAAGTGGCAGAGCTGATTGTGTTGACAAGAGCATGTTGTTTTGGAAAGCAAATGCTAGTAACCATATTTACGGATAGTCAATATGGTTTCAGGGTTGCACATTATTTTGGGCAGTTGTGGTCTCAACGTGGGTTTTGGACCTCTTCAGGTTCACCCATACAAAACGGAGAGTGTGTAAAAGATCCATTGAAGGTGCTACAATTGCCAACCCAAATTAGGGTGGTGAAATGTCCAGTACATAAATCTGGTTGTGACTATGTCACAGTTGGCAACAGATATGCTGACGAAATTATGCATTTTTTGCTCAAAATGCATATACAATCAATGGGGAGCATTTGAAAGAACGATCTGATCAAACAGTATGCGTATTAATGTTCTCATCTGATGAAACATAGGAAGAAATTTGAGAATTACAAGGTTAAGCTAGTAAAACAGAAAGTGAAGGGTAGATCAAAGCATGATGTACATGCTGAGAAGATGATGAAGTCTGGATTTACACAGATGGAAGACCATTATTGCCAGACAATCTGTTATCGTATCACAAATGGCAAGAGTTTGTCATGGTCCTACACATGTGGGCAGTGATGCTATGATTAGACTCTTTAAACAGACACGGTATAACCTTACATTTAGAGACACTGCAGAGAGTCTCTGTCAATGGTGCGCAACTTGTCAGCAACAAAATACAGGGAGGAAGACAGGTGTTAGTCTGGGTCAAATTGGAAAAGCAGCAGATCCATTTACGCGTCTGCAAATAGACTTTATTGACATGCTTCCTTGTCGTGATCTAAAGTATGTGTTAGTGATTGTGTGTCTGTTTTCACGTTGGGTGGAGGCATGCCCAACAAGATGTAATGACAGCCTAACTGTTGCTAAGTTGCTTCTTAGAGAAATTATGCCAAGTTTTGGATTTCCAGTCTCATTAGAATCTGATAGAGGAACTAATTTTAATAATGAAGTAATTAGAAAGATTTGTGCTGCCTTACAAATTGAGTAAAAATGTCATTGTGCTTATCGACCTGAGGCATCAGGTGTGGTTGAGCAGATCAACGGCATGATAAAATCTGGTCTAGCGAAGGTCTGTGCATCCACAACACTAAAATGGCCTGATGCATTACCATTGGTGTTTATGAGTTTGAGAAGTATCCTAGATAAAAGATCTGGACTGTCTCCACACAAGATTGTGAGAGAAGGGCTATAAGACTGCCAACAGTCCCTGCAAATCAACTTGCGAACATAACTGATGATGTAGTGTTCTATAATTGCAAAGGATTAGCTGACGTGGTGCGTTATGTGTCTCACCAGGTTGGAGAATGGGTGCCTGTCAAGAAACATGGGAGAAAGTATTGTTTGGAACCTCATTGGCGTGGACCATATTAAGTGATTCTTGTGACAACAGCAGTTAAATGTGGTGGCGTGCCTAACTGGAAGCACGTAAATCATACTTGTTGAGTTCCACGCCATTTGAAAGTACAGAGTCAGTTGAAGGTGAACAAAGAGGACAAAGAAAGCCTGAACAGACTGAGAATCAAGTAAAGTTGGCACAAACTACTGGGTCTCGTAACAATATCACTGTTGAAGCTCAAAGAGAGTTAGTCCCTGAAAAAAACAGAGAAAAAGAAAAAAGGGAATCAGCTAAGCGAAGTCTTGAATCCAATGAAGTAGACAGTGTTTCTGGAAAAAGAGCAGGAAAAGGTGATAAATGGCCTGGAGGAGTTAAGCAGGTGAGATATACTTTGAATGAGAAGATTCCAGCTACTGTCATTGAAATCTCTAGTCAATCTGAAAAAAAATTATACTGACGGAGAAGAAAATAAAGTATGCAGAAAAAAAAGAGCGCATATCCCAAGTAAAAAATACACAGCACCTAAATGGACGTATTTGGCTGCTGCAACAAACGATTGGGAAAAATAATTCATTGTGTTTTGTTCCAAAGACAACTCGTCATATGAGCCACCCTAAATGAACTGTACTTAAGAAAAAGGGGTGAAGAAAGAAAAAAAAAAAGAGGCTATTTGAAAATAGGACCGTGACCTGAAGCTTGGAAAAGTGTGTAGGATACACAAACCTAAGCTGAATTGAAAATTATTTTTGAATAGAATTTTTTTTCTTTCTCATAAAATGGATTGAATTGAGACAGGTAATCAAAATCAAGGTTTAATTAGGTGACGGTGTCTTAACGCTTGCCTTATATGTGTTCTTAGAATAATGTTTATCAGGTTAATACTAGTTTTGATTGTCCCTTATTTCATATATCCTGTTAATGTTAATCCTACTAATGATTATGTGAATACAATTACTGATGTAACAAAAGTTCTTAAAGAAGATCTAGAGACTAATATAAAAACAGGGAATGACTTACACAAAGATAATTCTATTAATGTAAT
This sequence comes from Triturus cristatus, assembly GCF_964204655.1. Classification (NCBI taxonomy): domain Eukaryota; kingdom Metazoa; phylum Chordata; class Amphibia; order Caudata; family Salamandridae; genus Triturus; species Triturus cristatus. Next base: position 521,399,584 of record NC_140588.1, read on the forward strand.
TGTAATTGTAATGTTTTTATTGTTTAGTTAATTAAAACCATAACAATTTTACTTGCTGTTTGTGGCAGTTATGAAAAAAGAATCAAGCACATTTTTAAATCATTCAACTGTCAGATATCACACCAATAAATATGTCACAGATTTAAAAACAACTGTTAACCAAAAATACGCTGTAAGATTCAATGAATTAGTGACTGTACTCTACTTTTTTCTACATGGTTTCCAAGAGTGAACCGGCAATTAACAGATGACAAAGGTTAATCGCTTCAATACTGGCAACAAGCTGATTATGATTGAGAATAGTAGTCTCTATCTCCGAGGTGCCCACACTAATACAATGCAAAAGAACGGCATGAGGAAGGAAGGGAGGGGATAGAGGCAACTCCGACACAAGCGAGCCCAAAATGATTGCCGCGCTCTTAATAAAGAAATAAAGGCGCACGCCCATGCTGTGCTTGTTTGTGTGTGGGGGGAGGTCCGTACAAATAATATTCAAAGCACATGAGCCAGGAAAGGAAAGGCAGCCATCGGCTGAGCGCCAGTACTGCTGGTGTCCTGCCTGCAACAGCTGCTAAGAGAAATTCCTTTAAGAAAATAGTGTCTGCAATTAAACCTGCTGAGTAACAACAGAAATAAATGGGCCAGTCCTCATGGGAGGCTACAAAGTAGAGAAGGCCGTACTAAGGAGGGACGATTAAGCCTATTTACAAATTAAAAGCATCCATTTAGAAAGGACAGTAACAGGAGCCAAATGAAACGATGGGCGGGGAATGGGCAGAGCTTCAAGTCCGTACCTGAATACAACATGTCTCGAAGAGACAGCGCAAGCGCTGCCTAAGAGGACTTAATCATTCTTGATCCTAGAGAAAGGTGTGAGAGTGAGGTATGTCTGTTGAAAAAAAAGTCTACTACACTGGGTGACCACCATACAGAAAGTTCTTATTAAAGAAATTCATTTTTAATAAACTACCAGTAAAATCATTCATCACAAAGGAAACAGGTCTCAGAAAAACAGAACTATACTGAGCCACCACAATAGAGTGAAATCTTATTAAACTGATTAGGCTGTAGCAAAGTATTTCAATAGACATATATCACCAGGAAACATGTGTCTGTATAGACTAGTCCACTGATAAATAGTACACTAACTTTAAAAGACATTAATGTACTAAATGTAAAAAAAACTTAAACTCATTAGTACTACTGAAAAAATATGAATTTAATTATGCAGCATGTTGGAATAAATTATTCCGAGTGAAAAGGTTTTACAAAACATCACATGCACTGGATGATGCAATTAGTGATATAATTTGAGATATCATCAGTGATGTCACCGACCATGGCATAAGTGATATGTGAGGTTATAAGCACTGCATTGCAGGGGCGTAAGTTATAGGGCCTGATTACGACTTTGGCGCATTTGAGTTGAACTCGTGTGAGGCGGACGGTCCTTTGCCTTTCCCAATCTGTGGCAGAAAACAAGCACTGCAATGGGAATGGCAACAAAATGTCCAGTACAGCATGGACAGTGACGTCCATGCTATGCTTGAGCTGGGTGTGAAAGCATACAGGCAAGCACATGTTATGCCACCCTGAATGTATCCCCATGGCAGTGGGGCCCCATTTGTTCTTGCACCACCAGCCTTTTAGTGGCGATGCTCCCACATGAAATTGCTGGCAGTGCAGGAACTTGTAATATGCTCAGTGGCACTGCGCCAGTCCCGCTGAGCATGTTACATTGTGGTGCAGCAGCTCTTCCACTGCCAGGGATCAACTTCTCCAAAGAGCAGGAGGTCGGTCCACCGCCGGTATGACTTTGAAATTCATAATCTGGCAGAAGGTGGACTGTCACTGTTGGGCCACCACCACACTTGTAATCAGGCCCATAGTTAGCTCAGGTAACTATAACTGCTGAATTTGTATGGTTTTGTGCATGTGAAATCTGTACCTAACTATAATGTACCTGTAACCTTTGTTTCTTTTAGTAGATAGATAGATAGATAGATAGATAGATAGATAGATAGATAGATAGATAGATAGATAGATAGATAGATAGATAGATAGATAGATAGATAGATAGATAGATAGATAGATAAATAGATAGATAGATAGATATAGTGTGATATAATTAAACAAGAATTTGTAATGCAAATTGGTCTCACATTTATAAGAGTTAGAGCTACTGGCATTGCAAATGACAATGTCTTTTACCCATGTGTTTTGGTTTGCAGTGGGAGGAAACAAAAAAAGGAGTGGACAAAGAGGAAGGATTGCCTATAGCAAGAAAGGATTTTGAAAGGACAGTGACATAGACAAATGGAGCTCACAATCATCTATGATGGCAAAATGGCAAAAGGTTGACAGTTAGTAGGAACGTATTCATAATTAGGAAATTTTGTGACGATGCACCAAGACACAAAAGGGATCAAAATTCTGACCCAGAAATGCCTGAATGCAATAAAAAGTGTAGGTGCTCAGACTGTGGGCGCAGACAAGGTTCCCGGATAAAAAAAAACAGAGGGCCATGAGACGTTAGCTAGGTAACTTGAAAAAAAGAGAGAAATAAACTAGTCTGCGACCTAGTCCCTGACAATCAGTAAAACTGAAAAACTATGTTTCATGAACAGTGTTGTGGAATTTCTGATAATTCCCGCGTGGCAACGGCTAAGTATATTGTTTGTTTGAGAAAGAATTTTACCTCCATGTTCCATATAAATAGTTGCAGGCCCTTTAAGATGAGAGAATACTGGTTCACGCACCCAAAACTCTTTAACTGCCTTGAGAAAGCTGGCAACAAAAATAGGCTCCCTTGGATGTGCTTGCAGTAATAACAGCAGCATTAAGGATTGGGTTGCCTGGCATTTGACATAAGCAGCGTGATCGCAGTCTTTAGCAACATTTGGCCACATAAAGCTCTCCTGCACCCAGTAACAGACACAGGCTATGGGCAGACTGATTTTATTTACATAGTACTGGAGCATTCCCAAGTTCCATTTTGCACTTTACCTGATGCAACATCAATTGACAGTATCTCCTATTCGAAGCGAAGATCTAATTTAGGCATCATTTTTTAACTAATTTAGCAATTTTAGTGCCAACAAGATTTGCTTCCTGATGTTGTCAGTACCTTGAAGTTAAAGATAGGTTTACAAAAAGAAAATAGTATTTTCTCCCAAAAAAACATACTGGGGCAATGAACGGGAACTACTTTGCACTTACACTACTGGCAAGACTGTGGGTGGAAAAATGCAATTACCAAGTTAGCTACCCAGTCTGCTGCCTTATTTGGAAACTCTTAACCATGCTTGGCCTGAAGCTCAGACTTCCGCTGCTTCCTGAGGGCCTCCAGCTCCTCTTCCTCCATTCTCAGTGCAGAAGGTAGGCTGTTTGTACTTGTGCAGCACTACTGCCCTGACAGCGTTACAGAGCCGAGCACGCCTGGTGAGATGAAACCTGCCCCTTTACACGTAGCCCTTCGTAGAGGAGCAATTTACAGCAGCAGATGCCACTCTGTGACCTGGAACAAGCAGTACCGCATAAAACAGAACCGAGGCACCGACTAGAACTACACACTACAAATACACATGCTGGGGACACAAGGTGGGCTGATAAGACGAAACTGCAGCAGGGTGCGCTTGCAAACCTACCTGAACTTTGATGCAAGGAACGCTTCGGTCATCAGTTTCGAGAGTAGTTAGAAAGAAGCCTGAGTCTCTTCTGGTATTTAGTGGCCATATTTGAATGATGATAATTGCATAACTTTGAAACTTGAGATGCGCACAGTCTAGAAAGACTTGGGTAGAGCATGTGGCCCAATGGCCCTGGCTGCTGACTTTGGATCTGGAGATCATGGTTTGAGTCTCGGCATTGGCTCAACATCCCTAGCAAAAAAAAATGTGACCTTGTGTAATGTAACTGTTGCTCATATAAAGCACGCCAATATATTTGGGCCGAGTTTGCTCTATATATAAACTGCAAAACAAAACAAGTAGGGAGGAGGGAGAGGGACCATCTGGATGAGGGGAAATATCAAGGACTCGGACGACAGGGGGAAGAAAACCCGAAACGAGATAAGATGGTGGCTTAAAGGGTAGGTTGAACGCGTTTTGTGACAATACTATAACATGAGCTGAAGCAAAAGAATCAAATAGTGTGCTGAAACATAATTGGTCAGATGTGAGAGGCTACAAGTAACAGGGCCAGTAGCGATGGGCGGAAACAATACACCAAGAAACGGGACTAATGTAAATGATGCACGACATAAAAAAATAAGGATATTTGAAGGGTGCACAAAGGAACATATCAGAAACGATGGGCTTGCTCTTACCCCATACACTAGATATGGCAGTCTCGAAGAGACAGCACATGCCCTGCCTATGCGAAACCTAAATTATATATATATATTTATGCAATAATAATTTTAAAATGTTTAAAGGTATTAATATGAAAATATCTACCTATCAGTATATATTCATAGTAATAAAGGTAACATATTATAAAATGCAAAATAGTCTAAAATAAATATTCTTCCTAATCATGTTAGAACAGCTATCTATCTATCTATCTATCTATCTATCTATCTATCTATCTATCTATCTATCTATCTATCTATCTATCTATCTATCTATCTATCTATCTATCTATATATAAATTAATGTACACAATAAATAAAATAATTAAAAATTTTAAAAACAAAAAACACATCTATAAAAAATATAATCATAAAATATTTTTTTTAAATATCAACAAATACAATTCAATATAAAAAATAAAATAATTAATGTTATAAACTTTCTATAGCCAACAATATTAAACATTTGGAATCTAGGAATATTAAAAATACTATTCTAGGAGGGGCCGATAAATTCTGCTCCATCTGCGATGTTTACGATGTTTTGCTCTCTTTGCGTTATGCAAACCTTCACCAACTGCTGCATGATGGAGATTTTTCTCATGCTTGGCACAGCAATGTTAATTTGGCGAGCACGGGGGAGATTAGGCATCCCCTATTGGGATATCTTTGAGTGCAAGGATGGCACCCAGTGAGAATTTCCCCATGCAAGAGGTCACAGGCAGTGGCGACCGAACATGATGAAAAAGCTGCCACTTGCAGTGAGAAAGGTGCTGCTCGAGTCGAAATTCTACTTAAATGGCAACAAAGAAGTAGTGCCCTCTGGCACACCATGTGGTGCGATTCGCTCTGATTTTGCAGTGTGGAACAAGCTGCCAGAGTTAAAAATCAGCATGACGCTCCTAAAGCATTGGATTTCAGAGGGGTGAAATTTACTACTCCCACTCCAGTCTGTGCCACAGTAGGTAAAATGTTGGATTCAGTGCAGTGAAATTTGCTATTCACACTCCATTCTGTGCAACACAAGAGATAGCGTTGCATTTCAGAGGCATGACATGTACTATTACCACTCCAAACAGCACAACAGTAGAGAATGTGTTGGACTAAGGAGGGTCAAAGTTACTATTCCCACTACAATCTATCCAACAATAGGGAAAGTGTTGGATTTCTTAGTGGTAAAATTTACTATTCCCTCTCCAATCAGCGCAATAGAAGGGAAAGTGTTGGACTTCAGAAGGGTAAAATTCACTGTTCCCACTCCAGTCTGTGCAATAGTAGGGAAAGTGTAGGATTTCTGAGCAGTGAAGTTTACTATTCCCACTCCAGTCCGTGCAACAGAAGAAAAAAAGTTGGATTTCGAAGGGATGTACTTTACAATTGACATTTTTTGTTGCCTCTGCCCGTGGCCACTATCCTCTCATAGGAGACCCGGACAGGGAAAATGTACATCAGAAGGACTGCCCTAAAGAGAGCAGACTTCCATTTCAGGAAAGACAGCAAGAAGCCCATTAGTGTACCAGCTGCTACCTTTAATTGGCACCAATTGAGCCAGAATGACTTCACAGGCACACAATCAGCCGTTCCCCCACCTCTGCGTGAGATACCAAATTTCAGTGGTTCTCACATCTGACAAACTTTAAATGACCCCCAGGCAATCAGACCATGGAGAATTTCATTTATAATTTATATTTAGCTTCTTACTTCCCCTGAAAGAAACCTTGTGGTGAGCCCATGCTTCTAGTGAGAGAGTGATTGCGTTGGTAAACTCAAGGCAGCTGTCTGTTCTACCTAAAAGGTCTCTGTGACTCGGGATTGGTTATTTAACAAAGTGTCTACATTTTACACCTTTTCTCGGGCTGAGTTAAAATGTAGCCAACCTCACATATAACTGCGAGCAATTCTGCCATGATCCATATCTCCCCACATAAAGAAAGGAATGTCAGAGGATGTGCAGTGAGCTCTGACTCAGGAGTCCGAGGATATGGCTGATACAATACAGCGCTTGGGAATGACTTCCCTTGGGTAAGTGGCATCAGCACGTTCTTAGGTTCGAGGAGTACGATCTACCAATTGCCTCCTTTGGGTAGGGCCATCTGCAGGCTAAATAGTGCCCAGGGTGGTCTGGCACGTTGTGCAGAGGACGCTCATTATACCGCATTGAGGAGCCCATAGCAATACGAAGGTTATGTTCCCTGCGCCCCCTGGCAGGGCCTACTCGGTATTTCATCCTCCCACGGTTCAGTGGACTGGATGTAAAGAAAATGTCCGATGTGAAAGTACCACAACATAATACACAGTTGTGTTGCAAAGTGGAATCCGGTAAATTAAAGAAGCAAATGCACTTCAAGAACGTGACATGGATAATGTTTGGAAAACATTGCATTTCATTGGGCGCGCATACTAAGTTTAAGCCAAAAAATGTCCAATACAAAATTTAGGAAGAAGGAAGGGTTAGCGGTAAACCAGATGAACTTGACAAAGGCAACCTTCTGGTAATAACCTGGTTCACGGGGACAAGGACAAAAAAAAAAACAAAAAAAAAAACAGTGGGATGTCAACTCGTGATTTCACCCCCAAGGAATAAAATCAGTTTCGTCGCAGTACCTTGGCGTTGAACTCGGAAGCTGTAGATGCAGTCCTTGAAGAATTAAATTGTCTAGAAAACTCCGTGGCTAGAAGACTCCGGTGATTTACGTGCTCCTGGGGAGATCGGAGCCCCGCCTAGATTGTTTTCTGACTCGGGGAAGTTTGTTTTGAGTCACAGCATGCAGCGCCTCGGGTTAGCATGCCTGCTGCAAAGACCACATAACAATGATTTACCGGATGGTTGTGCGGACGTGAGCAAGCAGCATACACGCTCTTCACATTTGATCCAATCCTGTTGACTGGGTATTAATGAAGACAGCCAAGTGCGAAGTTAAGGTGTAGTACACGGAATTACCAAATTGTCATTCATATTGGTATTTGTGCTCCACATTTCTGGCAAGTGTCCGGGTTATTTAAAAAAAAAAAAAAAACATTCAGAGCGGGAGTAATAGGTCCTGTGTTTACCGAAAGGGATTGTGTCCCCTTGGGAGAGATTGGCTAGTCCAACCATGGAAAGCAGTAATACACCGGTGTATTGCGGCATAGCCTCGCAAGTTTAGTCGCAGTACTTTAGGGCAGAACACAAAGGCGGTGCCGCGGAAACAGATTAGTGCGGGTAACATATTACACTTCAGGTGTAACAGCGCGGTGGTCTATACCCAGAGGACCAGCTGAATAGTAAGTACATTACACGGGGGTGAGCACTGAGGCCCCCCGACCCATCCGGTAGTTACCGTAACCCGACCCATCCAGTAGTTACCGTAAACCGAAGTAGCGGAGCCTGGGAGAGGTGGAGGTCATGGTGCAGAGGTGCTTACCGGAAGAGCCTGCCAGGAGCAGGGGTGAAGTAGAGGATGGGATGTGAGCAATGTATATTGTATCATGCCACCACAAACTGTAGCTGACTGTCTCCCAATTTTGTTTTCAGGAATGGCCCATGGTGAGAGGAGACAGCGCTGTAAGACTCCGAACAGGACGCAAGCGTCTCGCCTCAAAAATGGTGAGGAAGGAGCAGAGCACCATGGCGTGTGGATTGAAGATTGCCATCAGAGCCTACCAGACGTCAGCCATGAGAGGTATGAGCCATTGTGGGTGGAGACAGCACTGTCTGACATCGAAGTAGGATGCAAGTGTGCCAGGGCACTAAGGGCAAAGACGGAGCAGAGCGCATCATTGCGTTTGTGGGAAGATTGCCGTCGGAGCTGACCAGATGTGGGGGGAGCCGCAGGAAGACGTAAGCCTCCCTGGCGGCGTGGCGGAAACAACAAGTGTATTGGTATTGTATGGGAGCACACCAAGAGGGCGGTGTGTAGAAGGAGGGCCACTCACTTTGGGATGCAGCACGGCAGGGTGAGTGCGCCTGACGAAATCGGGGTAGCAAACGGAGACGGCGCTCGCAGCCCAGCCCCCGCCAGAAGGTGGGGCACAAAAGAGACTAACAAGGTAGCGAGTTGGGGGCCTAACTCCAGGGTAAAGGCTACCCCCCACACGCAAAGAGGCGTGGTAAACAACAAAGAACAATCTATGAGCTGTCAGGGTGATTTACGACCCTAGGAGTTGCAAATGAGCAAAAAGACAAACCAGTGATTTATGGCCAGCCGATGATTTATGGCTGATGATTTATGATGCTCATGCAGAATGATTTATGACAGCCGAATGATGACAGATTGTGACAGAATGATTTATGGCCTACCGGTGATTTATGACCCCTGATTTATGACCCATGATTTATGATGCTCAGGCAAAATGATTTATGACAACGAAATTATGATGGCTTGTGACAGAATGATTTATGACCAATGATTTATGACCCATGATTTAGGGCTGCTGATTTATGGGGATCAGGCAGAGTGATTTATGGCAACAAAGTAAGGGCCAATTGTGGCAGAATGATTTATGATGCATAATGATTTATGGCCCATGATTTATGATGTCCAGCTGACAATGCGTGACATCACATTTGTAATAATGTGTGACAACGATTTATGACCCCGGCCTCCAAGGGGTGTCAGGGGGAGTTGTACAAGTGTGATTATGTAATAAGTAATAAAAACTGCGGCCAACAATTACCACCACATACGACGATTGTTGGCTGTTTTTCTAGTAATGCACATGCAGAAATATGGTACGGTTCCTGGAATGGGCGCAGTGCGGCCGTTATTGCAGAGGCCGCCCCCGCAGGGGGCTCGAGGGCCGGCGCCATAATGGCCGCCAGAGCCCGACAAGGAACAGAACTGGTTTTCACCAGCGGGAGGTGCAGCAGGGCGGAATGCCCTGAGGCCCCCGCCCTCTCCCTTCCGAGAACAATAGGAAGGGGAGATATAAGACGACGCTCCCCCCTGTGGCAGCCCACTTGCATATCATGGGAGCTGGGGGAGCGGCGCCAACGACCTTCGAATCCCACCCACCCACACCTAGGGAGCAGCAGCGTCACAGTGCTGACGAAAACCAAAGGAACTACGGGTACAAGGGTTGGATATGGAGACACACCGATAGACGGTGTGTGTGAATAGGGCCACTCACTATGGGATGCCGCACGGCAGGGTGAGTTGGCCAACAACTGGGGCAGGTAACGGAGACGGCGCTCGCAGCCCAGCCCCTGCCAGGCGGCAGGGCACAAAACAGTCTTAACAAGGTAGCGAGTTGAGGCCTAACTCTGGGTGGGAACTGCCCCCGCGCAACAAGAGCGTACAGAGATTGCAAATCTAAACGGCGGAAACAACAAGTGTATTGGTATTGTATGGGAGCACACCAACAGGGCGGTGTGTAGAAGGAGGGCCACTCACTTTGGGATACCGCACGGCAGGGTGAGTGCGCCTGACGAAATCGGGGTAGCAAACGGAGACGGCGCTCGCAGCCCAGCCCCCGCCAGAAGGTGGGGCACAAAAGAGACTAACAAGGTAGCGAGTTGGGGGCCTAACTCCAGGGAAAAGGCTACCCCCACACGCAAAGGGGCGTGGTAAACAACAAAGAACAATCTATGAGCTGTCAGGGTGATTTACGACCCTAGGAGTTGCAAATGAGCAAAAAGACAAACCAGTGATTTATGGCCAGCCGATGATTTATGGCTGATGATTTATGATGCTCATGCAGAATGATTTATGACAGCCGAATGATGACAGATTGTGACAGAATGATTTATGGCCTACCGGTGATTTATGACCCCTGATTTATGACCCATGGTTTATGATGCTCAGGCAAAATGATTTATGACAACGAAATTATGATGGCTTGTGACAGAATGATTTATGACCAATGATTTATGACCCATGATTTAGGGCTGCTGATTTATGGGGATCAGGCAGAGTGATTTATGGCAACAAAGTAAGGGCCAATTGTGGCAGAATGATTTATGATGCATAATGATTTATGGCCCATGATTTATGATGTCCAGCTGACAATGCGTGACATCACATTTGTAATAATGTGTGACAACGATTTATGACCCCGGCCTCCAAGGGGTGTCAGGGGGAGTTGTACAAGTGTGATTATGTAATAAGTAATAAAAACTGCGGCCAACAATTACCACCACATACGACGATTGTTGGCTGTTTTTCTAGTAATGCACATGCAGAAATATGGTACGGTTCCTGCGGCCGTTATGGTTATTTAACAAAGTGTCTACATTTTACACCTTTTCTCGGGCTGAGTTAAAATGTAGCCACCCTCACATATAACTGCGAGCAATTCTGACATGATCCATATCTCCCCACATAAAGAAAGGAATGTCAGAGGATGTGCAGTGAGCTCTGACTCAGGAGTCCGAGGATATGGCTGGCTCTAGCTGGTCATCGCGAGCATGCCGAAGCCAAGCACAACTCCTATTGGCCAACATAACCCACAATCCATAAGCCAAATACGTCATGTTTAGTATCTGAAGTAGCCTCCCGGAGCAATCACTTATTTTATGCACGTTAATTATTGAAGCCTTTCCTTTGTGTTGCCGGCCCGTAATGGATGTATCTGTATAAATATGCATATCCCGTACACTTTTTAAAGCGCCTCACCTCACTGGTATCCAGGCGCTTGAAGCAATATTATTGCTACTAAGGTAATCTTCTTCATGACAGGAAGTACAGAAGAGATGATATGTTCTGCACAAACCGAAATCATCATCAAAAAACAGTGATGAAGACGGATGTCTAATACTGTCAAGAATCAGCTCTTTCTCTCCTGCAAAGGCTGGAATGGGAGCAGAGCGTGTGACCACCTGTCTTACGTGGGTGAAAGTGGTGCCTTTGCTCATGACACTGGGTGCTACATGCGTATACGTGGTACGTCAGATTCACAAGATTTGAATTAGGCTTGGGAGCCGCGTGACTGATAAGCAGCAGCTGTCTCTTCGCGCATAAAGTGTAACGGAACGACGAACGCGTTGCACCCATATGGCATATGTAACTAAGATATTTGCATTAATTTGTATTTTCTTAAATTTGAGTATGCGCTGCTAAGTGTGTGTCGCCCACACGGCGCCACAGTCTTTCATAGAAAAAGGTGTTGTTTTTATTTTTCGACTTCCTGAGACTTAACACCAATGTGCAGTGGTGCGATGTGACGCCCCCTACGTACACTGGTGTCAGGCAGATGTGTGTTGGCAATGCATTCTTGCCAAGTTTCCTGGACCGAGGTCTGTTTCGCATCTGTATACAGAACTAAAAAACCTATAGCAGCCAGTGGTTAAAGTGAGCCAGTGGGTGCAGGTGGGGCCTGCCGGCACCCATTTTTGGGACTGGCGCTTATTTTTCTCCAACACACCTTGACCCAGAGCAAGAGAGAGAAAAAAAGAAGCAGGGGAAAGAAGGAGGAAGAGGAAAATCAGCGACACAGAAACTGCATGGAACTGAACCCATAAGAGTGAGGTACGGAGGCAGGGAATGTTTGGTGGTGGATGAAAGAGTCATGAGGGGAATAGAGACAATGCAGTTTTGGAGTTAAGCACCCACGATATTCTGTAGGGCAGGCGGCGACCTTCTGAGCAAAACCCTTGCACGCCATTACTCATTCTTTTAAAAATCAAGCACTAATCATAGGTATAGAAATATGCAGTGTGTCCTGCAGAAAAGACTAAAAATATTTCAAATAAAATGAGCACCCACCACCCAGTCTGAAGCAGTCAGCGGAGTTCTTGGACTTGAACAAGCTGAGCCACTCAACTCATACCCCTTTCTAAACATACTTTTACAACAACTCTTTAATCTCATGAGCATGTGGGTATAAGCAATAAGGGTATGACTCTTGCCGTTTTGACTTGTTGGATTTAAAGCATTGTATCTGAATAAAATTCTGAGAGCTGTGTTACTGATGCACAGAGAAACATTTGGAGGCTTTATTTGAGCAAACAATCACTGTCAGCAATGGAGCTGCCATCTTGTGAATGACCACGCCTCGGTCTGATTCTCTAAAATCTGCAAATAGTGCTAAATGCAGGGAATCTATCCAGATCTTGGATTCAGCAGCTACTATTGTGCCAGATCCAGGTTGAGTGACCCGGACTGGCCCCAGTCAAAAGTGGGGACTTTGTCCTGCTGTGGGCACCACAACACATTCAGCAGTGCCTGCGCTACATGTGCTTTGCATTCAGCCCATAAATCTTCAGGGAGTGAGGAAGGTCTTTTTAATTCCAGCTTGAGTTGGGCCCAGCACACATCCCTCAATTATTGGTTCATCTGTACTTTTTGTTCGAGGCTTCCTCCTGGTTGGGAGTTATCATGAGGTTTACATTTTGATGTGAGAAAAAGGAGAGTGCAGTTCCTTTGTGGGGATCTAGGCATCCTGATATGGTGAATCAATGGGAGTGCTCCTTTTTAGGCGCAAGGGCTTTCACGCCCCCCATAGGGGTGTCAGGTTTCATCATCAGGCAGCTCCTTTTTGGGCCGCTGCTGCAATGCCCAGCAAAACCCTTGAGGGTGCTCTTTGCCAGAGTTCCTTTTTATTTTTCCGATGTGAGGTGTGATATTGGATGACTAGGTGTGAGTAGAACGGATAAAGGGTGTGTATTAAAATGACAAATGGGATCCAAAGGATATTTTAATTATTGGGTCCCTTTGTCATGGCTAAAAATGTGGATTGAGCATACAATAGATATAATGGTCTATCTTAGCTACAGTTAGTGTGAGTCGAGGGTCAACATGTTTCATGCCTGTTACTGTCCAGGAGGAGCATGGTATTTCCTCAGGACCAACAAACCTTTTTCTCCTCAAACAGGGATGGACAGGTAAAGTATCTGCAAACCATGCCCTGTATACAGTACATAGATATGCAGTATATCTTCTAAGGACAGACCCAAAGATTGTAAAATGTGGGGCCCCAATCGGACCGGTCAGGTTGGACGCTATTATGCATGCCGATGGTCAGTAGTCGGTGCGTGATCCGGGCTTCCGACCTCCCCCTTGCTCTGCCTGTTCCGAAAATACAATTTGATGCCAGGAAACAAAATCAAGGTATCACTTCATAGTTACCGAATGGGTAAACAATAATTTGCGTTGAGGTTTTCTAACCTTGGTATAAATGAGATATACGTGCACCATAAGAATGTCAGGTAACCATCCATGTATCACTTTTAATGTGTCTTTATTCCTCCTTAAAGGAAACCTTTTTAGCAACCTCGGAAAAAAGAAATATTGAGAACAAAACAGCAAGGGGCTTATGAGAGCCCTGCATCACTTTTGCACCAGGGCTCTCATTTTGATTTATGATGCCACGCAAAGCCACCCTGCATGGCTTTGAAGTGCCTCATAAATCAGGAGTAAGGTAAGGCAGTGCAAATTGCAGTTTCACCTTACTCTGTGACCGGGAGGCATTTCCATGGACATTGCAGTGGGTTTTTCAATGGAACACTCATGCAATTTGACCCTGACCAAGATTTACAAAGTGATGTAAACCTGGGGAAGTGCCAAATCCATACGCCTCCCGAAGTGAGATGTAATAAGGAGAAATATGTTATTTCTCAGCGTTTATTCCTCTTTCCATGTGTGCTGCATTCTGCAGCACACATGGAAAGAGGGAAACTCCTCTAAGGATTGTTTTTGTGCAGGAGGGCACCCCTTCCTTCACAAAAACAATCCTGCATGCAATGGAGGCACCCTTGCAATGGTGCAACATGATGCAAGGGTACCTACATTGGCGCTAGGCTGCCGAAATGGTACCAGTGCAGGGAGAAAGGACAGGATGCACCATAGTGCTTAAACACAGTGTATTCCTCGCCATTCACTTTTGTGTAGGGCAGCGCAGCAAGGTGCCTTGCTGCACTGCCCTATGCCAAAATCCCATAAATAAGTCCCCAAGGTTTTAAGATGCGGCATAAAAGTTGCATGCAAATTCTGGTCAGTTTGCATCTAAGAAAGCTATATTACAGGAATTGTGACTTGCGTTGCACCAAGATGTCAGCAACAGAGGCAGAAATCCACTAAGCTGCCTACATAAAATATTGCATGTACATCTCTCCAGCAATTGAATTGAACACCAGCGTTATCTTACCCTTCTCATATTACATAACTTTCTAGAGCCAAATAGATATATGCAGCACACGTCTTAGCCCCAAAGGATGCTTTGAAATTCATGCTGTTTGCAAAAATTACGTAAATCAGAAGATTTGCTAACACATTTGACCTGGTTGCTAATTTCTATGTGGCAGAGTTTAAAAAACACATAGATGCATAGAGGTCTTATGACCTCTATGTCTCATAGACTCATACTCAGGGTTGCATCCAGATCCAAAACACAGCATTGCTCATGTGCCTAAAACAATCTTGGCCTATTGGTTTTGACAATGCCTGATAGCAGTATCGAATAAATGAGCAACAAAAAAGATATTGTGGTAAATAAATACTGAACTGAACATGTTTCAATGATGAAAATATGAGACTGTGAATTAAACATTACTAAAGTATGTTGAAGGAGTACTTCCTTTTTCACATTCAAACCACTTTACTCTACAGTCTATGACTCTGGCAGACACTTAAGCCACTTTTCTCCCAACATTTATCTAAAAATCCTTTGTCTGCATCTCTGACATGTCATTCTCTTCTGCATAGTCTTTTTACTGCCTACCTCTATACGTACTTCTTCTTCTCCACTTCACCATTCCCTGAGACACACAACCCACCAACTTACCTGTAATCACTGCCGGGATGTGGTTATGTGCATGTAGTCTGAATATCTATGATCCACTGAAGGCAATGACAAACAAGCACACTTCCTTCAGCTCAGCTCCAGAGCTCTCAATTGCGCCCCATCATAAACAACCACAACCTAAAATCACCCAGACACCTCGAGATGACTCAGTTCACAGTATGTGCTGCACAAGAATCGTATGTTGCATGAATAAAACTACAGAAATGTAACATCTGTAAATAGCAAATAAACAGAGGGAATGCAAGGTGAAGCAACATATTGAAATGTTAACAGGGAATATAACATTGACATGTGTTAGATTTGGGAGTCTCTAGTTGGCACAGGTAGGTACTAGTCACAAATAGGGACCCTTGCCTCTTGTCAGGGTAAGGGGGTACACTCCTACAATAAGCCCTGCTCACCCCCTTGGTAACTTGGCATGAGCAGACAGGCTTATCTCAGAGGCAGTGTGTAAAGCATTTGTGACCACATACAGTAATCCTGTGACAACACTACAAATGGACACCACACAGGTTTTATATAAAAAATAAGTGTACTTCATATAGATTTACCACAAGACCATAAACAACAAAAATACACAATACTATTACTTTCAGATGGTAGTTTTTAGCTTAGTTCAGTTCAGTTCTTAAGATGCGACACTTTGCGTCAATGTACCTTACGATGCGTTGCGCTTCCACCACAAGCAATGTCGCAGCGATGGAAATGCAGCAAAGTTCTCATGCAAAGAAATAAAGACGTGAAGATCTTCCAGATGCGGCACGCTTCTCCAGGGATGCGAGAAGTTCTCGGTTCGATGCGTGGACTGCAGCGGCGACACCCTTGTTCAGAAGTGTGACGGCAACAGCTTCAGCTGCGACACTCTTCTCCCAGTTTGAGTGAAGCTTCCGCACAATGCGACAACTACAGTGGCGACATCCTTGTTCAGAAATGCGATGGTAGCAGCTCCGACGGCGGCGCGCTTCTCTTGGGAGGCGAGGCGCTTTCCTCGATGTGGTGCAATGCGACAGTTCCAGCGGCGACACCCTTGTTCAGAAGTGAGACGGCAGCAACAGCGACGGCGACACGCTTCTTCCTCATTGCGAGACCCTTCTCTCGATGCGGTGCAGTGTGACAACTCCAGCGGCGACACCCTTGTTCAGAAGTACGACGGCAGGCAGCAGCGACGGCGACACGCTTCCTCTTTGTTGCTAGACGCTTCTCTCGATGCGGTGCAGTGTGACAACTCCAGCGGCGACACCCTTGTTCAGAAGTGCGACGGTAGCAGCAGCGACGGCGACACACTTCGGCTTCGTTGAGTCGCGCTTCCAGCTCCTTGCGACATGCAGTCCCACAGAAGGCCCAAAACAGCAGCAGGCACTTCCAAAGACCTCTGGGGAGCTGGGGGTTGAAGTCTGTTGTCCCTGAGACTTCGGCAGGAGGAAAGCTCTGTTCCAAACCCTTGGAGATTCTTACAAGTTGAAATAAGCACACAAAGTCTCCTTCCTTTGGCAGTCAGGCAAACCACTGCAGACCAATCCCCTAAGCAGCACTTCCGCTTAGGGATAGTCTCTCCTCAGTTTCTTCAGGTTCCGCTCCTCAGTAAAGGTTTCTTATTGTTCCAAAAGTGATCTAAATTCTTGGGATCAGGGTCCCACTACTTATACCCCCAAATCCTTTGTTCTGTGAGGGGAGAGGGGCCTTTGCCCAGTCCAAACCAGTTCCTGAGCACTCTGTTTACCAGACTTCTCCTTTCCTTTCACAGTGTAGGGCAGAAACATCAGACGCCCCACAGGACGTGGAGCCAGCATTGTTGAAGGCAAGTACAGCCCTGGAGCACTTTGTTGACAGGATTCCTTCTCTTCATTCACTGTGCAGGGCAGAGACATCAGTCGCTTCCCAGGAGGTGGAGCCAGCATTGTGGAAGGCAGGCACAGCCCTATTCAAGGTTCAGGTGTGACCCCTCCTTCCCATCTAGATGTAGATCTCTCTATTCACCACTGGGCTGACTCATCCTGTCTCTTGGAATCCCACAGCCCTGTCACTCACAGAAACGAGACAAAGGAATACACAACCTAGCAGAGGCAGGCTTGAAAGGTTAGGCAAGAAAATACCTACTTTCTAAAAGTGGTATTTTCAAACACAGAATGTTAAAACCACCTTCACTAAAAGATGTATTTTATCATTCTGAGTTCAGGCATACTAAACTCGAATTTCTACCATGTTCTCTGAGTCAGTTACGATTATAAACATGTAATAATCTAACAGCCCATTCTGGCCTATGGAGAACAGATAGCCTTGCAATAGTGAAAAACGAAAATGGCTGTAATGCACTATTAGGACATGCCACACACATCAGGGCATATCCTACCTTATACTTACAATTCACCCTGCCCTTGGGCCTACCATAGGGGTGTCTGATATGAAGAAAAGGGAAGGTTTAGGGACTGGCAAGTGGGTGCACTTGCCCAGTCAGCATGATAGTACCAGACTGCACGCAGGCTCTGCAATGGCAGACCTTATACACATTTTACAAGGCTGCTTCTGTGGGTGGCACAACCAGTGCTGCAAGCCCACCAGCAGCATTTGGATTTACAAGCCCTGGGCACACTCAGTGCACTATACTAGGGTCTGACAAGTAAACCAAATCAGTCAATCATGGAATCAATACATTCATTTACAGTAGGGAGCACTTGCGCTGTGGCACTGGACAGCAGTGGCACAGTGCCCAAAGCATCTAACACCAGCAAAAACACATGAGGTAACAAGCAAAAATGGAAGAAAGACCCACGCCAATGGTGCCAGGTCTAACAACATGCATTACCTTAAGGGTTGTACAGTTATTGTTGAGAAATCGGTCAAATGTTTTGCTCGTAAAATTAAGGACATAAATATAGAGCCTGATAGGGACCTGTTTCGAAGTCTGTTTTTAAATGCTACCAATCTGAGAACCTGCAGCATCCATTGCACTTAATGCTCTGCTTACACATATAAACAAGTATTGTAAACATTCCCTCTATATAAAAATCCAACCAGACAGTGCCAAATGAAGTAGTATTCTATCATTCTCATTAATGGTTAATGATGAGACTGAATGTTGAGTGGTATGTACATTTTACCAGACCCTCAGATGACAGTGTATAGTACACACATCACACATTACTCATCATGCATTCTGTATATTACACTTTTTGGAGTAGTTACTTTAAAATAGATCTTTTTTCAAACAGAGTAGTCCTGTTACCAACCCCCTGCAAGCAGTCAATCCCACACTGCTTAGGCCTTCAACTGTGGGCCTGGTGGTGGGGGCAATAAAAAATAAAAATACAGGGGCCCATGTCAGCCACCAAAGCCCTTGGGACCACCACCTCCCTGGGGCTAATTGTTTGAATGGCTGTGGGGCAACGCGGCACCACCGCAGCCCCAAGGACCACCACCTACCTGGGGCTATTTTTACTTATAATGCATGGGTGTGGCTCCAGCCTCCCCATGCAGCCCCAGAGACTGCCACCTCCCTGGGGCTACTTACTTGAATTGCCGGGGCCATGCAACCCCGCTGCCCCAGGGACCACCACCTCCCTGGGCTATTTTTGAACTAGATGTGTGGGGGGCTCTGTCCCGGTCTAATATAATTAAATGTAGGGGGCCATGTGTCCCCCGCTTCCCCGGGGACCTCCACTCCCCGGTGCTACATTGAAGATGTGAGTTGGCCATGCGGTCCCCTACCCTGAGCTGTAGACAGCTCTGGGGACCGCCTCCGCCCAAGGGCCATCTCCAGCAATGTCCCGGGGTGCCCACGCTGGGACATTGCAGTTTGCTATGGCTCGGTGGGAGCACTGCTCCCACCAAACCATAGCAAACTTTGCTCCAGTTCATGGAAGCGAGAGCAGAAACATTTTCTTGTTTTCCTGAAGCAGAGCAAAATTGCTTTTGAACAGAGGGAGCTGCCTCTCTCTCTCAAAAAGCAATGCATGCTCCTGCAGGAGGTTGGGAGCCTGCAGTGACTGCTGGTGCCTTGAGGCTCCCCCGCGATCCCCAACAACATAGCCATGCCCTGGGGGATGGGGTCCCTGGAGCAATTTCGGCCTGGGGAGTGGGGACACACTCACCCCCTCCCAAAGTATTATAAAAAATAATGAAGGCTTGGCCCCAGGGGATGGGGTCGCTGGGGCTGAAATAGGCAGGGGGAGTTGGGCCACGTGGCCCCCTCTCCTTTTTTTTAAACAAAAAACAAAATAAAGACCTGGCTTCAGGGGATGTGGTCTCTGGGGCTGAAGTGGCCTTAGATGGGGTGTCGCTTGGCACCCCCCCATTAAAAAAATAAAAAATAAAGGGCTGGCTCTGCGGGATGGGGTCCTCAGGGCCAAAAGGGGGGCTAACCTGCCTCGTCTCCTAAAACAAAAAATGTTTATTAAAAAAACTGCAAGGTGCCGGAGGCCATGCCCCTTCACCATCACTCTGCAAACACATCTCCTGGCACAATGGTGGTTAGGGAATGAATTCAACTTTACTCCTGAGTGCCTCAGGACGAATGTGGACTACTTTCCCCAACCAGTAGTGCGTCAGAAGACCTGTTTGCTGAGTTGTGGAGAAAGGGGGCGTGGCCTCCGACAACCTTTCAGTAATCCAGCTGTGTGGGTGTTACTGGAGGTGGCAGGAGGGGTAGTTGGCCCCCATTGACCCTCTAGAGCCAAGGAAACTTCATCCCCCAACTAGTAGTGCACCAGGAGGTGTGTTTACAGAGTGGTGGAGAAAATGGGCGTGGCCACCGAACATCTCTCAGCAAACCCAAATGTGTGGGACTTACTGGAGTTAACAGGAGGGATGGTTGTCCCCCAAGGACCCTCAATAGCTAAGGGGACTTCACCCCCCTCCTAGTAGTGCACCAGGAGGCGCATTTGCAGAGTGGTGTAGAAAGGGGGCATGACCTCCCATCAGGTCTCAGGAATCCTGCTGTGTTGGACTTACTGGAGGTAAAAGGGGGAATAGTTGGCCCCAAAGGACTTTTTTGGGGACCAGCTATCTCTCCTGTTATCTCCAATAAGTCCAACACAGAGGGATTGCTAAGTGCTCTTTGCCTGCCACACCCCTTTTCTCCACCACTCTGCAAATGTGGCTGTTGGTGCACTACTGGTTGGGGGATGAAGTCTACTTTACTCCTGCAGGACCTAGAAGGCCAAGAAACCCTCATGGCACATCCTGTAAGTCCTAGACAGTGGTATTCCTGAGAGCTGATCAGAGGCCCAGCCCCGTTTCTCCACCACTCTGCCAATAAGACTACTAGTTAAAAAAACCTTAGTAATTCCCTGAAAAAACCATAGGATAAAAGGACGTTATAGTAAGCACATAGAATTTTAAAAAAACCTTAGCAATTCACTGGAAAAACCAAAGGTTACAGGGACTTTATAGTTAGGATTAGATTTTCTCATACAAAATCAGAGAAATTCAGCCAGTTATTGTTACCTGAGTTAACTATAACTCACGCCCCCACAATGCACAGCTTATGACCTCACATATTACATCACTAATGACTTGGTCAGTGACAACAGTGATGACATCACTTATGACATCTCAAATGACATCACTGATAACATCAGTGATGACATCATCTAGTAACTCTGAGTGTTTTTAACAAGTTTATGAGTGTTAAATATATATACCAAGGTCTACTGGTGAATCAGTGGGTGTATGAGTGACTGTATGGATGACTGAGTGAGTTCATGGCTGACTGTATAAGTGAATGATTAGGTGTCTCAGTGAATGTATGGGTGAGTGACTGGTTGTGTGAATGTGTGTGTAGACCTATGAATCAGTGAATGGGTGTGTAAGTACAGTTATGGCTCTGTGAGTGGGTTTGTGAATGGTTGTGTGGGATGGCAGTGGGTGTATAAAATATTCTATAGGGATGTGAGTGGGTGCATCAGAGATGCTGTGGATCATGTCATCACTGATGCCATCAGTGATGTAATTTGGGATGTCATCAGTTATGTAATGTGTGAGGTCATAAGCAGTGCATTGCGGGGGCATGAGTTATAGTTATCTATAGTAACTATAACAACTGAATTTCTCTGGTTTTGTATGAGGAAAATCTGACCCTTACCATAATGTTCCTGTAACAATTGTTTTTTTGTGTGGATTTTCAAATGCTAATTCCTAACTATAGCGTCCCTGTAACCTTTGTTTTGTTCAGTGAATGTATATACAATTCTATCAGGCTAGAAGGGTATGCAGTACATTAGAGGAATATGACAAAATGGAGTGTGAGATGAAACAGCCGGTCAAGCAGAGCGGGAATTCAGATACTATACTGGAAGCAGCATCCAGAAAAGCAAGTGCACTAAATAGGGAATCTGCCCTTTTTGAACTCTCCAACACAGAAGAAACGTTCTACTGAGAAAGAGGCAAATAGGTTTATTACAACCTATAATAGTGAACAAACACAGATTAGACACATTTTAAACAAATATTGGCATTTAGTGAGGCAGGACCCAGATTTGGGAAACATAGTCACCAAAAGACCCCAGCTTTCCAATAGGAAATCAAAATGTTTAAGAGTCCACTTAGTTAAAACTCATTTCACCTCTGGGAAGAACAATAGATCATGGCTTACAGCCAAAGCAGGTTTCCACAAATGCCTAAATGCAAAGCTTGTAAGAATGGCGAGAATGTAACAATTATAATAATGCCATTCCAAAAGACTATCAAAATCAAGGACAAACTTACATGTAAATCAAGCTTTGTTATTTACATTTTAAAGTGCCCCTGTAGAAAGCTACACTTAGGGAGTACGACCCTACCAGTACACAGAAAAATACTCCAACATATGCGAGCAATCCATCACAAAGATCGGAGCTATCCAATAGCAAGGCATTTTGAACAAACACACCAGAGTGACCACTCCGTTGAGATATAGCTGCATCACACAAATCTCCAAAAGAAATAGAGGGGGTGAGATAGAGAGAAAGCATTAAGAAGGATAGAGACCGTGTATATTTTGGAACTGGATAGCATGGACCCACATGGCCTCAATGTTGACGAAGAGCTATATACATGTTTATTATAATTATACTACTGAGAGTAATTGTGACCTGTAGTAAGGACAAGGCACAAACCATTAGTCTGAGGACAGTTATCTTTTTTATTAGTACAGTTTTACCTTCTAAGGACACCAAGCCACTTTATACACCATATCACTGAGCACTTTATAATTGGGATTTAAGCCATACGTATAAATGTATTTGCTGTATAATGGTGACGCCAGTTTAAATAATCATAATGGAACTTCTATACATGGGGAATCGGTTTTATGGAAGAGTATATTTGTTATTTTTATTTATATTGTAAGCTGGACTCAATTCATCATTGGTTTCCACTTTATATATTTTTTAGTAAGTGCATACTGCCTAATGGCACTGGCCTTGGAAAGCAGATATTGTACAATGTTCTCATGAATGTTAAATTATCAAAGGAAAGTTTAGGGAAGATTAATAATAATATTAATATGTGCGGTAACAATGAGACCGGTTTTTATCAGTACCCATTGATAAAAGATACAAATAAAAAAGATTGCATCTTTTGTTCCCAAGGGGGATGCTGTTTGCCCTCAGCATTGTTATATTTGCACATTTTGCCAATGATGTAAAGAATATATGAATAGATTAAATTTCCCATGTTAGTATTGATTAGGTACTTTACTTGAGCACTGAGCACTTTATCTTAGGAGCACTGACCATCCAGATGTTCTTATTGTGGTATCCTTTTCTTGCCATCGATTTAATTGATTGGTATGATTACAAACCATGAAATTGATTTGCGTTGTATAAATATTAATATTATGCTGTATCAGTAAACTAGTGTTTTTTCAATGTCCCAGGATACTACATGAGTCAAGCCTTGAAATTCAAGGTAGTTATACAGCTTAAGATGGCGCAGAGGAATTTTACCTTTATAGGCTCACTTTTGTGTTTAGTTTGTGTCTGTCCTCTATATCTATGAAATGTATATAACTGTTAAAAGGATTACAAACATGTCATTTTCCATCGTGAACAAGGCTGCGAGTGGCAGCCGAAACTCATAGATGTTGATGTTTTCCTTGATGCAGTATATGTAATAAAGGAGAGAAAAAAATTAACTCATTTTGGAGTGCCATTCCTGCGTCCGAGTCGGGATGCTTGTGTCTTTTTTTAAATATATAATATAATATATTATAATATAATATAATATAATATATTGCTCAGATTTTAGACTGGAACCTAAGTGTAGCCAGGAATAGATAATTTAATGGCACTGGAAAGAATTGACGGTCGGTAAAAACCTATCTTTTTCTCACTTTGGAATAAAATCAGCAAAAAGTGGTGCGATCAGTAAGAATCCTATGGTCAAGCAGAGAAGTAAAATCAATTATACAAGCCAGCCTCTAGAGCAATGTGTTTGATTTTAATAATTAATGTAATTACACCATTAATTACCATCTTCGTTGGTACTACACTGTGATCATTTGTGCTGGCCAGGCTGTGCCTGTGGTGACTATACATGAGTTATTTTGAGCAAAGGATCATGGCGATGAAACAACTATTATTATTTGGTATTAGCACAATGGTGCACAAAAAAACCAATGGTTGACTGCCATATCAATGATTGTCTAGATGATGTTTGCAAACAGACACTATACCTGTGTGAGGTAAACCCTCCTTTTTCAGACATATGAAGGATTGAGCACAACATTCATGGTTGTTACTGTATAGCACTGTGACACAAAGAAAGATTATTTTTTAAGATGTCATATTTTTTGCACTTTGTTTGAAATGTAAAATATGCAATTGTTTCTTGAACTCATTTTGTGATGATTTTCAAGCAACAAAAACAATCGTCTAGTAGTGCTTGAACTAAAAAATCAAGTATTTTTACTATATCTGTTAGAGTTGCATCCTCTATGATAGATAGATGTTAAAAGACGTGGAAACATACCTATGGTCATGTGACCAAGACCCTGTGTGAGGTCAAAATACGTCTTGTGATTTCTCTGCTGGATTAAATTAACTTTACAACTACACTGGATCCAGAGTGGCTTATTATTCTCAGTATACAAGTGATAGTATCCCTATTGCATATATGGGCAGCGGTGTCTGCTTCTTAGCTCCAACCTGATTGTCCGGACATCAGGCGATCAGCCGACATTTTTTGAACTGATTCAGAAAAGACACCCTTTGGAAAGTACCAGAAAGTGACAGGAGCAGTCTCTTCATGGAAACAAGGTACACGCTGTAATGGGTAGGAGGTGCGTGGACACATGCTTTCATGCTGTTTCCACGATCAGACATTGTAATTCTGAGGAGGGGGAGACTGAGTCATGTAAACATGAGAGTATTGGTGTCGCCAAGGTGCTCTATGAAAGGCAGCATTCAAGGGTGGATCTGAGCTGCATGAAGAAAAGTGAATCATGACAGAGGAATTTTTAAAGGGCCGGGCAGCTTCGGCTACCTTGATCTTCAAAACAAATGTCAGTGGGAATGTGAATATAAAAAACACGTCTCATCCCCAAGGGACTGTGACTAGCATAAAACAGAAGTGCAGTTTATTGGGGAGACTCCGACATAAGAAGGTAAGCCATTGGTGGGAGGCTATCTCCTTACGTAATTATCTTGAAGGAGATCACATCCCATGATGACTCAGGATTGTTATCATACCCACGCTAGCAAGTTCTAAACCTCAACTGCTAAAGGAGTGGGCAGAAAATACTGAGGCATGCTCCAAAATAAGGCTGCAGAAAAATGCTTGGGAAGGACATAAGGAATTAATGCTCCAAATCGAAATGTTAATTGATGGATTAAAGAGTTAAACAGATGAGTATGAAGTGAAGAAGATGGTTAACACAGTAGATGAAAAGATCAAAACACATGAGAAAGAAGTGATTGGAATAACACAACATAAATTCTTATGCGATGAACGTGATTATAAAGCAGGGCGAATCCTAACATTCACAATGAAATTCGACAAAGCCAGAACTGAACTAGCAAAAGATAGATCCTTGGGTCTGATGGACAGAGGAAGAGGAGAATCGAGCACTGACTTAAGCTTGGATTTGGAATCATTGGATAGTGCTTCAGACAGACAAATGTAAGTAAAAGCTTTAACAGAGGAATTCCGCCTCCTTCAAAAAACAGCGAGGACTCCTTCAAATGAAGGTTAAGAGGCAGGGGGACAGGTGGAAAAGACAAAAACAAAACATATGGCAACCAGTTGCGGCTGCTACTGAACTCGGGTGGTGGAGTGGGGGCAGGGGGAGGGAATGCGAAAAAAACTCTTTAAAAACACTCACCTGCGACGCCAGATGGCCACCGCCTCTCCTCCGCCCTCTTCTTCCTGCTCCGGTCCTGCAGCAGGATACAGGTAGCAGCAAGAAGCACCCGGCTCCCAATAGCCAATCACAGCGCTGCAATGCAATGTTATGATTGGTCTGAGCACCATGGATCAGCGCTCAGCCAGAGAATAGGGTCCTGGGCATGTTCTCCCTGCAGGCTATAATGTAGCCTGCATGGAGAATATGGGAAGTGCGCATGACTGTTTTGGGTGGCCCAAGAGGGCTGACCAAACAAATATGTGAACTTAGGAGTGGGCAAACCACTCCTCCCCTGCTCCTCTGTCCTCGGAGTAGCCACACCCCACCCAGAAAGCTGTCGCAGCAGAAGAAAACATAAAATGATAATAACACAAGTTATTATCATTATATGTTTCCTGCTGCAGAGCAGTGGGCCGATGCTCCTCTGCCTTAGTGGATGAGCCGCCACTTATGGCAACACAGAAAGAGACAACAACACTGGTATGGGAAAACACAGCCAGGGACAGAAGAAACAATAATGGCTGACACAATGTCGCAACTAATGGTAAATAATGTCTCTAGTGCAGAGCTTTCAGAGATTGAAGAACAGGTCATAAAATTGGTTATTTCATTCTGCCCAGACATGCCATTAGACTATGCGCAGGTGCACATTGACTTAGATAAATTTGCACGAAAGTTAAAAGTATATAAGGTGCATGCTCTGAAAAAAAAAACACCTTACCTCCCATCCCACCTATCAACAATCACTTCTCTCTATTTAAGACATAGAAAATTGTATGAATTGCATTACATAAAAGAGAATATTGAACACCCTCTCCCAGATTTTTAAGTCACTTTAACTAGGTACAATAAGAATGACACGCACAAATAACCTTGGTTGTTGAAAATTGTGGGTAAAAGTAAAAGGGTTAGTAAAGTGTTTGCATGCATTAAACACAAAAATATTGTTTACAGCAATTGTATACATTACCGGCAAAAGAGCAGAATAGAATATTAATGCTCAGATATGTTTATATTATTACAGGAACACGAGCAGTGGAACAAGCAAGAACCTCAGTGTAGGCAGGAATAGATAGTTTAGAGATCAGTCAGAATCCTATGGTCAAGCAAGAAGGAGTATGTATATAGGAAAATAAAATATACAAGACAGCCACTAGCCATATATATATATGTAGGTAGTTATAGTTAGGACCGTGTTTCTATTCAAAATGCATTTTTTCCTTTGCCAATATGTTTGGCGCCGTTTGTTGAATCTTCACAAAATTGTCTAAACTAATAGGGAGGTTACGTCAGCTGCTGTCTTGAAAATTTCGGGGCGATCTGTCAAGCGGGGATTGAGAAAAAATGGAGGTCTCAAAATGCTTTTTCTCCATGTATATTTCTATAGGAAAGTGATGAAGCAGCTACAGCCGAACTGCTGAACGGAATTACACCAAATTTAGAAGAAAGGTAGCTCTTGTACAGAGTGCACTCTTTTTGTTAAATGGTGTAAATCCATTTAGTAGTTCCTGAGAAATTTAAACATTTCTCAGATATACAAATAGGGGCGCAGAGGACCCGCAAACCCTCCGGTCTTGTGCCTGCTATTTGATTGGCTGCCAACTCTTCAAACCAGGAAGTGTTGGTAGCCATCTTGTGACTCGTTTTAACCAAGTCACAAGAAAAAAGGTCAAAAAACATTACAAATCAAGAAAAGGGGGCAAGGTAGAAACATCCTGACCCCCTAGGCCTGCTCAAAGTGTCCCCCAAAAACATTTATTTAAAACATTTCTGACGGGATTCGCATTGGATCTACAAATCCAGCCACAAATTTACAAACAAATGAAGCACAAACTCCTGTGCTTTGTTTAATTAGGCCCCGTGGAGGGCCAGGTCCCTGGGGCAATGATTAAAATACATGCCGGGGACCACCACCACTTATCTATTCATTGCGGGGGGCTATAAGGCACCTCTTTAGTCCCGAGACCACCAACTCCATGGGGCCATATTATCAAAAAAGAACATGTGGGGGGGCTTCTGTCCCCCCACACAGCCTCTGGGTCCTTCACCTTCGTGGGTCTATGTATATTAAATGCGGGGGGGCCACGCGGGTCAATTCAAATGATGTGTGGGGGGCACCCCAGAACCGCCACCTCCCCGGGGCTATATTTCAAAATAAAGTGTGGGGAGCTTGAGCCCCCCACACAGCCCCGGTGACCACCACCTCCCAAGAGCTTAAATATTGTTGCAGGGGGCCCTCCTGGAGCCGTATATGGCCCTGGGGACCGCCACCATGTGGGCCGTTTCCAGCAATGTCCTGGGGTCTCCACCCCTGGGACATTGCAGTTTGCGCCCATCATGCCATAGCAAACTCTGCTTTGCTTCATGGAAGCGACAGCATTGAAAATGCTCTCGCTTCCATGAAGCGAAGCACAATTACTTTAGGGCAGAGAGAGCTGCATGTTTGCAGCTCACTCTGCTCAAATGCACTGCCGGCTCCCGCAGGAGGCAGGGAAACAGCAGGGACCTTGAGGCTCCGCCATGGTCTCCAATGAGTTGGCCAAGCTCCGGGGGATAGGGTCCCTGGGGCTGAAAATGGCCCAGAAGGTGGGCCACTCATTCCCCTTCCCTTTTTTTTAATTAAATTAAAAATTGCCGGGACCCGGGAGATGGGATCCCCGGGGCAAATATCGGCCTGGGGAGAGGGGCCGCTCTGCCACCTCCCTTGAAAAAATAAAAAAAATAAAACAAAAAATTGCCTTGACCCCAGGTGATAGGTTTCCTGGGGCCCAAAATCGGCCTGGGGAGGGGGGCACATAGCCCCCCTTTGTAATTAAAAAAAAGATAGGCCAAGCCCTGGGGCATTGGGTCCCCGGGGCCAAAGCTGACCTGGGGAGTGGGACTGCACGGCCCCCCTTCCTTTTCATTTTACTAAAAACAAAAAATTGGTAAGGCCCAGAGTGATGGGGTCCCCACGGCCTAAAAGTGTCAAGGAAGGGGGACCACACAGCCAATAAGGACCCTCAGCAGTGAAGGTGTCTTCATTCCTCAACTAAGAGCATGCCAGGAAGCGTGTTTGCCGAGTGGTGTGCAAAAAGGGAGCATGACCTGCTATCATAACTCAGCACTCCTACTGTGTGGGACTTACTGAAGGTAATAGTAGGGGTAGTTGGCCTCCAAGGACGTCCTTGGGGGCCAACTACCCCTCCTATTACCTCCAGTAAGTCCCACACAGTGGGATTGATAGGAGGTCTTAGGATCAACGCCCCCTTTGTCCACCACTTGGCAAACATGCCTGCTGGCACACTACTGGTTGGGGGATGAAGGCCACTTTTCTCCAGAGGGACCTAGGGGGCCAAGAAGCCCTCCTCGTACCTCCTGTAAGTCCTATTATCAGAAATCCTGAGAGCTGGCCAGTGGCCCAGACCCCTTTCTCCATCACTGTACAAACATGAGTGCTAGTTAAAACACCTTAGAAATTCACTGAAAAAACATCAGGTTTCAGGGATGTTATAGCTACAAATTAACATTTAAAAAACCTTAGAAATTCACTGAAAAAACACAGGTTCCAGGGAAGATATAGTTTGAAAGTAGCATTTAAAAACCTTAGAAATTCACTGAAAAATCACAGGTTTCAAGGATGTTATAGTTAGAAATTAGCGTTTGAAAAAGCCTTAAATATTCATGGATACAACCAGTGGCTACAGGGACGTTAAAGTTAGGCTGCCATTTCGCTCATAGAAAACCAGAGAAATTCAATTATCTAACTATAACTCATGCCCCTGCAATACACTGCTTATGACCTCACATATTACATTACTCATGACATGGTCAGTGACATCTCTGATGACATCACTGATGACATCTCAAATGACATCACTGATGTCATCATCCACAGCATCTCTGACGTACCCACTCACACCCCTATAGAATCTTTTATATACCCACTGCCACTCCCACACAACCATTCACAAACCCATTCACAGAGCCATACCAGTACTTACACACCCCTCACTGATTCATTGATCTATACACACATCCACTCACTCATACTGCCACTCATTGACCCACTCACTCACTAATACAGCCACTGAAATATCCACTCATACAGCCATACAGGTACTCACATACTGAGTGAGTCACCCATAGAACTACTCACACACCTAGACACTCACCCATACACTCACTTACTCACCCGAACAGTTACACACCCACCCACTTACTTACTCATACAAATAGTAACACATATTCAAGATGCTATACAGTCACTGACAGAAGCATCCACTCATCCGTATAGTCACTCTCACATTAACTCACTCATGCCTATAATCACTCATATACCCTGTCACTCATGTATACTGCCTTTCACATACTCAGTTACTCACCCATACTGACACATGTACTCATTCACTGACACAACCGTACAGACACTCACTCACTCATACAACTTTCCCCACACACAGCAGTATCCCATAAAGCCACTGACTCACCCACTTACTGATCCATACAAGATGTCACACACCTCCTCCTGCACAAACACAGACACCCAGACAACCATAAACATAGTCAGACAACCAATCAATCACCCATATAGCCATTCACGTACCCACTAACACACTCATACACCCACTTAGACATCAGCTGACAGACAGATACACTCATTCACATGAGTCACTCACCCATACATTCACTGAGACACCAATACTCACTTATACAGTCAGTCACGCACCCACTGAGTCATCCATGAAGTCACTCATACACCCACTGATTCACCTTGGTATATATATTTAACACTCATAAACTTTTAAAAAACACTCACAGTCACTGGATGATGTCATTAGTGATGTAATTTGAGATGTCTTCAGTGATGTCATTAGTGGTTTCACTGACCATGTCATGAGTGATATAATATGTGAGGTCATAAGCAGTGCATTGCGGGGGAGCAAGTTATAGTTAGCTCACGTCTGAATTTCTCTGGTATTGCATGAGTGAAATGTCAGCCTAACTATAACAACCCTTTAACCTTTATATATATATATGTATATATATATATATATATATATATAGATAGATAGATAGATAGATAGATAGATAGATAGATAGATAGATAGATAGATAGATAGATAGATAGATAGATAGATAGATAGATAGATAGATAGATAGATAGATAGATAGATAGATAGATAGATAGATAGATAGATATAGATATAGATATAGATATATAGATATATATTGCATAGTTGTCCTTTCACTGACTATGTAAAGGAATACCAGTCACTCCACACAGGCTCATTTTTTAAGTAATTATAGGTTTATTCTGCAAGTAAAACAAAAGGACGCATTTCGACCTCAATCGGTCTTGGTCACATGACCTTGTAACCATCTCATCATCTTTTATGCAAATGGATATCAGGAAAGACATATAGACATAAAGGAAATACATATAAGTAAAGTTACAGTCACTTTCTTCAGTAATCAAAATCAAAAAACTTTATGCCATTTGCACAATGTGACAGGTGTTAACGTGAATCAAAGTGAAAAATAAAACATAATGTAAGCAATTGTGCATGCTCAAGGGGGACGTTTGTGTAATCGTCACACATATATTGGTAAGTTGTGTATTCATACCATAAACTAACATTCGATCAAGGTATAGTACCCTAGTATATTTGATAATTCCCACAGAAGTAATAAGAGTATGGAGTTGTCACTCAGATTGGCCATCGAAAAATGGGACTATAAGCTGGAACAAAATTAACATTGGATTTAAATTAAACCAGGCAAAGTAAGACAGAGTCAATTCAGGCATAGTGCCTACCACAAAATAGACCTATTGAGTAAAGGTCTAGTCGTAGACTATCAGCTTACTAGTAAGAAGTCAGGGTGTTTCTGCCTGGGGACAGCCTCTTTGTGCGTTTAAACTCCCTGTTAGTCACTGGTAAGGCAGAGAGTTCCGTGTCAATTCCTAATGTTCTGCAGAGAAGAGAAGAACAACATAACAGTGTTAGTATTTGACACTCAGTAATATCCCTTAATACACACCATGGAAAACTCCTATTACTCTACAATTATCCCACAAGGGCATGCACAGGAAATACATAGTGATGATTAAAATAACAAAATTCCCTAAGGAATATGTCAGATTCAGATTTCAGGGTTCATCGGGAAACAGTCTACTTTCCCAAGTGAGTATGCATTTCTTTGTCATTGTTCATTCCGGAGGAAGAAAGACAACCGGCTTGTAGAATATATCTGAATTCAAACCTGCGTAGTGCAGATGCCCTATACCAGCCTCTTGGGTGTCTGGGTACATTGTTGATTCCAACAAATCTAGCTTTATTCCAATCCCCTTTGTGATGATCTTTGAAGTGTTTTGCTGTATTGTATACAAGGTCAGCATTAATAACCGCCCTTCAGTGTTCCAGGATTCTTTACTGTACTGGGAAAGTCATTGAACCAATGTACCACATGTCACAGGGACATGTGATGTAGTAGACAATGAAATCTGTTTTGCCATAATCAATTTGGTAATCTGGTGCCTCTTCCTAGTTCATTTGAGGAAAACTTCAGAGACATTGGAGCTGTATTTACAGGCTTTGCAATGGCCACACTTCTTGAAACCTCTGCTTTGTTGTAACCAGGTAGAGCCACTGGGTGCCAAATGACTGTGTACCAACATGTCCCTGAAGGATAGATAACGTTGAAACATGATGTTGGATGTTTTGCCTATCTTTTCTTGTGTCAGCATTGCCCATCTGCAGGTCAAGATTTTTCTAAGTGTGTTTGCTTGATTGGAGAATTTGGTAATGAACCTAATAAGTCCGTTGGTGGGAGTCGGTTTCTTTTTAGGTTTTTGTGTGAGTATCTGTTCATTAATCTGAAGGTCTGCCATCCCTCTGGCTTTTTTCAGGCATTTCTAGGGTAGTTCCTGGCTGCCAGTCGGTCAATCATTTTGTTTATGGTACGTGTATAGCTAATCTCTGTACTACTGTTTCTATTGGCCCGCAGTAATTCACTGTCAGGAATACTCCAGTGAAAACTGGGAGGGTGGCAGGTATTGGCATGCAGGATTGAGTTGTTGGCTGTATTTTTCCTCAAGAGTTCTGTGTGTAGGGTACCTTCCTTGAGAATGATTCTGATGTCAAGAAAGTCTACTTGATCCTTACTATGCTGTTGTGTGAACTTCAGATTAATGTTATTGACGTTGAGTTCATCAAGTAGGATCAGCAGATCCCTCTTGCTGCCTTCCCAGATGAAGAAGACATTGTCAATAAAACGTAGACAGACGCTGATCTTGCTATTCAATTTCTTCATGCCAGTGCCCCAGAGGACCTGCTCCTCCCATCAGCCCACCAATAAATTGGCGTAGCTTGGGGCGAAGCAGGTCCCCATGGCAGTCCCCTGTATCTGTCTGTACAGGGTGTTTTCAAACATAAAAATGTTCGGCTTAAGACAAGTCTCAGTCATTCCAATGAGCATTTTTGTTTGCTCAAGGACATTGGTATTTCTGTTCCTTAAAAAATATTTGCATGCATTAATGCCGTCCTGATTTCTGATACTAGTGTAGAGACCCTCTACATCCAGGCACACTAGCCAACATTCCTCTTTCCAACATAAACTGTGTGTTTTTTAAATAAAATCTGTTGTGCCTCTGATGTATGAATTAAGGTTTTGAACAAAGAGTGCAAGAAAGTGATCTATGTATATAGATGTATTTTTGAAGATGCTGTTTTTGGATGAAACTATTGGACTTCCCGGCTGATTGTTGGGGTCCGTGTACACCTTCGGAAGTAGGTATAATGTGGGGATGGTAGGAGTATCGTTCTTAAGGAACTGTAACTTGTCCCAATTCAAAAGATTGTGGTCATACCAAGCCTGTAACTTGTCGTTGTACGTGAAATGTATGTTTCTTAGGTACTCCCTATCTGTCCTGATATAGCAAGCAGTGTTCCTCAGTTGTCTCAAGCCCTGCCTGACATAGTCTTCTCCATTCCTGAGTATGATATTGCCCCCTTGTCCGAGGGTTTTGATCAAAATGGTCTGAGCTTTTTGTAGTGTTTTCAACAATTCCCACTGTGTTTGGCTGAGATTATGTTTGAGAGTTGTTTTTCCGGACAGTGTGAGGATATCATTTGCCACTACTTCTGTGAAGACATCGATGTTGTCTCTCGGGAGCTGTGGCAAATAAATGGATGGAGCCCTGATGTTAGTTTCCTCATTGTCCCCTGTCTCAATTCCAAATCTAGACCTGACTATGGCTAAATAGTTGGGGGTCGAACACATCTATCACATCACCCTCTGTATGGGCTTCCTCATCTTTGGTCACACCTAGATTACCTAATACCTGTATGATGTTGATATCCTCTGTGGTCAGGTTATTAGCTGGAAGGTGTGAGGTTGTTGACCCCCCTACATATATATATATATATATATATATATATATATATATATATATATATATATATATATATATATATATATATATATATATATATATTGAAGCCACAGGTTGCCCACCGGATTGGGGAGCACTCCAGGACAAACGATACCATGTAGACCCAGTAGTACACGTAGTGCGACCTGACGCGTTTCGCTTCTTGCTTTCTCGAAGGTCGATCACTCCTTTCACCCAGCAAATTGCGCAATCACTTAAGAATGATATGCTGCCTCCTGATAGGCTCTTTTTAAATATGCCGCCTCCTGATAGGCTCTTTATTTTCTCACAGCATTGTGGTATTTGCAGTGTCTATATTGCGCTAATTAAAACTTGAATAGGTGCCAGACATCAGAAGATCTCTCATGCATGCCCGCAGATGGGCCTCGTGGACCTGTGAGTCTTAATTTCGGTATAAGTCCTCCCGCAGTAAGCCAGGCATATTCCCAGCTCAACGGTCCGCTTTTGATTCTTGCGGCGGTGCTACCCCCGCGACCGGGCCGGCCGCGAATAGATTGAAGCCACAGGTTGCCCACCGGATTGGGGAGCACTCCAGGACAAACGATACCATGTAGACCCAGTAGTACACGTAGTGCGACCTGACGCGTTTCGCTTCTTGCTTTCTCGAAGGTCGATCACTCCTTTCACCCAGCAAATTGCGCAATCACTTAAGAATGATATGCTGCCTCCTGATAGGCTCTTTTTAAATATGCCGCCTCCTGATAGGCTCTTTATTTTCTCACAGCATTGTGGTATTTGCAGTGTCTATATTGCGCTAATTAAACCTTGAATAGGTGCCAGACATCAGAAGATCTCTCATGCATGCCCGCAGATGGGCCTCGTGGACCTGTGAGTCTTAATTTCGGTATAAGTCCTCCCGCAGTAAGCCAGGCATATTCCCAGCTCAACGGTCCGCTTTTGATTCTTGCGGCGGTGCTACCCCCGCGACCGGGCCGGCCGCGAATAGATTGAAGCCACAGGTTGCCCACCGGATTGGGGAGCACTCCAGGACAAACGATACCATGTAGACCCAGTAGTACACTTAGTGCGACCTGACGCGTTTCGCTTCTTGCTTTCTCGAAGGTCGATCACTCCTTTCACCCAGCAAATTGCGCAATCACTTAAGAATGATATGCTGCCTCCTGATAGGCTCTTTTTAAATATGCCGCCTCCTGATAGGCTCTTTATTTTCTCACAGCATTGTGGTATTTGCAGTGTCTATATTGCGCTAATTAAACCTTGAATAGGTGCCAGACATCAGAAGATCTCTCATGCATGCCCGCAGATGGGCCTCGTGGACCTGTGAGTCTTAATTTCGGTATAAGTCCTCCCGCAGTAAGCCAGGCATATTCCCAGCTCAACGGTCCGCTTTTGATTCTTGCGGCGGTGCTACCCCCGCGACCGGGCCGGCCGCGAATAGATTGAAGCCACAGGTTGCCCACCGGATTGGGGAGCACTCCAGGACAAACGATACCATGTAGACCCAGTAGTACACGTAGTGCGACCTGACGCGTTTCGCTTCTTGCTTTCTCGAAGGTCGATCACTCCTTTCACCCAGCAAATTGCGCAATCACTTAAGAATGATATGCTGCCTCCTGATAGGCTCTTTTTAAATATGCCGCCTCCTGATAGGCTCTTTATTTTCTCACAGCATTGTGGTATTTGCAGTGTCTATATTGCGCTAATTAAACCTTGAATAGGTGCCAGACATCAGAAGATCTCTCATGCATGCCCGCAGATGGGCCTCGTGGACCTGTGAGTCTTAATTTCGGTATAAGTCCTCCCGCAGTAAGCCAGGCATATTCCCAGCTCAACGGTCCGCTTTTGATTCTTGCGGCGGTGCTACCCCCGCGACCGGGCCGGCCGCGAATAGATTGAAGCCACAGGTTGCCCACCGGATTGGGGAGCACTCCAGGACAAACGATACCATGTAGACCCAGTAGTACACGTAGTGCGACCTGACGCGTTTCGCTTCTTGCTTTCTCGAAGGTCGATCACTCCTTTCACCCAGCAAATTGCGCAATCACTTAAGAATGATATGCTGCCTCCTGATAGGCTCTTTTTAAATATGCCGCCTCCTGATAGGCTCTTTATTTTCTCACAGCATTGTGGTATTTGCAGTGTCTATATTGCGCTAATTAAACCTTGAATAGGTGCCAGACATCAGAAGATCTCTCATGCATGCCCGCAGATGGGCCTCGTGGACCTGTGAGTCTTAATTTCGGTATAAGTCCTCCCGCAGTAAGCCAGGCATATTCCCAGCTCAACGGTCCGCTTTTGATTCTTGCGGCGGTGCTACCCCCGCGACCGGGCCGGCCGCGAATAGATTGAAGCCACAGGTTGCCCACCGGATTGGGGAGCACTCCAGGACAAACGATACCATGTAGACCCAGTAGTACACGTAGTGCGACCTGACGCGTTTCGCTTCTTGCTTTCTCGAAGGTCGATCACTCCTTTCACCCAGCAAATTGCGCAATCACTTAAGAATGATATGCTGCCTCCTGATAGGCTCTTTTTAAATATGCCGCCTCCTGATAGGCTCTTTATTTTCTCACAGCATTGTGGTATTTGCAGTGTCTATATTGCGCTAATTAAACCTTGAATAGGTGCCAGACATCAGAAGATCTCTCATGCATGCCCGCAGATGGGCCTCGTGGACCTGTGAGTCTTAATTTCGGTATAAGTCCTCCCGCAGTAAGCCAGGCATATTCCCAGCTCAACGGTCCGCTTTTGATTCTTGCGGCGGTGCTACCCCCGCGACCGGGCCGGCCGCGAATAGATTGAAGCCACAGGTTGCCCACCGGATTGGGGAGCACTCCAGGACAAACGATACCATGTAGACCCAGTAGTACACGTAGTGCGACCTGACGCGTTTCGCTTCTTGCTTTCTCGAAGGTCGATCACTCCTTTCACCCAGCAAATTGCGCAATCACTTAAGAATGATATGCTGCCTCCTGATAGGCTCTTTATAAATATGCCGCCTCCTGATAGGCTCTTTATTTTCTCACAGCATTGTGGTATTTGCAGTGTCTATATTGCGCTAATTAAACCTTGAATAGGTGCCAGACATCAGAAGATCTCTCATGCATGCCCGCAGATGGGCCTCGTGGACCTGTGAGTCTTAATTTCGGTATAAGTCCTCCCGCAGTAAGCCAGGCATATTCCCAGCTCAACGGTCCGCTTTTGATTCTTGCGGCGGTGCTACCCCCGCGACCGGGCCGGCCGCGAATAGATTGAAGCCACAGGTTGCCCACCGGATTGGGGAGCACTCCAGGACAAACGATACCATGTAGACCCAGTAGTACACGTAGTGCGACCTGACGCGTTTCGCTTCTTGCTTTCTCGAAGGTCGATCACTCCTTTCACCCAGCAAATTGCGCAATCACTTAAGAATGATATGCTGCCTCCTGATAGGCTCTTTTTAAATATGCCGCCTCCTGATAGGCTCTTTATTTTCTCACAGCATTGTGGTATTTGCAGTGTCTATATTGCGCTAATTAAACCTTGAATAGGTGCCAGACATCAGAAGATCTCTCATGCATGCCCGCAGATGGGCCTCGTGGACCTGTGAGTCTTAATTTCGGTATAAGTCCTCCCGCAGTAAGCCAGGCATATTCCCAGCTCAACGGTCCGCTTTTGATTCTTGCGGCGGTGCTACCCCCGCGACCGGGCCGGCCGCGAATAGATTGAAGCCACAGGTTGCCCACCGGATTGGGGAGCACTCCAGGACAAACGATACCATGTAGACCCAGTAGTACACGTAGTGCGACCTGACGTGTTTCGCTTCTTGCTTTCTCGAAGGTCGATCACTCCTTTCACCCAGCAAATTGCGCAATCACTTAAGAATGATATGCTGCCTCCTGATAGGCTCTTTTTAAATATGCCGCCTCCTGATGTGGTAAATAATTTAATTACCGGTACTTAATTTGATGCGGAAAATCTATAATAATAGCTCAGTAAAATAAGAGGCAGAATCCGTGGTATTAGAGGTTCGGAACGGGCTTTATTCCAAAATCAATTCGAATTGATGGACTCCATATTCCATCACCACGAAGGTTCAGGAAGTGAAGGACCCACTTTATTGACAGGTAATCATTTTTATACAATAGGCATTACAGTGAAACAGATGCAGGAGGCGTAACAGTTGATAACAAAGATAAAACATACATGCGTAACTAAAGTGGGTGTAACTAGGCGTAACTAAAGAACGTCATTTAGCTATGATGTCACAAATGGGTGGTTCCATGAAAGAATTTCGCAATGTCAGCAGAAATACTTGGCAGAGATGCGCGCGCAGCAGCATGACGTGTGATTGACGTGCAACTAGGGGGTGAAGGGGATTTGACATTTAGCTCTACATGTGGAGACAGAAGTCTGGGGTTATGTCAACCTAATCCCAAATCATATCTAACATCCTATGTTTAAAGAACTATGTTATCCAAAAAGAGAGGTCTCTTAGAATAGAATCTTATTCTATACTGACTATACTGACTGTTAGTGCGTGTACAAGCGTCTAAGTGTCTACACTAGATGCGAGGGCAGAAATCTTCCATAGTAACAGGGCTATGAATTACTTGCATAAAGACAGAGAAGCCGGGCCTTTTGCTCGGTAGCTGGAAGAATGTTTACTTAAACTACTAGACAGGAATGCATTGGATGGGGAGCGGAGCAGATAATCTCGAAGGTGAAATACAGTTTTTGGCAAGCAGACAGGTTGAGTCAGGCACCGTTAGCCGCGCAGGGAGTAGGACAAAGTTCATGGATACAGATGCGAGCTCAGACTGGAGCTTTCAGAGGCAGAAGGCAGGAAAAGGCTTAATGGCAGAATCAGGGCCTACTCGCCTGGACTGTAAAAATGGGATAAATGAACCATATAAAGCCGGTGGCCTTTCATACTTAGGAATAGAATATCCGGCCCATTCATGGCGGATCTGAAAGAGGACATGTTGACGGTGGACGCACATGTGTTTGCGTCTTCATAACTGGAACTGGAGGAAACATACATGTACTTGTAATTTATACATGAAACCGTTGGGGTCCAAGATAGGGGACATAACTGATCATAAAAATCCATATTTCCACATTCCCTCCTTGTCCCCTACTTGCCCTTAAGAGATATCAATCTTCATTAATCCGTTGATCTGTTCATATAGCATCATTTGTTCTTCTTTCTTCTTCCGTGATGAATGAAATCTTGGTGGTGGAATACACGATGTGGCACACAGACCACAAATCGCTGGTCCACATTGTAGGCATAAACAGCAACTGAATAGTATGAGAAAGCCAATACCTAGGAAGGATAGGACCCTCCATCCAAAGGTTGACAATACACTCCAAAACCAACCGGACCAAGTCCAGGTGCCTGGATTCTGGTGTATCTGGCTTACAATCTTATGAAGGCGAGTTATGGCTTTATATACAGATGGCGAATTTTCTGGTATGAAAATGCAACAACTTGATCCGATGACCCTACAAGCTCCGCCCCTATCGGCCAGGATGACGTCAAGGACAAGACGATTTTGAAGCACAACAATCCGCATAGCAGACTGCTCTTCTGTTAAATTGCCTAAGGCGGAAATAGTTTCATTCACTACTGCTTCAAGGGTTCTGGTTAATCTAGGTATCAGCTTACTATTGGTAACTGTACCTATATAGGGAAAGAGACCTTTATTGAAATCTGTGTATTTTTCCCATGCTGTCTCAGTGTAGTAGACTATTGGGAGATCTCTCCGTTCTCTATTGTGTACTAAATGAGTATTTCTGTGATAATCAGGAGGAGCTAGGAAAACAGGTGGCAAAAGGAATCCGATGTAGCAGGTACCATCCCAATCTAGAGGCAAACGTATATATGCAGTCTGACCACATACAAAGTAGGAATGGCGAGAAGCTCTAAATGTAGACTTGCCTTGATCACTGAATTCTATTACAGTGGTGCATCTACTATGGCCCATATGTATGGAACCATTCTTTCTTACACATAATTCACCTTTAACTGGAAATACTGACATAGCGGGCAAAATTGGTGCAGCTTCAGATTCAACATTCAGGATCATGAGATTAAGCGTAAAATTACCTAATCCATATACTTCATTTTCTAGATCCGTTCCTGTTCTTTTGGGAAGTCCCTCCTTGTTAGGGTAGCAGACTTTAAGCAAAACTAAGTTCAGGTTTCCCCATACCCAGTTGTCTTGATAAACTGCGGAATTCGAATCTAGGGAATTAATTAAACTAAACCATGCTCCACAGGAGCCATTGTGTGTGAACGGATATGGAAAGAGAGGCAGAATTCCCTTATAGTTCTGATAGGGAGGGAGTCGGCCACATATCCAACAATTTGTAGCATTGCTAGCCTGATGGGAATGATGTAACATACTAATAAAAGTGTTATTGCGCAGCGCAAATCTATAGGACAACTCATGCGGGGGTAATTCACTAAAAGAATGTTCAGCAGTAACATTGTAAACATGTTTAGAGATAGGATAATATATGTGCAACAATATACTTGCAGCGATTATTAAAAGACTTAAGAAAAACAAAATTAATAATGTCACTGTGCAATGACTACGCAGTGATTTACAGTACGCATGTTGTTTCAATTGCATCCTTCGGTTTCTTTCTCTATTCAGGTCTAAGGGATACATGTCAGAGACAAATTCGACCGATTCACCTTGGAGAGGACTTAAACAATCAAATTGTCTGACTTGTTAGACCGTAGTTTTAGTTTATATAGTTCTTTGTCACTCAGTTCAACCAAAGGAAGCTTTGAGTCAATCGGTGAAGACACGTGATGTGTGTCGTTTACATCAGACGGAAGTCCATGAAATTTCTTGATATGACTTGAATGTATCCAGCCTTTGCGACCTTCGATCTTCACGGCTGTCCTCGTGGTTAACAGTACGAGTTGAGGCGATTTCCACCTAGGGTCCAGCTGAGACTTCCGGTCAAAGTTCCTCACTAACACCAGGTCCCCGGGAATTACGTCATGGGGTTTCACCTCGGTGTTGTCGGGAAAGGCTGCAGCTACCTGTGAACGACAAGATTGTAGTGCAGACATCAAGGAAGCCAAGTAATCTGTCAGCATATTACAGTCAACATCAGTTATTTTGCGTGGTATAGGCGTCCCCCACATATTTGGTGGTCTACCGAAGATCACCTCATAAGGGGATAGCCCTGTTCGAGAGTGCGCTACCATTCTCATGTAAAAGAGTGCAACTGGTAAGGCTACTACCCAGTCGACACCTTTCTCTCTACATATTTTGGACAATCTAATTTTCAGGGTTTGATTATGTCGTTCCACGAGACCTGCGGCCTCGGGGTGTCGGACACAGTGAAATCTCCATTGATAGCCTAACAAAAGTGAAACGTGTTTCATTAGTTCGGATGAGAACGGCTGGCCGTTATCTGAGTAGACAACACGTGGTAAACCGTACCGTGGGAAGAATTCTCGAACCAACTGTTTGGCAGTAGTCGGGGCAGTGTAATCTGAAACCGGGTATGCCTCTGTCCAACGGGAAAGAGCACAGACAACTACAAGAACATATTTGAATCCTCGACATCGTTCCATCTGGATATAATCCATCTGGAGGACTTCAAAAGGGTGATCAGGAGGCTGAAATCCACCTTGTTCTACGGGAATGCTTTTACCTGGGTTAAACTGACAACAGATCATACAGGTACGAACTTTTTGTTTAGCTGCTGCTCGTAAATGTTTGTTGAACCAAATGTGTTGAATGCTGTCTAGCATAGCTTTTTCTCCTAGGTGCGCTGGACTATGTACAGTATTAATGATAACTTGGACCATTGAATCAGGAAGGAACCACACAGATTTTTCCTTCGTCATCCATCCTTGATCCGTTTGGATCCCTCCTAATTCAGTCCATTTCTTTATTTCCTCTGGTGTAGCATGTGTCTGTATGTCAATTACGTCAAGAGCGGGATCCTTAACCATCATGCAATGTGTTGGTGTCGGGACTATTGTCTTTGTCATGTCAGATGTGTGAGTTTGAGCAGTCTGTTTAGCTGTTCTGTCAGCTAGATCATTGCCTTGGGAAATGATATCAGTAACTTTCGTATGAGCTTTACATTTCATAATTGATATTGCAGTGGGTAGATGTATTGCATCTAATAAGGCATGAATGAGGGGTCCGTGCTGAATGTGGGCACCGTGAGAAGTTAAATAACCTCTCTCTCGCCACAGCACGCCGAAGTCATGTACAACTCCGAATGCATAACGTGAATCAGTGTATATGTTGACTTTTTTATTCGTAGCTTGAATACAGGCTTGTGTCAGAGCGATGAGCTCTGCTGCTTGAGCTGACAAGGTATTTATGCAATTTGTTTCAATGACTTCAGTGTCTGTTGTGACTGCGTAAGCGGCCACTAGCTCTCCTGTATTTGTTCTCATACATGAACCATCTACATACAACGTCAGGTCTGGGTCTGACAATGGGACGTCTGTCAAGTCTTGTCTAGGTTTCGTCGTGATAGTAATAACTTCAATACAATCATGTGCTAATGGGTCTGTTCCGTTTACTGGTAACAGTGTGGCAGGATTCAATGTACTACAACGTCTGATTTCTATGTGTGGCTGAAACAATGTTAATTCGTAACCGGTGAGTCTTGCTATAGTCAAGTGTTGTGTTTGCGTTCGGTTCAAAAGAACCTCTACTGCGTGTGGTACTTGTACTGTCAATGGATGTCCTAACACTATGGCATCGCTTTGTCTGATTGCTAAAGCTGTCGCTGCCACTGATTTCAGGCACGCAGGCAGAGCCTGAGCTACGGGATCTAATGTACTAGAAAAATAAGCACATGGTTTGTGTGATCCTGCGTGTTCCTGTGTGAGTACTGACAAGGCAGTACCTTCGCGTTCTGTAACAAAGAGTGTAAACTGTTTATTGTAACATGGTGTTGCTAAAACAGGTGCTTGACATAAAGCTTTCTTTAGGCTTTCAAAAGCTTGTGTATGTTCCTGAGTCCAAGGGAGAACAGTCGATGTGGCTGCCTCCTGTGTTGTCAACTGAATGAGTGGTTTTGCTAGAAATGCATACTGAGGGATCCACTGCCTACAATATGAAGTGAGGCCTATAAAAGCCCGCACCTCCTTTTGTGTCTTGGGTATTGGTATGTTAGCAATTAACTGGATGCGGTCGGGTGTAAGCTGCCTTCCCTCCTTGGACAGCGAGTGCCCAAGGTAAACAACTCGCTGGACACAGAATTGCAGCTTAGAAGGGGACACCTTGTGCCCCTTTTCGGCCAAAAATTGTAAAACCGTCAGTGAGGCTTTTTCACATTCAGGTTCGCTTCTAGCGGTGATCAGCAGATCATCGACATATTGAAGCAGGGCAGTGTTGACCGGCATGTGGATACTGTCAAGTTCTCGTTTCAGTGCTTGGCTATAGATGCTGGGGCTTTCTGTGAATCCTTGAGGTGCGCGTGTGAATTTAAAGCTTCGTCCATTTAAACTAAATCCGAACAAGTATTGGCTTTCCGGATCTATTGGGACGCTGAAAAAGGCATTCTTGAGATCAATTACAGTAAAGAATGTTGCTTCGGAATCAATGGCTGTCAATAATGAAGAAATGTCTGGGACTACGGGGTATTGTGGTACAATACATTTATTTAATTCGCGCAGATCAATAACCAATCGATATACTGGCGGGGCTTTCGGATCAGTTCGTTTAAGAATCGGAATTATCGGGGAATTACATACATTGGAGTCGGTTTCCACAACCACTCCTTGGGTAATAAGCTCGTCAATGATTTGCAGTAAAGCCACTACAGCATCTGGTGGTAACTTGTATTGTCGCATTCGTGGTAGTACCACTCCTGTCTTTAGTGTGACTCGATATGGTGTAATGTTCATGCAACCAACATCTGTAGGGCCTTGTGCCCATAAACGTGTGGGTAAAGTCTGCAGTCGGTGATCCATGTCTCAGGACACGTAGTGCCCTTTGAAATCACGTAAAAACAATCTTACTCCTTCCGGAGAACAACATATTATAGCTCCTAGAGCTTTCAATGTTTTTATGCCTAACAGGTTTTCTGGACATGATTTAGTAAGCAATAAATCTGTAGTTCGTGTCAAGGGACCAATCGTAAGTGGAAGTGGCTGTGATACTTCGTTAATGATAGGTTTTCCTGAAAAGCCAAGGGAAATATTCTGTGAGCCTGAGAGGGGTGCCCCTGGAACTTCACTACGTTTTATGGTTGTTCGGCTTGCCCCTGTATCAAGTAAAAATTTTCTATCTTGGCCTAATAGTTCACTGTGTACATAAGGTCCTTCTTGATCTACAGGGACCTCGATAAG
This sequence comes from Triturus cristatus, assembly GCF_964204655.1. Taxonomy (NCBI): domain Eukaryota; kingdom Metazoa; phylum Chordata; class Amphibia; order Caudata; family Salamandridae; genus Triturus; species Triturus cristatus. The sequence continues at coordinate 521,443,694 of NC_140588.1, forward strand.
GGGTAAGCCAACTTCCCTCTCTAGGCTGTTTCATGAGTATCGTTGATAATCAGGATAGTCATACTGTGCGGTCTGGTACATCTGTTGTGTCGTTGTTTGTGTGGCAGCAATAGGCTGCGGTGGTGAAGCTGGCATAGACTGTTGCGGAGCTGGCATGGACTGTGCATGCTGCGGGGCTCCTTGTTGGTTCTGATCCTGTCTAAGTGGCCGTGGTCTTTCTTTTGTATTACCTATGGCGATATTATGTTTTAAAACTGGACAATCGTGTACATAATGACCTGGCTGTTTACAATAGTTGCATATCCCTTTTACAGGACCTGCTGGAACACTGGACTGTGTCATACCCTTTTTATGACCGTCAGCTGGAACTGTCTGGGAAACTAGCATTTTCATTTTCGTGTCTTTCATGCGTCTTTGTTCATGTTCTTGTTCCTCTCTAATTCTATTGTGATGGTACTGTAGCATTTGTAACATTTGTGACGGAGTGTTACCTTGCCAGGTACTCTCGAATTTCAATACTCTATTCTTAACTTGGGGCAAGGAATTTTCAACTAATTTTGTCACAAACAGATGTGGATACGATTCGCTACTTGCTTTTATTCCACTATTTATACCAAAACATTTTTCGAATCGGGCATAGAAATCACTAGTGTCCTCATCGTGCTTTTGTTTACAGGCTGAGATTGCACCCCAGTCTTCCTTTTTTGTAGTTAATAAACGTGGCAGTACCTGTACTAGTAAACCTGGTAGTGTTTTGGTCTTTTCCCCAAGCCCTGAACCTGGACCTCGAGCTTTTTCTTCGTTTTCTAATGCTGTCCAATCTATCTTTTGGTCTCCCACCTCCCAATCCTTTTCCTTGAGTTTTTCGTAAATGCCCGCAGGCATTAATACCTTCAATATTGTCATAATGTCGGGATAGGTATACTCTCCCATGAGCAACATGTCTTTAATTTCACGGTGGAAACCCGCTGGGTCTTTGTCATGACTGGGTACCACTTTCTTCATTTCTAATAGTTCTATTTTAGATATGGGTGTGTATACAAACACACGTTTAAACTGATTGTCATCACCTTTTATCGGGTGCACTTCGCGTAAGGGATTCTGTCTATCCATATAATACGTCGTTCTTTCCTTGATGGGCAGTGAGACATGTTCGGGGCATACAAAAAGAATGTACTGTTTTCTGGATTTCAGTATTTCTCTAATTAACTCAGTACCTGAACCTCTCCATTTATTCGTGAGTAATTCAGTCAATATATCAGGTAGGGGACCGGGATCAGAGTGTTGGCTTTTATATAATATAAGGAGTTGTTGAATCATATAGATACCAGCTAAACGCTGTTCATCTGGGGTGAGGTTCAAAAACGTGTGCGCTAATGTATCATCACTATATTTTCCGGGACTATCAACCCAATGAACGGCTGACCTGGCTAATTCTTGTTCGTCCATAGAATCGAGTATATGATAACCCCTTCGTTCTCTGAGTAATTTGTCAGCGGCTTGGAACGAATGTTCGGGGGACCTTATATTTATTATAGGTGTTTGGAAATTTCTGTTATTATCTGGACGTATCGGACGTATCGGATCAGTAAAGCATCTAGTATTATTGCAAGATCTTCCTCTACCTACATAGGCCATTGTTTCTAACTGTCCTGTGGGCAGTTCTAATTCTTCCTCCTCTTCGGTTTGTTCAGGCTGGTCTACTGCTAATCTTTCTTCGTGTATTCGTTCTACTTCTTTGCGGATCTTTCGGCACATAGCTATTATACTTAATCGTTTATCATGTCTCCCCTCTGATATATTCCGACTCCATGTGGTAAGAATTTGCATTTCTTCCGGATTTACCCCTGGTCGGTCTTGATTTCTGATCACACAATTTATGAGGAAACGTAACAGTTCCCCCTGTATCTCCACTTTCTGGTACTCCATGGCTCTATTAATACTTTCAGAATCTCGTCCTGACTGGACAAAGCGATATATATTTTCTGGTAGCCTCCCTAAATATATTGCAGCTCGTCGGATACGTAATGATGCCAGCAGCATTTCGTCCTCTTTGCCGGGCACAGGGTCATATCTACAATCTATTAGAAGTTCCTTAAGCATGTCGGGAGTTACTAGTTTGGGCGTACGTTGGTGGGCTAATTCTTGAAAGGAAAGTTTATTTACTCTGGGTGGCGTGGAAAAAATGTTTGCTGTACCTCCCGTAGCACCACCTGGGGTGCTGGGTATGAAAGGATTCGTTGAACGTGATATAGCAACCATAGGTGTGGATACAGCTGTAGAAACAGATGTGCTTGCCGGAACTTGTGTCGGAGTTTGCTGTTGCGGAGGTACAGACGGAGGAGGGTCTTGGCGTTGAGCCCCTCGGCAGGCGGTCTATGTGGTGCAGTATTAGCATACTCGGGAGCTGCGTCGTCTAAATAAGAAGAAAGGAAAACATCTTCTGCGGTTCTGGGATGCCCTTTGGGATGAGCTTTTATCGGAAACAATGGGGGTGGCAAGTCTTTTGGTATCTCCGGAGTAGCCTTAGGTAATCCTTCGGCCAGAAGAGGATACATACCATTCATAAGGGCATTTCTTTGTCTGTCTATTTGTTCTGACTTTACTCGAGTACCTTCTTCAATTAATAGATTTTCTCGAACTTTATTTGAATTCTCCTTACTTTTCTCTTCCTGTCTGAGCGCTTTTTCTGTACGTCTATATGATTCTTTACGCCATAATTCAATGGCATCTTTCTGTGACTGTCTAGCTTTCTTTTTCCATAATTCTTCCTCTACTTTCATGATGCAATCTGCATCCCAGGTCCCAGCTACGGGCCACCTCTGACTTTCTGGTAATTCCTTGGTGTAGTCTACCCATAAATCAAGAAATAATATGGCGTCTAGGCCATGTTTATGATACATGAAGTACCCTGGAGTGTCCCTAGGAGGAATGGGAACAGCTTCTTCGAGTACCCCTTTTCTAGTTTTTATCTGTCTTAATTTCGAAAAGAGCGGCATATTGAGAACTGATCTGATACCTAATTTTGAACACGTTTAATACAACAAAACACAATAATGAACAGTCATTCACACCACAATATGCAGAACGTATTTAAAACATTTAACATTTAACATTTAATAAACAACAATGATGGCTATTTAGGGAACTAGTCACTAAGCATAATACTCGGCACTAACTAGGTAATCTGAATTATATACTAGACATACTTGATATACTGCTAAACAGTACAGATACACTGCTGAAACAGTGCAGACCGGATTTGTGTACCCAAACCCGTCTTGACCGGCACAACCTATGTGCACGTCAGAACGCCTCCCCGACAATGGTACTCACCGGGTAGCTCGGAACGGAAGGCCTCGGAACTGAACTGAACTGGACTTGAACCGGACTGGACTCGACTCGAAACTTCGGAACCTCGGAACCTGGTGGGCCTCTGTATACCTCGGATCTTGCTCTCTCAGCTAGGCTCTGGTCGGGATACTTCGCACTTCTCACCGCCTCGTCTGGGTGTTGATCGCAGCCTCAGTTACCCCCGCTCGGCAGGAGGGAGATACAGGAAATCCTGTGGGTACACGTTGTTGTCCGTCCAGCTGTGACAGGAGACCGGGCCTGCAACGCACCTCCGGCGCGTGAGATGAGAAAGTGTCCCTGTTCGGGCGCCATATATGTGGTAAATAATTTAATTACCGGTACTTAATTTGATGCGGAAAATCTATAATAATAGCTCAGTAAAATAAGAGGCAGAATCCGTGGTATTAGAGGTTCGGAACGGGCTTTATTCCAAAATCAATTCGAATTGATGGACTCCATATTCCATCACCACGAAGGTTCAGGAAGTGAAGGACCCACTTTATTGACAGGTAATCATTTTTATACAATAGGCATTACAGTGAAACAGATGCAGGAGGCGTAACAGTTGATAACAAAGATAAAACATACATGCGTAACTAAAGTGGGTGTAACTAGGCGTAACTAAAGAACGTCATTTAGCTATGATGTCACAAATTGGTGGTTCCATGAAAGAATTTCGCAATGTCAGCAGAAATACTTGGCAGAGATGCGCGCGCAGCAGCATGACGTGTGATTGACGTGCAACTAGGGGGTGAAGGGGATTTGACATTTAGCTCTACATGTGGAGACAGAAGTCTGGGGTTATGTCAACCTAATCCCAAATCATATCTAACATCCTATGTTTAAAGAACTATGTTATCCAAAAAGAGAGGTCTCTTAGAATAGAATCTTATTCTATACTGACTATACTGACTGTTAGTGCGTGTACAAGCGTCTAAGTGTCTACACTAGATGCGAGGGCAGAAATCTTCCATAGTAACAGGGCTATGAATTACTTGCATAAAGACAGAGAAGCCGGGCCTTTTGCTCGGTAGCTGGAAGAATGTTTACTTAAACTACTAGACAGGAATGCATTGGATGGGGAGCGGAGCAGATAATCTCGAAGGTGAAATACAGTTTTTGGCAAGCAGACAGGTTGAGTCAGGCACCGTTAGCCGCGCAGGGAGTAGGACAAAGTTCATGGATACAGATGCGAGCTCAGACTGGAGCTTTCAGAGGCAGAAGGCAGGAAAAGGCTTAATGGCAGAATCAGGGCCTACTCGCCTGGACTGTAAAAATGGGATAAATGAACCATATAAAGCCGGTGGCCTTTCATACTTAGGAATAGAATATCCGGCCCATTCATGGCGGATCTGAAAGAGGACATGTTGACGGTGGACGCACATGTGTTTGCGTCTTCATAACTGGAACTGGAGGAAACATACATGTACTTGTAATTTATACATGAAACCGTTGGGGTCCAAGATAGGGGACATAACTGATCATAAAAATCCATATTTCCACACTGATAGGCTCTTTATTTTCTCACAGCATTGTGGTATTTGCAGTGTCTATATTGCGCTAATTAAACCTTGAATAGGTGCCAGACATCAGAAGATCTCTCATGCATGCCCGCAGATGGGCCTCGTGGACCTGTGAGTCTTAATTTCGGTATAAGTCCTCCCGCAGTAAGCCAGGCATATTCCCAGCTCAACGGTCCGCTTTTGATTCTTGCGGCGGTGCTACCCCCGCGACCGGGCCGGCCGCGAATAGATTGAAGCCACAGGTTGCCCACCGGATTGGGGAGCACTCCAGGACAAACGATACCATGTAGACCCAGTAGTACACGTAGTGCGACCTGACGCGTTTCGCTTCTTGCTTTCTCGAAGGTCGATCACTCCTTTCACCCAGCAAATTGCGCAATCACTTAAGAATGATATGCTGCCTCCTGATAGGCTCTTTTTAAATATGCCGCCTCCTGATAGGCTCTTTATTTTCTCACAGCATTGTGGTATTTGCAGTGTCTATATTGCGCTAATTAAACCTTGAATAGGTGCCAGACATCAGAAGATCTCTCATGCATGCCCGCAGATGGGCCTCGTGGACCTGTGAGTCTTAATTTCGGTATAAGTCCTCCCGCAGTAAGCCAGGCATATTCCCAGCTCAACGGTCCGCTTTTGATTCTTGCGGCGGTGCTACCCCCGCGACCGGGCCGGCCGCGAATAGATTGAAGCCACAGGTTGCCCACCGGATTGGGGAGCACTCCAGGACAAACGATACCATGTAGACCCAGTAGTACACGTAGTGCGACCTGACGCGTTTCGCTTCTTGCTTTCTCGAAGGTCGATCACTCCTTTCACCCAGCAAATTACGCAATCACTTAAGAATGATATGCTGCCTCCTGATAGGCTCTTTTTAAATATGCCGCCTCCTGATAGGCTCTTTATTTTCTCACAGCATTGTGGTATTTGCAGTGTCTATATTGCGCTAATTAAACCTTGAATAGGTGCCAGACATCAGAAGATCTCTCATGCATGCCCGCAGATGGGCCTCGTGGACCTGTGAGTCTTAATTTCGGTATAAGTCCTCCCGCAGTAAGCCAGGCATATTCCCAGCTCAACGGTCCGCTTTTGATTCTTGCGGCGGTGCTACCCCCGCAACCGGGCCGGCCGCGAATAGATTGAAGCCACAGGTTGCCCACCGGATTGGGGAGCACTCCAGGACAAACGATATATGCCTGGCTTACTGCGGGAGGACTTATACCGAAATTAAGACTCACAGGTCCACGAGGCCCATCTGCGGGCATGCATGAGAGATCTTCTGATGTCTGGCACCTATTCAAGGTTTAATTAGCGCAATATAGACACTGCAAATACCACAATGCTGTGAGAAAATAAAGAGCCTATCAGGAGGCGGCATATTTAAAAAGAGCCTATCAGGAGGCAGCATATCATTCTTAAGTGATTGCGCAATTTGCTGGGTGAAAGGAGTGATCGACCTTCGAGAAAGCAAGAAGCGAAACGCGTCAGGTCGCACTACGTGTACTACTGGGTCTACATGGTATCGTTTGTCCTGGAGTGCTCCCCAATCCGGTGGGCAACCTGTGGCTTCAATCTATTCGCGGCCGGCCCGGTCGCGGGGGTAGCACCGCCGCAAGAATCAAAAGCGGACCGTTGAGCTGGGAATATGCCTGGCTTACTGCGGGAGGACTTATACCGAAATTAAGACTCACAGGTCCACGAGGCCCATCTGCGGGCATGCATGAGAGATCTTCTGATGTCTGGCACCTATTCAAGGTTTAATTAGCGCAATATAGACACTGCAAATACCACAATGCTGTGAGAAAATAAAGAGCCTATCAGGAGGCGGCATATTTAAAAAGAGCCTATCAGGAGGCAGCATATCATTCTTAAGTGATTGCGCAATTTGCTGGGTGAAAGGAGTGATCGACCTTCGAGAAAGAAAGAAGCGAAACGCGTCAGGTCGCACTACGTGTACTACTGGGTCTACATGGTATCGTTTGTCCTGGAGTGCTCCCCAATCCGGTGGGCAACCTGTGGCTTCAATCTATTCGCGGCCGGCCCGGTCGCGCGGGTAGCACCGCCGCAAGAATCAAAAGCGGACCGTTGAGCTGGGAATATGCGAGGTCCACGAGGCCCATCTGCGGGCATGCATGAGAGATCTTCTGATGTCTGGCACCTATTCAAGGTTTAATTAGCGCAATATAGACACTGCAAATACCACAATGCTGTGAGAAAATAAAGAGCCTATCAGGAGGCGGCATATTTAAAAAGAGCCTATCAGGAGGCAGCATATCATTCTTAAGTGATTGCGCAATTTGCTGGGTGAAAGGAGTGATCGACCTTCGAGAAAGCAAGAAGCGAAACGCGTCAGGTCGCACTACGTGTACTACTGGGTCTACATGGTATCGTTTGTCCTGGAGTGCTCCCCAATCCGGTGGGCAACCTGTGGCTTCAATCTATTCGCGGCCGGCCCGGTCGCGGGGGTAGCACCGCCGCAAGAATCAAAAGCGGACCGTTGAGCTGGGAATATGCCTGGCTTACTGCGGGAGGACTTATACCGAAATTAAGACTCACAGGTCCACGAGGCCCATCTGCGGGCATGCATGAGAGATCTTCTGATGTCTGGCACCTATTCAAGGTTTAATTAGCGCAATATAGACACTGCAAATACCACAATGCTGTGAGAAAATAAAGAGCCTATCAGGAGGCGGCATATTTAAAAAGAGCCTATCAGGAGGCAGCATATCATTCTTAAGTGATTGCGCAATTTGCTGGGTGAAAGGAGTGATCGACCTTCGAGAAAGCAAGAAGCGAAACGCGTCAGGTCGCACTACGTGTACTACTGGGTCTACATGGTATCGTTTGTCCTGGAGTGCTCCCCAATCCGGTGGGCAACCTGTGGCTTCAATCTATTCGCGGCCAGCCCGGTTGCGGGGGTAGCACCGCCGCAAGAATCAAAAGCGGACCGTTGAGCTGGGAATATGCCTGGCTTACTGCGGGAGGACTTATACCGAAATTAAGACTCACAGGTCCACGAGGCCCATCTGCGGGCATGCATGAGAGATCTTCTGATGTCTGGCACCTATTCAAGGTTTAATTAGCGCAATATAGACACTGCAAATACCACAATGCTGTGAGAAAATAAAGAGCCTATCAGGAGGCGGCATATTTAAAAAGAGCCTATCAGGAGGCAGCATATCATTCTTAAGTGATTGCGCAATTTGCTGGGTGAAAGGAGTGATCGACCTTCGAGAAAGCAAGAAGCGAAACGCGTCAGGTCGCACTACGTGTACTACTGGGTCTACATGGTATCGTTTGTCCTGGAGTGCTCCCCAATCCGGTGGGCAACCTGTGGCTTCAATCTATTCGCGGCCGGCCCGGTCGCGGGGGTAGCACCGCCGCAAGAATCAAAAGCGGACCGTTGAGCTGGGAATATGCCTGGCTTACTGCGGGAGGACTTATACCGAAATTAAGACTCACAGGTCCACGAGGCCCATCTGCGGGCATGCATGAGAGATCTTCTGATGTCTGGCACCTATTCAAGGTTTAATTAGCGCAATATAGACACTGCAAATACCACAATGCAGTGAGAAAATAAAGAGCCTATCAGGAGGCGGCATATTTAAAAAGAGCCTATCAGGAGGCAGCATATCATTCTTAAGTGATTGCGCAATTTGCTGGGTGAAAGGAGTGATCGACCTTCGAGAAAGCAAGAAGCGAAACGCGTCAGGTCGCACTACGTGTACTACTGGGTCTACATGGTATCGTTTGTCCTGGAGTGCTCCCCAATCCGGTGGGCAACCTGTGGCTTCAATCTATTCGCGGCCGGCCCGGTCGCGGGGGTAGCACCGCCGCAAGAATCAAAAGCGGACCGTTGAGCTGGGAATATGCCTGGCTTACTGCGGGAGGACTTATACCGAAATTAAGACTCACAGGTCCACGAGGCCCATCTGCGGGCATGCATGAGAGATCTTCTGATGTCTGGCACCTATTCAAGGTTTAATTAGCGCAATATAGACACTGCAAATACCACAATCCTGTGAGAAAATAAAGAGCCTATCAGGAGGCGGCATATTTAAAAAGAGCCTATCAGGAGGCAGCATATCATTCTTAAGTGATTGCGCAATTTGCTGGGTGAAAGGAGTGATCGACCTTCGAGAAAGCAAGAAGCGAAACGCGTCAGGTCGCACTACGTGTACTACTGGGTCTACATGGTATCGTTTGTCCTGGAGTGCTCCCCAATCCGGTGGGCAACCTGTGGCTTCAATCTATTCGCGGCCGGCCCGGTCGCGGGGGTAGCACCGCCGCAAGAATCAAAAGCGGACCGTTGAGCTGGGAATATGCCTGGCTTACTGCGGGAGGACTTATACCGAAATTAAGACTCACAGGTCCACGAGGCCCATCTGCGGGCATGCATGAGAGATCTTCTGATGTCTGGCACCTATTCAAGGTTTAATTAGCGCAATATAGACACTGCAAATACCACAATGCTGTGAGAAAATAAAGAGCCTATCAGGAGGCGGCATATTTAAAAAGAGCCTATCAGGAGGCAGCATATCATTCTTAAGTGATTGCGCAATTTGCTGGGTGAAAGGAGTGATCGACCTTCGAGAAAGCAAGAAGCGAAACGCGTCAGGTCGCACTACGTGTACTACTGGGTCTACATGGTATAGTTTGTCCTGGAGTGCTCCCCAATCCGGTGGGCAACCTGTGGCTTCAATCTATTCGCGGCCGGCCCGGTCGCGGGGGTAGCACCGCCGCAAGAATCAAAAGCGGACCGTTGAGGAGGAGCCTAGCGCGCATCCAAGATGGTCGCGTGAGCACAGGGCTCCCCGGACCCTCTCTGCTCCTCGGAATCTATCCTGAGAATATCCTGACGTGGCTTATGGAATCTGGGAGATAAAGACCAGCTGAGCATATATCTCTTTTCAAAACTCAAATCGGACCTGGGAATCCTGAGTTGTCGTCGTCGGAACTTTTGGGACCCACCCGACGGAGGTGACCGGGGTGAAGGTGACCCGAGGGGCCGGGCTGCAATTGAACAACAGCGGCTTCAGCGCGGTGCCAGCTGCCGATCCACCGCTTTCGGTTTCGGTTTTGCACTTCAGGAGACCGGCAGGGGGGTGCGCTCGGGGTGGCGAGGTGCTTCCTGGGCCTCTGCATGAGGTTTTCTTTCACCTGCCACTAGAGTGCCTATCGCCTCGGACCCCCTATACCGACATTTTGTGGTCTTCTTGCTGGCGCCCTTACACCCTTTGATTGGAGGTCCCCTTGAGTGACCGTGTTCACATGGGGGGCAAAGGGGGTCCCGAGGGCCGCAAGACCAAGGCTTCCCTCCACGGGGGAGCAGTCCAGAGCAATAACATGGACCGCTACACCCAGGGCAGGGGGCCCTCTGGCGCTGCTGGCCTCCCCTCGGATACTGCGGAGGGAGGCGCGACCGTCTCTACGGAACTATCCCTGCAGGACATTATGGGCGCCATTGATGGCATTAGGGAAACCATCGCGACGCAATATGAGGCCCTGGCCCGTAAGATTGACACTGTCGCGATTGATGTCACCCTGATCCGGGCCGACCTCTCCAAAACTAACGAGAGGGTCCAGGCTCTCGACACACGGACCTCCACCCTTGGTGCGGAGGTGTCGGATCTGCGGGCCGCGCTTGGAGACATCAGGGTGGTCAACGATCATATGGCCCGGCGGCTTGAAGACTTCGAGGGACGGGCCCGACGAAACAACATCCGCGTCATAGGTGTACCGGAGTCCTCCGACGGCCGCCCGGTTGACCTCGTGGTCGAGGAACTTATCATGAAACAGTTGTCCCCGGCTGGCCTAAGTAAGTTCTTTGCCGTGGAGCGGGCCCATCGAGTTCCGGGCGGTCGGCCACGGCCGGGGGCCCCCCCGAGGCCTATCGTGGCCAAACTGTTCTACTACAGGGACCGCGACGCTATTCTGCAGGCCTCACGGACCCACGGCCCGGTTCGTCATGAGAACTCGACCATCAATTTTTATCCGGACTTCACGCAACTGGTCCAGAAACAACGGATGGGATTCCAAGGGGTGAAGCGTCGTCTCCGCGAGCTGGGCCTAAAGTATTCGATGCTCTACCCTGCAAAACTCCGAGTGGAACATGGGGATCGGACAGCCTTTTTTGACTCTCCTGTGGCTGCAAGTGACTGGCTGGACTCTCTGCCGGACGGAGGTGGCCGTCCCGGACCCTCTGCGGGCACCGCGGGTGACGGGTCCCCTTCAGAGTGACTTTTGGTCCTTGATTTTGCCGTTTTGCACTGTACAGTCGGGTCTTATTTCATTTGCATATTGTGTTTTACCAGGACCAGTGAGGGGGGCGGGCGGGGACGGGTCCCTTACCTCCTCTGGGGTCTTTTCGTAGAATGGGGTTAGAGGGGCGACAGGCACACTGCAAGTTGGGGGGGTTTTTTGGCCCGCAGGGGTGCAGGGTGGGGGGAGTTGGTCCTGGGGTGGGGTTGGGGGGGAGGAGGGGTTGTTTTGCTGTGTGTTTTTTGTTTACAGGGCGAGGTACTGATTTTTGTCCACATTTGGTAACTGTGCTGCAGGCTGGGGGACCCTTGATCTATTGGGGGGGATGGGGGGGGACGGGTTGAGGCTTATGTCATGGAACGTCAATGGGTTGGGGGACCGTATCAAGCGGGGTGTAGTACTGCAATATTTGCGTCGTTTGACTCCTGATGTGGTGTTTCTCCAGGAGACGCATCTGGTTGGCAATGTTTGTCATGCAATGAACAGGGGGGGATACCGCCTCGTGGCCCATTCTGGTTTCACAACTGGTTCCAGGGGGGTGGGCATTCTCCTGCGAACCTCACTTCCGGTGGAGATTACTAAGATAGTCTCGGATGACAGAGGGCGCTATGTGTGTTTGATTGGGAGGTGGGAGGGGCAGCCCCTTGCCCTGGTTTCAGTTTACGTCCCCCCGGGCCTCCAGAACTCCACCTTCACTGACTTGGGTCGAATGCTGCTTGACCTTCCGGACAGCCTCCTGCTCATGGGCGGGGACTTTAATTCTGTGGTTTCGGGTGAACTGGATCGTCACCCACCAAGGACCCTCCCCGCTGCCCAGGCATGGCTGGGTGGGATGCTGGAGACCTTCGGCCTGGTGGATAGTTGGAGATTAATGCATCCGACCCAATGTCAATTCACCTTTCATTCGGGGGCGCATGGGAGTCTCTCTAGGTTAGACTACTTCCTTATGCCCGCGGCGCAGACTGGTCGGATTCGAGAGGTCAGGCACCTGGCGCGGGGTATCTCCGACCATTCTCCGCTGTGGCTTCTTTTTGACACCGGGCCGCGGTCTGCGGGGCGGATCGCTCCCATTAACCCATGGTACCTGCGAGACCCTACGACTCGTGACAGCCTGGTTAAGGCTATGGACCAATACTTCCTGGATAACGAGGGGTCGGTGTCGTCTGCAATGTCCCTGTGGGAAGCCTTTAAAACCGTGATCCGCGGACACGCCCTTTCCCAGATAGTGGTGGCTAAGAGGGTCAAGAGTGAGGCAGTGGTGAGGCTGGAGACTGACATCTTGGGGCTGGAGTCGGCCTTGGAGGCGAATGTCACTCCGGACGGGCTCCATGCCCTCAGCCTGAAACAGTTTGAATATAGGTCCCTGGTCACTGACGCGGCCAAAACTATGTATAGGGAGCAGCAGGGTCGACTGTACGATGCCGGGGACAAGGCGGGAAAGTTGATCGCGTGGCTGGACAGGAAGGAGAGAGTGAATCGTGTGGTCCCGGAGTTGCGTGCTGCGGATGGTGTGTGTGTGACGGAGCCTGACGAGATTGTGGAATGTTTTGCCGACCACCTCCGGGCTGTGTACTCCCCAGTGACTGACAGGGATGAGGACGACTCTCGCCTTCTACTGAGGGATATCGCCTTGCCCGGCCTGTCCGTTGAGGACCGCGAGCGGCTGGACGCCCCCTTGTCGGCGGATGAAATAGCGACCGCGATCCGCTCCCTTCGCTCGGGCAAGGCTATGGGTCCCAACGGTCTGCCCATTGAGCTATATAAATTGCGCCCTGACAAGCTTGCGCCCTTCCTCAGTCGCATGTTCCGTGATTCTCTGGCGGCGGGTTCCCTCCCGGCCGACCAGCGTTTGGCCACGATAGTCGTTATCCCCAAGGAGGACAAGCCGTGAGATCGCTGTACTTCTTACCGGCCTATTTCACTGCTAAATGCGGAGCCTAAGATCCTGGCGAAAGTCCTTGCCAATCGTTTGTTGAGCGTCGTGTGCGATCTTATTCATCCGGACCAATGCGGATTCATCCCGCATCGTAACACCGCTCTTAACTTGCGGCGTCTTCACGGCGCCCTTGCCAGGGCGGAGCTCCTCTCCGAACCGGCCGTGCTGGTTTCTTTGGATGCCACGATGGCTTTTGACACCATCGAGTGGCCATTCCTCTGGGCTGTCTTGGCTAAATTTGGCTTTGGGGAAGGATTTATTGGCTGGGTGAAGCTTCTTTACACGGGACCCATGGCTCAGGTGGTGGTGAATGGGCGGGTCTCTCGGCCCTTTGCCCTCGGCAGGGGCACGAGGCAGGGATGCCCGTTGTCCCCTTTGCTCTTTGCTCTCGCCCTGGAGCCACTCGCGGCTTGGCTCCGCTGGGAGCCCTCGCTTAGAGGGATCCGGTGGGCCCCGGGCTTTGAAGATCGGGTTTCGCTGTATGCGGACGATATTCTTCTATATCTCACCTCACCGCGGCAGTCGCTCAACGTCCTCTTTGACGTTCTGACTTCCTTTGGGAATAATTCGGGTCTCACGATCAATTGGTCTAAATCCTGCGTCTATCCGATCTCCGGTGGTCCTCCTCTCCTGCCGCCTCGGCTTCCGATCCAGGTATCTCTGAGCGGCTTTAAGTACCTGGGGATATACGTTTCGCTGGATCCGGTGGCTCGCTATGAGCAGAATCTCCTGCGTCCGCTTCGGCGATTGCGAGAGGACACGGCCCGGTGGTGCAGGCTGCCCCTGTCCCCGCTGGGTCGGGCCGCGCTGTTCAAAATGATGTCCCTTCCCAGGTTCCTCTATGCACTCCAGAATTCCTTCGACGTCATCCCAGTGGCCTACTTTCGGGAGGTAGAGAGCCTGCAGAGGAGACTGGTGTGGGACGGGTGGGCGCGTATTGCTCTTGCTAAGCTTACTCTCCCCTGGTACGACGGGGGCATCGCGCTTCCCGACATTCGCAGGTATTATTGGGCCGCGCAGCTTTCGGCCATCAACCACGCCACGTATGCGCCTGGCCTGAATCCTGCGTATGAGATGGACAAGTTCCTGCTTCCCGGCGGGGACTATAACAGGGCGCTTTACTCCCGCTCGGCTGGCCGGACCCTTACGGGTCCTACTAAGATTGCGGTGCGGACCTGGAGGGCTGCCACTGCGGCCACGGGCTGGAGTGAGCGACTGACATGTGCTACTCCTTTGTTTGCCTCCGATCGCCTGGGGAGCCTCTGGACTACGAAGGGGTTTGACCAGTGGGACACGATTGGTATCAGCAAAGTGGGAGACCTTTGGCATAAGGGCGCGGTTAAGACTTTCGCGGCTCTTCAGGCCGAATATGAGCTTACGGACAGGGAGTTCTTCCGCTATGCCCAGGTTCGACACGCCCTGCTCTCGGTCTTTGGAGAGGGGACCAAGATCCCGGTTTCCTCGCCCCTCGAGGACCGCATACTTGACGGACATGTCCCTGACAGTACTATTTCTTTAATTTATAAGAAACTGATTAATCATCGGGCTGACCTCTTGGTGCGCCTTCGGGAGGCTTGGACGGGGGATGGGGTGGAATTGGACGACGAGGACTGGCAGTCTGCACTGTCGTCCCCCAAGGAGGTCGCCATTCCAGCCCGTCTCCGGTTGGTACAGCTTAAGATTCTTCACCGGGTGTATGTGACGGGTCCTCGCTTGGTCTCGATGGGATATTCCGACGATGGGCTCTGTAAGCGGGGTTGTGGGCTCAGCGCCACCTTTCTCCATATCCTGTGGGAGTGCCGCGAGGTGGCGGACTACTGGCGCCGGATACATACGGTTATGGGACAGGTCACTGGGGTTGTGCTGCTGCCGGAGGTGCGTCGCTGTGTCCTGAATGTATGGGAGCCCAATGATTATAGCGCGGCTCAGACTCGGTGGGCGGCCCTGGGGAACATGATTGCCAAGAGAGATATAGCGCAGCTTTGGGGTGCCCAGCGGCCGCCCACCGTGTCAGTATGGAAGGAGAATATGGACTGGTGTATGTTCAGGGAGAAGACTGTGTATGTTGCCCGTGGTAAGCCGGGGGCATGGGGCAGAATCTGGGGGCAATGGAATGCATATCGCGGGGGTATCTGTACGCCCCCCCTGGTGGACACCGATATCGCCATGTCCCCCTGACCCTTGACGGTTCCGGGCACCTTTTGGAATGACTACATATGGACGTTCATTTCCCTTGGCCCCCCCCCCGTCCCCAGCCTCCCGGTACTCCTTCCTTTCGCGTGCTGCTTATTGGTCTGAACTGGGGTTCCCCGGAGGACGCCTGACCTGCGCTGTTTGTCTTTATGCCTCGCCTTTTGTTTTTTCTTTTAGTTTTTTGTGTTTGTTGGATTTAAGTCTCCTGTTCCTTTAGAACTATCCGGAGTCACTACGGGGCCGAGCCCCGGGACCCGACTGCAGCTTTGATAAATGTATATTTCATTCTGTACTTAGCGGCCGGCCCTGGTGGTTGTAGGCCCGTGTTTGTAATCGAATTATTGTTCAATAAAAACTTTTCAAAAAAAAAAAAAAAAAAAGCGGACCGTTGAGCTGGGAATATGCCTGGCTTACTGCGGGAGGACTTATACCGAAATTAAGACTCACAGGTCCACGAGGCCCATCTGCGGGCATGCATGAGAGATCTTCTGATGTCTGGCACCTATTCAAGGTTTAATTAGCACAATATAGACACTGCAAATACCACAATGCTGTGAGAAAATAAAGAGCCTATCAGGAGGCGGCATATTTAAAAAGAGCCTATCAGGAGGCAGCATATCATTCTTAAGTGATTGCGCAATTTGCTGGGTGAAAGGAGTGATCGACCTTCGAGAAAGCAAGAAGCGAAACGCGTCAGGTCGCACTACGTGTACTACTGGGTCTACATGGTATCGTTTGTCCTGGAGTGCTCCCCAATCCGGTGGGCAACCTGTGGCTTCAATCTATTCGCGGCCGGCCCGGTCGCGGGGGTAGCACCGCCGCAAGAATCAAAAGCGGACCGTTGAGCTGGGAATATGCCTGGCTTACTGCGGGAGGACTTATACCGAAATTAAGACTCACAGGTCCACGAGGCCCATCTGCGGGCATGCATGAGAGATCTTCTGATGTCTGGCACCTATTCGAAGTTTAATTAGCGCAATATAGACACTGCAAATACCACAATGCTGTGAGAAAATAAAGAGCCTATCAGGAGGCGGCATATTTAAAAAGAGCCTATCAGGAGGCAGCATATCATTCTTAAGTGATTGCGCAATTTGCTGGGTGAAAGGAGTGATCGACCTTCGAGAAAGCAAGAAGCGAAACGCGTCAGGTCGCACTACGTGTACTACTGGGTCTACATGGTATCGTTTGTCCTGGAGTGCTCCCCAATCCGGTGGGCAACCTGTGGCTTCAATCTATTCGCGGCCGGCCCGGTCGCGGGGGTAGCACCGCCGCAAGAATCAAAAGCGGACCGTTGAGCTGGGAATATGCCTGGCTTACTGCGGGAGGACTTATACCGAAATTAAGACTCACAGGTCCACGAGGCCCATCTGCGGGCATGCATGAGAGATCTTCTGATGTCTGGCACCTATTCAAGGTTTAATTAGCGCAATATAGACACTGCAAATACCACAATGCTGTGAGAAAATAAAGAGCCTATCAGGAGGCGGCATATTTAAAAAGAGCCTATCAGGAGGCAGCATATCATTCTTAAGTGATTGCGCAATTTGCTGGGTGAAAGGAGTGATCGACCTTCGAGAAAGCAAGAAGCGAAACGCGTCAGGTCGCACTACGTGTACTACTGGGTCTACATGGTATCGTTTGTCCTGGAGTGCTCCCCAATCCGGTGGGCAACCTGTGGCTTCAATCTATTCGCGGCCGGCCCGGTCGCGGGGGTAGCACCGCCGCAAGAATCAAAAGCGGACCGTTGAGCTGGGAATATGCCTGGCTTACTGCGGGAGGACTTATACCGAAATTAAGACTCACAGGTCCACGAGGCCCATCTGCGGGCATGCATGAGAGATCTTCTGATGTCTGGCACCTATTCAAGGTTTAATTAGCGCAATATAGACACTGCAAATACCACAATGCTGTGAGAAAATAAAGAGCCTATCAGGAGGCGGCATATTTAAAAAGAGCCTATCAGGAGGCAGCATATCATTCTTAAGTGATTGCGCAATTTGCTGGGTGAAAGGAGTGATCGACCTTCGAGAAAGCAAGAAGCGAAACGCGTCAGGTCGCACTACGTGTACTACTGGGTCTACATGGTATCGTTTGTCCTGGAGTGCTCCCCAATCCGGTGGGCAACCTGTGGCTTCAATCTATTCGCGGCCGGCCCGGTCGCGGGGGTAGCACCGCCGCAAGAATCAAAAGCGGACCGTTGAGCTGGGAATATGCCTGGCTTACTGCGGGAGGACTTATACCGAAATTAAGACTCACAGGTCCACAAGGCCCATCTGCGGGCATGCATGAGAGATCTTCTGATGTCTGGCACCTATTCAAGGTTTAATTAGCGCAATATAGACACTGCAAATACCACAATGCTGTGAGAAAATAAAGAGCCTATCAGGAGGCGGCATATTTAAAAAGAGCCTATCAGGAGGCAGCATATCATTCTTAAGTGATTGCGCAATTTGCTGGGTGAAAGGAGTGATCGACCTTCGAGAAAGCAAGAAGCGAAACGCGTCAGGTCGCACTACGTGTACTACTGGGTCTACATGGTATCGTTTGTCCTGGAGTGCTCCCCAATCCGGTGGGCAACCTGTGGCTTCAATCTATTCGCGGCCGGCCCGGTCGCGGGGGTAGCACCGCCGCAAGAATCAAAAGCGGACCGTTGAGCTGGGAATATGCCTGGCTTACTGCGGGAGGACTTATACCGAAATTAAGACTCACAGGTCCACGAGGCCCATCTGCGGGCATGCATGAGAGATCTTCTGATGTCTGGCACCTATTCAAGGTTTAATTAGCGCAATATAGACACTGCAAATACCACAATGCTGTGAGAAAATAAAGAGCCTACCAGGAGGCGGCATATTTAAAAAGAGCCTATCAGGAGGCAGCATATCATTCTTAAGTGATTGCGCAATTTGCTGGGTGAAAGGAGTGATCGACCTTCGAGAAAGCAAGAAGCGAAACGCGTCAGGTCGCACTACGTGTACTACTGGGTCTACATGGTATCGTTTGTCCTGGAGTGCTCCCCAATCCGGTGGGCAACCTGTGGCTTCAATCTATTCGCGGCCGGCCCGGTCGCGGGGGTAGCACCGCCGCAAGAATCAAAAGCGGACCGTTGAGCTGGGAATATGCCTGGCTTACTGCGGGAGGACTTATACCGAAATTAAGACTCACAGGTCCACGAGGCCCATCTGCGGGCATGCATGAGAGATCTTCTGATGTCTGGCACCTATTCAAGGTTTAATTAGCGCAATATAGACACTGCAAATACCACAATGCTGTGAGAAAATAAAGAGCCTATCAGGAGGCGGCATATTTAAAAAGAGCCTATCAGGAGGCAGCATATCATTCTTAAGTGATTGCGCAATTTGCTGGGTGAAAGGAGTGATCGACCTTCGAGAAAGCAAGAAGCGAAACGCGTCAGGTCGCACTACGTGTACTACTGGGTCTACATGGTATCGTTTGTCCTGGAGTGCTCCCCAATCCGGTGGGCAACCTGTGGCTTCAATCTATTCGCGGCCGGCCCGGTCGCGGGGGTAGCACCGCCGCAAGAATCAAAAGCGGACCGTTGAGCTGGGAATATGCCTGGCTTACTGCGGGAGGACTTATACCGAAATTAAGACTCACAGGTCCACGAGGCCCATCTGCGGGCATGCATGAGAGATCTTCTGATGTCTGGCACCTATTCAAGGTTTAATTAGCGCAATATAGACACTGCAAATACCACAATGCTGTGAGAAAATAAAGAGCCTATCAGGAGGCGGCATATTTAAAAAGAGCCTATCAGGAGGCAGCATATCATTCTTAAGTGATTGCGCAATTTGCTGGGTGAAAGGAGTGATCGACCTTCGAGAAAGCAAGAAGCGAAACGCGTCAGGTCGCACTACGTGTACTACTGGGTCTACATGGTATCGTTTGTCCTGGAGTGCTCCCCAATCCGGTGGGCAACCTGTGGCTTCAATCTATTCGCGGCCGGCCCGGTCGCAAGGGTAGCACCGCCGCAAGAATCAAAAGCGGACCGTTGAGCTGGGAATATGCCTGGCTTACTGCGGGAGGACTTATACCGAAATTAAGACTCACAGGTCCACGAGGCCCATCTGCGGGCATGCATGAGAGATCTTCTGATGTCTGGCACCTATTCAAGGTTTAATTAGCGCAATATAGACACTGCAAATACCACAATGCTGTGAGAAAATAAAGAGCCTATCAGGAGGCGGCATATTTAAAAAGAGCCTATCAGGAGGCAGCATATCATTCTTAAGTGATTGCGCAATTTGCTGGGTGAAAGGAGTGATCGACCTTCGAGAAAGCAAGAAGCGAAACGCGTCAGGTCGCACTACGTGTACTACTGGGTCTACATGGTATCGTTTGTCCTGGAGTGCTCCCCAATCCGGTGGGCAACCTGTGGCTTCAATCTATTCGCGGCCGGCCCGGTCGCGGGGGTAGCACCGCCGCAAGAATCAAAAGCGGACCGTTGAGCTGGGAATATGCCTGGCTTACTGCGGGAGGACTTATACCGAAATTAAGACTCACAGGTCCACGAGGCCCATCTGCGGGCATGCATGAGAGATCTTCTGATGTCTGGCACCTATTCAAGGTTTAATTAGCGCAATATAGACACTGCAAATACCACAATGCTGTGAGAAAATAAAGAGCCTATCAGGAGGCGGCATATTTAAAAAGAGCCTATCAGGAGGCAGCATATCATTCTTAAGTGATTGCGCAATTTGCTGGGTGAAAGGAGTGATCGACCTTCGAGAAAGCAAGAAGCGAAACGCGTCAGGTCGCACTACGTGTACTACTGGGTCTACATGGTATCGTTTGTCCTGGAGTGCTCCCCAATCCGGTGGGCAACCTGTGGCTTCAATCTATTCGCGGCCGGCCCGGTCGCGGGGGTAGCACCGCCGCAAGAATCAAAAGCGGACCGTTGAGCTGGGAATATGCCTGGCTTACTGCGGGAGGACTTATACCGAAATTAAGACTCACAGGTCCACGAGGCCCATCTGCGGGCATGCATGAGAGATCTTCTGATGTCTGGCACCTATTCAAGGTTTAATTAGCGCAATATAGACACTGCAAATACCACAATGCTGTGAGAAAATAAAGAGCCTATCAGGAGGCGGCATATTTAAAAAGAGCCTATCAGGAGGCAGCATATCATTCTTAAGTGATTGCGCAATTTGCTGGGTGAAAGGAGTGATCGACCTTCGAGAAAGCAAGAAGCGAAACGCGTCAGGTCGCACTACGTGTACTACTGGGTCTACATGGTATCGTTTGTCCTGGAGTGCTCCCCAATCCGGTGGGCAACCTGTGGCTTCAATCTATTCGCGGCCGGCCCGGTCGCGGGGGTAGCACCGCCGCAAGAATCAAAAGCGGACCGTTGAGCTGGGAATATGCCTGGCTTACTGCGGGAGGACTTATACCGAAATTAAGACTCACAGGTCCACGAGGCCCATCTGCGGGCATGCATGAGAGATCTTCTGATGTCTGGCACCTATTCAAGGTTTAATTAGCGCAATATAGACACTGCAAATACCACAATGCTGTGAGAAAATAAAGAGCCTATCAGGAGGCGGCATATTTAAAAAGAGCCTATCAGGAGGCAGCATATCATTCTTAAGTGATTGCGCAATTTGCTGGGTGAAAGGAGTGATCGACCTTCGAGAAAGCAAGAAGCGAAACGCGTCAGGTCTCACTACGTGTACTACTGGGTCTACATGGTATCGTTTGTCCTGGAGTGCTCCCCAATCCGGTGGGCAACCTGTGGCTTCAATCTATTCGCGGCCGGCCCCGTCGCGGGGGTAGCACCGCCGCAAGAATCAAAAGCGGACCGTTGAGCTGGGAATATGCCTGGCTTACTGCGGGAGCACTTATACCGAAATTAAGACTCACAGGTCCACGAGGCCCATCTGCGGGCATGCATGAGAGATCTTCTGATGTCTGGCACCTATTCAAGGTTTAATTAGCGCAATATAGACACTGCAAATACCACAATGCTGTGAGAAAATAAAGAGCCTATCAGGAGGCGGCATATTTAAAAAGAGCCTATCAGGAGGCAGCATATCATTCTTAAGTGATTGCGCAATTTGCTGGGTGAAAGGAGTGATCGACCTTCGAGAAAGCAAGAAGCGAAACGCGTCAGGTCGCACTACGTGTACTACTGGGTCTACATGGTATCGTTTGTCCTGGAGTGCTCCCCAATCCGGTGGGCAACCTGTGGCTTCAATCTATTCGCGGCCGGCCCGGTCGCGGGGGTAGCACCGCCGCAAGAATCAAAAGCGGACCGTTGAGCTGGGAATATGCCTGGCTTACTGCGGGAGGACTTATACCGAAATTAAGACTCACAGGTCCACGAGGCCCATCTGCGGGCATGCATGAGAGATCTTCTGATGTCTGGCACCTATTCAAGGTTTAATTAGCGCAATATAGACACTGCAAATACCACAATGCTGTGAGAAAATAAAGAGCCTATCAGGAGGCGGCATATTTAAAAAGAGCCTATCAGGAGGCAGCATATCATTCTTAAGTGATTGCGCAATTTGCTGGGTGAAAGGAGTGATCGACCTTCGAGAAAGCAAGAAGCGAAACGCGTCAGGTCGCACTACGTGTACTACTGGGTCTACATGGTATCGTTTGTCCTGGAGTGCTCCCCAATCCGGTGGGCAACCTGTGGCTTCAATCTATTCGCGGCCGGCCCGGTCGCGGGGGTAGCACCGCCGCAAGAATCAAAAGCGGACCGTTGAGCTGGGAATATGCCTGGCTTACTGCGGGAGGACTTATACCGAAATTAAGACTCACAGGTCCACAAGGCCCATCTGCGGGCATGCATGAGAGATCTTCTGATGTCTGGCACCTATTCAAGGTTTAATTAGCGCAATATAGACACTGCAAATACCACAATGCTGTGAGAAAATAAAGAGCCTATCAGGAGGCGGCATATTTAAAAAGAGCCTATCAGGAGGCAGCATAACATTCTTAAGTGATTGCGCAATTTGCTGGGTGAAAGGAGTGATCGACCTTCGAGAAAGCAAGAAGCGAAACGCGTCAGGTCGCACTACGTGTACTACTGGGTCTACATGGTATCGTTTGTCCTGGAGTGCTCCCCAATCCGGTGGGCAACCTGTGGCTTCAATCTATTCGCGGCCGGCCCGGTCACGGGGGTAGCACCGCCGCAAGAATCAAAAGCGGACCGTTGAGCTGGGAATATGCCTGGCTTACTGCGGGAGGACTTATACCGAAATTAAGACTCACAGGTCCACGAGGCCCATCTGCGGGCATGCATGAGAGATCTTCTGATGTCTGGCACCTATTCAAGGTTTAATTAGCGCAATATAGACACTGCAAATACCACAATGCTGTGAGAAAATAAAGAGCCTATCAGGAGGCGGCATATTTACAAAGAGCCTATCAGGAGGCAGCATATCATTCTTAAGTGATTACGCAATTTGCTGGGTGAAAGGAGTGATCGACCTTCGAGAAAGCAAGAAGCGAAACGCGTCAGGTCGCACTACGTGTACTACTGGGTCTACATGGTATCGTTTGTCCTGGAGTGCTCCCCAATCCGGTGGGCAACCTGTGGCTTCAATCTATTCGCGGCCGGCCCGGTCGCGGGGGTAGCACCGCCGCAAGAATCAAAAGCGGACCGTTGAGCTGGGAATATGCCTGGCTTACTGCGGGAGGACTTATACCGAAATTAAGACTCACAGGTCCACGAGGTCCATCTGCGGGCATGCATGAGAGATCTTCTGATGTCTGGCACCTATTCAAGGTTTAATTAGCGCAATATAGACACTGCAAATACCACAATGCTGTGAGAAAATAAAGAGCCTATCAGGAGGCGGCATATTTAAAAAGAGCCTATCAGGAGGCAGCATATCATTCTTAAGTGATTGCGCAATTTGCTGGGTGAAAGGAGTGATCGACCTTCGAGAAAGCAAGAAGCGAAACGCGTCAGGTCGCACTACGTGTACTACTGGGTCTACATGGTATCGTTTGTCCTGGAGTGCTCTCCAATCCGGTGGGCAACCTGTGGCTTCAATCTATTCGCGGCCGGCCCGGTCGCGGGGGTAGCACCGCCGCAAGAATCAAAAGCGGACCGTTGAGCTGGGAATATGCCTGGCTTACTGCGGGAGGACTTATACCGAAATTAAGACTCACAGGTCCACGAGGCCCATCTGCGGGCATGCATGAGAGATCTTCTGATGTCTGGCACCTATTCAAGGTTTAATTAGCGCAATATAGACACTGCAAATACCACAATGCTGTGAGAAAATAAAGAGCCTATCAGGAGGCGGCATATTTAAAAAGAGCCTATCAGGAGGCAGCATATCATTCTTAAGTGATTGCGCAATTTGCTGGGTGAAAGGAGTGATCGACCTTCGAGAAAGCAAGAAGCGAAACGCGTCAGGTCGCACTACGTGTACTACTGGGTCTACATGGTATCGTTTGTCCTGGAGTGCTCCCCAATCCGGTGGGCAACCTGTGGCTTCAATCTATTCGCGGCCGGCCCGGTCGCGGGGGTAGCACCGCCGCAAGAATCAAAAGCGGACCGTTGAGCTGGGAATATGCCTGGCTTACTGCGGGAGGACTTATACCGAAATTAAGACTCACAGGTCCACGAGGCCCATCTGCGGGCATGCATGAGAGATCTTCTGATGTCTGGCACCTATTCAAGGTTTAATTAGCGCAATATAGACACTGCAAATACCACAATGCTGTGAGAAAATAAAGAGCCTATCAGGAGGCGGCATATTTAAAAAGAGCCTATCAGGAGGCAGCATATCATTCTTAAGTGATTGCGCAATTTGCTTGGTGAAAGGAGTGATCGACCTTCGAGAAAGCAAGAAGCGAAACGCGTCAGGTCGCACTACGTGTACTACTGGGTCTACATGGTATCGTTTGTCCTGGAGTGCTCCCCAATCCGGTGGGCAACCTGTGGCTTCAATCTATTCGCGGCCGGCCCGGTCGCGGGGGTAGCACCGCCGCAAGAATCAAAAGCGGACCGTTGAGCTGGGAATATGCCTGGCTTACTGCGGGAGGACTTATACCGAAATTAAGACTCACAGGTCCACGAGGCCCATCTGCGGGCATGCATGAGAGATCTTCTGATGTCTGGCACCTATTCAAGGTTTAATTAGCGCAATATAGACACTGCAAATACCACAATGCTGTGAGAAAATAAAGAGCCTATCAGGAGGCGGCATATTTAAAAAGAGCCTATCAGGAGGCAGCATATCATTCTTAAGTGATTGCGCAATTTGCTGGGTGAAAGGAGTGATCGACCTTCGAGAAAGCAAGAAGCGAAACGCGTCAGGTCGCACTACGTGTACTACTGGGTCTACATGGTATCGTTTGTCCTGGAGTGCTCCCCAATCCGGTGGGCAACCTGTGGCTTCAATCTATTCGCGGCCGGCCCGGTCGCGGGGGTAGCACCGCCGCAAGAATCAAAAGCGGACCGTTGAGCTGGGAATATGCCTGGCTTACTGTGGGAGGACTTATACCGAAATTAAGACTCACAGGTCCACGAGGCCCATCTGCGGGCATGCATGAGAGATCTTCTGATGTCTGGCACCTATTCAAGGTTTAATTAGCGCAATATAGACACTGCAAATACCACAATGCTGTGAGAAAATAAAGAGCCTATCAGGAGGCGGCATATTTAAAAAGAGCCTATCAGGAGGCAGCATATCATTCTTAAGTGATTGCACAATTTGCTGGGTGAAAGGAGTGATCGACCTTCGAGAAAGCAAGAAGCGAAACGCGTCAGGTCGCACTACGTGTACTACTGGGTCTACATGGTATCGTTTGTCCTGGAGTGCTCCCCAATCCGGTGGGCAACCTGTGGCTTCAATCTATTCGCGGCCGGCCCGGTCGCGGGGGTAGCACCGCCGCAAGAATCAAAAGCGGACCGTTGAGCTGGGAATATGCCTGGCTTACTGCGGGAGGACTTATACCGAAATTAAGACTCACAGGTCCATGAGGCCCATCTGCGGGCATGCATGAGAGATCTTCTGATGTCTGGCACCTATTCAAGGTTTAATTAGCGCAATATAGACACTGCAAATACCACAATGCTGTGAGAAAATAAAGAGCCTATCAGGAGGCGGCATATTTAAAAAGAGCCTATCAGGAGGCAGCATATCATTCTTAAGTGATTGCGCAATTTGCTGGGTGAAAGGAGTGATCGACCTTCGAGAAAGCAAGAAGCGAAACGCGTCAGGTCGCACTACGTGTACTACTGGGTCTACATGGTATCGTTTGTCCTGGAGTGCTCCCCAATCCGGTGGGCAACCTGTGGCTTCAATCTATTCGCGGCCGGCCCGGTCGCGGGGGTAGCACCGCCGCAAGAATCAAAAGCGGACCGTTGAGCTGGGAATATGCCTGGCTTACTGCGGGAGGACTTATACCGAAATTAAGACTCACAGGTCCACGAGGCCCATCTGCGGGCATGCATGAGAGATCTTCTGATGTCTGGCACCTATTCAAGGTTTAATTAGCGCAATATAGACACTGCAAATACCACAATGCTGTGAGAAAATAAAGAGCCTATCAGGAGGCGGCATATTTAAAAAGAGCCTATCAGGAGGCAGCATATCATTCTTAAGTGATTGCGCAATTTGCTGGGTGAAAGGAGTGATCGACCTTCGAGAAAGCAAGAAGCGAAACGCGTCAGGTCGCACTACGTGTACTACTGGGTCTACATGGTATCGTTTGTCCTGGAGTGCTCCCCAATCCGGTGGGCAACCTGTGGCTTCAATCTATTCGCGGCCGGCCCGATCGCGGGGGTAGCACCGCCGCAAGAATCAAAAGCGGACCGTTGAGCTGGGAATATGCCTGGCTTACTGCGGGAGGACTTATACCGAAATTAAGACTCACAGGTCCACGAGGCCCATCTGCGGGCATGCATGAGAGATCTTCTTATGTCTGGCACCTATTCAAGGTTTAATTAGCGCAATATAGACACTGCAAATACCACAATGCTGTGAGAAAATAAAGAGCCTATCAGGAGGCGGCATATTTAAAAAGAGCCTATCAGGAGGCAGCATATCATTCTTAAGTGATTGCGCAATTTGCTGGGTGAAAGGAGTGATCGACCTTCCAGAAAGCAAGAAGCGAAACGCGTCAGGTCGCACTACGTGTACTACTGGGTCTACATGGTATCGTTTGTCCTGGAGTGCTCCCCAATCCGGTGGGCAACCTGTGGCTTCAATCTATTCGCGGCCGGCCCGGTCGCGGGGGTAGCACCGCCGCAAGAATCAAAAGCGGACCGTTGAGCTGGGAATATGCCTGGCTTACTGCGGGAGAACTTATACCGAAATTAAGACTCACAGGTCCACGAGGCCCATCTGCGGGCATGCATGAGAGATCTTCTGATGTCTGGCACCTATTCAAGGTTTAATTAGCGCAATATAGACACTGCAAAAACCACAATGCTGTGAGAAAATAAAGAGCCTATCAGGAGGCGGCATATTTAAAAAGAGCCTATCAGGAGGCAGCATATCATTCTTAAGTGATTGCGCAATTTGCTGGGTGAAAGGAGTGATCGACCTTCGAGAAAGCAAGAAGCGAAACGCGTCAGGTCGCACTACGTGTACTACTGGGTCTACATGGTATCGTTTGTCCTGGAGTGCTCCCCAATCCGGTGGGCAACCTGTGGCTTCAATCTATTCGCGGCCGGCCCGGTCGCGGGGGTAGCACCGCCGCAAGAATCAAAAGCGGACCGTTGAGCTGGGAATATGCCTGGCTTACTGCGGGAGGACTTATACCGAAATTAAGACTCACAGGTCCACGAGGCCCATCTGCGGGCATGCATGAGAGATCTTCTGATGTCTGGCACCTATTCAAGGTTTAATTAGCGCAATATAGACACTGCAAATACCACAATGCTGTGAGAAAATAAAGAGCCTATCAGGAGGCGGCATATTTAAAAAGAGCCTATCAGGAGGCAGCATATCATTCTTAAGTGATTGCGCAATTTGCTGGGTGAAAGGAGTGATCGACCTTCGAGAAAGCAAGAAGCGAAACGCGTCAGGTCGCACTACGTGTACTACTGGGTCTACATGGTATCGTTTGTCCTGGAGTGCTCCCCAATCCGGTGGGCAACCTGTGGCTTCAATCTATTCGCGGCCGGCCCGGTCGCGGGGGTAGCACCGCCGCAAGAATCAAAAGCGGACCGTTGAGCTGGGAATATGCCTGGCTTACTGCGGGAGGACTTATACCGAAATTAAGACTCACAGGTCCACGAGGCCCATCTGCGGGCATGCATGAGAGATCTTCTGATGTCTGGCACCTATTCAAGGTTTAATTAGCGCAATATAGACACTGCAAATACCACAATGCTGTGAGAAAATAAAGAGCCTATCAGGAGGCGGCATATTTAAAAAGAGCCTATCAGGAGGCAGCATATCATTCTTAAGTGATTGCGCAATTTGCTGGGTGAAAGGAGTGATCGACCTTCGAGAAAGCAAGAAGCGAAACGCGTCAGGTCGCACTACGTGTACTACTGGGTCTACATGGTATCGTTTGTCCTGGAGTGCTCCCCAATCCGGTGGGCAACCTGTGGCTTCAATATATATATATATATATATAGGGGCCTCCTGTATCCCGTATAGAGCATTCATCAGAAGAGGAAGAAAAGAATGTAAATACATTTTGTAAGATAAGATGAGGACAACGAGGCACTTGCAGAACACTTTATAATATAGTGAATTATGCGTTTGTTTATAATTTTTTAGCATGGATCTTAGGTTAACTTTTACTCTATGAAAGATATGGGATAAGTAGACAGAAATACTATCAAGGAAAAGTGAATTGAACCCAATTGCCACCTAAAGGATATTCGAATATACTGTAGAGTAATGAGAAAATACCGTTTGGATTTATGAAGCACTTTAAGAGGAATTTATTTGCACTTTATATTAGCACTATGTCATTTTTTGCAGTATAGCACTTTAGTAAGACCTCTGAAGTAGGTAAACTAGCAACAAACACTTAAGGATTTCCCTAGTGAGAAAGAATTTGGTAAGAAATTCATTTTAGTGAAGACAGAGGCATTTGTTGAGGAACTGTATTTAATTAGCATGGAAGCACCAGTCTCTTTAGAGAAAGGATAAACTGTACTATAGAAATGTGGGCCGTAATGCATAATTAAGTGCTAGTATATTACTCCACAAAGCGGTCTTGTAGAACAAGGAGGCTGCCAGAGAAAATGGGCACTGACCTAAAGAATGCAACTGTAAATATAAATGTACATACATGAGATATCATTGAATCAAATTGAAAAGTGTAAAGGTTTCATAAGCTTTTATGTGAGAAAAGTCTCAATTCAATTGATTTCATATGGCAAAAGTATGTCTTAAGATGGCGCCCATTGTTTAAGAATAAAACAAGTGCAATTTATTGAAGTTGTCCACTTTCTATGTTTATTTGGTAAATGTAAAAAAGTAAAATGCTCACCATCGTGAACAAGGCTGCGTCTGGCAGCCTGAACGCATGGATGTTGAAATTGCTCAAAGTTGAATAAACTGCAGTGATTGAACCATTGGAGTGCCGATGTCATCTTTCTAAGTTAAGGTGAAACTGTATATATATATATATATATATATATATATATATATATTCACTGAAAAAACCATAGGTTTCAGGGGCGTTATAGTTAGGAATTGGCATTTAAAAAACCTTAGAAATTCACTGAAAAAAACATAGGTTTCAGGGGCGTTATAGTTAGCTGGTCATTTCCCTCATACAAAACCCTAGAAATTCCCCTGTTATAGTTAGTTCAGCTAACTATAACTCGCGCCCCCGCAATGCACTGCTGATGACGTCACATATTACATCACTCATGACATGGTCAGTGACATCACTGATGACATCTGAAATGACATCACTGATGACATCACTGATAACTTCATCCAGTGAGTATGTGTTTCTGTAAATTTTAAATATGTTTAATATATATATATATATATATATATATATATAGGGAAAAACCTAGGGAAGAATGAGTGGGTGTATAAGTGTGTGAATGGATGATTTAGTAGGTGCGTGACTGACTGTATAAGTGAGTCATTAAACATATCTTACTGCAGACTAGTGACTAAACTGTGTGAATGTTTGTATCTGTCTGTCTGTTGGTGTATAAGGGGCTGCATGGTTTTGTGAATAGGTATATGAGTGTCTCTATGGGTTATTGATTGGTTGTCTGAGTATCTGTTTGGGTGCCTGAGTGTGTGTGTGGGTGGGGTGTGTGTGACTATGTGCATACATGTGTGAGTGGGTGATTCTATGGGTGCATGGTTTTAAGAGTGCATCTGTGATGGACTGTTTGGTTGGGTGGGTGTATGTATGGGTGTGTTAGTGATTAAATGTATATCTCAGTGGTACATGTGTGAGTAACTACATATGTGAAAGGCAGTATATATGTGTGTAAGAGTATATAAGTGGGTATATGTGAGAGTGTGTGATTGTGAGAGTGGCTGTATGGATGAGTGTGTGCTTGTATCAGTGATTGTATAAGAGCGTAAGAATGTGGTACTATTTTTATGAGTAAGTAAACTTGTGTGTGTATAACTGCATAGGTGAGTAAATGGGAGTGTGATTAATTATTTGCATGACTGACTAGGTGTGAGAGTGCCTCTATGGATGATTGGTGGTGTGTGAGTGTCTATCTAGGTGTATAAATGCATATGATAGTCCTGTACTGAGTGACTATAAGTATGAGTGACTGTACAGGTGAGTGAGTGGATGTGTGTGTAGATCTAAGAGTCAATGAGTGGGTATGTAGTGATTGGTATTGGAGTATCTATGGTTTTGAGAATGGACGTCTGAAATTTTGATCAAAGGGTGTGAGAAGATGCACTAATTTATCACATGGATGACATCATCAGTGATGTCATCAGTGATGTCATTTCAGATGTCATCAGTTATGTCATCAGTGATGTCACTGACCATGTCATGAGTGATGTAATATGTGACGTCATCAGCAGTGTATTGCGGGGGCGCGAGTTATAGTTAGCTGAACTAACTATAACAGGGGAGTTTCTAGGGTTTATGTATGAGGGAAATGTGCAGCTAACTATAACGCCCCTGAAACCTATGGTTTTTTCAGTGAATTTCTAAGGTTTTTTAAATGCCAATTCCTAACTATAACGCCCCTGAAACCTATGGTTTTTTCAGTGAATTTCAAAGGTTTTTTAAATGCAAATTCCTAACTATATCAGGCCTGAAACCTATGGTTTTTTAAGTGAATTTCAAAGGTTTTCTATGACAATTTTGAATGTATTAATTGTTATACTGATTTTTTTGATACTGATTTACTACATTTTTTAAGCTATTTATTTTTAGATATATTTTTTTAATTACATTATAATTACATTATACATTGCAATACAAAATATACTTTCTCAGAATGAATTACTTTAGTTAAAATACTTGGCAAATAGGCAACAGACTTTTAAGTACAGTAGTTACAGTTGTTGCAATGGGCAACACAATTTCAAACACAAAGCAACATTGAGCTCAATGTGAATATCTAGTTAAATGTAATTAGTTACTTTATGGATTACTTTTCTAACCACAAGACTGGATCCTAGATTCAGTCCTTGGACATCTACTGTAAACAGTTGAGTAAAAGCGCTTTGGTTACAGTAGTGATTTTTAAGGAATATTATTGTATTTTAAAAGTTGACACTTAGAAACTTTTTCCCATAGAATCGCCAATGTTATCCTATGGCAGAAAATTCACTTAGCAGGTAAGTAGTGTTATCGTTACTTTTTCTTACTCAGTGGTGGATCCTGGATCCAGCACTGGCCAACCTCCTGTAAACAGTTGAAAGAATGTGTTTAAGTCATACAGACAATTTTTGAGGAATATTTTTAGTTTGTGAAAATAGACTCTTAGAAACTTTTCTGGTGAAAACCGCACAATGGATTCCTATGGAAGGAAATACAAGTTACTGGTAAGTACGCTTAGAATTACTTTTCATGGTCAGTGCTAATTTAAATGATGCAGCCCTGGGTTCTCTCCTGATAACAGGTGAGTAAATCAGAATTCGTAGTTCGGCAGATTTTAGAGGAATATTTGTACGTTTAAAAAATGGACACTTTGAAAATTTTCTGGTGAAAACCACACAATGGATTCCTATGGAAGGAAATACAAGTTACTGGTAAGTACGCTTAGAATTACTTTTCTGGGTCGGTGCTGGGCTAAAAGATGCAGCCCTGGGTTCTCTCCTGATAACAGGTGAGTAAATCGGAATTCGTAGTTCGGCTGATTTTAGAGGAATATTTGTATGTTTCAAAAATGGACACTTTGAAAATTTTCTGGTGAAAACCACACAATGGATTCCTATGGAAGGAAATACAAGTTACTGGTAAGTACGCTTAGAATTACTTTTCAGGGTTAGTGCTGGGCTAAAAGATGCAGCACTGGGTTCTATCCTGATTACAGGTGAGTAAATCGGAATTTGTAGTTCGGCTCATTTTAGAGGAATATTTGTACGTTTCAAAAATGGACACTTAGAAAATTTTCTGGTGAAAACCACACCATGGATTCCTATGGAAGGAAATACAAGTTACTGGTAAGTACGCTTAGAATTACTTTTCAGGGTCAGTGCTGGGCTATAAGATGCAGCACTGGGTTCTCTCCTGATTACAGGTGAGTAAATCGGAATTCGTAGTTCGGCTGATTTTAGAGGAATATTTGTACAATGGTGAAAGAAGGGGGAGGGGCCTGAGGTGACGTGTGCAAACACGCCCTGTGGCGCGTTTTAAGTTGGGGAATTAATTCCCCTTCAATCCTGAGGTCGCCTGGGGGCCAACTAGCCAACCAGGTACCTCCAGTATGCGCCAGGGAGATGCATTGCAGAGAGGTATTCAGAGGCCACACCCCTTTTTACAACCCTCTGCAACACAGCTCCGTGGCGCTTACTGGAGGTACCTGGTGGGCTAGTTGGTCCCCAGGGACCCTCAGGATTGAAGAGGAATTAATTTCCCAACTTAAAAAGCGCCACAGTGTGTGTTTGCACAGATCTCACCTCAGACCCCGCCCCCTACCTTCACCACTGTGCAAACACGCCCCGTGGGGTGTTTTAAGTTGGGGGATTAAGTCCCCTTGAATCCTGTGGTCCCCTGGCGGCCAACTAGCCCACCAGGTACCTCCAGTATGCGCCAGGGAGCTGCCTGGCAGAAAGGTCTTCAGAGGCAACACCCCTTTTTACAACACTCTGCAATTCTGCTCCTAGGCGCTTAGTGGAGGTACCTGGGGGGCTATTTGTCGCCTAGGGGACCTCTGGATTGAAGAGGAATGAATTCCACAACTTAAAACGCGCCACAGGGCGTGTTTGCACAGTATCACCTCAGGCCCCGCCCCCTACCTTCACCACTGTGCAAACACGCCCCGTGGCACGTTTTAAGTTGGGAGATTAAGTCCCCTTGAATCCTGAGGTCCCCTGGCGGCCAACTAGCCCACCAGGTACCTCCAGTAAGCGCCAGGGAGCTGCGTTGCAGAGATGTGTAAAAAGGGGCGTGACCTCATTACACCTCTCTGCAACGCAGCCCCCTGGCGCATACTGGAGTTTCCTGGTGGGCTAGTTGGCCCCCAGGGACCCCCAGTATTGAAGGGGAATTCGTTCCCCCTCTGCAAACGTGCCAGGGGGCGCGTTTGCAGAGTGGTGTAAGGAGGGGGCGTGGCCTCCATCCCGATCCTTTTTTTTTTCCCCCTCTGTTTTTTATAAGGGGGCTGGTTAGCCCCCATTCTTTTTCCTTTTTTTTGGCCCTGGGGACCCCCTCCCCCAGGGCCTGCCCCCAATTTTTTTTTTTTTTTAACGGGAAGGTGGCCGCGTGGCCCCCCTCCCCAGGCCATAATTTGCCCCGGGGACCCCATCCCCAGGGCATGGACCTTTTTAAAAAAATTCTTTTTTTTATGGAGGGTGCTGCATAACCCCCCTCCTGTGCCACCTATGGCCCCGGGGACCCCATCCCCTGGGGCCATTTAAAAAAAAAAACATTTTTTAAATGTTTGGGAGGGGGGCCACATGGCCCCCCTCCCGGGCCACTTATGGCCCCCGGGGACCCCATCCCCCAGGGCCTGACCTCCGTTGGGGGCCGTGGGGTGGTCCCCAAACCCTCCACGGCCCCGCCGGCTCCCCGCGTCCTGCGGGAGCCGGGATTGCTTTTCCACATGGGGAGCAGCTAACATGCTGCTCCCCGTGTGGAAAAGCAATCGTCTTCGGTATTTGGAAGAGAGAGCAGGTTTCCTGCTCTCTCTTCCAAATACCAAAGCAGTTCGCTATGGCAGGGCGGGAGCCGCGAGGCTCCCGCCCTGCCATAGCAAACAGCAGTGTCCCGGGGGTGAGCACCCCGGGACACTGCTGGAGCCGGCCCTGGGGGGTGACGGTCCCCGGGCCATCATTGGCTCCAGGGGGGGGCCACGCGGCCCCCCCACTTAAGTTAAAGCCCTGGGGGGGTGGTGGTCCCCGGGGCCTGGGGGTCCGTAACCCCCTATTTTACATATTCAGTGCCCCGGCGAGGTGGCGGTCCCCGGGGCGTGTGGGGGAGCTCGAGCCCCCCCACACAGGGTTTTTTTTTCTTTTTTAAAAAACAAAAGCCCTGGGGGGTGGTGGTCCCCGGGGCTGGGCGGCCCCTCTGGGCCCCCATTATGAAACCATATTGCCCCCAGGACTTGGCCCCCCCGGGGGCTAAATCTAAACAAAGCGTAGGAGTCCGCGCTTCGTTTTTTTTTCGTTAGCGGATTTTTAAAAAAAAGAATTTTTTTTTTTTTGGCCTTGGGGGTCCTTGTGGGACCCCCTGAGCAGGCCTAGGGGGTCAGGGTGTTTCTACCCTACCCCCTTGTTGAGTTTTGCGTCTTTGTTTTTGTGCTTTCTTGTGCCTCGGTTCTACCGAGGCACAAGATGGCTGCCAACACTTCCTGATTTAGAGTGTTGGCAGCCAATTAGCATTCAGCTCGTGCTCGGGAGGGTTCGGGGAGGGTGCGTGGAGGATTCGCGGATCCTCTGCGGCCATAGATATCACTAACTTTTTTACCTTAATTTTCTCAGGAACTACTGAACAGATTCACACCATTTATGCAAAAGGCACGAGTCTGAACTGAGGACTACCTCTTTGCCAAATTTGGTGTCATTCCGTTCAGCGGTTCGGGCTGTAGCTGCGACAACAGATCCTATGGGAAATTGCATGGGAAAAACGCGTTTTGGGACCCCCTTTTATCTCGTCCCCCGCTTGACGAATCAACGCAAAACTTTCAGGGTAGGAGTGGAGCGGAGCTGGCCAAAACTTTTGAAAATTTTGCGAAGATTCGTCAATCGGCACCAAAGATATTCCCAATAGAATGTTGCGGATTTCCTATGGAAAATAGGTCCTAACTATAACTATCTACTGGCGACTGCCAGTAGATAATGTATATATATATATATATGTATATATATATATATATATATATATATATATATATTCACTGTAAAAACCATAGGTTTCAGTCACGTTATAGTTAGGAATTTGCATTTAAAAAACCTTAGAAATTCACTGAAAAAAAACATAGGTTTCAAGGGCGTTATGGTTAGTTGGACATTATGCTCATACAAAACCATTGAAATTCACCCATTATAGTTAGTTCAACTAACTATAACTCGCGCGCCCGCAATGCACTGCTGATGACGTCACATATAACATCACTCATGACATGGTCAGTGATATCACTCATGTCAAAGAAATGGGTAGCATTCAGTTTGTCAAAGATTCAGGAACGCAGCAATCACGTAGCATCACTGTTCTCTCCGTCAGCAAAAAAGAAAGCACGTGTGTCCTCTCTATTCTACCGTCATTTTTATAATAAAAGTAAAGTCAAAATGTTACATTTTGCAAAATTTGGGCTTCTCCCATTGATCGGTTGGAATCGTCCGGTGAGGTTTCACACAGTTCAAGAGGTTATGTCACTGTTCATGATCTTTCCAGTTCCTTGTATCTGTCCTTTGTTAGAGTACTTGGCGGGCTTCCCACCGTGGCCTTGCTTGGGCACAGTGTGACAAGGGTCATGTCGAGGCCACAGGAACATATGGAAGCGCAAGCGCACTTCGCCCAAAACCTCGTGGAATGGTGGCAATCACGTTGTGTTACGTCGGCAGCCATCTTTGCTTTAGGCCCAAAGGACAACTTAAGCAAAACAAACACAAAAGAGTAATTAATACATAGAAATAATGAATAAAATGTTAAACCTCACTAATCCCCCTATGTGCTTGTAATTATCTAGCGTATAGCGACATTTAAAGCGTTCATATTCACCCATTTGATGTCATCTGGTGCGACATTACGAAAACATCACAAAAGCAACATATATCATGTGATATTCTATTTTCTAGTGTTAGTATGCGTACATATTTTAATTACAAATTATTTAGCCATGCAAATAGCAAATCCCACGTGTTTTCCGTACATTAGTAATGTTGATTAAATATCATGCAAACACATTAATAGTATTATAATTAATAGATTATTCTAATTAGTATAGGCATACAGAATAGGGGGGGTATGCAAAATGTTGTACTACCTGCTCCATCAATCCCCCCTTTGGTGATTTTATCACCACACCATTAAAATGTTGTATTACTTTTCATGGAGTTGAAATGAGTTCTTGCTTTTGTTATATCTCAGTCTCCCCAAACTCTTCTCTTCTGGCTGTTTTATACATATTTTCTTTTACTTCTTCTAATTCTATTTCTTCAAATTCCCTCTCTTGTCTCTTATCCTGTCTCCTTAAATTTTCTCTTTTTAACTTTTTCTGAATTTTCTTCTTTTTATGACAGAGGCATCCTAATTGCAATAATAATACTAAGAAAATCACACATGTTAAGGGAAATAAGATTTTACTTTAGAAGGTACTACCTAGGTTTACTAAGAAATGTTTAATAGAAGATATTTTCTTTCCAATCTTTTCCCAAACACCTTCAACCTCCAGTGGTGCAATTTCATCATGCAAATCAGTTATATTTTTAATATAAATTTTCAAATCTTTACTGTCGTCTGGAATGTAAGTACAACAATGTTGAACTTTCAGCATTCCACAGACTCCACCCTCTTTTGCCAATAATATATCAAGGGCAAGTCAATTTTGCATTACCATGGCACGCATGGCAACCATTTCAGTGTTTACCAATAAAAATCCTCCAGCGGTGCTTGTTGACAAGCGATCCACTACTGTTGATAGCCTTCTAATTTTGTTTGCATTCAGAGATATTCCCACTGCTGGTATCAATGCTCCAAAGATGTCACCTACAATTTCTGACCAAGATTCTCTCTTTCTACGTGCTAAATAACTACCTAACTTATGTACACCATCTTCTCCTCTTCCTATGTGAACAATCTTTGGGAAAACCAGGCCTATGTAACATGTGCCATACCAATGGTCTTGCAAACGATAATACGCCTTGCTCCCGCAGATAAAGTATAATCCAGGAAAAACTGGATCTCTTCCTCCTTTAAATCCCCATTCACCCATGATTCGGCATGTATCATGGCACTCACTGTTACCTACAAAGTAATTATCATATGCAGTTTGATTCCTTCTAATACACAATTTCCCTTTCTGAGGTCAATCTAAAGCCATAGTTGGATTAGCTTCTCCCTTCAAGTGTTTTTCCATTTCTACTTCCCAAACTGTCTTTTCCACTTTTCCCTCAGATGCCTTCTTTTGCATTTTCAATCTCCTTTCTTCAACCATATCCAAAAACGTCTTTTCTTCTTTGTTTAAACTGCAAGTCAAATTATTTCTAAATATATACTCTAATGTTAGTTCTTTAGTCTCTAAGAAAAATTCACCTAATACCTTTGCAGGTTTTACCTTGTTTAGTTTGTTAATTGATGGTACTTGTGAAAATATGTTATCTACATCTGAGAAATAATATTCTACCTTCCCTGTTTGATAAAATAAACTAGCTATTACACTACATGTTATTCCATAAGTTACTGGAAGGTGGTGATAGGTCACTCCCTCCGATACAGAAGCAGGTCACTGCATACAAACGTAGCAGTCCCTAACGTCCATTGTCTTTACATATTCATACAGTAATTTTGAAAATATATTGTTAGAAAAATCAGTTATAGACCTGTCGTTATGCAAATAGTTTCTATCTATTCTAGTTGGAACTACCTTCTGAATCTTTTCTATATTAGTTTTGTTTTCACTATGTCCTTCTATTGTATCTATGGTAACCTTAAATGAGATCATCAGAGCTGGTATACTCCACAGAAGCATTAGTAATCCTGTACAACAACAACACATTTTACACCATCGCTTTAAGAATATACATCTATCTTTTCTACTATCCGTGTTTACCATTTTTGTAAAAATGAACAGTGTCTTTTGACTTAGCCTCTTCTACTTCACAACTAGTTTGTCTAACCCAAGGCTCTAAGCACCTACTTGGTTCTACCAGTTTTTGTCTTTTTCCCGTATTTTATTGTCTTTCCATTAGTAGCTTTCTTGTCTCAT
Source organism: Triturus cristatus (assembly GCF_964204655.1). Lineage (NCBI taxonomy): Eukaryota > Metazoa > Chordata > Amphibia > Caudata > Salamandridae > Triturus > Triturus cristatus. Next base: position 521,481,450 of record NC_140588.1, read on the forward strand.
TCAGTTTGGCATCTCATCGTCCTTCACCTTTCCTTCGTGATCTGAATACAGAATTTCCAGAACATCCGCTTCTTCTCCAATATCGGGCAAGATAACTCTCAGGATTTCCGATTCCTCGTCTTCCTCAACCACTTCCGGTACAGTCACCTCTGGGTTGCCTTGGCTATCCGCCTCTTCTTTTATTTCAGGCAGGGCCACATACGTCCATTCCGGCAACTTATACTTCTGGTTAGGTTTCCTCGTTCTTTTTCCTTTCTCCAATTACAACTATTTCTTCGTCTTTTGATTTCTCTTGACATGTTACTTCATTCACCTGTTCAGCTCTTGGTGAATTTACTCGTGTCAGTCGATATCTCAGTCTCTATTTTATTCGGCCAAACTTCGTCTTTTGCTGATCTTTTCAGTTTACTTCCTTTATCATTCTTTTCAGTTCTCCAAGCTCTCTTTCTTAAGACTCGACCTTCTGGTACTTCGCCTTCACTTTCCTCTGACTGTGTTTCAACTTGCTCTTTACCTTCAACCGCTTTTCTTTCCACCACTTCTTTCGTTTTCCCTACTTCTGTCCCTCCTCGAGTCTCCTGCACGCAATCTTCCTGCTGACTACTTTTCCCTTCCTCTAACTGGATGTTGGAGTTCCCTACACCTCCTCGGGGTCTTCCGCAGAAATCTTTCCCTCTCTCTCTCTGTATCTGGCACCTGTCCATCTAATTTTGTTATTTCAGGTGGAATTTCTCTTAACTTTTCATCTGGAACTTCTTTATCAACAATTTCTTTAATTGTCTTTTCACTGTCTTTTTCTTTTCTCAAACATAGAGTTCCTTGTTCAGTCTCTGAGTCTGAGCTGGTATCAGAAATCTGTAACCTTCTCCTCAGGGAAATACTTCGTGGGACAAAAGTTAGATCTGACTCCTTTCAGGGTTTTCTTTTTTTCTTGTCTCTTCATCATCTGATTCAGTACTAGATTCTGATTCATCAAAATATTCTCTTTCTGTGCTATCCACTGGATTTGGAATTCTCAATGTGTGACTTGCATGAATCCAGTTCTTGATTCCAACACACTTCACAGCTGTTGTTGTAGTCAAAATCACTTGTCGTGGTTTTCCCCACCTTGGGACCAAACAGTTTCTTCTTCTGTGTACTTTGATTCTTACCCAGTCCCCTGGGCTCAGATCATGAGCTTGCTTCTTTTCAAGGGTGGTGGCATCCGCTCCAACCTGATGAAACACAGAATGAACTGCGTCAGCCAGGCTTTTACAGTAATCCAACACCATGTCATCAGTTATAGGCAACAGCTTGTTGACTGGTATGAACACATGACGCATTGCTCTACCCATGATAATTTCATGGGGGCTCAACCCTGTAGTTCTGTCTGGAATTGATCTAATAGTCATGAGTACTAGAGGCAAGACATCAGGCCATTTCATACCCGTGGCTAAACACATTTTCCCTATCCTGTTTTTGATAGTACCATTCATTTGTTCCACCACACCAGAAGCCTCTGGGTGATAGGCACAATGTAGTTTTTGTCATTCAATGCTTCACAAATCAATTTTATGATCTCATTATGGAAATGTCTTCCTCGGTCTGATTCAATTGTTACTGGGAACCCGAATCTGGGAATAAATTCCCTCAAAAGCAATTTTGCCACTGTGATTCCATCATTTCTTCTCGTTGGGTATGCTTCTATCCATCTAGAAAAAAAACAGACCATAACTAGAACATACCTCAACCTGTTACAGGGAGGCATTTCAATGAAATCTACTTGCATTCTGGTAAAAGGCCCTCCTTCTCGACCTATTGTTCCTTGTTTCTTCCAGGGTTGTATTGCTGACATATAAGGCATCTCTGACAAAGACTTTCTGATACAAGTCTAAATTTTGCATTGTACCAGGTCTGCTTAAATGACCTCATCATAGCGTCTCTCCCTATGTGTCCCTGTCCATGATACATCCGTGCCATGGCAGACATCATGCTATCAGGCATAACTGGTCTTCTATCCCGATAGACCCACACATGGTCCTTTTCCCTTGGTGTACATCCTGCTTTTACCCACTGCTTCATTTCCTCATCTCCTGCTTCTTCCTGCAATTGCCTTACTTCCTCCCAGGTACCCACAATGTTAGTAAACATTAAGGTACAAGATGTCACTTCCTTCTCCTTCGCCCGATTAATGGAATTCTGATTTTGTGCACAGTATTGGGCCATATCATTGGCGTATTTGTTGCCGATGGCAATGTAATCGCCAGACTGACTATGTGCAGCACACTTCACAACAGCCAATTGCTTAACCAGCTGTATCGCCTCAAGCAATTTTCCAACCACTTCAGCATTCTTAATTGGAGTTCCACTTGATGTCAAGAATCCTCTCTGTAGCCATATTTGGCCAAAGTCATGCACCACACCAAAACCATACTGACTGTCAGTTATCACAGTCACTCTCACACTCTTCCCAATCTTGCATGCTCTAGTCAAAGCAACAAGTTCAGCTACTTGGGCTGATCTTACTCCTTTCAGGTAGGATGCTTCCATTACTGTTGCAACCGTGCATACTGCATATGCTGCACTCAACATTCCATCATCCGTTCTCAAGCAGTTACCCATCTACAAACATCACAAAATCACTTCCTGGTAATGGTACATCTTTTATGTCAGGTTGTGGTTTGGTACAGAAATCAAGTACATCCAGACAATCATGATCCGCTTCATCGCTGACTTCCACATTCTCAGCATCAGGCAATAACGTTGAAGGATTCACATTCAAGCATCTCACAAGACTCACATTCATTGCACCTAATATGACTTTCTCATACTTAGTCAGCCGACTATGTGTCATGTACTGAGTGCGACTCCTTGTTAAAAGGATTGCCACATCATGAGGTACAAACACTTTCACAGGATATCCCATCACAATTCCTTCACTCTGTTCCAAACTCTGACAGGTAGCAGCCACTGCTTTCAAGCACCCAGGTAAGGCCACAGCTACTGGGTCTAGCATTGATGAAAAGTATGCAATTGGTCTCCTCAGTTTTCCATGCTTCTGTATTAATACAGAAATTGCACATCTATTCCTTTCACTGCAATACAACTCAAACTCCTTCTCGTAATCGGGCATTCCCAATGCTGGCGCTTCACACAAACCATCTCTCAATCGTTTAAAAGCTGCCAATTCCTCTTTATTCAAATCAATGGGATCTCTCACATCACGTCTTGTCAAACGTACCAAAGGCTTTGCAATCAGGGAGAAATTGCTTATCCACTGGCGACAATATCCAACCATTCCAAGAAACATTCTCACCTCTCTTTGCGTCATGAGGGCTCCTATTCCTTTTATGATCCTGATTCTGTCTATTGTTATTTTCCTCAGTCTTTTTTCGATATTATGGCCTAAATAATGTACTTCTCTTTTGCAAAATTGAAACTTTGATGGTGACACTTCAAGTCCTCTATCGGCCAGATGATTCAGCAAGGCTGTAGTGTCCATTACACAAGCTTCACAAGTCTTCGACGCCACTAGAAGGTCGTCGATGTAATGCACTAACACTGAATTTTCAGGCATTTCTAGGCTTTCTAAGGACTTTTTCAATATCTGATTAAATATTGAGGGGCTTTCTGTATACGCTTGTGGAATTCGGCACCAAGCCAAAATACATTCGCCAAAACGAAACGCAAAAATGTACTGCCTGTCATGGTGCAATGGGATGGAAAAGAAAGCATGGCATAAGTCAATTACAGTATACCATTCTGCATCATGGGGAATCTGATACAAAATCACAGATGGATTTGGTACAATAGGACAGCATGACACAACAATCTTGTTTATCTTTCTCATATCTTGCACTATCCTGAACTTTCCATTAGGCTTTTTCAGTCCCATAATTGGGGAATTATATGGACTACTCATTATGTCTCTCAAAATGCCTTGTTTTATAATTTTCTCAATTATAGGGGTAACTCCTTCAACTATCTGAGGTGTCAGTTTATATTGAGGGACATTTGGATAGGTTATTCCTTCCTTCACTGTTATTTTTACTGGGTCCACATTTCTCATTAGTCCCACATCGTCTCCTGTGAAATCCCAAACTTCTGCCTTTACAGTCTGTTTCAATTCTTTAGGTAATTCATCAGGGTTAAATACAGCATAGGCTTCAGTAACCTCAGTTTCCCTGTTTGCCATAGTCATCTTATACAGCACATCTTTATCAGGGGTCTCAAATGCTATACCATCAGGGGTACAGAAAATAGTGCAATTCATTTTGCACAGCAAATCCCTCCCTAACAAATTCACAGGACTTGTGTCGCACACAACAAAGCGGTGCATTTCAGAAAATTTCCCTATACTAACTTTCACTGGTTCTGTAAGATAAGTTTTAATCTGTCTGTTGGATACACCAACTACTTGGATTGTTTCAGAGGAAGATTCTTAACATCAGCTGACCTAACAGTTGATCGAGTAGCACCAGTATCGACTAAGAAAGTAATACTTTCATTATTTATTTTTCCATCCACAAATGGGCCTGTCTGGTCTACTTCTAGAGCTGCGCCAAGTACGCACTCTTCTTCCTCCCTTCGTCACCGTCAATAACCTTCTTCTGACTCGCTTTCATCGCGTTGTAGCCAATACTGCAAAACAGCGCTAGCGCGCGGCAGCTTAGTTACCTGTTCTTCATTGTAGAATCCTGTCTCATTACTGTATTTCTGTGAATTTTTGCTTTGTGGAAAAGGCGGTTTTGGTACCTGATTCTGTTGGATAACAACCTGCTGCTGTCGCTGCAGTTCACCACTCACCTCATTCTGCACCTGTGGATTTAATGATGCATTTTCATTATTAGTACTTGGGGAAAATTTACACTCGGATTTCCAATTCCCAACTCTACCGCAATTATGACATGGGAATTTCTTTTTAGCTTCTTCTATATTAAAATTTCCCTTACCTTTCCCAGGAGTGAATTTTGGTCGGGGTGTTGTATTATTCGCTTGTTCCGCTAACTGAGCTTCCTGTCTTTCTGCCACTTTTACTTGTGCCCACATAGCTTTCTCTTTTAATTTACGCTGTTTGGCTTCAATCTCATCACTAAAATATTTTGCATGTCTCAACACTTCATCTATTTTCTTGTTTTGCCAATCTACAGTATGTTGCTTAATCGTTTCACTAATTTCTGGACGTAAACCATATACAAATCTGTATACAAAATGGCTCAAATCCTTTTCACTCAGGTTTTCATCACCACTGAACTGTTTAAAGGCCAGGATCAATCTCTCGTAATTTGCATGTACCGACTCCTTACTTTCCTGATGAGTCCTGTCAATTTTTACCCAATCAGTTTCTTTGGGAGGTACTTTAGTTTTCAAAAAGGCAATAACCTGTTCATATTTCTTCATAACCTCTGGGTCAGGGGCTCCTGTCTTTGGATCTCTAGGGTATTCTTGTGCAGGCCAATTAAGTATCAGCTTGCACTCTGTCCATAAATCTGCTGGTACTATTATGTCAAACAGACTGTTTAGATCAATCCATAATACTTTAGATAATTTCACAAATCTGTCCACTTGCCTATACCACTCGACAGGCTTTTCGCGTAGTCGAGGGAAATCATTGGTAAATGACAAAATATCTTGCCTAGTCCATGGAATATGTACATATCCTCCTCTTGGAATTTCTCTCATGGGGCATTCTGTTACTACCTTTTCTTTTCCTCTTACAGGGAAAGCTGCAAAAGATTTATCTGAGGATTCATCTCGCTTTTGATACCATCTGCTTCTCCATTTATCCACATCTCCCCATTTTCTCAACAGGATAATTATTTCCTTAATCTGACTTATTCGTCCTGTGGTATTCAAATTTTCAATATCTTTTTCAGTAAAATCTATTTGATATGGTTTTTGTAAAGCCTTCACCTTTTCAATATCTATACCCATTTCATTTGCTACTTCTTCTAATCTTTCATGCAGATTTTTTGCTCTCCATGTTACACTTTTGCACAGAAACAGTAACGCCTCATCCTGATAAGTTTTTGACTTCTCTGTCGGGATATTTCCTACTATTAACTCTTCCAGTACCATTCGTAGTTTGGCCACATTAATTGATAGGGATTCTTTGTCTTTTCTCTGCAAACTTCTCAACCATTCGCTCAATTCCTCTGAAGTTGGGCCTACTGGTTTCTCTGAATTACTTCGTTCTAAGTCCCTTTGAGTCTCTAATACTGACTTCATTGTCATTGTATGTCTTTCTGCTATATTTGGACCTAGAAATGGGTTATTCGAAACATTTGGCTCGTTCGTACTCATTGTCTGTCTCCATGGATTTTCATTTAGGCTCTGCTTTGGCTTCTCAGTCTGTTTATTACTGTAATAAGGAACTGTTAAACAATGTTCACTATCTTTCTGTTTATCAAAAATAGGCATCACAGGGCCTATAGTCACTGGAACAGTTACAGCTTCTAAATTTTTGGTCAATTCTCTTATCTTTTCAGTTAATTCTAAAGTTGTTTTTGCTAATTCTACCGAATTCTCACCACTCATTTTATCATCTGATTTTCTATCTATCTCTCTTATGGAATTATTTTTCCCTAATTCTTGGGGTACTGATTCAGTCTTAATAATTCGCAAAGTTTCTCTCATTGGGGCACTTGGTGTCAACATTTCAGATTCTGGTTGATACGGAGGTGGATTTTTATAAAACATCTCATCAAGAACATCATCCTCCGATTCATTCACTCCATACCCTCTTGATTCTATATTATGTCTCTTATCCGTACATTTTTTACCTCCAATTTCCTCAATGTTTCTTACAGGAAACAACCCATCAGTCATACTTGCATTTCACCACCTCCTCATTCTGTCATCATGATTTTCATGCCCATATCTACCAAACGTATCTGTATCTGCCGCCACTCCTCTGTCTCTCTCTGTCATGTATCTCATCTTCCCATTCTGTTAGTGCTTCAAACTGTGTTGGTCTATGTCTGGGTTCTAGATTCATCATTTTCTCTCTCAAATTTATCAAAACCGCTAAATTAAATGAACTGTGCTCTGGAAATGCCAAAACTTCATCATTCTTTGTGTATTTCACCCAATTATCTAACCAAATACAAGTATGATATCCGTATTTCGCAACCATAAAGGATGTGGGGGTTTTCAGTGGGGGAAGCAACTGTCCCTCTCTAGTCACAATCGGTTAGTCCTTTTGTAAACAATTTCTTGATTTTTCCAAATGAGGACTTTTTCTCCTTTTCAGGTGGATCGTAATACATCATTTTGTCTTTCGTGTATCGCTAGTCTTTTCCTTACGACTGTTCTGCTATTTTAACCAATCGTAGCGCGACTCACACCAACGCACCAATCCGGAGCGTCTATGTCACCTCTTCAATTCTCCAATCCCAGCGCGTCTCCCACTTACGCACCAATCAGCAGCGTCCACGTCACCCTGTACTTCTCCAATCCTAGCGCGGCATACACTAGCACATTAATCAGGGGCGTCTACGTTTCTTACTGACTAGCCAATCCCAGCGCGGCTTTTCTGATGTCAGCTCTTCTCACTGTCGCAGCTCCTGCTCCTGCTCCTTCTGACCCCTCCTTTACAAAATTTTATCGGTAACTTTTCTTATGTTCTTTTTATTACAAATCTGTTAGTAACGACATAAAAACGCCACCATTGTCCGCTTCGCTAACCAAAGAATAGTTAATGACCTTTCTCACAAGAATTCTGTCTTTACCGAGAGCAGCGCTCACCTCTGCCCTACTACGGAATCGTTACTTCCGTTGATAAAGTAGCACATCCCTCTACCTTACACTTCTAGCAAGCATTAGCTAACTGTTTCTCAAGAATTAGGACACCTAGTTGGAGACCCAATGCTCCTGAGAAATAAAACCAGAGTTTCGCAATTAACCCAAATGCCTTTTCATTCACGCACTTTCACACTGAAAAATGTAGTTCATTCACACAGAATTCTGTCTTTCCCGAGATCAGCGAACAGTCTGTCCTACTACAGAATTATGACATTCGTTAATAAAGTAGCACTTCCCTCTACTTTATCCTTCTAACAAGCTTAGGGAACACCTATTACCTTTCCAGTGATAAGCGTTATCAGAGCTCCTTCTAGACTCCTGATACCTAAGACCAAAATTTCACAGGTGACCTTCGCTACCATACACTTCTTTCATACAGGAGATATTTCTAATGGCAACATACAATGATGTCACCTAATCGAACCCAGAAAATGCGTCGTGCAACTCCAATCGTCACACGTTTTCCTATTGTGCCTACAGGGCAACAACAATTCCGTCTTTCCCGAGAGCAGCACTTACCTCTGCTCTGCTACGAACCGTTACAAACTTTCGACTTCCTACATCCCAGAAGCCGTCAAACAACATAGAACTCGGCGCGACTCAACATAGAGTGTTAATACATAAACCAATACGTTCGCACAATCAATAATCAATAAGCAATTTACAAGCAATAATCACCAAACCAAAACAATAAAAACCATCCTCTGCTACCAGAAAAAACTGTTGCAGCGCGTAAACCTGGGTAAAGGAGATCAGGACAAACCCCATACCAAATATCCTCCCTTCGTCACAGACCAAATATTACATTAACACATTCACTCATACAATCATTGGTGGGGCCCATATCACCAACATTCACACTTCACTTCTCACTGGTCTGCACTTACAAGAGAGATGAATGTTCTAAGCGCTGACATGAAAGGAATTTCTTATAACCTATAGGAGAAATATTATATTACATAACTATGCATGAATATCCTCACACCTATAGACCTTAATCCTAAACATCTAGATACTCCTCCCACGTGATCAATGGATCATTTAGTTGGATCAGTATGGTGACTTAGACCAGCTAAAACCACATTTAGGATTTGATCTATCCTCCCTCAATAAATGACAAAACACATTTGCTCGTTAATCAATAGTTGTTTATCTAATTATTGCAAGAATTTTGTTCCATCTAGTAAGTTTTAGACCTTTCGTAAATCACAGAACACCATATTTACCTAATCTGGCTATCGGTCGTCCTATAAGTCATCAAATTTAGTCGTCAATCAGTCAGAACTCGAAAGTTCTTCATGCAGCACGCTACAGTCCCAAGAATGGACAAGGACCAGAGACGTGCAGGCATCTATCAGTACCTAGAGATTTTATAAATTTCTCAGTTCGTCAAAGAAATGGACAGCATTCAGTTTGTCAAAGATTCAGGAACGCAGCAATCACGTAGCGTCACTGTCGCCTCCATCAGCAAAAAGGAAAGCACGTGTGTCCTTTCTATTCTACCGTCATTTTTATAATAAAAGTAAAGTCAAGATGTTACATTTTGCAAAATTTGGGCTTCTCCCATTGGTCGGTTGGAATCGTCCGGTGAGGTTTCACACAGTTCAAGATGTTATTTCACTGTTCATGATCTTTCCGGTTCCTTGTATCTGTCCTTTGCTAGAGTACTTGGCGGGCTTTCCACCGTGGCCTTGCTTGGGCACAGTGTGACAAGGGTCATGTCGAGGCCACAGGAACATATTGTAGCGCAAGCGCACTTCGCCGAAAACCTCTTGGTATGGTGGCCTTCACGTCATGTTACATTGGCGGCCATCTTTGCTTTAGGCCCAAAGGACAACTTAAGCGAAACAAACACAAAAGAGTAATTAATACATAGAAATAATTAATAAAATGTTTAACCCTCACTAATCCCCCTATGTGCATGTAATTATCTAGCGTATAGCGACATTTAAAGCGTTCACATTCACCCATTTGATGTCATCTGGTGCGGCATTACGAAATCGTCACAAAAGCAACATATATCATGTGATATTCTATTTTCTAGTGTTAGTATGCGTACATATTTTAATTACAAATTATTTAGCCATGCAAATAGCAAATCCCACGTGTTTTCCGTACATTAGTAATGTTGATTAAATATCATGCAAACACATTAATGGTATTATAATTAATAGATTATTCTAATTAGTATAGGCATGCAGAATAAGGGGGTATACAAAAGTTTGTACTACCCGCTCCATCAGGTGCACAAAAAGCAGACTCTGATAAAGTTTTTCATGACCCAGCACTGCATAGACATAAACATAGGACTATATCCTCACTCTGTCTACCTGGCTTTGACAGCCATCATGGAATGGTAAAACAGTGAAAAAGTATCGGCGTGAAATATACTTTCAAATCAAATGTATGCCAGAGTGTTGTACGTCTAATGCGCGTATACAGTATTAACCCAAATTTCTGTGTTAAATCTACACTGTAATAACAAGGCAATGTGTTATAATGTGCAATATAAAGAAAAAATATTCAAGTCTCCAAATGTTGTGATCAGAGAAACTCCCAAATACCTGGTGAGCGCGAATGCGCATACCTAAGAGACAGTTTCAAGCTAGGCATAATAATCAGACAGTTAAATCAACACTGTACTGACATGTCAATACGTTATAATGTGCAATGTACAGAAATAATATTCAAGTCTCCAACTATTATAGAAACTCCAAAATGCCTGGTGAGTGCGAGTGCGCATACCTAAGAGACGGTTTCAAACTGGGCATGTTATGTAGACAATGAAGTCAACGGGAGACTAGGTTAGCATAAGTGTCTTTGCCTAGTACTAAATAGTCGAACACTGGGCAGAAATGCATGCAGTGAAAACAATAATGTCACAACAACATGAAACCAGCTGAGCGCTAGTGCGCATGCTTGGTACATCAAATGGGAAACTAGGCATGCTCGACAATGATGAACACAAAATTGCATCATCCTAGAGCCCATGATCGTGAGTTCTTGTGACTGATACATCAATGTCCCGTAAATTATACAGACGATGATGACAGGCAAGTGCCATCTTCACAGGGATGGTAGAGTGACAACAGAAACTGTAGTAGATTGTGCACCTACCAGTGAACTGCTGGTGATAGATATAACAGAATGTGACAGATGTGATATCAAGTTGGAGGAAAAGGGTAGGTATGCCCATGCAGGTGATTACGTGTGAAAGGGCCCCTTCCTTTCTCCTCTAGGGACACATAAATAGAAAAACAAAATGGTCAAAAACATTCAACAGCATAGAAATATTTTTCTATATGTCCACATAGGACACACAATGGAACTGATGATGTCTGCCACTCATCAAAATCATGGAAGAGATCAGAGAAGCATATTCTTCAATTAAAATTATGTACAACAGCAAAAAATCACTGAGAAACCAAAACATACACTCTAAGGAAAGCAGACTGTCAGGTGTGCAGGATACAGGGTTATGACCCCTCCCTGAGGTGGATGGATAATTCCTTATCGATGTTCAATCCACCTGGACTCTTAGTTTGGAACTCTATTATGTAACGGGAATCCCGATGTCTAAGAGTAAGTACCCTATCGCCCCCCCTGGGATGTCTGGGAATGTGTTCAAGGATCAGAAAACTGAGATCAGAAACATTCGAGAAATGTTTCTCCTCGAAATGGCGTGCGACTGGGTATTTGGGTTCATGATTGGTAATGGCTCTGAGATGTTCCAGGAGCCTCTTTGTGGCTGTACAGGTGGTGCTGCCAATGTAATATATATATATATATATATATATATATATATATATATATATATATATATATATATATATATATATATATATATATATATATATATATATATTTATATGTATAAAGAAATACCCTTTCACTGAAATATACTTTCACTGAAAAAAACCATAGGTTGCAGGGACGTTATAGTTAGTTGGACATTTTACTCGTACGAAATCAGAGAAATTCGGCCGTTATAGTTAATTCAGCTAACTATCACTCATGCCCCCGCAATGCACTGCTGATGACATCACATACTACATCATTCATGACATGGTGTTGATACTTATATCTTTGTTCTGATTTTGTACATCACGATATTCTTATTTGGATCCTGGATCCATTCTTATTTGGTGCGCTGCAGTGACGTATTTTCTACATATTAGATTTCGCCAACATTCCCAATTTTTGCCTTGAAAAAGTCTGTTTATCAGACGAAACACGTGTCGGCTGATCGTGTGCTGGGAGTTTTAATTTTTGGACTTTAATAAAGGATACAAGGAAACTCATTATAATGATTTGATTGGATTATCTTGAACTGATTGGTGTTTCTTCATCATCTTCGTTGTGCAGAGGTCCAAAACATTATGAGATTACTCTAATCTATGACCAATACTGATCTTGGTTATGTAAACAAATTAGGTTGAATGGTTGTGCTGTAATAGCTTCTTTTTTTATGTCTTGTTATGTGCATGTTACTTGTTTAATGTGCAGGTAGTAGGTGTTTGAAGCTGACCTAGCACCATGTTGCCAATATAGCAACGCATATATTTGTCGTGCATATTACTGATACTTGCAATACAATCACAATTTTGGATGTGCGGTTATTCCCTTTTGGGAACACCACTACCTCTTCTTTCTTGAATTGGTGGAGAAAGGGGGCTAGGTGATTGGAGCAGTGCATGGATAGTGACAGGGTGATTGCTGGACTGCATGGGTACTACCTGGGTAATTGAAGGAGCGAATGTGTAGGTGGTTAGAGGACTGCAAGGGTAGTGCACAGGTTATTGCAGCAGTGTATGTGTTACTGCCTAGGTCATTACATGAGTACATAGGTACTGACTAAATGATTAGAATGCTGCAAGGAGAGTGCAGAGTGAATTTATAACTGCTTGGGTATTGGCAGAGTGATTGGATAAGTACAGATTACTGGCTGGGTGACTGGAGGAGTGCATGAGAAGGGACAGGATGATTGCTAGACTGCATGGGTACTACCTGGGGAATTGAAGGAGTGAATGAGTAGTGTGTAGATGGTTAGAGGACTGCATGGATAGTGTACAGAGGATTGTAGCAGTGCATGTATTAGTGCCTGGGTCATTACATGAGTACATGGGTACTGACTGAATGATGAAAGTAATGTAAGGAGAGTGCATGGTGAATTTTCTAAGTGCTTGGGAATTGGCAGAGTGATTGGATTAGTACATAGTACTGGCTTTACCAAAAACAAGAGAAGAAAATACCTGAAGACAACACTCCACTGAATGTGCATTAAACATTCAAATGCACACAAATGTTAATGATCATTCAAGTGTAGAAGTATGGATGAATGTAGGGTCAGTGATTGCCCCTTACATCCATGTTGCTCATGTTGTGGGACTTGAGTCACAAGGTGCAACATTATCGATTGCGCTCCAGGTGGTGCCGACACTACAACCAAGATACACCCATTAGTAACTTCCTTGTCCAGCCCAGGACAGACCATGCCCAGAGCCCAGGGGTCACTGCTCACACCCCTAGGCTTACAGGGGGGGTTCAACCCTACATGTCCCAGATCTTCCCTGTAGTGCTCTCCTGATCACAGGTCTAGTTGTAAGCATGCCACAGCCACTCCCTCGCGGCTGGTTTACACCCACACCACACCCATCCAGTACAGGTGTCACAGGACATGTGACCCTGCCAATAAAAAGGGCCAGGCACACATGCTCGACGCCATTTCCACTCTCTATGTGGGTGTGTCCGTCTGGTTATTATTTATGCATGAGGGCCTAATGACCTACCACATCACATTCCCCACTGCCGGAGGTGACATGATGGCATCCGCACCATGAAATTCAATCATAAAGGGCCTATGACTTGAGATTCACAGAGTTGGTGGCAGCCGAGGCACTTTGGCCGACAAGGGCCTCCTGCCACGTGGCGATGATTTGAGGTACACAGAGTTGGTGGCAGCAGAGGAACTTTGTCCGACACGGGCCTCCCGCCATGTGGCGATGACTTGAGGTGTACAGAGTTGCTGGCAGCTGAGGTATTTTGTCTGACACCGCCTCCCGCCACGTGGCAAAGATTTGAGTTGCACTGAGTTAGTGGCACCAAAGCTGAGCGGGTGTGCAGCCTGCAATGATGCGTAGGCATTGATACGCCATCCTGGCAATCAAGGCCCAATTTGAATTGTGAGTTCAGCTGGACTGTGTGTACACCAAAGGCAGCAGGCTGTACAACTCGGCATGGTGCAGCAGGATGTGTTGGGGGGCCCATGCCACGGAATTCAGCAACGGCACTTGGTGGACCCTCTTGGAGACACACCGGTGGCGGCAGGTGAGCATTGAGGTCTGGGTGTGCAGGGTCAGGCAGTCATCGCTAGGCGGCAGACCTGTCTGGGGACTAGGGCTGGGGTGCTTGCGGAAGATGTAGGAATCATGCACACTGCCATGGAAGCTTGCAATGACATTAGTGTACAGGCCCCGGTGGTCCAGTTTTGCCTTCACATTCTAAAAATGCATGTGGTTTCTGTTGTGGTGATTGTGTGCAGTGTCAGCAGGGGGCAAAAGTAGTACATGTGTGCAATCAATTGCCCCCAACACGTTTGGGAAGCCTGCTATGGCGTGGTTACCTTGCTTGGTCTTCAGCTATTCCAGCGCAGTGTGGGTGAAGTGAAGCTGCAGGTATATCAAGCTGAAACGAACCGTGATGCTAACAGGTATGATAAATCCTGCATAATGAGACCGTAACAGATGTTCGTGTGGTTGTAACCTTCCTTTTCTTTCCTACGAAGGTTTACGACCACACAAATTTCTGTTATGCTCTTTTTGTGCCGTATTGATCATACCTGTAAGCATTCCGGTTTGTCCAAGTGCAATATATTGTATCAGATTACGTTTGTGACCATACTAACGCTTGACCATTGTCACCATTTATCCAACAGGTTTCTGAATCCGAACTTTCGGAATCTTGAATTGTGTTGGGATTTCCAGGAGGATCTGTAGTTATTTGGATCCACAAGTTTCCTGATGCTGTTCCCCGTTGGGAATGTCACTCGTTGTTTGATGTTTTCATGTTATTAATTCATGTTTTTGTAATAAAGTACTGTTTTTCCACTACTGGTGACTACTGGACTTCATGACCAGGCGCACACCCATTTCAGAAACAACATTCTGGGATCTGGAGAACAGAGGCGCAAGGAAACAAATGGGGTTGGGATTGGTTGCGCAGGAAGACTACGAATTGGGACAAGCATGTGGTGCGGATACAGGGGCCCACCAATCCTTTTGTGGACATGCATCCAAAACATGTGTGAAGAAGTTTAATAGGGCTGGCTGTGAGACCCCTCCAACTCTGGCAGTTGTTGGTTCGAAGGTACCAAAGGCCGACAGGTACAGCACAGCTAGCAGCTTTGTCTGCGGAGGGAAGTTGGTTGTCCGCTATGTTGGCACTGTCAGCCTGTGCGCAATGTGGCAGTGTGCACCAACTTGAGAATGGGGCGAGCATTCTTTTTTTCCACTTTTGCTGTGCTAAAGTGCCAATAACTCGGCGATAAGTCCCCACTGTTGGGTTATAGGGTGGCTCTAAAACGAGCCCTTGTGCTTATTAGCAGTTTGTTGTACCTACATGCGAATGACAAGAAAAGATTTTTAAAAAAGGTGAAAAAACAAGAAAAGTGGGCAGGGTACAAACACCCTGACCCCCCAGGTCTGCTCTGGGGATCCCACAAGGACCCCAAGGGCCCCAAAAAATCTGTTTAAAAAAAAAAACGGCTGGGTGCGCGAATCTGGACAAACTTGATGGGGCGTATTCTCAAGGACTTATCGCAAAATTATCAGCACTTTAACGCAGCAATAGTAGTGAAAGAATTATCGTTTCATTCTCAACCTTCTGCAAACTGCCGATCTCTCCAGTTTTACGGCGATAGTTTCCACAAAAAACATCGCCACAGAAGAGAGCGACAACTAAAGCTAATGATATGCAGAGTAGCCATTCCCGTGCAAAAAAACATGAAAACACCACTTCCCGATATTTTAAACGACCAGCCTAATCTGCGATGTGATCCAAAAACAGGCGATAACACGCGTTAACAGTGGGAAATTAACACCTACCTGTTACTGGTGTAAAGCAGGATGACTACCTACAGTATGAAAGAGAGCCAAGCCCAGAGCCACATCTGAAGACCAACACATGTCAAGCAGCTACTGGTCATGCAGCCAGGAAACCCAAGAGTGCCACATCACCCACCACCACCCCCAGGACACCCCCGGACTACCCCCCTCGACTACCACCGAGGCAGTGCAGAACAGGACATAGGACATTCCGAAAACGTCATGGCCCCTCAGCCACACAATAGCTGAAAAAAGGGAGAGGTGGGAATCAAGTATGTGTGATGGAGGCAAGTCACCCATGAATAAGAATGCACACAATTCCAAGTGTGACGGTGATGTGCTGGACAGACCTCACTGTGCAGAGCACAGACCTCTCCATGTGGACATATACTGCTGGTGCTTGTAGTGTTGTGTACAGTGGATGCAACCATGTTACCTTAGGCAGTGAGGAAGATCTCGGTCATGTAGCTGTGTCGTTCCCCCCCTGTAAGCGGAGAGGGCTGGTCCAACGTACGCCAATCCAGCGTAGGAGTGTGAATAAATAGGCCGGGACTCTGGGCATGGTTCACTTCTGGGAAGGCCAATGCGTCTGCCAGGGCGGCGGCCCTTACCCTACCATGAGGATGCTACAGTGACCGCCGGCCTCCTTGATGCAGGCCCCCTGCAAAACCAGTGGCACAGCACCACGCAGTTATGTCTGTGCTAACTACTGCCTTTGATCTACACTGCGGACAGCAAGCCTCACAATTCAGATCAATTCGTGATTGCAGATGATGCAGTCAATAGGTAAGAGACATTGCTCTCAGTGCGGCCCCGCTGGACCAAGCATCATCGCTGGCTGTGCACACGCTGAGTGCCTCAGGTGCCACTAACTGTGCAGCTCAAGTCAACGCCACATGGCTGTGAGCCCTTGCCGACCTCTGCCTCTGCCCTACACTGCGGACAGCAGGGCTCACAATTCACATCGAGTCTTGATTGCAGATGACGCAGTCCAGTAGGCAACAGACATTGCTACCAGTGCGGCCCCAAGGACCACGCATCATTGCTGGCTGCGCACACGCTGAGTGCTTCAGGTGCCACTAACTCAGTGCACCACAAGTCACCACCACGTGGCCTTATTGAGGCAGAATCCATTAGGCAAAAGACATTGCTCCCAGTGCGACTCGCCCGGACCACGCATCATCACTGGCTGCATACAGGCTGAGTGCTTCAGGTGCCACTAAATCTGTGCAGCTCAAGTCAACGCCACATGGCTGTGGGCACTTGCTGACCACTGCCTCCGGCCTACACTGCGGACAGCAGGGCTCACATTTCAGATCGAGTCATGATTGCAGATGACGCAGTCCATTAGGCAACTGACATTGCTACCACTGTGGCCCGCCCCGACCACGCATCATCGCTGGCTGCGCACACGCAGAGTGCTTCAGGTGCACTAACTTTGTGCAGCTCAAGTCAACGCCACATGGCTATGGGCCCTTGCTGAATGCTGCCTCCGGCCTACACTGCCCGCAGCAGGGGTCACAATTCAGATCGAGTCGCGATTGCAGATGACGCAGTCCAGTAGGCAACAGACATTGCTCCCAGTGCGGCCTGCCCGGACCATGCATCATTGCTGGCTGCACACACGCTGAGTGCCTCAGTGCACCACAATTCACCACCATGTCACCTTATTGAAGCAGAATTCTTTAGGCAAAAGACATTGCTCCCAAAGCGGCCCGTCCGGACCACGCATCATCACTGGCTGCGCACTTGCTCAGTGCTTTAGGTGCCACTAACTCAGTGCACCACAAGTCACTGCCACGTGGCATCATTGAGGCAGAATTAATTAGGCAAAAGACATTGCTCCCTGTGCGGCCTGCCCAGACCACGTATCATCGCTGGCTGCGCAGACGCTGAGTGCTTCAGGTGCCACTATCTAAGTGCACCACAAGTCACCGCCACGTGGCAATTATTGAGATAGAATTCATTAAAAAGACATTGTTCCCAGTGCGGCATGCCCAGACCACGCATCATCGCTGGCTGCACACACGCTCAGTGCTTCAGGTGCCACTAACTCGGTGCACCACAAGTCACTGCCACGTGGCATCATTGAGGCAGAATTCATTAGGCAAAAGACATTGCTCCCAGTGCTGCCCGCCCGGACCAACGCATCATCGCTGGCTGCGCACACGCTTAGTGCATCAGCTGCCACTAACTCAGTGCACTAAAAGTCACTGCCACGTGGCCTTATTGAGGCAGAATTCATTAGGCAAAAAACATTGCTCCCAGTGCGGCCTGCCCAGACCACGTATCATTGCTGGCTGTGCAGACGCTGAGTGCTTCAGGTGCCACTATCTCAGTGCACCACAAGTCACCGCCACATGGCATTATTGAGACAAAATTCATTAAAAAGACATTGCTCCCAGTGTGGCCCACCCGGACCACGCATCATCGCTGGCTGTGCACACGCTCAGTGCCTCAGGTGCCACTAACTCAGTGCACCACAAGTCACTGCCACGTGGCCTTATTGAGGCAGAATTCATTAGGCAAAAGACATTGATCCCCGTGCGGCCGCCCAGACCACGCATCATCGCTGGCTGCGCACACGTTGAGTGTTTCATGTGCCACTAACTCTGTGCAGCTCAAGTCAACCAGACAAAGGGGGGGGATTGTGGGCTTTTAGGGAGGTCCAGCATACATGCCCAGGCTGAATATCAAGAAGAAGGGTATGCAGTTCTGGGTAAAGCAGGACTAATAGGGAGAGAGAAGTGACTAAAGTCCCTAACTACACACTGGTAGTGTTGGTGAGAAAGGGGAGGGACTGGGAAGTCCTTCCTTTCAGAATAAGGCCCCTCACACACCCAGCCAGCTGGGTGTCATGCTTCATCATCGGGCATGCTCCTCGTCGGGTTGGCGCTGCAATACCCGACGGGCACACTATGCAGGGGCTCTTTGGCGGAGATCTTTTTATTCCTGGCTGTATGGTGCAGTGGGTGTGAGGGGTCCTAGAAGTGTAGGAGTGCAAAAGTGTAAGTTAAAAAAGGGAATGGGAGAGTCAGGGAGATTAGATTTTAATAGTCCTGCCTTCCCCCTGGTTAAAAATGGAGTTGGCGACTCACTGCAATAATGCTGCAGGTTGTTGCGCTCAGTCTCGTTTGGTCAACATGTTTCTTGCCAGTTAAGTCAGGACGATCTAGTGGCAATTCTTCAGAACCTAGAACTAAGTAACTCTACACTAAAAAATGAATTGTAAAGTGGTGTACTAGCCTGATTGTAATAAAGTGACACCAAAAGGTGAAGTACCTGCTGGTGCAGCAGCCAATCTGAAATGAGAAACCAAGAAATCAAGGTGGTTCAAATATCAGCAATAGCAATTCTGGTAATGCTCTACCCTCATAACCCTTGTGGAAACACCAATAAGTGCACATAAATTTCTTACAAGTGATTTTACAAGGTCGTTGCCATCGACCACGTTGGCCCTGCAATGCTCATTACACTATCTAGTGGAAACTGTGAGGCCCAACGGGGTCATAATTATTCGGTGTAAAATGTAAAAATTATGCAGCAGCTGGGTGAGACAAAAGCAACTCACCAGTTACTAAGTTTCAAATGGCCCCTTCAAATCACGGCAGGTGAAAGGACACAGGAAAATATTGGTGTCCTGGGCGACATGAGAAAAGGTAGAGAGAAAATAAAATTAAAATTGATGGGGGGGGCTTCAAGACTAGCAACACTCTTGCCGTTAGCCCGGTTGTCGGTCTCTGTTAGTAACAAGAGGCAGAAGTGAGGCGGCTCAGAGTCAGTGCCACGGACGGGCGAACGTAACTCCCGGCCCCCCGGCAAGTCGACAAGGCCCCACTAGTCGACACGGTGGGCAGTAACCCCCAAGGGGAGGTAACCACGTAGCACCGGTAGGGTGCTTGACAACAAAGCTCGAGGTGCGAGCTGTGAGAGAATGCACCCAAACTCATGGAATTACTGTTGACAACTAAAATCAGCGTCAAGGCTTTAGCCTGACGGGTGTCCTCGTACATACAGGACACTAACAGATTGGCTCCAAATCGCACATAGGGGATTAAGTACTCACCAACAAACTGCGTCCAGTAGACGTGTGACCTACCCCGCACTGCCGGATCCAGGAGGTAAGGATCCCGTCTGGTTTGTTGTTTAAAAAGGGGCACGCGCAGGGGGGCGGAGTCCCGTAATGGGAGCCGAAGGCTGCTGAGTAAACCCAACTAGGTGGCGTGGACTAGAAAAACATGGGGAAAATTTAGCGGCCATGTTGGTAGTCATCCTTACTTCATTGAGGGCGCCATGTTTGAATGGACAAAGATAGCATGTGAATGGGATTGTGTGTGAAGGCCACTGATATCACACTGTCCTGTGTGTAGATCGGACGCCATCTTGGAAGGTATATTTGGCGCTTGACTGGCATGTAAGCTTCGATTAGTGTGCCATCTTATTGTGGCATTAGATAAAGGCAACGGACCACCATTGAAGTGTGTGATGTCACATACGGTGTGGTTAAGTCCTGTTAAGGCTGCCCCAGGGGATATCTTCATTTAGCCCATGTTTGTCAGTGGCTAGACAATAAATCCATCTCTGTTCTATCTTGAAGAGTGCTGATGGTGAGATGGACGGATGTGCTTCCAGACAGTATCACCCAACTCAAGTTATCGCAGTTGTGTCTAGCAGTCTCAAAATGTGTGTAGAGTTTGGTAATCAATCTGTGGCAAAGTATGTTACTCTTATGTTCACTCATGCGTATTTTTGCCGCTCTCGTTGTCATGCCTACATACAAAAGGTGGTAAGGGCATGAGAGCAAGTAGATGCAATTGATAGTATTGCAATTCGTATGTTTAGTCAGCTTCCAGGTAAAATCATTAGAGAAGGTGATTTCTTTTGTGGGTTTTGTCATAGGGCACGCTGCACAGGAGCCACAAGTATAGTGGCCCTGTGTAGGGACGGTTCTGATCTTCGGTCTAGTGTGGATCAGTATATATTTAAGGTTACTGGTTCTCTTAAAAGCAAACCTCGGTTTTGCTAGCTGTAAATTACCAGTAATAAGGATATCCCAATCTTTTTGAAAAATGTTTCTGATCCTATTGGAATCTGGCGTAAACGATGTCACACATGTGAGTGTCTCGGTGGGTTCTTTCTGACTGTATTCCAATATTGCATCTCTTTTGTTGTGCCTGGCTCTTTTCATAGCTTGCGACACCTTGTGTCGTGGGTACTGTCATGCATGTAAATTAGTTGCCAGGTTATTAGCTTCTGATTTATAGTCTTCAGATGAACTGCAATTCCTCCTGATCCGGAGGAATTGGCCGAACGGTAAGTTCTCTTTGAGGGCCCTTGGGTGATGACTGCTGAACAATAGGAGGCTATCACAGTCTGTGGGCTTTTAATATAGTTGGGTCATCAAATGGCCCTCAGTCAGGACAATGTTGAGGTCGAGAAAGGAAAACATACAATCAGAGATTGTGTGAGTGAATTTGAGGTAGGGGTTGAGTGTATTAACCCAAATACAGAATTCATCGCAACTCGTCCTATCTCCCCTCCAAAATATGAAAATATCGTCGATGTAACACCTCCGTAGTATGAGATTGATCAAGTAGGGGTTGCGTGTATCGAAGATAAGTCTAGTTTCGAAGGCAGCCATGTAGAGGTAGGCCACACTAGGGGCGAATGTGCCGCCCATAGAAGTGCCCTGTGCTTGGTGGTAAAGTTGGTTTTTAAATTCAAAGACATTTTCTGTAAGGGCAAGGGTGGCGCACTCCATGTTAAATGACACCGGTGTGGGCGACTCCCACACGGAAGAATCGAGGGAATCTTCAATTACTTACAGGGTGGCACGTTGAGGGATGTTGGTATACAATGCCTCAACGTCCATGGTGACCAACAGGTTAATCTCGTCATGGCGTTGGAATCCCTCAATCAGTGGTAGTACATCTTTGGTGTCTGGTAGGAACGACGGTATCTCCTTAACTAGGGGCTGCAAGAAATGGTCACAAAATCTGGAAAGAGTTTCCAGAACTGAGCCGATCCCTGACACTATGGGTCTCCCTGGCATGGGTCTAACATCCTTGTGTATTTTGGGTAGGATGTAAAAATAAGGTGTTATGGGAACTTTAGGGACAAGGAATTCAGCCTCTTTTTTACTTATCCAGCCTTCAGTTTCTGCTGTAAAAACCATAGTAGAGATCAGGGTGGTCAATCTTTTAGTCGGGTTCACAGTGATCGGAGTATAATACTTGGCATTACTCAGTTGTAGTGAGCATTCGGTGTTGTAATCATTGGTAGACATGATTACAATCGCATCACCTTTATCAGCCAGCTTGATAGTTATGCTGGAGTCGTCAGCGAGGGATCTCACTGCTGTCCACTCCTTTTTAGAGAAGTTGTGAAAAGAGGTGTTGGGTCTGTCCATTGTCAGGTCTTTGAGCACCGCCTGCTCAAAAGTCAAAATCTCATTTGGCACCATGCTGGTGTAAAGGTAGAGGGATTATGGAGCCCCGTGTCATTTCTGGGTTGAGAGGGTCTCTCTTTAAAGAATGCGTTCAACTTCACTTTGCGAAAACAGTTATGTATTTCACATTGATATCTGAACCAATCAATTTTAGGTGTGGGCACATAGCCT
This sequence comes from Triturus cristatus, assembly GCF_964204655.1. Lineage (NCBI taxonomy): Eukaryota > Metazoa > Chordata > Amphibia > Caudata > Salamandridae > Triturus > Triturus cristatus. The sequence goes on from NC_140588.1 coordinate 521,503,953, forward strand.
AGGCCTTTGCATGGGACAGTTAATTCCGTCTCAGTGAGGTGCCTGGGGGAGAGGTTCACTACTAGTTTTTCTTCCCCCTGGTCATGCTCCTGGTCTCTACTGTCACCCGTCCGTGGTACTGACTCCAAGCCGCCTCACTTCTGCCTCTTGTTACTAACGGAGACCGACAACCGGGCTAACGGCAAGAGTGTTGCTAATCCTGAAGCCCCCCCTTTCAATTTTATTTTTATTTTCTCTCTACCTTTTCTCATTGCCCCCAGGACACCAATACTTTCCTGTGTACTTTCACCTGCCGTGATTTGAAGGGGCCATTTGAAACGTAGTTACTGGTGAGTTGCTTTTGTCTCACCAAGCTGCTGCATAATTTTTACATTTTACACCGTATAATTATGACCCCGCTGGGCCTCACAGTTTCCACTAAATAGTGTAATGACCATTGCGGGGCCAACGTGGTCGATAGCAACAACCTTTTAAATCACTTGTATGAAATTAATGTGCACTTATTGGTGTTCCCACGAGGGTTATGAGGGTAGAGTGTTACCAGAATTGCTATTGCTGATATTTGAACCGCCTTGATTTCTTGGTTTCTCATTTCAGATAGGCTGCTGCACCAGCAGGTACTTCACCTCTTGGTGTCACTTTATTACAATTAGCTAGTACACCAAATTACAATTCCTTTTTTAGTGTAGAGTTACTAGGTCCTGCAGAATTGCCACTAGATTGTCCTGACTTAACTGGCAAGAAACATGTTGACCAAACGAGACTGAGCGCAACACCCTGCAGCATTATTGCAGTGAGTCGCCAACTCAATTTTTAACCAGGGGTGAAGGCAGGTCTATTAAAATCTAATCTCCGTGACTCTTCCATTCCCTGTTTTAACTTACACTTTTGCACTCCTACACTACTAGGGCCCCTCACACCCACTGCACCATAGGGCCAGGAATAAAAAGATCTCTGCCAAGGAGCCCCTGCATAGGGTGCCCGTCGGGTATTGCAGCGCCGACCCGACGAGGAGAATGCCCGATGATGAAGCATGACACCCAGCTGGCTGGGTGTGTGAGGGCCCTTATTCTGAAAGGAAGGACTTCCCTGTCCCTCCCCCTTCTCACCAACACTACCACTGTGTAGTTACGGACTTTTTTAGTCACCTCTCTCCCTCTTAGCCGTGCTTTACCAGGAACTGCATACCCTTCTTCTTGATATTCAGCTTAAGTCAACGCCATGTGGCTGTGGGCGCCTGCTGACCTCTGCCTTCGGCCTACACTGCGGTCCACAGGGCTCACAATTCAAATTCAGTCTTGATTCATTAATTGCAGAGTCCAGTAGGCAACTAACTATAACGTTCCTGAAACCTGTGCTTTTTTCACTGAATTTCTAAAGTTTTTTCAATTCAAATTTCTAACAACAAGATTGTACTCAGAACATCCCATATTTCAACAATGTATTCCATACATATTTAATCTTTTGTTCCATACACCTAAACTGCGGTCAACAGGGCTCACAATTCAAATTCAGTCTTGATTCATTAATTGCAGAGTCGCTGGCTGCGCACACGCTGAGTTCTTCAGGTGCCACTAACTTTCTGCAGCTCAAGTCAAGGCCACGTGCCTGTGGGCCCTTGCTGACCACTGCCTCCGGCCTACACTGCGGTCAGCAGGGCCCACAATTCAAATTCAGTCTTGATTAATTAATTACAGAGTTTAGCAGACAACAGACATTGCATCCAGTGCGGCACGCCCGGACGACGCATCATCGCTGGCTGCGCACACGCTGAGTGCTTCAGGTGCCACTAACTCTGTGCAGCTCAAGTCAACACCACGGGGCTGTGTGTCCTTGCTGACCACTGCCTCGGGCCTACACTGCGGTCAGCAGGACTCACAATTCAAATTCAGTCTTGATTCATTAATTGCAGAGTGCAGTAGACAACGGACATTGAATCCAGTGCGGCCCGGCCAGACGACGCATCATCGCTTGCTGCGCATACGCGGACTGCGCATACGCTGCTTCAGGTGCCACTAACTCTGTGCATCTCAAGGCAACACCACGTGGTTGTGGGCCCTTGCTGACTACTGCTTCCATCCTACACTGCGGTCAGCAGGTCTCACACATATCCAATCAAATCCTGACCTGCAAGAACACACCATCATCACTGGCTGCGCACACGCTGAGCTCTTCAGGTGCTACTAACTCATGGCCCCTTTATGATTGACTTTCGTGCTGTAGACACCAGATGCAAAAATGTCACCTCAGGCAGCAGGAATATCCCAAAGGGACATCAACATTTTCTTCACATGAGCACGCTCATCTCTAGTGCCCCTACCTCAGTGCACCACAAGTCATGGACTCTTTATGATACAATCTTTTGTGTGTGATTTCAAATCTGGTGCCCCTACCTTAGTGCACCACAAGTCATGGACCCTTTATAATTGAATCTCTGTCTGTAATCCGACGATCACTGTTGTAGTTCTTGCCAGCACCAACCATTCCCTGAGGACTGGCTTACACTCGCCCCACATGCATCCAGCACAGGCATCACTGGAATGTGACCCTGGTAATAAAAAGGGGCTGGGCGCACGTGTCCGTAGCCAGTTCCACTATCTATCTAACTGTGTCCGTGTGTTCATTATGTATGCATCATGGCCCCGGGCCCGACCACATTACATTGTGCTGTGGACAGAGAACCCAACCATGTTACTTCTGGCAGTGGGGAAGACCGTGGTTATGTAGCTTTGTTGCCCCCCCCCGTAAGCATAAGCGGAGTGGGCAGGGTCGGCATACGCCAGTACAGTGTAGGGGTGTGCAGAATTTGTCCAGGGCTCTGGCGGCTGTGGTTCAGTTGTGGACTCGACAAGGCACACAATCGACAATGTTGCAATATAGCATGCACCCGGAGCGCAGGCTCGCAAGAATGGAGAAGTGATTCTTTATTTTCCAAAAAGAGGTTGCCAGCCAACGCATTTCGTTCATGAAATGAGCTTCTTCAGGGCATGTGTAAGCAGTCTTAGTTGATCAGAGCAGTAAGATGGAAAGTATTCCAAGCTGGGGGGCTGCCTTGATGAGGGCCTATGTGCGCATAATCTGGAAGGCGGGCTGAAAGTCTAGCTGTCCGCTTCTGTGGTGACAGAAGCAGACAGCTAGACTTTTTTCAATAAAACAACATCAAAATACATTTGCCTTCTTCACAACAACACTGGCGGTCGCAATGACATCAGTAATCACGACTACAAATCACAAAGTGTAAAACTGATATATAGACATATTTTACTCACAGTTTAAGTCTAGCTGTTTAGTAAGATATTGGTTTAGCTGTATTTTAACGACAAATTTGTAAAAAAACAACAGTTTGAAAAATAACTTTCAACATTGAAACTCACAAATAGAACATAACTACCAAACACCCATCAAACTACCCATTGTCACCCAAACTCATTTTGAAAATTGTTTTTAATATTTTTAACTACTTCTACAAAAATAAAATGTAATCAGAAGAACCAAAGGAAGACCAATAACTGGTTAAAGTTGTTGAACATCAGCAGGACTCAGCTGCACATGAACAGTCAGTCTTCTGATGAAGAAACAGTTATCAACAAACAAAGTATATCTCGGAATTTTTCCTCTATTATATCTTGTAAATCGAAGACCAAAACTAAATTAGTGAGTTGCAGCATACCTACAAAGACATTATCTCAAGTCACAGCAAAAAAATATACTCATGTGGAACAACAAGCATTTTGTACCACTTCAAAACATTCCAGAAGCTGCAACCTAAAATTCCATAGAGAAATACAAGGAGAGGTATCATCTGTATGCAGACCTCCAGCCCCTGCTCCTGAAAAAAAAGTTCCAGCTGAAGTGCAAAGAAGATGCAGCGAAATGTCACCAGAGCTAAATCGTTTTGCTACCTTCTGCATGAACTGTAACACCATCAAAGAAGTCTGTGGATGTAATTTTTCCAGAATGTGAAAAACCACTTGTTAATTTGTATTCATTATTTACTGCAGCTGTTCAAGTACTGGGAAAAAATGTAAACTAATAAAAATGTATTAGGATTTCATTTTGAACATTAGGCAACCAAAACAAGATACAATGGTGAATTGGAAAAGAGACTTCTTAGATGCAAATTAAGGCTGCAGCATTATAGTACCTCTGTTTAGTTTTTATCCGTAGTAACAGAATATAGTCCTGTAATGTTTTATACATTCCTTTCCTCCAGTTAAAAAGAGTCTTTCATTTCTAACAACTTGCTATAGACAAGACTCCTAATAGGATGGATAATGTCTCAGAAACTCATAATTCATATATATTTCAACACAATACCACATTTTGTTATCCCAATTTGTGCTTAGAGCTTCAGTACTGGAAATAGCTGATACATGTTTGTTAACTTTTTACGTAGTCTTGATTTGAATGACATTTCTCTGACATTGCACTCTGACCATCCTCTTTGACATCTTTAATATACTATGTAGTGTGAAGAGGTTTTATTTATTCTTTCATAAAATATGTTTGCTAACAACGTACACCTAAGTTCTAATCCGCTATTTGGACAGGTCATATCTTGATGGGCATTTTTGGTTACATTTTCAAAGGCCACAGCTTTGCAATCTGTTAATGTCAAGTAGTGGAATTGTTCTGAAATAATTTCTGTGCTAGAGGTGAATTCACAATGTTCACAATTATAGTTCCATTTATAACTTAAACCAAATAATTCATTGATATTCACATCCCCTTCCTCTCAACGTCCTAGCATTACCATTAAAACTTCTTGAGCATCCTGCTGAACATTTTGAGAAAACTATAGTAATACAGGATACTACTCTACCTTTTAGACCTTTGTGCAGCTCAGTTGGTGTCAACATGCCTGTCTTTGGCTCAATACAGACTATAGCCTGAAATGGAAGTATACTTTGGATAAGAATTCGCTCATAAACATTTAAACCATGAATTGGTTCTGAAATGGCAACCAGTACTAACTTGTTATGCACAGCTCTAGGACAAATTTTATTATCAACTAATTTATTGCAATAGTACTTACATATAACTTGCTGAGTGAACAAGACAAAGTGTTCCTCTACAAATAAGTACACAACAAACTTTTCTCAGTTATCATTATTTTCATTTTCACTTTTTAAATACAAGTAAACAGTCTGTTTTTGAATCTACAGTGAGTGTGTTGACAACATATATAAACATACTCTGGTTTTTCAGAGCATACTGTGTTACATTTTGTAATCTCTTCTTCAAAGCTATCAACTATAATACCTGTGTCCTGTTCTGCAACTTCTCCTGTTATCAATTCTTCACTTTCCATAAAATCCTATTCTGCGCAATGGAAACAAAGCTTCACATCATCACAAACCTTTTCTACCTCCGTCACAATACCATACAAAGGCACTCTATTAATTTCTCCTTAACATAAAGCAGACATTTTAACATAGTACAATTTCCTAACTGAAGTTTGCATAGTTGAGTGTTGTACAGCTTACATCCTGATATAATGCTTTGCCACACTATCTTTGATAAACAAGGTACCGAGTTTCCCTCCAAATTAGTATGCTTTCTAACCTTGCAAGGATCCAGTCCTTGTAAAATACTTATTTTAGGTTTTAAACTTCACCTTGGAAAGATATGTGGAATTTCTTTTAGTATATCAATGTATTGCTGTTGAATACTACAAACAGTACTACAATTCCATTTGTATATAGAGCCTGATTATGCCTTCCCTGTACCCCTATTGCAATAACTTGTTCTACATTTCTAGATATCATCACCTCTTTCACACTAGAAACTCAGTTTTTCATTTCATCACATCATCCTCTTTCATCAATAGTGTCAACTAATGTGTTATCCGGGGGATAGCTTTCTTCATTAGAGAAAGGGTCTCTAGGAGAAGCATGTATCCATTCTCCACTAAAAACTGTACAAAAGTTAGTTCCATTGGCTAATCTTTTCTTCTGGTTTTGTCTCCTCATGTACAACAATATTTTGTCAAGAGTCCTCATTCGATTTAAAATCAAAATAGAAAGCTTCCTCTTCAAAGCAAAGGCCTTATCAACTACTCCCTCAACTTGTTCTTTCTGTTTCAGTGCCTCTATCCTCCTTCCATACTTCTTCACATTTCTCAGTAGATCTACTACCTCTCTACTTCTGGCTCTGATTTCCTTAAAACTGTTTCTGTCTCCTAGTTAAGGTGTGTCCATCTTTGTTACACTGTTTTCTCTTCTTGTTATATAGATATTGTTTACTCTTATTCTTTCTCATAGTTTGGTTTTTATTTTCATTATTTTGTAATCTTTGTAGGTGTCCACATATATTTTTAAGAAATTATGTTATCCTTTTAACTGTAGCTCTTTTTTCTTTCACCACAGTTTTTTGCATTTTCCCCTTTTGTGTCTCAGTTCTGCAGAGATCCTGTAGTTGGGTCACCAGTCTTTCTATGACCATGGTCACACTGGATCCTGTATCTCTCAGTGCCTTATCCTCAGTACCATGCTGGTAGATGAGGCAGCCAGGACTGCAATTTCCACCCCATCTAGGAAAACTAAGGTTGCCTCTGTGAACCCCCCATTTCTGAGGCACCTCCACCCCCACAATGAAAATCCCCTGGGACTGCCCTCCAGTGGGGGCTTCTTGGTGCAGACAGCAGCTCTTCTTTTTTGTCCTGACTGATTACAGTCATAACACTTCCTCGGCTTTAAAGGGTCAAAGAACCTGCCATTCTTGGCAGGGTCAAATGACTTCCCCTGAAAACACCTCCCCTTGTAAGTGGATTGGCTCAGGGTCCCTCCCCCTTGTGAAGCTGTTTATGGATCTTAAGAGGACTATTGATTTTTTATCTTGGTAGCCCAGGGCTTTCCCCTGAGAGGGAACCTGTCCTCCTTTCTTTTGATTACTTCCCTGGTGTTTCTTGGGACACCCTGGTTCTAACCCACTCATATGCTGTCATCCCAGTTCCCTGGGACCAAACAGTTTAGAGTCAACTAGATACTAGTGTAACTTTTCTAAGGGACAGTTACTCAAAATGTGCATCTTTATGAACAATTTATAGAGGCCCTCATAGGTACTTACCTTGTTACCCTGTATCCAGCCCTCTAGTACCTTTACTGAAATGTCAAAAAAGTCCACCCAAGATTGGGTGCTGACTTTCTGGGTGTCCCTGAACTTCATTCTGTACTGCTGCAAGGTGAGATCAAACTTTCATATCAGACACTGTTTCATGTGGGAGTAAGATTCTCCTTCCTCCCATTGTAGGGTCAGGAGCCTATCCCTCCTGGGATCAACTCCCACTGGAGTGAATCCCAGTATTGAGAGCTAACCTTCCTCATTTTGAGTGCCTTTCCGGATGCTGTCATCCACTTGTCTATGTCATCTCCCTCCTGTTACTTAGATGCAATACCATTGGGCAGTCTTAGGTTAAACCAACCACCCCTTAAAATCTCACTCTCTTCTTTGCTGCCACCATCTCTTGTTTTACCTTCATGCGTCCACTTCTCCCAAGCCTGGGACTGCTTTTTATCCTTCACAGCTATGTTGGCTAACTGTGCCTCAAACTATCTAACCCTGAGGAACAGTTCTGCCTATTCTTTGGTGAATCTGATAGATACTCACCTCCCACTAGTTGTAGGCCTGGCCTTGGTTTCTGAAGTAGTGGACTGGTGGTCATCATTCTCCTCTTGAGGTTGGAGGGGTCATCCTGCCCTTCCTATTCCATATCTGGAGCTTTCTCTGTCTTGACTAGCTAATAATCTGCCCAGGTTTCAAGGGCTGTTATCAGCTCTCCCTTCCTAGTGGTGGTAGACTCTGGTAACCCCCTTAGCCCTGCACAACCCTCCAAGCTGTACTACAGTGAGTGGGTGTAGACTAGCCAGATCAAGCTCCATGATATCCTCAGTTTTGGGTCACACAAAACATTGCCACTCATTACATTAGAACAATTTAGAAAAATTAAAAGTTGAATAATTAAAAATTTGTTTAAATTTAGAAAATTTCAAAAATCAATTTAGCTCTAGATAAATGTAATGTATTTTTTGAAAATCTTCACTTGAATTCATTATAGTGTGATTAAACACAAGTACTGGATACCACTGCTGCCACCAAATGTTGCAAGGTGGTGTATTAGTAAGGGCAGGTAGGTACGCACAGCTAGTAATGCACCATGATCACAAATAAAGTCCAGTCAAGTCCCAATAAATTAATCCTAGCTCAACCCTTGGTTGCTTGACTCACGAGCAGCCAGGCTTTTCTTAGGAGACAGGTGTGGAAAGAAATTAAAAACACCAATACTAGCAAATAAGTAATACATAACACACAATAAGAATCCAACTGCAGTTTGTAAACATGGGAAATATGTTTATGAATAAAATGGCAACAAAATGACAAACATCTAATGTAGGAAACTGAGACATGAATTTTTAAAGATTAAATGCAAAAATGGTGCTTTCTAGTGCCTAAAAGTTGAAAGTGCCAACCAGGAACATCTGGTCGTACTTAACTGGAACACATTCAATGTTTTAGGCCGATCGTGATAGAGTGCGGGTTGGATACGATGAGCAGTCGGGCCTTGTCAAGTTTTTATCTTCTGACTTAGTCACTGTTTTGGAGCTTTACCTCCCAGCATTGAGCGAGGCTTCTCATCAAGCCATGGTTGCAATTCGACGACGGGAACATGTTTCCACACATGCCGCAGTGATTCCTGGAGGTCTTTGTTCTTCTTGTTGATGGCGAAGGGCTCTGGAGCTTTCAGCAGGGCAAATCCAGATTTCAGGCTGAGTCACGGTTCAACATCACCAGTTTGAGACTCAACATAGGATCTGTCAACCTAAGCTTTTTCACAAAATATTCCAAATGATTCCAAGCTTCTGGACCTTCTTCCAGAAGGTCTTTTTGGGATCTTGAAGTGTCCACAACACCAGTCAAGGTTCCAGAAGCTCTTAGTTGCTCTTTGGTGAGTTGGGACTACAATACCCAGAATGGACTTGGACAAATCCTTAAAAGTCCATTGGACACTGGTCAGCTGAGCTTTTCTAGGTGGAATAATTGCAGGTGACTTCTTGAAGTTCTTTTATACTTTTTGCTTTCAGGGAGTCCACTTCTCAAACTTTAAAGTGGGGCAAAGTCCTCTTTTGTAAAGTCCAGAATGTGCATTCCTTCTTGGTGCAGACCAAGGGTTCAGCAGGGTAGTCCTTCTTCTTCATGTTTCCAGGCAGGGATGTAGGTCGCTGGGCAGCTAACCCAGTGGGGTCGCAAGAAGAGGGACATACCTGACCAATGGTGTGCAGAGTGCCACCTTCTGTGATGACCTCTTCCCCTGAAGTGTGGCATTTTCTTGTCCCAGAAAGCACTGTTCACAAAAATCCAAAATTGGAGAAAATCACTCCTGGAGGTTCAGGTTTGGCTAACCCAACCCACATGTGTGCCTTACTTTCCCTAACACTCTGTTTCAAGCCCCTATCCTAATTTAATTACAGGGGCTCCCATCTGGCTTGGGGTGCAGGAAGGCTGGGGGGGCTGAGTCGAGTTGTAGGTATCTTGCCCTCTTTGAAGACCAGTTTGGCTACCCAGCCCCCTTTCTATCTGTCATCTGCAGGCAGCAGATCTCCTCCTACCAGATGTTTCCTTTGTCTCAGTACAAGCTACTTAATCCCTCATTAAGGCAGCGTGGCTCAGCCTGTCAGAGGCTGGTCAATCATAACAGACTGCTACAGAGTTGAATTGGGTAACTTTAGTAAAGCAGTTCTATAACTTATTTCCTATAATGGGTATAATAAATCAAACCTTGGCAAGTTGCTGGATTTATTGCAACTATTATTTTTATTCTTTGAAGTATTATTTTAGCTCACTCTTGTCAAAAGTTAGACTTTTTTAATGCTGAATAAAGCCTCCCCATGTCAGCCCAATGAAGTTAATGTACTACAATAGGGACAAAACTAATTTGGCAGTTATCTCTCATCAGGGCATATAAAGCATCTTTTATAATGTCCCTGCTTATTTGTGCATGACATCCTACCCTTGGAGCACGTAGGGCAAACCCCAGGGGTGATGTATATGTAAAAATATTGTTGTTTAAGACTTTGGAAGTACCTTTAATTCCAAAGTCGGGTTTGGACATAGATTTATTTTGAAAGCAGCCTGCAAGGCAGGGCTTACTTTTAAGATGACAGCAGGCACCACAGCAGTGCACACCTACATGCCCTACTATATACTAGGGACTTACAGGTATGTTGTCAGTAGCAATTATAATTACACCTCATTACCATATACCTTTTAAACAAAGCACTGGCCCTGGTTAGCAGAGCCCAGGGCACAATTCGAGTCAGTAACTACCAGTATCTGTTAAAAAATGGGGGTGGTCTGAGCAAAAAGGATGACTTTCTCACACAGGCCATCGGAACCTCTACTGTGCTACATATCCTCTGCACAGGTCCTCGCATCCCTCATCAACAGCAGTCTCGACAATGCCACTGGACTTTTCATCACAGCCTCGCAGTTCTTCAGAATCGATTCATTGCCCTGACTGCGTGCCTCATCCTCAATGTCAGGCTTTACATACCCTGATCCTCAAAGATGACGCAGGTCCTTGCATCACAGCCTCGCTGCAGCTCCGAACCAATGCATTGCTTCAGCAGGTCATCACAACTCTCCTCAAATCAGGATTTAAGGTACTTTTTCAGCAGGCCTAACTTGGTACCTGTAGTTGACCTGCACTCCTTTATGGTCCGCCTGAGCTTATCACTTTGTCCTAGTCCGGTGCGACCAGATCTCCACAGTTGGCGCATTGTGCTCTTTTAACTTAAACCTTTAAAATTTCATATCTCCTGTTTTACTTATTGAATATTCATTGTTTTTGTCATGTTTTATTTATTAAAATAAACTATATTTTTTTACTTGGTGTGGAATCCTTTCTGTGGGGTGTTTGTACTTTATTACTGTTTGACGTGTTCCACAAATACTTTGCACATTACCTCCAAGTTAAGCATGGCTGCTTTTTGGCAAGCTACCATAGGGTTAAGCACAGGTTAATATTAGGGTTGGCAGGTGCCTCACCCTGAAATGGATTGTGGTTGCTGCTTGACGAGGGTTCATAACACAATCAACCAACAACCCTATTTCCCACAGTGTGTAATTCTTCATTACTTTATAGCACTCTATTCATGTCATGATTCCTTAGTGCACAAAAGGATTCAAATCAACTACCATCCAGTTGGACATAACCATCTTTAGTGACTGAATTAACCAACAAAGCTTTCCCAGTAGAACAATACATTTCCCACAGATTAATTTAACTTTCCTTTACTGTTCTTTTAATCTGTATGTATTGTATTTAGGTGACATATTGTTAGAATTTCCTGTTTTCTGTTTCTATTTTGGTAAATTCTGGTGGGGTTTTTTCAGTGTTTTCCAGTGATTTCAGTACCTTAAAAACAGTGGTTATCAGCGGTTACACATTTTTGCACTATTAAAAACAAATGAAACATTGGTTTTCTGGTGTTTTTGGAACGTTTTGCTTTTATTATTGCTTGTTTTCTGCACTGTTAGAGCTTGGTATATAGACAGTGTACATACAGTGTATATAAGGTCCAAATATTATTTACAAATCAAACGTATTGTACCGCACCATATAACACCTCTTCAGTGAGTCTTTGGGCATGCTGGCTTGCTCCTTCCTTCCCATGTAAACTTTTATCTGTGAAAAGGCCCTCTCAATATTGGCACTTGAAATGGGCAACTGCAAAAAACAGCCAGTACACAATTTGCTTTCTGGCCACTGACATAGCTTTCCATGCTGATGCTGGTGCACCTGAAGATTGCAATTGTCTGGGACAGGTTCTGCAACATATGCGTTGAACTGGGAGTATATGCCCTCAGGGTTCTGGAAGCAGTCAAAAATGAAGCTGTATTTTTGAAAGTCCAGAGAAAATTCCCCTTTACAATAGGGATCTAGAACTTGTGCAGAGTACCACAGTGAGGCCTAATTGACTTTAAATGCCATGGTTGGTGAAGGAACATTTCTATGCATCATTGCAAGCCATTTCTTATGAATTGTAAAATAACATTTCCTGAATTCCTTCTCAACATTTCTTTACTTACCAGGTGGCAAGCATGCTAACATAGAACATGTTGAGGTGCCAAGGTATCTAAAAGGGTCGTCTAACTTACTCTCAAGGAGATGTTTTACATCTACACGAATTACATGAACACTTGGTAGACAAGGGTGTTTTCAGACTAGCTTTTCAATTATGTCTACTACAGCAGTCATGTTTTCGTGTAAAAATTTAAGAATGCAGAAGATTGAACTGTTATGTTTCATATATGTACCCTAATATAGGCCCTGGTAACATCATACCCTTTCACCTACATCTCCACCCCTACACTACAGAGTTACAAGCCTTTTTAGGATTGAACCTTTACCTAGTTCTAGTCCTGGGCACAGAAGGAGGGTTTCCCTGAACAATGGCATTCTATGACTTCATCTTTAGACTGTCATAGTATGAATGAATATTAATAAGAGTTCTTGGAAACCAGGCTGGGGCTACATCACCTTCCTCACCAAATCTATGTACACAGTTCATCCCATACGTCACCCTCAAATCCAACAATGGCTAATACAGGAAACAAGGGACAAAGGAACCCAAGATCCTTTTATGTATAAATACAACACCTCTTGCTAGTGTTAAACAGACGGAACCGAGACTTCAGGGCCGACACACTGACCAGAGATGCTGAGGCTCATGCATGCAGACACTCTAGCGTACAGTGGTCTGAACATCCCTAGCGGGGCGCCCAACTCGAGACCTGGACGGGGTCCTACATTCTCACACTTCAGGTAATTGGCTTCGACTAAATCCTAAAGGGATTATTGGCTTCATACCTACTCACATGCTAGGTACACTTAGGTACATCTAGATAGGCATCGTAGGAGTATGCACACTTTTATCCTGCATTTTATATTAATGTATTTATTCATGCTTATTGCAAGATGGTAGAATTGTACTATCCTGTTATATTCATAGCACTGCTAATCATATATCTCTGCTACTGTCTAATGGTTGTTGCAGCTCATACATTCTGCACAAGAATAACAACTGTTCAATAAATCCTTATTGAAACCCCCAGACTGTTTTTTCTGTGTATATCTGAGACAAATGAAGTGAGCACGAGTGACTGAGCGAAAAGTAGTACATTGTTTCCACAAGTCAGAGGGATCAGGTTTGTCATGTTCTAAGGTTGCCAGAAACGATTCTCTCCCCGATAAGAGGAGACACTAGTGGCATTGTGAGCTAGCTAATGCAAACAGGCTAACATTTCTCGGTGGGGATACTCAGAGCCAGTCTGCCACCAGACCCACAGTTTATGTTATCCAAACGCGCAGGTCCTGCATGTGTTACTCTAGGAACTACACAACATTACTTTTTCACATCATTATCAATATGCAACGGAGATCCTGAAATTTCTTGCATTTGGCATCATCACTAAGCAAAATTCTATAAATGGTTGCCACATGGATAATATAGCCATTACAGCCTCTATGTCTGGGACCCACCATATATATTACACTGTTTCTTTGATGCCACACAAAGAACAAAGTGAGAAATATTTGTATTTTCGTTCCTGCACATAACAAAACCATGCACCAGAATGGACTACAAAGTCAATAGCATTCTTCATTAACTCTGAAGATAGTAAATATGCTTTCATCCTACCATCTAGTAGGTGGCAAGGATCTTTTACAGGAAAGCACTTCAGCTCAGGTATCGATTGTGACAGGTCATCACACAACTGTTTAATATACGTAGCTGAATCAATGTAAATACAAACAATATCACTCCAATCTTTGCTAAACATAGGGGGAACTTTTTGCAACAGCATTCCAAGTGAAACTGTATTCCACATTTTCCAAAAGTCTGTTGTCAAGTTTTCACCACTATCCCAGATGCCTGGTGACAGCATGTTGCATTGAATGTTTAAATCTTGGTGTGTTTGGCAATTCAGCTACTATCAATAATGACTCATTAGAAAAGGGATGTATCAAAGGCTTTTACCTATTCTCTGTCTGTGGGTAAATCTGATGGCACATATTGTGAAAGATTTTTATGAAACCAGCCATTTTATATATCAGTGAAAGAATCAATCGAAGACATAATATCAAATATGATTTTGCTATTTTCTGATTCTCTACAGTTTATAAAATGTTTAAGACCTAAAACGTGCTTCTTGCATTTTTAGACCAAAGACCACAAATCTGAAAAAAGCACAAGGAAGAAGGAACAATAGTTTAGTGACATCCCTGAACAATAAATTAAACGTAAGCAAAATAACTTTAGCCCAGTCTTTCTTGTTACTTCCTTGTATAACAAAGTTTCATTGTATTAGCCCCTTCTGGAAAAAATAACAATGATTCTTTCACTCTTATTTTCCTTTCTTTGAATGGCATTTAGTTTGTGGTTGTGCAGGTGTTTATCAGTGTTTATATGTTTACAATAGTGATAGCTATTTCCTTTTCAGTGGGGTTTTATCATTTATTATAGAATTAAACCTCAAACAGGATAGCTTACCTATTTTGTTCTTTTTAGCCTTGTACTGACAACACTGAGGCTTTTCGCAGGTGAAAAAATGCAAACCAAACTCACTCTTTTCCTTATCTTATCTAAGCAGTGAGCACTACATGGCTGTTGAAAGCTCTGACTAGTTTAAGGCCTGCCATTGCTCAATGCAATTCACAGAATTACAGATAAAAGGCATCTGTGAAATTGATGATTATGAAAAATGGACTTCAGGCATAAATAACGGACAGTGCATCCAATTTTCAGACAGGCGATCAAATAATTCTAGTGCTCATAAAATGCAGAAATTAGAAGTTTAGAATCAGATAGGATGAACAATGAGTATGATCACTGTCTATGCCAATTGGAGAGGAATCTTCCTGTTAATGAGCTGCTTAATATTAGGGTAAACCCATCGTCTTCTAGACTTACCTGAAGTGTCTACTTTCCATTTCTGCCATGAAGGGGGACTTCACTCTAGCAGTTAGCATATGGGGACTTCTTGACCTCAAATGCCTTAACATGGCCAGCTACAGAACACAGCCTCCTCAAGTACAGAACAGAATGCTATTTTCCCTTTTTCTTTGGCGGCTTCAATAAATCAATCAATCAATCAGGGATTTGTGAAGAGCACTACAACCCGCGAGGGTTTCAAGGCGCTAGGGGTAGAGGGGTGTTTCACACAGCTTCGTCTCACCTGAAGAGCCAGGTCTTGATGCTCCTCCTGAAGGCTTGCAGGGTGGAGGAATGTCTGATGCTGAGAGGGAGTTAGTGGCAGGTTGTGGCTGCGATGTAGGAGAAGGATCTTCCACCATCTCCGGCTCTGCGGGTGCGTGGGACTTCGGCTAGGGAAAGATCAGCGGATCGAAGGCTTCTCTTTGATGCCTAGAAGGAGATTCTTTTATTGAAGTATTGGGGTACGATGTTGTGGAGGGATTTTGTAGGCGTGAGTGAGGAGATTTGTTCAATCCGGCATAGAGAGCATTCCTGTAGTCCAGTCTACTGGTTATGAGTGCGTGGGTGATGATCATTCTGGATTCTGGGGGATCCATTTGAAGCTCTTACGGAGGATGCAGAGGGTGTTAAAGCAAGTGGAGGATAAGGCATTGATCTGTGGTGCATGGTGAGGGAGGAGTAGAGTATGATGCCGAGATTGTGGGTGTGGTATTGTGGGTGTGGGAGGTTCGCCGAGGTTGTTGGGACACCAGGTGTTGTCCCATGCTGAGGGGGTAGATCCAGGAGGCGATGTCTTTAATAACTTCCTGGAAGCTTATGGTGATGTCGGGTTCATTGGTGAGGGAGAGGATGAGGTAGGGTTTGTACGCATAGGATACTATGCTGAGTCCGTGTTTTCTGAGTATGGTAGTGAGAGGGGCCATGTAGATGTTGAAAAGCATGGGGCTGAGTAAGGATCCTTGGGGTACTCCCTAGCTGACCTCCGTGGGTTCAGAGATAAGGGGTTGAAGTCTTTGGGTTCGGACGGTGAGGAAGGAGAGAATGCAGGTGAGGACAGTTTCCTGTATGCCGGCGTCAAGGAGTCTGGCGGTTAGTGTACGGTTGGAGACGTGTCAAAGGCTGCTGATAGGTCTGATAGGATGAGGGCTGCTGCACAGCCCTCATTGAGGAGGGTGCAGATGTCGTCTGTGGGGGCTAGGAGGGCAGTTTTTGTGCTGTGGTGCTGTGGTTGCTGCTGAATACGATTTGGGATGAGTTCAGGATCGAGTTGGCTTCTATGAAGTTGGTGAGCTGGTTGTTGATGATCTTCTCGGTGACTTTGGCTGCGAAGGAGAGGAGAGTGAGGGGTCAGTAATTCTTAATGTCTTTACACCTAATCTCATCATATTATCTTTATTTTGACATACATATGTCATAAAAGAATTAAATACAATCTAACAAGAATCATTAAAAAATTCACAATGTTATATACATTAAATAACAAAGTTGACCACAATAGTAAAAACATCGTCATTGCCTGTGAAAGATAGTACTCCATCATTGTTATCATATACAATGAAAATAATATCATTGGGAGATTAAACTTCTTCTAATTTTCCACATAGCAGCTAAGAATTTACTGACAGCAAAAACAGTCAATGGAGATAAATCTGATTTTAGAATACGATATGCATCCAGATGTTACACCTAATCTACTGTTAAGCTCAAGGAGTGAAAAGGTACTGAATGTTTCCCTGCCTAAACTCAGTCTCAGCAGACCTCTCTGGTTCTTACACCACTCTTAATTAATACATATCTGGATGGTGTTGTTGTGCTCACACAACTGTTTATTGGTGATTTCTGAGTTCCACTGTATCATAGCAGCTTTCAGAGTGGAGCAATCTTCTCCACATCATTTTGCTAGAGAAGTATTATACCTCTCAGCCTTATGGTGGTCTTTCCTCCATCTTTTTGCTGTTTGCCCGACGTTTTGCTGAACCTTTTTGTTAGCCGTGGGACTCTGAGCACTTTACCACTGTTAATCAGTGCTAACATGCATGTGCTTCTTCCCTAAACATGTGTGTAATTGCTGTATAACTGATTGACCTATTTCATTTACTTGGAAATCCTTTGTAAGGTGCTATACCATATTCCAAGGATCTGCATGCTATATGCTAATAATGGGCTCCAGCACTAATTGTGCCACCCACAGAGGTCGCCTTTCAAACCTGCCTCAGGCCTGCCACTGCAGTGCCTGTGTGTGCAGTTTACTGCCCCTTAGACTTGGCATTTAAATCTACTTGCTAAAGCATCAAACCCACTTTTTATTACAAATAAGTCACTCCTTAGGAAGGTCCTAAGTTGCCCTAAGGGCAGGGTGCTATGTAAGGCAAAGGTAGGACATGAATGTTTTAAATGTCCTGGTAGTGACAAACTGCTAACTTCGTTTTTCACTGCTGTGAGGTTCTATCCCTCTCATAGATTAGCATTGTGAATTCCTTAAAAAACTTTTCAGCTATAATTCCTGATCATAGAGGAGTAGCTTTTTCATGTTTCATATCTTTGGAATGGTAATGATAAATCCTCATTACTGGTGAAGTTGGATCTAACATTACTATTTTAGAAATGCCACTTTCAGAAAGTTACAATTGTTTTTATCAATGCACTTCCTTGTTTATCAAAATTAACATGTAGGTACGTTGGTTGGGTGCAGATGGGGTACGCTCACTGAACCTGAGTGCGACTTATCAATCATGCACTGTACTCATCTGGTGAAGTGTCTCCCGTCACACTACCTTTTAGTTCCAAATTAGGATTAAACACTTATTTCATGCAAATCAAAAATTAATTGATGTGTATTTTCAGAAACCTGTATTAAAACATTCTTCATTAACCATTTATTAGTTTATCTGTTGTAGTCACCAAAATGTATTGTGAAATTACAAAATTATTAATCATCATGAAGTAATGATCATCAATGCATTTTGGACCAAAGGTTCTTCATCAGAGGTCATTTTATAGTGTGGAATGAAATAAAACTGATGTTCAAATATACATATCAAGAAAGAATATCATGTTTATCTCATCAAAGATATATCCTCATTAAATAAACCAACATAAAAGTCTATCGCTGGAAAACCCACATGCTCAAATTGTATGTTCAACTGACATGGCTTAATAGCGACTTCACATGGTATCAAGAGCATTTCAAATAAATATTCATTAATAGTTCCAAAGAAGTATCAATTGTTTCATCTAAAATTATTTACGTCATTCAAAGTTATCCATTCAGCTTGAAACTCTAGGGCTCATCTTTTATATAAAGGATCAGGTCAATGTCATCTTGCCAATGGGTATAAAGCTTGTTTTGTACAATTCAAATATAAGCTGGTTAACATGCATAATACCATACACAGTCTCATGTAGAAAATGAAAGGTCACAATTACATTGCTGAGTTGCATATTCAATGACATGTCTAAAGATTATACATTGTGTCATCAGGTGCACAAGCATGTACACAATTCCTCAATTTCCCAATCTTATAACAGAATGTTGATAGCATGTGACAATATCTTAGTCATTCACATAAATTTGTACTGTATATCACAAACTAAAATGCTCTTTTGGGAAATATTCTTTAGATTCAGTGGGTTGAGATACTCACAATGTTATTGAACCTAAATACATCAACGCCAATTTTGTGTATATAGTTAGAACTACAGAGCGGTAAACATATGGATAATTTATCTAATGAAAGTGTGTGTATGAAGACATTCCAACACTGTGCACGTGCATATCCTCCTTTTGATGTTATATCAAGATCTTTAAATCTGTCCCATGCATATCCATAGGTTTTGAGAATGGAGCACTGAAATAATTATTATGAAGCGTATTGTCTAACTGAATGTAAGTGTTTTGCTGCATAATTTGTTCTTGCAATGACCTGCAAGCTTAAGTTGTAAATACTTGGTGAAACTATATGAAATAGTAAAAACATGTCAGGGTTGAAGTTTGTGTTAAGTGATGAAAAAATAATGATAAACTGTCTCCAAGAAACTTACAAGTCAGCTTGTTGATAGGTACGTGCGGCTCCCCTTGTGTAAAGTATTCTCGGCATTCTCTTTGTCCGCCATTGCTCAATGTACTATAAACCAAACCCACCTGTTGTTGAGGTGAACAACTCACTGTGTGTCATTGAAAATTAATTGTTAGCAGCAACAAGTGCGGACATGTTGGTTTCTTCAAACTTAGCGTTAAATCTAAGTGAAGTGGTTTAAAAAATATGAGAACCTTCACCTAGGTATATACATTGTGAAGTCTAAAAGAAAAACAAATGATCATGTAATCTACGTGAAATGATGCAAAAAAATGGCTGCTCTTACTTGGGCATATACAGTGTGAGTTCTAACAAAGAAACAAAAATTCTAGGGTCACAAATGATATTTGTGCATGTCTGAATGCTGTTGTTCATGTGATAGAAGGGTCTAATCCACGTCTATACTGATATGTATATAAGAATATGCTGATTGATGCAAATTCTCTGCGTCTAAAAAGTAGTAGAAATGCCCTCAATGTCAACATGTATGTAAATGTATGTATAAGTGACGTGTTAATCAGTATTGGTCCTCTGTGTCTGGGACATAACTGGGGTCAACCTGAGGTAGCAATTAGTCTGTGATATGTTAAAGTTATTCTCCGGTGTTTAACCCTCCCTAAAATTGTGATCATGTATCTAACAATGGTACTACTGTATATCTTAGAATGAGATTGCCCTAACATTTTATTTGGATGTGTGATACTCAAATGTGTGTGCTGGTTAAATGTTAACGTCCTACAAAAAAAACCACAAATCTTTTTCGACACAGATGAACAGTAGACTTTGATGCTTTATATCAGAACACCTTAAAGTGGGTCTAACTGTTGAATTTGAGTGTGGTATTCAAGGACAGATACCATTGTCTAGTGTATTCCTCTCTTATTAGAAACTTTTGTAAATAGTCCTAGATAGGTTATTGTCATATTGTGTTTTAACCCCTTCAGCGCGGCGCGGATTTCCGCGCCATGCTGAAGATTCCGTGCGCGGGCGGGGCCATGATGGAACGGTTCCGTAATAAGCACAGCCCAACCGACGTGCATGACGGAACCGTTCCGTCAAGCGCGTCGAAGGGGTTAATTTTGATTTTTGATATATATGTTTTTATTGTGACCTATTGTAGACAAAAGGTTTTTAATTATTGATGTTTAATAAAATATTGTGTTCAAACAATTTATTAAATAAATTGAAGTGAGCATTTTAAAATACATTACGTCTTTATGTGCCAATACAGAAAAACAAATGAATGATCTTGTATGAAGTAATGGATGTGTGCTGAAGGAAAGTTGATAGAGCATTGGATATCTTCCCCAGAGGACGCTTTTTGATTTTGTTAAATGTTAATGTCACATGTGTTTAAGGTCATGCACTTTCAAATGTGTATAGTTACAATGTTATTCCAAATATATATGTGCATAGTCCATATATGTTTCAACCCTTACTGTTGATGTCAAGTCTTCTTGCTTATGTCCATCGCAATGAGTTATGATATGTCTTTGCTGTCCTGAGATGTATTTACAATGTGGATATATGTGATAAAGTTAATCTCGTCCAAACTGTGAGATTTAGCATGCTATCAGGTATTAGTGCATAATCATAAAAATAGGAATATTCTATGTGATCATTAAATCCAGATGGGGTCAGAGTATTTAAATGTTTGATCCAATATAGCTCTCTTTGCAGCAAGTTCTTTCTGTTATGCATGTTTTCTCTGATGGAAACTTGCTGCAAACGTAGATATTTCAGTTGACTGATGTTGTGGGCAAGATCATTGAAATATATAGCAACTGATTTCTAATTTTTCAATCTTATGTTGCTCTTGTGTTCAGTCAGTCTGGTTTTAATTCTGCATAATCTTTTGCTGACGTAGGCAAGCCCACATAGGAATTTTAACATGTATATTATGTATTTTGTGTTGCATGTGGCATTGGTTCTTAGTTTGATTTTGTATCCCCTGGATGGGTGATTTATCTTGGTGCCTTTTCTATTTTGTTTCTATGTTGAACTCTGGTTGTCAATGGGTTTCTTAGTATGTAGTAACTCCTTTAGATTCTTCGAGCGTTCACATTCAAACATTGGTGTAGAATTAAATATGCCCCTGAAGTCAGATGCAGATTGTATCATAGGCCACATTTTCAAAAAGATTTTTCTAATTCTAGTGCTGTTGATAGAGTATCCTGATATGAATATCATTCTTTTGTTCGTTAGTTGAGGTGGTTTGTTTCTCAATAATAATTGATGATTGGTCTTTTCAGCTTTGACAAAGTGTCTTTTATGATGGCTGATTGATATCCTCTGCTGCTGAACTGTTCACATATCATTTGTTTGACTTTGTCATATGTGTCATTATCCAATTTTAATCTCCTGAGTCTTCAGCGAAAATTGATGAAAACTGGAATAATCTAATAAATTATTCTGATTGGTAGATTTTACAAAGATGTCAGTGGTTAGGCTTTTTGTTTATCAAGGAAACCTTTACATCCAAGAAAGATATTTGTGTATCACTCATCTCATGTGTAAATTGTACTCTACCATCGATAAAATTGAGATGTGCAATTCCTGTCTCCAGCTTGGTTTTAGTGCCTGTCCATAAAAGAAAAATGTCATCAATGAATCTATAATAAACCTTTAGTTTGTTTTTCCATAAGATGCATGCAAACATTTGTTTGCCTTCAACATATGCATGAATAAATGTGCATAGCATGGTGCAGCTCAACTGCCCATGGAAGTACTTGTCAATTGGATGTAATGCATGCCCCCCTTGAAAATAGGTATGGTATAATGTGAAGTGCAATAGGAGTACTTTCAGATCTTCATCTATTGTCATTTGTGTCAATGCTCGTTCAATTGCTGATAACCCAGGTCAAATGGTATTGAGGGATATCGAGACTTCATGTCAATTGTACACAATATGATATTCTCTTGTTTAGTGATTCCAATGGATCCTAGTTTGTTATGAAAATCAGTAGTGTCTCTGATATATGATTGTATGGATTGAGCACTGGGTTGTAAAAACTCATTAATGTATTTTCCAATGGATTCATGAATAGACCCCTTTGTGGATACAATGGGTCTGAAAGGTGGGCTCCTGTTGTCCTTAAGTATTTTTGGTAACATGTTTATCAACGGGGTTTGAGGGTTAGATTGAATAAGAAATTGTTTATATTTTTCAGTGATAGTTCCTTTTTCCAAAGCTATTTTTAATATGGTTCCAGTCTTTTATAAAGTGGACATTTCTCTGCACTTATATCTCTGTGTGACTGACAGCTTGTCACCAATACACATCTGGGGTGGATGGCAGCTACACTTTGTGCATTCACTCTAGAAAGCCATAACACAGGAAGGATAGGTGTGTCTTAGTACTCATGTACATATATCTGCATTCTGACAGCCGTGCCTGGGCAGGATGGGGAAGAGGGACTAACACTTCACTTGAATAGGTAGTGTCCTGTCCCCACACAAAGGGCTGATTTACCCCCCTCCCCATATATAGCTTGGCAGACAGGAATGGGCTGTAAGGGGAACCTGTGCACTTCAGAGAGCTGCTTTTAATTCACCCACACATTAAAAGTACTTTTGGGTATAAGTACTGGGTCTCTAACCCCCTACAATCAGACACTTCTGGAACTTGAACTGAACCCCTGTCAGAAGGACTTCTGTGCTGTTTAAAGGACGCAACTGGACTGCTTATCTGGAAGGACAGCTTTTCCGTTGGTTGCTCTGCTGCCTGGTGCTCTCTGACTTTGCTGAAGGAGAGCTGGACTCTGCCTTTCCTCTAAGTGATCTCCAAGGGCTTGTTGGCTTGCCTCCTTTTGTTTGAGACTCTGATATCAAAGTCTCTATCCCTGTTCCTGTGATACCTGCAGCATGGATTTCGACTCATCTCCTGTCTGCATATAGCAGAACTGGGACATCGACCCGTTTGCGGGAGTAAAATCGGTGCCTTGTCTTGGAAACCAGCACTTTGCCCAGAGAGATCGATGTACTGGACAGCATATCTCTACTACTGCAGCTTGTTGAGGTCTATGCATCCCCTTGACTGTATGGCAGGAACCAGCACATTGCTCGCCGCCTCTCAACTCCAGCACCCGTCTTCAGAACTGATGCCTCGCCTTCAATGCTTGGCGAAGACTGATGCATCTTGTTGTTTGTTACCAGTAAAGTTACTTTGTTCACCGGGGCCTGCATGGGTCCTGCAGCAGGCCAGTGCTCCTTTCTGGTTGACCTGAACTTTGACTTTGCCCCGGTCCAGCATGACCTAAAGTAACTTATTAGCGCTGTTTGCTTTTAAGTGCTTTATTGCATTTATTCTTTTAAAATTCAATATGTCAACTTCTATACACTGGATTTTTGGTCTTGTTTTGTTCATAATATAATCAGCTGTTTTTATAAACTTGTGTGCAGTTTTTTTGTGGTGCAGTCATTGTGTTACTGTGTGTGTGTTGCAAAAATACTTTACACATTTCCTCTTTAGATAAGCCTAACTGCCCTGTACCAAGCTACCGGAGGGTGAGCACAGTTTGTCTTTTAGTGTGTATCTAGCTTACCCTGTCTAGGATTGTGCCTTCTACTTGGACAAAGTGCATACCTTTGCCAACTAGAAACTAAATTTCTAAGAAGAACGTATTGATGTTTGACTATAAACAGAACATTACTCATCCAACAATCACTTCACCATTGGGAATGCCCTGAAGCCCCATCCGTGGTAGTGACTCCTGTGCAGCATACCATTTTGGACCTTTTGGCTCATTTCAATCACATGGAGTCCCCATACTCCACAACAGAAAACGTAATTTATGTGGGGCATGAATTCATTTTTATGCAGTAAGAAAAATAGAGAAGTAGTGCTCCTTCAATTTAAAAGTTTGTGGCAAATCTTGACTACTGTTTTATTACCTGATTTCCTTCTATAATGTCGTCTGAGAAAACATTTTAATCATAATTTTATTGTTTATCTCAGCCCTCAGAAGCTCTATTTAATATTCATGCTTTTATAGTCCTGTTGGCAAATTAATATGATTTCTTTGGTGACTACATTTCAAGTGACAGCGAAGCAGTGTTTCCAGGTTTCAGTTTCAAATATCAGTGTACATGTTTCTGTGAGTCTGGTGATGTCAGTCATAGTTTGTTTTCTATAGCGTTATATGTTTATGGTGTTCACATAGTGAAGAAGCATAACATTTCCTTTCTTTTTATCAAGATCTGTTGGACTAAGCATAAGCAGCCAAAGTGGAAAGGGTATTTTTGTATTTTGCCAAGAATTTAAATTGTGAAAGAAAGGCATCTTTACTACTGTATTGTTTAGGGGTAAGACAACCGGAAGTATACTCCATAAGACATCAACCATTCTTGAAAGCTACAATTTTTTAATGTGTTGGCAGAGAGAAGGGAATGTGTTGTAGATTTTAGTATAGCTTTAAGACAATGCAAAATGGCTTGGAAATTAGGGAGTACAGTTAGGGAAAGAATGCCTGCATATGTGTTAAGGTAAAAATGTTAGAGCAGTCCTCTGGCTTATGAAATGAAATACCAGCATTTGTAAAGTGAACAGCTACCTCCGGAGGTGTCCCAGCACTGGAGGCCCTCGGGAAGATTAAGCAAGTTATTGCCCAGAGTCACATGGTGCTGGACTAACCTGCTGCCGGGGATCGAACTGTGTACCCCGTGGTCCGGAGTCAGGCACCCTGGCTGCTGCGCCACACCTCTTCCACCTTTGGCTTATGAATGATCCTAACTTGAATGAAGTTTTGGACCTGGCCAAGAGGCAGGAACAATCTTCGGTTAATGTGGAGATTAAGGGGTCTATTAGGATGGCGGTCAGAAAATCACTCTGACCACCATGGTAGCGGGAAAACACCACCCACTAGGACCGTGGCCAGTCCAATTAGTATGCTCCACAGTCAAAATCTGACTGCGGCGGTATGAGCACACCACCACGATGTCCAAAAATGCATGTCCAGCATATCCCTGCACTGCGTGGCAGGCACTGCACAGTGCCTGCCTCCTGGTACAGGGACATGTAGGCCCAGTGCACCCACCCCCCCCACACACATTGGGGGCCCGCAATGGGCCCCCGGAGACATTCTCCGCATGCGAACTGCCACGGAAAGGCTGGCTACCGCCGGCTTCATAATCATGCCGGCGAAGCCTGACCCTGCACCAGCCCCATTTTAGCAGTCCAGCTCCGCCCACCAGGCAAGCATGCAGACTGCTACCCGCGGAAAAGTGGTGGTCGGGAAATCTCACCGCCGCAGTCATCACCGCCATGCTAATGGACCGGCGGATTTCTGGGTTACGATCGCGTGCAAATGACCGCTGCCGGCCCGGCGGCGGCCATCTGACTGCCATCCTAATAGCCCCCTAACAGAGGCAGTCGCTGCACGTTGTATATGTAATCAGTAGATGTGGAAAACATAAGTAAAGAGCTGTATACATTTAAGGTGCAATGTTATAGATGTGGAAATGCGCAGGTGTCCAGGAGTGGAAGAAAATACCATGCTGTTGAGACAACGAAAGCTAAAGGAGTACATTTGGGTACGATGATGGATTTTGGTCCACAGGTTAACTCTGAGGTCGGATACAGTGTATGAGTAAAAGTCTATTGACAGAGTGAAGTTGAAGGAACCATATGTAGCACCTACTGGCTATGTGGGCAGCCCAACAAAATTGAATGGCTATATTTAGTTAGACTTTGAGTTTAGGGAGTTGTGTACAAGGGAAAACTAATGCTCCAGTTAGCACAGCTAGAACAGCGAGTTGAGCTGGCCACATCAGAAATTGTTATGTATAAAACCTAACCACAATCACAATCCTCCTGTGCGTATGTCTGAAATGATAGAGGATAACACATTTGTTTCCGTTTAGATGAATAATTTGAATGAATTAAAAATATATTTTTCAGGAGTATCCAGAGTTATTCAGGGAGGATATTGGCTGTTTGAACGCATATGTGTACAAAACAAAATTAAAGTCTGTCTCAGAGGCTATAGACAGCACAGCCAAAAGTATTCCAACGAAGGTGAGAGATGGAGTCAAGTGAGAGTTGAGGAGATTATGTGGAGTGGGGCTTAACAAGCCAGTAGTAGCAACAGAGTAACGGAATGGTGATTATCCATAAACGTTATAATCAAATGAGATTGTGCATTAATTTAAGGGAATTAAATAGATGCAAGTGACAGACAAATATCAATTGCCCAATATATAAAAAATGTTGAGTACTTTATTCGGAGCAAACAAAATTCCAATTTAGATTTGACCTATTCTAATCATCCGATTTGGCTCTATAAGCACACTAGTGGACTGACTGCTATCATTATGACAAAAGAATGCTATTTAGTTTGGTTTTGGTTGTCAGTATTCCACGGAATCATACAAGAGATGAACTGAAGGTGTACACATTTCCTAAGACAATGTTCTCATTGGAAGTAATGTTGTCTCTGAACATGATGAGAGAGTAAGAAAAGTGCTTGCCATTTTTAGGCATTGTGGTTTGAGAATGAAGGATAGTAAATGACAATTCTATAAGAACACGGTCATGTATTTGGGTACTATTCTCACCAGAGTGGGTATCAAACTCAAGGATAAATTGGTTTAAACCCATTTCAATAGGCTGTAAAGTCGACAGAAAAAGGAGGATGTGTTACCATTTTTGTGCAGGACTAAGAACCATTACAAATTCATCAAGTATGCTGTTAGTATGACGGAATATTTGAGGACATAGTTAACATGAGGTTTGGATTTTATAGGATCTAAAACTATGAAACAGAGGGGCAGATTTATGAGGCCCTTGCGCCTCATTTACGCCGCCGTTGCGTCATTTTTGTGACGCAGCGGCGGCGCAAATCCTGCGCCATGCTGCGGGGTATTTACAACGTGACGCATCTGGGAGATGCGTCACGTTGTAAAGCCCTGCACCAGCAGTAGGCGTACCTGTGCAGGGGGGGGCCTTCCGTCGCAGGAACGCCTCCTAAAAGTGGCTGAGTGAAATCTACAAGATTTCACTCAGTCACTTTTGAGCCCATGCTGCGTCAAAACCCTGCGCCTGCTTGAAGCAGGCGTAAGGATTGACACAGCATTGTGAAGATAGGTCCCCCCACAGCATTGCTGGAGCTGCGTTGCGCTTGCGACGCAACTCCAGCAATGCGCCACTTTTACGGCACGCATCTGTGCCGTTTTTGCCTCATGGTGCGCCGCATTGTAAATGCGGCGCATCCATGGTGGCGGAGCTGTGGCGCACAAGATCTGGCGCATCCCTGCTGATATGCAGGGATGCGCCAGTTATTATAAATCTGCCCCATAATTGTTTGTTTAACAAAAGCAGCAAATCCGCAGAGTTTTGTCCAGGAGCCTGAAGCAGTGTGAACACAGATGCCACTGTTATAGGGAAGGAGCCACACTAAGGCAGCATGAAAATGGCTGAAATAATACCATAGACCTTTCCTTACATGCTTTAAAGGATGCTGAAAAACGAAATGCAGCCATTGTAAAAAAGTTCAGGAAGTTTTTGGGAATATGACATTTGACATAGTAGCTAATTACAGACCTATTTGTTAAAAAAATGTTGGTGTCATCACATGTGCAGGTGGGTCATGGCCTTACAGGACTTTGCCTTCGTGGTGAAGTATTTTGCTGGTATTGAAAATAACAAGGATGACTCTCTTTTGACAAGTTGGGTAATGACACTGACACAGGTCTTTTTGAAGAAGAAGTGAAAGTGTGTATGTAAGAGAAGGAGCCGTTTCTCACAATGTATGGTTAAATGAAATGGGCGAGGCTCATATTTTTCATGAGGTTGTGGAAAAGCGGTTACACTTGCAGCTTTTGGTCCGATTTTTTATTATCCTCTTTGCATAAATGTGACTGAATTTCGATAAAGAGAGACCTTAGGTTTCGTCCTTCGAAGGATGAAACATATTTTTTCATATCCAAGGTTTTTCATTGTGTGCTTTCAGCAACACATTGCAACTTCTGTTTTATGTGGAAGGTGAATCACTGAGCATATTCTTCAATAGCTTAATTCGATTGTGCATTTTTCTGTTTGTGTGGCGTCTGTTATGCCACTATAGCACTTCCTGTTTGCTGCATACACACAGTTTGAAATTAACTATGCACAAAATCCCAGTACGTATTTAAAAGTAGGTTTTCACCATTGTTACCTATATACATGACTCAGAACTCTAGCCTGCTACTTCCCTCTGGAGGCGTTGATAGTGAAGGTCAAATTACAAAACTATCTTCCATGCTGTATGAGTTACTTGAATTTTAAGGTGCTCACACAGCCACTGATTAAACCTTATTTCTTGTTATATCTTTTAAATGCCCACGAATTACTGAGGCGGTTTACTTTGTGCAGTCTAAGTCAATACATCCATCCAATCAATCATATAAAATATGTTTTCACAGAAACGAGCCGGTAGTGCACCAAAAACGACTTCTAAACACATTCATTTCAGTAATGACACTGATCTTCGCCATTTGGAAGGCAGAGGATAAACCTACCCTGGTTAAAGAGGGTAAGCCAAATACTCTGAACAGAAGGATCTATGAATGGAAGAAAGAGGAACACTTACACAAATACCCTGCAATCTCGAAAAACTCTGAGGCAAGATACACCTGAGCATTACAGTAATTATTCGTTGGTTTGATTTTTCACAGTTTGCATCCTCATTTTAGATCAACATGCTGACAAAATATGTAAAGTCTTCCCTCTTACCCCCAGAGGCGTAGCTAGAGCTTGTGGCGCCCGGGGCTATCCCTCAGATTGCCGCCCCTGGAGAGGGGGGGGGGGATGCTGGGGAAAAAGGATGGCGAGCACTTGAAAGAGGTCCGAGAGACACATAGTATTGCCGCAAATAGTTACCTCGATCATGCAGATTACATGCACATATATGACGCGGTCCAAGGCTACACAGTTGAATAGACCGGTGACTGGCAGTACAAAAGAGAACACACAGACTGCATGATCCATCTGGGGACTCAGAAAAACCACATGTGTCATCCTTCAGAGAGCTGCGTAAACAATTACCTGGTAATCCCCTCAGCACAATGCAAACATGCACATACATGACACTGTTCAGGGATCCATCATCTACAGCTGACATTAAATGACCATACATCATGGTCCCCCCATTAAAGCAGTGGGGACCTGCACAAACGTAATGTGGTCTGGGGACCCAAAACCAACGTAACAGTGTCAAAGCCTGTGATTCTTTGTCTTTCAAAAACAGCAAATTAATTATTCACAGGGAATGACTCACTGTGTGCCCTTAGAACTAAACGCAGCACAAAGGGGTCAGTCAGCTGCACCTTGCCAACACAGACCAGATACAAAGCCCACTCTGGTGGCCCAAAGGCAACAACCAGGGGTCGCACCCTGTCATTACTTCTAAGCACTAGCAACCAACTCCTGGGAATGAAAAAACGTGTGCTCCTGGGACCCAAAAACAGCTTTTAATAGTGCATCTGTCCTTCATAGCAGCCTCAGAACACACATGGTGCACAGCCTGCCCGGGGGCCCAAAGCTAAAAAACAGTGAGGGGCGACACATTATCATCACAATCCTCAAACACAGCTGTAGGGGTCATGGGAGCATGTTCAACTCTATCCAAGGCCCAGGACAAACTGCTCCAGCGCTGCGGCACTTCTTGAATATTCAGAAGAAACCAGAAACATTACATTTTTCTGCAATTTTATTTTCACATTACTTTCATGGTAACCAACAGTGTTAAAAGTCTACAAGAACAGTAAAATGATGATAATGTGTCAAGTAAAGAACTGCAAGGCTTGCACACGTCCCAGCTTGTCATTCTTTCAAACACCTTGACTTCTATGACCAAAAGAAATTGTCAGAGCCACCGGTCGACTAACTCCTCGCCTTGGATAAAAATACACTCCAAAATCCAAAAGGTTGTGTGAATTAATTTTGCATTAACTACTGCTCAGGATGATGTATAGATAGCCATTTGGTTCTGGCTGTTACATTAGTAGATGTGCCAGTAAAAGTCTAGGTAAGTTTCTATGTGTGAATCGCCAGGACTCGGACTGAAACAACCATGTAGCCACTGAAAGACACCAACCAGGGCACAATTCCGGGGTGCACAGCGTCCACCCATTATTTTCACAGGGTGAACGCCGTACACCCTGCCAAGGAGTTGGCCCCACAGAAATATGCTGAACTTGTCCAGGTGTCATTTTCAGACTCCTAGACACGTTCAGCAGCACCTGCACATTGTCTGCTTTTCATTCCCAGCAGCAACGTGCAGGCAGCGAGGTTATTTTCTTCATATTTATCTCCAGCTGGACCAACGATAAAGGGCAAGTTAAGGGGCCTTTAGGCCTCCTTTTGATCGAGTGGCCTGGAACTTCACATTTAAATGTAAATACAATGGAGGGAAACAAAAGCACACAGCTGGTTATCTCTTTACAGGTACTTAAGAGAGGCATGCTTTTGACTTTGTTAGGCCCCTTTATGTAAGTGCATGAACTGTAAGTATCTCAGATGTGTTGGTCGGTCCCAGTATTTACACACAATTTAAATAGCACTATTTTACTTTCTTTTATAATGCTACACATCCCTATGCAGTGTCAGAGCGATTTACATAACATACAGATTGAAAAAAAATCATGCAAGAGTGTAAATCAGTGTACAAGATGTGTTGCATGAGTCAGTGAGGGTTAAAAGTTGTAGCAGTCACATATCCTAAATAGCTCACTGTGCTATATTAAAAAGCTTACTATGTATGAACTGCAAGTAACAAAAGGATCGGTGTTCAAAGCAGTAACCTTACCTAGCTACATTCAAAAAATCTGTCATCTGCATATTACATGATGTGCTTTTCAGGCATATTAACCTTCTATACTACTATTCTAGCCTACAACAAGTCAGTGCTATTGGCGTTGTCAATGGTTATTAGTTGCATAAGATAACTAAGCTGCAACTATGGCTTGTTACATATAATATTGAAAAAGCTTCCAACTTAAAGCCCTGGTGATAATACCACAATGTTGCTGCGCTTGCATTTCAAAAAGAGAGCAGCAGGGCACAATGGGGCTTCAAGACACTGAGACATTCGGATGCATGGCCGGCTTTAGCGCTGGTAGCGCCCTGTGCGACAATGTTTGTTGGCGCCCCCCCAATGTCCACCACGGATTCTCTTACTAGCACCCTTTAACAGTCTCCATAACCACACTCTCTCAGTTACATTGAATTAGTTATATAGCGCCACTCATACCAGTGTATGGTGTCAAAGCACTTTGCATCACACACACATTACACAGATACAATCAATCATACGTGTTTTAAATCAGAGTATAGGAAATGTTTACATAAGCCAAAGGACTAAAAGTGTTAGGAGTCAAGTATCATCCACACTGGTAGGCAGTATAGTTTAAGAGTGCTTGGTGTGGAGAAGCACAAACTCAGAGTCGAAAAAGAAACAGCATAGTTGGGAGTTTTCTTTAATATTAAGAATCGATTTCTAGTCAAATTAACCCTTTACGCAACGTTAATCAATGTTCTAATGTATGCTTTGCAGTGTGTATGCAGTTCTGTGATGAAAGTTAATATCTCACTGTTGAATATTAGGACTTTAAGTTATAAATTGCAAGTAACAAAAGGATGTCCTGCTGATGTGTTCACATTATATGCACTCTGAAATCAACTTGGTACATGTTCTTTGCAGCAGGCATATTAACCCTCTGCACTAACTTCACAGAGGTCAAAACCTCAACTATAAAAAACACTGATGTCTCTCCAGGAAGATAATTAATCACACGAGTTATCTTGACATTTTTGTGAGGCCTGGCAATTGCCGGAGGAAAGAAATGCTGCAGCAGGTGCTTCAAAAACATAATAAACTTGCAAACACAGCGCCCCCAGGAAGCCAGCACCCGGTGCAGTGGCACCGGTCGCACCGCCCTAAAGCCGGCCCTGTTCGGATGATCATGAAAAACGCTCATTTTCCAGTTCACAATGGCCTAGGGTGGGCCAGGGCAATCCTTGGGTGGGCCTGGCCCACCCTCTAGAACCGGGCCTGGTCGTAGGTATGATGTTACTTCTTGTTTCACATAGCTGGATGCAATGACAGAAACAGCAAAATACAAGTCAGGCAGCACACTATGCTAAACAGATATTTTTAGGGTAAGTGTTTTAAAGCAACGCCCTTAATTAAATCGGCAACCCCCCTGTTGGAAAACTCTTCTCTTACCTCACTCGTGACTTGCTCCAGGGTCTCTATGGCAGGCAGGGGTGAGGTTGGTTCAAACTTCTTTCAATTAGCCGCCAGACCTGTCTCCAGAGCCATCAAATTACCCAGATATCAGCACTGCCACTGACTGCCCCCAGGCCAGAATGAGCGCGAGAGCGTGTAGCGTGAAGCGTGTGACGCATCACTGTTACGTCGTTCTCATCGCGAGGGCAGGGCTGGCCAAAATAAATCATGTTTTTTTAATGTTGCCCAGGGCCGTCATTGGTAGCGCTCGTGCTACAAGATTGATTGACGGCCCTGGAGGCTGGTCAGTGCTAAGTGTGCTCAGCGCACACTTTCAAACTGGGCCGCGCGCGCGGCACTGGTGACCGGTTGCGGCCGCGGCAGCCGTTATAATTTATTTGGGGATACAGTGTACCCAAATAAATTATAAAGGCCGCCGCGGCCGCAACGGGTGACCAGTGCAGCGCGGCCACCCCTAAAATTGTGCCACCTGGGACGGACCGCCCCCTCCCCACCCTCCCCTAGCTACGCCAGTGCTTACCCCCTCCAGTAGCGGCCGGTATTTGGTACGAGTGTTGAGGCAGGCGGGGAGGGAGTGAGGGTGGAATAGGGGTCACGAAGGGAGGGGGGAAATAAAACTAAGAATAATAAAAATAAAAAAACGCACCTTCAGCCGGCCACGTCCTGGGTTGCGCTCCTCTGCTCTTTCCTCTTCTTCAGGCACAGGCTCCCAGCCTGCCCTACAGCCATCCCTGAAGCTGCTCTTGCATTAGAACAGAAACAGGATTGGCCTGGGCGCTTTCGGTTAGCGCTCCTGGACAAACTGGGAGTCTGTACCTGCTCTCTCCAACCCCAACAATGCAGCTGGAGTTGGCGAGAGCTTCACTGCGCCTATCTGTTTGGTCAGCCTGAGACACCTGGCCAAACCATTATGTGCAGTGAAGGGAGTGCACACACCACTCCCCTCAGTGTTATCACCCTCAGGCCCCGCCCCCAAAATGACAGGAAAGGAGAAATAAAACAAGTAATGTTTTTTTTGTCCTTTCCTGGCGTTTTTTTTGGGGTGGGCGATACTCCTCCGCCAAAACGGAGGAGCGCCGCTGCCTTTTCTAGAAATTTAATTTTAAAGTATTTTAATTTTTTGAAGAATTGTTTCCACTGTACTATGTACAATGTATGTGCGGTCTACTTTTGAGTTAGTACTCCATGCATTTTGTTGCTAAGCATTTAAAACAGAAAATGATTTTCTGCCAAAAAATAATCTTTAAAAAAAGACACATTTATATCACTGAAAGCGATTTTCCAAATAAATACAATGTGTTGAGCCTGTTGATAGTATGAAAAGATGAGGACACTACCTGGATGCTTATTTCATGCTCTTGGTGTATACATTCAAAATATTCTGTGTAGGCTCAAGTGCAGCCAGGGCACCCACATTTACAAAAGCCATCTAAAAGAGGGAAGTCCAGAGCAGTCAAATGAATGTCCCATGTTCATGACTCCATATAAGATAATTTTAATTACCAATTTAAACCCTCAGTATGATAGCGGTT
The DNA here is from genome assembly GCF_964204655.1 of Triturus cristatus. Classification (NCBI taxonomy): domain Eukaryota; kingdom Metazoa; phylum Chordata; class Amphibia; order Caudata; family Salamandridae; genus Triturus; species Triturus cristatus. Next base: position 521,537,783 of record NC_140588.1, read on the forward strand.
GACCGCCATCACCGAGGGCAGGTGTCCATCTGATGATGAGTTGTCGGTACCACCTGCCCTATTTTGATCGGTCCGCCATGCAGAGAGTCATAAAGTGCCTTTTTGTACTGTGGCTTGTGTTGCGGCCCAGCACCAGCCGCATTGGGAAAAGGCACTTTGTGCACAACCATGCACAATATGCCAGGCACCACGGCACCATGTGTGCATGGATGTGTGGAAGGGCACCCCGGCCACTTAGCACTGGCCCATGGTGGTCTCTTTCCTGTCGGACCACCATCAAAAGGCAGTCAGAAACAGACATCCTAATCCCTATGGCAGTGTTTGCACAGGCATCGCCTCCTTTGCAGGGATAGTTGTCCGACTGTGACCCCGACAGGATCCTAGATCCTGTCGCAAGCGGCGGTCTTCCCCCCAACAGCAAATGGTTCGACTGCTGGTATCATAATCCGGTGATTGGACCGAAAGGCTGTCAGTTGGTTGGTCTGCCACTGACAGGCTGTCAGTGGTGATCCTACCTGCATCCAAATAAGGCCCTTTGTATTTATCCTGAAGCTGTAGAATGCAGCCCTTTTGGCCAAGAACCCATGATCTACAGCCAGACGATTGCGTTACTACATGTGGGAACTGCCTGTTTGAAAAAGGAGATACAGAGGAGAGATGTACTTCTCTGAACATAAAGCAACAACCTACGATCAGTGAATGGTGTGGAATGCGTTCTACTTGACTGGGCATTTACTTTTGTACACCGTTACTCAGGTGTAATGCATGGATGTATATGAATAAAGAGGCAGTGATATGAAAATGTGGGTGTCGGAGTGTACTAGAAAAAATACACTGAAAGAATTAAAATATTTTACAGTGCAGGGAGATAAACAATTCAGAAAGAGAAACCTCAATAAATGACTAAACTGGTGCTAGTAGTCAACAGTCTTCAACAATAGGAATATCCATTCATTTTTATACAAATGTGCAAATGTATTCTAATGTATATTTATGCATTTTGGTGTTTTTCATGAATATACAAAAAATAGAAATGACCCACGTATTTTAATTTTTGCTACCCTACTTACTTTATCAAAGCTGTTAGTCCCTGAGGGAAATATTAAATTTATATTAAATTTAAAAATGTCACACACCGTCAGAAAAGGTTAGAGAATGAAACAGAAAGCAGGCTGGATGAACCAACCTAATACTCAATATGGAAATCACAACAGTTTACCACCGGGTTTAGAAATTTACACTGTGTTTCTATTTCTAGAAAATTGTACAATTTCTTTAGTGAATTACACAATATTTTTCATTTCAAAGAATGCTGTTACAATGAGCTTAGGATTTCCTGTTTTCAGTTTCTATTTGTTGTGAATTCTGCTGGTGTTCTTCCAGTGTTTTCAAAAACTGTAAAAAAATTAATGGGTAGCAACATATGTCCTTTTTTTGTTCCATAAAAAATCATGGAGATGGTGTTTTTCCAGTAGTCATTAAGAGCTTTCACCTCCCTGCCAGTCTCAATGCCCAGCATTCAAGTTCCCTTTTCCAGCAGTCTCTTCCCACCTAGTGTCTGGAATAGGCATGGTTGGGGATATGTTTGCACCTTATTTAGATTTGATTACATCACACAAAGTTTAATGGTGAACATTTAAAATACCTTCCTGCTCCTCTGTTCCTCAGATAAATGACAATGATTGATTGAATGGAGATTTCCTACTTACAATATGAGATTTGTGTGAGAGCTGAAACCCCAACCCCAATTTTTAGGACTGTTCCCCAACAATGATGACATTCCAACATCTTTAAAACACCCTAATTTACCTAAAGAGGTTTTACTTCTGGCTGTTCTTGCATAAAAGAACACCCCACCCTGCACCAGTTTAGCAGAGTAACATGATAAATCATAAAGACCATTTAATGATTGAGCTCTAGATCAGAAGAGAAATTAGAGAATTTTGTTAAAAAATCGAAAATCAAGTGGTCTAAAGTAAATGCCATGAAGGCTGAACATGCAAAGATAATACAGAATAGTCAAGATCAATAAATCATTATAAGTCTCAAATAAGTCGCAAAACCAAGAACAAGTTGGACAGCAACCCCAATAGAATCGAAAAGTCTGAAAGGAAAAATCTGAGAGATTCTCTACAAGAATGGGAAAGTCTTCTGGCTCACCCGGAAAACCAAGGTGTTCTTATACAAAATTATTGCATAGAAACATAGCTAAAAGCACAAATTAAGCATTGCAAGATCCAAGTAACATTCCTTTTTGGTGGAGCAGAATACATTACGTCAATGGCATTATATTTTTAGCACTATCCTATATTCTAAGTAAGCAGGATGCTCACCAGTGAGACAGTCTTGTTGAGATGTTTTTAAATATCATACACTACTCCGGGAGGGAGAAAAAAGGTCTGAGGGAAAGTTTACCGACCTATCTACAGTTCCAATCCCCAATACCTATATCAAACATACAGTGAGGAACTGGTGGTCTAATGGAACAAAACTTGTAGGGAACCAAACTGCCAAACTCTAAACACAAAAATAAACTCTTCTGCCTCGGATAATGCCTATGATAGGACATTCAACAGAGATCACAAGAAGTTGTCAGGATTTCCATCAACTGCCAAGAGAGGCCAGTGTCATCATCTGGTAATCCTTCAATCTTAGCCACTATTCCTCAAAACCTTGAGGGAAATTATGTAGCAATAAGAATTGCAACTAAGCCAACAAAGTCTAGTCACAACAGGAGAGCAACAAAAGGTGGCTGATCAGTGTGATCATGAAAGATAGTGAGTTATCTCTCGCTTGATGGAAATGATATTAGTGCAGTGCAGAACAGTGAAATTTAAAAAGGAGTTGGAGAAGAGAGAAACAACCTTTAATCACCATCTCTATGCCAATCCTATTAAAAATATGCTAAAGTAACTTTGACCAAATAGGTTGCTTAACAGTGGGTCGACTAGTTTCAGCCAAGATGGAACTATGCCCGGCTTTCTTCAGGACCTATATATCAAATTAAGCTAGTGCAACAGTGAACTTGTGGTTTAAAACAAAATTGTCAAATGTACAACCTTGGGTGATGAGATCTCAGAGAGGGCAGGGTGATCTTCACTCCTAAAACAGATGGATACATAGAGAAATTAGAGTATTTATTGCTTAAAGAAATAGGTAAAGTCTGGTAAGTTCCTTACAAGTCTAAACTACGCATCATTTGGGGCGGTTCTTTAAAAACAAATGCCAATAATTATTGGCACACTATAATAGTAAGCTATTAAATCTGTGCACTCACCTGCACCTTTCTAGATACAGACCTCACCTCACCTGGTCACTAACTCAGGGATGGGAGACCCCGCTCTACAATGAATAAGAGAGTGGATCAGTGTTAGCACGAAGAATGCTGTGTATTCCTTCAGAAATGTATTAAAATCTTAATATTGTTCGTCTTATTTCCAATATGTCAACCAAACATTCAAACATTCACAAAGGGGTTTGTTTGTTGTCTCGGGAAGGGTCGTGCTCCGAGAGAAACATACACATAAAGAGATATTAACTGTGCGGCCTCCCTAGTAAGTATCGGCACAATTAACTAGAAAGTAAAAGAAGAAAAAAGTGGCCACATCCAAATTGTGTTGGGTCAAAATGCTCGTAGAAGTAGGGCAACGATAGACGTAAAAGTCTCTGTCAATGTGATAAACTACAATCGAGTGTCAAGCAGGTGTGTCTATGAACACTCGGTCAAGTGGTCATGATGCTAATTATGTCATAAGGTGATTTGGAATACTGCCAAACCCCGGTCAAGTGTAGTTCAGGACTCGAGCTAGGGAGATGATTGAGACATCTCGCTTACTGGGAAATATCAGTGAATTCTCATGTAGTGGAGTCGGACCAGTGAAGAGTATTACACTACGCTTAAGCCAAACTTGGCTAATGTTAATGCAGACTTATAAGTGTTGAAAATAGAAGAAAACGATTTGCGCACGAATAACACTCCCCTATCTGTCGGTGCCTCGGGCTCCCCTGTGTTTGTGGGAGGTACCGAGGCGCCGATCAGGTTTTGTATATATGCGTTTGCGTAACGTGAGAGTCGTTGCCAATCGGAGCACTCGGTTAGAACTACGAGATGACCTCATCTCTTCAGAAAGCGGTAGTTCAAGCGATGTTTATGAGCGTATACATAGCGTTAGAACTGTAGTCAATCAAAACGCTAAGTTAATTACAAGATGACCTCATTAATTCAAGAAATTATAGTTCTTTTATGTCTGCAAAGTAAAAATACATCACCCAAATGCTAGCAATGCAAGCTATGAGGACGAGTATCTAAGGCAGACGGAAAAATGTCCACGAAATAGGTGCCAAAAAAGTGTAGTCATACTTCAGGACCGCCTAGAAAATGATCATGACTAGTGTCCTCATTTATATATGGCATTGAGCGTTGCGTCGTCTGCATAACATGACCAGCATGAGTGTAAGTCATGTCTACTGCAAAGAGGCTAGTAGTCATGCGCTTATCAGCTAATGAAAAAAACTCATGAAAAAACTTTTGAAGTAACTTTATCGACAAAAAAGGATTTTTGTCGATGAAGAGCAGATCTCTAACACGCCACAAGAGGATGACTAATTATCAAACTCCAGACAAGTTGGAATGGTTCGCAATATACCACTGGGTTCACTCAGCAATTATGGCATAACTGTTTCATCAAGGACTCCGATAAAGCAGTCCATGGGATCGAGTCATTGAGACCAAGCTGGTCACTACGCAGCTTGAATACCCAACGCTGTTCTTTATTAAACAAAAAGTGGGTTTTGTCGGTGATATAAGATGGTATAAATGGTTTTTCTAAGACCGTCCATGTGAAATCCTCTGCTTTGTGATTCTTTTCAACGAAATGTCGAGTCAGCCTTGTGTTAGTCTTGCTGCATCTGAACGTGCTCTTATGTTCTTGCATTCTTATTTTAACTTTTCGGGTTGTCATACCTACATACTGGTATTGACATGGACACTTCAGTAAGTAGATCAAATTCTCACTATTGCAGTTTGTAAACGATTTTTGTATCCAAGGTCTAGTTGTACCTATCTCAATAGTTTTGGAATGTTTAGTTTGCGGGCAAACTGCACACACCCCACAGGGATAGTGACCCTGGATAACTGGTAAATTCCATAGAGTACCCTGTGTAGATAGTTCTCGTTCTTTGAGGCGAGTGTTGACCAATTTGTCTCGGAGGTTCTGACCTCGTTTGAAGGCAAAAAGAGGCATGGGGATTTTTTGGTTGCATGTATTCAGAATCCGCCAATTTTTTCAAATGCTCTTCTGGATACTATTCGAGAGTGTACTGAAGGTGTGAACAAAAGTGAGGCGTTCCAGTTGTGGTTTTTCAGGTTTGGGTTCAAGTAGCGCATCTCTATGGTTGTTCAAAGCACGTTTGCATGTGTTTTTTATCAGTTTTTTAGGATATAATTTCACTGATAATTGATTTGAAAGATCGCCGGCATGTTGTTTGTATAAATCAACAGACGAACAGTTCCGTTTAAGACATTAAAATTGTCCGAACGGTAAATTGTCTCTTAAGGATTTATGGTGCTGGATGTCATATATTAACAGAGAGTTGCGGGCCATTGGTTTGCGGTAAAGTTCGCTGGCTAAGCCATTGGGTGTTACAAAAATTGACAGATCTAAAAAGGAAATTCTGGTCTTATGTGCTTCTAGAGTGAACCTCAGGAAAGCGTATCGTGTGTTTAGCCATTCTTGAAAGGATATAGCCGATTCCAAGCTGCCTCTCCACACCACCAGAATATCGTCAATATACCTCTTCCATAGTCTAATAGACTGATGGAATGGGTTATTCTCATTGAGAATGTGTTCTTGTTCGAACCTATGCACATAGAGGTTCGCCAGACTCAGCGCAAAAACGCTTCCCATGCTCGTGCCTGAGACTTGTAAGTAGATCCTGTCTTCATACATGAAGAAATTTTCTTTCATTGCTATCTGTGCTAATGCCATGATAAAGTGAACTGGCGTGATGGAATCTAAGTTAGCATTGTTAAGGATGGAAGCAATGGTATCTAATGTTTCATCTGGTGGAATTGATGTATAAAGAGATTCAACATCAAAAGAAACAAGAAGATCTTGTTCTGGATCAAAATCTACTGTGGAAAGGAGGCGGAGTACATCTTTGGTATCTTGAAGATAGGTCGGCATCTCCCTCACCAGTGGTCTCAAGAAAAAATCTACAAAGGTAGATAGAGGTTCTAACATGGAACCAATCCCTGATATAATGGGTCTTCCTGGGGGAGGCCTTTGGGTTTTGTGAATTTTAGGTAATGTGTAGAAATACGGCATTGCCGGATGAGTTGTCTGCAAATAGGTACTTTCTTGTGAGGTTATCCAACCTTCGGTTAGTCCTTCTTCCACTAACCTGCTGATGGTTTTCCCAATTCTTCCAGATGGATCTTCTCTCAGGCGCAGATAGAATCTATCGCTGTCAAGTTGCCTGAGACATTCTTCTCGATAACTTTGGGTGTCCATTATAACTGTGGCTCCACCTTTATCGGCAGGCTTGATGGTTATTCCTCTATCTTCAGTGAGAGAGCGGAGAGCGGTTGATTCACGCCTAGGAAGATTACTGTAACTCTTTGCTTTATTTGTACAGAGATTCAGGATTTCTTCTTGCACTTTCATTTCAAAAGAGAGTACTTGTGGTGGAATTTGATACACTGGAGGATTAGATGTAGAGCGTGTTCTCAGGCCCGTATTGGTAGTGTCTGTGGTAGATGTTAGCCTGTCTTTATCTTTAAAGAAATGATGTAGGCAAATTTTGCGAAAAAATTTTGCAAGCTCGCATTGTATTTGAAAATCATCACCACTTGATGTAACAACAAAACCCAAACCCTTATTGAGTACTGATTGTTCATCTGTAGTAAGAACCCTCTGGCTTAGATTCACTATCAGATCTCTTCCGGGTTCTGTCCTGATTGGGGTTGGTTCTGTTTGGATCTGCTGCGGGTGTTCACCTGTGGGGTGACCGGAGTTGGTAAATTCCAATGGACTTGTGCTTGTCGGTTTCTTCTTCTGCCTCTGGTTCGGCCTTGGCCTAACCCTAAAAAAGGCTGGTTGGTGAAATCCTGCATCTGCATTAGGTATGCACTTGGTTGTGGAAATTGTTGTGGGGGGAAACCCCACGGAGTGGGGGGCCACCATTGTTGGAAATGTGGTGCTACATGTCCTCTCCAAGGGCGTCTCGAGCCTCGGCCTCATGGTTGTTGTTTGATCGTTTCTGTGAATTCAGAGTCACTGAAGGTATCTTCTGAACTGCTACCTGAATATGTGGAGCCATATCTTTTTCCTTTTTTGTTAAATTCTACGACTCTCACGTTACGCACACGCATATATACACCACCTGATCGGAGCCTCGGTACCTCCCACAAACACAGGGGAGCCCGAGGCACCGACGGTTAGGTGAGTGTTATTCGTGCGCAAATCGTTTTCTTCTATTTTCAACACTTATAAGTCTGCATTAACATTAGCCAAGTTTGGCTTAAGCGTAGTGTAATACTCTTCACTGGTCTGACTCCACTACATGAGAATTCACTGATTTTTCCCAGTACGTGAGATGTCTCAATCATCTCCCTAGCTCGAGTCCTGAACTACACTTGACCGGGGTTTGGCAGTATTCCAAATCACCTTATGGCATAATTAGCATCATGACCACTTGACCGAGTGTTCATAGACACACCTGCTTGACACTCGATTGTAGTTTATCACATTGACAGAGACTTTTACGTCTATCGTTGCCCTACTTCTACGAGCATTTTGACCCAACACAATTTGGATGTGGCCACTCTTTTCTTCTTTTACTTTCTAGTTAATTGTGCCGATACTTACTAGGGAGGCCGCACAGTTAATATCTCTTTATGTGTATGTTTCTCTCGGAGCACGACCCGAGACAACAAACAAACCCCTTTGTGAATGTTTGAATGTTTGGTTGACATATTGGAAATAAGACAAATTAAGATTTTAATACATTTCTGAAGGAATACACAGCATTCTTCGTGCTAACACTGATCCACTCTCTTATTCATTGTAGAGCGGGGTCTTCCATCCCTGAGTTAGTGACATAGGGCCTCATGTAGGTAGCCAAATACCGGTCGGTAACGGCCGATTTTCGGTAATTATACCGTTACCGACCGGTATTTTGGCTTTTGGTATGTAGGGGGAGAATTTCTGTATTCGGAATTTACCGAATCGGTAAAATTACCGATTCGGTAAAATTACCGATTCGGTAATTTTACCGATTCGGTAAATTCCGAATACAGAAATCAGATGTAGGGGGACTGTGTGGGTGTTGTTTGGAGTTGGTATTTACCACCAACTAATAGTTGGTGGTAAATAAAGTATGGATGTGTAAAAGCATGTTATAGCGCTTAGAAGTGTGCAATGTGGCAGACATACATGCCCTTAGGGCATGTATGTGTGCCACATGTGCACACTTGGCCGAATCAGGGGTGCAACAGGGTGTCAATGTGACACCCTGCCACCCTTGCATGTGCTCCCCCATTACCGAATCGGTATTTACCGATTCGGTAATGAGGCATACCTTCCCATCAATGGGAAGGTATGCCTCATTACCGATTCGGTAAATACCGATTCGGTAATTACCGAATTATTCCGAATCGGTAATATTTACCGACCAATTACCTACATAGCAATTACCACTTCATAAATACCGAATCGGTATGATTCAGTATTTATGAAGTGGTAAATGCAAGCCCACCTACATAAGGCCCCAGGTGAGGTGAGGTCTGTATCTAGAAAGGTGCAGGTGAGTGGACAGATTTAATAGCTTACTATTATAGTGCGCCAATAATTATTGGCATTTGTTTTTAAAGAACCGCCCCAAATGATGCGTAATTTAGACTTGTAAGGAACTTACCAGACTATACCTATTTCTTTAAGCAATAAATACTCTAATTTCTCTATGTATCCATCTGTTTTAGGAGTGAAGATCACCCTGCCCTCTCTGAGATCTCATCACCCAAGGTTGTACATTTGACAATTTTGTTTTAAACCACAAGTTCACTGTTGCAGTAGCTTAATTTGATATATAGGTCCTGAAGAAAGCCGGACATAGTTCCATCTTGGCTGAAACTAGTCGACCCACTGTTAAGCAACCTATTTGGTCAAAGTTGCTTTAGCATATTTTTAATAGGATTGGCATAGAGATGGCGATTAAAGGTTGTTTCTCTCTTCTCCAACTCCTTTTTAAATTTCACTGTTCTGCACTGCACTAATATCATTTCCATCAAGCGAGAGATAACTCACTATCTTTCATGATCACACTGATCAGCCAGCTTTTGTTGCTCAGACTTTGTTGGCTTAGTTGCAATCTTATTGCAAGATAATTTCCCTCAATGATTTTGAGGAATAGTGGCTAAGATTGAAGGATTACCAGATGATGACACTGGCCTCTCTTGGCAGTTGATGGAAATCCTGACAACTTCTTGTGATCTCTGTTGAATGTCCTATTATAGGCATTATCTGAGGCAGAAGAGTTTATTTTTGTGTTTAGAGTTTGGCAGTTTGGTTCCCTACAAGTTTTGTTCCATTAGACCACCAGTTCCTCACTGTATGTTTGATATGTTTTTAAATATACCTTGCAACATCTAACAAAAGCTATTCATGAATGTGTGAACAATAACGCTGCCAAGGGAACAACGCTTAATAAATCTTTAAAGTTACAACTTTTCTAGTAGACTGAAAGTTTTATTTAATAGGCCTTTGTATTATTGTTGATCAAGAAAACACACTTCATCGGTTGTCTTTGCTTTTGGGAAGCCTGTGGGGAGAGAAGAATCACAGAAGAACCTGGTGGGAGGGGGGAATGCAGAAGTGAAGACACAGAGATGGAAACAACATCCACTTGAAACAATATTACATTTCTCTAAAATGTGGCATGACCAAAACATGTTACTAAACACACTACTAAAAAGTATTTTAAACTTGTTTCAACTGCATACATATTATAGGATTCAAAATAAAAATAATTAATGCTCAATACTCTGTCACATAAAAACATAAACCTAAAAAAAGCTCTGAGATGTGTATTGTGGGTGCTTGGTGCTCTGTACTCTAAGCCTGTCACACTATTCTAGTCTTTTTCTCTATATAACAAGAAATGACTGTGCTCATAAATGTGAAGTTAGTGTCTGTTTAGGTCTTATTCCTGGTCTAGCTGGTCATAGGAGAGAAGTCTGCTATGGCAATAATAAACAGACTTTAAGTATAGGGTATTTGATCGCAGCAACCTCTACTGGGTGTGCACACATAATATCGAGTTGGAAATGTCGACCTACAGAAATATTGATTCCTACATATCGTGAGTCAGAAATATCAACAGCAAGAATATCGTGGTCAAGAATATCGATTTTAAGCTAAGAAATATGGGGGGTCATTAGCATTGTGGGCGGATCACCAGCACCAGGCCGGCGGTGGTGATCCGCCCGCCAAATGCCCCTGTTGGACCCCCGCTATATGAGCATGGTGAGGGGCACTGCAGCGGACGGAAAGACCGTCGCTGCTTTTCCGCCGGTCGGATTGCTGAACGGGCGGAAAAGGCAGCTAATATGGTTGCGGTGCCTTGCAGGCACCGCCATCCATATTAGCATGGGCAAACTGAAAGGCCTTTCCATGGCGGCATCAAAAGGGCGGCGGGGGTGGAGTTTGCGCTTGGGGGATACCTATGGTACCCTCCTACATTGGCATGCACAAGGTGGCAAGCACCACACTGTGCCTGTCACGTTGTGCATGCCAATGCACAACATGCATCTTGAACATTGTGGCGGGTGCTGCTTGAAGCACCGGCCGCCACAATGTTCAATATGCAGGATGCGACTGCCAGGGTGGCGGTTGAATCCTAAAAGGCACAGCGGTACCGCCGCATCCCTGGCGGGCGGTCCTCATACTGTTGCGGTGGCTGGCAGACTTTGTCCACCCGCCATCGTAATGGTGCCCATAGTGGGCAAGTTTTTATGGCCTTGCCCACTGCTACAATAGAGTAGAAACAGGACAGATTACAGTTCTAGCAGCTGTGCTTGAGCTTGAACAAGGTGAGCTGGATAGGGTGGATTCTGCCCTTGATGACACCATCCTTCACCTCCCACCCCATGACTCAACACATTTCTACCTCTGACCTCTGAACCCCAATTTATGAGTTACCAGAGTAAATTGTTTTTTACCAGCACTGGCCTTGCCTGGATTTCAACAAGAATGCATCAGTTTTCACAAATGCCTCAGCAGTGAGTGCTTAATCAACTGAGCACTGTTGGCCTGTTATGATTTGTAATGTAAACCAATATAGGCTTGGGAGGTCACCTATTGCTAGTATATCGACCGCCCGGCCCCAGGAGGGGCTTTATTGATAAAATCCAATCTCTCATGGAATCCAGTATCACCTACGCAAATTTTACACTGGTAGGGGACTTTAATTTTCATTTAGAGTCACCCTCTGATGCAGAGACAGGACTTTTGGTGGACACTCTTAACAGTTTTAATCTATCACAACAAATTGATGTCCCCACTCATACAGCCAATCATACACAGGATGGTATTTTTACTAACAATGCAGATCTTGACATAGTTAAGACCCTTCCACTTCCGTCAACAGATCACATGGCAATTTTCTTCTCTATTTCGACCCAGTGTAGTAGAGTGCAACTTAATAACAATGCCAGAGTTGCTAAGTTTCGGCCTTGGAAAACAGCTAAGTTATAGGCTCTACAGGAGGCTCTTTTTAATTCTTTACCAGATTTTGACATGGATAATGACAAGGCAGCTACCAGCTTTACACAATGGCTGGAGACAGCGTGCAGCAGAACAGTACCTGTGAAAAAGTTGAGAGCCATAGGAAAAGTCCTCCGCTCCCTGGTTGTCTTCGACACACACTAAAAGAAGCACACTTGAGGTGTAGGGGAGAAGAGCTTCTCTGGAGAGTAGATTACTCCCCCGGGAAAAAAGCCAGGCACAAACAAGTCCTTGCAGAGTATAAACAGCTTATTACAGCTGAAAAGACAAAGCTTTCTCAGGGAAAACAAGAACGGCAGGAAACTCGTCCAGAGAACTTTTTAAAATGGTGAAAGAACTGTCAAACTGGAGTAACAATAACTCCTTTGAGATGGATGAAGCCTTCTGTGGCAAGCTCGCGGAATTCTTTCAATGCAAGGTCAATTCTATTTTTCAGGCATTTTCCCCGCAGTTTCCCTGTGCCGACCATATTTGCTATTCGATTGAGGCTTTGGTCTCAAGCTCAGTCACTGGTCTAGAGGTCTCACCCACTTTTGAGGAGTTTTCTCTCCTCACGCAGGATAAAACCATCAGCCCCATGAGCTCCATTAAGTCCGGGGCCCCATCCGACCCCTGTACCCCAGGGATCGTAAACAAGTTGTCTAATCAGGTGGTGGGACCGCTTAAAGATCTTCTGAATCAGATACTGAGCACTGGGTTTATCCCAATATCTCGAAAAAGGCCTCTATTCCTCCGTTAGTGAAGAAACCCTCTCTGGACCCTAAATTGGTGGAGAGCTATAGACCTATCTCGCGACTCCCGTTCCCAGCTAAGGTATTAGAGAGGGCCATGAATGCGGAAATCTTGACCTTTTTGGATGCCCATCTGCTGCTGGACCCGGCACAGCATGGGTTCAGATCCAACCATTGCACTGAGTCTGCACTGGTGGCCGCATCGGAGGAAAGGGTAAGGATGGACAAGGGCGGCAGAGTGGCACTAATTCTACTCGATCTCTCTGCCGCCTTTGACACGGTCCACCACGGGCTCCTTCGGAACCGCCTGCATTCTTTGGGCTTTAGGAGTACGGCACTATCATTGCTGAGCTCTTTTCTTGAAAACAGGCAACAGTGGGTTGAAAGGGGAGAGGTGAAATCCTGCCCCTTCTCCCTCCCATGTGGGGCAGCACAGGGCTCAGCGCTCAGCCCTACTCTTTTTAATGTGTACATTACCCCTTTGGTTAAGCTTATTCTAAGTTTCGGCCTGACAGTGCTATCATACGCCGACGACACTCAGATTGTGGTGTCAGTGTCATCTCAGTTTGAAAAGGATGCCAACAACTTCTGCAGCTGCATGACTGCAGTGGCAGTCTGGATGAAGGCAAATTGTCTTAAATTGAATTCGGGGGAGACAGAGGTACTGCTTTTTGGGAATAAGACCTCCTTCTGAAATGCATCTTGGTGGCCCCAGGAGTTGGGTGAACTACCTAAGCCAGTTCTGAATGCTAAGAATCTGGGAGTCATCTTTGACACCAAGTTATGCTTCAATGCTCAGATTAATGCAGAGACCTCTGGGGGCTATTTTATGCTTCGGATTCTAAAAAAAAATCCTCCTCTTTATTCCAACTGATCTCCAGAAGACCGTTATGTTGGCCCTTATTGGGTCAAAACTGGATTACTGTAATGCACTCTACCTTGGCACCTCAAAACATCTGATAAAAAAACTGCAGTCGCTTCAAAACGCGGTGGCAAGAGCCTTCCTGAAAATCCCCAAGTATAAACCAGTGTTGCATCTATTACATGGCCTTCAGTGGCTTCCGATAGAGAATAGAATTTTTTAAAACGCTGTGCTTAATGCACAAGGCTCTTCACGGTACTGGCCCTCATTATTTCCAGGAACTATTGACTTGGTACGTGCCCGGCAGAATGCTAAGATCTAGCACGAAGCACAAGGTCTTGATTCCCAGAATTAATCGAGCAAAATGGGGTGGCAGAACCCTGGCTTTCCAGGGGGGAAAGTTATGGAATTTTCTCCCTCTGGCCCTCCGTTCCCAACATAGTCTACAGCTGTTTCGGAAAGAGCTTAAGACCTGGCTATTTCCACCAGTATGGGACATGGCTTCTGACTTTAGTTTTGACTTGTGGTCCTTTCTGTCCATGTTCCGCCTAGCGCTAAGACACCTTTGGGTATTGCGCGCTTTATAAAATTATTTTAATCATTCATTCACCTAACCTTTCACCCACATTTATTGTGCCATTGTACTACATACCAGGTTTGTGCTGACCTTTCACCTAGTTAGGTGCTGCATAAATGTTGTGTGGTTTTCTCCAAAACCTAGCCTCATTTATTATGCATGAAGATTCTCAGAATCACAGCAGTTCTACCATCTTCTGCATCTTCTGCATAATAACTATGTATAAGGGTCATCCCTTTCATCATCCTCGGCAGACATGACACAGTAAGGTAGAATCCCTGAGGGTACCTTTTGGGTATGTAAGCACCATCTGGCACATGCATCAACGTAGGCTTTTGCAATTCCTTAATTGCGATTATTAAGGAATCGCAATTAAGGAATTGCAAAAGCTTATGCATGTAGGAATCGCTATAAAAATAGCCATTCCTACACATTCCTTAATTGTGACTCGCAAATTGCGGGTCGCAAGTAAGGAATGCTGCCCCAATCATTCCTATGGGCCTCCAGGCCCATTGGAATGAACTGGAGATTGCATGAGCAATTTGCGAGTACAAGTAGGTACTCGCAAATTGCTTATGCAATTTCAAGGGTGCAAGGGTATCAAAATGACACCCTATTGCACTCTTGAAACTGATCTGTGCACATATGTTGCACACACACATGCCCTAAGGGCATGTGTGTGCGCAACATGAAAAATGCACAAAAGTGCATTTTTCAAAGTTTTTGCAAATTACCATGAAGTTCAACTTCATGGTAATTTGCTCCCCCTATTAGCGAATTCGCTAATTTTTTAACTTTAATGCATTGCATTTAGGGAATCTCAATTTGAGATTCCATTAAATGCAATCGCTATTTAAGTAATCGCAATTTAGAGATTACTTAAATTGCGATTTTTGCATTTGGGATGATGCATCCCAAATGCAAAAATACCGGTCGCAAAGGGGCAGATTCTGAGAATCTGCCCCTTTGCAACCGGTTTTTGCTTTGATGCATGTGCCTGCATATCTTTGCTAGGGCAGGCAGAGGAGAAAGACTGCCATGCTGACACAAGACGCTGAGGCTCTTGCATGCAGACACTCCAGCACGCAGTGGTCTGACATCCCTCGGGGGTGTCCTTCTCGAGACCAAGACGGGGTCCTTCAGTTTCTCACTTCAGGTAATGGGGTGACTTTATACTAGGGGTAGTCTTGGCTATACACCTACATGCATGTTAGGTACATTTAGGTAAATCTAGTTAGGGTTAGCATCTTAGGAGTACGCATTATTACTGTCATGTGTCTTTATACCTACATATATCTATTGTTTTAGCACTATGGTAGAAATCTACCATCCATTTACTCTTTTGGTGTCTCTAACCGTTTATATCTGTTTCTCTCTTATGGTTGTTGCAGCACACATATTTTACACTAGAATGACGCTGGCTCATAAAATGCTTATTGAAAACGTCCCCATCGTTTATTCTGTGTATCTCTCTGAGACAAAGTAAGCACGAGTGACTGAGCGAAAAGTATTGTACTTATTCCACTATCCCTGAGGGTCAGGGTTGTCATGTTAGATAGTTGTCCGAAACCATTTTCTGCTTGGGAAGTGGAGTTCATAGTGACACTGTGAGCTAGCTGGTATTCAGGTGAACATATTCGTCCGGGGTGTCTAGAATCAGTCTGGACACTGACCCCACAGTTTATGTTGTCTAAACGTGCAGATCCCATATAGATTTATAGAAACTACACAACAGGCCTTCGCAGAGCAGCACCTGGAGCTCATGCCCACCATGTGAAGGCAGGGTCACATATGGGCGCTTGGGAAGAGGGGTACCAACACACTGTTTTACTTGTGTCTCTGCCGCTTGCATTGTTCTTAGAAATATTGTCTTTTTAGCATGCTGTTTTCTTTTCCCTATGAATTTAATGTTAGTCCAACAGCACTGAGTTGTTGCTATTTGCATTTGAAATGTTATTGCTGGCCTGTCAACCCTTGGACTGTTTAAACCACCAAAAAAAGGCAGAAAGTCAGAAACTAAATATTGCTTTGTTTTTCACTAGTTTGTTTAGTGCACTCTGACATATTAGCAATTCCTAGCTTTGCAGACAACAGCATTGTGGAGCTTGTAGTTTTGCCTTAAAACGCATTTAATTATTGAAAACCTCAAAATGCAAAGTGATGTTTACTAAAATGACAGAACTGGCCAAAAGTGTTAGCCATGACATGGAGCCACTTGTGAGGGATGGTTTCAAATGTTTCAAAGTCATGTAGTAAATTAAAAAAAACACTTGCTTCACACATAAAACCAAAGTAAACTCTGCTCTCACATTTTGTGAGGGTTCACTCATCCCTTCGCATCATTCCTTTGAATGATATTTGGTAATGTGAGTTGTTTTGTCTTTTGTGAGAAAACATTTTTATAACAAGCTTCACAACAAAACAAAGGTACGAAGGTGGCAGCAGACAGATCCCACATGATCTGCTGTTGAGGTACGGGGTCGCCCCTCCCCTCATGTCGCATATGCTTCCGGGTTGCGAACACTGAACGATGCATAGCGTGGCAGTGAGGAGCTGCTTCTAGCAAGGAGTCAAAAATACTGAAATTGCTGTACTATGTTGTGGCAGGTTCAGGAATGAAACAGGCATTAAAAAGGACCCAGTAGACGGTGGTTAAGTGGGTAACTATGGTGTGAGGTGACCTTCTCTCTTGATATTGGGAGCTGCTTGAGGAGAGCTCCCACTGGCTAACAACAGAACTTTTGTCATTTGCGCTTTAGCCCTGAATGAACGTACGCCTTGAGGCATGGTTTCCAGGGCTGAACCACTAGGTTTCATACCGGGGGGTATGTGCTATTGCTCTTTGTATGGGACACTTGCATTTTACCTGGATAAGGCTTGCTGGGTAGGTTTCCTTACATGTTAGCACAAGACATTTCAGGTCAACACTATACTGTCCTTGTGGGGCTTTCTTTTTCCAATCATTGGTCAGCATCTTGCTTATATGACCGAATGCAGCGAAATCTTGACTCCGCTTCAATTCTGATCCTCAGAGCTAAAAAAACGCAAATGTCCAAGCGAAATCCACAGCTGCAAGAGCAAATATCAGTTTTTAGATACGTCAGAAGATGGGTATTGCAACGAGCCCAGTAAGTTCCGAAGAAGATATGGCCACCATTCCTAAGGAGAGTGAGATGGGGCCAGTAAGTGAGTCTTTGGAGCAGATGGCAGAAATTACAGCGTTGGCAATGCACTCTCCCGCAAATGCGGAATTTGAGGTTCATAACAAAGAGAACAAGAAGAGTAGTGAGAAGAACAGCACAACTATGATCATTACGGCTAGGGCGGATGTGAAGCAGGTCAAAACTGAAGATTATCCCTTGTTTGTAAAGAAGAAAGTAGTGCCATCCGCTTTGTTAATGACACCTCAGTCCTCACCTATTTGAGCTCTAGCAGAATTACAGGCCCATATATCGAGATTGGGTCTGGATTCAGCTAAGGCGGAGGCTACTGATTGCTAGGTACCTTTATCGCCTGGTTCTAATTCTACTCTAGAGGCAAATTTGCAGCTGCAGTTACAGCCAGTAATGACAACCCTGTTCCAGGAGGCGCTGCAGCATAACATCCAGCAACACGTTCTAGCAATCACACCAGTTCTTGCGCAATGCGATATAAAAACAATGCTCAATATATTCCTGCATGAAATTAGAGATCTTGAGGGTTCTCAGGCAATTGAAATCTCAGCCTTACATCAGAGGCTATAATAAATGTCAGAAACTAAGACTCAACTCCCAGAAAGTCTGCCGGAAGCTGAGTATAGAATATGGCAATTGGAGGTTTAAGTCACCTCATTGTAGCAAGACGTCAGCCAGTGGAGGAAGCAAAAATCTATATCTGTTTAAGGCACAGAGTGCTCAGGCTACTATTGCACAACAGTCTAAGCTAAAGGTGTTGGTCAATGGGCAGGTCCATATGTTTACTAATTTAACAGAGACTCAGGAGCTACTGTAGAAGGTCTCTAATTGATTAGGAGAAATGGTTGTGTATATGCTGATATTCTGAGGATCCGGGCCAGGCCAATGATGTTGATGATGTTGCCACTGGGTACGCTGTGCTAGAAATTTGAGAATGCATAAGATGTTAGGCTACTCTTATGGCCTAAGTGTTATTAATGGGGGCAGTGAAGGGTGTGGAAGGAGGGCCACATGTGCACTCAGATGCACTTCCATGGCGCTGGTGCTGTTGTGGGAGAAGTAGTGTGGACAATGAACCCCTTGCAGGGGCTATGGGTTTTCTGGGTCACGTGGGGACGTAGGAGGTGGTTTCAGGGGTGGGGAGCACTTGTATCAAAAAAGAGCAAATTTGAGACAGGACATGAATTATTTTTGGTTAGTGACATAAGAATGATTTTAATTAGCAAAAGCTGATTAAGCAATGGGTCCGAAAGTTAGACTTATATACTGCAATGTTAACGGCATGTCAAACAAGAGGAAATATGGGGTATTTATTAGATGGTTGAACATATCTTAAGAACAATTTTCCCAATCTTTTTATTATAAAGCAGTATCCATATGCATATTTTGCTTCAGCTGGGTTAGCAGCTAGGGGGTTGCAGTCTTGTTAGATAGGGGGATGGATTGGCTTGTAACAAAGGTTGTTAGAGATCCCCAGGAAAGGTGGATATGGCTGAAAGTTTGTGATAATGGTAACCCTCTAAACTTGGTTAATTACTATGTTCCAATTTTTGATGAGGTAGATTCATTGCTTTAGATTTATAATATTGCTATGGGAGCAGTAGGCCTGATAATATTAGGAGGAGATTTTAATTACATCCAGAAATTGGCTTTGAGTGCATCAAACCAAAATATAACAAGATTCGGAAGCCGGGGAGATCCTAGATGAGCAGGCATTGCCCTCCTTCAATTCGTTGGTTACCCATCAGTACTTGGGCCAACTCCCCCCCTTCCATGAAGTGGAACTTTCCACCCAGTAAGGTGGAGAGACATGACAGGTTCCTTACTTGGGACCTAAAACTGTTCTAATCACATCCCCATATTTGGGTGTGTCTTTTTTGTTTTCTCCATTGGGGATCACTATTATCTATCTACCTTTGGTCCTGAAGATGTGTCGCTCGATTTTGGAGCTCAGATGACACGAAACATGTTGACCACACATACTCACTAGCTACCTAGGTACCTTATGACCTGCTGGTGGCACCACTGTTTTTATTTAGTCCCAGCCCTATTTCAAATTAAAATAATCATAGATCTGGAGCCTATTTTATAATCACCTATTCACTTTAGCACACACCTAGCACCTGCTGCCCACATACACCCTTCACATACGGCGATCTCAGATCTAAAGAACTCCGCTAAAGAAGCCACCAGGCCCGTTGGACATTGCAGCGCTGGTCTGACGAGGAGCGCCCTATGATGAAGCATGACACCCTAACAGATGTGTGAGGGCATTATGATCTGAAATTCAGATCTCCCAGCAACAAACATTTCAGGCATACAGTGACATCTTTCACCTGCTTGCCACAACAGAGGAACTGATTACCTTTAGTGTCTTATATACGGGAGCAGTAGGCCTGATAATATTAGGAGGAGATTTTAATTACATCCAGGAATTGGCTTTGAGTACATCAAACAAAAATAAAAAACTATTAAAGCCCCAAACTAAAAAAGTGTTTGACGCACTAAAACAAGACTTACTATTAATTGATCAATGGCATAATGACCATCCTGATAGTTTACAATATACTTATTTCTCTCCTCTGTTTCACACGCCACACGTATTGATTTTAAAAAAAATTCCCTGTCTATAAAATAGGGGGGAGGGGGGGCAGATACGTGGCCAACTCATTTTCTGATCACTCAATGGCCACCATTGTAGTAGAGTTTGATTCAATTAGAGGTGAAAGGCCCAGGTCGCAACTGGACTGGACCATTCTTTCTAACCAAGAGTGGGTTTTAGAAATTAAAACATTTATTTAGGACTTCTTTTATTTAAATACTGGTATGACATCATTGTTTTCAGTTTGGAAAGCCTTCACGGCTACAACTTGGAGGCAGATTATTGATTATAATTCTCAGCAAACCAAAGCACATGCAGCTCCAATCAGCTGTTGATATGGCCCTTCAGGCCACGGATCGGCCTCAGTATTTACAGCTTCCTTTAGAGAACCATCTTGACAAAACCAAGAAAAATCTGAGGGATTTTTTTTTATTATCCAGGAAATTAACAGCTCATGGGCATTTCAGCGAGTATATGAAGAGAGTCAGCAGATTTGGACATTTGTTGCATCCTCAACACGTGTTAAGTGGGATGCAGCATTTGTAAGGGAGCTGCAGCCAGGCAGGTACTGGGGAAATAGTATTAGAGAAGACTGAAGTGTTTAAATGTTTTCTACAGCATTATAACACCCTCTATGAAACTAAATATTCAGTCTCACACACTAGTATATCGAAATACTATCAGTCTATCAGCAGTAAAGGTGGAGGAAGCTCTTACCACTATGCCTAGTGGTAAGGCACGCGGTAATGATGGAGTTTTTCGAACATTTGCTATTGAAATTATAACATTTGTGCCTGATTTATTTAATTTTTTTAAAGAGGGAGAGGAGGTTCCCTCGCCCTTCACGGAGTGTAGAATTGTTAGTTTCTTAAAGAAAGATAAGAATCCAAGATATGGTAATTCCTGTCAACTGATTCACTTACTGACTGCCGATTCTAAGGTCTTAATGAAAATATGGGCTGTTTGAATTGCAGCCCATGCATTAATTCATATAGATCACATGGGGTTTGTGGCAAATTTTCTGCTGTCCATAAATACAGTTTTTTTTAATCCATGCACTGAACTATTTCTCTGCCAATCAGATTCAAGTAGCAGCAATAATGGTTGATGCAGAGAAAGCATATGACCTAGGTAACTGGCATGAGTTTTTTATTGGTCTTGAGAAGTTTGACTTTCCTGTCCAATTCATTTGAATGTTTCAGAATCTATATCAAGGGGCACAAGCAACGGTGTTTGTTAACTCTAACCTTGCGGGTATAGTAGATATATATAGGGATTCAGAAATACTTTATTTCCAACAAATATATTCTCATAGTAATAGTACACACATTTCAAATTCTTAAAATGGACAATTTGAATATCCTAAAACAACAATGCATCATTCAGCCAAGCCTACTTTTAAATTATACAATCATACAATTACAACTAAATAAACATTAAAAGTGTTCTCTATCCAGACCAAATAGAATCCTCCACACAAGGTCTCACATGGATTTTAAAGATTTCATTAAAATAATGTTAAGAATTTGACAAATTGAAGAACAATTCATTCTGCCTCAATCAGCATTTTCAGTGCAATATATGTTTAACCAATAGCAATCAATACATTTGACCCAAATCAGGATTCTAAAGTGCGAGGTGTATAATAGTTTATAACAACCTTTGTATTGGGGCATCCCCCATTTACTTGGAATCACCTTACTAACTATAAACACAACCCATACCAAACTAGATCTTAAACACTAATGGGAAGATAGAACCTAGAGAGACTTTATGACTTTACACACATTTTGGGCAACTGCAATATCTACATCTCAGAATCTAAGATTCAGCTCTAACTAGGCCTGGGCTAAAATTTCGTTCCGTTCGCGGAAATTGCGATAATTTGACATTTTCGCGTTCTGCAGAAAGTGCGAAAATGTCAAAATTTCCGCATTCCGCAGCTTAGCGATAATTTGGTTCTTGCTCGCGCTGTAAAATAATACATTCTCGCGCGTGCGCGATCGCCTTACCTGAATCCCTGCGTTCGCCGACAAGTTTTCTTGATCCGCTCGCGTTCTCCATGAGATGTTGTATTGTTTTTAGCCATTTGCGCTGTCTCGCGACAGTTCGCGCCCGCAGTGACGTCATGCGTCGCGCGATCACGTCTTTCTTCTCGCTATCATGCACCGCGAGACAACTGAAAACAAGATGGCCGCGCCCACGAGCAACCACATGGGTAAGTTGGCGAGCCGCAACCATGCAGAAAATCTCGCGAACATGCGGGAAAAAAACTTCTGCATCTTCGCGATATTTCCGCGTGTTTGCGATAATTTTTAACATTTTCGCGATAATTTGCGAAAGTGGATTTTGCAAATTCCGCCCACCCCTAGCTCTAACCCCCTTTCCTTAGTTTGAATCCCATATTTTTTAAACAAATGTCAAAGTACCCTTTTTCTTATCTCAATAAAAACTTCACAGTCCAACAATAAGTGACTCACTGAATATTTCCTACCTCTTTTACAGGGGCTCTGGTTATTGTTCTCAGCAACCTCTGTCTTTAATCCCGTACTGCACCAAACAGGCTCAATTCTCACACTCAAGCGCAGAACTTTATTCTGCAAGTGCTTATCTGTGACCTTATGAAGATATTGGAACAAATCCATGCTTTCCTGTGATGTTAAGAAATTATAAACTGAATTCTTAGTTTTAAGGTAGAAGAAATCCTCTGTCCAACTAGTTTCTGTGGCGCTTTGTCTAAGTGTACTCTTTATCTGGTTAACTGAAACCACTTCCCCTCCTTCCATACACATTTCTTGGATGTTCAAGCGCTTTGACACTCATTTCACCGGGTTCCTATTACCAGAGAATGTTTACATTATCTCCGGTAAGATTTGTTCCAACAATTTACCACCAGGGCTCCCATCTTTAAGAGACAAATAAAAGTGCAGGGCTCTGGCATCAGCCAGCACACTCCAGGCTACATTTCTCAACTCCCTCCTTACAGCTTGGATCGCAGCTAAATTAGGGAGATCAAGAAGCAGTTTTAGGGAATTACTTTCTTGTCCTTCCCATCTGACTCGCCTATCCAAAGTCAACACCTCTACTCCATATAGTGCCTGTGGGATTAGCATACCCTTTATAACTTTGCTAAGAGTCTCAAAGGTATGACTAACAAACTTATTGTCAAATCTTTTCAGCCCATTAACTACTGCAGATAGGGCAAGCTTTTGAATTACCATTTGTTTTTCCCAACTCAAATCATCTGACAAGAAAATCCCCAAATACTTATACTCTCTAACGTGCTTCAATCTTACGTTACCTAGGAACCACATGAATTTCCTTTTCTTGCTAGCTAAAAACATTGCTTTTGTCTTATGAACATTCATCATTAATTTATTTTCTAGACAGTAAGCATTTAGAGTATTTATTTTCTGTTGCAAATCTATAGGTGTAATATCCATCACCACAAGATCATCTGTGTACATGAGGCAAGTAATGTGTTTACCTTCAACCTTAGGTGAAAAACTGACTGTTGCACACAGCACCTGAGGAAGGTCTGCAGTTAGTAGACTAAACAGCAGGGGTGCTAAAATGCACCCCCCACTGCAAGTCGTTCTCAACCCGAATTTTCCTAGTCAGGTTCCCATGAATCCATAAAGATCAATCGGAACCCAGTTACTACTATGGATCTCCATTCCTAGGTCCAACAACAATGACCTAGATATCCTCCACTGCTGTAATTTGTGCCAAAGTGTATCTCAGGCCATCTTGTCAAAAACTACTCGGAAGTCACCGAATCAGCAGCAAAGGCCACCTACCAACTCCATTGACTTCCTTGAGGCTCCCCACAATGTGAAACAGTGGTCCATTGTGAAATGCTTCAGCCTAAAGTATCCTACCTCCTTTGGGATTAATCTGGTATCAAAAGCCCAAGCCACTAGATGCCTAAAGAATGTTTGGGTATAATATTTGGATGATATATCCAAAATCTAAATCAAATGGTAGTTAGCTGACAGATTAATTTTGCCCTTTTTATTAACGGGCTTCACTTTAGCTCCCTTCCAATTCTCTGGTAGGCATCCAGCTAGTGGTATCCATTAAAAAAAACTAAACATGATGGATCCCCATCTCCTTGGATCTTTTTTAAAAATCACTGATGGGAGATCATATAGACCTCCTGCCCTAGAGACTTTCATGTTATTATTTATTTCTGACTAAATTTCTGCTGACAGTGCATTAACTGCCACTTCAATATCCACCTCAGAGCTGGCCTGCACTGCCAACCTATTCTCCATGTTTCTACCCTTATACAAAGAGGAGATAAAAGCAAACCAATCCTCTTTACTTATTTGAGCCTCTGGAGAGGATTGTGAAGAGAGGCTTACAGAGTTCATTAATTGCCAGAACCATCTACTATCCTTGTCAGCCCTTGTCACTAACATTGCCTCCCAGTTTAACCTACAGAACTCTCTCTCTTTTTCTGAACACTCAAGTTCTGATAGGCAACATTCAAAGCAATCATTGCTGTTCTTAGACTGTCATCATTTGAATTTAACTTCGAGTTGCTTATGACTCCTATTTGCCACCCTTCCGCCCTCCTAACATTCATCATCGAAACAAGAGTTCCCCTTATCCCACAGACTGTTACCTTAGTGAGGACCCCTTTTGCTACCTTAAATTGAGCTATTAATTTGTTCTTTAGTCTACCATTCCAATCCAGTGCATCTTGGCCTTCTTCTAGGAAGAAGGGTTCAAAGTCGACTAAGAAAAGGACTTGCAGCGCATCGTACGCAATCTGGACTCTGGTTCTCTTGTGATAAACTACCTCCAAAACGGTTATGGCAAATTGGTGGCACATACACATTTAGCCATATATTTTGCTTTGGTTCCTCCGTATTAACATCCAGGTCGATTAAACTAGCAAGAAACTATAAGAAAGTAGATTGGATCTTTGTTATCTTTCTCCCACAGCATACTGAGATCAATGTGAGTAATCCACCCACTGATCTTCCATGTAATGAATCCCTAGCATTTTGAGCTATGGAAACAAACCCCTCTACTGCGGGGCACTCCAACAGCCAGTTTTCCTGAAGGAACAAAATGGACTAATTCTTCAAAATCTCTATGTGATGTTTCATATCTAGAAATGTTTCAAATCCATGAATCCTTCATACCAGGACTGGAACCGGCTGTAAATGCCCTGATTCCAACCAATCAATTGCTTCTACCACTCCACTGGTTCATGGAGGAAATTAACTGTTCCAAATTTAAAAAAAAGAACAGCTCTCTCTCCTCAATGGGAACTGCCCCCAAGTACTATAGTTGCTTTCCCTCTGTCGCTCATCAGGCTGCCAATGGTCAAGCCTATTCCTACTCCTAAGTTCCTGAGCTATATCATTAGTGAAGGTTATAGTAACTATCCTTTCTTGCGAACCATCATGCACCTGGTCTCTGCTTCCGGTCAGGAGGCCCGGCAAGGTAAACCTGTTTCTATTTTATCCCACTATGTTTGCATAGAAAAGGGACTAACCACATTTCCTCATTTACTTTACAGAGACAGATACCGCTTGACACCAGGGTTAAAAACGCTGCTTCCACTAAATTCTTTATTTCATTTAAAATAAACAAAACTCTAGTTAACCCTTCCCCCAGTGACCTGCTCCTCCTTGAAACCAACCAATACCATATCCCTTGTGGAGACATTCCTTAATCTTTTGATGTCTGAAAATACCTTTAATAGTTCCAACGTTTTTAGGCGCTGCTTGGCTGCCGGTCTCCTATTCATTCCAGGTTGCACCTTTAGGAATAACACAAGTTGTTTCATCTGCTTACAATCTTTTCCAACCTGAGCTGTGACAACACCCCTAGGACTTGCTAAAGATTTTCCTTTTGCAGACCCTGTACTCCAACCTATCAGGTGAGGATAAAGTCTCCCCATAGGGCCTTCAGTGTTTTTAGCATTCCTAATTGGTCTACTGTTGTTATCTTTTTTTCCCTAACAACCTCATTGTTCACTGTTATGGGTTCCTTTCTTTTCCTTCTCCCATTCCCCTTACACTTAAAGTTGGACTCTAGTTCTTTCCTCCTGAATTGCCCCTCAGTAACAAACTCTCTTACATTTTTGTGTTTTTTCTCCTATTCGGGGAGTCCCTTGGGGCTAAGAGCTTGACCAGTTGACTCGTAGGAGCTATGCCACATATCTTTAACTGATTCTCATGATTTCTCCCACCCCTTCTTACCTGGTATCTCTTTTTCCCACCGGGTCTTAGAGAGGCAACACTGCACCTAGATAGAACCCTCCCCCCACCCAAAAACACTTCATCTTCTCAAAATTAGATAGGGAGATCTTGATACAAAAATCCCACTACTTTTGACCTCCTCAGGCGGGGCATACCTTGCCTTGAGAGGTGGTCAAAAGACTGGCTTTAAAAATAGCACCCTTTACCACTTCTCCCATGGAAACCTCTTTAATTTCATCCTTTAATGATTTTGTAATGGTTTCAAGCTAATTTATGAGCCTAGCATTTCAGGACTAGGGCTTTTAGCATTCCCTGGAAGGTTACTTGCAGTAGCGAGAGAAGATTCAACATTGAAAAATCTTGAGCAAAGTCAGAAACATTTCACAGGGAATTAACCTTGTGTTCATGTTCATGGTTGGCTTGTTAGTCTTCATCCGTCCCCCTCATGAGTCCAACTGTGGATTCCGCAGAGTCCTCACTTTCAGAGAAAGGATACATTCATGCTGCAGACTGCTTACTGTTTCAGGCAACTCAGCACCCACCCCAACTCCCTACATAGGTATTAGGGACGATGAGGATCTAGGGGGTCTTTCCACAGAAGACCCCCCCCCCGGGTCCCCTCCTTCAGACTTAAGAGATCTGACAATACAATGTCCTCTACCTCTTGGCCAGAACACTCAAATGAGGAGCTTTGATAGTCTGCGTCGATCTTCTTACTCCTTGATGGAATGTCAGCATCAAGTTCCTCCGATGGGGAAACATCTCCCATCGATTGGGATTTTGCTAATGCTCCTAGGAGTGGAGACTCAGAAAAGGGGAAGTCGCACCCTCTTACACCACCATCTTTCCCTCCTAATGTGCAAGGCTCTTCCATTCTCATGATACTGTTCATGATAGTATTTTGTTTTTCATTTTCAATATGGACATCCGTATTAATTTTACTTTTGGGCAAACCAATCTCTGCCTTGTTTTGATTAGGGCCAGGCCTAAAGCCAGTGATTCTAACAAGGCCTGGGTGGTGAACTACGCTCTTTTCACGGGATTTACAGAGTTTTCAACACTCTGTGTTCTGGGAGGATGCAGAGTTCTAAAAAACTCAGCTCCGAGTAGCAGAGCAGAGTTTTGTCCTCACTCGCCAATGTCAAGTTGGCAAGCGTGAGCAAGGAAAATCCACCTCCCTGCTAGATATCGCAACACAGGCAATCGGATTTCTCATCGTGCTGGTCGCGGATGGTCACATTGAGAAACCTGCCTAGTGTCAGAAAAGAAGTAGTGTTCTCTTGTGCTGGTCATGGTATCATTTGCACTGATTTTAATCTTCTTTCATAATTTTTTGTTTGTGTACTTTACTCATATGCATCTCTGTGTAGATGCTTTATGATAAGCAGCCCTAAAGGGGCTCTTTTTTTCTATATTATTAGACATCTTTTGTCACTAGTGATGTAATAATTGTACATATACAGTTCTGCAATTCTGCTCAACAAAAAATAAAAAATGTAAATAAAAAAATAAAAAAACAAGGTACAAAATGGACCGGAGCAGTGTAGCTTTCCCTAATGTATAGAATAAGTAGTGGCCAGGTGGCAGTAGCAGGAAGAACATCACACAATTCATATACACATACTGAACAATACAGGTAGCAAACAGACTAAAAAAAGAAGGAGTGAGAGGAGTAAAATAACTACTGTGAACTCTCTGTAAATATACATAAATATACAAGAAGCACAACACACTTGCAAGAATAGGACAAACCTCTAATAAAATTACCATATATTCATGTACTCACATAGGATGATGAAACTCATCAACCTAGTGTGATATGATTCATTAATGGGTTCCACATCTAGCACTGTAAACATCCAACAGTACTACTGTTTACTGGCTGTAAAGACTTCTAGTTATGAGTTTCCTAGTTTTGGAAAGGTTATGTTCCTTATGTCGACATGTATGTTCTCCCTTTGTTAAACTCTCAGTCCTATATTAAAATTGTATAAATTGTGTATACATATATATAAAATACCACACAATAAAACATAGAGGGAAGAACAACAGACCCTGTTTTTCGTATCCATAAGCATGTTTTGGGCATGAATATTGCTGTAATGGGGACAGAAATGTTCTCAGGACTACAGGCATCTCACATCAGATTTGGTGAAATAGTCCTTGTTCATATGACATGGAATGCAAGAGCATTCTATACATCCTTTTTCCTTCATATTTAGTGGAAACAACTTCATTCAGCAGTTGATGCACCTATTTTTCATTTAACAGGTACACCTTGGGCAGAAACAGTCCTCCTTCAAAATGGACCGGAGCAGTGTAGCTTTCCCTAATGTATAGAATAAGTAGTGGCCAGGTGGCAGTAGCAGGAAGAACATCACACAATTCATATACACATACTGAACAATACAGGTAGCAAACAGACTAAAAAAAGAAGGAGTGAGAGGAGTAAAATAACTACTGTGAACTCTCTGTAAATATACATAAATATACAAGAAGCACAACACACTTGCAAGAATAGGACAAACCTCTAATAAAATTACCATATATTCATGTACTCACATAGGATGATGAAACTCATCAACCTAGTGTGATATGATTCATTAATGGGTTCCACATCTAGCACTGTAAACATCCAACAGTACTACTGTTTACTGGCTGTAAAGACTTCTAGTTATGAGTTTCCTAGTTTTGGAAAGGTTATGTTCCTTATGTCGACATGTATGTTCTCCCTTTGTTAAACTCTCAGTCCTATATTAAAATTGTATAAATTGTGTATACATATATATAAAATACCACACAATAAAACATAGAGGGAAGAACAACAGACCCTGTTTTTCGTGTCCATAAGCATGTTTTGGGCATGAATATTGCTGTAATGGGGACAGAAATGTTCTCAGGACTACAGGCATCTCACATCAGATTTGGTGAAATAGTCCTTGTTCATATGACATGGAATGCAAGAGCATTCTATACATCCTTTTTCCTTCATATTTAGTGGAAACAACTTCATTCAGCAGTTGATGCACCTATTTTTCATTTAACAGGTACACCTTGGGCAGAAACAGTCCTCCTTCAGAAGGCAGGTTCAGCTAGGGCAGACGCAGCACAAACATTTCCAATCACATGCATTTCAGGCAGCAGCAGAGCTAGCTTTGCTTTATCACAGACCAGGTAAAGCATGCCAGTAGCAAAGCAAGCTTTCCACTCTCACACAAGGTAGCAAGTGCGATCTTCCATTCCCATTGGACCAGATTTAGCAAAGCAAACAAATGCAAGCTTTCATCGCTCACAGAAACATATCCATTTGAAGGCATTAGTGGAAAAAAGGTTAGAACAGGGGTCTCCAAGGGTTAGAGTAGTGAGATCTACTTCTGATCCCGGAAAACCGTCTTGAGCTACTGCCTTATGTATGGATTGAAGAACAGTACAAAAATAACAGACCACTTAAACATTGTCCCTAGATCCCCCATTAATGCTGTAATCAACACACACCATTAATGGCAGAAGAGATGTATCGGGAAAGGTTTATCTGTGTGTTCCCCAAGGACCAGTTACATCTCTTTACACTCCTTTATGAAACCTTTGAGATTTGAGTGTCTCCCTTGGGTTTGTGGCCCCTTGATCTTGCAATGCACGGGATGTCACTACTCTCATTATAAGAGATAAGCTCGAAAGGCTTTGATTATCTGTCCAATTGCCTTAAAGTCTATTGGTTGATGTCCAGAAATTGGCTCTGCCTTAATGATACCAATTAAGATTAGGTATATGCAAACTTCATAGTGCTCTAGCAATAAAGATATTACTGCATCCACCCTGTTAGACCTGGCATCCTGGGTGTGGTTCCCCAGTCTTTTTGCCTCTACCGCCTGTATATTTTATGTCATACTGGACTTTGTTTTTGCTGGTTTATGTACTCTGGGCACTTTAGCATTGCCAATCAGTACTAAAGTGCAAGTGCTCCTTGTGCATATATGAAATCTGATTGGTTATCAATTATTGGCTTATTTGATTTACTGGTAAGCCCTAGTAAAGTGCACTATATGTGCCCAGGGCCTGTAAATCAAAGGCTACTAGGAGGCCTGCAGCACTAGATGTGCCACCTACATGAGAAGCCCTGTAAAACTTGTCTCAGAACTGTCACTGCAATATCTGTGAGTGCAGTTTTAAATTGTGTGTTTGAAAATGCCACTTTTAGAAAGAGTTTTTCTTTCTTCATGTTTTACCATCCTGTGCCTGTGCCTGCCTGTGGAATCAATGTCTGATTTAGACTGACAGTTGACTGCTTGTGCATTCACTCTGGACAGTCGCACAAAGGGATTTGTGGTGTGCCCTGCATATCCTGATCGCCCATCACCATGCTGATGGGCCTTCTTGAACTAGAGTGGTGGGAGGAGTTGTCACTGACACTTGAATAGGGCTGTGCCTGGTCTCTCCCAATGCCATCTCCACCCTCATGGAGTGTGTCTGGAGTTAATACAGGGCAAGGCAAGAACGTGTGCACTACAAAGACTACCCTTTCAAGAATGTCTACTATAAAGCCAAAAGGGATATATGTATTAGAGCAAAACCCACCGACTGTTGGAACTCTTCTGGCTCAAGTGGAGCCTCTGCCAAGGAGAAGAGCTGAAGAACTGTGAGGAGGAGTACTTCTCCTTTGTTGTGTGTTGCTTTTCTGGGTTGGCCTGCAGTTGCTGCTTCTGCTGTGGAGAGGAAAAGGACTGGAATTGCTGTGTATCCTGCTAGTGAAGTTTCTCCAAGAGCTTATGTGTGTTTGCCTCTGTTACGAAGTCTCAGGAAATTCAAAGACTTCACCTGCAACTTCCCTGAACTCCATTACTGGGAGTTCTCACCTGCCAAAAGGTGTCAATTTCAGTTTTGGGCACTTGGCAGTAGCTCCTGCTGCAAAAAGCTACAAAAGACTTGAAAATCAACACTTCGCCCTTCCAGCACCTGTTTTTCCGACACAATGCTGCCACGCAGGAAAGGTTTCCATGCACCACTGTGTGCAGCTGAAGAAATTGATGAAGCCCCCTGCCCGTGGCCAAAGAAACCATTGCAGCCTGAGTTCAGCACACAGGCTCTCCAAGTCCGAAACCCCCACACTGACTCCGACTCAGGCCCTGCGGTGTGGCTGAAAGAATTGATGCATTGTGGGACCGTATCTGAAGAAATCCACGCAACACCTGGTTGCAGCCACTGCATAAACCTCCAGCGCATCCAGATTTTCAAGCATCACACCTGTGCGTCACGTTTTCCACTACATGACCCGCACACCAGAACAGTCTTGGATTGCAATGCATTGCTTCCCCTTACAGTCCAGATTCGATGCAACACTTGTCCTGCATGCAGCAGAACTGACACATCGCCTTCCCAGGGACTCAAAAATCTATGCATTTCTGTGTTTTCTGATGCTTCCCTCCTCTGCAGCTGTTTTGTCTTTGTGGATTTTGATGCATCTAGGGTACTTTGTGTAAAATTACTGCATCCATAGAGTTCTATGGACAGAATTGCTCAAACATTCTAAAAGAGATATTTTGAGTTGTGTATGTTGTATTTTTGTAGTTTGGTCTTGTTTGGTTTAGATAAAGATTGGTCATTTTTTCTAAATTGGTGTGATGTCCGTTTGTAGTGTTTTCAATGTGTTACTGTGCATGTCAGATGAGAAACAAGAGAGGGAGGAAGAAAGAGGGGCAGAAAGTAGAGGGATAAATGAAAGGAAGATGGATGGTGCAGAAGGCATCAAGAAAGAGGAAAAAGGGAGAGGATGGATGAAGAAAGAAAGGAGAGATTGAAGGTAGAAAAAAGAAATGAAAGAACGGAAAACATAAATGAAGGGAGAAAGGAATGAAAAAATTACAAAGGAGAGAAAACAAAGGAAAGAAAAAACAAAGCAGAAAATGGGGAAGAGAAAGAAAGATCAAAGACAAGATTAGAAAGACAGAAAAGAAGGAACAATGTTGAGATGGAAACAAATAGCAAAGAGGAAGATCGAAAGAAAGAAAGAAACAAACAAAAACTAAAAAAAGAGTAACCATAAGAGCAAGTGTGAGAAGGAATCAGAATGTGAGTACTATAAACAGAAAGTGTAAAAAGGAAAGAAAGAAAGAAAAAGAAAAGAGTGAGAGAAAAAGAAAGAAAATGAGGGGGTGAAAAGAAAGAGAAAACATAAGTAGTGAGGAAAAAGAAAATACAGACAAAAAAATACTGATAATGAAAAGTAAAAAGTGAAAAACAAACAGAAAGAACTAAAGAAAGAGAACAAAGAAAGATTTAAATGTTAATTACTGATAATGACTTTAAGGAATTAAAGTTTTCATGAATGCAATCTTTTTTTAGAGTAAAGGTTTGCTCTCATGTGAAGCATTTACATATTGTTTATTTAAGGCTTCTTATGAAGCAGCAGCCATGCACATCACCTTTCTGGGCCTCACAGCTGTATATTCTAAACTAGCCTGACAGCAAAGGAGCTACTCCAGGGTAGTGTTCGATTTACTTGTAGCTTACGATCGACCTGTTGGAGACTCCTGCATTAGAGACAGGTCTCTGGGGTGGTTGCTTAACTTACTGAGCAGAATGCATAGCTGGATAAGTGAGTAACTATGTAATTTCTGACACCATTCTCTCTTAGGTGGTATTCCACATCAGCATTCTTAAAGTCCTACATGTTGCACATATTGGCAAGTAGCCTTTACCTCATAGGTCACTGTTATTTAGAGCACCCAAGCAACAGCCTAAGTAACCATTCTCTATACAGGCGCACTGGGGGCAACCTCTTTGAAAAGGTATGAGGAGCTGTGCAATCCCAGCCTCTGTGCTCCACCTGTTGAAATTATTGAGGGCTGATGGAGCATGATTATTTTAAGAATGATTTTGCTAGGTCAAATCCTGCTCATTGCGTGTGAATTACTAAAACATACTTAAAAAGACATGACTAACATTGTGTCTCGTTGAACACTGAGAGTTTTTAAAACTGCATCTCAAAAGCATGCAGAAGGGTTGCAAACTGGTGAAACTGAGAGATTTATGACAGAGAGATAAAAAACTATGAATGTGTTGTGATAATAATGTGAAAAGTAATAATGTAGTCTGTGGTTTTTAGCAAAATATGATTTGAAAGGATTATTTTAATGAAAATGTTTCTGCTATGTATTCTTTACAAGTAAATTTGAAACTACACGGAGAATTTGCTTGTTCATTAACTAAATATATTAGATTGCGTTTGTGAAATAATGAAAAAAAATGTTATTATACTATTTCCAAATGCATTTACCTCTCACAAATGTTTTAACATTAGCACATTTTCCTTGGAAAATGCTAATTATGTCTGGTTAAACATGTATGTCTCCAAATGCATTATGACTTTCTATTGTAGGCATTAGAGAAATGTATTTTGTCCTTAATTATTTCCTTCAAATATTAATAAAATGCTGACTTGATTGCTCTAGTTACAAGTATTATCATTGGAGTTTCTTTCTTACAGACTTAATATCCTCGCTCTATGAATAAATGTTTTAACCATTGCTGCAAGCAAACTCGGAAGCAAGAGTTTGGACATGTTAAGTTGCAAGAGTGCTTCCTATTTCCAAGGTGAAAATAGTGATTGTTCGTTCTTAGAAAACTGTAGACAAGGAACAAAGATATTACATGTAGGTTCCGGACGATTTGGACTAGAAAATGATCATTCATGATCACACCATGGATCTCAACCAATAGAAAACCTTGCAAAACTGTGTCAAAGTTACTTTGTGGGATGGAATTGTGAACATTTCGAGGTATAAATACTTGGTGGGAAAAGAACGTGTGTGGCTATTTTCCATTCAAATCTTGGGCGAGACATGCTGTCTGTCTGTATTCTGACTATCTTGAACTGAACTCTCCTGATTTCCCTCTGCACTTCATTAGCTGATGGAGTTATGCAGGCTATACCTTTCGGCTGAAAGTTTGACTGTTCTGACTATTGCACGCTGTGCTTTAGTTCATCTTGCGTCTTTGTCTTGATAATCTACAACTGAACTTTGGTTCGTATGATTCTCGAGTTGCATACTGAAATTGTAATTCATATTCTTTCTTTCTCTTTCTCTTTACCCTCACACCAGTTGCTTGATTTATGATTAATTTACTTTGAACTGTGATTGTATTGTGATTTTACCTGTTTTAAATGATTCTAATGTATTTTATTGTGAATTGCATTGACCATTCATCTTAAAGTTAGATACAATTACCTTAATATTTATTCAGAGTTTGTCATTTATTTATTTTTATGATATCATTGATAAGATATGGTTATTGATTATTGTTGTTAGATAGGCATTTCTTCATTACAGGTCCTCATGAAGAAATGGCTTCCATCTCTAATTATATGAGTCCCTATTAGCTCTTACAAAGATCTATCGGAGGACCTCATGATTTGTAAGTGGTTATAGAGTTTTTATGGTACCAAACTCTGTGATGTTATGGATTACATAATGGAGGTTTGAGTCTATGGTATGGCGGGTAACTCGTGTCTTTGCCCACAAATTTACACCGCTGCCGCTGGATCAGGGCAATTAGTGCAACAGAGCTATCTCATTGGCAACCGAATTCTATAACACAGGCCCGCTTGGCTGAGTCTTTACATGTGGTTCACACTTCAGGGTAGCACATTACTAATTTGAAAGTGTAAAGTCAAAATTGGAACATTTCTGGCTCCAATAATTAGGCCCACTGCTCAGCCTGAGTTCGAACGTCTTTACTTTATAACACCAGCTAAACACCAGCTACTCAAATGATGCAGAGATGCATGCTTTCCTACGTGGAGCCTATATGTGTTAATTACAGATGCTTCTTTGGAACGGAGGTGAGAGGCGTGTCATGTCATAGACTCCATGCGGTTTCCTGGATACACTTGTGTGAAACCGGTAGAGGTGCAATGTGTCAGAGAAGTAGAACATGGCACAGCCTGTAACTGCCCGTGCACGCGAGAGGGCAACCTTGCTCTCCCACACCCTTGTGACTCGTCTTAAAGGTACACAGCTTTCTACATTTGTAAGCAAATCTTAAGAAAGTGAGGTTTTTGGAACTGGGACTTAAATGTATGCATCTTAAGACCTTTTTTTTCACTCACCCAGCATTCACTTTTGGGACACAGGTTTGAATCTATTATACAGCTGGTGTTTCAGGCTAAATTATTCCTTTTTCCCCGGGTTCTGGTCCTTATCTGTGGGATCGCTACTATTACTGATTAGTACCCATGAAAGACTTGGTAAAACATGTATATATTTGGTGATAAACCTACATTTAGCCTCTGTTGCTTCTCAGAAGTATAGTCTATTTTGTTGAAAATGAGTGACTTTAATTGTTAAGTAAACATTCATAAAGAAAGCGAAGATCTGTAGCATCATAAGCGAAAGGGGAATGCGCTGCTCACTATCATGTTATCGTTCTGAAAATATCAGTGACGACCACTGTCCCCCTGCCAGCTCTCCTCTCTTAGGCAGAGGGCAAAGGGACAAGAAAACGTGTATGCATTGTAACTGTGGAAAAGAAGCAATAATTGGGCAATTTTGCCATAAATCACACAAGATCGCCCAGTAGATAAACATGTGCTACTTGATCAAAGAGAAATAAAAACGTGATGGGTGGGTTGCGAGAATTAATCTCAGCCACTCATAATTACTATGAGCCGTTTTCCTATCTACCCTGTGCAATTCAGTCTCCCCCCAACACTCAGCCCCTTCCATAGGGATAGCATAGCCCGAAGTGTTAGATCGCCTATCTTTGTAGGTAAACAAAAGCCATCAAGAAATGTCCAAGCTTTTTTCGAAACTCATTAATGGGTGCATACTGAGTTCGTCCTCCAAGTGAAATTTTGGACCCGCAGCTGGCGATGCCAATAGATACCAGTCACATTTGAGTAGAGGTCGGGGAGCCACGGAAAGCTCGAGCCTAGCTCGAGCTAGATGCCTAGTTCTGACTCAGCTCGAGGTTTTCTTGAACCCTCAAGCGCAAAACGAGCCAAGCATTCATATGGCTTCTGCCTGATACCCAACGCTTTAGCCTAATGGAACAGGAAATGAAGAAAAAAAACTAACCTTTGGTGTAAAACATACTAGAGAAAGAAATACCCATCTCGCGGCTGAATGGCACAATGTGAAATTAGAAAACCTCCGATTTTTCCCAGCTTCCCCACTTGACCAAAATGTGAAATCCTAAGCAAATACTGTATTTCCTCCTGTTGGCTTATTTTCCACATTGCTCTTGAAAGCACTCTGAAAAAAATGTGAGTTCCTATTCAAGGGCCTCCCTTGTGTTTTGAATTAAATAAATGATATTGTTGTAATATACATGAATCTAGGGCATGTAAAAGTGCACATTTCAACTGACTTGCCTCTTAATTAACTAATGGCATATTTGTCATGGTGGGGGTGGGAGAGAACGCCACTTTTAATAAATGCCTCTCAACGCAGTGCTATAATCTGATGTACTAAGTTGAGAAGCTTCTCCTTCTTAAGGAAATATGTTCTTTAATTTTTGAAGAGCCTTTATCATATTTTATACGGTGTTTGTTGGACAGTTTACATGCCAGACATTTTCTGGGCTCGGCTCGTGCATGGGCTCTTATAGCCTAGTCAGACCCTCCAATCAGCTCTGGCTCATCTCTTCCTGTTAATTTATTGGCTCTCCACCTCTGTCTTTGAGATGTCCCACTGAGGGTGTTTCACTGATGACCAGCTTTGGGCAAAAGGCACACTCAAAAGAGGCGAGGCCAGGGAGAGATTCGTTCAAATGAAACCTCTGGAGTTGTCCTGAGCATGTATAAAACTTTCAGAGTACTGTCTTAATTGAGGTTCTTACCTTCAAGTTACAATCTGTGTGTGCATTATCACTTTTTATAGTGGTACGCTCATCAGAGCACTTCTAATGCAAGTGTGACAACCACAGTGGTAAAGGCACACGCTGCATAGAAGCGCACAACATTTTTAAATATTTTCAGGCAAATGTTTTTAGAAGATTATGAAAAACCCATCTAAATTACAGATTCAAAACCATGGCTACAAGAGTTTTAAATATATTGAAAAGTAACAACCTAGGCAATTCTCATGAATAGTGACATATGCTAATTCTGTATCTAATAGTCAGAGCAACTCAAACAGTGAAACAAATATGGAAAATATTGTTGTTTTTAATTATAATTGGTTTGTACATTCATAAATAAAACACAATTTTATTATGCATAAACATGTGATAAAATCATTACAATCATTAAAATAAATTGTTATCTACACAAGGGTGAGAAGTAAACAATGCTGTGGCACAACTGTATACTTTTACAAGAGTTTCAAATGCAAACAGTACTGGCAAGTAGCCCTCGCTTCATATTTGCAGAAGATAAATTATCCTGAACACTTGGGCTCTTCTCACAAACATTTTTGACAGGCAACATTTCATGTCCTTAGTGGTAAGTTAAAGAGGTGGTTCCTTCAACCCCTTTTACCACTGTATTATGGAAACGGGTTCTGGAGTTGGTAATGTGTGATAAAATTGCACGCATATTGAGTGGGTTTTGCTTTGGTTGTGATGTAGTACAAAAGGGGGTGGTGATGGACGGAGCATCAGAACCAATCAAACACTCACACCCAGTCAACAGATCTGGGTTTAATCCATCACCGTTCTTTAGCCCACTCTGCCACCCCAGTTCAAACATGGCCATATGCAAATCAGTCTGACCCTGTGCCTCATGGGAACAGTCCAGCCCGAACTGCCAAGCCATGTCTTCCCTGGACCGGAAACAAGCTTCCTAGAACCGGTTTCTGGCATTTCAGCCGTCTTCAGCCAGGCTTGCTTGAATCCAGTGGCAAAGTGAGCAAGGGACTCAACTTCTGAGCATACCCTGCCAATTTATGGCGAACAAAGCGGTACAAAAGGGGGTGGTGATGGATGGAGCATCAGAACCAATCAAACACTCACACCCAGTCAACAGATCTGGGTTTAATCCATCACCGTTCTTTAGCCCACTCTGCCACCCCAGTTCAGACATGGCCATATGCAAATCAGTCTGACCCTGTGCCTCATGGGAACAGTCCAGCCTGAACTGCCAAGCCATGTCTTCCCTGGACCGTAAACAAGCTTCCTAGGACCGGTTTCTGGCATTTCAGCCGCCTTCAGCCAGGCTTGCTTGAATCCAGTGGCAAAGTGAGCAAGGGACTCAACTTCTGAGCATACGGGCGGAGGCGTTTTGGATGCGTTGCATTTGTCGCCGGTGTTTGGCCGGGATTCCTGCGTAGAGAGCGTTGCCGTAGTCCAGCCTGCTGCTGACGAGGACCTGTGTCACTGTTCTTCTTGTTTCGGTGGGGATCCTCTTGTAGATCCTGCTGAGCATGCGGAGGTTGTTGTAGCTGGAGGAGGTGACGGCGTTGACCTGTTTCGACATGGAGAGGGAGGAGTCGAGGATGATTCCTAGGTTGCGTGCGTGATCAGTGGGTGTTGGTGCTGTTCCCAACATGGTCGGCCACCAGGAGTTGCCCCAGGCTGAGGGGGTCGGTCCGAGGATGAGGATCTCCATCTTGTCTGAGTTCAGCTTCAGTCGGCTGCTCCTCATCCATTCGGCGACGTCCTTCATTCCCTCGTGGAGGTTGGTTTTGGCGGTGTGCGGGTCCTTGGTGAGGGAGAGGATGAGCTGGGTGTCGTTGGCATAGGAGATGATGTTGAGGTCGTGCTGGCGGGCCACTTGTGCGAGGGGGGCCATGTAGACATAGAACAGCGTCGGGCTGAGGGATGAGCCCTGGGGTATGCCGCAGATGATGTCGGTGTCTTCGGATCAGAAGGGTGGGAGTCCGACGCTCTGGGTTCTGCCTGGTGAGGAAGGACGTGGTCCAGTCGAGTGCTTTCTCTTGGATTCCAGCTTCTTGGAGGCGTGTCTTTAGTGTGTGGTGGCAGACCGTGACGAAGGCAGCTGACAGGTCCAGGAGGATGAGGGCTGATGTTTCGCCGTTGTCTAGTTGGTGCCTGATGTCGTCTGTGGCGGCTATGAGGGCTGTCTCGGTGCTGTGGTTTCTTCTGAATCCAGACTAAGATGGGTCTAAGATGTTGTCCTCGAGGTGGCGGGTCACTTGCATGTTGACAATTTTCTCGATGACCTTCGCCGGGAACGGGAGCAGGGAGATGGGCCGGAAGTTCTTGAGGTCCTTGGGATCCGCCTTGGGCTTCTTGAGAAGGGCGTTGATTTCGGCGTGCTTCCAGCTTTCCGGGAAAGTAGCTGTCTCGAAGGAGATGTTGATGACCTTCCGTAGTTGGGGTGCGATGGCTGCATCTGCTTTGTTGAATACGTGGTGTGGGCAGGAGTCTGATGGTGATCCTGAGTGAATGGAGTTCATGATCTTGCGTGTCTCGTCGTTGTTGACGTTGGTCCAGGAGGTTAGGCTGTTGATGCGGGTGGTGTTCGTCGGGTGGGTGGGGACTGACGTTGTTGGGGTGGTCGAGGTGTTGAAGCTGTCATGGATGTCAGTGATCTTGCGGTGGAGGAAGGTGGCCAGCGAGTCGCACAGTTCTTGTGAGGGTGGGATGTTGTTGGCGTTGGTGCTGGAGTTGGAGAGTTCCTTAATGATGCTGAAGAGCTCTTTGCTGTCGTGTGCATTGTTGTCCAGGCGGGCTTTGAAGGAAGATCTCTTGGCTAATCTGATGAGGTGGTGAGGTCCGTGGAGGCGAGGGTGTGGGTGCTGGCGGGGTCGGCAATGGAGTCGCTGAACTGTGCTCAGGGTCCGGGGGGTCTGTAGACGAGTTTTCCTCTGAGGATGGTGTTGGGGTCGGTGTGGATCCGGAAGTGCAGGTGTTCGGCGGTGTTGAGGGTGTCATCTGAGTGGGTGGAGACCTTGAGGGTGGACTTGTGGATGATGGCTATTCCTCCTCCGCTTCCGTTGGTGCGGTCCCTGCGGGTGATCTTGTAGCCGCCTGGGATGACTATGGCGATGTCGGGCGCCGAGAAGTCGTTCCACCAGGTCTCGGTCAAGAAGGCAACGTCAGGGGCGGAGGAGTCGAGCAGGTCCCAGAGCTTGACTGCATGTTTGCGTGTAGAGCAAGTGTTCAGGAGAATGCAGCAGAGGTGGCTGGGCCCGGTCCTTGGAGGTTTGGTTGCTCTGTCGCAGGTGAAGCTGCAGGGTCCGTGGATGCATTTCGGGGTGGCCTAGAAGCAGCTGTGGTTTCGGCTGGTGTTGAGTGCGTGGAGAGTGCTAGCGTCGTAGCGGAGTCTGGCGATATGGCGTTCGCGGGGTCAGGGGTTCTGGCGTTGGGCGCGGTCCAGGCACGGACGGGCGCAGACGGGCTTGCCTCTGGCACGCCTCTGGCGTGCCAGCGGCGAGGCCGCCATTTAAGGCAGGGAGGGAGGGAGGAGCAGCTTGGAGGCGGGAGCGGGGCGGTGAATGGATGGCGAGGGGGTGGGGCAATTTTGGGGGCAATTGTAATAGTATGGGGTTTGGGATGAATGAGAGTGAAGGTAAGGGATATATTGAGAGAGTTATAGTAGAATGAGGCGAGAGAGTAGGAAAGAGTGGAGGTCGAGGATATATTGCGAGAGATATGTGGTGAGATATAGGGTAGTACATTGGATATCCTGAATTAGAAGCAAAGTAATAAATATAAAGATACCTGAGTATTTGGAAGGTATACATAAATATATGTAAGGAAGGTAATATATGCAGATTAAAGTTGCATTTCATAAACTCAGACTTTTAAGTGTTGTTCTACTTTAAATTAATGTGATTGTTTTTATTTTTTGTAATTCAATAGTGATGCAATTGTAGATAAATAGTTATGATAAATGATTTACTTATTTATGCAGCCAATTTATATACATGTTAATCATAGAATAATGTAACTATAGGTAATATGTGCATTCTTTAAGCAGAACCAGTGAATATCTATATCTTTAAAAACATAATTATTATACACGTTTATACAAAGCAATACACATATGTAGGTACACATTTATAGTCCAAATAAATACTTATATACAGAGGGATATGCTGTACAGTTAAGTTTGACTATGGTGGTTATGTGGGGAAGAACCAATTCTTGAGTAGTCTTCCGAAGATAAGGTGGTTATCCGTGGATCTTATGTTTGAGGGTAATGAGTTCCATAGTTTGGATGCTTGAACAAAGAAGGATGTACAACCCATGGTTCTTACCTGTACGGTGGGATTTTTGAGCCAAGGTGCCAATCTAGAGTGGTCATTCCTTTGCTGAATGTATTTTGTGAGTTTATTCCTGACGAAGAGTGGTCCTGTTCAATGTATTGCTTTGTGGGTGATACAAAGCAGCTTGAATGTGGATCTTCTGGCAACCGGCAAACAATGTAGGGCTTTCAAGGCAGGTGAGATGTTGACTTGTGGCTCTATATGTACGAGTAATCTGGCAGCCAAGTTTTGAATCTGTTGTAGTCTTTTCATAATTGTTAAAGGTTATCCGTGGTAGAGGCTATTGTTGTAATCGAGTTTAGACAGAATGATAGAGATGCTAGCCTGGACCTTGTGTGGAAATTCCAGGTGGGGGAAGATGCGTCTCAGAGTTTTTATAGTAACAAAGCTTGATCTTGCTAGTTTGTCCACTTGGGCATTCATTGATAGCTCAGAGTCTATGGTAATTCTGAGGTTTCTTACCTCCTTTGAAACTTTATGCGGTGTTCCCAGACCATCAGGTCATTCGGGGAGTGGGTCATAATTTTCCCAATTGTCACATGTGGGTATTTCTGTTTTGGAAGTATTCAATTTGAGATGGCTCCATGTCATCCATTGATCCACGGCTCTGACCCATCTGAAAATTGGTGAGTTTCCAATGTTTTTGGGGCATTCAAGTTGAAGGAGTATATGTGTGTCATCTGCACGGTTGTAGCACGTGAGGTGAAAATGATTGATCAATGCCGGTAGTGACTTCATGTAGAAGTCGAGAAACATGGGTGAGATGATAAAGCCTTGAGGTACCCCTGCTTTTGTGAAGTATGGTTTGGAAGAGAAAGGAAGATATGGATGACAATGGTTCAGATGGGAAGGTAGGATGTGATCCAGTCTAGAGCAGTCCCCTCTATGTCGGCTTCGTAGAGTCTTTGTATCAGAGTGTCATGGTCAACCAAGTCAAAGGCAGACTAGAGGTCAAAGAGAAGCAACACAACAACCCTGTTGAGGTTTCCTGGGTTCTTAAGGTCATCCCAGAGGGCAACGAGTGCAGACTCTGTGCCTCTTCCTGGACGGAAGCCCTGTTTTGAAGTCTGAAAGTATGACACTATCTTTAATGTATTGTGACATCTGGGCGAATGCTGCTTTTTCCATCAGTTGGAAGAGAAAAGGTCTATTTGTAATCGGTCTGTAGTTGTCGGGATTCAGTAGGTCCAGGTTTGTTTTATTTAGTAATAGGAGCATGTATGATGTTTTTAGTTCTCCTGGAACATTCCTGTAGTTAAGGCATTGTTGATGATTTTTCTTACTGGTGTGACAGCAGAGGTTGTTAGAAGAATTATCTAGAAGGTTTGTGGTGGACACAGGTCAGAAGGGCTGCCAGCAGGACTGCTTGCATTAACCAGGTCCATAAATTCACTATGTGAAATTTGTTCGAAGTAATGGAGAGGCTGGGTTAGAGAATTTGTGGATTGTTGTTTTGGAAAATGGTCGGTGCTAGTGCTTTTTTCTTTGTTTTAAATATGAGTCCAATGGTTCTGCTTTGGCCATGTAATGATTTGCAAGTCTGTCTGTGAAATCTTGAGTAATGGCATGAGCTCCTTCTAGGCAATTTGTTTACGAAATTCAGTGAGAATTTTATAGAATTCTTTATTTGCACATTTAGCATTTTGAATTTTGTCTGATAGTTGACTTGTATAATCTGTTAAGTTTCTGTAAGCAAAGTTTGTCTTCATTGGTGTTTGTAGTGAGCCAGGCACCTGCAGCTTTCTAATTTGTTGTTTTATCTCTTTTATCTCTGCAATTCTCCAAGGTGCCTGTTTTCTTTTGGTTTGTTGTGTAATTTCTAGTGGTATTAGGATCTCAAAAGCTTCATGTAGCCACTCATATAGTTTTTGAAACAATTTATTGTGTCTAGACCTGTACTGGATGTTAGCTGTGTTTCTAAGTGTTCCAAATTGAAAGCCTCATTTATGAGGTTTTGCAGTAGGGCAGCACTGCAGGCCTTCCTGCTTCACTGACCTACGGCAAAAGAAAAGGGTAGGAATGTGCCGTATCTGTCAGATAGGGCGCATTCCTGTTCTTTTCCCCTGCAATGGCACCCAATGGGGTGCAGTGCGCCAATGCAGGCACCTTTGCACCATGGTGCAAGGGTGCCTGCATTGCGGGGATGAATATTTTTGTGCAGGAACAATCACAAGAGGCTTGTGGAGAATGCAGCACACATAGAAAATTGAGGCGAAATACAAAATAATCTCCTCATTGTGCCTCCCTTACACCTCCCCTGGGTAGTGGTAAGTTTTTCGCGTGCCTCAGATTTTCGATTTCTCATAAATCTGGGGCAGTGCTGGTTGGAGGGATAGCTTGGGGATTTGCCTTTATGTTTTTGTTCTTTGTCTAGTTCTTCATGACACCAGACATGACCTGTTCATGTCATTCATTCTTCGGCAAAACATCAAAGAGGAGACAGTACTCTCCACACACAGATCTAACACATGGGCCCAAGGGCACCCAGGAGAAGCAATCAATACCCCTCAATTACTAACATCTACGGCGTCATCCAACACTGACGGGGAGTCCTTGCGCGTCCTCTCCTGGAAGGTTAGTGGGCTCCTGGATCGGGTGAAGCATATCGCAGTCCTGAGGTCTTTGCAGCTCTCTGTCCCTAGCGCCCTCATGCTGCAGGAAAACCACCTTCTAGGCAATCACTGACCATTCCTTTCCTGGCAAGGATACAATAGGGTTTACCATGTGGGATTGACCCGGGGTTCGGGTGTAGTAGCTTTCATTCTCTGCCGTTCCTTTCCTTTTATATTCACCCAGGATATCAAAGACCTCCAAGGATGCTTACTGGCCCTCACAGGGAAGATGGGGGGAATATACCCTACACCTGCTTAAGGTCTAAATACCCCCAGCACTCTTGAGGCATCCTTCTGGGACCTCGCAGCCCTGCTGTCATCTCTCCCCCAGAGACTAACAGTGATCGGTGGGGACTTCAACTCAGTCATACACCCGACTAGCGATGCTTCCGGTGTCCCCTCCCATCTTCGGTGCTCAGGCCCCAAGCGTCTCTCGGAATGGGCCTCCCAGCTTGGGATCTGTGATGAATAGAGAACATGGAATCCCCGTCTCCCCCAATACACTCATACATCCGCCGCCCACCACACCCACTCACGCATTGACTGGATGTTTATGCCCATCCCTGATTGTCGCTTGGTGGCAAACATCCAAACACTGGCCTGGAGAATTTCCGATCATTCGCCACAACTTCTGTGCCTAGTGGGACCCGGTGGGGCTCTCTGCCCCATCTGGCGACTTAACGCCTGGTTTCTTCAACAGAAAGACTGCAAAAAAGGCACTGGAGGAGGAGCACAGGCAATACTTCCAATGTAATGAGGGTATGGTCGAGTCACCTGGTACATTATGGGCAGCCGGCAAGGCCACTCTCAGAGGCATCGCCAAGGGATATATCAAAGTGATGCACTGTTCCCGGGAAGAGCACTTCACCCACCTGGAAGCCCGCATGCTCTGACTGGAGCACACCATGGGTGTATCTGAGGGAGACACTGAGTCCCACCAACTAGAGCTCATATGTGAAGAAATTCACCATGTTTCCCTAGAATAGGCAAAGCAAACGTGGAGATCTTCCACAACCCATGTCTACGGATTGGGTGATAAAAATGGTAATCTCCTGTACTGGTTAGCATCTCGCCCCTTAACTAATTGGATAATTCCAGAAGATGGGGAAAC
This sequence comes from Triturus cristatus, assembly GCF_964204655.1. Taxonomy (NCBI): domain Eukaryota; kingdom Metazoa; phylum Chordata; class Amphibia; order Caudata; family Salamandridae; genus Triturus; species Triturus cristatus. The sequence goes on from NC_140588.1 coordinate 521,582,625, forward strand.
AGAGGGGTGCACTCAGCAGGTGTCCAAGGCAACAGCGCAGACATTTGCTGTATATTACAAGTGCCTTTATTCCACAGCCCTGACCCAAAACACAGGGGTCAGTTCCGACTTCCTGGGAGACGCCCTCTCCTGCGGATGTCAGAAGCCGACACCCAGATTCTGGACCAAGCCATCTCGTGAGAAGAAATAGACCAGGTCATATCGGTGATAGCAACAGGGAAAACCTCAGGCCCGGATGGTTACCTGGTGAGTACTATTTGGCATTCAAGGGGATCCTGACACCACCACTACAGGCACTCTACATGGCGGTGGTGGAGTGAGGAAGCTTCCCACAAGACATCGATGTGGCCACTTTCTGCTTGGACTACCGTCCGATCTCACTCATTAACACTGAACTCAAAATCAATGCCACAATCACCACCGCCCACCTCAAACATGTACTTGCCACCTTAATGCATCCTGACCAATGTGGATTTATGCCTTGCCGCAGTACGAGGCACTGCCTAAGACATCTGCATGTGGCACTGGCACATCAGCATCTCCTCCACCATATCTGGCTCCGCTATTGATACACTTTGAGAAGGCTTTGGATACAGTGGATTGGGGTTACATGGAGGTTGTGCTGGTCTGGGCAGGCTTTGGCCCATATTTTAGGGGGCTTGTGCGAGTCTTGGTCAATGGTGTTCTCTCAGAGGACTTCCCGATATGTCGGGGAACGATACCGGGCTGTCCCCTGTCTCCCCTGCTTTTCGCTATAGAGATAGTGCCGCTAGCCCAACTCATCAGATGTGATGCATCAATCCAGGGGTGGTGCTGGAGCACCTCCCTTGAAGAGCGTATCGCCCTCTATGCAGAAAATGTTCTCTTATTCATGGCAGACCCTGATTGTATGGACCTGCTGTCTTCGAATCCTACAACTCTTCAGGGAAGAGTCAGGTCTAAGACTCAATCCCGCCAAGACAGTTCTGGTTCCCCTATACACTTTACAGGAATGCATAGAGTGGCAAACAACCAACCCCATTAGACACCTCAGTTTTTGATACCTGGGGATCTGGATAGCAATCCATCCAGAACTCACTTGTTCCCTCAACCTGACCCCATTAATAAAGAAGACCAAAGATGATCTGCAGAAGTGGCAGGCCCTCTCACTGAACCCCATGGGGAAAACTGCCTTGTACATAATGATGATACTCCCTCACTTCCTCTATATACTGCAGAATCTTCTGCTCCATCACCTGCGCCAATGGTTTCACACCCTAAACAAACTAACAACATCATTCCTTTGGGGCAACTCAAGACTGAGGGTGGCATTGACTCACTGTCAAAAGGTTCCATATGACGGTGGGATGGGAATGACCAACCTCTTCATCTACTACGTTGCAATGCACCTCCTGGTGATTAACGACTGGTTCTCTGGGGGGTGGTGGCAGCCGTGGTCCATGCAGGTAACAGCGGTGGGGCGGTGTGGCCAGGTAAGGGGGGATTTCGAGGAACGATGCAGAGGGGACATTTATTATTTATTTCATTTTCCCTTGGCATCGTTCATCGAAATACCCCCTTAACCGGCCCACCGCCACACCGCTATTGCCTGCAGCTCGATGGTGGGACCCGGCCTATCAGCTAGGACTGGAGAACGTGGTGTTCTCACAGATCCAAGCATTACTTTATGGGTCACTAATCTCGCACACTATCCCAGGTCTCCTAGCTTGGCGTTCAGCGCTGCACTACATCCAGTAGGACATCAAACTCATGCTTCAGAAACCTTTGTGGGAAGGTACGTGGATGGGAGATGTGAAGTCATTAGAAGTGTTGCAAAAATGGAACCTTATTGGTATAACACAGATAGGAGATGTTTGGGAGGGAGGGCAAATTCTCACCTTTCAAGACCTACAGGGCCAGTACTCCCTCAACGCCACTCAATTTTATAAATACCTACAGATCTGACAGGCCATCACTCCGCTCATCCTCGCAGGTACCACTCTTCCTGAATTCAACCCCTTAGAGGCTAAAGTCCTCATGGGGGACCTGGGAAGTGGGGGCTGCCTCAGATTTGCAGGTCCCTAGTTAATAACTCCCCCACCACTCTAGATGAGTTGCACACCTGCTGGAATGGTGATTGGGTCCACTAGATGATGAACATTGGTAAGACGCCCTTATGGCCCTATGTGAATACTATCTCAGCTAGGTTAAGGCTGATCCAACTCTACCTGTGCCTACATTACCCCAGCCAGGCTCCACCGAGCGGAGTACCTACAGAACTCAAGTTGTCCATGGTGTGCAGAGGTGCCTGCAGACTTTTATCACATAATCACACAAAAAGTGACTTTCCGGTGGCGCAAGGGGCCTCATAATGAGGCCCTGAGTTTTTTCCACAGATGAAATGTGGATGTACGAAAGGTGGTTATAGGCGCATTGCTTTGTGTTGTTTTATGTTGGAAAGCAAGCAAATAGTGGACTGACAATGTGAGTGGAGTTATTATTTGAAAGGTAACTGGTTCTGTATTTACAAAAATGACATCTGGGATGTGTCCAGCATTGTGTGTGGGTTTGTGGACGATCTGATGTAGGTTCAGTGCTACTAGGCCATAATGATTATTTTTGGATGAGGCATACTGGGTTTGTCAAACCAAATGTTGAGGTCACCCAGAATGCATAGGTTGGAGTGCAGCGTTATCAGGTTTGAAACCATGTCTAGAAGTGTGTCTGGGAATGTTGCATTGCTAGGCAGAGGTCTGTAAAGGGGCAGGAAGTTACAGGAGGAAGATGGTGTAGGATTGCATCTGGTGATATGCAATGTTTGTCTGAACACAACAGCTAGGCCACCTCCTCTTTTGCCTATATGATTTTGCGTGATAGTTTGATAGCCTAGAGGAATGGCTTCATGCAACCCTGGAGCCATATCATCCTCCAACCATGATTCAGTTATAAAGAGTATGTCTGGTTTAGTGTCAGTAAGAAGGTTGTAGATGTGATGTTTGTTTTAAGAGAGCAATCAAGCATTTATTAGTTGACAGTTTAGATAATATATTGTTGTGATAGTGTGACTTTGTTTTGTACAAGAGTAAGCAGTATTTTGTGGGCTTGTAGCAGGTGTGTCCGTAGTGTTGGTATTAGCTGTATGAGGATAGAAATAGTGTTGCTGTTCTGCATTGTGTTCCTCGTCCAGCAGGCTAAAAAGGCACTTTGGTGGGTCTGCGTGTGTAGGTGGTAGAGATGGTAGTTGAGGGTGAGTTGGTGAGCTGTGTTGTTTTTGCAGTGTAACCTTGTTGTGCAGCAGACATGGAAAAGAGAATTTGTGAGGTGTGGCATGTTGTTTATTTTGTTTGTGTCCGTTTAGGGTGAAAGGTGTATGGGTTAGGGGTGGTGGTGCAGCATGTGGGTCATGTAGTAAGGTTCTAAATTGTCAAATGGATGAAAGATGTTTAAAAAAGTGTTGCTGTATATGTGTTAGGTATGGAGGAAGAGCGAAAGCTTGGCATTGGAGTTTGTCCATGGTGTGTATCACTTGTGTAGTCCTGGACGGTGAGTGTGGGTGTATGTTTGTAGTTTGTGATGGAAAGTAGTATGAGGTGTTGTGTGTGAGAGATTATGTTGTGCTGGTCTGTGTGCTGTGTTTTGTTTATGAAGAGTAGTGAAAGGAGGTGCTGATGTATTTGTTTTTTAGAAGGATTTGTATGTAAAGTATTGTTGGTGAGTGGCAGTTGTAAGGTAAAAGGGGTGGTGATGTGTTTGTGAACAGAGTATGTGTTGTGTGTAAGAGGGGATGAACTAGAGTTAAGTGTGTTAGTGTTAGACTTGATTGCTGAAAAAGGTAATGTGTGTGGTGCAATGGAGTGTAAGTATTGTGCAGTTGTGTCATTGTGGTAGAAAGAAGAGGCGGGTGTTGGCTGAAATGAGGGAAGGCTGAGTATAGGTTTTATTGTGACAAAAATATGGGCTGTTAAGAGTATTTAGAATAGGGAGTATGTGTCTGAATGGGATATAGTTAAGTAGCTTGTGCAATTGGGTTGTGTTAGTGATGAGTGGATTGGAAAGTGGTATAGGATAGAGTTGTGTATTGTTTGAATGTGATGGTGCACATGTGTGGTAGCTGGGATAGAAGGGTGTATAGGTGTTGTTTTGGGGGTTTTGTAGTGGGTGCTGAGACAATGAACTTTGTCTAGGGTTGGTTTGTAGTACATGAGTAGAGTACATGAGCTCTGAGTGTGTTAATCTGGCTGTGAATTGGGTAGGGTGGGTGCTTGTGAATGTAAATGTGGGCAGCATTTTCAGCCCTCGGCCAGACCAGTTTCAAACAGGCTTAAACAGGCAAGTTTCCATGTCCTCTCAGCCCTTAGCATCGATGCCTGGGTAGAGACACCCTGAAACCCAACCTTAAATAGCCCTCGTAATCAGGGGACCCCCTTCACCCTAGCCCAAACCCTAATCATTCACAACACTAGCCCTAAGCCCTAGAACAAATAAGACACAATCTTTTTCCAGCCAATCATAGCCTTAGTTCCAGCAGCCAATTTGGCATGAAACACTTAGCCCTATGTCCAAAAGGAACCCCAGCCCCAGCCCCACCAGCCAATCAGGCACAAACCCCCAAGCCCTAAGTCCAATAGAAAGCCTACCTGAGAAACCAATCAGAAACCTTAAACCTATCCACCAATCAGATCACTAACCTTAAGCCCTACGTAAAATAGAATCACTGGCCCACAAACCAATCAGAACCCATGAATTATCAACCAATAAGAACACTAACCCAAATCCGATAGACTCACCAGATACAGCCACCATCAGTGCAAAGATGTAGCATCTAATGGCAGCTTATATCAGGTGTCTGTGACCTCGAGCACAGTTGTTGCGCAGGGGGCTGGAAGCTGCTCCTCAAGTCACAATCTCCTAGGAGACAGACAGGTTCAATCCACACTCTAGTTTCTGCAGCTAAGGGTCTACACTTTGCCCTCTAACAATACTGCTTTTCCAACACTTAAACAATTAACTCTCCTAGCCAAAAAACAAGTGTTAAAATCCCTTTCCAAACACAGCTTAAACAACTAACAGCAGATTACTGCAGTCTCAAAGCATACTATCCTCTGTCTCTGACGTATAATATATCTGTTTCTTTGAGGCGGGGTAATCTGGTTTCACTCACTTGCTAAAACGAAAAAAGGAGCTGGGGGTGGATTGCTTAACATACAGGTCTAAGCAGAGATTAAGGGAGAAACTAGGAAGGAGAATCAGGTAGTGATGGGCAATTGCATAACAACTGATTTTGGACTACAAAGCCCACAATACAACAGCCAAAATGAGGCAGTCACCGGAAAGTAAAAACTTCAATTTTTAAACTGTAACAACCACAAAAAAACTGGTGAAAATGGTGCAGTTGCGGGCATGCAAAAACCTCAATTTTTAAACTGTAACAACCACAAACAAAGAAGTTGAGAATGATGCAGTGACGCGGAGAGGAAATCGCTTTTAAATTTCAGGAAAGAGACGGCACAAAGTCTGCCTTCTTACGACCTCCTGGTCCTTGGTTCACTGCAATCTTGGGCACAGGGAAGCTGCAGCTCAAAAATGAAGGTGAATGTTTTGGGGGTTCCCCAAGAAACCCGTAAGGGGTCTGGGCAGGTGTGAGAGGAGGGCTCAGTGTTGCTTGGGTGCTGGGGAGCCAATCAGCAAGCTCAGGCTGCTGGGCTGGAAGCTGCTCCTCAATTCAGAATCTCCTAGGAGACAGACAGGCTCAATCCAGCTTAATCTGATTTCACTCACTTGGTGAGACCAAAAGGGGACCAGGGAGCTGTGTTGTCTGCAAAAGCTGTCACATTTCCAGCCAAGAACTGCATATTACTTGAAGGTTACCTTGGCAAACCACCATTCACCCCTTCCTCTTTGAATTGCTCCCACTCCTCAACCACTTAAGACACCGGTCAGACTAACAATGTGGCAGAGACTGGGTCTAAACTTTGCTCTCACAGTTCTGCTTTATCTGATACAGCCCTGTGCTTTTCTTAATACAAGTGTGGTGTTTATGGCACTTTGCTGAATATTCGACTTCATACTTGCTGCACACATATTAACATCTGTGGTCCAGTCCCCTTACACAGTTATGGATAAAATGTACACCCTTGTGCATTATAGGAATAATCGAACAATTAATTAGAAATTAAGACAATATACTTAAGAGTCCACAGATCATAGTAACAGGCACTGTTGAAGCCATAATGAAGGTATCGATAGACGGTCTGCAGAAACTATGGATCTGAATAACACACTCATATATTTATGTGTTTATAAGTAGAGCTGTGGACTACCATTGTACGCGACTCTTCTGTGCTTTCTTTCAGCTGTGGTGAAATCTGAGAATAGTAGGAGAATCAACTTATGGAATTTTCACACAATTGCTCCCTAAAAAATTTTTTTTTGCTATTATGGCAATCCTGGACGTGGAGTGGTCGACACAATTTTAAAATAGATAGGTGTTCTAATAGTGATCTGATTTGTTTTACTTAGATATGGTATTTAGGAGTGAAATATATGAATGACAGAGTTTGTTGAAGGCAGAATTGGTTAACGTTCCAATTTTCCAAGTAGCGCAGTGTACTTTTCCGTGCTTTCAGATGGGTTCTGTGCCAATGCTCCAGTGATGTCAAAGGTGGGTTCTGCCCCTTCAAAGTGGTCATGTAATCCCAATATGGCAGACCCTGCAAGTCAAAGGTGCAAATGAGTTATGTGGACAGCCTGTGTCTACCTTATCATTGGGAAGTGTTCACCTGTGCGATCCAGATAGCCCATCAAGGCAGAAGCTGTATCCACACATGTACTTCTATTCTGACATTCATACCAGGGTCCATATTACAGAAGTGCCACAGGGGCACAGTGGGCATTTGTTTCCTCATTGTGCGCCCCCTGGGTACTTTGATATTACAGACGGGGCTGCAGACTCTTGTGCAGCACCTTCTGTAATACAGATTGCGCTGGTGCACATGTTGTGCCAGTGCGAACTCAAGAGGGCATTCCCTCATTTGCATAGGGACGTGAACCCATGCAAATTAGAGAATCTCTTTGCCTGTGCACCTGAGCTGTATTATGGCCACAGATGCAGAGGTAACAAAGCTGTCATGAAGCGCACTGATAGTGTGTCCCAAACAAAGTGGCGCACCGTCAGTCCCCCCCCCGAGGGCAGCCCGCTGGAGGAGTTCAAATGGGTCCTATGCATGCCCCAGACATCCCCTTGTGGGCAGGTGCAGTCACTCACTGCACCCACCTTCAAGGGTTTCTCTAGCCCCTCTTCAAAGTGCAGGCGAGTGCAATCGACACAGTGAAACACAGAGCGGCTTTGGATGTGCTACCCCCAGGGCAGCGTAAGTTTGTGGTTGCCCTAAGGGCAGCGCATTCAACCTAATAGGGTGCACTTTCCCTGTTTGCACCCAGCACACCTGTTTTAGTGTGCACCGTGGTACAAACAGGGAAAGTGCACCCTATACGTAAAAGGGCCCCAGGGGCCTTATTACAGAAAATGCCAGCTTTGTGTGCCCAGATACACTTTGGAATTACAGAAGGGGTCGCAGATGCTTGCACAGCCTCTTCTGCAATACAGATAGCACTGGTGCACATGTAGCATCAGCGCTATCTCAAGAGCGCATTTCCTCATGTGCATGTGTGTGTTGCCCCATGCAAAAGAGGGAATCTCTTTATTTTTATGACCACTTTGTATTATGTACGCGGGTGCAAAGGCAAAATAGCTGTCAGGAGGTGCACTGAAAGTGTTCCACAAAAAGGTTGTGCGCTGTCAGTGCCCCCACTAATGGCAGCATGGCAGCCCTTTGTAAGGTTAAAGATGGACCCTCCATACATCCCCTTGCAGGCGGGGGCAGTCACTCACTACACTCGCCTGCAAAGAGATCTCTCATCTCTCTTTAAAGTGCAGGTGGGTTGCTGCCTGAACTGTGAAACACCGAACAGTTTTGAAGCAGCTGCTCTGTATTTCACTTGAGTGCACTGCCCCCAGGGCAGCATGAGTTCGTAACTGTCCTATGGGCAGCACAATCACTGCAATAGGGCACACTTTCTCTGTTTGCGCACAGCACACCTATTTAAGGGTGCCCTGTGGCACAAACAGAAAAAGTGTGCCCTATGTGTAACAGGGCCCTTGAAAGCATCAATTTAAAGTTGGATTTAAAATTACGCATGTGAAAATGATGCCACACAATTTCCATTTTCTTTCACCTAAATTAGCAAATAATACCAAATAATTTTATTTGGAGAAGTCCCAGGTGCACAATGGGATGCTGTGACATACAAGGGAGATTTGGGGGGGCAGCTGACCAGAGGGAGATCGGCCCCCCAGGTATTTCGAGGAAGTGGAGCAGTAAGATGAATGCCCAGGGGTGGGACGTGCGTTGGGCTACTTTTGTAGCCCACGGGTATATATCCAGACATCTTGCGAGATCGCCACCATTTTGTCATTTGACATGGTGGCTGGTAGTGTTAGCTGTTTTTCCCCTCCCTCCTGTCACTAACCTAGTGTTTCTCTTATTTGCAATTTTGTGCATGGAATAAAATGGAATTTTCTCTGGTGTTTATTTAATACAATACATATGTGAGTTGTCATTTGCCACATGTTGTGTGTTCCACATTGATCATCATGCATGGGAGCAAATGTGAGTCAACTTGTGCATATTGTTTTCCAACGAGACCACTTTTACTGCAGTTTCCGTTCTCCAGATTCCTTTGTATCGTTCACGAAGATAAACTTTATCTTCTAGTCCATCTGCCTGTGAGTAGCCATCCTGCTAGGAGTCTGCGAGTGCAGCGCGGCGTACACTTTATCCTAGTGGCCACCTGACCAGGGCTGGACTGGCTGTAGTGGGCAATGGGCATTTCCCCGGTGGGCCTCCAGGGTGGACCTTATATATGAGCTCTTCCCTGCAGCTTTTTCTTCTTGCAAGGCATGCAGAGGCGGACTACTGATTTATTAACTCTGTATTTTAGAATTTTTTAAAGGTAATCATACGGGGTTGGTACAGAGGATATTTGCCTCTGACTTTCACTGACATAATTCATCTATGCTGACACTTAAATTCATTTCCCTCCTTTTAGAGAATCCACAAAGAATCTCCCACGATTTGTGCATCTTTTTGCAATCTTTATCCTGAAAATGACCTTTGAATTAAGGTAAAAGCGAGTGAGACTTGCTATTTTCGCTCTTTTTACTTGTAATCATCATATACTAAACATATTCATTGTGACACAGGTTCCCTACAACAGGACCGTTTAATCTTGGATATGCTTGATACACAGATTTCACCCTAGCCCGGCTAAGAGGTGAGTTGATGAATAACTTTTCATTATTATGTGGCCTTTAAGACACATACAGCCCGTTTTGACTGGGATATGCATTACCTTGTAGGGGTAGGTCCCTGTGTACACTCGGACCAGAACATCAAGCAACTCTATACACTTTGATTCACCAGGTGAGTGCTGAACTGTACACACACCCCTGACCTCTTGACGTTTAGAGATTATTTTTCACATTTATTGACACCAAGGTGCCGATTCGGATTCTGGAGAAACCAGGCACGAACCGTCGGTCAGAGTGTATTCTCCGTCCGACTCGTACCCGGGGAAAAAAAATTACAAACATGCAAGTACGATTCGCACGGAAACACCATTTCCGTACGAACCGTAAAAAACACCGACCGACGAAAATATCCATACAAATGTGATCCGGGAAAGCGCCGACGTGACGTCGGGACGCATTCCGGCTGCGTTTCACGAACCAGGAAGTACGATTCGAACCGACAGCAGTCCGGACGGCAATATTTTTACGGCACCCAAAAAGTGCCGGAAAAGCTAAGTACGCCGCGTTGCCAGCGGAATAGGGGGCCCGGTACGCCCCGAAATCCCCCCCCCAGCCCCCGCATGTATGCCCCGAACCCCCCCCAGCCCCCGCATGTATGCCCCGAACCCCCCCCAGCCCCCGCATGTACACCCCGAACCCCCCCCAGCCCCCGCATGTACGCCCCGAACCCCCCCAGCCCCCGCATGTACGCACCGTACCCCCACCTGTGTATGTACACCCGTGTACGTACGCACCGTACCCCCACCCGTGTATGTACACCAGTGTAGGTACGGACCGTACTCCCATCCGTGTATGTACGGCGCGAACCCCCAGTGCGAAGCGCTGGGGGTTCGCGCCGTACATACACGGGTGGGGATACGGTCCGTACCTACACTGGTGTACATACACGGTTGGGGGTATGGTCTGTACCTACGCTGGCGTACATACACGGGTGGGGGTACGGTCCGTACCTACACTGGTGTACATACACGGGTGGGAGTACGGTCCGTACCTACACTGGCATACATACACGGGTGGGGGTACGGTCCATACCTACACTGGCGTACATACAAGGGTGGGGGTACGGTCCGTACCTACACTGGTGTACATACACGGGTGGGGGTACGGTCCGTACCTACACTGGTGTACAGACACGGGTGGGGGTACGGTCCGTACCTACACTGGCGTACATACACGGGTGGGGGTACGGCGCATATGCGGTCACATGTTTCTTCCATATGGTTGTAAAATCGAAAGGACGGGACTGATCGTACTTGCGCGGTCGGACTTCATTTTTCTGATTCGTACGGTAAATCGTCCGGGGATGTGTCGGACACTTTTCCCGACCCGAGGACGTGTGGGGGAATTTTCCCAATGCGATTCGTATGGACTTTTTCCCATGCGAATCGTACTTGCCAGTTTGTACGGTACTTGTACGATTTGTACGGAAAAAAATCCGGATACGATTCGTACGGGGAAAATTTTTCCAGGATCGGAATAGGCACCCAAGTATTCTCCATTACGCAAGCTGCATATATGTTTTCTAGTCCTGAGGAAGACCCGCTGTGATGTTTCAATGAACACACTATCAAGGTAGGGTCGAAAGGAGAATGAAACGTACAGGTATTTCACACCTTTATTAACCTAGCTACTGGCAACCCAATAGGATATGTTCAAAAAAATTGAAGGGATATAGCGGACGGTAAACAGTCTAAATATCGAAATCGAAATATTGAGTGGACGAAATATCAAGTTTTTAATAACAAGACTACAGAATATCGACTGTCAAAAATATAGTGGTACAGAATATCGATATCCAGGTAAGAAATACCGTTTGTCATAATATCGAAGTCAGTAATATTGTCAGTCATAATATCGTTGTTAAAAATATCGATTTTATTTTAGTGTTTTAAATGTTAGTATGTGTGTTAAAAGTATATATTATTTTTGTAATGTATGTTTTAATTTTTATAAAGTGATGAATTTTGTTTTAAATTATTTTTGTGTATTTTAGTTCTGTAGCGGGTTGTGGGTTTATAGGGGAATAGGGTGGGAAGTAATTTTAATTAATTAATTACCATTTTTATACTTAATAATTTATATTGTTAATTTTGTTAATTAAGTAATTATTAATTAATTATAAATTGATTAATAATAACCAATAATTTATTGGTAAATGTATTGTGTTAAAAAGTTATTAATTTAGTTATCAATTTGATATTAATTATTAATAATTAATTTATTATGTTAATATATGGAATAGTAAATTATTCCCACCCGCTATCCAACACTTTCCCTACTGTTGCACTTGCTGGAGCGGGAATAGTAATTTTTACCCACCCCCTATCCAACACTTTCCCTACTGTTGCACTCGTAGAAGTGGGAATGGTAATTTTTACACACCCGCTATCCAACAGTTTACCTACTGTTGCACTCGTTGGAGTGGGAATAATAATTTTTTCCCACTCGTTATCCAAGACTTTCCCTACTGTTACACTCGTTGGAGTGGAATAGTAATTTTTACCCTCCCACTATTCAACACTTTCCCTACTGTTGCACATGGTGTAGTGGGAATAGTGAATTATTCCCACCCGCTATCCAACACTTTCCCTAATGTTGCACTTGCTGGAGTGTGAATAGTAATTTTTACCCTCTCTCTATCCAACACTTTCCCTACTGTTGCACTCACTGGAGTGGGAATAGTAATTTTTACACTCCCACTATCCAACACTTTCCCTACTTTTGCACTCGTAGAAGTGGGAATAGTAATTTTCACACACCCGCTATCCAACAGTTTGCCTACTGTTGCACTCGTTGGAGTGGGAATAATAATTTTTACCCACTCGTTATCCAAGACTTTCCCTACTGTTACACTCGTTGGAGTGGGAATAGTAATTTTTACCCTCCCACTATCCAACACTTTCCCTACTGTTGCACATGGTGTAGTGGGAATAGTGAATTATTCCCACCCGCTATCCAACACTTTCCCTAATGTTGCACTTGCTGGAGTGTGAATAGTAATTTTTACCCTCTCTCTATCCAACACTTTCCCTACTGTTGCACTCACTGGAGTGGGAATAGTAATTTTTACACTCCCGCGATCCAACACTTTCCCTACTGTTGGTGGTGTGGGAATAGTAAATTATTCCCACTCGCTATCCGACACTTTCCCTACTGTTGCACTCTCTGGAGTGGGAATAGTAATTTTTACCCACCCGCTATCCAACATTTTCCCTACTGTTGCACTCACTGGAGTAGGAATAGTAATTTTTACCCTCCCGCTATGCAACACTTTCCCTACTGTTATACTTGTTGGAGTGGGAGTAGTAATTTTATCCCCTACACTATGCTATGTTTTCCTACTGTTATAATAAAGGTAGTGTGAAATATTATTTTAAAAATAATTGGGGGGATAAATTAATTTATTATATACAAAATAAATGTTTATATTTATATTACAGGTTTATTTAGATATATATGTAATTATGATTACAATTATGTTTTTAACATTTTATAATTAAATTGAATAATTATTTATTCATATTATTAAGTTAGTATACATAAAACTTTTTAATTATGCATGTTTAATATTTCTTTATATTACATTTATTATCTATTAATTTAAAGATTTTTTTAAATGATTCTAACTATGTTTAATTTAATTATATGTATAATTTAATTAATTTTATATTATTTTTAAGACATTAAAAAAAATCGATATTTTATACAAGTATATTTCTAACAACAATATTTTGGTATCGATATTTTGGTACTCACCTTTATGGAGATAGGAAGTCGATATATTGTCCATCGAGATTTTAGACACGATATTCTGGTACCTCGATATTTTGACTGACGATATTATGTCAGTGATCCATAGCGGACACCCGATCTAATTAATTTTGTACATGTCATTTTTCACTACTCATTTTGTTATGACCACATTACTACTCTGTACGTTTGAATGGTTTACTGTTGTTGTAAGACAGTCATCCAGTGTCTAATAATTGTAGTGCTCTGTATTGCTGTGTTATAAGAATGGCAATATAGGGCGAGAATACAGGATCATATGTGTGTGTGTTTTATTTGTTTGTTAATCATTCATCAATATATCCTAAGATGCTGGACTAAAACACCAATTCATTAGAAGAAATCATTCTCTTCCCAACAGAACCGATTGTTGTTTCATAACTTCATATCATCTGGGGCAATATGTTCCAGTAATAAGCAATCATTAACCAAACTAATTCTTGGAGTTCTAATTCTGCTACACCTTAACTAAATGCATTGAACTAAAGTTTTAGAATCAATTTTCATAAATTAAAAATGGCCTATAATATGCTGCCCATAATGTTAAGTAGTGATCCGGTAAATTTACATAGACTGAGGGGAATGTGCATTACCAGCCATAATCATACTGGTTTAAGCACTCATTGCTGACATTTGCATGACATGCATTTTTCAAATGTCTGCATGGCCAACTCACCCATTCATCCCTTCCATTTCAGTGGGCAATCATAATAATTTTCAGTTACGACACTTATGAACTTAGAGGTTACTCGTTTGCTTGGTTTTTATTGGCTCTAGGGACCCACAGTTCTAATGACAGCTGCCTTCTGGAGAGTAGATAGAGTCAGGGCACACATGCTTTACCTACAGAGGGTTTCTGGCCAGTGAGCCATGTAAGATGGCCCTTAGAAGCAGAGTTGTGCCCCATCAATAAGCAGAACCCACACACACTTCAGTGGCTTAAATGGCTGGGTTATTTCACCGGCTCTAAACAATATCAGGTGTGAGTGCAAAGAGACAGCAGTAATTCACTGCAGGGTGCAATAAACTGCATGAACAAACAAAAGCATAGGGAAGCCTCTTAGTGCAGTGTTTCCAGCTAGTCTTCCCTGCGACCATGTGATTTCAGCTCCTCACCACGTGACGAGTGAAGGGAGATAAAATTGTATGACACATGATGGTACTGGAGCAGGGTTTTCTATTGAAAATTTATTGAGATTTAAACTCCAGTTTATGTTGTTTGTCATGATTAAAATTACTAATTTATAATCATTAATTATTAACTTTGTTAGAAGTCTTGACTAACCAACATTACTAATGAGAGAAAAATTACACGCGGGAATGCATAAATGTTGCTTTATTAATATGTGAATTAAATTGGTGAGCAAATTAATAAATAAGTGTTACAAAAGTGCTATTTGTTTTGTGTTCATGCTTTTAAAATAACGTGTTTAAATGCTTCTTTGTGTTGCAGATGGCTAGGTAATTACATACACATAAGGGTATTAGTGGGGATTAACACTGTACAATCATTATGATGTGGTAACGTTGTTTTGTGTTTCTTTTAATTAAGATGGCCCGTTTTGGCCTAAACCAAGATGGCCGCTATTTGCAGCCTGCACTCGAGTGATTGAAATGTGACGAGAGGCTTTGCTGAACATGGTTGGAAGTCACCTGACCATGGCTTCTGGCTGAATTAAAAGTTTCCGTGAGGACAGCAGCTCTGGGCTTGCTTCCAATTGCCCTTGGAAAATGATAAAGCCACAATGAACTGTGATAACTTGCGGTGGCTTCACTATGGTTCCGTGGAAAAGCATTTATAAATGTATCGTTCCCTCAGCTCGAGTTTCCTTCTTCCGTGTTTTTATTTTTGTGATTTTTCTGAGCGGAGGTTTTCTAAATGTTGCCAGACAACATCCTTTCCTGCTCGCTCTGCTCAGCGACTCAACGGACGTTCAGAGTTTGTTTGTTACTTTTATTTTGTTAGTTTTGTTATAAATAATGTTAGACTAGAGAGGGTCTAGGCCACTTCTTCCTGAACATATGCTCGTGAGGATCGATGCTGATCGAGAGGACGGCGACTCGGGAGACTTTACTGAGAGACATGTCCTGACCCATTTAGCTAGAATAGGTAATTATGAGAATAATGATCTTGCTATTGATTGACTTTCATTGAACTAATTTTAGATAAAAGATGATCTTTGTCTGAATATCAGTGTTGGGTGGTTATTTCTTTGTCAATTATTGAGTTCCAAATGTATTTCTTATGTTTTAAATCATGACTCAGGACAATTTCTTTATGGTCGCATTGACCTCGCTCTAGATGCAGATTGGTTTAGGTTTCTCTCATATATTCAGTGTGGATAGAGTAATAGAATGAGTGTTAGTGTGATGGACCCTAGCGTATGATGAGTGTATGTGCGTGTGACTGTTGATTTACTCTGTCCGTGGAAGTAGGGAGAATTTATGTGCGCCGATCTGCAGCAGTTTCCTGGTAGCAGTATGATGGTTTTAGATTATTGTCTTGATCTGATAGATTGCTTGTACATAGGCTTTTTGATTTATTGATTTATTGATTAATGTTGGTATATGTACTAATACTATATGTTGAGGTCGTCGTATTGAGTTCTATGTAGTGTGTGCGGCTTCTGGAACGTGGGGAGCTGGTGACAGTTCCGTAGTAGGGCAGAGGGAAATGAGTGCTGCTCTCGGGAAAGACGGAATTGTTGGAATTACCTGTACGTATGCAGGAAAAACGTGTGACAATTGAAGTTGCGCGTCACATTGTCTGGGTTCGGAATCAGTGACATCGTCGTGTGTTACTATTAGGGACATATTTTCAGTATAAAAGGAGTGTGTATGGTAGCGAAGGTTATCTGTGAAACTTTAGTCTTAAGTCCCCGGGATCCGTGAGGTTCGCCGTTAAAGCTTACTGCTGGAGTAGTAATAGGTATTCTCTGAGCTTGTCTGAAGGACTGGGCAGAGGTAAGCGATGCTTGGTTAACATGTGCTATAATTCTGTAGTGGGACAGACTGTTCGCTGTTCTTGGGAAAAGCAGGATTCTGTGTGGTTGTGCTATATTTTCCTGGTGTGAAAGTGCGTGAATGTATGAGCATTTAATTGATTGTGAGACTCTTTGGAGCATTCCTGGAGGAAACAGTTAATGGATGCATGTTAGAAGGGCAGAGTAGAGGGATGTGCTACTGTGTCAACGAAAGTAATAATTCCGTGCTAGAGCAGAGGTAAGTGCTGTTCTAGAGAGAAGCGGGATTCTTGTGAAAAAGACTTTCTTTACTATTCTATGGTTAACGAAGCAGACAATAGAGATGTTTATATGTTGTAACTAATAGATTTTGTAAAATCTGAAACGAAGTCTACTGAGAAGACTTTGTAAAGGAGGGGTAGACGAGTGACAGGAGACAGAGCAGAAACGACTGCAGCGACCATTGACGTCAGAGACAGACCGCGCTGTGATTGGGTAGTGGATTGGAATAGTGCTCGCGCTGGGATTGGTGCGTTGGTGTGAGCCGTGCAGGGATTGGAAGGAGTACAGGGTGACGTAGACGCTCCAGGATTGGTGCGTTGGTGTGAGTCGCGCTGTTATTGGACAAAAGATCGTACAGTTGCGGAAGGGACTAGAGAATAGTGGTAAACGCTAAAATGTATTATCAACCAGAGGAAAAGGAAAAGAAATCCTTGTTCGGTAAAATTAAGAGGTGGTTCGACAAGGATAAGAACATAATAACTAGAGAAGGTGAATTGCTACCTCCGACAAGAACTCCTGCATCCTTCATGGTTGCGAAATATGGGTCTCATACCTGTATATGGTTAGATAACTGGGCTAAGTACACTAAGGAGGATGGTGTTTTAGCGTTCCCGGAACATGGTTCATTTAATTTGGCCGTGTTGAGAAATTTACGGGAAAAGATGATGTGTCTAGAGCCTAGACCAAGGCCGACACAGTTTGAGGCGTTGGTGGAATGGGAAGATGAGGTGCATGAGCGGGAAAAGCAGAGGAGTGGAGGCAATTATAGGTATATATTTGGGAGGAAATATGATCGTGAAACTCATCATGATCGAATGAGGAGATGGCGAGATGCTAGTATGTCAGAGGGATTATATCCCATGAGGACAGTTGAAGAAACGGAAGGGAGGAAAGGTGCAGAAAAGGTGCCTGATACAGAAGTAAGAAGGTATGGGGCTAATGATTATGAGGATGAGGTCTTGGATGACATGATTTACAAGAGACCGCCTCCATATAGACCAGAACCAGAAGAGAGAACGCCAGTTGCTACTCCAATAAGAGATACTTTGTGAATTGTTAAAACTGAGGTTGTGACCCCTGATCTGAAAAGTGGTAGCTCTTTCACGGAAAGGGAAAGAGAGAGAGAGCGAGAGAGAGAGAATCGAGTTAGTGACGAGAAAACAAGAGAATTAGCGAGAACGACATCTGAGCTGACTGAGAAAATTAGAGAGCTGACGAAAAATCTAGAAGCTGTTACAGTGCCTGTAACCATAGGTCCGGTTGTGCCTATTTTTGATAAACAAATAATGGGGGGAAATGGTTTGACAGTTCCCTATGTTGGAAATGGTTTGGTTGGTTCTTGCACTTTGGAGGAATCAAGAATGAGGACAGGAGAAAATAATTTGAGACAGTTGAGACATGACACATGTAGTGGAGGATCAGATGTACAGCCTAATTCAGGATTGAATACTGGTTGTTTGGGAGGAACGATTTTGGAACCACAGAGGATGGCAGAACAAGTGGGTGCAGTAAAAAAATCTACTGAAATAACAGCTGAAGATTTGAATGATTGGTTGAAAGTTCTTCAAAAGAAGGATAAAGATTCACAGGCAATTGATGTAGCAAGGTTGCGCATAGAATTGGAGGAGCTTATTGCAGGAACAATTCCTACAGATATACTGAAAAACCATCATGATGGAGAGTTGTTATTTATGTGCAAGGGTATCACCTGGAGGGCTAAGAGCACACATGACAGGTTAAGAGCAATAGCGAGTGAACAGGGAGTTGACATGGATAAGGTGAAAGCTTTGCAGAAGTCTTACAGGGTGGATTTCTCCGATAAAGATATTGAGAATCTAAATGGTGCTGGTAGAACAGGACAGATTAAGGAAATGATTGCCTTATTACGAAAATGGGGTGATGTGGAAAAATGGAAGGATAGATGGTACAAGAAAAGGGAAGATTCAGTGGACAGGACTTACTCAGCTTTTCCTATGAGAGAAAAAGAGAAAACAGTGGATGCTTATCCTATGAGGGAGATTCCTGGAGGAGGATATGTACATGTCCCATGGACTAGACAGGATATTTTGTCATTTACGAATGATTTCCCTCGACTGAGAGAAAAGCCTGTCGAGTGGTATAGGCAGGTAGACAGGTTTGTGAAATTGTCAAAAGTGCTGTGGATTGACCTGAATAGTCTGTTTGATATAATTGTTCCAGCAGACTTGTGGGCAGAGTGTAAAATAGTTGTAGATTGGCCTGCTAAGGAGTATCCAAGAGATCCGAAAACAGGAGCACCAGATCCGGAGGTGATGAAGAAATATGATCAGTATATTGTGTTCTTGAAAAATAAGGTACCCCCGAAAGAGACAGACTGGGTTAAGATAGATCGAACACATCAGGAAGCGAAAGAATCAGTTCATGCTTTTTACGAAAGGCTGATACTGGCTTTCAAACAGTTCAGTGGAGATGAACACCTGGGTGACAAGGATTTGAGTCATTTTGTATACAGGTTTGTATATGGCTTGAGACCTGAAATAAGTGAAAGAATATGTGAACACACAGTTGATTGGTAAAAAGATTGATGAAATCTTGAGACATGCAAAGTACTTCAGTGACGAGATTGAGGCAAAACAGAGAAAGCTGAAAGAAAAAGCAATGTGGGCACAGGTGAAGGTTGCTGAAAGACAAGAAGCACAGATGATGGAACAAGCGAATAATTCAGGAAATAGACCCAGATATGCAGGAAAAGGGAAGGGGAATCTGGAAGAAGCAAAGAAAAAGTTCCCTTGTCACAACTGAGGACAATTGGAGCATTGGAGATCCGAGTGTACCAATCCACCATTAGTGAGTAATGAGAATAAACCCTTGAATCAACAGGTGCAGAACGAGGGGTGTAATCATCAGCAACAACAGCAGAAGGTTGTCAGACAGCAGAGCCAAGAGCCAAAACCGCCCTTGCCGCAGAATAGAGGGTCCTAAAAGTATAACCAGGACTCAGGATTCTACAATGATGAGCAGGTAAACAAACCGAGACGTTCAAACCCGGTACAGCAGTACTGGTTAAAGAATGAGGAGAGTGAGTCTGAAGGGGACTATTGACGGTGCCGAAGAGAGGAGGAAGAGTGCATACTTGGTGAAACTCTAGAAATAGACCAGGCAGGACCATTTGTAGATGGGAAAATAAATGGGGAGAGTGTTACTTTTTTGGTAGACACAGGAGCGACGAGATCAACTGTCAGGTCAGCAGATATTAGAAATCTTCCTCACTCGGACGAAGCAATCCAAGTGGTTGGTGTAGCCAATACACAGATTAAGACTCGTCTTACCGAACCAGTATGGGTAAGAATAGGGAAATTTTCAGACATGCACAGGTTTGTAGTCTGTGACACTAGTCCAGTGAACTTGTTAGGTAGGGACTTATTGTGTAAGATGAACTGCACAATTTTTTGTACTCCAGATGGAATAGCTTTTAAGACACCAGATGAGGATGTTTTGTACAGGATGACTCTAGACAATAGAGAGAGTGAGATTGTTGGTACATATGCTGTGTTTAATCCAGATGATTTGCCTCAGGAGTTGAGACACACAGTAAAAACAGCGGTTTGGGATTTTACTGGAGAAGATGTGGGATTGATGAATAATGTAGATCCAGTGAAGATTTCAGTGAAAGAAGGGATTGTTTATCCTAATATTCCTCAGTACAGATTGACACCAGAGATAATTGAGGGAATAACTCCTATAATTGACAAGATGATTCAACAGGGTGTTTTGAGAGAGTTACTAAGTAGCCCGTGTAATTCACCGATAATGGGGCTAAAGAAACCTAATGGAAAGTTCAGGATTGTACAAGATTTGAGAAAAGTTAACAAAATTGTGGTGGCATGTTGTCCCATTGTGCCAAATCCGTCAGTGATTTTGTATCAGATTCCTCATGATGCTGAGTGGTACACGGTGATTGATTTGTGTCATGCTTTCTTTTAAATTCCATTGCATCATGATAGCCAGCCGATTTTTGCATTTCGGTTTGGACAGCGTATTTTAGCATGGTGTCGTATCCCACAGGGTTATACAGAGAGTCCATCGATATTCAATCAGTTATTGAAGAAATCATTGGAGAGTTTGATCATGCCTGAAAGCTCAGTACTGGTGCAGTACATCGATGACCTACTTGTGGCATCGAAGACACGTGAAGCTTGTGAAGTAGATACCATAGCTTTATTAAATCATCTGGCAGATGGAGGGTTAAAGGTATCTCCAGCCAAATTGCAATTTTGCAAGAAAGAGGTGCATTATCTTGGACACAATATTGAAAAAGGTCTGAGAAAGGTGACTGATGACAGGATCAAAATTATAAGAGGAATGAGAGTCCCGATGACCCAGAGAGAGGTGAGGATGTTTCTGGGGATGGTGGGTTATTGTCGTCAGTGGATAAGTAATTTCTCCCTGATAGCAAAGCCACTGATTAAATTGACCAAAAGTGAGGTGAGAGACCCATTGGAACGGAATGCAGAACAAATGGCAGCGTTTGAAGAATTGAAAAGCAGAATGTGTGAAGCTCCTGCTTTAGGAATGCCAGACTATGAGAAGGAGTTTGAGTTGTACTGTAGTGAGAGAAATGGATGTACACTTTCAGTGTTAATTCAGAAACATGGACAACTGAGAAGGCCAATTGCGTACTTCTCATCGACACTTGATCCCGTAGCTGTGGGTTTGCCAGGTTGTCTGAAAGCAGTAGCTGCTACATGCAGAAGCTTGGAACAGAGTGAGGGTATAATAATGGGATATCCTGTAAGGGTATTTGTACCTCATGATGTGGCAATTCTTTTGACAAGAAGCAGGACTCAGTATATGTCACATAGTCGGCTGACTAAATATGAGAAAATCATTCTGGGAGCATCAAATGTGACTCTTGAGAGATGTGTGAATGTGAATCCAGCAACTCTGTTGCCAGATGCTGACAATGTGAATGTGGGAGATGATGTTGATCATGATTGTTTCGATGTGCTTGACTACTGCACAAAACCTAGACCAGACATAAGAGATTTACCATTACCTGAGAGTGATCATGTGCTGTTTGTGGATGGATCTTGTCTGAGAACTGATGATGGTGTGCTGAGTGCAGCATATGCAGTGTGCAAGGTTTCAGAGGTTATGGAATTTTCTTCTTTGAAAGGAGTAAGATCTGCTCAAGTGGCTGAATTGGTGGCATTGACGAAAGCTTGCAAGATTGGGAAAAATCTGAGAGTGACTGTGATGACTGATAGTCAGTATGGATTTTGAGTCGTTCATGATTTTGGCCAACTTTGGCTACAGAGAGGTTTCTTGACGTCGAGTGGGACTCCAATAAAGAATGCTGAGGTGATTGGGAAGTTGCTTGAGGCGATACAGCTGCCTAAAGAGCTAGCAGTTGTAAAGTGTGCAGCTCATGGACAAGGAGATGATTTTGTTACTCTTGGTAATCATTTTGCCAATGACATAGCACAGTATTGTGCAAAGAACAATAATTCGATTAACAGGGGACGAGAAAGGGAAATGTCTTTTTGTTCTGTGATGTTTACTAATGTCCTAGAAACGTGGGATGAAGTGAAACAGTTGCAGGATGAGGCAGGAGATGAAGAAATGAGAGATTGGATTAAGGCAGGTTGTGCCCCTAGAGAGACAGATCATGTTTGGATCTATAGAGATGGAAGACCAGTCATGCCAAATAGCATGCTATCAACAATGGCAAGAATGTATCATGGCCAGGGACATCTGGGGAGGGAGGCGATGATTAGGTCCTTCAAACAAACATGGTACAATGCAAAGTTCAGGTTAATTGCAGAGAGCATCTGTCAGAGATGTTTGATTTGTCAACAGTTTAATACTGGGAAGAAGACAGTGGTGAGCCTAGGAACAATAGGCAGAGAAGGAGGTCCTTTTACCAGAATGCAAATAGATTTCATTGAAATGCCCCAAGTGAACAGATTGAGGTATGTTCTAGTGGTAGTCTGTTTGTTCTCGAGATGGGTGGAGGCCTATCCAACTAGGAGGAATGATGGAATAACAGTTGCCAAGTTACTGTTAAGAGAATTGATTCCTAGGTACGGGTTCCCAGTGACAATTGAGTCAGACAGAGTTGGACACTTCTACAATGAGCTCATGGGTTTAATTTGTGAAGC
This sequence comes from Triturus cristatus, assembly GCF_964204655.1. Classification (NCBI taxonomy): domain Eukaryota; kingdom Metazoa; phylum Chordata; class Amphibia; order Caudata; family Salamandridae; genus Triturus; species Triturus cristatus. The sequence continues at coordinate 521,605,148 of NC_140588.1, forward strand.
ATTGAGCATACAGCAGAAGCTACATTGTGCATACAGACCAGAGGCTTCTGGTGTTGTTGAGCAGATGAATGGCACAATCAAAAACCGAATTGGTAAGATGTGTTTAGCCACTGGAATGAAATGGCCTGATGTCTTGCCTCTAGTGCTTATGACTATTAGGTCTACTCCAGATAGAACCACAGGGTTGAGTCCACATGAAATATTAATGGGACGTGCGATGAGACATGCATTCGTGCCTGTCAACAAGTTGATGACAATAACTGATGACATGATTTTGGATTACTGTAAAGGCCTGGCTGACGCAGTTCATTCTGTGTTTCACCAGGTTGGAGAAGACGCTACCACACTTGAGAAGAAGCAAGATCATGATCTGAGTCCAGGGGACTGGGTGAGGATAAAAGTGCACAGAAGAAGAAATTGCTTGGTTCCAAGGTGGGGAAGGCCAAGACAAGTCATTCTGACTACGACAACTGCAGTGAAGTGTGCTGGTGTGAAGAACTGGGTTCATGCAAGTCATACTCTGAGAGTTCCAAATCCAAAAGAGGGGACTGGTAAAGAGTATTTTGAAGAGTCAGATTCCAGTGATGATGCAGAAACTGAACCAGTGAGAAGAAAAAAGAATCCTGAAAGGGGCGAAGGAGAAAGAGAGTCAGGTGATTCTTTTTTCTTTCCAAAAGAGGCTTCAAGAGAAACATTGAGAGTCTCAGAAGAGAGATCAGATTCTGTAAGAGTGCCTGAAGTTCCAACAAGAAGTGGAGAAGAAAGGGGAGAAAAGAGCAATTCCACAGAGACTACACCTGAGTCAGATGAGGAGGTTGAAAATCCACCTGAGATTACTCCTGAAGAAGTAGGGTCAGAAGAAGATAGAGAGGGACAGATTGCGGAAGACCCCCGAGGAGGTGTAGGGAACCTTTCTGATAAGCTAGGTGAAGGGACAAGTAGACAGCAAGAAGATTGCATGTCAGAGACCCGAGGAGGGACAGAAATAGGGAAATATCAATCGGTGGTGGAAAAGACTGTGGAGAAAAAGAGAATTGTTCATGGACAAGAGACAAATGAGACAGAATCAGATGAGAGTGAGAATGAGAAATCAGAGGGTCGAGTTCTGAGAAAGAGAACTTGGATCGGAGAAAGAAATAATAAAGAAGTGAGACCAAAGAGGAGTGTAAGAGGAGATCTTTGGCCTAACAGGATAAAGAGACTGAGATATAGACTGACACGAGCAAATTCATCGAAAGCTGAGCAGGTGAACGAGGTGTCGAGTCAGAATCAAGCAAAAGGTGAAAAACAAAAGGTCTCAAAAGAACCAGAGGAGATCAAGAGAATCAGAAAACCTAACCAGAAGTATAGGTCACCGGAATGGACGTACGTGGCACTGTCTGAAGGTGAAGAGGCAGAGAGTCAAGGAAATCCAGAGGGGACCGTACGAGAAGTGGTTGAGGAGAAAACTGTTGGAATCCTGAAAGTTATCTTGACTGACATTGGAGAAGAGTCGGATGCTCAGGATGTTGTTGAAGATTTGATACAATTTGATGTTGCTGAAGAAGAAGTGAAAAGTGATGAAAATCCAAATTGAGTGATCTGTAGGAGTCACTTGGAGAGGAGTGAAAAGAAGAAAATCTAAAATTAGCTGCTTGAAATAATCTAGAGTTCTAGAAATTCAGTAGTGGAGTAGTAGAGGCTAAGTTAAAAGACACTGCCAAAGTAATAAGATGGCTAACACAGAAAATAATCAAAATAGATGTGCCTTCTTGAAAAGATGGTGTAGAATGTGCTGCTGCTGTACTGGATTATTAATGCTATTATGGGGTGTACTAGCTTTATTAGTTACTTTTAGAGTTACAATAGATACTTTTGGAATACATGCTGAGAATGTGACTAACATAGAGAAGAGTTTACAGAAAGCAGTTCTGACTAAAAGTAGTAACATTTACATACATAAAGATAGGTCAATTAATGATTTTTCTAGCAATGTTTTTTCGAAGTTGTTGTACGAATACGTAAAGACAATGGAAGTTAGGGATTGCTACGTTTGTATGCAATTACCTGCATCCGTTTCAGAAGGTGTTACTTATCACCATTTACCAGCTACGTATGGAATTTCATGTAGTGTGTTAAGTAGTGTTTTTTATTTGTTAGGGAAAATAGATTATGAGTTGTCTAACAAAGATAACATTTTTGGGCAACTACCTATGAATAGAAAGCTGAATCCAGCTAAAGAAGCTAACATTTTTGGTGAGATTTTTGTTGAGGCAGAAGAATTAACATTAGATTACATTTTTAGAAACAATTTAACTTGTAGTTTGAAAGAAGAGGAAAAGGCTTTTCTAGACATGGTAGAGGTAAGGAGAATGAGCATGCATGAAAAGACAGGGAAATATAAAGTGAGTGAGACAATATGGGATATTGAGATGGGAAAGGAGTTGAGAAATGGGGCCAGTCCATCTTTGGTTTTAGATACACCACAGAAGGGTAAACTATGCATTACCAGAAGGAGATCCCAATATGATAGCTATTTTGTTGGGACTAGTGAGTGCCATGATACATACTTTATTGCAACTGGATGGGGATTTAAAGGTGGAGAAGATCCAGTTTTCCCGGGAGTGTATTATATTTGTGGGAATAAGGCTTATTACAGGTTGCCTGACCATTGGTATGGCACGTGTTATGTTGGCCTGGTCTTTCCAAAGATTTTCCATATAGATAAGATAGAAGATGTAGAACACATTAATCTATTAACACGCTTTAAGAGAGAAACTTGGTCAGAAATTGTAGGTGATATTTTTGGTGCTTTGATTCCAGCAGTGGGAATTTCTTTAACCCCTTCAGTGCCCATGACGAGCTGGACTCGTCATGGGCTGCGGTGGCGCTGTGCCCATGACGAGTCCAGCTCGTCATGAACTCCGCCCGCTAATAAAAAGCACGGCACTGGGCGGGGAAAGGGGCGGGCATGCAAGGGGTTAAATGCATATGGAATTCGGAAACTGTCAACAGTGGTGGATCGCTTATCGACAAGTACCGCTGGAGGGTTTCTTTTGGTAAATACGGAAATGATTGCCGTACATGCCATGTCTATGCAAAATCGACTTGCCCTTGATATTTTATTGGCCAAAGAGGGTGGAGTTTGTGGAATGCTGAAAGTTCAACATTGTTGCACTTACATTCCTGATGAAAGCAAAGATCTAAAGGTCTATATCAAAAATATTACTGATTTGCATGAAGAATTAGTACCACTGGAAGCTGAAAGTGTCTGGACTAAATTAGCTAATAAGATAGTTGCTGTTAAGAGTTTTATTGCTAAAATAGGTAGTACCATTATTGGTAAAATATTATTTCCATTGACATGTGTAATTATTGCTTTATTGATACTAAGATTGGGGTGTTTGTGTTGTAAAAACAGGGGAGGGAAAAAGAGAATAATTAGGCAAAATACTGCAAAGAAACAAAAGAGGTCAAAGAGAGACCCACAAGAAATAGAATTAGAAGAATTGAGGGAGAGTGTTTACTTGGAGTCGAAGAGGGATGATGGGAGAGAATCTGGTGTTTAATGTTGTGTCATAAAAGACATTTTCAATTTCTCCTAAAAATGGGACTACATTTTTTTTTGGGGTTGGTTTTTGTGGTGATATATATCACCAAAGGGGGGATTGCTGGAGCAGGGTTTTCTATTGAAAATGTATTGAGATTTAAACTCCAGTTTATGTTGTTTGTCATGATTAAAATTACTAATTTATAATCGTTAATTATTAACTTTGTTAGAAGTCTTGACTAACCAACATTACTAATGAGAGAAAAATTACACGCGGGAATGCATAAATGTTGCTTTATTAATATGTGAATTAAATTGGTGAGCAAATTAATAAATAAGTGTTACAAAAGTGCTATTTGTTTTGTGTTTACGCTTTTAAAATAACGTGTTTAAATGCTTCTTTGTGTTGCAGATGGCTAGGTAATTACATACACATAAGGGTATTAGTGGGGATTAACACTGTACAATCATTATGATGTGGTAACGTTGTTTTGTGTTTCTTTTAATTAAGATGGCCCGTTTTGGCCTAAACCAAGATGGCCGCTATTTGCAGCCTGCACTCGAGTGATTGAAATGTGACGAGAGGCTTTGCTGAACATGGTTGGAAGTCACCTGACCATGGCTTCTGGCTGAATTAAAAGTTTCCGTGAGGACAGCAGCTCTGGGCTTGCTTCCAATTGCCCTTGGAAAAGGATAAAGCCACAATGAACTGTGATAACTTGCGGTGGCTTCGCTATGGTTCAGAGGAAAAGCATTTATAAATGTATCGTTCCCTCAGCTCGAGTTTCCTTCTTCCGTGTTTTTATTTTTGTGATTTTTCTGAGCGGAGGTTTTCTAAATGTTGCCAGACAACATCCTTTCCTGCTCGCTCTGCTCAGCGACTCAACGGACGTTCAGAGTTTGTTTGTTACTTTTATTTTGTTAGTTTTGTTATAAATAATGTTAGACTAGAGAGGGTCTAGGCCACTTCTTCCTGAACCTATGCTCGTGAGGATCGATGCTGATCGAGAGGACGGCGACTCGGAAGACTTTACTGAGAGACCTGTCCTGACCCATTTAGCTAGAATAGGTAATTATGAGAATAATGATCTTGCTATTGATTGACTTTCATTGAACTAATTTTAGATAAAAGATGATCTTTTTCTGAATATCAGTGTCGGGTGGTTATTTCTTTGTCAATTATTGAGTTCCAAATGTATTTCTTATGTTTTAAATCATGACTCAGGACAATTTCTTTATGGTCGCATTGACCTCGCTCTAGATGCAGATTGGTTTAGGTTTCTCTCATATATTCAGTGTGGATAGAGTAATAGAATGAATGTTAGTGTGATGGGCCCTAGCGTATGATGAGTGTATGTGCGTGTGACTGTTGATTTACTCTGTCCGTGGAAGTAGGGAGAATTTATATGCGCCGATCTGCAGCAATGGCACAGTGTCAGTTGACAGGTAAACAGTATTCATGTGACGTCTAAGGGGTGGGATTGCTGTTTTCAATACCACAGATTGTACTGAAGCACTGGGCAGGACAGCCTAGAGCAAATACATCACACATGGATCTGCAGTGCCCGCTTAGTCCACTGAGACACCGCTTAAGCAGCTAAATTACCCAGTCATGATCATTACTAGTCACAAGAGCAAGGCATGAGTGAGGCAGCAGTACCAAGGATCTGGACTTGACAGTCAACTAGACAAAATAGCAGTTTGACTGGTGCATCCAGCAGTCCTAAAACCCATTCCTATTCCAGGGTAAAATTCCCTTTTTCTCATCTATGTAAAGTGGATGCAAAATTGCGTCCAATGTCGCCCTCTCCTCATCTGCCTCTTGTGGATTGTTAAAAGGGAGGAATGCAGGAAAAATTCCCTGCAGGATTAGAATTCCTTGTTCTGGGCTTTGAGGAATGCAAGTAATGAGGAATTCTTGTGCTGCCTTGCACTGTTAGAAGCCAGCCTTTGTAAATAACTTGATGGTGCTCACTTTATTACAATGACTGGCCCCTTTCAGAGGTCCATGGGGCAAGGAGGAATTACTGGGTCCGATTTTGGTGGTTTAGGCCTTTCACCTCTGATGTTCCAAGGCCTGACCTACTGCACTTGACTCCCAATGGTAGTGTAGGTCAAGTAGTCCAAGACATATTAGGGGTGAGGAGGGTAGGTGTAGGAAGAGCACAGACTCACAACTAAAAATACATCGAGCAACCCCAATAAGTGATGGTCCAGTCAAATACTTGCTTTGACATAAAGAGGAATATTCATCTATGTAAGAAACTGGGTTACAGGTTGAAAGGGGGTGAAACCCTACTCAAGCAGCAACCGCAGTCCTTGTCAGGGTGAATTCACAAGCAAATCCCAAATTAACTTGTACTCAACCCTCTGGTAGGTTGGCACAGAGTAGTCAGGCTTAACTTAGAGGTAATGTGTAAAGTATTTCTGCAGCACTCCAAACAGTAATAAGGTGAAAACAACGCAAGAAAAATCCAACACTAATTCAGAAAAATAAAGGAAACTTTAATAAATAAATCAAGACCAAAACAGCAAACATTTGTGATGTGCAAGTGCTGTAGGTGGCAGCTCCACCCCATTATTAACTCAGAGTGTCCTATCCTGCCAACACCCAGCTTCCCTTTGTCGTACTGCATGAGAGTAACACACAAATATGAACTGGCAGTTACACAAACTAATTGCAGACCAAGGATCGAGTTAAGCACACAGCAGCAGAACTTTACCGGGGTGTGCCAGGAGGCACCATCCTAGTGACACGTGTAAATCAGACCAGTTCATTCTGCTGAATATTACAAACACAGTATACTGCCACCACCGTGCTACTTAATTCCAGGTGAAGGCAGTAGCCTTACACTTTCTGAGGGTAATAATTTGGACAGCCAACCTGATCTAAGCAAACTGCAGTCCAGGAGACAGGCCTATGTCATAGCACACACTAATGATCCGTGTTCTCTCAAGACCAAAACTCAGTACCAAGGTTACATGTCTGTCACGATGCGAGGGTCTTTTCGGTTCCAGCAGATCTTTCTTTGCAGGGGAGAATGACTGTATACCTGCCTGTGAGTAGGACAAAGCAGCAAGATGCTGTACACAGACTTCCTTACTGGTAAATTTGCTTTGATGTGCACTGTGAGGGGTTGTGCAATGTATTTACCTTAATGTTAACTGCAATGTATTTAGTTTACTGCACTTAGCATTAAGGCATATCATTGTCCAGCCCCTCAGGGTGATTCAAAAATCAACTGCGCTTTATTTTCTTTGCCACCTGCAGAAAAGCAGGCCAGGTGGTGTATTTCGACTCTTCAGGCAGTTTAAAAAAATTGATGAAATTCTGGTGCTTTGCTTTCCACAAGAGAATTTCACCCCACCCTTCTCCTGATGCTTGACACAGAGCTTGGAGCTCCACATAGCAAGTGTGAAGTAGGACTAGCAGTTAAGCCGACCCAAATCAAGGGAGCTGTTCAGGGTCTCAGGACCTATCAACAACCCCCAGGAATCAGCATGCTATGGCCAGCATCAACTGTGTAGCTTGCCACACCAGCAAGCCAAGACAGCAACAGTAGCATGGGACCAAGCTGCATCCTCCAGAGTAACTTAGTCAAGTGAGCTATAAGAGCTTGAAAGGCTCAGCTGCCCCAGCAGGTGCTAACCAACAGTTGTATAGAGCCAGAGCTCTTCATGGAGCTTCCACAGAGATCGTGTCAGGACTGGTTGTTGCAGACACATTTGAAAGTTGTAACAACCTAAAGCAGTATTACCCAATACCAGCGCCCCGCTACTTTGTTTCTTAGTGCTAGGTTTCTCCTAGAGTGTAAGCTTCTTGACTTTAGCTGAGTGACCTTCCTTTAGGAATGCCTTATATGTACTTCTGGATAGAAGATAGTTCCAGTTTCTTCCAGGAGTGCTTTCTCTGTGTTAGTGAGCATCAGCAGTGTTAACCTCTTCCAGAAGTGTCTCTACCGTGATTCAGAACAACAGCAGTGTGAGTTAAATTTATCAATACATTCTCAATGGGTTGGGATCAAATTGCCCCTGCATTGCCTCTTGTTTGCTAACGTTTTCAAGTAGTGTGTCCTTACTCCAATAATTCTTCATCAGTTCTTAGTAAACCAATAAAGTCAACTTCTTTCAACAGTGTCTTCTCAGTGGGGCAAGTCTCCAGAAGTATGACAGTCTTACACTATTGCTTAGGATCTTAGGTAGTATACACCTGCTTTCGCCAAAAAGAACCGTCTTAGTTCCAGCAGGTATATTTGCAATCTATTACACATATATGTTTATTTTCCAGTTTTTTATTTGGAACTAACATCTTGAGGATGTTTTGAAATCAGTGCAGTAATATGTGCCCTTGATGGCTATATCTATGTGTTCCCAATGACAGTAGTAAATTTGAAGACAAGTTGGCTTTGTGATTCCTGAGAAGAAAGCCTGGAAATCAGATTGTGATTCACTACTTCTGAAAATAACCCAGCTTGTGGCAAATTCATGGTAGAGCAAGAAAATTGAGCAGCAAAGCTGGCTCTAGACTTGTGCCAATCAGTGCAAATTTAGATTTGAATGAGCCATTAAAGTGCACTGCAGGCCACAATAGAACAAAACTCCAGAGAGAACATAGATTATTAGTTGGGGTTAATGGTAGCTCACCACAAGTAATATTGTTACTATTCATGTTCGGTCCAGTAAAGTTTTCAGTACTTTAAACCTGAGCTAAACACTTGGGGCCATATTTACAAGGAAGTAACACAGCGTGGTGCTGTAAGCCATTTGGCTGTGCCGTGCTGCGTTACTTCAAAAGCAAAGGAATACTTCATATTTACGACAATATGGCATATCCCTGAGCTCTCCCCTGGGCTGACGCACAATTGGATGCCATGCGGCAACGCAGGCACTCTTGAACCATGGCCGGCCCTGCATTGATGATAGTTTTTCTGCTGTATGGGACACCTTCCTGCACAAAAACTATCATAAGGGGTGTTTTCCTCTTTCTATATGTGCTGCAGAATGCAGCACGCATAGAGAGAGGACAAAATGAGGAGCAAGAAAAGTATTTCACCTCGTTGCGCCTCTTTATGCCTCCCCTGGGGAGGTGTAGGATTCTGACACATTCCCAGGTTAAGAAGACGTTGAATATCTGGGTGTTGTGTGGGAACACCCACAGCAACAGGCATTGAATGCTCCTTTCACACAAAGTGCTGCGTGAAAAGGGCCTGTATTTACAAGGACATGATAAAGCCATGCTGGGTGGCTTTACATGTCCTTGTAAATATGGTGCACCACACTACGCCACCAGTGCATCACAAAAAGTGATGCAACAGCAGCGCAAGCGGCTTCTAAATATGCCCCTTGGTCGCTATGCACAAAGCAGACAGGCTTAACTTAAAATGTGTAAAGCATTTAGAAGTACCAAACTAGTTAAAATGTGAAAAAAAAGGACAACACAATACAAATCCTACTCCAATTTATAAAAATAGAAAATTAATTGATGAACAAAATGAAACCAAAGCATCATCATTACAATAGGAGAACTAGAGAAATTAATTTTGAAATGTTTAAAAACAAAAGCTCCAAAAAGCACTGCGTGACAACCACAGACACCTGGTTGCACTTGATGGGGATCTAAGCGCAATTTAAGGCTGACCACAATGGAGCATGGGTCATATACAGAAACCAGGTTTGGCCCTGTTGGAATTCTATTTTCTAAATTAGTGCCTGATTTTGATTTCGCCGTACAGGTTACTCTGTTACAACGGTGAAGGGTATCGCGTCCATCAAAATAAAAATCCCATAGGATATTATGAGATATATATTTCGGAAGATGGGATATCCGTCACCTTTGTGACGGAGTAACCCATCCCCCAAAATCAAACTCTGCCCCTTAGTCTCTAAAATGAAAGTCAAAAATGGTCAACGGGGCAAGGCAGCACATTGTTGCCAACAGGGGCTCCTGAAGCTTTGGCTCAGCAGCAACACACCTTCATTAGATTGACTTGGCAGGTTTGTCCCAGTCCTCTAGATGTCTTTAAAGCGAAAACATTTCTAAGTGTCAGGTTTTTCAGGATGTTAGAAGGAGATCACTTTGACACAGCCAATGGTACTAGGACCTCAAGACTAGGACTTGGCGGTCAAGACTCACGCCAGCAGAGGCCAGGAGCAGGTTCCAGGTCATGGACCAGTTGAAACTTGCCAGCTGGGCTCTTCTGGAAAGGGAGCTTCTTGCACCTTTTTGTAGCCATGTAGCCTAACATGAGGTCAGCCAACTGATCCTTGCAGTCCATGTCTTTGTCCTGGATACAAGTGGCAGCTGGTCCAACCTTTCAGGTCACCTAAGAAGTCTCAACAGTCTCAACAGTAGATGCTGTTCAGAAGCATTTTGAATAAGGTAACCAATTGATGCCACATTGATTTCTAGAAATAGAGTGTGGGTGGAGGAAACTTCTGGCCACTTCATGACCATTAAGAAAATGTTCCTGTTTGCCTCAAACTAAATAATCTCAAACTGCTCCCTTTTACTTTAATCCAGCATGACAGAACCCTTTTGCCACTGTGCAGAGCCTGAGTGCCCAGCCCAGAGGTGTGGCCAGGGAAAATGAGCAACTCGACCTCTATGGTCACTTCAAACCAGTTCTGGAAGCAGCTCCTCCCCCACTGGGATTGGTGCTTTACTGACTAAGGGTACAAACAAGAGCCCTGCCCATGCGTAAGCTAGCATTTGCCTATGACAGGGTAGGCCTCTTTGAAGTTAATCAAGTTCATGGCACAGCCCAGAAGGTCATTTTGCCAGAGACACCACCCACACCCAAGGCTATGTTTCAGCTCTGAGAGCAGTTTTCACACCTTATCAAAGTGGCTATCAGCTGGCAGGTGACAGCTGGAGCTCATGCAAATGGGTCTCTATACATGCCTGCCAACTTGAACAAAAAACTCACCGTGTGAGAAATTGGTAGGGCCTCGTGCCAAGAAATACCTAAGAGGTACATTTGCCCCCACCTTGCCCCCTAGCCCCCTCCTCCAAAAACAAAATAAAAAGTTTGCTATCGCTAGCGCCGATGTCCTTGGGTGTTTTCACAGCCCTTAATGGATGTCAGCAGTTCAAATCCCTGGAAATCTAGCTGGAAAATCACTATTTTCAGTGGTTTCAGCTTGTTTTCCCTGCCACTATGTGATATCGGCTTCTCACCGGGTGGTCAGGTGACGGGAGTCGATATTTTGTGTCACATGCTGGTGCTGTGTGAGTTGGCAGGTCTGCCCTATAGGCTTTATGCAGGAAAAAGATAACTTTTGAAAAGTTACTTTTCTTTAGAAATTTTCCCAAGTTCGATTTTATAATTAAATTTGATTTGGAATAATTTCTAAAAAGAGTCTTTGAATTTTACTTCTATCTGTTTCCTAACCATAATTAGCATTATTCAGTGTAATAATATAGCCTAGTGTTTTCCTATGAAACAGCCAGCATTGCTAAAGTAAAAATAGCTTTTGGGGCTTTTTTGCTGTAAGAACATGTTTCACCTTAAAATTTTACATGTCCTACTTCACAGTACTATACACCCTACCTTATGGTCAATAACTAGGCCTACTTATGGGTGACCTATTAATATTTAAAAGAAAGGTATGAGCCAGTCAAAGCTTAAACATCATAAGCGCATGCCCATAAATAAAAATTAGATCTGTGCTTACCTCTTCTGCTAAATGGTTGCTACAAGAGAAAAGTGACCATGTTTAGTATGGGGAATGCATGATTAATTTGAATGATTGTTTTGGAATAAATGATAATCTTTTGAGACAGGGTAAACGTATTGTTTGGATCCTGATGAAAACTGTTAAACTATATTGGCGTTTGTGATAGCTTAAACATATAGACCTTTCTTGAAGAAATAATAATAGTAATTTCTCAGTATCACGATACTTTTTAAACCTTTTCTGTGGGACTTACAATAGAGACAATTTTTAAATCTTACAGGGATCCTTTTTCCAATCTATTTTTCATCTCAAGCTCTCCCACATCAGGTTGAACCCACCATAGCAATTTTTTTAAAGGTGAAACTGGAATACCAATGTTGAAGCATGCCATGAAATGTGAGGTTTCCCATTTATAACGATTATATACCCCACTATACAAGAGGAGGTACAATTGTTTATTTCATCTTCTACATCTCTATGTGTTGAGTTGTACGTTGGAAGGCTGGTATAGCAAATCACACCTCTCTCTCCCTCCAAGTATATATGTATATATATATATATATATATATATATATATATATATATATATCACCAGATTCCGTAGAACAGCTTCAAGCAGATACGGACACGGACCAGGTACTTCGTGCAAATATTTTATTCAGTGCAGTATGTCGCCATAACGTTTCGGCTCGTCCGAGCCTTGATCACATGACAATGTGACTAAGTTAGACCACAGTATTTAAAGTGACAGTGCTGATTAGTAAGGGTTCAAAGTTCAAGCATTTTGGCGGTTTAAGGGAAATGGACATAAAAGAAATACTTAGTCAAGGTGACATAATGTAAACAGTGCACACATAAATATTACACCATATGGATTTTAAAAACGGAAATAAATAGCATACAATGATTGCAAAGACAATTGTTTAAAATTAAATAGTAATATATAAATAATTATAAAACTATTAAAAAACAATTGTGCAAATCGGCACATTGTGCAAATTATGTTACACGTGACCATAAAAACGACTGTTCGTTTAATGTCATGTATAAAACCATTGATAGCTAGGATAGGTATTGATTGGTTAAATCCAAATACACTTTATGTCTATTCCGTTCGTATGTGAATTAAATTGACAGTTATTTTCGTGTCAAGATGCACAACAATCGCTTGCTAGTTATCCTAAAGCGTGTAAAAACGATTGTAAGTTGCACTGAGCAATGTCGGCCATAGTATATTAATCGGTATGTCCTCTCCCAATCACTGTATGTTAGGTATTGTAATACCGTACTTATACCGCCATCCCACTTGATTATTGACTTGGTTTGTAGCTAAATAGAACCCTTTGTTTAAATAAAAAGAGTGCGTGAGGATATCTTGAGAACTAAGTCTAATGGGTGGAAAGGGGTACTGACTTTTCCAGCAATACTGAGACAGTTAAAGATTAATCAAAAGTCAAAAGAGGAAGATATTGGAAATCTAAAATCAAGGATGTGCAGTATAAATATATGAATATATATATACACAACAGCACAACGAAATCAGTAGTCTCACAGTAGTTATCGAAGCTTAGAGTCATGTAAGATGTTGTGGTAAGAGTGTTAAAAACATGTAAAAATACATTCATAGATAAGCAAAGATCATTCAAATATCAGATTCAAGCCATTCGTTGTAGTTGGTGGCATGTGGCAATACTCAGAGGCATGGTCAGATGTACAAATATAAATATAAAGTTAGAGAAACTACATGTAAAGAATATATTGGGAACGATTTCTATTCTCTTAAAATATACTTAATTAAAATTCATTGTATAAAAATTAAAACAATAAATATTTAAGAAAGTTAAAAGATCCCCAAGGGAATCTACTATCAAAATTGAAAAAACCATCTCTGAATTATAATAAACATGTATGTAAATCCTCTGTGATGTTAAGGCCTCCTGGGTGCTTAGTGTCAAGTTGTAAAATATATTTGGTTTCCAATTTACGTAACTTAGACTCACGGTCACCCCCTCTTCTACTGGCATTGACCGCATCTATGACATAATACTTGAGACTCTGATTGTCGCTATTGTGATGTTCTTTAAAATGTCTGGCGACAGGGTATGTTTTGTCCTGATTGGCTATTGCCCGGAGATGTTGCAAAATGCGTTTGTGTACTGCATGTTTCGTACTGCCCACATATTGTAACCCACATGGACATAGTAAAACGTATATCGCAAATTCAGTCTTGCAAGTAAGTATCTTGTTAATTTGGTGCTTTTTGTCACTGAAAGCATCTTTGTACTCCTTAGTATTAATACCGTGGGTACAGGATTTGCACGTTTTACATTTAAAAAAACCATGATTGGTTTGTAACCATGTGGTTTTTTCGATGGTCTCCGGGTTGGTATCAACTAGTCTGTCTCTCATCGATGGGGCCTTACTGAAAGTAAGCGATGCTTTGCGTGGTAGACTAGGGCCAATTACCGGATCACTCAGGACAATAGGCCAGTTGCCATTGATAATTTTATAAAGCTCGCTGTGCTGTTTGCTGTATCCAGTAATTATTCTGAATGAGTTGTCAGGAGGTTCAGTTGGTGCTAACATAGCTGATTCAGTGGTTTCGTTAGAGTGATCAGTCTGTTTGTATGCATTGAGTAATTCCTGTCTGTTCACTTTCATGGATCTATTTATTGATGAATCTATAACTCTTTCAGAGTAGCCCCGTTCTATGAATCGGTTCTTGCTGGCCTGTTGGGCAACTCTTAACTCATATTCATTGCTGCATACCCTTCTAATCCGCAGCATTTCCCCATAGGGGATACTAGCTATGAGGTGCGCTGGGTGAGCACTACCAGCATGAAGGATTGTATTCCCTGCAGTACTTTTCCTGAATAATCTCGATTCAATCTTGTTGTTGGCTATATAGATCTCTGTATCCAGAAAGGTGACAGATGATTGGCTCATGCTCGCTGTGAAATTTAAATTAAGTTCATTGTTGTTAATCTCATTTACAAAGGTCTCTGCCTGTTCTTTGGTACCTTGCCACACAACAAATAAATCATCAATAAAGCGTAACCAAGTAATCACATTGTCCTCAAAGGCTCTCTTGTGTTTCACTTTGAGGACCAGTTCCTCCCAAGCCCCCATGTGTAAACAGGCATAGCTTGGAGAGAAACTGGCCCCCATAGCTACACCTTGCAGTTGTCTGTAAAGCAGGTTATTGTACATAAAGATGTTATTTTGTAGGCAGTGACTAAGCATTTGCATCAACATCTCACTGTGGTCTTTAAATTGTGTCGATCTCCCTGATAGATAATACCGGATTGCTGCTAAGCCATCAGTGTGCCTAATACTCGTATATAGAGAAACTACATCGAGTGCAATCATCCAATACCCCTCCACCCAGGTAATCTGCTGGATCTTCAATAGAAAGTCACCTGTGTCCTGTACAAATGAGGCCAGTGATTTAACATAAACCTGCAAAAAATAGTCAATATATACCGATGATTTCTCCATTGGTCCACCTCTGGCGGAAATAATGGGTCTGCCAGGGGGCTTTTCCTTGTTCTTATGAATTTTAGGGATGAAATACAACATAGGAATTGTGGGAGATACGTTGTATAAAAATTTGAATTCATCATCTGATAGTAGACGTTTGCTTTTCCATTTCACAAGCTTTTGATGGTATTCATTGAAAGTGATTTTCATGGTTGCTTGGTTGATACGTTCGTAACAAAGTCTGTCATTTAGCTGTAGGTAAGCTTCTTTGTCATAATCACTTCTTGTCGTTAGGACAATATTACCTCCCTTGTCACTGTTTCTGATGATGATTCCTTTATCTTTACTTAATTTAGATATCAGTGCCTCGTATTGCTGATTATGTCTATCATATTTGAATTTTTGATTGCAAGTTCGTTTTTGTAATTTCTTCAGCTGTGCTGTCACATTTTCATGAAAAATATCAATTGTGTCACGAGGCATCAATGGGTTAAATGTTGACGGTGGTCTGAATGTGGTGAATGGGCTTTGGTTACTTGGTGTATTAGCTTGGTCAGTAATACGTAAAGGGGGACATCGGTCCGCTCCCTCTAAAGTCCATAGCTCAAGTAGATCGATAGTGAGTGATGAACCACTTGGCTCCACCTCTTCCGTTATGTTAAGGTCAAGGGATGTAGGATTTTTGTTTGTTTTCATTTGATGGAACTTGCGTAGTTTAAGCTTTCTTACCGCTTTATATACATCCAGTCTTGTGGCTGTGTAATCAAAGTTTCTATAGGGTGCATAGGAGAGGCCAAGTTTAAGAATATTTTCCTCATTAACTGAAAGTTGGAGATCAGTAAGGTTGACGATGGTAGAATTGCTGCTTATTGTTGGTTCTTTGATGCCCATTGGCCCCTTCCCCTCCTTTTGTTCAGATAGGGAGCGCCTCTTCCTCGCCCTGTACCTTTTGCGCCGTTTGTAGTTTGCATACTGTCGCTGTAATTTCTTTGGGTCCTGGGTCGAAGAGACTGCATTCGCTCGTGGCATAAAAAACCTATTTCATCCCCTGGTGAGGGTTTGGCAGCTTGATCTACTGATCCTGTATCACGGAGTTCAGATTCCGATCCGCTGCTAATTGCTGAACTAAGATCTGATGTCGTCGTGTCCAGCTGCTCTTTGTTTCTGATGGGTGCTTTATTCTTACTATGAGCCTTTGCTGTTGGTCCTCTTAATGCATCGTATTTTTTAGAAAAAGTGAAAATTTGGCCCAATTCGTAGTCATTACGATCTCGTTGGAACTTGAAAGCCTTACGTTCCATTATTTTGGTTTCCTCCTTCTTGAGCCTTGCCGTCATCTCATTAGTTAATTTAGTTTTCTCATCAGTTTCCTCATTCTTTTCCAATTCCTCATAGATTTCGTCTATTTCTTTAAGGAGTTGTGCTCTGTCAATGTCCGCATACTTGATTAGAATTAAAACAAGGCGTCTTGATGCTTCAAGATTGCTTTCTGCCCATTCCCGCATCAACTCAGGGTTGGGATTCTCATAGCTTGGGGCAGTAAGTATTCTCAATCCTCTCGGAATGCGATTGACATCAATGTAACCCTGGAGAGATTTGGATTCCCACCATTTGCTCTGTTCATTTTTAAGTTTTTTCTCAAGTATTTTAAATTTATCCTTCAAAGTATTGCTGGTGTTCGTCAGTACTCCCTGAATTCCACGCAGACTGTTAGGTAGCGGGAGGCTATCAGAAAACATATTAGTTGCAGCCGCCTCCCGGTCTTTCACATTGTCAGCAGACATACTTGAAATGCACTTGTTTACAATAGAGGGCTTCCCCAAACGATACTTCAATTTATATCAAGTTTGTTATAAGCCCGCACTTGAAAAACTCTCATCCCCTGAATACCTGACTCGTATGCTCGCCTTGCATTCAGGAATCTCCTTGGCTCGTATCGTGTCCTCCGACACAGGTACCGCCGGGGCAAAATCCTCTCGTAGCTTCAATGGCGTCTAGCGTGCAGGTTCAGGGGGGTCAAACGCTGTATTCCTTCCGGAATATAGGATCTCCTGGAAAACCGGAAGAGTGTTTCGCCGTCAGCGTTGTCCAATTCTTTGAGAGGGTCTCGTGTAATGGCCGCGCGAATCCTTCGGCCAAATATATCACCAGATTCCGTAGAACAGCTTCAAGCAGATACGGACACGGACCAGGTACTTCGTGCAAATATTTTATTCAGTGCAGTATGTCGCCATAACGTTTCGGCTCGTTCGAGCCTTGATCACATGACAATGTGACTAAGTTAGACCACAGTATTTAAAGTGACAGTGCTGATTAGTAAGGGTTCAAAGTTCAAGCATTTTGGCGGTTTAAGGGAAATGGACATAAAAGAAATACTTAGTCAAGGTGACATAATGTAAACAGTGCACACATAAATATTACACCATATGGATTTTAAAAACGGAAATAAATAGCATACAATGATTGCAAAGACAATTGTTTAAAATTAAATAGTAATATATAAATAATTATAAAACTATTAAAAAACAATTGTGCAAATCGGCAAATTGTGCAAATTATGTTACACGTGACCATAAAAACGACTGTTCGTTTAATGTCATGTATAAAACCATTGATAGCTAGGATAGGTATTGATTGGTTAAATCCAAATACACTTTATGTCTATTCCGTTCGTATGTGAATTAAATTGACAGTTATTTTCGTGTCAAGATGCACAACAATCGCTTGCTAGTTATCCTAAAGCGTGTAAAAACGATTGTAAGTTGCACTGAGCAATGTCGGCCATAGTATATTAATCGGTATGTCCTCTCCCAATCACTGTATGTTAGGTATTGTAATACCGTACTTATACCGCCATCCCACTTGATTATTGACTTGGTTTGTAGCTAAATAGAACCCTTTGTTTAAATAAAAAGAGTGCGTGAGGATATCTTGAGAACTAAGTCTAATGGGTGGAAAGGGGTACTGACTTTTCCAGCAATACTGAGACAGTTAAAGATTAATCAAAAGTCAAAAGAGGAAGATATTGGAAATCTAAAATCAAGGATGTGCAGTATAAATATATGAATATATATATACACAACAGCACAACGAAATCAGTAGTCTCACAGTAGTTATCGAAGCTTAGAGTCATGTAAGATGTTGTGGTAAGAGTGTTAAAAACATGTAAAAATACATTCATAGATAAGCAAAGATCATTCAAATATCAGATTCAAGCCATTCGTTGTAGTTGGTGGCATGTGGCAATACTCAGAGGCATGGTCAGATGTACAAATATAAATATAAAGTTAGAGAAACTACATGTAAAGAATATATTGGGAACGATTTCTATTCTCTTAAAATATACTTAATTAAAATTCATTGTATAAAAATTAAAACAATAAATATTTAAGAAAGTTAAAAGATCCCCAAGGGAATCTACTATCAAAATTGAAAAAACCATCTCTGAATTATAATAAACATGTATGTAAATCCTCTGTGATGTTAAGGCCTCCTGGGTGCTTAGTGTCAAGTTGTAAAATATATTTGGTTTCCAATTTACGTAACTTAGACTCACGGTCACGGTCATATTTATATATTATCTACTGGCGGTCGCCAGTAGATAGTTATAGTTAGGACCGAGTTTCCATAGGAAATTCTATTTTGAATAACTTTGGCGCCGGTTGATGAATCCTCGCGAAATTTTCAAAACTAATGGGGCGCTCCGCTGAACTCCTACTCTGAAAGTCTCGGGGTGATTCGTCAAGCGGGGGCTGAGAGAAAAGGGGGGTCCCAAAACACGTTTTCCCCATGTATTTTCCCATAGGACCTTTAGTCGAAGGTACAGCCCGAACGGCTGAACAGAATTACTTGAAATTTGGCAAAGAGGTAGTCCTCAGGTCAGACATGTGCCTTTTGAATATATGGTGTCAATCTGTTCAGTAGCTCCTGAGAAAATTGCAGTTAAAAGTACATAAATATCTATAAGCGCGCACCTTAACGTGCGCAAGCGTAATTCTGATTGGTGGTTACATGTCAGTCAACATTCGAATCGGTCGAAATCAGGAAGTGTCGACCGCCATTTTGTGTGTGACAGTGAAAAAGAAAGGTGGAGAACGTGAAAAGGGGGCAGGGTAGAGAGTTCCTGACCCCCTAGCCTTTGTCAGGGGGTCCCTGAGGACCCCGAAGGGTGAAAAAAACATTATTTTTTTTCAAAAAATCGCGGGGTGCGCGCACCGTGCGCGCACCGTAAAAAAACTTTAAAAAAAAAAAAATGTCAACTGTTTATAAGTTTATAGAAGATATTAACTATGCTGTTCAACTTTATCCAAATACAAAAAAAAACAGTTGAGCCATTCCATATTACAGGATACAGTCAATCTATAACTATATACATAGGTAGTTTATTGTAAAATAAATATATAAAAAATATAATAATACATACATAAATTATCATTTAAAAAACCTTACAAATTCACTTAAAAAACCATAGGTTTCACACACGTTATAGTTAGCTGGACATTTCACTCGTAAAAAACCATTGAAATTCCCCCGTTATAGTTAGTTCAGATAACTATAACTCGTGCGACCGCCACTCTATCACAAGGATGATGTCATCAGTGATGTCATGAGTGATGTCACTGACCATGTCATGAGTGATGTAATATGTGACGTCATCAGCAGTGGATTGCGGTCGCGCGAGTTATAGTTATCTGAACTAACTATAACGGGGGGAATTTCAATGGTTTTTTACGAGTGAAATGTCCAGCTAACTATACCATGTGTGAAACCTATGGTTTTTTAAGTGCATATATATATATATATATATATATATACATATTACCTACTGGCGGTCGCCAGTAGGTAGTTATAGTTAGGACCACGTTTCCATAGGAAATCCGCAACATTCTATTTTGAATAACTTTGGCGCCGGTCGACGAATCCTCGCGAATTTTTCAAAATAGGTGGGGCGCTACGCTCCGCTCCTTCCCTGAAAGTCTCGGGGGGATTCGACAAGCGGGGGCTGAGATAAAAGGGGGTCCCAAAACGCGTTTTTCCCATGCATTTTTCCATAGGACCTTTAGACAGGTCTACAGCCCGAACGGCTGAACAGAATTACTAGAAATTTGGCAGAGAGGTAGTCCTCAGGTCAAGGAAGTGCCTTTTGTAGGTTTGGTGTAAATCTGTTCAGTAGATTCTGAGAAAATAGCCTTTAAATCAATATATATATCTGAGCCAGCTTACGGTGCGCTTACGCTACGCTTACCGTACGCGTACGGTGGCGTGCGCGAGCGCGATTCTGATTGGCTCTTAGATCTTAGTAAACATTCGAATCGGCCGAAACCAGGAAGCGGCGGCCGCCATTTTCTCTCTCGCACTGAGAGTGATGTTTAAAATATTAAGCCCAAAAACATGTAAAGGGGCTGTTTAGACAGCTCCCACACACATAACAATGTTGAGGGAGTCCCCAAAGATCCCCCAGGGCCAAAAACAGAATTTTTATTTTTTCGCAAATTTCGCCGATTACGCATACCGTACGCGTACGGTAAAAAATTATAAAAAAAAAAAAATTATCCACACTCTCCCCACCCCGTGTGCAATTGGTGGCCGAAGGGCACCAATTGTGCATGGCTTATTAAAGATGAGTTAAACTAAAATATTTAAAAAAAAAATAATAAAAAAAAAAATTATCCACACTCTCTCCACCCCGTGTGCTAATGGTGCCCGAAGGGCACCATTTGTGCATGGCTTATAACATATACGAAAAATTAAAATATTACCTTTCAAAACGAAGTGCATCATATGTCCATGTGCGCACGGTGCGTGAAGCGCATCGTGCGTACATGGCCCATCTAGCGTAACGTGGGCACGCGGTGCGCGTAGCGCACCGCGTGCCCACCGTGCGTGCACGGCACTAACTGCGTAAAGTGGGCGCGCGGTGCGCGAAGCGCACCGCGTGCTCACTGTGTGCGCACGGTGCGCGAAGCGCACCGTGCGCGCACGGAACGAACTGCGTTAAGTTGGCGCGCACGCCACGAATGGCGTAAAGTAACTTAGCATTTAAAAAACCGTACAAATTCACTGAAAAAACCATAGGTTTCACACACGTTATAGTTAGGAATTAGCATTTAAAAAACCTTGCAAATTCACTGAAAAAAACAGAGGTTTCACACATGTTATAGTTAGCGGAAATTTTACTGATAAAAAACCAATGAAATTCCCCCGTTATAGTTAGTGCAGGCAACTATAACTCACGCGACCGCAATCTTCTGCTGATGACATATGTGTCTTTATGAAAAAAAAATATTTGTAATATATGTATAGCTAAAAATGTATGGAAGAAGACACGGGCAAATAAGTGTCTAAATACAGTATTAGCATCAGCAGAGGATTGCGGTCGCGTGAGTTATAGTTGCCTGCACTAACTATAACGGGGGAATTTCATTGGTTTTTTATCAGTAAAATTTCCGCTAACTATAACATGTGTGAAACCTATGGTTTTTTCAGTGAATATATATATACATATACATATTATCTGCTGGCGGTCGCCAGTAGATAGTTATAGTTAGGACCTATTTTCCATAGGAAATCCGCAACATTCTATTCCCAATAAGTCTGGTGCCGATTGACGAATCTTTGCAAAATTTTCCAAACTTTTGGCCACCTCCGCTCCGCTCCTACCCTGAAAGTTTCGCGGTGACTCGTCAAGCGGGGGCTGAGAAAAAAGGGGGGTCCCAAATCGCTTTTGCCCCATGCAATTTCCCATAGGACCTGTTGTCGCAGCTACAGCCCGAACTGCTGAACGGAATTACACCAAATTTGGCAAAGAGGTAGTCCTCAGTTCAGACTCGTGCCTTTTGCTTAAATAGTGTAAATCCGTTCAGTAGTTCCTGAGAAAATTACAGTTAAAAGTACATATATATCTATGGCCAGGGAGGATCCGCGGACCCTCCCCGCACCCAGAGCGCACCTTGCCGTGCACGAGCTGAATGCTAATTGGCTGTCAACACTCCAGATCAGGAAGTGTTGCCAGCCATCTTGTGCCTCGGTTCTACCGAGGCACAAGAAGCCCCCCAAAAAAATTGCAAAACACGAAAAGGGGGCAGGGTAGAAACACCCTGACCCCCTAGGCCTGCTCAGGGGGTCCCACAAGGACCCCCAAGGCCCCCCCAAAAATGTTTTTAAATAAAATCGCAGGATGCGCGTAGGGTTCGCGCATCCCGCTGAGGAAAAAAAACGAAGCGCGGGCTCCCGCGCTTCGTTTACAATTAGCCCCCGGGGGGGCCAAGTTCCAGGGGCAATTTTTCATAGTTATGGGGGGCCCAGAGGGGCCCCCCAGCCCCGGGGACCACCACCACCCGGGGCTTATCTTAATATATGCGGGGGGCTCATGGCCCCCCCGCAACCCCGGGGACCGCCACCTCCCGGGGCTTGTTTTAAAAAAAAAAACCTGTGTGGGGGGCTCGAGCCCCCCCACACGCCCCGGGGACCGCCACCTCCCCGGGGCACTACATATTTAAAGTAGGGGGTCCAATATGGACCCCCAAGTCCCGGGGACCACCACCCCCGGGGAATTAACTTAAGTGGGATGGGCCCCCTCCTGGAGTCTTGTCGTGGCCCTGGGGACCGCCACCCCCCAGGGCCGGCTCCTGCAGTGTCCCGGGGTGCCTACCCCCGGGACACTGCTGTTTGCAATGGCAGGGCGGGAGCCTCGCAACTCCCACCCTGCCATTGCAAACTGCTTTGCTATTTGGAAGAGAGAGCAGGGAAACCTGCTCTCTCTTCCAAATAGCAAAGCAGATTGCTTTTCCACATGGGGAGCAGCATGTTAGCTGCTCCCCATGTGGAAAAGCAATGCCGGCTCCCACAGGAGGCGGGGAGCCGGCGGGGCAGTGGGGGGATTGGGGACCCCCCCTACGGTCCCCAACGGAGGCCTGGCACCAGGGGATGGGGTCCCCGGGGCCAGTAGTGGCCCGGGAGGGGGGCCACGTGGCCCCCCTCCCCAAAATAAAAATAATACAAATTTAAAAAACGGCCCCGGGGGATGGGGTCCCTGGGGTCAAAAGAGACCACAGGAGGGGGGCAAGACAGCCACCCTCCAAAAAAAAATATTAAAAAAATGAAAGGGCCATGCCCCGGGGGATGGGGTCTCCGGGGCAAATTAAGGCCTCGGGAGGGGGGCCACGCGGCCCTCCTCCACAGTTTAAAAATAAAAAAAAAAAAGGTGGCAGGCTCTGGGGGATGGGGTCCCCAGGGCCAAAAAATAAGAAAAAGAAGGGGAGCTACACAGCCCCCTTCTTAAAAAGACAAAAAAAAAAACGGGATCGGGAGGAGGCCACGCCCCCTCCTTTCATCACTCTGCAAACGCGCCCCCTGGCACGTTTGCTGTGGGGGAACAAATTCCCCTTCAATACTGGGGGTCCCTGGGGACCAACTAGCCCACCAGGACCCTCCAGTATGCGCCAGGGGGCTGTGTTGCAGAGAGGTGTAATGAGGCCATGCCCCTTTTTACACCTCTCTGCAACGCAGCTCCATGGCACTTACTGGAGGTACCTGGTGGGAAAGTTGCCTGCCAGAGGACCTCAGGATTCAAGGGGGCTTAATCTCCCAACTTAAAACGCGCCACGAGGTGTGTTTGCACAGTGGTGAAGGTAGGGGGCGGGGCCTGAGGTGATGCTGTGCAAACACGCCCTGTGGCACGTTTTAAGTGGAGGAATTCACTCCTCTTCAATCCAGAGGTCCCCTAGGGGACAACTAGCCCACCAGGTACCTCCACTAAGCGACACGGAGCTGCATTGCAGAGTGTTGTAAAAAGGGGTGTGGCCTCTGAACACCTCTCTGCAACGCAGCTCCCTGGCGCATACTGGAGGTACCTGGTGGGCTAGTTGGACGCCAGGGGACCACAGGATTCAAGGGGACTTAATCCCCCAACTTAAAACACCCCATGGGGCGCGTTTGCACAGTGGTGAAGGTAGGGGGCGGGGCCTGAGGTGATATGTGTGCAAACACGCCCTGTGGCGCATTTTAAGTTGGGGAATTAATTCCTCTTCAATCCTGAGGGTCCCTGGGGACCAACTAGCCCACCAGGTACCTCCACTAAGCGCCACGAAGCTGCGTTGCAGAGTGTTGTAAAAAGGGGGCGTGGCCTCTGAACATCTCCCTGCAATGCAGCCCCCTGGCGCATACTGGAGGTACCTGGTGGGCTAGTTGGCAAATTATTTTTTTTTTTTAAATCGCGAGGTGCGCGCAACCTGCGCGCTCTGCGAACCGTGGGCGCTCGGTGCGCGCAGCGCACCGAGTGTCCACAGAGCGCGCACGGTGCGCGCACGGTGTAAAACCTGAAAAAAAAAATATATAAATACATAACTTAGCATTTAAAAAAACGTACAAATTCCCTGAAAAAACCATAGGTTTCACACACGTTATAGTTACAAATTAGCATTTAAAAAACCTTGCAAATTCACTTAAAAAACCATAGGTTTCACACGTGTTATAGTTAGCTGGACATTTCACTCGTAAAAAACCAATGAAATTCCCCCGTTATAGTTACTGCAGGCAACTATAACTCACGTTACCGCAATCCTCTGCTGATGACGTCAGATATTACATCACTGATGACATATGTGTCTTTCTGAAAAATAAATATTTGTAATATATGTATAGCTAAAGATTAATGGAAGAAGACATGGGTAAATAAGTGTCTAAATACAGTGATGTAATATCTGACGTCATCAGCAGAGGATTGCGGTCGCGTGAGTTATAGTTGCCTGCAGTAACTATAACGGGGGAATTTCATTGGTTTTTTACGAGTGAAATGTCCAGCTAACTATAACATGTGTGAAACCTATGGTTTTTTAAGTGAATATATATATATATATATATATATATATATATAAAAACTGGCAGTTATGTTAGGTAGTTATAGTTTGGACCTAGTTTCCATAGGAAAAGGGTTTTTGTTTTGCCAATAACTTTGGCGTCGTTTGACGAAATTTACAAAATGAATGGCCCGTCTTAGTCAGCTCTTGTCCTGAAAGTTTCGGAGTGATTCCTCAAGGTGGGGCTAAGGAAAAAGCAGGGTAACCAAACGTGTTTTCTCAATGTTAATTTCCTTAGGACATTTTGGAACAGGCTACAGCCCGAACTGCTGAACGGAATTACACCAAATTTGGAAAAAAGATAGCTCTTTACTTCTGAAAGCACCCTTTTTTAAATGGTGTAAATCAGTTCAGTAGTTGCCGAGAAATTCAACAAATAAAAATGGAAATATCTGAGCACCGAGGAGGATTTGCGGACTCTCCCGGGCACAAGCTTCATTCTGATTGGCTGCCAACACTCCAAACCAGAATGTGTTGGTGGCCATCTTGTGACTCAGTAACCGAGTCACAAGAAAATAGTTTAAAAAATGTTTAAAAAAACAAGAATAGGGGCCTGCTCAGGGGGTCCCACGGGAACCCCCAGATCCCCACAAAAGCATTTAAAAAAAAAAATTGACTGAATTTGCACTGGGTGCGCGGATCCGGCCCAAAAAAAAATGAAGCGTGGGCTCTGCGCTTCATTTTCTATAAGCCCACGGGTGGGCCAGGTCCCGGGGGCAATGCCTAATTAATTAGTGGGGCCCCACGAGGGCCCCCGCAGCCCCGGGGACTGCCACCACCCTGGGCTTAGTTAATTGCATGTGGGGGCCACGTGCCCCCCCAAGCCCCAGAGACTGCCACCTCCCCGGGGCATTCCTAATTAAGTGCAGGGGGCATCACGGCCCCTCCAAGCCCTGGGGACCGCTACCTCCCCGGGGCTTTGATGGATTATAGGCAGGGGGCCCCGAGGGACCCCCAAGCCCTGGGGACCACCACCCCCTTGTGCTTTGTACTTGAAGGGAGGGGGGCCACATGGCCCACTTTCTGAAGCCCTCAATGGCCCTGGGGACTGCCACACCCCAGGACCAGCTCCTGCAATGTCCTGGGGTGCCCACCCCTGGGACATTACTCTTTTCCATGGCAGTGTGGGAGCACGGCTCCCGCCCTGTCAAAGCAAATTCCTGCTTTGCAAAGCTGGAACAGTCACGTGTTACCTAATGCATAATGTGGATGTTAAACTGGAACTAATGGTGCATAAACCTCTCTACTTGCTGTGCCTCTCTTGCCTCTTATTGCATTTCTAATGCTTCTTTCTGCTCCTTTCTTCCTCTTTCTATACCTCACTGTCTTCTTTCTGCATTTCACTTGCCTCTTCCTGCACTTCTCTTGCCCATTTCAGTACCTCACTTGCCTCTTTCAGTACCTCTGTTGTTTTTTTCTGCAGCTCTCTTGCCTCTTTCTGTACCTTTCTTGCCTCTTCCTGTACCTCTCTTGCCTCTTTCTGTATCTCACTTGCCTCTTTCTGCACCTCACTTTCCTCTTTCTGCACTTCTCTTGCTTCTTTCTACACCTCTCCTGCCTCCTTCTGCTCCTTTCTTCTTGCCTCTTTGTGCATCTCTCTTGCCTCTTTCTGCACTTCAAGTGCCTCTTTCTACACTTCTCTTACCTTTTTATACACTTATCTTGTCTCTTTCTATACCTCTCTTGCCTCATTCTGCACCTCACTTGCCACTTTCTTCTCTTCTTTGCCTCTTTCTGAACCTCACTCTCTTCTTTCTGCACCTCTCTTGCCTCTTTCTGAACCTCACTTGCTTCGTTCTGTACCTCTCTTGCCTCTTTCTGCATTTCTCTTACTTCTTTCTACACCTCTCCTGCTTCCTTCTGCTCCTCTCTGACCTCTTTGTGCATTTCTCTTGCCTCTCTCTGCACCTCAAGTGCCTCTTTCTGCACTTCTCTTGCCTCTTTATACACTTATCTTGCCTCTTCCTATACCTCTCTTGCCTCATTCTGCACCTCACTTGCCACTTTCTACTCTTCTTTGCCTGTTTCTGAACCTCACTCTCTTCTTTCTGTACCTCTCTTGCCTCTTACTGAACCTCACTTGCTTCTTTCTGCACCCCTCTTGCCTCTTTCTGCACTTCTCTTTCCTCTTCCTGCACACTTCTTGTCTCTTTCAGCACCTCTCTTGCTTCTTTCAGCTCTTCTTTTCCTTCTCCCTGCACCCCTCCTGTCTCTTTCTGTACTTGTCTTGCCTCTTTGTGCCCCTCTCCTACTTTTTTCTGCAGCCCTCTTGCCTCTTTTTGCACCTCTGTTGGTTCTTTCTGCACTGCTGTTGCTTCTTTCTGCACCTCTTTTATCTACCTCTTCTGCCTCTGCCTGCACACCTGTTCCCTCTTTCTGCACCCCTGTTGCCTGTTTCTGAAACTCTCTTGCCTCCTTCTGCAATTCTCTTGCCTCCTTCTGTACCTCACTTGCCTCTTTCTGCACTTCTGTTGCCTATTTCTGCACCGCTCTTTTTTCTTTCCGCACCCCTGTTGTCTCATTCTACACCCCTGTTGTATCTTTCTGTACTCGTCTTTCCTCTTTCTACACCTCTCTTGCTTCTTTCTGCACTTCTCTTGCTTCTTTCTGTACTTCTCTTGCTTCTTTCTGCACCTCTCCTGCTTCTTTCTGCACCCTTATTCCTTTTTTTGTATCCCTCTTGCCACTGTCTGCTGTTTTCTTGCCATTTTCTGCACCTCTCTTGCCTCTTTCTGCACCTCACTTACCTCTTTCTGCACTTCTTTTGTCTCTTTCCACACCTCTGTTGCTTCTTTCAGCAATTCTCTTGCCCTTTTCTGCACTTCTCTTGCTTGTTTCTGCACCTCTCTTGCAACTTTCTGCATCTCTGCTGTCTCTTTCTGCACCTCACTTGCTTCTTTATGTACCGCTCTTGCCTCTTTTTACACCCTTTCTTCTCTTTCTACACCTTTATTGCGTCTTTCTGCACCCCTGTTCCCTCTTTCTACACCTTTCCTGCCTGTTGATGCACCTTTCTTAGCTCTTTCTGTACTTCTTTTCCTTCTCCCTGCACCCCTCCTGCCTCTTTCTGTACTTGTCTTGCCTCTTTGTACACCTCTCCTACTTTTTCTGCAGCCCTCTTGTCTCTTTTTGCACCTCTGTTGGTTCTTTCTGCACTGCTGTTGCTTCTTTCTGCACCTCTTTGACAAATGTCTGCATCCCTCTTGCCTCTTTCTGTACCCCTCTTCCCTCTTTCTGCACCTCAGTTGCCTCTATCTACACACCTGTTACCTCTTTCTGCGCCCCTTTTGCCTGTTTCTGCAACCCTCATCCCTCTTTCTGCACCTCTCTTGCCTTTTTTTGCACCCTTGTTCCCTTTCTGCACCTTTCTTATCTGTTTCTGCACCTCTCTTGCCTCTTTTTGTTCCTCTGTTGCTTCTTTCTGTACTTCGCTTGCTCTTTCTGCACCCTTCACTCCTCTTTCAGCACCTCTGTTGCTTCTTTCTGCACTTTTCTTCCTTCTTTCTACACCTCTCCTGCCTCCTTCTGCTCCTTTCTTCTTGCCTCTTTCTGCACTTCAAGTGCCTCTTTCTACACTTCTCTTACCTTTTTATACACTTATCTTGTCTCTTTCTATACCTCTCTTGCCTCATTATGCACCTCACTTGCCACTTTCTTCTCTTCTTTGCCTCTTTCTGAACCTCACTCTCTTCTTTCTGCACCTCTCTTGCCTCTTTCTGAACCTCACTTGCTTCGTTCCTCTCTTGCCTCTTATTGCATTTCTAATGCTTCTTTCTGCTCCTTTCTTCCTCTTTCTATACCTCACTGTCTTCTTTCTGCATTTCACTTGCCTCTTCCTGCACTTCTCTTGCCCATTTTAGTACCTCACTTGCCTCTTTCAGTACCTCTGTTGCTTTTTCTGCAGCTCTCTTGCCTCTTTCTGTACCTTTCTTGCCTCTTCCTGTACCTCTCTTGCCTCTTTCTGTATCTCACTTGCCTCTTTCTGCACCTCACTTTCCTCTTTCTGCACTTCTCTTGCTTCTTTCTACACCTCTCCTGCCTCCTTCTGCTCCTTTCTTCTTGCCTCTTTGTGCATCTCTCTTGCCTCTTTCTGCACTTCAAGTGCCTCTTTCTACACTTCTCTTACCTTTTTATACACTTATCTTGTCTCTTTCTATACCTCTCTTGCCTCATTCTGCACCTCACTTGCCACTTTCTTCTCTTCTTTGCCTCTTTCTGAACCTCACTCTCTTCTTTCTGCACCTCTCTTGCCTCTTTCTGAACCTCACTTGCTTCGTTCTGTACCTCTCTTGCCTCTTTCTGCATTTCTCTTACTTCTTTCTACACCTCTCCTGCTTCCTTCTGCTCCTCTCTGACCTCTTTGTGCATTTCTCTTGCCTCTCTCTGCACCTCAAGTGCCTCTTTCTGCACTTCTCTTGCCTCTTTATACACTTATCTTGCCTCTTCCTATACCTCTCTTGCCTCATTCTGCACCTCACTTGCCACTTTCTACTCTTCGTTGCCTGTTTCTGAACCTCACTCTCTTCTTTCTGTACCTCTCTTGCCTCTTACTGAACCTCACTTGCTTCTTTCTGCACCCCATTTGCCTCTTTCTGCACTTCTCTTTCCTCTTCCTGCACACTTCTTGTCTCTTTCAGCACCTCTCTTGCTTCTTTCAGCTCTTCTTTTCCTTCTCCCTGCACCCCTCCTGCCTCTTTCTGTACTTGTCTTGCCTCTTTGTGCCCCTCTCCTACTTTTTTCTGCAGCCCTCTTGCCTCTTTTTGCACCTCTGTTGGTTCTTTCTGCACTGCTGTTGCTTCTTTCTGCACCTCTTTTATCTACCTCTTCTGCCTCTGCCTGCACACCTGTTCCCTCTTTCTGCACCCCTGTTGCCTGTTTTTGAAACTCTCTTGCCTCCTTCTGCAATTCTCTTGCCTCCTTCTGTACCTCACTTGCCTCTTTCTGCACTTCTGTTGCCTATTTCTGCACCGCTCTTTTTTCTTTCCGCACCCCTGTTGTCTCGTTCTACACCCCTGTTGTATCTTTCTGTACTCGTCTTTCCTCTTTCTACACCTCTCTTGCTTCTTTCTGCACTTCTCTTGCTTCTTTCTGTACTTCTCTTGCTTCTTTCTGCACCTCTCCTGCTTCTTTCTGCACCCTTATTCCTTTTTTTGTATCCCTCTTGCCACTGTCTGCTGTTTTCTTGCCATTTTCTGCACCTCTCTTGCCTCTTTCTGCACCTCACTTACCTCTTTTTGCACTTCTTTTGTATCTTTCCACACCTCTGTTGCTTCTTTCAGCAATTCTCTTGCCCTTTTCTGCACTTCTCTTGCTTGTTTCTGCACCTCTCTTGCAACTTTCTGCATCTCTGCTGTCTCTTTCTTCACCTCACTTGCTTCTTTATGTACCGCTCTTGCCTCTCTTAACACCCTTTCTTCTCTTTCTACACCTTTATTGCGTCTTTCTGCACCCCTGTTCCCTCTTTCTACACCTTTCCTGCCTGTTGATGCACCTTTCTTAGCTCTTTCTGTACTTCTTTTCCTTCTCCCTGCACCCCTCCTGCCTCTTTCTGTACTTGTCTTGCCTCTTTGTACACCTCTCCTACTTTTTCTACAGCCCTCTTGTCTATTTTTGCACCTCTGTTGGTTCTTTCTGCACTGCTGTTGCTTCTTTCTGTACCTCTTTGGCAAATGTCTGCATCCCTCTTGCCTCTTTCTGTACCCCTCTTCCCTCTTTCTGCACCTCAGTTGCCTCTATCTACACACCTGTTACCTCTTTCTGCGCCCCTTTTGCCTGTTTCTGCAACCCTCTTCCCTCTTTCTGTACCTCTCTTGCCTTTTTTTTGCACCCTTGTTCCCTTTCTCCACCTTTCTTACCTGTTTCTGCACCTCTCTTGCCTCTTTGTGTTCCTCTGTTGCTTCTTTCTGTACTTCGCTTGCTCTTTCTGCACCCTTCACTCCTCTTTCAGCACCTCTGTTGCTTCTTTCTGCACTTTTCTTCCTTCTTTCTGCACCTCTCCTGACTTTTTCTGTACTTGTCTTGCCTCTTTCTTAGCTCTCCTACTTATTCCTGCACCTCTCTAGCCTCTTTTTGCACCTCTGTTGGTTCTTTTTGCACTGCTCCTGCTTCTTTATGCACCTTTTTTGTAAATTTCTGTATCTCTCTTGCCTCTTTCTGTACCTCTCTTGACTCTGTCTGCATACCTGTTCCCTCTTTCTGTACCCCTTTTGCCTGTTTCTGCAGTTCTCTTGGCTCCTTCTGCGCCTCACTTCCCTCTTTCTGCACTTCTAGTTCCTCTTTCTGCACCTCTCTTGCTTCTTTCCACACCCCTGTTGTCTCTCTCTGTACCCCGGTTGTCTCTTTCTGGACTCGTCTTCCCTCTTGCTGCACTTCTCTTGCTTCTTTCTACACCTCTCCTGCCTCCTTCTGCTCCTCTCTTGCCTCTTTGTGCATTTCTCTTGCATCTCTCTGCACCTCAAGTGCCTCTTTCTGCACTTCTCTTGCTTCTTTCTGAACCTCACTTGCTTCTTTCTGCACCTCTCTTGCCTCTTTCTGCATTTCTCTTTCCTCTTACTGCACCTTCTTGTCTCTTTCCGCACATCTGTTGCTTCTTTCTGTACTTCTATTCCTTCTTTCTGTACCCCTCTTGAATGTTTATGTATCCCTCTTGCTTCTTTGTGCACCTCTCCTACCTCTTTCTGCACCCCTTGCCTCTTTCTGCACCTCTGTTGGTCCTGTCTGCACTGCTGTTGCCTCTTTCTGCTCGTCATTTGCAAATTTCTGCATCCCTCTTGCCTCTTTCTGTACCCCTCTTCCCTCTTTCTGCACCTCTTTTGCCTCTGTCTGCACACCCGTTCCCTCTTTCTGCATCCCTTTTGCCTGTTTTGCAACTCTCTTGCCTCTTTCTGCAGTTCTCTTGCCTCCTTCTACACCCCACATGCCTCTTTCTGTACTTCTAATGCCTCTTTCTGCACCTCTCTTGCTTCTTTCTGCTATTCTATTGCATCCTTCTGCACCTCTGTTGCCTCTTTCTGCAGCTCATTTGCTTCTTTCTGCACCCCTCCTACCTCTTCCTGCAACCCTCTTCCTTCTTTCTGCACCTCTCTTGCCTCTTTTTGCACCCTTGTTCCCTTTCTGCACCTTTCCTACCTGTTTCTGTACCTCTCTTGCCTCTTTTTGTACCTCTGTTGCTTCTTTCTGTACTTCTCTTGCTCTTTCTGCACCCTTCACGCTTCTTTCAGCACATCTGTTGCTTCTTTCTGCACTTTTCTTCCATCTTGCCTCTTTATGCACCTCTGTTGGTTCTTTTTGCACTGCTCTTGCTTCTTTATGCACCTTTTTTGCAAATTTCTGCTTCCCTCTTGCCTCTTTCTCTACCTCTTCTGCCTCTGTCTGCACACCTGTTCCCTCTTTCTGCACCCATTTTAGCTGTTTCTGCAACTCTCTTGCCTCTTTCTGCAATTCTCTTGCCTCCTTCTGCACCTCATGTGCCTCTTTTTGCACTTCTATTGTCTATTTCTGCACCTCTCTTGCTTCTTTCTGCAACCCTGTTGTCTCTTTCTACACCCCTGTTGTATCTTTCCATACTCGTTGTGAGAAGTTGGCCTGGTATATGCTGTCCACTAATTAAAGTGGGCACCTTGTACCAGTCCAAACAACCCCTTATGGTGATAGGTTAAAGACAACCTTTATTGAAAGCTATCCTAGTGGTAGCTATGGAGAGCAGCCTTCAGGCTAATTCTTGAAGGAATGTAAAGCAGCTTGTTTTACCAGTCTATAATCTCTTGAATGATCAAATGAAAAGACAACCACACCAGGTATATATTTAAAATATATGTATTTAAGATAAAACACACCTTCTAGTCTCTTTATGAGGCTAGAGTTCGAAGTACTTAAGTTACAAGTCAGTATTCAACAGTAAAAGCACAAATACACGTTTGGGCCCTAGGGGCGTATCAAACCATATTCCAATAAAGTGGTATAAGAACCACGACTGAACTATACACAAGGCCTAGAGCCTGTAGATGTGCTTGGATCACAAGGAACCACCCAAGGTAGTGACACAGGGGACCCATGGGGGACGCGTGCAGTGTGAGAACACAGCCGCCAATCGCCGTTAACGTCTATGGGGAAAGTCGCGGTTGGAAATTTAGATGTTTAAGGACACTTAGAGGATGACTATGAGCGAACCCTTTTCGACTTAGAGGCGTCTAGGGTCAACACACACAGGAGCAATGGAGTACTCGAGTTACCTCACCCAGGGAAGCCAGGTGAATAGGTGTCAAATGGTGTCGGGTCGCGTCGCTGTTTTCAATGGAAGCTGCTCAGGAAGTGCTGCTGCCGTGAAGAGGAGAAGTGTCCGAAGTGATCCAAGCCTATATCTAGAATGGAAGGAACCTGAAAGCAGAGGTGACAGAGTCTGGGTCACTTAACAGTGACCAAGGGCACGATAGTCCAATGCCCACAGATGTCGGGTGCTTCAGGTGAGTTGATGGGTGACTTGACTCTTCAGCCACGAGGTCCAGGAGGTGTCGGCAACAACCAGGAGCTGGATTTGATCTGTGCCACAAAGTCTGTCGAGTGCTTCAGTGTCGGTGACCAGATTGGACCCAACAAGCCTTGGCAACGGCAAGTCACTAGAAAGCGGAGAAAGGACTGCGGTGCAGGCCAGCAAGGTCTGAGGAACTCACCCAGCAAAGGTAAGTCGGGGCACATCTAGAGCAACCAGGAAAGCCCAATTAGAAGAGTAGTTGCCTTTATGGGGACCTACTAGCCAATGGGCTAGCGATTGCGAAGGAGCCTCAAACAGTCGCACTTGAAACTGGCCCACGGGTCACTCGTGGAGTGGAGGCCAGCAATCTTCAGTGCAGGAGGTGCCCAAGGCTGGGGCTACTAGGAGCCCAAAGCACAACTTCGAGGAGGACCAGGAAGATAGTGTTGCTGCAAAAGTTCACGGTGTCCAGGGGTCACAGTTCCACATCACCCATGATAGTCACGGGCCTCAGCTTTGCTGTGGACTCAGGGTAGCCTCTGCGAAGTCTGGAAATCCACCTCTGGTGATGCAAAGACTTCAGCGTCCGGCAGGAGCTTCAGCGATGCAGACCGGTCAGTTGCTTCTTTGGTGCCTGCAAAGCAGGGGAGTCACTCCTTGACCCCAAGGGAGATTTCTTCCATCTTCTAGTTGTGATAGAAATTCGAAGGTCCAGGATATATGTTGCAGAGTTTCGTCCAGGGTAATCTAAAGTCACAAAGACTGGGTTCCCATACTTATACTAAGTTTGGGGGTTGGACATACTCTAGGGACCCACCTATGGGAGAGTTTGGAAAGAGGGGTGGTTACACCCATTTCCTTTGTCCAGTTTCGTGCCAGAGCAGGAGCAGGTAGCCCCTGCAACCGGTTTGAACTGGACTATGCACAGGGACACCAAGTGTGCCCCCAGTGCAGGACTTCAAAGCTTCAGCGAGTGCTCCCGCCCAGCCCCAATACACATCTGCCGGTCTGGGGAGGTGGTTACACCTCCCTTCGACAGGAAACCTATTGTCCAGGCCTCCCCTGCCGGAGTTTCGGTCAGCAGCAGGAGGCCAGACCCGTGTCTGGCAGAGGCATCCATTTTGTGATGCCAGGGCTCAGGAAAGTCCTACCGGGTTAGACCAGTGCGAACATGTCTCTCCCTCTAGAAGGGTGGAATGCTACCCCCGCCGCCAGAACTGACGGATGGGCAGTATTCCAAAGCGTTTGACACCAAACACAACATGTTTCCATGCAGCCATCCCAAAGTTAGCATTTACCGCGAGGTTATAGTGCACTTAAGAGTATGTGGTCAGGCTGCACCACAAACAGCATCAGAGGAGATACTCCGAACACTGCAGAGGGGCTCTGCTCATGCAGGGGCACCCTCTCACATAAAAACCAAGCACTCTGCCTTCAGGATTGTCAAGGCCTGCCATAGGAGTGACTTATAGGCTTTATATGTGTGTGCAATGGTAATGATATAGGTAGCCTATACCACTGTAAGGGGTGCGAGCACACCCTTACCCAGGCTGCAGTAGCAGACCTGTGGTGCCATTTTGGAGTGCTTCCCAGGGGTGGCATAATACATGCTTCAGCCCTTGGTAGGCCTCTGAGGTATCTATGCCCTAAGTACATAGTATACCATATACTAGGGGCTTATAAGGCACTCCAGAATCCAATTAGATATGTACCTAATGTACATGCAAACCATTTTAGAGAGGAAGCAGCTAGGCTGCGGTCCTGATTAGCAAGGCCACAGCCAGACTAAGGTCGAAAAACAGTGAAACACCAGCAAAAAGTGGGGGTACCCATGTGAAGCAGATCCTACTCTCCTACACGTGCTTTTTGGCATAAGGGGCGCCAATGACAAATGAGACACCCAAGACAAAATGCTGCCTAAGGCACTATGAAGGTAGCCATTGAACCCTTTTAAAAAATGGGCTAACTCCTGTGGCTTTTAAGGCAATTAAATTGAATATTGTGCTTTAAAATTCACAATGTATGCATTTGTTTATAAATTTTCTATTGTGAAGAACCCCTCGAACGTCCCTAGAAGAAGTCGGAATAGCTCACTTCACTGGTGTGCTGGAATTTGCGACAAATATTACCCTCCACTAATTTCAAAGATCATCAGTCACCACTAAATTTAAGACAGCAGAAAATTGACCATACAGGTCAGATTTTTAAGCATTGTAAGTGTGTTTTGCACTTTGAAATTTGCATGGTGCAATTTTGACTCACAAATTAATATTTTGGAGAAAAAACGTTTTACTTATATACCCACAACTACACTAATTGAGCTCGTTGTAGTATACAAACCCACATATGTGTGACATATTCCCTGGTCAATACCAGTAAGACATCTTTGTAAAGCACAAGTTGCTAGAATCTATGGGTTAGCAGGCTTTTAAATTTGTCGAACACAGTACACCTTGGAGTAATAAACCCCTGG
The DNA here is from genome assembly GCF_964204655.1 of Triturus cristatus. Classification (NCBI taxonomy): domain Eukaryota; kingdom Metazoa; phylum Chordata; class Amphibia; order Caudata; family Salamandridae; genus Triturus; species Triturus cristatus. The sequence goes on from NC_140588.1 coordinate 521,640,634, forward strand.
GATAATTCGATTTGGTGCCTGGGTCTACTTGTAAAAAGACGCAAGGGTGTCTGTAATCTGACATGCCTTGGGGATATACCACCTCAATCAGTAATTTAGCAAGGGTGTCGTGGAGGAAAATTTATCCAAACACCTGGTTGGGCAGCAAAGGACAGCTATAGTTGGGGTGCAGTGCCCCCAGAGTCAGTCAGTCTATTGATAACTACACCCCTGCCCTCGACGTAGGCAAGACGTAGTAACCGTAATACCAGAAAGCATAACGCTGATCAGAGGAGCATTATAATGAACGCAATTGTAACTGTAAAGGAGTCCACTTTGAGAGCAGTTCCTCGAAAGATCTCCAGTGCAAAGCTGTTCCTCCCGGTGAGCCCACGGCTGCCAAGATCTTAGCCGTCCCTCCCCGTCCTACTGCTCCACTGCTATTCACACCTAGACCATTGGTGTGCAAAGCCCAATCTAGCCCAGCACAGGTGGCCGCGCTACTCTGGCGCGTTCCCTAATTGAGATCGTATTGATCAGCGTTCGATACTGCTGGAGCAAGATTCCTTGGATAACGCGACTGTTTGGAGGGTAGCTCGCCTTTCTGACCCTGTCAGAAACATAGGCCTCTTCCTGGAAGTCTCAAGAGACTGTCTGCTCTCCGGCGGCGCATTCCTGTTGACAGCTATATGTGCCCGGGAGCTCGTAGGCACGCTTCCGTGTCTACTGTGGCCGGTTTAGGCCTCGTCGAGTGTCTCAGGGTAAATATACCGACATTGGTGTTCAGTACACCGAACCGACCCCGACGCTTGGGTTTGTCACTGGGAGTGAATACAGAAGGCAGGCTTCGAAATGGATATTTCGTGGAGACTCGCCAGACATTCCATTTCTCGTTTATTATTGTCTGCCCCTCTCCCACGCTGCACATGCCCTTGTCACTCCAAACGTAGTAACACATTTCTACCTTCAAAGTGTCTGCACAGTGCATCGCTTGTCTACCTCGAGGGAGCTCACGCTTAACTTTCCTCGGACTTCCACATGTCAATCGAAGAGCCCAGGGTCCAGTTCATAAAACATTTTTGATTGGCTCTCGTTCATGTCCTTGATGGTACTTAAGGCAGTGATTGATGGAAACACACGTTTTACCACTGTGTTATGAAAGCAAGTTTGTGTGGGTAGAAATGTAGGACAAGAAAGTTTATGTATATTTATTGTGTGGCATTTTGTTGGAGTGTGATATGTTCTGCTGCTTTTTCTTGAGTTGGCTGTGTTTTCGTGCTGTTTTATTTCAACTCGATGTCCTTGTCTTGTATCGTGGTTGTGATGTTGTATTCTGTTTTGATAGTTTTGATGGATTGTGCCCTGCTACTTTTTAATTATGTTGTTATGTTGCTTTGGGGATGTTGTTGTACATTGTTCTGCTTTAATGCTCCTGTGGTATGTTTTACCGCAGTCTAAGGTGATAACATGGCGGTGCTCAGGAATCAACACTGTGGCAGAGTCTGTGTCTTAACTTACTGCTCCCAGTTCTCAATTTATGTGATATGGCACGAAAGTTGGCAGGGCCTGTCGGGAGTTAAGTCTTGCATAACAACATGACGAATCCATCAGACTATGACTGTGCTCCTATTGATCAAAATTGTGTCTTAGAACACAATCACCTATTTTTTGTAAAATACAACATGGCATAAGTGGTGAAACAAGAAGAAACAAGTATATCCAGACAGGCAACCCTCACTGGCCAGGTTCTTGTTGAACATTTAGATGTAGAGAGAACACATTGTAATAACTACACAACCAGTGTTTCAATTCTGAAGTCTACAAACACTCATCAAAAATAAATATGCTATGTATCAGCAGGCAGGCTTGTGCTGCTATCTTCACCAAGACCATCTGTGTGTCTGCTCGTCCTCTGTCGGTCCACCCGTTTATCCATTCATCCAGATATCTGCCTCTTTTTGTCTGCCCGTTCATCTGTTTTTCCATGTGCCGACCCACATGCGTAACTTTCTTTTTGTGAAACTTTTTCTCTATGTATCCGTTTTTCCAACTATAAATTTGACCTTGGTTTATTTATTAACCTATTTTCTGCACGTCTGTCTATTTTAGTGTCTGGGATTGTCCAGTCCCATATGAACATTTCCCCCCAAAATAAGCGGAAGGTATTATATGTTCTTAATCCAAACCCAAAGACACTGAAATTCCCCAATTAATGCGAGCTATGAAAAAAAACTACAATGCTATGCTCATGCCCTCTCACACAATGTTACTTAGGGCATTGCATGAGACATCATTGGTGGCATCATACTACCATTGTCATATTCAGTAACATCGTTATCTTTTAACACAGCAATACGAGTAAAGGTTTACTACCGATAATATACTGAGATATAAACAAGTATTTGAGATGTCAGTAGCTTAGCTTTATGAATGAAAGTGCCTTTTCCGCCATAGGTGCGTTTAGGTTTTTAATAACTTGTCTTACATGCACTCTGTCACTCAGCCTTGCACTCATGCATTTATTTACTTACTAATCCATTCCTGAATTCACTGACTCACCCATTCACAATAAAACACACACACAAACTCACCAAGTGCATGCAAGCTAAATTAAAGAAATACAAATGCAAAAAAGGAAAGTGCAGGTAAGTAAACATCCAGGCATAAGCTTGCAATAAAAATTAAGTACTTTATCAAACACAGTAGCACAATATACGCAATACAGTTCCAAGATGCCCACTAAGTAAACATTTCACTGGGTGGATATCTTGAAATCTTACATCTAAGCGTGGAGGCCTTCTTAGAACACTAAAACAATAGTAGCCTCCTGGTTTAGAAGCAATGACACGGGGATGTGGAACACTACAGCGAAAATGAAAGTTAAGCGGCAAGTGAGTGGCCTGAAGAATTCTTTGGGGCAATCCAAGGCACTCTAAAATAACCAAGCATTTGCAATGCAATCGGTCTCGCATTTACGACCTTATATGTATTTAGCCATGCAGCACATTAGCCTGGGTGCTGAAACATCTAATGTTCTTTAACATGGAGGGAAAGTAAGCACCAATCTGTGTGACACATCAAAAGTTAAATATTGTTCTAGAAAAACCCTTCCCTGCCTTAAAACGTCCAAGACAGGAGCAGTAGGCGGGTCTCTGCCCCACACGGGGCAGAAGGAGCTAGGGAGCAGTCCTACAGGTTTCTCTCTCTCATACACCTGTGTCTGTTGAATCACAGCCACTCCCAGACCGGCTGTCAAGTGGGAGTAACTAAAGAGGAGGTGTGCGGTACTTGGCTTCGGTGTGCACTTTGCAGCATCTCAGGGGGGAGGGGACTCAGCAGTAACTTCTGGATCTACTTTGACCAAATGCACCCATCTGACATTCCTCAAACATAAAAGAAATTGTTTTTTGTCCAGTGCTTGCTGCCGTACTAAGTCCACGACATGACACTGTAAATTCTGAATTTGGTCTTGTTCATCCACCTGGTTCTCATTTTATTTTCTGTGACAAGATGAAATACAAACCTCCCGGGCGGGAATTGTAGTATAAAATGTACACACCGACCAGAGCAGTACAGGCATTGACTGACTAACAAATCACACCAGCAAATAAAGTATTATGGGGCAGATTTATGTTGCACTTGCGCCTCATTTACGCCGCCGTTGCGTCACTTTTGTGATGCAGCAGTGGCGCAAATCCTGCGCCATGGTGCGGGGCATTTACAAACGTGACGCATCTCCCAGATGCGTCACGTTGTAAAGCCCTGCGCCACATGTAGGCGTTCCAGGGCAGGTGGGGGCGTTCCGGCGCAGGAACGCCTCCTAAAAGTGGCTGAGTGAAATCTACAAGATTTCACTCAGTCACTTTTAGGCCCATGCTGCGTCAAAACCCTGCGCCTGCTTGAAGCAGGCGTAAGGATTGACGCAGCATTGTACAGATAGGGCCCCCCAGATCATTGCTGGAGCTGCGTCGCGCTTGCGACGCAACTCCAGCAATGCGCCACTTTTCGGCACAGATGCGTCACGCATCTGTGCCGTTTTTGCCCCATGGTGCGCCGCATTATAAATGCGGCGCATCCATGGTGGCGCAGCTGTGGCGCATAATAACTGGCGCATCCCTGCTGATATGCAGGGATGCACCAGTCGTCATAAATCTGCCCCTATGAATGGCTATATTGATAAAACTGAATAGAATATGTGATTTCGAAATGCCAAGAAATAATGACAGGTTCCCTGCCTGGTCTTATGCAATGCAATTTCCATCCCGTTAGTACCATCATAGTGTTACTGTTGTGTCCTGTCACACCTGTCTTGAGTGGTGGAATCACAGTCAGGGTTTGCTTGTTTACCCCCAGCGACCTAGGAACACTGTGCTGCTGGACAACAAACGGAATTACCAGGTAATCTCCTTTAGCACCTGAGTCTAGGGAGAGTGAGGCAGAGCTGGCAAAGGCTTACTTAAGAGGGGGGAGTGTGGGTGGCTACACACTCAGATACAACCTAACACACAAATATCACCCAATGAGCGAACGCTTCAGTCCATGCTTTGCTTTGTCTATGAGAAAGTAATATACATATAACAAACACTATACATAAAATAGGGCTATACTTAGAAATACAGAACTAGCACATTCCTCGTCAGACACCAGACCCCAAACTGCTATAGCGCCTCAGTGCTAAACGCTATAGTTTTCCTCCCGGCCCCACTCTTTGCACAATGTCTGTCATGATCTTCAGGTCCGTGGTCCAGGGGCGCTGTCTGCAGTCTCAACAGTCAACACCACAGGCATCGTCTCGGCGTTCCTCTTGCCACCCCTAGCAGCCACCAGCCTGGAAGTTAATCTATGCTCCGCTCACAGGCCACAGTGATATGTGGCTCCTAGACAGAGCCGTGATTAACTTGTTTTCAGTTTTTATTGTAAGGTCTGACAATTACTTTTAGGAGTTGTGTTAAACAAGATTTGCATGTTTTATGTAAATAGGTGCAAGGAGGGAAGCTAAAGTCAATGTTCGCTTCCGTGTCTTTCACATAATGTAAACGTCACTCACCCTAGTGAGGGCGCTTCTGCATTGGATAGCTGAAGCAGCAGACAGTAAATCAAATGAGCCATGATTGGCAGAGTCAGGGCTCCGAGCAGTGGAACAGACTGCGGACCAACTGCCACTCACAAAGCTTTAGGCTCCTTGCTTGCAACCCTAATGGCAATCTACTTAACGGCCATGTGTGCCCGGCATAAAGGAAACACCTGCCACACTCACTGGCGCACCACACATCACCGGAGAGACGCGTCACCCAGCGGCTTGCAAAACAGCAAACAACGGCCGACATTCGCGAGTGGAGTGGACTGATGCAGTGCAGGCTTCGCAAATGCACTTGCGTATTTATCCTCCTACAGACTTTAAACTGTAAGAACCATCATGCCAAGAGGCTCGATTGTAGAGAATTTAAAACGCATTGCAACATTATTATGTTCACACTGGAAAGTTAACCCCCTCACCGGCTAGGAACCTGCCTTCAAGGTGGAAGGCGGGGAACCAGCCCGAAGTGCACATTCCGGAAGATGCAAGGCGGTCTTTATCTGTAAATTAAGCAAGTATTTTAAGTGGCGCTCATATAAAGCGCTCCAATACTATAAGCCACAGTAAACAAGACGTGCTGACCAGTGATTGGCCAGGCCTGCCGCCCCTTCACTGCTTGTGCTGTCTCTACCTCCCACAGTGAATTGGATAACGCCACTGTTTGGTCATGCATGTGTACGATGTAAGGCAACGCACACATGCGAGACAAAGAGTGCAAATTTAGCAACCAATCACACAGCAAACAAGCACTGAAAATGCAACAGGACTCGTATTTACGCGAGCCCTATTGCATTTTAAAGGGAAGTGCAGGTATTAAAGAAGGCACGAATGGGAGGGGGTGGGGTGGTGTTTGTGGTAAAAAAAACTACAGACTGTGGGAATGAACGGGGAGAGGAAGGGGAACAAAATGGTTTTTACAGTAAAGGGGCTGATATCCTCGGAAGAATAATAATGACGACATGGCCTTCAGGAGGCGGGACTAAGAAGCTAAAGACCAATCAGAATGCTGAATTTATGATGGAAGCCAATGAAAATTATAGACGGAAAAAGGGTGGAGCTTCCCTCACCATACTGTATACCGCATCTCTCGACGAGACAGCGCATGCGCTGCATAGCCGAGACCTAAAAAGGAGACAAAATGAAAGGGAACTTGTAAAAGGCCTAATTAGAAAATTAAAGGACTGACCCACCAGCCTTGGCACTGAGGCCCACTCCTTTTCACAAAGATGCCAACAAGTAATCAGGTGAATTGCCATTGTTCGCATGTCAATAGAGCCAATTGTTTAAATGGGCTGACCCATTGGCCCATGAAGAATCGGCTATACACAGGGTTTGTTATAGAGGATAACCAGCACTAAAACTATTCCCTGCTTTGTCAATCTGTGAGCTTTATGTAACTGGGGGCCATATGTACAAAAGTTAGGCTTTGCGATTTCCAAATAGCTAATCCATAGAAATTGCTTTTAGGGAATTGCAAAATGAGATGTGTGTAGCCGTGGATTCCACTAATTGCGATTTCTACAGATTTGCAATCACAATTAGGAACGCAACTTTGAAAATCACAAAATTGCGATTTCCTAATAGGAAATTGCAAATTAGGAAAAGTCGTATTCTGGATGCAGAATGATGATATCAGACCAGGAAGTCAAGCAATACAGTATGTAGCCACAACCCAGAAGCCAAGGAAGGTGGAATGCACCTGTCTCACCACTGGAAAGGGAATTCCTATGATTGAATTGCACTATGTGCAAGAAAGATGGAGACAAGAATTCTGGGAGCTGGAAGCCGAAAGTCTTGTTTTCTGACAGAAGAATGAGTGGCACAAATGGACCAGCTATTTGGGAAGGCCTCTTTTACTGTTCCTGAGAACCAGAAGACCAAGATATGGAACAGCATCTTGGGGAAGATGAACTCCCTTGGTGTCACACAGAAAATCATGCCAGAGATCTGCAAATGCTGGTATGACCTGAGATATCACTCAAAGGAGAAGGTGACCTGCAGGATGGCTGAGGGTCGTGGCACAGGTGGTGGACCCTCAAAACACCCCCGTACTCACTTATAGACACTTATCGAGGAGACTCTAGAAGTAGAAAGTGTGGTGGGAGTGTCCAACATTGACACCTCCAATCCTGTAGGCGCCAGCCAGGGTAAGTCAGCTCCCCTTTACTTACTACCATAACATAATGTTTGTAATTACCTAAATAAAACATCACATCAAAAATAACTCCACTGAGATTCTTACTATACCGTAGCAATGCATCTTGAGAGATGTAGTCCACCAAAGTTGCATGCTGTATTGTGTGCTGATGACTACACCACAGATATCTGTATATCACAAACCAGTCACGAACACATGAACAGACATTAACAATTTATTTACACTAACTATATATGTGCACTGTCACAAATCACACCAAGGATGTGTCAGAAACAACTGAGGCTGAAGAAGCTACTGGCACACATGGGGAAATGAAGGACAGAACATTACCAACTGATATGCCCATCACTACACCTGCCACTGCTGGACATTATGGATGACGAGGGACAATCCCAAAGCAGGGACACAACTACCCCTATGGGTCGGACAAACAGACACTGTAGAGGCCAAATAGAAGCAGTCCACAATGAGAATGTGTCAGACGACATGGCAGGCAGTTCTCCTCTGTTTGGTGGCCTGGGGAAATCCATCATCACTGTGCAGTGCCTGCAAACCAAACAAATCATCACTTTTTGTGCACCAAACCTGGGATGCATAAAAATCACCAGACGAAAACAGGCGAGGTGCCACAAAGCATAGTGATGGGTCGGTTCCTTACTTACAGAGAAATTGATGCATCGGTTCTTTGCTCCAGGGGAGATGATGCTTCAGTACCTTACTGCTATACAGGGGTGGTGATTTGTCGGCTCCTTACAGGGGAGGAGGCCCCAGTTTACTGCCTTTAACTTCTTGTTCTTGTAGTCAGGTATAGTGTCAGTATTCAGGGACGTAAGGTATATGCACTGTCTCCTTAAGAGCATGGGAAGGAAAACCATTAGGTCACATTACTCAAACAGTTCTGGCCACTGTATTCATTGTGTCAGCAATTCTCTTACCTAATAAAAAAAAACATTGCCAAATTCACCCTGTGACAGTTAGGTTTGTATTCCACTGTGGCAGAACATGAAGGAGTCATGAGTGCTACCTGGGAATCTGGCCACAATGTATGTCTTGATATATGAAGCCTCACACACTACCTGGACATTGAATGAGTGTGAGCTTTTCCTGTCTCTGTACAATAATTAATTTTCTGAGGGGGAAATATAGCAATATGTGTTTTCCATCAACATAGCCAATCACATTATGGAACTGTGCTACCTGGTAAAACATGAATTTGGTCTGTTGTAAATATAGGGGGGTATTTTTGAAATATATGCATTGGTTAACTTTGCTAACCATGATGTTCAGACACCTGCAAAAGAACCTGGAAAAGGCAATTTGTGACCCCCTGCCACTGCTTTAAGACCCCTGGGAACTGCCACAAGCAAAGAGGTGTAGGCAACACAATACCTGTATATGTGGTGTGATTGCATTGCTCCTGAGTGTTGCGGTTCGAAGCAGAGGCTGTAATTCAGCAATTCATTCCAGGAATACCCCCCTACTAAGTCTGTACTTTTCAAATATCTCCTCCTCTGTCTGTACATACAGGGGGACCCTCACCCTAAATATCCTCTCCTGTCTCCTCCTCTTCCTCTGCCTGCCAGACAAAATCCTCATCCTCCACACCAAAACATGTAGGGCTGCCATGCTGGAAGAGCCAGATGCATTTCGGGTGCCATATTATAGTTAACACCTGGTTACCACCAGATCCACATTGATGGTAATTGCATTTCCTAAATGGCCATTTTGCTACTATTCTCAATTAGGTAATCCTTTGTGCATGCTTTTAGCGATTCGCTGTTTAGAATTCCCTATTTGCGATTTCCTATTTAGCGAATTCCAAAATGCGATTTGTACTGGATAAAAATCGCATTTTGCACCACCAAAGCAGCCTTTCATACATTCCGAAATAGCATTTTGCATTTCCTAACGGCCTGAAAATACGACTCACACTGTCAGGAAATGCAAAAATGCCTTCATACATATGGCCCAAAATACCTGTTTAGAGGGTTTAACATAATTTGATAGCAATCTAGCCATAAAGGCCTGTTGGCTTTAATAGATACATTTTCAAAACAAATAAGTCAGGTCTACTGCTTTTGTTGTAACTTTTCAAAATATACCTAATTGACCTATGGCACCTGACTTAACTTTTCGCAAAGAACCAATTGCGCATATAGTCTTTATCACTTGCTTGTCACCTACTAAAACCTGATAACCAACTCAACCATGCTGTAGTGTGAATACTTTTTCCCAGAAGACAGCCATCATATAATCATAAAATAACAAATATGTAAAACATTAGATTTAGCAAATCAATATCCAAACCTTCCTAAGAGGACCTAACAAGAATTATCACAGTACAAATCTTCTATCCACAGGGTTTGACGGAGCTGGAATGCAACACCAACATCTTTGCCTACTACTGACAACAGGTGTGAGATTCAATGTAACAAAATAAATGCTTATAGCCTTTACAGGTCTTTGGCTTTAACACATACTTTTCACAATAAATAATACTGGCTTAGTGTCTTTGTTGTAGCTTTTCATAATTTTAAAAAAAATCGTACCTAACATAAATTTGCTTAATGAACCAATCAGGCCTGTGGCCTTGGTGTTAGAGATTAGGTTCCTGATTGATTGGGGTCAAGCCCTGGTCAAGCAGTAACCACCATCCTACTAAGGGTACACCACAAACACATCCTAAACTAACCTGTGCTCACCCTCTGGTAGCTTGGCACAGAGCAGTCAGGCTTGTGCAGCACTTCAAACACTTCAATCAGTGAGAACACCACACAAGAATATTCCACACGAAGTTAGAAAAATATCTCCTAATTTAACAAATAAAACAAGAACAGAACTACAAAAATCCAATAAGTAGAACGTGGAATATAATTTTTTTAAGAATAAACTGTAGATTTGTGGACTAGCGCTTAGAAGTGAAAAGCACTTATTTGTGATAGCTGGTCGGGCCAGACCGGGATAGAGTCAAAATTTCAGGTCGACCGTGATGGAACGCAGGGTGGATACATGGACTCAGTTAGGCCTGCTGAACGAAAGTACCTTAATACTGGTTGTGTCAACAAAGATGCAGGTTGCAGCTGAAGCAATATATTGGTGTTGATCTGTCAGCAGAGGGGATGCATCAATTTTCCCTGCACAAAAGCAGAAATGGATCTGTTCCGAGGAAGATGCGCTGGCACTTAAGACAATGCATTGGTTCTGCTAATGCAACAGAGGATGCATCGGATCTGAGAACAATGCACTAACTCTGAAGCCAATGCACTGGGTCAGCTCCCGCAATAGCGGCCATGCATCAATTCTGCTCTTGTAGCAGAGGATGTGCTATTTCTGAGGCGGTAAACACCCTAGCCCCACTTACAATGGTCCAGGTGTAGGAGCAGGGTGGTTGGAACTCTTATATGTCACTGAGACTTCAGATCAGGAGGTCAGCCAGCTAGCTCTTGGAGTCACTCTGGGTTCAAGTGGTGTAGGTCCAGCCTTTATTGCCCAGGTTAGGAGGGCAGCAGACAGCCGGTCAACACAGCAAAAAGCAGTTCCTCTAGAGCAGCAGTCCAGCAGAGTAGCAGCTCTTCAGCAGCACAGCAGTCCTTCTTGGCAGGGTATCCACAGGTCTAGAATTTTACTCAAGTTGTAAGATCTGAGATCCAGTTATGTTACCAAGTGGTGTTTTTGAAGTGGGGGAGACTTCAAAGAAGGGTATTTGAATTGCACTGAGGTAAGTGCGAGACTATGCCCAGCTCCTCCCTCACATACACAAATACAAGTAAAGTGTTGGAACCAATCTATACTAAATAATAAATAGAAGGACCACATCAATTATTCCTTCGAAACAAGGTTCGCTCTCTGGATTAATCATATATCAATCAATATCAAGGACAGAAGGCAGTTTTAGAAATTTTTTTTTTAATGTATCTATATGCAAAGAAGTAAGGACACTTTATATGTTCCACTATACATGCGAATGTAACATTGTTTTAAACAAACAAAAGGAAATTACATCCCAAAAATATATTTAAATAAAAAAACAAGTAATATATCCTCTATTCCCCTATTAGTGAGTATGGATGCTCTCACTTTTTTATAAGAGCATTCCGTTGTCTCAGATAGCCCTACTACACAGTACTATGAGGAACAAACAGTCTAATCTCTGAACAATTTTCTTAGTACTTTTTTTATCTGTTTTACAAATAATTTTGATTTGTCAAGGGCTTCTTCAATTCATAAAGTCGACACGTTTCAGCCCAACTTGCTTTGGGCCTCATCAGGACTAGGGTGTATGAGGATATCTTTCAATAAGAACACCAGTCTTATATTACAGTTCCAGCTCATCAATATAGTAAAGTCTGGAAAGAATAGCCGTAGGAGAAACAGAGATGTCTCAGTAGTTCAGTTCGCCATAATATAAGTGCAATGTATAAAGTATTATTCACGTTACGTGATTCCTCTCGCAGGGTAAAGCTTCCTTAATCCTTTGTTCAAGCGTTCATTCAATGTGCTGTGCGCGCGTTCTCATCCGACTCTCAACTTAGTTCCGGGTCCGCGGTGAATGTCCACAGGTCTGGAATTTTACTCAAGTTGTAAGATCCGAGATCCAGTTATGTTACCAAGTGGTGTTTTTGAAGTGGGGGAGACTTCAAAGAGGGGTGTTTGAATTGCACTGAGGTAAGTGTGAGGCTATGCCCAGCTCCTCCCTCACATCCTCCCAGGATGGCCCATCAAGTCACACCTAAGCTCCCATTATGTGAGGCTGTCTGAAAGGAATACACACAGCCCAGCTGTCACACAACCCAGACGTGCAACCAGAGACACATTACAGGGACACAGCGCTAAGAGCAGGAAAATGCCAATTTCCTAAAGGGGCATTTTCAAAATTGTAACAATAAATAATGACTTTGATATGAGAGAGGATTTATTATTACAATTCCAATAGGTAATAAACACAATATATCTGCCTCCTCTCAATTAGGGATTACAGTTCATTAAATATAATAAGGAATCCCGAATGTTATCCTATGAAAAGGGGAGTCCTCGCAGTAGAGAAAAACAAATTTGGAATGTTCACTAACAGGACATGTAAACCTTAAAAGCACATCCCCTACCTTTTAACTACATAGCACCCTGCCCTTTGAGCTACCTAGGGCCTACCGTAGGTGTGAGTTATATGTAATAAAAGGGGGTTTAAGGCTTGGCAAGGGGTTTTAAATGCCAAGTTGGCAGGGCGGGACACGTTTTATAATGCTACTTAGGTGCATGGCACAATCAGTGCTGCAGGCCCAAGGGTAGAATTTAATTTGCAGGCCCTGGGTATATGGTATACCACTTTACAAGGGGCAGATACGTTAAATAAAAATGCCAGTTAGGTATATTCCAATAAACCATGTTTAGAGTAGTGAGCACACACACTTTAGCACTGATTAGAAGTGGTAAAGTGCACAGAGTCCTAAGGCCAACAAAAACAAATTATAGGCAAGCAAGCAAAAAAGTTTGGGGGAAACCACCCTAAGACTAACAGGACGAACACCTGATTACTGGCTTGTCATAAAAATCAACTCAGGCCTGCTGTATCAAGCAAAAAATTTCTCAAAAGACAAAGCAGGCACTCTTTTTAGGAGCAAGCACACACCTTTTGCCAAATCAAAATCTGGTAGAGAGGAAGATCAACATGTGGGTAGAGTCCAAGGCCCCCCTACTTACTACTGCTTCTTAAAACTCTTTTCTAGTGATCACATATAGTCTGGCGAGAGCTACACTAGCAAGCCAGACCTAAAAAGGAAGGTTACAATGTGACCTCATTGGAGGTATGTAGACTGCAAGCAGGTATGCATGCTATAACTGGGTGATATCTCGTGGGACTGGGTGGATGTGCATTATGGTTGTCTGAGGTGTATTTTGCTTGATAGAGGAGATATGACAACAAACAAATGAAGATGGGCAGATTAGGATGGCGTGCGGATCGCCACCACCGGCCCGGCAGTGGCGATCCACCCACCATCAGAACCCGATTTACCCCCCGCCATTGTATCACGGCAGATGCAAAGTGCGTCTGCCGCTTTTTGGCTAGTCGGCAATCGGTCCGATTGCTGGCTGGGCGGACTTGGGCCACAATATGGTGGCAGTGCCTAGCAGGCACCGCCATCCATATTAGGATGTGTGGCATTCAAGGCCTTTCCATGGCGGCGATGCCGCCATGGAAACGCTGGGGGGATTTACTTTGGGGGCCCGTTGCAGGCCCCCGGAGGGTGGGGGGCTGCACTTGGGGGGTACCTATTGTCCCCTCTACATTGCCATGCACAAGGTTGCAGGCACCGCGCGGTACCTGCCATGTTGTTCATGGCAATGCACAACATGGCATTTCACCATTGCGGTGGTTGCTGCAGCCAGCAGCTCCCGCCGTAATGTTAAAATGCCTGATGCGACCGCTGTGGTGGAGGTCGCATCATGCTTGGGGTGGCAGGACTGCTGCATGGCTGGCAGGTGGTCCCATTACCGCTAGGGTGTCCGCCTGCCATCCTAATCACCCCCCTAATGTTGAACACAACTCCCCAACCTACTGTACCAAAAAAAACTGTCATGAAGCCCCCTGGAAATTTGATGACACTACAATAGCGTAAGCAAGCATAGTTTTGCCATTCAAAATGAAAAAAAAAATTCATTGTCATAAAGTTACAACAACGGCACACATTATCATTCACTAACGTCTGGATATGCAGGCTATCTGTGTGCTATGAATGCTCCTATACTCAGTGGTGCCATCACAATGAGGGATCTATTGAAAAGCATAGCACGAAAACACCAGAAACATCAAGGAGACATATTAGATGGAATTAACCAACAAGTATCCCACCAAGGGTCATGGGGGTTGTTATATATAATGCACAGGGCACGAGGTAGAGGGGTAGGTCACCCCACATGGGAACGCTAACTCCGCATGACTTTTGTGGGCAAGGAAAGAAATCCTTTTTTATATATAACCCTCACACACTCTAGTAGTGTCATGCTTAATCTTTGGCTTCACCCTGACTCCTAAAGATCAGGGTGGGCTTGCCCGAATTTCAGGGAGCACTCATTAGAAGGATGACCAGGGGGCTTAACTAGAGAATAAAAATCCCTCTCTCTCTTCTAGGCATCCCGTTATTTGTCGAGATGGTGTGGAGACTAAAGCAATAGCTTGTGAGTAATGCAGACTGTTATGGTCCTACGACCTTAAATTTAGACCAACATGTTTCAGCCCTACTCTAAGACTTAAAGAGGTCTTGGGCTTTCATTAGGGTATCAGATCAATACCTCCATGGTTTGTAGGTTCAGTTAACACCTGGATAGTGCCGCACAATTGTATAGGGGCATTACTAATACTTGCCCGTCAGTGTTCTTTGTGAGGAATCACCTGCAAAAGATAAAATTCAAGGCAGGTGTTATGTTAAGCATACATATGGCATGCTTGTAGAGTAGAAACATATATTCTTGCTGAAGAGATTAAGGAAGCATGCATCTACCACTGCATGCAAGTTTAAACGGTGTCTCTACTTGAGACAGTCATTCAAATTACTTGTGCATATATTTATTAGTGACGATACATGTGTAGTCCTTCTCATGAAACTCATGAATCTTTCATTCAGCCACACAGATTATGTGGGTATTCTGTTCTGGATTAATGTATTCGTAGACCCAGTGATATCATATCAGTGTGTAATTTTTATGCATATTGCGTGAAGTAAGAAGGTTCACAACTCCCAGTATAAAGGGATCACCCTCGAATCTTAAAAAACATACATTTAGATTACCTTGCCTGTGTAACACACACATAATAATAATGAAGCAGAAGAATACGTATAACAATACACACCCACAATTAATGGTCCTGCCTCATTCAAGCGGGAGAAAAACCCCTGTTGTCATTCTATCCCTGCTCACAAACGTTCGTTCGAATGTTAGTTAAATAAGGACGACGACCCTCATCCATATTCGGTGGTATGATTCATCCTCCTCTCCGCAACGGTACATTTGGAGAAAACTGGGCTCCCGTTGGAGTTCTCAAGAGAGGTTTAGACGGTAACTAAATGACCAGTTCACACTGGAAGCCGATTGTGGACATTGACTCTGTCAAACTGTGTATCGATACTCACATTCCTCCCTTAAGGTGATGTTACTCAGCTGGACCAAAGGTTTAAAATGTGTAAGGATGATGGTAGTGTTTTCTAATTTTATTCATGTCTACCATTAACATTGTGTAAGAAATGGAATTCCTGATTGGCTGAGGTATGCCCCCAGGGCAGGCGGGAATCACCATTCTATTCAGGCTAAGCTTAGCAGCACTAAAAGATAGCCTGTGCCTGCCCTCTGGTAGCTTGGCACAGAGCAATCAGACAATTTGTAAGGTATTTGTGCAGCACACAATAACACAATGACTACACCACAAAGAGACTCCACAAAGGTTTAGAAAAATAGATTATTGTAAAACAAGACCATAAGGACAAAAATCCAAAGTAGAAGTTGAGATATTGAATTTCAAATGAATAAGTGAAAAATAGCACTTAGAAGCAAATCGTGCTTTAGGGGTTACTTGAGGTCACACTGACCGTGATAGAGTGCCAGCCAGCTACAAGACTTATGCAGGCCCCTGTGAATAAAGTAGCTATCCTGGTATCAACAGAGTTGTGCGTCATGAGATGCGTCGATGCGGGTCCCACAAGTCGAGGATGCTTTGACTTTCTCCACACACTGATGGAGATGCATAGGTTCTGTAGACGGGTCCCAGAGTCAAGAGGCATTGAGCGATATGCCGGGTTTCTCCACCAGGTGAGGGGATGCGTCGATTTCTCCAAGCTGCAGCAGCAGTGATATACAGTCTGATGTGTTGATTTCGGGAGGCAAAACGCTAGTTCAGAGTCAATGCACAATTTCACTCTTTTCCCCATTCTGCTACATGCAGACATGAGATACGTTGAAGTCCGTTTTGCATGTATCTGGACCACTTCCAGTGAATAAGGCACAGGAGTTGGGGTAGAGACTTGGATATTCCTGAGTCTCAAGCAACCGGGGGCAAGCTAAGATCAGACTTGGTGGGAAGGCAGAATTCAGCTCTCCTTCAGCAATTCAGAGAGCAGCAGGCAGCAGGGCAACAAGCAGAAAAGCAGGCCGTCCATATCAGTAGTCCAGTTGAGTTCCTTAAGCAGCACATCAGTTCTTTTGGCAGAGCTTCAGTTATAGGTCCAGCAGGGTCTAATTTTAAGGGGTCAGAGACCCAGGACTTATACCCAAAAGTGCCTTTGATGTGGAGGTGACTTCAAAGCAGCTTCTTGAAGTGCACAGGTTCTCCTTTCAATCTGAACCTGTCTGCCAGGCTATCCATGTGGGGTAAATCAGCCCGTTGTGTGGGGACTGGATACTACCTATTGTAGTCTTAGCACCTCCCTTCCATCCTGCCCAGGCAGGGCCATCAAAATACAGATGTATATAGATAGGTATTTATAAACACCTATCCTTCCTATGTTTTTGGCTGTCTAGAGGGAATGCACAAAGTGTAGCTGTCACCCACCAAAGATGTGAATTGGAGAAAGGCTGCAAGGCACACAGAGCAGTAAGTACAGAGAAATATCCACTTTCTAAAAGTGTCATTTCTAAAACAGGAGCGTTAAACACAACTTCACCAGTAAGGAGGATTTTTCATTACCATTCCAAAGATATGGAACATGAAGTAGCTACTCTTTTCTGACCAGGTTTTACCACTTAAGGGAATTCTCAAAGGTAACCTATGAAAGTAGTAGGCCTCACAGTAGTGAACAACGAATTTAACTGTTTGTCATTATCAGGCCATGAAAAACATAAAAGTACATGTCCTACCTTTTAGTTACATAGATCCCTGGCCTTAGGGCTACCTAGGGCCTACCTTAGGGGCAACTTATGTATAGTAAAGGGGAGTTTCAGGCTTGGGAAGTGGTTTTAAATGCTTAGTCAAAGTGGCAGTAAACTGCACACAAAGGCCCTCCAGTGGCAGGCCTGAGACAGGTTTGAAAGGCTACGTCTGTGGGTGGCACATTTAGTGCTGCAAGACCACTACTAACATTTCACGTAGAGGCCTTGGTTATATGGTATACCACTTTACAAGGGACTTTGAGGTAAATTAAAAATACCAAGCATGTATACACTAATTGCACACATGTTTAGGGAAGAAGCACATGCACTTTATCACTGGTCCGCAGTGGTAAAGTGCTCAGAGTCCTAAGGCCAACAAAAATATTTAGCAAAACATTGAGGGCAAAATCAAAATGTTTGGGGGAAGACCACCTTAAGAATGATAGGTCTAACACATTTGTTAAAAAATACAGTTTGTTAGGAGCCCTTGTGGTATCATCATCAACATGTTTCTATCACCTTAATCGCCCTCCCTGGCTCATTGAAATTCACTAGTTGAAGTCCTTAAATGTTTGCTCTCTGATCAGAGCACTGTTGCCCCTATTCTTGATGTGGTGTGTAAAAGGAAAACAAACTAATTACACCTTATCTTTTATGGTGTATGTTGGAAAGAACATGAATGCCCAGCTCTGGCCACTGATATGACCTAGCAGGTATCCTAGCATTTTTCACAACATGTGAACCCTAGCACCAGACAAGTCAGCCCGCTGTATAAAAATAAGGTGTACCTAATTTGTTTGCTTTGTTTGCACAAAAGCGTTTTGAAACTTTCCACACTTTTACTTTCCTGACATATAATGACACTGTGTATACTATATATATGGACAGGAATTACATTTCCTAATGATTATCACATTGACATAAGCACTTAGCAAGAACAGCTGCAACCTAATTTCCTTGTTCACATTAACTTTCCGATTCTTCTTTTCCATTCATTCCCCATTCAAATATCTGGGCGTCATACGAGCAGCCTTTTGGTGGGTGTGTCCTAGTCCTATCTGATTGATAGGACTAGGACACACACACACCGAAAGGCTGCTCGTAAGACATTTAAACAGAATTTTCAGAAGTCCCTATAAGGGATGAAACACATTGGTTGGGTCTGTTTTAAGTTTGATGGATTTGTATTCTTAATAAAAACAACTTTATGGAAAAAGACACCAATGTCTGGAAATTAAGTGAAAAACGAAATATGGAAAGTAATTGAAAACAAAAGAGTGATTACAGATACATGCAATTCGAATTGGAAAGTTCAATGTGAACAAGGACATTAGGTTGCCCTCCTAACATTGTGAAAACATTTACCAAGGATTGAGTTTTGTGTGCAGTCAGACCTCCAGGAGTGGGCATAAGGGAATTATAAGATTGGGAAATTTGACTGGTGCTGTCCAGAAACACCACTGCTGGCTGTCTTTTGGAAATTGGATTTAGGCAACATTCAATCTGTGATTCTGAGTCCTTGCTCCTATTATCTTCAGACCTAGCTGCTTTAACTAAGTTGATCCAATTTTAGTCTTCCCAGTTGCACTGGGCTACTGTCAATGCTGTATTGTACTGGGCACTGGCTGCACGTACCTCAAATGGAGATTTAGACTACTCTTTTCACTAGGACCTTTTTTTGACCTACTGCAGTCCTTTGTGTACCATGGATTACTCTGAGCGCTGGGTTTGTAGGGGTATAGGGTGGGAAGTTAATTAATAGTAATTACGTATATAACAAGTTTATTAATTATTGAATGTATTACTATGTTTGTAAATTGTGTAAGAATTATATTTTTTAAGTTATATATTAAGTGTGGGCTGCTGGGTTTTTAGGGGTATAGGGTGGAAAACTACCTAATATTTAATTCATTAATTAGTAATTTATTATTAAGTTATTAATATGTATTTAATTGATTATTGAATAAGTTGATTGTGTAATACTTATATTTTTCAGATATATATTAGGTGCGCCTGTTGGGTTTGTAGGGCTATAGGATGGGAAGTTAATTAAGTATTCATTAATTAACAATTAATTTCAATGAATAAATCATTAGTTAATTAATTATGTAAATTTTGCAATAAAGATATTTTTATATTGTTATATATTATGGGTAGGCTGCTGGCTTTGTAGGGGTGTAGGGTGGGCCGTTCATTATTAATTAACTAATCAGTGAAATCAAAATTATTTATTAATTTATTACTAAGGGGCTGATTCCGATTCCGGACGTAAAACGTCCCGATCGACACGGACCGGAGACGTAGACCGACTTACACGGATCGGCGCCGTACGACCTGTGCAGTACGATGCAATGCGTGTGAATTACAACCCACTCGCATGGAACACGAGCTGAACGACCGACCCGTCCGAAAATCAGTGAGTCGCTCGTAAAATGACCGGAAATCCTACCGACCGACACACACCAGGAATAGACGCGACCGAAACGTACCCATGATGCACGAGCCGTGCAGTACGATGCCAAACGTGTGAATTGAGACCGACTCGCACGGAGCCCGAACATCAAAACCGCGATGCACAGCAAATAGTGACTAGCAAATACCAGACCCCTCTGCGTACGACGTGTATGACAATGCCGAAAACAGCAGAATGTCAGTGTGACAGACTCGGGTTATCCCGGGCAAACCACATCCAGCGTCCGACACGGTCAAACAAACATCTCCACCATGCACAACAAAAGCAAAGGAAAAGTCACAAAAAAGCCCAAAAAACAAATGACAAAGCCAATAAATAAAAAATAAAAAAATGGAAGAACAAGGTCATACCCACAACTCCACCTATATAATGGCAAGAAAGCACTACCATGATCCTTTGCAAACTACAGGCATTGGACAGCAGACACCACCACCACATTGCAGAGACACACCACAACTCACACAACACACAACAACTACACCATTTGCACCACTTAAAAACTAAATCACATATTCACTGACAAACTCACACCTACCACACACACATACACCCCTCCCATCAATCCCCACAAGCACCCAGCACCATGCCCCCCAAGAACAATTCACAGATAGTGAGTTGGAAGTCATGATTGACGAAATACTCAGGGTAGAGCCACAGTTGTTTGGCACATTGGTCCAACAGACCCCCATGTCACAGAAAACCAAGATGTGGGAGAGGATGGTCGACATGCACCTTGTGTGCGCACAAAGGACGACATACAGAGCAGGTATTATGATGTGCGCAGGAGGGTCAAGAAGCTCATTGACAGGGAACACACCCTGAGCAGGATGACTGGCGGTGGCCCTCCTGCCAAACCAACGCACTTCAGGACCTGGGAGGAGAAGGTGCGGGCCATCCTACCACCGGAGAGCTTACATGGATTAACAGGAATACCAGAGCCTGGTGAGTACACAACCAATTCACTCAACATTGTGTGGCAACACACATATAGCACTGTCAAGGGAACTGTGAAACAAATTACCACCGGCAAAGCCATAGCAACGGAAAGGCAACTATCCTGTGATGTGTATATCAGTTACACAAACACAATACCTGCCATCCCACAGTAATAGGGAACTACGTCCTAACATGTACAAACCTAAAGACCAATACTGCAAGGCATGACCAGAAATAACCAACAAACACTGTCACCCATTTTGCAACCAATGTCACACCACCTCACAGGAAAGCTGAGTCAAAATTAAGGAAGGTTGGGCTGCTGGGAATGTGCATGTAGCAGAAAGCATGATGGGAGTTGCAGTCACAGCCAACATTCCCCCACCCACATGTCCCTGCAAGCTCACACTAAACCATGCTCACCTCACAGAGAGTGCAAAAGTACTGCCAAGATGGCTGACACTAGGCCCTGCTTTGGGGAGCACAAGGCCCTGCTGGGACTTGGGCTCAAACAAACAACAGGACACCAATGCCAGACAGCCTAAAAGTTGACTACTACTCCCTGCAATGGAAGCATGCAGCATGGTGGGATGTCTGAACTGGGGGAGGAGGACTACCAGCTCTGACTACATCTACCAGCAGCCCCTGTCACACACACCCCTCCCACCTACACCAAAATACACACCCGAGATCATGCTCCACAAGAGAGTCAGTGAAAAGTCTCTACCAAGAACCCTGACAATGTGCTCCGCTGTAGGGAGTACAAGGCCCTGCCTTGAAATTGTGCACAAACAAACAACTGGATACCACTGTCAGTCTTCTTGCCATTGCTGTCTCAATCACTCACATGGTAGCAGAGTCACAGGAAGGAAGACCAGGTATTGTGGGAAGGTGGGTGGAGCCAAAAGCATGATGGGAGTTGCAGTCACAGCCATCAGGCCCCCACCCACATGTCTCAGCAAGCTCACACCGAACCATGCTCACCTCACAGGAGTGCAAAAGTGCTGCCAAGATGGCTGACACTAGGCCCTGCTGTGGGGAGCACAAGGCTCTGCTGAGACTTGGGCTCAAACAAACAACAGGACACCAATGCCTGACAGCCTGATAGGTAAATTCTACTCACTGCAATGGAAGCATGCTGCATGGTGGGACATCTTGGCTGGGCGGAAGAGGACCGCCAGCTCTGACTACATCTACCTGCAGCCCCTGTCACACACACCACTCCCACCAACACCAAAATACACACCTGGGATTATGCTCCACAAGAGAGTCAGTGAAAAGTCTCTACCAAGAACCCTGACAATGGGCTCCGCTGGGGGAGCACAAGGCCCTGTTGGGACTTGGGCTCAAACTAACAACAGGACACTACTGCCTGACAGCCTGAACGTAAATTGCGACTCCATGCAATGGAACCATGCCACATAGCGGATTACCTGGCCTCTGTGGGTGAAGGAGGTCCTGCAATGACTCAAAATGCCATCAAGGCCGCCTCAAAACACACCTTCTCAGCCAGAACAAGGTGCACCCTTGGGACCAGTCACTCCAAAACTAAATGCCTTGGCAAGATGGCTGACACATGGTCCTGATGTATGAATTGGCTGCAAGTCACACCTACGCACTGGCCAACTCATTTACACTCACAGCCATTGGAACTGTAGGTATCCTCCCACCCTCTGGAGATGCAGTGTTCCTGGGGTGTTCCCTGACCTGGCTGTGAAGGTGTGTCTTGTGGATGACAATTGAGGAGATGTAGACATAGTACACAGCACCAAGAAAACACAATGTCATTCATACATCATTGACAGTGTACACCTGACGGTGACTAGAATGGACACAAACATAGCCGATACTGTAGCATGGTGTCATCCAAAAAATGTGCAGTTGTGAGATGCAGTTCAATCCCACATCGGCCTGCGTTGTACGCATCATTCATACAACACATCATTCACTGTCATGGAGACCCCAAACACAATGGCTAACCTGGACTGCATCTGAGGAGGCACGCAACTCACAGCAGCTTAACTGTAACACACACACCTCTGCCCATCACTTTAATGAGCATTGAAAAGCAAGAGAGCACCTGTGCCCAATCCCTCTCACTGTTGATGAATTTGACTAGATAGAAGGTGTACCACATACAAAACTCAGCACCAACTTCATTAGCTATGCTGACCCCATGAGTTGTATGAAAAGAGATGTGAACTAGGAACACAGACAACTAATTAGTATCTCACAATGAATCTCAGGCACACCGTACTGCAACCATGTTGTACATACACACAAATGTGACACACAGAGGTAAAAGAATCACACAACACATGCCCCAACCTCGCAACATACCCCAAGTGTAATAGTACGTATGTCATTGTTAAAGCACAAATGTGGACAGGGATAATACAGCAATGTCAGGCATGTGATGGGACCTGAGAGGCAATGGGCATCTACAGACAATTGATCAATACATGAGCTGGTCATGCACACAGCTTGACATGCACACCGAAATGCTCCAGCTTGCCATTTCAAAGTGTTCCAACAATATCAACCTCTGTCTGTCACAACTTAGGACAATGCAATTTACAGACCCTCATAATAATGTTCAGTGTCAAATGTCATGTGTGTGAAACATTGAGGTCTGTAGAAACATAACAAACATTGTGTGTCTCCTCCAAACACAGGTGATGCTTGGGACACAGCAGGTCCTGAGGAACAGTCCCAGTCCCAGACTCTGGCAGACCCTGAGCTCCCCGGTGTGGCTCACTCTACATCCTCTTCGGACGACGACCTTGACTGAACTGGCCCCTCCAGCGTGAGCCATCATGCAGCCCCAGCAGCAGTAACATCAGCACCCCCTAAACCACTCCTGCCACATCGGACACCAGACAGAGTCCCCATGCCGACACGGACAGGTCCAGGCCCCAGAACAACAATGGACCAGGTACACAGGGCCCCCCGGAAGCAAAGGACAACACCACCGGCGCTAACAATCAAGTGGGCCCAGTGTTGGCTGGGCCGGCCATGGCAGGGTCTGCCCGTGTGGGTTGGGCCGGTGGGAGTGTGGACAAGTAGATGACACGGCCTGCAGAGGGGGCTGGGCTGCATGATGAGCCACACCCGGAACGCATCATAGATGTGTACCAGGAAAGCACCAGAGGGTTTGGACAGGTCGTGGGGATCCTGTATGATAATTGTTAAACCCCTTGATCAATCTTGGGGTAGTTCCTACGGTTTCTTTGGCCGCTTTTTGTTGGTTGCTTTTGGGTGAGAAAAGGAGGTTCTTTCTAGTGGTGTTTTCACATTTTCTCTCTGCATTTGTAAGTGTGTTAGTGCTGTAACCCCTGTTTTTGAGTCTCATGAAGAGGCCATTCTTAGATTGTTTGAGTCCCTCATATGTGCTGCAGTTACGTGTCATTCTGAGGCATTCTGCATATGGTATGCTCTCCTTGAGTTTGATGGGTTGGAAGCTGCTAGCATGGAGGATTGCATTACAGGAAGTCGGTTTTCTGTAAGTCCTCGATTGTATTCTGTTGTTTTCAACGTATAGTTCAAGGTCTAGGAATTTGATTGATGTTTTGCTAGTCGTGCATTTGAAAGCTAGGTTCAGACAGTTGTTATTAATTTCTGTAGCGAAATTGTTGGCACTATCTTCTGTACCCCGCCACAGTACGAAGATGTCATCTATGTACCTAGTGTATAGTACCACATTTTCTTTCATGTATTTTCTTTGTGTCTCTATGAGTACTTGCTCCTCCCACCAGCCCATATTCAAATTAGCATAGCTGGGGGTGAAGCAAGTACTCATGGCAGTTCCTTGTGTCTGTTTGTAATGCAGTCTGTCAAAAATAATGATGTTATTTTCAAGGCACCATTCTGCCATTTGTAGTAGCATCATGGTGTGTTGGTGCAGACTTATCGGTTGTTTACCTAGATAATGACTTAAAGCTCTGAGACCGTTTGTGTGTCTAATGCTTGTGTGTAGAGTATGCACAACTAGTGTCATAAATATAAAATTATCATTCCAGCTGTAATCATATTTTTTTGTTAAAAAATCAGCAGTGTCTCTGATAAAAGCTGGTAATTCACGGACATAAGGTTGGAGGAAATCGGCTATAAATCTGCTGAAAAAAACACAGGTTTCAGGGACGTTTTAGTTAGTTGGACATTTCACTCATACAAAACCAGAGACTTTCGGCCGTTATAGTTAGTTGAGGTAACTATAACTCGTGTCCCGCAATGCACTGCTGATGACATCACATATTACATCACTTATGACATGGTCAGTGACATCACTGATGATATCACTGATGACATCTCAAATGACATCACTGATGATATCACTGATGAGATCATCCAGTGACTGAGTGTTTCTAAAAAGTTTAAATATGTTTTATATATATATATATATGCCAAGGTGTATTGAAGAATGAGTGGGTGTATGAGTGACTATATGGATGATTTAGTCGGTGTGTGACTGACTGTATAAGTGAGTGATTAAACATGTCTTACTGAATGCATGAGTTAGTGACTAAACTGTGTGAATGTCTGTATCAGTCTGTCAGTTGGTGTGAAAGTGGCTGCATGGGTTGGTGAGTAGCTACATTAGTGTCTATATGGGTTATTGATTGGTTATTGATTGGTTGTCTAAGTATCTGTATGGGTGCCTGAGTGTATGTGTGGGTGGGTGGGTGGGAGGTGTGTGACTTTGTGCATAGATGTGTGAGTGGATGATTTACTGGGTGTATGGGTTCAAGAGTGTATCTGTGAAGGGCTGTATGGGTGGGTGAGTGTGTGTATGGGTGTGTTGGTGAGTATTTAGATGTCTCAGTGGAACATGTGTGAGTAACTATATATGTGAAAGGCAGCATATGTAAGAGTTGGACTATATAAATGACTATATGTGAGAGTGAGTGATTGTGAGACTGGCTATATGGATGAGTGTGTGCTTGTGCCAGTGATTGTATAACAGAGTAAGTATGCGTTAGCATCTGTATGAATAAGTGAGGTTGCGTGTGTATAATTGTGTAGGCGAGTAAATGGGCGTGTGATTGATTCTTTGCATGACTGACTATGTGTGTGAGTAACTCAATGGGTGAATGGTAGTGTGTGAGCGTCTGTATAGGTATATGAGTGCATATGATTGTGCTGGATTGATGAGTGACTGCATGTATAAGTGACTGTATGAGTGTGTAGACCTAGGAATCAGTGAGTGGGTATGTAGTAACTGGTATTGATGTGTCTTTGGTTTCAAAATTGGTAGTCTGCATTTTAAAGTGGGTGTATCAAAGGTTATATTAGGGTGTGAGGAGGTGCATAAAATTATCACGTGGATGATTTAATCAGTGATGTCATTTGAGATGTAATCAGTGATGTCATCAGTGATGTCACTGACCATGTTATGAGTGATGTAATATGTGACGTCATAAGCAGAGCATTGCGGGGTCACGAGTTATAGTTACCTCAACTAACTATAATTGCCGAATTTCTCTGGTTTTATACGAGTGAAATGTCCAACTAACTATAACGTCCATGAAACCTGCAGTTTTTTCAGTGAATTTCTAAAGTATTTTAAATGCTAATTGCTAACTATAGCGTCCTTAAAACCTATGTTTTTTTTCAGTGAATTTCAATTTTTAAAAAAATGCTAATTTATAACTATAATGTCCTTGAAACATATGTTTTTTTCAGTGAATATCAAAAGTTTTTTAAATGCTAATTTCTAACTATAACGTCCCTGAAACCTATGGTTTTTTTCAGTGAATTTCTAAGATTTTTTAAATGCTAATTTCTAGCTATGCCTTCAAAGGTAGGACATATGCAGAAAGAGGAAGAAAGGCACAGAAAGAAGCAAGAGAAATGCAGAAAGAGGCATCAGAAGTCCAGAAAGACGAAGAAAGGTGTAGAAAGAAGCAAGAGATATGAAGAAAGAACCAACAGAGGTGCAGAAAGACGCCTTATTGCAAAGTCATCTTGTGCCCCCAACTTTTTGCTGACGGGTACTGGTAGTAACTGACTCCAGTGATATGCTAAAAGCCCCTTAGAATACAGTGAAAACACCTACATGCACTAGGGTACACTATGGGTTGGGGTACCCCTGTGATTGGCAAGACCTCCCCTGTAAGGCCCTAGTACATAATAGGGCAGGGGGATTAAAACTACTTCTAAGTCAGAGGTGCAGAAAGAAGCAACAGAGGTGCCGAAAGAGGAAAGAGGCAAGAGAGGTACAGAAACAGGCAAGAAAGGTACAGAAAGAGGAACAGGGGTGTAGAAAGAGGTAAGAGTGATACAGAAATTTGCAAGAGAGGTGCAGAAAGAAGCTAGAGCAGTGCATAAATAAGCAACAGAGGCACAGAAAAAGGCAAGAGAGGGGCAGAAAGAGGCAAGAGGTGTGCAGAAAGAAGCAAGTGAGGTGCAGAAAGAGGCATCAGAGGTGCAGAAAGATGCAAGAGAAGTGCAGAAACAAGAAAGAGAAGTGCAGAAAGAGGCAAGAGAATTGCTGAAAAAAGCAACAAGGGTGTAGGAAGAAGGAAGAGAAGTGCAGAAAGAGGCAAGTGAGGTACAGAAAGAAGCAAGAGCAGTGCAGAAATAAGCAACAGAGGTGCAAAAAGAGGCAAGAGGGGTGCAGAAAGAGGTAGGAGAGGTGCACAAAGAGACAAGAAAGGTCCAGAAAGAGGCAGGAGGGGCACCGAAGGGAGAGAAGTGCAGAAGGAGGCAAGAGAATTGCTGAAAGAAGCAACAAAGGTATAGAAAGAAGCAAGAGAATTACAGAAAGAGGCAAGATAGGTGCAGAAAATGACAAGAGAACAGCAGAACGAGGCAAGAGGGATGCAAAAAAGGGAAGAAGGGTGCAGAAAGAAGCAAGAGAGATGCAGAAAGGAGCAGGAGAAGTACAGAAATAAGCAAGAGAGGTGCAGAAAGAGGGAAGACGAGTGCAGAAATTGACAACAGGGGTGCGGAAAGAGATAACAGGGGTGCAGAAAGATGCAAGAGAAGTGCATAAAGAGGCAATTGAGGTGCAGACGGAAGCAATAGAACTGCAGAAAGAGGCAAGAGAGTTGCAGAAACAGGCAAAAGGGGTACAGAAAGAGGGAACAGGTATGCAGACAGAGGCAAGAGAGGTGCAGAAAGAGGGGTAAAGAAAGAAGAGAGTGGGGTTCAGAAAGAGACACGAGGGGTGCAGAAAGAGCCAATAGAAGTGCAGAAAGAGGCAAGTGAGGTGCAGAAGGGGGCAAGAGAACTGCAGAAAGAAGCAAGAGAGTTGCAGAAACAGGCAGAAGGGGTGCATAAAGAACCAACAGAGGTGCAAAAGGAGGCAAGAGCGGTGGAAAAAGAGGTAGAAGAAGTGCACCAAGAGGCAAGAAAGGTACAGAAAGAGGCAGGAGGGGTACAGAATAAAGGAAGAGAATGAAGGAAGAGAAGTGCAGAAAGAGGCAAGTAAGGTGCTGAAAGAAGCCAGAGCAGTGCAGAAAGAAGCAACAGAGGTGCAAAAAGAGGAAAGGGGGTGCAGAAAAAGGTAGGAAAGGTGCACAAAGAGGCAAGACAAGTACAGAAAGAGGCAAGAGGGGTGCAGAAAGAAGGAAGAGAAGTGCAGAAAGAAGCAACAGAGATGCAGAAAGAGGCAATAGAGGTGCAGAAAGAGGCAAGAGAGATGCAGAAAGAAGCTAGTGAGGTGCAGAAACAGGCTAGAAAGGTATAGAAAGAGGGAAGATAAATTTAGAAAGAGGCAAGAGTAGTGCAGAAAGAGGCACTTGAGGTGCAGAAAGAGGCAAGAGAGGTAAAAAAGAGGCTCAAGAAGTGCAGAAAGAGGCAAGAAAGGTGCAGAAGGAAGAGAGTGAGGTGCAGTAAGAGGCAAGAGAAGAGCAGAAAGTAGCAAGTGAGGTGCAGAAACAGGCAAGCGAGGTATAGAAAGAGGGAAGATAAATTTAGAAAGAGGCAAGAGTAGTGCAGAAAGAGGCACTTGAGGTGCAGAAAGAGGCAAGAGAGGTAAAAAAGAGGCTCAAGAAGTGCAGAAAGAGGCAAGAAAGATGCAGAAGGAAGAGAGTGAGGTGCAGAAAGAGGCAAGTGAGGTGCAGAAAGAGGCAAGAGAGGTTCAGAAATAGGCACGGGAAGTGCAGAAACAGGCAAGAGAAATGCACATAGATGCAAAAGAGGATCAGAAAGAGGCAAGGGGTGTAGAAAGAAGCAAGAGAAGTACAGAAAGAGGCAGGTGAGGTGCAGAAAGAGGCAAGAGAGGTACAGAAAGAGACAAGAGAGGTACAGAAAGGGGCAAGAGAAGTGCAGCAAGTGGCTAGTGAAGTGCAGAAAGAAGACAGTGAGGTGCAGAAAGAGGAAGAAAGGTACAGAAAGATGCAAGAGAAATGCAGAAAGTGGCAAGGGAGGCAAAGAAAGAAGTGAGGTTTATGCACCATTAGTACCAATTTAACTCCTACATTTAGCAATAAGTAACACGTGACCATTCCAGCTTTGCAAAAGGCCTTCCATCATGCTGTAACACATGAAGCTGCATTGTTGGGACCATTTGAGCCATTTGAGCCAGAAACAAGGCTTTTGTTGTTCAAATGTGCAGATAAGGCAGCAGATGATGGAATATTTGGCAATGAAAATGTTTAATTATGTGAAAATTGGTGCAGCCGAACAGTCACATAATTGCAGTGGCTCTGCTCATACCTCTGATTAGGTCCAGAAGTTGTCCTCAGTGGTTCCTTCTTTTTTTGTGTCTCATTGAGTTTATAGTTTAACTTCTATGGAAACAAGGAAGACTAACCCTGAGGTTACCACTCCACAACACAGGCTACAATACCACTTAATTACTCTTCAAAACACATAACCCCACTCCACATAACTCCTATACACTAAATACCTCATACTTTATATTCACATAATTTCACTGCACAACATACCACATAATTCCACTACACACAACGTACATCCTCTCTAGACCAAAAACATTAGTAAAAAACCTTTACATTTACAACGGCAATAGCTCTAACTCTTGCAAATGCAAAACCTATTACACTGGAAAAGCTTCCTTAACTGGTAGTAGCCTTTTCAGAGTGGTGGAGAAAGTGTGTTGGGCCTCCGACCAGCGCTCAGGAATTCCATTGCGTAGGATTTACAGGAGGTACCAGGAGGGCTTCTTGGCCCCCAAAGTCCCTCAGTAGTAAAGTGGACTTCATCCCCCATCCTGTAGTCTGCCAGGAGACTCATTTGCAGTGTGGTGGAGAAAGGGGACATGGCCTCCGAAGATGTCTTAGCAATTCCACTGCATGGGACCTACTGGAGGTATCAAGAGGGGTAGTTGGCCCCCAAGGACATCCATGGGGGACAACGACCCCTCCTATTACCTCCAGTAAGTACCACACAGCAGGATTGCTAAGTTCTCATAACATGCCATGCCCCCTTTGCCCACCACTCTGCAAACACGCTCCCTGGCGCGCTCTTGGATGGGGATTGAAGTCCCCTTTGCTGCTGGGGGTTCTTAGGGGCCAACTAGCCTACCTGTTATCTCCAGTAAGCCACACACAGTGGGATTGCTGAGAGGTGGACACAGGCCACGCCCCCTTTCTCCACCACTCTGCAAATGTGCCTCCTGGCACGCTCTTGGTTGGGGGATGAAGTCTCCTTTCCTCATGAGGATCCCTGGGAGTTAACTAGCCCTCCTGTTACCTCCAGAAAGCCCCATACAGCTGGTTTGCTGAGAGTGCTCAAACCTTATTACATCACTCTGTAAACGCAGCTCCTGGTGCACTGCTGCTTGGGGGTAGAAGTCCACTTGCGTCCTGAGGTCCTCAGGACACAAGAGGACCTCATCGCCCCACCAGCAGTATGCCAAGAGGCGCGTTTGCAGAGTGTTCTAAAAAGGGGTGCGAGCCACACACCACCTCACAGCAATTCCACTGTGTGGGGCTTACTGGAAGTACCTGGTGGGCTAGTTGGCCCTCAGGGACCCTTACGAATGAAGGGGACTTAATCCACCAACTTAGAACGTGCCAGGGGCGCATTTGCAGAGTCATGCAGGGAGGGGGCGGGGCCTCCGGCGAGATGTGGGCTTTTATTTATTTTTTTACAAGGGGGCTGTGTCCCCCTTCTTTTAGTATTTTTGGGGCCCTGTGACCCCATCCCCCAGGGCCTGAGCATTTAAAAAAAATATATACATATTGGGAAGAGGGCCGCAGCCCCTCCCTTCCCTCGGCCACTAATGGCCCCAGGGACTCCATGCCCCAGGCCTGGCCAGCATTTTTTTTTTGCATTTTGGAGGGAGGCCGCGTGGCCTCCCTCCTGAGGCCAATAATGGCCCCGGGGCATCCCCAGGGGCATTGCCCCTTTTTAATTTTTTTAAGTATGGGAGGGGGGCCGTGTGGCCCATTCCTTGGCCACTTCTGGCCCTGGGGGCCCCATCCCCGGGGCATGGCCTGCATGTTTTTTTGGGGAGGAGGGGGGCTATGTGGCCCCCCTCCTAAGGCCAATAATGGCCCCGGGGACCCCATCCCCTGAGGGCAACATGCCTTTGTTTTTTAAATAAATAAAATAAAGGGGAGGAGGCCACTGGGCCACTGCTGCCTCTGGGGACCCCATCCCCCGAGTCCAGCCCTCGAGTTGGGGACCATGGGGGGAGCCCCAATACGTCAACAAAATAGGGGACAGGAGGGTAAGTTTAATGAGGTCCAGTGTACATTCCCTAACAACTAGTAATGCAAAAAAGGTACAAAGTTCCTCTGGTCGAAGAGAGAAAAAGGGGGGTTGGACTGTCATGTGTCAGGGAGGGGGAAACCCTTGTTAGAACTAGGGCTCTCACACACCCAGCAAGCTAGGTGTCATGCTTCATCATTTGAGCCTGCCCCTCGTCAGGTCAGCGCTGCAATTCCTGGCGGGCTCCCAATAATGGGGCTCTTTGGCGGGGATCTTTTGTTCCTGCCGAAGGGTGCTGTGGGGGTAAGGGGCCCTAGAGTGTGTAGATGTAGTGAAAGTATTTAAAATAGGTACTGTTGGTCCACGGGTGAATATTTATTAAAGTGGTGAACAGCCTAATTAAAACCAATAGAAATTGAGGTGGGTATAGCCACTAGTGGTTATGTAGCTAGTTATGTATGCCCTACGCTCAAGAAGATCAACATGTTTCATGCCTAGGTAGCCAAGAAATGGTCACGGCCCTTCCTCAGGATCAAAGATACGAGCCATCTACAACAAAGGTGTGTGAAAATTCTACATACCTAACAGGTGCTTAGAAGTAACCTAAGAAAATAAAAGAAAAAGAAAGAGAAAAAACACATGACAGTATACAACATAGTGAAATGCACTCACAAGGTAAAATCAGCTCAAATCATCAAGAGACTAGTAATATCATGCGCCCAAGTGGGTGGTGAAGGGTCAATTACAAGGGGGCGAAAAAAGTGACAGAGCAATGGGTGAAGACAAGGGGAAAACAGGTGAAAAACTCACCTATGCTACTAACAAGGCAATCTTGCAGCAGTGACCGGCGGGCAAAAGGACTCCAACGTGTCTGTGAGAAAGGGTTACATGTACCCAGAGGATCTTAATAATTACAAACAGTGTGCTGTATATGCCTTAGTTTTTTTTTGTTAGAACCCCAAGAGGTGGCGGTCCACAGGGCTTGGGAGGCCATGAGGCCCCCAGCCATAATTAAACAAAGCCCAGGAGGTGGCGTCCCCAGGGACTGCAGGGGGGCGCATGCCCCCTGCGCATAATTAAATAAAGCCACGGGGAGGTGGCAGTCCCTGCAGCTTGGGGGCCTGGGAGGCTCCCACCCCTAATTCCATGGGCCCTGGGGAGGTGGCAGGCCCCAGGGCTTTGCCCCTGGGATCTGGCCCACGATTTGTCATTTTTTAATTTATTGGCTGGATTTATGCGCCCAGCTCGAATTCGGACAATTTAAAAAATAAAATGCTTTTTTCTTGCCCTGGGTGTCCTTGTGGGAGCAGGCCTAGGGGGTCAGGGTGTTTCTACCCTGCCCCCTTTTCTTGTTTTTTATCATTTTTTTAACTGTTTTCTTGTGACTCGGTTACCGTGTCACAAGATGGCTGCCAACACTTTCTGGTTTGGAGGGTTGGCAGCCAATCAGAATGAAGCTCGTGCTCAGGAGGGTTTGTGAATCCTCCTCAGTGTTTATATATCTATACATATTTTTTAAATTTCTCCGGAACTTCTGAATGGATTTACACCATTTAAAAAAAGGACGCTTTCTAAACCTTTTTGCCAAATTTGGTGTAATTTCGTTCAGCAGTTTGGGCTGTAGCCTGTTCCAAAATTCCTATGGGAATTAACACGGGGAAAACGCATTTTGGATCCCCCATTTTTTCTCGGCCCCCGCCTGACGAATCACTCCGAAACTTTTAAGACAGGAGCTGACCTGAGTGAACCATTTGTTTGGAAAATTTCGCAAAGATTCGTCAAACTGTGCCAAAGATATTGGCAAAAGAATAAACGCTTTTTGAATCGAAACAAGGTCCTAACTATAACTATAACTACCTACTGGCAGTAGGTAAAATATATATTGTATTTCTGAACGGAAGGATTTGTGACTTTCATATATATTAATATATATTTAATACCGCAAAATGTATTCATGGCTGCTGCACAACTCCGTAGGTAGTACAAAGTCCATCAATGAAGTCAGATGCGTTTCGGGCCCCTGACCTTAATTATTGGCTTTGGACAACTGGGAATGCAGAAAGCTGATGGTGCACCTGTGGTTGTTTAATTAACATTCCCCACTTAAATGTGGAATCCCACATTACATTGCACCCACTCCAGTTTTATTTGTACAGGTGATTTAGCACCAATGACTGCAATTGCTTCTCTAATAGCAGTGACAAAAATGGATCATAATGTTTGCTACACTCCAGACATCTCTGAAAACATAACCCCAGCTGTCCTTGTAATTGAAACAGGGAAACAAAACTAATAAACAAATGCAGAAAATCATTTGTAGGTCCAGAGATATTTTCAGTCATATCAATGAAGGTGTGATGTTACAAGTGTTGTTATTGATGATGTTTTTAGTGATGATACTGTGATATTTTTTGTGGGGCCATGTTTAGTGTAATGGAGGAATTAGAGTTCGGTAACCCTAAAAGACTCAATGCTGAGAAAGTCAGCTGAGTACTATTCTTGACTGCCCTAAGTAATGGTGGCTCCTCCCAGTATTCAACATGCCAGTCTACACAGAATGGTATACCTGAAAAATATTGAATGTCTCCTTAAGATGGTCAAGTTAGGAGGAAAAAAACACAAAGGGTAAAAACCTTCTTGGAAATCTTGTAGTACTTGATTGAAGATGAAGATTAATACTGAAGTAATTAGCAAGGCCTCAAGCTCCCCATGACATCAGAAAGCAGAAAATAAGCAATCAAGAATATCCAGAAGAAGAGTTTGGTAGACGTTCCAACTACTGAAAGCAACAGTCAAGGCCAAAAGTAGTGACACAGGGGAAAAGAATGCACCAAAATTAAGTGAACAAAGGCATTGAGACATATTGTTCTCTTGCAAATATCTCACATCCATAGTATTCATACAAGAACTGACATCATAGGAAAAAGCTCTACTTTTCTTGGACTGGGAACTTGAAATATTATCCTGTGAGCACATAACCATCTTGTGAAGGGAAGCTTAAAAGGCTTGTACAAGACCCTTCCCTGAAAGTCATTGCATTTATTTTGTACACAAACAGGAAGCCTGAGTTTGACATCCTTTGCCCATTGTTGGTTTATGAAGTTCAGCCACTCACCTTCATGCCTGATGCTTCAGGCAGCTAGAAGAACATCCCTCTGGATGACTGCAAGTGAGGGGATGCCAGACAGAGTGAATACTCAGTCATGCATTAAGTTCAGGGTCCACATATATGCTGTGCAGAAGTGGATGTAAAGCTCTTTTCTCACGATGGTGCCTGTAGTCTCTAAGTACATTTTTGGCACTCATATCAGCATAGATTTAACAGTAGTGCATCATAACTGTCAAACTACAGTATTTTTGTTTTTAGACTTTAACCATAAAATCTCTTGTGGTAATACTTGGGTGGTGTGTGTTGCTTACAGCTAATCTAGAAAGAAAATCTCACAATGAAACAACATTTTTGCTACAACTATATGGGAAACAGGGAGTGAGGACGCTTTGCAGAACAGAGGGCATTAGAATAGTAATGTACAATCATAAGAGTGATTATAAAAAGTGTTATAAGTGTGAGTCAGAATGTAACATTTGCATATTTATAGATGTGGTTAAAAGGCAGTGTTTTAGTTTCATCTTTAAGATATCAATGGACATCTATAATCTAATGTCTACTTTAGTAGGGGGGGGAGACTGTTTACTTTCAGCTTTTCTTTTTGCCCCATTGCACCATTTGGAATCTGGATTTGGGAAGATGTCCTGGTCCAGGGATTTCAACAGCAAGGTGGGGCTATAGGACATAATTTCTCTTTCTGCAGATGATTTATTATTATTCATGCTGTTCCCCAAGTGGATAGGCATGAGCCTTATGGACATGTTTACTTCATATGGCCTCTCGTCTGAACATAAATTGAGACAAATCCTTCCTGGTTATGGTGGTAGCAACAGAGCAGTTCACTGCTATAGCAAAGAGTATAAAGTGGCTATGGCTGGCTTTAAATACTTAGCATTGAATCCTAATTATTTCTAAAAAATGAAATAGGTCTCCCTTAGAAATAACTTTTTCTATGCTAATAAATCTCCTCAAATGTAATTTGACAAGTTGTTAGGTCAGTTTTTGAAGGAACATGGCATACCTTCATTGATACTATTGTGTGGCAAAACCTAACATCCTAATGATCTGATATTTGGCAACTGAGGAGATTCAGCCTACTGAGTCAAAAGGGCATGTCTTGAGATCTGGGGTTTGAAGAATGGCTACAAAGGAAATCTTTTCAGGCTGGCTTTCTCCCACAGAGATGTACCGCCTTAAATGGTTGGAACAAGGCATGTAGGGGGATCGGGAGGAAGGTCAAATTGATGTTTCAGTTACCTTTGTGGCGTGGAAATTTCCTGACATAAGCTAAGCAACTACCGAATTTCAATAAATGGGACAGCAAATGCTACCAGAAATCGATTAAAAGAGCTTGTGCAGACTTTTTGCAGACAAAATCAATAACAGCAGTAGCCCCTCCAAGAAAATCTTTTCTATTGTGAACAGTCTGACAAAACCTACATCCACTGCTGTATTAGCACAGCCACTGCAATAAAATGGCATTTTTTCAATACAGTCAATGATCTCTATCTTCACTTTAATGAGGGTGAGGTAACAGTCAAACCTCCCTCTCCAGGCATAGTGACCAACCTCACGCAATGGGCTCCGTTGGATCAATTCTCTCTACTTGATGTAGATGCTATTTCCAGCATAATGGATCAAGCAAAATCAGGATATCCAGACAATCCATCAAGACCAAACTATATTTTAAAATTTCAGGAGAGCATCACACTTTCTGGATTTAGCCAACCTCTTGGTGAGTACTGCAGAAGTATCAATATCTTGGAAACATGCTAAGGTTATCCTTCTTCTAAAATAGCCTTTGCTAGATGCCAATCAGTCAGAGAACTATTATCCTATCTCCATTCTGCCATTTCTATCTGAGGTTGTGGAGAAACATGAAAATAATCTCCTCACCAAAGTTTTAGAACAACAGTTCCCAAAATGGTTTCAGAGCATCACATAGCACCAAAACTGACCTTTTAATAGTTATTGAAGCCCTGCACAGCACTGTATATGCTAATAAATCCCAACCTCTGATACTCCTCGATTTAAGTGCAGCCTTCAACACTGTCTCACATGCGATTCGTCTATCTTCCCACACTGAACTGGGAGTTCAGAGCAGAAGCCCTGGCCTGGTTCACCTCCTTTTTAAAAGAGCAATCCTTTCAAGTTACTTCTTTCCCTCTCTTCTCATCCTAAAGAGCACTGGCACATGGTGTCCCCCAGGGTTTGGCGCTCAGCCCCATCCTTTTTAAATTTACGACAGACCCCTGGCTAGGTCCTTCGGAATCGCACTTGTGTCATATGGTGATGACACTCAGCTGATTATCAGCAGAATCTATGAGTGGATCTATTACCTTTAAAAACTGTCTAAGAGCGGTTGCAGGATGCATGCAGGATAACTGTTTTAAGTGTAATGACACTAAAATGAAGATCCTCCTACTGGGTAGGCATACCCATCCCTGGATTGATCAATGGTGGCCGGAAATATTAGTGTTCCCCCAAACCTAAATTAGTGGTAGGGATGGGCAATCCTTTATCCCTTGAAACCCAAGTTGGTACTCTTTGTATCGCAACTACGCCAACTGATTGTGCAATCCCTCTATCTGATCTCTAAAAATCTTCTCAGACAAGAATGCAGGTTGTTCAAAGTGCTGCCGCCAGACTTATTTTTTCCCTCCCTAACTTCAGCTCTGCCTCCCAACTTTTGGGCAAGATCCATTAGCTCCCCTTTGGAAAAATCAAAATTTTCAAGATCCTACGCATCTCTCACAAAATCCTATGCAACCAAGGAACACCCAGCTTAGCTACCTTGATGCAATTCTTCAGGCCCTCTAGAGCATTACGCTCCACTGATCTAAACCTCTTTTAGATCCCCGTCAAATCAGACCCAGAATTGGAGGCAGCTCCTTTTATGTCTTAGCTTCAACCTTATGGAACTCTATGCCACCCAACCTCAGAACGACTCAAAATTACTTACAATTCTGGAAAAAGTTGAAGACCTGAATGTTCTCTAGCTAGGCTGAGGATTCCTCTTCCCTGTCATTGGTTTTTTCTGTGAGCAGCAACATGAGGCCCATTCGGAGGCAGCCGTGCGCTTTTGAATTCCTTTTAACATAACATTGCATTTCACTGTTGGGTAATGTGTTGGGAGGCACTTATTAAACCCTTTTTGTCATAAGTTAGGTACAGAGATTCTAGATTTCTTCCTTATACAGGTTTGAATAACCTTCAGAAAAAACAGCAGGGGCAGTACTTCCATGACCTATGAATCAATTATAGCCAGTTCATGGAATTATTTGTCAGCACTATGTGGCAAGTAGAAAGATGATATGGGACTTTTAGATGACTTGAAAGATGCACTCCTTGTTTCTACAGAGTGGGTGATTCTTTTCAGATTAGACTGATCCAACTCAACTTTTTGCATAGAATATGCTTTCTCCTCACTGGTTTTGGAAAGTAGGAATGGATAAAATGCCAGTTTGCTCTGAGTGCTGGGTGGAAATTAACTCATGGATACACATGGCGTGGTATTGCCCTAAAATAGTGTTTTGGATCAGAATCTGAAATCATTGAGTGATATACTAGCCAGACTGGCAGACCTTTTTCCCAAATTGTGCCTACTGGGTATTTATAGACAAAGTGGGAGAAGCTCGGGGTGAGCAAATTCTGTATGCACAGACAATAAATATTCAAGTCACTGAACTCTTTTATATGAAGGACAATTTACTAATTGTGCGAGAATGTATCTGACATTGTAGCCCTCCCTCTTTCCCAATCCCAAGACAATCATGCCTCCATTATGTCCATAGCACAGTTCCACTGTTTGGTTTTTATATTTTCACCACTGTTGTATATTGAGAGAGAGAGAGAGCGATATTTGAATATATGCAGCAAATAATATGGGCTCATATTGATGTCATCTGAACCTCGAGATGGCAATTTTATTTAGGACCAAATTATACAAGTTGTTTGTTATGTATTTCTTATATTATATGATTTATTAATTGATGTTATAATCTTTAGAAAGATTCAGAGCATTCAGCGTCATCCATTTAGTATTAATTAATTCCCTGAAACTGCAAAAATATTTGTCGATGTTTTGGAATATGTGTGTTTTTGTGGGGGCTAGCGTGCTTATATAAGGAATATTTCATGCACAATATGTATTATTAGAAATCAAATTTTAAATGCAAAAGGAATAATAAGGAATTCAAAAACATGCATTCTAAAATGTGTTTTTCTTTTTTTAGAACATTGACACTATAGAGTAGGTTTATCAAGGTGTATAAAATAAGAAATAATGTGCAATGTGGGAAAGTGTAACTTTTTGCAGGCAGGGCTCTGTGTTTACAGTGTTTATTTTACACACTGAGGGGGATAAATAGTTAAATGCTTGCATAAAAGATGGTCCTGCAAACGTGAACTAGTCGGGTGTTCTTAATATTGGTCTATGGGCAGCTCTGTCAATGTGAAAGTGTTTTTTTTAATGCACTTAAAGAAAGACGAATTGCTGTGTTTAACATTTTCATTTGTTTAGCAAAGCTAAATATCCTGGAAAAGAATAAACCACAGGCAAACATTCAAATGAACGTGTTCCTATTCATGCATAGTTTAAAGTGTCTCCTGAGCCCACTGCAGAAATACTTACAGCATTATTCAATGCCTTGTTTAACTCTGGGTTTTTCCGTAAAGCATGGAAGGAGGCGTCGATTCTCCCTCTGTTGAAAAAACAAAATCTCGACCCAAAAGATCCCAATCATTTTTGGCCTATCTCTTGGCTCCCTCTCGGCAAAATTGATAGAAAGGGCCATGAATTCACAGCTTACCAGATCATACAAGACAATCACATTCTAGACTCAATGCAATATGGCTTTAGGGGAGGCCACAGCACAGAATCAGAACTTATCAAGTCCACCGAAGAAATTAGGGAGGCTGTGGATGCTGGAGGCAATGCAGCTCCGTTATTTTATATCTCTCTGCAGCCTTCGACACGGTCCTTCATGATCTCGGCATTCAGGACAGTGTTTGGCGTAGGACATCTCAGAATGAAGTAACACATGGACCAAACCATAATAATTGATGATCAAAAGACGAAACGATTAAGAGTTACCGAATAACATTTTTCCTACGCCGGAGGATCGTGTGGGTTGGAATTATCACCACCCATGAAAATCAGCGCTTACTGGCCCTTATCAAGGAGGCCCACATAGTCACATTAATTTGTGCACGTGCAACTTTTCTTTGCTACGACTCCACATTCTGGACCGAGCTCGCACTTGGCTCAAAAGAACCGCCAGGGGGAACTTAGGTCCTTCTCCTCCAAGAACGTACATCACTCAATGCCCTGAAGAAGTTCATTGTATATGAACGAAACACGTTGGCTGGTAATTTTAACTGTTGGATGCTTATGAAAATAAAGGATTTACTAACACAATACAAACAAGAATATATGACTTATTGAAAAACGAATTTTGCTTCAGAGTAGTGCACCACTCCATCTTTTGGTTCATACATAGAACAATGGTCATGTACTCCAGTTGCTATTGAAATTCTTTGGAAATGTGTACGAAGGGGTACAAAGATTTCAAAATATTTACAAGACAAAAGGAAAAGGAAATAAATTGCTTAAATGTGTGTGAATGCCGTGTATGTTTGGAAGTGTTTGAAGTGAGGGAGTTGTATGGAAGTGAATTCGGGGAAAAGTGAAAAGAGGTTTATCACTAAATTAATTTGCTTTAGAATACACCATTTGGCAATCTTTTTCAAAAATTTCTCGGGAGGCGGACCCACCCTGGAACCCACATTTGTCTATTAAGTTTGCTCGCATCACTATATATAAATGATGCACTTTTTATAGATATATAGTTTTAAGGCAACCAAAACCATCTGGCCCTGCTTTCAACTGCTATGCAGAGACAGGGATAAATAACATGGGATACATAAC
Organism: Triturus cristatus; assembly: GCF_964204655.1. Classification (NCBI taxonomy): domain Eukaryota; kingdom Metazoa; phylum Chordata; class Amphibia; order Caudata; family Salamandridae; genus Triturus; species Triturus cristatus. The sequence goes on from NC_140588.1 coordinate 521,680,773, forward strand.
ATGGCCTTTCCTCACTGTCTAAAAGGAAAAAATAAAATAAATAACTGGTCATTCTACACCCACCCCCAGAACCTTTGCACCTTTCCTTCCATGCCCGCACTACACTTCCAGATTCTCAGAGAGCCCAGTGAGTGTGGCCTGAAATTCCTTTAGGATATAGCAACAGCGAGAAACAATCACATCTTAGCAGTGAATATCTAGATTCAGGATTCAGTAGCCACAATAATGCCACTCAAACCAAATATAACAAACAAATTATATAAGAACTGTGAAAATTCAAGGCAATAGAAATGTAATGGACTTCATTGTTGCAGTCACGTGAGGGACTGGTTGAATTGTAAACTGTAGTCCAGCATCAGTGTCTTGCAAGAGTGGGGAGAACTTTCCTCAATCGTCTGGCTAAGTTGTCTGTAGTTCGACAACAGTGAAATAGAGGTGTGGAAAGAATCGAGAAAAATAGAGAAAGATGTGCCTTTTCTCCAGAACTATTCTTGGTCTCCTAAATATGTTGTGTGGGCTCTGCGAAATTCTTTTCTAGATAATTGAGAAATGGAGTCTGCCAGTTCCCCTTTGTGACTGAGACAGATGCTAGCTAGTATGCGGAAGGAGAATTCACAGGTTCTGGTTTATAGTTTGCACTTTTATTCATCTGGCATATCAATGAGGTAGGTTGCAGTTTGCGACTCATTAGGAATTGTAGTCATCAAAGGAATGGTGGCCTTCTGAGGTCAGCAAAACACCATGTCTGTGATTGTTTTTTAATAAAGCAATCTTTTTTTATTTTTATAAATGCAGACCATTTTCTTTAAAGGAAAATGGGATGCATTTAAAAAGAAAACATTAAGCTTTGCAGTTTCATATTTTAAGAGTAGTCAGTGGACGTGGGACCACTGCCTGCTCTTAAAAAATATTCTTTTAACATTCTCAAAGGGTAAGGGGTTCCCAAGGGTATGGGTTGCCGCTAGTTCTAAATGGGTGGTAAAGCTTTACAGTTTTGCAACTAGAATGTGGTCGCAAAACATTAATACATACCGTTCTGATTCTGTGTTTGTAAGGGACACCCCTTCCAAATACCAAATTGGTATTTGCTAGCAAATGCAAATTGTGATAATTCACCAAATCACAATTCGCCTTTTCTGCACTGTAAAATGCTTTTCTACAAATCAGGCCATTTGCTACTGCAAAAAAGCTGTGTACATCTGGGCCTGGGTTCCTAGTTGATGGGGATGAAACCCTTCTCAAGCAGCAACCAGAATTCTTCTCAGGGTGATGTCACAAGCAAACTCTAAATTAACGTGTACTCAACCATCAATTAGCTTGGCACAGAGCAGCCAGGCTTAACTCAGAGGCAATGTGTAAATATGTGTGCAACACGTCAAACAGTAACACAGTGAAAACACATCACAAAGGGTTCTCACATCAGTTTAGAAAAATAGAGCAAATTTAATAAATAAAACTAGACCAAAACAACACAAATCCAATCAGTAGAACCGGGATATGAATTTTAAAAGAATTTAGTGAATATAGTGCCTAAAAGAACAAAGCCCCAACTCTGGGTAACTAGTCATGCTGGACTAGGTCACAGCCACACTTTCAGGCGGGCCACAATGGAAGACAGGTTGGATTCAGTCTCCAGGTTTGGCCGACTCAAGTTTACCTTCTCAAGTTCATGCCATCAGTCTCATTTGCATTGAAGAGGGACGCAAAGAGCAGAAAGAGTGTCGTGGGAGGCTGTTGGTAAAGCGTGAAGAGCTGGCCAGCATCATAGTCTTTGCTGGAGCTTCACCTTGGTGGTCCAGAACAAGCGGTCGATCCTGCAAGGCAAAGAGTCAGGCTGGCGGAGCTTAGCGCTGATTTGCGGTGCAAGCGGTGATTTCTTGCTGCAAACAGGACCGTTTGCAGTCGCAAAGAGCTCAAAAGCTTGATTTCAGTGCCCTTGAGCCACACCAAGGGTCAATGTCCTGAGAGGCACCACTTGTGGCTCATCTGGGTCCAGGGTTTGGTGCAGGATGTTGGGGAGCCTTTTATGTGTCTGAGACTCAGATCAGGAGTCCAGCAGACTAGCCCTTGGAATAATTCTGGAAAATGGGTTCCAAATGAAGTTGCAGGTCCAGTTCTTCCTCTCCTATGCAAGAGGCCAGCACATCAGCACAGCAGGGCAACAGTCCAGCTGAGTGGCAATCATTGTATCAGCACAGCAGTCCTTCTTCCGGGCAGAGTATCCACGGGTCCAGAAGTGTACTAAAGGGTTGGTGTCTGAGGTCCAGTATTTATACACAGTTGTGCCTTTGAAGTGGGGAGAAGCTTCTGGAGGCATGCCTTTGTATTGCACAGATGCCCTGCCTTCCTGGCTCCAGACTAACTACAGTGGGCATGCAGCCCTTTTTGTGAAGGCAGGGCGCAACCTATTCATCTGTAAATGGGTCTGGACCAAGTTAAACCCACCCACCCACCCTGCCAGTGATGGTCTATCCATTCACACTTAAACTCCTCATTGTGTGTGGCTGTCTATGAGGAATACACAAAGGCCAACTACCAACTACATCCAGTTATGTGATCGAGAGAAAGGCTGCAGGCACCAAATGGCTAAGCCAGGAAAATACCAACTTACTCAAAGTATATAGTTACAATGTCTTCTGTTAGGAAAAGGAATATTTCAGTTTATATTTTGTCTTTTCATTTTGACAGATCAATCAATGATTACCAACACGCATGAGTATGAGTTTTTGAATATCATCATTGATATATCGAAATTACGGAAAAAAGTCAAGTTAGGCTGTTTTGGTGGGTGACAAAAAGGTCATGCAATGTGATCAAGTGATTTAAACAAAACGACAAAGACAACACATTCATTGACATAAATCAATTACATCAATAGTGTGGCTGTTTGTTGTAAAAAAAAAAATCTGTATAAAAACTGCTAGCTTTACTAATTGTAGATGCTTCCTGCAGTGTTCAGAGTAGATGTGGGACACAACATATATGCACTTTTATTTTGGACACTGTTTTTCAAATTGTATTTGCACGTGACATTTGAAACGCTATTTCAGCATAAAGGAAATTGTCCGTGCCATGAAAGAAAAGAACTGTGTCAGTGCATGATGGATCCTGTAGTTGTGTAACAGGCCATGTGACCACTTGGCTTTAATTTTACTCACCTGTGATCAAGGCGGCATTCCGCTGAAACGCGTAAGGACATTGAGTATAAAATGCTGCACAGACGAATAAAGTCTTTCTTGGAAATAAGTCGGTGTTGTGGCTCTGCATCCTCTATTGCTGTCGTGAATTCCTCCAGGATCTCCATTCCTGACAGCAGAGCCCGCTCTGCAGGGTTGGGGGCCCCCAGAAAAATGGAGCCTTTACTTGTTGTTATTATCGAGGGGGCCTGACACGTGCATCCCACGTTCCAGCCATCAGGATTTCCATGGGTATTTGGCATTGCGGGAATGCGAAAGGGAGACGGGGGAGGTGGCATCCTCTCTCTGTTAAACCCGCTTTTCATGAACTTATCAAGAAGATGCAGCATACGCACTGTGTGAATACAGAACTTTGTGCACTTTTATTTTGGACACTGTTTTTCAAATTGTTTTTGCACATGACAATTGAAACGCTATTTCAGCATAAAGGAAATTGTCCGTGCCATGAAAGAAAAGAACTGTGTCAGTGCATGATGGGGCTGTAGCTGTGTAACAGGCCATGTGACCACTTGGCTTTAATTTTACTCACCTGTGATCAAGGCGGTATTCCGCTGAAACGCGTAAGGACATTGAGTATAAAATACTGCACAGACGAATAAAGTCTTTCTTGAAAATAAGTCGTGTTGTGGCTCTGCATCCTCTGTTGCTGTCGTGAATTCCTCCAGGGTCTCCATTCCTGACAGCAGAGCCCGCCCTGCAAGGTTGGGGGCCCCCAGTAAAATGGAGCCTTTGCTTGTTGTTATTATTGAGGGGGCATGACCCGCACATCCAACGTTCCAGACATCAGGATTTCCATGGGTATTTGGCATTGCGGGAATGCGAAAGGGAGACAGGGGAGGTGGCATCCTCTCTTTGTTAAACCCGCTTTTCATGAACTCATCAAGAAGATGCAGCATACACACTGTGCGAATACAGAGCTTTGTGCACTTTTATTTTGGACACTGTTTTTCAAATTGTTTTTGCACGTGACATTTGAAACGCTATTTCAGCATAAAGGAAATTGTCCGTGCCATGAAAGAAAAGAACTGTGTTAGTGCATGATGGGGCCTGTAGTTGTGTAACAGGGCATGTGACCACTTGGATTTAATTTTACTCACCTGTGATCAAGGCGCTTATTTGTTTTAATGTTATGAATGAATCACGACTCACCTGGTGTCACAGGAAATTAATTTTACAGCCCCGTTTCAATCCTGGGTGAGGGAGCCCAAGCAATGTTTAGGTTAGATGAGCCCCTACAAGGGAATGTATGCCCTTGTTAATATTATTCAATAATTATATGGTTGAAGCAAGTTAAAGTTATAAAATTCATGCCTCATCTCACCTCCCAGGTGGGATGGGGTCATATGTGGGCGGTGCAACTTGTGGATCCAGGTGGTGTTCACGGGGATAATGTAATTGGTCCTGTTTATAGGACCCTTCCAAGGAAAATAAATGTGTCATTAAGTGCATCTAATAGACACGGAATGGCAAAGATCAATTGGCCATTCAAATTGCACTTACCTATTGATTAAGCGAGGGGTGATAGAATCGTCATCTCAGGCAGCTGTACCGAGTGTGGACCAGTTTATGGATCCTCAACAGTTTCCAAAAGGACAGTACTAACTTGTTCTTTCTAAAAAGTAAAAAAATTAATAAACTACTAATTAATGTATCTTTGAGAAAACGTGAATGGATGTCTTAAGGGGTTAAAATAGATTTGTTTCTGATCTTTACCAATGACTTAAAAATGTGAACAAATCAATCACTGTTGCTCGTTGCAGCCCTTCTGCACAATGAAGCGGACACCCACTAAAAAAGTGGGATGCGGCAGTCAGCGGCTGTGCAACGCTCGAGCGCCTGTTGGTGGCGGTCTAATCACCACTCACTGTAGCGATGGTAAAATGTATATTTCTGCGCTGATTTGTGGGTGACCAGCATAGATAGGATGATACAAAGCATCTATCCTGTGCCACAATGTGGTGTGAAACTTAGGCATTTAATAAAAGTGTCAGCAAGCATGTTTGCAAGAAAGCTATATATTGCTCATATTCTAGATGATACAAATCATATAAATAAAAGTATATATACATATATTCACTGAAAAAAACATAGGTTTCAGGCCTGATATAGTTAGGAATTAGCATTTAAAAAACCTTAGAAATTCACAGAAAAAACAATAGGTTTTAGGGGTGTTATAGTTAGCTGGACATTTCACTCGAAAAAAAACATTGAAATTCCTCCGATATGGTTAGTTGTACTAACTACATCTCGCACGCCCGTAATCCACTGTTGATGATGTCACATATTACATCATTCAAGACATGGTCAGTGACATCACTGATGACATCTCAAATGACATCACTGATGACATCATCCAGTGAATGTGGTTTAGTTCGTTATTTAAATATGTATTATATATAAAGCAATTTGCATTGAAGAATGAGTGGATATATAAATATAAATATCTGGATGGAGGATTTAGTAGCAGTGTGATTGACTGTTTACTTGACTAATTTATAGTGTCTCACTAAATATATTGGATAGTGACTAAACTGTGTGAATATCTGTATCACTTTGTCAGTTGTTGTGTAAACTGCTGCACCAGTTGGTTACTAGCTATGTGACAGTATATATTATTTATTGATTAGTTAACTGAGTATTTGTATGGGAGAGTGAATGTGTGTGTGGTTCGGTGGGGGGGGGGTGTGACTGCCCAAAGATGTGTGAATAGTTGATTCAGTAGGTATATGAAGTTAAAATTACATGTTATAACAGTTGTTTGGGTGAGTGAATATCTTTATGGGTGTGGTGATGAGCCAATATATGTCTCATTGGTACATGTCCGACAAACTAAAAAAATAAAAGCCAGTGTATGTGTCAGTTGTTGCATATAAATAAGTATACATAAGACTCAGTGATTGTATGAGTGACTGTATGGATAACTGTATACTTGTAATAGTGTTTTTGTAACAAACTAAGTATGAGTTATTATCTATATGAATAGATGAAGTGGTGTTTTTATAAGTGTATAGGTAAGTAAAAGTAAGTATGATCCATTGTTTGCATAAGTGAGTAGGATGACTTCATAAGTGATTAGGATATGTGCTGGTGTGTAATGTCGATATAGGTGTATAAGTATATTTGATAGTGTTCTATTGATCATTGACAGCATGTATGAGTGAATCTATAGGTAAGTGATTAGATGTGTGTATAGATCTAGGAATCACTGAGTGGGTGTTTAGAAACTTGTATTGGTGTGTCAATGGTTTTAAATCTGGCACTCTGTATTTTACAGTGAGTGATGAAAGGTTATACTAGTGTATGATGAGATGTTCCTGATTGCCAAGTGGATGATGTCATCAGTGATGTCATTTGAGATGTCATCAGTGATGTCACTGACCATGTCATGAATGATGTAATATGTGACATCATCAGCAGTGGATTGCGGGCTCGCGAGATGTAGTTAGTACAACTAACTATATCGGAGGAATTTCAATGGTTTTGTTCGAGTGAAATGTCCAGCTAACTATAACACCCCTAAAACCTATTGTTTTTTCAGTGAATTTCTAAGGTTTTTTAAATGCTAATTCCTAACTATATCAGGCCTGAAACCTATAAATTTTTCAGTGAATTTCAAAGGTTTTTTAAATGCTAATTCCTAACTATATCAGGCCTGATTTACTACATTTTTTAAACTATTTATTTTTAGATTCTTTTTTTTAAATTACATTATAATTACATTATACATTACAATACAAAATATACTTTCTCAGAATGAATTACTTTAGTTTAAATACTTTGCAAATAGGCAATAGACTTTTAAGTACAGTAGTTGCAGTTGTTGCAATGGGCAGCACAATTTCAAACACAATGCAACATTGAACTCAATGTGAATTTCTAGTCAAATGCAATTAGTTACTTTATGGATTACTTTTCTAACCACAGGGCTGGATCCTAGATTCAGTCCTTGAACATCTCCTGTAAACAGTTGAGTAAAAGCGTTTTGGTTACAGTAGTGATTTTTAAGGAATATTATTGTATTTTAAAAGTAAACACTTAGAAAAATTTTCACATAGAATCACCAATGTTATCCTGCGGCAGAAAACTCACTTCGCAGGTAAGTAGCACTGGCCAATCTCCTGTAAACAGTTGAAAGAATGTGTTTAAGTCATACAGACGATTTTTTAGGAATATTTTTAGTTTGTGAAAATAGACACTTAAAAACTTTTCTGCTGAAAACCACACAATGGATTCCTATGGAAGAAAATACAAGTAACTGGTAAGTACGCTTAGAATTACTTTTCAGGGTCAGTGCTAGCCTAAAAGATGCAGCACTGGGTTCTCTACTGATAACAAGTGTGTAAATCGGAATTCGTAGTTCGACTGATTTTAGAGGAATATTTGTACGTTTCAAAATTGGAAACTTAGAAACTTTTCTGGTGAAAACCACACAATGGATTCCTATGGAAGGAAATACAAGTTACTGGTAAGTACGCTTAGAATTACTTTTCAGGGTCAGTGCTCGGCTAAAAGATGCAGCCCTGGGTTCTCTCCTGATAACAGATGAGTAAATCGGAATTCGTAGTTCGGCTGATTTTAGAGGAATATTTGTACGTTTCAAAATTGGAAACTTAGAAACTTTTCGGGTGAAAACCACACAATGGATTCCTATGGAAGGAAATACAAGTTACTGGTAAGTATGCTTAGAATTACTTTCCAGGGTCAGTGCTGGGCTAAAAGATGCAGCACTGGGTTCTCTCCTGATAACAGGTGAGTAAATCGGAATTCGTAGTTCGGCTGATTTTAGAGGAAAATTTGTACAATGGTGAAGGAAGGGGGCGGGGCCTGAGGTGACGTGTGCAAACACGCCCTGTGGCGAGTTTTAAGTTCGGGAATTAATTCCTCTTCAATCCTACAGTCCCCTGGGGGCCAACTAGCCCACCAGGTACCTCCAGAATGCGCCAGGGAGCTGCGTTGCAGAGAGGTGTTCAGAGGCCACGCCCCTTTTTACAACACTCTGCAACGCAGCTCCGTGGCGCTTACTGGAGGTACCTGGTGGGCTAGTTGGCCCCTAGGGGACCTCTGGATTGAAGAGGAATTAATTCCCCAACTTAAAACGTGCCACAGGGCGTGTTTGCACACATATCACCTCAGGCCCCGCCCCCTACCTTCACCACTGTGCAAACGCACCCCATGGCGTGTTTTAATTTGGGGGATTAAGTCCCCTTGACAGGAGGTCCCCTGGCAGCCAACTAACCCACCAGGTACCTCCAGTATGCGCCAGGGAGCTGCATTGCAGAGAGGTGTTCAGAGGTCACACCCCTTTTTACAACACTCTGCAATGCTGCTCTATGGCGCTTAGTGGAGGTACCTGGTGGGCTAGTTGGCCCCTAGGGGACCTCTGGATTGAAGAGGAATGAATTCCCCAACTTAAAACGTGCCACAGGGCGCGTTTGCACACATATCACCTCAGGACCCGCCCCCTACCTTCACCACTGTGCAAATGCACCCCATGGCGCGTTTTAAGTTGGGGGATTAAGTCCCCTTGAATGCTGAGGTTCCCTGGCGGCCAACTAGACCACCAGGTACCTCCAGTAAGCACCACGGAGCTGCGTTGCAGAGAGGTGTAAAAAGGGGCGTGGCCTCATTACACCTCTCTGCAACGCAGCCCCCTGGTGCATACTGGAGGTTCCTGGTGGGCTAGTTGGCCCCCAGGGACCCCCAGTATTGAAGGGGAATTAGTTCCCCCTCTGCAAATGCGCCCAGGGCGCGTTTGCAGAGGGGTGTAAGGAGGGGGCGTGGCCTCCGGCCCGATCCCGTCTTTTTTATTTTTTATTTTTTTAGAAGGGGGGCTGTGTAGCCCCCATTCTTTTTCTAATTTATTGACCCCGGGGACCCCATCCCCCAGGGCCTGCCCCCAATTTGGCACACAATGGCTGCCAACACTTCTTGATTCAGAGTGCTGGCAGCCAATTAAATTTCAGCTTGTGATCGGGAGGGTACGCGGATCCTCCGAGGCCATAGATGTATATGTACTTTTAACTGTAATTGTCTCAGGAACTACTGAACGGACTACCTCTTTGCCAAATTTGGTGTAATTCCGTTCAGCAGTTCGGGCTGTAGCTGCGTCTAAAGGTCCTATGGGAAAATGCATTGGGAAAACGTGTTTTGGGACCCCCCTTTTTTTCTCGGCCCCGCTTGACGAATCACTGTGAAACTTTCAGGATAGGAGCGGACCGGAGCTGGCCAAAAGTTTGAAAAATTTCGCGAAGATTCATCAATCGGCGCCAAAGTTATCCCAAATAGAATGTTGCGTATTTCCTATGGAAAATAGGTCCTAACTATATCTACCTACTGGCAACCGCCAGTAGGTAATATATATATATATACACACACACACACACACACACACTTTCACCAGGCTTTCTAAAAACAAAAAGTTCATCCATCTCAGATCCATTCTAAAAAGTTTCAAAGGTGATCCATCAAGCTGGGGCCAAGAAAAAGAGGCAGTCTCAAAATGTTGATTTTCTATGTAACTTCCCATAGAAAGTTTTGGGAAGCAATACCAAAACAATGGCTGAATGGAACTACGCCAAATTTGGCAAAACATAGATCTTTATTTAATAACCACGCTATATAGTTTTTGGTGTACATCTGTTCAGCTGCTTTTGTGAAACTTGTTTTTGAAGAGCTGTTCAGGATTATCATATAAAGGTTAAAAAGGTAGTGATACTTGGACAGATATGCTCTAATTGGCCCAATTAGAGGGACCTAGTCAATCCTGATTGGCCGGCCACAACCTGAACAATATATTGTGGCAACAATTAAATTAAAAAATGAGTTAAAAATATGAGGGGGCAAGGTGAGCACAGCTGATCTCAAGGGTATGTGGGGGGAGGGGGTGCAATGCCACAACATAAACAACATATTGTGGCAGCCACTACTGGACTCAAGGACATGGTCCCCGTTTAAATGCAGTAAATGCCAGGGTTTTAGTGTCATGGAAAGAAACACATTTAAAAGGTGATAACATATTTTAGTTATCATATAAATCATTTGTTTGGTGGTTCACCCTATCTTTGTCAGCCATGTGAGAATAAAGTCTGATATTCCGAGTAAACATGTACTTCAAAAGGCAGCAGCTGCAGCAGCCTGTTATTTGACAACAGATTCCCACAGTGTTCTAATGACTTTATATAAAAGTGGGGTTATGAGAGGTTCCATTCTATTAGGTAAATTATTCTGTACAGCTGATGAGACATGCAGGTTAAAACGTTAAATCCATAAAAGGTATTTCTTCTCATCTAGCTTACACAACTACCAGTCAAGAAAGTGGTAGACTATCATAATCTAGTGGATCGGCTTTACCTGACAATTAGGAGCATTGAGATTTCTGACCATGCCACAATGAGCAAGTTTTTTAGGAACCTGTTTGTCAATTCCACAGTGAACAACTCAAGCTTACTAGACTTAGACAAATAGGCACTAAAGAGACAATTTCATAGAGATGAGATTAGAATTGGGTCTGATTACAGATCCAGTGACTGGCTTTTGCTAAGTTTTTAAGAAATTTTGGCATGCCACCCAGGTGGAGTATTTCAGTAGTTTTCAAAAGAGGGAAATGTTTTTGGTACATTCAAGAATGTCATTATTGTATGCAATACTATTAGAAATTGGCTTTCTGGTTGGCAGAGGTATGCACCCTTTCCCAGCGGGAACCACAATCCTAGTCAGGTAAAGTCAATAACACACTTTAAAATAACCTGTGCTTACCCTCTGGTAGCTTGGCAAAGAGAAGTCAGGCTTAATTTAAGATGCAATGTGTAAAGTATTTGTGCACACAGCACACAGTAACACAGTGAAAAAAGACACCACACCAGTTTGGAAAATTAAGAATATTTGTATAAGTAAAACAAGGCCAAAACAACAATGGTTTGAAAAAAGGCTCATTCACAACAACAAACCATTCTCAATTCATAATACACAATGGCTACACTGCTAACTACTTTACATACGAAACCCACTGACAAGAACAATGCCATTCACTACAGACGTTTTCACACTCTGAACATATGACACAACTTGCCCTCTGGTCAATTTCTAAGAATCAGAAGAAACTGTACTAGAAAAGAAGATTGTTTCCTTCATGCTGCTACTTTAGCTGGACAAAGTAAAAGAAAAGGCTATCGGAACAAGCTTCTCAATCACTTGATGAAAAGAGATTGGTTCATACCACAAAGATGTTTACTGGTCAAGAAACAGAAGGAGCAATTGCAAAAATTGGTGTGCATCTCGACGTACTGTCCCTAAACCAACAACTTAAAACAAAATATCTGCAACAACTAGCACTTAACAAACTCGGAGTGCGGGTTTGAAGCTCCATTATTTGCAATAAAGAAGAATGCCAGTATAGGCACACAACGAGAACCAGCATTCAGCAACCAACAAACTAAAGAAGGAGACCTTATCTCACAGTGGAACCTGAAGCCCATTCAAGGGCATAATAATTGTGGTAATTGCATCGTCTGCATACAGAAGATAAAAGGTTCAACGTTTTCAAAAGGTCAAATCCAATGGAAGCACAGTCAATTTTCCAACTGTAGGACGAAAAATGTTGTGTATGCGATAATCTGCCCCTGTGAAAAAAAATGTACATCGGGAAAACTAATCACAAACCAAACAACGAATTGTGCAACATAAATCTCACAAAAAAAATGAAAATAGTTTCAACCCACTTCGTGAGTCACTCTACCAGCAAAGGGCACACAGAAAAAGATTTCAGATGGATGGTGCTAAGTGTCATCCTGCCTAATCCTAGTGGAGACGACTCGGAGGTGAAGCTGCTGACAAAAGAAGCATATCTAATTTTAAAATGTAATACTGTTAACTAGGGGTGGGCGGAATTTGCGGAATTGCGTTACGCAAATCTCCGCGAAACGGTAAAAAATCTCCGCGAACACGCAGAAATTCCGCGAACACGCGGAATTGCTTGTTCGCGATGCTTTTTTCCTGTTCGCAATAGCTGTTTGCGTGCTCGAGGAGAAATATCTCGCGAACATGCATTTTGAGAACGCGAACAAGCACAAATTTCGCGAAATCGCGGAAAGCAGACTTTTGAGTAATTTCGCGTTCTCCGCGGAACGCGAAATTCCGCAAATTCCGCGAGCGGAACGGAATTTGCCGCCCAGGCCTACTGTTAACTGGGGACTCAACGAAATGTCGTAAGTCAATAAATTATAGCAGCATGAGATGCCTCACATTGTAATCTTCCTGGTTTATCCCAGATAAGATTCATCATAAAATGCAATTAAATATGTCCCAGTGTATTCCCATTAACATGAATAAACAACCACAAGTACCAAATGCAATGGGAAGCCAAGACACTGTTTGACTACTCAGGTCTGACTATATTAGCTGACAAGAAAGAGGCCATACCTACTTACACTCATCATGTACTGGCTGCAGAGATGAGAGCCCAAAATCTACAATGAATCAAAAGTAAGCGCTAGCTTGGAAAAAAAACTCGGGACACGAACCTCGCATTTATCGTATTTGTTTATGTTAAGTCAATCCTCGCAGCCCAATATTGCTTCGCATGTGAAAGAAACAATGTTTCCAACTATTAAAGAAAGCCACAGTTCGTACTTATCCAAGACGTGCTAACCGTTAGTGAAAGGCTCCTTGCTCAATTCAGTCAAGTGTCAGTTACAATAGAGCCTGATCTCAGAAGCTGACCGCATCCATAAAAGAGCTAAAATAGAAATGATATAGCACACAGGGAAGTCGAGACAAGAGATGGCAGTATACAATGTAGCAAGTTTGTTCCAGCCCTCGTTTGCTGGAAATGGAAGCCTTCCTTGTGTTCACGCTAGGCTACGCTTTAGAACAATCCCGCACGGCACACTAAAATTGACTATTCCCCTCTTCACCAGGTAAAAAGACAAGTCCCCCTGTTCCAGTGTAGCAACCACACGTTCTATACAAGGATATTTTTCTAACCTCTAAACACAAATTACTAATTCAACATATTTAAACTAGTCCCAATGAATTCCACTCTGTATGGTTGCTGATACGAAGTTATAATGAATTCAGGAACAACTCATGGAATCTGTTCGTATCCGACGATATAAGGTAGACTTCTTTGTGCTTAGAGTTGTTTAATGGAGTCAAAAAGATCAGGGTGAAGGTGGGCTGCACTTAACACATTCTACATACTATTCCTCCACAGAAATTGACAGACAAGGTCATGATGAGAACCCTAAATCCATATTGGTTCTAAATGGTTTGATGATAACACCTTGGGGACTCCTTCATTAAAATCAGTTTGGACAGACGGAAAACATCTTGAACGAAAATCCCACACTTATCAAATAACTTTGAAACCTCCACGCTTTTTCCAAGAGGGTCACGACAATTAGAACAACTCTGATAGGCACCACTGGCTACGAATCATTTAACTGGTTTTGATTATTTTATTCAAGTCTATGTTGATAATGTTTAGCGTATATGGAATCACCACGTAGGTTGATGTTTATTTTTTTGATGCACAAATTAACAGTCATTTGTTATATATTCATCTTTTGTTATGTATGGTGTCACAATTGAATTGTCTTCTTTTGTGTGGTATATTTGCTCAATGAAAAAGTAGAGAAGTGTTCTTTTTATCATGACATGTTGAAAGTTCATAATATGTTTTTTGAAAATATTATTGAGTAACTTGTGAAATAAATACACTGGACAAGGAAATAGATTTACTTGACCTGGTTTGTCTAAAGAGGAAGCTTGAATATTCACAGCCATTTTGTCTGCTTTGTGCAACTTTCTAAAAGTGGTATTTTGCAGAACTGCAATTTAAAAATCAACTTCATCATCAGTTATGTTTTTAAATTGTGAGTCCAAAGACCCCAAAGTTGGGCTTCTCATCTCTTCCCAAATGGAAATTACACTTATAAAATGTAATAAGGCAATCCCAGTGTTAACCTACGGGGGAGAGAGACCTGGCAGCAGTGAAAAACGAATGTATGTATATTTCACTACCAGGACATGTAAAAACGTAAAAGTACATGTCCTCCTTTTTAAATACACTGCACCCTGCCCATGGGCTATCCAGTGCCTACGTTAGGGGTGACCTATAATGTAATAAAAGGGAAGATTTGGGCCTGGCAAGTAGGGTAACTTGCCAGGTCCAAATGGCAGTTTAAAACTGCACGCAAGGTCTGCAGTGGCTGACCTGAGGCATATTTAAAGGTCTACTTAAGCGGATTGCACAATCAGTGCTGCAAGTCCACTAGTAGCATTTGATTTACAGACCCTAGGCACATATAGTGCACTCTACTAGGGACTAAATCAATTATGTTAAGTGTGTATAAAACCAATGTTACCATGTTGAAAGTAAAGAGTGCATGCACTTTAGCACTAGTCAGAGGTGGTAAAATGCTCAGATTCCTAAGGCACTCAAAAATGAAGTCAGCAAAACAGGAGGTCAGATGGCAAAATGTCAGGGGAAACCACACCAAAGATGCCAGGTCTAACAAATACTGATTAATTCATTGACACCCTTAAACACCTATGTACTGATCTATCTCATCAAATACAATGGACTGCAATGCACATGTAGGGTATGGTAGTTATGCATTTAATTCTCTATCCTTGCCAAGTTGCCGCATACGTTTCCTATTATCAGATAATAGCAGACTTAATTACCAACTGCTGCTATTTTATAAACTGTCAAAGGCCTTAAGTTATTATTTCAAAGCAAGGAGGGCTCTACAGAAAGTTTTAAGAGACTATCTCTTAACGCATTGCTATTATGAACTTTGGGTTTTCTTTGTCACTAAGTTTAGTGCAAATGTCCATTCCACTCCATCCATGTAAAAAACACTTCACTATTATTAAACAACACTACAATATAAGGCATGCCTGTCCTTTTTGCCACTGCTGCTTGATCTTGATCTAGTGGTCCTTCTACTTCATGTGCTGTTTCAGAGAACAAGGATTTGCATAATCCCATTAAACTATCATCATCTATTAATGACTTTCTTGATATAATGGCTGCCTAGAGGTGCGTTACCAGGGATACTAACCAATACTTAAGGGTTTTTGCAGCCTCACAATGCATGATAACTGTAGCAGATTCAAAAAGAATGGTATTCTGCATAGATGCTCAGATATGTACTTATGTATGGGTTACCCTGCAGTTGTTACTAAAGCAACCTAAGCAATTATTAAACAATACAAATACTGGTGCTCCAGAATGATTTCTACAGACACAGATGATATTCTTGTCTGTTGTACACATCCACCACTAAATTCATTCCTGACTCTCCCAGCTTTACTAGGCACATGTACCTTTTGCTATCTCATAAACTCTCTCAAAGCCTAATTTAGTTTTTGGATAGTCAGTTTTCATCTGGACTTACAGAGGGTTACATTTCTTCACCAAAATGGTGGAGGAATATCTGCTTTACTTGGAGATCATCAAAAAAGTTGGTTGATTTCTTCACTATCGTGGCTATAGAAGAACTACTTATTTCAAAGGGTGAGTGAGCCTCCCGGAAAAAGACTATAAATGCCCATGTCAGTTGGTGACATTTACAATGCCAAATGTGGAAACTTGACCTTAAAAGTGACGATATACAGGCAGTGCCATCATATCTAGTCTTCTAACATCACTATGCTCAACTCCCATGAACGTTAATGTGCTGGAATCCCACAGAGGATGTGCACATCCAGAGGCGTTGGCTGGTCACTCGCTACAGATCGGGTGGTTGATCTACCCCCCTTGCTGACTGACTTTTCTCTTCAGCTTGGAGGAGTGGACGATAAAGCTGGAGAAGTTTTCCCAAACACCTATACCTATCTACCGACTGCAAAATCATGTGATTTTGCCACTTGAAGGCAGTTAGATGAGAAAAGTTGAGGATAGATTTTCTTATACCATTCCTCTACCACTGGCCATTAGGATCTAATTTTGCTAGTGTAGGCCTCCTTTAAATATGGACTTTCAATACAGACTGCCCTAAGACATTATGAATTGTAGCGTTAGCTTACACATCTAACAAATGTACTTATTTATTTATTCTCTGAGGGTGTGTGGGCACGCTAGTGTGCCTACTATTTGTCCATGTCTGCTGTCTTGTTTGCTGAATGAATTCTTTTAGTAATATCTTCTAATACAAAAAATCAATAGGGGCAGAAATTATTGGTGAGTTGCAACAGGCCCAATGAAAAGACAAAGGCTGACTGGGAAGTTTTCCTGTGTGCTTGTGGCTGAAATCTTCCAGCATGATACTTTAGTATTAAGTGGTTTTAAAAAAGAGTTACATTTCTCCTTAAGCAGCTATCCAAAACAACAAGTGGAACATATTTTTCAAGTAGTCTTTAACATCACCCACAATATTCTCCAGAATTCCAGTTAACTCCAGTAAATTATGTTTGTCACACATACATTGCAACATATAGAAACAAATAGATTTATGTGTAAATGTGTTACCTGGCTCTCAGTCAATTCTTTCAGGGAGCGTTACCATTTTAAAGGCTTTTGAATTCTCATTCTTGGCTTTATAGAAGCCGAAGGAACACTGGCATGCAATGGGCAGGTTCTAGCAGTCCTCAAATTTCTCATTTTCATTGCGGTGAATGTGTGTTGTGATGAAGAGGTACTCAGTTTGGCGCCTCCTTCTTCAGTGCACAGATTTATCACAAGCAACATGTTATCTAGTATCGATGGATTTTCTGCTCCTCTACTGAAAATATATTCCATATTGCACATCAATTTCTTTGAAAGGTCAAAGTGCTACAATTGGCCTTTGCAAACTTAAGCCTCACCATGTCTGTTGCAAGGGACCTTAATTTTGGAGTCAAAAGTAGCCCCTTAAACAAGTGAGTAACTCCACACTGTCTACTTTGTGGTTGCAATTCCATAGAGCTTTTTTGGGGGAGTTCTGTGGGTTAACATATTTATTTTTAACTTACCTAAAGACCCAACCCTTCAATAAATTTCATATAGCCCCTGTCTATTTATTTAATGGCACATCATTTGTCCGTTGTTTTAATGGGAGTAGCTTAGCATCTGTCTGATTTGCCAAGAGTCAATTCAATTCTATAATTCAATGGTACCAAGCAGAAAAAGCAGTGGCAAAGCCAATAGGTTTCTCCAATGCAAGATCTATTGACTTTGTCAATATTTTTTAGATATGTTGTTCAGCAGCGCGGGCTGATCTCCAAACTAGTTTTAAGTAAAATAGTGAGAGGATGTGCACTATAGTCAGAGCTGCCTATCTTGCTACAGGGGAAATGGTTCGAGTCTCAGCATCTGTTAAACATATGAGCTGTGTTTTTACACTGCAGCATTGACATAAATCACAAGCGCGTGCACATATGCGACAATAAAAAGCAGCATGCAGTTAATCACTGGATGTTAGTACCCCCATGGCATTCAATGGAATTTTACATGAGCAGAGTGCGACAAGTACAAGAAATGCGTTTAGGCAAGCCAGTGCAAGAGATGTCCTCATCCATGGCAGTGCAGGAGAAGTCAATATGCATGCAGGTGCAGCAGCTGTGCAAAGCCCCAGTACACATTGGAGCATGCCGGCTCAGTGCTTGCATAGATGTATGAAGCCATGCTCTCTAGGCCCAGGTCAGCCGGGGAGAAATCACTGTGCCACTGGACCTTGGAGGTTTTATGTAAAGTGTATAATGTGCCACTCAGCATGTTGTACAGCAGAGCAGGTTGAGCAAATCACTTAATCTTCCAATAAAAGTAAACAAAACCAAAATTAAAGTGTGGCTGTGCAATGTAAGTGGTGCTCATGTAATGCACTCTATCACCATTGGGTCGAGTTTGTGCTACATGAAAACATAAAAGTAAATTAAGTAAAAATAAAAGACCCTGAATGGACATTAAAATGACATGAGGAAGGAGGGCTGGGGACACCACGGGGAGGGAGGGTAGTGCACATGAAGCAGGCCCCAGGAGTAGGCTGAAGCTGGAGGTGGGTAAAACAACAAAGAGCAGGGAGGAAGATTTGGGGGGTTAAAAGCAGGGAGGGGTTCATTAAAAACAACAGCGGTGGCAGAGGTGAACCTGCCATGGGTGAAAGAAGATGGCTGCAGATGCACTCTTTTGTAGTGCTTGCTATGTTTCTCTGTGTTATGTGAGTGGTGCTCATGTAAAGCACTCCAATCTCTTCAGGTCGAGTTTGCACTTCATAAAGGTGCCTAAAATATAAATAAATAAATTAGAGGAAATGTGGTGCAGGAAGATGACAGTGTACAAACACATGCACTTGTATGGAATGTGGGGAAGAAAGTATATTACTGACTCTAGACGGCCTAAACCACTATAGCCAGCAAGTAGAAAGCCAGAAAATGTGAGTTGTAAACCCCAAAGCCAATAGTAAGCAACGCGTGAAATGCATTTCAAGGGCACCTTTCTAAATGTCCCCAAGATGTATTTAGCAAACCATACACTAGTAGGCTTTGGCATAAAAACGGATCAAGCATGTCCAACGGTCGTGCACTCATTGACATTGACCCTACAGTTTTCTTACAATGACAGGAATAGCCCAGTGGGTTAATGGAGGATGCCAAAGATCTGTGCATTTTTTGAAGATCACATGTTTACAACCAGCCGAGTCCCTTAGTAGCATTCCTGGCGAACTCTATGAAGAGAGCAGCATCATGTTATTTTGAAACCGAGGATTAACAGTGAAAGCAATGTTGTAAAGTGCATTCTCTGTGTGTGTACTGATTATGATTATTGTTTTCTGAGTGTGATTAGCACAATCACCACCTTACGGTGATATGCAATAAGAGACACGGTGCACGGACACCATGTGCGTCACGACTTGGCTTCTGTGTATGATGAAAGTTGTTGAAGGCTGTTTCTTTGTATAGGGTATCCTACATCTTCATTACTGATGGCTAATCAATTCCGAATGACAATAAGATAGGCGGATTATGGGTGCCTAGGGATCTGGGTGGTACCACGACTGACCCGCCCTCCAGCTGTCATCCTGCAGCACATCAAATAGTACACTCCAGTTTCCGCCCAAGCAGTCGCAGGCAGGGATTACCTTCGATGACACTCAGTATGTACTTATTTGGAAGGTGACACATGCCTGTTAAATAGCAAGTGTATGATCCATAGAGACTAAGGTGAAAGCATAACCCCAGCCATGGCGATCTCTTTGCCACAAAGGCACGAGAACCAGGACGCTGAGCTCCAGGCCGCGCCATTTCCAAAAACAGAAAGGCCCTGGGCATCGGCCTGATCCATTCTGGGTTACACTGGCTTTGTATAAACAAGACTCAACAACAGCCCTCTTCAGTGACTTGAGGACAAAATGTTCCCAGACACAACAATGTGCTCTATTTTGGTGTCATGGAGAATTTCTTCACGTGTTTTTTTTTTTTTTGCCGAGTACTCAAAATGAATTGCTAGAAACAGGCATTCTAATACAAAGGCTGTGCAGGCAAAACATAATAACATTTCAGGGATATTATGTGAAAAAGCACAGGCAATCATGTGCAGGCAAAGTATTAAAAAAAGTTCCACAAAAGCAGATGAAAACAGTATTTGGGGCTTGGGGCACCAATAAGAGAAACACATGAACAACAACAGGAAATAGTATTCTACAGCCAATAGATATTGAGGAAAAGTAAGTGGCAAACACACGAACAAATGAAAAGTAAGGGCGGGATGTAAGCCCCATTTAAGATTTATATTAAATACAATAGATTTCACAAGCACAAGCGCTGTACAGGCGAAACCCAATAAGGAAGGAGTCAAAGGTGCACCTTTACCTCACTCCCCTTGAATATTTAAGAGAAGTAGATTCCCTTCTGCTTCACAACACATGAATTATAGCACTGACTTTCTCCTCTAATTCCCTCTCGATCTGTGACTCCATTATTTGTTATTGTTTTCTTTTTTCTATACTGAACACATTCTTCTAATAATATAATGCAGGAAAATGAGCATACAGTAATGACTGGAAAGCTGTGACAGCAATATTTTTTTTACTAATTCAAAAACTGTATGAATAAAAGGTAACAAAATTCACAGGATTACAATTCACACAGCTGCAGTTATGCCACAAGGACAGGTTACATTTTCTGAATGGGTTACCACCAATTATCAGTTGTCAGTAACCTGGCATTGGTTTTCAACCACAACTATAATTTCAAGGCATTGCTTCCTATCACTGCCATTCAAAATTAAAAAGGTGATGCCTCTTTCATCCTCCTCTTCTGCTTCCAATTTAGAATGAGATGCTAAAAGCAGTTTGTGACTTAGAAAGATGTTTTCAACTTGCAAAAGTTAGAAAGACTTTCCCAACTTGCAAAATACCTTTAGTACCTATGACTTATGTGTTGATGGTTACAAAACCTGTGTTTTGGCAAAACACAGGCCCTTATCAATATGAAACAATTTCATACATCAGGCATTTGATTATGTCACAGTGAAATAAAAGGTGATGCAAGCCATTTTAGGAAAATCTTAGCATTGATGCTTTGATGGCTGACATTTTGAAACAGTAAGTTTGTGTTTTCTCTTACAAAAATTCCAATCTAGGCCCACAATCCTTGCAGACATAATAGAATCAAGAAAATAATACCTCACTTCTTGGAGCAAGATGCTGAAAGGAGTTTATAGGATATGGGTTCAGCCATTTAATCTCCATTTAATCCCTTTTATTGACACAGTTTGGGATTTTTCCTGTGATTGAGTCTTACCAATTGAGTCTCACTTATGGTAAATTTTGTGGAAATGGGCTGAAAGTACAGACCTCCAATATCTGCCTTCTAGGATAAGGGTGCTGCTGAGCATCTAGAGGGATTTGCTCTGGGCTGGTTACATGAGCATATACATGCATGTGAGTCTACCATCTACTCAGCCCGGTATCTGTGCATAGGTAGCCTGCTGCAGAAGAGACCCTGGATGAATTTGTACTGACCTGGCTTGGGCAATATAATAATGTGAGCAGGCATTCATTTTGGAGCTCTGAATTGCTTTACTGAAAGGCTGTGTACTCACTGCATTATATCTTTTTGTCCTTGCACCGTTTTACCACACAAAGGTTTAGAGATGCCAGACAAGTAGCTATTTCAGGGTAAACGGGTATAAAAAATGCTGATCTGCTATCACTCTGTGATATCCGTACTCCATATGGCACTTGAAAAATAGTAATTTTTACATCACTCAGCTCATAATTAGATTACAGGCCTTTGTACCTCCCAGCTGGAAGAGTTATTTACTCTGCTGGCCAGCATGAGGTTCAAATGTCCCCCTAAACATTAAAGCCTTTTAACAGTGCTTGGCCCAGTTCCTGGCAAAGGAAGAGGTGGGGAGGAAATCTCCATGTGCACCTGGCAATCTTAAGCCCACAGAAATAAAGGAGGAAGGCCAGAGCTCAGGAGCCAAACACAGGAGCGGATGCCCTTGGATGTTTTGCTGGAAAGAGATTGGGCAGTTCTGTCAGCTGGGGGCAGGCATGAAGCTTTCAAGGAAGGTCTTTTCATAGACCACTTCAAGTCACCATCTTTAAATGTCCCAGAAGGCTGTGCAGGCGGGTTGGAGCATGGGTAGAGTGATGATATGTTTATCCTAGGATTGGATGGAGGTGCACACCTTCCAGACCTCCACAACCCACCTTAAAAACCTGTGCACAAGGGAGAGATACTTGAGAACTCACAGTACCTAGATGTGACAATGCATGAGAAATACCCAGGTGAAAAGAGAAGGCACCTGACTCCACTGCAAGAATGAACTTAAGGACTTTGACTTCAACTGGCACCCAGGGACTGGGACTGTTTCTCCAGAACCAGTGGTGCTGCCCCCTTACCATCTGAGGAACAGTAGAGGTTGGATCTGCTTGAGATACCCTAGAGGGCTCTATTGGATCTTTTGTAGACTAGTACCCTAAGGAGGGTTACCACTTATTAGGCCACTAACACACAGGTGTCCTGCAAGACAGCCAAAGCCCTGGGGCCTGAGGGGTGTGGCAGTGGGGGAGTATTCTAGCTGCAGGCAACGGAGTGGCTGCTGAAGTAGACCTTGGGCACAGGCAGGCACCAGGAGCTCAGGCTGAGGACAGGCCATGCAGCAGGGTCAGAAAACGAACCCTCAGAAACCAAAGCAAAGTTTAGAGGCCTGGAGGCCAGGGGGCTAAAAATATTACTTTTAGTGGCCAGAGCTCCATCCCCAGGAGCAAAATAAGACCTGAATAAAGCAAATCAACTCAACATGCTGCAGAACATAGTAGGAAAAGACTGCAGGGGTTAGGTTGAGAAACTGGGTGTATAGCACTCTGTTATATTTTCTAACACCCAGGGAGGGCCAAGCTCCCAGTGATTGATGCATCCTCATTTTGACCTATTACAACGTAGAGGGGGTGTATTTGGGGCCTGTTAGACCTGGCATCCTTGGCGTGGTTTTCCCTTGTCTTTTGCCTCTGTCTTCTGTATTTTTGCTGTGTGCTGGATTTTATTTTTGCTGGTCTAGATGCTTTGCCACTGCTGAATATTGCCAAAGTTCAAATGCTCCCTCTGTAAATTGTGAATATTGTATTGTATTGTTGTATCGTAATTGCATTTATATAGCGCTTACTACCCCTGACGAGGCGTCAAAACGCTTTTTCAGCGAGCAGCACGCTACTCCTGGACCCATAGAGGATTAGTGTTGAATTAGTATAGTGAAACATGCAAGTACATTTTAAGTGGTGGATAGGTTAATCAGTTATTTGGATTCGGAAGTATAGCAGAAGGATAGAAGAGGAAAAAAAAAAGGTTTTTATGTATATAGCGCTTGTTACCCCTGATGGGGTGTTGAAGCACGCTATTCCGGAAACCCATAAAGGATTAGTAATTTGAGAGGTGGATATTAGTCAGTTATTTGGAGTGAGAAGGGTAGCGGAGGGATAAAAGGGAAGAAAGGTTTGCATTCATGTAGCACCTGTTACCCATGATAGGTGTTGAAGCGCTTTTCTCGCGAGTAGGACGCTACTCCGGAACTCATAAAGGATTAGTGTTAAAAATTAGTATAGTGAAATATGAAGTAATTTGAGTGGTGGATATGTTATTCCGTTATTTGGATAGAGAAGGGTAGTTTGCGAGATAGAAGAGGGAAAGAGGTTTGTATTTATATAGCGCTTGCTACCCCTTGATGGGGTTTTGAAGCGCTTTATTGGCGAGTAGCACGCTACTCTGGAACCCATAAGGATTACTGTTGAATTAGTATGGCAAAAACATGAAAGTAATTTGAGTGGTGAATATGTTAGTCAGTTATTTGGATTGAGAAGGGTTGGGGAGGGGTAGAAAAGGGAAAAAAGTTTGTGTTTATATAGCGCTGGTAACCCTGATGGGGTGTTGAAATGCTTCATTGGCGAGTAGGACGCTACTCTGGAACCCATAAAGGATTAGTGGTGAATTAGTATAGTGGAATATGGAAATTGAGAAGTGAACATGTTAGTCTGTTATTTTTTGATTGAAAAGGATAGTGGAGGGACAGAAGAGTGAGATTTTTTTTTTTAGGTCATTGCAGTAGGAGGGGGCTTTTGGATGAGTAAAAAGGGGTTTTTGAGGGGAAGAGTCAGAGGGGAGGGTTTATAAAGGTTTGTTTTGGGGATTGGTATAGTAAAATAGGTGTCAGATGATGCAAGGAGGGGTAGAGTAGGAGAGGGTCTAGAAAGGGTTATTTTGGGATCATAGTAGTCGTATGGTGTTTGGGATAAATGAGAGAGTGGATGTAGAGGATATATTGAGAGAAGTATAGGCTTAGAAATAGGGTAGTGCATTTGAAATGCTAAATCCGAAGAAAGTGCTAAATATATAGATCCATAAGTACATTTAAAGTATATAGATGCATAAAGGAGGTAAGTATATATAGATTAAAGATATTGATAGAGGTACATAATGAGAAATAGGGTAGTGCATTGGATATGCTTTTTCAGGAGAAAGGTAACAGACACACAGATCCAAGTACATGGAAGGTACATAGATGCACAATGGAAGTAAGTACATGTAGACCAAAGATGATATTTTTAATATTTTTTATTTATTCATTTATTTATTTACAACATAATTATTCTACCTGTTTATACAAAGCAATACACAAAGATAGGTACATATCTATAGTGAAAATAAACGCTTATATACAGAGGAATATGCTGTAAATATCTACTTCTGTATGGTGCTTATGTGGGAAAGAGCCAATTCTTGAGTAGTTTTCTGAAGATAAGGTGGTTGTCGGTGGATCTTATGTTGGGGGGCAAAGAGTTCCATAGTTTGGCTGCTTGAACAGAGGAGGATGTGCCACCCATGTTTTTTTTCTTCTATCTTGGGATTTTGAGGCAAGATGCCCCTTTAGAGCGTAGGTTCCTTTGTTGTATGTGTTTGGTGAATTTATTCCTGATGAAGAGCGGTCCCCTCCCATGTATTGCTTTGTGGGTGATACAAAGTAGCTTGAAAGTGGATCTTACGGCAACCGGTAACCAATGCAGGGCTTTCAAGGCAGGTGTGATGTGGTCTTGCGGTTTGATATGCAAGAGTAGTCTGGCAGCCGAGTTCTGAATCCGTTTAGTCTTTTCATGGTCGTTATAGGTGATCCATGGTAGAGGCTATTGGCATAATCGAGTTTATGGATATGGATATGGATTGGTGTTTCCATGATTGGCTTGTTTGACTTAGTAGTAAGTCCCTAGTACAGTGCACTGTGTGTACCCACGGCCTGCAAGTCAAATGCTGCTGAAGAAATTCAAAACTCCTTCTCAGGGTTAAACTAACAAAAAAAGAAGTTGGCACAGAAACTGAAATATAAAAGAACATCTTTATTAAACTCAAAATGAGTGTGACTACGTCAACCAGAAGCCGCAGCAACTGAATGAGGCAGTCCAAAGAGAGCATAACACTGGGGCCTTATATATGTGAGGGTTACATACTCAGCATAAAAGAAAGGGGCAGTCCTGGCTCATGCAAGCATGCAAAATGCCAATATGGACATACAAGATCTGCCAAATATTAGCCAATAGGAAAACATTCAAAACAAGGCATCATGTAACCAGAACGTCCCCCTTGAGTCGTGTTTTTGCCCAACCCCATAAGTCAATCAATGACAGCACCTATAGGTCAATCAGTAACGGCAGGACATGTTTGTGTGCTTCAAAGGACAACTTGCAAAATAGAATAATGCAGAGAAAGAATACTGAAGGCCAACAAATAGTTGGGACAAGGATTAGTCGGTATAGGCAGGGATTTAGTCAGTCTGGCTAGTTCCTGGAATTGGCTTCACAACAAGGAAGGGAAGGTTATTTGACACGAGGCAGTACAAAGGGCAAAAACACTCGGTTTACCAAGCTGCCTGAGTGAGGGCAACAAAATGGCGACAGAATACAGAATGGAGTTAAAACTGAATTACCTCAGACCCTCCTTTTGCCACTACTCAGGCAAATCCTAATTCATTGCTAGGTGAGCATTTTCCATTCTACACATTTCATTTAAGCAGGTATATGTAAGCTATCAACAGGGATACAAAGAGAACAAACCATCGAGTCATAATTAACATTCAGATAGCAGAAGAAAGTAATGACCATTATTACAAACAGGATTATCATTTTTTCACAACCCTAGGCAAAAGCAAATCCTAAAATTATTTAGCGAACCTTTTCAGGGCTCTTATGCATTTCAGTGACTATTGTATACTCAGGTGAAACAGTGGCGATCCTTATCAATGCTCTCAGGTGAAATGGGGATACTCTTCAACAGAGGATAGACCTCATTCTGCTTTTACTAAACAGAATACTACTCTAAAACAATGCCAGCAAAACAATAAGAATCAGTCTCCTAACACCCATTCTATGCAATTGCACGGGAACCGCTTGTGCAACCATAACTATGCAAAGTCCGTTTTAAGCCTCTCTGGTAGGCTTCTATCGTCCATCAAATCTGCTTCTGTTGTTTTCTTCCGCATTGGGCCTCTTCATTCAGGCCTTCCATGAAAATAGTGCTTCTCAGTATCCGTTGGAGTGCCCTCCTGGCAAACACTCACAGCTTACTCGAAAGTCTCAATGTCTCAAGGCAGTGCACCAATATATTTCCTCTGCGGCAGGCACTACAGATATTGTGCTCTTCGTTGGTCATGGGTGCAGATCATCTTGTGCAGACCCAAGTACTATTAATCGGAAAGAGCAACAGACTTTCACGCTCAGCAACACTTTCAGGCTCCAACACTCGCTATTCAGTGTCAGAGGATGTTTGGG
This sequence comes from Triturus cristatus, assembly GCF_964204655.1. Classification (NCBI taxonomy): domain Eukaryota; kingdom Metazoa; phylum Chordata; class Amphibia; order Caudata; family Salamandridae; genus Triturus; species Triturus cristatus. The sequence goes on from NC_140588.1 coordinate 521,707,213, forward strand.
CTGCTCTTTCATTTAATTTTCCTTTCATCATGTAGTGCCTTAGATCCTCCGGTGCAGTGCCCTTCCGATGGAGCAAAGAAAAGAGAGGGGGGGTGGCCAAAACTCAGGCCAAGGGGCTCAAGGGACTGCACACTGTCAGAGGTTACCAGCACATGACAGGTAGAAAACTGAAGCCTCAAACCAGCTCTGCCATCAACAACAGGGATCCTTCTCTTTTGCTCTTTTACACTGAAACTCTGGTTTTGTGATGTCCAATGCCGTCTGATGGAGCAAGTACGATGCTTTGGAGATACCATTGATGGTGCGCTGGCGATCGCTGTCCAGCCTTGCTACTTTCTGGGTGCTGGGACTGTAGGGCCAAGACGTCCGTCTTTCATCTGTAGCTGTCACTGATGGGAATTAGGCTTAAATCAGTGTTCTGCAGGTTATTATGACTTAATTCCCGCAGAATCTAGTGACGTAGGAAATGTGACACAGTTGTTAGTTTCCCTCAGTTTAGTATAAAAACAGTTCATTGTATTTAACAATGGGACTGCTAGCAGGTGGCCTACAATCTGCAAGGGAGTGACCATACGCCATAGGACAACTCTGGTCTAGAATACACTGTCATTCTCAAAGGCAGTACTTCTAGTCCCTTCAATTTGTGTACCCTTCATTATCCTCTTCCATCTGAGGGTAGATAATTACATGGGAATTCTATCACATGGTGGCATTGCCTAATGGGGTAAACATTATTTTTTTTGTATTCTTTTTTTTTTCAATGATTACGTCTAGGTGTTCCTAAATTCCTTATCTAGAACACCTCAAAAGAGAAATCACATGATACAGATTATCAGGGACATGTAGATACCTCCCTTTAATAACTGTGCATCAGGTGCACTATGCAATACACAGGCTAATAATCAAATGTGGAAACAAAAGACAAGAACTAGAGAGTCCTGGTATTTCCATGATTTAGAACACATCTGATCCCACTGAAAATTAAAGAAGCAGGAACAAAAGGGTACAAAAACAAATTAAAATAATCATTGAAAATTTGTCATGTTCAAAAAAATAAATGTAAGGTATCTCCTATTGAGATGGAAAACTTGTCTTACTATAGTATTGGGTCAGTTAACCAGTCCATCACTACCCTGACAGTCAGACTGAAAAACATTGAAGTAGGCCTAAAGAAAATTCTTAAAAACCAGTCTGGTCATACAAAATGGTAATTATACATAATATGGGGGTCCCTGGTACAGTACTACAGTCTGGAAATGTGAACCTGAACAATACACCAATAATTATAAAAGGGCTGACTGGTGAAAGGAATTCGAAAAAGAGAAATGGGGCTAGGACATAGCTAAAATCCCCAATAACTAGGCACAATGCAACATCAATCAGGGGAGAAGCGGCAAAAGAAAAATCTATAGGAAGAACGAAAAATTACTCGGGTGATAGTCAAGTTTGTGACACAATACCAAGAGTATGGGTGATACACAAAAGTCAAAATAGTACACACATTTTAACTCTACCGCTGGCCCCTACACCATATACGGTAATCTCAGCTAATGTTCCAGTTCCTCACAACACCATGTCTTGTACTTTATGCACTATGAACCTGCAGCCCAAAACCCAATATTCGGGCCTGCTTAATTTGTCAGGCTTAAAATGAAAATTACACTTTTTTACTTTCCTAACCCTCCGTTTGACAGTTGGTCACCAGTTAGTGGTGACCGGCTGTCAAATATAACTTACTGTGTCGCTTCTGACACACAGGACCAGCAGGAACAATGCATAGAAGAACAAAATGCAAAAACATGGAAAACACACAAACATTTTGTTTTGTTTTCAAAGAAGTCATACAAAAAAAAAATCATCTTGTTTCAACCTACTGCTGATACTTCACATAACACACAAAATATCAATTGTAACCAACCATCTTAAATTAAGACAACTACATGGACAGTATTTTCAAAAGCAAAAATTTGAATGTATCACCTCCTTTGAGGCCCTGCTTTGAGCGAGGCCGTGCAGGAATGCACTTCTTGACCTTGCACAGTCCTCCAAGAGCTAAGGATAACACCTCAGCAGAACTTTCTGGGCTGCTATCCAGCCTCTGCCAGCATTCCTGGTCCCCACCACTTTTCAAGGTTCCTATAGTGTGCAAGCATTAATGTCTTCTTGTCAGAGAAGCTTTTCCAAGCAATGGTTTCTCCATCTGTTTACACTCACTCCTAAATCCCACCTTACTGACCTCAAGGTCAAAATCTGCCTCGCGTTCTGCGCTCCTCAGCCCTGTCTCTCTCCTCATCCTGAAGCTTGTCACAGACAAAAAAACCTTCCTAACTCTTCCTAACCTGCAATAATTAACCCTTTTTAAAAACACATGTTATATATATTACTTCTTTTAGGGGCTACAATTTATTTCTATTCTTAAATTATTAAAACATTTACTCTGAATAACTCACAGAACATAACATAACATACTAGCTTTAGAACAAATGTTTGTTACTACCCTATGCAACGGTACTTAGTTCATCAACCTTAAAAAGATGAACGTCTCAGTAGGTCTAGCTAGAGTTAGAACCTTCAATCTTGATATTAAACCCAAACCTCTGCACTGGGCACATTGGCTCACTGAGACATTAAAAGCAACCCCAAATGGGAACAACCTGCAAATTGTATTATACCTAAATATATGCATTTACTGAAGCCTAAGGGACTTAAGCTGTTAAATAGTCTATTTTACCCAAAAATAAATATCCTATAATTGTGCTACATATTAATCATCCTCAGAATGTTCTTTACAGATTGCAGATATTGGACATTAGACATATCTCTTGCAAATCCTTTAGAAAAATGAGTTTGTTTAAGCCTGCGCCAAGTGAAATTCCATATACAAATGTCCTCATTATGCAGTACAACACAACTTAAATTAAATTATAATGCTAGGAGGTCACAGTATGAGTATTAAGCTTTATAAATAGTAAAAAAATGAATTTAGAAGCACTGATTTTTAATAAATATTTTTCATAATTAATAATTATTTTTGATAAACCCAATCATTTTTGATAATTTCACATATAAAAGCAAGCTGCATCCCTTGCCTATCATTTTAGATGCATTCATTTATAAGTCTAAGCACAGAAGCCTAACTTAAAACATGACAACATTTTTTTTCTTCGCCACTTTTTTTTTTTTTTTAACAGAACAATTATTTTGACATTAGAACCAAAAATATTCTTATAAAATGCTTAAAGAGAGGAAACCCTTAATTGAAATGTCTTCCTGTAATACAAAATAATGAACCTTAGTTTTGGAACCTTTTTAAAACAACATTTTGAAATGCAAAGTTTCACCCGTGTTCAACTGATGGCGAAGTCCTGGCTGAGTAAACATTCCTGTCTATTAGAGCTGCTTGCTTAGCGACAATAAAAGCTTGTCTCTCAGTGTTGTAACATGAGCACGGTGGCAGTCTTTTTCAAACTAAGACATATCAATGCGTGTTGCGTTTGAGTTCAGCAAAAATTTACTTCAGCTGAAGTGTTTGCCTGTTAATATCTAATACAATGTATGTAAGTAAAAAATACTATGGGGCAGATTTATGAGGCCCTTGCGCCTCATTTACGCCGCCGTTGCGTCACTTTTGTGATGCAGCGGCGGCGCAAATCCTGCGCCATGGTGTGGGGTATTCATAACGTGACGCATCTGGGAGATGCGTCACGTTGTGAAGCTCTGCGCCACATATAGGCGTGCCGGCGCGGGGGGGGGGGGGCGTTCTGGCGCAGGAACGCCTCCTAAAAGTGGCTGAGTGAAATCTACAAGATTTCACTCAGTCACTGTTGAGCCCATGCTGCGTCAAAACCCTGCGCCTGCTTGAAGCAGGCGTAAGGATTGACGCAGCATTGTGCAGATAGGACACCCCAGAGCCTTGCTGGAGCTGCGTCGCGCTTGCGACGCAACTCCAGCAATGCGCCACTTTTACGGCACAGATGCGTGACGCATCTGTGCCGTTTTTGCCCCATGGTGCGCCGCATTATAAATGCGGCGCATCCATGATGGCGGAGCTGGGGCGCAAAATAACTGGCGCATCCCTGCTGATATGCAGGGATGCGTCAGTTATCATAAATCTGCCCCTATAAGTTTATTTTTCTACAAAACACACAATTTCGATTTTGAGGCCATTGTATTCCTAGTGAATGTAAATTTTAATTTTATTTTTTTAAGCATTTAACAGTTTGTACATGTGCATAATTGCTTACTCTATAAATTATATAGCAACATATAGCTATTTAGCATATCACATGGTTAATTTCTGGATTTGTATTTAATTTCTACTGAATATTAATTAACTGACATTTTACTTAACAGACTGAAAACATCAAGAAAAACCACAAACACACATTGAGCTCATTTCAGACATAAACAGAAAGGGGTCAAACACTCAGGACACATATATTTAACCCACAGAAACACACATTTAACCCACAGATCAACACTTAGGACAGAAACAAAGGACAGCCCATAGACTGTACTTAAACCAAACCTTTTGTAAATACTAGTTGCAAGTCATATTTAAAAGAAACGCTTCTTAATAGTGTTCCAAAAGACTGCAAAAAAACCAGCCCAACAGACTGCTATATGTCCAGGAAGCCAAAATACACTCCATTCATAAGATTGCGCAGAACAAAGGATCCTTGTTTGTATTATGTCCATATTTTAATTCCCTGGGGATACAGAATCACCAAGGAAGAAATACGTTTTTATTCCTAAATCTATTTAGGTATTCCCTCATGGGAGATGGCTAATTTAATTTACATCTCACTATGGTACCTTCAAAAACAAAAAAGCAACACATTCTTTGATGTGAGCTTGAAACAGGCATGCCAAAAAAATACTGCAGAATATGCAAGTATTTATAATCAAAGTAGTGCTTAAGGTACTCTCCGTACGTTGCACCGATCAAATTTTATACAAAGTAGAGAAAAATCTCCTCATGACCTGCCTACACAAATTGCAATTTGCATATCAATCCAATACAAATCCAAAGTTGGCCAACACAAATTCATAACGACTCTCACCAATAAAAAGGTTGTCCAAATTCTAACTGCCAAGTTCTGAATGACCTAACGGTCTTTTTTTAGAATACTCACGCCAAAAAAAAAGTTCTCAGTCAGGAGTGATATCATGTGGAGGATCAAAATCAGGAAGATCAGAAATATACTGGGCTGCAGAGACAAAGAATCCCCAGAATCTCCATGCACAGAGTACCTCCTTAGTAGAGTCCTGTCCTGTCCTCCTCAGTAGATTTCAGTCTCCTGACAAGATCGCTCCCTCAGATAGCCACTCCTGAGTTCGATCCTCAGAGAGGGCACCAATTGAAGAAATTCAAAACTCCTTCTCAGGGTTAAACTAACAAAAAAAGAAGTTGGCACAGAAACTGAAATATAAAATAACATCTTTTTTAAACTCAAAATGAGTGTGACTACGTCACCCAGAAGCCGCAGCAACTGAATGAGGCAGTCCAAAGAGAGCAGAACACTGGGGCCTTATATATGTGAGGGTTACATACTCAGCATAAAAGAAAGGGGCAGTCCTGGCTCATGCAAGCATGCAAAATGCCAATATGGACATACAAGATCTGCCAAATATTAGCCAATAGGAAAACATTCAAAACAAGGCATCATGTAACCAGAACGTCCCCCTTGAGTCGTGTTTTTGCCCAACCCCATAAGTCAATCAATGACAGCACCTATAGGTTAATCAGTAACGGCAGGACATGTTTGTGTGCTTCAAAGGACAACTTGCAAAATAGGAAAATGCGGAGAAAGAATACTGAAGGCCAACAAATAGTTGGGACAAGGATTAGTCAGTATAGGCAGGGATTTAGTCAGTCTGGCTAGTTCCTGGAATTGGCTTCACAACAAGGAAGGGAAGGTTATTTGACACGTGGCAGTATAAAGGGCAAAAACACTCGGTTTACCAAGCTGCCTGAGTGAGGGCAACAAAATGGCGACAGAATACAGAATGGAGTTAAAACTGAGTTACCTCACTGCTAGTGGGCCTGCAACACTGCTTGTGACACCCACATAAGCAGCCCTTCAAAGGGGTCTCAGACCTGCCACTGCAGGTTCTGTGCACATTCTCTACTGCCATATTGACCTGGTAAGTGCACCCTCTTAACTGGCCCTAACCTACCCCTTTATTACCTGTGAGTCACCCCAAAGGTAAGTCCAAGGTCCCCCTGTGGGCAGGGTGCAGTGTATGTGACAGGTAGGACATGTACTGATGTGTGTGACATGTCCTCATAGTAAAATACAGTGAGTATTTTGTTTTTCACTATTGAAAGGCCATCTGTCCCATAGGATGGAATGGGAGTTTATTTATTACATTTTACAAGTATAACTTCTCATTGGGACAAGATAGCAAGATGGAGTTTAGTATGCCTGAACTCAGAATATAAAAATGCATCTTTTAGTAAAGATGATTTTTATCTTGTGGGTTTGAAAATACAATTTTTAGTAGGTATTTCCTTGCTTAGCCATCCTGTGGGCCTCACCTCCTCTGGGGTCATAAGGAACCAGTGCATCACATCCCCTGTGTTCGTAAGGAAACAATGATACCCAGCGCCAATGAAGCATCACCTCCCCGAAGTCATGCACAATCTTTGCTTTCATTGTTTGCCAAGATACTGTTCGTTGGGGGTCTGTGCGACTCTGCGCCTGCCACCACGCACCTCACGGCCGGCGCAGTTCTTTGGATTTTCATCTGTCAAGAAGTCAGAGTAGCTCCAGGTAGAGTTACTGGTTGCTACAAGCTTTATTTGTGTGAACAACCTATTTTTGAGGATATCCTGGTTTATGTATTGTGGGTTTGTGTCATTTTGATCTTGTTTAGTTTAGATAAAGATTACTTATTTTTCTAAACTGGTGTTGTGTCTATTTTTTTGTGTTTTCTCTGTACTACTGTATGTGTGCACATGTGCTTTACACACTACCTCTGAGATAAGCCTGCCTGCTCGTACAAAAAGGGTGAGCAGGGGTTGTCTAAAGGCATAACTGCCTTGGCCTGACTAGAAGCAAGGGTCCCTACCTGGACAAAGGTGCAAACCATTGCCAACTAGAGACCCCCATTTCTAGCAGGGCCCCCTCCGCAAGATCAACTACGCCCCCGGGAATCCCATCCTCCAGAGAAAAACAGCTAAATTGAACCCAGGATAACAGATGAGTGCCTCCACTATCCTTTAGTGAGTTGTGAATACTCTGGTCCCCGAGCCTGTGTCTGTGGGAGTGAGGCACACAGCACACCACCAGCTGAGTTAGCAGGTGGGAAGAAAATGCTGGTTGTGCGCTGGCAAAAACTGTGTTGGCCATAATGGGAGCTGAGGGGCGCGGGAGTTGGCTTACTGCACTTCATACACCTACTTTGCACTCTGCGTGCCCTATAAAAGGGCTTGGGGCACCCAGCATAAAAAAGGCAAAATGCATTACACGGCCCCATTAAAGGTTAAGAAACACAAAAGCCTTCCAGTTGTGGTGAAACAGTTAATAAAGTATTCACCCTTCTGGCTAAGATAACCCCATAATCTACAATGGCTGTGCCTGAAGAAGGATAGAGCATCACCAACTAGTAAAGGGGTGTTCAGGGGGCTGCCAGAAGTGCAGCAGCCACCCCCAGAGTCCCACACATGTTTTGCCCAACGCTGCCCTAAGTCTCCCAGGAGGGAATGTTCATGCCCCTGGGAGAAGCCTGCAGTGGTTTTAAAGCGCTTCTAGAGCTTATGCTTTTGAAAAGATACTCTGGAGTAAGCTATATGAACAGTGGGTCATACTACATATTAATGAATGTCATTGAGAGATGTTACCATGAGAGGATGTTGTTAGCGTGTTTTGCAATGAGTTTGATTGACATATTTCTATTTTTATAATTGCGGTGACACCCTGGCATAGCTAGTAGGGCTGGCATGTTTTTAATATTGTGTTTATGGATATGTGTAGCAGAACTGTGATTTATGGGTATGGCTTGTTATGGTGTCTACTGTTTTACAGGTGTCACCAAAGTTTTTTCCATCTAACTAATTATCAATATTTTAAAATGAATGTGTAGTATTGAGTAGTGTGTGATTAATAAATTACTCGTCCTTGTTATAAGAAAAACACTTATTGGGCAATGATTTATTGAGTGTTGTTGTTGCATACCAGGCAGCTGGAGGTATTAGCCCACACCACCTAACCTGTGTAGAGCTTGGACTGCTCTGCTTGACTACCCTGAGAGAGTGAAGCGCTACAATCGGGTACTTGGTTTCCAGTAAGGAGAAAGTTGTAGGCTTATCACTTGTGAAAAACTCACATCCTACACAACACAATGACCCAATTTGTTATGCGGGTTTTTGGCCTTCCACCATGATTGCAGTTTGATTGAACTTTCCTACTGGAGGATGTCTGTCGCTGGTGCCATGACAGCCAGTTTGTGGATCCCAACATACCACAAAGCCGTAATCGCCTGGAGGTTGTGGAGTTCAGAAAGTAAAGAGAAATTAGAGAGATGTTATAGGCACTGTGTGTAGTTGTCAGCCTGCCTACTCTACATGCAGAGCCTGGCAATCTTCAAGAGGAGTAAGAGATACATTAGACTAAAGGTTTCTGCCAGATATGAAGGATTCAAAGACTGCAAAATACCAACTGAGGAGTATTTAGCACTACCAAGTTGACCATTTTGATGACTAAAACGGTAGAACTTTTAATGGGACCCTTAGAAGTCTGGGGTAAGCACCAGCAAATATACGACAAAGGAACAACCTGTAGACCTTCATCAGCACTTCATTCTAATCAGAGAATACTTCTAAGTCAGAAATGATGCAGTCATGTTCACTGGTGAAAGAGAAGCTCCATAAACTCCTCAAAGGGATACAATCCAGCATGACGAGTGACCTCTCCTGCAGCTTTAGCTTCCAAATGGCAGCCATCCCACGTCAAGTGTTCGTTCATTTTCAACCATTTTTACCACATGAACCTAAACAATATATAAAAATTTGGAAATCCTTTGATGAATGAAGCCTCATAATCCTCTCAATTGGTTAAATTTAGGCTCCATACAAGTGAGTCAAATTTAAAAGCTGTATCCAATCGACTGCATCTTAGAAGCATAGTCTGTGTTTCTCCTAGAATAATTCAAATTAGGAAATTCATAATATAAGAATAAAACTAGGATTAATGGTTGCTATTTTTTGTGATTCAAAAAATTCCATGACTGAAGCATATAAATGTACAGAAATTATGTAAAACATTTGAATGTCACTGCTTCTTACAAATCAATGTCAAGGGCGGGCCCGTCCGTGCCCGTCATTGCCAGGAAGAGGCAGGGCAGGGCCACCCCTCTTGGCTTTAAACTGTTAACGGTTTCATCCTGGTAAGATCTTTTTGGACCCTCAAACTAACTTTTTACATCTTGCATTTCTTCACTCTTTTGTATAGTTTCCATAATTCTCCCCTTTTCTATGTTCGGAAGTTGGTGGTGGAGTCAAGATATTGTAACTCAGCGACCCACGAGTACAATCTGTGAAACCCACCCAAGGTTTGTACCACCTGGGGAAGCAGCTGAGACATTTTAATAGTGCCTACTGACTCCTTGATTTCCTGTCTCAAAATATTTTTTTTATTTAACTGGCCGATTTGATTTCATTTGGTTTACACTGTGGGGGGAGGTGGTACTATAGCCTTTTTTGATCTGAACATGAGAGAGCGTACTTGTGTAGGGAAAAAACACCCTCATGAGCCCATTCCTGCTCCTCTGCCCCAAACCTCAATTGATAGGATGCTTCAGAGGGCTATAGGGGTGGTAACTACTGAAATAGAGCTGACGGAGAGGCGCCTGTCTATAACCCCAGATATCTTCTGTCAGGTGTCCGAGCCATCTACTTCCCTAGCTATTACTCCTGTGTCTGAACCTACTGTAGTAGAATCTACACCCGGGCCAATAGAGTCCTGACTGTCCTCCATGGGTGAGAAACTTGATTGTGGACCTTGAGAATAAGCTGAGAGCTATTGTAAAGGAAGAGCTTGCTCATCTACTCAACCACATAGGCGCAGGACATCCTATGGGCCATAGTAGCTATGCCAATTCTTGCGACAGCACTACCCAAACCCTAGGGAAGAGGAAATACTGTAGCTCCCAGATAGACAGTGCAGGCCAATCTTCCCCAGGCAAGTGCTGTCCCTACAGGGCTGCACTCCCCAGTGTGCCAATGTGCGCCAGAAGGGTAGAGAATCATAATACCGAGCCAGCTGAAACTATTCTGTCACACTCAGAACGGGCAGATATCCAGCCGGTCCAAGATATGAGGTCAACAAGTGGCTCTAGGAGCCTTACTAATATGAGAGGAAGCTACAACCCTGTTTCCAACAAGGAGGATTTAAACAGAAGAAGGCTGACCAGTACTGAGCACAGGGTAGGCCGGGAAAGGGTGGATCCTGTAGAGACAGAAGAGAGAGGATCAGGAGTATTGACTCCTCCAACTATAAATCTATCCCCAGCCCCCAGCCTCACTCCCTTATGTTATTATTCTGACAGGAGTACCCGAGATTAAAATGGCCACAACGAAACACAGTTGGACCTTAGGAATAAGTGCCTTTTTTGGCTGGCTAGGCACAAGCAGTTCTCCTATGATAAGGCAGGTACAATTTTAATGGTCCGTAGAGCTGGCTGGGTGGGTAAGAAACCAAAATCAATGCAAGGGGACTGTATAGGTATTTTAGTAATCCCCTGACTGCTCATATTCTAGCAGGCAGATCTCCGGTCCCTATGTACCACATAAAGTGGCCAGAGCTCATACTCTGGACTACTTTTATTTCCATTCCCACAACCAACCTAGGACCTTAAACCCTAGGGCCCCAGATAACTGGTTTCAAGCACAACCAATTGTACATCCATTCCCTAGACCTCTTCTATTTAACATTCCAGTAGCAAACAGATTTGGGGCACTTGAGGAGGTGGATTGACTGGCATTGAATGGGGGCCTTGCTTTTAGTTATGTGTCTGGGGGGTTTCCCAAGGAATCAGGAGGAAGCACCAGTGGGCAGCTGAGCGAGAATACCCTTTGTGGTACTGGGGATGAAATAGGAGGTCAACGATTCGATATCCATCGGGGAGCCTCAGATCTTGTTGGGATATATGAAGATCTGACTAATAAACCAGCTCTCACTTCTTCCGACTTTCCAAGCTGTAGTCCAAATAGCGGTGATCCATTACCGGAAGTTTTGGAAGCAGTCCCCTTGGCCCAGTTGGAGATATCCCAGATTCCTAACTCTAACAGCCGCAATGCCCTAGGTGACAGCTCTAACCGTGGCCATATGCTCAGGGTTTTATCCTGGAACATTGCAGGCATAAAAAGCAAACAGCACTGCCCAGAATGGGGTCGATTTGTAGGCAAATATGAAGTGTGAATGTTCCAGGAGGCATGGGCAAGGGAAGACATTGTGAGGGTGGGATATGCAACTTTCAATCTGTTGGCAGTGTCGGGGGGAAGGGACAGACCCTCAGGGGGCTTATGCACTTGGGTTGCTACCCATTTGGATTTTACTGTGGAGCAGTTGAACCCATGTCCAAACATATCCAGTGTATTGTACTCACCTTTTTTTCTAGCCTCAAAATTGCCTTTGTTAATATTTACTCCTGCCCGGTAAGCATCAGCCAGCAATCCTTGACCATAGACCTATTGAATACTTTTATTGATTCAGCCCCCCTGAATGCAAGGTTGGTGGTTGTGGGAGATTTTAATTGTCAATGTGAGCCCCTTGCTGCCCCCACTGATGCACCCTGTGATGACGAGGACAGTCTCTGGCTAAGCTCAGACCCCCAGATCCCACCAATAAAAGCCTGGACCCCGTTGGCACTCCAGATCAATGTGGTTACATCAGAACATTCTCTGAGAGCGTGCATGGCCGTACCAAGCCAGACCAGCCAGAGAAGTTAACTTTCAACAGAGTAGGACAATCCTCCCTGTTGGATTACAATCTAGTGGAAACAAGATTATGGCAGTGGGTTGTTGACTTCGCTGTCATGCTGAGACATGAAAGCGACCACAACACCCTGACTTTAGAGCTGGAGGTCCCAAGCCTTTACAATCTTATGGTCCTTAGTATTCCTGCAGATAGTAACCGAATAGTTACCAATAATAGAAGGATAATTAGATGGGGCACACTCAAGCAGTCACCAGATAAGTTAGCCCCATTTTACTCTCTAATTATTCTGCCTCTAATGGAATTGGATGAGACAGTCATGGTACAGGACTCTACCCAAACTATCAGTAGAATAAAGGCATTCCATCTAGAATTGACAACCAGCTTGACTAATATCTTTAACCCCCTGACACATGCAAAGGCGAATAAGGGTGCCAAACAAACTTGGTTTAACGATATTTGCCATAAGGCCAAGAGAGCCCTCATAGATGCCATCAAAAGTAAGGACAGACTGCTAATTACGCACACAAGGTCCTGTTATTGAGATAGCATTAATTTATCTAAGAAGAACTGGGAGCTTGATAGATGGGATGCCATCAGAACAGCATAGCATAAAACGGATATGAAGGTGTTCTGGCTACTAGTGAGCACAGGTAGCAGAGTAGAGGACCCAGCCCTAGGGCTGAACATTGCTGTAGCTGCATGGAAGTCCCACTTCCAAGCTCTTTATTTCACTGAGGAACTCTTAGATCGAACAGATGAAACATCTCTAGTAATTCCAGGGACTCTTAAAAGAGGCCCAAGGGTTTACTTTAACTGAAGTTTTAAATGCAATCAGGAAGATTCCCCCTGGCAAAGCCCCAGGACTAGACAAGATCCCAGGTGATCTATTCCAAGATGAACCAAATATATGGGGACCCTACCTTTGTGCAATCTTTAATGCTATCTTGAGGGGAATGAAGGTCCCGGACACCTGGCTAGGGGCTGAAATCTTCCCAGTTTTTAAGAAGGGTTCACCTCTCCTGCCGAACAACTATAGGCTGATCAGTTTGATCTACGTCTCCCAGAAACTGTTTGCTCGGATCCTCCTTGATCGCCTCCATTTGTGGATGGAAGAGCGTCAAATTTTGAGGGCATATCAAGTCAGTTTCCGAAAAATCATCTCCACTATCAACCAAATCTTTAGGCTCCAATTACAATATTGGAAGAAAGTGTCACTTGAGGGTGGCAGCCTCTATTTGATATTTGTCGATTTAAAAACGGCCTTTGATTTGGTCCCCCAAGACAAATTGTGGAAGGTTCTTAAGCAACTGGGAATCCCCCCGCTACCTTCTGTCATTGATCATCAGACTGCATGCTGACAATTTTGCCCAAGTAAGGTTTGGGAAATATGGGGAATAGACCCCTCGCTTTCCAGTCAACAGAGGAGTGAGGCAGGGGTGTGTGCTTGCTCCTACCCCTTTCTGTCTGTTTATTAATGCTCTGGTGGCCCAATTAAATGAGGTGGAGGACAATGAAGCCCCAAAGCTGGTACACTGCAAGGTGCCAGCTATGATGTTTGCAGATGACACTTTGTTGTTATCTAATTCACCTATGGGCATCTAGAGGACACTTGACAGTTTCTCAACATTCTGTAAAAACAGGGGGCTGGAGATCAATACATCAAAGACCAAATTTATGGCCTTGAACCCCGCCAAAACCTCTCGACCAAACCCATCTTTGAATGGCACTTTGTTAGAGAGGGTGACTGTCTTTGACTATCTTGAAGTCATGTTGCACTAAACATTTGATTGGGTCCGTAATTAGCCAAAGCAAGCTTGAAGCTAACTCAGACTGTAGGGGGAATCACAAAAACCATCAGGAACTCCTCCTACAAATCGCCTGGCCCACTGACGGAGATATACAAAGTACAAGTCAGGAGTGCAGTAATATTTGGGGCTGAACTATGGGGTCATCGTCCCATTGGCGGACTGTCTAAAATAGAGAACAAATTTATGAGACAGCTCTTGGGCCTACCGACAAGCACCCCTCTCATTCCCCCATGCCTGGATTTAGGAATTAGTCCTACTGCTGAACAGATAGGACTCAGACTGTTCACCTTCTGGTGTAGACTGTGGGCGACCCCGGAACTAGTAGTTTACCAGTCTGAACTAAAAGGGGTTCTGGGACTCCCAGGGGAAGGCAAACTACCATGGTTTGTTCATATAAGAGATGTTAGCCTCAGGCTAGGTATCCCAGACCTATGGAGCAACCCCGAGGTGGTGTGCCCAACAACCTCACGTCTAGAACTCGTTAGAGCTTATACATCGCACAAACTAGATGACATCCAGAGGAACACTAATCTGGGCCATTTAACCACTGACTTCCTTAATATTAAAGCTGAGTATCTTTTTGAGCCTTTTTTGGATGACATACAACCCACCAGGGCAAGAAAGGTATACTTTTAGTTTAGAATAGGGATTTTGCCGCTTCATGCATTCACAAATAAATGGTCAAAAGCCGCCTCTCTTGGGTGCCCTGCTTGTAGCTCCTTAGAAGAGTTAGACCTTCATGTCCTCTTTTTATGCCCCGGCTAAAAAACAGCCAGAATGGGTTGGCTTGTACCACTCTGTAGAAATATGGGGTGCAGGCAGTGTTTGGAGGCATACAGAATATTGAGAACTGATCTCCACCCACTCATAGTATTTGCTGTGTCCCGATTCTTGAATTCTATGTGGCATAGTTGTAAGGTGCTGATAAATTCATCACTGCAAGTAGAAACCCCTCTCATTGTACACTCTGTCACATTTTAATAATTTTTAACTTTTCACTCAATTTTACCTTCCAAAATCTAGAAATATTGATGAAATGATCCTTAATAATCCAAAATGACACGTGACCACTTTTTTCTCCCTTGATGATTATGCTTTTAACTAGGAGAATTGCTATGGTAATTGTTTAAGGTCGAAAAGCAGCTTTCAATTTTTGGGTCAATTCTGCTTTTGATTAAATTTTAGCACTGCAAAAATGTACGTTTTATATGAAATTGTATCATCTACTTTTTATGGCCTATACTGACCGAAATAAAGTTTGATGAAATGGAATGGAAAAATCAATGTAAATAAGCAGTTTTTTTTCACTGACTGTGAGTCCACCCTTTTAGAATAATTTTAGGGTGCTAATGCAAATTAAGCTATTTTCTGGTTCCTTCAAATGGAAATTTCTGTCCCTATAAAGAAATCCACTAAATATCAGCGTGGTTGACTATTTTTCAAACCCATTTTGCAACCTTCCTCCAGCCCTTTGCGTCATTACGAGTAGATGAACAACAGGGTAAGACAAGCATTTGCAATGCAGTAGGTCTCGCATTTACGAAATTTTAAGTTATTGGCATTGTAAGTGACAATGCCTTTTATTTATCTGTTTTCAAAACCAACACATAGATAAAAGGTTTGTCATTTACAATGCCAGTAGCTCAAAGTCTCGCAAATGGGAGACAGCAAGGTCGCCCTGGGTGTCATGACGCACACGGAACACCACACGCATTACAGAAAGGGGGCTTGTGCTCACTCCTTCCCTGACTTGGCTTTTCTGCGATAGAAGCCGGGATGAAGGCAGCGCGGTGTCCACCCAGAACAAACCACGATTTCAGGAAATGGCGTTACATCAGAAGTGCAGCAGGACTTGGAGGCATATCAACAACAACCGGCGATAATTATCGCTCAGCGCTCTTAGCGTGAGGATAATTATCGCCAGCTAGCGTGAAATTTTATCGCTGAGATAGCGTGCTATTAGCAACGCTTATCTCAATAGCGATAAAAATCTACACGCTAACAGGCTAACATGAGATTATCGCTGGAAACCCAGCGATAATCACACGTTACCTTGTTGATAGGGACAGGCAAACTTAGCCATGATATCCTCCTTCCATAGGATATCATGGCTAAGTCTGAAAATTAGCAGACGTAAAAAAGAAGCGTTAACCGCGGTTAGCGCTGCTTTTTTTGTCTCTAACAGGGTTAGCGAGATTCTTGATAATAGGAGAAATGTCGCTTAGCGACATTTCTCCTATTATTTTAGTCTGGAACGCCCCCTTTGCATCTCATTAGAGATGCAAGGGGAAGCGTAGAGTAAAAGGGTGCTAACATGCAAATTTGCGTGTTAGCACCCTGTTGTTGATAGGGTGCTAGTTTTATCTCTGCTTTTTTGGCTTTTAAAGCCAAAAAAGCAGAGATAAAGCCCTTGTTGATATGCCCCTTGGTTCTGTGGGGAAAAGCAGTCCCTGCAGGATTCACTGCTTCTGCCCGGCTGCGCCTCTGTGCATGGCCGACCCAGCTTTCTGGTTCCCGCTGCCTGAGAGGGTGTGAACCCCTTCAGGTGTCTGGGTAGGTCTTGGCTCCTCTATGTATGTCCCTGCCCGGCTCCTTCTGCCTTACGTCTAGATGCACCCTTTTATGGCCCCTTCTGCCTGTGTCTCGGACACCCTTCTTCTCTGTTACCCAATACCCCCACCCACCTCCGTACATATGTTGCATGCAGCCTCTCGCATCTCTGGGTGACCACTGCCTCCATCACATACCTAGCCCCCTCTGTCTGCATGTCTGGACAGGTCCGGCTTTAGTGCTGTTGGTGCCCTGTGCGACAATGTTTGTTGGAGTCCCCCTATCTTCTCGTCAGATTCCCTCACCACCACCCATTAACAGTGCCCCTTAAGTCTCCATAACCACTCTCTTTCACATGCATTTCTTGTGCCACTCATACTCCAGTGTAGGGTGTCAGAGAACTTTACATCACACACATTACACAGAGACAATCATATGTCTGTAGATCAGTGTATAGGAAATGTTAAATAAGACAGCAGACTACAAGGCCTAGGAGTCACATGTCAGCCATACTGGTAAGTATAGTTTAATTCTGGAGAAGCACAAACTCACAATTTAAAACGTAGCACCATATTGGGGCCGTGTTTACTAATAATAAAGATTTATACCAAATGAACCCTTTTTACAACATTAGGATAATGAAAGACGGGGAAAAGAACATAATGTTCTAACCTATACATTGCAGTTTGCATGCAGCTCTTTGATGACAGTTAATACCTCACTGTGCTATATTTGGATTGCAACCTATCAACTGTAAGTAACAAAAGGATACCTTTGACAAAAGCAGCAACCCACTGAGCTAGCCACATTATATGCACTTTGTGATGTGCATGGTATGCGCGCTTTGCACAAAATGACGGGTTGGATGCTGCCGAGAACTTCTACTTGGACTAGTTGCAAACGTCCTCCCATCATGTTTCCCATCATTTTTGATTAAATGAGTGCCAAATCAGTTGGATAGTTGCATGTCTAATGCAACTATGAAGTGTCTAGAGTGCAAAATGTGAGTATTAAGCACTATAATAGTGGAACTTCAACTACTGTTACGTTTGGACTTTGCAGGTGTGTGACTGTGGTTTAAAACACATTCGATGACAAAATGGCATCGATAATTAGGAATTGGCATCTAGGCCCTGAGGTACTAGCCTATTTTGCAGTTTCTAAAACTGTGATTGGCTAAATAGGTGTTTTTGTGAATGCAAAATAGGTGTTTGCTATGTACTAATCCAATTTTAGAAGTCTGTACAATAGTACTGATTCCTAAATTGGGATTGTGTAGGGATACTAATTCAAATTGTAAGGGGTGTGTTGTAGGCATCCTTACAAATAGCTAATCGGTATGGAAAACAAGTTTCATTAAAAAAAAAAAACGCAATTTAAAGGCAATCACAGACATAAGGGTCTGCAGACCCCAGTACGTTCCATCTGTGTGATTATTCGTAGTGAGTCACAAATTACACCCCACCTAATGAATATTCATTTGTCTGCAATTCACTACGATTCCTTATTTTGCTAACTGACCAATTAAGTGCAAACATCTTCATAAATTAGGCCTCTAGTGCTGTGAAGCCATAATGGAAGAATGTGCGCTATTTACGTTTGTGTAGCATAACACAAAATAATTCATCAACACCTCTGCCAACCTCAATTGGCTAGGTGCGCCTTTGCCGCATTGTACTAAAAAGCCAAAAGATATTGTGTCGACACGTAAACGTGAAATGGAAATCCACAAATCCATATTCTCTGCTGAGAAGCGAGGCCACGTGCCGTCTACCATGTATGAGCCAGTACTTGAACTAGTAAACAAGACGTGACCACCCAGAACAGGGGCCCCTCACTTTGGGCTTAAGGAGTGCATCTGTCACCCCAAATATACAACGTTCACCATGCCCTTTACCCACTCGGGGCACAATTACAGGTGCAGGCGTCAGGCCCCGGGAGAGCGCGAGACATGACCGCATCCTGCGGCACGTTGAAGTGGGCATCGAGCTGGCGTGCATGTGCCTAGTTCAGCCCTTCGGTGCGCCCAAGGGAAGGGGGCTCCGCCGACCTCTTCCATAAGAAATTATAAACTACCCTCATGATGGAGGGGTGCCAGGCACAGACGAGGGCACCAGCTCCGCAGGCCGTGGGGAGGGAGGAGCCATTGGCAATAGTAACTTGTACTTACATAGCGCTTAGTCTTTTAGCTTCTTAGCACTGTAAGTAACAGGTACTCCTTTCGTTAATCCATAAAGGATAACACGCAGTGCTTGCTTCTACTGGGATTCAAACACGTGGAGGCAACTTGAACACAGACCTCACCACCAGGTGCATTAATATCATTGCATAAATTGTTAATACACATGTGCAGGGCAGTGTTGCTTCCCACACATTCTCCTACCTACAGCAGCCTGAGACACAGCTAAATGCTTGTGGCAAAACAGTCAAACCAGTGTATGTCATACACAAAAACACTTCCCACGTTGGCCACCATGCACTCAAATACTTCCTGTCTTCACGTCGCCCAGCACTTAAAGCTTCAGCGTCAGGCCCCTCACTCCATTCTTCCTCAGGGCCCCGCACAGGCATGGCTAAAAAACAACGCGAGCACAAATCTGGTGCTCATACGTGATGTCAAACGCCAGCCATACTGCCCTCAGCACTGCTAGATAGCAACCTCTGCCATACATAGTATACTTTATCAGGGATAGGAGGTGTCGTGTGCAGCTATGATGCAGCCATATTCTCACTCCTTAAAGCGGTGGGTACAATGGGTAATTAAAGAGTTCTAGATACCTTTAAACACCTTACACCTTTTGGTCTTGGCGTGACTCCAGTTCCAGTGGGACTGGCATGCTTTTATTATAGATGGCTTCATTAGTCAATCGCGAGAAACCAGTTCATGCCCTTTATACAACACAATTTGTTTTCTCCCTCTGAATGGAGGAAGCCGCAGTGTCTGGCCGCATAAGCTAAGGTATTAATCATGCGAGGTCTGGTTTTAATCCGCACTCCCAGTGCATCTTTGTTACCGCCCTGTCTCCTTGGGACGGCCCATCCGGACTGGATCCTTTGCTTCATGGCTTGTTTATATAACACGCCTCCTTTAGATAACAAATTGCTTTACAGCAGCCGTGAATCAAACGATCCAGTCTGGATGGGCCGTCCCAAAAGGAGAAAGGGCAGTAACAAAGAAGCCTCATTTTCTATGGGAGGCCACCATTTACCATAAACGATGACGCCATCCAATGAAAATGAGGGACGGGACTTCAAGCCCCCTTCTGAAATCTCCTCTCTCACAATATGCCTCGCAGAGCGATCAGTGCATGTGCGCTGCAACGCTAGGTGAGACCAAAAAAAACATTGGGAAGGTTTTTAGTGTCACGTGAGCACAGAGAACCTTCGGACCTGAGGGCCTCCGTCACTATTCACCCATTCAAACCATTTCCAATGAGGTTCTTTAGATTCGACAGACATTTTAATGATATTTACCTTTATCAATATTCTTATTCAATAAACGTTTTTCTTTTAATGTCCTGGCTTGATACATATGGTCTTTATTCATTTGCCTTGCACTCTTCTAAGCTGGTGCCTGTGTGCGCCCTAGGCACCTCCTTTAAGGGATCTTAAGCTCAGTTGCTGGAAGCCTCTAGGGAGCCTTTGCCTGCCATTGTGAGGCTCTCATAGGAAGGTTGATGTGGCTGTTCAGAAATAAGATGCACAAACACCTTTAGCCATTATCCCAAAGGTTGCCAAATAGTAAATATTTAATGACTATTAGAAACAAAAATGAATGAATAACGGAAAGCGGATTGAATTGTTTTAACTACTGATCTAACACAGCTCGGTGGGAGGCTCAGACAAAGAAAGATAGACATGAGCAGGAAAAAATACCATCTGCATTGCTACTTTAACGTGACACCGGTTGTACGGATAATGAGAGAGGGTCGCATTTTAAAATCTCAGCTCGGTTCCTCTTAAATTGATTCACTCTGCGGCGCACTGAGCGCCAGTTGCTAAACGATGACTGTTGTGAATCATTGTTTCCCCCTCTATTGTTTTCCAGCTCAGCATCATAGTTCTCTTATAACACGGATGGCACGCTGCTGTTACTTCTTTGACACCAGGAGTGTGCGTTTGTGTGAAAAAAGCAGATTTAATTCTGTGTACTAGAACGGTTGCCATGGTGAGTTCTTTCTTTACAAATGTCTGGCATGCCTTTGTCACGGCCCTGTGAATGAAGCCATGAATTTCTGCAATAAAGAACCCCTTCTGCATTTAAATCCTTAATTCAACAAATGAACATTTTACAAAGCTTCAGGTTCCCTGAGAGGTTCTGTATATCGGGAATTTTATCATCCAAATGACAAAGGGAAGCACGATCGTTTTTAAACAATATGTGTTTTTCCAGTATCCAAACTATCTTGAAAGCAGCTAAATATAGTGTTTTCCTGTAGGAATGGTAAGGCTGCTGAACTTTCTACTGCCCCATTGACTCAGGTGACTCACGAAGCAATCAATTCTGTGCTTGTGGCTCATTATAATTGCCACTTCCTCACACACGGAAGCACAGCTCATACTGACGACTTCAATCTACTAATCAAAACAGTGATCTATTGGAGGAGACTCGGGTACAACTGCTAATGTTCAAGTATAAAAGTGTCGTTCGCTAGGCAACGCGTGCTTTATCACAGGAATGCACGCATTTATCTACAATTAAAATCAGGACAATTAAAACGCACACACGCGTTTTGAACAGCACAACATTTGCAGTCAGTGTATCTGTGCTTAGGGCTTTGCGGTTCACGAAATTTGGAAGGCATTTACTACATCAGGGTCAGATGAGCAGTGGAGCACTCTACAGAGATGCAGAGGTGGAAAAGACATGCATAATTATTGAAGAAAGCGGGGGTAATGGGCAAGGAAGTGGGTGTTGCAGTGACCTTTAGAGCTGACCTCTCAGCTAGGGTCAGATGTATGCCATTGTAGAGCCTGATGAACACCTCCTGTGAACAGTGCAAGCATTCTTTCACATTAATCACCTGCTGTTACCGGTTTGAAGAAGATCGTGAGGAAGGTATCCTGTCTGTCATATGCCACCAGTGTCTCCTATGAGTCGTGTGCTAAATGGAGTTTCATTTCACACATTTGTGTCCCCCATACTTCTTAATATCCATACACGGCCACGGGTTGCCCTGCTTAGCTCCTTGGGTACTGCATTTCACAATTATCCGATGAGAAAATGCAGAAGATTTTTCACCTGTTCCAGGATCTAGAAAAAAAAGATTGATGATTTTAAAAAGGTCTAAGTGCGGATGGATGAAAGCTGGCAAAACATAGACAAGTTTAAAGCTTAGGCCCTGATTTAGAATTTGGCAGATGGGTACTCGTCACAAGCATGAAGGATGTCCCCTCCACCTTATAAGACGTGGATTATATCCTAATACAGTGGTCTTCAAATTTTTAAATGCCGCGCCGCCCCAGTATAGGAAAAAATCATTTAATTGTTCACAATTATTCTATTAAATTTGCAATGTATAAATATGTCTAGAAGTTTTTAAACATTACAGATATGTTAAACCTTTTAAAAATGCAATCAAATACATGATTGCCAAACATACTATTCTGATTAGATGGGCCTTACTAACGTGTAATAGTATCCACAGTGTGATTATCCGAAATAAGAGTGGGGAGGTTTGAAGAATATTTGGAGTCCCTTCCCCTTTGACACATACTTCCAGCTAGATATAAATAACAAAATATGTTAGTAATGGCCCATTACAGAGAGGCTTACTGCTCATAATGAGTTTTTATCTTAAAACAAAGCACTGCTATCAGCATGATGCTTCTTTTAACCAGAGCCTGGCACCCAATCTGGGATCAGTTAGGGCCCCCTTAGGGGGGCCCACAGCCCATTTTGAAGACCCCTGTCCTAATATATCCTAATTGACTTCTAATAAGGGGGATAGGATGACCATAATGTTTGTGATTAATTACCCATCAGCCAAACTCAAAATCAGACCCTAAGTTTACCTAGTTGGGATGGAGCTCATTTTGGAGAAAAAGAGAACACTTAACGGGTCATCTGAGACCCATTCACCACCCATAAGGATAACATTAGCACTCTTGGATTCCTATTTGTCTAAAACAAACAATGGATAGTCATGGTAATGTCCTAATTGCATTGGCTAGTTAATATCTCTGATTAGGTAGGCAAACTTGATGGTTAATAGACCAACCCAAACAGTAGCAAAATAATTAATTAGGGCCCGATTCACAGAACAAACTTAAGACTAAATCCTAAACTTAGTACCAATCTGGTATTCACAGAATGCACCTAGTACTTCTGGTATTCACAGAATGAACTTACTACTTTTGCTATTCACAAAATGAACTTAGGACTTTTGCTATTCACAGAATCCATTTACGACCACTAAACTTACGTCCGCACTCGGGCCGGAATTTCCGCACCCGGAGCGGAATTTCCGGGCCCGGAGCGGAAAGTCCGCACGCGGGCCGGAAAGTCCGCTTCGGACGCGGACTATCCGCTCCCGGGCCGGAAACTCCGGCCTCGGGCTGGAAATCCCGCTCCCGGGCCGGAAAATCGGAATTGGGACTAGACTACATTAACTGTTGCCATTGATCATTTGAGCCAAGGGGAAACACCTGTTCAAGTCCCTACCATCCCCCACCATGCATCAGCTGACGCACTCCAGCCAATCCCAGCCAACAGCTCCAGTTAGCCATCATGTTGCTAGTGCCTACCATCCCCCACCATGATCCAGCTGAAGCCAATTAACACAGATTGACCAGCAGCAAAAAACATTTAAAAGCAGCACACAGTGAAGGAACAGGTTTGGCCACACACAGTTTGTATTTGCAAGCAGAGACCGGCTAAGAAAAATGGAGCTCCTAAAGAGAAAGAGGAACTATACAGCAGAGGAGACCACCATGCTTGTGGAGTTCATTGTCAGGCACCACAAACGCCTCTATGAACTCCCACCCTACTGCACCAGTGGGACACAGAAGGCAGCCCTGTGGCAGCAATTAGCCACTGCTGTCACAGCATTGGGGGAGGAGAGGCGCACTGTCCAGGACCTAAAAAAAAATGGCAGGAGGAGCGGCTGAGGGTAAAGGAGAAATACTCCAGGATGGAATTACAACGGATCCTCCCAGCCGCACACTCTGGACCACGCATCCGCCTCACCACACAGGAGGAGGATATCCTGACAACCATACACCCCCACTTGGTCCATGGGCTGCCTGTCAGTGACGTCCGCTACGTGGTACCAGGTAAGTGGGATGAAAAGATAAAGTGCATGAATAGAATGTCTGTGTTGCACTGTCAGTGTGAATAAGGAAGTAGTCCAAAGTGTATAAATTAATCCGTCAGTCAGAGACTCCTGTGTCACCCTCTGTATGTAGCACTACAAGTCCCACAATCCTTAGCGATGGAAATGGCAAATCCCTCCCCCACTTCAGAAAACATGGCCACTGTCCAGTTGCATTAATACACCAGCCCGCTAAGTAGCAATTGACAAATAACAGCAGAGATGCGCCAGTAACAATGCCACACCCAATCCAACTCTTGTGCAACTGCGGATGCGTCACATTTACAATGCGGTGCACTGTGGCGCTGGGATAGACAGATGGGTGTCGCAACTGATGGCATTAGGGGGATGCTCTGCTGGAGTAGTGTTGCAAGTGTGACGCAACTCCAACTATGTCCATGGACCGCCTACACCTAACGTTCAGGGCAACTCATTACAGGTGCCTCAAGCTGGTTTAAGTTTGCATGGCAACACCCTATGAAAAGTGACTACGTGAAATGCCGTCAATTACAATGCATCACTTGTACGAGGCATAACCAAATAAACACACACCCTGCCTACATCACAGCTGATGCATGTTTAATGTTGCGCAGGTCCGCACACCGTGAGGCATCCCCATAGATGCATAACATTGTGAATAAGTCTAAATGTGTCACCTGTATTACCCCAACGCTGTGTCACAGAAGTGACGCAACTGCGGTGTAAATGTATTACAAGGGGCGTGGAAACATGCCACTAAATCTCAAAGAAGTAAATCACCCCGTGCAAGCTTAAAGCACAAAGCAGAAGGTGAGAGAACCATCTGGTCCAAAAGTCAGACACCTATTCTGTTGTACATTTCCCACCCTGCCACGCCATTACGACCCCAATGCACCACTGCTCCTACCTGCCCAGTCAGCAGCAGTACTGCATAACACTGTTAGCATGCAGAAGAAATGGGGAAATCACAGAAATGTTCCACAAGCACATATTCCAGATGTTTAGTTTTCTCTCTTCTCACCCATTGACACATTCAGCCAGAGCACAGACAACTGCCGCAGCAGAGGGCCCTGCATCGACTGGGAGGCATCGCCACCGTACACCCTCACCGACTGGTAAGTCAAAGTGGCCAGGAGATGGTCAAAATGCATACATTGCCAGGAGTGACCGAGGGACATGTAGTGCCCACATATGAAAGTCAACCAGAGATGTACAAATAGCTGCATTACTATTGGAGTAGTCAATGGACATCCACCTTTAGCTAATTATAATTGTGAACAGCTGAAGACAATATATTACATGTCTTGGCTCATCAAACCTTCGTAATTGCGGAACATGACATGTTTTACAGCAACAGGCCCAGACCTGGGAATCCAATCCTGTTATCGAGTGCCACAACTACTCAAAAGGGTGCCCCCACTATGTTGTAATGGTGTCTGTAGACGTAATCAATCAAAGTAATTGACTGAAATATGGCAATGATGAACAAGTGAGATACCAGGGTCATTAGTATTGACAATGCATACACTGTCCAACTTTGAATGTTTCCAATATAGATCAAATTCCCAGTCCACACAGCTGGTCATGTACCACTTACATTGTCTGGCTTTTGTGTTGCCCATCAACAAAACACGATAGTGGACCTCACATCAGGATCCGTAGACATGTCATTGTGATATAGGTTGCATCCAGGTAGTGGGCCCATTCGAAGTTATGTGGGAGCACTCATGATATTACGTATAACACACTAATGCAACTCTGGTGCCCACAACTGCTTGTGCTCATCCTTTGTGCCAGAAATCTAGTGCATCACATGTGGCTGCCGGAATGTTAAGTAGCAAAACACACTTATCATTGTAGGTACAATGAGGTCCTCCCAGAATCAAAGACACACACTGACTTCTGCTACAAGGTTGGCTGTGACATCTGTTCAGGGCCCACACACTGTTCCCGTGCTGGGCCAAGGGAGGGGAACCCAAGAATATATCAGGCTGACTGCTCATGAAATGTGCCTTTCACGTCCGCCGTATGTTGCATGTGTATTACAACACTGTTGTTCTGCATCACAATATGCTCACATATGGCATTTGAACCCATGCAAGATCAGACCCTGGTGGCTAATGAAAGGATGACACAAAATGTATGCCAAGTGAGTGCAGAATGGACATTCAGTAGTACCATGAGTCATATGAAGTGACCAAAACACAACCGGCTTGCAATTCAATGATAGGAAACACCATGATGAAAATAGCATGGCTGAGGCCAACACTGATGCCAGTAGTGTACCTTTGAGATGAATGTAGGGGCTGCTAAGGTGAATCTTCATGCAGTTACACCTGCTAAATGACTAGGCAGAAGAGCAACACGCTAATCCAGTGCAGGCAGAAGGCATCAAAGCCTCTCAGCCTATCCGCAATGTGTGAGTATAAACCAAATGTTACATTCTGCTTGCCTCCTCTCCTACTGTATTCACATGTATAGGTGAGTGTTTGACGTATGAGGTTTGGATGTCTGCTGTAAAAGACACCAATCGTCGTCAGCTAAGTAGTACCATGATCTGGGAAATAGAGTACGCAAAGAGAGGACACTCAAAGGATGGATATAAGACATCTGTGTTCTCTCATACAAATATGTGTGACTTCAAGCGTGGGGAAGCACAAATGAGCAACATCATGGCCCTGACTTTTGCAAATCTCACACATGAAACCCTTTCTGACTTGACAACAAACAACATGAGACTCTGGAAATATGTAAGTCTGAATGGCAAAGGTGATAGCAGTTTTATGGGGAGGAATCTGGGTCATTTATCCCTTCCTATCAGTAATCTTCTCATACATGTGTGTCTGTTGATGTGTCATCTTATTGATGTCACTGCTGTGTGGAGGGAACGGCTGGCAACTGCTGCATGTGAGCAGGTGCCCAAATGTAAAGTTCAGGAGCTAAACATGCTGCACATAGTTCTGGATTACCCACAAATAGTCATTGTGAATGACATGTTGGCTCAGAGCTACCATCTGTGGTTGCAAAATATAGACCTGTATGTCTTATCACAGCTGCTGACCGGATTACACCCCAGCAGCATGCACCATCCCGGGGACTGAATGACATCCAACCCTCGCGCAGCCGTCCTTCAGGTAATTCTAGCATGAGGTGTCTGTTGATGTGTCATCTTATTGATGTCACTGCTGTGTGGAGGGAACGGCTGGCAACTGCTGCATGTGAGCAGGTACCCAAATGTAAAGTTCAGGAGCTAAACATGCTGCACATAGTTCTGGATTACCCACAAATCGTCATTGTGAATGACATGTTGGCTCAGAGCTACCATCTGTGGTTGCAAAATATAGACCTGTATGTCTTATCACAGCTGCTGACCGGATTACACCCCAGCAGCATGCACCATCCCGGGGACTGAATGACATCCAACCCTCGCGCAGCCGTCCTTCAGGTAATTCTAGCATGAGGTGTCTGTTGATGTGTCATCTTATTGATGTCACTGCTGTGTGGAGGGAACGGCTGGCAACTGCTGCATGTGAGCAGGTGCCCAAATGTAAAGTTCAGGAGCTAAACATGCTGCACATAGTTCTGGATTACCCACAAATAGTCATTGTGAATGACATGTTGGCTCAGAGCTACCATCTGTGGTTGCAAAATATAGACCTGTATGTCTTATCACAGCTGCTGACCGGATTACACCCCAGCAGCATGCACCATCCCGGGGACTGAATGACATCCAACCCTCGCGCAGCCGTCCTTCAGGTAATTCTAGCATGAGGTGTGTCACTGGCTTTGACTCCAAAGCCATGACAGAGATCCTGATTCCCCTCTGCATGTAATCAGCAGTTGTTGTGTACAAAGTGAAATACTAATCAGGAGTGTCATGTGCCTGTCTGACAATTGGTGATGCAGATAATTGAGAATGTTGTCACTTCCCTCTACAGCTGCTGGTTCAGGGACAGCTAGGCCCGTGAGGAGACAGGTCCAGCAGGTGACACTAGGGGGGAACACCAAGGGACAGAGAGTTGTGGCTGGAGCTGGTGAGTTTGCCTGTATCTGTGTAACACCTCAGTGCTATGGTGTGAGCTGTCATTTGTGGTGGTACCCTACACAGGTCACATGATCCTCATCTGTTGATGCAAAGTACAGTTGATACAAACCCTTGTGTTGCACCACATGTCATACCAGGTCAATCCCTAATACGGTTGCAACCTCTGTTCCAGGGGATGCTGATGACGAGGATGACAGGCCTATGACCAGTGCGGGCCGACGTGGAATCAGAGGGGAGAATCCCCTGATCCTCCAAGCTGTGATGTCGGCTGCAAGCACTGCTCAGGAGGAGGAGGAAGAATTTCCTGAGGACCTCTACTTGGTGGATGATGAGGACTACATGTCTAACGATGAAGATGCCAATGCGCGATATCGTGCCAGATTGGCTAAATCGGTCAGGGCATCAACTCCTCTGCCAAGCAACATCCCTCCGCCTCCTCCCAGGCATACCATGGCCTGTCCCCAGACTCGAGCAAACCAGCCACAGCACACACGCATCACACCACAGACATCACTCCCTCACAGTCCTCACGTCCAGGACCAACATGGCGGTTCCCCTACCCACTCTTCCCTAGACAGTGTATCCCTGCCATCCTCTCCACCATCTGGGGGTAGTACCAGCCCTGTTGTGCTGCCGGAATCCCCTGGGCACCATTCACCTGCCCACAGGCTCCCACCTCCCACCCCACCCCCTGCCGTAGGACCTGCACATCCCATCCATGGCAGACAGCTGCAGAGAGGGCCTACACCTGGCTGTGATGACCAGTGGGAGCAGGACTTCTTCCAACAGCAGAGCGATGTGAGGCAGGACATTAGTGCCATAGGGGCTACCCTGTCCAACATGTCGGACTCCCTGCAGGACATGTTCCACTTCCCTCAGGCGGTGGAGAGGCTGAGCCAAGTGTTGGATAGGATGGATAGGACTTGGCAGAACATGTCCAGAAATATGCGAGACATGCTATCCATCCAGAGGGAAGAGAGTGCAAGACACCATGCCTTGGCCATGAAGATGATGGAGGGCATATTGAGAGTAAGCCAACCTTTCCCTTCACGGTCAACGCAGGGAGGGGAGCCATCATATCTGCCCACAGGACAGCACATCCCCACACCTGTACCAACTGCACACCAACACAGCAAAGGGAGACATCCACACCAGCGGCCTGAACTGGCACTCCCAACACCACCCCCTGTACAGGCACTCCCACCACCTGCACAACCACCACCACCACCTGTACAGTCACTCCCGCCACCTGCACAACCACCACCACCTGTACAGTCACTCCCGCCACCTGCACAACCACCACCACCTGTACAGTCACTCCAGCCACCTGCACAACCACCACCACCTGTACAGTCACTCCTGCCACCTGCACAACCACCACCACCTGTACAGTCACTCCCGCCACCTGCACAACCACCACCACCTGTACAGTCACTCCCGCCACCTGCACAACCACCACCACCACCTGTACAGGCACACCCACCACGTGCACAACCTGCCCTTGTCCAGGCACAACCATCAAGTGTGCATACACCATCTGCCCCAGCACATGTGGATGGCCCTGGACAGTCCCTTGGACAGTACCCACCTCCACGTAGGCGGCGAGCCAGACCTGAGCACTCGGAGCGGTCATCCCCCCCCAAATTGGGGCATCGCACTCACCAGTGACAGGAACCCAGGACAATGTGATCACGTGATTGTGTGTGCACCAAATAAACACCTACCAAAAATAAAAATCTGTTGTGTATCATGTCCTGTGTAACGTTGCAGGTGGCCTCGAGATGTGAGAAGGTATGTGTGTGTGTGACACAGTTACAGGTGTAACCCATCATTGCAACCAGCCATTATGTGCATAGCAGATGACTCACCAAATATGTGTCCATATTCAGAACCAGACATTCAGAATGAAGTCAAACAAGTGGAAGTTATTAGTATTCCGAATTGTATTTTAAGAAGGTACAAAAGAACAACCGTCCGTTTGGAAGGGAGAAAGGAAAACAAATGATGATCTTAATGCAGAGGGAGATGGGAACCTGGATTGGGGTGGGGAAAAAAAAATATAACACGCCAGGGAGCGTCAGGGAAAACAGTCTATTTACAAGGGGAAAATGAAATAATTGTTCACGTCAAAAGTCAAGTGTCCTTCTGGTCATCCTCTAGGACCACAATGTCCAGATCCTCAGAGTCCGATGCAGGCACACGTCTGGCGGGTGCAGGAACAGGCACCACTTGGGTTCGTGCCACACGAGGAGTACGGGGGGAAACAGTGTGGGCCAACGGACAGGGGGAGACATTGACAGTGGTATGGGAAGGGATTGGGGAGACAACAGACGAGATGGCTGCGGTCAGTGAATTGATGCTGGTGGTGAGGGTGGCCATTGTTCGGAGCATGTCCTCTCGCATCATGCGTACCTCCATACACACTTGTAGCTGGATGCGAGCGGACATGTCTGGCTGACCCTCACACATCCACATCAAGTCCACTGGCACAGCCACAGGAGGAACAACACCGGGAGGGGCCTGGGGGGAAAAGGAGGGATGTGGTGCCTGAGGTCCGGAGCCAATGATGTTGGGGAGCTGGCGGCTACGATGAGGGGGACAGGTTGCAGGGGATGCAGCTGGGTCCCCCGATGGAATGGGGAACTCTAGAGGTAGGGAGGGGCTGATGGCAGGCCCAGATTGTTTGTTGGCCTGCCCCGAGGACACCTTTTCAGGGACCACAGGTGAAGAGTCCTGAGGAGAGTAGCTCTCCAACACCTCATGGTCCGAGGTGTCGTGTTCACCCCCCCCGATTCAATGTCTGCAGCCTCCACCCGGGATGTGGCACCAGCATCAGGGTGTCCCTTGTCAGTCCGGGTGGGCGCAATCCCCTTGCCTCTTGATGTTGAGGGTCCCTCCTCATCCTCCTCTTCCTCGCTGGTGGAAAGAGGGTGTAGCCGCCGCCGCACTGGTGGCCTCTTGCTCCGGACCTGGTCCTGCTGCCCTTCTGTTTCGCCAGCTGTGCCTGCTGATATGTAAGCAAAATCCGAATGTTATGTTTGTGTCATGCAGGACGAGACACATTCATAGGAGCCAAGGTCAGACTTATTTTCCTCTGATCACACTCAATAGTTGTCAGTGTCTATGAGGTGACATTACGTGTATGTTCACCGTCATTTACTGGATTGAGTCTGACATGGCCATCTCACGTGGATGTGTGTGGCTTACACAACTGTATTGGCCAACCCTCAACCTGGCATTCTGGTGATCTGTGTGTCCTGCCACAGCTACATTTGCAGGTTCCAAAAGCAGTCCACCAATGGAGAACATGAAGTCCCGAATCTCAGATTATGGCCATTCATAGGGAGTCGCAGCTATTGAAGGTCTGGACAAGTGTCATCTGCTTTGTAGCATTGTATGGGACACGACAAGTGGCGAATGTACGACTGAGGCTCTGGACTATCTCTGTAGCTAAATTGTGAGTCTAGCCTTTGGCTGTCCCCACACATGTACTGACAATCCAGTGGCACATATTGGCTTTGGTGACTGATATGGTAATGCAGTACACCGCTGAACACTGGGGGAATTTAGTGACAGCTACCTGTACATGTGAAATGTGAAACAGGCCACTGAGGCTGAGACGTCTGTCAGTGGACACCCCTTGCAAATTTAGAAGCGCTTAAGAGTGATGCAAGGATGTCAAAGTCTGTCTTGACTCCATGGCACATGATGTTTTGTCACAATTGGAACCCAAACTCTAAAAATGCAATGCAAGTCATAGCATCCAATACCCTTTGGCCTGCCATGCGCACACTGGACAGTGTCTGTACCATTGCTCATCCAATGCACACATGATTTCCTAGTGCCAATTGTAGTGGTGCGGGAAGAGCTGATTTCAGTACAAATGCACAATTATGGCTAATTTAGCTAGTTGTCATGACGAGACTCCAACTCCCAAAATGCACTCTGCCCTGTACAGTCCATATGCCACAGTGTGCCTTTTTAAGCTTGGTGACTGCTGCATGGACACGGAATCTGTGAATGGAGGCATCGGACACACAATGGTACAGCACTGTTTCACTCACATCATACTCCCAGACACATTTAGCATATGATGCACTTACCATGTCCCTGCTGCTCATGCTCCTCCAGCTGAGCATGGAGGGTCGGCCAAGATGATTGCAGGACCCTCCTGTACAGTGGGGATAGGCGAGGACGATGCACATCGTGCTGGGAAGACTGGCCCACCAGCTCCTCAGCCTTGTGCCGGGCCCACCGTTTTAGGTCCTCCCAGCGCTTGCGGCATGCCCTCACACTCCTGGTGTGGACTCCCACTGCACTGCAGCGCTCGGCGATGTTGGCCCACAGCCTGGCCCGGGCTGCATTGCTCAGCTGGTGTTCAGGGTCCCCATATAGCTGAGAAAATTTGGCCAGCACCCCCCTCAGCCAAGATGTCCAACTCACTTTCAGTGAAAGGGGGTGCCTTCTCTTCGTAACCCTCAGCCATTATGGGGATAATAAGAAGGATGAGAGCAGCAGGATGTCAGAGGATCTGTCTGTGATAGAGGATGACTCAGAATGAACACAAAATGGCTGCCAACTATTTCCTGTGATGTATTTCCTGCCTCCCACTTCCTGTAAAACATTTCCTGAATGAAATTATGTGTTCCGGGTCATTTTCGGAGTTTACGGCCCGTGAGCGCAGTTTCCGGTTCCGGAGCGGGGTGTCCGCACACGGGCCATACGCTCCGTAATCGGAGCGTCCGCACACGGGCCGTATGCTCCGTAATCGGAGCTTCCGCATTTTGGCCGCAAACTCCGAAAATGACCCGGAACATATAATTCCATACAGGAAATGTTTGACAGGGAGTGGGAGGCAGGAAATACATCACAGGAAATAGTTGCCTGCCATTTTGTATTCATCCAGATCCATCCACAATCTGGAATCACATCTACTGCCATCCTGCTGTTCTGTTGTGGATAAAAAAGAAAAGACAGTGCATGTGAGAATTATTTAAATGTGACAAGAGGGTGAAGAGACCATTTCAAGACATTTCTGCAGTTTCTGTTTCAGTTTCTCATGCTTTGCATTATGGTACATGTAGTCCATATTAGGTGCTCATTTGCAGAGTTGTGTGATGTGTTCCGGAACATTGTGTTTGAGAAGTGTGGATATATCACAGACACATGGGGGAGATTTACGGCTTCTGGCGCATCTCTGCTAATCAGCAGAGATGCGTCAGAAGAGTTGCGATGGATCTGCCCACCCGTGCGCCAACACAGATGTGCCGCATTGACAATTCGGTGCACCGTGGTGCTCGGATGTGCAGATGCGTGACGCATCCCCCGTTGGAAAGGCGGCGCATTGCTGGAGTTGCGTCGCATGCACAACGCAGCTCCAGCAAGGCTCGGGGGTGCCCTATCCCTATGATGCTGCGTCAATCCTTACGCCTGCTTCAAGCAGGCACAGGGTTTTGACGCAGCATGGCCTTAAAAGTGACTGAGTGAAATATTGTAGATTTCAGCCAGCCACTTTTATGAGGCGTTCCTGCGCCGGAAGCCCCCCCCCTTGCGCCAGAACGCCTACATGTGGCGCAGGCCTTTACAACGTGACGCATCTCCCAGATGCGTCATATAGTACATACCCCGCAGCATGGCGCTGGCTTTGCACCGCCACTGTGTCACAAAAGTGACGCAACGGCAGCGTGAAAGGGCCGCAAGTCCCACATTAATCTGCCCCATGGTGTCTGATTGACCCATTGCATCACTCACGTCGTGGGCGCATCATTTGTGGGGGAGTCACATCTGTTGATGGCACAGGGCCGACAATGCTATGGTTTTGGCCTTTTCTGATTAAGAGACCCATCCTCATGAGGTCCGGCGGTGTCTCTCAGTACATGTATCATCTTGCATCTGCGGCTATAGATTCTTTAGGGACATCCACTACACTGATCGCTGACATGGGCACATGTGCTGATGCAGGCTCAACCTTTTGACTACTGTCAAGAGCTGTGATTAACATGCAGTTAGTGTGGCTTGCAAAGTTGCCTCAGGAAGGAATTTATTGACACAGTCGTGTATATCCAAGTTTCATCATTGGCAACAGACAGCAATCCACATTTAGTCCATTCCACTACAGGTTGCTCATGTGAAAAACGTGGCAACAAGCTGCTCACGGACTTGCATGCCCTGACCTCGGTTATGTGCCATGGCCCGGTTTCCCAGATTCATAGGTAGCCGAGGTTCCAGCGGTATCTGTAAGCCATGCGTTAAGGCAATGTTGTGCAAGACACAACAGGCTAAAATGATCTTGCACACTACTTCTGGGGAGTACTGCAGCACCCCCCCTGTACGGTCGAGACCAAAAGTGCGCTCTATGATGGCTCGAGTCCGTATGTGTGCCTTATTGTACCTACGCTGTGGTACAGTGTCTGCACGCCTATAAGGGGTGAGGAGATGTGGGGTGAGTGCATACCCAGCGTCACCTGAGTAGAGGGGAAAGGGCAGTTGGTTAGATTTCCCTCTTTGACTTGCACAGGACATGATCTATACTGTATTACATGCATTGTCAGGTGGGCCCTGTATCTAGCTTTATGATTCTTATAGTACAATGGTTACTTTTGGGGGGCATTCAGACATTTCAAAAACACATATTCCTCCTTTCTAACGCTTGGTACTTACCCAGTCGCCACATGTTGCCAAATTCTTCCGCAGCCATCCGCCGGGCAAGAGGTGACATGCGGAATATGAAGCTGTCATGGGTACTGCCGGGGAACACCGCATGCACATTAATGAACCTCCCTCTGGCATCACAGACAGCTTGCACATTGATGGAATGCCATCGGTGTCTGTTGCAGAAGATGTGTGCAATGTGGCGGGGTGGCCGAAGGGCCACATGGGTACAGTCAATTGCACCCAGCACACGTGGAAATTGTGCAATGCGAAAGAAATCTCGTGCTGCCCTTTGTCTCAGGGCCAGTGTCGGTGGCATATGTATGTGGTGGTGGGATCTTGCAGTGATGCATCGCAGTACCTGATGCAGGCACCGCGACTGGCTCGCCTGGGATATGCCCACATGGTCACTGGAGACCCTTTGGAATGAGCCAGTGGCAAAGAAATGGAGCGCTGATAGGATCTTTAGGTATGCTGGTATTGCATGTGAGCAGCAGGTCACGGAGTCAAGTTCCTGCTCCCACTCACATACCATGTCCAAGATGATTTCTGGAGGGAAACGGTACCTGGCCCTTATATCTTGACTGGACATTCCAAATAAGTTGATCCTCTGTCTGAAGATCCTCTCTGCTCTGGCTCTCCTCCTCCTCCTCCTCAAGTGGTTTTGCTGCATGGCAAGGGGCAGTGCAACAAACACATTCAGTGACATGTTGAAAGGGTTTGTGTGTGTCTGCTCTGCAGTTATACGTGCTGCCGAGCTAGGATTGGCTGGAGTGTGTCAGCTGATGCATGGTGGGGGATGGTAGGGACTTGGACAGGTTCACCCTTGGCTCACATGATCAATGGCCACCAAACTAGATTTTCCGGCCCGTAATCAGAACTTCCGGCCCGGAGCCGGACTTTCCGCCCGCAGCCGGACTTTCCGGCCCGTAAGCGGACTTTCCGCTCCGGGCCCGGGAATTCCGCTCTGGGTGTGGAAATTCCGGCCCGAGTGCGGACGTAAGTTTAGTGGTCGTAAATGGATTCTGTGAATAGCAAAAGTCCTAAGTTCATTTTGTGAATAGCAAAAGTAGTAAGTTCATTCTGTGAATACCAGAAGTACTAGGTGCATTCTGTGAATACCAGATTGGTACTAAGTTTAGGATTTAGTCTTAAGTTTGTTCTGTGAATCGGGCCCTTAGAATCTAGATTTATTATGGTAATTCCCTGCAGCAGTTACTTTAAAGAGGAATATCAGTAATTCTAATGTATTCCAGAACCAGGCTCTGGGTGCTAGAATGTCTACATCAGGCTTCTCCAACGAGTAGCTCATGAGCTACTGGTAGCTCTCCTGTGCACAGCCCAGTGAACTAAGTTAGAAGTTTTTGCTTGGCTGAATTAATATATGTATACCAATATTGTAAAGTGGGTATTTGAGACAGAAATGTATGTATTTATTTAACTTTTAAGCTGAGTTTTGGAGAGAAAAATGATACAATTTACAAAGTATATTTTAAGCTGCTATTTGAGTGATAAATCATTTGGTCTTGGGGTGACTTATTACTAATATTATTACCTTGGTGCCAGGGTCGTTGCAGCAATGACTCTCTTGATTACACATGTAAAGGCATTCCAAAGTGGCAATTTATTTTTATGCTACTGCTGGCAATCCTGCCTGATGCTCAGAGGTGATCATTGATGCTAATCTTTCATAGGGTGGCCACTAACATCATCATCTTTGAAGCATTTACTATTACAACACTATAATACTAACAATATTAGTAGTTTGGGATGATTTTCATTCAACATAAGTAGCTCTGTTCAAATTGAGTCTCTCATTGGCAGAAGTTTGCACCTTTTCCAAATAGGGATCATAATCCTAGTCAGGGTGAGCTGGATACACACTTTAAATTAACCTGTGCTCACCCTTGGGTAGCTTGGCTCAGAGCAGGCAGGCTTAATTTAAGAGGCAATGTATACATTATTTGTGCAACACACACACAGTAATACAATGAAATGCCACAAAAAGACTCTATGCAGGTTTAGAAAAATTGAGATTCTTTATCTGAGTTAAACAACACTAAAACATCAAAAATCCACGCAGTAGAAGTAAAGATATGATTTTTTAAAAGAATAAATGCAAAAAAGGTCCTTAGAAGTCAATAGCGCGAAAAGGTTATTTGAGGTCGCAAGGGACTGGGGAAAATCCAAAGTTCAGGCCGACCACGATGGAGGGCAGGCTGGTGACAGGACTTGGACAGGTCCCACTAACAAAGTATCTTGGATGCAGCAAAGTGCCTATGTCGAAGATGTGAGGAGTTGAGAAAGCTCATGCAGTCGTTGATCAATTGATGGAGGAAAGCGTGAACGCAGACCAGCGCAGTCAATGGAAGCTTTGGTGTCAAAGCCTTTTGCAATGCAGGTGTTGGGTTGATGTTGAGCCACACTTTCCACCAGTGTCGAGCCAAGCCAGCTGTAGAATCACTGTCGTCCAGCGACTGATGCTTCGGCAGGCATTAAAGGTGATGCCTCGGTTCCGATCGGTGCAAAGCTACCGCTGCATCAACATCAATGTAGTAAAAACAGCAAGAACTCACTTCTGAGGACCAGGACTGGAGGGGCACCTCAGGCAAGATTGGACTCACAGACGTCAGGAGTCTTCTGTTTCCTCAATCAATACTTCAGAAAATAGGAGGCAAGCCAGCAAGCCCTTGTAGTCCCTCTGGGTTCAAGTGAGATGCATCCAGTCCTGGTCCTCAGCAGGGCAGAGATAAGCAGTCAGCAGGGCAGCTCAGAAATCAGAGAACAATTCCTCAGAACAGTCAGTCAAGGCAGAATGACAATCCTATTAGCAAAGCAGTCTTTACTCCAACAGAGTTCTTTCCAGGTCCAAGTAGGTTTGGTAGGGTCAGAGCCCCAGTACATTATCCCTTCCAATTGTTCCTTAGAAGTGGTGGTGACTTCAAAGCAGCTCTTTGAAGTGCACAGATCCCCTTTCATGCTGTCTGCCAGGCTATCTGTAGGGGGTAATCAGTCCTTTGTGTGGGGACAGAACACAGACTATTCAGATGAAAGTGTGAGCTCCTGCTCCTCTTTCCTGCCCAGGAAGACCACCAGGATACAGTAGAATGCAGATGAATCCTCTATTGCACCCACTCTTCCTGTGTTTGTGACTGTCTAGATGAAATGCACAAATTGTAGCTATCGCCCAGCCCAGACGTATGTTGAAGACAGACTGCAGGCACACAGAGCAAACTTAAGAGCAGTGAATGTCCACTCATTAAAAGTGGCATTTCTAAAATAGTAATGCCAAATCCAACTTTACCACTAAAGAGGAATTATCATTACCATATGAAACATGATTTAGCTGCTCATTTCTGATCTATAATAACAGCTTTTAAGTGTTTTAAAGAATGCCAAATGCTAGCCTGTGATAGGAGCAGGCCTCACAGCAGTGAAAAATGAATATAGCTGTTTGTCACTTTCAGGACATGTAATATTTAAAAGTACATGTCCTACCTTTTACTAACACAGCACCCTGCCCTTAGGTCTGCCTAGTGCCTACTTTAGGGGTGGGTTATGTGTAATTAAAGGAGGGTGTAAGGCTTGGTAAGTGGTTTTAAATGCTAAGCCAAAGTGGCATACACCTCAAACATAGGCCCTGCAATTGCAGGCCTGAGACAGGTTTGAAAGGCTACTTGTGTAGGTGGCACATCCGGTGCTGTAGGCCAACTTGTAGCATTTAGATGACAGGCCCGGGTATATGGTATACAACTTTACAAGGGACTTGTAAGTAAACTAAATATGCCCATCAGGTATATACCAATGTCACCATGCTTGGAGAGAAGCACATGCACTTTAGCACTGGTTAGCAGTGACAAAGTGCTCAGAGTCCTTAAGGCGAACAAAAGGATACAAACAAAAGTGGAGGTAAGTTGGCAAAAAGTTGGGGCAAGACTACCCTAAGATGACAGTCTAACACGTGTCCCCCCAGCTGAAAGTGGGAAGATCTACCCAACCTCTAGGGAGTTCTCATCACAAAGGCAAGGGTGTGGTCTACCCCTGGTCTTTGTTACACCCTGAAGTCCATACCCTGTAGGGAAATTGACCACCTAAACCATTTTGAAATGTCACCACTCATTTGGATGAGCCACCTGAGGGGCCTAGGGTCAGTCACATAAGGAATTGATTGCCAAAGAGGTATGGCCTAAACTTCTTCAGTGCCCAGACTACAGCAAAAGCTTCTCTTTCTGTAGAACTCCACCTCTGTTCCCTGGGGAGCAATCTCCTGGAGATGAAGGCGACAGTTTGGTCCAGACCTTCTTCATTTTACTGTGGTAGCACTGCACCTATGCATTGTTCCGAGGTATCTGTCTGAGTGATAAACTCCTGGGAGATGTCAGGGGCCTTGAAAAGGGGCTGTGTAGATGGCATGCTTCATGGAGTCGAATGCAGTTTGGCATGCCTCTGTCCAAATCATAATTCTGGCCTGCTTCTTAGAATTCAGTTCTATCAAGAGGGCAACAATGATGTCATGCGCATTGACAAACCTTCTGTAGTATCCAGGGAGGGCCAAGAATGCTTTGACCTCAGTCTGGGTTTTGTGGGGTTCTCAGGCTCTATTTTGGCATGGATGGGCTGCACCTTATGCCTGTCCACTAGGGGCCCTATTACACATATTGTTCACTGTCTCTGTTTGCATCAAGGCGCACTTTAAAACAGGTAGGTCGTTTGCAAACAGGGAAAGTGTGCCCTATTAGATTGAATCCCCTCCCCCCAGGGCAGCCACAAAGTTGTGCTGCCCTGGGGGCAACACATTCAAGTGAAAAACTGAACAGGCCACTCCGTGTTACACTGTGCAGGTGGCAACCTGCCTGTACTTTCAAGGCAGATTAGAGATCCCCTTGCAAGCGGGTGCAGTGAGTCACTGCACCTGCTTGCAAGGGGATGTCTGAGGGGTCCATAGGACCTCCATTACCCCTTGCAGAGGGCTGCCATCAGGAACCGCACTGACAGTGTGGCTCCTCTTAGGTGGTACACTGTCAGTGTGCCTCCTGACAACTTCTTTGCCTCTGCGCCCACGTTTTTAATATGGTGCAGGCCCAGAGGCAAAGGGATTCCCTCATTTACATTGGGCCATATTTCCATGCAAATGAAGGATCACCCTCTTATGATAATCCTGTCGGTATATGTGCGCCAGCGCTACTGTATTACAGGAAGGGCCACACAAATGTTCGCAGCCTGAGGTTCCGTGTGGGACGGAACGACACTTTTGAGTGGTGACGAATATGGATGAGTTGGGTATCTACGAACCGCAAATGACGAGTATAGTGGGTGTACGCAGTCTCGCTATGCAACCACGTATGGTTCGTCTTATTTTTTGGGTTTGTTCATCTGAACACTCGGGTTCCATTTTAGATACAGCATCCATTTTGTTTCTTGCCCTCAAGTAGCCAGCGAACGGACTTTGTCCGCTTCGTGACCCTGGGACTTCCAAGCTTACACGAGGGACACGTGTTCCTTTGAGTGTGACTTTTATGACGAGGGAAATGACACGGCGAAGGCAGATGGCCCCGCTCGAGGCTCATCTTACCGTGCCGGTCTATTGTTTCAGTCATGCATACATTAGACACGAGGTCTCTGATCCCATTATCAAGTTTCCTTTATTACTCCTAACACTCTTCTCTAATCTGTTGTGCATCCTTGTCCTTTCTTTGCATCTGTTTTTGTCCCTTCTCCTAATGTGTTTACGGTCAGGATGGAATGTGTTTTATTGCAGAGAAGATATGTTTTTACAGTTGGGAACCGGCAATACTGTTGTAATTATGTTCCGGCCTCCTGAAACATGAACGCGACTCTTTTGAAGTTTATTGTGGGAACTGAGTTGTAATCTTTGTTCACCATACTGTTCTATGGGAAAAACGTGTATAAAAGGAGCGATCCACTTTTGCAATTTGAAGCAGTCTCCGAGAACCTACACGTTGTGTACTTCTTGTGACCTCTGTATCCCTGCAGTAAATAAACGCTGATCTCTGACGTCGCTGGAAGTGTCCCGTGTCTCTGTGTTTTGTACGCCAGAACAGGTAACCCACGAAGGTTTCAGGTGTTGTTCCCTGGCACCGCTGGGTCTTAGAATAACCCAGTCCTTCAAGCCCTTTTTGTAATACCAAAGTGCCCCAGGGGCACGCAAAGTGGGCACACATGCCTGTCTCGCCCCTGGATCTCATTCCATAATAAGGCCACAGGTGTCCCAAATACACTACAGACCTCTGCCTTATCTGACACATACTGACCTTGGTAGTTAGACCTGCCTGTTGCAGAGTCTGAAGCAACATCTGAAGGTGAAAAAGGTGGTCCTTCAATCTACCACTAAAGACAGCTATGTCATCCAGATAAGCAGCTGAGAAAGCCTCCATACGAGTGAGTACCTGGTTCACCAACCTCTGGATGGTGGCAGGGGCATTTTTGAGTCTAAAGGGCACTACTCTAAATTGATAGTGGCCCTATGGAGTGGAGATGGCTAACCTCTCCATGGTACCTTCTGTAAGGGTAATCTGCCAGTACCCTGATGTAAGATCAAAGGTATACTGGACGGCCCCTACCCTGTCAATGAGATCATCCGCTCTTGGGGTGAGATGAGCATCAGTATTTGTCACAGAATTTAGCCCACTATAGACTACATCGAACCTCAGTTGCCTGCTGGGGCAGCCTTTGGTACCAAACAGACAGGAGTGGACCAGGGGCTCCTGGAGGGTGCTATCAC
This sequence comes from Triturus cristatus, assembly GCF_964204655.1. Classification (NCBI taxonomy): domain Eukaryota; kingdom Metazoa; phylum Chordata; class Amphibia; order Caudata; family Salamandridae; genus Triturus; species Triturus cristatus. The sequence continues at coordinate 521,748,243 of NC_140588.1, forward strand.
CCCATTTCCATCATCTTAAAGAATTCACTCTTGATGCTGGCCCTCACCTTATCTGACAACCTGCTAGATTTATTCTTAACAGGTAGGTAGCCCCCTGTGTTCACATCATGGGTCCACAGGTGGGAAGTCCCAGGAGTAAGGGATAAAAGAGAAGAGTACTGTCCAAACACTTGGCAACAGTCAGTCTGCTGTTCAGGAGTTACAGCGGGAGAAAGGATCATTCTTTCCACAGACCTATCCTTCTTCTTGTAATCCAAGAGATTAGGGAGAGACTCACTATCCTCTTGTTCATCTGTCACCAACAGCATGGTGAGCTCTGACCTCTGGGATGTGAGGCAATTGATGTGAAGTACACTGTGGGATTGCCTGGGCGTCTTAAGGTCCACCAGGTCGGTAGCCTTGACTTACTTTACGGTCACCTCATATGGCCCAGTCCAACGGTCCTGGAGGGCCCTGGTTCCACAGGATCCATAACCCACACTTTCTGCCCAGGCTGCAACTCGACAGTGGTAGAAATCTGGTCATATCACTCTTTCATTACAACCTGACTGGCTTCGAAGTTGTCAGAAGCTAGCTTCCACAACTTAGCCATCCCGCTTCTGAAGGCCAGCATGTAGCTCACTACATCCTGGTGGAGTCTTCCTGGGAGCTTGCTCCCATCCATTCTTCACCAGACTCAGAGGTCCTCCAACAGGGTGCCAGCACAGAAACGCAAAGGGGCTGAAGCCCACTGCCTTCTGTGTTACCTCCCTGTAGGCAAACAACAGGCATGGTAAAAGGATGTCCCACTGAATCCTCATAGCACCAGGCAGGCCGTTTAGGGTCTTATTGAATCTCTCAACAAGTCTATTGGTTTGTGGATAGAAAAGAGTGGAGAACTTATAAGTTACTTCACATTCCTTCCACATTGACTGGGTATAAACAGACATGAATTTCTGCCCCTATTAGACAAAACTTCCTTGGGGAAACCCACTCAGAAAGAAATGCCCAACAGGGCCTTTGCCACTGCAGATGCAGTCAAGGTCTTCAGAGAGATTGCCTCTGAGTACTGAACCACCAGAACCAAGATAATCCAGCTTGGTGATCCATAGTCCCTACATTGTCAATGCCCATCCTCTTAAAGGGTTTGTCAATGACTGGCAGTGAGTTAAGGGAGCTTTAAGCCTTTGCCTTGTCTTCAAACTAGCCTGCGAGGTTACACAAGTCATGCAGAATGCATCCGAGGTTGTCCTGATCTGGGGCCAAAAGAAATGTGGGACACGTCTTGCAAAGGTCTTGTCTTGGCACTAGTGTCCTGCCAGGGGACACTTGTGCCCCAGCTCCAGTAGGAAGGTCCTGTAGCATTGGGGGGCAACCAGAACCCTTGCTGTCCCATGCAGGGGAGCCTTAGGATCACTATAAAGAATGCTGGCCTCCCAGTAAATTGTGATAACTCCCAAAGACAATACTTTCTGCTTGGGTTTCAGCCTGTCTCCTCATGTCCTCAAGGGTTGGACTCTCCCTCTGTACCCTACTGGACTCCTCCTTGATGGGTCCTACTTCTACATGCCATCCATCAAATGTAGGCAGGTCATCAAGTGAAGCAGTGCCCTCCTCAGTGAGTTCCACGGCGGCTACCGCAGGTGCCCCATGCACCTCACTGGGAACTCAGGGGCTTATTTACCATGCCCTCTGCCTTTTCCCTTTTAGCAGCAGGCTCACCCATTGTTCCACAGTCCAGCCCTTTTTGCCTCCCATGGGCTTTGTTGTGGCACAGATCGAAATCAGGTAACCCCAACATCTCCACATGAGCCTTGAGCTCCACTTTGTTCTAGACAGTGTGCTCAAGGTCATTACCTAATAAACAGTCTACAGGCACAGTAGGCCTCACAGCAACTTCAAAAGACCTGTAAACCCCCCCTACTTAAAGGGAACTAGGGTCACTGGATAGTGACCCTCTCTTTTGTAAGCCACCACAACTTTCGGGAATATGTTTGGGAATCACCTACTCTGGGGACACCGGATGATTCCTTATCATAGCCATGCTGGGGCCTGTGTCTCTCAGAGTCTCATCACATTGCCCATTGATGGTGACCCTTTGCCTGCACTTAGAAGTATATGAGGGCACATGGATAATATGAAGCATCTCACTGTCACCCAGGAACACTTGAGTAACCCCAATTACCCTCCCCATTAACTGGGACAAACTCTTCCTCCAGCACTAGACTAGCCACCCCTGGATTATTTCCTCTAGTGGAAGGTGGTGCTCTTTTTGGACATTTGAGATCCCCATTGTAGTGTCCATACTCGTAGCACTCATAGCACTCAATGAGCTCGGCTGCCAACCTTTGTCTGGGGAAGTTCTCATCTGGTATCCAGACTAAAAATGTGTCTTTTTATCTCCCCCTCCTTCTTCTGATGGGAACACCGACTCCCCTATTGGGAGTCCTGCTGAGAATCCTTCTTGGACACTTTGGTGCTAACCAGATGTCCGCCTCCTCATCAACTTTCCTTGGGTCAGTTAAATTGCTATCCACTAGGTGTTGGCACAGCTATGAAGTAGGGGTGGGCGGAATTTCGCGAAGACGCAAATCTCCGCGAAATGGTTTAAAATCTCCGCGAACACGCAAAAATTCCGCGAACACGCGGAATTGCATGTTCGCGATGCTTTTTTCCTGTTCGCGACCGCTGTTTGCGTGCTCGGGGGGAAATATCTCTCGAACACGCAGTTTGAGATCGCGAACAAGCAAAAATTCCGCGAAGCCGCGGAAAGCAGAATTTTGGGCAATTCCGCGTTCTCCGCGGAACGTGAAATTACCTAAATTCCGCAAATTCCGCGAGCGGAACGGAATTTACCGCCCAGGCCTACTATGAAGAACAAATATCAAGCAAGTTCTCGTTCAAAATCAAGTTGTACAGCCCTGAATAATCATCAACTTTGCCGCCCCCACCCAGCCCTTCAGTACCTTTCTGGCATAATCCAATACATTGAACCACGTTTGTGATGAGATCTGGTGGCTGCTCCTGAACCTGAGCTGAGGCTATACCTCCCAGGCTGTAGTCAAAACTTGCAGACTAAAATGGCCTTCATTGCAGTGTGGCATGTCTGGTCCTCTACCTCTAGTGTGAGGAGTATGTCACCCATCCCAGATAAGTATTGGGGACAGTCTGCAGGTACACAGAGCAAAGTTAAAGAGCAGACAAATGTCCACTTTCTAAAAGTGGCATTTCTAAAATAGTAATGTCAAACCCAACTTTAGAACTAAAGAGGATTTATCATTACCATTCCGGAGATATGAAGCATATTTTAACTAATAATTTCTAATCAGGAATGAAAGATTAAAAGTGTTTTAAGGAATTCCCAATGCTAGCCTATGAGAGGAGTAGGCATCACAGCAGTGACAAATTAATTAAGCTGTTCATCACTACCAGGACATGTAAAACCTAAAAGTACATATCCTACCTTTTACTAACACAGCACCCTGCCATTAGGGATACCTAGGGCCTATCTTAGGGGTTACCTATGTGTAATAAAAGGGGTGGGGGGTTAAGGCTTGGCAAGTGTTTTTAAATGTCATGTTGAAGTGGCAGTAAACTGCACACAGAGGCACAGCATGACAGGCCAGAGACAGGTTTGAAAGGATACTTGTGTGTGTGGAACAACCAGTGCTGCAGGCCCACCAGTAGCATTTAGAATACAGGCCATGAGTATATGGTACACTGCTTTACAAGGGGCTTATAGGTAAACTAAATATGCCAGTCAGATATATACCAATGTCACTATGTTTAGGGGGAGAAGCACATGCACTTAAACACTGGTAAGCAGTGGTAAAGTGCGAAGTCCTAAGGCCAACAAAAAGATACAGCAAAAAGTGGATGTAAGCTGGCAAAATGTTGGGGGAAGACCACTCTAGGTATGACAGGTCTAACAAGCTCTTATTAAAAAAAAGATTGGAGACCCTTGGGCTACATTTATCAATGGTTAAAAGTCACATATCCCCAGAAAAATGCAATGGCTACCAGTCTCTGCAACAGTCACACTTATATTTATGACAGTAGTTATAATTATATCTTCAGATGATCCCCTCACTACGTAAAGGAGAGACTGCAACTCAAGTCAAGCAGCATTAACCTGTTCTCAAAGAAGCAATTAGTAAGGAAAGAATGATGTGAATTACCATTCAGGCTTGTGTCCTGTGGAATGAGCCTCCAATCTCTTTGATATCACATAACCATATTTTCTGATAACCATTTAAATAAGACTCTGAACAAGCATCTGTTCTAGTTTCTATCAAGATGTTGTAACTATGTACATTGTTAACGCTATCTAATCAAGATAAAGGGCCTCTATAGAATCAGGGATAGCATTCAACCTCAAGTATGTGTGTGGCAATGTGTCCCTAAATGTCACCCAAACATAAATGTAATCTACAAGAACAGCATGGTAATAAAGAGCAATACGTAGTGCACATTTTGATTGCATGTGGGGAACAGAGAAATGCAAATAAACATCATGACTGCAACAGAAACCAAAATAAATTTGAGGCAAAGTTCCGGCCTAGTTTAGCCAATGACAGTAAAATACAGTTCTGCAAGGTGCAGTGTTTCGGTTTGTGTGCAGAAATATTCACAGCATTAAGCACACATTTTTACCAAATCAAAATAATCTTTTACAGTGGCTCGGTTGTCGGAAGCTATGAAGGTGACAACAGATAATGAATAATAGGCAAAAGATAACAGACACCATAAGGTGACAGTCTGAAACTCCACATGGCTTCAAGGAGAGATCAATGACAACAATGAGTGACACTTCAGGTAAGACTTTGGGCATAATAATACTTGTGTGAGTAATCATTGTTTAATGTCATGATTCATGGCACCGAGTGAAAGGGTAACACATACATATACTGTATATGACAACAGCAGGAGGGAGCATGACACGGGGTGCATGAACATTTGAATTGAACTTGAGGGACCTTGTTGTCAGTGTTGGTACATTTAGACACCTATATGACCTTGGGTCAGTGGATGTGGAGAGGCAAGTACTTGCAGCAACATGGAGCATTCCGACAGTTGCATGCAACATAGCAGTCAACCCATAAACCCATCGGAGCTGCAAGGAGAAATTAGTGATGACAGTGGGCTACACTTCAGACAAAACTGTTGGCCCAGAAGGAGCCATTTTATATGTATTTATTTAGTCATAATGTTTTTCTTATTTGATATCAACCATATAAACCTACAAAATCAATATCTAACATTTCACAAAATATTACCACGTAATGGATAAATATTTTGAATATTTGTATTTTTGGGTATCATTAACAATATGTAATATGCATTTTAACACATGATGTTACATCTAAAGACCGATATAGTGCATTTGAAGGAAAACAATTGTATGCGGTGTAGACGTGTGGTCAATAATGTGTTTAGTTATGCCTCATATCTGTCCAAAACACCATTTTGGACAAGATGGATGACAACCATGTGACTCACTCATGTTTGCCTCACTGCGCATATCCTCTCCCCACAGGCTTTGCTGAGCACATTCAAGCGGATGTCATAATAGTTTATTTCCAATGCAATAGGTGTCTTGCTAGTGTTGAATCTCCCATGATGTGGACCTAAAATGTTTTCTGTGTCTTCACTGGGTTAAGTTATTCAAAGAAAGTCTTATTGCTAAATTTACATAACTGAGCATCTCTGGATGACACTGGCATAAAGGGTGTCGAATAATTATCGGATGAATTGGGATGGTGTTTGTTTTGAAAGATTTGATTATTCTTGTCTTCTGGTTTGCTAAAGAAATGATATTTTTGTTCTCACCGTTATGAGTCTGCAGTATCTCTAAATCGCCTGATTAAGATGATGAGCCAGAGATTTTGAAGACTTTTGTTTTCTACAAGGGAGGCCGCCAAATGTCTTTCTGATTTCACTGCCCAATGAGACTTAGAATATTTTTCGATTGTCAGACTTTTCAACCTTAGGGTGGTCTTCCCCCAAACGTTTTGCTTTTTGTGTCAAACACCTTGGAATCATACCCCCACACGACTAACTGGTGTGGGAGTATAATCCCACCCTTCTAGAGGGAGGGATATGGCAGCACTGGTATACCCGGTAGAAACTTAATAGAGCCCTTGCATCACAAAATGGATGCTGCAGCCACAGACACAAGTCTGGCCTCCTACTTCTGACCGAAACTCCGGCAGGGGAGGCCTGGACAATAGGTTTCCTGTCACAGGGAGGTGTAACCACCTCCCAGACATGATTATGTGTATTGGGGCTGGGTGGGAGCACTCTCTAAGTGCTTTGAAGTCCTGCACTGGGGGCACATTTGGTGTCCCTGTGCATAGTCCAGCTCAGACCGGTTCAGGGGCTTCCAGCTCCTACTCTGGTGTGAAACTGGACAAAGGAAATGGGTGTAGCCACCCCTCTTTCCAAAACCCCCCATAGGTGGCTCCCCAGAGCTAGTCCAACCCCTTCCTTAGGTATAAGTAAGGATCCTCTGTAACCAGAACTTTAGATTACCCTGGACGAAACTCTGAAGCCAAATCCTAGACCTTCGACACGCTGCTCAAGAAGGGAGGACTGAAGAAATCTCTCTTAGGGTCAAGGAGTGACTCCCCTGCTTGGTAGGCACCAACAAAGCAATTTGCCGGTCTGCATTTCCGAAGCTCCCGCCGGACTCCGAAGTATTTGCAGCCCAGGAAGAGGATTTCCAGACATTTCTGCAAGGGCATTGACTTCTCGACGTCTCTTGAAGTCGTGCTTGGGCTGACTTTTAGCCCCCACCTCGAGCACCGAATCCACCGAAGATTGATGGTCTGGTGATTCCGAGTGACCCATGGGCCACCATTTTGTGTTTTGTCTTGAGGTCCCTTTGCGATCCCTGGTCTGTTGACTGGTGGGGTCCTGAGAGGATAACTTTGAATTTCCTTGGGCATCCCTGGTTGCTTCAGACGTGCCCCGACTCCCTACCAAGTGGTGAGTCCCACAGACCTTAAAAGCATCTTTCTCGTTTCTGCGTGGGTTGCTGTTGCCAAGGCTTGTTATGTCCAATCTGGGCACTGACACTGCAGCACTCGACATCCTTAGTGGGACAGCTCAAATCCAGCTCCTGGTTGTCCTCGATGCCTCCTGGTCCTCGTGACTGAAGAGTCAATCTCCACCTCTTTCACCTGAAATCACCCGACATCTGTGGGCATTTGTCCATCGCCTTCCTGGTCACTGGCTAGTGACCTAGACTCTGTCCCCTTTGATTTCAGGTTCTTTTCATCTTCGATCCAGGCTTGGATCTCTTCGGACACTTCGCATTTTCACAGCAGCAGCACTTCTTCGCCAGCTCCCATTGAAATCGACGACGCAACCTGACACCAAAAGACACCTATGCACCCGGCTTCCCTGGGTGAGGTCACACGAGCCCTAGAACTTCCTAAGTCCAAAAGGGTTTGTTCCTGACTCATTTCTAAGTGTCCCTAATCTTTGAAAATCTAACTGCGTCTTTCCCCATAGAAGCTAAAGGGAGCGCCCGGCTGTGTTCACACACTGCACAAGGCCCCCGTGGGTCCCCTGTGTCACTACACTGGGTGGTTCCATGGGGTCCCAGCGATTCTACAGGCTCTAGGCCTTGTGTCTAGTTAAGTCGTGGTTCTTATACCACTATTTTAGTATATGGTTTGCTCGCCCCTAGGGCCTGACGTGTATTTGTGCTATTTTACTGTGACTATTGAAGTGTGACTTATGTGTTTTGACCTCTAGTCTCAAAAAGAGACTAGAAGGGTGTGTTTCGTAATAAATACATATATTTCATTTATATACCTGGTGTGGATGTCTTTCATTTAGGAACTCAAGAGACTAAAGACTGGTAAAACAAGCTGCTTTACATTCCTTCAAGACTTTTCCTGAAGGCTGCTCTCCATAGCTACCACTAGGATAGCTTTCAATAAAGGTTGTCTTTAACCTATAACCAATAAGGGGTTGTTTGGACTGATACAAGGTGCCCACTATAACTAGTGGACAGCATATATCAGGCCAACTTCTCACATGCTAGACTTTGTTTTTGTTGGCCATAGGACTCTGCACTTTGCCACTGCTACCCAGTGCCAAAGTGCTTGTGATTAAATTGGCTTACACCTGAATTTAATTTACTTATAAGTCCCTTGTAAAGTGGAATACCATATACCCATGGTCTGTAAATTAAATGCTACTAGTGGGTATGCAGCACTTATTGTGCCACACACTTAAGTATCCCCCTCAAACATGTTCCATGTCTCCCATTGTAAACTGAATACAGTTTTAAACTGCCAATTCGAATTGGCAATATAAGCCCCTTGCAGGTCCTTAAACTCTCCTTTTAATGCATATGCGTCACCCCTAAGGTAGACTGTAGGTAGGCCATAGGGAAGCGTGCATTGTAATTCATAGGTTGCACATGTACTTTTAAGTTTTACATGTACTGGTAGTAAAAGGTCCTAAATTTCTTTTTCACTACTTTGAGGCCTGCCTTCCCATTGGATAACACTGGGTGGCTTTGTTGTTTTTAAAAAGTGTGACATTTTGACTGGGGACAGATGAACATTTTATGTTTAGTATCCATGAAATTGTAATTACATTTTCTATTTAATGGTAAACTCAGATTGTAAATTACAATTTTAAAAATGTAACTTTTAAAACGTTGACATTTTCATGCCCTTTGCTATTTGGTGCCAGCAACCTGCCTAGGTCACATGACTGGCTGTAGTTTGAAGCTAGACTTTGTGAATTCCTCCCAGACAGTCACAGATAGAGGGATTAGGTGTGCCTGCATGTGCCAACTGCTGGTAGGATGTAGGTGCAGAGCTGAGCTCAGCCCAGCTTGCAATAGAATAGGCCGTGCTCTGCCTTCGCACAAAGGACTTGTCACCACTGCATTGTCCATGCAGCCAGCTTGGAGCCGGGGTGGGGGAGTCACGAAATTCAAAGCACCTCAAAGAGCAACTGCTAGAACATTCTCCTACTTCAAGCAAGGATTCAGGTGTAAAAAAAGGACCCTTAGACCCACTCGTCAGTTGACTTTCTGGAACTGCAGAATGACTCCTAGAGGACTACCTGCTGCTGAGGCCTGCTGTTTACTCCACAAGACTGTTTGCTTACCTTGTATGTACTACTTGCCACCTGGAGCATGCCCTGAACCCTCAGAGGCCTGCCCTGCTGCTTGAGCCCTGCTTCATCACCTTAACCCAGGATTACCAGAGTGACCTCAAGGGGTAATTTGCTGTCCTCCTGTTCATAGTCACAGTGACATAACAGGCTCCCACCATCTTCAACCAGCAGCTGGACCCAGCCTGACTGTGTCCTGAACCCCCAAAAGGTGCCACTCCAGTCCTGGACCCTTGGTGGTAATGCTAAAGGTGCCCAGACAGCCCAAATCTCAAACTTAAGTTTAAAAAACTTTTTGGCTAAGAACTGCTCTGAGAACCAAGAATAGACCGGGACCAACCAACTTGTCTATCCATCCAAAGTGCATCACTTATCGACCTGGCTTTGTGGCAGCTCCCGCTATGTTAATCTCTGCAGCAACGAATCCTGTTCGGCAATCCATTTTCAACGGGGTATCCAGCTTCCTAGAACTCTCATCGGCTACAGCCTTCTGGTTAGTCCCACTGGATATTTTTTACTTTGGAAAAAGTGACTTAGGGGCACATTACGCCACCGTAACGGTAAACGGGACCAACCGCCAGAGGTGCAACGGCCCCACTGTGCCCATTAGGATGCGACTGCCACCCTGGCGGTCGCATTCCGCATATTTAGCATTGTGGTGGGCGGTGCTGTAAGCAGCACCCAGCACAATTTTAAAAATGCATGTTGTGCATTGGCATGCACAATGTGACAGGCACCGCGCGGTCATGAAAAGACAACATTCCTAGGCAGCAATGAATTTGAATTTGTAGGTCTAAATTAACATGAAAACCTAAGAAAATTGAATCAGAGTACTCTCACATAGAAAAAAATATAAATCATTTTATTGATTTCGAATAAAAAGCTGGCTATGTGTACATAAATATACTGCAGACAGGTCACATATACCATAAATAAGACAACATAAATCAATCATAATGACAGATAGTAATACAAAAAATCAATACGTTACAATATGTACAGTACAACAAACAGTGGCTTGAAAAAAAATGTAGGATGTTATTTTCAGTAGAGCGATGTTATTTTCTATGCATGTTTCGGCATATAAAACGCCTTCTTCAGGAAAAGCCAAAGAAGTTCTGAGTCCCGGGCGGACGTCAATGCAAGGGATTGTCAATGAACGGCAACCGGTGGCAATGACAGAAAGTTATACTGGATTAGAGGATCCTGATAATAAAGATTAGGAATAATCATGCGGGATCCTAATGTTGTATCTCAGATATAGATAATGAAAATGGCAGGACTCTCTAAGTATTTCTCGTGTTCCATGGCTGTAAATAAATCAGTCATGGAGGGCGCTTGGAAACAAGTCACCGAGAATCACCGATAAAAACACGAATTAGGCAGACTTTTGTCCTGCAGTCTTTTTGTTAATACATGTGTGTCTCCAGATAAGGTGGAAGACTCAGGCGTCAATTCAGGGGTCTGTACGGATAATGAAGGGTTCAATATGTGATGTCGCACGCCTGTCTTACATCCAGGAAGTGCCACCTTGTATAAGCCAATGTATGTGCAGCCCCCACCCCCCACCTCCCTGGGGGCCCGTAACGGGCCCCCAAAGCAATCTCTGCCGGCCTTTCCATGGCGGCATTGCGGCCTTGGAAAGACCTTTCTGAATGCCCATGATAATATGGATGGCGATGCCTGCAAGGTACCGCCACCATATTGTCTCCCTTTTCCACCCGGTCCGCAATCCGACTGGCGGAAAAGCGGCAGACGGTACCTCCGCCATGCTAATTTGGTGGGGGCTAAATGGAGGGTGGGCGGGGAGTTATTGCGGGCAGATCGCCACCGCCGGTCTGGCGGTGGCGATCCACCCGCCATCATAATGACCCCCTAAGTTTGAATGTAGAAATTTTGACTGCAACTTCGTCATGCAACTCCCAGATGATAACGCTCCCTCCTCGGACACCACCTGCTGAATTGTCCCTCTGCACTTTACCATCTCAGAACTTTTTCCATAAAATTTCTTCTAGGTCCGTAGGTAAACACCGACCAGGCTTTATCCACTTTTTGTATCCAACCAGTGCTTCATTGCTAGGTCAGACATATTTCAATAATTTGACCCGGTTTTGTGTGACTAGATGCCCACGGTTGTGCCTGGATGATACTTTTTACAAAAAATGTTACAGAGTCATAACTTCAGATCTACTGACTGAGTTTTTGTCATTTGGGTGTCAAATAATTTACTAATAATTTTTAACTTTGGGTGAGATTTTTCTTGCCATGTGTTTTTACTTTATTTCTGTTTGTTTGCTGCATAAATATCTTGCACATTGCGTCTATATTAAGCCTGACTTCTTCTATGCCAAGTTACCAAAGGGTTAAGTATAGGTTAATTTAGGACCTTTTGTACTTCAGCCTGATGAGGATTGTGGCTGTTACTTGATTAGGCATCACACCTCGCCCCCTTGAACTAACAACCCAAGTTCTGACATTGGTGTTCAGTGGTATGGATCAGAACTTGCCTTGTTCAGTGCCTTACAGTTATTTCTGTAACACAAGGATCGCAGATAAATAATTTGACACAAGAGTTGGCTTCTTTTTAAATTCTCCTTAGTTTTCTATTGGCTGTTTTGACCCTTTCTAAATTAAAGTGCCCTACCATCCTTTTTGCAATTGAGATGGATCTGATCAACTTTGACACCTTCTTCAGGGGTGAGCTGCTGAAGCTCATCAAAGAGAAGGGGCTGAAGGCAGTCAGGAGGCTACCAAACTCGATCTCCAGGTATCCCTCAGAGCTTTTAGGGAAGTTCAGAGGTAGCAGACCACCACAGAGTAGGATGACGAGGAGGGGTAGTGGTTTCATAGAATGATGAGAAAAATGGGGAACCAGCCCTGGGTCCTTAGCTGCAAGGAAAGCCCAAATCAGCCTCAGCAAATGCTCAGGATGCCCAAGATAGGGCAGGGAGCAGAGTATCTTCTGGTGCCTGTCCCCAGAGGAGCTGGAGGATAAAAAGGTGGTTAGGGAGTTCAAACAGCAACTGGCCAAATTAAAGATGAATTCCGAGGAGAGAACGGCAAGGGTGAGATTGGCCATGGAGGAGAGGAGAATTGCTCATGAACTCAGTATCAGAGAGCTGGACATAAGAGCCAAACAAGCAGAGTCCAGCAATATTGGTGGTAAGTTACAAGCAGTGTTCACAGGAGTTGGGTGTGACCACATACCACATCAGCTGGTGCATAATAATGTGGTAACATATGTCATAGAGAAGTGCTGTTCTGCATATGAGGTAACTCTGAGGGTTGACAAGTTTCCAGAAGAGTACTGGGGGTTAGCTGATGGAAACACATGTCCACAGAGGGGAGGGACACACGTATCACACTGGAGGCAGAGGACTAGACAAAGTATGCCCTCATGAAAGGCACGCTTGTTGATAAATTTGTGCCAATCCCTAAGAAATAAAGTCAGTTGTTCAGGGACAGCCACAAGCTCCCAAAACAGTCTTGGGTGGACTACTTTGACTGCTATGGGGAGGCACTGAATGTCTGGGTTAGGGGAAGCAAAGTTAATGATTATACTGGATTGTATAACTTGATTTTGAGGGAGCACATGTTCAATACTTGTTTTACAGAGCTGCACCTAGTGGAAAGCAGGCTTCCTGATCTTAGGAAGCTTGCTGAGGAGTTGGACATCTGGGTCCGCACCAGAGTGGCCAGAAAACATCTGGAGGGAACTCCAGGAATCATGGGCAGGGTCCCCACTTGAAGAAAGAGGGGGAGATAAAAACAAGAAGGAGTTCTCTCAAGGCCCCTCAAATATTTCTCTGGGGATGGCGTGTAGTTCCTACTAATCCGTAAAACAGGCCAAATTATTCCCACATGGAGGAAGCCAATTGTTATGTGTTCCAAGTAGAAGATGCAACTTTGTTGTTGCCCACAACCGAAGACAACGGTCCCAGAAGTGCACCCCGATACATGTTTATGGAGCAAAGGTGATTCCATCTGGTTCCCACAGCAGCCGCTTATTGAAGGACGGCATCCTGTAAGTGTATCTTTGAGCCGGTGTTGGTTTCACTAGGAGCCAAAGCATCCCAGAGTGGCTCGTAGAATGCATTTATCAGCAATGAAATATGATGGGGACAACAATACCCATGGGCCTTTAAGGGTCCATCTGTACCTCAATGTCCTTTTGCTCAAACGGTTGTGATCCTAGGCATAGATCCAATACGCATTTGTGGCTGCAAAGCAGGCAGTTGAATACAGGTTGTACGCAGTGAAGCATAACAGGCCTGAAGGACAAGAACCAGTGCTCATTCAGTTCTCGAAGCCGAGGTGTGCAAAAGCAGTGTATTGTTAGATCACAGAACCACAGCACAAGCAGTGCAGACTCCATTCTAGGTTTAACTGGTACATCCATTGTGGAGTAGAAGAATTTAGGTCAGGATTCCCACCACAAATAGCAGGACAAGCAAGATCCCGCCAAAGACACTTCCCAACTAGGCCTGGGCTAAAATTTAGTTCCGTTCGTGGAAATTGCGATAATTTGACATTTTCGCGTTCATCGGAAAGCGCGAAAATGTCAAAATTTCCGCATTCTGCAGCTTGGCGATCATTTGTTTCTTGCTCGCGCTGTAAAATAATACATTCTCTCGCGCGCGCGATCGCCTTACCTGAATCCCTGTGTTCACCGACAAGTTTTCTTGATCCGTTCGCGTTCTCCATGAGATGTTGTATTGTTTTTAGCCATTTGCGCTGTCTCGCGACAGTTCGCGCCCGCAGTGACGTCATGCGTCGCGCGATAACGTCTTTCTTCTCGCGATCATGCACCGCGAGACAACTGAAAACAAGATGGCCGCGCCCGCGAGCAACCACATGGGTAAGTTGGCGAGCCGCAACCATGCAGAAAATCTCGCGAACATGCAGGAAAAACACTTCCGCATCTTCGCGATATTTCCGCGTGTTTGCGATAATTTTTAACATTTTCGCGATAATTTGCGAAAGTGGATTTCGCAAATTCCGCCCACCCCTATTCCCAACATGGAGTGAATGAAAGATGGTCTAACTCCAAAAATAGTCTGAAAAGTGCTAAGCAGTCCAGAGCCAATACATTTAAAAAAGTGCACTACTCCTTTCGTATTGGACATATTAAAGATACGGTGAACCAGCTCCCCAGAATGCAGCGGGTAGTTAGGGGCTGATTACGATGGCAATGACACGCTTTCGGGGGCGGTCCCTCAGTCATCGTAAGAGGGATCTCGGTCTACCATATTACAATGGCTTCTGGACCGTGGTGGTCGGAAACACCGACCGCCATGGTCGGACAGGGAGGCTTTATCCAACCACCTGTCAGTCCTCCCTGTAGTCCCAGAATGGCGGCAGTGCCTGTCAGAAACTGTCGCAAGGATAACAATATCCCTTTCTGCTGGTTGTTCTGAGGTGGTCAAACTGTAGTGGGCCCCCTAAACTCCTGGGCCTGGGACATAGTCCCTGGGGGGCACCTATGGTGCCCCCCTACATATCCCTACACCATGTGATAGGCACCGCATGGTGCCTGCCATGTAGTGCAGGGATATGTGTGGGGTGTCTGTTTTGTCTTGCAGCGGTGGACAATGAGACCGCCACAGTGGGGTTTGCATCCTAATTTGCCCTACGGGATGCTGTCCCAAATACGATTGGATGGTGGACAGACGAAAGTCCGTCCGCCATCCTAATGACCCCCTTATTGTGCAGTAGGGTCTGTAGATCAGAGGAGGACCTCGCAACTGGAGATCAAGAGTCTCTCGGGCTGAAGTTAAGGCCACCTGCTTTTGAAAATGCATGGCTTCCAGCTTGCTCAGAGAATCAGAGCATATGTTAGAAACATTAATTGAAGGCCTTACGTTGCCTCCCTAACTGTGCAGGCAGATGGAAACAGTACTTGTGTGCAACAAGTGACAATGAGGTATTTATGACAGAATATCGAATCAAAAATATCCCCTTCCCAAAATATTCAGTTCTAAATATCGTGATATAGAAATATCGTCAGCAAGAATATAGATTTCAAGAATATCGAATTTAAGGTCAGTAATGTTGAATCTTAGAATATCGACGTTATATATATCATTTGCAAAAAATATAGCTGTTTAAAATATTGTTTTTTAATTAGTGTTATGTATTTTAGAATATATTTTAAATGTATGTGATGTAATTTTTTTGTATCAGTATTCTTTATAGTAGTTATTACATTACATTTAATGACATTTTGGTGCTTATTCCGATCCTGTAAAACCCGGGTACGAATGGTCGTACGGAGCGTATTCTCCATACGACTCGTACCTGGGAAATCCTCCTTACAAACCCGCAAGTACGATTCGTACAGAAATACCATTTCCGTACGAGTCGTACAAAACACCGACCGGCAAAAAAATACCCACAATTCCGATCCGGAACATCACGTATGTGACGTCCGGACGGAGTCAGGCAGCGTTTTACGGACCAGCAAGTACGATCCGTGCCCACGTCACTCCGCACCGCTCATTTTTTACGGCAGCCAAAAACTCCCGGGAAATCGAGGACAACGCGAAGAAGGAGCACCGGTACGCAACGGACAGCCATGGATACCATCCTACGTGTCATCCCGGCCCTCCTAGCCTACGACCTGGTGCACAGAAACCGACGCAGACACTGCAGAAGGTCAGAACAACCCCCAGGGGCAAAGGGGGGGGCCAGGGGCAGCAAACATAACCCCCACCCAAGTAAAAATGTGAATATGTCCTGTACATACCTGACCATCAGGGTCTGGTCACTTCGGGGGGGCATGTCCACCAACCCCCACGTACCGTCACAACAGAAGTGGACGTGGACGCGCACCCGTCACCACGACAATGGTGGTACGGACCGTACCCATGCCCCCAGAGCGTGGGTACGGCCCCTACCACCATTGGAGTGTTGATGTAGGGATACGCGCCGTACCCACGCCCTCAGAGCGTGGGTATGGCCCATACCACCATTGGTGTGTTAATGTAGGGGTACGTGCTGTACCCACACCCTCAGAGCGTGGGTACAGCCCGTACCACCATTGGAGTGTTGATGTAGGGGTACGCGTCATACCCACGCCCCCAGAGTGTGGGTACGGCCCGTACCACCATTGGAGTGGTTACGTAGGGGTACGCGCAACAGCAGTGGACGTGGATGCGTACCCGTCACCACGATAATGGTGGTACGGGCCGTACCCATACACTGGGTGTGTGGGTATGGCGCGTACCCCTACATCAACACTCCAATGGTGGTACGAGCCGTACCCACGCTCTGAGGGCGTGGGTATGGCGCGTACCCCTACATCAACACTCCAATGGTGGTACGGGCCGTACCCACGCCCTGGGGGCGTGGGTACGGTCCGTACCACCATTGGAGTGGGGATGTAGGGGTACGCGTGGTACGGACCGTACACACGCCTTCAGAGCATGGGTACAGCTCGTACACACCATGAATGTGGTGGTACGGTCCGTCCAACCCGTACCCCTACGGCACTATTACAGAATGGATACAAGGCGTACACACGCCACAAATGTTGGCTTAGGGCCTGGTGCAGCATATAAGCAGTATATTGGTGTGTGTGTGTATGCACAGGACAGCAGTGTACTGCACCAAGGGGGCGGATGGGTGGGTGGGTGGCTGGGTGGCTGCAGAGGACTCCCAGCAGTGGACAGAGACATGTGAGGGGTGGGTGCCTATCACTCCCAGCAGTGCCCAGACATATGAGGGGTGGGTGCCCAGGACTCCCAGCAGTGCCCAGACATATGAGGGGTGGGTGCCCAGGACTCCCAGCAGTGGACAGAGACATGTGAGGGGTGGGTGCAGAGGAACACCCAGTAGTGGACAGAGACATGTGAGGGGTGGGTGCCTATCACTCCCAGCAGTGCCCAGACATATGAGAGGTGGGTGCCCAGGACTCCCAGCAGTGGACAGAGACATGTGAGGGGTGGGTGCAGAGGAACACCCAGTAGTGGACAGAGACATATGAGGGGTGGGTGCCCAGGACTCCCAGCAGTGGACAGAGACATGTGAGGGGTGGGTGCAGAGGAACACCCAGTAGTGGACAGAGACATGTGAGGGGTGGGTGCCTATCACTCCCAGCAGTGCCCAGACATATGAGGGGTGTGTGCAGAGGAACACCCAGTAGTGGACAGAGACATGTGAGGGGTGGGTGCAGAGAAACACCCAGTAGTGGACAGAGACATGTGAGGGGTGGGTGCCTATCACTCCCAGCAGTGCCCAGACATATGAGGGGTGGGTGCCCAGGACTCCCAGCAGTGGACAGAGACATGTGAGGGGTGAGTGCAGAGGAACACCCAGTAGTGGACAGAGACATGTGAGGGGTGGGTGCCTATCACTCCCAGCAGTGCCCAGACATATGAGGGGTGGGTGCAGAGGAACACCAGTAGTGGACAGAGACATGTGAGGGGTGGGTGCCTATCACTCCCAGCAGTGCCCATACATATGAGGGGTGGGTGCCCAGGAATCCCAGCAGTGGACAGAGACATGTGAGGGGTGGGTGCCTATCACTCCCAGCAGTGAACAGAGACATGGGGGTGGGTGCAGAGGATTCCCAGCATAGTCCTGACATATGAGTGGTGGGTGCATCATCCTCAGATGACCACACCTCCATGGGTTCACTAACGCATCCCCAATGTGTGAAAATGTTGAGAGTGCCATATCAACACATCACTGACAGCACTGTCCCACTCCCATGAGGATGGACGTCTTTCCCCCCCGGCATGACACACCACATGTGGGTGTGAGGACAAATGACACATGCATACCCACCCCTGGCGGATGCAGCACAATACACACACTGAGAACATGTCACAAGACTGCATAGTTATGTGAAAGCCCACTAAACGAAGAGAGCCAAAGGGAATACACACTGTCACGCACATTCCAGGACTGATAGGAATGTACAGGTGCTGGCACAGCCACCAAGAAGTAGTCTCCCATGGAAGGAATAGGGTGGACTTTCCACAGATACAATGACCACAATTGTGACCAAATACCCTGCAGAACAAGTACCAATTGTGTGCTAGGCTGGGAGTACACACATGCATCGTGCGGAAAAGTGACAATTTCCACATGGAGGCATGGCAACATAATCTATACACAAGTACAGTGACTACCAAGGATGGCACAGACGATGCAGCCGGAGACATTGCTGAGCAGGCATGGGCCTAGTTGAAGTGATCCATCTGCCACCAAGGAAATGTAGACACAGGTCAGCACCACAATTGTGCAACTCCCTGCAGGGAAGATGTCAGGTGCCCCAGAGGAAGGAACACTCCTTGGGACAATGTCTCCAATCACACAGAGCATACACGAGCAAAGAATCTTTGCAGAGACCTTGTGATGGCACACAGATACCAGGGTCCACCCCATGAGCACCATACTACAACATTTCCCAGACACCTAACACATGATCACCACCTCAACTCATGGAGCATCAGCACCAACATCAATACCTGAAAAGCAATTGTGTTCAAAGGGAAAAAAATGCTTTATTCAGCAGTAAAATAAAATGTATGAAAGGACGCTACTATGTACAAAGGCCATAGGCCAGTCCAGATGCGATGTCCTGGGGGGGGACACATGTCCATGCATCTCCCCTAGCTTGCCTGCACATTCGAAACCTCTGGTTCATCGACTGGGGTAGGGGCATCATTTGGGGAAGGACCAGGCACCGCAGGGACAGGAGGGGGAAGGTTAGGTGTTGTGGGTGCAGGGACAGACGACTCCACCACAGGGGGTGGGGCAGTGGCAAAGGAGGAGGTTAGTATGGCGCTGCACACGTCCGCAAGCTCTGCCAGCGTCTCCCCTGCACCTGAATGAACCACAGGCCCCAAGGACGGGGGGGGCGGAGGGATGGGTTGCAGCGCTACTGGGGGAGGTGGTGGACAGGGGGGGCTCAACTCCCCTACCCATGGAGTGCCTTGCCCATTTGCGCGATGGTGAAGCTGTGGGGCTGAGGCCCAGCACAGCCAAGTAGGCCTCCTTCTCAGACTGTGGGGCAGGGGAGCCGAGGGGAGTGACATTGGAGGGACTGGGGAGTGAGGCATGCAGACTCCGACTGTGGCTGTGTGTCAGCCTGTGTACCCTAGACCCAGTGGGTGTGCCCCCTAC
Source organism: Triturus cristatus (assembly GCF_964204655.1). NCBI lineage: Eukaryota > Metazoa > Chordata > Amphibia > Caudata > Salamandridae > Triturus > Triturus cristatus. The sequence goes on from NC_140588.1 coordinate 521,767,494, forward strand.
CCCCTGAGTGTGCGTGACTGGAGGTGTGCGCTTGCCCTTCCCTGTTGGTATGCTCGCTGTGTCTGGTGTGGTGCCTGCCTGGGAATGTGTGTGTGTGCTTGGGACAGGCATGGGAGTGGGAAGTGTGGATGGCGCAGGGGTAGGTGGGGGGACGAAGCGCTGCAGGAGACCCACTGCTGCCATCAGTGACGAGTCCATGGACCTCAGCAACATCCGTTGGTCAGACATCGCTGATGACATGCCCTCCATGTACGACACCATCTGTGTCAGCAGTGTGGTGTGGTCATGGAGGACAGTCAGTATCAATGTCTGCCCAACCTGCAACTGCTGCTGAATGTCCACAGACTCGGAAGTGAGGGCAGCAGGGGAGACAGGGCAGGGGGTGCGGTGCCTGGCACGAAGGAGACACGTTGTTGCCGTATACGAACAGAAGGGACTGGAGCAACTGGGAGGGCGGTGATGGGAATGGAGGGGGCGGTGACAGTGGTAGTGCTACTGGCAGCTGTTGGAGCAGCCTCCGCCCCCTCAGGGAGTTCAGCCTCAGACCCGTCAGCGTCGTAGTCTGTGTTGGTACTACCCAGGTCCTCCGCCGCACTCCCCTCGCCCTCCGTGCCACTTGATGCTGCCGACTCGCCAGGAGTGGTGGCACTGGTGCTGGATCCCTCCTCCACGTCCGTACAGATGTCTCCCTCGGTGTCCCCCGATGATGCTGTGGGCAAGGTGAAGAGACAGGAAATAATCAGTCACCTGTGTACATCTGACACATGAGTCCAAACATAATAGGTCACAGTGCATATCATGAAATGCATCATGAGTAACATCTAGATGACTCCGCACATATGTAAGCCCTGCACTCCCCAGTTGGTTCACCCACCATGCCACCTTAAATAATGAAAATCAGGACACAACAGCAAATAACTGGAGATCAAATTATACAGAGAAGCTAGTGTCTGTGAACAGTGGAGCACAGCCAGACTATGAAGGCATGCCACCCCTTGCTCACTGTGAACGAAACAGTATTGGTGCACCCAATGCCAAATTACATACGCCAATGCTGAAGGTGTACCCACACTCATAGACCTGTGAGTACTTTAGAAAATCAAAACAAATACTTTCTGATTCATTGGAAATCACAAAACATCACAAAATTGACAAGTTTGGAATGTGTGAATGTTTATTTAAGCGAAAAAAGAAGGGTTTGGGGCAAAGCACAATTGCACCTATCCCTAGTAGAGTTTTATATAAACATGGTGCTAGTGACCGGAGATCCAAAACCCCTAAATCTCCTGAAGCTAAACGCTTCAAATAACCATAAACACAATCCAATGGTCCAGCACCCAAAATACAGTTCAAGTGTTAAACATTATTATGACACAAGTAAATGTCAATGGATTATCTTCCATAAGAAAACATGGACTTTCAGCAGAGTTGTTTTTTTCTTCGATCCTTTATTCAGAAATTTCTTTCAAACATGTTAAAACAGACCATAGCCAACGCGTTTCATCCTCGCGGACTTCTTCAGGGCTATAAATAATACATATATATTTATAAAATTAATATACATTATTTACAAACTTTTTTATAATACACTTTGTACAATACAAACAATCATTACATCTTGTTTTATAAAATAAGCAAACCATGTTGTTTCAAGTTTCCTAATTCTTTCTAACGAATCAATAATTCAACAATTCTTTTAACATGTAGAAATAGTGCAAAAGGCTTCTAGTATAGCTACTTATTTCACCCATTCTTATTCATCTTATTTATATAGGATCTTGATCACTCTGCTGATTTAAATATTAAAAAGGAACAATTTTATAATATATTCCTAAAGCATGTCATTGTCTTACATTTATGTATATTTTCATAAATATTTTTGGTCATAATGGAGCATCAGGAAGACCTTTAACCATTAACACAGAGGTACACATTCCATATCGCTTACCATTAATTAGTGACTTTATTTTTCTGTGGTCTGTGCTCTACCGGTTAAAATTGCAGAATTCTTTCTTTATGGTCTTTTTGTATACTCTTACGATATCTATCAAGAAAATCATTTATTTTTTAGAACGCAACACATATATGGCTTAAATGTAATACTGTCAGAGTGTATTATTGTTTTTTTTTACTTTTTTTACATGTACATTTGGTAGAGTTCACTATCCGTACCTGAGGGAGAGATATGGCGATTAGACGCTTTCTATTCCTGATTTTCACAGTTCGTTAAATTATTCAGTATCAGCCATCCCTCAATTCAGTAGTCATCTGTCCATTGGAATAAACAACATTTAATATGTAACTACTCATATCCATAAACATCCCAATCTAATATACATAAGTCTCTTTATCGCATTAAAATCATTTGTTTTAAATAGAAATACTTGTCTAATTTACTCAGTTTTTATAACAATTTCTCAGATAAACAATGTTGATTATTTATCTGCAGCGAGACAATTTTAAGTCCCAATCTCACACTTTTATATGAGTGTAAATTAAGCACACCCACAGTGAAGCTGCCAGCTTATAAAGTATACCTCCATCCTACTATTTGGTCCAGTCTAGTACACATAAAACTCCTCGTTACTTAAAAAACATTTATTTTAAGTTAAAAGAATACTTGTCCAACTCGCTCGATTTAGCTCGATAGTTAATTGTCTATCTGTAACGACATGGTTAGAAGTCATAGTCTTGCTTTTATGTCAGTACATATTAGGCACACCCATAGTTAGGCTGCTAGCTTAAGAAGTATACCTCCATCCTCCTATTTTGTTCACCACCCCACCACTAAGCTCGAATTTATTCCGTCTGCAGGTTCATAAACTTACTTGTCATTTTCAATTTGCCGGCATGGTCGCGTGGCTTCGAAGTAGCAAATTGCAACTTACTCGCCGAATTTAAATACCCCGCGAATACTGTCAGGATTCAGAACACCTGCACGAACTACGTCACACGGCCCATTTTTCTACCTATTCTTGGCCGCCATCTTGGAATGGTGGATTCGAGGTAGATTATATACCTTATTTATCTTTTATTTTCATCAAATGTTTAAAATTAAGTTCATTCATATCTCTACAGTAATTTTTAAAAGCATGTTACAAACACTAATAGTATTACTATATATCATTTTAGTTTTAGTATTCCAAATTCGTTATTGCGCATATTGTCAGCGCTATTCATTTACCATATTACGCTATATAATATGTCCTATTCATATAGTTTTCAGGTCTTTATTCCACCAAACATGGTGTGGTGAGCCATCTTTCAAAAAATTCCACATCGTCATTTTAGAGTGGAGGAGTTTTGTTTGTTCCGAATCTTCTCATATATAAAATACACACCGCCATTTTGGAATGGGAAAGTTTAGTTTGTTTCGAATCTTCTCGTATTTCAAATGCACTGGTATTAGTGCCATATGCTCCTTTATGACTAATATTTAGTTCTCCCTTTTCTCTTCTTTTACGTAATGTATAATTTATCTTTGTAACGGATATTTACTGTGTTTATTCGGTTATTGGTACGAGCTCAAGTACAAAGGCCCGCCTGTTCTTATGTGCTCATTTCCGCCATCTTTGAATAGTAGTTTTTCTAAAGCATATATCTCAGTATCATACAAAAGGGTTTTGTTTTAATACAATGTTTGAATTTTACAGTACCATCCGGTGATCATATGCACCTCTCGATGTGATGATGTTAATAACACCAGATCTACACTGTATGCAAAGCGTTCAGGAAAGGCGCTCAGGCTATTATCTAAAGAATTCTTTTGTATACATTACGGGCCACATGGAGAAAGATTATAGTTGTTTTATTCTAATCCTCTCCCAGTGGTATACTTTTCCCCAGACAATTTTTTGATAATCTGTTTCAGAAACAAACCATTAGGGTTAAAGGGGCCAACTTATATTTACACTGTACCCCTTGTTTATTTATCAATTATCACATAGTAGGCAAAAGATGGAACTATCCATCTGTAGTCATCCCAGGGCATGCAAATTCACAGAAAGTGATAGAGTTCATCATTTGTGTTTAAACCCAAAACTACAGATCTTAAGCGGCATATCCAACCAGCCTCCGCTTTTCTTAACATCGCTTCTCTATTCCCACCTCTATCTGGTATTTTTATATGTTCCAATGCATGAAACCATATATTTGTTTCCGAAGGGTGACATTCATGTATATGTACAGCCACTGGATAACGTTCATCTCTATTTTTTATAGCCCTTATGTGTTCTTGGATCCTGATTTTCAAACTTCTAATGCTACTGCCTATTTAGATTTTATTACAGGCACATCCAAGGGCATAAATTGTGTAAGTTGTATTACAATTAATAAATGTATTAATTGTATATCCTTTCTGTGTATTATACTTGAAGTTTGTTTTTTTGTTACATCCAAATTTGCATATACTACACGATCCACATGTAAAAAACCCAGATGGTTTATAGGGCAGCCATGTGGTTGGTATGATATCAGCACTCTTAATGTAACTTGGACAGAGTATCTTTTTTAATGTTTCTCCCTTTTTATAAACCACTCTCGGTTTCTTTGATACACTACCAGGAGGCATTTGTTCAGTGGCAATCAAGTGCCAATTTTTTCGCAAAATATTATAAATATGATCACTGTATGCATTATATTTTGTTATAAACAGGATTTCTTCAGATTTTACCCTTTTATTCTCCTTTCGTTGACTTGGTATTAATGTAGTTTTGCGGTCTATTTTTGTTGCCCTTAATTCTGCTTGATTCAAACACTTTTTTGTGTATCCCCTATTTTTGAATTTGTGTTTGATGTTTTTAATACTATTTTTGAAATTACTTTCTTCACTACAAATCAGCCGTGCCCAAATCATTTCTCCAAATGGTATAGCATTAATCGTAGCCCTAGGGTGTGAGCTTTCAGCATGCAAGATACTATTGCATGCAGTTGGTTTCACAAACATTTCACTTTGTATTTTGTCATTTGCTATATACAGTTTTAAATCAAGAAAGTCAATTGAATCCCTTGAATAATTGATGGTCAGCTTCACATTGGATCTATTTTGATTAAGGTATTTATGATAATCCAATAGTTCTTCCACCCCTCCATTCCATATTAGAAGCACATCGTCTATATATCTCCCATAGAAAATGATGTTATTACTCCAATTCTTTGAGCCTGGGCCCCAGGCGTGCTCCGTCTCATAGAAACCCATAAAAAGGTTTGCATAAGACGGAGCAAACCTGGATCCCATGGCTGTACCTTGTCTCTGTAGGAACCATTTGTTGTCATGTAGAAAAGCATTCATACTGAGAATCATGCGAGTCATTTCAAGGAGCATAAGAGTATGTTCCAAGTGACATGCATTTCGTTTGTATAGGAAATGTCTGAGAGCCTCCAATCCAACATCAGTTTTAATACATGTATACAAGCTCTCAACATCTAAGGTAACAAATAGTAGATCACTACTATCCCAGATAAAATCTTCCAGTTTGCAGAGTACGTCCCTGCTATCCTTAAGGTACGATGGCAGATTCTTAACGAAGGGTTGCAAAAACCCATCTACATATTCAGAGAGGTGCTCAGTTGGTCCCCCATTCCCTGATATAATTGGTCTTCCCGGGGGAAATCCCTCCCCTCCTTTATGTATTTTAGGGAGAATGTAGATGCATGGCTTTCTTGAATCCTGTGCCAGTAGATATTTATATTCTTTATCTGATAAGAGGCATGATTCGTGCCAGTCACGTAAACTAGCATTGATATTTTGTTCAATTAGCTTGGTTGGATCTTCCTTTAATTGAGTATAACAATCACTATTTCCTAATTGTCTGTCAATTTCACCCAAGTAATCACATCTGTTCATTACCACAATATTTCCTCCCTTATCTGCTTCTCTTATAACTATCTCTGGATCTTCCCTTAGTGATGTTAACAATTCTCTTTCTCTTTTAGTTATGTTATATGTGTGCTTACAATAGGCATTGGCAGTATGTTTATCCTCCAACTGATGTAACTGTAGTGTCACCTTATTGTAAAACTCATCTATAATAGTCTAGGTGGTAAAAATCTTGATCTGTCTTTTAAGCCACTGTCTACTGAGGCGTCTTCAAAAATTTCTAACATACTTGCAGTGTCAGTGATATCAATATTATCATCGTCATTATCTAAGGTTGCTAAGAGATGTGTAGCATTTAGATCCGCAATAGTTAATGATGAGACATTTAGGTGATTAGCCAATACATTTTGCGTACACGGTTGATGTTCAAAAAACTTTTTTAATCTCAGTTTTCCTACAAATTTAAAGAGATCAATGTGAACATCAACAAAATTACATAAATTAGTGACACAAAAACTTAATCCTTTTCGTAGGATACCTTTTTCACAATTGGTCAAAGTTCTTTCTGACAAATTGACAATATTCAACTCATTAGTACTTAGATCATTATCAGTAATTTCATCCTCATTACTACATTCATCCAATATACTGTTCACTTCCTCATTTGTGTTTTGCTTTGCATTCTGGTTTGTACGCCTGTTTTTGTATTTCTTCCCTCCCCTCCTAGTTCTTGGTTTGGGATTTTCTTTTTGTTTCCCAATCTGTAACGTTGTACCTCCCTTAAAAAATGGGACGAGGTAGAGGTTTCTAGATTACTCACTCCTTCACCCGGATCACTATCAATGGAAGAGAGTGAAGTACTATTGTTGGAAGACACACTTATTGCCTTTTCAGTAGTTCCATGATTTCTAATCACTTTAGACGATACGTCGTCATACTTTTTAGAAAAAGTAAAGATGCGGCCACTTGCATAATCTGCCTCATCCCTTATTATTTTTTTCTGTTTTTATGACCAAAAATATTTATGAAAATATACATAAATGTAAGACAATGACATGCTTTAGGAATATATTATAAAATTGTTCCTTTTTAATATTGAAATCAGCAGAGTGATCAAGATCCTATATAAATAAGATGAATAAGAATGGGTGAAATAAGTAGCTATACTAGAAGCCTTTTGCACTATTTCTACATGTTAAAAGAATTGTTGAATTATTGATTCAGTATATTGGATGAATGTAGTAATGAGGATGAAATTACTGATAATGATCTAAGTACTAATGAGTTGAATATTGTCAATTTGTCAGAAAGAACTTTGACCGATTGTGAAAAAGGTATCCTACGAAAAGGATTAAGTTTTTGTGTCACTAATTTATGTAATTTTGTTGATGTTCACATTGATCTCTTTAAATTTGTAAGAAAACTGAGATTAAAAAAGTTTTTTGAACATCAACCGTGTACGCAAAATGTATTGGCTAATCACCTAAATGTCTCATCATTAACTATTGCGGATCTAAATGCTACACATCTCTTAGCAACCTTAGATAATGATGATGATAATATTGATATCACTGACACTGCAAGTATGTTAGAAATTTTTGAAGACACCTCAGTAGACAGTGGCTTAAAAGACAGATCAAGATTTTTACCACCTAGACTACATGACTCCTTTATAGATGAGTTTTACAATAAGGTGACACTACAGTTACATCAGTTGGAGGATAAACATACTGCCAATGCCTATTGTAAGCACACATATAACATAACTAAAAGAGAAAGAGAATTGTTAACATCACTAAGGGAAGATCCAGAGATAGTTATAAGAGAAGCAGATAAGGGAGGAAATATTGTGGTAATGAACAGATGTGATTACTTGGGGGAAATTGACAGACAATTAGGAAATAGTGATTGTTATACTCAATTAAAGGAAGATCCAACCAAGCTAATTGAACAAAATATCAATGCTAGTTTACGTGACTGGCACGAATCATGCCTCTTATCAGATAAAGAATATAAATATCTACTGGCACAGGATTCAAGAAAGCCATGCATCTACATTCTCCCTAAAATACATAAAGGAGGGGAGGGATTTCCCCCGGGAAGACCAATTATATCAGGGAATGGGGGACCAACTGAGCACCTCTCTGAATATGTAGATGGGTTTTTGCAACCCTTCGTTAAGAATCTGCCATCGTACCTTAAGGATAGCAGGGACGTACTCTGCAAACTGAAAGATTTTATCTGGGATAGTAGTGATCTACTATTTGTTACCTTAGATGTTGAGAGCTTGTATACATGTATTAAAACTGATGTTGGATTGGAGGCTCTCAGACATTTCCTATACAAACGAAATGCATGTAACTTGGAACATACTCTTATGCTCCTTGAAATGACTCGCATGATTCTCAGTATGAATGCTTTTCTACATGACAACAAATGGTTCCTACAGAGACAAGGTACAGCCATGGGATCCAGGTTTGCTCCGTCTTATGCAAACCTTTTTATGGGTTTCTATGAGACGGAGCACGCCTGGGGCCCAGGCTCAAAGAATTGGAGTAATAACATCATTTTCTATAGGAGATATATAGACGATGTGCTTCTAATATGGAATGGAGGGGTGGAAGAACTATTGGATTATCATAAATACCTTAATTAAAATAGATTCAATGTGAAGCTGACCATCAATTATTCAAGGGATTCAATTGACTTTCTTGATTTAAAACTGTATATAGCAAATGACAAAATACAAAGTGAAATGTTTGTGAAACCAACTGCATGCAATAGTATCTTGCATGCTGAAAGCTCACACCCTAGTGCTACGATTAATGCTATACCATTTGGAGAAATGATTAGGGCACGGCGGATTTGTAGTGAAGAAAGTAATTTCAAAAATAGTATTAAAAACATCAAACACAAATTCAAAAATAGGGGATACACAAAAAAGTGTTTGAATCAAGCAGAATTAAGGGCAGCAAAAATAGATCGCAAAACTACATTAATACCAAGTCAACGAAAGGAGAATAAAAGGGTAAAATCTGAAGAAATCCTGTTTATAACAAAATATAATGCATACAGTGATCATATTTATAATATTTTGCGAAAAAATTGGCACTTGATTGCCACTGAACAAATGCCCCCTGGTAGTGTATCAAAGAAACCGAGAGTGGTTTATAAAAAGGGAGAAACATTAAAAAAGATACTCTGTCCAAGTTACATTAAGAGTGCTGATATCAAACCAACCACATGGCTGCCCTATAAACCATCTGGGTTTTTTACATGTGGATCGTGTAGTATATGCAAATTTGGATGTAACAAAAAAACAAACTTCAAGTATAATACACAGAAAGGATATACAACTAATACATTTATTAATTGTAATACAACTTACACAATTTATGCCCTTGGATGTGCCTGTAATAAAATCTAAATAGGCAGTAGCATTAGAAGTTTGAAAATCAGCATCCAAGAACACATAAGGGCTATAAAAAATAGAGATGAACGTTATCCAGTGGCTGTACATATACATGAATGTCACCCTTCGGAAACAAATATATGGTTTCATGCATTGGAACATGTAAAAATACCAGATAGAGGTGGGAATAGAGAAGCGATGTTAAGAAAAGCGGAGGCTGGTTGGATATGCCGCTTAAGATCTGTAGTTTTGGGTTTAAACACAAATGATGAACTCTATCACTTTATGTGAATTCGCATGCCCTGGGATGACTACAGATGGATAGTTCCATCTTTTGCCTACTATGTGATAATTGATAAATAAACAAGGGGTACAGTGTAAATATAAGTTGGCCCCTTTAACCCTAATGATTTGTTTCTGAAACAGATTATCAAAAAATTGTCTGGGGAAAAGTATTCCACTGGGAGAGGATTAGAATAAAACAACTATAATCTTTCTCCATGTGGCCCGTAATGTATACAAAAGAATTCTTTAGATAATAGCCTGAGCGCCTTTCCTGAATGCTTTGCATACAGTGTAGATCTGGTGTTATTAACATCATCACATCGAGAGGTGCATATGATCACCGGATGGTACTGTAAAATTCAAACATTGTATTAAAACAAAACCCTTTTGTATGATACTGAGATATATGCATTAGAAAAACTACTATTCAAAGATGGCGGAAATGAGCACATAAGAACAGGCGGGCCTTTGTACTTGAGCTCGTACCAATAACCGAATAAACACAGTAAATCTCCGTTACAAAGATAAATTATACATTACGTAAAAGAAGAGAAAAGGGAGAACTAAATATTAGTCATAAAGGAGCATATGGCACTAATACATGTGCATTTGAAATACGAGAAGATTCGAAACAAACTAAACTTTCCCATTCCAAAATGGCGGTGTGTATTTTATATATGAGAAGATTCGGAACAAACAAAACTCCTCCACTCTAAAATGACGATGTGGAATTTTTTGAAAGATGGCTCACCACACCATGTTTGGTGGAATAAACACCTGAAAACTATATGAATAGGACATATTATATAGCGTAATATGGTAAATGAATAGCGCTGACAATATGCTTAATAACGAATTTGGAATACTAACACTAAAATGATATATAGTAATACTATTAGTGTTTGTAACATGCTTTTAAAAATTACTGTAGAGATATGAATGAACTTAATTTTAAACATTTGATGAAAATAAAAGATAAATAAGGTATATAATCTACCACGAATCCACCATTCCAAGATGGCGGCCAAGAATAGGTAGAAAAATGGGCCGTGTGACGTAGTTCGTGCAGGTGTTCTGAATCCTGACAGTATTCGCGGGGTATTTAAATTCGGCGAGTAAGTTGCAATTTGCTACTTCGACGCCACGCGACCATGCCGGCAAATTGAAAATGACAAGTAAGTTTATAAACCTGCAGACTGAATAAATTCGAGCTTAGTGGTGGGGTGGTGAACAAAATAGGAGGATGGAGGTATACTTCTTAAGCTAGCAGCCTAACTATGGGTGTGCCTAATATGTACTGACATAAAAGCAAGACTATGACTTCTAACCATGTCGTTACAGATAGACAATCAACTATCGAGCTAAATCGAGCGAGTTGGACAAGTATTCTTTTAACTTAAAATAAATGTTTTTTAAGTAACGAGGAGTTTTATGTGTACTAGACTGGACCAAATAATAGGATGGAGGTATACTTTATAAGCTGGCAGCTTCACTGTGGGTGTGCTTAATTTACACTCATATAAAAGTGTGAGATTGGGACTTAAAATTGTCTCGCTGCAGATAAATAATCAACATTGTTTATCTGAGAAATTGTTATAAAAACTGAGTAAATTAGACAAGTATTTCTATTTAAAACAAATGCTTTTAATGCGATAAAGAGACTTATGTATATTAGATTGGGATGTTTATGGATATGAGTAGTTACATATTAAATGTTGTTTATTCCAATGGACAGATGACTACTGAATTGAGGGATGGCTGATACTGAATAATTTAACGAACTGTGAAAATCAGGAATAGAAAGCGTCTAATCGCCATATCTCTCCCTCAGGTACGGATAGTGAACTCTACCAAATGTACATGTAAAAAAAGTAAAAAAAAAACAATAATACACTCTGACAGTATTACATTTAAGCCATATATGTGTTGCGTTCTAAAAAATAAATGATTTTCTTGATAGATATCGTAAGAGTATACAAAAAGACCATAAAGAAAGAATTCTGCAATTTTAACCGGTAGAGCACAGACCACAGAAAAATAAAGTCACTAATTAATGGTAAGCGATTTGGAATGTGTACCTCTGTGTTAATGGTTAAAGGTCTTCCTGATGCTCCATTATGACCAAAAATATTTATGAAAATATACATAAATGTAAGACAATGACATGCTTTAGGAATATATTATAAAATTGTTCCTTTTTAATATTGAAATCAGCAGAGTGATCAAGATCCTATATAAATAAGATGAATAAGAATGGGTGAAATAAGTAGCTATACTAGAAGCCTTTTGCACTATTTCTACATGTTAAAAGAATTGTTGAATTATTGATTCGTTAGAAAGAATTAGGAAACTTGAAACAACATGGTTTGCTTATTTTATAAAACAAGATGTAATGATTGTTTGTATTGTACAAAGTGTATTATAAAAAAGTTTGTAAATAATGTATATTAATTTTATAAATATATATGTATTATTTATAGCCCTGAAGAAGTCCGCGAGGATGAAACGCGTTGGCTATGGTCTGTTTTAACATGTTTGAAAGAAATTTCTGAATAAAGGATCGAAGAAAAAAACAACTCTGCTGAAAGTCCATGTTTTCTTATGGAAGATAATCCATTGACATTTACTTGTGTCATAATAATGTTTAACACTTGAACTGTATTTTGGGTGCTGGACCATTGGATTGTGTTTATGGAATGTGTGAATGTACCACTTGTGGAACTGAACACACATGTGCATGAATATCAGAAGTCACACAAGGAGGTGCACACAAAACTACATTTACACAGTCATTGTATGAGCTGCCAGCCTAATGCCAAGAAGCCATTGTTAAGAAGAAATGTGGTATCAGGAAGTACATATACATGGCACCATGGTGGTCCGGATGACTGGACACCGGTAACTTGGCATCAGCAACAACCAAGGACTACCCCTAATGCAAACACACTGTGGGAACATGGACATGTATAATTCCAGAACAAAATTTGGACAGAACTGTGCATTTGTGTGAAATGTGCCAGTGTGTTCCCCCAAAGTGTAAAGGTGGTTTCTTGTGCACTTCCTTGGGAGACATCTGTCATGCAGGCACATTATTGCCCTTCACAATGATCTGACTGTAACTGGAGCAACCGTCCCGGCCCTATGCATATCTCCCACTCATGCACATCATGTCTGAGGCCACTACATTGGTCATGCATGCTGCAAGGGTGTGTATTTAAAACCACACACTCCTATGTGGAGCCTCAGGACAGTGCCAACAATTAAGGACCCCCAAATGAGTGGACAGGACAAGGCACAGGCAAGGTACCAACACATGTCACAGACCACCCCCACACATGATGCAGAAAGCATTGTGCACCGTGATGAACTTGCAGCCTAGATGACCATGTGCAATAGTGATTACACACAGACCAGGGAACACATGTCAAGGAGGGAAAGGGAGGAAGAACAGCAGCGGTTGACTAGGGCGAACAGGAGATGCACTGCACATTTAAACCCTGGCAGTGTATCCATGCAACTGAGCACTTCCAAAAGCTTGTGACACACAACAGACACACATGTACCTACCCCCTTGCTGCTGCTGCTTCTCCTGTAACCGCCTATCCATGTCAGGGAAGACCACCGCCAGGACACGCTTCATTTGGTGGGTCAGGCGCCGGCGCCCACCGTGTTTTCGTGCTGGTGATTCCCCCAGCAGGACCCGGGCGATCCTCCTGGTCCAGCACCGGATGTCCTGCCAGCGTTTCCTCACCTGGGCCAGGCGCCGACTGCGACCCTCCATGGAGATCACGTCCCTGACGGCCCGCTTCCATATCTTCCCCTTCTTGTAGGCGGTTACCTGTGAGGATGTCAAAGTGAGAATAGATCACTACACCTGCTCCATGTCACAGAGACACACATTAGAACATCTTTGATTTGTTGAACAGGGCGTAGCATGCTGCAAACTAATAGCACCTTCGTCATAGGGAATTTTGCCTCTGTGTAAGCCCCAATGCACTACATGGCATTGAAAGTATACAGGTGGCATGAGGGGTGCAACACACTCCGTGATCATGGCACGCACTGTACATCACAAGCAACACAAGGCTGATGGACAGCACCTCCAAGCAGTCACATGCCCCAGGCTACTGACCCAACCTCAGCAGAGTACACAGACACACACAGGCACAGATAAATCACCTGCCAGTGGCAACAGCGGATACAAACCTCACTCTGCACATGTGCCACTTGCCTGGTGGGTGTCACAGGCGTGGGGCTGGCCCAGCTAGTCAGACACACAGCACGGCTTACTACTTACATCAGATGGGTAGAGCAGTTGCCTCCTCCATGCAGCTGTGGTGCAACACTCCACATAGACACTCACCCACATGACAAGGAACATTCACACAAATCAATGTCCAGGGGGCGTACACATCATTTGGTCACTCTCACCACAGCTCCACTAAACTCACACACATCTGTGGGTACAGTCACCTGTCACACCGGGGGGAACACTGAATCACCTCAGGACTATAGAACAAGAATGGCCAAGAGGATTAGCCATGCAGAATGTGCCATGCACCATGCAGTGAATGTCACAGTAAGCACAATGCAAGTGAGGAGTGCACACATGAACCACATCATGCTCTGCATGACAAACCTAAGCCATCCCCTCCCCCCGGGACCCACTCTAAACAACATTGCATGTCTGTGACACCTGGACACAATGCCAGAAGTGCCAGTCACAAAAAGAAGGGGCACAGTCAAAGGGAGCGGAGTCAGCATTCACCTGCTGCCCTGGTCTACCATACAGGCTGGGGAACTGTGGGAGGATGACGTCCAGCAACGCCTCATTCTCCTCCTGGGTGAAAGGCTGGGCCCTCTCCACAGTCCTTGACATGGTGCCAGCGGAAGCCAAACAGCAGCAGTGGTGTTGATGAAAGGTTGTGCAGGCAAGTGCCCTCTCATGGGTTCTGGCTGACTTATATCTGCCTTGCTGGGCTATTTCCTTTACAGGAGTACCGAGTGATTGGTCAGACTCATTAGCATCCTACGTTTACTCCAATCCCTTTGAATATACACCAGTGACAGCATTAGCATTCTTTCAAATTTGATGCATCATGTCAAGTCAACAACCACTTTGCAACAATGTATAAGCTGGCCAACTGCTTTTTCCAGGCCACATGATGGAAAATTTTGATCTTAAAACTGGGTATCCATGACAACTAGCATGCATTTAGGCCCTAATACTTGTCCCTTATGTGTCCCCATTGTGATTTTCAAATTACCACACCGGTACGGTGCGTTTCACACGTACCCCTAGGGCACCACTACTCTAGTGATACGGGCCGTAGACGCGTGTGTAGGGGTTGTATCCTTATGGTAGTGTTGCCGTAGGCGTACGCCATAGAGATACGGCCCGTACACCCGTGTGTAGGGGTCATATCCCTATGGTAGTGTTGCTGTAGGCGCACGCCATAGAGTTACGGCCCGTACACACGTGTGTAGGGGTCCTATCCCTATGGTAGTGTTGCCGTAGGCGTACGCCATAGAGATACGGGCCGTACACGCGTGGGTACGGGGCGTATCTCTATGGCATACGCCTACAGCAACACTACCATAGGGATAGGACACCTACACACGCGTGTATGGGCCGTATCTCTATGGCGTACGCCTACGGCAACACTACCATAGGGATAGGACCCCTACACACACGTGTACAGGCCGTATCTCTATGGCGTACGCCTACGGCAACACTACCATAGGGATATGACCCCTACACACGCGTGTACGGGCCGTATCTCTATGGCGTACACCTACGGCAACACTACCATAGGGATAGGACCAGTGTGTACACGTACTTGTGTACGGTCCGTACACACACACGCGTACTCCTGCCCAACCCCTATATAGTGATACGAACGTACACATACACTCAGAGCGTGTGTACGGTGCGTTTCACAGCTTACACTGGTGATAGGAGGTGCACAGGAAGGAAATGGAGGTGTCAGACTCGTACAGGAATGGACATCAAGTCATTGTCAGTGCAGTCCTTCATGTGTAGGGCCTAGGTGTGTCAGGCTGTGATGTGGCACATGTCTCCTCATGTTTTAAGCCAATAGTTGTGTGATGACCTGTGTACACATGTCATGTGTGATGGGGAACTATGTGGCACACTTCCCCTTCACACCTTTTACATGTGTGCATGTAGTGCAAACTTGTCAAGCACTGCATCACTGGCATGGCACAGTCACCAACACCCGCAACTGTCCCCTGATGCCAGGTACACAGATGATGACACCTGACATCTAACTAACAGCGTGCCACGATGTGACAATGTCATGTGTGTGTCATGTGTTCCCATGAGCTTGCTGTTGGTGTTCCGTCAACTGCATCTGCTGTAGCTGCATCCAACATGTGTCTGTGTGTAGATGCCCATGTCACACTATTACGCACACCAGGCCACATGTGGAATCACACGTAACGTGTGTCTGTATGCATCGAACAGGGACTTGCTAGCTGAGGACATATCTGCGTAGTCTCAATGTCTGTCTGATCAGTTTTGACATATACCCCTTCATGGCAATTTGTGTGGTCTGTCCTTTTTCAATGACATGTGACCTGTGCGTCTAGCTTGCCGACAGCTGTCTGTATGAGATAACATCCTTCAAATGCACATATGTGGATGTATGTCACTCCTGTAATGTGTCTGGCTGTTCACTCACACTGGCCCACAGCTACTTTCATGGCATGTCATGTAGACCTTGACAATCCACGTTTGTAGCTGTCTCTTGGTAGGAGTATCACCTGGCTGGCATACGTGTGCAGGATGTATTGCACAGACCAGACTCTGTATGTAGCATATGTGTATTAGCTGTTGAACATGTGCTCAGTTCATTGACATTGGTGTAGTAATGTACTCAATCTTGGTTATTCCTTCCAAATTTCTGCAGGGCACCGCCTCTCCCCCGACCAATGACAGACTTGGGTGCCATGAGGGAACGTGACTGCATATGCTGCTACAGATTCCCCAACAGTTAATTGAGGACCTGACAAACAGGCTGGCACCACACCTCCAACCGCGACACAGTTATCCGACTGCGCTGACCCCCAAGATGAAGGTGATGTCAGCCCTACATTTCTTTGCCACCGGTACATTTCAATTCACCATAGCTGATGTGGGTGGCATGTCCCAGACCATGTTCAGCCGTGTCCTGCATGATGTTTTAGAAGCCATGTTGGAGCACCTGGATGAATTAATCCATTTTCCAACTCGTGAGCAGTTGACAGGTATCAAGGGTGAGTTCTATGCCCTGGGAGGGATGCCCCATGTAATTGGGTCCATTGATGGGACACATGTGGCTTTGGTACCACCACAGGCAGAGAAGGTAGGTTATCAAAACCGTAAACATTATCACTCCATTAATGCCCTTGTGGTGTGTCTTGCTAACATGCTGATTTCCCATGTCTGTGCACGTTTTCCAGGGTCAGCACACGATGCTTACATCATGATGCGTAGCAGGGTGCCAGAAATGATGCTGCAGCTGCACAACGAACGAGCATGTCTTGTTGGTGGGTAGACTCTGTTTGTCCAGTATTCAGCGGTATCTTAGTATGTGACGGCATCTCCTGACCCACTTCTTTACATGATGTTTCCATGTAGGGGACTCTGGCTATCCCAACATGCCATGGCTGGTGACGCCTCTCGGCAACCCGAGAACAGCTGCAGATCACCGTTACAACAACGCCCATGGGCAGACCAGGCGAGTGATTGAGAGGACGTTTGGCCTCCTGAAGAGCCGATTCCGTTGCCTCCACAAGACAGGCGGGTCCCTCCCATATGCACCGGTGAAGGTCTGCAAAATCTTCCTCATGTGCTGCATGCTGCACAACATGGCAGTGGAGAAAGCTGTGCCCCTCATCCTGGATCCCGATGAGCAGGAACATCCACCCGTGGAGGATGACGGCCTTGGTCACGAGGCAAGTGAGGAGGAGGAGGAGGAGGACATCCGGAGTCAGCTCATACGCAACTTCTTCTCATAATGATGAGTCCCTGGGTCTGAGTGTGCACGCTTGGAGCCTTGTGTGGCATGTGTTGCAATGTGTGTGTCCAGCTGACTGTATGCTAAGTGACTTTGAGGTGAACAGGGTAGGTCTACTACTTGGCATATCGCGCACTAACTCCCTAAAAAACTTTTTAGGCACCAGGCGCTATGCATCTACCACCGGGTACTGTTGAAGCCTGGGATTCTACTGAGTAGGGTAGATCCAGGTACTTTAACCATCTGACACTCATTGTCCGTGAGTAGATAAATTCACCACATATGTTTTAGGTGTAGAACAATAGTCTTGTCTAGGTCCTGAAGAATCGCAAGGATACCCTTTCTACAGCGAGAAACATGTTGACCCACACTGAGTAAAACAAGGATCTACACTCTACGAGACATTATTCTCGGGTTAGTGCCTTGTTTTCCGTCCTTTACTTTTAATTAGGGTAGGAGACCCCCAGAATAAATCTTGTTTATGTTAGGTACTCCTTTCCCTATTTTAATCCACTACACCATTCTACACCCCTTAGCCCCCACACCAGCACTTCACCATACGGCATCCGGATAAGAAGATCTCCGATAAAGAGCCCCTATTACAGGGAGCCCGTCGGGTATTGCACCGCCGACCCGACGAGGAGCAGCCCATATGATGAAGCATGGCACATGACATGTAGCATGACTCACATGAATTGATAGTCACACTTCGTGACAGTCATCTGTTATGGGATAGTGGATTTTGATGAAGGCATCAATGTGTGCACAACTTCCCTCGGAAACATACGGGAGGCTACGGGTGGACATATTGTGGGACATCCCCATAAGAGGCTCAATGGGGAATTGTAGCCTCTCCATGTGCAGCAGGGGATGTTTGGCTCACCCCCTTCATTTGTGTGCCACTCCAATGGATTTACAGCATCTGTGGTGCGAAGGGGGTGTCCAGTGTAGGTCCCACATGTTAATCCAAAAGACCTGTGAGTCTGTTAATATTGATGCATTTCCATAGGTGTGAGCCTGAGTAATAAAGGTGTTCCTCAGTCTCCAAGGTGCCTCATCTCTGTCAATGCAGGTCTCTTGCCACTGTGCATGCGCCATCTCTGGCATGGTTGTCAAGGATTGTGCATATGAGTCTATGTGTAGATTAGCAACCTGCATGCTGTTCTTCATGTAATTGATTCTCTATTGTGCATGAAGTCCATGGCTGTGTATGTGTTTTGGTATGTTGGTCCCCACAACAGGCCATCAACACCTTCTGGGGTGTGTTTCCTGTGCGCAGCTCGGCCTTCAGTTTCATGATCCGGTGTCAGTCATCTTTGGTGATTGTGCATCCTTTGTCTCTGGGTGTGCCATTGAAAACCGGTCACTCCTTCCTTGACATGCACCTGTTGCAGTAGTCCTTTCTGACATCCTAGTCTTTGTGTGGAAATTGTGGTACAGTTCCCAGGATATGCCGCCTGCTGTTGCAGCCACTGCAGCAAGGGAACACGAAGTTTCCTGATTTGGCAACACACACACATCAAAGACGCTCCTCCCTTCCTCCCTCAACCCATTCATTTGGCTGTCATCAACTTGTCTGTGCCACAGTTACGGCCACACGGTGCCAAAGACTGGACCGTCTGCACATTGCACGAGCCTCATGTCCTTGCATGACCCACATCACACTACAGTCTGATGTTGCAGCCACCCTCCAAGCAATGTCCATCCACACATCTGCCGCCAGCTCTCAGGCATACACTAAGCGCACACACAACACCTTTGCATGATGAGTGTGCAACTCTGACTGCCTATACAGCGCTGCCACGCCTTCCAGGCCCTGTCACACCCACCAGGTCATGTCCCTCCTACTCCCCACCGGCTCTGTACCCTGGCAAGGCCATGGGAGTGGGACTCAAGGCTTCTGCATGTAGTATGCTGTTGTTGTGAGGCACATGGCACAGGTATCCTCTCTCAGCGTGTCAATCTACAATGTGTCCAGGACCCCCCTCTCCACCATCACATGCGCACACAACCTCATCATCAACTCGTATGCCATTGACAGCCAGGTGCTCCTCACCCTCACCAAGGACGCAGACATTGCCAGTTCCAATATTCAAGATTGCATGAGATCCATTGATGAATGGCAGAACAGCAGCCACCTGAGGCTGGACTTGTACAGGACTGAGGTCAACATCTGAGGATTGTCCCCTTACAGCTGGGTCAACTGCTTGTGTCCCATCCGCAGAAGCCCCGCACAAGCACCCAGTGTCCACGCACACAAGATGGTGTGCATCATGGATTGCTTGCTCACATTTGCCATGGTAATCACCAGCATCTGTACCTCAGACTGCAACACCCTCTGCATTATGCACATGATTTCCAGATAGATCCACTCCAAGGAAAGACGGACCATCCCCCAGGTCCACAACAACATCCGTGTCAAATACTGCCCTGCCCTCTACGGGGCAGCCACATCCAAACTCCCGGGACACTTGTCGACATCCAGGCTGCATCTGCACACCTCAGCTGCAACATCCCGCGCCCCAGCCACATCACCGTCCAGCAGAGATAGCTGCAATGGATCACTGTGTGCTGCAGGATGACCTTCAGACTCCCCACCCACACTCAGGAGGCAGGCCATTACCCCGACCCAACACCAACCTTGTACCACTGTCATCCGAGAACCCGTAGTGCCACCTCCGTGCATCCAACCTTGACCTGGCCACCATTCTTCAGATCCACCATACTCCAGCATGCAGGACATAGTTCTCCCACCTGGGAACACATACCTGGGACTCCCTCCCCGGGAACCTCCAAATGAGGCATGACCTCTACGCCTTAATGATACTCTTCCAAATAGATCTGTCCGCACAGTATTGCAAGCACCCCCTCAGCAGCTTGAGGCCATCACAGGTGAATATTGTGCTCCATGTCTGCTTTGACTGATAAATTGTGACCCATGTGTGTCCTGTACCAGACTCATATCCCAGGGTATGGATGGCTGGAGTTAGTTCAACACTCAGGCATAGTTTGACATTTACACACACATATGTTGTGGACTAATGCCAAATGACAGCAACATCTCATGACAACATTTATTTTTTATTTTTGGTGGGCTAAGTCTTTTGGTAGATGTACTAAGGTGCTCTACCGGGTGCATAGAATCCAAAGTTCACAGGGAGAGATGGCATCCTTGTCAGTTGGAGTCATCAGAGTCCAGACCAAAGTGGTGGTCATCATTGATCAGACTGTGACCAGCAAGTCCATGTGGCAGAGAATGTCATTGGGTGAGGTGCTGCTGTTGCGCCAGTGGGCCAGGTGCCAGGCCAGGTGACCTTGGAGATGTGGATGGTCCGCTGACTCTCACGGTCTTTTCCGTGGATGACCCACCTTCCTGGGGGGACCCTCAGATGCAGGCCTTGACGATGTCTGTGATGCTCCGTCGGATGAATCCTCCTCCTCCTCCCTCCCTGTGGCTGGTGGTGGTCTTCGCCTGGTGGCACAGGGAGGGTTGCCCATGTTGTCGGCGATCCGACGGAGTGAACGGCTCATGTCCGTTTGCACCGCCAGGAGCTCAGCCAGTCTTGCCTCCATCCGTCCCTGGTGTTGTTGACTGGCATGTTGCTCGGCCTGCAGGTTCTTCATCTCGTCGAGAGTCCCCTTCATCTCTGTGAGGCTCGACACTACCTGGCTGATGCCCCTGGTGTCACACCGGTAGTTGTCCAGGATGTGGCGTATGTGTGACATACCGGTTCCCTCAGCTGGCTGGTCAGGTTCTCGCCTCCGCCTGCCTCCACTCCCACCACCCCTGCCCACACGAGCCTGGCCTGCCGTTGTGGGCACATCGGGTCTACGGGACCCTTGAGGGATGGCATTATTGGGGTTGTCTGCCTCCTCCTGGGTGCCCGGAGAACCTTGTCCCTCCTGGTCAGACTGGCTGTGTTGTTCAGTGCGAGCAGGGCTCCTGGGTGTCTCATGGGATGTGGCAGGAATGGGGGTGGTGGTTTGCACAGATGTACCTGGCGCAGATGCTGCAGGGGCTTGGGCACCAGAGGGGCCAGGTTGGTCGGGGTCATCCACGGAGTGGTGAGAGTCATCGCTGCCGGTGGGATCATCTTCACGCTGAGCCTGGGACTGTGATTGGTCCCCCCATTGTTGGGGGGAGGTCGATGACGTTGCCCTGTGTGTGAGAGAGAGACAATGTTAATGCTGTTTCATGCCACATCCATGTTTCATACATATTCAAGTTGTCACAGATCCTCCAGGTAGTTGGATGTGCCTAGCATTCCTCTCAATGTACACTTGGGGATGGGTATGTTCCGGGGGACAGATTGGTATGTTCTCCTGAGTGTTTGACCAGTAGAATTTTGGCTCGGATGCTTATTTGGCGATGGATTGGTCCTGTTGGGTCATATGTCCATTGTGAGAGTGGGTAAATCCGTTGCCTGCCCCGGGGGTGTGTGCTTGTGTGAGGGGGGGGTGTTACCGGGCCTGATGTTGGGTGTAGTGTGATTTGCCATTGGGTCTCCCAGCTGATGTGTCTGTCCCCTCATGGTGCATGCTGGCATGACAGTGAGTTTGAGTTCCTGTGCTAGATATCTGAGCTTGTGGAGTTGGTGTTTGAGTGTACAGTGGTCACAGGAGGGCCTTGTGCTGCATACAGCAAGGCCAAGTGTCAGCTACCTTGTCAGTACTTTGCCAGTCCCTGTGCATTGGACATGGTGCATGGGTATGTACCTAGGCCATATGGGCTGAGGGCATTGGTGTCTGCTTCGGAGTTGCACAATGTGTTGTGTGAGCCCCACCCTCCCAACATCCCGGACATCCAGTCTTGGGTTTGTGGTTGGTGTGGCCTGGGACATGGCATTGCCTTTATTTGTGAATGGGACATGGAGACGTTAGTGGCATGAGCGTGGTTTTTGAGTGTGGTTGTGTGCGGTGAGGGCTTGGGGGAAGTTGCGTCCATTTTGTGTATTTGTGGTGTCGATGCCATTCTCCCCATGTTACGTGAGTTGTTTGTGTACTCACCAGGCTCTGCGACTCCTTCGACTCCGTGTACTCCCACCGGCGGAAGCATGGCCATCACCTTCTCCTCCCAGGGATGGTAATGTACAGGTCTGCGGGGCAGCCCGCCTCCAGTGATGTTACTCTGGGCGTATTCCTCGTTCATTTTCCTCTTGACTGCCCTGCGCAGATCGTACCACCTGGCTTGGCATTCATGCCTGGTCCTTCGGATGGGCGCAACAGCATTCACCTTATTGACGATCCTCTGCCACAGGCTTGTTTTTTGGGCTATGCTGGTCTGTCTGACCAATGTTCAAAACAGCTGTGGCTCGACTCTGATGACTTCATTGACAAGGAGGTCCAGCTCCGCCCTTATGAACTTTGGATTCTTGTCTGTGGGCATGGTGTGGGGTGTGGGTGTGGATGGTTGTGGGTGTGTCGGTGTGAATGTGACGGTGTGTGTGTGAATGTGAAGAGGGGGTGTTTGTGAAGGAGGTTGTGTGAAGGTGTGTAAGTTAAGGTGTAAGTAAGGTGCAGGTGTTTGTCTGTGGGATCTGGCAGCAGTGGGTCTGTTGCAAAGGCTCATGGGTTGTGTGTGTGGGCCATATTTATTGGTCCATTTGTGGGTGTGGCTGGGTTTGAATTTGTGGTGGGTGTGTTATAAGAGGTGGTTGTGATTTAGGGCCTCTGTTTGCCTGTTTGGATGTGCCAGGTCAGTCATAGAGATGTATTTTATCATGTTGACGTGTTTTGTGGTGTTGTGTGAGTCGAATTCACCCTCCTTGTGCTGTTTTACACTGTCCTGGTTCTGTACGAGTATTTTTCGCGTAGGTAAGGTCCGTACATACGCGATGCTGGGTGAGGGTGCTGGGGTACGGTGTTGGGGTATGATGCGTACAGGTACGGGGCTGGGGTACGAGCCTGGGGTGCGGTGCGTACAGGTAGGGGGCTGGGCTACGGTGTTGGGGTACGGTGCGTACAGATGCGGGGCTGTGCTACGGTGTTGGGGTACGGTGCGTACAGGTACGGGGCTGTGCTACGGTGTTGGGGTATGGTGCGTACAGGTGTGGGGCTGTGCTACGGTGTTGGGGTATGGTGCGTACAGGTGTGGGGCTGTGCTACGGTGTTGGGGTATGGTGCGTACAGGTGCGGGGCTGTGCTACGGTGTTGGGGTACGGTGTGTACAGGTACGGGTCTGGGCTATGGTGTTGGGGTATGGGGCATACAGGTACGGGGCTGGGCTACGGTGTTGGGGTACGGTGCGTACAGGTACGGGGCTGGGAGACGGGCCTGGGGTGTGGTGCGTACAGGTGGGGCCACATCCCGGGGGCATTGTTTTAATTGTTATGGGGGGCCCAAGGGGGCCCCCCAGCCCCGCGGACCGCCATCCCCGGGGCTTAATATGATAATTTTTGGGGGGCCTCTAAGGCCCCCCGAGGCCTGGGGACCACCACCCCCCGGGGCTCTATGTAATTAACATTGCAGGGGGCACAATGCCCCCCGCAGCCCGTGGACCGCCACCCCCCGGTGCTTATTTTTTTGTAAATAAAAAAAAACCTGTTTGGGGGACTTGAACCCCTCCACATGCCCATGGGACCGCCATCTCCCCGGGGCTCTATATATGTAAATTGGGGGGGTCTGTGATGGACCCCCCAGCCCCGGGGACCACCACCCCCAGGGCTTTGAAGAAGGTGGGAGGGGGGCTCTCCTCCTGAAGCCCTCGAGGGCCCTGGAGACCGCCACCCCCAGGGCCGGCTCCTGCAGTGTCCCGGGGTGCCCACCCCCGGGACACTGTAGTTTGCTATCTGGAAGAGAGAGCAGGGAAACCTGCTCTCTCTTCCAAATAGTAAAGCAGATTGCATTTCCACAGGGGGAGCAGCATGTTAGCTGCTCCCCGTGTGGAAAAGCAATGCCGGCTCCCGCAGGAGGCGGGGATACGGTGGGACTGTGGGGGGATTGGGGACCCCCCACGGCCCCAACGGTGTGGGCCAGCCCCGGGGAATGGAGTCCCCGGGGTTATTAGTGGCCCAGTAGGGGGGCCACACAGCCCTCTCCTCAAATTATAAAAAAATAAAAAAAAATAAAGGCTGGCCCCGGGGGATGGGGTCCCCGGGGCCATAAGGATGGGGGCAAGGCAGCCTCCCTCCTAAAATATAATATTTAAAAAAAGGGCCATGCCCAGGGGATGGGGTCCCCGGGGCTGATTAAGGCCTCGTGAGGGGGGCCAAGCGGCCTCCTTCCCAATTTTTTTTATTTTTAAAAAAAAATTAGTGGCCAGGCCCTGGGGGATGGGGTCCACAGGGCCCAAAAATGAGAAAAAGAAGGGGGGCTACGCAGCCCCCCTTCTTAAAAAAAAGAAAATAGAAATACTGGCATCTTGCCGTAGGTCACGCCCCCTCCTTGCTGCACCCTGCAGACGTGCCCCGGCGCGTTTGCAGACGGGGAACGAATTCCCCTTGAATACTGGGGGCCAACTAGCCCACCAGGAACCTCCAGTATGCACCAGGGGGCTGCATTGCAGAGAGGTGTTCTGAGGTCATGCCCCTCTTTACACCTCTCTGCAACGCCGCTCTGTGGTGCTTAGTGGAGGTAGCTGGTGGGCTAGTTGGACTCCAGGGACCCTCAGTATTCAAGGGAATTAATCCCCCAACTTAAATTGTGCCACGGGGCATGTTTGCACAGTGGTGAAGGGAGGGGGCGGGCCTGAGTTCACATGTGTGCAAACACACCCTGTGGCATGGTTTAAGTTGGGGAATTAATTCCTTGTCGATTCTGAGGGTCCCTGGGGGCCAAGTAGCCCACCATGTACCTCTAGTAAGCGCCACGGAGATGCGTTGCAGAGTTTTGTAAAAAGGGGCATGGCCTCTGAACACCTCTCTGCAACGCAGCCTCCTGGCGAATACTCTAGGTACCTGGTGGGCTAGCTGGCCCCCAGGGACCCACAGGATTGAGGAGAAATTAATTTTCTAACTTAAAATGCGCCACAGGGCGTGTTTGCAGACATGTTACCTCAGGCCATGCCCCCGTCCTTCACCACTGTGCAAACACGCACCAAGGCGCGTTTTAACTTGGGGAATTTATTCTCTTTCAATACTGAGGGTCCCTGAGGGCCAAATAGCCCAACAGGTATCTCCAGTATGTGCCAGGGAACTGCGTTGCAGACAGGTGTTCAGAGGCCATGCCCCTTTTTACACCTTTCTGCAACGCAGCTCTGTGGCGCTTACTGGAAGTACCTAGTGGGCTAGTTTGACCCTAGGGACCCTTAGGATTGAAGGGGACTTAATCGCTCAACTTAGAATGGTGACAGGGCGCGTTTACACAGTGGTGAAGGGAGGGGACGGGGCCTGACGTGATATGTGCAAACACGCCCTGTGGCTCGTTTTAAGGCGGGGAAAAAATTCCACTTCAAACCTGAGGGACCATGGGGGCCAAGTAGCCCACCAGGTGCTTCCAGGAAGTGTCACTGCGCTGCAGAGAGGTGGTGCAGGCCGTGCCTCTTTTTAGATCTCTCTGCTACGCAGCTCTGTGGCGTTTACTGGATGTACTACGAATTACAATTTACTCACCTGTTATCAGGAGAGACCTCAGTGCTGCATCTTTGAGCCCAGTACTGATCCTGAAAAGTAATTCTAACCATACTTATCAGCAACTTGAATTTCCTTCCATAGGCTAACATTGACTGGTTTCACTTGGAAATTGTTCTAAGTGTGGAGTTTTGCAAATTTTAAATATTCACCTAAAATCATCCGAACAACAAATTCCGATTTACTCACCTGTTATCAGGAGAGAACCCAGTGCTGCATCTTTTAGGCCAGCACTGATCCTGAAAAGTAATTCTAACCGTACTTACCAGTAACTTGTATTTCCTTCCATAGGAATCCATTGTCTGGTTTTCACCTGAAAAGTTTCTACGTGTCTATTTTCACAAACTAAAAATATTCCTAAAAATCGCCTGTATGACTTAAACACATTCTTTCAACTGTTTACAGGAGATGCACCAGTGCTGGATCCAGGATCCACCACTGAGTAAGAAAAAGTAACGATAACACTACCTACCTGGTAAGTGAATTTCCTTCCATAGGGTAACATTGGTGATTCTATGTGAAAAAAATTTCTGTCAACTTTTAAAATACAATAATATTCCTTAAAAATCACTACTGTAACCAAAACACTTTTACTCAACAGTTTATAGGAAATGTCCAAGGACTGAATCTAGGATCCAGTCCTGTGGTTAGAAAAGTAATCCATAAAGTAACTAATTGCATTTAACTAGAAAATCACATTGAGCTCAATGTTGCATTGTGTTTGAAATTGTGTTGCCCATTGCAACAACTGTAACTACTGTGCTTAAAAGTCTATTGCCTATTTGCAAGTATTTAAACTAAAGTAATTCATTCTGAGAAAGTATATTTTGTAATGTAATGTATAATGTCATTATAATGTAATTAAAAAATCAAATATCTAAAAATAAATAGTTTAAAAATGTAGTAAATCAGTTAGCTGGACATTTCACTCATACCAAACCATTCAAATTCCTCCGATATAGTTAGTTGTACTAACTATATTGTGTGCGCCCTCAATCCACTGCTGATGATGTCACATATTACATCATTCATGACATGGTCAGAGACATCACTGATGACATCTCAAATGACAACTAACTATATCGGAGGAATTTGAATGGTTTTGTACGAGTGAAATGTCCAGCTAACTATAACACCCCTAAAACCTATGGTTTTTAAATGCTAATTCCTAACTATATCAGGCCTGAAACCTATGGTTTTTACAGTGAATATATATATATATATATATATATATATATATATATATATATATATATATATGTATATTATTTTTAAATTATGATATCAATTAAAATGATTAGTTTTATAAGTTTTTTGTAAAAAAATATATATATATATTCATTATTATGTATGTGTGTTTCACTTTTTAAAATTATGATTATTTGTTAATTTGTTAATATATATAATAAATAATTTTTAAGTTACTATGTAATATATTTAATATTTATTATTATATTGTATATATATTTAAACATTGATATTTAATACAACTATATTATTCACATCAATATTCTTTCTATGTATTTTTGTACTACACATTATAAAGATATGAAGATAAGATTTATGTGCTGGATTTTTTGGTCTCGATATTTTTGTATCTCTATATTTGCAGGGTCGATATTCTGTCAATAAACCGACTATGGAATCAACGGTTACCAGATAAGTGATACCCCATTCCTTTACACAGCAACCTTGATCATAGAGCATCAAAAAGCTTCCATTCAAGAGCATCTTAAAAACCGGAGTAATCATAGCAGCTAGAGAACCCTTCAGAAAACAAGACCGATTAGCCACAGAAGCATTGCATTCCACGTGAAGAGAAATGTCTTTGCAAATTAAGGACCCACTTAAAGCATCCTCACAGTCGGAACCACTAAGGAAAACTTCTGTGTCTCCATTCCTGCGTCTAAAACTGAACGGTAATTCCCAATACTCATGCACATAACCTTCCCCTAGTGCTTCATATCTGCCTCTCTGTTGGGGTTTCACCCCTCATCAGCCAGGCTTGCTTGAATCCAGTGGCAAAGTGAGCAAGGGTCCCACATCTGGGCATACTCTGGCCAATTAGGGCAAACATAGCATGCACAAAAAGATGATGGACGGAGTGCTGAATCTTCCAGACACTCACATCCAGTCACAGATCTGTCATCGTTCTTCTGTTCAACTGCAGGCTGTCCCACTCCACAAACATCAGGGGTAGTGCTCATTACACCGTTCTGCAGTTTTCCCTCTGGCAAGTTACTTTTAAGCCCTTGGAGATTCTTCACGAGCAAGACACCAGAGGAGGGCAAAAAGAGTGAGTCCTTTTCAACCAACACAGACAGAAGCAGCAACTGCAGCCCAACCCACACCATACTCAGAAAATGCAGCACTCCTTACACAGTCCTTCCGCTGTTCTTCTTGGCAGGGTCCTCTTGTTTCTTGAAGCAATCTAAAGTCCTGGGGTTTTAGGTGCAATACTTATATCCCATTTTTTCATTGTTCTCTTTGCTGAACCCAATCCAAACCAGTCCTGTCCTCCCTGGATGCAGCATGTCCATAGGAGTCGAAGACAGCATTGTGAAAAAGGAGAAAAATCCTATTCAGGTGTAAGCGAAACTCCTCCCACCACTATAAATGCAGACCAGTTCTATTCAGCTCAACGAAGATTCACCCAGGCAAGGCGGGGTCCTCAACCCCCCAAGTGACTGTCTAGAGTGAATACACATCTCCAGCTCCTGTCACTCAAATACCAGATGCTAAATACACAAGTAGCCTGAGGCACACAGAATTGTAAAGTTAGAAAATGCCATTGGCATTTCCAAAAAGAGAATTTAAAAACACCCTTACCAAAAGGTGTATTGATAAATTCTGAATTCAGAGAGCCTACAATCCATTCTTCTATCTTGTCCCTAATAAAAGCTACACATTTAAATTGTGACAGCACAGCCCCATTGATAAGCCTATGGGACTGACAGCCTTCCAATAGTGAAAAATGAATAAACAGTATTTCACAATCAGAACATGTCCCACACACCAGTACATGTCCTACCATTTACATACCCTGCACCCTGCCCATGGGGGTACCTTGGGCCTACCATAGGGGTGACTTACATATAAGGAAAGGGAAGGATTTGGCCTAGCCAGTGAGTAAACTTTCCAGGGCAACATGGCCATTACAAACTGCGTGTGCAGACACTACAGTGGTAGGTCTGAGACACATTTACAGGGCTACTCAGGTGGGTGGCACAACCAGAGCTGCAAGCCCACTAATAGCATTTGATTTACTGGCCCTGGCACACACTGTGCACTTTACTAGGGGATTACCAATAAATAAAATATGCAAATCGTGGATAACTAATCATATCATAATTTATACGGAGAGCATATGCAATTCATCACTGAACAGCAGTGGCAAGTGAGTGTCGTTGTGGGCTGCATTAACAGCCACCATGATATCTCTGTCTAATCTCATACTAGAACAAGTGATTGCAGCGCTGGCAGCAGTGCAGACTGATGCCTTTGCAGCCTCATTGGCCATGGAATTCCCTTCAACCTTAAAGCCAACATGCTGATGACTCAATGAACGGATAACATGAGCCCTTGGCACGCATTATTTGAGCTTTGCCACTTGCTCTCAAAGCATCTTGTGCTTGATTTTGCAACCCTTTGAATCTCGAAATCCATTTTAGCCCCAGTAGTAAAGATATTCGTTATAGGACCGGACACATTATTATGAATCACACACTATGAGTATGGGGAATTCGGGATCCGTACTTTGTAGTGCTATTATCAGGGCTTTTAGCTCTGCCAGCTGCGCTGTACAGTCCCCTAGGGCCTACATGTGTGTTTTTTCAGGACAGAACTTTCCGTCATGCAGGCAACCCTTTACGATTGCACATGCTGCTGAATATTGATTAAGTTTCTCTATGGCAGATTGAGCCGATCCATAGGTGTAAATTATATATTCATACTGATCCAGAGGCATTATTCCATTCGACTGAGGATAGACTTCCTGGTACTGCAGGAATGCTTGTGTTCGTATTGTTGAATCAAATCTGTAGTCTACATCTGTTGCATTGAGAGAGTTAGCCCATTGAATCGATCGTGGATGAAAGGCCTTTGTGTTTGGAATGCTTGCTTTTGTTATGGCTTCTAAGGTAGGTGCTGGGGCAACAACAATTATTCACTTATCCTGAACCAGTGCTCTATTTCTTACTACAGCAGTCTGTACCGCTGTGAAAAGTTTCCTCAGTGGGTGCAAAACGCATTTCTGCGTTTGTGTGCAAATGTGATTGGTATGCAATGGGTACCATATCACCCTCATTGAAAGGAATATAGTTATACCCAGTTGGTCGAGGGACTACGGGGATTACTAGGTTATTTGAGTTAACACATGTGTGTAAATGTTTGGAAGCCATTATATCAGCTTGAACGGAATGTAAAATGTTTTTATGTTTCTGTGTTCAATAGCTGAATCAGGTCTGATTAAGTTGTAGAACAGCTTTACTCATTCTGGTTTATCCAAAATGTATGTTCTGCCAAATTTAAAAATCCTAAAATGGATGGTATTATTTTCTGAGCCCAGGGTTATTCTTATTCCCCGGTGGTAAATGACAAAACTGTCACTGAGACCCTAGCGCTGAGAAGTCTGTCAGGTATCTGCTTCCAGGTGCAATATTTTGGCAAAAGAAACCATTTGAGATAACTATTGTTGTTTTGTACTTCTTCTGCACAATGTTATTCATTAGTGTGGCACTATATGCATTTTGTACTTCAAATGTGCGTGTGGAGGGGTTGAAATGTCTGTAGTCTAAGACTAGATAGTATGAATTGTCTGATTTCATTACAGGAAACATTCATAAGCGAGGTGCAACTTTCTATTACACCCTGGTACTTAAGTTGTTCTAGTATATCCCTAACTTGTTTTTTAGCTTAATTTTTTGTTGGGTATTGTCTCTGTGGTTGAGGGACTGATCTTAAAGGAATTTCATGAAGAGGACAATCATCTTCCTATCCAACATGGTTTTGGTAGAGTGCAGTAGCTAGCACCCATTCCTGTGTGTATGAATGTTTAACTGATTCTGGAACCAGTTTTCAGAAAACTGGTAAAATTAATGTTTCTCCCATTGGGCACTCCATTTCAAACTCAGGTGGCCAATCTTTTTCAGCCAAAAGAATGTCATAGCCATAAGTCAGATTCTCCCAAAAAGACACCCTCAACTGTCCTGGGTATGTCCCCCTCCATTTGAAGTGTAACTTCATATAAACGATGAGGAACACTTACCCTTGTATCAGGTGTTTCCGCCCTGATATGCTCACTCAGTGCTACTACCGCCAGATAATCTATCGGGGTCCGGCGAGCTATTGTGTCCAAATTCGTCAATGGCCATTTCTCATTCAGAAGCAAAGTCCTCAGTAGTCTGGGCATGTCTTATTTTAATCCCTGCTACTTTCTACTTTTTGAATTAAGGTTTTTGAGTCTTTGGTTTGTCCTCTTTAAGGATGTAGTCTGAAGTGCGATGTGTTTCCCTTTCTGACTTCACACACTCTTCTGATCTGCACTCTGAATGCCCACCTCTCTTCGAATGTGTATCGAGATCAATCCTGAAAGGAACGTGAGGAACATGTATCAGTATACCGATACCTATCAGGCTTTCTAATGTTATCACAGTTTCTTAAATTATATTTTGTGTCAGTGGATTCCTGCTGAGAAGATCCACCCCATGATTGTGTCTTATTTTGTATTTTTTGTCTGTTTATTGTCCCATTTCTTCTTCAAAGAATCAGGTGCTTGCTTCAAGTAACCTTTTTCTGAAAGCATTGGTTTCCCATGTCTGACTCCTACATTTTCTCTACCCAGCATTGCACAGGTGTCTTCAATAATTTTAGGTAATTCCTGCTCTTGCTGGGCAGGAGTGAGTTCCTTTAGGAGGTGGTGTATATCCAACACTGCTGCCTCCCCTTTTATGTTACCTAACAATATAGAGGATACTGTGTCAAAGTTCCCTACCACTTTAATCCCTAAATCCAGCTCAGTTGCTGCCCTGTACTCAGTCTGTACTTGTTTCAGTACCTCAGGTAGAATTACTATTGAAGGGGTACCATGTGTTCTGGGGTAAATGGCAGCGAATACTATACCCCAGGTGGCATAATCTTCCACCGTGGGAGCCATCCCCATCAGCAAATTGTTAATATTCAGTGTTTATCCTGCAGGCCCGTATGGGGAAAAACTGCTTCAAGCTGACACATTTTTTGTTCTATTCAGAATGGAATTTGCTCCTGAATGGTGGGAACTATTCCCATAACGACATTAAGTTTTTGAGGGCTGATACCCACAGCAACTAATTGTGGTTGTGCAGCCGGAGCCGTCTGTGATGGGTTAATAGTGAGTGTTCGAATAACTGTGTGAGATTTCCGAAATTTTTATTAGATCTTCATATGTTGTTATTTCTGCTGCACTCAAATTAGCAAGATTAGGATGCAGTGTATAAGCAGCTAGGACCGACCAAGTCACTCCTTCTTTACTGAGCTCACAGAGTCTCACATTTTCTACGGTACGAGGGAGGGTGTCTTTAAACCAATTTTTATGTTCTCAGTATATTAACAAAATTTCAATGTCCAAGTTTAGAAAGTATACTTTTGGTGTTTCATCCTCAATGTAAGTTTGAAACAATTGTGTACGTGCATTGCAGCTATGAATTTAACCCAGGAGTAGAACACGTCTGTTCTGAATGCTTCTTTTGGCTCAACCATAAATGTTACATCCCCACTCACTGCCAGGAGGTAATAATTTCATAGTAACTGCATATCTGCAATTTTCTGTAATTTTTAGTCTAACTTCTTGATCTTCATTGTTTTCTCCTTGTTCGGACATTGTGTGATGAAAGAACAATTTTTAGTTAAAATGAATTGATGGATATAGAGTTAGTGCAATGTGGTAATATTTTATCCTACAAGCTTGAATAACCTACAGCCAATACATAGGGTATACCTACTCAGCTGAGGCGGATTTTCACTACCACCACTGACGTCTTCGGTTTGGAGGTTAGTAGGGGTCTCTGAGAAAGCACAACAGAACAAATTAGACAGACTGTTGAATAAGAGCCCAACCAACGTTGGGTGCCATGCCGTGCAGTTCCTACTAATCCGTAGGATCTGTGCTCTTGTTGGACAACATAAGCTAGGGGCTTGGGGCCTAGACTGGTTCCAGACACCCCTGAAGGATATTTTAGCCTATGGACAAGTTAGCCTACAGTGCCACTGTAAGCACCCCTAACCTTATCAGGGAAAGACTGGTTTCTGGTAACCACTGAGCATGACAACCCTGACCCCTTAGTGATTGTGGAAACAGGGCAGAACCTTTCCCTCAGTCACTCATGCTTACTTGTGCTCAGAGTTATATAGAGAATACACAATGGGGCGCTTTTCAAAATATTTTGTTGAACCAATGTTATTCTTGTATAGAATACATGTGCTGTGATAATCAGTAGACAGAAACAGATTGATGAATACAGGCCCCAGCTAGGCCCGCAGAATACTAGGGTTCGCCCTTCCTGTAACAAAAGCTAGAAGGAAGTTGGCACGGAAGCTGCAAATACAAAGACAAAGTTTATTAACCCTTAAGGGTGGTCCTACAACCTACACAACACTTCTTCAGTATTGCATAGAGTAGCACAAAGAACTTGCGTACGTGGTCCCCTTTTATACACAACAAAGGGGCTCATAAGTGGGTGAATACAACATAGAGCAAAATTCATTACCATTTATGGGCATTTTCGATACGGGATCAATATGTGGGCGGAGTTAACAATTTCCTAAGCCCGCGAAAACATGGTCAAACAAGGACTAACTGATAACAGATGTGGTCAAGTCTGGACATGCGCCAGCCGGACAAAGGAGCTATTTATAGACTGTTACTGGGCAGATTACAAGAGCAACTAACGAAAAGATAGGACTCTTCTCGTGCAAAGCACGTGGAGACATGACAATACAAAATGGAGTCCAGACATTAGTCAACATAAGACAGGAAACATGTTTTAACTAGAGAGAAGTCATGTCTTTAGTGAATGCTTAATCATATCGCCGTTTTAGTTTTCAACAGACGACCCTTTCAGCATTTACTGAAGACATTCGGCTTATTAGGATAATCATCATATATGTCAATTTTCATCATCTCTTCCACCTCTTTGGTTAAATGTTTCTGATAGGTGACATTGGCAATAGCTTTCTTATCAGGTATACAGAATGACACACATAGAGAACAGAGTAAAGGGCCACACTGAACACAGATGCAGCAGGAAAACAGAATTGCTACAATAATACAGAGACCAGTTAAAACCATCCATCCCCATGTAGTGATCAATGCCCAAAACCATCCAGAAAAGGTCCAAGTGCCATTTTCTGTATGAATCTCAGCTGCGATTTTATGCAATTTATTAATAGCATTATAAACTGATGGCGTATGGTCAGGAATGAACACACAGCAACTACTTCCGATAATTTTACATGCTCCACCTCTGTCAGCTAACATAACATCTAATACCATACGATTTTGTAATGCAACGATTCTAGTAATTTGTAATTCTTTCGTAAGATTCCCAAGAGCAGCAGCAGTTTGATTCGTCACAGCCTCTATAACTCTTGTTAATCTACGAACCTTCCTACTATTTAGGGCAGCTCCAACAAAGAAAAACAATCCTAAGTTAAAATCAATATACTACTGTAAGCTAGTATCAGTTTGATCAACATCATCAATAGATAGAGTACGTTTATACCTATTTACAGTCACATTATTCAACAACTTCAAATCTTTATGATAGGATGCAGGTGATAAGAATACAGGAGGTAATAAGAACGCTACATAACATACTACGGACCACCCGGCTGGTAAACGATAATAACCCTTATTCCCACATACAAAGTATGTATTATGGGAGGCTAAGAAAGTACTATTATTTAATCCATCTATGTTTAACACAATAATACAGTCGCTAACACCAACAGGAATATAACCCACACTCTGAACACACAGATCCGCTTGAGCTTGTGCCACTTGAATCACAAAGTGTTCATTCCCAGCAGTATCTCTAGTGTTCGTGAAGATGTAGGGGATCGATTCATTGTCTGGTCGATATTCTTCCCACTCCCATATCGTCCCATTCGCTTGTGGATAGCCTTCTTTATCCTGATGACATTCCCTATTAAGTCTGAAAAGTAATCGTCCCACTGTAGGTTTCCGTGTGGCAAAAAGCAAAGTGTACCATGCTCTACAGGAGCCACTATGAGAGAAAGGAAGAGGTATGAACGGCGTTCCTCCTTTCTTCTGATGAGCTGGCATCATACCACATATCCAACAGTTCGTAGCATTTGTAGCAACATGGGTATGATGCAACATCTGGATGAAAGTGTTATTCAAATAAGACTGTCGATGCTTCAATTCTTGATACGGAAGGGTATAAAAGTAGTGCTCCTCAGGCACTGGAGTGGTCAAAACAAGCAAATCACGGACAGGAGTCACATCCTCAACAAACCATGTGGTTATACCAACAATAGCCACAATGATAATAAAGCTTGTCGCACAAAGAATCTTTTTCTTCTCCATTTTGTAATAGGAAGTCAATATCTTCCTGAAACTAAAAGGTTGTCAGAACTCTTCCCCTTAGGCAGCCGTTGATTTCTTCACCAGCGGGCCAAGACGGGTGTCACTACACTAATGCAGGGCTGATCCCCCCCCTTGCCTCATTGGCTCTCCGTTTCACTAACCTAAGGGCCGTTCTGACAACGTCTTTGGATACAAAAAAAAAATCACTTCCTCGGTCTGAGGTGATATCTTCTTCCTCCAGGAATCGCTTGGTCCGGGAAGAGCTCCTCAGTGTCGTCCGGTCCCACAGCACGGCCATTCTCCGCAGTCAGAATTTCTCGATGGTCGGTCAACACGGCAGGCTCCACCAATCCAGGCGGCACTTTACGACAGTGCAAAGAATGGATCCAGTTCTTCCGATTGGAAACTCGCACAGCTGTCCTCGTTGCGAGCAGGACTTGCTCAGGACCAACCCATCTCGGCTCCAGACTGTTCGTCCTTTCGAACACCTTAATCATAACCTGATCGCCAGGTCGGATATTATGACCTTCACCTGTGGACCGATCAGGGAGCGCCTCTCGAACCTGTTGATGAATAGAAACCAAATTATCCGTTAACTGTGCCAGATAATCATTCATCATTACACAAGGTACATCATGCACTGATTTCGGTTTTGGTGGACCCCAAATATTCATTGGGCATCCGAACACGATCTCGTAAGGTGTGAGACCGGTCCGAGAATGCGGTATTGATCTAATTGACAATAATGCCAGCGGTAAAGCGTCTGGCCAAGTCAAAGAAGTCGAAGCTTGGATCTTAGCGATCTTAAGCTTCAAAGTACCGTTATATTTCTCAACCAATCCCGCAGACTGAGGGTGAAACACTGCATGGAACTTCTGAGTAATGCCTAGGCCTTTCAGGACATACTTGATAACGTCTGCTATAAAATGAGGTCCGTTATCACTCCACAACAATCTACAAACACCATATCGAGGGAAGAACTCCTTCAATAGCATCTTGGCTGTAGTCATTGCAGTATTGTCTTTCGTAGGGTATGCCTCAACCCATTTACTGAAGGCACAAACCACTACTAGAACATACTTCAGATTGTTACAGCGCTCAAGCTGAATGTAATCCATCTGCAAAACCTCAAAGGGTGCAGTAGGTGTTGCAAATCCTCCTGCTGGAGTTCGTGTACCCTTTCCTGGGTTGTACCTCAGGCAAATCATGCAGGTCTGCACTACCCTCTTTGCCGTACTAGCGATCTCCGGATGCTCCCAAACTCGTGTGAGTAATTTGACAATTGCGGAAGCTCCGACATGCGCTAGTCCATGTGCCATCTGAACCATAGGTTGTACGAAGGCAGTGGGTAACTTCCATTTATCCATCTGCTTACTTCTCCAACACCCTTCATCATCTAATTCTCCATCATTGGACCATTGCTCCCGTTCCTTATCGGAAGCGGTCCTCTGTATCTCCAGCACTTCTCTCCTAGCATCGTGCCATCTTTCTGCCTGTGACTTCACAACATACATTGCAGTAGCACCAGGCTGCATCGCAGTCTCTCGTGCCACCCGGTCTGCTAAAGCATTCCCTTCTCCAACTTTATCAACCACCTTCTTATGGGCGCTACATTTAACTATAGCAATCTTCTTTGGATATGTTAATGCAGTCAAAAGGTTGTGAACTAACTCCCCGTACATTATCTGTGCTCCATGTGACGTTAGAAACCCTCTCTCCTTCCAGAGTAGGCCGAAATCGTGCGCAACTCCGAAGGCATAGCGGCTATCTGTATAAACATTCACACACAATCCTGCACTGAGCTCACATGCTCGTGTTAATGCTATCAGTTCTGCTGCTTGAGCTGATTTCTGCGGTATGCGTGCAGTCTCCACTATTGTTTGTAGTGTGGTAATTGCATACGCTGCTGAAGTCGTACCATCTGGTAGCTTCAGGCATGATCCGTCCACCCATAGTTCTCCATCTACATCTGTAAAGGGCGTATCCTGGAGATCAATACGACCCTTTGTCTGTTCCTCAGTCACAAGAATACAATCATGTGCTTTCCGTGCTTCAGACTGAGTTTCCGGGAACGGCAACAATGTGGCTGGATTTAACGTTGCACATCTCTTTAACGTAATATGAGGAGCCAAAAGCGTCAACTCATATCCCGTTAAACGAGCACTGGTCAAATGCTGCGTCTTTGTCTGATTAAGCAGGGCATCAACAGCATGGGGAACTAATACCAACCGTTTGTGAGATAACACAATTCCCTCACTTTGGCGTATTGACACAGCTGTCGCCGCAACCGAGCGAAAACAACCAGGCAATGCTCGGGCAACAGGATCAAGTACAGCCGAAAAATATGCACAAGGGCGCTGCTTGTCGCCGTGCATCTGCACTAAAACTGATAATGCACATCCATCTTTCTCATGCACGTACAGTGAAAAGGGCTTCGTATAATCAGGGGTACCTAACACTGGTGCTGAACAAAGGGCTTGTCGTAATTGCTGAAAAGCAATTTCACACTCATTTGACCAGGGAAGAGGAATCGGTGTGTCTTTTGTCAAAAGTGCTAACAACGGTTTAGCTATGTGTGAAAACCCCAATATCCATTGCCTACAGAAAGAAGCAAGGCCCAAAAATGCACGCACATCCTTCTGTGTGGAAGGTACTGGCGTGTCCAAATTTGCTTGAATACGATCTGGTGTGAGTGCACGCCCCTCCTTAGTCAAAAGGTGACCCAAATAAGTCACCTTTGGTCTACAGAATTGCAATTTCTTTCTCCACACTTTGTGATTGTGAGATGCCAAAAAGGAAAGCAAAGATAACGTACACTTCTCACACAGCTCAGGAGTGTCGGCCGCCAACAAGATGTCATCGACATATTGTATAAGGGCGACACCCTCAGGCAGAACAAAGGAATCCAATTGCGTTTTCAATGCTTGACTGTAAATACTAGGGCTTTCGGTATAACCCTGAGGGACTCTACAAAATCTATAAGACCTATTATTCAAAGTAAAGCCGAAAAGGTATCGGCTATCAGGATGAATAGGAATGGAAAAGAAAGCATTTTTCAAATCAATAACTGAAAACGTGGTCGCCGTTGGCGGGACCAAAGTGAGTAACGTCGTGATATCAGAAACCACTGGATACTGAGGTATCACTATCTTATTCACTTCCCTTAAGTCAATGATAAAACGATAAACCCTGGTATCGGTATCTTTCTTCAAAATGGGTAAAATAGGGCTGTTGCAGACATTGTAGGGAACTTCCTCCACTACTCCCACCTTAATCAAATCCTGCACAATCTGTATGAGTGCCTCCTCCCCCTCCTGGGAAATACGATACTGAGGGAGGCGTGGTAACACAGCACCCTCCTGGACACTAATGTGTACAGGCGGAATCACCATCTGTCCCACATCAGTATCCGAATTAGCCCACAAAGTACGAGAGAGGGAAGCTAAGACAGTATCCTCTGCAACCACACACATCCGTTCTGTCATGGGGTGATTATCGTTTAAGATCACACGTACTCCAGTAGGGGAGCAGCGGATCGTTGCTCTGAAGTGCTTGAGCATATCAAGACCCATAATGTTGTCAGGCGTGTTCGGGGCAAGCAAAAACGGACAGGGTGCAGAAAAGTGATCAACATGAAATGCAAGGGGTTGGGAAAGAGGGCTTCGAGAGAGTGTACCATCAAACCCTACCGATGTAACCATTAAGCCAGATGGGGGAGCCCTCGGAACCAATTGTTTGGACAGCGCACTACGAGTGGCTCCTGTATCAACTAGGAACCGATCAGTAGAACCCAAAACATTTGCTGAAACATAAGGACCCTTCTGATCAACCGGCACTTCAACTGATTCCAACCCCCATCCATTGCAATCCTACGCATGCTGTGAATCATGGTACCCAGAACGGTCGTCCCCAGACATTTGATACTGATGTTGTCGATCAAATACATTAGGTCTATCCTGTTGCTGCACGTTAGGGTCAAATCGAGCACGATCATTAGAGTGCCCTCTAAAATTCGAAAAAACCCCTCTACCTCTCGGCGGTCCCTGACCACGTCCCTGACGAGATGCATATAATACCGGACAATCTCTGGCCCAATGACCCGACTGTTTACAATACGCACATTGATTTCTATTAACATCTGACCGACCCGAAGGGGGACCATAGAATCCTTCTCTACCTCTTTCGATACCCCGGCGAGGCGGACCATACACTTGTGCTAGCATCACCTTAGTTTTCAAATCTTTCGATTTCTTCTCCTCATCCCCCTTCGCTTCTTGTTCCTGACGCTCATAATACTGAGCCATAGTCAGGAGGGATGCCGGAGACGAGGTGGACCAAGAACTTTCACTCGCTTTCAATCGAGCTGCTATTCCCGGTAATAAATTCGCCACATATTTATCGACAAAAAGATGTCGACCCGTATCATCCGTAAGTGACTGGCCACTGAAATCATGAAATGTCTCCTCAAAGCGCGTAAAGAAATCTGACACTGATTCATCAACCTTCTGTTTGCATGATGCTAACATATTCCAGTCAATCTTTTTAGGGGGAATAATCGTTTTCAACTTGGTCAAGATAGCAGCGGGGAGATCTAAAATAATCTGGGGTGGTTTTTGCGCGGGTTTTCTCTCCCTATCCTCATCCTCAATCTCAGACCACTTGGCCTTGAAAGCGGCTTGATCATCCACCTTCCGCACAGATCGCCACATATCCGGTGGTAAAATGAGCCCAAAGAACAAATCTATATCCGCTAAAGTCATAGTACAAGAATTCAAGGCCCCTTCGACCTCTTCGTAAAAGGCCGCTGGATTCTTGCGGGGGTTAGGCAATGCATTCTTTAATGCCATAACATCAGCCCTATGCCAGGGAGTATAAACCCAATTATACACAAAATATCCCCTAGCATCGGGGGAAGATATATCTGAACTGTTTCCTGCTCCTTTAGGAGGAACATACAAAGGTGCCGCCTCTCGCATCGGTTTAGCATGCACTAGTTCGCTCTTATCTGAATGGGAAGTAGATGATTGGCCGCCGCCGATATGTGAATCCGATTGCTCCTTCTCCCCTGCCTGTAGGCGCGCTCTCTCTTTAAGTTCAACCGCCGCGTCCCGCAATGCAAACAGCCGTCGGACCGCATCGGGTAACTTAGAGGGAGAAAAAACACCGTTACGTAATGCTTTAGCATCTGATACTACAGCATCAGGCTCAAAAACATCAGAATATTTCCGAAAGGCAGTAATCACTTCATCAGAAAGAGTTGCAGCAAAATACAGCTTCTCTCTATCCTGCCAACTTTCCAAAGATTCCAACAATTCAGCAAGGGGTAGCTTGCCTTTAAGCACGCGCAGAGAAATTTTCCGAAGCTCACCCATACGCTCAACTGATAACATGGACCGCGTGTCTACCTTATCCGAAACCGATCCAGAATCCTGTGATCTCGGGGCGGACGCGCCAACATAAGGGGGCGGAGAGCGATCTAATAAATAAAAATCATCTTCAAGATTAGTAAGGACAGGATAAAGTGGCTGGCGGACAGCATATTGACCCGAGACTTGCAACCTACGCTCTTTCTCTTGTCTCTCCGCCAGTTCTCTTTCCTCCCGACGCTTCGCTTCCTGTGCTCTCACATGATCATTTTTCCGTTGCTCTTTATCAAACAGCGCTTTCTCACGTTTCTCTCGCTCACGCACTTCCTTCACCCATAACCGTACACATTCAAACATGTCTTGGTGAGCACGCCGTTTACACATACACTGTTCCACATACTCAATCTTACGCATATCAAACGATCCATACAAAGGCCATCGTAACTCAGGATCCTTTTTGGTGTATTTCCTCCACACTGTGCTGTACATTATAGAGGAAAGACCATGCTTCACATACATATCCCTATTAGGAGTCCCCTCTGGGGGGGCTGGAGCAGATTCCTCGAGATTTAACCGGTTTCCAAAACAGCAGCACCACTTACGGAGTGCGCTAAAAGCAGGCATGCTCACAAATAATGCAAAATATGCAGTATTATCAAAAAAATGGCACTTAAACTTTGCGCCGTTCAGATTTAAACAACTCCGGAGAAATATCTCCACATTACCTGCCTATATGTGTTGCAACGCATATATTCTCACAATAATCAATACAAGATATGACCGGTCATCACAAATCAAACTCAAATAGCCAACCCAGGCTTCAAAACTCGGAGCAAGTACCGTACAACGGTTCTTACCAATCAAGAGTGTCCAGATTCCAACTGCCAAGTTCCAAAATTTGCCCAAACGGCTGTCGCGGCAGACCGACAGAAGAGGTCTCAGTCGAGGACCGGCGCCACCCAGAAGGTCAGTTCGGAAGGGAAGGAAGAAAACCTCGGGATGCCAGGACTAAAACGCCGCTGGCAGTGATCACATCCCCGGCCAAATTCCTCACCTTCGTCACGACCAGTCCTTCGAGCATCCGAGTCGCCGATGAGCCCCACGATGGGCGCCAATTGATGAATACAGGCCCCAGCTAGGCCCGCAGAATACTAGGGTTCGCCCTCCTGTAACAAAAGCTAGAAGGAAGTTGGCACGGAAGCTGCAAATACAAAGACAAAGTTTATTAACCCTTAAGGGTGGTCCTACAACCTACACAACACTTCTTCAGTATTGCATAGAGTAGCACAAAGAACTTGCGTACGTGGTCCCTTTTTATACACAACAGAGGGGCTCATAAGTGGGTGGATACAACATAGAGCAAAATTCGTTACCATTTATGGGCATTTTCAATACGGGATCAATATGTGGGCGGAGTTAACAATTTCCTAAGCCCGCGAAAACATGGTCAAACAAGGACTAACTGATAACAGATGTGGTCAACTCTGGACATGCGCCAGCCGGACAAAGGAGCTATTTATAGACTGTTACTGGGCAGATTACAAAAGCAACTAACGAAAAGATAGGACTCTTCTCGTGCAAAGCACGTGGAGACATGACAATACAAAATGGAGTCCGGACATTAGTCAACATAAGACAGGAAACATGTTTTAACTAGAGAGAAGTCATGTCTTTAGTGAATGCTTAATCATATCGCCGTTTTAGTTTTCAACAAGATGTAAGTGATTACAACCACTAAAAGCAATAAATAGTAGATACAGCTCTATCATGGTGATTAAACAGGGTATATATGCAGGCATATAAACAAGGCAGTAATCTGACGTACTCCTACTATGCAAAATCCTACTCTAAGTGTACCTAGAGTGTGTGTAGGTGTGAAGCTAAGACTCTTCCCATAGAAAAGAACTAACCCCATTACCTGGTGAGAAGGAATGTAGGAGTCCGTCTTGGTAATGAACTGGACACCTCTTTTTGTAAATGTCAGACCGCTGTGTGATGAAGTCCCAGCATGCAGGGACCCTCTTGTCAGCTGAAGTGACTCCTCTGCTTATCTATCAGGATACTCATTATTAATAATAGAAAGCAGCCTTGCAATGTACGTTTTAGTTGAGAGATTTTGTGGATATGTAGATAGATGTACATGATGTTCAAGGCAACGTGATAATTTTGTGGGAAGCTAGATGTGTAAACAAAGTAACCAATCCAACATTATTGTGCATGCAAATATGTGGAAACGTTAATTGTATAAATATTACTGTGAAAAGATTGGACAATGTAAGAAAGGAGCAGCTTTGCTACATGGGATTAACCCAAGAACATAACAGTGAAAGGGTTCCAATCCCAATCTGACTACCAAAAGAAAGGCCTGGTTAACCATAATACTGGTAAATTTGTTCCCAACTGTTACAAGTGTTACCAGTACGGGCACACCAAGGGTAATCCCAAGTGTCCTAAGAGAGCACAGCCTTCCAGTGGTGGGCCAACCAGGGCTGGACAGTGTAGCACTTGGGGAGGAGATGGCCCCAGTTAGAGTGGGGGGAAAAGCT